>NC_080852.1:9260217-19260217 GCF_030435755.1 Ochotona princeps
ATGTGCCCGTGGTTGTCTCCCGATGCCCTGCTCAGCTTGTTCCAGGAAGACTTCAGTTTTGGGAGTGACAGACGTGCCTAACTGTATGGGATGATAGGATGAAACGGTGGGGGCTCCGCGGGGCAAGCCAGGCCACGCCCTAACCTGTGGATGGGGATGAGACGCCTGCCTCGTTTGTGCTTAAGCATCCTAGCAACTTGTATTTGACTCTTTGTTTCTCCATTTCACTTACTGATTTTCTATGTATTGTTGCAGACATCTCAACAGCGAGCATGCGCTGGACGATAGAAGTACAGCCCAATGTAGAGTACAAATGCAGGTTGTACAGCAGTTAGAGCTACAGGTAAAACCCAATTTATTTTTAATATTACCTCAGTATTCCTCCAATTCCAGATTGCTGTAGTGTTCTGTGATGACTTCCTGTGTGCTCATTATTCAAGGGAAGGTCCAAGATCTGATGGTGTTCTTTATTTCATTTTAATTTTATAACTCTCTGGGCAAGTGCAGTCTCAGTTCACTGTGGGAACTGCTCAGATGTTCCCAAGCTCTGGGCACTTGTGTGTGCAGCCGGTTCTCAGCTACCACTTTGAGTGCTCTCTCTCTCCCTCCCTCTCCCCTGCCCTCCCTCTCTCTCTCCCTCCCTCTCTCCTTCCCTCTCTCTCTCTCTCTCTCCTCCCTCTCCCCTGCCCTCCCTCCCTCCCTCCCTCTCTTCTTCCTCCCTCTCTCCCTTCCTTCTTCCCAATCCCTCTTCTCCCCTCCCCGCCTGTCTTTTCCTTTTAGCTTTCTGGTTAACTGGTGCTGGTGGTAAGTCCCTGGAGTTGTTAACACTGTGAAACTGGAGCTAGGAAGACAAGCTGGAGAGAGAGAGAGGTTGAGAGAGAATGAATGTGAATGCAAAAAGAGCGAGTGAGCCAGGGCGAGTGAACACACACAAAAGCACATTTTCCGAGTTCCAATAGAAGGTGTATGAGGGTTTATTTCTCGAGTTTCTTTGACTCCTTTTCTGTCACTGAGAAGGATTGAGAGTCTTGCGCCTGTTCTCAGCGCACCTGCTCAGCCGTGTGTGATGCACGCTGGGTGTGCGTGTGCATAGACGATCTGCTATTCGGAAATCCATTGGGTTGTGTGGAATGTGTGTTTCTATTAGCAAAATGAACTTGGGTAGATTTTTCTGCAGGATCACAATTGTGAGAGATGGGGACATTTTTTAATGTGGATTCTACTTTGAGGGATAACTTGTTGATGAATCACCGTATTTCAACGATAATTCCGTCCTAGTATAATTAATAGAAAATTAGCTTCCAAAAGTAAAAATTAGGTCAGAAACGGAGATTATTCAAACGTACAGTTGCAAAAGCCTGACCTTGCAAACCCCATTTATGCAACCGAGTTCCAAAATGCTTTTGAGTGCTGGATGACTCACTATGGCTTCTTCCTCTGGCTGGTTTAGTGTAGGCAAGAGGTTAGCCGACTAGGGGAAATTAAAACAATGTTGTACATTATAGTGTTACCAGCCATCGAAAAAGCCTATTTTGTATGCAAGACAGCAAGGCCGAGATATATGGAGAGCCCTAGGCTAAGTACAGAAGATAATTACATTTGGAATTTTACTGAGTTAAGTCATTTACAGCTTCAAATAGTTGCAGAGAAAAATCAGCCCAAACACACTTAAACTTTTTGTTGTGACTTCTCAGGATAGAATGGATTTTTTTTTTTAATTAGTGATCATCTCACATGACAAATTACATTTTTTTAGTAGGATTTTTCTTAAAAGTTATTTTCTCTAGCTAGTTCATATTTTTCTCATTCAACAGATAAAAATGTATTAGAACTGCAAGATATTTATACAAGCAAGGGGCACATCATAAAATTTCCAACTTTTTATGAGTCTTTGAAAGTATCTTTAAATTTTACATGTTTATGCAAGGAAGGAAAAAAGTAGAGGTAACCAACCCTCCCAGTTCACATGCAGTTAAGCACAGAAAGCCCGCGGACTCCCGGAGTCAACAGAAGGCAATTGTTCTAGAACTCAGTTTGGTGTTGGTAGTAGTCTTGACAACATGATACAAGTTCCTACTTTTTGTTTATTTTGTAGAATTAAATTCTTAACTTTTGGGTTACTAAATTAACTTGTTCTTCAGGGATGTCATGGTTTTCCCAGGAACACACTGCAGCCTGCCCCGATGTGAGTGTGGGGCCAGTGGCAGTGGCTTCTGGCCTGAGTATCTGTCATTGTTCCCTCTGCAGAGATGCTGGAGGAGCAGGGCGTGGGGTCGCCACAGCAGGTGGTCTCGCAGCCTCGGTGTGTCTTGGTGGGTGTGGCCTAGACGCAGCACTGAGTCACGTAAAGATTCTTTGGTTATTTGGAGATTTCATTTAATCCTCAGTTTGCTTTCGTCCCCCAGCCCTAAATCAAAGGCAGGGCAAGTTTGTTTGCTTTTTTTTTTTTCCCTTGTAAACTTGCAATAGGAAGCAAAGAAGATAGGGCCAGCCATCCTGATGTGGTCATTATCTGTGCTGTTCTGAGAACCTGTTTACTTAGAAGTGTCCCTGTAATGGAAAAGGCTGCAGGTTAATTCAACAGGATCAGTTTCTTCAAACTTTTTTTTTTTTTTTAAGATTTATTCGTTTTTTATTACAGCCAGATATACATAGAGGAGGAGAGACAGAGAGGAAGATCTTCCATCCGATGATTCACTCCCCAAGTGAGCCGCAACGGGCCGGTGCGCGCCAATCCGATGCCAGGAACCAGGAACCTCTTCCAGGTCTCCCACGCGGGTGCAGGGTCCCAATGCATTGGGCCGTCCTCTCCTGCTTTCCCAGGCCACAAGCAGGGAGCTGGATGGGAAGTGGAGCTGCCGGGATTAGAACCGGCGCCCATATGGGATCCCGGGGCTTTCAAGGCGAGGACTTTAGCCGCTAGGCCACGGCCGCCGGGCCCAGTTTCTTCAAACTTTTACAGAGTTTTTAGAATGACACACTGCTTGCAAGGATTAGCGAGACCACTATCCTGGGGACAAATCTCATGAACTAATTTATATTTTGAATGATTCAGAGAGAGGGAAAAAAACCCAAAAGAATCATATTTCATGGCTGATATTCACATGTTGGAAGCCATGCATACAGTTGTATTGTGGCACAGCTGTGCCCAGATCCATTTATGTATTTCTCATCAATGGCCGCCACAATAGTAAAGTAATTACAGCATATTGTGTCCGCAAAGCTGAAAATACTTGTGATTTGGCTCTGGTCCATTTTTGTCAAGCAGCCCATGGTCAAGGGGTGCAGAACAGCTCGTGTCCCCTTGATAGTGGCTTGCTTTCCTCAGGTCCCCGGCTCCCCAAAGGTCTGCTCCCCTCTTTCGGACTCTTAGCCTTGTGTGCCAGTCCAGTTAACCACACTGCTTGAGTTTCCCAACTAGCAGTTTCACAAGTGCTTGCCAACTTAGGGGCCGTGAAAGGCTGGCTAGAAGATGCTCCTTCACATCCACCCAGTGAACGCAGCACACGTGGACAGGGAGGAGTTCCGTGACAGGCACCTTGCTGGAGTCACTGTGATGTGCCAGAGAGATGAACACAGATGGGGCTGGCTTCGTGGTTCTTACACATCCAAGAAACAAAAGACTACAAAATAATCCCTTGGTGCTACTGTCCAGTCTTTGGGCGGAGCTAGCTGACACTCCTGAGGTTCTGAAAACCTCCGGAATTTACTCAAAAGATTTCAATATTAGTCAGGGGTCAAAGCAAAATGCACTTCATTCGTCGGTTACTTAATTCAGTCAGATGGAATAAACAACGAAAATGTCAACCACCGTTTAGTATTCCAAGAGATCCTTCCCCGAAATATACTTAAGAGGAGGAGTGCTGGTCGAGGTTAGCCTGAGAGTCTTTGCGTTGCAGACCTATCGCATCTGAGACTCTTGGCACTAAATACAATAGTATTCCAGGCTAGCGAGAGTCTCTCTTGGCTTCCTGGTCTCTGAAGTTCAGCACTGTCACACTCATGCCCTCATGGCTGACAGTTTCACACACTTGTGTCTGTACTTCTCGGTTTGGTGCCCTGGCAGTCCTTGTCCCCACACATCCTGTGACACTGGGGAAATCAGGTTTCCACAGAGAATGCCCTGCACATGACTGACACAAGAGCTACTGCTTTTTCCCTTAAAAAAAAAAAAAGTATTGCCCAGTACAGGAAATTCCTGAACTCCAGGTATCTCATAGCAATGTATGGTTTTAAATTATCATTGATTTACTTGAATTTGATAAACATTTATACCACTTAGTAGTATGGGAAAGAGCAGTTATGGTATGTGCAGTTCCCCGAGGGTGACCACCACATTAGAGGAGGAGGAAGAATCAGCTCCAGTCCCCTCTCTCTGCAGTACTGAAGCCTGTAGTATTTGCGCCTGGCTGGGGTTCCCATTGCAAAAATGAGCAAGCAAGCAAACAAGCAAAAAGGCAGTAAGTTCAGAGTGGATCTTAGCACATCATAAAAAAGATTCAACAGTAGAGTTCAGAGGGTGAAGTCAGCCCAGCAAGTGACCCAAGCTGCTCAGAGTCACTTGCTGTGGTTCTGTGTAACCTTGTAGTCCCCTTGAGTCAAAATCTGAGAAACTCCCTCTGCCCAGATGGAAGGCCCTGGTATTCCTGTTCCGCCATTGACGCCTTCCTAAACAATGAAAATAAGTAGATATGTGCATGTATTTCAAAAGTGATGATTATTAGCCTGAAGGGCTCGTGGCTAGATTTCCCTTCATAGAACTGTCTACAGAACTGGAAAGGCTCTCAGCCGCTCATGCTGACATGACAGGCAGAGAGGAGGAACTCAAGGTGGTGGGATTTGGAGTTGGACTTACACCCAGCCGATCAGTGACGTGCAGGAGAGCTGTCTTGTCCCCATGTATTTAAAATATGACTAAGTCATGAAACCAGTCTTGGAAGATGCATGAGTTAATCTGTATTTTCCAAATATTTGGAAGATATTAGAAATAGTGTTTTCTTGCTGTCGGAGTACTGACGTACAGTTTGACAGAGAAGCGACGTTGAGTTGCTTTCCCGTGTCGCACCTTTGTCACCGAAGGGGAAAGGCGTCATGAAGACACGTCAGCAGGCACCCTGCCTGTGTGAGTTGCTCTCTGCTGTTTGATTGTTAATGACAGTAACCCTTCACCAGTGGGCTAGCTGGAGGTTTACCCTGTCATTTGGAAGCCCATCATTGGAAACCCCAAGAGGTGGTGTGAAGCCCTTACTCTGGCATGGACACTCAGCAGCAAGAGAGGCCATGGAAATAAACCGGGTCGAGGACATGGCTGCCTGACATCAGGGAGTACATCTTAATATTTTACCTGTTTAATGTTCTCTCTTGATGATGGAGTCTTCCAGAATTATACGCAGACTTGAGAGTGAGAATTGGAGTGGAGGAAGGGCCGCACAGTCAAATGTCCATGCTGCCAGCTTGCCCTCTGTTGCCTCTGCTGTGTCCCTGCCCCAAACAGTCAGTCAGGAATGCGTTCAGCTGAGCCTGGCCCCCTCCGATGCATGGGCCAGGACTGTGTCTGAGCCTGGGAAGAGAGCCTCAAGTACCGAGTTGGGGCCTAGGCACTGCAGTGCACACTACTTGGGTTTCCCTGGCTTCTTGCACGGGACCCACGTGTGCAACACTTTAGGTAAGCTGTGGATGGGCTAGCTCAGCAGTGTCGCAGTGTCTGGATGATATGCTGTTTGGAGAAGAAGGGAAGCTATCTGCTTTAGCAGGCAGGAGGAAAACATGAAAGAACTTTCTCTTAGAAAGCTAAGAGGTAATAGTGATATAAGCAGACTTAGGGCCAAGTGTTTTTAATAATTTTTTATGACCCTGTGGCGTTGCTAAATTGTCATTGGAGAAAGATGTGTTTTGAACGAAAGAAAAGGGGCCTTGGAGGTCATTGTGTTTTCCTCCTGGGTCAGGGGAGCAGGCCTCCTGCAACCCCTCGGCCTAGACACCCTCAGAAGTGAGCGTTAAAGCAGGCCATGTGAAACCGCTCAGCCAAAGCAACATGAACCTGTTAGACAGGAGGTGGGAGTAAAAGGATGTGTACTTTTAATTTTTCAATAATTTTATTCCATTCAGTCACCACTTCTCAAAGTGCCTTTTTTCCAGTGATTTACAGCCTGGTGGTGAGGGTAAGACCAGCAAGCTCTTCAGCTGCCCCACCAGGCCGCACTGTGTAAAGGGGCGGGGGGGGGGGCGTCGTGGAGGTAGGGGGACACGACGGGCTGTTGGCAAGAACACCCCAAGCCAGGGGAGCTCCTTGAGTCTGTTCCCAGAGTGGAAACATCTACTGATTATTCAAAAGTTCATGTATGTGCTCAACACAAAACAGAATGACCAGCTACCCCGGGCTCTCCTGGGACTCAGGGCATTCCTTAGACTCGAGATTTTCAGCTTGTAAAACTGACCAGGTTCTGGCCTACTGGGATGAGTTGGTGCCTGTTCACGGTCGGTGTGAACCCACTGGCTGTAGGAACTGGTGAACACCCAGGCTCTGCTGCCGGTGAGTTCATGGAAGAGCTCAGGTGCCATTTGAAGAGCTGGCCACTGAGCTGGTTCGTGCGTCTGACTCTCACAACCGGCCCTGCTCCTTGATTCTAACGATTGGGAGTACGTGCCTCAAAGTGAACGACCATGCTTGATGCCCCGTTTCTTCTTGTTCTTTGCAAAAGGTATTACTAAATTTACAATGATCTTAACAGTCACTGGCCTCTTAAAGAGTCAACAGAGTGACCCTCTGTGCCCCCTGCTGCCCCCTTACAGATAAGCTCATGTGTAGAATGTGATTAATCTGTGGACGCCCGTGCAGGGAATGGTGACAGCTAACCCAGCCTCTTAGCCTGTGTGCCTTGCACTGGACGCTGCTGCGGAGGGTTTAGCCACAGAGGGCTGTTGTCCACCGGCGCCCCAGGAGGGGTTCTGTGCGTACCCCTGGGAGCCACCGATCTTCACATCCCGTTGGCGGCGGCTGGCGAGCCCCTGACTGCCTCACGGAGCGCTCTCTGCGGAGGAGTCCGTGGCCAGGCAGCTCGGATCACCGTCGCTCCCAAGTCTTCCACATGACCCACACGAGGAGCCGTGAGCTCCAGGAGTATGTCAGCAGGAGGAGAAGTGCACCCGCTCAGATAGCAGAGGGAGGCATTAATCCTAACACGAATCAATTACCGCGCCACGCTGCATGCGATTACTGTCCCATTAGTGCTGCTATTTGTAATCACAGCAGCTTGCTAGACTTTAGCAAATATACGGTCTGTAATGTGTCCCCTTTTGAACCTTCCTAACCCCATTCAAGGCAGTCTTCGGGATAGTTCCTCCCAGCCACGACCTCGCAGAGCCCCCAGACCTCTCTGCTCAAGGAAGCTCAGGGCGTGCTGGGGAGGGGGAGGTCCTGGGGGCACCGTGGCTTCCGCTGCCCCCGCCAGCGCTTTGAGACCGGAGCAAGGGAAAGCAGAGAGTCGAGGAGTCTCACTTGGGCATCCTCCTTTGAAAACCAAGACACTTACTGTTCATGATTTAAAATCCCGCCGAACTTGAGCAGCATTAGAATTCCTAGACTATGACTGAGTATTAGTGTGCGTCTGCTTTAAATGTCAAGAGAGTCTTTAATAACAACATGTGAGGAATGTTAAGATGGTGACGGAGCACAATGGAAGTAGGGACATTTCCTTCCACTGGGATGAAATGAGCCATGGATTGCCCACCACCTGAGTGCTGCCATGCTGCCGAAGAAACCCTTTCAAAGCTTGCACCGAAACGAGGTTGTGAAAGTATGTAGATTACCAGAGTTTCATAAAATGAGTCAAAAATAAGGAAATGTTCAGGGTCTGGCACGATAGCATAGTGGCTAAAGTACTCGCCTTGCACACGCCGGGATCCTATAAGGGCGCCAGTTCTAATCCTGGCGGCCCCACTTCCCATCCAGTTCCCTGTTTGTGCCTGAGAGGGCAGTTTAGGATGGCCCAGAGCCTTGGGACCCTGCACCCATGTGGGAGACCCCAAAGAGCTCCTGGCTCCTGGCTTCGGATTGACTCAGCTCCAGCCATTGCGACCGCTTGGGAAGTGAACCATCAGACGGAAGATCTTCCTCTCTGTCTTTCCTCCTCTCTGTATATCCTCCTTTCCAATAAAAAAAAAAATAAGTAAATGCTCAGTTTGGGGGGGGAATGTCAGTTCTGCCCCTTCCAGCTGGGCTGCTCTTTCTTGCCCCTCCCCCAATGCCCACAGTCCCGTCCCCCTCCGCCCCCTCGTTAGTTTCCTTCTTGAGCTGCAGGTTGGAGACCTGGTTAGCGGGGCAGTGTGCATCATGGTTGTCTGCAGAGCTGAGTGTTCCAGGTTTGGGTGAGCCCCTGGGTGGTTAGATGTGGGATCCCTGTGTAGGAATTACCCAGATTGCGTGCTCCTGAGGTGAGCGCCTGGTAAAGCTAGACATCCCTGCTCTCCCGCTGGTTCAGGCTCAGTGCTGGATGGTTGCGGATGGGGGGTGGGGGGTGGGCAGATCTGGCCTTCCTTCTTGCCCGAGGTGGTCCTTAGGAGAGCCCACTGTGTGAGGAGGTCAGACCAGGCATGCTGCAGCCAGGGGCCGGCTCTGTGTCCTGGCCTCTCAGTGACCCCCGGCCGGAGGCCTGCGGAAGTCCTGCTCCTGTGCGGTCCGAAGCCGGGACCAGCAGAAGAGGGGGCGACCTGTGTCAGCCCAGGGGGAAACAGTTGCTCAGGATGAGAGGAAAATGCGGGGAGTACTCAAGAAAGAGCCCCGTGGGCAGGGAGCGCCATCGTCCCCAAGCTTTCTCCTCCATTTTTGAAACCAGGAAAGTATTTCTTCTTAGCTGCGCTGGCAGCTCCATGGAACCCTGTGCTGTGTGTCCACATCCCATAGACGGGGTCAGCAGTCTGACTGATTCAACAACAGCCCCCTCCCTTTTTTTTTTCTTTTTTCTTGTTAAGATTTAGTCATTGGAAAGTCAGAGTTACAGAGTTACAGAGAGGACAGACACAGATCTTCCTCATGCTGGTTCACTCCCCAAGTAGCCACAACGACCAGAGCTGAGCTGATCTGAAAGCAGGAGCCTCTTCCGGGTCTCCCACACGGGTGCAGGGTCCCAAAGCATTGGGCCGTCCTCGACGGCTTTCCCAGGCCACAAGCAGGGAACTGGATTGGAAGTGGAGCAGCCAAGTGCTAACCGGTGGCCATATGTGATCCTGGTGTGTGCAGGGCGAGGACTTTAACCACTGGGCTATGCTCAGGGCTCTCCACAGCTCTTTTAAAAAACCAACAGTCAGGGACAGATGGGTTGGGTGTCAGGGAGGCACCAGCTGCCACGCCAAGCCTGCGTCGTGTGCAAGAGCACATCTTGGTATCAGAAAAGCCCCTCAGAGTTCTTAGGCACCTGCTGCACCCTCAGGGGAAGCCACATACTCCAGAAGATGCTGCATGATGAGGCCAGTGTCACTGAGCATGGCGTGACTGGTGCCCACGTCTAACTGGAGCCACCCTCCACCGTCCCAGGGAACTGGTGGCTGCACTTGCTTCCTGCATCAGGCCCCACATGAGCAAGCTCCCTCATGCAGGCCCAGTACTCTCCCACCGGGGTGGCTTACCTAGAGCCGCTCTCTGTTGATACTACAACATGCGTTACTTAAATTTTCATTTACCTGCCAAATTTTTACTCGGCCTATGGATTGAATTCCTCAGTCTGCCTTTCTCAGGATTTGCAATGCGGGAGGGAGTGCTGGAATACACTCGCTCATATTAAATGTTGGTCTTCTCATATCCTAATAATGAACTGATGCCGTGAATATTAATGGGAGTGGTGAGATCATGTAATGATGGCATTACAAGTAATCAAGGAGGTGAATGCCTTTTGAAGGGCCAGTGAGTGTCACACATGCCAGACAGCCGTTGTAGGGAGAGGATGTGGTTTCAAAGGGTGTGAATGTTTAGCTTATTTGTGTGTGCCTAAAAGCATAAAAAGTTAATTTGGCAGAGCTTTTTTTTTTTTTTCCTGCATTGTTTAAACAATTGGTATTAGAGCTCTCATTGATTAAACATAAAACTCATCTGGGAATATGATACTCCTCTTGTTACAACCAAAAAGTTGGATTTCTGCCCCCCCTTTTTGTAACCTTGCCCACCTTGTAGAAAAGCAGAACTAGAAGAGTAGAAGTGAGGCCCCTGGATAATTCTCTGAATTCTACATCCCGGTGAGAAGATAAGAAAATGCTCCCTTACGGCAGTCACCCTGAAGGTGACGGATGTGGCTGTGTGTGCCAAGTGCTGCTTTGACCTTGAACTGGCCAGCCGAAGGTCAGCCTGCCAGCCTGCCACAGGGACTCTACAGAAGGCGATTCCTTTTGCTCTTAGGGATTTGGATTTGTCTTTTGCCAGACTTAGCCTGTAATTGCACCATCAGTGCTGTTTGCTCCCCAATTAAGTCACAATTAATATTCAGCAGACTATTCAGTAAATATCACTTCACACCCTTTAACTTGGATTGTTCAGCATGGCAGACTGCTTGTTTTTTAAAGAGAGTGACATATATGCCTTCATTCCTTCTACCCAAGGATAATTTTCAAAGCAAAAGCATTTTCTAAAAATCTTAAGAATATTTTTGTTTTGGCAACAGAGAACTTAGGGTACTTGTGTTTAAAAAGTAATAGTAAATGCACAAAAATGCCATTTCCAACATTTTAATTGTCCTGAGACACTCTGGGGAACTAAATTCCTTTGGCATTATGTGTTCAGACAAATCTTTGAGTTTTGCTGCTCAATAACTTTCTAAAGAACAGAGGATGAATAATACAGTGGCTCCTAATACGGTATCATTTTCATTTCCTGTTTGTTGAAAGATAAATGCTAACACTGCAAGGCTTCTTTTTTTTTTTAATGTATTCCTCCCTGAATCACAAGGGAATGAAAGAAAAAAAAAAAATAAGACCAAATGCGATAGGGCTGGAGAGTGAGTCATCGGTTGGGATGAGCAAAAAGATCCTCCCCTCTCCTGCCCTCTCCGTTCTCTTCCTCCCCCGGCTGCTGACCTCCTTTCTCCTGAAAAAGAGCTATTAAAAAAGGTGAAGCATATTTGATTATGAGGGAATAATCTTAAATCTTTCACAAATCAATTAGCTTTATGTAAGTCTGAGGTTATTTACATTACCATGGGAGAAGTGCGCCCCTTCTCAGCTCCAAGCTATCACCCTGGACAAGTAGTTTATGAAAGTCCTGAAATAAAACAGTGTGGATCCGCCAGTTCACTCTCTCCTCTCCGATCGGTTTCTTGCACAATTTCCCTAAAAATTACAGCTGTTCTCTTAACTATATCTTTATCATATTCTGAGGACATATTTCTCACCTTTTCTTGAGAATTAATTGTGATGTGTCCTCTATGCCCAGCTGTTTTGAATTACTAAAACTGCTGTGTTAAGCTGATCAAACATAAATGCGGTATCACTTAGTATTTGAATGCCTACTGTGTGTATCCAATTAGACACTCTTGTGACTTCTGAAGGGTGATGAGTCTTGAAGTATTCAAATGAAAATGACATATAGCAGATACACAGATACTGAGCGAGCGAATGAGTAAACATACTCCCATTATGTGTGCTCTGGCAGCCCTGCTGTTACCTGCTAACGCACTTGCCAGCACTTAGTGCCTACCTGTTAAGAAAAAGAAAGATAATTTTGCATAAATGTATCCATCTGTCTAGTTTTTTTTTTTTTCCAGTGTCTAGTTTTCCTTCTACAACTACAACAGATGCGTTCATGAGCTCGAGCTGCCTAGCTCATTTTCCTCTGGCTTCATCAGATGGGTCAATAGGCCTGATTCACCTTTGCCATTCAGCTGTCCACATGACATGGGCCTCCTTGGTGCCGGCAGGTCTAGAACTTACAAGTTCAAGTCTCTTGCATGTTGTATTGAGAAATCTCACACTGACATGTCCGGTTATTTGGAGCTCGGCAACGGTCATAAAGATTTCAAAACACGAATACGCCATGCAAATGAGTTTTATCATGTGTTACGGTGCCGTTGCTCATTGGAACATGTAGCATTCGGGGTGTTAAAGTGGTAACGAATCTGTATTCAAAGAAGTAAAATAGCATTTTTCTTCCTACTAGCTTGCAAAAGACAAAGAACGCCTGCAAGCCATGATGACCCACCTGCATGTGAAGTCTACAGAGCCCAAAGCCGCCCCTCAGCCCGTGAGTACTCGGCCATGCCGCTGTGAAGGCAGTGCGGCGTGCGCCCATGCGGGGGACGGGGCAGCTGACCTCAGTGGATTGGGGTGTTTCGTGTATTAAGGTCTTTGCTGGTTCCCTGTCCCGATGAAGGTGGTGGGCCGGCCATCTAGCAGAGATGGGGGGTGATTCGGACAGGGGTCCTTGGCCCCCGAGGCCCAGGCAAGCACCTCTTGCTTGGGACAGAGTGGTGTCAAATCAGAGTACTGAAATACATTAGGAGAGCTACATCCTGGAGAGTAGCTGAGGATTATAAGGAGTCTGAAGTGAAAATGATCCCTTCACAGTCCGGGGACCAAACATGGTACACTGAGACTGGCCAGGAACCGTGCTTAGGAATCTCTGGTAAACTGACCTGTTTGGTTTTACTAGGCCTTGAAGGACGCCATTCTAGCACAGGCAGTTCATGTCAGAGCAGAAAGTTGATGCCGAAGCGCCCAGTCTTGTCTTGGGCCTCATTCCTTGTAATCATAAATTCTTTAACTGTTGGATTTCTAATTTTCCTATGTTGGTAAAAATCTAGTAGCTTTAGCTGATTATTCAAAATGGAGTCAGTGCTTTGCTTCTTGATTTTAAGATTTGTAAAATTTAAAGGTACACTGCCTTTATTTGATTTTGCTTGGAGTCACTGTGTGAAAATTAATTGAGCGTTGACAATCTATAGTTAGTACCGGCAATTTTAATCAATATGCAATGATGCAGCATAATGGCAAAGTATTGGTTTATCTGTTTTGACTGATTTTTTTCTCTAAATAAAGCAAACATACACCCATAGATGTATGATTTATGGTGATAGAAATAAAACGGAGTCAGACTATTAACCCAGCAAATATGGTAGCCTGCCAAGATGCAGTTGGCAGACAAAATTAATGTCTGAAACAGAACACATTACTGAGATATAGGACATAAAATCATTAAACACTTCGCGCATCCATTTGTACTAGGAGAGTGTTGTTAGTTTCCATGTATTTCACACTAAATGGCTGAAGAACTGGAGACTGGGTGACCAAAAGAAAGGCGAAGAGGACCCGGGCCATGCAGTCCTGTGGAATCGGGTGTGATGAGCTGTGTTGCCCCCAGCAAGCCCTCCTTTTAAAGAACATGAATTCAGTGGGCAGATTGGTAGTGCCATGAAACGAGTTGGCTCAGCTCACAAACAGGCAGAGCTCGTGGCAGAGGGTGCCACTTGCCTGGGAACTCCACGCAGGTCTCCAGGTGGCTGTGAGGAGCCAGGGTTCCTGTGACTGCGTCCAGCCACGAGGGAAAGCGGGACGTGGAGGAACTCGTTCCTCCGTGGCTTACCGGCAGCCATGAGAGTGGATAGATGCTGGGCTTGGCACTCCGGCCCTGGAATTGTTTTGGAGTCTGGGGCGCTCGGTGAAGGAGAGAGGTACATCTAGAGAAGAAACTGCAGAGCATTACTGGCACTGCGTGCGCGTGGGGCTGGGAGTGGGCAGGCGGCAGACAGGTGAGCCCACAGCGGCCGGTGGTCAGCAGCTGGTACACAGGACAGGCAGCTGGGGGGGACACGAACGGGGAAGGAAGGTTTACCTTGATTAGTATTTTTTTTTTTTTAAGATTTTATTTATTTTATTACAAAGTCAGATATACAGAGAGGAGGAGAGACAGAGAGGAAGATCTTCCGTCCAATGATTCACTCCCCAAGTGAGCCGCAATAGCCATTGCTGCCGCGATCCGAAGCCGGGAACCAGGAACTTCTTCTGGGTCTCCCACGCGGGTGCAGGGTCCTAAAGCCTTGGGCCATCCTCAACTGCTCTCCCAGGCCCCAAGCAGGGAGCTGGATGGGAAGTGGAGCTGCCGGGATTAGAACCCGGGCGTGTTCAAGGCGAGGACTTTAGCCGCTAGGCCACGCCGCCGGGCCCTTGATTAGTATTTTTTAAAAAAGTGTTTTACATTCTAGAAAATTATAACTTTGAAGGGGACCTCCTACTAAATTTATTTTTAACTGCTCTATTGAAAATTCTCTACCACTAGTCAACATTATCTCTTAGTAGCTCAGCACAGTATTTCTTTATTAAAAGAAATAGGCACGAATATTTTTGACTGAAAAATTAATAGCTTTTGAATTCATACACAGCAGGTTTTCTTTTGCAAAGAAGTCCAATATCGCACTTCTGTAACCATGTATTTAGAGTCCAAGTCAACCCTTTGACAGCTAGAGCAGCGCTACAAGCCAATATAAAGAACTCCAAGATGTAAACCAACAATAGGCCGTCTGTGTGAGGTTTGCCATTGTCAAATACATAGATTGTTTGGATTAGTTTATGTAAATGTACTGTTGTATTACCCTTTGAAAAAAAAAAAGATCCCATTTGTGTATGAAAAGTGGTTCCCTTCACGGGCGGCATTATAAATTCCTTATCCTTTTAACTTACATGTAAGAAGTAAAAACTGGTGCCTGACAAGCAGATACTGTGTGACACTCTGTTGTCGGAGTGAACCCTGCCTTCTTTTCATTTACTGGAAAATAGAAAATTTTATTATAGATACCATCTTATAAATCAGGAATTATTAAAATATGTATAGGTGAGGCATTGGGAAATTAATTATAAAAGGTAGACATGCAATGTTTTGCATAAATTTTCACTTCCTTGCCAAAAAAAAGAAGAAAGGAGAAAAGAAAAGGCTGGGCGGGTGGTGGGGCCCGGCGCGGCAGGCCCTGAGCTGTCGGGTGACCGACCCTGATGCGAACACAGTCCCCGCAGCCTGGGATTTACGCTTCCTGTCCTAAATAGTAGAATGCCTGGTGTGTGTTTGGATGAGTATCCTTCTAGAATCTGTGATTTGAAACAAACAGTCCCTGGGATTGCAATCTAGCCATAGATGGGGACTTTCATGTTACAACCTTGCCAGTAAGTTTATGAAGTTTTTCTTTTTCCATTTCTGTTTAAAAAGGACCTCGTTGTTTATTTAAAAATTCTTAGTCACTAAGTGATAGAATGCTTTGCTGTAAATGTTGTCTTTCACTAAATGCCATTTGGGTGGTAAGTGTCGCTCGCTGTATCCAATCATCCAACCAGTTCCCGTTTCGTTGCCTCAGAGAAACTGCCAGAACCTTGCACTGTTGTTACATCAGCTCAGGGACGCATTTTCTGGATCCTCTTGTGGAACTCATCTTCAGATTTGGATAGTTAGAGAATAGGCTCATGCTGGAAGGCGCCCAGGTGTTCAGCTGTGGAGCTGAGCTTGCTGCGCACTGGGCCGCAGGGCCCGGTGAACTGGAAGGAGCGGCCAGAAGAGAGACACGTGGCCCTGCCAGGGAGGGGCATGGGGTCTTGAGGAACAAGCTTCCCCCCATAACTTATATGCCCCCACACTCTCTCAGGGCACAAACGGTGCTGTCGGCAAGAGGCAGCTGACCGGGAACAGGGCACTTCTGGGAGAGCCAGCAGAGAAACTGAGTCCTGAAAGATGGCGAGGAGGTGGAATGTGTCGGCTTCGTGGATCCTTTCTTGGGTTCGATGTGGTCTACACAGCTGTGTGTTGCTGAGAGAGGAAGATGGGCCAAGAGGATGAGTGTGGAGGGAGGGACTGTGCACATCAGTTGACACATTTGTCTTATGCTGGTCCCTCTGTGGAGAAGAATCTGGAAGAGTTGATGAGCGGCAGTTAGGTCATGGAGCAGAAAGGTGGTTCTTGAAGCAAGCCCAGAAGTGCCACATTCGCTGTTGTCTTTCCACAGAAAGATAAGTGAAAGCAGAAAGCAAAAGTATACTGCCCTGATGACAATAATTAGGACTCTTTTGTCCCAAACTCTGTAACATCCTCAGAGTAGCTGTCGAAACATCCTGCTTTGAGGCTCCTGTCTTCCTGCTAACCCCGTGGAGAATGTGTTGAGATACTGTCTTGAAGAGGAGGTGTTAATTCAGAGGAGAGGACAACACAACCAGAGAGACAGGCCAGTGCTGTGGCTTCCTGAGGCTGTTGAAGGTTTTCTACATGCTGCTTCGCTGGCGTCCTGTTAGGGAAGTGCTGGGCAGGAGAGCCGCATGCCTGCTGGGGTGCCTCGCTGCAGCTCCGTGGCAGAGCTCTGGGGCCCAGAGAAGCCACACTGTTTCAGAACTGGTGGGCAGGTCACTACCGTGCTGGTGGTATCCTCTTTTATGAAAATATCATAGAACACAATTGGAATGAAATGCAGTACTAGATGTTCCTTTTTACACATTTTCTCTTACTCCAACTGTAGCAATCAGGGCTGCTCTGAAATTGTTCTTAGCTACCACCAAAACAAAGCACCTCTCTCGGGGTCTTTTTTAACCCTTCAAGGTAGGGCCACTCACTTGGGCTGCCAGGGCCTTGCTTTGGATTTGGAGAAATAATATTAGGCAGCCATAAGAGGGATTCCTAGGCCCCACACGCAGACGCCATCTTACAGCCTGGTTTTCATGGAATCTCTCCCTCATCAGCTTGGGGCAGGCGCTTGGCTTTGTTTGGTGTCACTGCCAGTTACGCCACCTGCTAAGTCTCTGCCACAGGGACCAGGTGAGATAGAAAAGGCAAGACCCATCACCGAGGCATCTGGCTGCCACCCACTCCTCCTTCCCACCACGTGATCGGGTCCCGTCCCTGCGGCTCGGTGCTTGGTGCCTAGAAACGCCAGCAGGCCCTCCAAGCAGGACGCGAGGCACTCGGGCCAGTAAAAGCAGCAGTAGACAAACAAGTTCTGGGAGCCTGAAAGTCCCTCCCGTGCCCACTGTGTTCCCTGGTGTTTTGGTTTCATGTTTGTCTTTTGTTCTGTTTTCCTGTGAGGCAAGAGCACAAACACAAACAAAAATGGATTCTTATGGGACTACTTAGGACAAGTCTGTTTCTGTCTGGGGTTTACATCAGCGGTTTACTTGCTTATTTATTTATTTTAATGGGAGTGACTCATCTTTAAATGGGAGAGGAGATTACCAGCTGAAAACAAGAAACTTTTTTTTTTTTTTTAGATGCAGCCCAATATTAAATCGCTGATAGTGTTCAAACAGTTTGATGGCAGAGATAGCTAGGATAGGCCTGTGACCAAACTGGGGGAAAGATGATGCTTGAAAGCACAAATAAATCTAAAAACCCAAACCCCCAGCAAGTTTAAGTGACATAAGAATTTAACTTTTGGCCAGAGTTTCAAAGAGATTATCTTTGCTGAAATCATCACATGATGGAAAGTTGCCATGTAGAAAATATCAGAGTTACTAACTTTTCTAAACATAGCAACCTCTTTTAAAATAGAAGATGAACACAGAAAGAAAAATAGGGTTTCTGTCAGGACAAGAGACCTCCCAGTCCTGTCCCTTCCAAGCTCCATGCCCCAGAAAACATGATCTTTTAAAACCAGACTGACAGAAACACACGACACATATGCTTTCATTTCTAATTGGTGATTTTTATTAAGATTGAATAGTTTGCAATTAAGGTGAATATATCAAGATTACAAAAAAAAAAAAAAAAAACCCAAACCACACCTTTCCTAGTTTGCTCTGTTGCTCTGTCATTGATTTTCGGGGGGTCCACTTTGGTCAGAGGACTTAATGAGAAGAGCAGGTTTGGTCTGAAGACAAAGCCTGTTTGGAGTCCTTCCCTCTGCGTGCCCCGTGCCCTCTCCCCCACTCCCTGTCCCTTCCTTTTCCCCTTCTTCAAAGGCGATTTCTCCCTAAGACAAGCACATGATCATCAAACGAAAGTTTGAAAGTTAAGCAACTTCTATAGCGGTTGACAAGGTTGACATTTCATTAACTTGTTGGTTCAGCCTTCGAATGATGACGTGTGGCAAAGCACCTTGCATTTGGAGTTTACAGTGTTTTTGTTCTGCCTTCCCCTCACAGGCTACAGTCATGTTTAATTTGGAATCTTGGCTCCTTTGGCAAATTAGCAATTAGAACAATTTTGTGGGAATATGTATATGTGTCATTAGTTTTCCTGCAAATTAATAGCAAGGGCAGAGGTCAGGCAGAAATTTTCCACTTGACTGCAGCTCCTCTATTGAGACTTGGCACTTGATTTTGGAATGGCCACAGCTGCTCTGGGCCACCCTCTTCCTCCAGGAACTGGCTTTTAATTAGTTTACCTCATAGCCATCATTACAAATATTACTGCCTCCCCTCCTCGAAATAAAATTACTGTTTCTACAAAATATTCCGGTGACATCTTGCACCACTGCGCATGGCTGGCGGGGTCACTCGGATGCAGCGTTTAATCATTAGATCACCCCATCCATGTCTCCTAATTAGAGTCCCTACAATACATTTTTATCTGGTAATTAGCTGAGATTGGCTGCTTCCTCTGTGGCTTATTAGAGACAGCCCAGCAGTGGGTGTGAATCACCGTGTCATTTGTCAAGCCTGGTAAACCCCTTCTCTGCTCTCGTCTGGCTTGGTGTTTATTTCCATTTGCTACCTATATTCCAAAGCATCCAGAACATTGTTCCTGCATCTCTATCGGCTTTGCTAACCTGGAGGGATTTTATGTTTTTATTGTTTCTTTCATTGGTAGAAATACTTCAAGTGCTAAGACCTTTGTAAAAACTTGAGAGTCAAAAATTCTTTTTGCATTTGGTGACACTTGGGATTTGTCTGTCTGTAGTGAGTGTGAGCACCCAAAGAGACAGGCGTGCTCAAGCTTAATGCTTCCCTGACTTTGGACTTTTGACAAACTGAATATGGTCACCTTCTTAAAACACAAAGAGCACATGTATTTAAAGGGGTTGAGGGAAACAGAAAAAAGGGAGGGAGGAGGGAGAGAAAAGAAGGAAGGAGAAAGAGGAGAGAGAAATATTTTCCACCCCACCGCTGTCTGCAACAGCTGGGGGACAAAGGCTGAAGCCAGGAGCTGCAGCCAGCTCTTCCCGGTGGGTGCAGGTAGCAAAGAACTCGGGCCGTACATTCTGCCTCCCGGGGTGAACGTGTAACAGGAAGCTGGATTAGAAGCAGCAGAAGGACCTGAACCCAGGCACTGTGGTGGGCGACACATACATTTCCAGTGGTGGCAGAACACCTGTGCCACAATACCCACCTCCATGGTTAGAGACTGTGTTTTCATTGGAAAGAGGTTTACAGAAAGAACAATCTTGTGTCTGTTGGTTCACTCCCCAATTGACCGCCAACGGCTGGAGCTGAGGCAATCAAAAGGCAGAAATTTCTTCCAGGTCTCCCACATGGGTGCAGGGTCCCAAGGCTTTGGCCATCCTCTGCTGCCCTCCAGGCCACAAGCAGGGAGTGGATGGGAAGTGGGCTCCTCGTGCTTGCAAGGTGAGGATTTAGCCATTGCGCCAGGCCCGCATCTCCATATTTCTTCACATTTATACTTCTGGTTTTCATTACATCTTTAACAAGGCCACAGTGTTTAGGGTCATGTTCTGAAGCTGAAGAGAGAGGCCCCGGAGTGGAGTCAACTCTCAGGATTTGTGTACGTGTGTGTGCGTGGTTATTGTACACATTCATCTTTGACCAATCTGTGCTTTTGATAGTAAGCTCTTTAGGCAGTCATGTGTTATATTAGATTACTTTTTCATCATTATGGGATCAACTGCCTTAGATTTGCTCAGCAAGAATTATTCAGTGTTATTTATAACAGGGATCATAGCTTGTCACGGAAACTTTTTTTTCAGGAGAAAACACATAGAAAAGTCACACTGGTTAGTGTTTATTTTCTCCATTAGTTAGGTGTAAGATAACCACAGGGACAACAATGAAACAAGTCGGGGTTTGCCAGTGGGTCTGGGTGGGACTGTGAGCAAGCTGTTTCATCTCTGCATTGATGAGGATGAGAATGGAATGAAACCAGAGCGGTGGGTGTTTTAAAACACGCTTCGTGCACGTGTTGTCCGCAACTCTCCAGAGCAGCATCTGAATTAGGAAGGCTGTGTGTTCATGACCTTGTGCTCGTTTTGGTGATCCACTGCTTGACCTGGTTTGTGCATGTATTTGTACCTGGTCCGTGAAGAATGGCCAAGTCTAGGAACAGGGCAGCCCCGACTCCTGCGCCTTTGCTTCCCGGCCCAGAGCAGGCAGACAGGTGCCTGTGAAGTGGCCAAGTCTGTTGGCCAGAGCAGCTCCTCCCAGCACGTGCCCAGCGTCCTGGGGGACTGGTGAGGGCAGCACGATGTTCACGGCCTGCTGTTTCAGATGCGGGGTTCCCTTGTTTGTGCTGCGTGAACATTTCAAGCTCAAAATAGGACGGGAAGCACAGCTTCTAGCATTGTGTTTACACTTCCCGTTATTATTTCCTCAGTGATTTTTTTGCTCTTCATTTTCTTGCCTTAGAATTCCCCTCATATGAGACGGTTCTGCTGGTTTTTTCATTTACTGAAGAGTAAACGTTCCCTCCACTAGTGGAGTGTTTTAGAATTGGTTCTTTGGCTAGGATCTCAAAGGAACCTTGCTTTGAATGCCCTCCACAAATGATGCCTCAGGCTGAAGACTGAATGTGGCCGTGGTGAAGTAGAAGAAATCGGAATTCGCAGGGAGGAGAGGTTGCCAAGGCTGAGGATGCCTGGATTCAGGGCTCTGGGTCTGAAATGACAGCTCTGTGAGTGCCGATCTGGATGCTGACCGCAGCCAGTGTTTCGGCACTTCCCAACGAAAAATTTCTGTTACAACAAATTTTGGAAAAGGAGTATCCCTTCAAGTATTTATAAAAATAGCCGTGAAGGGCCAAGATAGATAAATCTAAATAGCATTTCATTTCCCTCAGTACTATTGTAAGTAAATAAAATTCATTTCTTTATTTAATGTGAATTGCTTCATGTTGAAGTGCATTTAAAGGGGAAAAAAATCTTAAGAGCTTAACAGTTTTAAGTCTCAGCTAATAGATTCTGGTCATAGATTTGAGTTTAATCTAATGAAGATTACACACAGAACTTTTAAATATCAGTAACTGACGATTAAAGAAACAGATGATGGCTCACTGGGGCTGTACCAGTCTTTAAGAGGCACTTCCTGTATCAGGACGTTTGCATGCTGGAATTGAATGGTCTGCCCTTGGGTGTCTAGCATGCTGGCTGCAGGCCACGGGTCTCTGTTTCAGTCCGTTGAAACTGAAGTTTGATTTTAATAGCAGTGGAGGAAAAACGGCTTTTCGTGTGTGCTAGTCCGTGACAAAAGGTTCTTCTCTGTTGGACTGCCCAGGCCTCTCGCAGCGCATGCCACATGTGTTCCTTAGAGCTCCTCCTCCCTTGCTGAGGTTTGTGAGGCTCAGTTAGCTGTTAAAGAGGGGGGATGTCATGATTAAGGATCCATTAAGGATCCATCAAGGTTCCGGATTCTGTAAACTCACCAGGCTGCGTAACCCCATTTTGGTACCGGTCAGCACCCATTTCGCAGCCTTTGGAAACACCTGTCTCACTGAATGGAGGCGAGAACAGTGCAAGCAGCATCTCATAGTAAATATTAAATGAGTTTCCATACTCGCCCTGTATTTCGGTTGAGTGCAGACAAAGCTACTTAGAGAAAGGACCCCGCCAGGCGTCCTCTGTGTTACTGTTGCTTTCCTGCTTTCTGTGTTTTCTGGAAGGTCCTCTGAAAAGCGTTCTTTTCCTTGCAGCTGAATCTGGTGTCAAGCGTCACACTCTCCAAGTCCGCCTCCGAGGCTTCTCCACAGAGCTTACCTCATACTCCCACGACCCCGACCGCGCCCCTGACTCCCGTCACCCAAGGCCCCTCCGTCATCACCACCACCAGCATGCACACGGTGGGCCCCATCCGCAGGCGGTACTCGGACAAGTACAACGTGCCCATTTCTTCAGGTAGCTACTCCAGTCTCGGCCTCGTGTCAGATTAGAACTTGCAATTCTTGCTGACCAGCCTCTTTTTAAAAAGTGATAATTAATAGGACAATGATTCTTATTTAGCAGATATTGCGCAGAACCAAGAATTTTATAAGAACGCGGAAGTTAGACCACCATTTACATATGCATCCTTAATTAGGCAGGTAAGTAAATAATGCAGTTCGTGAAATCATATCACAAGGTATACATGTACATGGGTGTATTATATTGATGAAGTAGATTTAAAACCGCTTAGTATGCAAGCATGCTAAAACCTTTTCTATAAGGTTTTTAAAAACTGCAATATATAACATAATTGCTTTTGATTAAGTATTACAATACGATGTGATTATTAGGAAATTCATTTCACACAACAGTGAAAATGAGCCTGTTTAAAGATGGCAAGTCAATTATCACAAGCTACAGTAATCTCTGATCCCTAGAATTAATCTGAGCTCTAAATAATTACTGAGCTTTAATCAGCTAGTGAAATGTTTTGCATTTCTCTTTGATTCTGCTTTATGAATGACTAATAAATTAATATTTCTGTACAGAAACAGAAATAAAAACTCCAAACAATTAGATAATTCCATTTTGAATTTTGCTGTTGAGCTGTTTAAATACAACCATTAATCTTAGATCATTTTGTGAAACCTTTGTCAAGGTTTAGCTCTGAACCACATTTATTTTATATCCTCAGGAAACTGTATGACGACAGTTTTGCCAGTTTGGTCACAAATTCTCTTCTGTGATGTTTTGCTTCTTAGGCCATTCTTGAATCTCCAGAAAAGCAGCTAACACTAAATGAAATCTATAACTGGTTCACACGAATGTTTGCTTACTTCCGGCGCAACGCAGCCACGTGGAAGGTAAGCTTTCTGTCAGGCCTAGTCTTTGGTCTTTCATAGCATAGACTTATATAGACTTTGATTAGACACAGTTGTTGGTCTACAAGGAAACTGTTTTCATAGGAATATGAATATGTGAGATCTTCAGAAAGTTAATGGAAAATGTGTATTACGAAGAGAACTTTCCATGGGTTTAAGAATATTTATGTATCCAAATACACTCTTCGTTTGATTCATTACCCATAAACTCTTTGAAGTATCTCCTTGTGTTATTAGGTTGCACTGTATAGGAAAAGAAGGTGACACCACTGTGTTGCCCCAGATGCTGACACTGTACAGTCTCCTACTGTTTAGTCTTGTCATTGCAAAGTCAGATGTATAGAGAGGAGGAGAGACAGAGAGGAAGATCCTCCATCCGAGGATTCGCTCCCCAAGTGAGCACAAAGACCAGTGCTGCACCGATCCAAAGCCGGGAACCAGGAACCTCTACCCCCGCGGGTGCAGGGGGCCTACCCCCGCGGGTAACAGGGTCCCAAAGTTTAGCGCCATCCTCGACTGCTTTCCCAGGCCACAAGCAAGCACGGAACACAGGGCCGGGTGGGAAGCAGAGCTGCCGGGATTAGAACCGGCGCCCGTATGGGATCCCGGGGCTTTCAAGGCTAGGGCTTAAGCCGCTAGGCCACGCCGCCGGGCCTGACTGTTGATAGTCTTTAACCATACTTAGTGCAGAGGTAACTCGCTTGCTCACCGTTAGGAACTTGAAATAATGACCCTAGAAACTTGACACAGCCTTCACTGATGATTTGAAAAAGCTCATTAGGGCCCGGCGGCGTGGCCTAGAGGCTTTAACTATGGTTAAAGACTATCAACAGTCAGGCCCGGCGGCGTGGCCTAGCGGCTTAAGCCCTAGCCTTGAAAGCCCCGGGATCCCATACGGGCGCCGGTTCTAATCCCGGCTGCTGCACTTCCCACCGTGTTCCGTGTTTGTGTTCTGGGAAAGCAGTCAAGTCGAGGATGGCCCAAAGCCTTAGATGGGAGACCTGGAAGAGGTTCACTGATTCCTCTAGTGAGTCAGCTAACAACTATATAGGTTCAAAGAAAGAACTGACTCTCAGGGCCCGGCGGCGTGGCCTAGCGGCTAAGGTCCTCGCCTTGAAAGCCCCGGGATCCCATACGGGCGCCGGTTCTAATCCCGGCAGCGCTGCTTCCCACCCGGCCCTGTGTTCCGTGCTTGCTTGTGGCCTGGGAAAGCAGTCGAGGATGGCGCTAAACTTTGGGACCCTGTTACCCGCGGGGGTAGGCCCCCTGCACCCGCGGGGGTAGGCCCAGAAGAGGTGCCTGGTTCCTGGCTTCGGATCGGCGCAGCACCGAAAGGCCATTAATCCAAGCACTAGAACTGTTGCGGGGATTTCCTACAGGAGAATATATTAAATTTGTTCAAGTCACCAGATTGTCCCTCAGCATTCCATAGGTGCACTAAGGAAGAACAAGGAGCTTCTAAGTCGTGGAACCTCACTGTCGCTTCCCACGGTTCTCAGCTGGTACCCCCATAGGAACACACATCTCATTCCCACTTGGGTAATTGATTCACAGACCCCTTGGTATTCTTTCATATGAGGGTGAGCCCTAATATTTGGACTTTCCTACTTGATATACCTTGGTGTCTGTTTTTTTTTTGGTTATAGAAGGCAAGTGCACTCTGACATTTATAGCTTTTGTGGTTTCCTGCCTGAAATTCTTGTAATGCTTATGCTCCAAGACATTTAAACACATCGAATGCAAACAGGATCTTTGTGACATGTAATTAGTGAAAATGCGGTAGACACATTCAAAGAAAAATACAAGTAATCACAGAATTCATTCTTCAGTTTATTTCCCACATGATCCCCTTTTTCATTAAGACACACGGGCAGACTCCAGCCCGCCTCTCAGCCCGCACTGGGAGAGAAACCAGACTCACTCTTCAGAATGCTTTACAAAATGTAACGCTGGAGAAGCAGGCAGCAGACATTTTCTTCAGATTGCCTTTTATAAATAGCGAATGATCAATTGTAAAAATAATTACCAGTTGCAAATATAATACTTAAGCTGGGATCTTCAGATTTAACTTCTCAATTTTTGCAAACTGCAGGAGAAAGTGTCACTAACATAAACATTCCTACATGACGTACTTAGTAACTCATAAATACGTGTAATTTTCTCTACGTGTCCTTATTTGTAATCTTAGACAAAAGATGAAGTGCCCAAGGTTATGACTAAAAAGAGCTTACTCATCTTTCTGGAAAATTGTTGATATTATCGATTTTAGCTGCTCTCTGCTTAGAAGCATAGTCGTAGAAGACAGAAGTGAGGTTTTGTCTTCAAAACCTTTACGCAGCCCAGCTGTAGGGTTCAGCCAGAGCTGCAGCCGCCCTCAGCAGAAGCAGCTCCCGACAGCGCTTTCAGTCCCACACATGTTGGTACTTATTTTAAAACGCAAGAAAATTATTAGCATTAGCGGTGTTGCCACCTTTCCCGGATGCGTCTGTTCTGTGTAAACATGCTGTCTGGATTTTTAAAAGGAAATTTGGCTTCATCTTTTCTTTATACCTCCCCAGCACTGCTCCAGGTGACAGGAGACCTGCGGCAGCCTATACTATGGTTTTGTGCAGTATAAACAAGCAAATTGCACATTTTTAGGCAGAGCATTTGCTCTATCAAGTGTAATCCTGACATTACAGATGTTTTTAGTTTGAGACTTGTTTTTAAGCTAAGTCATTGAAGCTTTTTGAATGAGAAGTGTCCATTAACAGTCACCTGGGTATTTTGAGCTTACCCCAATTATGCTGATATTGCAAAACCTTTGCAAACCGACTCTGTAGGAAAAATTCCCAAACAGTTCACCACACACACAAATATTCCACAGTAGAAGAAAATTATCATGTAATTGTAAATATCCCAAAAACTGAAACATCTCCCAAAGCATCTAGCTCTGCCACCTTAAGGGATACTACAGGTGCTAGAAGGAAAGAGGCGCAGTGTTCAGGCACCACTGCAGTGTCGCTGGAATTGGGTAAAGACTTACAAGCAGTGTGAGGGGACTGCCAACCTCTTGTTTCCCAGCTGAATCTATACCTAGGCTACAAGAAAGTCAGTCCACGTCACTGACATGAGCCTGCCACAGCTCTGTGTCCAAAGTAGAGTCTGCAACCAGCAGGACAAAAGAAAACAAGCCTTGCTTGTTCCTCTCCCCAGCATGGGTGGGTGGGTTGTCCTAAAGCTTACAGGAGAGTTGAAACACGAAAAGCTTGGACCCTTGAGTTCATATCCTCCTTTCCAGTGGATTATAAATGTCGAAGGCCAAGTTTAGGAATGACTCGAAATTACTTTGAATCCTAAGAAACATGTGCCTGTGAAAACCACCAACTGCAGGAATACCATTTTTGCCATTGAGTTCTATTCATCTGCTTCTGTGGCATTTACTGCTAGGTGGTCATAGGTGTTCAAGAAGGTAAGGCCCACGGGGTGGACAGGGCTCCTGTTGGATGCAAGAGGCAGTGCTCTCAATGATTAAATCCAGTGTACAATTCCTGTTCAGTAAAGCCATGGAAATGTTTAAAACCAGAAACTGTCTTACATTTGGCTGTGTTATACAAGTCACCATTTTTAATACAAACTATCTAGCCTTAAAAAAAAAAAATCGGAGGTAGATGGGCTTAAAACGGACAAGTTTATGCTTTATATGTCATAGTTATATTTCAGATTTGTACTGTGGAATTTATTTTGGGCTTGTATGAATATTATAAAATATTTCTCCTACTTTAGAAACTAGGCTAAAATGCCAAAGTACAATAGTCTTGACTTCAGTTTCTCACTGGAATCGACATCCTTGGCTAGGAGGAGGTCCTCCACGGGGGTGGTAGTTACAGCTCTTGGGGGTGGGTTTATAAAAATATGGACTGTTAGGCTGAATGTACTGCTGTTTTTAGAGTCTTTTCTTATAGAAAAATGTAAATGTTCTCTCTTTTATACTTGCTGCAGAATGCAGTGCGTCATAATCTTAGCCTTCACAAGTGTTTTGTGCGAGTAGAAAACGTTAAAGGGGCAGTATGGACAGTGGATGAAGTAGAATTCCAAAAACGAAGGCCACAAAAGATCAGTGGGTACGTCCACCATGTTTGAACTTCTTAGCCTAGCTTGGATTGTGCTAACAAGTGTAATGTAGAGGCTTTGGCTGCTAGACGGTGTTAGACCACAGACCTGGTTTCACGTTGTCTCAGTTAAGGGAAGCAAAAAAGCATTTCATCCCTCCTGTTTTGTATACCCACCAGTCCCCTGCCCTGCTTGCTGGTCTTTGTTGCATCACATGCTAGTAGCTTTTAGGTGGCAATGCATATTAACCCTCACAAACCATTTGCTTATGCTTATTGCATTTTATTTTCTTTTTCCTGTTCCCTGTATTGGATGTCTGTTCTGCCCCCAACCCCGTCTCCTTTTGTTGCCACTTCATCTCCTTTGCTGCTGCTCCTATCCCAGGGTGCCATTCGCACCAACCTCTCACTGCATAAGTGCTTTATCAGAGTAGAGGATGAGTTTGGGTCCTTTTGGACAGTTGATGATGAAGAGTTTAAACGTGGCCGCCATATTCAACGAGGCCGTCCTCGCAAATACTGCCCTGATGAAAACTCTGACGAGCTTGTCGCACAGTAAGAGCCTTTACTTGCTTTTGTTTTTTTTTTCTGCTGTTGCTTTGGCTTTGCATGGTTGACTCATCCCATGTAGTTCTGCATTCCACCGCGTAGCAGTGCCACAGCTTTCTGCAATGAAACATGTGTTATTGTACATGTATTGCTCGTTTCTCCTAGGCACACCAGTGCCTTGAATAATGCTTTTTTGACGTCTTAAATGCAAACATTGGTTGTATTTTGATTCAGCAGCTTACAGCGAGCCTTAACTAAATGCTTTTGTGTGACCGTTCATTCCTTCAAATAGAAAGGAAATTTGTTTTTAGAGTTAAAATGTGTATCTACTGGGGGTAAATTTCTTACTAGTTGTTTAAGAGCATAATGGTGATGAAAGGAGTGATTAACATGTTCCCAGCCTAGGAAACTAACTGATGAGATTGTGTGTATTCTTTAGTGGCTTCTCACAAATGCAGGCAGTTTCCTATTGGAAGTCATTCTTTTCCCTTAGCCATCTAATGTATAATTCCTGTAATGTTATTTTACTAGGCTAGAGGTGTTCTCAAAAATGATATCTCAGAGTCCTTTAGTCAGTAAGTAGAGACAGTACCAAATATTGTCACACCCTCGCGGATCATACCAAAAATAGGTCTGAGCAGGCTTACGCCTGCCTTGGGACTGGCCTGCCACAGCTCGTGGCTGTATCAGTGCCTTGGAGTTAGCTGAAGGGATGGCAGGAGGCGCTTCCTGTCAGTCCCAAGTCCAGACCGTGTTGATGCCTAAAGGCCCCGGTTGCTTCCTGTTGAATCCCATGACGCCCTGGTGTCACCTCTCTGAGGTCCTAGTGCTATCCCCAAAGTGACACCCTGGTGGAGTAGGGTACCTTGTAAAAGTTTGCAGAAAGATCTGTAATGGGAGTACCCAGGCTTACTGTTACTTAGCCGACTCAGCTGCCTTGGGTAGCAGTGTGTCCTCACAGGTGTGTGCCCAGACCATCTCCCTGAAGGACGGCAGAGCAGGAAGTGCTTAACTGTGCCAGTTACATTAATGGGGAAATGACTATGTGGAAGGATACCAGCCAGCTTAAGACAACTGAGCTAGGGCCTCGGAGTTCCATTGCGTTTAACTTTGAGTTTTTATCTTTTCTTATACAGTAACCCTTCCCTTATTAAAAACATGCAGAGCAGCCACGCCTACTGCACACCTCTCAATGCAGCTTTACAGGTAAGATTAATGGCCATCCCGCATATGCGGCACAGGCACATGTCTCCCCCACTCATTTCAAAATATATTAGCCTTGCTCTAATTAGATATTAAATTTTAATTCCGTTAAACTTTTTTCTTAAGTGCACAAAGCATCGTACTCCCTGGAGGCAAACACATCGGGCTGCTTCAGCATTAGCAGGATGCTTAGCATTTTGAATATTGTGGCAAAAAAATTAAAAGTTCACTTATTAATATTTATCAGCAGTATCATAATTTCCATCCTCTTATTTCAGAATTTCACTTGAGGCAAAAATACCACAAGTGTAATTACTCTAGCACAGCTATTAATGTGCGGGATGATAGGCCATTGCATCACATGACCTTCTATTGTTCACGGTTTAAAGAGAAAGCAGAGCTTTGTATTTCTTCTTCCTTCCTTCAAGTCGCTGTGAGCATCTTTTGTCTGGGGGGAGGAGCAGGGTTTGTTTCAGTTTGCAAAGTACACTGTTTTTTTCTGTGAATCGTAGAGATGCTTAAAATAATCTGCTAGGAGCCTAAAAGAGTTTTCTTAAGATGACCTAATAATCACAGCACAGAATGTTGGTTTGCCAACACAAACCAAGCACTTGTTACATCATCAACGACTCACAGAACCGCAACACTGCTTAGGAGCAGGAGGGCGATGACTACCCAGATACCAGCAGGCCTTGTATTTGGTACATCTCTCCGTTACCGCACAGCAGCAGAGAGCTCTGTGATGAAGTGATACTCGAGTATTCCTTTCATTTAAGTACCTGAGCATAGTAGCGAATAGCCCTGGAGAGCTCCTAACTGCAGTGTCTCTGTGCTCAGAAGCCCTGATAGTATACCATGTGCTACAGACGAGCGCGACATTTGTCTGCTCCCACCGCGTGCCTTGGCAGCCTGCATCTTCGCTGAAGTTGCTGCTTGGGTACTGCGGTGCCTTGTGACGTGTTGTGGCCCTGTGGAGAGCACAACAGAGGAGGCAATAGTGAGAAAATAGTTGAGACCCTCAGCAGTCTGGGGACGGGTGTTGGAAGAGCTCCTTCAGAGCTGTACTTCTCACAGGCCCCGACGATAGTGATGCTGGAGCACCTGCCCCGCGCCCTGCACAGCTGCTGCTCAGAACATTGCAGTTCCAGTACCAAATGCACTGAACTCACCGATGCAGTGATTATTTTGTCTGGATCAAATTTTCGTACCAGAAACTACTTTCTGCGTTTCTTTTAATTACTTGTCATTTACACAGTAACTTTAGAAAAGTAAGTGAAAGCCCGCTTAGATGCTGCCACTGTAAATACCATTCATTAGGAACTTATTTTCCCTGGAGTCTTGTAAAGTATGAACTAAAAAGGCCGCTCCACGTGGAATAGCATCAAAATTACAAGTGCATTTTACATTTGTGAGGCAAGAGAAAAAAACCAAAACCAGTGGATCCTGTGTCCTCTGGACACTCTTAACCGTGTGACTCATTTCAGTTAGAACCGTTGAACACATTTGCTTTTGGCATCCTCTGCACTGTTTGCTTCCTGTGGTAGTCCCAAGCTGTCCTGCAGTTTTCCAAGGACACGGGGTGTCCATAATGAGGCAAATGAATACACTGGTGGAGATGCATCGTTTGAGGGTGGAGTGTCTCTGTCCCTGGTGGGCTTGCAGCCTTGCGCGGCAGACCGTCACACAAGACAGCTTTCTGTTGTGTAAATTAAATCAAGATCCTACCAGCAGGCCTTCCTTTCCATTACCACCCATTTCCATTTTTTAAGATGAGTAAAAATAATAGTGGAACAATATCTTGGAAAAAAATTACTAGAGCAACATAATGCAAGATACACAATTTATAAAATAGGACAGCAGAATCCACTACAGAAATAAAACATGGGACTCGGGACAGATTGCATTATGCTCTGAAAAAGTGGAGTAACTAAGGGTAACCACAAAGCTTCATATTTATAGACTGCCTTTTCCCTGAGGGTCCCGGAGTGGTTAATGTCCCAGAAGTGATGGTACTTACGGACGTCTGCACCATTACTTAAGCACCTTCGTTTTTTTGGCAGAGGTGCCAGTGTGATAGGAAGCCATATAGTGTGTGCAGCAGCATTTATATAATTATCTCCATTGTAAAATTGGTGGTCCACCTGCTCCTAAGAGATTATCAGGCACAGAAAAGAACTACTTTGTCAGGCATAAGCATTTTCTGAACATTTTTCTAACCTTGCGGAGAGTCCCTCTGATCACTTGTTCGACAGTGTTCAAGAGGGGCTCTGTTGCAGTTCAGACACCAGGATCTCTTTGCAGCTCCTTTGATCCTTTTATAAAGGGACAGGCTGGTTCTCTTTAGTTACATCTTTCTTGTCTGCCAACCAAGGGATCTATTTAAATTTGCTTGCCTTTCACCAATGTGGCTGCTGGATCCCATCTCATTCAGAGGTGGCCTTGACCATGCCAAAGTCATCTTTGAAAGCCAAGGAGACTGCTCATCTTAAAATTGATACCTTGTCAGTAGGGTGAATGCCTCATTCCAGGGAATACATCCTCTCAAGCATTTCAAATTTTGCCATTGCAATTTTTTGAGAATTAAAAAAAAAAAAAAAAGAAACCCTAATAATGACCTCACTTTTGCCTCAGAGATTGCATAGCACTGAAATTAACTCGTGAGAGCAGACCTTGCCACAGCTGCAGTAGCCAGAGGATCGGGTTGTGGTCACTGTGCTTCCACAACTGGGGAAGGTGTTGAAGGCTGAAGTGTCAAAATTAAAGGCAGTGAAGATGCTTGTCCAGCTGGAGTCAGCAACAGAATTCTGGCAAATGCTCTGCAAAAAAAAAAAAAAAAAAAAAGCTTTATTGCAGTTACAAGAGATCTGCAAAAAGTACTCTATGCAAATTATTTGACAAACTATAGGAGAGTCAGGAATATTCAGATTTTCTATTCTTCAAGATGAGTAGTTCACCATGTTTGGAAGTGAAAACAGGATTCCTCTCCCCTCTCGCCAGCCCCATGTTTAGAAAGAAGGCAGTTAAACAAATTCACAAGGAGAGGCAATGAAAAGCTGTGGGCTTGTAGAGGACCTAATGGTGAAATAATCCATTGTCCAACACTGGCTTTTTTCCTTTAAAAAAGAGAAACACACAGAAGTGGTATCCAGAAGGCATTTCTGCCTTTGGGGTTGCTGCAGTGAGGGGAGCAGCAGTTGTTACAATAGGCAGATTCTTTGCAGCAAGCTTTGCTCCCTTGCTTGCTTCATTTCTGGCTCAAGGCTTCCTCTCTGGTGCCAGGATTTCTATAGTAGCTTGGACTCTTGTGCGACTGGCCAATGGAAGTCACCAGTCCAGATTTTTCTCATGAAGATGGAAATCCAGGCAAAGTGTATTTTGCAAGAGGACAGTTTTGATAAATCGTAGCCCGATCAACAGCCACCAGTTTTTGAAAATCTGTCTTCTTGAATAAAATGCAGTTTCTGGATCATAATCACTCCCCAAAAGGAAGAGGTAGGATATTTCAGTCCCATGGGGTCATGGACTAGTGTCTACAGCTCAGAGTGGGAGGACACTTTACGCAAACGCAGGACAGGAAGTGAACAGTGTCCCTCTGGGCAGGGGAGCATTTTTTTTGTTTGTTTTTTCCAACACTCATTGGAAGTGACTTTTGTCACCTTTAATATCAATGTACTTAGGCACCAAAAAGAAATATGATTTAGAGCATCCTCTTGAGAGATTTTTCTTTACTTCTAAAAATCCGAAGTGACTGGTCAGCCTGATAGACTGTGGTGTTACCTTTAGCCAGCTCTGGTTCTCTCAAAATACAGTAAGCCGATTCAAGAATCACTGAAACAGAAATGATTGGAAGAGATAAAATTGATTCCAAGACTATAATCTCTTCCTTTTCCATAGGATCTAACAAGTAAATGTTTATGGAAGTTCCCATAAGTTTGAGTGGTGCCGCCAGGTAATCTAATCAAATCTCCGCTATCCAATAGTGGAGTCTTCAAAATGGATAAAGAAACGAAAATTCCATTATATTTCACCGAGATTGGGAAATATTCAGTTCTTCTTGGAGAAAAAAAAAAAAGCCTTGAAACATAAGCCTCATATTAGATGGTGTTTTCTATCCCATGTGGTTACCAAGCAGCGGTCCTCTGAGTCCTTCCTACCCCACAGGCATGAGGGTCTCCCCAGACAGCTCTTGAAAGCCAAGCTTTGACCTCACCGAGAGGGCACACCTACTCCAGGATGCATCAGCTTCCTGCTGGTGTGCACCCTCAGAGGCAGCAGGTGGCAGCCCAAATACCTGTGTCCCTGCCACACTTTGGGGAGACTTCTGGGCTCCTGGCTTTCACCTGACTGTCCTAGCTGCTGCAGCCATGTGGCAAGTGAACCAGCAAATGAAGATTTCTCATTTTTCGTTTTATCTGAAAGGCAGATAAATGGAAACAAACTAAAAAATACATTTTTAAATCTGCATTTAAACACCACTTCCAAAGCAGAGTCCTTTTACACCTATTAGAAACTTTGCCAACCAGGCTACAAGGATCTTACGTGGAAGACTGTAGAACATGCCCATATTTCACCGGTTCCTTGTATTGCTGTCCTGTGTGTTCCTAAGTTTTCCTTTGGTTTGATGGCAGGCTTCGATGGCTGAGAATAGTATACCTCTATACACTACCGCTTCCATGGGGAACCCCACTCTGGGCAACCTAGCCAGCGCCATACGGGAAGAGCTGAATGGGGCAATGGAACACACCAACAGCAACGAGAGCGACAGCAGTCCCGGCAGATCCCCTGTGCAAGCTGTGTGAGTACTGTCCACTCGGAAGGCCCTGTCCTCTGCACCTCCCTACTTCATCATTTGATAATAATGCTTCCAAAAAGGTAGAGGTCTGTCCTCTGGTATATCAAAGTACCATTTGCTAACTTTGCCATAAAACAGTTCCACCCTGCCCTGAAAATGCACACAATAATAAAACCGGAAATATTTTTTTTTTGTTTTGCACCTCAGGCCATTATATAACTAACACACATTACCTTTTTCTCCTAAAGTCAGTGTGTTAAAGTTTGTAGTTTGCTCAACTTTCAGACATGCTCAATCTAGCAGGGAGCAGATAATGTTGGCTCTGCTGTGAGACAAGCTTAACCAAGAATGCATTGCTGCAGCATTATTACCAAGCATTGACGATGGCACAAATGAAAGGTGGCATGATTTATAGATTGCTCTTAAAATATCAAAAGGAAAATTAATAGGAGCTTTACAGCTGCGGACAGCAGCGTAATGAGTGCACATACACACACACATCAAGTGATGGGCGACGGCTGCCCATGCTGGCCGTGAAAGGCACTGGGATCAGGCACCACAGCAACAGCCTAGGCCACGCAGCCGACATGCCCGTGGTGCTGAGTGATGGGGGGAGACCCTGTCTCCCAGGAACACCTTGAGCACAGAGAAAAACCGTAGTATACTTTATTTTTCCAAATGACTGTGGAAGGACAGTCCATTCCTCCCTTCTAGTCCATTCCTGTAAAACCCTGGCCCACTTGGACAGAGAAAACCAGTTCAACATTTGCAAGGCTCTTAGGTCCCAGAACAGGCTTCTTGTCTACCATACTTCCTGAATTACTGATCCACATCTTATTTTAAGATGTGAGAGATGGGAATGGAAAATATGACCTGTAGCAATTAGGCAGAGAATGAATTGACATACAGTGACAAAGAGAAAAATGTTATCTGCCATCATAATTGGAGGGTAGGTGGGAATCTGAAATTTGCTTTTCCAGCGATTGAATTCATTCCCAGCGTGCTTTGAAAAGGATCTTTAAAACACGGCAACACTAATTTCTAATGGATAAGGAACAGTCTCAGCATTCCCTTCACAACATAGTCAATTGTGTTTATCTTCCACACTGATGCTGCTGTTCATCCTTTCTAAAGTTACCCGCTGTTTCTGACTTTATTATCACAATCAGATTCATCTTTAAATCATTCTCATGACAGAAGTATTTACTCAGTTATTAAGGAAGTTCAGAGCAAATGTAAACTGGCATATTAGCAAATTTCAGAAAAACTCATTAGAGCAAAAATATCTGAAGTTGCTAAATGGAAGATACTATTTCTCCTAATCTGTGCACTCTGAGGTTTAGCTGATGTATGTTCTTATTATGTAACACAAAGGATGGCTGTTTTAAAAGCAAGAGGCGGGGGAGAAAAGGGAAAGATGCTTGAATACAAAGCCTCCCTCCCAGGCAGCAGTACAAGGTGATGCTAATTTTGCTGTGCAAAATAAAATCACCATAAAGCTAACCAGTTCAAAACCTTTGAATTAACCCCAGTATTACTGGAAACTGTATCTTACAGCAGTTATTTCCAAGAGACATCACGCAGAGGTGTCGACATGTTTCTCGGATGTCACAGGTACACAGTTTGCTAGGTTTAGGGGGCGCCGACTCCCTCTGTGAAACTGCTAGTCCTTTTGACCTCAAACTTGCATTAAGCAAATTTTAAAATATGGTTTTCATACCTATCCAAAATGCACTGGCCTGGTATGATGCAAAAAAAATGTTTAAGTGTTCCAGTCCAACTTCAGAGCAAAACCTAAAGGACCTGGTTTGGCTGGTGGCCCAGCCGATGTCTACTATAGACACAGTTCAACTCTTCCTAACTGCCCTCTGTGACCCTCCAGCACCACTCTGCTCCATTTGTCTGTAGAAAACAGTCACAGGATTGTGGCTGTGGGGCATCATACTTCCATCCTGTTAGGAGCTAAAGAAACTACAAAGCAAAATAGTCCACGCTGTGCATACTTTCCACAGAACACAATGACTTTAAGCACTACTCAACTGCATGTAAACAAAGGAATTACTCCATTTGCAAGGGAAGGGTAGTGTCGCTTTGCACGGTTACTGGCTGGGCTTTGAAAGCAGCAGTCTGAAAAGAAGGAATTGGGAGGAAGAGGGTGGGTATGTGGGAGACAAGGTGCACTGCTGTGAGATGACACTGTGAACAGTCTGCCTCTTACCTATGGGAAGCTACTTGGTTCACTCCCTGATTCACTGCGGGCCTCTAGAACTGCATTTGCCACCCCCAGTGAGCCTCAAATTGAAATAAAGAGCCCACCTGGTTGTGCCGTTACATGGTCACACAGATCTAGTCATTCATGTTTGTTGGGTCTGCACTGGATCAGAGCTAGCAACCGGTGCCTTTGGGTTAGTCAGTAACTGCGGAGTTTTACTGCCGGATTGGAGAACGGGGACTGTGTTCTCTGATGTTCTGTATTGGGAGAAGGGAGACTTCTGTGCATCCAATATTTTTTTTCTTAACACAACATTTGTCACAAGTCCAGAACCATAGAGCAAGAAGTTAACATTATGACAGCTCTTTTTCTTCCCTCGTCCCTCCACCTCCGCGAAACTTTGCACTGTTTTCTCTAAATGTGAAACGTTGAATTCTGATGGTTTAAAAAAGGAAGGGGAACGTTGATGTAGAAAATGACATTTGAACCTCAGTATGTGGCTAAGTAAAATAAATTTTAAAAAAATCTTAGCTAGTGTACACTAAGGCATGTGGTCATTAAGACAGAGGAAGAAATCTACAAAGTAACAACTCTCTACAGTGACCCGAGGCATCAAGAAATGTTCACCACTGTCATTAGTTCAAGAACCACAACTCAAGGTGAACCAGAACTTACCTTATGCCTAGGTAGCAAAATATTTTTAAAAAATAACTACTTTCACTGATGAGATTGGGTCTACAATGGTACAGCCACTTTGGAAATTAATAATCACAATAAATATCCTAAGAACCATAAAGATGTTCTGGCCTTTGCCCCAGCAATTCCATTCTTAGACTTTTATCCAAAAGAGATAAATCAACAGAACTGGAAAGATTAATGGCTAAAAATGATTTCTACATTAAAAGAAAAAAGGGGGTGATTAAAAATGCCTAGTAGAACGCAGTGAACTCTCATACCATTGTAAAATTAAGGTAGCAAGAAAAAATTCCCTGCTTTGACTACAAATTGGAAGAAACAGGCAAAAACAAAAACCTGACTTCAGTAGGTGTTCACTTATGATTTCTTTTTCTAAGGAATAATAAAACACCTAATTCTTCCCAAAAGAATGAATGAGATTCTAATGGGAATGGCGCCACAGGTGTGTAGTGCATACTAAGGCACTGCATTTGGTTTAGCTTTTTGCTGGTTCTGTCTCCAACTATTTTCATTTTGCATTGTGCTGCACAAATTTATAGCCTGTTCCAGGTTTTGCAATACAGGTGAACAGGACCTTCAAAAAGTTGCATTATACCTGCAGCACCTCATGTAAAATGTGCCATAATACAACTCTGCCGTGCAGTTTTCAGATTTTGAAGAATATAGATAAGACTTTTTTTTATAGCTATTTATCTGCCATCTACTGCTCAAACTCTGCTGTGCTAATTTTAGAGTCAATTGATTCTGAAGGCTCATGTCTTGGAGGGCAGTCCAAAGCACTCCTCTGTTTGTTTTTAATGGTTCAAGGGGCCTTTGGGGTTTGCATACAGCATTAATTATTTAGCAAGCCAACCATCCCCAGTACCTTCTCTTATTGCTAATACTTGATAATGTCAGTTAAAAAATTCTCCCATCTGCAAAACCTGTCCCAGAAATGGGACTGTTTGAACTTGAATGGTTCTTTTACATATCAAAAGCCTGGTAACAGAAAGTAATTTGTATTTGCAAAGGATCGGGTTGTAAATATGACTTACGAACAACATTTCTCAATTGTCATCAGAGTGGGTTTGTGTGATCACCCCAAGTCCCCTTCGTGTGAACCAAACGCTAGTCCGTAATGAGAGTGTTGGCAGATCTCATTGCGGCCACGCATCCTGGTGGCCACGACCAGCTGGGCCTCATGTTTTGCCTTGTTTACAGCTGACAGCGTTATTATTCGGATTGGGCCTCTGCTTTCTTATCACATTGTTGTGTTGAGCAAGCCTTTTCCTCTCCGTTTGTGTTTCCTGGCAGGGCTTTTCTTGCCTTATTGACAGTTTGTAAAAATATGCATTAATTTGGAGTTTCAAGCATGTATCATGGTGTCTCTTTGCTGTGTTTGCTTGAAGTTGATTAATGATAGAACCTCGCTTGGGGTCGTCCTCTGGAGAGTTCTTTCACAGGTTCTGCATGTTAACTAGCAAAGCAGAACACACAGCAAGCCATGATTAGCCCAGCCTCCTGCACTCAGTGGTCCCCACAAACGGCTGCTGTATTACAGATTCTTATTTCACACAATTATTTGAAGATCGGTATTCATCACCCAGGATGCCACTCCGGGGCCTGTTATCTGATACTCCGAGTGTGGTCCTAGGATCGGCAGCATCACAAGGGAGCTTGTGCGAGATGCAGAGTCTCAGGCCCCACCCCAGACCTCTGGCTCACACTGCAAGCTAGTAACCAGGGACTAGGCTAATCTGAATGTGTATGGAAGTAGGATCAACTCTGCTAGGGAGCCGGGGCCTGCTACCGTCCGGAGAGGAGTCACCGCAGGGCAGGGCCATCCCAGAACTCCCTGCACTGTCCATGACCACAGAGCCTTTGAATGTGGCTGATGAAACTGCAACACTGGCTTCTAAACTGTATCGGCATTCATTTTCATGGAGGGCGCCCCACGTAGCCAGCAGCTGCTGTGCTTGACAGAGCATCCCTCGAGTGCGGCATCAGTGTTCCCTAACACCCAAGTTGCGGTCTCTCATTGAGCTTCTGCTCGTTTTTCCAGACATCCTGTACACGTCAAAGAGGAGCCCCTCGACCCAGAGGAAGCTGAGGGGCCCCTGTCCCTAGTGACGACAGCCAACCACAGTCCAGATTTTGACCACGACAGAGATTATGAAGATGAAGCAGTAAATGAGGACATGGAGTGAACGCCTGAGTGGGCCGTCCCCAAGAATGAAGATTAGAGAGAAAAAAATAAACAAAACAAACACGTCAAAAGTTCGCAGTGAAATTGTTCTCCATTTGTTGTACAGTCTGGAGGATTTTCACTACATTTTGACAACTCTGAAATGTGTTAACTCTTAGTGCCATCAAGAATCCCATTTGGGAGTATTTTTGATTTTTCTACTTTTTGTTGAAAACAGGAATTTGTACTCTGTGCATCGGATGGACTTGTTTGGTACGTGGGATTTTCCTGTCTTAACATCAGTGTTGTAGATTCACTAAACTGATTCACTTTCAGCAGCAGACTTCGGACTGCAGTCCTGCCGCCGCTGGCCGCTGAGGACAACCGCCTGAGCTTGTGCGCCTAAGCTGCAGACCAAGCCTTTGCCCAGAATTTAAGGATTCCAATGGACGAACCTATTTGCACAGTACTGCATGTTGATTATCACTGCCTTTACTCCATTTTTGTTTTTTTGTTGTTGTTTGGGTGTTTTTTTTTTGTTTGTTTGTTTCTTTGCTTCCAGTTGGGATGGGGAAGGCCTTTGTGTGTGTATGGGGGGAGGGGTTAAAAAGAATTATCCCAAACTTTTTAATGTATTGCTTTTTTTTTCTCCCCCCTGCTTTAACTAGACCATTTTAAGTTCTGACCTCAGGCCTCCATTTGGGCCCATGGCCTCTTGGAGGCTTCAAGTTTTCTGTACCTTGTGATGAATGTTAATAGGTGTTTTTATTATACAAAGCTGAATGTCACTTCTCGTTTGTAGTTTTCTGTCACTCATTCCATTTCCCTTCAGACATCACCACATTTCTCGAAAGTCAGAAAACATTCCGTTTTGGTCTTTTTTCAAAAAGGTCCCAAATGCTGCACTCTACACATGAAGGTCCTACACATGAAGGTCACAGATGTGACGTCCTGCCAGAAAGAGAATGAATGACAGAAAAAAAGAGATACACTCTAGGAACAATGAGTCATTCCACAGGGCAGTACTGGGGGTGCAAAGGGGTTGTTTCAAATTTCCTCCTTGTGTTTACTTTCTGCAGCTACCCATCTACCTTTATAAATGTCACAGCATTCTGCCAGCACAAGGAAACAGACAGCAACAACAAAAAGCATCCCATTGATTAGACTGAAGCTATGGGGCAGTGGACAGCAGTCACTGTTACGACCAATATGGGTGGCATTGTTTGCAAGATGGCGTTAAAATTCAGCTTGTCTGAGCAACTTTGCAAAACAGCAGGAGCTCCAAGTTTACACAGCAATTCAGATGTGCTTGGTGGCATTAATGTGTCTGAATGCAAATTCAGTTACAGATTGAACATGCATGGGAGTTCATGGGGGCTGAATTCAGCAAATGCGAAAGTATTAGTTTCAAGTGTGCAAATTTGGTACTGCAGTTCAGACTGCTAAGCACTATTAATCACACCAACCCAGTATCAAAAAATAAAGGAAGACATTAGGTAGAGTGGAGTTTTCCCGTGCCCTAAGCTTGTGGGGACTCCGACACTGACCTGCAGCCAGGATGCTAACAGGTCAGTACGACCTCAATACCTCCAACTCTGCACCCACTTTCCTGTCATTTCTTCACCTAGGACCGTAGATCCTTAGTTTGAGAGCCTTTGGAAATTTAATTTATATTCTTCATACCTTTTTTCCCCTAAAATTACCAAAGATGTTACACAAAAGTAAATTATGTTCTGTTTTATGCTTTATCTAATGAAGCCAAATATCCTCTTATTGTTGATCAAAGGAGGCGAAAGAATTTAGAGGCAGATAATGAGATACAGGCTATTGCTCACTTGACAAAGACAACTGCTCCTCCATCTTAGAGCAAGTGTAGAAGACCAAGTAGGTAATGGAACCAAAGTTGTTACTTTTTTCCTAGCTGTTTCTTTTTTCTTATTTGTTTTTCTGTACCACCAGCAAGACCAAAACTCATTTTTGTAGAGCGAATCATGGGACTACTGAAGACAAGACACAGGACCCAGTATTAAAGGGGTGCCAGAAGGGATGGGGTCCCGTCACAAAGAAGAAATGTGTGCCACTGAAAAGGAGGGGATCCAACAGGAGACAGTGATGATAAAACTCAGAAAGAACAGAAAAGCTTCCATGGTTGAACTAGATCACATGATAGTATTTCTAGAATAACAAGACTTTTTTTTTGTTTTTAGAAAGACTGTATGCCACTTTTGTTTAAGAACTGTGCTATGCTCACTGCATTAATTTTGGTTTATCTTGGCAAGTAACCTCTGGTTTGTTTCGTTTTTCAGCTTTTCCTTTTTCCTTCCTTTTCTCAGATTAGGCTTTAGTCAGGAATTTTCATTTACGAAAAGTAACACTCCTGTCCACTTGTAAGCTTGGTACAAAAATCCTTTTTGGCAATTGCTTTTGAAGCTTCACTCTGCTTTCTGTATAAAGGGCAGTCTGTGGTCACTCAAGACTTTTTTTTTTAAACTTTTCCAGGCAGCTTCATGATGTGCAGGCAGTAGCCAGACAGGGTCATGGGAAGGGGGCCCTGTGCTTCTAAACTGAGTGGTTGCTGGTTAGTTTGGTATTCAAAAAGAGGATAAAAATCTGGTAGATTAGTTCATTCTCAGCATGTGTAGCTAGACATGAGTAAAGATAACAGCATGAGAAACTGTTAGTACGCATACCTCAGTTCAAACCTTTAGGGAATGATTAAAATTTAAAAAAAATACATTTCACTCAGTTGCACTTAGTCGTATGTCTTGCATGCTTAGTCTAAAGACGTTAGCAAAAAGAAAAAAAAGAAAAAAGAAAAAAGAAAATTAGATTTTTACATATCTTTGCAGGTATCACAGCCTTGCAGAAGAACCAACTGAAAAAAAATTCTCAGGCTTTACAGCAAGCAAACTTCACTATGATTTTTACAATTCTGACTCTGTATTCCTTGGGGGTATCCCAGTCGCTTCTTTTGGATGGGGTTTATTATGTTGTACATATATCCCAATGTGTCTGTGTGATCTTTGTCTTTTTTGGGGGAGGGCAGAGGGTGGTTCTTTTTTTAGATATTGTTCCTAAAAAGGAATAAATGCATACACTTGTTTGTCAAAACACCTTTGCTTTTTGTGCAACTGCTTTGTATTAATGATACTTAAAAAAATATCTTTGGAAAAAAAAACTACTGTATGTAATGGAATTGCAGAATATGCTGCACATGTATTTTATTTAGTTATTCTTGCTTTACAAATATTGGATGACATTTTTTGACATGTAGGAGGGAGAACCCCCCCACCCCCTTGGCTTTTAAATTGTAACATAGTTGACAGATTTTTTTTTTTCTGATTTCATTGATTGGAGCATTTTGTACAGGTTTTTATGTGTGTCTGTGTGTGTGTGTGCGCGCGCACGCACACCGTGCGTGTGTTAATCTGTTTTTTGATACATTCCTAATTCCTTGTGTTTATCCTACCACTGCCTTCCTGGCTATCTTAAGCAAGTTCATACATTTGAAAAGAGAAAAAAAATATTGTTTTAAAAAAATGTTTTCTCCTGCTGCAGTAAATATTTTGCATGATCAAACTTCCAGGGTTACACTTTCAAAGTTTATCAGTGAAGTAATGGTTACGATGGGGAGTGTCAAAATATTGAATCTTTATATATATATAAATATATATAAACCTTTACAAGGTGCCAAGATGTAAAGATAATTTGCTACTTATTTTTTTCTCAGAGAAAAGTATACATGAGGGAAGTGGTCCTGTGTATCAGGCAAATGTGCCGTCAGGTATGCGGATCCATGGACTTGTCCCTAGAATCTGTTCATGTAACACAGAGTTAGGCTGCCTCACTGGACCAGCAGTGACACAAGTACCTGAGGAGTACCTGCCAACCCTTTGGATGGCTCTAATATTACTGTTAATGCCTATTACAGCACTGCATCAGACCTAGGGGAAAAAAACCCACTTCAATTCTGACCCCCAAATCTGTTAATCTCACTAGCTTTTTTTTTTTAATCACACAAAGTTTAAAAATATTTCCTCTCCTTTCCACATTCCAGTTAAGTTCCATTTCCAAGGGTACAAGGATGCCCTTACTAGGAAGGATTTTTTAAATCTTTTGGTACATTTTCTCTAATGGCATACCTTTCTGAGACTCTGGTTGCTTTGAAAGTCAGTTTCACTCTTTTTATCCTAAGAATCAGATGTGTAACTCTAGAGGCATTTCAGGAGCCCCTTCTGGCCCAGGCCATGTCTGCTAGCCCAAGCCTTTGAGGATGGTACAGTCCGGACTGTGAGCATGGTGCTTCGTATATATGTGCTGCCAGTAACAAACATTTTTGTTTTGTTTTGTTTCGTTTTGATAAGGCACAGAAACTCATTCCTTGACATCAACTGTAATTCCATCATTCCATGTCTGTGGATACAGACAATAAAAAATATGTTGTGCAGTCAGTACTAATTACTGACATTATAGCATTCTCAAATGCAATAAAAATGCTGGTTGTTGACACTGGTAGTAAAAGTCGCCACAGCCTAAGCTTTTTTTTTTTCCTTCCTTTCCGACCTGCTGATGTGGTGTATTAGGTTGGTCACCAGCTACTTCCAGGACAGAATTAACATCAATCTTAATGAAAAGCTGTCATCAGGGAAGGGAGATGCGCCAATGTGCAAATGCAGGTATCCATAAAGAGACCTGGGAAGAGAGAGGGGCTATCTTTTCTTTGGAGGAAATAACTCCTTACTTTTCTTCATCAAATTTCATAAAGAAAAACAAAATGTTTAATAACTAGCATTAAGAGCAAACTAAAACTTCAGAGGAAAGCAATTTCATGAATAATTCATCAAAATTTCACATCTGCAAGATTAGTCATCCAAATAAAATGCTAATGTCAAAAACATGCACCGTCTATAATATTCTCATCAAGAAATCTTTTTGCATATAATGATAAATGCTTAGATTAGGACAAATGACTTTATAAAAATATTCTATCAAAAGTATGCCACATAACTGCATTCAGTAAAGAAAACAGAACGCTTATACTGAAGGATTCTATTAACCCATCCTAATTTTGAGTTTTGTGTTTTAACTACACCTTTAGGAAAATTTGCTATTCCTCTTTAGTATTATCTTCATATATACGTCCTAAGAATGAATGCACGCAAGCATCATCTTTTTGTAAAAATTAAATTGCCAAGGTATTGAAAGCATCCCTTTAAGTGGCCAAACCATGGTAACATAACACTATTAGGTATATAATTCAGAAGACAACACAATCCAATAAATGACTTGAAAATTAACCTCACAGTGTGTTCGGCAAGTCACCCACGGATGCTGCATTCTTTTGAAAAGCCTGTATTAGAGAGCTGTTTCTGGTTTCTTTTTTTTACAAGTGATTTTGCTATTTATTTGTGAATCAGTGGCCCCTTTTCATTACAGTTGTGCCCCAGACTAGAAACTCTAATCTTAATAGTAAAACATTTGAACCCTTCATTTTCACCAGCTTAACAAAGACAATAATAGGATTTAACTGCAGGTCATTTAATTGCTAGGCTTAGGCATGACTCTGCTTCTAACATAAATGGTCAGTAACACTAAATCTGTATAGATACTTCTTTTAGCAAGCTGAAGGTCCCAAATCAAGCTGGGTGAAGTGTCAGTGAAGACTTTGTTGGTTGCTGTAGAGTACATGTATAACTGTATTAACAGAGATGTTCTCACACAAGAATCATCTATGTATTTTGGGCCTGCCATTGAAAAACAAGGCCGCAAACTCAAAATAGTGGCTCTTCTTTTATATAGTGGCTGTTACATGTGGAGCATAAACTCTTTGAAAACTCATTTCACAAAGACACAGACAGCTTCATGACAGTCACTACTCCCCCGCCCGCCCCCAAAAAACAAACTATAATTAGTCTTATTAGACTTTTTGGCTTTGTTGAAGTTAAATATTTATGTACAGAGTAGCAATCACAATTTATCTATCATCTCCACTGTAGTTGAGTCAAATAAAATATTCTTTATTTCAAAATAAAGTGAATTTGGGTCTCAAACTTTCATTTAAGGAACTGGCTGATGAAAGATTTAAGACAGAGTTCACAGTGGAGGGAAATTAAATGCAGAAACACTGAATATTCAGAATAATATTTGGAGTATAAACCTACCACTAGATATAACCCTCTTTTGAAAATGTTTTATTTAAAAAAAGCAAAATTCTATCCCATTTTCACTTTGTAAAATGACATAATTTAGTGCGTATGTCTCCATATACACTCTACTGTATATATGTATACACACACATATATTTATATATCCACTCAGTTGAAACTATCAACCACTGATTGTTCAGTTGGTGTGGGAGAGGTCCTATCCAAGGATACAGGGATGGGGACAGATAAGCTTTAAGTTATATTGTTAATTTGAAGGTAACTGGCCTCTCAAGAATTAATTTCAGCCAAAGCAATAATCATTATTTACCAGCATGTGACATTTTTATCACTCATCATATTAGCAAATTTCCATTGAAAATGCTAAAATGGTTCGTCATAAGGCAGATAACTGCTCTAGCTATAAAAATGACCAACACAAGTGCTGGTACTCAAACATTAAATTATACTGTAATTAATAAAGACAGTTAAACTGTCTACCAGCAACAGCAATTTAGGTAACCACATTTGATCGGCCATAAATTGTAACTACATTAAAATTCCAGAAATATTAGCAATATGGATTCCTTGATGGAAGTTGGTGCCGATCTCAAACTCACTCTCTCTCTCTCCCGTCTGTTTAACAACGGAAGCACAGGTCATGTTGACCACAAATCCGTGAGTGAAGATCAGGCCTTAGCACTTTTAATCTTGTGAAACAAGCAATTACAAATAGTTGCATTGATTTGTTAAAAAGCTTTAGGTGACATAAATTGTTTCTTGTTTAGCTTATTGCTCTGATACATAAATGTCACCATGACCAGTATTAATTGGGGCCATAGAACAACAGAGGTGGCCTGTGTGGCTTCCAATCAAGAATTTGTCAGTCCTTTTGTGATCCTTCTCAAGGGCGGCTGTCACGGCTGATTTCTCATTAGTGAGAGAGGAAAGGAAAACATTTTGTTATGTGAAGTCCTTAATATGAGCTTAAATTTTAGTTCTAAACCAAACTGCAAGACTCTGGACTTGCTTTCTTACCATTTGACATAAAATGCCACATTTAAAAATATCTTCTAAATAAAATAATATTTGCAAGGCATTTCACCCCTTGAAAAGCTAACACTTTTTCCTCAATACATGGCACTGTATGTGTTTCCTGGGGTTTCTATTTCTACACTTAAAGTACAATCTTAAATGGCTGGTGCATGCTATTGACTTAGCATAAATCAAAAGTATCATATATACTTTCTTTGGGTTGGCATGTCACTTAGAAAAATCTGTGAGATTCTGGGGGAGCAAAGTCTGGAGAAAATTTATTAAATAGAAGTTTTTACTGTAATAGAATATTAACGTAAGCCAATGCTCATTTGCCATTAAGCGGATCCTTTCTTAAACATACACATGCTTTTTATTATTTTGCACTCAAGCACAAATTCCACATTCAAAGACTTTCCATCTAGTCGGGAATGTCTCTGGCAAGAAACATGTCAAGAAATCCTGACCTCCAGAAAGACAGCAGACATCCACATGGTGTTAGCTTGCTAGTCAACGAAGGCAGAGCCCCCTCCAGAAACCCAAGATCAATGCTGGTCAACAGTATGCAATACAGAGAAACAATTATTCCTTAAATCCTTCCTTACTGCTACTCCACCAGCACACAGATGAAAATGTTTGATTTGCAACATAAAAGATTCATTAATTACCACTTGAATATTTAAAGCTATTTTGCCGTCTAACAGAGATAGATAAAGCAGTGAATTAAAACCTCTAATAAAATTGTAAAAATATTTCGGTAAGTTTACCCTTGTTATGATTTAGGGAACTATTCAAGCATTCTCACGGAACAGAGTCTTAGCAATTTTCAAGTGTGTATTTGAAGGAAGGAGCTAAGTGTTCTGGGAATAATTTGTTTCTCACTTTCAAATGTTTACTAATAATTTATTTCCAAATGATGCTTGCTACTTTAGGACTCCACAGACAGAAAAAAATTCTGCCAAGTAGTTACGAACATTGTGTCTCTGAGACATTAAATTTTTTTCAACAGCATTCAGTCGGGCTGAAGGGTTTAGAAGCTATCACATAAAGGTGATTTTCTTCCTACAAAATGCACCCAAGTCTCACACCAGCGAACCCTGAGAACACAGTATAATAAGCCCCTCTTTCCTCCTCGCCCAGCATCTGATGGCCCTATTCGTGATTCCTGACAGTGTTTTTGGCGTCTGGATCCCGGGACCCCCGAAGAAGACCATGCCAAGCACACTGTGATCAATGCTTAGAGAAGGTCAGTGCCAGGTTACCAGCTGCAGCCCTGACCATAGGAACCAGGCAACTCCAGCAAGTTATTAAATATTTTGGTCTTCAGCTTCCTCTTTCTGTTAATTGAGGATGTTTAACTAGATGAGGAAAGGAGTTCCTTTCAATTTTAAAGCTCTCAAATTTTAAAAAATTCCCCCCAGAGCCTTGTCAATGAAAATTGTACTCTCATGACTGAAGAGTATATGCATGGCATTCCATATTTCAGCAATAATACAAGGCTGTCTTATCAAACCCTGCCTTGTCATGTAGACTGCTACAATGAACTTTCACTAGCACGTGTCCTTCCTTCCACAAATAAGCTTGGACTACAGTACATGACCTCTGGAGATACAGCTGGAGATCAGACATAGCCTTTGACTTTATGGTACCTTTGGGTCCCCAACGAGAGCACTAAATATTAAATTATAGCATGATATGAGCCCAGCGTGGTAGCCTAGCCCTCACTTTGCATGTGTGAGTATCCCATATGGGCACTGGTTTATGTCCCAGCTCCATTTCCCATCCAGCTCCCTGCTTGTAGCCTGGGAAGACAGTAGAGGATCGCCCAAAGCCTTGGGTTCCTGCACCTGCATGGGAGACCCAGAAGAAGCTCCTGGTTCCTGGCTTCGGATCAGCTTAGCTCCACTGCGGCCACTGAGGGAGTGAACCAGTAGATGGGAGATCTTCCTCTCTGTCTCTCCTTCTGTGTAAATCTGACTTTCCAACTAAAATAAATAAAACTTAAAAAAAAAAGATTGTAGCATAGTGCAACTCAATGCTGAGAGGGGACAATCAGGCACACATAGGAAACAGGGAAGCTACCTGGAATGTTGAATGTAAACGAAACTTCCAGGATGCATAAGAGTGTGTAGACAGGGGCTGGTGCTGTGACACAGTGCGTTTGACCTGCAGCCTGTAACACTGGCATCCCATATGGGTGCCAGTTTGAGTACCGGCTGCTCCATTTCAAATCCAGCTCCATGTGATTGCACCTGGGAGGGAGTGTCCTGGGGCTCTGCACCTAGATGGGAGATCTGCAATGGAGTCCCAAGCTCCCCACTTCAGCATGGCCCAGTCCTAACCATAGTGGCCATTTTGGGAGTAAACCACCACACAGGAGATCAATTCCTACTCTGTCTTTTAAATAAATAACCCTAAACCAAAGGAAGAAAAAAAATATGCAGCTAGAAAAGATAGAGGAGAAAGTTTAAGCAGAGGGAACAGAGCCCTGGAGTGTAAAAGGTGTACAGCTTCACAACAGCCATCATCAACAAACGTGAAACACTGAATCACGGTGTCACCATTTCAGAGAGTAATCCTATAACCGTTCATAAATCTGAGTACTTTACATAGTGTAGCTCAAACATTTCCGAAGCTGGGAGTAAATGAGCTACTCCTAGTTGGGAAAGTAAGTCACAGCTATCTCAAGGGACTTGCCCACTCCTTCCTCTCTCTAGCCACACTCCTCTTGGCTCTTGTTGGGCTTATGAGTGTTGAAGGCTCAAACCCACTAACATGCACTATGATTGGGGTTTGAAAATTCCTGTTCTATTTGCTAGAAATACTCTGTCATTCTTTACATGGCTTAAACTCAACACGCTCCTCAAGCCCCAATCACATGTCAAACCAAAGAAGCCTTTCCTGACTCTACAGTGTAACTGGTACCCTAACTATACACTTGACCTTCCCCACCTCACGTGACCCTCACCCACTTTATTATTTCTATTATCTTTCATCATTATGTACTCATTCATGTCTGACACTGTGCTTCCTCAACTGTAATGGCAGAGGTGTTACCTATGTGGCTTGCTGATGCCATCCCAGAATGGGCATGAGGAAGTATTGCTTCCATTTGGTCCATTAACCAACACCACACTGCTACAACAGTGGTACGGTTTGAGCCCCTACAGTCAGTTAATATGGTATGTTCACAACTTGTAGTCTATAGCCAACCAAACCCAGTATCTGCAAAGTAGGAATGATAAGCAGTACCTGACAGACAAGGATAATGGGTCTTTCTAAATGACATTTACAAGGCTGCATGGTATTCACTTCTATGGCAAATCTGTTATCAACGGTCATGCTACTTCCCAACACTGTCTACACAGGAAGTTGCATGTAAAAGCACGAAATATTCTCACATCATTAAAAGTCACTTTAGAGCACTGCATTCATAAGATGTTACAAAATTAGCAAACAATGCAGAGAAAAAAACATCTAAGTGGCGTTCCTTAGGCGGCTGTGCTTCTGTTAGCTGTGGCAGCAGGGAAATCAGGCCCATGCATTGAAGACACTGAATTGCAGGCTCTGTATCACCTTCCATTCCTGACTGGAACAGTGAGCAGACCTGGAACTCTGAATGCTTCCGCTGAGTTCACCATAGTCCTTCCAGTGGGGAGCAGTTAAACATCCACTTCCGAGTCAGCATAGCTGGGTCAAGTCTCAGATGTGTTCCTGATTCCAGATGCCAGTTACTGTATGCCCTGAGAGGCAGTGGGGAGGGCTCAAGCAGGGAAGTACCTGACAGCTACCTCTCAGCTTCCGGCCGGCCCAGTCCTGGACATTGGGCAATGAACCAGCACATGAGAGTTCACTCTCACAAAGTCTCGCGCTCTCTACCCCACCGTGCCTTTCTGTCCCAACTATAGAAATGTAATCTGCCTCTCAAATACAAACATAAAAATAAAAGTAAATCTTACAATATTTCTAACCAGTACCTCAAACACCTCTGAATACACCCAGAATCCCATACCCTGCTGGCACCCATGTCCCTGAAGAAGACACCCAGTAACAGATGTCAGACCTGCATATTGAGTGTGCCTGGCATTATGCATGAGGTCAGGTGAGAGAGACTGGCCAGAAACAGAACCAGAAAAATAGGGTTTTAGTCTCTTTGGGCAAGTTACTCCAACCATTCCCAGTGTTAGTAAAAATATAAAACAAATAATCTACAATGATTACATGAAATAGTATATATGAAACTACTTTTCAAAAGATAAATTTGGGGCTGGCATGGTAGCACGGCAGTATAATTCTCTGCCCTGCAGTGCTGGCTTCCAACATACATGCCAGTTCCTGTCCCAACTGCTCCACTTCTCATCCAGCTCTGTTTGGGGCTTGGAAAATCACTAGAGGATGGCCCAAGGCCCAGGGCTCTCTCGTACCCATGTGCGAGGCTGGGAAGAAGCTCCTGGCTCCCAGATGCAGATCAGCTCTATTTCCCCTTCTCTCTGTAAAGTATGCCTTTCAAATAAAAAATAAAGCTTTAAAAAAAAAGATAAATTTCAGAACACTTTAAAAATTCATGCATATAAAGAATATGCAAAATGTTTACGAAAATGTGTATTATTAAAAAAACTGTATGATTCTCAACTTTTTTTTTGCAACAAAATATGACAGTTCTTGAAAAAGTCCTCAAATGGGGTTAGGACTTAGCACAGTTACAATGAGGTTTACGTGCCACAGTGCAGCACCTGAATTTCATTCCTGCCACTGCAGAACCGGGAAGGCAGCGGTATGACATAGGTAACTGGGCCGCTGTCACCCAGGCGAAGAATCTGGATATACCTGGTTCCTCACTCCAGCCTTGCCCTCCCTCTGGCCGTTGTGGATATCACAGCGAGGATCAGAAGAACCCAGCTCTCTTGCCCTTCTCCAATGAATAAAAACATTTGTTTAAAAGTTCATGGAAACAGATGTTATAAAAACAGTGTGCACGGATCTCCAGAAGGTTTGTACCAGCGTATCTGAATTCCATGAACTCTGTCAAGTACTCTTGGATGTAAGCGGCTGGTCATGGACAAGCAGAAGAGTGGAGGCAGACACACGTGGAGACCGAGATCCTATCTGCTGGTTTACTTTCCAAGTTTCCACACTGACTGGGACTAGACCCAAGCTGGATCTCAGTCTAGGTCTCCCACGTGGGTCGCAGGAACCAAATTACGTGAGCCATCCTTGGTACTGCCCAGGGTCTGTACCAGCAGGAAGCTGGAATCAGCACATGGCATCCTACCCAGGGGCTTCAAAGTGGGACTCGGGCATCTTGTGTCTTAGCTGTTAGGCTAAATGCCCCTTTCCTACCAGACTTCTTTACTGGTGTCTTACCATTAGGCTAGAAGCCCCTGCTCCCCACCCACTTTTTTTTTTTTTAATTTGAAAGGCAGAGAGAAAAGTGCAGAGAATATTTCTGAATGACAGCTCAGCTGCCTTTGGCACTCTTTGAATACAGCTAGCTAACTTACGGATTTTCAAGGTGCCACCCTTCTCCCACATCAATATTGGTCACTTTCAAATGATCATCACTTTAGCTGCGTCTTTGTAATTCATCCCAAGACTCTTATTAAAATTGCTATGAAAAACTCTTGCGGTAGAACTAAGAGGGCAGGACAGGAGCCTAAAGGTCCTGTCGCATGGAAAGGCCTACCAAAAGGAAGGAAAAAAGAAGAAAACTACTATGTGAGAGTTTTTTAGAGACAAAAGATGACAAAACAGAAACTCAAAATGAGACAGATCTGGGCCCTGAGTGATGGCCCATTTGGCTAAATCCTCACGCCTTGTACATGGCCAGGATTCCATACAGGTGGCCAGTTCATGTGTCGGCTGCTCCACCTCCCATCCAGCTCCCTGCTTGTGACCTTGGAAAGCAGTCGAGGACAGCCCAAAGCCTTGGAACCCTACACCCATGTGGGAGACCCAGAGGAAGCTCCTGGCTCCTGGCTTTGGATTGGTTCAGCTCTGGCCATTGCAGTCACTTGGGCAGTGAACCAGTGGATGGAAGATCTTTCTCTGTGTCTCCTTCTCTCTAAATCTGACTTTCCAGTGAAAGGAAGTAAATTAAAAAAAAAGACAAAGCCGAGAGGGAAGACAAACTATAACTGAGACAAAAAATAGAGACTGATCGCATTATCTGAGTTACTATATTCAGCCATCTCTGAAGCTAGGGACACACTGCTGGATTTTCAATCCTGTAAGCCAATTACATTCTCCTGTATGCCAGTTTGGGTTGATGTTCTGCTCTTGTAACAAAATGTCCTCACAAGCATGGTTGTGTGGGTGGGGACATTTCAAGTTCAAAAATCTGAAAGGAGGCCTATACGACTATAATTGCATATGAGGGAGAACATGGGTAACATTGAAAACATCAAAATGTGACTGTTTCATGAAAAAGAACCAACAAACCCGTGAAACGTATGTTCTGACTTTGTCCTCCTCCTTTGTATGTATAAGTCCGGAACTCCAAACAACTGACATTAAGAGTGGCACCTCTTCAGGGCTAATGCCTAGGCCAAATGAGCGCTTTGTGATCCAACACAATCCAACACAATCCAAGACATCAAAAAGAGAGCACTGATCTAGGTCATTGGAAAATAACTTGGATGAACGTTATATAATTTATCTCCTGTCTTGATCAGAGGGAGTTTGGTTTCAGGCTTGACTGCATTCAGGCCTGAAATGCAGCATCACAGCTAAACAGGGGTCACTATACCTGAACATGGCTCTCTAATACTAGTATTGCAGATTTTTTTTCCCAAAAAAACATGTCTTGGCAATGTTAAGAATGTCAATGGACAGTACAATATAAAATATGCTAAATCAAAGAGAATGTTAATGAGAAGAGTAGAGAATGGATTTCAAGAGTGGCCAATCTTTTACGTGCTTCTTTCTTCACTAACCAGTCTCTTTCTCCTTTTTTCTTATTTTCAAGTATCTATTGATTCTTTACTTGAAAGACAGAGACAGGAGTCAGTGAGACAGAGAGATCTTCTAGATACTAGTTCACTCCCCACTTGGCCATAATCCCTGGGGTTGGCCAGTCCTAACCAGCAGCTTCCCACCCAGGTCTCCCAAGCAGGGGCAGCAGCCCGAGCACATGGGGCGTCCTCTGCTGCTTTCCCAGGATATCAGCAGTGAGCTAAGTCAGAAGTCATTATACTTCAACACAACAAATGGCTAAATACTAAAAGGAAATAGACACGAGACAGCTGAATGGTACCTTATAGCCATTTTAAGGTATATAGCAGCTAAAATTGAAATGTCAATGAGCAAATCACAGGTTGTGGTTAAGAACTTGTTTTTTGTTTTTTTTTTAACATGCTGGTTACGCAAAACCATGTCAATTCCATAATGTTACAAATTGCTGTTAATGTTATATTGGGACTCTTAATTGACTGGGATGATATTCTACCAGCTCTAACTTTGGACCAGAAATGGTCTCCCCAAGAAACTGTTCAACCCATCTGGACAATAAGTAGCTGGACTCTATGTTTGGTATATGTTTGCAAGGAAAGAATCTTGATTGAATTTGAACTGTAATACTGCACCAAGGTGGAGGAATCCACCAGGGAGGAGGGGCGTGGGGAGGGGTGGGGGGATTCCCAGAGCCTATGAAACTGTCACATAATGCATAATAATTAATTAAAAAAAAAAAGTAAAAAAAAAAAAAAAAGAAGTCAATAGCTGGGACTCAACCCAGCACTGGTAGGAAATGCCAGTGCCAGGAGGTTTAACGTGCTACACCATGATGCTGGACCTTTTCCTCCTCCTTATCCTAGCACCAAAATGCATCTGTGTAGACAAGCCTCGAACTCTCCTACAATATGTGGGTGTTTTCACAGTGGACATTCAGCTTGTCCATGCTCATTGCTAGGATCACTGTCCAAGTCTGACAGCTGTTCAATGACATGCCTGCTACTAAATAATTTTTTAAAGATTTATTTATTTTTATTGGAAAGTCAGATATACAAAGAGAAGGAGAGACAAAGAGGAAGATCTTCCATCTGCAGAATTTACTCCCCAAGTGGCCGATCCGAAGCCAGGAGCCAGGAACCTCTTCTGGGTCTCCCATGCAGATGCAAGGTCCCAAGGCTTTGGACCGTCCTTGACTGCTTTCCCAGGCCACAAGCAGGGAGCTGGATGGGAAGCGGGGCTTCCAGGACACAAACTGGTGCCCATATGGGATCCTGGCACAAGCGAAGTGAGGACTTTAGTTGCTGGGCTATAGCGCCACTCCCCTATTAATTTAAACATTGTCCTGGTTTCCTCTATGTGGTGAGGAAGGTGACGATGACCTCCGGGGAATCCAAAGGTAATGTCTGCACGCTCACAGTTAGGAAGGCCCCAGAAAGGTTCACCTGTGCTTGTCCTGAGTCATCCACCTTCTCCCAGCCAATCACACTAACTGCTAGAAGGAGATCACATCTATGAGAAATGTCTGACTCACCAAATTAACACTTAATGGTGTTAAAACCATTAATCTTTTCTTAAAGATTTTATTTATCTGAAAGACAAACTTATAGAGAGAGTCACACAGAAAGGAAGAGACAGAGAGAGGGAGATGGGACTTGCTTCCACTGGTTCGCTCCCCAAGTGGCCCCAACAGCTAGGGTTGGGCCAGGCTGAAGCAGGAACCACCCCATCCTCTGCTGCCTTTCCCAGATGCACTATCAGGGAGTGGACTGGAAGTGGACCAGCTGGGATTCAAAGCAGCAAAAAGGACCACAGTTCCCAAATCGTCATAATCGAGTCCCACCTCACAATCACACCTGGAGAGCAGGAAAGCCATCAGTAATGGTTTTCTTTTTTAAAATTTGTTTTTGTTAGAAAGTCAGATTTTACAGAGAGAAAGAGACACAGAGAAAGATCTTTCATCCACTGGTTCACTCCCCAAGTGGTTGCAACAGCCTGAACTGAGCTGATCCAAAGCTTGGAGCCAGAAGCTCTTCCAGGTCTCCCACATAGGTGCAGGGTCCCAAGGCTTTGGGCCATCCTCGACTGCTTTCCCAGGCCACAGCAGTGAGCTGGATGGGAGGTGGAGCAGCTGGGACACAAACAGGTGCCCATATGGGATCCCAGAATATGCAAGGTGAGGACTTTCGTCACTAGGGTACTGTACTGGGACCCATTAATAATAGCTTTTGAACAAGGATCTAAAGGAAGTAAGTTGTAGGGATTCCTGGGAGAAGAAAATTCTAGGGACAGGCAACAGAGATATCTACGCTCTGAAGATGAACACAAAGAGAAGAGTATTGTGGGAGGTCATGGGGAACACATGCCACTAAGCATTAACAGGGCCCAGTGCCAACAGCACAATGGCTAAATCCTCACCTTGCAAGTGCCAGGATCCCATATGGGCATGAGTTTGAGTCCTGGCTATTCTACTTCCCATTCAGCTCCCTGTTTATGGCTGCAGAAGCAGTAAAGGATGGCCCAAAGCCTTGGGACCCTGCACCCATGCTGAAGACACAAAAGAAGCCCCTGGCTCCTTGGATTAGCTCAGCTTCGGGCACTGTAGCCATTTTCAGATCGAACTAATGGTAGGAGGATCTTTTTCTCTATTTCTCCTCTTCGTAAAGCTGATCTGACTTTCCAACAACAATAAAAATCTTGAAAAAGCTTTAGTGGCCTCTTGATGAGGACATTGACTGTTTCTGGTGGTGAGAGGGAAGCCAGTGGAGGGTTGTGAGCCTAAGCATGACAGTGAGTTGGGTTGTAAAAGATTTCATCTGGTTGTTGCACTGTAAATGTAGAAGAAATGTGGACATGTGAGAGCCTCTGTGGCTGGAACCATGAAAGGGGTATCCATCGATAAGATGGAGAGAAGTCACTGCGCCTGGAAAGCAATCAATGAAATTTCTGCTAAATACATTATCAGTTAAGTAAGAGAAAAACCCCAAGGAGGGGTGGCTATTTACTACTGTAAGAAGGCTGCCTGAGGAACAGCTTGAAGGAAACATCAGGAGATCGTCTCAAGACCATAAACTCAGCTGGCTTTCTGAACATCCAACCTGAGATGTTCAGTGGGCAGCTGGCTAAAGGAGCCGATAGTTCAGGGACATGGGTGGGAGCTGGCTAGGTACAAGGGTATGCATTCGGGCACAAAGAGTAAATTAACTTTTGGTTTCGGGAACACAAACAAGGTAGGAAATCCTTGCCCTGTGAAAGCCGAGTCTAATGTGGAGAAACGGAATAGTTTGGATTCAACAAAATCAAGAATTTGTAGATCCAGATTAGTCATCCTTGGCCCAATTCCAGGTAACTTGTTTAATGAAGTTAAAATTATTGCCCCCAGGGAAAATGTCTTATGTCAGCCTTAAAGGAAAAGAAGGATGTGGTAACACTTCGTGTCAAGTTCAAAAAAGAAAAAAATTTCATTTCTCACATGAGACCTAGAAAACTGTGTTCACGCCTATGTGTGTGTGTGTGTGTGTGTGTGTGTGTGTGTGTGTGTGTTGGGAGGGGAGAGATAGAGCGGAAGTGAGAGAACACGAGCCAGCATAAATAAGTACGCTGCTTATATATAAACAACTTGTAACCTCATGTATCATTTCCTGGACTGGAAATTTTCAAAGACTTACTAATTTAAAAATAAACATTTTCTAGAAATTCCCTTCTCCCAAGGTTCCTCCCTTCCCCCACCCCGTCGCTCTCAGGAGTCCTCCCTTAATTACAAAACCTGCATAAGCCATTTCCTTTGGTGTGCAAAAAGGTGTGTAATTAAACCATCAGCATAATACCTATCTCCATGTAAAACCGCTCTTATGAACTTTAACTGCTGAATAAAAACTCCTATTACATGACCATTAAGTATTATGAATAAAGCAAGTCATGGTAGGACTTGATTAATTTTTATACACTATGGATTGGGTCTGGAAGAAATCGGATTCTGGTGGGTCTTTTCCTAGGTCCTTGCATAGCCTTGGAGAGCTCCTTCTCAGGGAAGCTGTAGACTGGTCTGGCACAGAGAAAAGGCCACTGGGCTCCTGACAGAGGACCCCATTATCCAGGTGGAGGGATTACTGTTGGGGAGAAGCATTAGCTCCCACTAATAAGTCATGGTCAGCATGATCAGCAGAGAGGGGAATGGGGCAAGGAGTGGGCAGAGAAAATATACATATTTGATTATAGTTTCCTAAAACAACAATGTTCTAGATTAATACGTATTATTTCAACTTTCTAGGTTAATTCAAAGAGCCAAAGTTTTAAACTGACAATATTTTATTTGGAATTCTAAAAATCATCAATCTGTGCATTAGGTCCAAGCTGAACCTGGATGCAGCTTGGGAAGAGAACGGCTACTAAATGATATCTCCAAACACCCACCCTGAGAGCAGAAGTAGGCTGGAGAGCAGGATTTCCAAACAAGAACTAAATCTGACCAGCAGACAGAACGGAAAATTTAGGGAAGAGATGTCTACAATTTACATGCTGGCATCTGGAATGTACTCAGCAGGTTGGCTCCCTTCTCAGAGACACTGAATACTCTGAGAAGAATTTCAGAACTAAGTAGGCTTAAGGCTGGGTTTCTCAGGTAAGCCCAGAAACAAAGCCCTATTCAAATAGGACTCGGATTGGGCAATAAGAAAGACTGAGCAAAGCCTCCAAAGATCCTAACTGGTTGATGGAACAAAAATGACTTCTCCTGCAGAGGGCCTTAGACGTGGACACAAGCCTAGAAACTGAACAGTAATAAGAGAATAGAGCTGGGGCCCAGGCTTAGTCAGAGGCAGGCTTCCCTCAACATGCCCGTCTCATCCTGAGTCCATGCCCTGAGAAAAAGAAAATCCAGAATGAGTAATTCTGCTCTTGAAAGAGTAAGGTTGAGTGGAAGCACAGGCCAAGTTCATGGAGTCAAGTTTGGTCTGTGAAGAGATGGAGAACTTCACAGTCAAGCCACTGTTACGCTAAAAGGCCAAACACCCTTGCACTTCCCTAGGAACTAGGCTTAGCTTACTTTCAGAGTCCACTTTATTAGCCAAAATTGTTAATGACTTGGGGGTGTAGGTTTTCAGTGTGGAAAACGGAACACCTAGGAAATACAATGTCTGTGAAGAAAAGAATGTGTCTTTCAAACATGAGGTTAAAAAAAGTATTTTACATAAATCTTGAAGAAACTAATCCAACAAAAGAAAAATAAGTCCTGAGGAATATTATAGTTGTTTAATGAAGGTAAGTAAATCACAATAACGTTTACTTTATAAAAGCAGGAGCAGAACAATGGAGTCAATCCAGAACCAAATTCTGAACGTTATCAGCATGAAGACACTAAGAGGTGGGCTCAGACCTCAGACCCGGGAGAAAACTTTTTTTTTTTTTGTAAACTTATTACACACACACACCCTGAGCGACATGTAGCAGAGTAGTTAAACTGCTGCTCAGGATAGCTACATACTGTAGCAGAGTGCCTACTTTGTGCCCTGGTCACTCTGTGTAGGATACAATTGCCTGCTGATGTGCACTGTAGGAAGCAACAGAGGATAGCTGAGCGCTCATCACTGGAGCTGGAAAGCCCTACTGCATTCTGGGTTCTCGGCTTTAGCCTGGCCCAGCTCTGGCTGTCATAGGCACTTGTCAAGTCAACCAGTAGATAGGTAAAAGATCCCTCTCTATTTCTCTGTCTCTCTGCCTTTCAAGTAAAAAAGTTTTAAAAGAAACTTGCAAGGGAATGGAATGACACGCGAATCTTATTACATAGATCTTCTTACACGATGTATTACACACATCAGGATAAGAACAATGGTGTGTGGAACATTCAACCCTGGGGAGAGGGGAAAGAACGACTACACAGAAAACAACAAACTAGATACAAAAATAGGTCTTAATGAAACGTTCAGATTAAATATAAATGTCTTAAGTTAAAAACCAAAAACACTGAGATTATAATGTTGAATTAGAAACACAAGTCCTAGCAAGAAGCACACGAACACAAGGATCAAGAGTCTGGAAGCAAAACAATAAATAAGAGATTTAAAAAATGTGAAACAAGAAAAAGTGGTGACCATTTCAATGGAAGCGAAGGTCTTTGAGGAAAAAAAATGAATAAAGACCTGACAAGAGAATAAAAAAGATGTAACGAGAATAAGCACTCAACATGACCTAATAATATAACCTACAAGCATACGAAGCAATAACCAGAGTTAGAGAAAAAATAACCAGATGAAAGATTTATAATATTCCTCTTAGAATACAGTAGACCAATCAGCACAGTTATATAAGTCTGCTTGAAGGCTCAAGGTAAAAAGTAAATACACACAAAGTATACATCAAACAAGAAATATGCATTAATTTTATTAATATTCGAAGTATTCCCCCAAATCAAGCATGTATTAATTCACAAAGCCTTTAAAAAATTATGAATGCCATATTCTTTGAGTTTAAACATGCTACAACCTTATGAAGTAACTCTCTGACTTAAGTAAAAAACACAGTATGAACTTTAAAATACTTAGAAATGAATACCAGAAAAAATGCTAAAGTGTTGGCGACAGTGCTTACTGCCAGTCTCTACTCACAGGGCATGAGCTGGAGTACTGGGAAACCTCTTTCCTCAGTAACGACAATTAAGTTTTCATCACAGTGAACAACGCTCAAGAACAACCTAAGAAATCTTCAAAGCCGGACACCAAGGGATCAAAACTATTTCCAAGTCACTCAGTAGCATCTAGAACAAAGCTCAGGAATATAAGAACATTCATCATTCACTTAGGCAAAATTCACAACATCCAACTTATAATCCAACTGTGAAAGCCATGAAAAGCAGAAAATAGGAATTAGGAGAAAAATCGAGTTACTGAACTAGCATAGATATAAGAATTAGCAGACAGTATTTTAAAAGTTACAACAGTTTTCAGTAGTGCAAAAATAGTTGAAACATGTTTTTAAAACACCAAAACTGAACCTCTAGAAAACTTTAATATTTGAGGTGAATGCAATAAACAGGATTAATGGCAACTTACAAATCATAAAAGGAAAGATGAATGAACTTGAAGACACAGACATACAAACCATCCAAAATCAAAAACAAGGGAAGAAGGAAACAGAAAAGAGCATCAAAGAGCTGGGGTTCACTTCAAGCCAACACTACATACATGCAACTGTAACCCCTAAACTGGAGAAGAGTGCACAAAATACTTGAAGAAATAATGATGAAAAATTATAAACCCACAGTCCAAGCAGCTCAGTGAACTCCAAGCAGAACCATGAAATATCCTACACCGAAACATCCTAATAAAAAATTGTTCAAAACCAGGTATTAAAGAGCAAAAACTTAAAAGCAGCCAGAGCATCAGTCATGTGCTCAGAGGAGCAAATTTAAGAAGGATGGCAGATTTGTCCTCAGAGACAGCACAAGCGAGAGGACGACGGAGCAACAGCTACTGAAAATCCTGCAAGAAGCTGTCAACATCTTGGTGCTGCAGAGTTTCTGACAAAGAAATATGAAAGACTTTGCTGCACACAGACAAAAGCAAAAGCTAGGCATGACATGCTGAAGTTCTTCAAATACAAAGACAACGGTAACAGAGGAAAACATGGATCTATACAAAGGAATGAAAGCTGCCTGAAATGACAATCACACTGGCAACATTTTTCAACTGAGATTTCTTCAAGGCCAAACTGATTGCCCAAAAATAATAGCAATATGCCCTGAGGTTTATAAAATAAGTAAAAATAAATGTATGACAACAACAGTACAAAGCTCAGAAGAGTAGAAATAGAAATATTTTATTAATTCCTATATATGAACTATATATATATAACTACTATATATGAAGTTGAACAATTCACTTGCAGACAGACTGTAATGAATTATACATGTATAAATTCCAAAGAACTGACTAAAATAAAAATGAAAGTTGTAGCTAATAAGAAAACAAGGCAGATAAAAACAGATCATAGGAAAACACTTCACAAGATGGCAGAAAACCAGGAGGAAAGAAAAACAAAGAGTGGAGGGGACAAATGTAACTCAAACAGCAAGATAATACATTTAAACCTAATCATATCAGTCAACACGCCAAACGCACATGCTCTGAGGGGCAGGCAGGCATTGGGCCTTGCAGATTGGATGGCCCATCTCATCTTGGAGTGCCTGGGTTCAATGTCTGCCTCAGGATCCCAGCTACAGCATTCTGCTGCTGCAGACTAGCAGCAGTTGGGTCCCTGCCACTGCCTCTGGGAGAGCTGCATTGAACACCTGGCTCAGAAACACTGAGGGCATTCTGACAATAGGTCAACAGACACGAGTGCTTCTCTCTCTCTCTCCCCCCCTTCCTCGTTCCCTCCCTCCAATCCTACCTCTTCTTAATTCCTTTGTCTCTGCCTCCTAAATAAACACTTTAGAAAAGTATTTATGGTCTAAATACCAGAAACAAGAATACTGGAGCTAGTGAGTGACACAGTGGTTAAGATACTGCTTGGGATGCCCGAATCCATGACGGAGTGCCCGAGTTCAAGTCTTGTCTGCTTCCAATCCAGTTCCTTGGTGAGGTACACTCTGGGAGGCTCCAAGGGATGGTGCAAGTATTAGGGTCCCTGTCAACAACCTGGAGACCTGGATTGAGTTCTGGGGTCCTAATTTTAACCTGGCTCAATTCTGTTTTTAAAGATTTTTTTTTTAACTTAAAAGAATTAGAGAGGGGGAGAGAGACAGAAGCGACAGAGAGACGAGCGATAGAGAGATCTGGTTAGATGGACACAAACTCCACAAATGGATATAACGGCGAGAGCTAGGCCAGTGCGAAGCTGGCCGCTAGGGGCTTCTTCTGGGTCTCACAAGTGGGTTCAGCGAGCATAGGACTTGGATCATCCTCCACTCTCTCTCCAGACCATTAGCAAGGATCTGGAACATTATCAGAGAGGTTGGGACACAAACTGGTGCCTATATGGGATGCCAGTGCTGCAGGCGAAGGCTTAGCTTGATATGCCATCACAATGGTCCCAAATTAGATATATACTTACATACTTATGTTTATACTTAATATATATGTTTAAAAGTGGGATAATCAGGTTGCAAAACAAAAACGATACTAAGTAAATGCTACCTATACGAAGTAAAACTTAAATGTGTAAACAGAAATAGATTAAAATGGATGAGGAAAGACACAGAATATTTATACTTACTAAAGGAAATCTACAGGCTAGTGTTTGGCACATTGGTTAAAGTCTTATTTGCAACCTGGTACGTCTGTGTTGGAGTGTCTGCATTTTAACCCTGGCTCCTTTGCCATGTCCTGCTTTCTGCTTACACACATGGGCGGCAGTCGGCGATGACACAGACACCTGATCCCTGCCTCTCACTAGGCAGACGGGCACTGTGTTCCTGGTTCCTGGCTCCATCTAGGTACAGCCCCCACCCCGCCAGCCCAGGCATCGGCAGACGGAACCAGTAGGTGAAACTCGCTGTCTGAAATCTTCAAAATTGTAATAAATGTAAGAAAAAGAAAACTAGAGCAGTTATGCTGAGTAGATTTCAGATAAAAAATATCACCAGGGATTAAAAAAAAATGTGCCATACTGGTATTTACCAAAAGGACACAGAAGTCCAAATATTTATTACATAATAACAGAAATTAAAAATAACACAAAGCAAATAGAGATACACGATGAATACAAATATCCACAACTATACTGTGAGATTTCAGTACCTCTTTCAGTAGTTGATAGGACACAGGAAACTATTAAGAAAATGCAAGGTTTGAACAGTGAAATTAACACGGCAAGCAAGACACCAGGAGCTTCCCCTGGATCTCCACGTGGGCTCAGAGGTAAACACTTGGGCCATCTTTGGTTGCTTTCCCAGATGGCACTACCAGGGAGTTGGACTGGAAGCGCAGCAGGTGGGACTCAGACCCAGTGCAAATAAGCATTTCCTAAACTGCAGGCAACAGTTTAACGTGCTACACCCCAACTAAGACCCTACTGATTTCCAAAACATTAAGAACATTAAGACATTTCTAAAACATCGGGCTGGCACTGTGGCGTATTAGGTTAAGCCTCTGCTTGTGGTGCCTGCGTTCCATATGGGTGCCAGTTCAAGTCCAGGCTGTTCCATTTCCCCTCCGGTTCCCTGCTAATGCACCTAGAAAAAGAGTGAGAGATGGTCCATGTCTTCAGGCCTCTGCACTCACACGGGAGACCTGGAGGAAGCTCCAGGCTCCTGACTTCAGATTGGCCCAGTTCCAGCTGCTGCAGGCATCTGGGGAGTGAATCAGTGAATGAAATCTGTCTTCGTCCTCCTCTCTGTAAATTTTCAATTTAAGTTATTTAAGTTAAATAAACACATAGTCTTAAAAAACAAAGAAACATGACTCAAAAGGAACGTAACACAGTCTTTTCAAGTGCATATGTACTGCAATTTATTGTTTTCTGGATCATAAAACAAGTGTAAATAAATCTAATAGGGCATACAGTGTGGGAGGTGGTTAAGCTGCCCCTACAAAACTGATACTCCACATGAAGGCATCATTATGTGTCCCAGTTGCTTCCCACACAACCCCCTGCTAATGTGTTGCAGGGAACACTGTCAGGAGGCCCGATTATCTGGGCCCCTACTACACATGTGGATGGCACCTGGATGGAGATCCTGGCTTGTGGCTCAGGCCAGGCCCAGCCCCAAGCATTGCGGACATTTGGGAAACGAACCAGTGCGTAAAGATCTCTTTCTCTTTTTTCCTAATTCTTCTTCTTCAATTATTCTTTTTTAAAGATTTATTTATTTTTATTGGAAAGTCAGATTTACAGAGAGAAGAAAATACAGAAAGCTCTTCCATCTACTGGTTCACTCCCCAAGTGGCCACAACAGCCACAGCCGCTGGAGCTAATCTAAAGCCAGGAGCCTGGAGCTTCTTCCGGGTCTCCAATGTGGGTGCAGGACCCCAAGGCTTTGAATCATCCTCTGCTGCTTTCCCAGGACAGAAAGAAGAAGGGAGCTGGATGGGAAGTGGAGCAGCCAGGATATGAGCTGACCCACATATGGGATCCTGGCATGTGTAAGGCGAGGACTTTAGCCATTAGGCTACTGCACTGGGCCATCTGCAATCCTTCTATAGAAATAATAAATCTTTAATACAAGTCATGTTCTTTGACCACTGTAATTAAGACAAAGTTCCTTAAAAATTAATGTGGAATTAAATAATTCTACTGCAAGCTATGAGTTTAAACTATTTCAAAATCAAAATTTTAAAAAATCAAAATTTTATAGAGACAGTTAAAGAAGAAACATCTAAAAAGGAAAGGCTAGTACTTCAGACAGACAGAAGACAAGTCTTTGGCAAGACTGATCTTGTACACAAAGGAGAAAATATTAAAACATGACATGCAAAAACAGAGGAGGGAAAAAACAGATTAAAGGAAAAATATGAATACACTGGCAACAAAATTGAAAGAGCAAAATAAATCCTCTGAAATAAGACAAAAACAAGAAAGTAGAAAGAAATTTCAGTCATAATTAAACTGCAATTAATTTCCACAACATGCCCCAGGCCTAAATGATTTTACAACTTTCAAAAAGCAGGTAATCCTTACCCTACTGCAGAACTGTGCTATTTGTTTTATGTCAGGTATGTTTATGATTCCATAATATGATAAAGACAGAACAAGAAAGCAGTTTACAAGCCTGTTTGTCCTAAAACTATTTACATGTACATACTACACAAAATATAGAGATGAATGGAAAATGTGTTACAAGTACATATATATTCTAATCAAATGCAGGGATAGTCTGATCTCAGAACATTAAATCAGAAAGCCATAAGGCTAATAACAAACACCTAATAAATTTCAACAACTACAAGTGAAAATATACACTGATAAAAAACTTTCATCTGCACCTCCCTAATACACAGTCTCAATAAAGAATTAGCTTCTACCCGAACCTAACTTGGTAACAAAAACTAGAACAAGGATTACATACAATGGCAGTATCTTCAATGTGCTTATCCTAAAATCAGACAGGTCACTGATGTTTTCTATCTTCACTACTGTTCAAAATAAAGCTAGGAAGTAACTTCAGTAAGGAATATAGATTGGAAGAGAAGGGAAAAAAATTCCCTAGGAATAAAGTTATTTAAAAATGTATATTGTCTGCAGAAAGTTAAAAAAATTCTATTGAAATCATTAAATAAGTTGGATATTAAACCAATATTAATTGTCCTTAAATACATTCATTGCAATTTCACATTAAGGTGGTGTGCGTGTGTGTGGTTTTTGAAGGGTAGGGAGAGATTTGACAAATTGACTCTAAATTTCATATGAAAAGGAATAGAGTTATTACAAAAGTATAACAGAAAAACCAGATGGAGATCTTACCCTGCCAAACATCAACACTTCAGGAGTTATACTCATGAAGACTGCATGGTATGTCTTTGGGAAACATAAATAAACTACTGTGTAAGAACAGCAAGACCAGAAGACAACTCCACGTATGTATGGAACCCTGACACAGCTGGCATTGTAAATAAGCTGGGACAATTGGATTTCAATATAAATAACATGGAGTTGAATCCTTTGTTCACAATATACATAAATACCAATTCCAGATGGCTTTAAAAACTTAAATGTCCTTAAAGCAACTCAATACAATGTCCTTAAAACAATTCAGTAGAAATTTTAGGTACAACATCCAATAGAAAATTCAAATACATATATAAAAGACATCAACAGTCATTTCACAGGGAAAGGAAATATAAATGTCCACACAAAAATAAAAAGATGCTCAACCTCACTTGTACTCAGGAAAAATGCAAATTAAAATCTCAAAGAGAATACCACTTCACACTCAGTCATTTGGCAAAAATCAACAAGCCAACAATACCAAGTATTGCTGAAAATGTGGAACAAGGAGAAGCTCTACATGGCAAGGGGGAGTTTAAAAAGAAACGACTGCTTTCGAAAACAGCATGGCACTAATTAGCAACACTGAAGTAGCACGCCGCCTGCACTCTAGAAGCTCGGCTTCTAGGAATACACTCTACAGAGACGCTCTTGCAAACCGACACCTTGTAAAAACATGTTTATAGCTTGTAATGATAAAATTGTAGGAAACAACCCATACACGGATCAATAACAGAAAAATTAACTGTTCCAGAAAAATTGAAAGCCTATAAAGCCGTGACAGTGACTAAATATAAATTGGAGTTTTCAGGAACATGATGTTCAACAAAGCAAGCAAGCAGCAGTATGATTCTATTTTCGCTACATCCCTAACCACCTAAATGGAATACTATTTTGTTTAGGAAAATAGAAACCAATTAAAGAAACAGGTTTGTGGTTTCCTGCAAGAGGAAGGGGTGAGGTGAACAACATGTAAGAAGGCATATAAGAAGTTTCTATAGTCCTGGTGATATTCCATGTATTTAGCTTTGTTGCAACAACCCAAGCGGCGTGGAATTGTTGGTAACACTATTACTGGTAGTAAAAGCAGTACTAGTAGCATAGAGAGTTCAACTAAATTATGATATTTTGCTACTCTAGAAACATCTAGTGGTTAACTGGGTTTTTTATTCTTGCCACAAGTTCTGGCTCTATAACTTAAGTCTCATGGAGGAGTCCACGTAAAAAAAAAAACAAGCAATGGACATCAGCACAAACACCAAAGGCCTTTACATTCCTGTGCCCTGCCACGTTCCTGGCAGCCACACAGCCATCCTACCCACTCAGCCCAAAGCAGCCTAGAAACATGCAGCGTCAAGGCCAAGCCCCTACTCCCAAGCCATCAGCGCTGACAGGAAAGACACTCCTCTCTGGAAGGCCAGCTCTTAACTTAGATATCCTTAAATACATCACTGCCAGCAAGTTCAGGGTTGCCAGTCAGCCCATTCATAAAAACTTGGAAAATGCAATTTTTGGGTTCAGGTGAATAACTGAACGAAACCTGTGGTTTTTGCCTAAGACTCTTGACCTATGCTAACTTGAATTTATGTAATGGAAACAAAACTGTTCTTGTACTAACTAAGCAAGTGACTTCCATGTATAATATTTGTTCTGGGCCCGAGGATGCAGTTAGAATTCAAAAGAGAAAAGCCAAATGGATCAAATTCCTGCATTTTGCTGGCTCAGGTAAATCAGAGAGGCCTTTCTTAGCTGTTGAAGTTGTTTACATGTGACACAATCCTCTTAACAGAGAGGAAGGCATGTTCGTGTTTGCTGTTGAGTCACACTTTAGGAGAGGTGGGTGGGAGACATGAAGAGCAATTTCCTTGCTTTCCTGTCATTTGTGCAAGTCTGTAAAACGGGACATTGACTCGCCCTGAAGGAGTGGCTACAGTCAGCAGCCTTAGCTGTCCTCATCCTCACCAGCTTCTCCTACGAGCAAAAAAGCAGTGAGTCACAACACGATCATTCTGACGTGGACTGGTCTACGGTCCTCTCCTGGCACACACAGGACTTGTCTTCATGGTGTTCTAATCAGAACAGATATTAAAATGACTGTCATTTTTCTTATCCCTGTGTGGAGCTAAGTTAAGTTCCAAGTTTAGCTGTAGGGGAAGGAGAACACAGGTCTTTGGGGCACCTGCAATTTATCACCAATAAGAAAACCTATGTTCCTACTTTTTATCTTCGTTGCTAATTCTTCAAATTGGTCTAAAGAATATATAGGGTGAAATGAACACTGCCTCTTGATTCTTAGTACTGGATTAAGACAGAAAATTAGTCTGAATTAATAGGTGCTGCTATAGGCAACAAATGGAAGGATCCAAAACCTATTTGGCAAGGGTGGGAGGTCAGTCTAATAATTAAAATGCCACATGTCCTATGCTGGAATATGTGGGTTCAATACCCAGTCCCAGTTTCAGCTCTTAATTCCAACTTTCTCCTAGTGCTGACCCTGGGAGGCAGTACTGAGACCTGGTTTGCATTTCCAGCAGCTGGCTCCACCTGAGGTTGGCGAGAATGGGAAGAACCCAACAAAACATGCGGAGATCAGCCTAGACACAAAAAGCTGTAGGTATCAAAGAAAGTATGCAGTTCTGGAAACTGAGTACTTCTGTTGACTGCACAGTATAAAACATAATCCTGGGAGCCTAGCTGTGGCCCAGCAGCTTATGCTGTCACTCTGCAGACCAGCACCCCACAGTTAGTAGCCTAGTTGCTCCGCTTCCGACCCAGCTCCCTGCAAATGTATTGCGAGTCCTAAATGTCCTACCAGCTTTGGCCTGATTCAGGTCTGGCTGTCATGGTCAACTGGGTATGAAACCAACAAAAGGAAGATTTCTCTTTCTGTTGCCTTTCAAATCTGCTTGAAAAAGAAGTACTATATGTAGTTTCGTAAAAACACAGAGCTCTGTTTTTATTTTTCTGCAAGCTATGTTGTTAGAACCCAGAATGTTTTATTGTTTTTTTATCACTAACTGAATGTCTCCAAGGCTGGATTGGTGTGGGGAAAACATGTTTCCTTCCTAGTTTGGGAGACTTTCTTTTGGCTGCAAGTAGTGATTTCCTGACATTGGCATCATCACCAGGGTACAAATATCCTGTGGCATGAAAAAATTACAATTTTATTTAATGTCCTTTCCTCCTGCTGGTTCACCTTCAGCCTAGACTTAAATCCCTAAAATCCAGACATCTGGATCAGACCGTCCTTCCCCGCTCCCTCCCTGAAATTTGCAAACATGTTAAGCTAAGAGGAACCTAAATGTGACAGTACTGAGATGATGTCCCTCAAAAGAGCAATGGTTCCTTTACTAGATGGTGGCACTCCAAACAGATAATTCTACCACTTCCATTTAATTTCCTGAAAAGCTTAGCTGTTAAAATTGGACAATATGCTAAGTGTGGAATGTCAATCCTTAAACAGTCCCTTATCCACAGTATCAAATAATGGTTGCATTGGGTTTACAGTGGTTTTTTTTTTTTTTGGTTTTTGTTAGTCCATCAAAAAAGGTAGTTTGAAAAGTAATACATACTAATCCTTGCCCACGTACTGCCTGAAAAGCATCTTTAATAAAGCTGGACACAGGTTGACTTGGAAACAAAAACTCCAAAGTGCAAATGTTCAGGAACACAGTAAAGACAGCCATAGCTGATAATCACTGAGCACCTCCAATATGTGCCTTATTTCCTAACAGTCCTAGTAGTTGGTAATATTCCTACGAGGCAGATGTTTTATTATTGTATCTATTTTCCAGATCAAAAACTAAAGCGTCCAGAGGGTGAGTAGGCGTACCACATTCAAAGGCCTATCACATTTCCTCTTCTAACAGATTATCAGCTAAGACGTGACAGATCAAGAGGACAGAGTGATTGAAAATGTTTTTCCCATGCAAGTATTCATTCTACACTACAAGTATTAACTGACTGCTTACCAGGTGCCAAGGACTTTTTTAGGTATTGAAATAGTTTGTTTTTTTCTAAAGGTCCCAGGTGTAGGCCACTTTCTAAGTTGCTTTATACCTAGGCAAGTGTTGCACTGCTGGGAGAAAAGCAGCCAATAGCTGGCTGGCATTCTGGGTTTGATTAATGCCAATACTGTAACTATACCAATATGCCAGAACAACTGCCTATTCTTAAAGATTTGGTCGTACTGGATATGAACTGTACTACTGCAACAATGTGGAGGAATCTAACATGGGGGGAGGGCATGGGGAGGGGTTAGGGGAATCCCAGAGCCTATGAAACTGTCATAAAACGAAATTTAAAAAAAGATTTGGTCATAGGGGCAGAGTATCCACTGCTCCAATGCAGGTGCACACTGGCTAGGGGTCCCCCACTGCCGCAGCTGCAGCAGTCCATTCTTGGAGGTGCTGTGCACTGCCTGAGGCTGGGGAATGGGGGGGCCTTTGGAATAGGGGCCATTTAGGGATTGTTTATATCAGGTTGGGCAGAGCAGTGGCGACTCCACCATCCTGCCTAAGTCAAACCAACACTAGCAACCAGGATTGTTTAGAACGCCAAATCACTCTCAGTGTGGAAAAGGTCAACACCTGCCATGAGGAGTACCCTACGCTACATGTAACATGTAGGCAGACACCAAGGCGCTGGGGCCCTCTCCCACCCCTGCACTGAGGTGTCTAAAAGCCCAGTGCTATACACCCTGGGCGGCCATTTCCCTCACAGGCACCTGCCACGTGGAAGTGCTTCCAGGCTCTCTCCCACTGGACAGCAGTCTATCAGAGTCTCTCCCCTGACTCATAAAATCCTCTGCTTGAACTGAAAGCCTCTCTCTCATTCTGTATCAGCTCAGAAACTAGCAGTTTGGCATGTATAAAATGTTTTCTAAGGGCTTCCATGCACCAGGGCACTAAACCTTCAGGTAACTGAGGGAGCGGAAATGGGGTAGATCAGATGGGGCAATCCAAAGAGCCTCCCTGGATCAGGCACATGCCTGTGGCATGAGAGCTGGGGCTAGGGTAGACTGGGCCAGCTTAGGCAGCAGCACCAGCTGGTGTTCACGAGAGCTCTGTTTAGGGATGGCTCTATAGGGGTTCTCTGGGGTGGTCCTGCTGGCACATCCTGGGGGGCATAAGGGGCCAAGCCAGGGCTAGCCTATAGCACCTTGCCCATGAAAGCTGAAACAGGAGGCAGACCAGACAGGACTAGGCCACAGCACCTGTTGGCGAGTGCCAGGGCTTGCAGCAGACAATGGATGGTTGAAATGTGGCACCCACAGACATACAGAAGAACCAGATTGGTGTCAGGCCTGGTAGGGGATCTTTGGGATTGCCCCAACTAATCTGCAGCACCTGCTGGTATGCATTGAGAGCTGGGGTTTGGGGCAAGCTGGGCACCAGCACCGCCAGGGCATGAAAGAGCCAGAGTTGGGAACAGGCTGGACCAGGTTAGGCTACAGTACCTACCAGCACATGCAAAAACTGGTGCTGGGAGCAATTCTGGAAGACATTATTCAGGATTGTCCCAACTAGGCTTTTGCACCCACTGATGCACTTGAGAGCTGGCTCTGGAGGCAGGCCAGGCTGCACTAACTGCAGTACCTGCCAGTACAAATGAGAGTTGGAGCTGGCCAGGCAGAATACCTTTGGTTAGTAGGTACAGGGAGTGAGCTAAGCCTGACCCTGCATTAGATGGTAAACACAAGAGCCAGGTCTGAGGACCTCCCAGGTGAAGTTTCTTAGGGGACTCCCCAACTGGACCACTCTACTTAATCCCCAATCTCATGTAAAATCACAGATACGTAGTCTGACTTTAGAGCACATGTTGAACTGGGCTACTTCAGTTGCTGACTCTCACGCAAGAACAAAGAGCATACGCAGATACACACGAAAGACAGGACAGCCAGCTCATCCAAGCCAGCAGAGGACTTCGAGTACTTCTTCAAAAGATGGAAAGAAACACAGGTTGAACAACTCTCCATCATACCAGCCCTCATACAAGCTCTTTTGGGAGCTGGCACTGTGCAACACTGAGCTAAGCCACTGCTTGGGGTGCTCACATCCATGTCAGAGCAATGGGTACCAAGTCCCAGCTCTACTTCAGTTCCAGGTTTCTTTTTTTTTAAGATTTATTTATTTTTATTACAAAGTCAGATATATAGAGAAGAGGAGAGACAGAAAGGAAGATCTTCCATCCCATGATTAACTCCCCAAGTGACAACGGCTGGTGCTGTGCCAATCCGATGCCGGGAACCTGGAACCTCTTCCGGGTCTCCCATGCATGGGTGCAGGGTCCCAGTACTCTGGGCTGTCCTCGACTGCTTTCCTAGGCCACAAGCAGGGAGCTGGATGGTAAGTGGAGCTGCCGGGATTAGAACCGACACCCATATGGGATCCCAGGCGCGTTCAAGGCAAGGACTTTAGCCGCTAGGCCATGGCACCGGGCCCAGTTCCAGGTTTCTGCTAGTATAATCCTGGGATACAACATGTGGTGATCCAGGTACCTGAATTCCTGTTACTCCTACAAGAAATCCTGCGGGAGTCCCGACTCGTGTCTTTGCACTAATCCAGCCCTGGCTACGGTGTGCATTCGGGAAGTAGACAAGACACAGAAGATTGATCTTTCTCTCTCCTTCCTCCCTTTCCTCCTTCCCTGTTTCTCTGTTGTTGCACTTTTCAAATAAATGCATTTATTCTTCTTAAGAAGCTCTGCTATCCAGTTGCTATGAAGCCAATGGGCTGCTGGAACTCACAGCAGATTCATGAGACAGCTTTTTCCCCCCAATAGCCATGTGGGTAAGGAGTCATTCTTACTTTCCTAGGAATGGTAATTTCCTTCTCTTAGCAAGCAGATTGGAGAAGTGAAGGTAGAGCTGCACTGTTGTCTATGGTAACGTGAGAAACGAACTCTCCTAGGTCAGATGAGGCCTTAAGGAGAAAGAGGTGAGAACCAGGAAAGATATCAAGGAAGAGACAGGAAGTGAGAACTAATTTATCTCAGTAAAACGAAAGTAGCTCTACTTTTTTCTTGGTCTTAAAGGTCATAGACACCGGGCCCAGTGCCTTGGCTCAGTCACTAAATCCCTGCTTTGCAAGTGCTGGGATCCTATATGGGTGCTGGTTCATGTCCCAACTTCACATCCAGCTCCCTGCTTATTGCTTGGAAAACCAAGCAGAGGATGTTCCAAAGCCTTGGGACCCTGCACCCACGTGAGAGCCAGAGGAAGCTTCAGGCTCCAGGCTTCAGATCAGCTCAGCTCTGGCCATCGCAGTCACTTGGGGAGTGATCCAGCAGACAGAATATCTTTCTCTGTTTCTCTCTAGATTTTTAATAAATCTTAAAAAAAAAAAAAGCTATAGATACTTGGCAGAAAAGTAAGACAGCTATAAGAATCTAAAAAATCAAAACCACCCAAGAGTAATCATTGCAAAGACTTAGTGTAAAATATTCCAAAAGTTACTCATTATGTTACACTGTCATGCACATGGTACATGACTATATAATATATTCTTGGTTTATTTCCAAAATGGGAATGAGCTGCCATGAGAGTGAGTTTGGGACAACAATGGGAGACTTCCAAAGATTTCTTTCCTCATTAAATCTGAAGAAGGATGGAAAACCCTTCCAGACATTCCAATGGACTGGATTTATCATCTTAATTCTACCTGCCATAATTGGTCATTCAAAAATTTATGTATATACAGCCATTTATTCTTTCACTTACATACGTGTGTAACAAAAAAAAATCTGGGGCCCGGCAGCGTGGTCTAGCAGCTAAAGTCCTCGCCTTGAAAGCCCTGGGATCCCATATGGACGCCGGTTCTAATCCCGGCAGCTCCACTTCCCATCCAGCTCCCTACTTGTGGCCTGGGAAAGCACTAGAGGACGGCCCAGTGTATTGGGACCCTGCACCCGTGTGGGAGACCCGGAAGAGGTTCCTGGTCCCAGCATCAGATTGGCGCGTACCAGCCCGTTGTGGCTCACTTGGGGAGTGAAACATCGGATGGAAGATCTTCCTCTCTGTCTCTCCTCCTCTCTGTATATCCGGCTTTCCAATAATAAAATCTTTAAAAAAAAAATCTGGATGAGTATTTACTGTATAGAATCCACTTCTTAGATGATGGGTATGTCTATGAAAATACTACCTAATGGGCAGTGGCTCCTATCTTCATAGTATTTATGGTATAATGGGCAGAAGATACAGATATTATCTAAATAATTATGCTATTAAAAATCAACAATTGCGATGCATAACACAGAAAAGCGGTTTAAAAAACAGAGCTTATAAAAAGAGGTTAAACTATTGCTGGACAGCAGGGGAAGGCTTCACTGTATACTCACAAGATTTTACTTAATCTTTTAGGTCTATATCACAGATTCTGGGTAGCTCTATAATCATTTGATATGATTTTCTCTTGTATATTTTTAAGTGTTGCAAACAATTCTACATAGAAATCTTCACATTCTTTTAGTTAACTGGATATACCATGCCACTTCCTGGCATGCCAACCCTGCCCATGCTATTTTTCCACTCTTACCTTTTGAATTAAGATCTAAAATAACTGCCGCTCTATTTACCACTACGAACCCACAGAGCTCTTCTCTTTAGAATACCTGATGTATTTTTCTAAATGTCTTTTCTGCGAGGTTAAGCATATAGGTCCTTGGCTTATTTCTTTTATATACAGCTTCTTAAGAAGATACATTTCAAAACAACACAGGGCATCCATCTCTATGTGAACACTTTGGGTGCACTTATACATGCACTTAGTTTTCAAAATTTGAAATATATGCAATTATTTTCATAAAATGCATCTTAATTATTCACTTGGAAGTCAGAGAAATTGTTCACTTGGAAGTCAGGGAGAAGAAAGAGTGAGAATATGAATGAGAATCTCCCATTGCTGGTGCATTTGCCAGATGGCCACAAAGGTCAGGGGTAGGTCAGGCTGAGGCCCAGGCTTTCATCCAGGTCTCGAACATGGGTAGCAGGGATCAACACTGGTGCCATCTTCTGCCACTTCTCCCAGGACATGAGTGGGGAGCTGGCTTGCCAGCGGAGCAGCTGGGACATGCAGTAGGCACCGTTACGAGATGCCAATTTCAGTCCTGTTAGGCCACAATGTTGGCCCTCCATAATGTGTGTTTTCATGAATTAATGAAGACTCTCCTATACAAGAATTTCAATTTTTTTTTGACCAAAATAAATTTTGTATTCAATTTTTCACAAATTGAAGTACAGTGACATATATGGTGTAGTCTGTATCAGTGGGAGGGCTGTATCATAAGGATTAAGTTAAGGACAAGTGAGGGTGATCTGCTAAAGTCACAAGGTAAAGAGATGTAGCAGAGTGCTTCCGGGTAACAGAGTATGTAACAATATGCCTGTTTCGCATACTGACCCTTTTTAGAATTACAGAATACTTGTCAAAAATGTAGGAAATGCATAACTTCAGTCATTTGAGTCAAGTATTATCTAATCATTATATGTACTACACTTGTAGAATCTAGTATTATATCTGGTTTGTTTGCAACAGCATCACTACTAACACATTTTCATCTCCATTATATTCTTGTTTAACAAACATTGTTAACCAAAACGTTATGCGACACATAAAATGCCTTGACCCACTTAGAACACATCTTATGGACGGTGGGAGTGCCTTAAAACAGCTTCATTTCCATTTCCCTTGCAGGTACATCACAGTGACAACCATCACAGCTGCTCTGCGGGAGTGATCTGTCTATGTAGCTGTAGGCCAGAGGTGGCTCTGTGAGTCTGGATTTTTATCCATCACAATATCGTGGTTCTAAGGAGGTGAGCACCTAGCTGTGGAGTGAGAAACAAAGCCAAGAAAAGCAAAACAATCAATGGTTCAACTCCAGCTCTGCTAGTGACGTACTGTCACTGTCGGTTCCTTAAAGTCACCAGGCCTCAGTTTCTTCATCTTTTAGGCAGGGTTAATGACAATGTCCTGTTCAAATGGCTGTTCCAAGAATTACATTACAGGGCAGATGCAAAGTACAACCATATTATAAGCCCATGGAAATTACTGGAATTGAGAGCTCCAGGTGTTTGGCAAAGAAGACAGAAAAATCATTTCATAGTTGAGGTTGTCCTGCTTGCTACTCCAGACAAGGTGTGTCCACCCACACAGAACACAACGTGGGAGAGCAAGTACCAGGGCTCCAGTCAGATTCTGTTCCCAGGTGCCTATCACGCTGCTGCCGGCAGCCAAAGGAAGTGTGATCCTGATGATAAGAGGTTCACATTCTCCGCACATCAGGTTCCTAAAACATTCAATTATTTCATCATGTAGTCAAGGAAAACAGCATGATCTGTTCTAGCATAGTGAAGAAGAGAAAAAAAAAGTCTGGCTACCTTGGGTATACTGAGATAGAAAATGCCAGGATCTTCTATGGTCCCTTCCCAAAGGTTTGCAAGGCCTATGTTAGCACTACTCATTTTTCACCTTAACAGCCATCTTTTGTGCCAAATGCTCACAAGGGATGTCACTTCCCTGAAGATAAATAACACAGCTGGGACGCAGGCATGCATTGAGCTGAGATCTGGTCAGCACTGCAGGCATTTCTTAGGCATCAACTCAAGGTGGGAGTAAGTGGAGGGAAGTGGTACAGCAGTCCTGTGAGCTGCCTCTTGCACAAACGTTCACACCTATAGACTGGCAAAAGTATGTCTATTTAATTCCCAGAATCAAACCTCACCTCCACAGTCAGTCATGACCATAGGTAATAGACTTTCAACTTACACCATTGATTTTCTCTCTGATAACTGTTATATTCAGACTTTCCACATCAGAAAGGTAAATCACCTCATTGGTCAGCTCAACTTCTACTTCCCCCACTTCTTGGCTGGTATTTTCCCTTACACCTAGAACTTCTCCCCTTGTCCCTCCCCCTGCCCTTACCAAGCTCAATCTTACCCATGATGAGGGCCTATTTCAGACTGTGCCACCTGCATGAATTTGCAGGAATCGCATCCTGTGACACTCCCCTAGCCCACACTGGACAGGGATCAGGCAGATCCATCCCTGCCTTCTCCCATCACTTGCTCTGCCTATCAGTATTTCTCAAGCACAAAGTCACTGAAAACTTTGCTTATTTACTTACTGGACCTTTTGCCTTTTTGAAAAAGGTTGGAGATGAAAAGCACATCCTGTCACTTCTCCATACCTGACCTGACCACTTCTAGGTAGATATTGAAACTCAGAATGTTCTGTGCTTGACTGACTGGGTTTCATTGATTTGAGGGTTGGTGGGGAAGGAGGTAACATTTTGTGAGACGGCAAATTTCAAAAGTGACGTAAGCAGTGCTGACCTCTGGCTGGTGTCAAGAGTCAAAGGTACACTTTGAATATTTGCAACTTAGGTCAGTGCTTCCTTCTCCCAGAGAATGATTGCAATTCATAGTCTGGGATGCCTTTCTGGAATTCTGTCCAGCCTGGATGGATGTTCATGGAAGGCAGGCCTAGGAAACTTCAAAGGTCATCTACAGCAAGGTTGAGCTAACTCTTAGATAATTCAGCATTTTTGGTTCTAGAGAATAAGAAACACTTATTCTGAACTCAGTATCCTATACATATTTTAAAGTTTAACCTCCACAAGCAATTTTCAAAATCAGTGAGGCCCTTCCCATTTCACAGATGAGGAAACTGGCATTTAGCAAGTTTTGGTCCCCAATAAAGTTATACAGTTCAAAGTAGCCAAGCCAGTGAGAGAAGCACAGGTTCACTCTAACTACCTTGAGTCATAAACAGTGGCTGGCACTGACAACTCCTTGGAGAAGAGCTTCTTAATGCACCGACATGGATATCAAACTTTTATAATAACCTGTTTCATTTTTACTCACAGGAAAGAAAGTTGAACCACAGACATTTTACATTAATAGGTTTTATGCATAACTAACGATTAGATAGCCTGCTAAGATGTCTAGTATTACAGCAAATGATCATTAGATTTTAAGAATAGGAAAATGTGTTTTGCTAGAAATTACTGAATCCTTCCCAAAAGGTAAAAATAAATACAGAAGATTGATTTGAAAGATCAGGGTTCTCTCTCTCCTCTCCTCTCTCTCTTCTCTCCTCTTCTTTCCTGATCTTCACCACCTCTACCCTGTTCCTGCCCCGTTGGAATAAACCTCCTAAGATTAAAAAAAAAAAAAAAAGATCAGGGTTAACAAGCTCATTAATAGCTGGATGAATATTCAGCTGAATAAATCACTGAGCTAAGTGTTGTCCTTCACGGCAAGCCTGGGGCTTTCCTGCTAGCCATGAAGTCCTGTTCAGCAGGGAACAGCAGCTATCCATGGGATACAGAGCTAAGTGCTAGCTCGGCTCCTTTTGGCTAGGTAATCCTGACTGCACTGCGTTACTTCTGCACACCAGTCTCCTCAATTGAGATTAAATTCTAACCCCCAAAACTGCCAAGAGAATTGCATGAGTTAATCTGCTGACTATACCTGGTCCAAGCCATGTTATAAGCTCTTAAATATTTAGTTATTATTATCTTCTACATTAGAGGTTAAAAAATTTCCTTCTAAACAGAAAGGAAATATTTAAATCTTTGAAGTTCAACCTCTAGATACAACTACTCAAAAATGACCCTAGAGTGTGAAGACAGCAACAAATAATATCTAAACAATAGCTGTGTTCCAATAAAGGTTTACTTACACAAATGGACTTCTGGTAAGGTTTGGCCTGTGGGTCAGTTTGTTGACCCCTAATCTAATTTAAACCATACAGCAACATATACTGCAATCTGACCACGGGACCTCCCACAGATGGAAATAATTACAGTTGAGTTGATGTTTAGGAAGCAGGTCTAATTTCTGTTTTACACTAGCAAAGGATTGGCTTGGAAGTTCAGTGTCCCAAATATGGATTATCACAGAGGTCTTAAAAATACATATTCCAAGACTCAGAAAGGTTATATGCCCAGGAATCTTTTTTTTTTTTTTTTTTTTTTTTTTTTTTTGGTAACTCTCATAGGCAGAATCTTGCCTTGAATCTTTGGGGATCAAATACTGCAACTACCAAGAGAAGCATGGATGGAACTTTTCCATCAATTTTTTTCAGCTTTATTGTCAAAAATCTACCAGAAAGAAGTTTTTCCGCTTCTTTTGAGAAAAAATTGCCAACCACAGCATCTACAAACTTGAGTTGATAAGGGAAAGTGTTATCAAACTTGAGCAAAGTAACCGAACAAACTGTGTTCCACAAAAGGTTGGGTCATTCCCTTAAATGCTCACCATGCGTAAGAGCAGAAAATGCCAAAAGCCCAGGATCTGGGAACTTAACCCAGGTCTCTCACTTGGGCAACAGGAACCAATACTTGAGCTATCTATGCCTGCTTTGGTTTGCATTAACAGGAATCTGGAGCCAGGAGCCAGAAGCCAGAGCCAGAAGCCAGAGCCAGAGCCAGGAGCCAGGAATCAAACCCAGGCACCGGATATTGGTGTTCTTAACTGCTAGGTCAAACACCTGCCCTATTTCTTAACTGATTCAAGCTCAACCTTCATATAAACAGAGCTTTTAACCTGAAATCACGCTTCCCAGAAAAAAATTTCCACACTGGTAAAAATGCATGCCAGTTGTGGGCAGGGAACACCATCATCACGTATCTTCCATTAAAAAACAACAGACTGGGCTGTAGCATCCACCAGCACATGTAAGACCCTGGCCAGGGGGTTGTGGGGTAGGAATGGGGGTGGCATGCAGCAAGCCCAGTAGGGGAGATGTGGAGACTCCCTTGCTGGGCCACTGCTCCTTCTGCTGAGCATGAGAGCTGGGACTGGGGGCAGACCAGGCCAGACAGGGCTACAATACCTGTTGGCCTACATGCAAACTGGGTTGGGGGAGAGCCAGCTTGGGCTAACCAACTGTATCCACTGTTACAGGCATGAGCCAGAGTAAGGGCAGGCAGGTTGGGCTTTGCCACAGCATCAGTTGGCATGTACTGAGACTGGGGGCAAGTCCTGTTGAGCTAAACAGCAGAACCACCTGGAGAAAGCAAGACCCAGGGCAGGGAGTAGGTCCAGCAGGGAAACTGTGAGCACTTCTCTGATAGCCTGTAGCTCCCACTGATGAGCAAGAGAACCAGGACAGGGGGTGGGCCTGGCTAGAGAGGCTGTGGCACCAGTTGGCATGAGTAAGGGCTGGAGGGTGGACTCGGTTAGGTTCAATTAGGCTTCAACACCCAATGAGGTGTCCTAGAGCTGAATGGGATGTGGAACAGAACAGTCCACTTCACATGCTGGCAAAGCACGGGAAGCAGGGCTGGGGCTGACCCAGTGGGGGTTACTGGGGGTTACTCTGATTGGTCTTCAGCTCCCACTAGTACACATGAGGGTCAAGCATGTGTTGGGCAGTGTTGGGCCAGGTTGTGCTGGGCCATAATACCTACTGGTTTGTGTAAGAGATATGGCCGGAGGTAGATCTGACCTGGCAATTTCAACCACCAATGTGTGTAGGCTGACGTTGGTGACAGAATGAGCCAGATCCCTACTGGCAGGCACACACAAGTCAGGTCTGGAACCACCTCAGATGAGATTTCTTTCAGGGTTCCCGCCTGTCCCAGAACTACTGGACTCAGAACTCCAACCATGGGGAGTGTGGTGCAATCTGTGATCTGACAGTGGAGTGTGTGTGTGAATGGGGCCTCCTCAGTTACTGACGATGGTGCACAGCATACCCCGATGTACATGGAGGACATGGCAGTCCACGGGAGCCTGCCGAGGATATCTGGTACCATAACAGATAGGAGGGCAGAACAAACTGGACAACTACCCCAGTAAAGCTTGATAGTGACTTTCTGGGCAAATGGAGACCCTAAGGAGGACTATGACAGCCAAAGGACCTTGGAAGGATTTCCTCATCTTGGGATCTGCGAGATCGACAGCATGTCAGAACTATCAAAACCCCTGAGCAGAATCCTTAGAAATTCTCCACATCTGGGACCCTGGGATGACACTCGGTCGCCGTGCCCCATATTTTCAAATACTGATGCGGGTGGGAGACTGGATGTGGCTTCTCCCATTGCCTCCCTCTTCCCCCAGATACAGGAAGAAGAAAAATTGGAAACAATGGTGTCACCCACTTTCCCCTAACCTTCAATCTTTCCCACCCTAATCCATCACATAAACATCATTAAAAAAAAATAACAAAAAAGAAATTTTAATCACATTTCTGTGGTCCACTGGGAAGAGAATAGTGAGACTTTTAACATTGTGCTAACAGCAAAATTGTTATGAAATTTTCCTCCATCCATATGTATATTTTTTAAATCACCATCCCTTCCTAAGACATTTTGCCCAACTACTGGTGGATGTCTTATTTTCAAGTATGTACCTCTCCTCTCTTATGAAAGTGAGTGCTCCTGTTACCCAGTTTATTGCTTCTGATAATACATTTTAAATAAAAGTTTCATATTCCAACTTGTCAAACAGCATGTGGCTCTGCTATTAGTGATAGTTACAGTCAAAGCTCAACGACTACCCAAATAACAGTAAGAACACAATGCCCAGCTCCTTGCCCTTTTCAAGCTACCAGCATTCTCCTAGAGGAGTCTGGATGAAACCAAAACAAGAGGGTTTTCCCTTCTATATCTTAGGGCCACAGGTATTACAGGATCAGGTGATCCTGCTCTTCTCCATCATTACAGAACTTTACAATTATCCTCAATTGAGTATAACAAGACTTTAAAAAAAATTATTGAATTTAACTTTTTAAAACATTTTCAAATCTTGTGCAAACAACTCATTCTCACTCAAGCAAGGTCTCTGAATGAGAATAAAAATGATACTAATCGAACCACAAACTGCTTAGCACTCTGATTTTAATGAAGAAAAAAAAATCCAACCTGATTAGTAAAGCATATTGTTGAATGAGAATCTTTGTGGAATTCCAGACTGCACCACATCCATTTTATTGGCTCCATTTTGTTATGCTTTCAGACCTATTTATAATGTTATTCCACTGAAAATTCCTTTCCATACCGTCATTTGTCTTCCATCTCCATAAAGCTTCCCATCCAAATTAGAAAAAAAAAATTAAGTCTTTCACACCTCCTTAAAATCAATTGGAAGTGGCATCTCCTGGGAGTGGATCCATCTCTTCTGCATGTATGAAGTGTTTCCCCAATCCCAGGAGAAAATCTTGTTCTCAAAAGATTTTCCTCCAGGAAGTCAACCTCAGGCAAATGCCCCCACTCTTTCTTACTCAGAAGTGATCTGATTCAACAATCTCTTCTATAACAACAGAACAAAAAAACCAAAAAGCAGTGTGAGGATCCGCACCATCGTGGCACAACGGCCCTGTGCCTGGAGAGGCCTGAAAGACTTCGTGATTCAGTGCTGCACTCCTTCCATCCTGAAGCGGTTCACACTCACTGGACGAGAGCGCCATGTTTTCACTGTGCACTGGCTTTTGGAAATTAGGCACCTGCTTCTGGTGATAATCTAACATGAATAGTTTCCACTAAGTAATTTCTTTCCTTATGGAAACAGAGACACAACAAAATGTCAAAAAGGGTCCTGAGGGCCTGGCAGGATAGTCTAATGGCTAAATCCTCGCCTTACATGCTCAGATCCTATATGGGTACCTGTTTGTGATCCAACTGTTCTACTTCCCATACAGCTCCCTGCCCATGATCTGGGAAAGCAGTGGAGGATGGCCCAAAGTCTTGGGACCCTGCACCCATGTGGGAGACCCAGAAGAGGCTCCCGGCTCCTAGCTTCAGGCCAGCTCAGCTCCAGCTGTTGTGCTCACTTGGGAAACGCGCCAAAAGACAGATCTTTCTTTCTGTATGTCTATCTCTGTATATGTGCCTTTTCAATAAACATCTTTATAAAATGTATTGGTTAAAAATAAAATGTTTCCAAGTTTTTACAATGAGCAAGTTTCTATGTTTAGCATCATACACAATCAGGTTTATATTTAAACTCTGTAGGTACTATTATTGCTCCAGTTACAGATGGGAAAAGTATTATTTAAATAGAGTTAATGTGTTGAGGGCACAGAGCTACTGAGGAACGAAGCTGGTTTTTAAACTCAGTTCTGCTTCCAAAGGCTACTATACTATCTCAGGGTTCATTCTCCACGCTCACATGGCAATCAGCAGTTCAAATGTTTAACTCAAATTCAGCTACTGTCTCCTGGCAGACGACTTACGCCTATGAGACACAGCCAACAGACTCTCCCTCCCACCCTGATCCCATTCTCCTTTCCCTTTCCTTTCTCTCTCCATCCCTCTCTCCTTCCCTTTCTCCTTCCCTCCTTTCTTCTTTCCTTCCTCCCTCCCTTTCTCCCTCCCACAAGATCTAGTTTTATTGGAAAGGCAGATTTTCAAAGGGAGGGAGAAACAAAAATCTACTATCTGCTGGTTCACTCCAAGTGGCTGGAGCTGAGCCGATCGGAAGCCAAAAGCCAGGAGCTTCTTCTGGGTTCCCCACAGGGGGTGCAGGGTCCCAAGTCTTTGGGCCATTCTCTGCTGCTTTCCCAGGCTACCAGCAGGGAGCTGGATGGGAAGTGGAGCAACCGGGGGAATGGGTACTTGAGGTGGAGATCAGCCAACTGAAGCATTGTGCTGGGCACTTTGCTCATTTCTAGCAAAGGAGGAACGTTCAGTGTGGAAGACTTCTGCTTCTTCCATAGAGATATTTGACTCTCTTTGTATTCCATATTTACAGTGTCATGGAAAGACCACTAAAAGCAGTGCATCTGCTACGTAGGTGATAGAGGGCTGATCTCCAGAATATACAAAGAACTACAAAACAGCCAAAACACCAAAACAAGCCACTCAAGAAATGGGCACGGGAAATGGGCAGACACTTCACAAAGGAACAAACCCAAATGGCAAATAAACATATGAAAAAATGCTCAAGCTCCCTGGCAATAAGGGAAATCCAAATTAAAACATCAATGAACCACCACCTAACGCCAGTAAGACTGGCCCACATGAATAAAAGCACCAACAACACTTGTTGGTGAGGTTGCGGGGAAAAGGGAACCCTACTCCACTGCTGGTGGGGCTGCAGGCTGGTACAGCCTCTATGGAAATCAGTATGGAGAACATTCAAACAACTCAAAATCAACATACCGTATGATCCAGCAATAGCACTCCTAGGAATATATCCAGAACACTTGTTTTATGAGAAACCAACATGCACTCCTATGTTCCTAGCAGCACAATCAATAATTGCAGAAACATGGAAGCAACCAAAATGCCCATCAGCAGAAGACTGGATAAGAAAGCTATGGTTCATCTACTCCACGGAATACTACTCAGCTATTAAAAAAAAACAAAATGCAGTTCTTTGTGGCCAAATGGGCCAAACTGGAAACCATAATGCTAAGGTAAATGAGCCAATCCCAAAAGGTTAAATACCACATGTTTGCCTTAATTTAAGATGATATGATGTTGTGTATAACATGTTATGTTATGTATGTTATATGTTGTGTATAAACTAAAATTGAAATGTCAATGAGGTGGTCACAGAAGGTGGTTAAGAACTCGCATTTACTTTTAACATATTGGTTACTCATTACTATGTCAATTAATTCCATAATGATGTAAATTTTTGCTGATGGTATGTTGGAGCTTTTAATTGATCGGGATGATACTCTGCTGGCTCTGTCTTCAGACCAGAGAGGGTATACCTAAGAAGCCGTTGAACTTGACTGGACAATAAGATGCTGGACTCTATGTTTGGTATGTGCTTGCAATGGGGGAATCTCAACTGAACTTGAACTGTGGTTATGCAACAAGGTGGAGGAATCCACCATGGTGGGAGGGTTTGGGGAGGGGTGGGGAGAATCCAAGTACCTAAGAAACTGTGTCACATAATACAATGTAATTAATGAATTAAAAATAATAAATAAAAAAAAGCAGTGCATCTGAGATGCTTTCTTTCTCTGTCCCATATGTGTTCTTTCCTTCTGACAGCATTACCTGTAAAGCCTGATGCTTTCTACTCTGTCTCACAATTCCAGTGGAGTTGCTGTATCCCAATCCCGGACAGTATCTGTACACCTTGAATACAATCATCCTAACTGGTTTTGATTCACTCATTCAGAGATGGAAACTGGGAGAATTACTAGGAGAAACTTTTTGATTTGCTTGATTTTGATTTTTTTATTTTCTTACTCTATTTTCTGCTACATTAGAAAAGGTAAACTATGGTGTCCTTAGATCTTCAAATTTGATTAAAGTCAAAAGATAAAACATTCCTGATGCATGTGACCCTTGATCCATTCAGATTCACTCTAGACAATCTGATTTCACGACCCATCTTAGTTTGCGTCACTTTTAAGTTGATGTTTTGTCACTTTTAATTAAATGAGTCCTGGCTAACGTAAGTAATAACTACACTTCTCAAAAAACACAAGGTCTTCCCAACATTAATGTGGAAGACTGAATAAGTAAACAGCCACATTCTTTTCACTTGGTTTTGAATACATGGGGATGATATATTCTCTGGTGTTTAGAGTCCGAGACACCGAGAACTGAAAACAATCCCAAAACAATCTCAAATTAAAACAACATGTACTAAACGATCTCATTTTTTTTCTTTGTTTACTCATGTTCTTCTCTAGTAGGTTCTGTTTTGTTTTCTCCAATGTTGCTTAGAGTACCCCTAATCTGAAAATACTTGACCTTTATAGAATTTTCTACTTTTTGAGGGAAGGTATTTCAGGATATCTGAGAACAACAATTTCCAGAACAAGGTCTAGATTTTTGTCATTGTTTTCCCACTGCTTGGGAGAGTTATTTCATATTGCTGGTAATAAAATACGTATTTGTCTAATGAATGAAAGTCTTCTCAGAAGTTTCTTTCTATAGCCAAAGTAAAAGCATTATATATGGACTGAGCCAGTTGCCCAGTTAGACAAAAATCTGTATCTGGACTAAGAAAATGATAGCTGATCTGTCTAATCTGTCTCATCTGAAATGAGCCAACATTTCAGGACTGAAATTAGTGACGTCACCAAGAGAGAAGGGCTGGAAAAAAGACGACGACTTTCTGCATTTTGGAGCAGTCAGAAGAGTCCTTGTGCTACATACGTCATTTCTCGGACTCTGTCAGAGTTCCTATGCACAAAACATGCAAAAACAAAGCAAAACAGAACCAAAAAAAACCACAACTATGCAGCACATGTGACTTTGATGGAAGTGCAGCGAACAAACTTGTGCACATGGTGACTTCCTGTATTTCCATACAGGTCACGTGACCAACTTGGTGAGTTTCTGAAGTTAAAGAGGGGGAACTTGAGTCTCTTCAATGGCTAAGTGCAGTGCTGGCAGCCATCCAGGGAGTACAAGGTGTGCATACAATCAGCTGGACTAGTTTTTGCTTTGGGGTATCTACACATCACTTGTCTACAGGCTTAAACTTCCAGGAGGACAGTTCATTCTTCACTTCAGTGTACAAACAGACCTGAGTCTTGAGGAGAAATGCCATTCCTCTAGGTAATTCAATAAAAAATGAGTCAATTTGTACCGCATCTTTCTCATCAAAACTGATGATTTGTGCTGTCTGAATGCCTCTCTACACCCCCAATTATATTTACTGGAGACTTGACTCCCAAAGTCATGGGGTCAATGGTACTGGGAGGTGAGCCATTCTAGAAGTAATCAAGTCATGAAGGCCTTGTCTTCACGAATGGTTTACTGGGGGAGTCCTGGTTAAAAAAACAGAGGTTACTCAGCACTGGAAACAGAACCAACCCAGCAATTGCAACCACCAGCTGACTGGGGCAATGGACTGTGCCGGGCCCTGGGCTTGCTAGTACATATAAGAATCTGGTCTGGGAACACCTCAGACAAAGTTTCTTTGGGGATCTCCCCAATCGAACTGCTGAATTCAGAACCCTAACCATGAAAAGACAGAGGACAGAACAAGTCAATCAACCATCTCAGCCATATGTTGGCAGTGAAATACGGAGCAAATGGAGACTCTATGATGAACAATGTCAATCAGTGGATCCTTCAACGACCTCAACATGCTTGGAGAGGCAAGAGTGGCATAAATTTATAACTGTTGAACTATCAAAACCACTTGAGCAAGACCCTCGGAGCATGCCCCCCATCAGGGACCTGGGGCTGGTGGGAGACTGGGTGGGGCTTCTCCCTTAATACCCCCCTTTACCCCAGATACACGAAGGAAACAATGTGGAAATAATAGTCTTACCCATTTTCCTGTAGCCCTTGAACCTTTTTACCCTAATTAACTATGTTAAGATTGTCAGAAATATAATAAAAAAAAAAAAGAAAGAAAAGTTTAAAAAAAAAACCACAAAAACCAGCGGTTACTGAGCGAGTCTCCTAGCAGGCTTGCTGTATCGCTCTGTGCCATGCCCTCTGCTATGCAGTGACTCAGCAAGAAGGCCATTACCAAATACCAAGCAGACAGCCAATCTCCACAACTTTAAGTTATGTACAGTTTACCCTGGCCTTGGTAATGTGCTACCACCACAACAAATATACTCCCCAGTCTGTAAGGAAAAGATCGTAGTGACAGACTGCAGGTTTGAGTCTGAAACTCTCCTTGCATTACTTGCACCTGTTGCGTCCTTGGCCACTTAGTGCATCTACTGCAGCCGAGAGCTAGATTAGAGAGGATGTATTTGGCATGGTCTGCACAGACGGGAGATGCTCACTATCCTTGAGCCATGTCCCTTGTGTACCCATGAGCTTTTTTAGCACTGTCCCAAATTCCCAGGGTTTGCTTACTCCTCTGGTAGAAGTAGAACAGCCTGGTCCTAACATTCAGAAAATGTACATTTAAATCACAGTAACACTTCATGTGTAGATTTGGCAAATATAAAGACAGGACATTCTGTAAAGCTGAATTTTAAATAACCTAGAATTACTTATGGAATAATCTACACTCCATGCAATATTTGAGACATACTTAAACAAAAAAGTATTGTTTAGCCAAAATGCAATTTGAAAACGGGGTTCTCTACTTTATATAACTCTCCTTCATAAAAATGTCACCTTTAGAAAGTTATTTACAATTTTCAATTTTATTGTGTGAAAGGATTATATTGGCAATTATAAAAATTATGTATCATAAAGTTTTAAAATTATTTTACCTTCACAGAAAATTTCTGAACTAATTTTTTTCAGCCTATTTTGCAGACACAACACCAAAACAGAGGGAAGTTTTGGTAACCCACCCATGTTCACACAAATAACAAAGAACTGAATGAGATTTTAAATGTAGCCTGTGTCCGAATGCTTCCATAAAATACAAATGATACGTGCACCGAATGCTGAGTCCATGCAGGTGAATAAAAGCAGATATTACACGTTGGTATAATCCTAATAAACCTGAGGCTTCTATCTTGTGAAGCAGCATTTAAAAATACACAGTTCAATTGCCATAAAGAACTTTTAAATGTTCCATTAAAGTACGCTCAAATATTTGACCAGCATGTATCAAAATTCTCTCCCCTTTCTGGACACTTTGCTTCCAAGGCTTCTCCAACATTTCCTAGAAAAAAATTCTCCAACCTGTGACTTGTCTTCCCTCTTCTCCCTTTGTCTTCTTCTCAGCCCTTTATTATGTAGATTTGCTTGCCCAGTATCCTGAAAGAAGCCATATTCTTTAGAAGAAAGAAGCAGGAAAATCAGACTAGCAATTTAAAAATTCCCTTTGGCAGGCTTAGGTTGTTGTTCAAGTTTATGTACACTTCCATGTTAATAATCTTCTGTTCTTTTATACTAAGTATTCGTTATATGTGCATTTCTTTCTGCCTCTCTTTGTACTTCCTCATATTCTCCCCACTATTACTGGAAGATTCAGCTACACCTCCACCTCAACGGTTGATGCATGGCTTCGAAGGCACCAGAGGTTCTTGGGAACAGACAAGCTACGAGTTCCCTGAGTACTGCCTGAGATTACTGCGTTAGCCTGATGAGAAGAGAAAAAGTACCCCACCCCCCCAAAAAAAACATTCCCCACAGATCTCAGGAAAACGTGTTCCCAGGAATCCAAGAGGCAATAGAGAAAGTGAGAACTAAACTCAAGAAAATGTCCTTCTTGAGCAGGAAATCTTTGCAATTTCAGGTGGTCTGTATTAGTTTCTAATTGCTGATGGGTTATTTCGTATGATATAGGGATAGATATTCAAGGAAGTTTTTGGTAGCCAACTGAGCAATACCACCTTCCTAATGACCATTCAACTATGAGGCCACTGTTGGCTGATCAGCCAGGACTTGGTTACTCAAAGGCTGTGGTTCTGGGGCACTCTGTGGAATGGCTTTTATTCTACCTGGACTTCAATGCTCCAACAAAAACAAGGTTCAAAATCAGGTCTTGATTACTGTAAGACTTTTACATTTTGTTATTTCTAAAAATAAGGCAAATATTTGTCAAAGAAAACAATGAAATGTTCCACGTGCTTTCTTCATATGACAGAATGCTGTACCATTTCATTAATTTTTGCCACTAAAATTATTTGTGGCCAAGTGGGTAAAGCTTTCACTTGCAATGGCAACATTCCATATGGATAACAGTTCATGTTATACTCACTTCCTATCCAGCTCCCTGCTACTGGCCTTGGAAAAGCAGCAGCAGATGGCCCAATTACCAGGGGTCCTGCCACCCTTTGGATGAAGCTCTTGCTTCTGGCAATGCCCTGGTCCAATGCTGGCCATTTCGGCTATCTGGGGAGTGAAACTGTGGATGGAGGATCTATTTCTATGTCTTTCTTTCTCTGTAATTCTACCTTTGAAAATGAAAAACTTTTTTTAAAAGAGAATATTTGTCTCCTGATGTACACAGGATATCACGGTTGTCACATTTTTTAGCACATAAAATAATACTTGCAGAGGAAAGTGTTTCATATAGGATACTACCTCATTTGATTCTTAAAACCCACCCCATCCTCAGATTTATTTTTATAATTTTTAAGTTAAGAAAATGGTAGCTCAGAGAGGTAATTTTTTCCCCAAGATGCCACAGCTAAAAACTCTATACCAATCAAATTGAGATGAGGCCCCTGCCTGGGCATTGTGGTTCTAAAGCCTTTATTTTGGTGTAACACAGAATGTAACTCGAGAAATATGAACTGGCCAGTGTTGTGGCACAGTGGACATCCCATATGGGCACCAGTTCGAGTTCCAGATGCTCCACTTCCAATCCAGTTCCCTAATGCACTTGGGAAAGCAGTGGAAGATGGTCCCAAAACTTGGGCCCCTTCACCTGTGAGAAGTAGCTCACATACCACTCCGGGGACTGATGAGACCCCACCATTTCGGACCCCGGGCCAGGTTCTTCCTGCTTCCCTTCCTGCGGCTCACCCTGTTCAGGTTTGCCCACCAATCTGCTGTAACCTCATGTTGCATACCTGACAACCCCACTCAATCCCTTGTAGCCCCTTTCCCTAGTTTCCTCCCACCTACCAATCCCTTGTGGCTCCGTCAATCCTATCCACTAATCCCCGAGAGCCCAGGGATGCACGTCCCTGGCCACAAAAAAAGGCACATTCTAGTGTGTGTGTCTCCTACCTTGGTGTGCAGCCCCTTCCCCTGCCCAGCACTTCTCCATTCTCCTTTGTCCTGTCCCCTCCTTCCTTTTCAGCCCCCTTCTGCCACCATGACAGGAGACGTTCCCTTTTCTCTCCCTCTGCCTTCACTCTGTTCCTACCCTGCTGGAATAAAGCACCTCCTAGGAACCTTGCTGCATCTGGCATTTTGGCTTACTGCAGCAAACTTACCTGAAAGAGGACTTAGCTGCGGGAAAGGCCTAACAGCTGCACAGAAAGACTACCATCAGCTACATGGGAGACAGGGACAAAGTTCCCGGCTTCAACCTACCCAACCTACCCTTGTGGCCACGTGGGGAGTGAACCAATGGAAGGAGGAGTTTCTCTCTCTCTCTCCCCTTCCCCCCTTGTAATTCTGACTTTCAAACAAATAAGTAAACCTTAAAATATGACAAAAGCTTCAGATAGCTATTTTACCAAATAAGACAGAAACAACTTCACGACTTCACTGGGGCATCTCTGGGTGTTAAACATAAAAGATACAGTTTTTGGAAATGGGGTAAAAAAAAAGTTTAGTAAGTGTTACAGCAGATCTATGGTTTTTCTTTTTAATTATTATTATTATCGTTTTATGACACATTTCCATAGGCCCTGGGATCTCCTTTACTCCCTCCCCAAGTCCTTCCCTCCCCCACACTGAGTTTCCCTATATTATTACTATTCTATAGTTCTTCATACACACTCATATGTCCATCATTGTGGGCATGGACAATGGCAGAGAGCACAGCATCCTATTGTCAAGATATAGTTAACAGTTTTGTTGGGAGTAATCTCTCTCCCATCCCCACACAAACATCTGGCAAAGTTTAGAGACGTTATTTTATCTCCAAACATTTTTGTCTCCCACCTGAAGGCATTGCTGCTTGCACCTAGCGGGTGGAGGACAAGCAGGCTACTACATATCCTACAGTGCACAGGACAGCCCCTCACAACATTAAAGATATCCAACTTAAAACGCCAATAGGGCTGAGGCACAGGAACTTGGGTGAAGATGATATATTTGGACCTTCCTTAATGGGATTCCTTTGAAATTTCTCTTAGTGACTACACTGAATCTTCAAATTTCACTGCATGAATGAGCTGTGAATCCTAGATCATCTAAACCTGCTCTTCAGAGATGCAGTATTGTCTTTACAAGCCCTTGCACATTGCTTGTGAGGCCTATTCAAAGCTTGCTGATTTATCATTTATTTACTTTTTCCTAATCCTGTTGTTTAGGATCTTTTCTCAGAAAGCACACCTAAGTTGGGTGAAGAAAAATCAGGTATCATTTTTCTCATAACATGTAAAATCCTAAGTTTCGGCAACCTTGTAAATATCAAGACTTCTTCAAAATACAATGGCTCATTTTTACCTTGCGTGTTCATTCCTCAGATTTTAACTTGTTTTTAGTGGTTAAAACCAGCCGAATGGTTTTATAGCATGTAGAATACACACAGCTTATAGACTGCCCTCCCTCCTTCCTTTCCCAAGCTCTCTGAGTACACTGTAAACACAGATTTTTGTCACTAAAGCTGAGCTCATTTGAATGATTCTGATGAAAAAGAGACTTCCATGCTTTCCACACAGTCAGGAGACTTACTGGTTGCAGATCAACAACTATGATCTGCACTCCCCCTGGAAAGATAATCAAAACTTTTCCCATGAAGTTGAATCATAGATGGGTGGAACGGATTTAGCAACCCAAACTGTACTTATTTTGGCCAGAGTACTTGCAATCAATCTTAACATCACTGAAAGAGGAACAACTAGAAATCATGTGCATCCTAATATACTGTAAGAGGAAGTACACAGCCATGCCCCTCAAGCACTGGACCAGAACTTGATCGACTGCGTGGATTTAACAACCTGTCTACAGAAAGCTAAAGGAACGGAGCAACAAACAAAACGTTGCTATGAGAGAGCAGTCATACTCTGGGTCCAGAATATGGAAAACAAACCAAACACAACAGGCCTAACACCGCCAAGAAATATTTGAGAAAAGGAAAATTTTAACTTGATATTAGAGGCTCTTAAGTAAACATTGTTAACTTTGTCAATTATAAGATGGCTTCGTAGTTATATTAAAAAAGATTGTAAACACCATCACTAGCAATGATGTGTTTCCAGTCTTGAGCTGCTCCTGTTTTATATCAAATGTTCCAAATTAACTATTTTTTCAATCAGGACAAAATCAGACCTTCCATACACTACTGGCCACAGCTACATTCACAACGGCTTATCTTCCAGTCAGGTGCTATAAAGTGGACAATGACTGTTGAACACAGACAATGACAGGAAATTTAAAAGCTTACAGAACAAAGTACGTTGGTAGAAGCAAAAGCAGTATTTCAACACATTAACTGAATTAGCAATAACTAGATGTAGAATTCAGATGGTGAATGATGAACAGAGACTTCGAGCCAAAATGGTGAGGTCACATGATAAACTTGCTTTCGCCAAATTGTGTTAATGGGCACAAAGAATCCCAGAGATGTGCTAACAGGCATCTCTGTGACCTCCACTTCCATCAAGACATTTCAGCTGAGGAAAATGGTCCACTTTGCTTACAGATCTTTTGAACACTAAAACATGACAAAAGGCACGCAACCAACCAGTGAATCAGTCAATATTAATGATTTTTCAGTTTAATAACTTTCCACTTAGTCTTATAAAGGCATCAGTAACACTATTTTTTTAAAAAAGATCCTCTTCTTTCGTTGGATTTGTGCCTAAACATCTTTAAAAGCATGAATAAGGTCACTTCATTTTCATTAGGATTAAAACTGCAAATAGAAACCCTTTCAGTCTACAATGTGACCTGGCCTTAAACATTTGACCTTGGTCCAAATCATTGGTTTAAAGGCATCAAGAGAAGAACAGAATTTAGGCAGAGGGTGAATTTGCTAAACTGTGGAGGTGGGGATATGGGGTTTGAGGTTATTCTTGAAGTACATCAACTATATCAACATAATTGTTCAAAGGCAAGGAAAAGCAAAGCATCAGGTGGAATACTGCCTTGATAATTTAGTACAAAGATCACATCAGACCTTCAACTAAAAGCTCTTGAGAATGAATTAACTTGTGATTGCTTGTCCAACAGACAAAAAATAGTGTTTCTGTTCTTCAATCCATTTTAAATCATTATTGGGACTTCTTAGCTAAGTAAGTTATATCCACTACCTATCCACAAATGTAGTACTTCCATTTGTAAATTTAAAAAAAATATATGGTATAAAAAAGCAGTGTAGGGGATGGCTGGAGAAGAAAATTAAATTATAATCTTGGCTTGGCCAAACCCACTTAAATTCTCACCACTACATTTTCATGATTTGGTAGTTATGTACGGAAGACAGAGCACTGTCTCAAGGTGGGCTTGCACCTTTTTTTCACTTTTTTTCAGCAAAGCCTGTATGATGAGTACACTTTCCTCACTGATGGAGATGCTCACTTCAGAAGCACCTGAAGCAGGAGGGTCCTCCTCTGGAGTAAGCTTTGCTACTGTTCACTTTGTCAGCAATACTCAACTGCATCTCACTGGACAAGACTCTCCTCTCCCCCGACTGGCAATATGACCTTGTCCAGCTAGAAATGAGACTACAGGTGATGTGATATTTCTGGCTGGAAGTTTAGGAGTCTGTATGGAATAGGCTGTGCTGCCCTTCCGTTCCCTTTCAAGCCAGGTGATGTTTCATTTAGGAACTGATCCTTCCGTCTGTGTTCCCAGAGGAAAGATGCTATGGAATACTGAGCTGTAGGTAACCAGTGATGGATAAGCAATACTATATACATATTTCTTGGAAGCCACTGGGATTAAAGAGATTTTCAATTGTCTTGGTTTTAATACAGGAAACTCTATTCTTTTCTAACCAATTCCTTCACCCAAAAATCAAATTTGGGAGCAGGGTGAACAAGGTAACAGTCCTCATTTGAAAAAGCCTGACTGACGGCTTACATGCTCCCTTTGTTTCCATCAGGTAAAATCTGTTTCATCAAAGTAATGCTCTGTTAGTACGAGCATCATGGTCTCAAACTTTTGTCAAGCACTGACAATGTTGCATACCATCTGATCTGGAAATCTATATTCCAGCATACTGAAGACCTAAGGTTGTTCTGCTCAGCCATGAAAACAAAGAAAACACACGGATAGAAAATAACATATTGCTATTTTAACTATTAATGATTACTACTAAACTCCAGGCCCACATTAAACAAAAAAAAAGGAAATTGAGACTCAGAAATGTTAGATATCTTGCTGAAAACTAGCACATGGAACGTTTAAGAGCAGGGACATTAATATAGGACAAATTATCTATGACCCACACTGTACATGGAGTAAAGCAGCTCTTTTCAAATCACCAAAATCAAAAAAATTCCTCCACCATCTGGATTTCTGTTTTAAAATATTTTTTTTGTTTTATTTATTTGAAAGGCAGTGACAGAGAAAAAGAGATAATGGCAGAGACAAGGATCTTCCAAAACACTGACTCACTCGCCAATTGCCTGCACTAGCCAGGATTGGGCCAGGCCAAACCATGAGGCCAGAACTGCATGCAGGTTTCCCACAGGGACAGCAGGAACACAGCTACTTGAATCACTGTCTGTGGAGCACATCTATAAGGCGGGTCGAAAGTGGAACAGAGACTTGAACACAGACCCTAAAACGGAATCAGGGGTCTCAAATGCAATAGCAAACATTCACCTGGGGTTTTAATTCATTTATTTATATAACATGCCTCATTTTCACAGTATTTCAAATTTGGCTCAGAATCAGGCAGAATATGCCAGAGTATGTTGGAGCAACAAAAATTATGCCAGCTACCGGGCCCAGCACCGTGGCCTAGTGGCTAAAGTCCTCACCTTGAATGCCCCGGGATCCCATATGGGCACCGGTTCTAATCCCAGCAGTCCCACTTCCCATCCAGCTCCCTGCTTGTGGCCTGGGAAAGCAGGAGAGGATGGCCCAAAGCTTTGGGACCCTGCAACCACGTGGGAGACCCGGAACAGGTTCCTGGTTCCTGGATCAGCACAGCACCGGCCGTTGTGGTCACTTGGGGAGTGAATCATCGGACGGAAGATCTTCCTCTCTGTCTCTCCTCCTCTCTGTACATCTGACTTTGTAATGAAAATAAATAAATCTTTAAAAAAAATTATGCCAGCTATCAATGGCCCAAGAGATCAAAATTTTGATTGCCACTCCTACTGCATGTCCTATGCCAGTGTCAGAACCTCAGCTCCTACTAGTCAGGCTAACTCATCTTGTCCCATGATGTCACAATGACCAGTTTTGGGAAAAAGGATACAGTGAATTACAATCTTTGAAAGTTTTAAAGTGAAGATGTTATCTTTCATTTCACTTAGATTTCATTGGTCAGAAGAGACATCTGGCTACGCCTACCTTCAAAGGTAAACATACTGTACTGTCATGTGCATGGAACCATGAGAGAATCTGAATATTTAATAATATTGAAAGAATTCTGTGGCATGATCCACACCTATTGCTTTTTCACTGCGATGTCAGTAAGAACTTTTATTTAAAAATATCTAACAGCTGCTGTGAGTATCGGGTAGACACAAATTTCTTAGGCAACAGCAACTGTCCCCTTTGTCTGGGGGGTGATTTTTAAGTGTAGCTTGTATGTTTCAGATCTTTTCTGCTTTCAAAGTCTGAAATTCGGAATTCATGCTTACTACAACTAAAAAGATAGTGCTTGGTAGGCAGGAGAGTAAATCCTATCTTGTTCTATCAGTGGGTCCTTCCTTCAAGACACTATTTCACACTCTGGCCTTTTATAAACTACTATTTGTAAACATGTTCACAATTTGACCAAAACAGCTAAATGAAGGAAATATGCACACATTATAAATTATCTCATTAAAAATTAAAGCCAGATAAAATTGTATACATTTCACTAAATTACCTTTCCAGGCTTTGCAAATATTCTGAGGGCAGCTAATCTCTCTATTTTAATTAGATTGCATATCTTTTCCAAAGGCTACTGTCCTCATGTTTTAATATAAAAAGATGGTTTCTATTTAAGGCAGAGATCTGGAGAGCTGAGAATTAACATTCACTGTTAACCTTCTCTTAAGGGGAATAGTTTAACTTCAAGTGAGGAAGATCCTTCATATTTGAATCATATTTGAATCACATTTATTATTTTAAAAATAAGAAAACTAGCAAATGATACTCTGAACATCTGAGATGTAATTTCTTTAAAATTAAAATTGCCACCCTTTTCCCGTCCCTTCTTTGGTTCATTTTTCTCCTTAGCACTTATTGTTATTCAACAAATTCTATATTTTGCTTATTTTTCCAGTCTTTACTCCTAGGTTTTAGGGATTTGGGGGGGAAGGGGTGTAGTCATTTACTTATTTTCAATGCTGAGTCACGTGCCTGGCATTTACTAGATGTTTAATCAACATTTCTAGGCTGAATGAATAAATCAATCATAGGATTTTCAAGTTTTCACAATTAAGGGGTTTATTTTATTTGAAAATAAACTTCAGATATTGTATGTTGGTCTTGGCACAGATGATCAATAAGTACAAGCTGACAACAGTAGTACCACAAACATGTGTCACAGGTTAGTTTGGTTCGGCAGAGCAGGCCTGACGCTAACACGTGCCTGTCTGTAGTTGTCGGTGAGCGAAGTCTGGCAAACGGCTCACGGAACATCAACTACACGGAGCACCTCTCTCTGCCTTGGCTGCTGTGATCCTCCACCTGTGTCTGCATCCGCTCGGGCAAGGCAGCAGCGTGACCTTGTCCCATCATTTGGCTGACTGACTCCTATTTTTCTTCCTAAGCCTCAGCTCAGGCATCATCTTCTAGAATTCAAACAAGTTCACACACACACAAAAAAATTACTTGCTGTGTTACTTACATCCTTAGGTGGATTAGACCCCAAATTCTTGAGTTACCTTTTAAAAAATATTTATTTATTTATTTGAAAGGCAGAAAGACAGGGAGAAACAGAGACAGGAAGATATCAAATTGAAGCCAGGAGAAAGGAACGTGAGTGGAAGGGAGCCAAATTTGCACTCTGTCATCTGCAATTCCCTAGACACACTATCAGGCAGCCAAGGTAGCAGTAGTATGGCCAGAGATTGAACCAGCACGGGGATACCAGATGTGCACACCCCAAGCAGCAGCTTACTAACCCACCACACACCACAACACTTGCTCCCTTGAGTTATCCTTCGTATGTTTCTGTCTCTTCTACCGTAAAATAGTTCTAGTGGCAAATCCTATCAATCACTTTAGAAAATACTGAGAATCTGTACTGACCAAGCTCCCTGGCCACATGATGGCTTGTTAGGGCTGTTGAATTAACTTATAACAGCACTTACTGATTCAGTCACTGTCTTCTACAGCAGGTGTCTCATTCCACAATCAAAGTGACTCTTTGACAAGATCAGTTGGATACATGTTCTTCTATTCAACAGCACTAACAGCTTACCAACTCATACTTAGAGACCCATGGCCTTTCCTGAATGATATGGTCCCAATCTCCTCTAAAAACTAATCTACTTGTTTCTCCTTGTTCACTCAGCTCAATCAGCACATGACTCCTTGCTGTGTTGTTAACCCATTTAGCACAACTTGGCCTGAATGGAATCTGCCTTATCTCTTTCCATTCCCCAGCATGTCTTTCTCTCAGAAATCTGAGTGACTCCTGTTCTCAATTACTTTTAATCTGAGCTCAAGTGATTTTTATCAAGGAAATGTTCTTTTATCACCCTATATAAAATAGTATCCATATGCCTCAGTCAACCTCAACTCTCCATACTAAGCCCAGTCTTTTTTTTCTCCTCTGTAGTGTTAACTTCCAGTTGACCCCAATATTCCCAGTGCTTTGCACTCCACATCAGGATAAGTTCTCTAAGGAAGAATTCAGACTATGTCTATAGCAACAGAGTCCGTAACAACACAATACGTAGGGAGATTTCAGGACAAGTTTCAGTGGGATGCTAAGAGAGGAGATACAACTGAATCTGTTACAAGGGGAATCCTCAATATTACTTAGGGCTTATTAAAATTTAGAAAAACAGAAAGCAAAGCACTTCTGAAGTTGGCACAGATCAACAGTATGCCTGCAGCGCCAGCATCCCACATGGGTGCCAGTTCAAATCCTGGCTGCTCCACTTACTATTCCACTCCCCGCTTATGGACTGTGAAAGATGCAAGATGGCTCAAATCCTTGGGTCTCTGCATCCATGTGGAAGACCAGAAAGAAACTCCTGATTTCAGACTAGCTCAGCGCCAGCCGTTTTGGTCATTCAGGGAGTAAACCAGCGGATGGAAGATCTCTGTCTCTCCTCTCTAAAAATCTGCTTTTCAAATAACAGTAAAGATTTTTTTTAAAAGATTTTATTATTATTATTGGAAAGCCGGATATACAGAGAGGAGGAGAGACAGAGAGGAAGATCTTCCATCCGATGTTTCACTCCCCAAGTGAGCCGCAACGGGCCGGTGCACGCCAATCCGATGCCGGGAACCAGGAACCTCTTCCGGGTCTCCCACGCGGGTGCAGGGTCCCAATGGGCCGTCCTCTCCTGCTTTCCCAGGCCACAAGCAGGGAGCTGGATGGGAAGTGGAGCTGCCGGGATTAGAACCGGCGCCCATATGGGATCCTGGCGCGTTCAAGGCGAGGACTTTAGCCGCTAGGCCACGGTGCCGGGCCCACAGTAAAGAATTTTTTAAAAAAAGTAAAGCACTTCCTTAGAAAAACAGAAAAGTCTGCAGATGGCACATCTGGTGGTCCAGTGCATGGGCTGTGGATCCAGATTGTTGGTTCCCATATCAATCAAGTTCTCTCCTAGTTGTGTTGCTATGTTATAGATTGTTTTGATACGTCTTAGCTTAAGATAAAAGCAAAATCATCCCTGATGGATAAGACTACAAGTGGTGACTTGTGCCCTGCACAATGGCTGGCACAAAATGAGAACTAAATAAATGTGAGCTATTATTACCATTGCTTTTAGTGGACACATTTGTGAAGTCCAACCAGCCACATTTCAGTTTTACGCTTAAAACTACCAAACCAAAACACTTTCTCTGGGATCTAAACAAACTATTTAGCATATTCACTAAAGAGAATTAGGAATCCTTGCCTAGTTCTCAAGCTGGATCTGAGCATGTGCAATTTGCAGTAATGGAGAGGGATAGAGGTAAATCAAGTCCAGAATTTGGTACACAGTTGTAGACAGTTGATATACACTTAAAAAAATGATGTCAAGATTGATTTTATTAGTGAACATCTTTCTAAAAGATCAAATACAGACAGATTTTTAACAGGACGAGACAGCCAGAAACCTCACATTCAAAGATTTACTGAAACACTCCCTAAAAGATGAGTACCACAGAGAAGAGTCATTTTTAATCAATCTGTACCTGAAGATACAAATGGAAGTAAGTAGTTTACATTTGTGTATGATGATTGTCAGTCGGTGCTTTCATTTTTGGTTAGACCAGACAGATCTGAATGACAGAATCATGAGACAGTGAGAGAGAGAGAGACAGACAGACATATGGGGGGAAGGATATTTTGAAAACATACACTTTTAAAACAGATGGTAAGCAAATTTTCTTGAGGCCTGACAAAAAGGCTCAGTGGCTACATCCTTGCCTTGCATGCACCAGGATCCCATATGGGCACCGGTTCATATGCCGGCTGCTCCTCTTCCCATCCAGCTCCCTGCTGGTAGACTGGGAAAACAGTAGAGCAATGGCCCAAAGCTACGGGCCTGCACCCACGTGGGAAACCTAGAAGAAGGTTCCGGCTCCTGGCTTTGGATTGGCTCAGCTCCAGCCATGATAGCCACCTGGGGAATAAACTTGCAGATGCAAGATCTTTCTCTCTGTATCTCCCTTATCTCTGTAAATCTCCCTTCCAATAAAAATTAAATCTTAAAAAAGTTTTCCTGACATATAATTGTCATAATGGCCTATAATGTGACATTACTTATTGAACCTATTTTATGAAAGACAACCTAATTATATACTTTTTCAATTCCTAAAGTCTCATTCATGTGAGTCCTTGCTATCGGTTTCAAATTGAGTTTTCTCAACTTTACTTTTGATGCACTTGTACTTCTGCTAAATATTAGATCCCTGTATACTTTGTCCAGACTTCTGCAATGTGGACTGTATGCACACAGTATAATATCACAATTAAAGGGCTGACATTGACAACATCTTGATCAAAGTTCCTCAGATGCACTTACATGTATTGTATGTGTTAAATTATAAATAATATCAACCATTCAGTTGTTAAGGAATTTGCTGATTCCAATCTGGAGCTATTACAAATAAATTTGCTATGAATAAACATGTATAAGATTGTGGCATGAACACAATTCTGTGGGGCAATGCCCAGGAGTATATTACTCAGTTGTGTGGTGGCTGCAAGGTTAAACTTTCTTAGAGTGCAAAGCATTATACATTTTCACTGTAAAATATTATGATCCAGTTTCTGCACATCTTGCCAGCATTAGGCACTCATTCGTTCATTTAATTTTAGCCATTCTGATAGGTTTACAGTGACTATAATTTTAATTTGAATTTTTAAATAGTTAATCACACTGAATACATTTTTTCTTATTTCCATGTGAATATCCTCTTACACGGAACACTGCTTCTATCTTTTGTCCACCTGACAAATTAATGTGAATTCTGAGATTTCTTTCACATTTCTTCACAGAACTCTGTTGCTCGATACACATTTACCAAATATCTTTCCCCAGTTTGTATTTTATCATCCATTCTCTCTATGGGTTTTTAAAAAGCAAAAATTTTGAAGCATTACTTACTAATTTTTCTTTTTAGTGATGTTTTTCATGTCTAAAGCTAGAGGGCTTTTGCTTAGCAACTAGATCCTAAAGAGGTTTTATGATGTATTTTTTCTAAAATTGTTACATGCTATAAGAAAGTATGCCACACATTTTGAGTTAACACTTGCATAAGGTGTCACGTTTACATTCACTGATTCACTTTTTTCATTTTGGGGGTTTTATTATTTATTTATTTGCCAAAAAACATCCAACTGCTACACCAAAATTTACTCAAAGGGCTAGCCTTCTTTTAGAAGTGATTTTGTACCTTTTTCAAAAATCACTTAGGTGTGTTGGCAACCATTTCAATCTTTTATTCTATTCCATTGGTCTGTATGACTAGTCTCTTGCCAATAACAATTACTGTAGTTACCCAAGTATAGCAGCATTTCACATCAGGTACATCAGTATTACTTTATTTAAATTGTTTTGGTGATTAAAGGGCCTTAGCATATTCATATATGTTCTAGATTACTATCTAAGTCAACAAAAAAAATGTCCTGGCATTATAAGAGCTGCTTTAAATGCATGTATCAACTGAGAATTGCACTATCACAAAGTTGAGTCTTCTTTCCAATCCATGAACATAGTATGTCTCTCCACCTGTTTTGATCCTCTTTGATTTCATTCATCAGCAGTTTATAAACTGAAACCCAGAAATCTTATAGTTGCTTTGTTAAGTACATAACTAAATATTCTGTTTGCTTTGGAGCAACTGCATATGATACTGTATTTTCAAGTTTATTTTCTCCATGCTGGAATCCATGTTGTAATTCACCGTTGCAATACAGACTGTGATAAGGAGACACAACAAGATAGCAGCTGAGTAAGACACTGGTAATTAGCTCTCTACAACTGCATCAATTTGAACAGCCAGTTGAACACATCAGTTAGAGCCAAGCCAACTTATGGAATAAGTTGCAAGGGAACAGCAGGCAGAGAGGACAGTGAGAAGCTGACAACCAGTGTCATATGTTTCAAGACAACAATAAACAGGAGTGCCAGAGGCTGTCTGCAGCAATATGGATTATTAGGCAAAGGCATATTGTAACTGCAATATCTTCTCAGGGTGATTGTTTCCCATGGTCCAACTGGGCAGAGCTAGGAAGCCTGCAACACCCTTAACTCAGGGCTCTGGGGTAACCCTCCACAGTACATAACCACAAGACTGTGTAGGGCTGGTTGATTTTGAGATCCAGGGGTAAAACTGCTTGGTGCCAGCACACAGTTAAAGGGCAGTTAAAGGACATTACCTTGGGCAGACAGCAAAGAATCAGACTTCACACAAGGAGGCCCAGGGCAGGAAAATGAGTTTTAGGGCTTTTCTCTTGAAACTCAGAGCTGGGTCGGCTACAGGGAGATCAGGCGTCAGTCACATAAACGATAAAGGGCACTATCTCTGGGCCAGTGCTCACTGACAGAGCTGCTAGATCTACCCTGGCATCAGCCAAGACTTGAATTCTAGTAGAATAGACTGCTTAACCTGTATCACCACCAACTTTATATGAGCCTGGTGCAAAACAGCACCTGGCCCAGTTAGAAAACTCAGGTGCAACTCAGCTTCATGTCAACCTGGGCAGCCAAGGGACTGCCAGTCCAACCTTGGGCAGACAGCAAGGAGCAAGTCTCCAGCCCCTGGACAGTAGAACACCACAATGAGGAAAAAAATTCAAAATTAGTTGGTAAAAACACATCACTGGGAAGACTTCTAGTGCTGCCTGTCCCTAGGACAGTGCCTACAAATAGATCCTCTGAGCACACTTCAGCTTTAAGTGGAAACCAATGGCCAAACCAACATCACCGTGTGGCTGGTTGCAGCAACTTCACACAACAAGTCTACTCCAGCAACTGGAAGCCTGTAAACAAAGCTTGGGCCTACCCCAGCTGCACTGGCCTTAGAGGGCTGTGGCTTCAGGAGTGATTAGCATTGCAGTGTAGCAGCAACTTCAGGTCTGTTTACCCCATTCCTGTCCCCAGCCTAGGTAACACAACACAGGGAAGAACCATCTGCTTGAGGGACGATAAGGTAGGCAGATAAGAAGACACAGCATATAAACCTGGGGCTGTTGTCATGGGGACCTGTCATGCCTATGAGACACTGGATTAATGCACTATGAGCCAATCATGCCTCTCTCATTGTAGGGATGTCCGTGATCCCTCTCAGCCTCTTGGCTAGTACTCCCAGCACTGCAGGCGATGTGTACTGAGAGCTACTACCCTGCCCCACCAGCTATCTTTAAGGCCAGGCACCCCATAGAACAGAGGAGTATTCCACGCCTACTGCGACTGTTACCCTCCGGAGTAGAGGACGACAGCCCAAGACCACATGACAGCAACACTAACACCCAAACAGCCTTCCAAACCAGCACCTGAAGATGCATCTTCAGGAAACAGCCTTTTACCATAAAAGTCACCCTCCAAAAGTGAGAAACAGGGTCCCAAGGCCACTTGGGGAGTGAATCAGCAGACAGAAGATCTTCCTCTCCGTCTCTCCTCCTCTCTGTGTATCTGACTTTCCAATAAAAATCAGCTAATCTCTAAAGGTGAGAAACAAGTGACCTGCCATATGCACAAACGTAATGCAGTGGCTAAGCAAGAATGAAAAAGCATGCAACATCCAAAGAACATAGTAACAATAACACCTGAGTGAAACACTCCAAGGAAAAGACTGACACACACACGATTATAAGGATACTCAAAGATCTAATAGAAACATAATTTGATGGCATTAGGAAAACAATGCATTACACATGAGAAACTTAACAGAGAGGGACCTTGAAAAATAACCAAATAAAAATCTCACATGAAGACCTCAGTAAGACAAAAATACTACTGAAAGAATATTTTTTCAGAAAGATACTAGAAAGAATAAACTTGAAGATAGGTCTTCTGAAGTATCTTGGTGAACAGGAAAAGAGGGAGGGAGGAAGGAAAGGGAGGCAGGCAGAGAGAGAAGAAATTAAAAGATTAAAAATGAAGACAGTCTGAGATCTTTGGGACACTATTAAATAGTGAATATTAGATTTTTGAAAATTTCTTAAGAAGAGAGGCATGGGAAACCTATTTAAATAAAATCACAGCTTAAAATTTCTCTAATCTGGACAAAGCACTGACCCAAAATGAGCCTCACTTAGACACACTACAAACTTTTTAAAGTGTAACACAAAGCAGCAATCCTAAAATGTTCAAGAAGCAACAAGTCACATTTAAGAGTGTCCCATTAGTTTTTTTCCAGCAGCTGCCAAAGATGGCGGAGGGGTGGGTCCTGGCCCCGGATGGCCGTGGCCACCTCTTTGGTCGCCTGGCAGCCATCGTGGCCAAGCAGGTGCTGCTGGGCCACAAGGTGGTTGTGCGCTGTGAGGGCATCAACATCTCTGGTAATTTCTACACAAATAAGCTGAAGTACCTGGCCTTCCTGTGCAAGCGAATGAACACACCAACCCCTCCCGGGGACCCTACTACTTCCGGGCCCCCAGCCGCATCTTCTGGCGGACCGTGCGAGGCATGCTCCCCTGTAAGACCAAGCAGGGTCAGGCTGCCCTGGAGCGCCTCAAGGTGTTTGATGGCATCCCGCCACCCTACGACAAGAAAAAGCGGATGGTGGTGCCTGCGGCCCTCAAGATTGTGCCCCTGAAGCCCACGAGGAAGTTTGCCTACCTGGGATGCCTGGCTCATGAGGTTGGCTGGAAGTACCAGGTGGTGACAGCCATGCTGGAGGAGAAGAGCAAGGAGAAGGCCAAGATGCATTACCGCAAGAAGCAGCTCATGAGGCTAAGGACACAGGCCGAAAAGAACGTGGAGAAGAAGATCAACAAGTTCAGAGGTTCTCAAGACCCACGGCCTCCTGGTCCGAGTCCCAATAAAGACTTTGTTGCTCAAAAAAAAAAAAAACCCAAAAAATAAGAGTGTCCCATTAGACTAACAGATTTTCCACAAATCCCTAAGGGCCAGTAGCAAATAAAATGATAAATGAAAACAAAAACAAATTTGTGAAACAAGAATACTGTGCCCAGAAAAACAATCCCTCCTAAATGAAGGAGAAACAGAATTGATAAGAAAATTTAGGAAATTTCTCAGACTGATCTTACAAAAAAAATTTTTTTAAAGATTTATTTTATTGGAAAGGCAGATTTACAGAGAAGCAGAAACAAAGATTTTCCATCTGCTGGTTCACTCCCCAAGTGGTTGCAACAACCAGAGCTGAGCTGATCCAAAGCCAAGGCTCGGGACTTTCTTGCGGGTCTCCCATGTGGGTGCAGGGCCCCAAGGCTTTGAGCCGTCCTCCACTGCTTTCCCAGGCCACAGGCAGGGAGCTGGATGGGAAGTGGAGCAGCCAGACCACAAATTGATACCCAAATGGAATTCTGGTGCTTGATGGGAAAGGATTAGCTAACTGAGCCATAGCACCAGGCCCCCCAAAAGTTCTCAGGGGAGTCTTTACATAAAGAAAGAAAAGAAATATAATTACTATCATGAGAACACTCAAAAGCATTTAATCTACTGTAAAAAAAAATCACAAAACGTATTTACCATATACAAAAAAATTTTATGTTACTTTTCAATAATTTTCCAGAAAATGAAATAATTACTCCAAATGAAAAGTACAGACTGGCTGACTCAATTAAAAAAAAAAAAAAAAAAAAAAAAAAAGAGGGCCCAGCGTGATGGACTAGCAGCTAAAGTCCTTGCCTTGACTGTGCCAGGATCCCACGTGGGTTCCGGTTCTAATCCCGGCAGTCCCACTTCCCATCCAGCTCCGTGCTTGGGCCTGGGAAAGCAGTGGAAGACGGCCCAAAGCCTTGGGACCCTGCACCCGTGCGTGGGAGACCTGGAGGAACTTGCTGGCTCCTGGCTTCGAACTGGCTCAGCACCGGCCACTGCAGTCACCTGGGGAGTGAATCATCGCATGGAAGATCTTTGTCTCTCCTCCTCTCTGTATATCTGATTTTGAAATAAAAACTAAAATAAATATTAAAAAAGACAGACAGATGCTTCCAACAAGATTCACTTGACTATTGAAGACACAAACAGACTAAAAAGTTAAGGGGTGGAAAAACTTTCCATGCAATCAAAAAACACTTGTTCACAGAAAAAGCTGTATTTCTGTAAGAAAAAAAATACATATTAGAACCAAAAGCTAACAAAAGTGTCCTAAAAAATAACAGATCAATTCAGTAAGAACAGATAACTCTAAACACATATGCATGTAATGCTGGGGGGTCATATTTTTATAAACAAAAAGTTAAATACCAGTACAGTAATAGTGGGAGATTTAAATGTCCCACTTTCAACAATGGCCAGATCATCCAAGACAAGACAAAACAAAAAACAAACAAAAAAAAACCCCACAAATATCAGAGTTAAACACAATAAACCAAATGGACCTAACAGACATTCCATCAAAAAGCTGCAAACTTTTTTCTCATATATACATGGAATATTCTCCAGGACAGATCATGTTACAGCACAAAATAAATCACAATGAAGTTTTAAAAAATCATATTATATATATATATCTTTTCTGACTACAGAATAATAGAAAATAAAATAAAAACTACAAACCGAAGAAACTATAGAAATTATGTAAATTACATAAAGGCTGAACAATACACTTTTGATTGAACAAAGGGTTACTGAAGAAATCAAAAGGGAAATTTAAAAACACCCAGCAACAAATAAAAGTGGAGACATAACATACCAAAACTTCAGGGAAAAGGCAAAAGTAGTAGTAAGAGGGATGTTTAGAGCAATGAACTTTTATTAATAGAAACAGATCAGATAAATAAAATAAGGTCCTAGAAAGCATGAACAAACCCAAACCAGTTAGTAGAAGGAAAAATATAACAGACAGGAAAGAAGTACATGAAATAGAGACTAAGAGATCAGTGAAGAGTTGGGTTTTTTTTCCTTTGGTAAAGATAGAATTGATAAGCTTTTAGCTACTAAAAATGATAAAATTCAAATAAATATAATCAGCAAATGACATTCCAATAGATGCCAGAGAAATATAAGGAATTATTAGGGACTATTAAAAATATCCATGAAACAAACTGGAAAACAGGGATGTCACGTGTAACTTACCGAAAAAATGATTAAGATACAGACAACCTGTACAACCAATAGCAAACAAGACTGAATCATACAGTCTTCCAACAAAGCCTGGGAGCAGATGGCTTCCTTGGATTTTACCAAATGCTTAAACAAAAACTACACCAAATCTCAAAGCCATTCCAAGAACTCAAAAGGAAAGAACCATTTTTTAACTTATTCTACAAGGCCAGCACTAGCCCCCAAACATGACAATGACACAAAGAGAAAATTGTAGACTAATATCCATGATGAACAAAAGATACAAAAATTTCTAATGAAATACTAGTACATTGAATCTGGTAACTCATCAAAAAGATCATTCAGGGGCATGCTAGTTTTGATGCAACACACTGCTCCATTTTCAACCAAGGTATCCCATGCGGGCGCAGGGTCCCTTTGACATGGGCCATCCTGTGCTGCCTTCTCAGTCCACAAGAACGGAGCCCGACTGAAAATGGAGCAACCTGAACATGAAGTAGCACCCCATATGGGAAACTGGCATCACAGGCCTATTGAGTTACTGTACCTGCTACAGTAATGAATAAATACTGTACTACTAAAAATTATTCAATCCTATTCGCATTAAAATATCAACATTCTTTATAGAACTAGAAAAATAATCCCAAAATTCAGATTGCACATTGACCCTGAAAAGCCAAAGAAGTGTTAACCCAAGAGAACAAAGCTAGGAGTCAACTTGATTTTAAGACCTAGTACAGAGCTACCAGAATAGCAAGCTGTGGGAGTACACACAGATACACCACTGGGACAAGAGACCTCGGATATAACCCACACACCTATACTCCACTGTTTGGCACGACAGAGATGCCAGAAGCATACACTAGAAAATGAACAAGTTTTGCTCAGGAAACTGGATATCTATGTGCAGCAGATACTTCTTGCCTTACCATAAATGAATAAGTAAACTTTAAATATAACAAAAATTTAAAGAAGAAATTCCTGGAAGAAAGCACTGTGAAAACCTGTCAACACATCAATACATCTGATGACGTTTTTGGTCATAAGCTCAAAAGCAAAACTAGACAAACAACAGTACAACAAACTAATGAGTTCTTGAATGGTGATGGAAACAACCGAGTTAAGAGAAAACTGTCAGAATGGAAGAAAATTACTTACAAATTATTCATCTGACAAAGGCTTAATATTCAGAATACATTCAAGCCCAAACACTAAACATTCAAGTTGTAAGTGCATAAAGGATCCAAAAAAGACATTTCTCAAAAAAACGTTCAACATATGAAAAATGATTAATACCAGTAGTCACTAAAGACACGGAAATCAAAACCACAAGGAAATGCCTTCTTCAGTTAAAAATGAGTTTTACAAAAAAATTACAAATGCTGGCAAGGAGGTAAAGGAAAGAGCAGCTTTGTTTATTCTTTGTGGGAATCAAAATTAGGACACATACACACTGGAGGACAGCATGGAGGCTGCCAGAAAACTTAGTATCACTCTGGGTATATACTCAAGAGAAACCAAGTAAGTACGAGATACCTGAATTCCCGTGCTCACTGCAGCACTATTTACAACACTAAGCTTACAGAACCAACCGAGGTGCCCAGTGATAGATGCACAGATAACACAGATGTAGCATATATTCACAAAAACAGCACTGCTCAATCATGAAACAGAATGAAATGCTGAGACGGGTAGCTCGTGGGCACTCACTAGTGCAGTACAGAAGAGTACAGGGGGCAGGGTAATTAGAGGCTGACAGGTACAGAGTAAGCTCTACTGCTTCACAGCACAAACCACAATAATGGATGACATTCTGCATGAAGACTTGGAAGAGCTGGCAGGCTCTAAACAGAAGGAAAAGGAAACAGAAAAATGCTAACTGCCTGATTTGATTAAACGTGTATAATGTGTTGAAATGCTATACTGCATCTAGTAAGAATGCGCCAACATTACACGTTATTCAAACATTTTTAAAAGTTATTTTAGTGCTAGTTTTATCTTCTATGACCTTGGTAAACTCGTTTATCAAAAATGAAGTCATTCTGAAATCATACTTTGACAATCATATAGCTTACCTATGTAACACTGGGCAAAAGCCTGAAGCCTCAGGTAGAGTCCTGATTTTAAAATGGGGTGCCACAGAAAAAGCTCCATTTCAAGGCAGTTTAATCTGCAAACAGTCTTAACTCAACTTTTCATGCAGAACAGGTTGAGCTAATTGATTAAAGAAATGCTGAGGTCAGCATTATATACAGAACTTAATTCTGAAATGACTTGTTAAGAAATCATTTGTTTTTCCAGGATCCATAGAATAGGTGGTATGTAGGGCTTGAAATCCACACTGAAGTCGCAAATCACCCCCCGGAAACCACGGAATAAACTGAAAACACATATTTAGGGCAATATGTGATATGGCCATAAAAGGTGCTTTTCCAGCAGACACCCCAGAACAGGGCAGGAGGACAGCCGATTCTGCATGTCTTGGTCATGTACTTTTCCTTCTGAAAAGCTCCCTGTAAGAAATTACACAGGATAAAATCCTGAACTTCATTTTTCCCCCCAGCTCCCTAATTTTGATTCAGAACCACATCTTTGTTTAAGGGTTTATATAGATAAACCTCAATTTTGTCAATCTCAATTTTATCTAAGAAGTAGGATCAACTTCTAATTTTCAATGTTAAATCCCATCCTCTAGTTTGTTCTGCAATATTCTCAAGCTGACTACACCACGTTGTGTCTCACGCTGGGCCACTCACCAACCAAACACCCGGGCCTGTCTTCCTGGCTCATGATTGCTACCGGTGCTGCCGCGAACAGTTCCTACTGAGCACGTTCAGCTGCCTCATGTTATCCGTTGCACCCTTTGCTAGAAAACTCTGAGGAACCCAAGGTTTGTCTAAGAGACCCTGGCATTTTTTTTGGTGAATCGTTGACACCAAGAACATTAATTTATATAGTTCAATTTTCGTTACTTTTGAAGCTTTTAAGTGGCAAGGTCTACTATTGCAACCGAAGGTGAAACCAACACTGTTCATTCAAGAATATGTTACGGCGAGAGAGAAAAATGTAGATGCCTTAAGGGTAAGACAGAAAATACAAATGTCCAAAAAAAAAAAAAAAGCCTAAGAGAATGGTGAAGTGTAAGAAGAACTTGCAACATTATACGCTGCTGCTGGCACTCAAATTTTAAAACAAGCTTTACTGTGTCGAAATGGCTGGGGAAAATACGCATGCTAACTTAATTTGTTTGCAAGGCCACCAGACTAAAAGCTTGAGGTGGCAACTGCAACTGTTAAGAGGGGGGAAAAATTAAATTTAAGATGCTGTTTGTCTACAGGTCTGCAAAAACAACTCATCTCATACCCTCTAGCCAATGACTGACCACTAGTCAGCCTCAAGAAAAATGGCCTAGTGACTTGCCTTACCTCATGTAATACCCAAACCTCCAGTGCTATAGAAGTTGAATTCTAAGGATTTCCTTGTAATTCAGGCAAACAGACATTTATTAAAATTACTTTTCCAAGAAACATATTTATGTGCGTTACAAACAAGAACACTTAACATTAAAAAATCTGAACTTTAAAAAATATGTAAAATGTTCAAGAAATGTAAACAGGAATTTTTATCTCATTTTCCATATGGTTATGTAAGCACCTTAAATATCAACACAGATCACAGACAACCCCATTTACATTCACGAGAATTTTCTAAATAAGAACTAATTAATTAAAAAATTGTTTCCAAAATTAAATGTTATGTTTTGGCAGCTAAAGTCACACTTGTAATCAAGATTGAAGGGTAATGCGTGCTACATTTAAGTAAAATGTCCAGATAATTGAAGTTTTCTTTTCCTTAAGAAGCTATTTCAAAAATGCTTGTATTTAACATTTCCTGCAGACACTTTTCCACAGGTTTCTCCAGCCTTTTATATCTGAAGATATGGAACATGAAATCAGATTTTCTTGATAACTCTGGTGAGCATTACAAATATCCATAATTGCTAAGCATTTACTTCAATTTTTTTCCTGTTTTCTTTTTCTCAATGGATTGTTTACAGAGACTTAAGCACTTAATACCTCTCCCTGGTACCTCTACCAATTCCTACGCTGCTTATTATCTATAACATGCAAGTAACCTAAAACGTAATGAGATTTTAATGACCGAGTTCAGAGGACAAAGCCATAACATCCATGTGACATGACTGGCAATCACATCTTTAGGTTTACATGTGAGGGAGAGGCAGAGAGGAAGAGATGCTCCCCAAATGTCTGCAAGAGCTGAACTGGGACTCAAGTCAAGTCTCTGACACAGGTGGGAGGAACCAAGTGCTTGGGTCATCACTTTCTGCCTCCCTGGTACATTAATGTGAAGCTGAATTGAAAGCAGGGAGGAGCCGGGACTCAAAACAAGCGTCCAGTATGGGACGCTGAAATCCCAAGGGCTAATCTAACCTGCTGCACCACCCTGCCCACCTGCTTTAAGATATTCGTTAGCTCTTGATATGGACATATTCTAGGTTTTTAGAAAAACTTTCAGAATAAGTTTTCAAAAGAAGAAATACATGATTTGCCTGTTTAATTTTTCTGAGAGGCAGATTTTTCTTTTTAAAGATTTTATTATTATTGGAAAGCCGGATATACAGAGAGGAGGAGAGACAGAGAGGAAGATCTTCCACCTGATGTTTCACTCCCCAAATGAGCCGCAATGGGCCGGTACACGCCGATCCGAAGGCCGGGAACCAGGAACCTCTTCCGGGTCTCCCACGCGGGAGCAGGGTCCCAAAGCTTTGGGCCGTCCTCGACTGCTTTCCCAGGCCACAAGCAGGAGCTGGATGGGAAGTGGAGCTGCCGGGATTAGAACCGGCACCCATATGGGATCCCGGGGCTTTCAAGGTGAGGACTTTAGCCGCTAGGCCACGCCACCGGGCCCAAGAGAGGCAGATTTTAAAAAGAGGCACAAAGAGTCATAGATACAGCGAGAGACCTACCCCCTGCTCAGTCACTCCCCACAGGCCTGCAATGGCAGAGGCAGGAACACGACAGGAGTCAGGAACTCGACCCAGGTCCCCATATGGGTGCCAGGAAGCCAATGACTTCTGCCATCACTGCTGCCTCCCAGGGACTGCATGAGCAGGACTCACAGCCAGGAACCAAAGTGAAGTCATCTGAGGGCCACCGTAACTGAAATCCCATACATTTGCTTATAAGCTTATTGAGTTTCAATTAAAGAAATCATCTTTTGTTTATCAAAAAAAAACATGTTTTAAGTCTCTTCTCTGTATTTTACAGAACACTTAAATTTTGTGAAAGCTTGATTTTTCAATCAATACACAAATTTTAAGTGCATATTTTGAATAAAAACACACTCACTACAGACCTGCAAAGTTCTAAGCGAAGTATTGGTTTCCTACGGGTTTGAACAAATCCCCACCACACAACAATGGCATTTCCCCTCTGACAGTTCAAGAGGTCAGTCTGAAACCAAAATGCTGGCAGAGTTCATTCTGCAGACTGGGAAAGACCATCTGCTCCTTGTCTCTCTCCTGGATTCTGGTGGATTCTGGCAATACTTGCTTCCCATGCCTTGCAGGCCTAGCTCCCTGTTTCTTTTGTTTTCACACTTTTTTTTTAATGTATATGTGCAAGCTCACATGCTGGTTTCCATAAAAGGACACTAATCAATGACTACAGGGCCATCTTCTTTCAGTATGATTTTTACCTTCACTTGATTATATTAAAAGACACTGTTTCCAAATACGGTCACATTTATAGGTACCAGGAGATTAGGATTTGAATGTATTTTGTTTTGGAGGGGGGACACAATTCTATCTATTACCTATGCGTGCACATATTTTATATCATAGAACATAAGATAGAAAGTTATATAGAAACTCCATCAACAGATGGTTCACAAATACAGAGAAAATAATTTCTAATCAACTTTTAAATAGCATCAACTTACAAGAAAAATTGCAATGTTCTATTTAGAAAAAGTATATAACCTTTCAAATCAAAGAATGAAGTTTAAATGCCAGGAAACTTCCAGCTTTTCCTTGTCAATTCTAAGTGAACATTCTAATTAGAACCAACCCTCCTAATTACTTTTATATTAACATTATAAGGTAAATGTTCTTCTATTTGGGTTTTATCTCTGCTATAAATTGCACTGTTTCTTCAAATCATGCCTTGTGCATTATCAATTATTGGAGACACTTCTTAGACAGAATTGGGGCCATAAGTAACCAGAAAAGCATTCCATAGACGGGAGAAATTTTTTACCTTTCCTGGCAAGGCTGGATCTAATTTGGCTACAAAAACACTGACAGAAGATACTTCTTTAACGCGTTCTGAGATGTTCTGGAAAGCTGATGTAAAAAGCTACTGGACACGGAAAGGAATTCCTGCAGATGAGTAGCTACCTTATTTTTAGATTTTTTTTTTCTTGATGTCTTGCAAAGAAAGCCCATTTATGCTTGTTCACATGAACTTCTATCTCTAGGCAATACCCTCTGTGCTCACTGGTAGCGACTGTCACTTTAAAATGAAGGAAAACTTTACATTTTGGTAAACACGCTTCTCTTCATATGCCTCTGAATTCAACACACTGGCAATCCCAAACCCGCTCAGCAATACAGCTTGATTTCATTTTTCACTCCTTATAGTGATATGATCCATGTCAGAAGATTGTTTTTTATAGGTATCAAGTTGCCTTTTTAATTTGCACCATTATCTGGTGATAATGCTGTAATGGGCCTGTGTCTTCTGAAAAATAAAACGTGTGCTTTGCCACAAACCACTCAAGACGTCCTGGATTGAGGGCAAGCTCTACTAGATGTTACTAACGCGATGGTAGCTGACAAAAATGCCAGAGATGTAAGTTATTGTTCCAGTCTACTTGAAACCTTAGAATATGTTCCCCCTGTCACCCTATTAATGGAGACAGATTATCTCTCTGAGAATTTCCTGTCAAACTCTGCTAAGTAAATAAAGGATAGGTGAAATCTCAGGAACAGAGCTAACAAATGGAGCTAAGGCCTCCATCTGAAAGAAGAGAGCCAGCTGTTTACTGTGCTAATTTGAAACAAAATGAAAATGTATGTTTTTCATCTTTGTGGAATATCATTTTCAAACACGGGCTGAAAATTGGCTTTAGCGAAGACTTTTTTCCCTCCTGTTTCTCAAAGATGTATTTAGTGGTCTGGTCTTAGTGTGACAAACGTAACTAGGCCCCAACATAAGACAAATATCTCTTGGAGCCTTGCATATTGCCTCCAAGTTGAACTCAAACCACAAAGTAACGTCTGAAATGCTTTAGCTAGATTAGTTGGCATGGGTCAAGAACACGTGTGTGTGTGTGTGTGTGTGTGTGTGTGTGTGTGTGTGTGTGAGAGAGAGAGAGAGAGAGAGAGAGAGAGAGAGAGAGAGAGAGAGAGAGAGAGAGAGAGAGAGAGAGAGAGAGCGCGCGCTATCTAGGCCTGTAATTGTAGCCTATTAGGCAGCACGCAGCTACCTCCGCAGGTGTCAGCGAGCAAAGCCACTCAGCTCAGGTGACGCCAATGCACATTTCAGCCACACTGCACCTCACCAAGGGAACCCAATCTAGCATCGCTTTTCTCAGCCCATCGGCCAGGCTCACAATGAAGGTTAATCCTCCCCATCCCATCCCATCCAGGACACAGGCCACAGCTCGCTGTCACAGGAAAGCTGCTAAATACCCTTGGGCCTTAGGGGCAGCCTTCCACAACACAGGACCGCTCCGGCTGTCTTCCACAGGACATCAAATCCCGTAACAATGATGAGGCATCTATCTAGACCAGCACTTCCCACCTCGCCGGTGGGTTGTGAAACTGCTGTTGGGTTGTAGGAATTTGTATGTGTGCAACATTGCTCATGAAGCTGAAGAAAAAAAATCTCACACGTATAAACATGAATGGTTTCCAAACTGTGTAGATGATCTGATTAATACTGCACACATTCATTTAAAAGTATTACTCATTGGGTGTTTTTTAAACATAGATGAACATTATCTCTGTTTTATGTGGGTTCATGAAATATTTTGGTATTTCTTTTGCCAGGGAATCATCTAACCTGAAAATTACCTGTGTATCATATATTTCAGGATTTTTTTCAAAGTTCCTTTTTTTTAAGCCAATGGTCCTAGATTTCCACATTTAATACTTGGTTTATAGCCCTATTTCTCTAAGTTTGTTTTCTCAAATAAAATTACCAAAAGATCTTGTCGTTTTAGGATTTTGACTGGGTTGGCCTGAGATGGTAATTCTGTGTTAACGACAGGTGCCCAGACTTGGTGTATTACTGACTCAAGCCTGTTAATTTCGGGAAACGTAACCTCACTGTCAGCACATTTCCAAAAGGCTGCATACTGTTTCCATGACCGGACCAAAGCAGAACAGAGAGCAAAGCAAAACAAAACCCTGAGCGTTAGGCTTGTGTAAGAAGTACAGTGCTTCATCACGCCTCAGCTCATGTTTTCAAAAAAGGGTTGCTAGACACCAAGAACCCCCTGTAACAAGGAAATCCCACACAAAACAGTCTTAGTCCACGAGAGCTTCCAGAACCACTGCCCTTCAACTGCGTAGTTTATGAACAGTAGAAATCAGTTGCTTACGGTTCTGAAGGCCTCGCAGTCAGTCACTGTGTGGGGAAGGTACTCCGCCGTGAAAATGGAGCCTGGATGCTGACTTGTCGTACGACTTCCTCGGCCTTTTTCCCTTTTCTATTTTACTCGTTCCATCGGCAAGTTCATGATCTGGAAGGAGGAAACAGGGAAAGTGGGTACCCCCTGCGAGGCTCCAAAGAACCGAGGGTACAAATGTACCCGTTTGACTTCCCTGCCGGAGGAAGGGTCTCCGAGCCCCAGGATACACAAGGTGGAGGAGCATGGCTCTGAGCGCTCTGCGGCTTCCACACCTGGAGGAGAAGGACGAGGACCAGGCAGGCAGAAGCCAAGGCCACACGCACGCTTCCGCCTAGCTCTGAGGCAGGCTGCGTGCCTTTCTCGGCCCCCGCAGAACAACAGAACGTAGAGTACACCACACAAACCTTTCCAACTAGCCAGCGTAGTGAACCTGAAGCGCTCGTAGAGCTTGGAGTTCAAAGCACGGAGCACACGCCAGAGCCGCAGCGCTTAAGAACCTAGCGCGGCCATCTTGCAGCGCGCAGAGGATCCTGGGGCGGCTGCGCACTGCCCTTTCCCCGTTCTCCACCGCGAGGCTTCTTGTTCTGAGCCAGGTGTGGTGCTTTTCTTGGCTCCTCAGGGAGGGCCCTAACCCACCAGGAAAGTGGAGCCTTCATGACCTGACCGCCTCCCAAAGGCCCCTCGCATTAGCTCCACTGTATTGGGGGTTAGGAGTTCCCCCCATGAATGTTAGGGGTTGGGGCACAGACCATCGGCAGACGCTGTACTGCCGGCTCCCCCTAGCCTTGAAGCGGAATGGAATTTCATTCCAGTAACCCTGGGTCATGATATCTGCTGGCACCGCCATGGAGGAAAACCACCACTTTGTGGCTTGCTGGTGGGATCACTGGGTCACTTAAGAATCTGTCATCTCCCAGGGCTGCCTCCCTGTTCTGTGGTAGCATTTTGTTGTCATGCATTTCAGAACAGTAGCCATCCTGATGTCATTTAGACTCAGGCACTCACACACAACACTAGGTAGGTTCCCTGCACTATTAATTGGCTTGTTTTTCTGTGGTAGATTTGTGGAAGAAAGCAGGCATATAATAGGTTCTCAGTGTACGGGTTTGCAGATTAGGACCAATTTAAATAAAACAAGCTGGCCCAATTGGCAGTTCTGCCTCTGGCCTAGATGCTGGTACTAAAATCTGGTTTATAAAATCATTGAAAGCCTCTATTTAAAGTCAGGAATAGTGAATTAATACAGATGTTAAATATGCATGGGCAGCTAGACTTAAAAATGCTAAACTTGAGGACTGAGCAATCCATCTGGCATCCAGGCAACCCAACAGCGGAACAGACCTCACTTAATTGGAGACAACATTTATTCAATGCAGCCCGCATGTGTGATGCAGGAATGGGAGCTTTCTAGACAGAAACTGAAATTGTGTGAAACAACAACAACAACAACATCAACAACAAAACCCTCCCAATTTTAAAGTGTGTAGACTCAAAAATTCCAAACTTCTGTGGAACCGAAAACCAAAAGGAAACCAGAGGTTGAATCTGGGTTTTCAATCTTTGCTCTAACTTGGTGACTCTCAAAGGGTTAACTCTTAGACCAGCAGAGTCAATCTCCCTCACCTGGGCACTTATTGAAATGCAAATTTGTGCCTGGGCCAGGAGCTACAAATCTGGCTCAGGGTTCTAACAAGCTTGCTGCGGTGAGACTCAGGTGAGTTTGTGAACTCCTGATCTGAAATTTTTGTGACGTACCACTCAGTTTCTCCATACAGTGCCACTTCTCTACTGGCCGTGAAATTCCTTTCAGACAGGAGACCTGTGGTGCAGGTTTCTTCTCTCCTCTTTGTGCTGCTGAGAGCCTGTCCTTCACCCTCACCTCCTGGGACTGCCTCGGGTGCTATTTTAACCTACTTCAGCCCTGGTTTGGAAATCCTTCAACTCCTTTCTTTCAACACCTGACTGAACCACGTGAAGTGGCTGTTTTTGTAGATCAAAAAATCGTTGAGACTGATGCAACGCGTTGGGTAATACCTTTATTTGTTGTACATTTGCTGTCTACCACACACATTAATTACCTCAAAGGATGGTTTTAAGGGGTAATTAAAATCATGCATATAAATGTCTAAGCCAGCGGCCTGGCACACAGAAAGCTCTTGGCAAGTGTTATCTGTTACGATGGTAATATCAAAAATAACAATCTAGGAGCAGGCATTTGGGCACACCAGTTAAGATGCCACTTGGGGGGGGCACATCTCATATTGAAATGCTAGGGTTCAAGTCTGGCTCCACTTCCCATTCCAGCTTCCTGCTAATGTACTCCTTGGGAAGTGGTAGTGATAGCTCAAGCTATGGGATCCCTGTCTAGCACATAGTAAACTTGGATTGAGTTCCTGGCTCCCAGCCTTGGCCAGACCCAGTCTTGACGGGAACTGACATCTGGGGAGTGAACTAGCTGATGGAAGACCTTTGTCTCTTTCAAATAAAATAAAGTAACAATCCAGTATGATGATTATCTCCCTGTGTAGGTGAATATATTGAAGTTCAAGAGTTGTCAAAAACCCACACAGCATCTCAGATTTAAATCCAGTACTTGAAATTCTGCATTTTCACTCCCATGCTCTGTGCTGTGATTTCTGTGGCACAGTTCCGCGATGCCTGCTGGTCAGCAACACTGCTGGGTTAGCAGCTCTTCTTTGGACCCTCACTTTGACTGCAGCCTTCCTTGGCCCAGCCCCTGCCCTTCTAGCTAGCCTAGCAGGTGGATGCCAAGAGTTTCTCTGTTAAGGCAGTGTGGCTACTGGGGTGAGGTCAGCTCTAAAGGACAGTCTAGGACTGATGCAAAATAGATTGATTCTTTGAAAAATAAAGTTGGGGGGAAAGGATGTGCCTGAGAGATTACATTCCCTTCTGGTTATACTGATAGGACACTATAGAAAATTTCATTCCTGATCATTGGCAGAGCATGTCAGTTCCCCTGTTGAATAACCAGATTCTTGGTGTGTCAAGGGCATTGGTAAGGACAGCCCCAGATGGGATGTTCTTAAAAGAACACGGCACCACTCCTGTGGTATTCTTGCAAAATACAAACTGCTTGAATTGAATACGGAGGAGTCATTTGACAAACCCAAACAGAGGAACATTCTAACAGAGTACTGGGATCTTCAAAAGCATGCAAGTCATGGGAGTCGAGGGATTACTGACTGTAGGAGGCAAAAGAGAAATGGCAACACAAGTGAGGCATGATTCATACACTGTAAATTTCCCAATTTCCATATTTGTATGATGATTATGTAAGAAATGTTCTTGTTTGTGGGAAAGACACTCTGAAGTATTAGGATGATCAGGCTTCATGTCAGCCACTTAATCTTTGTAATGGTCTTCTAACTTTGTTCGTTTCAAAACTAAGTAAGTATTCCAGATAGCTTCCAGTGGCTGCATTCTTTTCCCTAATGCTTTTGGACCTCTGTAATGCGACTCCAGTCTCCCAGCCCTGCTTCCTCTCCATTGCTTCACTGGCTGCTGGTCAGAGGCCCCTTCCAGGCCTCTCCATTCAAAGACTGCTCCTGGACAGGTTGCCAACAGCCAAGTCCAGGGCCAATGTCACCCTCTCCACCACAACAGCCCCCCTCTCCCTTTTTCCTAACAGTTGAATTGTTAACTTCCATCAACCAATTTCGTATTTTCCCGTATAAAGATGTCAGTTGTCTGCCAACTCATATGCACCCTCCTGGGAAGCAGCATTTATTCCAGATCCTTCTGCAGACACCTTCCTCATAGTATGTGTGCAATAAACACCTACTTGCTGACTGATCAGACCTTCATTGTTATGAAATAAAAATCTATTTACAATTCATTTCTCTGTGGAAAAACTCAGCACTTCAGTAATACAAAGAACTCAGTCCTCCCAGCCTTGACTGAAAATTCAAAACACGTGGCAATGAAGGCTACAGAGCCAACTTTCTCAAGCCCAAGGAAACCTCAGTTGGAGCCTCTGAACTGTTCTCAAGTAAACTACTTTCATTCTACGTGGATCCGCAGCCTCTTGGCATTTTTCAACTCCTTGTTAACACTGTATGGTAATGTGCATTCTCCAAATACAGAATCTAGGGAGAAACAGAGTAGAAGGAAAGAATTAAGCTCCCCTTTTGGAATTCTTGTATTCCATAGGAATACAAGCACCAGCTTTACTGTAGAACAGATAAACATATACCTTGATGCCTGCCTACCTTTTCCTTCAGATGTATTTATCTGAAAGGCAGAGTTACAAAGAGAGAGAAAAACAGAGCTCTTCCATCTGCTGGTTCACTCCTGAAATAGCCACAACACCTGAGGCTGGCCCAAGCCAGACCCATGAGCCAGAAAGTGCACATGGGTCTCCCATGTGGGTGGCAGGAGCCCAAGACTTGGGCCATCTTCTGCTCTTTTCCCAGGTGCACTATCAATGAACTGTATGGGATTTAGAGCCACAAGGTCTCAAATCAGCATTCTTATGGGTTAATATTGTAGATATTGCTGCTTAACTCACTAATCCAAAATCCAGCCCCTTAATGATAAAAAAAAAAAAAAAACTATGGTCTTTTAAAGATATTTGTGTTTAAGCTAAAAAGAAAAAGAAAACCCTATCCTTTAGGGGCAGAAATAATCAGCGGAATATAGGACAGGTACTATGAGAAGGGCACAACAGTCTCTGTAATCTGAAATACTGGAGATAACTTCTTTTAGGGGCTCTAATTACATGCTTGTATGTCCAATTACATTTCTACAAATGCCATATCTCATTTTGAACCTTCAAACTATGCTTTTTGTGTGAAGGCAGAGAAGGTCTCTGGCACTTGTTGTGTGTCTGTCTCTGTTTTTATGGATGACTTGCTTAGCCCAATTTTGGAAATATGGCCTTCGGTGGCTCATTTTTGTATGATTGGTACATAATGATACTCATCAGTAGCTTATTGCTATGTAATCAAAACTACTCAAGGTTTCAATGCTGCACTAATATTAACTTCATCCATTTACTATTTTAATGAAGTGAGTGTTGATATAAACATTTGCATACTTATTTGTCAATACAAACAGATTTGATGTCGAGTAATAAGGTCATTAAAAGTAATCACATATTTACATTTTAAATCCCAATTTCCCTCCACCCCTTGCTCCAATTCCTCATCTCTTCAACCACTGCACTAAATAAACTAACAAGTTCACATGGAAACCTCAGTATAGGACCACTCTGGGCTTTGCCATTAGAAAATCTGTCACCATGATGGAAGAATTTGCTGGCAAGTACCAACCACAGAGGTAGATCACATTCTGTAGTCAGATTCCTGCAAGGCGCCTGGAGACGACTGAGCCCGGCCATGATTTACAGATCATCAAGTTGGGTTAGTTTACTGCATTCTGTAAGTACCTAATAATGCCAACTGAGGACAGTCTTCTCTAGGGTTAAGTCTGAGCTCAAACTAAGTGTATTGCATGCCACCATGAACTTCTGCACAGGTGCTCACCTCCTCCTCACTGCCAAGACAACCTTGGTCATGTAGTGGAACCATAGCTTTGGGAAATGGAACAATCTGACACACAGACAGGAGGAAGCTAGAACCATTTTCTGGAAGTTGAGATGCTGAATATCAGAGCTGGAAAAGCTTTTGTAGATTTTGATTTTTTTTTGTGGGGGGGGGGAGGCCCACTATACAAGCACCTAGAGACTCAGAGATAATCAATTTGTGTGAGATCATACGCTCTGGAGTCACTCAAAAGTCTTCTTCCGGAAGACCTTCTGTCTAATGTGAGAGAGTCAACCAGGAGTCAGAAGTAGGATTAGCTGTTCACGCTCAGCATATGTTTTTATTCTATTGTCCATATCTCTGCCTCCTTCTCCCATTACTTTTTTTTTAAAGATTTATTTGTTTTTATTGGCAAGGCAGATATACAGAGAGAGGGAGAGACAGACAGCAAGATCTCCCATCTACTAGTTTATTCCCCAAATAACCACAACAGCCAGGTCTGAGCTGATTCAAAGCCAGGAGCTAGGAGCCCCTTTTGGGTCTCCCATGAAGGTGCAGGATCCCAAGGCTGTGAGCCATCCTCTGCTGCTTTCCCAGGTCATCAACAGGGAGCTGAATGGAAAGTGGAGCAGCTGGGACATGAACCAGTGCCCATATGAGTTGCCAGAGCTTGCAGATGGAGGATTAGCCAGTTGAGCCATAGCAACCATGAGGAGAAAGCCAACAGAATCACAACCATGCAACCTTTGCATTGTTCAACCACTAAAGCAAACCTAGTGATGATCTTTTTTGGAGTTTGACAAAATTAAACCTCATTTGTTTAGGTGACTTATAGCTCATTACAGATGACAGTATAACAATATCACACCTCCTTTGTTTCTCTGCTTATGTGCGCTAGAGTCCATTTTTTTTTATTTTTGTAAGAAAAGAACTACCTGATAGAACGTATTAAATGTGAGTCCTTGTAGATTACATATTGTAGCCAGAATGCAGGCTTTCTCTGACTATTCTTGATGTATACTGAAAAGTTGGCCATACACAGCAAACCACTGTGGCCAATTCTTTGCTACTGTTCAGCAGTGTTCTTGGTTTTGTGCTTTGTGATAAGACATTATTTTCCCCATGGTTCCTGCCTTTTCACTATGGGTCAGAAACATCTTTCAGGCTAAAGTCAATCAGATATGTGTTCAGGGAAAGCCTTCCAAGACAGAGCTAAGGAGCTGAACAAATGTGTTTTTTATTCTCCTTTAAAAGTGATCATGGGAACTGAAGTGCAGGTATTTCACTGTCTCTTTTGATGGGTAGCCAAACAAATGCAAGACAGAACCACCCTCCTTCACTTGTCCATCCGCCTTCTCTCCGGCCCTGTTCCATAGCATTCTTCTACTCGTAAGGAAGGCGTTGCCAGATCTTTTCTCTGATCATGGTTCAAACACTACTAGATCTGAATTTCTTTTGCTGGTTTGAGTGGAGAAAGCAGAGAACTAGAAACACTTTTCCTTTCCTCTTTTATTTTCAGTTTATTTAGGCAGAGAGAATGAGTGAGTGAGACCCCATCTGCTGGTTCATTCCTCAAATACCAACAGCTGAGGCCTTTAGTCAAGAGCCAGGAACACAACCCAAGTTTCCCACACAAGTGGCAAGAACTAAGCACCTGAGCCAGCACCACCCTCTCCCAGGGGCAGTACTGGTGGGAAGCTAGTCACGAGCCAGAGCTGGGACTAGAATACAAGCATTCCCATACGGAGTGTCAGCATCCTAAACAGCATCTTAGCTGCTAGGCCAATTGAAAGCCCGCTGGCAAAGCACTGTGATTCAGACAGGAACTGCAACAGTGTCCATCCTCCACCCTGCTGTGGAGGCTCTGCAGTCCAACACTGCAGCATCTCTTGCCCCACACACCCACTCCAGACTGGCCACGGGAGGCGGCTAGGATCTGCCCTCACTCAGTGTGATTCCTTTTGGTGTATTTTCTCTGACCACTCATTCAGGAGCCTGTTTTTGGTCCCATGACCTTTTCCAGGTCAAGGTAATAAAGCTTAGCAACAGCTCCAAACTGGGAAGAAAATTTTTTTTGAAGGCAGTCTATCTGTGGGCTTCAGGAGCACATCCAACAAGGCTTTGGCTCTTAGTAATGATAACGAGAACAGTAGCATCAGGGAACACTACTGAGAGCTGACCACAGACAACACCGTTCTGAGTGCTTTCCATGCAATAGCACACTGGGCAGCTGCTCCACTTTCACAAAGCTGTTTAGCACCTTTCAGCTGCCAGTTACTCAGACGTGAAATGAAGACAAGAAAAGGAGCCCATTTAGAAACAACCTAGTAGGAGGCCTGACACACAGTGAGCAGTCATCCCATAGTCGCTTCTAAGATTCCAGGTAACAGACCTCGACCAACTGAAAGCTAGATAGGATCTTATTTTTTAAAAAAATGATGTCTCTTAAAGTGAATTATTCAGTTTGACTTACCTTGACTTTTTGAGAAGTCATTATATATTGTAACCAGGGACATTTTCAGCGTATTACCCACCAAGTTGCATGATATGGATGCTAAAATCAGACTCAACAACTGGCTCCCAGTGCAGGGCTCTGGCTTCCTTCATACCTCAGGAAACAACGTTCTGGGGTGGGATAGGTGGATTTTTTTTTTTTAAGATTTATTCATTTTATTACAGCCAGATATACACAGAGGAGGAGAGACAGAGAGGAAGATCTTCCGTCCGATGATTCACTCCCCAAGTGAGCCGCAATGGGCCGGTGCGCACCAATCCGATGCCGGGAACCAGGAACCTCTTCCAGGTCTCCCACGCGGGCGCAGGGTCCCAAAGCTTTGGGCCGTCCTCGACTGCTTTCCCAGGCCACAAGCAGGGAGCTGGATGGGAAGTGGAGCTGCCGGGATTAGAACCGGAGCCCATATGGGATCCCGGGGCATTCAAGGCGAGGACTTAAGCTGCTAGGCCATGCCGCCGGGCCCAGATAGCTGGATTTTATAGTACTTGTCCAGGGGTCCAAAAGCTCATGCCTGAGTAGTCCCCTGCCTTTTTTTGGTAAACTACAGCACATTACTAATTAATGATTTGAAAACTATTTTGCAAAACACCATTCCATTGGTTTTCTGAAGGAAAATTAGGCTATTGAACTGATTTATGTTGACATAAATGATCATGTGAATGATGACCAATTTTGATTATTATCAAGGACCAAAAACCATGGCCTTTATCTCATCAAGTCTCACATACCCATGAAAAAGACACAATGCTCCTTATACTCAAGAAGAGGAAATGACTTAAATAAAGAGGCAGGGAACAATCGGCAGAGTTGGGATTTGAACCTGGCCATCTCGCCATGTGGGTATCATACAGGACCACCCTGCTGTGGTCTAAACTGACAAGAATGCAGACAGCTCTGCAGCTCCTCCCTGTAAGCCTGCTATTGCACAGGTTGGAAGCTGCTCCCACTGATTCAAAACAGATGAGGTTCTGTGGCCCTGGAATGTGGGCTCTCATGGGCGAAAGGATGGTAAGCCCACGCCTGACTCTCTTTGAGCAACAATCAAGCTCTGGCTAGCCCTAACCAGATTCACCAAGGCAGAACAGAATACTCACTTTGGAAATCTGGAAGGTAGGGGACAATTCTTACTGGATGTTAGAACAGAATACCAACCTGGCAAAGCTCTGTCCTCTTTTTTTTACAACTTTGATGAACACTGTGTAGAAAGTTGCCGAGCTCCTGCCTGTACGAGTAATCTCTGAGTTATCTTCCCTGAGATACTTGGCTTTAAACGTATCCCCCACTGCTCCAACAATGTCATGGTATTTACCTGAATTCGGAAAAACACTGTTCAACAGGGACAGATTGCAGCTGTTTGGCTTCTGCAGTGTAAGCTTTCCAGAATCCGTGTGTGTTCATAAACACCATGTCACTGAGGTTCCGGCCAACCATCCCAGATGTGGATGCACTCAGAGCTGAACCTGTAAACCTCTCACTTCATCCACCATACCTTCCTAGCCACTGTTTATTTTTCTTTGAGAAAAAGGAAAGTTATAAAGTTTTTGCCAAGACTGTTACAGGGAAAGCTAGATTTTTTTTTTCTTTGAAATGTCCTCCTTAAGGTTCAAGTATAAAACTTTTATAAAGAAATTAAAAATCAAGTCCAATTTCCTAAATCTGCCTTTAACTATTAATTAAGTGAACAGTCTTAGTGAAGGGCTTACTAAAGGAGATTCAGATAGGATAAGGCACATGAGAGGGTCACCAGCAAAGACAGTGGAGAGTTAGAGGACTTTAGAGAATGCATCAACACCTTAGGGTTTGGGCAGGTGCATGATCTAGCAGCTAGGTGCTGCCTGGGATGCCCACATCTCAGATTGGAATATCTGGGTACAACACAAGGACCTGACTCCTGATTCTAGCATCCTGCTGTGATGGCTCTAAGGCTTGGTGTTCTGTCACCCATTATGGAGACATTAAGTTTCTGACTATAGTCTCAATCATTGCAGGCTATGAATGAATGAATACCTCTACCTCTCTATCTCTTTCTGTCCCTGCCTCTTTCTCTGTCTCTCATATAAATAATTAAAAGGAAAGAATTGTTTCAGTATGACTTGCAAATCTATTTCACTTTTCCGTTTTCTCCCCTGCCATCTAAGGATTGCACAGCTTCTCCCCATGCCATACAAATATTTCACAGTTTCACTATATCAACACACTGCTGAAGAAACCTAGAAAACTAATTCTTAGTTTACTATGAAAAACAGCTCATGTGAGGTCCACGCTAGTGGTTTGTTCCTTAAAGCGGTTCGTGAGACCCCAAGACCCACTTATAGTTTCTATAGCTGATTCTTAACATCAGTTTCTAGTGAAACCAACTGGATTCAACATTAGAATCTTACTTTGACAGCAAATTTCCAATTTGGTCATTCTTCAGTATCCACAGGGGATGATTCTAGAAAGTCCTGTGGATAACAGAATGCTAAAGTGCTTTAGATATAATTGTGTTACATTTGCATATAACCTATACACAATGTCCCTTACACTCTAAATCATCTCTAGATGACTAAAAATGCCCAATACAATACAAATGCTATGTAGGGAGTTGCTACATTGTATTGTTTAGGGAATAAAGGCAGAAAAAGACTTGCAGGACTAAGGAAACCCAATACCTCCAACTCCATGCTACATACTGCTTTCCTTTGGTGTGGGAAAGATCTAAGTAGCTTGGAAACGTCTTTTCCTAGGCAAAGTGAGGACAAGCCATGTCAAGTCCAGATGCTTGGCTTTGAATCCAAGTCTCCACCCTTTACATCCTCCTCTTTCCAATGAACACATTCTTCTCTTCAGTCTGTGAACATACCGAGTGGCTCTAAAGACTTCTATGCACCTGACGTATTTCTGCTCTGACTGCCTTTTAGCCCAATAGAGTGCTGTCCTATCCCAGTTCTGACTTCTCCAATTAAAATCCTCATTCCAGCTCTCTGTTTGGCAGCATACACTAGACACTGCACCAAGAACAGCAAGTAACTTTAATTTTGCTCAACCAGTATGTTAGTTCCTCCAGCGAGCATCTGATGTGCTCTTAGAGCCACACTTTGCCATGGATATGCGCTGTCATCACAGGTGAAGAAACTGAGGGTTACAGCAGTTAATTGTACAAAATCATAAAACAAAAGGCAATGTTGGGCCCGGCAGCGTGGCCTAGCAGCTAAAGTCCTCGCCTTGAAAGCCCTGGGATCCCATATGGGCGCCAGTTCTAATCCCGGCAGCTCCACTTCCCATCCAGCTCCCTGCTTGTGGCCTGGGAAAGCAGTTGAGGACGGCCCAATGCATTGGGACCCTGCACCCGCGTGGGAGACCCGGAAGAGGTTCCTGGTTCCTGGCATCGGATTGGCGCGTACCGGCCAGTTGCGGCTCACGTGGGCAGTGAAACATCGGATGGAAAATCTTCCTCTCTGTCTCTCCTCCTCTCTGTATATCCGGCTTTCCAATAATAATAATAATAAAATCTTTAAAAAAAAAAAAACAAAACCAAAAGGCAATGTTGTAAGTCAAACCTGATCACCTCTATCTAAACTCTGTCCTGGGGATTGCCAAATGCTTAACGTAAAGGGCCAGAGAATATTTTGGGCGTAGATCATGTGGTAGTTCCAGCTACTCTCGTCTGGCACTGATGTGGGAAAACAGCCAGGTGTAATTCTGAGTGGAAGCTGGCTTTGGCCTGTAGGCTTCAGTTTGTCATCCCATGCTCTTTTTCGATTTAGAATTCCATCATCTCAGAGCACACAATAGTCACAGTTTGTGTACATTACACTGTGCAAGGGCATTGGTAAACGAATTTTAGTTCTTATAGCTAAGAAAAATGCATTGTAACAAAACACCAATAAAATCATTCTTAGAAAATAAAGTGAATCTCATTTATTGTCATGGAAATTTGTCCTAAATTATGCAAGGCTGGGAACCAATCCTCACTCCTTTATTTTCCTACAACACCAGTTTATCTGCTGCTTAGCCCACAGCTGAAATAAAACATTAGGAGCATCACAAGTTCTCCAACTTCCTCACATGTCCTCAGGAGGGGAGCAAAGAAATCTCCTTATCAAACATTCTGGGAGCATGTTAGATCTGGGTAACAAGGGTGTCATTTACAACAAACACAATATATGCAAGTACTGACCTCAGACGCCACACACCTCCCCAGGACAGAGAATACTGACATTTCCAAATCACACTTTCTATGGTTTTCGGTGTTTTTCTGTTCACTGTTCAGAAGCCCTCTATTATTCAATGTTTGCCTGTAGAAGTGTGTGTTACAGTTTAATTAAAGATAGCACGGCGACAGATGAAAGTCATGGTTTGCATTTCTTGTGCTTTTAGTGCATGCGCTGGGAAGGAAGCAGTAAAAGGGCAAAGTAAGTCGAGAAGGGCAAAGCCAGGCTGACACGCTCGGGACTGGGCGAGGGAGCAGCAGACTAGTCTAGCCACTCCAAAGGAAATCCTGCAGCGGGTGGAGGAGGCCTGCAGCTATCAAAATAGATGCTCAGCTCCAAAGGATTTGGGGCCCACGTGGGCAATGGAGTATTGGCAGAGAATCTGGAGAAACTTCTGACATTCAAAGTCCCCGATGAAAGGGGACTTCAACAGAGTTCACGCGAAACAGAAGTGAAAGGTGAGTTTATGCGGGTATGAAAAGTTTTGAAGTCCATGTACAATAGGCATTTCCACGACCTTTTTATATGCTTCTTGTATGCAAATGCACATATTTTATTTCCATTTTTTTCCATGACCTTTCCAAAGTATCCCTGTATTTGGGCCACATTCTTTCCTCTAAGTTTTGAAAATCTTATTTAGGCTAAATTAGGCTCATTAACCCCTTCAGGTTTTCAGGATTAGGAATGGTCCCTCATCTGTAGGGAGGTTAAGTTCTCCATCACAGAACCCGGAAGGAAGCAGAAACAAAGAGGATGACAGCTTCCGTCAACCACAGAGAGGCATTCCTTATGCACAAAGCCCCACTCTGAAACCTATCCTAGGTCCTGTTGTTATCTCCATATTAGAGAGGCAGCAATTGAAATGAGAGTTGATGTTCTCCAGAGTTTCAGAGACAGGAAACCCATATAGAATTAGATCACTTCGAGTCAAATACCTGTTAGTGCTTCTCAAACAACTTACATTGCAGTACTCAGAACTGAAAGTTTTCAGGGAAAAGCCAGAGATAAACAGCAACAGGCAATTTCTTCTCAGTCTCTTTGCATATCTTGGTTATAATGTTTTTATTATTACATTTCAGGTTCCACTTCGAATGGCAGCTGGGCTTGTTTCAATGTGATAAGGTTTGAGTGGAGAGGTTTGTTTTGTAAAACAAATGTCCATGTTTCCACTACAACAGAAGCACACCCATAGACGCATCTGCCTGTGTTGGAGAAACACAGGCCAGGCCGTGACTTCTCGGAAGTCAGACTCAAAGGCCAAGAGAGGCCTAAGCAATAGGCGCGTCATCCAGCCAGTGAAACTCAGACATCGCAACTACTCATTTATTAGTGATTCTGTAACAGGGGGGAAACTATTTCCTAGCGGTGGAAGGTTTTCAAATCCAGCTCTTTAACAAAGTCTGAATACCCAGATGAAACAGACCCATGCATTCCTTTATCCAACAATATGTACTGAGCTTCAGCACTTGTAATAGGCACTGGAGTTGGCAGCTGCCAAGGTGAAGAAGCTTAAGGCTTAACAGGTGTGCAGATGTCCACACACATCAGAATAGGGTGAGGTCAGGTGGCACAGGAAATGCAGGCCAGTCTTGACTTCCCAGTTCTCACCTCTCAATTCTAGCTTTCCCCCCAACCTCTGACAGATTCATCTTGAAAGGCTGGCAGTGTCTACCCATCTTGGTGAAGTGTCTTATTAACAGATTCAAAAAAAAGATCTGATTTCTAACAAACCCCCCTTTGAATGCAATCTATGTTCTTCCTTTTGTTTTGAAAAATAAATGCTTGCTAATGGCCAAAATATTTGTTTGAAAGCCATATCATGAGAATACAAAGTAATCACTTCCTCCACTTTATTTTTTTCTTCTAGCAATTATTTCCTTGTCACTTGAATGTGACTTCCAATTGTCACAATGACTCTTGAGACAATGATTTGGTCCTGTCTGATGCCACGAAACAGTTGTGAAGCTGATGCCAAAACCATGTTAACTTAACTCAGGGGAATGACAAAAGCTGAGCGATCTCGCCCCATGAGCAGGCAGGCTAGGCCACTACACTGGTGCACAGGTTAGGCGATGGAACAAATCTTCTGTGTCTTGATGGATTGCTTTTCCCCTCTCCTGACGTGGAAGACATCTTTCTTTACCCATGTATGTATGTGTTCTGCGACTCTGACAGCCATGACTTCAGGAGGTAAGGAAGCCAGAAACAATCCCTGAAGGAACTTTCACGAAGGGGAAACAATCTCACCTGACTGTTTTAAATGAAGGAATAAAAAAAAATCAGATTGCTTTAGGGAGTCAGTGTTGTGGCATAATAGGTAGAGCTACCACTTAGCATGCCATGTTAGACTGCTGGCTTAAGTCCTGGCTTTTCCACGTCTCATTCAGCTCCCTCTTAATCCTCCTGGAAAAGCAGCAGCACATGGCCCAACTATTTGAACCCCTACCATGCACATAGAAGATCCAGGTGAAGTTCCAGCCTCCTCACTTAGATCTAGCCTAGCCTAGTCCCAACATTTTTTTTTTTTTTTTAGGATTTATTCATTTTTATTGGAAAGTCAGAGTCACAGAGAAAAGGAGAGAGAGAAAGATCTCCCATCCACTGGTACCTTCCCTAAGTGGCCACAATGGCTGGAGCTGAGCCAATTCGAAGCCAGGAGCCAGTAGTTTCTTCTGTGTCTCCCTCATGGGCATAGGATCCCAAGGCTTTGCTTTCCTAGGCCACAAGCAGAGAGCTGGAAGAGAAATGGAGCAGCCAGGACACAAACCAGCACCCATATGGGATGCTGGTGCATGCAAAGTGGGGACTTCAGCCACTAGGCTACCATGTGGGGTTCTCCTAATCCCAATAGTTTCTGCCATTTGGGGAATGAACCAGAAGACTGTTGACAAGAACACCTATGATTTTCTTGGCGACACTCACATAATCCAAACTAGTTAAGATCCTTAGGTAATTCACATCTCCAAAGTCTCTCTCTCTTAAATAGTTATCTCTCTCTCGCTGTTTGATTATGTGTATGTATGTTTATATATGTGTATGTATGAATATGTGTCACTCTGCCTTTCAGATAATCTTCAAAATTTCTTAAAATCAGAATGTTTCAAATATTAAAATGTAAGTGAATAGGCAACTAAGTTTTATTTTTTTCAGGGCTATAAAGTCACAGCCCAGAAAATGCCTCTCTCTCTCTACCACAAGTGACCCTGTAGTCCTTGCCCAGTGAACCCAGACGTAATCTAAGAGACCTTCCCAAGCCAGTACCCATATTAAAGCGTGCAGGGTGGCAAAAGATGGAAACTTCTCTGTTTATATATCACTTCCAAATTCCAGTCCTTGCATCTTGTGAATAGCATTCCTTCTTTGAATCAGAAAATATCTGCTAAGCTCTGGATCTTTATAAAGTAGAAAGCAAAGGCAAAAGCTGTGTGGAAGGATGCTAGCACATTTGCATTACACTGGTTCTTAAAAAGCACGTGTCAGTGGAGGAATTCCTGAGAAAGAGAAGCCTCCTCCATCCCCACAACCATGCCACTGAGCCAAGCTCACCAGGAGACCTAAAAGCAAACACTGAATGGCCAATCAATGTTGACCATAAACAGAAATCAATGGAAAGAAATGCTTTCCTCCTAAACTTAAGCAAAACAGGCAACCCTACAAATGAGGACCAGGTTGAACAGTACTTTTTTAAGGAAAATTTTCTCTAATTCTTTAGGCCTTTTCTCCCCCTCTTATAATAAACTTCCACATCTTGTAGGATGCCTTTTTTTGGTAGTATAAGAGTATTGTAATTACTTGCTTGTGTCTGAGATTATGAAATGAAAGTTATGATCTCATTAATATTACTCATTCCATACTATATATATATATATATATATATATATATATATATTCTATGAACACCTGTATAATGATTCTTAGCCTTCATTATCAGTCTGGCAAACAGTTAATTAGCTCCATTTCCTCTTCCTGAACCTTCATGACAATATCATTACCCCTTGCCCCATGAATCTCGAGAATGTCTGAAAATAAACTAGTAACTTACAAGCTAATGCAAAGGGACTACCGGAATTTGTGGAGAAATGCATATTAAGGTAAAACAAGCATTACTTTAAAAAGATTTCTCCTCCAAAATAAATTCATCAATTTCACTTTTTTTCCATCAACTTTTGGGAGCACCCTTGAATATATCTCAAAGGTCATTTTGGTAAACCAGGCTGATGAACTGGTTACAGGTTGGCTTAAAGTTAGCATTCAGAAACTACTTGCCTAAAACACAGTTCAGCTAGGAAAGAGCAATTTCACCTCTACTTTGGGGCTGGCACCACAGAAGAAGAGGGCTTTTCTGTGTCCATCCTGCGATCACCTAGGTGCACTCTGAGCTCTTTCTGGAAGATCTTTAGAAGAAGGAGTGGAAGAGAGGAGTTTGACAGTCTACTATTGGGAATGTACTCTGTGACAGCCCAGACAATAGAAAATGGTGAACGTCAGGCTAGGTCTTCTGAAACCCTTCTGGAACATGTTCAAGACCTGACCTTTGCCATAGCCTTGGGTTCTTGGGATATCCCGAAAGAAGGAGAAGAGCTTATCTCATTCCAGGATGAGATCCTTTCTTTTATAGCTCAGGCAGGAAGCAGGAAGCTGACTGACCCAAATCGTTTTCTGTAAACAGAATTGGAAGGACCTGTTTGCTTGGTCTGTTGTTCCTGCTAGGTGGGATGCAGCTCTTACCGATTGGATAGTTTAGGGTGCACCATGTTTAAACTGATTGGATATCAGTGTTGAATAAATGGTTCCTACCATATACCAATGTACTTTAAGTTGATTGCATGATTGTTACTTAAAAGCCCCTGAACACAGCTGGGTGGGCCTGCTCCCCTCTTCCACGTGTGGTGGAATGGGACAGTCTATTGGTTATCACCAGCTGGTGAATAAAGACTCCTGTGCCTCTAAGAGTCTGCCTCAGGCTCATTTCTAGGACAGGTTGGTCAACTTGCAACACTCTCTGCGCAAACCCCACTCTTAGACAGACTTTCAATACCACGCCAAGGTATAGGCTTTCTGAATCTGGTACAGTCACCAGACTCAAAGCCTGGATTCTACACATTCTATTTCTTGGGGATTTTTCTTTGGGATTCATCCACGTTGGTCTCTGCTGGATGATTTCATGAAGGGCCAACAATGGGACCGTATTTGTTATGTGGTTCTGCTGTTCTGAAGCGAGCTGTTCTGCTAGGAACAAAAAGAAACAAAATGTGGAGAAACAAGAATGAGAAAACACATCTCCAAGATAGAGAGATGTCTCCTTTCCGGTTACCAGTTCTTTCAAGACTTACACTAGCCAGGATTCCTTTTCCTGCAAGTGATGGAAATACAACTCAAACTTGCATACACAAAAACAGAAAATGCACTGGTTTCACATAACAAGGAGTCTAGACATGATGCTTTAGACATGACTGGGCAGCAGATCAGAAGCTGTGTTGTCAAATTTCTACCTTTTTTAAATTATTATTTGAAAGGTAGAATAACAGCAGAGAGGGAGGGATAGGAAGATAACGCTGAGATAGCACTCAATCATCCACTTGGTGGTTCCCTCCCCAAATAGCTGCAACAGTTGAGGCAGAGTCAAGTGCAGGCCGGCACCCAGCACTCCGTTTGGATTTCCCATAACGGTGGCAGGGATCCAAGTACTTTGTGCCATCATCTGCCGACTGCCCAAGCACATTAGCAGAGAGCAACCGGGGCTGAGCCAGAGCTCCGATGTGGGATGCTGGCATTGTAGGAGGCTGCTTAACTTGCTATGCTTCAGTACTGGCCCCCAAACCAAAGTTTCCTTCAGTTCCATTCTGAAGAATTCAAGTAGAAAATTTCATGTTCAGGGCCCGGTGGCGTGGCCTAGCACCTAAAGTCCTCGCTTTGAAAGCCCCGGGATCCCATATGGGCGCCGGTTCTAATCCCGGCAGCTCCACTTCCCATCCAGCTCCCTGCTTGTGGCCTGGGAAAGCAGTCGAGGACGGCCCAATGCATTGGGACGCTGCACCCGCATGGGAGACCTGGAAAAAGTTCCAGTTTCCAGGCTTCAGATCGGCGCGCATCGGCCCGTTGCGGCTCACTTGGGGAGTGAATCATCGGACGGAAGATCTTCCTCTCTGTCTCTCCTCCTCTCTGTATATCTGACTTTGTAAATAAAATAAATAAATCTTTAAAAAAAAAAAAGAAAATTTCATGTTCAGGCACATGCTCATTCCTGGGACACGCATCTCAGCCAGATGAACGGGTTGTCAGTGGCTTGGTGTGACTTGTACACCCATGCTGGTGAGGTTGCACCAGTACGGGCCTCAAGCTCAAGACTGAAGCAGATGTGAGTTACTACTCAGAGGAGTAGGGGAGGGTCTGGACAGACAGCAGGTAGTATTTCTCCATGAGATGTTCCTCATTGTTACCTGTTTCTGGAAAAACAACCTCTTAGCCTGTTTTCTTAATTCTTCATGTGTAGGTCTTCTGTCCCTAAGATCCAGAATGCTTTTTCTGAAGCTCATGTGAACTTCTGTCCCTTTCTCCTCTCCTAAAACCTTCTGTGACAGATGGAGCTCAGGCCAGGCTAGCCCCAAATATAGCACCATGGCCATATTTCAGGGAGAAGAAACTTCAAGAACCACAGGGGCAGGAAGACCTTTGTGAACACTCTGTCATGCAGTGAGAGATGCCTTCCCCATGTTGGCAGGGAAGGAGCAGCCTATCTCTGAAGAAGGAGGGATACTAAGAAAAGTCTGACTGAGGACTTGCTATACTTCCTTCAGCTTACTACTCTCAGGCCATACCTACCCTATCGCATTTTCCACAATGCCACACTCTTCATCAAACATTTTAAAAAAATCAAGGCTTAATCATTTCTTTGATTTCAGTTCTATAGAAAAGATCCTATGTCACCTAAAATTCAAATTAAATAAATTTGATTTTCTCTTGTTAATGTTTCTTTTGTTTCAGAGGCCCATAAAAGAACTTAGAAGGGTATAGGCAAATGATATTTTTCCTCCTTGTAATGTCTACATTATAATCCCCAAAACCTATCACTATGTCATCCTGTATGCCAAAGAAATGAAGCTTGAGATGGGAAAATGATCTGGGATATTTGAGGGAAACAGTGTAATCCTAATGGTCCCTACTGGAGGGATGCTCCAGGAAGACAATGTGACAGCAGAAGTGAAGCTGGAGTGATGTGGCTCCAGATGGGGAATGCTGGCAGTACCAGCTCAGCAACCTGGAGGAGGAGTGGATTCTTCCTGGGGTTTCCAGAAGGAATTAGCCCTGAGAATAGCTTGAAGTTAACTTTACAAGACTCAGAGTTTTGATCTTCAGAATTGCAAGGTAATACATTTGTGTGAAGTTGCTAAATTTATGGCCATTTGTTACCTCAGAAATAGGAAAGTAACATACTTTGTAATAGCTGTTAATTAGACTTACCGTAAAAATCCAAATTTCTGCTGGCACAGTAGTGTATCCTCTGCCTACAGTGTTGCCATTCTATTGGGGGCACTAGTTTGAGTATCCGCTGCTCCACTTCTGATGGCCCAAGTCTTTGGGCTCCTGCATGCACATGGGAGACCTGGAAAGAAGCTCCTGACTTCACCCTGAGTCGGTTCTAACCACTGCGGCCATTTGGAGAGTTAGCCAAAGGATGGCAGACCCATCTCTCTGTTTATGTAGACCCATCTCTCTATATTTCTCTATCTGTAAAAAATCTGCCTTTCAAATACATCATAAATCATAATATAGATAATTAATATATCAATACACATAATATAAATAAACATAAACACACATGGTTAATATAATTAATATACATAATTAATATGTATAAAATCTCCAAACTTCTTACCATTGCTGGGGTTTTCTTCCTTCTTCCTCACTGGCTTCCATTCTTCCTCATTTCCTGTCCCTTAGTCTTGAATTAGCCAAAGCATCAGTCACGTGTCAGATGCAGCTCTCGAGGACTTGACATATCGTGAATACAACGGAGGAGATGGATTTTAAAGCAAAATTTAGTTTTAATTAATTTACATTTTAATTCCCTACTAAAGCAGCATAAAATATTTTCCCCATTAAACACAACTTTATTGTTTTGGCCGAATTACGCTTTATTTGAACTACATAAACTTTAGCATTCAAACAAAGACATACTTTAAGGATGATGTGCACACTGGATTTTAAGATTTAGGGGGAGAAGTAAAAAAATATATATTTGGAACAAAATGATAAGAGGTTAAATGGGAGTATAAAAATTAACTTTGGCTGTTCCTTTTTCTGTTCTTGAATGTGGGAATGAGTAGATTGAAGTTACTTTTAGAAAAACTTAAAATCACCTAGTATTTCTACTGGGCTACTCTAGTCTCTTCACTCTGGTTGCCTCTAGTTGCTCTGCCCCTATTTTGTAGGTCTCACAGGTGCAGCCACCTTGGATTCACTCAGGTCTCACCGTTTAAGTAAGGTCTCCTGGCTCCCTAACGCGACAAACCCTTGCACAACTCCCAGCATTTGCTTCATTTGAGTTCGTATTCATCCTTTTCAGTGCATCTATGGGTGTCTGACACTCTTACTTATTCTGTTGTCCATGCTCCACCTGTCACCACCCCCACCCTGCCCCGGAATGCGAGGCCACAGGAGCAGGGACTTTTTTTTTCACCCTTGGGTTTCCAGCATAAAGATCAATGCCTGGAAAATTTCAGGTATACGATCATTTATTTCTTGACAAGACTCAATTGTACTTCCTACTGTTGAGTTTCCAGTGATTCCCTCTGGGAGCTTTTTAATAAAAGTCCCTTGTTTTGCTTGAGCAAGTCTGAAAGGGTTTCTATTACCAGCAACCAAAGGGACTTCAACTATGATAGAAGTGCGGCTGCACAGAAGGGAGTGAAGTTTCCTCACTCAATTTTTGGCCGTGGAGCACTTTGCAGTCCTATTCACAAATAAATGTGCAGTCAAATGATTAGGGAAAAGAGAATAATAGCCTGCCCTCTTTTCTTTCTCTCTCCAAAACGGCAAGAAATATTTTCACTTGATTCTTATTTCTTTCTTTAGAGAGCTCACATTTGCTTTGAAAGGCATTCCTCCAGGCTGCTCGATGCAATAACTTTGAAAGAAAAACTGAATTTCAGAAGGAAGCAAAGTGCAGCTGACCCTTCTAAATCAACCTACAGCAACTTGAATTCCATCTTTGGTTCTATTTACACTGCTGGTTTCCTTTTACTAGTTAACACTGTTGGTGCTTTTTGCACAGTTGTTAATAGAGCATTTTTTTTTCCTTGTGTTATTTTTGTTTTTTCCAATTCTGTTTGTCTGGGCAAATTTGGAGGCTGACAGTTTATGTAAAGCCTGGGATTTAAATGTGGAGTTGTCAGTTATTAAAAGCTGCAGAAATAACAGTTCATCCTCTTAAGAGAGAGTTTTCTGGATGCATTTTTTTTGGAAACAAGAATTGAATGGCACAAGTGACATAAGCAACTTAGATTTCATATTCTTAGTCAAAAGGTAGGTCTACTGTGTCTGTACTTTCAATTTGGAGATAAGTCTATAGCAGAGATAAAGTCTCCTTTCCGATCCTATCTTCAACTGTGTAGGAAAATTCTTTGGTTTCCCAATTTACATATATTATTTTAATTTTAACTTTTCTTGAGTAGTCTTTTATCTTACTATCTTTTCTTACTCCAAGAAAATAGAATACAGAAGGTAGAAGTGAGGGAAGGCATGTGTCTGACATCAGAACACCAGGAACTGCTGTACAATCTGGGTTTAGATTGACACTTTTCTAGCGATAAGCAACAGAAAGGGAACAACTATTTTTTAAAAGTTTGACAAGTGAGTCAATTTCATCTACAGAAAATAAATAGCCATGTAGTCAGGAAATTTTCCTGTCCCATTTTTCTCTGGGGTTGAATGATTAGAGTTTGCTGAAAGACATAAAACGGATGAAGATCTGGGTTCGTGAAGAGGTGTCTACATAACTCCAGTTAAGATGTTTAAACTATAGAGGGAATGCCTCTGTGTCCTGAGCAACAATTAATGAGGTCTGTAGAACTGTAAATACCCACCTTACTTTAACCCTCTCCCTGCCCCACAGCCATCTCCTTTAGGACACACAGGACCACTTCTTTTGGTGGCAATTCATTTTCCTGCAAAATAAACAGAGGTCATTAGTGAGGGATATGCATCAAAGGAAATGAGAGGGTCTGGGGTGTTGTGGCGGCAAATAAATAAGGGCGTCATCCAGGCTTACGGGAATCCAGAACAAGAATGGAGAGGATGTCCCCGCCTGCCTTCTGAGTCATTGAGAAATGTGGGTCTTGGTGCAGAGTATCTGGGAGTAGAGTGATCAGAAAACAAAAGGGAGGGAGAATTTCTCAACTATTACTGTTTTCTGAAGGTACAGAGCTCAGGCACAGCTCAAGGCTGCCAGCCCCAGGCCCTCCTTATGAATGAAGGATGAATGGGATTTCTGTGGCACACTGCAGAAACCTCAGGACTGGGATTTCTGGATCAGAAATCTTGGGAGTGGGGCAAAGTAGGGTGTAACAAAGTGTCTCTTTTAGGTTCCTGTTTGACTATCCCCAAAGTTAACTGATCCATACATTCAGAAGCATAAAGAGCAGTTGTTTTAAAATCCTAGAGACCAAGACGAAAGTTTAAAATAAGAAATGCAAATAGAACCATCAAGCCGGGAAGGGAGAGTATTCTAGAGAAAAACCAGGAAGTGAAGTCTAAGGCTCAGGGCTCCCAGGAAGTCTGGAGGGGAGCTTCAGGCAGGGTGGTGAGGAGTTCTGGAACCTCTCCATGCAGGAGGCAGGGGCCGAGGGTGATGTGGCTCAGAGCATTGGTTACCTCTCATGACCAGACTGATTTAGGTCCAGAACGAATTCATCCAGAGAGAGTTCGGGCTCAAGCCTGGCCTGTGGCAGGATGAGTCCTTTGAGGTGTTGTGCATTGGCTTCAGCCTGCAGAGCTTCTTCAGACTTGCAGGGAATTGGTCAGCTGCAAGGCAGCATAGAATCTGATAGTGATTCAGTTTCCAGTGATTCCAAACCTGGCATGGGGGAGAGAAGGAGGGAGGAACAAAAGGAAACATTACTTTGGAGTATGATAGCCAAATCCTTGTGGCATTGAAGAAATAGAAAATTTGATAAGGACTGACAGTTACAGCAAAATAATAGGATTCCACACATCTGCTAGCAAATTCCAACAGAACAGGATTTGTATAAGGGTTTAATTTGTTTACAAAACTCACCAATGATCAGACCATGAAATCAAACATCACCTGCAGAAATCAAGGAGTACTCAGAAGAATAAAAATCACATCCTTATCTTGCAACCAATGCACAAGAGTCTAAAACACAGGCCCAGGAGTTGGCCTCACTGCAGGGGCTCAAATAGCCACACACACACATAAAAGAACTTGCACAGCCTCCCTGCAGAGGAGTAAGCAGGGACCTGGAGGCGAGGTCCAATTCTATACAAGTCATGTCACCCAAAGTGTGAGAGGCAAAATGCACAGAGCAAAGACAAGCTTTAACTTGAGGTATTACAACAGAAAGAACACTTATTAATGAGGATTGACTTATGCAAAAAGGTGGTGAGGTTAGGATTTTATTTTATTTTAAAGATTTATTTTATTTTCATTACAAAGTCAGATATACAGAGAGGAGGAGAGACAGAGAGGAAGATCTTCCGTCTGATGATCCACTCCCCAAGTGACTACAATGGCCCGCGCTGCGCCAATCCAAAGCCAGGAGCCAGGAACTTCCTCCAGGCCTCCAACATGGGTGCAGGGTCTCAAGTCCCCAGGCCACAAGCGGGAGCTGGATGGGAAGTGGAGCAGCTGGGATTAGAATCGGCACCCATAAGGGATCCTGGCGCATTCAAGGCAAGGACTTTAGCTGCTAAGCCACAGCGCCAGGCCTGAGGTTGGGATTTTACAGTCACAGATAAGAGTGGTCCAAATCTTCTGGGGGTCTACAGCAAAGAGGGACACAGACTTATCATTTGGGAGGTAAAGGGAGGACTTCAAACTCCATCTCAGTTTATAGATTTCAGACCTCAGATCTGTCAAGTTCAACATCATCTCCCTTTTCCAAAATAGCTGCTTCAACATTACATTAACAAAGCACCTAAATGTGGATACCTAGTGATCACACAACAGTGTGGGGTTCACTAGGAATACTTCTTCCTTGGCAGGTCTAACCACTTGTCTAACACCTTGACCTTCTCCAACTTTTCTCCATTCCTTGATCAGCTGTACGTTGCATCTACTCGAGAAAGTGGCCAGGACTGATCTGAATCACCTTTTTCAAAGAGTTTCTTGTTCTCTCCCTCTTGTTGAGGTATCTTTTATTTATTTTCAGAATTTTTACTAACTTGTAGGTTCTAACCAATGGGAAATGAATCAAAAACATATCACCAGTCTGATGTTAGAAAATGTAAAACTTTGTTAGAACATTATGATGTAGTCCTAATTTTTTAAAAATCTACTTGAACTCTATAGATCAGAGTTAGAAGGGAACCACAATTGGTAACAAAGTGTCAGCAATTCGGATTAATCAGCAAGAAAGTAATCTGCAATTAATGAAAATTCTGAATTAGAGAATACAGTAATTTAAGAGAAACTGGCTTATTACTTTCCTATTCTGTAACTCAAATTCACTGAGGAGACTTGCCTAGAAGATCATCTTAGGAGACCTATTTTAATAAGAATTAGTTATAATTAGCATAACAATTTTGTATGCGAATAGCACTTCTAAAGTACTTTAAATTTACTCTTAAGCACTTTATACATTCCCATTTGCAGTCTTATTTACACCTTTAATTTGAGCTTTCTTTGAAGAATGACTTCCCTAATGAAGAGTCAACTTCAAGGGAACTCCACAAACTCTGAATTAGCAAACTCAAATCAATGAGATTTTACTTCACATATGTTAAACAGGCTATATATATAAAAAAATACTGATTTCTAGTGATATACTATTATACTAAAACTCTGCTCGTATTTAAATTTTGTAGCATTTACATATATATGATTTATTATAGGCTGGAAAAGAAACTAAGTTATTGCAAGTAATTGGAATGTGAAAGGCTTTAAAATTCATACTGTAACTGCCTGTACTATATACCATTTATTTTCATCTGGTACTTTTAAAGGAATAGCACCTCTAAAGACTATTTTCAGAAAATAGTTCTTCATTGCCCTGCATCTCAGTGCAGATGAGAATCAGTAGGCGAAAACTGTAGCTAACAGCATGTTAATAGGCCTTTCGGATAAACACAAACTTCCGTGAAAAAAAAAATATTCCCCCAAACTTTACATCTAAAAGGTGAAAGAATATGCAAAATAGCTTCCAGTCTTGGCTACCTGGGACACTGTATATGTCTCAGAGAAAATGCTTTGGACTCCTTCGAATTTTTAGATGTTTTTTCCCACTTAGCAAGCAGCACGGGCCACAGTTTGAAAATCTGACTCTGTCTCTATCTACCTTTCACAGTTTCCAACTTTTCCCATTTCTCTCTGGGGACTCACAGGCTGTGTTTACGTTATGCCAAAGAGCTGAAACAAAGTGAAATTCCAGTGCATCACCCAGATGTTTCCAAACTCCACGTGGCCATATTTGGAATTGTATATATAAAACACCCCTATAATTTATTAATTTTTCTTCCCCACCTGGATGTTTTGGCATCAAATCACTTTATGTCTGGCAACTTCTGGGAATTTCATATGCAGCCCGGGAATGGGGGGGGGGGGTTCCTTGCTAATCAGTTTGCTTTAATCTTGAAGTCCAGCCAAGTGGGTAGAGGTGGGAGGAGGGCTGACCTTCCCCAAGTGCATTTTGTTCAGAAGAGTGACGATTTAAAACCCGTGATCAGGGAAGGTGAGTTTTTTTTGCTCTGGAATAGCTAGTTAATAATAAGAAAGCAAGTTAATTTGCCTTTCATTACTTAAAAAAATAAATCCTATGTGTGTATAAGTATGTATGAGTGCATATGCATATATATACACATATACAATGTAATTTTCATAATCAAAAGAAACCAGTTTAAACATACAAAAATAAACCAAAATTATACTACTAACAAAATAGGTACAGATCCTTAATGTTGCGAGCCCTGCTTACAGAAGACTTTTGTGCATTTCCTTACTTTGACAAATGAATAAACTGTGACTAAGATAGACAAAGTGACTCACCTGAGGTTTCAGAATGAGCTGAAAAAGATTTAACAGTAAAATCAAGGTCTAAACGAGCTAGGTGCTGAGTATGCTTGTTTTAAAAATATTTTTCCGTTGGAAGACTACTTAGGATAAATCCAATTTTTATTATTTTATGTGGTCAATTATGATAGGACAAGTCTCAGACTACAATAAGCTCAGAAAGTTTTCATTTTGTTAAAACTTTCCACTGCCACTTTCAGGCCTGAATCAAATAATTCCTTCACACTGTCCCTTGTCATTTACATTGATGTCATGTGGGAGCTAACATCGACATAGCCTCTGTGCCTCCACTTTCATTCTGATAAATACAAGAAGACAAACATCAGCATCACAGAATGGACATGTGGAAGAAGCAGATGTGTGTAAGGTGCCCACACTGTAGCCGACACCCAGCAGGTCTTTGGGAAGCCGTGCTGATGACTATAGCCTGAAGACCTCATCTAGGAAGGAGGCAAGTTTCCCATGAACATGAGGACAAGCAGGAGGCGACTGTGTTCCACCACTGCAAACCCTCTGGCTGCTTGTGGTGATGTAATCATACCACACAGATGTGCTGAGTCATGTGACACATCTGGAGAAACCCACCCCATGAATCATCGGACAGACTGTCCCAGCTAAGCAAATAAACAAACAAATCAAAACAACCTACAGAAATGTAAGCTCAATTGAGATAAAGAAATTGACTTCATAATGCAAGAGAAGGAGGGTGAAAAGGAAGAAGTGACAGGATTTTATACATAAACTATATTTAAAAGATCATGGACAGACCCTGAGGAGCCAAAAACAAAACAAAATTCACCCAAGCTCCAAGCATCCACCTCCACAAAAAGAAAGAAACCCAAAAGCTAAATATCCTAAGTGATCTAACTCACCCAAACTCTTTTGTTCTAGAATACAATATATTCAAAATCGTTACTAACAATGACCATGGCTTGGACATTGTGATGGGGTCCAGAAAACACCTCAAACTGTTGAAATAAAGATCTCTTTGACCCACTCCCTCTGTCTCTCTCAAAGAATGGGCTCCTTCTCAAGTTTTCCCTTATTTAACTGAGGAAAGTTATTTCAAAAGGAGTGTTTGTTTAAGGATTCCTCCCTGTAAATCTCATTAAATATTCAGCAAAAGTTAACTACCAGAACAGAGAGGAAACTAAAAGTCATCATCTATGCCAGGTAGACTTCCATCTAAAGTCTTGAACTATACATTGACATTTCAAAGTATTATACATACACACACATATATATATAGAATAGACCACATATATAACATGGTCCCACTGATATCACCCAGTGATTTTATAACCATCTTGATTATACTCTATGCATACTTTACAGAGTATACTCAAAATAAATACACTCTATGAAGTTTATAAAACCTTGAAACCACCTAATAATGCACTTCTCAATGATGCATGACTGTTCTAAGAGATTATCTGGAAGACATTATCTACATGGTAAGGCTACCTTTGTTCACAGTGTATTTTTTTCCACTCAACTCTCCCATAACTTGCCAATACTACTTTCAAGAACCCAAATACCCCCTTTTTTCCCTGTAGCTCAAAATGTTACTTAAGCTTTGACTATCTGCCCATTTCTTTGAATCTTGTACTTTAGGCGTGGCTTCTTTCTTACTCCCATTATGTCAATTTGTGTGGTTTTTCTCCATCTATTGCCAGTTCATTTCAGTGAATCTTTAGAAGACAAAATGGGAAGCTCTACTTCATCTTCAATTGAGGACATAGAACTGTCTAGATTCTACCAAACTGTGTCAAACAATGGCAACCTAAACTATACCAACTGTGTCTGAACTAGCTGTGCGCTAAATTTGTTTTGCTGTTTCATTTTGTTACACCTTTTTTGCTTTGTTTGTGTGTTTAATTTGATTTACAGAGGGAAGGAGAGAGGGAGAGGGAGAGAGAGCGCAAGAGAGAGCATTCATCCATTGGTTCCCTCCCCAAATGGCCACAATAGCTGGTGCTGAGCCAATCTGAACCCAGGAGTCCCCTTGGGGTCTCACACGTGGGCGCAGGGACCCAAAGATTTGAGCCATCCTCTGTTGCGTTCTCAGGCCATAAGCAGGGAGCTGGACAGGCAGCCAGGATGTGAACTGATGCTTCTGTGGGATGCTGGTGCTGGCATGTGGAGGATTAGTTTGTTGAGTCACTGTGCCAATCTATTTGTTATGCCTTCCTGAGGCAGCACACCTACTGATAACCTTACATGGCAAAGTAAAAAAAAAAATTCTTTTCTGGGGCAGGTGCGATGACTCAACTGGGTCTCCTAAGGGTCTCCTAAGGGTGCAATTGTCATAGGAACCTCAGTAAAACCTGGGTCTTCTCTCCTGATGCACAGCAAGCCAATCACTGACAAGAGAGCAGGGGAATAAAGTAGGTCTTTATTTTGTATTGTGAACAGCAAGGAATACACATAGACATCACTTAATTTCCAGACTGTCCAAGGACTTAACGGCACTGAACAATATATTAAAGGTGGGGATGAGAAGCACGAGATGAACTCAAGTACATATTTGTGATTGATCCACTGTATTTGTGACTTCTCTTTGGTTCGTGATAGAAGCTGGTGTGTTCTGAAAATGCTATGATGGCAAAGTGGTCTCTGGTCTTTCTGGGGTCCATGAATATATGGTTATGACCATTTTTGATCAGGTCCCAGGGTTTGAAGCAGTTCAAAACAGAGGCTGGCATTAGGACACTAACTATAGAGGTGATCATTGATTTGTGAGTGTTATAATCTGAGTCTTTTGGGGCCAGCCTTACCACTTCTGGTAAGTTCATGAATGAAACTTTATGATGGAGTATACTTGATATCGTCAAAGTAAATACATAGAACCTATTCGGCGAGAGAGAGGGTCTGGACCCTGATGAAGAGATCAGTTTCACAATCAGTAAGCCACTCCATTGTGTATGTAGAATCACATAGTCCAACACCTTTGCTCATCCCACCGGTTAGAAGGAAGTCCTCTTCCTGCCCACACTTGAGTGGAGGAGACTACATAAGGGATAAGTATCAGGGTATGGGATTCAGATTCGGCCACCCATAGTACCTCTGCCAACTGCAAAGAGAAAGATGATGGTATTTGGGTTTGTCTCTTGAATAATCAAAACTGCCAATATTAATTCAGTCAGAATCAAATGACTTCTATATTTGTCTTATTCCAATAATTGCAACTTGTTGGAATCAACCAACAATTTTCTTTTTTATATACAGCAGTTACTATTTGGCAGGGCAGAACATTTGTGGCTGTGGGCAAAGTCGACAGTCACATTAGCTCATTAGACTCAATATACTGTGGCAAAGGAGCCCCTTTTACCTCACTTTCATGTCCCTGCCTTCCTGTCCTGAATCTGTAAGGTGAGGAAAGAGTCGGAAAGGCTATGATTTTCTTAGCTTAATGGTGTACTGAACTAGCACTACGAGAGAGGGCCAAAAATATTATTCATGAGAAAGGACAAGCTTTGAAACCCGGTTTCCAAACATTATGCCCGAGTCCTTGGGAAGGATGGGGGATCTGAAATGCTAATGAGACGCAGGTTATAGTCGGTGACAGGTGACCCATGGGAGGAGATGGAAACAGGCTGATTCTAGAAGTGACTCGACAGGGAAAGTAATGGCTCTTCCTGTACTTTCTTTGGAACCTGCTAAGAGTATAATGAATATGCCCTATCCATTCCTTAGGTACTGCAGCAGGACCGAAAGTCGATGATCCTCATCGCCCCAAGTGATTTTGGATGGGTGCTCTTTCACCCCTTTTCAAAAGGACAAAGATGATTTGAATAATGTAGCTACGGTTTCACCCCCAGATGGTTCTAGAACACTTCAGGATGACAGAAAACTCAGCCTTGGTATGAAGTATTTTAACGTTATCTAAGGATGGAAAACACTTCTTGGGAGAAACGCTCACAGTGGAGGAAAGGTAAACTGTTTACATTTGCTCTTCGCCTGACTTGCTTTGAGCTCAGAACGTGCTGTCGTGTTAGTGTGCTGCGTGCACTGGGGAGGCTCAACAAAAACAAACGGAAGGGGTGCCTTCTTGTCTCAGTACATGCGGATTTATACAGGCACCAGTATTAGCATTAATGGGTGTTAGATGCGTAAAACCCAGCCCCTTCAACATGATAACAGATACATAATACACCCCTTAATTTTTAATTCACTCGGGTCTCAATTTTAAAGCATTTTCTTGTAGTTTGTCCTAATTATAATCATTTTTAATGACAGCTTAAAAATTTCATCCAACTGTCTTATCACATACGGTACTTAATTTCTCAAGTGAACAGTTTTACTGTACACCATTCTGGGAATTTTAAGAACTAAAACATAAAAGGAGAGAAAGTCCTTTGTATGGTGAAACTAAATGTTAATTGTTCTAATATACATAAAGAGACCAAAGCAGTTTCTAGAAGCTCCGGGCGGTTGTTCCTGCAGAGGTTTCCCTGATTGCTTTAAAGGGAGATTGACAGAAACCCAGGGGAAAAAGAAGAAAAGGATTTTTTTTTTTGCATTTTGCGAGGTTCTGCCAAAAATCAGAACTGAGATTGCATATTCATTGTAATATGCTACATAGCTGAATAGATGACACTTGCTTGCCTAGACCAAAGTGGAAACCACCTAGCTGGAAAAAATAATTAGCTGGCTACCTTGGCCAAACCATCCTTGAACCTTCTCATCTGTTAAGCTGTTTGAGGCATACTCAAATTTCCCATGTATGCTCACACTTATCATCACTCAACCAGGGAATGGCTGTAACATCATTAGGAGACAAGACCGTTTCAGGCACTAAGTAAACTGCTGAGCTGAGAGGAGTCTTCCTCGCTTACTTAAAAAAAAAAAGTTTTGGGCCCAGTGCAACAGGATAGTGGCTAAAGTCCTCACCTTGGACACACCAGGATCCCATATAGGTGTCACTGGTTTGTATCCTGGCTTGCTCCACTTCCAATCCAGCTCCCTGCTTGTGGCCTGAGAAAGCAGTTGAGGACGGCCCAAAGCCTTGGGACCCTACATTCATGTGGGAGACCTGGAAGAAACTCCTGGCTCCTGGCTTTGGATTGGCTCAGCTCTGGCCATTGCGGCTGCTTGGGGCGTAAACCAGCTGAGTTTTGTCATGTCTCAGTCACTTATTATTTTTGGAGAGGCCAGAAGTCTCCAAAAAGCTCATATTGAGCAAGCAGAAGTTTTCCATGTTTTGCTTTGTCTGGTAAAAATTCCACTTAAGTCTCCTTGGATCACACCACAGGTGGGTAACTGATTCCAAACGGGAAAGCTCACCTTGATTTGTGATAAACACTGAAGATGAGAGTGAAAAGAACAAAGAAAAATTTGGGAGTGCAGACATTTACATTATTTAAATTGTGGTATAGAGCAAGCCACACTGCACATAACCTATAAGGGAGAGTTGACATACTTTACTGTAGGTTTCAGTCTCCAGGGCATGCTGCAGTGCTGGTGGGAAATCTATGAGAAATACATTTTCACTTGTATCATTCTAAAAATCCAGGTTCAGCCACTCTTAGAGCATTCATTCTAATCTGACCCCTCACCCCCTGCCTGGTGATTTGAGAGCAAGACAGAGTGACGTGGGGCCCAGTAATCTGGTTTCTTTGATAGAACTTGAGTAGATTCATGTAAACTAATCCCCTTCCCAAAATGTCAAATTAAACAAAATGAATACATGTTTTCTCCCCTAGCAGAAGCTTATAACTCTTCATGAGTAGGCAATTTCTTCCTCCTTTAAAGAAAAAACCCTAATAATGGAGTTTCTAGCCACACACACACACACACACACACACAAATGTTTTCTATTTTTAAAATATCATATAGACCACTTGCCATTGGAGATTCACATGAGTTTTTCCAGGGGCTTGCAATTGAAAGCAACATTTTAGAGGAAAATCTGGCTGTGGTTTGACCCTCTAGGGTTTGGGTACATCCAGATCCAACATAACTATTGGGAGAAGGCAGCATTTTCCTTCCCCCATGCGTTTACTCCTGCCTGGCTCCTGTTCCAGATGGCAGAAAGGCACAGACGCTATTTCCGTGCGCGTGCGGTCTGTCTTCACTTCCTTTTGGGAAGGGCCCAGGTCTTGCTGAGTGGCTTGTGCGGGCTTCACATTTGGATGTGTGTCCCCTATGCACTGTCCACTCTCACATTTGCAGCCTCTCTGACAGTCTCCCTAAGGGCTAGAGGGTTTGCAGTGTAATGATTAGAGCACAACATTTGCCCAAATAAGTTTTCTTCCACCGTGTGCCAGATGGAATGAAGAAGCCAGGCACAAACATTTGCCTCTCTTTTTCTCTCCCAACCCCCTCTTTTTTTTTTTTTTTTTTTTTTGGATGCTTCTCTCCCATCTACGAGTATGTGCATGTGCAGTCTGTTTTGACTTCTTTTTGAGAAAGAAACAGGTTTTTCCATGTGTCCCATGTGAGGCCAATATAAGACCTATAGCGGTATTCTCCCATTGCTGCAGACTGCCCTTTTGCTAGAACCACCTAGACTCCCCAAGTGGTCTGTGGTGTGTTTCTATGAATGGCGGTTGGGTGTGACAGAGTAGAATTTGTTTCTTTTGTGGCAGGGTACATCTGGAGAGTGGAATCTCCAAGCCATTGGCTACCCCTGCATCTGAGCACATGACCAGCAAGGCAGAGGCTGGGAAAGTTAATCTCTTCTCTACATCCTGGCTGGGCCAAGGAGACCCAGTCCCCTCGAGCAGAAGAGAAAGTTGCATTCACTGTAAATGCTGGAGGGTAAAAATCAGTACCAAATTAGTAGGTTCCAAAAATCATTTTCAATGAAAACTTCATGTTAAAAAGCATGTTAATACCCAATGGTTAGTGATTTTTATGATAGTGTTAAACCATTTGTGCTGAGCCTCTTCTGTTGATGCTGTTTCCTCACTGAAGAAAGAAATTGGCTGCTGGTGCAGCGCTTGTGCGCTTCCACTGTTGCTATAAAATCAGCCCCCGGGAGAATTTTAAGTCTTCTTGAATTGCTTTTTAGCACAGACTAAGGAAGTAAAAGTTCTAAAACCGCCTGGTTACAGACAAATCACTTAAAAAGCCAGCTTTGAATTGGCAAAGTCATGCTACAGGAAATGTTTCAAAAGCCAGAATATAACAATATGAAAGCTAAGTATTGTTATTTATTTAACAAACGAAACAGGCTGTCATTGGGAACGAGGAGCCTCTTGAAGGTCATGAGCACTTCCAGTTCCTTGTTGGGACAGACATCCTGTTATAATGCGTGATGATGTTTACATACGTGTGTCTTGGCGGGTGGACTTGTTTGTAAACACGCACAGGCACATATTCACTGTTCAATCAAAATTCATTAATCCTTCGCAGGTTGATTCAAAGTAGCTCCTAATGGAAAGCCCTTTTCCAGGTGGCCAGAATCACTGTATTTCCCAATTTTAAAAAATACATAATAATCTACAACATAAAATATGGAATCTAAACTTGGTTTAATATAAATCTGATCTGCCCAGAGCTGAACTAAACAGATCTAGTAGAATGTTCAATACAGCCTGGGAACATAGCGTTTTTCCAGTGAGGCCAGATCTCCAGGGAAGCAGGACTCTCGTAGGGGGACTTACTGCGCTTGATTGAGGTGTTTGGGTAACAACATCATCTTGCTCCTCCTCCTCCATATGAGCCCACTCAGGACTGACACTTTCTGCATGCCTCTCTCTTGCTTGTTCCTGAGCTGTGAGGGTGGTGGTCTGTATGATGTGGGCTCAGGCAGCATTTAAACACATGGCATTGTGTACTTTCATCTTACATGGCAGGACACCACTTCAGCTCACTCATCGCTCAGGAAAACACAGATCATCAGTAACAAAATAATTCTATTAAATAAAAGAAAACATTTCAGCTGGTTTTAATTGATTGACTGTGAGACCTTCAATTCAGGAATCCATTTAAAAAAGGTCCAGGGTAAGCCCCCTGGAAGATTGCCATGGACTGTAATGCTCCCTGGCTTACATGGAACGACCTTTGGGTTGGTTATCCACCAGTATTACAAACAACCTATCCTCCCCAAATGTAACAAAGAGCTAGGATTGTAAAAACCGGGGAAGACATTTGAGAAATGATAAACAACCCTGAGGATTTGAGTATTTATTCTAGGTCTTATGATGACATATTTTTATAACACTTGTCTGGGTGCCAGGAAATTGCAGGGTGGAAAATCACATTCCCCAAATAAGTGAAGGGTGTGTCACCCTGAGCTGCCTCCATCTCTAGCAAACTCTATTGATAGCTGAGAAAGAGTTTTAAGGTGCAAGAATGAGATTTAATTCCTCTCAAAATGTCTTTTAAGAACCGTATGTTCACAGAAGCCTTCTTTTTCTTCCTTACTTTCTTCTTTTTTAACAGCCCGCTTTCAGTGTTTGCTAATTTGTGATCTTTAAAAATGTCTAATGTGTTTTCAGGCCTTCTGTGTACCTTTCATGAGAAAGGTTCCTCTGCTTAATTAATTTGTGTTCTTTTTTATTTGCCAGATAGGGTCTTCTGTAAAAATAAAATATTTCCTTTAAGAAGCAGCGAAGAAAGAACTGGAATAATTTTGCCTTTTAATTGGAGAACATTCTAGGGTAATTTGGGGGTCAAGAAGATGAGAAATGAGGAAGTGTGTTCACTAGATTGCCCTTTCAGTATTTGAAAGACTATACACTGGAAAGGCAGTTCGTCTTCTTTACAGCAATAGAACTTGAAGTTGGGATTCCAATAGAAATCCTACACACCTTTTCTGCAAATCACTACTTTGCAATGCAAAATATCACCAATACAAAGTTTCAAATGCTGCAACAAATTAAGGATGATCATCTACATGGCCAACAAAGATGCCGGCGTGCTTTCCCCACAATTAAAAGCTGTCGCACAAAGAGAAAAATGGTTTGTGTGCAAATCAGGACTTAGGAAGAATCGTCCTCATTGAACACCAGAATTCTCTATGCATGTAGAACTTCAATAATTGTTTCATGTTGGCCAAGTGAGGGACTATGATTAGTAACAGGTAAAACAACGAAGTTTGCAATTTTGACTTTGTTCGGTTAGGGGTTGAAAAGTGCAACTTATACCAAATCCATCTGATTTCACGCATAGTTTACTATCAGTAAATGTGGCTTTTACATTGGTCGAAATCTGTGTGAGGCATGCATTCATTTTAGGGAAGTTGGTGGAAATGTTGTGTTTCAATGACCAAATCCAAGTGGATGGCCTCCAAAGGACATGAAAAACAACTCCCTTTTGGACTGAGGAAAATCCTTGCGGTGATCATTAGTAACACGAGAGACATAAAGCAGCAGAGGGCATTTTTGTCTTTGCATGCCCAGCATTGAGCATCTATGGATGCTGTGCAGGTGCTTGGGACACATACAAGCAGACTGCATCAAACAGCCTCACGGCTGTACATCCCACACTGCTCCCTCCATAGGAGCGTGCCTCAGAAGGTCCCCAACTCGGGCGATCTGCTGCCACCCTCCTGACATTCTTAGTACATTTGTGTTTGAATTTGTGCTTTGGAAGTGAGGTCTGAGAAGACACAGAACATGCCCATAAGCAAGAAGGTTACAAGCAATATACATGATCATTATTGCTTGCTACTCTATTCACATACTCCTTTCACGAGGGCCCTTGAACTGAGCATTTTGGAGGATCTGTGACCATGGGTGTTGAATGCAGTCCAGACTGAGAACAAAGCAATCATATTCTAGAAGCTTCAAGTTCTACTGAGGGTCAGCAAAATATGCCCACATCAGGAAATAAAATTAAAACTGTAGAGTGTAGTTTCGTGCAGTGTTTCTACTCTTCTGATGAGAATAAAACACATACACATATAAGACGGTGAAACACGAACTGTTCAGCTTGATGATTCTCTGTGAGGGTTAAATACTCTGATATTTGCATTTAAAACAGTCACTGCATGGGGCCAATGTTGTAGCACAGAGGGTTAAGTAGTTGTCTGTAGAGCTGGCATCGCATATGATTTCCAGTTTAAGTTCCAGTTGTCCCACTTTCAGTAGCTCTCTGCTAAGATACCTGGGAAATCAGTGGATGATGGCCCGAGTACTTGGGCCCCTGCCAGCCATTGGGAGATCCAGAAAGAAGCTACTGCCTTCACTTTGGCCTGGCCTCAGCTGTTGTGGCCATTTGGAGTCAACAACGGATAAGAGTTCTCTCTCACCCCTTCAGCTCCAACTCTACGTTTAAAATAAATACACCTTTAAAAAATAAATCAGGTATGGCACAGTACAAAGATGAATGGTAAAAACTATGGTAATGGAGCTGGTTCTGTGGCACTGCATGTTAAACTGCCATCTACAGCGCCAGCATCCCACATGGGCATCAGTTTATGTTCCGTCTGCTCCACCTTCTCTCTTCCTTCATCTCTTCCTTTCCTTTCCTTTCCTTTCCTTCTTTCTTTCTTTCTCTTTCCTTTTCCCCTTCTCTTTCCCTCTCTCTCTTTTCTTTCCCTCTCTCTTTTCTTCTCTATTTTTATTGGAAAATCAAATTTGCAGAGAGAAGGAGAGACAGAGAAAGATCTTCTGTCCACTGGTTCACTCAGCAAGTGGCCACAGTGGTCGGAGCTGAGCTGATCCGGGGCTCCCACGTGGGTTCAGGATCCCAAAGCTTTGGGCCGTCCTCTACTGCTTTCCTAGGCCACAAACAGGGAGCTAAAACGGAAGTGGAGCACCCAAGATACGAACGAGTGTCCATATGGGATCCTGGCACATGCAAGGTAAGGATTTAGCCACTAGGCTATTGCACCGGGTCATCCACCTGCTCTTTTTTCACTAATTATTTTTATTTTTGATGATTTTTACATAGTTGATAAGGGTGATAAGGGTCAAGAGCTACAGGAAAGTAGGCGAGATCATCATTTCCACATTCTTTTTTTCCTTCCTGTATCTGGGGGAAGAAGGGAGACAAGGAGCAGAGCCACACTCAGCTCTGCACCCTGGGATGGAGGACAGTCACCTGAACCACCCTGGGGTCCCTGATGTGAGGCAACCTCTGAGGGTCCTGCTCATGAGGTTTTGATAGTTTAACAGTTCTGACTTACTGCCAATTTCGCCACTCCAAGCACGATTAAATCTCTCCAGAATCCACTGGCTGACATAGTCCACCTTAGACTCTGTGTTTGCCAACACTTGCCTGGAGTAGTTGATTGATTTGTTCTACCCTCCATGCTCTGTTGTGGTACCAGGTGTCCTCTGAAGACTCCAATGTACTGCTGTATCCTCCATGTGAACCTGGATATGCTGTTTATTGTTATGTTTAAGCCACAGAGGAGATCCAGCTCTGACACATGCACTCCATGGTCAGACTATGGAACCTGCTATTCTCTCCATGGTTGGGGTTCTGAGTCCAGCAATTCAGTTGGGGTATCATGGTGATGTGGGTCAATTCTGTCTCCAGCCCTGTCTTCTAGTCCCATGTGGGCTGGGGTATCAGTCTGACCCATACAGACCCTCTGATCTCTTCCTTTCAAACGACCAGGTCTTAGTCCCCTCGCTTATTTGTAAGTACAGTGGGCCTGTCCTTGGGAGTCCCTCAGGATTCATTCCTTACCTACACATACAGAGACCTTATTCATGGATGTCCCTAGGCAGTAATTCCACACCCCCAAGACTCCTGAATTCGCTGCCTACAAGTCCAGGATTCGCCTACCGCTTGGCAGTGGTGGTAGGGGCTAGGGCCCCAAGAACTGAGTCCACCCTGGCTCAGGTACCCCCTTCAGCTGCCAACCCCAGCTGTTCCAGCCATTTGGAGAGGGAATCAATCGATGAAAAACCTCTCTCTGTATGTGTGTCTCTCTGCAAATCTGCCTTCCCTTTACTGGTAATACTCTAGTTTCAATTTTGCTTTACTTAGAATGTTAAATGACAAAAATGTTATAACAAAGAGAGAGAGAGAAAGTGAGTACTCAAAAGAGAGGAAAATACTTCATATATTTTGAACAAGGAGTCCTACTTTTGCATTTTGCACTTAGCACCACAAATTATGCAGCTTTCCCTGGGTTTGGTCAGAGAAAGAGAAATCACACCAATCACGTTGATGGAGATAATTTGATGCAGGAACTGGATACAAGGCTACTGAGACCTGAGAAGGCAAGGCAGAAAATGGATGCAACAGTAAACAATAGCTACTAATCCTCCAGCAGGGAAGAGCTGGGATTAACAACACCCAGGAAGAGCCCTGCAGAGTTACGACACAGACAGTGCAAGAATACCTGCCAGATGTTGGGGTCTGAAGGGCAAGTGTGTGAATTCAGGATACCGAGCTCTGAGGAGAAGCGGCTGTGTGCTTGTGCAGGTACTTCTTATGGGGCACACTGCCCTGCTTCCAGCAGTACCACTAGAACCTGCAAACTGGATTCAGCCCCGCTAGAGCCAATAACTGTATCCAGAAGAGCAGGCCACACAGAGAAGGGGTGAGATCTGTCTGCCTCTTTGTCCCTCCAGCTTGCTTGTAGTGTTCTCTATTGTCCAACCCCAAGAGAAATTCAACTGGTAAAGGAGAAACGTGACTTGCAGAGTCCTAGCCCTAGCATTACGAAGAAAAGGATGAAATGGGACCGAGACTAAAATGGTGATTGTCCCTGACTGCTGAAGTGCTTTCTATCTTGTTATATTTCTTTGTCTTGGCAATGATCTAAGTATGAATGTGTCTGCTTACTAAATGTCTGCTCTCGGTACACCAGAGCGTCAGTTACATGGAAAGAGGGAGGCTTTTTTTTTCTTTCCAGTGCTAGAAGATGCCTGGTATGTAACAGGCATAAACAAAACACTTGTTTTTAACTCAAGGGAGAATGAGTCCATAGAAATATTTTCCATCATTAATATTATGACGTGTGAGTGTAGGGTAGGCTAGAAATATGGTATTGTGCTAAAGGAGTGCTTCTCGGTTTTCTTACCATAGCCCAAATTTTCTATTACCTTTCAAAGCACATAACTTAGGATTGACCATGCTCATTTCATTTAAAGTTTCTAGTTACCAGATTCTCTTTCTCCTTCTGTCTTTCTCTCTTGTGTGTAGGCATGTACAACCAGCCACATTTCTGAGCTCAAGAATTTTACTGATATAAATGAAGAGGTTAAAATAAGCAAAAATGTTTTCTGAATAACCCATATGCCTGTCAACTGAACAGATAAGTTAAATGTGGTATGGCATATAATGGAATTACTTGGCCATAAAATAGAAATGAAGGAGTGATGCACACACTACAGTATGGATGAATCCTGAAAACACTGTTCTGAGTCAAAGAAGCCAGACATCATATGATCTCATTTAGGCAAAACTTCCATAATAGGTAAATCTATATAGACAGCAAGTAATTGAGTGGCTGCTAAGGTCTAGGGGTGGCAGTGGTGGTTTTCATAGCATGGAGAAATGATAGCTAAAGAGTACATACACATTTGGTTTTTTTTTTGGGGGGGTAAGCATGAGAGAGAGAGAGAGAGAGAAAGAGAGAGAAGATCCCCCTCCCATTTCTGTTTTACTTTCTACATGCTGACGATGGAGCCTGAAGCTGGGGACACAATCCAGCTCTCCTACAGATAGTGCAATAGTGTCTGCATTTGAAGGAAGCTGAAGTCAGGAGCTACAGCCGGAAATTTAACTAATGGATTCCAATAGCTAAAGATGCAAGAATCTTAATCTATGTCTTTATCATGAGACCAAATGCCAGCCCGCAGGGCTTTTGATTTGATAGAAATGTTTTAAAATGGACTATTATGTAAGCTAGGTATATTTGTGTAACTACTGAAAATGATCAAACTGGAGACTTTAAAGGAGTGAACAGTTTGGTATAAATGTAACTCATTAAGGGAATTATTTAAATAAATATATTCTGGGACAAGATGGTGAATGCAGAATACATGTATGTGTTTTCTCCTACTCTACATACAACGGATAGATAAACCACCACCCAAGGACATAATCTAGCCCATTGCCCATTAGCCTGTCATTTGTAAATAAAGTCACATTGAAATATAGCCATCATTTAGTGTTATCTATAGTCATTTTGTCACTATGATACCAGAATAAAGAACTTAGAACAAAGACTTCAAAATCTACAAAAATCGAAAATGTTTAATATTATCTGCCTTTGATCAGAAAATACTTGCTATATTTTAAAAGAAAATGATCAAATAATAATAATAATAACAACAATGTTGGAAGAGAAAATACTTGTCATACTTATAGCTATGCATCAAGGCAGCACATATCGGAAATGACCACATTGAAAATTTGCTAAAAATTACAACCTAATTTTCAGCATTTCTTTTGTGATCACATTATCAGCTCAATCAATCACTTTTGTTGACTCAGATTTCATCTATTTAATGTCACTACTCAGGAGCAAAAACTGCTCTCATTAAAACACAAGGCTTCCTCCCTTCAAAAGAGCTCATGCTTCACCTTTACTGAAAGAGCTCTTCTCAGACTCAGTTGGAAAGATTTTTGTCGAATGCTCATTTCTGCACACACAGAGGAGTCATGAGGTTGAGAACAGGCAAACACAGAAACCCCAGTGAGGGGATCTGGAAGAAGTCTGGATTCTGGACTAGCAGTATCAAACACCAGCCAGAAACTTGCTAATATTTCTAAATCTCGGACTATTCCCTAGACCCAGTGAATCAAAAACCCTGGGAATGGTGTTGAGCAACCATGTCTTACCAAGTGTGTGGGTGCAAGACAAATAAAAAGCATCCATTAGTTTTACAGCCTACTTGGAATGAACAATTTACCACCTTCTCTGGCCTGTCTCCATCCATCAGATGTCCCACTGAGATTAAGAATGGTACAAAATGGAGACAGCATTGGAGAGTAGCAGGTAGGCCACTCTCTGATGCTGGCATTCCTTCTGGGCAAAAGTGTGTGTCTCTGCTGTTTCACCTCTGATCCTGCTCCCTGATTTTGGCCTGAGCAAAGCAGTAGATGACCCAAGTATTTTGGCCCCTGCCACAGATGTGGAAAACACAGATGAAGCCCCTGACTCCCGGCTTTGCCCAGGCCCACAGCTCACGGTTGGGGCCATATGGATAGTGAACCAACGGATGGAAAATGTCTCTATAATTTCGAGTTACGTGGCATTAAGTGAAAAGAAGCCTTGGTTTTAAGGTAGGCTCTGTGTCCATGGGAGGGACTTGGCAGCACAGGGAGAGGAAATTCTTGTATCTTCTTGCGAGTAGAAAATGTGTCTTTCCTGGGTGATGTGATAGAACATGACAGGTGCCCGTGCAGTCAGAGCAGCCCTCACTGAAGAGGCGACAGTTAAGTGCACTGTGAAAGTCCAGGAGGCATCAGCTTCTCAAAGGGCAGGAGAAGCATTCTGTCTCCCTCCGCACATCTCCATCTCAAACCATCCTGGGCATGAATGACAAGTTAATAAACTTACAGCATCCATTTATTCATGCCACACTGTTGTTCCAGAAATAAATATGGCTCCTGAGACAGTCTGTATCATTATCAGATTTAGTCTTCATGCTCCTATGGGCCATATACTACTCATCTTTTCTATGCAAGTGGTATTTTTTTTTTTTTTCTGTCCATCTGTGGCTTTGGCCATGCACTCATCCTGCCTGCATCTGCTTCTTTCTCACATCCACATGGAAGGCTACCTACCTCATACTGTGTCACTGCATTAAATAATCATATGAATTGCACTCACTTTTTTGTTTCTATGTTTTCCCTGGTAGAATCATTCCCGTCACACTACTTCTCCATCACGTTATAACACATTGGAAGAAATGCTTCCCCATATGTATGCATACACCTGCCTTTCCATTTCTCTCTCAGCTACTTTTAAGAGTTGGATCACATTAAGGTTTTCACTTTTGTTTTCCCAGAATCCATATACTAGGTAATTAATGAATGACTATCAATCTCAGACAGGAAATTATGCTTTTAAGGGAGTGTTCTAAAGAAACTATTTGCAGTAGCATTAGCACCTATTTCATTTTTCCTTAAGGGCAATTTCTGTTTGGTCTATCTAAACAAACAACAGAAGTAGTGTTAGAGGAATCTCACAGAGACAAGAAGAAACCTGCTCCTATATAAAGGGTTCCCCAAAGGGATCAACAGCATAAACTTCTCAGTGTTAGTGATTTCATAAGTAGAAAGAAACAAGGATGGGAAGGGAGATAGAAAGAAGACAAAAGAATGGGTTGGAAAAAAAAGAATGGGTTGGAAGCCAAAAGGGTTTTTCAAAAATCAAGCAATGAGAGGGCTGTTTTTTTTTTTTTAAATGAGTCCTAGTCACCAAAATTTCTAAAATTATGTATTTCTTGTCTTCCAGCTTTGTAAGTCCAGCAGGGCTTGGACTCTGCTTCGACACCTGTTAGCACACATGTATGTACTCCCAGGGAACATTCGTAAGTCTTAGCACAGATTTCAGAGCACCGGTCATGAAAGTATCAAGCACAACTAGTGAAACAAAGTGGGAAAAAAAAAAAAGGCAAGAAGGCCACAGCATAGTATGGCAGTTAAGGATCTTGGGTCAAGAATCAAATCCTTGTTGAGTCAGCGAGCTGGTGTCAAGTGTCTGCTCCATCCTTCCCCAGCTGTTGGCCTCAGGCAAACTGAGAAAAGCTTCCGGGCAGTGGGTTTAAGAGACTCACTCCTTGTTGGGAAGCTTAAATGAGATAAGGCAGATGAAACACTTAGCATAGGGGTTGCACCTAATAAACACTCAATAAATGCTAATTATCATATAAAGGACTACTCTTTCTGTCTAACCACCAGATGACATTTCCTTTGGGGGGGGGGGGGTCTGTAGACTCCACTATTCAATGATTTTTCTGATATTTGATATTTCACTGCAGTGGCCTGCTTTTATATTTTTAGTTTTATAAGTATACTTGCTAGCCAACTGGTAGGAAATACTGCACTTGACCAACGTGCCAAACCCACTTCCCTGTGGAAAAGACAGTGCTGTCCTATTCAAAAATAAGACAAAAGCTGTGTCAACTATGGAGAGAAAAATGGGCACGAAGGTATTTTCTGCCACAGTCTAGGTGGCTTTCCATGCAGGTGACAGCAGGGGCCACGGTGGCATTAACTTCATAGGAGCAGATAAGTCAGCAGGAGCTACTCAATCACTTGACAGAAGTCAATTTAGAAAGTATCTGAAAAGCTTGGCTTTAAAGATAATCACATTAGGAATCAAAAAAGGTCTAATGTTAGAGTCATGCCTTTCAAATGCAACAAATCATTATACCTGTCAAGATTTATGGGCAGATGTATTTATGTTGACACCGGACCACTAATACTTTGACAAATGAGAGGTCTTGACATATACAACAGATATGTCCAAGGCTATTTTCCCTTTCAAAAAATGGGATGAAACAGTGGATTATGACAGCCGAGTGAACCAGGCTGGTATGGCTCTGGGGATCTCCACTGCCTGGACATACCCTCCCCACCCCACTGCCCACTATCCACAGTGTAAACAACGTTAAGGACTAAGGGCTGCTCTCACAATGCACAAGAATCAAAGTGGCTGATATGAAAGTCTAATAACGAATGGACTCCCCATTGAGGTTTCCCACGCACAGAAATGAGTCTGATTCCTTGGCCCCCAGAGGATTTGCAGTCCTCTGTGAAGGAAGTGAGGAAAATTTGATTAGCAGCTAAGTATCTGAGTGTGGCAATGCTGCAGTGGCTTCAGCCTCTAACTTTATTACACAGGCTAATTCCTATCAGTCAACTGAAGTCAGAGCTTGATGCATACTCAAATACCTGGAAGAAATGTGCTTTGGGCAAAAAAATACATTTTTTGTCACTTGACAATTAGCTTTATGATTATCATTAGAAATTCGATAAACTCACAATGTTCAAAAGGGACCTAGGATGAGATTCATTAATGTAATAGGATCCATAGCATTAATAAGAGGGATCTTTGCAGATAACATTTTACTTCTACCTGCTTGATTTGGGAAATTGTTCCTTGCATCTTTGTATTGATTCGTATTCTTTGCTTAGGAGAGTCCAATCTACAATAATTTAGTCCCTGGATTAAAAGCAGAGATTTCTCTATCATTTGACAACTCAATGTGAACCAAGTCTTTGTCGGGAGGAAACAAGAGACTTGAATGCAGGCGGTGAGTTTCACCATAGGAACAGAGATTAGATATTGGGTATTACTTGCAGAGAGGGCAAACTTGGCGCTACTGAATCAGAGGTCTCCATGTGCTGCAGCAGGTAGCTTGGGTGGAAAATAAGGGCTCAGCCAGTGTGCATCCACCCTTGTGCACAAACACACACACCTTCTGAATTTAGATGTGACTATGAAAAACAGGAGCATAAGAGGAGTTTGGCAGGACACAGACTTCAACTATGCCAATATCCATTCGTTCATTCAAAACATATTTAGGAACACTTACTGTGCTTCAGGCATCTTGCTAAGCCCTGGAGACGGGCCAGTGGAATATCTCTGGCAACTTGGCCTGCTCACAGGAGCTGACGCTCAGGCTCTGGCTAGTACAAGGGCAAAGAGCAGCAACCAATAAACATGGGCAAGTACACAAGATAAATGCGGAGGTAGATGAATGCTATAAAGAAAACAAATACAATGGAGAGTAACTTGGAGGAGATAGCTATTCTCAGTGGGAAGCTTAAGAAAGAAACGATGACTAAGAGCTAAGATCTGAAGAAGAGAATAGGATAGCAATGCTAAAATCTGAGTGTGCTCAAGAGTAGGGCCAGCCAAGTTAAAAGGCCTTGAGATATGCAAAGACTCTTTCTTCCTCTCTTCTCCCCCACCCTCTTTCTCTCTGTCCTTGGAATAGGTAGAGTGACCAAGAGGGAAATTTGATGAAGATCCAGTGAAAAGGTTTAAAGTAAGGAATAATAATATCATCTACTTCTAATTACAAAGACACTAGGGGATAGGGGAAGGTACAGTGGCCTAGCACGCTAATCTTCTGCCTCTGGCACCAGCATCCCATACGGGTATCAGTTTCTATCCTGGCTGCTCCAACTTCTGATTCAGTTCCCTGCTGATGCACTGGGAAAGTAGCAGATCACCTGAGTGCTTGAGCACATGTACCCACTTGGGGGGGACCTGGAAAAAGCAACTGGCTCCCGGTTTTGGCCATGGTGGCCATTTGGAGAGTGAATCACTGGATGCAAGATTGCTGTCTCTCCTTGTTCCTCTCTGTATTTCTGACTTTCAAGTAAAAATAAATAAATCTTAAAAAAACAAAACAAAACAAAAAACTCCAACTCTGTGGGGCAGGCATTTGGCCTAGCAGTTAAATTCCCAGTCGAGGCCCCCATGCTGTATGTTCCATTTGGAACAACAGCTTTCTGTTAATGCATTCCCTGGGGAATGGCAGTGATGACTCCACTAAGTGGATTCCTATTATTCACTGGGGGTCTGGATTGTAACCTGGCTCCAGGAATTTGTCCCAGTCTAGACCCAATCATTGTGGGTATCTGAGCAATAAAACGGAATATGAGCATTTCTCTCCCTTTCTCTCCTACTCTCCCTTTCCCTTCTCTCCTCCCCTCTCTCTCTCTCTTTCCTTCTTTCTCCATCTTGTTACCCACCCTTTCTGTCTTAAATAAACAAGCTAAAAATATATTCTGATTGCTCTGTGAGAGACTGATTATATAGATGTAAGAATGAGCACAGGGAGTCGTGCTAAGACTGCTAAGCAATGCAGGCAAAATAATGGCAGTGTGGACCATGTGGACCACACGTGGAAGTGGATGGATTTGGGATTGATTTTGGAGTAAAAACAGTCTATAATTTCATAGTCAGTTTCTTCCAATGTTAATTTTTTTTCTACCATGCACCTAAGATTTATATGGAGATTAATGAAATGGTATCCATACAGTGCTTTGAATTCCTTGGAGAGAACAAAGAGTTATTATTATTTTCCTTACTCATATTATAAATTTATTAACTTTTAACTCCTATATTGAGGTAGGTATTTCACTGACAGCTGGGGTCTCATTTAGCTAACCAGGTGCCCATGTTAAACAAAGGTTATATTATTATTGAGCATATTATTAGAAAAATATAATAGCTCATGTTGAATACCAATAATGAAACCTCATTTTGCATAACTGCAGCAGGTAGCTTTAGTTGCCAGGCCTGGGTGAGTGTACTCAGTGAGCATATTTCTGATATTCAATGTTGTCGTTTTTTTTTTTTTTTCCTGTTTAAGGAGCTGTGGAATTCTGAGTGATTTCAGACCAATTCATTTCCAATGTTAGCTTTGCACAATGGTCAAAACCAAAACTCTCTCCAGAATTTTAAATTAATTTGTGAAGGAAGTGAGGGCCACTATGTTGACAGGGCAAAACAAGAAACCTCAAATTAACTGGTCCTTAAGAAGTAATTAACCCCAGGAACTTATAGGAGGAAGGCAATATTAGAATATGTTCATGATTAAATTTAAGGTAACATAATAAATGTAGCAAGAATACAGGTGAATATATTTTTTCACAGACTGGGTGTGGACAAAGTCAGAGCTAATATATTACCTGAAAGCATTCTATTCTCCCCTTAATGTCCTTTCCCCAATCAGATTGCTACCAGGCATAAAATTATAAATACCTTCACTTGATAGTTGTTTTTAAAAATATGCTACAAGTCTTTTCCAAAAAGTTAATGGAAAATTCATATTATCAATAAACTAGCCTGAATTTTAGATTTGAACATCAAAATAAGCCTTTAATCTATTTTTATATGCATTTTAAAAATAGTATCTTGTATTAGAGCTTAAACAGAATGATATGGCTTTAGTGAGGCAACTGTATGCAGAAATTTTCATCAGCATCTATGTGAATCTGGGAAAAATATATCCATAATATAGACAAGGACATTGTGGTTAGTGTTTATGTGTGTCAGAGGCGTACATCCTAATAATTTGGAAATGAGTATTCTCTGAGAGCTAAGAAATCAATAAATAGTTAGAAGATATCATTATTAACAGCACTAATTCAAACAAGTCAGGCAGGCAAGAAGGATTTTCTCCAGCTTTGTGACAAGTGTGGATTCTAGAAAGAGTAAGGACTCCTTAACTTGGTCAGATCATTGCAGCATATTCTATGGTTCCTTCTAAATTGGCAGTTATTGCTTACTTACTGATTCCTCACTCAGTTTTTATTTTCTTTCCTCCTTTGTTAATGCAACTTTGATTTTGTTTTAGCTAACTATGTGCCTAGGTAAATGTTCAGCTTCCCAGATTCCATTGCAGCTAGGTCTGACATAGGGCACAATGCAAGCTAATGAGATATAAATGGAAATACACTGGATAGGATTTCCAGACAGGCCAGACTCAGGCAGCATGCCTTGTTTTTTTTTGTTGTTGTTGTTTTGTTTTTTTAAATTTTAGGCAATGGCCCTCGGTTTCCTTCCATTTCTTCTGTTTCACAAATATCAATGTAGTGCCTAGAGTGGGAGATGAGACATGGGAGGACTTCAGTTAGCTCATGGGAAAAAAAAAGTTCATGGAGAGAGGAATTCAATGGGAAGTTTATTTTGGCAGAAAGCCTTATTTTTCATGAAGTTCTTGAACACCCTACAGATGTACAGATTTCCATTTTGGGGGGAAGCCAATTGAATCTATACTTCAATTACATTTTTGAGGTATCCTTATATTAAAAACATGAAGTATCAAGCAAGAAGAAAAAGCTAACTCAGTAAGGGTATAGAGAGAGCGCCGGCCTGAGCACTGCTGAGTCGCACTAACACTTCTGGACTACCTATTTCTAGATTTGTTTCATTTTGATGCCATGGTCTGCTGAGCTCCCTGTTGTAAGAGAGCTCAAGTTGCCAGACAGCTTTCACCTCATTTGCAGAACAATAATTCCCTATCTCATTGTGATTTTCCCAAGCTAAGGAACAAAGCTTTCTTTATCTAAGTGTTCTCTGTGGTGTCCAGCTAACAACTGGAGACCTAGAGAATATATGTAATTTTAGATAGTAAAATGGAAGAAAAACAAACAAAACAATTTAAAGCTTCTTTTAGACCAAGGACTCTTAACCAGGATTCTACTTTAGATTCATGAAGTGTGTATACTCACAGAACATTCCTCCCTGTGTTCTAGAAAGTCTGAGATGAGACCCTGGCAAATCATCTCCACAGACAAGAATAAATTCCCTCTATCATACATAGTGAACAGGAAATTTGGCTTAAACTGCAAATACCATACATATCTACCCATTTCTGTCTTCCTGGTATTCCCTTCCAGAAGTCTTCCATTCATAGGCTTCCTAAAATTTCCTTAATGGCAAAAACTCCACTCCCTACTGTTCCATCAGAGAAATGTGGTTTATTGTAATATCTACAGATTTTTTCTGCCTTAGTCATTTGAGGGAACAGCAGTAAGAAACAGCAAGAGGTCAAGCATGGCTGGCCAGTCTGGAGCATGTTCAGTGAGAAAGCTTCATGCTCATGTCTAATAAGGAGTTAGGGTATCACAGTATCACAGTTCTTCCATGACAGTTTCAAGGGGGATAAATACTGGTTGTCTTGAAGGGATGGGGAGGAGCAGAGAGGCACTCAATCAGGTAGGGAAACCCTGGGGCTTTAGGACTACAGGGTTTATTACTAAAAAAGTGAGCAAAAGGTCCATGAATGCCAGCTTTATTTTTAACCTATCTATATAATAGAGACAGGTTTCTGAGTACACAATTTTTCACTATAAAATTTAAAAATACTGAGCAACCCAGGCAAGGGATATTAAAACCTTCCCTCGATCAAAGAATACAGAAACAAACGCCAAACAAAGAATTTGTTACATAAAAATTTTCCTAATGGTGACAGATTCTGGTTTCTAACCTCAGCAGTTATCTTTTCCAGCACCTTCGTACACACATTTTCCTGATTAAAGAAGTTATCTATAATAAAACATAAGGCCTAACCACTTTAGAGGGCTCCTTGTGAAAGTATACAGCATTTCATTTAGAACAGTAAGGGTATCATTACTTTTCATTGATTACTCTCAATTGATGAGAGGTCATGCATTATTATAGACCTATCTTGCTTTATTTCCAATCAAATTCTATTTATATTTTGCCCTCTTGGACCAGGGTTTCCAATGACCTGCATTGCAGGAGAGAGAAAAGTGTGTAGATCTCCATAGTGTGGGCTAAACTGACAATGGTACAACTTCAAAAGCCACTTACATCTTATCCAACGATAGAGATGCAGAAAGCTAGACATTCGCATGCACAGATTTTCTTTCTCTAAAGTGATGGAAGATGAGTAAGGGATAGGGATTGGAAGAAAAGTTTTTTTCAGAGTTTACTATTTTTCCAATGGCCTATAACTCTGATTAGTTATAAAGCTCTTTCCTACTGAACCAAACTCTAGACTCAGAATTTCCAGGGCAGCATTTCAAACAGCCCCAGTTCCATCTGGTAGAGATGATCCACTGCATTAACCTAATAGCCATTAATGTGCAAGTTGAAGACCACTTCTTCAGGAAATAGGAAATAATGATTTGCTCAGGCACATGGTATCAGTCATTTTTCTGTTGCTATAACAAAATACCTCAGATTGTGTTCTTTATAAAGAAAATAGGTTGTTGGTTTAACTCATAGCATAGGAAGGTAAAAGCCAAAAATTAGGTGGCTCAATCTGTTTCAAGTCCAGAAGGAAGGACCACCTGGGCTGGGTCACAACATGGTGGAAAGGGAAACAGATACATACAGAGGTGGGGCACAGCATGTGGCATTTCAATAACCTCACTTTATAACAATCCATGTCAAACGAATCGAATCAGGGGCCCAGTCACTGGCTGAAGACTTCCCTTATTGCACAAGCTGCTCACCAGGCATAAAGGAAAAAAGGACAAGGCAGAGGTCTGCATGAGAGCTGCTGAGTTGGAAAACTGACTCCTGTGAAATTCAAAGTAAAATTTATAAAAGAGATCACATGTGTTCTGTGAGTTATTTGTCTATACAATACCTAAGGTCAATGATGCCTACATTTTTAAAAGATTTATTTAAAAATAAGATATATTTATGTTTTTGAAAGGCAGAGTTATACAGAGAGAGGGAAAGAGGGGACAGACTCTAACTGGTCGTTCACTTCACAGGTGGCTATATTTGAGGGTGACACAGGACAAAGCCAGGAGCCTGGAGGTTTTTCTGGGTCTCCCACATGGGTACTGGGCCCAAGCACTTGAACCACCTTCAGTTGCCTTCCTGGCTGCATTAGTAGGGAGCTGGATATGAAGTGAAGCAGATGGGTCTTGAACTAGCATTGGCATGTTGGCATCACAAACAGTGGCTTTACTCATTATGCTACAACAGCAGCATCACCAAATGCTTTTTATATAAGGAAACGTTTGGCTACTGTTTCTCTTTATATATTTGAAGTTTTAATGCCATATTCCCAACAAGAGCTCACTCCCTCTCTTCAGGGAATAGGACATCGGCCTGAGGAACTTCGAACTGGACAGAAACTGCAGATTGTCACCATGCCACCCTTTCCTACCAGGAAAAGTGTACCATCCAAACATTTGGGCAGTGTAGTTCTAAGAATGCCAATTCACACTTGTTCAGCTTTCATTCTGGCAGCACACATCTGAGTCCCACATTTTCCAGGCTTTGTGCAAGGCACTGTGGCTATAGCAGTGGATTTAGCTCCCAGTGGCCTGGCCCCATGGAGCTTTTAATCAAGTGCATTTTAATCAAGGGCCATAGATCCCATGTGAAGTTTAATCACAGTCACTAATTTTTTCTCTAAAAGCCATTTTTAAATACATTAAATGTAATAGGTTACAAAGAAAATCAACGAAAATGCAATTGTTAAGTAATTCAGACATTGTAATGCAGTATTTGTGCTTTTTAACTAATGGACATCATGTGAATTTTCGTTGTGTGTCTAGCAAATATCATAGCATAGCAATCATTACAAGCATAAATGATGGTTCAAGAGATCAGAAATATATGAGATGAAGTATCTGTGACCTGTAGCTGACAAAGCCACAGCCTCTGCTAACACTAATCTTGGATTATTTCCATTCACATGAAAAGGAAATGATACATTTCAGTTTGAGAAAAAGATACATTTTTCTTCCTAAGAGGTTCAATCTACCCTTGTGATTACCTATCTATGTATCAGTTGGAGATTTGTTAAGCTAGGTCCTTGTGTGTCTGGCTTTTGGCATTCAGTTAAGATACCACTTGGGACCCCTGCAACATACAGTAAGAGTGTCTGACTCCACATCCCATTCTGCTTCTGAATCCGGCTTCCCACTGATCTGTTAACTGGGAGCCAGTTACAGATGTCTCACACAGTTGAGTCTCTGCTTTATACTTATGGGAGATTTCTGTTGAGCTTTTGTCTCCTGGTTTCAGCTTGATCCCATCTCAGATATTGAGAGCTTTGGGTAGTGAATCAGTGGATGGGGCCCCTCTTCCTCTTTCTGTTTTTCAACTAAATAAAAACTGAATCCCTACTAGTGGAATTGGGTGATTGCATCATACTATATCTGCATAGCCACATAAAAATTATAATGTGTGGCAGGTTTTAGATAGAAAATTATAGCTGCAATTGTAATGCTTCCAGTTGTGGATGGACGGAGGAATGCTGGGACATTTGGAAGAAGTAAGAGGTAGACTGAGACATAGGAGTTAAGTAAAGCTAAGTCTCAGGGAGAGGTATATGTGGAGGAAGAAGGTACTATTTGGAATAAAGGGATTCATGTGCAAACTCCAAGGAGCAGGCATTGAAGGAAAGAGAGAATTTTCTGGGATTGGATGCTGGAGTGGCAAGGTGGGTGTGGTTGGGAAGAATTAGGAGTTGAGACTGGACTGCTAAAATGAAACGTAAGAGAACACAGTAACGCTGAATTTGGTCTTTATATTCTTACATCAACTGAAGACTGGGGTTGGCTTTCAGGAGTTATGCTAACACAGAAGACCACCTTGACTTCTCAGTTGAACTAAGGAGACTCCAGAGTAAAGGATAGAGGCAGATTCACTACTGTAGCAACTGACTAGAGTGGAAGAGATGTGAGTGTGTGCAGGTGCTGGTGCACCCTTTATCCACCACTGCACATGACAGCCAGGTTTGGGTACTGGCATTGTAGGGGTCCACAGTGGGTTTACTTGCCTAAGCAGCTACACATGCCGGTAAGTGGGAGAGCCAGGGCTGGGGATGGGAAGGATCTACAAACAACCAGTGCACATGAGAAACAGGATTGGGGTGGGCTGAGCCAGGCAGCAGTACCTACTTGGATATGTAAGAGCCAGATCTGGGGTACAGCCTAATAGAGGTTCAAGGGGACTCCACGACTGGGCAGCTGCATCCTCCAGTGAGTGCCGTAGCTGGGTATGGGGCTGGCTTGGTGGGGGTTCTGGAAGATCTCTTTGGCCAAGCCAGGGCAGTCCCTGGTGGGTGTGACTCGGCTGTAGGGGCAAGTGGAGTTGGGCCTTTGCATCTGCTGGTGCTCACAGGAACTGGGGTTGGGGGTCTAATCTGGCAGTGGTTCTGGAAGGTCTCCTTTCCCCCATCACCATGTCAATACGTTGAGACAAGAGACAGTGCAGGCCTCAATATAGAACCTCCTCTTAGAGGTGTGCAAGAACTGGAGCTGGTGGCAAGCCAGGAAGGATAACCTACCTGGTCAGGAGTAGGCTCACTGAATCACATGAGTACCTTAGTCCAATGGGATGCCTCGGGGGTGTGTAGTCTGACCATGAGGCTCACATTATGGGACCTGGCCACCCCTGTTGCTGACTCCAGAGAAAGGATGAAGAACATACCCAGGTTCAAGTAAACGACAATACAGCTATACCCTCTAATCCAACAGAAGACTTCAAGTTCCCCTTCAAAGAGTGGGAAAAAAGTCAGTATACCACATTTCAGGCCAAGGTCTATGCAAGTAACTAGGACTGCGGACACTCTGAAACAGACAATGACAACCAACAGGCCTTAGAACTTACACAGAGAGGACAAGGAAGAGCCTCTGTGAGGACAGATGAACTGTGTCACGTCTTCTATAGAAAGTAACATTCCCAGGACATTGCCCCATCCCACAGAATCCCCCAGGGTAATGTCAAGAGACCACCTCTGTCCTGCACCATCGATGGAGTCTGACCACAAGAAATGGTGAACCCTCTTCTCCACCTGCCTCTCTGCCATAGACACATCTCTCAACCCTCCTTCCCTCCCTGACACTCCTCATCCCTACCAATGGCCCACATGTGTCTACAATCCTCATTCCTTCACCTCTGAATAAACATTTAAAATGATTTTATTATGAAAATAAATAAAATAGTTTTTTTTTAAAAAAATACATTCTAGTGGCTACAACCAATATATGTCTGGAAACCGAAACACAGAAATAAATTAGGGAGTGGGAAATGTCAATTAAAATAATTTCTTGGTGATTGCCAAGTTGAAAATTCTAAAATTGGTGAATAAGTATACTGAATCATGAATTAATTACTTTAAAAAAAGGATCATTTAATGCTATGTGTCTGGCATAATAATGTACATTTTGTATGCATTTTATCATTCTTATAAAAAAATTACTTGATCTAGGCATATTTGTGCTAACTTCGCAGGCAGAGAAATCAATACTATGTAAAGCTAAGGGGGGTGCGCATTTGGCTCAATGGTTCAGATGCCAACTGGGATGCCTGCATTCTGTGTCAGCCTGCCATTTGGATCTCTGTTCTGTCTCTCATTCTGCAGAGCCTGAGAGGTCAGCAGGTGACGGCCCCAGAGCGTGGGCCCTTGCCACCCACATGAGAGACCTGGATGGCTTTCTGGGCTCTTGATTTCAACTTGACTCAGCCCTAGGTTTTGGGAAATGAATGTGCAATGGTAGATCTCTGCCTAGCTCTGCCTTCCCAATAAATAAAAATAAATACTTAAGACTTCACAAAACGAAGACTAAGTAAATAGTAGGTCTTACAGTAGCAACAAACTCTAATCAAGTCCTCTTGATGTTCAAACCTGTGGTTCTAAAGGCTGTGTTCCTTGGATACCCTGACGGCCATCCTGGAGAAGAAAACCATCATACTTTCAGAAATTTCAGATTTTTCTCTCTCCCTACAATTCAACCACTTGCTACATTTTTTTTTTTGCATATTTTCACTTGAGGGCTTGGAATATGTCTAATAAACTGTTTTAATCCGTTTCATTGTCTGATGTAATATGTAGCCAGTACGTATTTATTAAATGAATGGAAATAGAAGTTTCACTTCAGTTAGGCTCATTAAGGTTGAAGAATATGCATGGGAATTTTTATGAATTAGGCAGAATTATGTTAGTTGCAAGAGACAGAAACCTATATACTGGAATTAAGCTAGCTGAAGGGGAAAAAAAAGGAGGATTATTTCCTGAACAGCTGACAAATTCTTATCTTTAGGATGGCTGGGCCAGCCATTGTTTAACTATGTCACTTGAGTTGGTCTCCATCTTTCCTTTACACTATTGAGTTTGTCATCAGGCTATTTGAGAGTTCAGACTGACATCCTCCCAGATGAATTTCCAGGAAAAAGAGCTTCTTTATTCCAGTCATCCCAGCCTCAGTCTTTGAACTGCATCTCTTTGGTCTGGCTGGGAACACACACTCATTTGGAGCCGAACTCTGTGGCCAACAGGAAAGACCATGATGTCTGCTGGGTCTGAGTCACAGGTCCACACTTTAAGTGAGCGACTGCAAGTTTGTGGGCAAGGATGAAGGTTCTCCCAAAATTACATGAACTGAGGGAAGGGGAGGAATGGGCGCACCCTCAAACCCACTTTTGCTAATAGTACAGGGAGGAATATGGTCTGGGCAGGCAAAAACAACAGATGTCCTTTACATTTGGCCATAGCAAAATAAGATTCTGGTTTGTCACAAAGAATGCAGTTTTCATATAAATATCTCTGTGTCTAGAGATAAGAATATTTCAACCACAATAAATCCTATAGTTAACTATTCAATCACCAGGTGTTCTTTTGTAAGTTACTTTGTGGTTGTAACTGGAATTGAATTACCTAACCGCGGCAGAAAATGTTAAGGCTATTTAACTTCAAAAAATGCAAACATGACCAATGGCATCTGGCCTACTGTCAGGAATTTCTAAAGCTATACACTATAGAAGTAAGAAGAAGAAAAAAAACCACGGACACAAGTGTAACTTTAGTTCAAAGGATAAATGACTAATCTTACAGCAGAGTAAGTAAACCAGCTCTCACTATCTAAAATCTATATGACTTCTGACTGGGCATAGAACGAATTATCATAGTGAGGGATACCTTGGTGTTAGACTAAGAATCCTCTACACTTCAGACAGAAAAACTTTTTTACTTTTTGGTGTATCCTCATAAACACCAATGACATACACAATTATGTAAATGTAACATTTAACAAAATAAGAACAAAATTCTATCTGTTCAAGATGAACTATAGCATTCTCAAGATGTCTGACAGTGTTAGCTTTGTCTAGAAGTAAAGCAAAGAATAACTAGCTGCCTAATCGTAACTGTTAGGCAAATACATTATTATTATTATTATTAGTGCTGTATTTCTCAGGAGTCAATATTAGGGTGGCTCCAGTTGCTATCTGTCTTCGCATTTCTTAAAGATCTTCCGCTCAGCACAAAGCAAAATTAGAATGTGCTTCTCTACGTTTTTTCTTTTCTCCTTTTGTCTTGGCACTTAGGAAGAGATGTATTAGGCATGAACAACAGGACCCTTTCGGGAAACGGGTGACCACAAATATTTCAAAATCAAAAGAGAGGAAAACAGGATGCAATTAATACTCATCAAATACCTGCTAAATACATAGCATTGTGGAATTAAAAACCCTTCTTATTTTGAAAAATTTTTAGAATTAATGAAAGTTGAAAAGACAGCTTTGAGAGTTTCTGTTCATTCTTTACCAAGCTTCCTTTATAGTAACATCTTACCACAGAATACTCATCAAAATCAAGACAGGGACCATAGGACAATAATATCAATGAAGCTACAGACTCCATGTGGATTTCATTGATGTCTTTTTCCCCTTGTTCCAGAATTGAGTAGAAAATTCCACATTGCACTTAGTGCAAATTTTTTTTTAGTTTCTTTTGTTTATTTGAAAGGGAGAGTTATGGGAGGAAGGTTGGGGGAAGATAGAGATCTTTCAATCACTGCCTTACTCTCCAGGTGTCTGCAATGGCTAGGTCTGAAGCCAGGAGTCAGCAGCCAAGACCTTCACCATGCAGGGGCCCATGAACTTAGATCATCTTCTAGTGCCTTCCCAGATTCATTAGCAAGACACAGGATTGGAACTGGAGCATCTGGGACTGGAACTGGCACCCATATGAATACAATACAATACAAGCCTCATAATTCTTTGTAACACACACATAAAAATGTCCTTTAGCTTGCCCTACTTTCACATGAATTAGATGACAGTTCTTGAGAAGTCATGAAGATTCCCAAAGACAGGAACTCTGACAACAAGTGTCATGGTTTCATTCATTTCAATTACAAATTTGTAAATTTTAAAATCTGAGTGTATTTTTGCCTAAAAGTTTTTACCAACGAATGCACTTTATATTCATACATTCAGAAACGTCCCCCTTAAAGAGTATCAAATAGCTAATTTCACAACCTGTAACGATCAAAACCAGTCAAGAAGGTCCTGTATAATACTATGAGAAAACTCAACATTTGATCAATTCAGAAGACAAACATGTCCTTTTCAAGATTTTGATTAAACAAGGTAATCAAGCAGATCTTTTGTATTCTCTCTTGAATTCCCACTTGAGTTGTATTTTTTCTTTTGGGGCATTACCACTTCCTCCTTGCAAACAATCTCAGTGAGAGGGCAACTCTCTGCATTGTTTCCCATTGCGGAAGGTAAGAGATCATCCTCTTTGTCAAACCTCAAAAAAGCACAGGAACAGCTACAAGAACTAAATTTAATCAGTTACAAACCGTTTAAGAATGCTGTGTCCTAAGCAGATAACATAAGACTTACAAGAAGTTAGCAACCAGTTCTACCCTACTGTCAACCTCTGGTTCCTACTGCCCACTTTATCTTTCTACCCATGCTAAAGCCAGGTTCTGTAGCAGTATGTGAATTTTGTGTCCCCACTTCCAATTTTCTTCCATTGAATTCCCTTTTCGATGAACACAACTGGTTTCTTTATGAAACTCTAAGTAAAAAAACACAAGGTATATATTATGCTTATTTGACTTAAAAAAATACAGGTATCCTGCCTCAGTAGTTCTGTTAGTCATTTTTTCATCTTGCCTTAGTTTGTTCAGGCTGCTACAAATAAGCACCAAAAAATGGGTGACTTGTACAATAATTTTTTTTTCTCATGGTTTTGGAGACTAAGTTCAGGATCAAGGTGGCAAAAGATTCAGTGTCTGCTGCGCGCCCACCTGCCGGTCCTCTCTCACAGCGTCCCTGCAGTGGGGAAGCTGAAGGTTCTCTGGGGCACCCTTAACAAACGCACTAATCCCATTCCAGGGCTTCACTCTCAGGACCTAGTCACCTTTCCAAGTCCCCACTTCCTCGCGCCATCACCTTGGAGGTTAGGGTTTTAACATACAATTTTTATGCCCTTTGCCTTCTCAAGAGGAGTCTTTTTTGTCTTCAACTTTGTGACAGTTATTTTAACTTCTGGTGAAGAGCCAACATTTGTGTTCAATTCCAAATCAGCAAAAGCAGATGCTGCTTCATCAACTATGGAAGAAGAAGCCTTTCAAGGTGCCAAAAACACAATTGTCAGGTGGTTCAAGAAAATGTTTACCAACTTGGACTTTACCAAATAGGCCCATATTATTACTTGGCCTAGGATGTTTTAGAATGAAACTATTTCCATATGCTGTGCTGAATCTCATGATGGATCATTACAACTCTGAAGGGGAACACTGCTTTTCTTTAGAGGAAAGGCGCGTTCAGAATCACGGGCTCTTCAGCAGCAGGGTGCGGGAGGGAAATGGAGGAATTACAGATGTCCACAGACATAACAACCCTGCTTAGCCAAGGAGCATGATGTTTACAACAGGACTCAATGTGACAGCTTTCAAAGCATTATGTATATTTCTAGGCATACACATGTATAGCTCTGACAGCATGTCAGTTATAATTTTTGTAATAACGTGGATATAATTTATTAGAATTCAAACACAGAATAAACTGAGAACATGCTTCGGCCTAAAGTACTAATTTGTCTATCGCTGACAGTTTTGTATGTGTTTTAAGTACAAATAAAGACACTGTAATTGAATAAACGCTTTCCTCTTGCTAACCATGCCCTCTCAGGGTTAACAGCAAGCAAATGGAACAATGTGGAATCCTTGCAAAGTAACCACAAATAAGACAACCACGGAGGAGAGGTGGGTTTCAGCTTTCCTGGTCGTCTGCCATGGAGGCTTGCTCATGTGTGATTGATTGCCCTGGTGAGTAATACCAGTTGGCAGACATTAGTAACACTTTGTCTTGCTTTTGGTACAGTTGTTAGCTTTTCTATGTTTAGCGTGTTTTCATATTTTAATAAGTACTCTGAAGCTATATGTGTGTGTGTGTATATATATATATATTTTTTTTTCCAGCATTAGGCTGAAACTTGACACTTTTGATTCTAGGGTAATTTATAGCTTCATCTGTATTTGACATAACTACAAGATGCTTTCAACATATGGAATTATGCTTATAAAAATGTAACCTTATTACATTCCTTTTCCAGCCCCTGTGCATTTTTTATACACGTTTACTTTGCATTTTAGAGGCGTGGAAGAGGGGAGAAAACCAGGGTATATGTGGAGTTGTGTTTTGTTTTTCAGACAATTGACCAGGAGGTTCCATTTCATTTTTTGAACCAAGATGGATGAGGTACCAGCCTGAAATCCTTTGTGATTTCGCCAACAACAAGAGTACTAGGAATGTTTTTACTCCTGCACTAAAGTATCCGATGAGGTGTTGGAAACATGTGGGTCCTTCCAGTATTTTGTGTGGTGCACTTGCTCCCTTCTGGGAGTTGGAACACGTCCACCAGGCAAACCATGTGAAAGGCATGAAGCCCCGACAATGGTGTGATGGAAATTTAAATAGGCAAGAACCTGCGCCAAGTTTGTGGAGTATTGTTTCAGGCTGACTTTAGCTTACAGCCAATGAGTGGCTTGGCTTTAGTACTTTAAGGTAGAAGCTGAAAATGGCTCAAGGTTGTCTTTAAAATCCTGGGAGTTTCTAGATAAACAGAAAGACATCCCCATCTTCATTAGCAGACAGTTCTCAGACCTGGCTTGACCTAGGAAACAGCACGAAATCCCCTCAGGAATGAATTCTCTGGATGGCCTTAATTCACAGTAAGAAACTACAAGTAAAACTGGGTGGGTGAGACCCCATTCTGTATTTGCTTGTTTTCATTTATTGCGGCAGAGAAGTGCATTTTAAATACTTTATTATGTTCTTTCTATGGAGTTCAGTTAACATTGCCTTGGGCCCACAAGTAGAAGAAACTCAAGAGGTTTTTCTTAAACAAAAGAGAGAGCTTCCTCCTGAAGCAGGTTTCCCAAGGTCACGGCCACTTCTAATTACAATTCTAATGAAACATAAGGAGATCTTCCCAGGAGATCATTACTTGGTGATTTTTCAACAATCGCTATACCACCTACTTTCCCTATTTGGAAAACACAGAAAAATGGCCCATCAGCGTGCCTACCACAGATTTCATTTTCATACCCAGTATTTCTGTATCCCTGATTAGTTCTTTGACAAGCAGCACATTTATATACAGTATGAAATATGAGCGTTATCTGTGCCTCGGTCTTAATTTAAAATTTGCATTATACAGTATTTATGTAGACCTTCTCTGCAACCTTTCAAGTACTCAAAAAAATGATTCTCCATTAAAAGAGTTTATCTTGAAATATCTGTCTGAGCATTGTAAATAGCGTGTTATGGATCACCCGCGTATTTAGACAAGTGAAATACAACATCAAAAGCTATTGCTGAAAAACTAGGCCAATATGGGCGTTAAAATATAGCACCATATATCTTGGGCAAGAAACTTCTCTGGATCCCACGTGCAATGATGGGGGAATATTTAGACTCTCTAGCAAAGATTACATGTTTCTTGATTCATCTCACAGCACAAGTCTACTTCATTTGCAAAGTGATAACCTATTACCATAACTAAACCGCCTATTGCATGGAGGCTCAGAAATAAAATAAAAAGATTAGCCAGTTATCTTATTTACATATATTGAATTGCAGTAATACAGCCCGATCTCTGCCTCTCATTTGATTCTAATTAAAGCGTAGCAGAGAAACTGCAATCCACACAAGAGCTTATTTTAATAGTCGGAGCTGGCAAAGTCCCAATATCACAATGTAGCAATTAACAGCACGGCTGTATTTGCTATTCATGGTTTGATGTAAAAACTTGTTTATTAAGATGGGCTGGAGGCGCTGGTGTGCAATAGACCTGCATGTAATTAGATTCCAATTATTTGTCTGTTTCTGATATTGTAAACTGGCACTTAGCACATCAGTTAAATTGACACACGGCGCTGCATGGTTTACTCGGTAATTAAAACATGTTCTGTTAATTAGATGATGACCACTTTATTTCAGGGCTCTTGTGTTTGGGTTTTCTAGTGTGCTCTGTTTGTATCATGAGCCACCAGACGCTCCTCTAATGAGTCCTTGTTTTGTTTCAATTACCACCTGCTGTTCAAAAGCAAAGCTTGTTTTAACTAAACAAAATTAATGCTTGTCTCTTCCTTTGTAAGAACTTAAACGTTAGACAAATTAATACGCTTATTATCGAAGTGCTAAGCTCTGGTTTTAAAGACTGCTAAGGCAATTAGAAGAAAGTTATAAAATGTTGTAGAGTGCAGCATAAATATTGTTTAGCGTATTAAGAGGCATTACAAACAATGAAATATTTGCTGGAGTTGAAAGGGAGCATGGGGACTTAGCCTGCCCACCCCCAAATTAAATTAGCTCTTGCAATTTGCCAGGGGACCCAGAAATTAAAGATAAAGGGAATTTCTAGGAGAAAGGATTGAATGAAGTCAGACAGAAAGGTATCAGGCATGGTCATGAATAAACTCATGAATGACACCGGACCATTGTGGATGGTTTCCAAAGCTACGTGTATATTGCATGCTCTCTTACGTGATTTATTCTGTTTTCATTCTGAAATGGCATCTGTCTCTTGAAACTTTCAACCAAACACTGGCAGGAAAGTCACTTGGTATTTTACAAGGTTTAGTAGGACAGACCCTATCAATTAAGCTTCTTATTCCACTGCTACCTCCTCAGTAGTGATTCTCCCATTGGTAGTTCTTCACAATACTTCCACAGACCTTCTGGACTCAACAGCTTCCTTTTATACACCATGATATCATGAGTACTCTTCCTCTTGTCCATAGCCAAGAATGGAGACTGCATAAAGGATGACTATTTATTTCCCACAATGCTCTTTCCAGCAGATTTGGAGAGCTCACTAATGAGACTAATGGAACTAGCCACAAGTGTATGTCTAAGATATTAGGTTACATTGAATCAGGCACTTTAGGATGACACAAGCAGTTCATTTGCTTCCACTGGCCACCAAATCAGCCAAGTCAGTAGCTGGGGAGTTGTCCTAAGTAAGATAGCCCCGTATAAGAGAACCTAAGGCTGCTCAGAGGTACTCCCTTGCAAGTTCCAATTCAGAATTATTCAGGGTTCATTTTAGTGTGTGTTACAGTTAACATATGACACATTTAGGAAAATGTATTTGCAAATCTAGAGCTGCATTTACACAATGTAGTTTCTCGGAAAAGCACTTTAATTGCAAGGCAAAGCCTGTTCTCCTACAGTGATAATAGGCTTTATTCTTACAGGTATTCTAGAATTTTAACAGCATTTTCCCCCCAGAGATTCAACAAGAGTGAATGCAACTATGGGTTTGTGGACATCAGCCTCTAAGCCGTTGGCCTATCAATGCAGGTGATAGATTCCCGTACAAAAACTAAACGCCACACTTCCTTCTGGAACTTTAATTGAAAAAAAAAAAAAAAAAACAAAACCCACAGCAGCTGATTTCTATACCTTAGGGGTACATTTCCAAAGCAATGGGCGGCAAGTGAACTGCAAGACTTCTATTGATATTAATGGCAGTCACAGAGCTAAATCACTAAGCAGCGCTTGGCAAACTTATTCCTAATGCTGCAGTTGTCTTAAATTAATATTTTACAAAGACCTAAAGTAATTAGACTGTGTCTTACTAAATGCTCCATTTACTCATTAGATATTTCAAAATGCATCTTTTGCTGCAGGCCCACTGGGGCACATTAACTACTCTAAAATATATAAATGACTTCAGTGGGACCTTTTAAAAAAATACTGGTGTGGGGGAAAGCCACAGGCTCATCACTGGTGACCAATTAGCCTTGGCCCACTGAGGTACACACTTTTGGGACCCAAGGGACCTGACTGCATTATGGCTCTCCAGATCTAGGAAGCAATGAGATATTTTCCAACCACATTTAATGTATCAATTCTAAAAATAAGCCTTGATTTATATCCTTGTGGTATATTTATACCATTTGTAGGCTCTCAGTGTCTATTCCTCTTGATCTTTTTCCTATTTGGGTGAGCCTGGTTGTCCATTTGCTTTGGGAAAACCCAGTTCCTATTGTAACTGTGAGATGAGACAGCTGACCAGAGACTATGTCTTTCCCCAATAGTAATAGTTCAAAGGTGGATATTGTAATCAAGATGTCCTACTCTCTGAAGCCTAGAATTAACATCCAATTGTTTACTGCAGCATGAAAGACAAAGACCTAAGAACTGATGGCATAACTTTTTCTTTTATTCTGTTTTATTTATTTTAAAGTTGTTGGTGGTGGGAGGAGCAGTTATCAATTTTACCCACTGGTTCACTTCCCCCAGTGCTTCCAATGGTTGGTGTTAGGCCAGATGAAGCCAAAATTCAGGAACTGAACCCAGCCCCTCCACCCGGGGGGGTGGGTAAGAGCAGTCACTCTTGCCTCCCAGGGTGTGCATCAGCACAGAGCTGGAGTTGGGTATTCTGATATGGCATAGAGGTAGCCCAAGGCAGTAACTGTTAAGGTGTCATGCAGTATGCACATAGCTTTGGAAACCATTCAGGATGGTCCAGTGTCATTCACTGATCCGTCCGACTACTGCTATGCATCAGCCTCCTAGAAGATCTTTTTGATGGCATCTTTTGGGTGAAGTGCCAACACAGGGGAAGGAGAGATCAGTGAAATCACTGGTCAATCTATGGCTTATAAGTAGTCACACCTACAGTTAGTATTATCTGTAGATATGTGAACCTGCATCTCCTGGGTTTATCTTCCTCACCTTTTCCTCCCCACCAAAGACAGTTTATGGTAGGTTGTTCTTATTTGCAAATGGAACAATTCCTGCCCCCAATACAACTTGCTTTCCCCATGACATAATCATGCTATTTTATTTATTTTGATCCTGAAGTTGAACAAAATTCTTTAAGAAAGATTCTTCACATGGTGTCCAAGGATTAATTAATCCCTGAAATTATAAGTAACGTTTGATGTAATGTGCAGTTTTTAGGAGAGTCAAATGTTTCCTGTCTCAAACAAGTTCCAGAACCTGTTGAACAGAAATTAGAGTCCTAGGAGATCATCATGGAGAGGAACAACTGACATGAAGAGGATTCCACATGAATTCAGTAACCAGGCAGCAATTTTAGTGCCCCTGACTGAGCTTAAAAATTCAAAATAACAGATGAGGACTCTTTGAAGAAACCATGTAGCAAAAAACTAAAGCTTCTCAGAAGCTAGGATTGGCTGTTCTGGAGATAAAGAAGGCAAATTGGGGCTGCACATGAATGACTCACAGGGGCTTAAAAAGAAAAATAAAAGAAGCCTAGGGCCAACGCAGTGACACAGAAAGCTAAACCTCAGCTCCAGCTGCTCAAGTTCTAATACAGCTTTCTACTTTTTTTTTTTTAACACTAATAAATTTTTTGTAAAGATTTATTCATTTTATTACAGCCATATGTACACAGAAGAGGAGAGACAGAGAGGAAGATCTTCCGTCCGATGATTCACTCCCCAAGTGAGCCGCAACGGGCCGGTGCGCGCCGATCCGAAGCCGGGAACCCCCAGCTCTCTACTCTTTGCCTTGGGACTCTGCACCCACATGAGAGTCCTGGAGAAGCTCCTGGCTCCCAGCTTTGAATCAGGTCAGCTCTGGCCACTGCAGCCATTTGGGGAGTGAACCAGTGGATGGAACACCTTCTCTCTACATATCGCCTTCTTTCACTGTAAAATCTGCCTTTCAAATGAAAATAAATGCATCTTTGTTTTTAAAGCCCAATGATTGGTTAGTTTCAGAGTGTCTTGTGTCAATGGATATAAAATGTATCAGAGCAGGCCCATGGGTATGCCCCAAGATACTAATGTAGTCTGCGATTGTGAATAGCACCAAATCCCATGTACACTATGATTTTTCCTTTACATACATAGCTCAATTTGGTGTTGTGGCATGGCAAGTCAAGGCATCGTTTGTGACACCAATATTCTGAGAGCCCATTTGAGTTCCAGCTATTTTGCTTCTGATCCAAATTTTTGCTAACATGCCTGGGAAAGCAGTGAATTTTTGGCCAAATAACTTGGATTCCTGTCATCAATAAAGAGACCCAGGTAGAGTTCTGAGCTCCTGGTTTTCAGCTCTGGCCGTTGAAGCTGTTTGGAAAGTGAACCAAGGGAAGGAAGATATCTCCCACTCTTTCTCCTCTTCCCCTTTTCTCTGTCATTGGAAATAAATGAAAAATACATAGATAAACAGGGAAACAATGAAGTGAAGAGAGGACAGCTGGGAAGCAGCCCATACTGTGACACTGAGTGTAATAACACCTGAGTTTTGTGTGGATCTAGAGGACTAGCTTGCACTGTCTTGCCAGCTCCTAACACTCTGGGGCTGCATTTCCAGAAGCTTAGGGTGTGGACTGGGGGTGGACATGGAGGAGAGATTGAGATCTCAGGATCCTAAACCCTCCTGGGGAACTCTGAGTGAGGAGGATGCCTCTAAAGACCTGTGGAGCTCAGCCATGAGCCATTGTCTCATGAAGTGACAGAAGAGGTGACACGCATGGGACAGTTTTAAAGTAATGGTTGTAGGTCATGACTCTCCCATCCATCAGGATTCAAAATGCTTCAGAAACTGAGTTTGCTGAAATGCTTGTCTCCTGTGATAAGTTATCAGGCAGGCTTTGTGTCTGTCTGTCCTTCGCCTCCATTTTAACTCAGCACAGCGCCTGGCAGACAACCCAGTGTTATTTAATAGATGTATTTTCATAACATTTTTAAGAAGTGAGTCAGCGTGTCCTCACTCATCCCCATTCCTCCTCTTCCCTTCATTTTCTCCTCCCTAGCTCTCATCAAATCTAACATGTATAGTTTCTTAGGCATTTGGTTACTTCCTGTCTTTCTCACAGAAAGGAGGCACTCTGAAGAGACTGGGATGCTTTGTTTCATTCCCTGTTTGTCTTCAGTACTTAGCACAGTGAATGGATCTTATATATGCTAAAGATTTTCTTTCTGGAATTGATGCTTTTGCTTTATGCCAAAATACAGAGTAGAAAATGAAGGCAGAATAATAGCTAAATATTTTTGATAACGTATAAAAGTATGACAGTTATTACAATAAAATGAATTTTAAGAAAAATTTGTGAAGCTATTCCAAAGTAACTTTAAACACACACACACACACACACACACAATCCAGGACTGGTACTATGGCGTAACAGGCTAAGCCACCTCCTACAATGCTGGATTCCCATATGGACACTTGTTTAATTCCTGGCTGCCCCACCTCTGAACCAGTTTCCTGTTAATGAGCCTGGAAATGAAGAAGAGATGTTCCAAGGGCTTGGGCCCCTACAACCACATGGGAGACCTGGATGGAGCTCCTGGCTCCTGGCTTCAGCCTGTTTCATCCCAGCTCTGGCTGTTGTGGCCATCTGGGGAGTGAATCAGCAGAAGGAAGATCTCTTTCTCTCTCTCTCTGTAACACTGTCTTTCAAATAAACAAATATTAAAAAACCACTTTAATATTTAACAGATATCTTTAAATAGGTACCTTTGATGAACTCTTAAAAATTGTAACATTTTAATAATTCATTGTGTGTTAATTGCTTTGGAAGAAACTATTTCTGATTGATAGAAGCAGAATTTAAGGAACTGATTGAAAACCAAATTTTTTTTTTTTAAAGATTTATTTTATTTTCATTACAAAGTCAGACATACTGAGAGGAGGAGAGACAGAGAGGAAGTGGAGCTGCCGGGATTAGAACCAGCGGCCATATGGGATCAAGGCGAGGACCTTAGCCACTAGGCCACGCTGCCGAGCCCAAAAACCAAATATTTTTAAAAAGCAGTTTAATAAAGGACATTTGAAGGTTAAGATAAAGCTTTATGAAGGCATTACTTATTATGTTGAGAAAGGCTGAGTGAATTCTTTCTCAAAAAAAGGATTTCATTTTCTTTTAAAAAGGTTGAATATGTACTATGAAAACGACAATGTAACTAGAGCCCTGTTTAATCCGATAATGCAGTTGTGATATACATTTGCCCTAAGCATTTCTTGACTTGCAGACCTGCCTCTGCCTTGCTCCTAAGAAGCATACCCAGGCACAAGCGAGGTGGGGAATCGTGCTGTTGATATCTATGGCTGTCAGAACGATCTGAGTTTAGAGTGTTTGTAAACAGGGCTGCGGCTGGTTTCTTTCAGAGCTGCTGTCAGTTGCAGCTTGGACAAAGAAGCCAGTTTATGAACGTCTGTCTGCTGGAGAGAAGAAACAGAGGCAGTGCACTCTTGCCTTATGACCCTAAGCTTTATGTAATGAGTATCTTCGCCCTGCATGGAAGCAGCAGGTGGTGGGCCCATGAGTTAGCTCTTCACTTCCCTTTACCTCCCTCTAATTAAGTTGCAGTTAACTTGAACAAGGTGATCTTCAACAAGTGGGGCCCTGCAGGAGCAGGAGTCACAGCACTGATTTCAGTCGGATGAAGACAGTGGGTAAGTGGAAGAAACTTCCTGATATTCCTCAGACACTTGGTGATAAACACTAAGGTAATGCCGGGACTTCAGGGACATTTATTTTAATAACCACACTTCCTAAAATCATGCACTCTGACGTCAACAAGGTGTCGTCTCACCACGCAGGAAATTAATCAGAAAAAGAATCTGTGAATGGCAATTTCTACAGTAATAGATTTTGATGAATATTTTTTCAAAATGTTCTGCTGATGCTTGACATCGTAATGAATCATGCCAGATTATATCAATCATGTTGTGGCATTTAAAAAACAACAGCCCCCAAACCACAATGTGGCTGTTAAAGATGGATTGTAACAGGCCACAATTAGAAGACATCCAGTTTTAGAAAGAAAAAAAAATGCATAGTTGGTACTTGTGTCCAATTATCGAATGAACAAAGGCTTTAAAATTCTTCCTGAAAGGCAGATATTACATAACAATTTCATATTTTCACAAGATATGAGAAATATCCTAAGGAAAAAAGTATCATCCAGAAACAAATGTTTTCAACCATATGCATTACAAAAGCACAAACTCTAATTGGGGTCATTTTGAAGAGAAGGTTCAATTCTCTCTAATTTGAACAAAATTCTTAGCTTATCAACCAGGTGGGGTATGCGGAAACAACCCATGTTCGTACTAAAGCATTGTCTACTTGGAGAAAGAGAGAACTGAGAAAAGGCAACATGAAAATGTCCTGAAGGTTTCTCCATCAGACACATATTCCCAGGGAAAACACGTTGACCTGCTTAAGTAATACTTTAGTAGGATGTCACAGTGCTCTCGGGATCTCAGGAGCACGATTTCTCTTGCCATTGTTATTGAGCTTTGTTTTCCTTGTCTGGTTCCTAATACAAACAGAATGGCACAATAATATTATGTATTTTTTGAGATGAAAAACTGGCCCCTTTGTTTTTGCTTCTCTGAATTATAATTGTCAAACAGTTTTGCCTCAAGGATTCTCTCTTCAAATAAAATTTTACTACATTAGACCCATCAAAACAGCTTAGGTTGAGAGGATGTAGGTAGTCTTCAAATTCTTTTTCAAGGCAAGGCAAGTCTATAAAGCCTTTTTATAGCCAAGTCTATAAAGAACACCTTGATTGTAGTACGACAAATACTTCTTTGACTACCAATGCTGACCCAGACCCAATACAGTACTAAATTTTGCTAGCTTTTCTATTCGCCACCCTCCTCCTCAACCCCACTGCATTTTTCCCAGGTGGAGACCTAAAGTGTGATCTTTTGAAAAAAATTAACAAATAAGCATGCTGACATTTGGGTGAAAGAAAATGAACACCACAGATGAGCACTCTCATTAAATTGAATTTGATTGGTCAAATCTTTGTATTGAGACTACATTTCTTAATACCCTTGGGAATATGAATATCTCCCTTTGTATTTCCTTACTTCCAAAATTTGTGATTAACTGAATACTCCTGAATGTTTCTTAAATTTTCTTATCCTATGCTTTCAAAAACCATAAACAGATACATCAAGTATTTGTATTATATATATTGTTGTAACCATCCTGATAAATGCAGAAGGAAAAGAGGAAGAAAGAGAAACACAATTAATATGTGTTAATTTACCCACGTGGGAGACCTGGAAGAAGCTCTTGGCTCTTGGCTCTTGGCTTCAGCTCTGGCCCTTGCGACCATTTATTGAGTGAACCAGCTCTGTCTCCTTCTCTCTGTAATTCTGCCTTTCCGATGAAAATAAACAAAATCCTAAAAGAAACCCTCAGTTCTTTATTTACAAAATGGGGACACTAATAATGCCTTTCAACCAGAGTTAACAGTGAGGAAAAAGTAGCCTAGTGCCTAGAAGACATCTAACACTGGGCCAGCACTGCCGTTCTGTGCAGCAAGCACCTGCGTACAAATGACATCGTATAATCATGTATGGAAGCTTCATTTCAGTGCTAGCTGCTCTGCTTCCAATCCAGCTTCTGGCTAATGTGCCTGGGAATGCAAAGAATGATGGCCCAATTCTTGGGTCCCTGATACCCTGATGGGAAGCTAACTGGGTTTCTGGCTCCTGTCTTTGGTCTGGCCCAGACCTGGCTATTGGAAACCTTTAGGGAGTGACCCAATAAATGGAAGACCTCTTTCTTTCTGTATCTGTTTCTCCTTATCACTCTGTCACTCAAATAATTACTTTTAAAAAGACATGTGAGTCGAAAGCCCTATTGTTAGCAATTACTCACATACCACCTAGATTTTGAGAAAACTATATTGTAGTTTTCTAGTGCCATTTTTAAGTTTTTCAAGATTTGAATCTGTAACTTGTTCCTAACTTTTCAGCATCCCCCCAATAACAAAGCTTAATCATAGGTTTTTAATCAGGAGTAAAAACTTTATGATGATGTTGTAAATGTCCATTTCAATACTGTTTCTGGTACATCTCATGGGCACTGATATTTTTATTGCCATTCTTGTTTTTACTGTCATTTCTTCAGCTCACATGGGTCTTGCAGTAGCATCATTTTATATAAGAAGGCTTTTGATTTTCTTTTTCATCACTTTAGTGATGCATTGGTCATTATGTAGCATGTTGTTTAACTTCATGTTGATGTAAATTTTGTGTTTTTCTCCCCATTGCGGATTGTGCTTTTTGGCTCTGTATTTTAGGGGATGTATAATAGAAGTGTAGAGGAGACTGACATGTCCAGATGTGGAGACAATGCAGTGTGCATCTCTGCATCCAGACCAAAGACGGACTGCAGGTGAAACTGTTGAACATATCCTGACAGCAGGATGCTGCAAAGAGGCATTTATGCCTACAATGTCGGGAAACACTGCAATAGTGGAATGATGGATTTATGACTGTTCATGTGACTACCTGTTGCAATACTAGAGGGGAAATCAGTAACGGGGATGGGAGGGAAACGGGAAATCCCAGAATGTATTGAACTGAATCATAAAATAATAATAATACTTAAAAAACTTTCTATGAACAACAATTCATATTATCATTATGATGTGTAAAAATACAGGTGGAGATTGAATATAGGTGGTCTGATTGAAGTAATGGTTAAGGAATTGACTGTTTCTTCTCACCTCTCCTCTGAACCACTAGAATATATTATTCTGAAAAGAGAGTTCACCCTTGTTGTTAGATCTCTTGTAGCTTTGACCTTTGGACATCGGCTGCCATAGTTTTTGGACCACCATCAAATGTCTGGGATAAATGCTTCTTCAAAATTTCAAGTTGGAGAGAGAAAAACTTCTTCATGGTGAATTGCGGCATTGGATTCTTGTAAAATTTTTTCTTAAAAATGAAAAAGATCACAAACAATTTACCACCTGCTCTAACTTGCCTGCCTCATGAAAATTGGTGGTGGGTTGTGATGAATGCTCATGCTTTACAAAGAGCTGCTTCCACCAAAGTTTTGCAACGTGTGACAGCAAGTCACATGTGAAGGAAAGGGAACGTGGACTGCTTTGATGATGGTTGGCAATTGCCAAGGAAACCGCTCCCTTGGTAACCATGGTCAGTACATCTGTCTAGTCGCATTTCTAAGACACCCAGAGTCACCACCACGGAAAGAGTATTTTAGAACAAACACACAAGAAAAAACAGTTGAAACACAAAAAAATAATGGAGTTGATAGGGATTGTTTGCTTTTATGGCTAAGCTATTAGGATGGAGTTATGGTGTTCAGTAGAACATGTATAGGGGTGTTAACTCATACATAAAAACCAAAATGTCTCCCAATTTAAGGCAGGTTGTAAAACAAAACAAATTTAAACCAGATAATCTTTGTGTGTATTATTCACAATGCACATGCAGTTTAAAGACTTTTAAAGTGTTTGCAGGCAGCTTCTTATTTTAGTAAGATTTTTTGTTAAATTTTTATTTTGAATTTTTGAATTTTATGGTACAATTTTGTAGAGACTAAGATTCCTCATACCCCCAAAATTCTACCCACCGACTGATTTTCCCCATGTTGCTACAACAGTATAGTCCATCATAAGGAGTCATGATTCCATCAGTCTGTTATTTAAATGTGCCTTGACTTTGCTGGTACATACGTCAGATAGTCCAGCATTCCATTGTCTACACATTTCCAACAGTTTCGTTGGGAGTCCATCTTTGATTTGGAAGCAGGGGTGCATACTGCATTGTATCCCCACATATGAATATGGTAGTCTCTATAATAATAGAGACTACATTCCCATACATTTCCCTAAATGAGAAGCTACAAAATAAGGTCAACAACCGGTATGAATTAGAACAACAATAACAACACCACCACCACCACCAAAATTATAGCATCATGGAGTCAAAAAAACGCTTGTAGGCAGCTTTTCTGAAACACTGAACATACTCAATTAAGTTAAACTAAAGCTTGCATAACTTTATTTTATAGAGATACAGGCAAGAGTGAGGGAAACAAAGTTAAATGTTGGTTTTAGAAGATTTTAAAGTGTTAAGATTTATCAGAAATTAATGAAAGTAAGTTGATAGCAAAAACATTAGGATGGTAGAATAACACGATTTTACTTAAGAGCATTTATTTTAATCATAGTCCACCTGAGGAATGATGACACTGAATTGCCCAGGAGTTTGAGAAGCTAATAGGAGTTAAATTTTGATTTTAAAATGTTTGAGGGGCTGGAACAATGGAATACCAGGCTTAGTAAGCTGCCACTTACAACACTGGCATCCCATATAGGTACTAGCTTGTGTCTCAGCTGCTCAATTCCCCATCAAGCTCTCCACAAATGGCCTGAGAAGGGTAGCAGCAGAAAGGCCAAGTGCCTGAGCCCCTGATATCCCTGTGAGAGACAGGGATGGAGTTCCTGGTTTCAGTCTGGCCTAACCCTGGGCACACAGCCATTTGGGGAGTGAATCAATAAATGGAAGCTCTCCATCTGTCTCTCCCTCTTTCTCTATAACTCTAACTTTCAAATAAATAAATAAGTCGGTTAAAAAAAAGTTTGCATAAAGAGAACTCTTCCATATACTGGTTCACTTCCCAAATGGCTATAATGGCTAGGCAGAAGACAGGAGCGAGGAAATGCCATGCACATCTCCCACGTGGGTGGTAGGGCCCAAGCACTCGGACCACCTTCTATTACTTTCCCAGGCACATTAGCAGGAAGCCGTATTGGAAGTTGAGCAATTGGGATTCAAATCAGTACTCAGGTGGGATACTGACATCACAGAAGCCAGCTAACCCTCTGTAGCACAATGCTAGGCCCCAAGGAAGTTTTCTTTTAAGGACACTTATGTTCACAAACATACAGAAAATAAGAGTAGGAGGAAATATACAAACATTAAAAATGAATTGAGAAGGGTTGGATTATCTGTGCCAGAAATTTCAGAAAACATTTTAACCTATTTATTTCACCTTTTATTTTTTTTTATGACTGTTAAATATGATAAAAGACTAAAACAGTGCTTTGGACAAGTAAAGAACAAAAATTTTAGACAAAAAGAGCATTACATCATAGTTTACGTAGTACTGTTTTTTCATGGCAAATTTTAAAAAAATGGAGTGACTTACAACTGACTGTATCTAGAACCAATGAAATATAAGATTAGGTTTAGATCTTTTGCTAAAAAATGACAGAGGGACATTGAAATGCAAAGAGTGACTGAGAAGGACACTGTCCACTGTTTTCCCCTCCACAACAAAGGAAGGAAAGCATTGATAATACAGCGTACTCAATGAATTGCTGACTGGTACAGATAAAAGGCGATAGTGGTAAACTCTTCTCTATGGTGAAGCATGCCATGATCAAACAAATTATTCAGTTATTCTCATGAATAATCTAGGTGTCTAATCTTAGTCTGCCTATGTCACTTAATCTGAAATCCAATTTTATCTTACTTTGCACATCAAAGGCCAAAAACAGGACCATGTTACATATTTGCTCAAAGAGAAAACAAATTAAAAGAGAAAAATTCCCACAAATTAAAATTGATGTAGATGCATTAGGTAAAACAATCCTATTTGACATTTCTATTGAGCAAGCTGATTTTGTCTCAAATAAATTATTCCTCAAGAATATTTTCAATGTCAAGCCCCAATGGCATCTTTACAATACTGCCCGTTAGTTACTGTACATGTCCTCTTTCAACTGCTTTATCTACCAGAGTGATTTTGAGCCTGTTGATTGAAAAGTCAATCTTCTATGTATTTGGATTTTTTCTGAGCAGTTTGACAGAATCTTAGGGAAATATTCAAGGAAAAGATCCTGCTTCCATAGTTACATCATTCTGTTTGAGATTCCATTGCAATTCAGCAGCAGATAATACCAATTCCAACTTCATAGTGTAACTTTAATTTTGTGGAAAGCTATTTTAATTTTGGCACATTAACTAGCACAATATGAAAATGAAAAACCCTAAAGTGAATATGAAAATCTGTATTTCCTCCAGCTGATTCTTCAAAGTTCATTTTCAAAATGTAGTTGTTTTGAGATTCCTTACAGTAAGAAAAATGTATTTACCAAACCATGTAGCACATTCCTAGACAGACACAATACCACTAAATCAGTCCACTCAGCGTTGGCACTTGCCTTACTGAAGAGTTTGGTTTTGAGGACTGTTCTCTCCTCACTGATAACATAATTTTGGAATAGCTAGTAATTTCTGGCAAACTTTAATTACCCTATCTAATTGCAGCAAAAGCAAAACTATGTGTCACTCCAGGAAGACCATGTCTCCCACACTACCCTGAAGTCAGGAGGGTTCATACAGCCATACTTGGATTAATCAAATGTGGAAGAAAGCGACACATTCATTTCCAGACCTTCTTCTTCCTTTTTGTTGCATGGCAGATGCCAAGTAACTAGGAAGGACTCTTTGTGGGCAACAAAAGAGCCTGGGTCCATGGATGAGGCTGTGGAAGAGAGCAACAATATCCTCCCAAAGCACAACTGTGCCAAGAGAGAAACATCACCCACTTATATTAACTCCTGAAATGCTGGGGCTGTTTGTTTCAGTAATCAGTGTTACTTAATTGGACTGGCAATGATAGCAAGAGTCAGCCTAATATGTAGAGTAGTCCCTAGCATATTCACTATGAGCTATGTCCGATGTTGTATAACGTACATATAATGCTACTACAAAAAGTTCACAGGGAATGGAATCAAGAGGTAAGTGTATTTTCACAGAAAGAATTTGGAATGCCATGCATGTTCTAACGCACATCTTCCGTCAACATTTTGAAGACCCCTGATGAGCATGAGTTTCAAAAATTTCTGCAGCAAAGCAAGCATCTTTTAATTCTATTCTCCAGAAACATTTGAATCCTGAATTTCGAAGTTTTTTTTTAACATAGAAAAACATAGCTGGAATGTATTAGCACATTTAGTCCTCTGCTTCAGAAATACTTTTTAGAGCTATGTTTCAAATATTGGAGTAAGTTCGGGAAATACAATGAAGAGCCAAACAGATGTGGTTCTTGTTCTCACGGAACTTATTACACCAAGAGGCTGATATTAATAGATTATACATATAAATGCAAAATCATAACTGCAGTCATGTCTGTGACACAGAGGATCACAATTCTAACAGATACAAAAATAGACATGCTTGCCTTACTGAGGGAAGTACCCAGGAGAAAGGATTCCACGTACCTGGGTGTAGACATGCAGACAGTGTGTAGAAGTCACGTGACACAAGGCAACACTGGGCCAGAGAGGGTAGAGTTGGGAAAGCTAAGGGAGATGACATATAGTGAGGTTAGATGAGAATGCAGGATCCAACAAAGTTAAAGTGTTTTGTTAATAAAATATCAAATTTATCCTGTTCCTTTTGAAAAAGAGGGTTATGGCTATACTGTTAGAGAATGGATTAGACATGAACACATGCCTACATTTACATAAAGAAAGTGGGTGATAAGAAAAGTCATAGATTGATACATGTAGCCCTACCAAAAAAAAAAAAAAAACCCAGAAAAAGGAAATATAAAATTCATTCAGCCATTGAAAATTTGGGGAATTAGATGATATAAGCTCAGATAAGCAACATTGACTTCAAAATGTGTCCCATTAAAAAAAATTTTTTTTGAAAGATTTGTTTTATTTTTATTAGAAATTCAGATATACAGAGAGCAGAAGAGACAGAGATGAAAATCTTCCATCCATTGATTCACTCCCCAAGTGGCTGTCTGCAAAGCCAGCCGCCTCTTCTGGGTCTCCTATGTGGGTGCAGGGTCCCAAAGCTTTGGGCCGCCCTCTACTGCTTTCCAGGCCACAAGCAGGGAGCTGGATGGGAAGTGGGGCTGTTGGGATTAGAACCAGTGCCCACATGGGATCCTGGCACATGCGAGGTGAGGACTTTAGCCACCAGGCCACGGCGCAGGGCCTGCCATTTTTTTTCTTTTACAATGATGGATCATTGAGTAGTTTAATTTGGCAAATTTGAGATTGAAGACATTTGCCTTAGGCTGCTGAGCACATTCAAAGTGAATGAAACCACAGGGAAATGTCAGTGGTTTGAACAAGAGGTTTGTCATTGGTGGTCCTAGCATTCAACCAATCTCCCCTAGGAGTCTAGAAGTCTCTCAGCCATAACAACATCCAGGAGGTCTCCCTGGAGGAGGTACTGGAATTCCCTAATTTTCAGTAGGTACAACATACAACGGCTTAGGCTACATGCAAAGCAGAAAGATGATGAGGGGTGTCCCCTGTCACACTCAAATTTTGCTAACAATTTCCACTGGTCTCAGATTATGCCCCAACCTCATCTGTTTATATTTTGAATCTTCTACATGGATATTTTTCTCTTTGTATGGATAAACCATGACTAAATTTGATTTTTAGCCAAAAGGCTGAGAAGCAATGAATGAAAACCACTCTTGTAGAGACTTTGAGTAAATAATCATCTATAAATGTTTCTTTTCCTTCTTTGGGCTCCCATCTTCTTTCTTGCCACTGCAGCTTGGGCTGTGGTGCCTAGTCCTGTGTCCTCCATGCATGGGGGAAAGAGCTGGACATTCAGCCCTTTGGCATTTTTCATTTGTAGATACACATCACCTTTCCAGAAACTACAAACACACACACACAGAAAGAGAGAGAGAGAGAATGCTAAATGGACTGCCCTGTGTTGAGATGATTCTAAAAGATATCTTTTCCATGTAAGGGATGCCTGACTGTGTAGGCAGTTATTTTCTAAGGTGCAATCGTAGACCTTCAAAGTTAGGCTGTTAATTTGTGATATTAACTTGAGTCACTTGACTAGTCAGTTTAGGAAGCAACAATTCTCTTTAAAACTCTTGTAATTACATTTGGACAAGTTTGCACGTAGGACCACAAGTCCATCGGCTTATTATAACCATGGTGTATTTCACACACCATCTTCATTATCTTGTGCTAAAGAAGAGAGCACACACTCCTCTGTGGATAATTTTAGATTGGCCACTGACACACTCCGCGGTGTTTATAAAGAAAACAAAACTTGGATGTTGGCCCTTTTAATTATAACTGGCAGAATTGCTACACCCAAAATCACATAATCTCTTCACCATATTATATCTTTGAAGACATCTGCTTGCAAAGCAGTAACAAGGAACTTGAATTCTAAAAACAAACTTTGTACTAGATTGATTGGTTTGGCGAGCCATGCTTCTGTAGTACTGTTGGATTCTGAAAGATATGTTTCTGAAGTTCAAGAAAAGTTTAAAATATCCTATAAAGCAGCTACATCAAATTTTTCTTGGTATGGACCTGTGGATTAGAGGTTGTGCGTGATTTTATTACTAAGGAAGTCCCATTGGCCCGATGATAAATACCATAAATTTACCATTCATTTCTGTATTGTTGTTTTGCAGTTGTGAGATAATTATCTAGTTGGTGAAACATTTTGTTAAATTCAATGCGTCATCTTCCCTGAGAAATGATCACCTCATAAAGTGCTATGATCCAGGTGCTGCTGCGTAATATTCTGGGGACAACTGAGGGTACTGAACATTCTGTCAAATGATGGGAGCTGATCTATGACATGATTGTGAATATTCATTAGATGCCCACTCCCGTTCCCCTGAATTCGGGACACGCTCTGAATCCACAATGTAGCCGTTACATTGTATTACAACTCACTTACCTTGGAGCAGATAATTTTTGTGGCTTGAAGAGTTCCTAAAGTTGTGTCACTGTAACCTGAAAGATATTAAATAAAATGGGCTATCCGTGCATCACAGCTGGAAAGTAATTTTTTTAAGATTTATTTTCTATTTATCTGAAAGGCAGAGTTACACACTGAAAGGAAGAGACATCTGTCATCCACTGGGTCACTCCCCAAATGGCTGCACTAGCCAGGTCTGTGCCAGACATAAGCAGCCAGGAGGTTCTTTCAGGTCTCCCATGTGGTTGCAAGGTCTGAAACACTTGTGACCATTTTCCACTGCTTTCGCAGATGCATTAGCAGAAAGATGGTTAAGGATGAAGCAGCTGGCTCTCTAACTAGCAGCCACATATGCCAGTGTTACAGGCAGCAGCTTTACCAGCTACACTACAATGCCAGTCTCAGTCTGTTTGGTAGTGGTTGTTAATGACGTACTCATTTTACTTTTTTGAAAGGTAAAAAGAGAGAGAGGGAGAGAGAGATCCTCCGTCTTCTGGTTCAATCCCTAAACGGCCTCCACAGCAGGCGGGGCCAGGCTGAAGTCAGGGGCCAGGAATTCCCCCACAGACGGCACCAACACTGGATCAACACATACTGCCTTCCCAGGAACACTAGCAAGAAGCTAGAGTAGAAGCAAAAAACAGCCAAGATTCAAATCAGCATTCCAATATAGGATGCTGACCTCACAGCCAGCAGCTTAACCTATTCAGCCACAATGCAGGCTCCAATTTGTTTGTGTATTTACTTAACAATATCCCCTGCCTCCCACAAAATAAAAAAATCCAATGGAAAAAAACCTGAATTACTGCCACCCTCCAAAACAATTCCTATATCTTATGTGGCCGTGTAGTTCACAAAGTTCTATCTTGCTCAGCACACTCTAGCCAGTCTGGTTTCCTTCCCTAACTGTTTTCTCGAGCCCCAGACTAGCTGTGCAATGCTGACATGACTTAAGGCAGCTGCTGGCAAAGGGAATCTCATTGTGCTGCATGAGTGCAACCAACATGGCCAACAACGTTCAACATTTAGAATATCCAACTGAATAAATATTTACTGCTTGGTTAGGAGGTTTATTTTAAGAATCTTTTTCCAAAAGTATTTAGCTGGTGGTGATGGTTTGAACGTTGACTCTATTTTAGGTAAAATGACTCTCCTTGCTTGATGTTAAAACTTGCATTTATAGGTATACTGCTTAAAAACTGTAAAATTACACCTACAATTTTTAAATGTTGAAAGTGCTCAGAAAGCATCACAGATGTTGACATTTATTGTCATTCTAACACTAATTTTATTAGTCCAAAGTATTTTTTCTCCAAATGTTTTTCTGAGAAGTGCTAAGCAATTGCTATTACCCCAGAATCCAGAACAATCAGCTGGTAAAGGCAAGGTCTGATGTTTTAGCCATACTCTTGGATGTAAGTTATCACTTTTTTCTATATACCACCTTCTTGCAAATCTGTACATGAGGAACATACATAATCTAGATGTATGTTAAAAACTACAGAATATCTCCATATCTATATCATAATCTTAAGAAACATTAGAACTAGCAAGTTCTAAGATGACAGAAAGCATGAAAGTAAGAAAAAAAAAGTCCCGATTCTAGCACCAGGAATGATTTATGTTAATGGAGCTAGTTCAGTGTTTCCATCTTGTATATTTATGGTGCAGTTACTCAAAATGTTTTCTTTTTTTGGTAGGTCACACCAGTGAGAACTGTGGCTTAAGGAAATCAGAATAGACTAGAGATAATACAAGAGAGAAATAAAACCTTCCCATGATGCTTTCTTTCTAGAACAATCCCTATTACAGGGAGTGGAGAGCAGGATGTGTTGGCTAGGTATGTTTGGGTAAAATCACGGATTTTTAGGCCTTCTACAGAATACCATGGGACAAAAGACTGCAAAGGCTTCTAATTACCAAAGCTATGTTGCAAGCACTGTATCTTTCTTTAGAGTATATGGCTTAGTGCCCACAGATAGATGTCCCAGTTTTAAGTTCTGAGGGATTTTTGTGCAAGTCTATTCAATAGAATTAATCTTCCAAAGTGTTTTCACAAGTTAGGTAAAATCTTAATTACCCAGAAAAAAAAAAGCTAATTATACACTGTTCCTCTCAGACTCTCAGAACATCTAGAAAAGTCTAGGACTTCCGCACATCTCTCTTCAACACGAAGGAGGCAGGCGTGCCTGTTCTTGGGTTCTCATAGCAGATGTAAAGATGTAATTTCTGCAGTGAGTAATGGCACAAATCAGATTGTATTTATTATTTTATTCATGACATTTAATTATAGAGCAAGATGGGTAGTCGGATAGCACAACAGCCATAAACAAGGAAAAGGCTCCGCTATTCTTTCTAAATGAATGTTCTAAAAACAATTGGGAAGAACATTAATACAATGCCCATCTGAAGAGAGTCTCCATGAGTACAAGCAGTTTACTTGGGGTTCATCACATAATGGACTGTTGGCCTATTTTTCAAGCCATTTCTCTGCAATAAGTTGACATTTGATAGGATTACCCTTGGATTTTTGGTCCGAGACTCTGCTGTGCCTGAGATTGTCATCTTTTGATTTAAAGATAATAGAGCCAAACATGTGAAACTGTTCCATAAAGAGTCAACATGTGACTCATAACCAAATATCAGAAAAGATTTTTGTCTACAGTTTGCTTTCTTACCTCACTGTTGTAACAGAAATGATCAAATGTCTCGTTTCCATTATAAACATCATCTATTTATTTTATAAAAAAGCTTGACATTCTTCAGAGGTGAAATATAATAGTATCATAAAATTGTGAGGCAATTCTTTTCCCCTTAAGATTAACAGCTCTTGCTGACTGTAATTTTAATTTAAAAGTTTCACACAAAAAGGTACTCTATTTTGCTTAAGCATAATGTTGAACAGTTAAAAAAATAAAATTGGAGCAGTTCAGACATAGATAAAACCAGATTATGAGGCAATGAAATTGTATACAAGACCAACAAAACACACCTTAACACTGGCAATATACTTAACTGTTCAAAATATAGTTAATAAGTTTCCAAACATGTAAGTTCTAATTTTAAAATTAAGCCTTCCAATTGCCAATTTCAAAAAATGTAATGAGTTTAGAGTGGCCTTTTTATTATGCATGGTTTTATGTCTTTGGGTTTCAAAATTACCTAGCATGCATTTTCAACTTTGCTACAATTTCCGGGCTGTTTTCATTTCTATTTAAAAAAGGCTAAACAGTAAGATGTGCCTCTGCTTTGCATTCTAATTGCATGTAACTGATTTGCACAGCAGAACAAAAAACTCATTTTCAGATTAAGAATCTTGCACCAAGAAATAATTATTGTTCTGCTAGAAAAAAAATATTGTCCCACTTTCTCCCTTCATCTGTGTGAACTGTTTGCCGTGTTTTCCCCAGGTTGCTATCTTTTATAGACCACTATGCATTGCTCTTTAGGGACTGAAATGATGCAAATGGAAACAAGGAACATACAACTGTTTTGACTATATTCTTCTGCTTGCAACATAACACTTGCCTTTTATTATTTTATCTCCGACAATCAAGGGGTGACTAAATGGTTGCAGGTGGTGATGAAAATAAAAGCCATCCATCATTATTTATTAGGCATGAAAAAGATACACAATAATGTAATTTAATCTCAGAGCAGACAATTATTTCTACATATTGATAATACAATGTGAAAACTGTCATGAATTCTAATATGATATTTTGGTTTTATTGGTGTGCCACGGACAGCATGACAAATAATGAAATTGTATCTAAAAGAAAAAAGGTAATTATGTGCAAATGCCAACACTGTGGTTGGAAAATACATCACCAAAATTTTAACAGTTGTTCGTTACAACTTGACCAATTCTGAAGTTTCAAGTGTAACACTGTTTTCAGTTTTTACAATTTAAAGCTAAATCTAAGACATTTACAACACAATCTATAATCTTAGTAAACACTGACTTTGCAAGTATTTCATTATATAAAAGTTTTAAGGATCAGCCAGTCTGCTAAAATATTTGTGAGGAGTATGTATACACCATAAGCTCAAATTTCTAACGAGTTCTTTGGTTCACCCTAGTCTGGTAAAAATCTGCAGATGAAAACTCTGTGATCTCTACTTCAAGTTGCATACACATGACTATTAAATGTAGCAAAGAACCTACCTTTTAGCCAAATAAAGCAAATAGTTGAAAATAAACATCTTTGGTAGGAAAAAATCTTGGCTGATGAAATGCCTGGTCAAAAAAAGTGAAGGCCAGCTTTCCATTATGTTAAATAATTTTCATTTCTCTTTGCTTGCTGAACTCTTTCTCCAAAGGTTTCCCTAGGTGAAAATACACCAAAAGAGAAAAAAATTTTTTTGTTGCTATAAGATGGAAACCAAAGGTTTTTATCACTTCTATTTGAAGCAATTTTGGTTTCTGTGAGTGATCATGGTTAAAGATTTCCTGAGTTAGAAATACACTGCCGTATATTTGGAGGAACCTGCTACACACACACACATATGCATGGATCATGTGTATAACACACAAACTCACTGGACAGCATATATGCATAGCATGTTGGAAATTTTCTTGGAAACTAATTTCTTGGAAACTAACGTACAGACTAGAGATACGAACACAAGCTTATTGGATAAGATCAACGACCTGCTCTAAGAAAAACACCTTTTAGAAGTATTAAGGAAGGAAAATATTTTAGAACTGACTTTGAGTGGTAGACAGGACCTGGAAGAAAAAATATCTCTGAGTGATCACAACACTGCAACCATTCTAGTTTGGGAGAGAAAATTTATATATCATGTGGTTACTCAATTTTATAAAGAGAGCCTAAGAACAAGTGTAGGCACTGGTTAGGAAAAACAAATGAAAGGAATAATTTAAAAAGTCAATAAGCCACAGGAAATCTGGAGACTGTGTAAAAACACCTTATTGGAAGCTCAGCAAAAGTATGTGCCAGAGATCAAAGGGACACTTGGAAACGTGGCCCGAGTAAGGAGACCAGGGAGATCCGCAAACGATGGCAGGTCAGGTGTGAACAAGAATGCACGCGAGCCAAAAGAGAATTCAAGAGTACCCTTGAAAGTGACTCCAAAGCTAATAAAAATGTTCTTCAAAATATATTCATGGCAGGAAACCAAGCAGAGAAGCCATGGGCTGATCAAGTGACCCACTCTGGGAAGAACGGATATTCTTCTTGGAGGATGAAACATCTTATGACTTTATTAAAAAGGATGAATTGATTGATTGTTTTTCACTTATTCAATCACCCATTATGAATTCATTCAATCATCATTTATTCAGCAAAAATAATGACAGAATGCCTCTCATGAGCCAGATGTTACGTTCCATACTAGGAATACAGAAACAAAAACCATTTATTTACTCATTCATTCTTTTTGTTGTCGTTGTTTAGGGTTTTTTTTTCCATCACTGTTCCATAGGCACAAGGATTCCCTCCTCTCTTCTCCCCTCCACTGTTCTCCACCATAGTATTACATAGTATAGCCCTTCAGCAGCAGTCAAAAGTCCAACATTCTTCTACTTTCCATATTATGCCACTGTAGGGTTAGACAACAGTAGAGAGTCTAGTGTTCCACTGCCAAGGTATATTCAACAGTTTCATTGGGAGTCGTATTATTCAGGAGTAGAGATGCATATTGCAATTTATATTCCCTTCCTGGTATGCTAATCTCCACTATATAGTTCATGTATGAGGATATATGTATACGCATGTTTATATCTATCTTGTATTTTGCATGGAGGTTGCCTTAAATCAGCAAGAACATATTTGTCATTCATTGATTCTAACATCGATTCATTCATCCACCCATCTGGTTACCTATTCATACCACAAAACATTTATAGCATATTTATTTGATCCTATTATGCTGATCTAATTTGCAAAAAATTAATGAAGAAGAAACAGTGTTCTTGTTTGAATCCAGCTTCCTTTATAACACAAAACAGCAGTGGATGTAACCAACACAGATAGTTTTAAAAAACTAAAATAAAAACTAATCATCTAGTATTAAATTATGAAAAAGATACATTCAGGTAGCTGTGAGTGTCTGACATGAGAATTGTAAGAAGCAGAAAGCAGCATTCTGCTCAAGGCTGTGAGTGAATACGTGGCTGGGGAGAGAAAGGTGCAGGAGGCAGAGTATGAAGGAGGTGAGTAAGAGGCAATGACAGGGAGCCTATCATTTGTGACAAGGAGCTACATGATTAAACCTACATGTTATCTTAAGAGCAAAGAACAATGGGAAGCCACCAAAGGTTTTAAGAGTGGTCTGATTAAGAGCTCAATACACTTGTTCAAACAGTTTCAAACTATTTCAAGAGGAAAAAAGCTGAAGTCCTTGCAATGATCTACAAGATTTTGTATAATCTGTCCTCTGCTAGCTCCTGGATTTAATTATTCACCTTTATCCTTGCTCCTTCTAATCTAGCTACAATGGTCACAATGTGTCCAATGGCCAACTCCTGCCACAATTCAAATAGCTAACCTCTACTTTCTTTTTTTTTTTTTGAAAGATTTATTTATTTTATTACAAAGTCAGGTATACAGAGAGAGGAGGAGAGACAGAGAGGAAGATCTTCCGTCCGATGATTCACTCCCCAAGTGAGCCGCAACGGGCCGGTGCACGCCAATCCGATTCCGGGACCAGGAACCTCTTCCAGGTCTCCCACGCGGGTGCAGGGTCCCAATGCATTGGGCCGTCCTCGACTGCTTTCCCAGGCCACAAGCAGCGAGCTGGATGGGAAGTGGAGCTGCCGGGATTAGAACCGGCGCCCATATGGGATCCCAGGGCGTTCAAGGTGAGGACTTTAGCCGCTAGGCCACGCTGCCGGGCCCTAACCTGTACTTTCTTCAAGTGCTTGCTCAAGTCTCATTTCATTTGTAGTAATTATCCTGAGCAACAGACTAAGTGTTATTAATGTCTATGCCATCTGTACTTCCACCTTGCTTGACAATTTTCCTCTCTGTGCACTAATTATTTTCTGATATACAGTACAATTTCCTGATGTTTTTGTATTTTATATCCTCCCACTCCTACCAAGTATAATGTACTCTTTAGGATAGCAGAAATTTTGGTCCTTTCTTTACCCATTTATCTTAATCAACAGAAATAATGCTTAGGACATAAAACATGAACTGCTGAATAGAGAAATTAATGAATCATTGGTCAGTGTGGCCGTATTGGCGATTTAAGACAATTATGCTGGTTGACACTCGAGGAAAATGCTGGGAAGGGTTAAGCATAGCTGTGAAAAATGAGAGGTTATTCTGATAAATGAAAAATAGACTGCAGAGATGACACAAAAGTGAGGAAAGCCTGATGGAGAAGCATCAGGCCTCACATGGGATACTTACTGACTTACTGGTTTTCAAGATGTGAGTGTTAATTTTCATAGAAATTTCTAAGTTTATTGTTATATACAAGTATTAACAAAAATTAAGTTGCCCAAATATATAATTAAATAAGTTATGTGAGACTAAGACTAATGCATATTTAAAAGCAATACTTCTTAGTTATTGGTTATATTTCCCTAGTACCAATGCTCCTGAGGTTATTATTTTTTTAAGATTGTATTTATTTTTATTGAAAAGCCAGATATACAGAGAGCAGGAGAAACAGAGAGAAAGATCTTCTGTCCATTGATTTACTCCCCAAGCAGATGCAAAAGCTGGATCTGAACAAATCTGAAGCCAGGAGCCTGGAGCCTCTTCGGGTCTCCCACATGGGTGCAGGGTCCCAAGGCTTTGGGCTGTCCTCCACTGCCTTCCCATGCCACAGCAGTTAGCTGGATGGGAAGCAGGGCTGTTGGGATTAGAACCAGTGCCCATATGGGATCCTAGCACATGCAAGGCGAGGACTTCAGCCACTAGGCTACCATGCCAGGCCCTGCTGCTGATGTTATTTATGTCTCTTGTGTCTCTGACTATGGTGAAATACTATATGATGGTGTGCAAATGTTTCTAGTCCACATTCAGTTATGTCACATTGGTAGCTTGAAATCAGCCCTCGTGGGAGTATTTATTCCTTGGTAATTATCAAACACTATAAATCAGGGCTTGATTTATTAGGCTGTTGGTTTTCTAGACTTAAAACAGTGATGGAAGAAATGTTAATCATTCACATCAAACTTGAACGCTGTGTGACGTCTGCAGACACTTGATTGTTAGTGTCACACAGAACTGAGGAAACAGTTTCCCAGTATGTGAAAACTATTATTTGACTGAGAAAAAAGCCATTCGCATCATTCACAAAATAATTAAAATTCCAACATACCTTCATGTTTTTTAAGTTTTGTCTTAATTTTTATCATAAAGGATACTATCAACCCATTAAATATAGCAGAAATAGGTGCTCTATTTATTAGTTTGAACTATGAGTTCATAATGGACCCAACAGCTTTGGTAAAATCATGAAAGGATTCTATGACAGATGGATTTACATTGAAGGCTTTTGTATTTTTATCATTATTTCTAAACTATGATATATATATTGAACATTAATAAAGTCTACAATAAAATTTCCATATGTTTTCTTTTTTTAGAGAACTTTTTCTTAAATAGAGAATTGCCACTTTCTTTATATAGATCGAGAGAGGAATATCAAAAATGTTGTCAGTGGGTCTGGTGTGGTCGCCTAGCAGCTAAAGTCCTTGCCTCACATGCACCAGGATCCCATATGGGCATTAGACAAGGACTTGGCTTGTCGGGTGGGGTTAGGGTATTTGTTCTGGAGCTGGTTGGGGGACAATTTAAAGAGACAGGTAGCCAATTCGATGTTTAGCTTGGGAGTTCACATGAGAACCTCAATCCAGAAACATTATTTGTATCTTACCTAAATACCAAGGCACTGAAGATTTAAACCTGATGGAAGTACTGGCTTTTCAAGTTGACTTTTGATGCTATTTAGAGACATCTGGATAAAAATGATAACTCCCAGATTATCTAGTTCTAACAAGTTAAATAGTACATATAAAGATACCTAAAATAGTTCGTGAAAAATGGAATTAAAAGGTGTTTACTGTGGGGGGGAAAAACTTTTGACATTGTTTATAAGTAAAGGTCCATCAAAAAGTTCATAGGAAATATGTATTACGAAAAAAACTACAAACGGATTTCAAAAATTTTTGCATTAAAATCAACTCATCTTTTAATCACTTTTCTATGATCTTTTAAGTCTCCTTGTCTAAAATCTAAGAATTTCAATCATGGATACAGACAAAAACATTCTCAGTTCAGTGTATAACATCAAAATATGCATACCACATGTTCGTTGCCTAGGTTAAGTGGAAGACTGAGGTTTTATTTCATGTGGAAAAGAAGTTATTTACTAATAACTAATACAAAACTGATACTAACACTAATACACAAAGCAGCTCCAACCAAAAGTCTCTTCTCTCTCTACTCGAGGTTGAATCATGTAATAAATGTGGTCGTCAATAAGGAAAGCTTAAAACAGACAGGAAACAGCCTGGATTCCCATATTCCTAACTAGGTGGGACACAAAGATTAGTGACTCCTCATTAAGGTATTGAAGATGTCTCTACACACCCCTCCTAAAACTGTTCTGCTCTTCAATTGTTAACATACGGCTTGTTTGAGGTATAAGCCTGTTTGGACTATCTTAAATTTTGCGTAGTTCAGTAGAAATCATGCTTGAATACTTTAAGCTGCTAAATACATAAATGAAATTAGACACGAGACAGGTGAATAGTACTATATAACTATTTTAAGGTATATAACAGCCGGTTGTGTATAAACTATAACTGAGATGTCAATGAAGTAGTCACAGGATGTGGTAAAGAACTTGCATTTTCTAACATACTGGTCACTCAATACCATGTCAATTAGCTTCATGATGTTGCAAATTGTTGTTGAAGTTGTATAGTGGTTTTTCATTGGAGGGGATGATATTCTGCCAGCTCTACTTTCAGACCAGGGATGATTTCCCAATGAAACTATTGAATTTATCTGGACAATAAGATGCTGGACTCTATGCACGGTCCATGCCCGCAATGAAGGAATCATGACTGGTTATGATCTGTACTACTGTAACAATGTGGAGGAATTCAATGTGGGGGGGGGAGGGTTTGGGGGAATTCCAGAGCCTATGAAACTGTGTCATAAAATGAAATAACTGTAGTTTAAAAAAAGAAGTACATGGTTCTACAGTAAAGAAATAAATTTTTAAAAATGTGGTCGTACCACACCCATATCTTTAAAATCAATGAGGAATCTGAGATGCGTACCCTTGTAGACACTACTGGAATAGTGCTAGAAAAAGCTGAGTAGGGAGCTGAGACTTTCATCCTGGGAGATGCTGGGACGCCTTTTTCCTGACTCTTGTCCCTGCTGTATTCTTGAGGATCAAGTGGAGTGCCTGAAATTCCATTCTCAACCAGCTATAACATGGACCACAACCATCTTCGGCAACAACATGGACTAAGTGGGGAGCATGGACTTTGACTCCGTGTGGTAGTAATAAGGCATTAATTCCTCCTTTCCTTGCTAACCTGTATCACAGAAACCAGCTAAAACAGGGGTATAAATAAGATTGTCTCATTATATAAAAATGTCCAGACTTCATGGTGGGAATCTGGCCTATTGTTAACATATCAGTTGGAATACCTGTGCCCACACTGGAAGGTCTGGGTTTGGGTCCTGGCTCTGCTTCCAATTATAACTTCTTATTAGTGTGCACCCTGGGAGACAGTGAGGGATGGCTTCTGTAGTTGGGTCAATTTCTACCAGGTGGGAGACCTGAATTGAATTCCTTGCTCCTGGCTTTGGCCCGACCCAACCCCAGGTGCTGTGGGATTGGGGCAATGAATAGCAGTTCTTTGTCTCTCTGCTTCCCAAATAAAATTAAATAAAAATACCCAGTATGTGGTACTGACAATCACCCATAACACCAAGAGCCAGAGAAGTCTAAATATGACTTAAATAAGACAATCAATAGATACCATGGGGCTGGGAGTGATGCAGGTAATCCTCCTCCTGAGGTGCTAGCATTTCATAAAGATTCCTGTTCTAGTCCCAGCCTCTCCATTTCCCATACACCTCCCTGCTTATGGCCTGGGAAAGTAACAGAGAATGGCTCAATTCCTTGGACCCCTGCAAGCATTTGGCAGACCAGGAAGAAACTCCTGGCTCCTGGCTTCGGATCAGCTCAACAATGGCCATTGTGGTTATTTCGCGAGTGAATCAACAGATAGAAGATCTCTCTCTGTCACTCACTCATGGTTAGAGAATGAAACAAAGCTACAGACTGGAAAAAATATTGCAAACCATGTATTTGACTAAGGACTTGGATTTAACAGATATAAGGAATTTTCTGGATCGGTGTTGCGGTACAGTTAGTTGAGCCACTGCTTCCAACGTTGGTGTCCCATATAAGAGTGCAGGTTTGGGCCCGGCGGCGTGGTCTAGCGGCTTAAGTCCTCGCCTTGAAAGCCCCGGGATCCCATATGGGCGCCGGTTCTAATCCCAGCAGCTCCACTTCCCATCCAGCTCCCTGTTTGTGGCCTGGGAAAGCAGTTGAGGACGGCCCAATGCATTGGGACCCTGCACCCGCGTGGGAGACCCGGAAGAGGTTCCAGGTTCCCGGCTTCGGATCGGCGCACACCGGCCCGTTGTGGCTCACTTGGGGAGTGAATCATCGGACAGAAGATCTTCCTCTCTGTCTCTCCTCCTCTGTGTATATCTGGCTGTAATAAAAATGAATAAATCTTAAAAAAAAAAAAGAGTGCAGGTTTGAGTTCTGGCTGCTTCTCTCTGACCCACATTTCTAGGAGGTAGAAGGTGAAGGTATTAAGCATTTGGATTCCTGTCACTCACGTGGAAGACTGGGATGGAGGTCTGGTCTTCTAGCATTGGCCTCGTCCAGTCCTGGCTGCTGTGCTTATTTGAGGTTTAACCAGTGGTTGGAAGATTGAGCTCTTTGTCACTCACCTTTCAAGGAAATGAACATAAAAAACAAACATTAAAAAATCCCTAACTAGTAAAGGAAAAAAGCAATCCAATTAACAAATCAGAGAGGATTATAAAGAGATATTTAACCGAAGAGGTTAAAAGATAGCATAGATGCATATGAAGGAGTGTTCAACATCTCTAGCCATTGAAAAAATATCATCTATCTGAATGGCATAAATAAAGTAAATGTGACAATGATGTGCAGCAACTGGATCACTCATATATTGCTGATAAGAATGCAAAATGGTAAAGTTACCCTGAAAGATGGTTGGTTTTTTTAAAAAGACTAAACATGTAGCTACCATATGATCCGGTATTTATACTACAAGGTATTTATTCTACAGAATTAAGACATATGTTCACACAAAAGCTATACACAGATGTTTTCAGAAGTTACATTCACCACAGGTAGAATCTGCAAACAACCCATGTGGCCTTCAAAGGATTGATGGTTAAACAACAGGTGGTCCATGTAAACCATGGAATACAACTCAGCATCTAGGAGGGATGAACTCCTGATCCATGAAATAACCTGGATGAATCTCCACAAAATTGTGCTGGGTGAAAAAAATCAATGCCAAAAGTTATGTACTGTACAATTTCATTTCTAGTGAAATCATGTCATTCTTCACATTACAGGAATTATAGAAATGGAGGCTGGATTAAAGATTGCTTCACTTAATGCTGGTGGATAAGGTTGGCAGAAGCCTGGGAAATACCATATTTTCTCAATAAATATCCATCTATTCTCCTACATTACCCAATTCATGTGCAATGACAAGAGGCTATATAGAGTTCTGAGCAATGATTTATCAGATGAAGTGATGCATGTAATTTGCATTTAAGATTTCATGTGCAACTTTCCAGCAACTTCCCTTGTGCAGCAGCTTTGGTGTCATATTCTCATAGGGTGATGTTGTGAGAGGGAATCTACTGGATTGCATGAATCACTGCATGAGACACAGATGTCTTGGAGAGCTGCCCAACCCACAGTGGACTGTAAGAAAGTGTTGTTGTGTTAAGCCACTGAGATTTCAAGGTTTGTTTGTTACCACATCACAGTCTAGATCAGAATCACCAATTTATAAATTCGTCTTGGAAATAAGTACTGCATTATCAAAAACTTAAAATATGTGTTACTGATTTGGCATTCCTGTAAAAAGACATCCCACTGGTTGGGAATAGAGCCTGCACTGGAAGAAACAGTTAAATCTGAACCATTAAATAATGGGAAGTCAGGCTGTGGTTTTGGTTAGAAAAGCCTAGCATATTTCAAAATCAGTACTTTTGAGATAGGAAAGTGGTGGGCTATTCAGATAGCTAATCGATGCTAAATATGATGCTTTTTACACAGCTTAAGAGAAAATATTTGAAGAGTGATATGTATCTCTTCAGAAATAAACCAGATTGACAGATATATTCAAAATAAATACATCTTAACTCCAAGATGACAGGATCTTTGTCTTAGAGCTAAGACTCATAAAACGTTTTATGTGTTTGGTAAATGAAAAGAAAAATTTTACTACTACATAATACAGGAGTAGTAAGGAGGAGTGAGGCTGACTTGTCCAGGTATCACTAAAGGATAACAAATAGGCTGAGGACAGCTGAATAAAGTTGATATTAACCATTAATAAGATTATCAATTTGACTTCTAAGTAGATTTATTTACAGGAAAAGTAAGTCAAACATTTCCTCGTCCAAGACTTAATAGAATGGAATCACTGAGAAGACGTGAGGTCTCTGAATGCATCTGTGAATAATGCAAAATTAAACAGTAGGAGTAGCCATGTGGCCTAGTGGTTAAGATGACAGCATCCCACAACACAGTGTCTAAGATCAAATCCAACCTCTCTTTCCCTCCATATATCATGTCATCTGCACACAGTGATAATCTGACTTCTTCATTTCCAATTTGAATTCCTCTAATTTCTTTTTTCTTGTCTAATAGCTCTAGCAAGGATTTCCAATACTATGTTGATTATCAGTGGTGAAAGTGGATATTCTTGTCTAGTTCCAGTGGGGAAGTTTCCAGTGGTTCCCCATTCAGTATGGTGCTGGTTTTGGGCTTTTGTTTCACTGTATAATTATGTAACTCAGGCTTTTCTCATAACATTTTATGAGAACTAACTTCCAAAGCTATGCCCCCACTGACTGAAGGACCCTCCTCCAAATCCCAATAGCACTGTCCTTGGGTGAATCAAGAGCAAACTAAGGATTTCACAGGGGACAGATGGGATGCACATTATTCTGAACACATTCTACTGGCCAAGAAGCAGGAAACCAAAACAAGGGGGATTTAAACGGATGTGCCCACAGAGAAGAAAGATTGGTGTGGATAGTTTCTGTCCTCCTATCCAGACATAACCTTCTACACATTCCAATCTATACCAAACCTATAACAAGATGCTCTCTTTCAAGCTTATCCTTCTACTCAGCTTGACACAATTATTCATGATGCCTTAAAAATATTTTCCAGGGAAATTAATGAAGTGGTCAAAGACATTTCAAGGAAAACCCTAAAACTGTTCAAGAAATACTTGAAGCCAGGGTTGACAAACTCGCTTGGGCTGAAACCAGTCTGTTACATTGTTGAACATCACATAAGCAGGGAACTTCCAGCAGCCTGCTGGCTCTGGGTGGGTTTCAGGCCAGGGCGTCTTCATGCTCAGATCCCTGACTCCAGCCACCGCGTGCACGTGGTGAGCTGTCCCCGGGCCTGCCGGGGCTCTGGGGGATGCTCCCTTCAGGTGGAAGTTGGGGCTGAACACAGAACCAACCCAGCAATTGCAACCACCAGCTGATTGGGGCAATGGACTGTGCCGGGCCCTGTGCTTGCTAGTACATACAAGAATCTGGTCTGGGAACACCTCAGACAAAAGTTTCTTTTGAGATCTCCCCAATTGAAATGCTGGATTCAGAACATTAACCAAGAAAAGATGGAAGATGGAGCAGGTCAATCAACCATCTCAGCTATATGTTGGCAGTGAAATACGGGGCAAAAGGAGACTCTATGATGGACTATGTCAATCAGTGGATTCTTCAATGACCTCATCGTGCTTGGAGTGGCGAGATTGGCAGCAATTCATAACTGGTGAACTATCAAAACAACTTGAGCAAGTATCTCAGAGCATGCCCCACATCTGGGACCTAGGGGTGGGTGGGAGACTGGGTGGGGCTTCTCCCTCAATATCCCCTTTACCCCAGATACATGAAGGAAACAATATGGAAATAATAGTCTTACCCACTTTCCTATAGCCCCTGAACCTTTTTACCCTAGTTAACTATGCAGAGATTGTCAAAAATATAATAAAAAAATCACATAAGCAAAAAATACTTCTATATTAATAAATAGGTAAAAACAAAGTAATAATATTTCATGTTAAATTACGCACAATTCAAATTTGAGAATTTCAATCAGCCAGTGGACAGAAGATCTATGCCAGTGTCCTCTCTCTCTCTCTTTCAAATAAATAACATTTAAAAACATATGTATATTTTTAAAATTCCATTATCTGTCTTCAATTATTGCTATTTTTTTTAAACTGTGGGGTTTTAGTTTTTCTAAAGTTTTACTTAAAATAGGGAGGGGGATAAACACACATACAGATCCGCCATCTGCTAGTTTACCACCCAAATGACCACAATGAACAGGATGTTAGGATGGGGAGCCGGGAATTCAATCCAGCTCTTCCACGTTAGTGCTAGGAGCCATCACCACTGCCTCCTGTGGTCTGTACTGGCATGACACTGGAGTTAGGAGCTACAGGAGCTTACGGAAACAGGCATTCTGATGTGAAATGCAGGCATCTCGAAAAACAGGCTTAATGCCCTCAGCTGCCTTCAATTACTGCCATGAAGAAATTATCAAATAGATCTATGATTGAGTTTTCCCTATGACAAGTTCTTTTGGGTTAAAGAATGAAGCAATTTCCTGGGATGAGGGATCAGAAAACTTAAACTGGCTTCTGTTCCTACATGAAGTGCGTGTTTACTTCTCAATCTTACACATCAGGCTTTGGATTCATTAGGGTTCAGGTTGGCTCACTTTTTGTTTTTGAATTGTGTAGAATGATAAAACTTTTTTTTTAAAAGATTTATTATTTTTTTTTTTTATCACAAAGTCAGATATACAGACAGGAGGAGAGACAGAGAGGAAGATGTTCAATCCATCGATTCACTCCCCAAGTGAGCACAATGGCCGGTGCTGTGCCGATCCAAAGCCAGGAACCAGGAACCTCTTCCGGGTCTCCCACGCGGGTGCAGGGTCCCAAAGCTTTGGGCCGTCCTCAACTGCTTTCCCAGGCCACAAGCAGGGAGCTGGATGGGAAGCGGGGCTGCTGGGATTAGAACCGGCGCCCATATGGGATCCTGGCGCGTTCAAGGAGAGGACTTTAGCTGCTAGGCCACACTGCCACCGGGCCCAGAACTGTTTTTTTTTTGTTTTTTTTTTTTTTTTTTTAAATAAAAAAGCTAAACTAAATGCTCTAATTTTACTTCTCTTAGGGTAAAAAAAAAATATTAGATTCAGTTTCTATTGAGTAACCATAGGTATGTCTGTTATGGCTTTGTTTCTTTGCTTCTGTAGGCATAGTAAAACTTTAAATGATGAATGCATTGGTGATTTGGGGAGAAATGGGCACATTTATTATTTGTTTTCTATATTGACCAAATCTGTCCTAATGAAACCTCAATATTACTAGAATTCAGAGATTTATTGTGGCTTTAGAACTTTTATATTGATCATCTCTGCTTCTGATTCATCATGAAATCTATTTCCCAATCATCTATTTCTTCCCAAACACATACACACACTTTTCCACTGTTGTTATACACACATAGGACATTCTAATTTTTATGAATATGTGATTACATCAGGCCACATACTTGTCTAATAGGAGAGTTACTGGATATGGTGTGTCAGCCTTGAGAAATTAATGGCAGACCACAAGTTCAAAAGTTTATGGTCTTTATAAATAAATTTAAAAAATCAAATTCATTTTGGATGTTACCATACAATATATCAAAATTATATAAAATTCAAAGGTAAAATATGGGAAATGCTGGCAAATTGCTCAGAGTAGCTGAAATTATGCATTATAAATATTTGTGTGTGTGTGTGAAATAACTGACATTTTGTAAGGATCAAAATTACCACAGAGATTTGGCCAAGTTAGCATCAAGTGATTTCACACAATTATTGAACTTTTCTCTGTTGGAGATGTTCCCGGCCAAATCTGTCCTGTTTGGAAGTTTCATGGCACTCTCTCATCTGCCACAGAATAGCACTGAAATTTGCTCATCCGGTGCCTTAGACGAGAGTGGCCCCTTAAGTCTTTAGCCAAGCGGTGCTCTGTTTCCTCTGAACAAGCCCTCAGTCTTTCCCCTAAATTTTTGTTGTGTTTCTCAAGCAGCTTTCTAAAGAAGCTTCTGTGACTGATCTTTCTAACCTCTCTGTTCGCTGTCTTGGATACAAACAATGCTTTCCAAAACACCTCATGGTGACAAATAATGCCTTTGTGATTTCATATATATTATTTTGTCACATGAAGACTTTGAATATAAAAATGTTCGTATGGCTGAAGATTTGGAAAATGTATTTTGTTTAAATTTAAATAGTCCCTCATGTCTACATTGGGCAGCCCAGCTCTTGATGCTTCTTTTTTTTTTTTTTAAATTCAGATTCTTGACTAATAAAAAAAACAACGGACTATAATATTCCATATACTCAGTTGCATTAATGACACATAACATTGTGTTTGGCACAAAATAGATTCTCAAATGTTCTTATTTAATGTGTGATTCGGTACACGGAGGAAATATGAGAATATCAGTCGGATTTTGGTCACTACAGCAAATACCTGAGAGGAATTACTGAGGAAGGAATATTTGGCTTCTTGGTTTTGAAGGATCACAGTGCAAAATGTGATGACCCTACTGGATGGGTACCTTATGATGGCTCAGCAAGAGAAACACAGGCAGAGGAGCGAGAGACTAGGAGGGGGCCCCCAGTCTACCCTCCGTGTGGTCTCTTTGGGTGGCAGCATAACCATGATTGATTCACAGGGCACCACCCTAACAACCTAACAGAACAGAATCGCTCTCCACGGCCCACCTTCGGAGACCATAACTGGACTAATTTCCATATCTAATCCATTAACCCAAAACTGAGGATCAAGCCCTTAACACATAGGCCTTTGGGAGAAGTCCAAACTGTTGTCCAAACCTAACAGGGAGCCTTGATGATAAAGATAACATTCACTTGGAGAAGAAAAGAAGGGTCGTCCATATCCTGTCCTTTTAGAACATCAACTAAATCCATGTGAAAAGGGCCTGGAAATGCACCTGGGAGCGCAGCCGAAGATGTCACACGGGCTTGGGCCCCTGCGCCAACATGGCAGAGCCAGAAGAAGCTTCTGCTTCTTGACTTTGGTCAGGTCTAGGCCTGGCTGTCATGGTCATCCGGGGTGTGAGCCAGAGAAGGGAAGATTGTGTTCTCTCTCCCCTTCAAATTATAAAGCTTTAAAAAAGAAATATATACAATAATCTAAACAACAAACCTCAAAAGTAGAAAGTTGTTAATTTTCCCCAAATTATGAAGTTGGAACGGAAGCAAAATCCTATCAGCTATTAGCAGAATTTAAAAAAGAATAAACTTACAGTTCATTTGGATAACATGGATTTCTATGTAATTTTGATGATACTATCAAAGCAGGGACTTTGCCATACAAAATATCTAGAATGTTTTTAAGCTATAGAAACACAGCATTAGTAAATATTGTTTTGGTACAGGCTAAAGCATAAAACAATTGAAATCAGTAGAGGTATCTTTTATTGCTGTGACGTGAGAGGTAGATTTTTTTAAGACGATCTTGCTACAAATAGTTACTCATAAGTAAAATAATGAAAATTGAATCCCTGTCTCACTTCACAAATTCCGGCTGGATTAAATACCTATATACAAAAAGACAATATGACCTCGAAGTAGGGAAGAATTTTTAAGATAAAACACAAAGAGCAAAAACCTCATTTTAAGAATAACAGACTCCGCAAACTTTGTTAGGATGTACAAGGCCAGAAAATATATTTTTAAATATATAACAAAAGATTATCATTCAGAACATATGAAGAATTTCTGAAACCAATGTGAACATAAACATCCATGGTTTCACTGTTTCTTTAGCTTTGCTCTCCACGGTTTCACATATTCATGGCTTCAGTTACCTGAGGCCAAACATTTCTCAAAAGCGTTAAGATGAGGACGATGTTTGCAGTAAGTAGTGAAGACATCCTACATCAGAGTACCAGGGTCTGGATTCTGGTTAGATGCTATACTCCAGTCTCCTGTGATGCACATGCTGGGAGGCAGGAGTGACAGCTGAAGTATTTGAGTCTCTGCTACCTATGTGGGAGACAAAGATTGATTTCCCAAAGATTCAGCTGATCTAGCCACAACTGACATAGGCACTTGGGGAAGATCTCCTTGTCTCACTACTTTGCAAATGAAAAACATACATTAAAAGGAAAATTTCAGAAATTAGCAATTCAAATGTTTCATATCATGTGCCCTTTTGATTAGCCTGATGAAATCTCATGCTGGCTCACTCTGCCCCAGCTGGGACATGAATTATCACTTTGTCCAGTGTATCTATAATGTATACTGTATGCACTTATTAGCCATTTAGTAACCATCTTGATTATCAGATCAACTGCCACAGTATCACAGTACTTATGCTCAAGTAACCTTTTTACAATATATTTTTTTGAAAGGCAGATTTACAGAGACAGAAGAACAGAAAGAAACACACACACACACACACACAGAGTCCTCATTCACCAGTTCGCTCCTGAAATGGCTAAAACTGCTAAAGTCGGTCCAATCTGAAGCGAGGAGCCAGGAGCTTCTTCCAGGTCTCCCATGTAGGTGCAGGGTCACAATGACCTGGGCCATTCCTTGCTGAGGGAATGGGATTGGAAGTAGAGCAACCAGAACTCAAACCGATACCCAAATAGGAATCCCAACACTAGACAGAGGTTTAACCATTATGCTATGGTGCCTGCTCCTCAAGCAACCTTTGTTGTAGTAGTTATAATGCATACAATGAAACTAATAAAATCTGTGGTAAGAATGACTGTTCTCCCCACAAAATTGTGAAAGAGAAAAATCAGCTCCAGTTAGTTTTGCTGTAGTCCCTCAAACTGCAAAGATTACAACAACCACAAGGAGGGATCAGGCTAAGAAGGTAAGGGGTTAAGTTTATGGGTGGTAGGCATGAAAAGAAAGTGTGTTCTGATTGCTGACAACATGTTGCACCAAAGAGAACAGGGCTTGATCCCACTCAAGATCTCAAGCACTCACTGGGGTCTTGCAACATATCCTCCTGCAAATATGGGGCAACAAGAGCTTGAAGAGGATTAGACTGTTCTCAGCTGAGAAAATGTGAGTGGCAAGGAAGCATTTTAAAGCAAGCTGATTTCATAGGCAATGAGGATAGTGCAAACTAAAATTCATTTCATGCCTTCCAGATTTTCAAAGAATTAAGGAATCCTGATGATATCAAGAGTTTGGACAGAGAGGGAGAACTAGGAATTTCCACACATTACTGCTGGGCATTTAAACAGTCCACTTTGCAGTGTGTAGTTAATGGTGTAGTGTGCATGGTTTCCCCTTCGTGAAGCAATTCTGCTTTGAGAAATACACAGACAAGCCTTTTTCCTATATGTGTACACAGGGGCATGTACAGAAGTGGTCCTATCATCACAGATATAATAGAAAATGGGAACAAATTAAACATCCATTAATGAAAAAATGGGTTTTTAGAAATTGCACATAATAGAAGATCATGTGACAACACACAAATCATTGTGTACATCTCAACAGCAAACATTACTTAAGAATAGCATAAGAAAACATTACTTGAGATAAAACTTAAAAATTTAAAATAATCATACATTAAGTTTATACACTTACTGTCCCTGCTGTTATAATGTAATGCCACAGACGGTGGAGTTTATCGAGGACAGAAATTTGCTCCTCCCATTTCTGATGGCTGGGAAGTCCAAGCTGAAGGCACTGGCGTTTCCTCTCTGCTTCTAGGATGGCAGCTTTATGCTGTCCTCAAGTGCGGCAAGGACAACAGGGGCAGTGTACTCACAAAGGGTCTGTCCAGCCCTCTTGCCTCACTTTAGGAAGGTCCTAATCTAATTTTGAAGGCAAAGGCCATCGTTACTTAGTTACCTCCTTAAAGGACCCACATCTTAGTAACACTTCAGATTTTCTAGTGTAATTTTAAGGGAACACTTACATAGGCAAACCATAGAATTTATGTTTGCGGTAATTGTGCAAATGTCTGCTTACGCATGACAAACATATGATTCGGAATACGGCTTCCTCTGAAGGATACTGGGGTTAGGCCTCAAACAAATCTGCCATGTTGTCTTCCCTCAAAGAAATTGAAATAGGGGCTGGTGTGCAGTGCAACAGATTATGCTACTGCTGTTATCCCCAAATCCCATATCAGAGTTTGAGTCCCAGCTGTCTTGCCTCAGAACCAGCTCCTTGGTAACTCCCCCAGTGAAGCAGAAGATGGCCCAGGTATCTGGCTTCCTGTTACTTGCTTGAGAGACTAGGATGGCGTTCTGGGCTTCTAGCTTCGGCTTGGTCCAGACCTGGTCATTGCAGCTATTTCGAAACTGCAGTGTAGTTGGAAGCCATTTCTCTATGTCAACTCTTCCATTACAGTACACAAAATAAATTTTCAAATCCTTAAAATTTTATAGAAGGACATATACAAGCATACTTTTAATATATTTGATAAATTTTCACACACAGTATTACTATTGTCAAGTTAAAAAAATTTCACCTGGTAATTTGGTAGTTAATGTGATAGATTTTTGTCTATCCTTCTCAAAGGTGTTAATTTATAGGAATCCATTCTGTGCTTGGAGATCAGGGTAGGATGAAAATTTGCCAGGATTCCCAAATCAATTTCAGTAGTCTGATCCAGAGTTCTGGGCATATAGCTTAGATAGCAAAAGGGAGAGGAAGGATATGACATATGCATTACAACAAGGAGGTGACTAAAGATGATTTAACTCATGAGTAAGTTCTTAGATCTAAGGTGCAGCACAGGAACTCTAATAATGTTATATTGTATACTTGAAATTTGCTGAGAGGGTAGCTCTTAAGTGTTCTCATCACATAATTAAATGGTAGCTGTATGAGGTGATGTTTGTGTTAATGGCCTTGATGGTGCTAATCATTTCACAATATATACATACTCATAAAATTTTATTTGTCAATTATACATCATAAAACTGTAGAGGAAAAAAAAAGAATCTGCAAGATGACAGAGTTAGGTTGAAATGGTCAAAAAAAAAAAAAAGAGAAAATACTTGACTCTGTAAAATTTTCTAAAATGTAAAGCTCAGATCTATAGTATTCCAAGAATGAAGTCAGGACATTTGAAAATGACACAATGACAAAGTTGAAGTTCTGCCCTGTGATACAAAGTTCAGAAATAGTATACTTGCTTTTTAGGAAGACATGGTGTGCTAGGCAGAGCACTAGCTGAATTACATTTTAAATGGATAATATTTTAATATTCCTACATAGGTGAGAAAACTGACATCTCCCTGTCCAATGTCACCCAGACTTGAATGATACAGCCAGCGTTCAAATATGGGCTGGTTAATTACAAGCGGATATTCTTTCATTATTTCAAAAGACAACAAGAGTATTGTGAATAAATAAACATATTTGAATTTTCTGGATGGCCCAGTCCTGTATCTTTCAAAGGGTATTTTTATGCCTCATATTATCGGAATTCATCCCATTAAAAGCAAAATAAAACTTACTTTTAAGACACACTGGGCATGATTGCACTTCTCCATTCTTGAACTAGCTGTCTAGTATGGGAGAACTTCTATTAAGTGAGTAGAATAACATCGATGGTGTATGGATGTCTTTGTGTTACATTTTTCATTCATTCCTTGTTCCATTTGCCAGAACTCTCAAATACTAAATTAAAGGAAATAAAAACAATGGTTTCTGCCTTCCTTCTTGTGCGCTGGCTTATCAATAACTGTAGCTAGGCATACGCTCTTATTCAAAATGACTTTTACATAGAACTGTTCCAAATCTAAACTAGTGACTCAATTTATCAAATATGGGGGCCACGAGAGAAGATAGAGAAGAAAAACACTTGTACCCAAGAGTGTGTACACTTTAATGTGCTATCCAGAACCATGCCCACTGTGTCATTTAGCCTAAATCATTTTACAAAAGTCAGATTGGAAAAAAAAAATCAACAAGCTTATTTCCTTAGTACTGATCACTTAAAAAATTCTGTTGACATAAAATGATTCTATTCTCAGAGGGATTCTCCTCCTCTCCAAGATTAATTTTCATTTTTCCTCAGATGTATTTTTTGCATAAACCCAAGCAAAACAACATTGTAGATGCTCATGGAAAATTCTCTTTTTCCCTCTGCAAATATTATGCTGAAATCTGTCATTCACTCTATGTCCCAAATCAACAAATGGTAAATATTTCAATATAGTTGTCTGGTATGTTTTGGTATCTCCCTCTCTAAATTTTCTCTCTCTCTCTCTCTTTTTTAAATATGCCCTTCACTTAACTAAAGTTATCTGCAAAAGAACTAAAAGAAGTCTGGTAAAATAAACTAAAAGTGACTTTGGTCTCCTTTATTGTCTCAGACAAGGACCCTTTGTACTCACAAGGATGCTGTGAAAAATGTCTTTGTGTTCTATCAATAATACATTGAGGTTCAGTTTATCTTATTTTATGTTGTTTTTACCTCAGCTTGGCAAACAAGACTCTCACGACTTTCTCATTCTAATCAAACTGGAGAATGCTAATAAAACAAATCCAAACTAATAAAGCCCATTTCCTTCATATTAATCCTCTTAAAGTTATCAGGGATTCACATCCCTAGATAATACAATCAGACATAAAGTAGGAAGATAAAATATGGATAAAGAGACTATTAACATACATGAGTATTAAGACAAAAGCATAATGATAAAGGCTGTTCTGAACTTGATGATTATTTAAGGCATGTTGGGTGGGAACTTCTATGGGAATTCATCTAAAATTGCTGAACTCCAACAACCTCTGAACAGTATTATTTAAGCATTGATGGAAATCACATCACTTTATTTTTATAGGAATTCACATGTTTTGAAAAAGATTTCAGCTTGCAAACCACAAATTCGATAATTGTTTTCCTAAGAGTTCAGGAAGACTGAGACACTCTAGAGACATTTTGCTTTTCACAAAGAAGAATTTCCTCTCAAATCTAGTTTAGTTTAATTATAGCAGTCAGGGTGTGATTTCTGTTTATATCCCTCCGGTTGAATCTGCTCTGGCTGGGTTTGGGTCAGAGCTATTTCTAGGAAATGCCTGCTACTTTTTCTCAAGCTGAAACCTTTTTTTTTCCCCTTTATTTTTCTGGCTTGAAAGCCTAACTACTCACCATGACAGGTGGCCCACATACACAGCCATAACAAGGCATGTGGACACAATAGCTGATGCACTTAGTCCCAAAGATGTGGTGAATAGATCGAGTCAATGATTAAAACCACTCTATCCGTTAAGACTCCTCAGTTCAAGAAACAGAAATCATGCTTGCTTTAAGCAAAACCGATCAACCAAGCACATGGAAAGACAGAAAAAAAACAAAACACAATAAGGATGTTACAGAGACAGCTCCTGGATTCCTGAGCGAGAAATCTGTGAGGCCCCAAAGTATGATACTCAGGAAACTCAAGGCACTTGACTTGGGAGTAATGAGCAGAGAGAAACACTTCTGCTCAAACATTCCTTCCTGATTTCTTCTTCAAAACAGAAATTAGTTTGTAGGCCTAGGCACAGGCTGGCTGACAAGGACCAACCTTGAAAAGAGTCAGTATATGACTGGCTAGGGTCTGCAGCAAGCATTAAAGGGATGAGGTTTTTCTTTTGCCCCTACTCTTGCATGGACTCCAGAGAGTGATTCCTCCATTCTGTGGGATGGTCATGATGAAGCAAAGAAGTGAGCCTAGAGAGCCATGCTACAATTTACTAAAATGTAAGGGCCTGAGTTTTTTACACATGCAAACACACACACACACACACACACACACACACACACACTTTCCTTTGCAAGCTTACTGCATTTTGTAAGATTTTTTTTGTAAATATCCATCTATTTTGTATGTGTATTAGTCTGATGTTTGCCTTCCCTCAAGATTGTATGCGCCTTAAAGACAGTGACTTGGTACACTATGCTGTTTAGTGACAAATGAAATGAAGACCCTCGTGCACACTGTGGGGGAGAAGGTGGACTCTGAAGGCTGACTACAGGGCGTAACCTCAGCCTTGCCATGTGCTGGCTGTGAGAGCTCAGGTGAACTGTGCAACCGACGCCTCACTTCCTCATTGACGGAATAGATACTATCTATATTATTAAAGATGCTATCAGCATGAAAATGATTTACATATAAAGCACTAGAAACAGTGCCAGCCATGGTATATTATATAAATGTTTGTCAAATAAATAACAGGCCTTTAGATAGTTCTTAAAATAATGTTTAATAACTTATAAAGAGAAAAGAATGAGAGAGGCATTCATCACTTTATAAAGATGCGAGGCCTACTTTACGGCCTTGTATTCTGTCTGTAGATGTCCATCAGTGTGTTCTCTGAAAACGGAGATAAGTAAACATTTTATTCTGGTATATTCTTCAATTACACCATAAATGTTACCCCCATGTCATTAGTCTAAAAATAAAAAATTTTAAATAGTTTGCGTTTTCCAGCACATGAATAGTGGTTTTTTTTTATGTTTTTAAGAGTTCTGGATATATAGACTGCTTATGATTTTTCATGTTGTAATGATACAATAATCAGCATTCTCCAAAGAGAACAAAAGGTACTTTCACTGAAAATACTATGAAATAAGAAGAGAAGAAGTGCCCTGAAGATGCCAAATACCAGCCTTAATATCCATCAAGAAACCCAAGGAATATTTATTTCTGGTTTCTGACATGCCCATAAAATTTCAGAGGGCCACATTTAATTGTTTAACCTTCCTAAGTTTTCGAAGTATTCAAAAATACTGAAAATAAGTTCATAGTAGTAGCAGCACCAGGTCTGATCAAGAAATACATGTTGAATGATTGATACCTATTTTCTTTCTCTATTTAAATTACTGGAGTTGAATCCATAAAGCAAGCTCCAGGAGAGAGCAATTGGAAGATCACATATTGGGGCAATGCTCAAAGATATTCAAACAATAAAAGGAAAAATGCAGGAGTGAGAAATTTCACTTTTCAACAAATGCTTAATAATCAGGAGATTTGAGCTATTAGTTTAATGACAACTTAGGAATCAATTCTCTTTTAGGGTCAAGAATTTTGAAGTGAAAGCTTATACAATCTTTCCTTATTTTGTCACAAGGAAAATTCAAAGGTACAAAAAGTTTAAGTAAGTTTCCCAAGGGTTCATTTGGAAGAAGACCAAAACTCTGCTCAGTTTTACCATACCATTGCTGCCCTGGCCTCTCCTCCACTTCCCCTGCCCTCAGTCTGAATCACTTTCGTCCCATGAAGGGCTCTGTGCCCTGCCATACTTAGTGCAAAGCAGATCACATGCTTCAGCTGAGCCCTTCCAGTTGCCAGGCAAGCAGACTGAAACTCCTTGTCCATATGCTTGTCAACTGTCAGTTCTTTACCTTCACCCCTTCTTTACTCCTGTTGAGAAAAACGGAATCGCCAAAAAGACACATTTTCAGTCCCCCACTCACCTAAGCAGTTGTCTGCCAGCTCTGTGGCCACCTGTTATGCCAACTGTCTGTCACTTGGTTAAATCTTTTTTTTTTCTTATCCAAAGCTGCCCCTTGACCAGTACTGTATCCCCCACTATCCATTCTCACTCATTTAAAGGCGTTGCTGCATCAATACCACCATCTTTATCCCATGTCATCAATTTTTCCTTTCTCCTGGATCAGGTTCATCCACAGATAAACACATGCCAAGTTACTCTATTCTTTTTCCCAAATACCTTTCTTTTGACTACATTACCCTGCTTACTACTGTCCTCTGTCTTTGCTCTCCACCCACAAAAAGGTCTTTAAAGAGTTTCCATATTTGCTCTTTTGGATCTGAGAGATAGACAGATAGATAGATAGAAAGATAGATTTTAAAAAGAGGTTCCTTTTCTTTGAAAGGCACAGTTACAGAGAGGAGAAACACACACACACACACACACACACACACACACACCGATCTTCCGTCCTCTGGTCCACTTCCCAAATGACCACAATGACCAGAGCAGAGCTGATCCGAAGCCAGGAGCCAGGAACTTCATCTGCATCTCTCCTGTGGGTGCAGCAGTCCAAGGACTTGAGCTGTTTTCTGCTGCTTTCTCAGGCCGTAAGCAGGGAGCTAGAAGGGAAGTGGGGCAGCTGGGACACTAACTGGTTCTCATTTGGGATGCCACTGCCACAGAGAGAGGCTTAACCGACCCCTTCACTGCACGGGCCCCTATTACTCTCTTTTAAACTAATTCCAGTTTAAACTCTGTCAAACAAATCTGGTTTGCTATCTGCCACCCATCAGAATTGCTCAGACAGAAGCTACTTAGTCTCACTCAGTTCATGCCATGTTTAGCAGTTTTTGCTACACTTGATCATTGACTCCTTTTTTGCTATACTTCTCCACTTGGCTTCTGGAACATGATATTTTATTGATTTTCCTCTACCAGTATCTTTTTATCAAACACTTCCTGTTTGTTTTCCTTTTCTCCCTAGTCTCTTAATGCTCGAGTGCCCCAGGGCTTAGCCCTTGGCTCTCCGATTTCCATAGCACCTGCTTCCCAAGATAGGAAGTACCAGACTCCTTTTCTGAACTTTAGCTTCATAAAAGGAGTAGCCAATTTCCATTTCCATTTAGGTGTCTAATAACATGTCAACATCAACATAACCAATACTGAACTCTAAGACCAGTTACTTTCTCTATCACCAAAGCTATCCTACCTTCAAATCCCTCAGTTGATGGTAATACTATGCTTCTATTTTCTTGTAATTACTAACTTCTTGGGCATCCTATGCCATACCCAGTGGGAACTCAAACTGGTTTGATTTGCAAAATACACACAGAATTAGTTTGTGTCCCATGTCCTTTGCTACCCCTCTAAGAGTGGTTCATCATGTCATGTCTTCGTTTTTTTTTTTTTATAACATTTTTAGTTTACATTAGAGTAAAGGTTTAATGGTTGTACTAAATAAATAAAATGTTCAACAAATAAAAACTAAAAAGATCATAGTCCAACAGGAAAAGAGTCTTGCAGAAGCTTTCCACCTGTTCTTTCAGCCTCTACACTAGTCCCAGAGGGTGCCCTTACAGTACGATAGCTAGGAAGGTTCTTTAGGAATGTTGGTCAGATCCTGCCACCCTTGTGCTCAAAATTTGCTCTACATTTCATGCCAGGTAACACTGAATTCTCGTTTTGGCTACAAAGCCCTACATCTGGGACTTTTCCGCATTCACCTGGCTCTAGCCACCATGACTTTCTTATTGTTCCTGAAACACACTATGCCTGCTTCTGCCAGACGGCTTTTTTGCATGGGTTTTTCCTCACCTGCTTCTCCATTCTCCTAGGCAACTGCTTGGCTACCTTCCCACCATCTGTTCGCAACCTCTCAATGGGGTCTACCTCACCACCCTACTAGTGCTGTAATATGCCCCTACAACTGCTGATCTCTGGTTCTCTCAATCTCTCCAACCCCTAGATTGTTATTTTGTGTGTTACAGCAGTTAACGATCTCAATCATGAAATACAACTTGGTAATCCTCACTAGTTATTGTGCGACTCTGCTTGTAGAGTGTAATGGCTACAAAACAGAGATCTCTGTTCATTTACTGTCGAATTCTATCACCTTTTTAAACACGGGCTAGCACATAGATTCAGTAAGCATTTGAAGAACGGACCCATGAAGGAACGGATATACATTCTTTTTTCAGGACCTTTGAACTCACTCACCATTGCATGTCAGTTACTTCTGTTCACACAGAGTTCAACAACCTCAGTAGTTCTTCCCTAACAACACAGTGTCAAAAAGTCAACCAGTTACTCACTGTCACTCAGTTTTCACAGTTCTTATCAGCATTTACTATTTTCTATTTTAAAAAGATTTGTTTATGCTGCATTTACGTAGTCTATTACGTATCTGAAAGGCTGAGGCAGAGGGCGTATAGAGGGAGGAAAGTCATCTGCTGGTGCACTGCACTGTTAGTCCAGGCCAAAGCCTGGAGCCAGGAGCTTCTTTCAGGTCTTCCACATGGGTGCAGGGGCCCAAGCACTTGAGCCATCCCCCACTGCTTTCCCAGCCACATTAACAGAGAGTTGGGCTGGAAGTGGAACAGCTGGAACTAGGACCCATATGGATGCTAGCACCGCAGATGGCAGCTGTACCCACTACTCTACTACACCAGTAACCTGTTTTTTTTTTTAATAAATTCTCCAACCCCACTAATTCTTACTCATCTTTGAATCCCTAGCACTTACAACATTCCTTCGCATACATTATGCACACATTTGTTTCAAGAAGAAATACCACAGAGCTAGCGTATGTATTAACTAGAAGGCATTATGTAATTTATGTATTAATATCAGCATCCAATGCAGGACCCTTTTTCCATTATAGGTCAAAGTTCCCTCAGAGGTATTCTGTCAACTTAAAAACCAGAAGAAAGCTAAACAAGAGGCTAAAATGCAATACTTGTACTTTTCAGTAGTCTGTAGCCATCATGATTTATCTAACTTAGTCATGATCTAGCTTTTAGACAAGTGACTCAAATCCATGGAGGGCTGCAAATCTTCAACTGTGTTACTCTCCCATTTCATAGGGTGTCTACACCACTAACATGCATATCTTTCCCTTGCCTGACATTTCCATTACTGTTTATAAATGTTCTTGTCTATACTGAACAAACATCTACAGGATCTTAACCTACTGGTGTTTAATCCATGTTTCCAGGCCTATAAACTTAGGCAGTAAAAGAGTATTTTTTTTTGAATCCAAGCACTAAAGTTACAAAAGAATTCCATGTTTGCTCACATTCTTCATAGAGTTGTGTTATGAGACAACTGCTCATATTGGAACTGTGCGTGCAACATGGTGAAAATGGAAGCTTGGTGAATATCAATAAATGCCCAGGGCTTACGAACCCACAGAAGGCTCATCTCAACATGTCAAGGTATTAAAAACAGGACATATCTTCGATTTGATTAAGGCATACTCTTGCATCACTACTTCCCGGTACTTCCTAACTACATAACAAAGTTGTGAGTTTTTTAGACTGCTGAAAATGTGATCTGCCATAGGGTGGTTTGGTTAACTTAGCAAAGTCTTGGGGATTTCCGCTGAGTCATCTAAAGGCACTATCAGGCAGATGCTACTGATAGAAACCTCCCATCCTCCCTCTCAAGTAAGGATAACTGGTCAAACAGAAGACATGGATGCTTCTCTCTGTGGCCCCTGTCGGCTTAACTTTCCCCAGGACCCTCCAGTATGTTTCCCATACTGTTCCATTTTTTCTTCCTAGAGTTGTCCCAGGTCTGTCACTCTCATTTCTGACAACCCTATGTTCTGTCTCTCCTTAGTCTTTAATTTCCTCCTCTAATTTTCTCTAGAAATTTATCAGGCAAAACAGTGTGTATGTAAATCAAATTGGAGGTCCTCCCTGCAGGCAAGTTCTACTTGTGACAATACATGCTAAAATGCCTAAATTTGAAGCAGTGGGTAGGAGGTATGGCAATGCTTCTGAGCTTAGGAAGAGAGAAAAGGAAGAGAATCTTCATGGGACAAGTGGAAGGCTTCGCTGAGGTAGGTGGTGGTAGGGGCACTTCCCCCAGGACCTTGTGGGGGAAAAGAAAGAGTTACATCCCTAGAGCACTGGTCAGTGTGAGGATTTCAGGCCAAACTGCTTTAAGACATTAGAAGGGGAGAGGCAGCTATAATGTGAGCAACTTGGTTTTAGAGAAGGATATATATATATAAAAAAATAGATAGATACATACATTTAATAAAAGCCATTTAAACAAGCCAATAATGTATTCCATGATAGGAACACTTGGGAAAACTAGAGCTTCTGTGGTGAACAGCCCTCATTACTGCTTGTTACACCAGAAACTGCTAGAGTGGGACACTCCAGCTGGTGCAGGGAAGTGATTTAAGCACGTGTGGCAGATAGTCACGGGTTGTCAACCAGAATTGTATCCCTCTTCATTTGACAACAGATCTGCATTTTACAGTTAAGCAATCACCATTCCTCTACCATCAGTCCAAGAAGACTTCACCTCTTTATGAAGTGCCATGGGATCAAGTCTGCCTTAAGTACTATAACCCTCATAGGTAACAGCACAGGCAAAATTCCATGTGTCATACCTGTCCAATGAAACCCAGTCCTGGGGGCTTTGTCAGGGCCAGGAGAAAGAGGAATTCTCCTTTCCACTGGACATAATGCTGGAAGCTGGACACCTACTGAACTTGCCTTGAATGAAGCCAACACAAAGGCAGGGAAGGGAAGAGAGGGAAGGGAGATGAGCAGAGAGGAAGGAAGATCAGAAGAAATTGTTCTCTCATCTGAATCCAGTTTTATTTTTGTGCTTTTATGTCAAAATTAGTCAATGAACCCCCTACTGCCGAAGATAGCTTGAGTTAGGTTTCTGTCATTTACAACAGAATAGTGTGAAAAATAATCAGTAATAGTTGGCACCTAGTGCTTCTCATGTATGAGTCACACTAACTCTACATACTAACTCATATAATCTTCTCAGTATACAATGAAGTTGATGCAATTATATCTTCATTTTATAGGTGGGAAAACCCTACGATACTGAGTCGATGGTGGATTTAGAATTAAGTCCAAGCAATGTATCCAGAATTGGTGCCTCTCTCCCCTATACCTCACTAGTTTCAATGTGAAGGAGGAACTTGGTTATTTCCCAAATGACCAGTCCAGGCCCAACTCCAGGCTCATAAGTTGCTAAAATGTAACCTTATTTGAGCCTGAGTGCTAAGTATGTGTTTGGTTCATGATTATACAGTCAAGATGGATGCTAAACTGAGATACAAGGAAAGATTCTTTGAAGAGAACAGTACTTGCCTCTAAGATAAAAAATAAATCTCCAGACCAAAATAAACAACAACAAAAGACCGATATAACACTATGGACACACACCTTTATACATGAAAAGGATTGTTCCAAGCCTGACCGAAGAAATAAATGCACTTACACCTACATAATGGATCACAATTCACTTTTAAAAAGATGGTTTTATTTTTCGTCTCTCATAATAGCTTTAAGTCATAAATGCAACTGTTTTTGTGAAATCTGTCTTGAGGTCTCATACAGGTTCCAACTATGCCTTCTGTGTTTCTGGAAAGTTCTATCCATTGGCTGCCTCTGCTCCGTGGATTCTAGGCACGGCTTTCTTCTTTTCCACTGTCTCCTTTCTCTCTCCTCCCCCCCTTCCAGCCTCAGCTCCTTTCAAATGTCCGTTCTGATCAGATGGACAAGTCAGGCTTTGCCCAATTAGTCCACTTTAAGTAGCTTACCCTGTACTTTATTAAAAGCAAAATCCACATTGGGTTGACAAGATTAGAGGAAAATATAAAAATAAATTACTGTATTAAAATTAATTAAATGAAAAGCTGTATCTAATACCAGGAAATGATGGACTTCACTGGAGCAGTGAAGCCCTTAGTCCAACAAATGATTTTTTAAAAATCCTAAAAACTCTGAACTCAGGGCTGAATTAAATAGTCTACACTGAATGCAAAAGCAAAAAGATGTTAATTTTGGCTTTTTACACAAAATGAATAAAAAGTTCATTCTGCTCTTTGCTCTACGGGAACATTCTTTTGATTGCAACACCATTCCTCAGGCTGCTTGTTATAAATAACACCACACAGCACTTGGAGAAGAACTTTGGTTCAAAGATCTAAAAATTTTGAAAACATGCACTTGTGTGCACTGATAATTGTTTTGAGGGACAAATAAGGCTTTATAGGTTTTTCTATCTATCTATCTATTTTTCTATCTTTCTATCTCAGGCAGATCGATGGAGGAAGGGGAGAAAAGGAGATAGTCACTTCATCTACCAGCTTATCCCCTAATGGCTTCAACAGCCAAGTTTGCGCCAGGCCTAAGCCTGGAACCACACAGGAACTACATTCTGGTTTCCCACCTTGGTGGCAGGGGCCCAAACACCTGGGTCCACTTCTGCTGCTTTCAGAGGCACATCAGTGGAAAACTAGACAGGAATAGCTAGGGCCTCAAGATCTGCACGCTGAAATATAATGCTAGAGGTGCTGCAGGCAGTGGCTTGACGTGATGTGCCTCTACATTCTAAAGACTACAGGCTTAATGATTCTAATGCTTACTCAGCAACTATTAGAGGGTCAGGTTCATTATCAAATGATGGTTGTACCAAAAAGATGAGGGAACAAGAAACAAATGAAGTGACCAGATTTAGAATTTGACAAAAAAAAAAAAAATTGTCACATGCACTTTGTGTTTTCATATTCTGACACCAATTATTATTATTTTAAAAAGAGTTATTTAGTTATCTGAAAGTCAGATTGAGAGAGAAAGAGGAGAGAGAGAGAGAGAGAGAGAGACAGAGGGGGAGAGAGAGAGAAAGGAAAGACAGAGAGAGGCTTCAGTCCGCTGGTTCACTCCCCCAGACGGCTGCGATGGCCAACGGTGGGCCAGGCCACAACCAGGAATCAGGAATTTCATCCAGGTCTCACACATGGGTGACCGGGGCACAAACACTTGAGCCATCATCCACTGCTTTTTCCATTGGATGATTTCCAGTTCATTTTCTGCTTTATTTATTTTTGTTCAAAAAGATTTATTTATTTTTATTGGAAAGTCAGATTCACAGAGAGGAGAGACAAAGATCTTCCATCTGCTGGTTCACTACTGGCACCCATACATTTTCCCAGTGCATGCAAGGCAAGGATGTTAGCCACTAGGCTACCATGCTGGGCCCTGTTCTCTCATCTCTTAACAATGGAAGGCAATGGGAGAGAACATTCAGGCTGGTAGGTAAGATACCTGTAAGAATATAAGAATACCTGGATTCACGTTGCTGGTTCCACTTCTGATTCAGTTTTCTGTTCACAAAAATCTTGGAAGACACTAATGATGGCCCAAATGAATGAGTTACTACCAAACAGAATGGGGACCTGGACTGAGTTCCCAGCTTCTGGCTTCAGCCTGGCCTCATTCCAGGCTTCATTCGGGGAGTGAACCCGAGGATGCGAGTTCTGTTGCTGTCTTTATCTTTCTGCTTCTCAAATAAATGAAACAAGAATGGAAGGAGTTGGAGTAGTATTTTAATGGAAAAGGAGTAAGTTGGGGAAATAATGAAATATAATCAAAGTAGCTAGATATTGTTGTTTTTTATTTGAATTTTAGAGTTCTGATACTATATTTTCTTTGGAAACCAAAATGCAGGTATTTATCTTTCTTTTGTGTATGTACTTTAGGTGATCTGTGAAAAAAAATGAAATTAGATGTTTATTTTGGTACAAAAGGATTTGGAAAACTATACATACAAGAATCTTCAAAAAGCACATGGAAAATGCCTATGATGAGAAAAATTGCACAGATTTCAAAAACTTTTTGCACCAGAATAAATATACCCTTTAATCTTCACCCCACCCCTTTTTGGTAAACTTTTTAAAGTTCTTTCATAGATAGATGAGAACCAGCAGGCCCCAGCTAAGGAAGCCAAGTAGTTTCTGGATGGCTTCTGCCTCTTCCAAAGCGAGCGCTGACCAACCCAACCACATCCAAATAAGAAAACAGAAAACAAAGAGGAGCCGAGGACAAAAGGCAAGTCCAGGCTGCTTGGTTGTCCCTTACGTGGGTGACTCATCTGTTCAAAGGGACTATCAAGGCCCTACTCTCTTCAGGTTGACAAAATGGTTCAATGCTTGGAAAGCTAGGAGCGGGGAGCTTGACACAGAGCAAGGCTGTGGTCCTGGGGCTCCCTGGTCCTGCTAAAGGTCTGTGCCTCAATAGAGCCTCAGCGCACTTCCTTCTTCCCTGGCCAGGAGAGGGTTAATGATTCTCCTCAGCTCCTCATTCTCCATCTTCACACGCTGCCTCACTTTCCCTCTTCGTTTATTTCACATAAGACACAGTAATACTGTTTTCCTACCAGTGCTTTGTAGTAATTACCACGATCCAATCACTAGAGTCACTAGCTTAGCCCAAATCTCTAGGATTCATGTTCTGGTTTGTTTTGTTGCCTGATGTAAGCCCAGCAGGTCCTCACGAAGTGTTACTGAAATAAAGGAATAAACTAGTCACTCTCAAGGGGTCTAACATTGTATGTACATTTCCCTGGCACAAATCAGTCTTGCTGCTCATTTACCCTATCATAGAAGGGCTGAACGTGCCTGAGGACCCTGATTTAAATTGGAAGAGAACTAAAAGGTGACGTTTACTTGGCTTCATGATGGACAGTTTCTCCTGGGCACCTGGTATCTGGGTTTGTATCAGAAAATTCCTCTGCAATGTCACGCCCCATTAGCTACATGGGCCCATTCTGTATCTATACTCACTTATTTTGGCAAAATGTAAAAACTGGGAGACTTCATCCCCAAATGTATAATATAGTTCCCTTTAACTACCCAATATTTTGCTAATGCTAGTACCACACTCTTGGGTATCAACTGGCTGGCTTTTAGATGCTGTACGCCTAGTTACATGGAATATTTGTTTCGCCTTTAGTGTTTTTTTTTTTTTGCCCTTATAAGCACATGTCAGTTGTAACTTAGCATTGCAATATTCCTAAGATTAGAAGTCTCTGGATCAAAAGTGGGAAAACAGAAGACTCGCTGCATGAAGAACATGGAAGAGAGTCTTTCTCAAAAAGAAAACAGAGATTGTCTTGATATGTAAATGTACATGTTAATGTTCTGATATGCCAAGGAATCACTCAGCAGGTTTGACTCTTCATATGGCCCCTGTTCGTATGTGAGTTTGTTATCCTCTCTTAGGGAAACCTCTGCAGGTTGGATTACTAAGCCATCTCAAGTTTCGGTTAAATTGAATAATATTCAGATGTTTTTTTTTCCCTTAAGGATATGAAAAAGACATGTTTGGGTGCTGACTTATTTTATGTCATCTAACTTTATGCAAGTAATGCTTTGAGAAACACTTCTGTAGGACATTAATTCACGAAAAACTGTGGGAAAGTATTGTTCTTTCAAGATCATAAATGATAATCTGGCTTGAATACATTAGAGCATTTTACTTCTGATTATATTCATATACTAGAATGTGTTTCAATCAGTCATTACCAGGAATAGAATAGTATAGGAAAAATGGTCAAATAAATCTGGAAAGCACAGAATGAAATAAAGATTGGCGTGTTTTACTATGAACCAGCTTTGATTTTTATCATAATTATGACTTAAGATTAGGCACTGTGACCTTCCTTAGGACTGAGGGCTCAGTGGAGAATCAGATGGGTGGGTGTGTACCATTTCCTAAAATTACTTCATTTGGATATCTCACTTAAATAAAATGACAAATGGGAAAGTTCTATGGTTTTTGGTTTCATACTCTGCACAGAACACATTTCTTCCATGTTGCGGATCAAGTATGGATCTACGAAGATAACAATACAAAGATATTACTCATATACCAAATTCCCAAAGATAGTATCTACCGAAAATATGCTTGACAAACTTTCCTCATAGTCATTAGGATCTGATTACTGCCAGGCATCCTACCAGGCCCTCTCTCCATACATTATCTCTTTTAATCTTCACAATTCTGCAAGACAGGTAAACATTAAACCCAGTTTTACAGATGAGGCTCTGATATATTAAATAATTTTCCCAAGATAACACATAGAAGAAAAAAGGTAAAACACTAGGAAATCTTAATAGATATGTTTTTGTGAACATCTTTTTATGATAAAGTGCTTTTATTTAAACGTTTACTATGAACCAGACACATGGATTTTACATGTATTATCTACTTCTATCCTCCCAGAATGGAATGCATGCTACTATATTTCTCCTTGCAGAGGTTAGATGTTAAGGTTGAGGAAAGGCAGGTAAGCGACACATCATCACATAACACATCTTGGGGCCAACTCTGCATATCTCGTTGTAGGGCTCTGTACTTAATTGCTCTTCTGGATGCTTCATGGACATGTCATGAGCACCCATCCCTACAAAGGCACTGCAATAAACATTGATTCTAGCCACAGTTTAAAGTGCAGACAATTTAAAAGGATGTTCATCAAAAAATAAGAGAACTGTATCACCAAAATGAACAGAAAAATTCTAGTCAGTCTTTCCACCAGCTTCAGTGTAACTTTTCTTAGGTTTTCAATGTGTTTGTGTCTGTTATCTGTGTACACTCTTGCTTACTTTATTCTCCCTATTTAACAAATGCGAGAACTTGTCTTAATGAATTCCATGTGAGGCATCCTATCACCAACTGGCCACACCTGCTCTATACCAGATGGCTGCAGTCACTGGGAGGAGGGAGGTGTCTCTGTTCTCACTGACGTCTTTCTTCAATTGGAAGAGGGTGTCCACCTTGCAAAGAAGTAGTCAGAACGTTCCCTGAGAATGCAACAAAGGCCCAGAAGAAGGCTCTCTTGGAGACAGAACTGGAAGTGAACGCCACAGCTTTACTAAGAGCTCACAAAGTAGACCCTCATAAAAGTGAATAATGAGCTGCATAGACTCGTTTTTTTCATGCTGAGCTCAACACACATCTTTAAACATAAGATTGTTGAGGAAGCAGCTACTCGGAAACCCTTTCATCTTAATTAAAGTTATGTGGGCTACGAAATACTTTTCCTTTATATTAAGCTCTTATTCCTGTGGAGAAATTTCTATTTGTTTTTATCTAATTTGAGCTTCAAGGTTAATCTCGGTTTAAGACTTTCACTCGCTGGGAGAGTTGGTCCATCCGGTTCGCCCCTGATCCCATGTATATGCATGCATCCACCAGGACCCTGCTGAGCTGCAAAGCCTCTTGCTGGCTATGCATTCTTTACACTGTTCCCTTCCACGGAAAGAATGGGCTGTGTGTCTGGGAAGGATATACGGAATGGGGAGGGTTTTGAAAAAGGTCACAAAGCTTTCTATTTTAGGGAGCCACATGCCGCAATCCTTAAATGTGGAGTTTCTGATAAAACTTGTTCTGTGATGTAGAGCCTGAGATCTGCACTGTGGGGGAAAAGCAGTGGAAGAGAGAGACATTGTAGACAAAGAACAGAACAGATTTCTTTCCAGAAAGGAGCTTTCATGGACTTTGAAACAACTGATAGATGGATTGCTTGGCGTATGGTGCTCCCTAATTTTCTTCACTAAATATATGTTTGAATTGAACTGATGATAGAAATGACTTGTGTTTTTGATTTCAAAGAAAAAGAGATCATAAATAAGTTGCAGAAGATCTAATTTATAGTCTATTTGGTATTTCTTAAGATTTTAGTCTTTGAGTGTTTGTATTCTCTACCAGATGATATCATCAATGACAATATGTGATCAGCGCTTAAGAAATAATACATACTAAAGGTTGGTGAAATAAATTAATGTAGATTCTGATGGATCTGGTGCGTGTGCAGCAACACCGACACTGTGAGTTGTGGCAGACAGCAGTATCACAGCACTCTTTCCACCTGTCGCTAGATACTACCTCAACAGCCACACAACTTCCAGACACCAGCACCAAGTGATTAACACTGTCACTAGAGATGAGGCCTATTTATCAGTTCAGTCCCCACATGTCACTTTCCTAAGACACTGCGAAATATATTTTGTTCACTTCCTACTGATGCTGACCTCATTGTTTTCCTTTTATACAAAGCTTCCGCCAGCTGGCTTAGATTACGATCAGTCTTTCTTTACCTCGCCTCCAGGAGTTTATATGGTATAAATCCACAAAGTTTCTGGAAGATCACTCACTCAGAAGAGAACAGAGCTGTGATTAAGCTATTCACATTCATGGTGACATGAGTCAGAATGACACACAAAGTTTCTCTAGGGGGTACCTGAAGGTGCACCTCTAGAATAACAATTTTTATTTAAGACAACTTGGATATCTGCACTCACTGTGAAAAAAGAAAAGCTGGATCCATGTGCTGGATGAGCTAGGTCTCGTGTGACTTTGGGAAAATGCTTCCACAAACTGTGACTTAGGCTTTCTCTCATTTCTGCCATGAGGAAAATAGCTATAGGTTCACCAAGCTCTCTTCCTGAATTCTTCATAAATCTGTCTGTCCCATCCCAAAATGACAGCATGAAAAAGTCTTGTATTCTTCATCATATTGATAAGAATTACAGTATTCATCTCTTTCAGCACATTCCTATAACATGAAAGTTAGGCTCTTTCACAGTAAGGAACCAGCATGTCTTCCCTGACCAGATTTCTGAAACAGAATCCGGATAATTCAAAAAGAGATTTGATTGATTTCAGGGAATTTTGACTCACAGTTACCCTAGCGAAGGTTATGCTATAGGTAGTGACTTTTTATGCTCTTTTGTGCTGTTTTTATATTGCATGATAACACAGGTCTTACAATATCAATTTCATTAAAATTGTAGTCTGTTATAACTTTATACTTATTTTAAAATTTTTAAATTTTTAAAAACTATTCATTTTTAGTGGAAGGGCAGATTTACAGAGCGGAGAGACAGAGAAAGATCTGTCTGCTGGTTCACTCCCCAAGTGGCTGCAATGACCAGAGCGAAGCTGATCCAAAGCCAGGAGCCAGGAGCTTCTTCCAGCTCTTCCATGTGAGTGCAGGGTCCCAAGGCTTTGGGCCATCCTCGACTGCTTTCCCAGGCCACAAGCAGGGAGCTGGAAGGGAAGTGGAGCAGCCAGGACACAAACTGGCACCCATAAATGGGATCTTGATACATGCAAGGCAAGGACTTTAGCCACTAGGCCACTGTGCAGGGCCCAACTGAACCTTTTTTAAGAGAGGACATTTTCTATAACGGTTCATATATAACAAAGATTGCTTGTAAGATCATTAAGCTTTTAGTTTGTTCTGGCGGATGAGTGCAATACATTTATATATTTCTAGATGTATACACACACACAGAGTGCAAGTGAGAGAAATGACTTTCCCTTTTAAAAAAATTGTTCATTTGAAAATTAGTGACAGAGAGAGCGAACTCCCCAACACCCATGTAAGCCAGGGCTAGGTAGGCCTGCGTGAAGCTTACATGGGTGGCAGAAACTCACGTGTTTGAGCTGTGATCCACTATCTCCAGCTGTGTGCGTGGAGATAGGCCATCAGAAATAGGGTGTAGTTATCTTCCCAAGTGGTACACATCTTAACAGCCAGGCCAGATGCATACCTGCCTCTCCTCGCCTTTTCTTGCATTAGGATCTTTCTACATCAGTGCATACACACTTTTTAAATAAAAGTTATCTGTCTTTCTGGTGCTTATTTAGCTGATTATTATCATTATTATTTTTGCTATTGCAAATGATACCCACAATGCAATTTATTATTCTTTTTTTTTTGACATGTGTAAGTACCTGTAGAGAAATTCCAAAGAAGAAATGTATTGGATTGAAGGACATATGCACTAAAAATCTGGATAAATATTATCAAGCTGTTTTCAAAGGGGTTATATGAATACAGACAATGCCACCAGCAATAGCTGAGCTTGTCTATTTTTCCTGGATTTCCATGTATACATAACAGAGATACAACAACTATTCAAGACTTAACATATTCTCTAAAAAATGCTCCAAATGAAGAACAGAATATTTTTATGACATTGGACACTCTCCTTCCAGTTTCAGCCATTACCCCTCACCTAGAGACTCTATTTTGAATCTAACAGTATGGATGAATTTTTACAATGGTTGGTAAATTTTGAAATATATTCAAGCTAGTTTGCCCTCAAAATACTGATTACAGATACAGGCTTAAGTACAAAAATTCAGTCTCAACACCTTCCTATCCATCACTTACTCTTTTGTCAAACAGCTTCAGTCAGCTGTTTTTAAAATTGGGGATCATTGTGATGGTGTCCTACCCTGCTCGTTTTAGCTGTATCAGTCTATTATGGCATATGACTTTTGCCTTCTTCAAATTGGAAAATTGAGGTAATACAGAATAGTTTTCATTTTCAGTTAGATAAGTATTTAAAAATGTTTTTCAATGTAAACTATAGAAATATGGAGTAAGTGGAATTCACTCTATCATAAGAACCTCTGGGGAAATGGTCAACTATACTCCAGAGTACCTTAAACCGAAGCAGAAAAAAAGTCATTTTTGTTTCCGGGAGACAAGCTCAGATACAGTAATAGGCCGTGGGTCAAGAAAATAAACATGAGTTTTGAGTAAAAAAATCAGCTGAAATATGCTTTTGATTGCAGATGTTGAATTGTGATCAAGAAACTTTACCCATAAGCAACTCTCTTCAGAGCCGCTTGCAGAGTAACTAGTAACAGGCTTTTCCAGAACACGTGTGCACTGTGCACAGTTAACAGAGAGCCCAGGAGCTTCTACTAAGATGCTGCTGCTGCTACAGCTTTCTCTCCATATTTCTACTCATCACTGTATAGTCTTAGTGCCACGCCTGCAGGCCTCAGCGACTTTGCTCTGAACACCCATTTCTTTTCTTGAGTCCTTACTTTCTTCACATTTCCAGTTCTCTCTTCTGTGCTGAGCTGACCTATCATGCCAGGAATCAATTTAATTGGTAATATAAAACCTCAAAAAAGGCATTATAAGAATTTCACAGATAAATTATGGGAAACACAAAAAATCTGCCTATCTGGGTTTTCTGAAGATCTGCGTAGCTTATTGGTTAATGGAAAAAAAAAAAAAACCCAGGATTATAGTCAAGAGCCTACAGAGATTTTATTTTATGGTATTTATGTGGTTCCCTGAAAGATCTAAAATGACTTACAAAGATGTCACATACTACAAGATTAAGGTAAATTAAAATAAGGAAGAATGCTCTGCAGAAGCAACATCATGTGAAGTGACATTAAAGGAAGTGGAGAAAGGAGATGTGAACCGCAAATGTTTATCATTAAGTACCACATACACTCTAAAATTCTTGGAAGCTAACATCAATAGGGAAACATGAAAAGTTACAAAACAGGTATTCTTCATAAGATAAAAGCAAACCGGCTCTTTAGAAGGGGCAATATCCTTGATATAAAAACAAGAAATAAAAGTTTCCAAGGAGTCTCAAAAAATAAAAGATGTTTTATAATGTGAACAACATGATCTACATTGCAGGTGTTAACAAAACATGTCTCTGGAGTCCAGCTGATCACTTGTTGTCTCCAGTGCATGTGCATTTACACGGCGCTGTACCAAGGAACAGCTGAATTCAAGGTCAAGCTCTATCATATTCTGATGCAAACATGTAATGTTCCAGAAAAAAAAAAGGATAACCACACCAGACTTTTCAAAAGTGGTTCAACATTATGCTTGGCCTGGAGGATGGTCGTCTAAGTTTCCAGCTAGGGTTAGAGTTTTAATAGTGCCCTGAATTGATGGAGAAGGTATTAATATCCATCATTAATGAATGAAGCACTTGATAAAGTCTCCTAATATTTCTGAACACAATTCAGATGCTGTTCAAATATGATCAGGGAACAGAATCTACCTGGGACCATAGATAAGATTTTTCCCTAGAAAATGATTTTAGATTTAATCTAACAAAAAGGACGATATAAAAACCAAGGCCAAAGATCTAGACCAGAGATTGACAGCTATTTGAATTCATCTCCTGTGTAGAGGCAAGAAATTTCAACAGCATCTCCAGAGAATATCTACTGTCAGCCAAGACTTGCCCTGGTGTGCTCTCCAAGATAAACTGGCTGCACAATTATGGCTTACTTTAATGCCGTAAATAACATCTCTACAATAGATAACACATACACATTACTTAATCAGGTAATTACAATCATGTAGTATTATCATGCCTAACTTCCAAATTAGACACACTAAAATTCTTTTCTAAATGCAGGATCTTTTCTGATGGGCAGGCAAGGAAATACAGGCATTGAAACTCTAACCACAGAAAGATTTTCCTTAGCAGAACGAATTAAAATATAGATCTACTATTCTTCCTGCACTTGATCTTTTGTGTTTGATCATAAATGCACATTGTGAAGAGACGCCTCACACCTCCAAGCTAAACACTGTTTGCTACTCATTAGCGATTTATAAATGATATTTTCTCCCTGGTGACATATCTTTTGATATGATTCTCTAATAATAACATCCACCAATATTAAAATAAGAACATCCCCATGTATTGTGATCATCTTCAACCACATTTCCTCATGAAAATTAAATTTTAGCACACCAACTGATATTGTATGCATATATTTGTCTACCATCATTATAAATCTCCTAAGGGTCTTTATAAAATGATAGTTTTACCTCTTTGCAGTAATTCTACCTAATGCTCCAAAGCAAGAAACTAATTACATGCTGACTTTTCACTAACTTTGATCTTTCAAATACCATATGATGGAGGTTCTATAGGTAATCATATAATTACAATTCACTAAATGAGTTGAAATTAACCATAAACGTTTTTATTTAAATTGTATTAACTCCTTCTTTAGTAACATTGCCTGAACTTCCACTCTTTCCTACATACATTTGCTGATATAAGGTTTCAAACTAAAATCTGATTATGGTCACTAATGTTTATAACAAATGCCTCATTTTAGAACCAGAAGCGCCAATGAAGACGAATATGCAAAGAATTTCTTAAAATATGCTTAAGGAAAGGCCAAGGATAAACTATAGTAGTACAAGGAAATGGCTGAAATTTCTCTGGGGAATGTTTTAGTAAGCAAGGGGAAAAAAAATGACCTCACTTGTGTATTCCCATTGACTTGGGGCATTATTTCCCGAAAGAAAAATTGGAGACAAGTGTTCCTTTCAGTGTATCACAGGACAATGTAGAGAAAGAAAAAAAGAGACATTTCATTTTGGAAAATGCTAAACCCCTCACTCCAGACTACTAAAGGAAAACACTAACTTAGGATCCCTTCTTCTGCTGACATGGGTGTTGCACAAAAACGAAAAGCTACTCCACTCTTTCCTCTTTTTTTTTTTAAATTAAACATCAGTGAAAATTCACCTGGTCAAAACAGTCAATATCATTGACAATGTTTAAGCTGTAGTAAACTTTACACGTTTCATATGATACTAACACTGGGAACTATTTTAAATTGTCACTGAAAACTTTTTCCTCTATTCAAAAAGCTGTACCAGTGACTCCTAACTCATGGTGACTTTGTTACCCAGGGGACATGAGGCAATGTCTGCTCTCATGTGTCATGATTCAGATGATTCTACTGGTATCTGACACAGGCCAGGGATGCTCCTGGACATCCTACAGGACACTCAACCGGCTATTCCAACAAAGAATGACCCTGTGCAAGCTGTACACTTGTCCTCCCTCCTTTATCTCACTCCCCCAAACTAAATGTTAGCAGCATTAAAGCTGAACCCTGCCCTGGACCACAAAACATGAAGCCAGTACAGGTTAAGAATTACTTTCAAAAGTCTTAAAATGAAGAAATTCTAGTCCTTGACTGGGAAAACTGGTTGTGAATTCTCTTTTTAAAAATTGACTCCAAAAGGTATGGAAAGGAAACATTCCATTGTTTGGAAAACAGACCTCTACCTCAACTTCTGTTTATGGACCTTATTTATCTAATAACATTCAGAACCACAAAAGATCCTGACCGCCACATTCACATGAAAGCTGAGTAAACAGAGTGTGTTTTGACTTGTCATCAATCATGACATGTGATCACAAGGAATATTGTGTGCAAGAAGCAGTTGTTTTATCTGGAGCCTCAGACCTTAGAGAATTCAAAAGAGTAAAGTTGTTTATTTGACACCACTTTTGACCTGACTGTACTGTTTCATTCTAAGAGAAAGTAAAACACACGCAGTTTTCTGATTATTTATAATTATATAGGAAGTCTATTTCCCTTGAAAACTTTGCTACATTCTTGGAAGCAAAAAGAAATAGGAAAAGCTTAAGACAAAACAAAACAACACAACAAAGCAGAAGGAAAAACTACCCCAACTCCCAGGAAAACTGGGATGCACATGATGAAACAGTATTTCTAAGCCAAGTGTAGAACCAATAATAAGCATTCATTTTATGAGTTTTCAGGAACATTAGAGATGCATTTAGCTGTGGGAATTCCATCTTTTTGGGTTCTTTTGGCTCAAAGAATGAAATTATATATGCAGGAATAATAACTTGAAAACTGACTTTCCTAAGCACAATAATAAAAAAAATCCCAACACACAAAGATCAGGCTTTGTTAGACGGGATGGAGAGCCATGTTTTCACATACACATACATATCCCACACCCGGCTTAATTCCCAAACTTCTCATGTTCTGCAATCACATTCACCCCTAAGAATAATTCCCTCCAGTCTCTTTGAAGATTATCTCCCACTAACTTTGGTGACCTGGGAAAGCTGTGCTTGTGTGCATTAATTAGTCTTAAAGTCCATGACTAAAAGGACTGTCCTGGAGAGAATGTGGAGAGAATGTGCTTTCGGTCATACTGGGTGTCTTTAGCTACTTGGCTTTTCTAGTCAATGATAGGCAAAATATAATCCAAAGCATTTCTGGGTTGTTATTTTCTTTTAAAATTTTGGACAAAGAACATAAAAATTCAATAGTCACTTCTTTCTCACGCAAGCTACAATTGCAACATACCAAGAAGTCAATGAACCTAGCTAAAAACTGGCTTTCAGAGCTAAGATTTTTATGGTGGAAAAAAAAAAGCCATCACTTGAGTTTGAGAAGCAAGTCACTCTTCTGAGAAACTAGGCTATAACTCCAGCTTCCGGGCCAACACAGGCCTTAGAAGGCAGAGGAGATAATTTAGGTGATTGGGTTCTTGCCCTCTTGCATGTAGGGAGACACACATTGATTTCCCATGTCCAGGCTCTAGTTTCAGCTTACCCTTAGCTGTTGTGGGCATTTGCGGGACTGAATCAGTGGGTAGAAGCTCTACCTCTTTCCACTAAATAAATTAAAAATTTAAAAAGCAAAATATGCAAGTCAATTATTTTTAGTAAATTTGCAGAGCTGTGCAATCATCACCACAATCCAATTTTAGACCATTTCTATTCTTTTAAAAAGAGCCCTTTGCCTATTTACAGTTATTTCTTGTTCTCCTCTACCACCAGTCCTGTATGATTGCTAATTTACTTTCTTCCTCAATTTCATGCTTTCAACGTTGCTTCCTTTGGGATTTCCCTTGAGAAAACTGTAACCTTCTTAATGACATAGATTATAATTTACTTATTTTTTACTCTTCCTTTCCAATTCATAGCACAATATAAGAACAGAGATAACAAGTAATACTATGTAGTATTTATCAAAAGTTTCCTTTATCTGAATAAGCAACTAAGAGTGTTACAGGGTCTCTCTAATTTAATCCTTAAATAAGTGTGTTGTGGGCAGGATCTGGCTGGCCTGAATCACAAATTGGTTTGTGTAAAAGACAGGGTTGGAGACAGAACTGACCCAGCAATTGCAAGCATCAGCATGTGTATAAGGTGATTGGGGTGATGGACTCTGCTGGGCCATGTATTCATTAAGCACATACAAGAATCAGGTCTGGGATCACCTCGGATGAGGTTTCTATGAGGATCCCTTCAACTGAATTGCTGGACTAAGAATCCCAACCATGGAGAGAAAGAATTGCAGGTTCCATGGTCTGACTGTGGAATGCGTGTGTCAGAGCTGGGCCTCCTCAGTGGCTTAAATGGGGACAGTAAACAGCATATCCAGGTACACATGGAGGATATGGCAGTATGCTGGAGCCTGCAGAGGACACCTGGTACTACAATAGAGGATAGAAGACAGAACAAATCAATCAACTACTCCAGCCAAGTGTTGGCAGTGAGTATCTGGGCAAACGGAGACTCTAAGATGGACTATTTCAACCAGTGGATTCTGGAGATTTCATTGTGCTTCGAGTGGCCAGATTGGCAGTAATCCAGAACTGTTGAACTATCCAAACCTCATGAACAGGATCCTCAGAGCATGCCCCACATCGGGGACCCTGGGGTGGTGCTGGGTGGTTGTCCCCTACCTTCCTGTAGCCCTTGACCCTTATCACCCTAATCAACTGTGTAAAAATAATAAAAAATAAAAGTAATTAATAATTTCTAAAAATGACTTCACTGGGAGCCTCCGCATCCCAACAAGGAGTGTCTGATTAGAGTCCTAAAACTGTTTTTGACACAGATTCCTGGTGGTAAAAAAAAAAGCCATGTGAAGTGATAGACAATGGCCCAAATAATTGGGTCTCTGCCACTGAACTGGGAGACATGGAGAGTTCTGCTCTCCAGGTTTCAGACTGGCTCAGACCTTGCTGTTGGTAATATTCGGGGGGGTGAACCAGCAGATACAAGACCTCTCACTGTGACTCTCTTTCAAATAAAAAGGAAATAAATGCATTAAAAAAGCTATAACCCAAAAGTGCAACACTAAAAAAGAGCAAGCAAGCAAGCAAGCGAGCACAAACAATAAAAAATGGACAGTCATTACTTCCATCCCCCACAGGGAACAGCGCAGGTAACCTACACAGTAGCATCTCATAAATGCATGAGGATGGTCGTTCCTAATGTAGGGTAGGATTTCTTAATTCAAGACAGGATTCTAACAAAGGACTCAAGAATTTGTAAGGTTTTATTGCATAAGGTATACGTTCCCGTGGTAATGTTTACATATTTCAACAAAACTTCCAAAGCAATCACGGCCGAACAAGGTGAGCCTTGCAGATGGGCTGAGAAGGAACGTGGGAAAGCCAAGTAGCAGTCCTTCAAGGCACTTCTATCTCACTAGGGTAAAAAACACAAAGACAAATGCTGTGCTTTCTGGACCACTGTGAGAGTCAAGTTGTCTAAGAACCCATTTGTCCCATACTTTATTCTGCGTTCAAAAATAAGGAAGTTAACCCTGCCTCCTGTCTATCAAAGGAAACACCTTTGCACTCTTAGCCCTTTCTTTGTTTCAAGTGGCTCATCGTGTCAATGAAGTTGTTGGGGTGAAAAAAGAATTCAAATAGGAGAAAGGCTGTATATGGAGAACCCTTTAGATCTTTGCTTCTCCCTGGTGTAAACTCTTCCTTTTCCCCTAGAGCAGGAGTAAGTTAATTGTATTTGAGTGAATAATTTTAATAAAGCAGTGACCTTTAATGCCAACTGGTGTTTTTAATTTTGATTCACCGTCAGTCACTCTAACGTGAACCACTCAGGATGTGAGCAGCGGAAAGACCAGTGTGTACACAGAGGGGAAAAACAAACACACAAAGCTGGGTGCTGCTGGGAGGTAAACACGCCGATGGCAGATCGCACAGAAAGTGATGAACCATACTTCTTACAAGGGAGTCAGACCAATGGTGGAAACTAAAGAGAATCACATGTATGTAGGTATCCAATTGGAGTATTTTCTTTCTGTCAAGAAGATAACATTATATACGATGTAGAACACACAGAAAAGGTTAAAAAAAAAAAGGAAATGAGAAAAACAAAACAAAAAGTGAAAAATAAGTCATCACTTAGAGACAACTCTGAATACTCTTAATATTCTAGAATATATACTTCCAGTCTTTTCTATGTATAGATAGACAACAGACAGAAAGATTTGCCCTATGAAATTATACTGTGCTGTTTTGTTACTTGCCCTCTCTCTGCCTCTCAAATAAACAAAAACTAAAAAACTAACTGGATTTGGCAACGCTCCATTACTGTTTGGGTGAGAGTACATGAGTATGGCTCCTCTCTTTAGGGTTTATTAAAACAAAATGAAACAAACAAACAAAAAACAACATTAAATTCATGAAAGTATTTGATATTATCTCTGTTGGCAACAATGATTACAATTTAGTTTTAATGTCTAATTTGATTTCAAATACATTTCTTAGTGAGAATCGAAAATGATTGACTACAGATAATTCTGACTAAAATAATATTTTGTTAGACACTAATAGGATGTTAATACCTCTATGAGCCAGGCTCTCTCCATTCAGTGTTCATCTTAATTAGCTAACATTAACCATCATTAGGATTTTATATGGTACAATGCACATTACTTCGTAACTTCACCCAGATCACAGAGAGCAGGATCATAACACATGCTATCAATCATCAACTTCCCTGGGCTTTTCTAACACTTAGGTTTTATTTTAAAAGTTAAGGTCAATTTTAAGTGTTACACTTCAGTTGAAAAAGTTTTTTTAAAAATCAATGTTAATTAACAATGTTAATTAAATGTTAATCATGTAAATGAAAGCATTTTCATTCACTTGCCTACTAAATTATGGTCAGGTAATCTCCCATATATTATTTGAGATGACATAGGGGAATGGCATCTACCACTAGGCAATGGGGAAGAAAACTGGATTTAAAAAGAAAATCACACCAGCATATGGCTTTGTTGTTTGTTTTGTGTTTTGTTTGCGTTGGCAATGAAAACCTACCCTTTTTTTCTAGCGTTCTCACTGAGTGACAAAGGAGAAGGATATAGAAACAAGACAGATGTGTATTTTGAGTTACATGATTTTTGAAACATTTTTTCCAACTAAGTTAAACCTGGCCTGCTGAAAGATGCAGACCATCTATACACCTGGCTTCAGTATTCTGAGTTAATGAAAATAATATACTTTGAAACTATTTTGATGTTTAAGAGCATGGCAAAGAAGCTATGGACTCATCAACCAAGATCATTTGGAATAGTTCAGCATCCCCAATATGCAGACCTGCTTTGTCCTTACTCTACTGCTACCAACAGGGAATGTGATCAGTTTAGTAGGTCTTTTGGAATTTTGCAAGCTATACTGTAGTTCTGACTTAAAAGATAGCAAAAGAATTTTACAGTAGGGATACTTCATTCACTGTCGAATAACAAACAGGTAATTACCTTTTATGTATTAATTCCTGTAGAAAGACATGGATGGGAATGTGTGTGCAATCCTTTCATATTGTAGTAATAGTCATATGAAATATACATACACAGATGAGGACATGGTTTTGTTTGTGCGTGCATATGTGCACACCCAAAAAGAATGTAGCCCAAATCATAGCAATGTTAAGACTGCCAGGACCACAATATACTTGACAGTGTATACTTACCACTTATTCTCGTATGTCACCTGAAAGATGGCTTACTATTTTTTTCCACTTACTTCAACAACAGGACAGGCCTACTTGCCCAAGTTTCTCCTTCTGGCTTTCTGTATCACTCCTGGGAGAGATGGTTAAATGGACATTTTTCACTTTTTGGCTTTTCTCCTTGGTTGGTCCCAACCCTACATCTTGCCCCCTAGGCTTTGTTGAATTTTCATTTGCATGGTCTTGTGGGTAGCCAGTCACATTGCTTTTCCCTCTTCTGACCAATGACACATTACTCAAGCTTGACCAAGATGAGCTTTCCTCTTGGCAGGTTTAAATGGAGGAGGAATGAGTTAAGGAAAACAACAAGAAAACAGGCAAACACCATTAACTCAGCAGAGGTTTCCTGGTGAGTGAATGGTTCTACAGTCCCAAGGTCAATCTCATTTTGTCGCTGGAGAGCCTGCATTTCTCTGCCTTTTCCCCTCAGGTCTAAAACATATAGAGCAATTTGATCTACTCCTTTTTTTTTTTTTTTTTTTTTGTTCAAGTGGGACATATGTAATTCTCTTGCTGGGCACTCAAAAATCCTAACTAAAGAAATAATTCTGATATGTCTGTCATTTCTGAGAAAGCACATTGGGTTTACGCATAGTGCTAGGCAACAACTCTCACCACATCCCTGGAAGAAAACGGGTTGAGGAGGATGTAGTGATCACAAGGAAGAGTGCATTGGCCCATTTAATTAAATGGCAGTTCAGTTGCTGTGAGGGACACCTGTGCTTCATATCCAAATGCTTGGTTCCGTTCTCACCTACCCTGATTTGGATCTGGCTTCCTGCTAGAGCACACCCTGGGAAGCAGCAGATGACTCAAGTAAGGGGGTTCCGGCACCCATGTGGGGAACCAGATCAAATTCTAGGCTTCTGGCCCTGGACTGGCTCTGCCCTTGGCTGTTGTAGGCAACAGGGAAGTAAACCAATGATTGGAAGATGTCAGATGCTAGTTTTGCGTTTCAAATAAGATGAAAATATTAACAAATAAAAAAATATAATTGGAAAAAATCATTTCAAGCACAGTTAGAAATCAGGGACCCTATAATCACAAGCAACATTAATTAAAAAAAAAAAAAGAATCTCAAAGGCAGAGAGAAAGAGAGTGAATCAGAGACACATGCAAACACAAATCTCCCATCTGGTGGTTCGTTCATCAGATAACTGCCGTAGCCAGTGCTGGGTCAGGCAGCAGCTGAGCATCCTATGTGGATGGTAGGGATGTAAGAACACGAACCTAGGTGCTGCCTCCTAAGATGCACGTTAGCATGAAGGCAGAGGAGCCAGGATTGGGACTAATCATTCTGATACACAATGCAGGTGTCCCAAGCAGTGTCAAAATTGTTGCCATGCCAACCTCTAAAATCACAGTATTAATGATTCGATTTATTACTGGTAACTGGATTTCTAAGTTGAGGCTGAATGAGGAAAACTTATTTGAAAAAGACATGTCCACAAGTTTTCTTTAAAACATTCTTGATTCAAAAGAAATTACTCCTGGAAAAATTTGGATTTGAATTTCTCAAAATTTTTTTATTATTCTTTGGCCCCAAGATAAATGCAATGAATCTTTTAAAAAAAGATATATACACACACACGCACACACACATTTGAAAGGGTTACAGAGAGCAAGGGGGAGAGAGATTTTGCAAGCACTAGTTCACTTCCCGTGTGGTCACAACAACCAGAGCTGAGCTGGTCAAGCTGGGTCCAGGAGCTTCTTCCTAGTGTCCCACATGGATGCAGCTCTGTTGCTTTCCCAGGCCATTAGCTGAGAGCTGGATTGGAAGTGCAGCAGCCAGGACAAGAACTGGTGCCCATAACAGATACCAAGACTGCAGGTGGAGGATTAATCTGGTAAGTCATCAGGCCAGCCTCACATTCAATCTTGAGAGAGTTAGCCTTATATTGGAAGTATCTTTATCTTGATAAACAAAAGAAATATAAGCCTGTAAAACAAGAAAGTGACTATGGAATATTATTGGGCATTAAGTAAAAAATTTTTAAGGATAGTATTTTGAGAGGGAGAATAATTTAATTTTAATTTTGCAAATTAGAAAACAGTAAACATTTTAATTGTATATTACGTAAGTGTGGAATGAACATATTAGGATTTTTTTTTTCCCTTGGTAACTGTGAGCCAATGTGCTTTACAAAGGTGCTTTATTTCAATATCAATTACTCCCATGAAAAGATTAGAACCTCTCTCCCCATACTATTCTACCATTCTATTATTTGAAGAATTTTTTTTCTTAAAGAAACTTTAAAGTTTTTGAAGTTAGGAGCATCTGGCAGTGTACTTTTTAATAATGACAGTAAAAATAAATGGGAAAGCACATGCAAAATTTCAAGCATCTTCTATATTTATGAATAAACATGAGGTTTCTCCTTTGCTCTTCATTCATTAAAAAACTATGAATGAGCTTTCTCTGCTGTAGGCCCTAGTGGCTGCCGTCGAAATGGGCAAGTTCATGAAACCCGGGAAGGTGGTGCTGGTCCTGGCCGGACGCTACTCGGGACGCAAAGCCGTGATCATTAAGAACAGCCACGATGGCACCTCGGACCGCCCCTACAGCCACGCGCTGGTGGCCGGCATCGACCGCTATCCCCGCAAAGTGACAGCCGCCACGGGCAAGAAAAAAATCGCCAAACGCTCCAACATCAAGTCGTTCGTGAAAGTTTATAACTACAACGACCTCATGCCCACCAGGTACTCCGTGGATATTCCCATGGACAAAACTGTGGTGATCAAGGATGTCCTCAGAGACCCTGCTCTGAAACGCAAGGCCCGGCGGGAGGCCAAGATCAAGTTTGAGGAGAGGCACAAGACTGGCAAAAACAAGTGGTTCTTCCAAAAGCTGCGGTTTTAGATATTGTTTCTTGTTCCACTCATTAAAGACTTAAAAAAAAAAAAAAACTATGAATGAAATGCTCATTTTAAACTCAAAAATCCTACATTTTACATAGCTTTCATAACAGATTTGGTATTTAAAAAATAATAATCAAGTAAAAAGTTTTCAGTTAGTTTAAGTGGTTTCTCCCTTTCTAAATTTATCTTCTTATTGCTATTCTGTAGCTACTTAAAGCAACTTACAGTCTAAATTTACAATGTAATTTTGTTCTACAATGTGTAAGATACTGGCTAAGGAATGCTGATTTTCCATTTAATAGGCATTATTTGGCAAGGAAATGAGCCCAATTGTATGCTGGTGGTAAAGAACTGTGTGTGGCACAGGGCATCCAAGGTCTTCTCATCGCAAGGCAAGACACAAGCTGCAGCCTTGAGAGCGCCTGCAGAAACACTATTTTCTTTCCCTTTGTTAACAACAGTTCTTTGCATGTAGATTTAACTTAGTAACACTTAAGTTGCAGTGCTTTTCTGATTTGCTTTATTAAATTATCTGATCCTGAATATTAAAGCACTGAATGAAAGATTTAGAAAACTGAACTCTGAAAAGCAACAAAATATTACATTTGAGGAAAGTCTCTTTGCTTTTTCTCCACTTCTTTTTTGTTCTTACCTTGTCCAAGTTGGCATCTACATGCAAATATCAAACAGCACAGACAACAGGACAGCAGGAGTATGAAGAAGCTGACTCATCACATAACTGTCATTGCCAGAAGGTATGTTTCTATTGTCACAGGAATATTGATTGAGGCAAAAAATGGATTTTTATTGAAAGACAAAGTCAATAGCAAGATTTTTTTTGGGGGGGGAGGTTTCTCTAACATTGCAGAATAGTCTTCCCTAGTCATCCAAGAGAACACTCTTTGGAAATCATGGTTTTAACTGGGATAATAAAGGACTCATGTTGGGAAGGTGTGGCATTAAGAAAATCCAGTCCATAGCAAAGAATTACACAGACTAGTCTTCTTGATATGGAAACATGGGGTTGCAGCACTTGGATTCTAGAACAGTGCAGAACCAAAGAGAATGCTGATCGCATGTCAATTCCAAAGTAGATTCTTCAGCACTACTTTTTCCTCTGCAGCAGCATTTCACTAGATTTATTTCTTCACCCCAGGCTTAGCGAATGTTTAAGTGGCAACAACTTACATATTCAAGACAGTGACTCCCAAAATAATCCCAGCTCCACTCACCCCAAACAAGCAAAAAAATTGAAGTGTTTATTTTGATAATATAAACTATTTTTCTGTATTTTCACTTTAAGTCTGAGAACTTTGGCATTTGACTAATTTACCATGCATTTAAGGCTGGTAGCAATATTGGGAAAGAAATATGATAATCACTTGCTGCCACAAAGTATTCTATCTACCGCTCTCTTTTTCAGCTCTAGTTTCACATGTGTTGGTTCAATGGAATATTCAATAGACATTTATAGGAAATAAATTGAGAGATGAATGTAAACCATATGGCATCTGGAAGTTTATTTGCAAAGTCCCTGCATCAAAGCTTTCTCCAGATCACACCATATTAGCTATGTTTTTCCAGTCCAGCAGAATCAGGAAGGTAACCACAGACTTCCTTGATGGAAAACACATGAAAAACAGAGCAAATCTTAATATGTAGCTTGAGTCCTGGTCAAGGAGCATCCCTTAAAATAATTTTATTACCAGAGTGTACAACACATTGCTTTAGAACTGTACTAAAAACATGAAACATGCCGATCTTGCTTAGGGATTTCCTCAGAATTTTTAGGACATACGTTCTATTTATTTATACTAAAAACAATGGTTTTGCTTCAGTAGTATGCTATTAAAATTTCAAGATTTTTATTCTAGTTTAGATTTATAAAAATCAATTCCCACCAAAGAGAAGTACAATATTTAATTACAGTATAAAAAATACAGACTCACATTAGGAATTCTGCAATGGGAAAGGAACACTTCTCTCTTTGGATACACTCTCATATACAAAGGAAATCATTATTAAGCGTTGGAGGGTCACATTATTGTAAGTAATAGTTTAAGAGCATTGACTGGCAAGAATGAGAACTGTTCCCAAACTTAATTTATATATAAATAATTTTCCTCCATCTTCCCTGCACTCTGCTTTGGCTATGGCCAGCATTACATCTGATGCCAAAGTAATTCTCATGCAACCTGTTACATAAATCATGCTGAAATGCCACAATTCTGCATATTTGTTTTAACTTTTCACTTATTTTCAAAATAGTTTCCATTTTTCAGTGTCATGGACTTTTTAGCTACTCAGTCAATTTTAATGATTTTTTTATCAGTCTAAATTTTCCCCTCACTTACGTCAATGTATGTCTTATGAACTTGTACGCACATGTTAGGCCACGTACGTGCACAGGTGACATGCACAGCATAATCTGAAAACTTCTTTCCTTCTGACCAAATGATCAGCACAGAGAAACGATAAATTGTTTCTGCTACTTGAATAGGCAACATCTAAAGATTTGCTGTTATAAGTAAATGTTACAGATGAGAACAAGGGCAGTTCCACTCCCTGACCTACGATCCCCCAACCAGCCAATTTTCATTTCAGAGTCCCGGCCGGGGACAGTGTTGCCTTGCATTTTTTTGGCAATTACTCAATTACCCATCTTGATCACCGTCTCCTCCCTCTACAGGTTAAACTTTTAAATTTATGGGAGTAAGTTAATGCCACTCAGGACTTAAGAAAAAAAATAAAAAGAGTATGTGAGCAACATCACTTAAAAAATATGTGGCTAACTGCTGGAAGCTATTAAAAACCAAATAAACAAAAGAGATTACACTTCAAAGAAATGTCAACAGTTTTTCCTCTCTCAGAACAGACGAGTTTTCTTTACTTATATCCAGCGCCACATCTGGAAAATGCTTATGGCTTTATACATCTTTTATGGTAAAATGAATTTATTGAGTTTTAAATTTTTCGTGATGGATTAATGCAATCTTCATAAAAGGTAAACCCACACCCTACTAAAAATCTGTCCTAACACTGAAGGATGATTTTGGCAGTAAATGTTAATTTCAGGGAGGCAAAATGAGCTGGAGAAAACACCTGGTTAACTAGATGTTTTATAAAACAAAATTACTATATGGAATTGAAAATGCATTATCTTGTTCCTTCTGACCTATCTTTATGCTTGCACAATTAATTCTTGAGCTGAGAAAAAAAAAATAAAAGAAACAGTTTGCAAAGTCAACTCAAAGCTTAAATGAATATGCCTACTCCAATTAACTAACAATAGACTATAGAGAATGCAGTAAATTTACTGATAGCAAGATCTCTAAGGGGAGATTTCAAAACAGTTAATAGATTTCTATAATGCTACACAAAACTATACAGAACACTTTTTGCTTTTAAAAGGTGAGTTGAATTCCTCCCACAAAATAATATGTGCCTGTTCAGAAGGTCCAAACAGTCGAGTTCATGTGCTCTTACAGCATTCTCCTGTGGCCCCAAACTGACAGCGTTCATTTGATGTTGTTTTATAATTAACTGGGTAGTAGCAGCTTGCTCTGTCTATAGGCTTGCCAAGAAAAATACCACCTTTGTTATCCAACCAAACATCGAAATGTGGACAACTGACTTGAATTTAGTAACTTACAGTGGTGATGGAGGTAGGGAGGACGGAAGAATACTTAAAATACAGAGGAAGGTGTCATCTTTATATGTCAGGCCAAGAATTAGTTGTGGGTGGTGGGGTTGGCCATCGAAACTAGAGAAATGTTTAAAATGGAAAAACAAAATATGGATGTAAGCGGTCTGCAGTCGGTAGAAAAATAAAGAAAAGGAAACTCCAACAGGCTGACTGCAAAATAGAAAAGTAGATCTATTTTGTTTATTTATAAATGAGTAGCAAGTAGATTCTTTCACACTAACTATACCAGACAGTAATTATAAACACAGGTTGGTTAAATTCCCTGCACCCTATCAAAGGAAACAAGCTTCTTTCTTTTCTAAACATTGTCATTTGTTTATTGAGCCTCTTTGAGGGCTTGGTTTCATTTAAAACTATGTAAGCACACATCTGTTACCCCCAAACAATGTCAACCTTGTTAAGCTGAACCTGAATACTCATTATACAAAAATTTGCAAGTAACCTAACAGCAATTTTTAGAGTAGCCAGTTAGCATACTAAGTAAAGAATTTGGATTATTTTTGTTCCATTACAGAAAAACTTTACGTTATAGTAGAATCATATGGGAACCAAATAGTTGCTGCCTCTGTAGTTTCGGATAATTAGTTACCTACATTTTCTGAAGTGAATTCAATGTACTTAGACTGAGAAGCATTATTGCTTATATTCTGAAATACCACAATACAATCTTGGTTAACAATGAAATTATAAATATTGGAGTAAAACATCATTTTAGAAATCATTAGGCTTTATCAGTGCAGTACAACTGAGTTTCTCATTTAAGGATCTGTTTTATTAAAAAAAAATGGGGGGCTGTGATATTGCTTACATTAGCTTGTGTCAGATATCGGATTTCAAAAAACTTTAACACAGCAGACACTATTAAAACATCATTATTAGAGTTGTCATGCTTGGGTGGTTTGAACTAAAGTGAATTTCATGTATTTGCTGGGAGACAGCAATAATAAACCCTGGAGTCTGCATTTCTAAGCAGTGACCCAAAGTCCTAGGGAATTGCCCCTAATGAACCAGTCAGGACAATTGGATGAATACAGTGGGTGGGAGCTCTGTGGAGAGAGGCAGATCTGATAAAAGTTCACATGGAAATATAGGCATGCCACCCAATGCCCTCAGGCAGGCATTCAAATAGGACAATCTCTGCCTACTTTGATTTTCGTCACTCGTGCAATCCATCTGAGTCATTATGAGATCAGTGACTCTTTGGCTGCTTATATTCCTTTCCTCAGCCATGGCAGACATATCCAATCCATCACTGAACTCTCTCCTGGGAGGAGCTGGAATAAAGTCACAGTATCAGTGCAACACAGTGGTCAGCAATGTCCAATCAATCCATCTGCTAGTCCAGCCCCCGACTATTGGCTGGTTCTTCCAAAGCAAGGAACATTGTTGGAGATTGCGTTTGTTCAGGGGATGGTCACTAAACTTGTCTCAAGTGGCAGAATACATCATATGTAAAATGTGAGGATATAAACAATATTAGGAATTAAGAAATTTAAGCAGAGTGCATAGAAGGATGTGTACTTGATAATGTTGTGCCGGTTTCTGAAATCCCCAGATAATCATCAAGTCTGAAGCCGGTGCTAAGGCATAAAAGTGGTTTATTCGAACTAACCTAGGTCTCCCAGCCACCTGCCACAGCCCAGCAAGGCCGGGCGGGGGAGGGGCAGCCACTGCAGGATCCGCAGCAAGCCCGTGAGCCAGAGAGAAAAGAAAAGAAAGACCCCGAGAGCCCAAGCTCCCCAGTTTTTATACATTTCAGGCTATTAATTATACAGTCATGATCTAGCAGGCTTCTATTGGTGGGTTTGAAACTAGCGACTTTCAAAAAGTACAAATCGATGAGCTATAGGGTAGTGGATCTTATCAAACACCAGGTACCTCCTTCCTGAGGAGTGGTCTGCCTACGTGACCTGCCAGGTGTCCTGCTGGGTGTCAGGCCTAGAATCCACACAGCCCCCAGCCAAGCCATCAAGGCGGGATCACAAAGGGCAGAAAACTTCCAGGCTCTTCATTCCCCCCTCTTTCTAGTAACTAATCAAATCTTTGATTCAATAACACACTTAGTAATACAATTAACAATGTACAAGCCTCGTTGAAAATACTGACATTTAAGAATTTTTTTAGTGTTAAGATGTTACATGTGTACAACACAGTTCTGTCAGGAACCGGAGACCCTAACTGCCTATCATCCTATCTGGCTCCTATATTTCTAGACAGAGGACTAGACCCCAACAGTTTAGGGAAAGGGGACGTCGTCGTCCGCTCTTGACTACTTCCTGCTGACAGGGGGGCGCAGTTGAGTAACAGCAGCAGTTGGGGGGGTCTATCTAACGGTTCCCGATAGAAGGCAGAAGTCATCAGGTGTTCGATGTACAGCCTGGCACTTGAAAGGCCCTTCTTTGTTGAAGTATTACTCCAAAGAAGGGTTGAGGTGACCCTCATTTCAGCTTCCATGCCAAGCAGAGTCCAAAAAGGCCTCTTCCTCATCTCCTTCATGCCCATTTTCCTCCGCAGCCTTTAACTCCAGGTCTGTCTGCTGCATGGGGAAGGGAAGCCTGTGACCATGGCTCCCTGAGACAAAGGCCATTCAGATTCCCTTTATATACTTGGCAGAGTTCTTTTCCTGAAAATTGGCAAATTCAACAGTAGGGAACAAGCAAGTGTTAGATTTTTCTAAAACAATTATACTTTACCAATTGTTGCAAGCCCTAAGAGTTTCGGGATGACACGCATAAAGCACAGCACTGAAAGCATTCTGTTGCAAGACCTACTAATCATGCTATTGATGGCAAGAGATTTAAACAGGCTTTCATTTACAATAACTCAGTAGCTTGTAGTATTCTGACAAGAGTTTACAGAACTTTATACACTTTAAGGCAGAAGTAAGCAATATACTGGTTATAGTCTAACAAGCTATGTACTTACAATTCAAGAATACAAGAATCTTAAGTAGGAGAGCAAACAGATTCCAAACAGTTTGGCAAGTGAGGAAGTCATGAGTTCTGCTTCAGAGCACTCAGGGTGTCCTACCCTATGAAGGCTTAGTTGTGGTACTGGTTGAGTAGTCATAGGCCAACTAACTTATAGGCCACTGGTAGCCACTGTATTTCAAGCTCTTCTTGCTAATAAGGCTTTTTAGATCCACAAGACACTACTTAGAGAAATCTATGAATATTAATAATATATCCTTTTAGTATAACTCTAAAGTTACAGGTCCTGCATGGGAAGTCAGTACACAGTGACTCTAATGAATTTAATAAATTAGCACTCTTATGTGTGACGTCAGTGATCACCTGAGGCTCCTGACACACGATGCTTAGGCTGTGGAAGCTTCTTGAATCCACAACAACCCCACGAAGCATTAGACAAGGCCACACACAAAGTGGAAGTTCTCTCCTCCATTGAGAGAAGAGCACAACCATCTTCGATGGCTGCTTCTTTGCACAGGGGTATGGACCACAGAGGTCCTTCACGGAGGGACACTCTTCGCAGCAGTGTCCTGGCATTCCACACCTGATATGCTTGCTCTCTTGCTGGCTCTTCTGTCAGACCAGAATGCCTTTGGGTTGATTCTGAGGCCACTGAGTGCTACTCAAGATAGTCTATGAGTCTGCTGTAAGAATCGTTTCCCATGTTGGAGCATTTACATTACCTGACATCTGAGTTATCATGGAACACTTTCATACATATAGCCATGCATTTTACCACCTAGTTTATGAGGATTTGGCATCCTATGGTGTTTTGAAACTGTGCCCTTAGCAGTAAGTCCATTTAAATGTATGCAGAACTATATAGCTGAACAGACTTCGTAGGTCCTGAGAAAACAGAAATAGACATGACTCTCCAAGAGCTTAATTGTGCATCTATACATTATTTTCAAAAGGATTTAGCTTAACAATTCTCATTCATGAGCATTTTCATCTATAAGCAAATTAAAATAGATGACATAGCTTGTCACATTTAGATAGCACTGTGAAACCAGCTGTGCACCTGTAGAATTTTGCACACTCTTGCACTTTTTAGACCTAGGAGCCTAACCATTATGACAACACCACAACCAAATGGTCACTTAGACATCAGGAGGGAAGGTTTGAGGAATTTACATAATAACAAGAGGGAGTATACCAACAAACAATTTGTTTCTCTAGCAGATTTTTTTTTTTTTTTTTAGTCTGTCAGTTCCCCTACTTGAGGGTGAAAGTACCTCTTTGATCTGTTATCTAAAACTTAGGATGAGGGAGTTCCTCTCATGTAAATTTTTACATCAATCATTTCTGGAGCTTTCCTGGCAGGATTGCAACTAATCTTGGCTCCTTGTAGACAAGGCTTCCTAAAGTCATTTTTGTAACCAAATTTTCCTACACAATTATCTTTACCAACCAAAAGATGCAATCTTTGACAAATATTCTTACGATTTTGAGATTCCTAGGGGCCAATCTAGGAATTCCAAAAATCAGAAGAGTCAGGTTGATTCAAACAGTAACGGATCAGATTCATTCAAACAGTAGCAGATCAGAATTTTTTTTTTTTTATCACTTATAAAATGACAACACAAATATTTCTTGAAAAATGCAGCTCTTTTAAACCATGAGAATTTAACAAAGACAATTAAGTTACCTTTCTGAGACACGAAATGTGTATTTCTTTGGTCAATCACCAAAGGCAGATATAACCTTAAACACAGGAATTAGTGTATAATATCATCACATTACTTCTAAGAATTTAACAAATTCAAAGGTTGGAATAACAACAGAGCTTATTGAAATGAGGCTGGATATACAATTGACAAAGTTACCAATTTGTTTCCATTAACAGTCCTCAAAACTTGAAACTTCCATGGTCAGAATATTCAGGAGCACTTCCATAGATGTCCACTTCAAAGGCATTTTGCAACAAATTTAAATGTCAGCATACATTAGATATTAATGTGAAATACTTAAACAATGTTGTAGCAATCTTAAAAATTATAGCCAGATTCATTTCTGAAATTTCATGACTTTTTTTACCTCTTTCTTAACATGCTTAAACCTTTAAGTATTTTGCTCCACCTTTCTTTTGCATCTTATGGTAACCATACTCCTGTAGGACAAAATATTTTAACAGCAATGTTCTTTTTCATAATTCTCCTTTTATAACCTTCTCACCAAGAACACATTCTCAGGCTTGCAACCATCCTTCATCTGCCAATTCTCTGTATCAACATTTTCTAAATAAAAGCAGGTTAGATTTTAAACACAATTGTTTCAGGCAATCTTCAGTTATCTTTCAAATATAGCCAATCCATGAAAACATTTTAAAATGCAAACCCACTTTAGAACCAGAAGCAGTTACCACCTTCCAGCAAACTTGGGAACCTCCTCTTTCTTGAATTAAGGCAGATAAGCAACACAACGGCAGGGACAAAGTCAAAGACCAGGCTCCAAGCATGCCCCTCCCTTTAGGGCCTGAAGCATCTTCTGTTTCATTCAAGTCAGGGGAAGGGAAGAACTCCAGTTCTGCTGCCAGAAGAATTTACTGAACCTAGTTAGCAGGGTTAGTCATCAAGAAGATGAGAATAACTGAAAAGGAGATGTTAAACCGCTGTTGTTCTGTAACAAGGCATCAAACAATTTCAGTTCTGTTGCTTTAAAGGTTAAACACTTAGAAAATTTACACACTATAGACAATTTCACCACACATTCTTTTAGGAATTTGTTGTCTTCCTGTAAGACAAAGTCTCAGAAACAATACTTTGTAAACAAGAACACAGATAACTTACATCCTGAATCAATTTCGTGATTAAAAAATATTTTGACTAATAAACATACACATCAATATACATTCTCTGCAACCATGCAAATATCCATCACTTTAATAGAACGTAAGTAGCAACCAACTTGGCATAACTTCATAACATTGTGAGATAATCCAGATTATTTCAAATTACAATTAAATTATCCAAATTGTCTCTATCTTTGAGGATTCCATGGATCCTATGGAATTCCCAAAGTCAGGAGACTTGGTTCAGACTTTTGAACATTTAGAGATTCAAATAAGTTGGTTAAATGTACATTTAACTGAGCATGCTAACAAGTAGGCCAGATTTGATCAATGTTGGAACACTAGAAGCCACATTAAGTTTCAAAATTAAAAAGGAGCAGAAAGCATTACAAAACACCTAAAGTTTATTCCTGAAGTCAGTTGCTGTAACACAAAACACCTTGATTCAGCACAGGAACTCTAAAAAGAGGGGACTAAAGCCAGACTATAAAGAGTTAAATTATTCCAGGCCTTTCCCCAGCAGGGGGGTGGTTGGGTGGCAAAAGGCTGTCTCTGGGCAGGTCCTGCTACATATGCATATCAATGCCTAAAAGCCAAGCTGAGGCCGACCTGCAACACCAGGAAGCAGAGAGTTTTCAGACTCCAAACCCAAAATCACCTGGAGAAAGCTTTCAGGCTTCAAGCCCAAAATGAGAACAGGGCTGCAGGACAGGGACACATCCAATTCAAGACAAAGACATAACAGCCTCTCGAACCCGGAACTCAGGTGGAAAGGGCACCTTTCAACCACTCGGATTCGGAACTTAGGCTACACATACACAAACCGGTCCCTCTGACCTGGCACCTGGACACTGGCTCTTCCCTCTCGAGCTTGGAATAACCAACCTACCCCTCGAATCCGGAACCCACCTAGGAGGCCGCCCTCCCCATCAGACTCCGCAGGCGGAAGCCTTATCGAACCTGACGCCCAGTTAGAAGGCTGCCTCCGAACTCATCGGACTCGGAACCCAGGCAGGCTGGTTCGTCCACTCGGAACCAGGGAGAGCCCACAGTCCCTCAGGTCAGGCACTTGGACCCAGGAAAGTCAGCCGTGGGGGCCCGGTCGTCACCAAGGAAGCCCCAGCCAACAGGGCCGAATTACGCGTCCGCCCAGACCCTGTAATGTCAGCTGCCGACTCCCTATCCTCCGGAGACTTTCGGCCGTCCTGCTTGCTCAGAAAATTAATCTAGAGAAACTTTCCCTCACTGTATTCAGATTAGAATTTAGGCGGCCACTCACAGGTTCAATTTAACTTCGGCACGCCACTCATAGGTTCAATTTAATTTAGGTAAGAGGTCCTCTTACAAAGTTCTCACAGTTCAAGATTTTACAGTCAATAGTTCAACTTGTTGCAGCCAATTTAACTATTCTAGCAAGCATTTATCCTATAGCCGGCAGACACAAAAACATACAACAGTTTCACGACAAAACAGACACACAGTTAAAAAGCCTACTAAAGATAAAAAACATTGGGAGGGAACGCACCAGCTCCTCCTTGGCAAAAAGGTGCCTCACCTGGAGAGGCCTTCACCAGGCACAAACACTTAACCCATTCAGGGATCCTGCCCCCATGCTGGGCACAAAAACAAAATTCAGTTGAAAAAAAAAAAACTAGCTGGCAAATAAAAGTTAGGTGACACTCACCACACACGTCCTTAGTCTTGATGACCTGGGGATCCCAGTGAACCCCAAAATGTTGTAGACTTGATGACCTGGGGGTCTCGGTGGGACCTCCAAATGTTGTGCCGGTTTCTGAAATCCCCAGATAATCATCAAGTCTGAAGCCGGTGCTAAGGCATAAAAGTGGTTTATTCGAACTAACCTAGGTCTCCCAGCCACCTGCCACAGCCCAGCAAGGCCGGGCGGGGGAGGGGCAGCCACTGCAGGATCCGCAGCAAGCCCGTGAGCCAGAGAGAAAAGAAAAGAAAGACCCCGAGAGCCCAAGCTCCCCAGTTTTTATACATTTCAGGCTATTAATTATACAGTCATGATCTAGCAGGCTTCTATTGGTGGGTTTGAAACTAGCGACTTTCAAAAAGTACAAATCGATGAGCTATAGGGTAGTGGATCTTATCAAACACCAGGTACCTCCTTCCTGAGGAGTGGTCTGCCTACGTGACCTGCCAGGTGTCCTGCTGGGTGTCAGGCCTAGAATCCACACAGCCCCCAGCCAAGCCATCAAGGCGGGATCACAAAGGGCAGAAAACTTCCAGGCTCTTCAATAACTAATGGTAAATGTCAACTACTATGATTTCCTCATTTCTGTTTATTGAAATGGCTGTATACACGGTAAAGTTCTGTTAACATAAACATCTAATACTCAATCTTTATGTGGTTGCAAGAATACAGATGACCTCAGAATATTCACTCCTTTAAACCCCTGAAGTTTGTTGACACAACAAAGTCCAAAATAATGTAGGCAGGGAATTCCTAAAATTATTAATTTCAAACCAATCCTTGAAATTCCTTCCAGAATCTTCCCATAGGTTTTGCAATCTTATTCTTAAGCCATACCTAAATTTTTGCTTAGTGAATGAGCTATGAGCCCTAATTTATGCCTACTGGTAAACCATCCTGCTTTCTGTTCTGTTCCTTCTGGGAAAATCCCTTGTGTATTAGACAACGCTGATTTGTCTTGCAAGGTACAACATAGATGGAACCTCCTAAGTGCAGCACTCCCTAATTTCCTCTGTGAACTATTCTCTTTCTGACCACGTTGACCTTTTTAAGCACTAGGCTGTAACTTCCAACAATTATGCTTCTATTGTGTGTCCAGTATTTAGTACAAAATTCCAAATATTAAGTTTTTTTCTAAGCTACTGTTTCTTATGTTTACTTAAATTGTTAAATTTCAAGTAGTGCTTTACCAGTCTAAGTTATGAAAATAAATGTATGTAGTAACAAGCAGAGCAAAGGTTAATTATTCCTTCATGTGCAAGCAAACATGCTCGCAGACATAACCAGTAGTAGCAGTCTGATATACAGTATACAGCCTTATCTTTCCTTTATGCATGTGACTATGTACAGTCACATATCCTAGAGGCCAACAAACTTTCTCTCTAAAGAGATACACAGGAAATGTTTTAGTCTTGCTGATAATTTGGTACCTGTTACAACTGTTCTATTCTGCCATTATAGCAAGAAAGCAATTGTGGACAACGTGAAAACAAGTAAATACGACTGTGTTCCCATAAAACTTATTTACAGAATAGGTAGCCAAGTGAATGTGGCTTATAGGCTATAGTTTGCAGCTCTCTCTCTCTTTCTCTTTCTCTGTGTTTCTCTCTCACACAAGACTCACTCTTATCCCCTTCTCTCTCTTTCTCTCAGGTTTTATCTATTCACTTGCTTGAAACAACATAACATCACGCCATGCAAACTACTTTCCAGCTTGTTTTATTATGTACTCTACCATATTCCAATAAATTAATAGTCAAATAATTATTTTTCCTCCTAATTTCTTCGCACATACTTAGGATACACATAATATGCTGTAGCTTAAACAAATGGGATTTGTATATATTCGGCTATGTGTTTTTCATCCCTCCTGCACACCATACAAGTCTTCTAAATAATCTCCTGTCCTCCATGCTCATCTACCTGGACACCTTACTACAGTGCTTGTGTTACTAAAACGTTACCGATAATCTTTACTTCTTACTCCACTCACACTGGGAAATACTCCTAAGTCAGGTTGGTATAGTACCAGTCCATTCTTACTAAGGAACACACTAGATGGAACAGATGTGCCAGACATATTACTAGCCATTCACGGGTTCTCACTTTTTGTTTCTTTGAACAATACTGCAATATGTGTCTTTGCACATATAGACTCTCATACTAGAGGTTTTATATTCAAGGGATAGATTCTCAGACAATTTCACCATGCACACTAGTTTTTTTTTATGGACATCATTACAACTGTATTCCACATGAAATATATGAGATTGATTTTTTTCCCCTGTAGATCCTACAAGTAATGGGTTTTATCACTTGGAATACTTTTCTCTCACAATCTGTCAGGTAATATATCATCTATCGTTACTTTATTTTTTTTTTTTTAAGAGAATCTGTACTTTAAAAAAAAACTTTATTTGGAAACGAGGGAACATGGGAGGGGGATAAAGACAGTCTCTTTATCCCCCTTTACAAAGACAGTTAATAGAACTGTTTTCTGCATTTCAGTCTCCAAATGGCTGCAACAGCCAGGAACTCCCTCTAGGGCTCCCAGATGGGTGTCAGGAACACAAGCACTGGAGCCATTTGTTGGCTGCCCTCCCAGGATGCACATTAACAGGATGCTGGGATGGACAGCAGAAGTGAAACTTGAATCCAAGCACTCTGATAAGAAATGTGGGTATCCCAAGAAGCAAATTGGCCACCATGCCAAATGCCTGCCTCACTGCTATTTTAAATTTCATTTCTGCATACTCATGACACGGAGCATTTCATGAACTATTTAGATTTTTGATACCATATCTTGTTTTTACCCATAAGCTTGAATCCCATTGTTCTGTTGTCTCAATGTTTTTTTTTCCCTGCTTTTGACCTCCAAATAATTATAAACAGCATCACTCCTTTTCTTTTCTTTGAACCTAATATTTGTTCCTGATGTTTGGTGTCATGGTTGAAGTATTTTTGGGCACATCGCAGTAATGAATCTATCCATATTTCTGACTAGTTGTCATGCGACCTGAATTCTCTATATACTATTTTTTCTTTGCTAGTAATAATTTTCAATTTTTATAAACACTTCAAGTTTTAAATGTGCATTGGCTGAAACAGAATTTAATCGAAATTAAATCAAGTTACTAGAACTAGTATTTGTTGAGTACTTTATGTACAATACTGTATTATTATTCAACAATTCTATCAGTAGTTGCTTATATTATTTATATTGTAGTGACAGAGTTGAGGCTGAGAGAAGGAATAATTTATTGAGAAAATAAGATTGTTCAATTTATGCCTAAAGTACAACTCTTAACATTATATTATCCTTCCAAATTAAAAAATTTCAAGAGAGAAAACATAAACATTTAAGCTCCTGTTGGCTAATTTGGATACATTCTAACCATGCCTTAGTAGTTTGTCTGATTAAAGAGTCAGAAAGAGAAATATTTTGTTTTAGGAAAGCTATATCCACAACTCAAATGTGGAACCTATGATGCTTAAAAAGAAGACAGAAAAAGCAGTGGATTTGTTAGACAACTGGTCTGGTTCTGATGAAATCAGTTATTGGCCTGTGATCATAAGCAGTTCACTTCTTAGACACTGTCTGCAACACAGGGATGACCTTCTATGTTGAAAGATCTTTTCTGGGCTTTATTAAGCTCTCAACAAAGTGCGTCACAAGAACCCACTTTTTGGTGTTTTACTTTTTATTTATTTGCTTTGAGATTCATCAATTATTTATATTTTGTGTCATTTTGATGATTTTTAAAATAAAAATAATTACACTTTTACCCTATATATTTCAAAATGCATGTTAAAAATTAAGGGTAGTAGGAGACACTTTCTAAACTCGGAACTTAAGAGGCTGTTTTTATTATAGTAATCACTTACATTATACTTTGAGGACTCCACAGAATTTCCTTGTTCTGGTGAATTTTTCTATATCATAAAGGCACTGTGAAGAATAATGCCATGTTTATAGGCTACTGAAGAGCTTCAGAAAAATCACAGTACTCACACAATCCCTGTCCATGCTTTCCATCTACTGCCTGCAACAAGAAGAGCCTTCTCAATTATGCTACTGAAGTAGAGCACCACATAAAAGGCAGGCCACCATTTGGTAATTCAAGTTACCAGGCCTTGGTAGGTCTGTCCTTGCAAACACAACTAAGGGAATTCTAGGTAAGCAGAAGTATAGGAAGCCTTTAACACTTAAAAGAGTTGGAGAAATGAAATAAAACTCTACACTCCTGGATCTTAGGTGAAAGGCGTATTTCCATGTCTTTGAATCTGCTCTGTGTAAACCCATGGCACCCAGGGACAGCCCCATACTCCCTGGAGGAGCTCAACAAACATTTCTTGATGAAGATAAATACCTGCTGTATTTAAATATGAGATGAAGAAGTCAGAGTGTAAATGAATCTAAGAATAAACTGGGTGTGTATGTGCACACAGCTACTATTAGCATTATGGGAAATTACATTCCTGCTATTATTATGATTATCATTCTAATGACAAAAGGCTGCATACTGAGAGAGAGAAAATTAAAAAGAAGAAAGGAATAAATCAGTTAAAGGAGAGAGTGAGTTTAAAACACACATATACTCATGTTCTAAGGGCCCCCAAACAGAAAAAAAGGGACTCAATTTTCATAATAGAAATGATGGCAGGCATGGAAACAGCAGTAGACGGCATGAGATCAGAGGAGGAAACAGCTTGAAGCCTCAGAAAGCGAGAGGACATCATCTCCTTCAGCAGTCTTCTGTCCTGCTGCCCAACCCGTCCCAAACGTCACTGTCCGGTGCATTCTACTTAGCACATGTCCAACACCTTATTTTCTTGACCTTTTTTCCCTGTCAATACTGAAATACCTAGAATCAGATTTGATCAAATATTAGCTAAAGGAGAAAAGCACAGGCTTTGCATCAGCAGACAAGAAAGAAGAGCATGCAGGGAGTGAAAAGTTGTTGCTACTAAAGAAGGGAAGGAAGTATTTAAAACTTGCATTAGCTTCTCTAGAGTTGGGATAGACATATTTAAGGAAGAAACCTAGGGTAAGTGGAGTTTGAATTAATTACACAACTTTGTTATGCAAAGCAGTCACTGTTTTAACAACATTTTCCTCTCCAATAGGCATGCTCGAAGAGCATACCATGATTTTAGAGGATGACTTGGCGTGGATGACACTACAATATTTTCAGACCTTGGTGCTTCTTTACTGGCATGGAGGGCAAGTTTCTGAAATCTAGACCAGTGATGAGTCTACCAAAAACAACCATATTACAATGTGGTCTTTCCTGGAGAGGAATGGTCTTTCTAGGAATGACAATCACTCATACATGGTACTTGAAGAAAAACAAAAAATGTGTGCTTTCTGTCCCTGAAATGATTCCCTGGTTGATAAGGGTAAGGCTCCCAGAAATAACTTCTCAGGGCCGGATTCCACAGGTCTTGGTGGACAACCACTTTCCCGGCTCTGTTCTGATCACTTCTCTGTAGAAGAATGGGCAGACAAAATCAAACAGAACACCAGCTCAGCACAAAGAACTTAGTAGGCCCTAATGCTGTGGGTAAAGAAAACAGACAGGGATATTGGGGAATCTAGGGCCTCTTATATTTAAATGCCCAAATGTTTACCAGCTGACCTTCCCTTTAGTGCAGTTCTGGGAAGCAAGGTACATACAATAAAGTTCAAACCAATCAACTGCTTTCAGCTGTTCTTGTGCAATGAATTTTTAAACATTTGATCATTAAGCCCAATATATATTCAGGTCAGTTTCTGAACAGGATGGGAACAGTTTGGGAGCAGATGCCACGGCACTCTGCCTTGTGGAAAGGGGACAAGAAAGAAGCACAGAGGACAGTTAAAGGGCTCCACCCATCAGCTTCAATTCCTCCCACTTCTTTTGCCTCTCAGTCACTGCTATCGTTTGCCTCAATGATCGGGAATAGTTATTAACTTCTGTTGTCATTTTTTCCACTAATTGAATGGCCTGAAGACTGTAAGGAGAAGACACTGGTGAATTTTCTCTTAAACTGGATCCTCCAGCAATACTTTGAAGGTGGTGTGTGTTTGACTCATGAATTGCATGTTCACTTGTTAGTTTCTGTGCAGTCTCTGATAGATTCTTCATCTTATTTTGAACATCAATAAGCTGGAAGCTTTCAGTGGTAAAGAATCTGCATCACTTAGCCATTTCCCTTTGCTACTTTCTGGCAACCATATGTATGGAGGTAGCTTTAGTACTGATATCACAGGGGTCAAACGCAAGACGGTATTGAAGATGGAAAATACTAAGACACAGCCTAACCTACAAATAAGTTTAAGGAGTTGTTTTTGTGACGCTACACCAGCAAACTGATCCAAATTACTGCATTCCTGAGGAGGAACTGCCAACAATTCAACTTCTAACAAAAGCCACTACATTTTATTCTATGTACTGTTCCTGCATGCTCCCAAACAAGGCAGGAGGGGATGCTGCTGGGTGGGGTTCATGTTTTAGATTAGAACATACATAAAACCTCATCTAGCAGTTACAACAAATAAAACACCAATTAGGCCAGGTATGTTTGGATGGTGGAAAAATAACCAACCACAGGCTGCTGATAAAATAAAGCAGTGGTCCGGGAGCAGGCAGCGCTGCACTTCACAAGGCACAGCTGGTTATGAAGAGGGCCTCTGGCCAGATCACAGCAGCTGGCGGCTCGGTTCACATGTTTGACAAACCGGTAGTCATGATGCTATCACAACTGTGACAAACCAATAAAGCCAGGTGTTAAACAATGATCTTTTGTTTATGTGGCAGCAAAATTCTGTACTCACAAATGATCAGAGACATAGAAAAGTATTCATATATACTTAGTTAACACAAATTTCATCTCTAGTTTCCAGTCTTAAAAGGATCTGGCCCTGAAGGTTTTTAACACAGCAAAATGAACACATCATACTAGTGAGACATCATTCCTGACTGATATCTTCCTAGAGTGAGTGAAAGGAAGTAGGGGGGAGAATGTCTATATTTTAAACAGCCAAATATCTAAAATTGTTCAAGTGTTGACTATGTGTGTGGACATTTGTGTGTATACTAATATTCAAGTTTTCACGGAAAAATCAAGAATCTAGTAAGCAAGTGGCTTTACGAATTATTTGCTTGATGGGAAAAAAAGTATTTGAGAGACAGAGCTTTCAGAGCTCACATTTGCTGCTTTATTCCCCAGATGCCTGTAATAGGCAGGGCTGTATCAGACCGACCTTGGGAGGCAGGAACTCAATGCAGGCCTCTCGTGCTACTTGAATCTGTAAGTATTGGCAAAAAGCTACATTCAGGAACCAAAAGTATGCATAAACCCACAAAATCTTGATTGAGACTCAGGCATCTTAACCATTAGGCTAAATGCTTACCTTGAAAAAATCTACTTGAAGTAACAAGGGAGTTAATTTCATATTTTTAATTTGAGAAATCAAATAACGTAAAATGCCCATAAATTAAAAAAAACCATTTAGGAGTCTCTGGATTTATCTTAGAATAGAAATATATCGAGAAAAGTAAGATTTTTTTAATATAGAAAAAAAAGCAAGCTTATAACAAGGCTTGAAGGTTTAAGAAATGAGGCTCTACAGCTGATTTCTCTCTCTCCATCCCTACCTTAAGTACACAATTCTGTGGCTGACAGAGAGGAGAGAATGATCAAGAAAAAGTGACAGAATGAGTAAGAGTTTAAGGATCTTTTTGGAGCTTCACAAATACAAAGGATATACCTAAAAAAAAACCCAACCAACCAACCAACCAACCAACCAACCAACCAACCAACCAAAAAACAGACCAGCTCTTCCCCCTCATTATAAAAGTTTCCCTTAAACCATTACTCCATTTTCTGACAGAATTTTAAGTAATATACTCATTCTAGTGGTTAGAACCTGACGAAAACATTTTTAAAAATCTAGACACAAAATGGATATTTTTTTAAAATCTCATGCTAATGCCACCAGGGAAGCTTATTTTTAATAATTATTTTTTTTTAGTGTGTCACAAAAAACACATTGGTTTGTGCTCCCTCTGTTGGCTTTTCAGCAGCAGTTAATTCATAAAATCCATTCCTGGAGGTACCCTGCTGTAGCTGGGGGCTCCCACGGCTGTATCAGAGGAGAGCGGATGTCAGTAATTGAACTTTATGCTCCTGTTAAACACATTCTAATTCCATTTCTTTCGAATAACGCAAAAAGCAAGAGAGATTTGGTACTAGGGTAAAGCCACCTTACAACCAACAAAGAATATGGATGTCCTTAGATACCAGGTAAGATTTTCCAGAAAATGTATAAAAGTGGTTTTTCTAACTGTGCAAGTTGGTAAGAAAACATACTAATGGAAAAATCAATTTTCTGTTTATTCCCTTGTGTGTTTTTTTCCTCCTTGTTAGAGCTGCAGAGTACTAAAATAAGAAAAATCTCATTTTACTTCCCTGTCAGAGTGAGTTAGGGATGAAAAAGCTGAGAATTTCAGTTATATTTGAACTTATCTTCCTTTTCTGAAAAAAAGATTTATTTATTTATTTTTATTGGCAAGGCAGTTAGAGAGAGGAGAGAGTTCTGTCTGCTGGTTCACTCCCCAATGGCTGCAACAGCTGCAACTCAACCAGTATTTTTTTCAGATTTTTTTTTTTTATTGGAAAGTCAGGTACACAGAGAGGAGGAACTTCCGTCCGTTGATTCATTCCCCAAGCAACAGCCAGAGCTGTGCCAATCCAAAATAAGGAGCCAGGAGCCTCTCCTGGGTCTCCCAAGTGGGTGCAGGGTCCCAAGGCTTTGGGCCATCCTCGACTGCTCTCCCAGGACACAAGCAGGGAGCTGGATGGGAAGCAGGGCAGCCAGGATTAGAACCGGTGCCCATATGGGATCCTGGCGCATGTAAGGTGAGGACTCCAGCCGCTAGGCTGCTGCTGAGCTTGGCCAGTTTAGAGCCAGGAGATAGGAGCCTCTTCCAGGTCTCCTTTGTGGGTGCAGGGACTCCAAGTAGCCGGATCAGAGTCTTCTGCTTTCCAGGGCCATGAGCAGGGAGCTGCAGTGAAAGTGAAGCAGCTGGAACTTGAACCAGTGTTCATCTGGGATGCCAGCTCCACAGACAGAGGCTTAGCCTACTACAACACTGTGCCAGCCACACTTTCTATTTTCTTTTTTTAAAGGAATTTACAATCAGAATTATTTTATGTTCTTTCATACTATTCACCCTCAGTTAACCTGGCAAGTCCTCCTAATACTTTTGATCTGCTGAGGAAACTCTATTCATGATAGATCTCCCAAGTCTTTTTTGCTATTATCTGATTGTTTATGCATTTCCAATGTTAAAATATTTGTTTTGAGTATTTCAAATCTCAACTATCCCAATATTTCCGGCTCACGTATTTGTGGTTTACTTATCTAATTATACATTTTGACCCTCTTATTGGCCCTTCTCTGTAAAGGTCTGTGCGGTGTTAGTGGATTCCTTTTAAACTACGGTCAGAAAAGAACCACAGCTATTTCTCACCGATCATCTGCTCTGTGCCTGGCATCATCCATGATGCACTTCACCTTCAGAGTAGTCCTCTGAAGGTCCACAGAGGTGTCATCATCATACATAGTTTGCTGGAGAGGAAACTGAGGCTGAGAGAGATCCCCAAATTTGCCTAAGGTCGCAAGACTGCTAAGGAGCAGAGCTAGCCTTGGGAATACTCATGCTAAATCCCTGCTCAAAGAACCACGGTTCTCAGACTTCAGCGACACAGGTGATCACCTGCGGATGTTAAAGGCTGGATTTTCTTTCAGCTGGGCTTGGATGGCATGTGAGTGATGGCAGAGAGAGAGAGAGAGAGAGAGAGAGGGGGGGGGGGGGGGAGAGTGTGTGTGTGTGTGTGTGTGTGTATTTCTGGCTGCTCCAGACCTTAAGAAGTCTCCTTGTGGGTGGTGATTAGCCCCATCACAGGCCAGGAGGATCAGCTTCAGAATCACAGAGGAGGCAGACGATAAGCCCAGTCAGAAATTTTCAGAGGCAATAGATTTGGGGTGCAACGTATGAACCTGCATGTCTCACAGTTTCCCAGCTGATGCTGATGTTCTTGCTCTGAGTACCACACTTACATAACCTGTTATCAAAGATACAGAGAGTCTAATTCTGCAGGCCACTGGGAGGAGCCTGGGAAGACAGGTTTTACAGCAGGCTCTGGCAATTTTCGTCATCAGGCACGTTTGCAAAACATAGGTTGTATCATGGAATATACAAGTAGCACGTCAGGTTAGAGTTCAATGTCATACAGTACTGTTATGCATAATAGACTGTACTTTATCACTCACTGAATAAAATACTATGTTATTATAATACACGTTAGTATCACAAAATCCTTATTTTATAATTCTTCCCCTCTTTGTTGGATTTTAGTAGGAGATTCTTCGCAGCTGTACAAATTTCCAAGAGTGCCTTGGCATCTAACAAGTGAGGCATTTTTTGTTTTGTTTACTTGCTTTTGTTTTTGTTTTTAGTACCAACAAGGTATGTTTCTCTAAATAATGCCTACCTAGCAAATATCCACTTAACCTTGCTTTCTTGTGGATTTTTGTCTGGGGCTCTTGGTGATTTCCTTGATGAGGTGAATGAGACTGTGTATGTGTTTGCTGTTCTGTCCAAACTAAGACAATCCTAACAGAATCCAAGTCAGAAAATCACCTGTAGATACATCAGCTGGGACAAGATGGTAAGAGATGCTCATTTCAGCTCTCCGTTGGCAAGCATATGGACTCAAGGCAAAGCAGAGTGTGACCTTCCCACTCAGGGGAATCTTCACTGGTGTTCCTGCCCCATGTTGTAGCACATAGGGTTAATCTGCAGCCTGCAATGTATGCATTCCTGAGGAATGCCAGTTCATGGGATCCCAGCAGCTCTACTGGGGATTCAGTTCCATGCTAACGTGTCTGGGAAGGCACCAGAAGATGGCCCAAGAGTTTGGGCCTCTGCTCCCACATGGAAGACCTGGACGGAGTTTCAGGCTCCTGGCTTGATCCTGGTCCAGTCCAAGCCACTGTGTCCATCTGGGGAGTGACCCAGGGAACAGACTCTGTCTCTCTCTCTCTGAGCTCTGCCTTTCAAAAAATACTGCTTTGTTTCCTAAATAGATTATGCTTTCCATTTACAAACTTCACTGCCAAAGAAGCAATGGAAAGTGGTAAAAGTGGTAAAAGAGCAGATATTTCCTCCATAAACCATTTAAATTTCTATTCATTATCTGAAAAGCAGGGGGAGAAATCAGAAGTGAAACACTGTTCTTAATGACCAGAGAAGTGAGACTTTGGAATATTTTATATGCTTCAACATTTTGCAAATACTCTAAAAATCTGACACACACGCACACACAATATGAATGTATAGTAAATTAATAAAAAGATATAAACCATGTAGGTTAGGAAATACATCTTCAGCAATGTAAATCCTTTGTATGCCACTCCTAGATCAGTTTCCTTTTTTCTTGGTAATTAAACAGAAATCAATCTTTTTAAAGTTTCTAACATGCCTTTAACCAGTTTTCACATATACACACACAACACAGATAGATACTTAAGAAATAGATACTTTGTTTTTGGAAGTTTAAAAATTTTTAAACTTTAATAATACTATGCTTTATATATTTTTCCTCTAATCTATTTAAAACTTTACTTTTGTATTTGAAAGGTGAAGTTTCAGAAAAAGCAGACTGCTGTTGTGGCATAGTGGATTAAGCTGTTCCTATGATGCCAGCATCTCATATATGAGTTGGTTCGTATCCAGGCTGCTCCACTTCCATTGCAGCTCCATGTTAATGTGCCTGGAAAGCAGTGGAAGACGGCCCAAGATATCTAAAAGCAGCTCTGCATTCTGGCTTCAACCTGGCATGGCCATTTAGGGAGTGAACCAAAGATGGGAGATCTCTCTCCTTTTCTCTCTGTCATTCTGATCTTTAAATACATTAAAAAAATAAATAAATCTTTAAAAATAAAAATGGAAGTGGAAAGTAGCCAAGGCTATAGCCAGGCACTCCAATACGGGGTACACGCATCCCAAGCAGTGGTCAAGCACAAGAGTCTCCTGGTTTAAACCTGCAGTAGTTTCCTTGGGTCCAATGTCAGCTTCACTATAAATTACTAGTTCAATGGAATATTCAATTATGTGGCTGGTCCAAACTGAGATGTGATATAAATCTAAAATGTATACTGGATTTCAGGGCCTGCACAATGGCTCAACTGGCTAATCTTCTATCTACAAGTGCTGGCATCTCATACAGGCCCAGTTCGTGTCCCAGCTGCTCTACCTCTGCTCCAATTCCCTGCTGGTTGCCTGGGAAGGCAGTGGAGGATGGCCCAAAGCCTTGGGACCCTGAACTCATGTGGGAGACCCAGAAGCAGCTCCGGGCTCCTGGCTCCTGGTTCAGCTATGCCCAGTGCAAACATTTGGGGAGTGAACCGGAGAAGGGACGATCTTTCTCTGTCTCTCCTCTCTGTAGATCTACCTTTCCAATAAAAAATAAATCTTTCAATATATATACATACATAAATGTATATATATGTGCGTGTGTGTGTGTATACTGAATTTCAAAGACATTGTGAAATAATGCACAAGCGATCTTCAAGAAGTTCATGGAAAATGTGTATTTTAGCAAAAATATGCCCAATTTCCAGTATTTTTATAGCAAAAACATTTACACTTGAAATTTCCTTACAAAATATTGAGTAATTTTTAAAGGCAGAATACATGCTGAAACAAAATTTTGGGTATACTGAGTTAAGAAATCCATTATTTTTAGAATATTATAAAACTTAATTTTACCTGTTTGATTTTACTTTCTAAAACTGTAGCTACTAGAGAGTATGCCTTGCAATTGTGGCTCACATTATATTTTTTTGAGCAGCACCAGATCAAACATTCTCCAAAGAAGCTACACCGATTTAGTCTTCCACCAGGAACATCTGAGAACTCCATATTCTTGCTAGAGAATGGTATCAGCACACTCTTACTTTTTTTCATTTTAGCTGTGAAACAGTATCATCCTTGGTAACACGATCGCACATTGTAACTATTACTATGGCACTGAGAATCATACATATTTATTTCCCATTTTGGTTTTCTTAAGTCTGCAGGTGTGTTAATCAATTTTCTATAGGGTTATTTGTTATTTTCTTATGAGCTGAAGAAATTCTTTGTATTTGCTACTCTATGTTGAAAAAACTGTTGTATAATGGCATTTTTCATTATAGACATTTTAAACTTAATGTATCTATTTAATGAGTTTCAAAACATGAGTTTCTTAGTAAATCATATTTTGAAATGCTTTAATAGGGGCAAAAAAATTTTAAGCTATGGATCCTACCTGGATGTCTGTCAATGAGTAGTGGATAAAAAAAAGTATGGTATACATGATGAAATCTTACTCAACCATTTCAAAAATGGAGAGAATGCAACAAAACAGAGAATTTTATGCTAAGCGAAGTAAGCAAGACCCCAAGGTACAAATATCACATGTTTTTGCTTATTTGTGATAGTTAATACACATGTGTGTGTATATGTACATTTATGTATATTTATTGGCATATATTCTGTATGGCAATAAAATAGTTTTTCAAAAGAAGCTGAAAGAAAAAGTTTGAATTGTGTTCATAATAATGGCTTTATCTCCAGCATCTACAATACAGCTTGGCATCAACAGGCAATCCATCCGTATTTGTTGAATGAAGATATATCACCCTTCTGTGGCTGTCTGGAGTGTATTTTACGCCTTTGTTATCAGCTCCCTTCCTCGGGAATCTAGAATCTTTTTCCTGTTTAGCTTAATGTAGTTTGCTTTCATTTGCTTTGAAGCTCATATTTTCCTATCTTTTACTCTACTGACAATTTGTACTTACATAGTGCTTCTCAAAATTGTGTTGCCTGCAATTGCAGGTTATCACAGACAAACAGGGCTTGGGCAGTAATTTGGGAATTACAGGACTTCTGGAGCCTTTGATATGACAGTGTGAGTGTCACTATGATCTAAGTCTAGGGTGGATACAAGTTACAGCTTTTCCCAGAGCTGTTTAACCATAATCACATTGTATTTTTTTTTTAACTGTTTCTTTCCTGTAACAGAGAATACATTTTTTTTTAAAACTTTATGGGTGGACCTGTTGCAGGACTGAATTAAAAACTCCAAGATTGCAATTATACACGAAGCAAAATGTATATGCTGATCAATAATTTGGAAAAACAAAACCTGAGGTTTATATACACTTAACTGGCTGAACTGTAAATTTCAAGTTATTTTCTTAAAATATTTCAATCACTCTTCCTTCATAATGTGTAGGTAATGCCATGAACAGAACATGCTGAAAGCTGGTCTATTTTCCCCAGGAAGAGAGAATAATTTCTGAAGCAATTGCTTATATGAAAGTTACTTCTATACCCTTGGAGATTTCTCTCTTACATCAACGAGTTGGGTTAGAAAAATTTTCCTAGCCTTCCTTTTTGTATTTTTTTTCCTTGTTTCTAAATTTAGCACCCGGATTGAGAAAACATGTTCTTTTTTCACATTATAGAAATTAGTCCTATGAGTATTGAGACTTGGTATAGGATGGGAAGAAAGTGCCTTGTGTCCAATCAGAAGGAAATAAAATGTTTAAAATATTCTCTCTGATTTGTGTTGTGTCCTGTGTATTTGCATCTCCTGACCTCAGGGTGATGGTAGTAGAGGGGGGAATTTTGAGGGAGATTAGGTCCTGAGGTTGGAGCCCTCAGGAATGGGCTCAATGCCCTAATAAAGGAGGCACCAGGGGAACTCATTCATTCCATCCCCGGTTTGAGAACACAATTAGAGGAACCCCTTCCATGAAGCAGAGAGGGAAGCCTCACCAGAACTGAATTGCTGGTGGCTTGATTTTAGGCTTCCCAGGTTTTGAAATCAAGAAAAATAAATTTCTACTGTTTAAATCACCTTATTTACTGCAGTTGTGTTACAGCAGCATGAGGAGACTAACACAAATTGTTTCTGCTTTCAGGCTAGTATCTTTCAATTTGTAGTAAGTTACAATGAAGATATTAAAAACACTGACTCACAAGACAACGTACTAAACTGAAACAGCAGATTGGGAAGGTTAGTTAACGCCATCCGTAAATAAAAAATAAACATTCTCTTTGGTCCACAGATTCTTTCTTTGTACCTATTCTAGAGACAGAAGACGAATAATATGTACCACTTAAAGAATTACAGGTATATTTAATGAGATAGAAAGGTCTCCAAGATATGTTTTGGGTAGCAAAGTAGAAAAACAAATCCTATAAAAGCATCTTAGTTCTGAAAACACAAAACTCATGTATTTTTCTGGACATACAAGGGTTCTTCAAAATATTTCCAGGAAATGCTTGTTATGAAAAAAACTACATGTGGATTTCAAAGTGTTTCAGCATCAAAATAAAAAAAAATTTAATTCCATTTTCTATGAACTTTGTGAATTCACATACAATTTGTATGAAGAAAGAGAAACCGAGGGGGAAAAGAGAGTTTTCCTTATGTGGTAAGGATACGGAAACCGGAAAGTGAAGGTGAGATATACAAAAATAATTTCCTCCTGTATTGCTCCTAGAGCTGCATGCTAGTGAAAGGAAGTAAAGGGAAATGCAATTTATTGAGATTTCTCTTTCACCTTTGATACTGTGCTGCACCTTAAATGTTCTAAGAGGAACATCCCTGTGGTCTTCGCTAACTAGATGGGGGCCTAGCTGATTATTTGCTGCTCACCACTGTGATGTGCGTACTGACATTCTTTTAAGGACCCCTTCCTGAAGATGAGGGACAGAAATAAGCAATAGATGGAGGACAAAAGCCTTTCTTTCAGTGAGATAGCAAGAACACAGTTTGAAGATTCTCCACTTGACAAATTTTTCCCCAGGACAGGACATGCAGAAACATATTTGCCAACAACAAAGCCAGTGCTGGCTTTTAGAAACTGAGAGAAATAAAAGCTGCCCTGAGTGAAATTCCTTTGAAGACTACCTATGTTGTCCATTGTCAACACTGCTCCTCTGGAAAAGAATCAGCAAATATGTATGCAGCGGCGGCATCCCAAATCGGGCACTAGATTAAAAACAAGCCAAAGCAAAGGCACCAGACGCATGCCAAGAGCTGAATATCCAGGGCTGTAAAAACAGGTAGAGAGGTCTGCTCAGTTGAAACCTGCAATTGGGTATTAGGAAGAGCAGAGAGGCGTTATGGGGGAATTTATGAACCTATTTGAACATCATAAGTTTGAAATTTCCAGACGAAATTGAGCCTTGTACGGTTCCATTTATCACACTTTCCATTTCAGGCTGGCTGAGAAGGAGGGAGTTTAAGTGACAGCTAGCTCACCCTCACCCCCAGGCCACCTGAAGAAATTGTGGAGTATGGCCTGCCTGGCACGTAGAAACAAGATGAGGAGAAGGGGACAAGCTGCAGGGGGGTGTGGAATGAGTGAGTTCGTCGTGGTGGCACTGAGCAGGTGGACCGCTCTGCAAGAGGGGCCGAAAGAGGCTGGGGAGAGGTTTGATGGAAAGACCCGAGAACGAGAATGAGAAGAAGACTTGCAATCAAGGCCTCGTGCCAAGAGAAGGATAAAAGGGGTTTGAGCAGGAGGGTAGGGAGAAAAAGAAATAGCCCAGCTGCTCAAGTGGAGCACAGTGAAATGAAGGGGATGTCGATTTAGAACCGTGATCAGTCAGAAAGCAGAACAACAAAAGCAGCACAGAAAGGTACTGCCTGGAGGAAGTGAGTCTCTTGCAATGCTTGTATGGCTCTTTTTTACACCAGGCAGAAGAGCTGGGAAGATGGTGGGAAGAATTCCAGCATCTCCAAACGTGTGGCTACCTGCCTTGTTGCGGCCAGGATGTTTGCTTGGCTGCCTATCAACTCTCATTTCCTTAGCAGGTTGGAGAGTTAGCTTAGCCATGCCCATCGAAACTCTGAAAGCTGTTCCCAAGACAGATGAAACTCCCTGCACTTTGTCCGACAGCAAAGGGGGACGTGGAGTAAGCTCCAGCCTGCTGAGTTACAGCTTTCTCCCCGTTCTATGTCGCACTACTATATCCAGCTCCTCTTTGGGGTTTCTGATTAGCACACTGCACACTTTGGGTGTGTTGTTATTGTCAGGAGCACCCCTTCTTCCCTCCCCCTACCCCCCACCTCACTGCTACCTTCAGGATGAAAGGATCAGCAACTCCTAGGAATTCAGAACTGGCTTGTGTTACTCCAACAAACTTCTCTTTTGGAGAGGGTCGCTTGAACACACATCAATAGTGGCCTTCCGTTTTGGAATCACACACTTGGCAGAATTTTTTTTTGCTTTGTAAGACTGTGAAAAAGTCCGTGTTTTTTTGTGAAAACAAAGAGTAGAGTTTGCAAACTGAAGGAGGTCATTTATCCCAAAAAAAGAAAAATGTTTTGCATGTAAACAAAATAACGCTTTCCCTGAAAAAATTGGTAATGAATTAATGACAGAATGGATTCAACCTATTATCCACTCTTCCTATTTGCTTGTGGTAAAATTAAAAAAAAAATTGCCCTTGAAAGGAAGCGTTGTGTTGCCTTCTCACAGACTCAAAGAGATACCAGCCATCTTGTGAAATGAAAGCTGATAATTTGATAAGCAATTAACATGTGCTTCTTTCAGATAGAGCCAAATGTTTCATCAGATTTCCAGTTAACGGCATTTCATGTCTTTCGTTCAAAGGCACATGTAATACATTAGAAATGGTCCCATTTGAGGTTATTGCCCAGACTACAAAGAAAGAACATATCTCTCTTCCAGCAAGGCCCAACAATGGGTCTTTCTCCTGTGAATCTTTGTACTCGAATTCTAAGATATCGACAACCACAGGCAATGTCTTAGCAGACAGCCCAGGTTGAAGTGTCAATCTGTTCATTCAGGTGGTCTTGGAGAGCCACATAAGAAAAATATTTCTCAACTGCAGCAGAAAGAAGTAGCGCTGCATGCTACCATAAAAAGGTGGAAAGGGAAACTGGTTCAAGGGTGTAGTTCATTGGAAAAAAAAAAAAAACTTTCATCTGAGTCACTGTACACTTTTGTGGCTAACCCATTGTTCTCTGAAACTCGGAGAAGGAGACAATAAAATCAGACATTCTTCTGGTAGTGAGTGTGCAGAACAGACATCCCTCGGCTCCTTCCCAAGAGCATAAAATGTACACTTTGAAAATGAACAAGGCAATACTCTGATGACCTGGTGCCTATGAGACTGACGGCTGACACGTCACTTGGGATTGACTGGAAAATGTGTGTTGGAAATCTTTCTCTTTCACAATTACAAAAAATTCACTTCCAGTGCAAAAACATCTTGTAGGCTAAATGAGAAGTAACACCACTCCAGAGGAAAGCATTGGCTGTCTCCCAGATTAATATGGGGTTATGGTCCATGATAGGGTTAGGTGAGGTAAGAATTTCCCACTGCTCTTCCAGATATACCGGAAATTGTTGTGCTTGAAATAGATTTGGGCTAAGTAACCAATTAAGAGATTTTGAATCAACAAATGTGACACGGAATGTGATGTAGACATTTCCAGCTCTTATTCAGGAAACCTTACTGCAAAAAGGTTGAAAGATCATTGAGAAAATAATTTATATGGTGGTGAGAGTTATTTGTGTGAAGATAAAATACAGAGTCCTTTTCATTGAGATGGAAAAGCTGCCAAATAACTCTTGGTGATAATTCTATGCACAAAATTTTCATAGTGGGCTTCAGTACCTTGCCAGATGAAAGCTTTTGCTCAGTTTAAAGTTGGAAAAGAGATTTGAGTCTCCACCAAGGATAATGTGTTAAGCTTGGTAATTAAAGACTGTTTTTCATAAATAATGCCAAAAGCACACTGGGAACATTAGGCTCATATAGTACTGTATTTTAAAGAAATCAGAGACCCAATAACATTCTAGATGAGAAAATACACATATACATACCTCTATTATTATCAGGGCTCAAGATAAGATTATAGTATTTTCCTAATAAAGTAGTATTGGATGGCATAAAGGGATAGTATGGCTGCTATACATATACATAATGAGGGGTTTGAAAAACATAATAAAACATTCAGCTACACAGTCCAGAGCTTCTCCAAGTGTGGCCTACGGTCTGATGCTGTTCCATGATCTGTGTACCAAACCACACATCCGAAACAAAAATAAACAAATAAAGTGATAGGCACACAAACTGAAGCGAAGCATTTAGAAACTTTCACAGCATTAAGAAAATGTCTATTGAATGCCACAATTTTAAAATGAGCTTGTGTTTTCTAGTTCTTTATCATCATAATTTTTTATTTCACACTTACTTCATTTCATAAATTCTGGGTCTATAATGTTTAAAACATTCTCCTTTACAATTCAGAAAACACTGACAATCTCTACAATTTTAACAATTTCTCTGCTAATATCTGGCTTCATATTATCTTTGTAAGAAGGTGCATGATTTAACCTCAGTGTAATCAAGAAACCAGATGTAGAAATTGAATCTGGCTGTCCCTCCACATGCTGACCAGTCGGGCCAGTGTCTCTGTTACTGACTCCACCTCAAGTCTACACTTGTTTCTTTCTCTCAAACCTACACACTCTTTTCTGACCTTGAGCTTTTGTACTTGCACATTTGCTCCTCCCTTTGCTGTGAATGGTTTTTCTCCTTGCTCTCCAAAGCCTTCATTTTTTCCCCTCTGTTTGTTTAGATGTCACTGTCTCAGGCTAAGACCTCCCTGATTCTGAAAAGGAAGTGCCTTTTTAGTTACCTTGTGATACAGTTCAATGTGTGCCACTCTCGTAACTATTATATGTGTTTTAATTGTTTATTGTATATTTCCCATACTGGGTTAACTTTCAGTAAGAGCAGGAAACCTTTTTTTTTTTTTTTTGCTGTAGTGTTATATACTCAAAGTCTTGAGCAATGTATAACACATTGACATCTTAGTTCACTGACAGACTAACAGGATGCCTGGATATCTATATTCTCTTAACAGAATATAAGCCTCTCAAGGATAGGCTTTGTTTTATTCATTTAAAATGAACTGAATTTTAGCCAAGTGCCTGACTCAGAGAAGCTGCATGATAAACACCTTTTGAGGAAAGATTTCTAAATAAGCTGTTTTCTGACAACATCTACCTTGGTGACTCACAGACAACTGGACTAACATATTAGCATGTAAGGTCATCATCTGATTTTGCAATCTGTAGTTATCATGACTTTTCACATAAGCTCCTAAGCAGGGAAAACATTTATATTTGATTATGCCCTCACCTGTACTCCCTTTCCTCAATCAAAAAATTAAAAAAAAGAAACTGAAAGAAAATCCCTTTATTTTTTATAGTTTGGATGATATTCTTAATTTTGCTTATCAGAACATTTCTTTTTGAAGTAGGTAGACTTACAATTTCTCTTTCTTTTGGCCTTTACTTGTTGTGTCTTACTTGCAAAGGCTCATGTATTTGCTGTAGTAGATACTGCTGATTCCCCTCCATCCTTCCTATCAATTCTTCATGCTCATCTCATGGCCACTGTGTGCTTTGCTTCGAAGGGCTTCAAAGCACAAAGCAACATCTTTTGGGTGGAAGTTTCCTATGCACTCTATTGAAGGGGCAGGCCATGAGAGGCATGCATGAGAGAAGGGGCCACTTGCCACTGGAAATGCAGTCAGATTGTAGTAAAGAAAGAATAGGGACCATACACAACTGGTCTTACAGAGTTGGAAGGAAGCCTGATGGCAAAGGCAGACATCCCATAATCTGTCAGGGAACCAAAAGAAAGCTTAGATACACACACACACATATATTATATACTTACTTAGAAGGATTTTGCCTGCGTATACACATGAATCAGGATGTAAAATCAGCATATATGCCACTCATTGCTAAGATAAACATCATTAAATATGAAAATTATGCTTATTGTGGATAAATGATGATCCCATGAAAAGCATGTAGGGATTGGGGACCACATATGGAAAACAGGCATGTTTCTTATCTTAGAAGCAACCTGCGGCAGTAGCACACTTAGTGAACGGTGAGCAAAACTGATCACCACAAGCTGCTAACTTTGTTTACTTACTCCCAGTTGTTTTCCTCTTATCCTTCTCTTTATGAAATTTGGTGGATTGGATGTTTGTGTGAAGTTACATTGCTTTAATATACTGAAGAGATCGCATTTTTAAAGAGGGTTGCATCTAAGGGATGGGGAAGGTAACATACAGGGATGGCAATGGAGGGAGGCGTCCAAAGACACAGAGTTCCTCATCAGCCCACCACAGGAACCCTTGCAGAGAGGGTGAAAAAGTCAACCATGAAAGAAACAACTGCGCTCCGTTGTTCAGTGACTGCAAAGTTTCCAGTAGCATTTTAATTAAAGGAGCCTATCTTAATTAATTTTTTTAATTAAGGAATTTTAGCAATGAAAAAAAAAAAGCTTGCACACATACAGGAAATGGATAATTATTTTAACATTTGGTGGCCTTTTATTAAATATTCTGAAAAATATAAACTCCGTAGTTGCCAAATTTTACAACATGATCTTCTTCAGTCTGTTACTGTGCTGAAGCACGCAGCTGAGTGGAAAGAAAAGCAAAGTTTCTGTGCTGAGAAGAAAGACAGCTTTCATTTATCTAGCCTCCTCTGCTTCTCCATTCACTGCTACTTTAGAATGATCACACTTGTACAATGTTTATTTGTGGTGTAAGCTTTAATCAGACTTACCTGGTATAAATTATCCTTGAAAAACAATAAAAATAAACTAAATAAAAACACCTTTAAGCTAATTTCATCAGTTATCGGCATTCTTATAGACTCAGTCTGTATATTTTCTGATAGGAAAAAAATGCACAGAAGTTACTATGAAAGGGGAATGTGGTGTAAAGTCCTGTAACTACAAGTAAGGACAGGACTCTGTTGTCACTTCCAGTCACTCCTAAGGTCATGAAAAACGAGGCTGTGAGTATCAAATATGGAGATACTGGATGCTGACAATACAGGCTCATATTGAACCAATGGCAATCCCATTGCTTCCTGTGCGTGTGAACATGCATGAGAAACTTGATGGCTTTTACCATGTCTGTAGAATGGGAATGTTGTTCTGCAGAGCTGTAGGCTTTAAAGAGCTGATACTTGAAAAGCACATGATAGTGTCTGGCATGGTGTACACTTACATATAGGTTAGTCGGGCTCGGCAGCGTGGCCTAGTGGCTAAGGTCCTCGCCTTGATCCCATACGGCTGCTGGTTCTAATCCCGGCAGCTCCACTTCCTCTCTATCTCTCCTCCTCTCAGTATATCTGACTTTGTAATAAAAGTAAAATAAATCTTTAAAAAAAAATATAGGTTAGTTATTGCTAGCAGCACAAATGGGAAAGTACTCTTCTCAGATTCCTGCCTTCCCATTATTAAAACAAGAAGGCTGAACAATATCTATGATTCCTAAAGAGCGGGACAGAAACCACTGGTGTTAAAAACAAGATAGCGTAAGTCTTTTTGTGGAAACCATAACGCCTGAACTTGAATCTTGGTGTGGAGATAGTATTCACACTGCAAATCTCTTCCCTACCTCCTTATTAAGTCAGAGAACATCCTTACTTAGGGCTAGCAGGCTTGATAACTAATCATTATATGAGAGGAAAAACCAAGCCTTTCTCCTCTAATAAAAAAGTAAGAATTTTATATAATGCTTTATTTTTTTACATTTCATTTATGATAGCAGTTACCAGTTTTATATTTACAATAATACCATAAAGCTTTCTTTCTGGAATAACAAATTCACTTACAGAAAAATGAACTAAGATAGCACACATAGTGTGCAAATGCAGCTCAACTCTTGACCTTGGCTTGCTGAACATTAAGCTTTGACAACTGCTGGATTTGTCCTAACATTTTACATTTCTGTTGGGGAAGAACTCTTTTTTTCTTAACAAGATGGCCTTTTCGGTCATGTGTGTCCTGATAACTCTCTTTCCTAGTTCTGGGGTTAGTGCTTTGCTGGAACAAAGAGCTGGAAAACAACTCAGAGACTTTAGAGGAAAAGTACTCTGTTAACAAGCACTTTTTATAAAAGGCAAAGCAAAGCATTGTATGCATAAATGTTGTTAGCCAGAGACAAATAAAGTCAGCTTGTCTCTATCCACTCCATTTACTTGCAAGAAGTCAGTACAACTACCTTACTCTTTGTCTTGATTTGTTTTCATTGTAGCAAAATATGTGGTACACAAAATTTATCATTTTACTTTTAATTTTTAAAAATTTTCTTAAAATGTATTTCAAAATCAAGGGGGAGAGACAAAGAAAGAGAAATGGTAAAAGAGAGAGAAAGAGAATGAAAGAATGAATGGGAACGAATGCTTCTCTGCTGGTCCATTTTCTAAATGCCTATTAATGTACCGAACTGGAAACTCGAACTAGCTCTCATGTGGATGGCAGGATCTCAATTACTTGAGCTATTACTAGTGGTTTCCATGGTCTGCATTAGCAGGAACACAGAGTCAGGTGCAGGAGTCAAGGATCAAACCCAGGGATTCTTAAGGAACATACAGACACCCTAGCTAGTATCTTAAGTGTTCAACTACATGACTGCCCTAAATTTTATCCATTTCTAAATATATAATTCAGTGGCACCAAGTATGCCTACAATGGTGTGCGAGCACCAACCTTCTCCACCTACTCATCTCAAACAGAAATGAGCTTCAAGATTCTCTGTTGTAGCATGCACAAAAAAATGAATTCTTTTTAATAATCAAATAATATTCCATTGAATATATGTTCCACATTTTGTGTATCAGTTCTTCTCTTGATAGAAATTTTGATTTTTGTACCTGTGCTACATGGTTACTGTGGCAGAGAGGAATACAAGTAAGTTTCAGTATCGCCAGGATTTTAGGACATGGAATAAACTGATAACTTAATGAAAAAGCGCAAAACAGCAATAAGGGAGCCCCAGAAGGGAGTCCACACATGTACATCCAATTAAACTCCAACAAGATAAAGGAAAATAATCCAGAGGAAGAGTCTGGTCTCTTTACCAAACGCTTTGGGGTCAATTGGGTAGCAGCCTGCAAAGAGTAAGAAGAAAGACCCCTCCATGCCGATGGGGCCTGTGTTGCCCTGCCTGGGTCTTCAGGCCCAAGTGTGAGGTGGATGCTTGGTTTGTAAGCCCAGGGTTGGGGGTCCACAGGCCTTGGGTTGCCTGGTCTGGGTCCTTGGGTCTGCCTGCATGGCGGGTGCCAGGCTTGTGAGCCTCACTGGTGGGTGGGGTCTAGTGGGTCTTGGATCGCATGGCCAGAGTCCTTGGGTCCACTGGTAAGATGGGTGCTGCGTTTGTGAGCCCCAAGGTTGGGGGTCCATAGGGCTTGGGTTGCCTAGCTTGGGTCCTTGGGTCCTCCTGCATGGTGGATGCCAGGTTTGTTGGCTTCAGTGGTGGGTGTGTAGTGGGTCTCAGATTGCATGGCCTGGGTCCTTGGGTCTACCAGTGACATCCAGTGGAGCCTTGGTCACATAGCCTGGATCCCTGTGCTCGCCTGAGAGGCAGATGCCAGGCCCAGGAACCTTGGGGGTGAGAGATCCAGTAGGGTCCTAGTCACCTGGCCCAGGTCTCCTGGCCTGCCTGCAAAATGGGTGCTGGGTCTGTGAGATGGGGGATCCAGTGGGGCCTGGGTTGCCTCTCCTGGATTTTTAAACCCACCTCAAGAATACATCCTCCTCAGTAGAAAAGGCAGAAAAGTGGATGGCAGACCCTAATGTACATGGAAAATATTGCAGCCCATTTGGTACCATAGCAGAAGGAAGACAACGGAACATATTGGACAACTATTCCAGCCAAAATGACAGCAAAAGTCTGGCTGAATGGAGACTTAAGGTCAACTATGTCAGCCAATGGACACTGCGAGGGCTTTCTTATCCTTAGATTGGTGAAAATGACAACATTAGAACTCTCAGAGCATGCAACACATTGGGACCTGGGGTTGATGCTTGGTGGTGGGTCCCCACCCCTGGGTACTGGAGCATTTGGGAGGCTGGGTATGGTTTCTTCCTTTATTTCTCTCCTTCCCCCAGAAACAGGAAGAAGAAACAGAAAATTTGGAAACAACGATCACATCCATTTTCCCCTAACCCTTGATCCTTCCCACTCTGAACAGCTACGGAAACATTATCAAAAATAAAAAAGATTAAAGAAAAAAGTCCCCAACCTTTCACCTTATACAAAAATCAACTCTAAATGGAACGAGGACCCAAATATCCACCCAGAAACCATCAAATTATTGGCGGAACCAACAAAATGGGAGCAAATCTTTGGACACTATACAACAGACATGGGACTAATACTCAGGATATAGAAAAGCTTCAGGGCCCCAGTTTAATAGCCTAGTGGCTAAATCCTTGCCTTGCATTCACTGGAATCCCATATGGGTGCTAAATTGTGTCCCAGCTGCTCCACCTCCCATTCAGGGTCCCAGCCCACAAGCAGACAACCCAGATGCCTGTCAACAGATGACTGGATAAAGAAAGTAGTGCATCTGCTCTGTGGAATACTACACAGCCATAAAAATGGAATCCTACCATTTGCAACAAAAGGGTCTCAACTGGAGACCATTATGCTTAGTGAGATAAGCCAGTCCCAAAAGGACAAATATCGTAAGTTCTCTCAGGTAATTACATTTTAAATCAATAGATCGAACTTTAAAAATTGTGTTGATATCATCAGAAACAATGTGAATCAGTTGAATAAGAAACAATACACTTTTAAACAGTGAGGTGGTATAGTGGGAGACTAATAAATCTATATCTGGCAAAATTATTCTTCAAGAATAAAGTCAAAATAATATTTTAGACACAAAAGATATTTATGAAAACTCTTTAAAGTTTCTTGAAAAACAAATTGGAGTCACCTTTTGGTGGTACAAAGAAATGTTTATGTTAACCCCTGTAGGAAAGAACTATGATATACTGTACTGAAAAACGATTTAAAGGCAATGAAAAGCCCCTAAGAGCAGATAGAAACCAGAGGAGAGTTTCACTTCAAATATTGTGACTGTAAGGGGGTAAGAATTATGAGTTTGTGGTTTTGGTTCAACAATGCTGCTTACCTCATGTGACTATTGCTGAAGACAAGGGCAGGGGGAAAACTGCAGCCCTAACTGGGTCAAAGGTATCGGGATCAGATGACATGCTTAGAAAAGAGGTTGGAAATTTGAAGGCAGAATTAAGAGTTGTGAAAAACCTAAGTAAATACAGGGACCAAAAAACCAGGGTACAGACAGTTGGCTCTGTTTGGCAGCTACTCTGGGAAAGAGTTTAAGGGGCGGTTAACAGAATGTAGGCAAATACCAGAGAGAAATTTTAAAAGACAGCATGGATAACAGTACATGGAACCACATTCAGGGAGTTTGCCACTTGTCTTAACAGAGTGTTTCCTAACCATTGGAAGCATCACACACACACACATACTTTTCCTTAAAATAATTTGTTTGTAATGACAAAAATTGGCAAGAGGTTAATATCCACACACATAAGTTTCAGTAAGTCCAAAAAGAAGCATACCAGTGGAATACAGGAAGTTTGATATATTCTCTTGTGGTTCTTAGTTATATTTATTTTCTAAAATTGGGCAATTTTACTCCTGGGTATATTAATCCAGCAACAATCTCACCGAGATTAAAAAAAACATTTATGAAGATGTTTCTTTTAGTTTTATGGTAGAGAAGGATTAAGCAATCTAGTTATTCATTACTTGGTTATGGGATATAGTGTTGGCTTTGTGTGTCGGAATATTGTACAACCACAAGAAACCACTAGCCAAACGCCCATTCCTACAGGCAATGGAGACTATCATATCCAGATGTGAGGATATATAATGGAGTATGCATCTCTACTTCCAGACAAAGATGGACTCCCACTGAAACTGTTTACTATGTCTGGACAATAGGATGCTGGATTCTCTGCCACTGTCCATGCCTGCAATGATGGACATATGACTGTGTACGAAGAACTATACTATAGTAATAATATAGGGGAAGTGGTGGTGGTGGGAAGGGATTTGGGGAGGGGATGAGGAAAATCCCAAGGCCTATGGAACTGTATCATAAAATGATAATAATAAAAAGAAGTAAAAAAAATAAAATTACTTGTGTATTTATATTTTGTAATTTGTTGCTGCTGTTGTTGTTATGGCTGTTCTAACTCATACCAGTTGTTGACCTTGTTTCATGGCTTCTCACTTAGGGTAATGTATAGTGATAAAATACTGGGGTCTATCATACACAGACGTGGGGGTGCAATGGAACACGCATCCCTGCATCCAGACGAAAGATGGATTCCCAATGAAATTGTTGGACATTTGTGGACAATGGGATGCTGGACTGTCTGACATTGTCTGTACCAACAATGTTGGGATGCACTTATATAAGAGACTGATAGAATTATGATTCTTTATGAAGGACTACACTATTGTAACACAATGGGAAAAATCTGACAGGGGGTGGGAGTCTGGGGGGGGTGGAATTCCAGCCTACACAAAATTGTACACAATAATTCAAAATTCAAAATAAAAATATATTTAAAAAAAGAAAAAAAATAAGAAAAATAGAGAAATTTAAAAAAACCCCAGAGAACAAGATCTTCCATCTGGGGGTTCACTCCCCAAATGCCTTCAGCAATCAGGGCTTGGCCAGACCCACAGCAAGAGGCTGGAATTCAATCTGAGTCTCCCACATGGAGGACATGGATCCTAACCCTTGAGCCATCACCTGCTGCCTGCTGGGATATCCATGAGCAAGGGGATGGACTGGAGGCACAGTAGATGGGACTCTGTGTCGGCACTCTGCTACAGGACACGGATGGTCATGGCGGTGTCTTAACAACCACTGTATTTATCAAATGGCAACCCTTAGGATGCTAATATTAAGAAAGGAAGCCTCACAGGGTTATATAACTCAGTGCTCCAAGTAAATAAAAAATGCATCTTCGATTCAAGAAAACGCGTAAATAAAATGAGACAGCAGATGTACCAGAATTATTGTCAGTGCTGGAGAACAGCATGGGAGTAGGTTCTGCAGAACAGAGGTTAAATAAATACAAATGAAGGAAAAGGTACCTCACAAAGTCTAGGAAGGTGGTGTGAAGGTTTGGGAAATATGATTAGTTCACTGCTCGCTTGTGCAGTATAACCTGCCTTTATTCCTCCCCACACTTCACACAGATTGTGAAAACACAGAGATTGGATTATGTCAATGAAACTACTTAGTGCTTCTTATGATGATACTTGAAATAAAATCCAAACCTTAACCCAGCCTACAAAGTTCAATATTTGCACCTAGTTCCTAGAACACTGACTGGACTAGAATGAGTATTCTCTAAATGTGTGTGTATGTTAAAAGCAAGAGAACAATTCAAACTCAGTGGACTCTGAAGAAGCTTAAATGTCTTATTAGCTAGTTGGTAAACCAGTGCCAGGCTAGAAGCTTCCTGCTCTACTTTTTGTGTCTTCCAGAAAGTGCAGCTATTTGTAGCAAGTCTTTGAATGAGTTTTTAGCAATACAGTACTATAATAAAAATTATATAGGATTCAAACAGGCTCAGAAAAAGGTCTTAAACTTTAAAAATATATATAATTTATGTAGAAAAATATTACAGAGTGATAATCACAATCACATTTATTCATTTAAATGTGTTTTGCAAAGCTCCTCTACTTGGCAACCCTTTTTGTGTTTTGCTCTGACAAAGCTAGAGAAATACTTTGAATGATCAAATAAATTGAACAGGTATGATATGTAATTTCTTTAAAATATTCAGTAATTCATACTTTTTTTTTAAACCAGTAAAGTCTGGCTTTTCACCAGTTGGTCTAAATTAGATTTTACTCTATTTGGCAGTTCCTTAGTATTATATAAATCACCCTCTTATTAACATCCTCTCACCACTAATTAGTTAAGGGACTGTAACCACTGCACACATGTAACTCCCACTACCTTCCCGAGGATTAAACATTCGTACCTTAGGGCAAAATTGGCATTTAACAAGAGAAATTGTTTCATGTGAATTAACCTTGAGGACGGGAGATAAATAATCTAGGAGGTACATGAGGATTCCCGAGTGCCATCGCTGGAGATTCCGTAATCGTGGAGTGGCCCAAATAAAGTGACATACTGAGAAATTTAAACTACCTTGAGTGATGTGAACCAATGTACAGCATGTGCTACTAATGTTAAATTTAAGTGCACAACAGTTTTGTAACTATCGGAGTAGGACATATTTACACATGTCAAAAACTATTTAATTTTGTGCATTTTGGTTAGTTTTGTCAAAAGTTAGAATGTGGTAGGTTTCTGAAACTTGTACACTTGTAATGTTAGAAACAGAATGTGCAAGGCATCAGGCAAGTCACCTGAAAGTAGTCCCTGCCTACCAAATGATATCCAGATACGCAGGATTAGGAATAAAAAGAGATGTATCATACCACTGATTTAATGGAGAAATTCTGCATGGGAGGAAGGGGATATGACAAAAGTCCAGCAAACCTCCTAAGAAAGACTGTGCTGAAGCAACATTTGTAACGGAAGAAGCAAAGAGCGGAGGCTGGAGTTGATAGCATAACCGGAACAAGAAAAGCAGTCATAAGGTATAAAATACGAGAATATCTGAGCAGGGAAGGATGTATTGATAAGGTTGGAGTGCGGAGAGGAACACTATAGGATGTGTATAAAATTCCGAGTTTGTTCTGTGAGGAATCATAGAACACTTTAAAAAACCACATGAATGTTGCTGGAGCTGGAAGAGTTTGAAGGACTAAGTAATAAGCATTCATGGAAAGTCTAAGAATGAAAAACGCTGCATAAAATATGCAATCACTTTTCTATCAATATTTAACAATAAAAATAATACAGAAGCCATTTGCTGTTTGGTGCCACCAAAAGCCCATTTTCTATTCTTTGCAAAGAATATAATTTTCTATTATATTAATGAAATATAGAAATATAAAATATAATAAAAATAATAAAATTAAAATATAATAAAAATATAGAAATAAAATTTCCGACCCTCTCCCTGCTGACACGCTGCCTGCATCGCGCTCAGGGTAAACTGTGTTCTCTGATTCAGAAGACGGCAGCATTCAGTTTTGCTGCATTTACATGGTTGCCAGAATGGGTTCAGAGATGGGCATGTGGGCGAAGTTGGTACCAGTAGATTAATGCTCAGGAATTTTTTAAGTTCAAGGTTAGGAAGAACAGTTTTCTTTCTCCTTGGTTACGATTAAGAAAGCATGCCTCTCCCAAACTGGTAGCTACCTTGCTACAAGTGTTGAGATTATTGAGACAGGAGTCAAAATAGAAAAATAGTTAAGAAAAGGTAGAATGGACAAAAAGTGATTGTGACCTTGCCTCCCCGTACTTTGGGGCAATCTGGGTTCTGTCTATTCCCTGTCATCACACACCTTAGCTGAAACAGAATCACCCTGTGGAATCTATATGCCACAGACCTTTGTCAACTCTCTCCTTCGTTCAGATTAGCGTCTGCTTCCCATGTGGGGACTGCGCGCTTTACTGTGCTTATCGTGGATTGTGTAGCAAGATACTAATCCAGCGAAAGTTCTTAAAGAAACTCTTTCCTTAGACTTTGTGCTTTATGGTCCAAGAGCATGCATATGGGTACTAGTCTGTCTTACTCGGTCCCCGGAGAGTATTTCACTAATGTTTTCTTCCAGTTCCTCTCTCATGTCTACTCTTTGTCTTTTCCTTCTTACTTAGTTCCAGTCTTCCACATGAACTTTGTTCTCCAGTCTTTACTTGCTAATTCAACGCAATGGGACAATGTTGCCTAACAAGAAAAAGTGATTTTCTGAGCCTTGTGTCTCACTGAATTGGCTCAGACAAACATGGCATCTGAACCTTGCATCAAAGCATGGTGCACAAAAGCAGATTAGTGTGGTGTTGCTCTTTATAGAAGTCAATAAATTTTCATAGAGGAAAAACTCAATCTGCATGGAAGACTGCATTCATGTTTTCAGGTAATTTTTCAATCTGTAAAAATTTTCACAAGAGAACAAAATTGGAAAGTGTGTTTCAATATATGTTTCATTTATACACTGGTCTCACTAAAGTTTTTTTTATTTCTTCATTAATGTGTCTGCATATGTTGTTTAAGTATTTCTTTACTTAATTGAAAAAAACTCTTTTAATAAACTTAAGCCTAACATATCCTCAGCATTTATCTATGTTCTTTTATTTAAAAATGATATACTGAAAACTCAGTATGGCTCAGTCCTGTTCCCAGGTGCTAGAACATAGCAATATAGATCAGACTTTCTTCCTACAGTTATGGGGAAGAGATAGATTTTAATTAAATCATCACCTGAATAAATTACAATTATAAGCAACGATAAGCACTTTAATGAAGAGAAGGTATAGAGAACCTTGAGAGAATATACATTAGAGAGAGTTGCTGACCTAGTTTGGGGAGTCAGGGGGAACACCTCTCTGAGGAAATGTTTGAGCTGATACCTGGAGAATAAGTAGAAGAAATGGGGAGGGGAGTGGAATTGGATGTAGCATGGTAGAGTAAATGACAGAGAAAACAACTTTTCTTTTGGTTTCTTTATGCTATTTATTAGTGTATCTGCATAGTGAATCTTAATGGCATGCCTCTTGTATGCTCATACCAGGGCATCATGAGATAAAGTCCTCATTAAATTTATAATTTAGGTGGAGTCATTAAAGCAAAGCAAATGAGAGCAGGTGAACAATTAGAATAATGTGATCTGGAAAGTGCTATGCAAAAAACCAAACAGGACCAACTCTGTCCACAGAGTTTAGAAAAGGCCTATCTGAAGTGGTATTGTTGAAACTGAGATAAGAATAATAGCAGGAGGCATTAAGACAAAATTCTGAACAGAAGGAAGCAACACAGAGTAGCCCTAACTGAAGAAAGGATTCTGTGCTCAGAGCAGCCAGGTATGCACGTGGCTCAGGCACATTGCACGTGAAGGCAGCTTTGCCAGGAAGTTCAGAGAAGACATGCTATGAAGTCTAGGAGGTAGAGAAGGTTATCTAGGGCCCCTCAAGCCACAGAATGAAGCTCAGATTCTCCTCTGAGTGTGATGGAAACCTAAGGAAAACACTGGAATGTTTCAAAAATGGGAAGGATATGACTGACTCGGATTTTAAAACTAATTGCTCTTCCTATCTTAGAACAGGGAGGCCAGTTAGAAAAGGTCAGAGAGAGCAGGGCTCCTGTGGAAAACAATGTGGCCTGAATTAAGGTGGTTCTAGTGGCAGTGACTGGAAGCCATTCCGGAGACTAAGTAAAGGCTGAGCAGCCAAAAACCATACTGAGGAATTTGGATGCAGGTGCCTGAACAATACAGTGAATGGAAATGGCCTTTAATGAAGAAAATTCAAAGGAAATAATTCTGTCTTTGACAGTGTAGCAGATGCTATTGATATCCTACACACAAGCCTTTGGTATTCACGGAGCCTGTTTACACATAGTGTCCAAAGGCAACTTTCTGGTCAAATGCGGACGCTTAGGCTGCTACAGTAAAAAGTATGATATACTGAATCATCAGGTTCAACAACAGAAATTTATTTCTTTCAGTTTTGGAGATTGGCAAGAGTCAGATTAGATGCCATGATATTTGGGTTCTAATGAGGACCACCTTCTGCTTTCCAGCTAAGGCTTTTAACATTCTCACAAGGTGGAGAACAGCAAAAGGAGGTGAAACTCCATTATGTCTTTAAGTAATCCCATTCCTGAAGGTCATTTTGATAACCCTGATAGCTGCCAAAGACTCCACTCTCTCATAATATTACACTGGGAACTTAGAATCCAAACTTTTCAGAAATTTAGTCTACAAGAGTTAAACAGTGATGGCTCTGTCCAAAGCATCTTCACAATCCTGTGGTGTATGGAAGCTGGAGGCTCAGGGGGGTTACACTCTACAGAACTTTCCAAGGCTAATGAAGGTAGGCTTGCTGGATAAATACTCCAGCTTGCTCAGCCCTTAAGTGGAGTAATTAACTAAGAGATCTGTTCTACATTATCTCCTGGAGTTTTCCAGCAGGGCTAAGCCCCAGATGCCCACAATGGAAACCTGCTAAAAATGCATCTTTAATTGGCTTCCTACCTTTCTCCATTCCCAAGTGCTCCAGGCATCATTTTTAAAAATAAATAATCCATACATAAATATTTGTCTCAGAATCTGCTTCTGGATAATAATTAGGCTTATTATCAACACACAAAATGACATCTTGGATGTCTGCTATCAAAGAAAAGTTATTAAGTAGGCTGTTGAATATGTAGAATTAGAGTGTATGGCTGGTTGCTAAACATTTTGGAATCAGTGTATTGATGGTATTTAAAGAGACATCAATGCATGGATTCCTGATACGCTGACACTATGACTGGAGTACAGATGGAAGGAAGTAGGGACAGTATGTGGCACCTTGTAAATTATGTAAGATTAGGACTTAATTCTACAAGTGGAACCTAAAGGGTTTACACTCTATGTAATCTGACATCGACCCAGTGCTGAGATACCAATTAATGTCTACCTATTGGAAATGTATGTTCTGTTTTCTGAACTTCACAGTAAACACCCTGATGATGAGGGAATTAGGCTGGCTCTCTCTTCCCACAGTGTAACATATCCAGGGCTCATTCGGTATTCAAAACTCTGTGAATTAAAATGTGTTTGCTTTCAGAAACACTCACTTACCTGATAGTCTGTTCCCAGTTCTTATCAGTCTGGAGAGAATCCTGGCTAATGTATCCCCTCCAGCAAAACAGCAACCAAAGTAAAAAATCATGCTCAAATGGTGAAGATGAAGTGGATTTTTTGGGGGTGGGAACAATTCAAAGTAAAGTTTTCAAGCTTGATTCATTCTTACTATGTATGTGGTGAATATGTCCTTTACAAGATTTGTTTTGTTGTCTATTCTTTTAAACATTTCAAGATCTTCATCTCTAGAGAAATGATAATTACTGATGGGTTGATATGGTTCAAAGAAAAAGCAGGAAACTGTCAACTATAAGATCATGATTTTTTTTCATTAAGAAAGAAATTCATTTCCGTAATAGGTGGAGAAGTAATATCTTTTAAAGAGACGACTGTATATAGTTATGTTCATTGTTTTAGGGATGTAGTGACACCAGCAAAAGTCAAACAAGAACTTTTCGAAATAAGAAATAGAGGAAGTCTGCCATCCTAGTCAGAGACAGAGTGCTTGAACTATGACTGACCCAGACACAGAGTTTCCACTCACCTTCATTTTATGCACTTTCTTCGGAGTTATTCACTACAAATGAAGAATCTGACCCTTCCCTGACTCAAGGAAATATTTAAAATCCTTCTAATTTATCAGACCATATGCTCTAACTTGGTGTAACCATGATAACCCACATTTTCAGCAGGTAAGAATTAGTCCTGCTAGTTCTCAGTAAATTGGTTTTCTTAGTGTGTTATTAAAACATTTACTAGTTTATTCTCTTATTGATAAAATATTCTCAACATTTTAGTTAGCAACAGTAAGTCCTCAGACTCTTTGACCTTCAAGAGATCCCGAGGTCATTAAGTTCAAATCCTTTCCATCATCTCAGCTTCATTAAATTTATATAATGATAACTTTTCAAACTATAGATGAAGTATTTTTCCAAGTGTGCCTAATATATCTGTGCATTTTAATTCCCAGAGCAACTTTCATTGATAGGCCAGTGTTAGCAGTGAAAGTCCTGCATCCGGGAGCTCTTCAGCCCAGGAAAATTTGTGCCATCACTCCACAAATTCTTACATTGAAAACCTGAATCACGGTATCTAGCACATAGCCATATTCAGACATACTTTGGGTTTTTAAATGAATAATTAAAATGAAGTTATCGGGCTCGGCAGCGTGGCCTAGTGGCTAAGGTCCTCGCCTTGATCCCATATGGCCGCTGGTTCTAATCCCGGCTGCTCCACTTCCTCTCTCTATCTCTCGTCCTCTCAGTATATCTGACTTTGTAATAAAAATAAAAAATAAATCTCCAAAAAAAAATGAAGTTATCAAATGATCTAATGGGACTAGTATCGTTGTAAGAGAAGGAAATACAGACACAGACATGTATGAGGAAAGACCATAGAAAGGTATAAGCAGAAGATAGCCATAAGCCAAAAAGAGGGTCATCTTGGACATTCAGCCTCCTAAACTTGTGAGAAAACAAATTTCTGTTGCTTACAGTACATTGTTATGGTAGCTTGAGCAAATTAATGTACTAAGCAAACTGGAAATTTTGGTCATACAGAGTAGCTTGCCTAACCTGGAATTCATCTTACTCCATCTGTGATATAGTGCGGTCCTTCCAGATGGGCTCCCATACTCAGTAATTACAGTGACTTGCTAATTACATTGACTTAGTTTGAGCTATGACAGAAGAGTGCCTGTAGTAAAGTGTCTTAGTATTGTAGACATTCATTTGAGAGTTGGGAAGGGGAGATTCATCAAAGAACAATAAGATAGTTTTAGCATAGAAGGGGTAAAGGATATTTGAATTAGTCAAAATGGACCAAACACATATCACGGCTTTCTATTTTTACTAGTGTTTAGAAAAGTTGACAAAAGGCATTTTCAACTTTGAGTTCTATAACTGCATATTACAGTGTATGGAAGGAAAGTAATGTTGGAAGATTGGTGGGCCTGCTTGATTAGATTCTGCTTAAAGTCTCACAACACTTGAAAGAGATTGGGTCAGGAGGAGCCTGAGTAAAGGATTGCACTAGCCAGTTAAATATCTTGGGCTCATTATCTGTATCTGTTTGCTGGGGCTGCAATAACAATGCATCACGCCCTGTGCAACTTAAACTATTAAAATTTATTGTTTCAATTCTGGAGACTGAAGGACATCAACGTGAAGGCAGGACTTTCTTTTGAGGCCTCTCTGACTGACTTGTAAATGAATATCCTCTCCCTGTGACTACACCAGGTCTTGTTTGTGTGTGTGTGTGTGTGTGTGCATATTTTTTTGTCCAAACGTCTTATAAGGACATCAGTCCTACTAGATTAGGGCTCACTTTTATGATCTCATTTTAACTTACTTGCACATTTAAAGACATTAAATGGGTAACATATATTTGAAATACTGGTCATATTTTGAGGTACTGGAGGTTATGATTACAACACAGAAATTTTGTGGGGACAAAAGCTGACCCATAGCATTGACTCACCTCTGGGATTACCTAACTATCATCTATATAATGGGATAGGAATGGGAAAATGAAATCAAGAGTTTTAGATCCTTGAGTTTTAGTTGGATTTTGGAAGGTGTCTATAAACCCTGGGAAATATTATACCACATTTCGTATGTGTATTTTTTCTGAGGAGGAAAGTGTATAATTTTAATTGGATTCTAAAAGCGGTACATGACCCCTTAAAAGATTAAGAGGCAATGAATTAGATAATCTTTATGGTTCTTCTCAGCTCTTAAATTGTAAGAATCATACCCTTTGAAAAGAGAAGACAAATTTTACTCTTTCACAAGACTTACAGCCAGTAAATTCTTCTCGATGCCTTTACTAAACACTTTCCATTATAAACAGAATTTATTCTGTATTGCATTGACACTAGGACACATGTAGCCAAGACAGGTCAGATGGTACACTTCTACTTTTTATAGCTTTATGGATGACATTTCTGTTTGATCATTTTTGGGTGCTGGCATCTAACTCCTTTATCATTTTACTCATAGTCAAATTCACAAACCTGTTAATAACTGTAGTTCTTCCCCTGTGGAAGGCTAATGTGTAAATAAATTGTCATGTACACACACACAGATGGCATGTCTTGAGCAGAATGGAATGCTACTTTGAATATAAAAAGTATTTACTAGCATTAGTTGAGTGAAAAATAAACGAATGAACTGAATCCCAGGAGGAGTAATTAAATTCAATAACTGGATATTGCCTTCATAACCTATAAACAACACAAGTGTATTAGTTCACGTTCTGCTCATAAATAAATGCTCTCAATCATTTCAGGCACAAACATAAACTCAGAAATATCAAACAGAACACATATGTGCGAATGTGCATAAACTAAGCCTCTGGGTACATATATTCACTTAGCAACTGCTCAGTGTTTAGGTCCACAGTGTCCATGCGCAAGTGCATGTGTGTAATACAGTTAAAGAGAGAGTCTGATTCAAACTATAAAGCTTTCACTGGTGGTATTTATGAAGTGACACTGATTTCTTTTCTCACCTCAATTCTAGAGCAAGCTGACTAGATTTCTTTCCTTCATATAATCCCATGGTTACGGAATAGCATGTTAGAAAACAATGTATGGTGCTGACTAGTTAATGCTTCTTGCTCATGCATGAGCTCACTGTGCTTGCCTGGGTGTATCAGTGTGTGGTGAGAAGGTAGAGGAAAAGGAAAATGGAAGAGAGAAAGCAGAGGTTGGTTCACAGTTATCACTTTCACCATTTTCTTGTGGGCTAAATTTCCATAACATACTTTTTTTAAAAAAAAAATCCTTTCTGAGCTTATTTTACTCACTGCTTCTGAAGGAATATTTAATGTCAAAAGGCTCAGGATTCCACTAATGCTAGTGAGAAGATGGGATTTGTGTATGCTGTCCTGGCTTTCATGAGATTTTCTTCCTATTACACCTGTTTGGGATCTTCTAGTATCTGGCACAGTTTGTCTTTTTCAACACATTTAACCTCCCCCTTCTATCATAAACATTCTCTCATGCATTTGGCGTTAGAGGACTAATGAGAAATATGCTTTGGACACTGTGGTCTATTTTATTTGGGGATCATTAATGTCCAGAGAAAACTTAAGCTTTCAAGGGTTCTGCTGAAAGATCGCCTCCCTGTCAGGGCTGCATCACAAGGCACTCAATTTATCAGCTTTCTGCTGGGGTGACCCGGCTAGGATTTGAACCTCTGGCTCCAGGGAGTCTAGGTTGAACAACGGTGATGTAGAGGCCACTCAGCCACTGCCTCCAGCCAAAAAAGATTAGTGTCATCAAAAATAGATTAGCAAGTCAGTTAAAAAATTAAAGTCAGCCCTTTGTTCTAAAATATGTGTCAAAGTAAGCAAAGAAATTAGCTTTCATTTCAGATTAATTACTGAGTAAATTAGGATTGGAGCAAGAACATTTTATATATTTTTTCCCTTCAACTATAGAAACGAAAAAATGTGCAATATTTATAATAATTATTTCCAAAAGCTCAAGCATTTTCACAAAAGCTTGACAAGAGCTTACTGAATTTCCTGCTGGTAAACTTTTTTGTCATTGAAGAATCCCTGAAACGTGCGCTCTGTTCTTCTCCTATGGGGGAAACACGTTTCAAAGGAAAGAAACGAAATGCTGGCTTCCGCATCTATAGATTCTGATTTCCAGACTCATGTGACTTCAATATGACTCCCTCCCCCCTGAACTTTCCAAAGGGGCTTTACCCCCACAAAATCTGTGTATTTTGTTAAGTACAGCTTCAGTCTCAGATGGAGAATCCATTTGCTCATTTCAAGGAAAATCTCAGAAATTCACAAAACCATTGCTCTTTACAGCACCTGTGTCTGATGTGGGCAATGGACAGTACATTGTCGAGCTTCTCCTCTGAGCTGCGAATTTTAATCTGTCAGCATTCACAAACAACTATTTACTGGTCATCTACTATTTGTTAAGTCTTATGATAAGAGTTGACTACGTATCTGTGTCAAACATAGAATAGAAATGGCGTGGCAGAGCATGGTGGCAGACCCGCTTCAGGCAATAACCAGTTAGACACTTACACACTAGGTACCCTCTGCTGGGGATGCACTGATAAAACATTGATTCTGTGGTATTCCTGCCAAGATTATAACTCCAATCTAATCATAAGAATCACCAAACAAGTCTAAATGGAGGGGATTTGTAGGTTAGCTCCCTTCAACACAAAACATAATGAAAAACTGAAGAACCATTATAGTTGAAAGAGATCAAGAAGACAAGCCAATCAATATAATGTGGGATCTTGATTACATCTTGGATCCAAAACAGAACAGAGAGTAGACTATCCTTATCCATAGAGAAATCATTCTAAATTCCCAGTGGATGCCAGACATCAAGTTTTTCATACACATGCAAACCTAATGATACAGTTTACTTTGTATATTACACACAGACTGGAGATAATAATACAATAGAATAATTATTTCACAGTGATCGACTTGTGGTAACTAACAACAGAATAACTATTTTATAATAAAATTTATGTGAATATGGTTTTCCTCTCAAAATATCTTATGTTGTAACCTTTTAACTAAAACACATTAAATTTCCTTCATATACTTAAATTGCCAGCATTGCCATCTTTGCATGAAATATTGCATAAGCATTGCATCCTTGCATAAGTATGATACATCCTTGCATAAGTACTACCCATTCTTGCATAAGTATTACGCATCCTTGCATAAGTATTGCAACACCTCAACTGTCATTCAGGTAATCTAATGGTAGAAAGTATATATAGCATGGATATGCTAGACATTGGGATGATTCAACTCAGGACACAGCCTGGTGGCACAAGATTTCATATGCTACTCAGAGTGGCACCTAACTCATTTTCAGACTGCAGTTGACTACAAGTCACTGAAAACACAGATAGGGAAACCCTGTGGAAAGGGTGATTTCTCTACTGAAGGAAAACTGGAAATTCAGGTAAACCTTATGGTTCCGTTAAGAATGTTATTTATAAATGTTAGGGCCTGGAATGTTAGCCTAGTGGCTGAAGTCCTCACCTTGCTTGCGTAGGGATCCCATATGGGCACACGTTCATGTTCTGGCTGTTGCACTTCCCATCCAGCTCCCTGCCCGTGGCCTGGGAAAGCAATAGAGGGTGGCCCAAAGCCTTGGGACCCTGCACTCACATCGGAGACCCAGAAAAAGTTCCTAGCTCCTAGCTTCAGATCAGCTAAGCTCCAGGCATTGCAAAGGCTACTTGGGGAGTGAATAAGTGGACAGATCTCTCTGTCTCTCCTTTCAGTATATCTGCCTTTCCAATAAATAAATAATTTACAAAAGAATATTACTTGTAAATGTTAATTTCTTGCTTTTTTGATCATTATGCTATAGTTACATAAAATGCCAACATGAGCGAAAATCAGGGGACGAATACATGAAAAAAATTTCTGTAGTCTTTGTACAACTATTCTAAAAGTCTAAAATTATTACAAAATAACAACAATTAAAAACAAATCAACAGAGGTCTGGCTTGTGGGGCAGTAAGTTAAGCTGTAGCTAATGATATTGTATTCAGTATTAGAGGGGTCATTTGAGACCCTGCTGTCCCACTGCTGATTCAACTTCCTGTTAATGTCTCTGGAAAACAGGACAAGGTGGTCCAATTGTTTGGGTCCCCGTCAGCTCTACAGGAGACCCTGATGGAGTTCTTACCCCTTGGTTTTGTTCTGGCCCAGCCCTGGCTGTTATGACTGCTTGGGGCTATGACCCAGCTGATGGATGATCTCTCTGTGTCATTGTGCTGCCCAAATAAATTAAGCTTGAAGCAAACAAAGAGCTTATTTCAGATGCAGACACTAGTGTTTTGTAATTTTCCCTCTAACAGGGCAGATATTTAACTGCATTATCACACAGATGAATATGGAACTGTAAACACAGATGAGTACTTTTACATGAAGAAACTCTGAGAGAGTACAATTATAATAATCATTAAGAACAAACATTTATACAGTGCAAAGTGTTAGAAACCCTTGAGTATTTTCGTTGAGATAGAACTTACAGAAACTGTATATATTTGTGGTATACAGTGTGATGTTTTGATTTATGAACACATTTTTAGCATAATTAACACAATGAAGCTAAGTAAAATAGCATCATCTCACTGGGAGATCTTCTTTTCTTTCTTCTGACATGAGAACATGGTCTATTCTCTTGGATATTGTCAAGCATACATTCCTATTAATTCCAATCACCATGCTGAACAACCAATCTTCAGAACCCAGTCATTCTGTCTAACAGAACTTTGACGCTCCCACTTTTATACATACCATTCCACGATCTTATCTATGGCAAGCCCTCAATCAATATTTTATATATTTTCCTGTTTTTTTTTATCACTTGTACAGTTGATCATTAACATCTGTATGTGAGTATGTCAAGGATACTTCAAACTTACCACATCCAAGCTATACAAGTACTCTCTAAAACCCATTCCTCCTGAGACACCAGATGATATCACAGTTCAATCACTTCATGTAGAAATGGCTCCCTAACTTGTTTTCCTCACTTTAATCATGCCTTGAGAAAGTTATCCTTCATATGCAGGACTCTGTGTGAAAAGCAATTTTGCTACTACTTTTTATTGGTTTTTATTTCTATAGTAAATTTCCATTACCTAAGGAACAAATTTTAATTTCCTCTGAAATGCAAAACCATCCTCCCTTCTACTTTTGCACACAGGCCTCGGCCTTTGTCTTCGTCACTCCCAGGGACCTTTTGTTCTCAGAGACTAGCATTGGGGGCAGAGAGTGAACCTCTTGTGCCCCCTACATTCCACGAGTGGTCAGACTGCCTCACATTTTGAAGGTGATGTTCTCAGGCTTCAGATGGCCACTTGATTCTGTGTACATCAAAATCATTTTCAGGAGAGTGAATGACTGTGTCACAAGCACATTCTAAGTAACTGAGTTGTTTTGTTTACTGGTAGACATTTCCACATTCACATGTCTAGAAGAACTTTTTCAAAGTATGTGGTTACCACCACTCATGGCTGGAAGTGCCTAAAGATTTCTTGCTTTGGTAAATAAAAGAAATTGGGGGTAGGGAGAGGACAGGCATTTGTGAATGTCTGATTGGCCTCCACGCTTGACAAGATTCTACATTCTATATATATGCACCATCAATAGTTTCACAGAAAATGAAAAGCAACCACCACTGTGAAGTTTTTCCAACAACAGTCAAGTTAATAAAATCACATCTCATTTTTGAGATTCCCACCTGCTTGTGTCTGAATTGCAATCTGACCTTAAAATATTCAAACGAGAGATGGGAACAATGGTGTTTCTGTGAGCCACAGCCCCAAGAATCCAGACCTGTTTCATCATTGATAGCTAAGCCGTGTTAGCAAGAATTTCGCGACTTTCATCCTGGTAGGAAACTTGTGCAGCTGCCTGCTTCCCTGCTCTGCCTGCTGTCTCTAAATAAAGCGGTGGCGGCAGAGGGGGGTGACTCTGAGTCATAAACACTATCGTTCTAACACATTAAATTTGCCCAAAAGAAACATTTTTATGTCTCTGATCATTTTATCATTAGCTTTAGGAAGGTCTGCTGAGCTTCCAGGGAAGGTGTGAGGAAGGATGGGCTTGTACACGGGACCTGATGGGTACCGCCTCCCAGACACAGAACATGCTGAGACAAACAAGGGATCCCCAGAGTGCTCATCTGTTACAGGACTTATCTCATACTGGATCAATTATGTAAATGGAGATGTGAAGATAGCTCCCTCTTTTAGTAAGGCATGATTGCTCCGGCGCTCACAATTCCAACGCAGTCACTGGAAATACCAGTCACATTCTGAACCACCTGGTTCCATCTGGAAAATGTGTTTTCCTAATTGGGGGAGGGGTAAAATGTTCAAAAATTTCCACACCATTACTATGCATATACATTTAACGTGATAAAATGCTTGCCATCAAGGGATCCAAGTAGAGGCATTTACATATATGTGAGTTTGATTCTGCAACGAAAACTATGGAGGATAATGAGTATTTAAAAAAAGTTTGACAACCTTAGCGCTTATTCTATCATTACAGAGATCTGAAAGCCAGGATAACACGACAGGTTCTTCTGTTTCGAAAGTTTTTCAAGAACTCTTTTAAAGAACTACCCTATAGACAATGTTTTAAACTACAAAAGAGTTTATAAGGATTAAGAAAATGAAAAGGGTGGTCAATCAAAAATAATGAGATCAAATGTAAAGAATAACTGGAGAAATGATATCATGTAGGATATTGTTGGACAGTAATTGTTATACCCAGAAATGCAAATCATTTCCCTCTGCTTCGTTGCCCACGTCCAGCATTCACACTTTTCACATGGGGTGTGTGAAAACTGCCTTCTCTGCCTGATGCTTGTGTTGGGGTAAGAAACCTTTCAGTGTGCTACCCATGCCTTTAGTGTACTTCCATGCCTTCTTTTCTGAACAAGCCACTAAAATAAACAAAAAATCATTTTTAAAAACGTGGGAAGATACATCCTTTTACTGGGAAATGGAGGAATAATCTGTAAAATGCCAATCATGGTTTGGACAGAACTCTGGTGGTGTGTAACAGCTATAGCACAGCCCTTTTAAAACGGCAATCATGGCTTGTGATAGGGTCCTAAGAGAAAGAGACACAAAGGGGAGCCTGTTGCTCTGGTGTGTTACGAGCTCAGAGAGGTTGGGAGCGTTTGCACACTTTGAATAACTGCAGACTGACCTAATTTTTAAAAATGACATGCCCACACACCAGATTGACAAGCCACAGATATAAATCTAAACTACTTGAATGTACTTTTATTTCAAGGCACATAAATCTTCCTAGGTCCATCAATCAATTTTATGTAGCTTTAATTACAGCTTCTACCCTCTGCAGTTATTGCAAGTTTAGATGTTTCCCTTTATCTCAACTGGCTGAGGCTGAGCAAAGTGTACAAGAAGGAGCAACTTCTGCTCAGTGTCAGAGACACTTGACTTTTCAAAATCTTCATGTTCACCATTTTCAGCTAAACCCTAATTCCGTGTCTCAGTTTCCTTTTACAAAAGTTGGGAATTTTTGGAGCTTTTTACTTACGTTACAGGGACCCGAAAATTATTTTAGGTTTACAAGCTTTTGGAAGATTAAAAGGGGGGGAAAAAGGGCCTCTTTATATAAGTGCTAACTATTGCCTTCAGAACTAACCTATATTTTTTCAAGTATAATGGAGTCAATTATTTTAAAATGCAGACTAAAACTTGTCTACGTCTAACTAAAATGAAAGGAATTCAAATATAAACCTTTTAGATGTGTGTGTGTTTTATAGAGCTCCTAAAACACATGCCATGTAAAATCACAATAGTAGAATTTTCCTGAAAGTTACCGCTAAATGTGGAAGTCACTTGTACAGGAAGAATTTGTATTGCATTTGTGAAAGCAAAATTACAATAGCTGACAAAACATGAAAGTTTCATCATGGTGGATTAGAACATTGTAAGGAACTCAAAGGAGTTTATCGTTATTCAACATTTCAGCTAACATTTCTGTAACGTCTCTTCTGGGAGTAGATTTGTCTCCTCTCTCTGTAGGAAGCCCATACACATAAAAAGGCTAGATTAGAGACACATAGTAAATAATATAACAAACAGTTCCTATCATGTTAGACTCCACTCAACATGCAGTAGGCAGGCAAGCAGTATGTAGTGCTCAGATCCCTGCTCAGCCGGCTGGTTTGTCACCCGCCCGGCAGGACAGCTCCCCTGTGTCTCACAAAGCTCAGCCTTGGATGAGACACTGCCTTTCCATTCTGTAAAGGACTCATGCCACTTTCTCCCTCATCAAACACAAATAATGCTTGCAAATTCCCTCTGCCCTCTGAGCAGAGGGCTTGACTTTACGAGATGACATTAGGTGAAAAGAGTGAAAATGTTAAACATATTTGAATAAGTGCTTTTCTTTGTTTTTGTCTGCCGAAGTCCTTGAGTTTGTTCTGGCACAGGGTTGATGTTACTTCTGCTTGCCTTAGTAGACCCTCTTTCTTCCCCAGGTTTGCTTTGATAATTCCCATGACCCTCTGTTTAAGAACACTCTGTATCAGAAGACAGCTGAAATTTTTGGTCTGTTTATCCGCCACTAGACTAGTGATTTTTAATCTCTTTGGCTCACAAATCCTGTCTTAGTCCAGTGGGAGTAGTTTACTGGAGCGGTGATCTCAGAAAACATGGTGGGGGTGGGGTGAGAAGGGAGGCAGGGAAGAGAAGGCAGACAGCCAAGGACACTTTATCAAGCTGTTACCACTCTGGGTAGCTGCAGCTTGTTCCCATTGGGGAACTCTTGGAGTCACTACAGAACTGAGGCCTCGGATTTGTCTCACCAGATGTACAGAGGGAGGCAGACTCGTGTCTAACTCCATCCATTACTGATGAATGGCTTCTGGAGACGTGGCCATGAATTTCCACTTGCTGCCTAGCACAGGCTGGGGCAGAGAGAGAGCAGTGAAGATCACAGCAGGTAAGAAGGGGAGAGGGAGAAGATCAATTTGACTCAACCAGCTGAAAGGTGTGGCATCAGTAACCTCTCTTCCTTCTCACAATGCATATGGATAGAAATACAGGTGGAAACAGTAATTGTTCATAAATAATGTGAGGAGAGTTACAAAACTCTTGAAATGCATTTATAGATCCAGACTATGAACACTTAAAACAGGTGCAGGCATGTTGAAGGGATGTATACTCCAAGTAGGGTCTCAAAATATACTTGTTCGGTAAGTAAATAGGAAGAAAAAGGTGCAGAAGATGGACATTTTCAAAAAATTTGCGTACAGAAGGTTGAACATTAAGTAGTATTATCAATTATAATGACCGTGATATTGGTTTTCTTAAATACATATGACTGAAAAAGTTTTAACGGACTCTAAAGCATGCACAGATCTCAGAGCTGAGTAGTAGTTAACCTTTATATTGTTAGAAAGATCATAGGGATAGTAGTTTAGTAAACAACCGAAGAGGAAAAAAAACCCCACTGGATATCACAGCTCAGTCACAAATTCTGGGGAGGCTTTGATTTTTCATGGAGTGAAAAATAGGAACATAAAAAAGAATGGATATCTCAGGCTTGGAAATAAGACTCTCATTAAGGGGTTGCAATGTTAAAAAACACTTGTGTGAATACTCTTTCCTTTTCAATAAGCCAGGAAGATTAGATAGTTTTCAGAGCTCCCAGTTGTGGCACTTCAGGATTGTCACCATCTTTTTTTTTGTTCGTATGTTTGGGCCTTTATTTAAATTACACCCGATGTAGGTTAGTGTAGTCTTTTCCAACTTAGAGGGCCTGGGGATACTGGAAGGTCATATTCCAGAGATGCTCATCAACAAGACTGGAGCTCCAGAGAACGTGCAATTCTAACAAGTGCTCAGGTGATGCTTCTTGAGAACAACTGAGTTAGCAGGTTTAGAAGTCCAGAGTCAAACTAACTTAATGAATGAGAAAGAGCAGAAGAATCACGAGAGATTCTGCCTGGAACTGACTTAAGTTGAAATGCAGACAGGCTAAGCACTCTTTGAAATCCAGAATGTTCCAAAAGTCAAAAGTCTCTATACACCAACATGAATGCTATAAGTGGACACATAAAACTCATACAGGGATTCATTTAAAACATACAAAGCTATCTTTAGGCTACGTGAATAAGGCGCCTATGAAACTTAGTGAATTTTATGTTTGGACTCGGGTCCCACTATCAAGGTATCTCATTATATACATATGATTTCAAAATCCCCAAATAACTGAAACCTGAAATATTTCTTGTCTCAAGTATTTCAAATAAGGAATAATCAGCCAATTGTTAGATGTCCTTTGATAAATTATCCGTCATCTGTCACAGTTTTCTCATCCATAAAATTAGATAATCCATGAGCAGAGGATCCCAAATATTCTATGGAGCAATCAAACCCTAATTTATCCACACTCAGGTTGAAATGCATGCTCTTGGGTATATCTAACCTAGAACAACTGAATCAATATATTTTAGCCTGTTCTGACATTTGACCAGATTTGGGACTCTTGGCATACTATTCTTCTTTCTTAAGCAACAATTAATAATTTTACTTTCCTTGATGACTCCAGCCCATTTTGACTGCCAGCAATTACTACTCTAGTTTTATTGCTTTTGTCTTGTTTCTGTCTGTCATATCTTCAGTTTTATCCTTGCCCCCGTGGCACACCCATCTCACATCCCTAATCTATAATAATGTACTGGACTATTATTAATTGGATACCTAGCTTTGGCTGGGTAGGGGATGAAAATCAGAATCAGGAAGCTTTCTACCTGGTGCCTGAGAAGAGCCTTGGGAACCCGACTGGCTTAGACATAGGAAAGAGGCTTCCTGTGACATAGCTGTGTTGGATGGGCGAGGTTGGCAGAAGCCTGGCTTTCAGAAACCTGGGGTGTTACTGTAGGGATTTCGCCTCTGTGCAAAGGCCTGGCACCATCTTCAGTTCATCAGAACAGCAAACTCCTCCAGATCTGGTTCAAAAAGTGCCAAGCCTTTCCAGTCAACATCTTAATCACAAGTACAAATAATCCCATCGCACATTTATTTTCACCTTATGTTTGGTTCCTGTTAAAGGGATATTACATTTAAAGATGATCTATAATATTTATATAATTTAAGCTATTTTAAGGTTAAAACCTAATGATCGAGCATATTTGTTTTTATTCAGAGATTCATTTCTAGTCACTGAAGCTCATTTGAGGGGGACATCTTCATTTTTTCAGAGGTCTTCAGTTCAAGTACTTCGATAGTCTGTGTTTATGGAGGCCTCTGCTAAGCTTTCCTCTGATAGAACAACAACATTTACCTCAGCCACAGTAAACGGAATGAAAGGAAGCGCAGAGAGAATCCATGTTAAACTATTTCCTGTGGTTTTATATAATATTCAAATTTAAAAATTTCTTCCTGGAACTCTAAAATCTGTAACAATATTTACTTTCCATATGTTCTTTGTTCCCACTGTAAAATTATATTCTTAGTAATTTTACAGGAGCAGCAACAGACCCCGCGAAGCAATGACGACTGTGTTTTGTCTTTTGCAATTCGCTGCTAATTATTACTCTCAGACGACATGGTTCAGAAATAGACTTAGGTTCCTGGGCTTCGGGAAAAAAAGAAATGCATTATGAAAATTATGTATTTGCCCTCTGGGGACCCCACCCCCTTTATGAAAATGCTTGCCAATCAATCCGCAGAACAGAATCTGACTCAATTCTGGGGCAAACATTTGCCTGCTGTTGAAGCTCAAGGAAAGAAAGATGCTTCAAGTTCCGGTGCCAAAAAGGGAGGTGGGAGAAAATGGGGAGTTAAATCTAGGGGGCAAATAAAGAAATATGTACATGTATATTTATGCATTCTGTATTTTGGCTCTAATTGCTTCAAAGATTATTTATTTTTCCTTTTTCCTTTCATTTTTAAAAAATACCTTCCAGCTTCTTAACATGTTTTTCAAAGTAGAAGCTGGAAGGCATAATAAAAAGCAAGCAGGGATATGTTCTTTGAATAGAGTGAAATAATTAATGTAAGAATGCTTCCGTTTGGGCATTTTTTTATGAAGTGAAATATATTATTTTTTGCTTTTAAAATGGAGGTAATTTGTTATACAAAAGTGGTGTTTTCTTTAATCTGAAAATAATACTAATTATAACACTATTTGGGAGCTGGAGTTTTGAAGCCTAAAATTCCTTTTGTAATTTGAAATTACTCAGCTGCCATAACTAAACTGGTACTGCTTCCTGGATATTGTCATTTTTTTCTGCATTGTCCCCTTTTTTTACCCTAGCCATTCTCCTCCTGAGGTTTTCTTTGGAATGCCTCCTAGCTCCTCAGGTTTTGCACTAGTGGTATTTATTCTCTTGAATTTAATTTATTCTCTTTGCAGTTAGGTACTGCTCTTTAAATTATCCACAATATTTCATTGTTTGGCAGAAAAAAATTGTGTGAGGGGGAGTGGTTAACAAATAATATATTCTTTAGAGAACTTCTGGTCGGAGAGTAGGTGGCTGTTTCACTAGAAAGAAGGCAAAGAAAGGAGGGTCTTCTCTTGGAGTCCTCTGGGCCCTCCAGGTTGATGCCCTGCCTCTGTTTATTGGGTACAAAGGGCATTTTATTACCTTCCTCCGGGTAGTTTCCTGAAGGCATAACTGTGATCTTTAATTTGTTGATGCATTATAAAGGAAGATGCTGTGATGTCAGGTCAGCTGCTGCTTCCCAAACTTGGAATTGACCCAAGTGTTAGAAAGGTCCTGAGATGGGCCATGTTTCCAAATGGAATTGCATATACCTTGAGAAGGACAGCAAAGCCCCCAATCCCACACAAGCCTATTCTGTGCAAATCACAGGTTTCTGACTGCTAAACTCACTTTCACAGAGGCTTATTTTTGAGGATCATTGAAAAGTATACACATGGATATCTACCCAAAGGGGTGTAGATTCTAAAGAAGATCACAGACATCTCCACTGGATTAGAGCAAAGTCCCTACAAAGAATTCTCGCTTAAACAGACACTGTTGACTATTGCTGCAAGACTTCCTTAGTATAAGATTTCTACTTTCTTCTCTGGCTTCCTATACCATATTCTCTCCTCTCACAATATCACCTTCCAACCTCCTAGACATATTCTCATTTTGTTGTTCTGCTGAATACTCTGTCACATTAGCTTGTTGATGCATTTATTTATTTATTTATTTCCTTAGTGAGTTGTCCCTTGGTTGCAAACTGCATGAAAACTCTTAGCTTTGACAATAATCATGCCTGATACTTAGCAAGCACTTCCTTTATTTTGTTGTTGAATTAACATAAAGAGTTGAGAAGCGTCCCAAAGATATTTTCAGCTTCATAGTTTTAATCTACTTAAAAATCAAGGGGAAACTTAAATTTTTCTCAAGAACTATTTTTTTTTCAATCACAGCAGCACTATTGATATTTTGGCTGAATTGTTCTGCTTTGTGGGGTTAATCTGTACATTATAGGATGTTGAATGGCTTTTCTGGCCTCTGTTCACTCAATGCCAGTGGTACCTTTCCAGGTGTTTTAACCAAAAAAATGTTCCCTGGGGAGGCAAAATGGACCTAGGTTGAGAACCACTGTATAAGAACACCGAGTGCTTACTTCAGTCCTGCAGATGATCTAGTTTTCAGGCCTAGATCTACATTATAGGAGAGGCAGAGAAAACTAATGCAAAAAGTGTGAAAATTAAAAAAAAAAAAAGTGTGAAAATTAAGGGTCTGGATAGAGGCACCTGAAATATGTCCTGGGGATCTAACTTAGATTGTATACCTTTGATGTTTTTATTTCAGTTTGGTTCCTTCCAAATAATCTCTTTTCTCTAGTCGAATTCATCACATGCTCATGAATTATACAATGGCATTATTTTTCCCAAAAGACTTTGTGTTTTCTTTTTGTCACTCATGTGTTGGTTACTCAGTGGCGCGTTATTTTTTCAAGGTGCTATAATTTGTTGTTGATGTTGTTGTTGTTGTTGTTGATGTGGCTGTTCTAACTCATACCAGTTGTTGACCTTGTTTCATGGCTTCTCACTTAGGGTAATGTATAGTGATAGAATACTGGGGTCTATCATACACAGATGTGGGGGTGCAATGGAACACGCATCCCTGCATCCAGACGAAAGAAAGATTCCCAATTAAAGTGTTGGACATGTGTAGACAATGGGATGCTGGACTGTCTGACATTGTCTGTACCAACAATGTTGGGGTGCACTTAAATAAGAGACTGATAGAAATATGATTCCTTATGAAGAACTATACTATTGTAACAAAATGGGAAAATCTGCTGGGGGTGGGATTTTGGGGGGGGGAATCCCAGCCTATACAAAAATGTACCTCATAATTCAAAATTCAAAATAAAAATATATTTAAAAAAATATTGTATACCTGAGGGAACTGCCATGAGGCATCCAGTGGAAGGAAATGAAGGGTAGGCCTCTTCAGGCTCAGGGCCTGGAACAGGTGTCTTGAGATCCATCAGGAGAGAGATAGTTACCAACTGAGGCTTCTGCAAAGACCTCCACAAAAATGTGAAAGAGAAAAGGTCACCTCTCAATGGCTGCCAGGCACAGAGAGCACTCACACTGGGTTTTTACAACATCCCACATTAGGGAAGCATTTTCTGTCTCCTTTTCTCCTTTCCACTCTACTCCAGTTCTGCTATAGTTTCAACCTGAGGCTAGCAAGCTGAGTTAGGTGGGGTTGAAGTTAAAGACAGACAAAGAAAAAAGTGGATCACAACCCCTTTTCTAGCTACATGTTCCTTTGGTAGAAGGAATAAACTGGAAAAACAGCAGCTTCAACTTTAAATCAACTATTACGTGACTATTATACAGAAATGTGATTTACCTGGCTAGATGTTTGACTGTCTGCATAGCCAAATGTTCATTAGAAAAGTCCTGAAACCAACTGAGCTTTCATCTGAAAAAAAGTCTGTATGTTGATTATATTTATCACACAAAAATAACAGTTGTCTTCTGAGTAAACCCAATAATTATGTTTGATTGTTCTTACTCCTTTCATGGCTTGTCTTCAACTTCCTAATACCTAGCACACAAAATAAACAGACAACGAGTATTTTTGAAATAACATTTTAAAAAAATAATCAATACTGGACCTGGCCCATTATCCCAGCGGCTAAAGTCCTCACCTTGAACACGCCAGGATCACATATAGGCACCAGTTCTAATCCCAGCAGCCCCGCTTCCCATCCAGCTCCCTGCCTGTGGCCTGGGAAAGCAGTGGAGGACGGCCCAAAGCCCTGGGACCCTGCACCCGTGTGGGAGACCCGAAGAAGCTCCTGGCTCCTGGCTTCATATCAACTCAGCTCTGGCCATTGTGGCCACTTGGGGAGTGAATCATCGGATCAAGATCTTCTTCTCTGTTGCTCCTCCTCTCTGTATATCTGACTTTGCAATAAAAATAAATCTGTAAAAAATTAGCTATCAAAACTTGTACATGTATATTACCTGCCCCATGACCACTGAAGATATAGATTTTCTGTTACATTTCAGTCACCAAGGATGGGATGATCAGCAGCCTCAAAGTGCTTATAATCATTTTCCTTTGGTTTGATAAGATTATGAGTTTTTCTGCTCAACTTCAGAGCACAGTGCTTTTTACTACTTTTCTACCATATGGCTGGTTATCCCTCTATCAATCACATTCGATTGGCTACCCTGACACTGTGCAGCAATTGACACGGCTCAACTCAGCTTTGGTTTCCCACCATAGCTTGTAAGCTAAAACACTGTAATCATTAGATCTTGCTCTAAACTGGCAGGATGTGACAGAGAGTCTACGATCTGGGATAAGGCCAGTGTCAACTAACTGTGACATCCCATCAAATACAGCATCCTTAATGTCACGGAGAGTTACTCTCTGCATGGGTGATAAAGTGTAGGTGTGCTGACAGGCTCCTGCTTAACATTGGCCTTGGTATGCTCATGCCAATTCATTGTTTTATAACGGATTGGCTCACATTGAAAATAAGGGTTCATTTTGAAATTTTATTGTTAACCTTTAAGGTCCTCGGAGGCATTGTTGGGATCCTCTGCCGACAGGAGCTAACTGAAGTTTATGCTCCCATTTGTAGGTGTCTATCAACCATGATTTTACAGTGACACATCTACATCTGTCTCCCACTCTTTCCCCACAAAGCTTAACATTAAAATTACTCATTTTCAGATTTAATAAAATTTGGGCACTGGAAACCCATACTTGCTGTACTTTCTAGTGGAGTTCATCTTTTGGATATCAACCTATTTGACTTTCTTCTTATGCTCAGTGACATTTTCCTCATTTCTTACTGTGACTTGAATCTGAACAGAAGCAGAACAAGGTCTTATGAAGGGTGACTTAGAATACCACTCCCAAGCCAATCATGGAAATAGCTGCCAAATTTCTTTTTTAGCATTAAAACCTACCAGTTCTGAGCTCCTTTGAATTTGTTAAAATAAGTGATTTCCGCACATTTGAAATGAATCTCAGGAGAAAAGCGTAAGAAGAAATAGGATATACTTGATTTGAAGGAACATTATGAGCTATTGAACACTGGACGTGACCAGACTGTACCTATAATTGAAGCATTTATTTTAGGCTTGGAATTGCTTGCAATTTACGAGGCAACAATAGCATTAAGACACCTTGGGAATGACAGCACCGTTCCAGCCCTACTCCAGAAACTATGAAATAGTAAGTTAGATGACACATGCAAGGCACTCTCTGTTTTTGATGGAATGTTTTCTTTTTATTTTTTAAGAATTATATTGGGTGCATGAAGTTTATTGTATTATTCCATTTTTCTTTTTTTTCTTTTTCTTTTTTTTTATTTGTGCACTTTTTAATATAAATAGCTGGGCAAGAAAAGAGGACTTATTGCTATAGAAAATGAACTCATGAATAATGGTCTTGATTGGGTAGATGCCAATTCTAGGTAGGGATCTAAAAAATAAATGCAAATATTTTTTATTTTTAATATGTACAGTCTGTATTTCTTAAGATGTGAGCTGTTATCCAGAACTGCATCAGGTATGTAGAAGTCTGTTGTATTCTATATTGCTAAAAATCTTACTAAAATTAAGCTAAAAGAGTGATGGCATGAAGCCAATTCTAGTATCAATTGTTCCTCCTTTGGATTCTAACAATCTCCTCTAAGCCCCATTCCTTATATAAAGAACTAAGCAAACTGCCTCTATGAGGGGTCTTACATATTTTTATGGTATTGTTTGCTGTATGGGCAGTATAAACGATCATAATAGACTACCACCCTCAGATCTAATATGCTACTTTTCATCATAAAGCTGAATTTCATTATAGAATAATAATAATAATAATAATAATAATAATAATAAAGTTCATGTATGTCAAGCATCAGAAACTTCACAACAGGGGCAAGTATCATGGTGTAATGTGTTTAAGCTGCCACCTTGAGATGCTGGTCTTCTGTATTAGAGTAGGAGTTCTGGATGCTCCACTTCTGATACAGCTCCCTGTTAAGGCACCTGGGAAAGCAATGGAAGCTAGTCCAAGTAAACTGGGCCCCTGCTACCCACTTGGGAGGCCCAGATGGAGTACTAAGCCCCTGGACACTGGCTGTTGTGGTCACATGGAGAGAGAACCACTGGACAGAAGATCTGTCTCTGAGTTGCTCCCTGTCACGTCAAGTAAGTAAAATCTAAAAAGAAAAATAAATCTCACAATAATACACATGCATTTTTGCTATTATAATTACTGTCTGTGTAACTAGGCTCTAGGCAACTGGGAAAACAACGTGTTTGTTGATTAGCAGAAACCACACTATTGAAGTGTCTTTGAACAACACAACTGGTTGATACATTCTAATCGTCTCATAGCAGAGCAGATTTTATTTTAGGGGGGGATCCCTAAAAATACTATGGCAGCATGTATCTGATATTTTCCCATCACATTTTTTTTCATGTGTTCCGTGAGGCTAAGTTGCCGGCTTCTGACTAGATCCAGTTAATGGGATTTAAGGGAATTGAGGATAATGAAATCACATATTCATTTCCTGATTCTCTTCCTGTGAGTTACAGTGTGCCTACAAGTTCATAGACCTACTCAGAAATTATTGCTTCTTCCAAGGTGGTTGATTCTATACCATCCTCTATGAACATGTTCTACCTGTTACTTTAGAGCTAGAGAAGGAATTACTGGGATGTTAGCACTCGTTATGGTTCTCCTGTACTCATACCTTTGAAAATTCTCTTTGTAAATAAACTTTCTATAAACTATCCTATGTTGTCTACTCCTTTATTTCTTATTTGTACATATTTAGAGGTACATGAAGCAACAGGAAATTGTAAAGATGTTAAATATGTGTAGGAGAAATCAGGAATAATATGCTTGGAAGTGAACCTACTCCCAAGAATAATTGGTGGGGTTGAAGAATAGGTACAAGTATAACTTGCATCACTGCAAGCACAACTTGATCATTAACTAAAATAAAACTTGAAGAAAAGATAATAGTTATCTTCAAATATCTGATGAGCTTTTATATGGACTACAGCTTACATTAAAGTTCTTTTATAAAGAGGAGGACTGCTAGAATATGAGAGGAAATAAGGAGGGGAGATTTTGATTCAGCATACTAAAGCATTTGCAAGTTTTTATAAGTGAAATAGTCTGTCTCATGGGGAGTAAGTATTTTACTATACTGCCTATTCAAGCGGTGGTTGGAGATTACACTTTGAGATGGAGAAGAATAAATGCATGTATTGTTAAAGAACCTGGACTGAATATTTTCATGATTCTACCAACTCTAACACTTGATATCTTAAAGTAAAACAAATAAAATATAGGGCCCTCATTAGCTAAGTTTTAATATGGGATCACATGAAACTAAATAGAGCCCATAAATTGCAAACCAAGTTAAAAGCAGTTATCATCATTTTTAGTAATCGCTTGAACAACTTTAAGAGATTACATCAATTGTCTACAGTAAAGATTCTCAAGTGCTCCTTTTATCCACTTTATTGGTAACTTTCAAAGTGGTTTCTATTTACTCCCTTTTTTGTCTACTCTCACTTTTTTCGATCAATATTTTCCTAACTAACTACAACATCTAAGGTGTTGTCTTACTACTCCCTGATTCAAACTTTGCATTTTCCCCTATCCACTGACTGATTATTCTCTGTTGATTATATCCTGTTGATTTTTCTCTCCACTGACTACTCACAGTCCCACAGTAAGGACAGACATAGTGACCCAAAGTGCCATGTTGGCAATGTGTAGATGGTCAGGAAGAAGGTAGTAGCTTTTGATCTTGAGTAAAGAAGTATAAATCATTAATGACTTTCCCTATTACATAATCACATTTCAAGCAAGCACATCACCTAGAGTATGTCAAAAATAAAGCAGCATCCATCTCTCTCTCTCCCCCCTCTTTCTTCCTTCCCTCCCTACCTCCCTCTCTCTTGTAAACCCGCCCCCCCCCCACACACGGTGAGCTACTGTCTTTCTTATTTCATTTCCTTTTTATATAAAGCCTTACATATGGTGGATGTATCTGGCATGCAACACAATTCTTAGAAATAATAATCAACTATATTCCTTATTAAATAGTGGAGAGGAGAAAATAAATTGAAATTAACCAGAAATTTTGCACAAATCTATAAACTCAGTGGAAAGCAGCAGTGAAGGACAGAATTAGGGTACTATATAGATGGAAAATTGGTGCTTTGATGAAATTTAGCATTTAGTTTTATCAGAATTTAATATATTTAATTCTTCTTTCCCAGTTCTGAGTCAGAATCCCAAGAAGAGTGTTTAATCAATTACCAAGGTAATGATCTGACTGTCTGAAAGTAAACCTGCTATCGATAAACAGAAATCAGGGGAATGATGATATTCACAGTCTACCTTGCAAACATGAAAGGGGCGTTTTTTTTATGCAGATAAAGTTCCCTTAATTGTAGAGTAGTTTGGTGGATATGCTATGAAATACAAAGTGATGACAAAGAAAGAAAGAAAGAAGGTAGTATTGAACATCTGAGTTTTTGGTGATAGGTGCGCATTTCTGTGTTGAGTACCAATAACAATATCATCAACAACAGCAACATAACAGTTGGCAAAGTAATTTCAGTTTAGTTCATGTAGTAGTATAATACTCAAGCAATTTTATAAGCATGTTTTACAAGCAATTTTATAAACATGGATTATCCTGATTTTTTCATTACAAGAACTCATTTTATGCGGGTGTAGGTGTGATAGCTTGACCACACATAGGATGGAGGGCCTCCACCCTTGTCTCTGAGATGAATCACGATTGGTCTAATAGAATCACAGTAATTCTCTTCTCTTGTTATTGCCCTGGGAATAGGCTTAACTCAAGTTTTGGTCAGTGAAATAATATTGAGATGCCTGTTAAACTGTTTCTCAGAAAGAACTGTGATAAAAAAGGTTATTCAAATTACAAGGCAACACAGAACCTTTAATGAACACTGTGACCTCTGAGAGAATGAACAAAGTAGATTTTCCATAATGCAAAGAAAACAGATCCAATTATGTTCATAGTATTTGAGTATTTCCACTATCACAATAAAATGGGCCAATTTAAATGTTCATATTCTAAATATAAGGGATAAAAATTCAGAACTACTAAGTGTTATTCCTTAACCACAGCTGGGAACAAAGTACTGCGCCTGCAATTGTTTACTCAATTCACACTCATAAAATAAAAGGGACCCTATTGTAATGAATATCATATCCAATACAGTATGAAAAGCACAGGCAGCAAAAGCAAACATCTGTCAGCAGAAATACATCAAAGTAAAAAGTTTCTGCATAGCAAATGAAACAAAAGCCAAAGTGGAAAGGTTGACCTCAGACTGGAAGTAACTATTTTCTACCTATACAAGTTTATCTATTCAAGGGTGTGATGTGTATGGGATCATGAGATCTGAACTGTCCACCAAGAAGTGAGTGTTTTCTGACACACCGGGTGAACAAAAGTTGGTCACATACATGAGTACTCCATAATCAAATGACAGTGATGCATACATGATCAGGCCTGCCTGATGAGGTCCTAAAGGCACAAATAAATTACATGACAAAATGGCTTAGATGTTAATGGTTTCTACTCCTGTTGCACTGCCTTCTCTCTCCCACTTGCACCTATGGTGTCTTGGAGAGTCACTCAGGATAAACCATGAGAGGAAGAGAAGATTAGCAGCTAATTTTCAGACATTTCTGTGGCATGTGCAGACCATGTAAAAGTGAACAGACACAGTATCACAGCTCCTCTTCTGGACATCCCTAAAAGGACTGTGGTAAAGGAAAATTTTTCAGGTGAGCAGAGCTTCAGATAGTGCATCTGTTAGCCACTTTGCTTGGAAGCAAATATAGCCAGATGTATAATTAATATGACTGTTCATCAGTTGTAGTCAACTATTTGGCTGGATGTTAGAGACTTGGAAGAGACATGATCAAAAAATTGGTGACAAAGCAATCTGGAAAATAGGTCTATGTATATATTTCTCTGAATGGACAAAATATGAGTATGTTTGTTACCCATGTGGATGACCATTAAAGTAATAGCAACAAAGATATATTTTAATAATCAAGTTAAAAGGACAATCCATTCTATTAGTACCAGTTAGCCTCCTTCCCCAGACACCCAAGTCATTTCTCAATGGATCAAGTGTTTATGGTGGCAGGGATGGTAATGCATTTTGGCTGGTTCAGTAACATAAATTTTTATTCACTGAGGTCCAAATGTTTAACGCAACCACTGACTGTCCATACATCAGCAGAGATCAACACTGAGCTTCCAGTAGAGCACCAGTTCCCAAGATTATCAGCTAGCTATCTGGAACTAGGCTGGTAACCAGGGACCACTTCTACTCTGAAAGGAGCAGATTTTGTCCTTGTTGGAATGGACACTTACTCTAGAATGGGTTTCCCTTCCCTGACTCAGTATTTCTATCACAAGTACGATCTGTGGGCTTACAGAACACCATCACAGTATTTCACACAGTCATTTCTTCTCACCAAGAACTCAACAAAGAAGAGAGACATTAGGTCCATGCTTATGAAATTCACAGAGATGATCATGTTTCCCACTATCTCAAAGCAGTTGATTTGACAGAACTGTGGGACAGTTTGTTGAAAACTCAGTTACAGTGCCTGTTAGGGGTAATACTTCACATGTCTGAGAAAAGTTACTTTCGAACGTGTATATTCTCTGAAACATTGTCCAACATTTGGTACTATTTCTCTAGAAAGATGAAAGGGTTCGTTAATTACTAATTCACTAATTACTATTGCTAGTGTCCTTTTAACAAAATTTTTCTTGTTCTCTTGACTATATCTTCTGTTAGCTGAGAGATCTTAAATATGGAGTGAAAATTAATTCCACCAGCAACCCCCAACAGTTTTACTGCATTGGAAAGTTAGGACTACTACCCAGCCACTTTGGGATCCTGTATCTCTAAGTTACAGGACAAGACAGATATATGTCATTGGTTGTGCTGCCAGATCCAGACTACTAAGAAGAAATTGGGGCAGGTGCAGTGGCCTAACAGCCTAACCCTCTGCCTACAGCACTGGCATCCCACATGGGTGCCGGTTTATGTCCCAGCTACTCCACTTCTGATCCAGCTGGCTGTTTATGACCTAGGAAGGCAGCAGAGAATGGCCCCAGTCCTTGGGGTCTTGCACTCATGTGGGAGACACCAGAAAGCAGCTCTTGGGTTCTGACTTTGGTTCAGTTTATCTCTGGCCACTGTAATCCTTTGGGGAGTGAATCAATGGGCAGAGGACCTCTCTCTCTCTGCGTTTCTCTCCTGTAAAATATCTGCCTTTCAAATTAAAATGAGTAAAATTTTTAAGAGAACAAATTTGATCACTACTGTATAGTGGAGGTAAGAAAGACCATCTTTGGAATATATGAGATTTCCTTAGGGCATCTCATCATAGTACTATGCATGGTGATCAAGGTCAGTGGAAATCTACAATAACTCCATCCAGACACGACTGTGAAAGGTCTAGACCTTTAGGAATGAAGATTTGGGTCACTCCACCACATTCTTTAGAATGATGACAAAATGCTGTTTTGGCTGGAGGCGAAGGAATACAGAGTAGTAATTATAAATACAGTTATGACCACTTGAACAGTTATAGACATAAAGATTGCGACTGTCATGATCATTTCTTTTATTATGCATGTGTATATATGCTAATATTAAGCAAATATCTTTATTGCTCTATTAGTCTCTTATCATGTAACATATGATGATTTATTATCACCATTTAAACATTGTTAAGCTTATAATTTGTGAATATTGGAAAATACTGTTGGTTCCATATTTCTGGAATCCTGACTAATAGAAGAAGTTAACTTGTGTTGAGAATATATAAGGAACTCAAGTAAAATAACTAAAAAGTTGATTTTAAAATGAGCAAAGGACCTGACTATTTTTCTAAAGATATATCTATATAGCCAAGAGTTATACGAAGAGATACAACATCATTATTCATTAAGAAAAGACAAATCAAAGCCACGATATCACCTCCTACTTGTTAGGGAGCTATTAAAAAATCCCTAAATGTTGCAGAGGATTTAGACAAAACAGAACCCGACCTAGCATACTGCTAATAATGTAAAATTATACAGCCTAAAAAGTATGAAAGATCCTCAAAAATAAAAAATAGAAGTATATTACCCAGAAATCCTATTCTATTCAGTATGTATCCACAGGAAATAAGATCACCATGTCACAGAGGGCTCTGCGCATTTATGTTTACAGCATCATTCATAGTGCCTGGGTTACTGACACAACTTATATGTCCACCAACAGATAGAGAACGTACACACACACAGACACACACACGAATATTATTGAGTCTTAAGGAAGAAAATCCTTCCATTCGCAACAACATGGATGAACATGAAAGAAATATGCTGAAAGAAATAAGCCAGAATCAGAAAGACAAATAGTCGTTATAACTTATATGTGGGATTGAAAAACAATAAGTTCAACTTATAGTGACAGACTGTAGAACAATGTTATTCGGGTCTGAGATGTAGAGAATATGAGGAGATATGTTAAGGGCACAAACTTTCAGCTGCAACATAAAAAGTTATTAAGGTCTAATGTACAGTAGCTGACACTGGTGAAAAATAATGTATTACAAACTTGAGGTTTGTTGGCTGAATACATCTCAATTGTATCACCTCCTCCCCAACCAAATACAAACAAAAGGTAACTAATTAGGAGAGGAGAATGATACATTAGGGTTATACTAATCAATTTATAATTACATAAATGAAAACATCATGTTGCATACCTTAATATATATAATTTTTATTTATCACTCGCATGCAAATAAAGTTGGAGAACGAAGAGAGTGTTCAGAATAATAGTATATTTTTCTAAGGATTTCTTTTACATAAAAATATACTTACATAGAAGTATATTTTAATGAAGCCTATTTTTATTTTTTTAAATTTATTTTTTTATTCATTAATTATATTGTATTATGTGACACAGTTTCATAGATACTTGGATTCTCCCCACCCCTCCCCAAACCCTCCCACCATGGTGGATTCCTCCACCTTGCTGCATAACCACAGTTCAAGTTCAGTTGAGATTCCCCCACTGCAAGCAGATACCAAACACAGAGTCCAGCATCTTATTGTCCAGTTGAAGCCTATTTTAATGTGGCTAATGTTTTTTCTATTAACATCTCAAACATGCTTAATGTCTTCTTTCAGTGTTTTATAACGTTCTTTAAATGAGTATCCTGCAAGTCAGAGGGATTCATGAATTTATATTACAGAAAACGTTGATGATTTTCAAGTGTTTATTTATTTTCCCTTTTGGGGGGAGAAGAGAAGGAGAGGAAGTGGGAGAGATTCATCTTCCACCCACCAATTTATTTCCATTAGTAATGTTCACGAGAGCCAGGACTGGGCCATGTCAAAGCCAGAGACAGGAACTCTATTCTTGTTTCCCACATAGGTGGTAGGAATCCTGTCAATTGAACTACCACTTGCTGCCTCCCAGGATGTAAATAATCAGAAAACTGGAATAGGAAGTAGGGCAGAGGCTGGAACTGAGGCACTCTAACATGCGATACACACATCACAAGAGGTGTCCTAACCACTGCTTCTGCTGATGAATTTTTCTTAAAATACGAATATACTCTACTACATGGTAAATAAGCTAGTATAAGACTTATCTGATTTTAATCAGATAATTTCAGCCCAAACAAGATAACATGTCTTTTATGTGGTATTTTATAGTAAATGCCTCATGGGTTCAATTTCCTGCAGCTCAAAATACTACTAAGATTTAATATATTTTAAACTGTATGTCAGATTGGAAAGAATAAGAAATGTGGGTATGGAAAGGGAAAGGATTTGTTTCCACTTTGCAGTTGGGGAGAGCAAGACAGACAAAAATGAATCAACGTGACTCAAGTACATGTAGAAATCACACAGCAAAGCTCCGAAGAAATTGTGCCACACTTTCCTATTAAATAATGTCAACTTTCTGAAGCTGCAGAGAATGACAGCTATTTTCAGAGATGCTCCTGCATGAGACTTTTAAAATGAGCATCAGCTTTAATATGAAGTCATTAATATTGTTGAAGACACAAAACCTCAGAAAAATCCAGTGCAGTATCTATCTGATTCAATTGACTCTGGTACATCAGTAACAATTATTGTTGCTGTAGCACTAAATAATACACCCATGACTTTAATGTCCTTTCCACAGCATAAATACTCATTATTTTCACTTACATTATTTTCTACAAACTCATCCTCAATTTTCCCACTATTTACTGCAAACATGTCATATCTTATAGATTAGCTTACATGTAAGTCTTCAGAATAAACTACAATTTCCAATATTTGACCCTCATCTGTGCTGAAATATTGAATCCCAGAGTGCTCTTCCCTCTTTCTTCAAATAAGATTCTTTCAGGGTTTACAGAATGTGCAATTTTGCAACAAAAAAAAAAAAGTTACACTGTAAAAGCAAAGTATTTCTATGAAGCATAAGAAGAAGAGTGTTACCCTAACAGCTGCAAAACTTAACACTTTGCCTTTCCTTGTGGCTACACAATGCCAAACATCCAGATGCAACAAGAACATTTTAGACAATCATCTGGATGTCTCCAAACCCAAGGAACTTGGTGGCTGCTAAACAAAGTAGACTGACTGAGCGGCCTTTTCCCTTTGCATATGGATATTTTGACATTATCCAGACTTTGCCTTTATCATAATATGGCCAAAAATGAATGTGAGACACTTGGTCCAATGATAGAAGTTACTTGCAACGTGCAAAATTCTTCTTCATTTACTATAATTCCTCTATGTTCTTTATCATAATTTCTTAGACAATCTCCAAGAAGAATTAAAAAGTGCTGACATACTAAATATGCATTTATTCATGTAATTACATGGAATTGTGCTATATAATGTAATGTTTTAACATATGTATTTATCATGTAATGGTGAAATAAAGGTATTTGACATAAATAATTCATATATCATATTTTTGTGGTAAAAAATTAAAACCTACTTTCAGCAATTTTTCAATTTTACAATATATTGTTATTAATTATGATCACCTCAGATTCTACAAAAGATCTCTTGAGTTTGTTCCTCTTAACACATTTTCTGTCCTTGTTAAAGACTGTCTATTTGAAAGACAGGGAAAGAAACAGGATCTCCTATGTGCTTACTCCCTAAATGTGATCTACCATTACCACAGCTATTCACGTGAAAGCCCCTGGCGAGAGAGGAATTCCACCACCCAGAAGGGCAGCAGGGATCCTGCCTTCTGTGAACAACTGAAAGGCAGAGTAAGACTGGGACGTGGATCCAGTCACTTTAATGAGGGATGCAGGCATCTCAGCAGGCGTAATAACCATCCCGAAGGTAGCTTTACTGCTTTACTGTCCACTTCCATGAATTCAAAATTGCTTACACTCTATACACAAATAATACTGCATAGCATTTGTCTTTCTGTGCCTGGTTTAGTTTACTTAAAATAATGTCCTCCAGGTTTATTTGTGCTACAAATAGAAGGATTTTGTTCTTTTTTAGGCTGAATAGAGAGTTACACTGAATTTAAGTATCCTCTTATATACAACATGCTTTTCACCTATTCATTGATGGACACTTTGGTTAACTCTATATCTTGGTTATTGTGAATAATGTTACAATGTGCGGATCTGCTCAACTGATATCATATCCTGTAGATATATGTATGGTCATGGAATTGATAGGACATACAGTAATGCTATTTAGATTTTTGAGAAAACTCTATTATACAGTTTTCCACAACGGCTGTACTTATTTGCATTCTTAACACAATGAAAGGTTCCCTTTCTCTATATCTTCACCAATATTCATTTTTCAACATTTAAATAGTGGCTATTCTAATAGAAGTGAAATGATATCTTATTGATGTATCTATTTTAAACAAATTTATTTTTATCTATTTGAAAGTTACAGTGTGTGTATGAATGAGATTGAGAAAGAGAAAAAAAACTTTCTGTCTACTGACTTCTCATATGGTTGTGTGGCAGGAGCCCAAGTAGTTGGACCAACTTTGCTGCCTTCCAGGCACACTGGCAGGAAGCTAGATCAGAAGTGGAATTGTTCCATTTAAACCAGCATTCTGATCTAAAATGCAAGCATTGCAAAGGGCAGTTAAACCCCTTGAACCACAACACTGTCCCCAGTGCTAATAGTATACATTTGCATTTCTCTAATGATTAGTTATATCAAGAACTTTTACAACCATAGCCAATTGAAAATCTTGTCTTGAAAAATATGTATTCATGCCCTATCTCTAATTTTAAATCAGGTTTTTTTAGTTCCTTAGTGTTCTGGATATCAACTTCTTCTCAGATGTACACCTTGAAAAGTTAGAGCCAATGCTGTAAAGCCACTATCTGCAGGACAAACACTGACTCATGTTGCCACTACTCCACTTCCAACCCAGCTCCTGGATCATGTGCCTGGGAAAGCAGCAAAAAATGGCCCAAGTACTTGGGCTACTGCTGCTCACATGGGCGACCTGGATGGAGTTCCAAGTTCCTGGCTTTGTCCTGGTCTACTTCTGGTCTTATGGCCATTTGGGGAGTGAACCAGTGGAGGAAAGATTCATTCATATTCATTTTCTCTCTCTCTCTCTCTCTCTCTCTCTCTCTCTCTCTCTCTCTCTCACCATATATATATCATATATGTATCATATATATTCTGCCTTCTAAATAACTAAATCTTAAAAAATATTAGAAGTCATTTTTTGTTGGGAAAATCTACCATTCTACTAAAAATTAAAAGTATTCTTCCTCTTTTTCCTTCCAATTTACCCCAACTCTAATATTTTGCTATTGGTATGTATACAGAGGCTGAGTCAAGTAGATTATATTTAAAACAATAAAAAATTTCAACTACACTCTTAGCCAAGAAGTTTTCAACAGTAAAACCAAGTGCATTTAGAAAAACAACAGCTTGGTCAAAATATGACCCTTTCTTTCCTCCTGAACATCTCACAGCATTTGGACCTTGGCGCTGTTGCTTCTTGCAGTGGGAAATGGGGGACTGTGATTTGGGCTTCAGGCCAGAATTAATAAAATAGCTTTCCAAACGTCAAAATTCTGTAGAATCTGATGGAATTATACTCTGTCACATTTTGGGGACAGTTTTCTTAAATAAAAAAAAAAAGCTTTAATCTACTTTTGCTTTAGCAGTGAACACTGTAGGAGAGACCATTTTTATTGTCTCCTTAGCCAGTGATGTACCTAGCTAATGGTCCAAGAGGACTATAGTTTCCAGGAATCTTAACCCTTTTATGAGTGCAAATTGATCACTTAACATTTTTAAAAAGTCCATTTGGTATCTGACCTATTAACCTTCATATGACGCCATGACATCTTAAAATCAGAGAAAGTATTAGAAAAATTATATCTTAAATATGGGCCTTTGTATCTTTTACCACATTCTCTTCTCTAGTGGTTATTATCTAATAATTTTTGACACTGGTGATTAAACAAAGTTTTACATTTTATGATTCTCTTTCAAATACACAGTTGCTAACATATATATCAAGGCAAAAATTAAGCATTCTTAAAGAGTCTGTAATTATATTTACACATTAAAATGTCAAGTGGGTGAAATGAATAATTTCAAACAATATTTTAATCTAATTGTTTTAAAGCAAAACAATTAATCAGTATTTTATTATCACCCCTAAATAATCTCAGTTTTAAAAAACCGAATAGGATACTGATGTCCTTGTTATTAACCGGAGAGGTGATTATCATTAGGAAATTTCAGCTAATGATTTGATGTTTTCCAGACTAGAGAAAAATCTCTAGTCCTCTATAACTTGATTACAAAAACTTTTATCAGTTGTTCCTGAATCTTTACTACATGAAGAGGTCTCTTCTAGAGTTTAACTCATGTCTCAAAAGAAAACCTTTCCTTTCAATTTACAGCATGTGTCAGCAGTTTCGTGTTTGCGCTCAGTTCTGAACGTAAGGTAGTATCCTCATGTAAGCAGCTTTGTTTTGGTCACAGCAAGTATTCTTCCGGGATGTATCCTCTACAACACTGAGTGTTTGTATCTTTCATCTTCTGAACTTTCTTTCCTTTTTTTTTCTTAAAAGGTTTTTTTAAAGCACTTATTTTTATTTATTTGAAAGACAGAACACCAGAGAGAGGGGAAAAGAGATAGCAAAAAGGAGGAGAGGAAGGCAGGGAGAGACAAGAAGGAGAGAAATAGAAATGGTTCACTCCTCACTTTGTTGCAACAACCAGGGCTAGCGTTAGGCTGAAGTCAGACGTCAGAGAATCCATCATGACTTCCTACACCAGTGGCAAAGGCCCATGAACTTGGGCCATCTTCCACAGTTTTACAGGCAAATTGGCAGATTTGGGTGACATCCAGAAATATATATAATATAATATATAATATTATTTATAATTACACATATAATATATAATCAATATATTAATATATACTATATGCTAATGTAGTTAATGTACTAATTAAAATATAGTATACTATATACTAATATAGTATCTATAAAATAAATAATATACTATATAATGTATATTATATCGATATGTATTATATTACATATTATATAGTATTTATTTATTTATTTCTGGATGTCACCCAAGGGAGACAGTTAATAATGTGACCTAAAGGAAAACATAAAAGTAAGTTGAAGAAGGTGGCAAGAGGAGACCTCTTGCATTTAACAGTCAGGGGTAGAGGAGAAACCTGGGCTTTGAGGAAGGCATCAAAGACCGGAACCACCTTTAGGACCACTGAACTCATGTTACCTGTCTGGGAACACTGCAGCATGAGACTCATCCGAAGAGCGGCTTCCTTTTCAACAAAGCATCTGAAAGCTTTTTTTTTTTTTTTTTTTTCAAAAAGTAAACTCTAAAATGTGATAAAATGAGTGATGATAGGGAAACTATAATCATTAAAGGCAGATGAATTTTTAAAAAGTAAGGTAGGAAGGAAGAAAAGAAAGAAACAAAAACAATGAGGAACTGTTTTTGAGCTTCAAATTACATGTAGAAAGCTAATTTCTTAAAAGTATTTGCCCTTATACTTGGGGACTGATCAATGATAAAATACCATTCATGACCAAATTTTAACGTCGTCTTCTTTGCAGCTTTCATGATGGTAATTTTAAAAATTAAGTTTCCAAATAACAAAATCTGATACAATTAGCTGATCATCACACGCTCAAATAAAAACCAAGTTATTGCTATTGTAGGCTAATCTAAGAGTAGGTAACATTTAAAAATTTTTCTGGTGTTTTTTATTAAAGAGTATTTATTATTTACCGCTATGTGGAAAATACTGCTTCTTTTTGCTCAACAGTATTTTGTGATGAACTACAATTTTGCTTAATTACACATTTTTCTCTAAGTCCATTACTAAAATATTCAGGGATATATTGCCTTGAGAACAGTTCTATTTTAAAATCTCATTACTCTTTAGTATTTTGTCAGGAAGATTTTAAAAAGAGAGTTTTAATGAACATTTATTAAATCCTATATATTTTATTAACATCTTATTTAACCTTCCCTAAAATCCTTCACAAGCAATATTTTTTCATTGTCTTTGTGTTATGATTTAGAAAGTCGAGGCTTACAGAGTGAACCACTGAAGATTGAGAATACACAGAACCCTTCAGTTGCAGAGTTCAGGTTTAAACGCAACTTCAAGTTTCAACTACAAATTTCAAGCTTCTAAATTACAAGCTATATACTGAGTACTTGAGACTGGAACAGCTGTTGTAATCCTGTTAGTTACAGTATAAATGTCTATCAGTTTACTTAAGGAATTATACTTACCACAAGACTCAAAAATGCAAAGAGCATAAAATCATATTTTTATTCAAGCACAAGCTTAGTTTCATTATAGTTTTAAAAGATTTGACATGCTCAGGAATACGTTCCTAATACTGAGAGAACAACTATTACTAAACTAATATTACTACTTTGCTGTTTACTACCACAATGTACTACATGTAGTCTTACATTGCCAATGCTTCTACCTCATTGTTCACATCTGTTTTACAAAATATAAGTGAGTATAATTTCCAAATGTTATTTATGAAAGCCTTGAGGGCAGGTGGAAATTAATTCCCAAGATGATAAGGAATAACTGATAACTCATTGCTCACTCCCTTCTAACTACTCTTCCTCCTCCTTTCCCTAGAGCAGTGATTGCTAGCTGTCTATTCCGCATTCACTCTTCCCCTTCACTTTGGTGGCCTTATTTCCACTCGGTTAAAATATCACATGCCCATGCCTCCCTTGCCCTGAGGATGGCCAGCTATTTAAGACTTGGCAAGTGAAACAAGAGTAGAAATGCTGTGTAAGATTGTGTGAAGTCTCCTCTCTTATCCTCGCTTTCTCCCGCCTACTACTCGGAGTGTTGACATGATCACTAGTGATCAAGCAGCTGTTTTTTTGCAATGAGGATGAACATGACATACAGGGATACTAGAGCAGAAAGTTTGGATGATTTGGGTGAAACTGCTATTCTAGTCCAAAACTGTCCAAAAAAAAAAAAAACTTTCATTTGTTAATGTTGTGATTATTCTAGATTTCACTTTGGTTTTGTTGTATATACCCTGCAGCTAATCTTTCCTGACAGCTCCTAACTATCTCTGTCTTCTGGTTTAAAAATTAGCAAATACTAAGTATGTGTATGGAAATAGTATATCTTCTGAACCTAAAATTAGCAAATACTAAGTATGCCTATGAAAATAGTATCTTACTTCCTTTTAGGTCTAGGTATAATTTTAGCAATATTGCCAAACTTCCTTGTGTTCTAATTTAGGTTTCTTCCTCCTCATAGCCTTTTCTAAGAGGGTGGAACATGTCTGATGTTTTCTTTGAAAAGAGTTAAAATGCAAGGCATGTGAAATCGATTTGTAAATGCTGAGGTGGTATACAAAATCTCCTTTCCCACACTTTGAAGCTTTAAAACATGTGACTGAACCCCGAGTCTTTTCAACTTCTAGAGAATGAGTTACATTGTAGTACTGGGGCCACATCTCTCTTTTACTGCATGAAATATTGCAAAGGACAATAGAGTTCAAGTCAAATTACACTCAAATCTCAACAGAAACAAAAAATATTTTATTTCTATTAATGTATGAATTTGTTTATTTATAACCTGTGAGCCCAAAGGCTACACATGTCATTTTATTACTTTACAACATGAGCAAGCGCAATGAAGTGTTAGCTAATATTTCACAAATCTTCAGCTTTTTCACAGAAAATTCTAAATTATTTCAGAACATGGAAGAGGCACAGGAAAGAAAAAAAAGAAAGAAGCTTCCCAGGCAGTAAGAGCAAAGAGAATGCATTCGATATGTTTTATAAAAACATGTTTAAAAAAAACCCAAAAAGTTAATTATAAGCATGAGGAGAGAATAAAGAATAATGTATATTTCTGGACAAGAACATGTAAGTAATTCGTAACAGGAAACCATTTGTTTTTACATATCTTTGGGTTTATTTCTCTCATCTTTTGAACAAAAGAACCTGGGAGACAAGGACATTTCTCCATGTAGCAGTGTGTAAAGATGTCATGTTAGAGGAGAAAAGAACAAGACTCCACCAGACACTAATGAAATGTAGGTGGAAAGGAAAAATGAAGAATGAGAAAATGTTTGCAAGAACAAACAAAATTCTCTCCATTACGTATCATTACTGGGCTCATATTCTTTATGGAGCTAATGCTTTCAGGATTTATTGATTTACCATACTGGTAATTACACTCACATCGACCTGCATTTCCCTTTAATGCATAACTCTTGATTCTGTTTGAAAGCTGATTGTGGTCAGGTAACTGGAATGCATCAATATAGCACTGTGAACATGTGGAAGTCCTACTGAGTACCAGCCTCAGAGTTGGCATTGGGAAGACAAAGAACACCATCAAAAAAGTAAGTAGGCAATGTATAAAATGATGGAAAACATTTGCAAGTCACTTATCTAATAAGGCACTTATATATAGAATATCAAAAAAAGAAGCCTTACAACTCAGTCATGGCCTAAGGAAAGACTAACAAAGGATTTGAACCAACATTTCTACAATGAATATTCATAAATTACCAGTAAACAGATGAAAAACAAGTATTTTAATTAGCTATCAGAAAAATAACAAATAAAACTGTTAATATACCCCTTTATACTTTTCAAGATAAATAAAATAGATACTGACAAATGTGGCAAAGATATGGAAAACTTGGAGCTCTTTTTTTTTTTAATTTGGAGCTCTTGTACGTGGCTTATAGAATGCAACATGGTACAGCTGCTTTGAAAAGGGAGTTGGCCACATCTAAATTGTTAAATACACACATGACTACAATTCCACCACCAGGTATATACACAAGAGAAATGAAAACATGTTCATGTAAAAATCTGTATATGAATGTAAACATTATTGTTTATAAATATGAAAATGCAAAAGCATCTAAATTTATAGTAATCGATGAATGGGTAATATAGTATACCCTCACAAGTGAACATTTATATTAGACAATTAAAAAAACACACAAACTACTGCTACACATGATTCAACATGGGAGAATATCTGAAGCATTGTGCTAAAGGAAAGCAGCCAGTCCAAAAAGAGACAAACATATTCCATAGAACATATAAATTCCATAATTCCATTTATATGAAATGCCCAGAATAGGCAAGTCCATGCAGGAAAAAACATAGATTAATGATTTTGGGATCTGGGGGGGAATAGGTAGTTACTACTAATGGATATAGAGTTTTATTAGAGGGTGATAATTTTTTTATCATTAGCACTGATGGTTTCATGATTCTATCAGTATATTTAAACCACTGAATTACACACTTTTAGCTTTTATTTATTTATGTGAGTTTATTTAAAAGATGGGGCAACTAGAAAACCGGATCTCTTTGATCCTCTAGTTTACTCCCCAAATGTTTGCAATATCCTGAGCTGGATCAAGCTTATCTCAGGAGCCAGGAATTCCACCCAGGACAGCCATTCACGTGACCTCCTGGGATGCACATCGACAAGAAGCTGGACGGAAAGTGGAACCAGGACTTGATCTCAGGTACTTTAACATGGGATACAGACATCCCAAGTGATGGCTTACTCCAGTATGCCACAATACTTTCCCCTGAATTATACACTTTCCACGGGTAAATTTTATGGCATGTGTGACTTACCCCCATAAAACTAACGCTTTTATTAAAACCAATGGGTCTTTGCTGTGTGCTGCTGAGCTTCTCTGACCTGGGCAAATGTACTGCCAAGAGGATGAAATCTAAACTGCATTAGCATTATTGTTATTTATTGTTATTTCCTTGTCTACCTACAGTTCTTTTCTCATTCTTGATAGGCTCCTATCCACTATTATTTCCTCTAGCCACACAGAACTACTTGTATTAGGTTCTGCCATGCTTTTCTGACTCTATCTGTTGCCCCTGACTACATATACATCTCTCCTAACTCATATATCCAAGTTTTATTCATCTTTTGAGACATAGTTTGCCAGTATATCAGTTATCACTGTTAGCTTGCACAAATGACATGACTAGCTGGGATAATAAAATGAATCTTTGAAATTCATACATGGTAGCTTAGGAAATGTAGGCATAAACTGAATTTCCAACCCACAAAAAAGAACAATTGAAGAATCTAGGCTGCAGAAATTACTGAGTTAACTTCTTCTCATGGACAAGTCCCTTTGAATGAATGGTTATGGTTTTGCACTCTATAAGACTGAATACTTAAAGGAAACAATTATCTGAATGATCTAGCTGGGTACCACACTCATGTCTCAACTCGGAGCTGGTGGGACAACTTGACGGACAGTCTCATAAAACTGCATGCAATGGCATGTGTGGACGGTTTCATGTCCTCCCTAATCTCTGAGCCTTCCTGAACATGTTTAGGAGACCAAATGCTTAATTCCAACCCACAGGTTGTAGGAGAACACTGCATATCTAAGTTAATACAAAGCAGGGACAGTTAAAGACAATCAATTTGGTTCCATGAGACTCAGTTGGTGCAGTTAAAGGATGTGAAACATTTATCAGCCTTGGTCCCTGAGAGTCTGTGGTCAAACGCAGTCCCCTCTGGTCCAGTGTAAGACAAGAGGTTAGCAAAAAATTTAATTTTTGCTAACCTATTCTGACTCAAAATATTCCACAAATTTAAATTGAGTCCACATCAGCAGAAGAAAATGGGGGAATAGATGCTGAACAAGCAAAACCAACAGTGATCCACTAAATCCAGACACTCCCTGACCTCCCTGGGGAAAAGCAACAGATTCTGCTCCGAGCTGTAACAGTATTTGGCATACAGCTCAACCAACATACATAGTAAGCAGTGGTAATTATTTGATCACATCATGCCTTTTTCTTCCTGCAGCTGCTGAGCTTGGTATCAGGAAGACAGTGAAGAAATATCTTTCATGAGAGAAACAAGTAAATGAGCCAAGAAGACAAATGTGAAGGCAAGACGTAGCTGGTACTTAGGTCATCATCTCTGATTATATATAAACAGATCACACACCTGTTTCTTGATGCGTTTTTCTTTTGTGTATATTTATGCATTGTTTGGTTCTTTGGTAACAGATGCTCAAAAAAAAAAAAAAAAAGGCAAAGTCATATCCTGCTGTTCTACCTAACCTGTGAATTTATTTTACTGTGTTTTACACAGTCTGCTTAGTCTCTGGAACATTTTTTTTTTTACTTTCCACTTTCTATAAGGGAAAATTAACTCAAATTTCTGGAATGGCTACTTCTCATAAAAAAAAAAAAAAACCTTGAACAATTGTTAACTGTTATCACAATTCTCTGGTCCTGAGGTGTTTTTTACTTCCCATATATGAAGTAGGTTCTTCCTCTTTGCATAGTGTCCATTTAACCTGCTTGGGTCTGGCGGGCTGCTTTTTTTGTTACTGTTTTGTTTTGTTTGTTTGTTTTCTAGGAGCCCTGTAAATCTTTTAGAAAACCACAGTGGTTTGAAGGGTCTTTTCTGGAGTTCCAAGACCAATGACTTCTCTCTTGCTGGAAGAATCTTTTAAAGCTAAGAACTGATCTCTGATTTTACATATTATGTCTAAAGTGCTAAAGTTTGCAAAATCATCTGAGTAAAGCACTTGTTATATATTATTCAGTAATGGTCACTGTCTACTAAATTTGCAGGCGATTAACTTTTACTCAGTGATTTCTTCAATTTTAGGGAAACATTTTTGATTTGGTCTTGATGTAGTTTAAACGCATTGTATGAACTTCCCTTTTTCTGAAAGAGCATAATTTGGTTCATAAATTGCAGATGGTAGAATCATGCTAAATGAATATCCTCATTGCTCAGAAAATTAATTCTTTTGACAGAATCATTCACTTAAAAATGGAGTGAATATTTAACTTTACACATTAAGAGGTTTGAATGAAGTATCAATGCCTTCATTTTCATGTGCTTCCTCCCTCAATAATTTCATAGTTCATTTCCTTTTTATTGAAAGTTAGGGTTATTGAGTCATATTTGTATGTTCCCATTGCCAAATATTTTTCTTACATTCATCCTGAAATGTTTTTCCCCTTCTTGGTATGTTGTTTCTTATTTCCTTGCATTTTTCCTTAAGTGGGAATGTGCAGAACCAATGAATGTAACTTTAACCACTGGTCTTACACTGTACAAGCTAGTAGTTAACAACAAGAGCTCAGGATCAGGCCAGCTGGGATTAAACCCAGGGGATCTCCATCTTCTGATACGATGGCTCAGGCAATCTGCGGAGCAACTCTGACAAATCTGTGTTCTCAAATATGAATCACAATCATATCGAGTTATTCTAAAGAATAAATCAGGTTTATTTACAAGCGCACATGTGTGTGCATGTGTGCATGCTTAGCCACTAAAATTAAGATGATACTCACAACCAATTCTATATGCTACTTCTAATTTCAATTTTGAAGCAAATGCCCATACAGGGCTAGTTACTGCCCTCTCACCAAAGATGCCCACCAAACAGAATCCAGCTATTTTTCTACTTCAGGTCTTTTCTTTCTCTACACTGTTGTTGCAGATTCTTTTCCACTCTCTCTGTGCTGACTACAGCCCCTCTCCCCACTGTCCTCATCCCACTCTTCTCTCCCCCCACCAGAATTTCACTTTCATTAAAGGCCTAACTCGATAACACTGGCTCTCATATTCCTTTTCTCAAATGTGGTACTCTTCATTTTGGAATAGTGATTTGGCACTTCTATATCATCTATCTTTTTTATAGATTCTGCAATGGAACAAGGTATGGGATTATAAATAGATCACCTAAAATTTGTAGGGAAAATTCAAACACATTTGAAACATACAGGATAATATTAACCATGGCTTAGCATAGACTTGGGAGCTATGTAATTTCAGGCAGGTCTTGGCTGTATATAGCAGGTGGGGTCAAGCTGCAAGGCAAGGATTTCTTGCAATGAGTGTGTCACAGTGAGTCAGATTCAAGAGGAGGTGGAGGGAGCAGCAAAGTAGTTCATTTTTCAGCAGAGAAAACGGGGAAATTAAGCATGATGTGGGGTTCTGTTGACTTTCAATTTTAGTTCATTGTGTAATCAACTCCAAGATAACTTAGAGATAACAAACATCCAAACTGTACCTTCTTCTACGCCACAACTATTAACCTAGCTATTTCAACACAGAAATACCAATACAGTGTATGAAACAAACAGAAAAAGCTGTATTCTTACAGCTTTAAATAACAGGAGTCTGCATCTGGGCTATACTTTGTTTACTGCTTGAACTAGAATCTTTATCAAAATACAGATTTTTGAGGACAGGGTAGTGTCTTCTCATCTACACTCTAATTGTCAGTACTGCTAAGATGTATTTTAGATACTTAATTAAGATGTATTATTCATAAAAGACAAAATTTATTTGCAGTGTAATACACCTCATTTATAATATACATTTGTTAATTTACTGTTACCTGGAAGATTTTCCTACTACGACATATTTGTATTGACATCTACTATTTTAGACGTGACAGTTTTACTTCATAAATATGGTCTCCATAGTAACTTTTGTGAATTTCAATTAGTTAAAAATAATATAGCTCTTTTTGAGTTTCATAAATTGTCACTGCTGGTTTTAATTTCTAAAGACTAAAAAAGGTCATTTATTACTTTTTAAAAGGAAGAAAAGAATATCATTTTATATACCAGGTACCTACAACTCATTGATACTTGCCTGTAATTTTTTTGAAAGAAATTTGCTGATATGACATGAAACTATGGGCCCCAGGGATGGGGAAGCATTAATTCATGCATATTGTCTGTCATGGCTGGGTGTGAGGGATTGAGAGAGGTAGTATTCTTAACATTGCACCCACCTACCTGGAATTCTTTATACATATAATGTAAAAGAGTCTGTTTACAAGCATATGCATTTCATAAGTGTGTTTTATGCTTTAAAGATACCAAATTAATAGCTCTCTTAGGTAGATAGTATACTGATAGGTTTTATTTTTCTTTCTGATTTGAGTTTTATGGAGTTTTCCAAATGTTTTAAAGGGAATAATGTTACTTTTGGGATTTCTGTTTCTAGCATTATGGAGGTGATATCCTAAAAGATCTTTGTGGTACAACTCAAATCTTAGGTAATATATCAAATGTATAGTTTTTAAGGAAACATTTTTATTTATTTATTTGACAGATAGACCAAAACAGTTTCTCCATGTGGGCTCACTTGCTAGTGCCCACGATGGCCAGGCTGTAGGCAGGCTGAAGTTAGGAGTTGGGAACTCAATTTGGTCTCTCAAGCAAGTGGAGCAAACTCCAGTACTAGAGTAATTACTACTTCTCCTGGAGTCTATATTAGTAATAAGTAACAGTGATCAGGGATGCGTTTTGAACCTTAGGTACTCCAATGAGGGGCGCAAGTATCTTATCCAGTACTTTATCTACCAGGCCAAATATCCATTCCACAATTATATTTCTGATGCATTACTGTACTAGTGAAATAAATCATTTCATGAATTATTGGACCATGAATGTCAGAGAAGTCCTAGAAGAAAATGCCAACACTAAGGCTGAGGATTATCACATTAAAAAGAAGGAACTGAACTCTTTTTTTTCCACATCAGTCTGGAAATCTAAGTGCTTATGTGGCCCTACGGCAACAGTGCAAATACTGACCAGAATAAGAAATACCAAAGGATTATCAGAATAAAAAATACAAGTGAAATCCAACAAAATAGTTCACAGTAAAAAGGAAATCGTCAAAAGTAGTTTTTTTAAAAAAGGAAATAAGGCATTATGAGTGACAATCGGCATAAGCAATGAAGGCTTAAGTCTCCAACTGGTGACTTTAGGTGCTTGAATTGTGAACTATGTGATATAAAATAATAATACAAGAGTTAAGTAAATACAAAGTCAAATTTAAAAATTCATAAGCAGTAAAAGATGATCTAGAATGACCAAGAAAACTGAACTTTTAGAAATACAAAATGTAATTACTGAAAATTAATCTCAGTGTATGGATTATATCCTGGAATTGACAGCTTTGAAGTGAGAACTAGGAAACAAAAAGACCTCCAAAAAGCATCCAAATACTATATTGGCCAAGATGCAGACTGTGAGAGGTTAACACATAGGGAGAACAGAAAAGGAAGAGTAAGTATAATCCCAACTGAAATCTGGAAAAGCCAGATTGTATATAATGGTGGAGCAGAGAACATTTCTGGAAATTCACTACAACCCATACAAGACATGAACACAAATGTAAAAATCACAACATACAATACTTATTAGTAAAGTATCTAATGGTAGACCTACAAACACCAAAGTCAAAAGGAAAGATCTTAAAAGAGGTCAGAGAAAACATTGAAAAACTGAAAGCCAATTAGACTGACAGCAGCGGTGGTCTTAGAAATAAGCACAGTTTTTTTTTCCATTTTACTTCAAAAAGGAAATGAGTATAAAACAAGAATTATGAACAGAACAAACATATCTTTCAAGGAAAAGATAAAATAAAAGCAGATTGGCCCCAGTGGTGTGGCCTAGCAGCTGAAGTCCTTGCCTTGAAAGCCCCGGGATCCCATATGGGCGCCGGTTCTAATCCCGGCAGCTCCACTTCCCATCCAGCTCCCTGCTTGTGGCCTGGGAAAGCAGTTGAGGACGGCCCAATGCATTGGGACACTGCACCCGCGTGGGAGACCCGGAAGAGGTTCCAGGTTCCCGGCATTGGATTGGCACGCATCGGCCCGTTGCGGCTCACTTGGGGAGTGAATCATCGGATGGAAGATCTTCCTCTCTGTCTCTCCTCCTCTGTGTATATCTGGCTGTAATAAAAATGAATAAATCTTTAAAAAAAAATAAAAGCAGATTCATTCTCTAGGGGAGTTTGTTTAAAATTTCATTTCCCCTGAAAATAAAACTGGTGTTCCATTATGGTCTGGAGCCTCTTCATTGGAAGTTTTCATGTTTGTATTTAATCTTCAAAACAGACATAGGCTTTTTTGGTTTCTTGTCATGAACCAGAAAAAAAAAACCTTCTAAGGATGTTTTCCTGAGGATTTTAAAATTTCAGATAGTTTCAAATTTATAAGTTATTCAAAATATTGTGTTATTTTTATACTATAATAAATATGTAATAATAGATACTTTTTATTAAATAAAATTCTTTAATATTTATTTGGCAAAAGAGGCGAATACTTTTTTAAAATTCAAAATTTATATAAAATTGGAAGATTTCACTTATTTCATGTAACAGACATAGAAGCACAGGGATTTCCCCCTCTTCTTTTACCCTCTTTTGTTCCTATCATTATCTCCCTCTCTTATTTTTCTGGAGTTATTACAATAGAATAATCATTCATATTCTTTATCCAATACTCTTTCAAGGTGCTACAGTTTTCCTAAATTCATGAGATGGGTGCTTTGCTTGAATTCACCATCTTTCAAATTTTCTAACATGTAGCTTAGCAGTTCTCAAAGTCCACCTGCAGACCAGCAGTTGACATCACCCAGAAATTTGCTAGAAATGTAATTTTTGGAGGACCAAGTCTCAAATTTATTAAAGCCTAATTTCTGAGGAGTGGGATTCAGCAGTTTGCATTCTGTTTGTATTTAATAACAAAAAATTTCTAACAGTTAAAAACCAGCAACTCAATTAAAAGTAGCCTATACTGTATAGCTACAGGTAAAACAGTTCTTCTTCTATTAAAAAATTGTTATTATTAAGCCTAACATGCAGTAAATTTGGTTAAGAATACCTTGGCAAGAAAGATACCAAAAAACCAAATCACATCAAAATATACATAAATGGGCCGGCCTGGCACTGCGATCCAGTAGCTGGACTCTTCCCTTGCAAATGCGGGTATCCCACTTGGGCACCTGTTTCTGTCCCAGCTGTTTATGGCCAGGCAAGGCAGTCAAGGGTGTTCTAGGATCTTGGAACCCTGCACCTATGTGGGAGATCCAGAAGCGGCTCCTGGTTCCTGGCTTTGGATCACCTCAGCTCAGTTCTGACCACTGTGGCCACTTGGGCATGAGTCCACGGATGAAAGATCTTTTCTTTCTCTCCTCCTCTCCATAGTTCCGACATTCCATTAAAAATAAATAAATCTTAAAATATACACAAATACAAAATTCCAACAGATATAGTATAGGATATCACTCAAATACTGTACACAAAGATTCATAAGTCAATCACTGTAATCTCGGAATTTTAATCCAGTCTTGTTTTCTTTTATCAAATGACCCTCTTTCCTAACAATGGAGTAAATACTTATGTAGCCCATTTTCCTTCTCCATCATCATATATAGTCTGGCTTTTTTGGACTTCAATTGGAACCTGCTAATTTCCCAAATGTGTTTGGACCTTCATCCACTGCCTTTCTAGTACATTAACAGGAAGTTATACTGGAAGCAGAGGACTCAGGCCGTGAACTGGCATTCTGATAATGGGATGTAGGAAGCTTAATCCATTATGCCAGAATATATGCACAACTTTTCACAACTTTTGGACTTTTAACCGAAGTAATTTGAATTTATACTGTGACAGGAGAAAAATTATCAAAAGTTTAAATGTAACAAAACTTCAAACATAGCAAATATTTTAATTTTTAAGCTAAAGTAATGCAAAAATACTCCCCAATCAACTTGTTTCTTATTTTACTTTTTATTATATTTCTTTTTCTTTGTCAGATTTCTGATGATTGAGTCACAGTTTCCTTCCTTTTTTATAAACTTACCTTAAAATAGTTCTGAGACATTCAAGAGGAATTAAAAAAAAAAAAAAAAACCAGAAGAGTAACAGCCCAAACGATCAGGATAAAATACAACATGGAAACAAGGTTTGTATTTATGCAGAAAAGTTTAAACTCTGTAAATTCTAAATGTCACTGATTACTTCTGTCTGGAAAGATTATATGTTGCATGCAAATCAGCAATCATTTTAATTTCAATATACTAACATTCTACTTTGAAATGTGACAATGGTAATTCTTCACTAGAGATTCTACACATAATTATTTAATTATTTACATAGTAATATACAGATATTTCATGTTGTTTTACAGTCTACACATGTTTTGAATTAAAATAAATGCATTTATCAGATGTTTTAATTCACTTGTGCCTGCTATTAGATATGCCCAGTGTAACTCTAAGTAAAAACTTTTACTTTTTATTTACATAAATATTAGAAATAATATTATAAAAATACACTGCATTTTCATACTGTATATTTACCACATTCTATAGAATAGAGACAGCTTGAAACATATTAATACAACACACAGAGCCATTATATGCAAAGAACATATATAAGTACTAAATATGAGAATACAGTACAAAGAATGAATTGAATTATTTCTAGGACAGAAAATTTTGGATGCTAAGAATACTACCCTGCATATTGCATATGAGCCATGTTAGATATTCAAGTATCAGCTTTCAGAAAGGTTAAAAATCTGTTCCTAAATTCTACATCAAGTTTGACAAAAGCAAAGAATGAATAAAACAGAAATAAACCAAACATCTTAAATGAAACAGAAATAAAACAGTAAAAGTGAGATATCATGAGAAGCAACAACTGTGGTGAACTGAAGTGTCTTACTGTCTTACTCTCTTCCTTGCTCTTCATCAATGTCATCAGATCAGCAAGCTGCTCATTCACTGTAGAGGGGTATGCACAAGGCAGTGAATGTGTCCCATGGCACAGATTAACCCTAAGTGGCTCTAGGCCAAGAATTTTATGCTCCAATGGAAACATTTTTTTTTTTTTTTGGCCAGGTCCACATTCTTGGTGATATCACGTCCTGAATGTTACTTTAAAGGCCTATCATTGTAGTTTTTATTTTCCAAGATGGACTATTGTGTTTGTTACTAACAACATTCTAAAAGAAAAGTCTTGAGAAGTGAGACTGAAAAAAATTAAAATAAAACCATAAAATGTTACAAAATCTGCCAGACCTCTTCCCTTTTAATCTAGATATCTTATTTGTAACAGATATATAAAATAAGGATTTTAAAAAATCACAGTATCGACAATAGAAACATGACAGATTTGGGCTCAGTTCCACTTTCTTGTGTTTTTGGAAATGTTCCTTTTAAAATTTTCTGCCCTTTTAGAGCCTTACCTATAAAACTAGAACAAGAAAATGGTCTTTACAATGTTAAGTATCTTTCAGCATTTTAAAGTATTCTTTAGGAGCCAGTGTTGTGACATAGTAACCCACTTGAGATGCCAGCATCCCATACAGATCCCAATTCAAGTTCCAGCTGCTCCACTTCTGATCTAGTTTCCTGCTAATATGTCTAGAAAAGCAATGGAAAATGCTGCAACTACTTGAGTCCCTACATTTATGTGGGAGACTCAGAAGAATTCCTGGGACTGGTTTTGGCCTGGAGAACACTGGTTACTGCAGCCAGTTGGGAATGAACCACTGGATGGAATATTTCTCTCTCTCACTATCTGCTTATTTCTCTGTAAGTCTGCCTTTCAAACAAACAAATCTTTAAACTACTCTTTAAAATATTCATTAAATATTAATAATAAAATATATGTTTAAAACCAGCTACACATCAAAGTTCTGAAAATTATCACTGATTTGCTTTCGATACTTATCAGTCACAGGATACTTTTCTTTGATTACTTAATATAAATTCAAGAGAACTTAACTCATAAAAAATCCCAACAAAGTCATACAATTTAAACCTTCACTAACAAATTTTCACTAATATACAACATGTTATTTTAATAGTTTAAAGGACAGAAAGTGAACAATCAATACAAGGTGAGGAACTGCTATCTGGTTAATACATGATACCTTCTTCCACAATCTCTCCAAGGCATATATGAATAGTTTCTGGTCCTCAAATGGTTTTGAATGCTGACTTTGTGTCAAAGACTGTTAAAGATGTTAAAGACAAAGTGATAGCAATGAGATGGTTCCCATGCTGTGGACCTTGTAGATGAAATACACACTTAGGCATAGTAACCACAAGATATTACAACTGAAATACTGATTGGAAAGGATCTAACTTTCATTTAGTCTAATGGACAGCAGGTAAAGAAAGTTTGGACTATTTATTTGCTTCCTCTACAAAAATTACAGTAGAATGCATTTAATCCACAGATTTGACTTACATAATGGATATTTATAAGCAGATCGTAGTATCAGAATATAGGACCTGAAGGAAAAACATTGTTTTGGCATAACATTTAAATGAGTTTAGTTGGCCATTTTTAAAGGACAAATTTTTTTCAAGTAACTCCATATAATTTATTCATACTTCTCTACCCTTTCACAGTCTTTAAAGAATAAAATAATTGAATCATTCTTTAAAAGTTTATATATAGTAAAGCTTTCTGATTTGGATTACTTAGGACATAAAACCATTTTATCATAATTTTAATAATTGTGTTTGAATAATTCATTCTTGTGGAAAAAATACTATAGAAGATACAGTATTTTATATTAATTTTGTTTTACAAAAGTTGGCAAAATAATATTGATTTATGGGCATTATTCTGTACAATTACTTGTATAATAAACAAAATGGTGATCACCTATCTGGTATGATGTAAACAAAAATAGTCACTGGCAAAAGCATCATAGCTCAATGCATGTATAAACAACACAAAAAGCAGTATGTTCGAGGATTAAACAAACTCTAAGTAAGCAAAAATTATTCTTTATCCCTAATCATGTTATGACATTAGGAGAGAAAAAATGTTTTGATTTAAAAATCTGTCAGCTATCATGTAATTTAAAATGTAGTGACATATACTGCTAAAAGGTATATATTAACATTAAAGACCCAAACTCCAATGATTAATATTACAGTGATGACAGAATGAGAGTGCTTAATTTTAATCCACTGTTTATCTATGGGGTAATTTATAGATCACTCGACATGTTTTAATAGTAGACATAACATAATATCCCCCCCTAATACCCATTTGCTTTCAAGATCTGACATTTGCAATTACAAATACAGAGAAATATCAGGGGTTGCTTTTATTGGGTATGTATACAAATAGCTAGCCATCCCATACACAGTTTATAAAAGTGATCTATTAATAACAAAACTGTTCCAAAGACTCGGGGTCTCTTTCGAATATCAGTAGGTTGACTTAAAATGAGGGCAGAAACGCAGACGGGTCAACACATTGATTTGTCTGCCAAATATAGTTTTGCCATCATAAATCTCAGGCTGACAACTGCACAAAGCTTTCCTTACCCAAACACTGCCGAGTAAGGGCGTTTATTCACTGATTGGTTGATAGTCTCCATGACAACTGATGCCACAATTAGACAAGTACAATCCCACTTTCAAACATGTATATAATTCATTAATTCAGCAGGATTGGTGATACATTATGAAGGAAATATTTTATATGGAGATTGATATATTTGCCTCTTATCAAGAATAAAATATCTTACTAGGAGTGATGAAAACAACCATGTAATTAAGCTAACTTAAATTTGAAAAGGAAATGTGAATTTAAGCATATTTTAAAAGTTTTATAGGTGTCGCATTGTAAAAATTAAATAATACTTGAGTTGTTTTTCAAATTATTTTATATGAGCTACTTAAAAAATGGTAGGGAAGAATATGAGTTCAATTTTCTCCATGCTAAATAAGATAGCAACAAATATTTCCTTGGCACTTGAGAGGAAATAATTTAACTCATTGCTGAGTGATTGTTGAATTTAACAGATACTCATCTGTACAGCCCCAACAAAAATTGCAAAAGAAGTCGTTAGCTTATCCTTGGTCTACAAAGGAGTCATATTAGCCAGATATCTCCCAAGGCTGAATATACACTCAGAAGGTAAGATTAATAAGGAGGCATACAATGAGAAGTATAACACAAGTAAAAATTGTATTTATCATCTCGTACTAAATTTTAATGTGTTACTCTTATCAACCCAACAAGTGAAATACTGATATTTTTTAATTCATTTTTTGTCTTTAGGCTACAAAGGTCTTACAATAATGTGGTTAGAAAATTAATAGTTTAGGTATTCATTTGTTTATCTTTGTAGGAGTATATAGGAAAACATGGGGAAAGACATCACAAACATGTTAATGATGCTTACTTCAGAGATGTGGGCTATCCTAATTTATCCAATTACAGAATAATTTACTTTTTCATTTTAGGCACAAAATGAAGTACTAAAACCCAACTAATGATTTTTTTTGAGTACAATATGAATGTATATATGAATGCTTTAAAAATTCATTTGGAAATGAAATTTTAAGTATACGTATTTGGTGTAAAATGCACACCGGCACTTGTGGTATATGTATGTGTATAAAATAGAAAAAGAGATCAGATGAGCATGCACTACATGTCTGTAAGGAAATGGTAGTAGGAACACAAATACTTCTTTCCTTTTATTCACCTGTATTGCTTACAATAAGGAAGAGTTTTTTTTTAAAAAATTAAAATCGGTTATAATTCAAGTGAATGAAACACTTAAGAATCTTCTATGTCTAATGGTCATTGTTAGGAATCAGAGATACAAAGGTGTTTAAAAGTCTCTGTGTTCAAAGTCAATGAAATTTCATGGGCACACAGAATCTATGAATAGGTAAATTTATAGCATACAGAATGGAGAATATAGATACTGTTTGAATATGAGGCCAGAGTATTCATCATATAACCCTTTAAAGATGTCATATTTTTCATTATTTACATTACAAATACTTACTAAAGGTTTTAAAAAGATATTTTAAAAATAAGTATCAAAATGTAGTCTTTTTGAACAATTTAAAATGCAGTCGTTTTGAGCCATTTTGAAATAAGTCAACAATAAACAAGCTAAACCATTGCCCTTTAAAGAAATGATTTCACTTAAATGGGCCAAAATTTAGAATGATGTCCCAGAGCACACAGCATTTCATCTTATTCTTCGACTATGATTATAACCCAGAAGTTCATGTTAAAAATAGGCCTAGCCTTTAATGAGGTTGTATAAATTGACATCCATGTTTATTATCACCATAACATGTTTCTTTCCCAAGAGTACCTCATATCATTTGCCTAATAGCCAGAGGGATCCTAAAGTGCATCACATCATTTCTTTTCCTTATCATAAGTATAGAAATATTTTTCATATTTGTTTGCCTAATTTATCCAGCATGTAATAGTTGACTTTATATGAAAGGTTTCAAAACACCTACGGAATATGTGCATTATCTTTTAATTTCATATTTCCAGTAACTTTTTTGAAGTTCTTTCATATTTAGTTTGGATTTACTCGAGGAATCATCGCACATAAACATAAATGATATTAAAGCTAAAATCCAAACTTCACATATTCTGAAAGAGGTTCTCATAGGGTACCAATGAAGTACCTGAAATCAATGGTCGATGGAGTCTAAAAAGGACTATATTCCTTTGACAAACTCCTTATTTCAGCTGGAATTCTCCTCCAAGAGCGGACTTGAGGTAAGAACCTGAACGAAGGGAATGATGTCATGGAAGAGGTGTTGAGTTTAGGGGCAGAAGAACAAAAAAGGAAGCAAAGCCAGTCTGAGAATGTGCTGGTCACCAGCATCACCACTAACTGGTATCAAATCCTACTGGGATCTGTTGAATAGCTGTGGAGAATTCATCTCAAAAGGTTTGCCTAAGGGATCAAATTAAGAAGCAAATATTGATTGGCTCCAGATGTAAGCTTTCTTGGTTTTCCAACTTTTGCAAGTGGGAGGTTTCCTGAAGTTACAGCAATGCATCACAAAGCATTGGAGCTGGGGGGAGAGGGGTCGGGGAGGGGACATCTGTTGAGGGGTAGTTGCCGCAGATCATAACATAAATAACTTCAAACATCACTATAGTAAAAGGTGGACTGAGAAGGTGTGAGGCAGGAAAGGAGAGATCATAAGACTGCCTTGTACTTTCACCAAAACTGGTCAATGGAATGAGCATCTGACATGGGCTCAACTGCATTTAGAGGTTTATTCAAGCTGAACTATCCTATCCAATCTGACAGACGCATACTGTGATAAAATGCTCTTTTCTAGTTTGATTGTTAATGTCAAAGTGGGCTCCCAACAGCTTTCTTACCTGAGTTACTAGGAATGTTTCTTGTGATGCAATCAAGCCAACACAAGGAACCCCTGCCTTTAACATTCTGAACTGTTTCACTACCCTCCTAGTTATGACACTTATTTCTAACTCCAATTCTGTTTTTTTTTTTTAATTTTTTTGTACACTTTTAAAAGAACAGTCACTAATCCACCCTCATTATGTGTGGAAAGCCATGTCACTTCTTTCTCTGTTGGAATTCTATCAACTTATTCCTAGATTTTAAGTTATGTGTATAAATATAGTTCAAAAAGTAAAAAACTTCTCTAAGTTTTATTATTTAAGAAAGGTTTCTGGGGCTGTAATTGCGGCAAACAGGGTAAGCGTTGTTTGCAAAGCTGGCATCCAGCATGGACACCAGGGCTGAGCCAGCTCCTTGCTAACGTGCTTGTGAAAGCATCAGAAGATGTCCCAAGTCCTTGGGGTCCTAAGCCCGTGTGACTGCCGTTCAACTAAATAAATGCCCTTTAAAAAAAAAAAGGCTTCAATGTACACTCTCATTATTTTACAATCTCCTCAAAACAACTTTCAACTCTTCAAGGTATTTTTTAAAATGTCTCTATGTCCATCATTTCACTCTATGTCTTAGTTGCTAGCGATAAATTTATTGGCCTCTGGTTTTTGACTTTTTGCTATGATCGTATTTTTTTCTGCCTCTCTGGGATGTTTTAGATTCTTCCTTTACTGCCAGGGTTCCCAGTTTTTGTGTTAATGTACTAAGTAGCAGTCCTATTTTATCCCTGAGCTGAACAGTTATTAAGGTTTTTTTATCTTGGACTTTCTAATTCCAAATCTCATGATCTTCTTTTCTGAAAAAGGAATCTGGATATTGAAATATTTGGTAAGTTCTTTAGCTCTGACTCATTTCCTACCACTTTCTAGATATTTTCTCTGTTCTGTAAACCCTTTCTTCTAAACCAATTTTTATGTCATCAATCTTTCAATTGCTAAGAGCGCTATGTTATTTAAATGCTGTCTCTTGTTTCACTAATTGTAGCTTACTTCTGAGGATACTAGTGATAATTTTTTTTTTTTAAACCAAGTTTTACCATCCTGCTCCCATCAGTTTGCTGTTTTTTCCTCTTTGCATGTTTAGGCTATTGCCTTTCATGTGGGAGGTTTTGCTCAGATATCTGGCAGTCTCTGCTTGCTTGCATATGTTTTTAAGAGTGGGAGAATAAAAAGCTGGGAAGCTCCATGTGCACGATCAGTCTTCTAACAACACTGCCTCTCAGTGCAAGGCTGAATGTCACTGTAAGGAGACAGGCTAGGCTGGTTCTTTGGGAAAGTCATTCTTAGATGACTCTCTTGGGCTAGGCAGATACACTAGAGACGTACCTCCCTTCCTGGCGTGTAAGGTATACACCTGACTACCCTCTAACCTTCTGGCTAAATAGAGGAGGGATGGTAGTCTCAACATTCAGAGATGTGGACACTTACTAAACTTTCATTTTCTTAAAAATAATTGTTGTTTATTTGAAAGGCTTGGATCCTGATTCACTCCCTCAATGTCTGTGATAGCTGGGGCTGAGCCAGGTTGAGGCTGTGAGCTAGGAACTCAGCCAGGATCTCCTATGTGAATGGCAAGAACCCAAAACCATGAGGCAGTATACTGCCTTCCTACTGAGTACCAGTAGGAAGCCGGACTCAGTAGCTGAAGCTGGAAATTCAACACAGGTATGTCAACACTGGACACTGACATCTTAACTAATTCTTAACAACTAGCCTAAAGTCCAGTCCCTGAATGTGTAAGAAAAAAAATTAATTCCTTCGAATTAATGTCTCCTTTGTGGGAATCCCAAGTTGTTCATAATTTTGATGGTGCTAGCTGCTACTTTACACAAAAACAGAACGGGTGTCATTTCTTATTTTTAAGGAAAGGGAACATAAAATTGTAACCAACTGGCGGCTCTCATTTCTAGAGTTTGAATCCTGAACTAGTGACATAAGAAATGGAGATGGTTGTGGTCATTTTTAAGATTGTGATGGCTAGTTCTTTTTGCTCTTTGGTGTGAGCATTTGTTGCAGTTGTTGCTATAGTGTCATTTAAAGGGTTATAAATTTATGTCTGCATTCTAAGAATGTCCTGCCAGGCTTCTCTCAACTTTTACGAGAACCCTACAACCAACCAGTATATTCTGTTTTTGTCCAAGATTACAAGCTTCCCTTTCTGCTATTGTAACCAAGGATCCTAATACAACTGCTATCTGTCAAGTGGCATGGTCCCTAATGATATCATACAGAATAACTAAGTTTCAAACAGTTAAATCATGGCTCTCATGAAGTCATATATTTAACTGAAGTGCATGTACTACAGTTCTAAAAAGAAAAATACCACGGTGGAACAAGCATTTGGTGTAGCAGTCGGGATGCCCATTGATGCACCACATCCCGTATCAGAGGAACCAAGTTTAAGTCCTGGTTTTGGCTCAGAGCTAGAACTGAAGTGTTCTTCCATGTAAGGATTTGTATTTGTGGGAGCTGTTTAATTCCACACAAAAGGGTGGCTTTACACGATGTTGTCTATGTCTACTTGAACATCAGCCTTATAAAAACATGATTTCTGATTTACAGAGTCATCACATACATACTTACCTTACTAGAGTATTAAAACAACCTTTTGAGGTAGGAAGAGAAAGGTATTATTTCCTTATTTGAAAATGAGACAGATGAGGCTCAGAAAAAAGTAACTAGTCCATGTGAACCACATTAACAAATGGAAGAGGTGCTTCTGTCTTGTTTTGATTTGTTATTGAATTAGAGGGTTTGAACCAAAACCAAAGTTTGTGTGAAGTGAGGTCCAATTTGTGTAAAATCAAAGTGTAAAAGGAAAGTGGAGGTTCCTACTTAATGCTTTTCTCTAGTTTTCTGTAACTGAGTATAAGGCATTAAGAAAAAAGGCAAGTATCATGTTTTGTGTGATGTCTAAGACACTCTACTTCTAGACCACAGTAAATGTTCAGCAAGAGAAAGAGAACATAGTACAACGGCTTTCCCCCCACCATAACTGTTGGCTCACAAAATAATGAATATTCATAAGTGTAAAAATAAGGTGACATGTATGTAGAGGACTGGTGATATTATTGAAATAATTTGAAGGTACTTCAAAAGCTTATGAGCAACAAAATTAAAAGACAAGTTTATTTGGAAAAAATCTGAAATTCATGCATAAGTCAAAGGTCTTTAAAAAGTTCATGAAGGTGTCTATTATGAAAAAATGATGCATGGATGTTAAAGTTTTTGTATCAGAACAAACTTACTTGTAAAAATCATCCTCCATTAATAGAAGCCTAGTAAGACCAGGAATAAAAGTACTTTTCAAACAACAACAACATACCTTTTTTGACCTATTAAAAGAAATCATTTGAAAACAAGGTTACCCAATGACAATGAATTAGAATTGAGACTCATTCAATGCAGGTTAAATCGTAATAAAGCTTTTGTTAAATGATCTGAAAATATGTTTGCTGAGTTTTAATATTTCATATCTGTATCTTATTCACCCAGAATCACTATAAATGCTTTGCAGTGTATTTACAATAGCAAAAAGTGAAAAGAAACCAAATGTACAAAAGAAAGAGCTGTTCAGAATATCTATTCATATTGACACAATGTACACGTACACAATGATGTCATTAAATTAAATTTTTAGCAATTTTCAACAAGGCAAGGGAAATGTTATAGGAGATACACACACTTTTCAGTATGCATTGTGTGTGTGCATGTTTGTGCTGTGCTGCAAATTATCTAAAAGGAGCAGGAAATAATAAAGTATAACGTGCAAAATATGAAGTATGTAAAAAAAACCAACAACCTCACCAAGGAATAACATAAAACTAAAATTTAGCAGAGTTTGTCTGATATTGTCATTATGACCACTCTGCTATTTCTATTTTTCTAAAGATTTTCTTCAAAATGTGTTGAGGCTTTTTGTAATAAAAATTTAGAGATAGTCTTCTGCATCATGATATATAATCAGGGTAAGACAATATTGCTTGAACTCTTAAATCTCTAGCTTACTTACGCAATGATAGTTTCAGGATTCTGAAATGTAGATGCATCCAATCAGCTTCTACATGATTGGCTTTATGCCTGACTGCCCATTACTCAGCACACTCAGAGAGCATACAGAATGTTCATGCTGCCATTGAGCTTTGTGACAGCGGAAGGAGTATTGCTTTCATAGAAATCTTAGAAAATGCCATAGTTGTTTCAGAGTAAATCTGGAAAAGTTCCTAGTTTATACATTTTTCCATCTAATTTTTATTACACAGGACACTATCTAACAGCAAGCTGCTCCAAGCTACTCAGGAAGCTTTCTGCTTTCAAGTCTCTCAAAGGGAAGGGGGTCTACCTAAGAGATAGGGGTATTTGTAAGAGATTAAACCATTATAATTTATCCTTTTAATGTAAATTGTCCCTTTTAGTCCTACCCGATCATTCCTCAGGGGAACAACAGTTGCTAGCTACCAACTGACATGACATTACAGACAAAGGAAAATGAGAGACAGAGAGACACAAAAGTGGTGCAAAAAACCATTTATCTATTTGTGACATATGTAAGCTAGTACTCCAGAATAGATTCCTCACGATATTCACTGTTTGATATTCACATGATTTTACTAAATTCACGCTGAGTATTTTATTTTTCTATTTTAGGTCTGAAGAGCAGAAATGTGTCATGATGTCTTTCAAAAATATATAAAGATTACATTTAAATTATTTTATGGTTTATTTTGTGAAATATACACATTCAAAAGAGTAGCATATTGATTATACTAAGCATCTCTTCATGAAATATATTTAAATGGTAAAATTGTAATAAGAGTTCTACCCCCGAAGAATTGTAATTTCCTACTTAAAACCAATATAAAGTCTACATAAATCATAACACTGGAAATTAGTCACTTTGGTGAGTGGATTACAACATTCTTTTCTGTTCTTGAGGCTCACTCAAATATTATCACGATATTTGATTACTTGGTTGAGTTTCTGCCCATTAAGGAAATGGTGGCAGTAAATGTGCAGGCTCAGCTCTGAAACTCTAAGGGAGCAATCACTGAGGAACTGGTCAGGTTGGGCTACGGGAATAAAGATACAGTCACTAATGGTACCAAGAAGACATTTCCATTTTGGGGGGACAATTGCAAATCACTAGAAATGATGTTTAATGAAGAAATACCAAAGCGATATCATAGTTGGGCTTATGAGAATCAGACGAGATGCACATGATGGGAAAGAATACTAAAGCAAATGGCGCCAATAAAATAGGACTGATAATTTGTTTAATGTAGCTTTAAGGATGGAGGAGAATTTTCAGGAAAAAAAAAAGGTTTGAATGATTTAAATGTTGGCAGAATAAAAACTAGATGGTGGAGGTGGCAGACAGTGAGAAATTTATGTAAATTTTCTAAGTGAATTTGGAATGCAACAAAAAGGCTTTCCTGTACTACTCTATTAAATTTCATTCCAAATGTTTACTGTAGAGGTTGCAAACCACAAACCTAATGGGAACCAGGTGAGGATGTAAACAAGAGACATAGTTCATGTGTCTGACACAAGGGAGCTGCGGAAAATGTAGCATCTGTGGGGGTGGGGAGTGGGAGGTGGGATGTGTCCTTAAACTACTGGGCCAGTCACCATTGGTTACTGCCAACCATCACCATGCAAGAGCATTGTTCTGACCTGATTTTTCAGAGAAGCTGGAAATTAAGAACATATATGAAATGTCTTAATCTTTAAAACAGTGGATTGCAAGCCATAGTTGGGAACTTTTGGCCTAAAAAAAGAAAAGACATTTTGAATATCTCAGTTATCTAAAAAAACTGAGATAACTGGGATGGAATAAAGTCCCCTAATACATCATCAAATCATAAAATAATTAAAAGACATAACATATTGAACGATGCTCTCTTGTAATAAATTATGAGTACATACAATTATAGAGGATACAGAGGAGATAGTTTATCGAGACTTCCAGGGTGAATGGAAGATAATTTCATTGTGTGCTTGCTTTCCATATATATATACATTATATATAATATATAGTATAATATAATGTAAAATATATATTAATATAAATTTGTTACCTCCAAAAGGACTGACTTCAAGGAATGAGGACTCATAAAAATGTTCAAGGTAAATGCATGCCATGAAAAACTCTACATGTATTATAAATTTTTGGTACAAAAATAAACATTTAATTTCAATTGCCATAAACTTTTGGAAGTATCCATGTATACTTTTCCTGTTGTTTCCAAAATGGAGATTTTTCTTGTTTTTCTCAAAATGGAATTAAAACTTATGTTATGAAAAGCAGTGTTACACAATCACTATATCTCAAATGCAATGAAATTATAAATAAAAGAATAAGAAGCAAAAACATTAGACAGAAGATTCATTTAACTCATTTAACCATTTTGTCTTTTGATGTCTGAAAATAATAACCTGGCAGTTATGTTGCTTATACTTTATATTCATCTATATCTACAAAAAATATACATAAAGAAGCAAAATTTAGTTTCCTCTTGTTTAACTGCATTACAATTTCATTTTCTCTGTAATGAAAAGCATCCAAATTATTTTACTTTTCATTTTAGTGATTGAAACGTAATAAAGCTTTCATGTAACTAACTCCTACTCTCAGGAGTAGACATTCAAATGCTTAAACATTCTTGTTCCTAAAACTGTCATAGTCTGCTACATTTTGCTTGGACACAGTCTAACCGGGACCCCGCAGGGTTCATGTAATTGGAGGTGGGGTTATTCGGAGGTGGCGGACACGATCAGATGTAAAATACAGGGGAAAGTTTTAAGGTCTCTAGGGGCTTATTCCTTGAAAGTAGCTCTAGCGAGATTCCTTGAGTTCTCCCAAGAAGGTTATTAAATGATGGGCAAGCACAGCCTTCCACTATCTCCCTACTCGTGGTCAAGGTATGACCATTTGTTTGCTCCCACTTGCACTCCCAGCATCTCTCTGTGCCTGAAGTATGCTGCTTGGATTTTGGACATCTAAAACTGCGACCCACTTACTCAAATGGCAGCCTGTACCCAGCATTTCATTATAGCGACAAAACCATCAGATGCCTCAAATTGCTAAACTAAATTTCTAGAATCTGATCTTGCCCTAGAAAGCAAAAGGATCTCACTGTAGATTTTAGATAAGAGGTACAGTGACTGTGCATTACAAAGCTGTGTAATTCTATTCAGCACCAGCATAAGCAATGATATATTATTATGCATAATAATACATATACTATATATATTAGCTCTATATCATTAGATGAAATTACAGATAATTTCTAGCAAATACTTAATAATCCCCCCCACACACACATATATATACACTATTATGGTTTAGGCCCTAAAAATTTTTTTTTTCTACTGAAAAAACATTACATTTTCTTCATTAGTACCTACAATACGTATTTCACAGATGTCAGGGGAATTCAGTATAAACTTACAATCAAGTATATTGGGCCAAGTATCACAACAGCCAATATTAAAACATAACACACCCAGATCTAGTGATGGAATGTATTTTTCAATGCTACAGACCATAAAATTATAGAATTTTCCACAGCTTTGACATATTATTTCTCCTCTTAAATCACTGTAATCACCAGACCCGTCTCATGCCTCAGTCTCTAAATGATAATGGAAGCAGGATCACAGTGTAATCAAGGAAGCTCTCAAGATTTATTTTTCAGAAAAATATGATTCCCACTTTCACTAAGTAGAATTCTTCATTAATTAATAGTATCATTGATGGTATTATGTTACTCACCACCGAGTTTCTGAAAAATTTACTTGTAGGACCATAAAAATCAGAATCTGTGGAAAGCACTATATGAATAAATAGCCACATTACAGTCAAATAGGAACGGTGGTCTGAACAGACTGTACAAATTCCTCAATTCTCCTTGTTTTCAGGAAACGGTTTCTTTTCCTAAGAAGGAACGCATAGGCTAAGTTTTGTCCTCCAGACCTTTATCCAACGTTGCCAAGGAGGGCCTTATGAGGAGAACCTGTTTACCAAACATGTGGAGAGGTATTTAGGGTAAATATTGGCCTCCCTTTGCCCTGCGTTTCCACAGTGGCTCTATCAGTTCTGGCTGTCCTGTAGCTCACATCCCAGCTGAAGCTTGAAAGACAAGGAAACAACATCCTCTGGTACTTCTATATTAGTTATAGAGCAAGAATGAGACTCAAAAATCATGAATTGGTGTTTTCCCATAGGGACACAGTAAGCATGTGTTAAACTAATGAACTTTAGACATTGCAAATATATTATGAAAAAGACAGAAAGAGATAGAGAAATAAAATAAATGTTATTGGTGGTTTCTTACTTTACACACACTCTCTCTCCTTGATAAGGAACTGTCGCCAATCGCGTATGCCACTGTGATTGTGTCTAGAACACACAAACAACAGAATATGTGTATGTCTTCTTCCACATCTTGTTCTCATGTTCATAAAATATATGCCACATGGAGGTCTGCTTCATTAACCACAGTGGTTAGATATTATTTATCCAATTTCCTAATGAGGTTATGACACTTGACTGCAATGACAGACCATTATAAACAGTGCTCTATTGAGAACTTCGCACACAACAAAATTCACTTTAATTTCCACTCCACCATCATTAGTCTTCTTTTTTCTCCTATGTAGGTCATTTCTGCCCAATTTTTTCTGCCCATTTTTGAGAAAGCTTTTTTCTTTTATTTCAGTTTGACAGTAGTTGCTGGTTTTACATAACCAGATTACAAAAATATCATGGTAGATAGCTCACTTCAACTTAAGAACCCTGTTGATCTGGTATTGTTCCCAGCGTCTCTATACTTTTCTTTCTTTTCTTTTTTTTTAAAGTTTTTATATATTTCTCAAAATTCTTTTTCTACATTCCACTACATGAAAAAGAATGTGAAGGGCCACAGGAGATCGTTTACATCCTTGAAGTATTTTCTAACAGTACAGACTCCATGAATCAGATCCTGCATGCAGATAATAACATATTTACCAAGAAAATGGATAGTTATCTGATAAGACTTTATTTTTTACTAAGTCTGCCTCAGTATACATGTAACTTAACTCATTTACTGACTTTAGATTGGGATACCCCTAGGCAATATATGGTTTCTTTCAAATTTCTCAGTGTATCCCTTACTGAGCTTAACAAAGATTCTGCTGAAGATATGGAGAGGCAAAGATAGATACTGTCACAATTTTTGGATTTCAGGGTTCACACCATAAATATATCTGAGTATTGTAGTTACATAGAAACTGCTAGCTTTGGGGCCCAGTGGGATAGCCTAGTGGCTAAAGTCTTCATCTTGCATGTGCCAGGATCCCATATGGGCGCTGGTTTGTATCCCAGCTGCTCCACTTCCCATCCAGCTCCCTGCTTGTGGCCTGGGAAAGCAGTCGAGGATGGCCCAAAGGCTTGGGACCCTGCACCCGCGTAGGAGACCTAGAAGGAGGAAGTTCCTGGCTCCAGATTGGCTCAGCACTGGTCATTGCAGCCACCTGCAGAGTGAATCAGCAGATGCAAGATCTTTCTTTCTGTCTCCCTTCTCTCTATAAATCTGACTGTCCAATAAAAATAGATAAATGAAATTTTTAAAAGATGCTAGCTTTTCTCATTCTTGCCATTCAAATTTCACTTCTCTACATTTGCCTGTGTTCCTTGTAACAGTGCTCGGGTTTTTCACCAATAAGCTTGCTCCTTGCCTTTTGAAACATTCTGTAGGCAGACCTCTTTATCACACACTTGATCTTAGGCTCTGCACAATTCCCCTGATTCTCCTAATGGATTTCTGGCACCGCAGGAATCCGCTCCTCTCTAGCACCCTCATGGTTCCAGCCAGAAGAGCAAGGAGGCTTTCTTCTGATTGCTCCAGGACAAATACTCCCAGTAGAAACGAGTTTTGGTTTAGAAGGCACACAGGCACTGCTGACAAGGTGCATCTGCTACTTGCTACTTTTGTAGCCAAACTTTCTTGCACCTGATACCCCAAACTCGTCTTATGTAATAAAGATTAAAGGAAGAAATTTCGTCCAAAGTGTTTAGTATGGTACCTGGTGTACAGAAATTATCTACATTGAAATGGGTGGCATTATTAACAAAACTACGAAATATTCTGTTAGGTGACCTGGTGACACTGTTATGGAATGGTAGCCTAGAAAAATAATTCCTCAACTGAACAGAAACCATTTCCTTCTTTTTCAGAAACCATTTCTTACATATATAATCCAAGGAATGCATATGACCAAGGCCATATGTTAACTATGACTGAAACAGTTATTACATAGAATGAGAACATTTTAGCGACATACTTCTAAAAAAAGATTTCTTTATTTATTTATTATGTGAAATCCAGAGTTGAGAGAGAGACAGTGTGAGAGAGAATGAGAGACCCTTCCATGTGCTGTTTCGCTTCCTAAATGTCTGTAGCAAACAGCTAGAGCTGGTCTAGACCAAATCCTGGACTTGGGAGCTTCTTCTGGGTATCCCTTATGGGTGCAGGGGCTCAAGGACTTAGGCCAGGATCCAATGTTTTCCTAGGTGCATTGATATGGAGCTAGATGGGAAGTGGACCAGCTGGAACCTGAACCAGCATCAATATGGGATGTCAGCATTATAGGTGGTGGCTTTCTTCACTATGTTACAATGCAGGCTCCTGGCTATGCACTCTTACCTGAATTTACTTTTATTCTAATGTATAGTCCAAGAAAATAAGAGCCATTGAAGTTGAAACTGATGCCTACTAACTTGTTTACTACTTCATCAAGTTACAACATGTAGGTATTTTACACAAGAATGTGAAAAGTGTGTACATATATACACACATACACACACACAGTGAAATGCTTCTTGCATTTTAACAGCTTTACTGAGATGTAGTCAACATGACAAACATTTAATAATTAAATCATTGTGAATTACAGAAATTTTCTGTTGAAAAGATTAATGACTTTATAATAATGTTCATTGTTTAATATATATGTATTGATAGCCTATTACGTAGAAGATCCTATTCTAAATCTTAAGGATAAGATTAAATACTATAAATCAGAATTTGTTGATTTCAGGATGATTAGTATGTTAGGCTAAAAGAGTTGAGTGGGCTATCCTGTGCATAGACACCAGCAACATGGTGTCTAACGTGTATTTGTGTATTTGGCAGCACCTCCAGATATTTCCCACTGTCCACAGAGCGCAGAACCATCTTGTGGAACACAGTCACTCTAAATCATCTGATCAGGCTTGAAGAGACCCTCCTCATTTTGATTTAAGGCTACAGGTAAGTATATCATTGCAACTATGAGAGCACCATAAGCAGTCTTCTACTCGGTCATGAATACCTTAATATTTATAGATTTAAATTACATATTTAGGGACATGGTCACTTCTTAGCAGTGTTTCACATCAACACTTTCTAGGACAATCCAAAGTATATGTATTAGATAATATATTCAAAGCCCATAATAATCTCAGAAGTGACAAAAATTAAACTTCATGATTTGTACAGTTTATGCTGTATCCCCACACCAGTGAATTTCTTCACCAACCTACATTTTAAATAAACGTGTGATGAAGTGTCTGGGGCTTCAGTATTCAGCATTCACTCAGAAGAACAAATGATTCAATAATTCAAAAAATAAATGCTACTTTGCTTGGATAAATTTTCTTGTCCATATGCTGGGTGGCACTGATTGATGCCTGCCTGCTGGCATTGTTTAGACAGCTCAAAATTTAAGGCCATTTTGTGGTCTTTGCAATGTCATTCCTGATTCTAAATTCCTGAAAGGATGCCATTTTACTCAGAAGGTTGGGTCCCAGTTTTTAGAGTCCCTCATTCCTTTGTTGGCCCCCATCCATGCTCTACTTTTCCTGACTATAGTCACCTTAGCAGCTTGTTACTAGAAATTGTTGCTATCCCTCTCTTTAACTCAAGACTGAATGATAAAAATCAAGAAGAAAAATTGCCTTTAAAGTATGGCAAAAAGAAAACTACACTGTTTCTTACTGGCTAATTGGGAATGTCCCTTGTGGTGTTTTGTAGAAATGTTTGAGAACTCAGATAATCGCACAGCCAGCACAGAGGATTCCCACTTGACATACTTGATAATAATTCCTATCTGGAAATTATACAAGAGCGATAATGAGACACCATGACTTAACAGCTACTTTCCTAAATGATTACATTAGTGAGGTGTAAATCAATAAATGGTGATTAATGAGGTTACATTTCATTTTTGTTAATTCAGTGGTGTTCAATAAAAATGTTGCTTATAGTAGTTCAAATAGAGACACAGCCATAAAATATGTTTCCTTTCTCCTTTAACCTCTTTCATGATTTGTCTCGTTGTTTGGGTTGTTTTTGCCATGGCAACTCAAAGAAGCAGATGGTAATGGTTATTAAAAGGAGGCAACGGTCAATCTCGAGATCACATTGTGCTCTTTCATTGCAATCAAATATGTAAAGATGTAAGAAGTCAGGGCAGCTAGCTTTAATGAGCACTTACTATTTGTTAGGCAGCATGCAAAGAGCCAACCCTGGATTACAACTTTTAATTTGCACAAAAGTCATAGCAAAACACGTGAAAGGTAATCAACTGCATTAGCCAATGAGGAGGAGAAAGTTAAAACCACAAAGGCAATGCTCTGACTTGCCCGCATGGCTGACATACAAAAGAAGGATAACAGCCACTGGTGGTAATAACATAGAACAGCTGGGATTCTCTTACCTGATGTGCAAGGAGTTTAATTTGCTACTCCAGACTGGAAAGCTGTTTGGTAGATCTGCTAATGCCAAAGGCGCACTTACTCAAACTCCATGATTCAACAGTTCCTGTCCAATGGAAATGTGCACAGAGAGAATGTCAAAAGGTTTGCAGAAAATTAATGTACATTTATTTTAACTTAGAAAAATGTTTGAAGCCTCATACATAGTTTATCCATAATACATATTTTCCATGAAATTTTTTTTAAAAAGCCCTCATATTTGCTGATCATACACAATATCTGTGGCAAACCATTTAAATAGCTCTGGACAAAAAAAAACCTGAATAAGACAGAATAGAAACAAGGCTGTGGCATACCCACAAAATGGAATACTATGCAACTACACTAATGAGCACACTGTAAATAGAAGCAACAATGAAAATGACCCTCCAAAAATTAACGCCAAAAGAAGCTAGACACAAAAGAGGTCACAGGGTTTTATATGAGGAGGTAAAACTTTTTTTGGAAAATGAAAATTATGCTCATTTTTAGTGTCAAATTTGCTGTAATTTATGCATAGGTTTTCATAAGGTATATTTTCATAGACTTCTTGAAGACTAGATACATCAATACAGCAAAAAAAAAACAGACAAAATTCTAATGATATATGTCATTAAAAGTATGCTTTGTTAACATAATATTGAAATGAAAATAAGAGAAAATTTTAACAGGAGGTTGTTTCTTGGTTTGGGTGCTGTGTTCACAAGTGCATTAGTCTTTGTAAAAACCTCACTAAAGTCTTGAGGTATCAGGGATTATTATTTCTATAGAGGGTTGATGAAGTTATAGTTAATGTGGCCAAAGTCAGGAAGGTAAAATCTGAATCTGGGCAGTTGCCCACACGTATCCTATTCTTAAGGGCCATTCTAGATCCTGGACAATGGAGCGTAATGCATGTCCTCTGCCTTTTACTCTCCTGGGATGAAACGAATGCTGAGGTTTAGGCAGGTTCACCTGGGATCTTCCTAGACTGGAGGTCCTGAGTTCTCCCTCTTGATGAGGTGTTGGATAACATAAAACTCTGGGGCCAGGGCAGGAGGGTGGTGGCATATCAAGCTAATCCTCCATCTGCTAGCGTTAGTATCTGGTACGAGCACCAGTTCATGTCCCAGCTGCTCCATTTCCCATATATTTCTCTACTTGCAGTCTGGGAAAGCAGTAGAGGATGACTCAGGTCTTTGGGCCCCTGCACCCACATGGAAAACTAGCAAGAAACTCCTGGCTCCCTACTGTGGCTCTGGCTGATGTGGCCATCAACGGAGTGAACCACTGGATGGAAACCTCCCCTCTGTCCTCGTTTTTCCTTCTCTTTCTGTAAAATCTACTATTCAAATAAAAAAAATTTAAATGATCACATAAAGACTACAAGAGGCTATTCACATTTCACTGTGTGTTCAGTTGGTGAATGATACATCCAATTGCAGGTCGCAAGTCTTCCTCCCAGCTGAATCCCAAGGTGGGAAATTTAGAGGTAAGGACCTTGAAATTAATAGTAAGAGCAGGCATTATGACACAGATATAAAGCCTCAACCTGTGACACCAGCATCCCATGTGGGCATCAGTTCTTGTCTGGTTGCTTCTCTTCAGACCCAGCTGCCTACTGATGGACTGGGAAAGCAGTGAAGGATGGCCCAAGTACTTGGGCCCCTGTACATGTATGGGAGACTCTGAAGAAGCTCCTTGCTTCTGGCTTTGGATCAGCCAAACTCCGGGAATTGTGGTTATTTGGGGAGTGGACCAGTGGATAGAAAAAACTGCAGCTTTCCTAAAGTCTCCATAATTCTGCCTTTCAAATAGAGAAATATTAAAAAAAAAAAAAGTTCCTGGGCCATGACATGAAGAAATGAAGAATACAGGAACAAGTTCTTGTGAGAACTGATCAGCATAGTGGATAATGAATAGCTGATGAGAGGGTATAAAACCACAATTGAAAGAAAAAGAGCTTAAAATAAGGCCAGGCTCCTTAACAGTGCCGACAGAGAAAGCTGTCACGGGCATTCTAAAGAAAGTCAGAATTCTGTGCCTTCAAATTAACAATAAAGAAGTCAGTGGTGATAGCATCCGATGCTATTATTATTGGGTAGTTACTCAGCAGGTGAATCTGGTTAGAGCCTTATAAATTGTAATTAAAGTATGATATACAGATTTGGGGGTCCACTTCCAGTGACTGCAATCTAAAGTAGAATCTGAAAATGTGAATGCATTTAAAATTTAACTTAGATAACTCCGATGCATCAAGGATGCTTTAGGAAACGATGAGTTAGCAAATAATGTTGTCTGAAAGTGCATTCAAACATTGGGTCATATTGTTTATTGTAGGCCCAAGAGATAACACGCATAAGAAAAACAGAATACAAAGGGCGTTCATTCATTTATCAAGCAAACTTTGTGCAGGTTAAATTTTAACCTGGTTTTAAATTGCTTTGCAAATATAACTCATATTAAAAGATAACAAAGCCAAAAATATTAGAAAGAATAAAATAAATCCCAAGTAATTTGAGGAATGCAAACCAAATATATTTCTTAAGTACACACTTCCACATACATACATAATTTCTTAAGCCCTCTGGCTTTTCAAAAATTTTAGCATGATGAATATCCTCGAGTTAATTGAAGAAATAATTTAAAATGAATTTGATATATTCTAGGAGTTTCAAAAAATGATAACAATGCCATTTGCTTAGAGTTTCAGAGAATGATATAAAATTAGATTTCATAAATTTTACGAAAACAACAGTAGGAAATAGTAATGATTTGTTCACTATACTTCTTATGGTTATTGCATAGTTATTTTTATAGTCCATAAAATTAGTATCTAAATTAATCTAACTTTATCCTGATTTATTATTCTTATTTAACAATTTTCAAAGTGTTGAAGCTAGTGTTGTGGCGTAAAGGGCTAACCAGCCAGCTATGACCTGGGTACCCCACATGAATGCTGATTTGACTCCCTGCTGCTCCTCTTCTGACTCAGTTGCCTGCGAACGGCCTATGAAAGCAGTGATGGGTGATTAGTGGTTGGGTACCTACCTCTTGCGTGAACCAGCATTCATGTTTGGGGACAGAATGCATGAGTGGAAGAATCCTGCCTCTTTCTCTCTCTCCATATAAATTTTTAAGGAAAATTACAAAGTGCTTGTGTTTCACAGAGTTCTGCATTTCCTGACTAGAAATTATAAATTGTACATACGAATCATATATGCACAACTGAATTTAACTGTGAATTATAGCATATTTATCAATGGTATATAATACAGAAAGAATGTCTTGTTTCCTTTTTTAAAGATTTATTTATTTGCAAAGCAGTGCAACATATAGAAAGGGTGGGGGAAAAAGAAAATGAGAGAGAGAGGTCATTCATCTTTTTAGTTCACTCCCTAAATGGCCACAACAGCGTGGCATGGACCAGGCTAAAGACAGGAGTTGGGAACTCCACCCTGGTCTCAAAGTGGGTGTCAGGGACCCACCTACCTCAACAACATCTTGCTGCACTCCCAGGTGCACTTACAGGAAGCTAAAATGGATGAGATGTTGATGTTGCATGCAATACCTTAATATGCTGGTTACAACTCTGGCTCAATGTTGTTACAATTTAGAGGAAAATATAAACATATCTGTTAATAGATAATGAAGTAAACTATATAAGTACATATATTAAAATTTAAAGATTTTCTCACATAGCTTAATTAGAAATTTCTCAAAAATTCAAATAGTGTTAGTGATACGATACAGCAAGTCGAACCACCATGTGCAATGAGGCCTCCTTACAGAGGGTGCTGGTTTGATTCTGGCTTCTGTGCTTCTGATCCCATCTCATGCTAACTCAACTGAGAAGGCAGCAAGGATGCTGAAGTGCCCAGGCCCAGGCCACACAGGTGGGAGACCAGGATGGAGCTCCCAGTTCTTGGCTTCTCGTCAAGAACTGGCTGTTGTAGCCTTTTGGATATCAGTACTTGGAATAACTTGGTCTTTCACTCTGACTTTCAAATGAACATACAATAAATGAATCTTTAAAAAGGAAACTGTAAATTATGGATTTTTGCTACTCAGTAGGATGTAGTGAGCTACTGCAGATTAATATTTCTACTGAAATTAGACAACATTAAATAAATTATAAAAGTAACATTTTTAGAACTCTCAGTAAACAACAAAAAAGATTAAGCATCTTTGGAGAAGTGAACTTGTAAAAAAAAAATGAGCTGATACACTTTGATGAGAAATAATTTTCCAGGGGGTAATCTTTGCTTCAAAAGACAGTTGCTCAGCCCTGCACTGTAGCATAGTGGCTAAACTCACCTTGCATATGCTGGTTCATATCCCAGCTGCCCCACTTACTGTCCAGTTCCCTGCTATTGCTCTGGGAAAGCAGTTAAGAATGACCCAAATTCTTGGAATCCTGCACCACATGGGAGACTCGAAAGAACCTCCTTGCTCCTGGCTTCAAATCAGCTCAGCTGTGGCTGTTGAGGCCACTTGGGGAGTAAACCAGCAGATGGAAGATCTTTTTCTGCCTCTCCTCTCTGTAAATCTGACTTTTCAATAAAAATAAATAAATCTTTAAATAAAAGACAGTTACGACAGAAAGAAGAAAACAGTTATGATTGGGGAAAGGAAGCCAGAGTGATAAGATTTGGGCTCTCAAACAGGGGCCATTTCTTCAGAAATTGACTAACCTAAGTTTGCATGAGAGTTTAAAGAATTGGCCAAAGGAATCTGAAAGACAGAACAACAACAAAATCCAGGATTGTAGAGGTTGAAAACAAAATCTTCCATGGGAGAACACATGAAAAATTGGGCAACCAACAAGAACCCTAAAATTAGAACTAACGTTACCTGATCCGTGTCAGAGGCCACGGAAAACAACAGTTTAGAATGGTATTCTTCAGGGACAGAGAAACTGTCATGTTTTTAGGTATCTGTAGTTCAACAATCAAGACTGCCAGCTTTGGGGCCCTTCCAACACAGTACTAAACTTTGAATTTATGCAAGGTTAAAGGTTAAAGGTCAAAGACATCAGCTGAAACAACAGACTGACAAGTGCTACAGCCCAGGCCTGATAGTTCCCACTTTTAATTTAATTTGGCTGATCAACCTTTCAATATTATGTGCCAAACCAGAAGAAAGAACAACTTTATTCTCTTGAAGTAAACATCTTTTGTAGTCTCTACAGCTTTTTAAAGTATAGCTTTTTTATTTTTAAAGATTTATTTATTTTTATTGGAAAGTCAGATATACAGAGAGGAGGAGAGACAGAGAGGAAGATCTTCCATCCTTTGATTCACCCCCCAAGTGGCCACAACGGCCAAAAATTATTATACATAAGAAAAACCAAGAGAAAAAATAGGTAATAGAAACAAGCCCACAGATAGTCCAGATACTAACAATAGCCCACGTTTTAAAAATAATCGGCTTGTTCAGGAAAACAGGAAAAAGTGGACAACTGGACTTATTTGAGTCTATTTTAAAAACAACTTGGCAGTTTAGAACTAAAACATACAGTATTTGAATACAGGAACTCAGCAGATGGGTGTAGCAACAAATTGAACTGGAATTTATTACAGGATTGGAAAAGAAAAAGAGATACATTGAAACACAACAACAACAAAAATAGATTAGAAACAGGTACCACGGTCAAAAAGTTCTGCCATATATAGAATTAGATCTCACAAGGGGAGAAAAAAAGAAAACCAGACATTAACAATGCCTTACATTTGAAAGATAAACTCCTGTGTTTAAGAAGCGGAAAGAATTCTAAAAGGATTATTAAATGAAATTCATAGATTGCGACAATCAGAGAGGAATAAGTTCATACATTTGTAATCCCTGTTTCTTGTAACATTAAAAGGGCCCAAGAACCGCAAAGATGCTTAATAAACCTTTTCTAAAGTAATTATTTCCTGCATAGCCTACTCCTACCACCACTATTTTGGCAATGTTTCTGCAAAAATTTCACAACATGATTAAACCTGTGAATCAATTACCTCCTAGAATTGTGAAATGATCTTATGAAAAGTGACCCTAGGACTCCTCTGGTAAAATAGTTTTAAATTGAACTTTGTTCCTTCCTGGGGCTTTGATTTTGTTCCATTGAAGGGGGCCATGATTGGAAAGAAAGATGCTGTGCAGATGGGCTCTGGGGCACCCTTTCCTGTTTTATACAAAGTTACTTTGCTTTTATCTGTTTTACTGTTTGCACTTACATTTCATTTGAAAACAGTATTCTTTAGATAAAAACGTGATTGTAGAATTATGAACCTATTGCACATCTCCCTCCCCTTATATTACAGACAATATAATTGAGGCCTGAAGACACAATGTGACCTTCTCAAGGTTACATTGCTAATTAATGACAGAACAGAGACCAGACTAAATGTCTCCTGAATTCAGGTTCCTGACCTTTTCTAATACATCATACCGCTTCTGCTCATCTAAGAATTTATGCAAAAAAGGAGGTACTTCTGCAACATAATCATTAAGAATATGGTACTTTATACCATGTTATTTGAATATTTGTTCTGAACTCCCGTAAACCCATTATCTTGCTTTCACTGCAAACCAGCCATAATTGGATGTCTTTCTTCCTTCTATCCCATTTTTATATTCTTAATCTCTCTCTCTCTCTTTTTTAATCCCTATCTCAAAATTGCTTGAATGTCATGGTCATATGCTTACACCATCAGGTCATGGCAATACTTTCTGAGCATACTTTCCGGTTCAAATCTATCTGAGACCCATTTCTAAACCCTTTTCTGAAAAGCATCACAAAATGGTCGCTTAACATTTTCCAAATAGTTAGCATACCTCCCTAGTTGCCGTTGTACTATCTCTATCTAAAAACATAAAACTTCCTTTTTTTTTTCAAATTAAAGAGAATTAATAAATTCTTGAACAAAACTTATTCCCCAGGGAAGGCTCTAATGTGATGAGTAAGTTGTCTTGTTGGTCTCACCCTCCAGACTACAAATTCATCTCTCCAAAGATGTCAAGTCTTCTTGGATCTACCTCGAGGGACAGTCTATGTATATGTTAGAGTAACGATATGTTACCATCTTTGAATATAGGTTAGAGTATACCATAATACTCTTCTTCATCTTGCTATTTAGCAATAGTTTCAAGGCACAATTCCCTATTTATAAGATAAATCTGCTTTTTTCTTCTAAGGCTGCATAGTGTTCCACTACATGAATCTCTAAAACACATCTAACTTATTTCTTATTAACAAACATTTAGATTTTTTTTTATTACAGAAAGTAAGTTATAAGAAACCTACAGTTCATCCATATCTGAGAACGCCTTAGAAGAGAAATTGTTATATGCATTTTTGGGGCTAGATATTGCTAAATCATTTTTCACGGAGGTTGTAACAAACTATGTTTTCATTTTTATAATGCTTATAACAATTTACACTCACACCCTTGTTAGCATGTTGATTGTAGAACTTTTTTAGTTTAACCAATATGCTAGGTGAAAACAGTGTTGCATTAATTTACATGTATTTCAGAAGAGTGTAGACAAGTGTATTTCAAATGTGTGTTTGATATGTGTATTTTTCTTTCTCATCTTTTTTAAAATAAGATATATTCATTTTTATTTGAAAGGTAGAATTTTACAGAGAGAAAGGAGACAGGAGAGACTTTCCAACTGCTGGTTCACTCCCCAAATGGCCAGAACAGCTGGAGATGGGTGGATCCAGCCAAGATGCACATGCGTTGTGCTGGGTCTTCATTTGTGGACAGGAACCCAAGGATTTGGCCCAAGGACTTCTGCCTTCCCTGTTCACAGAGAGCTGGATACAAAGTGGAGCAGTCGGGACCTGAAATAGTGCCTATATTAGATGCTTCCTCTGCAGGTAGAGAATTAGCCTGTTTTGCCACTGTGCCAGCCTTGAAAATGTAGATGCTAAAAAAATCAGATCTTCACCGTAAAATGAGTAACAGAATATCTTTCAATTTGTTGTCTTTTGGTGTTTTATGGCATTCTTTTGCCCTGTTTATGTATCCAAATTCAGAAATAATAAATAATTTGTCATTTTTAACGGCCTCTACGTTTGTGCCATTTAGCAATAAGGTATTTTAAAAGTTTTGTGACTTCATTTTGCAAGTTGTTGTCTAATGGATCAATTTGAAAATTATTTTGCGACAATCTAAAAAGTAGTAACACAATTTTATGTTTATTAGGAAATATACCTAATTTTAAGAGGTGCTTTTTCTTTGTATTTTTATGACTGTTCCAGTACGCTGCAACTCAAGTTCAGAGAGTATTTACATAAATAAAAAAGTATCAAATATTATTAGCATATATATATAATTAACATGACACTAGGATAAGGTTAGTTCTCAATAAATATTTATTGAACTTAAATGAAACAGACCACATTCATAATTTTTAACTTCAGTTTCACCTTTTTTTCAAGACCAATCTGATTACATTTACTAATTTTTTTCCAGGCTGATATTATTAGGTGTATCTTTTTAAAAGTAATCACCTTTTATGTATGCTCACATATTTATTTGTATTTTTACTGTCTCATCAGGAAGTTCTGGTCTTTAAATAGGGAACCTAAGTTACTGTTCATAACTTTTAAATTAGCCAAAATAACAAATGTTATACACTTCCTTGAAAACCTTTTTTTTTGTTTCTATGCTTATGTTATTTCCTCAGCATTCTCTCCAACACATATATCACAAGCCCTCATTTAAAAGCTGCATATGAAAACCAAACTTTAAGCACTAAAGATAAAGAAATCATAACAAAAACTGTTGTAATTAGAAAAATGGCTCCTGGAATTAAAAAAGAGACAACAGTGACCGTAAGTCACAAGAATCCCTGGACGGCAGACCCAATGCCTATCAATATTTTATGCATGTTTTATTTGCCTATTTATTCCACAGTTCAATAAAAACTACATGTTGCTATGGAAACATGAAAAATCACAGATATCTGCTCAACTCAGAGGTATGGCATTTCACTTTCTTAATGAAACCCACACATCATAGAGGCTTAAGCTTTGCATCTGGTCATAACTTTTGCAAAGTAAAATTGTTACAGAGTGGTCAGGTAGTTGCTTTTGGTATTTGCACTGATTTAGCATAAGTGTCAGAAATATTACATGCAAAATAAAACATTAAAAAAAGCATACATCTGAAACGAGGTACCATTTTTATCTCCCCCAAAGTATGAAATAGCTTCTAGGATAAGATCCTTTACCCTACAGGTAACATCAAAGTAGTTTAAAAATGAAAAGAATGATTATTTGTGCTTTACAGAGGGATGACCATACACAGTTCACGGAACATAATAAAGCTCCCGCACTCCCTGAGCAGACACATTTGGACACTCCTCTATTTTCAAACTCCATTCCAAGGGGACATAAAAATTCCACACCAAGATTTCCTGGTGCCCACCACTGGTGCAAACATTACCTAGTGATGTCTGCGCAAGTGTCAGAGAGGTGGAGAAATTCTTCAAATCTGCTAAATGTGGAATAAAGAGGAGAATAACTTGAATTAAATTCCTGTCCCCACTTGAAATAGACTCTGACTGTGCCTCTGTACCTGGCCCTGATTTTTGCATGAAAATATTCCTTTTGTCCCTATCTGGTGCTAGCCTTCAAAAAGGAATAGGGCTTAAAAAGCAGGAAATAATGTGAGATTTTAAGCAAACAGTTCAATATTCTTTTAGAATGCTCTCTGTATTCAAAAGTACTTTGATTTATATCTTTAGGAGTCTTTGAAACTGTACCTCTTTTAAAAGACCATCCCTGATTTGGGGTCTTTGTTCCTTTATGAGCTTTGTCCCTGATTTCTAATATAGAGACCCGAGAGGCATGTTGTTAAAGGAAGGAAAAATAATTTTTACAAAGCTTGGCAACTGTGTTAAATATGCTTTTGAAAATTAAGTTTAATATAAAGTTCAGTAAAACCATCACTATTAAAAGTATTGTCTGTGCTAAAAAACTCTCCGAATAAAATACCCTTTGTTTTCTTGTAATGTAATTAAAAGTGAACCCAAAAGGGCAGCTAGAAATCAAGGTCCACAAAAGCAGGAAAATATTATAATTAATATTTAACGCAAGTTTTGATTGCTTTTAGAGTAAGTATTAAAAATATCAATTAGAATATATATTCAAAGTTTTCTACCTTTCCCATTACACAGTGGAAGGGGCTATTTTTAATTCTAGATACTACAAACCAAATAATACATAGTCCCTAATTAAATAAAAGGCTGCCATTGAACTCAGTTTCTGCTGATGTCATACATAATGAGAGCACAGCTCGAACTATGAATGAATGGCAGCTGAGCCCTGAGAGTGAATTACCATGTTAGCATTCAATCAGGGACTAGGTATTGTTATTTGTAATAGATGTAAAATGATTATTATTATTTTTAAATACAGACAAAGGGAAGGAAATTTGAATTCAAAAATCTGTGACTAGGAGGCAAAAAAGATTAGAAAGTATGTGATTAAAGTGAATACGGTGTATTGGAAAATGAAATGTACAAATTTGCCAGAGAATAATTGCTTTCTATATTCCATATAGATAAATAGCTAGGTAGAGGCATATCCGTATCTATGTGGGGATCGATGTGTGTAGAGAGCCTCTAACAAGAATAAGACTTTCAGATTCCAGGCATTTATTTTAAAATATTAAAAAGGGAACTTATGATATAATGAAAGGGTAGAATAGTATATATTTAACTTATCTAAGACTTCGCAAAAAATGCTGATTTGCTGCCTTTATGAGAATATACAAGACTCTCAGTCTGAATGATATTTTCAGAGATTCATTTTAATCTCTACACATGTTGAATTAAATATGTAAATGCAATATGGCTAATTATTTGTTGCTGAATATTGACAATACACTTGACTCAGCATAAGGTGCAGAACATAATGAGTTTTCTAGCCAGGGGGGTTTCAAGCTAAAGCAGACGATGAATGTCTTCGCCTCTTCTCTCTCTCCCGTCTCCAATTAGCACTAGAAAATAGGTGCTTGAGAGAAGCAGCTCCTGGCTTCCCTCTTTGCCTTCCCAGACTTTGGCTGACCGACCACTGCTTTTGCCTGATGCCCAGATAAGAAAAAGCAGACTATACTCAATATATGATGTATTTAATACAGTAAAGGGTGCAGAACTCACACTTAAAGTGCCAGGGTAGTAATTCTGGAAGTTTTGAGGAAAATCAGAGGAGCTAAGTGAAATTTTGAGATAATATTAGTAGACTAATATAAAGGCAAGACATTGATTGATAAAAATTAACATCACACAGTTACAATTCTATAGGAAAATTCTATTTTTTTTCTGTAGAACCAGTATCAGTGTATCTATTTTGTAACAGTCACAAGTGAAAATACATTATCACTGTAATAACTGATTGCTCAGTTTCTTATCAAGGTCACCAACCTAGAATATACTCAGGAATTAAGAAATAAGCAAAGGTTCCTGAATATCCAAATACTTTACCATAATTAAGTAGTAAAATTCACAACCTTTGTCCTCAAATTTGGATGTTAAAGTTTAATGTTTTTTGAGCACTGACCCCAGATTTTGACAATCTTCCTTGTTGTGTGACCCAGATAAATTCGCTGCTCTCAATATGCTTCAATCTCAGTAAGACAAATATCACAATAATATCTACATCTAGTGTGGCCTGTTTAAATTAGCTAAGATATGCAACAGCTCACGACATTGTTAAGTTTACATCAACTGCTATAAGTGTTAACTCTAACTACTACAAAATATAGAAAGACATGAAATACAATCATGTTCATTTATTTTACTGACTTTAAAAAAAAAGATTTATTCATTTCCATTTGAAAGGTAGATTATTTAGAGAGAGTGAAGGAGAGGAAGAGGGGGAGACCTTTCATCTGCTGATTCGCTCCAAAATAATTGCAAAGGCCAGAACTGAATAGATTAGAAGCCAGGAACATGGAGTTGCCTCTGGTCTCCCACATGGGGGAAGGGAACCAATGATTTTGGCCATCCTCTGCTTTCTGAGGCTGTAAGCAGAGGGCTGGATCAGAAAACAAACAATTGGGACCTGAACTGGCAACTATATGGGATGCCTGCACTAGCAGACACAGGAACAGTTTGCTATACTACCAAAGTGGTACTGTTTCTACTGATTTTTACTTTGAATTCTTTTCAGACTTACAAAACTGGTGCAATTATTGCAAGGATGTACAAAAAATTCTTATGTTTTTTGTCCTGGTTCTCTTAATGGCAACACCTCATATCACCATAGTGCAGATAAAACAAGGAAGCTAATATGATCAAATGCTACTAATATGGAAGCCTTATTCAAATTCTGCCAGTTTTCTGGCTAACACCTTTTTGTTTTACCCACAATCCCACATTGTCTTTAGTTATCATGTCTCCTTTGTGTTCTCCAATCTGATATAATTTTCTTGTCTTTCAGGACACTGACGTTTTATCAATTAGTATTCCATACAATGTGTCTATACCCATACTGGGTTTCTACTGATGTTGCAACAAATTATCACAAAGTTTTGGCTGTAAACAAATGCAAGACAATTTTCTTACTGTTCAAGAGGCCAGGGGCCTAAAACGAGTCTTAAAGGCTAAAATTAAGGTGCCAATGGGCTGCATTTTTTCTTAAGATTCTAGGGAAAAATCTATGTTTTGCTTTTTCCAGCTGCTGCTAAAATTGGCCATTATCCCGTGATTGTGGGCACACATTTTTCTAATCCCTCCTTCTGTGATAGCATCTCCATCTTTGGCTTTCCCCTGCTACATCCGATTTACAGGGACCCATGTGATTATACTGAGCCAGGTGTTTTAATCAAGCATGATCTTTCTATTTCAAGATCCGTAACATAATCATATCCTTACATAGTCTAAACGATTAGACATAGCACAACTACGAAGAAATGGCTGGTAACTTTCATGTCGGAAAAGTCTCTGCTATATGAAATAATAAATTCACAATTTTCAGGAAGTAGGATGTAGGCATTTAGGGTGGAGATATCCAAGATTCCATCTGCCACAGTCTCTACTTGGATGCATCTGATGACTTCCCATATTTATGTGATGCATGCTTCTGATACAACGTAGTAGTGTGCCCTTTGTTGTGGGTTATGATGCTTCCTATTTATGCTTTTTTTAAGATAAGGTGAACATCAGGCCTAACAGTTACTATACACATTAAGATGCGCACATCCCATACCAGAAGGGACAATCCCTGAACCCACTCACATTCCCTGGCTTGTGCACCCACATCCCTCTAACTTCTGTGTTTTTTCTCTCTCTGTCTCTCTCTTTCTCTCCCTCACTCCCTACCTCTCTACCTCTCTCTTTCTCTCTGTGTCCCCTTCTCTTCCAGACTAATAGTAAACAAATAAACAAACCAAAAAATAGAAAAGAAAAACGATTTGGGGCCTGGTGCAATGACTCAATTGCCTAATCCTTCCCTTGCAAATGCCAGGATCCCATATGGGCACATGGTTCATGTCTTGGCTGCTTCACTTCTAATCCAGTTCTCTGCTTATGGTCCAGGAAAGCAGTAGAGGATGACCTAAAGCCTTGGGACTCCACACCAACATGGAGACTTGGAAGAAGCTCTTGGCTCCCGGCTTCGGATTGGCTCAGCTCCAGTCACTGCTGCCATTTGGGGAGTGAACCAGTAGATCAAAGATCTTTCTCCCTGTCTCTCCTTCTCCCTGTAAAAGTGCTTTGCCACAAAAATAAAATTTTAAAAAGCTAAAAATAATTATTACAACATTATAATCCCTTAAGATCCATAGTTCTAAAACTGGGAATTTCTGAAAAGATTAATTTTTTCTCTTCCTAAGGTTTGCACAAACATATCTGGCAGTAAAACATGAGCCACTGTAAGTCGATTATAATTCTTATTTATTTCATTTGGTTGGAATATTCATACTTTTTCTTGTAGACTTTTCAATGTGTTCAATTATGAGGTGCTGTCCCTCAGGATATTAGGGATAACATACAATGTATGTTTTTCTACTGAACCACTTATACAAAACCTAAAAATAATTCTAAAACATATATTAAATTAACTCAAAATGTTTTTGGAAAATGGAATTCAAAGATTAGTTTATTAAGATGTAGACATTATTTAAATCCAAGCACAGTTTTTGATAATATACATGTTTTCATTAAATTTTTGAAGAATCCCTCCTAGTGATCCAAAGGTATAACGCAGAGGGTTGTGAATTTATACATCTGTAAACAATTAAAAAAGAATATTTGTTGCACAGAAAGGCTATCACAGATGCCAGTGCTTGTATAATTTTAAAAGAAACTATAGTAATGGATGAATATATATTTTATCTGTTGATTAGATTTTAAGAAGCAAAGGCTTAGAGCTGTTAGGAAGGAAAAACAAATTAAAGGAATTCAAATTGGAAATGAGGAATTGAAATTATCCCTATTTGCAGATAGCATGTTTCTCTACTTAGGAGAACAAAAAGACTCAGTCAAGAGACTATCAAAACTCGTAAGAGACTTTGGAAGGATAGCAGGATACAAAAATAATGAGCACTAGTATACACAAATAACTATGGTTGAGAAAGAAATTGTAAATGCAGTCCCCTTTAAAATAGTGGATAAGAATCTTAAATACCTAGGAATCTAACCAAATATGTGAAAGTCCTCTATTATGAAAACTATAACACATTAAAAAAGAAATAGAATAACATATTCAAAGATGGAGAAACTTACCCTGTTCCTAGATTGGCAGAATCAAGATCACCAAAAGGTCTACATTACCAAAAGTAAGTTATACATAGATTTAACATGATCCCAATCAAACTCCCAACAACATTCTTCAAAAAATAGAAAAGATGATTTAAAAAAAAAAACTTCATTTGGAAACATAAGAGAACACCAATAGCAAAAGCTATCCTGAAAATAGTAAAAAAAAAAAAAATACCAAAAATATAAATCAAACCAGAGAGATCATAATTCCAGACTCGAAGCACACTACAGAGCAGTGGTCATGAAAGCAGTCTCATACTGGTAAAGAAACATATCAATGGAACAGACTAGAAACCCCAGAAGGGAGCCCACATATAAATACCCAACTAATCGCTAACAAGAAAACTGAAAATAATTCAGGGGAAAAAAACTTCATCTCTTCAACAAACGCTGTTGGGACAATTGGATAGCAGCTTGCAAGAGTAAAAGCTAGACCCTCCACCAACCTCCCAGCCATACACACCCCTATCACCTTACATAAAAATCAGCTTTAAATGGATCAAGGACCTTAATCTGCACCCAGAAACCATCAAACTGTTGGAGGAAAATATAGGAGCACTCTCCAAGCTATAGGAATTGGGAAAGACTTCTTGAAAAGACACCAAACACATTGTAGTCAAAGCTGACCAGAATAAACAAGTGGGACTTCAACAAGCTAAGAAGCTTCTGTACAGCAAAGGAAACTATCAACAAAGTGAAGAAGCAACCAACAGAATTGGAGAAAATCATTGCACACTACACAAATAATATGGGACTAATATCCGGGATTTACAAAGAGCTGCAGGAACTCAAGAGTTAAAAAAACCAAACCACCCTGTGAAGAAATGGGTGAAGGAAATAAACAGACATTTTTTTCAAAAGACCAGATTCATATGGCTAACAGACATAGGAAAAAATGTTCAGGCTCCCCAGCACTCACGGAGCTACCAATGAAAACCACATTGAGGTTCCACCTAACTCCAGTGAGGTTGGCCTACATTCACAATCTACTAACAACACCTGCCTGCGTGGATGTGGAGAGAAAGGTGCCCTCCTGCACTGCTGGTGGGCGTGTAGGTTAGTACAGCCACTGTGGAAGTCAGTATGGGGAGTGCTAAGAGAACTGAAAACAATGTGCCATATGACCCAGGTATCCCACTGCTGGGCATGTATCCAAAGGAAATGAGACCTGCATATGAGAAAGGGATCTGTAATCCTATATTAACAGCAGCATAATCCACAATAACAAAAGCATGGAAACAACCCAGATGCCTGTCTAAAGTAAAGTGGTGTGGTACATCTATTCCACGGAATACCACTTAGCCATTAAGAAGAATGAAATCCTATCATTTGCAACCAAATGGTGCCAACTGGAGATCATGATGCTCAATGAAATTAGTCAATCCCCAAAGCACAACTATCATATGTTCGCTATGATACAAGGCAATCTTCATGCAAACTATAAGACCAATAGGCCTTTCAATACCATTTTTGCTACAATCCATGGGTTTTGATATTTTTGTTTTTACTTTCATTTCCAAAAATATCTTTTATTGAACTTTTCACTGACTCACGGATCATATAGTATGTTTTTTTTGTTTTTGTTTTCTGTTTTATTTCTGCATCAAAACGTTGGTCATTCCAGGGCACATTATTGACTTCCTGGTGTTGTAAATTTATTTAACTTAATTCCTTTTATTGATTTTTGTTTTGTAGCTTTTCATTTAAGGGAATGTACAGTAACTGCATAATAGAGACTTTCATATCCAGTGTGAAGATATGCTGCTGTGTGCATCTCTTCTTCCATATCACAGGACTCCCAATAAATGAGACCGTCGGATATATCTTGACAATGGGATGCTGGACTGTCTGCCCTTCTCTGTACCAGCAATGTGAGGACACATGGAAATAGCAGAATGATGGACGTATGTATGACTGCTTATGAAGCACTATGCTATTGTAATAATAATGGGGGAAAATCAGTGGTAGGAAGGAAATTTTGGGAGAGGGTAACAGAAATCCCAGAGCCTATGGAATTGTACCATAAAATTAAAAATAAAATAGAAATGAAAAAAGGCAAGTAATTGTTATGTGCCTGTTGAAAAAAACAAAGAAACAAACGAACAAGGAAGGAAGGGAGGGAGGAAGGAATGAAGGAAGGAAACAAGTGAAGGCTTTACGTTGTGGTGTAGCTCTCTGAGCCACTATCAAGGACACCCGCATTACATTTGGGCGTAAGTTCCATCCTGTTTCTTCTGCTTCTGATTCAGCTCTCTGCTAACACACCTAGGAAACAGTGCCTGAGCAAGTAGCCAAAAGTGGCATAGTACTTGTTGCCCTGTCACCAAAGAGGAGCCTAGATAAAGCTCCAACTGACTTTCAAATAAATAGATAACCTTTTGTTTGTTTGTTTTTAAGAACTAAATAAATAATTAAACAACTGGTATAGACATTCTTCCAATATTGTGATAGTGACTGATATCTTAAGAAAACATAACAGATGAGCCTGTTTGCCCATTGGGTTAAGTCACTACCTGAGATGCTAGCAGTCCACACACGTGCTGGGTCAAGTTGAAACTCTTTCACTTCAGGTCCAGTTCCCCATCAATGCACCGGAAAAAGCATCAAAAGATACACAACCCAAGTGCTTGGGACCTTGTCACCCAAATAGGAGAATTGGATTGAGTTCCAGGCTCCTGGCTATCACGTGGTCCAGCCCTGGCCACTGCCCTTATTTGGCCAGTAAACCAGTGAATGGAAAGTCTCTGTCTCTGTTGTTACGTCTGTAATTATGCCAATCAGATAAATAAAATAAATTCTAACAAAAAGAAACCATACTAAGTTCTAACTGCTGTCTCATGTCTACTGTATATATTTTTTTCTAAATGAAACTAGTAGCTTAAATAGCTTTAAGTTTTCTAAGAGTTAGGAAATATATAAAATGATTATAAGACTAACTCTTAAAGAGAGGTGTCATAATTTATTCTATTTTATTAATTTTAATAAAATTTTAACAGAATTTCAATCACTCTGGATTCAGAAAGTGCTGGATGAAATTAAAATAAAATGTTTAAATGTTTTAAAATTACTTTTAAATTAGTAGTGTATAATTTCTATTTTATTCATCAGAAAATCGAACTTTAAAGAAAATTAAAGGCAATTTTATCAAAAACTTAAAGTAGTAAACCTGTAATACAAATATATCTGTCAGAAAACACATCAGTCATAATTCTTCAAGAAGCCTCCATTCCTTTTAAGATATGGTATTCCAGAATTACATTGCTACTTACTGTGTCCAAACCTTTCTAATCGACTTAGAACATGTACTTTTACACACATGTATATAATATAGAGAATGAATTATAACATACTTAAATTTGTATTGATATATCTATATAAGTCTTCATATACATAAAGAAAGAATTCCTGATGAGATCAAACTGATATTTTTTAAATTCAAAACAAGTGTTACAGGTTTTCTTAACTTCTGGTATATTACTTCTCACATAATGAGAATCGTGGAATTGTGTTTCTGATTCTCATGAATACAAGAATGGCACAATAGCCCATCCATTACTCATTTGCTTTACCCACATTACAAGTGTCTCAAAGTTACTATAATAACCTTATTACAACCAATTATGATTGCAGAAACAGGTTAGTAATACTTTTACATCACCCTCTCATTTTTCTGCTATTTCTTTAGAAGTACTTTGTTTACATTACTATATCAGATTAGTTCAACAAGCAAAACTATTTATGGTAAGCTTATGTAAAATAAAGTATTTATGTCTATGTGTGAGAAAAATTGGAGAGACAGGTATATGTATAGCTATACATATTTGGCTCCCTGTAAGCTGAGCATGGATCAAATGCTAACAATTAAAACTGCAGATCAGGTCAGAGATCGGGAAATTCCCATGCATTCTGGCTTTCCTATTTATAAGTAATCTTTTGTTGATAACTCCGTTGTCATAAACTTCAATGACGTTTGCACAGATACCCATAAAAGGAAGCTCTGGTGGCTTGTTCTGTAGTTTTGTCTAGTGGTTTGTTGTGTGGTTTTTGTCCATATTCTTGTATCTGAGGGCTTGAATTGATAACTTGTCAGTCTTACTGCAAATACTGCCCACAGGATTCTGAAAACTGCTTTTTTCCATAAGGGATCCAAGAATGATCTAAAACATATCTTGCTGTATTTCACAAATTCTATTCTGTTTTTGATGTACTGTTTTATTTCATTCATCGAATCTAGTAAGTAGTTTTATAGCTCGTATTTTATAAATATGAAAACAAGTCTAACAAATGATTAGTTTCGATCTAATATCAAACAGCTGGTAGAAACTATTTGAACTCAGGTCTCTCCGATTCTATAGTCTATATATTCTTAGCTTCCACCCAGAGCTGCAATATTATATACAGAATATTCATTTTCTTAATTATGAGAGAAACCAGAGTGCTGTAGCTTTTATATCAACAAAGCTTTTCAAAAGAATATTTCAAAGTACTATCCAGGTTGCAATAATCTTACCCTTTAAGAAATATCATTGCATATATAATCATGAATATATAAATTATTTTCAGAACTTTTTTAAAAAAGGTATTTACTGAGGAATTTCCATTGGATTACATTTTTTAACCTCCTTCATCAATGCCCAAGGTTACCAGTAAATGGACTGCTTTCAACAAGCTTTACTAAATACTAACAACAGGCAGTATCATTTGCGGATACAGAATATGATAAATGGCCAGAATTCCTAGGTTTCATTCTTGGTTCTGTCATCAGCATACTGTGTGGCCTGCTAAAGGCCCATTTAGTCATATGATTATGGGCTCCTTCAACACTGACATTAATTCACTTTTGTAAAGTTAGTCTCAAGTATCTAATATCCTTTGACAATATCATGAGACAATAGTGGGAGCAAATATGATAAGAGGCACATAATGGATTATGCATCGATGACATAAAGGAGGCATGCATAATAAGGAGTGGAAAATAAATTCTCAGCAAGTGGACAATAAAGGGATTGTTTTTCAGAAGAGAAAAACTCCATTCATCAATCGAGTTTACTCAATACATTAATTTCTCTGTTTTGGTCAGAATCTGAGATGCATTTTTAGGTATGACAGACTTCCATAGAAGATACCCTGTTTGTCATGCCAAATTTATGATTTGGCAATAAAAATGTAAAAAAAAAAAACCCCAAAGTTACTTATGAAGATCCAGTTTTAGATATGCAACTATATTTTTATGTGTCTATTTTAAATGTTTGTGGAAAGGGGCCAGCATTGTGGCACAAGTTAAGCCACTGTTTGCAAAGCCAGCTCCCCACAGCAGAGTTTCAGCTGCTCTTCTTCCAACCCAGCTTCCTGCTAACATGCCTCAGAAGACATCAAAAGGTGATCCTGGTCTCTACAGGAGATCTAGATGGAGTTCTTGGATTTGACATGGCTGTTGGATGGAGTCAGTCTCTCTCTCTCTCTCTCTCTCTCTCTCTCTCTCTCTCTCTCTTTCTCTCTACTTTATTGTCTTTTTCCCTTTCCCTCTTTCACTCTATTTTTCCAATAAATAAATAAATTTTCTATTTTTAAAAATCATGCATTTATTTATTTGGAAACCAGAGTTCTAGAGATGGGTGAAGAAGAGACAGAGACAGACAGGTCTTCCATCCACTGGTTCACTCCTGAAACGGCCACAATGGCCAAGGCTGTGTTGATCCAAACTCAGGAGCGAGAAGCTTCATCACATCTCCCATGTGGTGGCAGACCTGCTTTCTCAGGCATTCAGAAGGAACTGGATGAGATGAGGAGCAGCATGAACTCAAACCAGTGCCTAGAGCCCGGCGGCATGGCCTAGCGGCTAAAGTCCTCGCCTTGAACACCCCGGGATCCCATATGGACGCCGGTTCTAATCCCAGCAGCTCCACTTCCCATCCAGCTCCCTGCTCGTGGCCTGGGAAAGCAGTTGAGGACGGCCCAAGGCTTTGGGACCCTGCACCCGCGTGGGAGACCCGGAAGAGGTTCCTGGTTCCCGGCATTGGATTGGCGCACATCGGCCCGTTGCGGCTCACTTGGGGAGTGAATCAATCATCAGACAGAAGATCTTCCTCTCTGTCTCTCCTCCTCTCTGTATATCTGACTTTGCAATAAAAATAAATAAATCTTTAAAAAAAAAAACCAGTGCCTAAATGATGCCCATATGATGTTGGAATGAAAGGTAGCAGCTTTACCGCTATCCCACAGCACCAGCCTATAAATATCTCTTACTATGTTTGTAGTGCAGAAAGTGGAATGAAGGGCCAGCATTGTGGCACAGTGGATTAAACTGCCACCTGGGACATCAGCATCCCATAAGAAACCTAGCAGGAAGTCCAGCTACTCTACCTCTGATTCACCTTCCTGCTAATGCACCTGAGAAAGCAGCAGAAAATGAGCCTAGGTGACTGGGTCCCTGCCTCCCACATAGGTGACAGAGGGAGTTAAGTCAGGCCCAGCTTCAGTCATTGTGACCATGTGGGTAGTGAATAAGAAGATGAAAGATCTCTCTGTCTCTCTCTGTAACTCTGGCTTTCAAATGTACAAATACATCTTCTTTGTAAAAATCTCATCTCCTTTAAAAAGTGGAATGAAAACATAAGTTTATTGGGTATGAAAAGGTTTTAAAACACATGAAATTTTTGAGAACATATATTTTCCATGAAGCTTTTGAAGACTACTCATTATGCAACTATATCAGTGTGTACGTACACACACACACACACACACACACACACACATACACACACACTTAGAGAAGGAGTGATTGATTTTTTCCCAAAGAGTTCAGGATTGGATTGCTAAACTGTAAGTTGTAGTTATATGATTATGTGATTATAGGTTCCTTAAACACTGACATTAATTCACTTTTGTAAAGTTAGTCTCATGTATCTAATGTCCTTTGACAACATCATGAGACAATAGTGGGAGCAAATATGATAAGAGGCACATAATGGATTATGCATCGATGACATAAAGGAGGCATGCATAATAAGGAGTGGAAAATAAATCAAAGCAAGTGAAAAATAAAAATCTCAGAGTCAGAGATCAGTAATAATTTTTCTGCATTTTGGTTTCTTTTTTTTTTTTTTTTTTTTTTTAATTATTTATTATTTAACTTCAGTAATTACATTGTATTATGTGACACAGTTACATAGATACTTGGGTTCTCCCCACCCCTCCCCAAACCCTCCCACCATGGTGGATTCCTCCACCTTATTGCATAACCACAGCTCAAGTTCAGTTGAGATTTCCCCATTGCAAGCGTATACCAAACATAGAGTCCAGCATCTTATTGTCCCGTCAAGTTCAACGGTTTCTTAGGTATACCCTCTCTGGTCTGATGACAGAGCCAGCAGAGTATCATCCTGCATTTTGGTTTCAATCCTGCAGTTACAGGAATCATTCTGATGTGTCATGAAAATCTCTTCTCTCAAACTCTCAGAAACATATTCCATGAAATCAATTTTAGAACAAATTTATAAATGTTATTTTTTTCACTTAAATTTTTTTTAAATTTCAGAATCATATAGAGATAGTCATGAGGCTTTTATCTGCTAGTTCATTCCTCAAATGTCAATAATGGCGAGGGAGGATGCCAGCCTAAAGCTGGGAGCTGGGAACTCTCAGTCAATGTCTTCTGCATCTGTGGCAGGAACCCAGTCTTGTTAGCTATCACTTGTAATGTTTCAGAGTCAACAGTTGCAGGAAGGAGTTGGAGCTGGGGTTTAAGCATGGGTACTCTGATCTGTCTCTGTCTCGCTCTCGAATTATTTTATGATTCAGCTCCATAGACTCTGGGATTTTTCTCCCCATCTCCACAAATCCTCTCCCAACCCCTACTGACTGCCTCCATAGTATTACAGGATTGTAGTCCTTCACAGCAGTCCTAAGTGCGTCACCTTGCTATTTAGTGTGTTCTGACATTGCTGGTACAGAAAATAACAGTCTTGCATCCTGCTCCCAAGATATATTTAATAGTTTCATTGGGAGTCCATCTCTGATTTGGAAGTAGAGATGCATAATCAATCGTAACTTTAAATCTGTATCAGATATTCCTATTACACAGTTACTATATATCCTGTTACATGAAAAGCCATAAAACAAAATCTAAAACAGGGGAAAAATAGAAAATTTACAAAATGAGGTTAAATAACAAGCTGTTGAATGACCAATGTGTTCCTGATGAAATGAAAAAGAGAAAAAAAAAAACCTTCTTGACGTATGAACTATGAATTAGTAAAGGAATTAATAAGAAAAAACCCTTTTGAATAAATGAAAGTAAAAACAAAAATTTCAAAACCCATGGATTGCAGCAAAAATGGTATTGAAAGGCCTACTGGTCTTATATTTTGCATGAAGATTGCCTTGTATCATAGCCAACATATGATAGTTGTGCTTTGGGGATTGACTAATTTCACTGAGAATCATGGTCTCCAGTTGGCACCATTTGGTTGCAAATGGTAGGATTTCATTCTTCTTAATGGCTAAATCCTTGATATTAGTCCCGTATTATTTGTGTAGCGTGCAATGATTTTCTCCAATTCTGTTGGTTGCTTCCTTACTTTGTTGATAGTTTCCTTTGCTGTACAGAAGCTTCTTAGCTTGTTGAAGTCCCACTTGTTTATTTTGTTCAGGTTCCCAACAGTTTGGGCCGTCCTCAACTGCTTTCCTAGGCCACAAGCAGGGAGCTGGATGGGAAGCGGGGGCACTGGGAGAAGAACGGGCCCCCATATGGGATCCTGGTGTGTTCAAGGTAAAGAGATAAACTGCTAAGGTATCATGCCTGGCCCTATCTTTTCTATTTTTGAGAAGAATATTGTTGGGATTTTGATTGGGATTGGGTTGAATCTGTACATTTTTTTTGGTAATATGGACAATTTGGTGATGTTGATTCTGCTGATCCAGGAACATGGTATGTTTCTTCATTTTTAAATTTCTTCATCTATTTTTTATGTTTTGTACTTTTCATCATATAGGTCTCCACATCTATACAGAGTCTTATAAAATGAGAATAAATTTCTGCAGCGAAGATTCTTCAAAAGTGGTCTAAAACTTTCATCACCCTGGATTTTTCCTCTAAATATACTGGGTAACAGACAAGAAACAAGAGGAACTCAACAGATGCATTGCCTTAGAAATCCCCAAGAGTCCAGGAATCATTAAATTCTGCCTCAGAACTCAATCTATTTGGGTAATTAGCCATTGTTGACTCTGTTATTGTAAGATGAAATTTCAGACTGAATGATGTTTATTGGGACAGAAATGACAAAGTGGTTTTATACAGAATTGAGAAAATGTAATATACACCCTTATCGGATAAATCAGCAAATTAACATAAATAGTTATAATTTGAGGTTAACTCTGTATGGACACTGTATGACACTGGACAGCAGTAATTATTTCACATAGAAAACACAACGTCTTTAAGCTATCATGTAGGGCGAACATAATCTATACCAAGATTTCTAACTCATCCATATAGTTCAGAGTTGCTCCAAGAGCACTCTTCAGTATCTAAAGGTTTTGATGCTCTGGATTGAAGTTTGTAGGGAGCTGATGGAGGACAGCAGATTTTCCTGAACTCTCCCTATCCAAAATGTCTACCCTGATACATTTTTGTTGTTGTTGTTTTGTTTTCCTCATGTGTGAAGAACTGAACCATCTCTCCAAAGAGTGAAAAAGCCAAATCCAGAAAAAAGCAACACATATTGAGCTGAGGGCAGGTGGGACAGCCCTGACACCACCACCTGTGGCTTTGCATTCTAGCCACTGGCGAGGCAAATTCATAACCTAACTTCTTGGGTTACCCGAGACAATTGCTTTCTTATCCAATAATTTTAGATTTGTTTTTTAAAGATTAGCTTGTATTGCCTTTTTTACATGTAACCAGAAGTGTTTTGACTAATGTGACATGGAAGGACAACTTTTTATTTCTGATTACATAGTCAAAAGCCTGGAAGACTGCATGAAATAATCAAGTAAGTTGGATAAATCAGCTATATTACCTACTTGGAACTACTGATGTGTGATGATTCACCAATAACTAAAGCATACTCAGGCAATATATGTGATAAAATTAGATAGACCTAAAAGTTAACTGTAGAATCACAAGAATATAACTTGCTTAATGAGCCAGACAGTAAATATTTTTGATTTTGTGTGTCATGTGGTCTTTATTGCAACTAATCAAGCCTATTGTTGGAATGTGAAAGTAATCATGCATAACATATTAGAAAAACTGGATCGCTGTGTGCAAATAAAAATTTTTTAGACCAAAGTAGGTGACTAAAATATGGCACATGACTATAGTTTGCCAAGCCTTGTTCAGTTCATCCTTTTGGATGCTTTTAAATTTACTTTTCCACAAATGACTGGAATAGTTACATTATACTCAGTAACATATTTAGTCTAATAGAGAGTTCAGAGTTATACACGAAAAAAAAAAAGTTCCTGCCCTTTGCAGTTTGTGATGTAAGAAGAAAATAAAGCCATTTTATTCCTAAATTATCATTTAGATCAAATATCAAGTGCCTTAAAAATAAGATAAAATAAGACTATATGGTGAAGACTTCAGAAGGTGTTTTTTTAAGCCAACGCAAGGTATTATTTACTCAAAATGACATTTAATCTACTGTTCTTCTATATTGCTATGTGATAGAGAGAACAAACACAGTATCTATCCTTTTTCCTCCTTCCTTATCTTGAAAGATAAGATTTTTTGCTTAGCTCCAGAGACCTTTTAGTTTTGGCTAAAATTTAAGGGTGAAAGAGTGGAATCTGTGGAAGAAGGCTGTAAACGCTACAGGAGAAAAGGCACAGTATGTTTTTCTAGAAAGTATACATTTTCATTTGCTCTATGTTCACTAGAATTGCCCATTTCCTGATATGGAACAAAGTTAATGGAAATAGACTACTATTATATTGCTATTACAATGCATCTATTCCTCATAATTATTTGGTTTCAGCTTCCTTTTGCTTTTCATTTTGATAAACTGCAAGAGAGCACATTTAGGTGAATGGGAGATAGTGCAGATTAAATGCACTTTCTGTTCTTTTTAAAAGATTTATTTGAAAGGCATAGTGAGAGACACAGACAGACATCGTTTTTTTAAAAATATTTTTTTTTATAGGAACGTCAGATATACAGAGGAGGATCTTCCCTCAACTGATTCACTCTCCCAGTGGCCACAATGGCTGAAGCTGAGCTAATCCAAAGCCAGGAGCTTCTTCCTGGTCTCCCACATGCGTGTAGGGTCTCAAAGCTCCCAGGCCACAAGAAAGGAGCTGGATAGAAATTGGGACCGCCAGGATTAGAATCAGCACCCATATGGGATCCCAGCTCATACAAGGTGGGGACTTTAGCCACTAGGTTACCACTCCAGGAGACAGAAGCCTCTGGTTCATCACTGAAATTTCACAACAGCCAGGATTTGCCCAAACTGAAGCCAGGTGCTAGGAACCCCCATCTATGTCTCCCATGTGGTGATAGGAACCCTGGTATCCACTATCATCCACTGCCATATCTGGCCATAATTCCCTGCCATATTTGGCCATAATCCACTGCCACCTAGGCAGCTCAGCATGAAACTGGATTAGAAGCACAAGGTAGCTGAGAACTGAATCTCAGACATGGGATGTAGGTGTCACAACAGGAGGCATAGTCTACCGTACAGCAACAGTCTATTGCCACCATTAAACCATTTCAGAACTAGAAAGGGCATTAGATGTTCAGAGTTACGACGGTCTTTGGAAAGCTCATGGGTATGGCTTTTCTCTCTTTTTAAAAAGATACATTTATTTTTATTGGAAAGGCAGAAATTTACATAGAGAAGAAAAGAAAGAGAAAAAGATCTTTCATCCACTGGTTCACTCCCCAAATGGAGGCAACACCAGAGTAGAGCTGATCTGAAGCTAGAAGCCAGGGGCCTCTTCTGGGTCTCCCATGTAGGTGCAGGGTCACAAGACTTTTGGCCATCCTCCACTGCTTTCCCATGCCACAAACAGGGAGCTAGATGGGATATAGAGCAGCTGGGATATGAACTTGTGCCCATTGAAGTCCTGGAATTTGCAAAGGGAGGATTAGACAACTGAGCCACTGTGCTTGGGAAAACCTAAAAAATTTTACTTGAATGATATTTTTTTTTCTGAATGATATTTTTAAACAGATTTATTGTAACTGAAAGAAACACAACACACCGAAGGAAGGAGGGACGGAGGGAGTGAGAGAGAGAAAGAGAGAGAGAATCTTCCATTTTTTGGCTAACCAGCCAATGGCAATAATGGCTAGGCTGGAGCCAGATCAGAGCCAAGACACTGGTACTCCATTTGGGTGTTCCATGTGGGACGTAGAGGCCTAAGTCCTTGAGTTATCTTCTGCTGCTCTCCCAGCTGCTTTAAGAGTGGAACAGCCAGGACTCAAACCTGCATTCTGACATGGGATGTCAGCATTGCAATCAGTGGCTTAACCCAGTACTACAACACACCAACCTCTATCACAATGGCTTTGGTGACATTCTCGGATTTAGCAGAAATAAAATTTTTTTACTAAGTAGAAAAATGCATCATTTATTTCTCTGGTTACCAGCTACTTCATTATTCCTCATAATAGAGAAATTAATTTGGATCTCTGACCTCATCAACAAGTATTATGTAATAGCTGCAACAAAATGCTAGGCGAAGGAAAAGTAGTACTGGTTAAGAAAGAAAAAGTATATACGTAGGAGCAGGGAGCAGATTTAACTTTCTACTAGTTCTTGCTTGCAGGCTATACACTCAGAGCAAAATGTTCACGTTCTGCCTACAATGGTGCATTTTACCTACTATCCGGTTAAACAGCTCTCCGCACCATGAATACCAGGAACACTAATCCAGAATCACCTGGTAGTCTGTTTAGGTTTGACAAGTAAAAATCTCAACAATCACTACAACAGGAACAACATCAAAAAAAGACTATTTTGTAAGGCTTAGGGAAGTACTCTCTTAGTACTTCAACTTCAGTATCTCCTGGGTTTCAGGGGCTGAAAAGAATCAGCAATCATCTCTCTTTCAGCTTGACAATTAGATGGAGAGATTAGAAATTAAATAGTTCCAAGACAAAGTAGTCCATATATTTTAGAAAAAAAATCACAGCCAACAGAAATGAAGAGCTTTGTGCTAGCATTGATAAAATTGACAAATTCAAACAAAAGAATAGAATGCAAAAAAGGAACAAGTGATATACCATTCCCTCTGTTCAGTTCAACGCATTCACTTTTTGATCAGCCAGTTGTTTTCTCAGGCACTCATGACTGTACTGTTTCATATATATTGTATAACTAATTAATAAGGTTCTTGTATTGTGTTGATCTTAAGACATCCACTTAGTAATCGTGGTGTAGCAGGTAAAATTGTCTAGTATGCCCACATACCTTGTGGGTGTTGACTGTGGGAGCAGTCTGTGGGTGGCTGCTTATATTCTGAGAAGCTCCCTACTAATGGTCTGGGAAAAGCAGCAGCAGATGGCCCTAATGCTTGAGCCCCTGCTACCACTGCGGGAGACAGGGCAAAGCTCTTGGGACTGGGCATCATCCTGGCTCTGTTCTTGCCATTGTGGCCACTTGAGGAGTGAACCAGTAAATGGAAGACTTACTTATCTCTTACTTTTAATTTAAAATTAAATAACTAGATTTAGTTTAAAAAAAAAAGGAAAAAAGAATAGACTAGGGTCAGCATGGTGGAGCCTAACCCTGTGGTGCCAGTAACCCCTGTGAGCACTGGTTCCTGTCCCACTGCTCTACTTCCCGTTCCGCTCTCTTCTTGTGGCGTAGGAAAGCAGCAGAGGACGGTGCAGTTCTTGGGATCCCACATCTATGTGCGAAACCTAGAAGCAGCTCCTGGATTCCAGCTTCAGATAAGCTCTACTCTGGCTGTTGTATCCATTTGGGGAGCGAACCAGCAGATGGAAGACCTTCTCTCTTTATTTCTCCTCTCTCTCTCTCTCTGTAAAATCTGCATGTCAATAAACAAATAAGTCTTTGAAAAAAAAAAGATTAAGAATGTTACAAATAAGACAACATGGATTGTTGAGTAAAAACATTAACTATTCTTATTAAAATTTTTATGACTTTCATAGGTGACCTTTCTTAACTCAATTTAAGATAACATTTTAAGATTAAAGTTATGTCAACAGTAATGTGTGTTTATAATATTAAAATTTTCAAATTATGACTAGAAACATAAAAGTTCTAAAATTTCAGCAAAAGACAAATTGCTTTAAATGATTTTTTTACATAAATATTTAGTTGCTAGAATAAAGGCTAAAGTATCAGAAACCAGAGGGAAGGAAACTGTAACAGTTTTAAAGGTAACAATAAGCTCAAAATATAAAAAGGACCAATTCAGCTAGTTTAAAAAAAGAAAGCAAGCACAATAGCACAACAGTAAGTTCACCTATTATATAATTACAGGTTTTGTATACAAGTGCAGACAAGCAGACAGAATAAAAACCTCCTCTAGGAAATCCGAAAAACTTGGCAGGTCTGGCCAGGTGGGATTTGATGCTGGTTCCACTAACAAAAAGAAATAGACTATAACAAGGGTTTGGCCTAAGTCTGAATTTGGCTTCTCTGCTAAACAGCAGTTTGCTATAAAACTCTGAGAAACAAAGGAAAAATGGAAAGTGTTAGAGAATTAAGGCATAGAGCTCAGGTAACTAAAAAAAGATGTTGTCAGTCATAGGATTTGCCAGGCAATGTTTTTGCCTTCACTTATAAGGACGACTCTCTTTGAGATTTTTCAAGAACTTCTGAAAACAGAAATTTCATAAAAAAGAATGTTCTTCATTGGAAAAACAATGGAGGAAATAAAATCGTTTTAGAATAAAATAAGAAGCTACATTTAACCCATACATGTGGTTTATAATCCAGAAGCTCAGGTTTGTCTGAGTCATTGGGAGTTGATACTCTCAGACCCTGAATATGCGTGGGCAACTTACTTCCTTTCCTAGCATGCTTAATTTCTTTGTCCCACTATTTTGCACTTTGTATTTATTTGTAATATAGGCAACCTAAAGGATAATCAATCTGGCAATTCTACATGTGGGTATATACCTAGAAGAATTTCAAACAGGAATTTAAACAGATACTTGTATACTCAAATTGACAGCAGTATGATTTCCAAAAGCCAAAGGTGGCAGAAGCATGAAGATCCACTGACGGAACAAACACGCAAAACGCAAACAAACAAAAACCTATAATAGACATACAGTGAAATATTATTCTACCTTAAAAGGGAAGAAAATTCTGTACCATACTGTGCTATAGTATGGATGTGATTTGTCTCCCAAAGGTTTGTGTCCTAGCAGCTTGGTCTTCAGTATGGTGATGGGAGAAGATCCAGAATTATGAAGAGGTTGGGCCTACTGGGGGGTGATTAAGTCACTGGCACTACTCTTGGGAAAGATTAGTGCCAATGTCTCAAGTGTTAGTTCTCCAGAGAATCAGTTGTTATAAAACTAGAACAGAGCCTCTACTCTTGCTCGCCAGCATCTGTTTTGTCACATGACCTCTCTCTTCTCAAGGACTCAAAGCATGATGTCATCTCATAGTAGACCCTCTATAAAGGCTGATAAAATGGGGCCACCCAAACTTGGTCTTTCAACCTTCAAAAACGGGAGTTACAGGGTCAACATGGTGGAGGATCAGGCTTATCCTCTGTCCTATCTGCTCCACTTTCCACCCAGCTCTCTGTTGATAGCCTAGGAAAGCAGTGGAGGTTGGCTCAAATCGTTGGGACCCTGAACCCATATGGGAGACCTGGAAGAAGCTTCTGGCTTCCAGCTTCAGATCAGATCCTTTCTGGCTGTTGCATCCATTTGGAGAGTACACTAGAAGACGGAAGACCTTCTCTCTAAATCTCTTCTCTCTCTGTAAGACCTGACTTTCAAATAAACATAAATAAATCTTTTAAAATGGTAGCTAAATAAACTTCTTTCATTTATAAGGTATTCAGTTGGAATAAACCAGAACTTGTTTTTTCCATGCATGCTGCAGGTCAAAAGTGTCAGGGATTTAAGGCCCTTGAAGAACAGAACTCAGTTGAGAGAACCTCAGCTAGGAACTTCTGCACAAATCCTCCAGTTCCCTCTTCAACTGATTGTGTGATACAATGTTCACAGGGGTATCTCACTGCTGTTTCCATTATAAATGGCACTTAATAAAAACTGCCTTCACTGGCTTTTCCTTCTCTTTCTGGGATGACTGATGTTCTGTATCAATATACTTTGAAGATTTATTTATTTTTATGGAATGGCAGATTTACAGAGAGAAAGAGAGATAAAGATTCTCCATTCACCTGTTCACTCTTCAAATGGCAGCAATGGCTGGAGCGAGCCAGTTCGAAGCCAGGAGCCAGGAGCTTCCGTCAAGTCTCCCACATGGGTGTAGGGTCCCAAGGCCTTGGGCTGTCCTCACAGCTTTCCCAGGCTATACGCAGCGAACTGAATTGGAACATTCTGGAAACAAACCAGTGCCCAAATGAGTACTGGTGCTTGCAGACAGAGGATTAGCTATTTGAACCATCACATCGGTCCCTCTGTGTTCAATTTAACTAGGACATGGCAAGCAGATATTAGGGCAAATGTTATTTTAGATATTTCTCTGAGCCTATAGTTTAGATAAGATTAGCATTTAAAGTAATAGACTTGGAAACAAACAGATTAATCAGAGTGAATTGGCCTCAATTGGCCTCACCCAAGCAAACCACAACAGCAAAGAACTTTCCTGCAAGAAAGAAGAACTCCTACTATCAGACTGCCACTGGACTTGAAACACAAAACTGGCTCTTCTCTTCTCTTCTTTTTTGAGCTTCTTGATTTGTCTAATAGATGTTGGGTTGCATCTCCATAACTGCATAAGTGAAATTCTTAAAATACTTTCTCTGTGCTTGTGAACATGTCTTAGTTTGTTCTCTTCATCTATAACACACATATATACCCTCATTTCATTTCTCTGGGCAATTCTGATTAACACAGTTTCTTTCTCCTGTATCAATATTTCCTGAATCATTTTCCAACTGAATTATGCTTGCTGAACCCTTGACTTGGAACAACGATTCTTCCTCCACTACAATCTCTGATGGCATTTTGCATTGTTATGGGGGGGTGGGGATGGTGGGTAGAGGCCAGAATGCTGCTGGACCTCCTACCTGCATAAGGTGTCCCCAATCTCCAGCCCAAAATGTCAACAGGGGATCCAACTTAAGGTTGGGTCCTGAGGAAATTCAAACTAATGCAGAAAATAAAATGGAACAGCAGATGCTGCTGAACCAGGAAGAATGCATGCAATCAGGTTTATTAAGTCTATAAAAATATTTTTAAAAACCTTATATGTGTGCAGATGAGGGGTGCAAATGTAAACTGAGCAGTACTAATGAAGAACACTTCAAATTGTCTGTGCCACAAAATGTGAACAAAATCACGAGGAATTTATATTTTGTAGTCAATCATAGAAACCAAGATTACAGAGGTCTATTAAGTTAATGGATTCTTTTCTGAGTGTCCAGTGTTACAGAAATGTGACAGTGTCCAAGCCCTGCCTAGTGGAGTACAAGATTCAAATTCATGTCTTAGCAAAAGACTAATTATTTAACATTAAGGCGTGGGAAGGTCTTCAAATTTTATTCTTGTCGAAGTTGAATCTGTAAATTCTGTGAGTCTCAGCAATGTGATTCTGGGCTGTACAAAGAATGAAGGTGATTGGCATCTCCATTCACTTATTTTCTTTCATTACAACCAAATTCTTTCTTGGCCACATTAAGGAGTAAGCCTGTCAACAATTTTACATGTTCTTCAGGAAGAATGGTAACTCCCCCTCAGTGGGTCTTGCCAGGAAATTTCTTTTCTGTGTTACCTGTCAAGTCTCTTGTTTCTCTTGGGAGGCGCCATTTTCTTCAATCATCTGGAAGGTTATGAGTTTTCTTGGTATGTGAATTTAACAGGCACTGTAGGGTGTTACAATATCTGTTCCTCACTATCTCTGTGTTGTTCATTTTCAGACAATCCACTTGCAGAGCCTGCCTTGGCGTCTTTGATAATGGGGTTGGATCCAGGGCAAAAAAGCAGGGCCAGCAGTTGGTGAGAAAATAAGTGAGAGTCAAGGAGAAGCCTCCAAGAAAATGTTTCTGGCTGCTTTGCTAATGCTTGGATTGGTTTGATACAGAGATATTCTTGGAAAGTCTTGATTATTAATGTGCCTAATTCTACAGTTTCCATGTAGGGAGTGGGCTCCTCTATGGGATGGAATTCTTCGGGCACTCGTAGGTGTGCAATCAATAGTAGGGCAGTCTCTTGACCATGCATATGTTGACTATAACATTGTTGATTAAAGTTCCAATTGTGCCACTAAAAATGCCAGACACCATTCTGGGACTGTAACAATAGCTTCTGTGCCACCTGATTCTATTCCAACATGAGAATAGCACAGAAAAGTATCAGAACCTGTAGTTTTATAGATAAAATTTGAAAAAATATGAAAGTGAAACAGTGAAACATTATATTTAGCTTTGAAAGCTGTCAGCTGAGACCTTCGTATTGAAAACCAATTGGATTGAATTCTAATTACGTCTATACTATAAATTACAGGCCAGGAAGCATTACTTAATTCCAACGGTCCTTAGTTTCTTCAACTTTAACATGAAGGAGGTGGGCAGGATCAGCTCCAAGGTACTCTTAGCTCCAATATTTTATGATATCTTTAGCAAAGAAGGGGAAAACAAAACTTCACAGCTTGTTTTAACAGTATTAATTTATCTATTTCCAAACCACTTAAGCAATGACAAAAACAACTGTAGAGGAAAAAAATATATAGAAGAGATGATTGTATTTTGATGGTATCAGTTTAAAATGGAATCAATACATACCTTGTGAAAATATATTAGATATTTAAGCAAGTTAAAGATAGTGACATCTTTGAAAATATTGCTGGCACAATTCCAAGTGGGATGGGGACATTTATACTCTCTCATCAGATGTTCTGCCATCTAGTATTCTGAACAGTTTATAGTGACACACTTTGAGATTCAGAGAGTGGTAGGGATTGTTTATAACATCTATTGTTTCATGTGAAAATTATGAGTTGCAGATTGTTTTGGTTTAAGCTGCCCAAAGCAGATTTGGGGACTAGGATTTTGGCATTGGTAGCACATTTCAGAGTTAATACCTGCAAGTTGAAGAGGCAAGTTGGGAAAAGTGAGACAAGGATGAGACAGCCAGGAGAGAATATAAATAAGCAGCTTGTCACAGCAGAAATCTAGTACTAGAACCCCTTAGGTATACTCTGAGGATTGATGAAAAATTCTCATAATTGAGAAGCAGTGAACACAGGGAACAGCACCAACTTAGAAACACCACAGAAATGGGCTTGCAGCAGGGTAGAAAGACCAAAGGTTAGATGGGAATTCCTGTTCTAGTGGTCAACCACCGGTTTCTCCCTGCCTAGTCACATCACAATTATGTCAAGAGCAAGAGAGCCAAAGAAGAATGAGCCAGCACCAAGCAACCAACTTTCACCTTCTATCCCAGACAGCTCTCTCCTACTGGTTTAAAGAACAAAAAAAAAGCACAGGACAGCAAACATCACTCAGAAGAGGTATGAATCTCTTTCTTTTGGCAACTTTGTTAGCCTTGTATTGTAGATTCACTCTTTTTTTTTTTAATTGGGACAGTCAGATATACAAACAGAAGAGGCAGGAAGATCTTCTGCCCACTGATTTACTTCCCAAGTGACCAAAATAGCTGGAGCTAAGCCAATCTGAAGCCAGGAGTCCAGAGCCTCTTCTGGCTCTCCCACACGGATGCACGGTCCCAAAGCTTTGGGTCGTCCTCGACTATTTTCCCAGGCCACAAGCAGGGAGCTGGATGGGAAGCAGGGCCACCAAGATTAGAACCAGTGCCCATGTGGGATCCCGGCGCGTACAAGATGAGGACTTTAGCTGCTAGGTTACCACGTCCGGCCCCCAGATCCACCTTTTAAAGAGTAAATTTGAGGTTCTTTATTTTGGATTTTCATAAACCAGCCTCCAAACCTTCAAGATGGATTGAAGGGTATTTTGATGAATAAAAGAAAAACTTTTAATTTTGTTGGTTAATCAAAGACCATGTGACTCAGGCAACACAGTTTGAGCCAGGCTATGGTAACATTATGGGTATTGAATTTAATGATAATACACAGATACATATAGACTCTAATGAAGTACACTGACTTCACAAGAACTGGAATCAGAAACAGAGAATGTAGCTGTGACGCATAATCCATGTAGTGGAGTCCCTCTCTGTGCCTGCTGCTGCCCACCCATGCTCCTGGTGATGCCTGTTCTAGAGCTTCAAACAACCTCCACTCATAACCTATCAGTTCTAGGAACTATTTTTAGCTAAAAAAATTCTATTTCTAGAAGGTCAAGTTCCCAAGAGGAGAACTCATTGGATCTACTCCAATTCATGCTACACAAAACTTAATTGTTGGAAACTACATAGATAGGTCAAGTTCTCATCCACTGCTGCAAAGGACAGGGTCACAAGGACTACCACACACTCAGTAGTGCAGTGAGTAGGGCAGGTTCCCACAGAAGAGGGCAGGTTGAAGGTAAGAAGTAAATTTACCTTGCCTAGAGCTTTCATGATAGCCCTTAGAAAATGAAGAATTAAAATGATTATTATTTTTCCATATACTAGAGTCTGCTGAGCAGTATGTTTCCAAATGAATATTACTGGTGCTAATTTAGATCTACAATTTAATTATTTGTGAGATTTTCAGTAAGTAAAATAAACTTCTTGCATTTCACTTCTGTCTTCTGCAAGTGGTAGTGATAACACTGACCAAGGATTGACAAGCTAATACCCGTGATCCAAGTCTGTCCTGATTTCTGCTTTGGTAAAGTTTTGTTAGATGACCACCACACCCGTTAATTTATCTAACATGAGGATACAAAGCTAAAGTGTAATAAGTTAACCTTACGTCCAGTAAAACCTAAAATATTAACTATCTATTTCTTTATGGACAAAGTGTGCTGATCCATGCCTTAGCTTATTGTGAAGATTAATTCTGACAGTGCTTCCCAAAGCATATAACGCAGGAATCACACTATTTTCAACATATATTAAAATCCTTTTGCTGCAGTGAGAACAAATTCATGATGGTAAGACTACACATTTTCAGGGAAAAAAATTAACCTAAAAGTTCAGGATCAAGGAAATGGTTTTATGCATTTAATATACTCTTGAAATCTTTGCAGGTTTTCAGTTAATCTGTTAAATGCAGCAGTGTGTTTATAACTTAATTTGTATATTTTAGCCTTTTACCTTAATGCAAGTAATTGGCAGGTAGCACATTAACACACAAAGGTAGTTAATGCTACACATTTAAAAAAGCATATTTAGTTCTTTATTATTTCTGCTAAATAATATAATGCACAAATCACAGAATTGAAGGGCCTGAAAGATGTGTGAGGGTGGATTCATTCATCCCTCAGCTTCTGGGCAGCACTTCACATCAATTATCCTACAAAAAAATCGCTGTATTTTATTCATTAAAATCACTAGATAATGGGATTCCACAGAATCCCTTGATAATATTCACCAGAGTCTCACAATTCTTTTGTTGGGGCATTTTCCCGCAGTAGAGCCCAAATTCTTCCTGCTGCTAGGCCTTTTCATCTTGTTCTGAAAGGTCCCAGGCTGCTCCAGCTGAATTTGTGCCTTGAACAAGGTCCCTGAGATGCTCACTGGATCTTTCCTTCTCTCCATATGATGGCCAAACAGCAAGCAGTTAAAGCAGCTACCCAGGCCTTGAAGACATCTCCTCGTGAGCCAGAGCCACGTCTGAGCAGTGAGTGCTTCTGGGCAGTTTGTGCTCAAGAGGAAGGCAGCAAGGCTTTTGAGACAAAAGGGCATATTTCCCTTTCTTGTGTACCCCAAGCCAGTGCCTTTAAAGTCATGGCTTTATAGGGGCTGAAGGAGTTTCATATCATGCTAATCTTCCACCTGCAATATCAGTTTTTCATATGGGCACCAGTTTGGATCCCAACTGCTTTCGCTCTGACCCAGCTCTCTGTTTATGGCCTGGGAAAGCAGCAGAACATGGCTCAAGGTCTTGGATCTCTGTACCCACATGAGGCCAGGAAGAACTCCTGGCTTCTGGCTTAAGATCGGATCAGTTCTAGCCATTGTGTCCATTTGGGGAGTAAACTGGTAGATGAAGATTTCTCTTTCCCTGTCTCTTCTTTCTGTAAATATCTGCCTTTCAAATAAAAAATCCTCTTTTGCTTGAAGTTACTATTTTATAAACAATATCACATTCTATATTGGAAGATAATAATGTAACCAGGGTGTGTTCTTTCTCTTTTCTTTTTTTTTTTTTTTGGTAGTATTTTAAATACATTTTCTTAAACCATATCCTTTATAGGGAGAGAAACTTCAGTATTTCGTGAAAGTACCATGATTCAGGACAAGACAGTTAATAGCCCTAGGATCATTTAACAGTGTCAACAAACAAGGAGCCTGCTTTCCTGGACACACTGTCACAAGGATCAGGCTAATTTACACTATAGCCAATTGCATGTACAAAAGTTGTGTTCAATGTACTTTCACAGAAAAAGGACACTAAGAAAAAATGATGCACTAATTTTGAAATTATTTTGCACCATAATAAACAACATAAACTTCCATTTTCTGTGTCTATGAAAACAGTGCAGCTAAAAAGAAAATACTGAGAATGAAGATATGCTTAATTTTACATTTCTCTTGTAATATCAAAATGTAATAACATGTTGTGTAATATCTACACATCAGATTAGTAACTTAAACATTGTCATTTGTATGAGCTGTCAAGTGGCTGAACTTACATTTACTACATTCTTTAATTTCACAAAGGAAGGTAATTTTTTTCAATAAAAGCATGAAAACATGCAACTGTTATTTGAGTCTCTTCTTCTCACTTTAATTACTTAAAAATAGTGTTTGAGGTTACCCTGCTACTTGAGAAGGATCACTGCCTTCTCGAGCTCCTGCATAACACATATTGGACCGGAACCTTGCCACTGATGGGGCAAGTTTGCAATTTACCTGCCATCAGTCATCATACTCAGAGGCAAGAAGGGCTATGCAAAGAATTCACAGTTTAAGATGCACATCTATGTAAAGGCAGAAGAGGGGGGAAACACAGCTTCACGGTGCCACAGGAGAGTTCGTAGATGAAACCAAGTGGATTTTAAAAGATTGGTTCCCACAAACCTGAGTTACATTCATCAGCTTCTCTCAAAGGAGTAGTCAGACACAGAGTGGTGAGAGAGTGAGACACATGCAACATACTGACGGATGTGGAAAAAAAGACCAGCAAAACAAGAATGCTTCTCAGTTATCTTGTTATATAAGCTAGGCAACAGTGTATCAATAACTTTGCAAATATAAATAATTATAATTACTACTATATTTATACAACATGCATGAGAATTTAAAACAAGCATTTTCCTAATAACTGTAGGCCATACTTTATTCTTGTTTAACACTGTGGTACTTGTATGTTCAGCAACTTGACAACTTAAAGAAATGATCATTTTTAAGTCACTGGTCTAATGTATAGTTATTACTCAAAATTTAGTCAGATGGTTTTTATATCTGAGGCATAAGCCTTTATTACCTGTCTCAAGAATCTCTGCAGAAATAGCTCCATTTAAAACAGCTCCATTTTGATCCAGGTATAATTTTGAAACCTAGAGCTTCTCTTTAAAATTTGTTTCTGGTTTTAGGGTATCAGCAATATTCACACCAATTTCTTAAAGGAGAGTCTAGGATGGCTTTATAGGTTAGACGGATTCAATTTTCAAATTTGATTAATGAAATATGCTATATGCGAAAAGGCTACTGATTTTTAATTTAGTTCCCCATCACATACTAACCAAAACACTGCAAGAGGCACCTTTAATCATGCTAATTTCAGGCAGGTTCATAATGTCCTGGAGATTTGTGTATTTCAGGTTGAATTAATCATTATCTCCTGCCTCCTCCAGCTCTAACTGTGTAGTCTTGTCTTTTTCACTCTGTTAGTGGGTGCCCCAACTTTCCTGCCTCCCAGACTCAAAACTTCAGAGAAATCTTTGTCACACTCCCCTCCCTAATATTCAACCAAGACAAGCACCACCAGTGACATCTCTGTCGTATTTCTTGTGTCTGTATGGTGTGGTTTGTGTCTCACAGCATCTTTCTAACTTATGGAACACTACGAAACCAAAAAATGTATTCAGCCTCAAAGGTGTCTAATTATGTAACACGGCCTTTTGTTATGATAATTCCCTAAATGAGACGCCTCAGTTCTTCTGTCACTAGTCCATTCTATACGTGTTTGCCAAATAAGTGCCTCTGCATATTCCTACCACAAAGCCTTAGTCTTCAGTAGGTACTTCCACCTCACATTTTAGCATTCAGGCTCCAGATGTTCTGGTCTATCTTTTCCACCCACATTACATGTGGCCTAGAGAACAACGGGTCTACATACTGACTGGATTTGAGAAACAGAAGTTAAGAGCTATCTTCAATTTTTTTGCATACCTACAGGTTAGCTATAAAGCATATGAAGACATAATAAGTATTTGTTAAATAAATCAAATGTTGAATTAATGAAAGAATAAAGAGAACCGACAGAAGAACATGTAACATGTATTGATCTGAGCAGATATAAATTATACAATGTCAAATGTTTTCCATGGTGAACATTGCCCAGGTTCTTTTGAGGATCAACTTTATATTCCTTAATGCGGAAAGATACTGAAATTGCAGAGAAGATCTATAGGAGACAAAAATAAATGAACAGTAGTTATTATCAGAAAACCCTATTTTTACATTTTTTTTAAAGTGAAGAAAACCATGAAAGAAGCTACATGATTGTCAGCTATAGTGGCCTTGATCTTTTGGTTGCATGTGTGACTGATACAGAGAAAGAGTAGGGTCACAAATCCGACAGCACACTCAGTAAGGGGGCGGAGGTATGTGGGGCTCATGATAGGTTTTCTCTCTCAGCACTGAAGTAAATTGCTTTAAACACAAAAAGGGGCACTTGTTTTATAACAAACAATGTGAATTCAGACATAAACAATTTCACTTATACATGCTTAAACACAGGTTTAAATTGTTAGATTATATTTACGTAATAAATCAAAAGGAATGTCATGAAATGGATTAAAGACACTGACACAAGTATCGCATGTCCAGCTTATTGTTATTTGGAACTTTAAAAAGAAAGAAGTGCAGGTATCTATCTTCTTAGCAGAGAAGTAGACATGCAAACTTGAGAGCTTTTTGCAAGGTAGTGTGCTGAAGAACTATATTCAAAGGGCATTTGAAGAATAAAAGGAAGGAAGGAGGGAAGATAGCTACTGGTGACAGAAATAGAAGCAGGAGAGAGGTCTGTGATTCTTTTGACAACTCATAAGAAAAGCCTCATCTGTCATAACCTTAAGCACGGTAGAATATCTACGAATACTCCAATAACTGTGGCTTATATTTGAATCACCTAGTCAGCAGCTCTGGTGGTATCAATATGACATATATGAACGGACCTACTCAACCTGCATTCCAATCATTCATTTCACTTCTAACCCATGACTTTAATGACTGCCAAGCTTCAACATTGTCTTGCATGCACTCATCTCAGACATGCGCTTTTGAAGGCTTATTTGAACAAAAGGAATATGACTAACCTCCCAAAGCAGGACAACGGAAGTACTAGTGATGAAAAGCAAGCTAAAATTACAATGCAAAAATAAATTCCAGCAATCTTCAGTGAAATACGTATTGTGTACTCTAAGAATTGCATTGTTATTGCCATAATAATATATGGCAGTTATTAGAATTACAGCAATAAACATATGAAATTGCTAATGGACTTATAAAGCAGCATGCCACTGGGAAATAAAAATGAACAATATTTTTTCCTGTTACTAAACAAATGCTGCCACTCTCTATGCAGTAATTTGAAATGGCTAGTTATAAGTAGAAGTTTCTACCAGTATTTGTTTTGAATGTATGGGCCTCTATCAGAATTCCCCACTGAAGTTAAATAGGAGGAAAATATCACACACACACACACACACACACACACACACACACACACACACACATATTTTACAGTCAAATATTTTGGTTAATATTTGATTCAACTGGCTAAATCAAGCCATTCAGTTAAAAAAAGTTAAAATAAACCAAAACATCAAAGAATAAATCTCTTGAATATCACAACAAAACAATAATCAAATAATTCAAATATCTATAGGGTTTTTTTAAAAGAGAATTCTTTGACTGGTCTACCCAAACCATTGCATTGCAGATGTAATCCCCATGTTTAGTCAGACCCAGCCCTGCTACAATGTTACTTCCCCATCAATACCAGCAGGGAGAACTAAGGTTACTGTGCTCCTACATTGAATCGCTGAGAAATTTGTGAAATATAGATGCTGAGTTCTTTTCTCAGGATCTCATGGTACATGATAAAAGATGAGCTTTTGGGCCCTGCGTCATAGCCTAGTGGTTAGATCCTCGCCTTGCATGTGCCAGGATCTCATAAGGGTACTGGTTGGAGTCCCAGTTGTTCCACTTCCCATCAGCTCCCTGCTTGTGGCCTGGGAAAGTTGTAGAAGATGGCCTAAAGCCTTGGAACGCTGCATCCATGTGGGAGACCCAGGAGAAGCTCCTGGCTCTTGACTTCAGATCAGCTCAGCTCCAGCTGTTGCAGCCACTTGCAGAGTGAATCAATGGATGGAAGATCTTTCTCTTTGTCTCTACTCTCTGTAAATCTGACTTTCCAATAAAAATAAATAAATCTTAACAACAATAACAACAAAAACAAAAGACCAGCTTCCAACACTAGAAGGCTCTTGTTCAGAAGAACTTGTGGGCTCTTGAAAATATATTTGTCAAAAGTCTTCTAAAATAATTTAATACTACTATGGACTGTCCTTGCCTCCTAGCAGTTTATCGCACAGAGTAGTGGTGACAAGTATTGCTCACATTTGCATCTGAAGAATTCTGGTTCTTGTAACACAACACAAAGGATATGCCAAATCAGCAGCTTTCTGGCTTCCTGCGTCTCAGAATCTCTGTATAGTCTTAAAAATTACGAGGATGATCAAAGAGCTTTTATCATCCAAATTATACTTCAAATATTTCTGTCATTAGAAAATAAAACAGAATTTGTATTGAAAGATTTATTATTTAGGTGAAAGATACAGTTTTAACGAGATAAGGAAAAACAGAGAGATCTTTCATTCACTGATTCACTCCCCAAATGGCCACACTGACCAGCACTGGGCCAGATCTAAATCTGAAGCCAAAAACTTCTTCTAGGTCTCCCTTGTGGGTGCAGGGATCCAAGTACTTGGGTCATCTTCTCTTCCTTTCCCAGGAGCATTAGCAGAGATCTGGATTGGAAGAGGAGCAACTGGAGTTTCAACCAGAGCCCATTATGAGATACTGGTGTTTCAGATAATGGCTTAACCCCATAAGCTACAACACAGGTCGTACGATTTTTTTTTTAAGAATTATTTAATTCGAAAAACATATTTACAAAGAGAAAGAGAGAGAAAGAGACAGAGAGGGAGATGGGGAGGGAAAGGGACAGAGGAGACTTTATATGCCAGTTCACACGCCCACATGGCCAAAATGGCCAGGACTGCAGCCCTGAGAATTTCTAAAACTTAGATGAACACTAGAGGCTCTGACTTCCCATAAGAACACCAGTTTGAGAAAAGAATCCTATACTTCTAATGCAGTTCCCTGTTAACATGCCTGGGAAAGTAGCATAAGATGGCCGAAGAGCTTGGGTTCCTGAACCAACACAGGAGACCCAGAAGAATTACCTGGCTCCTGGCTTTGGTCTGCCCAGGCCTACCCATTTTGCCATTGAGGAGTAAACCAGTAGATGAAAACTTTTTCTTTGTGTGTGTGTGTTAATTCTGTCTTCAAATAAAAAATGAATTTGAAAAAAATCAGATGAACACAAAAATATACATTCCCTTGCTGTCGCAACAATGACAAACACACATCATATCACTATAGTATAGTCTTCCATACTATGAGGAGACAATGAAAGTAAAAAATGAAAATTGCATTTTATTTATCATTACGCAAATAGACTTGATCTAGTGAATCCTGGAAAAGACCTCTGAGGCTTGTTTACACAAGGCTCCTATTCCACATTTCGAGAACTGTTATTATAAATAATTTTAACCTTGAAATTTAACATCATGTTGGATACAATTTTAAATAACTATTTGGTTCACCACCTTGCTGGCAAGAAATTAAGAGTTATTGTGAGTGAATAAGCTGAAGTGAAAACACAAGCCTGGAGAGGTAGGGCAAACACCTGTCCATTTTTTTGTATATCAGCAAATGTGACTTTATTTACTTGACAGAGAGGCTAGGCCAGGTGCAAGCTAAAAGGCAGGAATGTAGTGTAGATCCCTCATGTTGTTAAGGGCAGAGATCCAGCCACTTGAGCTGTCACTGATTGCCTCCCAGGGTCTGCATGGAACGAAGTTAGACTCAGAAAGCAGTGATGGGACTTGCAGCCAGGCACTCAGGGGTCACAGCTGGTGTCTTCACCATAGCACCAACCAATGAAGATGTCTCTTTTAACCACTGAATGGAGGAGTCACAAAAGGAGATTGTAACTGACCCAAAGTGGTTAACTGGATAGAAGACGAAGCCACTGGGTTCTCAGACACTACATCCAAGTGAAGCAGTGAGTAAGGAAAAACGGAACATAGAAACGGACACGAGGGAATTTTCTCTCAAACTTGGTTTTAGGGAGAAGGGCAAACACTTCTCTGGAGAAAGCATAACCATGTACTTGGTCTCTTAAGGATTTTCAGACAAATTTTACAATGAAGCTATGCCAGCTTAAGCCCAGCATGATAGCCTAGTGGCTAAATCCTCACCTTGCATGTACTGGAATCCCATATGGGCACCGGTTTGTGTCCTAGCTGCTCCGCTTCCCTTCCAGCTCCCTGATTGTGGCCTGGGAAAGCAGTAGAGGATGAACCAAAGCAGTGGGACCCTGCACAGGTATGGGAGACCACAAAGAGGCTCCTGGCTCTTGCTTTTGGATTGATGTGGCTCCGGTCATTGTGGTTACTTGGGGAGTGAACCAGTGGATGGAAGATCTTTCTCTGTTTTTCCTTCTCTTTGTAAATCTGACTTTCAATAATAAATAAATAAATCTTAAAAAAAAAAAAAAAGCTATGCCAGCTCGATGGTGCTTTCAGGTTCTCAGTGAATACAGATAAACCTTATTTGGAGAACATACTTTCTAACTCAGACTTCAAATAATTCCTCCATATGAATGTCAATAAAAATAAGTTTGTAATTTTAAAAATTGTGAAATAAACAAATTGCTAAGACAGGCAAGATCAGAACTTTAAAGAATATGAAATATGAATGTTTAACCTACTACAAACTCATTTGAACATATTTCAAAACAGCAGATATAAAAATAAAGCATTACTAAACAAAAGTTATCAAATACAATTTCTAGAAACCATAATGAGAATATGGGTGGAATGGAATTTTTTAATACTACTGATCAGAGTATAAATTGGTAAAACCACTTTGGAAAACTTTTTGGCAGTAATCACCAATGCTAAACAATACATACTCCATGACAAAGTAATTCCTTTACATATAAATTCAAAACGTTCAACGTCCAACATGCTCACCAAAATGAATGTGCAAGAAAGTTTTTCGCAGCACTATTTATAACGGTTATAAATGTGTGTTCATTTTATGAAAACTCCTCTAGCTATAGATTCAGGATTTCTGATTTTTTTAGTATGCATATTGAACCTCAACAAAAATTCTATACACACACACCTATATACACAAAAATTCTATACACACACACCTATATACACAAAAATTCTCTAGATCCAAAGAAAAGGAGAATCTTGACAAACCAGAGTAAATGTCGCTCTTTAATAAACTTGAACAAAATTGAGAAAAAGGTAATGAGTCAGAAATAGACTTACTGAAAAATTAATTAACCAGAAATACAAGGGAGAAAAAAATTTAAAAAGGCAAAAAGACAGAAGGTATGGTGAAGAAACTGAAAGAGTTGGAAGATGAAAAGCAATGGAGGAATCCTGACTGAATCTGAAAGGTAGCACGGCGACAGGGTGGGGGAGTCCACCATGAGGGGAGGGTCCGGGAGGGGCTGGGGGAGTCCCAGAGCCTATGAAACTGTGTCACATAGTGCAATGTAATTAATAATAAAAATATCCTATTATTAAAAAAAGGATTGTGAAAAAAAAGAAAAGCTAATACAATTGCTTTTAGACTCCCTCAAAAGTTAATAGACAGTATGAGAAAAAAAATTTTGATGTTAATAACTGAGGCTTTTCGGCTGAATACCAAGATTTAAATATTTTGAATCTAGAAGAAAATAACCTACAAGTTTAAGACATACAAGAAGATATAGACAACAATACATGATAGAAAAAAAATTCCAAAAAAAAAAGAGAGGTCCTACCATTACTAAAAACTGAAAGTATAGATTAAAAACAAGAAAACATTTAGACTGGCAGCAACAATGGACGCCAGAGACAACCAAATGATATTTTCAAAGTTCTGATAGAAAATAATTACCAACCAAAATATAGTCTAAGTTGATTGAGAGTTAAATACAATCAAAGCATGCAAATGTTTGGTGTTATAAGGAATTGATATCAGTGCACTGTTCATTTCACTGTTATCTTCTCTGTGAAAGAGCACAGTACATCTTGCAACTATTTGTGAGATTTAAACACACAACAGAATCCCTTTTGCTAAGGAAATGTACTTAAAACACACCAAAAGACATGCCATCAGTCTACACTAAAAGCAAATTCATCTCCTTAAATTCCACATTTGGTTCAATGAATAATAGATATTTAGGAAACACAAATAAATTCATGGTCATATGGATGGATATGGATGGATAGATATTGCTATCTCTGCTCTTCATACTGAATACCTGTCAGAGTTTGATACAATAGAGAGTTCAAAAAGAATATTCAGTTGTTTGATCTGATTAGTGTTTCCTGGACGAAAGGGAATGTAGGGAAACAGCTTAATGTATCCATAATGCAGAGCATTTGTCTGTATGAACACTCTCTGGGTGTCACTGGTAAGCAAGCCAGTGAAATCAGCCCATGAAAGATCCCTTTCCAGGGCAGAGGGCAGGGGCCTATTCTTTTTCTGAGTGAAATGTGACATCAAATGTTGGGCCAGTGTGAATGTCATTCCCCAAGGTCCACAACTTATTTATATTCTCTGGAGACATGTGGGAAAAAAAATTGTATGGCGCACTTGAAAAAGTGTGTCACTGTTTCCTGAGAGAAATGATCTTCTCTCTAGATCTGACTAAAAATCATGGGCAATTGAAAGCTTGTTCTATCCCTGTGGACTATTAGTCACCCTATAAAAGTTAATTTAAAACAAATTAATCCATAAATCTCTACAATGTCTGCAAATACTTACCACTATAAAAAACCTAATTTAAACCCTTTCCCCTCTATTCTAAATTAGGGTTGCAATGCATTTTAGAAAATGTCTTGCCAACTCAGAATAAATTACTAGTTATTTGCTTTCTTATTCATGTCAGTGGAAGTTGTAAGGGTAATATTAGGTCTAGTATGTCAATGTCTTGGTGCTCAAAGACAAAGAGAAAGAGCATACAACATGTTACATATACCTTAGTATATAAACATTATGCATTAGAAAATTTTAATTTTAAAGGCAACTCCTTAGCCTATTCTTCCTGAAAGTCACTTAACAGCATTTCTTAGTAAACACTTAAGTCAAACTTAGAATGAAGAAGGAAATGAAATTAAGAGGTAGTTCTTTGATGGAGACAAAATTTGGCTTTTTTTAGAATCACCAGTAGTGGGGTCTTAGGAAAGAACAGAGATGAAGGATCTTCATGTCACAGTGCAAAGGCTATAAAAGAACAACCTGAACCACCAGGAAGTTTAGATTTATTCTCAAAATCCAAAATGCTGCTTCCACATACTGTAGAAACAGTGCCATAAAATATCTGCTGGTATAGTAAATGATCAGTAAATTTAGTATATAATTTTTAGTATAGTAAATGATATAGTAAATTTTCCCTGTATTTTTTACTTAGATAAGGTGATAGCTAGAAAGGCAGTCATGCAAGACATCTCAAAATAAACTAAGATAATATATAAACTTAGGCCCAGCGGCATGGCCTAGCGGCTGAAGTCCTTGCCTTGAAAGCCCTGGGATCCCATATGGGCGCCGGTTCTAATCCCAGCAGCTCCACTTCCCATCCAGCTCCCTGCTTGTGGCCTGGGAATGCAGTCGAGGACGGCCCAATGCATTGGGACACTGCACCCGCGTGGGAGACCCGGAAGAGGTTCCAGGTTCCCGGCATTGGATTGGCGCACTGGTCCGTTGCGGCTCACTTGGGGAGTGAACCATCAGACAGAAGATCTTCCTCTCTGTCTCTCCTCCTCTCTGTATATCTGACATTGTAATAAAAATAAATCTTTAAAAAATATATATACATAAACTTATATTCCTTTATTTTGAGAGGGAGTTTGTTTAAAAGCATGCATTGCCATATCTAACAGTTTGAAAGATTTAGAAATTCAACTTTTGCTTAGAAAATCCCTATGCCTTATCCTAAGCAATTTCTAACATGCGTGTGTGTGTGTGTATATATATATATATACATATATATATATATACACACACACACATATATGGTTGTCGTCTAAGTCAGAGCAGGACTCATCTGGTGATTAAATAAATTAAATCCAAATGTCCCCCAATTCCATTTTCAGCAGCCAATAAGAATAAACAAGAGAGAATTTAGTCCATGGAGACATTTCACAGAAAGGTGTTCTGTAGCTGTCATTTCATAATCTAAAAAAGGCATTTCCAGACTTGCTAATTATCCAGCTCCCCATACCACCAGACTGATGCTAAATGGCAATGTTCCATTAGCTGTAATTATTCCATTTGTAATAAATAAGCATTAACCATTTTCAAATGTACATTCACAAATCATTTTTAAAGGATGAGTTTCATGCATTTAAAATCATATATTTCAAAACAGCCCAGCCGACAAATCTGTATGAAGGCCTAAATTCAAATTAGAAGAGCATTTAAAAAATTAAAGTGAAATATATTCAGTAACAAATTATTACAGCCTGCAAAACCTTTAAAACAGAGAATGAAAGGTGGGGGGAAGGACGGAGATAGCGTGAAGAGAATGAGAGAAAGGTGACTAGAACCAAGTAGCAAAGAAACATGCTAAGGTGTTTAACAGGTTGAATGCCTTAAATCTTCAAAAACATCCAAGTTCCTTTAGAGAACATAGTACCTGAAACCTACGAAGTGATTCGTATGAAATTAGACTCTGATAGTTGGGGACTAGATACAGTAAGTAACTACTCAAATGTCTCTGACTTCTCTGTTAAGGAGGTGGGAGGCAAGGAGCCCTCAGCAAATGCAGACACACAGATATGGAGGGCGAGAGTGACGAGAGAGATTGGATGTGGAGCAAAAAAGTAAGTGGGGTGGGATTTGAGCTGCACCACAACTGCTGCCTCGAAATTGTTCTAAAGAGTAAAAGATACAACAGTCACCAATCCTCAGAACTTTTCTCTCCTGGCTTCTTAGAACTAAGACTAATGAATTACCAATAATTTTAAAAGTCATGAGTACAGGTTAAGTATGACTTGTGTATCTTTCCTACGTATGCAATATACCCAAATCATTAAGATAACAGGACTACTATAGAAATGCTGGTGCATGTACAACAAGGTAACAGAAAAGACTAATGTTGATGTAAAATATAATAACTTTTAAAGTGAATTTAAAAATAAGCCCTCATTTTATAATGGAAAAGGAGAATGAAAATTTTCTTCAATACTGGTTTGGTAGGCAAAGGGCGGTCCTCTATGTTAGACAGGTGTTCTCAAATCTGCACCAGCCCTGAGCCTAATCTTACTAACACATCAGAAACTATTCTTACTTTTCAACTAATTTTATGAATAATTAATATGTTTCCTAAAAAATTACTTACAACATGCATAGAAAAATAACCTATACACATCCATAACTATCTTGAGAGACAGAGAGATAGACAGACACTATACATATGGATTCAACTCCCAAATGCCTGCCATGGCAGGACATAGGCTGGGATAACGCTTGGAATTCACTCTGAGTTTCCCATTTATGTGGCAGAAACCCAATCACCATAGCCTTCCAAGTGTCGGGATTAGTAGGAAGGAGGGGAGTCAGGTACTACGGCACTTGGAGTGGGTTGCGTAAGTCTTCACTGCTGGACCAAAAAGCCACTCTCAAACCTGTACAGGTTTAAATGAAAACGACTTTTGCCCCACTTGCTTCATGCTGCCAGTTCATTGTGCTCCTGCTCTCATCTAAATGTAAATATTTTGTAAATGCCTGTTATTTATGCCTTTAAGGGCAACAGCTAGCACAATGCATTTTCAAATATCTCAGGCAAGAACATTTATTTCAAGTACTCTTACAAAACATCATTTTCAATTCTGAAGTTTTAGCATTCTGTTCCTCACTCTTTAGGCTTTTCTGTGTGCAGTTAACTCAGTACACTTAGCAAAATCTTGACTAATAGATTAACAGAGGCCACCCTGGCTATAGACACGATACCTCAAGAAATGTGTTGTCCATGTTTCAAAAGCGTAATATCTGAATCCACAATTAATAAAGAGAGTCGGCACAGATTTCACTCTTTCACTATGCTTGTACCATGTGTTAAGAGACACACAGTGGCCCTACTCTAAGTTGTTTCTACACTTGTGTGAATTTGTGTGAAACTAGCACATCAGGAAATGTGCTTGCTGGCAATTCTGGTAGGTACAGTTGTCCTTCTGTGGGCCAAATTTTGTTGGTGACATAAGATAATTTGATCTGTCTCTTAAGCACTTCACTGAAGATTCTTCTGTTGATTATATACATGCCGCATATAAGATAGGTAGGCTCTGAATACCTTGATTTAACCAACTGACTTATTTGGGAGTCCTTATTGCCTTGGAGTGAAAACAATGTCAACCTGCCAAGTGCTAGAGCTTGCTTCCAAGCACTTTGCTTACTTCCAATCAATTAATTCAGAATCTCCAGGTGTAGAAGCCAGGCAGGAATATTTTGGGAAACCCCTCGGACAATTCTAACAGAGAATTCAACCTGATATGAACATGAATTACTTTCCTCCCCAGGGCATGGTTGTACATCCTGGTGCCCACTCATGACATGATTTGGACAAGAAAGCCAACTTTTCACGCCTCATTGTCCTCTGCACAATTGAGTAAGAATAGTCTCATATCATTCCTCTACAGAATTGAATGAGATAAATCTACTATCTCGAAAACATTTCATTTCTCCTTATCTACCTAAGTTCTTTGTTAATGAACTGACAGTTGAGATGTTTATTTTTTGGAAACAGGCAGATCTGCACATGGAGTTCAGCAATGAAACTGGTTCCTTACTGGGGAGCTGCCACTGAATGACACCATTCACACCATCCACTTGAAGAAACAATGCTCTATAGAGTCACACTTCTATCATCGTATGCCCAGTATTGGATGTAAACTCCATTCACCTTACAAATTTCTATTAGCAGATAGGAATGTTCCATGCCTTAAAAAAAAAAAAACACTTGAGAATTTTTTAAAGATTTGTTTCTATTTGGAGAATGAAATAAATGCCATTATTCCATGTTAGTGGCAGAATAACACTGGTTAATACTTGTTGAGGGTTTGGAGAATCGAGAGACAGAGGAGCATGTTCTGTGTAGCACCGAGGCAGTCAGCTACACTGATCTAACAAGCTTCATGAAGACAGAAGTTCATAGTTCACGTTGGGAGTCTCCCTCACACATTGCAAATAGAACTCAGTGAATGTGTACAGTTGCAATTAAGACAAATGGACAGATCATAAGGACCTGTGTGAAATTCTGCCTTTTAATTTTTCTTCTCTTTGGAACACACTGTTTTCTTTAACACTGTGTCTTCCAAATTATGGCATGTCCTGAAAAATTCTGGCTTCACTGTGCATTACTGTATTGTAAAGCAACTCATGAAGATATCAAAGAAAGGCAGAAGTACACAGGGGTTGCAGTTTCCATGAATAATCTATATGTGTCTTCCAATATTTCACATGTGTATAAAGCAAAATCTGAGTGCTCTGGTAGAGCCACAGAGTTTCATAAGACAGCCTTGAAAGACAGATCAATTTGATTCCTGACAAAGTGAGGGGGGTGGCTTGTTTTTTTAGCATAGTGATGTGTGTGTGAGGCTCTTCAGGTGAAAAAGCAGAATCACCCCAAATGACCTTCCCTAATTCCATGTGGATGCGGTCACAATCTAGCTAGATGACCACGAGGTGTGACTACTGAGGGGGTAGCACCAGTTGAAGGTTTTGTTTGAGAAACTGTGAGACAAAGAAGAAATTTTCCACTTAGTAAATACTGGGGGCAAATTCTGGTGATTGAAGAAGTTTTTCGTTTTGTTTTGTTTTTTTAATTGTCACAAGACCTAGAAATAGAATGACTTTAACATTCAGTTTCCAATTAAGGTCAAAATGGTTGACTCTTTTAAAAATGTTAAAGGCACAAGCATTTTATTCACCTCTAACCTTTCTGTGCCCTCCTTTCCCTCCTCTCACAAGCACGTCCCTGGTGCCAGGAGCCCCCTGGATTCTTGTCAATCATCAGTGACAACTGAGTGATTGGCATTCTCTGAATGAAACTCATTCACACTCAAGTGTTACCTTGAGCTCTCATTTGCATTTAAACCCTTTGCTATCTGTAGAACTTGCCAGGCTTTCTTTTTTCTTAAAAGATTTTTCAAGCAAAAAACAGGAGAGATCTGTGATGGGGGTAGGGCTCATGATCATCCATGTCTATTTTGTCAGGTCTGAAAGAAAAGCTCAGAGTGGTTTCTGTGTTGTATTTGGGGAAAACAAGAGGAACTGAAGGATAAAGGAAACAGGAGATGGATGGATAGATGGATGGATGGATGGATGGATGGATGGAAGGAAGGAAGGAAGGAAGGAAGGAAGGAAGGAAGGAAGGAAGGAAGATGCTTTTTGCCCCACAATTGAAGGTTTCCTGTTTGATGTCTTTTTAAGGGTAGTACTCAGTTACAGAGGGTGGGGAAATGTGTTCCCTTGCCAGTGATTTCTTCTGGTGCCTAAGACACATTTGCCTTCTTTTCTGAATAACAACAACTAGTTGTGTAGGAACTCACCTGATTTGCACATTTTCAAAGTGATCAATCTCATTTCCTTCCTTTAACCCCAAACACAGACATGCATTTTGTTCTGCGACATTTTTGGTGGAGTCTTCTCTATGCTTATTTAAATGAATGACTTAAATAAGCCCTGAGTATTATTTTATTGTCTCGACCTCTGTTTCTTTCTAAATGAGCGGTCTAAATTGCTGTGTATAAACACAGCCCATCATATGGCATGCTTTCCTTGTCCCTCAATAAAAAAAAAGCAAACTTTGCTCTCTTCACAGCTCATCCACTCAGCTGAACACAGGACAGGGGTCTGGCTTAAGGGCAGATAATACTAGACAAAAATTCACACAGAAAGGTGAGCTTTCATATTCAGTTGATGCATTTTCAGCAGGAAAGACAGACAGCAATGTCTGCTAAGGGACACAGAGGACTTGAGGACACCTATTTGCACCTCCTCTGCGTCTTCTTTATAAGCAATCACTGCATTGTTCAGTCACAGTTTTGGGTCTTGTGGTCCTGGTGCTATACTCTTACTCTTTCTCTCACCTTAGTAAATGTTACTTTATGAGAGCTTGTTGTTATTGGTCTGAATTAAAAGACATGATCATGTGAATGGTCTAAACACAGCTCCCTAAAATGGCCTTCTCCCTAGAGGCAACTAATCTTACAAATTTCGTCTAGAATTTGGATGAGTGAAAGAATCACAGAGAGTTCAGGAAAGTAGTTATTATGTAATTGCAAATGATTTCACACTTCCCATTCTGCAATGGCATTAAAATTGCAAGTGTTTTATATCAAGATAATATTAATGATGATGATGATGGCTAAATACATATCTTTAAACAACAGATTTTTACAAAGCAAGTCAGCCAAGACTGACTGTGGGAACAGCAGATTGCCAGCTCCCACCTGGCTCTCATTCCAGCAGGCAATGGCAGGTGGAATGACTGGCACTACCGAAACGAATTCCCTGGGGCCTCTTGGGGGGCTTGTTGTTGCCAATTGTGTAAAGTTGAAGTCAGTGAAGTCAGATATTTCTACAATTAATGTGTACTGTTTCATGAGCCCTATTCATGCCCAGAAAGCAATCTCAGCAGCTTCTTATAATAGGGATGCATGGAGATACCAAGGAACACAGGGTCATCACAAAGAAGCACCTTGTTAATCAGCAGGAAAGGAATATCCACACAGGAGTAAATGACTCCATCACATGAGTTGAAACATAGGCTTTGGAATGAGGCAGAATACAGCTCTGCCACTTAATAACCGTGGCCTTCAATTTCTTTTTTTTTTTTTTTTTTTTTTTTTAAAGATTTATTCATTTTATTACAGCCAGATATACAGAGAGGAGAGACAGAGAGGAAGATCTTCCGTCCGATGATTCACTCCCCAAGTGAGCCGCAACGGGCCGATGCACGCCGATCCGATGCCGGGAACCTGGAACCTCTTCCGGGTCTCCCACGCGGGTGCAGTGTCCCAATGCATTGGGCCGTCCTCAACTGCTTTCCCAGGCCACAAGCAGGGAGCTGGATGGGAAGTGGAGCTGCCGGGATTAGAACCGGCGCCCATATGGGATCCCGGGGCTTTCAAGGCGAGGACTTTAGCCGCTAGGCCACGCCGCCGGGCCCGGCCTTCAATTTCTTAGGGCTCTTTCCTCACCTATAATACGAACATGATTACAGCATAAGGATACATCACAGAGTAGATGCAAAGTACTTTTTTTCATATGAGTTTCAAAGACACATGCTCATCCTAGTCCTGGCAATGAGAAAAGTGTATCTGGTCCGAGAATAAAACTGAACTTACGAAGACTGTAGTGACACAAAAACCACAGTCTTTAAAAGGGTTCACCTATAATGCACTCCAACCAATTTTTACCTGGCAGAAATATGGCTCAGATTTTCTAATTTTTTTATGTTTTTCCACAAGGAATGTAAAAAAGATTCTCGTGTAAAATCCTACTAGTTCATATTTTAGAAACAATTAAATGAATAGAAAAAAAAGTGTTGTAGGACAGGATTGGACCCTTAGACTACCTTTCTCCACCTGTAACCTAACAGAACATATATATACAACATAAGTGGGGGTGGCTAACGGCTCATAGAAAATACACACAATTTTTAAATTCAATCTCCATACACTTTTTGAAAAACCACTGTCATACAGTGACTATTATTCATATTACCATTAGCCTTGTCTACCAGCAGAGAAACAATTTGGAAAATCTTTTGACATTTGTATGAAAATTATCTAGCTACATTAAAGTTGATGTGGGAATCATAAAATTTCAGAGAAGGGCTAGGATTCTGTGAGTTCAGGCCTAATTATTGAAATTACCAGGGCGAGACTGAATAGGCAAATGGCATGTTCTCAAAGCCTCAACAAGCAGAGCTAGGCTGGCTTGGAAATTTAGTATCATTCTATGAACATAAAAATACAAAGTAGCTCATATTCCAGGGTGTGAAGAAGACATTCTCTTTGGGAGACAAGAGAAAAATGATGAGAGTGTCTGTTTTTATGTACAAAGAAATGTCGACACAAAGACGACACGCCCAATGCAGTTTTATAATGGGACAGCAGCAACACACGTCGGTATATTTATAAACTTCTTAACATAGAGATTGAGGGGCAGAGGAGGGGTTGTGTTTAGTCATGCTAATTTTTCAGCCCATGAGAGGTTGAGGAGCCATGTTAAGTGCTTAAAGATATGGTCAGATAAGATGTATTTAGGGAAAGCGTTTCCCTTCTTTTGCCATGTGACAAAAGTCGAAATCACTCAGTCTTGCAGTTTCCAGTTAAATGGGATAAATAGTAGGGCCTAACTCAGAGACGGACTCAGAAGAATAAAGAAACAACAGGAATGCGCCAAGCACAATGCCCCATATGTCGCAATTGTTCACATTAGCTATTAGGATGAAATGACTAGAATTAAACAAGAGAAATTAGAATAGGATAACTTGGGTTTTTAAGTAGGTAATATTTTATGATATCAGGCAGGAAAAAGATGATAAAACTACAGATGTGGGGTTTTTGAGTGTTACTTCTCTAAGGCATGATTTAAATGCCTTTACCTAGGGCAAACTGATGCAGAACGGGTACTCCAATGCCACATCTTCAGGGTTAAGAACAAGGAGTTTTTGCCTTGTAAACCCATGGGGTGAAATCTCATCCCTTGATCTTCAAAGTGTGACAAAGAGCTATTGATTGAAAGCATATTGTCATTTAAATTACAATTAGGGATGGGTGAAAGGTGGTTATTCAACAATTCAAACCTTTCTTTTAATACTGTCAAGGACGACTTAACCTTAACCCAAACACACTTCTAAAACTTCTGAGTTTCAATATGTCTAAAATCAATGTGCTTTTTCTTAAAGTAGGAGAATCATGTCACTACTCTCAGATGCGGAATTCAGTCATTTTGAATCTAGTGGTGAAAATGTTTCAGAAAGGTTTGCTCTCCATTACAAAATGCTTGCATCTCAACACAAATCCAGTACTACATTTGCACCTTAATATGAAATTAAATCAACCAGTGTTTTTATACAGTAGCTAGTTATAAAAGTATATGCATTTTTCAAAAACTAAGCACTGTATGAGTGACACATGTTTTAAAATAGGATATCTGAAATAGGAAATAGTCCTTCTGAAGGTCCAAATTGCTATGAACTTCATGTTTTTATTAATTAGGGCAAAACAATGTCTACTTCTAAAGGCATTAAGGAGGGTATATTTTAAACCAAACAATGGGACAGAATAGGAAATCTGAGTATTTATTTATACTATATTACTATATTTTGTCATATGCATACACTTCATAAATAATTTGCTTTGATATTACAAACACACACAATCTTGCCTCCCGCCAAGTTCCCCCCAGCTTCCACAGGAAAGCAGACAGCATAAAGACTGCACTCCAATCTTCTATATTGAAGTGTATTCAGAATTTATTTTTCCTAGCACTCCTTCCCTCTCTTTCTTCTCCTGTAATGCATGCATACCTGTCTGTTTTTCTTAAGAATGACAGGCATTTACCGGGATGACATATTATGCCAGTGGTGACTTTGGCAGCCTACCGTCCTTCGGGGCCCACCATTGTTCTGGCAACAGTAAGTCAGTCAGTACTACAAGGTCATCCAACCCCACAGCTCCACACCTCCTTCCCTGTGTGAGGCATGCATGTGCTGTGAGGGAGACTTCACTTGTTTGACATCTGAGGTCATAAAAGGTAGTCTCCCACTCAGGCATACACTGCATAATATTTAGCACAGACAAGGCCACAGAGGTACCCATTAGAGGGGTGGGATTTCACCAAGAGTGCTTTCTGAGCTTTCAATTCCAACTGTCATTAGATGTTTTCCTTTCACTCGTGAAAGAAACCTATACAAAGTGTGTTTTTCTATACTGCAATTTGTCAGGGTAACTGCTAGCAGAATGGGCATCTGATTTTACATTTTATTTGAAAACTGAGCAAAAAACCCTAATGTGAAATATCACCTTCATATAGTATCATTAGGAAATGAGAAAAGAAAAAGGGAACAAACTTGTTATGGCTCTGTCTTATGAAAAGATTTACAGGGACTCACGATAAGCCTGAGAAACAGAAAAGGAATATTGCTTGTCAATATAACGAGGCAATTTATCCTTCTAAAATTTTAAGGATTTCTACTCATTTATTGTAAGGAAACAATTAAGGATCTCATCATGGCTAACTCATATTTACCAATACAGTCTTTTTGAAAGTAAAAATTGAATGCAGAACACTTTTAGTATTATTCATCCAAATATAATATCTAATGCTTAGAAAATGAACATTTAGAAATACACGATATTGGGGGGAAGTAAGATGTTTTACTGCCGCCTTGTGGACAATTTAAGAGAACTGAATATTTATTTAAACCAATGACAAATTTGTAAATCTTGGTCAATCACAAAATCAGATAAAAAGAATGGTTCCTAGACAGAACAATCAATTAATTGAATTTAGACAAGAAAACATGTTATATTTCTTAAATATATGTAAAGATATTCATAAAGGCTTCAAACGATTATGTCACTCACTGCAATTCAAAAAAATTGTGATCTGCACAAACGGGTTAGGAGGAAGTTTGACAACATTAAATATTAGGCAACGAAGGTCAATCAGAATAACAGCTTCCTACTTTGCAAAAGATAATCAAGGAAATCCATGGGTACCTCATGTAATTGTGCTGCTACATTTCAAGAAAATTTAGAAGATCTCAGTTAATTATCATATAATTAAATGCAGCACCAGAAAAGCAGTGATAAGAGAAACTGGACATTTTCTGGGGTTCAGTCCAGCATTTTAACTTAGGATGTTTATTTAAACATAACTTGAGTTTATAAACTTGTTTTCTAGAGAGATTTATAGTGCTTTCTGATTTTGGCTGGACTGAAAATGTCCAGCTTGACTTCCTGCTAAGAACGTGCTTGTATAAACCATCTTTTTCTTAAATCTTGGCATGAAAAATATATTTTCACTGGATACATTTCTAATTACAAACAAATGTTCAGGTAGATCATTTTAAACCTAGCTACCAATACCACAGAAACAGCATCGCACAATCTTTGAGCATTTCCAGCAATACAGAAATTCTTGCTGTCAAAGAACCAACAAACATAATTTCCAATTTCCCATTGTTCATCTGTTGGATAAATACTGAAAAAGTCTGGCCAATCTATTAAAAAAAAGGTGTCAACATTTGCAGAGAAAAACAAATTCACATTTTTCATTAAAAATGTTTATGAATATCAAGCCATAAGATAAATTCTTGTCAGATTTATAACACACCTTTGAACGTCTTTGTAGCCACTATTGAATCATATGTTTTTAACTAGCAGGGGAAATATCATTAATGATACAATCTGAAAATTGGACAATTCAGTAATCTTTTTGTTTCTGGAAAATCTCAATTTGAATTGCTCTGTTTTAAACTACCATGATTTGAATGAAGACCCAGAAAAGTCAAAATAAATATAAATCCATATTCTTCACAAGAAATAGTCAATATTCAATAAGCTACAAAGAAAGAGTCAGTAATTAGACTGATTTTTCTCTTAGTCTTATAATATCGCAAACTTTAATTTCACTTTTAAAATTTCTGTACCATTTTTGTTTCAATAGGAAAGTATTTCAGATCACTGCTATGTAAATGGATTTTTTATTCTTATTGATTAACAAATTATTTCACAAAGATGCTGCTTAAAGTTTTATCATTGGTGGGAGAAGGATCATTTATTTTTTTCAACCTTATTAAATGTTCATTATATCTGTCATGCACTTCCATTCTGTTTTTAGCACCGTCATAACTTATGAACATATTGTATGACTGATCTCTCTTTTAGAGGAGAAAATAAAGCTCAGAGAGGTTAAGTAAAGTGGTCATGGTCACATAGTCTTTCAATAGTTCTAATATACACTCAGACATACCTGTATGAAATGAACATCATCCATTTTTCTCAGTGGTTGACAGTGTCTGGAACTGTGCTATGACTCATGGCCAAACACTATTCCAAAATATTCAAGGATTATGGAACAAACAGAGAATCTTACTATTTTATCAGATAATATATTTACTAATTACTGAATGTATTTATAGGTTGAGTATAGTGCTAGGAATAAGGGTACAATAATGCCACACCCAGAACAGTAGTAACATGTTGGCGGCTTACAGTCTAATGTCACAATAGAGAGAAAAAGCAATAGCTTCAAATTAGGTAGAGTTCCAAAAGTTCTTCTATCTTCTATCTTGTGGGGAGTGTGAAGCCATTTGCCTTTAGGAATCTTTGTAAGTGAAAGCAAATGTGTAGCTGGATTAAATAAATGGGGAACATTTTTGTTCACATAAATATTCAAAATCAACACTGGTATATGGTAAAGTTTAACCAGATATTATGTCCTGTTCTGTTATTCCCTGAGCTCTTTTCTATGTGGTGGCATTTTCATAGGAGGCCTACCCTTGGCAGCAACAATGTCTGCAGTTAAGTCTCATGGAACCAGCTGGGTCATGTTCTAATCCTTATACCCAACTCTCACTACTAAGAAGACATGCCACCTACCTAAGAGCTGGAGTATTCAACCCACACAAAATAGCTGCAAATGAGAGGTAAATCGGAGCTACCGGGCAAAGGGAGAAATGTAACGAATCAACACCTACTACTCTCCTCTTATCTGGAGAAGTCCTCTTAGTTTCTAGTGGAGTTGGGCTTGACCTCTGGAAGGGCTTGCATCCAACTTCCTTAAAATGATGAGACTTAAAAACAAGAATAAATCAAGTATATTATTCGATTTTTAGATAAAAAAGCATATTTGAGATCCAGCAATGAATTGTACAATGAAAAAAAGAATTCCAAAAAAATTTATCTAATTCATACACGTGCATCCAAAAAAAGGATTTACTCTGAATAGAGCACATTTCAAGACTAATGCTGAAACACAGACTCCTAGAATTCCTCTACTTCATAATTCTTTCAAGTTCCCTTTTTTCCCTTGTTAACACAGGCTGAATGGGTACTAATAGGATAGCAACCAGAATACTTAAACGGAACGTTTATTCTATTTTCACCTTTCCCAAAACGTTTCCCTTGCGTAGGCTTCTAGTATCTATAACTGTAGATGTGTCATCATTACTTAGCTGGAATGTTTGCATTATTAGAACCACATTAGGCAGTAAGCAAAAACACATGCCTGGGAGTCTAGTTATGAGATTTGTGCATGTTTTCTTTGAGCTGAAACAAAAGAATAATGACCAGCAGCATTCAGCAACTTAGCCTTGTCTCTATCCTATTAGGATCATATTCCCAAGAGAGGACTCTGGTTTAAAAGCTATTTGCAAATGTATAGCGACTTCTTTTGAGTGTAATTTTTCACAAAGCAGTTACAGAATAAAGCGGGGGGGGGGGGGGGTGTAGGCACAAAAACATCCTGATCTAAGGATGTCTTCTTTGCCTGTTGTGACTAACAAATGAGCAAACACTAAGGAAAACCGAGACCTGTGTTTTCTGCTTAATAATGTAAGGGATTTTTTCTACTTACAATTTTTATCTTCAGAGAAGGGTTTTTGATATCCTCAAAGTGATAATAAACCTTGATTAGTGGATATGATAGTAATGTACTGAAAGTCTTGTAGCAGTTTGTGTTCCTTCTCAGTAACATACAAAATTTCATCCAAAGTCCATAAATTAAGTTCATTGAGCAACAACTTCATTGTGTTCCTCTAGTCAATAGCATTTCATCATAATTTAATAGAGCTCCTAAGTTTTTGCCACTTTAGGTGGGCTGTGCTTTTATTTTATGAGTATTTTTAATGTATTATTGAGCCCTACTATGTGACAGCCATTGTAGAAGATTCACAGATGTGGATATTAACATTCTTTACCATCACAGAGATAATGTCAAGAGATGATTTGTGAATCATTAACTCAAATTTCAGGAATATTTTGAAAAGAAATAGGATGGTAATTAGTAAACAGAAATATATGAAAGGCATGCGGAAGTTGGCTGGAGGGCACGCACTGCACAGAAAACGTGTGCCTGAGAGAGGCTTTAAAATTGAAATCAGAAAGAAGGAAAGGGAGTACCTTGGACAAAAAGACGATAAATAAGTTCAAGAAATTGTCTCCTACTTGAGAAAGAGAAGGAAGTACATACAAGAATCTTGAAGGGCTGTGATGGTCTCACAGTGGCACAAGACAGGTGGGGGTGGCCATAGCATTAAGGTCAAGTGTTGCTGCTTTGTCTTACAGACAACGAGAAGCTATTGATGGCTTTTAGTTTGTGGTTGGGTGGAGTGATGAGTAATTTTTATGTTGACTTTTATTGTCAGGAATGCCTAGATTAAACACTGTTTCTGAGTCTAATAAACCCTTTTTGGATTAGATCAGAATTCACAGGTGGACTTAGCCTGTGTATCTCTCCAACATGGATAAGCCTTATCCAGTCAACTGAGGACCCAGGTAAAACAAAAGTACAAAGAATGAGAGTTATCCCTTTTCTTCCCTCTTCACAGTCTGACCTGGAACGTCTCATTATCTCCTCCACTGGGAGTGTGATTTATTCCTTTGGCTGCCCTGGTCCTCAGGCCTCAGATTTAGAATGAATCACAGTGTTGGCTTCTTGGGTCCTCATCTTACAGCAAGCAATCAGGAGAATTCCCACTCTCCATAATCTCCTGAGCCAATTTCTCACAACAAATCTTCTTTCATGGATTCACAGGATCTTCAATAGCAAAATAATGCATGGATTTCCTTTTTCTTGTTGTTATTGCTGCACCTAAGTGAACTCATCTTTTGATTCTATTTTTGCATAGATGTTTGAAGAACGCTTATGGCTCTCCTCATGGCTATTTGGAGAATTCAGAGGCTGACATAAACAAAGTTGAAAACGGAGTTTTACAGGATCACTGATCGCTGTATATCAGGATGTATATGATCACAAAAAAACTTGTAAAATGTTCTCTCATGGGTATTGCGAAACTTTATCTTTCTCCTTATTTGCTTTAAAACGTAATTGGGAATTTTGACATAGAGGCCTTCAGCCAACAGTGAAGCAAACAGAAGATTCATTCTGATAACTGATTTCATCAAACTTATTACAGAATTGTATATATGTTTTCTTAATTTATGAGAGTTATCTCCTCACCCAACCCCCACCAGAGGCTATGTTGTCTGATTATTTACAAATTTAAGAAAATATTAGGAATTTTTGCTGTGAAACTGCCTTTGAGACAGTCAGAATTAAATGCCAAATAGTTCACCAAATTATTCCAGTCTTTAAAATGAATGCTAGCAAATTATCTTTTTTTAATTCTAGTTCTGCACCTTGTAACAACATTTCAGTCAACAACAGACTACATCTACTTCAGTAGCTATATTATATTGGATACATGTGGAGCAGGCTATCCCATCTAGGTTTGCAAGCTCCATGGTATTCACAAGATAATGAAAGCCTTTAACGATGCATTCTCTGTTGTTAAGTGACTTACGACTGCATGTGCGTCTCCATCCTATCTTATACTCCCATAAGATTTGAGTCAGGTAAAACTATTTGAACGATAAATTTTCTTCTATTTTTCAAGAAGTCTGTTCTACTCAGTAAAAGGTATTTCATAACATTCTTGGAAAATGCAATTAAAAGATAAGCTTATTCTGGTATAAGAAACGTGAATTTTTACATAACATGTATTTTCTATGAACTTTTTGAAGGACCCCTTGGTGCATGAATTTCACCAATTTCTGTACCAAAATAAACTTATCTTCATTTCCACCATTTTTTGAAGTAATCTTACAAAGGCAGTTCTGAGTCATCTTACATGCCACCAGCCAAGCTCTATATATAAAAAAAATAAATGTTCCTTTCAGTTCAAAAAGTCTTCATGCCATTAACAAAAATCAAACATACAGGATCTGATTATACAGAAAAAGAGAGGTTCCTTGTTACCTGGTGAATTGGCTTTCAAAATGCAGTTCCCTCAAGATCAGATTCAGGCCCATATCTGCTATCGTAAGTGGTGTCTGATATATATGCAAAAGACTAATAAGCAGGAAATAAATTTGTACCTAGTTTTTCCAGGGCGGATGTTGTACTCCAGCATACTGAGCTGGCACTTGAGGCACTCACGGCATGGGAGCACTTGGGATCAAGTCACTCCTTTGCTTCTATTTCAGCCTCCTGCTAACGTACCTAGTGGGCAGAAGGACCCTCTGACCCACTCAGGAGAACCACACAGAGCTTCTACCTTGTAGCTTCTGCCTGGCCCTGACCCGGCTACTGCAGAGAGCTGTGGAGTGACATCAGCAGAGCGAAAAACCCTCTTTCAATTTCCTTCTCTCTCTCCCTTGTCCTTTCTGCAACATTTTTTTAAAAGATGTATCTGAGCTTTACTTTTAAAATGCTTTTCATTCTTTGCCCACATTTTTCCTTATTTGCTTCTAATATAGTCACCCCAAGTAGTCTTTCTTAACAAGGTGGAAATAAAAATACAAACTGCTGTTTAAATTCTCCAAACAAAAATTCTCTCTTAACAGGACAATTTAGGAATGTTAGAATATTTGAGGCCAGTGTGATAGCTCAATTTGCTAGTCGAAAGCTAGCAAACACCTACATTCAATATGGGCACAGGTTCATGTCCTGGCTACTCCACTTCCCATTCAGCTTCCTGCTCTTAAATTGGCAAAGTAGTAGAGGATGGCCCAAAGCGTTGGGATCCTACACCTGTGTGGGAGACCCTGAGAGGGCTCCTGGCTTTGGGTCAGCTCAGTTCTGGCTACTGCAGCCATTTAGAGAACAGGCAGATGGAAGATTTAATTCTCTTTTTTTCTGCCTGTTGGTCTGCTTTTTCAATAAAAATAAACAAATCATATACATACATATGGAATATTAGATTATTCATTAAAATATTTCAAAGTCATACTTTCCAGTTTGAAATAACGGTTAGATTAAAATGCTCCCAAAATTCCAAATTATAGCTATAAACAGCCACTCTCCACATATTTTTCCCACCAGCAGCCTATGAAACAACAGAGGTCAGAATCTGACCCTACCATTCTCATTAAATGACTTAAATACACAATACATTTGGTTGGATTTTGCCACTGCAAGGTCAGAATAAGACCGCTCAAGCACAGAGAACTGTGATGGAGAACATCACTTCAAGGTAGTCCTAGCTTCAGAGAGAGGGGAAAAGGCAGCCTGTGAAGGACTTAGCCATCACCACTGTCACCTCCTTTCCCCTTACATCTGCGGATATTCTACGGGGTCACCAGTAGTGTTCAACTACAATGGAAATATTTTTATCCCGTGGCTGTTATATCCATCCACTGAGAAGAAAGAGAGACTATCCAATTTTTAACTGTTCTACAATCAACAGGTCTTTTTAAAAGACAATGTTCAATTAATTTTCTTTCTTTCTTTCTTTTGAGTTTTAACATTAAACATTTTGGTGGCTTGAAAAGGCTCAATTGCAGGACATGCATAGTTAGGGTGTCAGCAATTCCCCCAACCTAATGTCATTAAGTGTTCAACAATGACTTTAAAATAAGTAGCTTTTTGGAAGTTATGTCTTTGAAGTTTCATTAATTAGTCATATCGTTGGGAATGTATGGCTAAAGTAAATTACAGTGTTTAAAATATCTACTCTTTCAATGTGAAAAATGAAAGGATCCTGCTACCTTGTCTTTATACTAATGAAGATATTATTAATTGGTTTAGCAAAAACATAGATCTAACCATAATGTGCAACAGTTATTAAAGATAATTAACTACAGATCATTGGTTTGAAACATCTAGTCCAAAATGATTTCTGAAGGGCACATTATTCTATGAGATAAAATAATTAAATTTCTAACTGCTGCATGAGACAACTGTGGCATATCTAGCGTTTTAATTTCTTTTGTTCTATTCTCAGGGTACTCTTACTGTTTTAGGTTGTGAAAAAGCTACCCATGTTTCACAGTGAGCAGTCTGTTCAGCATGTTTTAACAAAATCTTTCATGTCTATGGAAAAATTATGATTGAAAGAAAAGGATTACAATGACACTAGACCTAATAAAAACCTCACATAAATTTAGTTTCTTCTTATTTTGGAGCAGTATGGTAAATTTACAAAAAAACAGAAAACTAAACAAGTTACTTGCACAAAGTACCTTTCAAACATCTCTCACCTGAATGTTTTCTAAAAAGCTGAAAGCTTTACATTTGCAAAACAAATAAGGGAAAAAGTAAGTGTGGACAATCGCCAGGGACTCACGGATTAATGAACAGTGTAATAATGTACATACGCACGAAGCACACAGATAGCAACAAACCTAAGCAATAGCAAAAACAAGGGGGCATAAGAATATAACACCATTTATTAGAAATTAGAAGATTAGAGGTAAAAAAATTCTCGCTTTATTGCTGAAAACAATTATGCTCTGCATATCGTATCTGAAGATCACCTAAATTAAAGGAAAACAATTAATACTCAGAGGTCGATAACAGTAATTTTAGGTCCACTAAATTTTAGGACAATATTTAACACTAGTAGCAAATAAAGACGTTCATTGTTGACCATAGTTTGAATGAGGCTAGAAAGTCATTTCAGTATCAATGTCAGATATCCAAATTTCATAACGTTTATTGTATCAATTTGTGACCAGGAGCTTTTTTTGCATAGAGGCCAAAAATGAAAAACGATAGTGATATTGCTTCGAAGATGCAATTCAAGTCTATATTGTCTAAATCTGTGATAGGCTCCAGAAAGGCTAAGAACTTTGAATCCCTGCTCAAGGCTTACATATAAATTATTTCTTAGAAATATTATTAATATCTTGCTTTAATCCAATAAGTGTGTGTATTTGATAACACAGGATTACAAAACTAAAAATAAAGGCATTCTTACTGGAACTGAAGTTTATACAGGACAGAAAATTTTGAACTTGCTAAGTTTATATTAATGCTGATTCTAGGTACTTACAAGGGACAAACCAAAATGTTTAATGTATGCTTTTTTTGTCTAACACACAACAAAATGTAGAACTCATGGAAAAATGTAATGTATGGAGAGAAAATTGGTTTTGAAGCTAAAAAGTGAGCAACGTGACTATAACCTCCCAAGTATAAATCAGTGTTCTTTGAAAGTGTGTAAAATGGACTGCAATCCTCTAAAAAGAAAGAGGAAAGATTCTTTGGTGAAAGGTTTTGAATGTAACATACTACATTATGGGATATTCTGCTGTTACTGACTTGCAGTATGCATTCATTTAACTAAAGACTCTGGAAACTCCTGCAATCCAAATACTCAGTTTACTCAGCTCTCAAAATGCTTTCCCTGGATACTGGTCACAGGAATTAATACTCCTTTTGACACTTTGGGAATCTCTGCTCTAAAGTACCTTTTGAAGTTAAGTTTGGTTTAATTTTAGGGCATCAAAATTCCTCTCTGTATATGCCTCTGATGATGTCACCGTACCTTCCCTTTACTCACTCACGACCTTCTTCCTACCGAACCACTTTAAGGCTTTTGTTAGATATCTTCAACTTAATGCTTGATCTGTCTTATTATGGAGGGAAACATGCTTTTCAACATTTTATTGCAATTGTAAAATAAAGGACCTAAGAAAATTTCTGGCATTTCATATAGCCAAGTGAGGGGAGAAAAACAGGACTCTAAGTCTCAATGATGGTGTTAACTAAACTAATCAGTTCATGGACGAGATGCTAGAGGAAGGACAGCTGCTAACAGCAAAGCCAAGGCCTTTCTGTGCATGGAAGGGGGAGTTTTGTGTTTTAATCTATGTTCTCTTATATTTTTTGCATACATGTCTAAGGGAAAGTACAGGAAATGTGACCAGAAGTCCAAGTCTGGAAGCCTCCAAGCTGCTTAGAGAATCTAGATGTAGGTTATGTGTCTGCCTCATGTGTCAGAAAAATAAACTGCCATTATTTAAAGTTCAATAGATTGATTGTACATAATGAACTAGATCCTGTTGTCTCTCCAAGAAGCAGAGAATCTTACAACATCAGGCCCACAAGCTACAGCCATTCTAGCTCCCCAACTGAACACAGTGCACTTGTTATCTATCAGGCCACAGTCTATCACTCCTTTATTCCTCCTGGACAGGAAAGAAAGCACAGGTTGTCATTTATTGCCTGACACGGCTGAGTTTTAGAACTTTCTACCACTTTTCGGACTTTTGGCTAAAATCAAGTATAGAACTTTCTATCATTTTAGTGCCTTAACCCTGCAACCTTATATATCTCTCCTTGTTTTTATGGTTTTCCCTCTGAAAAATCTTTTTCATTTCCTTGATAGGGGAAGTACTTTAAATCAGTGGCCAGAATGTTACCTGTAGATAAGTCACTAAGACTTGATAGCACACTCAGTTTCCCAGAGAAATCAAAGGCTCAACCACTGCTTCAAATCATGCTAATAACAAATCTTTGGCTGTTCCAGATCCTGATACCTCTCAGCCATCTCCACCACTACTGCCATAGTAGGTCAATGCCACTCACTGAAGGAGGCTCAAAAGTCTGCTCTATTTGCAAGTAGTGCCCAATAATGTCTCAGTCAGAAGATTGTCTTTCATATTTTAACCACTAGTACATATCAAATGATTGGCACAATGGCTTGATGGTTCACACAGAGCTATAACAGAACCTTCCATGGGTGCACATTATCCTGTTTGATGATTCACCGGGAGAACACAAGTTTTAGTGAGGAAGGTTGTTTGCCTCTAGTACATTCCTGAAAAGTCAAAAGCTGGTGAACAAACAGATCACTCATAGGCCTATACAACCACCTCAACCCTGAAGCCTGAATCAGGGCTTTCCCTGCCTTCTCCGCTAAGTGTCAGCCACTCACAAGCCTGTCCCCCTTGCTGCTTGCACAGAGAGCTGCCAGGGAGGTTATGGATGTACTATAATCAGATGGAGAGGTGGAGCCATCTGCTCCAACGTCCAAAGTTATTGTTGGCTCAGTAGCTACAGCTTTGGTTTGGGTCTTTTAACAGCTCATTTAACTGAGGAAGAGGGAATGGATTCAGAATAGGAGGCACTTGGCATGGGTGAATTTTCTTTATAGAGTTTCTGTTCCCATTTTCCTAACTATTCTTAATTCCTTCTCTTTAAACCCATTGTTTTTCTTTTCCTCCTTTATTTTTTTTCCTTGACAAGGAATCACTTATTCCTGGATGGCACCTGAATCAGTTCTTCCCAGCACTGCTTGGCTATCTACCACATAGAAGCAGTTTTCATGTCTTTAAAACATTTCATATACAGTGTCTTCTGGGATATTCTTGTTGCATTTTAACCACAACCAGTAATACCAAATCTCCAAAAATCATGAAAGCCACAAGTCTGTGCTGTTAATACAGGTTTCCAAGATTAGTTTTCATAAAGGCCATAGAACATCATTTAACAACTTAAGGAAGGTGGAATGCTTCAGTCCTTCAAGTATGTCTTTCCCTTAAAGTTTGTGCTTTGTTTCCAAGTTTCTTCTTCTTCCTCACTCTCTCTGTCCATGATCCCCTCCAAAAAATGTCATCCCATAGCCAATTTTATTATTTTGCCTTTAATTTTTCCCCTTATTTAGAAGTCAGAAGCATTCAAAGAGAGATTTGCCATATATTGGTTTACTTCCCCAAACGCCTAAAACAGCCAGGGATGCAAGGGGTCGAAGAAAGTGATAGGAACTCAGTCTGAGTCTTCCTCATGGGTGCTAGAGTTGCAACTACTGCAACTGCCTGAGCCACTCCTTGCTCCTTCTCTCAGGGTGTTCATTAGTGACAAGCTGGAATTGGAGGGTACCACTCTTTTTTTTTTTTCAGGCTGAGCCTCTGATTTATTTATTTATTTATTTATTTATTTATTTATTTATTTATTTAATTTTATTGAATACATTGCATGATGTGACGCAGTTTTATAGGCACTGGGATTCCCCCCACCCCTCCCCAAACCCTCCCCCCATGGTGGATTCCTCCACCTTGTTGCATTCCCACAATTCAGATTCAGTTGAGAGTCTTTCATTGCAAGCATTTATCAAGCATAAAGTCCAGCATCTTATTGTCCAGATAAGTTCAACGGTTTCTTGGGGAGACCATCTCTGGTCTGAAGGTAGAGCCAACAGAGTATCATCCCATTTAATTAAAAGCCCCGACATAACATCAGTAACAGTTTATAATGTTATGGAATTAATTGACATGGTATTGAGTAACCAATATGTTGAAAGAAAAAAAAAGAATGCAAGTTCTGAACCACATCCTGTGACTTCTACATTGACATTTCAATTCTTCGTTTATATACAACCGGGTTCTATGCACCTTAAAATGGCTACAGATTACTATTCAGCTGTCTCGTGTCTATTTGTCTATTTTAATTTTAGTATTTAGCAGTTTATAGCGTTGAAGCATGATTTTGCTGAACCTGGCTGTTTTTCGGGTAGTCTAACTCTATAACTCTAACAAGACATGTGTGAACAGTTTAGGTGAACAGTTTTAGGAGGGGGGTGCAGAGAAATCTTCAATACCCTAACAGGGAGTAACTAATCTTTGTGTCCCACCCCGTGAGGTGTAAGTGCATCCCCGCTGACCGTCTGATGTCTGATTCTAAGCTTTCCTTGTTGTTCTCTGGGAGGGTACCACTCTTAAACTGTCACCTTCATACAGGATATGGGCATCTCAAGCTGTGCTTAGTCTTTGCCCAATGTCTGCCTCATGAAAATGTCCCAATGAGATCATATGACTCCAAACTGCTCTGAATACTGTCTGACTTTTCAGCTGTGCACTCATATTAGTTTATAAAGATTTGCTTGTACCAATGACATTAACTGTGTATCTCTCCCACTGAAATAACTTTTTTTTTTAAATTTACAGTTTTCTCTTAAATTCTAAGTAAACAGCAAGGGTAAATAACAAAGTAGAGGCGTGCAATTTGAAAACATATATTCTGACAGAAAATAAAGTTTGCCAATAGTTGTTCTTTTTTAATGAATGGACTGTGGGAAAATGAAAGGAAAGTGCAGAAAATAAACTACAACTGGAAATTCTTTCCAACAGGAAGCTTATACTGACAAAGAAAAGGCAGGAAAAGTCCTGTTCAATGTGTTAGCCAAAGATCATTATGATACAGACAACCATTTTCTCTCTCAGCTATAGCTTTCACCTACTCAGTTCAAATGCAGTTCAGATTCCTTCTCAGCTCCAGACAAAGCAACAGAATACAAAGACTAAGGAAACAGAATCTCTTACAAGTTCTTATGCTTTTCCACGTGGCTTTACAACATGACTCTCAACCGGTCATTCATTAATCAGGTTTAAATTGTAAAAGAGCGATTTTCAATAGATCGATTTGTTTCACTTCAGTTGAGCAGTACCTACCAACACATGAATGGTCATGGGTAAAAATTCAAGTGCTTTGGCTCAATGAAGATGTAGAATGTTGTAGTAGAAACGTCAAGACAGAAACTTGAATCCTACTTTGTGTCAGTTACAAATGTTGCACTCAACAGATTCACCAAGACTCTCCCATTCCCAGTTTCCTGCAACATATTAATGACAAACAATAGTGACTTCATAAGGTTACTGTAAGAATTAAAGAGGTTGATGACTAATGGAGAGGCTGAATGCCTACAGGAGCTGCACATAGTATAAATCCACAATGTGGGTTCGGTATAAGACAGTTAATGTTACGGGCTGTGTCTGGTTTGGAAGGCATTGATGAAGCCTGTGATAAACTTGAGGCCCCTTGTTGTTCTAAAGAGACAGCTGTTCCTATTGGGCTCCGGTGAGCTTTTGCAATGGAAAACATGCAGAAGTGATGCTGCCAAATTTTCCGGGAAGTTGGAAATCTGGACCTTCACATGAAACCTCCAAATTTCTAGTTTTTGGCAATTAATTCAAATTTAAAGCTCTTGCGCAGGCCAAAGAAAACACATCTGCAGTGCACATAAGCCCTGGGAGTCTCCAGTTGTGACCTTTGATACATATGAACATGTTTGTAACAGAAACTACCTCATTATAGATATTACACAAATATTTGCCTCATCTTTTCCTTATATATGATATCCAACATGAGAAAAGAAAAATAATTGATTTGAGCTTTTTCAGAAAGTTATTAGATTACTCATTCTTAAGGCTCAGGTTTATTATTTAAATCATATTAACATGTTTAGTCTTATCCACTGCCATGTTAAAATGTTTAACCTGGGTATAGCTTATACTTTGGAAAATTTAATCGAGTCCTGTGACTTTATAAGAGAAAATTTTTGTTAGAATATATATGCTTAAAAGATAATCAAGAGCCTTCTGAATCACATCCAGGAAAATTCACATTTCTCTTTTTAAATTCAGTTTTTCAAATTAACTTTTAAGTTGAAAACTAAAAACTAAGTATATTTGTGCAGTGCATGTCTGATATACATTATAGAATAGCTAGGTCAAGCTATTTCATATACATGTTAAAGTCTACTCTCTTGGCAAGTTACAAGTATTTGATACACTGTTATTAACAATAGTTGCCAGTATATACAATAGATCTCTTCAACTTATTCCTCCTGTGCAAGTTAAATCCTGTCTTTTGTCCAACATCTCCCTAGTCCCTCCCATGTCAAACTCAGTCTCTGGTAACCACAGAAAAATCCACATTTCTGATGCTGGCCTGAGTTCTTCTGGATTCCAGTAAAGTGAGCAACTCCAGCCTAGATTTCTCTTTGTCTTCAGAAGAGCAGAACCTGCTTTTAACTGCTACATCTTCCTGTTGCTCACTCCTTAAGTAGTTTAACTTACTTTTAAATTGTTACATGCCAACAAAACAGGTTGCTTAATTGGTTTGACCTTTCACAGTATTTTTTAATTTTTCAATCTTAGTTTCATAGTTCCATCTGGCCCTTTAAAACGACATCTGGTTAACTGTACTTAACCAGCTGATCACTGTACAGTTATTTTTAAATGTAATGTATGCTTAAACAGATGTTATTTTTATAGATGTGGATCTAAACTGCACTTGTGTACGTGCTATGTCTGCATAAACTCTTTCTGCAATTCAAATGTTGACACCCAAAATTACAAGCCAGAATGCTTATGAACTCCACTATTATGGTACTGCACTTTTGTGCTGCTTGTTAGGTAAACATCAATTCAGTTCTTTTTTTCTCTCTTCATTGCACATAAATAAAACATTAGCATTTAGTTTATAAAGTGATGAACATTTTGCTGTGTTGGATTTAGCTTTATAAATACAACTGCTGTCAGCAAGAAAAAAGGATTTATTGAATAAATAATAAGAAAGCTAAGGGAAAATGAAAATATATATGTTATGCAAAACATGGTATCTGTCAACAGGTCACTAAGAGGTTTCCACGTGCTTCGTGTTACTGCTGGAGATAATTCCATCCCCTGAGCACCCGTCTGAGATACTCTGGGACTCCAGCTCAGGGTGTGTGCTTCACATTTAGCTCAAGGAGCACACGGTAGAAAATAAATTCATTTTACAGAACTCTGAGTGTTGTCTAGGGCCCAATTCACACAGCAATTCAAATGGCTTCTTAGAAGAGCAATGGCAAACACTTAGGACACCTGATAAAAAGAAAGCCGACATGGCAAGATGGCAAGATTATTTTTTAACAAATATATGTGTATATGTATGTAATAGCCATATGTATGTATGTGTGTGTGTATATATATATGTGTGTGTGTGTATATATATATATATATATATATGGAGAGAGAAAGAGAGAGACAGAAGCTTGCAATCATAAGAGCATCTTTGTATGGAATGTCTTCTTTCCAAGAGCAACTCGTCTCTCTAACTAAAATGATGTGCAAGGAGCCCAACAGTGTGTGGTCTGCACAGCAAAAGAGGTTGTATCCTAACTTGAAACAAAGAAAGTGGTCACAGTGGAAAATATCTTAACTGGGAACTTTAAAAGTCTCATTCTCAAGGTTAAAAATTGCTGTTATACATAATACCCCAGTAATTGATAGACATTTTCTCTCTCCAGAGCCCATTTTCTGTGAAAAACACCACGTAACATCTGTTCATAAACAGTCCTTCTGTGAAAACACTGACACAGGTCTTGAGCTTCTACCGGCTCAATTCCCCTGCCATGTGCAGATGGCACGGTGTATTTATACAGCTGAAGCCTTGTAACATAAGCCCAGTCACATCTCCAGGTAAGACTCCAGGCAAACATGTGTTGCCGCTCTCCAGTTTTACCCCAAGACCTTCAAGGAGTTCCTTCGGACACAAAGAAAAATTGTTTCCCCGCTAATGTGTAGGCTCTCTCAGAAAAAAAATCACCTTCGGCAATCAACATGTAACTCTACAGAGATGAGGACATTTCTAGTCTCTTGAAAAGATTCCACGGAACTCATTAATGAAAACCTAATTAGGTTACAGAGTTATTTGGGAAACTAAATATGACTGTGATCACTTAGTTACTTTTTTTTTTTTGCCTCTGTGCTTTATGTGTGATGTTTAACTGGAATTAATTATTGCAACTAAAAGTAAAAATTTGGGGGTTAAGGGCTTAAATAATTAACATTTAGTTTTTCAATAATGACCACAAAAGGGAAAATGTCCTTATAATACAAGAAATTATTTTCCACAGAAGTTCTTTTTGTTTCTCCTGTTACATGTGAATAAAATGAGAAAGCTCCAGAAGGACAGTTTTTTTTTTAAGAGAACCACCTAAGAGATCTCTGTTATTTAAAAAGATTGTAGAGTGTTCTAGTTCATAGGATATTACGATATTATTACACGCAGCTAATTCCCACAACCTGGTTCTTTACCGTGAGCTGAAACACACCAGACACAACGAGGTATCTTAGGAGGTTTATTCCAATGGGGCAGGAACGGGTAGAGGTGGTGAAAATCAGGAGGAGAAAAGGGGGAAGGGGAGAGAGAAGAGAGGGGTAAGAGCGGGGTAAGAGAGGGAGGGATAAGAGCAGGGTAAGAGCAGGGTAAGAGGGGTAAGAGAGGTAAGAGAGGGAGCCGCACCTGGCGGGGGCCTTTTGTCTGCCAGGGTGGGGATTGGGAGGGATTGAGGGCAGGCCCCCAGGGGATTGGTGCCTGCAGGTGAATGCCTAGGGATGATTGGCAAGTGGGTGGAGTTAGGGAGGGGGCTGGAAGATTGGGAGGTGGGATTCAGGTGGAGTGCCAGGTTACATCCGATTGGTGGATAGCTAGGCCGGTGCGAACTTCATGAGCTGTGAGGAAGAAGGAATGGCACCGTCCAGGGAAGGATATTGGAATAACTCCTTACAATCTCCAAACCATATCGAGTTTGAGTTTTCCTTGCTTTCCAAATGTGGTGCCCTCTACGTTTGTTCTGCCCTAGGAAGTGGCCAAATTCCAAGGGAAAACAAGGCCATTTGGTAGGGTCTTCTAAAGAGTTAGGGACCCAGAAGATTACTCAAATAAAAAGACCAAGGAAGCTACATATTTGCACACCCCTGGTTTATCTGTACCATCTTTGCTTCACAGTTGAAATGCACGTGAGAGTCATGATCAGACTCCCAGATCAATGGTACCCTTGTATGTCATTCTCCATGAACACCACAGGCAAGTGCCCTGTTGTGTTTGACCAGCTGGGATCAAAATGTTACCAAGGACTTAAAGGAATTTTTAATCTACTTTCAGCCTCCACTTTGGACACGTGTTTTCTGGTTTGTGCCTTTTGAAATTGCTTTTATGGCATTTACAAACCCTCAACTTATTTAATAATCTTCATAGTGGTATATCAGGTCAGGCTACAGAAACATCTTCAGGCAAGAGTTGCAGGAGAAAAAAACACAGCCATTTGAAAGTATGACTGCTGGTGTTTCATATGTGAATGGGGAAAGGCAGACGAACTGAAGAACCTCTGAACAGATTTTTCCAGGGGACAGTTCTAGGATCTGATTCCATATAATGTGAAAAAAAATTATATTAGTGCTTCTTTAATTTTATGTCTCACTCACACAATAAACGTCATAGGAAAAAATAAAATAAACATGCATCTTAAATTCACAAACTTTTTTTTGTTACTAAAGATTGAACTATATTCCTGTTTGAGTGAAGTGATGTGGGAGTAATGAAAGAGAGCAGACTTGAATTCAAATCATGTTTTCCATGGGAAAAAATACTTAAGATGCTAGTCAAAAGTTTCTGATGTTGCCTCTTACTTTCTTTTTATTGATACTTCAGATTTTTTTTGGTAGAAAATCTCTCTTACCTAGTATATATGTACATTACAAGTATGGGAAGCTATAATTTCTGGTAATTTTAATCATATCTGATATTACCTTATATAATTACTATTTGTAACAGTGAATAATCGGGCATAAATATAGAACTAAGTAAACATTGACATGAAAAAATTATGTCATTATAATACATGAAAACACCAAAATAAACTACAAATGTACTGTAAACCTTAATTAGATATATCAGGGAGATTCATTGTGCAATGGTGAAGGTTTTACTTCTGGAGCACTGGGATAATTTGGTATTCATCTGCAACTTAAATGGAGTGCAACTTATCTAAAGATTATATCTTGATATAAAGTCAGAGATAAATATGAATACCAGACTTAATCCAATCCCTGAATTCCTGTTACTGCGCTCCAATCAAATTTCTAACAATTTTTGTAAGGTATTATTACATGGTCACTTAGGATTGTCAGCAAATGTGGATGGCTGCTTATAATTTTTCATTTTTTTCCTCAATCAAATTATCTTGGTTTGGTCTCAAAATCATAAAAAAAAAAAAGCCTACATGTAAGTAGATCTGAGCTATTCATTCTATTCGAATTTATAGCAATTTACTCTCCAAGAAGATGCCCACCCAGCTGGAAGAAAACAGAAAGAGCGAAAAGAATGTTAGCCTTGATTTATGCCAAGAATGGCTTTGACTTATTTATCTTTACTGAACTGATCAAGCATTTGCACTTTTAAAAATATAAACAGTACTATGTCCCTTAGCCTGATGACAGCAATCAAATACCTGCTATGAAGAAGGGAATATCAGATACTCTCAGGAAAGATCAAATTTCAGAACAAAAATCAATGTTCTATAACAATAAACAATAGCACCAATTGCATACACAAGTTCTTGGTAAGGGGAAGTCTGCGATGAAAAATACAAAGAAGTGATGTGCCTTCTGTCTCCAATAAAAATAAGAAGTTGATCGTGCAACTAATATTTCCAGTGTCTGGTATTTAAAAGTCTATCATAAAAAAAAGAAAAACGTTGCCTTCCAGACATGCATAATTGATCCTACTTGTATCAACAGTAAGTTCCTTTTCAGTTTTTTTTCCATGTTAACTTCTTTTTCATGGTATTATTTTCTGTAAATGACATTTCCACTGACAACTACACTGAATGCACTGTATAATTATTATGTCTTCAGTTTCTTTTTCTACAGTTCTTTTTAATTACAAAATAATACCTTTTGAAGAGTGCATCTTTGATATCTTAACCATCGTTGGGTCAATATAGCAGTGTGTGCTCATTATCAATATATTTTAATTATTTCATTTTTTCTAATGTCCCATTTTTTATTTCCACGAACTGCCAGGTAATTATGTTTGCATCAGGATAAATAATTAATGGTCTCTGGAGCAGAACGACCATTATTTTCTTTTCTTCTTCCTTTTTTTTTTTTTTTCCTTTTAACCATGGCAACGTGAAAAATAGGCAGGCACTTACCTGTATATACTAAAATGTGATCTTTTTTATGGGGCAAGAGTAACTTACTGGTGATTTAAGAATTTTTTATGGTGCAATTCAGAACTTCCCAGAGCCAGGGTGTCTGTACTCCAAACTCCTTATAAATAGAGCAATGCTTCCTTCTTTACATCCTTAGATTCTCTTCTGACTCATTTCATGCCCTAATTTATACCCCCACTCCCAAGCAGGGTGCAGGCTGCAGAGTCTGTGAGTGTAAAGGCTCTCAATATTTATAAAATTGCTACATTATTTTGCTGTCCAGGGAAACATATCTTGAAAGTAACTTACAAGGACAAAAGGCAACAAAAATATGAGCAAGGGCTGGTGCAGTGGCACAGAATGCTAATCCTCCACTCTGTGGCACTGGTATATCATATGGGTTTCAGTTCGCATCCTGGCTGATTCATTTCCAATCCAACTCTCTGTTGATGACCTGAAAAAGCAGCAGAGGATACCCGAGCCCTTGGGATACTGCACCCAGGTGGGAGACTCAGAAGAGACTCCTGGTTCCCAGCCAGATCAGCTCCTTCTCTCTAGCTCTCGCGCTCTATAAAATCTGCCTTTCAAATGCATAAATAAAATTTAAAAGCCATGGCTCCAATGCCAACAACAGCCCAGGTTCAACCAGACTGAACCTGGCGAAAGGCAACAGCCAAGTCTCGTGTGTGTGTGCGCGCTGGTGAGGGGTACTTAACTGCTTGAGCCTTCACACACTGCTTCCCAGAGCACACATCAGCAAGGAACTGTAATTGGGAGTGAAACCAGAACAAGAACTCAGTCACTCTAATATGGGAATACACATTTCTTAAGCAGTGTCTTAACTGCTATGCCACATGCCTATTCTGCTTTATTTAAAGTCTCATGGATACACTGTTAATCCTCTTCAATGTCCCTCTATTTTCTGATTACTAGGAAAGGTGCCAGAAGCATAACAGGGAATACTAGTGAAAATCTCAAACCTGATAACAGGGTTGGATTAGGGAGAGCCAAGTGCTTGCCTTCGCTTTTGGTAAGTCAGTATTCTTATATATAAAGAATAAATGTATGTTGATAAATCCTCCACTGGAGTTAAAACAGTCAGAAAAACAGATTTTTCTTTATAGAAGTGATTATGTGAGAAGAAACAAAAGCTGTTTACCATATTTAAAAGATCATCATTTGGAAAGGCGGGAAAATTACTTTATGCATCTCTGAAGTGCCAATCTTGGATTGGTTAAAGTTACAAATATGACAAATATTACAGAAAAAGAAATTTGAACAGAAGGTTGCATTTTATGACTTGTGTAGAACTTCCATTGTAAGTATGGTTCATCCTAAATGATACGTCAGACAGTACTGTACAGTACCTTATTCCAGATTTAGATAAAAAAATTAAAGTACTTACCAACCTTGATATCACTGAAGTAATTCTTATACAGTTTCATAATATTACCTATCCTAAGGGTGCATTAACTAAGCCTTTTATCAGTCATATAATAAAATATAACTAAGCATCTACTGAGTGTAAGGCATCATCAGTTTGTGGAAAGAATTTCTGTAATATCATTTAGATAATATCATTTATAATGTTGTCATATTTTATCAAGCATATCTTTTACATTACAAGTCTATCAAGATGCATCGCACGGGTCACGCCCAAGAAGTTGCAGTGTTGCCTATAACCCTGAAAATAATATCAGTGCTACCAACTGCAATGTTAAAGAAGAAACCAAAATAAGGAAGCCATACTATGAAGGATTTGCATGCTCAGTGACCCTGGAATTTAGGCAAACTCCGACGTAAGAAATTCGATAGTGACATTTCCTCTGTGCTCCAACTAACTCAAATAATTTTTTTTTAAATTGACAGAGGCAAAACACAATAATTGACATATAGCCTGTAGAATTATTATCAATTTTGCTCTGATAAGCATCTTCCCCCAATAACTGTATTTTGCTTAACAAGAACACCTAAAATATAAAGATTTCAAAGATATAAATCAATCATATCCACTTATTTAAGATACACTATGAACCTCAGAAGTAGTGTCATTTTGGAGGTCCTTACAATTTAAATATCTTAAAAATAAGAGTAGGCAATATTATACTGATCTTTTGAGGTTGAAAAAATCAAATATAAGCCAATCAGGAAAATCAGAATTTTACAGAATTAGAAATCGTGTCAGTAAGATGAGTTGTTTTTAAAAAGAGCCTTCCATTTAAATCCATGCACAATGAATTTAGTAAATACAACACCATTTTTAGAAATGGCTGAAATGCTGTAGCAACAAAGGGATTGCTTTGTCTATCTCATAAAATCATCTTTTGTGCATCAAGAAGAGAAAAACTTGAAGACCCATCCATCAGTGGAGGGTACTTACAACCAAAGAAGGAATTTAGTAAAATGCTCTCAAACTAAGAAAGCTGACACAACAAAAGGGGGTTGAATAAATAAGGCTGACATTTTGCATCTTAAAAAGAAGATGGATTTTGTATGGATTAATGGATTCAACTGAGTCATTTAACATAACACTAAGTTGAAAGTATTTCTGCTTTTATTATCAACTCCTTCATTTTTTTCACTTTGCTTGTAAAACAGAACCTTATCCTTACTAGGAAGTGAACATTTCAGGCATATCCAAAGACATAACTCAAACTATAGTAACCATTTCAATACAGAAAGCAACCTTAAAAAATAGTGTAGAAGTGAAAAGCATAAGCATAAAGCTTCTATTTTCCACTAATATGAGGTTAAAAATATGATATTCTTTCTTCAGAATCATTGCAAATAATTACAATAAAATCCATAATCACACCTCCTATCTCAATAAGCTTTTAAAAGTCCTCACCTTGAACGCCCCGGGATCCCATATGGGCGCCGGTTCTAATCCCGGCTGCCCCACTTCCCATCCAGCTCCCTGCTTGTGGCCTGGGAGGGCAGTAGAGGATGGCCCAAAGCCTTGGGACCCTGCACCCGCGGGAAACCCCGAAGAGGTTCCTGGTTTCCAGCTCCGGATCGGCACAGCACTTGGGGAGTGAATCATCGGACAGAAGATCTTCCTCTCTGTCTCTTTTCCTCTCTGACTTTGTAATAAAAATAAATAAATCCTTAAAAAAAAAAGCTGCTGTTTCCTGATCAGGGATAATGGGTCACTGGGAAGAGTCAATATTCAGTACTGTGAAGAACAAAAGTCTCTTGAGAATTTTTGAAATTGCAGAATATGTGGTAGCTGTATCAATGGATTTTAATTTTAAATATAAAATGCTGTGTTAAAAAGAGTTCTCAAAATTACTTGCATGAAAATTGAAAGGGTGCAAAAACCGAAACCAAAATCTAAAGGAATGTGGTCCTTTTTTTCTGGTAATCTCTAACCTACTCAGAAATATGGATACAGAAAACTGCTCAACAGGAGGGGACATTTTATGTTCAATGAGGTAAAACATATACTTTAAAAAATTTTATATATCTTATTTTTAATTGGAAAGTCACAGTTCTACACAAATTCATTCAAAAACTCTTCCTTTGTTCATGGGCATGCTCTTCACTATTTTTAAAGGAAGATTTATTGATTTGCTTGACAGAGTTAACAAGACAGGGGAAGAGAGAGAGAAACAGAAACCAGGACAGAGTGATCTCCCATCAATGGTTCACTCTGTAAGTTGTCACCACAGCTGGGCCTGTGCCAGGCCAAAGCCAAGAGCCAGGAGCTCATTCTAGGTCTCCTTTGTGGGTGGCAAAGGCTCAAGAACTTGGCCCAGATCATTAGCAAGGAGCTGGATTGGAAGTGGAATGGTGCTCTCAGAAGCTGCTGTGCAGATGGGATGCCTGTATTGCAGGCAGAGGCTTGATGTACTAGGCCACAACACTGACACTGAGTCACCCATGATCAACTTGTTCTTTGCTCAAAACATAATCTTGACATCAGAGAGTCTCAGTTAAAGTGGAGAGTTCAGTATTCACCAGATTTTAATCCTGGACAAGGTGTTTGTTCGGTGAGTTTCAGTTCTGTATCTGGAGAAATAGTGAATATAATCTACAATTAAGTTCATTTAAAAAAAAGATAAAAAAAACAAAGTTGTCGGGTTATCATTCTCACACAATTGCTGCCAGTACATCTCCTAGACTTACTAATTCTAAAATCCCCACTAAAATATTTTCCAGAAAAATTATTTAAATATGTTTAAGACAACAGTATATGTTAATAATTAGAACTGGTGTCTCAGCTTTGAAATATATACCTTTATGGCATGAAAAATCATGGTTCCTTATTAATAAAATGTGGGTAATATGTGCTCCTAGTTAGTTCTTGAGTGAATTAAGTTTTTGTACATAAATAGAAAGTACTCAAAAACTACTAGTAATTGCAAAAAATACTACAAAATACAACTTTTAAAAGAAAAAAGCATCATAATTAAAGGCCTGTGAATATTATTGTGGTGAAGCAATTTTAATGATTTATTTAGTTTTTATCTCTTGGCTTCTCTCATCCCACTGTGTTGTTAAAATATTACATTAAGTAGTTGAAATCAGATTGAATGCAATTCATTCTGGTCCACTTGCTAAAACATGCCAATCGGATGTTTTTCAATTTTCTCACATAATATTTCTCTTGTCCTTTGGGGTCATGTGGTAATTTCTGTAGGGAAAATAGTCTAACCACCGTGAAACTGATCAAAGTATTACTACAAATACTGCCTCAGGATGAATGATTTGAACCCTTTTATTATCAAAACATCTGCAAATGTTCTCTTTTATGCATGTGTCAATGAGTGAGCATATGCTGATTGAATTCCCTTCCCCCTCTGAGTACCTGACATACACCTGACATGTATAATTGAATGCTAGCAAAATTGACAAATGACATGAACTTTTAGAAACTAGGAAATTCACATAATAGGACAATCCTTAAATACCCAAGTCCTAGAAAGCCAGAAAATATTTTGCAAGGTCTGAAATAATCTGTTTTAGAATTCTGAGTTAGTATGTTGGTTCCTAATATATGTGTAAATAAATACTACTTTTGTATCTTTTATTTCCAGAATGATATATGGTATCGCATAAAACACACCTTGATATTAAGACACAATTTTAAATAATCTCAGCTTATTTTATCCTGTTTTGGCATAGTTCATGTATTTAGATGCTTATTTTAAATAAAGTTTAAAACATTTTGATGAATAAAGTCCTATATGAAAAGCAGTTTCACCAGTAACAAAGGATTTATATATTTCTTCGTTGTGTATGCCTACATGTAGGCATAAATTGATGTGTAAGGCACATATCACTAATGCAATATTAAACTCTAAAACAGAATATAATGAAAATATTAGATTGGTTAACTTCTTCCATCTTTATTTTTTAAATTGACCATCATAAGAAAAGTCACTGTATAGTGCTTTCCATATACATTTTAAAGATTATAAATGCATAGATTATTCCTGGCCCATTTCAAGTATAACTATTATATAAGCAGAGATGTCATATAAAACACAAGACATTTCTGAAAATCTTAATGTAAAGTCATGCATGCTAACATGATTTTCAAAATGTAAATAAAAAAGAAATAGTTTTAACAAACGATATAACAAATGTTTTTCCACTGGTAGTAGGTCGATTTGGACCACAGATTTGATAGGCCAAAGAGCTGCTCACTCAGCACTTCGGCTACAATCACCCTCAAAACAGGAAGTTGCCTTCAAAATGTCTGTAGGAAATTGGATTAAAAGATGTTTGCTTTGGTGCGTAATTTTTAAAATAAACTGTTTATGCATGTTTCCATCTCTTTGACGAGGTCTTAGAATAGGACGAACCAGTGTCATTGTGAAGATTTTTTCCCCTACTAAAAGTTGCCTTAGAACTTCAAAATATTCTAAAATTTAAATCAAACTTATTCTGGAACTTTGGATAATATAATTCATGTACACACTAAATACACTGAGGTTTCTTTCTCTATTTAAAGATATTATAATATCTTAACTTCCTGTTCAGCCTAATGTTAATACTCATAACTCTAGCTTTTCAGCACCTGTGGTTTTACTTTCATAGATTTATTACTGTTTTTATCTTTCTATATCAAGTTTCTTATAAAATTACAAACGAAAGTATATGTTGTTGGCAGTATTCTAAACATATTACTTTGAATAATAGAAGTGTTTATTTCTTTTAAACTCTAAATGACATACTTCGTGCTAGTTAAATGTTCTCCAACAATATAACAAAATATAAATCATCTGGTGGGTTCCATCCTAAAATATAACCAGGTCTATATTCATATTGACTCATGGAAAATTCTTTTCTGCACTGTTTGAGAGAATATGTTCAATGTTTTACTATTGTTTATTCTTCAATAACTAATCACCCTTCTTGGTCTTCCAAAAGTTTCTGGCATTTCACTAGTTTACACAGTGATTGAATGTTATTCCCAGGATTGCTTTTGGCACCAAACCAACTGCTGTGATAATCAGGTATAAGATTTATTCCAGTCGAGAACTGTTATAAACATAACGATTCATAAGGCACTGCACTGAAAATGAATACTGATGCTCTCTTTGAGATGGCTGAAAACGGTTCCTCAATAAACCCTACTGCTACTCTTCAACTACAAGTAAGCTTTGATTTCTGTAGAAAAGGAAAATTCATTAGACTTGATGATTTGATATTTCTATTAATCAGTAGTAGTTTGTTTAGCAATTGAAATGATTTAATTTCACAAAGGCAAATATACAAAAGGCACAGAGACTATTTCAAAAGCCCTACCTTTATGGAAATTAAGGAATTAACTACTACACAAGCTCTGACACATTTACTACAGTAGGATATGTTATTATACTGGTGCATGGGTGGAAAAAAAGTACAAAGGAAACCAAAAACTTCAAAGGGAAGTAGCTGGCAGGTAAATGCAGTGAGCTAGAAAAGAATAATAAGCAGAAATGAGGTTAGTGGAAAACAGGACACACAATAATTTCTTAAATAAAAGATTCAAAAGCAAGGAAAACTGTAACTTGCAGTTTAGAGAATACTGAGAAGAAAAGGTTGCTGAACATTAATCCAAAGGAGGGGAAAAGAAAAAATGATGCAGGTTAAATGTGGGAAAAGTACAGAAATAGATTTCAACTGAGATAATTTACAGACACAATATGACAAATATTTGCGTGAATTTGAGGAGTTCTATTGTCAGGGAAAAGGATGGTCTAGACAGCACAGTGTCAAAACTACAAGAGTAAGGATGCTGTCCACAGTATTCACCCTTATGGATTCCCTATGTTGATTCAGGGACCATCTAGAACTTTCTGGAAAAATATTGTCCCAGAACTTAAACTCCAAGAGTTGTCTTCATTCTGCCTTTTTAGTATATCATAAAATTAGTATTTAGTATATCATAAAATTATTCCATTGTCATTATATGATTTAATATGATTTAATTACAGTCTCTCACAGAAAAAGATATAATGCAGAATCTAAGCAGAAGGAATTTGAACTATTTTTCCTAATGAAAAAAAATCATTGAAGAAGTCCATGACTGAGGGAATGGACTAACCACATCACGTCTGGAGTAATTTTGCCTGAAGTTAGAATACTCAGGAATCAGAAAAATAGGATAAAAATTATAAAGGTTGCCAAGGTATAACTAGAAAGAAGAGAATCCCCATGAAGGGGTTATAAATGTGTGTGGGATGAAGCCATACATGAAAACTGGCAAAACAAAACTTTTTGGATTATAAACAATAAAACAAGAAAATGAAACGTGTGTAGAAAGACATGATAGACACACAAATCATATTTGAAACATAATTAGACACTAAAAGGGCCATTTACTTACACATATGGCAATACTGACAATGATATGTCCAGAATATTAAAATCTTAAACACTCACTGAAAATACTGAAATTATAAAAAGTGAATTCATAAATCTTTAAATTTTGTGCTTCCTCCAGAACATAACTTTTTCACTCAAATTTCTTATAAAATGGCAGCAATAGCACTCATTTATTGAGTGTATAGTATGTATCAGCTGCTTGGAATGGTATTCTGCCAACCTTTAAAATCACTCTATGCAGATGTTAACATTGTTATTGATATGCCTGGCCTTCCCTGCTCATTTCTTTCTCTCCCTTGAGCCATTTCTTTCCCTTCACTACTACACTGTCTATTTCCTTGAAACTCAGTTTGTGAAAGCTGCTGCTGTTTCTGTTTCCCACGTTGCCATCTCTTTACAATCCTCATCTTACCTGTCCACAATCCAACTGAATAAGTCTGTCTGAGTCAGATTTCACTGTATTGCTGACACATCACCACCTTGAGGACACATCTATGATGTGATTCTCTCTGAGTGATTCCAAAGTCAAAATGACCTGTATGTGAACAGCTGGGCTGGCAACGTGCTTTATAAGAGTAGACTACACTTGCTAAAAACAGAACATGCAGCATGAAACAGACATGCTTAGTTACTTCCTTTCTGCTTCTCCCCTAAACCTTTCCTTTACCTTCATACAGAACCATGCTCACAATTCCAATAAAAGGTGAGACATAAACACTGTCATAGGCAGATGGATATGAGATTCCATTCAAATTCAACGTACAAAAGCACTTCAAAAACTAGTGGAAAATGGTATTAAAAGCCAAGTTTGCTTTAGTGGGAGAAATTCTGTAATCCAGGGCAGGTGTTTGGTGTGGGGGTTAGGGCACCTCTTGTAATTCCCACATCTTATTATCAGAGTACCTGGGTTGGAGTGCCTGGTTTTGAATCCCTTCTCTAGTCCCAAACCCAGCTTCTTGTCGATGTAAGTGTTAGTGGCACCACGTGATGACTCAAGTACTTGAGTCCCTGCCAACCTCACAGGAGAACTGGACTGAGTTCCTGGCTCTGAGCTGCTTTGGTTTTGCTCAACCCTGCTATTGTTATATTGAATAGCTAGCATTGTTGGCAGTACTGATCTTGCTGGAACCTGTTGGCTGTTAGGTCTGAGGGCAACCCGGACTTATTTTGAGTTGTAAGATGCTAAAGTCGGTATTATTTTCAATGTGGGATCAGTGCAATACATTGAGCTCAGTGAGTTTCTTCCAAGCTCAGCACATGTGCAGCTCACTGCGAACTCACTTGGGGGAGTGGATGGAGATGTCTATGTCTTTGTCTATTTCTTTTTCACTTTTTCAAATATAATTTTTTTGGAAAATTTAAAAACCTACATAAATTAAGGAGAATCAAGATGGCAAAATAGAGTGAGGACATGCTTAAACAGAGAAACATTAGCCAGGGTGGAACAGAGAGGGCACATTCCAGGAAATAGGAGAGGACAGATTGATGGCAAAGGGGGCACCTGGGGACTGATAAACACAGGAAAGCAGCAGACACAATGGTGTAGTGCTGCAGTGACCTGATACGCCAGTGGCAGTCACCAAGTGTCTGTCTGAACTCCACCAGTGGCCAGAATCCTTCAGCAAAAAGGTGAGAAGAGAAGTTCAATGGGAACTCATGAGGTGAACTCAGACAAAAAACTGTATGTCCTGCTGGTCTGTTTGACCAGGAGCAGAGACACAGCAGCAGATCTCAAACAGGTGGTGCGGGAACAGGGTGGATTTCACAGCTGAAACCCCTGGTGGAGTTGAATTAAGCACCATTTTGTCTAGAGAGACAAAGGATATGGGTAGGACAGTGCAAGTACTGAGCTGGGAACAAATTTATGTTGGGCTCAGTAAACGGCAACAACGTGGCATCCTTCAGGTTCCACCCAAAATAGGTCCAGGTAGTCCCAAGACCTAACAACCAGCAGAACAAGAACTCCGTGAGTTGCACATCAGGTGCCACTGTGTAGAGTGAGTTGAACCTGCAGGGACAACAGTGAACTGTGTATGTGCTGAACTGGGAGCAAACTCACTGAGCTCAATGCATTGCACTGATCCCACATTGAAAATAATACCAACTTTGGCATCTTACAACTCAAAATAAGTCTGGGCTGCCCTCAGACCTAACAGCCAGCAAGTTCCAGCAAGATCAGTACTGCCAACAATGCTAGCTATTCAGGACACCTGGTGTCTCCTTTATCCTGGGAACTGTGCAAACAGGAACTCGGAGAAATTTTGTACACACAACAGTGCAACAACAGCATGGGATCACAGGAGGTAGAATGCTGAGCCAGGAGCTGGAGCTATAGAAACCATGGTAAAAGTCTAAGATAAAGCCCAGATCTGAAACTCACTGGAGGGAGTGGCACAAATGACTGCAAACAAAGAACTGTGCACCAATCACAACAAGTAAAATTGAATTGCAGACCTGTGGGTGACACAATTTGGAAACCTGCTGTAAGGAGAAGAATCTGCTAACCAGAAGTACAATGACCAAGAGCAAATGAAGAGACAAAGGTACAATGAACACTACTGAAGACTCCCCTTAAAAGGAACAAAAGTCTTTGCCAACCTCAGAGTTAACTGAGAAAGACATCGAGAAAATGGGGGGGATACAGAATTCAAAACTTGTTCTAAAGCTTTTTACCAACAAGAAGCACATGCAAGAATTTAAGGAATATGCCACACAGCAAATAGCAACATTGAAACAAAATCAAGTCAAATTATTGGAAATGAAGGATGCAATACAGCAAATTAAAAATTTCACGAAAAGTCTCAATTATAGAATGAAGGAGGCAGAAGAATCTCAGAACTGGAAGATATTTCTTGTCAGAATGGGGAAACAATCAGAAACCTGGAAATGGAGCTGGGTCATGCTAAAAACAGTATTCAAGAATTAAGAGACACTACTGAAAGACAAAACATGCGTCATAGGAGTTCTAGAAGGTGCAGAAAGAGAAGCTGGATTTAAAAAATGTCTTTAATGAAATAAAGGACAACTTCCCTAATCTGGATAAAGAATTGGGAAACAACATCCAGGAGGGGCACAGAATTCCCAACAGGATCGACCAAAAGTGATCTTCACCATGACACATGATAATTAAGCTCTCTTCAATCAAACATAAGGAAAAGATCCTGAAATGTGCAAGTGAAAAAAATCATTTGACATATAGAAGAATGGCAATTATATTCACAGCTGATCTCTCACAGGAAACTGTATAGGTCAAAAGAGAATGGAGTGACATATTCCAGATTCTAAAAGAGAAAAAAAATTGTTGGCCCAGGATAATATACCCAGCAAAGTTTTCCTTTGTCTTTGAAAATGAAATAAAATTCTTCCACAGTGAAGAAAAATTAAAAGAATATGCCTCTTCCAAACCTGCTTTATAAAGGGATACTTAAAGATGTTCTCTTGACAAAGAGGAATAGCACCCACCAAAAATGAAGGCAAATATGAACAACATCCCAGTAAAATAATAACAGATAACTGAATCAATGAACAACCCATTGCTAAATGACAGGGACAAATCACCATCTGTTTACATTAAACCTGAATGTAAATGGCTTAAACTCATCAATCAAACATCATAGATTAGTAGACAGGATTAAAAACACACACCCCATTTATTTGTTGCCTACAGGAGACATATGTCAGCAACAAAGATAGCAGAAACTTTATCTCATGGATTTCGATACTTTGTTTTTAGTTTCATTTCTTCAAAGCACGTTTTTTTCTCATTAAATTCTTGCATGACTTATAGATCATGCAATAGCATCATTTTCTTGAAGAAAGTTCTTGATTTCCTTTTTCATTTCTTCAGTGACACATCAGCCATTCAGTAGCATGTTATTTAACTTCATGGCATTATAAATTTCTGCTGGGTTTTGTTCTGTGGCTTTTCATTTAGGGGGATTCATAGTGACTGTGTCGTGGAGAATGACATGTCCAGATTGAGAATACCTGGATTGAGGATGGACTCCCAGTGTAACTGTTGGATGTGTTGACAAATGGATGCTGGGACTCTCTGCCATTGTCCATGCCTGTAATGATGGGCTTATGACTATGATGTAACGATATGGGAGAACTCAGTGCGGGGGGGTGGGTGAAGGTATTAAAGAGGCGAGTAGGAGAAACTCAGGGCCTATGGAACTGTTTCATAAAATGATAATAATATGATAAAAACACTTATACAAATATATTTCGAAATCCAAGCATATAAGCTCTTAAACAGAATCTGGATGAACACTAAATTTTGGCTATTACCCTAAAGATTTCTTCATTCTCTATCATGTTTTCCTGATATGGAAATCTGGGCACTGATTTCGACAATCTACTGGCTCTGAGTGTGTAAAATATGGAGAGTACAGGGTTATTCAGTGTGTTTAAATCTCTGGTGTTACGATAATATGCTCTTAACTAAGGTTTGTTTGTTTTTCAATTTCTAAAAGTTTTCCTTTGTAGGTTGTTCATATAGGGTAGGAAATAAAACATGTCAAGGGGCTGAGTCTTCTCAAATCTTTAGATACAAATTTTTGGGAATGAAGGGCTCATCATTAAAAATGTTCTGCATTCCTCCAGAAAGGAGAATTTGAAAATCCTAGAGAAAGGAGGTTGTTGATAAATTTATTCAGACAGGGAACATAAGTTCATGGAAGATGACAGTAAAAGATAAATCTATTTTGGCATGAAAATGGGCATGCATATTTTTCATAATTTCACTTTTATACAAATGTTTTAAGAATTATAAACATTTTAAATATTTTTATATTTACATTTATCTCAAAATCAGAAAGATGGAGGGAGGGAGAAAGTGAGAGACACTGAGAAAGGAAAAAGGTGTAAGAGAGAGGAAAAGAGATCCCTTACTTAACAGTTTACATCTCAAATGGCTACAATAGCTAAAGCACAATTCTGGGTCAGGTCAAAGCCAAGGAGCCTGGAACTTGATTTCATTCTCTTATGTGAGTTGGAGTCTCAACTACTTGAGCCATCAGCGAGTCTTCCAAGGTATACATTGGCAGGCATGTTGCAATCATAAGCAAAGTCATTTCAAACACAGGCACCCAGATATGGTATGTGGGCATCTCAATTTATATCTTAATCACTGTGCCAGATGCCCACACCATCTGTGAACTTTCCAAAGTACTACTGCACTTATACAGCAGGAGATTAAATTTTAGTCTGTCTGAATTCAATTTCTACCTTTATAAAATGGAGATAATGTATTTCATGAACTGAAAATTGTCTTTATTTACTTGAGAAGCAACAAGACAAGTAGAAAAAAGTGCTCTCAATAACTAGTTTACTTTTGAAATGCTTACAAGGGTCAGCAATATACAAGTTGAAGCAAGGAGCTGGGAATTCAATCCAGGTCTCCCATAGGAGTAGAAGAGACACAACCACTTGAGTCATTATATGCTGTTTCCCAGGGTACGAATTAGCAGGAAGCTGAAATCTGATGTACAGATCGGATCCAAATCAGGCACCTGATTAGGAATTCCAACCAGCATCTTAACCATCAGATCCAAGATCTAAGTAACTTGTGACTTTGTTTTAGAGAAAACATTAGACATTTGTAAAGTACCTAGCATAGTGTCTGACATAATTTTTCCGTAAGAGGGAAATAATGATATTATTATTAAAAAGAACATAGTCAATGATGGCTTTTGAAGTGTATCTATTAGAGGAAATAAAGTATTATAATAAGTAATTTATTCAAATGGGATTGGGTAGTATCTATGGTTCTTTGTCTTCTTTCACTAAGTTTCACATCTTTTCTTGTCTCTTGTTCTTGCACCTGCTTCCCTATCTTGGGTGAATATATTGGTCTGCTTTTCTTAAAGTACCATTCTTTGCTGATTCATTTAAACCATAATCATGTTAGTCTAGATATCAAAATTCTCCACCCAAGCCATGTACGTCTATTTTCTTAAAGAGTAGTTTAAATCATTCAGAAAGACTAATTCGTAAGTGTATAACTAACTTTACCCTAACAACCACATTAGCATCCCCACATGTCCACTCTCACCTTCTCCATCTTTGTTAAGGTGCCCCAAGCTAAAAGATCTTTTCTACAACACATCCTTAAACAAACTGCTTCATTTTCACTCTATCAAAACTCAATCTTACCTCTGAAATACCTGTTCTGTAATATTAATGGCCACATTAATGTCTCTGAACTCCAGGATAAAAAAAAAAAACTAAGAGTTTGGAAGTCTTGTTATCTTGGCAGTGACATGAGACCTTTGGGATGTTCAGATTAAGAACCTTTTCACAACTAAATTTATGCTTGTAAATTTTGAGCAAAGGGTCTTAGAATGAGTGTATATGTGTGCATGTCCTTAATAATGATCATTTAATAGGACCATAAAGCCATATTTTCTTATGAAAAGTAACCTGCTAGTTTAAGTGGGGTAAATTTTGATTGTTGGTGTTAGGTCACATAGAAGATATAAGGGAACATTTTGCAGCCATGAAAACACTTTTGTAACATAGAAATATATCTGTACAACTCATGACTGTTAGGAAACAATAACTAATAATAGAAATACCTTCTGATGTCTGAATAACTTCAAAATATTCTTCTGTCCTGTTCTCTGGTATTTTCTCCTATTGCATAATTCTTACTCATTTTAGTGGAGAATCTGCAGTTTATTCCATTTTGGAAAAATGATATATTCAAAGATAAAACAAATCATAGCAGACAAAGAGAATCATTATGGATTTGAAATTCTTAAAATCTAACCCTTATGCTTATACCTCACTAGGTGGGACACAAAGATTAGTTACTCCTTGTTAGGGTATTGAATATTTCTCTGCACACCCCTCCTAAAACTGTTCACCTAAACTGTTCACACATGTCTTGTTAGAATTATAGAGTTAGACTACCCGAAAAACAGTCAGGTTCAGCAAAATTATACTTCAATGCTATAAAATGCTAAATGCTAAAATTAAAATAGACACGAGACAGCTGAATGGTAATCTATAGCCATTTTAAGGTGCATAGAACCCGGTTGTATATAAACTAAGAATTGAAATGTCAATGTAGAAGTCACAGGATGTGGTTCAGAACTTGCACTCTTTTTTTTTTCTTTTAACATATTGGTTACTCAATACCATGTCAATTAATTCCATAACATTATAAACTATTACTGATGTTATGTTGGGGCTTTTAATTGATCGGGATGATACTCTGTCGGCTCTACCTTCAGACCAGAGATGGTCTCCCCAAGAAACTGTTGAACTTATCTGGACAATAAGATGCTGGACTTTATGCTTGATAAATGCTTGCAATGAAAGACTCTCAACTGAATCTGAACTGTGGGAATGCAACAAGGTGGAGGAATCCACCATGGAGGGAGGGTTTGGGGAGGGGTGGGGGGAATCCCAGTGCCTATAAAACTGTGTCACATAATGCAATGTATTCAATAAAAAAAAATCTAACCCTTATGTCAATATAGCTAACTGCCTTGGAAGATGTAAGTGAGTAAAACGAAACTTCCCATTGACCCTGATAATACATATGATTTCTTCAACCATAAGGCAATGAAGAAGGCAGCGCTGGGGAACACAGTGATGTCCTGTGGTTGATGGAAAGCCAAACTGGAAGTGGAGCAGCTGGAACTGGATCTGGAGCCCTTATGGAATACTATCACTGCAGGCAGAGACTTAACTTGCTACATGCCTTGGCATCAACCCCTCTTAACCAATGTTAACATTGCTATTATATGAAGCATACTAGCTACTTTATGATAGCATCTTAAATATATTTCTGGAATGTGTCATGGTAAAAGACAAACACTATTTACTGCACTGTGCCAGCTCAAAGATATATGGGGGGAGTTGGGATTATAGCAAAATCCCCTACTGAAATATTGAAATCTAGAAAGCTGGCAACTACTAAAGAGGGTTTTTATTTGTAAATATTTATACATGAATGCAAAATGAAGTGATGAAATTTAACAGGTGAATAGTATCAATAATTTTATTGTTTCTTAAATTTCTTGAAGATTTATGCATTTTTATTACAAAGTCAGATATACAGAGAGGAGGACAGAGAGGAAGATCTTCCGTCCGATGGTTCACTCCCCAAGTGAGCGCAATGGCCGGTGCTGCGCCAATTCAAAGCCAGGAGCCAGGAACTTCCTCCAGGTCTCCCGCATGGATGCAGGGTCCCAAGGCTTTGGGCTATACTGAACTGCATTCCCAGACCACATGCAGGGAGCTGGATGGGGAGCCAGGATTAGAACTGGTGACCATATGGGATCCTGGTGCATTCAAGGCAAGGAATTTAGCTGCTAAGCCAACACGCTGGACCCAGTTTCTTAAATTTCATCCTGAATTTTAAATTTAAATAATTAAAAATAAGTAATAATAATTTTATCATTTCTTAAATCTCATTACTTGAAAATTAAATTCCAAGTGATGAAATTCAACAAATAGTATCAATAATTTTATTGTTTCTTAAGCTATGACAAATGTCTTAAGATGTTTTATTTGACTAAAATTTAGGAATTATTGCAAAATGTGATCTTTCAACTCTTCCTGTTGATTGTGTAGGTCAAATTACCTACACAAGAAATTAAAGCTTTAACTAATTATACTGCCTTGACTCAGAATTTTAAATATCCAGATGATAGAAGTCAGTATATCTTGCACTCTATATATACCTCCTTCCCTGATGGTAATTTAGGTAAGAAGTAAGAGATATTTTAAGGGCAAAACTGTAATTTTAATGTTATAATTTATAGAGCAGGGCCCAGCATTGTAGCATAGTAGGTAAAGCCACCACATGTGATGCCAATATCCCATGTTAAGAGCTTTTTCAAGACAGGGTGGCTCCACTTCCAGTCCAGCTCCCTACTGATGGGCCTTGACATCCTGGAAGCTGGCCCAGCTCCTGGGGCCACAGCATACATGTGTGAGAATTGAAAGACGTTCCAGGTATCTGGTTTTAACCAGGGTCAGCTTCAACTGATGCATTCATTTGAAGAGTGAACAGCATGTGGAAGGTTGGCCTCTCAACCTCTTTCCCTCTCTTTCTCTTTCTCTCATTCTCTCTTTCACTCTTTATAAACTCTGCATCTTAAGTAAATAAGTCTTTATGGCTTACTGATAAGTGCAGATATATTGCAGTAGGCATCATTCTCCCAAATAAAAAGAAAACTCCCAATAAAACAGTTAATTATATTTGATGACATGATATTGAATTTTCTACCTTTGTTTATACCTATAATACATTATGCACTTAAACAGCAGAATGTAAACCTGTAACTTTACTAAAGGACAACACTACTGTAATAATATGGGGGTAAATGGGAGGAGGGAAAAGGGAGTGGGTAAGGGGAAAATCTTTGTATCTAAAATGCCATACCATGGAAAATAATAATAACAATAAAATTATTTGTAAAATACCAATAGAGCAATATTTTCCTTAACACAATAAAAGCTTGCACAAAACTGGTAATATCTGGCTACCTATTGACTTGATCAAAAATTGTACAACATTTTGCCAACCAAGTTGAACATGGCATAGATATCCAACAAATATTAGAAAGCAGGCAGTCCACACACAGAACAGTACTGTGTTAATAAAAGTGTGTCCCCGCTCCTTTTCTATCCATGCTACAACTGATACTCTTTTCTTCAAAAATAGAAGCATTTGATAAGGAACAAAACTAAGAGTCTTACATTGTAGATGAGACACAAACTTCTTTGTTTTCACAAATATCATCCTATTATTATAAAACATGAGGGTAGGAATGGAATTTAATTTCCATTCAGTTACACTTATTAATAAAAATAGTGTTTTATCTGAAAATATTATTATGATGTCTATTTAATGTGTTTTAAGTCACCCATTATTATAAATAACCTTAAGTTAAACTTAAAATGCTCATTCCCGTGAGCTTTATTTTATATTCTGAATTCAGATAAATACATTCTATTATGAAATGCTCCCTTTTTAAAAGGACTCTACAAGCACAAACAGATGGATTAATTACATTAAAAACTGACATGTTAAGCATAAAGTTAAAGAAGCCAAACTTGCGCAAATGGAAAATTTATCATTTAATACCCAATTGAATCTAAATGAATTCTTTTTTACTGTCATCATGTTTCAAAACATTTCAGACACGGGATAAGAGGCAATTTACCTGGCATCATAGAAATTAAGAAAATGATTTTTTTCTTGCTTTTAGATTTTTGAGAAGAACCAACTCTAATTTACAGACTAATAAAAAAATTAAAATCTCTAGAATAGAGACTTCTTTTAGAGTAGGTCAGTGTAAGGAAAACGTAGAGCATTCATTTCCCCAAATCAGCATTTTCTTTCTCCAAACTGTATTGTCCTTATCACACATTGTGGGGAAAATAGCAATTATAGTGTAACAGAAGGTTCACTTTTCTCTAGAGCACTTCCACGGCAAGAGTCACCAATTAAAAGTATTGCCAGATTTCAAATGATACCATAAAAGAAAAGTAATTTTTTTCTTTCTCATTTATCTAAATCGAAACGAAGGAATAGAACTATTACAGGCTGTAAATGTATCAAATTTCCCTACTTATTATTCACTTATTTTTTGTAAAACTGAATTCTAAAAACCTAGCATGGAATATAGCCAGGTTACCTTAGCCCATATTTCAGTTCTGATTATAAACTCCGTAGCTTAAAACAAGTTATTGATTCTACCCATCCCTCAGTTTCTTATTTGTAACATGGGATAAGACCATACTGGAATGAACACTATTCATATGAACACATTATTGAATATTCAGGTGAACGCAAAAAATATCCAGTAAACATTACAAAAAAAAAATCTTTCAAAAAGATAGCCATAAGCATTCAGGATAAGATTATTCAGTATGGGTAGATTTTCATTTTGAAGTAATTTTGAAAAGATTTATTTACTTTCTTGAAAGTCAGAGTTACAGAGAGCGGGAGGAGGAGAAAGAGAGAGGGGGCTAGAGACAGAGAGAGAGGAGGGAGAGAATCAGAGTAACTTTCACCCACTGGTTCAGTTCCAAACTGGCCACAATGACCAACGCTGAACCATGATAGTCAAATGCCAGAAGCTTCTTCCGGGTCTTCCACATCGGTAGCAGAGGCCTAAGCATTTGGGCCATTAGCAGGGAGTTGGATTGGAAGTGGAGCAGCCTGGAGACAAACTGGCTCCCATATAGGATACTAACTAGCATGCCAGGCAGAAGCTTTATCTGTTAACGTCACAATGATGGCTCCTGAGGTAATTTTTTAAAAATATTCATGTTTATTTTCCATTCCATTTTCTAATCTTTCTCCTCCAACCTAGCTTTTTGGCTAACAACATATCAGGTCTTTAATATGCCTTATCTCCAAGACTTTGAGTCAGTATTTTGTTGTTGTTGTCACAATAGGAACGGAGCATGAGAAGAAATGTTAGAATCTGCAAGGGATAGCAGAAATTTATAATAATTACTATTATTCTTTGAAAAGCATAATGCATAATTTTGCTTTCTAAATTCTTATTTATTTTATTTTTTTATATGTAAGGTAGAAACGTGACAGAGATTTTTCATTTGCTGGTTCATTTTCCAATTGGCTGCATCAGCCAGGGTTGCTTCAGGACAAAGCCATGAGCCAGGAATTCAATCTGTGTCTACCACATGGGTGGGAGGAATCCAAGAACTTGATGGTGGCCTCTCAAGAGCATCCATTAGCAAGACTTTGGGATTGGAACTAATGCTTAGACTCTCATCCAGTCAACCGCATGTGGGTGTAGGTGAACTGACATCTGAGCCAAATCTCCACTCAAGTAATTCTGTTAAAAAAACAAACAAGTATTCATTTGAAAATCAGAGCAGGGGCACAAAGGAGAGAAAAGAGAACAGAGAGAGGGAGGAAAGGAAGGAAAATGAGAGACAGACAGACAGACTTTCTGTATTTACTCTTTGTACGACCCCCAAACCCAGGGCTGGACCATATTGAAGCCAGGAGCTTGGAACTCCATCCTGATCTTCCACACGGGAGATAGAGGCCATCTTTTTTCACTTTCTCAAGCACATTAGCAAGAAGCTGGGTCGGAAACGGAATAGCTAAGGGATGCCAGTGTTGTAAGTATTGGCTTAACCCACTGAGCCACAACGTGGACCCCTCCGCTCCAAGTAATGTCAATTCAGAGACTTATCTTTCTAATTGACCAGCCTCCTGAAAACTCTCGTGAATGTACTCAACGTGAAAACTTTTTTTTTTGGTAATAATAGAACCAACGATAATGACTACAATTTATCATGTGATAGGAGGTCTGATAAGTCCTCTGTTGGATTGCTCCATTAAATTCTTGACTTGATGGGGACCTAATTATTAAATCACATGGCAAAGAAGTTGTTAGTTATTCAAAAGTAACTAGAAAGAAGAACAGTGCTGTGACACAGTTGCAAAAGCCACTGCCAGCAATGTCAACATTCTATTAGGGCTCTGGTGCAAATCCTGGATGCTCCACTTCTGATCCAGCTTCCTCCTAATGTGCCTAAGAATGCAGTGGAAAATGGGGCAAATCCTTGGCCCCCAGCACCCACCAGGGGGATATGGAAGAAGTATCTAGCTCCTGGTTTACAATCTGGTACAGTCCTAGCCATGCAGCCATTTGGGGAGCAACTCAGTGATGGCAGATCTCTTTCTTCTCTCTCTCTCTCTCTCTCTCTCTCTCTCTCTCTCTCTCTCTCTCTCTTTCTGTTACTGTGTCTTTCAAATAAATAATAAAAAATATAAAAAAAGTAACTAGGGCCCAGATTTGGGTCAAATTCTCCAGGGGCCATTTTCTTAAGTCCTCTCCCAGAGCTCGTAATTTTTGCCAATTACTGGCTTCATCTGATTTTTTTTTTTTTTTTGGCAATAAATAGTTGTAAATCTTTCCAATGTGAAACGTGAGAGATTTCAACATTCTTTAGGAGAGTTATCTTCACCTGGGAGATTTTCAAGGAACATCTCCTGCCCACCTGGAACCCAAATGAGAGAATTCAGTTTATTGTTAGTCTAATTTTATTCTTCAGATGTCACCTGTGTTTTTGGACATAAAAGAGAATGAACTTTGAAATAATTTCCAAGGACTTCCGATCTTTTCCATTTGCTAAAACTTTCAAGTACTGAGATATGAATTACAAGTCAAATTCTCAAATCAGATGTAAAAAGCTATGAAAGAAACAACTTTCAAGATCAAGTGGTGAGGCTAGATCTATTTGAAAGGGAAATGACATGGATTCAATTCTAATGCTAGTATTCAAGTTATTTAAACTTAGCTGAGGTGGTTAGTCACAAGGTTTGTGTGTGGAAAACAGATGAAAACACTGAGTCCATTTTAATAGTGGGAACATACGGACTAGATGGAAAATTTAATGGAGACATCTTTCTCCTGGTTTCTTTCCTTGTTATTATATTTCAAGCAACAGCTTTGCCCTGCCAAGTCATCATCCTACACTGAATTTAGAACTCTTATGGGCACATGCTTTCAACAGAAAGATTCTTTTACCATAATATTAGTAATTTCAGGCAGCTTATTTGAATGTCAGTGGAAATTTAGGTTGCCCCAACAATATACTGATTTCCAAAAGTAGAAATGTGGTTCTAATATAACTACTTGCAAATATTACCACCGTCTTCTCTTGGGCTAAATTTATTTTTGAAAAATGAAAACGATAGTTTTATTTTAGCAAGAACGAGTATGGAAATCTTTAATTTAAAAGACATTGGTAAATCTTGTATAATTGCTTCAGCAGTAAAATTAACACTGAATTTTCCTTGCGAACACATATATTCAGATATATGGCTAGAGTAAGACTTTCAGTGGAAATTTTGGAAGTTAACCATATTATTCCGATTTATTTAACACAGTTCAGACAATGCATTGCAGATTTATGAAGGGACACTGTAAAGATGAACTCAGCTCAAAAGAAGCATGCTTAGTGAAATGCATGACAGAAGACACCCATAGGGTGAAGGTAAAAGTTCAGGAGTTAAACTTGGAAAATATTAATCACTGAAGAAGAGACAGATAGAAAGGCAGCACTTCTATATGTGTTTGCTAAATCGTTCAGCCCACACAAATATTCAGTACTATTGCAAAGCTGCCACAAACGTAAACAGCAATCCCAGAAATGGCAGTTTTATAACCTGATAAATACAGAAAGTTTAATTCTGCTACAAACTAATGCACCTTATGAAACTGTGTAATTCACTGCTTTTAAAAAGCATGTTTCCTTAGTAAAGCAAAGACTTTTCATAGTAAGAAATTAAAAAATAAGATGGAAGAAAGTAAAAATCTCTCATCAATCTACCTTCAGTGGAAACAACCTCTGAAAAATTCTATAAAATATGCAGAATGCCTAAATGTGTGTCTGTTTATATAAACCACAAATGGAAAGGGAAATGTACACAATATTTTATAATTTGATTTTTGTATGTATATTGCAACATTTAATTTAAAATTTTTTAATGTCTACATTAAGGAGTTCTCAAATTTCCACAAGGAGGTTTCAAACTTAAACTTAATTCTGGACCAACTTTATCCTGGACCGACAAAATACCTGAGGATGTTGTGTTGTCACGAACCTCAGATAAAAAGAACCTGTCATACTGGACTTGTTGTTATCCAAAGAAAGCAAAGCTGGGTAGACACAGAAATATATTATTCACATAGTGGATTCTGAAGAAAACCACAGAGATGATAACAGTAAAATGTACTACTGAATAAACAAAGAATACAACACACACATTTGCACATTGTTAATCAATGCATTTATCCAACAGAGTTCTTTTCCTCAACAAGGAAGAGACAATGAAAGTGCAGGCATCTGATGCCATGGATAAGATATTGTTTGGGATGTCCACATCTCAGCACACTTAGGTTTGAGTTCGGGCTGTATTCCAATCTCCACATCCTAAAATGTACACTGAGAGAGCAGAAGATGATGGCTCAAATATCTGGGTCCTTGCCACCCAAATAAAAGAGACACTGCTGTGGGTCCTAGGACTCTGAGTATGGCCTGACCTAATCCAGCTATTGCACACAACTGGAGAGTTACCCAGCTCCCTATTTGTTTACCTTTGTTTGTAATACTATTTTTTTAAAGCGCACGTGCGTGTGTGTGTGTATGTTTAAGCACAAGTGGATGTCAGATTGTCTGGGTTTGACTCCTGTGTCTTAAGTCTCGTGTGCTTTTCTATAAATGGCTATTACAATAGGTTTTTGTGAAAGCAAATGAGTTAAAAGGCACCCAATAGTATCTATTGCAGTTTGTGCACTCCACAACCATAGATTGTAGTTGTCATTGTTGTTGTTTGACTCTATCCATTGACTGGTCTATTCTGCTTACTTTGAATTCTCTAACAACATACAGAATTCGCTATCAAAATTATAACAAGTAGAATTATCTTTCTTAAGGGTAGGGACTACAATTTTCCTATTATCAAATGCTCCGCTCTGATCACAGCTATCTGTGATCTTACAAGAGGCGCAAAAACAAGCACACATACACAGAGACATCATTCCTGTTCTTGTCCTGTCCTCTAATTGCAGGTCATTTCATGGGCTTCCTATGGATTATTTTGACTGTGTTTTTAAAAATCAAGTTACCCAAAGTTGACTTCTGTTGTTAGCTATTAAAGAAGACTAAATGATAACCTGATTTAGACGCCTCTAATGCTAAAATAGCTATTAATGGTTTACTGAAGATGAATGTTTATAGGGAAGTTATTTCATTACATTGTCAGATTGTAGGAAACATTTTTAGGCAATGACAAAGATTCCTTTTAGCATATGACCTCAATGGTGAAACAACAATAATGGAAACTGATGCACAGAATCACCCGCAATAAAAACCTATATTCTGGACTCAGTACCCGGTTTCCAAATACTGTTTCACTTTGTATCAGGCGAGCATTTTGCAAGAAGTCCTGAACATCGACAGTGTTCAACTTCCTAGCTATGAAGTTAGAAAAATAATTCCAATATTACAAGTAATTGAAAGATAATGTGCTAAGAACCTTGTCAGAAATACTGTAAGAATTAAATAAGTGCTAGGAATAATAATATATAATACCTGATAAAAACCAGTACTATGTTGAGCTGGTTCTATGAGACATGAAGCGCAGTGCAGGCTTTTACTCAGTGGGCACAGTGGTAGACCAAACATTTATGTAATGAATACTCCTGCATTACTAAAGTAGCTTAATTGATTCTTAACTTGCGGGTAAGCAAAATTAAATATAGTAGTCATTAAATTGAATGTGAGTGATGAATTCTCCAATTAAAGGACAGGAATGATATAGCAGGACTAAAAATAACTAGCTGTGTGATATTTCTCATTTAATGAAAAATATTAAAAAATAAGGCCTACCAAAGGGTATCATTAAGTGTATACAAAAGACAAAGGAAAACAGCAATACAGATTGACAGACAACCCAGTACTGCAGATCTAAGCAGGTAAACAAGATAAACATTGCAAAATGTAAAAGACAATTTATGGTTTATATATAAATAATTTTAAGTATTCTTGATAAAGCTTAAACTAAAATCTATTAGTTATGAAGAACTTAATACAAAATTAGAGAATGAGTTGTTAACATTCTTCATGGAATTTAAATGTTCTACTAAATTTAAAAAAATAAAGAAGAATGGGAATTTTCAGTTTACTAAATTTAGATTTTTCATTCATATTTTATGACCACAGGTTAATTGAGAATATTAACCATTAAAAATGCAATGAATTTTTTTTTAAAGCAGATCTGTATTTTTCAGGTTACTTTTTAAAAAAATCTTAAAGTAATGCAATTAGAAGCAGAAAAAAGTATACTAAAATAACGTCCACTTAAAATCTAAAATGTAAATTCCAAGTTAATTCCTGGAAAATGCTTGGATAAACAAATATAATGATTATAATAATAATAAATAATTAAATATATTCAAGATACCCTGTACGCACCAGGATCTCAAATAGGTGCAGGTTTATGTCCCAGCTATTCCACTTCTGACCTAGCTTCCTGCTTGTAGCCTGGAAAGCAGAAGAGGGCCAAAACCTTGCACTCTGGCACCAGCATGGGAGACTCGGACAAAGCTCCTGGCGCCTGGATTCAAACTGGCTTGGTTCCAGTCACTGCAGCCACTTGATGAGCGGACCAGTGGATGGAAGATCTTTTCTTTGTCTCTACTTCTCTCTGTAAAATCTGCCTTTCCAATAAAAATGAAGACATCTTAAATATATACATATAAATAATCTAAAAATACTATTTTAATGTTAGTAGTGCAAGCCATAATTTTGGATTTTCAGGACATTCATTATGACAAGAAAAGGTAGATAAAAATTAAATAGCTAGGTAGGCTCTTAGGAACTAGTTAAAAAACAAAATAAGCAAAATGATTATTAAGTCTCTCGGCAAGCATGACTACAGCAAATCAAAAAATACGTAAAAAATAGACAAACTGAGGAATTAAAAATGAAACATATAATCACAGATTCAGCAGAAATTACATATATTGAAAGGCATTAGTGTCTGAAACTTGAAAGCAGCAAATAAAAATCCTCGGAAAATAGCAATAACAATACAGACATAAAAATATATCTTAACAAAACTGCACATCCCCCCAAAAAAGGATAATCTGTGTACTAAGGTACCAAAAAGGTACCAGATCCAGCCATCTTCCAGTCTGAATTTTATCTGTTCTTTAAGGATATACTAATTCACAAATGTTTCAAGCCACAGTAAATATGGGAGTTTTCTTTAAGTTATTTTACGTTATTGCAAAACCTGGTAGAAATGGCACAAACCATATCAAACTGCAAAATGTTACTCCACTTCTAAAGATAAAGGTGAGACTCTAAGCGAAATGTTAAAAATAAAATCCAGGTATGCGTCAATAAATAACATAAGTGATCAAGAAAGTGATTTAGTGTCAGGGACAAGTGGAAGCAGGAAGTAAATTATCTATGCTTACATTCATAAACTCTGAGAAGTTATTAGGAATAATCTTCTTAATAAAAATTAAATTGGAATAGAAAGAAACCATATACGCAACATGTATTTGTGATTCATCAACACAAATGTTTTCCAAAACTACATTATCCTCACGTTTTATTATGACTTTTCAAATTACCTACACTATTTCCCAGTATCACTATCTCTTCCTTGGATATCTACTGCATATGAAGCAGAGAACTAAGGCAAAATTTGAAGTAATTAAAGATATAACCTAAAAGGAAAAATGAAAAAAAAAAAGTAAAAACAACAGAGAAAAAAAGTGACAAGAAAGTACGTATAAAAATACTGACAAACAGAACTTGGTCTTTCTATCCTGAATCCAAACAGAAATGGAATTTAGCCTTAAGTATATTACTTATAAGAAGAAAAAATAATTCTATACATATGGATGGATCAGTTAAGCAGATGATGGCTGATTCTTCTGTATTTCGTAAAATAACAACACCAAGTGTTAACAGGCTATCACTGAGGCAAGTTGTGTGTTGCCCGTTTCTCAAGTATTTTACAGAGTTTGCATTTAACTAGAGCATCCTGAAGTGAAGGCAGGCAGGCGAAGCTGCTCTTACGCTACGGGGAGAGCTGACAGACAGCTTCAGGAGCGTTTAGTTAACAAATCATTACTTAGTGTTTGTAAGACTTCTACCTGAACCCAAACAGAATATGTAACTGTCTTGGAAGAACAAAGCCATCAATTGTAAAACAAACCTCAGTGAAGGCAGCTAGGATCAGCAGGGAGGAGAAATCACGTAATTTATTCAAATTGTATATTTGAAGAGTAACTTTTTCCTCCTAAAAATAACAAATTTGAAATCGTTTTTAAAAAAGAAAATATGAACAGTGATCTTTGCTTTAAGTTTTAAGCACAAGTTGTGCGTTTGCTATTTTACTTTCAGTGGAAAAAAAACAAAAATGGGAAAGACTAATAAATCATTTGCCTAAGAAATGACCATGTATGGACTGTCTAACTTTTATGTAAAACATGCTGCTATGCTGAGCTTAATTCTGTCACTGAAAAGAGAAAGACAAAGTATGAACAATCCTGTACATGGATTTTTTAACTTCTGCCACAGTGAAGACTTTTAATCGTCTAATTGCTAAAGTCATAAACAGGTAGCGTTGGGAAAGGCAGGGCTGAGCCAAATGTAGAACAGAAGAACAAAACATAAGTCAAAGCAGCAGAGTTAACTGTTATTTTTCAAAGACTATGTGAAGCACTGAAATTCTGATACCTCATTCTTGTGACAAAAATTGTAATGAGAACAGGAAATGGCACCACATGAATCCATTGTCCTGACAATGATTTAATGAGAATGGGAAATGGTGAGAGCATAACTAATTCGCATTATGATCCTAAAGTTGTCATCTTGTGGTTCTGCTCAGATGCCGTGGAATGAAGGATGTCGGACATCAGCTGGGTGAGTGCAAAGAAAAGCATGAAGATGGTGACATTGCGTGGCCTGAAAGTAATGACAGAATGTGTTCATGATAGAAGGCTAGGGCTTGGGAGGGGCCATAGGGGGATTCAAAGCCAGGAGCTTATCTGCCGAATGACAAAATGGGAATGCATTTCAAGGTAGCATAGATGCCACCTGGAAGGGAAAGAATACTAGATAACATTTTCCCCCTTCTCAGAAATTTTCAAGTTTTTTTTAGCTGCCTTCAATTTTATGGTTTTGTCTTCCTGAGCAAACTTTTATTATTTCTAAACCTCTAATTCAATGTATTTACAACTGAAGTCAACAAAGACATCCCATCCAAGGTGACAAAAGCTATGCAATAAAGTTGTCAGTCAGAGAAAGGACATCATTCAACTCAATCATGTGAGTGGGAATAAGCAGGAACTATGTCCAGGTCACTTAGAATTTTAAATTCACTGCTGGCAGACAACCATTATTTCTTATTACATAGGTTTGGTCTATTTTTTGGGGGGTGGGGGGAGGAAACTTAGGTTCTAGATAGTGTTGAGAACAGAATGTTTTCATAACTTCTGGACTTCGGTCAATTTGCCATAGCCATTTGTGCAGGTACATTTCAGGACAGACATAATCACAGCTGGAAAAAGTAAAGGTACTGAAATTAGCAATTAAGTGTATTATGTACTTTCTAGTTAGTCATGTTCCAAAGTGCTGGATAGTCATTTAAAGTCCATAAAAACTCCCTTGGTAAGGTAGACAATAATTAGTAAATTACTGAGAGATACATTTTTTCCCCCAGAATAGAAAAAACAGAGACATGACAAACATCAGACACTATAAACTCTTTGGAAAAAAGCTGTTTTACTAATCGTAATAACAAAATAGCAAAATAACAAGATTTGATATTAACTTTGTATAGACTAACAGTAATGACAGCGGTGAGAATTAGCTTTTTTGATTAACATCTTCCATTTAAACAATGATAGAGAATATTCTTATGTTGAAAAGCAATTTTAATAAAAAGAGTACTATAATTTTTTTCACTAGTCGTCAAATGCCTTTCAAAAATAAATGACTCTAAGCCATTAGAAAAAAATTACAGCAAACTTACATGTGCCTAAGCCCCGCTACTTTGCATTTTGATTCATATTTAAAATATTGATTCCATCAACTGGAGGAACAGTTAGTGTCAGCAAGAAGATGATGGAGAAAATGAAGTCAAAGGGGAACAATGTAAACAGTGGATTTATTTATTTACCCTTAAGTGAAGGTGCCATATTTCACTTATATTGAACATTTACTCTATTTATTTTATTAATTTAATCCTCCTAAAGCACTACTTCATACTGATGCAATTTCAGATCAAACAGATCATTGTGTACTTGTTGAATTCATGGTTAATGATACATGAATCTATACTCCAGAATGAGTCAGAATTGACTGAGCTACCTTATTGTATGCTATTATTTGTAACATTATTTGTAATACTACAAACTTGTAATATTATTACAAATAATACTGTACAGATGAAAGATATAACAGTGAAAGAAGTGTGAAAGATATTCTAATATTCAAACTACACTACACTGTAATAATGTCTAGTGAAAATGAAATATTTAATGTCCATATTTAGGCTCTTACTCATTTATTATGTGGCCATGTAAGGATTGTCAAGCACTGATGGGAATTTCAATTTGACCTGGCAAAAATGAAGTAAGCAACATACAGTATTTCATCCATTATGTCCAGCTTCTCAATGAAAAATTGGTTCCATAACACTTTCTATTCAATTCAATGTCAAGGTCATAAAAACAAATTTTGAAAGCACTTAAAAGTTTCTTTTAACAGCCGTATTTAGTAACAAATGACAGATATCTATTAATGCTGGTACATCTTATATAAAATATTCTAATATGGATCTTAGGTGCTAGTATGTTCTTATTTGCATTGGGTATAAATTGATGCATCACAGTAGCTATTTAAGATGAAAGATCCATTTAGTCCCATCTTCAAATTATAGATTGATACAATATTCTGTGCCATAATGGCTCCAAAAGCATTGTTAGTGTGATGTATTATTCATGTTTTTCAGGTACTATTGTTTCAATTCATAATAGAATGCCTCCCACTGTGAGTGAGGTTTATGATGAACTGAAGAAAACTACCTCGTGATACTGTTTTAACAGATCACTGAGTTGGCTCTGAGGTGTTGAAGGTATCAAGGGGCTATGCCCATATCAGTACTGGGCATTGCACTGAAATTTGAGAAAATAAAAACTCTCCAGTCCTGAATGATCTAACTCCAATCATGTAAGTCTAGTGAGCTTGAGATGAAACTTAAATGTGTATATGGTCACCAACTACTGTGGTTATTGCTGTGATTTAAATGGCAAAATATAGTATTTAAGTTAATTAAGCATACCTTAAATATAGATTACATTACTTCCATTGGAGTTTAAACAAATTGTACTATGTAGCTATAGCATCTAAACACGGTAGAGTTTGCTTCTCAGACTTAACTAATCATACACAATCATCAGGGATCGTGTTCAAACAGCCAATACTGTCTCAATAAATATGGCACTGGGCCTAGGATTCTGCATTTTAAATGAAGCTGCTGATAAGCAGACTACCAAGGTAACAGAGGATCACATAAACATTGTGATTTCCCCAGTTGTTCCAACTTTGTAATTTTGCACCTTAGTTCCTATTCCTAACCAGTTTGTAACAGAATTAAATAAAAAAAAAATCCAACATGAAAAGAGCTGTTTTAGGTTTTTATTACTACATAATAGGCTATTTCATCTTTTGCAATTCACTTTTAAAGCATAACTACCTCATGCTTAAAATGTAATAAATAAAACAGATCTTTGAGTCAATTTTCTGACTTACTGTGGCCATTAGTCAATCATTATCAAGGTCTTAACAAGCTGGTTGGTGTTTGGTGCAGCATTTAAGACACCTTATTTAAATAGGGGTTTGATCCTGGCTCTGCTTCCAATCCTAGAATCCTACTAATGAATACCCTGGGAGGTCTCAGCAGAAGACATGTGTGAGACTTGGATTGAGATCCTAGGTCCTGATCTTGGTCTGACTCAGTCCTGGCTATTGCGCCATTTGAAGACTCTATAAGCAAATTGGAGATCTCTGTCTGTCAAATAAAACAAATACATAAATAATTTTTCTAAGGTCTTACAAAGCTGTAGATCTGATATTTACAAAGGTCTCATTTATTCAGAAATCATTCTCAATTTATTATTCATTTTATTCTTGGAAAGTTTTTTTTGCCATTTTATATAAGTCTCATTGATTTAATCATGTCCATCAAGACATATCAAAACCACATCCACTCCCTTTCTGAATGTCAGTATTACAAAGATTTTGTGCCACATGGTTATTTTTATTGAAAGGTTTCATTTTATTTAAAGATTTATTTAACTTCAAAATCAAAGAGAGAGACAGATCTTCAATCTGCTGGTTCAGTCCCCAATTTCCATGACCACAGCTGGGGCTGGTCTGAAGACAGGTGCCTCCTCCACATCTCCCAGATACATGCAGATGGCCTAGCCATCCTCTGCTGCCTTCCCAGGCCACCACACGGAGACCTATCAGAAGTAGAGCAGCGAGGTGTATATCCTGTTGGCAACTAAATGTGATGGGGACGAGCACGCAAATGAGTAGGTGGCTACGCCACCACAATGTTCCTTATTTTATTTAAAAATTTTTAGCAAACATTTTTTGGGAATAGTACATGCTCACCTCATTCAAAAATGAGAACAGGAGCCTTACAATTGATATTGATACATCTACCTACCTGTCTAGTTTAAATCTGCATTCCTAAGTTGGCAACAGCGTGAGTTCTGGTCCACCTCACAACTCTAAAGCATTACTAAATGATAATTTCCACACCCAGTGCCGAGTGCAGTTTATCTGGTCTCAATGGATTCCACTGTGGCAATCTGCTTAGTAATGTGTCATCTACTGCTTCCACATGTTCTTGCTTGCTAGAATCAACTCTTCTTAAATGAAACAAATAATTCCTGTGAAAACTGTCATTGGTAGATGGTCCTTTTTTTAATTTTTACTTTTTACTTTTTGAGGGACCCAAATCAAGTCTTTGCCCTTGATCTGCCTCTGCCCAGATCTCACACCAACAGGTCAATTATGTTCAGTTTCTTGCCTGACTTTTACTTAGTGAATCTGTAAGGAAATACAGATATGAATGCCTCTCTTTATATATTAAAGCAAAATACATTTTACTAAAGCTTCATTTTTTGCTTTTTTACATTTATTACATTTTACAAATATTTCAGCTTTAGTATACAGAGAATATGCTACTTCTGTACTTGCATTACTAATTGTATGTCAGTGACCAGCAGATCCAAATCCCTTCGCCGTTTCAATTCCATCTTAAATCATCACCATCCCCATTTTATTCAATTACTTGTTGAATGAAAATAAAAATCTATTAGTCATTCTGGCTATCTCTTCTGGCCATAAACCAAATCAACAGTATAATTCTAAAAATATGATCTCCTATCAGCAGTTATCTACGACATATTAGTTCTAATGCAGTACTACTCTCCCACTCCAAGACAAAAATAAAGTCTACATGAGTCTGCTCTACATCAGTTACCTCACTTGCTGAGATTAAATTTTAATACGTAATGCTTTTAACATTGTTACATGGTTGTTCAGCTTGACATTCTAAAACACAGATCTGGAGCTTTATCTTTTTATGCCTGCTGTTTGTGCCTTGTTAATTTCAGCTCAATGTTGTATTCCATATTGATAACATAATCATTAGCTCACATTTATTGAGCATTTAATATTGGCTAGGGTTTGTAATATGCACTTTATCTTCACCATTTAATTAGTTAACATCTTTATGTGTTAATTATTATCCCAGATGAAGAACCTGATGAACCGAGAAGGTAAGTCACTTGCCAGAGTCATGTAGTGTATCCATGGCGACATACATCAATCTGGGTCAGAAAGTGAGCGAGCCTTGCAAAGCTTCTTTCAAATGCACACATGACAAAATCTTCCGTTAAGTAGTTGATAAAAAAAAAGGCAACATAATCCAGTACTGTTTATTGCATGAATGTTTCCTTCTGTATCAATTAAGAAATGAAATTTGGTTGGCATATATTTTTATTATAATCTGTATGGTGGAAAATTCTCCCCTTTCAAATTTCATAATCTGTTACAAGTTTCCTAATTTTTCCTAGAAATTAATGCAACCTCATTATGTTTTCTATTCCAGATTCTATGTTTTCCTGCATTTTAGAAAATTAATCAGATTTCACTCATTTTGAACTTTCCAACACTTCTCTCATCCTCCAGGATCCCTTATTATTTGACTGAGATGTTTTCTAGGATTTCAAAAGCAATTGGTACACTAGACTACATCCCTCTGATCTTTGGGACAACTCACTTTTAAAAGATTGGCAGTAATTCAGAACTGCTGAACTACAAAAACCTCTTGAACAGGACCCTCAGAGCATGCCCCACAATGGTGACCCTGGGGTGGTGTTGGGTGGCTGCCCTCCATCTCAGGGTACAGAGGCATTTGGGAAGCGGGATGTGGCTTCTCTCCTTATCTCCCCACTCCATTTCCCAGATAAAGGAAGAAAAAAAAGAGAATATGGAAATAATGGTCTCACCCATCCTTCTGTAGCCCTTGACTCTTCTCACTCTTATCAAGTACATAAAAATCATAAAAAAAATAATTATTAAAAAAAACTTTCATGAGGCTGGTGTAGTGGTGCAATAAGCTAATCCTCTATCCTGTGACATCCTATAATTGCCAGTTCATGTCCCAGCTTCTCTACTTCTGATCCAGTTCTCTGCTTATGGCCTTGGAGGGCAGGGGAGAACTGCCCAGGTCCTTGGGACCCTACACCTGAATGGGAGACTCAGAAGAAGCTCCTGGCTCCTGGCTTCAGTCTGGCCCAGCTCTAGACATGACATCCATCTAGGGAGTGAAACGACATATGGGAGACATCTCTTGCTCTCTTTCTGTTTATCTCCTTCTCTCTATATAAAATCTGCCTTTCAAATACAAATTATTTTTTTCAAAGGGAGAGGTATAGCAAGCTAATCCTCCACCTGCTGGTGCTAGCATCTGATATAGGTTCATGTGTCGGCTGCTTCATTTACAATCCAGCTCCCTACTTATGACCCAGGAAAGCACCAGCTCTAGTCCTTGGGTCCCTGCACTCATAAGGGAGAACTGGAAGGAGCCTCTGGCTCCCAGCTTTGGACCATCCCATCCCTGGCCACTGCAGCCATTTGGGGAATGAACCAGTAGATGGAAGATTTTTCTCTGTCTCCCCCTGACTTTCCAAGTAAAATAAGTAAAAATATTAATCTTAATAGTCACACAATTTGTCTGTCACTTTTACTGGGCTTCATTCTTGCTTCTTCCACTATACTTTAAAGGTGAAATAGTTAGAAGGAAAGTCAGCATTCACAATTTTGCATTCTTACTGTCATAAGTTAGTGGTACATAACCAACCTCATTTCTTTCAAGTGATTCTTCTACCAAGCATTTTGCAAAATCTTTTTAAAATTATTTTCAGAATATTTTGAAACAGAAAGATTATTTTAAACCTTGACTTTTCATATATTTACTCTAACATCCCATGGTATTATGTGTTCAAGTCATTTTCATTTCACTCATTCAATGCAAGTCATTCTGTATAACCAACACTCAATTTGATATCAAGTAAGGCTTTAATTACAGGATCCTTTTATTTCCTGAGATAGCCTCTCTTTTTTTCCATCACTGTCCATGAATTTTTTTTTGTCATTTTCAGTAAACTAAAACTTGACTGTGATGTAGGTTTTTAGAATTCTGTGAAGGTAACAACTGCCACAAGAAAGGAAGCAAGAAAACATCTCGCAAGCAGTACCCTCTCTCTCTTAAATTTGTGTTTTTGACAAAGTAAAATATACTCAGAGTTTTATTATCTAATGTAGTGTGATCTAGTGTTATGGCAAGCTGAACAGTAAAAATATAATTGTCTATTTAAAGCAGTGTAAATTTTTTACAAATTTTAAGAGTTCATCAGGGATTACAGTTGAAAGTGGGTAGACCCAAAACGCTGTGAATTATGTTTATATTATTCTAAGAGTAATGTACTCATCTTCTTTAACACTGTCATTTGTAACTTTTGGTAGGCTTTAGGTTCATTTTCAGAGATTGTTCAGCTGGATATCCATATTTTAATAATCATGGTTATTTAAAAATCTTCCTTATGTCAGAAAATCCAGGTAGCTTTCATTATCTTTACATATTTCTCTACCAGTTTTAATTAGTTCAAAAATCTTTGAAGCACCCTGGGCTTCTCATCTCTTCTACTAGGAACTATAACTGTCTTAGAGTTAATATTTAAGGATTAACTACCTGGAATCTATGTAACTAAACTGAGTATTTTACTCCTGGACTAGTCTTGATGGGGATATGTTGTTAAGCAAATGTGTTTTACCCGTCACCTGAAACTTTCCTTAAAAAATGTCCAAGAAGACAAAATAACTCAAACTCAAAGCAAAATTGTTGATAATTGTTTCTTTGATACAGGTGGGTGGCTAGGTAACTTCTTATAGTGTCTGCTAACCTGAAGGAAGAATAACACCACCATAACAGGATCTTACATCAGACTAGATAAATAGAAGCACATTTCTTAACTCTTTTCTGATTAATCTACAGTCAGAATCCTTCCAGCTTTGGTAGCTCTCTCTATAAATTTATTGGAAAGCCACAAGGTTAAAAAAATCTATAAAGATAATTTGACAGTTGCATTCATCAATTATTCAAACAATAAATAACATTAGGTGAATCTGTATATTTAGTAAGATTGAGTTAAATGCACCAATGTTCATGTGCTACATAAAGCCATAGTTCCTAAAAATGATGAACCATATTAAAAACATATGTAAGACAGAAAATATTTAGATCCACTTTCAAAATAATAAATGTATAGAATACCATCTGTGACCATGATATTAAAATAAACAGTGTAAATGATATTGAAGAATGGTCTCCCAAAATGTTGGTTTAAAACAAATTTCATAATTATTAGCTACTTGAGATTATAAAATGACACTATTATTGATAGCACCCAGTGAGATTCCATCAAATGAAAGTTGAGAAATAAATTCAACAAGAACATCTCAGAATTTATGCAAAAAAGAATAAAACTAAATAAAAAATTCAACTTCAGATTCTAAAATGAGTTTCGTAACTGAAGAACCCAGATATCATTGTTATTTAACATGTGATCTTTCTGGTCAATATAATAAGAACCCACATTAAAATAAGTAGCATATAGAACAGGTAAAAATTAAGAAAAAAGTCAACTGAAAACTATCTGAATATTAATATAAGAAGAAATTAATCTCAGAGGAAAGTAAGGGGGTCTACCAAATGATTAAGATTGGAAAGTATAAAGCCATCTGAGGTCCTCACCAAAGGCTGCCACTGCAAGTTTCAACGTTCAGCCTTCAGAAATATAAGCCAATCACTTCTGCTTACAACTTGCCCAATTTCAGGGATTCTTTAGCAGAGGAAAAGAAACCAGTACAAGCTTCTCAACCAGCAGGGAGACGTCATAATACTGCTTGCTCTAAACTGTCATAATTAAAGATCACAAACAATTCTGCAACCTCATCATGTCATGCACACATAGAAAGCTACCAATCAGCAAGAGCCTTGGATTTTTCTCCATAGATGTTGCTCTGAAGCCCTATTTTGACCTTTTCATTCTTTAAATGCAGATTTATGACACCTATCTCAGGATTTAGGCAGTGTATCCCCAGAATGACCTTTCGGGTTCTATTTTCGCTAACTAACTCATTTTTTAAATGTATTTGGTTCTTTATGCCAGTTTAACATGATTAATACCCAAGGTATTAAATGGAGTTCCCTAGCACACTTCCAGAAGTGATCTTATTGGTAAAAAAAAAAAAATCTTAATGTTTGAAATTATGCTCCCCATCAGGGGTTGAACTCATTGAGATATATTCATTTTTATGCAATACACAACATCTGTAAAAAAAAACAATTTTTTCCAGAGTATTTAGGAATTTTTGTTCCAAAATTTTAACACTGATTAAAGCCAGAAAAAGATTAATTAGTGTGCTCAAAGAAATTTCTTGATGTTCATCATAACGAACATCATGTTCAGCATAATGGTCATCATGAAAACGAATGTACATATAATTTTTATAGTGTTAAACAACTGGAGAATGTAAGTTACTGTTATAACACAGCTTTAAGACATGAAATACTGTGAGAGAGTCTTCAAAAGCTACAGGTGTTAGAAAAATACAAGGCATCACTTTTCAAATGTAGGCTCTTTCCTTGAGGTGGCCTGTGTTAGTCCTCTGTGTATTTTTCTATAACACAGATGGGAGAAGCGAGTGGTATCCTACAGTCTATCATTTTACTAACTCTGACTACATTCTCTCCATTTTTATTCAAAATATAATTGTTTCCTTTGTGGCTGATTTTCTTGAGAATAATGTAGCTTAATTACATAATGTATAATACTATAAGTCATTTGTTAAACTATTATCTCACATTAACAAAATGTTTGGATATACAAGGACTCTAAAGTTGAGGTCAGCAAACATTTTCTCTAATGAGCTGAATAATAAATATTTCAGGCTTAGCAAGTTGAAGAGCAAGGTCCTCAACTATCTGAGAAGCTATTTTCACTGAAATACTAATAATCTCTTTGCATTCTACATTTAATATGTAGAAAGCATTCTTGCCTCACAGACTTTACAAAAACAGGTGGTAGGCCAGACTGGGACACTGTCTGATGAACTCTGCTGTACAGTACTGACCATTAAAAAAAGATAGGGTCATAGCTCCCAATATGTCCATCAAAACTTGAAACCAAGTTCTTTGAATATGAAGGGATTTTATATATAACAGAAGTGACACAGTTCAAAATACCCTCCAAGTCACCTAAGGATTCTGACATGTGAAGTTTCAGAATCATTCAATTAAAAATAATAAAACCTCAAATAAACCCTTATTCTTGTTCTTACAATCAACAAATATGTATTATCACTTTACAAGCTATAAGGTGCTGGCACTAAGTAGAAAACAAACTGGAAGACTGCTACCATGAACATAACCCTTCCACTAAGAAACTGTGACATTTATGCATGGTATTTTCATATTTCATAGATAACTGTCTCACAAAACATGTACCAAAATGTTTAAACATCATTTTCAGTATAACCACAAATGAATAATGGAAGAATTTCTTCAAATTTATCATGAAATATCAATTTTTTCTTCTACACAAATGATTTGATTTGAAGAATTTTATAAAAAATTAAAACAGTCAAATTAGTTTAAGTAGATATGCTGATAAAGCAAGCACCAAACAAATTAGTGTAATGATGACCTATGGAGTAAATGTCAACTAATGACAGAAAGAGTAAATATGCTTGCTCTCAAAGTAAAAAAAAAATATATAACCAAACACAATATTTTCCATGTGAGAAGTTTGCATTTATTTTTTTTTAAAGAATTAAATTCACACCTAAAATTAGCCAGTTTTACATACCTTCAATTAACCTAAGTTATTATTAGGTCCAACTGTACTGGTAGTCTGTCATGCTTGCTACTTATTTGTATATTTTGATATCTTCTATTTTCAAAGACCTGCCTACCTGACAAGATCTATATCCCCATGGTTGAAGCAGACGAAATTTGCTTTCTCATACTGTTTTCAAATCAGCTTTGCCCACATGAAATTTCACTGTCAAAGAGGCAAGATGCAGATACTGATGCTTGCTTTAGGGGGTAGAACACTACTGGGGACACCAGCCTCCCCATAAGACTTCCTGGCTGGAGTCCAACTTTGCTACCAATTCTAACATCTTGTGGGATGTGCACCTTGGGAGGCAGTGGGTGCTGGATCTCTGCCACACATGTAGATCTGAATTAAGTTTCTATTTCCTAGTTTTAACTTAGTCCAGTCCCAGTTGCTGCAGGCATCTGGGAAATGAACTAGAGGATAGGATGTTTCTGTTGGTTGTTTTCTCTCTCTCTCCCTGATTTATTTTACTTGAAAACCAGAGTAACAAAGAGAGACGGGGGAAAGAGTCAGAGAGAGATCTTCCATCCATCCACTGCTTCACTCATCAAATGGCTACAACAGCCAGAGCTGAGCCCGTCTGAAGTTAAGAGACATGCGCTTCTTCTAGGTATCCCACATGGGCATAGGGGTGCAAGGCCTTTGGCGATATTCTGCTGTTTTCCCAGGCCATAAACAGGGAGGTGGATCAGAGGTGGAGTGACAGAGGATTAGCTTCCTGCACCAGTCCCAGGTTTCTGTCTTTCAAATTGAGAAAAAGAAGCAGAGCTAAGGAAAGAGAGACTGTGTGTGAGGGGGTCATAACATGGAATAACTGTTGTCAGAGAGAAAGAGAGGATTATAACATGGACAATTTGTGGTAATATATACCAAGTTTGCTTTCTCATGGAGGTTAGAGTAAAGGTGTCTGGCTTTCATTGGCAGAGGGGAAGAGGCTTTGGAATGCTGTCTTCAACCGCAGCAAGGAAAGCAAGCAAAGATGTGGTCCATGATAAGGAGAAAAGGTTTTTCTCAGAATGATACCATAGTGGGGCTGGGGAGCACTTCTCTCGTTTTGGTTTTCAAAATGAATGTTTCAGCCTATCATTTGTGCCCCATAACTTTGTGCCTTAGGTGCAATGAAGTTCACATTTGTGTCTCCTGAAAAAAAAATGTATAGTTTAAACTAGCACTTATAAAACAGTCTTTGCAGATAGTAATAAGGTCAGACTAGAATTAAGGTGGATCCTAACTCAATGTGACTGTTGTCTATAAGAAAATAGGGACACAAAGTCGATCACCACCTGAAGGCACAAATACACAAGTGTGCACTCCACATGAGGGCAGAAGAGAATGGTGATAAACTGCAAGCCAAAGAATGCCGCAATGAGGCTCAGCCTCTATGTGATGGTCAGCCCCAGAAGTTGGGCAGAAGCCAGGATGGAGCCTACCCAGCCTCCAAAAGACCAAACAGTTCTGACCACACCTTGATTTTGGATATGCAGCTTTCAGAACTGTCAGAGCAAGTTCCTATGTTTTAAGCTACCTGGATTGTGGTCTCGGCAATCCTGGTCAATGGTGACAGGTGCATTTTTCAGAAGGAAAGAGCCTAACATGAGGATTTAAAACAAGTGACATTTAAGGAAAGTGCTTCCAGGGGAAAAACCAGTACGAAAGTCACCAGAAACCTGGATGGAGAAAGATTTAGAAGGCAAGCAAAGGTGAGATCTGAGGCAAAGCTCCCAACTTCGCATGGGGTTTAAATTACACCCAGAATGGGTCCCAACCAGAGGCCAGAAGCTAGGCTTCAAACTTTCTGTCAGGTTAGCTAGTCTGTCATCGACTGAAGCTTGCCCGCCTGGACCTAATGTCTGCAGCACTTAACAAGCTCTATGCATGTTGATAAAGAAGCAATAGTGACCCCTGAGCAGGCACTGGAACAAAGTTTCTAACCTTAAAAAAAAAAAACACCAGAATCTGTGTATGAGACCTACAGACACAATCGAAGGGATTTGAGAGTATCTGGGTAAGGCACAAGAAACGTTCACTACAGCTGTTAATAAATCACTTTCCTATTAAAACATCCTAGAGTGGAAGACACTATTTGCAGTGAGAAAAAAAAAGCAGCTAAATATAAATATGCCACCCAGGAAGAAAGTGGTCTAAATTGTTAAAACTATAAAATAACAATTCAGATTGCAAATATATTTACACCTAAAAATATAGATGGGTTTCTAATGTGCTGTGGGAATGTCCTCTTTTTATAAAGCAAATCATATTTCAAACATATTAAGGGAAACTCAATATTGAAAGAATAATGTGTGAAATATTGAGTAATAACTATTTCTATAAATATTCAACTCTATCAATTTGGCCAATACATATTTTTATAAGTCTAACCCTCAATCAACAAATATTTTAAAATTACAATCAGGAGATTATAATAAGTTACGCTTTCTACCCTCAAAGTGTTCATATGCTAGTAGTATCTACAGGATCTTTGTCCAGGCTACTTAATGTCTCTGAGCCTCTAATCCATTCTGTGACATACAGAAGACAGTGCTAATCGCGAACTAATCTAGAAGTCTGGATATCAGTTATAGAAATGGTGTTTGAATGTAAATCACTATACAAGGGTAAATGTTTAGCTAAGCGGCTAAGACTTGTGGTTAGCACATGTGCATCCTACTTTCAACTATGTGGCTTCAGTCCCTGACTCTAGCTCCTGACTCAAAATCTGTTAATGCAGACTCTAGGAGGCAGAAGTCATGGTCCAGTCGAACACCTGGCACCTGTACTGAGTTATCAGCTCCCAAATTCTGTCTTCTGGTGCTTGCACGTATCTGAGATATGAAGGAATGAAAGGGAGCTTTCTCTCTGTGTGTGTGTGTGTGTGTGTGTACATGTACACACACGCACACACACTTGGATGGCCTGCCTCGAATAAATACATTATTTTGATTGTTCTTTAGGAAACACAGAAGAGAACATATACAGTAAATGTCACAGGAATTCCAAGCGAAAAAATGTCAGAACCATGTATCCTATGGAGACCCATTGGCAGGTGCATTTTCAACAATTCTGATTGGATTTCAGTAAACCCTTGAGTTACACATCTAGCTCTGTTTTAATTAAAATGCATCAAGTAAAATTCTGTTCACAAACCACCTTCCCAAAGAACTTTCCTGTGGGGTGACACTGTGCTAAGTCCTGGAAGATGGGAGTCTCCTGACAATTACATTTTTCAGTGTCATTTAAGGAAGTGATGTTCAGGTTTAAAAGTCTGCATGAGATGAACCTGGTTTGTATGAGTTTGGCCTGCAACGACAACCCCACTCAGAACAGAAATCAAATTTGGGTACAGCTTTCAAGGTGATAACCAGACTCTAAGTTATTTCAATTCACTGAGGAACTCTTGGTGATAACCTACAATAGCCATCACTCTCTACCTTGAAGCTTCTAATTTTATTTACATTCTTGAGAGTTTTAGTTATAATTGTAGGATCCCTACAGAACTCAGAACATAAAATGTCTATATAAAAATGTCCATCAGTTCTGACAACTAGTTTGAATGCACAGTGTTACTTTACAGCTTTCTGGTCTCCAAAGCAGAAGGCAAACAAAGTTCTGTATTTTTTCCCATTGTATATTTTCCCCTGTTCACTGATATTTGAAAAGTGTTTATGGTAATTTGACTCTTGTTTGTTTTTTTGATCTATTCTTAGTTTAGAGGAATGGCAGGAATTTAAACACTCCTCTACTTTCACATCCAGGCAAGCACACTGAAATAACTTCAGTTCAAAATCAGTTAAGCTACTAGGCTGGTATTTTGACTTGATTTCTCTGTTCTCAGACAGAGGATTACACACCCTCTTCTTCAGAAGCATTTTAAAAATGTATTGGATTACACTTTTTCTATATCACTTCAAGCCTCCTAGTCTCCTTTTCTTTCTAGGATTTTCAATTTCTACTAATCCGGGGACCTCACTCTCTCATTATCTATGTATGCACAAGCAATATCTTCATCACAAATGGGGAAAAAATAAAGGAGGCAGGGAAGGCAAGGCAAGGAAGAAAAATAGGGAGAGAAGGAAGTGATGAAGAAACAAAGAAAGCAACGAAGAGAAAAGAACTGCAATTTTTCTTTATGTTTCCACATATTAACACGTTCTAGAAATCCACTTACTAGATACAGACTATATGCTGGATCTGGGGCTAGGTTTGGGGCAGTAAAGAAATGTTTGGTAGAGCAGGTTATATATTTGAGAACCATCGTACACAAAATAAACAGTATACAATTTTCTTAAGATGATCACAGCAATGAAAATGTGAGAATAAGTGGGGCTTTCAACCAGACATGCGTTGAGGACAGCAAAAAGGGACTAAAGAAACATGATCATTGACAAAAGCTGCTGGAGATAGATTAATTTTCACTGCAAAATTTCTCCAGTAAGTTAGAGAACCCCTCATTCATGTTTAAATTCTAGCACCTCTGATGCCCCTGGGAAGAAGCAGATGATGGTTCAAATATTTGGGTCCCCAAGACCCGAAGGGGAGATCTGTACAGAATGTCTAGCTACTAGTTTTGGCATGGTCCAGCTCTGGCACTTTCAGACATTTGGGGACAGAAACAATGGATAAACCCTCAGAACCAAGAGATGAAAACCTCATTTGTTCTGTTACCTTCTCTTACAAACAGATAAATACATCTTCAAAACAGTAGGAAATACAAGAGTACTCTACAGTTGCATTAATAGGAACTCAATATCTTAGACTGCCTGACACCCTTAAAAACCATATTATCACTGTGTACTACTGCTCACCATATAAAGTATCTTCCCATTGGCTCATGCCTGCTCCTCATCCTCTTTAACAAATACATAAAAGGGGGTCCAGCACAGTAGCTTATCAGCTGAAGTCCTCGCCTTGAACATGCCAGAATCCCACAGGGGTGCCAGTTTCTATCTCAGCAGTCCTGCTTCTCACCCAGCTCCCTGCTTGTGGCCTGGGAAAGCAGCAGGGCATAGCCTGAAGTTTGGGACCCTGCACCAGATAAGAAACTCCTGGTTCCTGGCTTCAGATCGGCTCAGCTCTGGCCATTGTGGCCACTTGGTGGATGGAAGATCTTTGTCTCTCCTCTTCTCTGTATATCGGAGTTTCAAAAAATAAATAAATAAATAAATAAATCTTTTAAATTGTAAGTTGGCTGACAGACACTGGAAGGTTAGTGAAACAGAGGTAAATTCCTTTCCTTTCCTTCCTCCTTCCTTCCTCCCTTCCTTCCTTTTAAAACCATTTACTTATTTGAAATTCAGTGAGCAAGAGACAGAGAAAGAAATTCCCTTCCTTTCGTTCCTTCCTCCCTCCCTTCCTTCCTTTTTAAACCATTTACTTATTTGAAACTCAGCGAGCAAGAGACAGAGAGAATCTTCCATCCACGGTTCATATCCAAAAGGCTGCAATAGCTGGGGCTAGGCCAGGCCAAATCCAGGGACTTCTTCCAGGTCTCCCACATGAGCGGCAGGGGAGGAAAAACTTGTACCATCTTTCCCTACCTTCCTCCAGTTACTGAGAGTTGGTTGGATCAGAAATGAAGCAGCTGAAGCAGCCAGGTTCAAACCAGTGCCCACATGGAATACCAGCGTCACAGTCAGCAGGTTTACCTGCAATGCCACAATGTCTAACCCAATTTCTCACTTTTCATTCAAATGCTATTCAATATTTTATAATGAGATATAATAATTAGTATGCTACAAGAGTTTTTGGTTGTGTTTTCTCCACAACGCCACATAGGACAAACCATTAGAAGTGATTTGCTCAGCTAATGAGAATGAAGATATTAAAGAGTAGCCACCAGGCGTTTTCATTGTATGCTTTCTTTCCGCTATTGGATTTTGCACGAATTTCTTTGCTATATTTCATGAAGGATCAAAAAAATCAGCCAAAAAAAAAATTAAAGGGTTTTACCCTGATTTTTGGTAAAAAAAAAAAATGCTACCTAAAAATATAGATGTTTCTACTGTTAATTATATATTTATTTTCAGGCTAAATCCAGATGTTAGTAGAGATCAACAGACCCAGATATAAAGGTTTAATTATAAAATAATGTGAGGGTAATATTCAGAAGGATATCATTCATTTTGGAATATTTTTTCAATGTGATTTAGTCCATGTAAAAGTATTTAGTTTCAAATGCCCAGTACAAGAGCATCATTTGAAAATCAATGTCCTAAATACTCTCAGCTGGAAATAACTTGCCTATAAATAGAGTGCCTCTATTTTATCAAAATATATGTCTCTGTGGGTAATTGGCTATAGTGGTCTCTGATTTTTCTCTCTCATCTCTTTTTCTGAGTTTGTCCATTGGGAAGTTCTTGTTCTCATTGCTTGTTCTTTGTAATTTTATTTCCCTTTTAAAAACTCAATTACTCTTTCTGGTTTACCTTCCACCTACTGAGTATATTCTAAAACATGCTATATTTAGTGACAATTTTTTAACCCCTCACTTTCAATTAAAATGTAGAGCAATGAACCATTTCTGTATTTTTGTTATTAGAAGAATGATCAAATTAAATGAAAGTTTAAAAGGAGGAAGAAATACAAGCAGTGAGGCGGGAAGGGAAAGAAAGAGGGAGGGATGAAGAATGATATGAATATTAGTAGAAATAAGAGCTACACCAGAGTGGCCTTCATATAAATGATCTGTGTTAAATTTTCCATGTACTCCGTGACTGAGATTTGCCACAATCCTGGCTAAAAAGTGTGAAATATATTTTTTTTAATTGTAGGGAAAGAAAATTTTGACAAATATCCTGAACTATATATTCAGTTAAGCTATATTCTTCACATTTTTCCCAAGGTGAGAGAGAACTAGAAATAAAATTAAGCAGTGGATAAGTGAATGACCACCGAAACAAACGCAGACCAATCTGACTGGTCAAAAATTTCTAGAAGTATAGCTACCCCTTCTAGAAAATACCTTTGCACATATTTAGAAATGTACATAACCTGAACATAGACCTAAAGTATACAATGCGCAGATTTTAAGAACATCACAACCTCTAATTATAGATAGTCAAAAGTGTAGTGACATTTAAAGATTCATACTGTACTACGGTTCAGTGTCAGAAGTAACCACAAAAAACCATTACAATCAAAACTTACTGAATCACTAATATGGATGCAATATATTCAATATAAATTAGAGCCAAAAACCCCAATAAAGTTGATTAGAAGTCAATGGTGACTTGTTACCCACAGGTGTATCATGTATCTGAGTTATTAGCAGGATATTCATTATCCCTTCACTCAACATGTATAAATTGATTAGTTAAATACATACCAAGACTTGGCTAAGCAGAGTGAATAAATGATAAGCAAAATAGATATGAAGCCTGCTCACAAAGTTTTCATAGGAATTAATCAAAGAATCACACTAAAAATCACGCATCTAGAGAGAGAGCAAGATGGGAATAGGGTGAAGACTTGGTAAAATAGATGGAGAAAGATTAGCTGAGGGGCAAAGAAGGCATGACCCTGAGAAATAGGAGAAGGCTGTTGGCTGAGGAAACCCTGGAGAACTACAGAGACAGGGAAGCAACAGACAGTGGAGTGATGCTGTAGTGAACAGATACTCCAGCAGGGATCAGCTCCTCAGGTTGGAAGAGACGACCACTGGGCACCCAGGAGGTAAATCCAGTCATAGGACGGTGGGTCCCACAATTTTTTTTTTCAAACCAATCATAAGCAGAGGCAGAGTGGCAGAGCCCTGTCGGACAGGTGTGGGAATAGTTTGGGTTCTGTGCCTCAAATTCTCTCAAGTGTCCCATCAGGCTCCATTTTGACTTCTGCAACAAAGCCACTTGGGGAGAATGGGTAAAGTCAGCGGAGGACTCAAACTGGTTGAATACATTACAGTGGTTGCACTGGGAAAATAATATTGCCTTGGCATCCCATGGGTTCTGTCTAAAATAGGTCTCGGTTAGCCCCAGACCTAACTGCCAGCAGGTTCTGGAAGGAAGAGGAAAGAAAAGAAAAATCCTTACAATGGGTACTGCTGACAGCCCTATGGTCTGGTTTAAAGTCACAACTGGAATCTCCATAATCCTAAATGCTACTGATACTGTGAGCAGAGAAAGGCTGAACCAACAACAGTGACATTCCAGATCTTAAAACAAACAACAAAAAAAATCAGCTCAGAATAACATATTCAGTAAAGCTTTCCTTTGTACTTGAAAATAAAATACTTCTAAAGCAAACAAAAACTGTAAGCATTCATCTCACCAGACCTACCCTACAGATGTTGCTTAAAAGATGTGCTATAAAGAACAACACCTACCAAATCCAAACGCAAATGTGGAAAAAAGAAATCTCAATAAAACCACAAAATGAACCTAAATCAAACATTGAGAAACCCAAGGCTAAAATGAAAGGCCAAATCTCTACCTGTAAATATTAACTCTGAATGTAAATGGCTTAATTTCATCAATCAAAAGACAGACTAGCAGACTGAATAAAAAAATAGGATCCATCTATCTGTTGTCTAATGGAGACACATCTCACCAACAAAAATATACAGAAATTGAACATGAAATGATAGAAAAAGACATTCCAGGCTAATGGAAAAAAAAAAAAAATCAGCCAGTTTAGCCATTCTAACATCAGATAACTTAGACTTCAATGTGAATAGCATAAAAAAAAAAAAAAGATAGACGAACACCACATAACGATTAAGGGATTCATTCAGCAAGAAGAAATCATAATAATAAATGCATACATACCAAATGTCATGGTACCTAACTAAGTATAACAAATATTCATGGATTTAAAAGAGAAATAGACTGCAGTACATTAATAGTATTGTACCTTAACATCCCACTAACCTCAGTGGACAGATCAGTAAGACAGAAACTCAGCAATGAAATGCCACAACCCACTCAAACAACAGAGAAAAAGACTTAATTGATACTTACAGAATCTTTTATCCAACACACATAAAATACATTTTTCATCAATACATGGAACTTTCTCAGAACTAATCACATTATAAGCAATAAAACAAGCCTCAGCAAACTTTTAAAAAATACAATACAAAATATGAGACTGAGGGGATGATACTCTGCCAGCTCTACTTTGAGATCAAGGATGGTCTACCACTGAAACTGTTGAATTTATCTGGACAACAAGATGCTGGAGACTCTGCATGGTCCATGCCTGCAATGATGGCATTATGACTGGTTATGAGCTGTACTACTGTAATAACATGGAGGAAATCAATATGGGGGGAGGGCTTGGGGAAGGGCTGGGGGAATTGCAGAGCCTATGGAACTGTGTCACAAAGTGAAATAAAAAAACAACACAAATAAATAAATGTGATACACCATATCAACAAAATGAATAAAAACCATATGACCATTTCAATAGGTGCAGAGAAGTCCTTTGATAAAATCCAATACCGTTGCATGCTAAAATCCCTGAGCAAGATAGGCATAAAAAGAACATTCTACAACACAATCAAAGTTATACATGAAAATCCAACACCAACATCATGCTAAGTAGATAAAATCAGGAAGCTTTTCATCTACGTTCTTGAACTAGATTAGGATGTCTACCTTCACCACTGCTATCCAACACAGTATTGGAACCTTCACTAGAGCTAATAGGCAAAACAAAAAAATTAAAGAAAATCAAATTGGAAATAAGGAACTAAAATTATCCCTGTTCACAGATGACATGATTCTACACATAGGAGAGCCAAAAGACTCAATAAAGAGATTATTGAAATTCATAAGAGTGTTTGGCAGGATAGCAGGATATAAAATCAATGAACATAAATCAATAGCCCTGCTACATACGTAAAACTCCACGGCTCTGAAAGAACTTGTAAGTACAGTCCCTTTTAAAACAGCAGGAAAGTACCTTAAAAGCTTGGAATTAACCTAACTAAAGCTGTGGAAGATCTCTAGGATGAAAATTATAAAACACAAAAAAAGAAATATAAGAAGACATTAAATGATGAACAAATGCATCATATTCCCTGGATCAGTAGAATCAACATCATCAAAATATCCATATTACCAAAAGTAATACACAAATTTAACACAATCCCAATCAAAATCCCAAAAACATTCTTCTCAGAGCTGGAAAAGATGATACAACAATTCATCTGGAAACACAGGAGACCATGAATAGCTAAAGCTATCCTGAGCAATAAAAATAAAGCTGGACGAATCGCAATTCCAGACTTCAAGACAAACTACAGGGCAGTGGTATGCAAAACAGTCTGGTATTGGTACAGAAACAGAGGAGATTAACAGAACAGAATAGAAACCCCAGAGTGAGTCCACACATGTACAGACAACTAATCTTCAATAAGATAACTGAAAATAACCCAGGGAAAAAGTTTAGTCTCTTCAACAAATGCTGTTGGATTAACTGGATAGCAGCCTGAAAAAGTAAGAAGCAAGATGCTCCACTTCTCATCTTCTAAGAAATCAGCTCTAAATGGATCAAAGACCTAAATCTGCACCCAGAAATCATCAAACTAGAGGCAAACTTAGGAAGCACTCTGCAAGATATAGGAATTGGGAAAGACTTAGAAAAGTCATCAAAAACATAGGCACTCAAAGGCAAAATAAACAAATGGGACTACATCAAATTAAGAATCTTTGTGCAGAAAAGGAAATGATCAACCAAAGAGGTAACCAACAGAATGGGAAAAATCTTTGCCCACTATATAACAGATATGGGAATAGTATCCAGGATTTATAAATAACTTTAGAAACCCAATGACAGAAAAACAAACAGCCCTGTGGTGAAACTAGAGAAGGAAATGAGCAGGCATTTTTCAAAAAAATAAATTCAAATGGCTAACAGGCATATGAAAAAATGCTCAGGCTCCCTAGCTACCAGGCAAATGCAAAAAAAAAAAAAAAAAAAAAAAAAAAAAAAAAAAAACCATACTGAGGTTCTACCTAGCCTCAATGAGAATGGCCTGCACTCAGAAATCTACTAATAACATTGCTGGTGTGGATGTGGGGGAAAAGTTACCCTGCTAGAAACTCCATTAGAAACACACGTTAGTGCTGCCACTATAGAAGTCAGTATGGAGAGTGCGAAGACAATTGAAAATTGATCTATTCTTTGACCCAGCCATCCCATTCTTGGGAATTTATACAAAGGATATGAAATCTGCATATTAGAGAGTGACATGCAACCCTATACTGAGAGTACCACTCTCTACAAAAGCAGACATGGAAACAACTCAGATACTTGTTAAAAGAGTACATCTACTCCCAACTGGAGACCATTATGCTTACTGATATAAACCAATCTCAAAAGCTCAAATCTTATGTTCTCTCTGATATAAGACAACTTACATACAAACGACACAACAAATAGACATATAGGTAAATATGTATACACATATTCTGATACACTATATGATAGAGACTAGCATATTGGAAAGTGAAGATACATTGCAGTATACATCTCCACTCCTGAATAAAAGGAGGACTTTGAATTAAACTGTTAAATATGCCTTAGCAATATAATACTAGATGTTCTACTATTGCCTATATCTCAATGTAGCATGTTGGCCTTGGGACCACTGCTGAAGGACTACACAATAATATGTGGAACATGGTGGTGGTGGTAGAGAGAATAGAGTGAGAGGAATGGGAGTTGGAGAGAAGAATCACTATAGCTAGAAAATTGTATCATAAAAAAAATTATGTGTCCTCCAAGAATGGAGATATGTTCTGACAAATGTGCTACTAGGTGATTTTGTTCAAATGTGCCAGACTATTTACACAAGCATAGCTGGTACAGCTACTATATACATAGCATATATGGTATACATAGGACATATATATGACCTATTGTTCTTAAGGCCATGATTAGCAAAATAATGAAAGATTAAATCGAGTATGAATGAAAATTATGCTGCTAAGTAAACATAAAATACATGAAGTTTTCAATGGCATAACATGCAAAACGCCTGACAGCACATTTTTAAATGTAACTATAGCTTGAAAGAATGATAAAGAGTAAATACATAAAACTAGTAATGTAACTGTTTATTATCACTACCATGTACTATGAAAAGTTTTATGTACTATACTTCATATTACTGGCAATGCAGAAGGTGTGTTTATACCAGCATCACTATGAACATGCCAGTAACACATTTCACTATGGCATTATGATAGCTGTGGTATCTTTAGGTGAAGAAAATTTTTCAATACTATCATAAACCTTACAGTACCACCATTGTGAATGTAGTCTGCTAGCTAGAGTATGACCCTATACAGACATACACAGATAATAGCTATCAAGGCAGATACGGTGTTTCTCACAAACATTCAATAAGGGCTTTTAACTTAGTCATGGAAGTCAGGGGACTCTTCTAAGAAACAAAGAAAACTGAATTTAGATCTGGGGAAAAAAAAGTTAAAAGTTGTCCAGGTTGTGAGAAGTATGGCAAGAGGGGATAGAAATGTGTTCCAGGCAAGCAAAAAGACATGTACAAATGGTTTGTGTTGGCAAGACACATCCCTTACAGGAGTGCCTGGGTTTGGGGAGGTGGATTGGACAGGGGTTGTTAAATGGGGAGTGTAGGAGGGTGTGGTACTATAGCCCACTGTGGCTAACTACTTGTATTCCTGTCACCTACAGGGAAGATCTGGATGAAATTTTTGACTCCTGATTTCAGCCTAGACAGTCTTGGGCTGTAGGAGACATTTTGAGGATGAACCAGCACACCGAAGAACACTCTCTATCTCTCTCTCTCTCTCTCTGCACCATCCCCTCCACACACACCTCTCCATTGCTCTGCTTTTCAAACAAATATAAATGAATAAATAAACTTGTTTTTAAGAAACTGAGTTCTGCAAGTTGTTCAATCTGAGTATCTTACCTTCAAGTTCTGTGACCTTAGACAATACACTGAATCTCTTAGCTTTCTAATCTGGGTGTTAAGTATAATTCCATGCAGGATGCTTTAAATACTAAATAAGGTAATGTACATAAATTTTCTAATTCAAGGACTGGCACTCAAATTTTAGCTGTTATTATTATGCATAGCTTTTAATAGCTAATGTCTCATAACATGAGGCGCTTTAGTTTCATCTAACAAAACTGTCAATTTAAAACATCAAATGAAGTTATAATCTCTGTGGATATAATTTCCAAAGTCAAAATGAGACATCTGTGCATTTGTTTGAAGTTCTCCCATCAGAATTCATGGGGGCAACATATTCTACCTCTTCTAGGATATGGACATTGCTTTACACAGCTCTCTAAAAGCAGTGGGCTCTCCAGACAAGTGGTGAGTACGCAGGGTCTAAGCTGTTCTAAGACTGTTTTAAGGAAGTTAAGTACATATCATAGATCACTGGCCTCTATTTTTCCACACTACAATGCCTTTAGAACAAGATGTTTTATTTTCATGGTAATTTAATCATTAAATGTTATTAAATAGGGGTTATAAAGAGGCAATTGTGGGCCCGGCGGCGTGGCCTAGAGGCTAAAGTCCTCGCCTAAAAAGCCCCGGGATCCCATATGGGCGCCGGTTCTAATCCCGGCAGCTCCACTTCCCATCCAGCTCCCTGCTTGTGGCCTGGGAAGGCAGTCGAGGACGGCCCAATGCTTTGGGACCCTGCACCCGCGTGGGAGACCCGAAAGAGGTTCCGGGTTCCTGGCTTCGGATTGGCACGCACCAGCCCGTTGCGGCTCACTTGGGGAGTGAAACATCGGACGGAAGATCTTCCTCTCTCTCTCCTCCTCTCTGTATATCTGGCTGTGATAAAATGAATAAATCTTAAAAAAAAAAGAGGCAATTGTTCCTCAGGAGCCTGAAATTGAGGATTCCCTTTTTAGCTGCTCCCGATGCCCCTCTTGGCTGTGACCTTGGGATTAGTTATTTAGCTATTCTACACTCTAACTTTTTGTGTAAAATGAGGAAAATGCCACTTTTATGAGCAGATTGTAAATTCCTAACTAATGCTTAAAGCAGGCTTTTGTTCCTTTCATCAGAGAAAATTAAAGTAAATGAAAATATTTCATTATTAATAATCTTCTCTTTGAATCTTTGATTATTACTGTTTTAAAACATGGGTTTTTAAAATTAGGTTATATTCTATATAAATTTTTAAAGTAGAAGCCATACACAAATAGATAAATGTGAAGATCTGAAACATACATAATATCTCTTGTATTAAACATAAAATAGCAGATACAGGTATGATCAGCCTCAAAGACTCTCAGTCTATTGCTACTTCAAACATTTTATTTTCATTAATGGTAAGATAACCACTTGCATACTGTAAAAATGTTTAGTATATAAAACATCAGACAACTTTTCATTTCTTTTAAGACAGAAAACAAAGTGGTGCAGTGAATCTGGTAGAAATTATATGCTTGATAACAACAATGTCACTTCTGGACTGCTGAGGACTTTCATCTGAGTGTACAGTAACACAGTTCTCTCTCCACAGTCACTGGGAGACTTTATTCAGGTTTTCATAAATGCAGTGACTTTGTATAAATGGTTATTTAAAGGAAATCTTACCAAACGACACTTCAGTTGTACCCCATTTTGTTAGCTCAAATTTCCTAAACATCCGTTCCGTTAGACAAGTAAACTCAGTAAAATAAAAGACATATTCTGAAGGAAGGGTTTGAAAGTGTTAAAGAGTCAACTGTGTTATAAAGTTCTACCATTGAACTCTGAATTACCCTTCCCCTTTCATATTTTCCAGTTAACATGCACACAGCTGCTCATGCCATGTAATCAACTGATTGTTACACAAGCATTTTCTAAAGCTATGACAATCTCAGATTTATGAGGTCAAGAAGTGCAGACTTAATCCATTCAATAGCTGCAATTTATCGTCTGATTATAATTGTATACACAAACAGTAATGATTTAGATGACACAGTGTAAAGATGAAATCCGTTTATTTTAAAAGGGTTTCTAACCTTTAAAATATGTTGCCATGAACACCTTTCGATGTCCGCTTTTAACAACACAATTATTATTGTTTTATTGATCAGGGTTTTATTACAGATTTGACACTTATATTTCATGCTAATCGAAAAAGGTGTAATTTTTCTGCACAATTTTAACAAGAATATGACTGTAATTAATTATAACACTATTATGTTTTCAGTGTCTAGAAAGAAGTGCTTAATTTATCACACATGTCTTCTATGGCATATGGAAACCTCTTTTAAAACGACAGGATGCATGCTCCTTCCAGAGATGACAGGATATGACATAGGTACTATATTTATAGATTTCTGCCACCATGCTGACCTGGTTTTATAGTGACAGCTCTTCTGCAATGGGCTGTACATTAGCAACTTACATAGCCTGGATGATACCCAATACTACTATCATCTGGACTCATAGCACTAATTAGTGGTCATTCCCTAATGCCTTCATAGATCAAGGAAACAAGCTGCAGACAGGGCAAAATGGTCTGGTTGAATAACACAGCAATATATATTTCAGATCTTTTTCCAGTTTGCAAGCAGTAACAAATTACAAAGCGTCATTATCAACTTGCTTGGCCATATATGGGAGTTTTGTTCATTTAATATTATTTACATCAGTGTTGTAAACTTCCTAGATTCACCAATACATATACAAACACACATATAGAAGCACACATATAATCTAAGTGTGTTAGAGTTCCATTGATCTTCAGTTTATTGTTAATGATCTTTCTACCCTTCTAAAATTTTGTAGCTTCATTATCCAAGAATATTAAAACCCTCATCTATAGCAGTGTAATTTACGTTTTGAACAGAATTTTAAAAATGATCTACAATACATGCTAATGATGCTGAGTTTTTCTTGTTCAATTTTTATATGTTGTTCAATAACAAGCTTATTAAATCACATAAATTTACATTTCATTTTCCATATTACCTGCATATATGAATTACACTTCATTATATACTGCTATACTGTTTTCATCACATTACAAGGTTCTATTATATTAATCCATAAAATGTAATGACTACCAAGAATTTGACACATTTAGTATTCAGCTACATTACCATGTTTTCCAAAAATCCTTAAATAGCATGATTTTGTTTGAGCTATTTCTATATCTTTTCCCCCAAGTTTTCAGTATGATGCTGATTATTCAGTCTATTAGAAACTGTTGAATTAAAAACCTAAATTGTAAAGCATTAAATATTTAAAAGAATTTATAAATATAAAATTCTATACTAAACACTAGAATGAAAAAGGTATATAATATTTTATAAAAACAGTAAGTGAAGTAAAGTCAATAATTGAATTGGTAGTGTGTTCCCATTATAATTAAACAGGCATGCTCACTTACTTTTCTGCCACACTCTTTCAACAGCACAATCCCAATGGAAAAACTCGGGCTAAGAGTTTTCTTTCCTCTCTGAAAGAAATCAATCAATATTATTATAATCAATGTATATTTGATAGAATGGTAATCCTTTACCAACCATCACAAACAAAACGTATTTCTCAGTTTTTCAAATGAAAAAAAAAATACATAGTTCTTGTTACATGAAATCCATACATTCGAGATTGTTCTTCAGATTTGTAAACAGCTGAAACAAGCACTTAAACTGACCCAAATTAATGCTCTGGTTTTATGCCAGGGTTTATGTGAAAGTCTAATCATTATAACAAAAACAAAACCAAAAAAAAAAGCTTTGTCCTCTATTTCATCATTATCTTTTAGTTTTACATATTCTACGTTATTGAGCTGAGAAAAATCATAGAAGTATTTTTAATTTACTTACATTTATTTGGAAGGCAGAGAAACGCAGAGATATAAAAGAGTCACAGAGAGATTTTTCATCTATCAGTTTACCCTTCAAATTGCTTGCAATAGCAAGTGTGTCCAAACCCCAACCATGACAAACTTTCAGTAATTGGGCCATCTTCTGCTGCCTCTCAGAGCACGTAACCTTAGGAAGCCAGAATTAGAAGCAGAGCTGGGACTCAAACCAAGGCAGTCAGATATGGGATATGAGCAGCCCAAGTCACGTTTTAATTGCTACGTCAAATGCCCAATCCTGAAACCATTAGAAATATCTACCTGAAACTAAAATGTGAAGTGTTAATCTTGTTAATCTATCCAATCATTCAATAGCACTTACTGAACACTTGCTTGTTTCCTGGTTCTGGCAACAAAAGCACTCACAAAATGTCCATGAACAAACACACAGAGTCCTTGCCTTTGTAGAGTTTATATTCCAGAGAAAAAAGATGAGCAATTAACACATAGTCAGTAAGTAAACCACACAACTGATTGTAAATAAAATGTGTTGTGGGAAAAGAGAAAAGAACTAGAATGGAGAAGGGCTGCGTGTGCGGTCCTAATTTTAAATAGCATATAATATGGTGAGCCTATTAAAGTGTCACTGAAAGAAGATCCTTTGATAGTGAAGAAGAGAGTCACTTGGTATCTGAGGGTATAATGTTTCAGGACAGGAAACAACCACTATACATAAAACATGGACGCTGTTCTGCTGTATAGAAGGATCAGCAGCTGTGCAGGTCGGAGCTGAGGGGAGGTGGGAAGATGTGGAAGGAAGCCAGAGAAGCAACCAAAGCATGCAAGGTAACTGGCTTTCTACTCTGAAACAGCGAGTTATGGAAGGATTCTCAGTAGGGGTCAGGAGTATGAGCTCATCTAATTTACAGGGTCATCAGAAGAGAATGCTATCATGAGTGTGAACTGTGAGGTGGTATGCATGGAAACAGGAGGGATGATACAGGAACCAAGTAGAAAGAAAAAGGTGTTTGAAAGCAGCATGGAATAGTAGCAGTATGATGAAAACACAACAAGGCTTTAATAGAATTCTGAACACCTAAATTGTTTTCCTCTGTATAGTCAACTGGAAACCACAAACTACTTACAGGAGGATAAGCCTAAGATAAAATTCTATAAAAGCAACTTCCTGACAAAGCATAATTTGCTCAAAACTCTTTTGAAATTCTATTTTTGCTCTTTGCTAATTTTTGTTTCGTGATTTGTAAATAATGTCCTTGTAGTTTGCAGCATTATTTATTGAATACAGCCTTTTCTCTGAATAAGTGAGTTTTGGGAAACAGTGCTTACTTAATTATATTGGCCAACTGACTTCCCAAGTGTTTGTTCATTACTTTGTCACATACTTTGGCCACAGACCATGATTCAAGCATTATACTCTACAGTTACATAATAACATGCCTGAATTTTTAAATATGAAAACTTCTTTTTCTTTAATAAGTACTTTCATTCTGGTTCACCCAACATTATTTCACTGACCCCTTAATGATAGCATAAACCTTCTGAACTCCATATAAAGCATTTCTTGAGAATTCACGTTTTGAAACAAGCTGTAGCACCAGATAGTTTCTGCTTTTAGTATCTACTATAGAAGAAAAACACATTTACCTTTCATCAGAAAAAGAAGAAATAAATGCCAAGACTGAGCCATACTTATAGTGCTATGGGAACGCAGGGACAGGTTTTAAAGAATCTGTAAGACTAAAGGAAGCTTGGATTCATTCTATTCTCATTCACAACAGCACCAGGGACAGACACTGGCTGAACTATTCACTTGTGTCCTGCTTTACTCTTACCCTTGCTGCTACCTTAGGCCTTAGGATTACATTAGGAAAAAGCTTTTTCATGAGTAACGGTTTGTATGTGTATGTAAGTGTGTGTGTGTGCCTGCGTCTGTGTATGCATATATGTATGTATTAGCTATAAAATAACATAGCACAGGCATACTTTAAGTAGTCAGATTGTCTATTTACAATATGAGGCCTTTTAACTTTACACAGGGTGTTTCTTTGAAGTCACATCTTCAAACATGTTGTGGCTCAAAACAGAAAATTTCATTCCATTATGTAAAATCCCACAATACAGACCCCAGGGCTTCCTTGGGGAAGTGAAACAGATGACATATTAAAACTACTTATAAAAAAATCATCTGAAATAGTAGCACAATTTTATATGTGCTTAAGACACACACAAACATGCAAATATGGCACTTTCTGTGGGAAAATACTTAAATGTGCTTACTCTGCAGGTATCAAGTTTATTTTTTACTCTAAAAGTATGTATACAATTAAGACCTGAGAACAGTCAACAAAATATTAAAGGAAAATAAAGTTATAGAACTGATATGACCCAGCTTTAGGAATTGCTATAAATTTGCACCATTCAAGACATTGCAATGTTGGTAAAAGACCAAACAAATCAATGAAACTAAAGAAAGCTCAGACTCCTTTAATTATAAGCACAAATATAAAGGTAAGTATAGGTATACATATAAATATAGTTGGCAGATCTTTGGCAAAGAAGCAAAGGTAAGTAAATGGAAATGGCAAAGACTTCTCAACTAATGTTACTGGTACAACTGGATATCAACATGCCAAGATAAAATAATATAGACAAAGATCTTATAACTTTCATAGAAGACACTCAAAAGTAATCTTGAGCTTATGTGTAAAACTATAAATAATAGGAAATAATTTTAATTATTGGGAAATATGGGTGAAAATTCAGGTGACCTTGTTTTCAGTGGTAACTTCTATGGTAAGCATGAGAGGCATAATCCATGAAGATAAATTTAATCAGTTGGAATTAAAATACAAAACTTTTGCTCTACCAAAAAAAAGTTAGCAGGATAAAAAGTATCAAACTCAAAAAACTGGATGACTGCTGATATGCCTAACAAATGATTCAAATGATTATAATCCTCTACAAAAAGACATAAGAAAAACAGAAAGTCTCATTCATAACAAAGAGATCTTGGAAACGGAAGAAACATAAATTGTAAAATGAGGAACCAAGTTAAATTAAAAAAAAAAAATACAGTTGAAAACTGCAACCACAGACTAGAGCCAGAATCTAGGGGAAATCAACACAAAACATATCAGAACTTGTGCAAAAACAGTACCAAAAGGGAAGTACATAGCAAAAAAGTAGCCATATTAAAAATAGAAAGATGTATTAGCAACCTAATGATGCATCCTAAGGTCTCAGAAAAATAAGAAAAGATAAACCTAAAAGTAGAAGAAAATAAATAAACATCAAATCACAAATTAAGGGGAATAAAAGACTAACATGTAGTACTACAGACCAGTCCAAGGCCAGCAACGTCATGCAGCAAGTTAAACCTATGCCTGTGATGTCAGCAGTCCATGAGGGCCTGGAGTGTTCCCCTTCCAATCCCATTGTCGGCACTTGGGAAAACAATGAAAGATGGACCAAATGCTTGGGCCCCTGACACCCACATGAGAGACCCTATTGGAGTGCTAGGTTCCTGGCTTCATGACCAGCAGTCATGGTCATCTGAGGTGTCAGCCAGATGTTGGAAGATAATTCTTTCTCTGATTCTCCCTCTCTCTATAAAAGTCTACCTTTCAAATAAGTAAATATTTTTAATGAAGAATTGTTTATTTTAAAGATAAAATAATAGACCTTTCATTAGATTAGAAGAAAAAATAAGCAACTAAAAATAATATGAGATAAAAAAGCAGATAGTTCCGTGATACCACAAAAATACAAAGAATCTTTAGGATTATTATCTATAACTCTGTCCTACTAATCTGGAAAGCCTAGAACATATGAATAAATTTAATATAATTAGTTGATGAAGAGACAGGAAAACCTGAGCAAACAAGTAACAGGTAATGAGACTAGATTTGTAAAAATAAATAAGAAATAAATGCCATTCCCCAAAAATCAGACCAGGTAGTCTTATTGCTGAATTCTACTCTTTTAAAAAATAAATATCAATAATTCTCAAATAGTCCAAAAAATGAGAATTCAAAAAATGGGTAATTCTGAGAATTCATTCTACAATGCCAGCACTATCTAGATTCTAAAATAAGACAAAGCTATAACCACAAAATAAAAACACAAACCAATATCCCTAGTGAATAAAAGATGCAAAAAAATCTCAAAAAAAAAAAAAAACTAGCAAATCCAATTCTACAACATTTAAAAAAAGTACTTATCACGGAATGAAATCCAAGGCAGTGAAATTCAAGGATATTGGGATGAACCAACATACACAGATCAACAAGTACAATCTATCACATCAGAAGAAATGTATCCAATAAAATTCAACATCTATTCATGATATTAAAAAACTTGAAAAATTAGGTATAGACATGATACACTTCGAAATAATCAAAACCAAATATTATATTCAATGGGGATAAGCTATATTTCTTTTAAGACCTGGAAACAAACAACGGTATCCACTTTCAACACTCTTATTAATTACATTACATAAACTTGCAGACAGAATAGGCCATTAGACAAGCAAGAAATGAAATCATATAATTAGGAAAGAATGAAGCCAAATTATTCCAGTTTGAAGTTGATATGATTCTATACACAGGAAAACTTAAAGAATTCATTAAAAACTACCAGAATTGATCTTAAAATTTCTTAAAATTTGCAATATAAGGTGCGCAATAGCACAGTGATTAAAATCCTCGCCTTGAATGTGACGGGATACCATATGGGCGCTGGTCTAGGCCTGGCTGCCACACTTCCCATCCAGCTCCCTGCTTCTGGCCTAGGAAAACAGTTGAGGACAGCCCAAAGCTTTGGGACCCTGCACCCACGTGGGAGACCCAGATGAAGCTTCAGGCTCCTGGCTTCGGATTGGCACAGCTCCAGCCATTGTGGTCGCTTGGGGAGTGAATCAACAGATAGAAGATCTTCCTCTCTGTCTCTTCTCCTCCCTGTATATCTGACTTTGCAATGAAGAGAAATAAATCTTTAGAAAAAAACTGCAACAGAAAAATTCAACATGCAAGGATAAATACCATTTTATATAGCAATAATGAAAATACTGATAATATAAGAGCAATCAACAATTACAATTATGCACATGGGCTTTACTATTTGTGTGTGTTCCTTATTTTATTGCTGCTTTTATTATTTTATTACATAATTTTTACATACTTAAAGTGATTCTAACATATTTAAATATCTATATCTCCAAAACTAATCTGCATCAATGTAACAATACTCTTCACATTACTAAAAAAAAAAAAAAAAATCCAAAAATTCAAATGAAGACACAGAAGATCCTGAGTAGCCAAAACAACCCTCATCAAAAAGAACAAAGTTGGAGACATTACAACATCAGTCTTCAAGACAAAGGACAGAGCTACTACAATCAAAACAACATGGTACTGGCACAAAAGCAGACACACTGACTAATGGAAGAGAATACATATTCCTATATGAATTCACACATCTGTAGCCAATAGTCCCTGACAATGACAACACAAACACACAATGAAAAAAGTCCAATCTTTCCGATAAACAGCGATGGGAAAACTGGATAATCACTTGTAGAAAAAAATCACCTTGAATCCCCTATATCCATCTCTTACTGTGTATAAAAATCACTCCAAACTGTACCCAAGACATATATGTAAGACCTGACTCTGAAATTTTCTTAGAATACATAGTCAACAGCGTGAAATGATAACTAGCATGATAGAAGAAAACATTTTTAAATTATTCATTTGACCAAGGATTAATAACATACAGGGAACTCAAAAAGTGAACCAGAAGAATAACAACAAAAAAGGAACACAAATAATTTTTTCTAAGAAATGGAGAAAGAATGGGCAGGATTTAGTCTACTGAATTAGTAGCTTATTAATATGCCCACCTATATTCTATAAGTGAATATCTGGGTCTAATATCTGGTATCGTTATTGACTCAGGTTTCATGCTAATTCAGTCTCTGGGAGAAAGCAGTGATGGCTCAAGGTATTGGATTCCTTTTAGCCACATGGAGACCCGGATTGAGTTCCTGGCTTGCTGGGAGACATTTGGGAAATGAGAGAGCAGGTGGGAACTCTTGTCTCTTTGCTGCTCAATTCTCTGTGTGTATATCCCTGTAACTTTCTAACAAATAAGTAAGAAATGTTTTATATAGCAATAATGAACTTACTGAAAATACATTACAGAATAATATATTATTATATATAACATGATATAATAATATATAATAAGGCAGGAATCTGAACTGACATTTCTCAAGGAGTAAATACAAATGGCTAACAAATACATGAAAAAATGCTCAACATCATTACATTCAAAGGTAAATGTGTCAAAAGCACAAATAGTTATTCAGCTAATGAAAAATGCTGGTATCAGGGATGTGGAAAAAGTGAACTCCTGTGACTATTGCTCAGAACGCAAATTAGTGTTGTCATCACACAGAGCAGTACGGCTTCCTCAAAACATTGAAACTATGAGGTACATATTTGGTCTAGCGCTTAAGATACTACATGTGACGCCCACATTCCATGTAGGAGTGCCTGGATTCAAGATCCAGGCTTGCTCCTGATTCTAACTTCCTGCTAATACACATCATGGGAGGAAGTGAGCGATGGTTCCAATTGCTGGGTCAATCCCAGCCTCAAAGAGGGCTGGCATTAGTTCCTTACTCTCGACTTCTGCTGTCTCAGCCTTATCTGCTGTGGGTCTTTGGGAAACAATGAAGAATGCTAAGCGCTTTTAGTTCATGTTAATAAGCAAATATTTTAAAGAAAAAATCAAAAATGAAATATATAAAATTCATGTCCTCATAGCAATAGCACTCATAATAGCAATGATACGAGATTAACTTATGTGTCCATCAGTGTATGAGTTGATAATGAAAGTGTGATATATATAATATATAATACACACATGCACAATGGAGTATTATTCAGCCATAAGAATGAAATCCTGACATTTGCAGAAAAATGTATAGAACTGAAAATTACATTTAATGACATAAGATACAGAAAGACAAATTCTGCATCTTCTCTATCAAATACATAACATTTTGATTATTTGAAGTAGAATGGTAATCACCTGAGGCTAGGAAGGGTGGCAGGAGGAGAAGTAAGGGGCTGGATAATAGCAATAGCATGTTCCAGTTTTACAGCTTAGAGGGCAACTGTAATTCAAAATCCTGTACCTTGTATGAAGAACTGGAAAAGAGGACCTGGCAGGCTATAAATTCAAATAAAGACATACAAAGTCTAGTTGTCTATGTTGATGATTATGTTGTGCATGTGTGTCTGAATATTGCACTGTGCCCCATATATATGTACCAGCATTAGACATTAACATTTTAAAATAATTTATCAGAAAGAAAATGAGTAAAAAGCCTACTAAAACACAGTGCATACATTTGATAGTACAGACATCTACCAAAGGAGTTATATCTAGCTACGCAAAGAATTCCTAAAATCAAAACAAAAATAATAGAAGATAAAAAGATGAGAGAACATTGGGAAAGTCATTACCAGATACTTCATAGAAGGAAATGTTATCAATAGTCAATAGGTATGTGAACTTTTATTCACCAATCCATTGTGTGTTAATATTTCACATTTACTAGAAAGAATTAGAGTAAAAATGAAGCGACTGTTAGGGTTATAAAGTGGAATTTTCAAACACTACTGCCAGGAATGTAAAATGGATATAAACCCAGTAGTTTGACTTCCTTATAAAAATTTTCAATTGCTAAGCAATTCTACCCCATGGCTTGGAATGGAAATGTTCACATAAGTACTTAAGTGGGTTCTTTTCATAGCAGAATAATCCACGTTAGTTAAAAAATAGAAACAAAAAATTTACCAACTAGTGAGTACATATACACACTGTTGTATGTCTAGGCAGTATAATACTGTATGTGCATGAAGAAAATCCCAGAAACATTCTGTGAAGCAGAAATCAGAACAGAAAGAATATAAATTGGGGGTTGATGGGATGGCTTAGTGGCTGAATCCTCATCTTGCAAGCACTGGATCCCATATAGGAGCCGTTTGAGTCCTTTTTAAAAGGAAGCAAACATTTCTTTATTTGAAGGTGGCATGTTCCTGTAAAAGACAATTCTAGGAGGCTAGTGTGATGGCTCAAGAGGCTAATCCTCAAAATGCAAGTTCCAGCATCCTATATCAGTATCAGCTTGTTTCCTAATTGTTGGACTTCCCATCCAGCTCCCTTCTTCTGGCCTGGGTAAGCAGTGGAGGATGGCCCAAAGCCTTGGGACCCTGCACCCACACGAGGCTCAGAAGAATCTGATCTGCCTTTCCAACAAAAATAAAGAAATCTTCAAAAAAAAAAAAAAAAAAAAAAGAACACAAATTGGGTAATGCCTTTATGTAAGATTCAAGTATGAATATAGTAAAACAGTGTGATAGAAATTAGATATTAGATGCATGGGAAATTTCATGTTAAGAAGCAGAGGAAACTTTCTGGCAAATATTCCATATCTTTTTTTAATATTCCATATCTTAATTGACATGATCAATATTGGATGTATAGAACTGTCAAAACTTATTTAATATCTGTGCATTGTATGTTAATCAAGGTTCATTAAAACTGCCCAGACATAAGCGCACTAAAACATACTCACACACATGTTCACTTTCACAAAAGTTGACTAGACCTTCTTTCCACAACAACCATCTTGGAGACACATGGAACATTTTTTATATTCCTGCTACCATTAAGGATTTTTAAACAGAGAGAATTTCATGCTACCATTAGGGATTCTTAACCAGAGAGAATTTCATTCTATATAATGAAATGTAAAAGCCAATATTCCAAAATAAAATTATGTCAAATTCCAACATGTCAGAGATAAACCTATGTTGTACTTGATGAAGTATCTCACTGATGTTGTTTTACACTAAGTCAAATTGATGGACTTTTAAAATTAGTGATGCAATGTTTCTTATTAACACCATTGCACTTAAATCTGAAATATAAAAATTTATGAAAAGAATTAATAGTGGAGACTTGATTTTCACAGAAAAGAAACACTTCCTCAAAATTTAAAACATTTTGAGATTTTTTGGAGAACTTGTATCTTATGCATTTCTTGGTTCTCCTTTGAGATTTTCTAGTTGAATCTGTCTTCCTTCTAATAAATAACAAATCAATAGCTTATCCAAACCATTCTGTAAGAAACCAAAAGCTTAAAGGAAATCAGTGACCATTCACCCATATCCACAGAACAGGTGGAACTATTAACTGCTCAGGGTAAAAAATAATTGAATGACAGCATACATATTGAATTAAGTAACCTGTCATTTTGTTCAAAATCCTAATAGAACTGTCTAAAAACTAAAATGTGTAGATAAAAAAGATTGATAAAATTATTATTATAGTCTGGTCACAGAACAAATGCAAAAACATATGCAGTAGTTTTACAAGCCAAATTATTGACTTATCTACTAGAAAGTTTGCATCTAGTAGACAGTGATGTCACAATTAACAGTAAACACAGATTTTCTTTAAATCATTTAAAAGTTTGATAGCTACAGTATGATTTGAGTTTCTTTTTTGGTTCCATCAACTCAAGGATTTCAAATGAATTTTCTGCATACTCCATCTGTGTCCTAGTCAGTCCTCAAACGCAACACCTCTTTTCCTAAGATATCTCGCCTAACTCTTCCTAAATGGATCTTAAGTAACACACTCTCCTGGAAACTTGAAACCTTTAACTGGATTTATCATAGCTTTATCACTAGCACTGTGATGATTTTTTAGTTATTATTATTTAAAAGAGTTAAAACAGAGAGAACAGACAGAAAGATCTTTCATCCAATGGTTTACTCCCCAGATGGCTGCAACCACCAGTGCTGGATCAAGACGAAGCCAGGAGTTTCATCTCGGTCACCCATGTAGTTTCAGAGGCCTGAACACTTAGGCCATCTTCCTACTTTTCCCCCACAACGCTAGTAGGGAGCTGGATCATAACAGAAGCCATGACACTAACAGGTGCCCACGCAGAACACCAGTGTTAGAGCTGGCAGCTTCACCTGCTGAGTCACCACGCCAACCCCAGTGATGATTTATTCTACCCAGGAATTCTTAAGGGTAGGAATTATGCTTTTCAAGTTCATCACTGTAGCTCCAGTTTCTGGTGTTATACAATTACTGAAAAAGTATTTAAAGTATTTGTCATGGGAGAATAGGATGAATTGTCATGGGAAGGAAAGATTTACATAATTATCTATATCATATCTAAGTCATTTATATCAGGTATCAAGAGAAAAATCACATTTTTGGACTACACTATCCCCCATTAGTAATACTCACTAAAATTCAAGTTCATCTTTTTTTACATGTAGATATCCAACTCTTCTAGCACCATTTGTTAGGAGCACTTAAAACCCACAGGTTGCCTTTGGACCTCCATAAGAACAGTCTAGTTAAAAGTGTTTATTGACTTCTTTCCTATTACTTTATATGTCTGATTTGAAGTCATTTTAGATTCCAAGAGTTTCATAAATCGAATTACTAATCTCAATAAAAGCCAAATTATTATTTGAATGGATTGCATGCAATATAAGATCAATTTGAAAGAGCTGATATCTTAATATTAATCCTTTTAACCTAAAAAATGTCTATTCACATTGCTTTAGATTTTCTTTAAATTTTCTCAGCAATATTTTCTAATTTTCAATGTGATGGCAATCTCTGTTTTTTCTATATTTTATAGTACTGTAAGTACTGTATAGTACTGTAAGTAGTGTATATTTTCTGATGCTTTGTTGCTACTATATGAAAATACAATCTTGCCAAAAAAGGATTCCATGTTGATTAATAAAGATACACCTGAAGTTCACACCAAAAGCAAGATAATCCATAACTATTTCCAAATATTTATAGTCTGCACTAGTTAGTAGAGCATTTCCAGACATTTTCATGAGGACTAACTTTTAGGCATTGCTACGTTTTTATCACTAAACTATTTTATTCAGGGCTTTTATGTGATTTGAGATAACAAAGAGGAAATAGTTTGTGCACCTCAAAAGATGCAAATATTAGCCCAAAAGAAACACTAACAAATTACATCTGAACAAGTGAATTAATGGATGATTGCAGCAAAGAAATCCTGGAGTATCAACTCTGAATATGGAAAATCCTGTATGTAACTACTAATTTTTAGGGCTGTGCTACTGTAATGGAAATTTGGGTGCTAGAAAATGTTTCTTAAACCAATTTCTTCAATCTATTCACATTTTGCAATTAATCATGAGTCACAACATTCATTCTTGTTCCAAACTACATCTCTAAAAAAATGTAAACCATTCACAAATGACCAATTTCTTCAAAATACATTCATAGGCAATAGCAAAAATTCTATCCCTTGATGACCCTGAACATTTGAATAGAACTTACTTAGGAAATTTTGAACGTGAAAGTGAATTTCAAATCATAAATGAATTTTCAGATGACTCAACTTGTTAAACATGCTTTTCTCAATTTTTTTTTTCATTTTTATTGTTTGAAAAGCAGAGGGAAAGGCAGGGAGCTCCAACCTGTGTTCACTTTCCAAGTGTCTGCAATGGCCAGATCTGGGGCCGACTGAAATCAGGAGCCAGGAATTCACATAGGGGCCAGGGACACTATCACCTGAACCACCTGCTCTCTTCCAGGAGGGCAGGAGTGGAATTTAAACTGGCACTGCATACTGATGTAGACATCCTAATTAAGACTTAGCTACTATGCATACACCCCAGTTTAGAATACTACAGACCTCATACTGTCAAGTTCTCACAAGAGACTTATGCTATTCAGTGCATATGAAAGGTCTTCAAAAGTCAACAGAAAACAGGCATTATTATAAAAATAAAAATGCATGGGAATGGCCCAGTGGCCTAAAGGCTAATCCTCCACTTGCAATGTCAACATCTCATAAGGGCACTGGTTCGTGTCCAAGTTGCTCCACTTCTGATCTATCTTCCTGCTTATGACCTGGGAAGGCAACAGGCAATGGCTCAAGTCCTCGGACCCCTACACCCATGCGGGAGACATGAAAAAAGCTCCTGGATTCAGATTATCTCAGCTTTGGGTGTTGCCGCCATGTGGGGAGTGAACCAGCAGACAGACCATCTCTCTGCCCCACCTCCCCACCTTCTCTCTGTTAACCTGCCTTTAAAACAAAAAACAAATACATCTTTCTAAAACCCATGATTATAAATTTTTATCACCTAAATAAATATATGCTCATATCAGTTTTCCATGAGCTTTTTTGGAGTATATCCTTTTGCTCTGGCATGGGAATGGTTTACTGGCACTGACAGGTCTGATACTGAAAAGACTTGTAGGAAGAGGAATTGAGATGATTTCTCCTGCTACACTTGGGTACAAGAACAGGAAGGCAGAGGAAGATGACCAAGCAGCATCCAAAGAAACATAAAACGTCAGTGTGTCAACTTAAATGCCACCTAATTCTCAGACCCAGACTCCTTGTAGATCCTGAAATACCTTTTCATGACATGAGCCTCTTGGACGGGATATACCACCTCCTAGAAATGATTTGGTGCTTAGAGTTCCTTGTCAGATATTTCCTGTAATAATTATGTTTGTTTGCAAGACCCTGTTGTTTCTAATAAAAGATCGGCTCTGTTGAGTCTAAGGAGTTTGGGGACATTAACTTCACTGAAGCTGTCACATGTGGTTTCTTCACTGTCAGACAGTCAGGAACAAAGCATGCCTCAAGAAACAGCCCACTGAAGGACACAGGACAGCAAGTTTGCAAAGTTTCTAATTATTTACCATGTCATTTCACGGTCAACAAAAGAAATCCAATGCTACTGATTACTGAGTGAGTTACACAGGGTTAAGCAAGTAGTAATCAAATAATATATCCAAGATGTTATTATTCTGGTTATTTATTCCCAATTATCATTATCTCAGTTCAACAGGAACTATACATATAGCCCATTATCAGGTGTTTGGCAATAATCACTGAATTGAAAAAGTTGCTACAGAAGGCACAGATGTAACTTCAGAAATATCTCTATGGGGCCCTGGCGTGATAGCCTAGCAGCTAAAGTCCTCGCCTTGCACACACTGGGATTCCATATGGACACCAGTTCTAATCCCGGCAACCCTGCTTCCCATCCAGCTCCCTGCTTGTGCCCTGGGAAAGCAGGCGAAGTTGGCTCAAAGCTTTGGGACCCTGAATCCATATGGGAGACCCGGAAGAACCTTCTGGCTCCTGGCTTCAGATCAGCTCAGCTCCGGCTGTTGCGGTCACTTGGGAAGTGAATCATCAGACCAAAGATCTTCCTCTCTGTCTCTTCTCCTCTCTCTACATCTGACTTTCCAATAAAAATAAATAAATCTTATAAAATTCTATTAGATTTTACTAAAAAAGAATTATTAAAATGTTCTCTTCAAATAAAGGAAATTTCAGAGGTTACTCACAGAGGCTTTAATGAAAAGGAAGCAATTTTTTATTGGTTTATCATAATTTCTAAATTAGCATTCCCAGGCATTTCCACCCATTTATATAGGAAATAAGCAATTTAAAATAGACTGTCAGTCTGGTAGTTCAGCATGTTTTTCACATCAATTATTGTGTGCGACCAGCAGAGAATAGCAGTGCTAACAAGGACACTGGAGATCATTAGGGCCAATATTCTTACTTGATAAAAGGAAAAACTGAGAAGCAAGGAATGTAAATTGTGTGCTCATATTCTACTGCTTATCTGAAACAGGGTAGTGTTCAGAACATAGATATCTTAACTGATGCTTAGTGTCCTAGTAAGTCACTCTCTTCCTCCTACAAACAGTCCTCCTCCTCCTCTTCCAAGGAGGAACATAGTGACGAGAGACAAGGCTGCTGGGAAACATTCTGTTACCAGACAGCTCCCACCACACGAAATTAAATAGATAAAAATATCAGTAGTGCTGAAATGGATAAATTCTACTCTATATTCTATAGTGATTAAGGTGAACATAACATAAAACATTTTGTATATAAATAACATGTTTTTCAGTAACTATAGCATGCAAATATAAGCAATATTTTTTATTTTCCTTAAAAAGATTTTTATAGGCAGATAAATCCATATTTTTATATATTACAAAGTGATTAAACAGAAAATCAGTTGATCTGTCTTTGACTTCCAGGATCAATACTCTGCATGTTACATATATTATTTCATTTGTTATATTTATTATAAAGTGAAATCTAAATAAACATTTTTTTAGATTCAGAGTTCTGTGGATAATTTATGTTCTTTTATAACCCAAATCTAATTTACTTCATCATAATTTACTTTAGATTTTGACATACTTTTGTACAAAAAAGGCTAAACACGTGACACTTATGCAAATATAAAATTAATGCGTCTAATAATAAAAAAGATCAAGCTGAAGCAAAGGAGATTTGTTGCAACGGAAACACAAAACACAAGGATAGTTAGAAATGCTGACATCATTTGGGGATCATGTTCTATAAGAGAAAATTCAATTGTATGACTCCTGGATAAACGGAGAACGAAATTCATTTGTTTCATAAAAATAGCATACATAATAACTTAATTTCTACACCACTGAAGTTTAAAACCACTCAGACAATAAAGCATCAAAAAAACTGCATACTCCAGGTAGAATCTGATAATCCCAGACCAGGAAGGTCAGCTAAACACTACTCCACCAAGACATGTAATTATCCCTTCTGTACATTTCCTGAAATAAATGAAGTCCTGCATTTCTGGTGTCATCAACAATACCTCCAAGAGTTCAGAGTCACTTTTAGGTTTTATGTGAAGACCCCATTCTTCCATTCTTTCCCTGCACAGAGTTCTGTTACTAAGAGCCACACAATTAGGTCAGCGGAACCAACACTTTTTGAGATCTCACGTTAGAGAGGAAAATGTTAATTACTTAATGTAAAAATAAACCAGGAGAACACATTTTTTTTCTCACTGATTGCCTGACTGTTTTCTGGTACTTACAGCTGAGAGGGAAATTAAATTATCATCACTGATTGGAAGTTCAATGCTTGTTTTTATTTGGGGAGCAATCTGGAAAAGGAGATGCTATTAGAAGAAGGGTGAGATGTGATCTCCATGCTTGAGTGTTCTGCAAGCCTACCTGGAAAGAGGGAGTGGTATTCCGAGTATCAAGGTTAGCCATGTTAACCCTGCTTCTCCACATAAAGACAAAGCAAGGGACACATCTGTTTTTTAACATCTGATTAAACAAACAAACCTACTTTCCCTAGGAAAATCAGTAAAACACAGAACGCAAAATATGCCTGCCATTCCTGTAGTCACAGATAAATGCTGTTAACTTCATTCATCTTTATCTCTTTCGTATGATTTGTCTTTGCCTTTTGCTCAATCGCTCTGTTTCATATACACACACCTTTTAATAAATAATGCTAATGAATATCATATTCACAATTTTTAGCAACTTGTTTTTTAATATTGATACATCCTTTCAATGCTCCTAAAAATTTTGTAACTCTATTAGGGTGCATAGATTTTATTACAAATAAATAAAATAACAATTTTATTTTTTATTATAAATGTAGTTTAAGGGAATGTTACAGTAAGAGTATTAAGGATATAATCATAGTGGATGATCTTACTGTATTTTAATCTCAGGTGCATATTTCTTTCAAAGACACCATTACAATTGCCTGCTTGCTTTTATTTCTAACATAATTCTTTTCAGATCATTTGTAAGTAACATCAGAAAAAAGTATACAATGTGTTAAATTTCAAGATTTTTGTTTTAGATGCTCCTATCTTTCTACTCTAATTAAAACTATTAAAATACGTGACCTTTAAAGAAATGAGAAAGTATTTTAGATAATTTTTAATCTTTTTAAAATGATACACAAAACACAATGTGAATACTATCAAAAATTATTGCAAAGTAAATTTATGAATGGTACAAATTTTACTTCAGAGTCCTTTTAGATCAAATTCCATAATCTGAAGAATTTTAAGATTAAATCATTCGAAAGAGTTACAGAGTGGGACAGAGAGGGAGGGAAGAACGAATTTTCCGTTTGTCGGTTCACTCGCCATGTGCCTGCAGCTTCCAGGACTGCAGGGCTGAACCTGGAGCTCCATGTGGGGATCTCCCAGGGACGTCAAGTGCCAGTACACTCAGGCCATCCTTTGCTGCTTCCCCCAGCACACTAGCGGGAGCTGGCTGGGAAGCCGAGTAGCCAAGACAGGAAGCAGTGCTCACATGAGATGCTGGCATTGCAGGCAACAGTCTTCAGCCTTAAGCTGCAATGTTAGCCCCTAACAGATTTTTTTTGTCTGTACCAGATGTAAGAAATATGTTGTGTAAAATAAAATATCAATATGTGAAAGCAAAAAATTTTAAAAATGTGTGATAGTCAATAAAGATAAAAAAAAAACTTTGATTTTTTAAAAACCATGGTACTGACTACAACTAAAAGTAAAGATGAAGTTAAGCGACTGGGGCAAAGCAAACTTGAAGAAAACCACCTTAGGCAACATTTTGTTTATTTTATGCTTTTGTCTCGTTATAGTACTAGTTTTCCCTTACACACAACTCAAAACATACAAGAAATGCCTGATTTTGCCTTTCTCAGTTGGCCAACTAAGAGGATACTGAATTAAAAAATTAATTTCATGATTTTCAGCACAATAAATACAATGTTCAGTTTAGCTCATACTCATTTTCTCCTTTATGGTATTTGTCACCAGCATGTTTAAATAGACCATATTTGAGTTGATTCCATCTACATTTTATTGGTGTAAAATATCAACATAATTTATTTTAATCAATGTAGCCCTCAGCCATTTCAACTATCTTAAGGGAAAGGAATGAAAATCTCTAGAGAACAAGAAAACTGAAAAGTCTGAATCACCTACATTTCTCATTTACCCATGCTAATTAAGACCAAGCATTTTAAAGTTACCATCTGAAGGAAAATTAAGCCAATTAACCCACTGATGAAGATAATTTTCAATATTCTATCAGGAGGCAAAAATCTTCACCAGCCCTTCTCATTCCTACTGTGGAGATAATTTTGTACTGTCTTTCAGCACGGGGAACTTAAATGAGTGTCACCCAAGTCCTGTGGGTTCTAATTGCAATTTTTATTTAAATTCTGATTTTCTGCCCCACAGCTCGATTTCGGATTGGCTGAACTTGATTGCTTTCAGACCTGATTAGATTTTACTTGTAGATCCTTGGAAGCTTGCATAGCTGAGCACTGAGCAGGAAATCCTCCTAAGATCTGGTTTTGCCATGTCACTTGGAACACAAGAACCACCAGAGGTTCTCCAGGAGAGGGATTAATTTGGGAGCATTAATTACCAAATAATTATAGCATATGTATAAGTTACTATTCAAGACAGGTATCCAAATCCACGGCTGCTGCTCAAATGAATACATTTCTCTTTAACTTCAGCACAGGCAGAATTTCTATTAGTGTTTTTCCTTATGTCCAGAGTCGGCTGAAATGGCTGGCATTAAAAGGACACTTATAGGGCTCGGCAGCGTGGCCTAGTGGCTAAGGTCCTCGCCTTGATCCCATATGGCCGCTGGTTCTGATCCTGGCAGCTCCACTTCCTCTCTATCTCTCCTCCTCTCAGTATATCTGACTTTGTAATAAAAATAAAATAAATCTAAAAAAAAAATTTCAAATAAAGGACACTTATATCACAATAAACAAACACCTTTCCTAACGGAAACTGAGCAAGTTATATAGCTTGCTTTTTTTTTTAATGGCTTTTCCTTTTGGGGGGAAAGGAAAGAAGAAAGAAATAATTGTAATAAATACATGTACTGTTAAACCTGAGACCTTGCGGAGATTATCTGAGTTGTAATTGTTATTTGTTTAAATATCTTAACATTTTTCATAATTCAGACAGCAGTACTCTAGTTTGTGCAAGACAAAACTTATATTACACCTGGTTCTGGAGAGATAATAGGCTTTCCCCACCAGATCCTCCTCTATTTTACCATTTCAAACTGTCCCAAATACAAGCAAGAAAAGACATGGCACTTCTTAGGACACAGAGAGCATATGGCATAATGATTTGTTTGTAACACAAATTTGATTTCTAAAATTCATTTAGTATTTTCATTCACTTATTCTTTTTTGTTCATTAATTACATTGTATTACATGACATAATTTCATAGGTACTGGGATTCTCCCCTCTTCACCCCAAACCCTTCCCCCATGGTGAATTCCTTCACCTTGATGCATAACCACAGCTCAGGTTCCGTTGAGATTCCCTAATTACAGGCTCACTCTATACAGAGTCCAGCATCCCACTTGTCCAGTCAAGTTCAACGGTCTCTTGGGGAGGCCCTCTCAGGTTTGAAGGTAGAGCCAGCAGAGCGTTACCTCGATCAATTAGAAGCTCCAACATATCATCAGCAACAGTCCAGGTACGATGAGGCTGGTGCAGAGTCCACTGATTGACATAGTCTATCTTAGAGTTTCCCCTTGTCCAGTTTTCCGCTGGATGCATATAGCTGAGGTGGTTGATTGATCTACTCCATCTTCCATCTTTTCTTGGGTAATGTTTTGATTCCTCCATTTTGTTCAGGGGAATCCCCAAAGAAACTCTGAGGCATTCCCAGTCCAGGCTCCTACATGCACTACTAGTAAGCACAGTGCCTGCCACAGTCCATCACTCCGATCAGCTGGTGGTTGTAACCCCTGGGTTGGATCTATTCTGAGCCCCAACCTCCATTGGAACCAATGAGTATTGCAGCTCTCCCCGGCTCTGCCCATCACACACTCGTCCCTCACCTAACCTAGTGGGAGGTGTGCTGGTTGGGTGCTGCATTCCCTACTGGCACAGGCCATTTCGCCTTGGCATTTTGTGTTTTGTACTATATATTTTTTTTTTATCGCAACCAAACCTGGCCAGGCCCCCACACAGTTCCAGTGCTCGGGCTTGCCAGTGGATAACGTGGACTGACTCAGCCTGGTCATTCACTTATTCTTGTAATAATTTAAAAAACAGAAAAAGCACCAGCAATTTTACTATAAAACTACACCAGAGACATTTCAAATAGCCTTTAGGAAGATTTGCTTTTATAATTGTTATGATCACAAACCCATGGAAATAGGTAATTACATTCAACTGTGTTTACCATTAATGACAATTTATGAAAATTGTGGTACTCAGTGTAGGCTGATTTCTGAAACTATACACTAAGAGACAAGTAATTCCAATCTTTTTTAAAGCACAAGGAAATCACTGTATCCCAAACCATTTGTTGGGTTTCTAAAACAAATGATTCTTCTCCTGGAAAACATGCAGTAAACTGAACATCTATATACAACACTTTCCTGTTGGGGCTGAATGAGTTCCATCAAGCTCAGTGGAAATCCAGACCAACTCACGAGACCTGGTAAGCAATTAACAACTCCATTACCCATTTATTACAAGCATGTCATCCATACTGCCTCGGACATCAGCCAGAAGCCATCCAACCTGAGAATCACTAGTTATCAATAGTCTCTCCTACTTCACTTTCAGAGGTTTTGGAAAAATGATAGTCACTTTCTTCAAGGAAGGATGTGACAATTAACCAAGATAGCAGAAGCAAGCACTATTTGTACAATTTCACAGAACGTATAATCATGATTGGGCTTCAAAATGTTGGGATATCTATTTTCATTCCTTAGTAAATTCTGAAGTTGGCTTTCTCAAACCCTTCTTTAAATCAGTACTATACTGGCATATGCAGAAAAATCTTGATCAAATAGAAAGATGATCATTTGCGGGCAATCACTGCATGGATGATAAAATGCAAAGACCTGAAGTGACAGTTGATACTCTCACACACTATCTTACTACCTGCACAGACATGCACACACAGCACCACCAACACCACCTCCTCCCCAGAGTCTAAGCCCTGGGCTTTAACACCAATCCCCCAATCTTAGATCTGAATAGAGGAAGCATATCTGAAAAAGCAGGGGCACACATTGTGCCAGGCTTCCTGGGATGGGCTCCTAATCAGAAAGCTGCTTACAGGTTTGCTGGCACTTGCAAGGCAATGAAGCAAGCATGACCAGCTTGAGAGAGAAGGCTAGAAAGGAGTAGCCTTCAGTCGACGAGAGTCCTAGGGAAAGACTTCGTGAGGGATATTTTAATACATTGATGGAGTAACACTCAATATTTTATTCTGCCTACTTCTTAAGTTAATAAGTAACACCAATTTTAAATGCATCCTAAATCAATTTTACCTGAATGACAATGGTTCTAGGCAGTAGACTGACCAAGCCTGACGACAACTGATTTTGGCAATGGAGTGAAATATCAGGGGAATACATGAGTTTCACTACAGCAAAATGCTATTTACTGACATTAGTTTTTTGAAGACGGGTCTGGATTCAAAAGTAAAGTGATCTCAGCTACCCATGTCTGCCACGAGTGTTGGGGAGGGAATAGTGAAGAAGCTATGCCAGGTACTTGATCTGTTCCCTCTCTGGCTATAGCACCACCTCAAAATGCAGAGCTCTTGAGCAATGACTCACTCCAACAGGAATCTCCAGGCCAGTGAAAAAAATTCACTTACTCATGTTAGCTTCAACAAACAATGAAAATGCACATGGGCAATATCAAACATTATAACTAAGACATTTAATCTTCAGCATGAAATATACTTACGAAAAGTTATGAATTTCATTGTATTTAAAAGGTCTTTTCTAATGATATAGATTCCATTAAACAATTTAAAATGGAGGTGCGGTGGAGGTGGGGCTGGAGGTGTACGGAGTACCATACAAAGAACTACCAAATCTATTTAAATCAGGCATAAAATCATGTGGCTGCTTAAAGCTAAAAACATTAAAAACAAAACTGACTGCAGTCTGCAAATATATGCCAAAAATCACTTTGTATTGTATTTAGATTGATTTGGATGATAACAGAAGGAGGAATGCAGTACAAAAGACTGTAACTTTTACTACCTATCCATGAGTAATATATTGCTAAGCTATAACATATTTACTGTAGAAAGAAGTCCAGATTTGTCCCAATTAACCTTGTAACTAGATGTACTCCAGTGCTTATTAATGACAGTAATGAGATGCAGACAAGACAATGCATTAAACATCATTGGCATATAAATTAAATTCACATACTGTTTAAAAGGAATAGATACCTTTATGTACTGGACATGAAGGGAAATTATTAAGAAGCTATTTCATAAGAAAAAGCTAATTAGATAGAAAATTCAATACTTTCTCTAGTGCTCATCTCCATCAATGTTGGAAACAAGTTTGACCAGGAACTAAGAAAATTGTTCCCATTGAAATTACTGTGCAGAGTATGAAATTAATTTTATGATTGTCCCAATGGAAGCTACAGTATCTACAAATACTTATATGCCCATTATCATTTCCCTCTATATTGGCCTACATTTTAATTTGCTTAGGCTTCTATCTAAAGCTTATGAATAATTTAAAATAGATCTTCCTGTCTGAAGAAAAACAGCGATAGAAGAACGATAGACATTTTGCTGTACACAGAATCCAGACTTGGTCAAAAAATGTGCAATGTATACTGGAATATTGTTATAAAGGTCATTTGTATGACTACATAATTAAATGGCAACTCAGCATCCAACACTGAATAACATGACTCTTGCTCTGTACATTTGGTAATTAGCTACATGAATTCCAGGCCAGAGAGGGGTATTTGAAGATTACTCTTCAGAAGATTGTATCCCATATTTTGGAAAAAGCATCTAAATTATTTTATTTATTTAGTCAGATGTAGGCTAGAGAAAATATAAAGTTCATTAGGACACTGACCTCTTCTGATGGCTATTAGAAAATATTACCATATTGAAAGTCTGAAAACAAAGCTGAGTCTTCCCAGTCACCACATGCTAACAGCTATTGCTTTCCACACAAGATCTAACTAAAAGCTAGAACCAATCTTATAACAATAGCAGCAACAAAAAAGGAGGGAGAGCTCCTCCCTCTCACCTATGTACTAAACATCGAACAATCGAGCTGGCACAGACATTAAGTACAATGGTGTCACAGCCACCATCAAAAATCAATCAAAGACATTTTTCTTTTGTGATTTAAAATATTTTTTCTTTAGTCACAGCAACTCAAAAAACCAAAGAGGAAAAAGCAAGCTTCTAAACAAAACGAAATTAGTAACAGCAGACCCATTGCCAAGGGCAACATGCGTTTGACAGAAGATGCGATGATGACAGATGAGTCCTCATTCCCAGTCTAAATTTTGTCTACAAAATGAATTCATAATATCTTAAATATTACCAGCCACGCTTCACTCACCTTTGTTCTACAGAATAGAAGGGGGCTGTGTTGGCAGAAGTCAACAGGGGTGTAATTTCCTACATTTCTGCCTCGTGTGTTTCTCCCCCCATTTTACAGTTGACAGTAATTGTTATAGTTTATCTCATCCTCTCTAATTCTCTTCATCTCTTCTCTGCATTCATGGGTCTTTTTGCCTTTCCTTTTCTCTCCTGCCAGAAAGTTGCAGTTGTCTAGTTTCTGTCACCAGGATCATGCATTTTTAAGTGATTTGAGAATCGTCTTAAACTAAATCATATTGAATTTTAAGATTTCACTCAAGAAAAAAATTATTTTCCTAGATTTCAATTTCAATGATTTTAACACTAAAAGTTGTCAGTGTTCAACCAGTGCAAAGTCTTTATTTTATAAATAAGAAAACTGAGATCCACAAAGGCTACATGATTTTTAGCGAGGTCATGTAAATATGCATGCCGGTATGGTCTCTAAGATAGTTTAGTGAACTGTTTGCAGCTTTACTTTACACTCTGAGTCTCTCAAGACGTTGGGAGAAAATCATCCCTTTAAAAGCAGAGAAGTGCAGGTTCACAGAAGATAATTAATTCACCCAAGGTCACAAAGTAAGTGACAGCCTTGCTGACTGTGAGCTTCCTAAGGGACGTCGTTACATGATACCATAATAGGCCAGTTATTTATAAAGATATAAATTCCTGTTTTCATGTTCTACATTAGTATTATTTTTCCTTTTCAGTACTTTTCCCAACCCCCAAATTAATAACTTGTCATTTTCACAAAATTTGTTATCTCCTAACATTTATAAGTTCTATCAATCTTATAAGAAACAGGCCAAAAGTTTTTCCTCAATATTTATATCATGGGATAAGAGGAAATGACCCATGATAATGGGTTTTGCAAGTTGTGAAGCAGAGCAAGATTTACACTTGTCAAAATTTGTGCCTCATGCAAGACTTTACAAATTGTCTAATGATCAGAAATAAGAAAAAATTTAGAGACCTCTCAATAGAGCAAAATGATTGAGACAAATGTAGGATAGATATCAGAAACTGTTCTAGCATTCGATTTATTAGGTTCTTTTCTACAAAAGACTGGATTCCACCTTCTCTTTCCCTGAAAGGTTTCAGAGCAGTTTTTATAAAGAATTAGCAAGAAAACAATATCGAGCTTTCATGTACACTATGTTTAGACAGACCATAATGGCAACAAAAGGTACAATTAACACAAGCGACCGCAACTAATAATGGCAAGCTATTTATTACTGAATCACCTTCCTCTAATTTTAGAAACTGAAGAACCTTCATTCCCTATTGTCCACATTTTAATTAATGCCTATTATTGTCTCTAATAGTGCCCTCTTTTGACATGCTATTTATACACACAGTTTCTGAAAATATACAGAATATGCATGGCAAGCAGAATCTCCACAAAATGTTTTGTGAGAAGTATTTGGATTTCTTTTGTCTCAGGAATGTCTTAAGGACAAATTTTTGGTTCTGCCCTCTTGGGGAAGTTCCAGCTTTCAGATTCTTTTTACGCTTTTAAAATATATTTGATGTTGTATTTTCATTACTCTGCATACATTTTCTGCTCCCACGATTAATTTAGTCTCCACAGAACAGGCTTACAATAAAGCACTTGAGTTAGGAGCTGATTTCCTTTTCTCGTCCTTTTCAGGGTGCCCTGGCACAAGTCCACTTGTATGTATAAACATACGTAGAAGCGCTTGTCCAGACCAAAATGCAGTCTTAATGACTAGTAAAGCAATGAAGATCCCTGTTGCATACACAGAAAACACTAGAGCAGGTTAGTACTAAAAAAAATCCATTTTGATACCTCAAATTATAGAAATTAAAGTTTTTACAGGGTATGTTAGAGAACACCAGGTATTTAACTTCTCTGTTTGATGATTCCTTTACTTACAGTTATTTTAAATAAGGAAAATGGGTTTTAAAAGACTTATTTTTGGAAAATTTTCTTAAGAATTGCAAATTCTATGTTTTAAAAATTTGACTGCCAAGTCTAAAATGCTTCCATTTCAAAGTCGTCTTGCTAGGATTCAGTTTCGACTTGACATGTCAACTTGTGGATGGTCAAGCTAAGAATGTGTTTCTTCGCAATCACTAAAGTAAATGGGATACAACAGTGCTGATAATATATTAGTAGCAGCTTAATTCAACATAGTAGTTTGAGTTCCTGACTTCATTCAGAATATCATCAATTGCTTTGATTCAGATGCAAAAAGGTGGGTAACTGGGCTTCTAAGACTCCAACCTGCCAACTACATTCCATCTAATCTCTGCGATGTAACAGCATTTGTGTATTCTGCCACCAGAGAACAAAAAGGAAACAATGCATTAAAATACGATGAATGTGTTGTTAATCTATGCTACAAAGTTTTAATTAGAACTCAAGAAGCAAAACTACTTGCACTCTGTTTGGCAAACACTTGTACACCAGTACTGAATGAACAGAACAACCTTTAAACTGACAACTTTGTAGTCATTTTAAATGTTCTTTTCACTCAATAATGTTGCATACATACACTTTTCCAAAAAGTTTAAAGAAATTATAAGCAGACATTTTAGTTATTTGTTTTAAAACTTTTTAAGTGATCAAATGTTTGCTTAAATGCATTTAAAAACAAAACTACATATATAAGAATGCTGTCACTCTGACGTTTTAAACCAGCAAGGACACACAATATAAAGCACCTTTGACTCTTCAACTGTATCACATTTAAGGAATTCTGTCCAATCAGTTTGGTAAGAGAAATCCATAATGGCTAATATGTTTTTACATATTCAACTCATGAAGCTTAACAGCGTCTTTTAATTCCACCAGCATTGGATTAGTCCTTTAAAAGCTTCCCCTCATTAACGTGAAAGGAAATTGAAAGGACAGTGAATAGAATGGGTTGTGAGATCACTAAAAATTGTTCAAAAACTGCTCATTTCTGAAGGAAATGTCCTTCTTGCTTGCAAACATTTAAAGTAGTTTTTCTACATATTTTACATGTACTTGCCTTTTCCATCATTATAAAGCATGAGAAAAATCACTTACTCATTATACACATACTTTCTTGCAGTTAACAGTACAAAAACCAAAATAGTAAATGTCTATAAATAATGTTTTTACTTTTGTTATCATGAACAGACATATTAAACATTATTATCTAATGTTACCACAGGTGCAAGAAAGCTCTGTACTAAAATATTAAACACAACTCTTCTATAACATGAGATTTCAATTCACAAGAACTTGTTTACTTATTAAAATTCCTTACATCTACAAAAACTCAAATCCAAACTATTTAAAGCTTTTTGACAAAGGGAATGCAAAAACTTTACTTGAAATGAACCCTACATCTATCTTATTTTCATATATATGTTACAATTTATTTATTTTTACTGAAATGTCAGATTTACAGAGAGAAGGAGACACAAAGATCTCCCATCCGCTGGTTCACTCCTCAAGTGGCCACAATGGTTGGCGCTGAAGCCTGTCCAAAGCCAGGAGCCGGGATATATATTTGAATAAACTGCTCTCTTGTGGACCTCAGTACATTTACAGCCAAGGATTTGTTATAAGACAAAAAGTTTAAGGCAAAATATAAAAGGTACAAATATCTTCGCAATTTTGGATAAAAAGAGGCAATATTACTGATAGATCATTCCTAGGCTTTCTCCTTCAACATCAAGTTCATTACTACTTTTCATCTGTATTTACGACAGTAGAGAAAGGGTTAAATTATAATTTCTTAAATTCATTTTGTTGCTTTTTTGAGCTACAGTCTTACCAAATTTAAGTGATAGTAAAAAAAAAAAATTATAAAATTGTGGAGCTTAAATTTTACTGCCACTTCACAATCCTCATTACCATAATGAAGGTTTTAGAAAGTCCTGCAGTAAAGAAATCTGTTTAGCCTCAATTAACCTAGTATTTCTCTATTTGTTCCTAGAACCCTCTTTTCAAGTAGACTTAAACTTACTATAAGTCATATTCTAAATGTACCTTGGGAAACAGGCCCGATAATTGCTTTCTATAAGCCTAGTGATCTGGGCAGGCAGGTAGTGTCAGAGAAACAAAGCTGTAATTTGACAGTTAACAGCTGAACACCGTGGCAGTTTGATAGCCTCAGCCAACCTTCATGGTAGTAGTCTGGCTGGCCACAAGATATCTCTGGCCAGAAGTACAGAAGCCCAGGCTGGCTGACACAGCAGCTTTTGCTGGACCACATGACAGTCCTTTCTGTTCGTCACCAAACCTTTCTTTTGTGCACCCTCAACTTGCACCCCTCTGCTTATATGGGAACTCTGCAAACACTGCAGACTGTATCTAATATACCTCCATGATGACCTTTGAGGTCACTACAATGTATGTCTCTAATACAGCTCTCACGGACAGCACTCCCATTATTTATGCCTGATGCCATCACACTTCTGATATTTCCAAAAATGGGCCCAGAAATGAGTGGTATCAAGCGCCATCCAAAATCCCTTGAATGGCCAATTAAACGTTATGCCAGGCACTACCCAGGATGGCTCCAGATAACATTGGACTACCCAAGCCTGTGGAAGGTTTCTGTTCCTTTGGTTGGGTTTTTGTTGTTCATTTTCTCTTTCTCAATCATGCTCTCTCACTTTTCCTCTCTTTTGATTAAATGATACTTACCTGCACAAATTCATGCCTCCGATTTGAATTATTTTGCTTTGGAAGGAAGAGCCTGAAATAAGTGCATTCAGAGTCTGGATGCCCACGTCACTGGGATTAACTGTCAAAATCTCATTTACATCTGATTCTCTTTTTAATATTAGTTTGGCCAGGCAGAATGATTAAGGAAGTATAGACGGGTGACAGTAAACACATCAGGACTGACATATCTGCAGCAAAGGAATAAACGTGACACCTGGTTGACCAAAACACTGCATTTAACTTAGTGGAAGGTGGAATGCAGAACAGACTCACAAGCAGGCTCTGGTGAAGGTCATCCACTGACGCTAACAGCATGAGGCAAATGGAGAGGCACCAAGGCATTTGAAATGCAGATGGATAACAAGGTTTTAGAGTTCAAAAGCTTGATGCTTAATGATCAAAAGTCAAGGCTTTGAAGGACATAATGATAGGATACCAGGCTTAAATACACCTCTCTTACACTCTGAAGCTTTTGTATTCTATTTAACAAAGCTGATAAGGATAATAAAAGCAGGAGTACTTTTTCAAACTCTGGGATTATTATTAATATATTAATTGCATTTTAATATGATTCTTATCCTAATCTTAATTTTTGTTGCAATTTTCTATTTTAAAGATTCACTTATTTATTTGAAAGTCAACATTACAGAGAGAGGGAGAGACAGGAAGAGAGAGGAACAGCTCTTTCATCCACTGGTTCACGCCCAAATGGCCACAACAGCCAGGGCTGAAGCCAGAGCTTCATCCAGGTCTCTCATCAGGGTCCAGGGGCTCAAGGACTTAGGCCACCTTCCACTGATTCCCAAGGGGCATTAGCAAAAACCTGTATTGGAAGTGGATTACCCAGGACTTGAACTTATGTCCATATGGGATGTCAGCACTGCAGATGGCAGATTTACCTGCATGCCCCAGTGCTGGCGCCATATCCCAATACTTCTTGCTTATACAGACTAACTTCTCGTTTTACAGGAAAAGAAACAAATACCAGAGAAGTTAAATGATGTGGATAAGGTAACATGATTACTTTAGGACAGTGTTACACCCAGAATACACATCTACATATCTGATGGTCAGCAAATATCAAAAGGTTTTTCTTGAACTATTTTTTTCCATTGGTCATTTGAGCCCTTTCTGTCTTGACTGATCTGGTGTGTGTGTATGTTAAGAAATAGTTGTAATTCATGAAATTAATCTCTTAACAAATTATATCACCCAAATTATTATGCCCTTACTCACAGCATAAATTTATTCCAACAAAATATATTTGTGGGAAAATGTCACAAAAGAAAATAGTGTCAACAGTTATATTGATTCATCCGAGTAAAGGCTAGCAGCAGATCCTCAACTACATGACTATATACACTTAATGTTTCAACGTTACACAAAGTCTAGCATCTTACTCATTTTTTTCCACTTGTCCCATCTGTTCTTTGCTCTTTTATTTTCCTTTCACTTCCTTCTTTTGGATTGAGTTTCTTCTCAGAATTCCAATTACTCTCCTTTATCAGCCTATCTGCTTTTTCTTAGCTGTACCTATTTGGTTTAGATTTTAATATTTTTTCCAGGGTTGCAACTTGTGTGTTTAACCTAATACTGTCAACACTGAAATTTCAAATTGTATATAGTTCAAAACCTTCTTCCATTATCTTTGATGCTATTCATAAATCTCTATTCTACATTCTCATTCTTTTACTACTTTTCACTTTAAGAAAATTTTGAAAGAAACTAGTCTTCTATATTTGCTAGACATATTTACCAGTTCATGAGCCTGGTTTTGTTGGCAACAGGTCTGTGACTTTGTCTAATAATTACAGAACTTCCATTTTCCAACAACACTTTTACTGAGGGCGTGCCTAAAACTCCTACCAGGGAGCCAATACAGGCAAGTTCTCCCACAGCGTCTGGATTGACATTCCACAGTTCATAGTCCAAATGGCTGGGTCCTTGTCTCCAATGTGGAGGATCTAGATGAAACGCCAGTTTCCTGGTAACATCTGGCCCAGTTCTGGCTGTGGGTAACCAGAGGACAGAACGTCTGTCTCTTTTTGTCTTTGAAATAAACACATAAACAAATGTTTTCATTGGATATATAATTTTAGGTTAAATAATCACTTTTTTATGCACTCAATAACATTTATTCTCTGTCTTTGAGATACTCTTTCTAATGAGAAGTTACTAATCCCCATTTTTGCTTTTCTGTACTTATGGTAATTGATTGATATAAAAATAATTTATTTGTGTATAATGTGATGCTTTGGAATATGTTTGCATTGTAGATGGTTACTTTTAGTTATTTAATGTATGATTACCTCAAATACTCATCATCTTTTTTTTGAGATAACATTTAATATCTACTCTCCTTTTTTTCCAAGACACAGTACACTCTCATTATAGTCAACAGATTTTCTTAACTTAATGTCTCTCACTATGTCCCCTGCCTCCCCGCAGCTTTAACATTTCTCTCCATCACTGATTTTCAATACATTATGACATAGTATAGTCTTCCTTATGTTTATCCTGCTCTAAATTCACTGAGCTTCTTCATTGTGAGAGTTCATAATCCTCAGAAAATGTGGATAGATCTTGGTCATTCCTACAAAAACTTTTCCAGGTGCCTATTTGGCCTTGAACTATGTGAATATTTGATAGTCTGATGACATAACTAACACAAATCATTCCTTATCTAGACATTGTCTGAGCTTAAGTTGGAATAATTTCTATAATACTACAGTCTTCAAATGTATTGATTTTTTTTCTATAGTGCCTATTCTGCTATTAAGCCCATCTAGGGAATTTGTTATTTTATTTATTGTGTTTCATCCAGAGAATTTCCATTTCTGGTTGTCTTTTTTTACACAGTAAAAATTATGTTTGTGTTTTCCCTAAAAGAAAAGATGTTTCACCTGCTGGCTCATTAACCATATGACTACAACAGCCTGAACTGAGCACACTGAAATCAGGAGTCAAACAGCATCCAGATCTTCCACGTACATGGCAGGACCCCAAACAACTGGGCTTCCTCAAGTGCACTAGCAGAGAGCAGGGTTATAAGTGAAACAGTAGAAATTAGATCACTCTGATACGGGATACTGGCATCATCATAAGCAGCAGCTAACCCAAAATGCCACAATGCCAGTCCTTGGATTTTCACTTTTTGAAAATTTTGTGGATTCTGATCTTTCTCCTGGTTATCAATTAAGCTTTATGTTTTGTGGCTTATTTCAAATCTTTACTAGAAAGATCTGGAGTGACCTTTAACTTACAGCTTGTTTAACTTTTCTTCTACTATATGGTGACCCTTATTTGAAAGCTACCAACTGTTCCATGTTTACAGAAATCATGCCACTTTAGTTAGTTGAAACTTGGATGTCTCAAGGGCTGGAGCTCTTGGAATTGTTCCACTTACAACTACTTGTTATTTTTTCACTGTTTTTTTTTCTTTGTTGGTGTCATGTACTCTATCCCTACAAATGAGCAATCTTTGTGCCAAAGATCCAGGGTTACCTGTTGCAGACTTTTGGAGCTCATTCTCTGAACAATGGTCTTCTCTGACTTACTCTGATCTTCACACTCAAAATGCTTCAGGGTTACCAAACTCTGCGTATTGATTCTTCAGTTCCTAGGGATTGGTGTGTTGTCCCTCATTTCTCCTCCTACTATAGTCTGGATAGTACTTCAGACAGAAACCCAAGGTAAATCATCAAGTTGGCTTATTTGTTTCCATTCTCTAAGGGTTCACAGTCTCGTTGCATTTTATCTGCTGCATTTCTCATGCCTTTTTTTTTTTTTTTCAGATTCTAGCTGTTTACAACAGCAGTGCAAGTCTGGTCTCACCATTCCATTGAGTTCATAAGCACAAGATACACTTATTTAGTATAAAAACTAAATTCATTAAAACTATATAGAATCCTTACTAAAATCTCATTCTTTATGCTTGAATCCCAAGAAGATTAATTACATTAAGTCAGTGGACCTCCTTTCCATCTGGCCATCAGCGTCTACTGGGTAACTCTGAGTCTTGACAAGATCAAATCTGCCATATGGAACGATATCTACACAGATCCAGGTCAATACAATGTCCATTAATGTCTCTAATGGGTCATATTACATTCATGGCACCTCTCCATCTCAAAGTAATGCGTATTGAATTATGTCATAACTGCATGACCTTTAAATATCAACCAACACTTCAAAATAACAAACAAAAAATTATATCAGAAAAATACTAAACAATCTCCGTGATGATCAGGCTCAATTAGCTTAATAATACCACGTAAAGTTTTCATCAGTCATTTATTTAAAACAGAACCAAAAACATGTTCAGAACTCTATTGTTTGATAGTAATCAGTATTAAGGAATTTGACAATAAAACTCTGAGATAACTCCCACACACAGACCTTGTATTTTGAAACTAAAAATAAGTTACAAGCCAAGGCCTTAACAATTAATACAGATCCTAAAAGTAAAATTCTATAGAAATAATAATATATATTTTATGTCAAGGAACTTTCTACTAAAATATATAAGCATACACATATATACAAACATACTTACAGAGAGTATATTTGTGAGAATATTCCAAAAAATTGTAGAAAGCAGAATTAAGATAAACTTACTTTGGTACAAAAATTTTGTTCACAGAAAATGTGTATTATACATGTTAGCATGTAATTCTAACTTTTGCTCCAAATTAAAGGTAACTTTTCATTCCACTTTTTATCTATTGGTTGTAAGATCAAAATGAGGACATTAGATATCCTATTATTCAAAATGTCTATACAGTAGGAACAAACAAACAACTGTAGAACTCTATAGTGGATTAGTCAGATCTGTATAGACCAGAAAGTCTCTGTCACAAGTGCTCCCTCTGCCACTGTAGTGTGAAATGTGTAACAGAACATAAATTGATTAATGTGATTGCTTCAATCAAACTTTACATAAAGGATGGTGAAATGGATTTGGTCTCTGAGTCACAATTAACTATTCTGTAATCTGCAACACAAGACACCCCAAAAGCCCTAAAGCTACTTGAAGACACATGTATCACCTAGGGTCAACTTAAACCTATCAAGACACTCAGCCTTGTGTACCCGTGTGCCGAGCAACTGCCAACGACTGAATGTTAATGGTATCACCAGCTGGAAAAAAAAAGCCAGATGTGATTCTTTCTGCTCCCATTCTAATATATATTTTTTCTGGTTGTTTATGCACTTCTTTTTGGCTCTATTTCCTGGCATTCGGTGTTTGATTTATCCAGCCTCTCCAAAATAAATGATGGGCTCACCTCTCTTTACTTTTTCGGCTTTAGGATTTGATGACAGGATAACTCAATTTTGTCTCTAGGTCCCAAGTCTTGCCTTGGCCCACACAAGGCAATTTGGGGTATGGCAGACAAGTTTTTTTTTTTTTTTTTAAGATTTATTTACTTTTATTAGAAAGTCAGATATACAGAGAGGAGGAGAGACAGAGAGGAAAATCTTCCGTCTACTGATTCACTCCCCAAATGGCCACAATGGAGGGGACTGTGCTGATCTGAAGCTGAGAGCCAAAGGCTTCCTCTAGGTCTCCTCAAGTGGGTGCAGGGTCCCAAGGCTTTGGGCCATCCTCGACTATTTTTCCAGGCCACAAGCAGGGAGCTGGAGGGAAGTGGAGCTGCTGGGATTAGAACCGGCACCCATATGGAATCCCACTGTGTGCAAGGCAAGGACTTTAGCTGCTAGGGTACTGCGCCAGGCCCGACAAGTCTTAAAACTATCATTTTGAATTTCAAGGCTCATTATGCGCCATAATAATGCTATCCATACCATGTCTTTTTTCTACATCCCTCCAGACTAACGAATGGTAGTAGCCACTCAGAAATGATTTATTAACTGGACATCTGTAACTATAAATTTGAAGTCTTGGCTACTATCAGGTTTATTAAGGAAATATTTCCATTATAAACATGATTTACAGTTTTGGAATACATCGCCCAAAGAGACTATATATTATACCACACTGGTTTTGTTAAAATAATTTTTTTAAAAAGTTTACAGAAAAATATGCCAGTTGTTTGCTTATATCCACATAAGATTGTTATAAAATTTTAATTAAGAGAACTTGTATATATGTAATGGCCCTATCAGCACATGGTATATTATAGAAATTGTAATATTAATTCCCCTATTTTATATATCCTATATAGAAAAAATTCTGACACATTCAATTTATGGAAGAAGTATGCATTTTCAGGTGGTATTGAGAAAGAATAATGTGTTGTATTATTCCTTAAGTCTAGTTCTACTGCACTAGGGGGAAAAAAAAAAACCAAAATTACAAAGCAAAGAATACTGCCGGTACCACTTCCATAGAATGTCTTTTATGAAAATATATACCTTAACTTGCAGAAAAGATCCAAAACAATGAATAATACTGAAAGACAAAAAACCAAAAGAAAGTAGGATATTAACAGAGTATATAGAGTCATACTCTTACAAAACCTGGGAAAAGAGAGCTGCCTAGTTATTTTTTTAATTTAAATGTGTACTAAAGACATATTAAGAAAATGTGATTAGGAAGAAGAGGACAAAAAAATTTTTTGTTACAGGTTTACAAAAATAGACTGGTATAAAGAAGCACCCTGTAAATGTCTGCACAGACATTTTTCAAAATGTAAATATTTAATAATATCTTTCATATGGCATAATTTCATTAGGTTCTGCTGTAGGGAAAAAGAGATTTTTGCCAATAAATTTGCTTTGAGCTTTCTCAAAAAGTAAAACCTAAACTAGAAAGGTATACTTCTTTTACTGAGAAATAGATCGTTAAGCTAAATATACACCACATTTCAATAATGTTTTTGAATTGCAAATAGGAAAACACTGCAGAAAAATGAGAATAACAGAAAGTTCAAAGTTTGAAATCCGTATTATCTTTTTTTAAAAAAACTGATTTGTGGGCCCGGCAGCGTGGCCTAGCGGCTAAAGTCCTCGCCTTGAAAGCCCCGGGATCCCATATGGGCATCGGTTCTAATCCCGGCAGCTCCACTTCCCATCCAGCTCCCTGCTTGTGGTCTGGGAAAGCAGTCAAGGACGGCCCAAAGCTTTGGGACCCTGCACCTGTGTGGGAGACCCGGAAGAGGTTCCTGGTTCCCGGCTTCGGATTGGCGCATACCGGCCCGTTGCGGCTCACTTGGGCAGTGAAACATCGGATGGAAGATCTTCCTCTCTGTCTCTCCTCCTCTCTTTATAACCGGCTTTCCAATAACAATAAAATCTTAAAAAACAAAAAAAAACTGATTTATATTTATATTTCATTTTCATTTCGAGAAAATAAACAATATTGATCATTAATTTTTTATTTCACATTAATAAGGATTATGTTTTCTCCAAAGAATATTAATGAGACTTCTCTAACCTAAAGTATTAGTAATTGTCTTACGAAAGGGTTAGGGAAAGGGCTACACTCACAGCAAGCTTATCCAGAGAAACCTTTGTTGACTGGTACTCTAATCTGTACTGGGAGATAAACCTTTGCCCATAGCAAGAAAACAAATAGTTATTACAAAAAGTACAGGTGAAAAAAACAACCAGCAAAAAAACTTCATCTTTAAAAATGAAAGAAACAAAGCAAAAAAAAGGGAAAGTATGTTAGAGATAGTATGATAGAAAAAGGAAACAGAATAGTTTAAAATGTTGGTAGACAAAATTGTCATATGAATCCCCAACTAGACATGACTGTGAATTCTCTTTTGAAATTCTGACTGATAACCATCTCTCCTCCAATGAGTAGTTTCTTAGTTTCATTTTTTCCAAATCACAGTGATTCACAAATCAAATTTGTAATTCTTACCATATATGTGTCATGTTTACTAGTATTTAATGGATTTTAATCAATCTGTTTTCTGGGATATACACATGTATTTTCAAAGAAAACCAGTCACCATAAAATTAAAACTTTGATGTTATATTTTGAATGTATTGAAATAAAAACAAGTATTACTAAAGAAAAAATCGTTCATCATATTATCACATAAAACTATCGTGCACTGTGCATGCTTTATAGAATCCTGCTGAGAATATAATATTTGTTATATTATATTATATTCATTATATTATATATTATATTCATTATATTATATTCAATATAATATAATATTCATTAGAAGATGTGATGCACAAATGTTTTGATAAAATCATTTTATCGAAATGGTATCAGCAAATATCTTTTCTGGGGTTTTCTTTTCATTCTAAGAAGAAGCAATTGGTGTATATTCTGGGGGAAATAAACTGTAGAGAATAATCAGTTGTCTTCATCAATCTATCATCATTAGGGGCATGATATCAAGCACTGGGTACTCAGCCTGCACCTAACAATCTAATTCATCTGCTACTTTTGCAACCCACACCCTGCTTCCATTCCATTTTTTCCAAAGCAGAAATCTGAGTTCAGAGAATTTAAGATCCTTTTCTTAGGTGTTTTGTTTTTGTTTGAATGTGCCCCTAAAAGTTAATGTATAAGGAGAGTTAATTCCCAAGTGGACATGTGACAGCATCTGGAAACGTGACCTTTGAGAGGCAATTAGGATTAGATGAGACCAGAGGGCAAGCTTTCCCTGGGTCTTAGAAGAGCAAGAGCGACTGGAGCTGGTGCCCTTGCTGTCTTAGCATGCAGCACTCTCCACCATGTGACGGACAGCCTGGAGACTCAGCGATCTCCAGCATGTGCTGGGACCACGCGCTTGGGCCTCCTGAGCTCCAAAACCATGAGCCTCTCCCACCCCCAAAACAACAAACCTTGTATTTTTATGAATTATCCAGTTATAGACATCTTGCTATTGCAATGGAATTTGCCTACTTACTGTGGGCAGAGTAGATCCTATTATAAAGTCTCCCCCTTAATCTAAAAGACGACTGTAGAAAATGAGTGGATGGGCTTGTCAATCAACATAAAGAGAAAGAAAAGGAAGTAATAGGGGGAGTTTCTTACTTCCAGTAAAATGTTTCAATCTCCATTTCCATTGTAAATTTCTTCAAGACTAAAAACACAAGGTTCATATATTTTTTCAGATGCTTCTAGCTCTAAAACAAAATGAATATAAAACTCACATTTTCAAATGGTTGCTAAAAATGAATTCAAGGTATATTTCTCATTACCCCAAATCCATTTTTTTCCTCTATTAACTTGTATTATGCAGGTTGTAGTTCCACAAAGCAACATAAACCACATTTTGTCACATGCTCACAATTTTGGAATTAGGGAATTTTGGCACCAAAACTCAAGAGCCTGACAGATAGCTGTAGTAATTCCAACAAATCTATATTTATGTGCGTCTGAGCAGAACATTGAGCATTTACATTTTCTACCACACACTCCCTATCTGGTTGATGAAGTGAAAAGTCAAATCTGAAAAAATGAGTATAAAATTTACAGGACGTCTCCAGGATTCCAAAAATTAAGAACTTTAGGTCATACAGAAATTATTTTACAACAAAATGTTACAAAACAAATAAAAGCTTCCAAAATATCCTCTATCTACTTCAACTGGTCAAAAACACAATTTGCCATTATGTATACCATTGGGAAGGAAATTAGTAATTAGGATGTCTTTTTTGTTTATCTGAACTGTTGAAAAGAATATACCGCTTTAGAAATATCCATTTGGATTTACTGAAGCAAACAGGATTTCCAAATCGTAGATATACACGGTAAGGTATTATCTACAAGAATATTTTCAGTTCATCTTGGATAGAAAGTCTTTCATTTGTTTAGTCCAAAAATATACACAAAACCATATTCATTCTAAGATGAAATTAATAAAAATGAGTTCAGGATAAAACCAATGGCAGTAAATATTTCTTTCCTTTCAAGTGGCAAACATTTTGAAACAACCCAGAGGCATGAGTAATTTAATATCTTCATTTTAGTACCTATTCTATATCTCATGTGATGTTTTCTTAAGTTGTTTTGTTAAAATTTCAGTGTACCATGGACTTGTTTTCCAAAAACCAGCTTCTCAACCATGGTTATTATGAACATTGTTGACACTGCTTTGGAAATTCTAGGTAATTTAATAAGGAAAAATATGTAACTCCTAAAAAGAGGATAAAAATCATACTTTTCAAGATGTTGGAAAAGCTGTGTATTTCAGAATTAGTATATTCAGCATTATTTATAACAGAAAGGATAAATAAAACACATTAATATTATATTTTGTCTACTATATAACCACATAGTAGCCATATATTCTGGTGTGGAAACCATGAAAAAAATTATTTTCCCTGATGTTCAGAATGTAAATTAATACTATGTTTCTCAAAGGGATCTATACATGCACACATACACTTATATACACATTTCTAATCAAAAATTAAAATTTTGAACAACTAAGAAATGGTTAGTAAGCCATCGCCTGTCCCTTAAGTAAACATTTACCAAATTTTAAGAATCATCTTTTCCTAAAGAATACTGCAGAACATATGAAGATTCTTCAATTATAACAGTAAGTTAAAAATGGGTACAAATTGTATGGTAACATTTACATTTTTATTTAAAAGTAGATACCGTATATAAAGAAGAAACAGAAAATACCTCAAACTTGCAATGATTATTCTCTTTTATCACACTCTCTTCTAAAGAGTTTATATGACAATTTGAAACACTTTTTACTTACGTTTTTATGGAATGGACTATATTTCCAATGGCTGTGGGACAGACTGGGCTAGGTCACAGCACCCACTGGTACACATGAGAGCCAGGTCTGGGGTGGTCCAAGCTTGGCTAGGCTGTAGAACTCATCAGTGACAGCCAGAATCAGTGCAAGCCAATTAGGCTAGCCCACAGTGTCCAACAGTGAGTCCAGGACAGGGGGTCCTGGCCATGTCTGTCTGGGCAACAGCTTGTGACCACACAGGTGAGATCCAGCAGAGGCTGGCACATGGCAAAGTCCACAGCTGGGGCAGGCCTGGTGAGGATAATGAGGGTCACTCCAAATAGGCCACAGCAGTTGCTGATATTCCTGAGGACTGAGCCTGTGGCAAGCAAGCTGGGCAGGGCCACAGTACCCATTGGTTCGTGTCAAATATGGGTTTGGGGTAGCACTGATTATGCATCTGCATCCACTGGTACATGTGTTGGCTGGTGCAGGTGACACACCGCACCTGACCCTGCACTGGCTAGCAAACACAAGAGCCAAGTCTGAGGTTACCTCAGGCAGGTTTTCTTGAGAGTCTCCAACTTAGACCACTGGACTCAGAACTTGGCCAAAGGGAAAATCACAGCGTGTGTAGTACAACCTTGGAGCACATATATCAGGATTAGACCTCCTCAATTGCTCATGTCTGTGCAGTGATAGCATACCCAGGTACACAGCGGGGGGACACGACAGCTGGTCCAGCAAGGGACATGAGCACAATATGCTGGACAATTCTCTCGACCAAGCTAGCAGCAAGTTGTCTGGGCCTGTGGATGCACTAAAGTGAACTCTGTCAACCAACAGACCTTGGTAAGATTTTCCCAACCCTGGAGCAATGAAACCAACAACTTCTCAGAACTAGCAAAATCACTCAAATGACATCCTCAGACCACTCTTCCCCATTGAGGCCCCTTCCTCTCCTACACTGCAGGCACTAGAAGAAAAAAAACAAAAACAGAAACAAACATTTGTCTGACCCACCTTCCTCCATATCCACCCTCTCCACACTAGTCAGAGGCCTACATGGACATGCGTTCCTCTTGACAATGCAACAATATAAAAATTGTTTAATTAAAAAATTAAGAACGCTAACAATATAACAATTATGTTGTTTAGGAGCAGAGTTTAGCAGGTGATCTTTAGGTCATTAGAGGCATGCCTCTGGTATATTTCATGAGAGGGCTGATTATCAAAGTCTGTGTTGGACCCAGCTGCTTTCTCCACTGCCTCACCACGTTATCCTTTCTGTGCACATATTGTGTCACTGCTTTGGGCCACCCTCATCAGAGTCCAAAAACAATTAGGCCACTCAAAGTGTTGAGGTAAATGAGCCTTTTTATAAAGTTATTTGCTGCAGGTAGCAAAAAGGCATCACACACTTTCACAAAGCAGAGAGACTTAAGGACAGCAGTGAGAGATTCCTTGCATTTTTATTTCTTGTAAGAAGGGGAAGTCAATTTACAGATTCTGGAGGATCTTAGGATTCCATTTTAAAATTGTTTCAATCTTGATTTTTGTAAACAATCACTCCCAAGTTAATATTTCTAAGCCAGATGTCATTCTTTTATAGTTCTAGAGTAGCATATTTAACTGTCCATCTGTATTTTTATTTTTGATGTTTGTGGATATTCTCTTACTATTTCCAAAGTTAAGCTATTTTTGCCAAAGTTCACTCACAGCTGTATCTCCAAATCAATGTCAGAACAATGCCCGCCCAATACATAGTAGATGTTCATTAAATGTTTGCAGGAAGGATATTTATCATGAATTACTGCAGAAGGGTCTGTTCTGTAACAAAGAACAACTGAATTTGACTGAGGTTATTAAGTAATTTGATTTCTTGAATCTGTTATAATTACAATTAAGAGCCATTAAAAGATATTTTAAAATCATGGCAAAAATCAGACTGATTAAACACTTTCTAATATTCAATGCCATTTCATATTTAAAACATCACTGTGTCTTCTGATAAACTCCAAACCAGTCATGGAAGAGTTTTCCGTCATTTTCAGTTTTTCTGTCACTGATAAAGAATATAGTACTAACAACCATTTATTGAATACACAGTATATGACAGACATGATTTCCAGTGCTTTGCAAGCATAATCAGGCTTAACCCTGTGGAGCTACAGAATTTTAAGTAATAAACCAGTGTTTTACAAACTGAGAGTTTTAATTATCAGTGAAGTTTAAACAGAAAACACGATTAAACATCTGTAAAAATCCATTATTTCATGGGGAGTGGTGATGGTAAAGCAGCCAACATTCAGAACCAGGCCATGCCTCCAGACAACACAGAAAGCAACCATCTAGTGAAGATGTCAGTCCTTCCTGGGTGGTTCTGGCCAGAAACAAGACCCTCAAGTTTGTCCTGCCTCATGGTACTTAATACGACACCATAGACTTCTTTAATCTTAGCTAGGAGGATGATAAAATCACAGTTGTCTCTTCAACTCCAGGTTTCTCAAACCCATTTAGAACCTTTAGGGGAAGCCACATCAATACAAAAAACAAAAACGAAACAAGACAAAAATACCATCAGTTTTATAAAAACATAGCAGAAGTAGTTATCTGAAAGGCAAGACACTTTTGAAAGCAAAAATCTAGGCACATTAAGAAGGGCGTTTTGTGGGCATTCCTAAACTTCGGCTTTAATATTATTATCACAACTTCAGAGGTCAAAAGAAACCTCATGCTGTGGGCTAGTGACATAATTCTATTTTTACTCTGCAGAATGATAACAGCCCTTTGCAAGCATGTTGAAAACAAAGGTAAGTGAGAGTTAACCTCAGTAACAAAATTTAAGGTAGCACAAAAATCCAAAAGAAACCAGCATCCCAAAGCTTAACGCATGATTTCAAAAATCAAAATTGACACAAAACCCAAAGTTGAAGAACACATAAAAATTTCAAGTAAAGTTCAGTGTTGTTTGCTGTTTGTTTTACAACCTATATTCCTCTGCAATGTGAGTCCCCAGCTCCAATCATCCTAGGCTTCCTGGGACCCAACAATCTCGGCGTCCCCTGATGGGCACCCCGATGAGGTTTATAAGAACTTAAGTTGTGAAACAACTGGGCAATACACAGGCTCTATACATAGGCACAGTTGTGCATGTGTGGGTGTAGGCAGGGGGTATTTTTTTTTTGACAGTTTTTAAAAAGTGCTGAAATACATAACATGAGATCTACCATTTTTCTCCCATTTTCTGAATACAGTTCAGTGGCATCAAGCACATACACGTTGCTATACAACCATAACTACCACCTCCAGAACTTCTGCATATTCCCAAACAGAAACTTATACCACAGTGTTATTCCCTTCCTTGTAACTCCTACAACCAAACTGCTGTTTGGCTTTGGGTCTCTTCATTCACTTGGTTCAAAAGCGTACCTAAGGGAAACCACTTCTTCTGCCGGAAGTATTGCAATGCAAGGCCATGCAGAGGGAAATTGGTAACTTGCTCTTACTAGGCAAAAGCAAAGACTCTACTGAATAGTGTAACAATCACTGCTACTTTAGACACATCTAAACTGATACAATACACTTCAAATTTAGTCCGACATTCCTCTTGAATGATAGGAAAGAGCTATCTGTTATATAGGTAGCAAATCGTGTAGTCAGAAATGAGTCTTAGTGCTTATTAACTGACTGCTGCTCTTAACTCACTATCCACATAGAAAACGCATGGGGAATCCCATTGATTCAACCTCCACAGAGCTCTCAGGGATTTCTGTATGTTATGTTACTGCTGTCAGAATCCAAATCGCCACCACCACCCTTCGTCTGTACTATACTCACTCGGCAAGACTTCTTGTCTCAGTATTTGTACACAATCTTAATCCTCCAGGCTTTGCGCTTGGTTTTTTGTCTACTCTTAGACTGACTCAGAATTTCAGGTTGTCTTCTCTTGAACACCAAGTTTTCTTTCACAGTTCATTCTGACAGCGTTTAGTACAAACCTTCTGTAATTAATTTATCCTATTTATTGGCTGAGTATTTGTTACATCGTCAAGAAAGCTAGTGCAACCACTGCAGACACCACTGTATCTCAATTTTTATGGTTGCCTATACAAGCAAGTTGTTGAATAAACTAAAAAAGAAGTAATAGGGAGCCCTCATTGTGCAGGTAAAATCCCTGATTGTGTTACTGGTATCTTGCATTGCAGTGTGAGTTCTGGTTTCTCTGTGTCTTATCCAGCTCCTTGCTAATCTGACGGGGAGAGCAGTGGAAGATGACCTTAATAAACATGTCCCCACGACCCACATGGGACACAAAACGGAGTTCCTGGTTCCTGGTTTCAGCTTTGCCCAGCCCTGGCTGTTGTGGCCATTCAGGGAATGACCTTAAAAATAAAAGATCTTTTTCTCTCTGTCACTCGTTCAAAAAAAAAAAACTCAAAATGAACAAACAAAAAAGACAGAAATGCAGCCTTGTGGCTCAGGAGGACACCCATGTCCCACATCGAAGTGCCTAGCTCAGGTCCCACATACTCTACTTCTTCTTTTTTTAAAGATTTACTTATTTTTACTGGAAAGGCGGATAGACACAGAGGAGGAGAGACAGAGAGGAAGATTTTCCGCCTGATGGTTCACTCCTGAAGTGACTGCAACAGCTGGAGCTGAGCCGATCCAAAGCCAGGAGCCAGGACCTCTTCCGGGTCTCCCATGCGGGTGCAGGGTTCCAAGGCTTTGGGCCGTCCTCAACTGCTTTCCCAGGCCACAAGCAGGGAGCTGGATGGAAAGTGGGGCCTACCAGGATTAGAATTGGCGACCAAATGGGATCCTGACATGCAAGGAGAAGACTTTAAACACTACGCTATTGCGCCAGCCCGCACATACTCTACTTTCAATCTAGCTTCCTTTTAAAGGACAGAGACTCAGAGTTGTATAGATCCAAAGGCAAAACACTGCACGTTGAACTGTGTGATGTGGAGTGAAAACTGGCACACTATTACTTGAAAGCCCAGAAAATATGTGCCCATAAGTGAACATAAACACTTACACAAAATAATTTACAGTATGGAGCATGAAATGCCATACTATCTATAGACTATACCAAAATAATAGGCAGATATTCAACTCTTGCTTTATCCAAAAATCCCAATTAGCATTCTATTCCATTTCTGCTTTCACATTTCTTTGGAAAAGAAATAAGAATGGCCTGTTAAAAACAAGTATTCAATGGGGATCCCAAAACATGTAAAAATGCAAGTCAGCCTGTTTCAAAGCCTATGTTATCTCCCACTTTATTCTACCAGTGGTTTTTGACATTTGAATACTCACTTTGCCATGTACTGCATTCACTTCCTATTGCAACATTATCACTTGTCCTGAATTGAAAAACTAAAGGCTAAGCAAAGATCCTCACAAGTTTTCTCATTTTATTTTTCTACCCTAAGAGGTAAATCTTATTCCTATTAACATTTTATAGAGGAAAATAATAGAAAGTTAGTCTTTCAGGCAGGGTTACAAAGCTGGTAATAGAGGCAATATCCACAAAGGTTTGACTTATGTTAGAATTTCTATTCTGAAACCTTAAGTGTTTCTAAACAGCTGGTGTGGAGGCAGATCCATGGAGCTCTAGAGAAGGTCTCCTCTATCGTGAGCCTTACAGACAAGCAGAGTAATTGTCTTTAGGATCTCAAAGCCACACACTGCTGACTTGCAGGGGCTTCAGAGTCAGGTACCACTAGGAATACGCTGTCTGGAATCTCCTTTCTGTGTGAGCCTGGCATAGTTATATTACCTTTCTGGGACTGAAATATCTACAGACAGCAGATTATAGCCCTACTAACAGGTGGTGAAACCTGAATGAGAAAAAGCATGCAAAACACTTTGCACAATTTTTCTCAAAGAGTCATTACTACAACTAACTTCAGGAGTATATTTAACCCTCTATTTCATTTATTTCTTTTAAAGATGTATTTATCTTTTTATTACAAAGTCAGATATACAAAGAGAAGAGACAGAGAAGATCTCCGTCGACTAATTCATTCCCCAAATGGCCACAATGGAGGGGACTATGCTGATCTGAAGCTGAGAGCCAGGAGCTTCCTCCAGGTCAATTCAAGTGGGTGCAGGGTCCCAAAGCTTTGGGCTGTCCTCGACTGCTTTCCCAGGCCACAAGCAGGGAGCTGGATGGGAAGTGGAGCTGCCGAAATTAGAACCGGTGCCCATATGGGACCCTGGCGTGTTCAAGGCGAGGACTTTAGCCACTAGGCTACCACGCCGGGCCCCATTTATTTTCAAAAGTAAGAAGTTTCCAAGAACAAAATCATATCCGCTTCCAATGGTTCCAAGTTTAGCTGGGGTGGAGATGCACCCTTTCCTTCCCATTGCTAGGTTAGGTGATGCTGGGCCCTTGTGAGCAGATGGGCTTATCATTCACTGAAATAAATAGTAGGATTCTTCTGCTATAGCCTGTAATAACTAACCAATAAATCTTATAAATACTGTCACATGAACCTATTCAAAGCAGAAAATGTCTTTATTTTATACAAAACTTCATCAAACTCTCATTACGTGTATTTGCCATAATTGGTTACTGAGAGGACCTTCATAAAACAACAAAAGGTAATTTTAATTGATGTAAATTATACCTTGTTTTTCAAAACAGGGATGTATTTTGGTTTAACAACAAGAAGCAGAACAAAAGAGTTTGACAAAGATATAAAGCTGCATTCCAAACTCCCTTTGTTAGAAGGACATGTAATTAATTATTAAAATCAGAAGAAACCAGTTTTGTCGACTAACGGTCATATTAAACACAGAAAATCATATGTATTGAATTGTACTTTAGATAACTTTTACCTTACAATTATAAGAAATTCCCTTCAAATATCAGGAATGAAACCATATAAAGTCTGGCTTTGTGGTATGTGGGTTAAGCTATACTGTCTGCCATGCAGACATCCCATATAAGCACGGGTCTAAATCCTGGTTGTTCCATTTCCAATTCAGCTCTCTGTTAATATTCTTCAGAAAGCAACAGAAGAGTGACCTGGTCAGTATTTGGGTCCAAGTTACCCACACAGGAAACCTGAATGGATACAAATCCAAATGGTTTCAAAGTCTGGCCTGGCCCAGCCCCTGCCATTGTGGCCAATTAAGGAGTGAACCAATAGACAGAAGATTTCTTTGTTTTTCTGTCTCTCCCTCTCTCTCTTTAAATCTGCCTGCCAAATAAATAATCTGAAAGAAGAAAGAAAACAAGAGAGAAAGAAAGGAGTTGTGGGGGAAAGGACCATATATTAACATTACTGGCAACAAACTAAAACTCATGCTGTAGTCTCAAGAATGCAAAAAAAGCAAGAACCAACAAGTAATGACCCAGAAATGTACTTGAAATGATATAACATTTTTTGTCATGAAAGTCATAATTCTAAAGTATAAAAAAATTATATTTTTCAATTGATTTGAAAAAAATCAAACATTTTATCCTGTTACCCATTCCTTCATTAATTTTACATTTACATACTGTGATTAGAGTGATGAAAATTTACTTTTCAAAACTACCATTTTCAGAGTTTATCTTACACAAAATAGAAACAAGATAAACACCTTTAAATCCTAAATACAGTTTCCACTGCAGAGGTGGAGATTTTGTAACAATCCTTAGTCTTCATGATTTTTACTGCCACTAGTCATTCCTCCCACGATATGACTCAATCATAATAAACGACGATAACAAAATTTTTCATGGTTTCCAATGACACAGTAAAGTCAATCTAACTGATCCATTAATAGATTATCTGGCTGGACTGAATTTACAATTCTGCTTATAATATTTTAACTTCCCACATATAAACTCCTTCCCTTTTTTAAATTTATATATCCATCCAAACTATAGGCATGAGTAATTATTTTTAATTGACATTTTATTCCTTTATATATGGAGAAACAGGTCTTACTTAATAAAATCACATTTCTTCAAATTAGTTTTAATATTTCTTACCAAGTTCAAACAGAACTTAGAACAATAACTATCACTATCAAACTTAAAACCACAAAAATTTTATTAGTTCAATTACTCTTTAAAATAATAATTTCATCCTGTATTACAAATAAAAGACAAAGAAGATAATTTACAATGTGTTCCAAGCATTAACCTTGCTTTAGGAATCATGACTTTACGATTAGTTTACACTGCCTTACACTGTAATTTAAGCCTAAGAACAGTATTATGGGATTTAGATTTGATGCTCCTGCTGCCATCTTAAAACTTAGCCTGAGCTATACATCACCACCATTCTTCAGTTACTGCTCTGTTGAGGCACGATTGCAGCCACAGGTGAAAGAATTATCTGCACTCACTGTCCCTAACATTCTTCCCATTTAGTTTCCATTGAAACCAATTCAATATTTTGCTTCAAATAATCCACAGAATGACATCCACATTAATGTGCCCAATGATCGGTTTCTGGCCTCATCCTACTGGATCTCTCAGAAGCATTTGGCACAGCTGATTATTCCCTCCTACCTGAATCATTTTCTCCTTTTAGTTTTCAGAAAAGTATTCTGGTTAAACTTGAAGCCTGAGCCTCAGATGTCACATCATCTGCATTTTCTCGTCAAAGCAAGACACAAAGGCCAGGGTAGATTTCAAGAGAAGGACAAATAGATCCACTTTGTGTGTAAATGAGAACAAAAGGAACTGTTGCCAACCATTGCTGGAGGATGAGGCATAGGCCTCCAAAGATAACTAGAAGTTAAACAGAAGTATGAAAGCAAATGGCGAAGAGGAGATCAGGAGCACGGTTTCATTTAGAGACAACAGTCATAATTTAGCATGTGTTTATATTTTAATATATACATGTTTTGATATTCAGCTATTTTTATTTTGGAATACGTTTGTGGCAATTCTCCTGCCCAACGTTCTTCCTTGACAATAATAATGAGATTCTTAAGAGTGCAAAACTTGATAGGCTTACTTTTAGCTATGAATAGCAACAACTGCAGGTGTTAAGATAGGCATATTTGATGTTTTCTTGGACATTTGTACATGTTTTAAGGCACTTACCCTCAAAAAACATCTTTTAGTACATGAACTGGAAATTTGTTCTGCAGAGGACAACAGAGCAAGCATTTTAGACTTTGAAGCCCATTTGACCTCTGTGGAATGTACTCAACTTTGCCATCAAAAATGTAAAAGATAGAGACAATATATAAACTAATGGCCCTTATTATGTTCTAATTAAACTATATCTACGAAGTCAAATTATGGGACACACTTAGCATGTGAGTTGCAATTTGCTTACTTTCACTTTGGAACATGAGTTGAACAGAAAGCTGTCTAACTGAGTTCCTCTGTGGAATCCTATACCTCTACTCTGAGTTTATACACTAGTTGAGAACAATACTTCCTATTTGTTGCTCAAAATATCAAAAAATCAATTCTGTCATTATAAAGAGAAGAGAGACTGCTAGCAAGCAAGCACACAAAAGCAAACTGAAATGTAGGGATTTTTAAGACAGTAATTTCGGTACAGAAACATATTTTTACAATCCACTTTTGTTATGTCATACAATTAATGTTGTGCAGGCATTTCAAACAATTCCTACTTCTTGAGGACACTAATTCATGTGGGAGGAGGATGAAAGTATTCAACACAATGTCTTTAAAATTGTGATGATAGAAATAATGGAAACATAACCTTATTACAAAATTAACATAGCCATACAAACTGTATACCCAAAGACTGTGACCTTAACAAAATAATTTCCATTGCTGTTTTGAAGCTTTTTTTGTGACCTGGTTATTACATTTTGCCCTTACTTATTCACAATCATTTAAGTCAGGCTCAGCGCATTTTTCCCAAGTATGGTATCATCATAATAGCTGAAAATGAAAATGATTCCCAAAATAACTTCAAGTTAATTGTGCAGGTGAGAAAATATATCCACCCACACATCAACCAGTGCCAAATTGTCTGAGTGAAAAAATAAAAATCTGGAAAGAGAGCAACTTAGCCCAAATTTTAAAATATGCCACAGTATATTTAGAGTGCTACTCACTATTACAAACACCATATTTCAAACATTCTATGGGACAGAGTCTCCACAAAATAAAAATTTTTTATCAGAAAACTTTTAAGTATGTGAAGAACAAAACGATTTGTGCACTCTTTTCCATCTAACAAATTATTTCTGAGGTTTCCATATATGGCATGTGGCATTTATGATTCTAATTTGTCTCACATCACCTTCTACACCATGACATAACTAGTTTAAAAAAAAAAGAGTTTAAAACTCCTCAGGTTAAAAAGAGTTCTTTTGGTTATCTCATGAGACCAACTTCTGGCTGAACGTTAGATATAATCTCTATTATTTCTTCTCCTTGCCATGTCCCCCTACTTGTTTCCAGAAAATCTATAATATGTAATGATTTAGAATTAATACCCCAATTCCCCAGATCTTTTAATGAATTCACTTACACTTGGGGATCTGACCAAGGCATCTGTTCATGAATAGTGGAATGATTACCAAGTCCTGATGGGGAAGGCACACTGCCATTTTTTCCTGAAATACATCCCAAAAGAGAAATCAACTGCCTCATGCCTGGATTTTCTTCTGTGTCAATTTTTTAAATTAAATATAAGATCCTTTTGGAAATTCTCTTGCAAGTCTCTTCCCTCCATTATAGCTGCGTACAAGCTAAACAAAAACACCTTGCAATATCCTTCCTTACTTCTACATCAGAACTTCATATTAAAAATTAGCATTTGACTCAATAGCCATTGCTGCTCTAAATTTCCAGAAATAATTTTTAGTTATGTTAGGCTTAACTGACACATCCTAATCCTCCATCTGCCAAAAACTTAACATAAGATGAATCAGACTACTTCCTGCAGTACCTCTAATTATAATGGTTGATATAAAAGGGCAACATACAATCTTTAGTTCACTAGTTTGTTTCTCACTTATCAAATATCCTGTGCATTAAAGTTCAAGTTAATTTTTCTCCTTTTCTACATTTAAAAACTGAGTTAAATATCTTCATAAATGAGATATAATCTTGACTGCACATGTTTTCTGTCCCCAAATGTCTCAAGTAAACCACCTGGGGAATAACAGTGATCACTAACCCAACTCTTTTCTTGAAATAAAAAAGCAAAGCAGAGCTGTTGACTGTGAGATGGACATCAAAGTGTTCCCGGGACCTTAGCAAAGAGTTTCTGTCACTGTGTGTCTGGTTTTGATTGAAACTGTTGACCTACTGCAGAAGGCTGCAATTTTTACTGCCATTGTCCATTTTATTCTCTCTTGCCAACAATATTGTTCTGTCCTGCTCCCTTAAGCATACAGGCAAGTAGCCAGTGTGACTACCCTCAATAGATAATTTCCTTAGCTCTCAATAGATTTGTGACCCTGAATGGGAATGTTTGCTATATAACTTGAGCTATTTCAAAACTTAGGATGGAAAAACAATTGCTACGGAGAGACTATTAAACTGTTTTCCAAGTGTTATTTGATACTTGTTAATCTTTACCACCATCTGCAGGAATTTTTCAAAAAGAGAATGTTAACTCTACCATTACAAAAATAAAGTTAAGATAGCAAGGGGGCTTAAAACTCAATAACAAACCAAAAAAGTGGTGAAAAAAGGAAATTATACTAAGTTATTGCTACTAGACAGGTATCAATGAAAAAAATCTGGTTTTGACATCCACTGACAATGAAACAACATCATTAAGTCAAAAATTTTCAGATCACTGCTACGAACTTAAAAGCTCATGTAACCACACAGCATCCTGGCCTAGATTCTGTAAGTTCTCAAGAGTAAGCAGCATCGGAGAATCAAGATAGTGGAAGAGGGTAAGAACATGTTTAAATGGAGGGAAAAAGATTTAATCAGGATGAAGCAGAGAGGATATATTTCAGAAAATAGGAAAGGACACAACAACAGCAGAGGGGTACCTGGAGACTGACAGACACAGGAAAGCAGGGAGCACAGCAGTGTGGTATTGCAGTGACTGATACTCTAGCATGGTGATCTGAACTCCACCAGCAGCCAGAACTCCACCAGCAACCAGGTGGGAAGGGACTTTCACTGGGAGCTTGGGAGGTGAACCCAGACAAAGAACTGTCCATCCGTTCTGCTGGTCCGTTTGATTTGACCAGGAGCAGAGACAGAGCAGCAGATCTCTGATGGGCAGTGCGAGAACAGAGTAGATTTCATAGCCCAGTCAGCCCCCTAGAGCTGAATTGGGCACCATTTTGCATAAGGAGGAAAGGGCAAGGGAAGGATGCAACATGCGCTGAGCTGGGAGTGAGCTCATTTCTGACTCGGTGAACTGCAACGACATGGCATTCTGCGGGTTCCACCCGGGGCAGGTTTGGGTAGCCCTCGGATCTGACGACCAGCAGATCAAGAACTCTAGTAGTGGTACATCAGGTGCCATTTTGCACACTGTGGCAATAGCTTTGGGACTGCAGGGGACAACAGTGAACTGCGCATGTGCTGATCTCACGAGAACTTGCTGAGGTCCATGGATTGCACTGGTCCCACAGGACAATAATACCAACTGTGGCATCGTATGGGTTGAAATAGGTCCTTGTGGCACCCAGACCTAATGTCCAACAGCTTCCAACAAGATCAGCACCAACAACAACCTAATTATATAGGACACCTGGTGTCTCTCTAATCCTGGGACCTGCTCCAACCAGAAGTGGGAGAAAGGTTGCAGAGACAACAGTGCAGCCTCACTACGGTATCACAGGAGGTGGAGAGTGGTGAGCCAAGAGCTGGGGCTGTGGAGACCACGGTGGAAATTTGACATAAGAACCCAGACCTGGAACTCGCTGGAGGTTGTGGCACAAGCGGCTGCAAGAAAAGTTGTGTACCAACCACAATAAGTAAAATCGCATTGTAGACCTGTGGGTGACACAGCTTAGAATCCTGCCCCAAGGAGAAGACTCTGCTAACCAGAAGTATAATGAGATCAAGAGCAAAAGAAGAGACAAAGGCACAATTAATATTACCAAAAACTCCCCTGCAAAGGAGCAAAACCCTATGTCAACCTCAGAGTTAACTAAGGAAGACATCGAGAAAATGGGGCACACAGAATCCATAAGATTCATTTTGAAGCTTCTGATCAAAAATGAGAAGCTCATGCAAGAGTTCAAAGAATTTAAGGAAGCAATAAAGCAAATCAAGGCTGGTATATCAGAAATTAAGAACACAGAAGAGCAAATTAAGAGTACAGTGGGGCCCGGCAGCGTGGCCTAGCGGCTAAAGTTCTCGCCTTGAAAGCCCGGGGATCCCAAATGGGTGCTGGTTCTAATCCCGGCAGCTCCACTTCCCATCCAGCTCCCTGCTTGTGGCCTGGGAAAGCAGTCAAGGACGGCCCAATGCATTGGGACCCTGCACCCGTGTGGGAGACCCGGAGGAGGTTCCTGGTTCCCGGCATCGGATTGGCATGGATCGGCGCGCATCGGCCCGTTGCGGCTCACTTGGGGAGTTAATCATCGGACGGAAGATCTTTCTCTCTGTCTCTCCTCCTCTGTATGTCTGACTTTGTAATAAGATGAATAAATCTTTAAAAAAAAAAAAAGAGTACAGTGGAAAGTCTCCAAAATAGAATGAAGCAAGCAGAAGAAAGAATCTCAGAATTGGAAGATATTTCCTGTCACCAGGGGGAAGCAAACAAAAAGCTGGAAGCAGAGCTGGATCAGGCCAAAAAAAGTATTCAAGAATTGAAAGACACTATTAAGAGGCCAAATATAAGAGTTATGGGAATCCCAGAAGGTGCAGAAAGAAAAGCTGAGTTTGCAAATGTATTTAATGAAATAATAAAGGAAAAATTCCCTAATCTAGAGAAAGAATTGGGAAACAAGATCCAAAAGGGGCACAGAATTCCCAACAGGCTTGAGCAAAAGCAATCTTCACCAAGACACATGACCATCAAGCTCTCTTCAACTGAACATAAGGAAAAGATCCTTAAATGTGCATGTGAAAAAAATCAATTGACATATAAAGGAATGCCAATTAAGCTCACAGGAGATCTCTCACAGGAAACTCTACAGGCCAGAAGAGAATGGAGCGACATATTCCAGATTCTAAAAGAAAAAAATTGTCAGCCTAGGATAACATATACAGCAAAGCTTTCTTTCATCTTTGAAAATGAAATAAAATTCTTCCACAGTAAAGAAAAGCTAAAAGAATTTGCCTCTTCCAAACCTGCCCTACAAATGATACTTCAAGATGTTCTCTTGACAGAGAAGAGGAATAGCACCTACCAAAACCAAAGGCAAACGGGAAGAACATCCCAGTAAAATAACAACAGAAGACTAAACCAGTGAACAACCCACTACTAAAATGACAGGACCAAAGTACCATCCATATATATTAAACTCTGAATGTAAATGGCTTAAGCTCAATCAAATGTCACAGATTAGTAGACTGGATTAAAAACAAAACCCATCTGTTTATTGTCTAGAAGAGACACACTTCACCAACAAAAATCAGTGGAAACTATATCACATGGGTTTTGTTGTTTTCTGTTGGTTTCATCTCTTCAAAACACTTTCTTATTAAATCATTCAATGACTCACAGATCATGCAGTGGCATCATTTTCTTCAAGAAGGTTCTTGATTTTCATTTCTTCAGCTACATGTTAGTCATTTAATAGCATGTTGTTTAACTTCTTGGTGTTGTTAATTTCTTTTTTCTCCCGGATGTTGATTTTGTTTTGTGGCTCTTCATTTAAGGGGATGTATAATAGCTGTGTAATGGAGACTGTCATATCTAGTAACATGTCATTTAACTTCATGGCATTGTAAATTTCTGTTTTTCTTTCTATTGTTGATTTTGTATTGTGACTTTTCATTGAAGGGGATGTACAGTAGCTGTAAATGGAGATTAACATCCAGATTTGAGGATGCAGTGTAGTATGCATTTCTGCTTCCAGACAAAGATGGACTTACAATGAAACTGTTTACTATATCTTGACAATAGGATTCTGGACTCTCTGCCATTGTCCATGCCCGCAATGATGGACATATGACTGTGTATGAAGAACTACATGTTAGTAATGATATAGAGGAACTAGGCTGGGGGGGAGGGAATTGGGAAGGGGATAAGGGAATATGAAACTGTATCATAAAATAATAGCAATAATAAAATGTAAAAAAAAAAGGAGAGTAAGTAGCATCACTGGTGTCTCCTTCGATTAGCTTCCACAGTGCCTTCTGGAATGCTGTATGAAATATGACACTAACATACACATGGAATAAGTGAGTAGGATAGATCCAACTTCTTAGGAAATTCACAGAGTTGGCTGGCTCCCCCAGAATACACATACACCTACAAGAGTTAATTCTCTTAGGTTAATGGATGTGTCTACTGCAGGCCTTGGTCTTCAATCATCAACATATTTATAATGATTACAAGGGAGTATTAACATTTGATGAGCGTCTGTTCCTAAACAAGCATTTTGTTAGGTGTTCTGAAGACATATTCTGTTAAACATGACAACAAATTAACAAGGCTAGGTATTATTAGCTCTACTTTATAGAAATTCAGCCTTAAAGAAGCAATTGGTTCAAAGGGAAGAAGCACCCTGCTTTCTTCTTTTACATCACATTAGTCATCCAAGTACACAGTTTTCCTCAGAATGGGGGAACACATTTTGGATTGGAATTTTCTTTTTTCAGATAATTCAGTACCCTGATATATAGATTAGAGTATTTATGTTAACCACAAGTCACATGTGGTTGTTAGAAATAACTGAAATTTAATAAAATTTAAAAGTCAGTTTTATACTCTCAGTCACATTTCAAAAACATTTTGATTAACTTACTGGACAGCATATAGACATATTTCTGTCATTCCAAAAAAGTTCTATTGTAAGAACACTTGTATATAAAAAAGAACTTACTTATAGAACTCATTAGAAAATTTTATTCCTATCGTCTTTATCTGACAAAGAGAAGATAACTTACAGTAAGCTTCTAAGAAGGAATGGTATACCTCTCATATGACCTATTGATCAAAATGTCTTTCATTCATGTTGCTTGCCATCTTGTGTAGTCTGTACTTGCCAGTAACAATAAAAATGAATTTAAAATAATTTGTGCCTCCAGCCCTTTTCCTTGCCCCTTGACTTCCAAATATGCGTGGGAGTGAGCTAACTTGTTTTATGTCGAGAGGAGAGCAAACTATTTGATCCTCTGAGATCAAAATCAAAATATCTCAACTAAAGAGTTGGCCTCAGGTCATTAGACTGACCCATATTTACCTCTCTGAGTCTAAGTAGGTGAGCTCTCAAGAGTTTTGTTTTATGATAAATAGATAGAACTGCAAATGGAGCTTGATGCATTCACGTCATTTGGTTTGCTTTTTTTTCCAGGTTTAAAAGATACACTGGCCACCTTTAGCTCATTTTCATTTCCCATTACAAGAAGAAGAAATCCCAATGTGTTTTATTAAAATTTTACATCATGCATATTACACTCCAATTTCTATTTTTTAACTGAAAAGGATTGATTAAATCAGCAGGTAGCAACTGAATCGTGTTTAAGGCTCAGTGTGACTAGAATAGATTATTTTTTTCCCATTAAAAAAATCTGGTTGAGGTATGCTTTCTGTTCCTTTACTTAGTAGTACTCAAACACTGCAGCTTTAACTAACCAATGGTTTTGTTGGTCATTTCACTCCCATCAAGGACATCTGAAGTAAAAAATATATATATATAAATGCCTCAAATCACTTTGCTTAATAAAAACTGACAGGCAGTGCTGATACAAGAGAAACAAATTGTTAGAGGGGAAGAACTTAAAGCACAAAGCATGTCTGGCTGAAATACTGTTGGGCAGATTTTACAGGTGCGTTGAAACTTGTAGCAGTTAAAATAATAACACTTTAGTAGTAATAATACCTTACATATCTAGAGTGCTTTTCATCTACAGTTAGCCTAAGGCTTTTTACATACTATATATAGATACAGCTTCAGTTTCCACTGAAATCCAGCTAGCTTTGGGGTGGAACCAATCATCCTCTCTCTGCCAGCAATATTACACAACAGTTTTCAGGAGGGAAAATGAAGAATAATTTCTCTTGTTGAAACTCCAGGAGGAATTTCTGAGTGGGAAGAATGTAATTTCTAAGTTAGAATTGGCACTGACACTAGGACTTAACACCCCAATTCATACGGAAAGTGGGCGTGGAAACTTCAAAGAACATGAGGGGTCATGGCCACAGTTCTAGTCTTCAAATGATTAATTATAGCATTTATGAAAATGAAAGCTATTTCTCAACATGACTTCTTGCTTTTTACCTGTTTTATTCAAGAGGACCACAAATTTTTCTGCTTTTTTAAAAATGGAAAACAATTATAAAAATATACCTACACTTTTAACCATGAAGAACGGTCAACAAATGAACAAATGTACGTATGTTCAGTCCTGTAAGACACAGCTAGAGTGACATATCTTTTATATATAATTAATTTTTTACTAAAGCTTATTATTTTCCAAGACATATGCAAACTGAATGTAGAACATGTAATGAAAAATTACCTAAAGCTATCATGGGGCTTTACATTTTGAGATTCCCATCAAATCCTCCGGAGAAAGAGTTTATAAAGAAAAATTAACTGTGGGAGTATAACCTGGGATGAAAGAAGAAGAAAATGAAGAGAATATGAGAAATCAGGAAGGAGTAATTTTAATTTTCTCTGAAGAATAAACAAAGCAACATGAAAACCAGTATTTATTTTCCAAACTACACAATGGCTATAAAATTCTTCTTTCAGTTTAATTTTCCCCCAAAATTAACCCTTTTTATGCCTGGAAAGGATGAAAAAAAATCTATGTAATAAAAATCTATGTAGGGCCCGGCGGCGTGGCCTAGCAGCTAAAGTCCTCGCCTTCAACGCCCCGGGATCCCATATGTGCGCCAGTTCTAATCCCGGCAGCTCCACTTCCAATCCAGCTCCTTGCTTGTGGCCTGGGAAAGCAGTTGAGGACGACCCAATGCATTGGGACACTGCACCCGTGTGGGAGACCCGGAAGAGGTTCCCGGCTTCGGATCGGCGCTTACCGGCCCGTTGAGGCTCACTTGGGGAGTGAATAATCGGACGGAAGATCTTCCTCTCTGTCTCTCCTCCTCTCTGTATATCTGGCTGTAATAAAATGAATAAATCTTTAAAAAAAATCTATGCAATAAGCTGTACATGAAAATTGTTTGCATATTCATTAAGGAAGTTTCTAGGATTAGTCCAGCCACAACCCAAGATTAAAAATAAAGTAAAAATTCACAAGTAATGTCACTGACTCCAGGCTCTTACTAACTCCCTTGACTTGTTTGCAACTATAAATTAAAATGAGCCAATGTGCAACTCAGATCAGGTTTGTTAAGGGTTTATATGGGAGGAATATAAATGGGATGAAAGGATAAGAACTGAACATGTGATTGGGAGAAGCTGCTCACTGCACACTCAGTGCATGGCGCTTTGATCAGCCCTCAGTCTGTAATTCTGGTTTGAACCCTCAGCACATTACACTTGTTTGTAACCTGCTTAGAGTTGTGCACAGGTGCTGTCATTTTCATTCATGACATGCTCAAAATGGTGGTGTTTCTCACTACTGCCAGGCCAGGAAAGCCACATATGGATCACAGTTGGTTACTCTGGGCTTGTGTACAAGTTGGGATGTCCCTAATATGCAAGGAGACCTTTGGATGACTAAAGTCTGGAGTCTGCTTGCTCCTGATTGGTTTGGAACTGCAAATGAACAGTGAGGTCCAGGGATATATACATGTCAGGTCTACAGGGGCTTAATTAGTGAGGCTTCTTTCTATCCTGTCTCAAAGAGAACCTAAACATTTCAATACAGTTTTGACCTGTGACATAATATTAATAAATCTCTTGAACTTCCATTTTAAAATAAATATGAATGTATAAATTCACTAATACATAGATTTGTTAACCCCTTCAAGAAAAATTCTGAGAAAAAAACATGAAGAGTTGCCGAGGGATATCCAAGACCTATTAAAGCGATCCTGGCTCATTCTGGTTTTCATCTATCAGCAGTTTATTCATTAATTCAATAAGAATTTACTAAATGCCAGCAGCATCGTCCAGTTCTGACCATCAAAAATATCTCAAGACAATGAAATGTATTCTCCGACAGGCAAACTGGTCTCAGCTATGCATACATCTGTGTGCAATCTGACAGTGCTTAACAGATATATTTCTATATGACAGGGAGCACATAAATGTCTAAATGGAATTAAGAGCAATTCAAAAGAATAGCAACAACTAAGAAATGATAATTAAAAGAAAAATAAGAAAGGAAGGAAGAGGAGGGATGGGAGCATGGACAGAAGGGAAGATAGGTGTGAAGTAAAATCATGCTTCAAAATCTGTATATATGAAATTTGTTCACCTTATATAAATTTTTTAAAGAAATGATATACAAAAGTGAAAGGAAACAGAAGAAATTTCTGTATTAAAATGAAATCTGTTAAGTTTCCATTTTTATTTTCTTTCAGAAACATTAAAAAAAAAGCAAATAAGAAAATGAACCTATCATTGAGACTGGAAATAATTTATATCTTCCATGGGTCTCACGAGTTACTTTTTAAAAGATAAATCCTAACTGTCAGATAAACATTAAAAAGGTACTATTTTTCCCTAAAAGGGCATTTTCCCAAATAATCACAATAACAGTATCATATCTAAAAAAATTTAGCATTCATGTTCCTTACATTATCTCCAAATTTTTTAAAATATTTGTTTATGTGGTCCTGGACACAAACAATATCAACACTTTGTTATTTTTTAAATCCTCACCCATTTTTTTCCTCCTTCTTTCTCCTTCAATGCTATTGACTTGAAGCTGGATCTGTTCCCTCCAATTTAATTTAGAATAACCTCATAATAGATTTGTCTGATTTCCTCCTTCTGGTACCATTTAATTAATTTACTAATTTTATTTGAAGGCATTGAGACTAACAGAGAATCTTAGAGATTTTCATTCTTCTGATTTAATTAACAAATGCTGGAAATAGCTGAAGTCAAGAATGTAATCTGGGTCTCCCACTTTGGTGGTAGAATCACAAGTACTTAAGTACTACCTGGTGAATCCCAGTCTGTACATTAACAGGAAACTCAAATTGGGAATGGAGCTAGGACTAAGGTCCTGACAGTCGGATAAAGGAAGTATTTCCCAGGTGGCTTCCTTAAACTTTGTACCAAATGCCTGCCCCCTGGTGGTCCAAGTAACTTGCTTTTCTTGTATTCAAACCCTTGGTTTTGTTTAGGCTAATTCAGTTCACATAGTATGAACTACATGTTCTTTCATACAGCAAGGCATATAAAATCTGTTTATCTCCTTTATAATACAAGATTCCTTAGCAGGTACAGGGGGGTTCTTGTGGCTACAATTTAATGCTGGTACTATGAAGTTATAAATTGATTCTCAAAATTATTTGCAGTGGAATTCTTTGGGAGCCTGTAAATATCCAGTTCTCCATTAATCTTTCGTCTCATGGTTTCAGAATCTGCTGATAACCACTGCCGGAATGACTCTGTCACAGATTGCAAAGTGTTGATTTTACTAATTATCTCACTCATTCACATTTATTAGCCAGAATGAATTCTTTAGGAAATTTCCTTAATCAACCATATTTGATTACTCTGAAATACAATCACTGGAGAAATGTAGAATAAATGCTTTGCATTTCAGTATTTTAAATAAGGAATTATCTCCTACATTATTTTAGATTAACTACAGCAGTTTTTGAAGACTGCCTCATTCTACCATGCAACGAATTTTCAACAGAGCTCAGACAAGAATGGTATTTAGAGACTTCAATCTGAGCATTCAGTGCCCATAACCACTAGGTTGTTATTTTTTTCTGGAAAATTTAGTTCACAAAACTGGAAAGTATTTCTTTAAAAATATTAATCACATAAAAAAGCAAATTGCAAAATAAAATAAGCAAAAATTCCATAACAGATCAGATTTATGGAGATTTAGTTGAAGAAGCAGAGATAGAAAGATCTTCCATTCATTGGTTCACTCCCTAAATGGCCACAATGGCCAAAACTGTGCCAATCCCAAGCCAAGAGACAGGAGCTTTTTCTAGGGCTCCCACATGAGTGCAGGGTCCCAAGGCTTTGGACCATCCTTGACTGCTTCCCCAGGCCACAAGCAGGGAAATGCATGGGAAGTGGGGTACCTGAAACATGAACCACTGCCCATATGAGATCCTGGTGCTTGAAAGATGAGGACTGACATTGTTTTACCCTACATATACACCCTATACTTTCTACACACAGCAGTACCAATGTTTAAAATACTTAATCGACACATTAGTTATTCCGTAGCATGTTACTGAATTTCATGATGCTGTAAATTTTTTGTTCAAACTTAATTCTTGTTGTTGACTTTGTTTCATGGCTTCTGATTTAAGGAAATGTAGAGTAATGGTGTAATGGAGACGATCATATCCAGTTGTGAAGACAACATAGGCACTCGGGATGATCATAGGGGTTTTTTTTTGCCACTTTTTGTTGAAATAAATATGCTTATATATTACTAAATGTTCATTATAATAGAAATGTCTTACAGAAGCAGAACTACTAGGTCAAAAGGGAGCTATTTTTTCAATTTGAAGTACACAATTCTAAGTTACTTTTTAAATACCCCACAAGCAGCATACCAGAGTCCCCTCCAGTTATCTACTCACAGGAATTTCATTAAATGTTTGTCAATCTCATGCTGCCAATCTTGTCCAAGATGGAAACACCATTACTCACTGTAACAAACTGGAATTTTCTATTTCCATTCGTCATTGTCAACATATTACTAAATCTAAGAACTTTTTACTCAAAGTTCTCCTTATTCTAATTGGGTTCTTTCCCAATTATTGGTGATATTAAGCATGTTTTTTCTTACATGTAAGTAGACAGCTTTCTTAATCTCAACCTTTTGTGTTTTGCATCATTGTGCCTACGAGTGTGTGTAACTAGTTTGTTTTCTGTTTTGTTTTTTATATATTCAAAATATTTATACTTGATGACTAGCTACATTATAAATGTAATATTTCAGTTTGTTTTTTGCCTCTTACCTTTGCTTATATATTTTTTTTCTTACAGACAAGTTGGCATAAAAACATTAAAAATAAGCAAGGAACATAAAAAAAAGTTTGTCAGTCTAATGGGTGAAAAGCAATACCTCATTGCTGTTAATGAAATAAAACAGCACTTCATATACATATCGACATTTTGTATAATTTATCCTATCAATTGCCTATTGATATTTCTGGATCATTTTTCTATTGCACTCGCTGTTTGCTGACCTAATTGTCAGCATTTTATATTTTTATGGCTAGTATTCTCTTTCTGTTGTTCGCCTTCCAAGCCATCATTTTTCATGTGATTTCATCTTTCATATAATTTGTGATTTGAACATGTATTTATGGATTTAAATTTATTTACACTTTTATGGTTCTGATTTTTTTTTGGTATCATTTGCTTTCCTGTCACCTGAAAATTATAAAATATTCTCATGAATTCTCTTATCAGGTTATAATTTTTTTTTAGAAAAAAAATCTAGCCATCTGCAATTTATTTATCTGTTGCATGAAGTGAGTTTTCTAAACTGCTGTTTGTCCAGATGGCAGCCTGCTGTGGAAGGGCATTTGATACATAAACCATTATACCTCTACTGAAATAAAATACCAAATCATTGTATTTTATACTTTTCTAAGTACAAATTATGTTTTTTTCAGACACATTTCCCTCTTCCTACACCAATAGTATCTTACTATTTTGATCATCATTCTAAAGCACAGATTTTGAATTTCTTGTGAATTAATTAACTCACTTTTTGGTTGGTAATTACTATAAGGTCATTTACAGCTTCATTTAAACATCTAATAAATACTTTTGTGGAAATATTGAAAGAACTTTACCTGAGATCACCAACTAAAAAATAAACAGACAACAATGCTTAGTTAACTGAAAGGAAATTTCTATGAATTCTCTGGAAAGTATTTTAATGAAGCTTAAATTGCCCATTGAAAATTACTGCCCCTTGACAAGCCCTATCAACACATTCTTTGTTGTCTCATATTCCAATATCTGTCTTCTTTTGATCCCTTTGAAATAAGAAAATCAAAGACTGAAATACTAAGAACTCAAACTTTTCACTAGGAAAATGTCTCTGCAACTCAGTCTTTTTCACCTTCCCTTACTAAAAATCAGCTAATAGCATCAATATAACAAATATTTTTAAAACTTTGTAAGCTCTTATTTACAATGAGGCTGAGATACAAACATTTATAGTGAAACTAAGTTACAGGTACAACCCAGAGATGAGAATATGAGCTACAACAAACAATCTAAAATGGGAGAAAATGAGGAAAATAAAAAGCGAGTTTGTTGAGTGAGCCCAGCAATATTGGATGTTAGACAGACTCAGGAATAACACTTACGAAGGTGACAGCCTCTTTTTGTAGTGAAAAATTATATTCCTGAGTGGGCACTGTGGCACACAGCACATTAACTGGTGTTTGTGACACTGCATCCCGTATCAGAATTCCAGTTCAAGCTCCCTTCCTGCTTCTGATACAACTTTCTACTAATATGCCTGAGAAGACAACATTATGACTCAAGTACTTGGATTCCCATCTCCTACGTGGGATACCTGGATGGAGTTCTAGGCTCGTGGCTTTCAGCCTGGTACAGCCAGGTTGCTATGGACAATTAGTAAATAAGCAGTGAATGGAAGAGTGCTGGTTCTTTCTCTCTCTCTCTCTCTCTCTCTCTTCTCTGTGTGTGTTACTCTGCCTTTCAAGTACACAAAGTAAATCTTAACAAAAATTATCTCCTGCCTTATCAAGGCATAAAGGGAGAGAAAATGAAGTACACAGAGCTTGTAGCAGATATGGTATTAATGGGCTGGCATTGTGGCACAGCTGGTAAGCTCATTAAATGTGACACTTCTATGAGGCACCACACTGTGTTCTAGCTGCCCCACTCCCAATCCAGTTCCCTGTTAATATCCTGCAAAAAGCAACAGAAGATGGCCCAAGCGCTTAGGCCCCTATCACCTTGTGGGAGATCTAGAAGCGACTGGCTCCTGACTTGCCTTGACTCAGTCCTGACCACTACAGCCACTGAATGAATGAACCAGTAGACGAAACACCTCGCTTCCTCTACCTCCTTCCCCCAACTTTGACTTTCAAATAAGAAAAATAAATTAAAACAAAAAAACATTGAACATAGTTTGGTTCAGACAAGATGGGCCTATACCTAATTACATTAGTGGGCCACACTTGCAGAAATGTATAGTTCACCTGTATCCCTGTGGCAACAGAGGACAGAATCTTCAGGGTGCAAACAAGGATGACCTCCATGGCTCTTCCCCACTCTGAATTCCCACATGACTCCAGAGCTTTTGCAAAGAGACAACTTTCTCAATAGTGAGCATAGACCTTCACTGACACATGCATATGACATGAAAACTGTGGTGAAGAGCAATAAAAGTGTTCAACAGATTTTTTATAGTACTATAAAATATTGGCATGAAGTAAAAAAAATCATTAAAACCCAAAACACCACTGTTTTAAGAGTGTAATACAGCAAGCATTCTTGCATAAATGTGAGCACAATATGCAAAACATAATACACTCAAGAATTTAGGGAAGACACTAAGGATTAAAAAAAAGAGGAGATAAAATGTGATGTGCATGGGCTAAACAAAGTACAAGGATTTGGGGGGACTTCTGCTTCTGCCAAGATAGTATGCATGTACTTTTTTTCACTATTTCTCCTACTCAGTAAAACTAAAATAAAATTCTGGATATTACATATGTATAACAAACCTAAGGAACCAAGCAACAATATAGTAGTTAGTTCTCTAATTTTTCATTTTGGACACACACACACATATATATATATCAGACTGAATACTTAGAGAAACCAGTGACCTACAAGTACTAAAGCATCAAGACAGAATAAGTCCTAACAAAAGCATGCTACATCCTAGGGGTAAGACATATCCCAGTTACAGGCCATACTAGGCCCACAAAATGATTTGATCTCGAACTGCCAAGGCAAACATAGGTGGGATACAAAATTCAACAAATCTATATGAGGCTCTAATTTTCAAGTAGCTGAATTTGTATGGACTGTGAATGATGTTCCAAACTTCCAAATATCCTTGGCAGTAAAATGTTCCCCAGTCCTGGAAGTCTAGCCAAAGGACCAAGAAAATGGGCCATTGCAGAAACATCCAGGAAATACCTGTTACAATAGTGTATTCTATCCACAGCCAAGATAGCAAAAGCCAGAGTTAGAAGTCTAGATTTTTGCCATTCCCTAGGTTGTAGAAAGGCACCATAAACAATGTCCCTATTGAACTGCTGGCAAAAAAAAAGGAGTCAGAATTTTTATTTTCCATAAACAATAACAAAGCTCTTCCATTCCCTCTGGTGTCAGAGGAAGCTACTAGGAGAGATACATGACTCTTCTCAAGTAATATTCATAGATGACTAGTGGGAAATGAAAATTACATTTCTGATAAGCAGCAATACATTCTCCCCAGCGTGAACCTCAACACATACTGAAAAAAGAACATGGTCTTTTAGCTATCCTGGAAGTGATCAGGCATTCTCCCTTTCTTTGCTAGAATGTTATCACAAATAGTTAAAAGAGAACTTTGGAGTAAGATCTAGAGTCTCAAAATCTTTCATATGTCTGTTTCAATTTCCAAAATCACTAATTACACCAAGAGCAAGAAAAACCCTATCTTGAATGAAAAAAGGACAGCAAGTAAACAAACAGTGAGATGACAACGCTGTGATTTAAGTTGAACCTATCATCACAAAAATGCTTCATCATGCAGTTACACACACATCTAAAACAATATAAAAAAATCTCAGCAGAGAAATCTGAGATACAAAGAAAAACAAAAGGAAATTTCAGAATTGAAAGCCAGAATAATAGAAATTTAAGAAAACTGCTGATAAGGTTAACAGGAGAATACAGGGGACAGAAGAAAGAAATAGTGAACTTGAAGACAGAACAACAGAAACTCAACAATCTGAAAACAGAAAAAAAGGTGACTAGAAACTCTAGGATATTCCCAGTCATAAACATTCTAGCTATGTGTCTTCAAAACCACAGCAATGATTCAACTTTCCTATGTTATGTTGGGGCTTTTAATTGGTCGGGATGATACTCTGCTGGCTCTACCTTCAGACCAGAGATGGTCTCCCCAACATGCCGTTGAACTTATCTGGACAGTAAGATGCTGGACTCTATGCTGGGTATATATGCTTGCAATGAAAGAATCTCAACTGAACTTGAACTGTGGTAACGCAACAAGGTGGAGGAATCCACCATGGGGGCAGGGCTTGGGGAAGGGTGAGGGGAATCCCAGTGCCTATAAAACTGTGTCACATAATGCAATGTAATTAATGCTAATAAAAAAATGCCAAAAAAAAAAAAAAAAAGAAAAAAAGGTGGCTAGAAACTCTAGGATATTCCCGGTCATAAACATTCTAACTATGTGTCTTCAAAACCACAGCAGTGATTAAACTTTCCTATTTGACAAAAGACATGGTCATTGCATTCAAGCAGCTTAACATGCCCTAAAATATAAACCCAAAGTGAAACACATTAAGATATGTCATACTTAAACTTCTAAAAATTAAAAACAAACAAAAAAAAACTTGAAAATGCCAAGGAGGAAACAATTCAGAAGAGAGCAGTTTTATCCCTAGAAACAATGGAGGAAGCAAAGAAGCTGTATAAACATTTTCAAGAACTGAAAGAAGAAAATTGTAGACTCAGACATCTACATGCAGTGAAAACACTCTTCAGGAATGAAGAAGAAATGAAGACATAACCAGCTGAAGTGAAACTAAAAAGTAAACTTTACAAAGTGGTAATAGTTACCAAGATAATGATTAGTAAAAGTTTTATATACATACACAAAAAGCATAAAAACTGATAAGAAATCATAGAATATTAAGAAACAAGAATGAAAAGTTAAAGAGTGAAGACTACATTTTCTATTCTTACATTTCTAAATTATATTTTTCAGTTAAAAAAATCACAACATTGTTTGGTATGGCTCTATACACTGGAATACACAGAATTTGATACAATTATATTATAAACAGAGATCAGTAGAAGTGAGAGGTAAGGTATTGCCATCTCACTCAAACCAGAAAAATTCCAATATTAATAGAGTGTGATGAATTATGTACATACAATATAGTAACCACAGCAAACCTTAAAAATCATACAAACAAGTACAGGTAAAATATTAGATAAAGCATATAAATTGAACATCATTAAAATTAAAAATTATTTCATTGTCACAGATCTTACCATGGTGATAAAAAGCCAAAAAATGAGAGAACACATTTGAAAACTCTATAGACAACTAATACGACATTTAATGACAATAAATTTAGCTCTTTCCCTGAGATTAGAAAAAGGTCAAAGATTTCCTCATTTATCACTCTTACTTAATACAATATTTATAAAGATAAGCACAACATGGCAAAAAGAGAAAACGATAAGTCTAAGTATGAGTAGGAAAAAATCATGCAATGACATATATCTAACAAAGTATGTACAAGGCCTCACTCTGTATCTGAAAAACTACAATGAAAAAAATCAAAGAATTAAGTAAATTGAAAACTCTATGTTCATGAATTGGAAGATTCAGCATCAACCCTTCACACAAGAATTGATTTAAAGATTCAGCAGAATTCCAGCAAAAACACCTCAAGATATTTTGTAGAAACTGACACTAATTGCCAAATCCATAAAGACAGGCAAAAGATCAAGGTTAGCCAATATACAGCTGAAGAAGAACAATGTTGGACAGCACTCAGACTGCTCAATTTCCAGATGGTATAAAGCTAAAATGACCAAGATGGCCTGATGTCAGTGAAAAAACAGACATGCTGAAAAGACAGCCCAGGAGTATACTCACACAACTGAGGTCAACTTACATTTGACAAAGTCAAAAATGCAACTCAATAGAGAAAGGGTAATGTTTTATAAAGGGTACCAGACTAAGTATGTTCCATATAAAAACTTAAATAAATCGAGCCACAAATTTTAACTCAAACTGTATCATATAACATATTCAAAAATGCAATCTAGAAAACTTTTAAAAAGAATCATTGTACAAATTTGTGTGATTAGGGTGGTGATGAGCTTTTAGTCACAATACCAAAAAACTCAATTTAAATGGGAAAAACAGATCTATTAAAAACCAAAAACTGGGCCTGGTGGCATGGCCTAGCAGCTAAAGTCCTCGCCTTCAACGCCCCGGGATCCCAAATGGGTGCCGGTTCTAATCCCGGCAGCTCCACTTCCCATCCAGCTCCCTGCTTGTGGCCTGGGAAAGCAGTCGAGGACGGCCCAATGCCTTGGGACTCTGCACCCACGTGGGAGACCCGGAAGAGGTTCCAGGTTCCTGGCTTTGGATCGGCGCAGCCCCGGCCGTTGCGGCTCACTTGGGGAATGAATCATCGGACGGAAGACCTTCTTCTCTGTCTCTCCTCCTCTCTGTATAACTGACTTTGTAATAAAAATAAATCTTTTTTTAAAAAAAAAAAGCAAAAACAAAAAAAACCCACAAAAACCAAAAACTTCTGCTCTACAAATGGGAAAGATATGTTATTGGCTGATAAATATTGACACAATAGAGCTAATGTAGGATAAATATTCAAAAGTATAAAAGAACTTAAAATTGAACACATAAAAATGGAACAACCCAATTTGAATATGGGGAATAATACTGACATAAGCACTTTAAGAGTGTATATATGTGTATACACATAGATGTACATACATCTATATATACACAGATGTCAAGAAAGAATATGAAAATATGATCAACTACATTTGTCATTAAAGTAGTATAAATTTAAAAGCAATAGCATACACCATATACATGTTTATATAATACATATGTATGTGCATGCAAATAAATAAAATTCCAAATGGGCACTGGTTCTAATGCTGGCAGTCCCACTTCCCATCCAGCTCCCTGCTTGTGGCCTGGAAGCCTTGGGACCCTGCACCCAAGTGGGAGATCCGGAAGAAGCTCCTGGCCCCTGGCTTCAGACTGGCTCAGTTCCAGCTGCTGCAGCCACTTGGAGAACAACTCAGCAGATAGAAGATCTTCCTCTTTTTTGAAAATTATCTGGTTATATGCGAATGGAATAATTTCTGTATGCGAATATCCATCAACAGAAAAAGGATATTAAACATAAGCTAAGAAAAATCTTCATAAAATGGGGACTCAATGAGTATTTGTTCATTAATTGTGATAAATGTATTATATTAATGAAAGATGTTAACAATAAAAAGTGGTATTCAAGATATGTTTACAATTTTGCACAAATTAAAAGCTGACCTAAAATAAAAACTATTATTTAGAAAATTATCATAAGGAAAAAATCAAATATAAGTAAAGAAGCTAAAGGCATGAGCAGTCATAACACTAAAGGGGATATGCAAATAGAAAATAAGCACATGAAAAGATGATTAACTTCTACTAGAAGTATGTAAAATAAAATCATGATGGGATCACTAAACACCTTTGAAAATGACTAATTTAGCATGCTCTCAACACCCACTACTGGCAGGGAAAACTGGGTTAGTCCCACAGTACTAGTGGAAAACAAAACGCCTCTTGGGAAAGGTCTGGCAGCTTCTCAAAACTCAACAACTGCATTCCTGGACACCTATCCCAAGGAAGTGAAATCTTACGTTTACACAAAACCTTTACACGAATATTTTAGAAGTTTCATTAATAACAACTACAAATTGGAAATAATTCAGATGTTCTTCAATCAGTGAATGGTCAAACAACAAAAAGAAACAAGCTATTTATAAATGCAACAGCTTGGGTGAATTCCGAGAAAATAATGCTTACTCAAAAAAAAAAAAAAAATCCTGAAGGGAGGGAATTTGGCGTAGCAGTTAGGCTGCTGCTTGGAACATCTGCAACTAATATCAGACTGTCTAGGTTGGAGTCACAGCTCCACTTTCAATTTAAGTTCTTGCTGATGCACACTATGGGGAACAGTAAGAGATGGCTCCAATAAGTGGGTCCTGCTATCATGTGGGAGACCAGCACTAAGTTCCTAGCTCTGGTTCTAACCTGACAGCCCAGCTACTGTGAGCATTTGGGGAATGAACCAGTAGATGAAAGGTTCACACCTACCTTTCTCTCTTGCTCTCTCTCTCTCTCTCTCCCTTCCTCCCTCCTTCCCTCCCTCTCTCCTTCTTCGTCTTCCCCTCTCTTCTCTCTCCTCCCTCCCACCATTCCTTCCTCGCTCCCTCCTCATCTCTCCATTTCAAATAAAATGTAATTTTCAAAAAATATCCTCTCAAAAAAAAAAAAGCCCACCTCTTCCATTTTACAACATTTTAGAAATGAGAAAATTATAGAGCACACTAGCAGTTCAGTGGCTGGGAGGGTTAGGGCCAACAAACAGGTGAAGACGGAGATTGGAGCGGTTATGTCAATAAAACATAAAAGATCAACATAAGGAATAATTCTGGCAATGAAATGTTCAGTATCTCAATTGTATCAACATGAATTTCCTGGTTATAGTTTTTCCTGCATTACAGTTCTGCAAGATGCTGCTATAAGGAAATGTTTTTGTTTTACTTATAAACTCATGTGAATCTACAATTATCACTAAATAAGAAGTTAAATTAAAAAAAAAAAACCTACAAGAAAAATGAGTATGGGGCCACTATCCTGCTGCTATGTTACCATTCCACACTGCAGTGCCGGTCTGAGTCCCTGTGGATCTGGCTCTAATTCAGCTCCCTGCTACTGTGCCTGGGAAAGCAGCAGATAACCGTCTAGTTACTTGAGTCCTTGCCTCCGGTGTGGGATGGCTAGAATGGAGTTCCAGGCTCCTAGTTTTGGTCTCGCCTAACTCAGAATGCTGCTGCTCTTTCTGGAGTGAGCCATTACATAGAAAATTTTCCATCTCAATCTCTCACTTTATGTCTTTCTGTCAAATAAATAAAATAAATTCTTCTTTAAAAACTAATATAAACTAGAAATAAGAGCAAGAACAATCACTGTGAAAAACTGGTAAGAGATATGGAAGATAAAGGAAGCCAATCAACCAAGGCTTAGATTTTAAAAATATTATGTACAGAACACAGAAAAAGACATATTTTTCAAAAGATCATACTAATAGGAAATTATAATACTTTAAGATTTACCCTGAAAAAGTAAGATTGGATTTCCTTGAAGAGCATCTCATATACCATAGACAACTGTCCTTAAACAGCCAAAACCAAGACAATTTTAGAATCTCTAATGCATAATTTGAAAAAGGAATTGTTTGATAAAATGGTCAGGTAAGCCCTATGTGAAAGGGGAAGAAATAAAGCTGATGTTCATTTTCTCCACATTGGCATTTTTGACATCAAGAAACAGTAAAGCAATATGTAGAATTACTTTAGGAAATATGATCCAAAGATCTACTTCCAGCCAAACTATTTGCAACATACATACACAGAGTTATAACAATCAATAACCTAGAGATTATTTTTTCCATGACATTTTTCTGATCAATGTATTGGAGAATAAGCTTCTTCAAACCAAGAGATAATTGGAGAAACTGCCAAAAAAGATAACTAGTAGGTATTGAAAAGAAGTAATTGTACAAACATATCTGAAACAACTACAGGAATTATATGTAAAAGCCAAAAAGATAATGTTGTATGTTCTGCAACACAAAAATGATAAAATTTGCAAGTACTACGAGGGTGGGGGAGAGGGGAAAAAATGAGAAAAGGTTAAGTACATACATTTTATAAGATCTATAGCCAAGCAAAAGAGGAAAAGGGGCTAAAAATATATAAGCAGCTCATGTTATATTAAACGTTCCATGTGAAATAAAAAAATATAAACAAATACAGTTGTCACTCAATATCCCTGACAGATCATTCCAGACTCCCTGGTGATATGAAAGCCCATGGATGCTCAAATTTCTTATTTAGAATGATGTAGTATTTGCATATCACCTATGAAATTCTCCTATATACTTTAAAACATCTCTAGATTACTTATAATACCTAATGTCATGTAAATACTATGTAAATACTTGTTGTACTGTATTGTTTAAGAAATAATAACAAGAAAACATGTCTGTGTATGTTCAGTGCAGATGCAATTTTTTGAAATATTTTTGTTCTGTGGCTTGTGGACTTTGAGAATGCAGAACCTGGGGATACAGAAGGCTGGCTGCATATAAGAACAATTCATAAACAAGTTTCTGGGTTTTTTTCTCCTTCTAAAACAAAAAGATGGTTAAAAATTATGTTACATGTATACAAACAAGGGTCATTGAAATGAGCCTGTGAAACAGTGCTAGCTGCACTGCAAACTCAGGCAAAAACAGCGGCCAGGACTGTGGTGCAGCAGATAGAGCTGCTGACTGTGATGCCAGCGGCCCACATGGGTGTCCATTCCTGTCTCAGCTTCTCAGCTTCTGATTCAGCTGCTGCTACTGGCTCAGGAAAAACAGCAAACATGGTCCGTGTGTTTGCAACACTGCTCCCCACATGGGAGGACCTGAATGAAATCCCTGGCATCGGGCTTCAGCTTAGCTCAGCCTTGGGCTTGGCAGCCATTTGGCGAGTGAGCCAGCAAATGGAATGTCTCTCTCTTATCTCTCTGTAACTTTGAGGTTCAAATACATAAATAAAAGTATTTTAAAAGATAATGCATCAAATATCAAAATAAACTTGTACTATGATCTTATGATGCGTACACACCCATACACACATACATATACAATGTTCAGACACACTACCAAGTAAATCTTCCTCTGGAGACAAATTCAAGTTTGGAAAAGGATATGTAACAATATTTTATTTAATACTAAATATGTGGCTTATTATTAAGAATTCAAAATACACCTCAATATTTATTTTTAATGACTCATGGTGTAAATATTATAAAAAGTTATATTACAGAAAATAATGTAGACAAGCAAGAATATAACAAATATGCCCAAACATTTTCTGTAATTGCTACTATGTAAATACACGAAATTCTAACAATTAACCAATATTGTACTAGATGCTTCAATGTTTTTACCGAAAGCTTTACAAAATGTTCTTTATAAAATGCTGTAAATCTCTTAAACCTAGACAGACGTAAGTACATAGAGGAAGGGAAGCCATGTAATTTACTAAATGTTTCTAATTCAGAAAAGCACATCCAAAGATCTTCATAATTTTAATTATTTTAAGAAGAATTAACAAACTGGAAATAAGTTCACATAGCCCTTAACACATTTTTTGTTGACTTCTGCAATTATCAAAATCTTCTCTTTCTCTCTTTTCTATTCTTCCTCTCATCGCATTACGTTATTTTACTCTTTGAATCCCTTGTGTCTCCACTAAGGTCTTCATGCTTCTTACAGACCACTGCATTGGACTATCCGGAACAGTCGATATCCCTGGAGACAGGCTAGGCAAAGAGCAGTTTGTATTTCCTAGATGGGGTTCTTCACTGTGGCACAGCGAGTGGATTAGCCACTGCCTGAGACACTGACATCCCTTACCAGAGCAGTGGCCTGAGTTCCTGCTGCTATGCTTCCCACCAAGCTCCCTGTTAATGGGCATGGGAAGGCAGCACAAGACTGCCCCAGCAGAAAATGGGTACTTGGACTTGTACAGCTGCAGGGAAAATCTCAATAGAGTTCTGCTCCTAGCTTTAGCCTGGTCCAGTCCTCATCATGTTTGTCATTCAGATGGTGTACTACAGATAAAGACTCTCACATGCTCTCTTATCTCCTCTTCTCTCCTGTTCTCTATCACCCTGCTTTTTAAACAAAATAAAATCATTAAAAAAATTTCCTGGGTGATTACTGCTCATACTGTACTCTGAGAACCACTGTTGAGTTCCGCAAATAACATCTGCTCCTGCAGTGGCCACTGGAGAAAAGATAGAAAAGACAGACAAAATATCCAAACACCATGAAACTATTAGATGAGATTCAGATAGCCGTAGACAGATTTTTTTTTAGTAAAAACCAATTCAAGAGTTCAGAGAAATTGTATAGGTGTGCATGCATACACACACACACACACACACACACACACACACAAATGCACCACATATGCACTTTCTATGAAACCCAAGGATCTTCAAATACACTGGAGGGTGGTCTTTCCATTTTTTAATCCTTATTTCAACTAATCGATTCTCTGCCTTTATCTACTTCACAGTTAGTATTCAAAAAAAATCTCATTTCATAGAACGTTCTGTTTCTTAAGGGAAAGGTATTGGCAACTCTTGGAACAGTCTTACAGTGAAACTCTTTAATTTGCCACACCCAAATACCAGATAAAAGACATGTTGATAGTTCAACAAGAGAAAGACAGACAAATAATTTTCCAACTTTAGTTTTCTCTAATTTTAAGATTGATCCCTGCTGAGAAATCCAAACACCTTGGGCTTTATCTGTTAGGTCAATTAGCTTCTAATGTTTAATCTAGGGCTTATTATGTTAGGTCAACTAATTTCTAAATTTTCTAAGGTCTGATCCAAAAGAAAATCTAAGCCTCTCCTCACCCTCTCAGAGTAAATAGAAATGTTATTCCTGCATATAAAGATGATGTGATTTATTTAACCGTATTTATAGAATATTTCCCTTTATGCTATCATACTTCAGAGGAATTTAACACAGAAATGTAAATGGTTAGCATATCTATATCCCTCCTAGATAACAGTCGAGGTGTAAACACTTATCCTGGAATCCCAAGCATAATAGGTACATTAAAATGATTGCCTGAATCTAATTATAGATACAGCTTCAGTCCTCTGCTCTAGGTAATTGTACCGTTAAGTGCTACCCATTTTAAATTTGTCTTTTATTTTTTGAACTTATTTTCTTGCCTTTTGAGTTTCATTTGTGGTGCAATATAAAGAATGGTGTTGCCTGCTGCTGAGTTCTTGTTGAAAAAGCACTATATTAAGGTGCAGTCTGAAACGTGACAGCATATGTAAATGTGCTGATGACGCTAAAAATACATGGATAAATGATGCATGACACCCATAGAGCATTCACATCTTTATATTTATATAGTACCTACATGTAGACATTAGAATTCTATTTATGCATTTGCCAAGAGAGAGAAAAGTGTCTGCATATGTCTTGTAAATATGGATCGGGCTCATGCCCAATGCAGATGCGCATGAGAGAGGAGAGTGGGGGAAAGGACATGCATCTCTGGGAGGAAGCTGTCTGTCAGATCACTTCCCCCGAAAAGGTTTCTGGAAAATGAAAACAAAGATGACGACCCACAGATAAGAAAAATATACCCAAAGGGGATAAAAATTCTTTTCTGTGATGTTTCAGTACTATGTATATTTTCCTATAATTCTTTGAAAATTAGTAATCTCGAAATGCTATGTGTAAAACATTGCTCTTAGAGTATGGGCTAAAAGATCACAAGTACTCTTATTCCCTGATAATCAGAGAGATCACAATTCTACTCATAGTTTGTCCATCACCACGATAGAAACTCACAAGGAGACTAGAGCAGTTTTCAAAGGTAAAATGACATCACTGATGGGATGTCTGTGAAAGGGCTCTGCCCGTGAATGAAGTCAGTCCAACTGGGATCAGAGTTCCAAGCCTTAGCATTTCTGCAACTTTGTACCTCTGAGCCTGAGTTCTTAAAACTGTAATATAAATATGATTGAGTAACTACCTTGGAGTGAAGTTTTAAAAAATTAAGTGGTAGATGCTGACAAATTATCAGCACAGCATCAGGGCATTTCTAAATGCAATACATAACAGCTATTCATTATATTTATGCTCTATTAATATTTCTCCCTTGAATAAAAAACCTTACTTAAGTTACCTTAAATATTTTAATATTTCCACTCCAAATTATGAATACCTAATTCCCAAATAGTTTAACATATACAAATTTGCCCCAAAATCTGATTTTCTCAACAATAAATCATGCAGTTTTATGTTTTACTCTGAGAAATGTTAGATGTGTATAACCACTTTAATTGGCATCGTTTCTAAGAATGTCTTGTCCTTCTAATATACTTGAGAAGTAATATACAACAATGCAGAATCCATGTCTCAAATTCGGAAACCTAGGCTTTTTCAAAACTTTACAGAATCTGACCCTACATGAGGGATACGAATGGGACAAAGTGGTAGGGGGAGATCTTTTGCTCCTCACCTTTCTCCTAAATCTGATTTTTCTTCATCCCCTCCCCTTCTTTTCTAATCCCCTCACTCATGTTTTGTTGTTGTTGTTTGTTTGTTTGTCCGACAGTAACATAAAAGGATGGTGGTGAATAAAAATTTACGAGTTCAAGATCTTTAGATGAAGCATTTGATATTCACAGTAAAAATACTCCAAAGTGTTGGTTCAAGTATGGGTCCCATAGCACCAATTCACAGATGATCTCAATTTTAACTCCACAGAGCCTTACAAATACAGAGATAAGTAAATGCTAACCTAATACATTAACAATCTTATATGCTACAATCATTCTCTCTAAAACGTTTTTCTCTAAATAACACAAGAAATATATTCTGAGTAGAAAAAGAATGGCAATTTCTCTGTCAGAGTTAACAATATATAAGAAACCTAAGCATTTTAAATAAGCAAATTAGTGTTCTTAAACATGGTAGCTTAGCATTCTGAACACAGAAAAGGCTCACGATACTTTTAAATAATAGCAATACAATTTTAATAAGGTTGCATTTTTTATTAGATGCACTTAAATACTCTTTCTGATCTCTCACATTACGCTCAGCAGTTAAGCAGTCTTTTGTGGAGCTTTTGTAACCACCTCATTTAACATTAGGTATATCTTTTAGTTTAATTAAAGCATTCCTTTCTTTCAGTGATAGTCAATTGTTTTCAGTTCACCCATTATGCATAATTGTTTTCTTTGATCCATTCAAAGCCCAGCTATTTTTCATGGATAATTAAATCAACACTTGACCACTACATTTAATGTTTAACTCAGTCTCATTTCTATCATGAAAACCCGCGATTCTGCTCATAACATGTCTTGTAAAGCTTGCTCACATTGTGAAATTACACACTAGAACTTGTCCATGTAAGTAGAGGCAAAGTGTACACCTCAGGAATTCCAGCAGAGGGCAGTAAAGCAAGAATAATCCTTCCTGTTAGAAGAGAAATTGATGATAACGTTTCCTGATATTTTTTTCAGATCAAATTAACATCAGAGTATGTGTGTTGGGGGTTGGGGTGGGTGGAACAAATCTATCCTTGGTGAGCCAACTCATTTCTCACTTAACCTCTTTCTCAGCTGAATAAGAGCCACTGTGTGCACAAGATAAGAGACAAGATATTTTCAAAACACTCCTAGTATTAAAACCAAAGCCATAAATTCTGTTACAAAAACTGACATTTTCATCACTGTACTTTGGCTTCTTTTACATTTCATGGATTTTAAGAATAGGTTCACATCATTGAGGAAAGTAATCAAACTTTTGAAGATTACTTCTTGCCAAGAAATTGTTAAATACATTTTGATTTAAAAAAGCAGTAATACAAACAAAAGTAAGTTGGCTTTGCTTTCATAAAAAAAAATCAAAGATGCATTATTTATTCCAATTTAGAAAAAGGGAGGTGAAATTTCTCATCCAAAGAATTTCCAATTATAACATTTTTGGACAATGAGGAATCAATTATTTGCCATCTGTTCATTTTCAAAGAGAGCTTCTGCTATTAACAACTAGAAGCAATGCACTAAGGATCATCAGACCTGAAAAGAGAAGCTCAACTCTCTAACTCATACCCAGTGATATTAGAAAATTGCTTACCCACCAGCGCTTCAGGAAGAAAAATCCCTAATTAACAGCTTTGCCAATTTCCATAGTGTAAATACTGAAACCATGATCTCTTTCAAACCACCAACAATAAGGAGCTAAATGCTGCATGGGAAGAGAGGTGCATACCAGCACACTGCTAGATGGTGTACTCAACCTGTAGCTGTGAGTCCTGGTGAATAACCTTAAGAGACCAAAGATAACAGTAAAACAATAATTAGCAATTCACAAGTTCTGAGTGCTTAATTGAATTTTTGTAATGGTGATGTTTAGCAAAACAACTGAAACTAACAATTACTGCTGATGAGTACATATGAACTGACTTTGGCACATGGCAAACACAGTGGACTTTCTGGAACTTCCACCTGAGAGAAGCAGGACAAAAAAAAAAAAAAAACATCCTAGCAATCAACGGTGAGACCCAGCAACTGTTTTCACCTACAATATTTGATCATCCCTTACATTCAGGTTTTCAAAGCATGAAAAACCATATGCCGTTAGTGGATTATAATTCAACTTTTAAAATTAAATTTCCTCCTGCTAGACGCACATTTTCATATTTAATCATTTGTGCCACCCTCATGCTTTTTTCTCCCATATCTATGAACATCTGTTATTATGTAACTTTTAAAAATCAGCTCCTTTTAAACTTTAAATAATTTTATTAGAATATATATATATATGAAGGAAAGGTCATTATCATGTTTTTATAAATAAGTATTAACCCAACAAATAAATAATGAACCAAAATATTAGCAAATTATAACTAGGTAATTTTTTATCTTAGGCCTGCTCTGTTTACCAAAGAAACAAACAATTGCTGCAGCAAGTTTCAAAGTGGTTTTAACTGCAGCAGTACCTTCTGAGATTGTCTCCTTGAGATAATGAGAAAAACCAGCTAAATCAGAAATGACTTTCTGGCAATGCAAGTCAATGTTGTTTGTTTTCATGTCCATGTTTTTGCACATGTAACCCTTACAGTATACCCTATACACCTCATGCTTCCTTGAAGTGCATATTCCTAGTTCTTAACAGTACCGCTACACAACCAGTTACTTGTACTAAGAACCCAGGAACTTTGTTCCTACAGATTGCAAATTTCAGCAATTCAACTGCAAAAGTAAATATCTTACATATGAATATGGATAAATAACTTAATTCCTAGTATTTCTCAGTTTCCCACACAGTTATTAAGAAGATTAAAAGCTCTTATCACAGTAATTGTCTCATATAAAATATTTTAAAAACAGTAACTGTAATTACTGCTCTGGCTGAAGTTATAATTATCAATAAATATACTTGGTATATTTTACCAACTCACAGAAAATTAAAAGCAGTAAATTAGCTACAGAGATCGCCTGGGATTAGTATTCTGAAGGCAGAAAAAGTCAATTGCTGCTCATTCTTGAGAAAACAATCCATTAACAGGAGACTCATGGACAGGTATTTTAAGAACAAATAGACGGGGCCCAGTGCAATGGCTCTGTGGTGAAATCCTGGCCTTGCACACTCTAGGATCCCATATTGGCGCAGGTCCATGTCCCAGCTGCTCCACTTCACATCTAGCTCCATGTTTGTGGCCTGGGAAACCTGTAGTAAGGCCCAAAGCCTTTGAACCTTGCACCCACATGGGAGACCCCAAAGAAACTTATGGCTCCTGGCTTCGGTACGGCTCAGCTCCAGCCACTGTGGTTATTTCAGGAGTGAATCAGTGGACAGAAGATGTTTCTGTCTCTCCTTCTCTCTGTAAAACTTCCTTCCCAATAAAAATAAATCAATCTTTAAAAGAAATAAATGGAGGACTCCCAATGAAACTGTTAAATATATCTTGACAATAGGATACTAGACTATCTACCATTGCCTATACCTACAATGCCATGATACACTAAATAGCAGAATATTGGACTTGTGACTCTTGCTAAGGGACTATATTATTCCAATAATATGGGGGAACAGCGGGGGAGGGAATGGGGAGTGATCTATAGAACTGAATCATGAAATAGAATTCTAAAAAACATTCAAAACTTCTGAAATAATTTTTCAAAAAAAGAAAATGCCAACAACTCTCCAAAGTAAAACTGAAATTAATCACCACTGGTGAGCATGTGATTCAAGCCTGGGTGTTGGTCAGGCTAGGCAGGTTAGCTTCACCCATCGGAGTGTGGGGCATGCTGGGCTAGGTTATCACACCTACAGGTTTGCATGAGTCAGAGATGGGAGTAGACTGGGTGAGGGCCAGGCTTTAGCACCCGCCAGTGAGAGTTGGGACTGGGGGTGAGTTGGGTCAGGCCAGGCCACAGCATCCCATGGCAAAGACCAAGACAGGGCATGAGCTATGCCAAGTTGAGTCAGAGCAACCACTGGCACGAACAAGATCTAGGGCTGGGAAGAGGCCTGATTGGGGAGCTAAGGGAACATGCTGGCTAGGTTGTGGTTCCCACTGGTGAGCACAAGGGCAAGAATTGGGGGCAGCAATCTGGGGTAGACATTGCTGCTGTATCACTTGGTATGGGTGTGGACTGGGTCTGGGGAGTGTCAGACTGGGCTTGACTCCAGCACCTACTGGTATATGTGAGAGCCAGGGTGAGTGTAGGATAGTCTGGGCCTTGTCTTGGCTGCCACTCAACCACATGAGAGCTATCATGGTGTAGACCAGGTGTGGCTGGGCTGTAACATTCAACATTAAGAACCAAACTGGGTGTGGGCCAGTTGTGCAAGGCCACTGTTCCTTTAGGACAGGAGGTGAACTAAGTCAACCTGGGTTAAGGATCCACCAGTGTGTGCAATATCTGACTACAGAGGGGCTTGGGTAACTCCTTTATCAGGGTGCAGTCCCTGCAAGTGAGCACAAGAACCAATGCAAGGCAAACAGATCAAACCCAGTTACAGTACTTGCCAGCATACAAGTGGCTCAGGTCTGGGGGTGGGCCAAGCTGGCCCAGTTCCTAACACCCACTAGCAGATCTGAGAACTAGGATGGGGTGCAGAACAGGCTGAGTTGGGCCACAGCAACAGGCAGTTCATATTAGGATTGGGATTGGGGGCTGGCTTGGTCAGGTTGGGTGTACGTGCCAGCACCCACCAGCACAAACTGGAACAGTGAGCAAACGAGGCCAAGTCAGACTACAGTACCCACCAGCAAATGCCGAGGTGAGAAGGGCCAGGCCTGACTGGATCAGAGCACGTACCAGCATACGTTGAGACTCAAAGGGTGGGAGGGGAAGAGGGGAAGAGCCCTATAGTGGAACAGTGGGAACTCCCCTGCTGGGCCACTGCTTCCACTGGTGAGCATGAGACTGGACTGGAAGTAGACCAGGCTGGGCTGTAACACCTGCTGACCTGTATGTGAACTGGGTTAGGGAATAAGCCAGGCTGGGCTAACTGATGCAGGCATGAGCCAGAGTAAGGGCAGGCAGGTTGGGAGTAGGGACAAGTCGCGTCGAGCTAGACTGCAGAACTACCTGGAGACTGCAAGATCCGAGGCAGGAAGTCGGTCCAATAGGGAAACTGTGGGCACCTCTCTGATGGGCTGCAACTCCCATTGATGAGCATGAGAACCAGAACTGGGGGCAGGCCTGGCTAGACAGATGGTAGAACTTCCTGGCATGAGTGTGGACTGGAGGGTAAAATCAGTTGGGTTGAGTTAGGCTTCAATACCCAACGATGTGTACAAGACCTGAATGAGATGTGAGACAGAACAGACCAATCCACCACACATGCTGGCAGGCACAGGAACCAGGGCTGGTGACCAGCCTAGTTATTGGGGGGTCACTGTGACTGGGCTGCTGCTGCCCCTGGTTTACGTGAGAACCAAGTGTGTGGTGGGCAGGGCTGGGCTGGGCCTCAGTACCCACTCCTTTGCATAGAGGAAGCAGAGAACGATGGGCAGAACAAATTGATAAACTACCTGAGTGAAGCTTGATGGCAAATTTCTGGGTTAATGGAGACTGAGATGGACTACGTCAGCTAATTGACTCTGAACAATTTCCGCATCCTTGGATCTGTGAGATCAACAGCATTTCAAAACTATCAAAACTACTTGAGCGGAACTTCAGAACATGCTCCACACTGGGTATGTTGGGATAACATTGGGTGGCTGATTCCCACCCCTGGGTGCTGATGTGACTGGGAAGCTGGGTGTGGTTTCTCCCTTTATCTCCCCCACTTCCCTAGGCACAATAAGAAGAAAAACAAAATGTGTAAACCATGGTCTCATCCACTTTCCCCTAACCCTTGACACTTCCCTCGCAAATCAAATAAGTAACAGCACAAATAAATAAATAAATAAATAAATAAATAAATAAATAAATAAAATAATCACAACATGCTATAAAAGTTTAACGACAAGGGTCAGCATTATAGCACAGCAAGTTGCCACAGGAGTACTGGTTCCAGTCTTGGCTCCTCCACTTCTTATCCATCTCCCTGCTAACTGCCTGGGAAAAGCAGCAGATGGCCCAAAAGCCTGGACTCCTGATACCAGCATGAAATTCCTGGCTCCTGGCTTCAGTTCATGGAAAGTGAAATTTTAAACACTTACTTTGGTGCAAAAAAAAAAACTCCTCAAGAAGCCATGCATTTTTTCTGTAATATCTATTTTCCATGAATAGTTTGAAAATTCCTCATAGCAAAAGTTACACAATAGTTGGTACTCACACTCATGCTTGGCTAATGCACACTGTATGACATTGTTCATACAAAACTTGACCGTTATATTTCTTTGTCCTCTGTAACTATCACATAGACCTTATATCACTTTCCTTCATAAAACTAGTAAATAGAACCCAAAATTCAGAACAACTCTTACCTTGGAGCCCCCTCCTAACTATTGCAGCAGGAAGTTTCTCACTCTGTTTTTGTTTTTTTAATTTTATAATACAATTCCATAGATTCCGGGATTCGTTCCCCGTTCCCATGTTCCCTTCCCCTCACACTGATTTTCCCTATATTTTTACAACAGTATAGTCCTTCATAAACAGTCCTATGCCCATCATTCTGTTATTTAAGTATTATCTTAACACTGTATGTATGGAGTAAATCCTGCTTTGTTGTTCACTACCTAAAAAAAAAATTATACAGTAGAGATTCCTTGGTAATTCAAGAAAAGGATGAATATGCATATATTTATCAACCAAAAAATGCTATAAATTGAAATTTTATACTTTTCCATAGACTGTTATCTTTATTATGTCAGCTTAGCAAGACTAGCACATAAATGTCATTTTAAAAATATGACAGACCAATTAAATAAAAGTAAACACTCTCCAATCTTATATCAACTTTGAATAGTTAAAGAGAAAAAAAAAGAAGAGTAGAGGCAGGTGTTGTACACAGCCTCTTAAGCCCTCGATTGGGACACCTACATCCAGTGTAGGAATGCCCCACTTACCTACTGGTTACTCCAGGCTTCTGACCAGGCTTGCTGCTAACGAATCAGGGAGGCAAGATATGACAGCCCAAGGACCTCGGTACCACCCTTCCTCTGGGAGTCCCTGAGAGGTTTTTCTGGCTAGTAGCTTCCATCTGGGCCACTTCTGACTTTTGCAGATACTTGGGGAATGAATCAGTAGATAAAATATTCTCTCTCCCTCTTTCTGTGTCTCCCGCCCCCCCATCTTTGTCATGATACCCTCCAAATTAAAAAAAAAATCTTCAAAGAAAAATAGAAGAGTAACAAGGAAACATCTGTGAGCAGATTTTGAGAAAATCACTGAACAACAGTTGTGACTTGTAATCAGGACTCAGTTATTAAGCAAATTTTAAAAATAAGTTCAGTTATATCTTGATTTAGGCAGGTCAGCATAATAGCATATTTTGGAAATTATTTTATTACCTTAAAATTTTGTCTGTCTGGAAGAGAGAAGGAGAGCCAACAAACTCCTGTTTTTCCAGTCCATGAATGCTTGTCATGGTTGGGTAGCACTGAAGTTGAAGACAGGGGTAGTAATGTTACTCAGGTATCCCCTGTGATTGGCAGGAACAAAGTTACTCAAGCCATCACTGCTTCCTTCCAGTTTGCAACAGAAGGCACTTAGGCTCCTCAGTAGCTTTAACCAAGAAATCTAACCCAGACGCTCTGATGTGGGATGCAAGACTCTTCATTGCTGAACATCCACTCCAATCTTTTCACTGACTAAATTTTTTTTACCTAGCTAAATAAATACAATTTCGTGATTCTGTTTTGTAAATTTAGAAAAAGACTATAACATATCCCAGAATTTTATTATGGCTGCATTTGAAGACATGGGTAATTTTATGTTCTTTTGTGTGATAATGTCCATGTTTTCTAAAGAGAATACTACTATTCTGTGATCCACAGAAATCAAATGTTTTGCTTCAATAATTATAATTAAAAGGTAAAATTTTATTTCAGAATCTCTGATTTAAAATCACCTTTGCTTCTTTGAAGTCATTGAGTCATTCATCTTAGAGTACAAGAATATCAGATTCATATAAACATAGGAAATTATTTTAGAACTGTTAATACTGATGAACAATGATCTAAACTTCTTAATAAATATTATGACACATTTATGTCTTTTGTTCTTCCTGATCTGCAAAGAGTTTTTCTGTTGCATTTTTTTTTCTACAGTATGTGGACTGTAAATCAAATTTTAAAAGGTAATCAGGATTACATAACTTGAAAGATTGTTGAAAGAATACACAGGCTGCTGTTTCATGTGAGAGTCTGAATACTGGGCCCGGCACGGTAGCATAGTGGTTAAAGTTCTTGCCTTGCACACGCCAGGAACCCATATGGGCACCAGGTCATATCCCGGTGACCCCACTGTGGCCTGCGAAAGCAGTTGACAAGAGCCCAAGGCCTTGCAACCCTCCACCCAAATGGGAGACCCAGAGGAAGCTCCTGGCTCCTGGCTTCGGATCTGTGCAGCACTGACCATTGCAGCCAGTTGGGAAGTGAATCAGAGGACAGAAGATCTTCCTCTCTGTCTCTCCTCCTCTCTGTACATCTGACTTTCCAATAAAAAAATAAATCTGAAAAAAGTTTTAAGATACTTAGAATGAGTATTTAGCACAACCATTACAATGCTGCTTAGGATGTCCACACTCCCTTACTGAAGTGCCTGAGTCTGAACCCTGCTCCACTTCTGCTTCCAGCTTTACTGCTATCTCACACCATGGGAAGGAGCCGAGGATGGCTCAAGGACTGGAGTCCTTGCCTTCCACGTAGGAAATTTTTATTTGAGTTCTTGGCTTCTGCCTTTGGCCTGCCCCAGTTTTAGCTGATAGGGAATAAACCAGTGGATGAATATATTTATGCAAGAGAAAAACAGAGTGGGCCAGGTAGGCCTGAGAAGGCAAGCAGATCACAATGCGCGTCTGGTCTCCAGGGTAAGGACAGGAAATGCTGGGTGGATGCCTCCCAGAATGTAAGCAGTCCAGAGAAGTTCTGACAAAGTTGTTGGGGAAATCTGGAGCCAATGTCAAGGGTTCAGCTCTTTGTGCCACGATCAGAAACTTCCAAGCACCTAGGTCTCACACAAGGCCAAACTGTATTCTCTAGTCCAGAAGCTGGAGGTTTTGGTAAATTATACTCCTTGAATTTGGCAGTTCAAAAGATACGTTTCCATGACCACTACCATTTTCACTTTAAAGCTGAGGAGGGACTCAGTCCCAGGCACTTTGATCTCAGATGCAAGCGTCCTAAACAGTGGCTTAATCCACTGAGCAAAACACCACTTCCATAAATTGATTGTTTTTTTCACTGAGCTTGTAGTTCTGGCAAACTCGTTAAGATTACTTCTTTTGTTGTTGATGAATTGGATTCCATGGAATAGGTGTGCCACAGTTTAACCACTCACCTAGTGAAGGACATCTGGGTTGTATTCAGTTTTTTGTTGACTATGAATAAAGCTGCTATAAACATTTATGCACAGGTTTTTGTGGGAACATAAGTTTTTTTATTTCTCTGGGATAAATGCCCAAGGATGTAATTCCTCAGTCATATGATAGTTACATATTTAGTTTTCAAAGAAACAACCAAACTGTTTTCAGAATGGCTCTACCATTTTACATTTCTACCAGCAACAGATGGTTGATCTAGCTATCCAGATCTTCTACATCATTTAGTGATGTTACTTCTTTTTTATTTTAGTCATCCTGATAGTTACGCAGTATAATATCTCACTGGAGTTTTAAATAGTATTTCCATAATTAATGACTAATGAACCCTTCCCATGTGAGTACTTGTCATCTGTACATTCAGTGAAATCTGTTAGTGTCTTTAGCACATTTTCCATTAGATCGTCCACTTGATGTGGGACATTCTGAGTTTGTTATCTACTCTAGATCCTAGTCCATTCTAACATATGTGATATTCTCAATAAGTAATTCACGATTTCATTCTTTCAACAAGACTTTCTAAAAAAAATGTTGGTCTTGATGAAGTCTAATTTCTCAATTTTTCCTTATATAAATGTTTTTTGGTGTCAAGAATTTTCTTTTTCAGCCTTAAATGTATATCCTACTAAGTCGCCACTCTCCTTTAAGATGGCTTTAATATATGGTGTGAAACTTTCCTTTATGGCGATCTCTTTGCTCTAGTACTATTTGTGGAAAACATAGTTTTCTGCTGCATTGTTTTTTCATCTTTCTCAAAAATCAGTCAGTTTAGCTGTGTTTCAGAGTTCTTTGTTCCACCATCTGTCTATTCTCCCACCAATACCACAGAGTTATTAACTTCCTTTGTTATACAACAGGTCTTAAAATAAGACAAATTCATTTTTCTTCAAAGTTACTCTTAAAATTTTCCTTTTTTAATTTTTTAAAATAACTTTAAATATCCTTGTCCATACCTATATAATTATGCTTATAAGTCTCTTAAGTGTTTTCTTCTATATACATTTAGAATCACATCAGTGTTAAGATTTTAGGACAGTATCAAGCATAATTTTAGTTTTTTTAAACTTAAAATTATTTTTAAAAAGTATTTGACAGGGAGAGGGAGACGCAGAGAGAAAAGGGGGAAGGGAGGGAGAGAGAGAACATGGCGAATTTACATCTACTCCATCTTCCTGCTTCAAATATTACCCACTTTATCTTCTGATTCAGATCCTTTTCTCTTTATCCTCCGATTGTAATCATATTTATCCTTAGAATCCTTCCCAAAGGCTAATATGAAATATACCTGGCCCATTTTCCCATGTGCTTTTATAAGGAATATTTCTTTATTTGCCAAGTTCAAACGTATTCCCTGTATACTGTTTAATAAGGTGTCCCAATTAAGACTTACAATAAGATGAACTTTAGGTACATGTTATAAATGTTATAACATCACCACTCCAGCCTTTTTTTTTAAATCTTTCAATACATTCATTTCATTATACATTTAGGGGTTACCTTGACCATCACTTTTGTCTGAAGCATTCCTACCTAAATCTTCGCAAGACCGGCTCTTTTATATCACTCTAGTTTCAACTCCAGGCTACCTCCTCAGAAATGCTGCAGATCTCTCAACTTGTATTAGCTCATCTATGACATAGTTTTTCTAAAAAGATTATCCTACATTAGTTTCCTCATAGCTCTTTTTGATATTTGAAGTACTCTGATTAATTTGCATAATTCACATTGATTTTCTTTCTCTACAAAAGTTTGATGTAGAAAAAGTTTCCTATTTATTAATGATTATTTTTTATAATAATATATCACTGTGAAACTGATTCAAATAATAATATTTAAGCCATTATGTTCAAATTCAAAGTTAGGAAAATGAAATTGAAATGATGAAACTACAATGAAAATTTTAGATGTATTTTAAAATGCAAGATCCACAGAAAGGTATCCAACATGAAGTTTTTTCTTCTAAAAAGGTTGTGAAGAACTCATATCCTCTTTTCTTTTGGATAAGTGTAACACTTGGGGCCAGTGTTGTGGAAAAGCAGGAAAGCTACCACTTGTGACACTGGCACCCCACAATGGGAGCCTGCCTGAGTCCTGGCTGCTGTACTTTGATCCAGCTCCCATCTGATGTGCTTGAGAAATCAGTGGAAGAGCACCCACGTGCTTCGGCTCCTGCCTCTGTGGGGAGACCTGAAGTTCTTGTCCAGATTTTGGCCTGGCCGAGCCTCAGCACTTGTGGCCATTTTATAAAAGGGAATGAACCAATGATATAACATCTCTCTTTCCTTCTCTCTCTCTCTATATATGTATATATTTTTCTGTAAAAATTCTTAAAACTGTAAATATGTATAGGCTGCAGTGTAATATTTGACATATATATATAATGTTTAATAATCAGATCAAGATAGCATATGTATCATCTAACATCTGTTCTTTCTTTGTAAGGGGAACACTGAAAATTCTCTTCTAATTATGTTGAGATATAAAATAGTTTACTAACTATAGACACCCTACTGTGACAGAATACTAGAACTGCTTCTCCTAACTGCATATTTGTACTCCATCGTAAATTTTCTATACTCCCTCTCCCATTATTCTTCCTTATCTTTGATAACTATTCCACTTTCAATTTTTATTGAATAAATGGTTTTAGATTCTGTACACAACAGTGCAATATTTGTATTTCTATATGTTCATTTTTTTCATGCACCATAATGTCCTTGAGGCTGCTCCATGTTGCTATAAGTGATAGAATTCAGTTTTTATTCTTTTGTATGGAATAATATTCTACTTGTATTTTCAGCACATTTTCTTTGTCCATTCATCTATTGGTTAATAAGCAGGTTGATTTCAAAGCTTGGGTATTGTGAATTGTGCTGCAATAAACACTGGAGTACAGATATCTATTCAACATATTGATTTTCTTTTCTTTGGATTTATACCCTGTAGTGGGACTGTTGGATCATACGATAGTTCTATCTATAGTTTTCAGAGGAAGAAACTTCACATTTGAATAAATGAATAGTTAGTATGACACATATCATAAAACAGTTTTATATTTAAAATTAGTTTCAAAATTTGGAATTTGGATGAAAGATAAAAAACATTATATATGGATTATCTTTCATAAACAGCCCCTTAGCTCTTTGTGTCATCACAGGTTCACGATGTTTCTAATATGATAAATACACACTAAGAAACAAATTTGGATGTTAGGTACCAATATCATACTTAAAGAGAAAAATAAGGGGATTCCTACATAGTTTTAACAGTAAATCTAAGATAGAACTTTCATACATTTTATTCAAAGGAGAAAAATGAAAAAAATAATTGTTCTCAGGAATTCCACTGTACCTACATGGAACAGAAATTTTTAGTTAAAAAAGATGTAGCTGTGGTATAGAACACTTGCAGTTTACAAAAAGTGTTAGAACAAGTAAATGGAACTATATTTTAAAATACTAATTTGGGGAACATTTTAGAGTACAAATATTAATTACTCAGAGAATTCCTTTCTGGCTTAGAATAGAAACCTGTTTAAACGTGATTTGGAAGATATGAGTGTGTGTGTGTGTGTGTGTGTGTGTAATCTGACCAGGGTCTGTCAAAAATAAGAAGTTTAAATGGAAATTTTCTTACTTTAATCAATGTATCTATAGATTTTGTAATAGAAGAGTACTGTGAAGGAGCTGAATGCAACAATCTCCACATAAAATATGGTTTGCATTGACATTTGTTCTTAATACTTTTCCTTTTAGTGTTTGTTGAGGTGCATAAGTAATAGGAGAAGACATTCACAGAAGCAATTAACCATTACTGTTGAGCAGCGTAGCAGTCCCCCGGGGAAACTCATGAATAATTTGTGCGCAATATACTGTCTGCAATACTGCACCTACCCCTGCCTGCAGGATGATGTATTTGGGGCTTCTTGTTCATACTGCTTCTCCCACATCCAATGACCTCTTCTCTCAACTATACCTCCATATCCTCCTCATTAAGGCTACATTCAAACTATCTTTCAAAGCCTGGTACTTTAAAAATCCAAAAGGAAAGCGACTTTTCCTTCTCTCAGCAACTCCTGTGACTTACCAACACCCCTCACTTCAGTGAAAGATAAGTGAGGAAAAAATCCATTTATAATACATTATATTCTGTTAAATTTCACTGTCATGAGATGAACATACTATAACCACCAATTATGCTCAACTTTTTTTTTTTTTTAGTTTTAAAGTAAGATTTATTAGAAAAGCTAAGAAAGGAGACTCCCACCCTAGTGACGGGAGGGGGTTCTGAGATAGAAAAGACCCTTATCCCCTGCCGTAGTGGCAGGAGGAAAAGTAAAAAGACCCTAGTCCACTGCCATAGTGGCAGGAGGAAAAGCAAAAAGAGAGAGACCCTATGCTCAACTTTTAAAAACTTTTTCTCTACATGCTCCATCATCTTTCATGCTCACTACTCAGGAACAAGCAAGTATGTTTCAGTAACCTTGGAAACAACTACTGGTACAGGGTAGGCATGTGAGCTCTCCCCTGGGTAACAGGGCCAGAAAAGGAGACATTACTTGCTTCAGGATTGTCTCTCCACCTAGCTCAGGCACTAAAATCTAATGCTAACTGCGAATAATTTCATTCACCTACTCACAATTCCACCTGAGTCCCATCTTCCTCAAGAAAAACCACCACAGTCCTCGCAACCTTCAGGGCCCTATTTTCTCTCGTCTCACCCCTTAATCATTGCACTCTCTGCTATAGGCATACCAACTTCTACACTGCTACATAATACCTCTGTAATTCTTAACCATCGGACCTGTTACAGATCTTAGTAAACTGTAATCCACCTAATGTCCCTATTCATGTGTTGAGTGGTGATCGCCATTTCTCTTTTGCTAAGATCTGTATTCAACATATCATCATTGTGTAATCAGCACATGTTTTTGTGTGATGGTTACACATTAATTTCACTGCAAGATCTCTTGGACAACTGAAAGTTGTCAACAACTGAAAGTTAAGACGTAACACATCGGGATGCTATTTCATCTTTGAACACAGAATGCTCTAAGACTGGATTACAAATATACAAAATATTAACCACACACAATAACTAATTTTGCTCTTGAAAATAAAGACTGCAATATAGCTTCTATAGTAATTTGCAAGAACTCAAAGGGGAAAACTCCTAAACTACAAACATGGCAATGATTTTTTTTATACATCATATAAAATCCAGGCTTAATTAACTAATTAATCCAAGCTACAAAAGTAATTAAATAAGACTACATCAACTAAAAGCTTCTGGAGAGTGAAGGACACACTTAGAAAATCAAAAGGAAACCGACTGGCAAAAATATTTGCAAATGATTTACCTGGTAAAGGTTAACATCAAAAATTTATACAACATCTTAAAAACTCCATTTTACCAACAGAAAAGTAAATAGCCCAATTAATACATGGACAAACAACTTAAAGAGACACTTTTCAGAAGAAAGCATCAAATGGTCAACACACATGAAAAAGTATTCAACTTACTGGACTGTCAATAAAATGAAAATGAAAATGAAAACTGCTATGAAATATCACTTCACATCTGTGAGAATAGCTTATCTCAAAAACACAAGAAATAACAAATGTTGGTAAGATTGTGCATAAGATGAAATTCTAGCATATTATTGGTAGGAGAGTGTACTAGTACTGCCTCTACGAAAAACAGTGAGGTAGTTCCCCCAAAAATTACAACCGCCATACAACCCAGCAATATCTCTTCTGAATATATACACAAAGGCAATATCTATATAGTCATGTTTACTATAGCATTACTTACATTAACCAAGATTTAGAAACAAGCTAAAATATCCATCTATTGAGGAAAGGACAAAGAAAACATGGGGCAACTATTCAAAGCCTTTTGCTACCAAAAGAGGGACCACTGGACATCATGATACATGAAATATGCCACACAGAGAGAAAATTTTTCCAAAAACAGTGACAATACAGTGGTTACCATAAGTAGGAGTAGAAGGGAGAGGAAATGTAGTGATGTGGGTCAAACAGAAAATAGCAGATAGGTAGAGTGCACCGTTTAGAGACCTACTGTTCAACATAAGGACTAATTTTATAAAACTGTGTTGTACCAGGGATTTTGTTAAATAAGCAGCACTTACCTGCTCTGGTCACAAAGGAAGTAACTACTAAAGATGACAAATACATTAATGTGTTTCAATCTAATAATTATTTCTGTATCTATCTGTATCATATAATATCATTTTATAAACCTCAAACATACAGAATAAAAGTTATTTTAAAAGATACAAAAAAATTGTATCCAGCACAGTGTCCAAGTGGCTAAAGTTCTCATCCCATATGGGTGCTGGTACAGGTCCCAGCTGCTCCACTTCCCATCCAGCTCCCTGCTTGTGGCCTGAGAAAGCAGTCGAGGATGGCCTAAAGCTTTGGGACCCTGCACCCACATGGAAGGCCAGGAAGAAGCTCCTGGTTCCTGGCTTTGGATTAGCTTATCTTCAGCCATTGCTGATCTTTCTCTCTGCCTCTCATTCTCTCTGTATATCTGACTGTCCAATAAAAATAAATCTTACCAAAAAAATAGTGATGAATTGGCTTCAAGTAGACAACTGTGTTCTTTAAAACAGCAACATCATAAACTCTGAGTACACTTAAAAAACTTTATATAAAAAAAAGAAATTCAGAGTCAAGTTTCCTTTGATGCAAAAAATTCTGAAATGGAAGCATATTCATGTTGTTGGCATGTGTAACTTTGCAGAGCATCTTTTACTTACTCTTTTCAGTACCTGCAACTCATGTTTCCCAAATGGTGAACGGCCTGAACCATTCACAAAGCACTCACCTCTTTACTCCTAATCACAACAATACACAAACATTGTCCAGGAAAAGGAGAGGGATTTCAAGATGAAAGACACATAGAAGGAAAAAAACAGAAGCACACGTAAACTGCAAATGCCAGCGTCACCAATGGTGACTTCATGCAGTGCTGCCAGTCCCACAGTCACTGATCAGATACATCTGTCTAAAGACGATTGTTCTAGAAATAAACTATGAACATCTCATAAACTCCCTGATATATGCTTCAACAGAGTTCATAAAAGACACCTGGGATTCCTTTGGAAACTTTAGTTGACAGCCATTAATCAAGCTATTTAGTAAATGAGAAGTGGCACTGGGTTCCTCGGAAGTCTACCCGACACCAAGATGAATACTTTGGAAAGCGGAACGGGGTAAAGCCAATTATGTTGGTGTGCTCCATCAATATATCTCAATGCAAAGCTGTCATCAACTATTCATGAGTTCTAAGCCAGCTAAGCAGTTATGCTAGGATATACTTTGAAAAATTTCCACTTACTAGCAAGAGGTGTCAAATGTGACAGCAGCTGCTTACGGCAGTTACACGAGACAGGAGTTTGAGGTGAGTGACCTAAAGTTTCTTATTATAGATACCATGTGATCTCGCCCCCATTTTTGTATAAAAAAAAACTGTCACCATTAATTTCTACCTCAAAGAAATTTATCCTGAATGGTAACAGCATTTTACACAAGACATGATATCATACACAATATGTATGCATACATGTATGTATTGAGACTGCACATTGTTACTTTTCTAAAATTATTCACTTTCTTTGTCGTAGCCTAGTAAAAGTTTACAATGGGGACTGAGACCATGGGACAATTTTACAGTAAGTTTCTTCAAGAACCATGTATGCAAATATTTCGTTTGGATTTGATACTTTGATTTCTAGGAATATAAGGCAACAGGCTGTGTTTATTACTGACATTGTATTCAATATGAATAAAGCAACATTTTTTTAAAGATTTATTGATCTGAAAGGCAGAGTGACCATCAGTTGGTTTACTGCTCAATGCCTGCAACAGCCTGTACTAGACCAAGTTGCAGGCCAGAATTCAGTGTGGGTCTCCCAAAAGGACGGCAGGAACTCAAGTCCTTGAACCATCTTCCACTGCTTTTCATGTACATTAGGAAGAAGCTGGCTCAGAAGCTGCAAGTAGCTGACTCTTGATGCAAGTATCCCATGTGGTGGTGTAACCTATAATACTCAGATTCATAAAACAACATTTTAAAGCTTCTCTTTACTGCTGTACATCTCAAGTGCCAGACGTTATGTCTTACTGAGAAAATTTCATTCTTTTTCCACAACACCAGCAATAACAAAGCCCTCTTACCCTTCTGTTCTGACATCCTTACTTTGTTGGTTATGCCCTTATTTTAAAATTCCATTTTCATGATTTTTTTAAAAAAAAATATGTATCCATTTTGAAAGAGCCACAGGCAAAGAGAGGAAAGGAAGCATGAAGGAGAGGGAGAGAGATTGGTTCTATATGCTTATACACTCTTTAGATGGCCACAACCTGGAGCTTCATTAAGGTCACCCAAGTGACTGGTAGGGATCCAAAAATTTGGGCCACCATCTGCTCCTTTCCCAGGTCAATAGCAGAGAGCTGGAACAGACATAAAGAGATAAGAGACAAACAGAATAACCATGTGGGATGCAAGTGTTGTAGGCTGTGGCTGTACTCGCTATGACACAATCCTGGCTCCTCCACAAATATTTTGAAGGGCCCTTGCACACAATCAATTTTGTTTGGGTTTGCATTTTTGCTTTTAATTTGAGGATTAGAAAGAAAGAAACAGATTCATCTCATATCCACTCTCTCAACTGAACTCTCTCATCTGCTGGTTAACTGCCCAAATACACAAATTACAAGGGCTAGCCAGAACCAGTTAGGAGCTAGGAACTTAACCCATGTCTTCTACATTGGTGGTAGGGGCCCAAATACTGGAGTCTTCACTACTTCTAGAGCTTGCAAGAGCAGAAAGGTGGAAACAGGAGCCAGAGCCAGGAACAGAAACTAGGCACTCTGATGGGGTGCATGGGCATAATAACATTAGGTTAACATAAAACTCACTCCGCACAACCACATTTTATCTTCACAGAAGCCCTGCACGACAGGTGTTCACAGTATTAAACACATTTCACACAGGAGGGAACAGACTCAGAAAGGTGTATCAACTCCTTCAAGATCACAGTATCAGCAGTTCCCAAAGCCTCCCTAGTTGCTAAGACTCCTTTAATAGACTCAGAGGACTCAGTATATATTACAGTCATCCTGCTTAAAAGAACGCAACACAAAATCAGCAAAGGAAAAAGTGCATAGGGCAAAGGTGGAGAAAATCAGGTGCCAGCTTCCAAGGATCCTCTCCCAGTGGAGTCACATGTGATTATAATGTTTACATAGTTAAAAGGATTTAAACATAAACAATTTTTGCTATATGTAAACTAATGCATTTCCAAAGAAATAGAGCAATGAAATAAAGCTGAATTACAAATTCTTTAGAACATTAAATATTAAATCAAAGCTATATTACAGAATGTGATTTGTGGAGAAACAAAATCATTATTTAAAAGATATTTTAATAAATTTTTGTGCTTTTAGCTTTACACACAGTTTATTTTAGTGACAAGTAATTCCAATTAGAGAGTCCTATTTTAAGATCAGCTAATGAAGTGCACAATCTTCATTTAAGTTAGCATCAAAGTCCACCTAGACACACTTTGAAATGTCAGTCATGGCACATGATTATGCCAAATGATGCAAAGTTTCCCTAAATAAAATTCACAAATGCATATCATCATTATTAGAAAAAAATTGTAACAGAGTTTGGGTATGCAAGATGCTGAGCATTTATTTATTCATATTCTCTGCTTGCAGCTTTTTCCTTAGGGAAAAGTAACAAATGAAATGCAGCTATCATGAAGAATAGAGCATCAGGAAAACAAGCACATAACAGGGTAGTTACATTACAATTCTGTGGTTACATTCAAAGTGGTAAGCTATGAATAGAATCAGTGCTATGTTCTAAAACATCAGAGCAACTATTCTTAAATATTTAACAGTGGGAGATCACCTCTTACATTCTGATATCATTATTTAATCATTCTAAATTTTTTTGCAATATTAAGAATTATTTAATTCATTGTGGTGGTCCATGAATAGTTAGTAACAGATAAGCTCTTAGGATTGATTCCACTCTCCAATGATCTCTCTCTCTCTCCCACCCTTCTCCCTCTGTCCTCTCTCCTTTCACACATACACATGTACTCACTTCCTTATACAGAAAACAACAACAAAAAGCAGGCCAAAGGAAAGATAATAATTCTTTGTAAAACGCAGAGTGTGTGTGTGTGTGTGTGTGTGTGTGTGTGTGTGTATATATATAGAGAGAGAGAGAGACAGAGAGAGAGAAAGAAAGTTAGTAAGCTGCTGGCAGCAAATTCAACTACTAAATTCTTCTACCAAGACTCATCTCAGACACAATAGTAACACTTCTGTTGTTTGCTTGAATTTTATAAGACCATGAATATCTAAAATCATTTCTAACTAGGATATTTTCTTACCAATTCAAAGAATCAGAGAAATGGGTGTAGGCCGGTTGTCAATGACAATGTACCTGGTGGGTTAAGTACATTGTCATTGTACTTAATCCACCAAGAGACCTGGGTCAAAGACTCACGGGTGTGTACCAGACCTGCCTCTGGGAGCAGACCTGATAGAGGAGCTTGGGGAACTCCTTTGTCAAAATACAGTCCCTGCAGCTGAGCCCAAGAACCAAGGCAAGGAGAGGCTCAGACCATGCCAGGTTATACTCACCAGCACACATGTGAGTCAGGTCTGGGGCTTGGCCAGGCTAGAACAGTTCATAACATCCACTAGGGCCAGGATGGGCAGCGCTAGATCGCAGCTTTAGTAAGTTCACATTAGGGCTGGGACCAGGCACTGGCTGGGCTGGAATAAACTGCATCACCCACCAGCAGAAGCTGGAACTAGGAGCAGGCCAAAGTGAACCAGGCTACAACACCTGCTTGTAGATGCCAAGGTGAGGCAAGCCATACCAGTCTGGGCACACTGGGTGCCAGGTCCATGAGTCCCAGGGGCAGATGGGGCCCATGGACCCTGGGTTTCCTGGCCCAGATCCTTGGGTCTGTCTGCAAGGTGGGAATCCAGCAGGGGCCTGGGTCATCAGTCCCAGGTCCTTGGGTCCACCTTGGAGAACAGGTCCTCCTCAATGGAAAAGATAGAGCAGAGGACAGCATGCCCTGTTGCACAAGGAGGATATGGCAGACCACTGGAGCTTGCAGAGGACATCTGGTAACATAACAGAGGAAGGAGAACAGAACAAATTGGACAATTACCCCAGCTAAACAAGGACAGCAAAAATCTGGTCAAATAGAGACTATAAGGTCAACTATGTCAGCCAGTGGACACTGCAAGGGATTCTTCATGTTTTCGTAAGTGATATCAAGAGCAATTGAAACTATTGCATCCACCTGGGGAGAACCCTCGAAGCATGTGCCACATCAGGATTCCAGACTGATACTGGGTGGCTGTTTCCCATCCATGGGTACTGGGGCAGTTGGGAAGCTGGGTATGGCCTCCTCTTATATTCTCCCTTCCCCCAGAAACAGGAAGAAATAGAAAATTTGGAAGCAATAATCACACCCACTTTTCCCTATCCCTCAAACCTTTCCACGCTGATCAACTATGTAAATATCATCAAAAATTAAATGTTTTTAAAATTTTAAGAAAAGAACCAGAGATAGTGAGTTTTTTGATGTCCAACTTTTTCTGGTTCCCACAGGCTTTTCACACAGGCTTCTCCCACAACCTTCTAAGATAGACAGATTTGTCACTGAGTGGGAAAAGGTAACTCTGCATAACATGAAAAAGGTAATAAATTCAGATAGCTTTAGAGGTACCCACAGCTACGCTGATTGATGTTACAGTGGCCAATACAAAAGAACACTAGTGGGCCGACACAGTGCAGTGCTTTAGTATACTAATCCTCCACCTGTCAGCAGCTGGTGCATGTGCCAGCTGCTCCACTTCTGATCCAGATCCCTGTTCATGGCCTGGGAACGTAGCAGAGGATGGCTCAAGGGCTTGGAAGACCTGGAAGAACCTCCTGCCTCCTGGCTTCAGATAGGCTCACCTTTGGTCCTTGTGGCCATTTGGAGAGTGGACCATAGCAGCAATCTCTCTGTATAGGTGTCCCTCCTTCTCTCTATAACTCTGCCTTTCGACCCAATTAATCACACTATGCAGCCCACACTCAAGCCACCAGGTGCCACTGCTTGTCTAGCCAAGCCTGTTCTGAGCCCCGTTTCTTGTGCTCACCAGTGGAAATTGCAGCCCGACAGAGAGGTGCCCACAGTTTCCCTACTGGACCAACTCCAGTCCCAGATCGTGCATTCTCCAGGTGGTTCTACATTCTAGCTTGACAGGATCTGCCCCTGGCCCAAGACTTGTCAGTTGACGTTGTGGCAAAGCACTATGAGCATGCACTCACTCTGGCTCATGCATGCACCAGTGGAGAGTTGGTTAGCCCAACCTGGCTCTCCCTCTAACCCCGTTCACATGCAGGCCAACAGGTGTTGTAACCCTGCTCTGCCTGGTCTGCTCCAAGTCCCAGTTCCCATGCTTGCCAGTTGGAGCAATGGCCCAGTTTCTGTATAAAACATAACATGCAGTTCTTAGATGTTCACAAGAGGTTGCTCACAATTTTTTAAGTTAAAGCCACAATATGTATTACTGATCAAAATGTAAGATGGGAAATTCCAACCTCACAAATTTCTGGATATTGAGTTCTATTTTGCACAGTGAATCTTTAAGAACCAATTTCACCTCGAGTGGGAGTATATTCACTGAAAATTTGAGATTTCCTTTTGAGAAGAACTTTCAGTTTGCTTATGATGCCAATCTTTAATTGCAGGCAAAGATTGTTGTCACCCTTGATTAGTATGTGGACTATAATACCCTCTAAGTACTGATTTCTCTCCTTTTTTCCAAGATAGAGCTCACTGATTTGATACAGCCTTAACAGTACTGGACATGGGTGTAGGGGGGAAGGGAGAGCGGTGCTGTACCATAGCAGGTAGAGCCGCTGCCTGAAATGCCAGCATCTTGTGTGGGCACTAGGTCAAGTTCTTGCTGCTCCATTTCCAATCCAGCTCCCTGCTAATGTACCTGGGAGAGCAGCAGAGCATGGTTTGCACCCACTTGGCAGACAGAAAGAAACTACTGGTTTTTGGCTTCAGCCTGACCCAGCCGCAGTCACTGTGGCCATTTGGGGAATGAACTAGCAGATGGAAAGCTGGAAGACAGATCTCTCTAACCCTCCTTTTAAATAAATAAAATAAATATATATATTCTTTAAAACCCAGCATAATTGGAAAGATCAATGTGAGTTTGATAGCAAATGTTAAATCTATCAATGAAGACTCTGAAAACAGACTGCTGGCATAATGGTGTGTCAGGTTAAACTGTGTCATGCAAGACCAGTATCTCTTATGAACTTTAGCTCAAGCCCCAAATACTCCACGTATCCAGTTATTTGCTAAAGAGCTAGAGAAAGCAGTGGATGAGGAACTAAGTAGTTAGGCCCCTGCCACCCATATGGGAGACCCAGTTGGAGTTCAAGAGCCAACATCTGATTGCTGTGGCATATGGGGAGCAAACTAGTTCATGGAAGATGTCTCTTTTTATATAACTCTTTCAAATAAATTGATAAATTTTTTAATGACATGTGTCAGTTGATTATAGAGGAACAAAACGTGAGTATATATTTTGTTCTACCTACCACAACCAACTACAAACAAAACAATGTGTTACTGAGGAATTCAGAAGTTACTACAGCTATAGTTCGTACAGCAACACAGTGAAGGGAAAAACAGTCAAAATTCCACACTTTGTCTTCAAGGAATTTGCAGTCTGTATGCAAATGAGATATATTCACTAGAAGACAAAGAAACATAGGTATATTGTGTGTGTTCAACTCTATGGTAACTGTTTATCAGAAGAACAAGTTTTAGCCCATTCTATAAACTTTTTTTCACCCAAAAGAAACAATTTTTTGGTAAGGTATCCAGCATAAATTCTAGTTACATCAAACAGAAAATCAGGTGACCCCCCCAAAAAAACAAAGTTGTAAAGAATGCTGCAATTAAATGCCAATAAAATAATGGACAAGATTTGTGACTAAAAGTTCAGATGATTTCAGTAGGATAGAAGGCACTTCCATTTCTTCATCAGAAATAAATGAAGAAAGCATCATCTGGTTAGTAGGGCTACTAAAATTATTAAATTCAAAAGTGTTTAAAATACCCAACAGGCTCTCTAACACATAGTGTTGTTTTACTAATTTATCCTATTCATTTGTATGTTGCCACTTCCAGAAGAATAGAGTTGAGATAAGCTAAAAAGATAGTTTGGAGTCTTTCAGGAAAGCAATAAGGAAGGTCCAAAGCCTTGGAACCCGGTGCCTACGTGGGAGGCCTGGAAGAGGCTCCTGCATCCTAACTTTGGATCAGTTCAGGTCCAGCCATTGTGGCCACTTGGGGAGTGAGCCAGCACATGGAAGATCTTTCTCTCTGTCTCCTCTCTATCAATCTGGTCTTCATTTCCAATAAAAATTTAAATCTTCTTTAAAGTTATTTTGGAAGTTAGCTTACACAAAGTTAAAATATATAATCTGTAAATTCACTTAACAAAGCACAGGTAAAGTCCCAGTATGTCAAACATACTTTAAAAAATATTCACTTGAAAGTTATGGAGATGGGCCCGGCGGCGTGGCCTAGCAGCTAAAGTCCTCACCTTGAACGCCCCGGGATCCCATATGGGCGCCGGTTCTAATCCCGGCAGCTCCACTTCCCCTCCAGCTCCCTGACTGTGGCCTTGGAAAGCAGTCAAGGACGGCTCAGATTTGGGACCCTGCACCCTTGTGGGAGACCTGGAAGAGGCTCCTGGGTCCTGGCTCCGGATTGGCGCAGCACCAGCCGTTGCGTTCTTGGGGAGTGAATCATTGGACGGAAGATCTTCCTCTCTGTCTTTTCTCCTCTCTGTATAGCTGACTTTGTAATAAAAATAAATAAATCTTTAAAAAAAAAAAAAGAAAAAGTTATTGAGGGAGGGAAATATATAGAGAAAGAGATCTTTCATCCACTGGTTCACTACTGAAATGGCTGGCAGAACCAAGAACAGACCAGATCAAAGCCAAGAGCAAGTAGCTTCTTTCTGGTCTCCCACATGGGTGCAGGGAACAATGCCTTGGACCCCTGTTTTTTCAGGCACATCAGCAGTGAACAGGAAGGCTTATCAGCTTGTGTGACAATGTGACCATTAGCTATCAGAATCTTCAAAAAGGTCTTAGAAAATGTAGATTATGAAAAATTATGCATGGATTCAAAAATTTTGCACCAAAATAAATAACTGCTAATTTGAGTTTTTGAATCACCTTTCAGTATAAACCAAGTAAGTAAATGACTGTCAATCAATATACAAAGGGTGAAATTTCTAATAGTTATCTAATAGATAATTCTATCAAATTACCTATCCCATTCCATTCGGAAGTCTTATACTGGAACTGAGAAGATCTGGAGGTGCTAAGTCGGAACTGAGGCATGGCAGAGAGGCCTTTCAGGAATTCTATGTGGAAGCCATGTGTACAGTGGCTTAGACATACAAAAGAGAACAATGAACAGATTCATTAGCAGATGAATTTGCTCAGATCCTAAGTCCCACATAAAATTGCAAAAAGAAAATCAATACTTAGATGGAACCCATATTTTCATTTAGTCATCCTGTTCAAAGATGATATCTTCTTGCATATATCAGAATGACACAAGTTCCAGACAGAACACACAGAGGTGAAGAAAATTATGGAAACTTGTTCTTAAACATTTTAAAAGTTTTTATAATGATTATTTTAAGATTGATGAATATTATATGAACTTAAATACAAAATTCAAAGGCAAGAAAACTCATTAGGATGGCCTCTTGTGCCTTCTTGGCAGAACTGGGTCTCTTGTTTTTGGTGTTAGTGCCAAGGAGGAAGGCAATTGAATATATGGTACTTTAGTCTCCAAAGCAAGACTCTGGCTTTGTTAACAAGGAAGGAGACATGGTGAATGGCTCTTGGGCAATAGTTAAAGCAAGAAGTTAAAGGATGGTGACATTAGCAGCAACAGAGAAAGAAATCCTAAAAAGACAACATAGAGGAATGGACAACAAAATAGGATGTGTTGAACAAGGATATCAGAAACATAAAACAGCTTCAAGCTTCTGAGGCTGAGTGGTCAAGGGAAGACAAGAACATTGCTAAACCTAGGAGCCCCATTACATCAAGATCATTTTTACTTAGAATTGTTACCAAACATACTACTTATCATGTGTCTAGTTTATTCAATTATCTTGTTCACTTATTTGTTGTACTTCCAAGGGAACACAGATTTTAGCTAAGCTAAAGAAATAGTTTAGTCTATTATTTAAATAAAGCAATATTCATAGTCCAGTGCCAGACATTGTGCTAAGTTCCTCAATGTCTCATTCAATTCTCAAATTGAATTCAGGAATTATTTTAAATAACTTCTCCCAAGATGAATTAATGAGTCCAATTGCTTCAAAAATGAAACTCTGACATCTACCATGGAACTGGACTGGGACTTTGGCTTTCTGCCAGAGTGAGAACTCCAGTAGGCTCTGGAAATCATTCAGCAGAGGCTGAACCTAGAAAAGACCTGTTAACCTACATCACCAGGAGGAAAACTGACTGGATCGTCTCAGCAAGATCAGTCACCCTGTTTATGGGAGAGTTTTGGCAAAGGCCAGACAAAACACAAACCTGAAGCAAACTTCTAGAAATGGTACTTTTTTCTCCAAACACTTTCTCTTCAACACTGCATGCTTTGAGCTACAATAAATCCTAAAATATCTGCTTAGCTGCAGGGCCTGGTCTCCCAAGGGTTAACTCCATAGGTTAGCTTGTTTCTCAAAGGGTATCAGGATACACAATCTGGTACTGATACATTTAGCCCCTGGCTTGACCACAAGTTCCCACTTCCCTGCTTCCCCTTTTTCAAGATGCCCCCAGGGGATCTTAGGAGTTGCTTGAGCATTGGAAAAATATTTGGAGGAACTAGGCAGACTATAAAAAGGCAGGCTAAGTTCAAATAAATGGCATTCTCTTTACAAGAATGACCCATTGCATGTTGTCTTTTTTGTAACCCTAGTCCCTCCACTCGGCTTGGGGTATGCAGTGACGTGGGCATTGCCCACACTTAGTTGATCTAACATTGCTGTATCTTTTACTTTGACTATTTGTACAATAAAAGAGAATGTTACACTGAAAGTTTTTCAATTTTACATTCCATTTCTAGATCATTCATATGATCAATTTTGAATTCACAAATGTTACACTCCCCTTTGTATATCCAGTAGTTACACAAAAATTTAATTGTGAAGTTACTGTACTAAATCTCATGAAATTCCACCCCCTCTCCAAAATTCTCACAGGAATAACATTTTGTGATATTAACTTTTATACTATCCTGGCACTTGATAAATTTTGAATTGTGGCATTATCTAAAGATGAGATTTATCTGTTTATCCAAGCTAATTGAATTTATATTTCTCTAATACCTTTTTAATTGTATAGACAGAGGGTGAAAATTAACTGAGGCTTTTTAGAAACCAAAATAGCAACATTTCATTCCGTGATTTATATAAGCAGGTGGCTTAGAAAAGTTTAAGAAGGTGAATTACATATTTTAATATCACAAAATGCACTTCTCTGGCAAGATACGTGTGTGCAAAATTTGTTGTTTTATTTTCATTCATAGGATCTTGAATTTTCTTCCTTATCTATCAAAAAATGTGGCAAAATATGAAGAGTTATGTGGAAGGCTCAAATCTAAAATAGACTGAATAAATTGGATTTGTGTGGATGGCAAACTTTAGGATCTGCTATCAGGTGGCAGCAAGTCTTGCTCCGATAAGAAGGCAATAGAAAACATACATTTTCGCCCTGCAGTCTGACAATGTGATAACCTGCACATAAACCCTGGCCATCTACCAGTGTAAGATCATCCACCAGTTCTAGTTACTTCATGGGATGAGGCTTTGATTGGGCCAAGTAGAAGAGCTGACAGCAACATAAAATCATGCAGTGGAGGAAAAAAATACAGAAGACTCATGGAAATGCACATAATGCCACAGAAGCTATTCCTAAGAAGTAGAAGCAGATTCACTGGGTGAATTAAAAATCCTCACAGTTCCTGCTTTAATGTCTTTGTATTTTGTATAAGGGGGGAAAAAACTTCATTTTGAGATCTTAATTTTCTAAAATTTTGTATTATAGAGTAGTTATCCACATTGCTATCAACAGAAATAAAAGAAAAGACACAAATGTTAACCCATTCTAATTTTAAAGGAATTCAGGGGGCTGGGAGTTGTGATGCAGCGAGTCAAGGAGCTTCTTTACAAGATCCCGCCATATCGTGGTGCTGCTTTAATTCCTGGCCACTCCAAGTCTGACTCAGCTTCCTGCTCAAGGATCCTGAGAGGCAGAAGATGAAGAGGCAAGCGCTGGGGTCCTTGCAATTAGGAGGGCACACAGATGGAGTGCTGGGCTCCTAGTTCCAGTCCAGCCTAGCTCTAAAGGTTGCAGGTATTTGGTGAGTGAATTTAGAGGGATTTCTCTCCCCCCCACCCTTTCAACTATATGAAAGCAAATAAATAAACATTAAAAACATATAGAAGAATATGCCTTTTTCACTTACAGGTATATGAAACCAAACATTAAGAATTACCTGTAATTCATTTTCATTCACTTTTATCATTCACATTCTAAACAAAAAAATCCTTTTTATAATACTTTGCAAATTCAATTGATGGTTTTATTGCTATCTGGAATGCTGGACTGAGATGTGAGGTAATCACATTAATTACCATAATGTATTACTATTTTTATATTTAATTAAAATCACAAACTTTTTCTTACAATGGACTAAGCTATTTTAAGATGTATCTATTTTTTTAAATGGAAAGTCAAATATTATAGAGAGGAGGAGAGACAGAGAGGAAGATCTTCCATCTGCTGCTTCACTCCCCAAATGGCTGCAATGGCTGGAACGGAACCAAGCCGATTCTAGCCAGGAGCTTCTTTTGGGTCTCCCACACGTGTGTAGGGTCCCAAGACTTTGAGCCGTCCTTGACTGCTTTCCCAGGCCACAAGCAGGGAGCTGGATGGGGATGGGCCACAGGATCAGAATCAGCGGCTATATGGAATCCCAGCGCGTGCAAGGCGAGGACTTGAGCCACCAGGCTACTTTGCCGGACCCTGACCAAGCTATTGTTAAACCATTAACATCTAATTAAACATAATTATCAAGTGCAGGATATAAAAAGCAACTACAGTAGGTATGAACATATGATAAATGTAAAAGATTGAATTTTTAAGTAGACAAATACACTGATACAAACAAGAAACTCTGGAGGTCTTCCTCCTTTTTTTTACCATCGGCAATCTCTCACCTAAAGATGACCTCAGGAGAACTAAAAACGGGTATTAAATAAAAACAAATATAGACATACAATGAAGTTGGCTTTTCTGAATATTTAATGTCAGTAGTTCATTTACTTCACTATTCATGTGAGTCACATTGCTAATATATTTCAATATTTTTAAAGTGTATTTATTTATTTATTTGCAAGAGAGAAAAAGAGAAATAGAGAGAAATAGAGAGGGAAATAGAGAAATAGAGAGAAATAGAGAGGGAGAATTTTCTACCCGCTGCCTCACTGCCCAAATGGATGGAGTTCTTGGCTCCTGGCTTTGGCCTGGACTATCCTGGGCTATTACAGGTATTGGTGAGTGAACCAAAAACAAAAAATGACAGGTTTTCATTCATTCTCATTCTCTCTCGCTCCCTCCCTCTTTCCTTCCCTTTGTCCCTCCCTACCTTCCTCTTCATCCTCCCTCTTTTTCTCTCTACTACTATGCCTTTCAAATCAAGAAATCTTTTTTATAAAGATAGAATAAAGGAAATGAAATTTATATGAGTGGGAAAAAGTAAAAATCTGCAAAAAGGTTAGAGGCAGCCATAAATGGTTTAGAAAAACTCTGGTAACACACCATGGCTCTCCTAAGTACTTTGTCAGAACCTAAAAGGCAACAACTGTTGAAATTTATGCCTATATGCCACACCCATTTGTACTGTCATGTGAAAAAGGAAGTTTGATGGCCTGCAGAAAGGAGAAGAATGTGTAACAACAACAGTATCTACCATTACCTAGAAGTATTTACTCTCTCCTAACAAATATTGGAAGTTCTTAACCACAATTTAAAACCCCATAATGTTACTATGAGATGGATGCTGTCAGCAACACACTTAGTGACAAAACTGAAGCATACTGTGGTCCAGTAATTTGCCCTAAGTCTGATAATAATAATAATGGCATGAATGATACATCAAACTTTTGTTTGAGAACTTTATAAACATTTTTCACCCATTCGTTAAGTGTTACACACTGAGGATAAATAAGAAAGAAGTGATGATAAAATGTAGAGGAGGGGACAGAGATCACAGAGGATGAGATTAGAAATACCCAGAATTTAGAAATTTTCCATAATTGTGTTGATTACAGAAGATCAGGCAAAAATGAAAAAAAGACACTGCGCTGTGATCTGGAGAATCGAACTAGCAGATGGTGTAAAAAAATGTAAATATTTAAAGAAAAATAGTTCAACCACAGGAAAAGTAAATACACAGATCTAGAAGAACAAACGTCCAAAGAATCTGTCAGGAATTTTAGGAATATTCAGGCCATTTCAGAGGTAGTGATGCTAGCCTAGCCACATTAAAGCAGATACTCCTTACTTTTTTCTTTTCCTGCAGCCATCTCCCATTTAAAAAAAAAAAAAATTCAAAGGAAGAAAATGTCTCAAAATTTCTCTCCATATAAGGAGACTGTATTATTATCATTCTAATAAAATATTTTAATATATTTTCTTTTCATAGCATCAATTAGTTAGATAGACTTTTGAGTTGATAATTTTCTCTTTTGAAATGTAAATGAACACTTGAAAGTTATGGCTTATTCAAACCCTTTGCAATAACTTTTATCAGCTAATCAGATCCACACCTAGTTAAGATATGCACAGCCCACATGGTTAAGGTGAACGCAATGGGAAAGGAAACATACAGAACCAGACAGAATACTTTTAGCGTGTCTCAACAGAGAAGCAACTCAATTTGGGCCGGCTATTTATTTATCATGTAGAATGCTTGGTATTCCAGAATCCTGGCTTCAATATAATGGAATGTAGTTCCCTTTTAAAAGTAAGAGATATGTTCCAAAGCCCTCAGCAAATGCTTGAAAGCACAGGCAGGTCCAAACTCTCTCTCTCCCTCTCTTCACCTATTCATACATATCTATTATAATAAAGTTTATTTTCTAATTAGACATGGCAAAGAATAATGAGTAAGACAACTATAAGCTATTGTAACTAAAAATATCATGAGAGTTGCCTCCTTCTTTCTCAAAATATTATAGGTAATACACTCTTTTTTTCTACCTCTATAGAGGTATCTGTGTGGAGAGGTGAACTGAGGTGAATGACATAAGCATTGCAATAGCTTTGGCCACTGTCTGAGGGCTCCTTGAACACAAACACAGTGATTTTTTAATAGTTGATACATTAGCCCAGCTGGCTACGTAATGAGTAACACAGGTAGGCAGTGTATCCAGCAGGGATTCATCAGACAGCAGGTGATTCCTTACCAGGCAAGACAAAGCAAGATCAGATTAGGCTTCTTTACATTATTCACAATCATGCCACTGAATTGTTCATTAAGAAGTAGACTATAACTTTCTGGAGTTTTCCATTTATTATTACTGGACTGTGGGTAACCAAAGCTGCAGAACACAAATCCACAAGTAAAGGATGCCTATTGTAAAATTTCCCAGTCATTATGGAAACAAAGTGCATTAAAAAATGAATTTTATCTATGTTATAATGTTTTGCTATTTTATTCATGTGTAACGCTGACGCCTGCTTGCAATGTTCATTTTTTTTTTTCTGGTTTCATGGCTTTTTTTTTTCTTTGAAATTCACATATTTACCTTACAATGCTTCACAACAAGGAAAAAGCTGGAGTGGATACCTAGCACAGCAATTAAAATGCCCATGTCACACACTGGGGTAGCTAAGTTTGAATCTCAGCTTTGGCTTCTGACTCCAGCTTCCTGCTAATGAGACACTTGGAGGCAGTGATGACGGCTCACACAGTTGGGTTTCTGCCACCCACGTGGGAGACCTCAACTGATTCTGATTTCAATCCTGGAGCATACCTACCCTTTGCAGAACATTGGGATTTGCTTGCCTGGACATCTACCTCTGTTTTCTAGTCTTTCAAAGCAGGAAGAAAAGAGAGATGAAGAGAAACACACTACCTGTATCACTACTTTAAAGATTAACAACATGAGGTAATATTGTGCATTTCCTATGTCAGAGTACACTTATTTTGGTCACTATTCTTTGGTTTTTGGTTGGGATCTTTTAGAAAATGCTGGAATAAATTACAATTCAATTCAGCAACCATTGTTCTTCATTGCGTCCTTATTATCACATCCCCTAGTTGCATTTAATTTGACTGGGTAAATGGAATTTTAAGTTACATTAACTCCATACTTTTGTGACACTTAGCAATGATGAGAGTCAAATACTAAATGACTGAGCTTATCAAATTGCTTTCTCGAGTTTCTCAAAATATATTTGGTAGACCATAGTTCCAGACAGGATTAAGTTAACATGCATTGGCTAGAAAATAATACCATATAGTAAATAAATCTGGAGAAGTCTGGACTAAGCAAATTATTTAAGTGCAGAACCTGGTAGAACTTTTATTTTATGAATGAGTATCTATTAAGGTTTCAGTACAGAGTAGGGTTGACTTCAATTTTTCTCAAATACATTTTAGCATACAATGAAATTCTCTACCCATTACTAGAAAACTAATCAGAAAAAAAGGATTTTGGTTTTCATACTACCTAAGGCTTGGAGACAGCATTATGGCAGCACAGATATAAAACCATCTTGGATTAATCTTATAAATGATGCATCATAGAACAATCACAATTCAGGGAAAAATAATCTAATACATAATATTTATGATAAAAAGAAACATGGAAGGAAAAATTTCCCCTTGTATTACTTCTACCTTATCCCTGCCCCGTAATTAAGTATTGTCTTTAGTTTTTAACACCAAAGTTTTCACATCTCGTCTCCAGAAACCTCTTTTCTTCACTTAGAATTTCCATAACATTAAAAATTGTGTATTTTTAGATCACTGTGGCATTACCGACATAGGCTCTGTGTGGTTTTAACTTTATTAAATTCATAATTTAGGGACATACTGATGTTCTTTTCCAATTAGTCTCTACAGCTCTTCAAAGAATTATTTTATCTCAGATAACATCAAATAAAACTGCTTACATTTTTTTTATTTGCTTTTTAGTTCTTTAAAGGACACAAAGACATCATTTGTGAATAGCTGATCAAATGTTAGAATTTCTTTTTGGATCCAAAAGTCCTGTTCAATTGAGATTGTATTTGAAGTTCAATTTATTTAAATATCCTGCTTTAAGACTGACCCATGAGAGGTGGTCTAGAGAAGCGGCTGATCAAGATAACATTTTTTTTTCTTCTTTCCCTCTTGGGTTAACAAAAAAAAAAAAAAATTATCTCACTGATGTAAGAAGAAGACCACATACTTTACAAAAAGAAATTATGGTTGTCTGTCCACTAGGCAGAGAAGAGCTTAGAACTAGAAAAGATAAGACATACTTAAGAAAATGGCAAATAACTAGACAGTCAGAAAACTGCAACAGGAGTAAAACAATCATACATAGACCAGAAATGCCTCTCCCACACAGGGAGAGACTTTCTAGAAGCTACCTTTTAGGATAAATTTTACTGACATGTGTTGATGAAAGACCTCATGTTTATCAATAACTTGACAGTCAATAATATCTCTTAGTTAACATAATCATCTTAATTATGATGAATTTAACAGAAAATACTACAAGAATCCAAAAAATCAACACTTTTCATTAATAGCTAATTTTGAAGTAATTCCTAAAACAAACTGAGTAAAGAACATTTTTGAAGGGTAATTCTATATTGCTATAATCACAATCAATCAAATATTTCAAAGTATCTCTTTTTAGTGAAAGCAATACTGATATTTCTGTAATTTATTTGTAAAATGAATAAATTGAGCTTACAAATGTAATAAAAGCACAGTATTTTGAAAACCTAATGTGCAACATTGACAAGAAGATGGCATAACTCTTTTTAGTTATTAAAGATTTTTGAAAGGAAATAGAGCAGCGCTTGGTCTTACTGTCCGGAGTTTAATTAACCATTTTTTCCCATTCAGACCTTTTTTTCCCCCATCCTTTTCTAGTTAAATAAAGACCATGAGTAGACAAAAACTAAGAAAATTCCATCTGTATGTCAACTTGTTCGTTAAAGAGTTAAGTCGTATACTCCAGGGTAAAATTAACATTACAGGCAAAAAGGATACTATTTTTATAAAGCATTTTCTAATGGCAGTTTTATTTATGTTAGAGACTTTCTTTCCTACTTAGAATTTTTATTTAAGAAATATCAAAATCGGGGTTGGTGTTGTGGTGGACTGAGTAAAGCAACCACCTCCAATGCCAGCATTGCACATGGGTTGTGGTCAGGGTCCCGACTGCTAATGCCCTGGAAAAAGCTCGGCCTTCTATCACCCACAGGGGAGACTCAAACATGTTCTAGTCTCCAAGCTTTAGCCCAGCCCAGCCCTGGACATTGCAGCCATCTTTGGAGTGAACCAGCAAGTGGAAGACCGACCTCTCTCTTTCTCACTTCCAAATACATTTTTTAATCATAAAATACTAAAATCACAGATATATGTACAAATGTTTGTAAAGCTTAATGAAGTCATGGAAAAAGGGAAAATTCTCAAGTAACTATCAACATGCAAATGGATAAATAAGCAACTGTACCTATATTAGATGCAATGAAAAATACACAGAAAAATGAATTTCAAAATCATTGTGGTGGATACAAGAGTTCGACAAAAAGAATATATGTTACATGATTCCATTTGTATTTCATCCAGAAAATGCAAATAATTTATAGGAAATGATAAAAATATTAGTGCTTGCTTGGAACTGGGAATTAGAATACAAAGGGATGAAGAACTCTTTGGGTGACAGAACTGTTTATCTTGATTACAGTGATACTTTTGCGTATCATAGATATGTCGACACCGATCAAAACAAATGCTTTAAATTTTTGTCATTTGTTGGACTGCAGCCTGTGTCAGCAGCATTTCAATTATACTTCATTAAAGTTGCAAATAAATAAATAAATAAAAGCCGCACATAAAATATGCATAATTACTATGCCTTTACTGAATTTTTACTGTGAATATGTGCTCTGGCTCCTCTTTTTCAAATTCTTTACATTGAGTAACTTACATAACATTGTGCCTTCTGTACCTCCACAAAGCTCAAAAACAGAAACAATATTTTCACAGATAAAGAAACAGATAGAAAGAAGCTACCTTTTTACTCTCCCTCAAATGCTCACTTTAGCCTATCTTTCCACAACCCAAACAAGACACCCTAGCTGACTTAGACATTCCTGTTTTTCTACATTGCTAGATGCTAACTGGCTGGATCCCAATTCCAAATACTGGGAGATAAAATTTGACAGAACAATTTGTGTCACCCATTTTGTATATCATCTGTGATGGCCAAGGAACATAGTCCTCTTGGTGCCAGACCCACCTCTGTGTTTATTTTCTGAGAATAAAACAGTTCTGATAGGCCTCTGAAAGCACTGAGCACACTGGTAAACTTACTCTATGCCTCAGGAAACGGAAAGTACAGAACAATGTTATGTGTTCAGATCAACAACATATCGTGTCTGTTTCTGCATAATTGGTATTAGCATTTGAGTCCAAATTTCTGCTCACGCTTAAAAACATTCAAATTCAAGTCAGGTCAACCTCTTTCAACTTAAAATGCAGGCTTTCCAGTGGGTCCCACTTCCCATACAGCCAGGTCCACTCCCAGCCCTGGTTCTCATGCTCACCAGTGTGAGTTGCAACCCATCAGAGTGAGAGAGGTGTCCAGAGTTTTCCTACTGGGCCAATTCCCAGTCCCAGATATTGTACTCTCCAGGTGGTTCTGCAGTCTAGGTTGACAGAATTTGCTCCCAATCCTAGCAATTGCCAGCTGATGCTGTGGCAAAGCCCAACCAGCCTGCTCCTACTCTGGCTTGTGCATGCAACAGTGGATAGAATCCATTAGCCCAGCCTGACTCTCCCCCTAACCCAGTTCACATGCATGCCAACAGGTGTTGTAGCTCTGCCCTGCCTGGTCTGCCCCTATCCCAGTTCTCACACTCACCAGTGGCAGTGGTGCCCAAAACAGGGGAGTCCGCACAGCCCCTTACCAATCTCAGACACCCGCCCCACGGCTTCCTGCATCTCATGTGTTGTGGAGTGTGGGCTGGATAGTGGCATCAGCTGGATCGAGTAGGCTTCAACACTTATTAACATGCATGAGAACTGAATGAGATGTGGGTGAGACTGGATCAGTCTGCTACACAAACTGGCAAGCACAGGAACCAAGACTGGAGGCAGGCCTAGTGGAGGTTATTGGGGGTTGCTCCAACTAGGTTGTAGCTCCCACTGGTATACATGAGGACCAAGTGTGTTGTGGGCAGGGTTGGGCTGGACTGCAGCATACACTGGTTTACGTAAGAGACAGGGCTGGAGACAGAACTGACCTAACAATTGTAACCACCAGTGTGTGTATAGGCTCATGTGGGTGATGGACTGAGCCAGACACTGTACTTGCAACAACACACAAGTCAGGTCTGTTATCACCTCACAAGAGGTTTCTTTGGGGATCCCCCCAAATGAACTGCTGGACTCAAAACTTCAACCATGCGGAGAATCACAGGATCTGTGATCTGACCGTGGAGTGCATGTGTCACAACTGGGCCTCCTCAGTAGCTCAGATAGAGCAGTGTACAGCATATCCAGATGTACATGGAGGATAGAACAGTCCATTGGAGCCTACAGAGGACATCTGGTACACAGCAGAGGAAAGAGTGCAGAATAAATTGGTCAACTACCCTAGCCAAGCACTGACAGCAACTATCTGGGTGAATGAAGACTGTAAGGTGGACTGTGTCAGCCAATGAGGGACCCTGGGATGACACCGAGTGGCGATTTGCCTTCCCCGGGTACTGAGGCAGTTGGGAGGCTGGATGCAGCTTCTCCTCTTACCTTCCTCTGGATACAGGAAGAAGTAAAAGAAAATTTGGAAACAATGATCTCACCCACTTTCTCCTAATCATCATTCCTTGCCACTATAATCAACTATGTAAACATTATCAAAATTAAAATTTTAAAAAAATCTTTAAAACAAAACAAACAAAAATACAGACTTTCAAGGTCAATATAATTCTCACCTTGCATTCCTGCAGAGCATTATCTACTTCAAAACACTGTTTCATTGCTGGTTATCACTTACTCTATTCTACAATACTTCCTGCTGGCCTTTGAGAATGATCTCTGTCCCTACTGTTGTTTCTCCCAAATTTAAAGTCCTATATTCCCTCAAGCTTGTGTATTAATTAATGGCATTTTTAGTGTGGCAAAAAACCCTCTTCTTTTTGCTGAACTTCTCTCCTCTCGCAAACTTGGAGAAGTCTGACAATGTCCTCGTGTGTCCTTATGAAACAGAGACTTGAAGTCTTTCTACCTAAATGCTTCTGTCTGCCATAATTACTCAGATGCCATGCCAGATACAAAGTTTTCATTAAGTCTTGAAATTCACAAAAATATTCTAGGACATTGGGCAAAGATTATCAGGTCTCACTGTTGTCCCAACTTGACCAGGATCAGTAACAACATAGCAAGATCCTTCTCAGTGGGTATCTAGTATGTAAGACACACAGTCTTGACTCAACAAAATCAAGCTTCTTTTAATAAGACCATGCACCCACCTGCTCAGCTACAATCCCACTCAATTCCCACATAATCAGTAACAAAAAGCATCCCCAATAAATGAAAAAAAAAAAAAATACTCCTTCAACTTTGTTAAGGAATTTCCGTACTCTTGAGAGTGTTTGGAATAGCTCAATAGCACTAACAGATGCCTTTCCTGGGGAGGCAGTAGTGAGCAATACCATCTGGAATGTGCTGTATGACCTCACTTACATAAAAGTAGTGAGGTTTTTTCCTGATTTTTTTTACAAGACAACTTATATCTATATCTCTCTCAACATCATTATTGAAATTAAAAGATTTATGCATGTGAAATATATGAAAACAGCAATACAAAAGAATGTGTAATTATACAGCTATACAGTTACTACATATAACTTGAATTAGAACAATACTGGGGCTGGCACCATGGCACAATAGATTAATCCTCTGCCTGAATCCTTTTGGGGCACTGATTTGAGTCCTTGCTGCTCCACATCCCACCCAATTCCCTGCTTGTAGCCTGGGAAAGCAGTTGAGGATGGCCCACAGCTTTGGTACTCTGTAGCCACATGGAAGACCCAGAAGAAGCTCCTGGCTTCAGACTGACTTAGCTCCAGTTTCTAATGAACTAGTGAATGAAAGATTTTCCCTCTCAATCTCCTCCTCTCTGTAAATTTGCTTTTAAACAAAAATAAAATATTTTTTAAAAGAATGGCTACTAAAAAACTTTTAATTACACTAGAGGCTTCATTCTACAGCAAAAAAATAATTTTAAAGGAATAGAACACCATTCTATACCATTTGATTTCTACTTGGATTTAATCTATAATCCACAATCTTTTAGATTTGCACAGCTGGACTTGGATTGTCTCAGCTTCAGCCATTGAGGCGACTTAGGGAGTGAATCAACGAATGGAAGATCTTTCTCTCTGTCTCTCCTTCTCTCTGTAGATCTGCCTTTCCAACAAGAATAAGTAAATCTTTAAAAATAAACAAACAGGGCCCAAAACGGTGGCCTAACAGCTAAAGCCCTCACCTTGAACACACCAGGACCCCATGTGGGTGCTGGTTCTAATCCTGGCAACCCCACTTCCCATCCAGATCCCTGTTTGTAGTCTGGGAAAGCAGTCGAGGATGGCCCAAAGCCTTGGGACCCTGCACCCGCTTGAGGAGACCCGGAAGAGCTCCTGGCTACTGGCTTTGGATTGGCACAGCACCAGCTATTGTGGTCACTTGGGAGTCAATCACTGGACGGAAGATATTTCTCTCCATCTCTCCTCCTCTCTCTATATATATCTGACTTTGCAATAAAAGTAAATAAATCTTTTTTAAAAATAAAAATAAACAAAGAACAAACACTACATAAAAGGATAGTGCAAGGCTAAGCAGAGAAAAGTGATAAGGCAAAAACAACTGAAAACTCTCAAGTGTTGGGGTTAAACATGCTGAAAATATATTAGTCAAAATCAGATATTATCTCCAAACTAATTATCACATCATCTTCACAAAAATGATTCTTTCCAAATAAAAATCTTGCAAAAGACTTTAGAGCTTACAATTGAATTAATATTAGGCCTCAAACAATTATAGTAAATGTAAAAATGAACAAGTTGAAATCACGTATAAGTTAAGAATAATTGAGGAATAAAATATAATTAGTGAGAAATATGGACAAGAATTTTGGTGTTGATCTTATGACAGAAAATTAGAAAGTAGTATAGCTGAAAATAAATATAAAATGCACAACAACGGTCACAGAATCTCAAAAAGGTTTCCTAACGAACCTGGAAGCATCACATATTCACTGGTAGCAATGCATTCCCTGACACAGGAAGTGCATGGGAGAAGAACAAAGTGCCCCTAAAATGCCTGCGAAGCATTCAAAGGAAACACTCACTGAGAACTCTTTGACTAGTGTCAGAACAAAACTATTAATCTTCTTTTCCACCAGGCCAGTTTGACTTGGGTGATGTGCAGATAGGGTCTGTTTCTTCTTAGCCATCTGGAACAAACTTGAGCAACCCTTTATTCTTTTATCTATATATTTTTTATCTATTCCCATAAATGTCCTTCTTAAAACAAGTAATTACCCTTCTTTTCAACAAAAATAAAGTGTGTTTATAGCCAAACATGCTCTTATAAAAATCATCTCCAATAAGAAATTGGCCCCTGCTTACATAAAGGTAGCCTTTTGGGACCAAACCAATGTATATTCACTCTACAATGATAAATGATAAATGATAAATATAAATTCTGACAAGAAGTTGGGTCACTTTGGAACAGTTCCCAAGATTCAGTATAACTCACTGTGCTTGTGTCTCCCTAGCCTATGTCACTCACATTCTGCCCTGAATAAACTATATGTTAATGTTTTTTACACAGTTGGTTTCATTTAAATTAATAAATAACTACATGACATAACTTTACAGAGATCCAGATGTATATTTTTAAATGAAAAAAAATTCTTTTGTGGAATAAGATTTACAATTTAATCAGGTGGTCTAATATTAAAATTAACTAGCAGGTACATCCAACTGTGTGTGTTCCTAGTTCATTTACTTTGCTGTTACTTGAAAATCCTTTTTCATCTAGTTTCAGCATAGACTTCCTTTACCTCCTGTGTTGTCTCTACATATCGCTTAATGCTGTGATTTCTATTTACCTAATGTCTTTCTGGCCCCATTCATATGTGAAATTTGGATAACTTGCTTTTCCAAAGAACAGTGATTAAACTATGAAGGATATTATACTGGGTCTCAAAAATGTGTGAGGAAACAATATAAAACTCTACAGCTACAGACAATAAACTAAAGCATTATTACATGAATCCTGTAACTTTGAAACAAAGGACAACATTATCATCCGTTTTTTTACATACTAGTCCTTTTGTACAACAATTATTAATTTGTGGGCAATGATGCAAACAATGAACAAGACAATAAATACTGGGACAGAGACTAAGACAGGACAGATGATGGGCAGGGGGGTTATAGCCTTGTCAGGAAGCTAAGGTAACAGAGACTAAATCTGGAGGGTGATCATACCAAGAGCCACAAGTGGGATCAGAGAAGGAAAAGATGGTTTCCAGATGAGAGAGATCAAAAGGCTTTCAAGGTGGGGGAGGACATGGAATTCTGAAGAAACATTTCTAGGAATGTTAACAGCACAAGCACATTTGTTCAAGAAACAGCAGCAACACAATTAGGTTGGAGTAAAAAGTTGGGAACCTATAAGAAAGCTTAAGACTCTGTGGGCTACACTTTATACCACAGTATGAAATGTGACCATTCAAGGTCTTTATTAGCTATCTAAATATTTTGAAATTTATTTTATTATTGAGAGGAAATGAAATTTATTTTAGCCTGATAATTAACTAATAGAGGAATATTCCAAAGTTAGCAGCAAAAATGAAATAAAGTAATAATGAAATCGGGATAGCAGGGGAATTGAATATAAAACAACCAACTTACAGACCTTGTCTAGGTAAAGAATGAAGATGGCAAACCATCTTGGGAAAAACATAAGTATCATTTTCAGTGACAAAAAAAAATCCTGACAGACTTAAGGAATGGTGGACTATTTCTATCATCCACATCCAATGTTTATGCTTTCTGTTTTTAACTTCCTGTGGAAAATAACCTTATCCTTAAAAGAATCTAACAACAAATCACCTTTGGAATATTATTCCATACCTCTTTGGGATACCTGCAGATGATCAAAAGAACTTGAAATGTTTCCCTGTTCCTTTTAAATGTTAAGAGGAGAGAACTGCTTTTCAAAACATCAGTCACAGGATGAACTTCCACAGAATACAGCTTTCCGGGATTCCCTCAACTGTCTTTTAATCCAATAACCTGTCTATATTTTTCAATATGTTTTCTGCATCTCTTAGTAGTGATTCTGGATAATGAATGATGAGTATGGAATGGAAAGGAAATGGAATAAATCTGGTTCATTTGAAAAGAGTTTATATTTTTACTCTATTTTGCACAGTGTCATTTTAAATATGTGCTACCCTGAGAAGGATTTTATTGTTTTGAACCACAGGCATTATATTACCTAAAAAAAAAAAACAAAACCTTTCAGCGGCAAGTTGGATGCTCTGGCAGCATTACAAATCTATCACCACCCAAGGAAGCAGCAGATTTGCTTCTTCGCTCCCTTCTGTCAGGACAGAGGAATGCTGGACATCCAGAGACAAGAGAGACTGCACTACACTGCTTCCCAGTCCCACAGCTTGGGCCTCCTTCTGGAACACACAGGTATGTACACTGCAGTGCCGATTCAAGGGCAGAGTTCAGGCTAGCAAGCCTAGAAAGTCAAGTGCACTCTCTAAAGGTGACACCTTCAGGGAGTTCAACTTGATCTGACTTAGGTCAGAAGGTTCTTATTTTACCCAATAAATTCCTGAAAAGGTCTTTTTATGTGCTTTATTATATCTTTACACATCACTTTGCAGGCTGCTTATTTACATCGACACAAAAACACCAACTTTTCTTTTTTTAGTTAAAACTCCATGACTGACTGTAAATGTTACCTTTTCCATGTTCAGAAATTCAAGATCTTAAAATAATGCTTACTGATAAACAATGAGATGTCATAAAGCTTAGTTATTCAATAACAGTGTTCAAAATGGCAAATGGATAGAATATAAGAGAAAAAACAGTGAGCTAAAACCTATAGATTAATTTCACCATCATATGGCAGTAGTTTCAAGTAAAAATATCAATGTTGTTAATTTGAGCTCTTAATAAATGTTTAATATCATACATTATCTTTTCACTTAGATGTCAGAAATTGAGCTGGAAAAGATAAAAGTAAGAACATCTGAGCATTTTGAAAATGATAAAAATAACATTTCTTGGTTGAAGGAAGGTAAGTCTCCCTACTCTTGACTATCTTTTAGTTTGAACATTGTGTTTTTGCTTATAAACAAGAAATAGCATGAGAAAAAAAAGAAAATATTCTGGCAATTCAAATGTGACTAGCTTCTTTGATTTTTCTTTTTCTTTTTTAAACATATATCCTTAAGTAGTAGTCTGAAGCTGTTTGAGTTTTGAAACACTTCTTGTAGCTCTGTGTTGGGGAAACACAGACTGTATTATTGGTAAGACTTACACATTTTCAATATAGATACGTATTATCTGTGACATTCTTGTACTGCTGTAGATTTTTCTCCATTACAGCCAAGGCTAAGTAATTTGAGAAAAGGTATTTTTAAATGATCATCATGGAAAGGAAGGCACACTTTAAGAAATAATGTCTGCAAATAGAATCACCATTCACTGCAATTAGAGAAGCCACCTTCCCAGGGGAGAATGCTATCCGGCAGAGGTACGGCATGCGAAAGACAGTTGCTTGAAATACACACACAAATCAATACATTCTCCTACAATGAGTACAAATTTGTGCACTTTTGAAACTATGTCTAAACTTGTGACTGTTTTCTAGAAGGGTTGGTTTTATAATCTTTAGATTTTACGAAATACTTTTATATATCTCAAAGAAAATGAATCTGATGTTTTCTCTCTCTCTCTCTCTCTCTCTCTATATATATATATATGCTATGTTGTGTTTTTTCTTAAACCAGTTCACGAATCTATTACATTGGAAAAAGATTGGTCTAAAGTAGTTAAAAGTCTTAAAATTCATTTTATAATGTCATAAGAAACTAATACCAAGAAAGTTGCACATCACTAAAATAATAATATCAAAAACATCTATAATGCTTTCTGACATTTACTGATTATTATGCTGAATCATCATGACAACCCTTTGAGGCAGTTTTAGTATTCTTAATTTACTGATGAGAAAATTGCCTAACAGAATTGAAGTGACTTGCCCAAAATCAGAAAATTAGAAAATAGCAGAACTAGAATTCAATCCCAGTTTATATGACTCTGAACTACATGAGTCTACACCTTACCATATTCCAAGGGGAAACTGTTACTCATTAGGACTTGACCTCTGCTCAAAAGTGTTTTCCCAGAGTATGCAAACAACATCTCCAAATTCATCATAACCTCACATGCGTTGTTCTTTAACTCTACCATTATGTTAAAAAAATGTTTACTTTTTAGAAAAGGATCAAATCCTCTGGCTAATTGCTGAATAACCAAATTCAACAGTGGAATTTGTATCTTTGAATGATTTTATTTCAGAATAAATGTTGACATACATACACACAAACACACACACCCATGAAGTATTCTCAGAATCATTTCCTGAAAAAAGAAGAAATTCACAGGCCTGGAAAATGCTCTTACTTCTTTTTATCAAATGATCTTTTAAAAAACATACTTTTAAAACAATGTAGAAGGGGAAAACATTTGGCTTGGATCAAAAGTCCCCATGTGTGTTTTTCTTGTGAACCTCAAATCCATGATGACACAGTAGAAGTTCTTCACCACTACTTATAAAGAACTTACATTATTTATTTTTAATTTAATTGCTTTACGTTTTAAATGTCTCATAAAGAAATAACGATAAAATTTTAGACCGATCAATTGTTTCCTAATGAATTTTGTGGTAAAAAATTACATCTATTAGATCTAACTTAGGCATTAAATTCTTGTAATCTATAAAATATAATTTCCCAGGTGACCTGTTTTATCCCATTTGGACACTTCATTTAAGCTACACTCAAATTATGTTTACTATATTTCATAAATGGAAATTGAGCCAGATGCTAGATGACAAGATCTTAATTGAGAATTATCAGGATGAGTTAGTTTTCAAACATAAGTGTCTCTTTTTTAATGTTAAGAAAAAATACACACGTTGGCTTTAAAAAAAAAAAGTAAAAGAAAAATTGGGGTAGCAGAAAGATTACGGCACTGATGTCAGGCAAAAATGGTTTTAAAATTTCAGCTCAGCTATTTTATTTACTAGCTGTGTGACTGTAACATGTTACTTTACTGCCTTGAGTCTCAGTTCCCTTAGCCAGGGACTATATCAAAGTGCAGAAATTTGTGAGAATGTAAGAATAAGATTACATTATTCCTGCCATTTATTTCATTCTTTAAAGTAGGATTCATAATAGAAACGGTTTCAGAATTTAGCTTACACTTAAAAATATGTAACAGCAACAGTACTTTATGTTTTCATCATGTTTTAACTATTTTGGTTCCTATGACAATCTGATGTGTAGTTTTATTGCCCCCATTTTACAGACAGATTGAGCCTTAGAGAGACTTTGGGTCTTGTTTAAACTTGCAGAGCTGTTAAATGGCAAACGAAATTATAAACTGAGATCTTAAGGGATCCAATATCTACTATTTTTCCTTTATCATACTGTCTTCTTTAACAGTTATCACTTATAATCTTTATTTTATTGACCTTCTCTAGGCCCCAATTTTAAAGAGAAAGAGAATGAGAGGGAGGGGGAGACAGAGAAAGGCTTTAAGTAGGGCAAAAAAGTTACCTGACAAAATGCTAATGATCAAATTGACAAAAGAGGTCACATCTCACATCTCACATCACAGTGCTGCATCTGTTGCCTCCCTCAACCTCCGGCTGCATTAACCCACCATTAAACTATCGATAATTATCAATGTTGTATTAGGGTTAGAGCTACCACTTACTGGGGTAATCTACACAAGGCACTGGTTATACAACATGACCTGATAGTGAGCATATAACTAAAAGCTATCGCCATCACCACCATTCATGGTACTTATATTCTAACTTCCGATCTTCCAACATTTCACAGTTCATCCAATTGAATGAATGAATATTTGCTAATTCTGACATTAGTAGAGACGAATTACATATGTGGCAGATGACCGAACAAAGACAGACAGAAAGACAGGAGGAGGGGAGGAGAGGGGAGGGGAGGGGAGGGGAGGGGAGGGGAGGGGAGGGGAGGGGAGGGGAGGGGAGGGGAGGGGAGGGGAGGGGAGGGAGGGGAGGGAAGGGAAGGGAAGGGAAGGACGGTCTCACAATAAAGTAGCTTATTATCTCAATATCTTGCTCCAGCCTAAAAGAATGAGCTCTTACTTGCTTTCCATTTCCTCTCAGATAGATCAGGGATCCCCTGCTCTCAGCTCAAGAAACCTACTCCCAAAGCTCTTTTCAATAATTAGGATAAACAGTTTTTGAGAAATACCTCTGGCTGACCTGAAAATACACTATTTTAAACTATTTTAAATCATCAAGAAATCTTCTATTAAAACTAGCCTTAATATCTTTAAATCTAGACTTAGCAAATCTTAAATTCACCAGATTCCTGGGTAATAACTTAAAATTCAACAGGATATAGGTGGAGCCAACAAATAAATGGAAGACCACTATACTGAAGTAAATTGCCAAGGAGTCATATGGAGAAATTCTATTGTTATAAAAAAAAAAATCATGGGCTTTAAAGCAAACAGCAGTCAAGATGAGGTACATCACGCAACTGTTGACCGACATGTACATAAAGGCCAGTATCGAAGGTGGCCATGGTGTGTCTGCACAGCAAAATCAACTCTGAGAACCAAGGTACCTGAGGCTGGACGTCACTTTATTGCAGTGCTAGGGAACGGGGCCTACTCACTAATTATTCGCGTGATCAGTGACACAAAATGAGGGAAGGGAGGGTTGGGAAAAGTACTGACTTGCAATCTAAATTATAGTTAGATAGAAATAAGAAATTCTGGTACTTTATTGCAAAGTAGGGTGAGTTGAGATAATGACAATAATGTATGTTTACTTAAAAAAAAACACTGGAACAAAATGGATTCTGAATTCTTTTTTGCCACAAAGAATTGTTAGATGTTCGAGGAGACAGATATATTTATTTCGATTAGGCAGTACATACATATATAGAAACATTACATGGTACCTCATAAACATGTAAAATTTTTGTGTCAGTTAGAATAAAATTAAAACACAAACACAAATAGAAAATCACCAAAAAAATATGAGGGAGGAAAGCAGACTAAATTGTAACTATATAATAAATAAGTGAGGGAGCGATTCTGTTGTCACTGCAGGTTTGAGAGCAATGACTATTATACCAAAGCATGTAGAATCAAATGAATCTTTACATTGGTAACTGGGATGCACAAGGGAGGGGAACAGGCAGAGGAAAAGTTAAGAAAAGAAAAACAAGGGTGGTTAAGTCACTGATCTATTCAGCATTCCTAAAGTGATCTATTCAGCACACCACCTGTCTAGTATAAAAGTCATAACAAGGAGAGAAAGAACAAGGTCCAAATGTGAAAAACTTTATGGAGGAAAAAGCTAATGCAACATAGAAATTGGGCGGGGAAATTACAGGTGGAATAGGATGGCATGTAATACTCCATTAAGCCAGGGAGCATTGTGAGTAAGCATTTCAATGCTTGTGTCGTACACCATTTGATACGGAAGAGAAGCATCAAGATGAAGGGATGGAAACTCTTAAATTGTCGCCATTTGCAATTTAAAGTCGCAGCATCACCAGCATTTGAACTGCATATAATTTACCGTGTCTCTTGACGTTTTTCAGAAGGAAAAAAAATCCTTCATAGAGAAGGGTTTCTATGTGAAATTCCCTGATTGATAAAGGTTAAGTAACAGTACCAACAACAATAAAACGCCACGCAGGACACACGGAAGCAGGTTCTGTGGGTCTACTTCAGCCCTTAGTCAGCCAGCAAGTTCTATCTCAGCTCTTGACTCTCCAGACAAAATCTTATACAATTTTCTGAAAATTGGCTTTTGTCCTTCAAAAGGCTAGCTATTTGCAATTGTTTTACTTGGGTATTATCTTCATAGTTATAACCAGTGTGGGGAAAACATTTATTCCAAGTTGCAAATATATCATCAATTCAAGAAATGACTAGGTATCATAAACAGAACTGTTCCCATTGATTCAAAATCAATAAATATCAGAGACTAATAATCCAAAATATTTAAAAACAATTTAAATACAAAACTCCACATCCCAACAATTACCTTTTTACGTAAAGTTTTAAAATCACATCTTGTCCCAGACCTCCAAATTCATTTGTAAATGAGATGGAAAAAAAGAGGACCCTCATTTAATAATATTCACGAATTCCTTGGACTTCTCTTTAATTCTAAGTGAAAACAATTTACCTCATCTACTCAAAAAGAAATTTCAGATCATGAATATTAAAACAGCTTCAAAATGCACATTAGCAACCACTCAATGAGGCTCTTTTTGAACTCAGAGACATTTTATGCAAACACTGATGCCAAAAAAAAAAAAAAACAGAATGGGGCCCAGCATGGTAGCCTAGCAGCTAAAGTCCTCGCCTTGAATGTGACGGGATCCCGTATGGGTGCCAGTTCTAATCTTGGCAGCCCCATTTCCCATCCAGCTCCCTGCTTGAGGCCTGGGAAAGCAGTCCAAGATGGCCCAAAGCCTTGGGACCCATGTGGGAGACCTGGAAGAGACCAGGATGGCTTCAGATCAGCTCAGCTCCTGCAGTTGTGGTCACTTGGGGATTGAATCATCGGATGGAAGATCTTCCTCTCTGTCTCTCCTCCTCTCTGTGTATCTGACTTTGCAATAAAAATAAATAAATATCTTTTAAAAAACTAAAAAAATGAGAATGTCACAATATCTACTTTCAAAGTATTCATATATTAAGTGTTCTACTCTAAAGGCTAAATATTGTGCTCGCTTCAGCAGCACATATACTGAAATTGGAAAAGGCTAAATATTAAACCTATTAATTCTGCCGTTCAAACTAATTCTCATTTCTAAGAGGATTATTTTTTTGCATGTAACTTAAAAAATCAACCTATACTAAAATGTATCTTAAGTTGTTAAATTCCATGAGTAGCATTTTTTGAGATTCCTTTGACCTATGTAAATACAGGAAATAAAAAACATTACTCTTATTTCTGTAATTTTCATTAGCTTGTAAAAATGTCCCATAATATCAAAACAGTTGTGAAAAAAAGCCAAAAAGAATGTTTTTGTTTTTTAGCAGAGCTGATAAGAGAAACTGATATAAAATATGCCCTTGAAAATTATATAAGTCAACAAAATAACAATACAATAAAATAACAATACTGTCTTAGCCCATTTTGGGGTGCTATAATAGAATACAGCAGATTGGGCCCAGTGCAGTAACCTAATGGTTGGAGTCCTTGCCTTGCAAGCACTGGGATCCCATATGGGCGCTGATTCATATCCCAGCGGCCACACTCCTCATCCAGCTCCTTGTTTGTAGCCTGGGAAAGCAGCTGAGGACGGCCCAAAGCCTTGGGATCCTGCACTCACATGGAAGACCCAGAAGAGGCTCCTGACTTCGGATCAACTCAGCTCTGGTCATTGTGGCCACTTGGGGAGTGAACCAGGAGAGGGAGGAGGATCTTCCTCTCTGTCTTGTCTCCTTTCTGTATATCTGACTTTCCAATAAAAATAAATAAATCTTTTTTTAAAAAAATACAGCAATTACATCATTTATGAAGCAAATAAACGTATTCGTTTTAGCTCTAGAGGCTGGAAAGAACAAGGTGAAGAGCCCACACCCACGTATAGTGGGGGCCTTCTGGCTGCATCACATCTTAAGGCGGAACACAAAAAAGGAAGTGCAGTCACCCTTTTGAATCAGGAACACATTCCTGTGACTACCACAGACTCACAGCATTAGTCCGTCACATGAGCAAGCCCTCATGGCTTAATCATCTCTTCAAGGTCCCACCCCTCAACGCACTGTTAGATTAGAGGCTGTTTCTAAAACACGCCATTTGAACATACATGCTACTTGAGCACACATTCAAACCAGGCAGACATGAAAAAGATAATTTCACAAGGATAACTGTTTTGGCTGCCTTGAAATGAGAGGATGTGATCAAGACTGGTGTAAGGATCATCCCTCAGAATCCACAGTTAAGGAAATTCTTTTTGGGGAGGTGAGGTATCATATATCTAGAGCTGTGACTTCAATGGAAAAAAGACTAAGGCATACAAAAACTCAGGAAAGCACTCCAACTGGAAGAAGGATAAAGTATTAAGATACTATTACACCTAGTATATTATATTAGTATATTATAGAATGGCAAAGCAGGGAAAGTTGGGTGGAAGGACAGATACAAAGAAAGATGTTTAAGTCGGAAATAACCCAATAGCTAGCCAGTCAGGAGGTTGGATGCTTTTCCTGACTGGAATTAGAAGCCACTGACCGTTCAAGCAGGTGAACAGAAGCAACCAGTTCTATTGTATCAGCCAAAGAAAGGCGAGACAATTGCAGTAGACTAAGCACAAGTTGCTAGCCAGGATAGGATGAAATTCAACAAGGAGATTTATTTGCAGGTAGAACTAACCAAAACAATGGGATCTGTTTGCAGGTAGAACTAACAGAATTGGCAAGAGCCAAGAAGAAAGTTAAGCTTGAGACATTACATGCTTAAGGGAAAAAGAATGTGAAATAAACAAGAAACGTGACAATTTGTTGTTGGCTAGGTAGGGTCTATTCCAGGCTCTTCTCTTTTACATAGAAAAAGCAAATAATCTGATAAACAGATTGGCTACAGAAGGGAGGATCAGGAGATCTGAGCGGAAGAAGTTAAGAGTTGGGATGCCTCAGAGCTGTCTCCATGAAAGCTGCCACTCGGGCATCAGTAAGAACTAACAGCTGATCTACTTTAAATAACACTGGAAACCTTGAGATTGTACCTAGTCTTGAAGAATGAGATGATGCTTATGGTGAGATGAAACAAATAAAAACGTTTCAAATATAAAGAATGTCAAGTTTAAAGACAACAGGGTAAGGAAGAAAAGCTCATGCTCCAAGAAGTGAAAGAAGTATGGCAGGAGCATTTTGACCCAAATAAATTTAGCTAGCAACCCATGAGTGCCAGGAGTTTGGCTGAGAAGAGGGCCTAGAGGCTCCAATAGGTCCTGGTTGGCATTTGGACCCTAACAACCTCTTTACTCTGAGAATGCCTATCAAAAATAAAGTTTATATGCGTATCACTACATTTTATTTTCAAAGGAATATAAAATAAAACTGTCAAAGAATAACACTATTTTCAGAACGTAACTTCAAAAGAAAGCTTTACCAGCTCTTAAGTGGAAAACAATAGACTCTGATTCTACATAACCGTGGCACTAGAAAGCACAGTGTAGCTCACAATCCAGAAAACCAATCCAGGTCCAAGGCAAGAAAGAGTCAATTCAATCCTGGTGGGAATAGGAGCAAGACCTTAGGTATTTAGGTCACTACAAGGTTTCTGTCTTCATCGCTCCTCTTCTCATGCCCAGAATTCCAAACAAAGCAATGCCAAGAGTACTAAGATTTATGAGCTCACCCCCCTGGACAGGCAAGGATTGACTGACAACATCAGAAGGCTTCACACAATGAGAGGCAGTCAATTCTTCAAAGGGAATTCAGGATTCTAGCAAAATAAAGGCAGAATAGATGCTGCCAGCTCCCCCACATAATATCTACTAACAGCTAATTCCAGTGGTCTGATTTTCAGGGATTTTTTTTTCCATAAGGGATAATATTTTCTTAAGAATTTGACATGTGCTGCTGATGAAGCACCGTATACTTCAGGAAGGAGAGCACTGGCTTTAATGTAGTGGCCTTCTCCCTAAGTTCAAATGTCAGAATCGTTTTGATTCTCTGATAACCTTATTTTATGTTTAGAAAGTTCAGCAAAAGATGAGATCTGTGTTCTCATAGGTCAACAAATTAAACTTGAGCAGCACATCTTAGAGCTGACGGTTGAAATTTCTTTCCAACTAAGACTATAAAGTATTAAGTTCATTTTTTAATAAAATGATGATGTTGATCCAATGGAATGGAAAGCCTACAATATGCCATGTCAGCCTTGAGACTTTGATCAGATGAATTAATCAGTGCAAAGTCCCTTAAGTTGTTAAACAGCAGATTTAAGGACTCTATTTCAATGATGATAGGTCAGTACATCAAATCCAGAATGATCTTAGCTCACTATTACTAATTGCAAATTTATGAACTAGCAGTGAAGTAATCCATGAAGACAGAGGACCAACCTCTCCTATCTCAATACAAACATAAAAACTGTAGATAACCAGGGACACTGAGAGATTTATATCTTTCAACCTATTTTTTCGGTGGAATCATTCATTTTCCTGTATGTCATAACAGTGGTTGATGTGATACACTTAATCAACATTAGTATAAAGAACAACCTGATAGTGATAGGAAAAGAGTCTTATGTTCTATGCCTCAGGAATAAGGACATTTCATTTCTTGTAAATTCTACAAAGCAATACTTTACGTTTATATGATTATGGCCCATTTCTTTCAGCTAAGAAACCACATTTAGGGGGAATATACTCTCTAATAAAATGCACCTACACTAGATGCTCACCAGACCATTATGGAGAAAAAAAAGAGGAATGTGAAGAGAGCAAATGAAAACATCACTTTACAGGCATAAATCATTTCCACCACTTTAGCCATTATTTAAGCCTGTCGAGAAGTAAATGTGCAACAAAGATAAAAAGCAAGGGCAACGATGATATTTTTGCCAGTGTATAACTTCCAGAAAAGCAGAGAGGACAACTCCTACAGTATCTAGTAAGACAGCAGGCAATTTTTCCTTTTGGGCTAAATTTCCACACCAACATAGATCTGAAAGTAAATATCTATATTGCAGAGGTAAGAAATATTATTCATGATTTCTAATCCAAAACAACACAGAACTAGAAAATCTGCATTTTAACTCCCCTTTCACTTAACAATACTTACTTTTTCATACATAGAAAAGTCAGTCTTATAAATAGCAATCTAAATTTCTTTTGGGATTCTAGAAGCTAGAAAGATATGAATTTTTCCCTCTAAAGTGTTAACACTAAAATATCTTAAATGAATTTTCACAAAATGTAAAAAGTTTGTATAAATAAATTCTTCGCAGAATGATTATATCAAAAATATTATGTTTCAACCCCTTACAAACAGGTCTTAAAACTAATGTCTAGTCAACACATGAAATTGAAATGAAGTACCATTCATTCTGTAAAAGAACTATTTGGTGTACAGGATTTGAATGGAAGACAGGACTTAGTTATTAAGTTAGACAAAGATGCAGAAAGTTACTTACATGCAGGTTGTAGTGACTGACAACATCAGAATTACAACACTGTAATACTGTTCTATTCATATTTTATGTAAGTTATAAACGCTATAGTTCAGCTTCCATAATAGCCGTCATTTAAGTTAGAAAGGAATTAAATGGATTAATCATTTTAACATTCGCCTACTGAAATTGGTTAACTGAACAAAACATAGCCATAAAAGGACAAACTATAAATTTTACTTTGTTTGCTCATCTTTGCGAAATAAATACTTGAAAATAAAATATATCATATCAATATATGGGGAAAATAACCACAGTGGCAGAATCAACTATTATCAGACTAACAACATATTTCCACATGAACAATAAATAGATAAAAAAAATTTATAAGCCTAGGAATACCTGGATGTCAAATCTAATTTTGGTTTTCAAATCTGCCTATCTGGTCATACCATCTTTCCTGCAATAAAACCTTACATACATATTCATCTTATATTTGGTAAGTACATCCCCAACATCAACCTTAGCTGTGATCCTGACCTTCCTTTCTATTTCTTAAATTTATTTCTTTTGCTTTATTGAAATGCAGACAAAGAGAGAGGCAGAGACAGACAGAAAAACTTCCCCTCTGCTAGTTAACCCCCAAATTCCTGCACCATCCAGAACTGAGCCAGGCCAAAGTTAGAATTCAAAAGCCAACCTTCGTCTTCCCTATGAGTAGCAGGGACCCATCCACTCGAGCAGTTGCCTGCTGCCTCTCAGTTTGTATACATCAGCAAGAAGCTGGAATGTACAGCAACAGCAGGGACTTGAAGCCCCACACTCTGATACAAATCATAGGTGTTTCAAAACAGCAGTTTAACAAGTGTGTTAAACACCTGGTCCTGAGTTTTTCTATATTCAGAATTTAGAAAAAAGAAAAATTCTTGCAACAGGTATTTATCCCAGCTGTTGAGATTGCCCACAACAGAGTGCCTAGTCTGAATTCACAGCTCTGGCTCTTGATTCCAGCTCCCCACTAACCTGGACTCTTGAGTGACAGTGGTGATGGTTCAAGTAGTAACAGGGTTCCTAATTCCCACATGGGAGATACAAGTTCCAGGTCCACACTCAGGACCAGCCCTGCCCCACACAAGGCAAATATCTGGAGTGTGAACCAGCAAGTAGATGAACCAGCAAGCAGTGTCTGTCTTGCAGCATGTCTGTGTCTCTCTCTGCCTCTCAGATAAACAAATTAAAAAAAAAAGCAAAAATGTTTTTTAAAAAATCCCCTTAAATCCTAAAACTGTACAAAATAGCAAATACTAAAACACTACTCTGTAAAAGCTTTAAACCAAAGGAAACATTACATCTTTCAGATGGCAATCATGGACTCACTATATCCACTGTACTCGTTCAACCATAAATAAAATTCAATCATCCTTGATGGTAAAAAGTTTATGAATAAATAGTAATTCATTTTGGTAAAATGTTTTAAGGTAATCAAATAATACTTAACAATTTATCAGTTTTAGGAGTTCGTATTTCACAAACAGAAGCCACAAAAATAAATACTTAAAGGTAGGGGCAGCAAAGCAGCACAGAGAGCTAATCCTCCACCTGCTATACTGCATCCTGTGTGGGAACAGATTCATTCCTGATTCTATATCCCTGCTGACAGCCTGAGAAAGCAACACAGGATGGCGCAAAGCCTTGGGACCCTGCACCCTTGGGAGACCGAAAAGAAGCTCCTGACTCCTAACTTCAGATCAGATCAGCTCAGCTTTGGCTATTCTGGCCATTAAGGGAATGATTCAACAGATGGAACATCTCTCTCTCTGCATCTCCTTCTCACAATAAATCTTCCTTTCAATAAAAACAGACATATTTTTAAAAGGAAGGATTTGTTTAAAGTTTATTTAGTTAGCTAGTTGAAGGCAAAGCAGTGAGAGAGAGGCAGAGAGAGAGAGAGAGAGAACTTAAGATTGGGAGGGTTTCCATCCACTGGTTTGGCAGCAGCTTGGGCTGGACCAGCCAGAAGCCAAAGGTCTTAAATTTCACATGAAGAACACATGGGTGTCAGGAATTCAAACACATGAGCCATCACCTATTACCACCCAAGGTTCAGGAAGTGGATTAGAAGCAGAGCATCAAAGACTAGAAACAGGCATTGGATTATGGAATGCAGGTGTCCCAAACGGTGGCTTAATCTACTTGTACCAGAAGGCCCATGCTAGGAAATAAAAACTTCTCATTTTACACAAGGAAGAAAACTGAGAAATATTTTTGATCCTTGAAGAAGGAATGCAACCCAACTCAAAGAATTCTGATTACCCAAATACATATACTGCTTCATAAGAATAATAAGCATCTGCAATTCTGACTAATCAACTGAAATTGTTGATGCTATATGAATTTTCTTCAGTAACAGGAGAATCTACCTAGGGGTAAGTAGAGAAACAGGAGTAATTGCAGCCCTCCAGAGCATCAATAACTAAATAATTCTAACTTCCAACAGGACATTCAGTTTTTGTGATCCAGGGCCAGTATTTAACAAGCTCCATCTCAACTTTTTCCCTAGCATATTTTAGTAAAATGGTAGACTGCTGGGTTCTTTGGCTTTGTTCTCATGAGAGCTCAATTAACAAAAAGTAATTATTCAAAACTAGGCAAAATGTTTTGCAATCATTAAAACTGTCTAACTTAATTTGATAAGAACACCGTGCTTATATCAATTTGGCTTGTTTTCCTTTTAAAAGAAAGCAAGCTGAATTCAGAGAAATAGATTTCTAACATTTCAGAAAAAACTGTTGATACGGAATAAATACTTTCCAATCAGCACATATTGATTAAACCACCATGCACTGCCAAATATTGGCTCACACACTCTGGAGAGGCAGAGTATGTGGAATCGTATCAGTCATGTGGAAGACGTTCACTCTAACAACCATGGAAAAACACTGAATGGCGTGAGACAGAGAGTGGTCACTGCACTCCAGTATTAAATTGGCTTTTTAAAAACAAAAGAATGCTGTGGTTTGGATTAAAGAGGAGAAAACGCTGACTGATGGAAAGCAGGTAGAAAGGCTAATAGCCCAAGAAGAAGTAAAAATAATGGCAATATCAGTGAAAAATGGAAAAATTCTGAGAATTTATAAAAAATCAGATTTAACCAGAATTTTGGTAACTGGGTTGTAAAAAGAGAATATCAATAAGCATATTGTCCAAGTTATTGGGTAAATAATCATGCTCTTTACTCAGAAACACAAAAGCAGGTTTAAAATTAATAATTCAATTTTTAAAAATTGTTATTTGGAAAAGTACATTAACCAATTTCAAGACATAAGTGATGTGATCTGCTACTAGGGTTCAATGTTTCTTGAGCTTTGGTTACCTCAAATCAGTTTCAACAGATTTTCCGGTAGGATCTAAAAGCATTAGTCAAGACAAGGCAACTTCAAAAGTTTGCAGGATGATAACCTCTGGGGAAAGGGATTAGAGGGAAGGGGATTTATGTGGCTGTCTGTATACTGGGTGGGATATTGTGCTTTTATTTCTGTATTTGAATTTTTAATAAATATGTATTATTTATAATAAAAAAAGTTTGCAGGAAAAAAAAGTTTATTTTAGTGTAAAAAAACCGGAATCCATGAATAGTTTTCTTCCTCATAAAAAAAAGTAAAATAAAGACATTTCTTTTTCTTTTTCATTTTTTAAAGAATTATTTGTTTTTACTGGAAAGGTTTGCAGAGAAAGGGGGAGACAGAAAGATATTACATCTGTCTGCTGGTTGACTCCCCAATGGTCCCCAATGGCTGAAGCTGAGTTGATCCAAAGCCAGGAGCCAGGAGCTTTGTCTGGGTCTCCCACACAGGTGTAGGAGACTTTGGGGTCATGCTCTACCGCCTTCCCAGGCCACAAGCATGAAGTAGATGGGAGATGGAGCAGCCAGGACACAAACTGGTGCCCATATGGGATCTTGGCAGATAAAAGGTGAGGTTTGGCCACTAGGCTACCATGCCGGGCCGTTACTTTTAATTTTTAAAAAGCTTTCAATCTTTCATTTCTTTCTATAACAAAAATAAATCTTTGTTAAGATAAACTGATTTTCAGAATAGATCACACACACAAAAAAAATCTAACTATATTCGGGGCTGGCACAGTGGGGTATCATGCTAATCCTCCACCCTGTAGTGCAAGCATCCCATAAGGGCACAGATTCCCATCCCAGCTGCTCCACTTCCTATCCAGCTCTCTGCTTGACTTTGGAAAGCAGCAAAAGATGGCCCACGTCCTTGGGAACCTGTACCCAAGTGGGAGACCCAGAAGAAGTGCCTGGTTCTCAGCTTTGAATCAGCTCAGCTCTGGCCATTGACGTCACACAGGAAATGAATCAAAGGACAGAAAAAAGGAAATCTAACTATACACAAGATGCAAGAGATACATTTGAACAAAAAGTTTTGAGAAAAATTCAATTTTTTTGATATTATATTTCCCATGCACTTTTTCTGGATTCCCTCCCAGTAAGGAAATAACATGTTCACAGTCTCTTTTGTTCTCTTCCTCAGGGAGACAATATGCTGAAGATGTGCAGAGTGAAACAAAACACAGGCTTTAACTTCAGTTTCATACCATTCTATATCACAAAACCTCAAGTCAGTTAGTGGTTTTTGACCAAGATAATATGATTAATAATACGTTGAAAAACTCACATTATCTTCATCTTATCACAAAAAGGGAGAAAGTGACTTGACAAAATTTTCGGGGTGGGTATGTGGCACAGCAGTTATATCACTGCTTGGAATCCTGCATCCCAAATGGAAACGCCTAGTTAAGTCTCTGTTCTGCTTCTGATCGAGCTTCCTGCTAATGTGTATCCTGGGAGGAAGCAGAAGTTAGCTCAAATGCTTAGTTTCTGCTGCTCGTGTGGGGTACCCAGATGGAGTTTCCAGCCCCAGTTGTTGTAGGTATTTGAGGAGCAAACCAGTGGATGGGTCTCCTCTCGCTAATAAAAAAAATTGGAAGCAACAAATCTTTCACCCCCTATCCATTATAAAAAGGTGGGTTGTTTTTGCACTAAAATAAGCTTTTTTCTGCAAACTTTTTGAAGTTCCCTTGTCTTGACTTATGCTTTTTACACAGTTTAGCTTTACTATTTCCATGAAGATCAAGGAATATTATGAGTAAGAAGCAAGGATGAAATAAAGTAGGGGCACACTCCTATTAAGTCACATTTAGTTTTATGAAAACATGATGTTATTCCAACAGTAAAATGCAATAGCAATACCTAAAATATTCAACACATACCATGCATCAAAAGTATTTTGTACCTCAAAGAAATTATATTACCATATTCCTCTGACTGTCAACAACACAGTTGAAGAGTTCAGTCTTTGGAACTAATGTACCTGCATTTGGTATCTGGATTCACTGCTTATTAGATGTTGATCTTGGCCAAATCACTCAATACCACTGAGCCTTAATTTTCAAAACTATCAATCAAAAATAATTACAGCTACTATAGAAGGCGCATGTGGTTACCTCCCCTATGGACGCTCTCCCATTCTTCTCAAGGAATCTTAATTTTATTCAAGAATCCATCTATCTCTGTGGATTTCCAAAGAGGCTGGCTTCATCACCCTTCTCGAGAAGTGGAATGAACTCTGGTTTGACTAATTTGTTTATGGTGGTACCACTGCTCTTGCTACTGTTCCTATTGGCAACTGTTTGTGAAGTAATTTGAGCTAATGGGACATGAGGGGCCCTCTACTGGGAGTTTCTAGTAAAGATTCCTGTTGTGTCTGGAGACAACCCAATTGTTGCTTTACTTTTGTTTCTGGTTCCTGCGAGAGGTCACAATAAAAGACAGTCTCCTCTTTTAGATACTGTAAAATATCTTTGTTGTTTGTTGAAACTAAGAAAACCATTTTATAATCATTAGGCAAATCAGAGCATAAAGCCACAAACCTAACCTATTATGCCAACACAAAAACAATAGGAAAAACATCTGGCTCCTTTAAAGTGCTGCTGAGAACTGGTTTCCCCAAATTTCTAGCCACTTCACCTCTAAAATGAATAGGTAGGTAATAAATTACCTAACATTTGAACTGGGATTGTTATTATTTACAGATGAAAGTATCCTAAGTGACCAAGCTACTGGGCAAAACATGCAATGTGTCAACAGAACTCAATCATCCAATAGTATCTACTAATATAATTACATTTTCCCCATATTTTTAGTCTCTCATTTCTTAAAATGATTGAAATGATCTATTATTTCTTTCCATGTACCTAGAGCAGTATCTGTCAATAGTGAGCACTTATATTGTCCAATGGAAATTGAATTAAACCTCACTGTAACATTTATTAACGAGCTATGGTAGACAAGTTTCGTCAGCACAAAGACACTGTTTTGCATAAGACAGGCACTGGCCTAATGATTAAGACAACCTCATCACCTATCAAATTATCTGGGATCAAATTCTAGCTCTGTTCCTAATTCCATCTCCTTGATACTGAACATCCTGGGAAGCAGTTATGAATGACTCAAATGGTTGGATCTTTCCAGTCATGGGGGAGCCCAGGGTTATGTTCCTGACCTCTCTCTCTCTTGATTAAATAAAAATTTAAAAGAATGTTTTATAAACAGCACCAGAACAATCTAAAGATGACGACATATATGAACAACTGACAGTTTTAAAGTGCCAAGAAATGAGAACATTTAAACCATAATATAAAATTAGCCTGTACCCTTAAAAACTGGTGAGCATTAAAAATTAATCGATTACCAAAGTATGATCTTCACATTTTTTGATACCTTGAGCTTGTTTGTATGCTTCCACTTTAATCAGATAATTTTACTCTTCTTTCTGGCTAGAAGAGTGTCACTGGGACTCAGTGGATAACACAAAAATAATATTATGAAACTAAAAGCATTACAGTTAGTAAGCAGAATCAGGTTCAAAATGATTATTTTTTTATTTCATTATTTTTGCCTTAAGAATGTCAGGATGAGTATTACTATAAATTTTAAAAATCTTATTACTTCTATTGATACAGAATGCTATAATGGAAAGTGAGAATGGGACGTAAAGGAACAGACTTACCAAAAATCTGAATTGTAGCAACAACCACACCAATTTATAGCACTGCAGTACTCACGCGGGGCAGATGGTTTGCCTCTACAATCTCTAATTAAAACTCATAACTCACCCAGAAACACATATCACAATAAGGCTCACAACATTTGTGAGCTTTACAAGTCTGATACTTTCATACTAACTATCGTATCACAAAATCTCACTTATTCTAATCAACACTATTAATATTCTAATTATGTTTACTTTATTGATAAGTATGCATATGTATTTCTATATGATTCAAAAATATTTTGGGGGAGCTGGCACTGTGGCATAGTGTGTAAAGCTGCTGACTGCAATCCTGGCATCCCATATGGTTGCTGGTTTGTGTTCAGGCTGCTTAACTTCTGATCCAGTTCTGGGAAATCAGCAGAGTATGGTCCATGTACCTGGGCCCCTGCCACCCATGAGGGGACCCAGATGAAGCTTCTGGTTTTTCTCTGGCCCAGCCTTGACTGTTGGGGCCACTTGGGTTGGTGTGAACTAGTGGATGGAAGACCTCTACCCAAACTGATTCTCTTGCTCTCGCTCTCTCTTTCTTTCTCTCCCACCCCTTCGATTTAACTGCCTTAAAATAAATGAATAAAGTAAAAAGAAAAATGGTAACTGTGTACATAGCTTTTCTTTGTAATACTATGTGTTATATGTTACACATTTAAGAACCTGATTCTGACTCATGAGTTTCACCTGACTTCCACCAAACATGTTAAGGACAGCTGAAACAAAGGAACACAAATGAGAAAAAGCTCCTAAAATCCTATAGCAGTACAGCAGAAGAGGCGGCTAATACTGAATTTCTTTGCTTCCCACCAAATAATACTCTACTTATTTTTTGTTTATACCACAAAGGTTAAAGTCCTGCAGTCATCTTACCTATGAATGGCCTTTAAGTTACAACCCTTGTGGTTACTCTGCTATTATGAAGTTTTTATTTTAAAGATTTATTTGAAAGGCAGCACTGGAAAGATGGAGACAGAAGATTTTCCACAGAGGATTCATTCCTCAAATGGCTGCCAGGACTGGTGCTGTGCCAGGTAGAAGCTGAGTGCCTACAGCATGCTTATTCCTGGGCTCCCATTTGCATGCAAATGCCCAACACTGTCTTGGGCTGCTTTCCTGGGCACATCAGCAAGCACTGGCAATGGAAGTGGAACAGCCAGAATCCAAGCCAGTGTCCATGTGTGATGCCACAAGGCCAGCCCCCAGATAACTCGTAATCACAAATATTATAAGCCTCTTACTGAGAAAAGATTAATTTATATAGATTTCTTTCTACCTTCAAGACAAGCATTTAAACTGCTACTTTTACTACAAATTCTACTGCGGAACTATGAGAATAATTCTTCATTTTATCTGCAAACGACATGTGTGCGTATAACATACATAAATAACCAGACAGAATTTTAAATATTTGTGCAATATCAAAAAGCAAACATTTGGATATAAATTGGTTTCTGTTAAGCAATTAGGAAATAGAAATATTCCTGAGGCGAAAACACATCCCAATGCAAACCAAGACATAAAAATAGCTTGATATAAAAGTTAGTCACAAGTTTATCAATTTTCTTCTTTCAAAACAATATTCTGTTTTCAATCCCTCCGGGGTAACCATGGGTTATAGCGCCCGCCCTGACAGGACACCAAGGGGGAGTAGGACTGGGCATTCACGAGGCCAACAGCTGCTGGTGACTTCTCGGACCTGCGGAAGAACCTGAGGCCTTTCCCCCAGCTACTCTTGGGGCTCGGGAGCTCTGCCCCGGGGCTGCGGCCTTACCCAGCTCTGCGCACCCCGAGGCGGCAGCCCCGACCCTCAGGTTCGAGAACACAAAGTAGAGCCAAGACGCAGGAAAGTTCAAGCACTGGACTTACCCTTCCAGGCCGGAGAGGGAATTCCCTGGAGCTCGGCGGCCTGAGGCGGGCGAGAAGCGCCTGAAGAGGAAGCCGGAAGCGGAAGCACCAATGGGCAGGCGCAGAGGAGCACGGCCCTCAGCTCCAAATACCCGGATGCTCCTCCCGCGCACCTACAGGCGCTGTGCTCAAGGCGCCACGCGTCGTGTGTAGACTCAGACTCTGTGCATACTGCTCGGAGCACCTCAAACAACACAAATGTACAGGCATAGTTTTTACACCGTGTGGTTTGGGGATGTCGACAACGAAAACAGCCGTACATGTTGAGCACTCCTCCCTCAAGCCCCCGTAGCGTTGAGTCCAGGGTTCCTGTTAGGATAACCAGGGTCGCTGAGTAGTCAGCAGATACCCTGGTGGTCCGTTTCCTAAATAGACACGCCTGTGAGAGCTTCCTTTAGGCCCTCAGGAGGCTGTAGGACAGGACGCTGCTAAAGAGGTTTAGGGCTCTGGCACCTGGTGGTTAAACTTGTATCCCAAATGGATGCGGAGGTAATGGAATAACAAGAATGAATTTATTACCAATGTCTCTAAATCGAAGGAGTCAGCATTCTGGACTTGAATTCAGGCCCCTCGCTCACTTGCTTCAGATGCACTACTCTGGGGCTGAGAACACGCTTTTCAGTGATGCTGAGTTACAGGGATTGAGGTGACTGTGGGAATGCTACAGGCACTAAAAGTGGACTGAGGAATCCCCGACAAGGCATGAAGAGTGAGAATTCTCTTCATCAGACAGACATACCATTTTATATGTAACCAGTTGACCACAATTCTTACCAACACGAGAAAGGAAATTCACAACGTATACCTTAATGTTTCCAGCGACCCTATTAAAGATTTTTATCTCCAGTTGGTAAAAGGAAGCCTGAATTCAGAGACACTTTGTACTGTGCCTAGTGTGGCACTATGGTAAGGTAGTACAGAGCTACAAGTGTAACAAAATCTGTTGCAATACACAAAATTCAGACCCAGCAACATAGCCTAGTGGCTAAAGTCCTCGCCTTGCACGTACCAGGATCCCATACCGCACTTCCCATCCAGCTCCCTGCTTGTGCCCTGGGAAAGCAGTCGAGGACGGCCCAAAGCCTTGGGACCTTGCACCCACGTGGGAGACCTGGAAGAACTGCTGGCTCCAAGCTTCAGATCAGATCAGCTCTGGTTGTTGCCGCCATTTGGGGAGTGAACCAGTGGACGGAAGATCTTCCTCTCTATCTCTCCTCCTCTGTGTATGTCTGATTTTCCAATAAAAATAAATAAGTCTTTTATAAAAAAGAAATACACAAAATTCAGCCTAAGTAATAGCTTTATATCATATTAATGTGTAGCTATTTAAAGAAGGAGATGTTTATGCAGCTTTGAAATATCACCATTTGCATGTGGTAGGTAAAGCTTTAATGAATCTTAGAAATAAAGCAGGGTTATTTCAAAACATTGGCTAGAATTTAAGTAGGATGTGAAGGATGAGAGAATAGAAAATATTAGATTTCTTCATCCTTGCAGGAAGCCAAGGACAAGATCCAGAGACTATGAACCTTGCAAGAAGAGTATTAAAACGAGCCCATGCATTTAACCTCAGTGTCACACATCAGAATATGCAGATTCAAGCCCTGGCTCTAGCTCCTGAATCTAGCTCCCTGCTAATGCCTGAGAAAAGCAGCAACAGATGATTTAAGTGCTTGGGCTCCTGTTAGCAATACGAGAAACCTGAAAGAAGCTCCTGGCTCTTGGCCTTGGATTCACCCAGCCCTGGCCTTGCAGCCATCTAGGGAATGAAGCAACAGATGGAAGATGCGCACTCTCTCCCTATCTCCCTATATCCCTATCTCTCCTTTTTGAAGTAAAAATTTTTGAAATAAAAATTTTAAAACACAACACACACAAAGGAATAGGGAGGGGTTCAGTAAAGTGATTAAGAAGCCACTTGGATGAGTAACTCATATTCACCAACCAGATTTGGCAGATGTTAACTTACGGCCAGATCAGCTTTCTCATTATTTTTGCTTTGTTTTTTGCTTTTCCTTTTTGTTTGAGCAATACAATCCACATACTCCTTACTTGTTTACTCTGCATGAAATCAAGATTCCAGCTGTATCATAAGCTCTCTGAAAGTAGTGACATCAACCCCACCCCGAGGACTTTTTATAGTAACTACAAAGAGCATCTGACTCAGGTAAGAATCCCATTAATCACCGAAATATCAGGAATCTGTCAGACACAATTAAGCTTATCATACAGATGAATTAAAAAAAAAAAAAACTAGAAGAGAAAGAGAGATGATCTTCATCTACTGGTTCATTCCCTAGAGGGATGCAACAGCCAGTTAAGCCCAGCTAAAACCAGAGCCCATAGCTTCATCTGAATATGGGATGCTGACACCAGAGGTTGCAGATTTACTCAGTGAGCCACATGTACAGATGATATTAAGAGAAGGTGACACACATGGGATTTGAACCTGGCTCTGTGTAGTTCTGAGACTGTCCAGGCAGTAAGTGATGCTCATGTGAGATTCAAACCCTATCTTCAAGGCCTACGTTCTCTGCCTCATTCTCTGTTATCCAGGAATAATGATGTTATCCACTGGACTGAACAGTAAATATCCAGTTTTAGCTTCTGCCAAGTCCGGGCTCCATTCATTTAGCAATTACTGAGCATTTACTACCTGTCACGCACAGTGTATTCAAAACAGACTCATCCAAAAGCAATCAATCTGAGAACTGCATGATTTTACAAGGCTCCAGTGAATCTATTTCAACGTCTTCCCATTATAGCTGGATTCACAGGCTTCCCTTGCCACAAGACTACTTATGCACATCCAACCACCTAGTCCAACTGCTGGTGCCACAATGAATGCATTCTGTTTGATTATTAATCACCTCAACAGCCACTGATGGAGAGAACTGTATTGAGACATGATGAATAGCTTGTTTGTCTAAGAGGGCCCCCTTCCAAGTCAGGTTTGGTCAGTTGCAGTGTTTAGACTGTTAAAGTATTATCAAAGAGGCCTTGTAATAACCTTATAATCACCTAATAAATAACCTTATAAATAAAGGCCTTAGAATAACCTTATAATCACCTTATAAAAACCTTATAATCACCTAAGATACCTTTTTAAAATCTATTTATTTGAAAGGCAGAGTTAGAGAGAGAGGATAAAGGAAGAAACAGAGAACTTCCATCCACTGGCTCATTCCTCAAATGGCTGCCAATGGCTGGGGCTGGGCTAGGCTGAATCTGGATCCAGGAGCTTCATCCAGGTCTTCCACATGGGTTCAGGGGCCCAAGTGTTTGAGCCATGTTTTGCTGCTTTCCCAGGCACATTAGCCACAAGCTGGATCAGAAGTGAAGCAGTCAGGACTCAAACCAATGCCCACAGGGAATGCTGGCTTTGCAAGCAGCAGCTTAACCTGCTACACACAACCAGGCCCACAAGATGCTTTTTAAAAGTGGGTATATGTTGGGCCACATTAATATGGGGTGAATTAGAATATCTGGGAGTGGGATGAATCTTCATGTTAAGCAATACTCTGTGGTGACTTACATATATAAGAACTTCAGAGAGCTGTTGGAATCAGGAAAAAGTTATACAGAGAAGGGGATTCTTGAATTGAGTACCAAAGAAAGGATAAAAAAAAAAGTGAGTGTGGGGAAGAGGGGCAAAAAGCAATACTGATTAAAAACCACTATGGATAAATACTTAGAAATGAAAAAAATCAGAGATTTATATTCTTGTGCATTATTTGACATAACTGGAGAAATCTGTTTTGTTTTTGAACTTTTACCTTGTGCCAACCTATATGCCTTCTCAGCACCTCAATCACTGTGAAAGGAACTTTAAATGAATGGTCTATCCAAGAACACTTAGCTAGTAAATGTTTGAGGTCGAATTCAAACAAACATGGCTTATCTCTGAATTTTGTGATTTTAACCATTAGACTAAAATATACTAGATAACAAAATCAGAGAATTGACCAGATCAGGATTTTCATGGAATTAGAATACTGACACACATTCATGCAGGGTTTCCTTGAAGAAATTTATGTGAACTAATGACATGGTCAGATGTGGGTTTTTGCATGATTGCTTTGTTCTCAGAAATATAGGCAAGAAGTAGTAACGGAACAAAGTTAATAGCAAAGATGACTTCTGCTTCCATAGAAAACAAAGATTGCGACAGGGGTGCAAATGCTGATATCTAAGAGAATCATGCCTAAGGTGACAAAGGTGAATAAAGGTAAGAGTAGTAAGCCAAAAAAAAAATGCCCACCCAAAGGTGTCAGATCCAAATTCCTACAACTTATAAACGTCACCTTTGTTTTGTTTTGTTTTAAAGTGGTATTTGAGTGAGAGAGAGGAAGTTAGTAGATATGATTAGGACTCTTGTTGCGAGGAGAATCCAGGGTTACCTGGGTGGGTCCTAACCTAACCACAAGAGTCCTTACCACAAAGCAGAGGCAAAAGTACACAATTGGCACATAAAGAAAAGTAGATAGTGATGCAACCATGAAAGCAGAGATTAGAACAAAGCGGTTTTAAAGAATGCCAGGGACCCGGAGAAGCCAGAAGAGGCAAGGGATGTTTTCTCCTCCAGAGCTTCCCCAGGGAATGTAGCCCTGCTGACACCTGAATTTTGTTCCAAGAACACCTGAATTTTGTTCCAAGACTTTACCTCTCAAGGACTGTGACAGAATAAATTTCTGCTATTCTAAGTGACCAAACTGTGCTTTGTTATAATAATCCTAAGAAACAAAAACAGTGAGAGAGGGAAGGAAGGATGCAAAGCAATATGATATTTTACTATGATGGCCACAACATGCTACAACAGGCATGTTGCCAGGTGTAGCTCTGTAATCCAAGAGATTACTTGAAGGGACATTAGGGATTTTTCTTAAAAAAAGTTTGAATTCCACTTTAATTCCATTCTTTCATGAAAGTTTTTAAAAACTCCTACACATGCAAGGAAAAATCACTCCCAAGCTTCCCAAGAAAGGAAAAAGTATAAGGACGTTACCCGCCCAGTTTCGCGGTCTAGCCCCCTGACAACCAGGAAACCCATTTCTATCCTGCTGATGTGCATTTCATGTAAATAAAGAAACACAGAACCTACTAATGAAAATGGGACTCAGTGTGTGGTGCAAGGGAACCTTTTCAGTTCCCAGCCGTCTACTCGGATTCCCTCTGTTCTGGGAGGTCACCAAAGGTGCCAGAAAAGGTGGAGATGGGGAAAAATATTTGAGAACAGAGTGGAATCTGAGAAGGTACACAGAGTTTAGATGTAATACAGATGATTCAGAATGACTGATTCAGTATGCAAGGACTTTCCAACATGCTCAGAACGGTAGTTACTCAAATGAGCATTGGGACAAATAGATAGATTATGTTTCAAGTCTTACTTCTACCACCCACTCTTTGTTTGTTCAAGGATAATCTGCTTAATCTCTCAGTCTCTGATTCTTCTCTGTAAAACAGAAATAATAAAATGTATTTTTGCAGGGATCTAATGAAACACTCTATGTAAAGAATTTGTCGCTTTGTTTGGTACATAGTGCTTCCTAATTAAACAAACAAACAAAAAAGGAATTCCAGTACATATCTTTAGTGGATGGTACAGATAAGGCAGAGGAGAGAACCTAGGATGGCATTCAGGAGACTGACTATTAAGGAGAGGAGAAAGTTCAACAGGAGGGAGGATTAGGTGCAATAGGTAGCTATATTATCAGGGATTCTATTAAGAGCAAGTTGCTTGTTTTTGCTTGACTATCAGATCCCTATGAAGAGGAAAAAGGAACCATTCTTTAAGTCCCAATCATGTGTCAAATACTAGCTGTCTACTTTGTAGGTGTTGTTCCATTTGCTTTCCCAACAAGCTTTTTGTTGAGCTAGCTTGCTCTGCTTTACTGAATAAGAATCTGAGGCACAAAGAACATAAGCAACCACTTTTAATTGATAGAGCTAGAGACGACAGCCTTGATTTGATTGCAAATTCTGAAATCGCGCCGCTTCTCCATGGCTCAATATAATTAGCAGCTGGCCTAAATGTACATAAACAGCGTTACAGAGTCAAATATATTTTTTTGAATTTTCGGTGCATGTCTCACATACAGCCATTCAGATCTACTAAAACAATATTGCAATGACCACACCAAGTGGCAACAGCACGGGGCAAATGCAGCTATCATATGCTGCTGACGGATGTTGAAACTGAAACAAGCATGGGAAACTGCTAGGCAGTTCTACATAAAGCTAAAAATATGTCCATTTTATGTATTTTACTTTTTAAAAGGCTTATTTCTTTTTACTGTAAAACGCAGATCAGATTTACAGAGAGGAGAGACAGAGACAGATCTTCCATTTGTTAGTTTATTCCTCAACCGCTACAACAATCAGAGATGAGCTAATTCAAAGCTAGGAGCTTCTTCTGGGTCTCCCACACAGTTGCAGGGTCTAAAGGCTTTGGGCCATACTCTACTGCTTTTCCAGGCCACAAGCAGGGAGCTGGATGGGAACTGGAGTAGCTGGGACATGAATTTGTGCCTATTTGGGATCCTGGTGCTTACAAGGTAGGATTTAGCTATTTAGCCATCACACCAGGCCCAAATTAGATCATTTCTTAAAAGGACTTATTTATTTTAAAGTCAGAGAGACATCGTCTACCCACTGGTTCATTCCACAGATATCTACAACAGCAAGGTCCAGCCGGGACAAAGCTAGGAGTCAGGAACTTTAATCTGGTCTCCTACATGAGTGATAGGTACTCAAGTGCTTGAGCCATCTTCTGCTTCATTCTTAGGCACTTTAATAGGAAGCTGGATCACAAGTAGAACAGCTGGGTCACAAACTAACACTGTGATACGCTGTGCTGGTAATGCAAGCCATGGGTTAATGTTCTGTGCTATAACCCAGGTCCCAGCAAATTCCCATCTTACATTGCATCAATTCTCTTTTTGGTTTTATACCAAAAAGAACACAATGTTCATGTCTACAAAATAAGTTCAAGTCTACAAATTTGTTGGTTTTCTTCATAATAAACAATCACCAAGAACACCTAAAAATCCCCAACGACAACAAAACACGGGTAAGAAAATTGTGGTACAACTCTGTAATGGGACACTACAAGACAATAAAAAGAATTGCTGCTAGGAATTAAATAGAACTAGTACACACAAAAGCATCTTACAGACATATGTTGAACAACAGTGTTGTATACGCTGGAACTGATGGTTTGGTTCCTAGCTGCTTCACTTCTGATCCACTTACCTATTAATGTCTCTGGGGAAGCAGCAGAAGAGAGCCCAAGTAATGTGGGCCTTTGTCAACTGTCTGCCTCTTCTCTATGTTGTTCTGCCTTTCAAATAAACTAAGTCATTTTTAAAAGAAAGAAGATACATGGTATGATTCCATGGATGAGAACAGCCAAAAGAAAGCTGCAGTATTACAAATCAGAATTTATGAGAGAACCGGTGATGACTTAGGAGTAAACAATGGCAGGAGAGGCAAGGGAGCTGCTTAGGGTGCTGAAACGCTTTGTATACTGATGGATCCTGGTTACTCAGCACACACAATCAAGCTGTAGAGTTGATATTTCTGCACTTGATTCTCTGTGCATAACTATCTCAGTAAATATGTAACATAAAACAATAATCAGGGAAGATATAATTTGGCCAGAAAACTATTAATCATTGTCTGATTTAGACTGAGTTTCACTTTAATCAGATTTGTCTTGGACCTTCAATCCCTGTATCTGCCACATTATAGAACTTTGAGCTTAGGCAAGTTTCCTTCCATCCTCAAGCACATCCCTCCACCTGCCTTAGGTGAATAACTGTGGAAGCATCAAACCCTGCAGCTTGGCATGTGGTGGTATACTCTTTTGTACCTGGCTGTTCTTCTGTTAGAAGAAATAAACCATAAACCAAGCAGCAGTTTTGCAGTATGACACAGCAGTATTGCTTGCATTAGGCCAATTTTCCACTTATGACAGCAGTAATAGCACTAAAAGCCAATAAAAGCGGTCTGTTTGTTCAGAGATCAGCTTTTATGGCTTATTCTAAATATTATCAAGTGAATCAAGAGCCGTCATTACAGTGTCTAAAAAGCCTTCATACCTTGTAAGCAAACAGTGTGATTTTGACAAATAATCATTAGCATGCCTGTGTGAGGCCAGTGCTAGGGGAAAAAAGTCAAATAACAGATATTTCCGTTTACACAAGTCATTAAGGTAATGTTGGTTAGTTTCTGAATAAACAAAATAGATTTCATATGCAAAATGATACACTATCGCTTTCAGCAATTTTATTATTATTAATTTTTTTTTGGTATTTTATTTCCAAGCAGCTGAAGATAGATGTCCACTTTAGCTGTTCCAGCCTTTTCAGTCCTTAAAAACATAGAACAAAAGTTTGATGAAACTGCTGAGGGCTTAGACAATTATACATTAATTCAGGCAAAAATGAATTTTGAAAGCAAATTAATTCTGATTTTAGTCATCTCAGATTTTGTGATTATTCATATATACCACGTTAGAAAGGACTAACATTAACAGTTTATGACACTGTTAATTTTTCACAAACTTTTTGCATCTTACTTTTATGCATAAGTTTCCCATTTTTGAACCAAAATAAATGCATTTTGATTACATTTCTACAAACTTTTGGAAATCTTGTATAATCTACCAGGCCAAAGAATCAACTATTTTTTTTTTTCTGTAGTGTGCCAAATAGTATTTCTGGATTTGTGAACCACGCAAAGCCTCTGCGATAACTATTCAACTATGTCATGAATGTGAAAACCTAATGAGCATGTTTGTGTCCCAGTAAAACTTGATATACCAAAAAATAGGCCACGGGTCACAGGTGTTCCAATAGCCATCATCTGCCAACTTCTATGCTACATTACTCTGAAACCCACGGGGTCATGACGGTAATTCTTTACGCACTATAGTATCCTCAGGTACTATCTGCATAAAGGTGGTATATATTTACAAGATAGACACTGAGTTAATCTTAATCCTTCACATCTGGGCATCATCCTAAAAATAAAAACAGAGGTATATGCAAAGATTTTGCTATGGGCACTTGTCACAGTATCTGTTTGTAACAGCCTGACAACATAAATGTCTAGCAACAGAGGGTAAATTTTAAAAATCCACACTTCCTATGGTATAGGATATAATTTTAATAACTAGAAAAAAGTATTCCAATATTATTCTTCTAACAGTACATGTCACAATTTTAATATTAAAATGTTTTCTAGCATATTAAGTATCATCAGAAGTATTTTGCACTGAGCAAAACAATTGTTGAGCATTTATATAACAAAAACTATTTAGACATTGAAAGACAAGAAGAAAACCGACAAAAATTTTGTTCACATAGGCTTCATGTTATCATAACTATCTAAATTGTAATTATACTTTGTTTAAAGGAGTATATATATTTTCTAAAATTTAGAAGCATTCATCATCAAGATATTTCAAAGTATACTAAGGGCATAAAATTGTGAAATAATTTTACTTCATTTTGCTTAAGAATATTAATCAAAACATAAAAGAATGAACAGTGTGGTTTTAATTATTATCGAATTCATCACTCACAGGATACAAAATAGATTTTAAATTTTTAGCAAGGGCCCGGCAGCGTGGCCTAGCGGCTAAAGTCCTCGCCTTGAACGTCCCAGGATCCCATATGGGCGCCAGTTCTAATCCTGGCAGCTCCACTTCCCATCCAGCTCCCTGCTTGTGGCCTGGGAAGGCAGTCGAGGACGGCCCAAGGCTTTGGGACCCTGCACCCGCGTGGGAGACCTGGAACAGGTTCCTGGCTCCCAGCTTCGGATTGGCACAGCACCAGCCGTTGCGCTCACTTGGGGAGTGAATCATTGGACAGAAGATCTTCCTCTCTCTCTCTCCTTCTCTCTGTTTATCTGACTTTGTAATAAAATAAATAAATCTTTAAAAAAAATTTTAGCAAAAATTTCTTTTTTAGTGTATGTTTAACATTGAATTTTCAACTTCATTAACTTATTTCTTATTTGAATGGGATGCAGAAATAAAGGCAGACATAGAAGGAGAGATTGCTCAGCTTCTGGGTCACGCCCCATGTGCCCACAGCAGCCACAGTCGGAACAGGAGCTCATCAGAGCTCAACATGTGTCTTCTATGTGTGTAACAGGGCCTCAGGTACTTGAGGCCACCTGCTGTCTGCCAGCGGTCACATTAGCAGTTAGCTGAAACAGTCAGGACTGAGATACAGCCACTACAAAATGGGTTGTAGGTACCCCAAGGAGCATCTTAACAGCTTTGCCAAACATACGCCCTGAAAAGTTCTTATTTAAACCGAGATTTACTTTATTTATGATTTTCTTATTTGGTAATTATTATACACTAGACACTGACCTACACACTTCATCAATAGCTGTTTAATTCTTGGAACAAGCCTCTGATAAGTATTATTAGTATCCCTATTGAAGATGAGGCAACTGAGCATGAGCTGGTTGGATCAATGACTCAATCAAAGACACAAAACAAGTAAGTGGCCAGATCATTACTTAAAACCAGGTAATGCAGCTCTGAGGCCTGTATTCTCAAGCATTATGAATACTATTTGGAAGCAACAAATCTAAATCACATACTAGTTGACTATTACTAATAGGAACTGTTTTTTAGTCATAGGAACTATATTCCAAGTTAAATTCACCTAATTATAAGACGGGTGAGAAGACTAGGGAAGCCTCAATAAGGATTGTAGGGATTCTCATTTGCAGACTTAACATTACCCTGAAGAGATGATTTATCTCTAGATTTTGCTTTGGGGGACAGAACACTGAGAATCTTCATTCTCACAGATTAACAGTTTCAAATGATAGTAGGTTTTATTCTATTTATATTGCTCAATTTGAAAAAAAAAAAGGCTGAAAGAAAATTAATGGAACTAATCCAGAGCTAACAGAGCAGTACAATAAGATTTTAAAGTTGTCTCATTACCAATATTTCATAATTTTTACAACATCCTTTAACACATATTCAATTTGGAGCTCCTTACTAAGTTCTTCAGTCAGTCAGTTTTAACATTAATTGGAGAAAACAACTTTTCAAATCTATCTTATAAGATCGAGTTGATGAAGAATGTCATTGAAGGTTACATGTCAATGTTCACTTCTGCTAGATTCTTCATACTTAAGAAAGAGTTAAGCTTATTTTGTAGAACATGATGAATAGCTGTGTTCATAACTGATAACTTACCTGGAGTCAGAAGCACAAAAAAAAGGTATGATTATCAAAATTTTCTAGTGAATATCCAAAGATTATAATACAGCTCTTTTCTTTCTCTCCCCTCTTCTCTGCCACATACACATCCAAGACAGATATTTCTTACTTTTATTTATAATATTCATAACAACACCTTATTTTAGAGGCCAATAAACTTAAGCACAAAAAGCAAATTACAAATCTCATTTTAACAAATCTGAAAAGGTTACCCTTTAAAATCTCTGATCAATTGATTAATGCCTGCCATTAGCAAACAATAAACTAATAGAATGGAAGCACCTGTGTGCCAGGTACATCCGGGTCTCACACTTTTCTTCTCTAACACTAACAAAATGTTCATAGAAACCAAAAACAAGACCTGCATTTCTTTTTATATCTAGTGAACTCAGACATTGCATTAGCACTGACATTTTCTCAATTAGGTGACATTACTATATCATCTGGAGTTTAGTGTGTTAGCAAGGATTTTTCTGGACCATCTCCTGGGTGATGGCAATGACCTAAAAATACTGGAAAGACACATTTCTGTGATCTCCTTCTGAAGCTTATAAGACTTCCCTTTGGATTAAAGGTTTTAGCATCTCATTTTTAAGAACAAAAAAGAGGTGATAAGTACGATATAAACACATATTTTCTTTAGAGCAGTCTTCAGAGAAATTGTTGAGTCAAGTAAGTTTTAATGAACTAACTTGGCTTAGTGCACTTGTTATTCCACCTCTGGGGACAAACATTCACATGTGCATGAAATCTCATGCATGCCTTTCAAGTCTCACTGATCACTGGAGTAAACCTTAGATTTGGCGGTTCCTATAGGGTTTGATTCATCTTCCTCATACACACAGCCTTCCTCAGACAAGACTTGGGTCTCTGGCTGGACTTGCTGTGGCAACTAAATAACTTTTAGTTATTTAAGGATTTCCTCTGATTTTTTTTTTCTATTTCTGTTCCTTCCCAAAATCCTGCTGAAAGAAAATTCTGACTCAGGGATATTCAGTTATGCTTTTCAATAGAAACCAGGAGGAAGCATGGGGAATATGGAAGAAGGATAATAGGATTTGTAGATTTCAGCAATGCTATCTTTCCACTTAACTCAAAACTCAAAATGTGCAGAGCAGATTTAATAACGTTAAATATACACTTACCTTCAACCCAGAAATTCACTGGTAGATATTTGCTCATGAGAAATGAAGACATATGTCCAGATAAAGACCTGTATAGAAATATGTATAGCAGCTTTATTCATATTAGATAAAACAGGAAACATCCAAATGTACATTAGAGAGGAATGGATAAACAAATTGTGGTCTGAACAACAACACAGATGAACCTCAAAACATTATACTAAACCAAAAAGGCCAGGTAAAAAAGACGTCTTATTACATTAAATGCTGAAAAATGCTCATTCAATCTGCAGCGACCAAAAGTGGCTGCCTTGGGCTGGCTGGTGGTGATTGTGCAGGAGCCCCAGGGAGTATGTTAGGGAAATAGAAATGCCCTGCCCCTTGGTTTGGGTAGTGCTTACATTTGTCAAGGTACACTATTCATTTATACAGGTTATATTTTACTGTATAAAATTACACTTCAAAGAACTCGAGCAAAATAAATGCACTGAATAACTCTCAGGTTGTGATGAGGATTACTACTCCTTAAAAAAATAGGTGAACTGTCACAATTTTGGCCCTTGGAATTCAGAGCTACCTTGTCACCCCGTGCAGTGTTACAGGATATTCAGTCTGACGCAGCCTTCCTGACTGTGAGTTGATATACTAATATCCCAAGATCAGTTCTGCCCTGAGCCATCCTTAGATGGGTTGATTACTTTCCCAGAGCCCAGGTTTTCTGGAAGAGGAGTTAAGGACCAGGACAGAATTTGCGAACTGGTGGCCCATGGGTCATATTTGGTCAATACTTTGCAAGGCCAATGTGATCTTTGTGAAATATTTGAACTCATTACTATTTTAAAAACAGAAGATTCCACAAAAATTTTAGGATTATGGCTTGCTTGAGATATGAATAAGTGATGAATCCTTATTTCAAGTGACATCAATTAGCTGATTGTGATTAGCCAGTACTCCATAGATCCATGCATTACCTGCCTAGACATGGGTCATTCCTTTCTAAAGATTTGTTTTCTTTATTTGGAAGGCAGAATTACAGAGGGAGAGAGAGAGAGAGGGAGAATCTGAGAGAGAGAGAGAGAGAGACAGAGAATTCATTCAGCTCATTCATTCCCTAAATGGCTGCAACAGTCAGGGATGAGCCAGGCCATTGAGGAGCTTGGAACTCTCATTTGCAGGGCTCGAATACTTGGGACATCTCCACTGCTTTACCAAGCACATTAGCAGGAAGCTAAAGCACAGAAGCTGGTACTCAAACCGGCAGTGATCATCAAGTATATCCATATGTGAAGATTCCTCAACCAACAAAGAGCTAACTGTAAGAATAAAACTGCACCAACTTAGGAGCAGTTGCCTGGCGGCTAAAATCCTCGCCTTGCACGTGCTGGGATCCCATATGGGTGCCGGTTCTAATCCCCGCAGCCCCAATTTCCATTCAGCTCCCTGATTGTGGCCTGGGAAAGCAGTCAAGGACAGCCTAAAGCCTTGGGACCCTGCACCCATGTGGGAGCCAGGGAAGAAGCTCCGGGCACAGGTTTCAGATGGGCTCAGCTTCAGCCTTTTGGCCGCAAGGGGTGTGAATTAATGGACACAAGATCTTCCTCTCTATCTCTCCTCCTCTCTATATATCTGACTTTGCAATAAAAATAAGCAAATCTTAAAAAAAAAAAAAAGCTGCACCAAAACAATGGGACTACTGAGATCAGAATGATGATAAAACTGGGTTTTATTGGGGTCTGTTCCTGGACCAGGTTTACCAATCCACAAGGCAGTGGGCCAGGGAAGTAGCTCCTGGATGGAGGCACTCATTGCTTAAGTAGTGGTTCCGATGGGGCTAGAGGTAGGGGTATGTGTTGTCTTCTGATTGGTTGGCTCCGTTTAAATGAGTTCCAGGTGGTTATTCTCCATGGGAACTTTTGGGAGGGAAATTTTGGAGACACTCAGGGACTTTCTGCCTGCTCCCAGGCCAACACTAACAACATTTTCCCATTGTCAGATTTTGCCTTTTGTGTGAGGAATCATCAGAACAATGCTCCTAAACTTCTACCTTAATTGTTTTTAAAACTGTTCATATCTCAGAAATTAAATTCATTTTAAAAGAAAATAATAGGTATACATATATTTATATAAGAAAAATAGATACAATCATAGTAAAATGTTTCTGTTTAATAGCAATTATAGTTTAATCAAAATAATGTCTAACTTTTTATTTTTTATTTTTAAATTTATAATTACTACTACTATTGTTGTTTTCCATACATTGTGTGGATATAGGGATTCCTTCCAACTTTTCCTCTTCCCTTTTCTACCCTCCTGACATTTTTTCTCATATTATCACCATGGTACAGTTCTTTAGTAAAATTTAACATTCAGTTATTTAAGCGTTTCATGGCATTGTAGTGTTGCAGGGATTTCAATGAGAAAAGATGACATCAACCTTGTTTCTTGTCTCACGTGCAAGAATTTTCATACAGACAACTTTAATGCGCAAGGCAAAATTTATTTAGGAAAGAAAGAGAAAGAAGTTTTCCACTATAGTGACATGAGGGGGCTCCAAGAAAGAAAATACCTTTATGTACCATCTCAGGATGAGCAACAATGTCTGGTACTTTGCTCCAATCAAAAAGGACATCATAAAGGTATGACTAATGGCTTCCTCCTCCCATTTTGATAAGCTGAAAACTCAGGCACTCTCTTTCATAATAACTCAAAGATGGAGGTTGGAATAGGCTGTGTCTCCTTGCTTTTGTCACAACAACAACTCTAAGTGATGGGAATTGATATTCTGATTTTGTCCCTTGGCTTTCCCTCAAGAAGAGAATGTGCTCTTGAAAGGGTTAGCAATGGGGAGAAGCAAGACTTTACATACATATTTGTAAGGATTTATTTATTTTTATTGGAAAGTGAGATATACACAGAGGAGGAGAGACAGAAAGAAAGATCTTCCGTCCAATGGTTCACTCCCCAAGTGGCCACAACAGCCTGAGCTGAGCCGATCCAAAGCCATGAGCTTCCTCTGGGTCTCCCGTGCTGGTGCAGGTCCCAAGGCTTTGGGCTGTCCTTTTCCAGGCCACAAGCAGGGAGCTGGATGGAAAGCAGGGCTGCTGGGATTAGAATTGGCACCCATACGGGATCCCAGCATATGCAAGGAGAGGACTTCAGTCCCTAGGCTACTGTGCCAGGTCCCAAGATTTTCTATGACTCCTCAAAGTCGATACAGGTGAAGGTAGAAGATAATATTAGATGGTATTGTTCTGCTAATAGTTTGGGTTGTATCCCAAATGTCCATGAATTGGAGGACTGATTCCTAAAGTCTTACGTGAATGGAAAATGGATTAATGTTAATGGTTAATAGATAAGTGTAGAGACTTGATCTGATTACCATGTCTAGTAGGCAGGCCCAGTGGGTTCCAGTCATTGAGAGGTGTGCTTGCAAGGTAGTCTGACAAGAGAGTTGGTTTTTGTTAGCCATATTTTTCCTACTATTCTCTTCTTGGCCCTGCCTATCAAGCTCTGAACCGTTTGCATCCTGCCATCTTATCAGATGTCACACCAGTGAGGCCACTAGATCTTGGACTGTGAGCCAAGAATTGTGAGTGAAAATAAATGTTGATCTTTGTAATTTAGCTTGTTTTAGGTATTTTTAAATAATGAAGAACTGGCTAATGTATTAGATATCAATAACTAAATCTAATAGTAACAGATCAAATGAATTTGCAAAATGCACAGTGAAAACTAAATGATTCTAGGGCCCGGCGGCGTGGCCTAGCGGCTAAAGTCCTCGCCTTGAAAGCCCCAGGATCCCATATGGGCGCCGGTTCTAATCCCGGCAGCTCCACTTCCCATCCAGCTCCCTGCTTGTGGTCTGGGAAAGCAGTCGAGGACGGCCCAAAGCTTTGGGACCCTGCACCCGCGTGGGAGACCCGGAAGAGGTTCCTGGTTCCCGGCTTCGGATCGGCACAGCACCGGCCCGTTGTGGCTCAGTTGGGGAGTGAAACATCGGATGGAAGATCTTCCTCTCTGTCTCTCCTTCTCTCTGTATATCCGGCTTTCCAATAATAAAAAAAAAAAAAAAAAAAAGAAAAGAAAACTAAATGATTCCCTCCAAGAAAAGTTCAGAAAAGTGCATAGATATTTTCTAATAAATTGTCATTCTGAAGCTATTAAATTTGGAGACAGAGATATAAAAAACAAAATAGTGTAAGAGACATGTTCAAAAAAATTTTTAAGACAGATTTCACATTTTCTTTTTCTTCAGAAAATACCAACTCATTTGGTAAAGTCAAGAGAACATTGTGGGAAATGTTCATTATCTACCATGTGATTCAGTGTGGGAAATTATTAATGCAGCACCTTAATCATGTCTTTCCAGGGTCTGTACATAATATGTCAAACATCTTCACAGAGATCTTCAGATGGGTTTAATGCTCACAGAAGAGAAAAATCTTTCTATAGATGTGGATCAGTTAGTGGAAGAATGAGTTTAATAGAATCTCTCTAAGTCCCTTGAGCTTACTGTCTCTGATGCACACTGAAATAATAATGCTATCATCTACTAGGCACACATTGAATACAAGGAATTATGTTTGGACACACCTCATTTCAACCTTATATCACTTCATCTAAATCTCAAAATGACTATAGGATTTAGGCATCAGTATTATTCCCACTATGTATACCTAAGTAAATTAAGTCTAGGATTTGCCTAAGGCCATGCAACATGTGAACGCCATTTCAAATCTTCCTCAGTTGAATCAAATTTCAGGGTTATAATTCTTCCTTAGTCTCCTTAGGGGTTTTAGTCTAATCCCCAGCACAGAGAAACAGACACAGTTAAGAGCTTTCACAGTTACAGGGATCCAGGAACTGATGCTTCTGATTGTCTCCACTATAGATAGCTCAGCTCCACCAGAAAAGTTCTAAGATGGCTGAAAGTTCCTTCGTGAACTTCGTGTGTTAGTGTGTTTAACAGGATAAAGAACCTCATACTGTAGAGACTGCTTCACTAGCTTTTTCTTCCTCCTACACCTGTGTAATTCTTACCTGTCATCTGTATTTCCACTTAGCAATGAGTTTCCATCTTTACCTGAACCCCAATCTACTTGATATTCCTTGCTACCACACATACCTTCACACCCAAGTGTTCCCATAGCTGCCTATATTTTCATTATCACAAGATTCATGGCACAGCCATTACTCCCTGTTTAGCATTAGCCCAAAACCTCAGTCATTAGGGGGCTGCAGCTGCTTTGCTCATTCTTTGGCCAAGTGAGTCTTTACCAAAGTGAAATGTAATGGCTGAGGCTATTGATGCCAGCAGCTCTTTGATTCGTCCAGCTCATTTTGTTCTAATTCTATTTGCACGAACATGTCTTCAGATCATGTCTTCTACAAAGACAGAATGCCACATGGACTCAAGCCCATTGAGTCTCGTGATTTTTCTGTGAATTAGCAAACTGATACTCCATTCTGAGATATTTATCTGATGACTCCTATGACTGTAAGTTGCCCTTGAGAAATAAATCCATTCTTAAAAGATTAAATAAAAGTAGATTTTTGAGCATGTAAAGATATTGAATTTCTACATTGTGGAAACTTATCAGAATACATTCAACTAAAGAAGACAGCTGACCATACAAGGCCTTTTAAGAGTCAGGAAAGTTTTGAGAGAGGCACAAGAAATTACCTTTGTTTTTCCCTTAGGAAATCTTTATACTTTTCAAAATATGAAGAAATGCTAAATTTTAGATATTTACATTTAATCATTCATAAAAAGGTAAAATTTGAAAAACTATGCTAGACACAGATGATGACAGAATTTATTAAGAACAAAAGGAATAACAGTGAACATAGTACTTCCAGCCATGAGAGAATAGGAAGGCCTGAGTTATCCCTACACTATTAACAACTAAAAAAACTGGTTAGATGTATTACCTGACTATTTGAGACATTGGACAACAGGAACTGTCAGGCAGTGGTCCCTGAGAAAAAGGAAATAACCAAGTTGCCAAGTTGCATCACATTATTGCACAGACCTTTTGCCTGGAGGTAATTTCTGAACTGTGATATGTCCAAACAGAACAAGCAAGGAAACAAAACATCCTAGAAACTTGGAAGGATAAAGAAGATAGAATTTGCAGGCTGGAGATGCTAAGGGGTTGGGGTGAGATGGAGAATAAATCTACCAATTTGCAGAGGAGACCCTTAAGTTGTTGCTAATCATCACTTGTGTGTAGAGGATGGAGCCCTATAAAGCATGACAGACTTTCTGGGAAAGAACAATTGCCAGAAATCTATAAGCCAAACATTTTCCAGGGATCATTGTGGCTTGAGAATTACTTGAATTCCTTTTATCTAGATAGGAGAAGCCACTGTGAATACACATATCCACCATTAGCCTCACTAGAACAAAGTGTAACATACTGGAATGAATAAAAATAATTAAGAAGTCGAAGACTCAGTAAGATAAAACTTACAATGCTTAGCATGCAACAAAAGCTTACTAAACATACACAAAAAAGGAAAATGTGGCAATTAGAGACAGAGCTGAATTACATAGATACAAATGAAGTTAAACACACACAAAAAAATGTAATACCTAAAAGAAAAATTCCTCTGGGTTCTATTCAAGGTCATTTTAACACTGCAGATAAAAAGCACTAAACATGAATACAAAGCAATAGCAACTACACAAGGCAAATCACTGAGTAAAAAATACTAAAAAAAAAATCATTGATCTTTGAGATAATTCAAGCAGTCTAACATAAGTATAATTGGAGTTATACAGAACAGCAGAGAGAACACAGAAAAATATTTGAAGAAAAACAACAAAATATTTTCCCAATAATATCAAAATATAAACCCACAAATCCCCAATGCCCAACTCTTATGTAGCTCTTGCCGAATAACCACAGTACTCAGAAACATCCAATTATGGGATACAAATATAAAATTTCAGATTGATTGCTTATTTTAAATGAAGCAGTATACCTCAGTGAGTTAAATACAATTTCCTTTGAAAAAACCTTTTAAATTGTTTTATTTTAAAATAAATTTTATATTACTGGGAAGCAAGGCCCATGTGAGCAGGCATTTGGTTTAACAGTCAAGCCGCTGGTAAATCAGATCCTTCCCTTCTTTCCCCACCTAATAGGGACTCCATCCAGGACTTTCATATTGGGCTATATTCCGCTGCTTTCACAGACCCATAAGCAGGAGCTGGAGCAGAGGTGAAGAGGCTGGGACAAGAAGCTGTGCTCCTATGGGATACCAGCCTTCAAGACGGCAGCTTAGTGCACTGTGCCATGACATTTGTCCCTATATCATATTTTAGATTTTTTAATATAATGTACAATGAAAATTGGGATTTATAAAATATTTCCTTAAAGATATACAGATATTATAACACTGATTCATGAAAAGACACTCCATTGCTCTCATTTAATCACTTTAGTATCTTTTATCAAAATTCAATTGGCCATACAAATGTGTAGGTTCATTTCTTGAGTCTTCATTGTGCCCACTAATCTATATGTCTGTCCATATAGCAATGCCACACTGTCGCAACTACTGGAGCTTTATTGTAAATCTTGAAATCAGATAGTAAGAACCAATTGCAATCTTCCATTTCACAAAAGTTCAGTCTCGTGCAGGTGTACTGTATTTTTGAAAATGCCCACTGTTAGATGTTAATTGACTCTTTAAGTCAACTAGCAAAGGATTGTAATCTTAGCAACACTGACTCTACCAGTTCACATGTTTCTCCATTAATTTAGGCAGTCCTGAATTTCTCTGAGCAACTTGAACTTTTTAGTAAACAAGCATATACTTGTTTCCTTAAATGTCAGTATTTCATAAATATTTATTAAGTTCATTGTTTTATTTGAAAGGCAGAGAGAGAGAGAGAGAGAAACAGAAAGATATCTCCCACTCACTGTTTCCTGCCCTAAATGCTCAATATAATCAGAGCTGGGATGGGCTGAAGAAAGGAGCCAGGAACTGACTCCAATGTGTATGGCAGGGGCCAAATATTTGAGCATCATTTGCTGCCTCTCGGGGTGCACATTAGCAGGAAGTTGCATTCATCCAGAGTACAGCTGGGATTGAAGCCCAGGCACGTCCACTTTGGATGGGTCTTCTCAAGCAGCAGTCTTAAGCACTAGGCAAAATACCCATTCTTATTTTACAGCTTTTGATGACATAGAGAAGAGCGTTCTCTTTTATTTAATTTTGCAATTCTCTCTCCCTTCCTTCTGCATCTTAAAACTCTGTCCACTTACAATTCTGTTTGCCCTCTTGGCCACATTCTCTCCTCCTGTGAGCGGGTTTTTCCCAAGAGGAAAGATGATCTCTGACATTCATAAGCCTAATTCCCAAAAGCGTATGACCAAAAGAAGACAGTTCTTTACTGTTAGCTCCATTAAGAAGCGCCCAAGCATACCTATCCTTGCACTTCCCTAAATGGCTGGTTATACAGGTTTTAAGGGCTTGGGAAAAGTTTGTTAAAGAATTGCTTCCACAGTACTGAGAAGGGTACTGGGAAGACAAATAGTATAGTTAACCAAGTCCCCTCTGATATCATAACATGGATTATCAAAGGGCTTTCCAGGAGGTTTGCCCTTCCACAGAGTGTAAAATTTCATATGCACACTTTAATCCTGGCTAAATAATTCAAACCATGAGGGCAAAATTGTTTTTCTTTAATTTTTATTAATTTGAACATCACGTAGAGGGAGACAAATAACAGTAATTTTACACCCACTGTTTTGGTTTGTCTCCAAACACCGGTTAATAGGAAAAGCCCAGCTGGGCCAAAGACAGGAGCCTGGAACTCAATCTGGTTCTCATTCATGGCAACAGAGATTCAAATTCACAGGGTTGGGCCCGGCGGCGTGGCCTAGTGGCTAAAGTCCTCGCCTTGAACGCCCCGGGATCCCATATGGGTGCCGGTTCTAATCCCAGCAGCACCACTTCCCATCCAGCTCCCTGCTGGTGGCCTGGGAAAGCAATCGAGGACGGCCCAATGCATTGGGACACTGCACCCGCGTGGGAGACCCGGAAGAGGTTCCTGGTTCCCGGCTTCGGATCGGCGCACACCGGTCCGTTGCGGCTCACTTGGGGAGTGAATCATTGGACAGAAGATCTTCCTCTCTGTCTCTCCTCCTCTCTGTATATCTGACTGTAATAAAATGAATAAATCTTTTAAAAAAAATTCACAGGGTCTGCGTTAGCAGCACGTGGAGTCAGAACTTAAACACAGGAACTCAGATAGCAGATGCAGGGTCTGCACCTCAGCACTGTTTAAACATTCACCCTAGAATTTTTAATCTATTTTCCAAAGAACTGAAAGCATCTGCTAAAATTTCCAAGTATCTACCTAAGGAGTTTACTGGAACTTTCAGTTGCAGACATAGGGGAAATAGTACAACTAATTTGAATTACAGTATTTACATACTAAGCTTCATTAGAGGGTTCCTAACTAAAAAAAAAAATCATTAATAGGAAATTCCTAGAAAAGCAAACTAGAAGACCAATAATATCATTTGACTTGGTTCATTTATTCTCCATATTGCTAGAAAAGATGAACATGTTTCATGGCTTTAATCTCTTCTGCCTAACACATTATTTATTGATGGGGTAGAAAATGGCATATGTCTTCCAACACTGTACTAATTTTTTAAAGTCACTATGGATCCAATACATGGAAGAACTAATGTAACAGCTGTGTCCTGAAATATAAAATACATCCCATAAATTAAAACGGACACCAAAAACTTTTATTAATTGTGGCTTACAGACTGTTTTCCACCTTAAAGCAATCTTAAAGATCACTTTATAAAATGAGTCCTCGCAGAGTGTTGATGAAAATGCCAAATCAAAATATTTATGTAATTATTGGAAAGGCAGATTTATAGAGAGAAGGAGAGACAAAGATCTTCTGTCTTTACTTGTTGAATATTCTGACTAGTGGCAAATCAAGCCACTAATTAGTGGTAGACGCAGACCTTGAAAATGCTGTTGAAGAAAGGGAAGGAAGTGAGAGTTTTGGGGGAAAAAGAAATGTGATTGTTTTCTTGGAATTGTACCTGTGGGACGCATAAAATCTGTTCTCTTTTTATTAATAAAAGAAAGAAGAAAAAGAAAAAAAAAAAAAAAGAAAGAAAATGCCAAATCATGTCTCTCAGATAATGTGAATACCTTCTTTTCTGCATGACTCAGAACATTTGTAACACAGATATCTGACATCTTGATTTCCAGAAAGTGGCTTCAGTATTAGTAGCAACATTTTATAATATAATTAAGGTTTTATATAAAAATTAAAAGGATTCATCATTTTTTAAAAAAAGATTATTTATGTAAAAAGCAGAGAGAGAGGGAGAGAGGGAGAGATCTCATCTACTAGCTCACTCTCCAGATGGTCAAGGCCAAGAGGGGCCAAATCCAGGAGCCAGAAACTCCATGTGGGTCACCCACATGGCTGGCAAGGACACAAGTATTTGGGTTTTTGAGCCAGAGTTCACGTGGAATGGCGGCTTTTGCAGGCAGCAGCCTAGCCTACAGGACCAAAACGCTGGCCGATGTTGTTGGTTCTTGCTACAGTACCTAAAATCTTAAATTCACATTTAACAGAAATTATTACTATTTGTATCAGATAAGATTTTGGGGGTGATATTATTACACTTGTAAACTGTTCAGTTGTAGTGTGGAGAGAAGAAAGGACAGATTTGGATTTTAAATTTCATGTTATATAAGATTTACTAACTTCCCATATATTTTTTTTTTATAAAATGCTTGCGATCAATAATCTGCACATTAGCAAGGAGTTAAAGTATTTTCCAAGTGATGAGGTTTTCATGAATTGGTGGCTTGTTCTGAATTTTCAGAATATGCATAAGCCATGGTTGAGAGGCAGATCTCCTTGTACAACTCTGAGTGACAGAATCAGTGGACTGATTTACTGCTTTGTTAGAACTGTCAAGCATACCTCAGATGGATTCCCAGCCTTTTTATTTGCATGCTTGCAGTGCCTATGACATTATACAATACTCATAGAAGTTTCCTTTCATGAGAAAACTGACTAGCATTAGTCCAGTATACTTTTAACCCCATTGTTTGCCAACATTTAAATTCCTTTTGCTTTTTAAATAGTATGTCTCAATAAAACCTCCTTGCTGCCAAAGTATCAATAGTGTTTTAAAATGTTATCTTCATTTGTTTGTATTAGTTGAACTATTAGTTACATCTTTAACTGAGCCAATAGCTTTTACCTGCACTTCTTTTTCCTCAATAAGGCTCCCTACTTACCCCAGTATTATTATTAGTAGTAGAATTAATTATTATTATATTATATAAATTAGATTAAATGCCTATCAGCATTTTATGGGTCAAATACATTATTGCAAATTGGTAAGAAGAGTACCCAAAAGTCATTAAAGGGAGATGTTAAGTTGGGAAAAGGTGGGTTACCATATACATTAAATTTGCATTTTTAATAAAATAGGGATGCTGTACACTGATACATAAATCTTACATAGAAAAATACACTAGAAAATGCAAACAGCAAACTACTATGAGGAGGAAACAAAGTGTCTCTAGGAAGGTAGAATGGTTGCATCATGGTTGCACTTAGACCTGTCATAACACTGAGGAAAAGATGATCCTGTTATACCACCGTGACAAACTTCAGCAATGGATTTCTCAGTAATACATGGTTTCAAAAGGAAAACCACTTTATATATATACATATATATATATATACACACACATATATACACATATATGTATATATATATATATAGTGGTTTTATAAATAATATGTATAAATAAATAATATATGCTATGTAGACGTATTTTGCTTGTTAAGTATGACTGCCTCTGCCACCTTACCACTAGGAATACAGAGTTGTATTTACTGCTGCAAAAGCTTAATAAGTGAAAACTAATTTTCTCCAAATTTGAGTGGAAAGCCCAAAAGAATGTCTATTTTTGCTTTTCTATCTTTGTATCCAAGATGGATTTTGTTAGTTCAGTTCATGCTCACATCTGTTTATAATAATGTAAAACTTGTACAAAACAAAATAATAATCGAGAATAATTATACAGATTGAATAAAAATGAGCATTTTAGAATGTTGGGAGTTCAGCTTTTAAAAAAAGATTCTTTTTAAAAAGCAGCACTAAAATGTGACTAATTTTTCCATTAAATTCAACAGAATTCAAATACAGACTGAACAGCTGTTAAAATCATGCAATTGACACTAATGCTTTATCATTCCTAATTCGCATACAATTTTTTTCAGTAATTGTAACTAGGTTTTGTTACGTACAATTACCAAAAAATTTTAATGTTCTGAAAAGAATATCAAAAACATAAATACGCCTACTAACTACTAAATAACTGTTATTTGAATAAACTATACAGACTCATAATGACTCTCATCTCTACATTTTTAACCCTTTTACTGATTCTGCTGAACCTGCGACAGTGTGTCAATGACCATATGCAAAAGCTTCCTAAGGAGCAGGCAACTGGCACAGGGGTTAAGACACTGCCCAGGGGCCACGGCACAATGCTTCAACTGGCTAACTCTCCCCTTTCAGGTGCCAGGATCCCACATGGGTGCGAGTTCATGCTCCAGCTGTTCCACTTCCCATTCAGTTCCCTGCAAATGACCTAGGAAAACAGTAAAGGATGGACCAAAGCCTTGGGATCCTGCACTCCTGTGGGAGACCTAGAAGAAGCTCCCAGCTCAGCTTCATTTATGAAGTAAATCAGCAGAGGGATGATCTTTCTCTGCTTTTCCTTTTCTCTGTAAAACTGCCCTTCCAATTAAAAAAAAAAAATACATGTTTTTAAGACACTGCTTGTGATTGCTGTATCCTGCAATAAAGTGTCTGGTTTGAGTCCCAGCTTTTCCAACACCAATTGAGCTTCCAGTTAACGTTACCCTAAGGGGCAGCAGGTAAAAACTGAAGCAGTTGAGCCCTGACCTCGCACACAAGACCAGAACAGAGTTCTAGGCTCCTGCTTCTGCTTGGATCAACCCTGGCTGTGTCACGGGCATTTAGGGAACGAGCCAGTAGATGGAACAGTTCCCTTTTTCTTTGCAACTTTAATCAAATGAAAGACATATTTTTTGAAGTTTAAGTAAAAAGGAAAATAAAAATAAAATCTGGATTTTGTGCTGTTTAGAAGTGAATGTACATTTTAAATATACCAAATATTTCTTTTTTTCCCCCAAATATTTTTATATTTTGTCTGGCAACATGTATTTTTACTCAAGTTTATTTGCTACAGGAATTTTTTATGCCTCTAAATGGATTATATATAGTCACATATATTTATGACTATATATATATATATATATATATATATATGTATGTATATGAGAAAGAGAGTATAGTCTTGCTGGGTGTTTGTGATTGGAATTCAAGGTCAGGATAAAACACTTCCAGTGTGGAAACAAGGCATCCCAACTAAAGCAGCCAGGGACCTGGATTTTCTCAAACTGCTCATTCCATTCTTACGTTAACCATTTAGTCCCTTCCACACTGACTCCTGCCACCCACCACCATTGAAAACTTGGCATACTTTTGCCTTCATATCTTTGCACTTGATATTTCCTAAGAATGAAACAGTCATCCACTATCCCTGACTCCCTCTACAGTTTCATTCAGATTTTATCAAAGACATCTTAGGAAGCCTGATGCAGACACTTTGTAAATTGTCACATCTCTGTTATCTATTGCACCGTTTGCTCCTTAGCTCTTACCATGACTTAAAATACTTCTCATTTTCAAAATTTGTTTATGCTATGGTTAGGCTTATTTTTCTCTCTGCTATATCCTAAGAAGCTAGAACAGTTCCTGGGATACAGTGAGTATTCAAAATTTATTTTGAAGAAATTAGAGGCAGTTAATACAATGCCTGCTTGACAAAACCATTGGAACCAAATTGCGGCTTTCTGTAAGTGCAGCACATGTTCTCCAGTTTACTATGGAAGTTCCAGTCCTATAACCTCACCTGCTTCATTCATTCCGGTTGTATATCTGGTCTTATTCAGTTTTTAAACATGTTTCTAACTAACTATTCTCTCTAACCCATCTTATCAGAAACATTTCGACAGTCTATCACTGTTATCACCATAATTCTTTGTTTCCTGAGTTGAGATCCACTCCCAAATCCTCACCATGAAAAAAAAAAAAAGGTAATACAAACAAAATGTCAATACATTAATGTGAATGGGGTGACATCCACAAATGGCTCATGGGACACTGACATGCACATCAAACTCCAGAGGAAACTCACAGCACACAGTATACACATCATTTAGGTCTAAGAAATAAATACATTGAGTAAGAAAAACCTGACCCTATCTATGACTTTGTAAAACCACTCCATTTTGCTTGATTTCTTAAAGTAACAGGTTTGGAACACTGATTAACTATACATGACTAATTTCTCAATAAAGTTTTTCAATTCTACATAAGTGGAAGTGAAATTGCAGCTTCAGAGCTAGCACAAATAACAGAGAAAATAACTACATTTTCCTGCTTACGTATGCAGAAGATACTAATCAGGAAACTGAAACTGGGTACACCATATTACAGCCATTTACTGCATACTAACACTGTACACACACCCAAATTTGAACAGCAAATAACAAGAAGTATTTATTTCTTGTTTGCTGAGAAGTAAGTCAACTGGTTGATCTGTGCAAGGTGCCACAAGGTATGGCTTAAAGCTGTAGGTATACCTAGGCTTGTTCCACATGCTACTCATCATCCTTGAACTAGCAATTCATCAGATATATTATTCTCAGTGCAAAAGACAGATGCTCAAATTAGCAAGTCCACTGCTTTCATCATATTTGCTGCAATGGCAAAGGTAAGTCCCTTAGACACACACGGATGCACGTGCTACCACCATGAGGCTGTGAGAAGTACATGTGAAGTGGTATTTAAAGGAATGAAAGCTGTAGTAGACCAGTAAATTAATCTAATACACACCCACTATTATACAAGTAGACAGAGACCTGATATATTTATCATCTTAGACTTTGGGGTACATACTTAAATTAAAATTCAGATGGGGCCTTCATTATGACATAGATGAACCATGAATACAGAAAATGAAGACTAGAGACAAAGGTAAATTACTTAACCTCTGGACACTAAGTTCTAACAAGCCAGATGTTAGAACTGAAACTCCACAATGTACTGACATCTCAAAATAGTGAGACTGTAATAACCACGCAACTTGAGGAGTCATTTTGTCTCCAAAGATGCGGGCAGGAACCACCTTTCTGCAAGAATTACAATTAACCACAGGCTTGTTGTGGAATAGGGTTCTACCACATATTACAAATTTGGCTTAATAATTACAACTCAGTAGTGTACAGAACATTCTCTAAGTCTTCCAGAAAATAATTCAAATGGTGATTTCAAAAAAATATTAGTTTTAATCAAATCACATCAGGTTGTCATTATTTAATAGCATATCTTTCTTTAAATAGCTTACATTTTTGAAGATGATTTTTTTTTCAGCTGAATTCATTATATAGTTTTGTTGAAGTTTTCTTACTGTTTGACAATCTTTTCATTAAACCTGGCTGCCCCTGGAAAGAACCGTATGCTGAGGAAGAAATACATATGTTTATGTCTATAAATCCAAAGGGAACACAGTATTTTCTTGGTCCCAAATTGCAAGATGCTTCCAGGACAAACAAAGGAATTGCCAGTGGAAACTCTGGATATTAGCATTTGAACCGTTCTGAGGAGGCTGGAAATTTTTGCGAAACAAAAACATACAGTAATTTGAAATCACACACATTCACTGAACAAACCTTCGCCAAACTGGCTGCTCAGAGACTACTTTTCTGCCCAAATAATTCTAATGGTTTCTTTTTTCTTTCACACATTAGTAGAAAATATTTACCTACAAACTGAAAGGAATATCCTGAAGCGGATTGAAATCTAGTTGAAAAACATCCTGAGATTTAAAAAAAAATCGTTATAAAGAAAAATAGGGAAGATTGTCAATAACAACAAAAGTCAAAATAGAATGAGATATCTTCTCAATTCTCTAAAAATGTCACTGATTATAACAACGTACAAGAGGGGAGAATTACTGGAGAAATATTTAGTAGTTAAGTAGTTGTGAGAAAGAGGTGAAAATTTCAAGTTTCTCAAAATATTTCTTGAGTAGCGAATAGCAAGCAACACATTGAAAGAAGAAATCTCTGGTGTGAAACCATTAAACACAAGAGACATAAAATGTGCACAGCCTGACCACTCCCTGTGTTTAAAAACAGTATCAAAATAAAACTCCTGATGACAGAAGTTCTTTCTAGATTTTAAGCCCAAACAGCTCAGCACAGTTAGATTGCTGGATCTAATTACCTGCTATAACATAGGTTCTTGGCATACTGTTCATGTTTTTGCCAGAAAACTCCCTCATCCCCTCAAGAATTTTTTTATTAGCGTTAGCAAATAAAGGAATTTTAGTACTTTCCTTTATGACCACTGGCATCGGTGGTTACAATTTGAAATAACTACGGTATCTTAGCAACTCTAATCTTCACAAAACAAATATGGCAAGGAGAAAACAGGCTTCATGCCACACTAATGTCTTATCAACATCCAAAAAAGTGAAAAGGGAGAAGTGAATGGAAGAGGACTCTCACAGAGCTGGCACTGTGGAGCTGGCAACCCTCCCATGGCCAAACATCACATTTGTTTCCATTTTCACAGCAGGGGCACCTGCAATGATAAATTTTAAGGAAACAAAAAATTTTTACTTAGGCCTGAAAAAGCAAGCAGGAGTGAGGAAGGGAAAAGGATGATTGATTCTTTGAAAGGAAGATACAAGAGGAACCATTAAAATTATATTATTTTCTGTTCCTTCTTATTCTGTGGTTTGGAGGTCATGGAAATGGCAGCATTTGAAAACTGTCTCCTAAATTACAGTCAAACCAATACTAAGACTTGCATGGTATTATACATTCTAGCCCTTGGAAACTAACATCTAAGTAGCTGTAAACAGTGACATAGCAGTTAAGTTGCTGCTAGGTTAGGTTATCTACATCTTTTATCAGTGTTCCTGGGTTCAAATCCTGTCTTTGCTCTCCATTCCAGCTTCCTATTAGTGAACACTCTGGGAGGCAGCAGACTGTTTTTGCCGTCCACATGACAGGAGACCCAATGAATTCCAGGTTCCTGGATTTTCCTGAATCAAATTTAGTTTTTTTTTTTTTATTAAAGATTTATTATTATTGGAAAGCCGGATATACAGAGAGGAGGACAGACAGAGAGGAAGATCTTCCGTCCAATGTTTCACTCCCCAAGTGAGCCGCAATGGCCAGTGCGCGCCGATCCGAAGCCAGGAGCCAGGAACCTCTTCTGGGTCTCCCACGCGGGTGCAGAGTCCCAAAGCCTTGGGCCGTCCTCGACTGCCTTCCCAGGCTACCAGCAGGGAGCTGGATGGGAAGTGGAGCTGCCAGGACTAGAACAGGCGCCCATATGGGATCCCGGGGCTTTCAAGGCGAGGACTTTAGCCGCTAGGCCACGCCGCCGGGCCCCAAATTTAGTTTTTACAAGTTTCAGGGGAGTGGATGGAAGGTCTATTGTCTGTCTTCCTGTGTGTTTCTATCTCCTTCTCTCTCCTCTCTCTCTCTCTCTTTCTCTCAAATAAATGAATATTAAAAAGAAAATACTAAATAAATCTTGAATGAATGAAGATTAGGCTGCTTGCTGTTAACTTGATTTAGCCCTAAATCAAGATTTTGTGTTCATTGGTTCATTAGCTCTCGAATCTGATACATCTGTTCATTTACAATCATAAAATGTTATCTGTTTAAAGTCCTCATTACCTCTTACCTCAACTATTTGAACGTAGGAGTCTAAAGACTGCTCTTATAAGATGATCTCTTCCGAGATCAGAGGAGATCAGGCACATTTAGGGTGGTCGTACATGAGATTGTCTCTTCCAATCTGCTGCCAACTCTTTTCTAAAACTGAATATACATTTTTCTTTGTAAAATTCCCTTTGTGGGCGGTGCAATGGCTCAATTGGCTAATCCTACCTCTTCAAACACCAGGATTCCATTTGGGTACCAGTTCATGTCATGGCTGCCCCACTTCTCATCTGCTCCCAGCTTATGACCTGGGAAAGCAGTAGAGGATAGTCTAAAGCCTTGGGACCCGCACATGGCAGATCTGAAAGAAGCTCCTGGCTTTGAATCAGCTCAGCTGTCTCTCCTGTGTATAAATCTGCCTTCCCAATAAAATAAAATAGATCTTTAAAGAAATTTCTCCTCAGTATATTATTAGGCCTCTAAGTTTCTAGCTATCTATCTCTACTTCTCAAATTCCATTCACTGTAATTCTCTTCTGAACTCCAAACTCCAGTCAATCCAGTTAGCTTCCAATGTTGCTTCATGATTTATCTTGGAAACTGTTGTAGAATACTTTTAAACTTTTTGTCCAGTTAATAAACACAAAAGATGGATTGAATAGCTTGAACTTTCATTCTGATCATTGTAACTGCAAGTTACACTAGGTTTGTTGATGTAAAATAATAAGTCTCTATGTGCCACAAAAGCCAGATTCATATTTAGAAGAAAAAAAACACATATTATTATTTTTATGTCTGGTTAATGTTTTTAGTTTTTACGTTTTCCTGGTGACTGTAATCTTATTTTGCGTGCTTATAACTTAATTCTTCTCGTAGGATATGTCTCACTTTTCTGCTTGCCTCATTTAGGTTACCTCTCTCTTGCTATTTATTTGTCCTTAAGAAGAATACACTAGAAAAAAAAAAAGAATAAGTGATGGTGATGGAGATAAGAGAGTTACTTTTGATAATAGAATATTACATATCTGAATTTTATTCATATAATTGATAGTATATAGTACATCATAAAGAATACATTTTAAGCTCTCAGAAATAGTTAAATTTCTATAATGCAACTGTCCTAAAGGGTTTAATCAAATACTTCAGACATTCTTCCCATCACCACAATATTTGAAAAGAAGAGAAATAATGAAATACTTGAAGTAAGGAGAGAAAATCAGTTCTTTCAAGCAATATGGATGGCTCTTATGTACTTGGTACCATGTGTGACACTCAGAGAAATAAACTAAACCAAAATAAACAACAACAAAAAACAACTGAACCTTTGATACAGACCACCAAAGACCTGAGCTTTGTGCTATGCAAGAATATTCTATCAAGCACCTGTAATCACAAATTATTTTTTAAAAAGTCATATCTAAGTATTGTGACTTGTTATTCTGTGTGGAGGAAATCCAATTTACATATTTTTAAGAGTTAGCTTGTTTTAAGACATACAATAAAGTTCTATTGTTTTGTTTTCCACTTTCTTACTCCAATTGTGACTTCTAAAGAGTACAGAAACATTGCTTTTATAATTAGAACTGTTAGAGTAAATTCAAAATGATCAGTTAAATTTAAATTTCAGGTCAAATTACACATAATTTTTAAGGATTACATATGTTTCACATACTGACACACAAATGAAGGTCAATGTCTATTTCAATATTAACTATGCCCCATGAGTACCAATTTAGACAGCATTCGGGACATAGTCATTCACGCTGGTTTTGCCTTCTGGTTCTACCTCTGAGTCGAACTTCCTGCTGATGTACCCTCTGGGAGGCTACAGTTATTAGCTCAAACACTTGATTCTCCCTTGCCCACATGGGAGATCTTGATTGAGTTCCTGGTTTCTGACCTCTGCTGAAACCTGGCTGTTGCGGGCATTAGAGGAGTGAAAAAGCAGGTGGGCAATTCCTGTCTCATTCTATCTTTTAAATGAAAAGAAAAAAAAATGTAAATATGCCTTCTATATTGCATAGAGCAACCTATGCATATTTTAACTGACATTCAAATGTAACAATGTGTTCTACAGTTTTATTTGTTAAGTCTGATACTACTATTTACAGGGGGCCAATCTAATCGCCAGAATTTCTTCTTTGAGCTCACTATTCATTGTTTTAATGAACGCAGAGGATTGAACAACGTCTGCTCAACCTTGTGCTTTACAGCCACAGTGTTTTCCAAGCATGCAGACTTAGACTCTTCTTACTTTACCTTTTAAACTGTTTCTAGGGCAATGTACATACAAGTAACAAAGTTTGGTTTCTTAAGGGGTAGAAAATAAAGCAAAAATTAAAAATGATGACGAACTCTTCCAGAATCTGGAGGCTGTCAATGTGTTATGCTTTAAAGCAGCTGCTATGGTTCACTCTAGATGCATCCATATATATACTCATTTTTTTAAAAAAGTTTTTGTTTGTTTGTTTTTTGCTTTTTTTCCCCCATGGTATGCAGCATACTTCTAGATCTTTGGGAATAAAAGAACTGTCTACCTGCACATACATATTTAACAATGCAAGTTATTGTTACATAAATGTAGGCTGTTGTCAATTTCAGTTCCTTACCATATCAAAAGAACAAAGCAGGCAGGATGATCTAATATGCCTACGCTAATAACAAAGCCAGTGTCCTAAATTGGCAATGGCAGCCCTCTTCTGCAAAGATTGTTTTTAGCACCATCAGTAGACATTCAAAACACTGGATACTGACAGGAAGAGTACATTTTAAATTGTCAACCTTCATGATGTCCTTTTGAAGAACAGCAATTACATAACACAGGGAGCTTTATTTTGCATTTGAAAAAAATATATATATACATATGTATAAAGCAGTTTTCAAAATGTTATGCAAGACGCCATATTCTGAACTCTGCAGAAATTAAAGTTCTCATTTTTTTTTTTACTGTAATCTTTCCCCTTTTGTTACCAGGTTACTAGATAAAGTTGACATCAATGTTAAGTACTGCAGAGTTTGAAACTGTTTTCTATTTAAATTAGTAACAAATTCATTTAAAGAGGTCATTAACTACATGCTATTTCTTAATCATATTCCAAGCCAGTTTGTAATTTTCAAAGGATCATACACTTTTCTCCCAAATACCAGCATTAATACACCACAAGAATTTGTTCATATTCTAATATTTTGTTAAAGTTTTAGACAGCCTTAGGTGATGAAAGAGGATAATATTATTCAAAACTAATTTTATCTCACCAAAATTTCATTTGGTCTTTTTTCTTTTTTCTAATTCTCATCTTCTTATGAAATAATTTTAGAAAAACTCTTTTTTAAAATGCAGACTTAATGCCAATAAAAACGCATTGCAAGTACCCCTAAATAGTTAATGTATTTTCTAAATGAATGATTTAAAATAGCTATTAAAGGAGAGGAAATGAGCTTAGGTTTCTAGTAATGACTTCTCCTCTTCAAAATGAAATCTGTAAATCCCTGATTGCAATTCCAAATCCCCAAAGGACCAGCAGTTCTGGGACCAGAGCTCACTGGCTTTATGTCTAATAGCACCAGATAAGTAGTCTGATTTTTATATATGTAATTTGGGAGACTATTCAAAATTTATAGTTCTGGAGACAATTTATGAATGAATTTCCTTTTTAAAACATATTTCTTGAAAAATCAACTTTTCCACCCAAATTGTAGGCAGAGTACATAGGAATGTGAGAGGCACTGATATACACATACAGAGACATATGCACATGTATTGATACATGCATGCACACACATGCACAAAACATAAGTACCATTTTATTCTTAAGAGCATAATGATTCAATCTTGTGATTGGTAATAAAAATGCATTTCTAACCATCAAATTTGAGTCTATTATTCTAAGTTAATTGCATTTGCCCTAAAGAGACTTACAGCTGGCTGTCAGCCTGTTTGTGTCAGTTTCATTTTATTCATCAGTCAGTCTTGTCTCCTTTTCTTTTAGCATCCCACATATTGATCAAATAGATTTGTTAGTCTACCTCCACAGCTTTCACAGCATTAAAAAATAATAATCTTGATACTACCATCAGATGCATTTGATTACTTCATTCATTTGCATGTTATTTTAATTGATATTTCAATAGCAGATAGAATGCTCTTTTGACAGTCCCACGAGACTGCCGTTAAATATAACAGATGTTATTTACTCAAAGAGTCATCGAGAAAAGTTAAAAGTCCATCCCTGCAATGGTCGGCAGCATCTCTGGTATTCAGTTAAAACAGTGAATACTCATCACGGTAAACATTAGTTCTTTACTGGATGCATTACAAAGTAAGAAGGCATCTTGTTAAAATTGTCTTCAGAGAACATACTATTAGATGGTGAGGTGGATAAAAGAAATTAATGGGCATCTTGTTCCCATTTGAACCAAAGAAAACCAGTGGGAGAAGCAGAAGAACAGGAAGGTGAGAGTAGGAAAGTCGTTAAGGTGCATAGTCCAAGAAAAATTAGAATCTTCCTGTGTGAGTCAAGTTGTGCAGAGGGTAGATAAAAAGCATCACAGGGTGAGGAGATAATTAGCAGATCAGAGGCAAAGCAGTTAAAAGGTGACCCTTACCTTCTCTGTTACTCAGTCTTAGAAACTATAGACAATTATTACAGTTATTTTCTCCAGGGATGTTTGATACAGCTTTACCCGTATCCTCCCGGACACAGAGCTCTTTCAGCATTGTCATTGCATTGCTTGATATCAGTGCTTTTTACAGAAATCCCTTCTCCTCGTAACAGACTTGTCTATTAACCTTGCTTGAGATCAGGTGATTCCCAGGGGACACTCACACGATCTGGACATGCTGGAGAAATTATTGCTGCTTTCTGCTGAGTAGAGGCCACGGCCACTGCTACTCAACCTGCAAGGCACAGCGCAGGCCCCAACCACAAAGAGCTTTCTAGACTGAAACATCAACAGTGCCCGAGTTAAGAAACCCCGTTTTAGATGCCTGAAACACAACAGGACTTCAACAAGTACATGGACAAATGGAATTAAAAGTCTGAGTTTAGTTCAAAAATTTGTAAAAATCCATGCATTTTTTGTAATATACATTTTCCACATTCTATGAAAAAAAGTACAATGAAATAAACTCCTAATTCCATTTTTTTATTAACATTTTTAAGGACTCTCACATGTGTGGCTGAAAAAACAAACAAAAACAAAAACAAGAACCACGAACTGCATCATTTCCAGTGCCAGTGCAGTTAGTCGGTAGTCTTTAAGCAACTCTGAGAGGCAGAGAGCAGCATAGCTACTGAACATAGAATCAGACACTCACCCATTCAATAACACAATTCATTACCTAGACCCCAGGAATAGCTGAGCAAAATGCAACCCCAATTTTGAGAAGAACAAAGAAAAACGAAAGTCATTGCTTGTTAAGAGACATTTCAAAGACCTCTGAGGAAAAAAGAAAAAAAAAAGTTGGAAAAAAATCCCTTACAAAAAGACTCAACAAGAAAATTCTGTCACAGCTCCTAATCTCCAACAGACTTTAAAAGATGTTCATAAGCCAAAGACTCTTGAATGCAGAAGACAAAAGACACAGGAAACAATCTCATCTAGAGAAGAGCTATGTGTATGAGGCAGGACGAAGATAAAACAGATTCTTCAACCTTATAATTAGAACCCCTAAACAGAGTAACTGTAAGTGTGCTAATCCATGTCACAATAGCTGCTAAATTTTTTGCTCTTGAGAAACTGACATTCAGGTTAGACTTCGGGCAATATTTCTAAAATCTTGATGGAAGCTTTTTACCCACCTGATCAGATACCCCTGCCACCGAATCACTCCCTGGCACAGATGGCCAGGACATTTGCTTTTTCAAATATTCCATATTTCCCCAGCCACCCACCAGACAAAAATTAGATTACCAATGCTTGTGTAAACTTTCCAAGCTCTGACACAATAAGATTCCAGGAAATGTACATGCACAGCTAAAAGCAGCATTATACATAATGCACTGTAATTCCAACAGACAAGTTGCTATCTTCGATAGATATACACATTTTCCATGCCAAACACATGAACGTCAATACATTTTTCTCAAGTTAAAATGGAAACCATTTAACAGATATCATGGGCACAATGAATTTCATTTTGCATTACTAATGCAGCAGAGAAGGAGGGAAGTTTTGGCAAGGATTACAACGAGGCCAAGACAAACAGGAAACAATTCAGCAGCTAGCGTGTGTCCCAAGCCATTGCCCCAAAGTATAGTCATGGGTCCCAAGGGCCTCTGAGACTTTCCTTCCCAAATATATAATTCTATAAAAGCAGATTTTCTGTAAGTGGAGGTTATAAAATAAACAAAATCAATGTAGAATTTTTGCAAAATGATTAAGGAATGTCACTTTATATTTTTCCCACTGCTCTTAAAGGGGTGTTATCATGGCTAACCTGATTTTTAGAGGAGATTAATTGGAGGGAAACAAATTAAGTGACATGTCACGTAAAAGATGTTAAGAAGATACTCCAGAAGCCCAACCACGAGCCTCTGCTTTACCACTGGAAATTCATATCCTCCAAGACTCCTTGTCATCATTCATACAAATACATCAAGGACAGCAGTGAATGCCATTGGTCCTAACCTTTACCAGCAAATTCTCTCAATTCTTGATAGCATATTCAGTCAGTTCACACTGAAAATTTTTATATGTGCCACCTGCTAGATTAAGAAAATAAACTCTAGAACTCTAAACAAGTATTTTTTTTTTCACAATTTAGACTGGAAACTTTATGCACAGCGTTACTGGGATCAGGCAGACAATTTTAAGCCCATCTCTGCTATTTACAAACTGGATAAACTTGAACAAATTGTTTCACTGGTGTTTTAGTTTCTCCATCTGTGAAAGGGGTATAGTATTGGTAGCACTGTTTTCAGGAAGGATTAAATGGGTCATATGCATAAGGCATTAGATGTACTGATATGCACAATGCCTAGCAGCAGAGACATGAAGGAACAGTGGTACTTCCTGGTTTGGGTTCCTGCTTAACTCTGAGAACTAGGGAAGATACCTAACATCACTACGTTTCAATGTCATCGCAAGTAAAATGGACACACTGTTAACAGATATACCTTTAGGTTTGTTGCAATAATTCAAGTGAGATAACAAAAATAAAGGGCATTACAATTCCTACCATATAACACATTATATTTTAGTTTTAATTCTTCCCATCACATATACAACTGGGGCATGCTATCTCTCTTATTAGGCACAAAAACTATTGGTGAAAACACCTCAAAACATAAATGGAAAATTGGAAAATCTGACAGTTTTCATTATGCTTATTACGATTCCTAGTAGCACTTTGCTTTTCTTTGATTTTATTTTGGCCTTGCACTACATGCACGCCTGTACATAGTCAGATTCTAACAGTAGAAATATGACAATATTTATGAGACCTAAGCAATTCTCTCTCAATATCCCCACTTTCCAGGACATAATGCTTCTTTCTTCTTTTTTACTAATATGTCATTTATGAAAACTTACCCAAATATAGAAGCCATTATCACTGTAGCTATATTACAGACTAAAAATGCTGTGACAGCAAATTTGATAAGACGTATAAAAATGGTGGGCACAAACAAATGAAGAAAGTCCTCGACTACAAAAGGTCAAGATGACGTAGTATGCTATTAACTTGACTCATTTATCAACTGATATATCAACTTTTACGTGGAATAGTCAGTATTTTCAAACATCTTACCTAGAATCCTAATTCTGTCATCCTACAGGTTGTATTATAGAATTTTCAGAGTAGTACTAGGTATTTGAATAGTAAAATGAGAGTGATACGTCCTGGAATATGAAAATAACTAAAACAAATAGCTTGTCTCTGGCTTTTTTTTTTTTTTTTGGTACAGCAAAAATATTCCCCAAATGAGGGGTTTTTAAAGTGCACCATGTTTAGCCAGATGAAAAATAAACCAGATTGGTTCCAGAGTCAGCAATAGAAAGAGAAACAAATTAAGTACTTATAATTGAAGTTTGAGGAATGAAAGAATTCACACTTTCTTAGAGCTATTATTTCAGACAGTCTGGTGTCAGAATTAAAAGCCAACCAGTGCATCTGTTTATATTGCCAAGAATTTTCACAGTAGGAAGGGCTAGGAAACACATATTTTTTAATGAGGGTCCAAATTCCAAAGAATATCAAAAAAATATAGTATGTCAAAAATATATGTTCTTGTGATTTTTATTGTCCAATGTCTAACCAAAGGAAAAAAAAAACACAATGTTGTTTACTTCTTCACAAACAGAAGTGAAAGGATTAAAAAGAATTCTGTTGCTTTGGCCACCGACTCCCTTTTTTGTTATCCTACTTGCTTCTGGCTTAGCTACTGCTTTTCTTTCCCAGGATGGAGCAATAAAGGAAAATCAATTAAGGAAGACTTCATTCACACACAAGGTTCACTAGACTTGCTCAGTGAAAATTGAATCATAGTGGCCAAAACGGCCACTTGATATGCCCAACTAAAAAGAATAATTTTTAAAACATGAGTTGTGTTCTTGAAAAACTATTTTCAAATCTGTGCAGTTTTTTCACATCATGCATTTTCTATGTATTATGGAAAAAACATGCCTCAAAAATTTTTCTTGCACAAAATAAACGCTATGCATCCATTAAAAAAGAGAAAAATGACCAATTTCCACTGTAAAACATACCTCCTGTTTTAAAAATTCATACTGGGGACATACTGCAACACTGTGAGTTAAACTGTCATATAGGATGACAAGATTCCTTAAGAACACCAGTTTAAGCCCTCTGTGCTCCATTGCTGATTCCGAACTGTGCTTGTGTACCAGGAAAACCAGAGGAAGGTGTGGGCTGGTGGTGTGGCACAGCAGCAGGCTAAGCCTCTCTCTCTCTAGCACCAGCATACCAAATGGTGCTGATTTATGTCCTGGCTGCTCTTCTTTCTATCAGCTCCTTGCTTACGGCCTGGAAAAGCAATGGGAGATAGCTCAAGTCCTTGGTTCTCTGTACCTACATGGGAGACCTGAAGGAAGCTCCTGGCTCCTGGCTTCACACCAGCTCAGCCCCAGTCTTTCTGGTCATTTTGGGGAAATGAACCAACAGATGGAGGAGGTCTTTTTCTTTCTCTGCCGGTCTCTTCTTCTCTCTATAACCTATTTTTCAATTATAAATAAATTAATCTTAAAAAAAAAAAAAAGCATGGAACCTGGCCCGGGCTTTGGCCTGGCCTACCCTGAGCTGACATGGTCATTTGGGGAGTAAACCAATGGACAGACGATTTCTCTATCTCTCTTTGTAAAACCTTTTCAAAATAAATGAATCCATTTTGGAATAAGTAAATCCTTTCCTTAAAAACACTGTCTTAACTCTTCACTTACCTTGAGTTTCTAATTAGAGGAAAGTCCTCTTTCAATTCACACTAATTAGGTTTATTTACCATTTGGCTAGAGATTAAGAGACTCATCTAAGAGCATGAGTTTGATACCTGGCTCCACTCCAGCTCAGGACGCTGGATTTCTGTTAATGCAGACCTGGAAGACAGTGGTAATGGTGCAAGTGCTTCTGTTCCCATCACTCGCGTGGGAGACCAGGACTGAATTCCTGAGGCATGGCTCCAGCCCCAGCCGCCGGCTGCTGTAGATACTTTGAAAATGAGTCAGTGGAGGGGAATCAATCTCTCTCCCTCTTTCTCAAATAAAAACACAATTAAGTTTTAAAAAAATTCACGTTGAGATATAAGACATTATAGTATTCACATATTTCAGTCACTTTTTTCCTTCTCCATCAGCAAAATTAGAGGTATTTTCTGCAATATCAGAGAGCGCTCCTCAGCCAGTGAAAGAAAAAAAAAAGCACACAAAATAAAAAGTGATATTCTGCATATGAGAGTAGAGTACATTGCCTTCTTTATTTACTCAACCAATATTTATTGATGATCCATTTGCCAGACACTGGGTTCACTGGTGCAATGAGTTAAACAAAGCAGCATATGTATATAGCATATAACTATAGCATAGGGCAGTAGGGTCTCTAATAGGGAAAATACAGAATGCTGGGGGAAAAAAAACCTTCTACAAGAGAGCTAGACATGATTTGAGAGATGATCAACTCTCTTGCCCTTTATTAGACCAACGAGGAAACTGAGGTTTAGAAAAGTTGAGCTGTCTATCCACAGAGCTCATCAGTGCAAAGCAATAGGACCAGAATTCACATTTACAAATTACAATTAGAAACCCTGTATCATATATAAAATTCTGTGGGTTTCTTTCCTTCACAGGTCACAAAAACACAGCCAGTTTAGATAAAAATGGGAGTCGGTAGAATTATACATGTAGAACACCCAGGAGCAAGTAAATCCAGGCATCCAAATGATAAATTTACTTTCCTGTCTTCACCTTAATTTGTTATCTGCTTGTCCCCTGTAATTTGACTTTTTCTCAGACTTCTAGAATTCGCAATAAAGATATGGCTTCTGTCTCTACCCTGGGCCCACATGACCTTTACACTTCATATCTAGGAGAGGAGAACTCTCAGTCCCACTGTACATCTTGATTGATACTGTGTAGTGTCGCAACCCTCCCAGAGCAAGCTGCTGAGTCCAGGAGATACTCTAGCCATATGTGTGTGAATACAGAACAGCAGGGGCAAGTCATTTCCACTCAAGCTACATGGAATAGGATCTACACTGGGAAGCAAATTTCTCTTTCCTGAACACATGCTAGACAGGAATTCTGGACAAGTGGGAAAAAAAAAAATACAACAACAAACCCAAAACATGAATAAACACTCAATTCTTTTTCTTTCTTCTAATCATCCAACTCCATTCTAAATCCTCTTGCAGATCCTAGTAAGTTTATACCCTTTTCTTCATGGTAGCTTCCTATATTGACTAATAGATATTCATGGAACAGTATTGTAAGGTAAAAACTCTACTCTTGTCTGTTCCCAACAGCATGGCTACAACATATACAGTCAGCATAGAAATCACTACACTTGCATATTATTTAAAGAATGCTGAAATACGTTTTTACCTTGCAGATGCTTCTAATAACTTAGGTGTACATTTTTAGAAGACAGAAAGTGGACAAGAGTAGTCAGCCCCTACTTGACCTACTTGTCTTCTGCTTCTTTGTAACGTATTTAATAAATCTATCTGCACTCTCAAAAAAGAGCAAAGGTTTTAAAAATTATTTATAGTTTCTTTAATAAATGGATACAGAGTTTATCACCTGCAGGGCACTAGTTTAGTTCTGGGGGAATACAAAAATTTCCATTTCTGCCCTGAAAGGTCTGGGGTGAGGGGAAGGTGGTTTAAGAGCTCACTTATAGCACAGGACAAAAGACTCCATGTATAAATTCACATGTGAGTTGGGCTTTGGAGGACAATCAGAAATTTCACTGTAAGGCACAAGAAAAAAAGCTGAAATGTGCTTTTCTATTCACTTAAAAGACTACACATGTGAATGTGATTATATATATATAAATAATATATAATATAATATAAATATAAAAATAGCAAGGTAGCTCATAAACATTCATCAGTAAAGGTATGGCTGAATATATTATGGTGCATATGCACCACAGAATACCGAGTAATAGTTCTATAGGATTAGGCAGAGCTAAGTGTGCATACTGTTGAGTTATATTAATAAGGAGGAAAAATCCCGTTTCCCATTAATAAATACAGAATAGCCCCATTTACATGAAGTAAAAATCAAATATGCATATGTTCATGAATGTATGTAAAAAATCTGGAAAAGCTTTATCTTGAACCGATAATCAGAAACAACTAAATTTGAAAGAATAGTAGAAATAGGGCACAATGCAGTAGTGGGAGATTTTGCCTTTTACTTTGTCTTCTACATTATTCAAGTTAATATTTAATGTAAAAATTATTTTATTTTTAAAAAATATTTACTTATTTTTATGGGAAAGTCAGATTTACAGAGAGAAGGAGAGACAGAGACAAAGATCTTCCATTTTCTGGTTCACTCCCAAAGTGACTGCAATGGCCGGGGCTGAGCTGATCCCAAGCCAAATGCTTCCTCTCAGTCTTCCATATGGGTGCAGAGTACCAAGGCTTTGGGCCATCCTCGACTGCTTTCCCAAGCCACAAGCAGGGAACTGTAAGGGAAGTGGAGCACCAGGGACACGAATTGGCACCCATATGGGATTCTGGTGCACATAAGGTGAGGACGTTAGCCACTAGGTTACTAAACAGGGCCCCAAAATAAAAATTTATCCAGAACACGGAATGTCTGGCCTAGGGGCCTTATCCCTTAGTTTGCTCCTGCAAAGGCAACCACACGTGGGACTCAAAATCAATAAATCTGTAGCAGGCTAATTTTCAAGTTGATCATTTTGAATGGCCCATGAATGATGTTACAAATACACAAATTAACCTTGGCAGAAAAACAGTTACCTACCCTGACACATTTTCCTTGCTTAGTAACAGAAAACACTATTAACATAAATAAAAGGAAGCGTTCTAGTAAAAAAAAAAAAGGTCAAATTACTGGCATGATAGGGAGGATAGGGAGTAGGGATTTGGAAAAGCTAATATTATTGTTTTTGTTTATCAATGCGACAAGTAGCTAATACATCAAATTATAGATTGGGAAAAACAACATTTTGCATATGGGCTTATGCTGGAACCATAAACAAATAGGCACATAGAACCGTTTGGAGGCTATTTTACATATTTATATGTATTAGAAAATATATGTGTGTATATTCAAATACATATACATATAGATGTATACACATATATTTGTTCTGCATGTACATATATATGTATTTAACAGATACATAGAAAGTAGGTATGTACATAATAATAAATCCTAAGACTTATGGAGTAAGTATAGGGAATGTAAGGTGTCAAAGTGATGTCTTTGAGTATCTCCATTGGAGAAGCGTCTACAAGACACCAATCTAGATCTGGAAATCTCAAGGGGCTAAGCCTGACTTCATGGAGGGTTTAACACTCACCCATGTGAAGGAGCTAGTTGAAGGGTGAATGAGGTCAACAGGACATTGAGGAACCACTAGAAAAGAAAAGTAATGCATTTGTTGGCTCATGGAAGCTAGCAGAAGGATGACCAGGCTTTTGTACATGTAAGCATACAACCAGAGGGAGATCAGCAGAGCAAGGTGAAAATAATAAAGAAAAGAGGATGATGGCGGATGAAGTACATTTTGTTTATTGTCACCTCTACTTATAAAAAAATTATTTATTTATCTGACAGGGCAAAGGACAAGTAGGAGTAAGGGTGTAAAAGTGATTGTTGCTGATGACATGTTGAAGCTTCTAATTGATCGAGGTGACGCTCTGCTGGCTCTGCCTTCAAACCTGAGAGGGCCTCCCTAAGAGGCCATTGAACTTGACTGGACAAGTGGGATGCTGGACTCTGTATGGTGTGAGCTTTTAATTAGGGAATCTCAACGGAACTTGAGCTGTGGTTATGCATCAAGGTGAAGGAATTCACCATGGGGGAGGGGTTTAGGGTGAAGGGGGGAGAATCCCAGTACCTATGAAATTGTGTCATGTACTACAACGTAATTAATGAATAAATGAATAGAAAAAAAAGTGCTCTCCCATCCTGCTGACTCACTAACCAAGTATGCATAATAATCAGGGTGTGGCTAGGACTGAAACCAAGAGCTAAGAATTCAATCCACATGTTTGGTGTGAGTGGCAGGAACCCAGTGACTTGAGCCACCACTGCTGCTCCAGCTCTACATCAGCAGGATGCTGGAGTCAGGAGCCAGCGCCAACTTGGAAACCCAGGTCCCCTGATGGGAGACAGACATTTCCACTAGCATCTTAACCTGTGGGGAAAACACACTCATTGAAGTCTCACCTTTAAAAGAAGGACTCCTTTTGCTCGATTGGGTGTGAATGAAAATGTAAAGGAATAAGAAAAGATTTGCACTGAATTGCAAGCATAGGTAATTATATCAATAAAGATCACTTCGGGAAAATGGTTTTCAACCCTGGCTACACAATAGAATACCCTTCAGAGTTGTTGCAAATTGCAATACCCAGGTTACACTTCAGATCAGGTAAGTCAGAAAACCTGAGGTTGTCCCAGGTGAGCTTTGAAAGGAGCTAGGAATGGAGAAGAGACACATATACAATACAACAATTTGAACACAATCTGAAAAACCAAGAGCCGACAAAGAAAGTGACTTGCGTAAAATAAGGAAGCAAGAAAAAAGTTGAATGGAAAAAAAAAAACAGAACAGCCGAATTTTGATTAGATTACAAAGGATCCTTGTAGCTTTTCGAAGACCACAAAGTATCCTATTACTTATGACAGGCAGATGTTCAATTAACATTAATCTAATAAGTAGCTTAATAAATAAGCATGCAGTTTATGTGCCAACCCAATTCTTTAAGCACACAGAATACTTGAGAAGACTGGAATCATCTCTCATTCAATCCTGAGTTATTCACTGCAAACACCTTTTCACATCCCACTTAGATATTCATGGGCCCTCACCTGGCTTTCTTTGAACTGATTCCAATCTCTTTATACTTAATGCCATTAACAGTAGGTTGTATGTGCGTCAAATTTTTACTCAAGTGTCTCAAAAATGAGAAGGCAGTGGGGGTGGAACACACCTGTCATTTGACTTAACTTCGCATTCCTAATGCAAAGTTTTGTCAAAGAGAATTTTCATGGTAGCTTATTTATAAAACAAAACAACTAGGAATACTGCAGATAATTTTAAAGAGGTGAATAAATAAACTAAATTGTAGTATATTGAACAACTTAACATTACTTAGCAAATTTTTTTTGCTGCAACGTGAGTATATCTCACAATAATTATCCCATGTGAAAACTTAACCAAAAGAAGCACAGTATGATTCTGTTTATATGAATTTCAAGAAGAAACATAGAATTTTTAAGGCCACAAGCTTTTACAGTCATTTACACTTTGAAATGGTATTTTTCCTTTTATTCTCTAAACCAAAGAATGAATGACCATGGGAGACAAGTGGAAACTCTCTAATCTAATAATAGCAAGTGAATTCCTGTGAAGAAACAAACATTTGTCACTGGTAGTGCGTAAAACCACATGCACTTGCGCTGTTGCTGTAAATCACCCACGTTTTCCTTATTGGAGAGTCGCAGAATCAATGCCTTTGACCTAGAACCTCGGCACCATATCCAGTCACATGAATATCATACAAATGCAGGCTTACTCAGCACATGTGCACTCCTCATGAGGGTAAAGGGTAACAACGAGACACTCTCTCAGATTTTATACCTTATAATAACAGTCATAATAATAGCTACTTCATATGTCCAAAGCTGCTTGAAACCATTAACATTTCACAGGGTACACATCTCCCAGAGCAGAACAATATTTATTCTTCCAAGTGTGTTGAGTTTAGAGATGGGGCACGCTGAGGTGAAACCATCATGCTGTCAGTGTCACAGTGCCAGCCTCACAACTTGAAAATCGCATCTCCCAGTTCACTGGGTCAGAATAATAAAGTGATCCTCGCCAGTCTTGGACATATTCATTAACAGTTATGGAGAGAGGGCATAAGGGGCAGACAGTAGTAACGCATTGGGGGGCCAACAGCGCTAAAGAGTCATCCGGAAAACAAGACTGTTATTTGATGGAGCATCAGTCCTGGAGGGGAAAAACACTCAGTCACACATCACAGTAGACCTGCTCAGTTCTCCTGGATGAAAAATGATCTTCATGAGTACTGGTTCAAGAAATGTCACTGCCTCTAATTGGTAGGAGGCAGGGAGAGTGGTGGTGCCTCTTTTCTCCTCCTTGTGTTTTCTCTTTCTCTGACACCTTCTATCTTGGTCTCCGACTCAGTCTCTCTCTCTCCGACTCTATTAATAACTAGCCAGGCAAAGTTCAGCAGCATCAGACCCATACTAGCTTGTTCTCCAAGCCCATTAAGAGATAATCACACAGAGCAAACTACCAAGTCACTCAGACCAGACTTGGAGAATTTGGCTCTTTTGTTCTGTCAGTTTTGAAGAGTTAGGGCGCACATGTGATGCAATTTAGCAGGGAGTTGTTTCAGAGCTTTCACTCAGGCAGGCATCGGGAGCTCTGGGGGTAGAGCTTAGCTCAGTGAAAGAAAGAATGTGAGCCTGCATTGACAGCTGGATCCCAGAGAGAGATGGCTGGCTGCTTGTCTGCTGGTCCTTGGGGTGTGGGGATGTGGCAGGGGCAGGAGCCGCCCAAGTAAAAAGAACAATTACTTTCCTTGTGTGCTGCTTGCTGTTTGTGACTGCTGTTTCCTTCAGTAAAACCTCTTTTCACTTGCCAATTGGAGCCTGTCAGGCAATAATATTGTTCATGCATGATACACATCCTCAAATGCCCTTGTGTGTTTTAAATACATTTACAATTGGTAACAATCGGGCTGATTTGATGGGAAAGTAGCAGAATGGCGGTTACAAGGGCAGAGCAGAGGCAGCCTGTGATGCTACAGGATGCTGCTTCCTGACTGCCAGACCCTGGCTCAGGTCTGTGCCTGGAAGGGTCAGTGTAGCCCACAGAGGGAGGGGATGTGCCCAGCTGAGTTCAGTTTGTGCTCTTTTTATTCAAACTGAAGTTCACTTTTTAAAAATAAAGAGCTGTAATGCCAGCTGAGAGTACAGTCAGCATGTAGCATTCTTATCTGTGAATAGCTTCAGAGGTACCTCAAAAGTTCATGAAAAAATGGAATTAAAATGTAAGGTTTTTTCTTTTCCTTTTTTTGTAATACACATTTTTCATTAATTTCTAGAAGAATCTTTGTGTTTGGTCCTTGTTCTTAGCATAAAGTACTACCTTCAAAGCTCAAAAAGGGTGAAAGGATCAGATAAACTGTTCCACCGACAAATGATCATTTAGAAGAGTTCTCTACTGAAAATCTAGAATCTTTGACTGTTAAATCACAGCTTGCTATTATCACATCTCAAAAATTTTGCTGTTAAATGAAATCCATATGTTATAAATAATAAATAGACAACCTCTGACAGTGAATTTCAAGAGAAAATTGTTATTCAAATGTCCATTGACCTAGGCTTTCAAGTAACATATCTGTGTGATTCAGCTGTCGATAGACTGCTACTAACAGTGAGTTGTTGGGCCTGGTGCGATAACGTAGTGGTTAAAGTCCTCGCCTTGAACATGCCAGGATCCCGTATAGGTGCCGCTTCTATTCCTGGTGGCCCCACTTCCCATCCAGCTCCCTGCTTATAGCCTGGGAAAGCAGTTGAGGACGGCCCAAGGCCTTGGGACCCTGCACCGGCATAGGAGACCCACAAGAACTCCTGGTTCCTGGCTTCGCATTGGCTCAGCTCCAGCCGTTGCGGTCTCTTGGGGAGTGAACCATTGGACGGAAGATCATCCTCTACATCTCTCCTCCTCTCTGTATGTCCGCTTTTCCAATAAAAATAAATAAATCTTTAAAAAATTGATTTATGAAACAGTGAATTGTTGGCAGTTTTATAAACCAACTAACAGTTCTAGTGACCAAAAATAAGAATTTATACCAAATCTCTCTCTCTCACACACACACGTACATTTCTATAAAAGGACATACTAGTGGGGAAATAGGGGTTGGCACTGAGGCACAAGCAGGCTAAGCCACTACTAAGATGTAGGCATTCCATCAGTGCCAGTTTGACTCTTGGCTGCTCTACTTCCAATCCAGCTATCTGCTAATACACCCAAGAAAGAAACAGAAGATAACCCAGGTTCTTGTGCCCCTGTACCCACATAGGAGACCCAGAGTTGAAGGTTCCTGGCTTCTACTTGGCCCAAGCCCAGCTATTTGGAAGAGTGCCTCTCCCTCTCTCTAACTCTGCCAATCAATCAGTCCATCTTTTGTGTCAGGGACCCAATTACTTGAACCATCATCACTACCACCTATGGTTTGTGCTAGTAGGAACCTGGAATGAGGAGTCCCAGGCAGATACTGAACTATGGCTTGCCACTGTGGAACTCAGGTGTCTTATTCCATGTCTTCTTTGCTAGAGCAAATGCCTGGCTTCTTGATTGACAATTTACTAAGCTTTTTGTTGGTCATCAAAAGCTCACCACAGACACATGTCTGTGGGATATGTACCATGTAGTGACTTATTTTCCAGGTTTTTTTTCCATTTCATAGTCCCCATACTCCGCCTCAGTATTTTTTATCATGTTCCCTGCTTGCTTCTATCCACTAAGTAGAAAACAAGAAGTATAGAACCATGTGGCATACCTAGTAGCTAAACCTGAAACTGAGGCATATCATTTCTGTACCTACACCTTTGGCTAAAACTATTGCTACATCCCCATGCCAAGATGACAGACAAGGCAATCAACTGTGTACCCCGAAAGAAGAAACAGATTTGTCCAAATATGCACTAATCTATCACTGATACAATTCTTTAAGTATGAATTATAAGTTCAAGTAATTAAGTAGTAATTTAAAGTCTCTTCTTTGTGCTATCTTTATGGAACAACAGGTTAAACTAACACCTATAATTCTGGCACTCCTTATGAACACAGGTTCAAGTCCCAACTGCTCCACTTCTGATCTAGCTTCCTGGTGTGCCTGGGTAAGCAGAGGAAGATAGATTTAATACTTGGGCAACTGTCATTCATGTGTGAGATTCATGGAACTCCAGGCTGCTGACTTTGCCTTGACCTAGAGCTGGCTATTCTGGCCATTTAGACAGTAGCCCAGAAGGTACAAGATCTTGGTCTCTTCCTCTCTTTATAAAAATTTTTCAAGTAAATAAACATTTTTTAAAAAGTCTCTTCTTTAGGGCCCGGTGGTGTGGCCTAGCGGCTAAAGTCCTTGCCTTGAACATGCCAGGATCCCATATGGGTGCCGGTTCTAGTCCTGGCAGCTCCACTTCCCATCCAGCTCCCTGCTTGTGGCCTGGGAAAGCAGTTGAGGACAGCCCAAAGCCTTAGGACCCTGCACCCGTGTGGGAGACCTGGAAGAAGTTTCTGGATCCTGGCTTCGGATTGGCTCAGCTCTGGCCATTGCGACTGCTTAGGGAGTGAATCATCGGACGGAAGATCTTTCTCTCTCTCTCCCCTCCTCTCAGCATATCTGACTTTCCAATAAAAATAAAAATAAATCTTAAAAAAAAGTCTCTTCTTAAGTCATATGTGAGGCACTGGATATTCTAATACAAATAGGTGTCTTTTTGCATGGATAATATTATTACCTGACTGACACTGTTGACCACTAAATTGTTTTTACACTCACATTACTTGGCCTTCTCTGTTTTTTTAAATTTAATTGTTACCCTTCCTCTGAAGATTAATTTCCTCTTATTTATACCTATAGTAGGAAGTTAATAGTTGTTTCTTTAAATCAACAAATGTTTTGTGCTTTCTACAAAACAGAAGGCATATCCTTTTTATTTTTCTTCAAGTTAGAGCCCTTGATTCATATTCCATGGGAAGATCTCTTTGATTGTAGAGGATAAGCTGGATACCCGCATGGGTCTCTCCTTAAACTTAATTAGCGTTTGCTCCATGGTATTCTCAGTGACTCTTCCTGCACTGTGCTAATAAGCTAGAATTTATTTGAAAGGTGACTTTGGTCTGTTCTCTGATCTTTTTTTTCCCTCACATAACACATAATCTGCCAATAGTAGACAGTCAATGCTAGTTAGTGAAAGAACTAAGGAACTACTAAGACCTCGTTATATATTTTCAAAGGTAAACCAAACCAAAATACAAATGAAGTTTGACTGTTATCCATCAAGAAGAAAATGATTCATGAAAAAAAATGGGAATATTCCTTTTTCCTTACTTAAGTAGAAACCGTACGAGCTATTTTAATTTTCAACATTTACCATTACATTTTTAAAAGAAAGTTTGTAATTTCAAGTGTTCTACCAAATTCCTTTCATTTAGTTAATCTAGAAAGAAACAAGGGAGAACTTCAAACTAGCATACCAGCAATGCTTCCTCTGCGACTTTCAGGGTCTAGTCAAAGACCCTATCTTTGAATTCCTAACAGTGGCTCATCAAATTTTTAACAGTGAAACATTACTTACAATACAAACAATTTTCTTTTGAGAATTGGGAAAGAGCAGCCACACTGTCAATGGATTGTTTTTTAATTTAAACTTTTATTAAAGCCTCCTTTTTTAAGGAGTATTATTAAGATTTTGTATGCAAAGGGAAACAAACAATGCAATGCTATATATTTTTTGGTAATTTGGAATGATTGTAACATTTAAATCCTCCTTACAAATATCCACAGCTAAAATGTTTTTCTTCCTTTCAAAACTTCTAAAGCCTAGCAGTAATCAAGACTGCCGTTAAACCTTTCTGAGATACTGAAATATTTAGCATATGATACTCAGTAGTGGTGAATTATTCAATCCGATTAATAAAATTTATTCTTTGAATATTTTTGTTGTTTATATTATTACTATAATAGTATAGTAGTATCAACATTGATAATTAGATTATATCTATAATGATGTTGCTATTTGCTGGTTCAATTTATTATATATGGGACAAGGCACCACACTGGTTTAAAGCTCACGCTCTGCTCTGGAACCAGACTCGTTGGCATCAAATTCTACGTCTGCCTCCTGTCATCTCAATTGTAATTTACAATTTATTTTTGCTTTCTGCGTCTCAGCATCACAATTTAGAAAATGTGGGTGATAACAGTGCTTAGCCATCAAATTTTTTAGGACTATTTTATATCCTCAAAGCCATATAACATTCACTGGTTTTTCAAAAACCCCTGGAAAATATTTAGGTATTATTTATTACCCATTAAAAGAAATTTCAACTTTCTTATTTCTGTTTTTCCTCCATTCAGCCATCTCCATTTGTCTTATAACCTTGCCCTTCTATTGGAATTATTCTAGCAAAAGTCACCAGTGGCCACCACATTGTAAAGTCTGGTATTTGCTTTTCATCCCAAGGTATTTCTTCCTTCTTTTTTTTTTTTCAGTGTTAGATATTTCTCATCACACCTCCTTTCTTGAAATGTTCTAACCACTTGAGTAAAGTGAAGCATATAAAATAAACAAAAAGTAGAAAAGCTAGTGTTACAGTAGCTCAGGCAAAAAATAGTATAAAAAAAGGCTGTAATTGGCTTACAAGTTAATTGGGAGAACAGTCAAATGAGCATGTCTAGAATTCAGTCTACTTCCTGTCTATTTTATCCTTTATAATGAAATTTCTAAGATATGAGGGAGAGGACCCATATAATACCTTGAAATTCATCCTCTTTCAATCATGAGCTCCTGTTTGAAGGCCCCTCTGTTTTCTACAGGCTCAAGTTTGCAGGTTTTGGTAACGACAAAATCCTCTCTCCTCTCCTCCTACCAAGCATTGCTATGTACTGTTTTATCATACTCTTCATATTTCACAAGCTTTTCTTCTGCCAAGAATATTCCCTGGAAACTGACTTCCTCTCTTCTTCTCTCCTCTCTTCACTTTTCTTTTTCAATTTGAGAGGCCATAGAACATCCTCTAGCTGGAGGTTAAAGCAGGAGCCTGAAATTCATTCCAGGTCTCCTATGTGGGTGGCAAGAACCTAATCACTCCTAATCACTCAATGGTACATCCCAGGATCTGCATTACAAGGATGCTAGAGTTGAGGATCAGTCACAGATATGAAGCCCAGGTACTCTAGACAAAATGCAGGTGTCTTAACCAGCATTTTAACTACTGGGACAAATGCTTGCTCCTGAACCAATTTTTAGACTCAGTGAATATTTCATCTACTTCAAGACCCTATTCTGCAAACAGAATTGGAAACCCTGGGGCTTTCCATGCAAAGCTGTTAACACACTTCTGTTACGCAGCTTGTCCTATGCTATTGAACTTGTCTGAACACCTGTCACCCTGCAGAAGTTTAAGTGCTGAAGGAAGAGGCCAGGTCTTACTCATTTTGTATATTATCAGCAGCTGGCATGTTATCTGGTGATTTATTAACAGTCCACAAATGTTAACTGAATGAGAATGATCTCTGTCTTACTTCGGATTCATCTTTTCGGTGGGGTATTTCATGGCATTACTGGGCCATGTGATCAAATATTGCCTTTTTCTTTAAATGAGTGTTGATTAATTTATCCTATCCAGATCTTCAATGAAGAGAAGAAAAATAAGAAAATGTGCTTTACTCCTTCTATACTTTTTTCAGTCACATAAGCATCATATCAAAAGACACATGGTAGAGAAACTGAATTAAGGTTTGATGACACCATTTTTAAGTCCTGTGATGTCAGAATTCTTTCCACTAGCATTTTTCTAAATGGAGGGCATTGTAAAGATATTTCAAAATAGCATCACCATGTATTTTAAATCAAAGAAAAAACAGTTTTAAGATAGATGTAGGTCTGAAATGCTTTTGCTGACTAAAATGTATTTCCACTCGAAAAATGTGTTTTGTTTTTTTGTGAGTTCAAGGAACACTGTACCTCTTGTGGTGTAGTTATTTTTTGTGAATGCGTTGAGAGAACTTGGGATTAAGCATGCTTCTGGCATCTTCACTTTTACAAAGAAAAGGATTTTGAAGCAGAGAGAACATAAACAGTATATACTGACTCTTGACACATTATTGCTTTCTTACACTATAATAATAAAAATTTGCAAATGAACAAAAGAGTGGGAGGTAGATATCTGATTTACAATGTTTTTGAGATAAAGAACAGTATAAAAAAGATCAGTGTGAATAATAAAGCATTGTTAACTGAGTCATGACATTTCTATTCTAGAGACGCCTTGAACGGCAGAACTCTGAAAATGAGCACCTTGTGCCACGTTCAAAGCAGGAGGAAGACATGTAATTATAATTCTTACACTGAAGAGAATTCTAGAACCTCCAGGGAGAAGTTTATTGAAAAACATATTGACATATCAGTATTATAAATTACTTATTAAACCAAAAAAATCTTTTGTGGGCTAGCTCATCATGTCACAAAAGGTATTTCATGAAAAGACACACTTTCTTTGAAAATTCTTAACTTGAGAAATATTTAGCATTTACTTCTTATGTAACTTTTCCAACACCCAAGGTATCTTACAGAAATATATTTTCCAAATAATTTGAACCCCCATTGTCTTGAGCAAACGTAGCAACACTGTCATGTCACCTATTGAAAATCCTCCTGAAACATTGAATTTAGTAGAAGCTAATGAATCTGTTTTCCCACCCCCTGCAAAAGTAAAAGAAGATATAATATTATGTTTTCATTTACTACACATTTTCAGCCATCTCCTTTCTTGGGTGGATAAAGGAGGAAAAAAGTACAAAAATTACGGTGATGCTATCAACTTCAGTGTTTTGATAGAGAAGTGAATTGGCCATGCCATTATGCAGAGTGGATGTCTAAAGAATTTTCTTTTAAAAAGGGACAAATTTTCTCTTCATGTTAATCTAACTCAGAGAGTAGATACCCCGATATTGAAGGAAGCTCCTTCACTGACCCCATTCCTGACTCCAATACTCGAGAAGGCAAAGAGGCAGTGTAAAGTCACACTCTTAGTGAGCTCTGGGGAGATTATGGTGTTGTGCTAAATAAATATACGCTCCACAGAGTGCTTTCTGATCTTCAGAGAACACACTCATTGCGTGCTTCCAAAAACAGGGCTGTGTTTTAATACACAAAATGTGCCACCTTTATGGAACATCTGGAGTCCATCGAAAAAGACTCCCAGAAAAGATGGAAGAACATAATGAAGCATATCAAGCCAATCCAGGAATGCTGAAATACCAGGTACAGCAAGCAATCATCTTTAAAAATGTAGTGGGATTATTTGTATTCTACAATAATAGGCCAGAAATAGCAAGGAAGAATGCAAATGTTTACTCCATGTAGAGACCTTAGGTGGGATATTCAACTAGCCTATTTATAAACTTAGAGGAAAATATACTTATGCTCTGTACTGAAGTTTGCTAATTCACTTTAATCCATATTAAATGAATGCCCCTCTACTTATTAGTGATAAAGATACACTCAGAAATAAGAATTTTAAAAACTATCTTGGTGTTTTCTTCTGTACCTTCTGCAATAAAAAAGAGAGACTAAGATACATGAAGAAAAGTAAAAAAACACACACACTATAGTTATTATGCCTAGGCATGTTTCTAATGCAGATATCATATCAGGTTATACTCAGAAAAGAAAGTAACCAAATGAGAAAGAGGACTAGGGAGGGAGGATACAAAATCAAGATTGAGAAAATAATGTCAAAGAGACAAATAAAAGAGAAACAAAGATTAGGCCTGAAAGAGTGATTAGAAATTCACCTTCAAGAAAAATAAAAGAACATCCTTCCCCAAATTAGAACACCCAAATAGCCTGACATTTATATGCTTGTAAATTAAATCAATTGCATAAAACATTGAATTGATCTGGTCCTGTTCTGGGATGGTCTTTACATTGTTTAGCATGTGGGGAAAAGATATTTCTTAGACTGAAGTTTTGGAGATAAACCCGGGACCCAATCCTAGGGAACAACATGTAAGACTCATCATGACAGCCTGAAGCATAACAATTTGTCAATAGGTTTTTCATTTTCTAAGAGGAGAGAAGTTCCATAGTTCTGATCTGATACACTTTACCAGTTTGCTTGAAATCTAGGAAAGCAACATTCATTTAGAAAGAAGAAGATGGGAGTATTTCTGATTCTAACCTCAACATCTTCTCAAACAGATGTGTGGCCCAAAAGAGTGGATATGAGTGTTTATGACAGTGTTCTGCCCTCATCTCAGTTGGTTGTAAGGAATTTATGTAAAAAAAGAATTTTGGAAGTAGAGAACATATAATTTTAAAGAGTCTTCATCTACATTTGCCAAGAACAACCCAAATTGTACCCACTCTTGTAATTGTCCCAGGCTTTTATTGTTCCTTATCTTAATTTTACGACATAAACCAGACACATTACTGTAAGTATTCTCTAGAGCACTGGAAGGTGGACATGTGGAACATCAAAGCATGAAGAAAAACTACAAGAACTATAAAGACTGGATATAGTCATAGCTAACAAATATTGATGCTTATTTACTAAATAGGATGGGGCAAAGAACGCTCACTCACATGATACCTGGAATTTTAGCCAGGCTCAACAGTACTGCCTTTTCTGGGACAATATGATGGAGATTCTTAACAGGGATCAAGAGATTAATCTACTCAAATGCTAGGACGAGGACAACATAATAATGTCTGTAAATGTGGAAGACAGCCTTAGCATATAACTTGGCAAAATCATGCATATCAGAATCACAAGGAGTGACTCGGTCAGAATAGGATCATATGAGAGATCTACCTTTTTGTCCCTGCATTTGAGTTATGGACTCACTGGAGAATCATGGCCAATCGTTAGTCATTAAGTAGAATTTTACTAGCTCACTAAACAGGATTCAGGATGGCACAAAAAGATTATCTGTAGACATTGCATCTGTGACTTGGCTGCCTCCATTAATAAACAACAAAAGCTTCCAATAACACACTCATGACTCATTCATCTTTGTATCTCCTGCATATATCACAGTGTCTAAATTCAAAGTCTGAGTCAGAGTTTTGTTTAGGAAACCAACAGTTAATAAGGCACTTCCTCCTCTCCCCCTAGGATGTATTTTCATCTTTAGAAAAAATAGAACTTATATGAACTTGTTCACTGGGTTACTGGGAAGATTAAAATGAGAATCCACTGAAAACACTTAGCCAAGTTCTCATAGTGTGAGGCCAATCTTTTTTGTTATTATAGCAGTCATTAATGAGTGAATGAAGGGACGAATGGGTGTGTGAGAGGTGACACCGACATTTGCAGTTTATTCCACGTCTAACATTCTTTTAACTCCATTCATCTTCCAAGCAACTTCATATCTGAAAATTTTCTACATGAAAATATTTCACCAGTGCTGGCTACAGTTGCTCCTGTTTTGAACGCAATATAATATAGGAGAAAAGTGTGTAGGACTAAAATCCTGGAAACCAGAATTGAAAACATTCTATTATTTGCCACTTAGTAACCTGATAGATGTCTACTTTGATTCAAACTTTATGCCAAGCATCAGAATACCTAGGCTTAGCTCCCTTCCCTCATGGTGGGAAAGACACACTTATTACTGAATGGCATGGAAACATATAAGGGAAATGAGCTTTTTTTTTTTTTTTTACTTTTTTTTTTTTTTCAATCAGCAAAATTTTATTTTTTTATTTTTTTATTTTTTATTTTTTTATTTTATTTTTTTTTAATTATTTATTGTTTAACTTCAGTAATTACATTGTATTATGTGACACAATTACATAGATACTTGGGTTCTCCCCACCCCTCCCCAAACCCTCCCACCATGGTGGATTCCTCCACCTTGTTGCATAACCACAGCTCAAGTTCAGTTGAGATTTCCCCATTGCAAGCGTATACCAAACATAGAGTCCAGCATCTTATTGTCCCGTCAAGTTCAACGGCTTCTTAGGTATACCCTCTCTGGTCTGATGACAGAGCCAGCAGAGCATCATCCCAGTCAATTGAAAGCTCCAACATACCATCAGCAAAAATTTACATCATTATGGAATTAATTGACATAGTAATGAGTAACCAATATGTTAATAGTAAATGCGGGTTCCCAGCCACCTTCTGTGACCACCTCACCTATACTTCAATTTTAGTTTATACACAACATATAACATTCAAAACATAACATGTTATACTTAACATCATATCATCTTAAATTAAGGCAAACATGTGGTATTTAACCTTTTGGGATTGGCTCATTTCCCTTAGCATTATGGTTTCCAGTTTGGCCCATTTGGCCACAAAGAACTGCATTTTGTTTTTTTTAATAGCTGAGTAGTATTCCATGGAGTAGATGAACCATAGCTTTCTTATCCAATCCTCTGTTGATGGGCATTTTGGTTGTTTCCATGTTTTTGCAATTACTGATTGTGCTGCTATGAACATAGGAGTGCATGTTGGTTTCTCATAGAACAAGTGTTCTGGATATATTCCTAGGAGTGCTATTGCTGGATCATACGGTATGTTGAATTTGAGTTGTTTGAATATTCTCCATACTGATTTCCATAGAGGCTGTACCAGCCTGCAGCCCCACCAGCAGTGGAGTAGGGTTCCCTTTTCCCCGCAACCTCGCCAACAAGTGTCGTTGGTGCTTTTATTCATGTGGGCCAGTCTTACTGGCGTTAGGTGGTACCTCATTGATGTTTTAATTTGGATTTCCCTTATTGCCAGGGAACTTGAGCATTTTTTCATATGTTTATTTGCCATTTGGGTTTGTTCCTTTGTGAAGTGTTTGCCCATTTCCCGTGCCCATTTCTTGAGTGGCTTGTTTGTTTTGACATTTTGGTTGTTTTGTAGCTCTTTGTATATTCTGGAGATCAGCCCTCTATCACCTATGTCGTGTGCGAAGATCTTCTCCCATTCTGTGGGTTGCCTTTTTACTTTGTTGATTGTTTCTCTAGCTGTACAGAAGCTTCTTAGTTTGATGAGGTCCCAATTGTTTATTTTGGTCTTGATTTCTACTGCATCTGGAGTCTTTTTTAGGAAGTGAGGGCCTACCCCTAAGTGTTCCAGTGTGTTTCCAACATTTTCTTCCAAAAGTTTGAAGGTTTCTGGATGTAGGTTTAGATCTGTTATCCATTTAGATCTGATCTTAGTGTATGGTGAGAGATGTGGGTCTATCTTTTTGTTTCTGCAGGCTATCAACCAGTTGTCCCAACAGCATTTATTGAACAGACCTTCCCATTTGCCTGGGTTGTCGTTTGTCTTTTTGTCAAAGATTATTTGGCTGTATCTGTGTGGGTTTCCTTCTGGCATTTCTATTCTGCTCCATTGGTCTTCCTCTCTATCTTTGTGCCAGTACCAGGCTGTTTTGATAACCACTGCCCTATAGTATGTCCAGAGGTCCGGAACTGTGATTCCCCCTGCTAACTTCCTGTTCTTCAGGATAGTTCTAGCTATCCGTGGTTTTTTGTGCTTCCAGATGAACCTTTGGATCATTGTTTCCAGTTCCATGAAGAATGTTTTGGGCAATTTGATTGGGATTGCGTTGAATGTATATATTGCTTTTGGCAGTATAGACATTTTAATGATATTGATTTTACCTATCCAGGAGCATGGGATGTTACTCCATCTTTTGAGGTCTTGTTCAATTTCTTTTTTAAGCAGTTTGTAGTTTTCTTCAAATAAGTCTTCTACATTTTTGGTTAGATTTATTACTTTTTTTTTTTTTTAACACAAGTCAAGGATGGCTTCAGGGAGGCTGAAATCTCCATGATGTTAGGAAATGGATATTCTGCATCCCACAAATTCCCAGGACCTAGTAAATTTCCAAGACTAGAAGCAACTGACAAATATTTACTGAGTACATAAAATACTGTGTCTCCACTGAGTCTTGAACATGAGTAGGATTTAGTAAGGTGAACCATGAAAATTCTAAGCAAAAGGGATGGCAACAGTCAAGGACATTCACATTAGGAGATGCAAAGTGTCTGTGTGTGTTGGGACTGGGGGAGGAGGTTGTCTGGAGGGAATGGCAGATCTAATGCAATCATGAATGTGAAAGCTTCGTGTGAATTATAAGGATTGGCTAATCATACCAGGATCTTTTTAAAAGTTCATAGAAAATGTGTGTTACAAGAAAAACATGCATGGATTTCAAAACTTTTGCACAAAACCAGAAATATTTTAATTTTATTTTCCCACCAACTTTTTGAAACCCTGTCATGTTCTATCATTCTTACTGCCCTGCCTTGGTCTAACCCTTTTTGGAATTCCACGTTTTCCTCACACTGGTTCCTTGTCAAAACATTCATTTACTCCAAAGTATTCCCCAAAATGTTTTAATTTCTCTTCCTCCTTAAAATGCTTTCAAGATTCATTCAAAAGTAAAAAAATAAATTTCATGTCTTTTGTCATTTCTTTCATTAAACTAAAAGATTGTAAAATTTTCTAAAGAATGAAATTATCAGTGTGTGCACACTGAGTAATCATCTGGCTGCTAACCTTGATTTCTATTCTATATCATCACTTCTTTTTTTTAATTCATAGCACTCATTTTGAATATTCCCACTTTAATGTTTTATTTTTAATTTTGGTATTCATTAAACAAATATTTTTTCTTAGTTCTTATAAATGCTTTTCACTTGAAAATTTCAGAAAAGTGAGAACAATCTAAATAGGAAACATTTAGAGAATTCAGAAAACACTTCGTTTATTTTATTTTTGATGATATTAACCATTGAGAAGGACGGAATTAGAGATTTTTATCAGAGAATTTTTCTTACATGTACTTTCCAAGTTATTATCATAATGAATAATTATGAGAAGATTTCCTTAGGTATTACATACAGATGCCATCTCCCAAAAGAACAAGTATCTTCACACATTTCCAGGTATCTGATTATGTTTAGTCCAATCAGGATTAATTTTATAAACTGAAATTTATTTAAATATTTTTGTAGTAATTTAAACTTCATGCCACTTAATAGTTTACTACAAGCTTCTCAAAACCTGAATTAAAAATTTTTTGCTTTCCCAATTAAAATGACTTTAAACAATTTTGTCAAGAAAGTTTTTTTTTAAGTTCTGAAAACATATGATGAGGCTACTCTATTACATCTGCCATGCAAAAAGACAAGTTGATACAGAGTAAAATTTCAGTGCTATAATTTTATTCTTTCAAAAACGTTAATATGTTGACACCACTATCTTTGTGACACAGTTTTGCACAGGGAAAATCTGGGAGTAGAATCAGCACAGTTGTCTCTTAAATGATCTAACTTTTTGTTGGCTTGGTGCTTGATAAATTTTTTGTCCTTGGAAATATCTTCAGCATGATTAGTCTCCTTATACTGCATTTTAGGCAGTGAATTCACCACTCAAATTGCCTCTACTCAGGGCATACCTTTCAGGATCATCTTGGAACAAAGTTTGGATTTTATGTTTCTCCTTCAGCAACCCCTGTAATTTTTATATACGATCTACATGCTTAACTTTAACTTTTTGTTTCCCACTTCCAAGCCATAGGAGAGTCTTATATTTGCCCTTTACATTATTAATGACATATGCTGCACTGATAATTCTGTTGTTGAAAGCATCTAATACAGATTTGAGTTCTGTAATTAAAATTTGGACTTCTTTAGCCTAGTCCTTGTTTCATATATGTCTCCTTGGGTCTATTATGTGAGTTTCTCATCTGCAAAGGTCGGTTCCTTAAGATTATTTCTCTTTTCTTTACAAAGTTCTTGCTGTAACCTGATGAGAATCCTGTACATTTTCTAAAAATTTTCTTTACCTTATTTTAACAAATAATTTCTGAGTTGGCTAAGATGACAAAAACCATCACTCTTGCGGTCATATCAAAAGTAACACCTCTTCAAGAAACATTGCAACTCCATTTTCTGTTTGGCACAACATGTGAGTTCAGAATAAGGAGCTTGGGAAGAACAGAGGTGGTTTATGCTACCTTCAGTAGAGTTAGCCTGAGTGTTAGTACTGGCTGGATTCTTTAGGTCTACTGCACTGGGCTGATAACTGGCGCATAGCTTTCCCAGGACTAGCAAACCCAAGTTTTGTGCCTGTACACATTCTTTTCACTCTGTACTTTCAGAAATGTTTCAGAAGAGAGCTAAAAGAGGCTGCGCCAAGGATTGCTAGCTACAGAGACAGTATCTTAAAACTTAGAAACCGTGACTAAAATAACTATTTGGCCTTTGGAAATTAATTTTTAAACTGCAATTATGAAATACATGTAATCAATCTATTTTTTAAAGGATACCCTTTTCCCCTTAAAATGGACAAACACTTCATAAAATTTCCTTGTTATTTTTAAGACCTGAAATTTTAAACTAGCTTTATGGTAGCTTATTTTAACATGCTAAAATATATTCAGAATGGTTCACCTCAACATGCTTGAATGCTGAATATTTTATGCTTGGACAAAGAGCAAACTGTAGGTCTTTCGCCAAGCACAGTCAATGTACTTGAGTACGGGTTACCAAAAATGCTGAAGATTTTTTTTCTATTTATTGTTATAGCTGAAATCCTTGTGTCTCTTGTAGGCTTTAAGTGACATAAATATGCATTTCCATCTGCACATCCTTGTCAGGAATAGTTCTGCTGGGAGGTGTTATGCCACCCAAGTACTTCCAGAATAGAGTCTGTTAATCCTGTTACCACTATAGAAACTCAGAGGAACAGTCTACTCAAGGCCACTACTGCAGCTGCTGTGACTGTAAACGTTCCAGCAACCAAACCCTGGGTACCAAAAGGAAGCATAAGAAAACTGAATTCCTTTAGTAGGAGGAGAATATAAAATGCTGATCTCAGTCTAATACTTTACTGTAAACCCTATAAATTTCTATCAGGGAGGCGACAGCAAGGCCACCTAATGCATACAATATCCATACACACAGACACATACAAGATACACCAATTACAACATGCGGTATAAAATATTACAAACTAATGCTGAAATGGCAATTATATCAGGATTTAAAAAACAGAAATAGATGCTCTAATCCCAGTGGACAGATTCTCTTTGTTATACCATGTTATTCTCTTAGGTATATCATACCACTCTGAAGGTCACTGGACTAAATTTACACCAAATAGACACCAAGAAAACAATTCTTAACCCCACAATTATGTCTTTTAAGAGATTCCTTAACACACTGCACAAGCTGTTCCCCAAACATACGATCTACCCTCCACATCCTCCTGTGACCTCCAGTCCTTCTGCTAGTGTGACTTGATTTCTGTCCTCTCCAGGGCTCTGAATGGATTTTATTTCTATCCTACATGAGGGTAAATGTGCACATGAAAGATGGAGACTAACACTTCAGGGCTACATGCTGACTGCAATCCTCTTACGTCTGCCAAGGGCATGCCACCTCTGAGTCGTCATGACTCAAAGGCAAAACTCAGTTAAGCAAACTCAACAGTTAACTAACAAAACTGACTAAACTGACTAACCTGTAACACACCTAAACACAGAATGTGTTTACTTAACAGAGTAATTTCATATAATGCAAAAATCTCAGAAATATCTTTGACTTTTGTCGTGCAGCCAAAATTCACCCGAAAGGTAGTGGGTATAAGAACAACTTCTACCCTCTCATGGTTGTGAAAGACTTTTTCAGGGGCATGAATTTGGATGCTTGATCAAAATTCATTCCAAATTAATAAAAATAATTTATTTTAGTGATAATGTCTGGAATTGGTCAGATATAAATGAAAAATTATCCTAATGACTGTTGGCCTAAGTCTAAATTGACAAGATCTTTCTGGAGGAAATTTGATTATTGATTCGTTAGCTCTTTCCCTGTAAAATCAACCTATATAAACAAATCATATGAGAAAAGTAGAAAGGGAAAGAGCAATAAAAAAGTAAAATAATGCTTATTTCAAGTGTATTTCTGACAGCAAATGTTAGTAACAATCTTTATTTATATTGAATGGGGAATTATTTATTTTTGGCATGTCATGCAGGAAATCCTGTGCATTCTTTGATTTCCCATATGCCGAGTACATACTGTAGCAATTGATGCAGACACGACTTTCCTAAAGGTGGTATTTCAGTCATGGGTAGGAAAGACATGTATGCCATAAGTAAGTAAACAAATAAAGGGACAAAATAGTCTAAGGATTTTGGAAATACTATGAAATAAAGTGAGAGTGATGTTATGACACGGCTGATGATAATGGCAATGAGACTACTTTATATGAGGATTTCTGTCTTGGTGCTAATTATGATCCAAAACATATTCTTTACGGGTATTGGTGATGAGAGTAATAGGTTACTGGGAACAGTAGTATGCATAGCATGTCCCTAGTCTCTATCCTCTTCTGTCCAAGATATTCTTCCCAATACTAAAAAAATTAAGCATGTCTTTAATCACTGCCAAATGTCCATGTGGGGAGGGGGAATACAGCCTGATTTAGAACCTGTATTTTAGATTATTGTAAGGAAAGATTGCTCTGAGGAGGTGACATTTTAGCTGAGTCTTGAGTTTATTTTTCAAAATAATATTTAGAATGTAGTGACATGTCTATGATGCAACAAATATATTCAATATTATATCACTATTTTAAAAATCTCTTTCTAAGGCACTATTGCATGCTGCCAAGGAAGATGGATTTGATTCGGACTGACTTAGTTAAAAATACCAACTCTGTCACTTACTAGCTATATATTCTTAGGTATGTTATATCCCTATGCTCCTGTGTCCTCATGTGAAAAACAGGAAGTACATTCATAGTACTTCCCAATTAGGGTTGCAGGGAGTATTAAATAGATTAGCACATGGAAGGAAGTTAGGAGAGTGAATGACACTGTTGGCAAGTGCTATTTGCTTTATACATATTTCTATGCATTAATTAGAATTAAAACATAGACAACCTGATATTTAATACAGATCATTACATCAATTGCAAGTCTACTACAGATTATTATATCTGTAATTCTAATTAATACATAAGTTTGAACACACACATATATACATACATAACCACATGTATGTACATTTTTTTCTTTTGAGATACAGAAAGACAGAGTTTTCACTCGTTGGTTCACTCCCAAAATGCCTTTAAATAGGTCATGGCTGTGCTGAGCAATAGCTAGGAGCCAGAAATACAATCTAAGTTGCCCGCACGAGTAGCAGGATCTCAGTTATTTGAGCCATCACCTGTTGCCTCCCAGGGTCTACAACAGCAAGGGTTTGGAATCATGAGCCAGAGCTCTCACATACCTCAATGCAAGACATGTATACTCTAACCAGCATGTTAACCATTAGGTTAAATGCTCACTCCTAGAATATATATTTTAACTCTAATCTATACATATTATATATCACCTTCTGAACAACATGTGAAAACAGTAGAATTATAGGGGATTTCTTTTTTGTTTTACGTGCAAATACAAATGTTGATTTCAAAGTAAAATAAAAATCAACACCTATTTTTGCACAAGAATTTGTAGGCTTTCACCAGGATCAACTGGCATACTGAGAGTTGGGGAAGGAGTACAACGGAAGTGCTCAGCAAACCTCTGCTGGGGTGAAGCCATCGGCAACTGCACCTTCCACCTGTCAGTTCAACACTCACTGAACACTGGGTAGCATCTGCTTCCTGCCAATCCTGATGCTAGATGCTGGGAAATCGAAGATAAATGCAGCATGGTTTTCTTAAGGTACTCAAGACAAATAGAGGACTAGAAACACATCCGCAATGCATTACAGGACAGAAACTGAGGAAAAGGCTGTGATGAGGGTGTAAACCTAGACTTTCAGGGAGGGGCTTCCAAAGGAAACAATTTCATATGGGGTTTTTGCAAGAAGGGGGAGTATAGGAAGCATCTTGCTTTGGGTTTTGAGAAGTAAAACTAGAAACTGCAACCATTTAGTTATTAAACAGGAGCTCTGGTTTTGAAAAACAGACATGAAATGCCTGCTAACCAAATATCAGCACAATCAATTACCTTGGAAAAAGGAAAGTCACAAGGAACAATGGGGTTATACTTCAGAAAAGTATCTCATTGTCATTCACTCTTATTGTCATTCACTCTCCTAGCAGAGGACCTGGTTTGAGAAAGCAAAGCTTGAATATCACAGGAAACAGACAACAAACGTCCAAATACTAGCTATGCCCCTTACCAACTGGGTAAACTTGGGCAAAATACTAAAATATTTGGCTCCCCATTTACTCAATCATGTATCAATGAAAACAATATTTTGGAAAAAAAATAAGTGAGCTTCAAGTGTGACAGTGCACATAAGAGATTTTAAGTAACATTCAAATAGTTGTCATGAATAAGTTGGGACTGTTATAACATAATAAAGAATATACTGAATACTTAGTTTCATTTATAATACATGTTTAAACATGAATAGTAAAAAAAATCAACTACATAAGTAGTGTGCAAATTATATGTGAGTTTACATCCTGATAGGCTTCATTTTTTTTTCAGCACCTTATATCGATTTTTAATCCAAATGCATCATAACATAAAAACTGCTAACCATTTTTCCCCTTGGATAACATAATGATTATTTCTTGAGACATATTTTGCAAACATTAGATTGAAGGTAACTGCATAAATATGAGATGGGGACTCATAATTGTAAACTTTGTTTATGTCTGAAGAATTACTCCTTGTTACCAGCCTACAATCTGGCTCCAAAAGTATTTCTCTCAACTGATGTCTGTCTATAGATGTAGAGTACAGTGCTAAGAAGAAAACAGAGGCAATTACCTATAGCAGTTAGTTGAAACAGAACAGAAATCCACATCAGCCCTGAAAAGACTGAAGTTACTGGTGTAGAACAAGCTTGGAGAAGGAACCATGATCTGCCTTCTGTGCTCAGTTCTTCTTTACCTTTTAAAACATTTCACCTTGAACACCGATGGCTATTATTTCTGGAGAAATAATATGCTTTTTATTTTTTCTTTCAAAAAAGGTTTACTAAGGCTGATTGAAAAGACTTAAAGTAAACTCTTGTCATAGCCCTTATTAAACATTTCATCTGACATTTTTTTTTTTTTTTTGAGGCAGAGTTTTAGTTGAAGTACTGCAGAAGATAGATCAAGACAACGATATCTAAAACTGCTACTTGAACTTGAAAGTCCTTACAGGACATCTTCCAACCAGAACTGAAATTTGAAACTTAAAGGCAAAAATGTCAAATGTATTTATCTCATTTATTCCTTCTAAAAACTACATTGAATGGGCCCATGATTTTGTTTCAACCAATTTATCAGGGTATGGCGAATATGGATTACTAATTTCCATTCATTTAAAAAAGGTGAGAATATTTGATGAAACCTTTATCCTCTTAGCTCGAGAAAATTACCTCCTTCTAATCACTCTGTTTCTAAAAACGTAGGCATGACTTTCTTATAAACACAGCTTCTTTGTGGATCAATCACTTTTATTAGATTTTTTTTCCCCCTCGACTCAGGGATTCTTATCTTCCTACTTTCCGTCTTCAGTCATAGTTAATAAAGTTACTCAATATAATAAAAATGATCTATACATTTAGAAAAAGGGAATGCGACCTCATTTAACAAGTTTCATTATGTTGATCATGTCGAATGACTCGCTGTGTTTTGTTCATTGTGTTATTTTTTACCAAGAACAGAATATAGTCACATATTCTGGCAAAAACAGAAAATCATTTCTGACATTTATGTGAACTTCACAGTATTCTCATACGATGGAAAAACTTTTTCCCCCTATCGTGTCACTTTAATTAACTACTTTTACTAACCATAATAATTTGTTAATGACTTGGTACCTTATACCTTGAAATGTCACTTGTCTACCTTGATCTGATTTCAACCACAGATAATTACAGCAGTAAATCCTAAGCTGGAGTATAGCTTAAAGCCAAGGCAAAGTATAATTCACCATTATAGCTTTAAAAATGATGCATACATTTGAAGTACACACTCACTTGAAACATTTTGGTGTAGAACTAAAAATAAAATCACTACGCTTTAAAAGCTTTTCCAAAAATTTTCACATAGACTCTAGAAGTTTACCACTCACAGGAAAACTTAACAACATGCTAAAGCCTTCAAAAGGTAACTCAGTAATATAATGGATTAGGTTAGCTGGTAACTGACATGTGCAAGGTAACAATGAGCCACTAAATTGTGTGTGTGTGTGTGTGTGTGTGTGTGTGAAAGAGACAGAGAGACATTCAAATATATGGATTCCGTTTTAACTTTTTTATGAGTATTATAATCAGAAGAATGTTGCTCAAACATTAGCTCACAACTAGATTATATCTTAGAGTTGTCATTGTGGTCAAGGTCCGTGATGACTCAAAGAGTCCAGATTTTGAGTGCATGGAGAATTAAAACTAACTGGTAACGACAGAAATAGAAAAGCATATTTGGACTTGAGAAGTGTTTAAAAAGAATAAATAAAAATCAGATGGAATGATGGGGACAGCTCAAATAGCAATTTTAAGGGTAGGAACTAGGAAAGTGACAATGTAAAGAAGAGAGAAACTAAATGATGAGTTTTTTAAAGTTACCCAGCTCAGGAAGAAAAAAGAGGAGCACATTAATAGGATTTGGCTGAAAACCCCTCCTTCCCCTTAAAACAAACACACACAGACAAAAAACAAAACAATCAGGTACAATTCTCGGACTGTAACGGGTGATGACAGTGGGCTCTTAGGGACTGCGACTGTGTGTTGATCTCCTTTGTGGCACAGGAATGGGCAGATATTAGATGCTCAGTTAATGTCTGCATGGCTGCATAGAGATTTAGGAACCAGCATCACAAAGGAACAATGAAGTTGTGAATATAGATAAACATGACCTTCAGTGTTAACGAGAAAGAAAAAGAGCTAAGAGGACAAAGTCTTAAGGAATAAATTTATTGAAGGAGATGGGCAAGAAAGAAACTGATAATAGAAAAAAAGCAGGTCAGCCGCAGAACTAAATGAGGGACAGGCAAACTAAAAGGGGTGAGAGAGGGCAAGAAGGGGCGAGGAGTTAAAGGAGGCAGGGAAGAGGAGAGAAAGAGAACAAAAATGAGAGAAGGCAAACATAACAACAACATTCAAGAAGGCAGGGAATAAGAGAGGCTTCTTTTTCATAATTCGAATATTTGCATCTATAAAGACTCAAATAGGAAATACATGAGTGCAAAAGTTATAGTCACATTTAGTGAGCAAAAATGGAAATCATTAAAATATTTCCTTAATAACTTAAAGTAAATAAATGGTTCTTGTCACATTGATTCATCTATTGCATGTGGGTACTCAGTAAATGTTAATTGAATTAAATTAATAACATTTGCTCAATGGTAATAAAAAATTAATTGTCTATCGCCATGTTACTCAAGTTTATGTCCGTTGATTCTCACAATTATTTCTAGCCTAAACATGAGATTTCTATTTCACCGGCTTTTAAGATATGCTTTAAATTTTTCTAAGAAATAGAGATGAGCTTCTAATTTTTGTCCTAATTTTAGTTTTTTTCTTGTTGAAAAAAAATTATTTTCTTTAACTTAATGTCAAGAACTATGTTTAACATCTCAAATATAATTTCACGAGTTCCTTGCTTAATTCCAAAATGGTTTCTCTGCAGAAGATGTGATACCAGCGTCTCCTTTTAGCTTATGCTACTTTGTAATACTTGGATACAATGTCAAATAATGCTGTACAAGAAGGAATCTGGGAAAATTATTGCTAGCATACCATTTATAAAAGATGGAACATGTCAGTAACATTCACCCAAAAATTGTGACTCACTTCAGATGTCAGAATTCTTGTAGAACAGACTGGTTTTTGACATGTGTGTATGTGAGATGATTTTTTTTTTTAATGAGCAACAGATAGTTTCCATTGGGGAATGGAAAAATAAAAAATATAAACAGAGATATAGAATTAAAATAACGTTATGAATGGCAGTTTAACGTCTCCATAAAAATCTCTCACCAAAAGCTTAGTGTGCTCCAAATGGTTGCTTAATGTAGCATACCACTTATATTCAAATGCTATACTTAAAATTGTTGCAAAATTAAAAAGAATCATACACCACTTGGCTGTATTCCGTATTTTCTGCATGTTCATACATTCCAGTAACCTCTATCCAACTTTTTCTGTTACTGAATTACTTTGTGCAGAAGCAATTTAAATTATATGCAGCCTGACTACGTGTGATAATTTGAACTGATTGTTAATTAATTCTGTTAAGTAAATAGCGGTTGTAATCTTTATACTCATCAAGGTTTCGTTATCTATCAGCTCTTTCTGAACTGCTCGCTAATGTACAGTGCAAAGAAGCTGCAAATGAATAGGCAGGATTCCCTGAGTGTGCATGAAGGTAGTTTTGCTTTGCAAAGACTACTCAGGAAAAGGCAAGTCTATAAAACTAAATTATTCGCCAAGCTCAACTTGGGGTTGTGAAACATCACGGGATTTAGGGTGGAAAGGATGTTGCTGATGTTCAGCCTCAGCAGTTAGGAAACCAAGACAAATGCTAAGAATGAAGTGGGGAGGGGCGGCGGGGAGGAAGGTTGTATTACGTGAAAGGACAAGAACAAGAGCAAAGCTCTTAGAATTCATCAGCCTCAAGTTTGCATTTGAGTTTTACCACTGCTTGAAAAGAGGGCCCTACACAACTTGCAACGTTCAATGAGTGGGTATTTGGCACAACAGTCAAGTAACCAGTTGGGATCCCATAGCACAGTGCCTGGGTTTGAGTTCTGGCTTGGCTCTCCATGCAGCACCCTGGGTGACAGCAGATTCACATGGCTGGGCCCTTTCCATCCATGAACAAGACCTGGAGTCAGTTCTGGCTCCTGACTTTTTTTTTTTTTTAAAGATTTATTCATTTTATTACAGCCAGATATACAGAGAGGAGGAGAGACAGAGAGGAAGATCTTCCGTCCGATGATTCACTCCCCAACTGAGCCGCAACGGGCCGATGCGCGCCGATCCGATGCCGGGAACCTGGAACCTCTTCCGGGTCTCCCACGCGGGTGCACTGTCCCAATGCATTGGGCCGTCCTCAACTGCTTTCCCAGGCCACAAGCAGGGAGCTGGATGGGAAGTGGAGCTGCCGGGATTAGAACCAGTACTCATATGGGATCCCGGGGCTTTCAAGGCGAGGACTTTAGCCGCTAGGCCACGCCGCCGGGCCCCTGGCTCCTGACTTCAACCTGGTCTTTCCTTATCTGTTGCAGCATTTAAGTCAGCAACCAGTGAATGGGAGACCTTAGTTTACCTTTCTAATAAATGTATCTTAAAAATAAATAAGCATTGATTAACTCATTTATTTGTTACTTAAAAATACTAATTCATATATTTTCCATAAGTTCAAGGCGGCTAGCAATATCTATTTCTAAAAGTTTATGAGATGCTTATGTTCAGTACGGTATACCCATAGTAACACAGAGCCTGAAATAAAATGGATGTGTGTGGGGGGGGGCACCCCATTTGTCAATATGCATGTGGTTTCCAATCTGAGTGATTTTGCCTCACAGCAAATAACTGGCAATATGTGCATAAACTTTTGATTACCATTACTTAGGGAAACATATGTTATTAACATCCAGTCATCCAGTGTGTTTCTAGGGTGGGAATATTGCTAAACATTCTCCAGGCCCTGTGACCAAACACAAACAAACAAAAGCAGACCTAATCTAGCCATAATGATCTATTAGCTCCAGTTCCATTTTAGAGCCTTGAGAGAGTGGGCAACTCATGACTTGCTTTTGAAATTCAATAATGCACAAGTCAGTGGAGGTTCTGCCTCTTTCCCCCACTCTCAAAAGCAGAAATCCCTATGCTTCTCCAAATTATCTGCAACTCAGAACCACCTGGAAGATTAAAAATTTCCCCAAGGGATTGTGATCTAATAAAAACCCTATTGGGAGGAGGGTGCCCAGACTTTCAAAAATTCCAAATTTTTCTAAGGTTTCTCAGGGATTTTCTGCAGAAGTGTCTGGGAACCGTTGTCCTTAGAGGTAGAACCAGGTAGATTTTCCACCTGTCAAAGAAGCAACTTTGGGAAGGATTATGAAAATGGTCTATGAAAAAATATATTTTTTACATGGAGCTGTATAAGAATGGTAATATCAACCAGGCTGTTGACTGTGACATTACTTTCAGTCACTCAATAAACATTATCGAATAAACCAGGCACTGGGCTAACAGGCGGAATGGGGCGCACCAGAATGCATCTTTACCATCTCCCCAGAGTGCTAACAAATCAACAGACCTGTTGCTGGTTTAGGTGTTAAGATGCCTCCTGGGAATTAACGTGCCTGCATATTTTGAAATATGTTCTTCAATTAACTCATTTTGATCTTATGTGTCGGCTTAATGGCATTGGTAAGTTCAAATGATCTGTACTGTCACCCAGTCTTGCCCTATATCTAGGGTAACTTGACGATAGGCCTCTATTTCTCTACATTACAATGGAAGCATTTCCTCCTTGAGTAACTTGTGTGATACTGAAAACCAAGGGCCATACCTGTCCTTGTCACTACTGTACCTAATGTCCTGCCTAGTCAGTGCTGGTTACATTAACAGACCACCAAATATTGGTCAAGGACTTTACCAGAAATTCCCTTATAACTGTCCGTCAGATTATCTAGAAATAGAATATGTTCCCAAGAACATCCCCCAAAGCCACTATCATCTGACTAGGGACATAATAAAGGCCAAGGCAGAGGAATGGTTAACAACTGGAGTTTTTGAGGATAGAATTAGGAATGAGATTATAGACTATTCATTCATCTCTGCTCTTTTTATACAAAGGAAAAGAGACTGAGGTTTGTAGAATCAAAGAAATAAAGAGACTTGATTGAGATCATGTAAATTAGTCAGTAAGAGTACCGGCATTTAAGACCTCTTTTCTGCCCCTTAGTCCCATAATACATGATAGCAGGTTGACTGCACATTCTTGAGAACCGGTTGCTTCAAGTGAAAAAAATTCCTTGATTCCTCTCAGTCATCATTAAGGAAAAAAAATAGTGTAAACGAGTGTTAAAATTCATGTGATAGGTGAAACAATGTGTGTAAAATTTTATGTTTGCAATCTCTGCTCTTACACTTGTCTCAAAATTATCCTGCTCATTAATGCTCCATTCTTTTTGTTAAGACTTATTCTTGTACATGTTTAGAATGTAATTCTGAAAATATCCATTCTTAAATCATTAGGCCATATAAACTACAGTGGTTTTTTTCTGTGTTTTCCTTCTTTCTTTTTTTAATCTAGATACACAACTCGCAAATGAAAAGCATGCAGACGAGAAACCCATTAATGCCATCGTTATAAATTCAGTATCTGAATTCAATATCACAGATGGACCAGCCAAGGAAACCCCCAATGAAAAAAACCTGTCAGAATCCAGCACATCACTGTCCTCCCTTGAAGAATGCCAAACGAAATTTTCCTACCTCCAAACTGATACTTCAGTTCATCAGAGAGACACTGATGGTATGTTTCTCAGAATTCAACCCACCTCTAAATAAAGCTTCCCAACCCCCAGCCTCTGTAAATTCATCACATATGCTGTTGGGGGGGGACCCTTAATGAATATTAAATAAGAAGACTTCAATTTGAAAACTCTGGTGAATGACACATGTCAAGGTCACTTTGCAGTTGTGAGGTGCTTGGCAGATTGTTTGCTCTCTTAGCTGCAAAGAAGAGGCAATGTGTTTTAAATAAGCTAGAGTAGGGCATAATCGTTTTTGCTAGGAGGCTATGAAATGGGTAAGAAAAAAGGCAAACTTGTTTTCCTGCTTGACCATGGGACTATTTCACCTGTACTTTAGCATACAAGGAGGCAAAGAATCATGGTATTAAAATACTGTGAATATATAAATGTAGGTATCATAAAGTCTCAAAATTCTTATAGCAGAAACTATGAAAAAGGGTTGGTGCCTATAGATATCACCTCCTAGGCATTCCGATCAGTGCAAACCTACACCAAACTATCTTTGTACATGACATAAAAGGCATGTTCTGTTTGCAAAGCCATTTTCAAGCTGGATTTGGTGCTCCATGATGAGAACAGTCAAATTGTCCATGCTGGATGTCACACTAAGAAAAACGGAATTTGATTCAGGTTAACTTTGCAGTGACTTTTCCAAGACACAAAAACCATTTAAAGACTGTGTGGCGTTCAATAGTTCAGTGTCTACATTTGCATTTAAAGAAATGCCAAGTTTCTCAAAAGAAAATATACTAGGATATTTTTGATAGTCTACATTTAAATTCATATTTATTTTTTGAAAAAAGATTAAATAAACTTTGTGCAATAACATATTTGTAATTGTAATGGTGCAACTCCTGTCTTTGAAGCTTATTAACTATATAAAACAAGTTTCTTTTGCTTGACCATCTCTGAATCTCAGTTATTGAAGCTACCTAGTAGGGCTACTGAGCATCAAGTGAAATAATATGTCCAAAACACCTAGGACAAAGCTAGTGCAAAATAAATACTGTATTTCAGCTTTTAAAATCACGATAGTTTTAGGAATTAAGAACAAGAAAGTTTTCTAATTCTAATGATACACTGGTGGCATTTTGTGTACATGTTGTCATGAATGTTTCAGACCAGAAACTATAGACATGGTTGCCTGCCATTGTCAAGATAGTGTGAATAATGAAGCAAACTGGACAAAGTACATAACAGGAGTTCATGAGGCCTATAGCCAGCTAAATAACATCTATTTTATCTAAAGCTCACCACTTCTACACATCTCCAGAAGCAATATGTCCAGACCTGCCAGAACGTCAAGTTGATCAAGAAAAATCAGAATGCAGAAGTACTACATGAAATTCCTAAATTATCCAGTTCTGAAAACTAGTTCTGTTTTTCTTAGTTGTATTTACTTGAAAGGCAGTCTAGCAGACATGCACACACATATACACATGGTCAAGATAGGGTTGGGAGGAGGGAGGGAGAAAGAGCAAAAAGTTTGATCTTCCATAGATGGCTCATTCCTCAAAAGCCTACAACAGCCAATACTGGGTCTGAACAAAGCTGGGAACCCAGAGTTCAGTCTGGGTGTCTTCTACATGAGAGACAGACTCAAATATCTGAGCCATCACTTGCTGTCTTCTGGGGTGCACGTTAGCAGGAAGCTGGATTCGAAGCAGAATCCAGACATCCCAAACTGCAGCTTAATCACTACACCTCAATGCTTGCATCTTTTATCAAGCCTGAGAGTCCCAACAACACACCTAGGCCCACTGTGATTGCAAGATGAGCAGGTTATGATCTTGATTCCAGGATTATATTCAACTACAGCTTTGGAGAGGATAATGCCAGTCAGGCAAACAAGCAACGCAAGGGGTTCTTTGTAAAAGCTTTTTGATACTAAAATATATCATTGGGCTGCACCTTCGATACACAAATGTTGTTCATCATAAATATCAGGCTAATGATATTGGGAATAGCAAGTGCCACTGTGTACATCCAGAGAGTAAAACACAGTGTCCTCCAGATTCTCCAGTATCAAGGATCCTAGGAGAACAGCCAAGCCAACTAACCCATTATCTGAACCTCTGCACTCCTAGGCAAAGGACAAAATAACTACTCCATTAAAATGACAACTGACACTCAAGACATTACGCAGGGGCTGGCATTGTGGTGCAGCTGGTTAACCTGCTGCTTGTGCCATCAGAACACCAATTTGAGTCTTGCTGCTCTGCTTTATATCCAGCTCCTTACTAAAACATCTGGAAAAGCAGCAGAGGATAGTCCAAGTTCTTGGATACCTGACATCCATATGGGAGACAAAGATGGAGTTTGAAGCTCTGGCCTAGACCAGACATGGTTGGGGAGTGAACCAGTGGATAGAAGAGCACCCTCCCATTCTCTCTCTCTCTCAATCATTCTGATTTTCAAATAAATACTTTGTATTTTCTTTTAAAAAGGCATGATGCAGAAAAGCAACAGACTGCTCCATGCTCCAAATAGGAAAGGAGATTCATGGGGTTAACTCTGTTATCTTCTGAAGGTCTGGTTTAAGGCTACTCTGATCTGAGAAATTCAACTTTTATACTGATGGCACAGGCAGGAACCCAGCTCTGTGAAAACTGCCCCAATGAGGTAGGAGTATTTCATATCTGGATAAAAGAGAAATCAAAAACCCAGACCGAGATCCACAAATACCGATAAGAAACTCTCATTATCCTAAACAGCAAACATCAAGGAAATGAAGAGTTAAGTAAAATTTGCCTCATTTTAGAGAATTTTTTGATAGTAATTAATTTAAGAATGCAGAAATTGAGAGCTGGGGTCATTGTTTGTACTGAGATAAATACAGAAATATCTTTTGGGAACAGCAGGGAAAACAGAAGGGAAAAGAGAAGATTGCATCCACTTTCATGTAGTTTGTGGTTAATTTATTTTCAAATGTATAAATGAGTGCATAGGAATGGATGCTTAATTGCTAATATCTATTATTTATATACATTGCCCCACTTAAAACAGGATGGAAAAGCCTCACACATGCAGATTTTGTAAAATGTGTTACATCCATTAACACAGTTCATGGTGTGTGCTCTGATGGGAATTTAAAAGGATCTTTACTGCACATCACACACTATGTGCTGCAACATTACTTTATTATTAAATTGTGGTTCATTGTGTGTGGTCCGTTTCTTAAATAAAATGGAGAAAGGCCAGAGAACTCTCTGTATATTTGCTCCTGCATCTACATTCTTATGCTTACAAAATCATCCCCGTATATAAGAAAATCAGGGATATGTACAATATTAGAAAACAGGTCCCTTCAAAATAATCCTGAGCAGATACCTAATTGATGTATAATTTTGAATCTAAGGCATCTCATCCAGGTGGAAGAGAAAAATCATAAATATGAGCTACCTCGAAAGAATAGTCTTAATTACACCATGGACTACTGAATAAAATGATTACATTTTCTACACTGTAAATTTCACACAATTAAATGCAGTGGTGTCACCTTGTAAAATGTTTCAATTTTATAATTATTTCAGTTCATTTGGTCAGAAAAAAACATAAGCACAAATTTACTAAGTATCACCCAAATCTAGTCATTCTAGTTCTAAAGAACTGACTTGAATGTTAGTTGTGCTTGCCTGAACTTAAATAGATCTTGACATATTTAAGTAGCTATTAAAACTGATAACATCAGGGATGATACCCCAGCCCCCAAAAAAGGCATTCAGTCACACTTTATTCACATTCCACACTACACATTCTTTTAAAAAATACACTTAATGCTGGGGGAGTAGAAGCCAATTTTTATAGTTAGGGGCCAAAAAGTTTCAGTAATTGGTGGAAGCCAGTGTGTCAGTAAAGTCATGATACCCCATTCTCTCTGGCAGTATATGAACATGTTGTACAGGTTCTTCTTGCCTCTTTTTTTAATGTTACTTTGTTTGGGGGAAAAAAGGAATAGGAACTTTTTAAAATCCTTTGTCATTTTTACACGAACCATATTCTTGCTACTTTGGATAATGATCCCCAAAATAGCATTAAGTGCTACCTGGAGTTGAGAAATGCTTCAGGAGCAACAGTTGACTGTCAAAGCTGCCTCTCCTCCCTTCCTCCTACTAACTGCAGGCATGATGGTGGCAAGGCTGAAAACTAGGTGGGGAATTTCTGGGCGTATGGAACCATGACCATGAGGTTAAGATAGGGTATATTGGTAGAACCTCCTTTCATTACTACCTTTCCATTATGATTAAACATAATCCTTCCTAATGAGTCAGATCCTCCCTCTTCATTAGCCAATCTTCAGTTGCACACTTTAGTATCTCTGGAAGTTGCATTAATTCTTCAGTCATTAAGGTATCACTTTGTGTATTACAGCCTCAATGCCCTAAAGGTACCCCAAAGGTGTAAAAAGGAAAGGAAACAACCCTCAGATGGTTTTTGCCAGGGGTTATTGCTCACAAACACCACTTTTGGCTGTATGTCCTGCAGGTCTCCAATCCATCTTAAAGCTTCTTGATTCCAAGATTAAGAAGCAGGAAAGTCAGATAGGCTCTCTGACAGCAGTGATTAGAGCCTGTCCCAGGATGCCAGATAGTGCAAACAGGAGATTTACTATTTAAAGTACCAGGAAAGCTGAAAAAACATCCAGTGAAGAGTGAGACAACCTACACATCAGCAACAACAGGAGGGTTTTACTATTTCATCCCAATGTCCCTCTTGAACGCCAATGGATTGCTAGTACTGGTATGAGCTGTTACTAGTTACTAACCTCTATTAGATCATTAGTACATAAAAACAGAATGATAATTAGCCAAGGATACTCAGAGAGAGAGAGTGGTAAAACCCACAAGACGTGACTACCTTAGATACCACCCAATCAGATAGCAACAGATTAGAGATGGAAACCCTCTAGATTTTCCCTACCTGGCATCTTCCTATTTCCTGTTGCTGCCTCCTATTGGCCGAATTCAACCAGAAGCCACTAAGGGAACATGGAGAATGTACTTTGCTGGTGTTGGCAAAACAGAACAGCAGAGGAAAGGAGCAGAGACTGACTGGACAAGCCCATCCATAATCAAGCAGTATCTTGTACCGTGCTTAAAATTTCACAAGGTCAGAGAGTGTCATTGGGAGCTGGCCACAGTTTGGCACTCTGGAGAACACAGTCTAAATTCAAATTGCAGCCCACAACCTCCTGTGTTTTCTGGGGCTTGCCCCTTAGCATTCTGAATCAGTGCCCTCATCTAGAAAAGAGGGATAAAAATAATACTGAACTGTATTCTGTGAAATGCACAGAAAATGGAGGACTGCAGGACACCCACCTTAGTAGAGCTCTAGGAGGGATTCAGCAAGGATGGAATTTGGGGGGGGTGTTGTTTTCAAACGAAGTCTAAAGGCTTGGATAGGAGTTGGGTCAAGCAAGGAGGCAAGGGTGTGAAGCACAAGTAAAAGGCACAGCATGTTAGATACACTAAAAAAAATAATGAGATGAAGTCAGTGTTACTGAGTGCAGGTCAGTAAAAAATAAAGCAGGTGTACAAGTCAGAGAAACAGGCATCAACCTGGCAGGGCTTGTAGCAAGGGCAAAGATTTGAGCCGTCACCAGTGAGTTGCTCTAACTCACAATTCAAAATATCACAGGAGCTGATGATTTTGAAGTAGACTCCTAAGGAAGCACTGGATCCCAGCTAGGAGGTAATTCCTGTTGACCTGTTCAGGGTGGGTAGTGGCCTTGGATGTGGCTAGAGGGTTGCAGGGTTTAACACAAATGAGGTAAAATCAGCAGAACTCAATGATGAATTGCAAGGAGAGGGTATTATTGATAAGGAAAAGGTTTCCCCAGGTTTTGTCAAATTTGTCTGAATGTTCAGTAGCCAAACCTAAGGAAAAGTGAAAGTGGGACAGGTATGTGGGATGGAAAAAGAGGAAGATCTAAAATGCCATATGGCCTGGTAAGCAAGGTGTTCTGAAAGCACTGCAGACGAGACATGACGTAGAGAACTGGCTCATGGCATTTTCTTTTGGATTTGCTGGAAGAAGAGGTCTTCAGCATGAGATGTGTCTTTCAATATTGTGTTTATTAAACATGAAGGTCCCAGAAAGCAGTGCAGGCGCACAAAAATAAACTCACTCAGGAGAAAGGAAGTCTAACACTCTTTTCAAACAGTTGCAAGTTCTCCCCTGAACTGCTTATGTTTCTTTTATACAAACAAAAATTGCCCATATGCAAAACAGTTTTGTCTGTTCATGTAGAATTATTTAACATGCCTTTTAGGAAAAGTGTGGAACATACTTGAAAGTTTGGAAAAATCTGTTTTCAATTCATTAATGTTACCATGTTTTTCTTGGGCAAGAAGCTCTGCCTTTTATAACCAAATAAAAAAAAAGGGCTGAGTTAGTAACCGAAAAAAAAAAAAAGGCTCTATTCTCAAGTGCAAAATAGGGAGGTGGAAGGAAACCAATGCCAATTTGGCCAAAGGATTAGGCCAAGACTTCTTTTGGTAATAAAATGTATAGTATATATCAAAAGTGCAATCCATTGCCAAACTGAGGTGGCACTGGCAGGAGCAATTCAATCAAATAGTTATTTGCCCTCAGGAAACTAACTACAAGGCCATTTTACAAACAGGTTTCTCATGCTGTAATACAAAAGACAGTATCCATCCTTACAGTCACCTTGCAGCATTCCTGTCTAATCTCTAAACCAAGTTTCAGCCTTACATATGTAAAAGACAGGATCCTATGGGACAATTTTCACATGCTCATAAGCCTAATGGAGTTTCTTCAGCCAACAGCCCAGAGGATCATGCAGTTTTTTCCCACTCTGAACTTGGCATGGTGAGGCAAAGTAGCAGTCCTGGAATTGGTAAAATTCAATGAGATTCTATGCCCTGTACCTTTGATCACCAGCATGCTTTCTTTGCAAAAGCAGAAATGAAATAAAAATCTTTGTGATCCACTTACTCCTGAATTTTTGTGGGTGGCTTGTGGTGACTTACAAGATATGAGTGAGTTGGCCATATGCTAGAAGCTGGCTGTAAGTGAATAAAAATACACCAAGTCTGGCAAAGAGATGAATATGTACACCATAGAGGTATTATGGAGTATGCTGCCTGCACTATAAATGTCAAGTAATGGCCACAGCACCTGCAACAATATCTGGCTGCTAGAGTAATCTTAAAAGTAATGGTGTGATTCTTTACCATCTTACTGGGATGAAAGAAAGAGAGGGTGACAGGGAGGAACAGGGTAGGAAGATTACTGTTGACCTATATTCAGGACTCATTTCAGAACTTTATGTAGTGTTTTCATAAGAGATTGAAACAGCTTTCTTTAAAATTCTTGTTCTTTCTCCAAGTTTTCCCTTATTTTAAATACTAACAAGAATCTGAGCAATAAAAGAAAAGGAATATTGTGGAAAATACCATTAGATGCAAATAAATGGGGCTTGAAGAGCAGTTATTATTGCATATGACACGGAGGGCAAAAGCTCCTCTGTGTTCCTATATAGTCCCCATGGAATATATTCTGAAAAAAAAAAAAGTTAGCCACATTACTTGCTGAGGAGAAAACAGGTTCTTAAAAAAACAAACGTTAACTCAGTTTTTAGGCCCATCTGGAGGGAAAAAAATTTTTTTTAACAATTCACACCACAATGTTACTTTCAACCAACAAAACTCTTCAGATTGCTGAATTTAATCCATTAGATGACATATCAAACAAATACTTAACCCTTTTACAAAACACTCACACGTTTCTCGGGTTTCTTTACCTTGAAAAGAAAGTTATAATTTTAACGAGAGAACTGCTACATCTTCTAACTAACTCCCTTTGTGGAAACAAAAAATACAATACTCTATAACTCATCACAGCTGTTTGGCTAGAATTACCAATTACCTTCAATGCCTTAGCGATACTTTCCAGAGTTTTACAAGTCTGCATAGCAACTATTTAAACCAATTTTCTTAAAGAGGACTGATAAGATTTAAAACTTTTTAGGCATATGATGATGCATTTCACTTAAACAACTTGAATATAAAAACCAAGGCTTTGTACAACTGGAGAAAAATGGAGATTAAAAACAAAACACAACTCAAAAAAAACTGTAATTATTTTAAAAAACATTTTCTCAGGTATTTAAATATACTTTTTGCTTGTGTCTGAATATGGGTGTGGCAGATTTATGGGAATTCAGTCAAGCAAATAACAAGGCCATTGACGAGAAATAGGATATTTGTACAGTTTCTCCTTGTCCCTGATTCTAATTGCTCCAGAAGTCCCTTGCATTTGGGGAGGCCCTGCTGCTTTTCAGACAGTTGCAAGATTTCCAGATAGGCAGCTAATGATGTGACTTCCCAGCACCTTTGCAGACAGAGTAAATAAAGGAGTTTAGAAAAGTGACAGCACTTTAAATAACCAGATTATGTAGAATCAATAGGAAATGCTCAGGAAGTTAATAAAGCAATTACTTAAGTAGAGTTCTGGTATGGGGGAAGGGGAGTTTGAGTGATCAGCGGTGTACATTACCCTGGATGTGGATAAATAATTAAAAGTTGGCTGCAAAGATGCATACACCCCTGTTTTTTCTTTTATATATATATATATAGAATATACATATACATATATATATATACATATATATATGTAATTCTGTGCATCCCTATTAATTTTCTTTCTTTTTTACACAGAAGAGTGTGCCTCCCTGATCCTCACCTGTCTGTTTTGCCAGTTTTGGGAATGTCTCCTGATGCTCCCCAGTACATGCGAAAGAGTGTGTACCAACTTGTGCTGCCCCTCTCACAGATACCACCACACCTCGGATGAAAACCATTCACGGAATGATTGTAACTGCAACTGTGACATGGACTGCAGTCTTTTTGAATCTTGTCATGAGACCAGCGACTGTCTGGAATTGGCCATGGAGATTTCAGAAATCTGCTACCGCTAGTGCAGCAAGGTATCCAACATTCCGGCTGTCCTCCAGTCACTGTGTGGAAATCCATTACAACAAGACCATGATTGCCACATATCTAAATGCAAGGACCATGCACATTTCTTGGATGCTTTAGGCTATTTTATTCTGCACCTGTCTAAGAAAGCTAGTATTGTCAACCATGTGATCATATTTCAAATTTCACAACCGCATGGCTCACTGAAAATACAATTTTTGATCACATGTGTTGAACAAATCTGAAATACCTCTTAAATGTCAATATTCTTGACTATAAAATAGCATGCTAAACAACTTTGTTCCTTCACTCTTCAGCTTGCATCAGGAATCCAACCTCATTCACAAATTCAGTACAAATTAGTGCATTCTTTTAGAATTGACATACAGTAGCTCATCTTTCTAATGGACTCATGCATAAACATTATGTATTGTTGGTTATTATTAATAATGTATTGTATAACATCATTTTGTAATTAAAAATTTATTTATACAGTCTCTTAAAATTCACTTATATGTACAGTTTAGGTAGGAAAGGGAATTAAATGAATTATAAACCATGTTTCTGTAATTACAACAGATGTCTCTGAAACATCTCCAGTGAATTTTGAATACGGTGTACTTCAAAGACAATACTATGCTTCTAGACCACATTATTATATATCTATGACAATGTCATAATAGGTTATGCATATTCTTAATTTGCTACAGAAGGCTCTTTATTCTAATAACCATAAAGGGGAAATATATGCAAGTTTCAAGAAAATGATCTCTGATAATCAATTCTTCATTTCCCTCATTTCTGTTTTTCAGGTACAATAAGCAACAGGATATTAAAATAGATTCTGCTCATTTTACCAAACTATCATTTGTACAGACACCCAAAAGAAAGGCACACGCCAGTACTTGTCAGAGCCGAGTTTCCTAAAGCAGAATGTGCTTCGGAAACCATACTGTTTTCTTTTTCAGATAACTGAAATAGTTCATAATTATGCTAAGCATTTCTTTATTCTTACAACTTTAAAAAATTTAATATAAACTGGAGTGATTATCAATGCAAACAAATTAAAACAATTTGATTTAAATCCCATTTGGTTGACATTCCTTTGAGTCTTCTTTACTTGCAGTAGGCATGATTCTATAGTTCCTAGGCAAATACCCTGTTTATTCATTTGTATGTATATCATCCAATGGAGATCGACTGTTGTATTTCTCAGATACAAAATGGGTCATATCTCAATAACCAAGCAAAGAACAAAAACATCAAATGGAGAGTTGACAGAAATTTTGTGACTTGGGAAAACTACCAGGGAAAAAAAAAGTCCAAAATACCTATTTTTAACTAGTTTAGGTAATTTCAAGCAAGAGCAACATTATTGTATGTCTGTAGTAAAGTAACACATGTTTCTAATATGTAATAAATTCTCCAGCATTGAAAATTACTAATCTTCAAAACAATATTTTTGAATTGCCCCTAAAAGATATTTAACTATTATTTGACTTGTTTCCAAAAGTACAATGAATTCATGGTTTATGCCAGCTTCACTCCTGCTTGACTGTTGTGTTATTCACAAACTACACAGTAACACACAGTCCCTCTACCCATTATGAAACTCTTCATTCTCCCTGCTTTCCATACAGTTCCATACTGTAGATATAGAACAGATCATTAGAAAACAAATAGGAATTTTCTCAGAACATTAAAAGAACCTAGGGCTCTTCCTAGCCACTATTCTCATATTTCGTAAGAGAAAAAAAAAAGGCCCCAACAAATGACTCCGCCAAGATCACAATGTGAGTTCATGGCAATGTCAGGGACTCTAACTCAGATTCTAATTTTCTTTGCATACTGTATTATCCCATGGTTCTTCATTTGTTAGTTCTGATAGCACAATGGTGTAACTGTTAGAACTCCTGAAATACTAACTCATAAAAAGTTTAAACCTTGAACCCCCTCAGTGTTTCCTCCATACACTAATCACCCTGGCCCCTATCCAAGCATCCACCCTTCTATCCAGTCTAACATCTAAGGAAGGGATACAAGTACTTGTAAGTGGGATCTCCAGAATGCTATTCCAGTAACATGGAATCTGACCAAGTTGATCAGACTGTTCCATACTCGTGTTAAATATTTTGACCATCACCCCTTATTCATTTTAATCCACCAACACTCAAATTATGTAAAGATTAATCATTTCAGATGTGAATTAAATGCTTGTCAATTAGACACATAACATTGCCAGGTCTTATGTTATAATGTGATCAGAACTCTACAACATCTTTCTATGGTCTTGCTTTCCACGGTTTACTAACTTGTTCTTCACTTTCAGAATTCACTGTGCTTTAACAGAAAGGACTGGCTTGCAAAGTGTGAAATTTCTTTTCTTTATAACCAATAATAAAACATCATACTTTTTGCAAACAAGAATGGCTGTTTCAATTGAATTCTAACACAATAAAACATGGTGCATCTGGGAAAATACAATGGCAGAAGAGATCAAGAAGGGATGTGGTTATTGATTAAATACAAATATCAGAATCCGAGAAGGCTTAGATATCTTCTGTAATAAATCACTGAGACTACAAATAAAGATAATGCTCTTTCAGGTGGGGCTGCTTAGGGGACAGAGCACTTTGACTTAAAAAAGTATATCAGGATAAAACAGATTTGAGAATAATACAGCCTTTACAGAGAATGGAGAAGGGAGACAGTCTTCCCCCACAGCAATATAACAGGATAGGTACATTGTCTCTGCTTTCCTCAATGGGTTTTTATAAAACCATTACTTTTGAAAAGCCAACAAAAATGGAAAGCAATGAAGAAACAAGGTTAAATTTCACTTACTAATGAAATTTCCCCACTACATAAGTTGATAGGCCTACAAAATTAATTATCAACGCTGGACAATCAAAGTTAATAGAGCGAAAGTCACTTCAGTTTTTTCAGGGCGTATGAAAACATTCAGGCAGAAAAGCTACACATAGGAAACAACTTGTGAGGGCATATCAGCATTTCTTTCAAGGATCGGTGCATAGGTAGAAAAATATTTGGAGCTCAGAATTTATCAACCAATAAACTAAGTTTCTCTATGTGCAATATAGAGGAAGAGAATAAAATATATAATTGTAAAGTTGTTTGACCACAGGAGTTTTGCTCACCAAATGCTAACTTCTCCCAGCTCACACTAACCAATGGCTTCTGGTAAAATGTAAATACTTGATTTAACTGTTGGGTGTCCCCGAAAGAAGAAACCTGGGAAAAAGCATTGTCAAATAACAGCTTCATTTAAGCTTTGTAAAAATCACAGTTAAATAGCCGGTGAATAGCTGGTGAATAGTATCCTGTTGATCCCAAACAGCACAGGACTGGGCTTTTCAAGCAGAGGATGAGACAGGCCCTAGCATAACAAAGCTGGAGCCCAGAAGGTTGGAGAGGGGGAGGAATAGAGGTTAAGTACAAGACCTGCATCATTATTTGGATAAAAGTGCCACCTTCTGGTCTACCATCTTGATATACTGCACAATACTGCTTTTTTTCAACCTATACATCTGCAGTTCTCAACTAGGGAACTACCCACTCTCTTCCTGCTTGGCAATGACTAGAAACCTGATTGGTTGTTGTATCGGAAGAAAGATGATTGCCACCTGTGTCAGGTGAGCAGAAACTGTTAACTATATTGTAACGCTCAGGACAGACTCCCACACTAAACAAAAATTCAATGTCAACAGTTTCAAGATTTCAGTCCCTGCCCTGACACTTTTTACATCTGTCTCAATTTAATCATCACCAAATTTACCTTCCAAAGCTATTGAAAACATATTTGTCAGATAAAATAGAGGATGATCAGCTAATTCTGAATTTCAAAACAACAGGATAGGCATGTCGAAATTACATCGCATGAGACTTACACCTACCAAAATGATTCCTTGTTTCTCTTGAGATTCAGATGTATCTAGATGTCCTATATTTCCATTTGTTACAAATCATAGTTCAAAAGATTCCATATGTTTGAGAAGAGATCCACAGAAATGATGGTTCTTCAGCTCTCTCCCAGGGAGGAGGAACTTACCACTCTGATCAGAGGCCAGCACCATCACTGGGTCTCATTTTATAGCATAGTGTACCTTAAGGCTGGCTGGGGATTAATTGCAAAGCATTTTCTTTCTCACCTCAGGTTCGCACAAAGCCATCTCCTTCCATGGAGCTGACCAAGGGTCCTCTGCTCTAGTTTCCTCTAGCAACTGAGAACGGGTAGCCAATGGTTACCTACACTCAATGGGAGACAGGAGGCAGACATCCTCACATCAGCTTTAAACGTTTCAATCACTTTCTTATCAATTGTTGACCAGAATGATGAGTCAGAGAAGCTAGCACATCTGCAAGTGAATATTTTTCCTCATCCAGCTGTTTTCTTTTCCATATAATGCTGTCTGTTGGGACTGCATGACAAAAGGGGTGAGTGGGAGAGTAACACCGTCATGAGTTGTAATGTCATCAACTATCTCACCATGAACTTGTCGATTATAACTTGGAGTGTGTGACAGGAACTGAAGTGTTCCCTTCTCTATAGTATTCTTAGGTTCATTTATTTTTCTGTTGTACATATGAGGTAAAACTATGCATAGAAAACATACATGCTTTATATGCATTAATATATTTCCTAAACAAGTCTGAGAAATAGGTTCTAGTAGTTTCATGGTTCTTGGAGAAACAGAGACTAAAAACACTAAGTAAATGGCCTCCAGTCACATAGCAAATAAGTAGTTATGAAAAAAATTGAGGCCAACATTATAATTAATCAGGGGATTATGAAGTTCAAGTATTCAGTTTTAAAGCAGTCAGAAAAATGTCTATGTCAAAAGGAAAACACTCATGGATAGTAAATGTTTTAAAGTTGTTATCTTGTGGGATGATTAGAATTTGGAACATCTTCAAAATGCTTTTAGGATATGTACCCAATAAGTAATAAATGTAAAGTCAATGTATTGCAATTTAATCCTTAAGTCAATGCTTTGTGTGATTCCTCTATGGTTACAAAGACTTACCTTTTAGCAATCCATTTTAGCAAAGCAACTTTGATCTCTGCTTTAAGAAAGCCCATTGTGCACACAGCACCCAGACCAGTCCCTCATTAGCATTCCACCAGAGGGTTCTGGGGGCATGAATGGTTTTTAATCAGTCAACAACACTACAGTCAACCAAATGCATTCCGATACTTAGACCTTTTATCTCCAAAGCTGTGCAGAATCCAAGGTCATGGCAACCTCTTTTATGGTTTATTGTTCCTCAAATGTACTTAGAGTGAATTTACAAAGCCACAACTTATTTTATGGATACAGAGCTTTCGTTAGGTTCAGCACCCCCCAACATCTTCTCTGTTCCCTCTTTCAGCACTTTCTGCCTGCGGGTCCTCATTTAATAATAGTTCCTGTAAAAGTTTTTTTTTTAATAAAATAAAATAAGAATATTGAACCACATTCTCTCAGTAGCTAAGCTACTTATCCTTTGTCATTGAGGCTTTTCCAAGAGCTGAGTTAACATTTCACATCACTGATGTGTAGTTTTATAATTCTGGGCACAGGTCCTGGCAATCAGGAAGGAAAGCAAGAAACCAGGAAGGTACCAGGATCACAACCCCAGCACCATTATGATTCTATGACTGCCAATGGGAGGGTGGAAGTAACCCACCTGGATCATAAAGTAAGCTTGTGGAACTGTGTCCTTGGAAGTGAGGTGAAAAAAGGGTTCAAAATGCTGTAAAACTCTCAGCATATCTACACTTGATCTTTATCTTTTTGCTCACATTCTTGATAGCTTTCACTTTAATCAAGACAACATTCATTAATTCACTGTTTCAATCTACTAGTTATACTTTTACAGAAGTGTCTAGAAAATGTTTTCAGGGGCCAATGTAGTAGCACAGCCAGCAGAGATGCTGCCTCTGATGTTGATATACATTATGAGCACAAGTCTGTGCCCCAGCTGTTCCAGTACCAATCCAGCTCCTTGCTAGTGCCCTAGGAAAAGCAGCCTCAGATGGCCCATGTCCTTGGGAACTACACTCATGTTGAAGACCCTAAAGAAGTTCCTGGCTCCAGGCTTCAACCTGGTTCAATTCTGCCTGTTGCAGTCACCCAGCGAGTAAACAAGGTCTTTCTTTCCATCCCTCGTCCTCTGTAACTGACTTCCAAAAGAATAAGTCCTTAAAAGAAGAGTCCTTCAAAATGATTTTGAGAATATATATATATCCATGTAAAACTAAAAATAATCTAGCATCCTACCAACGGTACCCACATATTTGGTGAAACACCAAATTAAACCAAAGCAAGAGTTAGAACAATTAGATAACCAATGAGGAGGCAACTGCTCAAATTTTGGTTAAGATCTAATAAGGCCAATGTTATGATGGTGGTTGTGAAATAAGTTCACAGCTTACAAAAGAGCAGATGAAAAGCACCTGAGCAGCAGCAGGGGCTGCATGATTCAAGTGGCAGAAGAAGTATATGGGTCATGCAGTTGTGTGTGGGACACATTAAAGCAACGGAACTGAAAACTAAGAAAAGAGCAGTTGCAGTAAGGTAGGGGTGATGAAAACTTGAAATAGGATGGTGACAGGGAAAACAGAAGGCAAGAGATGGATGGGAAAAAAAATTAGAAAAGGACCATTAGCCCTCTCTCAAACTCTTCTTATTTTAAGACTCAAATATTCCCTACTGTCTAACACATATATGAGTCATGGAGCCATTATTTTCATTAGGGAAGAAACGGGTTGGGGAGGGGTGAGTTCTATTCCAAGTAGAAAGCAAGGTATATTTTTAGCTACATTAAACCAGTCTTCTGCTGCTCTGCACACTGATGTAATTCCAACATAAAACATAATCTATAATATTCCAGGGGAACAAATCCAATTCTTGGTCATATAAATTTTCATATAAGTCCATCACAATTCATTCCCCAAACATCTCATTCTCTTTGAAAGCTGGTGCTGCAGCAAGTGATCAAAAAGAGTAGTTTAAAATTGCTCTGGAATTTCCAGAGATGTTAAATCTAACCTGCCTACAGTGCAGGACCAATCCCCCAAACTTTAAATCAGAAGTAAAGCATTTTATGTTTTAAAAGATATATTCCTCAAAGTTTATCATAGTGTATTAAAGTCAAATGTGAGTTATTACTTACCAAATCTGGAGCTGATGTCTCTTCTTGATTACCCTAGGTAGGCGAGAAAAGTATCTTCCAACCAACATATTTTTTACCTTTTCATCTGCCTCTTGCTATTTACAATAGAGTGAAAATAATAGCCAAGGAGTGACTTTTCTGGGCTGGATGAAATGCAAATCCCATCTGACTATACTCTAAATTATATTCCAGGTCCCTGGCAAGTTCTGCTGCACAGAGAAGCATAACGCAAGCTGACTTTTCAATAGCTGGATTGATCCCGTAGGAATAATCAGCAAAAATTCATCTGCTTAACTTTCAGGATATTAGCATCGACTTAGAACCCAGTGCACATATGGCTGGTCAGACCCCAAATTTATACCTAGCTTTTCTTTTGGGGTGCTCTTGGGATGAAGGAGAGAGTTATACCACAATCACACTTCCCTGTGAAACTCTAGAAGAAAAGTGAAAATCTAGAATTAATACCAGCTTTCCAGAAAAATCCTGTGAATTCTTCTGGTTTTATCTGTTGCAAACACAGAAAATACTAGTAGCTGAAGATCCTCCTTCAGAGCTGAGGCAAGTGGTAGAATGCAGGTTATCTTTTGGTCTTAGAGGTGTGTTAAAAGGGTTATATTTAGTGAGTGGAGGCAGAATATTCCTTAGGCAATCTAAATCAGAGAAGCACACAAAAGGTATATATTCCAGGAACCCTCTGCTCTAGTCTTTGATATGTTTAGGTTATGAGATTTCTATTTAAGAATGCCCTCTTAAAACGCATGCAAAGGTTTCATGCTAATCCTATAACAGGTAAGATATTTGAGGTTAACAGACATGTATGGTTCAAATTCTGCCACCACCACTTACTAACTAAAAACATTGGGTTAGTGACAAACCTCTCTGAGCCTCACATTCCTCACTGATAAAGTATGTTAAACAACACCCACTATGGCATAGCCCTAAGTGTAGGTTTATTTAGTTAAAAACAATAAATTTACTAAATTTGAGCAGTGATAATTATTAGTATCACCAACTAGTTAATTTGTTTTCATAGTATATGAAAAGTATTAATAATTTGTATAATTTCTGACGTTCTGTTTTTAAAGGTTTATTCTATTTTTATTGGAAACTCAAATTCACAGAGAGGAGGAGACAGAGAGGAAGATCTTCCGCCCGCTGTTTCACTCCCCAAAAGGCCACAACGGCCAGAGCTGAGCTGCTCTGAAGCCAGAAGCCAGGAGCTTCTTCAGGGTCTCCTATGCGGGTGCAGGGTCCCAAGGCTTTGGGTCATCCTCAACTGCTTTCCCAGGCCACAAGCAGGGAGCTGGGGCCGTCGGGATGGGGAGCGGGGCCGTCGGGATTAGAATCAGCACCCATATGGGATCCCGGGGCTTTCAAGGCGAGAACTTTAGCTGCTAGGCTACTGCACCGGACCCTAATATCTCACATTCATTTAAGATTCATTTATTTCATTACTTTAAAGGCAGGATGAGAGAAAGAGAGATTTTCCATCCACCAGTGTTGACTTTTTAATTAGTTCACAACAATGAGATCCAAACTCCACGTGGGTCTCCCATGTGAATAGCATGGGACTCTCCTACTTGGGTTATCATCTACTGGTTTCCAAGGCATGTCAGTAGGAACCTGAATTAGAAGTAAAGGAGGTGAGACTTAACCAGCCCCCTAATATGAGATACAGGTATTCCATGTGATGGTTTAACCCTCTGAGCCACAAAACATAATGACATCCCAAATCAAAAGAATGTAATGTCATAGCTGCCAGCGTGGTATTGAATCCTCTGCCTACATTGCTGGCATCCCGGTTCTAGTTCCAGCTGCTCCTTTTCCACTCCACCTCCCTGCTTATGGTCTAGGAAATCAGTGTGGGGGGGATCAGTGGGTTGACCTAATTGCCTAATCCCCCGCCTCCAGGTACTGGGATCCCAATTGGGCACTGCTTCATGTCCAAGCTTCTCCATTTCCATCAAGCTCCCTATTTATGGCGTGGGAAAACAGTGAAGAATGGCCCAAAGCTAGGGTAACCTCACCCGTGAGAGAGACCTAGAAGAAGCTCTTGGCTTCTGACTTTGGATCAGCTCAGTTTGGGTTGATGTAGCCACTGGGGAGTGAAGCAGCGATGGAAGATCTTTCTCTCTGTCTCTTCTGCTGTCCATAAATCTGCCTTTCCAATAAAAATTAAATAAATAAATCTTTAAAAAACGAAAGCAGCAGAAGATAGCTCATTGCCTTGGGCCCCTGCACCCGCATGGGAAGCCCAAATGAAGCTGCTGGCTCACAGCTTTGCACCAGCTCAGCTTTGGCCATTTGGAAAGTGAACCAGAAGATGGAAGATTTCTCTCTCTCTCTCTCTCTCTCTCTATCTCAAGTAAAAAATAAATCTCTCTCTTTTTTTTAAAAAGGAATGTAACATCATATATTCTAATGATTCTTTGAGACTTATTCTATATACTATACTTATTATTCCATTATAGTAGGTGATTATGATAAGCACTTAGTATGCGCCAAGCATAATCAGCCATTAATGTATTATCTTGTTGAATTGCCTTGAGAATATCAGAGCAAGGTATTAGGATCCCCATTTTATTGGGGGCAGGGTAGTGGGAGTGAGTTTTAGAGAGTTTAAATAACTCTCTGAAAACCAAAGTAACACTTGGTGGAGTACAGACAGAGAAGAGTTTTATTCCAAAGCTCACTCTTAACCACTCTCTTTAGATGACCATGACTGACTGACAGGTTGACCACTTCAGCATTTAACCGATCTAAAAAATGGCAATGCATGGTGGAACTGGCAAAAATGAGCTTATGAAGTAGATTTCCTTGGAGACTATGCTCTGTAATGCCTCTCCGAGTAAAAGGTAGGATGGTTACACTCTTCCTTAATGTGGGGTGAGAGAATTCAATTTAACTGCTCAGCTGTTTTATGGGGACAGAGTGGACTCGCACTGACTCCCTCCCAAGACATCAGAACATAAAGGCTGTCTTGGCAGAAAAGTGAGATAGCGCCACCTTTGCCCAGAAGAAAACCCTCACACTGCTGAGTATAGACGTGCAGTTCTGCAAGATGCTAATAAAGTGCAAGTGGGTGAGCCACCTGCGAGATAGTTCGTTCAAGAGCTGCCTCATGCTGTACCTCATGAGAGTCAATGAGACTTCAGCAGAAAGAAAAGAAGTTTAACACCAAATCCTTTGGAAATAGTGGTTTTGATCCCAGATCAATGTGACACAGGTGGGAGACCATTCACATCAAAGGGAATCTAAGGAACCCACAAAAGCACTGTAGATGAATTTTGTCTCTTCAATACATGCCAGATACAAAGAATGTGACTCCATTTTACAGGGGTATCAATCAAATTAAGATTTCCCTATCCTCCCTACACTTCTCCCTTCTCAACTCCACGTCACTCCAGCCCTACATTCAGCATCAGCAGGGATAGAAATTGCAGTGCTAGGCCAGATGCAGTAGACTAATAGCTAAAGTCCTTGCCTTGCGCGCACCAGGATCCCGTATGGACGCTGGTTCATATCCCAGCTCCTCTACTTCCCAACTCCTTGCTTGTAGCCTGGGAAAGCAGTCAAGGATGGCCCAAAGCGTTGGGACCCTGAACCTGCACACGAGACCCTGAAGAAGCTCCTGGCTCCTGGCTTCAGATTAGCTCAGCTCTGGAAGCTGTGGCCACTTGGGGAGTGAACCAGCAGATGAAAGATCTTTCTCTCTGTCTATTCTTCTCTCTGTAAATTTGACTTTCCAATAAAAATAAATAAATCTTTAAAAATAAATAAATAAATAATAGAAATTCTAGTGCTGGTTGAGAAGGAAGAACAGTAGCTGGGATAACAGAAAAGCACACAGACCTTTCCTCCAGCAGCAAGTGCACATTGTGGGCCAAGAGTAGAAGCTGAAGCTGAAATTCAGACTTATGGTTATTATTTCTTTAACAAGGTTATTTACTGAGACTGTGTTTATGGCTACCTATAACTAATGAGACAACACAAATGTTCTGCAGGCTCTCTGGGTTTCTATCTGAGGGCCATGGAAGGACTCCATCTAATAAATACATGCAAAAATAGTCAAAAAATTACTTTTATGACTTCCTGTAAATACAACTTGGTCATCAGTGATATTCATGTCATCATTCTGTGGAATCTTCTTGGAGGCACTTGTTTCACTGAAGGAGGAGCCCAATCGGTTTTGTTTCAGGTCTTCTCCCTCATCAATGCCCAACTTGTTGGAAATTAAATTCATTTCAACTATTAGGTGACCTTTCAAAAATAAAACAGTCCCTGTATGATGGGAAAGGGCCTGGGGCAATAACCTAGTGGATAAATCCTCACCTTGCATGTGCCGAGATCCCACATGGATGCTGGTTCATTTCCCAGCTGCTCCACTTCCCATCCAGCTCCCTGTTTATGGCCTGGGAAAGCAGTAGAGGATGGCTCAAGTCCTTGGGATGCTGCACACATGTGGGATACCTGGAAGAAGCTCCTGGCTCTTGGCTTCAGATTAGCTTAGCTCTGGCCGTTGTAGCCACTTAGGGAATGAACCAGCACTGGAAAATTTTTCTCTCTGTATCTCCTTCTGTGTATCTGCCTCTTCAATAAGAATAAATACTTAAATAATTTCAAAATAAATAAGTAAAATGAGGGGAAAAACAAAGGGCTTTGCTTTTTAATAGATACATAAGCAATCATACTAAGAAAAGATAATAAAAATCATAGTTTTTAGAGCAAGCAAATCCCTGTGTGAGATAGGCTGGAGGAATAAGTGTCTCAAGTGGAGAAATGAAGTAATGATGGAATGGATTGGTTCCTAACGGACAACTCCAAGTTCCTGGAAAAAGTGTATCAGGGCTATAACTTCACCTCATTGAACAAACGTCCTGAAGACACAGAAGCTGACTTTCTTTCTTTTTTAAAAAGATTTATTTTATTTTTATTGGAAAGTCAGATACACAGAGAGGAAGATCTTCCGTCTGATGATTCACTTCCCAAGTCACCACAATGGCTGGTGCTGTGCCAATCTGAAGCCAGAAGCCAGGAACTTCCTCCAGGTCACCCATGCGGATGCAGAGTCCCAAGGCATTGGGCCGTCCTCGACTGCTTTCCCAGGCCACAAGCAGGGAGCTGGATGGGAAGTGGAACTGCTGGGATTAGAACCGGTGCCCATATGGGATCCCGTCACATCCAAAGCGAGGACGTTAGCCACTAGGCCACTGTGCCAAACTCAGCCCACTACTTTATGACTAGACCCTAGTCTCCCCTGACATCCCAGGGAGCAAAAATGCCACTATATTTTTTGTAAACACTAAGTGGTATCTTATACTCCAGTTCAGCATTCTTGACAAGGATTCTCTATCAAGGTAACCTAACTGTGTGTAGAAACTACAGGAAATGCTTACAATTGCATCTTTCAAAAGGAGCTGAGAATATAAGTTTCAGTTTTGACTTATCTGCTGTTTTACTCTCATTTTATACATCTTTAATTTAGGATTGCCTAAAGATCTGTTTAGTAATTAATTTACAGGAATTATGTGCTATAAGCATATTAAGTAAACCAAGAGGACTAAAGAGAGGAGTTAAATGTAAAAATTCATTCGTACGAACTTTTATATCAGTGGAGGCTTAGCCACAATCATCCTAAATCTTTCTGTAGCTAAGAGATGGCATTCCAGCACTTCCCTAAGGCTATCTGAAAGCACACTAGTTTCCAGAGGAAAGACACTGTGGAAGAACACATCTAGAACCAACTTGAATGATATCACTCCTTTTGAGAGACTCACTGACCACATTAAGGGTTCTTAGAAGTGCTGCAGGAAAATAATTAAGAACTGATCATTAATGTCTAACTCGTCATTTCCCATAAAATTCTTAACCAAAGAATCTCCATTAATCTGGGCAAACATATTTGAAGCTCTGGTCTCAGCATTAATTTAATGCTTCTAAAGTCTCATTGATGATGCACTTGATTGGGTATTATAAATCCTTTTAGACAGTTAAACAAGACAGTTTTTCAGAGAAAAATATCAAATGACCCAAACTTCATTTTTGCATCCACACTGCTGCAAACAGGAATCTGTACCAACGTCAACGATCTATCCGCTTTAGCTCACAGAGCGAAGATTTGGGAAGCTTTTCAACATGACACCCAAAAGAGGATTGTGATTCTGCCCCAGGAAGACAGTGACAAGCTCTTTTCCTTAGCATTGTCTCTGTTTCGTGGCATGCAAGCTGCTCTCCCCTCCAACTCACCACTCCTCTGAACACATACCCGAGCTCTTCTTCCTGTTTTCTTTAAGCAGTCCTGAGAAAGGGAACTGAGAATGTACTCAGGTATTTATTGAATTGGCTAATAAAAATAGAAGAGAGTCTATGGGGAGGGGTTATCATGCATATGATGCACTTATGTGATGATTAATCTATCTGAAGCAGAATCTACCTTATTGTCAGAATTCGAGCAACCCTACAGACACTAGGCTTCAACTGGTAACAATCTTTTAAACTCTGGAAATTCTATATTAACTAATTAGTTAAGTTAGAGTTTCAGCTGCATAATTTTTTTTTTTTTTTATCAAACTCAGAGGAGTCTCTGCCTTTGAGAAACAACGTGACTTTTAGATTAGATTATCTTTACCTCCATTTCAGGACCGAATATTTCACATGAGGTATTAAGAATACTGAAGTGAGTGCAATATGTTTTTCTCTAAGAATTTCAGAATATTTTGTGTTGCACAATTTCTGAAAACTAAGCAGAATGACAGAATTCAACCTATTAACCACTTTTGTACTCATTCAAATTTTCTAACCCCTATTTCCTCCATGGAGCATCAAGACCATACCCAGACCTCATTTTTAATGACAATAAAATAGAAAGCCCATGACAAGCATTGTGTAGAAGAGGGAACACAAAACAACTGGTCAACAAAGAACAAAAGGCGCCAGCACCGGATGCATAGGATTAACCCATTGCTCACAATGTCAACATCCCATTATCAGAGAACAGATTTGAGTTCCCTACTGCTCTCTTTCTGATCCAGCGCCCCACAAATGCACCTGGGAAGGCAACAGATGATTGCCCAAGTGCTAGGGCCTTCCACTCACATGGCAGACCTGGAAGGAGCTCAAGGCTCCTGGCTTTGGCTTAGCCCAGCCTTAACTATTGTGGATACCGGAAGATGAACCAGTAGATGGAAGCTGTCCCTCTCCTTTTCTCCCCATGGCCAACCCCCATAACTGTCTTCCAAATAAAGAAAACGAAAATAAAATGAAAAATAGAGAACAGTTATTACTGAAAGCTAAAGTCTTAAGGAAAACTCAAAAGCTGCCTTCTCCATAAACTGTCAGAGTGAGAGGGACTTTTTAAAGTTCAAATTTCAATTTTGATTAGCTTTCTTGTTGGAGTTCTTTTTCTTTTGCATTATTAAGATACAGTTACCAAGAAATCTAATCACAGGTCCTTTAGATACAGGGAGCCATAAGCATGATAAGGACACAAAAAGGGCTGGTAAGAGATACAGAGGAATAGTTAACTATTAAATGTTCATTCATAAGGAATTGGCATGTATGTGGGAGCTAAGCTACAATTGCCCCGAATTAGCAAGAGAAATTTACATCACTAAGAATGAATCTGCCATCTCCATTACTAGGAACTGTTAGATTTATGTGTGAGTAAAATTGAACTAAATTGGGCTAAAGTCACATTTGGGGGCTTTGCTATAAATTAGCCTGTGAAATCATAGAGATTGAGGTGAAATTTCCCAAAGCATAGTCTTCATGATGAAAACGAACAGACCAACAATTCCTTAGTGTTAGCTCCACCCTGCTCCAATCTGTTACTTTTACGTCCAATGTCAGAGGCAAGCTCTCTTCATTCCAATTGTGCCCTGAACACTCTCCCCTATAAAATGAGTTTTAAAGGCCAGCTGCAGTGTGGAGCCTTTTCTCGGAGCCTACGGTTTCAAACAAACGACTGGGCAGAAGCCAGAATCTATATGGGCTCACGAAGACTGTAAAACATTTGGTGCCGAGTGGAAAACGACGTCTGTGAGCTCTGCCAGACGTTTTCAGCTTTCTTGCACCTGTGCCAAGTGTTTTTCAGCTCCCCCGCCCCTTTCTCTCAAATGTGGGGGTGGGGAGTTGGGGGTTGCGGAGATAAGCATGCTTTCTGAGGGCATCATGCCATAGCAATCAAAAAACTCACTGCCACTATTAGACACCCATTTCCTGCCCAGTTTTGCAGGTAAAAGGAGAACCCGCAGCCAATCTGAATTCTGGAATGGTGAGCACTTGAGACTCGGTGCCATTATTTCATCCCTTCAAGATCATTGTAGACCATCCACTGTCCAGCCCCTCCCTGCCTCCTGTCTGTTATCTCTTTCTTGAGCTTCAAGTTGACTCACCCTTGCCCATCAACGACCCCAAATTGCCAGTTATTTCAAGGAAATAATTTGCAAGTTGACACAGTTTATAACATGCAAAAATATGTGTGGAGGAAAGTATATGTTTCTTAAAGGAAGAACACCCAAAATGTTTTCGGATGAAAGTGTGAAAATGTCTAAACATAGATGACATGATACAGATCATGAGAAAGTCGATTTGAAATTACCCTGGAATCTTGCAATAATGTTTTCAAAAGGAGGAGAGTTAGGGAAGGGAGGACTTTCACCCACTCCGTACAGAGGGGTTTACTATAAACCGGCAGGCCCACAGCAGTGTATTTATTCCTATGCATTGTGTCACTCAATTCAATATCACATCTTCCCAATGTACAGCCAAGGGAATTGATGGTTTGAACAGATTAAATACAATCAAGTGTACTCTCAGGAAATAAGATTTGAACTTGATCCCTGGTCAACTTACCTTTGAGCTGGCCACATTTCTCTCCAAAAAGAGACCCCTCACCCCATTGTCCTCTTCAAACTAAATATACAGTTTCATCTCTATTCTAACTGAGAAAACGAAATCTTTTTGTGGGCATGTGTCATGCAACAGAAAGGACAAGCAGAAGCGCCACTAGACCAGTTACACATGGCAACAGAGCAAGAAGAGTGCAGGTGCTACTGAAAAAAAAAAAAATGGAATCTTGTCTATAAGGAAGTAGGGCTTATTAGAATTAAGATACTCAGAAACAGAATTAAAATAAATGACGAGGGCCTGGCGCAGTAGCCTAACTGACTAAAGTTCTTGCCTTGCATGCACTGGGATCCCATATGGGTGCGAATTGTAATCCTGGTGGCCCAGCTTCCCATCCAGCTCCCTGCTTGTAGCCTGGGAAAGCAGTCAAGAGCAGCCCAAAGCCTTGGCACCATGCACCTGCATAGGAGACCCAGAGGAGAAGAAGTCCTCCTCTCTGTATATACGATTTTGCCATAAAAATAAAATAAATCTTAAAAAATAATTCACAGTAATTAAAAATTGGATTCCTATCAGTATTCCCACTAAAAATCTCAAACTCCTTTTTCTCTCTTTACACACACATACACACAACCCCCAACAATATAAAACAACAAAACTCTGTTCTGTGATGACAGAAAAAAGAAAAATACTTTCTGTTACTGCAGTGAAACACATGAGAAAAGTAATTTCATAAGTAGAAAAGGCTTACTTATCTCACCATGTTAGTGGCTGAAGAGTAATGACACAGACTTAGGCTCTGGAGAGGGTCCAAGGCTGACGGTGGAGATCGGACATTGGAAGAGTCATACAGCAAGCAAGAAAGCAGATAGAGCAGATCTCAAGTCAGGATTTAGGAATACTTTTTGCCACCAGGACAACCTTCCAAAATTATCCCCCAGTGACCCAATGCCTCACCTCCTAAGGTTTCACCACTACTGATGGCACCAACCTTTAGCACGTGAACTTTGGGGGACAGTCATTGTCCAAATGAATATGCAAACAAAAGTACCGCAGGAGAATGAAGGCTACACTACTGAAACTGCATGTTGAGCACGCTGCCACACATTTAGACTTTCACCTGCAAAAGTTGAATTTTTGGATATAGTAAGCCTATCACTATAATCCAGGAGTCAAGAAGTTCGCTATTGGCATTCAGAACAATAACAAACAAATTTCCAACACCTTCTTAGCAGACAGACTGTAAGTCCTCTGTCAACAGTAATTAGTCATCCTCATATACAAGTAGCTATGATTAGAAGCAAAGATTTGGGCTGGTAGATAAAGAGCCTAATTTTAAGACCAAACTTTGTCACAGAAGCTATACAGGGCTTTATTAGGCACATAAGTAGGGCTTAGTAAAGTGAGAACTTGGATTACATTTAGGCTCAATGTAGTCAAACATGGGTACTTTGAGAGGCCAATAGAGACAATAGAGGCCAAGGGCAGCTGTGGGAGTCAGATGCTAAGCTGTTCTTCCTCCTAAGCCGCTTCAGCTCTGTTTTTATTGACCTTGGGTACAACGGTCTCATGGAGGACATGTTTTAAACTCGTCAAATATGTACTGAACACAGATAAAAAAAGATTTATCAAATATTATGCTGCCGGCAGTGTGTAAGTGCCTAAATATTTGCTTCTACAGGCGCAAAGGTTTAAGAGGGGAAAAGTAGAAAAAGAGAGTATTCACAGGACAGAACACCAGATTCAGAATTCTGAGAATACTTCTCGATTTGACACTGGAAAACTCAAGAGTCTTAACTCTCAACTTCTACCTTTTTCAAATGGGGCAAATGATCTTGCCCCCCTTATTATGTCGCAGAAACGTGTTTCCAAGTTTTCCTTGCAGGTTCTTGTTCCTACAAGACATAAGAACTCTAACTACATACGTTTGCCTAGTGTAGTAATCAGAGTAAAGTTTATGTAGAGCGAACACCAGCATACATTCAACTGTGAGTACAGGCAAGGCCACAGGAGAGACACACACCATGAGGAGGCCAACAAGAAAGAGAGGATTGCACACAGGGAGAGAACACATAAGAAAGGCATAAATGGGGCACTGCCAACGCCCAGTTGTTGCCTTTGTAGAGCAGAGGATGATTTCCTAACTGAACATACAAGTCAGAAGGAGTTCAGGTAGGGTTTAGTATGCATGAGATCTTCTGGGAGTTGCATCCCCATGTGGAGCTCAGTTGATACATGCTCATCATGCAACCTACTTCCTTGTTTAGGAGACTTAAGTGCTTCTTTGTAAAATGAATGTACTTGACTGGACTGTAAAGGGATGGAATGAAGGCACAGTGGTAAAGCCAGAAACTGGAAAAACTGTGGAAAAAGTTTTCCAGCTTTTTGTGCTCAACTTTATGCTTACCTAGGGCCCCATAACAATTAGGTGGTTATGATGTCACATACAAATATATAAAATCAAATTAATCTGTCTGTTGTAATGTTCTTATTCTTGCTCCATGAGAAATTCAAAGATCATTTTCCTAATGAATCATCTACTCATTTCTCATAAGCCAAACAGGAGAATTCAGTGGTATTTGGAGAGCTAGAAATTTTAAAAAAAATGCCCTCTTCACAGTGCCATGCCCTGGTTGTGAAACATTAGTCCCTTCTCAGTATAAAGCATTTTCTTGAATTGCAGTGACTCTTTCACTAACAGACAGAGGTGCATTAGTGGGAGATTTATGCTAATATCTCAGCAGTAGAAATCATGAGACTCACTATATTCTCATTCAGTCTGAGACAAGCAGCCAGGGTATGTCCTTTAACAGGATTTCCAGGAAGGATACTGCAGCTTAAGAAATGCTGATTTGTTGGCATTTATATATTCCAGGAAGAGGGCTATCTTATGTGTATATCAGAGTCTAGAGCAGAAAATTATTTTAATACTCCCTCCCTCTTGCCACACATCCCCAGCACAAGAAAGGAGCAAAAAATATCCATTAGCTACAAAAATGCTTGCATTAAGAAAGAGCCTGGAACTGTTTAGAAGAGCCCTCATAAGACAATAGGACAGCCCTTCTGGAGGAATAAGGGTGCTATACATGCCCAGCAACTGCTCCCAGAATGGCCCTGCCAGCATGTGTAACGGCCAACTGGTTCATCTTGCTAACTATAACGCTCGGCATATGGGGAGGGAGTGTTTATGGATATATACATACACCATACATTTTTGCAGCAAGTACATATAGAGACCATCCAACTGTATATTTTGCAGATATACAAACATGCACATATATTGTCCATATGTTCAAACAATTTTAAAAGCGTATCATGAACAAATAAGGATCTCCTCACAGTAAAACTTGCTGGATGTGTAGAACACTTTTTAAAAAGATGGGCAGAAATGAGTTTGAATTTAAATCGTAACCCTTTCAGCTGTGTGACCTCTTGTACAATACAGAAATAACACCCAGATCTTCCTTATGGGGTAGCTGTGAGGACTGCAAGGGACTTTGCAAGAAAGATGCACAGCATGACAAATTCTTGATTAACATTATGAATACTGGGTACTATTCTGGGTTGGTACCACCAAAAGTGTTTCAAAATCAAGAGGCAAAACAAAGGCAGGATGCTTTATGAAGTACAGTGCTCACCTACAACCTACAGTTCATCTTGTATTTCCCACCACACCCCAAATACAGGACTACACAAACTCCCCTGTATATACTTCTCTCCCTTCATTGGTCTATGACGTTCAAGCTGTGGGGAGAGTATTTCTATTTTTTGTTCTATCTTCTGGACCAGACACTGGTTCTTGCTAGTAGTCAATAAATATTGGTTGAAAGAACTATTAAGGATATATGATACACTGCATGCCAAAAATTTGGCATACAGAGAACTGTCTGATTTGGTCAGGCAGGGGTATATAGAAATGTAAATTATCACAGTAAAAACTGATTTCTTACACAAACAACAACAAAAAAGATAAAATGAAGAAGCATAAAACAACACACATTCTATCTTTAGACATTTTCTTTGACTGAGAACATATCTTCTCTAATATTTAGAACAATACCAAAGGTAAGCAAATGTCTGACTTCACAGTCTTGCCTCATTGCACACAGCACCTGCTTTGTGCATCAACTGAAGTGGTCATCCTTTGTTTTGAGACCAACAATATCACAGACTACCCCTGTAAGAAAAACCTGTGAGAACATTTATTCAAGATTTTTGAAAGTCACATGCATTTGCCTTTTACAATCTCCTTTTTCAGCTAAGTAAACAGAAAAATTTAGATTTAAATCTTCATCGAGTGAAAGGGACCAGTGTTGTGGTGAAGTAGTTAAACTTCAGTGTACATTGCTAGTATCCCGTAAGGTTCAGGTCCTGGTTCTAGTCCTGGCTGTTCCAGTTCTGACCAAGCTCTGCACTACTGTGCCTGGGAAATCAGCACAGGATAACACAAGCCCTTGGGTTCCTGTATGCATGTGGGAGACCTGGTAAAGCTCCTGGCTCCAAGTTTTTGTCTGGCCCAGATCTAGTCATTGTAGCCACTGGGGAAGCAAATCAGTGGATGAAAGAGATCTCTGTTTCTCTATCTCTTTCCCTCCCTTTTCCTTCTCTTCCTCCCTCTCTAACTGCCTTTCAATGAATACAGCAAATCTTTAACACTTACAATATGTAACTTAGTTTTCAGAAAAAAGCAACTTTTCAAACTCTTTATCCATTTATAAAATATCTAATCAGTTATGTATATAATAAGTACCTTAAACATTAGCAGACTTGGGAACATCCTCAACTAATCAGGATATAAATCAAATGTTAAGTGTACTGAAGTATTTGGGTCATTACGGAATATGTTTTCATAAAGAAATAGAGTAAATTAATAGTCTGGAAAGTTCTTTCGAATTTTTTAGATGTCAGTTATGAAAAAAACTTTTATTTAATTGTCTTTGGAGCAACTCATAAAACATCTCTCTTAAGGGCTGAAGACAGAATAAAATCCAAAAATCACATTGCAGAAGTACTTTTTAAATACCTATCAGGCGAAGATATTGATTAAAATTTGGTAAGACTAAACTTTCAGTGGCAAAATCATAAACACTGGAACTATGTTACTGACACAAATGATTTCTGCTTTTATTCTTCCTCTAATTGAGTATAACCCAGGCCTGTGAGGCCCCTTGCAGCACAATATTTGAGTTGTTCTGAAGCAATCAGAGCCCTACCAAGGGGCTGCTTGCAGACATAACCCTGAGAGGCACAAACAGATTCAGCACATCTAATCCTATTCCCCTGACTTGCTTAGCTCTAAATGCTGCAGAAGAAGATACATGAAAGCATGAAGAAGACAATGAATGTATCTTACATCCCATTTGTAAGTGTTTTGTGTTATGGTCAATTTGGTTCATTCAAAGTCTCCCCTGAAATTTGAATCTCAAATGCATTGAAATACTATGGGTATGTTAAATTAGAATCTTGGAATAAGGACAGAAATGTGTCAAATAACATGTTCTTTTGCATGACAAACAATAAAAATGTGAGTCTAATTACAATGTTCAAAGGTGTTTTGTTGTCAATATAAAAACAACCATGAACTGTCAGGCTGTTTCTTAACAGAATCCAACATCCAACTTTCAACCACCTTTTAAAGAGAAAATACATGCTACAGGTATATTGCTACAATGCAACAGTTCTGATAATGTACCATTTTAAGTTATTCTAAATAAAAAATTTGAAACTGCACAGATTTGTGATCCTGGGTCAGCTCACATACACCTACTTCCCTAAGGTGGACTCAGACCTATTCCTTGTTTCTCTCTTACTAGATTCCCAATTTCAATTGCAAACTTCCTATGTCATACATACCTCAAGGAGACACAAATGAAGTTTCAATCAGTCCAAGGTATTTCCCTGGTAACTGATTATTCTAAGAGTAGCACAATGACCAAGACTGTTCCAATCAGCCTGGAAGAAAACATGTACATATCAGGCTGGGGATAAGGGTACTCCTTTTAATTTTCATTTGGCAAGAGTAAGGAAGGATGGCATCTTAGTTGTTACTGGCAATTATTCTATGCCTTGATTAAATCAATGCCATCATATTTGTAATCCTACAACTGACTGAGAAGACTTGAAAAGACTTTTATGGTCCCCAATGTCACTAAACCCTTGTTTCACTCAAACAGTAAACCTGCTCATCTTCCAGTGTTCCATTAACTGAGATAAAAAAAAAATCTTATTTCTTAAGCCAATTGAATATCAGGCTTTATGATACAAAAGGAAAACTACTAAGTGTCTATATTGATTCTAGGATGTATTTCAATTTCAAACTACTAAAAAGATGTGGAAACATGGAAGGGAATTATTTATTAGAATTTGTAAAATATGCTATGACACAAAAATATAATTGACTTGGTTCATAATTTCGAAATTAAATTGTCTACCTGGGATTTATGATCTATAATTAGAAGTGGTTTCAGTTCAACGGCTACTTCAATGACAGGCTAAAGAATCTTATACTGCACTGATATTAACTGAATAGATAATTGAAAGAATAGATTAATTTTTCTAGATTCTTTTCATTTATAGACAAATGTATACAATAAAACTAATTTTTTTAAGAAAAGTAAAGATATTTTAAGAAAAGCTGAACAGAAAATTCTTTTTAAGGCACTGTGCAGTACTCCAATTTATGTAATTCTTTTTTTATCATTAACAGTAATTTACCTAAATCTCAAATTACTAAATATCTGTACCTGATTTCTGAACACTTCATCTCTGTATGAGATCTTGCTTAGCTCTTCTCTATGTGGGATGCACATTCTATTTTGCCTGGACCCTGATCCTTCATTCCAGATCCAACTGCCTCAGGGAGCAACAAAGATTTCTCTGCCTTTATTCAGTCACACACATTCACACATACTTAAAAACATACTGACATGTGATTAAATTTACTATTTTTTTCCCAATAGATGAAACAACATAGCTTCCTAGCACCAAAGCATTTCTCTTTTCTCCATGTGCTATACTATTTCAATAAACAGAGGTATGGTGCTTATTTAATGCCTGAAAATAAATACAAATCAATAAATCATGTAGATACAGAAAATCCAGCAAAAAAAAAAAAAAAAAGAAAAAGCACCTCTCTTTATCTAAGAACTACGTGAAAGATTCATTCAGATGGAATAAGTTGATATTAAAATAATTAATTAGAATTAATGAGCATCAGGGAGAGAATGTAATTTAGGAATTGACACCTTGAACAACTCCCCTGAGCAGTTTGTATTCTGGGTTTTGGTTTTGCTGTTGTTGTCTTTAAATTTCCATTTAACTTTTTTAGAAGATACAGAGAAAGTAATCTAATCTGTCATCTGCTGGTTTTATCACCCAAATGCAACATTTGGACTGGGCCAAGACAAACTCAGGAGATCTTGACCTATCACCTGTTGTCTTCCAGGGCTATCAATAGCAAGAAGCTGGAATGGAAAACTGAACCAGAACTTGAATCCAGGATCTGATAGAGAATCGGAGCATCCCATGGAGCGTCTTAGTGACTGCACCAAATGACTCTCCCTGCTCTTTTGGCTTTAAAATTCTTATTCTGATTCCCACTCATTCTACATTTCTTACATGCTAAAATATTTTAATGCCATTATACATCAAGAACATCTCCCTACAATTTAAATTAATTAAATTATTTTTAATACTGAAGAGTTTTTTAAAAATCACCTCATGGCGAAAGCTGATGTAAAGCTAGCACTCATAAAGCAAAGCTCATCAGTAAAGCTGATGACACGTCTTATTATTTTCAGGGAACAAACTAGAGAAAGATGTGGCTTTTACTTGGCTTATGTGATCAATAAGACAATAAAAACACATGCAAAATTTGATGAACAAATTTTTTGTCATTGTGGTACATGATGATGATAAGCCACTGATGATTCAGAGACAAAATGTTTCAGAAATTTCTTGCAAGAATATTCATTTGAAATATGTATATGAAACACTCTCCTTTTAGATACAAATATAACACTTGTGGAGGGAGGTAATAGAGCAAGAGCAAGGATAATACAATGGCTAAACAGATAACTTAAAACTTCCAACACATATTCACTTTTTAGTTAAAGCAGATTTTTTTTATTGCTGTGTAGTCTGAGCATCCCTGATAGATCCAAAAATTATTTCCAAAAATGAATTTTAGAAACCTGTGGCAAAGTAAGCATTTACCAAATAGTTTTAATAAACCAAACTGAACTTATTGATGTAGCACCACCACCCCTGGAATCCCCTCCCACACAGAACCTGTGACAATCAGAGCAAAGAGACTATTTTAAGATTAATTCATACTCAAAAATAAATGGTTGAAGAAACTGTACCATGCATTACAATCTATTAAATTCTCAGTGCATTAATACAATAAGGTAATAATACCTTAATCAGTATAAGTGTAGACAACTTGAATTTATCCAAGAAGAAAAATATAATAGGCTTTCAGTGGTTAAGTTTGCAAGCAATAATTTACATATCTTCCTAATACCTAGCTCATCTTGCATGGGTAGTTTCAACAACCACAGTAGCAGAGAACCCATATATGAGGCAAACTTAACTAGAAATCACCAAATTATAAAATACAAGTTCCAATAAAGAAAAGTGAAACAAATATAAAACTACTATTTGATCTGAACCAATGATTATTAAAGATAAATAAATACCTACGATGCAAAATGTATCTCCTCAATACATGGGGTCTTCAAAAAGCTTACGGAAAGGGTTATTATGAAAATACAGTGTCTGGATTTCAAAAACTTTTTATACCACAATAAAGTTACCTTTTAATTGCATTTTCTGTAAACTTTGTGAAGTGCTCTTGTATGATTTCCTTCCTCTTTAAACTAAGAATTCAGATTCTGTGCACCCAGGTAAGATACTAAATTTCCTAGACTCTTGTTGGTCTGTGACGGGTCAAAAGAGTCTCAATTAAATGAACATGTGAGGAACACGTGGTTATCTTCATAGAGGAAAAGATATCACAAGCATATGTCTTTTGCCCTTAGTCCTTCCTCTTTCCTTGGCTGCTTTAATGTCACTGTAACATGAATGTTCTCACCTGCAACCAAAACTCATCTCTAACCCAAAGGCAGATCTAACATCTTCCAAGCAACTGATTGTTGTTAAATGGTTCCTCAAATACATGAAAATAAAGCAAATACTTATAAGCCAACTGTGGTAATGAACTTTTTACCCCTTTAAATAACACCAGAATGCTGGCAGTAGTCATTTCTTCAGGACTTGGAATTTCCAAGGGCTTAAAAATGAAGCTTTGTTTTTTCTCTCTCTCCTGGTTGCAGGTGGGACCATAAACCCTTTCAGCATGACTCAGAGAGAACACCCCATGGCCAACATGAGACTGTCACCTGAAAAAGACCACTAATGAAACAACGTAACAACTTAGGGGGAAAATGTGTTTAGTTTCCAATTACTAACTAGTCTATATGGAACTTTAAAATATTTTACCTAGCCTGTGGTTGCCTGTTGAATGAAAGCAAGAGATTTAGAAAATGAAACTTAATGAAGCAAGTTTTGCTCAATGCAAAGTTCTCTGTAACAGAAAACGTAATTCGAACAGGTCAGATTAACTGTCTAGATTAAGAAAGATATGGTCATTGAGCAGATTCTCCCTAGATAGTGTCTCCTTGACCAGTTATTATCACATCTCACGTCAATGTCAGCATAAATCTAATCACTTTCTCTCCATACAACCTTAAAATACAGAAACCTGCATGTTCAAAATCCTTCTTTGACATCTCTCCCAGTCTAATACGTCTGGTGTTTTCCTGAAATCCAAGGCAAAGGTGAAGGATTTATTAATCTTTAACTATCAGAGGATGTTTTCTTTATTTTCTGTATTGCTTACGACCTTTGCAAAGAGGAGGTTTAAGGGACAGCAGAATAATTACCTAAATGTGCCCTGGGAAGTTAAAGTATATAAACACCTTCTGTGCTTTTCTTTGCTGAAGATTACTCATATTTGAGTAAAAACTGGGTGTCAAAATCCCCTGAAAGTCCCTGCCTTTTAAGTTACTTGAATGTCCATTTTTTCACTTTTTCAAAATCATTTCAGCCAAAAGTGCACTCAGATCTTCCATTTGCTGCAGTGCTCATTTTGCAAATGTATTTTTATTGAAAGCATTATATATAAAACCTATAAATACTCTGAACAATAGGGCTTTGATATGTCTGAAGATTTTTCAAAAACATATTCACAGTTTCTTTCAGAAGAAATATATGACAATGAAGTTAAACTTCAGCTCACCTTCCAAACATAACTCAGTTACTCCCAGATTTATCAGTTCTCCTCACTCCTGAAAAACATTTGGAAATCTGTCTGTGGCACTTTGGTATACAAATTTCACTTCAAATTTTCTGATGTTCAGGTCAGGCATTTGGCATAGCACCTAAAATACTACTGGGGCAGCTCCATCCCATACCTGTGCCTGAGTTAAGTCCCATCTTGGCTTCAAATCCCAGCTTCCTGATAATGCAGATTCGAGGTCATGGAGGTGGGGGTGCAGGGGAGAGGTTCTAGCTGTTGCTGGATTTTAAGGTGTAAACTGTGTCGCTGGGTGATCTGTGTATGTGCATGTGTTGCTGTATCTTTTTCTCTGTGTGTGCATTTCAAATACACAAAGAAAAATTTTAAATTTAAAAATTTTGGTGTTCATAGAATGACCAAGATAACAGACTTTTTAATTTGTAAAAATATAATAGAGAAAAAGCAGCACATAATTTTTTTTCCTAAAAAAAAAAAAGACAACTTTGTTTCTGGACAGCAGGAAAGCAGTCAGTTATTTCTGGATCATTTTCATTGCATAAAAATATCACAGATCCAAATCCTGCCCTCCAATGATTTTCCCTAAAGTTACTTGAGTCCATATGTTTCTGGAAGTTGAATTTGCTTCACTGCATTTAAAGGTTTAATCATGCAGTTATTACACAGGCAGAATCTCCATGAAAGTGAAATTCTGTTTGTGTAAGAATAGTGTATTTGAATATTTCCTGAAGCAAAAAGTGGTCAAAGACAGTGGAGAATTAGGGTTAGTGGGGAATACATCGCAGATCACCAAAACATTTCTGCATTTGCTAATTTTGCTTATGAGGTATCTACTTCCTTTTGTAACACACCAAGGCTTCTGAGAAAAGAGAGACGATGATAAACAGAATTCCCATTTATAGTTATCTCAAAAACAATAAACAACATGCCTTGTAATTTTTTTCTTAAAATTTTTTATCTCTAACCAGTAAGGAAAACATAAATTTTCATATAAAGCACCATTAAATACAAAGAGAAAAGAAAGTCAAAATCGCATGAGATTCTGCTTGAAAACATTTTTGAATGTCTGGTTGCCAATTTAATACCATATGGCCATTAATTGTGGAGTATAACATAAAATATTACGTGACTTTCTGCATAATTAATGAATCTTAAATTCAAGGATTTAAGAGTAGGGAAAAAATGATTCTGCCAGATTCCAGACATTCAGAAACCTCTATAGAATGTCACAAATCCTCCTTTACATTTTCTGAACAGTTGTCAATTTTCTTACAAAGCTATATTCATCTTCATATCAAAAATACCTGTTTCAATTTTTCAGATAATAAGTAAAAAAAAAAACCCTCTACTACATCTGCACAAAATATGTCTATCCTCATTAGATCCATTTTCTCAATTAAATTCAAGTTTTTCTGTCCAAAAGGCATAAATCTGGGTATTGATTTAACTATAAAATCATTGAAACTCCCGGTAGCCTTCTAAAACCATTTTACTTGGATGAGCATGTAAGCTTTTAAAATATCAAGCTATTCCAGTATTTAATACACATAACTGCTTCCAGAGGACTAAAGGCAACAAGGCACAGCTGCCCATTATATTTGAAGAACTACACTAGACTGCTGGCCAGTTTCTTACTAATTTTGTGCTTTTTTTTTTTTAAACGTTTGCTTCTATTTTATTCAGCATGGGTTTGATACCTTTTGAACATGAACCATATCACCAGCAGCCAAAATCAATAACCTATCTAATCAAGGACCTATAAACTAACAACAGACCCTTGGTGCTCTGTTCCTATAAAATGTAGTTCATTCTAAGTCCTTCTTTCCAAACCAGTCTAACTCTAAATTTATTATCCTCTTCTGACAAGGTTAGAGCATTGTCTACCTAGAATTCTAGAAAGACTGTTTTGGGAAGCAAATCAATTACCTCTTCAATAGAAAGAAGAAAAAATAAGAAAGAAAAGAAAAAAGCCCTCTCTAAACTTTCCTGAAATCTTTTTATTTAGCTTCAATTTTTCTTTTGAAAGCAAGGAATCTCAGTCATGAAGCTTTGATGCAGCAACCAGCTACTTCCTTTCAAACAAAAATCATGAGTAAATATTTCATAGACATGTCTCTAGTGTGAATTGCACAATATGAAAAGGAGATGTTAAGGAAATATTTCTCTAAATCATACCAAATAAGAAATACAAACATTTTCCTAGATCCATGATGTTTTGAAGTGTAAGCCACAAATCCTTCTTGCATAAAACATCATATGGTTTCTTGATATCCTGAAAGCTGTGTCTGAATAGCCTTCGCTCAATGACTTCATACTGTATTTGATACTTCTATTTATTTTAAGCTTCTTCAAATGGTATTTTCCATCTTTAAACTGAGAAGGATTTTTGCCTTGAAAGATTATTCAAAGGTAGCAATATAAGCAAAATCAAAGTTTATCCAAAATCTCTTTTTTTTTCCTCCCAGATCTGTGACATTAAACACATGTGTGCCAAACTACTTTCCATGACAGCAATTTTCCTCATATATATTCAATGATTTTATGAGTCTTTTTCCCCAGCTACAACACTGATTTTCTGGACAGGGACCATGATGTCTTCACCTTGTTCCTACAAGGTTTCTATTACTAGAGCAGCTTTAGCATAGTAATAAAAATACAATCCTTGCCTTGGAGGGAAACTCAGAACTTCAAAACAGAAAACAGCTGGAGAACTTGAATCCATCATCAGCAGATACTGGTGAGAATTACACACAGAACTCACTGCTTCCTGATCAAAATAAAATCAACAACACCCTTTATAGGATAAGAAATTAAAATTCAGAACAAACATAATAAATAAGGTTCATGCTAATAAACTGATGGACACACATAAATGAGCTGTGAGAACGGAGAGGCCATGAAGTAAGTACTGATAGGGAAATACTGGGACTGATGTTGGCTACCAGTCCTCAGTCTAACAGTGTTCTTATCTGTGTGCACTGATCTCCCTGGCTTGTGTTCCATGTATCACAGAGCTAATCTCTCCTGCTGTTGCTTTGTATCCACGCTCAGCTCTGGTGCAAAGGTGTGTTGTCACCGAAAACTAGCCATGACACATAAGCATGGGACTCTCCCTGGCGACATAAGCACTGTATCAGTGGTGTTCTTTAAGAGGTGCCACTACTGATTCAGGTGACGAGCTGTTTTGCTAATAAAGGTGATAGATAATCCTTATCTATCACTCTTTCCTCCCTTAAGTGTCTTGGGACCAACAACACATTCCTTCAGGGCAGCACCCGGGAGAAAAGAGGGGATATGTGGCTGGGAGATACTGAAGTTCACTCGTCTACCGATGGTTCGATGTGTGCTCTTAAATGCATCAACCTTGCTTTAACTAATGCTTTAACTAAGACATCTGGAGATGAACTAGGAAAGCATGAAGTCACCACTCTTTACCTTCGGTTAATAACATGTGAACCAAGATATCTCCCTCTGTCTCTCCTTTTTCCTGTAAATCTATTAATAACAGTAAATCCTTTAAAAATTAGAAAATATGTGAATCTCTCATGGAGCATTTCTTTAGTTTTGGAGCCAATTAATTTACATCCCTAAAACTGGTTCTGTGGGGTCTGGTGCAGTAGCCTAGTGGCTAAAGTCCTCGCCTTGGGCACATCTGGATCCCATGTGGGCACCAGTTCCAGCCCCAGCAGCCCTACTTCCCATCCAGCTCCCTGCTTATGGCCTGGGAAAGCAGTCAAGGATGGCCCAAAGCCTTGGGACCCTGTACTGCTTGGGAGGCTTGGAAGAGGCTCCTGGCTCCTGGCTTTGGATCAGCTCAGCTCCAGCTGTTGTGGTCACTTGGGGAGTGAATCGTGGGATGGAGGATCTTCCTCTCTGTCTTTCCTCCTTTCTGTATATCCAACTGTGCAATGAGAATAGATAAATCTTAAAAAAAAAAAAAAAAAAAACAAAAAACCTGCTTCTGTGAAAGCGGTATTGTTTCCCCTGTGCAAGGGGATCTTTGAGATTTTCTTGCACATTCAGGTGTAATCCAAAATCAATACACCAGCCATTCTCATTATAAGCTGTTCAAATGATTCTTCAAATTCAGTGATAAGGACGACGGCAGCATCACCTGCGATGGCCACAGGCTTCTTCCTGGATGAAGCCCATCACTGCAGCCATCTCCAGCACAGCCATTACCATGAAAGATTTAGCAGCTGGAGTGTCATAATGCAGTTGGTGCTGACGCTGATCGGATTCTAAGCTGCCCACGGTTCCCATAACGCTCTTTAAGTTGGCAAGAAAGCTGACGCATTTAGTTGACCAAATATTCAGGAGATACAGATCTCGCAGTAGACGAAAATCAGGAGTTCCTAAAAGGAATACTCTTATAATATCTTTCTCAGTTAGATCTCTCGGTCACTGTGTTCTTAGGGGCATCTCACTAAGATTTGCTTTGCCCAAAATACAATGAGCTGTTCATCACGGTCAAAGGCTGTGAAAATACATATTCTGTCACACTGGGGAGATGCTGCATCTTCTAAGTATGCTCTTTATTTTCAAATATAACATTTCGCTGGGAGAATGTTAGATGTTAGAAACTTGCTCGGTGTTATTTTAAATATAAAAAAATCACTGACTACATATTCTATATCTATTACTATATGACAAATAATACACCATTTTGTCTATCAATCCAGTTATTTTTATTTATTAGCCAATGATAGCTTAACATGCAATATACAGAACTCTATTGTCAAATAGAGTAGTCACTAATCACATGTGACTACTGACCACTGAAAAGGTGGCAAATGGAGATATGCTGTATATTTAAAATATACAACAGATTTCAAATACTATGCATCAAATAAAGATTTATATTGACTTCATAAGAACGATAGTATTTTGGAAATACAGGTTAAATAAAATAATAAAATTAATTTTATTTTTAAATATTTTTAATGCAACAATTCAGGTTACCTGAACAATTCAGGTTACTCATATATAGCTTGAGGCTTACCCTATATTTATATTGGACAAGAATAGTTTTGATGTCAAAGAGAATAATATCACTAAGATATAATGATTTCTACTTTTATCTATCTCCAAAATTCTCTTTCTTAGGAGGATAAGGAAAGGAAAATCTATTAAGATGCTTAATATGCAAACTATAAACTGCCAAGATTTATGATTTACTAAACATTTTCATGGGCAAGCCTTTGGTGTTGAGATTATAAAGAAATTTTTCAACAGCCAACACAGAGTTTCTCTGTACAGTTAACATTGGTATTCCAAACCAAATCACTACATAAGCAACAAGACACGTCGAATTTTGTGTAAATATCTGCAAATTCAGCTCAAGCAAAAAGAGTGAATGGTGAGCAAGAACTTTGAGAAAACAGGCAATGAAGCATCTTCTGTTCCCTTCTTCTTAGATGAATATCTCTCTTGCAGGACAAAGCTAGGATAGGAAGTTCAGCAATGAACTTCTTCCTAATTTTTCTAGAGGGTAGCTTCTGCATATATTAGTCCAGTCAGGCTACCATAACAAATGTAATAGATTTGATGGCTTATAAATAACAGAACTTCACTTTTCATGTTTATATACGCTCTTCTCCTGAAAAAAAATTCTATGTAGAAACTCAAAAACAACAATAACATGAAAAAAGTAAGTAAGTAAGGGCCTCTGTTGTGGAGGTTTAAGACATTGCTACACCAGAATCCCAAATGAACACCAGTTAGAGTCCCAGCTGCTCTGCTCCTTCTACAACGTCCTGTTAACGCGCCTGTGAGAGCAGTGGAAGATGGCTGGGGTACTGGCAGGTGAGACTCGGCTGGAGTAGGCTCCTGTAGATACCCAGTCCAGTGCCAGCTATTACGGCAATTAGGGGAAGTGAACTGTTCATAGAACTCTTTCTCTGTGTCTCTTTTTCTGTAATTCCGCTAATAAATAAATCTCTTCCTTAAAAAAAAAAAAGTAAATTTTGCTTTCTCCAAGCACTATTCTAAGAAATTCACATGTGCTAATTCACATGGTTGTGTGTATGTTGGGGGAACCCAAATAACTGATCAACAGCTGTTGCCCACTCAGGGTATAGGAAGTTTGTCAGAAATGGGGTCCTCTCTATGCTATAGAAGAGAAAGTCGACCCACATTGAGAGTGAAACATTTGCCTAACATGACACTATGAAAGAACCAAGATTGTGTGGCTCTAAACCTAGGCACATAACACTGCATGTGTTGTCTTGATGTAGAAGCCCTAATTGTTGCACAAATGGGAGTTCATGGTAGATCCTGGCTCATCTAGAAGTAGAAACAGGTTTGATGAACCAATTAGATTTCAGGTGGTAAAATCAGAAAAAATATCAACACAAGTTTAATAAAATTTATGGCATGAATAGAATTTGCTTCAATAAATGCCTTCAAGTTCCAGAGAAGATGGCTCACTTCTTAAAAACACGAATTATTCTCTGATATACCTTCCTTTGGGTGATAGACACTATTAAGTGAACATAACCTTCTGGTAGAGGTTTCATCTATATTATCTCAGAGAGAAATAAGTATTATTATTTTTGTCATGTAGATAATCAAACTGCCTCAGAAATTTTAGGTAATTATCTCCAAGTGACACAGTCAGTAAGATGTAGAACTAAATAAGAGCTTTGGTCTGTCAGAGACTCTTGCTACTTGTTTCTCCTCAAGTGACAAACAACATGAGTTGTAATACTGAAAAAATTTTTAAAAAGCCTTTTACTAACTAAAACTATATCAGCACAGTTACTGCAAGACTGATGGACCAGTGTCTCAGATTATTTAACCCCTGGTGGATAAGGGAATCATTTAGTAGTTAACCATTTAGGGGTAACCATAGAAATCTTCCCTAAAACAAGAATACATGGGCTGAAAGGGCAAATGGCTAAACCATGTAAGCTTCCAGATCATACTACTTGGAACTACTGCATCTCATTCACAAGTAAATTTAATATTTAGTACCTGGAGGTCAGGACACTAGAAAAGATTCAGGAAAAGTTCTTTTTTTTTTTTTTAAAGTTTCTCTAGTACAATAGCAACCTTAATTTTGAGAACTTCAGCAAAACTATGGTGTTACTATTTTCCTAAGTCACTGCTTTTATAAATTTCCAAACCTCACCTTCACCATCATCTTCAACATAGCTTCCATGCTACAGTCTTGCCAATGGCCTCAAAATATGCCTTTGATTCTAACTCTCCCATGCTTAAAGTTTTTAAAATGTCTTTCATAAAAAAATAAACATCTGCACAGTACCTAAAAGAATAAATTCTAAATTGTACAAAGTAAAGCACTGATATAATCTGCGTTATAATAATAGGACAAATTAAGGAACGCGAAGGGAGCCATACTGGAACAATGTTTCTGTAGAGTAGTGAGGTTTAGATAGTATTCATTTAAACTAGATCTCTATCTGAGACTCTCAAATAAATTTTAAGAAGAACAGAAACTACAGACCAATAATACCCCTTGATAAAATACTTCCAGATCAAATTAAGTATCACATAAAAAGAATTATACTCCATAACCAAGTATGATTTTTATTGGGAATGCAAAGATAGCTTAACACCTAAAAATCAATTAATGTCAAAACACAATATTATTAAAAATAGAAGGGGGAAGAGAGCAGATAAGTATCTCAGTAGATGAAGGAAAAGGCATTCAAGAAATTGCAATATCCACAGATAACAAAAACTCTGAACAAGCTTAGAGTGGATGAGAATTTCCTTAATGTGATAAAGAGCATGTTCTATGAAAACTTCATAGTAACATCATACCTCATGACGAAAGAGTGAAACAGCCCCTAAATGGGAAGCAAGGCAAGGATATCCTCTACCTCCTTTAACACTATACTGAAAGTTTTAGCTAGTAACATCAGCTCAGAAAAAGAAATAAATGTACCTGGACCAAAAAGAATGCGTATTGGCATCAGGACTGACATATAGATCAACACAACAAACAGGAAATGACTAAATAGATATCACAGACTCTTACCTTAACATATGCAAACCTTAACTGAAAATGCATTCTATGAGAGTACTCAAAAATTGTGAGAAATACATACTAAGTTTTAATTGCAGTTTTCCACAAACTTTTTGAAGTGCCCTTATAGACAAAGACCTAAAATGGTATAACCGCTAGAGGAAAACATGGGATGTTATTTGAATTTTTCAGATATGTCACAAAAGCATAATGTATAAAAGAAAAAAGTTCTTAACTTTGATCACGTTAAAACTCAAGCTGTATTTCTAGAAATGTTAAGAAATGCAAAAATCAGCAACAGACTGAGATCAAAATAGTTATAAAATCAGGGCTGACAATGAACTTATACCCAGAACATGAACGGAACTCTTAAATTTGTTTGAAAACAAACAATCCAATGGAAAATGAACAAAACATTTAAATAGACATGTCATCATAAAAGACACAAGGAGGGTAAATTAGCAGAGGTAAAGATGATGAAAATTGTTAGTCACTAGAAAACCACAAACAGAAACCACAATAGGATGAATTTTACACTGACTAGAACAACTGCAACAAAAAGGTTAGACAATAATAATAACCGCAAAACAGAGCCTGAAACTGACGACTCACGGGGGAAAACAGTGGCCTATGTTTCAAAAGATCATATGTACAAACACACATACACACAGAAGGGAAATGAAAAATACGTCCACACAAACACTTGGACATGAATATTTCAAAGACTGGAACATTCTATAAGTGTATCAACTAAATGGATAACCAGAATGTGGTATTTCCATGGAAAAGGATAGTATGCAGCAATAAAAAAGTATGAGCTAGAGACACATGTTAGAATACGGAACAAATCTTAAAAATATTAGGCTCAGTGAAACATTCATAACAGAAAAGATTGCAAACAGTATGATTTCATTTACATCAAATGCCAGAAAAGGCAAAGCTATAAAAATGGGAAGCATGTTAGTGGTTCTTGGAAGTAGAAACAGGAGTAGAGGAGACTGACAGCAAATACAGATGAGCGATCACACTGGGATGATAAAAATATTCTAAAACTGGTTCGTAGTAATGGTCACACAACTTAGAAAATTAACAAAAATTCTTTGGAATTTATACATGAAGAGGCGAATTATCTGATATGCTAAATATGCCAAATCATTATTTTTTTAAAAGCCCATGCAAACTTCAAATAAGTCTTGTAAAATGCAAAGTTGTATTCTTCTTACTCAAGAAAAAAAAAGCAAAAGCGCACGGAGTATGGGCTCCGGAGTCAGACCTGACTTGAAATCTGACTCTTTTACCTGCCAGCACTGTGGCTAGGGCAAGTCATTTCATTCTCTGACATTTACAATCCTCTGCTGTTATATGGGGTTGATAATCAGTGCCTCCTTCCAATATCATTATGAGAATAAAAGTCAGTGGAGCCATTCAAGGCCTTCAGCCAATACTAGGCCTAGAGCAACTCTTCACTGATTGGTGGCTAGGATCACTTTCAAATTATTTTTGGGCTTCTGCAAAATGAGTATTTCTTTAGTGTTTTTGGTTTGCACATCACCCCTAGACATTCCTAATTTGGTATAGTAATTATTACTGTTTTCACTTAAAGTCTATACTTACTCTGCCCACCTAAGATACATGTTCTTCATACTCTGCTAACCCCCTCACAGCATTCCATTCCACTCAAGTTGCTTCTCTCTCTCTCTCTCTTTCCCTCCTTCTCTCTCTCTCCCTCTCTCAGATTTATTTATTATTACTTGAAAGGCAGATTTATAGAGAGAAGGAGAGACACGAAGAGACAGAGGGAGGGAGGGAGAAAGAGAGAGAGATCTTCCAACTGCTGATTCACTCCTCAAATGGCTATAATGGCTGGAGCTCAGCTGATCTGAAATCAGGAGCCATGGGCCTCCTCCAAGTCCCCCACAAGGACCAAGGGCCCCAAGGGACTTGTGCCATCCTCCTCTACTTTCCAAGGCCATACGCAGGGAGCTGAATTGCAGTAGATCAGCTGTGACATGAACCAGCACCCATATGGGTTGCCAGCGTTACAAGTGGAGGATTAGCTTGTGGTGCCACTATATCAGTCCTGGTTGCTTCTCTTTCAAATGTTTTATAAATTTCCATTTACATATTATTCATGGGATATATAACTTCCCCAAGCAATATGTAATGTCTGTGGAACAAAAAATAAATAAAAATGATTAGGAGAAAAGGTAAAGATCCTTAAAAATATCCTCAAAAGTATTTGTAAGGTAGTAGCTGCATTTTCATTGGCTAACCAAGAAATTTATGCCCTACTTCTTCGAACCTTGCTTTCTAAATAGGTATCAATCTAAGACGAGTAGAAGTGAATTTAGTGGAGACAGGAATGAAAATAACTTTAGGTGTTTCAGAGGCTTAACTTACCACAAATTCTAAACTCTGGTTTTAAACTCTCTTAATACACTACAGACATTCAGTAGCATTTTTTTTTTGAATGAAGCAAATGGACTTTTGTCATCCTAAATGTTCCTAGTTAGTGATAACTTAGTGAGTTAAATGCCTGGAACCATGGGGAAGTTATCCCTTAGGGCACCCAGAACTCATATAAGACGGTCAACATTTAAAACCCGTCTCTGCTTCTGATTCAGCTTCCTACTGGTGTCCATGCTAAGAAGCAGAGGTGATGGGGCACCTATTTGGGTTTCCTGCCATCCATGGGAGAGATGCAGACTCAGTGCCTGGTATGAGGCATCAGCCCGGGTCAGTTCCAGCTGGTGGGTGTTGGAAGAGTAGACCAGGAAATGTAAGTCCTACCTCTATCTCTTACTATCTCTATCTTTAACATTCTCTTTCTATATTTCACACAAAGACAGCTAATAAACTTTAAAAAAAAAAAAAAAAACATCTTTATTTGCTTTAAAAACATAAGACTTCTTGGGCCCGGCGGTGTGGCCTAGCGGCTAAAGTCCTCACCTTGAATGCCCCGGGATCCCATATGGGTGCCGGTTCTAATCCCAGCAGTTCCACTTCCCATCCAGCTCCCTGCTTGTGGCCTGGGAAAGCAGTTGAGGACAGCCCAATGCTTTGGGTCCCTGCACCCGCGTGGGAGACCTGGAAGAGGTTCCTGGTTCCCGGTTTTGGATCAGCACGCACCGGCCCGTTGCGGCTCACTTGGGGAGTGAATCAACGGACGGAAGATCTTCCTCTCTGTCTCTCCTCCTCTCTGATATCTGACTTTGTAATAAATAAATAAATCTTAAAAAAACCCATAAGACTTCTTGTACAATAAAGCATAAGCATGTTTCATCTACAAAGTCAGAATATCTTCCTCATGGAACACGCAGGAAGAAAGGAAAAACACACACTTGGCAAAGTAGTCACAGATTACCTCTAAAATAATTAAGACTTTCATACAAAGAGTTTTTAATAAACTTTTTAACATGGGAGTTCCTGAATGAGTTCCTTGCTCCAAGCTTCATATCCATCATAATTCCTGCTGTTGTGGACATTTGGAGAGAAAACCCCTGGATGGGAGAACTCAATCACTCTCTCTCTCAAGCAACAAAACAAAATATCTGGGCTCAGAACAGCCAACCTCAGAGGCACAGTGAGAATAACTAAGACCACATGGATGAAGATGCTTCAGTGCTTTTGGACACAATTTAAAACCAAAATCATGTTCATTCCATTACTCCCTTGACTATGAATGGGTGCAACCCAGAGACGAAACCTCAGCTGCTTCCCCTGAAGTTTAAAGATACCACTGGGCTTAGTCTGTCTCGTCTTTTCTCTCATTCTTTAAGCAAAGGAGTGGACTTCATAAATTAAACTTGGACCTTCTGTCTGGAAGGAGGCAGGGATGTGAGGAAGAGCATTTGTTTTGAGACTTGGCTTCAACTATTAAAGCTTTGAGCAAATCACTCCATCTCTGCAGTCAGTGTCCTCATCCACAAAATGGGAGTTAGTATCAAAGGTTACCCTTGAGTGCTGTGCAGATGCAAATGTTTATTAAATATTCAGTAACCTTGTTTCAAAAAGATGCATGTTCAATATTTGAGTAGCTCTATCGCCTATCAGTCCTATTATTTGTTTCACTGTGTAGCTCTGTAAGTTCTTCTCTGCCTTCTATCCTGAGCAGGAACTTTGTTTTCAAAACAAATTCATTTTGTAGGGACAGAACTAAAGACTGATTTTTCAAATATGCTGCAAATAGAAGATTTCTTGCATATTTTGTGTGTTATTAGAGCAGAATGTAAGAGAAAGGGTTAGCAGAATGAAAGCTTCATTACTGCCCAGGCCAATTTGACTCTTACAAACCTAATTAAACATGTCTTGAGTATATAAAATATATCATTCCCAGATAACACCATTCCGTTAAGTTCTTCATCTTATTAAGAGCTTGCATTAATGCTTCTTCAACATAAATTTTGTATCCAGACAGGTACTATTTGAGAAGGCTCACAATAGGAATGACCTAAATTATGGTGACAGAGGGAAAAGATAGATCACCAGTGCTTGTCTCAATGAGAAGAGGAATGAAGATTCCATCTTCCATTATTGCTCAATCCTAGTGTGCTAAAATTATCTCCTGAAAAAAAGCTTCCTTCCTCAAGCCTAAGGCTCCCCTGGGATCCTACATCAGATTAAGGATTTTCATAATCCAGAGAAATAAATCTCAACTCCCACTGCTGAAAGGCCCTTAGCTACTCCTGAAATCTCATACTTTACAAATGAGGACAACCAGGCACAGAAGGGTCACATGTATATGGCTAGAGATACTGAAACTAGCATGATATTGTGAAAGGAAGCAGTATTAACACAAGCAAAAGATTCAGCACAACTGATTTGATTACTAAGAACTAAAAACAAGGAGAGGCAGATGTTTAAGATGATGGTTAGGACTACCCCAACAATTAATGAGTGAAATGATCATTTCTCCACTCAATTACTGTCCATAGTCATTGTGTTTGTTCCCACTAGAGTCTTTTTGCTTTTTATTTGTTCAAATTCTTATTCTTAGAAATATTAAGCATTTGAACTATACTGTCTCAAAAACTATAAAAGGAAAAGAAGAAAGAAGCAAGGTAGGAAGGGGAGGGAGGGTGGGGAGAGATGAAATGGAAGGGAAGATGCGAGGAACAGAATATCATTATATTTTTAATACAGTATCTAAAAACCACGTTGACTCTGTTGAAAAAAAAAAACAAAAAAACTTAATTTTAAGTAAGTGAAAACTGAAAAATAATACTCTCATCCTATATTGGAGCAGCCAGATTTTGGGTGCCAGTGGTCTGATAAAACAACAAGGCAAACCCTGGGATGAAGTAGAGCTGGCTCAAATAACTGAGTGACTGTCACTCATGTAGAAGATTCAGATGGAGTTCTGTCTGGCTCCTGACTTTGGCCTTTCCCAGCCTTGGTTGTTGCAGATATTTGTGAAGTAAACCAGAAGATGGGAGGGTACTCTCTCATTCTCTTTCTTTCGCACCTTCAAGTAAATAAATAAAGCCTATAGCAATTTTTTAAAATGTGGAATTTGTCCATTGATCTAATTTTTACAAGCTTCTTATACTTTTACCAACTATCTTAATATGCCACTCGTGGAACTATCCCTCTACCCTTTGGAGATTTTCTCTCCAATGTATTGTTTTCTTAAATGCAGATTTAAGTTCCTCTTTGCGTGCACACTCTGCTAAGAATCAAAGATGAACCCAAAGTCTCTTTCATGTTCCCCAGATAAAGTCCACATTTAAATGTAGCTTTCGAAATTTATGACTTTTTTTTTAAGAGACTAATATTCAAAGCAACTCACCCAGGTACACAAGCTCATTCTTAATTAGTTTGCTGTGTTTTAACCTAGGGGTTCTCAACTTGGTGCTACGTGGGGATAATTTGAAGCTTTCTGGAACAGGCTCAGTGTCCTCCCCACCCCCACTTCAGACCACTTCAGTCTCCTTAGAGGGAAGCAGGCACAGGAGGCAACATGACACAGCGACTAAAGGCACAGACTCTGAAACCAAACGGCTTGGGCTTAAAACTTGGCACCTCATAGAAACTATGTATCCTCCTTGTGCTTCTATGAAAGAGGGGGATAATAGACTACTTTTGAGGGATATTGTAAGAACTAAGGGACTGATACATGCAGAGCACAAAAAATTATTTCTATTACATAGAAAACCCTATGGTGATTTGTATACAGAGGCTAATACATTTTTTCTGATTTAAATTTAACTGAATACCATCTTTAATGGCCCTTACAATGGTGTTCTTTTTTTAAAGATTTATTCTTATTGGAAAGTTACATATACAGAGAGAAGGAGAGACAGAAAGAAAAGATCTCCCATTCAATGGATCACTCCCAAAACAGACGCAATGGCCAGGGCTGAGCCAATCCGAAGCCAGGAGCCTGGAGCCTCCTCTGGGGCTTCCACGTGGTGCAGGGTCCCAAGGTGTTGGGCCGTCCTCAACTGCTTTCCCAGGCCACAAGCAGGGAGTTGGATGGGAGGTGGGGCCACTGGGACTAGAACCGGTGCCCATATAGGATCCTGGTGCATGCATGTATGGATAGCTGCTACTAGGCCATCACACTGGGCCGACAATGGTGGTTTTTAAAAAGCTATTTACACCACATATTCTGGTATCACAGAGCCTTTAGCATTTAATACTGAGAATAAACATCCTGGGATAAAGCAATATGGATAAAGCTTTAAGACATGAAGCTGCGTGAAACAAGTAAAACCACAAATGTCATGTGATTGTAAATGTGTTCCTAGAATGGTTAAACTCAAGAAGCAGGATGGGGAGGTAGGTTACAGGAATTGGAGTTTGGGTACGAAATTTCTAATGGGAAAGATTTTTTTAAAAGTTCTGCAGAAGGATATTGGTTGCACAACATCAATACATTTAATGTCTTTCTGAACTCTACATTGTGTACATGAATAGCCAAAAAATAATAAAAATTCAAGTTTTAAGAGTTAAAAAATGTCAGGATTACAGAATACAGCTTAAATAAAGTTGATAACATGATTGCTTGCAATCTATCAAAAACCACTTGATGGGGACTAGGGGGTGGTGCTGTGGCATAGTGAGTGGGGCTGCTGCCAGTAACACTGACATCCATATGGGTGTCCTGACTGCTCAATTTTGGATCCAGATCCCTGCTAATGTGCCTAAGAAAGCAGCAGAAAACGGCCCAAGTCCTTGGGCCCCTGCATGATAGTGTGAGATCTAGAAGAACTTCCTGGCTCCTGGCTTCAGCCTTGTGCAGCCCCACCAGTAGTGGCCATCAGAAACGGGAATCTGGATGGAGAACTTCTCTCTGTCCCTCTCCCTCTCTCTATCTGTAACTCTGCCTTTCAAATAAAAACTCTTTAAAAACATTTTTTATTCTTTCCTCTCTTTCATGTTCCCCAGATAAAGTCCACATTTAAATGTAGCTTTCGAAATTTATGACCTTTTAATAGGTTCAATGGGAAATAACACAACCAAAAACAATTCCCCGTGACATCTATTGCAGTGAATTAGAACTGCAGAGGAAGCCCTGTAAGTTGCTCAGTTCTAAGCAGAAAATGCTGAACACTGATGGGTAAGACTTCAGTCACACTGTAAAGCTGCTATAGAGTTGACATTTGATTGATGCTGTGACAGCTTTTCAAACCCTATATACTGACTATGCAATCACATTAGACACTGCTCTTTCCTTTGTACAGTCATTTAAAAAACTTTGAGTGGGAGGATTTAAAAAAAAAACACTTTATCCACATCCCAAGGGTAAATATAATGACGGAATAATGCCCTTCACTTTGGCATTGCTTTCTTGGGAGAAAGTACAGATGAGTGTGTGTGTGTGTGTGTGTGTGTGTGTGTGTAAATCTATATCCATCCATCCATCCGTCCGTCCGTCCGTCTCCCTTCAAGGGACAATGTAGGCTCTGCAATTTCTTCAGCTTTAGTAAAGGGCCAATGGAATGATGACTTCGCATACATTTATATACTGTATTAGACACTTCTACTGAAATTCAATTGTGACTGTGAATGCTTCAGACCAGATACAATTTTAACATTTTCTGCTACTGGAGTGAAAAGACCAAAAAGCTATTTCAAATTCACATTTCCCTTTCCCAATTGATTGTGGCACTCCCTTTGGAACACTCCCATGCTACAATAGCTCTAACTTTCCAATCCATTTTCACTGGAGAAGTCTAAGCATAAAGTAATACCTTCTACTCTACCAGTCACTGTGGTTCCCCTAAGGTTATTTTTGTGTTGAAGAAAGTCACTGAATAGCAGACTGATAGCTTTTAGTCTTCTAAAGCTCATTGGCTAAGAAAATAATACACATAAAGGCAGCCTATTCCAACAATTTCCCAAGGGGAAAATAGTCTATTGCCACCCACTTTTAGGGACAGGGTTAAAGAATAAAATACCTTGGGGTCTGCTGAAGACAACATGCCAATACTGTACATCCTGATGAGGAAAGTAAAAACAATATCATGAAAATTGCATCTTTATGAAACATAGGGGAAATTACTCACCATCATAATTAGAAAAAAATCTGTCTACTGGTACTAGATGTTTTGCTGAACGTGTTCATTATCTTACTAAATGAAAATCTAAAAAGGGGTATCAAAAAGGTAGCTTTTTATTCAGAGAGCTCAACCTACTCATTCTTCCAGGGACTGTCAATGCTCAAAACCACACACTTTAAATGGGGACTTAAAATCCTCCTTCCAATTGTTTGATGTCATTTTTTCTTAATGGTATTTCTAAAACAAATGATCAATATTGACATAAAAATACTTTAAGCCTGAATGGCAAATATATCTCTGCATTAGGTGACATAATCATATCTTATTTTATAAATATTTTCATCTCAACTTGCATTAAATTAAAATAACTGGGGAAAAAGGACCAAAGAACATGGAGTTGCATTTCTAATTATACAATCATAAACACAGCTATGCTTTCCTTTTGGTGCTATGATCTGCAACTGTAAAATTTCCTTAACATCATTTTTAATTATCCTGCTTTATTTAAAAATCCTGTTTTCCTCTGTGTTATCTATTTCCTCAGGAGAAAAAAAAAGTGTTTAAAAATTTGAGGCCTATTTGATTTTTGTCTTCCTTTTTAAAAAAAATTCATTTTATTTGAAAATCAAAGAAAGAGAGAAATAGAAATCTCCCATTCACTACCCAAATGTCTACAACAGTTGGGGCTATCTCGACCAGCCCACACACCCAACATTATTCTCAGGATATGTGAGCTTCAGTTCTATGGAGCTCCTCCTTTGAACTTCCAGGTTTATCTCAACCTTCCTCCCAGTCTTTGATGTTATAGCTTCTCCCTGTAGTTTATCAGAGATCTTTGCTATCTCCATTTTCTCCTTTTGCTTTTTGAGGCTTGTCATACCTGGTTAACCAATTTCTGCCATTGCAGTCTTTCCAGGGGAAGACCCTGAGTAGGTTTCTTTCCTGGAATAACCCCCACCTAATACACACATAGTAATAATCAATGAGAACTACTCCTTTGTATCTCTGTGGTTGTTGATTCAGCAACAGAGTGTCACAGTTTCAAATCTAGTCTTAGTTAAGCCATTGAATGTTTGCCCGCATAATTCTGTATTCTTGGAGATAATTTTTGTGTAGCTTTTTGCAGGGGCCACAGCTGTCACACGGTCTCTTCCCACATTTCCTTAGCTCCAATGTTAAATGGATAGATATTCATAGTTTCTCCTCTTATTTAGAAAATGAGGCATCCATGTCACAGAACTAAGACATTGACACCAAAGTTCAGTTTCACTCTGCAGGTATACCCCCAATGACTATGCACAGATGTTTGCATCCCGAGCCCAAAAATCACTGCATTTTTTTCTGTAGCAGCAAAAATAATCTTGATAATTTATTATACATTTAAATATAGGGCATTTGGGGCCAAGTTCAGAAGCAGAGCCAAATACGGCTCATTTTCTTCTAAGCATCAGGTTGGCTTAAATTTTGTAGCATTTTAACATCCTATTTTGAAAGATTTCAAGAGGTATGTGATACTTGGATAAGAAGTAGTTCTAGCAAAATAATATTCTTATGAGTTAAGTATAAATGAATCAGAAACACATGAACTGTATTTCCTTTGAAATGCACAGGGATTTAAAAGCTAATGGAAAAAGTGCTGGCAACTCACATTTAGAGCTTTTATTGAAACCAGGATGTTTGAATAAACATTAGACATTCAGCTAACTCAAACTGAAATAGGGTTCACCAATCCTTAATTATAACAGTGCTTTAAGTGATGAAGAAACACGTCATATTCGAGTTTCAGGCAGAAAGCTTTGCTTGGCATGTATAACTTTTGGGTTGAGAAACCTCTGTAGTCACATTATGAAAATCAAAAGAGATGTTAGACAGTGAAGTCGTAAGGTCAGTCTGGCAAGGACCATTGAGACAACAACTACCAGTTAGAAATGTAAAACAAGAAAGGACTGTTGAGGTGTGATTTTTGTTTTGAAATGAAATTAGAGCTGAAGACATAACTTAGAAAGAACATGCTTCTTAAATGGGCTAATAATGGGCTAATCAATATGAAAATGAAGAGTGAGGCCAGCACGGTGGCACTGTAGCATAGTCCACCACCTGCATTGTCAGCATCCAAGGTCCACTTCCAACCCAACTCCCTACTTCTAGCCTGGGGAAGCAGTGAAAGCTGGCTCAAGCCCTTAGACTCCTGTACTCATGTGGGAGACTCAGAGGAAGCTCCTACCTCCTGGCTCCTGGCTTTGGATTGGTTCAACTCTGGCCATTGTAATCATTTGGTGAGTGAACCAGCAGATGGAAGATATCTCTCTTTCTCTCTCTCTCTCTCTCTCTCTGTCTCTGTCTCTCTGTGTATGAGTATGTCTCCTCTTCTTTATATAACTCCCTTTCAAATAAAAAATAAATCTTTAAATAATATAAAGAAAATAAACAGTGATACCTGTGGGGTTTTCTTTGTGATCTGCTGGTTGTAATCTGGAGCTACAAACTACATGGACTGTAGATAGGAAATGAGCAGACTTCATTTCTCCAATGCCTAATGTTTGAATTAAGCTACTAATGAGCCAAGTGAACACGTAATGACTAGATAGTCAGCTAGTGACAGCATATGAAATCTCAACACTTTGAAAAATCACCTCTAGGGTTATCAAGAAGCTTTGAAAGAAACCAACAACAAAAATAACTTTGATGTAATCAACAAACCAATGACATTTTTCTCTGATCTAACGGGAAAAAAACTGTACTAAAATTAATAAGTAAACACAAGAGACCGAAATAGCTAAAGCAATCTTAAACAACAAAAATAAATCCAGAGGCATCACAATATCAGATTTCAAGACATAACACAGAACAGTTACAATTAGAACAAGCTGGTGCTGGCACAAAAATACACACGTAAAACAACTGAACAGAACCAAAATTCCAGAAATTAACCTACACATCTACAACCAACCAATCTTTGACAAAAGAGCTAAAATCAATCACTGGAGAAAGGATAGTCTCTTCAACAAACTGTGCTAGTAAAATCTGATTGATGTATAGTGAAGCATGAAACAAACTCCCCTACTTGCAACTTACACAAACATCAACTCTGAATGAATCAAGGATCTAAACCAGTGCCCTGGTATCATCAGATTTCTAGAGGAATACTTCAGGAAACTATGTAAAATAGCAGCAAAGATACAGATCACAGAAGCACAGGCAATAAAAGTAAAAAATGATAAACTGGATTACATAAAGTTGAGAAGTTTCCGCACTGCAAAGGAAATTTTCAATAAAGTGAAGACAACCTATTCAATGGGAGAAATATCTGCATACTATGCTAAAGATTAAGGATTGAGATACAAAATCTATAAAGAGCTCAAGAAATCCAGCAACAACAAAATAAACATTATCGTTAAGAAATGGGCAAAGGACATGAACAGGCATATTTCAAACAAGGAAATTCAAATGGACAACACTCGGGATCACTAGCCATGAGGGAAATGTAAATGAAAACTGGAGCGAAGTTTCACCTTACCCCCGTTAGAACGCTATCATCCAAAAATCAAAATTCCGGAAAGGATGTGAGGGAAAGAAACCGTAATCCTCCGTTGGTTGAAATGAAAACTAGTACAACAAGTATGAAGAACAGTATGGAGTTTCCTCAGAAATCTGAAAATACATCTACCGTTTGACCCCACCACCCCACACACTGGAATTTACCTAAGGAAATGAAATTAGTATATGAAAAAGTTATCTGTACACCCATACTTTTTGCAGTTCAATTCGCAACAGGTAATGTATGGAATCATTCTAGATGTCCATCAACTGGTGACTGGATAAAGAAAATGGGGTATACATATGCTATGGAATACTACTGAGCCACAAAAAACAACAAGGGGGGCTGAATCTGTGGCATAGCAAGTTAAGCCACTTCCTGTAGCACTGGCACAGCATAGGGGTACCAGTTCAAACCCCAGTTTCTTTACTTCCCATTCAGTTCCCGTGCTTACATGCCTAGCAAAGCAACAGAGGATGGCCCAGGTGTGTGGGGTCCTGGGCTCCTACAAAAGATCTGGATAAAACTCCTGGCTTCAATCTGGCCTAGCCGCAGTCACTGTAGCCATCTGGGGAGTGAAGCAGCAGATGAAAGATTCTCTCTCTCTCTCTCTCTCTCTCTCTCTCTCTCTCCTCCTCATCCTCTTCTCTCACTCTGCCTTTCAAATAATTAAACAAGAAATCTTTTTTTAAAATGAAATCATATCATTTGCAACAAAATGGAATCAACTGGCAACTATCCCACTTAGTAAAATAAGCCAGTTCACAAAAGACAAGCATTTGCTTTTCTTGACTTGTGGTAGCTAACATACAGGGGACAAAAAAATATATACGAACAAAATTGATATTTTGAGATTTGCTTATTGCATACCTCCTTTGTCTAGGCTTGAGGAACAGTGGCTTTTTTACTACTTGTTGAATTCTTTATTTAGTGATGGGTTAACCTTGTGATTATAAAATAAACTGAAAGTATGTCATTATGAAAGTTAAAGGAAAATTTAATTAAGGAGAAGGAAGGGTGGGAATGTGAACAAGAAGGAAAGGTAGGGTGGTAAACATCATTATGTTCTTAAGTATGTATATATGAAACATAAAATGTGTTCACCTTATATGAATAAAGATTTTAATGATATTATAAGCAGAATCACATAGCACATGAACATTTGAGATTGACTTTACCCCTTGGCATAGCTGAGATTCATTTAAGTTCTTTGCTGGATATTTAGAACGTCTCCAGTTTTAGATCATTACAAATGGAGCTGCTATAAAAATGCATGCATAGTTTTTGTAGCTATGAAGTTCTCATTTCTATAAGGCACATAGTTACAACAGGATGGTAAGCTAAGAAAGATACTTCAAAAAAAGTCTTGAGGGTCAGCCATTTGGCACAGTAGTGAAGATACCTCTGTTCTACAGGAGAGTACCTGGGTTCAGCACCTGACTCCTGACTCCAGCTTGCTGCTAATGCAGATTCTGGGAGACAATAGTGATGCTCAATAGTCGAGCATTTGCTGCACACACGGGAGACCTGAACTGAGGTCTTGATGCTGGGGCTACTGCAGGCATCTGGGAAGTGAACCAATGGACAAGGTGTCTTCTTTTTAAATTATTTTTTATTTTTGATGATTTTTACATAGTTGATTAGAGTGATAAGGGTCAAGGGATACAGGAAGGTGGGTGAAATCACAATTTCCACACTCTCTTTTTTTTCCTTCCTGTATCTGGAGGAAGGAGGGAGATAAAGGGAGAAGCCATACCCAACCTACCAATTATCCCAGGGTTTCCAATGTGGGGCATGCTTTGATGGTCCTGCTCAAGAGGTTTCAATAGTTCAACAGTTCTGAATTACTGTCGATCTCGCCAAGCACGATGAAATCTTTCCAGAATCCACTGGTTGACATAGTCCACCTCAGAGTCTCTGCCCAGATATTCATTGTCAACACTTGACTGGGTTGTTGATCAATTTGCTCTGTCCTTCGTGCTCTGTTATGGTACAACAACGTCCTCTGTAATGGTACAACAAGTCCAATGTAGACTCCAATGTACTTCCATATACTCCATGTGCACCCTGACATGCTGTCCACTGTCCCATCTAAGTCACTGAGAAGGCCCAGCTCTGACACATGCACTCCACGGTCAGACCATAGAACCTTCAATTTTTCAATCTCAACATTATGTTTGAGAACTCTAGTTGGTCCATATTTTCACCAGATGAAAGATGATGATCAGTATATTTAATTTTAGCTCTTCCTGTAGGTATACAGTAGGTTTAAGATGCAGTTCCTTAATGGATAATAATATTGACTTCTTTGCATACTTACCTGAATTTTGGATATGTTCTTCAGCAGATTGCCCAATATATTTTCCATTCGCTTAAAATATTTTATATTTATTTTTTGTTTTATTTATCCGAAAGAAAGACAGCGAGAAAGAGAGAGAGAGAGAAAGAGAAGAGAGAGAGAGAGAGAGAGAGAACTTCAGATATCTTTAATTTGCTGATTCACTCCCAAAGGGTCATTACTATTGGAAAGACTTAAGTAAGGAGTCAGGAGCTTCTCTGGATCTCCCATGTGGTGCAGAGGGCCAAGAACTTGGGCCATTCTTCTTCTGCTCCCCAAGGTGCATTAACTGGATCAGAATTGGAGCAGCTATAACACAAATCAGCACCTATATATGGGATGCCAGCATCCCAGGAAGCAGGTTAACCTGTTATGCCACAATGCCAGCTTCCCTATGAACATTTAAAAGGATCCTCATCTTAGTTTGTTTTCTATTACTATTAAAAGATTTCAAGATTATATGTTTTATAATGCAAAAAGTTCTGGGAAGTTGAAAGGCCAACTCATCTATTCAGGTTCTGGTAAGAATCACCTGGCTGTTTCACAACATGACATAGAAGCAAAATGGGAAATAGTTTCTTACAGATAGGACCAAGTTCATGAGATTGTCTTACTTTATAACAACCCACTATCACAAAATCTGAGTAATTTCTCAACACCATTAACCCCCTTCTTATGGCACTGCCCGTTTAACTTAGTTACCTTGTGGTTGGTCCCTTTCCTAAAGATCATATCAAATTAGTACCACCACATGGGGGAATCAACCTTCCAGCAGATTCAATTTTGGGAAACACTAAAACCATACCTAAGCCGTAGCAGCACACAATGGAGAAGACATTTGCACAGAAAATTACATGTTGATATTGTTCTTTCTTTAGTAATTTTGGGAAATATTATAGATAAAGTTTAGGATTGTCAAGATAAAAGTGTGAACCTGAAACACACACACACACACACACACACACACACACACACACACACACTTTTCTATTTAGATTTTGACAGACTAAATAACATAAGGATAGCAGTATTAAAAGCCATGTGTTTCATCAATGTAAGATAAAAAAGCATTTAGAAAAAAATGGACTTTGTATACATACAGTAATACTATTAGAGTTTCTCAGTATGGGTAGAATGGGGAGAGAAAACCATTTTATATACAGCAGTTTGGTATACTCATTATGGTTTTAGAGGTAAGGGCTCATTGCAAAGGCCAATTTGCTGCTTGTCCCTGTAAATGGCTTTATTAATAAATAAAACATATTGTTTAATGAGAAAAATGATGGTCAAGGTAAAAATGTAAAACATTTTAATGGGATATCTTACAAAAGTTCATTGACCTTTCTAAATATTTTGTGATGATTTCTCCTACGAAGGAAAGCTGCCTTTAAAGGCACACTTAATAGCATATAATTATTCCTGCAGCTTAGAATATCTAAGCATGCTTTGACAGGAGTCCAACATTGTCTCCAAAAATGCTCAGTAAGCAGCAGAATGATGCTCCATTACTTGTGTACTTTTAAAGGTCTAAAAAGATAATAATAAGCAATATCACACCAAAAAAAAAAGAAGAAAGAAACTTGATAGTCACTGTCCTGTTACAACAGCAAAAAACAGTTGCCATATCAAAGGAATATTGAAATAATTTCAAAGGAACTATTTACCATACTGTGGAGAGAGTTCAAGGAAATCAACAAAGAATGGGAAAGTGCATCAAGGCTAGTAACATCAGGGAACTGCTTCTTTGACCTGAAGGGTCACCGGGAAGAAGTGATTCCCAAAATAGCTTTAGTCAAAGGAGAGGACATCCTATACCTCATCCTAGGAAACCACAGCGGTGTTACCTTGCTCCCCTCCCACCTTCTGATACCCTCCCAGAAACTCCATAGGTCAAACCAACAGGATGTAATCAGTCCATAAAGGTCAGCCTCCCAGGTCCCAGAACAGGGTGGAAAAGAATAGAGCAGACTGGAGGACCATAGGGTAGTGAACTGAAAGCACTGGGAATAAGTTCATGGCATAACAGTTGTCTAGTGGGACTATTTTAATTGAAATAACTACACATCTATCTGCTGTTGGAAAATGTCCTGACTCTCCCTTCTCTCTCTCTCTCTCTCTCTCTCTCTCTCTCTCTCTCTCACACACACACACACACACACACACACACACACACACAGAAACTGCTCATTAAAAAAATAGCTCTGGGTTTGTGCATAGTATTTCTTTCATGAAAATTCAGGCCTCTGATCTTTCTAGTGCACTTTAAAGACTAAGGTGGCATGCTAGAATTCCGAGCCTAGATTTTTTTCAAGAGCTATAGTTAAACATCTTGTTCATCTTAATTGATTAGGCATGGATTTTAGACTGCAAATGGTCAACTCACAAGACTAAAAATATGAACTCTTGCAGGTATACTTGATCCTGCCTCTGAAAGTAGCTGAATGCCTCAATGATTTAAAGTGCTTGAGGTTTTAAGTGGTTCATTCAGAAGGCAAACAGATCATTCTGAATCCTTGTCTTCCATTTTAATCATCACTTGGTCACAATCCCTCTAATGAAATTAAGGGCATCTTAGTGAAATAGGGACTGAAGCATGCTTAATGCAATTGAATTGTATCTTATGCACAGGTGCTTCACAGATGTGGGTGCAGGGCCTCAACTGCCTTCCCAGGTCACAAGCAGGGAGCTGGATGGGAAGCAAAGCTGCCAGGAATAGGATGGCACCCATAAGGGATCCTGGTGTTTTTAAGGCAAGGACTTTAAGGTTACTGCACTGGGCCCTGGTTAGGGAAATTCTAAGCAAAAGCTTAAGGTAAAACTTGACTTTTCTTTATACCTATATGAGGAGAGAGAAATGATGCAAGCAGGAATTGTTAATCAAAAGAGAAGCGGAACTTAAGTATTTGGAGAACTCTTAGCCTAGCTGTGTTAGTAAAATGAGAAATTCAGTACTGGAGAAAACACAAGGAGTTAGCCAAATTTGAGAGAATGAAATGGATCCATCAGCTCAGTGGAAGCCAGGTGTTACTGAATAACAAAATGGGGAACATTAGTCAGTCATCTGAACAAAAGCCAAGATCTATTGTCCACGACAATGTGTTAATGACCCTAAGACATATTGGAAACCCTTTCCATTATATGCCCAAAGTTCACAGGCCTATGGGGAGAACAACTACAAAGGAGAGGCTAGCACTATCCAGCATGACATCACATCACGAGCTCCACTCCCTCAAAACCGATCGAAAACTTCCCAATCACCCAATAAGCAGTTTCCAAGGACTGTACACAGCAAAGCTATGGCAGCATGTTGTCTCCACCCAAATTTCAAAGGATGTTCAAGAGAGCTACAGGTCCAGGCAGAGAGCTAGCAGGGTGTGCAGGGCCAACAGAGAACCCGGACTAGAGCAATGGGCAGCAAGCATGGGGGTAGGGATTACCATTATTATCATTTGCCAACTCCTGCTATGGAATATTAAGCATTTGCTGGAAAGGATGAATTAGATCTATATGTAAATAACACATGGTGAAATAACATACACAGCATGATTATATATTTATAAAAAGAATAAAATTATTACATTTATATGTTTATTCAATTTTACGTCACCAGAAGACTGTGGGCAATTGGCCCCTGCCCTGCCCTGGCCTGAGGCACAACTTCCAGCCCTGAATGTGGAACATGATCTATGACAAGACCGGGAGGTCAAGCAGAATAAGCATGTCTTTTAGCCAATCGCAGTGTCATTACTGCTCTGGGTGGGGGAGTGGGGAGCAAGGTGGGCAGGGACTGCCTGAAAATGCCCCTCCACCGTCCTTAACCCTTAAGCCCTGGAATTCATGCTAAATAGACAGACATTCCTCACCAGCTTGTCTCCAGTGGTTCCTCAGCCCAAGAACACCATTGCCTCACCCTCAGTGACCTTGGGACCTGATGACAGTATGAAACTTCAAGAGAAGACCATATGAAAAAATATACCACAATCTAATCTGTCACCATTAGACAGGGCGCAAAGAAAGAAACCCTATAGCTTTTTTTCCCTTTATTATTTATTTATTTTCATCTACTGAAAATCCAACAACAGATCGGTGGAAAGAGAGGAAAAGAGAGTGAGTTGCCATGGAAAGAAAACATTAAATATCAACAAAAATAGTTGAAGCTAAAGAATTTTTTGCATATCTTGGCATGCTTTGCTTCAAATTTGCCCTTTAACTGAGTAAGTAACAGACAAGTGATTGAGATACCAAATTCATATTGGAAATTCATATTGCAATACTTAAGTTTGATTCCTGGCTCTGGCTATTGACTCCAGCTTCCTGCTAATGCAGGCCAGGAAAGCTAGCTTGACTGGGTTCTCATTACCCGATGGGAGACCTGAAGAGCACTGCTGGCTCCTGGAACTGCTGTGTTCAATTTAGGCGTGAAATAGAATGAGATCTCTCTTTCTCTCAAATAAATATATATTTTTAATTCCGTCATTAAACAACGGCTTTAAACAATTTTAGAGGCAGGTGTTTGGCTCAGGGGTTACAAGGCCACAATTTTGGATGCCTACCTTCTGTATGAGAACGCGTGGATTTCTGTCTCAACTCTGCTTCTTCTTCCAATTTCCTACTAATATACACTTTGGAAGGCAGCAGTTGACACCTCCAGTACTTGGTTCCGTCACCCATTCAGGAGACACAGACAGCTTCAGATTCCAGGCTGTGGTCTCTCTCAGCAGTGACTGCTGCAGGTAACTGAGGAGTGAACTGCTGAACAAAAGATCTCCTCTAGGCCTTTCAAATAAATGCAAGTTTCTTTTATTTCAAAGGTTTTTTTTAAACAAGTAAATTATCTAGGTTTTGGATAAAGTACATTTTTTATAAGTTCTTACTCATTCAGAATGTATGAAATTGAGTTCATTTAGCAAATGTCTTCATGTTGTTTGTTCTTGTTGTATATTACTGCACTGCAAATTACTGCTCAAACCTTAAGAGGCCTAATGCTTCTAAATAGCAAATATTTAGCTCACATATTTTATATATATATAAGTTTGTGTGTATAGACATATATATACACACATACACATATATATGTATCTCAAGAGGCTACAGACACAATATCAACTAGGGTTGCAATCATTTGAAGGCTTGACTGGGGCTTAGGAATTCATTTCCAAGCAGTTCGCTCAAACGGCTGTTGGTAGAAGACCTCAAATCCCTTACACAGAGATTACTCATCCATGGGTCTGCTTAACGCCCCTGTGACACGGCATCTGGCTTTCCTCACATGAGAATACAGAAGACACTCAGGTAGAAGCAAACTGAGATACCTTTTATAGACTATTCCGTGAAACATACATCTACAGTGTGGAAATAAATACATAATGATGTGAATATCAGAAGCAAAAATCACTGGGGGACTTCTTGAAGGCTAACCACCACAGAATCACCCTTGAATAGGTGCAGAGATCGCCATGAACAGGTCCTAAACCTAGCTATCTTTTATAAATGGAAATCTGGTAAAAAAAAATGTTCCAATTCTGGGAGTAGATGTATAAAAAACGCCCTCATATTAAAAGTATACTTAGCTTGTCAAATGCACATGAACCAACAAATCAATGCTTGTAAACACTAAAAAGAGTACAGGGTATTTTATATAAGCAAAGTATTCTTCTGTATAAGCAACATACTCAAATTAATAAATAAAAGAAACAGGGCATTACATAGAAAGTGTTAGATGCCATAAAAATTGCTTCAGCTTATTATTTTCTTAGATAAAAGTGTAAAAACAATTTAGTAGAAAAAGTTATTATAAAGCATAGCTGGAAAAATACTAGCAGGATGTCATGCTGGTGAATTTCACACTTGGATTGGACAAATTTGCTTTGCTTTCAGCTTATGACCTCATAGAATTGATGTCCACAGAAAACATGAATTAATTGTAATATGAGGAAAAAATTATCTTTAAAAATTCCCATTCTCCATTTTCCAGCTTGCATTAACGTATTTCTGCTCCCTTTAAAAAAATTTTATGAGACCCTTAACTTTTTTTTTTTTTCAGAATTGGAATATTAGCCATCTTGTTGCACCACAATTTCTTAAAATGCAAACCTTACCACACACAGCATGTAGAAAATATCAGTAGGGAAATACTAAACTTCCAATATGCATTGACAAACCCTGCTGTATCCCTCCTCCCTCAATGTTTGCTTAGTGGGTGCTCACATTCCTGCACTTCACATCATGACACGAGATTTCCAAAATAGAGCCAAACAAGAGAGAGCGAGAGAGCAAGAGCGAGCGAGCGAGCGAGCGAGCCTGACTGACTTACCCCTATCCAAATGATGCTTTGTTTGGCTGTTCAATTATAAAACTAGAGGGAAAAATCAATGGGGGGTGGGGAGGGACCTTGGGGAAGGGCACAAGCAACCCCAGAGCCTACTGAACTGTATCATAAAACAAAATAAAATATTTTTAAATAGAAAAAAACATGGCCATGGACACCCATCCCTGTACCTGTGGTCCCTTTAATGGGATGGGTCTGGAATTGTTGAGTGCAGCTCAGTATTGCATACCTCTACACCTGATCTGAACTTTCCTTCTCAGATGGCTTTTTCCTGTACCTCATCATCAAATTCTTTCTTGCATCAGAACAGGATTCCAGACCCAACTACCACAAGACACTACTAATGTACATGCTGACAGGCAGCACAGGAAGTTCCAAGAACGTGGGTCTGGGGCCTTGCCACCCACACAGGAGAACCAGATTGACTTCTGGTCTCCTGGCTTTGGCCTGGCCTATCGCTGGCCATTGTAGCGTTTTGGGAACTGAGCTAGCACAGGTGAGTTCTCTGTCTTTATCTGACTATAATAAAGTAATACTTAAAAGGGAAACATAAGACATGAAAGAAAGAACCTTGACTAAAAAGATGCCCCCAGTCCCAGAGCAAGTGTGTCCTTTCCAGTTGTCCTGTTTCACTCTTATATCCACAACCTCTAGGAGAGTTTCTTGCTAAGAGTAATTGTACAGCTACCCCACTGATCGATAGTAAAGGCCTTGGAATCCCAGCGCTTGTCTGGTGGGCAAAACGCTTCTAATGAGATTCCTGCAGCTTTTCTGAGGACATACCCAAAACCGTGCCTCAGAAATTAAGAGACCCTTAACTTGTTTTTAAGAATCCAGAAGGATAAATTATTTGTTATAATGTTTATTCATAAAGCTACTAGTAAGTTAATTATGAAGAAGCTATTTATATTAACTTTGTTTTATGCTCAACAAGATCGAAGGTAAATGTTTTGACCCTTTCTGGTCCATGAAATATTTGAAGAATATCGGGGCCCGGCAGCGTGGCCTAGCAGCTAAAGTCCTCGCCCTGAATGCGCTGGTATCCCATATGGTCGCCGGTTCTAATCCCGGCAGCTCCACTTCCCATACAGCTCCCTGCTTGTGGCCTGGGAAAGCAGACGAGGACAACCGAGAGCATTGGGACCCTGCACCCGTGTGGGAGACCCAAAGTTTCTGGCTCCTGGCTTTTGATTGGCGCAGCACCGGCCGTTGCGCTCACTTGAAGAGTGATTCATTGGTTGGAAGATCTTCCTCTCTGTATCTCCTCCTCTCTGTATATCTGCCTTTCCCAAAAGATAAATAAATAAATCTTTGAAAAAAAAAAAGAAATATTTGAAGAATATCAACAGTACTAATAGCTATTTCCATAAGTCAGTCATATAATCTTACGAAATATTGACATGATAAAACAATGCAATGGAGAAAAAGCCAATGCAGCACACATTTTATTGACAAATAAATGCAGACTTAAATTGTCTCTCAATATCTTTATATCTGATTGACATGTTATCAGAAAAATAAAGATTAAGTTGGCCAGGGTCAATGATTTCAAAATGATTTCTTGGTGCATATGAAAAAATAAATTCAATCCAATACTAATTCATATTTGGGTTGAAGCTACTCTGACAGTAATGTTTTATAGCAAAATGTAGTTTAATTTTATATTCAAACCTTTCCCAGCTTTTCTTAGAGAATTTATTTTTTTTATTTATGACGCTTCCTTGTTCAATTCAAGCTTCATTCACTTTTAGATACTCTGGAAAGATAAATAACTGACATATTCTGCCATTCATGAGTAATGTACATACAGCCTGTGATGCAAGAAAATAAAACAGGTAGCCAAAGTTATATGTTTGTTTTAGAAATAAACATGTATCATATGGATAAGTAATAAAATAACAGTAAATTAGAAATACATCATAAAAATGCTTTCTTATTTTAGTGAGATTGAACTATTTACTGTAATATACTGTTAGGTTATCTACATTTAAAGAATGAAATGCTCTAGTTGTGTTTTATGTGGAATATAACTGTTTGGATGTGAAGCATGCAAGTTTAATCATATATTTACAACTTGAATGCTACCTTTTGTATCTATCTATTCTGAAATATATTCCTTTGCTGGCAAAATAATGTGTCATTCAGAACTGTAGCCAATACAAAACTTGAAAACTAAGGACATCTCCATTGAACATTTAGGACTTTCCTCCACTTCTTGGGTCATGGCATAGTGAATGCTGTTCACACAAACAATGACAGTCATCATTTATTCAGCACTTCAAATGTGTTAGAACTGTTGGATACACACTTTTTCTTTTCTTTTTTATTATTGAAGATCTATTTATTTTTATTGGAAAGGCAGATACACAGAAAAGATATACAAAGAGAAAGATCTTCTGTCCAATAGTTCACTCCCCAAGTGTCTGCAACAGCCAGAGCTTAGCTGATCCAAAGCCAGGAATCAGGAGCCAGGAGCTCCCTGTGGGTTTCCCACATGAGTGCAGGGGCCCACGGGAAGGTGTCCATGTCACACTTTTCAGATCTGAGGGAGGAGTGCCACAGGCTTCCTCCAAGGTAAGTTTTCTCATGATTAGAACAAGAATAGGTGCTACAGTCTCTCTCCTGACTATTACAGCTCTTGTGAAAGTGACTTAGGGTATGGACAGCTGTTCACATTGTCATCTCTGGGGGGAGTGCTGGACAGAGCCCCTTACTCAGCCACCAGTTGGGCTCTGTCCCCCTAAGTTTGTTTTGAGGTACCACTTTAAAAATTTTGAGGCATTAACAATGAATTTAATAGTGTGGGTTTTTTTCATGTTACAAGTACACTGACAGCATTTTAGATTTGATTTCCACCTGGGACACATTTTCCAATTTAACAATCCTAGGGAGTCTGGAATGAGAGGCAGTTTTATTTTTAAAATCAGCAAGGTTGTGCTTCTTTCTGTTTCTTCAAAATTTTAGATCATTAGGTACATATCCCATTTTCCACATTACCGTAGGTGACATTGTTAGTGCACTTGGCATCATCTCACCACTCACTAGATGACAGAGTCCCTGACCTTGAACTTCCTGGTAGACAGAACACATACACAGGGTTTTTCCATGTACCCTGGGATTCTTCATGTTTTCTGGGTTCTAAAAGCCACAGTATTGAGAAGCAAGCTCCATTCAGAAACAACATCATCTTTTATGAGCAATTGTTTGTTCAGGGTCACTTCCACTGCTGAATTACAAACATTCTCCTCAATAAAGCATGTTAGAAAAAACCAGATATTTATATTAAAAGGTTGAGATTGGACCGTTATCTTACATCATATGCAAATTCAACTCAAAATGTTTTAAAGACCTAAAACAAAACAAACAAGAAAACCCATAACCATAAAATTCCCAGAAGAAAATGTGGAAAAGTTCCTTGACCATGGCATGATATTTTTGAATATCATACCAAAAGTTCAGGCATAAAAAAAATGACACAAGCAAGTGGGTCTACATCAAACTGAAAAAGCATCTACACAACAGAAGAAACCATCCATAAAATAAAAGGGCAGCCCCAAAATGGCAAATCTTGTATCTGAAATTAAGTTAATATGCAAAATATATAAAGATCTCACGCAACTCAATAACAGAAGCACAAATCACTTGACTTTCAAATGGACAAAGAACCTGAGAGAAGACAAGGAGCTGCCACTGTGGCACAGCAGGCAGCAAGTTAAGCTACTGTTTATGATGCCGGAATCATATATCAAAGTGTTGGTTCAAGTCCCAGCTCCTCCATTTACAGACTAGCTTCCTGCTAATGCACCTGGGAAGGCAGTGAATGACTGGTACTTGGGTTCCCTCCACCCATCTGACCGGCCCAGGTGGAGTTCCTGGGCCCAGCCTTGGCTATTGTGGCCATCTGGGAAATGCACCAGCAGATGAATCATTCATTCATTCATCCTCTCTCTGTCTCTGTCTCTCTCTCTCTTTCCCCCTCTGTGTGTGTTTCTGTGTGTTTCTATGTATATGTCTCCCGCTTTCTCTCTTTCAAACCTCTATGTTAAAAAGACCGAAAAATGGCTGCTTGGTATATCAAAAGGTGTTTCAACATTACTACTCCTCAAGGAAATACAAATCAAAACTACAATGGGATATCACCTTTCATGTTAGTATGACTCTTATCAAAAAGACAAGAAATAAAAACTGTCATCCAGAACGTTGAGAAAAGGGACCATTTGTGCACTTGTTTCTGCAGTCGTCACAGTAAATAGTATGAGAAGGCTCTTCAAAACAATGTTTTAAAAGCTATCATAAAACTCAGCAATCCTACACTTGAGTATATACACAAAACAAATAAAACAGCAGTACAAAGAGCTATCTATACTTCCATGTTCATGGGGGCACTATTCACAACAGGCAAGCTGGCAAGATGTGGAAACAACCCAGTACCAAGTATCCAACAATGGATGAATGGATTGAAAAATGGTGATGGATGAATACATATATATACATATATATAGTTCCTATTCATAAATATTATGATATATTCATACATTATTAATAGTCATATACTCTACTATTTACTCCCAAGAAAGGAGAGCATGTAATTTGCAATAACTCGCATTGTTCTGGAGGATATTATACTAAGTGAAATAAACCAGACACCAAAAACACTACATGATCTCTCACATGAGGATTTAGTCAAATTTATAGAAACAGAACATGACAGATCCCTCACAGCAGAGGCCTAAAATTGCTTATGGAATCAAATTGTACATATACTAAGTTTTTTCTATATGTACATACATGACTAAATTTAATACACTTAGGCATGGTGAGAAATTAATAATAAAACGAACAAGCCTAACAATGTATTCAAATAAAACTTACTGAATGTGGTCTCTGTTGCTATATATATATATATATATATATATATATATATATATATATCTGTAATGCATTTTTATTTCATCACAATTTGACAAACAGAAGATTCACTGCTATGATAGATCTTCGTAACTTCAGCACATGATTTTTTTCTTTCCTTATTAAGTCAAGAAATTTCACCCTGTCACTTAATAGCAGGATAAAGCAGGAACAACATGAAATTTTATCACACTACTCAGAACAGCCTACAGTTTAAAACTTATTGTGGCGCTGGTGTTGTGGCACTGCATCTTAATCCTCTACCTGCTAGCATCAGATTCCCATAAGGGCACTAGATCATGTCACAGCTGCTGCACTTCCAATCCAGCTCTCTGCTACTGGCCTGGAATACCAGTAGAGGATGGCTCAAGTCCTTGAGGCCCTACCCCTACTTGGTTACCCGGAAGAAGCTCCTGACTCCTGGCTTCAGAATGCTGAACTCTGGACACTGCAGCTACTTGGGGACTGAACTGGTGGATGGAGGAGCTTTCTGTCTCTCCTTCTCTCTGTAAACTTGCCTTTCAAATAAAAAAAAAATCTTTAAAAATTCATTTTGGTGCAAAAAATGTTTGGAATTACAAAACAATTTTCCATTAATGTTTTGAAGATGTCTCATACACCCATCCATACAATGTACAGCTAGCTTGGAGATACGTTCAATTAGGGTTTCTTTTGTTTCCGCAGAATATAATGGAGATACACACACACACACACACACACACTCTCTCAAGACGATGGAATAAAATGAACCTGCTAGATAAAAGACCTGAGTCTTATCCCTGGGTGGCTCATCTAATAAAAGATACTATAATTTTCTAGATCTTGATAGTCTTATTTACTAAAATTTAAAGATGGGTAAGTTCTTCCCATGTCAGAAATCTAATAGAAATATTCACTTTATTGCAAAGTCAGACATAAAAAGAGAAGGAGAGACAGAGAGAAAGATGTTCTGTCCAATCATTCACTCCCTAAATTGCTGCAACGGCCGGAACTTTAGCTACTAGACTACCAATGCTGGGCCGAGAAATATTCATTTTTAAAGATGTCTGAATGTTTTCTACCATTTGCCATCTTTGTCACCTTTATTACCTACCATTATTTAAATGGTCTTTACTACCTACCATTATTTAAATGTCTTCATCTAGGAAATGAGCTTTAGAACAATGTTTACCTCTTAAGGTTTTGGCTAGAATCAAATGATATCTGTGTACATAATGCAGCATCCAAACATCAGGATGCAGCAGCCGCAAAATATTCAACTCTCAATAAATATTATTTGTTATTCGATAAAGAATCAGTTTCATTTTGACAACCGTATAAGTTTGACAGTGCAGAAAATATGTAAGTTACCAAAGAGGCTAACATGAAATTGGAACAAAACAGATGCAGCCCAGATACACAACCTGACACTCAAATAAATGTGAATATAAAATTTGCTTTTCTGTTATTTTTAATAGAAAATACGCCTTGGCACCAGACAGGACACTACAGATTTATATGCATCTGATGCTTACATAAACTCTATAAGGAAGTTTATAGAATTAAAAATTACAGTGTTTACCTGCCAAATGAAATAGTACCTTTTATGCTATAAATCCTCTATGTTTTATAAAACCTTCTCACTTCTGCACTACAGGATATACCAGGAGAAATGTTAAAGAGAGATACTGAGGGTTATTAATAGACATCATTAGTAATGAACCACACCGTTAATTTCATGCCCCCAAATGTTCCTTATCTTGCTCCTGATTGAAAAGAATTCTTTAACTAGCCCTCTCAGCCTCTTGTCACTTCCACAGCTAGCCAAGAACTGGTTTTCTTTCAAAGAATTAGGTAATTTAAACTTGAGAAAAGAAAGGGCTAACTTTTAAATGACAGTTTCTGAAGTAAAAGAAAAAAATTCTAAATAAGGAGGAACATGGAAAAGACCCCTTATTCTAATAAGAGTCTGTGGTCCAATCACTGCCTTTAAAATGATAAAGCTAAATTTTAAAGTGCTAAATTATTTAAAATACTAAGATGGTTTCTTGCCCACTAAATTTTTCATATATAGCCTTTTCTTGAGAATATCCATAAAAAGTCCATGAAATTTTTGCCATATATATTTAAGTTTGAAACTCACTTTTATTTTTCTTGTCCAACTAGTATTTATTGCAAAGATTGGAATGGACTAATCAGTAATACACAAATCCTTGGAAGGCAACCACATCAGGGAATGATACTCTGATTTGGAAAGAAAAGAGGAATAATGGGACATCTGGGGCAGATAGCCCTTGGATGGAGATAATGCAGCATCCAAACATCAGGATCAGCAGAAAGGCCAAGAAATGTCTGGGAACTAGGGACAGGAAGAAGAAGTCTGCACCTGATAAGTTCATCTTGCTTTATACTATTTTTTTTTTTAGCCCACCAGCCTTTATGGACCAGTCTAGTCACTCAACATGTGAACTTTGAAATGCCTGACCCAGATTTCGTCTGTGCTGTTCCTTACGAATCCTCATATTCTTGAATGTGAACTATGACCCATCAGACATGGGGCATAGACTAACTCAAGGATGGCAAATCAGATCCATTCCATGTGCCAGTGTTGATCAATCACAACCAGTCCTATTTCTTTTTTCCGCATAGTAAAAATGATTTCTAGGGGCTGGCATGGTGCATCAATTGGCTAATCCTCTATCTTCAAATGCCAGCATCTCATCTGAGCACCAGTTCATGTCCCAGCTACTCCACTGCCCCTCTAGTTCCCTGCTTATGGCCTGGGAAAGAAGTGGAAGATGCCCTAAAGCCTTAGGATCCAGCACCCACATGAAAGAGACCCAAAGAAGCTCCTAGCTTCAGGGCAGCAGTGGCGGCCATTTGTGGAATGGAAGATCTTTCTCTCCGTCTCTTCTCTCTGTAGATCTACTTTTCAAATTAAAAAAAATCTTCCAAAAAACAATACTTTCTGGAAGACTGTATACTCTTACGTCCCCTTAGTGGTATGCTGGATAGCAGAGCATTGCCAATCATGTAGCAGTTTTTCAAACTCAAGTGTAGAGAAATGAAAACATACGGCCCCCTTTCTGCTATTCAACAATAGGAACCCATGAATAGTTCAGTGGATGATCCTAACCCTTAAAAATTCGTTATTCTTTGCTGGGTGTTGCACAATTGATCAGAAGGCACTGAGAGAAGCCTGAAAGTCTAAAAATAATAATAATAGTAATAATAAAGCCTTATTCTTCCTTTTAGAATAAAAATGACACTTTTTTACTTGAAAAATTTTGGATGAGACAACTACCTCTCAATAACACAAAAGTTCATACTTATCTTTGTATAAACTTGCCATTAAAACTTTCATTCACATAAGTATGATGCCCTCCATATATGTGTGTGTATATGTATATATACATGCATATATGCTAAAATATACAAATATATACATATATGTACTCCATTTTTCACATTTTGAAGCACCCAATTTAATTTTACTTAGTTAAAATTTGAATGTTTTTCCTTATTCAGTTTTTCACAACTGACTTTGTCATAGAAAGCAGTGATTACTAATAACGGAAAAATTTCCCAGCGTTTTCACATTTTAAAAAAAAAAGTTACACAAAACTTCATTTTGGTACTTTCTTAAAATAAAATGCAGTTGTGTGGCTGACACAGTGGTATAGCTAATCCTCCACCTGTAGTGCCAGTATCCCATTTGAGCATCCGTTTGAGCCCCAGCTGTTCCACTTCTGATCCAGCTCCTTGCTTACAGTCTGGAAAAGCAGTAGACAATGGCCAAGTCCTTGGGTCCCTACACCCAAGATGAAGAGATAGAAGAACCTCCTGGCTCTTAACTTCAAACGGATTCAGCTTTGGCCATTACAGTCATTTAGAAGTGAATCAGCAGGTGGGAGACTTCTGTCTCTCTGTATCTCCTTTCTATAAATCTGCCTTTCAGATTAAAATTTAAAAATCTTTAAAAAATAAAATAATAAAATATATCTGTCATATTTCCACTATACTTGCTGTTAGACAAATTTCATTGAGCATTTGAACTCTGAACAGATTTTTCATGTAGTCTAACCAAGAAGGAATGCTTACATATCATATTAACTAGCATTAGAAAACTTGGGACTACACACACACATAGACAAGCATGCGCAAACGCGTGTATCCCTGTATCAAATGCCTAGATGAGCTTTTAAGAACAATCACTACTCCCCTAAATGGTGAAAACCTATGATGTATTATGTATTCATTATGTATTCATTAGTTCATTCATCACATATTTTAAAAGTACCTACTCTGAGCCTAATACTCAGAGCAATAAAGAGGAGCATAGTATTTCACTCATTCATTCAATACTTTTTTATAGTAGGCTCTGGAATATGTCTAGAGTTGACATGGTATATACATCAAGAAAAACCCTGGGAAACAACCATGTCACCACAGTGATCAATTCAGAGACAAGACAAATGTCTATAAAAGCAAGACCAAGAGACTGATTTGCTCTGAGCAGTCTATGAGCTGGTGACAAAGCTAGACCTATAATAGGCCTCGTCCCATTCTGTTCAGAAGCAACAGCGTAAACAAGGACTTCCAACTTCCTGTCCTTTCAGTGTATCACCCCTGCTGAGCTGTTAGCTCATTTCTTCCTTACAGATGATGATTCGTCTTGTTCTGACATCTTCCAAATTTCTTTGGGAAGAGAATTCTCAGAGGTCCTCCAAAGCCTCATGGTTTTAACCTTTCTGTATTCCTCCTCCTCTGCTCTTTCCACAAACTTGGAAGCTCTTGGAAGCTTTCCACTGCCTGGCACTGGTCCCGACCCATGTGGCAAATGAGAAGTTACATTACCAGGAAACTGTGATGAAATCACTGGTTTCCAAGCCTGATTAAGCACTAGAATCACCTGTGCATACTTTCAAACTCAAAGTTCCCCAGGAACACATGATCTAGTATGGTGGTTACCAAAGTGTTGTCCCATTGTGCTGTGGTGACATCAGGAACGTGTAAGAACCTGGTCAAGATGCAGAAGCGCAGGGCTCTTCCCAGACCCCGAGGATGTGGGTCACTGAATCAGCCCAGCCCTGTCTGCTCTGATAAACCCTCTGAGTGATTTCTGAGGCACTATCCCAAAAGCTAGATACCACAGGATAGGTGCTACGGACTCTTCTGAAGAATTCAAGATGACTTTGAGGACCACTAAGTTTGGAAACCACAAGAGGAATACCTTACAACTTACAGTACCATTTGGTAAATATACCAGGGAATGAAATATTGGCAGTTTGGAAAATATAGATAAAAAAAATTGACAGAGACTTCAAAAACTGAAGAGCATTTCTATAAACTGCAGTACATTCAAAAGTTACATTGCAGGATAAAAAAAACATTTTGCAAAACAATCTATTTGAAACCAAGAAAACAAATTACTTATTCTAAATACATGATTTAAAAAAGAATTTGTGGGTCCGGCAGCGTGGCCTGGCAGCTGGAGTCCTCGCCTTGAACACCCCGGGATCCCATGTGGGCGCCGGTTCTAATCCCAGCAGCTCCGCTTTCCAATAAAAATAAAATAAATCTTAAAAAAAAAACTCCAACAGCTAAGGCTTGTTACATCTTGATTCCAAAATAAGGGTCCCAAGAATGATTATAACACAGTTAACTTTGGAATCAAACAGGCACTTGTTAAATCTCAGGCCTAAACCTCAGTAGATGATGTGGTTCCTAATAAGATTTGTACTTTTGGACCCAGCACAATAGCCTAGTGGTCTGAGCTAGAGTTCTCACCTTGCACGTGCTCCCATATGAGTTTCAGTTCATATCCTGGCTGCTCCACTTCTCTGCTTGTGGCCTGGGAAAGGAACAGGGGATGACCCAAAGCCTTGGGGCACCTGCACACAAAACCTGGAGGAAGCTCCTTGCCCACAGCTCCTGGCTTCAGGTCAGCTCAGCTTCAACTATTCTGTCCACTTAGGGAATGAAACAGCAGATGGAAGATCTCTGTTTCTCCTCTCCATAAATCTGATTTTCCAATAAAAATAAACAATTTTAAAAAAAATCAATACTGCTTGCCTGGATTGCAACAAGTGCTTTATATGTGTAATATCCTCCCACTAAAAACAAGAACATCACGAGCATGGCAGCATGGCATCCTCAGAATCCTTACTTTGAGATGACAGAACTGAAGCCTCTTGGCTAGCCTGGCTCCCTTCAGGAAGCCTGACTTGAGCCCCTTTCCCTGGCACTGTCCTGCTTTCTTCACGCCTACTTCAACATCAGGAAATACACGCCCATTCACAAAATGGACTGCTATCCTAGTGGCTGTGCCTAGGCCTTTTGCCTGGGGCCAGGGCACTCAAGAGTCCCAAAGTACTGGAAAAAATAGGACTACAAAATTTAAAGTCTACACTCAAATATAGAGTAATAAGCCAAAGAAAGCCCAAGAAAATTGTTACTTTTCTCATCATGACCAATCTGAAACTTTGTTAAAAGATCAAATGTAAATAAATAGATAAATAAATGCTTATTGATTTTTGCTTCACTTGATGGATTAAAAACATACAGGTGGTAAAATTCAGTGTTGAATTTTAATCTCAACTTAGTCACTGAAGCGGAGTTTTCCTTCTTGAGGCTTCTCCTGCTATTCCAGGAAGAATAGTATCATTTTATTTTTTTTTAAAGATTTATTTATTTTTATTACAAAGTCAGATATATAGAGAGGAGCAGAGACAGAGAGGAAGATCTTCCGTCCGATGATTCACTCCCCAAGTGAGCCGCAACGGCCGGTTCTGCGCCGATCCGAAGCCGGGAACTTGGAACCTCTTCCAGGTCTCCCACATGGGTGCAGGGTCCCAAGGCTTTGGGCTGTCATCGTCTGCTTTCCCAGGCCACAAGCAGGGAGTGGATGGGAAGTGGAGCTGCCGGGATTAGAACCGGTGCCCATATGGGATCCAGGTGCGTTCAAGGTGAGGACTTTAGCTGCTAGGCCAAGCTGCCGGGCCCAGGAATAGCATCATTTTATTACATCATCAGGAGGGAGCTGGCCTTTAGAGGGTTAGTCTCTTGTGGCTCGGATGTTCCAGTACTAATCTAAGTGGCTATTCCAGAGGACAGCATCTACTCAAGCATGGTGGCATAGCTAATTTCCATTCTTGCATGCGTGCAGGAATTCCCACGGCACGGGTGAGAGCAGTAGTTGCAGAGCTGTATACAGAAAGCAGGCAAACGCTGTCATCTCAATAAGACAAGAAGAAACTAGGCTTGGACAATAAACTGAGCACAAAAACTCTGCCCAGTTTTGGGGCTTTGTTGTCTGGGGAAAATGCAAATCTTCATATCAGATTAGGTGTCCATAATTTGGGGTCTCTTAGTGCACTGTCTGACCAACATACCACCTAAAATATTAATCCCCTGGGAAACGCCATCCATCCCTGTGCTCCATCATGAACTCCTCACCTTGGCCACTGCCTCCATAGGCGATGTCTTTTGTGACAAGTGTGGGGAAATGTAGTGAAGAGTTAAAAGTGAATCTCTTACCTCTTTGAACTGTTTGCTTCGTACTTCGTGTACACAGATACACTTTTGATGTGTTAACTAGAAAATCTGACTAGAAAAGAACAAAGCAGCTGTCACTAGAAGGAAGACACTGACAAAAAAACCACGCAGCCCTTTATTGAAGAACTGTCAAGCCCATCCTACGGTTCTGGGGTTGTCTGTGGTATTTATCAAAGACCTAGATCTGATGCACAAAATTAAAAACAATAATAACAAGCCTAGCCACTGGACACTTATTAGAATAATCAAAAATTACATTATCTTTAACTAAAATAGCTATTTTATCATTTCAGATACAAGGCTGCTTTTATTAAAGATATACATACATTTACATATATGTATGCATATTCATGTGTAAGCTTTCCTAACTGCAAAAATACACAGAGAATAAAAAGGACATGTTATCTATACGTCTACAAATTTAAAACATAATTTTCTCACTATGAGAGGAATCTTTTAATGTAACCTTTATTTTAGTATTACAAATCAGATGGAATTTTTAGCTATTTCTGAAATTAGCTTCCACAAGGCCCTTATAGGCAAGTGGATTTCTTCATTCCACGCTGCTCTACTGACTCACAGTGTTACACTAAGTACAATCCCTAGGGCTAAGGTCATATGCAAACTAACGGTAAAAGTACATGCTAGTTGGGATCATTATTACTGTACTGCATAACATCGACAACCTCTTTAATGTTACATTATCAACTTACGATACATGATATAACTAAGAAACTGCCAAATAGAGGAAATCTATAGAAAAAAATTTGGTTGAGGCAGTGGAAGGTGAACAGAGTGGAACTCCTTCCCTCTCTGGGCATGCCATTGGCAGGTGAACCAGAAATTCACTAAATCTCCTGGGGCAGACAGCTCTCATTTTTTCTTTCGGGAAACCAACCCCCATGTTGAGTCAACTCATTAGCATAAACCCAGGTGCAGTTCAAAAGGGCTCCTTATGAATAAACAAGTCACTCCTATCAAGGAGTGCCAAGGCTTCTGGCTCTTTGCCAGCAACCTGGGACAAAGACCAAATTTATGTTTTATTACAGATTTCCAATTGCTCTAACACCATTTACTGAAAAGGCTGTCCTTCACCCACTGAATAGCTTTTGTTTCCTCATCACAAATCAGTTGAGAATTTCATTTTGAGTCCATCTTTGATTCTGGATTCTGTTCTATTGATCTATGCATCTGCCAGTACCAAACTCTCTCGACTACCATAGCTATGCTGTAAATCTTAAGACTGGGTAGAGTTATCCCTCCCTACATTTTTAAATTTCCTGAAACTGTTTTGAGCATTCTGTGTCATGCGTTTTCTCATTTAAACTTTAGTGTAACTGTGTCCATGTCTATAAAAAAAATGTTGCTTGGAATTTGATGAGAATTACATTGTGCACATTTAAAAACATCTCCCGACTAACTGCTTTGGCAGGACTTCCAGTATCATTTTCAGTAACACTGGAGAGAACAAGCATTCTTGCTCTTTTCCACTCATAGGAGGTAATCAGATTTGCACTGTTAATTAAATGTTAAATATAAGTGATTTGCACATGTTCTTTTCAGATTAGGACTATCCCCTTTATTCCTACTTTATGGATACTGAACTTTGTCAAATGATCCATAACTTTGATCTAAGTGAACATACTATATATGAGTGATTTTCTTAAAAAAAAAAACTACTTATCTAAGAGAAGAATAATTTTCTTATAAAATTCTAATAATATGAACATGAGGGGAAAGCAAATCTATAAAACAGCATACAAAAGAGAAAAATATATACCGTTGCCACACAAAGCTAGAAATGGCTATTAGTTGGCTACTAAGTATGGAACTTCAAACATATGTCCCTGAGTAAATTACATGGCTTCTCTCAGTCTCACTTCATTCACCTCTGAAGTGGAGAAAACATCTGCCTGACCGGCACTGTTTAAATGGAGATCTAATTACCAAATCAGGCTCCCCAGAACATCAGTTTCAGTGGAGGAAAGTAGATGTCAAACAGGTAGGAAACAGGAAGGGGATATTGCACAACTAGTAAGAGGGGGAAATGTGACATTGAGCCTAACAGAGGTCTCCTCAGAGCCTTGAGCATGTTCATGCATTTTTTTAAAAAATTACAAGTATAAATCGGTTTTTAGAGTACCACAGAATTAATTGATCTTGAATCCTTTTGTGATCTGTATTTTGTGGATTGATTTTTCTCTAACAGTTTAATCAAACACAAAACACACAAACTAAAATTCTCAGGGTAATCTTATATATGCAGAAATATTTTTAATGGTATACTTGGATTTGTTTGCATATAGACAATGTAACAAGCAATGGAAAATTATGTGAAAATTCAAATTCAGGTCACTGCTGACTCAGTTTCAAAAATGATTTCCACATTCAAACTGACCAATGAGGAGAAATTCCCCAGAGGATAAATTTATGAGTGAGATAAATTGCTAGGGATGTTTTTTATCCTTTAAGATTCGTTAGTGGTTTAAATTAAATTTCCTTCGAAATTTTTTAGATACATTTAAGTATCCAAACATTTAATGTATTATGAACCAAGCATGTATCTAAATAGGGATCAGGTAAAGTCCTCTGTGAGAGTCTGGTGACCAATGAAATGGATTATACATTCTTTCTCCCCAAAAGAACAACAAAAAAGCATTGCAGGGGGTCTTAGCTCATGCCTTTAATTTCTCACTTATTTTCAACTCTCAAAAGCCAAAACACTACATGGAACAGGGACACTAGAGATACCTCTAATAAAAAAAAAAAACTTCAATTAATTAAAGACAGGAAGAATTGATGATTCACATCTCTCATTTTGAAGATTCTCTTCTTCTCTGAAAGCTTCAACAGTTTCAAAGATCTGATAAATAATACCAAGTTCATTGGCATTTCAAACAGACAAGACTTTCAGTTATTTTAAACCATGATGAATGTCATATTTCCATTCAAATTTGGGAAGATCACATTTTCAGCTACCAACCAACTAAGGAAAAATCCTTCAGACAACAATAACCTCTTAATTGAAGATTTCTCTTAAAAATTTTTAATAGAATGATGTGGGTGTTATCCTTGTGAAAAACAAAATTACTTTTAATGAAGCAGTTCAAAATCAGGGCAGGGAAAGAGCAAAGAGTTTCCTTGAGGTTCTGGTGACAGTTTACATAAAAAGATGTTTTATTTTCTCTTTGCAGGGTGTACACCATCATTTTGTCTTATTATTCCTGACATTCAGTTCATTATATTAGCACCTTTGTGGGAAATAAGAAAGTAATTAAGGTTTTGCTCTTTATTCTTTGGAAGGCAGAATTTGCTTTTCTTCAAAACTCTTAATGATGAGACAGACCTGGTCAAACACCAAATGCATGAGTTTTAAAATGCAATAAAGATAGAGCTTTCATAATTTTCAATTACAGTTATTCTGCAATAATGTTAGCGGATCTCATCTAAAAAGTAAATTATTCATTGAATAGGAAATGGGAAAGCTTCAGGACTGTGTGACTCTCCCATTTGAAGTTTCACTAAGATTCTCCTTGATAAGGTCCTTTTAAAAGATTACATAATTTATACAATGTTTCTGTTCCTCGTCTTCATTCATGATGCTGTTTCTACTTTTTAATATACTTTTCGAACAAAACATAGTAGTTACAGAGTGGCCATTCAGAGGAATCTATCCAGAATAAGTATTCATTCACTTGCAGCCAGAAGTACTGATAATGTGATATTTTTTATTTAGTTTTAAGAATACATTTTTTTCATTTTAAGTAAATGAAATTTAGAGCCAAATTTTAAAAAACTGCCATTGGTTTTCAATAGAAAATTGGTAGGAATTTTCATGACTGAGTCTTGCCTTTAGATCATTTATTGGAAAGTGCAGAGAATAAAACGGTAGAATACTAGAAAAATATTTTAAATAAGAAAGAATTATAGAATGAAAAGTCAGACATGCAGACAATTTCCCCTAAGTCCATAACTTAGTTGTCTTCTATATCCTCTTTGTAATAATTGCAAATACTTGTGTTAAGAAAAATCTTAGATTTTTAAAAATATTTCCCTACTTTACTTTGAGTTACTTTTATCAAGTTTCTCTATCATAAAAGTAAATTTAATAGGGAGATTACAGCTGAGGAATACTTTCACAGTGAAACTTATAACTGAAGACTTTACCAAACTTCAGAGCATATTTCAAATATTCACAAGACTTATGGGTAGTGTTCCTAAGTACGTAAATAAAAACATAAAAATAATAAAATCCAAAGTTTCATACCAATCAAGACAAGCAACTCATCTAACAAAACAAGCCAACATATTTGAGTGGTAATTCTGTGGAAAATTGAGCAGCCATAATCAAATCCAGTTAACACCAATGCTACTTTTGTGTGTTTGGCTTCAAAGTCACTTAAGGAAACCATTTGTTCGTCTATTTCAATGGGAAGCTATGTTAGGACAAGAGTAAGTAAATTAATTTCAATGTCCATAAACTTATAGGGACACAGAAAAAATTCCTTAAAATGGCCTCCATCTAGTAATTTCACTTAAACCATTTCATAAGCAGCTGTGAGTGCATTACAACAACAAAGATTTTAAGAGCAAAATAAAAGAAATGTAATACACATTTATCCTTGAGAGTCTGTCAGTTCTACCTGTCAAGACAAAACAGATTTAAAAAGAGAAGAGGCATTTTCCATTCACTGGTTCACCCTCCAAATGGCCCACCAACTGCCAAAACCATGTCAATCCAATGGCAGGAGCCAGAATCTTCTGGGTCTTTCTTTCATTATTTTGGGAAGTGGGTAATAGCAATAGCAGCTACACTGTTAATAAGTAAGATGGCTAAAGAAGACAAAAATATAAAAGTTCTCAGGCCAGTACCTGGCATACAAAGGTCCCGTGTGGTAGGGAGCTCAGCAGCTAAAGCCCTCACCTTGCATGCGCCAGAATCCTCTATGGGCACTGGTTCTAACTCTGGCAGCCCTTCTTCCCATGCAGTTCCCTTCTTGTGGCCTGGGAAAGCAGTCCAGGATAGCCCAAAACCTTGGGACCCTGCATCTGCATGGGAGACCTAGAAGAAGCTCCTGGTTCCTGGCTTTGGATCAGCTCAGCTCTGGTTGTTGTGGCCACTTAGGGAGTGAATCATCAGACGGAAGATCTTTCCTCTCTGTCTTTCCTTCTCTGTGTACATCTGAATTTGCAATAAAAATAAGTAAATTTTACAAAAAAAAGAATATAAGCTAATAAGAATATAAAAGAATATAAAAAAAGAATATAAGCTAATTACTCTAAAGAATTATCGGAATTAAGAAGGCACATTTGAAATCTTGTTAAAGTTTACCTAGGTCAGAAGAAGTTCTGATATGGTATAAATTAAGCCCCTATTCAATAAACACATAATCATACACTTGACTCCATAATTTCTCCACATGGTTCACACAGTCCTGTTCTTTAGCATGATCTTTAGGGAATTAGCAACAAAAATTTCTCTGATAATAAATACTATTAGTGACTATAATAATGTTCAACAAAAGCATAAAAATAAAATATTCCTTCCTGACACTAAAACAAAGTCCCGAAAGACATTTAAAAATACTTTGCAATTTCATTTTTACATACTTTAAGGACATAGTGATAGGGAGGGAGGGAAAGAGAAAGACTGATATTTCACCTACTGGTTCACTCTGCAAACATCCATAACTGCCAGGCTGGGCCAGACCAAAGCCAGGACCCTAGAACTCCATGCACTTCAAACATCATCTGTTGCTTCCAAGAGTGCCTTCATAGGAAGCTACACTCAAACCAGCACTCCAATATGGAATGAACGTGCCTCAAGCAGCAGTTAAACAGCTATGCCACAGTGTGAGCCCTAAACTTCCTAAAGGGAGTTAAAGCTTTAAAAAAAACTGAAATATTTGTTTTTAAAATCTCCAATAAGTTGTCTTTGAATCTCACATTATATTTGCATCACTATGTACTGTCTTTGTCATAAATATTTATTTGTCATAAAGATTCTATTTCGTTAAAGGTATTTTCTTTTTTTAAGCTTCACTTAATGTCCTGATTCCTCAGAAATTACACTTCCTTCTGACTTCATATTTTGGGGCAGAAATAGGAACAACAAAAACAGGTTAAACAAGGCACAAAAGAACCCTACGATATAAGCACTACTGAGTAAAACGAAATGATCCCCAACCACTTGAGCTTACATGAGTTTCTTGACAAATTCTGTAAATAGAAAACTTCTAAAAATGCCTTTGAACCATGTGTTTCAATACCTACTGATACAGATGTTCCATGTATTGCACTTTCAATTTTGATTAACAGTTTGCTTCACTGACAAAGATTAGTTGGAAGAAGAAAATTATCCAGTATTTTCTACCTGAAACCAAATGGAATGTGTGGCAACAGTACAGAACTTAGCTCTCTTGTAAACATGGTGTAATACACTCACTGGAATAATCAGGAAAGCATACGATTAGCATTCCTCCATCCTTATGATAAACACATTCCGAAGACCAGCACGCAACACAGGTTTAGGATACTCTGGGTCCAGTCCTCGTTCCAGTAAGCTCCTCTACTGGATACAAAACTGAGATGAATGAATGCAGTGGCACCTCCAATTTGATGAACTCATAAATTCCAGCCTCATTAAAGGACTCTATTATATGTTAGTCTCTTTGGTTGCCGTAACAAGTTACCACGGAGGATGGCGTCCCTTTCTCATCTCACACTGTTGGAGGGCAGGATATGATGAGTGCAACCTCAAGCATTCATCTAGACCGAATTCCCTCCAACTGTCAGTAGATTAGGCAGTAGGACTCCCCACAAATTTGGAGGAAAACACCAACAATCAGTCCATAAACTTGCTTGAAACATATCAGCACACCAAACCTGACTTTCAAAACTCAGCAGCAAATAAGCTTATGCAACTTCTTTCCCATTTACAATAGTGCTCAACCAAATCTGTTGTCTAACCTCTCTTTCAGTATCTGAATCAGCAGTCAAGCAAAGTATAAACACTAATAACTTTATATAAATATATAGTGATATCTGCTTATCTAAATTTTAAAAGCCATCTAATTTTGCCTTGGTACATATATTGATGTTTTATAATTGTGAATTTGGTTTGCATGCAGTTACAGGATTATAATCTGGTCCATTATTTACTCTGGCTCTTAAGAATTATGTCCATGACCTAAATGTCAACAGCCTAATAACAGAGAAATTCTTATTTAGGGGAAATTAGAAGGATTCACATTACAGCATTTTAAGAACAAATTTTAATGTTTTCTTGCTTTTGTATCTTTCACACTTAGATTTCATTGTTGTGTTGAAATAAAACTTCATAATTAAAATAACTGCACCACATGCTGCTTTCTGGGCTCACCTTGTTCTGAAATAAGATAGGTATGTCCTTTCATGTGTTCTCAGCCTTCTCTATGAACTAATCTTGTGACAAACAGATCAGCAGTACTTCAATTCAATATAATAAAGGATTAAACCATGTGGAATCCAAAATGTAACCACATTCAATCATTAGTTTTTCTTGTTTACAGAAACTATCCAATATTCTAGAATATGTGCAGGTGAGTTTCTGTGTCTGAAGTGAGAAAGGAGTATTAGCAACCCTGTCTTTAGTACTCTGGTTTCACAAGAAGATTAGAAGGAAATAAAGGCATCACAAGGTATTTTTATGTTTATGGTTTGTCTTTTGAAAGACTTCATAATCGAGACTTAAAAAAAATGTATCAGACTCTGACATGGCAAGTTTATGTGTTTATATTTCCTGTGGCTATTAAAATAGTTCAACCTAACTTGTATTTTTTAAATTATCATACCTTTCCTTTGCCTGTCTCATGCTCTTTGCAAAGCAAATTAACAGAAATGAAAACAATAAAAATTGTGCCCTTGCGTCCTTAATAAAGTGTGGACAGACCGTACTTGGACACTGCTCACCCTTGCCACTGTGGCAGATGACTCACTCCACACTGGTTTTATTCTGAGTAATAGCAGTCTTTTCAGATTAACCCCCGTAATTCACAATTTCACTCAAGATTGTTTCTTCTACTTCATTCTTTGCTTTCCTGCCTTTCTTGGGCTTCAATTTCTCTGTTCTTAAATCTTAGTCTTTGGTGATTATTTCTGCGAGGGTCTATGAGGGTACACACTTTCTGTCTCTACCTGTGTTCCTGAGTACATTCGATGGATACAGAATTGTCAGGTAATACTTACCGGGCAGGGGAGATACCATGATCAGAATCGTCAGGTGACAGTTATTCTGTCAGCATTTTGTATATATTTCATTTTCTCCCAGTCGCTGTTATTATTTGTGAGAATTCTAAGAATTCCTAATCCTTTTTTAGTAATCTGTTTTCTCTCTTCGTTTTTTTCTAAGGGTTTCACTTTATCTTTGATGTTATGCAGTTAATTATTGATGCTTCTAAATGTTCAGTTTTCCCTCTATGACAGTTAATGTAGTTTTTCAAACTGAAGTTGTATGTCTTTCATTCGTTCTTCAAATTGTCAACCATAATGCGTCTTTTTTCTTATTCACTTTATTCTTTTCTTCTAGAAAGTCTAGCAAAATTTTTGGATCTTCTCATTCTTTATCCATGTTTTTCAGTGTCCTTTTAATTTTTCCCAACTGTGTCCCTCAGCAGCAATCAGGGTTACTGTTTTTTATTTATTTATTTATTTATTTATTTGTTTGTTTATTTATTTATTTATTTATTATTTTTTCATGATACAGTTCCTTAAGCCCAGGGTTTTCTCTCCTCCCTCCACTGTTTTCCCCCATATTACAAGTGTTACTTCTTTAGAAATCTGTTCCCTGCCTGCCATCTCTATCTAATCTGGATCTGAGCTATCCGTTGAGGCTTAATTTTATTACATTTTGCATTTCTGGGATCCCTTGGATTTTTTCTAAATAAACTTGTTGTTTCTTTCATGTATACCCTATACCCTCATTCACTGTCTTTAGTTAATTCAAACCCACCTAAGTAATATCATTTTTAATAACCTTGGATTCACTTCACTGTCAGTCTTCCTGATTGTAGATCTGAGTGGTTCTCCCTACTACAGGATCACTTCCTCACATGATTTGTAATCTTTTTTTACTTGTAAATACAAATTTAGCTTTTTAATTTTTCTGTCACAGTCCTGTGCATTGTGAATTATGGACACTACTCCATGCTATGGTTTTTATTATCATACATGCTATAATATAATATATATTATGCCTTATGTTCCCACAACAATGTAAAGAATTTAGTTTCTTGTCTTCAAAGATCATACGTAAGTTGGCTGTCCTGATAAGTATTCTGCATATGATTCTCTATTTCTAGATTCTTGTCATCTAGGAAGCCTGTAGTTTGAACTTAATCATGAATTCGCTTTAAGATTTGCTTTAATTGTTTACTTTGTCTTACCCATCTGGGCTGTCACACACACTCAAAAGCTACCTTCACTAACTCTGCTTACTGCAGGAAAGTACTTCAAAAAGTCTGTGTAAACAGAATTAAATGATAATTTATTTTGGAGAAAAATCCATGCATACAGGGAATCTTCAAAATTTCACAGAAAACGTGTATTTAAAAAAAAAAACAAAAGAAAACTTATCTTTGAGCTCTAATTTCTCCCAAAAACCTTTTTGAAGTACCCCTATAATCCAAGAGATAGAACTCTTGTCATACAATTATTTAAAAATTTAAAGAAAGACAAAATATCATACTTCTTTGGTTTATAAAAAGACATAATTTGTAATATGGTTAAATCAAAAACTTTTGTAAAATCAATTATTGGATTTCCCTGACACTTGGCTAAGGATTGATCAAATGAGGAGCAGAGATTCCCGAAAGTGCATTGTGGGCAACTAAAGAGGATCTGACATTTGATCACAGAAATGCTTCTTCCTGGTTACCAATTTCTCACACTTACGACAATCCACAGAACCTTTTATTTTTTTTCAACTATCCATTGGTCAGGCATCTGGTCAGCTAACAACAATTACCCCTTTTCCTGGGACTGCTCAATCCCCACTTATTTCTAAAACCGAGTCCCAACTGCCACATTTTCTACCAATTTAAGCCAAGCCAATTTCATATTCCTTTCAAGGAATGCAGAACTGAGAAAGAAGCTAAGCTATTCTTCTCAATCATAACCCACAGTAACTAACTTAGGAGGCATAAGGCAACAGGATTCCACATTATGGTCAGAGGAATGTACACCAGCACTACAAGGACATTAGGAATAACAACAGAAAACATGATGTTTTCTCAGTTTTTGTTTCCAGTTTTTTCCTCATCTCAAGTTGAACTTTTTCATGATAAAACCCTAACTCCTGATAATCAGTCATCCATCTCTACTTAAGTCAGATAAAAGCAGTTGCTGTATCTTACAACCAGAAGGATCCTGAGACATGAGTCTTGTAGACACATTACAGCCTGTGTCAGGCAGCAGGGAAAGCACCATGAGTTCTAGGGAAATCAGGATTTGTCCAACACTGACAATGTGCCAAGCATTTTCCTATTAGTGCTGGAAAAGTAAATCAGAAAAAGATAATTCTGGCCCTTTGCTGATCTTAAAGAGCTTTTTATTTTTAAGCATATGAATACATAGTTCTCACAGAAAGCTTTCTAGATATTTTAGTACTTCCATGCCACCAGCCATGGGGGCCTCTCCCATAGCACCATGTGGCTGTTTCTATCATCGCTGTAGCAGGCACAGTGCTAGTTTTTTGGAGACTGGCACATCTCCTTCATAAACTCAAAGAACTTTGGAACCAGAGTGGTGCTTTTCATCATAGTATCCCTAATAGCTTGCAAAGTTCCTATCAGACAGCAGAAGCATAGTAAATATTTGCTAAATAACTACTTGGACAAATAAATGAATAAAGTTAACTGCAGGGAAGTAACTGACAGGAGAAAGAAAAAAGAAAGAAAATTTGGGCTTTGATGACCTGTCAGTATTTATTTCTAATGTTCACAGGAAAAGGATTTAAAAGTTACTTTATTTTAGCGCAAAACTTTTTCAATCCACACATATAAAGGATCTTAAAAAATAAATAAGAAAAAAACTGTGCACATGAAAAACTATATACACATAAAAAAGGTCTATTATGAAGAAAAAGAATTTCTAAAAAAATTATCAATAAATCTATCTTTTACTTCCATTTTCTACAAACTGTTGGAAGAATTGCCTCAGTCTGGATATGAGTTGAGGTGCCCTAAAAAGGCCCATATGCTAAAGACTTGGTCCCAAAATCTTACCTACCAGTTAATGTATCAAAGGTAGAGAGGAGTCTTCCAGACGTAATTAGACTGCTTTGCTGATGTGGGGCTCCCATCATGAAATCAAGGTGAATTTTTACAGAGAGACACATGGACATGGAAGGTGAGTGTGGTCCCTGTGTCTGTGCTTTCTTGATCACCATGTGATCCTTCCTTTGTATGAATTCTGCTCTCCGTCACTTTCATCAGATGCCAGACTCACTAGGGCTACCCAACTTCAGATTGAAAATCTTCAAACCAGGAATGAAAATAAACTTGTTCCTTTACAAGCTATTTTCTCTCAGCTATGTTGTAATGGCAGAAAGCTGGCTAAACGTACCCAACATTGTAAAAGTAAGAACATTGTTTTGGATTCAGAGATGCCAGAGTTCAAGGACTAGACTGATAATCTATAGCTATGTGAACTTCTCTTCATCTTGTTCTAGAGTAATGTCTTATCAGACCACTAAGAACACTAGGTGTGGTAACGAATCCAAAAGGGACCATACAGTAATACCAGTTATAGTTTAAATTATAAGGAATGAAGATAAACAGGAAATTGCAGGACTTCAGAGACCAAACTGTTTTTCCTCCATCAGTTGTAAGTGTGTGCGTCAATTTTGAGTATGGGTTTAAGTATCATTTTATCTGCCTTTTTTCCACTTTCATGGGAATCCAAGCCAGGTCTTCAGGGGCAAAACCAATCTAATAGGAGAGTCCAGGGAATGATGAGGAACCTGATCTTAAAAAGGCTAAATCAATTACCAGTAGAAATTACTTTCATAGTTGAAGTGGATTTGTGAGTATTCAAAGATTTATTTATTTTTATTGGAAAGTCAGACATACAGAAAGGATGAGATAGAGAGGAAGATATTCCATCTGCTGAATCACTCCCCAAGTGGCCACAACAGCCAGAGCTGAGCTGATTAGAAGCCAGGAGCTCAGAGCTTCTTCGGGATCTCCCACACATGTGCAGGGTCCCAAAACTCTCGGCCATCCTCCACTACTTTTCCAGGCCATAAGCAGGGAATTGGATGGGAAGTGGAGCAGCCAAGATATGAACCAGAGCCAGTATGGGATCCAGGCACACGCAAGGTGATGACTTTAGCCACTAAGTTACAGTGCTGGACCCATGAGTGACTATTCAATAACAGGATTTCATCTGGGTTTCAATAGTAGATGTGGCTCCTTGACAAACCCCAGCTTGACAGAAGAGTGGCTGCTCTGCTTATAGCAGCTGGAAAGGTGTAAGGATAAGAGAGAGGAAGGCTGGAAAACTCCAGATAACTCCTCATCAGTGGGCTAACATAGCCAAAGTAAGGGACAAAAAAGCCCTTACTAGTTAAAATCTTGGATATCAGGATGGCTTGTAATGCTTCAAAGTATTATAAAACGTAAGTATAGAAAGAGTATTTCTGCAATATTCCAGTCTTCTCAGGCTGCCATAACAAAATACCACAGACTGGGTACCTTAAATAACAAAAATTTTATTTCTCACAGTTCTGGAAACTGGAAGTACAAGTTGTACTGTAAGACCCTGGAAAGAAAGTTGTTTAACTCTGAGGTCTCTCCTCTTTGTGTATGCACAGGGAAACCAAGCAAGCTCTATCAGGTCTCTTCTTATATAGGCACTAATCCCATTAGGAGGGTACCACACTGCTGACCTCATCTTACTCTAATTACTTCTAAACACCCAAAGATGATCACAAAGGATCTTCAACATATGAGCGTGGGGAAATATAAATACTCAATGTACCATAATAAAATATTATAGCAATGGAATAATGATTAGGGTGAAAAGAAAAAGCCCAAAAAGAAAACATTAGGCTGGTGAGGGGGAAAAAAAGCAAAAATTAAGAAATACGCATCGATCAGCTAGACTAGGCTTGATAAGGTTTGGCCATTTTGTATACCATTTTTGACTCCACACATTTGGACTGCTACATTCATTATTCAGAAGTTTATTTCTAAGGCCCGTGTTATACAGCAGCAGGACATCAGCATCCCATATGGACACCAGTTCATGTCCCAGATGATCCACTTCCCATTCAACTACCTATCGGCGGTCTGGGAAAACCAGCAGAAGATAACCCAAGTGTGTGGATCCCCACCATCATGTGGAAAATCTGGAACAAACTTCTGGTTTTCACATTCTACCTGGCCAAGCTATGACTGTTGCAACCACATAGGGAGTAAAGCAATGCATGGAAGATTCTCTCTCTCTCTCTCTCTCTCTCTCTCTCTCTCTCTCCCTCTTTCCCTCCCTCCTTACCACCCTCCCTCGTTCTCACTATGGCTCTCTCAGCCCTCTTTGTTTCCCTGCGCCTTTATAATCTTTCAAATAAAATAAATATTCTTAAAATTAGTTTTAAAAAAGAAAAAGTTAATTTCCTAGTTTTTCTTCTTCTTTTTTAATTGTAAAGGCAGATTTACAAAGAAGGAGAGACAGAGAGGAAGATCTTCTGTCTGTTAGTTTACTCCCCAAGCGGCCCCAACGGCCAAAGCTGAACCGATCTGAAGTCAGGAGCCACAAGTCACCTCTAAGTCTCCATGTTGGTGCAGGGTCCCAGGGCTTTGGGCCATCCTCGACTGCTTTCCCAAGACACAAGTAGGGAGCTGGATGGGAAGTGGAGCAACCAGGACACGAACCAGCACCAAAATGGGATCGCGGTGCGTGCAAGGCAAGGATTTAGCCACCAAGACACGGTACTGGGCCTACTTGACCAGTTCTTTACCTACAATTCCTGTAAGCTGCCAACAGGATGCCTTGCTGCCGTGAGTATGAGTCATGTGACTTGAACAGTCAGCACCCCAAACATATGATTAATAGAGGAAGAGATTAGCATACTCTAAGAATTCCTTTTGTATAACTAATTTCCTGTTTTGTAACTGACAATAATTTTAATTAGAAACTGAAAAGCTGATCTCAAAGAAGTGGAGAACAGTTTCTGCCAGAGAGTTGAGAGAAGAGAGAAGAAAAGATGGAGATGGTGTTTAATGGGTATAGTTGAGTAGGAAGAGTAATTTCTAACGTTCTATAGGACACTAGGAAAACAATAGTTGACAACAATTAGTTGACTATTTTAAAATAACTAGTAGAGATAATTTTGAATGTTCTCAACACAAACGATAAATGTCTGAAATCAGATATCAGTTTTTCTGTTATAATTACACATCATATATACATGCAGTAAAATGTCACATTTTGTCCTACAATATGTAAAATTACTATATATCAATTAAAATGTTTGAAAATGAGGAAGAGCTTTTCAAGAAACTAGTCTCACAAATACCAGCCATGGTCAAATATTAGTGTTTAAAGAGAAAAAAAACATATGTCTAAGTTGAAAATAGACCCTTGATTGCTTTTTGACTACTATTAATTACCAGAAAAATTAACTTTCAGGATGAATATAATTAGTTCTATTAAATTTTAAAAGCATTAAAATAGACAAGGTAGTGTGAAACTCTCACATAGTAAAACTGATGGTCCAGGAAGATATACTTAGCTTATTCTTCTCACTTTACCAAAATATTTCTGGACATACCCAATTGAAGAAGCAAGAATCCATAAGTATGATAGATAAAAATTCTCCCTATCTCTAGATTTACCTTTCATTATAATTTTTTTTAATATTTTTTATTATTTTTGGAAAGCCGGATATACAGAGAGGAGGAGGAGAGACAGAGAGGAAAATCCTCCCTCCGATGATTCACTCCCCAAGTGAGCCACAACGGGCCGGTACGCGCCAATCCGATGCCGGGAACCAGGAACCTCTTCCGGGTCTCCCACGTGGGTGCAGTGTCCCAAGGCTTTGGGCCGTCCTCGACTGCTTTCCCAGGCCACAAGCAGTGAGCTGGATGGGAAGTGGAGCTGCCGGGATTAGAACCGGAGCCCATATGGGATCCCGGGGCTTTCAAGGCGAGGACTTTAGCTGCTAGGCCACGCCGCCAGGCCCTCATTATAATTTATCAGCCTGTCACATGTCAAAGGCTGGTATATTCAATCCTCTTTCTCCCCCAAACCTTACATGACCTGGTAATTCTTACAACCAATCTACTTTCCTTTATAACCTCTTTTATCCCATCTAAGAAATCTGAGGATTAAAATATCAATTTACACACACATAATTCAAATGAAGAAATTCTAAAAGTAAAACTGAGAACAAGTAGGTTGGGTAAAATCCAGCCCCCCACTGCCTATTAAATTAAACATGAACACCTTTCACTGCTTCTTGATGTCATTCCAGTTGTAATCCCATCTCTCCTCTCTAGAGTTGCTATCAACCATTTCCCGGCATGAAATCTGATCCAGCCAAATTCCAACCACTACCAATTTATGACACAAAAGCTACTTTCCCTACTTCATTTATTGTTCTCAATCTTTCCCTTCATTTCATATGTTCTCAGTTCATCCCACACTCCACAGTCTCATATTTACACATTCAATACCAAAGATTCAAAGTCTAGTTTAAATGTTACCTTCTCCCTGAAGACTTTCATGGGCTCTACCATCAGAAGAACTCTTTCTCTCTTTCCTGTGAATTCAATTAACGTTTAAATTGGGCCACTCTTGCATCACTCTAGTCATCATTTTACCATGTCCTGATCATAGAAATGTGCTATATTCAATCTCATACTTTCACATAGCTCTCAAGACAATTCCTTACACATACTGGTTCTCCAACACTTAGAGAAGATGCTCTGTTCTAGTCTCCAACAATGTGAATTGCCACTCAGATTATAAATAGTATTTCCAATTTATTGCGAGCTCTTTGGAAAAATAACTCATACTAGGCAAGTATGTGTGTGTTTTGTGTGTGTGTGTGTGTATGTGTATAACTAACAGGCAGCAGCAGTATTGGAATTAATTTTCATAATATCTCTGTTACAAAATCAGTAGTTATTTTAACCAAAGCATGTATATCCCAGACAAATGTATCTGTTGATAACCACAATAATCAAAGCTGAATTTAAAGACTTCTGCACCATTTTGAAAGCCTTTCTGCCTCCCAAAGGTAGTTCTCTGACGATGAGCAAGGTTCAACTTGGGGAGTTATTGAAAATGCAAAATCCAGGATCACGTCTGCAGATTTACATTTTGAGAAATATAAATAAAATTTAGAAGTTCAGTTTATTAAATTAATATCCATATATTTGAACACAACATTATGTTGTTATATTTGAATATAACATTATGAGACCATATATTTGTTAATCAGACATATCATAAAAGCCTGTCCAGTATATTTAGAATTTAAACTCAAGAAGATAATTGCATATAATATAAAAATAAAAATGAAAGAAATTAAAATACTACATCAAATCACTGTTTTCTCATGAAAGAAAGAAAAAAAAAAGCATACCAGAGAAAGCGTCAAGGAATAGAGAGCACCAACTATATATTTATTCTCAAAATTTCTCTCTTCATGGGAAATACTAAATATCAACATGACAGGGTTGGAAAGAAAAGATAGTCTCCCAGGTGGGGTTTATGAAATCCAAATTGTTTGATTTGTCTCTACTAGGAGAGGAAGAGCTCCTTTCTCACCTCTAAGGAGAGACCCAGAAGACCCCTGAGAAGAGTAGAAATATGGTCTCCCTGCCATGCTGACACCCTTAATTATGGCTTTTGAGCTTCTGATGTTCTGACACATAAATAGCTAAAAATTTGCTTTTTTCATTTTGTGCACTTGCAAGTTGGAAATGTCATCAAGTTTCATCAAGATTGAAATGGGGTCCAATTTGCTAAAAATGCCTCATGCATAAGGAAGTTTTGTGCTCTCTTCCACATGGGAGTCAGCCTGCACAATACATTATGCACCTCGTGCTGGAAGGATCTTGACATGCCACTCAAATACTGAAATGGAGGGGGCAGCAACGCTTCAGGGTCTTTGCACTTTTGGGGGGGGGGCCTACCCCTTAAATACTCAATTTCAAAATAAAATGCTCAATGTTCTTACTATGAAAGTCTTAATATATAAAATATGCCTACAGCTTCTCTCTGCTCATTATTTCTGAATTACAGGAAATTATTTTGTCATAGGATTTCCTCCTGCACAAAGAAAGGCAGGCTCATGGTAAAACAAAAAACAAAAACAAAACAAACAAACAAACAAAAAATTGCCATTTAATGTCCCTTATGATAGAGAAATGCAACGCTAATCACTTCATTTGTAATAATAAGAAAGCAAAACAAATTAGCTAATGTGATGCTCTTTATAATTTCATCCTATTGAAATTGTGATTAACTCTACCCATTTTTCTCTATTAGGAGATGGACTACAGACAAGAAAAAAGAAAAATCTCTCTCTGAATAAGATTCTATGCCTATTAGCAAAGCTTGAAAAGGGTGTGAGGGACCCGGAGCGGTGGCCTAGTGGCTGAAATCCTTGCCTTGAAATCACCAGGATCCCATATGTGTGCTGGTTTGTGTCCCGGCTTGTCCACTTCCCTTCCGGCTCCCTCTGCTTGTGACCTGGGAAAGCAATGGAGTGTGTCCCAAAACTTTGGGGCCCTGCACCCATGTGGGAGACCCGGAGGAAACTCCTGACTGCTGACTGCTGATTGGCTCAGCTTCAGCTGTTGCAACCACTGGACGAGTAAACCAGCAGATGGAAGTTCTTTGTCTCTCCTTCTCTTATAAAATCTATCTTTCCAATAAAACAAGAAAAAGGCCTCAGTTACTTTCTCATGAACTTATAATCATTTTTTTCTCCTATGTTAATTATTTCCCCTCCTACTGTTTTTCTTCTGAATGCATTTACTAATGTACATGCAATTATTAATTTAAATAGTTACAGCCTAGTTCAGGATACCAATAACCTACCCTTGCAAGAAGTTTCTCTGTCTAAATATTTACATTAAAGGTCCACATGTTGTGGCACAGTGGGTTAAGCCATTATTGCAAAACCAACATCCCGTATCAGAGTGCCAGTTTCAGTCCTGGCTGCTCTGCTTTCAATGCAGCTAATGTGTCTGGACAAGTAGCACGTAATGTCCCAAGTACTTGGGCCCCTGCCATCCATGGGGGAAATTTGGATGGATTTCCATCTCCCAACTCATATCCAGCTGTTGAAGCCACTGGGAAGAAGACCTCCCCTCTCTGTCACTTGGCTCATCAATCAATTATAAATAAACCTTTTTTAAAAATCGCATGAAAGGTAACAGGATCCTAAACTTTTTCCAATGATTTTGCAAGACTTCCTTATGAAAAAAATCGAAGTCTGGAAATTAGTGCCCCTTTGACTTTCCTCAGGTGAAGAGACCCACCCAAGAGTAGACAACCACAAAGGCAGAATTTCAGTACCTCTTCTGTCCTAAAAGCTGTAACAGTTTACCATCTAATCCTTAATGTATCTTTTTGAGGATTTAAAAAAAATATTTTAAGCTCCTTGACGCATAGATATTCTTTGAAGATTCAACATGCAGTCACATCTACCTTGCTCTAGTTCCTCATAGCCTACTCTCCACATTGCTTTAAAATATGCTGTAGTGTAGTCGTCTGTAACAGTTTTATATATTATTCAATGCTTTTACCTCTATCAGCAGTATCAGAATATTAATACTGAACAAGTAATTCAATAAACACTGGTTGTTGGGCCCGGCGATGTGACCTAGCGGCTAAAGTCCTCGCCTTGAAAGCCCCGGGATCCCATATGGGCGCCGGTTCTAATCCCGGCAGCTCCACTTCCCATCCAGCTCCCTGCTTGTGGCCTGGGAAAGCAGTCGAGGACGGCCCAAAGCCTTGGGACACTGCACCCGCGTGGGAGACCTGGAAGAGGTTCCTGGTTCCCAGCTTCGGATTGGCGCGTACCGGCCCGTTGCGGCTCACTTGGGGAGTGAATCATCGGAGGGAGGATCTTCCTCCCTGTCTCTCCTCCTCTGTGTATATCTGGCTGTAATAAAATGAATAAATCTTTAAAAAAAAATTAAAAAAAAAAACACTGGTTGTCAGGTACTCAGAATATCTTCTGCAGTGCATTATCTCATTGAATAATTCCAATAGCCTGTAAGCAGAAACTTAGTTCCATTTGATAAAGGTGGGAACTGAGGTACAGAGAAATCAAGTAACTAGCTCACAGTTCAAAACTAGAAAAAAAATTTTGTTGATTACTACATTACTATATTAGACTGCCACTCTGGTGTTTTTCTCTTGTGTTTTTTCTCTTGTGTTTTTCTCAAATGTGAAAATCCTGTAAGCAGGCCACTGGGCTACCACATTCAGAAGAGGAAATCAAGACATGCAGCTAAACAGCATTCCTTAAGTAGCAGAATAATAAATCCAAAATCCTCTGACCCTGACACCTTTGGGCTTGCCATTGCACTACCAATGCTTAGATCATTTCCAATCCACATTTCTAGAAATCTATGACAGGAAAAAGGCTTGCATGAATCAACAGAACATGATGAAACCTGGATTCTTTATTTCCATGCAAACAGACTTAGGATGAAGGGCAAAACATAAAGATTCAATGACCTTAATTGTAAAAGAATTAAAAATTCCATTAGTAACTATCACAATTTAATAACGGTCATTTTTTTTTACAAGAATGGGTGATAGTTACAGGAAATTATAGCAACCTCTTAATTTCCAAAATGATTTTTTCAAGTGCATTTTCCTCAAGATTAGATGCCTTTTTTAGCTGCCAATAACAAAAAGGTCGAGTAAGAATTACTGCCAATAAGCATTTCCTATCTTCAGAACTGCCTAAATCAGGAGTGGGTTATCTTGTTCGGCAGTAAATACTCTGTTCCTAAAAGAATTCCTACAAACAGCAGACAATAAGTTCTTGAGGATGTAACAGAAAATTTTCACACTCTTTTATGGTGGATTTTTTGAGAATCTAGTAAAGTCTCATAAACGCTATGGGCATTTTCTCCATGAAAATGCATCCCACGACATGGCAAGAGCCATGTGTCATGACAGGAATCCTGTGCAACAATGTAAACTGGAAGGCACTTGCACAGCCATTGTCCCTTCTCTGCCCCTCAGTGTGCCTTCCAAACATGTGTAGAAATGGTGTTTTGTCATAAACTGCATGTATTCTGTTTGGTCTGTTTGGTTGTTTACTTCACTTTTTCTTGGAATTTATCAATAGATTTCCATATCCTGCTAGAAAAAAAAATCAAGTGTTCAGGCAATCTGAATATTATTCCAGCAGGGTACTGATTTGCTGAAGCTGAGTGGAGGTCACTCTTCTAGATGGAGTTGCCGGAATGCCACAGTCCATGCCACTCACTCAGTGCCACCCTCAATCTAATTTATTCATTGATTTCATCCATGTCACTATGCACTTCACTTTGCAAACCCCTGAAATACAAAACCTTTTGTGTGTGTGTGTGTGTGTGTGTAAATTTTTCCAAATTAGTTGTAAAGGCAGTGGTGTACTTTCTTTTGAATCACACTGTCCTTCTCAGTAGGAAGACAAAAATACAAGAGGGGAATGGAAGAGAGGTTACAGCCAAATCAAACAGCACAGCAGAGAAACCTGTATTGTCCCCAAGGAACATTCAAACACTGTATAAGCCCATTTTTCTGTAATAACTACAAAAGTGATACCAGTTAATGTCTATGCACTTTCTTCAAAAAGTTTGTGGATAATGAAACTAAGGCAAGCACAGGGGTTGGGTTGATGCCTGGAATTGCTGCATGCCAAGTTGGAAAGCGGGATTCAAGTCTCAGCTTCCTGCCAAGGTGCAGCAGGTGATGGTCTCCTGGAGGCAGCAGATGACAGCATCCCTGCTTGAGTCTGTGCCACTTGCACTTAGTTGCAGGTTCCTGACTTTGACCTGACGTTGTGAGCATTTGGGAAGTGACCCAGTGGACAGAAGATATCTTTCCACCTTACAAATAGGAAACATTATGGTGCAAAAATATTTTTAAATATGCACAGGAAGAATTTTCCAAAAGGTTTCCAAAAACTTCATGGTAAATGTATACTATGGAAAAATACGCATGGATTTCAATTTTTCATACAAAAAATAAGCATATATTTTAATTACATTTCCCTTATCATAAAATCTTTGATGTACCCTCAGATTTAGGAGATCAGGGAGAAGTTGCAATGTTTTGAACTACAGCTGCCCCTCCTTCAAAAGCCACCAACCGTGAGCCTGAACTTTAAAGCTCTTAGTTCAGAAACAGAGACAGATTATCCATCCTTTGGCCAATTTCCCTGCTAGAACAGACACTTCTTCCCACATCTTCACAAAGAACCAAATTGTTGGTCATGGTGGGACACAGAGGATCTAGGGAAACTAAATAGGGAAAGGAGATATTTCTCTAGGAGTCTTTGCATTTAACAACAAACGATTTTCAGTTCATCTCACAGGTGCCTGGAGATAGTACTACAGGGCAGTCTTTAAGTTTGGTAGAACTCCTAGTCCAGTTTCTTACACATTGATGAACAGTTTCTGGATGTTAGACTTACTCTCTCTGATTAACACATATTTCCAACAGTTTCATGATGGGTTTGTTATATTTCATCTGTACAGCAGTTTCTACACATTTATTTGAAAGTTGTACTGTGATTGCTTAGAATTATCACAAAGAAGAGAAAAAGATGAAATTACCATTTAAAACAACTTGTAGATCTCCTAAACTTAATTCCAACAAGATAAAGATAGAATCACTAAGCATCATTATATGGTAGGCATTTAACCTCAGTTGAATACTCGCTGGAGTGACGCAGTACTTTACGCATGAAATAAAACTTCTAAGTCCAGAACACATAGGCAGATAAGAAATGTTGAAAACACATCAAAGACAAAACCCAGTGGATATGATTAGTGTCCAAACTATTTATTTCCAATACACTAATATTAGAACCAGGCTAAATCTTTATAATTTGTATTATGAAATCGCACAATTACTAAACTTACTCAACTTCTATCCTTTCTAGACTTTGTCTATATATGTAGAAAGGTATTATAACGTCACAGAAGTATAACTTTGGCTATTATTGATTTCTCAGCTGTATTGAAATCACATAACATTTCTGATCCATTTCTTCATGGGTCAAAAAAAATTCTATCATTTCAGAAACATTGGAAGAATACAATGTAATCATAGATATTAAAATGTTTGGAAAAGTGAAAATATCTCTAGATACTATGGTTAGCATGCTGTGTAGATATCTATCAGGAAAACTCACAAATAAGGAAGGAGCCTTTTATTTTTATTTTATCATCTATGGAATTGTTTTGGACATGGTCTCATCTGGCACGGAAACAAATCTATACGTAGAAATCAGAGAAAATTATGAATACAGCATGTTATCTCCTATAACGAAATCCCTTTTTTAAATTACAGAAATTCCCTATATTTCCTAAATGATCAGTGTATAATTTATAAAGTAAGTGATCATAAATACCTAAACATCCATTTACTTCTTCCACTCTTTCATTTGTTAAAGTAATATTTATAGCTTCAAATATCAGCCCTATCCTTTTTATAACAACAGTGGATAGCACAACTCATTTATCTATTTGAGAAAGGCAATTTGGAGGAGGGGGTAGCTACAGTGACGGCAATTTGTCATTAACAGCAGTTCTAATTAAATAGTCTCATCTACACATTATTGCACCATCTTGTGCATTTTTCCTAAGACTAAATATCTTCTAAACCATAATAATCCACCAGATCAAAAATTCAGCTGCTTATGAAAGTGAGAAAATAGTGATTTACATGTTACACTTTAAAAGCTTCATCAAAGCTGTAATAATTTTGTTGGATAAACAATGTGATTCTTGAGATTAATAAGAATTTCTAAATATGAACAATATGTACCCTGAGGAGAATATTATCTAACAAGGAACTGATAAATTATGTTGGGCAAATAATCTGCCTACTAAATGAGTGTAATGGAGACAGGAAATTAAATATTGAAATGTGTAAATAATACACAGTTTGGTGTGTTGTATTTCCTCCCCCTTAGTTGGGTTATACCCTAGTTTCAAAATAATAGATATACCAATGCAAGTCATTGTCAAGTCACTGTCACTCATGCAAGAGGGCAGGGTAAGCCTATATATGTCTGAGTCCCGAGTCATATTGTGAATGAAACTGGAAGCTCTTTGAGAAGCTCCATTTGGAATAGATACTTGGAAAGAAATGGGGAGAAATATATATGGAATTTTTCCAGAATTCAAAATACACTACACTTTTATTTTTGAAATGAATAACCGCCTTAGAATACTGGAATAATGCTGTTGGTTCAACAGACTATGATTATATTGAACCCAATGGCAACACTGCCTGAAGTAAATTCATCAGAATGCCAGTACTGGATCTGTAATCTGCAACTAAGCCTTATAAGGGGCAGGCATTAGCAGTCACCACCTTACTTGCAAACACTTCATAGTTTTATTGTGCAACACTCACATTCCACATTGGAATGCCTTGATGCACCTGCCAATTCCAGCTTCCTGCTGATGTACACTCTGGAAGGTAGCAGGTGATGACTCAAATGCATGGATCGTTGTCTCAAATATGGGAGACTTTAGCATAGTTCCCAGAACTTAGTGTTGGCCTTGCCCAGCTTAGATTGTTATAGGCATTTGAGGAGTGAACCAGTGGATGCCAGATCTCTCATGATCAGCCTTCTCATCACCCATTCTTGGTAGATTAGTCAGGAAGGCTTTACCAATACTATATTTGTAGTTGGCAAAATCCATCTGGCACTGTTTTTATTTCCTTTTTTAGGACTCTGAGAAGAGAAAATTTTGCTCTAACAATAAGATACTAATTTGTTATATCAATAACATACTAGTATTTCTTATTCAAAACTGCCTTTCTTATACTTCTTAAAAATAAGTCTCACATGTGTATATGCATAGCAAATATATGTGAAAGTCTTAATTGTACCAGAATTTTTATCTGAGATACAAAAACACACAGAGAGGGCCTGAAATGGTAGCCTAGCAGCTAAAGTCCTCGCCTTGCACGCGCTGGTATCCCATATGGGTGCCAGCTCTAATCCCGACAGCCCTGCTTCCCTTCCAGCTCCCTGCTTGTGGCCTGGGAAAGCAGTCCAGGATGGCCCAAAGCCTTGGGACCCTGCACCCGCGTGGGAGACCTAGAGGACGCTCTGAGCTCCTGGCTTCAGATCAGCTCAGCTCTGGCCATTGTGGCCTCTTGGGGAGTGAATCATAGGACAGAGGATCTTTCCTTTTGGTCTCTCCTCCTGTCTGTATAAATCTGAATTTCCAATGAAAATAAAATAGATCTTAACAACAACAACAACAACAACAAAAAAAAAAAACAGAGGAGCTTCAAAAGGTTCATAGAAATGCATGTTATTTTAATTCCATCTTTATATATGTATGTATATGTATTTATGTCTACAAATAGAAAGAAAATAACAAAAAACTGAAAATGAGGTATACTGATATAACTAAGTATTAAACTACACTGAGAATTAAGAAAGCCACATATTTCAAGCTAAATCTCCTAAGTGCAATAATGAGCTGAGGAAAGGTAAGTTGCAGAAGATATAGACCTTGACACTGTAGTCACACAAGGTTTTAAAACAGGCAACATAATAATCCGTATTTCCGGGAGATACAGCTGTACTAAAATGTAAAGAAAGGCATGGGAAGTGGGAGCAATCAGTGTCACTCTTAAACAGGTATTTTGTTTTGCTAGAGAAAAGTGGAGACACTGAGTAGCTTCTGCTTGTCCTGATGAAAGGCCATATTTTATCAATTCCTTATACATTTCTTTATGCTGCGGATATTTCAGAATGAAATATTAAAAATAAAAAGAAAGCTCCCAAAAGAATGAAGAACAATAGGGGAGGGAAGGCAGAGTAGCAAGATGAAATGAACTGATCACGAATCCCACATTTTTCAGCAAGTGGCAAAGAGAATGACTTTACCTGGACTCTCATTTCAAAACTGACTGCAATAATCCTGCATCTCAAAAAAAAAAAATTCACAAGTGGGTAAATTTGGCAAAAGAGGCACAAATTTAAAGCTGCAGAACACAATGACAGCATTCTAATTCAAAAGTAATACCAAGGCCTTCAGAGGAGGGGAGGAAAACCAATTTAACCTTTCAACCCTTTGCTCCATATTTATTATGTGGTGATAATAATGCGGGAAATGTTGTGAGGATTAATAAATTCATTTCTCAAGCTTTGTAGATAAAAATGTGCTCCATAGTGCTTTATTTTAAGAACTATGAAATGGTTTGTTTATTCCAGTATCCCATTCAGCCATTTCTTTAACCTTATCTCCTAGTTCTGGGTTTTGAGATGAATATAGGGTCTTTTAAATGATTGCAAGTAACCTTTGAGGATTATGCATTTTAAGCACTGGTTCACAATGAGTATGTGACCAGATATATGTCACACAGGAGAAAGTCAAAAATATAATCCCCAAGAGGTTAATGACACAAATTGTATTTGGAGTTTCAATTTGCTGCAATAATTCTGAGCACTTTCTTATAGGAGACTTTGGCCTCAGCACCCAGTGTCTGCCAATACAAAGACATCCTGATTTGAAGTCTATGAGCTAGGGTTTTAGCAGGAAGGCAGCAAATCAAATCATAAAACTCAATGGAAATCTATAGCGTATGCTCTTTAAAAATACAACTATTGAAGAAGTTTGTTTAAGTAGTTTCCTTAGTTTCACCCACACTTCCTTGCCTAAGCTCCCTTTAGAAATCAAACACGTACTTCAACTAAGGCTATACCACCTTCCAGGGACAACAGAACCCAAAGCCTAGAAACAAAGCCATGAGTGCTCACATCTCTCCTGAACTTGACTTTACTATTTACTCCCCTTGAATAAGTTTGGCCATTAAGTGTAAATTTCAAATTAATTCATTCACCCATCAACAATGTACCAAAGGTACAGCCTTTCACAATATTCTTTTACCAACTACAATAAAACCAGTGGTTGTTGTGAATCAGGTTAAGCTACTGGCTGCAATGTCAGCATCCCAGATAGGTGTTGGTTCAAGTCCCTTCCAGCTATCCCTTTTCTGATCCAGCTCCCTACACTGTACTTGACGAAACAACAGAAAATGGTCTGTACACCCAGTGGGCGACTAGGAGGAAGCTCCTGACTTTGGCCTGGCCCGGCCCAGGCTGTTGCAGCCATTTAGGAAGCCAATGAGTGGATGAGTCAAAGATCTTCATCTTTCTTGTCTGTCTGTTAATAACTCCGTCTTTCAAATAAAGAAATGTTTGATCACAACAAAAAAGAATGGCGTCCAATTTTTATACTGTGGGTCAGCTTTCCCCTAGTGTTTTGAGATATTACAAGGTCATTTTGGTGAGGGACAGAGAGGACAGATTTAGGTTTATGATTCTTCCACCATATTACCATATCTTCCCCCAGGAAGATCACAAGTTATATCAATCATTTTAACTCAAAAATGCCACAAACTAGTTCTACTTTGTCTAATCCAGTTTTTCTAATGCATTAGACCATGAACATGACTCAATATCTGACACTACAAGGTTACACAAATAAAGAATTGGCAAGCATCACTGTCTAATTGCAGCCTGTGACCCCAATACCAGAGAGAGAAGAGCACAGTAACAACGCATTGCTGCTAAGGAATTAACTGGTTGTGAGGCAGCTTAGGAGATGTCTCCCAAAGACCCATTCCTGCTGCTATAGGATCTTCCCAATGAGTATGAATGGGATCTGCAACGTATTTCTAACCAGAAGGACATTAGGTATCACTTCTATAATTAGAAAGACTATCTGTCCTGCTAACTTTGATGCAGCAGGTTGCTGTATAAAAGAGACTCACACGGTAAGAAACTAGTAGTGGCCTCTACGCAACAGCAAGCAGCAAAGTGAGACCCTCTGTTGTATAATTCATAAGGCACTAAATCATGCTAATGCAAGATTAGAATTAGATTCCTCCCTGAAAATACCTTCAAAGACTTCATCCCTGGAATAAACTATGTCTGTATTTTTGTAGGAGATCCTGAAGCAGATGATCTATTTATGCCATGCCTGGGTTCCTGATCATAGAAACTATGAGAAAATGAATATGAGTAGGTAGGGGGATGCAAAGGTGGATTAGTGGGCTGGAAGTGCTGGCATCTCATCTGGGTGCTGGTTTGTGCTGCCGCAGCTGCTGCACTTCCAAACCAGTTCCCTGTTTATGACCCAAGTCCTTGGGTCCCTGCATCTGTGTGGGAGATCAAGAAGGAGCTTCTGGTTCCTGGCTTCAGATCAGCTCAGTTCCAGCTGTTGTGGCCATTTGGGAAGTACATGTGCAGATGGAAGATGTTTCTCTGTGTCTCCTTCTCTATAAATCTGCCATTCCAATTAAAATGGATAAGTAAAATCTTAGAAAGAAAAAAAGACATTTCTTAGGATTCTGTCCTGGGTTTAGTTTCTGGGTTTGGTTCTGAGCTCTGACTCACTGAATACTGAACCTGAGAGGCAGCAGTGATAGCTCAAGTGGTCGAGTTCCTGCCACTTTGAAAGAGATGCCCCGGACTGAGTTACCAACTCCTGGTTTTGACCTCCCAACTGTTGCTGACATTCAGGGAATGAATCAGCAAATGGGTGTTCTCTTTGTGTTCATCTCTATGCCTTTCAAATACATGAATTAATTGGGGGGAAAAAGTGTTAGACTTAGCCTCTAAGCTTGTGATAATTTGTTATGGAGAAATAGATAACTGGTGTATTTAATTAATAAAATATTAATGAAGAACTTTTGTGTCAGTGAGCCGAAACACAGTACTAAGTGAAATTAGCTACTTTCTCTGACTCTCCCAAAATTCTACTGTGGTGATGAAGATAAACATTTATCTACCAACGTAATAATACTATAGTAACACTTATATAGCACTTATCATGTAAAATAGGCTCACAGAAAAAAATGTCTCAGCTTTCACTGTTGACATTTTACAGGCAAGAAAACTGAGACCAACAGAAATTGAGTGATTGCCCAGGGTCAAATTCCTGGTAATTGGCAGATTTAGATGTTTAACCCACCTCTAAACCAAGACACTGTAATCACACTAACAAATGTGAAATGCACACTGTGAAGAGTCCTACCGAGAAAAAAGAACATGGCCTCCAACAGCCTCAAACAAGGGATTCAGCTCAGCCAGGGAGTAAAGGTCAGAGATCAAGGGTGACTCATCGGTTTCGGGAATACACAATTTAAATTTTATATAATTCACACCACTTGCAGCCTGAATGGTTAAAGGATTTCCAAAGTCAAAAGCAGTACTTCAGGAAAGTTGGCCCCTTGAGTCAGGTTTGTGGTTTCCCCATGTATCACAGCATAAAACATAGAAACTTACTACAGAAGGTTAGGGGTTGCAAAATATCCCCCAAAGGCACCTAAGGATTTAAACTAAGGACTTCAATCATTCATTTTAAAATCAAATCACTTTGGTTTTAGAAAACAGATTTTTTTTAATGAACTGGCCAATATGGTTTTGCTCCAGGCATCATTTCAAACACTCTCTTCAGAAGTATTTCTGAAGCTCAGTTTGCATCTCTAAACCAAAGACAGCTGCCCACTCCACCCTGCCACGTGGGGTTTGTGGAATTTCACAATCCCAACTCCTTTCCAGAGCTATCCAGAGCTCCTCTGTCCACCAGAACCAACAGCCCACCCCTGCATCCCGTTGGCAGGACATTCCTAAATGCCACCCAGAGAGGAAACTTGTGTGCACCACATAAAAAGGAAATATACTTAAAGGTAGTTTCTCTCCTTCAGAGATGATTATGGCAGAAGTCTAACACACAGCAGCGTAGCTAGTGTTCTTCAAGCAGCCAAGCCATCTACCACTTTCTGGAAAAAAATTCACAACCAAAGCCAACAGCAGTCCAAGGTAACACGATTTTCTAAAGTTTTAATGCTCACTGCAGGCATTTTCTAGCTCTCTGCTTTTTGTTACCCTCAATTTCAAACCTATAAAATGGGCATAATATAGTAACCCATGTAATTGCTGAAATTTATACACAGAGTGTATCTGTTTATGAATCCATGATGGCCTAGCCCTGTCCAGAGCTATTCAAAAACTCAGGCAAGAATACTGGGAGAGTTTTTAGAGCTTTTAAAGTTTCACATTTTCGTGGAAGAGACATGGAACATGGGAAGCCTTGTAATAATGAGGATCTGTCACAACATCCAGCCATGCTCCCAAACACTTTGCTCGCTCTTTCCATTATTCTCATTGCTGCTTTTCCAGAAAGGTTCCTCAGGGATCCCCACCAGTCTGGAGAAGAAAACTTAAGAAACTGAACCGGTGAGGGGAAAAAAAATACATGATGCATTCAGACACCCTTCCCTAGAAACTTATTTTTTTAGAGTGTTGTTGTTGTTAAGATTTATTTATTTACTTCGAAAGAGTTACAGACAGACAAAGGGAGAAAAAGATATCTTTCATCATAGGTTCACTCCACAAATAACTGCAACAGCCAAGGCTGAGCCAGGTGGAAGCCAGGAGCCAAGAGCTGCATCCTGATCTCCCACATGAGTGACAGGGACACAACTACTTGCGTGACTATCGACTGCTTTTCTCAGGCCATTACCAGGGAGCTGGATTGAAAGTAGGACAGCAAGCATAAGAACCAAATCAGTACGCCCACACGAATGCCAAAAATCACAGGCTTTATCCACTCCTCCCCAACATCCCACCCCAGGAAACTTTAAAGCAGCTCATTGAATTTGATTGTCTCAGCTTCCCCTTCCCTAAAAGAGAGGAGGTATAATCATACTTATACCCAAAAGCATATCCATACTTACAACAGGATAAAAGGAGATGATCCATGAAGAGGTTACTGAAAATCTTTAACTGATTAATTCAGTGTAATTTAAGTACTGCCCATGTACTCAGCAACGGGAAAGCTTTCGCATGGCCCCAGCTTCAGGACAAAAAAAAAATGGTTCCTTTTTTGGGTAGGGCAAGGAATGCCAATTCTAAAATTAAACCATATATACAAAATGACATTGCCCATAAGATGACAGGTGATCTAGGAGAAAATCATCATGTTACATGATTTCTAAACAACAACAGAGTAAGAAGAAAACACTGTTAAGAATGAAAGGCATGATCTGGGTAAAGAAATATGATAAAATGGAAAGTAGAAGCTATTCCAAGTGAAAAACAACCCAAACAATGACCCAAAGTTGGGAATGAGTAGGACTAAGTGTCTATTCTGTATATGTATATTATATGCAAGTTTATATGCTAATACACCTTTAATGAAGAATAACCTGTAAGTTGTCACCTACTTCCATTCCCCTGTAATTCCTGAATGTCAGAGCAAATATAACTTTGCCTACGAGCAAACTAAGAACAGAGATTTTCATTTCCAAATGAAAGCCATTCAGCAAAGCAGAGATTCAGGGTCAGAGCCTAACTCTTCATGTTTTTACTCCTAGATTCACCTCAGATATTACGGTATAAGGCAGGGGTGAGGAATGTCTGGTCCGAAGATTCTTATAAGACCCGTGAAATCATCTGGTCTGGCCCTGTCAAAGCTACTGCTGGGACAACTTGAAACTCGATAAATGTATAGCAGGCTAACTTTTAAGCTGATAATATATATGGCCCACAAATGATGCTATAATTATCTAAATAGCCTTTGGCAGGAAAAAAAAATGGTTCCCCATCCATGGGTAAAAGGTGTAACACTCTTTAAGAAGAAAGTAAAACAAATAAAAATCCCCAAACTAACAGAAGGCAGACAGTGGAGTTCAGCTAAAGATTTGACACTATCATTCTTGTTTATAAGTCAGCTTGTATGCTGCCATTAGCCATCTATGAGTTCATACCTTCTAACCTAAAGAAAATATCTTAGTAACAAACACTGTCTTGGTATCTATAGTGTACTTGTTTCCTGAATCTGGCTACCAGAGATGTCACCAGTACTTGCAAATTGCTCCCAGTTTATGATTTTGCCAGCCTTTCCATTGAATGACAAACTTATTATGCCCATTGCTTAATAAACTCTGTGTGTGTGTATCAATGTCAGCATGCCTTAATGGTAGAAGTGCCTACTTTCAGCATGCTTCATCAGTGAACAAGAAGTCAATCCCTGTGAATAAAGTTTTACTTCAAATTACCAATGTGCTATAAAAGTTGACAAAACCAGTTTCGGCTTTCATAAACAGATGTGCCCATATGGTATTCAATCTCAGAACAGACCTTGCAAACCAAATGAATTTCACCAACCTAAAACCATTGTGGGCTTGTTTTAATTGAAAGCTCTTTGGTTGAGCTGAGAGCTCTGGGAAATACAAATGCATTAGTGTGAAAAGCGGCTGTGACCTATGCCTGAGGGCTTCACACACACAATCATTTAGGATCCTCATCTCTCAAGTGCCTTCAAATGCTTGGAAATTATGCAGACTGTGCCATGCTGTAGCCTCATAAAAAATAGACTTGTGCATTTTTCCCCCTGGGGTCACGTGTTAGGTCCCTCAACACGAGGTACAATACACAAAGCCATCCGAAGTGTCGATTCACCCCATTTGTATATGGTCTGTGATGGATAGATGGGCAGAGATCAAATGAGACCCCTTTCTCAAAGGCTAACATAAGTTACAGTTCCACTTACATGTCAAGCCTAAGTATAATATTAACATATACATTGATCTCGTGTTTTTAGAAGGGGGAAAAAGATTTCTAATAATATACTATTGCATACAAAATTTATCTAAGTAAATAATTATTTTTAAACCTAGATTTAGGCAGCTTTAGCATTCCATATTATGCTAATGTTTGACAATTACTAAGTGTGGGTATCAGACAGTGGGGTTTTTTTTTTTAGTTTAATTTAAAGCAATTTGACATGGAAAGGTTATTACTTTAGTTGCCAATAAAAGCTGTACTTTTAACATAAGTGTACAGTAGGCCCTAGGGTATGTGACTATTATCTTTCCTGCAATTATGTGGTGTTCTACATAAATGTTAAAAAAAAACTTAGAAATATCAAAAGTACTAACTTAGATACGATGTGAAAGTTGAAAAGAGAACAGAAAACTGATTATTTTAGACACAACATGGGTTGAGGTTTCCTCCTAGAGGTTATACTGGGAACAACACCAGCTGGCTTTGAATAAATTAATTCAAACTATATCTTAAAAACACACACTTAGCAACAGAATATCGATTTTATGAACATTCTGTCTCGATGCAGTTGTTCAGCTTCACAAGCTAAATGCCATTAACAGTAAGAGCAAGCCTCCGAACCAATTAACCTATTTTCTGGAGTTGCTGTGCTACCCAAATGAAAAGAACACATCTCAGATGTTATTTGCCATCCTAAGCTTTCATATGTCCCAGAGAAAAGAGATAATTTATTGTCAGTATACGGGTAATCTAAACTTGTTCTCGTCCCTTGATCCTTTACTAAGCTGGATTTCTCACAAGGCAAGACTCAAAATAACAGTATGTCCTCTGAAGAAGGCAACCCCAGCCCAGTCACCTCCCTCACCGCCTCACATTCATCTCTGAGGTGTTCATATTCGACTAATGGGGCAAAGTCAAGGCAAAGAGGCTAGGGAGGAATTTAATCAATAGCTACTGTCAATTTTTCATTATTATGGGATACTCCCTTCCTATAATAGGAAATCACTCAAGAAAAGTAAGGCCAGCAAAATGGGACAGTCACCCAGCCATATGCTTAATAGGAACATTTAATCCATCAAAAGAGAGAGGTTTGGGCCAGAGAAAAAGAGTCCTATGAAGACTGACTCAAAGAAGGAAAAACTACTTCCAAACAAATACTTTCTAAAAGTCCTACACAAATAATAACTATAATTAACAAGAACAGCTTTATATTTTTCCTAAAAACAAAACAACAGAACACGCCCTTGGCTTTAACACAAACACCACAAAAGCGTCACTTTATTATTCATCAAAATAGTTCCAAGAGGTAAGTACTGTCCCTGTGGGTGTAACCCATATATAAACAAGCTAAAGTCCCACCACCATTGGTGGTCATGTTGACAGCCTAACTGCAGTCTGTCTGCCTATGGAACACCCCACCTTGTAAATAAAATTTATGACTTTAAGCTCTAGCTTCTATTTTTCTTCCTGTTGTTGATTTTGTACTGTGGCTTTTCATTTAAGGGGATGTATATTAACTATGTGGTGGAGACTGTCATATACAGATGTGAAGATGCAATGCAGTAGGCATCTCTACTTCCAGACTAAAGATGGACTCCCAATGAAACTGTTTACTATATCTGGACAATAGAGTACTGGATTCTGTACTACTGCTCATGCCCGCAATGATAGACATAGGACTGCGTATAAAGAACTATACCACGGTATGATATAGGGGAACTCAGTGAGGGGGAGGGAATTGGGAAGGGGATAAGGGAAAGCCCAGGACCCATGGAACTGTATCATAAAATGATAATGATAAAAAGAAATAAAATTTAAAAAAATTTTTAACGTTCTAACTTCATCATTCCCAAGTAGAATAACCATGGTTTTTTACTTCTTACAGTTTCCCTGTGCATAAACTGGTATGAATACTGCACTTACAGAGTTGTGATGACTGCACATGTAAATGTTTATCAAGCTATTCAGTTCCTAGTTGATAATGTGCTACACTCATGTATTTTTAAGAATAATTTTGCTGCGCCCAGTGCGCTAGCCAAGCGGTTAAAGTCCTCGCCTTGCACACATCAGGATTCCATATGGGCACCGGCTAATGTCCTGGCTGCTCCACTTCCCTTCCAGCTCCCTGCTTGTGGCCTGAGAAAGCAGTCACGGATGGCTCAAAGCCTTGGGACCCTGCACCTGAGTGGAAGACCCGGAAGAAGCTCATAGCTCCTGGTTTCAGATCGGATCAGCTAAGCTCCGGCTATTGGGGCCACTTGGGGAATGAATCATGAGGCAGAAGATCTTCCTCTCTGTGTTTCCTCCTCTCTGCATATCTGACTTTCCAATAAAAATAAATAAATGTTTCAAAAGAAAAAAATGAATAATTTTGCTGAGGCATGGATTTGGATCACATTAGGATGTGAAACAAGTCAGTTACCAGTGAATCCAGTCACCTGCCCAGTATCCATCTTGCAATTCATCTCCCCTAAGATGAGAAGGGGTTATCAACATCTTTCTTGCAATAACATCACAGGTTTCCTATGAAAGACAACCCTTTATTACATTCTCAGTTTACGTGATTAATATAGTAGGACTAATCTAGTTCCAATTCCAAGGTTGGGCATGAGCATCAGGTTTGAGCAATCAAAACAACCACAATCTGGTTAGACAGATCAGTTCAGTAATTGATACAGACTCCAACCCTGAATATTGCTGGATGCCTGAAGGAAACATTACAAACAAGAAGCCGTCATTATCCCAGGTTGGTTGAACTCTAGTCTACAACCAAAAAATGTGGAAATCCTAAGTGAAGATAACCTACCCGCTAATCAAGATTTTACAGAGGAACACAGAACCCAAATATAGAAAGAAAGCAAATGTTTACATCACTGTTTAAGTGCTTGCATTAAGCTGTACCTGAAGCAGTGTTATGCCCTAGTCTTTTCAGTTATGTGAGCGAGTGAAATCTATTTTAGCTCACATAAAAATGAGTGAGATTTCTAATGTTTTCTCCCTCTCAGATGCATTCAACACATCCTATCACCTATACACATGCTGCCATCTTTGAAAATTGCGACCTGCCTCATTGTGTGTCTCCTGTACATACTAAAGCGCTAAAGAAGCTAAGTGCCCAGGCATTCTTTTTTAATTATTCTTGCACATTTTTCTGAATCTATAGGCAGTTTGGATGATAAATAACAAAGATAATGTCTTCCCCAGCCCACTTCACTGCTTAAATAAGAAAGCTGCTTTGCTCTTCTCTCATGTTTTCAATTGGGTGGGAAAATTATTATTATGGTATCATCTCTGTTAGTGAGACATCTGTGGCTATCCCACTTAATATCAATAGGCTTCACTGTTGGAAGAAACCCACAAGATACAGAGTCAATAAAGCTGCTTCATTTTACAAGTGTGGGATCCATGTAAGCACATATGTGCATTCAGAAAAAGGTCTTGGGCTTAAATCCCTAGGATGGTAAGAATACACCCTCAAAGTGCAATATGTTACTGTCTTCATCTAGTTCACATCCACTGGGAACTTTTAGATTTGTCTTCCACTAGATTATATACATTGATTTGTAGCTGTACTTCAGATTTGGGGCTGATACTTGCTTACAATGTTTTTGCCTGAAATTACAAATCTGAGGTCAGAGCCTACTAAGCTGGGCTTGCCAAACAAGGAGGCTACCTTTTTACTGCTGGAAACGAGAGGCATTTCCGAGGAAACAGGACATGGCAGAGATCCAGGGCAAAAGAAAAGCTTCATTGTAGTGAGCATTCATAGTCAGAATATTTCTAGAGAAATAAAGGGGGGGGGGGGAACAGTTGAGAAGACCTGGAGCTCAGATACAGAATCTTTTCAAGCTCAGAGAGAGGTTTATGATGCATCAGCTTCTTAGACAGCAGTACACTTGATTCCAGGTTCAGCCAAGATCTCTATAGCCATGGACAAGTAACTTTTATTTTTTCTATGCCTCAATTTTCACCCTCAGCTAAATGGAACTAATAATACCTTCAGGGAATGTCATGGGGATTAAATGAATGATCACATGCATATGTAAAATACAGAGGATGCTGCCTGGCATACTGGGAGTGCTCAATAAATGTTAACTCTGCTGTTATGACTAATGAAAATCACTATAAGAACCTATTAAATGGAAAGGTTTCTCAAACAAGGACACTGGAGAAACATTCAAGAACATTATAGCATAGGACTTGGACCAGTATTTACAGGGATCAAAGAAATTAATTTTAGAAGGGGCAGAAAAATCTCACCAGTTCTGCTATGAACTTCCAACTAAAACCTATTTCAGTCTGGAAGTCTGATTTTACTTTTCCAGTACCCAACTCAGATATGACTGAATGTAACAAAAGAAATCATGGAAATCTGTCTAAAAAACCCTCCCACTCAAGCCATTATGCCAACTATCCTAGGATAAGACCCTAAGCAGGACAATTTTAGTTTTCCTTGTATTAGGAATCATCAAAAAAAAATCATGGAAAATAATAGTTTTTTTAAAACAATGCATGGATTTCAAGAAGTTTTTGTACCAACATAAATTTACCTAGAGTTCTATCTTCCATAAACTAAAAAGACTTGCTTTAAAAGCAGAGTTAAACAGAGAGAGATTGATCTTCAATCTGTTGATTCCCTTCACAAATAGATACAATGTACAGGGCTGTGCCAGGTTCAAGCCAGGAACCTGGAACTCTATATGAGTTTCTCCCATGAATACAAGTGCCCAAAGGTCTTGGCCCACCCTCTGTTGCTTTCCAATGAGCATCAGCAGGGAATTAGATTGGAAATGGACTCAAATCGTAAACCATATGAGATGCTAGAATTGCAGTCAGTGGCTTAACCCCCAGTGCCAGCCTCCTCCATGAAATTTTTGAAGTACCCTCATATTTATTGCTTTTACATCAGCTCTTGAGTAATACAGCCTTTGGAAACTATTCAAATTTGTCTTGGCTAATTTTCACATTTAAGCCAAAGGATGAAGACGGAGACAGAGACTGATTCTCTGCTCCTGGCCTTCAGCCTGACCCAACTCTGGTTTTAGAGGCCATCTGGCGAGCAAACCCATGGATAGAAGACTCCTTTACATGTCTGTGCTTTGGCTCTTTCTGCCTTTCAAATAAAATGAAAATTGAAAAAAAAAAAAAGGATCCCTCAAGCTGTAGACAACTGTCCAGGTTTCCTTGTACCTGGGCAAGTATTACACTGCTGCAAGAAAGGCAGCCAATAGCTGATGGGCATTCTGGGCCTGGTTAATGCCAAATTTGTGTTAACTATACCAGTCTGCCAATATAGATGCCTACTTTTTAAAAATATGTGGGAGTGGGCCTGTGGGCCCCACTAGAAGATGACCCTTGGGCACATACTGGTAGGGAGGCTGTGGTTGCCTGGAGAACAGGGTTTGGAGATATATGGGAATGGAGGCCACCAAGAAAATACAAGTGTGGAATGACTTCTGAGGATTCCAAAGACTGGGCCATTGCACTTGCAGGTAAACAAAGGAGTTGGGACTTGGGGCAGGCCAGGCAGATTCAGGGTGCAGCCCTTGCCAGCAAATGCTCAGTAAAAGCATGCCATGCCACACTGTGCCACAGTAACCACAAGCACATGCAAGATCCAGGTCTGGGGGTGAGTCTGGTAAGGTACTTAGCCACTGAACCATCATGGCAGGACCTGGTAGGGGAGCTTTAGGAACTCCCCTGCTAGGCCACTGTTCCCACTGGTGAGTATGAGAGCTGGGACTGAGGGTAGCCTAGGCTAGGCAATACTGCAACACCTGTTGGTCCACATGTGAGCTGGGTTTGGGGGAGGACAGATCTAGGTTAGGTCACCACAACTACTGACACATGAAAGAACCAGAATAAATGCAGACCAGCTGAGCTTTGCCACAGCACTCACTGGGTAAGTGCCAGGACTGGATATAAGTCATTTCAGGATGGACCACATTGCCCCCTGGCAAGCGCAAGATCCAGAGCTGGAAGTGGGCTTAGTAGAGGAACTCTAGGCACTTTGCTGCTGAGCAATTGCTCCCACTGGTGAGCATGACAGCCAGGGCTGAAGCCAAGCCAGGATGGACAAGACAATGGCATATGGGTATGCATGAGAGCCAGATGGGTACAGACCAGGCCAGGCTAAACTGCTGCACTTGCCAGCATGTGCAGGAACCAAGACTGGGAGCTGGCCTGGTGGAGATATTCGGGGGTCGCCCTGACTAAGCTAAAGTTCCAAGTGATGTGTGTAAAGGCTGGCTTTGTGGCAGGCTGGGTTGGGCTAGGCTGCAGCAGCTGTCAGTTGGGGAGATGAGACTGGGGACAGAACTGACTAATCCACTACATTCACCTGCATGTGAACTGGCTGGTGCACTAGCCAGATGAAACGAACCAGATTCTACACTAGCTGGTGTACATAAGAGTCAGATCTGGGATCATCCTAGGTGAAGTTTCTTGGGGGATTCCTCAACTACATCACTTCAATATGAAATTAATAAACCTACCTGGGTAGGGTTCCCCTCAGACACTTATCTAAACCATGTCACCCGGAGATTATTTATTAGAAATTACCTCTGACCTACCCAAGCCTTGAGACACAAAATAAGCAAGCTGACATAAAAGTGTCAAGGTATCTCTACAGAATTGTATCATGAAATCCAAGATTAAAAATTTAAATTAAAAAAAGAAAGTGTCAAGGTGGAAAAAAAATACTGGGGTTCAGAAATTCATTTAGAGATGGCAAATCCCACAGTGGTTAAGGTACCACTTGGGACACTCCAAGTACCTGGGTTTGTGTCTCAGTTCTGCTTCTGATTCTAGCACAGCCTGTGAAGATGCACCATGGAGGCAGTAGCTTATGGCTTAGGTACTTTGGTCTTGACCACCAACATGGGAGACACAGACTGAGTCCCTGACCCTCAGCTTAGTCTGACAGCCCTGGCTGTTGCAGGCGTTTAGATAGTGAACCAACAGATTGGAGCTCTGCATCTCTGTCTCTCTCTGCTTTTCAAATTAAATTAACTGAATTAATGAGATGTCATGACTACTAAGATCTGAAGGGTATGTAGGAATTAAGCAATAATAGTAATAATAAATAGAAGGTTTCAGGAAGGAAAGGACAAAGGGGAACAGGAAATCTGTACCTTTATGTCCTCAATACCAGAAAATCCAGCAATTATGGGAAGGCAACTTACAATTAAATACTAACCAGGTGTCCAACACAGTAGCCTACCAGCTAAAGTCTTTGCCTTGAACGTGCCAGGATCCCATATAGGCGCCAGTTCTAATCCCAGTAGCCCCACTTCCCATCCAGCTCCCTGCTTGTGGCCTGGGAAAGCAGTCAAGGACGGCCCAAAGCCTTGGGACCCTCTACCCCTGTGGGAGAACAGGAAGAGGCTCCAGGCTCCCAGCTTCAGATCCCATCAGCTCTGGCCATTGTGGCCACTTGGGGAGTGAATCAACAGAGGGAAGATCTTCCTCTCTGTCTCTCCTCCTCTCTGTGTATCTGACTTTCCAATTAAAAAAAATCTGAAAAAAATATACTGACCCAGCTTGGATGTATAAGGCACAGCTAGAGTTGGTGACTCTGGTGGGATGAGATGGGACAAAATAACTACAGCCCTGTAGTTGCTGTAACTTGAAGCTGTAGCTGGCACAGAAAATCATGCCCAAGGGTAATTTTCCAGTTTTTGTCCTAGCTTGCACAAGAAGAAAAATGATCTTCAGCAGTAGCTGTTAAGACAGGAGCTGATATCTCTTCACAAATATTTATGTTATAGTCACATGTGGCCTCAGAATGAAAACCAAATGGCAAACAATAAAACTATTTGAAAACAATCAGGTCTGGGGAAAAAAAAACTTCAATTTTGAGCCCTTTGGTAAAAATTAAAGGCTTTTTTTCTTTTAAAATATCAGGTACCCCCTATGAAGTGTCGTAGTTCAGGGTCCTGAATTCATCCATAGCCACAACAATGGTAATGACGATGGGAGCTCATTGGGCCAACTATTTAAAGATCAATAACTAGCAACTAAACTCACAGATCCTATAGCCAGAATAACTGGACTTAAATCCCAGCTCTAGCACTGCAAGCCAATATGAAATTGGGCAAGTAATTTCATCTCTGTCCTCAGTTGCTAAATCTGAGAAATGAGGCTTTCAATAGTATCTACATCATAAGGCTGTTTTAAAGATGAAATGAGGTACTTCAAAGCCAGCACGTGCACAGCAGACAATGTGACTGTATTTGACTGTTATTCCTCCTTATATATCATAGAAGGTTTTGTTTCACCTATATGAATGAGAGAATATGAGAAAGGTAAGTAAGGGGCAGAGATGGGATTCAAACATGCACTTCCACAGCTCTTGATTTTTTTTCCACTGCTATACTTATTCCCTCTATGCACTGGCAGGTAAGTATGTGAAGGCAAGAAAAGGACTGCAAATCAGGGTCGCAGGAGGGCCCATTTTCCTGAGAAGGGCTTAAAACTGATCAGCGGTAAGCTCTCCCCAAACCACTTTCTTCACAAACTTGTATCGCATTAACTGTTTATCCTTTGCGTTAAGTACCATTCCTGTAGGGTTCTCACTAGCTACTATCCTGAGCTTCTGACCTAGGTTAATTCCTTTTGAAAGCCACTGAACTCTTAAAGACTAATGCTAACCACAACTATATTGAAATTGTGAAGTAAAATTGTTTAGAAACTACATTTTCCTGGAAAAATATCATTCATGAGATCAGGAAACAAACTCATCTTGGTTGTCTTTCTCTAATTACAGCCGGGATTTGCCATGGGGCTCAATATATGAGAGAGACAGTGAGACTAGGAAGAAAAGTTGGACAGATGCTAGAATTTTAGTCCAAGGATAATGTTTTTAGGAACCATAGATACAAAAATGAATGGTTACTAGGGTATAACAACAGGCAATAAATTCATGATCTTATTACCAGTATAACAGATAATGAAGTATTAATTTAAACTTTTTTTACAAAATAAAAATAAGATTACAAGACGTATTTATCAAATATAATTTTTCCCATTCTATTTGGAGGAATCTGAATGTGTATATTTTGGTGAGGGATGGTTCATCTTATACTGTTTCAATAAATACCAAAGCAGAAAAATAAAGAGTGAGGTTATCTGCCCAGAAAGTTAGTTTCTCTAAGTCTGTTGGGAAGAGTACAAGTGTCCCCATATTTCTGGAATTTGGTATTCTCACCTAATTCTCAGTTCATCTATATCAATGGGTTTGGGGCACTTAAAAAAACGCATCTGAAGCAGGTGCCTACTGCTTTCACTGACAGAAGTGACACTATTCTTACTTAAGCCAGAGTGGACTCTGTTAGTATTCACTTGCCTTGTCTACTCTTTGACCTCCATAAAGCACCATTAGAGAGCTCTGAATGAGACTCTCAGAGCCCTGATGAAAAACTCCAGTACTAGGGAGGAGCTGACTACTGTCTTCAGTCCCATTACTCCAGCCCAGTGCTGGGATTCCTGTGACCAGGCATCATCACCACACCTTCACATTGTAACAGAGGCATTTCAGTGTCACATCAATGACCTTTGTCATTGCTTACCACAATCGCATTTTTTTTTATCATTACTTGGCATTTCTGAAGTCAAGAATTTGTGGTGCCACATTTTCATTTTCAGTGTTTGAAATTTTAATTTCAACAAAACAATGTTGTTGTTTTCCAAATGAGGACTAATTTCAGGAAAAATGCCCTGAATACATATTCATGGGTCTTTGTGTTGTATAGAAATAAACAATATGTATCAAGCTAAAAAAGAGATGCTCCCCGTCTCGTGAAACATGTGTCAGGAAATTAAGTGACATCAATCATTCACTCACTCACTCACTCTACTGGGCCCACACTGACACTCATTATACACTACCCTAGAAAGACTACACACTATATTTGTTCTATTAATCATGCCAACGTATATGAGAAAAAAGTTCATAGAAAATGGGATGAAATGATAAGTTTATTTTGGTGCCAAAAAAACCCTGAAATCCGTAAGCACAAAAGGCTTTCAGAAAGTTCAAAAAGTGCAGATTATGAGAAAAAATTATGCACTATTTCATAAATTTTGTTCCCTAACAATCTTACCTTTTAACACCATTTTTTGAAAAGCTTTTCCAGTTATTCTCACATTTACTATTTGCCAGCCATATGCTATTTTGGTGACATACAACATTGAGTCTTTCTGTGAAAAGTCTACCTGAGGTGTCATTCTGCCTTTCAAACAAATAAAATATATATTTTTTTAAAAAATGGAAAATCTGGGGCCGGCGGCATGGCCTAGCAGCTAAAGTCCTCGCCTTGAGCGCGCTGGGATCCCATATGGGCACCGGTTCTAATCCTGGCAGCTCCACTTCCCATCCAGCTCCCTGCTTGTGGCCTGGGAAAGCAGTCGAGGACGGCCCAAAGCTTTGGGACCCTGCAACCGTGTGGGAGACCCGGAAGAGGTTCCTGGTTCCCGGCTTCGGATTGGCGCGCACCAGCTGTTGCGGCTCACTTGGGGAGTGAATCATCGGGCGGAAGATCTTCCTCTCTGTCTCTCCTCCTCTCTGTATATCTGACTTTGTAATAAAATAAATAAATCTTTAAAATATATATATATTTAAACAAAGGAAAATAAATCTGCCTTCGTGGAGTCTATAGACTTGTCAGGGAGAAAAATGGTTATTTAGTAAATTAACCAAAGAACTATAAGCGATGATGAGAACGATGAAGAAATTAGAGTACTAAGAAAGACTATCAGAATGATTAAACAGTCTGGGAGCAACCTATCAATGCAGTAATTAAAAGTCTATTGAGAGGAAGCAAATTTGGTAAGTAATACAAATAGTCTGTATTCAAATAGCACCCTGGGTTGAGGATGAAATGAGCTACAGGCTCTGGGTGGTCTCTTTATTTGAGCACTTATCAGGAAACTCAAGAACTGCATTTCCCAAGCCATTAATTGGGTTTTTCCCCTATACTTCTAAGGACAATTTTTGTAGTATCATCATATTAATTTTACCATCTGTCAATCTATTTAAATATATCATCCTCTAGAGAATAGGCTATAGGACATAAAGACAATGGAAAGAAAAACATTTTCTATGGCAAAGAAACAATCAAGTCAGAGCTTGGAGAGTTGTGCAATCTGGACTGATTATGTACAATAATTTTAGATTTTAAATGCTACCCTGTAAATTTTACAGACAAAATGGTTTTGAGGGGAGTGGGAGTGACATTTATATAACCAAATGGAGAGATACAATTTAGATAAGAGGATATGCGAAGTCACAAAAGTTAAATCTATACATCTATTGATGTGTTTGTACATTCTTCCGTTATTCAGTCACTGTTCCACGTATTTTCCATTAATTGTCTCATTTAGCCCTCAAAATAGTCATAGGTACCCAACAATTTGTCAGCACCTCCACTTGTTTCAGGCCAGGTTGGTTAGAAATAGAGCATAAAGCAAAAATTTAAGTGCGGGTGCTTTATTTGGACAAGCCAGGCCCACGCTAGGGAGAGGAAGGTAAAGCACCTAATTCACAAAATTTTAGGAGACATCAGTTCTCCTAAAAGGGTTGCCCAACTTGTGTGACCCAACGGTCAATGCTACCTCACATATTGTGCTCTAAGCACTCCCTTCACTCTCATCACAGCAATCTGGATCCTGGAGGAAGTTTTTTTTTTTTTAGAACAAACCTGTAAAGCAAAGACAAAGCAAAGGAAAGGGAATGTAGAACAAAGCAAAAAGCAATCAAGAATGTGATCTCAGCCAAAAAGTATGACAGGAGTGGTGTTCTGGAGCACAAATTGTAAGACAGAATAATACTATGGGGAGCTGGGGTTTTGCATTCTCCTTACCAATAAAATTACTGTCTATAAAAAGGGAAGAGGAATAAACACAGCTCAAAACAGCTGGGGATGGCTAAAGTGTGTCTGGATGGAGCACTTATGGCCTGAATCACATCACTTTGAAGAAGAAATCTAACATTTATGGAGGTAGAAAATCATTCATCCTGTCTCTGGGGAAATATTTGCCAATTTTCCTCGTGTAAATACTCCTACCACAACTGAGTGCCAAACTATCAACTTGATCACTGAATGTGAAGTTGGGAATAGATGCCCACATCAGCTCAGGTGGACTCTGGCAGAACACTCCACGAAAAGTATGCGTTTTAGTTAGAGACTCATAAGAAAACCAGAATTTCACTTCAGGCAGGTATCTAAAAGTATTCATCCAACATGAATCAGCAAATTTTTCTGCTATAATGAACCAGCAGTAAATATTTTCTGCTCTGTGACCTCTATTGCGACCACTCATTTCTGTTGCAGTGCAAAAGCAGCCACATGCAATACATTAAAAGAGCACAATGGCTGTGTTTCAATCTAACTTTGTTTTTAAAAAACAGGCACTGCATCAGCGTCAGATCATGGATTATATTTTGCCAAGATCTAATGGATGCATTATTTCCTTACTTATATACAAAAAAAAAAAGTCTTCTCCAAGGGCCAGAATTATGGAGCAGTACGTTAAGCTGCTGATTGCAAAGACTCCATCCCATATGCCACTGGTTCAAGTACAGGTTGTTCCATTTCCAATCCAGCTCCCTGATAATAAGCCTGGGAAATCATCAGATGGTCTTAGTCTTCAAACCCCTGTATCCATGTGACAGACCTTGATGAAGCTATTGAATCCTGCCTTTGGCATGGCCCTGAACTGGCCATTGTGGCCAGTTGGACAACTGAATCAATGGATGGAAGATTTCTCTATTTATTGTATCCTTCTGTAATTTTAACTCTAAAATACTTTTTAAATCTTCTCTTTAATAATTTATCCCACTCAGCACCTGCATAGGGCATGAAAAGCAATTAGGACACAAAATCTAAGAAGATTACAAAAGTGTTGAACTTCAATTTGTGACCTAATTGCCTTTCTTGTCTTATATCCTTGGCCTGGCCTTGTTATTGAATGACCTGAACAAGATTTACCAGTGTATCCATCAGGTTTCACTTGTTCAAAAGCCAAGCCACTTAAACAGAAAGGGATCTAACACTTGGAAGTAAGAGCTTACAAAATTATTGGAAGGGCTAAAGAAAAAGTGAAGGAAATCAACCCTATTGACAAAACTGGTCTACTGGGCAAGTCTCAACATCTGCCTTGCTCAAGAATGTAGTGAACCTAGACGCTGCTCACAGAACTCCTAAGGTCAGTGGTGCCTTGCCCTCTCTCCTCTCGAGAGGCACCCCAGCTCCTGGGTTTCTCCCGGAAGAGGCACTTTCCCCTTCCCTGTTCTTTCTCAGTTCACCTGGTCCCTTTGCAAATAAACTTTTCTACCTGGGAAAAAAAAAAAAAAACCAACTCCTAACTTCAAAGACATAATGATACAGGTCTGATGTGGATAAGGACCAATATCACCATCACTCCATGCCCAGGAAGCTAATGAATGGTACTGAATACTGTTGCCAACAACTCCATCATCTTCAGGCTCATGCCTGCCAGTTGTGACAAGAGGAGATACAGGACGATGTTCCACTGCACTGTACTTACAAATGGCACCTGTTTGCACCTGTGAGTATCTAATTATCTTCCAGAATCCCAGCTGCAAGAGAGTCTGGGAATTGCAGATTGTCACTCTCCAACCAGTGACTTAAAAAAAAAAGGGGTAAAATACATGGTACACAACAATTGACCATATCCATCACAATGGACATCCAGCAGAATGTCTTACTTGTTCAGAACTTAAGAGTTCCTGCCTAGCAGGTATGAAACTCTTCTCTGTCAGGTCCAATTCCAAACAGAATTTCCTCCTACTAAATGAAACACTATCGCATCTTCTTTCACTCCAGTTCTTCTATCTGTACAAAAGTAATAGTACAAGTGATAGAGATTAGAAATTTACAGCTGAGGACTAGAGAATGAGTGTGTGAGATCCAGTAAAGAAAAGCAGCAGGATGAAGAGCTGGGTCAAAGAGGACAGGGAGTCGTAGCAGTCAATAGAAGAAGCAAGAAAATTAGGAAAGACATCAGACAATAAAAGATTGGCAGCTGCTAAGGAATGTATGCAAAGGGAAAGCTGAAAATCTTTCATGGATCATTTGCCTTAAAGAAACCACCACCTTGAGACTACCATATCTATTACTAATGGAGGAAAAATGCTGGCATCAATCCCTGAGCTAAGAGATGTATGGAATTAACTAATACCAAGGATATTAAGAATACCTGGTGTTCTACAGACCGCAATGTGTAATCATTTCCACAGAAAAACAAAATTCATGAGTCAAGAGAAATGGACCTCTTTTCTTGAAAAATGCTTTATTATCCACATACAAGCATATAACAGATGAATTCTGAATTATAATAATGAAACAAACACTCATAAATCTACCTCCTGATTTAGGAACTCTACAGCTAACACTGTCTGTGAGTGTTCCCCTCTCTTATTTCTCAGGAATCATTATCCCAAAGTTTATCATTTTATTATCTTGCTGGAAAAACATATGTAGTTTTATTATATACATATGCAGCCCAAAATAATTCAAAGTTTTCATAACCCAATGTATTTCTGACTGATAGAAATTAGTGGTCTTGTTAACCAATTTCTTTCAAAGCCTATTTATCAAAACTAGGAAAATAAACTGAAGTATCGAGTATTTCCAAAAAGCATGGAAAAACACAAACTAGCTATCTTCCATGAACACTTAATTCACCTTATTAATTTGAGCAAGTTTTCATTTACAAAAAAGCAATTTAATCATGAAATCCTTTTAGAGGAACTAGCCTACTAAAACAGTAGCTAATTTTCACTATTTTTCACAGTCACAGACTTAGTGACATTAAGCTTCCTTAATTTCTCTCAAATTCCCTCCACAAAGACAAAATGTAACATACAAAACAGTTTAAATACATGGCTGGTTTTCAGGACTTGGGGCATCACTGATTTGTCACACTGCCACTTAACAACATATTTGTATTTTGCAAAATGTGTAATTTTTTTTTAGCCCCTGAACAAATATATTTACATAACTGTGTCTAACGAGAAATTACATTTAACTTTTCAGAAATGACAATAACTAAAACCTGAACTGCCAATTCCACTTCATTAGTGTGGTAGAAATGCATTCCAAATGTTAATAAAAATTCCAACATGCTGATAAATTAGAGCTTCTAAGGAGCATGTGACACCTTGGTTAATATATTCAACCTCAATTATATTTCTCTTCAGCACCCTGTTATCTGGAACCTTTGCTGGCAATCAGAGGTGCTGTTTTTCAGCGGCCAATTTTCTAGATAATGTAGCTTATCAACACTGTGGGTAAACTTGCCAATGGAATCAGGCTGCACTGAACCACACACACGCTAATTGCATCCCTTTTTTATGCATATTTACAGACTGTCACTTCAAAGAAATCAGTGGCCCATTGAGGCACCCAGTTAGCTGGAAGAATTGCCTCTTGCAAATGAAAATTAGCAAACAAGCTAGTGATAAATATGAAATGAACAAAGTATAAAAATACTGTTTTGTTCTGAAACTTCCTTGTCATCCCAATTTATACTCCCTATAGAAAGAGTTTTGAACATAGGGTTTACCTTTTGTTTCAGATGAAGACAGAAGAATTCTTCCCTAAACTTATAACCAGGTAAAAGCCGATTAGCTTTTCCCTTTTCTCCCACGCCACCCCCACCCCAAATTTCTATTCACACAAACAGGTTATTAAATCCCATATTAGATTTGCTTTGGAGTTTGAATAGACAAATGACATGTTAACACTTCAGAAACAATTAACCCTGGGAACTTAATTAAGTTCTTCTGACTTTCAGGAAGCACATTTCAAAATAATGTTTCTAAACTCTCCAAGTTTGCCCAGGAATAGCAGAGCTTTCCTTTTCTAAAGAATTCATAAATTCTACTTAACAGCAGAAAGCTTTGCCTGGCTATATATGGATAAAGGTTATGGTATTAAGAGGCTGCTGTACTATGACAACTTGGAATGTAAAAAAGGCAGGGTCCAAAAAAATAACAATAATAGAAAAGACTTTCCAAAGGCCCCAGACTCTCAGCATACACAAAAAGGAAGACCACAGCCTAGGAGCTCAGCACAGATACACTCAGTTTGGGCTCCATCTTAGCCTGAAATCCTTTTCCTTGCTTTAAAAAATAATATTTTGAAAATTTTTATTCTTACAACGTTTTAGGGTAACGCTAAGTTTTCAAAAGCATTTCAACATAAGCAAGTCATTTTAATATAATTTAAAATAAAACAGATACCAATTAAACTATAAATACTTTTAAAGGTTTTGTGCCAAAAAAAAAAAAAAAGAGTGGCAAAACTCAGCAAATAAATGGCACTTAAAGTCTTAGCTTGCAGCTAACAATCAGTGATATTTCATTTGGTTTGGAGTACTAACCACCATTCCCTATCATATGTGATAATTTCTCTGTATCATTATTTTTAAAACAAAGATAACAGATTTGTACATTCCATAGGTACAGTTCCAAGGTGATGACCACATTGTCCTATCTCCCCTGCTCCCCCTAAATACCTTTCAACCCATCTCTACAAAAGTGTTTGCAAAGACACAATTTTAATCCACTCTATATTCACAGGATTAATTCACCACTAATCAAAATAATCAACAAATAAAAAGTAGGAAGACCACAGTTCCACTGGCGTATAAAAACAGGCTAGAAATAGCAACCATATCCCAAAGTGACTGTTTCATTTAAGTCACGTTTTCAGCTCACTCATTGTTCTTCATGATCAATATTAGCTATGCATAGCTATTTGAGAGTTTTTAAAATTTTGCTTTTTTTCGGCAGAGCTAGAGCAACAACATAAATATTGATATGAACATTAAGAAAACACTGCTATTTTTAGAAATACACTACACCTGCTCATTTTTTCATGAGAAAAGCAGATTCTTTAGCAAATTAACGTTCATCTGTGTGCACTAATTTAGACAATTGTTTTATATCGCTTTCCAAATTACAGTGCAATTGTGTGTGTTTATATGTCTGCTTCTCTGTACAGAAGGGAAACTCCTTGAAGATATAAATCTAGTTTCCCAGAAAGATGATTAAGAGCAGCCTGAGAGCTTGGTGTGAAGGGGTGAAGACACTTCTTACAGCCATCAAGTACCAGAAGAGGAACAAAGAACCATGGTGTACAAAGAAAGGACCTGTTTGTTCTGCCCAGAGGATCTGGGAAAGAAATCACACAACAGATGATACTGGAATTAGACCTTAAAAAATAAGTAAGATTTCACCCTGACAGGGAAACATATTTCAGGTAAATCAAACCATACAAACAAAACAGAAGACTAGAGAGTAAATGGACCATTCACAGAAGAGAGATTTTCAGTGATGCTAAAAGTTAGTTTGGGGTGGGAGATACGGAGGGAGGAGCGCAGTAGCATCTATTCTATGGGGGAGCAGTACAAAAAGATTAATCTATATATCTATATCTATAGATACGTAAAGCCACACCATAAGTATGCCATCTTCACCTTCTGTATGTTTCAATTCTGGAGAAGAAAGGACAACTTTGGGGAAGGTAGCATAAGAACTTCCTGTAATCTAACACCACTACTCATGAAGATGGACTAAAAGATGTTCTGATTAATGAAAAATCATTATTAATTTTAATTTTTGAAGCTCATCTTTAGTTTTATCAGACTCTGTACATATCCATTCAATACATTTTCAGGATTTGTCTGTAATACAGTAAAAATTAATTCTTAAGATGCATAAAAATTTTTGTTATAGTCCTCTAAATGAGCACACTGAAATTTGTGTAATAAATGTCTCTGTATGCTAATGGAACTAATTGAAAATTCATTCAAACTATAGTTCTAAAAGTTATCAGAGGATGAGACAGTAAGTATATTGAATGTGGCAGAGGCTATAACATTTACTTAAAACCACAGCTTGTAAGATTTAAAAACTTTCTGACACCTCATTAAAGTAGTTTTTGGGAATGTGCAGAAAACACTAACAAAACTTTGAGTTGCATAACTCCAAAGGTAGTCAGCTGTTTCTAGCAATTTTTAATTGACTGGTATCATTTGCAATTTTTTAGCTATCATATAGTAACACTGCTCCAAAGCAACAAAAGGCAAAAGAGGAATATTAATAACAATAACAATACAGTGGCAGCTAATAACTTAGCATGCTTACCACCTGCCAGCATGGACTTCCCTTACAGAATCTCATCTAATCGTTAAGTCATGAAGCAGGTATTGTTTGGCCCTATTTTTATTAAAGAGAAACCAAGATCATTTCTTTTGGTTAAGGTTATTAATGGCAGCACAGATTCAGATATGGGTCACACCCTTCCAAGTTGGTAGTTCTTACTGTTAGACTAGGCTGCCACTTTCTACAGAATATTCTCTTTTTAAAATCAGTTCCATTGAACTCCATTTAGAAAACAAAGGTGAAGAGGGATAAAGAACAAAGAACAGGCAGCCGAGGAAAGAGAAAGGAGGAAAAGAAAGGGAAGAGGAGACAGAGGAAAGAAGAGGAGAAAGCAGTGAGATGCGTGGGAGGAGACAGCAAAACCAGAAATCTCATTTCCTGGTGCTTTTATAGCATCTTCTGCTTCCCACTGTTCACACCTGATCCATCCTCTCTCCTCTAGTGTGTCTGATAGAAAGGAAGCTTCATGGGTTCAGGCATTACCTCTGTTTTGCATATCCTCTTGTGGCTAGCATAGAGCCTGCAAATAGCAGGCACTCAGTAAATGAAATACAATATATTTACTTTTGCTTCATGGCTTCAATGTTTCACTTTTCAAGCTGTCATGTTGAATATAGCCTCATACACAAAAAAAAATGTGCCAACACCTACATCTTCAAGGCTAAAACAGTTTCATTACACTACACCTGTACATTTGCAATCACCAAATGTTCAAGTCTAAAAAGCACCATTTTGCTGTGGCCTTCAGTATGGCTCTCCTACATTTGATGACTAGAGACATATATACTAATACTATCCCATTTGCTTATTCCAAATGGACACTGAACAAACAGAATAAAGTGTAGCGTTCCTCTGCCTTCTTTTAATTTTGCAAAATGAAATTCCCTATGAAGCAATTTGGGGATACCACCCACAACCAGAAATTTCACCACCCTTAACATTCCAAAAAAGTGCTGTTGATGTTATATTGGGACTCTTAATTGACTGGGATGATATTCTACCAGCTCTAACTTGGGACCAGAAATGGTCTCCCCAAGAAACTGTTCAACCCATCTGGACAATAAGTAGCTGGACTCTATGCTTGGTATATGTTTGCAAGGAAAGAATCTTGATTGAATTTGAACTGTAATACTGCATCAAGGTGGAGGAATCCACCAGGGGGGAGGGGAGGGGAGGGGGGGAGATTCCCAGAGCCTATGAAACTGTCACATAATGCAAAATAATTAAAAAAAAAAAACAATAACAAGAAAAAAAACCATTCCAAAAAAGTGAAAGCTCATGTTAATCCTTTTCCTTTCAAATCTAACCATTTACATTTAACCCAAATAGAAATAAATTTCAATAGGGCTATTGGCCCATTTCACACTGTATATTGAAAAATCCCAAATTCCAAAATTTATAAGGCTGCCTATTTATATCATAAGCAGTTAAAAATATGTGTCAACTATTTGGCCCTCATATGCCAAGTTGGTTGTTTCTTTTGCTTGTACTTCATAACATACCTGTTTTGCACTGGACCCTCTAAACGGTTTTTGCATTCTGAAGTTTGCAATTTTCCCTTTTCCTCCCCTTTTCTAAGCCTTTTGCTTTTTGAGTTAAGGCTGAAATGTTTATCTATTTTCTCAGATTCTCTCTTTTCTCGTTAGGAAGGCAGTTGTTCTTTGTTTCAGAATCATATACAGGACCCACAGAATCAAGGGTGAGCACAAAATAAAACCGACTCAGCAAAAAAAAGTGTTATTTGAAGAGTATGGCTGTGGAAAGTTCGAGGAGCTCAGGATGGAATAAACGACTGAAACTAACTTGGGAGCAAGAGTATTCTTAGAGCAAAGCCAAGCTGGTAGCCCAAGCAAAACAGAATGTCCTCAACATCAATTTTGTTTTCATTTCAAGGAATTAAGCCTTCACTGATTGTTTTGATCTGGGTAATCCGTTTAGGAGTTTTGCTAAGAGCAGGAAAACTTGGAACAACTTTAATAAAATTTAAAATGAAAAGATTTTAACCTAACACTTAAAGGAAAGAATGGGAGAGAAAGAGAGAGAGGGGAAAGGTAAGAGAAAGGTATTGATGAAAGTTTCTTAAAATTGCAAAAGTGTAAACTGTTCTGAATACTTTTGACATAAATCACCCTATAATTGCCATTTCTGCAAGGTGTCTCAATTATGATAGTACAATGTGGCTGTTTAAATGCCTATACATTTGCCTGAGAAGAAAAAAAAAAAGCCACAACATTGTCTATTAAATGTCAAAACGCCTTTTCTTTCACTACAGAGGACTTGGACAGAACTCAGGAAATACTTCAGCTGGAAAAGAAATGTTAAAAGCTACCCTTCAAGCTATTGGAAATCCTGTTATCAAAATGTTAAAACCTTTTTTTAAGAAAAAAATCCATGTGTGTCCCCCACATGATGAGTGTCCCCCACGATTGTTCACCTTAGTTTAGTAAAGGCTGATCATCGCTGATAACCGAAGACAAAATAACAGTGGGTGCAATCTAACTGCTAATTAGGAATCCAGATGCTTACATTAAGAAACTCAAGGGGAAACAGGTATCTGATTACGTATGTTCTCTCAAGGCCATAACCATATTTACTTACAGAAAACGCAGCAGGCATTTCTCTATCACATCTCCAAGTCACAATGTCAGCACTTTGAATGTTGCTTCGCTGTCACTGTGTGTAAGAACCTAGAGAGAGAGAGAGAAAAAACAAAAAAGAAAAAAGCCAGCATAACTATCCCTCAGAAGAAAACACAGTGTGTAAAGGTGTACATAGTGTATATGCATATTCAGACAACCTTTCACTATTTCTCTCGGTTCACAGGACATAATGAGAATTAATTAGCACATTCCTAAATCATTAGCCCCAATTTCCTCTTTAATGTGTGCATCTACGCATAACTGAAGATTCTGTAAAGAAAGGAGACAGAAAGCAGAAAGCTGGGGTCAGAGGGAGATGCACAGATGTGCTGCAATTGTGCCTCTTTCTGATGCCTAATTACAAACGATTTTAATTCAATCCCTTCACTTGGAGCTAGCCCCCCCTTTTTTTCTGTTCTAACAAGCCCCCAAATTTGTTTCTTACAGATTTAAAAATTTCTCCAAAATGCCACATGTCAGTCAAAAAAGAAAATGATTGGCTTTTAACATTATAATTTAAAGCACATTGACTACAGGGTATGTTTTTATTAAAAACTTAACCCTTTTTAAAGCTCGCGTGTCTGGGGCTTTAAAGGAACATACTAAAAACTTAGTTTCTACCTTCATAGCTTTCTGCAAAACAGAAACTAAAAATAAAAAGAACAGATTTGCAATAAATAGTAGCTCATGCTAATACAAAACAGTGTCTTTCAATATACATCCAAATTGACTATTTATTTGTTTAAAAAACAGAAAAAAATGAGTATGAGTCCCATCCGTAAAGGCTTAAAATTAAATGTAAACTGCTAAGCTTTAGGTAATATATGTCTGGGAACCTTAGTTTTTAATGGAATCATTTTATACTCTCCAAAGGGAATAATTTTCTATAGACAAAGTTCTTTAAACCATGAATAATCGCTCTTACATCACGGCAATATATCATTAAAAAATGAACTGATTTAAAAGAGTACACTATTTGGCCAGGTAATCCTCAAATATGACAATGCCATACAACAAAACAATTCTTTAAAACATGTATTTATACTTTTAAAATTTGCATTAGCATAAAATTGTGCAAATGTATTTGGGTGATAGAATTTAATAGAACTCTTCAAACAACAAGTGGCAATAAAATCAAATAAAATCAAAATCAAGCTCTGTAATCTGTTCAACAGTATATTGTCAGGCATTTCCTGCTTCTGATTTCTATGCGGTTCCATAAAATGTTACAATGGATGAAGCTGAGTGAAGGGTATGTGGTACCTCCCTACAATTTAAGAGTCCTCAATTAAAATAAAGGTGGGGGAGATTTTCTAGATTGCTTTCATGACTATTCAGACATGCTGGGTTTTCACCCTGCAAAGAACTGAATATATTCTCACTAAAATTTAGATCTATAACTTCAGAGAGATTTCTGGAAAAAAAAAAAAAGAAACAGAACTACATTCTTCAAGGAAGTCACGAGAGGAAATCTGACATATTATGTATCATGTTTTAGTCCTGATAAGACCATTAACTTCATGTAACCGTTATATCCTTTGCCCTAATCTCTTGGTTCACCCACTACACCAAGCAGAACTGATCTCTCTTGTATCTCATTACAGTGAAGTTTAGTAGCACATATTGCTGCTCTGACACTACTTATACCACCTTGGGTCAAACAGCTTAACTTCTCAGAGTTCAGTTTGCTCGTCTGTAAATGGGGATAATTACAATATCTGTTGCATAGGGTTGTGGTGAGAATAAAAGAAGTCACAAGTGCAAAGCCATGGATGCACATGACCTGACAGCTGTATCTTGGGGAGCAATGCCCACAGGCCTCTTTCATCATGGGCCAGTAGAGTGTTCCCTGGGGTGGGAAGCAGAACCACAGAGTGCCCTTCAACTGCCAGCTCCTCCTCTTGCTAACTGCATGGCAGGACCTCTCTGCAGGCAGCAGCTCCCTCCTCTGCAAAGAGAAGAATGAGGCTGTGTCCGGTCTCAGGTGAGTATCCAGCACCAAACCGTTTCATAAATGTTGTACTGGTCACCTTACAAATATGAATTATAACTCTGTCTTCTATAGCATGAAGTCCTAAGTCGGGTATTATTCTATCCTGCTATCTCTTGGCCAGCATAAGCACAAAAGTGTTCCATCAACATCTGTGAAACTGCCATGTTTAAAAAGCTAATGAATAAAAACATAAAATATTCAGATTAATAGTTCGAAACACATCACAAAGGATCACAGAATGAAGATGATCCTGTGGAACCAATTTGGTCACCAAAAATGTCTCATTTTAAATTGATGCTTCTTTTAGATTTCCAGATACTGACTATGTAAAAGTAGCCATCTAGGGTATTGTGAAGTTCTTGGGTGCCTAACCACCCTACAATACTCTTTTCTGTGAAAACTGGGGTGACTAAGTTATACCCGGGAAGGACAACACAAATCAAAGGTAATGCCTCACCTGCCTTTATTAGCATATTCCAATGTGCTTCTGGTTAAACAATACTGTTGAAAATGTAACAAACGCCCACAATGATCACCTCAGCTGCTCCAGTTCTCTGTACTACCCACTACTCCACTGTGCTCCCCTCCGCATTATCAAGGGGCCTCACCATAATCCTGAAGTCATTTAGAGGACTAGAATATCATATTCAGGAAATAGTGGGCTTTCTGTCAGAAGTACTTATTGACTGTGACTTGAGAAACCCTCATACAGATAAATCTAACACCACAATAATTCAATATTTTGTCTCCAAAACAAAACCATTAACATTTTATTAGAAGAAATATTTCAAATCTCTCTGTCTGTTTAAATACGCCACAGATGTAGCACTCTGTGTGGGTTGTTAGAAAGTCAAAGAATATAATTTCTTGATTAATTGCCACACACAGGATCCAAGTTATGTACAATTTTGGTAGTTAACCCCACCACCTCCCATAAGCAGTTACTGCTAAACCTTCCAAATAAGCACATTTGTGATAAATCACTTGGAGCTATTTAAGTGGATCAGGCCTTAAGTTATTCCTTGGGATAGATCATGTCATTTTCAATGTGCATGAACTACAGGAGAGAAATTTCACTGTAAACCTCTACTGCGGTATTTTCGTTTCCCTTGCAGGCTTTAGGGAGTCTCAGTCAATATTTCTTATCTTATTTTTAAATATCTTGTGGTCTCAGAAAGGGTTGGTGATTCAGAAATTACATCAGGAATCTAAAGATAGACAATGGGCTTATGCCTTCAATAAATGCAGCAGTCCTAGAAAGGGAAAAGAAAATGCCTGCCGGTTTTAAGACTACTGGGGATCAAAGAGCTATTCTTAGTGTGACCAGTTAGTTTCTGTCTCCAAAAGCAAGTAGTTAGCTTCCCTTCTCAGCCATCCATCTACTTAACTAAAATGTATGGATATAAATCACGAGGGTTGCTGGACGTTCATAAAGTGCTTAATTTTGAGCTATCAACCTATTTACAGATTGTGTTTCTCCCTTCCACCACAAACCCTTTTGTGGCATTGATTTCTTCTTGGTTATCTCACCAATGGAGCAAGTCATTTGCTCAAAACAACAGAGACTAATATAGCAAAGGCAGGGAGAGAACCAGGTCTCCCTCGCACCTGGTACACATGACTGCATGCCATCCTACTTCAAAACATTACTCATTCCACATGTTCATGTGGTACTCTCTGGAATAGAAATTCTTTGCAGTTGACTTTGTATTCTCATTATGCACCTTCCTTTCGAGCATAAGTGAAACTGTAAAAAAATCATCTTGTCTTACATCAAACAGGATGAATACACAAATACATAAATGGCAAGTAACTGGCACCTCTCACTTTATGGCCAATTCAGACTTTTAACTCCTCCATTTCCCTGTATTTTTTTTTCAACATTGAAAATATTTGGAATTTTTCCAGACACCCTTCGTTATTTTAGCTCCAAGTTTGGGGGGAATACAAGAATTCTACAAATGACAATCGATGAATTCTGACTTTCTAGCAAAGGAAAAACAACACTCATCATTACAACTTAATTTAACCTAACATCCTAATTTAGTAATAATATGTATTAACATAAAGAAACCTAGAATTATTTTTAAAATATTATCTAAAACTGGTAAAAAAAAATGCACCACTTTTACAATTAAAAGTGTTTTGCAAACTGAATTTAATCGAGCCATATATATTTTTCTTCTTTCTAAACTAAACATACCATAAGGAAGTTTCTCAAAGGCATGAGCCAAGTTTCTTTGCCTTGTTTTATGTGTGTGTGTGTTTTATTGCTGTTTTATAAGTTTCTCTGACCCTTCTATAGGTTGTCTTATTAGACTGCAACAAATTCAATAACTGACTCCTAAAAAGTATTTTACTGAATACATACATAAGAATGAAAGGGGGAGGGGAAACATGAAGAAAAACGTCCTCTAAGTTTTCCTACACATATCCTATAATTTTCCAGTTGGCTTAGCTACTCAACATATTTAAATAACCAACCAACATATTTATTTAACATTCGGCAGATGGACATGATAGGAACATCATGATTTTCAGATGTACTTCCCTAAATGCAAGGTTTCCTTCGTGCCAGGATCACAACAGGTTCTTAAGGTAAAGCCGCCCTCACCTACTGTTTTTCAGTGTTACAGCAACTCTCGACCTAAACATGTCCACTCTGATTAATTTAAATCCCTGACATTAAAGTGGAAACCAAATCACTCTCTTCAATCCATTTTTTTCTTATCCACAGCATAAAAGAGACTATTTTACATGCTAATAGTAATCTGATGTGGTTGTATAAATCTGATATAAATATGATACTCTGTTTGGAAATGATGCTAATTTAGTTTAAAATGGAGATTACATTTCAACTGGTAAAAGAGCAGGAAGGAATATTAGCATTCATGTCTGTTATATAATTTCCCTTTACACTACACAAGTGTTCCTCAAAATCTTTTCTGAGCCTCTTTGTCCAAAGATTTTCCCATTCTTCCTATAAGAAAAAGGACTTCTCTATTTAACTGTAAGTAAAACAGGTGGTACAGACCCTTGAAAAAAGATTAACAACAACATTATAAATGCATTTTTGAAGAAACATTTAAAGTTACAATGTAATAAACTGAACAGAATGTCATAAGAATGTCAAACTGGGCACTGTAAAAATAAATGTTATTCCCAAGGAAAATAAAAAGTCTGCATATTTATGTAACATTCAGCAGATGGACGTGATATTAATATAGGGTTTTCAGTTGTACTTTTATAGCTACTAGATTTTCTTGCCTAACTTGGCAACCCGAGGCACCATTTGAGTTTTGGATTTGGACAATACTGCAACAGATGTCCAGACCAATAAAATAAATTCCTTAAGGGCTATGCTTAATTTGTGTAATTGATCAATTTTGGTTACATAGACCTCAGCTCACCAGTATGTTACTGCCTTCCACAAAAGCTTTGCAGTTGGGATTTCATTCCATATGTTACCAGAGTTTATGGACTCTCTCTGATAAGGTTGCAATTAGAACGGGGTCTGTGGTGACACCTGTTGGCAATGAGGAGGAACCAACGGACGGCTCTGGACCTCAGTACTACTGACATTTGGGGCCAATTATTCTTATTTTGTGTATTGAGAGGAGTCAGTGGTACCCTGGCATCTACCCCCGGGATGCCAGTAGCAGTCTCTCTCTTACATGTGCCAACTAAAAACACCCCCTGGGTGGATGCTTCTGGAAGGGACACACATTGAATTAGCTTGAGAAGTCTCATATTTTTGTTCTTTTATCTTTAAACAAAAACACTTTTTTTTTTACATTAAAGTCTCTTAATCTTAAATGTTTTACGGACAACTCACAATGACTTTGGCCTGACAGAAGACACTCAGAATACATTTGCCTGAACACCACCTTCGTCACCACACTCAGGCAGATGCTAATTAAGACATGGATTTTGAAACCCAACTCTGAATGTTCATCACTCACCTATTAAACTTGCCAGAGTTGCTATGCTAATTATCTCCCCATATCCTTGATTTAGCATAATACGGCCTGCAGCCTGTGACAGAAATTAAAGGGAAGACCAGTGACCCCTTTTGTGATTGTGCTAATAACTACATGATAATAAATTAGTTTTCAATTTTCATAAGACTTTACATGATAAAAAAAATAGAACAAGTACATGATATACAAATTTGAGAGAAGATAGCAGATCAGCACCAACTTTGAATACTATTTAAATTAGTTCCCAATCAACATAAGCAGGATATTTAAGCAAATTGCAATATTATTTACTTAGCTCACTATATTACCGAAAACAATAATATGAGAAGATCGTCATTTCACATTTTACATAGATTCTTTTAGCAACAAAAGCCTATTCCTACGGCCTTTTCAGGGATAGAGAAAACTTTGACACACAATACTGTACACATACCATGTGCACAACTACTACATACAAAAGATTTTTCCAGTGAGACATACTGACTTAAAGAATTTCTACTAATATCAGAATAAAAACATGTGAAGTAAAATGATTCACCCAATAGTAAAGAAGTGCCATGACTTCTTGGCATGTTTTGTGCCTTCCCTACATCTGCTCCTGCCTCTAACAGCTTTCTTCCCTTGGCTGGCAAAACACAAATAAGAATGTACAGGAAGCATGGCCCCACTCTGATGTACAATAATATTTAGCTAATTAGAAGAAGCCTCTAGCTCATTATGCTAGACAGTAGGAAGTAAGAAGCTGCATGGAAGCATGACACTTGCTAAGCCCCATGATGGTGTCAGAGCTGAACTGGCATCACTTTCTCCCATTCCTTTATAGATGTGGTCGGATTGCAATTCCTTTCAAATCAGTTCTTTCAGAGGGAATGATCCCTTGAACACTGCACCATCTTCTGGCCAAATGCTGAACTACAACGTCTTAATTAATGTCTAAAGTCCCTGTTTTCTGAGAATGATTGCCAAATTAGTTCTTGGTAAATTGTATTATTTCCTGTTTTAAGACAGCACAATAGATACACACACACAAAAAAAACACAGGACAAATTCTTTTCGTTAAGTTAAAACTCAGTGGAATTCTGTTTTAATTCAGCTTTGTACTTTGTACATCTCAGATGGATTGTATTCCATAAATATCTGTTGAAAAATGTATAAATGCTAAGCACCAGAACTGGAGCCCAAGGAAGGGTAAAGCTTAGTTCCGACCCCTGAGTGTTATAAATAAGAAGTGCAACACAGGTATAGTCTAAATAGCACAGACAAGAAATGTAGTAGGAATTTCGAGGGAAGAGCTGAGGACTGATATTGTTGGGAAAGAATTATTATAGACAGTGAGCCTTGAACCACAATGACAAATGATGATGTTGATGCTAATCCTGTTTAAAATATTCCAGACATTATATGAATCCCACTGCAAATAATACCTTTATTTACTCTCAAAACAACAATTGGCTGATGCGTGAAGTGGACGAGGTTAAACAAGTAGAAAAGGTAACGATTCGAGCTCGGGTCTGCTGGACTCCATAGTCTGTCCTCTAAACCACAAAACGTATTGCATATTACAATACAGAGGAGAATCACAGAAAGAATGACAGAGGGTTTTGGGGGAGGCGAGAGGGAAGGAAACAGTGTTGTTAAAAGGATGGAGACAGGGTTGTGAAATAGCAGCCCCAGAACTTCCCTGTAGGAGGAACTTTGCATGGAAATCTGTTTGGGGAAAGGGGGTGCTAAATGATTTACTTGTTTGCAGCTGTGTTTGCAGAGGGGGCCTTCAGATCCCACCTAAATAAAGAGAAGTGGGGATCACAAGAAGAACGATCCTCCCCAGACACCCACACTGGCTGCCAGCGAAGCTAGACGCTGCACATACAAGGAGGAGCAGAGAAACCAGCAAGAATAAAGAACTAAGTGATTCAAAGGACAGTTACAGGAAACGGGGTTTGAAAAGCAGCTTGCAAAAACACAAAGATGTTCACAAAGTTGCAGGTGGGTCTTGATACACATTCTGCGTAGACCAATGGTCTTACTCAAGTATTGTCAAAAGTTTAACCTGTTCTCAATATGCAGGATGGATGGAAAAAGCAGGAAGCAGTGAAATAAAAATCTCTTGGAAGAGAGAAAGTATGTGTCAAAGTAAAAGAAAGAACAGGCCAGGGAGAAGCACAGCAAAGGAAGTCAAGGGAGGCTGCTAGCTGAGCGGTTCAGGGGTTCGGCAGCAGAACAGGGAGAAAAAGAACTTTCCAAATGGCTTCATTTTTTTTTAGGCTTAGAGGGGAGTCATGAATGGAAACAGAGTTGAAGTCAAATTTTTTAGGATAAAGGAATAACTAGATTTCGGAAACATTGTTTTCCTGAAGTTATGGCCTATCAAAAACAGAATTCCCAATATGCATCTGCCAGAAATCTTTCCCAGCAGATGAGGAAGTGAAGACATGAGGATGACTAAGGTACCAAGGAAGAGAGAAATGGGAGAACAAGCAGTTATACCTGAACATCCCGGTACACGCAGGATCAAGAAGGGCTGCTGCGAGCAGACGGAGATGTAGTGAAAAGGGAACTTCAGAGATAGGAGGAAAATAAAAATGGCAAAGAGTGGTGTGATATTAAAGAGGTTATTAATGATGCTTGCCAATAAAAGGTCACAAAGACGAATACATCAACATTTTGACATATGACAAATATTCATTAAGTGCCTGCCATGTGCCTGGCACAGAGCAGCAAGCAACCAGAGTCCATGTCTACCTGAGCTTTCGTTCAAGAGAGCAAAATAGACAAAAAGAAAATTAACTTATCAAATTAAAGCACATCAAATTGACAATATTTGCTTTTTACCCACAACATGTGCAGTCATGAGGCAAATGTTTGGCCAGGCATTTCCTTGGTCCCACATTAGAATGCCTTTATTTAGGTCCTGGCTTTAACTCTGACGCCAAGTTGCTGCTAATGTATACATTGTGAGGTAACAGACGGCTCAAATCACGGAGTTCCTGATACCATGTGGGGGGCAAGATTGAGTTTCCACCTCCTGGCTTGGGCCTGGCACAGCCCAGGTCACTGAAGGCACTGAAAGAAGAACCAGCTGATGGGACCTCTGTCTATCTGTTATTGTCAAGTAAGCATTTAAAAGAAAAAAGGTGCATTCTCACATGATTCAACTCAATCTACTATTAGTCATGAGGAGTGTTGTGAAGAAAACAAAGCAGCATAGATAGCAACACACTGAGGAATAGGACCCCTCTTATGACGGGTAGGAGAGACACCCAAGTTAACTGATATTTCCTCAGACACCTAAAAGAAGCAGAGAAAATGTTCCCTGAGGGTATCTGAGCAAACTGGCAGACAGAGCAGTCAGCACCATGGGGGCAGGGATAACTATGTGTTAAAGGAGGAGAGACCAGAGGTTTGCTCCAGAATGGTCAATAGGAAAGTCTGTTCATAGGATGTTGAATATTGAGGCCAGGAATTAAAAATATTGCGAAGACCAAAGGAGAAAATGGAGGTTCAGAGAAATGATTAACAAGTAGCAGGTTCATTCACTCTTGTAGCAAGTCATTCATTCAATAAATGATCATGGGAGATGGCAGAATCAAGTGAAGGCACAGCAGAAGAAACAGCACAAGGAACTCAGCCTAGAGAAAGTGATGAGAGCTGCTGAAGACATAAGGCATGATTGAGGAGGCACAGTTGGGAAGAATATGACCACAGAGCTTCAGCAGTCAGTCCCCAAGAAATGTTCCCTTCAGAGACAATAAATGATGCCATCATAATCCAACACAGGATTGCAAACTCATATTCAAAGCAGATAAGATGAACGTATGAGGCAATCTGGCCAGCTGAAATTTAATAGGCAGTTGTGGGGATTGAGGAAACTTGTACACATCACGCTTGGTCTGTAGCCGACAGCCAGACCTCAGCTTATAACTCTGCTGTGCATAACCGGGATGGCACAGATGTTTATATTTTAAGACAAGCTAAAAAGATGAATTTCTATATGCAATCTCCCAACGTGTATGTTGTTAGGAGGTTTAAAGAATTCTAAAACATGCAGGCAAAATAAAACCCGACATATGTAATCCAGATGGGGCCTGCATGTTGCCAGGTTAGGACCTCTGGCTTTGAAGAATGATGTTAGTGTGGTCCCCAAACTCAGGATGGTTCTCAGCTCCTGAATCACGGTCCCATTCACCTGCTAGGCATTCTCAACCATGGGTCCTTCCAACATCTCAAATACAACATCCCAAACCTAAACTCATTTTCTCTTTCCTGAATGCCTTTTTCTGCACTGATCCTCTTAAAGTCTTCTTTGGAATGACCTTCCCCCATCTTTCTACAGTTAAGACTCTACAGAATCCTGATAACATGGTCCCCTGCCCCACCCTAAACCCACCAACATCTCTCTGGTCATAATCCCCAACTGAAGTTTCCCTCCCAGTTGGAATCACTAGTCAGGAGTACCTAGTTTAAATTCCAACAATGTCACACTGTCCATATAGCTTCCTGCTAACATACCCAGGAGACAGCCAATAGTGGCCAATGTGGACACCTGCTATCCAGGAACTAGGTGGAGCTCCTGGGTTCAGCCTTGTCTAGTCCTGGTTGTGGTGGGCATCTGGGAAGTGAATCAGTGGATAGAACATTTCTCTTGCTCTCTCTCTCTCTCTCTCTAACTCTTCCAAGTAAATATATATTCTTTCAAACAGCTTTCTCTATATCTTTGTATTCAATTGCTTCTCTTTCTTTGGGTAACCCTCATACAATAATCAAAGTTTGAATTTATAATCCATATATAATATGATTACCCAAAAATCTTTCCTATATTTTAAAATTAAATTTTGATTCAGGTACAATTATTCTCATTTTAGAATAAGCATGTCACTTTACAAATGATATTTTGAAAACCCTTTTAGCCAGCACATTTTTCCTAAGACTTGTTTATTTTGAAAGAGTTAAAAAGAAAAGCAGGAGCAACAGACAGGAAGTGATTTTCCACCTGCTAGTTCATTCCTCCAAGATAGCTGCAATGGCCAGAGCTGGTCTAGGCAAAACCAGAAGCCAGGAGCTTCTCCTGGGTCTCCCATATTGTTGGTCCATCTTTCATTGCTTTCCCCAGATTATTAGCAGGGAGTTGGTTCAGAAGTGGAGCATCTAGGACACAAACCAGCATCATATGAGATGGTAGCCTCACAGGTGACAGCTTTACCTGCTATGCCATAAAGTTTACATCAGCCAATACCCATTATCATTCTACAAGAATTATCGTTCTTGAATTATCATTCTGTTGGAATGATTTCCTTATTAGAAAAATAAAGACCAGACTTAGTCCAGTATCTTGAAGTAACTTTCTGTGAACTAACTTCCATGAGTTCTTTAATCTATAAAATGGGTAACATTAATATCTGCTTGCTAAAAATAAAAGTGATGGTTCCTAGTCCTACAGTTCAAGGTCTTCCATGTCTACCCGACCAGCTCTGTGCCCTCAGTCAATATGTTTCTTCTCAGTCTTGGTTTCTTTAACTATGAAATGAGAATAAAAATAAAACCTGCCCATGGTGAGACTTACAGGATGGGTGTATACGTTCACTTGGCGGCACTCAAAGAATGTAGACTCTATTATAGAGAATGCATGAATAAAACAATGTAAGTATAACTATGGGAACAGTTCCTAGAGCTGACTCATTTCACAATCGTAGTAATCTGACGGTTAATGAGAACCCATCACTCCATATTCATTTAAACAAAATTCTTTTGAGTGGTCTTGAGGCCACAAGTCCGCTCGGCATTTTCATGGATGGAGACTAGAACCAAGACTCAGCACATACATTATTACTTCAACGTGTCTAACCCTGGAATTGTCCCCAAAGTTTTGTAAAAACCTGTTTGAATTTTTCACAGACCTATGATTAAATTTGGTGATTCTGTCTGGACTATCCAAATCCGTTTCTGCAACAGCCAAAATTTTCTACTGGAAAATTAGAACTTCAGATTCCAAATATCGTCAGGCAGAAACACAACTTTACGCAAGGAAGGTCAATGGCCCTCTAAATTTATAATGACAAGGCATTTTTGTAATTTGCAAACCAGGTTGAGAAAATTGTACTAGTTGCACCTATTCCCTCTTGTTCTAGTCTGTAGCCCGTACCTTATGTATGTGATTCCTTATTAACTGCCCCGAGACTGGATGAAGTTCAATTAAATTATAATTTTTATGGTGTTATTCTCAAAAGAAAAAAATAAAATTTTTAATTACTTAAAATCCAAAATCCTTTGAAAAATATTTTACTAAAAAAGTTTTTATTTTATTTACTCAACAAATAACCTAGCTTGACTAAAATATCAAATAAATGACTTAAGTTTCTCTCTCATTTGAGGACCTGAATTTTGGCTGTGAGGATCTGAATTTTGCTTGACCTTGAACAAGATTTTACTCTCAAATTTCCCATCAACAAAGCTCGGATAATAACAGTATTGCCCACTGCATGGGGGAACTGTAAAACTTAATTAATTGAAGACTTGGGTGAAATGTGTTAGCAACATCAACATTCTGCATTACTTCCTGACCTGTATATGAATGTTAATTTTAAAAGACAAATTCTCCAATTTATGGCATGATCATAAAGTGGATTTTATGTGCTAGCGCTCTCTCGCTCTCGCTCTGTCTCCCTCTCTCCTTTCTCTCTCTCATCCATATACATATGTATATGCATATGTATAGCTTGGCATTTATACGAATGTGTGATTTCAGCAGCAAATCAGCCAAAAAAAAAAAAAAATCAGCTACAGTTTTTTCCAAGGGAAATAATTTTCTGTTCATGTTCTGTTATTTTCAAAAGACTCTATTGCTGTTATTTCAAAACTAAATGTCCTCAAACAAGGAAAAGACAATTCTTAATTGAATTATGTTTACAGATGCCAAATTTTCAGTGTTATGTCAGAGGCCTGCAAGAACAATTCAAAAATTCTAAAAAGTATACATGGAAAAATTCTTCAAAAATGAATTTAAAATATTCCATCATTTTAGGATTATATAACTTTAAAAAGAAGATTAGGAAACATTCAAACAGTTAGAAGGGAACTAGAAAAGCATATTTAAAGAACTTACTATCTTAACCTCTCTTCCAAACTAAAAAAAAAAAAAAAAATACAATTCTCCCATAAAACTTACTCTGTATTCTGACTTGACTAAAATGGACCAAGGTCATTTGTGACAATGTGATAAAAAGAACACTGATGTAATTTAGTAAGAGTATGAAGAAACAATTTTTTTTTCCCTTTGTATAGGTCTCTTTGGCCAACAACTATCATCCAGATAGATTACTGCCTCCCTTCTTGGAACACAGACAGAGCAGCTATTTCTAACATATAAATGTTTTCTCTGGATGCAGCTATTTTTATAGCTGATTAGTTGATTTTTAAATATGTTCATATAGATTAGGATTTATTCAATATAGTATCAGTTAACTTGGGCAAAATATATATATGACCCCAATCATAGGCAAAACACACACAACTGATAAGGACTGAACACTGCTGATGAATACTCACAGCAAGAAAACTATGTGGATTAGGGTAGTTTATTCCATGCTAGGAATGAGAATCTCTTTGTTAATTTAAATAGCACTGTATCTTAACACCTAATAAAAGTGTTAGATGTGAAATACAAACATTTTTATAGAGACACCATGAATTTTAATACTGTCTGACTTTACTCTGCTAAATCACTTTCTATCTAGACAATATATTTCCATTAACATCTTTAATAGAGTGAGAGAGACAGAAAAGAAAAAAACTGGATGTAAAAAACTAGATGGGTTTTAAAGAGAGGAAAAGGGAGGAAACTTTCTCTCAAAATAAACATGCAATGAAAATAAAAACCTAAAATGTACCAAAATAGCTGATGAACACATGTAGAAGAAGCTATTACATCTCTTTTTCATTGTCCAAATATGGTTTTTCTTCATCTTCCTCTAACTTAAGGGAAGGATCTTACCTGTTTTGTTTCCTACCAGAGTCCTGGAGTACAGCAGCACCTGATTAGATACTATTTGTTCAATAAATCTTTGTTGACTAAAAGAATACAGGCTGAACTGAGCAAGGCATATGGTGACAGCTAGAAAAATTGTGAAAGAGCAAAAGGAATTCCAAGGGGCTCCTTATGTGTCGCTCTAAGGTTTGACAGGTAGAAAGAAAAAAGCAGATCAAACTTAATCAATGGGGCTCTAGCTCAGTCTGTATAAACCCCAAAGAGTAACAAAACAGAAATTGCCCACTGAATCACTGGAATACTCTTTTCTTCCCAAGAGTTAAGACATCACTTTTAGCAAGATAAGTGAAGCAGTGAGAGGAAATAAGATAAAAACATTGCCAGCAGAGTAAAGAGCTCAAAAAATAAACTCTAAGGAAAGAAAAGTTACCTATGTACTAGACATTGGCAAGACACAGGGGTGGTGAACCCAAACATCTTCAAAGAGCTCACATTATATAAGAAAGGTGTATGCACATACACATATACATACATATTGTATACACACACATATATGTGCATAAATATGTTGGTTTGGACACTGAAATAAAATAAAATACGTAATAAGGTGACAAAATTGAAAGGGAAATTATCCCTCCTTTTTTCAACACACTTAAAATTTATACAATGTTCCATATGCCTCAAAAAAGATACAATGGGCCATAAATGGTAAGTTGAATGAAAAGTTTCTGAAATGCATGTTGATACTTGATAACTGTTACGTAAGGACAGAAAAACTGAACTCTTTTTTTTTTTTTTTTTTTAAGTTGAAGTTCTTTATTTTATGTACAAAGAGCCGGCATGATTTTCCAAAGCGCCGATGTCTCGCAGCATCCACTCAAGGAACATGACTCAATCCAACTTGATGAAGCCGATATCCTTGGCATACTGGCGGAAACACTGGCGGCACATGTTCAGGCCGTATTTCCAGATCAGGCCGTGCCGGTTCGAGCATACTCGGCATGAGCGAGAGCCCTGGCCGAATTTGCGCGGGTGACTCCAGCAGAGCTGCTGGTGACCCATCTTGTCCTCACGAGAGCGAAGAGGAGAAAGAAAACTGAACTCTTCTAGAAAGATGAAAGTTCAGAGGAAAGATGAGTGGAGGCTTAAAAATTTTTGCAATAATGGGATGAATACTCATTTGCACAAGAAAGTTCAAGAATTGTGGAAAGAGAGACAGCTACCACAGGATTAAAGGGTAGTGTTATAATACACCTTTTTTTTTCTTAAATAATCTTACATAGTTGATTAGGGCACAAAGGGTCAAGGGCAACAGGAAAGTGGGTAAGGCCTTTGTTTCCACACTAATATCATCATTTGTTCCCCCTGTACCTGGAGTCAGGGAAGAAACAAAGGGAGAAGCTCCACCCAGCCTCCCACCCATCCCAGGTCCCCTATGTGGGGCATGCTCCGAGGGTCCCGCTCAAGCAGTTTTGATAGTTCAACAGTTCTGTATAATATGCTTTTAAATACTACTACCCAATATAGTACAAATTGAACATATATAAATAGATAGGAATGTGCATAAAAAATTCATGGATCAGAGAACTCTAGTGAGTAGCCTAAAGTCAAATATGACTTGTGGACATCTTTTTCCCCTCTTCATTATGGAAACCAGACATATGTGAATTTAAGTATGTAAACATTCATCCATTGTCCAGCTTCAATAATTATCAACCTAGGGCCCATCTCATTTCATTTATACTCCTCATTTCATTGAAACCCACTTCCTCACCCTAACCTTCAGATCATTTTCTGCAAATCTCAAAGGTTCTATCAGTGAAGAGTTTAGTAAATATTTACAAAATATTAGGACATTTTAAAACATAACTACAATGCCAATATCACAGCCATTTAATAATAACAAAGTTTAATAATATTTCCCCAACATCACTAATTATTATTTTATTAATAAAGTTTAACAATATTTCCTCAACATTATTAAATATCCAGTCAAATCTCAAATTCCCTGATCGATAAAGCATAGCATTCTTTAGAAAAATGAATTTAGTGTCATATTTGAAAATACAAATATTTTAACCAAAAACCTATATTTCTGCCATTTCTTGAAAAATAAAAAGGATTGAGCAACTTTGAGTAAACATTCCTGAACATAAATATTGAGACTCTTCTTGAAGCTGACGCCTTTCTCACCATAATACTGTAAACTTGCTATTATCTCGCATACTGCCTACTACACCAGTCTATATTATCTGCCAGTTTCTTAAACACAATTGAATCTGCAACATTTTTTCCTTAAAGACTGATTTATTTTTATTGCAAAGTTAGACATACAGAGAAGAGAGACAGAGAGGAAGATCCTCCGTCCAATGATTCACTCCCCAAGTGACCGCAATAGCTGGTGCTGCGCTGACCCGAAGCCAGGATCCAGGAGCCTCCTCTGGGTCTCCCACGTGGGTGCAGGATCCCAAAGCTTTAGGCTGTCCTTGACTGCTTTCCCAGACCACAAGCAGGGAGCTGGATGGGAAACAGGGCTGCCGGGATTTGAACTGGCGCCCATATGTGATCCCAGAGCATTCAAGGCGAGGACTTTAGCCACTAGGCTATTGCACTGGGCCCGAATCTGAAACCTTTAACCTAAGCTAACAGAAATTATGGGTGACTGGAGCTCTTCAAAAACAACATCATAAATGTTAACATGGTCAGAATTTAGCCTTACAAACTTGAGTAACTCACAGATAAAACAGAAAGTAACAACTCCAAAGACAAATGTCCTTCTTGAAGGTCAAACCAAGGACATAATGAGAGAAGACACAAAGTCAACAGACGTAAGAGCCAAGAGGAGTAAGAATGGAATTATAAAGCTCAGATTTACTTGATTAGTTCAAGAATTGTTTGGAGAACAGAATTACACACTCAACTCTTTTGGCAGTGCATTCCAAGATCCAGAGATGGGTAATGTTGCTTTTAAAGGAGTTATGCCAAGTCCAACACTACATAAAACCTTCCTTCTTTCCCCATTCACTTGTCAGTTTTGAAACATGAGAATGCAAGCACAGTAGGTTAAATTAAAAATGTAGTCACTGGGGCAAAATATTAATGCCCTTAAAATTAAAACTAAAATTAAAATCTAAGACAAAATTTCTTGCACAGACATATGTATATGTTGAATCCTTTGCAGATACGCAGGAATGCTCAATAATCAATGTAGGAAAATAAAACATTGTGTATTTGACAACCAGATGCTATTCAAAATTAATAGCTTAACTTTAAGGCTGGAGGAAAATGAAATGTACAATTTGCTTGATATGCACACAATAAATTAAAAGCTAAAAGGTAATAGGTGTGAAATATTAAATATTTACTTCTCAGTGTATCCCTACACACCCTGGTATTAATGGCTAATAATAATTACTGTACCTTATCCAAGACATACCTCTATTGAGAAATTAAACTTCCAACACATGGGAATGTACACCTGTCAATGCACATGAGACATAACTGTCATTTGTATTCGTACCAGATGAAATTTATAAGTTAAAGTGAAGGATTCTCTGAAATCTAATACAATGGGAAACATGGAAAAGTCTGTGTCTCTAGGTAATGAATAAACCAATGCCATAAAATTCCAAAGACATAGCAGGCTATGCCTCCATCTGCAGCACCAGCATCTCATACGGGTGCTCACTCATACCCTGCTGCTCCACTTCCCATCCAACTCCCTGTTTATGGTCTGGGAAAGCAGCAGAGAATGGCTCAAGACCTTGGGACCCTGCAGCCACATGGGAGACGTTCAAGAAACTCCTGGCTCTGTCTTTGGATTGACTCAGCTCTAACCGCGGCACACAGTTGAACCAGTGGTTAGAAGATATCTCTCTGTGTGCGTGTGTGTCTCTCTCTCCCTTCTTCCCACCACCCTCTCTCTGTCTCTGTCTCCTTTCTCTCTGTAAAATTTCACAAAATAATATGTACCCAGAACACAGGAAAGCTTGATCAAAAAATGACTTCAAAGGAAAACATGTTTAAAAAATTGGCATATGTCATTCCCCTTGTGTTCAGAAAATACCAACATTGTTTGAGACTCTACATGGGAACCCAAAGAAATCAGTCATCCACTTGAGATCCAACTAGTACTCACAATTTTCTGAGACAAACATCCTGTCTTTCTCTCCTCTGTTATATGTGTTCATTCAAATCCCCCCTGAAGAGTCTACAGGAACACAGTGGCAAGCACACTGGCCCACAGGAAAAACCCAACTCAAACTCACACCCAGAAGTACATCTGGCAAAGGTGATAGGCTCCCCATCAGAAGGCAGAGGTAAGAGTGATTCTGGAGTCAAGCGGCTGGAGCTCCTACTTAACTATCTGGATGACTTTGATCTGCATCCCGTCATTTCTACATGTAAAGAAGGAAGATAACAACCTCTAACCACTCACCTAACTAGATCCAAAGGCTTTACAACAATACAAGAATAAGTGTGTGAAGATAGCTACAAACTACATAGCTCCATATAGGATCACTGGACTGAAGTACAAGTTCATCAGTCTAAGCCAACACTTCCCAGATGCAGGTAGCTGTGCGCCTCTCCCTCACATGCACCAGGTAATATTGGCAATCTGCACGAATTTTGGTTGTCCACAACTCATGGGAAAGGAGGTAGAGAGTGGTACAGTCATCAAATGATAGAGGCAAGGGATGCAACTGAACATCCTGCAGTACACAGGACAACTCACCACAATAAAGAATTATTCAGCCCTAAATGGTACTAATGCCAAATTGGAAAAGTCCTGGTCTAAGCATATATGTATATAACATCACAGGTAACATTAGTTCCAGAATGCCATTCTAAAACACTAAATATGTGGTAGGTGATACATAATTAATTTTTAAAGTGTTATTGCCAAACACCACACATGATCTCTTCTTTTTGATGAGATTTCAGCAAGCACTCACAAAGACAGAAATAATTTGAAATTTCAGGACTTTTGTGGTCTTTCTTGCCAAAATGTTGGTCTTTCATTATTTTTTTTTTCTAACGGTTGCTCTGCTCTTTTGGAAGATGTTAGACGTGTTCAACTAATCCAATCTCAAAGTCTTGAAATGGTGCAAAAGGGATTCCAAAAAGTCTATATTTGTACCTGGAAATGTGTTCCACTGACACAGAACACAAAACAGTTTTAATGAAGTGGAAAGAATTTGGCAAATGTGAAGCAACAGGTCTTTAGTTTCAATAATAAGGGAGTAAACCACGCTGCTGTGGTAAGGCAGCTCCTCCCTCTGGCCACCAGGGTGCCATCTTCCGCTCTTAGAGAGGAATGCCTATATGGGGCCTCTTGCCTGTAACAGCTCCTTCCAAGTGTGAATTTATTTCTTCCCTCCTTACTGGCAAATTTTACTTTTCCAGCTTGGCACATAGAATCTTGCAAGTCTCCCTGGAAGGTGACTCATATTTAAATATGAATGGGGCAGCTGGCTTCTGTTATCATAAAGGGTTACATTATGTCATTGCACATTTTCAGCTGGGATAGAAACAAATTGCTCTTTCCACACATCAATTCAGCAATATACATATCTATGGGATCACAGGGATTTATAAAGTGTCCAAAAATTTTCCAGCTTTAAAAATCAAAATCAATGTATTATTTCTTCCTAATTCAACAACAAAATGTCTGTGTATTACCTTCCATACTGCTCAAGAATTACTTCTACCACTCCTCTTTTTCAGCTGAAGTCTAGAGAAGTGTCACAGATTAGAGAGCTAATAAATAGCAAAGGTAGGGCCTGAAAGTGATCAAGTTTAATTCCAAAACCTGAACCAGTAGTCAGTGGAAAACATATTCATCCACTTGTCTTAGTAATTATGACAGCATTTTAAAAGTTTGTAGAAAATAAAATTAAAAGATAAGTTTACTTTGGTGCCAAAATTCTGAAATCATATATATGAAGAGGTCTTCAAAAAGCTCACTAAAAATATATATAAAAGACTATAAATGAACTTCAAAATTGTTTTTGCTACATAATAAACTTGTATTTTATTTCCATTTCTACAAACTTTTCAAAATGCCTTTCTTTGTTCTGTAGTTTCATGCTTGATTAATTCATTCACTCGTTAAACAAGTACTGAGTACCTCTATGGATCGTACATGATCACGTTGCAGAGCATGCAAAAGAGGCACCAAAAAATAATAAATGGCAGTAACTCTTGTTGCTTCTGACTTTATTTTTCTGAGTGCAATAAGTGTAATCAATGGTCATTTGAAGATATTCACATGCAAATATGTGGTATCTGTGTACAGGTGGCCCTTCCTGAAAAAAAAAGAACTGAAGATATTACTGAGGTTAAAACCCTTGAGATAGGGGATCAGCCCAAATGAGTCCCATCCTAGCCCCACAGGGTCCTTAACAGAGCTTATAGCCTGCCAAAGTCAGGGATAGAAGGACACTAAAGAAGAAGGTTCAGGGGCTGCAATGTGGGGTGCTTGTGATGATGCAAAAGGGTGTCAAGGGACAAGTCACGTGGGCAGGCTGCGTGGGCAGCTGGAAAAAGACAAGCAAGCAAACGAACCCCTAAGCTCCCAGAGCTCCTCCAATACTTTTTCCTTTGCCCACAGACCCAGAGCTGTAACAATAACAACTTTGTATTGTTTAAGCCACTAAATCTGTGGTGAGTCATTACAACAGCAATAGAAAAGTAGCAACAACGTGCAACAATGAAAGAAACAGGATTCTCAGGTTCTCAAATGGTAAGATGCATGATTTTAAAAAAGTATTTCAAGGGTAAATATTAATTTCCATGCCTAAAAGTTGGAACATACAAGAATTAACGAATAATAAAGTCAATATTAGGATTGGATGCACTTGTACCAGCTGCAAAAATACCTTTTCTACATATCACACTGAAACTTTTCCAAAATCAATATGCTGCATTAGTGGATTAAAATAAGCTCCCTCACTATTTGAGGTAGACGATTGGTCATTCCCTGCAAACAGGCAACAGAACCCAAGCTGCCCACCAGGAAGATCTGCATCAATGACGAGATTTTCACCTTTTAAACTTCAAACATTTTTGTCAGTCGCAATCACCTGTGCATTTGTTCAAAAATGTGTGTTTTCCATTCAGATCATTTCATCCACTGGGAGGATAGAGAAAAGGGTTGGAGTTGTGCCAAAGGATAAAAAATTAATTTTCTTGCAGTAGAGGATCTTGTTAAAATGAAACATCTTTCCCAAGAAGTGGATGCTAACCCAACATAACAGAATACTAATAAAGTCCTTTCACAATATTTTTCCTAAAGATTAACTGCATTTAAAAAATTGTCTTTTATATCACCCCCAAGTGATACTTTTAAAATATAAATCACCTCTGAACAAGAGAGACTTTTTCCTTGCATTTCTGGTTAACTTATACATGGTTTTGTTACGTTATCTTTAGTCAAGGAAACCTAACAAAAGACAAGATCATTTACAGTTAAAAGGAATAATTTGTATGATTTAAAGAAGAGGTAATACAGGGCCAGATTTCCCAAGGCAACATATTTGCATTAAAAGTCCACATTACTACTTAGCAATTTGGAAAAATATTTGATATTTTGCAAATAATATATTCACTTTATATACATTTCATACATATAGTTTTAAGCAGAAGATTCTAAATTTCCATACGTCAATTGACTTCATAATGAGAAATAAATGCCTCATACTTTTGGAACTTGGAATGGTGGGGTGGGAGAAAGCAGTATATAAATTTTTAAGAGAATATATATCTAATTTCTCTGCCCCAAAGAAAAGGGAGGGGGAGCAGATAAAGGAAATGTTAATGGTACCAGGGTGTTGGACTATCGGTGAGCAGGTGTGTGCTGCTGAATGGGTCTCTAGTGAATTAGAAGCTTTTAAAAGAGATTGATTCTCTTGCTTAACTAATTATTTCAAACATGCTTTTAAAGGTATTAATTACTTGTGGAAAATAGTCTCCATTTGCTTCTAAATTGTTTCTTTAGGTAATTCTTTGCCTGCAAAAATGTCTAGGGTAAAAGTGAACAATCTGTTACCATAAAATTAAATAAAATATTTCAAGTGGTGTTAAAGTTGTATAAAACGCCTTTCAATATACTTACATAAAAACTTAAAAATTACATAAAATTTTTAAACGTGCTTACTTCGTATGCAGATATTTTTATTTCATTTACTTAATACATGTAAATGATAGATTTGCAAACCTTAAAAAAAAATCCAGTTCTTTTTTTTTTTATGTGTGCCTATGTGTATATCACACAATGGCAAGAAAACTTATATCTTTTAGTTTAACAGTGAATAAACTGTGATCAGACATTAACTGTGGCACTAACAAATTACTGGTGTGGGCAGAACTGGGGCATAGCACATAAAGCTGCCACTTGTATATCATCTGGGCACCGGTTTGTGTACTGACTGCTCTACCTCTGCCCCAGCTCCCTGCTAATGAAGGAAGATAGCCCAAATGGTTTGCCTTCTGCACCAGTTATGAGAGAGAGGGAAGATGTTCAGGCTTCAGCCACGCCCAGCCCTGGCAGCTACTGCAGCCAGCTGGGGAGTGAACCAGCAGATGCAGGATCTCTTCTCTCTCTCTCTTACATTCTCTGCCAACTCTGAATTGCAAATGAATCTTTGAAATACTAAAGTTGTTGATTCAATTTTCCTTTCTGATCTGGTGAAGGCATTTGAATTTGCATAAAAAAATTCATCTTCGATTGGCTCAGAATAATTTTAAGGACACCACTCTTCAGAACATTAAATACCATCCCATGTTGCCTTGTTTTTAACTGTCTAAAATTATTGATTTTAGCTGTCCAAAACATTTAGATCCACCTGAATAAAATTCATGGTCATACACGCATATAAGGCACAGGCACAGTATACTAGGAACAATTCCCAGTCACAAGAGACCACGTTGCCAATCTGCTGTCCAGAACTCAGAATAAACAGTCACGGGCGGAGGAAAAAAGAAGCTGCATAATCTTGGCATTAATGAGTAAACTAAGGATTAGTCATCTTAAATCCTCCTTAGTAATGCCATAATGTAACAAATAACACTTTAAAAAATCCACAGGCACCTTGATGCCTGAGTAACTATTTTATTTTAACCCAGATCCTGCCAAAATTTATAGAACTATCTTTCAATGCCAAGATACACACACACACACACACACACACACACACACACAGATTTTGAAACCAAAAAAAATTAAAAATTAAAAATATGCTGGATCAATTTCTTCACTGTAACTTTTGTTAGATTTTTAACAACACTGTAGCTATTCCCCATTAGCAATCCAGAGTGTTAACAGCTTCATTGCTGGTGTAAAATACGTAAGTCAGAGCGACAAGAATAAAAAGAGCCCACATCAAAATGCATCTTTGTTTGGCCCAAAACACATTTTGATACAGAGGATGAATATCTAATTGTTAAAATCAACACAAAAGACTGAAGCCCTTCTTTCAATGTTCCCAACAGGATAATGTAGTCTAACAGTTTATAAACATAGAGCAGGATGTAGAATTAAAAATTGCCCCAGGTCAGAAATGATATCAATTTATAATCAGAGAGAAAACTACTGGTACCCAGTGGAGATTAAGGAGATGGTTTCTGAAAATGTACATAAGAGCGACAAAAATAAACAACTTCCACAGTCTGGTGGCACAATTCTGTTCCCTTGTGATAGAAACACAAAAAGGAGTCTCTAACAAGCTCCAAAAATATGTGTTAGTGTATTTTAAGTAAAAATTTAGCTTTTCAGCCAACGACATTTTTTTTTCTGCTGGAAATAATGAACTAACGTAAAAATGATATAAGGATGTGTGTAAAAAGGACATTTAAGTGAAACAGGTTGAAGAGCTCTATAAATCTGCTAAAGATTAAATTAAAGCTAGATGTATAAGCTATGGAGATAAAACAATTTGGGTAGTTCCTTCTTTAAGCAAGGATTCTTTGGGGTTTATCAGAGACCAGGTGTGCATAACAAATCAGCAGCAGTACCAGCCCTGCTCTGAAATGGGAATCTCCAGCAACCCCTTGTAATACATATATGCTCAAAACTCATTACTTTTGATATGCCTTGTTCTTGACCTAAATGCAATGGAAATTCTTCCTTGGGGTGCATGATATACATGAAAAAGTACAACTTCTCTTTAAAACACCATTAGAATATTTTATTGTGTGTGGACATACACTCTTGTTACTCCTAAATGCTATTCTATTGAGTACAGTTTATATTCACTGGCAAGACGAAATCTCCGGGGAAGCCAGAGAGGGAATGCAATTTCTAGTAATAACAGCTCACAACAGTGAATACTCTCCACTTATCCCCACAATTTCCAGCTATTTTGGACTCCTTTCTGAATTAACCTTTCATATCAAAAGGAGCAATTCTGCACACTAGAGACTCCGGCACAATTTCATGCATAATTTATTCACTCAGTTCAACATTAAACGCACAGTCCTTGACTTTGTCAAGGTGGATTCTGTTGGCAGACTTCACAAGCAGCAAAACAGAAGAAATGAGATCTACAACTCAACCTCTTCACCTATTCTGTCTGGTGAGAGATGGGGAGTGGGGCGGTAGAAAAAGAAAAATAAGGTGAGATTCTAGAATAGTACAGAGTCTTCTGTAGAGTCTCTGGCAGACACATACTATTATCACATTAGCAGCCCTCAAGACATTTTTTTTTCATGTTCAAAACAGAAAAAGAAATATAAAGAGAGAGAGAGAGAGAAAGGGAAGGATGGAAGGAAGGGAGGGAGAGAGGGAGGAAGGGAGGGAGAGAGGGAGGGAGGGAGGGAGGGAGGGAGGGAGGGAGGGAGGGAGGAAGGAAGGAAGGAAGGAAGGAAGGAAGGAAGGAAGGAAGGAAAGGAGAAGTTTAAATTCCATTTCACCAACAATACTGTGGTGTACTTTGTTGGCTTCCTGACAATTCTGTCATCTATGAAAAATGATATTTTCTTCTGTGTTGCTGGGTAGGCACTGTTAGAAGAAATTACTTAAAGTTGTTATTCAAACAGACCCACACATCAAGTTGAGGTCACATTAGAGGAACTCATTTTAGAAATTTAAATAATATAGATTCTCCAATGAGATCCCAAAACCCAGATTTGCATTCCCAGATTGGTCTTCAAGAAACATAAATATTCATTTTCTCTTCCTAAACTACCCATTTGAATCCTCAGACGAGGAATATGTGCAACCACTTGTAAAAGCATAACTGTGATACAGCATGAAACTGATCTGTTGCCTCTTCCGCCTCAGACATATCTCACAGTAGATCAGAGATCTGTTTTTGCTCTTTAAAAGGGCTATGTTCAAGCATCACCTGCACCCCACACTGGAGTGCCTGGATCTGATCCCTGCCTGATTCTAGCTTCCTGTGGATGCACAGTCTGGAGGTAGCAGTGCAGGCTCAAGGAGTTAGGTCTCTACCACACACACAGGAGGTCTGAATTCAGTTTCTTGGTCTCAGTCTTTTAAGCACTGGAGGAGAGAACCTGCTGATGGAAGCTATATCTCTCTGCCTATTGAATAAATAATTACGTTTTAAGATGCTATCTTATTCAAAGTCACTGGATCTAGACACCAGAATCCAGGTCCAAACCCAGAGTTCTCGGGCCCGGTGCAATGGCGTAGTGGTTAAAGTCCTTACCTTGCCAGCACCAGGATGCCATATGGGCGCCGATTCTAATCTCCGTGGCCCTAATTCCCACCCAGCTTCCTGCTTGTGCCCTGGGAAAGCAGTCAAAGACAGCCCAAAGCCCTGGGACCCTGCACCCACATGGGAGACCCGGAAGAGCTCCTGGCTTTGGATTGGCGCAGCACTGGCCATTGCGGTCACTTGGGTAGTGAAGCATTGGATGGAAGATCTTCCTGTCTGTTTCTCCTCCCCTCTGTATATTCACCTTTCCAATAAAAAATAAATGAATAAATCTTTTTAAAAAATTCAGAGTTCTCTATTTCTCAATCAAATGTTTTTTAATACTCATCCTGTAACAGTTTTTTTCTTATTAATACCAACCAAATTAGCTTCTTGCAGTAAGTCTTAATATATGCCTAAAATGTTACTAAAACCTTTACAGCATACTAAGTTTAATCCAAATAGCATTGCCATGTGATAGTTGTAAACATCCACATGTCACAAAGAAAAACCTGAGGTTCAAGGGATTCTAAAACTGGTTCTCCTATAGACTTCAATGTCCCTTAAAAAAAAAAAAAATAAAATAAAATAAAAAAAACAGGGAAAAACAAAAACAGACACTAAGTGATTTTTCTAAATACAAAATTATTTGGTCTCCAACTTTTGCACTTGCCCTTTAAAAATAATACTTTCCAGCAGCAGCCACATTCAACCTTCCAAATTGTTGGAAAATTAAGGCCTACAAGGACACAATGAAATCTCTTTGGAAATTCCACAAATGCTGGAAATTTTCACATAGGATTTTTAGGCAAAAGTCTTTGAACTTTCTTCGCTAGCTGACCCTGCAGTTTAGTTTAGTTAGCAGAAACCTAAACTTGAGCCTTCCCCAAACTGAGCCTTATTTTTATAATTTGCTGCAGATCATGGAAAGTAAATGCTCCTTCTACCATGGAAGTAGCCTGCTCAGAGTTTAGCAGTCTTCCTCCATTATTATTCAGCGCCCTTTTTTACTATCTCAAGACAGTTTCTGGATTTGAACCAAATTATTGAACTTTGTGAACACTTAGAAGTGAGGCAGACTTTTGGTTGTAAGCTTTTCAATACTAGAGACACTGATTTGCTTCCTGATTATGACATACCAAAATGAAATTTAGAAGCCTCATTATTCTCTGTAATTTGGAATATTTATCTGTTTGTAGCAATAGCACAAAACACACCAGACACATTGCATTCTGGATACAATGCTAAGCACCCACCTGGAGTTCTTGACATTCTAATGGATTATCTCCTTGCTACTACAGTCCAGGGATGTGAAATCCCACATTACCGCCTTATAACTTTTGATCCCTACAGTAGATCTTATGCTTCTGGAGTACCAACCAAAGCACAAAGCTCTTAGAATTCTAGTCACAAGTTGAATAGCATGGCATTCTTCTGTTCTTTACAGTGGCCAGAGTCATGTCCAGGCTCTACTTTTTGATAATACACTTCGCAGAAGTTTAGTTCTTAAGCTAACTATTCTGTACCTTAATTCCTAATTAGGAAATATGGTGAATAATATCCACTTGCAGAAATGTGGGAATTTAACATGGCAATAATTTTAAGTGTCTTAGTCCACAGCCTGGCACAGTGACATTTATCTGCCTAATGAAAATGACACCAAGATTAATTTCAATCTTCACAACATCTGTGAGGCAGCTATAGTAACATCTCATAAAGATGTGCGCATGTGAAATGTGGCTCAGCTGGTAGGTGGGGAGCTGAACTTGAACAGTTTTGATGTCAACGCCCCAAAATTTTAAATGTCACCACGTGCTGCCATGCTAATAAGTGGTTATTACTGAAAGGAGATTTACGAAAATGGATAGAGTACTAAGAAAGAATCTGTGAACCATAAACTTAACTTGCAACAAAAATATATTTATCTACTGTTTATTCCTGCAGCATTCTCCAAGCACTCAATAAATGGGTTGTCTAAACAGATGCCCCCAAAGAGGATCAGTATGTCACCAAGGTCTTTTTTCTGTTGGGGTACTGAGTCTCTGCAAGCATCACTGCTCAGGGTGTACACCTGGGATCTTTGCAGAAGCTTTGTGTTCGGTCGATGAGAACCATCTCCTCTGACTTCTGGGAAATACACCTGGTACGGTCCTCCGGAGAAACAGAACCTACGCCTCCCAAAGTGAAGTCTGCAGTGGAAGCTCACCTACTGCACCGTAATTTGTTGGTTCAAGGCCAGGCTTCCCAATTTCATTCATTCAAATCTTACCTTCCAAATCCCACCGTATCTGTTCACTTACCACCTGTGTTAATATAAATTCAGAGCGTTTATTTAAGTGATCTTTAATAAATGCATTTTAAAAGGAAAAAATATATGGTATATTATGATGATGGATTTTGTATGTTAAGTCAACCTTGTCTTCCTATAATTAAAAACATTTGTTGTCTTGGTGTACATTTATTTCCACATGAATCTGTATTATGTAATACATATTTTGTTAATAACTTTTTACTGTTAATTACAAAAAATTCATATGTATGAATGGCTATATAGAGAAATATTTACTCTATGGAAATGGGTAATGTAATTTAAATTAAAGAGACAAATCTAAAGTTTCAGAATGGGGCATCAGGCTGAAGATGACTGACAACAAAGATACAATCTAATCACAATCTACAGGAGAATTTCCTCTAGCTTGGAGGGACCAGGTTTTTGGGTTTTTTTATTGTACGCAAGCCTTCCACCCCACTGGATGAAGCTCACTCCCAAATGTGAACATTAACCAAAACACAGAACATAAAATTAGCTAACACCAGGAGTTTCTCCAATTGTCTCCTATTCAGATGGCCAGTTATCAAATGAGATAAGACTAAAAGGCTCTGGTTAGGACAAGCCCGAGGTGTAGGTTAACCTCAAAATTCCTCCCAACTTTAAGATTAGAATGAGGCTAGACTCAGGTTTTGCTTGGCTCTTTCCCATTCCTTGTTGTGTTTGCATTTCTTTCATCCAGGTTTGTCATAAGGAGTAGGCCCTCAATAATCACACATAACATAGTCAAATCATTGGACTAAAACCTCCCTGTTGGTTACAGAGCCACACCACACTTTTTCATTTTTACTCAGCTCTTCAGCCACCAACTTCTTCCAGTGTTTGCCTCATTAAATATGTCTTCCTATTTTGAAAAATGTTAATCTCATCCCCCATTTTACCTGTTTGAAAAAATAGCCCCATACTACTAATATCTTCTGAATCACGGAAGCTTCTGAGTGTGAGACTCTAAGCCCAATCAGATGCTTTAGGGAAATTTCATTTATTTCTAATTTCTATCACAGTTTCACAGCATTTACTGAAACTGCTTTATAATGAATGACAGTCACTTGGAACTTCATTCTAACACTGGAGTTGAGGGTCCCGATGACAAAGTCTTTCAGCATAAACTGCATTATGCTAAGACACTCAGGAAGTTTTTTTTTTAAGCTCCTCTTGCTCAGGTCAACAAGAACCCACCGCAAAGAAACTGTCATGTGAAAACTGACAACTAATAGCGTCTTATATTTACAAAGGCATATTCTCTCCCTGTTTTTCTCAATTGTAGTAACTGGTAATGTTATTACATCTTAATATGGCATTCAAATCCCTTCACATGTTGAGCTGCAAAACTTAACTTTATCAAATGACAATTCATCCTTCCACATAAGGTTGGTGAATAATTTTCATGCTATCTTAGGACAACTGAGAGTGCCAACATGAAGTCTTAACATGGAGAAGCAATCTAAGGGGATATTCAAGTTCAATGACAAAGAGTCCTGGGAACTACTAGTAATGTCTACCAGAGTGCAAGAGGGACAGACATATTATTAGATTTTTCTTCCCAAGTGATAGAAACAGATCTCAAAATAGTTTAAAAGGGCGGGGCGGTGGGGGGAGGTAGTGAGAGTAAAAGAATAAAGACTCACATACCTGAGAAGCCAACACAGATAGCAGCACCAGATTTTTCTGTGTTTCTCCTCCCTTATTCCGCATTTTGTGGCTCAGCCCTCATGCAGCCTGTTGGGCTCATTCTCTCCTATCCTAAGTAGCCACTGGAATAAGGGTAGAGTTGCGTGTGGTGTCATGAACCAAATGTCTTCAGCTGAAAACATTCTAGTTTAAGACACTAAGAGATATTTCTTAACATCCCTCATATATTCAGTTCTGGAGAACTCTGATCCTTCTTTGGTGATGTGACTGTTACTTGGGCCAACTGATGAGGCCAGAAGACAGTGTGATGGGCAGTCTATACGAGTTAGAGAAAACAATTAGCAGAAGGAAAGGGTGTGCTGTTACCTGGAGGAGGGGTGCAAGGTAGGAAAGCACAGTAGCTACCCATGGAGGTAGGATGCATAACATACATTCCATTCTACCCACATGAATTAAAACATTTAAAAAGATTTATCTTATTGGAAAGGCAGATTTACAGAGAGAAGGAGAGACAAAGATCTTCCATCTACTGGTTCACTCCCCAAGCGGCTGCAATAACGGGAGCTGAGCTGATCTAAACCAGGAGCCAGCAGCTTACTCCAGGACTTCCACACGGGTGCAGGGTCCCAAGGCTTTAGGCCATCCTTTACTGCTTTCCCAGGCCATAAACAGGGAATTGGATAGGAAACAGAGCAGCTGGGACACAAATTAGTGCCATTAAGGAATCCAAACGCTTGTAGGTGAGGATTTAGCCATTGGGCCATTGCTCCAGGCCCATGAATTAAATTTTAGACACTAAGTATTAAACATACCACAACCTCCTCTGTCAATCTCTACCTCTTGAATGTCATGTATATATCACCACATTCTGACATTCTATGAGCCATGATTGATATATAATGATTACAATCCTACCTTCTACCAATAAAAAAAAAAAAGACATTTTCTTTCCTCTCTTAACAGTAGTTTACTGACTTCTTAGCTTCAAGTTATTTATCTTTCTGTTATGGTCACTGTATCTATTAAGAAAAATTTTGGAAGAAAATTTTTTTCCGATGGAAAAGCAGAAAGGGTCTATGTTCCTGAAGAACTGAATATTTTCTCCTATAGGTTCACTGCATCACCACACACTCTACCACAGGGTTTACAAGGTGGCTACAGCAGACCTAGTCTTACTGCCCCTCAGCTTTGTGTAAAGCAGAAGAATAAAAGTGTCTTTCTTACAAATCTCTATAATTTGTAAGAAATGGGTTGTATGGTCATTTTAAGCTATTTATTTTAACAGCATATGTAGAAAAAGAAAAAAAGAGATCTCCTATCTGCTGGTTTCTTCTAAATTCTTACAACATCTGGAGCTGGAATACACAAAAATCAGGACTGGGGAGCTCTGTTCAGGATATCCAGATTGGTGTCAGTGATCTGAGTCACTACCTGCTGCTTCCTGCTGTGACTATCAAGAAACCAGAGAGAGGACTTGAATCCAAGAACTATCAATATAGGATGCAGTGTCTTGAAAACCTGCTGAGCCAAACACAAACTCCTGTTTGTCCAATTGATCAATTAGGAGGATGCACAGGCAGGCTGAACTAATCAAAAGAAAATTCTGGCTCTGAAGACTGACAACTCCTTAATGCTATGTTGAATTAAAAAATAAAAATACAGGGCCCGGTGCGGTGGCCTAGCGGCTAAAGTCCTCGCCTTGAACGCGCCAGGATCCCATATGGGTGCCAGTTCTAATCCCGGCAGCTCCACTTCCCATCCAGCTCCCTGCCTGTGTCCTGGGAAGGCTGCTGAGGAGAGCCCAAGGCCTTGGGACCCTGCACCCGCGTGGGAGACCTGGAAGAGGCTCCGGGCTCCTCACTTCAGACTGGCTCAGTTCCAGTCTTTGTGGTCACTTGGGGAGTGAATCATCAGACAGACACTGTTCAGATGGTGTCCAGCAGGTGTTTCTCCAGAATGCTTACAAGGTTTTTAGGGGTAACTGGTTCTCACCATCACATATCCTAGACGCCATCAGTTACACACTGACCTTCTAGTCATTCCACACACATCCCATTACCTTCAGCCCTGCCAAGAAATACCCACAGTCTGTGGTGATTTTGTAAGTACTGCTCCATCTGCTAGTGATACAACTTGTCCCTCTGCCCACACAACTCTCTCAACAAGTTCTTCATATCATTCCAGTTCCAGTGTCACATTCTGTCTCATTTGGGGCTCTCCTGAAAATACAGCCTTTCCTGGGGACTCAAGTGCACATGGTTCATGTGGTAAATGGCCACATGAAGAAGGAGAAAGGGTAGGTAGTTTGTAGAGATGCCTCATCAAGATGGTTGCTGTTAAGAAATGTCAAGATCTTTGAAAACCACACAAAACACTTCTTAGAATTGTCCGTTTACAGCCTGTTGGCTTCCATCTTCTCATCAGATGCTTTCCTCTTGGGCACTACTGCCCTCAATTTTCAGGTCCTAATGCTTCACAGAGAGCCACAAACAGGAAAGCTACGAGGCACAGCTCACATTTTCCTTGCGTCAGAACTATCCTATGTCTGAGCAACAGGTTAAGAAACAAGCTGAAGCAATGTGATGAAAGACCCAACGCATCTGCTGCACCTTTTCACAGGGCTTTTCTTCACCCTCCAGAAAGAGAAATTGGTCCGTCCTCTGTGTTCTACCCTGTGGCAGCACTTTCTAGAGTTTGTTATGATGGTCTGTTTACTGCTCTTTCTCCTGCACCAGGTTCAGGGCTCCCAGGGGGCAGGCTGTCACAAAGTAGCTGGCCCACTCATTAAATGAAATCAATCCATACGTTATCCACACTAAATATCTAATCACACAATTTTACACACATGTTATGATACCAATTAACAGGAAGTTTAAGATTTGCATCTACAATATATCACAAAGTACTTTTGATAAATCCAAAAGGCTTTTCCTTCTGGTCTTTATAATTTAAAAAGTGATAAGATAAAGGAGACAGAAAAGAGTAAAGGCTGAGGGAATTTTCTAAATTTTAAAGTTACCATTCAATACATCTTTGTTATATTTTTAATGATCCTTATTGTTACAAATTCAATCAAAAAAGTTACCTTTAAAATAATTTAAGTAGCTATTTATTTTTTTAAGATTTATTTATTTTATTAGAAAGTCAGATATACAGAGAGGAGGAGAGACAGAGAGGAAGATCTTCTGTCTGATGATTCACTCCCCAAGTGAGCACAACGGCCCGAAGCCAGGAGCCAGGAACCTCTTTCGGGTCTCCCAAGCGGGTGCAGTGTCCCAAAGCCTTGGGCTGTCCTCGACTGCTTTCCCAGGCCACAAGCAGGGAGCTGGATGGGAAGTGGAGCTGCCGGGATTAGAACCGGCGCCCATATGGGATCCCGGGGCTTTCAAGGCGAGGACTTTAGCCGCTAGGCCACTGCTGGGCCCTTAAGTAGCTATATTTTTTTCTATGTCAAATTTATTCAAATTAAGTTGAAAGATTTTTGTGCCCTTCTATAGCTGTTTATGTGATGTACTCTGACATTCAATACAAACATGGGTGGCTATTCTTAGGGGCAGCCAAAAAATGTTAACTGATTAATCAAAATAACAGCAACCTTCATCCCTAAGAGAATCATATCCCTAAATTCTCATAAATTTAATTGAGTGTGCCAGGTTGCATTACTTTTTCATTTTGTACAATTTATAGTTGGAAAAAATGACCATCGCACACAAAAAAATGTGCAGATAATCTTTATAGCTGTTTAAACTATCATGCAATTGTTGCTTTTTGTTAAAGTTAGCTGCTCTATTTAACAACTATTTGCTGCACAAACCAAATGCTTGGTTCTCTGCTATTCACTGTATTTATTGCTACATATTAAGACATTATTCCATTTCAAACTCCACCAGTACACGCTGTTTTCAATGTCTTATAATTAAACTATTTCAAAAGTCACATTAGTTTCATTTAGCAAAGCTAACCAATATCCCACTAATTATGCATGTACCTAAAATAAAGATTTTTTGTCCCCTGCAAAGATGTTTGCCATCTGCTAAAACTGATAGCTACTATAATTTCAAGCAATGGTTATACTTAACTTTACATTTAAATCTTCACCTAGGGGCCCGGCGGCGTGGCCTAGCGGCTGAAGTCCTCGCCTTGAAAGCCCCGGGATCCCATATGGGCACCAGTTCTAATCCTGGCAGCTCCATTTCCCATCCAGCTCCCTGCTTGTGGCCTGGGAAAGCAGTCGAGGACGGCCCAATGCATTGGGACACTGCACCCGCGAGGGAGACCCGGAGGAGGTTCCAGGTTCCCGGCTTCAGATTGGCGCGCATCGGCCCGTTGCGGCTCACATGGGGAGTGAATCATAAGACGGAAGATCTTCCTCTCTGTCTCTCCTCCTCTGTGTATATCTGGCTGTAATAAAATGAATAAATCTTTAAAAAAAAATCTTCACCTAGTCCTTCTGTTGCCCACGAATATTTTTTTTGCCCTCTTCTCTGTGTGTATTACACACATTACAATTTTCAGTTTTAAAAGTTTTATGTGTTCAGTTAAGCAGCACTGAGTGCCTTTACAATTTTGTGTAACCATCACTATTACTTATAAATTTTTTTATTCCAAATTGAAACTTTGAATGTAAATTCTCATTCCTATTCTTGCACCAGCCCTCATAACCTCTATTCTGCTTCCTGTCTCCAGGATTTTGTCTGTACTAGATACCTCATACGAGCATATTCAATGTTTGTCATTCTATATCTGGGTTATTTCACTTAGCATAACATTTTCAAGCTTCATCCATGTTGTAACATGAGCCAATGTACAAGAATACTTGAAAAAGTTCAAGAAATGTACAGTATTAAAACAAAACCCACTATACACAGATTACAAAATTTTGACAGCAAATTTGACTTATGTTTTAATTCTATATTTACATTACCCATTAACTTTATGAAATGTGTTTATATTCATATTTTGTGAGTCCCTTTGCTCTGTTAGTGGACAGTTGGGCTGTTTTTACCTGTTGACCATTGTGAATAATCTTACTATGAATACTGTAGAATAAAAACCTGTCAGGGTCCCTTCTTTCAGTTTCTTTGGGTAAATACCTAAGAGTGAAACTGCCAGATAATGTCATAATTACATGTTTAACTTTCTGTAGAATTGTCAAAACGTTTTCCAGAGTAGCTGTACAGTTTTAAATTCACATGAAAAAAATTTCAGTTTCTGTACAGCCTTTCTAATAATTCTTTTTCTTTAAAAAAAAAAAAATGAAACCACCCTAACTAGTACGAAGTGTTATCTCATTGTGGTGCTGACTGGCATCTCCTTCATGACTAAAAACATTGATCATCTTTACATGAGCTTATTAGTCAACAACATATCTTTTATAAAAAGTCACTATTCAAATCTTTTGTAAATTTTTGCACTGAATTGCTTATCAGACATAGCATTTGCAAATATTTTCTCCTATTTTGTGAGGTATCTTTTTGCTCTTACGACAGTGTACTTCTATTCAAAAAAGTTTTTTTCCCAATTTTGTGAGGTCTAATTTGCACATTTTTTTGTAGCCTGTGCCTTTTGTGTCACATCCAAGAAATTATTGAAAAACTAAATTTATGAAGATTCTTCTGTATGTTTTATTCTAAGAGTTTTAAAATTTTACTCACTGATCCATTTGAGTTAATTCTTATTTATAGCTTAAGGTAAAAATCCAGCATCATTCTTTTGCATGTAGATACTAGCTTTCTCAGAGCCAGTTACTGAAAAACTGTCCACGTCTCATTGCACCCTTCTCAAAATTCAACTAATATATAAACAAACAGCCTTCTTATACATTTGAGCCTAGTTCTAATAAATTGTTTGCAAAACATAAGTGACAGAAAGCAGCAATAAGTCATTAATATTTTCATTCTCTGGCACAGAGGGTAATGCTATCACCTGTGACAACGGCATCCCATATGGGTACTGATGAGTGTCCCTGCTGCTCCATTTCCAATCCAGCTCCCTGCTACTAGGACAAGCAGCAGAAGACATGAAGTCGCTGACGCCTAGAGATTCACACCTGGATATTTCAGCTGTCTGGAGTGAGCTAGTGGAGAACTCTGCAACTCTGACTTCCAAAAATAAACATATATATATATATATATATATTTTTTTTTTTTTAATAATGGCTACTACAAACACTACTGTTGGTTAGGTCATGGAATAAATGATTTAATACTATATATGAGCAAGAGAGAAGAGGGAACCTTTTCATTCAACAGCGAAGTAAGCTGCACCGTGCTTCCTTGCTAAATGATCTCTGTTTCATGATGGCTCAGGAATAACTTCAGCACGAAAGACATTTAACGACAATGGATAATTCCATTAATGAACCACACTTGCTCTACAATTTCGTGGCTAGAAGTTGCAAATGGAAGTTTCTTTAAAAAGAATAAATAAATACCAATCTCTGCATTTAGCTGATTGTACAGCCTAGTTAAACTCAATCTTTCTCTATGTTAGTGGATTCTGCAATTTCAGCTTCCTTCACACAATTCCTTGATCCCAGATGTAAAGACAGAAGAAGAAATGAAAGCATCTCAGCTACCTCGGATATCATCTTGAAGATGTTTTTCCTTGATTAACTGATCTTGAAAATTGAAACCATAAACACAGAAGTTGTTATGAGAAACAAAGGAAATCACCACAGCACTACATAGCTATGTCTTCCATGATGACGAGTTTTGTGATTTGCTTGAGGTAGACATAGCAGGAAGCCAAAAGAAGGTGGTAGGGGCAGAAAGTAGGAAGACAAAGACATAACTGTTACCTTGCACCACTCTTTGCATTATTTTTCTAAAACAAACAACAAAACATATTAAATTTTGTAACTACTATGGTCTGAATATCTGCCATCCATGGAATATTGGTGTTTAAAGCCTAATGTCATCAGGTTAATGGAACTAACAGGGTGGGAACATTATCTAATTATAGTGTTTAGAAGTAATACTTTTGGGATGTGATTAGCTTGGATTAGGTTGTCGGGGTGGAGTCTCTGATTCAATCTTTATAAAAGATCACAAAGTCACATATGTGTGGTGTAACAATGACATGATGTGAACAATGGGAATCCTTAAAGAAGTCTCCATCATGCTGCTCAGACTGGAACTTCCCAGTCTGTAACCCAAAATACTTTTATTTATATAGTTGGCCTGCCTAGGTATTTTGTTATGGTACAGCAAAATGCCAACAGAGCAACTTTATTAAGTATTAACGATTGAAAAGATTTATCAAATATGTGTTGGAAAACAAAAATTGACAAAAACTGTTCCATTACACTTACTTTAAATTTCTGAAACTTATCTAAATATTCATATCAAGCTAAGAAACTTCTGCACTGCAAAGCAAACATTTGAAGAAGCAATAAACACAATTGGCAGAAACATTTGATAGCTATACAACTGATAAGGGATTAAAATCCAGAATATATAAAGAACTCAGCAATAATAAGACAGTTAACGAATGGGCAAAAGCTATGAACAGGCATTTTTCAAAGGGTCAAATTCAAATGGCCAAAAGAAACATGAAAAAAATCCTCAGGATCACGAGTTATCAGGGAAAAGTAAATTTAAAAATCACTGTGAGGTTTCACATCACTTCAGTTAGAATGGCTATCATACAGAAATTTAAAAAAAAAAAGGAAAAGAAAAAACAAAACAGAAAGTGCTGGTGAGGATATGAGAAGAAAGCTACTCTAAACAAGTGTTGGTAGGAATGTAAATTAATACAACCTTTATGGAAGATAGCAAGAAAATTCCTCAGAAATCTGAAAATAGATCTCCCATAAAATCCAGCCATCCCATTCATTTGAATTTACCCAAAGGAAACAAAATCAACATATGAAAGTTTCATCTGTGGCCCCATGTTTATTGCAGCTCAATTCAAATATTGAAGACATGGAATGAACCGAGATGTCCATCAACTGATGACCAGATAAAGAAAACGTGGCATATACACACTATGGAATACTACTCAGCCATAAACAAGGATAAAGTCTTATCTTGTGTAACAAAATTGATGCATTAGTCACTATGCTTAGTGAAATAAGACAGTTCAAAAAAGACAAATATCATGTTTTCCCTGATCTGTACTAATATACAGAATACAAAAAATGTAATACATATGAGTAAAACAGATATTCTGATATTTGACTATTGTTTACAGCCCTTACCTATACTCCTCAGGAACAATTCTTTTTACTTACTATTGTAATGCTTTTGCATAGTGAAGGGCTAAGCTTGTGATCATAAGATAAGCTGAGACTGTGCCTTTACAATAATCAAATAAATAAGAAAAGAAGGAAAGAGGGTAGGAGGGTGGTTGGGAGGGATCGTAGAATGAGAAGCGTCACTCTACTTCTAAAAATATACGAAACATAACAAAGTTCTCCAGCTTTTATTAATAAAAATTAAAAATAATTACTAGTATTAAGCAATATCAACATGAGTCTGGGCAATGAACAGAATGCTTAAAATTCTATTTAAGAAGGAGGTATATAGTTAGTGGTTAACATACAGACCTCATTCTATAGGACCTGGTTCAGTATCTGGCTGTGGCTCCTGACTCTGTAAAGTGTTACTATTGTAGCCTCTTAGAGGGCAGCAGTTTTGCTTCAAGTTTTGCACCCTAAGGATGACCTACCTGGACTGAGTTTCTACCCAGGGCAGGCATTTGGGGAGAAAATAAGCAGAAAAGAAACGGTGTTCATCTCTCTTTCTTGGTCTCTCCAAAATGTTTTTGGTAATTTAGTATACCCAGTCTAAGCAAACTTAGTCTCAGTTTCTTTTTTCTTTTTTGTAAAATGAGATCATTAACAACCAAAAAAGTAAATGAGATTATGGTGCAGCATCACCTACTACAAGGTGAATCATACGTTATAAACCATCTATTGTGAGTGACATGGTTCTGTTTATGTATGCATGTGATATCTTCTCAGGAAATCTTTGTAGAGAGTGAAACAAGACGACCACCCAAGAAGCCTGTAAATCCTTCCACTTTAAAGAAAACTGATTAAAGTTGGCAGCCAGTCCTTAGTCTCTCACTTAAACAATGTAGGAAAATATGAATAGAACAATAAAAAATATTGTGGTATGAATGAAAACAGTATACTGTTGTATATTGATTTGGTAAAATAAGCACTCATAAGTAATTAACTATTTGTATTACTTATTACTTCACATTCAAACCTAGGCAAATTTCTTGCTGAAAATAACATATAAAATTTGTATTGTCACTCATTTTCTCTCTTAGTGACACTCATAAAAAGCAAATATTTCAGGGATGGCACAATGCATCAACTGGATACTCCTCCACTTGCAAGTGTTAGCATGCTGCCATTCAAGCACTAATTCATGTTCTGGCTTTTCTACTTCCCATCCAGTTCCTTGATAATTGCCTGGCAAAGCAGTGGAGGACAGTCAAAAGCTTTGAGACTCTGCAAGCATGTAGGAGACCCTGGTTCTTGGTTTCGGATTGGCTTAGCTCTAGCCATTGCAGTCTTTTGGGGCGTGAACCAGTGAATGAAAAGATCTTTCTACCTCCTCTTCTCTCTGTACATCTGTCTTTCCAATAAGAAAATAAACAGATCTTCAAATAAAGGTAAATATTTCATAGACTACAAACCAAAACTAATCTCACTTTAAAGCATTATTAAAATCAAATCCTCCCTTATATTTAAAGAAGCTAAAATACATATGAACTCATCACAATTTTGATTGTGTGAATCTACCAGATAACAGGCAGATAAAGAATGATTGCTGGGGATTCATGTTGTATCACAGGGATTGAGCTGCAGCATGGAAGACCTGCGTCCTAAATCCAAGTGTCTAGTTCAAGTGCCAACTGCTCTGTGCTCTCAATCCAGCTGCCTTTCTACCAAGTGTTTGGGTTCTTGCCCCATGGCAGACTGTGATGATGTTCCCAATGAGTGAAGGTCTCTCTCTCATGTGCGCACACTGTCTCTCCCTCAATGTCACTCTGCCTTTAAGTAGATAAATAAATCTTTTTTTTAAAAAACAGAGACTGCTAACTCAATTCACACCCTAGTCATAAAAAAGTAGGATTTCAACCAAATGCTTCTATTAGAAGAAATTAAAATCACTCAGAGGACCTAACTTAATAAATAGCTATTTTCATCAATTATGCACTAATTAGTAGAAACATAATGCTACCTGCTGGCAAATGGGAAATTTAGAATCACTGTGTTATTCCTCAACGGTCAGTAGAGAACTTTGGAGGGATATTGGACTAAGAAAAGTTTCCACACTATTACCATCCAATATTCAAAGGTTTAAATTTAAAATTGTTTGAAGTTAAAAAAAAAGAAAACCTCTACATTTAAATTGGAACCTAACTATAAAGAATGAACTCTATTCCTGTGTACATACAAGTGTAAAATAGGCAGATTAAATGTATTATAATATGGCAAAAGCCAATGAATTGAGAATATTCATTTTAAAGGCAAAGTTACACAGAGAGGGAGAGACAAAGAAAAGTTTTCCACCTGCTGTTTCACTCCTCCACTCTCCCAATGATGCAATGCGTGGGGCTGGTCCAGGCCCAAACCAGAAACCAGCAGCTTCTCCCCGGTTTCCCATGCGGGTGGCCAGGCTCAAGCACGTCACCATTCTCTGATGCTTTCCTAGGCACATTAGCAGGGAACTGGATTGGAAGGAGACCATCCTGGACTTGAAGTGGCACCAAATGGAATGCTGCTGCTGCACGCAGTGGCTTAACTCACAATAACGTAACACTGGTGTCAAATCATTTTCAAACTTAGTCTAAGACTTGATTTTATCTCATTTTATGATATCCTCTACTGTTGGAAGAAAAGCGGAGCAGCTGGGACACAAACTGGCACATGGAAGGTGAGGACTTTAGCCACTAGGCTACTGCACCAGGCCCCAGTTTTTGCTCTCTTTAGCACAGAACATCCCACACAATCAAAAGAAATGATTTCCATAGAAATATTCCATTAAATGTTTCATTTTGCTTCCCAATATCTCATATTTACCAACTAATCGAGGATCAGACATTTCTTGGACGTAAATGTCACATAACCTTATGGAACAGACAGAAATTTGCCTTCTAGTCACAGACCTTTTGCCAAGCCAGAGTCTCCCAACCATAAACCCTGACAGTTAGCTCATCGTTCTACATGTAATCAAATGAACAATTCTTGGGAACTTATTTTTATGTCCTGCTTCAAAGCAAAGAACTTAGAGCCAGCGACACATATTCAAAAACCTATAAGGCACATCATTCCCACAAAAAGAGATGAACATTTTAACCATTCTTCTTTCTCTCAAAAAATAACTTAAGGTATCTTTCAGACAATCAAAGCTCTTCAAAAAAAAATAGGTTATGTCTTATCTGGGATAGTAGGGGTACTTCTGAACTGAAGACGCAAAGCCTGCCACATATTCCCTAACACTTCCTGTAACAATGTTGCAAAGGTCTTTAAAGGGTATCTGCTTCAGTATTACCTCCAAGTGAAAATCGCTTTGAGATGTCTTCTGTATTCTTTGCTGTGGCCAGAAATGAAATCTCCACATTACCTTGCATTTGCTCTCATAGTCATTAGCCTTAGACAGCACCATCATTTAAGAAATTCATCATCAGTGCTGTCCTTCGCACAATGTATTAGTGCAATACATTATAAGAGCACCTCAGCCTGATGATGTATGACTCCAAGATGGCAACATTTGGAGAAGAATGGGTCTAAGAATAGATGTGGTAAAGGAGAATAAATGTATAAGTCCATCTTTGTAGTGTTATTCTGAAGTAAAAGTATATTTGTGGCTCTCAACCAACCCCTCCACATACTGATTTCTATAATTTTCTTAATTTAAAAAAATTACTCATGACATTAAATTGTTTTTCAATGACAAAGAGGGACAGCTTCTAAAATTAGTGGATTGGTACATTGAGGGATAATGTAGCATAAGCTTGATGATAAATTTCAATCATGGCTTTCAGGAAAACTCTAATTTCATCCACCTCTTGCTCACTTAAATTTTTCAGTAGATTCTCCAAAGGGGAGAAAGGAGATTAACACCTAAAGTCTTCAAGGACATTAGAACAAAAAGTGAGCCCCATTAATTAGTCTATACCAAATTCTAGCTTTTTACATGGCCGATGATAAATTTTCCCGAAAGCTTAATTCTCCTGTTTCCATCTTTCAAAATCTATCCTTTCCATTACTTTGTCTAAATAGACACAACTATTTTACCTAACTACTGAAATAAATCATTAGGAACACTCAACTTCAAAGACAATTATAGCAAATGAAAATGTCTCGATGGCCCGATTCAGGCACAGAAGAGTGACCTGCAGGCTGACAGACTTCTTTGTTAACATGGCTTGCAGAGCTCATTTCAGAAATGTCCAGTACACCTTGAGAACTGGTCCTCCTTTCTGATTTTAAGGACTATGCCTCCAGAGGTCAGTGCTAAAGTGATGCCTGGTCCAGCTTGCTGCCCTTATCCTATCACCTCGGGATGCTTACTCAATTGGAGTTAATTTTCTTTATTAATTAAAAATTTTATTAACTAAGAGAAAAAGATTGCTTATTAACTAAAAGAATGCTTTATTGGGCCCGGCAGCGTGGCCTAGCAGCTAAAGTCCTTGCCTTGAAAGCCCCGGGATCCCAAATGGGCGCCGGTTCTAATCCCGGCAGCTCCACTTCCCATCCAGCTCCCTTCTTGTGGCCTGGGAAAGCAGGAGAGGACGGCCCAAAGCTTTGGGACCCTGCACCCACGTGGGAGACCCGGAAGAGGTTCCTGGTTCCTGGCATCAGATTGGCGCGCACCAGCCCGTTGCAGCTCACTTGGGGAGTGAATCATCGGATGGAAGATCTTCCTCTCTGTCTCTCCTTCTCTCTGTATATCTGGCTTTCCAATAATAACAAAATCTTTAAAAAAAAAAAAAAGAATGCTTTATTAACTAAAAGAAAAAAAGATAGTTCCTTTATTAACTAAGAAAAATATTGAGAAGATAAAGTGTTATCTTTCACAAAAACACAAGTGTTCAATTCATGTACTTCCTCCAAGTGTGTTGATTTGCAAACTGCTTAGAATCAATCCCGTGAACTTGGCAGAACTCCAAGGTTCACCATTGTGAAACTCCTCAGAGACCCTCAGGCTTCTCTCAGTGTCTCTCAGGCTACCGGAACATCACACTTTGTGACTTTCACAAACTATGTTGTGGAAAGGTAATAAAAATTCTAGTCTAGACCACTAGTCTGCGGTAATCAGGAACTTGATTATTTTCAATATTCCTGCAGTTTGTCATCTTTTAGACCCTGGCAGAGCGATATTCTCTGTTATTTGTGAAAGCTTTACTGACCACTAGGAAGCTTTGATTCCCATAACAAAGAAACAGACAAAAAAAGAAAAGAGATATAGCAAGTCAATAAGACTGAAAGACAAGGAGAAGCAGCAGGGAGGGTACAATGAAAAAGAAATGAGTAAAATTAAAAAAAAAAAAAGGCTGAACTACAATTATTTTTATATTCAATTGTCTAACTATGTTAAATCAGAAACACTGGTCTCTGAAAACAGAAATTCTATTCTCAGATGTAAAAAGAACGTATTCCATGTCTGTACAACACCAAAGAATGTCATCTCCCAATGATATTTTCTTTCACAAGATAAATCTAGTACCTTAGCAAAATGAAATCTTTTTAAATGTTTGTCTTTATTTCCCTGAAGGGCATGGTAACAAGGAGACACACAAAGGGAAGGGGAGGAAGGAAGAGAGAAAACAGTCTGCTGGTTCATTCTGCACATTCACCTACAATGCCCAAGTGTTGGCCCAGAAAGATGTCAAGAGGTTGGAACTCAACCCAGGTTTCCATGTAGCTGACAGGGGCACAGGCACTTAGGCCATCATCTGCTGATAGGTAGCTTGGCAAAAAGCATCTAGAACTCAAATCAGATGCTTTGATATGGGCTGAGAGTATCCATAGCAACAGCCTGCCCAGTGTTACAAAACCTACCCAAAAAGACAAAATCAGGAAAATATTGTTGAATTTTATATTAATTTTCCAAAATTATGTTCTATTCCTTTACTCTTGTAATTTATCAAACTTTCAGGGGATGGCACTCTGGCAACAAACTAAAGCTCTGCCTGTGATGCCAGGACCCACGTGGGCGCTGGTTCAATTTCCAGGTGCTCCACTTCCAATCCAGCTTCCTGCTAATAGATTAGAAAAGCAGTGGAAGCCACAAATGTGGGAGATGGAGAAGATCCTGAATTTGCCCTGCTCCATCCCTAATTGTTGTGGCTATCTGGGAAGTGAACCAGAAGATGGAAGATCTCTCTATCTCTCTTTCTCCAATTTTCCCTCTCTGTGATTTTGTATTTTAAATAAATAAATCTTTTTTACACTTGATCTTAGTCAAAAGACTGAGAAGCGATAAAATAAATGTTTTTAAAAATTATCAAACATAATTATCAAACATATACTTTGATATATAAACATCCAGGAAAATCATGTGTTGGTTTCACTTACCAAGCACTTGTTTAAGTACCTACTGCATGTCTAGACTTGTTTCAGGAAGAACTGTGTAGGCTTGTTAGTGGCAGAGACTGATCACGTAGTTGATAATGATTGGAAACAGGATAGAAAAGAACTGAAACAAGTCTGGATGACAATGTCATATAAAGAATGGCAGCAAAAAACATGAGGACATGCTAAGAGCAGGGCTCAAAGTAAGTAGAGACACAGTGCAACAGAAATGGCCATTAAACAAACCTGGAAATGGAGAACACATCCTTGCTTCACAAGATAAGAAGATGCAGTTAGATTTGTGAGTATGGACAAATGAGGACCACTAATAGTCACTGGGTCAAAGAGGGAAAATACACTTGGGATTCAAATTTTCATGTGCTATGCCCGCGTGGGAGACCTGGAAGAGGTTCCTGGTTCCCGGCATCGGATCGGCGCACACCGGCCCGTTGCGGCTCACTTGGGGAGTGAATCATCGGACGGAAGATCTTCCTCTCTGTCTCTCCTCCTCTGTGTATATCTGGCTGTAATAAAACGAATAAATCTTTAAAAAAAAAATTTTTCATGTGCTATGAACACTTCCACTCAGATAAAAATTTTGAACTGAGGCTAGGGGGAATAACTACACAGGAAGAAACCTGTGTCTACCAGAAGTAAAGGGACAGTATTATAATAATCCTGGTTTCAGAATCTGGAAATTTTTGGGTAGCTTTCACTAAGATGAATATTTAAAGAGCCAATTTCAGGGGAGAGATTATGAATAGAGATTTGATTTTTCTGAAGTCAAAATGACAAGATGTTTTAGAACTAAGTGGAATACCACAATAAAAGAAATGTGGATATAATTTCCCTGATCACTTCTTAATTCAAGGTAATCATATATAAATACCAACTCGACTTCTTCTTTACAAGAAATGCATCCTTTCAATCATTCCTCCATTCACAGAATCTTTTTTTTAAGCTATTAAAAATGACATGGGTATTTCATTTGAAAATGGAGACAGTAACCATTTTGCTTCAAGATGAGAAAACTAACTCAAATTGAACTCTTCAGTTGTGTAAAAACTGGGTCAGAATCACTGAATTCTTTAATGATATTTTTGAGAAATAACACAAGGAGACAATATGAAAAGATAAGATGCTAAGTCCAAGGGAACCTTACTTCATCTGGTCACTGAGAATTGCCTTTGGAATTTACAAAGCAAGTCAAACAGCTACATAGATTTTGCAACAAGAAATGAAATTCAGCCCATAAGTGTTCTTACTTGAAAGACCGAAAGAACCACCAAAACACCAAGACTATTTATTATAATCAGTGGTCTCCCTTCTGTACTGGCAGTCGCACAACACAATTTCTTAATGAAATCAAATTCTGCATTTCTGGGAGGCCAGTTGAGGGGCATCACGCTGTTAGCTGAATTCTCTGAGAATGGAGAATAAGCCTGTAGTAATCTCAGCATATTCCAGTCCCAGTTAAGGACAACAGCTTATTGGAGGAACAAGATCTGTGGGCTGGCAAAAACAAAAGACCCTTCTTGTTAATATATTGCCTTCCTGCAACTACTATTTCTTGGTAGGTGGTGTGATACTGTCACCCCAGGCCTCGGGTTCTGGTGTCCAAACAGGTTTAGTTCTCAAAGTCTTTCTTCCCCTTGATAGGGACTACTTGCTTAAAAATGCTGATGAAGATTTTTTAAGTTTCTTTGAAAATAATTATTTAGGGCCCGGCACGATAGCGTAGTGGTTAAAGTCCTCACCTTGCCTTGAATGCACTGGGATCCCATATGGGTGCCGGTTCTAATCCCTCAGCCCCGCTTTCCATCCAGCTCCCTTCCTGGGGCCTGGGAAAGCAGTTGAGGACAGCCCAAAGCCTTGAGACACTGCACCTGCAAGGGAGACCCGGAAGAGCTCCTGGCTCCTGGCTTTGGATTGACTCAGCTGCAGTCATTGCAGCTGCTTGGGGAGTGAATCATCAGACAGAGGATCCTCTTCTCTGTCTCTCCTCTCTGGATATCTGCCTTTCCAATAAAAATAAACAAATCTTTAAAAAATAGTAATTATTTAAAATGAATTACCTCCCAAGCTTTATCCATGCAGAGCAGCATCTCAGCTGCAAGCAAGTTTCTAAAGTCAAGATTGTGGCTTCCAAAACACAGATTTGTAGAAATGCACTTGAAAACCTTATTAACTAAGGCAAGAAATGGTCCAATTACTCCAGTGGTTGAAAAGAAAACACTCCCCAAACAATAAACATATATAATTACAGTGCTTTTACCTATTAACATCACCACAACCTGAGAAGAACTAAGTCACTGCACTCAGATTAGAATCTTTAGTGACAAACATAAAAGATGACAGAGAGAGGCACTTTAAAGTAAAAAATATTATCAGCTCTGGAGGGCACATATTTGCCATTATTTAAACCAACTGTACATTTCTGGATCTTTTAGCATATTGCCATTTCTTTATTTTGCCATAGATGCTTTGTTTTGTAAGTGGATTAACTTTATTATTCTCATTGACTAAAATATTAAAAAATACAGTAATTGGTTGTAAACACAGAAAAATGTAAACAAGAATGATAGACCATATGCTAGCTTCTTTCTCAAAAAAATAAACTTACTCTCCCTTCCCAACAGTCTCTGTCTCTTTGTCTGTCTGTCTGTCTGTCTCTCTCTCTCTCTCTTTCTCTCTCACACACACACACACTCACACACACACACACACACACAAAAGCATACACACTCTGAGACAGAGAAAGAGAGAAATATATTATATCCATGAACAAGCAGTGTGGTGGAACTATCTCTAGCATAATTTCCTGTGCACATTAGTCTGCTTTCCTATTACGTTAGGGGCATATCTGAGGCTGAATACTTCATAACGAAGAGATTAACTTAGCGACCCCTTCTGCAGGCTTTAGGGTAGGGCACCAGTACCAACAGCTCTGGTGAGGACCTCATGGTAAGTAGCAACACAGGAGCATATACCAGAGGGATAAATCACATGACCAGACAGGGAGTGAAGAGGCACTAAGGAAAGTCCTCTCATGAGAACTAAGCAGAGTCCAAAACAACTACATTTCTTCTGAGAATAATGTCCTTAATAACCACTCCCCCACCACCAAGAACAATTAGGCTCCACAGCTTCAAGATCCCATCATCCTTTGCATTGCGACATGCACACCAACACAGAAACTCTTTGAGGACACTTTTAAACCATATTATGACCATTGTACGATAGAAAGTAAAATTACTATTTCATATATAATCATATATATATATAAAATCATATTCCCCAGATTATGGGTAAAACATTTCGTTTCCCATTACCAACACATTCTGTACCTGGATCTGGAGCAAGTACAGTACACGGACTACCTGTGATTCCAATCCAGTTTCCTGTTAATGCATACCCTGGGAGGCAGCAGTTGATGATTCAAGTGCTTGGGTTTCTGCCATTCATGTGGGAGACTCGGACTGAGTTCTGGGCTCCTGGATTAAGTCTTGACTAGCTTTGCTGTTGTGGGTATTTGACTGCATTGAAGTTGGAAAAAGTGTCACCCCTCTATTCCCTTCCTCTGTGTTACACTGACTTTTAAATAAATATTTCAAAAACTTGGTTCTAAAGTTTTCTCACCTACACAGCACTAAGAAGCTTGCAGGGCCCGGCGGTGTGGCCTAGCAGCTAAAGTTCTTGCCTTGAACGCCCCAGGATCCCATATGGGAGCCAGTTCTAATCCCGACAGCTCCACTTCCCATCCAGCTCCCTGCTTGTGGCCTGGGAAAGCAGTCGAGGACGGCCCAATGCATTGGGACACTGCACCCGCGTGGGAGACCCGGAAGAGGTTCCTGGCTCCTGGCTTCATATTGGTGCAGCACCGGCCACTGCGCTTACTTGGGGAGTGAATCATCGGACGGAAGATCTTCCTCTCTGTCTCTCCTCCTCTCTGTATATCTGACTTTGCAATGAAAATAAATAAATCTTTAAAAAAAGAAGCTTGCACAAATATTTAAAAATCTCAATCCATTCCTTGGTAAATAACAATGCACATTTAATATAGTGGTTAGGAAGCTGATACTACATTTTTCATTGAAGAACTTATTTTGCATCTGGTAAATTGTAGTAGGCGTCCAAACCACAGTAACCATTATAGCTATTATCATTCTCAATTATTAATACTCTTCACATTAACTGAGACTAAAGTCAGCTCAATCAGATGGTGAAAAGGCAAAGAGAAAAGTATTGCAGAAGTAATGGTTTGAAGGCTTTGGGCCCCCACTGCACAGGGAAGAAAGCAGCCACACCTCATGCCAAGAGTGCCAGCAGCCAAGCCTTTGTGGACTCCTTCGCTATTACCATAGCAAACTGACTGGCAAGGTGGTAAAACGATATCTGCACAAATACAGGACATTTAAATGATTGTAGCTTGCTTGGCCATTTCCCATGAGAGATACCACTGTACTCTGTATTTTTGAACACTTCAAAAGTTCTCTTCCTCTTGAACTTTTGCTTTCTCAAATTTTTTTTAGTTCTTGATTATTGTGGAAAAAACAGTTGCAGATACAGACAGGGCTAAGGGTAAGGACAAAACAAAATAAAAAATGACTTATACACAAATTTTCACACTTTGTGTTTATTTCTACAGGATTCGCTTGGATCACTATTGATTGTCACTATTCACTATTGACAGCTCAGTCCGTGATGTGTTGAAGCAATACCAGCACTTGTCTGGCTGTGACATACATGGTGCATTTTAAAAACTCTACCCTTCAAGTGGCTCAAGTCTGGGCACAAGCCAGGCTGGTTCATAATATCCACTGGCAGATCTGAGAAGCAGGATGGGGCACAGAACAAGTCAGGTCCGGCTACAACACCAGTCAGTTCAAATTAAGGTTGGGACTGGGGGCTGGATGGGCTGGGCTAGACTTCAGCACCCACCAACATGAGCTGGAACCGGGGGCAGACAGGGATGGGCCAGGCTACAGCACCCACCGGCAAATGCTGAGGTGAGATGGACGATGCCATACTGGGCAGCCACACTTACCAGCACACATGAGAATTGGGGGTTGGGGAGGTGAGCCTGGCAGGGGGACTACTGGGGGATCACCTGCTGGGCCACTGTTCCCACTGGTGAGCATGAGAACTGAAACTGGGAGCAGACCGGACTGGACAAGGCTACAATACCTGTTGGCCTGTATGTGAACTAGGTTAAGCGGAGACTGGGCTGACCAACTGTATCCACTGGTGCAGGCATGAGCCAGAGTAAGTGCAGGCTGGTTGGGCTTTGCCACAGCATCAGCTGGCAAGGGCTGGGACTAGGGGAAATCCCTGTCAAGTTAGATTGCAAAAGTACCTGGAAAGTTCAAGATCTGACACTGGGAATGGGCCTATTAGGGAAACTGTGAGCACCTCCCTGATGGGCTGCAACTCCCATTGGTGAGCATGAGAACCAGGGCTGGAGCAGGACTGTCTAGACAGGCAGTTGCACCCACCAGTACAAGTGTGGACTGCATAGTAGGGTCAGTTGGGTTAAGCCAGGCTTCAATGCCCAATGACATGTACAAGAGCTGAATGGGATGTGGGACAGACTGGATCAGTCTGCTGCACATACTGGCAAGCACAGGAACCAGGGCTTGGGGTGGGCCTAGTAGGGGTCTTCAGGGGGGCCACTCCCACTAGGCTACAGCTCCAGATGGTGAACGTGAGGGCTGTGTGGTGGGCAGGGTTGGGCTAGGCTGCAGCATCCATTGGTTTATGTAAGAGACAAGGATGGAGACAGAACTGACACAACAATTGCAAGTAGAGTGTGCACATGCTGATGTGGGTGACAGACTAAGCTGGACCCCATACTGGCAAGCACACACAAAAGTTACACCTGCGATCACCTCAGACAAGGTTTCTTTGCAGATTCCCCCAACTGAACCTCTGGACTCAGAACTCCAACCATGGGGACAATCACAGGATCTGTAATCTGATCCTGGAGTGCAAGTGTCAAAACTGGGCCTCCTCAGTGGCTAAGATGGAGCAGTGGACGGCATGCGCAGATGCACAAGGAAGAAATGGCAGTTCATTGAATCCTGCAGAGGACATTTGGTACCATAGTAGGGGAAGGAGGGCAGAACAAATTGGTCAACTACCCCAGTTAAGTATTGACAGGAAACATCTGGATAGAGACTCTAAAGTAGATGTCAGCCAACACACTCAGAAAAGATTTCCTCATCTTTGGAGCAATGAAATCAACAGCATTTCTGAACTATCAAAACCACTTGAACAGAATCCTTGGAACATGGTCCATATCAGGGACCCTGGAATGACATCAGGTGGCAATTCCCCATCCCCAGATACTGAGGTGGTTGGGAGGCTGGATGTGCCTTCTCCCCTTAACTCCCACTTTTCCCATATACAGGAAGAAAAAATAGAAAATTTGGAATTAATGGCCTCACCCACTTTCCCCTAATTTTCAATCCTTTCCACCCTAATCAACTATATAAACATCATCAAAAATAAAATAAAATAAAAACTTTACCCTTAAAGTCTTGGGGCACTTTTGCAAAAGAAGCCATGCAAGAATTAACTAAGCCCAATTGGGCCAGGCATATGGGCTCAACTGGCTAATCCTCCATCTCCAAGTTCTGGCATCCCATATGGTCACCTGCTCCAGTTCCTATCCTGCTCTCTGTGGCCTAAAACAGCAGTGGAGGATAGCTCAAAGCCTTGTGATTCTGTTCCCACATGGGAAACCTGGAACAAGTTCCTGGTTCCAGATGAGCTCAGTTCTGGCCACTGCAGCCATTTGGAGAGTGAACCATCCACTGGTTGGTTTATCATCCTTCTGTCTTTCCTTCTCTCTGCAAATCATAATTTCCCAATAAAGATACATAAATTTAAAAAAATAATTCACTAAGCTCCTGGTTTCTGGCCTGAAGAAAGCATTTCTTCAGCAAAAGTCCAGAGAATTCACATTACAGTAAATTTTAACAGGTGCTACACAAATCACTAAATGTGAGGAAGGATACAGCAAATAAAACCAAACATAGTTTCTTAATCCAGGATTGTTTAGAGACTTCAATTCCTGAAAAGGATATTTCCTTATTAGGTCATACTTGTTCTCACAGAACATTTCAAGGGGTTAAAAATTCCCTTAAGTACTTGAGTAAATGCTTGGGGAAACCTCAAGATGGTCTCACGTTTTGATTTTTTTGTCTTAATTTTGTTAACCAAAGTCCATATTATCTATTTCAGGGAATCAATTAGAAACTCCATAACTCTTCTTGGTAATTCTGGTGTTAAGACACACAACTCTGATTCTTTAATGAAAGCCATAAGTCCTATCAAAAATTTATGCAATATCTTACTGTTAACTTCCAAGAAACTAGTTTTTGCAAACTTCAGTGTATACACTTGAGGTTAATTAAGGGGGTTGAAGCCAGGGTGATTGATTCTATCCAGGAACACATTATCCATAAATGGCATCTTTTCAGACTCCGTGTATAAGTTAGCCACAGGCATGTTCTACTTTTGCAGGTTCATTCTTTCTCTTTTACCACAGAGCAGAACTGATGCATATAGATTTGGCTAAAATGTGTGACCTCATAGAATGACAATCAGTTTGTCTTGACTGCAGGCAGTCATGGAAGAACAGAATGAATATATGTCCTAAGGAATCAAGAAACATGGCCTTCTGCAGGAAGCAATTTCTCTGCAGTCTCTTCAGTTGATAAGGATTGATTCTGCCTACAACCCCTCTTCTTTCTTCAATTAGTCAACACATGTTATTCTCTTTTTAGACACCTCCATATCCTGGGGGAGTGGGGTCAATATGAGAGATCATTTTAACTCCAGCGGAAGATGGGTTAGCCAATTAGATTTCTCATTATGCACTGGATAAAATCCTGTATCACAGGTTAATGTGGAGCACTAGCAAATAGTGGTACAGTAGGTGTTAAAGGTCCTAGGGTTGGAGCAAAGGCTATTCCTATCATTGGGTCAGACACAGCCCTCCTGCAAATGACGTCACAGATATGGAAGATGGGAAAGAAATATTCCTGGTAACCCTTGGATCTTGCCATGTCTCTTAAATATAGCTCTACAAAGTCTCAACTGACAGGAAAAGTAATGTGTTTTCTGCTTAAGCTAGTTTGAATTGTGTTTCTAAAGCTGCCATGAGAAAGGTGGCTGAATAATCCACTCGTAACCTTAAAAATTCATGCAAAATTTGCATTCTCCTTCATAATAAATCCATGTTTGTTTTAAAAGAAAAATACGTTAAATTATTTACCTTTGAGTAAAGTTGACTTTCCAGGAAGATGCACTGGGGTTTATTTGGTGTCTTTTTACTCCCGGACTCACTGCTGAGGACCCAAAGATTTCAGTTGTATGGTTGTGGAATAAGAATGCAATATGTTCTTTCTTAGTCCTTTTTAAAGAATTACATAGTTTTAAGACAATGATGACCCGTCTCCTTTGCTTTGGTACCACCAACAAAAACTTATAAAGCAAATGGTTGAATTTCATGAGCACTTACTATATACTATATGCTTTGTCTAAATCATGACAGTCTCATAACAAGCTCCAAAGTGTTACTATTACTCTAGCTTATAGATAAGACAATGAAACGCACATTTTTTAATGTGCACAACTACAAATCTAGAGTAAATAAATACAGCCAGGATCAAAATCTTTAGAACAAGCTGGGAATTTACTGTCGCCATTCTTTTCCACAGCATCATATTTACTGTGTGCCAGGCACTGTCCACCAAATTTCCACAAGCTTAATGACTTCAAGCAACACAACTGATTGCCTATAGATTGAGAGATGAAGAATCCAAAAATGAGTCAGTGGAGCTTTAATCCTTCTCAGGGTTCACAGAGAGAAGCTGATTCCTAGCATTCCCGAACTTCTAGAGACTACCTGAATGTTTGTGCTCCACCTCTTCTTCCACCATCAGAGTCAGCAGCACAATCATGAAATACCCCATTGAGGCCCTGCAAAGTAGCCTAGTGGCTAAAGTTCTCACTTTGCATGCACTGGGATCCCACACGGATACTGATTTGTTTTTAAGCTGCTCCACTTCCCATCCAGCGCCCTGTCTGTGGCTTAGGAAAGCAGTTGCGGACAGCCCAAGGCTTTGGGACGCTGCACCAATGTGGGAGGCCCGGAAGAAGCTCCTGGTTTCCGGCTTTACAACAGCTCAGCTATGGCCATTGCAGCCACTTTGGGAGTGAACCAGCAGATGGGGAATCTTTCTCTCTGCCTCTCCTTCTCTCTGTAAACCTGGCTTTCTGATAAATTTTTAAAGGGCCCGGAGCAGTAGCCTAGCGGCTATGGTCCTCACCTTGCATGCACCAGGATCCCATATGGGAACTGGTTCTAATTCTGGCGGTTCTGCTTCCCATCAAGCACCTTATCTGTGGCCTGGGAAAGCAGCCAAGGACGGCCCAAAGCCTTGGGACCCTGCACCTGTGTGGAAGACCTGGAAGAGGCTCCAAGCTCCTGGCTTCAGACTGGCTCGACTCCAGCCACCGCGGCCTCTTGGGGAGTGAATCTACAAATGGAAGGTCTTCCTCTGTCTCTCCTCCTCTCTGTATATCTGACTTTCCAATAAAAATAAAATAAATCTTTAAAAAATAAATACAGATTCTATTTATTTGTAAGACAAAGTTATGAAGAGAAACAGTGAGAGAGAGAGAGAGACACAGAGAGAGAGATCCATCTTCTATCCACTGGTTCACTCCCAAAATGGCCATAATGGCTGGGCTTGGACTCCAAAGACAGCAACTTCTTCTGGCTCTCCTATGTAGGTGCCAGGGCTCAAGCACTTTGCTGACCTCAATTGCTTTCCCAGGCACATTAGCAGACAGTTTGATCAGAAGCGCAGCAGCCAAGATTCACACCAGCACTTAGGGGATGCAGGCAGTGCAAATGGTGGCTTAATCCACAACAGCACAACCCCATCCCCTTGTTTTTGTTTTGTAGCCCCTTGGAAAGTATTGGTGTTTTCAATAAACCTCACAAACAGGTGATGGGTCTTACAGTCTTACTTGTCCTATCAGTCACAGTTTGTTGATGAAAGTGAGGCCATCCAAGCCTGACAGAATCTTGACCACACCTTCTTCAAGTGGATGGCACAAGTTTCCCAGCCATTTCCTAACTGGCTGAGAGACCATAAATGTGGAACACCTTCCCTACAGGTTCCTGCCAAAACAAGGAGGGGTCAGGGAACATTTAAGAACCCAAGACCCTTTCAAAAACCTTTGGCATTTCTCCCTCTTTTCTTTCAAGAGGTACCCCACTTTCCAGCCCTCTCCGGGAGGTGCTTTCCCCTTCTCTCTTCTTTTAATGTTAAGTTGGTCACTTGGCAAATAAAATTTCTCTGTCTGCCAATTCCCGGCTTTTTATTTCTATACTAGGCTGAGGAGAGAACCCACTTAGGCCAGTTATCAGGCCAATAAACTCACCTTCATCATTTGTAAAAAAAAAAAAATAATAATAATAATATATACTATATACATAGTATATATAATAAATATAAAAGTTATATATTTATGTATTTGAAAGATCAAGAGAAAAGAGAATATCTTCTATTTGTTCATTTACTTCTCAGATGAGTTCAACATCCAGGGCTAGGCAAGGCTGATATCAAGAGCCAGGAGCTTCTTCTGGGTCTCCCATATGGGTGGCAAGAACCCAAGCATATAGGCCACCTTCTGCTGCTTTTGGAGGTGATTAGCGGGGAACTGGATTGAAAATACAGCAGCTGGACAAGAACCAGCACCCACATGGGAGGCCAGCATGGCAGCTAGTGACTTTACCCACTACATCACAATGTTAGCCCAGCATGAGTTCATTTAAGGTAAATAAACTATAAATTGGTAAATTCTATTCATTTATATTTTATTTTAGGCATTTGGAAACATAAATTCTAGGGGTTCATAGTCTTCCCCATTACACCAAGAATATCACACACACACACACACACACACACACACACACGGAAGAATCCCCGAATAATACCCTACAGTGTAAAAACCATTGCTTTGTACTTCATACATCACTCAGAAGTCAATTCTTCCTGATAGATGACCCATGATGGAATTATAAACAGTTTCTTAAAAGGAAACAGGAAGCCTGGCCAACAGCTAAAATAGGAGAATGACATCAATGAAAAAAGCATTGACTCTTTCCTTTGGAACCATGGTGAAAGTTTATGGTTCAATGACACAGGACAGGTCCCAGGTCTGACCCTGGGTAGTATTTATCCTGATGAAGTAACATTTATTCCCTTTGTGGGTTCGCATGGAACTGGTATTGAAATAATAACAGATATGGTTAAGTACTTGAGTTTGAGTCCCACTTCTAACACACTGTGGATTCTTGGGGCAGTTTTTTCAATTCTGTGAATCTCAATTGTCTTGAGAATAACAAAAGAGGAAACACAATGAAAGGGTAGCATTCAATCCATACCTCTGGCTCCTTTATATTCTAATGGTTACTGGTTTCATCTGGATGAATATTTAAAACAAGAGGCTGGAGCATACCATTACTTGTTAGAACACAGCTCCTGCTAATTTAGCAAACTGCTAAGATATTCTGTAAGTGGTGCACGTTCTTTTCTTGCTTAACAACACTAATCTGTTTTTATCTTACTTATTTAACAGTTTTGTAATTAGCAAAGGCAAAATTTTAGGGATAAAAGTCATTTCTTTGATGTTTTTGCTTTTAGGTATATTTGAGTATTTGTTAAAATTGATAAAAAATAACCTGGGTCTACTATATATTAAAATTATTAAAATTATAATTCTCATATTGGCTAATATTAAGCAAGGTGAAGCAAATGAAAAACATACACATTGTATGAATTCATAATTATGAAGTATATTACCAGAGGGGCAGCCTACATCATGTTAACTGAAGCCTGTTTAGGAGCAAGCCTGTTCTATCTTTACTCAACAAGGGAAAAACCAAGCGGGCAAGCATATGTGCAACTCATGTTCTAATTTATGCTTTAAAACAAACACAAATTTAAAAGAAGCAGTGTGTTCCGTTCTTTAGAGAAGAAATACCATATATTTGTTAAGGGCGAGTGGTATGTGTCCAGAAGTATCCAAATATGGCTTCCATCCATTTCTTCCCATCTTATACGCACAGTACACTTTCATCATCAATAGATTCTCTGCCTCCTGAAGCTGCACATGCTTGTGACTTGTCTAGAACAATGGACTTTTTTTCTGCCACTTCTGGTCAAAGTTTTCATGACATCTTTAAGGGTTTTCACTTTCAGTGTGGGAAGCCAGATGTCCAGTTCTTAAAAAGCTCAGGCCAGAATACTAAGTGATGAGACACCATATGGAGAGTGAAGGGCCCTTGGAGCAATACACAGATGCAATCCCGGACAAACAAGTGGCATCTTGTTGTCATTTCCAGCCCAGCTCAGCCCATCTGGACCAGAACTGCCCAGAAGACTTGAACGCCCCAACATTCCTGATACAAATGCTGTGAATAATAATGAATCATTCTAGCTCTATGCCATTAAGTTTTGGGGTAGGCTGCTGCTCAACAACGATAACATAAACAAGAGGCAGGAAGGACGTGACTTTTCAACGGAGTGCTCAAAAACAAAATCTGGTTGAAGGACTGTTTTTTTTTTTAAATAAATTAATTTTTAGGAATGAGCTTTTCTTAGCCCATGAGTAACTCTTCAAAAAAAACACCAAAGATACGTTTTTCTCAAATCTTATAGAGCAGAAATCACAGTGTCTCAGCTGAACAGGCAGCCCTGGTCTAGGAGTCAAAGACCTGGCTCGGCTGCTCGGTGAGAGAATCTCACCTGTTGGGTAAAGCAGGCAGCCTTCTGGGCTTCCATTTTGTCCTCCGTAAAAAGATGAAGGATGGGGGCTGGGAGCGAGGCTAAGGCGGGATATTTGGACCCAGTTTTACAGTCACAAGTGCCTTAGATGCTGATGTTTATACATGAGCTTTCTGTATTATTTTACACATATTCAGAAAAAAAAAAATAAAGACAGAAAACAAAATATTTTCCACAGGACCTGGATGTCCTAATATCTGAACTCACTGCTTGCAATGCAGCTTTAATATTTCTTTCCAACACAGTTACACTGCATTGTATTTATATGAATGTAGCCCCTTGACATTTTTAAACTTAAAAAAAAAACATAATTCTTGTAAGTCCGTCTCGGCATTTTTTTTTTTTTTTTAACTATACTGGAGGTCTCAGAGGACGGGGGACGGGCCTTTCCTACAGTCTTTCAAGAATTATGAACTGTGGGAATTTGGCTTTGTTTCTATGACCTCTGCTTTGAGATTTTTCTGACTAAACCCAGAAAAAAATTCTCTGCTGGCAGCCGCGCCATGACTGGCAACGACGGGCAGCCGGACGTGGGGTTCACGGGCACCGCATGCAGGACGCGGCTGGGCACTTGAGGCGGAGGCCTACTCCGCACCCCAGGACCCGCCGACGCCCGCCTCCCGCAGCAGCTCTGCTTCTCTGAGGTGGAAGACCCGAGTCCACGCAGCACCACGCGGGAGGTACGAGGAAGGAGTTTACTTACAGTTCCTGAGAGGGAAGGGTGGTCCTGGGGCGGCCAGGTCCAACAAGGAAGGCCTGAAGGGCAGAGGACTCAGCGGCAGGCGTGAGGGGAAGCGACCGTGGAGAGGCGCCTGGCTCGGCCCCGAGTGCCCGGATGCTGGGCGCCGGGTGGGGGCGTTGCGCTGTTCCTGCGTGTGTCTCAGACCGCGTCTCGGTTGCTCAGAGGTCCTCACACAGGGTGAATTGGTGGGCATAGTTGTTACATGATACAGTTTAGGGACCCACGATGAGGAAAACCCGGCTCTACGCCGTCAGCACACACGTGCAGCTTTCTTGCGGGAATTTCCTGCCTGCGGGGTTGGTTGAGTCTAGGGTCACCAAGGCGGAGGCTGAGACCTAGGCGAGGATATGGAGGATAGCTGTGTGTTGAGGGAAAGGGGGAGCTTCCGGGCAGAAGGCGACGCCTAGGAGTACTTTAGCTCCGTCCAGCTCTGGCACAATTGCGGGAGGGGTAGAACCAGACACTGCTCAAATACTGTGGGCTTGCTCCGTGTTCTTGGGTCGAGGGACAGATGAAATTAAAGGTAGAGATGTGGGTGAGCGGAGAAGAAAGATTTCTTTGAAGTACACCCTTAGCAGTGATTGCCCGCATGCTCTGGGGACACTGATCCGCCACCGACAAGATTGAGGCTATTCTTTCGCACCACCTGGAGACATAGGAGTGACGTCCTTGTGATGCTTGATTGAGTAGAGAGGGCAGGGTCTAGGGTGGGCTTGAGTACTGCCTATTTCCTTGTGTCCTCTCCCGAAGCATCCCCTTTCTAATCTCAGAAATGTCATGGTGTCAGGTTTAGGATGAGAGTGGGCTTGTCAGCTGCACTAATTTTATAATAAAATGTGATCTAAAAGGGATACAGCCAATATTGGATATGTTTAGCTGGCATAGGTTCTAATAGGCAGTCAGGGAAATTGTAGTTTTCCGTTGCATGGAAGGAAGAATGGATAGCTGTACATGAAAGGGGCCTCTGCAGGGGTAGTGCAAGAAAGGGGCGGTTTTAGGAGGTTTCTATGAGATGTGGTGGTCCACGGGCAGCCCGGGACGTCCAGGGGCTGCAGTGAGCAAGGCAACAGGCTAGTGAGGGTCAGACCTCAGCCCTTTCTTGCTATTGCAACCCCTGCCAACATCAAAAGAGGTCTGAGGCCAGCCTCTGGTATGGAAAGTTACACTTACATTCCAAATGAATAGTGAGAACACAGAAGCATAAAAATTCCTTATCCCCTTTTATCTCCCAAAGTTGATAGACACACCCAGATTTTCTTTCATTATTACATCTACAGAACAATGCCAGGTATTGAAATGTAATTTTTAGTTTTCTTGACATCTTATAGTGTCAAGATATCTTTTTGAGAGACCAAATCAACCTTTTGAAATGATCAGCCTCATCAAGGAGTAAAAGTTTGCCCTGTGAAATCAGAGGAACTGTCTAGAATGATTTAGAAGTCTTACCTACATAAACAGCTAAAACCTGTTAATCATCAGCAGCATTTAGTTGTCTTGGTTCTTCATGTGTGCAAAGGAACACACAGAGAATAAATATACACAATAGCAAAATCAACTATAGTACTTTAACCTCAGTTATATGACTAATTTACTTTCTCTTCTCCTGAAAAAAAAAAAAAAGACAAAGGAAAAAGGTTGCTTTTAGTGTTGTGGAAAATTAAGTACCCAAGAGAAGGATGAAAAGAGATGATAAATATATAAAATATATGCAAATTAAAGCAGTATAATACCATTATCACCTGTCAAACTGGCAAATTAAAAAAATTAATTCCCAATGAAGGCAAAATAAAGACATTTTCTTTCTAAAAGACTAAAAGAATTTGTCACCAGAAGATTCTTATGAAAGAATATATTAAGGAATGTTCTTTAATCATAAGGAAGACTATTTCAAATGAAACAATACAGATGCAAAAAAGAGAAAAGAACAAAAATGGTAAATAAATGAGCATGTCACATTGGGTACCAAATGTATAAAATAATATTAACATCTTGTTGGATTTTATAATAAGCAAAATTAAAATATACTATAGATATCAAGAGGATAGAAATAGCATTAAAATAGCTAGCAACGCAGTTCATAAAGCGGTTAAGAATGCAATATTGGAATTTGATAAGCCAAAAATGTTGTAACTATGTAAATGCCAAAAGGATGTAAGAAAAACTTTCAAACTTCTAGAGAAAAAAACAAGGTAACAAAAGTTCTTCAACTAAATTCATCCAAAATAATCAGAAATGTGGGGAAAAAAGGGTAAACAGCAAATGAGCAGGCTAGACAGATGTATCATGCTATAATATATAAATAATCACATTTACTATGAAGGTACTAAATGTCCCATTTAAATGACAAAGAGTATCTGGATTTTTTTCTTTAATTTTTATTACAAAGTCAGATATACAGAGGAGGAGAGATAGAAAGATCTTCCATCCGATGATTCACTCCCCAAGTGAGCTGCAACGGGCCGGTGCTGGGCCGATCCGAAGCCAGGAGCCAGGAACCTCTTCCAGGTCTCCCACGCGGGTGCAGGGTCCCAAAGCTTTGGGCTGTCCTCAACTGCTTTCCCAGGCCACAAGCAGGGAGCTGGATGGGAAGTGGGACCGCCGGGATTAGAACCAGCGCCCATATGGGATCCCTGGGCGTTCAAGGCGAGGACTTTAGCCGCTAGGCCACGCCGCCAAGCCCAAGAGTATCTGGATTTAACAATAAAAACAAAGCTCACTACAAGAAGTTAAAAGGGGGTTAAGCCTAATGGATTGAAAGCAAAATATTTTAAAAAGAGGAAAAATATATGCCATGTAAAATAAAAAAGGATGCTGTCAAGTGATAAAAAGTATATTTTAAATCATAATCATTCCTGAAATTTAGAAGGGGCAATTTAAGTAAAAAATGTTACCAGCAAAATACAGCGATTCTAGGTGTGTAAGCATCTGGCAACTTATCATTAAAATATATAACACAAGATTTGACAAAGATTATAAAAAGAAATAGAGAAAACCATGATCATAGTAGAAAATTTCAATATATCTTTTTCTGTTACTTGCAACTCAAAAGGATAAAATCAGTAAGCATATAAAATACCTGAACAAAGTAAGTTACAAGTCCAACATAAATAAGTAGAATGCTGCCCCAAACTCTAGAACTATTCTTCACTTTACACACATAAATTGTAGCCACACTTGATTCTAGTCCCTCAAGCCAGTCAGTGATTTTCATTAATTTGAAATGAAATGAAATGAAACAAGCAGAGCTTGTTCTTTGACCATTGGTAATTAAATTAGAAATAAAAAGCAAATTTTATAAAGCACATAATTTGAATTTAAGAAATAAATGTAGTAGCCTCTATTATCAGCTATGAAAAGATTGCTAGTTGATTACCCTTCCCTTCAGATGTTACTGTAAAACCTGGATTAAAAAATGATGATAAATAGTGAATTCAGTTCCACTTCTGTAAGTGATAGGATTATAAGGGATTTGGTGGTTGGCTTTTTTTAGGTGTCTAAATTCAGTACTAGTTACTTTTTTCTAAATTCAGTAATTACTGCCTGTTCACTTAGTGGCCATACAGAGCTTATTACAAAAAACCTTTGATTAAATTTTTTATTTATATTTTTAGCCATCAATTAATATAAATTAATTCCAGTAATTAATAAAAGTGAATTCTCGCTTACTCAAACAAAAGTGAAATGAGTTGGAGCATTATGTATAGGACAGGAGAATGGACAGAAGACTGGAAAGTAGGACAGGAATTGGCGATCTCAGAACACCCAGCATCAGGGATGGTCCCATTGTCTTGTTTAGACGTTGACAGTGCCCTTCAAATGCTTCGGTCCTTGAGTCACTCTGGCTAAGATTCACTTCACTGAGAAAACTTGGGTTGCATACCCAGTTCTTAGCTATCAGAGGCCAGAAGTTTGATACAGAATTCCGGGAGCAGTATGTAAAACAAGAAGGAAATACCCAAAATAAAATCAGGGGGCTATCTGGAAGGGAATGAGAATACCATGCAGTAAAAAAATATATAATCCTTACCAGGAATAACATAAAACATATCATAATGCATAACAAATCCCCAACTGTGTTCTTAAAAAGAGACAGGATACATATTACATGTATCAACACAGCATATACTTTTTGTTTATTTAAAGAAAAAGACTGTGTGTGTTTCAGTTCATTTCTGTATTTCCAATGGCTAACACAGTATCTTAAACCCAAAAAGGATGTAGTAACTGGTGGTAAAGCAAAGAAAACAATGTAACTTTGCAGAGACCATGGAAGCAGGTGGGGAGAGAGTCTCCACATTTTTTTTTCCAAGTACCTGTAGTTGGTATACAATTAGAGAAGAGAATAAAGAAAAGTAGTGATTCGAACAATGTTTTGGCTCAAAAAATCCTTAGTCTAGGAAGTTTGAGAATGATTGTTAAGAAATGAGTTGCCTTCTTTTCTGTTCCCTGAATCATCTCATTGTTGCCATAGGGAAAGCCTAGCAGAAAAGGCTTCATTGTCCAGTGGAACCAACCAGGAGAAGCTCCCCAAACCCCTGCAGTGCACACATTGCAACTCAGCTTCTCCCAGGCCTGGGGAAATAATGACTTGTGGAAAGATAAATAGTCAAGGGTTATTTGGTCATCACACTGGGGCTCCAGCTCTTTAGAAGTCTGCACTGATAGCAAAAACATTGTTGAATGTCTAACTGATTTGAATGATATTAGTAGGGAGATGTTGGAGAGAGGAAAGCAAGACTGGCTGGATGTCAGCAAGCGGACGATGGAACAAAACTTTGTAGGCTGGGATGATCGTAAAAGCAAACAATGGTGATATTGTCCTTCTGGTGTTATTGTGCAAGGCTGTAATTTATGGATGAAGTGGAATTTCAAACAAAATAAACAACTTGAATTTAACTAATACAGCAAGCATAGAACATTCTGTTATGTGCGAAGAGAAATAGGAATGTTTTACATACTCCTACTATTTGCTAAACAAATATGTTTATATTTGGCACAAAGTGTTGCTTTTATTTTTTGTTGGCTTTTTGAGAATATCCTTTATCATTTAATGTTGAAACATGGGATGAAAAGAAAAATAGTCAACATTATAGTTCTAGAAGTTAAAAAAAATTACTACCCAGAGAAAACTTCTGTAAGTGTTTTTTAAAATTAAAAATTTTTAAATAAAATAAAAACTACTCTTTTTCTTTTCTTTGAAAATCTGGTTGCAAATATTGTGGTGATATAACTAAAAACAATAACTGCTTCTCTGTCTTAAGTTGCCTGTGATATTATATTGAACTATTTAGTTTCAGTTACACATAGGAAAGAGAAACGACTTCTCTCTAATCCATAAAAGTTGAGTTTACTTCTCAGTAAGCTTTGTTAATGACTATTTATGGAATTCTTAGATTCAGTGTATATATTTGAATGGAAGCCAAATGATACACCTTACATCTTAACGCTGGGAATAGTGCTTGGCACATAGGAAAAGATGTTTGTTGTGTGAGCCAATACTCGATTCTATGGGCAAGATATCTTTCTATGTTGTCAGTGCATCTGTCCAAGACAAAACTAAGTCTGAGTATTTATTCACCAGCTTGTGGAAAGGGAGCCTGTTGTCCTGATCGCTCAGTACGGGCTCACAGGTTAGAAAGAATGACTTTTGTTGAATAAAAAGAAAAGGCTGTGGCAGCCTCTTGACTGGCAAGGTTAGGCTTTCTGGAAGCCAGGATGACTTTCTAATTGGTCTTCAGGTGTATTTGACTGTCTTAGGTTGGCTTAAGGTGGCAAATAATCAGCTTAGTGACATTCTTGAAAGCAGTGCTAGGGGCAGACCATTTTTTGTCGCCAGCCATTTCTTGGAACATGTAGTGTTCAATGAGCTGCATTTTTTATAGTCAAACTGTGATGATGGTCCTTTATGAGAAGCTAACTAAAATGATGGGCAGCTTCTAACATCTGGGTTCTCTCTTTTTCTTTTAAAACATTGAAAAGTCTCAATTGGAAAAAGACCTGCCAGATAATTTTTAGCAAAAGAATATTTTTTTATAAAGATTTATTCATTTTATTACAAAGTCAGATATACAGAGGAGGAGAGACAGAGAGGAAGATCTTCCGTCCGATGATTCACTCCCCAAGTGAGCCGCAACAGGTCGATGTGCGCCGATCCGATGCCGGGAACCTGGAACCTCTTCCAGGTCTCCCACGCAGGTGCAGGGTCCCAAAGCTTTGGGCTGTCCTCGACTGCTTTCCCAGGCCACAAGCAGGGAGCTGGATGGGAAGTGGAGCTGCCAGGATTAGAACCGGCGCCCATATGGGATCCCGGGGCTTTCAAGGCGAGGACTTTAGCCACTAGGCCACGCCGCCGGGCCCAAGAATATTTTTTAAATTAAAAAATCATATCATCATCCAAGAATCTTAGATGCCTTAAAAGTTGAAGTGATATAACTTCCACTATTCATGATAGCACTCTGATTTAACTTTCCATTTTTATATCCAGGCCTTATTTTAAAATGGGTGTGGTATCAGCACCAAGACAGGGTCAGTATTTTACTGAGTTTTAGTGATATCTGTAAAATACTGTTCTGCTAACTCAGGAATATGATTTTTCTAGGTGTTATGTTTACCGTGTAAAGTAGCCATCTTAGAAAAAGTGCTTCCAAGGAGTCAGACATACTGTTGGCTTTGTCTGTACTTATTAATTCATAAAACCACCATCTGGGGGGACAGTATTAGTGACCATGGGAAATTTTAAGTGGAAATTAAATAGACCTTTGGCTTCATGCCCAGAAAAAAAGGTCAGTCCCTGGGAAGAAAATCAGGCAAAAGATAAAAAAGATTCCATTATATCTATAATACAATCTTCTTATGGCTTTAGTACAAGTTTCTTCTCTGCTAACAGAAGTCCCTGCAGAAGGTTTAAACAATCTCAACAATTTCATTATGTGAGCGTAGCTAAATCCAATAATGTAAAAGGGCCCAGAGAGTCTTCCCATATGCTTGATTCTATACCCTTTCCTTCTAGGGGAAGTCAAAGAACTTGGCTCTATAGAAACTGACTCTACACCAACTGCCCGGAGCACAAATCTTGCTTTGTTGACATCAACTCAAGCTCTCCTGAGGACACACAAAGAAGAGAAGGAGCCATTAGAATTTCTCGTGACCCTGCTCTGAGCCAAATCCAGCTCCTCTTAAATGAATGAAAATGCTTGTTACATGGCCCAAGAAGGTACTTTGTCCATTTGAAAATTAATTAGACCATAGATAGCTGAACAACCTTCAGATGCTTTCACAATGTTCTTAGATGGATGACCCTGGCTGAATTCCCAATTTTAACAAGTTTACCCTAAAGCAAAAACATGGCCCTTTAGCCAAGCATATGCCTACAATTATAATGCTTTCCTGAGCTGTAGCCAACTGCTAAGTACAACCTCACCAGAAACGGAAGTTAGGGAGAGAATAGTTAAAACTTTTACTTGCAAATGGCAGTAGATATTCACAAAATAGGTTTTTGGTCCTGAGCTAATTTACTTATTCATTTCATAGTTGGACCTGGAAAAAATGTTAAAATCTCATGTAAGTCATGACCTACTCTAGATTAAAATCCCTTGAGGGCACAGATTATGTTGTGCTTTGCAGTACTTTAAGTGTAGTACAATTATGGGTTTGACATGCACTTCCAAGTGTCTGTTTGAGGCTATTGATAAGATTCTGAGCCATTCACCTAAAGAATAATAGCTACTTTAAAAAATGTACTGTACAACGCTACATTTAGGGAAGTCCTTAGCAACTACTACAATGACAATATGACAGGTACTTAGTTCATTAGCTATAATGCAGAGTGGATAGTAAAAATGATTTTGGACACATTGTATGGAAAGTAAAATTCCATGAAATTCCAAACTAGAGGAATTTTGGAAGGGTCACAAACTCAAAATGTCTCAATGGATTTAATTTTTTTTTTCCTTCTGTAAGAACTGTGTTCTTGTAGCTGCCTGGTGCAAGGTTAGGCATACGACTCCCACTAGTAGGATTCATTGACTGATGATGACCAACTAAATTCCTTTTCTGTCCTCTCTAGACTGTCTCTCTTTTTTTAAAAGATTTATTTAATTTTATTGCAAAGTCAGATATACAGAGAGACAGAGAGGAAGATCTTCCATCTGATGATTCACTCCCACAACAGCTGGTGCTGTGCCAATCCGAAGCCAGGAGCCAGGAGCTTCTTCCAGGTCTCCCACATGGGTGCAGGGTCCCAAGGCTTTGAGCCATTCTTGACTGCTTTCCCAGGTCACAAGCAGGGAGCTTGATGGGAAGTGGGGCCGCCGGGATTAGAACCAGCATCCATATGGGATCCCGGCATGTGCAAGGCGTTTTGCCACTAGGTCACCATGCTGGTCCCTGGGCTGTCTCAGAATCTCCTCTGCATATGCTTATCCTGGAACAGATGATCAAGTCTTTTTGCATAATGATGAATAAACACAGATGCCATTGGGTGTAAAGAAGTCAGGTAATAGTTCAAGTGAAGAATGATGGACGGAGACAAGACATAATGTCAGGCGGCACTGCTGTTAACTCATAGTGCAGGTCTCCTCTGTAGGTTCTAGTCCCATCTCTGCTTCCAATCCCTGCTTCTTGCTAATGCACACCCTGGGAGGCTACACACTGTGATGACTCAAGGAATTATGATCCTGCTGGCTGTGTCAGAGACCCAGATTGGGTGAGAACCATCCACTAGGAGTTCTGTCAGTTTTTTAAAGAAATGTATTTTTTAAAGTCCAGATTTGTTAAAAAAGAAGAAGAAAAAGAAAAAAGAATTGCCTACATTGCTTTAGTTTCTTAATATGAAGGTAAAGGCAAAGGAAAAACTTTGGAGAAAGCACCAAGTACACTCTGATGTCTCAAAAAGATTTGTTTAGATAACAGAGTCTCTTTCTGTCTCTCTGTCTCTCTCTCTCTCTCACACACACACACACACACACACACAGATACAGAAAGGGGGTTGGGGAGCAAGATCTGCTATCCGCTGGCCCATCTCTCAAATGTCCATAACAGCAAGGGCCAGGCTAGGAGCCAGGGATTCCATCTGGGCCTCTCAACCCAAATAGTCAAACCATCGTTTGCTGCCTCCTACATGCACTAGCAGGGAGCTGGATGGGGAACTGAGATTGCAGTCCTAGCACTCTGACATGGGATGTGGACATCCAAAGTAACAGTTTAACTGCTGTGCTAAACACCTGCCCCGAATTCCCATGTCGTTAGCTGAATAGACTGGACAAATGGTTTATCTGTAACACTGGGCAAAATCCCAACCAGTTCTGTAAAAACTACAAATGCATTAAACCATCATTCTCCCAAAGGCCTATAAGGTAGGATCCTTATTTTACAGATAAAACTGAGGCAAGTAAAAATTCAGTAACTTTGACTACTTGTATTTTTTTGTGTGTGTGTGTGTGTGTAGTTTTGGTTGTGTTTTGCCGTGGTCTAAACAGAGTTTGTGATGCCTGCATCCCATATCAGAGTGCCTATTCTTGATTCCTGGCTCTGATGCCAATTCCAGCTTCCTGCTGATATATACCTTGGGAGGCAGAAGTTGATGGCTGAAACACTTGTGTCCCTGCCACTCTCATGGAACATATGGATTGAATTCTGGGTTTTGGATTTACTTGGCCAACACCCAGCTGGGTGTTGGGACATAAATCAGTAGATCAAAGATATTCTGCTTCTCTCCTTTCAACTTATTTCAAAAATAAATAAATAAAAGATTACACAGGAAGGAAGGGACAAAGGTAGGATTTAACCCAGACAATGGATTCCCTGTCTATGCTCTCCTGCCTTATATCCTCTGTACCTCCTTCACTGAATGGTGACAAAAGTATCAGTTATGATAAAGTTAAACATTATATTGGGTTCAACACATAGTAATCATTCATTTTTATAGAAAAAGCTCCTCAGTCTTTCATTATGCATGGAAATCAGAGGTGTTACTTCTGTTCACCTTGGTGACCCTGGGTCATAGAATGGTACCCATGGGGCTCAGAAATTATTGAGGGAATGAATGGATTGATGAACGGGGTACATAGTCAGAAGTCTTTGAGGATAGTCCAGAGGGAGTCTTGAGTATGTTTTCCAAAACAAAGTATCTTTAGTACTTTTTAAGAAAGACTTAAAGTCTTAAAAAAGAAAGACTTAAAGTCGAGGCTCTGATAAAAAGGCAATTTGCAAAGCACAAAGATAGTCACAATGGAAACTTTGGAAGTCAGACTTCAGGACAGGCTGGAAGATGGGCTGTTTTGTGTACCTGTGCACTTGCTCACTTGCCAGTGGTGCAAATTCTGCCACCTTTCCCTTATTAAAGCCTTCTCCAGTTGGACATATACCCCACCTCTGCCATTGTTCACTAGATTTCAAAATTTAGCTATATATGTGCACACACCCAACCAGTTGTAGGTCTGAATGGAACCTAAACCTCCTAACTCCTATCTCAGTTGTCTTTAAACCTCTATGACCTTAAATGTCCCCTGGAAGAAGCTCATAAATGAACTAGGCTGCAAATTAAAGAACTAGAATGAACTTAGGCAGAAGAGTGGGAGTCCTTTAAATGCCAGCAGGCATTGCCTTTGGCATAACAAAGGAGTTAAAACATAATTAAGATCTGAAGACTGATTACAGGAATGTGTATGATTATTTTTATTATTTTTCCTCTTTCTATCTCTGTGATAGGATGTGATCAACCTCTGCCATGCTCCGTTGCTTAGTAGCAGACCGTCAGAGTTTTAATTATATACTAAAATAAGCTAAAGAACAGAGAACTGCTTTATGTCTAATGCGTATATATCAAGAAAGGCATGTGACAGCATCTAAATTGCTTTAGTGCCTGATAAAGAGTGCCTCCGGTAGGGTTGTCATCAAAAGATCACGAATGGAGTAGGGAAGTATTATTAATAAAGCTGCTACTCTATTTATATGTCTCCCATTGTTTGTGATTCCTTCTTAGCAGTGAGAAATGAATTTTTATCTACCACTAATTTCATCAGGTTTTTTTTTTTCTGAAGTCTAGGAAAAAATAAAGAACTTTTGTCAATTCTACTGCCAACTCTGCTCCTCCAAATAGAATTCTTTTCACTCCTCCAGATCTGCAATTCCCAAAATATTACATCTTGCAATAAAAAAATAAAGAATTAGTTCATTCATTCTCTTAACCTTCATCAGAGCAGTGTTCCAACAGCAAACTCCAGAGGAGATCTCTGCCCTTGTAGAGATTAAATTTTATGGAGAGGGAAAGATAATAAACCAGTAAAACAATGAAAATATAATTATGGACAGTAACAAGGGTTGTGCAAGAAATAGGATACGTTCCATATGATTAGACTTAGCTGCAAGTGATAAAAGTTTCAAAATCACTTGGTTTTCACTGGGCTGTGATTTAGCCAGTATTTTTTCTGTTAGCGAAAACCTTTTTAACACCAGCATTTATTCTGGTTGATCAGTATCCTATTCTGTTTGTTTTTGTCAAGTTTATGTGTTGGACCCATTGCTGTAAATCTACATTGTAGATTAATTGTGGCATAAAAAGTTTCTCACATTAGAGAAAAGGCAGAGATAAGCTTGTCAGAATGGATAAGGTAGCTTTACACATTTATCAGGGCTTGGATTTGTTTTCCATGCATGGCTTCCATGTCATGGTCCAGTTATTGCATCTGCATGGAGGGCAGAGGTAAGAGGAGAGCCATATCTTCTCCATTCAGGGTCAATATAATGGTTTCTCCAATAGGCAGGAGGTAGTGTGGTGCTACGAAGGAAGCTGTAATAAGTTTCACTTGAGGTGGTCATAAAGCCATATGAAAATTAGGCAGTAGTTCTGTTACTAAGGAAAAAGGGAGAGCTGCTATGGGACATTGCCACCCGGTGTGATATGAAAGCTAGTAACTGGCAGAGAAGGGGCTGCCTTAAACAGGGTAGCCAAAGTTCTCAGGAGCTATGAAAAAAGACTTAAAGGATACAAATGAGCTGATCCTATTGTAGGAGAAAAGAATCCAGGCTGCAAGAACACCTTATTTAAAAGACAAATGGATTTCTGCTCGCAGAATGACTTTGGCTTCCTTTTACAATAATATTATCCACTAATTGGTTGTGTTTTCTTGTTCTAGAATGACAATCTGTTGTCTTCCTAATTCTTAGTTCTCTACACTCTAGAGTATGTTGTATTGTGAGAATTTTTGAGTTATGAAGAAATCAGCTATTGTCATCTTATAATTTTGAATTTGGTAGAAAGATAGTTGAGAATATATTAAAAAGTAAATTACTACTTGATGCTTTACACAGACATGTGTCTATAGGGGATGTGGAGAGAGAAACAGTCAAACAAAAGAAAAGTGTACAGCTAGTATGTGTTTGAAACTACCATGAGGGCCCGGCAGCGTGGCCTAGTGGCTAAAGTCCTTGCCTTGAAAGCCCCGGGATCCCATATGGGCGCTGGTTCTAATCCCGGCAGCTCCACTTCCCATCCAGCTCCCTGCTTGTGGCGTGGGAAAGCAGTCGAGGATGGCCCAATGCATTGGGACCCTGCACCCACGTGGGAGACCTGGAAGAGGTTCCAGGTTCCCGGCTTCGGATCGGCGCGCACCGGCCCGTTGCGGCTCACTTGGGGAGTGAATCATCGGACGGAAGATCTACCTCTCTGTCTCTCCTCCTCTCTGTATATCTGACTTTGTAATAAAAATAAATCTTTAAAAAAAAAAAAGAAACTACCATGAGTAGGGTAAATAATATGCTAAATTCAAGCAAAACTACTTCTAATTAGAGTATTAAATCACAACTCACAATAACATGATTTGGTTTGGTGTTCACCGGAATAGAGCCAATCGTATGGAACTAATATGATGTTTTGTGTGAATGTCACATCAGTTATGCACTTGTTATATGATTTTCATGGGTGCCAGGGTGTAATTCATTGGAATAAACAGAAGAGCCTCGTGGCATTAAACTTAAAGCTATAAAGGGGGAGTTTGACTCATTAAACCTTCCCAAACCATAATTAGGCTGACATTGCATCCAGAGCATTTTCATAATGAATATCATACTCTGACATGAAACAAAAGAAGAAATTGGCAGTACTATTTATTTCTGCAGTTTTATGCGAACAGAAATCACTCTAAAGTAAAGCGTTTTGTGTCTAAACATATCATACAGTGTCTATATGCCCTACTACAGGATGCAGTGATAGTGTGAATAGATACAAGTGTATGTATTACAGAGCTTTTCTCTTTATCCATACTAGGAAGGAATTTCCATAGAGGTCATTGTTATGTGTTTGTAGAAAGAAGCTCCAAGAATGTGCCTTTTTCTATATATGTGCATGTATGTAGCAATGAACCTAAGATGCCATCTGTGAGATAAAGAAATCGTGATAACCCTAAAGCTGTCTGAATATGAGCTTCATTTTCAAGGGCAGAGAATTTGTCCTTTTTACCTCAGTAACTGCAATACCTAACACAGTTTTTGACATATAGCAGGTAGCAAGTAATGTTAAATGAATGAATGGCAAATCCCATTTACAATTTCCATTGCCCTAAATAGCACTGTAAATTTCTATCAAGACATAAGGATTATTCAACAAGTTCATAGAAAATGCACATTATGAAAATGTATGCATGGATTTCAACTTTTTAAAAACAAAATAAACTTAAGTTTTAAGTCCATTTCCATGAAATTTTTGAAGTAGCTTTACATTTCACAAAATCCAATATACAATAACATTTTGAGACAGCAGAAGTCAGATTATAAATAAACTGATGTTATATAATATTATATTCATCCACTTCTCCCTGGAATTCTGTATCAATATGAAGCAATAAGATATGTGATTAGCTTGGATTACAGAACACACACTTAAGTATACAGAAATAATTATATTTAGTTTCCTAAAACTAGATAACTTATAATTTGAGTCTACTATTTCTTAATAGAGCAGTTGAAGATTAATATTTTTAATTTGGGGTTCCTGTACCTGTTTCAGGGGATATGGAGAAAAAAAATCATAGGGGAGGGCAACTGGTCCTGTCATTCTTTCTGGTCCGTGGTGAAGAGCCCTTGTGAGTTATGATACGTCTTCTCTCCTTTGCAAGGCCCTTCCATGATTGGTTGTTTCCTTCTTTAATTCTAGGTCTTTCTTAGTGAGTGATTAGGCTGTCGAAGGGCCCATTTCACCTAAATACAATCATCTTTCTCTCTAAGGTATTGCTGCCTGAGCAAGGACTTACCTCCTAGGGAATTATGCAGTTTGTTTGCCATCTCCCAAAGCTTTAGCCTAAGTAAGAGAACATAGAGCCCATGGCTCCCACTGATATCTCTTTCTTTCAGACCTCTCCCTCTGACCTATCTTCCTTCATAATTAGGAAATCTTCCTGGAGTTTGTTAAGGGAACAGTTGTACCTGGATATTTGTCCTATGCTGTGAACATGTTGTTTTTCTTAGAGCTGGCTTTGGTTTCCACTTTCCAAGAGGGGACACATTCTTGCAGTGATTGTGCTAAGCACAGAATAATAATTTGAGCTTCATGAAAGCTATGAATAGACCAAAAGGAAGTTATGATACTAAGAGAAAGTTTGGCTAGTATTACAGAAATATTATTTTGTTGGCAAATAAAGCTAGAGTAGAAACGGAGAAATAGGAGTTAACAGAAGGACGCTAGAGTGGCAAGCACCTAGGGCTAGAGTTTGTCAAGTTACATAGCATTTGCGGCAGATCAGGGACTAAGGGAACTTTGATTAATAAGTGTGATGAAATGGAGACAGACATATAGGAATAATTTTTTAAGTGAAAATATTTCCCATCTTCCTTTCCCACATAACTGAATCTACTTTTCTTCCCTGTGAATCAAAAAAGGCTTGTGATTGCTTGGATCAGAATGCAGTGGGGCACTTTGGTGATGTCTGAGGCTAGGCCACAAATAGTCACTCAGCTTCCATCTGGAGTTTTAGGCCACTTGCCACGGGTTGCTCCTTTTTAGAAACCAGAATCATGTTGAGAGAAGCCAAAGCCACATGGTAAGGCCACAGAGAGGCACTGTGGTCAACAGTCACAGCTGAGCCACACATTTGAGACATTCTAGTCCAGGTACCAGATTTGTAAGTGAAGCAGCTTCCAAATTATTCCAGCCCATAGCCATTCAGTTATCACCAGGCATTGGAGTCTTCTTGGCCAAGGACACAGACATGATGCTGCAGAACAACACAAGCCTTGTGCCCCTTCTGCTCCCCTACCTATAGACTTATTGAACATTAGAAAATGTTAGTTGTTTTCTTACATGATGTTGGGGCTACTTTGTTAGGCAGTGATCAATTAGTGGAACCATTCTGAAACATAAAAAAGAGAAAGGCTAAAAAACTAGCAGATTGGAGTTTCCCTTCACTAGAGTAAAAGGCCAATGCACACACAAAAAAGTTCAAATGGTATGGTAAGAGCTAACATTTATTGAGTATTGTCCTGCATCAGACACAAGGCTTTTGAGATGCATTACTTTATGTTACCTCGCGACTGTCTGAGGTAAGGGGTTTTATTCAGCACCATTTTACAGATGAGGACAAAGAGTTAAAGAGAACTTAGGTTTCCTATCCAAGGTTATAAGGTAGTGTTGTGGAGAACACTGAATTAAAATTCAGTCTGCCCCCTTGTAACCATATCCTTGTTCACATTATAGAGCCCACTGTGGTCCAGGTTGGAAAATCTGCAAACTTAGAGAATTTTCTGCTAGTATTCTTGATGAAAGAAAGAAACTCCAGGTGTCCCTTCATACCCACAGCTTGTGCATCTGTGGATTCAACCAAATGTGGATCAAAATTATTTAGAAAATCATTGCAACTGAACTGAACCTGTACAGCCTTTTTTTCCCTTATCAGTTTCACCTAAACTATACAGTATAACAATTGGTTCCATAGCATGTTAATCATATTAGGTAACATCAGTTACCTACAGATGTGTGTAATATTTAAACAGGATGCCATTTTACATTAGGAACTTGAGCATGCTTAGATGTGGCATCTTCAGGACCTCCAGGCCTAACAGGTTTCAAGGGATGACTATTCTGGCCTTTTCCCCTTTCTCCTGAGCAACTATATTTGAAAGCCTTACCTTTCATCATAGGAAAATGAAGTTTGATGTTATCTATCTTTTGAACATCATCACCAAATATACTTTGGGCTTCACAGTTATAAACCAAGATATGTTAGCAAATAATAGAGTTATTTTTGCCAGAGTAAAGACAACTACTATCTGAATGAAAACATATTCATAAAAATACAACAGAAGAGAAAGGATAACAGTTACAACTTGTTGCCAAGCATGGAAATGAGTTTGCTTTCTCCCAACAAAAGACCACCACTCCCTGAGATGGGCATTTAAAAATTTATCTTCTAGCTGAAGAAACTGAGACCCCAAAACCTTGAACTGTTCGTGTGTGATTACATGGTAAATGAAAGACCTTTTAAACTCAAACCCCTGCATTCTGTTCATATTTCATGTCTTAAACAACAAAGATAAGCAAGCAACTAACCTTAAAGTTGTTTCTACAAGGGTTTCTTTCCTGGGGCTCTATCTTGAATTACAAAATATTTTTAAGGGATTGCATTAAACAACTGGAGGATTCCACAAGTCAAAAATATTTTGACAAAATATGGACAAAGAACATTAAGATCTTATCCTTTATAAAAATATATTCTTTATATTTTAATAAAACCAATTAAGTATATTTAAACTAAAGGTGGCCAGTATCGAGGCAAAGAAAGCTAATATTCCACCTGCAGTGTTAGCATCCAATATGGGGATAAGTTCACATCCCAGCTGCTCCATTTCTCATACAACTCCCTGCTATGATCTGGGAAAGCAATGGAGGATGGCTCAAGTCCATGGGCCCATTAACTCATATGGGAGACCAGGAAGAAGCTCCTGGCTTTGGATCGGCTCAGCTCCAGCATTTGTAGCCATTTGGGGAGTGAACTAGCAGAAAATCTGCTTCTTTCCCTCTGCCTATTCTGTTCTCTATAAAATCTGCATTTCAAATAATATAGTCATCTTTTTAAAATTAATCTTAACAGATAAAATAAAATGGATAGTTCTTTAAACTCAGCACATTTAAAGCTATGGAAGCTGACACAATTGCCCTAAGTTTCCTTAGCTTACCATAATACATTAACACAATGTTCTGGACAAGCATTATTAGGTGGAATGGAAATGCATTTGTTTAATTGACTTCAATGCATGCTTTTTGTTTTGTTTTAACATATGTGTGTGTCCATTTACATATAAGTGCTTTTGCATGGATGAATATGCAAGAATGTTGCCAGAATTGAAAAAAAAGTATCAATGTTGCCGGTTAATTTAAATTTTAATTGGTGACTTATGACACACCCATGTTGAGTAAAACATAACTAAAAAACTAATCTAAATTAGCCTCTCAATTTTAATGTCATGGAAATATCTTAGCATTAAATGAGACCAATAGAGGACCCAGGTGATAGCCTAGTAGCTAAAATCCTCACCTTGCATGCACCAGAATCCCGTATGAGCACCAGTTCGTATCCTGGCTGCTCTATTTCCCATTCAGCTTCCTGCTTGTGGCCTGGGGAAAGCAGTCTAGGACAGCCGAAAGCCTTGGGACCCTGCACCTGTATGGGAGACCCGGAGGAAGCTTCTGGCTTAAGATCGGCTCAGCTCTGGCTGTTGTGGCCACTTGGGGAGTGAATCAGCAGGCTGAAAATCTATCTCCTTCTCTCTGTAGATCTGCCTTTCCAGTTAAAAAAAAAAAAAGAATAAATCTTTAAAAAAATGAAACCAATAGTATTGTTGAAATTTTAAGACTATCTTATGGCAAAAAGCAACATTTACAAACACAAAAAGTATTAGGGTAACACAGTATCATTGTGATATCAATGATATTTCATTTTCAAAGTTTTATGGAGATACCTTGCATTAGCCAAGAGTTGTTCTTCAGACAACAAATTAAAATGCTACTGATCCCCGATTCTGATGACAATACAATTATAACAGAAAGTGAAAGTCTTCTCTCCTTCTGCTTCTTAAGTTGCCTTATCCCCAATATTCTCATTGACAACTCAGGTCAAAACTTAACTCAAGAAGAGACTCCCCCATACCCTTATTTTCCTTGTACTGCTAAAGTTAGCACCTTAACTACTGTGCCAAAGGCCCAGCCCTGTTCTCTTCCTACACTAAATCATAGCATGAACAACACTTGTGCAGGTTTTGTTGCTTCTCATATAATTTTCAACTTTGTACAATGTGTATATGTATGACATTCAGCAGTTCTTCATCTCAAACCAGATATGATTAAAGAAGTTCAGTTGACAACAAAAGGAATAAGTATTAAATGCTGTTATCTAATCTTTTCTAATAATTCCAATAAACTGATAAAATCTGCCAACAGGTTTCACTAACCAAAGTAAGATACACTTCCCATGTGTTTTGCTTCCAATATTATAAAAGAACAAGTATATCTCATAAGCTTTGTTTAGGAAAACATGCAAAATCCTTAGATAGCTTTTAAATTCAAAATCAACTTCTCTTATCAAAGCTGCAGAGGGGAATTTAATTTGCTTTTGCTTAAGCAGAAAATATCTCATTAATATAATTACCAAAGCCATAAGTCCAGTAGGAAATGCTAAAATTTATGAATTAATAACACTGGAGTAAAGGATTAAGAATTATGGGCAGGAAAAGGAGAAGGAAGAGCAGACCAAAAAATTTTTATGTATAATAAGCGTCACCTCTTTGTAAGCATAGCTTCAACTTTTGTATCAAAAGATCCAAAATCCAGGTCTGTTTCAATTTCACAAAGCAATCCAGAGGAGAGAGGTAGATCAGTTCTGCCATATTCAACATTGGGCAACTACTTCTGGGTCCAAGAAGGTGAGTAACTGTCACTCTTTCCTAACAGAGGAGTAAGAAATGCAGGGATGGTAATACCCCACCAAGGGGAATTTAGTGACCCACTTGTTGAAAAGGAGGCTTGGAAATATAGAAACCAACAATTGGGTTACATATTGATTTAAAATTGGGGAAATTTTGCAACTAAAAGGAGGAGGAAGAAAGAAGAGATTTCAGGGGCTGGCACATTGACATAGCTGGCTATTCCTCCTCCCGCAGCGCAGGCATCCCATAAGGGCACCACTTGAGTGTCTTGGCTGCTCTACTTCCCATCCAGCTCCGTGCTTGTGGCCTGGGAAAGCAGCAGAGTTTGGGCCACAGCCTTGGGACCTTGCACCCACATGCAGGAGATCGCACGGACATTTCAGTACAGTGCATTTTCCCTCTTGGAGACATAACTGTCACTTGGTAATGACTGGCTCATCTTTTTTCCCAGGGCAGCAAACTTGAAGAGACTGGAAGGAAAGCAGAGAAGGTATGAGTGCTGTTGTCTGAGGTCTGCTAATGTGAAGCCCCCAAGGACACAGCTATATTACAACTCAGTGTAATAATGATCTTAAAGATCAACCTGTGTCAGCAAGCACAGGTAAAATTATAGTCATTATAATCTGTTTCAAGAGGCAGAGTACTACACCTGAGAAAACCTAGCATCAAAAATTGTGAAGTTACTTCAGCGGGGATTTGGTCTAGCAGTTGAGAGTGGGGGTTTGGTCCAGCAGGGGCCCCAGTACCTGTGCCTTCTGCTGCTGCTCCTCTTAGGTACATTAATAGGCAGCTGGATAAGAAATGGAGCATCTGCGACTTGAATTAATTAGTGCCCAAATAGGATGCTGGTGCTGTAAGCGGCAGCTTTACCCACTAAGCTACACTCAAGGCTGAAAAGGAGAATTTGAAGGAGGAATTTCTAATTTCCAGGACTACCCCTTCCCTTAGCACAGCACAGCTCGAGTATATTCCCTCCCCCTTGGCACTAATAACAGGCTTAGGATGAGATGTAGCAGTCATTTTCAGCCAAAGAGCCTCTGGGAGAAGAGACACATTTTCCAGAATGGCTGATGAACTACAAAGATGTATGTGGGATCATTAATCATTTTACCACTTTACAAAGGGAGTGGGGATATCTTAAAATGAACCAGCACAACTAAGGAGAATGCAACTAATAAACTAATAAACACAGTTATGAGTATCCAAGGTCATTTTTCTGAATTCCACTCCTGGAGCTTTCTGTTGTGTAAATTGATATTCCTCCCCACTCCCTTTTGGGGAGGGTGCGGTTAAGTCAAATGGAATTTGGTTTCTGCCACATGCAACAGAAAACATCTTGATAACCCAGTGGACTTTGGCAATGTCAGAAGTTAAGGATCCATGTCCATTTCAAGGAATATGTGTTTAGTGAATACTATGAAAATTTTATTGCAAAACTCAGGTCTTGGATCTCCATCTGATATAACATTGATTGAAGGGAGTTCAGAGTCAAAAAGTAATTTGGAGACACAACTATATGACTTTCATACTTTGTTGCCATTCCTTTCTATTCCTGGGATTAACGGTAGCGGAAAATCTCAAATTGGTGATGCATCTGGAATGGCAAGATACTGGTCGAGGTGAAGTTTGTCTAAGCTTCTTGAAGTTTGTCTAACCTTGTTGAAGCCTACAGTAATGGCTATATGCATTTGGGGCAGCACTGAGGAAGCCACTTAGCATGCTCACATCCCATACCAGAGTGTGTGGGTTTGAGTTGGAATCAGGAGAGTGCTTGCTAATGGCTCAAACACTTGGGTGCTTACTACCCATGTGGGAGACCCTATCTGAACCTGCCTTGGCCTCCAGCGTGCCAGCATTCATGGAGTGAACCAGCAGATCTGTGTCTCTCTGCCTCACTGAGTAATTAAGTCAACAGGAATCTTTAAGAACAAGTATCTGTTGTTTTGCTTACTTTCTTCTCCCCCTTTTGAAAGTGGCACCACCCGTTCATGACCAGGAAACCATGCCTCTTTTTCCTTTAATCCACATGCTTTAGATGCTGCTAAGAAACTCTAAGAATGCCAACAAGTGTGTTCCATCATAGGATCATGTTGATAAGACCCAAACAGGCTTGGTCAGAAGGAATACAGAGACTTTACCAATGGGGAAAGATATGTTGGTTTTCCACTTGACTTTGCAACTGCCAGTGAGGGCTGCATGGAGAAGAGATGCCTGCAAAAACGATGGCAGAGACAAGACAATTAGAGATAGGAAGATCAAATGCCCTGTTTGAGACTGTGAAGCCAGGTGCATGAAACCACATTTGTCTTTTAGACCTTACAGTAAAATGAATCCATAAATTCCTGTTTTACTGGAGTAGTAGTCCTCTGTTCATCATGTACTTTTTAGCCAAAGTAGTGACTGGAAAAAAAAACCACAACACTTCAAAAGAGGTATCAAGTGAAAGAAAGCTCCAGTCTCATCTGCAAGCAAGGGAAAACCATGCTAATATTTTTTTTTTCTTAGGCTGTGTAATTCGGGGTGTTTAAATTCTATAATGTTGGCCAACACTCTAATAATATACTGCAGGTGTATGGTTCATCTAACCTTTGTGATGACTGGCCTACCGACAGTTAACAGTCAAACTTTTAATATACAACCAGATCCATCTCTTAGATCTGCCTCCCTTAAAAGAAATCATTGATAACTCTATGTCATATATAGTACCATATAATTCTTCCTAATGCTTCTACCAAGGATCCATGGGCAGGACCTAAACTTATAAACCAATTAGCCTGTAGCCAAGATCACCACCTTATATCCCAAACTTCAGATAGTCTTAAAGAAGTGGGAGTCATGAATATAGTGTCCTTTTTGTTTTACAACTCATAGAAAGGTAAATTGAATGTGTTACTAATATTTCTGTTCTAATTAAAAATAAACACATAATTACTTCTTGAAGTGAAGAATAAGATATTTTAAATAGTAATTCCATACGATCATTGGATATGAAAATCTAGGCTAATTTATCTTTTCAGGACTAATGAATTTTAATGACAATTATTTATACCTGCAGAATCATAAAAAAACAGAAGTTTTCTTTTTTTTTTTATCAATGCAATATAGTATCTGTAAAAATTTCCCAACTGTGCTCCTTGGAACCATTAGCCAGTGTTTTACCCAATGGGGCATGCATGTGGGCATGTGTGTGCATGCAGGCACACACACATACCCACATACTCCCACGGCCAAAAAAGATTGGGAAACATAATATACTGTTCCCAGTCTGAAAACTCTCAAGACACATTAGCATATTTTAGAATGTGAGAAGTCTTACAGTAGAGATGCCTGTTCAAATTTGTTTAGCCCAGCACATCCCCAAGTTAACTTTGTCAAAATTAACTATAGCATTTTGCCCTCCGGCCCCACCTCCAAATTCCCATTCTCTAAGGCTTTCTGAACAGCTTGTAGAACTAGTTCCATAAAGCGACGTTTGGGAAACACTAGTTTAGTGGTTTCTAGCTACACAGATTTTGCTGCCTGAATAATATGTAAGGAATTTTGAGTGACAATTGCACCCATTTGGATACATCTTCAACTGATTCCATAATTAGAAATTTAAAATGCAAATTTTTCAAAGCAAACTGTCTTTTCCATTGCAACATGTTGCTAAGATTTATTTGATTTTGTGTATACTCACATTACTTTCCAGTATATCTGGTATAGGTAATAGGCTCAAAAGAACAAAAATATGACTGACCATGTCTAAGTAATATGTAAAGACAGGAATTTATCATTTTAATAAGTCAAGTTTATCCTTTAATTTTTTGAGGGGGGTTGGTTTACATGTCTCTTAAGAAAATGGAAGCATCTTCATTTATACTTTATGCAAGATATACATTGTGGATTCCATGTTAGTATGGGCAAAGACACAAAACCACTACTCTGAATCTCAGTTATGGCTAAACAAATTAAGAGATCACCACCACTTCTCTTTAAATAAAATGAAATTCTAACTTTACAACATTCCCCTTAAATGATTTTTGCTCACACTATTTGGCCATGCATTAAATCTTGGCATACACACACATGCCCCAGGATAATTCTAAAGGTACATTTATGATTTATATTGTCTAGGTGTTGGCGATTAGAGTCATTCCTCAGATGGTATTCCAAAAGAGTGATCAAAACGAAGCACAGTTGAAAATAAAACCCTGAAAAACATTTCAATATTGATAGGAAAGTGAACAGACAGGATATAGTTGAGACACCATGCTTAGCCGCATAACATCAGTGCTTATCACAAAGGATTACCAAATTTAATTCTCTACGAAATATGATAATGATTTCAGCCTCACCAAGGCACATTTTCTGGAAATAATGTAGTATAATTATTCTCATGGCAGCAGCACATATGCAGAGTATATGAATGTAACACAATGTAGATTTAGGTCATTTGTGTTGAAGATACTCTTTAAATGTGATAAATTAGGCTAAAATATTCTAAACACAGGTCCTCTCCTCCAGCTTAGCCCAAGACTCTTGTTACTTTTGCTGTCAAACAAATATTAGACTGTTGTTCGTTACAATGCAATGTTTCTTCAGTGTGGCACCTGTGCTCACTGCTGGGTCACTGAATGGTTTAGGATGTTCCAAAAAGTATTTTCTATTTAAAGTATTATTTATTTAATCTGAAAGGCAGACAGGCAGAGATATCCCATCCACTGGTTCACTCCTCAAATGTATACAGAGAGCCAGGTTAGGACCAAACTGAAACTAGAAGCAGGAACTTATTCTGGGTCCCTGACATGAATGGCAGGGACCTAAGTACCTTGTAGGAAGCTGGAGCCAGGAACATAGCCATGGTTCAAACCAAGGAACTTTGACACAAGGTTTGGGCACCCCAAGTGGCATCATACCCATGAAAACGCATTTTTCTGTTTCAACAATAAAGGTGATTATAGTCCTAATATAAAAATGACTAACATTTACTGAGCATTTATTACGCTCTAGTATATTAACTTGGAATGGTTTTCACAAGACCAGCTTGTAGTAGGAAGTAACTATTATTAGGTCCAATAAACAGAATAGAATTCAGGACAAAGGGAGGCTAAGTAGTTGGCTTAAAATCAAATAGCTGGAAAAGGGTAAAGTTTTAAAAGATGGTTAGCCAGGAACCCATGCTTGTCAATTCATGATTTTTAAAATACTGGGGAAATAAAAAAATTAAGATACATAATCGATATATGTGCCATAAATTTATTTAAGTTGTAGGTCAATGTTGGATGTTCAGGTTACATTTCCTTAATATATAATTTGTGTGTGTGTGTGTGTGTGTGTGTATGTGTGTGTGTGTATGTGTTTGAGAGACAGAGAAGGGTGGAAGTTGGATAATAAAGATCTTCATGGGCAATGAAATGATTGTTAATAGGCAAGTGACAGGGTAGAAATGGATTAAAGTGCTGCTGTTGAGCATTCCTTAGATAGCAAGATTCAACTTTCAACTTACCTGCTTTTGATTCTGTCCCCTAAACTTCTCTTGTTCAGACAGAAAAATCTTCCTACTTTTATACATTTTGAAGGCTTCACAAGTCATATTTCTATGGGAAATATAAATAATTCAAATAACTCTGGAAAAGAAAGGCCTCAATTATTATATATTATAATTTCAAGAAAAATTAAACTTAAGAAAAAACTGACAGATCAGAAGTATTACAGGAAGTTTCTTGCTCATTTTCTCCAGAGGTTAAACCAGAATATATTTTTTAAAAGGGCAGAAGTTTAAGGTCTGGCTAGGGAATAAAGACATGTTTTGTCTGACACTTCCCAATTCAAATCCAACATTTATCAAATGATTCTTAAGTACTGTATTAAAAAAAAAGTCAAGAGCTGGCAGCCTGGGTATATTAAGCTTTCATTATTGTAAATTTGTATTTTAAAAACCCAATATCTTTTCTGTAAATATGCAAGGGTTTCTCTGACAATTTCTCTTTTTGTAAAGCCACCTCTTGCTGGAACACTTTAAATAAAACTCCTATATGGAAAATGAATTCTTGGCATTTGGGAGTTTAAGATCTCCCCAAATTCAGAGGGGGAGAGAAAAGCGGCATAATTATGTGCATCTGAGTGCAAGTCACAAAGTAATCAAAAATGTTTAAAGCCGAAAAGCAACATCTTAGAGCGGCATTTAAGACAAAAAAAAAAAGTACTCAGTGGCATTTTAAAATTTTTCATGCAATTTGTTATTCATTAAATCAGAAGAAAATGTGCACTATTTTTTCATAAGGCAAACAATATTCAAAATTGTAATTAACACAACGGCCAGCACTGTGTGAAAAACCAAATGCTTTAATGAGGCTATCAAGAACAACAGTTCAATTGTTTCATTGGATACATGAATATTGATCCATAAAATACAGTGCTATGGACCATACAGAAATTACTGCTGCAAACAACAGCAGGCAGCTATTATTAACATTACAGTACCAAGCGTCCGTAAGAGACAGTCATTTGTCTTTTTTTTTTTTAAGCAAGAAATAGGGTTTATTTTATACTGTTATCAACATAAAACTTCTCCCCAGTGCATTTTTCAAAAATATTCATAAGTGCATGCCTTTGTGCTTCATATCTTTTTACTTCCTATTTTGTTGTTGTTATTGCTTTATTGTTTAAAAACAACCGCAAGGGACTCTGTCATCTTAGGTATGACCATGTTAGGTTGGTTGTATATTTTTGGCAAAGTCAGAAGGTTTGGTATTTCCATTGCCTTATGCAGAGGCAGGTGAACAATTTGGCATATTGGACTCTCTGCATAGAGGCCCAACCCCAAGTCACAATTCTGCACCCAGGGGCATGGGGGAGGTGGTGCAGATCATTGTCTTGTTACAAACAAGAAGGCCAAACCACTGTCTCTTCACTTAACCAGTCCCTAAGACAAATCCACAATCTATTTGGCAAAAAAAATAAATAAATAAAACCACCCCCAAAGTTTTAGCAATTCTCCTAGACTTGCTCACCTGCCACTCCCCAAAATTGTCTTTTAAAAAGAAGGGAATGGTAAAACAGGCAATGACAAGCATAGGAGTTGCAAGACAGGGCAGTGGTAGAAAATGCCATACTTCCTCTCCACAAAGCTTTTTATGTGGTTGCCTACCCATGGCCATATTCCCTCAGCCATGGATCACTCAATTTTGTTCTATTTTTAGAAACTCTCAAAAGCAGCTAAGGAAGTCCATCATCCCAGTATTAGGATCTTCGGCTTTTGCACCTAGCCCCTCCCCCTATATAAATATGATGAGAAAAATAGACAAGGCTATGATTGTATCAATGAATACTATGGTACAATTAAGCTGTCCATGCAGATTTGCACTGCTATTCTAGGAAAAGAGCTATACAAGTAAGGGAGTTGAAAGAATGGGAGCTAACTTTCCCGACCCCCTTAATAAAGCTATAAAACTGATAGCATCATCAGTGTTTCCAATGATCTTCATTGACCAATGTGCATGGGATCGATGCAACTGATTATTGTTCACTTAACCCATTATTCCAACATCTGACACTCATTCCTTATTTCTAATCCCTCCATCACCCATTCACATTTGACACTGAAACACCTTTTTTTTTTTTAAAGCCTCCTGAATAAGGTTTCCTGATGAAAGAAGTTGGCACTCTGTCACTAAAATATATTTAATATTAAAAATATCTGAATGAAATTTGGAAGCTCTTATATTGTCTACATAGGCACCATGCTACATGTTCTTCTCAACTACTAATACCACCTTGAAACTTTCTCTTACATTACAGTTCAGTCAGTGCTAGTCCTGAAAGACTACTACTATATTTAAGGCACTTCATTCTGAATGGATATGCTTTATGTCAGTCACTATTCAATTGCAGGCTGCTTCTGAGCAATCCTATTCAACAGCCTGGTTCCTAACACTATGTGACATCTGTATAAAATGTCTAGGCTTGATACGTGTAACACTACTGTTATTGCATAGGGCTATACAAGTAGATAATTCACTGAAACTACATTTACAACACTGCTGCTTGTTAAAACATTGTTATCAAGTAACAGTAATTTGCCAATACAGTATTTTATCGCTTTAAAAAATTTCAGCAAGTTTGCTAAAATAAAACCCCAATTTAAATGATCATCATGGGTGTAGAATGCCATGGTTATGGCTCCAAGAATATTGCTATTTTTATATCCTAAAAATAAATATGTAAGTTAATTCCTGCTAGAAAGCTTGGTTCTAACCTACTTATACCTTAAATGTGTGTTGAAAAACAGTTCTGAATGAGATTGTAATATACAAAATATTTGCAAAGCTCTCTTTAAACGCAAGACCTTGCATAAAAGTTTTCTATTTCATGGGTGTATAAAGAATGCAGAAAACCACCAGTGAGTTGTAAAAATATTGAAAACTTGCCATTTTAAGATGCATATTCTTACAAATTAATACAAACATATTGAAAAGAATGAATGATAATAAAGAATCTGTACAAATCAAATGAACACTAAAACATAATTTAAAAATAAAAATAGCAAAGCCAATTAGAAATATGCCCAGTTCAGTTGTCTTATCAAAATCAAAAATGGAAAAAAAAGCAAAACAAATTTTCAGTGCTCCTCAATATTGTACTTGGAGAGGACATTCATTCCTGTTTCAAAATAAAGTCCATCTTTGTGAAAAATTAAATGACATTCATCAATTCAGTAAAGAAGAAAACTGTAACAGCACATTGGGAAGACCTGGCTGTTTCAGAGCCCGGGTCTAACGCCCTTCACCTTGTGTGGGAATCAGTCATGTTTCCTGACAGGACAACCCTCATGAAAATGGCTGCTCTAGCTTTCCTTTTTATTATTATTATTTTTTGGTCTTTTACATAATATAGTAGTTCTTTAAATAGTTTTCAGTATAAAGACTAAAGGATGCTAGAAGGATACTGTATCTTTAAGGCAGTCCCAATGAATCAATACATTTATAAAATGAAAGAGAAGATGGATTCCTGTCTCTTTCTCTCTCCTTACTTTCTCATTGTCTTCTTCTGGTTACTTCCCATTCTCTCAGTTAAATTTTACATTTAATTTCCAAGGAAGTCACAGGCATAAAAATCTCAAATCAAGTTTTCCCCTGAATAAAAATGGACAGGCATGTCTGATGCAAACTCCTCTTGCTTGCTCAGAAAGCTAAAGTCTGTGGCAAATTCAGTTCACAGATACAGCACACTTACTGTACAATACTTTGGAGGCATTTGTAGTTGTAAAATAGAATATACAAGTCCGTTTCACAAAATTCTAAAAATAAAACATATCCTGGGCTATCCATAAAGCATGAAAAAAATTCCATATTAAAGGAAAATTATCAAGAAAACCCCTTCAGGTAAATTATTAAATCTACAGATCAAGATAAGAAGCAGTCTGTGAGGACACAAGGGCAGGCAGGACTGGCTAGCAAGCATGTTCCGTTTCTTCCATGCTCATACTGCTCCGACGGCTGCTTGTTTTGGAAGCTCCAGGAGACACTGACGAGAGGAGTGGATCTGTCACGCCTGCGGGAGAAAGCGTGTCGTCCATCAGGATGTCTTCCAGTTTGGATCCCATCTTGGTCGGGACACCGTAGGCTTGGCTGCTCTCGGTCCCAGTCCCGAGGCTGTTGTTGAAGGTGATGGTGCCATCTGTGAGATCAAGGGTTGTGGGACAAGTGAGGTCTGCATGGCGCTGCAGGAGTTCCTGGTTGCAGTTCTCCAGAACAGGTTCTTGCTTGATGATCCGATTCACCAAATCTGGAGAGCAGAGACCCGTGGACGGAATGAGGGAAATCCCATGCGCCCGAGCCTGCATTTCAAGTTCCTGCAATCAAAATAAAAGTCAGACCCTGAAATAGGCAGGGCAGAGAAATAACTCTATACTATCCGGTCATGATGGATATGTGTACGAGACATTTGTCCAAACCTACACGGTGTACTATACCAAAGGTGAATGCTGACTGGATGGAGTGTGGAAAATAGGCACCAAAGCACAGTCAGATAAAAGCGGTTTGTTCTGGTGTTCCAATGCATAGGAGGGCAATTTTAGTTCCCAATCATGTATTATATGCTGTGTAGAAGTGTTATTGGGCCTGGCAGCGTGGCCTAGCGGCTAAAGTCCTCGCCTTGAACACGCCAGGATCCCATATGGGCACCAGTTCTAATCCCGGTGGCTCCACTTCCCATCCAGCTCCCTGCTTGTGGCCTGGGAAAGCAGTTGAGGACAGCCCAATGCATTGGGACCCTGCACCTGCGTGGGAGACCCGGAAGAGCTCCTGGCTCCTGGCTTCAGATTAGCTCAGCTCCAGCCATTGCAGCCACTTGAAGAGTGAATCATCGGATGGAAGATCTTCCTCTCTGTCTCTCCTCCTCTCTGTATATCTGACTTTGTAATAAAATAAATAAATATTAAAAGAAAGAAGTGTTATACATTCAATAAAATTTTAAACACATTTTTAAAGATGATGGACTTTTGGAGGATATCAAAATGTCAGTGGGTATTAACACATACCTTTCTGATGAGAGATGTTGCTTGCATCCTAAGATGCATGTGTAGGGATAAGAGGTGTATAGGAAATCTCTGTAGATTCCAATCCATTTTGCTATGAACCTAAAACTGCCCTTAAGAGAATTCTACCACAAAAAAAAGCTTCAGCTACTTGGAGGAAAAACAATAAATGCTCAAAATGAAAAAAAAGCTTAAAAAATTTCTTTTAATTAATATACTCTGAACTTCCCAGGAGTATTGAAAGTACACAGATATGAATAACTCCAATGAAGAAAAATGAAGAAATATAAAAATAAAAATTTTAATTGTGAATTGACGTAAGGAAAATAGTAAGTAAATAATAATACTGTTCCAGGGCCTCCAAACTGTGCAGTTTAACTTCAATGTGCAACAATCAACTCATAGGCCATTGGGAGAAATTTTGAGATTTAAGGAGAACTACTAAATTTTTTAAGAACTATTAAATTTAAGAATGGTTTTCAGTTTCAGCAAAGGAGATTATGCCACATATTTTCTGATCACACAGTATTGTAAAGCTGGGACTCTGGACATTGCTGTGATTTAAAAATGCGACCCTGTGAATATCAACAGACACTGGGAAACATGAGTGGTAATATACAATCTGATTTACAGTGTTAAAAGCTGTGCAGTGCTTAAAAGTCATACATGTCCTAATAAGTAATGGAGTTATTTAAAATGAAAATTAACCTGGTGGTTAAGATGCCTTTGTCCCATAGTTTGTGATGTCAATTTCCTACTCATGCAGGCCCTGGGAAGCAATGGCAAGGTCAAGTAATTTGGTTTCTACCACCCATGTGGGAGACCTGGACTGCATTTGAACACCCAGTATAATCCTGGCTACTGGGTGCATTTGGGGAGTGATATAGTAGACACAAGCCTTTTCTTCGTCTTTCTGCCCCTCAGATAGATGCAAATTTAAAAACCAAAAATAAATAGAAAATATTAAATATAGTGGGGCCAGCACAATGGCTCAATTGGCTAATTTTCCATCTACATTGCCAGCATTCCATATGGGTGCTGGTTTGAGTCCCAGCTGCTACACTTTCCATCCAGCTCCCTATTTGTAGCCTGGGAAAGCAGTGGAGGATGGGGTCAAAGCCTTGGGACCCTGCAGAGCATGCAGGGGACCCCATACCCATGTTGAAGACCTGGAAGAGGCTCCTGGCTCCTGGCTTCAGAATGGCTCAGCTCAGACCATTGCAGCCATTAAGGACATGAACCAGAGGATGGAGGATCTTTCTCTCATCTCACCTTCTCTCTTTAAAAGCTGCCTTTCCAATGCAAATAAATAATTTTAAAAAATAGGAAGTATGCTAATGAAACAATGGAATTTAAAGAAAAAGCTTCGTCTTTAACAAAACTTATCTGAAAGGCAGATGAGTTAGAGATGGATCGTCCATTTGCCAGTTCACTCCAAATGCATGTAACAGCTAACACTGGCCCAGGCTGAAGCCAGGAGCCTGTAACTCCAGGCAGGTGTCCCACCTGAGTGGCAGCAACCCAATGCACATGAACCATCATTACCCAGGGTGCACTTTAGTAACGGGCTAGAAGTAGACTCAGTGCCAGGACATGAACCCAGGCGCCCTGCTGTGGAACATGGGCATCCACAAAAGTGTCTCAGCCACTGTACCAAGTACCCTCAGCCCCCATTAAGAAATGACTTTAAAAATTAGACTGAAATAAAAATCCCATTTTTCTTTCCATTTACATGGTTTTTTTTTCCCACATGCCTACTAAATGTTTAGGACCTGATACCTAATAAGTTATTTTGACCTGATGAGAATAGGTGAAAAGTACTAAGACATGAATGGTGTCATGTACTAAAAATATCTGGGTAGTGATGGCAAAAGGCGAGAAGGTTTCATGTAAATAACTGAAGTATTAGAAACATCATTTAACTCAACTTACCATGACAGAAACAAATTACTTAAAATTTGTTTTCAGCAAATTCTCATTGACACAATGAATAATTCTTTCTCATATATTCTTCAAACATTTTCTTACTGTGGGCTGAAATGTGACTGTTTCACTTCAAATTCTTGGGTTGAAGTCCTAACCTTTAGTACTATGGGATGTGACTGTATCTAGAGAAAGGATCTTTATAGAGGTAATCAGGTTAAGGTGCGGGTTATAAGGGTGGGTCCTAATCCCACAGTACCAGTGTTTTTAAAGAAGAGGATACTGGGATCCAGACACACAGAGGGACGGTCTTGTGATAATCCAGGAGGAAATCAATGAAGACAAGCCCAGGAGGGAGGTCAAAATTACCTTCTGTTGTTTAATGCACACAGTTACGGTAGCGGTCACTGCAATATACTTCTCAAATCTTGGTGACTCCCCTACTACATCAGTTCAAACACTTTGACAGCAAACTGCTATGGTTTGACTGTGGCCCTTATAACACTGGAGTTGGCCCCTAACACCTTATTTTAATTATATTGATGGTGGAAACAATGAAATTATGTTAGCTGGAGGTGGGATCTTTGGGGAGTGAGTTGGTCTGGTCATTAGGACACAGCCCCTGTGATTAAATCATGGTAGCTTTATAAGAGACCATAGAGACACAGATATTCCATTTCTTATCACCATAGTGATGCTCTGTTCAGTGTTATGCCAAGAATGGTGTCGCTAGAGGCTCACCCAATCTGCTGGGTCTGTGACCCTTCAGAACCACCGGCCAAAATAAACTATTTTTCTTTATAAGTTAGGCTGCTTCCGATATATTTTTTTAAATAGTTGTACAAAGCTAACATGTAAGTTCTTTCCTGTTTTGTTTCCTTTCTGAGTATCCCTGGATATCCTTAAAATGAACTACAGTCACCTCAGCTGATCCTGGTAGGCATCCCTCCTCTACGTGCCAATGCCAGCTTTACTGTGATGGGATGATATATGGTCATAATATAAAAAATTACAGCAACATTGTCAGAGAAGGAAAGTATTTTCCACATGATATGACCTATCAACCTTTGCCCACAGGCCTATACAAAAGTGTGCTCCCACAAGTTAGACTTAGTCTATATTAAAAGCTGCTGGATCTACAAGATTTTTCTCTTGTACTAGATACAAGTAAGAGACGGGAGCCTGGGGTGTCCCGCAGTGTTTGTTATGTTCCTTTAGACAACCTCCAGAGACACAAGTCTCTCCAGGCATAATTTTAAAGCCCCGGGCTGTTTAAGAAAATGGCAGTTCCATTAAATATTAAGGTTTCATGCTCTTTCTTCTGTAAAAATTTTTGCATGCATCACTTAGAGTGAAAATGAAAGGAAGCCCTTAGGCCTGTGCTGAAAACCTGGACTGTTCGTAGGTCTATGGCTACGTGCTAATCAGAACTGCACCTCCACACGTGCAGTTTGTCTTTTTGGAAAAAAAAAATTAATTTGGACTAAGACAAATATCTTACTCAAATCCTTTGTTCCTGAATTAAAATCATGATCACTGAATTAAGGTATTTCTTAGATTTCTTTTTTTTTTTTTTATGTATAGATCTTTACCAATGAGACAAAATCGAGAATAAACTCTCACATTTATAGTCAACTGGCTTCCAATTAGCATCTCAAAATGCTAGAGTAAAGAATAGTCCTCTCAAAAAATACTGCTGGTACAACTTATATTCACACATAAAGAAATGAAGCTGGATTCCCACCTTGCACCATATAAAATTTTTCACTGAAAATTGTTCCAAGATACAAATACAAGAATTAGAACTATGCAATTCAAAGAAAACATAGGTATAAATCCTTGTGACCTTGGATTATAACTTCTTTCTTTTTTTTTTTTGTAAAGATTTTATTGTTTTTTTTGTTTGTTTGTTTGTTTGTTTTTTTTAGATTTCTAACTTAAGTGATAAATTCTATCTAGAGAACTCTGGCTTCATTCTGTCACAGAATTTTTCCAACTGAAGATGTTTCTATGATGTGCAGAAGTTTCCAAAGGTGGCCTCAAGAATACTGAATGAAATTCAAGATATCACCATGGAGTTTCCAATGCACATATTTCACAATATTCAAATCTCACATGCATGTACATGTTTGGAACTATAAAAAATCCTAGAATCTCTCTCAAAATATTTGTAATATTTGTATAAGGAAACAACACAGCAGAAGCCGCTTTAATAAATGAGTATACAAAGTGCAAGAGCTTAAATATCTGTGGCTCCTCATTAAAGCAATGAGATGTAAACAAAAAAGCCAAAAGAGGAAGGTTTTTCGATTACACAGAAACTTCAGTTCACTAGTTAGACTCTAAAAAGGCACTCCCCAGAGAAGAGCTGCCCTCCGTCTCCCCACTCCACGTTCTCCAATTATGAAGGAGCATTTGAAAGATTGTTGATCATCACTATAAATAAAGCACTGTGTTCACTAAGTACAAAGTCCAGATGAAAACTATCAGGGCGGGCCCAGCAGCGTGGCCTAGTGGCTAAAGTCCTCGCTTCAAACACGCCGGGATCCCATATGGGCACCGGTTCTAAGCCCGGCAGCTCCACTGCCCATCCAGCTCCCCGCTTGTGGCCTGGGAAAGCAGTCGAGGACAGCCCAAAGCCTTGGGACCCTGCACCTGCGTGGGAGACCTGGAGGAGGTTCCTGGCTCCTGGCTGCTGGCTACGGATCAGCACAGCACTGGCTGTTGCGGTCACTTGGGGAGTGAATCATCAGACAGAAGATCTTCCTCTCTGTCTCTCCTCCTCTCTGTATATCTGACTTTCCAACAAAAATAAAAATAAATTTTAAAAAAAAGAAAACTATCAGGGAAACATCATAGTATCCAAAGTATCATACTTTTCATTTCCATTCTCTAAAGTAACTCCATAGATACTTGCATTGGAAACCTGAAAACACTTCTTGCTCTATAACAAAATTTGGTTCCATCAGGTCCACCTGACCAACAACATTATGCTTTTTTTTTTTTTTTTCAGGATTTAGAGGCGGAATGATAGAGAGCAAGCTCCTGTTCACCTGCAAATGCTCCCTTGCCTAGGCTGTGCAGGGTCTAAAGCCAGGAGCTAGGAGCTTATTCCAAGTCTCCTATGGATGGGAGGGGGTCAACGACTGTGCTAAATCACCAATGAAAGCACAACAAATTTGGATCGTGTGACACTTCACAAACCATGAAATGAGCACTTTATATTTGTAAGAGCTGAAACAAAAAGGCGAATCCAGATTTGTTCAACTTTTGTTGGAAACAAACACAGTATGGGCAAGTCAAACATGCCACCCTGCACATGTTTTAGAATGATGGTCAGAGTGCTAAGAGTACTGATTTGCAGGGACCGGACAACAGGGATAGCGTGTTACAGACACATTTTTTACAAGTTGGCAAATTCACAGATAGGGAATCCAGGAATAATAAGGATCATCTGCAGTAGCAGCATGAAGGTCAACTCCCTTATGGTTCATTATATTCTTCCTCCTCCCATCTGGAAGTCAGCAATGTGTGGTAAACGTGACCTAAGACACGCCAGGTACCTGAATTCTGAGCAACAAATGCCGGTTAGCGTGCTCCAATTTCTTCTGTCTGTTTTCAAGTTCTTTTGCTCGCTGCTGTTCTCGTTGCAATTTTCGGATATAGTCAACAGATGCTTTTAAAATGGTTCCCTTGTTCCAGCGCATGTCTCTGTGATGAAAATGGAGAAAATGGACTTTTATTTTTTTTTCAGATTTGAAGCGCTATGGAAATATTCAAGGAATTTTCAAAAAGATGCAGTCACAGTTTTTAACGATATAATAACAATTGTACAGTAGTAACAACCATCACTCATTGAGCACTTGCTGCATGTTGGCTACTGTTGACCCACTTTGTGTACAGTATTATGCTTAACACAAAACCTGGTGTTGTGTGGACATAAAGGCATGTCAACAAAGAGTCAGATCAACTTGCCCTCGGCCATGGAGCTACTATAAGGTGGAATATCAAGACTTACATTTGGGTCTGCTGATCACAAAGTCAGTGTTCTTAAACAGTAGTTATGGTTATTATCTAATTTCTCTCTGTATCTGAAATAGTTATTATCTAATCTCTCTGTTTTATCTGCTTTCCTCATCTCTAAGACAGTGAAGCTATGTGTCTATGGGGAAACTCATAAGCATGTTGCTGTTCACTAGGCACTTTATGGGAATGTTCTATATAAAGTTTGGAACACAGTTCAAATATTGCAGCAGGTACTACGTTAAGGGCCCAACATAAAAGTGATTGCAGTAGTATTACTGATTAGCTATATTCAGCAGCATTTATGATGTACCTATTTCTTTTTAGTCATTTCAATTCATTCAATCTTGGCAAACTCAAAGGGTAAAAACTATAATCGTGCCCATTTTACTGGCTAGAAACTAAAGCACACAGAGATTAAGTGATTTCCCAAGGTTGCAGAGGTAGCGGCAGAGCCAAGAAACCTGGAGAACCTAGCTAGCTACACATACCCTGTCAATTGCTATACAACTAGACCAGGCAGGCATATTCTGATGACCTTCCTCCACCTCCAATTTCAGCAGGGGAGAATCAAATGAAGCAGACGAATATAAGTGTCCCCAAGCTCCCACACCTGGTTAGAGAATATCTGGGAATTCCGACCCAAATTCCTACCCAAGAATGCTTCTCAATTCTTAACCAGTGTATCTATAATGTATTTATATATGAGAAAATGAAGGACACCATCAAAATGTAGGTGAAAGGCTTTAGAACACTCAAAAAATCATAAATATATTTCCATGTTATTCTAATCTGAATTTTTAAAGACAATCTTCATAAAAATGATGACAATAGCAATGATGAAAACAAAAAGCATTTACTTATAGAAAATCATCTATCCTGTAATCTATAACTGCTAAGAGAAGATTGGAAGTATCCTATGGGACATGTAAATGACAGGTCATTAAAACAACTCACCAGGTAACTGAACCTCGTATGGGTTAGATGCAGAACAAAACAGAAATTCTCCCATGAGGTGGGGGTGGAGTGGGTTATGACAGTCCCCTGAGAATTTTCTGGTGTTAGTCTCTGGGGTTCCTGTACCAAAGATGCCAACTCAGGGAGCTGTCTTGAGATACCCAGGGTTAGCTAATGTTCAGAACTGAAATCAAAGTGCAGAAACCAGCAGCCAGAGAGAAATGGAATTATAGTGAATGATGCTTCATCCAGGCTAATAAAGTGAGCAGTCAGTCTAGAAACATTCAAATAGCCAGCCATTCAGTATGCGTGCATGTGTGTGTGTGTGCGTGTGTGTGTGTGCGCGTGTGTGTGTATACTTTGAGAGGCATCAAGACAGAAGAGACAAAGGAAGTGGAAGGAAAGGGAGAAAGGAATGAAGAGCGAATGAGGCAGACAGGAAAACAAGAAGAGAGAGAGGAGACAAAGTGGGTAAAGAGAGAAACATGGGCTCCCTTGTGGTACTTCATTCCCCAAAATGCCTCCAATGGCCTAGGTTGTACTGGGCTAAGGCTGAAACTAGGAGCCAGGAACTCACTATTACATGGGTGGCAAGAACTCAATCACTTGAGCTATTGCTGCTACCTCCCGGATCTGCATCAGCAGAGAGAGGACAGAGCTGGGTTTTGAGCCAGATCCTGTGAAATGGGAACACAGGTATCTCAACTAGTATCTTATCTGTCAGGCTAAATGTCTGCCTTAGCCACTGCTTTTAATCGATTATCCTGGATTTTCCATCCTCATGAGAGCAAATGAATCCATTTACTTTTGGTTTTAAAGAAAGCGTTTTCAAAGTTTTGCTTGTTTGTGTTTTGTAATGAGAGGGACACTTTTTATTTTTCATATGCCTAAGTTAACACAGTTGCTGATATATAAAATTCAGAAAAGCAGGTTTACTCTGTGAGAACACATGGTAAAGGGCCAAGACCCTCATCAGTCAGAAAGTGTTTTGCTAGCAGCCCCAAGGTACATTGGGGAAACCTGGTGTGGGAAAATCACCTTACTGATGACAGTCTGTTTTATCTTAAAACAATACCTACAATTAAAGATCATTATCAATTCAGATTATAAACACACAACTATTCTAATACAATGGAAAAAGAAGATATGCAAATAGAGGCTTTCACTGCAGCCCAATAATTTCATAATATGCTACTAAAGAGATTCACATGCTATAGTTTAAAAGAATATGCTAAAAAGTGAAAGCTGATAAAGAACAGGAAAATGGGAATTCAATTTCAACTATCATGCAAGACTGACTATAGGAAATGAAGGTCACAGCCCTTTAGTAGGATAAATTTGTGCTGCAGAACTGAGAATCTGAATGTTCTGAGTTTGAAAATGCCTTTCCTTGAAACCTGGGAAAGCAAAATGTGGAAGATGGAAATTGTGCTTGCACATTCATCAAAATCACCTCACAATAGGTAACAGTTTTATTTTATTTTGTTACAAATTCCCTGACAATAATGTGAATAGCAAATTTAATAATCCTTGCATGAATAATGCTTGATTTCATCTTTACATTTTATTAGGTAGCTAAAAGGTCATATTCAAAGGCTAATTTCATAGAATGCCTATGGGGGCCATTAAAATATATACATTTCCTAAGCCCCTTACTTCAAATGAGCCAATTTCTAATGGATAAAAATTGTGTATTTGTTGTCCCATTTGCTGACATTGCAGATGACTATAAGGAAGGACCTGAGAAAATTATCTTTGCAGCTGTTATCTCTGGAAGGGGGGGGCGGGTGGAGGGAGACAATAAGCTGTAATCCAAAGCAGCTGACTTATACTCAATAAGATCATTTTAAAATTATTTTTTTTCTCCATAATGGTAAAACACCCAAAGAATATGCAAGTTTTCATAAAAATAATTGACCTTTTTCTCTTGAATATCATTGAACTTAAAGTCGCCACAGGCACTTCTCAGCGCCTGCACGGTGATAAGAGGGTGCTTCCCAAATTTCTGGGGAAGATGGAATTGAAAAGATATTTCCATACTGGTGCAAACACTTTTTGAAACCCATGCATAGCTTTTTCATAATAAACATTCTTCGTGCATGTTTTGAAGACTGCTTGTGTTGTACAAATAGAAGAGCAAATAGTCAAGAGATCTGGTGTTAACAGCTATCCCTACACTGCGTGAATTGGAAAAAGCATTTTTTTTGGTAGCTCAGTAGCTGTTTACCAAGGATGCTCAGGTTTCAGAAAGCCATAACCTTAAGTCCAAGCTAACCATCTTGTATTCAGTTTTGCAGAATTCACTGCATTACTGTTGCAATTTTAGTTTGGGAAGTCTAACCAGAAGAAAAGTATAAGGAGTATTTAGAAACAGACCAAAGGAAAAGAAGGGCACTTCTACATCTGAATTTTTAGAATTGAATTTTTTTTTTTTGCAACATAGGAAAACATGTTAAGATACGAAAAAAAATCTATGATGTAGATTAACATGCAATTGTACTCACGGATCATTTGACTTGGGAATCAAAGTACCTAGTTCTTTAATGCGGTCATTTATGTTGAATCTTCTTCTTCGTTCAACTTTAGGGAAAAAGAGCAGAGGAGAAGGTTATCGGGGACACTGCCGTGCACACTCAGCCTTTCTCATGTTAACGTCACCAGGTCAGGACAATGTAAACCTCAGCCCTGGTTTTTAATGTTCCTTTTTTTTCTTTTTGTTGTTTTGTTTTCTAAACTGTGATTTTATGTAAATGTTAAAGCACTTTTAAAAATTAAGCTCCTCTATCTCAGACCAAATCATTTCTTAAACCAAGCCCAGACCAACCCCTTACGCAGAAAATATCTCCTTTGTTTTTGAAATCAGAGTTACTATCCTTAATTACAAATGACAAAGCTGCCTTGGAAATATTAGAGACGTAACAAGGACATATACCCAAAAGGGGTGACTACTCCAGACTTAATCTAATTCTATTGAGCAGGGGTCAGCAAACCTATAAAGGCTCAGAAATACTTCTGGCTCTGTGGGGATGCAGCAAAACTGAACATACTACATAAGTACTTGTTATATGCAATGGTAACTGAATAACTGAATATAATTATTTTGTAATGCAGTGCACTGATAAAAAGTATTAGAATTTTACTCAGGATGCTGAAATTTGAATTTTATTAATGTACTCATTTGGATTTTTTTAACCATGTAAAAATTTGAAAAAAAAAAAGAGCTTAGCTTGCTGGCCACTAATAACCCACTGCTCAAGTGGGAGAAAGTCTTTGTACACTACATAACAGATAAGAGGCTGATATCAAGGATATACAAAGAACTCCAAAAATACAATAACAACAAAACGAACATACCGGTTAAGGAATGGGCAAAGGAAATGAGCAGATAGGTTTCAAAAAAACAAATTCAAATGACTAACAGATATGTGAAAAAATGTTCAAGCTCCCTAGCAATAAGAGAAATACAGAGAAAAACCACACTGAGGTTCCACCTAACTCCAGTGAGAATGGCATATATATAGAAAACTACATACAACATCTGATGGCGAGGATGTAGGAAAACAAGCACCCTGCTCCAGTAATGGTGGGACTGTGGACTGGGGCAGCCACTCTGGGAATTGATATGGAGAATACTCAGGCAACTGAAAATTCACCTACCATATAACCCAGCAATCCACTCTTGGGAATATATCTAAAAGACTGATGCATACACATGAGAAAGCAACCTGCACCCCTGTATTCATTGCAGCACAATCAGCAGCTGCAAAAACACGGAAACAACCTAGATGCTCATTAAAGGAAGACATGATAAAGAAACTGTGGCACATCTACGCTAAGGAATACTACTCAGCTATTAAAAAGAATGAGATGGTCCCAACTGGAGACCATTATGCTCAGTGAGTAATCCTAAAAGGACAAATAGAATATGTTTGCTCTAATATAATATAACCTCCACCCAAAATACTAAACAAAAAATAAAGGTGAACAGACACTTGTAATCTCACAAATGGAAAGATATAATGGAGAGCAGAGTACCAGGAAGCAAAGAAAATCATCAGAATGCATATCTACTACTGAATAAAGGTAGGCTCCAGTAAATATACCCAGACAACAAAATACTAAACTTTCTACCATTGCCTATACCAACAGTGTCACACCCATATATAAAGCAGAAAGCTGAAGTCAAGACTACACCTGATAAGACTATTTTACTACAAAACACAGGGGATGGTGAGGGGAAGAGAAGGGAATCGGGAAAGAGACAGGAAGACCTATGCCTGTAAAATTGTAAACCAGAAAATAAGAATTAAAAAAAAATAGAAAAACAAAAAACTCTATGATCTAGCCCAGCACTGCCCAAAAGACATGTTACTTGTGTAATTTTTAATTATCTGGTAGCCACATAAAAAAAGTAAAAAAGAGAAAAAACAACCAATGTTTTCTTATATCTAACATATCCCACATGTAGTCAATGTAAAAATTAAACATTAGAATCAGACAGGAAACGGTCAGTGTGGATTCACTTATACCTTACTAGGTGAGACACAAAGATTAGTTACTCCTCACTAGGATATTGAAGATTTCTCTGCACACGCCTCCTAAAACTGTTCTGCACCTAAACTGTTGACATATGTCTTGTTAGAGTTATAAACCAGTCTAGACTACCCGAAAAAAAGCCAGGTTCAGCAAAATTATGCTTCAACGCTATAAAATGCTAAATACTATAATGAAAATAGACACGAGACAGCTGAATAGTAATCTATAGCCATTTTAAGGTGTATAGAACCCGGTTGTATATAAACTAAAATTGAAATGTCAATAAAGAAGTCACAGGATGTGGTTAAGAACTTGCATTTTTTTTTAACAAATTGGTTACTCAATATTATGTCAATTAACTCCATAACATTATAAATTGTTGATGATGTTATGTTGGGGCTTTTAATTGATCGGGATGATACTCTGCCGGTTCTACCTTCAGACCAGAGATGGTCTCCCCAACAAGCCATTGAACTTATCTGGACAATAAGATGCTGGACTCTATGCTTGGTATATGCTTACAATGAAATAATCTCAACTGAACTTGAACTGTGGTAATGCAACAAGGTGGAGGAATCCACCATGGGGGGAGGGTTTGGGGAGAGGTGGGGGAAATCCCAATACCTACACAAAACTGTGTCATATAATGCAATGTAATTAATAAAACAAAAAAATTAAACATTAGATATTTAACATTCTTCATATTAAGGTTTTGAACTGTTGAGTGTAATTTGCAGTCACAACATACCACAATTTGCATCAATCACATTGCAAGGACTCAAAAGGCACAAGTGGTAAGTGGCTGCTATACCACAGTACATCTTAGAACTGAGTCCAGCTCGGGAAACACCTCAATAACAGCATGATGGATTTATGACTGTTCACGAAGGACTACCCATTATAATACTAGAAGGGAAATCAGTATGGGGGAGAAGAGAACTTGGGGAGGGGGACCTGAACCAGAAACCATACAGGATACCAGTGCTGCAGGTGGTGGCTTTACCTGCTGCAAGGCAACACAGCCCCGCCCTACATTTTTATCAGACTCCCTATTGTGATTCACCTGGGTTCCTCCACTTTAGCACCACTGCCTTTTCTATTTCCCAAATAAGCCAGACACACTCCCTCCTCGGGACATGACACAGCTGCTCCCCCTGCCTACAACATTTGTTCTGAGATATCTGAATGGCTCTGCCTAGGCTTTATCCTTAGTGGTTCAGATTCACCTAGCACACTTCTGTGGTACTCAACTTAAAACTGGTTCCCCATATGCCCATGCCCTTCCAGACATTATACGCCCTTGACCACCCTTCATCTCCTCAGAGGTCTCCTTCATCATTTACTGACTTTTTGGTGTGTGTGTATGGGTACAACATCCAAGCAAATATTGGTGTGTGGCACATGAAGGCCCGCAACCAATGTGTTTTAGAAAATGACACATTTAAAGATGAATTGCACTAAAAATGATCCTGCATCTATCCTTTGTTGCTTCATGGCATACTGCTGATTTTGTTTTTGATGTACAGACTTCCCTCCAAATTATTTATTATTAAGGTAATACAAGTTTGTGTGTGTTTGTGGATGGGGGGATGTCAAAGCCAGCTCTTTACACCATTCAGCATCTGTATGTCTGCAGGAATGTCACTCATGAGGTTTCACTTCTGGATTCTCATGCACATACAAGTCCACCTAACCACCTGTGTAGACACACACACATCCCTGTAATGGTGTGTTCCTTTTACACAGTGGGATATTATGCCCATTAATCCACCACTTGGTCTTCTCATTCAGTGACATATGGCAGAAGACCCTTGTTTCAAGTGTAAACTCCAAAGGTGGGAAACCCATGTGTCTGGCTCACTGCTGTCGAAAAGGGCCTTCTCCCAAATGAGAGCTTCACCAACAAATATGTGAGTGAATACGTGAGTGAATTAATCTATTCTTTTGTAAGTTTTGTCAAGTATTCTTTAAAAAAAATCCTTAAAACTGCAGAAGAAAAAATGCTAGCCCAGGGACAGTCCACACTTGGTTATTCATCCCCAATAGCTGGGTGGGAACTGACGATTGTTCATAGCTCTCATGTCCAGGTTAAAGAAGTTTGCACTTTACTGACAACATTAGACTTGGGCTTGAGAGTTCAGGTGCCTTCTTAAAAGTGTAAGTTTTTGACAAAAGCTAATTTTGTTTTCCATACCTCAGTAAAGTATTTGTGAACACCTGATTATCTTAATACTAAGGCGTTTTCAAAAACAAAAACAAACAAAAAGAACTATCATAGAGTAAAAAACTTGTGAAAGCTGCAGACCTTAGAGATACTATTACTACATATCTTTTGGTTAAAATATGTTGCTTTTCACACCTAACGAAAACTAGGGAAGGCAGCAGTTATTACAAGTAAAAACTAACAAACACCCCGTGGGACCCAGCAACCCCAATTCATCAGTGCCTGATAGAGAAACTAACTCTCCTGTGTACAAAGAATCATAAAGTGTTCTCTGTGGCATCTTTTATGATAGCAAAGAACTAGAAGCAACACAGCCTGCCAGCAGTGGAGCAATTGCCAAGTATCCACCCAGTCATTCCGTAGAACACCACACAATTATTTCATAAAAGCAGACACATCTAGATTTCCAAAAGTAAAAATTATTCAGAACATACTGTTTTGTACAAAGAAAAACAGCAAGCAGTAACAGAACATGGACAACATGATACAGTTTATATTAAAAAAAAGAAACCCATAAAACAGTGCTATTAATTCTCTGTGTTCCTGTGTACTATGTCTATTATTAAACACACACCAAAAAAGTCCGAATGGAAACAGACAATGCTCATCCTAGGGACTAAAGGAGCACTGGCCTTATTCTATCATTCTTATAAGGAAAGTCTTTATATTTAGCTCATATTCTTTAAAAATCAACTTAGGGGCCCGGCGGTGTGGCCTAGTGGCTAAAGTCCTAGCCTTGAACGCGCCAGGATCCCATATGGGCACCAGTTCTAATCCCAGCAGCTCCACTTTCCATCCAGCTCCCTGCTTGTGGCCTGGGAAAGCAGTCGAGGATGGCCCGAAGCCTTGGGACCCTGCACCTGCGTGGGAGACCTGGAGGAAATTCCTGGTTCCTGGCTCCAGATCGGCACAGCACCGGCCATTGTGGCTCACTTGGGGAGTGAATCATAAGACGGAAGATCTCCCTCTCTGTCTCTCCTTTCTGTATATCTGGCTTTGTAACAAAAATAAATAAATCTTTAAAAAAAAAATCAACTTAGGAAAAAAAGGAGACACAAGGCCCTGAAATAAGAAACCCACATAACAATTTTCTATCTTCAAACTCCATCTCTTTTCCCCCCATTATGTGGTCTCTCTTACTTAGTCATATTAAGCAAAAATGGCAGTTCTCATAGGGAAAAAAAAAAGCTTGACTAATTAATTAACAATAAATTAAATGTAAAATTATGTTACATGTTATACGACTTTTAAAAAAAAATCAAAGTGAAAGTCAGAATTTGGGAGGCTTCCTTATCCATTCTTTCCTTTTTGGATGTTTCACTCTTTTTCTTTCCCTATAAATCTCACTGGAGAAAATGATCCCATAAGCCCCTTTTGTTATTAATAAGTTCCAGTGTGAACAAAACTTATAATTGGGCAGTTGGGATCAAATCTCCCTTAAAATACACACACACACACACACACACACACACACACTATCAATAATACAAATTAAAACACTTCATACATTGAAAGCACGTATATTCAAAAAATTAAATTTGATTGAAAATAAAACATGGAGTAGAACATGCAAGCACTTGGAAAATTCACTGAAAAAACTGTAATTAAAAAAACAATCTGTTTTGGTACAAACACTTTTCAATTGTGTACAGCTTTTCCATAATACATATTTTTCACAAACATTTAAAGGCCTTCATGAAAAAGGATTTCAAATGGATTTTTGTATTAAAATTTATTTGCTAATTCCATTTTCTGTAAAGTATTTAAAATATTCTTGTATACCTTGGTTCCTCTGAAATACAATTCTCTTCCATAAAATGTACCTTTAAAAGCTACAGAAGCTAATTTTTCTTCCAAAATTTGTAGAAAAGACATGCTATACGGGGTAACAGGAAGTCCAATATCAAGTTTCATGAACGTAAATAAAGCCAACTTACTCAAGTTGTGATTGTCCTTTTTTTGCCTCTCTTTGGCCAATGCTCTTGCTTCAGACTCTGTGGGAAAAATACACGCTGTGCACGTGAATGAAGTCATTAGAAACTGGAACTGTTCAAGGGACACAGCAATTAAACCCACACACTGAGAAAATCTGCCTGCCTGCACACACGGGAGCGTCTACAAATATGGTAGACTATCAACACCAATTTAGAGCTCACTGTAACATACCCAGGTACCAACAAGTATAAATACCTAGAAACCTATGTCAGTTGCTGCTGATATTTCCATTATCAGCCGTCACACTGCAAAATGCACTGACATGAACACTGAGCAGAAAAGCTCCTGACTGGATCTGTGTGTACTTCGAGAGGTCCACTAGTAGGAACTTGTTTTTTTCTGAACTTGGAGCCAGGTTCTGTCAGAACCTGCCAGCACAAAACCATTTAATGACTCTTCGGTGTCACAATTTACCAATGTGAGCCCACAAAACTAAGGATACTAATAGATATAGAATTACTTGGGGGTGACTCTATTTGGAAAGTTCTATTTGCATAGCAACCCTCAGAAGATTTCTGTGATATCTCTCAGCTTACAGGGAATAAAATAAAGCAGCAACAACAAAAAAATTATTTGGCCAATCCAGGGATTCAGAAAACTCCATTGCTTTTTTCTCAGGAGTGTACCTGAAACATCTGAAACATTTTATCAAAATTTAGAATTTTACCTCAAAATAGAAATATTTCAGCATATGTATAGCCAGTGAGCCATATAATACCTAAAATTGCTACACAAATTGCATTGTATGTGCACCTATTTACATGGTGTCATATAACAATGTTTTGATCAACGATGGGCTACATATCCAACAAGGGATCCATAAGACTTTGTCACCCACTGACATCCTGGATTCTCATTTGTGTGAATCTACTTCGTGGTATTCACCCAGAACACAGCCTCATGGTTAAGCCTGTATGACTACATTTACAGATACGCAAGTATACAGATATACAATTCAGAAGCCAAATTCTTTTCTGTTAGAATGGTCAATCTAAACTAATTCCTAATTGTTTTCCTCAAGTAGAAGCATGGTGGAGAGCTTTTACCTACACACTCTTCAGTTCAATGATTCTTGGGGATTTCTGTGTTATCTTATGGTACTTTTCCTTTGCAATAAGGTACCTACTTCTTTTTAGGTTTCAGATGGTTTTGAATTATTAATTACCTTGTAAAGTTCAAATCAATGTTTTTTTTAATGAAATATCTTTATTCTGCCACAATTTCCTTCATGTTTTAAAGACACCCTTGAATAGACCATGCATCTTTTTTTCTGTATCAAATTTGATTCTCAGTTTGTTCACCCAATCCTGCAGAACACAAGGACTAGATAATAAAAGGGGGGAGGGGAAAGGGCCATAAAATTCAGCATGGTAGAATGCCAGTTCTAATACAGTTTCTGTGATGTTTTAATGGCCAGATGCCTTCCCTAAAGCACTGTACCATGTGGTAAAATAGGTAATTTCACCATTGCCTCAAGAACAAACAATACCCATCACTCCATTTTGCCATTTATTTTTCCCCTTTGTATTTGCATTTCCTTTTGCATTTGACATAGCAAAAGTAACAGCAGGTGTCTATAAATGTAAAGACTATATTCCTATCCTAACCCAACACTGAGTATCAGTGAGTGATAAAGGTAAACTCGGGTCAGGTTCCTTGAATTCAGAGGTGTCTGGGGGTTTCAAAGCTTTGTCTGCCTCACCCAGTCAATCACCACCAAGTCAATCACTGGTGTTGTTCAGTAACAGTGATCACAGTTCCCGGTATCTCAGGAGAAAAAGCAAGCAGGATGCTCAAGTATAAATCCTGCATCCTGAAACACGGTCCCATGCTTTAACTGCTGCAGAGCCTACACACGGGTATCCATGAGTTAAGATATGGTCTTGATAGCTCCATGCTGACAATTTGATCAAAATGATAACAGAAGCATAACCCATAGTTAGAAGCATATTTGCTGTCTGTAATGTATTTACCTGTGAGCTCCCTTTTAATGTTGGGAAGGTTGGCTGGACAAGAGTTGCTGATGGTGAGGCCAGGGGGTGGAAGGCCTTGGTTGCCATATAGGTCAATCAAGTTTCCAGAGACAGGTAACTAGAGAGATAGAAAAATAATAACAGAAATGAACTGTTGAATGATTCCTAAGTTCTTCAAGCTTTTCTTAATGGAAAATAATGTACTACAAGAAAGTCACTTTTACAGACAAAATATTTGCTTTTCCACCCACTCACTGATACTGATATGAAATAGTTATATGGTGTCATGAGTTAGTTCTTTTTGAGAGAGGAGCAAAGACAGAGTGATAAAGTAGTGATATGGCCAGGCTAGTGGGTTTATTTTCAGCAAGTGCACGAAGAATGATATGGCAAACGCTTTATCTATTGTAACTAGAAGCATGTAGTACAAGTTGAATAAATCTGAGTTCTCATCAAATAGGAGGACCTTTTTTTTTTGAAAGAAAGAATTACAGAGGGAAAAGGAGAGATAGAGAAAGAGATCTTCCATCTGCTGGTTCACTCCCCAAATGACTGTAGTTGCCTGACCTGGGCCAAGCTGAAGCCAAGAGCCTGGATTCACCTGCTCCCCTGTGGGTAAAGGTGCCCAAACACTTGCGCCATTTTCTGCTGCTTTCCCAGGCACATTAATACAGATATGGGTTGAAGGTGGAGCAGCCAGAGTCTAACCAGCAATGCTTTGGGATACCAACATGCCAGGGGATGGATTAATCCAGTACAATGCCAGCCCCTATAAAATGGGATTCTATGTGGCATGACATTTTTTAACCAGGTATAATTTTTCATCAACCAAATTATTTCCTTTTGTCTCTTCCTTTTTACATCTTATTTCTTTTATAAGAAAAATCAAGGGCGGGGGAGAAATCTTTTTTTTTTTTTTTTTTTTTTTTGAGAAGCAGTAGTTTCCTTCTTGCTAAAGAAAAGCTAATTTCGTTGAAATTGAAATTTTTCACAATGCCACAAGAGGGAGCCAATAGACTTTAATAAAAGAGCAAAAACCTTGCACTTCAAAAAAAAAAAAAAAAAAAAAAAAAAAGGAATAAATGAAACACTTAGCATTCCTAATCTGGTTTAAGATTTTTTTTCTCTCCTCTAGCTTTTAACTGAATATCTTACAGTAGTGAACACATATTTCCCTGACAGTAACTTCCTTTTGTTGTACATGTATTTTTCTGTAGTTGGTTGGCTGCAACTTTATATGCTCAGCTTTATAGACCCAAGAAAGCTCCTCTTCCCATTAAAATTAAAAACATTTTTAAAATATTTATTTGATTTATTTGAAAAACAGAGACATGCAAAGAAAGAGAAAAACAATTAGGTATAGAGTGATCACCCATTGGCTGTTTTACTGGCAACAGCAAGGGCTGGGCCAGGCTGAAGCAGGAGCTGGGAAGTGCATCTGTGTCTCCCAGTAGGTGGCAGAGGTCTAAGTACTTGACCATCTTTGTGCCTCCCAGGATGCAAGTTAACAAGTAGCAGAATAGAGAGCAGAGCTGGGATTCAAATTCAGGCACTCCAACATGGTGCATCCCAAGCAACACCAGAACTACCATGTCAAATGTGTGCCTATCAGGCAAGATTTTTTTTTTTTTAAACCAATTTAATGTCTTTCTGTGATCTCAAGAGAAATATTTTTATCAGCCCCCTGTAGCAAAATTCTTTGTTTCAGCTTATCATGGAATTTATTAATTTTTTTCCTTTAAATGTGAAAAAAGATGTTAAGGCACTTTTCATCTATCCCATTAACTCCTTAAGATTTTTTTTTGATTCATAATTTTTATTTTATTTTATTTTTTATTAATTATTATGCATTATGTGACAGTTTCATAGGCTCTGGGAATCCCCCCACCCCTCCCCTCCCCTCCCCTCCCCTCCCCTCCCCTCCCCCCTGGTGGATTCCTCCACCTTGGTGCAGTATTACAGTTCAAATTCAATCAAGATTCTTTCCTTGCAAACATATACCAAACATAGAGTCCAGCTACTTATTGTCCAGATGGGTTGAACAGTTTCTTGGGGAGACCATTTCTGGTCCAAAGTTAGAGCTGGTAGAATATCATCCCAGTCAATTAAGAGTCCCAATATAACATTAACAGCAATTTGTAACATTATGGTATCAGGCAAGATTTTATGTCAGTTAGTCCTTTCTTTATTTGAACACTCACTCTTTATTTCACATCTGAGAAAAGCAAATTCAGAAAACATTCATGTGTGATTACAATGTTTAGCCATCAGGAGGTGTCTAGTAAAGATGGTACTCACATTAGTACTTTTCATGCTCTCCAGTAACCATTAGCATTCAGATGAAAATTATCCAAGCAACAAAAAAGCTTTCTTCATTGGTAGCAACTGTCATCTACTCTCATGACAGCTTCTAAATAAATCCCCTATCAATTAAACATTAGCTAAAGATGGCTGTGGAGTGGTAAATATAGTCTATACTTTCCTTCTGCAAGGCTAATTCCACACTTAGTTCTAACAGAATCAGCAGAGGCAGGGAGGACAGGTAGATTAGCAAAATCCATGATACACACTATTCCCTACTCTCATGTATATAAGTATCCATGTGGTGATAGCAGACGTCCTTGAGCCACATTTCAAAGTCCTCTGATTAAGGAACTGATAAAAAAGCAACTGATTACTAGCTTCATTTTTACTAAGTGGTTTTCAGTGAAACAGGTCACCTTCTCAAGGTCAGCCTTGGTGTGTGTTTGGTTTGATTCTCACCCAATTTAATGGTGTCTGTAAGGTATTCTTACTGCCTCATCATGACCCTGCAAAAGGTCAGAAATGGAACTTAAAAAGCTGCTGTGATACCTCTGGTAACTCCTCTGGATTCCCAAAGCTTTATGCTTTATTCTATCTTTCCAGAGTGTCAGAGTATGAGAAACTTCTGAGTTTTAACAAACCAAGAATGTGACTTGAAAACCCAAAGCTACAGGCAAAACAAACAAGCAAAAACAAAACAAAAAACCTCTTTCCAAAGCTCTAGAAATGCAGATCATATATGTTATGTTTCATATGTAAATTATGTGCAAAACATGCAATTATGTCAAGATTTGTTAGGCATAACTAATAGGCAAGTGGCAGTACAGCTTCTAAAAATATCTCTAAATTATGAACGGATCTACATTGAATAGACAACTAATTTTAAGCATTGTTTGTTTGAGAACATGGTTTCTAAACATATTCTATATGAAGATGATACATATTTGTATGTTTTATAAATTTAGAATGAGAGAAGCAAACAACAGGTAATGAGAGGCGCCAGGGACAGGGTAGATACAGGATGAAGACACATATCATAGAGGGAGAGAGAAATAGAAAAACAGCAAGCAGAGAGGTGGGGGGGTGGGGAAACAGAGAACATGACAGGGAGAGGGTGGAAAGCTATGCAAAGGACAGCTGTGATTAGCATGGACTGGCAGCAGTATATACTAATATAAAGGAGGCGAATTAAAATATCTATTCCCAGATGTCTCAGCACACTCTACTGAGGGCAGACATCACTGCTTAAACAGCATATAAGGCCTTTCCTGGCTGCTTCTCTCAAAAGATTTTCTTCCTCTGCTGTTTTAGGAGTGGGCAGCATAGAGCACACTGGAATATTCTGTTGGAAAACATTTAATTTTGTGGGTGCCTACTTTGGGCCAGGCAAAGAACTAAAATGGTGTTGTGTCGGTCACCTTACTGAATTTCCAGAAAGAAAAGTCAATGTCCTTGTCATGGCTGAATGGAAAGCAGGAAGCATGGGTCCCATGTGAACAGCAATACTGGGGTGCAAAATCAACTGGTTAATACCAACCAGTGAGACTGCAAGTTTCTATACAATGCCAATTGAACCTAAAAAGTAAAACCTCGTGGCTCAGTAAAATATGGATACTCCAGTTAACAAATTAGTAGTGCAGAGATTTATAACTTGTGCTTAGGAGCCAGCAAACCAGGTTCAAATTCTACTCTGTTACTGGTCTGATAAAGACTCAGCAAGTCCTCTAACCTCTGAAAGGGTTAGCATCCCATTTGAAAAGTGGAGATGTTATCACTGATCTCACAGGGTTTTATAAGATTGAACTAAGATAAAATAAGTGAAACACGGGACTTGCTACAGAAGTGATGAATAACTGATAGTTGCTATGATTACTAATATTTTAAAGTTCTGGAAATGACTGAACTTCCACTACAGACTTTGGATAGTGCAGTTAGCTAATTTTCACTTCTATCAGTAAAACCATCTGTTCCACCAGTTATCATGTTGATCAGGACCCCAGTGTTAGCAGAGTGCAATGCAACTCTGAGGACAGGAAAACAAAAAGGACCTGCAGGACTAAGGTGACCAACTGTTATCCTAGGGATGGCTGTTTTTCCATGGTCAATGTGTGAAGACATTCCTGAGCCCATACTGGAAGAAGCATGTGCTTCTGGCTTCCAGCGTGCAGACATGCTGTCAAACAAGCCACTGTGGACAGAGACAGCCCCTACAACAGACTTCCCATCCTACAAGCCAATAGTGCCACAAATGGAGATTGTGTCTTAAGTGGTGGGTTGTTTTTTTGTATTAATGGCTGTCATATGCTGAAGCTACTGAAAAAAGTTTGGTTAAAACAATCTGGCTTTTTAACTAAAAAAGTGAAGATTCTGTGGCCATCCATAAAGTTAGCATCATAACGAAGTCCAAGTAACACCTTTGGAGCTAAGAGAGGCATCTGCCAGAAGGTGTATTTTGCATCTTTGCTGAAATCTCATCCAGCAGGTTAACCTGACAAGATGTCCACCTGCAGAACACGGGCTGCACCATGAGCAGGTGAAAACCACTGTGTACTGGGACTATCAGAGCAAGGGAAGATGCTCCTGTGTTTAAGCACCAGTTGAGGCTGAACTGTGTTCCTCATGCTCTGCTCCACCAAAATGAATATTTTTCCAAGTAAGTGATTATTGTAAAATGTTATTACTTTTCCTCTCTCTGGATGGTCCTCTTCTCTGAGTATCAATTGAGCACTGTTAACACAAGCAAACTGGGACTTTTATTCTTTGTTTATATGGTACAAGAGGGCCCTTGTGTTCTCAGAACAGTTATTTCTAGACTTCAGTTCCCTTAGGACAGTTTCCTTGCTATGTGTTCCTTCATGTTATTTTTTAAAAGGGTTCAGTTGAAATAAAATATTTCAGAGAATCATATAAAAGGAAACAATGCCTAATACGAGAAATATTGAAAATTAAACCTCACTGTGGGGCAAAAACTAAACTGTTAATAAGTTGTAGGGCTTTAGTTATTTGATTTTAACCACTAAAACCCAGGTTTGCAAAAGAAGGGCTAAGTTAGTGACATTTGCAGAACATTTAGCAGTCAAACTTGTTCTAAATTCTTTCTGCAGAGTAAACCACAATTCCTTCATTAATGCTACTATGGTAGATGCTATTATTCACATTTTACTGACAGAATGAGGCACAGGTCAACTGACTCAAGATTATATACTTAAATGTTGGTTCTGTGTCTGTGCTCTTATTCGCCAAGTAAGCCTTTCCCCAAACAGGTTTTTGTTTCTTTTTTGTATAAAATCTCAATTAGGCCACATTTAGCCTTTTCCAACATGAGACTATATAAGAGAAATGTATACTGGGATAAAGTCAGTAATTATCTGTGAGTACCTGAAGGGTACTTCTCCCCCAGCTGGGAATTAATTCAGTCCTGCCCAAGTGATCTCTCATGAGAATTCCCCTGAAATGACCTCTCTGCTCCTGGACTATGTCTGCAGGCCAAGGCTAAAGTGATCTATATCTTCTAGACTGCTAAGTCCCAGGCAGACAGGAAGCAGTACCTGCCTTGTCCTTGCATCCACAACACCTTGCCCAGTGCTGGTCATATATTAGATTTTTAACAAATGTTACATTAAGCTTACAAAGAGTTAGAAACTGAAAATGAAAGAATACACCCTCAATACTAATATGGACCGGCTGAAGGGACACAGATCATGACCAACATCTTCAGAAAGGTGGTTGCCACGTGGAAAAGTTCTCTATGAAGCAAATTCAGATTTTTCTGGAATTTACAGAGACTCAGTGTGAAGGATATAATATAATTTTAATATAGCTCATGCGTGACACATATTATAGATGCTCAATAGATACCAACTGAATAAGAACAACTGAAAAATTATGCTTCATAACTAAGATGATGTTATCAAGTACAACTTATGTTTCCAATGCCAAATGCTGTAACAGCTGTATATACACACTTCATCGAATGAGATGACCATATGAGATAAATATAATTAGCCCGATTTTGCTCTACTTCCAATTCAAATCCATGCTAATAGCCTGGGAAAGGCAGAAGATGGCCTGAGTGCTTGGACCCCTGCAACCATGAGTGAATCAACAGATGGAGGATTCTCCTTCTCTGTATGTCTAACTCAGACTTTCAAAATGAATAAAAAAATCATTAAGCAATAAGAAGAAAAATGACTACCAGTAAAAACTTCATTAAAGATTTTGGTATAAATAGGTAAGGGTCATCTTGCTCCCCAGTTGAAGGAATTTATTTGGAAGATAGCTTTAGAAAATTTTACTCTGCAATAACAACGTATTGTAAAATGTATTAGCTTCACAATTTTAAGTACATATTTCAGTAATCTATGAAATCCAGCTATAGAATCTTCTCATCTTGCATGTCTGAGACAAATAACAAATAAGAGTAAAAATGTTAGCACAACTGATTTAAGAACTAAAATTGAAGAGGAATAACCCCGATATCCTTCTATTACCTGAGAGTATTAAGAACTTCCTTTAAAAATGGCATTAACTGGAGCAGGCACAGTGCTTGAGATCCTACTTGGGACTTCCACATCCTGTTTTAGAGTGGCTTTGGCTCAAGCTCCTAACTGCAGTCTTTAGTTGCAGGTGATGGCTCAAATACTTGGGCCTCTGCCCCTAAAATGGGAGATCAGGTTGAACTGACTTTGACCTGACCCATTGCTGGATGGTGCAGGCATTTTGGGAGGGAACTAAGTGGATGGCAGTTTTCTCAGTCTGATGTCTGCCTCTCTGCCTTTCCAATAAAATAAATCAATGAAAATCTAAAAATAAAACCGCATGAACCCTTTTTAGGCCAAACGGTTTAGTATTGTTGAGTCACTATAATCCATAATAGTTCCTTAGCTGCAGTAAACAACGTTAGGCATTAGATGTCAGGAGAACTAGGAGACCAACCCTCCAACTGAAAGGGTATTTGTGCACCAGGGGAACCCAGAGTTTTATAAAAGCATTATTAACTCATGAAATATTCCTGATTTCTGGTGTCAGTGTCACTTATTTGTGATTCTGACGTAACTCTCAGGATTAATGTATTATGAGTAAATTTCTCAATGAATTAGTTAAAAAGTTCAGGAGAAAGAGAACATTGATTATTGGGATTTTCTTGAATAACAAAAACAACAAAAAGGTCATCAATACCGTATTTGCCATTTGCAGGGCAGGATCCATCAAGCCCAGGATTTCTTCATTATAACTTGATTCCAGGCTAATGATGTCATCAATTACATCATCCATCTACAGGAAAAGGGGCAATGGAAGTGTTAGAAATAAGCCAAAATTGTAATGCAACACAAATAGAAATCCATGGTCCTATCTTACCCAAGGTAACAATGCTTTTTTTTTTGTTAGATTCTAAAAATCAACTAGCCCCTTCCCATTAAGAATATTATTAAAGATCATTAACACCAACGGATGATAGGAATGACGCTTGCAGCAAGCATTACTGAGTGATTACTAGGTGGCAAGCACCGGGCTCATGGATTTTCAAGGGCCTATCTTCCCTGAAAATAACCTAATCAGGATAGGCACTGTCATAGCCATTCTGCATGTGAGATAAATGACCAAAACCAGCTGCCTCAAAGTAAAGTTTCAACAAAGCATGCTTTAGCCACTGTGCCAAACTGCATCTTGAGAGCTATGCCTCCTCCAAAAGTCACTTCCTTTATTCACTGAAGGTTGTTCCCCTTACACAGCCTTCTTGGAAGAATCCAGCCTCTAAATTCACAGGGGTAAATGGACAGTGTGGCCCTCAGACCAGTGGTTAATAGTCCTGCCCTAATCTTCCACTAGCTTGTAAAATCAGTTTCTCCTTGCACAGCTAACAGAGTGCTTGATACACCCTGAGGAATAGACCAGGACGAGGTTATCATTACAGCCATGGAGCTGACATTCCCACTAGATCAATTTTATTCCTGAAGTACCAACGAGAATAAACAACAGTGATTACATGTGCATTGCAGCAGTTGCAAAGACAAGTCTGTGAAAACGTTTGTTCGTAAACACCTGATGTATTGGAGCTAGTTGGTGTGTCTGTGCTTGGGTCTAACAGTGCTTTGTGGGGACACAGTGAAATTTCAGACCTCTGGGGAACGTTCCTCAGCACCTTTCTGCCACTCCCACTACAGGAAGAGGATCCATCATGATTGCACCTGCGTTGGATTCTTAGGTTAGGAGAGAAACCACCTATCTTTAAGAGACTCGGTGTGCCAATCTATAAAACAGGATTAATAATATCGACTGCCTTAATACATTCTTGTGAGATTTTAGGACAAAGCATATAAGCGTTCACAGTGTTCTCAGATATATCGTAAACCCTGAAGAAACGAGGGGCATCAAGTGCCTCCTAATACAAATAACTGGCAACCAGCTTAAATAACTGCTTGCACACGGGCTGTTACTGTCCACTTCTAGGTATACCAGTTTTACTTGTTTTCAAGAGGCGATTTTGTAACTGAGTTCGGAAACAGGCAAATAAATCAAGGGATTTTGAACAACCTTTCTTTATACATTTTTATAATTCTATTTGTAGGAAAATAAAATCAGTGGGCTGGATATATTCTATTTCAGAAATATTTTTCCATGTATGACGAAGGAGGTAAGTTGATGACAAGAAATACAGAAAAGCAAAAAATAATTTTTCTTGCTAATATTCTCTTAAATATCTATATACATGCATAAATACATAAGTAGATGTAGCATCATTTATTTAGCCATTAAATGTGATGTTAGAGAAGAACCTTGAGTTGGGAAAACATTTCTTAAATTTTGTTAAATTGAAAAAGCAGATTTCAAAATGTATGTCCTATGAGAAATCTATTTATAAAACACATAGACCACACCCCCTCTCCGTTAAACCAAAATCCTATGAAAATTATCACTTTATCAAAACATTCAACGATGAGGGTACATAAATGAAACAGATAGCATCATGTGTACATATTTAAAATACTTTCCAAATATTTAAAACCATTTGGGCCAATAACACATTTTTAGTTTTTAACTTCCTAAATAATTATCAATCATGAGATGCAATGAAAAAGGTGGTTCTGTTCATGGATTTTCTTATTAAAAAATCCATGTAGGGAGGTTAAAAAAAAAGCCCTCTTAGGTCATCAACAAGGTGTGATCAGCCACAAATATAGATTCTCATTACAAAGTGTTACATCCTCAGCTGTCCAGCCATTCAATACCTGCATACATGACGCTCGCGAATGCGTGTTCATACTTGGGCACTCGCTCTCCGCCCTGTTTTGCTCTTCAAATTTATAAAATCCCTGCAGAAACACAAGCAAAAACAGCCCATGATATGGATTTGCAGATGACTTTGCAATGACACATTCAGACGAGGCTGATGGCAAAGCAACAAGATGAAGTAAAGTTGCAAACACAGTGGAATCTACCAGAGAAGAAATAATGAAGGACAACTGGTCTCAACATCCTGCTAGGTGGCAAACATAGACAAGGAAACAGTGGTGTTGGGTTTGGGCATCATTTCCCTCTGGAAACTAAATTAACAGGACATTGGAAAAGTTACCCCTGAATACACATGGTATCAGGGCACATTAAAATTCAGTTAAAATGAGGCTCATCATTTCATAACCTGGAAATCACAGGTATTAAATCACAACTCTCCTCTCGGTTATTTTCACATTCAAAATTTTGATGCAATGATGAGCTTAAAGGCACGCTTGAGTCTTGTCTCCAATCCAACCTTTATAAAAGCAGATTGAAGCGGCAGTGGCAAGTTTATAATGAAACTGAATGTATCCAGTAATGAGGCCTTTGCTTTTCTGTTACATTCTTGTGTGTTGTATTATTCAGATCCATCCATGCCCATTGTGTACTTTCTTTTTTTTCTTTTTCCAACTCAGGGAAAATAAAAGTAATATTCCACACATTCACAACAAGCGGAATTTCTACACCGCCTGTCCCACACCTTTTCTATTTTTGCTTTTCCCTTTCCACCTCCCTTTCTCCTCGCTCGTTCTATTTTCACAGTCTTGTAAATCTGAAGGCATGGGAGAAAACAGAGCATTCAGCTAACAAAGGAGAGGCCAGTGGAGAAAGTGGCCCCTTCTCCCCTCTTCACCCATTGCAGGCCAGGTTTCCTTCATGTGCAGCTTACCCAGTAACTCAGCAAGGGGGACAACAGGCTGAAAATGCAGCAGCCACATCGGCAAAAGAGGGAAAAGGGCTGGCGGAGAGTGGCCCCGAGGATAGACCAGACTCCACAGTTAAGAGTAGAAATAATCCAACAGACAGTTACTTAGTTTAAGAAAACAGGAGAGGAGAGGAGACGTGAATTACCTCTTTTTCACAGTTGGAGTTAAGTGTGAGCATAGCCATGGGGCTGTTGGGTGCGCTGCTCCCCGGCACCGGTGGCATGACATGATCGCCAGGCTGGTTTGGACATGGCAAGCTCAGGACTTGGTTGGCATGTTTATTTGCTAAAGTGGTAGAAAGGTACTGCTTTACCTGCTGCCTTTGGGCTTGCTGTATGTGGTACTTGGTGGGGTTTTCAAGGTGGGTCTGCACCTGAGCATAGCCACGGAGGGAAAAGAAGACAGGGCCGTTATTTTTCAGTGGCAGACAGCTCTTCTTGCAGGCACAAGCACGGGAACGACCAGTTGAGCAGCAGAGTCAAGTATTAATGCCCTGCTGTGTACCAAGCTCTGTTCTAACAGATTTTTATGTTATTCAAGTTTACAATCTAACATGTAAGATTCGAGTAGTACTTTGCCCCATTTTTATGTCCGCATTAATGAACTATACATCTCTTTCAAGCCTTCTTCCCTTCTAGTGGCTAATAATTAAAAGTTTGAAACTATCTGCAGGGCAAAAATTTCCCCTACACACCTGAAAGGATTTATTAAGATCAAAACAACAACCCAGAAGAAACAACTTATTTCGCTTCCCTTGGCAAACAGAGCAGCTTTCTGTTAAACAAAATACACACATACTCCCTAAAAAATCTGCTTAAGATCCAACTGCAAAATGGTTATAGAAACATTCCAGTGATTAAATCAACCAGTTGTGGATTAATTCCTCCCACTTTCATTTGGCCATAATTATTCAACATTTTAATTAAGAAGTCAATATAAAAAGTAATTCCAGAATTAAGCAGTACTTTGAAATGCATAACACTTGTAACATGCGTTTCATAAACGTGGTATTTTTTCTCCTTTCTGATAAACACAGACTTAGAATTCTTGCCTCCCTCCACCCTCTGTTCTTGCTCCCCTGCCCTCCCCACCCCTGCTCCATCAATGGTTTTCAATTCACAGCATTTTCCTTGATACATGCAGTTTAATCTTATAAACTACAAATAGGGGCCAATAGAATATGGTCTAACACCAGGAAAAAAGTATCCTTCCAACATGTATTTTGTTCAAAACTACATTGAATTATTTCTGTGGCAAACAATAAATAATATTAAAGAATAGATTTGTGCTTCATGAGAACAGCGTGCCTATTACAATAACATAACAAAAGTGTTTTGGTCTATTTACTGCATTACAGCTCAGACACTGAATAGGAATAAGAATAAAGCTCACCTGATAGTGGTTATATTCTAGCATTTCCAGCATGACAACGTTTAAGGTGGCCCCAGTTTGCGCAGAAGTAGAAGGCTCTTCCTCCCTCTACTTTCTGTAAGTCCAGTTTGAAGACTGGCACAGAGAAGGCACTATAAACAAGGTATCCTGAGACACCACCGGAAACTTTATCACAGCAGCCCTGCTTATAATAACCTAAGCTAATTAGCTATGCATGTTAAAAAAAAAATCCATTGCCACAAGGGTGTTTTTTTTTTTTTTGTAAGCCTTACAAATTTGGTCTTAAATATTGGTATCAAGTTTTTCCCCTGGCTTGACGTCATGCTTTTTTTCATAAATATAAAAGAACCTTTTTAAGTGATGAGCTATCAAAGTCAAACTCACTGTCAGATCAAGGCCGATTCACTATTCATCTTTAGTTCCAGTAGTATTAATAGACAATGGCATTTCTCTTTCAGCAATAGGTTAAGAGCTGGGTGCCCCCTTTAAAGGAGACATTGCCTAAAAGCCAATGTTGCACATGAGATTTGTCTAACGGCCAAAGAGCTTTGACACTTTGACTGCAGGAAGATTGTGTTTTGGTACAGAAGATTCTTTGATGAACTTTCGGGTTCAACAGCCTCATCCTGAATCTTTGGCCAAATGTCTACCTCATTCTTAGTTGGGTGGATGTATAACTTGCCTACTGACCTCACATCAGGAAAAGGGACACTACTCTAAACAGAGGATGGAACACACATGTACAAACAAAACAAAACTGCAAGCACATGTATATGAAAATCAGAAATGAAATATTTTATTAAAAATCTATTAATATGGGGGGCTAGAGAAAATGAATTATCATATACACAACTGCCATATTTATATATTTACTCATTCACTATTTTACTCACACACTAAGCAATGTGTAAATGCAGAATATATACCATGAATAAATCTGTTTTCTGTATGTTCTGTATAACTGGGATCAGACAAAAGAAAAAGGCATATATGTACATATACGTACATACATACACATATACATGCATACATACAAACACACACATATACATCTATCTGATACTCTGGAGATGGTATATTAAGCATAAAAATTCGAGTTTCAATAATTTCAATAATTTTATCTAAATGCCCAGGAAACTAATTCCTCCTGGTCAACAATCTGAAATTGCCTCAAATGCTGGCAGGTTGTGCACACAGAGGCTCTTAGAGACATTTTTAGGTTCCATGAAGGGTCCAGACATGATAATGATGAAGACAATAGGCATTACTAAAATAAACATAAAATGAGGGCAGTGAGTGCAATGTGTTCATTTCACTATCTTGCTTAAAAAAGAAAGGGCTGCACATTTAAAAATAAATGTTAATTCAGTGGCAGATTCTCATTCTTTAATGAATCAGAATTTCATGGGTTAGTAAGGAAAGAAGGAAGAAAGCTGCTCTCCAACAGTTTTTGTCAGTGAGAAATTAATAATATCCAGGTTTGGCTGGCAGAATGGGTGCATTTTGCTCTTTTACTGTTTTTACAGTTTTCAAGCAGGTTGAAAGCAGATGGCCTCTAAATGCTCTGTAGTAGACAGAACATCTCCAGCTGTTTCCATGCCAAATACTTCAAAGAGATAACATAAAGGAGGGACTTACACTGCAAGGCAAGGCAAAAGTAGTACGGCTGTGGCCCATGAGAAGACACACCTCACGTCTTAAAGGAGCAGCAGATTAAAGTGGCAGTTGATGGTGGCCAGGTGGGAATACAAGACAACTGTCCACCTAGTTTTCAAGGATAACTGGCAATCTAAACTTTTTTTTTTAATTCAACAGGCAGAGAGAAACGGAGCCAAAGTACAGACAGACACCATTTGGTGGCCCAGTGCTCCAATGTCTGTCCCGCTAGGACATGGGCCAGGACTGGAACCAGGAGCAGGCTTATCATATGGGTAGCAAGGACCCAGCCATCTGAGTCATTACTTGTTGCCTCCCAGAGAACTACTCTGGCAGGAAGCTGGATTCAGAGGCTGGAGCTGGGAATCCCACCCAGTCACTCCACTGGGAAGCTGACGTCTTAGCCTGAGTCTTTTTTTTTTTTTTTCCTACCACTGAGGGTTTTTTTTGTTTGTTTTGTTTTGTTTTGTTTTGTTTTTCTAAGTGAAGTACTCTAAGTTCCAAATCTTGACACCCAGTGTCCTGTGTTTTTCAAAGTACAAGTCAGATCAATGTACCCAGTGCCCATGTGCATATTCTACATATTTACAATTCCTGAGGGATGCCTAGGTCTGTGTTGGTGTCCAAACACAGACATTTCCTGGTGTTTCTATTTTTAAATAAACAAAAATCATGCAAGTAAGAATGTCTATATTGCATTAAGAAGGACAGGAACATCTTCTGATCTCCTGATTATTATGGCATGTCCTAAAATTCGGCTCAAGTATCCATGTTAAAGAATCCAGGTAACAAAAGATGCATACGGTTGAGCATTTGAAGCATAGGTCACAAAATGAAGACGCTCTATCCACTATCAAACTATGTATCTATCACTATCATTTACATTTTATAAAATAAATATTACCTATCTGATCAAAGTACAAAAATCCAAAGGCTTTGAAGCATTTTTTTTAACTGCTCCTATCTCTTTTTGTTCTTTTATTCACTCAGATCTTGAGTTGACAGTAGAAGAATTGGAAAGGCACACTTCATGTCACATTGTAGTGTGGCCTCTTCCAGAGTGACACTAGCAGGTTCTTTTCCATCAGTTTCATTCTAAAGAGATCCTGGAGTACACCTGTCAGGGTAAGATGGTGGTTGTAGGGCCCAGCACAGTAGCCTAGTGGCTAAAGTCCTTACCTTGCATGTGCCAGGATCCCATATAGGCACTGATTCTAATCCCAGAAGTTCTACTTCCCATCCAGCTCTCTGCTTGTGGCCTGGGAAAGTAGTTGAGGACGGCCTAAAGCCTTGGGACCGGACCCTGCACCCGCGTGGGAGATCCGAAGAGTCTGGCTCCTGGCTTCAGATCAGTTCAGCTCCAGCCGTTGGGGCCACTTGGGCAATGAGTTAGCAGACAGAGATCTTCCTCTCTGTCTCTTTTTCTCTCTGTATATCTGCCTTTCCAATAAAAATTAAATAAATCTTTTGTTAAAAAAAAAAAGAAAGATGGTAGCTGGCGTCTTTGTTGCCAACAGATTTTACTGAGGCAGCAGGGAAGGCCCACTTCAGCATGCACATTTGCTCTATTAATCAATTTGCAGACAAGAATTTGAATACAACTGAGGGAAGATTTCCACAGGCCTTTAGCTTGATCTTGGTTCAATTGTATTAAGAACTTGACAAAGCTTTCAGATTTCTTATCTTGTGTTCAGGAAGGCACTGTGCCTTTGCCAGCATGTTTGAAGGAAATTAAAGGGGGTCTCAGCCAATCTGTCACTATCCATTACCACTACTCTACTACAATCCCTTCCATCCTATTTTTAAAATTTATTTTTAGTTTATCTGAAGGCAGACACAGGCAGACAGACACAGAACCTCAGGACTTGGCTAGTGGATGTGGAATGTCAAGCAAATCCCTACCCCTAACGTTCTAAAAATGTCAATGTACAGAGAAAGTCAACGATGCAATCCTAATCTCCGGGGTGAAGGATCAGAATGAGGTAGAACAGAGAAAGTTAGCTTTCTTCAAAGAAGTAGGCAAGCTCTTACACAAGTGACATTGGATCAGTGCTGGGGTTCTTTAAATTGCATAATTATGTTATCGCAGAAGAAAACACAGCCCAGAACATATGTGCTAGAACACATAATCCTGCTTTTTGTACAACCTGTACAAAGATATCCTTAACCAAAAATAAAGATAACAAGGATATGAATTCTATTTTAAGAGAGAAGACACAAAATCAGTTGCAAACAAGCATCAAAAATGAAATGTACTTAAGTTCAGGAAGGTAAAAAGTGAACTAGGTTGATAAGTCCAAGGCCATAGTTCTGTACCGGGACACTGCCTATCCGACCAGCCTGATTCTACTGTCATTCTGTATAGTCTAAGAATGGATTTGGCATGTTTAGAAAGTTGAAAAAAAATCAAAAGAAGAATGATATTTCATTACACATGGGAAACTGTATGAAATTGAAATTTCAATGTCAATAAGTACATTTTTATTAGAACACGGTCACACCCTTAGTTGACATATTGTGCATGGCTGCTTCCTTGCTAAAACAGCAGAGCTAGAAACAGAGCCTCCATGGCCTCTAGGGCCTAAAATAGCTGTTCTCTGGCTTTTCTTAGGAAATGCTGACCATTTCCCTTGTGCTCTTTAATCCATGTTCCTCACTTGGCTTCCATTTTAGCATTCTAGTCTAGTTTTCCTCCTATCTTTATTTCCTAGTCTCTTCTGTTGGTTTTCTCCCCCTTCTCTTTAATGTTACAGAAACTCAAGTCTCCAAGAGGGATTTCATCTATTTTGCCAGCTCTGGCAGTCTACCAACCCAGTCTCCTGGATTAGCCTGGCCCACACCTTGCTTAAGCTCCAGACTCATCTCTGCCTATCTCCTCAACAGTACCATTGAGGAGCTCAGGCAGCAAGTTCATCAGCATGTCAGAGTCAGGTCACACTACAGAATTCTGCAACCCAACAATTTGCTATTTTTCTCTTAGGCTGGAATACATTAAATTGCCAACTTAATAGGTACAAAACTGGACTCCAGGGGCTGGCAGGGTGGCATGGCACATTAAGCCACCTCCTGCACTACCAGTATCCCATGTGAGAGCCTATTTGACTCCCAGCTGCTCTACTTCCAACCCGGCTCCCTGCTAACACACCTTGGAGAGCAGCAGAGGATGTCCCAAATATTTGGGCCCCTGCCTCCCATGTTAGAGGCCTGGATGGAATTCCAGGCTCCTGGCTTTGGCTTAGCCCACTCATGGCTATTGTAGTCATTTGAAGAGTGAATCAGTAAATGGAAGATCTCTCTCTCTTTCTCTCTGTGTGTCTCTACTTCTCTCTCTCTAACTCTGCCATTCAAATAAGTAAACAAATCTTTTTTTAAAAAACAGTCTCTGTATAACTCAGTCTAGTTTCTTACTTGAATCCTTTGGCCATTGTTAACTCCTTTCTTGATCTCATAGTCTATATCCTATCTACCAGGAAGTATTGTCTTCATCTTCAAAACACACCTGATTAATTTTCAGCCTCTACTGTTAGCATCTCCTGTGATCCAAACCATCATCATTTCTCATTTAGATTAAATGTTTCCTGAATCTTTTGTTTCTGTGTTGGTGCTTGAATAGTCTATTTTCGACGACATGGACAGAGATTCTTACAATATATGTCAACCCATATTATTCCATTGCAAAATACAACATAAAGAAAAGGACAATTTTGCAATGGCACCCTACTAATTTTTAAGAGAAAACAACAATGACTTACAATGGTTTCTAATTCCCTATTATGCCAACAGTATTCATAGTACCATTGAATAATATTGAAACATATATCTTTGGGACTGAATCCAGAGCTAATGAATCTGAATCTTTGGGCATGAAGCTGAAAAATCCATGTCAATGGGCAAGCACTGTGACATGGCAGATATTAAACCATAGCTTGGATTGCCCACAGCTCAAGCCTTGGTAACGGTGTCAGTCTCAGCTTCTCTGTGCTTCTGATCCAGCTTCCTTCTAATTGACCAGAAGCCTGATGACTTGCTTTAATGTCTTGCTGCAGATACCGCAACAAGTCACAGGTAAAGCAAAGGACTCCAGGCTGTCAGTTGGGGGCCCGGACCACAGGTATGTCTTGCTGTCCTATACAATCTTTAATATTCTGAAAATCTGTCAACAAAAATTAGAACATGAAAGTTTTCATAACAAAATCTATATCCTTTGCTCCTCTGGATGAATTAGGAGATCTAGTAACAGCCTTGGGAGTTAGTAGTTTGTAAAAATAAACTGATGGTAGCTCCCTCTCTGGAGGAGGCACTGACTTTTCTGTACTCCACATCCCCACCACTCTTTATTCTCACACTGGCAACTCTCCTGCTTCATTCACTAATCTGTCTGATCTCTTATGCCAGGGTGTTAAGCTGCTCCCTGTGAAGCCAACATTCCATGTGAACATAGGTAGAATCGTGGCTGCTCCACTTCCAGCTCCCTGGGAAGGCAGTGCAAGATGGCCCAAGTACTTGGGCCCCTGTCTCCTATGTGAGAGACTCAGATGGAGCTTCAGGCAACTGCTAATGTGGCCAATTGTTGAATCAACCAATAGATGGAAGAATAACTCTCTCTTTGCCAACCAAATAAATAAGCAAATAATTTAAAAAATATATTTATGTGTTAGCCTCATGGTTAAAGTCCTCACCGCGAATGTGCTGGGATCCCATATGGGTGCTGGTTCTAGTCCCAGTGGCCCCGCCTCCCATCCAGCTCCCTGCTTGTGGCCTGGGAAAGTAGTCAAGGATGGCCCAAAGCCTTGGAACCCTGTACCCATGTGGGAGACCCAGATGAATCTCCAGGCTCCTGGCTTCAGATTGGCTAAGCTCCAGCCCTTGTAGCTGCTTGGGGAGTGAATTAACGATGGAAGATCTTCCTTGCTGTCTCTCTTCCTCTTTGTATATCTGACTTTGCAATAAAAATAAATAAATCTTTAAAAAATATATTTATTTGTCACTCCTGCCTTATCCTTTCACACATTAAATCCTTCAAGGTTCTTCCAAGTATGATGGAATGACAATAACGCAAGCATGATCAGAAAATCTTGTTGCATAAACAATCTCATGTAAGACAATAAACAATTAGATAGGAACTTAACATATAAAAATAAACTGATACAAACTTTTTAAAGGTACATATGTATCCATCCAGCAACTGCATTTTTTTTTTAATTTATTTTGTATTTTTATTGGAAAGGCAGATTTACAGAGAAGGAGAGACAGAGAGAAAGATCTTCAGTCTGCTGGTTTACTCCCCAAGCAGCTGAAACATCCAGAGCTGAGCCGATCTGAGCCAAGAGCCAGGAGCTTCTTCCTGTTCTCCCACATGGGTTTACAGTCCCAAGGCTTCAGGCTATCCTTGACTCCTTTCCCAGGCCACAAGCAGGGAGCTGGATGGGAAGCGGGGTCACCGGGACTAGAACCAGCACCCATATGGGATCCCAAAGCTGCAAAGTGAGGACTTCAGCCATTACGCTACCGTGCCACACCAGGCCTGCAACTGTGCTGTTCAAAAACTTTTCTAAGGAGATCTTCACATACAGAGGCACGGAGTTGGGTGCAAGGGTGTTCACCAGAACTCTAGTAAAACAAGAGTAGGCATACTACCCTAGCACGTATTCTGCCTATTTATAAAAATATTTATAGGGACACAATCACGCCCTTCACTTCCATAGTCTCTGACTGCTCCCAGGCTGTAATAGTGTAAGAGCAGAGTATTGTCCCCACAGCCTGAAGTATTTACCATCTAGCCATTTTACAGAAAAACTTTCCCACCATCACATTCCAGTAGCAAAAACATTGGAAATAAGTATCTACCAACAGCCAATGCATTACTTGTGAGGTGGCCATACACTTTGAATCTTAAGCCCTGAGCAGCCCAGCACTGGAGCCCAATGATTCATTTTGTGTCCTAAGGGCTGATATGTGCACTGTGGGAAGCTCAGCAGTATCTCAGGCCTCACACCTACAGCCTCCGACCCCCCACCCCACTTAGGATGGCCAAAAATGTCTCACATCACTGACACATGCCTCCTGAGAGGGACCAAACAGCCCCCACTGGAGAAACAATACATTTAGACAGATACTATGCTGCCATAAAAATTATTATTTATAAAAATTATTTCACAACAAAGTTCTCGATGTAAGTAGGAACACAAAGCAAGTTAGAAACACTACATATACTATGACCCTAAATTGGTTTTCAAATGCTGCCACAGGGAAAACTTAAACAACAACAACAAAAAGGACTCATGATAAATCATTCAATAAAGTCTTAACAATCACTATCCCTGAACGATAAAACTATGGGGCTTATTTTCTTTGTTCTTTTTTGTATTTCCCATAATGTATATTGTACTAACTTTATAACAGAAAAACTAAAATCCAATAAAAAAGTGACAGATATGAGTAAATAAAGATATATTCAATCAGAATTTCTTCAGGGAAAATTTGATCAACAATAAATACATCCATGGAATTCTTACACCCTGGTGAAATTTTTCCTTGTTTCACTGAAATATTTGCTCAGATTAAGAGGATCCTGTTATTTGTGAAATTTTTAGTCTGACATGCAAGTGCAGATAATTTACATTTGTACAATATTTGGGACATTTTTATGGTTTTGCAAAGGGCTGTGATTACGTGGTTCAGTGGGGCCCTTATAATAGCCCATTGTCAGGATGGTCCAGTTCTCCCCTGCCCCCATGGGAGTTGCAAGTGCAGCATTCCACGTGCTAGAACTTTTCCATGTGCCCCAGTTTAGCACTGCCTCAGAACTGCAGACGTCTTTTTGTTTCAGCACTTCCCCCCTAAAATGCCCTCATTGTTTGCAGTTTATCGGGTATTAGAGATCATTATGACCCAGGCAGCTCAACTCCCTTTACATAAGGACCTACACTCTGAAGAAACTGGCAGTGGCCAAGTTTGTCAGCGATGAAGACATTGCCCCTGGGGCTTATCAAAAGGTCAGTCAGACAGCCCCCAGTCAGAGAAGGGAGCTGAAGGCTGCTAGCTTGAAGGTCAAGTCCACACGAACTGAAAACTGGCAAAAAGCTTCCTCCCCATTAACACACAGACTTCAGGGTCTCTGTCATGAGACTCAGGGGGTCCCTCTTGAATTCTGAAGAACTGCATTGTTTTGGGCAAGTCCTAAGGTTTGCTTTACAGATTATGTGATGCTGAAACTGCACATGGGAATGAAGCACTCTCAGCAACAGCAGCGGTGCACTGCACTGACAGTCTTTATGCAGCCCTTCAGAACTGCCCTCACCATTTATCCGGCCACACATTCCACCAGTACCTGCAAACACTCCTCTGGTAAGTGCAGCAAAGCCCCACATCCCATGAACATCATTTCAAAGTTGGGAAAGCAGAGACAAACATAAAGCAACGCAAACAAGAAGGCAATGTGAAGCCCATAGAGCAATTAGTTAGAATGCACGCAAACCAACCAACCAACCAATTAACCAACCACCCCAGAACAGAAAGCTGCAGGAAGAAAAGGCTCCTGTCCATGGGGTGACACTCTGGCTGGAATCTGAACTATGACAAGAAGCCACTATAGTGAGTCCAGAAGAGGAGCTTACATCCTGACTTGGGAAAGACCATGGCACATTAGAGGCACAAGAATAGCTCCAGCATCCTAAGGCCAGGTCTTGAGGTCTAGATGTGTGATAATTCTGGAGGTCTCAGAAAGGAATGTGGTTTTTCTTCCCTGTTACTTACAATGAGGCGTTAGAGAGTTTTTTTTAATAGAAAAATTATATGATCTGATGATTGTTTTGATAACATCAGTCGGGGGCTGATGTGGACAGAGGGTAGAGTGGATACAGGGATACATACAGCCAAACCTACAAGGGAACTACTAAAAGTTGGCTTCAGAGTGGAAGTAAAAGGTGATGTTATGTTTGGTGCAACAAGATTTTATAATCTGTACAGAGTTTTTACATGATGTGCGTTTTTTTCCAACAACGTTTTTGAATATTTCTCCTATGAGAGATCATGTGGTGGCTTGGATAAAACACTAAGATGCAGTTGGATATGAGATTATATGCCACCAGATACTATCTATGGCTTCTTGGCTTGCATCTAATCTTTTTGATACAGCAATAGGAGTGGGCATTTGGCTTCCTGGTTAACACACCTCCAAGGAAACCTGCATCCCTGCTTCAGAATGTTTAAGTGAAGTTCTCAGCACGGATTCACAGTTTCAGCTTCCTGCTAGTGCACATCCTGGGAGACAGTGGTGGCTCAAGTAACTGGTTTGCTGTCACCATGGAGGCAGACCCCGCTTGAGCTCCCTGCCTCCTCCTGATTTTGATTCTGGCACAGCCCTGACCATTTTGGGCACTTGGGGAGTGAATAAGCAGATCGCAATTTCCTCTGCCTAGTTCTCATTCTCTGTTTCTGAAATCTTAAAAAAAATACTAAACAATGAAAATAGTTTATACTTTAAAAGGGTTTTCTGTACAATGCTATTACTTCATACTGCCATAAAGAAGTTATTACAAATAATATATACCGCTGTACAACACCCCGTTGATCTCTGAAAAGCACACAAGGTAACAGGGCCCACAGCAGAGTGAAGTGGAGACAGTTTAGTGTTCTAAATATCTGGCTGGATCTTGGATTTAAGTTCAAATCCACAGCAAGGTGCTTAAAACTTCTGAACCTTAGTTTTCTATGTGTAAGATAGGATCTTGGACATTCCTGACTTAAAGATTGCTTTGGCAGATGGGTTTAAGGGATAAAAGTTCATGAAATGCATTTGGAACTTAGTAAATAATAATAAGATAATATTCTGCTACTGTCATGTTGGAAAGGTTGCTTTCATCCCAGAAGAGAACTTCACATTGTTCATCTATCTGGAAAAGAGCTGACATCTTAAAAAGAAGAAGCAGATGAGGGGAGAGAGAGTAGGGACGCATTCAGCATCCTTCTGTCTTTTTCTACTTGGCTAATGTTAATTTTGGAGATGAGAGTGACAACAAGTGAGTGAAAGAGAAGAAATAAGCACGGACTCTTCCAAGCAGGAGTAAGAGGCAAAGACTTTAATGAAGTCTGTCACTTCCAAGTGAGCTCAGTCACTGATATTCAAACCGGGCATTAGGGAAATTGTGCATCTCAGAAACTGCATACGAATTTTTGCCTGTGCACTTTCCTTGGGAGAGGTTTAACATTTAAAGATGAAATCATATCACAGATTTACATGTTAGGGGGAGGTAAACAGGAAGCACAAAGAGCCATGAGTTGAACATTGTCTAAGTTTCTGCTGCTCCTCTTTGGATGGCAGCTGGACATGGCCCAATAGCTTGAGAACAATGGCACATGGATTTCTGGTATACTGGCTTCAGCGTGGCCAACCCTGGCCATGTTACTGTTTAGAATATGAACCAGAGGACTAAAGCTCTCTCCTTCTGTCACGATCCCTTTCAAATAAATAGAATAAATCTTAAAACAAAACAAACAAACACACAAACAAAAACCAAGAGCATGGAGAATAAGATAAAAAATTTAAGTTTGTCTTGGTATAAAAAATCCCTCAAAACCCATGCTTTTTTTCCCCCCTAAAGTACCTTGTCTATGAGCCTTTTGAAGACCTCTTCAATATTATTTTCCACACGTTAGTCTAACTTTGAGATGACTTCTACACATCCACATGGAGCATGGACATGTATGTTTTAGACAATCCTTATTTGTTGCCTACTTTCTTATTGTGTAAAATCAAGTTTCATGGCAGCACGTTTAAGACGCAAACATCTAAATCAAGCAGAAGATGTCTGCTTCTGTGGAGCATTTCAGACCTGAAATTTTCTCTAGGTGAGCCGCCTTCGTGCTCCTTGGATGAATCATAAACTCAGTCCAATCCCTGGGATTCATGTGTGATGGTATTAGCCTGAGAAACTGCTGAGAAGCTTTCAAGTTGAATGTGTCTATGGAGTGTTCTCCTGATCAAATCAAGAGTGTATATTTTAGCCATGAATGACACTTTCATCTCAAAACTTATACGCAGAGTATAATACTAAATTCTTATTGACCTTCTCAAACCAAAATGGAGGACAAAATGAAAACTACTGCTTTCAAACAAAATGGCCCATGATCTACATCTTTGTCGTCTAAAAATCTAATTAATGAAAACATATCCTTTTGGAGGTAGATAGCAGTTTTTTCTCATCACAGAAAAAAACTAAGTTGAGAAGATGATTTATCACATCCTACAAATCAAGCCCTCAGATGGATTTAAATTTTGTCACAAGTCCATAAATATATAAATTTAAAAGTTGGACGTACCTATATAAGACTAATATACCTATTAAGATAGTCCCATTTAGACGTTTTTGTATGTCTGATAAAAATAATGAATACAGGAAATAAATTATAAAATGACAAGGTAAATTTGAGAATGAAGACAGGAGCCCTGAAAGAGATTAACAGGAATAAATATGAGTACCACAAAAAATTCATGGAAAATGGTAGCAAAAAAATTTTACTTTTGTACAAATATTTTTAGAAATCCATGCATAAGTTCATGATACACAGTGCATTAGGGAAACATTATGAATTGATTCCAAAATGTTTTTGCACCAGAATCATTTTCCATTCCATTTTTACGTTAATGTTTTTGAAGTGACTTCATATAAGGACTTCTGATTATGAAAAAGAATTACAAAGTGAAAATGAAGCACTTACTGAGCACTTATTATGGGCCAGATACTACTTTTTCTAATATTTTCAGTGGAGTCTCTCATTTCTCCTCCAACCCTACAGAGAAAAGGCTTTTACTATACCCATTGTGGGAATGAGAAAATCAGGGATCATTCCTAATTCTGTAATGAACACTACCATGTTAGTTATAGAACTTATATTTTCAAAACAGTATTTTTGGTTTTGAAACTGTATAGACATTTTTCATAACAACTATTCTCAGTATTTATTTTTATATGAACTCATTAGAAATAAACCTTCTTTTCAGAATGTGGTCCTCACCTTGGTGGACAGTGGGTGTGCAATTAAAGCTGTACCCAATTCCCAAGGAAAAGGAACAGCCAGCCATTCAAGCTAGCGCTGTCAACAAAGCTGGGACTTAACAAGAAGGAAAGTCAAAATGAACATTTGTTCTGGGAAAACTGCCTTAGGACTCTGAGTAATTTAAGGGTTGATGTTTTCTTCTTTCTTTCTTTTTGTGGGAGGAGGAAGGGTAGGGTCAGCAAACAGAATCTTCCAGTCTCAATAGGAATTTTTGTTAACCAGAAGCATCTAAGTATCATGAGTTTTTAAAGGAAAGGTTAAAACACTGCACAATTAGCAAAGTCTTTTATAAGAAAATAAGCCACTGTGTTACCAAAATACCAGTTGCCATATACCTAACTGCAAGCCAGTATCAAAAAAGAAAAGAAGAAAAAGGGTCACACTACCATTTTGGTTAAAAAAAAACAACAATGATAAAACGTGTTGGATAAAAATAAAAACCAGTTATATAGTCGGTCTCTGAAAATCTAATTTTTAATGGGTAGTGCACAGAAAAAGGGGCCTTAACATGAAAGAAAACAATTCACTTTTATCCCCAAGGAAGCTAACTGGAGTGTTACATGGTGAGTAGAACAGTAGGTGATACACATATAAATGTACATGTAGCGTACACCTAACTGTGTAAGACAAGGGCTCCATTCATGGGCAATTTTACACTTCAAAGAAATATTGACCATGTGTATGGATTTCTGCTTGTGACAACCAAGAACACTTGGTAAGGGTGAAGATGAGGAGGCTACGACCAGCATCTGGCGTGTAGAGGCCAAGGCAATGCTAGTGTCCTTCAATGCAAGGAACAACTCCTCACAGCAGAGAACACTTGACTCCCATGTCAGAGGAACTGTGGTGCAAGAATTCCAGTTCTCCAACCTACTCCTTATAGTGATAGATTCCAGAACAACACATGGAAACTAATCAAGGCAGGCATAAGATGGCAAAGATACCACATGAACCACACATGGGCTCCCTTCTAGTATCTGAGTTTCACTGTTAGTCAGTGGTTATTTCATGTCTTATCTTCACATGCCAAGAAGACCTTTCAGTTAATTAGAGGGAGGAAGAATAGCACCACTATTGTAAGCAGCCTAATTCAAAATTCAAGGCATGAACAAGGATTCTACACAGAAACATGGATAGTAAAGGATAATAGACACAATCCAGCACAAATAATGATCAGCTGTGCCTGAAAACTACACAGAATGAAAGTGAACAATCATAACGATGTAAAAAGCAGATGAGGAATCTGTTTTTGGTGTCTCTGGGTCATTCTGAACATCTGTGAGTTCACACTCCAAATTTGAGAGTGTCACTTAAAAATCTGTTCTTTCTGATAAAACAATAAAGAAACATCGGTGGACTTGCTAAGAAAGTGGGAAGCTAGCGAATTCTTACTTCACAGTATTTATAATCAGCTTACAGGGCCTCGTAAAAGCGCTCTTTATTCTCTTAAACTGTTGATAAAGCAACAAACAACTTTTTCCCATCTATTTAGTTTCTACCTTCGAGAACAGGAGGTCAGGGATTTGGCAAAGCACTAGGACACCACCTGTCATGCCTGCACCCCGTAACAGAGTGCCTCAGTGTGAATCCTGACTCTTCTTGATTCCAACTCCCTGCTCATGCACTGTGTGAGGCAGTAAGTGGTGACTACTTCCTGGCTTTGGTATGGGCCAGCTCTGGCTGTTGCGGGCATGTGAGTGTTACCAAGGGATGGCAGATACTTCTCTCTGCCTATCAAAGGCATTAAATAATAAGAATATGTCTTATGCTTGCAATGGGGGAATCTCAACTGAATTTGAACTGTGGTTATGCAACAAGGTGGAGGAATCCACCATGGTGGGAGGGTTTGGGGAGGGGTGGGGAGAATCCAAGTACCTATGGAACTGTGTTACATAATACAATGTAATTAATGAATTAAAAATAATAAATAAATTAAAAAAAATAAGAATATATCTTTAAAAGTTAAAAAGGAACTGTTGCTTTCCAATATAGTTTTCAGTCATTTGGATATGGCACACAGATTTTTGTTTTTCTAAGTACTTTTAAAAGTATAAAGAGAAGCTTGTCAAAGGGGTGCTAATTGCTAAAGCTAGATGACAGGAGGAGACCCATTGTTGCTATCCTTTTTACATTACAGAACTTCTTCCATAACAAAGAGTTATTAAAAAGGAAAACTGACTTAGCAGTTAGGAAGCGGGCACCCTACATCAGAGTACCTGTGACTGCTCCCCAGCTTCCTGCCAATCAGGCCCTATGAGCAGTGCTGAGGGCTCTAGTTACTGGGTTCCCACCACTCCCATCAAAGGGAGCATTTTCTTCGTGCCTCCTTGCTTCAGCCTTAACTTCTGAGAGCATTTGGGGAATGGATGGAACTGTTAACTTTTTTAAAAAAAAGAAACAATGTTAAAAGTTTTTTGTATAGTCACACACACATTCGTGTTGCCTTGAGCATATGCATGAAATAACTGAATTTTGAAATTCCTTGCAGCTTGAAAGATTCTAGATCTGATTTCATCTTATTGTTTACCTCTCCTAAAACAATCTTCCCACAAAGATTTTGTTCAAACAATGCCCATAGCAGATAAACGCTGACCCAAACAACCTCACAGCACTCTTACCAAAATGACAAGGAGTTTTGACTATTGAAGTGAAGGCTTCTTCTAGAAAACACCCCTGTCTGTGGTTTCTGGGTTTCCAGTACTCACCTCTCTACATTCATACTGAAATATGAAATGAGGTAGCTATGCCTTTACAATAAATATGCCTAGAAAGTTACTATTTGACATAATTCCAGAGGCAGATTTTAAACCAGAAATGACTAAGAAAAAAGTATGTAATGAAAGGCTAAACAACACAATGGTTTTGATTCATTTTCTCTTTTATAGAACATTTATTTAAATGATCTATATAACTTTATTTTAAAACATTTTAAACTTATTTACTTATCCATTTTATTTATTTGAGAAGCAGAGAGACAAAATAAGCTCCCATCTGCTGGTTCACTCCCCAAATACTTGCAATGGTTGAGCTGGGATATAAAGCCAAGAGCCAGGTTCAAATCTGGGTATCCCAGATCCTCCACTAGTGCCTCACAGGATACATATTAGCAGGAAGCTGAAATTGTACGACTGGGATTTGAACCCTGCAACTTTGACATGGAATATGGGCGATTCAGCAAGTTAGTCACTAGGCTAAATACCCACCCCATTTTCCACATTCAAAATAGTTATTGGAAAAACATGAGAATGACTCATCATAATTCTCACTCTATCTGTGCAGAGGTAAAACTAGGGAAGAAAATGAACTTCTACTGAGCATCTCTTAGATACAGGCATCATGCTCCGGCTGTTATACGCAAGCTTACTTTGTTCTCACAGTAACATAAGTTCTATTTTACAAATGAAACGAAGGCCAGGGGCTTAAATCACCAGTCCCCAGGCAATGTTAGCAGGACTGGAGCAAACACTGCCAAATTAAAAACAAAACAAAACAGCAACAACAAAACTAAGGCTCCATGTTTGCTAAGGAGGACTTACGAATATCCCCCCATCATAAAACCTACCCACTTAACCTGCCCCTTGAATCCTGCAATATCATGTCCCATTTAACTTCTGATAGTGTGGTCCTGTTGACTTTTTAACCATAAGTTACAGCATTCTAATCCTAGGAATACTTGGAATTACAAATAGCCCTTTGCTAAGTAGAAGGAATTACCACTATCAAAAAGAACAGAATGAATTTCATAGAAGAGCTTAATGCTGAAAACACCCTATGTGTTGGTTATCAACATGCTTCCTTAGATCCACCTTTGTGGATGAATCTTAAACTGAGTTCTACTGGTAAACGTCCTATGTGTTGGTTAAATTTCCAGCTTTGCTACAGTAATATTTCTTCTGCAGCATGTCATGAATATGATCAGCTAAAGGCCAGTTTATACCCAACTTGCTTTAATGGTGAAAGGTGGTTAGAAAAGAGGGGAAGAGGCATAAAGGGCATCAAGTCAAATAGTCCAATATTTCAAAGTCATGGATGGTAAACAAAACTGAAGAATTTGTCAGACTGAAGTATTCAAACCATGCTAAATGTGTTAAGGCTAACTTAAATGCCAATAACTTACATATGTATAAACAAGATTTTGTTACCTTATTCTTTTTTGTTTTTAGAAACAATCTATTGGGCCTGGCGCGGAGGCCTAGCAGCTGAAGTCCTTGCCTTGAATGTGCCGGGACCCCAAAGGGTCGCTGGTTCTAATCCCGGTGGCCCTGCTTCCCATCCAGCTCCCTGCTTGTGGCCTGGGAAAGCAGTAGAGGATGGCCCAAAGTCTTGGGACCCTGCACCCATGTGAGAGACCCGGAAGAGCTCCTGGCTTCTAATTTTGGATTGGCTCAGCACTGGCCGTTGTGGTCACTTGGGGAGTGAATCATTGGATGGAAGATCTTTCTGTCTCTCCTTCTTCTGTATATCTGACTTTGCAATAAAAATAAATAAATCTTAAAAAAAAAGAAACAATCAATTGTAGTTTTTCAAATGCATCCATATACATCACTTTTCAGGCTATAACTTACTTAAGGGAAACCTCTCAACTACAGTCCAGCTGTCTTGATTTTTGTACCCTGTGTGCCTTACATGCATATGTGTGTAATAAGCAAATACTGAACAAGCAAGTAAGACACTAGAATCTTAGAAGAAAAAGCAGGTCCTCCAATGTCAAAAAAAATGGCAGAATGGCATATTTATTAAAGTTCACTAGTAAGCCATGGTGTGGTTATTTTTAAGATACTATCATTTAATTGTAGAAATATTCAGTCATAAATACTATAATTACTCAGGACATCCAAGAAGTAAGAATATAATCGTGAAATGTATAGTCCTGACCAATTTGAAATTTTTGATCTTGAAAAGCATTCATAAGCCAGTGTTAACGGTCATATGCTTACTGAGATACACATGAAATTACTGATCTAGATACAGGGTCTGGTTTTCATTAGGGCATGTGCTTGTTTTCTAAAATTAAAGAGCAGCACTGTGTTGTAACTATTTCCTTAGTAAATACAGCTTGCTTCCATAAAATGTTTAAAATGTTTCCAAACACTCCAAATTTAACTCACTGGGATCTGAACCTACAAAATTTCATATCAAAAGGAATGAGGATAGTATCTTGCTTAGGTAAATTAAGAAAAGGTCGGGGCCGCTGTTATGATGCAGTGGATTGGACCTTTGTCTACAAGCGCTAGCATCCCTTGTTGGTGTCAGGGTCCCAGCTGCTGTATTTCTGGTCCAGGTCACTGCTGGTATGCCCAGGAGGGTAAGGAAGGATGGCCAGGGTGTTTGGGCCATTTCACCCACTTGGGAGACCCAGGAAAGACTTCTGGCTCTGGATTTGAGACACACCTAGACATAGGCCCAGCTCCAAACATTGCAGCCATCTAGGGACTGAACCAGCAGATGAGGGATCTATCTCTCCCCTCTCTAACTGCCTTTGAAATAAAAATGAATCAATCTTTAAAAAGAAAAAAAAAGGCGTAAATTAAGTACACTGGTAATTTTCTTAATAATTAATTAATGAGATTTCTTCCTACATTTTAATCTCCAAGTCTGACATTCAGATATAAGAGCTTTGCATATAAAATGGCATCATATTATTTTTCATAATAATGAGCATTTATCAGCAATCTCCAACATAAGCATGGGAAAAATTTACTTAAATTATTATATAATTATTTTAAATGATACATACACCTAAAAGATGAGAATTTGAAAATACAATTCAGATATCAAAGCATAAATCAATGATTGTATAGACACAAAAACATATGCACTAGTAAAGAGTAGGATGTATTATTTCCTGCAAAACATCCAATGAACAGATCTCTTAGAATTCATGCTTGAAGCAACTGAAATTAAATTCTTTCTCTTTTCTCCGGGCTATAGTGAAGTGTGATATATAGAAACCAGTCATATATTTATTTGGGAGAGAAGTGTGACTGATTATGTTTAGCACCTGTGTTTGTATATGTGCACTGTGCAGTGGCTGGATGAAATATAAAGGAGTGAATTTCTCTTAAGGTGTTTACATTTCATTAGAACCTTTGAAACTAGGATTTATACCTCCTCCTCCTCTGTGAAGTACATTCTTCACAGCAGATCTGTTCAAACTATGTGAATTGTTTATTATTTTTGCAGGTCAAACAATCCAATTTGCCTGGAATATATTCAGAGGGTACAACTGGCTTTCGTTGCTAAAGACAAAAAGTAGGATAAATGGAGGTCTTCAGTTGCAAAGAAAGGAGTCAAGCTCCAGGATTCTTCTTAATATCCTAGCTTAGTAAACAGGCAACCACCACAGTCCTCCTTCCTTCTGCAGAACCACCCAGGCCTTTGCATTCTTTCTTTCTCCAGGACTTAATTCATAGGGCACTGACCAACACACCAGTGGGCCAAGAAGGTCTCACTACTGCCACCTCACAAGTGGACAGTAAACCCTTAAGCCAGGGGAAGCAATAATTTGTGAAAAAGCAGGCAATGCATACATAATGAAACATCATGTTAAACATCTGGAGGGTTCTCATCCTGCAACCCAATTAAAATATCCTCTTCTCACCCACAATATTGTTATTTGAAAATAAAACTGCCCAATCCTTATAGCAAGATTAGATGAGTATGAATTGCACCTGTCAGTATTGCAAGCACTGTGCACACATGACTGTGCATCCTTCTGGTAAAGGGGCAAAAGAAGAAGTCCACTACAGCTGACATAAGGAGTAAGGCCACAAAAAATATTTTACTGAGCACAAGTACTTTGTTAGCTCAGATTTCAAAAAAGGAGAGAATCTCCCTTCTCATTTACAGTGTCATAATCCATTGTGTCATAGTTAATAAAAAGTACAGTATTGTAACTATATTGTGTTCCTGAAAGCCTGTTGCACCTTTATGTCATCCTAATTTCCAAAGGTTGAGTAGGCACTGCCACCAAACAATTCAAGGACCTTCTTTTTATCATGTTGTTAACACGTTCATCAGGACAATATAAAATCACTGGCTTAGTTTATACCTCAATAACACCCCTGGAACCAGCCAGTTCTGCCTTTTTGTCCAATGAGCTGTACTATTATGTGTATCTAAAAAGAACTGACTGCACTAGCATAAATGAGAGGCACTCAATCACCGGACATGATGATCAAGCAACTCTAGGGCTGACATTTGAGTCACCTTCATGCAAACTCAACTGTGCACCATCATCACTGCTCCATTACCTCAGCTCCTCCTTTGAAGTCCTGAAAAAACCTTATATTACAAACTCAGCACACATGAAATCTCTCAAGGAAGAATTCATCTCCTGAAGAGAAATAGTGGCATAAAACATGAAATGTAATGCAGGACATGCCTCTTTCCTATTTTTAGACAGAAAATGGCATTCAAACATCAATGGTATTACTGATGCTCACCGAACAATGAAAAGGAAAGCTCATCAAAAAAAACCTTAAAACAATTAACATAGGGCTCGGCGGCGTGGCCTAGTGGCTAAGGTCCTCGCCTTGATCCCATATGGCCGCTGGTTCTGGTCCTGGCAGCTCCACTTCCTCTCTATCTCTCCTCCTCTCAGTATATCTGACTTTGTAATAAGAATAAAATAAATCTTTAAAAAAAAAAAAAACAAAAAAAACAATTAACACAAATAAAATCATCAAACAACTCTTTGCACTCATCTAATTTTTACTCTCTAAAAGTAACTGGTTTTAGAGTTTACATTTATTCTCTATGTCTATTTCTAGGCTGATTTAGTAGAATTAAATAAAGTCATGTAAATATATGCATTTAAAACAAACATCTGATTACATGATGCACATTTTTCTGTAGCTTGCTTCTTTAAAATAATAACAAAGCCAAGTTTTCAGATGAACACACCTAGATATACCTTTATTTCTTCTTTTTTTTTCAAGATCTGTTTATTTACTTGAAAGGCAGAGGGAAAAAGAGTAAGAGATCTTCCATATGCTGGTTTACTCCCCAAATGGCAAAACAGCAAGAGCTTGGCCACGCTGAAACCAGGAGCTATGATTCCATCCAGGTTTTCCACATCAGTGGCAAGGACCCAAGTGCTTGAGCCATCATCTGATGACTTCCCATGCACATTTCAAGAAGCTGGTAGGTCTAACTCTTTAGAAAAGCAGCTACTTAGTGTTCCACAATACAGAAAAAAATTTTTTTAATCATTTCTAGAATAAAGGCTTTTAGGTACTCAATTCTCACTACTATAAATAATGTATGTTACTCAATGAGCATACTGTACCATTCTGTAAGTTTTTTGTAAAGTGGGACAATTGAGAGAGGAGACATTTGGGCAAAGAGCAGGCCTATTTCACATTTTGATGGATGATACTCAAATTCCCTGCAAAAGGCCATCCAAGTACTCACCCACGTCTTCCTTAACACTGTATCCAACATATTTGGAAGCTTTCTAACAACTTCTGTGAGCAGCTCATAGATGATTATCACACTTCAGAGGGGAAAAAGCATAAGCCTTCATGTCAAATCATAAGCAAAGTTCCTACTCTAAAAGATGACAGTGTGAGGGAAAACAGGAACAGGAAAAAAAGAGAACTGGTACATTTCTAAGGTAGCACACAAGGAAGCTAGACAAGCAAGCAGGACTGCAAGTTCCTGATGAATATTTTGTTTGGCTCTCTGGTTGGGATGTGTCTCAATATTTAAAGTGCTTCCTTAAACATTTTTTTAAACCAGTGCAAAATGATGTAATAGATACCTCCCTATTGCCTATATCAAAAACAAAATTAACATATCATTCTCTTTGCTGTAGAATACTAGAGGTAACAACAACTCCCAGAAGTTCCCCTATCTCCTTAGTCAGAGGCAGCTCTCACCCAGAATTTGCTATGTGCTGTTCCAATCCATTTTTATGATTTTACAACACAGCAACTCTAAAGTATTTATATCATGTTTCATTTTCTTAAAAAATTACATAAATGTTGATTATATGAATATTCAAACCAATTTGCTTTTGTTTCTCAATATTAGCTTACTGAGATCTATTCATAAAGATACAAAGATAATTAATTCATTTATTTTCTCCATTTAATGATTTTCTATCTAATCCATCCCTGTACTGATCAACATTTAAGCTGGAACTGCAATTTTCACAAGTATAAGTAGTTATGCACAAATATCCTTTGTTTGTCTTCTTTGGGGATTCTTTAAGATTCAAAACTTGAAGTGGAGTTGCTAGATAGCAGGTTATTACATGAAAGTTGTATGAAATGTCAGATTGTTTCCCATAGTGTATGAACAGTCCATGCTCTTGCTAACAATATATGGGTTCTAATTTCCTTATTCTCTTCAAGCATGATCTTACTTTGATCTCTAACTTTGCCAATCAGATTGTGTGTAAACACATTTTCAGTTATAGCTTTAACTGAAATTTTTCTGATTATAAATCAAGTAGAGTTTTTGTAAATTACTTATGTATAATCTGTCTTCGCTCTCTGGTTTCCTTTTGGATACTAATCAGTTTTTTATATCTCGTAAATATTAGTCTTATGCTCATTGTTCATGTTATCAACATTGTTTTCCTGATTATTATTTGTCTTTAACTTTGTGTTTCTAATTAATAACATCTCCCAAAAACATGGTTTAAAATCCAACAGAATCCGGGAAAGAAAATCACCATATTCTATCACCATAAACATACATCAAAGACTTATTTTCTAAGAACTTTTTTCATATTACTCCAATCCCATTATAGAAATTATCTCATTTTAAAAGCTGAACATCATGATAATGTAAAGGAACTAGCTCTGACTTAAATCTTTAAAAAAACTCTGCTTGTCCATGTGGAAAATGAATGTTCTCAGATTGTTGCTTACTCCTAAGGAGAAAAATAAATTCAAAACAGAGTTATCAGATAAAAGATATAAAAACCACTGAAGCTTCTCATGTACTTTACCAGATTGTCTTCCAGGAAATTGTACCAACTCACAATAGCATCACAGTGTGTATTCATTTTCAATCAACTTCATAAGAGATGAAATTGTAATGTGAACAAGCCACAAACTGGCAAATATCAATATAACATACAAACAAAACATCTTACTACTTTAGTTAAATACTGTTCTAGAATTGTAATTTTGCTAGGTTAACTGCAGTGCTACTTTTTAAAAAGATGAGGGAAAGGTGGGATGAAAAAGGAAAATGGCTAGCTTAAAAACTTATGGTCAAATACAGGTGTGATATAGAAGATGAACAGCTGTGGTTCTGTCTTTTTTTTTTTTTTTTTTTTGCTTTGCTATTTTATTTCATGAGGCAAAGCAAAAAACGTCTCCATACCTAAGGAGTACACAGTTCCTGCTGGAATGTTCTCTTGCTGTACAAAAGAGTGCAAAGTTTAGTTACAGTACCAGAGTTAACCAGGTGGCACAAGCAACTCCTCAGGCAACATTTTTGTTCTCTTTCCAACCCATGTATCCATGTATCTATCCATCCTGGATTCTACTTCTAGATCATGAAGCAAAAGAGTAGGTGGAAATCTTTCAAAGTATAAGAATTTTAGAGGAAAAAAGAACCTGAAGATCTTGGTTAAGCTGCTCTGTTCTTGAAAAGCAATCACCAAAACACTAGAGATCATTCTCTCCCTCTTTCCCAAAAGTCAGTTTCTAATGTTTACTGTTGTAAAAGTTCTTCTGAACCAACTTACAGAAACTTCTGCCCACCCAGAAGAAATACAGTCTTTTCCTCTCCCTTGTGCACGTGCAGCTATGTTTATTCTCAAGAGCAGTGACAGTGATCTGGTCTCCTGAATCTAGGAACCGGTGGAGAGGAGTAGTCTAAGGAAAACTCACTACTGGGAGGGAGAGCAAATGATACTGGCTTAAAGTAAATGTTGCACGTAAACTATCCAAAGATGCCGTTGATGGATAGGGTAGGTCTCCAGTTTGAAATCAAGAGTGATTTAAATATAAGTTTGGCACTTGAACACAGGCATGAGGCTCTGAGGAGGATACAATATTCAGTTCATGAACCAAGTCCAAGTCCAACTACATGATCTCCAAATGGTCCACGATGAATCTTTCTTTCTGAGTGGAATGTGAATTTTCAGTGAAAGACAGACCCTTGTTTTTGTCTGTTCATTTGCTTTGTCTTCAGCATCCCTAGACCCTTTAACATTATCAGGTTTAGAAATACTCAATGTAATGTGTTCAGTGACTCAGTGAATAAATTATTTATTTATTCAACTAGCTAAACTCACAAGGCCTCATTTACCAGCCTTCTTCCAATTTCAAAAGAAATCATATATGGGAAAGTTTTGTACATTAAAGTAGAAATTCCAGAAATCAATGGACTATTTAATTTAGATTTCAAGCTTGAATCCCTTCCATTCTTTAGTACTAAGGGTATTATAGTAAAGTGATTAAGAACCGAGATTATGAAGGAAAGAGGGAAGAGGATCAAATTTTAGCTCTATTATTTTTAATTGGGTGGTCTTGGGCCAATTGTAAAATCTCTCTTCAAGCAAAACAGCCATTAATGGTGCCAACCTCAACAGTGACAACATTAACTACCATATTGGACAACTTGCACACAGCATTCAGCACACTCACCAACATATATTAGGTAGTCAACAAATTAAACTGCAGTTTCCTTTGTGTATGTGTGACCAAAGAAATAGAAAAGGAATTGTATTGACAGCTGCTATTGTAAATCACACTCAACAGTCTACAGGTGACCAGTCTGTTCTAGACACTCTCCATTTGAGGTCTTATAAGATAGGTCAACAAAAATCATCTTCTGGATGGATTCTATAATCCATTTCAGAACATAACATATTTAATCAGTCTTGTGGAAAGCACTCTTTCTGAGCATTTAAGAAATGATAACATTAGAGACTATGAAAAATAAGACAGAAAAAGTTAAAATGTCACAAGTGCATTCTGCTACTTTAAAAGATTTTTTAATGTCTCAGATAAACCACTTTGAAAGAAAGACACCAGGTAGAAGGCCAAAACAATAAAGTTTCAGTTTTATATCCCTACAAAGTGTGACATTATATATACAACTATTTTACAGTAAAATTAACAAAACAACAACTAAAAGATAAATAGTAGAACAGATATTATCTGACTCTGAGACATACTAGACTGCTACATTAATAAGGACAGTTTGTAAATGGTGTCAAGATAAATAGATCAATATATTGGCATGCAAAGTCCAGAAATATGACCAACACATACGACGAACTACTTTCTGAAAAAGGCGATGCAATGGAGAAAAACCTGTCTTGCAATAAATGATGTTGGGCTATTGGAAATGCACAAGGAAAGAAACGGATTTCAAGCCATATTGAAGAATACACAGAAAAATTAATTCAAAATAAATCATAAAACCCAAAACTTTAAGATTTTTGAATGAAAACAGAAAATTCCCATGACTTCGTATGTATGAATTCGTACTAAAGAAACTACTAAATTGAACTTCATCAAAATTAAAAACCTTTGCTCATCAGAAAAACACTATTGACAGAATGAAAAGACTACAACTAGAGCAAAATATGTGCAAAGCTTGTATTTGAGAAATCCAGAACACAGACATCTCCAAAGAAGATAAGCAACTCAATTTAAATTTTAGGCATACAATTTGCATAAGTACTTTATCAAAACAAGATACAAAGATGGCAAATGGGCCCATAAAAAGATACACCACATCATCAGTCAGTAGAAAATTCCAAATTAAAACCAAAATGAAGGGGCTGAAATTGTGGTGCAGCAAGTTAAGCTATCACCTGCAATGCTGGCATCTCATATGCACACCAACAGCACCGGTTCCTGTCTCCACTGCTTCACTTCTGATTCAACAGTCTAGTAATACGACTGGAAAATCAGCAAAAGATGGCCCCTGAACCCAATTGGCAAAAACAGTTGTTGTTCCTAGCTCTTGATATGGGGCATCAGCCTGGTCCAGTCCTGGCCATTGTAGCTATTTGGGGAGTGAATCAAGATAATGGAAGACCTTTCTGATTCTCTCTTTCTCTGTAACTCTTCTTTGCAAATAAATATAATAAAGTTTAAAAAAAAGAAAATCCACAAAAGGTAGTATTAGTGTATTACATACCTTTTAGCACACAAATCTTCTATCAGAAAATGAAAAAGACTGACCACACCAAGTGCTGCAGAAGACATATGGAACTGGAGCTTTCACATATTACTGGAGAGAATATAAAGAGGTAAAACCATTTTGGAAAAAAGTTCATTTCTTTTTTTAAAATATTAAGGTGCAGGGCCCGGCAGCGTGGCCTAGTGGCTAAAGTCCTTGCCTTGAATGCCCCAGGATCCCATATGGGCACCGGTTCTAATCCCGGCAGCTCCACTTCCCATCCAGCTCCCCACTTGTGGCCTGGGAAAGCAGTCGAGGACGGCCCAAGGCTTTGGGACCCTGCACCCGCGTGGGAGACCCGGAGGAGGTTCCAGGTTCCCGGCTTTGGATTGGTGTGAACTGGCCGTTGCGGCTCACTTGGGGAGTGAATCATTGGATGGAATATCTTCCTCTCTGTCTCTCCTCCTCTCTGGATATCTGACTTTGTAATAAAATAAATAAATCTTTTAAAAAAAAATTAAGGTGCAGATCCCAGGTATACAATAAAGAGGAACAAAGCAATGCACAGATATAAAACCTGTACATGCAGGCCTGGTGCAATGGTTCAGTAGCTAAATCTTCACCTTGCAAGGCACCAGGTTCCCATATGGCTGCCAGTTCATGTCCCAGCTGCTCCATTTCCCATCCAGCTCCCTGCTTGTAGCCTGGGAAAGCAGTGAAGGACGGCCCAAAGCCTTGGGACCCTGCACCCACATGGAAGACCTGGAGGAAGCTCCTAGATCCCGGCTTTGGATCACCTCAGTTCTGGTCGTTGTTGAACCATTGGATGGGAGATCTTCCTCTTGTCTCTGTAAGTTCTGCCTTTCCAATAAATAAATCTTAAAAAACAAAAAAACTACCTGTACATGAATATTCTTAGAACTTCTAATATTCCAAAGTTGTAAACAACCCAAAATGCCTATGTCACTGGGTTATGGATGACAGAATTATGCTATATCTTTATAAAGGAATACCATTTAATAGTATAAAAGATTGAAACACTGATATACACTATAAACCTGAACCTCAAATTAATTATGCCGAGTGAAAGAACCCAAACTCTTTGCCCTGGGTCTGTGCCCAGGAAAGCAGCAAATGATGGCTCAAGTACTTGGGCCCCTACCACCTATGTTGGAGATCTGGATGGAGTTTTTGGTTTCTGGCTTTGTCCTGAACTAGCCCTAGCCATTGTGGCCATTTGGAAAGTCACCCAGTGGGTGGAGTATTTCTTTCTCTCACTCAGGATCCCCACTATCCCCTGCTTCTGAATGTCTCATTCTGTCAAACAAATAAGTGAAATCTCTGTGCTGGTGTTACAGTATCGTGAGTTAAGCTGCCACCTGTGTTGCTGGCATCCCAAGCGGGCACTAGTCCATGTCACACCAGCCAAACTTCCAATCCAGCTCCAAGCTAATGTACCTGGGAAAAGAGTGGAGGATGGCACACCTGCTTGGGCTCCTGTACCCGTGTGGGAGGCTCAGAAGAACCTCTTGGTTTCTGGCTTCACCCTGGCTGTAGTGGCCATTTAGAGATGGAAAATCAATTCATCAATCTCTTTTTTCTTTGCCTTTCAGTAACTAAATCAAATAAAGCCTTACAAAAATCTGTAAAACAGCAAACCAAAAAATACCAAAAACAAAAACAGAGCTAGGCCTCAGATACCATTCATGACCTCAACCTTACTGGTCCACAGGCCTTGCTATCGCTTGAAACCAGCAGGAAATTTTTTTTGTAAGAACCACTTACAAGGCCACTCACACCCTGCATGCCAGGTCTGGGCCCAGCAGTCATTATTTTTAAAGGCTCTTAAGAGCATGCCACAGATTGGGAGTCATTATTTTCAAATACAAACTGGACCCACAGCATAGAGGAAAAACTGTTCTTTTCATACACATAGAATTTCTGTCTCCATGGTTTCATGATAATTAAAATCAGGGCCCAAATGATGCGGTCAACTTGAAGGGAAAATCTAATTTCTAAATTCTTTGAAGATTTATAATCCATACACACACACACACACACACACACAACTGGAAAAAGCAGAATACGACAAAAAATATCATTGCAATATTCTTCTAACTATTCTATATCCTCAAAAACAAAAAGATGTTTTAAAATAAATCCAAGAGTTCAGTGGATATGCAACAAGGTGGAATATTCCACTTGGGGGAAGGCGGGGGGAGGGGTGGGGTGATTCCCAGTTCCAAGGAAACTGTATCACATAATACAATGTAATCAATGAATAAAAAAAAATAAATAAATCCAAGTGGGTTTGTTTTACACTTTTTAATCTTTAAAAATTTATGCATTAGAATGCTCCAGAAGCAATTCTAACTAAATGACATGACTTGTCAATGAGCAAGTAAAGAAACATATCAATAACCAAGTCAGAGACAAAGAGCTGAATGTGTTCCAGAGGCTATGAGTGGAACTAAAGACTGCCGTCGTTAAAAGTAGCATTTTGTCTGAAGATCAAACCAGTGTCATATATATATTTTTAAAAAACCCTCAGGCTGGATTTCAAAGGAGTCTATGTTATACCAGAATAACCTATGAGCTGTTTAACCCTTCATGCGGCGGGAAATATAAATCATGCACACAAGCTCAGTGGACAGCAAGGTCACTCAAACATAAAAATCAAAGGGTGAAGAGTGAGTCAAATAAATGTTTACTGAGTCCCCAGTAATATCCCTGGGTTCTTTCTGGTATTGGAGACTAAGGAGTACTCCAAAGAGAGCAGGGCTTTGTTCTCAAAAGCTCAAATTGGGATTTAAGTATAAATATGTTAAGCATGGGGTTAGTCAGCATGGCCTTATGATTTTATGTAAGTGGGGGGAAAAAAAGAGAAATCATAAGGATGAGCCATAACTGCAGGAAGAGAGAAAAATTAAACAACTGCGTAAGCGGGAATACATTTGTTATTACTAGACACTGTGACTCTGACACAAAAGACTCACTTCTACGGATGAGCACCCTCCACCAGCCATGAGGAACAGAACAGGGACACATGTCCTCTCTCTGTGGCAGGCAGGATGGGCCCACAGCTCGATTTCTAATGCAAAGTAAAGAGAAAGCATATCATGTTAATTAAAAGCATAACAGAGAGCATATCATGCCATTTACTTTCCCTACTCCCCCAGTTGCCTAAGCTGTGGAACTTGCACTTGCAGGACTGATGCAAGCAGGGATAAATGGGTAAGTGAATCAATCAGCTATACCACATGGGCTCTAAAGGCAGAGGGTGCCAGGCTACCCTTGGCACAGGTCCTGTCTTACATGCGTATGGTACTGTTTAGATTTTTCTGTGAGTCTCTGATTTACAGATTTACATATTTAAATTATATTTAAAACGTGGGTGCATTTTAAAGACATGTTTCCAGAATATGTAATATAAATTTCTTCATTTGCTCACAAGCTAATTGTGAGACAAAAATTGTGGCAGTATGTAGAAGATACGATCAAATTAGGATCAGTTGTCTTGTCTCAAATAAGAAATTAGACCATCATCCACTGGTAGAAAATAGTTAGGTACTGACAAATGTCCATGAGTTTGGAATGTAGTCATTCTAAGTGCACTCAGACAAAGTTTGTCTCAAAGAAAAATTGGGAAGGGAAGAGAATGGGCCTGTGGGCTAAAAAGTTGAGTTCTTAAGTTGAAAAGACTGCACTTGAACCCACAAAAATAATCTAAATCTTGGCAAAATGTAAACCAGAATGCACTATTATTTAAAAAATCACAACTGCTTTTAACATGATCCAAAAAGCTTTCATAAGCAATAAGCTTATTTAGAAGAAGTCTCTGGTAACAAAACAAAAATACTAATAATTTTAACACAGATATAGATATAATCTAATTAAAGATACATCAGATTTAAAAATCACATTAGTTCACATTGCTATTAATTTGGTTAGAACATTACTCTTTTATTGAGCTAATCTAGGAGTATACTGCATGAAATCACAACTAAGGACCTGGCGCAGTGGCCTAGTGGCTAAAGTCCTCACTTTGAACGCACCAGAATCCCATATGGGCGCCGGTTCTAATCCTAGGAGCCCCACTTCCCATCCAGCTCCCTGCTTTTGGCCTGGGAAAGCAGTTGAGGACAGCCCAAAGCTTTGGGACCCTGCACCCACATGGAGACCCGAAGAGCTCCTGGCTCCTGGCTCCTGGCTTTGGATCAGTGCAGCACTGGCCATTGTGGCCACTTGGGGAGTGAATCATCAGACGGAAGATCTTCCTCTCAGTCTCTCCTCCTCTATGTATATCTGACTTTGCAGCAAAAACAAAATAAATCTTAAAAAAAAAAATCACAACTAAAATCCAAGTCATTGCAGGGAGAGGAGCAGTTAACATGCTCTTGTCCACATAGATGCTCATGGTTCATCCTCGTTCCAGCCTCCTGCTAATGCAGTCACCAGGAGGTAGTGACAATGGTACCCACCCATTACCACTCACGTGGGAACCACCCATGTGGCAGACCTGGATTGAATTCCCAGCCGTTGACTCTGATCTGGGCCCAGCTCTGGTCATTCCTAAACTAAGAACAAGGTATTGTATACTCAATAGGCATTTGTTTTATACCAAAACTGTTAACTTTTCAAGAATCAGCATAGAACAACTGTGAATGGCATGGGCCACTGCTGGTACTTGGCGGATGAACCACTAGATGGGAGTCCTCCCTCTGCCTCTTAAAACAACAACAACAAAAATCTACTGCAGCAACTTTCATCTAAAGAGCTTAATGTACTTTACACATATCTCATTCCATCCTCACAGATTTTTAGTTTTTAAATGTAAAGTTTTCTGGGGAGATGTACACAGGGTGGTCTGATGCTTAATATATTTTAAATTCACTTTTATTCCTCAGGTGCTACTTACCCAGGTAAATCCTTCCATTTTTAATACATTATAATCTTAGGGATTTCACAAAATATCTCCAAAAGACGTTATACAATTTTTCATTTATGCCTCTGTCGCTCTGTCTCATTTTCCCTTAGTGAGCTCTGTTCCTGATTTTCAAGCATGTTACTTTGTTCTACAAATTATCAATTGAAATATTCCTATTCAAGGCACAATTTTGTGTTAACATATTTACCCACGGTGCTTCCTCCTTAGCAAAGAAAGAGCTTGTTGCCTGCTTCCACTCACCCTTTCCCTAGTTCTATCAACTTTTGTCAATTGTAGCTGGAAAAGAAGGTCACTGGTTTGCCAAGTGTCAGCCAGTGGCACCTCACGAGTCGATCAGAATGAGCACAAGGAAGGAGATGTGGGAGGTGTTTGGTTAAACAAGGCCAGGAAGGAGAAGAAATTCTCAAGTATTTGCCCCACACACATTTTATGCAAAATAAAGCAAGGAGGCACTGGTGAAAGAACAAGAGAATAGGGGCTCAGAAATAGAACAGAGGCACAAACAGGAAAAAAAAAGTGAACAGAGGTTCACTTTAATGCCTAACCTGATCACCAGTAACCTGCCTAGCTCCCCAACTCACTCTGGATCCCCTGTGCAGACTCACCCAGGCCAGACCAGCCTTCCCCTGGTTCTTTGCTGGCCAACTCCTACATGTGGGATGTATAAATGTCTCTGCGTGTATAGTTCCTTCAGTATCTTTCCCATATCCTTTTGCTATACTGAAGTCTAGGCTTCCAAACACTGGAGCAGTGGATGCAGGGAGGCTTTCTCTTACAATTGACTGCTAATCCTCCTGCCTGGTGCCTGTTAAAAAAGGCAACAATACATCAATTTTTGTGATTGCTTGGCTAACATTTGTATCCTTTACTAGTAGTGAGCTCTATAAAGGGACATTTCCTCAACAAAGAACAATACAATGCACATTCAATACATATTTGTTTTATATCATAACTCAGTGTCATTGCAAGAATCCCTATAGCATAATTGTGAATGGCACAGGTTTTTATTCATTCATTCATTCACACTCATTTATTAATAAGTGTTAAATTATGAAGGCTGTCTATGCCTTAGAACAATGTGAAATTCCAAGGTGTACTCTTTGTTAGTCATGCACATGAACCAGAGCTCAACAATCTCCCTAAAAATACAGAAAGTAATTATTTCCATCCCTGTGAACCATAAAGACTCTATTGCATCACTAAAATCTGCCACTGTAATGTGAAAGCACCCTAGACCCATATGGAAACATAAGACAGGACTGTATTATAATAAAAGTTTGCAAAAATAGGCAGGAGGCAGGCTTTAGCCCACACACATTTGTCTGCCAGCTCCTGTAGAAACTAGTTTCTTATTCCTCTCTTGTTTAGCTTTCTTTTATGTGAAAAACACTTGGTATTATGCCATCTTTCTTCTGTTTTACACTTAATAAGGCTTCATTCACATTACTTCTTGATTTTTACATGTATGCTTTTATTTTAATTATGTAAAACAATTGCACATGCTTGCCCCTTACTTTCCTTAATTTTTAAATGTACACTTCTTGATTTTTAAATGTATATATTTTATTCTAATTTATGCATAACTGTTGTACTTGCTTGCCCTTTATTTTTCTTATGCAGCTGTTTTCTTCTTACATTTTCTAAGACTTGGAGAGTCAATGCTTTCATCATTTATTCTCAAAATGAACTTGACTGTCCCCCCACCTCCAACAGCATAAGGATTCCCTAAAGCTGATGCTACCTACATCCAGTAGCACCCAGAAAAATCTCACTAAACTTCTTTCTTCCTCTCTAAAAGGAAAATAAACAAATGCTCAAATGGAAACAAAAGAAGACACATGCTTCTAGTGGCTACCCAGTTAGATCAGATCCAAGCCCCTCTGCAGCCCCCAGGCCCTTTACTATCTGGGGTGGGTTCACTTGGTCCACACTACTTCCCCATCCCTGTCTCAGTTCTACCTTCTACTCGCTTACATTTCAAGCTTCACACCACAGTCGAGATTGTGTATTGTTGCTGCATTCCTCTCTTCCTGCTTTCCCCCACACCTTGCTTTCTTATTCTAGACTTTTGAGTATAAACCTACAGTTCTCCACATTTCCACCTGATGTTAGTCATCCACAAGGAATGCGTCCTTCATACTTCCTCAAGCTGAACCACATTCCTCTGTGTGCCTGTGGCAGATCCCTCAAAGGAAGCCTAGTTGCCTTCATCCATTTTTGGAGAGGGAAGAATGTCAATGTCTGGAGAGGTGAACAGACTCACAAACACTTAGTGAATGACTTTCCACTTGTCCTCCAAGTCCTTGCTCAAAAGCAGCCAACTAAGGAGCTTGACATGCACTTGACATGCATTAATTCATCTTATTGCCACAGCTCTGAAGTTGCTTCTAGTGTTTCTGCTCTAACTACATCTACACAGCTCTAGAAAAGATCACATTCTGCAAAAATCAGACAGCATGAATAATACGGAAAAATAAGGTTGGGGCAGACCCCTTGAAATCCATGCCACTTTGTACCCAGAGCACAAATAACCACAATCAGTAAACCCTTATTTAAATCTCAGCTGGATGAAGTTTCTACTGGCCTCTGCTGTAAGCTCAGAGATTGCCTTAAACCTGCAAATGTCCAATCTCAGGAAGGCCCAACATAAGTGCCAAGTGCTACGATGCTGATCATTTGAAAACATTTAAATTTGGGACCTGTATTGCAATGCAGCAGGTAAAGATGCAGCCTACAACACTGACATCCCATTCTGATACCGGTTTGAGTTCCAGCTACTCTATACTTTGATCCAGCTCCTTGCTAACGAGCTGGGGAAAACAGTGGAAGATGACCCAGGTCTCTGGGCCTCTGCCACTCACATGGCAGACCTGGATGATCCTTCTAGCTCCTGGCTTTGACCTGGCCCAGCCCTGGCCATTGCAGTCATCAAGAGAGTCAATTAGCAGGTGAAAAAAAATCTGTTTCTCTCCCTCTATAACTCTTTCAAAACAATCTTTATTACTATTATTAAAATCTGATCTGAAGACACAGCCTTCTTTATGTTTCTTATACAAGCAAAATAGTTCTACAAGGCGACTGAGAAATCTGTTTGCTAGGACAGATGTTTGGTCTAGCACAAGATGCTGCTTGTGTATTCCATGTCTGTAACTGAGGACCAGATTCAAGTGCCACCTCTGCTCCAATTCTAACTTACTGCTAGTAACACACTCTGGGAAGCAGCAAGCGATGGCTCAAAAAGTAGGTCTCTGACATCCATGTGAATGACCTGGATTGAATTCCTGGCTCCTGGATTCAGTCTGGAGAGTCAATTAGTAAATGAAAGACTTGCCTATCACTTTCCTAAATTAAAACATAATAATAATTTGTCAACTCAACTAATCCTCAACTAAGAACAATGTCTTGTACACTGTTGGCATTCAATACATATTTGTTTTATATATTAACTTCCACTCAACATCTTAGTCCAAATCCATACAAAAAATGTCCACACAGAGAACAAGGCCTATGTGGTAGCCACTTGTGCACCCTCCACCTCAACAGAAAGAGGAGTTTGAAGAAAAGCCAGGCACTTCCTGAAGCTCCAGCCCCACTATGCCTGCATGAAGGAAGACACATTGTAGACACTCAACTTGTTTTCCTTAAGGTTTTCATTTATGGATATGACTTTCTGTTTCAATATGATAAAGCTTGCTCCTGACTCTTCCACGGACTAACAATGTTGTGAAAATGAAACAAAAAGAATTCTGCATCACACAGAACTCTTATTTACCAATGCTCCTGAGGTATTCACATTACAGAAAGACAATGCAATAGAATAGAGCATGCCCATTTTTCAGAGAGGGAAACTAGGGTTTAGAAACAGGCTAACACACTGGCCCAAGATAACCTAAGAAGAGAACAAGCATTCAAGGAGAAGCCCTGAATTCCAGATCTGAGTACAGAAGGAAGAAAAGGAGAGAGGGAGGGAAGGAAATTAACACCAACAAAGGTGTTCCCTGTGGGGAAAAAAGGGTAAAATCTGAAAGATTATTGAACAAGGAATGCTTTTGAAAGCAAAACAGTCAGCACAGAGGACATGAAATCAGTATAATATCTAAATGAAGGAAAGAAAGAATTATAGAACAGCATCTCATTTTATATTCCCTTCTTCTGACCTCCTACCATGAACCAAACATAAGTGTCTACTATTTGATTTCTGCCTAACAACAGAATGAAAATAACAACTATAGAATATTCTGTAGCTGCTAACTGGGTTAGAGGTTCCTTTAATATTAGATTTAATGAAACTTAGAATTAAATATTTAATACAGATTTTTTTGAAGATGTTTGTGTAAATAAGCTCATGGGTAACTGGTTGACTCACCTATCAACTATTTTTAGTAAAAGTGTGCTCAATTCTGCCTAAAAGACTCAGAAATGTCATCATTCATAACCAGAATTAATATTATAATTAGAAAAACGCACTTAGACAAAATAACAGAACACCTAAGTAACAAGAAGGAAGTTTCCCAGCTCACCCCCACCCTCCAGAAGAATCTGGTGACTACCATAATGGAAATGTACATATCTAATACACAGGTTCTTCACTATGATAATCATTCTCCGTAGCTAATACTTAAAACAAACCTAGTTCTTCCTGCAAAGGAAGACTTTTAAAGTCCTTTGCCACCTTCATCCTAACGTAAATGAAACTTCCACAATCTACAGGTGCTGCCTTCTAGGCAAAAAGAAGATGGGCTGCATTGAAGGTCCTGGTCAGAAGGGAATTTTGAGCCTACTCAGGGAGAATTAAGCCCTTCCCTAAGGTCATCGATGGTCCATGCAGAGGTATGGTGGATAGTACTTGTACGTTTGCTTTCAAGGTTGCAAATGTCCATTGCAAAGTAGTGAACTTCACAAGATCCATCGAGGGGAATGACGTTTGGTTTTATCTCAAGATAAAACAGATCATGGAAGTATGATACATGGTTTAAAAGGAAAAATAATGGTCAGCAAAAATGGTCAGCAAGTAGTTAGTTTTGACTACAGAACACTCAAAAGCTGACATGTTTCCATGAGGAAAAAAAATAAGAAATGAAAAGATTAGCAGATGAAAACTGCCTAAGTTACAACAGATGTGGCCTAGGGTGGCACAAAGGGATCTCACACCTGGAAAAAAAAAATCCTGTAAAGAACAAGTCAATGAATTCCAGATAAATGTTTCAAAACACTTACAGGCTAGATAAAAAATGATTGTGCAATTTGATTAGTGATGAGAACTGAATACAGATCACTGGCTTCCATCTACTGATGTCTCTGTTAACGTGGGCCCCAGCACATGGGGTCAAGATGCTGTGATTAGCTTTATTTTCAATTTTCACTTGCCCAAACATAATAGTGTTTCAAAATATGAAGAGTTAGGAAATCATTCTGGTCACTCATATTTAAACAGAGTTTCACAACCAAAATTATTTATTTGCTAGCATACAAATCATTCATTTTAGAAGCAGGGAGTCCAACAATTATGTTTTTCTTAAAAATGTAAACCCAATGATAAGCCTTTCCCTAGCATTTTCTATTACTAAAGATTTAACAGGTACCCAATTTGGCTGTCAATCATGAAAATAATCACAAAGACCTAAATAGGTTACAGTGAGGAAAATCTATATAGATAGGTGGTTTTCAAGCATAGAATTCAACAGTAATAGGATGAAAGAATGTTTACACAGTCTATATACCTGTAGAGAAATTAATTCTTGATTGTAGCTAGAATCAACTTCCTCACCTTTTGCCAAACCATTAACCTTTCAGAAATGCCTCAAGAACTTATTACATGGCTCAGTTACAATGAACTCTGTGCGTCTGCCTGAAATGTTGATGACAGGGAGCGGCATTAACAAGTTCTGTGCCAGCTACAGTGCTGAGTGCTTTGCAAGTACCATGTCCACCATTTCTCACATCAATCCTGTGAACTCGGGATTTTTATTATCCCTGTTATGCAGACAGCAGAACAGAAGTTCAGAAAGGATTTGAACATTGCACACCCAACTCCAGAGCTGATGACTTTAAATATATGTGTAGGGACATTACATTCAAAATCTGATTGATACAGAAGATCTTCTCAAACTGTGGAATCACACATATTATGAGAAAATTAAGCATGGGCTTTTAAACTGATTCTTACATCAAAATCCACTCACACTTTAAAATTATATTTATTTGTTGGGGCTGGCACTGTGGCAGATCTGGTTACACTGTCACTTGTAACAACAATATCTCATATTAGTGTGTTAGTTTGAACTCCTGATGTTCCACTTCTGTTCCAGCTTCACACTATAGTGTCTGGGAAGGCATTTGGGGCCCTGCCATCCATAGGGCAGACCAGGGTGGAGTTCTCAACTCCTATCTTTGACGTGGCCCAGACAACAGATGTAGCACATAATCAAATGCCTTCGGTTCACTCAAACTGTGGTTCACTCAACTTTGGTTGAGTGATTTTTAATTGAAAAGTTATAATTGAAACTTGGTAGAAAAATAGGTCTAGAAAGCAAGGTTGATGACACAGAATGGATGTTCCCAGAGACATGCTAAAGTGGTTTCTGATTTATTCCCATAGCAGGTGAGTATCTTGTCCCCTTCTACTACACAGAAAGAAAGGAGAGAAGAAGTTTTTCTTGTTGATGTTAATGCTCCATCTAAAGGTCAAAGCCAGGATCATGGTCACATCAGTAGAAAGATCTCCATTCTCAGAGACTGACCATCAAGTCCTGCCTGAGTCACAATATATGTCAGAAGTCTGAAATCCCTGGGAAACGTCTCTTTATGTTACCATTCAACTATATCAATACAAAGAGAATCGAGAGAACCTGCTGCGGTAGCCTAGTGGTTAAGGTCCTCCCCTTGCATGCACCGGGATCCCATATGGGCACCAGTCTAAGTCCCATGGCCCTGCTTCCCATCCAGCTCCCTGCCTGTGGCCTGGTAAAGCAGTAGAGGACAGCCCAAATCCCTGAGGACCTGTACCTGTATGGGAGACCCAGAGCAAGCTCTGCGCTCCTGGCTTTGGATCAGCGCAGCTCCGGCCATTGCAGTTGATTGGGGAGTGAATCAATGGATGGAAAATCTTCCTTTCTGTCTCTCTTCCTCTCTGTATATCTGACTTTCCAATTAAAAATAAAATAAATCTTTTAAAAAATAAGATAAACAAGAGTAGCTCCCAAAAGCAAAATTCAAATTATATTTGCTATTTCAAAAAAAGTTTCCAAGAAAGAAGTAGCTTTTAACTTCAGAGAAGCATATGGAGCACAGAGGACCTTTAGGGCAGTAAAAATATCCTGGATGAGGCTTTAATTGGACAAAGTCATTATATAACATGACGTTTGGACTTTAGGGCTCAGCATGCTTACACAGTAGGTAAAGCCACCTCCTGTGACACCCGCATCTTATACAGTTGCTAGTTCAAGTCCCTGTGACTCCACCCCCAATCCACCTCTTTGATGATGGCCTAGGAAACTGGTAACTGACTCCCAAGGGCCCCTGCACTCATATGGGAGAAGCAGATGTGGTTTTTAGCTTCTGTCTTCCACCTGGTCCAGCCCCTGAGGATGCAGACATCTTGGGCATGAACCAGTAGATGCAGGCTTGTATTTTATGCTTCTCCTCTTTGTAATTCAGCCTTTCAAATAAATAAGTAAATCTTTTTTAAAAGTATCATAAACTTTGGAGGCTAACAATATATTAGCGTAGGCACAGTGACTCCACCGAAAGCAATCCTGTGATGGAGGATACCGATAACAAAGGAAGTTGCACACACAGGAGAGCAGGGGATATGTGGGATATCTGATGTTGCTCCATTTCTGTGAACTAAAATGGTTCAAAAAAGTATTCTGGAATATTTAGCCTAGTAGTTAATACACCTGAGTCCCAGGTTAGCTTGCCTTGGTTCGATTCTCATCTCTGCTTGTTTGTCATCAATGCGGACTGCGGGAGATGGCAGGGACATCTCAAGTAATCAGGTCTTTACCACCCATGTCATGAGGCCTGGATTGAGTTGCTGCTCCTGACTCTGTCCTATCCAGTCCTGGCTGTTGGGGACATTCAAGGAGTGAACCAGTGGATGGATGCTCTGTTCATTCTTTCTCTCCCTCATTCCTTCTCGCAAATAAAAATTCAATGAAACAGAATGAACTAATTTTGAAAGTGGCTCTTAATCATTTTCAAAATGCAAATATCCAAGACTATGTTTGATTAGGAAGTATCCCCTTGGAATACTTCAAAACAGAAGGAAATGTCTTTGGTATCAATTTGTACTTCATGACAGTATCTTCTATGTTGATTTGAAATAGAGAGGGATAATATAAATATAATGAGGTATGTATTTAATTCATAAATGTTTGCATACACATGATTCCATGGATTCCCCCAGTGTTATTTAAAAGTCCCATTGGTTTCTTTAGTTTAAAAAAAAAAAAGCCATTGCTCTGAAGTGTGTAACCTTAGAGTTTTTCACTGTTTTTCTCCTCAGAAAACCTTTTCGGGATCTGATATAATTAATCAGTTCTTATCAATTTCATGTAAACAAATGTATAGAATGAAATTTATATCTTGTATAAAATACCCTAAACAGCTACCAGATACTTTGCCCAAGGATCAATTCAAGGCAACATTTCCTCTACCTATTATCACACTGTCTCTCCTCCCAGTTCTTGCCTGTTGTACCACGAGGGAAGATATTCCCCCAACTCTGTGTTAAAGAATCTAAAACGTCCTGCAACGAAGAAACTTGGATGACTTCATTTGTACCTACATTTCCTCATGTCTCTTATTAATTAATGAATTTCTACTGTTCCGCAACAGTGATTCCCAAACTCGAGCTTCATACTTTAGAAGATTTCAGAGAGCTAGTTAAAACGCAGATCACAGACATTTCCTTCAGAGACTGGCTCTGTAGTTTTGGGGGCAGCATAGTAAATCTGCATTTCTAATGAACCCGTGAGCTATTGAATACTTTCAAAAAACACTACTTCAGTTTAGGCTTTAAATGCCTTTAGTATCATATTAAACTGAAAGAAGACTTGGCATTAGAATTAAAAGTACCATTAGAACTTTCAGCGTGTCTTCTCTGTGAGCTATCAGGAGTGCCAAGTGTCAATAAAAGTGGACACAAAGCATTTGTATGAATAGCATTGTCTAATAAGTTCTATCAAGACTTTGTTACTTAACAAGCTGAAAAAACATTCTTTAGGTATGTGATTTTATAACAAATCTGAAAACAATCAGGAAACTTGAATAAATTCTATCACGGCTCAAATGCTTATTAACTTAATATTACAAGAAGCTATTAAATAATAAACACTAAGATAGATGACTCTAAGTAAATCATGAAATCCGACAACATAATGATTTTCTTTCCTGCAAGTCATAACATGGTTAATACATTTTCTCACTCTCAGCTTTCTTGTTTGTTGTAATTGGTTAATTATGTGATTTTATAGACTCTCAGTTTTACATGAAGAAAACACTTAATCTCTCCTACACAGTACTAACTTCAACATAATTGATTCACTGTTTTCATTAAGAATGGTGAAGTTTCCCCCACAAAATATAATTTACCATTTTAAGTGTGTTACTTACAATCTAATAAGCAATTGACCATCAAAACTGAAAACCTGGGTACCTGATGCATAAGAAAATGGAATTGTTTTGTTGTATTATGAACCATGCTAAAATTTCCTACAGACATTCTACAAGTCAACTGAGACTAGAAATTGCCTTCATGATTAAACAATACATAGATCTTCACATAGAAAAAAAGAAAAACCTAGTTTTCGGTATCCTTTATGTCTATTAGGCCACTATAAAACACACATTAAAGAACAATCCAGAATTAATTTTGCTATTGATTAAGCACCAAGAACACTGATGAAACATTAAAGTATTTCCAAGGTTTCAGACCCTGTAACACACCAGACAGGTGCTATGTAAGTGTGATGTGTGTAGGTTGGAAAAGAATCTGAATTGAGAGTGTGAGTAAGATGTGTGACTAACAAGTCAAGAGCTGTCACCAAGCTCACGCTGAATGGAAGGCCATTGGCCAAGACAGATCAAAATGCCACACTATCAAGAGTGACAACTGCACTGCTCTCTCTTACAACAGGCTGGTTTGTTTGCTTGCTTGCTTGTTTTTAAAGATTTATTTATTTATTGGAAAAGCAAATACAGAGAGGAGGAGAGACAGAAAGAAAGATCTTCTGTTCGATGGTTCACTCCCTAAGGGGCCGAAGCAGCTGGAACTGAGCCAATCCAAAGCCAGGAGCCTCTTACAGGTATCCCACATGGATGCAGAGTCCCAATGCTTTGGGTTGTCTTCTGCTTTCCCAGGCCACAGGCAGAGAGTTGGATGGGAAGTGGGGCTCCTAGGATTAGAACCAGCATCCATATGGGATCCCAGCACGTTTAAGGCGATGACTTCAGCCACTAGGCTATTATGCTGGGCCCCATCAGGCTGTTTTTAAAGAAAATGTTCAGGCTAGCCTTGTGGCATAATGGGTAAAGCTGTATTCTGCAATGCCTGTATGCCACAGAAGTAGCAGTTCAAGTCCTGGTTACTCCATTTCTGATCCAGCTCCCTCCTAATGACCTGGGAAAAGCAATAAAAAATGATGTAAGTGTTCGGGTCGCTGCTATTCACACGACAGACCCAGAAAAAACTGCTGGCTCCTGACTTTGACCTGGCTGTGGCAATCATTTGGGGAGTAAATCTCTGAATATGTATGATCTCTGTCTCTCCCTTTTTCTCGATAACTCTTGAGTTTCAAGTAGGTAAATAAAGCTTTAAAAAGAAAAGAAAATGTCACACATATATGAGACATATTGACTAATCTGGGTTCTAAATTATGACAAAGAAAATAATGCCTATATTCTTTTTTGTTTTCATTATGGGAAGATGGAGGAAAGCAATAATACTAATAATACCAAATGGGTACAACAGTAGCACATGAAGATGGCAATTTGGAGATAACAGTAAAAGCTACTATTTTCGATGATGAATAATTATAAGACTTGTTATTTATTAGTGACAACAATAAAAAAGAATACCTTATTGAGCACTTTCACTCTTCCCAGCACTGTGCTACCAACCCAAAAGCCACAAATGGTTATTGGGTCTGGGAAATGTGACCACTTTAAGAAATTTTAAACTCAATGGCATACAAATTTAGATTTATGTCAAATGAAGATGTAAAAGCATACTCAGCTTAGTTGTGATAAATCTTTTAAATATGGGCCTATGCATCTACATTTTTCAACTATAAATTTTATAAAAATCTAAACAGAGATCAAGCAACTGATGAAAATTTAGCATCCAAGTGTATCGGTAGGGCAAAATACACATCCACTTATGAAGACAATATGAAAGATTTAATACATAATGACTACATGCTGAAATTATAATATTTTAGATGAAAGACATATAAGACTTGGATATCCAGATGTGACTAACATTTACTTCTGTGAGACAGCAATACATTAGTGAACTATCTAATTTAATTCCTACCAAAACTCTCCAGAGTAAGCACATTCCCTCCTTTTTACAGATGGCATCACTGAGGCTTAGAAAGAACAGAGAACATATCCATGTTCACTTAGTGAGGTACTGGAAGCAGGCTAAGCTACATTTTCAACAAGGGCAATGATTATGGTCGCATCCAACAATATGAATTAAGAACACCAGTCAGCACTAACAGGCATTTGACACTCAAAGACCACAAGGGCTGAAGTTGTAAAGTTCTGTGTATTTCATAAATTCAATCTCCTAAGCTTAACTTGGCTGTTATAAATATCACCAAATGTTTAACAATGCAAGAAGACCAAAGGCCATTACTACAGCTTGTCTAACCAGACTAAGGATTCAAATTAAATTCCATCAAACCACAGTGAGCTAACAGATTTTGACAAGCACCTCACATCCAAAAACCTCCAGGAGCCTCTGTGTGTGTGTGCGTGTGTGTGCGTGTGTGTGTGTGTGTGTTTTAATTTGCTCCTCTCTCTCTTCACCAAGACACAAAAGAAAGGCCCAGTAAAATGCTGAATAGGGAAAAAGGAAATGCAACAAAGTTAATAAGGGACTATAGATGGCCCTTCAGAATTTGTAAAAACACAAAAACAAGAGGGCACATTTCCATCACTGCACAATCTTGCTTTTGTTTAAGAGCCAAGTCCCAGTCTTGAAACGTGTGGGTAATAAATCAGCAGGCATTATTTTAAATCAACTGGTCTTATAAAATAAGCCAAGAGTTGAAAGAGGCAGGACTAATTACCAACATTCCTTGATGAATTACTTAGCGGCGTGTGCTAAGTCAATGTACGTCTATGTCTTGATCCCCAATTTTATCCTGGACTTATTTCCCAGGAGGTAAAAAGAACATGTGGCTAATTAAGGCAGCGATCTCCAGATCTCCACAGCCAGAAGTCCTCAAGGTAAGATTTCTTTCAAAAGGAAGAAAGAAAGAAAGAAAGAAAGAAAGAAAGAAAGAAAGGTTCTTTGCCTAGTACTTAATCTAATTTTACTACTTCACTAGAAAAACAGAGCTAATCTTGTCACCTTTAGACTGTCTGAACTACCCTGCACTGATCAGAAAAAAAAAATGTTACATACTTGTAATTTAGCCAGTAAGAATTTCTTAAGCCTTTCCTAACCGGCAGGAATGTCTCTGGTTTGTCACTTCCAATTAAGGTTCAACAAAATTTCCAGCACCTAAATTTTAATTATATAAAACCCAAGGCCAACAGCAGAGATTACAACAAAGTTATGCCTAATGGTATAAAGGAGAACAAACTTGAATTTTGCTTCGTATTCTGAGCCTCTTAACTACATTTTAAAATGATTCACAATTGGGTGATTCAAATCATTTTGCTTGTTTTTAGTTTCCAGAATTCCTACACCTTCTTAGTAATACCCCTGGGGTTGCATAATGTGTGTTAGTCTAGTAAATTCACATAACAGAATAATTATGCTCACCCACAAACTTGGGGGTGAACTGGGCTTGCTAAGACTCTTAAATAAAATGCAACAGACATCCACTTTAATTACATGCAGAATGCATTAATACGTTCCTCTAGTAAAAAAAAAAAAAGTTGAGCCTTTGATCACCATCACTTCAACACCAACACCCATTCCACAGATAACTAGCAGGAACAATTTGGCAGAGATTCATCCAGACCCTTTTCTAGAACATTCTCAACTGTTTTCAGAGTGGTTAAAATCATCTTTTTTATGAATATTCTTTAACAGCCTCGGACTCTATCTGTTACATATTTCCTTCTCACAAAGGCATAATATGTAAAAACATAGTTTTATAAACAATATCTGAAATATTGGTATATTACCAGAACCTAAGCCTTTCTCAAAGTTCAAGCTGATACTCAAGTCAATAAAAAGAGACATATTTAGGACAAGAACCAATGTGCTATTACTAATGGTAGCTATAACCTTGAGCAAAGACCTAGCTTACTTACATGTTTTACTGCAGATCCCACCCACTTATTTTAGTAGGTCAAAATTAAAAATAGATTTTGCTTACACCTGTCCACAATCTCTCTTGTTCAAAAGCTTAACTATAGAGGAAGCCTATCAACTCTAACTTTACAAACTGAGATGAAGTAGGTAATGTTTGTGAAGATGTATTATAGCTGATATCCACTAAAAAACAAACAGAGAAGCAATCAGGACCAACATTGCAATTTTAAGTACTAACACATACCAAATGATATAATACTGCAAGGGATGCCAGGTAAGAAAACACTAAAAATACAACCATAAATCCAGAAGAAAATCTGAATTCAGAGAAGTATGAGTTTCTACTTCAACGAGTAATTAAAAACCATTTAACACAATATAAATATATTGTTGAACTACATAGAAGTGTAAAGCACAGGAATTGTGATACGCTAGACCATCAAGATCTTTAGAATCTTACTGACCTTGAGTTTCAATTTTATATATATTGTTATGAACACCTTTATGACATTGCTTTTTAATCCTTAATGCTGACACTAACCCATGAGGTTACCTGGTAAATGTGGCCATGCAGTCAGACTCTCAACAGTGTAAAAGTGTATACAGTTCTTTCATCAGGAAACTCATGGAAATACTTTATTCAATAGATAAAAGTCCTACCAACTCAAATACCTATGACCACGTATCTTTTTTTTTTTTAATTTTGTCTCACACTTAGCTCTATCATAGCGTATTCCTGGCAGTCTTCAAGAATTCTACAGATCCTGCCCGGAAGTTCTGAAGCAAAATGCATGAAACAACACAGTGGTTAGCACCAGATAGAGTGAGGTGTAGACAAAGAGTGAGGTGTAGATTCCCAGGGAGTTGAGGATCATCTCTCTATTCTGCTTCCTCAGCTGGAAGTTGAGGCTCATTCTACTGACTCCTCTGAGTTGCTGAAAGGTCAAATGAGCTAAACGATAAGAAACATTCATCCTGCCACCCAATCCACACCATAATTAACACGAAGGTAGTCAAGGAAGCACGCTTGCCTTCTGTCCTGCAGTTTGTTCGCAGTAGCACTGCATCCACATCAGTAATTTCTATTTTGAAGCTATGGCCCAAAGTGCTAACAAACATGTGTTACAGAGCCCTGCTGGCCATGGCATTTGAGAGCTGAGCCTCTGCCTCTTAAAGTTTCTCAGGTCGCCCATCTGATGAGAGGTAGTATCACTGTAAAGTACAATTCAGAAAGCTCAAATGCTGATGTCACTATTTACTTTGGTGACTGTGTGAGGTTCAGTTCTTGCCTTTGTGAGACAAGGATGCAAGAGCGAGCCACCTCACAGACCAATCTGGGGACTCAATGAGTCAAACACTAGAAAACTCCAGTGTTAGCACTTGGTAAAACATTTTTTCCTTTAGCAGCCATATCAGACATTTTCCTTCTAACTTCCTTTCCTTCTTCTCCATAAAATGTTAACAGCCACATAAACTGCTTATCTCTTTATGTCCCTGACTCTGTTACAATCCCCTGTGACATCTACAGCCTTTTTTGCCCTCCATAAACAAGCGCTAATATCACCCCTATTTTGCATACATACCTTACAGGTGCCATCACCTTAAAAAGAAATCACCATTTACAACTAAATAAAACTACGTCCAGATGTTTTAAAAAACGTCCCTCCCATGCTCCTATCACTTCCAGAAGGATGCAACCAGCAATACTGTGTAAACGAAAGGAGCCTGCACCTACCAGATGGTTTCATCGAACAGGAAAAACTGAGAAAGGGCCAAGCAGATGCCTCTCTCCTGGCATCACAAAGAGGATTCCCTCAGAGATGAAAAAGGGACACACAAAGAAGACATTACAGATCTTCATCTCAAAGACAGGTGCCACTTGGTTCAGGGGTCTCCTGAACCCAGGTGGTCCCATCCACTACTGGATGAAATCAAATTATCCATATTCTAGTGTACCTCATAGCCTCATAAAAATGTTCTGTGGTCAGAGGGGAAACATCCCTCAATTTCATGCCAATATCACTAAGTGAGCTTGCGATGAGAGCTGATGTTTCAGTGTTTTCAGAAATGTGGAACCAGTTCACAGGCTTAGCTGTATGCAGGTTGAATATTTGGTTTTAGATGGTTACTCCCCATGGGTCTGCTCTTTCAAGTAACGCAAGCCTAAAGATCCAAGCAAAGATGACTATTCAGCCAGCACTTCATTACTGAAACTCCACTGAAAGCAGTGCTGACAGAAACACTGAATCTAACACCAATCAACAAACATGTGCTTAGATTTGGGCCCTACTGGCCTGTGGAAAATGTGATTGTAACAGCAGAAGCAAAGTCTAAAGAACATTTTCGTAGGCCAACCTGAGATGACCAGCTCCTTACCCACAGGGCCACAGAAGCAAGCTGAGGCAAACATGGGACACATGGGACACAAGCTGTGGACACATGGGCACACGTGACACCCTAACAATCACAGAGGCAGAAGATCCTGTATTTGCCAAAGCAGAGGCAATCGGAAGCAGAAAGTTTCTTCTGTTCCACTCACAAATATGAACAAAGAGAAATACCACATTGCCTCTACCTAGTCAGAACAGACTATTTCCTCAGACCTCACTCCCATGGGAGACGATCACAGCATTGGAAAAGGATTTTAAGTAAGACTGAACACGAAACTGGTGCAGTTATCTGCAGGGTGCATGATGAAAGGGAGGGAGAGATGTCTGTTGGCTTATTCTGCTGTATCATTTAAATCTCCTCAAAGTTAACAAACATGATCTGGAATTTTAAAGATCAACAAAATTATTTTTAAAGAGGAAGGAAGACAACCTGGTTATAATATGGAGTGATCCAAAGACTGTATTGGAAACGAAGTCTATGCAAATGAAGAGGGAGCTGTTTGTGGAACCTAGATTTAGATTCCCTTTGTCCTCCTGAACAAGAATGTAGTCTTAAAGCCAAAAATTGTTCTATAAGCAATCCCAGAAATCAAGGTTGGTGACTGGGAACTTATGTCAGCCCTGACAAGAAAGGACTGTCAGGTCTTTATCTTATGAGGATAATACTTACAGCAATGGTTCCTCTAAGGGAACCAAAACAAGCTGATCTGAGAGGGTGAATTTGCTTCTGCCATCCCAGTTCTGTATTTCTGGCTAAACAAATCAGCAGCAAAATCCAGTGCAGACTGTGGGAGAAGTCCCTTCGGCTACTTTGTAACCTATCAACTCACTTCTCACTCCTCATGTCCTTGTTCATGTATTATGCCCCAAAAATATGACACATATTCAAATTCCACTCCAAGTAGAGTTGCAGAGAAAAATGAGCAATTTAGTGAAGTCTCACAGAATATCAGCTGCAGAACAGAGGTTTCAGAAGCAGGACTTCCATCCCAACTCTCTAGAGTCTGTGCAAATGGATACAAGACTGTTGAGATAACCACCAAGTAAGTGCCAACATACATTTTGCTTACAATATACAGGGTTCAGCCATATGGGTTTTTGTATTTGATGAACAGCGAGAGTTACGCCTAACTATGGAATAATTTTTGCAACTTCTGAGATGATTTGGGGTTCGGGGAACCCTTAAAACTAAATTTCTTCCAACTATAAAAAATAAAATATCAAAAAGCAATTAAAATCCTTTCTAAAACATTCAAATAACCTTTCCCTTAAGCAGAACAGAAAAATGTATAACCTATTCCAGAAAGAAGACTTTGTCTTCAAAATTTTAAATAGCTAGACAAAAGGACAGAATGAAGGAGAGAGATGATGAAATGAGAAACCCTTGGACATTTCCTACATATTTATAAACTATAATGTTTTCAAGCTACAAGCTGTCAGAGTAGACTTCAGGAATGGTGGTAAGGAAATAAACCCTGACAAATTTGCCAATCCTAGATTAGAGTAACCAGATACTTTGTTAATCGATCGAAGCAACAGAGCTGAGGCAGTGAAAAGACGTTTGGTAATGACGTGAAGAATAATTTGACAATTTTCTGGTTGGTATCGTGGTGCTTCTATAGCCAGGAGACCTCACACATCTACAAGGTCTGTCTTGGTTATTCTATTTTTGTTTGAAAATAAGCTATAACAAATTTCAAACCTTAGGTTTGTATGTTTATCATAAATGATGAAATTCACCTGTGGAAGAATCCTCTTTCATTAATAGTTATTAATGGTTTCTCTGATCATTCACAGTTTGAAGTATAGAATACATGTACTACTGTAAAAAAAAATTATACACTCCAAGAAGTGGGTAATTTGCAGTAAGGAAACATCCTTAATTTGCAACACTCAAGTGTGTGAATCTGTTCTTAGGAGATCTAGAAAGGATGCAGAGTAATACAACCATTCTAACTCATGAGAAATAGTAGAGGGATAAATCCATAAATCAATGACTCCAATATACAACCAAATGAAAATGCTGCAAACCTCCTTGAACTTACAGACTAAAAAACTACCACATGTTGAGGAAAGAGTCAGACAAATTTCCAGTCTCTAGTAGAAATTCCAAATGGTCCTAAGTTTACAAGATGTCAACAACTTTTAAACATGCTTTGCAAAGCTTCATATTTTAAGCATAACTCGCCAAAGAAAGGGATTAACCTGAAAACACTAATTTAACTTTTCAAAATCCGTCATTCCACCCAGTAACTGGATGTTGGTAGGATGAGTTTTTATGCCTGTAAAACACTTAACTATGACCTTTATTTCGTTAAGTTCTTGCAAACCAGTGGGAGATGGAAGAATTTCACAGATTCTTTAAGACATCATAGCACATCTGAATACATATATTCATCTCCAGCGAGACGCACCAGTATTCGGTTTTAGCAATTTAAACATTCAAAAATTAATGAATAACTTATTCATACATTATATAAAATTTATTCATATGCAATGCATTACTCATATACCATAAAAATGTTTTTATATAAATCATGAGATAATATTTAACATAATTTATAATACAAAAAAAACTTGGTTAGTATACTTGACACTACCTATTCATTGAAAAACACATTCTGATGGAAAAAATTATCTAAGATCTTACAAATTAACTGTGCTCTCTTTAATCTTTCACTTCCTTATAATTTAATAAAAACTACATGGAAATCAAAGGGATTACAGTTCTCTCATTTATCTTTCTACAAGAGACAAATGTAAACATAAAACTTTTAAAAATATGTATTCTTTTTAAGAATCATTAAATCTTTACTTATTAATCATTATACAACAGATTGCTAAAGAAATTTATCTTTGGGGTTTCTCAGACTCCTAAATCAAATATTTTTATTTGGTCCTTCACTTATGAAGGGTACTAGAAACTGTCTTAAAAAAATCATTAATCCTCTAAATATTATTACACCAACAAGTCTTCCTTTTCATGTATACAATACTTTTCACTAGCTTATACAACTGTAGTATCAAACCATGAAAGCTAAAAAAAGAGATTAAACTATTCAGCATGAAATCCAAATCTTTCAATTGCTCACTTTTATTTAGACCATGTCTCCCAATATTAGTCATTTATTTGAGCTTTAACTTTAGAAGTTTTTCTTGCATTTCTGTTAGGAGATGCATGTGTACCCAGTATTACCAGGACACAGTAAAATATGAGCAAAACAGATATGCCATTTGTACAACTTTGTGTGTTTCAATTTCAGTAATTCCAAAATAATAAATTTTAAGAAACAAAAACATTTGGAAGTTGTGTCCATTTGTAATACAATATGTGAATGATGTTTTAACACATTTGTAGTTGTGTCATTTCTTCACCACTGGATATAACTGCTCTATTTGGAAAACCCATTTCAATTAACACACTCTACTGTCATAGTAAACATTACTTTCCAACTACCAGCCCACATCCATGTCAACTGTTTCAAAATTTGCTCTTAATTCACATGACTTTAAATAACCTGAAATACAGATAAATAACTATGGTTCTTGCAATCAGGAAATAACTTAGGTCTTACATGAATCTCATTTTTAAAACTTAGTGATTATTCATTCTCACCCAAACAAAAGAGAGACATCCAATACGTAGGACATTACAGAGTATTAAGCCCTGCCTTGACTTGAGGAAGGAAGGAAGACTAAGGATCCAGTAACTGTGGCAATACTCAGACTTTGGAACAACCATGAAAGAATAACATTATTTGCTAACCACCTGGATCTTTTCTTTTTCCCTTAAGGTAATTTTAGTTGGTTTCTCTACCAAAGAATTCCATTGTTCATCTCTACAATTTGAAAGAGTCATTGCCAATGAAAAATAATTGATCTTAAATTTGATTTTCAAGAATTGTGTTCCTAATTCCAGGAAAGGAATACAGACTCACCCCAGAATCATAACCCTTCATCTCTCTATTCGTTAAGAGTAAACTTTAAATCATGGGAGATATTCCTTCCTTTTTCTTTCCTTTCCTTTTCTCTTTTTTTCTAGGATGCTAGAATGTGAATGCAAAGATCAACAATGAATCACCAGTGTGTAAAGTTCACACTGTTTAATGAACAGTAACACTTGAGACCCTTTAGAATGAGTCAATTAGGGGAATGGGTTAAAAAAATTAAAAGGTGAGAAAGTTTCTCTACTTTCTTGACTCACTCATAAATAAGAATGGAATACAATTCTTTTTAAACAAGGAATATCTCCCCATGGCATGAAGAAGACACACTGTGAGATGTTAGATTTGTTACAATTTTCCCTAGTAATTAGGAATCTATATGTCCCTGACAGAATGACGCTAACAATCCCCTGCAGCTTTTAGTCCAGCAAACAATCAAAGAGACCCAAAGCAGACAACTCATTTCAGTAAAAGGATTATGTAGTCTGGTTATTAAAGTGCAGAAAGCTCTTCCACAGTTTTATATCTAAAGGGACTTTCTAAAAGATGCTATAGCCAACATTATTTACTACAGAAAAAAAAATAGAACATAAAAAAAAAAAACAGAAAAAAATACAGACCACTTATGACAAAAGGCCTGCTTTAGATAACTTTTATGCTTAGAAATGTTCCTGAAACGATAGCCATTCTGTCTCTTCCTACTTGTGATTCCTCATGGAACTTTGATGTTTTTCTACCATTGACTGAGGCCTCCTACTCCATTGCAAGTCCGCACCATTCTTTAAACATACAAAGTCATGAAGGAATTCATGGAGTTGGCAATTACAAGTGTGTTTCTGACAGGTTGATAAGACCAGATAGACATTGTGATCCATATAAAACACCTAGGAAAAGAAAATGGAGGAGAGTGTGGGCCAACCAAGAGCAGCATTCACGTACCTTGAGGACTTCCATCGGCACCTGGGTGGCAGAGGGCAGGGTGGTGGGCACACTGACGTTGATGGCTGGTGTTTGACTCACGGGCACTCTCTGTTGCATGAACTGGGCCGCCTGCAGCTTCTGCTGCTGCTCCCTGCGCTCCTGCTCCTGCATCTGCTCACGCATGAGTTGCTGGCGTAGCAAGATGCGTGATGTCATACTGGAGGAGCTTATCGGAGGCTTGGAGGCCCCAGGATGCTCTGCAGAACTGCTGTGGGAAAATAAAAATGCACGTAACATTTAGTTTTCTAATGAGACTCTTCACTTACATTTTGGGGTATCCTAAATTGCACCAAAGTATGAAATGAGCTGGTGTGAATATAATCAAGTCGTAGAATGGTACTCCACATAATTGAAAATCACGAGGTGACAGGATTGAAGTCATTAGTAGCTGAATTAAAATAAGTTGGCTTGATTGCATCAAGAAATTTTTATCCGGCAGTTTAATTTTTTTTGACATTTTATGCTGCATGCTACTCATCACCACCAAATATGGCACTGCCATATGTAGTGGCAGGAAGTACTATATCTTAATGGCACCCAGATTTCCACATCTATAAACAAATAGCTTGATTTGCATTTTGGGATAACTGAATTTAACCAAATAACTACCCCTACTAGTTTCTTGAAGGTGTCCACAAAATTTCTTAATGGGGAACTGTTGAAGGAAAAGGTGAGTTTTGCTATGGAGAAACTTTCATAAGATAAAACATCATTAACCAACGAAGCATTTGGGCCACAGCATTAACACTGAACTCGACCTCAGTCTTTGGGGAAGGGGGCAGAAGACAAGCTGGTTTGACAACCCAATTCTTCTCTGCTTGGTTTTCTTTGTACCCTCTTTTCTTCTGATGCATCCTGGCATGCCCTCCAGTATGAGTGTGCTGTGCAGTCCCCATGAGGCCTACTTCTAATGGTTTAGATGCGCTCTATGCAAAATTATTTAACCTCTAGTCATAAGGTAAAAGGACAAGACTTTCTAATTTTGCTAAACAAGGTTTTTGATTACTTATCCTGTCAGCCCTCTCATCAAAGTTAGTAAACCTCTGTCGGCCTTAGTCACCATACCCAGAAAAGAAGGACAATTATATTTTTCACGTATTAACTCATTTGTAAAAGTGAAAGATGATTTTTATAAATTATTTCAATGGTATCATTTACACTTTAAAGTCCTTCACTTTAGGTATTTTGTGAAAGTAAATTAAAAACCATTCACAAAAGACCCCTAGAACGAGTATCACAATACTGTCTCAATAAATATTAGAAATATTTGTCACTGTGATTATCATGATACAAAAACTTGTGTCTTGCAATATATTTTTTTAAACTTTTTTTAAGACAAACACTACAAAACCAGACTATCTAAAAACAGAATAAAAGGGAAGTTTTAAATATTCTCTTAAGTCATGCTTTACATATTTGTACCTTGATCCTTCTGCTATGAGCACAAACCCCAGTCCTGCCACCTAAGAAGAGGTAAAACAAAGCTTGGAAATCACGCACGCTCCTGAAAGTGCCTCAAAGACAGGAACCATTGGGAGAAGTATTGGTCTCCCTCTTGCAGTTCCAGAAAACAAAACACATGTCATAAAAATTACACCATGCTTTGCCTATTTCCACTATAAAAATGGTAAACTGACATAGGTTAATCTAATAGCATGCAGCCTCTAAAAATGGTGTTAAAACATTTATTGACGTGAATAAAAGTATGTTATATAATAAAATTAGAAGAGGCAAGTAAAATAGGACACAAGGTAGGACTCAGATGTTTTTCTTTTAATTGTTTATAACTAGAAAAAGCAAACTGGCAGTGTTTCTTTGAGTCACTGCTGGTAAATATTAAATTATTTTTCAAAAACAGCATTATCAAACATTATCAAAAAGCTATAAAAGCATTCAATTCAAATCAGAAATTTCACAGATAATTTTTTGAGTAAAAAATACAAATTTGGAAAAATCAATATTGTAAAATTCTTTACAAATTACAAAATATTAATATTCCCCTAAAATGTGGCCTATGAGAATGGTTCAGTAAACTGTAATACATGAATTCAATAAAACACCAGCTAAATTTTTTTATTAAAAAAAAAAATCCCACTCAACCATAGTAGGAAGTGCAGGTAACACAAGCTCATAGTAAAGTAGGAGTCAAATGTGCATTCATATTCTGATATATACGATGTATGGGGTATTCACATGTAAAAAAACACAAAGTGAGGATGATCATAGTTGTCAGCCTGGGAGTAGAGTCATAAGTCAATTAAATTTTCTTTTGTTTTTCTTGTTTCCACCATAGAAAGCTATCATATTCTTTTTTTTTCCTGGTGGTAGAACATATGTCCCTGTATGCTGATTTTTGAATACGCAGAAATGACTTGAGTGATTAGTTATCCTTTGGCTAGAAGAAGAATTGATAGGTCCATCACAGATAGCATTTTGATACTGAAAGGAAATGTGTGACTATATCCAGTTTCTCCTGAAGATCTTCAGCATCCCGATACTTAACCCCCTCCTTCCTACCTATTTTTTCACATGTCCTACAGATGTGCACAAAACTAAATGATCTTAATATCTCGCCTATTATTTTAACAGTATTACAATCTCCATGTAAAATCATCTACTCCGGAAAACTATACTAAAAGAGCATCAAAAGAAAATTATTTTTCTACTTTTGAGTCTGTGTTCAAAGCTCAAATGTACTTTCCTAAGCTAAGGGAAGGAGGGAGGGGTGGCTATTTAAAAATAAATAAATAAATAAGCGGTCTTACTATTCAAAGCCTGTCAGGTTAAAACATTCCCAAAGAGACTGATCCTTTTGATAAAAACAGGAGCAAACCTTTGTGCTGTAGCAAATGCAGCTGTGGAATAATCGCACTAATTAGCTGCTCAAGACAAGTCATTGGCTGTGATACTGGGGAAAAAATCCTTTCAATTAACAGTAAAGCATTCTTAAGACATCTTAAATGAAAATGACTAGTTATCAACCACATCAAGGCTTCATACTTTACTAGCAGCACCAATATCACATACAGCATTTTCTGAACTATTTTGTGAAGGGCAGGAAAAAGATACAAATGTATATAGTACACCAATATAAATAAATGGAAATCTCTTTGTACAGCATCTGTTGCTTCATATTTATGGCAACAGCCAAGCTCAGTTAATTGACAGTGTCTTTCACCAAAAAAAAAAAAAAAAAAAAAAGTACTAAGAAAGAATGGGAGAGATTTCATTATGCACACTCCCTGGAGGACATTGCCACAGTGATAAAGGTGACTCCCAGGCTCCCAGTTTAGCTCTCAATCTGTAAAGCATCCCTTTCCCTTAGAAATAACTGAATCTGAAATTACAAACAAGTGTAAGGTTTTAAACTCAGAATACAGATTTAAGTGAGACTACAACAGGTAGTTAGAGAGCTTTTTTTAATTATTATTATTCTTTAAATGAAGACACACCGTTAAAACTGCTCATGACACAGCAGAGACCTCCAATGTATTTAATTTGAAAAGCAGACTGAACTCATCCTGGTCCATGAAGCTCAGTCTTTGCTAGATAATCCTAATTACATGAGTCTGAGTCCTTTTAATAAGATTACATAAAGGTCATTTATTCAACAAATAGTTACTGCCAGGTGCTTGGAATACCTGGTTTCTAATCTCATAGTTTAAAGCCATGGTCACTAATTCTGAGATGCTTTGAAAGTAAGTCAATTATCTATATTAATAGACATCCATGTAGTTCCATGTGGGTAGGTATGTGTCTCACCATCAGGAATCACATTCTGAAATCCAACTGGCAGGAAGGCAAATGCTTTTTCTGGCATTCGGATGAAGCACTGAACCCAGACACAACAGACCTGGGTGCTGAGAAATCTTCCATGCTGGCTCACGGAGGAGAGCCACCGACTTGACATCAGTTGTACCTTGGTCTCAGCAGGGCTGTGAGGGCTTCAATGAGCAACTTATCTACTCCAGGCTCTCCAAATTCCACCTGCCAGTAAACAGCAGGGGTTAGGTGAGCTCCTGGTAGTCCTGGTAGTGTCTGGAAGGCAGTATGTGGACAAGAGGAGGACACTACATGTTGTTTGGGTCCCCACCTCAAAGGCTGAATTTACATTTTTAATCTTAAACACCCCTGTCTTCTCCGTGATGGTAAAGGCCTATTAATCATGGGCTCTTGACAACTTAGCATGTTTCTTTTTTTAAAAAAGAGCTCCATTTCAAAGGCAGAGCTACAGAGAGAGACAGAGAGAGATCCTCCATCCGCTGGTTTACCTCCCAAATGGCAGCAACAGCCAAAGCTGGGCTGGTCTGAAGCCAGAATTCAGGAGTTTCACCCCAGATCTTCAACATGGGTGCAGGGGCCCAAGCATCTGGGCCATCCTGTGTTGGATCTACAGCGAGCTTGATGGAAAGTAGGACAGCCAGAACTTGAACCAGAGTCCGTATGCGATGCTGGGGTCACACGTGGCTACCTCACCAGCAACACCGTAACAGCAAAACGATGGCATATTCTTAAGTCTAAAGGAATTAACCATTGCCTTCATCAACAACTCGAATACATCCAAAACTTCCATTAAATCCAAAACATTTCTGCTTCTAAATAACACCTGCCTAATTATCCCTCACCTTAAAAACTTATGTTTGTTATTTACTTATAAAACTTATTTACTTATAAAACTTATTTACTTATAAAACTTATTTATGTTATTTACTTGAAAAGCAGAGAGAGAGAGAATTGGTCTATCTGTTAGATCACTCTCCAAATGCCCAGAGCTGGGTCAAACTAAATCCAAAAGCAAGGAATTCAATTCAGGTCTCGTATCTGGGTGGCAGAGACCAACTACTTGAACCACCACCTGATGCCTCTTAGGGGGGCAATATTAGCAGGAAGTTGGAGCTGGGAATGCACTCAGGACTCGAACCTAAGCACTATGACATGGGATACAAGTATCCCAAGTACGTTCGTTGCCACTGTACCAACCATTTGCTAACACCAATTCCTCACCTTTGACAATGATGTCATTATCTTTTTTGAAACACCCTTTGGTCTCAACGCCACAGTCCTTCAAGGTAAGAATCTGGCCAGCTTAAATCTAGAGAGTCTGAAGGAACTGTTAAAACTCTTTCCTCAGGCAGAAACCACCTCTACTCCCTGTGACAATGGCCAAGTTAGAATTATCCAATCTCATTATGATGAGAATTAGAATTTATAATAAATGAAAAAAATCTTAGCACAATGACTGGAATATAATCCAATAAACTGGGATGTAGTTCAAAACTAGAGGTAAAAATAATACCAAACTATCATCATGATAGTATTTTTGCATTCAAGGGGAGACATCTTTATAAGCCTATGAGAAAGTCTGGACAACAAAATATGCCATATAAAGTTCAGGCAATTCTGACTTAAGTCCAAGAAAACTTTTGGCTAAAGTTGTGCAAGGACAGAGGAAAGGCAATCTACTCTGTAATTCTCTCATAAATCATAAGGAATTCTAGAATGCTTCCCCAATAAAATAATCTTCATTAAGCTAATTCAGTTGATAAGGTTCCAGGTCTTATGTGTTGTTTCATTTCTGTACAATTTACTTATGTCTGGGGAAGCAAAGTGCTGGGTTCACATACACAGTAGCGACACAGACGTGCACAACAGCATTAACGCTGGTCTGACTCAATAGCCTAGTGGTTAAATCTTCACCTTGTAAGTGCCAGGAACCCATATGGGCATCAGTCCTGTTCTGTCCTGTCCTTTCCTGTCCGGTTCCTGCCCCACTTCCCATCCAGCTCCCTGCTTGTGGCCTGGGAAGGCAGTAGAGGATGACCCAAAGCCTTGGGATCCTGCCCTGGTATGGGAGACCTGGAATAAGCTCCTGGCTTCAATTCTGCAGTTGATATCTGATCATGTTAGGAATCAAGAAGTAAAACTCCCCAAAACATACATCTGTACGCAACCTATCTGACTCTTAAAGCAAAACACTTTCTTCCATTCTGAGGAAAGGCACATTCCATTTCCAATCTCCAGCCAGTCTGACCACAGCCTAAACTCCTTCCAATACTCAATTCAACATGCTGGATGGCATTGAGTGAGGATACTAACAAAAGCATCAGTCCAGAGGTGGTTGGCGGATCCTGAAGGTGATAGTACAACTACTTTATCATAAATAGAAGGAATCAACCAGCTAACTCTATATACATTTTCCCTAACCAGTTAGCTTTCCCAGCAAAGAGAAATTCTAAAGTGCTTCCAAGGACACAAATCTCATTTGAAAAATGGATCCATGGAATAATAATCATTCCAAAATCATCAGGACTTCTGCTATCTGAATCTTTCCTTCCACAGTAATTCAGGAAGGACCATGAATACTGGAAGCAAGTATCAGTGAGAAATTACAGCATCTCATAATAGTTGGGAGTCTGGTGCTTATAAATATAAAAGTACCAGATACCACAGTTTGGCTTCAGACACTGAGATCGGCTAGACTTGTCTCATCATGAAACTTGGACTTTAGTGGTCAAAAAAAAAAACAACACAGAACAACACAGAAAGTCTGCCAAAATTATAGTTGTTTCTGGTAAATCACCAGGTCAGACAATAAATACTCTAGGTTTCTGGCACAGAATAAAGCTTTAAAAAGGCAATGTGTCTTTTCTCTTCTTTCCCTCAACAAATTCTTAAATGCTTTCCCAGGGCTCAATGCTGCTGGAGCCCCGGGGTACCCTGGTGAATAACCCTGCTGGCTGTTCAAGCTTCCTTTCCCACACTATCCACAAGAAAGAACACATCCTATAAACTAAAATCCACTAAACACATCTACATTAGAATTTGAAATCTTTACTGCTTAACAATTTGGCTCTAATCACCTGGTAATGACTTGAGACTCTCCACATTTATTCAGAACTCTCTAAATCAAAGATCGTCTTGATAGGATTCCCCCAAAAGAGTGGAGAAAAGAATTATACACTGACTGTGCAAAAAGGAAAACATTTGATCTTCAAAAAAATTTATTTAAATCCTTGAAGGCGGGGAAGGAGAGAAAGAGAGAGAAAGGAGAGGGTTAAAGAGAGAGGGAGAGAGAGACCTCCTATCTGCTAGTTGAGTCGTATCAGTCAGGTTTGTGTCAGAAACAAAGCAGGAAACCAGGAATTTAATCCAGGTCTCCATTTGAGTGGCAAGTGTCCAGATACTGGAGCTATCACCTGCTGACCCCACAGTGTACATTAGCTGGAAACTAGGATTAGGAGCAGAGGTGGAATTTGAATCCATACATTCCAATCATGGTACACAGGAATCCAAAGCAGCATCTTAACCATGATGTCAAATATTCACCCAAAGCATTTCTTAATATTGAGTTTATCTCATGATCATTATTTCTATTTTCATCTGCTTCATAAGACACTGTATTATCTTAATGGGATATATGTGTAATATATAAACAAAACAAAAATGTGTTTTAAAAACACTGAACTAGGAACAATAAAATATTTAGAGTTCTCTGACCTCCCCAGTAACTTTTCTCAACACGTTCTAAGTTGGTTATGTCATCACTCTCAATATGCTTCCCATTTCTGCATACTCCAGTTAAAGAGATGTCAATCTCCTACTAGAGGATATTTTAAACTGAGAATCTGAATGTTGCCATTTCCTCATTTCATGACCATGAGTGAGCTCCTTTTCCCATAGCTGCCACTGGTGCCTGGCATGCTCTTAACACTCCATTCCTTTCAAGGAAATGGCCTCTAAGAGCCAGATCACTGAAAGGTAATAAAAGCAGATAAAGTTGAAGGGGCTTTCACTCATGTTTTTTGTCTTTCACATCAGGCTACTTTCCATGACACTGCACTTGAGAATTCTAGCTAATGCTGTCTAACTATGATGCCCCCAATCATATATCCATGGTTGAAAAGGTTCTAAAAAGCCGAGCCCCTGTAAGGTATAAGTAATTAATCGAGCACTATACAATCCTCTACCAAAAGTACTTTAGAAGAAAGAATACTTTAAAAATCTAGAGCTGGGTAGTAATCTAATGATAGAATATGGAAAAGAGTGTGAAGGTGGAAGGTTTTTTTCTTTTCCAATTTTTAAAAGCCATTTTATTTAGGGGTGAGCATTGTGGTGCAGTGGAATAAGCCACTGCTTGCAACGCCAGCATTTCATATGAATGCTCGGTCAAGTACAGGCTCTTCTTATAGCCAGTTCCCTAAGGCAGCAGACGATGGCCCAAGACTTAGGCCTCTATCATCCTTGTGGGAGACCTAGATAAAGTTTGACACAGCCCAGACCAGGCTGTTGTTGCTGCCACCTCCAGATAGAGAAATATAATCCAGGCTTGCCGATCAACCTACTCACACACCTGATCACAGCCACTAACTCAGGAAAGAGCTGCTGCTTTAAGGGATGGTAGAGCAAGATTCAGCATGATGTATCTGACTGAAATAACCAAGGTAAAAATATTCCCTTTGTACTAAGGTTTGCAAAGCTGGCAGAATGTAAATCTGGAAGATCCTACTTCTACTGGAGAAAAGCTTTAGAAACTAGGTGGATTTTATTGGGAACTGAAAGGAGGTACAAAGTTCTGGGGAGAAGGAAGAACCAAAGAAAGTCATGGTTTCAATCACATGCAACACCAAACCCTTCTCAGCTTCTCATGAGCTAAGATGGCTATACATCTAAGTTCCACTAGTGAGATTTAACCAGAAATGCCAGGCAGCACTTCCAGGAAAGCTTTAAAAGATATCTTTATTTGCATGTCAGCCATTGTACTTCCTGTGATATGGCTGCACTGACTGCAATCCCAGGAGCCATGCAGAGCCAGGATTACGAAGCTCAGGCTTCAGGTTTGTAAGTGCCTGGGTTCTTTCTGACCTGGAGAAGCCAGCTTTAGGAGGGCAAAGATCACAGAAGGACAAAACCATCTGCTCAATGGGTACATTTTAGTGTCTCCTAACAAATAGCCCACCTCAGGGAATCAAAAAACACTAAAACATCAATGTTGGAGAAGTTTTAGTGCGACAATTTGCTTGAATTATCCAGTGAAAAAAATACTCTGAACTCTAGGGTTCTGCTATATTTCCTTAGTTTCTTTCATTTAAAAAATCATTTTCTTTTTGAGAGGCAGAGAGCATCATAGAAAAGAATCTTCCATCTACTGGCTCATTCCCCAAACACCTGCAACAGCTAGGTCTAAGTTCATGGCTAGGAATTCCAGCAACCTCTTCCTTGTGAGTGGCAGGGACCAAGTACCCAGTGATCCATAACGCACTGCCTTCCGAGGCGCACTAGCTAGAAGCTGGATCAAAGTAGCATTTGGAATATAGGATGCCAACTTCACAAACACTGTGTCACCAGCCCCTATTTCTTAATTTATATAAATAACTTTCTCACTACAAGAATCCCCAAGTCAGGACAGATCTTACACTCAATGAACATATGTATCAGAATTTTCTTCTCCCTCACACAATGAATCAGACTCAGGTAACCACATGTTGAGAGAGAAATACTGTGGCATCAGGAATAATGATAGACCCTCCAAAACTCAAATTATGGTATACTAACTCAGAAATCTGGGGACAGAAGAAACCAACTCAGTAAAACCAGAGGTAGAAATATTGAGTCACTGAGGACCTTAAGTGAAGAGGCATTGAAAGTAGCAGATATGAGCATATATTCCAGATTAAAATGCCTGGTTAAAATCCCAACATTCTCACTCTTGAGCTACATGACTTGGGTTACATGACATGCCCAAATCTCAATTTTCTAGTCTGCAGTATGTGAGTGCAATAAAGGGCCTCAGCATAGAGCAGCTGTGAGAACAAAACACGCTGATATGGACAAGATGCTTGCAATGATGGCCACAAGCAGCAAGAATAATGATCACAACTTAGGCACTGAGCTTCTGCCTGTGTCTCAATTCCAGACATGTTATCCTTGGAATCTCTTAATATCTCAAAGCCAGTGGCAAGTCATTTTTTCTAAAACTCTAGAAGGTTGATTTTTTTGCTGTGGTATTCTTTTGCTTTCCTAGAGCAAAATACAAAACAAACCATTAATTCACAGTGTGTGCCCTTCTGAAAGAACAGGCACAGGAAAGTTAATGGGCAACAGCTCAGTGAGCATGTTTTCTCAAAAATGCTTGCTAAGAATTTCATTCTGAGACTTTATATGAGAAGCATGCTCCTGAAAAACTCAAAATGATGAATTAATTTGGGTGGAAAGCCAGGATATTGAGCTGCACAAAATGGATAGCTTCAAGGGTTCCTGTACCCATTACCATGCTTAAAATTAATATTAAAAAAATAAAACATGAGTAAGCCACAGAATCATACCTGGAGCACAAAAACAGCAGACATCATCTCCACTACTGTTACCTGATACGGCAGAAATTTAAACATTTCTAGCATCACATAAATATATAAATAGGTATTTATTACCTATTTATAAATAGGTATTTATTATACTCATAAAAGGCTCAATAACTTTTAGAGAGATGATTAAGTAAAGGTTTTAGTGGCACTTAGAATAAAATATCTACACTATCCATGAAAGGAAACTCAAAGACAGAAATAACAGAAGCACAAGAAATTAGCAATCTTTTCAGAATCTTTTAAAAAGGATGGATCTCCTTTAAGGAGTCATGAACTTGAACACACACGGAAATTCATAGGACGTTCTCTTTTTTTGAGAATCAAATTCTAAAAATAGTTCTACATCGAGTATTTTTCCACCATTCAAGCTGTCTTTAAACACACCTTCACAAGCTGCTGAACATAATGCCTTTCTGACTTGATCAAACCTCTCTCATGACCCAGGAACGCTCAGTAAATAATTTTTAAGCTCCAGACGTGGCTTTTGCATAAGCTGATCTGCTTGAATGCCTACTCACTTCAGGACACAGCTTGGAGTATTGTTTTCAGACCTTATCATTTAACAATCAAAATAAATGTTAAGGGGTGGGGGTGGGGGAAACAACTTTCCAATTTTTTTTCTCCAATTCAGCAGTTCTTCAAAACTGCCAATTTCAAACTTGTAGGCAGAAGACCCTGAAGTTTGGATGTTTTGTTTTCCTCTCAAAGGACAAACAAATGCAAATAAGATGTTTATTAATGCAACTTTACTATTCCACAGCCAAAAATAGAAAAGAAAAAAATCTAAAGTGTTCACAATGGGACTTCTTTTTCAAATATTACTGTTTTCCTGAAAGGAAAAAAAATAATTCTTTATTCATAGCAAAGCTGGGTTTCAGTCTATTTTGTAATCATAAACCAAGCTCTACTCTCTCCCAGATTTTTCAATCATTTTTTTTTCCTTTTTGTCATTATTAATTTAAGACAATCAATTTTTAAAAAGAGGGCAGATACTTGGCAGGCATTTCTATCCTCCCACCCCTATCCCAACATACAAATTAGTTGTTGTCGTGCCATATCTTCCACCACAGGTTACAACTGAAGCAGATTAAAGCCACAGACACAAAGTAACAGCTCCAAGATTTTTAATTCCCAATTAAAACCTTTCCTTTTGCTGCCCCTCCCCATGCAAAAAGGAAAAATAAATTGCTCCAGCCAAGTGGTCCCAGGATTATTTCCAGAATCAAACTTACAGATACAAGCTTTCAAAGGAGCATGGCATGAACATCTGAACTCTAAGCGCCTCCATCTTTTTTCCTTTAAGGTGTTCTGCAAGCCCTTGGCGAAGAGTGAAAGTCAAAGTTAGTTCTGGCACCGGCTGTGTCACTAGGGGTGGCTCCTGATAAGGCCCTGGAAACTCCAATCCAAACACAGCTCTCCGCTAGAACGGTGCATGGTGTCTGTCTGTAAAAGCAGACCTGCTTAATCCAGTACCTACTGTACCTGCAGGACAAAAGTGCTGCCTCACACTGCAAAAGGGGCTAAACCCGTGCCCAGCCAGAAACCCAGCCCTGCAGCCCAATGAGCACCTGGGTTGCTGAATGAGCCTTCCCTGGCTCGGGTACCGGTTCAGGCTTGCAGGGGCCGCGTGTTATTAGAGAACTTGAAAGGAGAGGTAATTTCACATACCGGTGAATTTTTAACACTTAATGGAGTTCCAGAATCTAAGACGCAGGTTTAGGGGACTGCCTGCTTGCTGTCCCTTCCAAACTCCTCATCCATCTCTTGCTCTTGTTTTGCATCTGTGCACAAACCTTTTTGGAGCCTGGAAAATGAAGTGCCCTCTTGCTGACAGACTGGAGATCCGACAGCATTCCTCACCCTTAGACCTAAGAGTAAAGCAGGGCATGCTGCCCTTGCTTGGTCCTGATGGAAATAAACTGCAAGTGGCTTCTCTCTGTGGGCACCATCTTTGGGAGCACAATTTGTTAGCTCATACAGAGCTGGGTACTTACAGCCTGTCACCCAGAATGCATGAGTACACACACACACACACACACACACAAGCACACACACAAATACAGAAATACATGTCCCCTGGTCTCCCCAAGAAACTGTTCAACCCATCTGGACAATAAGTAGCTGGACTCCATGCTTAATATATGTTTGCAAGGAAAGAATCTTGATTGAATTTGAACTGTAATGCTGCATCAAGGTGGAGGAATCCACCAGGGGGGAGGGGAGGAGGAGGGGGAAGGGGATTCCCAAAGCCTATGAAACTGTCACATAATGCCAAATATTAATTAAAAATAAATTAAAAAAAAAAGAAATACATGTCCTCAAAACATGCTTTAAAATGCAGACATGACAACATCAATACGATGAAATATGTCAGCAGCTTCTACAGACTCAGGATACCCTGCATCACTATGACAATCTGCACATTTCTTCTCACACACGCAATTCAAAGGTCAGATCAAAGACATCCTGACAGCAGCTAGCTGTGTACCCTGGGCAAATTACTTTGCAGCTTTGGGCATAACATTTGATTGTCAAGGAGAATGACTGAAAACAATTGCCTTGAAAAGCAATGCAATTTCCATAAGCCATCACATATTCAAATTCCATAAGGTAATGAAATTATCTTTTAAAAATTTTTCTCTAGTAATAGGAAATACATAGCCTGTAGTCTTTAGTTACACCATATCTGAACCTGTTCAGACTTTATTTATTTATTTATTCATTTATTCTTTGGTTCAAAAACACAGAGCAACTGCAATACCCCAGTCACCATGTAAACTCTCAGCATTATAGTCTAGTGGGCAACATTTGAAACCATCACATTAATACACAATGAAAAATGGGATGATTGGTCCAGGGAGGAGAGGCACTTGAAACTTAATGATGGGGACTTGGGTTGAGATTGGAGTAAGTGAAGAACAGTCTGGAAGAAGAGTCTCCCAGCACCAGTGACATAGGCATGAAGCTGGCAGTGGCAAATCAGGTAAGGAGACCTCATGGCTGGAGGTCTAGACTGAGGTAAGAGCATGGCACTCCAAAGATTCACTATAGGACCAGGGCCATCTGCACAGGATCCAACAGGGCAAGGAAAGGTCATTGGCTTTGTTCCAGGATGAGGAAGAGGTTTTAAATAGAGGAGCTCAGATCTAAGTTTTTTTAGCAAGGCTTTTCTGGTTGCTAAGTTGAGAACCCTCTGCAAATCAGATAGTAGTTGCAGGCCCGGCGCGGTGGCCTAGCGGCTAAAGTCCTCACCTTGAACGTGCTGGGATCCCATATGGGTGCTGGTTCTAATCCTGGCTGCTCCACTTCCCATCTAGTTCCCTGCTTGTGGCCTGGGAAAGCAGTTGAGAAGGGCCCAAAGCCTTGGGACCCTGCACCCGTGTGGGAGACCTGGAGGAAGTTCCTGGCTCCTGGCTTCGGATTGGCACGGCACCAGCTGTTGTGGTCACTTGGGGGGGGAATCATCAGATGGAAGATCTTCCTTTCTGTCTCTCCTCCTCTCTGTATATCTGACTTTACAATAAAAATAAATAAATAAATCTTTAAAAAACACACAAAAAACCAGACAGTAGTTGCAACAGTCCTGGTAGGAGGTAATGATAGCTCATGAGAGGATGGGGGAAAGGTGCAATGTGGCATGAGAAAAATAGGCAAATTGCTGATGAAATCACTTAATAAAAGGAATAGGATGGGAAATGTCCAGGTATCTGGTAGAGTAACTGTAATCATCAACAACAGTGGTTGGGTACTTTCTCCATGCTAAGAACTTCTCTGAGAACTGGGTAGCCAGATGACTGAGTACAATAGTACATTATTCCATTTGCTAATCTCTCTGCTTCTCTCTGCCTGCTGCTAGCACTAGAAGATAAGAAAGCCAACTGGTTCTTGTGTCAACCAGGTTGGAATCCCATCACTTACTAATTCTGTGATCTTGTACAGTTATTGATTTTCTGCTGGCCCAGTCTCCTCTTCTGAGGAAAGAGATATAACCAGGGGCGTTCCCTCAGGTTATTGCTGGAGTAGTGAGAAAATATGTGTAATGTGTTCAGTATAGTATTTGAAACATAATAAGTGGGAAAGAGTGGGAGAAAATCATAAAGTTAAAGATCAGGAAAAAAAGATTAGGAACTCACTGATTTAGCACCTTTTTAGAAAAAGGATCAAGTCAGATTTTCCTCATCCAGGGCACTATTTATTTTAAGTTACAAGGCACTGGGTAGGTTTTAGAGCTTAAACTCTAATTTATTTCATACCTACACACAAGGAAAATGTGTGCCCTCTATGGACTCTCAAATGTTGACCACAAAACCCAATAATATCCATTCCAACCATCTGGTATAAGGTGATGCCAAATGCCACTGGCATTTCAGCCAATAACTATGCCTGGCTTTTTATTCTGGACAATCCACTTTCCCAAGAAAGGCATCCACTGGCCATTCACATAAGTGTATAAATAAAAGTATCTCAAAGGGCTTGTGTTCAATTAAATTATACTATTTTACAAAGATTTAGATGGCACTAGTATTCTCAGAGGACCTTCTTGAATGCAGAAACAAAATATCTACCATCAAACAGACAAAAGCCTGACTTTCAGGTTCCACCTGCCACCCTCACAGGTTCCACTCCATGTTACATGCTTTTCCCAGTACTCAAATATTTACCTCTCCAGTTGGCAACCACTAAACGTCAGCACAAGTCTTCTGGTACTAGTGACCACGTATGTTTGACAGTTGTGTCTACAGCATGTAGAGTCAATAAAAATAGTTCCCTGTGTATCTTTCTACTATCCAATACACAATATGCACAAAGAACACCAATGCCATAAAATACAGAAAGCAGCATAAAAGTATTACCTGTACTCTAATGCATTTCACATCTAAATTACTACTTTTTATCCCAAACTGCTGCAAATCAATTTCAGTGATCAGGAATCTCACTGATCTTTTAAAAGTCGAACCTTAACTAAAATGGAATTTAACACAATCAACCACTCAAGTGACAGATGGTTTTTTCCTTCGAGATATACCCTGGGCTTTGGAATCCGTACGAAAGTGAAAATTCAATCAGCATTTTGAAAGGGTTAGAGAAGAGATAAAAGGTTTTACTTGATATCCTGTCCAAAATTTAACTGAGGAAAAGTCACTCTTATCACTGCTCAGAATTCTTCTCATTTAATTGGATATAAAATATTTTTTCCTCCAAGTCTCTCCCCACACCAAAGTACACCATTGTCTTGCGTATTTTCCCTTGATAGTTATTATTCTTTTCAGTAAATCCATACTTTTTATTCGCCAACTCCACAACAGTTATCTGCCAGGACTGACAATGACCCCAAAACTACCTCTAGGACAAGTTAGCAAGCCTTTGCCTAGACTTACATTTTTTCATTATGACCCTAGCCAATGGATCCTAAATCTATGTTCTTAACCGAAGCACCTGCGGTAGGGCTAGTGGAATGGCTCAATTGGCTAAGCCTCCAACTACACAGAGTTAGCATTCCATATGGGCACTGGTTCACATCCTGGCTACTCCACTTCCAATCCAGCTCCCTGTTTATTGCCTAGGAAAGCAGCAGAGGATGGCCCAAACCTTGGCGCCATGCACCCACATGGCAGACCTGGAAGAAACTCCTGGCTCCTGGCTTCAGATCAGATCAGCTCTGGCCCTTTTGACCATCTGCAGAGTAAACTAGTAGATGGAAGATCTTTCTGTCTCTTCTTCTTCCTGTAAATCTGCCTTTTCAATAAAGATAAATAAATTTTTAGAAAGAAGAAAGCATCTGGAACTTCCCTATCTAATTCCCCTGAAGAAAGTGTGGAATAGTTTGGAACTATAAAAATCAAACATCTCCCAAAGAAATGAATGTAAGATACTGTCCTGGGTATTGTTCAAAATTCTGTGTTTGAAATGTTTCCTTATTTAGTTATTTATTTGCTGTTGGGAGACGGTTTAGAAGAAAGAGAAAGACAGAGGGGGAGAGGAGAGAAACACTTTCATCCACTGTTTTACTCCCCAGATACAATGGCACTAGGCTGGACCAGAAGCCAGAAACTCCATCCAGGTCTCTCCTGTGGGTGGCAGAAATCCAAGTTCTTTAGCCATCACCACTTTCTCTGGGTCTGCATTAGCAGGAAGTCACAGTCAGGATCAGAGGCAGTACTGAACCCAGGTTTTCCATCAGGGTTTGTGGGTGCCCTAATTAGTGTCTCAGTTGCTAGGCTAAAAGCCTGCCCTGGAATTTCGCAACTTTTGGAACACCTCATAGGAGGCCAATGTAAAAGCCATCACTATAGAATACAATAGACACTGTAACTACATATGATATATTCTACATAATTATCTCTTTACTGGTGACAGGAAACCTAGATTGCAAGCTTCTTGTACTTGTTGAAAGGAGAAGTGACATTATAGTTTAATTCTTCCAAGAAGCCACTTTGTATTACTATGGACACACTTTGAATGTTCAGTGCAAACCTTGTTATCAGGTAATTAGAGAGTACCACAGAGGAGTAGGCATTCACCCAGCAGTAAAGATGCCTGTCCCCTACACTGGCTTCTCACTTCAGCTTCTTGTTCACACATACCCTGGAACCAGTGGTGGTGGCTAAACTAGTAGGGTTTCAGCTACCCATATAGGAGATCTAGTTGAGCTCTCAACTTTGGCTGGCTCAGGCTCAGTCATTGGTGACTATTTGGTGAATATCAGATGGGAACTCTTTTTGTTTGTCTGTCTTTCTCTCTGCCTAAAACAAAATAGCACCAGCACAGTGATAATGCACCTTAAAAAAAGCACTCTAGAATAAGAGCACATCTCTTCTTCTTCCCACATGCCACTATACTCAGGGTCTTGGAGAAGTCAGATGCCACTCAAAAGCTCCTCAACTCAAACATTGATGGCTTGGCCATGCAGATGGAAAGCACTGTTGTCAGAGCTATGGGGAAGATAAAGATGAACATACAGGAGGATCTGCTTTCCAGGGACTCAAAACATAACACTCACATTTGCCTGTGCAAAGGGCAGGCAGGGGAACAGAATGCTGAGGGTCCCTGCCTCCTCTAATAACCCCACCTATGATGGGCTCCTCCTTGGCTAGCATGTGAGGTCATTTCACCTGAAGAGGCATCCTCTCTGACCACCCTTCCTAAAGCAGAAACACTTCTGATTTTCTCTCTTGGCAAGTGTTGTCTTCTTTCTTTCAATAGCACTTAACTCAACTTGTGATTATTTTATTTGCTTTTCGCATTATCTTTTGTCCTTGGACGGCAGGGTCCTTTGTATTCATTTTATTTTCAGTGCCTGGCAAACAGTAAATGTTCAACAAATGTTTGCTGGCTGGCCAAATTGATGAGTCAATGGATAGATAGAAGAAAGGAAAGAAAAATGTATGAATGGGTGATAAATGAAAAAATAATCAGGTAAGGAAGGTTATCTGAAGTATCATTTGAGGATGGCATTTAATTAAGTAGAACATACAATTTAATTTTGTCTGAAGCCTTTTAAAATTTTTACTTTGGAGTCACAAAGAAGAAAAACAAGTTGCCATACACTGATTCACTCCCCAAAATGCATGCAATGGCTGGGGCTGGGCCAGGGCCAACGTCAGGAACTGGGAAACACATCCAGATTTCCCATGCAGTTGGCAGAAGCCCAATTATCTAAGCCATCACTGCTGTCACCGAGGGTCTGAACTATCAAAAAGCTCAAGTCAGAAGGAAGAACCATGAATGGAACCCAGATATTCCAGTGTGAGGAGCAGGCATCCTAACCACTAGACTTACGGAAAAAGCATTTGGGTACAAAGTTACAAGGAACTGGTCCAGCAATTCTAATTTGAAACTATCACAGCATGACTGAAGGAAAGTTTGAATGACTGTGTATCTTTAGAAATAACTGTTCAGCACAGCTCAATCACGTTTATCTCCTTAATCTTGTGTCTATTTTTTTCCTCTACAAAGAACAGATCTCCCTGTAACAATGATATTACAACATCCTCTGAAAAGACAACTCATTGTACCTGGCACCCAAAGAAGCCCTTCAAGGTTGAAAAGGGAAATCTGTAAGAGATCAATATTAAGAAAGGAGTATTTAGTGCTTACCGAAAACACCCAGAAAGAAAATTTAATGTTCTTCCAACTGTGTAGGAAAAAAAAAATTTATCCTGAGAATAAAAATGCAATCTACAATCTAGAAAAAGGAATTTCACATTCTGCCTATCCTGAATTTTTGAGTAATGAATGACATATATACAATGCTAGCGTGGCTCTCTTTTTTCCTATAATAATAATTACAACAGATTATTCCTCTACCTTGAGCTCTTTTACTTTGGCTTCACTTCAAAAGAAATTTTTTTCCAGCATTAAAGGTGCTGCAGGGCTTTTGTTGTTATCTAAAAAAGGTAACTGATATTTACAATAAACAGAGCACAATCTGTAATGTAAGCCAAGTAGGTGAGAAAACACAGAGCTGCACAGTGAAACACTGACGAGATAATGCTACATTGATAATCTTTTTTTTTAAAATATTTTATTATTATTGGAAAGCCGGATATACAGAGAGGAGGAGAGACAGGAAGATCTTTCGTCTGATGATTCACTCCCCAAGAGAGCCGCAATGGCTGCTGCGCACCGATCCGAAGCCGGGAACCAGGAACCTCTTCCAGGTCTCCCACGTGGGTGCAGGGTCCCAAGGCTTTGGGCTGTCCTCAACTGCTTTCCCAGGCCACAAGCAGGGAGCTGGATGGGAAGTGGAGCTTCCAGGATTAGAACCGGCGCCCATATGGGATCCCGGGGCGTTCAAGACCAGGACCTTAGCCGCTAGACCACGCTGCTGGGCCCCAACATTGATAATCTTTTGAAATGAAAAACTTGGTAAAAAGGCAATTTACTTTCTTATCAAAGTAAATAAACTGAAAAAGATAAGGCAGCCGCCATTATAGGGGACCAAAGTTACTCTCGCAACATGACACTGCAATAAATATAACCTTCCACTTAGAAACTGGAAAATCATGACGCTTTTCTCCAACTCCTCTGGCTTGTTTTAAAAGAAAAATGTGTTGGGGCCAGCGTCCTGGCACAGTGAGTTAAGCCACTGCCAATGACGCCAGTATCCCATATGAGCACCACTTTGAGGATCTGGTTGCTCCACTTCCAATCTAGCATCCTACTAATGCACTTGGGAAAGCAGAAAAAGATGGTCTAGAAGCTTCGGCCTCTTCCAGTGACTTGTGAGACCCAATGGAGTTCCAAACTCTTGGCCCAGTGCTGGCCGTTGTGGACATTTGGAAAGTGAACATTTGGAAAGTGGATGTAAGATTAATTTATTTCTAATTCTACCTTTCAAATAAATAAGCCTCCTAAAAAAGTGTATTCCTCTTATACCTGTAATATATTTTTCAAAGAAAAAAAATATAGACCGAAGAGTAGAAAACAATATGGTGTATCTCTGTCTGTCTTATAACGGTCTTGGACAGCTAGCCAGGGAAACTACCACCATCACGATCATTGTGATGCCAATCCTGTTCTTTCTGCGAGTCAGAGTCCAAATAATGCAATATGTAAAACAGCAAAACACTAGGCTGTTCCAAGGACCCTCCCCTGGATACTGCGGCTGAGGTCTTGAATGCTAAGAAAGGGAAAATCATGCTCCCCTTCCTTCCATCTCTGAATGAAATTCCAGGCCCTCAGCAGCTCAGAAAAGCACCTACATCTCATATGGCTGCAAAGGGGACTGAGATAAGGAAGAAGGAAATAATTTCTTATCTGGATTTTCTAGTCTATGCATGCAAGTTAAACATTTGTATCCCCAAAGTGAGTTGAAGGTACAACTGTCCTATATACAAATATGCTTTACAGAAGGTAGTGGGAAAGCACTGTGGTGTGACGATCCCCATATTCAATGGATTTTAGTAAGAATGCGGGGCAGTGATTTCAACCAGCGTGCAGAACTGGGAACAGCCCACTCACGGTTTTACTAATGCATAAATAACTGCCACATCCCTCCCACGAATATAAATCTAGCACCATTTTTCCAACTGGAGGTAGCACAGTGGGGTGAGTCAACATAGAGAAATACTCTCCAACCCACTCCCACACACCACTCTGTTGATATCCTAGCTTTACCATGGCCAAGCCATTTAACTTCTGAGCCTCAAGACTGCATCAATAAAATGGGGGTGTAAATAATTACCCATTTCATAGATTAACACGATGATTATATGAAGCAAACTATAAAAAGTCTACAGCTCAGCACATTAAAAATAGGGCTCAATCAATGTTATGCAATGAACGAGGACTCTTATCTCAGAATACAGCAAAGGTAATGAAAAATCAGCCTGCAGCCCTCACAGAACTGCAAGTTCTAGGGCAAATAACCATCATTTCATAGAGATAATGGCCAACATGTTTTGGAAACTTGATACCTGAAGAGCCTATACAAATCTGAAATACATGTAAGTTCAAAAAACATACAGATAAGCTTGTGAATAGTACATTCCCAATGAGTAACTGAATACGTAGATGTCAGTGATTTTGATGACTTGGAGTTTAGACAACTAGGCCATGTTAATATTCATTTGAACTACAAACAAAATTCTAGTGTGCACAATCTTCTGCTTTGACTCAAGGTGTCCAATATCTTTTTAACTTACAGTGTTATTGTATAAACATACCTAGATGTCAGATAGGAAATCATGTAGGTCATAAAAACAACTGTAACAAATCAAACTTCTTTGGCTCAGCAGATTATCCTAAGTTAAATTTACATTAATTTCCCAAACTTTCAGAGCATTTCAAGCACTCACTCTTACACTAATGACATCCTGTTTCATTTATGCTACACAAACAGGATTTAAAATGAGAAAATAATATTTGCACAAAAATCCTTCCTGGCTGTTGATTACATCAAATCAATCATAATAAACTCCATACATATTAATCTTCTGTATCCAATTCACACTCTAGGGAGTCTTGTCTGTAATCAAAGTATACATTTATGTTGATAATAAAATGTTAGGTAATCAATATTTTAAATTAATAGCAAGCATTGTCTCAATTAATATTGCCATAAGGCTTCAGAAAGGAAAAACTCCAATTTTACTTTAAAAAGAAAATCAAGGGGGCCCGGCGGCGTGGCCTAGCAGCTAAAGTCCTCACCTTGAACGCCCCGGGATCCCATATGGGTGCCAGTTCTGGTCCCGGCAGCTCCACTTCCCATCCAGCTCCCTGCTTGTGGCCTGGGAAAGCGGTTGAGGACGGCCCAATGCCTTGGGACCCTGCACCCACGTGGGGGACCCGGAGGAGGTTCCAGGTTCCCGGCTTCGGATCGGCATGCATCGGCCCGTTGCGGCTCACATGGGGAGTGAATCATCGGACGGAAGATCTTCCTCTCTGTCTCTCCTCCTCTCTGTATATCTGACTTTGTAATAAAAATAAATCTTTAACAAAAAAAAAAAAAAAAAAGAAAATCAAGGGCCCGGCGGCGTGGCCTAACAGCTTGAGTCCTCGCCTTGAACGCCCCGGGATCCCATGTGGGCACCGGTTCTGGTCCCGGCAGCTCCACTTCCCATCCAGCTCCCTGCTTGTGGCCTGGGAAAGCAGTCGAGGATGGCCCAAAGCTTTGGGACCCTGCACCCGCGTGGGAGACCTGGAGGAGATTCCTGGTTCCCGGCTTCGGATCGGCACGCACCAGCCGTTGCGGCTCACTTGGGGAGTGAATCATCGGATGGAAGATCTTCCTCTCTGTCTCTCCTCCTCTCTGTATATCTGACTTTGTAATTAAAAAAAAAAAAAAAAAGATAATAATTAAAAAAAAAAGCCATGTACCTAAAAAAAATTACATAACTTTAACAAAGTCACTGTACTGTTTTAACATTCATTCACTAAGTATCTGTCAGGAATTACAAGTGGGGCTGGTAATAGAGTACAGAGAATTAAAAACTCTACAATCAAAGATTCTAACACAAAACAAAGTTCAGGGCCCAGCATGGTATCCCTGTGGCTAAAGTCTTCACCTTGCACGAGCCAGGATCCCATATGGGTGCCAGTTCTAATCCTGATGGCCCCACTTCCCATCCAGCTCTCCGCTTGTGGCCTGGGAAAGCAGTCAAGGACAGCCCAAGGCTTTGGGGCCCTGCACCTGCGTGGGAGACCCAGAAGCAGCTTCGGGCTCCTGGTGTCGGACTGGTTCAGCTCCAGCCAATGAGGCCACTTGGGGAGTGAATCAATGGATGGAAGATCTTTCTCTCTGCATATCTCACTTTTCAATAAAAATAAAATGAATACATAAAATACAAAGTTCATTTTAACAATGGTGAACAAAACCACGAATAAAAGATCAAAGAATGAAAATATCCCCATTGACACTCATTCAAGAAATATTTGTTGAATACATACTATGTCTCAGGCACTGTTCAATATGCTTAAGATACATCAGTAATGTATAATGGACCCATATTCTTAAGAGAGAAATGTTTTGCAGTAACTGTAAACAGACAATCTTAAGATCAGACGCGATTATAAGCTGTTAATACCATCAACGATAATGTTTCCATGAACAAACATGTTGGTTTCAAATACTGGATTAAGGGTCAGTGTGCTTTTGCTTCCTAGTAGTGTAGCAGGCAGAAAATTTGAAAGGACAACAATATTTTTTTTTCAAAAAGTGAGATCGTGTCTCATTTTTCAAGAGAAGAGAGAGAGGAAAGAAGAGACAGGGAGAACTCTTCATCAGACTGTCATACTGTGCTTTATATTTGAAAAGCACCCCTCACATTACTTGACATATTTTTACTTCAAGAAACTGAAGGGCAGAGAGTGAGGTAACTTGCTCAGTGTCAAGATGGGAATTGGCTGCTGATCTGGGATCGAATCCTCCTGAGACCAAGTCTTTATTACTGTCAGTAGCAAGCATGTGTAAGTGACCCAAAGGGCTCAGAAGCAAACTGGTTCTAAAATTAGAAACTTGCTTTGGCATTACCTCCACTCCAAGCGCCATACTAGATTCTGCATTCCACACAGACATAGGCTATATCTGCTTCATTTTACTTGATCTCTTAACCACACACAATTTCCAGACACAAAGACACTCAGCAACGATTCATCCATGGGTTAAGTGATTAATTAACCAGCTATAGTGTTTTTCTGACCATGATTTGTTTCCAAAAAATCGCAAACTCTAGAAAGGAAGATTCTTCAGGATATTTATACCAATCCTGAGTCAAATTAATGGCATCTACTGCGAAGAAGCAAAAAGAAGGTTTGTCCTTAAGCAAGTTAATATGCTTGGAAAAGAGATTTTAAAAATAAAATTATAAGGAAGGGGAAAGAGTAACTCAACACATCAGCACAATTTACACTTGTTCACGAGAGAAGAAAGGAAGTAAATTAGAGCAACCACTATGGAAAACAATATGGACATTTTCTTTAAAAAAAAAACCAAGCTAGAAGATCATATGATTCATCAATTCCACTCTGGGAATCCCTCCAAAAGACATGAACTCACTGTATCTAACAGATACTAACTCCACCATGTTTATAGCCATACTCTTCAGAAGAGCCAAAAACACAATCAACCAAAGTGATCACCCAAAGAATCATAAATAAGACAAAACAAAAACACACAATGCAATATTACTCAGTGACTAAAAAATGAAATTCCATCATTTGCAGCAAAATGGTTTGAACTGTAGGGCACCACCTCAGATGAAATAAGCCTGACCCCAAAAGACAAATACTGCATGTTCTCCATTATAAGTGGGAGCTAAAATTAAAAAGGAAGAAATGTCCACGTGTATCAATTTTGTAAATATTGTGTCTTGTCAAACTTTAAAGAAAATGCTTTTTCTAGATGTATAAAATAAGTTCTCAGAAAAGAATGATTTAAAAAAATAGTCTTTCTAGGAAAAGCAAGGTATTTGGAAATCTGACGTGAATCATGGACTGTTTGGCCAAGATTGTAAATCTTGAACAAAATTTCCCAAAGAATGGAATATAAGATGATTTCGAATAGACCCACGGACTCCACACTAAATAAGCATGGAATCACACAGTGAGAAAGGCCCTTTCAAATGTCTTTCATCTGGGGGAAAAGTCTCTGCTTGATGCTAATATGAATCTCTCAACACTTGCCCTTTGTACAAAACAGCGCAGATCTCAGGTTCCCATTCCAGACAAAGAACCTAAATGATGTTCTTCCTATTTTATCAATGTACACATTCTTGTGGCTTCCACATATAATATCTCCTTTAAAAACAAATTCATATTTTAAGTTTCATGTCCTGTCTATGGGCACAAGAAAACAGCTACAATGTGGGAAACACATTCATTTAGAGAAATCAAGAAGGTGCCAAAATTCTTTAGGGCAAATAAGATTAAACATTGTCCAGAAATAGTGGCCTGTCCCACTGTAGTGAGACACTAACAGCTACAAAGAATTTCATGCTGATAAAGAAAACCACGCAAGGTTCTGAAATCACAGTAGGCTAGCCCCACCCCAATTTCTCACTAACTGTGGAAAATGAGCATGACACTTAGCTATGGCTCCATGCAGGAAACAAGGACCATGGCCAAGTAGGACTAAGAATACCACAAGCGAGGTGGCATTCCATGAACTGCATTTGTGGATGGTGCCTGCAAACAAGACCTCTGTCCAGAAGGGGAAAAACAAAACACAAGACAAGGCCATTAGAACAAAATGTCTGGCGTGCTGGAGGTGGATGTTTCAACAGACTTCCCTAAGACTGAGAAAATCACTGTGACTTGTGTCACACACTGAGCTCATAGGCCATTTTCCCCCTAATTTCATAATGAAGCGCTGGAAAGTGCCTAGTGTCTATTTCCCCCCTGTTATACTTGTATAATATTTTCATACACTAGATGGAGCCAACTTGATAGTGTTTTTGGATTTATGGACAGGTTTCATGCTGTATGTTTTAAAAGTATCCTATTCAGAGTTATGGAAGCATTGTATGCTACTTAAATATATTTTAATTTAAATGCTCCAATTTTTCATCTAAAAGGTATTAATGTCCTATTATTTTATATAATTAGATATATTTTTCTTCACTTTCAAGCCCAAATTAAAAAGTATCAATAATATTATAAAAATGCTTATTTCAAGTATGAAGTTGCATAAATCATTGGCATTTTAAATTTTGGCTTATTATTATGTATTTATCATAGTTTTTAAATTGACAATTTCACAAAAGGCAGGCTTTTGAGGGTAGAGGGATTGGCAATTTGTAAATGCAATGAGCATAAATGTCTCCTACACCTACGAAGATTGCCTTTAGGCTAGAAGGGAGGGTAAGGCAAACAGAAGCCCAGGAAAGAAGAACCTAAACTCTTGGTCCCTGAGGTTACAGAAACAAGCCCAGGGATGCACTTGCAATACCAAAAAGCTGACCTAAGGATCAGGAAAGACTACTGCCAAGGACAAAATGAAAAGCTGCTGTCCACGGTCACTGACTTGGGGCTGGGATGTAGCTGCAGGATAGTACCAGGAGGGTCACAGCCACAGTTCTCTCTAGATCAGTATGCAGCACAACGTCTCATAACCAGTGCCTCTCAGTCATAGATTTTGTCCTCGTGGGATCCCTGAAAATGTCTGGAGACATTTTTGGATTTTACAAATCGGGAGGTGGGTTCTACTGGCATCAGGTGAATAAATACTAGGATGCACAGTACAGGGCCCTCAAAAACTGAGTATCTTACCCCAAAAGTCATGAGTGCCTAGGTTGGGGCCTGTACTAGTGGCACAACAGGCAAGGGGCTACCTGCAAAGTGTGGTACAATACTATATGCAAAATACTGTATGAACACCACTCAAGTCATAATTGATCCACTTCCAAATCAGCTCCCTGCTAATGTACCTGAGAAGGCTGTGGAAGCTGGATCAAAAACTTCCATGCAAGAACAAAATGGACTTTCAGGCTCCTGGCTCCAGTCTAGTTCGGACCATCAGATGGAATACTCTCCCATCCTTTCCTCTCTTGAACTCTGCCTTTTAAACAAATAAAAAAAAAAAAAAAGTGGTATCCAGACCTCTCTGACAGGCTGCTAATCCCACTGGTGAGTACTTGAAAAAAACCCACAATGGTGATTAATGGAATGAGGAAGATACAACCAAAGATGAGACTTCCAAAGCACAGAAAGAATACAAGGAGTACAAACATGTGGTTATTCATTTTATTGTCCTTTATTAAACAAATGGGCTATGGACATTTTTTTTCTCTGCTATATGTTTAGTAGTTTAAAAATTTAAAAATTAAGGGGAAGGGTCAGTGTTGTGGTACAGCAGGAAAAGCTGCTCCCTACAATGTTGACATCCCACTGGAGTGTCAGTTTGTGTCCTGGCTGATTCACTTCTGATCCAGACCCTAATAGTGGCTGGGAAAATGATCCATGTCCCTGGGCCTTTATTACCTATGTGGGAGATGCTGATGAAGCACCTGGCTCCCAATCACTGCAGTCATCTGGGGAGTGCTCCAGTGGATGGAAGATCTCACTGTATCTCTCCTTATCTCCTTGTTAACTCTACTTTTAATCAAATAAATGAAAAAAAATCTTAAAAAGAAGATACATCATCATTTAAAAAAAGTAAGAGGAGTGAAGAAACAGAGAAAAACGGTAGAAGTCCTCTTTTCAGGACATCAAGAAGGGTCACAGTGACATCTGACAAGACCAGCTAAGGTACAACCAGGGTCAGAGGTATCTCTTACTCTTCCTTCCCCTCGCTCTCCACTGGACAGCCACTGATCACATCTTATCTATCAGGCACCACACTGCATCTTCTCTGTCCCTGAGCTATTCTGGTATGGTTCAGATCAGGCCCGGGCTGCTCAATTGTTCTGCCAACTTCCTCAAAACAGCTACTACTAGATAGCCACTCCAAACCAGACTTTTACTCTTTTCACATCACAAGTCCTTTATAAAAATTAATGGTTCATCAATATACAACAAATGAATGTCAAGAGTTTCTTTAGACAATCAAGGACCAACTTATTTTCGCAGTTTCATCTGCCATGATTTCTATCAATATAAACAACTTACTCGTTCTCTAACTCTGACCATACACTCTCACTTTGGCTGTTCTTTTTCCAGGAGTACCCTCCATATACTCACTGACCCTTTTCATCAAAACACGGAGACATTCTTCAGAGAAGTGGAAAAGATGCATGGCCAAATGCTGCTGAGGAATGGGAAAATCCAGAACACTGAGGCACTGCTGATTGAGAGGGTGTGTGCCTTACAACCCAGTAATTCCACTTCTTGGTACATACCAAAAAGAAATGTTTATGCATATCAACCAAAAAGCAGACAGCAATGTTTGTGGCAGCACTGCCCCTAACTGTGCAAAGCTGTCAGCAAGCCAAATGCCCATCAACACGAGAATAAATGCTGCTGCTGATCACACAGTGGAATATTCTGTGAGAATGAATGTCTCGATACAAAAATGACACAGTCAATCTCGTGGACACATTGTGATGCTAGGGAATCCAGATGTGATTGTACATGCAAGATATTTGAAGAGCCTAGAGTTCTACATCTGTGGAGTTGGAAGTCAGCATAGTGATCGTACACTGGGAGGAGATACAAGGGTGCTAGCAATGCTGTCTTGTAGACTGGGTACTTGTTACTTGGTGAAAATTCATCGGGTAATATGTTAAGATTTATATTCTTCTCTGTAGGGATATTTCACTTCGGTTAAAAGTTCACTGAAAAAATACTTTCAAAACTTCGTTCTCCAAGATTACTATCAATAACAAAAAAATAAATGGTATACACTAAAAAAAAATACTGGAAAAGCATGTCAGCAATTTTCTGCCTAATGTCAATGCAATCTACTCACATTTACTTTAAATAGATTTAAGATGTTTCTGTACTTAGTGTACATGAAGGGCAGCGTTCAGAAGCATCCAACCAAAGCATCTTTCTAGAGACTCCTTCATGCCAATGGGACTTTTGTGGCCAGACTACATCTCCATCTACAAAAAGGATTTCCCTCACTGCTGCATAAATAAGTGATGACACTTGGGCATGCTCTGTCTTTTACCGATCTCCTGTATTCATACACAATACAGAATGGATGGTGAATGACATGCCCCACACTCCAGCAGCACCAAGAACATGCTAGTGAAGGCGCTATGTTGACACCTATGCATTTTTTTCTGTTTATTCAAACACAAAAAGCATATGTCCAAATCCTCAGGGGCAGAGAGCCCAATCACAAAATTTCCATAAGCTGGCATTTCAGGCGCTGCTATCTGTGGAGTCTCAGTCACTATATGTCCAGGGTCAAGGCCATGGAGAAAGGAAAGAGCCAGGAACAACATTTCAGGGAGATAGCTGCATTGCACCTGCCACCATGGCTGATAACAGCACATTGATCCTTACCCGAGTCCTTAAAAACGGCACAAAAACTCTGTGCGTTGGAAAGGTTAGTTTCCCTGATAGTCTTTAGGACAGTCATGATATCTGCATCCTTTGTTCCCTTTCAGAGATACATTAAAATATCAGCTAATTATGAAATGTATAGGATATGTTCACATACTAAGCATTTTATGTTCAGTGCTTTATTTTAATCTTTCATAATAACCTTCTACCTGTAATATTATACAGGGGGCTTGAAAATATTGATGAAAAATTCACTTAAATCCCCTCATTATGAGGCTTTGAGAGATTACATCACTTGATGAAGGGTCTGCAAAGAAGGAATTCAGGCCATGGCACAATGAATCATCAAAGCCTATATTCGAAGTCACAGACTATGCCACCCAAATATATTTGTTTATGCAAATATTCAAAATACACTCTATATCTTCCCAGGAGCACAAATGTGGATAAGATATGATTCTTTTCTCTAGGTACTCATTACTTGTGCAAGAGTAAAGAATCTATATACAACAGTACCTTAAATGTTTTGGTGCGATACTTCCCTGAGACTTGCATTAAAACTATAGAAGGAAAAACACATGCAAACAAACACAGTCAAAACTCAACTGTATCCAGGTCAGGGATCTCTGGAATACTTCATGTGATTGACTATAAGATGCTCACAGTTTTGATTAAGACAGGAATAAAGGATTGTGAAAAGTCAAAGGAGAAACCCTAAGGCAAACAAGTTGGAAGCTGGAGACACAGGCACCAGGCAAAGGAGAGATGCAGAGAAAGTAGGTGGAGGGACAAGGCCTAAAGAGGAAAGAGCAGGGAAGCAGGGAAATGGTTAAGCGGACACTGAAATGTTAAGGCGTGAGGCTGCTGCTTCTACAAAGGACAGTGTAAAACTAAAGTTACCAGAGACCAGGCTTTAGCGTCAGAAGAAGCTACTTAGCTTCTCCTTCTCTCATCAGCTATGCATCCAAGCGACAGTGACTCAACCTACCAAGCATCTTCATTTTCATCTGTTTAAAAAACGGGTATTAAAAACTGTCTTATCTTCACTACTATTGAGATAAAACATAGAATAATGCATGTCATGCATCTGACAAAGAACCTCAAATGTAAGCATTTGGAATGTTGCAGTCATCATTAACAGCATTATCACTATCAAAGCTGCTATCATTGTTACCACTGTCACAATCACCATGGCTTGACGCTGATGACACCAACAAAAGAATTCCTCTGAAGAGACATATAACCGAAATCCTTGTTTTATGTTTGGGACATTCTTAGAAACATCACAAACTGAAGAAATATATTTGGCCAGATGAAATATCAGTGTAAAAATCAAACTTTCCTAGGCCCAGCACAGCAGCCTATTAGCTAAAATTCTCGCTTTGTATGCACTACGATCCCATAGGGTAGCTGGTTCTAATCCTGGGGGCCCTGCTTCCCATCCACCTCCCTGCTTGCGGCCTGGGAAAGCAGTCAAGGATGGCCCAAAGCCCCGGGATCCTGCACCCACCTGGGAGACCTGGAAGAACCTCCTTGCTTCTGGCTTCAGATCTGCTCAGTTCCAGCCATTGTGGCTGCTTCTGGAGTAAATCATCAGACGGAAGATCTTCCTCTCTGTCTCTCCTCCTCTCTGTATATCTGACTTTCCAATAAAAACAAAATAAATTAAAAAAAAACTTTCCAGATATTCACTTTGTAGATTTTGTAAGCTTCCACTCTGTTATTGATTCTCATTAATCACACAAATGCATAAGAAACATTTCTTAGTTTAGAGCAGGGGATGGGGAGGAATGATGATAATACTTAGTCTATGATCAGTATCTGTTCCTCCTAACAGAGAACAGAGATCATTACTATGGGCTCAACCAATGTTACATATTACTGTCTTTTTGCCTTTATCTATACCAAGAACTTGAAAACATAAATTTCTAAAGACTTTAAAATTTATTTGTTTGTTGTTGCTTTAGTACAGAAACACAGAGACAGACAGATATTCCCCATTTACTGGTTTAACACCCCTACTCCCCTCACCCACCATCTGCAGTGGCTACAGTCAGGAGCCAGGGACTCAATCCCATTGCCTCCCAGGGTGCACATTTGCAAAAAGCTGAAATCAGGCATAGAGCTGACCTGAACACACTACTGTGAGATGGAATGTAGGTATGCCAAGCAACATGTTAAATGCAAAGCCTTTTTGCTCTGTTTCTTCATTTCACCATTCCGAGAACGATATTGCTATACAGTAAGAAAAACATGGTCTGAACTAGTCTACCCAAGTCTCTCTATCATGTATTTTGGTAAGTTATTTTTAATTCATCATGCGATCAGGGAGCTAACACAAAAATAATATTACAGAATTCATCCATGCATAATCAACGAAATGTGTGGAGGATGTTATGTTTTGATTCAAAGCCATGGTAATAGCATGTTCATGAAACCCTTGCTCTTTCAAATATTCCACAACCAGCCAATATTTACCACAGCTATAACACCATGCAGTCAACTCTGGAAAAATAAAGTCATGAAGAACACAACCATTTTCATCTTCTCCAGAAAGCTGCCTGGAATATCATTTATCTCTACCATACATACAGATTCCATCTACAGAAACCCCAATGTCCTGTTACATATGAAAGGGAAAAATGTAGGCATTCCATTGGTCCTCTCTTAACCAAATCCAGTTACAAAATCACTAAAATTCCTTTTTACTCTAAGTATGTTCTCCTGGAAAAGCATAGTAGCAAATAAATTCACCCTATTTCTAAATAGGAATGCTAATGGCCTTTGTTAATCAGATGGGGACAGAAGGAGGGACTTGATCAGAGGACAATGTTGTGAGCAAGTCATTAGCAACCAATGTGACACAAAGGCTGAAATGCTGTCAAACGTGGGGAAAGGGACTATGATAGTCAGAAAATATCACAAGAATTTACGTTGGGAAAGGTTCCCAAATGCCTTTCAAGAAACCGGATCAAGTCGTAAGACACTGAGTAAACCAAAGTCTTTGAGGCATACCTGAAGACTGCTCTTTGCATCAGAAGCTTAATGGCTGTGAAAGAGACCACCTCACCAGAAAGGATCTTCATTACTAAGGTCCCATAGATTTCTTTGCCTCTGAAGATTCTTGCCATTCCTGTTTCTCTAGAGGATGTTCTCACCTGTAACACACTCCCTGCCCTAGGTTAAGCTTCCACAGTCCTTCTGGAAGATGATCAATATTTAGTTGAATTTGGAGGAGTGTCTCCCATTTGATTATTCTGATGTCCTTAAGGGCAAACACTCAAAAAAAAAAAAAAAAAAAAAGCCAGCTTCTTTTCCTGGGCATACCAGTCCCTGACTTGATCAGTAGATCTGTCTTCGCAAAATATACAAAATGTGAAATTACTATTAAAAGAAAACCCTCATGCATATGCTTCAGAACAAATCATCGTCATTGTCCACATCTCTGTGACTGTGACACACATCTACTGAAGATGCTGTTTTGGAGATACTTCACACTCTTTTAAAACCATTTATGGGACCATCTGTTAATTGCACAAATATTTACTGAACACATACAAAGAGCCAAAACCCAGACATGGCTCTAGGTGAAAACAAGTAAGACAGACATATTCCTGTTTTTGGTGTGGTATAGTGGGTAAAGACACTGCCTAGGACACTGGCATCACATATGGGCTCTGGTTCATGTCCCCACTGCTCCAATTCCCATCCAGCTCCCTGCTGATGTACAGTATTTACACACACACACACACACACACACACACACACACACACACTCCAATCCCAGCAAGGAAACCATATCCCTGAGAAGGAAATAAAAGAAAATCCATCCCAGTGCCTTCCTCACAGTGGGATGTGGCTTCAAGAAAATGGGGGAACCCAAGACAGGTGGCACTCAGTCTGTCACTGAGACAGTGACACTGACACTGAGAAAGAACAGGACACGGGGAGGGTGTGGTGAATTAGACACAAACTCGTGCAAGAGTGAATGCTGGCCCATTCTTTCTGAGACTTTAGATTTCTTAAAGTTCGGAAATCTGACACATTACGTGAAAACTGACAATTCTACATGGTTGATCAATCCAGATTTGCTTTCCGTACTGCACAGGCTATACTAAATACATGCAACAGCAAGATTCACAATAACGCTACTTTCAGTGAATATGTTGCTAGAAAGTTTGGTAGTGCCCACGCATGTATTACCAAATGGGGTATCACAGGGTTGTTTGTTCGTTTGTTGTTTAGGTTTTTTTTATTCAGTAGGTTACGATAACCTAAATCTGCTCCTTAAGACAAGTGAACCATTCTTCTTCTTAGTGACTTAATACAAGATCATGGAAAGTCAGCCAATCTTAGGAATGTGTATTGAATAAACTGTGACACGTATTCACAGAGTTTCTGTCAGGAATTATAGGAAAAAAAAAAAAAAAGAAAGGAAAAGATGATGAAAGGAAATAAAAAAAGCAGAACAAAGAACTATAGAGCCCTGAATGACACTAGAATCAAGTGGACTTAAAAAGAGGTCAGAGAATAAGCTAAAATTATTTTAAACTTGCCAAGTAAAAAAATAAAATGGCCCAGGGGAAAAAGTCATTGTCCTATTTTTATTTACTCATACCTTGTTCTTTTCCCAAAAGGACTAAAAACAGCTAAGGACAATACTTACAACATCACAACAACAGAAAATTCATGCAGGTTGATGAAGGCAAGAGAATTCAAGAGCAAAACATGACAAACTCAGGATAAGATTATAGGAATAAGATTAGCACCAAAGACAAAACAGAATGCAGATTTTCTAGAGGAGGATCCTAAATAAACATCTTCTGAAGCCAGGGCTCAGTGTTGAGTGTCTGCAAGAACCAAGAAGGCAAACTAAAGGAGTGAAGCAAACCTAGGTGGGCTAGGACAAGAAGATGGCCACTCTCCCTCACTGGATCCCATGGTTGCCACAGAGAAATGTTAGCCCAATGTGGTTAGATCTGAGTCTTCAAAATAAATGCTGGGAATTCAAACACACGAATACACAATTTCTCATTCCAATGTTTACAATGTTTTTTGGGTTAAAAAAAAGTGTGGGTCAAAGAAAACATGTCTGTGGCCATAAAGAGGAAGGAGACATGATCAGTTACATGACTAATTACATCCATAAAATAAAAACCCAAAGTTGTGTGGAAGTACAGTCATTTGTGGTAATGAAACCAGAGAGACACTTCTCCCTCAAGTTGTTTTTTTTTTAAGGTTGACATTGTAACACTCACAAGATAGGCACCACATGCAATCACGATACATAAGGCTCAATCTTACAACAATTTTATGCTGGAGAAGAGACCCAATGCTAAACTGTAATTTAGTAAAACTTATTACCAGAAGTACAAAGGATAGAGGAATGCAATTTTCAGTTTTATCAAAATCTTGGGATAGAAATTTCTGCTGGTCCAGATTATTTCATATTTTATACATTTCCTTCAACTACGTTTAAACCAATAGACACTTTGAAGAAAGAGTAATCTCTCACACTTTCTATAAACATAGTCACCTTGGTAAATCAATCTCAAATAACACCTTCTTTCTCCCCCATTTTTTTTACAATATTCAGAAAAACATGTGAGCCTGTACTCTTCAGACTGTTATCCACAAATATTAAGTTTTTACAGCAGCATTTGATAAGTATCAAGCCGCACTGTGTTCAAGGTTAAGCTCATCAACAAGGACCCTGAGTGAAGTAGTCTATGAGGTTTTAAGTTCAAGGCCAATTTGCTTTACTGGACTGCCCATCTGGCAGTGTAACTGAACACTATAAAAGCGGAAGAAGTTGGCATGCCTCCAGTCATCAGCCAAGGAAAGAAACACAGGTAGGACTGAAATACATGAGAAAAAAAAGAACAACAAAAAAGTTCTTTCTCTGTTCCAGGTTAGAGACAAAAGGACAAATTCACACCATGCAGAAATGTTGCTTGGAACTCTTTGGGTGCTGACGGGGCAGCTAGATTATAAACTGGGTTCGGGCATTCCTAAAACAAGTGTAGTTCTTTATTTTATTTAATATCACATATAGCCAACTCTGCCATAATGCTTGTTTTGAAAACAGAAATTTGCCCCTGCATGGTTAACACAGTAAGGAAAAATGGGCATAATCTCAACGAATTTTGTTTTGCTTGCATCATTTTGCCCACCAAAAACATGAGATGAAACCTGAAAACTGTCCTTAGCTCCACCTGTGCTGCAGGAAAACCCAGAACATAGAAATGTACACACTGCCAACATTACCCAGCTACTCAGTTTACCACACGTTATGTACCATGTTCTTCCACATCTGGAACGATTTCACACAAACTTCCTGCCACTACTCAAACTCATTCACATGCTGCTTCTGAGGCTACTTTCACAGACAAACTCCAGGTCTTATTCAAGGCCAAGGACCAAGTACACTACCTATCACTTCTATTAGGCTCCCAATATTGTCACCACTGAAGATTCTGAGGTTCATGCTCCTAAGTTTCTTTACATACTTCTGTTGAACACTGAACAACTTAACATAGCTTGAAGATTTCTGCAGAAATATCTGTATTATGTAATGCTGTATTATAGTAAATTTATCGTATTCATACTAGGATTCCATATCAAATTTTATTTACAAACATGAATTGCTCAGATGTAAGCTCTTTCAGAGTTGGAATGTAAGTTCTTCTCATATCACTTTAGATGTAAATTATATTTATTAATACATTAATTTTCAAAATTTAATGAAACACTGTAAAGTTTACTATCTTATGAAAATACTATATTCTATAGAATGTATTTGCTCACTGCAGAATATGAATAAATAAAATGTATAAAAACTAAAAATTATTAATCATCTTACATGCAAATATCTTGTGTTTTTCTTTTCATTCTTTTTTCTTTGCAACAAACTGCCACTATGCCTGTTACATGCACTATTTCGTCTGATTCATATATCTTAACTTGACTTCAAAACTGACCCACCACTTCTAGGTCAAATGGGCTTACTTTTCCAAGACAAGATGAAGCGTGAAAGCTCTTTAAAATTCACAGAAACTAAATAAAATTATGAATTAATTTAGGCTTGAAATTTATGCATAGTTTTTTCTTAACACATATTTTCCATGTTTTTTAACAACATCTATCCACATGGATTTTTACATTTTTCACACTAAAATAAATTTATATTTTAATTTGCTTTCCCCGAACTTTTTGAAGTTCTCTGTGATACCAAATTAAGTCAATGATTTCTCATTAATTGAGCACAACCTATCTGCTCAGCATTATGAGTGTACTCTGTGACATTCAAATTAGAATATTTAGTACACTGTGCTTACTCACCAAAAAGATTTCTTAAAGTTTCCAAATTTGGCACAGCTGCCACATTTCTTACCCTTAAGATTAATTAGTATTTTCACTATGGCTCTAGCATTTGTTAAAAATATAAATTACATAAATAGCACATCCTGAAAAGAAAATGGACTTATATTATTAGTCTCCTGCAAATTACAGATTCAAGCATTATCTCCTGTCCTTCTATCTGTCAGCTTTTCAAAAACTGTACCACTAAAATTATGTATACAAAGCCCAGCTGTGGCTGAATATTTTTAAGTAGTAAATACACACATTAAAGTGTCATGAAGACTGCCCCTTATCTTCCCCTCTTTCTACTCAAAGCAGTTATTATAAGATGGGATTTTTTTTGAGTGGATGAATGTGAATTTAAGAATTTAGTAAACTATGTGGAAGATCCCAGCTATAATTTTCTCACCTACAACATGAAAAACACAACTGTCACCCGAATGGCTGAGGTTAAATTCCTAACTGGCAACACACAGGTGTGCACAGAAAACTTTTTGGGATCTCATCCTTCCTCACCTTTGTATGAAATGCAGAAGCTTGATAAGATGCTCAGAAACACTGACAATAAGACAAAATTAAATGTGGCTGGGCAATTCATACACACAATAACCTGCACTAAAATGATTTACAATTGATTTTTCAATTCTCTTTTTAAAAAGCATGTGATTTATTTGGAAGTTCAAGAATGGGACAGAAAGAACCTTGGAAAAAAAAGTCAAAAGGCTACACCCTTCTGGGCACTGAGCACATGCTGAGCTCCATCAAATCCTTTCTCCGACTATGAAAATGGCAATTATCTTATTATGCCAACCATTTCTGCAAGAGAAGTTAAGCCTTCCAAGATGCAGTCCCATTCAAGTCGTGTGTGTGTGTGTGTGAGAGAGAGAGAGAGACAGATAGACAGACAGACAGGCAGAGAGAGACAGACTCTGATTGGATGGTTAAATGTTTCAACTTACCCTGGGCAACAGTATTTTTCCAGGTTCCCAGTGGTACCTGGTGTGTGTACCCCTAGAAGCGACCCTGGAAAAGCCACATTTGAGAAGAGGGGAAGAGTAGCTGTTGTTGAGGACAGAGGCACATCCTCACAAAGAGAACAGGAGACAAACTGCAGGCTGCTGATCAGAATGCACCCCTTCAGGAAGGCAGTTAGTTCATGCCCGCCTCATATTTCATCTCCGATTCTCTTGTATTATATACCCTGGCTTACCTCAGTGTGGATCAGCTCCCAAATTAAGGCCCAGTTGAATTACAGGTACTGTAGTATTCCTACCCCAATTATTCAAAATCTATTGGGGCTCCAAAAAAAAAAAAAGAACTCATTGGGCTCCAACCTCATGCAGTCTTTTACACAGGGGAACACAACCCAGAGGGTAAAAATATTTTGAGATTGAAAGCATGAAGGCCATGGTGCTTTTTTAATTTTAAAATTCTTCATGTAGGTGCACTCACTCTCCCCACGCCACCCCGCCAAAATCAACTCAGAATCCCTTACTCCTTTTTCTCCATCAGTTTTTTAGGAAATAGGACTGCATGTGGGGAAGACCTGCACTCTCTTTTGCAAGAACTGAACATCAATCATTGGAAATTATGGGGCAGACTCCTCTTTGAATCCCCATAGCGAAGTCACTGCCACATGGGAAAGCTATGAACCACTGATAGGCTCAGCCTGTCACAGTGATGGGCTTGAAGTGGAGAGGATGGGGCAGAGAGGGCATCTGGCCCACAGCTGATGAGCATGGAATTGGGCTCGTCTATCCAGAAAGTTACTTAGACCCCATCACTCAGTGGAGTGTCCTGAAAAGACATAAGAAGATAAAGTCCTTGATTGTGCTAGATACTGAAGACAAAAAGGAGCCTCAGAATGAAAACTGCCTTTTAAAAAACTCACATGATTTTGTTCCTTATAGTTAATGAAAAGGGCATTTAACATCCGTTTTGGGAATTTTTTTTTTTTAGAATTTCAACAGAAATTAACACAAAGCTCATTTGTAAAAGCTTGATGAATCCTCACTTTTCTGACTTCAAAAAACCAATATTCTCTGGAGTCAGAATCCAGGGATTTATTTTAATGTTCAAAGTTCTTTCACCTCCCTTTAAGAAAAAACAAAATTCACACTGACTGATATATGACATTTGCTCAAAGAAAAAAAAAGTACAGGTTGAAACCATTATTATATGTCATAAAGCATCAGTAATGGCAACTCGACAAAATCCAAACTGTTTTAAGGTCATAAACAAGCATATAAAGTGTGCCATGCTCATTTATAGGGGACTGTCTTTAAAAAAAAAATGTTCACAAAGGGCTCCACCTCAATCATGCTTTTCCCCATACACCAGCCACAGGACTGACAACTCCTCCTGTGATCCTTCCAAATGTTGGCCATTTGACCTTGATCACTAAGGAGAGATGAGGCACAGCTGCAAAAATCAGAAGCAGAAACACCAGAAGATGTTGGAATCTGCTAATATCTATCTCACAGATGACATACAGGCTTGCCTGACTTACTGAAGCCAGCACAAAACTCATCAGATCATTAACCACTTACATTTTAAATCCAGTAAAACAAAATCAGACTTACCCTGGAAAGGCATCCTCTACGCTGACTCAGAAGAGTAGCCTGTTGACAAGGCAAAACACAACTACAAACCCTACGCTTCCTAAACTCCTTGGGTGTAGTCTTGCCATCCACCCACTAACCCTGCTACCACATACACATCTGGCTTTTCTTAAAGAACTTCTGCAAATGTACGGTAGATGAGTAACCCTCAGCCTTTGTGTGACATGCCAAACCCATCACTAATCATGGTGCTTTCATTTGCTCATTACACTTCTGTATGTCATTGCTTTTTAGTTTTTTAGCAAAATTTGTGATTTTGCTAGTGCAGACTTGATAAAATCAGAGTATACACATCGTCCAAAAGATAGTGGGATGCCAGCTATGTGCAGAATTTTTCCTGGGCTCTAGTCTGCAGCCAGTTATGGTCAACTGATTATATAAAGGTAGAGCTTAATTTAATAAGTTATCTTTTTAAAAGTAGTATCACCATTATTTTTCCAAATACAATAAAATCTTCACGCAACCTGATTTAATCCTTTTAGTGAAAAGGGCCAATATTTCTTTTATTTATTTATTACTATCTATTATTAACTGTTGATTTTAGGAAATACCAAAGACTCTGAAGTATAAATTCATTTGTTACAAGTTTTCCTTACAGAGCTTCCTACCTATATATTGTGCAAGTGTATATATGTATACACACGCACACACACACATGCATACATACTTCAGAAAAACACATGGGAAGTTATGAGTCTTGAACAACACAATTTTTCAGGTTGTATAAAGATAACAGAGGTCACAGACAGGAGCAAATCTCTAGTGAGATCAGGACAACAGCATATAATCAAGTGTATTGAAACTTCTGCTAGAAAACACATGCATATTCAATGAAGTGGAATAATAAAGACTATAAATAGCCTCATGTCAATTCAGGTCAGATAACTCTTCCCAATGAAGTATCAGGAGGAAAAAAAAAGTTGTTCAACACCAGGAGACTCTTGAAATTTTAGAATAATAAACAAGGAATTGCAAACTTCACCTTCTTAAAGTTACTTTCCAAGTTTTGAAACTTCATTTTTTTTTAAAGATTTTATTATTATTATTGGAAAGCCGGATATACAGAGAGAAGGAGAGACAGAAAGGAAGAACTTGATCCAATGATTCACTCCCCAAGTGAGCTGCAACGGCCGGTGCTGTGCCGATCTGATGCCGGGAACCAGGAACCTCTTCCGGGTCTCCCACAAGGGTGCAGTGTCCCAATGCTTTGGGCCGTCCTCGACTGCTCTCCCAGGCCACAGCAGGGAGCTGGGTGGGAAGTGGAGCTGCCGGGATTAGAACTGGTACCATATGGGATCCCAGGCGCGTTCAAGGCGAGGACGTTAGCCGCTAGGCCACGCCACCAGGCCCGGAAACTTCATTTTTATCCACTCATGACAGAAAATGTTGAGACTTCATGTGGATAGATATGTAGACAAGATTAAAATTATTTGTAAAGTCTCATTCTATAGAGAAGTGACCTTTTCTTTGTTCGTGTATTGAGTGCACCCTGGGAATACAAGCTCAGAACTGGGCAGGGACATTTAAAAAATTAAAGCAAACACAAGTCTTGCTTTCAAAAAAGGAACAATATTGTACAACATTATTGTTTTTAAATCTGAGAAGGCGGGCCTGGCATGGTGGCCTAGCAGCTAAAGTCCTCACCTTGAACGCCCCGGGATCCCATATGAGCACTGGTTCTAAGCTCGGCAGCTCCACTTCCCATCCAGCTCCCTGCTGGTGGTCTGGGAAAGCAGTCGAGGACGGCCCAAGGCTTGGGACCCTGCACCAAAGCATTGGGATCCTACACCTGCGGGGGAGACCCGGAGGAGGTTCCTGGTCCCAGCTTTGGATCGGCACAGCACCAGCCGTTGCGCTCACTTGGGGAGTGAATCATCGGACGGAAGATCTTCCTCTCTGTCTCTCCTCCTCTCTGTATATATGACTTTGTAATAAAAATAAATAAATCTTAAAAAATAAATAAATAAAAGTAAAAATAAAAGAAAATTCTGAGAAGGCACTGTGCCAGCAGCTTTCAGAGGAAGTATATTATCCTGTAATCTACCCAGAAGCCTTAAGATACTTCCTACATCTGCAGAATTCCTCTTAGAATTTGCAGGACGTGTGAAATAGATTCCCTTCGCAGACTCCCTTGCAGCTAGGATACAGACAATTGCCCTTAGTTCTGCCAGTCAGATAAACTGAATTTGCCGCACAAAACTGAATGCTGACAAGGGAAGAAGCAGCTCAGCAGCTACATGTGCACTGCCTCAGCCTCAGTGTCCCATATGAGAAACATCAACTGTGCAAGCTCAGCGACATTGGTCTCTTCCTCAAATCAGCAGGTCAGTGTGCTGGAAGCAAGGCTCCTGACTACTGAGTCCCTGGTCTGGTTCTCTGGAATCCCAGGGATCCTGAACTGCTGAAAAGGCTTTAATATGCTCCACTTCTGCTTAACTTAAAGAGAATTCAGTGTCTATTGATCTAAAAGTCTGTGTGCTATATAGAGGACATACCTTTTAACAAGATGAGGCAGCAAAATGTCATGAAAGGGACAGAAAGATAACTGAGATCCAAAGGCAGCAGTTTTCAAAACCGGACTTATATACCCATCTCGTGCTAACTGGCTCTGGGCCCATGGACAAGCTTATTTGAACATCATGACTGTCAAACAATAATGTCCACTTTGCAAAGCTGTTCACAAGGGGGAAAGATGAGCTCTTCATTGACTTTAAAGTTCATCCCAACATTTATTGAGTTCCTTCCTATACTTTCTGCTATACCAGGTTCTAGGGTTGCAAGATTTAGCTAATAAAACTACCAGACACCCTGTTAAATTTGTTTTTAAAAATAAAAATTTCAATATAAAAATGTCACATTTTTAGGATACACTTAAGTATTATTTGTTCTTTGTATTGATCTATAGTTAACTTTATTGGGTAAATCATTATTTCATCTTGGAACACATAAAGGATACACACATCACACAGAAGTACACAAAGAGACATGATTGTGACTGGTACAAATTCTCAGTCTCATGTTCCAGGCTGGGGAGGCAGATCAGGAAGTAGTCAAATTACCTACATGATCTAACTAAGCAAAAGCATTATGATGGTAATGAACTGAGCTGTAAGATGAAAACCAAAAGGAAAGTCTACTTAAAGAAAAAGTGGTTACGTATACTGGATGAGGATTCCTCAGGTAAGATCAAACCAAAGGAAACAGGATACCTCATCATAAACACAGGGCATCTTGCAAAGGCTAGCCACTACGCAGCTGAATGATCATTTTATTCCTTGCAAAGGCCCAAACTTGTAAAATCCCAAGAAAGAGTACCTCCCGGGGCCAGCACTGTGGCTCAACAAGCTAATCCTCCACCTTCAAGCACTGGTGTCCCATACGGGAGGCAGTTCATATCCAGGCTGCCCTACTTCCCACAGCTCCCTGCTTGTAGTCTGGGAAAGCAGCAGAGGATGGCCCAAGTCCTTGGGACCCTGTGCCCATATGGGAGAGCTGGACAAAGTTCTATGCCTCAGGCTTTGGGTCAGCTCAGCTCTGGCCAATGTGACCATTTGGGAGTAAACCAGTGAATGGAAGATCTTTCTCCCCATTCTTCTCTCTGTACATCTGCCTTTCTAATAAAAATTAATAACTCTTTAGAGTAACTCCTTCACTGTGTAACCTAACAAAGAGGCCTCTTTGGCCTAACCATAAACTGGTCCTGTCCCTTGAAAAAAGAAAGATGACACATAGTGGTACAAACTGATTACCAATCGCTTTCTCCTTCTGCAAGCCTGGCTGTCACCATCACGAGACATACCAAATCAGAACTACCCAGCCTACACTGCCACAAACATCAAAGATACATACAAACAGCAGATACATCATTAACTCACTAATTTTTATTGTCAAGCAGTAAGCTAGCCAGAGTAAGAAACAACTATAACTCTGAGCAGAGGGAAGTGAAAACCGGGACAGCACCCCAGGAGCCCAGCTTTCTCACTGAATAACTAGTATACAGACACCCTGTGGACTATGGCAGCTTCCACTCTGTGGGCACTGCTCCACCTCCAGTTCTTGCCAATGCCCACAACACACCCTCTTCCTCTTCTCTGCTGGCCTTGCCTCTGCCCGCCCACGAAGTATGCCCAAATTAGCCTTTCTGAAGCTCATTTTTTACCTTCACATTAGTTGTTCAAATAGTACATCCCTAATAAACATTTGCTGATGGGTTAATCGTAATTTTCTAATCTGAGTTTTATTAACCTAGCACTGAGTGGTAAAAGAAGCACTCAGAGATTTACAAGATGAAATGCTCTCCACAAAAATGGAATATTTCCCAAAAGTCAGGAATGTTGTGAAATACATATATGCAGACATCTTGAGTATCCAGACCAATTACCTACTGCAACCTTTTCAAATAGAAAGTTGGACAAACAATGTTACTACGATGGTGCTAGCTAGCATCACAACACACAGCAAAGCATGGAATTTAGCCTGAAAGGTCTCCCCATGCACAAAGGAGCAAGAAGAGGAAAAAGTGTTTTATCCCTATTGTAAAAAAAAAAAAAAAAAGAGAGAGAGGAAAAACGAATCCTTAACCTTCTCTAAACTTTTCTCATAGTTATCTTCTGATGATTCTCTGGAGCCATATCATTTGTGATGTTCACAATGGAAAGAGACATATTCAGGGTTATAAGATGCCATTTATTTGGGGACCACAGCGTGCCAGACTTTCTGCAGTCACAAGTACTCTCATCTTCATCAGCACCATCACAAGCCTCATTTATGGTAAGCACTGTGCTAACCACTCAACAAACACCCTGTCAAGAGCCCTTGTAGCAACTTTGCATGGCTATATATCATATTTTCTAGGATACAGATGAAGAAATGAAGGCATGGGAAACTCAGCTAATTTGTCTAAGATTTTATCATGAACACTCTAAGGGTCTAAGGTAAAGCAACACTAACCAGACACAGGAAATCAAAGTGGAATACACAGATACTCATGAGAATATCTGAAACCCAGGAAGAAAAATAAGGAGGTACATCAAAAAATCGGCTTACAACAACATGAGACCTGAGATTTGTGACATTATTAGCATTGAGAAGGAATGCCCACACAGATGTGTGAGTTATTTCAATGAAACTGCACAAATGCAAGCTCCGGGTTGTACACTCAATGGGAGAGCCAGACCCCATACCCATTCACTCATTCCATCATCCAACAAATAAAGACTGAACACCCAATATATGTGTGACACCAAAAACATCCCTAATTCTATGGGGCATCACAATGTGGGTGGGATGTAAAGGAGAAACTGTCAAGTAACCAAACTCTATAAAATGTTAAAGATATCAAGTACTTGGGGCAAGAAGCATCCAAAGGATCAAGAAGAGGGCAAGAGAGCAATGCAATTTTAAATATCATCATCAGGGTAGGCTTGGCAGAGTAGGTGATGAGATGAGCTCTGGGAAGTGGTAGGGATTAAGCCTTCAAAGCGGGCACTGCCCAGCACAATCAAGCAGGCCAGTCCTTCCACAGCCAAGGAAGCACAACGGGATTTGGAGCCAACCCACAGAAGCTATTCAGGCCAATGTACAGCATCCATTCTTCAACTTTAGGAATCGCGAACCGCTAGAAGAATCCATTGGAAGTAAGGGGTCCTCACTTCAGAAAGTAAACAAGCACACAAGATGGTCCTAATTTCAGAGCGTAATTCCCAAATAGTCCATCCTAGACTCATAACGAAGGAGCATCATCAATCTGTAGAAAGTCACAACTCCTTCTGCCAAAGTCAAAACACTGAACTCTCTCTTTTATGGATTCTCCAAAGAGGAGAGCAACTTCCCTGCAGAGCCTGAGGCTTCTCATGCCTTACTGCTGTCAACAAACTGGGAAGGCCATCCTCAAGAACCAAGGAAGTTTAGGGAGGCTGCCTGCTTTGTCACTTGAAACTGACTCTGTCAGCCACGCTTTCAAGGCACAAATCCACATCAACAGTAATCCCCACATCCACAGGGCAGAACAGGGGGGCAGAAACAAGGGCCATTCAGATAACTGTAACATCATTCACAGACAATATCAAACAGCTTAAAAATGAGTTTGTTACAGAGTTACTGAATTTCAAATCCTGCCTGCAGTTACCATGGCAGGGCCAGATCAAATGGTTTCATGGCATAGATATGGCCTACAGGACAGAAATTCAACAGTCCAAGTGGGAGCCGATCTACCACCATGTGGTCCTTATGCAAGCATAAGACCTATCTGTGACTACATATGTATTTATATATTGAATTTTTTTTCATACTAGTAACAAGACAGAAGAGATTATTTGTTTATTGACACTTCTGAATTTGTAATGCCTAGAATAGTGGCTGGCACAAAGTAGATGTTCAATAAACAACAGAGAATTACTGCTTTGCAAATCAAACTAGGAAGTAAATGCACCAAATATCACAGTAAGTAGACAAAATAGTCATGGTGGAAAGGTTAGGCATATGCCATACAGGAAATATGGGTTTTAATTTATTTTGAAACACACACACAATGGGGAGAGAGAGGGAGGGAAAGGAGGAGAAGAAGAAGGAGAAAGAAGGAAGGGAGGGATGAAGGGAGGGAGAAAGGGAAAAAGAAAGAAATGCCAGAACACGAGGTCCTATTTCACTGGTTCACTTCCCAAATCCCCACAACACTCAGAGCCTAAGCCAGAAGCTAAGAACTTGCTCCAGATCCCTTACAGGTGGCAGGGACCTAACTACTTGAGCTATCACCTGCTGCATCTCAGAGCCTCTATTACTAGGAAGCTGGAATTGCAAATACAGTTAGGACTCCACTCCAGGGACTCTGATATGAGATCTGGGTGTCTCAAATGGTATCTTAAATGCTCAAACTTCTCCTTTGGAATATGAATTCTAACAGCTTACCAGAACATGAGCCACAGGGCATGATACCATTAATCAGATATAGAGAATATTAGAAAACATACTAAGCTTCTTTCACATGAGTTCAGATTTCTCAGCAATGCTTTTCAAACTATCTGTGGCACCAGTTTTCTTTTTTTCACTCCAAATGCATCACACACTGATATTCTTATAGATTGTAATAGAAGTAAATCTTAGACACATGAAATGAAAAAAAAAAAAGACAAACATGCAAACCCACACGTTTACTATTAGATTCCACAAACCTAAAATTATTCTCTTCAGTTGCAATAAAAGTTTCAGAACACTCCCTTCTTACTGCAGACCAGTAGCACACAGACCATGACCCAGTTCAGTCAATGGGTCACACTAAATAGTTTAATTTCCAGACCATAAACACCCCCACCCCCACACTGCAGATTCGAGTGTTCAACTCAGATGCATATGTTCTTGCTCTGTATAAAATAATGAAAAAAAAAAACAGAGTTCTGTTTCTGTCAGTTACATGAACCACCAAGAATAAAATTAGCAAGTCTGTGATGGCCATAATGATGGCTCCAAGAATAGGTTAATATATGATTATGCCGCAGTTCAGATCATCTCAAGACATAAATACAGAAATTAGGGTCAGAGTGCTCATTTTATAACAGATGGTACATTTAGTAGGATAAATATAACCAGAATCACTTCATTTAACTAAATACTATGGTGATTTTACATTAGTCTACTTATAGAATGTAACACACACATATATGTAAATATAGATGTTATATTTGTATATCCACAGCTCTATAAAGACATATTCAAAGCATAAAACAGTAGGATAACCTTTTCAAAATGCTAAAATGATGCACACTTATATCAAAATTTTTTCCTTTATCCATTATCTACTTGAAATTATCCCACAAAACCTACATAAAGTTGATTAAATATAATCTAGAAACAAAACTGACATATTACGCTTCAAGTTGAAAACAGGTTGTCCCTTTTAATTATTTAAATAGCTTCAGATTAATGAAGGATGTTAGCTAATCTTCTTAAATGATTCTTCATCTTAAACTACAACCTTTGAAACTATACACACATAATCCTGAAATCTCCAGTGAAAGCTCCTTAAATCAGGGTGAGTTAATGATTGTCTTCAAAGTCCAATGAAATATGCATTCCAGAGGAACGCATGCTTACGGTTGAAAATGGTGTCAATATTGACTGATTTACATCTTAACTGGCACCCAGGACAGCCTAGACTAGGCCATTTGTGCATAAAGGTGATGATACTATACACTGTGTTTAACACAACTTTCTAGAGGGAGGTATGATTCAAACCAAGACTGACGGTCACCTAAAAGCTTCACACACACATTCCAACCATCATCTGGCACAAAGAGGGGATATGTGCTGAAGACAGAATGTAACTGATCATTCTTCCTCCAGTACAGGCCACAAGATCAGGTATCAGGCATGCCTTTGTAACAAAGGATAATCACTGGAGGGCCTGGGCCACCAACATGGCCTTGCTCTTCTGCACATCCTACATATATTGCCTATATGCTGGCTCAGCATCCAACTGGCGTAGGGAGAAGAAAAATGAAGCTGTTGAGTAACAGTAACAAAGAAAAACTCATTGTGAACCATATCCCAAAGATCACAACCACTGATTCAGCGTAAATGTTTAAAACATGACTCTGCTGGCTTCTGTGCCAAGTCTCTCCTCCCTGACGGCTCCCTCTGGGAGCTTTCTATTTTCTTCATTATTGATGTAAGTTCCCCCTGAAGGATGATGGCCAAACAACGGCAAGGATTTGGGACATGCGCTGCTGGCACAGGTGAAGTTCTACAAGTCACTCAGTAGTTCCGTTCTTCTACTCAAATACAGGGGGCAGTATAAAAAGTTCATGGAAAAACAGAATTGAGTTCATTATGATACAGAAAAAGTTGGAAACCCAAGCTTTTTTTTCAAGAATTTTTAAAAAAATCACCCTTCATATTTATGGATTTCAAAAATGCCCTCCCCCAAATTTATCTTATAATTTCACTCTTCCATGAACCTACTGAGGGATGTTCTGAGACTGTGACTTTAACTATACTTGACTGGGCCCAGCAGCGTGGCCTAGCAGCTAAAGGCCTCGCCTTGAATGCCCCGGGATCCCATATGGGCGCCGGTTCTGGTCCCGGAAGCTCCACTTCCCATCCAGCTCCCTGCTTGTGGCCTGGGAAAGCAGTCAAGGATGGCCCAAGACATTGGGACCCTGCACCCTTGTGGGAGACCCGGAAGAGGTTCCTGGTTCCCGGAATTGGATCGGCGCGCACCGGCTGTTGCGGCTCACTTGGGGAGTGAATCATCGGACGGAAGATCTTCCTCTCTGTCTCTCCTCCTCTCTGACTTTGTAATAAAAATAAATCTTTAAAAAAAATAATTATACTTGACTGACTCCATATGTCAATTAAAAAAAAAGTGTTTACCACCTCAGTCTCTGTAAAAATCTTAAAAGCAGAAAACTCTCCAAATGTCCATCAACAAAATAAAACGGATAAATTAATCCCAGTGGGATCACAGAATAAGCAATAAAAACAAGCCATAATTATCCACAACAATACAAATGAACTTCTCTAACACAATCATGATCAAATGTTGCCAGGCACAAAACAACACTTTCTTTGTGATGACTGATTCCATTTCTATAAGTCACCTAACAGACAAAATTAATCTATGCTGTTGCAAGTCACATGGGTAGGAGGCCTTGGGAGGAGCAGCACCCGGAGTATATAAGAAAGAACACCCAGGATTCAGACTATAGTGGATCAATGTTCCAAAGGTCAGTTAATGGGAAGAAAGCTTGCAAAAAATCTGTCACACTGAACATGTGTGACACATGGATTTTTCTTGGCATTATACTTTAATGAAACATTTTAAAAAGAAAAAAGATGCATATTGAAGACATATTCCAATCTATCCTTCTTATGTGCTAGGCCTGAAACAAAGCACCTACTGTAGTATCCTAAGCTTTGTAAATCTTATGTATAAATATAAGAAGATATATCATCAAAGATTAAAAAAATAATAATATTTTAATCAAGGAAAGATGTCTTCTAGGAAGATCTGTTTTGTCGCATGTGGGGACTTCAAAAAGTCCATGGAAAAAATGCGTATTATCAAAAGCTATGCATGATTTCACAAAATTTTTATACCAAAACAAACTCATCTTTCAATTTCATTTTCCATGAACTTTTTGAAATACCTTGGCATTTGTATCCTGTAGCCTGGTAGATCCTTTTCAGATTAAAATGGTTAGCCTTACCTATTTCCCATCTCATAACTGAAGGGATCAGACCAGATAACCCGTAAGGCACCTCATTCTAGTCTCTTATTTTGATTCTTACACATAACCCTATCACACTGCCACAGAACGCATGCAGAAAAGAGGAACAAAGGAGGAACGACTGCTTTGAAGCCCTATCACGAGACGCCAGGACAGAAGGAAACAGCACTTGATATGTACATTTAATCAACTTAATGATGATCAGCGTAGATATTACAGCTCTGAAGACAGTCTCCGTGAACCGAAATTCTGCTCAGTAACTACATCCCTTCAGTAGCCTATTTAACAGCTCCCAAGGTTCCCATATAGAAACATAAAATCTCTGTGGACTGTGGACAGCACTCAGAGCCACCATCTTCCTCCCCCACAGCAGAAAACTGCAAATATTCACATTTTCCTAAGATTCTCCCATTCAGTCAGAAGAAGGCAGAGAAATAAATAATAGCTCATACACTCTTATTTCATGCTCCTTTGTATAAACCATTAGGCCCTCTTTACCCACTTGCTTCTTGACAGCACCTATTTTTATCGATGGGACCCAGTACCAGTCTGGATGCAAGTAGGTGATTTCATATAAGAAATACTACAAGTTAAACACAAGAAATTATTAGCTATAATGGATTAGCTAGTAGGAAGCAAAGAGAGAACCTTAAAGAATACAAAAAAAGACATCTATGAGAAGCAGCCACAACTCCAGGACTAAAACACAGTGTCCAGTAGCAGCCCTCCTCCTCAGGATTGAGGTGCGGAGTCTACGGGCTCATTGCAGGCAGCAGAGTCCCAAACGTGCGTCACTGGTAGAACTTCCTGGACTCAGCTGTGCAAGGTTCTAGGAAACACTTCACAGTGAGATGTCTCATCACAGGTATCCTACTAGAAAATGATCCAAGGATGGTTGTCCAAGGAAGCTCTTAGCAACTAGGTACAGTTCTGTACACCAACCACTTCAGGAGCTGGGCACTAGAGATGCCAGAGCACTAGAAGCCTCTGGTATAGAAGTCACAGGAACTCAGAAGACTGCCCTTGGAGAAGGCATCCACTCTGTAGGAGCTGGGTGATTGGAGAGACCACATGCATTGCAGAAATCAAGCCCTGGAAACCCATGAAAGCTACATATATCAGATGGAAGGAAGGAAAAGAAGGAAAAGCACTTTCCTCTTGCAGTGCCTCTCCACATTCCTTTCCTGACTAAGCATAACACTGTGCTATTTAAAGAGAGCAGATCCAATTTCGCCAAACAGTCAATAACAGGGGAATCTCGACCCAATAGGCAGTAGATTCATAATTATCACAGATGCTACCATAAGCATCAGAAACACGAAGTCAGCTCTCTGCATACATGTTCTCATAAGTCCCACCCCGGTTACAAACGACAAAACTGACACAGAAGGAGGAAAAGTCTCTTGTTGAAATGCAAATTAAGTCTGGTACTAACCAGAGTAACAGAATGACTTCTGTCTGATCAAATTCAGGGCTCCAGTTGCCTGGGAGACTTCCAAACTGTCTTCATTTGACTATATTCTGAGTTCACACGAAATCATTTTTGGGATGGAATTTAGTCTGGCACAGCCATCGACAACATCAGTCTTCTGACAAATGCTGACAGCTTTAGATATCAAATCTCTTACTGAGCCATAAATAATGTTGCTCATGTTGTGACCTTTGCTTAGCTAATTACATGATTGTGGTAACTGTTTTTGTAGCAGGATAATTTCAGGCCTGCATATGTTCAGAGTGTATCAGTTAAGGGCCTGTGTCCATATCTTGGTCTTTCTGCTAACTAAAATTTGGGCCAGAGACAAATTCTGAACCACAAAAGGAATTGTAATTAAGCCCTCAATCTGCTTAGGAAAGCAGGATGGATGCCACAGCAGTTTCACTAAGGATTCTAATAGCAACCATCCCAAATCATGGAAAAATGCAAACACCGTCTTTACCTCACTTTGGTGCAGATGACAAAATGCTGGCTTTTTAGAAATCAGATTTGTGGAAAGAACCTGATGCTACACAAAACATAGCAACTGAAATCTTTATTTGCAGAAGCAAAGACTAAAAGAAAAAAGTATGAAAGATTGTCATGGACTGAATCTGTGTATCCTCCTAAAACACACATGTTGAAGTCCTAATGTTCAATGTGGTAGTCTGTGGAGGTGGGGTTGTTAGGGTGAGGCCCTCAGGGTGACACCACGGCCCATCCAGCAGAATATAGAGACTTGTTCACCCCAAACAAAGGCCATGTGAGGACACAGCAGTCTGTTGCAGCCTGGAAGGGAGCCCTCTCTGGGAATCAGATCTGCCAGGACTTGAACTTTGAGCCTTCAGACCTGTGAGATAGATGTCTGTTGTGTAAACCAGCCACTCTACGGTGTTTCTAGTTGTGCTCTGGTCTGACTCAGACAAAGGCTAGGACCAAGGTTCAAAACTCAGCTCCACAACAGCACTTCAAAAAGCTCAATCAAGGACAAGAAAATTAAAAGACAAGTCTACCTGGATGCAAAAATCTTTTGAAATCCATGCACATGAGTTTATGACATGAAAGCAACACATCTGAAATACAAAATTGCAGAAAGGATAACTGAGAGAAGCACAGGAATAAACACACCCTGTGAACACCAAACTATAACCCTCAGTTGAGTTAAGTCTGGGCAGAAAAATGAATTTCAGTTGGGGCAAAAAGACACTTTTGGAAACAAATACAACCCAAAAAATGAGGAAATGACGGGGAAAAGCAAGCAAGTGTTCTGTGTGGGTGAGTGGGTGGTTGAGTTTCAAATCTGGGAAATCACTTAGTCACCATCCCACAGCAGACCAAGCAGGGCAGATGGGAGTGGGAGACACAGAACTCCCCATCACACTCCAGCTTGTGTCCACCTTTTCAGTCTCTTGGTTCTGCCTGGGTTTTATACCTGGGCAGCTACTGCTGAATGTAAGCTCTATGAAGGCAGACATATGTCCTGTGTTAATTTTGTTTTCCTCAAATCTGTGGCAGTGTCTGGAATGAATACTTATTTGGGGGATTAATAAAAAAATTAGTTTTGGTGTGTTTTAAATTTATTTGAAAAAGAGAGGGAAGAGTGAGAAAGAAAGAATTCTATCTGGTGCTTTACTTCCCAAAAGGCTCACAAAAGCCAGGGTTGGGTGATGCTGACACAGGAAGTCCTAAACTCTATCTGGGTCTCCCACATAGGTGAAAGGGATACAAACTTGAACCATCACCTGCTGCCTCAAAAGATGCACAATGGCAGGAAGCTAGATTCAAACCAAAGTAGCTTGGACTAAAATCAGACACTCAAATAACAGATATCAACATCTCAAGTGGTCACCTAACCCACCTCACCAAAATGCCAACCCCAAGAAAGGAACTTTTTTTTTCATTATATATTTAATAGCAAGATTGCAATCAAGTGTATTTTAAACAGTGGTTAGCAAGCTTTTTAGGGAAAGGACAAGGTAGTCAATCTTTTAAGCATGGTGGACCACATATGGTCTCTATCGAAGGTTCTTATTTTTTTTTTTCAACTTTAAATGGTTAGGGTGAAAGCTAATATTAGTTCTAGTTCTAGATCCAGCTATGAGACAAATGACAAGCCAGATACATGTACAGCTTGAAGATTCTTACTGTAACTTGGCATATGAAAACTTAGACTATAAGAGCAAAATGTATATTAAAGGGAGATTATCAAGCAAATCCACCTTGCACTTTTGCTTTCATGGGTAGAACTTTTTCTTATCCCATGTAAGAGAATTCAGAATACTAATATTAGCCCTGATGGTTATCTACTTTTTGTTTTTTCCCAGTCGGGGTCTATTTTGATTCTATGGAAAGAAACAAACACAAGGTCTGGGAACAATAAATGCAAAATGAGCAAGTTGCAGGACCAAAACAGCAAAGATGTCTTGAATCAAAGCTTATAATTTAAAAAAAAAAAAAAAAAAAAAAAAGCTTATGATTTCTGCCATCTCTTTGTTTCCCATACATCCTCCCAATTAGATTTTTAAGTTTTAGCAACCTCACTAGTTTTTCAGGCTTTATGACTCAAGCTTACGGGATCTGAACACAAAACAAAGACTTCAATGTCTTCAGAAACTGAGAAAATTCTAACATTGTCAGGGCAAGTACTATTTATAACCCATTTAGTGTGTATGCTCCCAGATGCATTTTCTATGCAGCACATCTGAGATACTCTGCTGAGTTCCCAACTTTAGCAATGGTGAAGTGAAACAGCAAAAACTCTGACGACTGTAGGGGGGAAATGAACTTGGTGTGATCATTTTATAACATCCAGTATCAAGTGACCAAGAATGTAAAGGTTCCTGTTTTTTGACTCATGTTTGACAACAAAGTGCCTCACTGCTGTGAATTTTGAGCTCAAATTACTGGAAAATGTGGGATTGGAAAATATTCTACAACCAGGCTAAAAGAAAAAAAAAATCATGGAAAAATCCATTTAACTATTTCCCAGAACGCACATGAATAAATGTCAAAAAGTTTTACTGCATGCATATTCAAAGGGGCTTCAAAAAATTCACTGAAAATTGAAATTAAGAGACATTTAACTTTGTGCAAAAAAAAACTTTGAAATCCACATAATTTCTTTTAAGGCTATACACTTCCATGAACTTCTAAGAGATATCCACATATGCACAGATTTTTTAAAAATTTTGGAACAACACAAATTTATTTTTTTAAATTTCATTTTGCCATGAGCATTGTGAAGTACCCGGTTTGTGTAGTCTGTTATTACATACATACTCTTTCTTCATTTAAGCTTTTCTTACAGTATACGGTTCAGGGTTCTACAGGATGGTGTCTTGGCACGATGCTACCTGCGGTACAGAGTGCTGGGCTGACCAATATTGCAGCAAACGTTCTACCACCATGATTGATTACAGCTCAGTCTGCAAGCCCTGCACATTACCTCTGTTCCATTCATGCATCCCAACCAAATTAATTTTCTCCCGTGCCAATTCTATCACATCCCCTGGGTTTACAAAGAAGTTTTACCAGGACATCAGAGCCCAAAAGGGACTGAATATTTTCATCCTGGCAGAAACTTAAAATAGAGCTTAAAAATAAAACAATGAAATCAATTTTTAGCTCTGCAAAGCTTTCATCTCTAGAAAGGTCTCTTACAATAAAAAAAAAAAAAAGAACCCTACTATTGTTTTTGTTGCTACATTTAAACTGCAAGTGACTACGAAACCAACTTAGTTATTCAAGGTTTGGATTTCAAGATAAAATGTTCAAATCAAGTAATATTAGAAGAAGTTTCCAGGATAACCCTAGAAAAGCATCACTGCATAAAAGAAATACAAAACAAGGCACACACATGCACACATATTTAACTTTCCTAATAGTCGTATTAAAAAGAAAAACAAGGAAGGGGAATCATTTTATTAACCTAATGTGCAAAAATTATTTCAATATTAGAGCTTATTAAGTTGACCAAAACATTTTGCATTCCTTCTTTCATACTAAATCCACAAAATCTGGTATGCATGCTATACTTGCAACGCAAATCATTTTGAGCTGACCACATTCCTGGGGTCTACTAACCACACATGGTTAGTGCTACCGTAATGCATAACACAGTTCTAGAAGTGTCTCTTATGTTTGAGGTCAATCTTCCAACTCAGAAAGCTCCAGTTGCAATGACTTATTTTCAAGGAGAACAAAATATTCTAAGAACTGTCTCTATTTTCAAGATTTATATTTCTTTATTTGAAAGGCCAAGTGACACATCAGCACAGACCCAGATGGGAAGCAAACAAGCTAGGATTCAAAGCAATGCTACAAGAAGGGACGCCTTGAGTTGCAAGCAGCAAGCAGCTGAGAGAGCTACAACACTGAGAAAGATACACAACACTGGCCCTGAGAAGTGTTCCAACTTCTGGAACAAGTTCACACTTGGGCTTTGCTATGGGACATAGCCACATTTTGGGCCATCTGTTACAAATACAACGGTGCCCACCCAAATGAATTGACCAGCTTCTAGAATCAAACACATAACCATAGCAAGGAAATTCTTCTAGCTTAAGCAATTCTAAATTCTGAACTTCTGAACTTCATTTTTGCCCAGGTGCTGGATCTGGACATTTAGCAAGACTTAAATTAGTACCATTATTGAGATACTGGTTTTGGAAAGAGGGGATAGAAACAAAACTGGACCTTTTTTAGGATGAGCCTTTGGGGAAGAAGGTTATAGGAAACCCAAGCTAACATTAGTGCAGACACCGTATCCTTTCCATGGCTTTTTTTTTTTTTTTTAATAAATCATGACTTTGAAAGTTCCTTTAGTGTGGACTTTTATTTCACATTTTACCCTCAACTCAGCAACCACAGATGCTTTTCCAAAATCAAGACAGTATGCTGAAACACATATGCATATTTATTTTCCTTCAAAGTAATTCATACTGAAATTTTAAACTACTAATCAGCACTGAGGAACAAGGGAACAGTTGCTTCTTCTTGTAATACTACAGCCCACTGAATTTTTTCAACACACAGGTACTACTTGCATCAAAACAACTAATATATTTTAAAAAGAAATTGAGGCTGCTATTAATGCCTATTGGAACCTGACATTTATTTCCCTTATAAGTAAATATCTCACTTGTCTGATTTTGACATATACCTTAGGCCCCAACTCCTTTGAGTTCACAAAGTTATGAAAATTATGAATTTGAATTCATAAGATACACATTCATAAAACTACTCACCAAAGTTTTATTAAGTACAGCATTTTCTATTTAAATATTTTTTTCATTTATAATGAGAATATGTAGGACAAAAGCCTGAACCGTATTTCACTCACATATTCATTTTACATGTATTTTTCAAATTAGATTATTTTTATATCCACAATAAAAATATGGTTTTCCACCTAACTAGAAAAACTTGAAACGTGGACTGGAAAGATGTATAAGTAATTAATAATGGTAAAGATGGATGAATTGTAGAAGGCATACAGTAGTATGGCTATGTAGCTCCAACAGGTATTGAAAAGTAAGAATTAAATGGCCAGATAAGAGTCAGCCAAAAATGCAGAGGGAAAACGCAAGGGGGTCACAGATGAGCGGGGAGATAAATGTCTAATGAAAGCAAAGAAATAAGCAAGACACCAAGAGGAAATAGAAGACAAATAGTCTAATATACACAAGCACTGTTGGAAAACAATGCAAAGAATACTTTGAAAACAATAAGCAGAAATATCATATGATCCAGCTATACCACTTGTGGGTTTGTGCACTAAAGACATAAAATTATTGTATCAAACACATATATATTGCAGCCATTTGGGAAGTGAACCAGTGGATGGAAGATCATTCTCTCTGTCTCTGCTTTTCTCCCTAATCTTATCTACCTAGCCAATAAGAAATAAACAAATCTTTAAAAACAAACAGCTCCAAGTAGAGCAGATGAGACTTTGGCCCAGGAGAACATTTCAGCATTCTAATTTACAAAATTTCAGTGTCAGTAGATCACAAGCTTAGCTTTACCCTAATAATAACTATTGAAAAAATGTATATATTTAGGTGTTCTGATTCCTTTGGTGTAATTTCACATTCTGCTACTGTCCCAGACTAAGACACAGGCAAAACATTATAATCACCTCCCTGAAAAATGCTTCCACCCCCTGATCTGATACTGATTTAACACGAACTATTCCATAAAATCTGGGAGTTCTAATTCCATTTCTAACATTAACTTTTAACATTTATTTTTAAGACATATATCAAACATACAAAAAACACAGAAAATACAATAAATTCCTACATGCACACCACTCAGATTTTAAAATGCTGTTCAAGAATATGCTGTTTAATAATATCAAATTATTTTCAAAAATTAAATATCATGGATTTAAGACTTCTGATTTCTTACCTCTTCTTTCTTTACAAATCAAGTTTTCCATGCACATGCATGCACACACACATACATACACTTATCATTTGAGACACTATGGTAAAGGCTTATGTACTTTGAAGCTTAATTTGAAGAGGGCCTATACTGTGCATATCATACCACATACACAACTTATATCTTTCATTCAATTTTTAAAAATATGCATTAGAACTATGTGACGCAACAAAACAGATTTTCCAAAATTATGAACAATTCAAGTATATCAAAAAGACATAACGAATGAGAGAAAATATAACAAACACAATCATGGATGCATCAGACAGCTTAAGAAGTAGAACACTGAAGATATAAACAGGAAGTTGGTATTCCAAAAGTCTTATGAGCTGCTTCAGAACAAGTCTTGACTCCTCTAACTACTGTGCCTGGAAATCACCAGTGAGTCTCTGTTTCTTTACTGACAGATATGCAAGCAGTAAAAAGGAAAGATGTCTACTCTCCTTATCCTACTGCATCTGTGACATGGCCACAAGACCTGCAACAACCCGACTTTCTAACATAAGCACTTGTTTCTGCCATATAACGCCTTCACTTAATGGTGAAAATATAGACAGAACCATGCGATAATACCATTAGGGAAAAAACACAGGATGCCAAAATGATTGGGAAAATGAAATTACAATAGTTTATTATTTTGCAGAAAAATGTTTTTAATTCTAGAAACATATGAGGTATTGAAATGTCTACAGAAAATTTTATCTATATGAAGAAGTATGCATGGATTTCCTTTTTTTCCAACAAAATGAGCATGGTATGTCATTCCATTTTTCCAAAAATTTCTGAAGTACCCAGGCATGCATCAGGAACAATATCAAGAATTTTCCTTGTACTATCACACTTGTTCCCAAGAATCCTAGGCATTAGGTGCTACTGTGTTCATTTTATCAAATGAGCAGCTAAGTTAGAGTGATAATAATAAATTAAAAATATCTTCTTTCCAAGGTTTAAAATAAACCTCAAAAGAATTAAACTGATTCCCAAGTGAATGAACAATCTGACTGGATAAATTTCAACACTTCTTACAAGATGATAACAAAATCCAGAGACGCAGCAGCATAACCTTTACAATGACCGCATCCAATAACATGTTACTAGACACATATAGCCAGCATAGGGTTAACTCAACAAGCCTGGTTTGCTCAAATCCTGCATACAGCAAAGGAAAACCTGTCTTTAGGACTAGTCCTTGAAGATAACAGGAGCCCTTGGACTATTCTCCTTGATAAGAGTGTTTGTATGGGAGTTGGTATCTATTGAGAGTAGGTTAAACCATTGCTTGCAACACCAGCATCCATAGAGAAGTGCCAGTTCAGCTGTTCCACTCTTGTTCCAGTTTTCTGCTAATGAGCTTGATAAGGTGGCCTGTGTATCCTGCAATCCCCATTGTAGACCCAGACTGAGTTCCTGGCTGGAGCCTGGTCCAAACCTGGCTATCTCACTTGAGGAATCAGAGGCCTCCTATCCAATGGGTCACTCCTCCGATGGCCACAGGGTCCAGGGCTGGAACAGATGGAAGCCAGGAAATTCATCCAGGTATCCCTTGTAAGGGCACGAGGCCATATTCTGCTGCTTTCTCAGGTCACTTGCGGGAAGCTGGATCAGAAATGGAGCAGCTAGAATATAAACTGTTCCCTAGTTGGGATGCTGGTGAATGCACACAGAGGCTTTACCCACTACGCCATAATATTAGACACATGAATGAGGTCTCAAGCTACACAGTACTTAGGGCCTGAACCCCTCTGTATTTATGGTAAAATGTCTTCAAAAAAAAAAAACCTGAAGAGCTCAAGGGAAGTAAAGGTTGAGTATGAGCCAGCTAAGGCCAATAAACCAGACATGATGTGAACTCCAATAAAATCCCTATTCACCAATGCTCAGGGAAGCTTCCTGGTTGCCTTTTTTTTTTTTGCATTTTGCATATTACTAACATGACTGCTGGAAGGATTAAGTGACTCTCTATGCAAGTCCACTGGGATTGACTACCTGAAAGCTTGTGCCTTGTTGTACATGTAACAATAGATTAATAACCAGCACACCTCTCTGGTAATACAAAGCAACATCCAATATTTCAGACTCTGTTAAAAAAAAAAAAAAAGCAAAAGGCAATAAAATTCACTAGTGCAAGAAGCAGAATAGGGTAGGTATTTGGACCAGTAGTTAAAACATCGGTTAAGCTGCCCAAATCCTATACCAGTGTAACAGGGTCTGAGCTCCAGCTCTGGCTCCCAATTCCAGCTTCCTATTAACACAAACCCTGGGAGGCAGCAGTGATGGCTCAAGTAATTGAGTTCCTGTTACTAATATGGGAGATCTGAATTGAGTTTCCCACCTCTGGCTTTGATCCAGTCTAGGCCAGCTGGTTGCAGGTATTTATGGAGTAAACAAATGAATGGAAGAGGCCTCAAATACACACATTCTGTCTTTCTCTCTTTCTCTCTCTGTGTCTCTCTCTCTTCCTTTCCCTCTCCTCTGTCTGTGTCTCTCTCTTATTTGTACATGGGCCACTTAAATAAACATTTTTTTAAAAAAGGCTTATACTTACAATTCTTACATCAACTGAATTTTATCTAGCACCAAGAAAGGGAATATTAATACTAACCTATATTGGTAGTTGTAACAGCACTTCCAAGAGAATTACTTCACTTGGTATAAATGTAAAAGAAAGTAACAGAGAAGAAAGATTTGGCACACATTTTACCTATGGACAGATTCAATCTTCCTTTTATTTTACCTTCTTTCCCTGGCTACCTGACATCAATGGAAACGTTATCTTTAAGAATAACATCAAGGGATGAGAACATCTGTGTGAGTCAGACTCACTAGTGCCCAAATGTTAAGCACATTCGCTGTCGGGCCAGTTTTCCTTCTGACCTAGACTCCTGGCACTCTTACTACTCCAACTGTTTATCACGCCTATTGTCTGCCTAATTCATCAAGTGGGAGACAACAAAATGGCTTCAGGAAATGCCAGCCGAGGACCAGAAGGTGACCAACAAATCAAAGCACTTATATTCACATTGCAGTTCTCCCTCCTCACTGAATGAAAAAAAAAAGGGAAAACAGTAACTTTATTGCTGTCTCATGTACCACAGAATTCAGTAGAATCTCTTGGGGAAAAAAAATCTCTAATAATATGTAAATGGAAAATTCTGAGATAATTCAGCCTCCAAATAATGAGAAATTCTGAGAAAAAAATCAGGCTATGAACATTAAAAGTTGACAGAGATAAAGAAGTATTCAGCTGAGAGTTAAATGAGCACTTAAAGTCTTGGCCCCACTGGCATGCTTAGAGTTGAGCTTTTCTATTTTGCCATCTCTGAGAGCAAAGATCTCAAAACATCCAGTACCTAAATAGGTCCCAACAAGATGATCCCCTCACTGACACACTCTTTTGCCTTTTCAAAGCATTTTTACAACTATAATCTATTTTTTCCATTGCACTGTCCCTATGAGATTGCACCAATCCCATTTTAGACAAACCTGGTAATGTCAGGCACCTTGGATAAGGTCGCTGGGCTATTTCAGGACAGAGCTAAGACTATAATTTACTATCCTCATTCTTTCCAAAACACTGCACTATTTTGCTTATTCTTCTTACCCCATTTCTATTTTTAGTGTTGCCCCAATGGTTACTGACGAGTTTCTACTAACCTATGGGGCTTGTTCTACTAGAAGTATTTGGAGTTGCAAATGTATAGAAACCACAGGAGAACTGATAAAGAAAAACCAGAAAATCTCATAGTTAACCAGAGACAAGAATGCAATACACATGGGCCCCCAGAGATTAAACTGAGACCAGGTCAGTACAAAGCTCTTTTCATTGCCTCACTTTCTCATGGGGCATCTAGATGCACCCCTGTGGAATATGCACCCAGCTTTGCACACCTACTATACTAATTCTCATCTGCATGCACTCTTACTTAGCTCACATGTGATCCAAGGTGATCCTCTGGCCTACCTAGCATTTCCCCATCACTCTTTTGCTTAATAGAGGATACTGGCTTTTTGCATCTTTACCCAAAGTTTCTCAAGAGCAAGCTATCTGTGTATTGGTCAGCAGATGAGCTGGCAAATTTTGGCCAAATGTCTACACTTGTGTGACTGGCTGGAAAAGGGGGATCAAATAGCAGAACAGCAATACCCTATCCTAGCAACAGACAGATAATCCATACATTGTAACACAACAAAATGCTGGTATCAGCGGACAACTCTCTTTGCCTTTAGAGATGAAAATATTGAGGTATTGAGGTCTGGCCTAGGTTACTGATGTCTGGGCCTGGCTGCAACAGCTCAACTGCCTAATACTCCACCTTCAAGCACTGGGATCCCATATGGGCACCAGTTTGTGTCTCAGTGACTCTGCTTCCAATTCAGCTACCTGCTTGTTGATAGCCCAAAGCCTTGGAATCCCACACCTTTGTGGGAGATGCAGAAGAAGCTCCTGGCTCCTGACTTTGGACCAGCTCAACTCCAGCCACTGCAGCCTCTTGGGGAATGAACCAGCAGATGGACCATCTTTCTCTCTGTCTCCCTTTCACTCTGTAAATCTGCATTTCCAATAAAAATAAATAAATATGTATATAAAAAAGAACGAAGGGAGGGAGGGGTAGGGAGAGAGAAAGAAAGAAGAAAGGGCCCAGTGAGATAGCCTAGTGGCTTAACACTTAACTTTGCACATACTGGGATCCCATATGGGTGCCAGTTCTTATCCTGGCTGCTCCACTTCCCATCCACCTCCCTGCTTGTGGCCTGGTAAAGCAGTAGCAGTTGACCCAAAGCTTGGGATCTTGCACCCATGTAGGAAACCCAGAAGAAGCTCCTGACTACTGACTTCGCATCAGCTCAGCTCTGGCTGTTATGAACACATGGGGAGTAAATCAACAGACAGAAGATCCTTCTTTGTCTCTTCTTCGCTCTACAGTTTTGACTTTCTCATTAAAAGATAAATAAATAAATCTTTAAAAAATAAAATATTGATGTCCGCCTATATGGTAAAGTGACATACCTAAAATAACATAAATACAAAGTGGCATTTATGCCTGTAGCACATAAACTCTGATTCTCTAAAAAGCCACATATTTCCTTCTGAATCCTTATCCAATCTATGATTAATATAACAAATTACATGCCATGATACACTTATGGCAAATCTATCCTTAATCATATTACATAATCACAAAGTATTAACATCTCAATCTCAGTTACCCCAATAAAATCACCTCAGGAGCCTTTACAAAAATAATAGTACCCCGCCTTAACTAATCATCAGTCCGACGGCAGTACCAACACTGGTATTTCAGCTTTTCTACAGCTACTCAGGTCACCTTGATGTGCAGAATTGAGAGCCATGGTTCCACAATCTATACTTACTAGGCAGCACAAACTATAGAAAATCTTTAATAACCTCACTTTAATTCAAGTTCAAAATAAGGAAAGTTCCCAATTCATGTAACACCAACATTAGAACACAAATTATAGCTAATTTTTAGGTAGTAAAAACTAGAGTTACCGTTTAGGGATCGTTTCTACCATGCTATAGAGCTCTGAAGTAGAACTTAGCTTAATGAAGGCAAACACCTGGTATTAAACTCTGCTGAAGTCCCAGTGATGTCTTGCAGATGTTTGCATATGTAGAATGAACACACGAATGACTGATCTCATTGTAGCCCTTGAAGAATGGCATTATTATTTCCTTGCCACCAGTAATAGTTTTTGAGATTAGAGCAAGTCCTACACATTAAAATAATACAGGTACTCTATCATTGAAATGACATGTCTTTCTTGAGAGTTAATCAAAATTGGTGGGTGTCAGGTCTATGAACCCTGAGGTTGGGGGTCTGGTGGAGTCTGGATCACATGGCACAGATGCTTAGGCTCACGAGCGAGAACTGGTCCTTCTCAGTGGAAAAGATGGAGCAGCGGACAACAGACCATCATGCACGAGGAGGATATGGCAGCCTGCTGGAGCCCACAGAGGACATCTGTACCATACCAGAGGAAGGAAAACAGAACAAATTGGACTACTATCCCAGTCAAACAATGACCATAAAAATCTGGTCAAATGGAGACTGTAAGGTGGACTATGTCTGCCAATGCACATTGGAAGGGTTTTCTCATCCTTGGACCAGTGAGATGACAGCATTTCAGAACTATCGAAACCACGTGGGCAGAACCCTCTGAGCATGTGCCACATAAGAATCCTGGATCGATATTGGGTGGCCGTTTCCCATCCCTGGGTACTGAGACAGTTGGAAGCTGGGTATGGCTTCTCCTCTCATCTCCTCTTTTCCCCCAGAAACAGAAAGAAGAAATAGAAAATTTGGCAACAATAAAAAAGGGAGTTACTTTTTAAAACAGGTCTCCCTTCTTATTTTTATTTTTTTGAAAAACAGAGTAACAGAGGAAGGAGGGAAAGGGAAGGGATAGAGGGGGAGGGAAAGAGAGAGGTATGGAGAGAGGGAGAGAGAAATTGATTTTTCCCATCCATTGCTTTTCTCGCAAATATCTACAAACTGTCTTCATTGTGACAAGCCCAGAGCCAGGAACTCCAACTGGGTCTCCTCCATGGATTACCCAGTACATTACTTGTAAATGATCTGATTCTTGCCAGAGGCATATTACAGGAAGCTGGGTTAGAAGCAAGGCAGGACTACATTCCATGTCCTCCAATACAGAAAGCAAGGATCCCAAGCAATGGTTTAACACACTGCGCTACAACCCACATTCCAAAAGGTTATTTCAATATTACCTTCAATATTTAATTCCAAAGGGTGATCACATTACCATCAAATAACTCTTTAGACTGACCTAGGTAATACTGAACAATAATCCAAAAATCCAGTCTGCAGTTTGAACTTTAGCCAAATATCCCACTCAGGGTAAAAGAACTGAATGGGAAAAAAAAGCAAGTTATGTCTAATACAATGTGTGACTTAATACTTAGTAAGGAAATGAATTGGCAAACAGCAATTAAAGCCACCAGAACTATCCCTGAACACTGGGCTCTGTCACTCTTAGTATCAAATTCTGCAACAAGATGTCAAAATCTGTAGTGAGCTTGTGAACAACATGCAATTCTTCAGGTAAGCCAATTCCAACCTCAGGTTCCAGGAGCAAAACTAGGTGAGTCTGCTGAAAATGGAAACTAAGATTACCAAAAAATAAAAGAAAGCTAAAGGCAAACATGAAAAAAAAATCAAGATTTATTTATTTGAATGGCAGAGTGGCAATCAGAGACAGATCTGCCATTACCTGATAGTTCACTTCCCAAACAGCCACAGCTGCCAGGACTAGATCAGGTTAAAGCAAGGAGTCAGGAACTCCACTCCCACATGGTTGCAGAGAAACAAGCACTTCAGCCTTTTCCACTGCTTGAAAGAGGCCAGAATGGCAATGAGGCAGACAAGACTAGAACCAGCATTTCAATATTGAGCTATAACAACATCAGTGATTAAAGACACACATCCTTACTTCCATTTAACCATAAGAGATTTCTAACAGAAACTGAGTCACTATATACAAACAGGAGCAGAAATCTCATAAATTGTTGGGATTAAAGAGCTTAGCAAAAAAAGGGAAGAGAAATTTGTGAAAGAATCTCTGCTCTTACTCAACTGAAATAATAATTTCAAAGAATGTTCAAGCTACTGTCTTAATTCCAGAATGCCCCGAAACTGATGCTTACTTTCTAAAGGGTAAACAATATGTTCTTAGCAGAGCATCTGACCTAATATTGCAGGATGATGCAAAAAGAAAAAAGAAAAAAAGGCCTGTTCAATGGCTGTTAAAAACTGCATGAGCAATAAAGATTGAATGGAGCAAAACTCCAGGGCACATGAAAGAAGTACACTACAGTATTCAGTCATCTGGCACGCATTTAATTTAATTACTAGTTATTCTGATGCTATGCCCTGTGCAAAAGCAAAAGTCTATCCACTAAGATATACTTAGTTCACTGATGTTTACAAACGCTTACATGCCTTTGTGTGGGCTTTATTTTTCATTTATAGGCTCCCTCGTATCACATTTTACTAGGACAACAGTCTTATAAAGGAATCACGTGACAACCCAGTTGGCCCCATGTCTGAGATGCAGCCTATTCACACATGAAGCATGTGGGTATCCTTTGCTTAACCCTCCGAGGCACAGGGTATTATTTAGAAAATTAGCGCTCAGGCACTCAAAATGAACCCTGGGTCACGCTGCCCAACAGGCTAACTAAGGAGAGATCAGGGCAGCAAATCAAGGATGCAGCAATACCAGCTGAGATCAAGCCACAGTTCAACCCTTACGTTGGATTTTCTAAAAGCTGCCAACTTCCCACATTCCTCTTGTGATTCTTGCACCATGCACCACAAAGCTTCTGATGGTATCAAATAATTAAGACATTTTCTGAGATTCTGACTGCTCTGAAACTGTGCCAGCTACTTCGGGAACATCTCAGACAATGTGGTTGCTACCTGTCTATTCTATGTGTCTTTGTTTTTTTTAATTTGCAAAACAGACTGAACAATCCAATAGTATCTTTTATCCCTATGAAGACAGGGACAAAATAGTTTTCGACACCCTTTAGGCCTCCATAACAATCTGTTTCCATATCCTGCTGTATTTTCCTCCTAAAAATTTCTCTCAAATACTGAAACACCCTGAGATAACCAGTCTCCAAGGTAGATTACTACAAGAGTTCCTGAAACACTCTATGCAGATTTTATACCAAGCCTCATTTTACCCCATCCATCCCTGTTCCATATCTTGTTTACCACGCAGCTCCAAAGATCTTTACTAACAAAAAATTATGGGACTCATCTGTTCCCTTGTGGGCTTGCCAGTGCAGTTAGGTTTAAGATCCAAATTCTGCACAGGGCACTCAAGGTTCCACGGAGTGTGCACTCTCTCTGGCTTCCTAGACTCATCCGAAACCTGGCTCTGCCTTGATGTCCAATTCTGGAACCTCTCCAGTTTTCTGGCAGTTCCTCAGTCACACCATGTTCTATTCCTACTCCAAAGCTTTCTGCAGATGCTTGTCCTGAAATATTCACCCCATACTTTTCTTTCAGATCTTGGAACAAGCTTTATCTCTTTGGGAAGTTTTCCTTAACCCTAAAACAGGTTAAACCTTACACTATACTCTCATATGATTTTCTTACAGCTGTAAATAGGTATTTATTATCTAATCATCAGATGAGTCTATGCCTTTTCTATTGACTACAGGGTCCACAACAGAGACTTTGTGCCTGTTAATACAGGGTGGCCACTCATTCATGCTTCCTGAGACTGCTCTGGTTTAAACATACTCTCCTGTAGCAATTAAGAGTTTCCCCTTGACTCTCAAAGATAACTAAGTAAAATAAAATTGATGGTTATTTTAAATTGAGTTCATCATTGACTCCTTGGTAACTACTATCAAAGCGACTCAGCAGTTAATAAATATTGATTGAATTACTGAGGGCAGTCGGGGAAGTGGCTGGGGGGGAGCAGAAAATACCATCCAAGTTTTGTTTCAGACAGACATGTGTTTGGTCATCTCTAACATAGCTCCATGCAACTATGATGGACCACAGGAATGTTAAGTGAAAGAAAAGTGAGGTAGTAAGACCACCAACCAAAACAGTGAGTGGTATTATGGAAGTTAAGAGAGAACTGGCCCAGCCAGAAATTCCTTCTTGGGGACCTCCCCAGGAGACAATAAAAGAAAAGAGCCATATTGGTTGTTCTTTGACTTTAGAGATTTGAACAATCTATGCACTCAAGATAAAAACCCTCAATAGAGAACTAGATAGGAATGAATGTGTAAAACTATCTTCAAAAAGAATTTCCTTGCATTACTCATTTTACTGGCTTGCATTTTTCTGTCTTAATTACAAATGGAACCAAACTAACAATAATTGCAGTTTTGATTACAAGTTCATAAGGAAAACAGCTCCATCTTTGCCATCTTTAAACTGTCAGAATCCTGTTATTTATAGAACACCCCCCCCAACACACACACACACACACACACACACACATACATGAGAACAGAAGCAAGAAGTACATCCTTTAGTGGATAGCATTTGCCTTGTTTCGAGTCTGATACTTTATACTTGCCTTCTCTGCAAAAACCATCATCCTCATAAATTGCTAAGAATTCAATCTAAAAATTCAATGAAGTTTGCTGCATTCAGATTCTCAGCCTTGGATGTTGGCATATGGTTCCAAGACCTCCCCTACAAAGATCTATACATCTTCCAGTTATGGGCATAAGTTTTTATGAGTCCCTGTATAGTTTTCTTGGAAAAGATCTTTTCTTTAAATTATAAATTGAAACCCAAAGAACCCTCTCTTACTGTCAAATGAATGTTTCCTTGAAAAATGAAACCACTCACTAAAAGAATATTGAAATGAATCACTTCATTTAAAAAAGTAGACTCGGTACTGTTCACCAATATCCTGCATCCTGCACCCAAAACTTGCTTTGAAAAACAGATCTTCACTTAACTATTCTACATTTAGTGAGAAAAATAGCTCTATAAGTCATAACTCTATTTTTCACTCACTACCTACAATTATTACATAATCCATTATATACCATAGGTAGTGGAGACTGTAAATAAAACTAAAATCCTTCCTTCCCTTATAGCACGTAGTGGAAAAGACGGCAATAAACAAATCACTATAAGATACATGATCATAAATGTCCTTGACACTTATTAGAGAAACCAGCAGATGGCTATAAAACAAGAGATGGCAGAAGAACCCTCATTCTTTTTTCCATTATGCAGGAAAAAGAAGGGGAAAAAAGATGCTTAAATTATCAGTGTTAAGGGGACTGTCTTGAATGCCTATAGAATATTACCATTCAGTGGCACCTTTACACTTTTGGCTAAAACTGTAATTGTCAAAAATTGTCAATAAGATTCCACTTTCTATCTACAGAAGAACTAAAAATTACAAAGGGGGAAGAAAAGGAAGAAATATGTGGTCACAGATAATTATTTTTCTGATTTGAATTGTTTGGCTAAAAAGACAAAAAGAAATGCGTTTCTTGAAAAACAAGAAAAGTCAGCATATGAACCCTATACTATCTGTCTCCACAGTACACCCAGAACATGACAAGCACCCCTCTGAAACCTGATGTGGAGTCACTAGATACACGTGCTCGGGACAGTGATCTCCACCTGTGACTTCCATCTCTGCACTACCAGAGTGTGTGGCTCTGAGAAGCAGAACAGTCATTTCACAGCTTTCCAGATTCAAGGGACAGCATGGATCATGGCAAGTCCAAGGCTGTGTCATGCCAGTCTTCCTCCACAAGAGCCATCACACATTTTTCCTATGTATTAACAACTACCTGAGGATGGTCTCTGTCCCTAGGGACCCCTTGATTGCTGCAAAGGCTCCAGGAAAGCAAAGGTTAAAAAAATTCTGAAAGCAGCTATATTAACACCAAAGATGGCCTAAGTGTGTGGGCCTTGCCACTCATGTAGAAGGATCTCTCTCTCTCTCTCTCGCTCTGCCTTTCTCATTTAAATAAAATAAATTTTTTTAAAAAAAATCTCAAGGTCAGTGCAGTGGTATGCGAGTTAATCCTCCACCTGCAGTACTGATATCCAATGTGGGTGCCACTTCATATCCAGGCTGATCCATTGCCTGATCCAGCTCCTTGCTTATGACCTGGAAAAGCAGCAGATGATGGCTGACATTCTTCGGCCTCTGTACCCACATGGGAGACCAGAAATAAGCTCCTGACTCCCAGCTTCAGATCAGCTCAGCTGCAGACACTTTAGCCATTTGGATAGTGAACCAGCAGAAAAAGGATCTCTATTTGTGCCTCATGCTGTCTGCAAATCTGCCTTTCAAATTAAAATTAATAAATATATATTTTAAAAATTGTGGCGTCACACCTCCCAAAAGCAAATCACATTTTGAAACAATCAATTCTTAATTGCAATTTGTAGATAAACTTTCAAAAAGTCAAGCAAACAGAGTAAACAAAAGAGCAACTCCAAGAGCTAACACCTATATTTATAAGAGATATAACCATGAAAACGTGGGACATGTAAGGAGCACAGACAGAAATGGAAGGAAATACAGATACTACGCTATCTGCCAAAAGCAATGTTACATGTTTTTAGACTTTCAGAAAGATCAGAGTTGGGTGACCCAGGAACAAACGAATAAAATTGTTCAGCCACCACATGTGTATTTGAACTATTTAAACAGAGCAGGCTCCAAGCCTGAGACCAGTGAGTGCCTTGTGGTGCCAAAAACATAAGATCTTCCACAAATATACTGTCAAGTGCACAGAACCAAAGGACTGCACAAGGTACTTATGCCTCAGCTATTCTTCTTTTTTTATTTTTATCTGAGCAAAAATGGAAAAAAAAAAAAAAAGGAAACTCCCACCAACCTTGCTCATTCATGATGAATGTACAATTTGAAGGAAGGGACTTCCCAACATCAAGGAAACTGTTTCCCTCTTCCTCACTGTGGGGAAATTTGCAGCTAATAATAAAATTAAAAGCAAAACTATGAGTTATTGGGTCAATGGAGCTCATAAAACCAATAATAGCTGCAGCCATTCTTGCTTATTCATAAAAGCATAAACTGTTGAAAATCAAGGCCTCACCTTTACCTACTTGAGAGACATACACATTTGTTTATCCCCAGACCTACCTGCTTTCCATCATTAAAGGCAGTTCTATCAGCCTAGACCCCTTTCAGGTGAAAGAGCTGCTTTATGTAAATCAATCCAAGACATGAATTTATTTTTTTGAGGGTCATGGAATATTTCATGATACTTCCCACAAAGCCCACTTAATTATTTCATACTGAAGTAATAGTATGAACTTGACTCTAAAACATATGGTTAAGAAAAACTTGCAGGAATTTCTCATCCAAGTAGTTATCTTCTCTTTTTGAGTTTTATGAAACATAAACCAACACAGTTCCTGCTACTGAAAGGATTTTTACTGTAAAGGCCAAAACTGCAAATCAATACCAAGGTTTAGGCAAAACAGAGGATAGAGTTCCTTGAGGAGTGTCCTGTGCAAGGACCCAACACAGTTCTCAGTAAGATGATAGCCCACAAATATATTTCAGTAGCCAATGAATAAATGAATGAGATCAGTATGAGACCTCCAAACACATGACTTTATATATTAGATTTTTGTATATTGAAGTCTTTTCCCCACTTATGATGTTACAATTTGGAAATGTGACCATTCATGTCTGAATAACATGTGACTTCCCAAACAGAAGTTGCAAAAGAAGACACACTAGTGTACTAACACAGATTTGGTGTTTGCTAAGTGGCTGGAAAATCAATGGCCAATAATGAATCCACACATAAGTGAATGGATACAGCTCCCTGGAATATCATCTCAGTTTCCTCATAGCTGGCTTGTCACCAACCCTAGGAGACCATATCTGAGTCCCAGTACATGCAGCTGTCTTAAAAAATTAAAAGCCATTTGTTAAAAATTGACTTCATCCTGCAGATACTTGGTACAACAGTTAAGGTGTCACTTGGGATAGCTACATTCAACATCGGAGTGCCTGCTTTCAAGTCTTGGCTTCACCCCTCAGTCTAGCTTCCCGCTAAAGCACTCCTGAGAGGCAACAGGTGATGGCTCAAGTACCTGGCTCACTGTCACCCACACAGCTGACCTACACTGAATCCTTAGACCTCTGGCTATTGCAGGCACTGGAGGATTGAACCAGCAGATGGAAGGCATTTTTCTGTTTGTTTATGTCTATCAGAACTGTTTCTCCCTTTACGATTAACTAATATTAATACAAAAAGAAATTAAGACTTTTTATTTCATTCCTTGGATTCAATGAAGAAACAGAATGGTTTTGCAGAGATAGTCCAAACATACGAATGAGAAAAGTTGGCCAAGTTCTGACTGACTGAACTATATAGGCCCATGACTCTAAGCCCGGCTTTCTCGTCCTTGGCACCGATGATATTTGGTGAAAGAGAATTCTCTGCTGTGGGGCTGTTCTGTGCACTGTTACATGTTCAGCAGCATCCCTGGCCCTGTCCCATGAGATGTCAGCAGCACCTCCACACCTAGCTGCGCCAACCAAAACATCTGTCATCTCTCAAGGCACTGCCAAAGGTCTCCTGGGGGTCAAGATCATGTCTGGGTGAGAACGACTGCTCTAAGCAAATCTCTTGATGACTTAAACCCTCCTTTCCTCTTGTCAAAGATGTGTGTACTGCCACTTTCCTCAAGTAATGGATGTAGTCATTAACTTACAAAAATAACAATACTATCAACAACAAGGCTACTATTGAAGGAGTGCTCAAAATGTGCCAGGCATGGAATAGACAACTCACGTGGTTCCCTCCCATCCTTAATCATAAGGACTGTTGCACTTCTGTTTGCACTACTAGAACACAAACAGCAATTGTCACAGCCTAGGTTCAAATCAAAGCCATCTGACACACGAAGGCCTTGAATTCTCACACTTCATACTTTATAGTAAACCCCCACAATGCACTTTGAAATCCAGTAGACCTCAAAAAATAAATATTTATTCCCAGCCAACATTTTTTCATAATGTTCTTTTCCCAGAATAACCAGAGTTTGGTGTAGTTTTTCTGCTACATGCAATCAAGGATGATCTCTTTAAAATCCACATATAGCACAATCACCTTTTCAACCTTGTAATTAATAATGCCTCCTGCCTGATCTGAGATATGGTATACATACTTCACATTCCATGATAACTCTTTGCTGTCAGAAACTGTAAGCTGCCAGAGATCAGGCATCATAAATGAAGTTCTTTTTATGTGTGTCTGGGTGAATGTTGGGATGTTAGATAGTAACAAAAGTACATTGTACTGATTTGATATTATTTACAACGAAAAAAACCACATTCAGAATTCTAAAATTGTTTCGGAATGTTGAATTTCAATTAAAGTTCAGTAATTTTAAGAATACTAAATGATATATAACATTTATGTATATGATATAAAATGTGTAACAGGAAAAAATGAATCAATAAATACTTCGGCTCCTTAATGATAAGCCCTTACTAATGATTATTTTATCATCCTGAAACAATAGATTACAAAGTATAATTGGCTAATGCTAGTTCCAAGCTTTTTTTTTACAAGGTTTTGTGCCTGGTCTACAAATGAAAACCCTTCATGACAATCTGCATTTGAAGAATAAACACTTAAAGGTTAAATAAACAAATGACACAAGAAAAAAAAAGAAGTTTTAACTACCCAAATTTTCTTTGACTTTTTTTCTTAAAAATACAGATTCCTATGACTTACACATGAGAATATTTATTAGGTGCTTACTCTGATAAATTATAATCTAGACAATCAATGCCTTTTTTGAGCTTAGCTTTTTTTCCCTCCCCTCTAAGCATATTGCTTCCATTTCAGAGCATTAGTTCAAATAACAGTTGAGATTACCTAAGTACTGACACACAACAAAGATGAATCATGAAAATATTCAGTGAAGGGCATGACACGGTATCCTAGTGGCTAAAGTCCTCGCTTCAAACACGCCGGGATCCCATATGGGGGCTGGTTTTAATCCCGGCAGCCCAGCTTCCCATCCAGCTCCCTGCTTGTGGCCTGGGAAAGCAGTCGAGGACGGCCCAAAGCCTTGGGACCCTGCACCCGCGTGGGAGACCTAGAAGAGGTTCCTGGTTCCCGGCTTTGGATCAGCACAGCACCGGCCGTTGCGCTCACTTGGGAAGTGAACCATTGGACGGAAGATCTTCCTCTCTGTCTCTCCTCCTCTCTGTATATCTGACTTTGTAATAAAAATAAATCAATCTTTAAAAAAAAAATATTCAGTGAAAGAAGCCAAAGTAAAAGATCATATACTGTATCCTACCATCTACTTGAAATGTCCAGTAGGTAAATCCATAAAGGCAGAAGGTAAACTTATGGCTGCCAGAAAACAGGACTGATTGGAACAAAACACTAATAGGTACAGGACGTCTATGGGGTGGGAGGAGAGAGGGCTCACAAAAACAGCCTGGAAGTAGTGAGAACAGTGGTAGAAACAGTAAAGATACTGTTGTTTTTTCAAAGATACTGTTTAAGATGGCAAATTTTATGCTCTGTGAATGATTCTCAGTTTGTTAACAGGAATGGCTAGAGACAGAATGCCACTAAACATACAGACACCCAGTTTGGGTTTCTTTCCCCTGATGCTGGTATTCGCATAGGTTTCTTCTGTAAAAAATCTCCCTGCTCACTTAAAGAGATATGAACAATGGAAACGAGAAGCTAGTACTAGAAACCATAAGCAAGTAGCATCAATTCATCCTGGGGTGTGCTAAGGAGATGACATTTCAGGATGCAGAACCACAGAAACCAATATTGAATGTTGGGCCAAAGAAATAAAAAGGCAGGGAAAGAAGCTAACAAAAGGCAAGGAGAGTCTGTGCTAGCAAAGGAAGACAAAGGCAAAATCACTAAGGCTTCTTAGTTCATTTTTGGTGTATATATTTGTATAAATAAGTGGGCATGGTATAAGAAGTATATTATAAATTAGAAGTATATTATAAATTAGTCAAATAATAATAATAAAAACCAACTAGGTGACCAACCTGTAAACCAGGAAAATAAATGCATTTCTATCGAGTTACTTGTTAGTTATTTCCTCATTCCAATACTCTACAACAATTTCTTGCCAAGCTTCTCCCTTCTTCCAAGCATTTCTTTCTTTACATCATTCTTCCTCCTGCATAAAAACATCACAGTTCCACCCAGAAGCCCCAAAGCTTGAGCCACTCTGCCATCTCTCAAGGTACTCTTCCCGATATGAACTTTACACCCTATAACAGCCTCTATTGCCGCAAATGTCGCCCAGGTGTGTCCTATTACCCTCTCAATCACTCATTTCCGTATTCGCTCTGGGAACTAACCAGATGTCTTAGCAATCCAAACCTGACCCTTGCTCTGCTCTTATACTGACTAGTCAGGGTGACTTTCAGAACTCATCCAATGCTCATATTTAAAACACATATGTTTATTTGAAAGGCAGAATCACGGACAGGGTGTGATGCAGAGGTGCAGCAAGAGAGCAGCAAAGAGAGAGGGAGAGAAAGAAAGAGGAAGACAAAGAAAAAGAGAAATTGAGAGATCTTCCATCCACTGGTTTACTACACAAAGGGCCACAATGGCTCATTTTAAATAAACCATCATTTCTCCACAGAACAACTCTGAATGATAAGTAACATGACATGAAGATGTGATGTAAAGAAACTGACAGTCAAAAGAGACTGTGACTTAAATCACATGTAGCTGTCACGTGTATGCAACAGGACTTAATTCTTTCTAGCTGATTTGAGCAGTTTTCCTAACAATAAAAACATGTTCTGTATCAGCTACCGTGCAGCCAGGAACTGCATAGACTATAAATACCAACAGGGCTTCTAATCTTCCCAACTACTGTGCCATGTGGGTAGCACTAAACTTAACTATATAGGTGAGAAAACTGAAGCTGAGCCAAGTTGGCCACATGCAGAAACTGGACACATAAATAAAACTCCCAGCTTGCAATGTCACAGGGCTGGAATCTGGCCCCAGTGAAACCTATAAAGTTCTGTTTTTTCCCTCATCAATTTGAATGCTGATTAATTAGAGCCTAAAACCATGAGTCATTACTTTAACTGTGATCACCTTAAAGCTCTCTGAAAATCTGCCAGATATGTCATTTCTGCAATCAACACTCATATTTTCATTGCTCATATATTTAACCTACACATTGAAAGTCTCAGATTTGTACTGCAATGTGTTACCATGAAACAACAGTTTCAAAGAGATAAATTCAGTCTCAGATTAAACATGTCATGCATTTGCAATAAAACAGGCAGGAAAAATGACTTTGACCATCAAGTCTTCTAGGGGAGTCATTACTTTCCTAAAACATGTAGAGTGAGAATATCAGAATTTCAAAATGAAGACAGCCAAGTTTCAGTTTCAACCAAAGAGGATAATATTAGATGATAGGAATTCAATAAAAGAGTGAAACAGGCTTGCTGTAATGCTGACTGCTGTGCCATCACAACTACACCCCTTCTAAAGTCTTTTCTAACTGTTTCTTGTTGAGCCTACCAAAACAGAAAATCTTCCCTGGCCAGCCAAACATGCTCTTCTTTTCCCCCGTAACCTATTCATTTCTCCAAAATACTTGAATGAGCTTTAGTATGCTACCAGAAGCTATAATTGTCCCTCATGTGGTTTAGATACTACCATCAAGGCAAATTTACTACTTCTCGGAATACTTACAATGTGAGAAGACAGATTTAAAAGAAAGAACACCTACTTGGGCACAGAGACTGTTATTTTAGTTTTCCTGTATCTCAACCTTCAGCAACATGGATAGATAGAACACAGTTTTCCATCCACAATGGCATTAATTTGTTTGAAGAAAGCCAAATAATCCGTGTGTACCCTTGGCATGAAAATAAAGTATGCATTCTTACATTTTGCTTCTAAAAATACTTTGTAAACTTATAGAAAATTTGCTTATGTCAAAATTAGAAATCCTTCAACAAAAATCCTCTATAAATAGATACAATTTTGGTGGCAGGAGCTGTGGTATAGTGGGTTAAGCTACACCCTCAATGCCTGCATCCCATATGAGAGCCAGTTCATTTTCTGTCCCACTTGGCCCTTGCGCCACACAGCGGACCTGTAACAAGCTCCTGGCTTTGGCCTGACCCTGCGCCAGGCACTGCAGCAATTTAGAGAGCCAGCCAGTATGTAGAAAATCTATTTCTTTCTCTCTCTCTATCTCTCTCCTCTTTCCCCCTCTCTCTGTAACAGTCTTTATAATAAATAAGCAAATATTTTTAAATGGGTATGATTTCTGCAACCTGTATCATACATACACTGTCTTACTACTTCTGCTCTAACTACAAACCCCAAGGCATTAATTATGTCTTCTACCCAAGTATTTTGAAATGTCTAGGTGGTTCTCAAGGCAACATAAAGCCTAAGTGACAATACGGTCTGTTCCACAACTATCCTAAAAGATAAATTATTAAAATAAAAGGTGCTTTTTTTATAATGTAAGAGAACTTTACTCTATAGAAATTGTCATGGGATGCACATTAGGAAAACAGAAATTACAAATAATCTAAAAATGTGTGTTGTACTGATAACTTTTTTTTAAAGATTTATTTATTTTTATTGGAAATACAGAGAAGGAGAGACTAAGAGAAAGATCCTCCGTCCACTGGTACACTCCCCAAAGGGGCTGCAATGGCCAGAGCTGAGCTGATCTGAAGCCAGGAGCCCCCTCAGGGTCTCCCACATGGGTGCAGAATTCCAAGGCTTTGGGCCATCCTCGACTGCCTTCTTAGGCCACAAGCAGGGAGCTGGATGGGAAGTGGAACAGCAGGGACACAAGCCCATGTTCACATGGGATCCTGGTACATACAAGGCTGCAGTGCTGAGCCCAGTACTGATAACTTTCAAATATGTATACTGACATGAACTGCATTCAGTAGGTTAGCTTTATTTAAGATATGAAGAAGACAAACACACACAGAGAAAGAGCTTGCATCTGCTGGTTTGCTCCCAAAATGCCTTCACCGACAAACAGGCTGAAGCAGGGAGCTAAGAACCCAATGAAGTCTCGCACGTACTTGGCAGAAACCCAACTAGTAGAAGCATCACCTGCTAACTGCCAGGAAGTGCAGTGATGGGAAGCTGGCGTTAGGAGCTGAGGACTAGCTTACCATGGCATTCTGATGCAGGATACAGGTGTCCTAACCACTGTTTTAACTGCTCAGACTCTCCATAAATACTTTTAAAATTTGTGAACAGACTTATTTTTAAATGACAGAAGGCAACTCATTATTTAAAAAAAAAAAAATATTATCTTTTTGTAACACTATGTTTTTGTAATTTTCTTTATTTTTAAGTTGAAAGTGTTGTAAACCAAGGTTCATTAAGGGGGAAAACAGAAATTTTAATGCAGTCTATAATACATCTACTAAAACAAAACTAAAGCTTGGAAATGAAAATGATTACTAGGAGAGGAAAAGGAAAACAAATTTATGAAAGGTTCATTTACAAAAAATCTCCAGAAATACATTTTGCTAAGAATATATCTAACAAAAGATGAGGCAATCCTTCTACCCTAACGTACGTACATTAAAGGAAAGAGTACAGTTCTAAACACAGGTTTGGGGGAGGTCTTTTTCTTACATTCCCAACTGGAATAGTATCCAAATGTCTGCCACAAAGAGCAGAAATATTAAACAAATGTATATGCAAACTCTGCTCATTACACACTCAGCATCAAAAAGAACCACTGCCACACAGATCTCACAGATAAACTGTGGAATGAAAAAACCAGACAGGGAAGAATAGAGTATTTGATTCTATTTCCACCTTGCAAAACTAGTTTTAAAAGAAAAATCTGAATGATAGAAGTCGGAAGAAAGGTTTCTTCTAGCAGGTGTTTCCTGATTGAGAGTGGCACAAGAGAAACATCTCCCAGGCTGGCAACCTTCCAATTCTTGATCTGAGCAGTGCCTACATGGTTGTGTGTAAACAAATTAACAAATCCTAATTACAAAGCAGCCGAGTGGATGTTTGGCTGCTGTTGTTGTCATTGTTGTTTTCAACAGATGTGATACCTGTTTTTTTAGAAACAGAAAGACAGAGAACTTCCACCAAGTTGATTCACTTCCCAAATGGTGACCACAGTTCCTCTGCTGGGGAACTCCATCCTGACTTCCCACGTAACTGGCAGGGCACCTGCTGTCTGCCAGGGTTCACTACAGCAGGAAGCTGGAATCAAAAGTCACACTTAAAGCCAGGTATCCAGATACGGGCCAGAGGGGTTTCAACCACCAGACCAAATGCCTACCACTGACGCATATGTCTTTCACCTTGATGACCAAGCAATGAACACTAAAATGCTCACCTAGGACATGACAACTGGTTCAAATCATCCTGGCTTGTCACAGAGGCAAAATGAGGGAGTTACACATGACTTATACGCCAGTCCACAGCATCACCAGGTAACCTGCATAATCATCTATTCAGACAAGGCACCAAGCCAAAGAACACAAGGCCATCTGACTCTTTGCAAAAACAAAAATGCTTTAATAAGGGGCCACACATCTGACAAAGGGCCTGCAGGCCAGCTTTGCTTAGATAGAATAATATACACCATGCAATTAAATAAGTCAACCATAAACAACTGTTTATAAAATAAGAAACAAAAGACCTGCACAGCTCACTTCTTGCACATCACCAACTGCAGAATGTGTGGAAAGGGTAGTTTCCTTCAGTGATCCACCCAAAGAGGACAACTAAAATTGAGATGACTCAGGAATAGAGATGGGAGGAAAAAGAGGTGACAGGTTACCTGGAGGCTGCTCCCTCCTACACTTCATGTATCTGGAGTGACCTACATAGGACAGTGTGTACCCTACAAACTGCCTGAATCTTGCCTGATGCAAGATTCAACGGGCATTCCTGTCTCATTTCCAAGCCATGTATTTTGAGTAGGTGCCATCCCAAAAATAGTCAGAAATACTCAAACTGAGGAAGACAGCACTGCTTACAGAGGAGGACACTGTAAATACACCAGCCTGGGTACCTAACTGGCATGCACTGAAGAATATTCCAGTGATAATCTGAACAATGGCATTAACTGAGGCTCATTATTTGGTACTCAGTATCTTGATTCACTTTGAATGCAGTCACATGTCACTTAACAATGGGAATATATCCTGAGAAAATGTGTCACTAGGCAATTTGGCCATTGAGTGAACACCATACCTGCACAAGCTAAAGCAGTTCCTGTATCACTATCTGACATAACATCATGGGCCCACCATCACATCTGCAATCCAGGGTTAACCAAACAGTCACTATGCAGCTCATGACCATACTGTGAAACACCAGTTGGCAGGTGTAAGAGAAACCAGTTTATAATGTATGATGGTTTTGCAATAGCACACTTTCCATGCATTATACATTACAGCAGGGGTTCTCAACTGGGCTTTTTACTCTACAAGGAACATTTGGCTGTGCTTAGAAACATTTTTGGTCTCAACATGTTGAGGGTGCAGAGCAGCACACTACAGGGGAGGCCAGGGATGCCGGGACATGTCCTGTGATATCAAGAATACCTCCATCACTAAGAACTACCTGACAAGAAAAGACAACAGTGCTTTCCAGGCTAAAGTTTTGGAGACAGCTCAGAGTCACAAAGCAAGGACTTCATCAGGCAAAGGAGCACATTAGAAGAGCAAAACAGGAAACAAGATGACCAAACAAAACCTAGGAAAGCCTTTAACCTTTCTTTTAAAATGTCACGTGAGGCAAAGAGTTTACAAAGAAAACTATGTAGTTAAAACACTCTGCACTGTTTTAGTGGAAAGAAAACTGTAAACAATCTGAATCAATCTATGGGAGATTATGTGAATAAACTGTGATAAAAACCATACTCTGAGACATGCTGCAGCCATTAAACAGTGGGTTTGAACTAAATGCACTACTTGGAGAGATGCCCATGAAGTAAGGATAAGGGAATGAGGAAGTTTACAGGATACTGTACATATAAATAAGTGTGTATATATATATATGTGTATGTATACATACATATACATATACATACACATATACATACTGTTCTCATGTGCCTGGAAGGGACTATTGACACAAATAAAATGGTTAATATTGACTTCGTTAAAAGAGTGTAGAGCTAGAGCTTGGCACAGTGGTTGAAACACTGCTTCGGATATCTGGATCAAAGTATCCAGGTTCATGTCCCAGCTCTGCCTGTGATTCCAGGTTCCTGCTAATATACACTCTGGGATCCAGGAGGCGATGGCTCAAGAACTTGGGCTCCTACTACTCACATGGGAGACCCAGATTGAGTTTCTGACACCTAGCTTCAGCTAAGGCCAGCCCTGGCTGTGGTGGGCATTTATAGAATGAACAAACAGATGAATGATCTCCTTCTTTTTCATTTTGTCTTGGAAATAAATTCAATAAATACAAAATGTTTAAATATATATATATTAAAATAAAGGACTGGGAATGGTGAGGAAGAAAATTGACAACTTTTGCTCTATATGACATTCCTCTTTTGGAATTAAAAAAAAAAAATCTTAAAAAGTGAAGTCTAGACCAGAAAGGAGAAAAGAAGATGAGAGAGGAAAGAGGAAAGAAGCAGAGCCCTTATTGACGGGAATCAGTGAATGGAAACACTCCAGTCTGTTGTTCCTGCTTCTACCAGTGAGTGCTGCTGTTGATCAACGTAACCAGTGAAAGCCCTAAACCATGACTGCAGGAAGCAGCTTTGGCCATCTGGCACTGAGTCAGGATCAGACTAATTCAGCCAGCAAGGAGCAGTTTGAGCCAACAAGCATAGTTTGTTTGTTTGTTTGTTTGTTTCTCTGACCCACTGCTCACCTCCAAAATGCCTGCACCAGAGAGTGACAGAATGGACTCTAATCATCCCTCTCTTCAAAAACAGAGATGCCAGTATCACTGTGTGACAGCCTCACTTCCTGCCAGTGTCACCCAGGAATCTGCAACTCTGGCAGCACAGGAATGTCAAGAGGCTCAAGACCACAAAGTCCCCTAAACGCCTCTGGCTCTTCAGTACTGGAAATGAGGTCTCTATAACCAGGGTCCTCTACTACTCCGAGCATGGAATTGCATTGGATAGGTTCTACTGCCCACATGAAAAACATCCATCACAAAAACTCCTGCACTTAACACACAAAAGTGTTTCATAAAATGGGACTTTGAAAAAAGGACAACCGCAGCATTGCCAGGATTTTGTCTCCACTGCTAGCCTACTAAAACACACACACACACACACACACACACACAGAAATATTTATTTAAAAATCCCTTTTGAATTTTCAAAACAGCCAAGGTTTTCAGATTTTGTATAAAGCAACCATTCTTCACTTCTCATCAATCTCTGGATTTGCCTACAGATACGCATTCTCTTACAGCGTACACACAAAAGAATAGCAAAACAAGATGTGTTTTTGCTTGCAAAGCAATGATTTATTAGTGCACTACTAATCTAGGAATAGTAAAAATGAACCAAGGAACATGCACTCATATCTATCTAAGTCATGACACTCCAAGAACCGCCGCCGCCGCCCTGTTAAGAAGAAAAACAACTTGCAGCGCTCTTCAGCAGTCCGGCGTTTTCTTTCATCCCCGAGTTGAATCACGGTTGCAGAGGCCGATTTCACAATCCCCCCGGGGATGGTACGGGCTGGCGCCAATCATAGCATTTCCCCTTATTAGCAAACTGGCATTGGACCCATCAAAAACTTTCACATTTGAAATTTCACACATCTATTTTTAGAACATGACTCCTAGGACATTTGCTGTCTGCCAGACAGCAGAAGAAAAAAAAGGGCATCGGAGCTATATTTGTTCCTATAGAAAAGGCAGGCAGAGAGCAGAGCTCCAAGACCCAAAACAAAAAAGGTTACCCAGGCATTAGAGACTTTAATAAGAAGTCAGCGTAGGGGCCAGCAGCACATCCATCATCCAGGCCACATGATCACAGCAGACATCTGGAACTAAGGAGTTTAATATTCTGAACCTACAAATGCTATGCCCAGCAAGCTGGTAGGTTTGTATGAGGATTCAGGCCTGCTGTAAGGAATCGAGGAGTACGAGAAGTGTAATCTCAATGTGATACCCAGTCTCAGAAGGCAGCAGCTACTCCATGGCTCCAGCCATCTGCTGACCTGGCACAATCAGGGTCTACAGTGTCTAGACTTTTCCATTTGTCACCATAAGCTCAAAATAGGGATTTCTTTTCATGTGAAAGCTTCTAATTTTTTTAAATGCCGACCACTGTTTCATATTTTGTCAACAACAGATTGTAGATTGATTTGAAATGTGTGCTCAGTTGCGGGCTCTGGATCTGCAACTTCAAGAAACATATTCACATATTCAATGAAGTGGATAAATTAGTTCCAGGAGACAGTACAAAGTTTTTCTAAATGTGGCTTAAAAAAAAAAAAGCACAAAGAAACGGACGCCAGGAATCTACCATCTGAGCCATTGTTAAGAAAGAGTACAGTGCAGTGGCTTATTTACAGCACATCTCCCAAACTTCCTCATCTTGTGAAACTCCAGCTGTGTGTCCAGGGAACACCGGTTCTGGGATGGGTATGTCATACAGGGGTTGTGACACTGACTAGAAAACTATACTGGAGTATGTGGATTTAGGTCCAGCTCTGGTTTCTGACTAGCTTATTGCCAATGCACAGCCTAGAGGCAGTAGATGGTAGTGGAATAGAGGGATAGTGGATAGTTTCTGCCACCAATGTGCAGAAACTCAGACTGATTTTTGCAGCTCCCAGTGTTGGTCAATGAAGGTATTTGTTGGGAAAAAGGCAGAAAACCGGTAAATGAGAGATTTCCTTCCCTTTGTTTGCCTTCTCTCCCCTCCCAGCACCTCTTCCTGCTCCTCATTCCCCATCTCAAAATACCAAGACACACACACTTACCAAAAAAGTTTGTGGAAAAGTGGAAACAAAAGATAAATGTAAAGTAATAAATGCAATAAAAACACCATTTCCCCCTTTCTCTCTCCCTCTAGTTTTTGAGTTGGAAAACTCTAGATATCTTACACAAATTAAATCATACAGGACCAGTGTTGTAGCACAGTAAATCTAGCTATGACCTCTGCCAGCATCCCACAATGGAGCACCATTTCGAGTGCTGGCTGCTCCACTTCTGATTCACCTCCAGCTAATGCAGCAGGGAAAGCTGCAGAGTATGACTCAAGTGCATGGACCCCTTCCACTCACATGGCAGACCTGGCTAGAGTCCCTGGTTCCTGGCTTCAGCTAAGCTCAGTCCCAATCATCATGGCTATTTGGAGTGGGAACCAATGAATGAAATATTTCCCTGTCTCTCTCTCTCTCTTTCTCTCCCCTCTCTCTTTTTCTCTCTCCTCTCTCTCTCTCTCTCTCTTTCTGTCACTATGTCAAATAAACTAAATATTTCAAAAACATACAATTAGTACAATTTTACAATATTAGTCTTACTGAGACTAGCTTCTTTCACCTAACAACGCCTTCAAGGTTCATCCCAAGGCACGTTGTGAGAGGAATCTCATCCTCTATAGGATTGAACAATATTCATTGCATGTATACGTACAGCGAATTTTGTCTTTCCAGCCACCCACTTTGTTTCTTGGCTGTTGTGTACAGCAGTGTTATGAACATCAATGTACAAATTATCTCTCTTTTTTTTATAATCTGTTTTATTGTGTTGTTGTTGACAATCTTTTCATAGTTAATTACAGTTAAAGAAAGAAAAAGAAAAAAAAAGGTTCAGGGGGATAGGGAAGTGGGCAATACTATTATGTCCATATTGTTTCCATCTTGTATCTGAGGTAAAGGAGGATATTGAGGGAGAAGCCCCACCCGGTTTCCCGCCCACCCCGAGTCCCGGATGTGGGGCATGCTCTGAGATATGTGCTCGAGTGGTGTTAATAATTCTCCAGTTATGAATCGCTGCCAGTTTCGCTCGATGAGGTCGTCCACTGATTGACATGGTCCATCATAAAGTCTCCGTTTGCCCCATTTTTCGCTGCTAACATATAGCTGAGATGAATGATCGATCTGCTCTGTCTTCTGTCTTTTCTTGATTAGAGTTCTGAGTCCAGCAGTTCGATTGGGGAGATCTCCAAAGAAACTTTGAGGTATTCCCAGACTAGTTTCTTGCATGTTCTAGCAAGCACAGGGCCCGGCACAGTCCAGCACCCCGATCAGCTGGTGGTTGCAATTGCTGGGTTGGTTCTGTTTTCAGTCCCGAGTTGCACTGGAACCAATGGGTGTTGCAGTCCAGTCTGGTTCTGCCCAGCACATACTCGGCCCTCACACTAACCAGTGGGAGCTGCAGCCTAGTTGGGGCGACCCACGATAACCCTCACCCGGCCTGCCCCTGGTTTGCCAGTATGTGTAGCAGAAGACCAGTCTGTCCCCCATCCCATTTGGCTCTGGCACTTGTCAATGGGTATTAAAGCTTAGTTCTATCTAACCAACTCAACCATCCAGCCCTCACAGGTGTTGTTGACTGCCTCTCTATCTAGCCATCCCAGCCCCCGTCCTAGTTTTCATGCCCTCCCACGGGACTAGTGACCCAAGAAGGGGGAACCCACTTTTTCCCTCCCAGGTCTCTCTGTCCCGGTTTATGCACTCTTTAGGTGGTTCTGTGATTTGACTTGACAGAATTAGTCCCCAGTGCCAGCTTCTGCGGCTATGCCCAAACATCCCTCACCCACTCTAATTTATGCTTGCACCAGCAGGAATAATCAGCTCAGCCTGGCTTTTCCCTGATCTATTCCACATGCAGCGCACAGGTGTTGTAGCCTTGCATAGTCTAGTCTGTCTCTATCCCAGCCCACGCTCTCCGGCGGGAGTAGCTGTCCGGCGAGGGAACCAGCCCCTTAGTTCCCCCACCAGTTCTGCCCCTCCCTTCCTTCCTGGATCTCACGTGTGCTGGTTGGGTGCTGCACTCATATCCAGTGCAGGCAACCACGCCCTGGCATTCCATAATGTGTACTGGTTTTGTCGCGACCAAACCCGGCTCATCCCACACTCTGATCTGGTGATCGGATTTGCCAGTGGGTGATATGGACTGACTGAGCCTGGTCTGCTCCTGATCCATGCTGAATGTGTTCCAGCGGGAAACTTTCCATGGCCTATTCTGGACTGTTTCCTATCATGCTTCTTGCGCTTACCTGCAGGGACTGTGTCCTGCCGGAGGAGTTGCCCAGGCTCCTCGATCAGAACCCCTCCCAACGGCAGGTTTTGCGCATGCCAGGGGGTCCTTGAGCCAACCCAACTCAGTTCACGTCCTGTCCTAGCAGGGACAGTGGCTTTTCCTGGCTGGCTTTCACCCCATTCTGGTTCTTGTTGTTGGATGTTTCAGCCCGGCCATGGCTCGTCCATACCCACATACAGCTCACGCATGGCTCAGTAGGGGTTGAGACCCAGCCCAGTCAGTCCCACATCTACCCCCTGGTTCTCCATGACACCAGATGGTGTTGGGGTCTGAACTGGCCTGGTGCATCCAATCCCAGCCCACACTAGTGCCTCGGGTGACTGCAACTGTTTCCTAGACAGAACGCAGCCCCAATTCTAGCACATACGCCCCTTGGTGGGAACCTCAACCTAGTTAGGGTGTCCCGTTACCTCCCCGATTGGGCTTGTTCCTAGCTGTAAATCATGCACCTGCCCGTGGTTGCTCTGAGGACCAGCAGGTGCAAGAGCCTAGCTCGGTATGACCTGTGTTCCATGCTGGTTTCTAGTTTTGCTTGTAAACAAAGGTTTGCTCAGTCCTGCCCAGTACATTACGTTCCATTACCAATTTACACATTTTGGAGCTACTATGCCCTGCTAGTCTGACCCCCAGATTTGGATGGCGTGTTCACCAGCGAGAGCTATGACTCGCCAGGGGAGCTTCCCAAGTACCTCCACTTGATCCACTCCCAAACCCAGTTTACATACATGCCATTGGTTTTTAGGCCAGTGCCCGGTGTACTCTGGCCTCCCATTTGGCCTTGTATGAGCTGGTGAATGTTGCAGCCTGGCCCACCCCACAACCTATTCAGGATGCACATTTGGGTGCTGCTGCCTTGCCCAGTCCAGTCTATGGCGGATCCCTTTACCTGTGATTGATGGCAGGCTCCTTGGTCACACCTAGCTTAGTCCATAACCACCTAAAATTTAGGTTTACCAGTGGGGCCAAACTTTCTACAGGGTGTGGCCCACACATCCTGCACAGAGTCCACCCCAGGATAAGGTTCTAGAGTGCTAGTTAAAATTATGGACCTGCCTAATGTGACCAGTCTCCTGAACCAACATCATGTCAGGCAAAAAAATATCCTGCTAGACAATCTGGGGGTTATCTTCTGCATTATACGTGTTCAAAGCTCAGCATTATTGAGTGATTAGAAGTTCTCCAAAAGAAGAGCCACTGGCGTTGGGAATCTTAGGATTGACTCAGAACCCAGAAACAGTGGGGTCACCCTAGAGCTATCTAAGCAGCAATTCAGACATCCATTACCCCAGAGCTTCCCGGCCGGGCGGCCAGCAGGCAAAGCCTGGCACCACGTGGTGCACTGGCCGCATTGGATGAGGCCGAGGACTCGTTCACTGCCTTGCGGCAGTGTCTTTGGCGTGAGCCCCCAGCATTGGGTCCGACCCGGCAGGGGCACCCCCCACAGCCGCCACAATGTGAGGAGCGGCAGTTGCCCCCGAATCCCAAGGCCCGAACCCCACAAACTATCTCTTAGAAATTCTGCTTTCATATATACCCAGAGGTGAGTGCCTAATCAAGTGCTAGTTCTGGTTTCAAGTTTTTGAGGAACCTTCACACTGGTTTTTATAGAAGTCAGACAATTTTACCATACCATGAACAGGGCTCAAGGGTTCCAATTTTTCCATATTCCCACCCAAACTTGCTATTTTTCTTTCTTTCTTTTTATTACAAAGTCAGATATACAGAGAGAAGGAGAGACAGAGAGGAAGATCTTCCGTCCAATGGTTCACTTCCCAAGTGAGCCGCCACGGCCGGTGCTGTGCCGATCCAAAGCCGGGAACCAGGAACCTCTTCCAGGTCTCCCACGCGGGTGCAGGGTCCCAAGGCTTTGGGCCGTCCTTGACTGCTTTCCCAGGCCACAGCAGGGAGCTGGATGGGAAGTGGAGCTGCCGGGATTAGAACCAGCGCCCATATGGGATCCCGGCGCACTCAAGGTGAGGACTTGAGCTGCTAGGCCACGCCGCTGGGCCCTATTTTCTTTCTTTTAAAAAAAGTGGCTAGCCTAACAAATATGAGGATGATTACTGATACTGAGTATTTTTTCATAAACTTCTTTGTTATCTGTATTTATCATTGGCAAAATATTTTTTCAAGATTTCTGTTCTTTTTAATTGAGTATTCTGATGCTTTACTGTTGAGTTGTAGGAGTTATCTTTTCAGTTACATAATCTGTACATATGGGCCTTCATACTTTGCTGACTGTATCCAACGACACAAGAAACTGGTTAAGACTGCTGCCCCCTTTATCGATTTCTTTCTTTTGCTGCCTTTGCTTTTGGAGCCAGGTCCAAGAAACCATTTCAATTCCAACACATGAGATGTTTTCCTTATGTCTTCTTCTAGAGTGTCATAGATTTGGGTCTTAAATTAAGGTATATAATACATCTTCAGGATTAATTTTTGTATATGGCATAAGGCACAAATCCAAATTCATTCCTTTGCATAAGGATCTACAGTTTTTCCAATGCCATTTGTTGAAAAGAATGTCTTTTCCCTACTTAGTGCTACAAATACCATGTCAAAGTATAATATATATATAGTATATATATATATACAATATATACTATATATATATATTGTTTGTTTATGATTCATCTACCTCTATTGGAAAGGCAGATCTACAGAGAGAAGGAGGGAAAAAGAGAAAGATACTCTGCCCGCTAGTTCACTCCCCAAATGGCTGGAGCTGAGCCAATCCAAAGCCAGGAGCTTCACGCCACATAGGTACAGGGTCCCAAGGCCCTGGGCTACCTTCCACTGCCTTTCTAGGCCATAAGCAGGGAGCTGGATGGGAAGTGGAGCAGCCAGAACGCAAACTGACGCCCACATGGGACTCCGGTACATGCAAGGCAAGGATTCAGGATTCAACCACTGAGCTAAGCACCGAACCCAATACATATTCAAACCCATACATTTATACACACACATATATAAGGAGCCCTTTCTGGCCCTTTCTGGGCTCTCTATCCTATTTCACTGATCTATTTCTGCATCTTTATAACACTCCTATTGTCTTGATAACTAACTTTTCAACATGCTTTGAAATAAAAAATATGAGTTCTCCAACTTTGTTCTTTTTCAAATTGTTTGGGCTATTCAGATAACTCCAAATTTGTTCTGAAACATTTCTGGGTCCAAGATTTTCTAAGAACCAAGCTGATAAAGACTTCCTTGTAATTCTCTACCACTACCAGTATATAGAAACACTAATTCTAAGAAAGCTAACAAACGCAACTTATCAGAATTTTCAAACTAAGCACTGGATGGAGAAGATTCAAAGCTGGTTCTTTTGCTGATAGAAAGAATAACGGTTTCTAGCACAAGTCATTGAGTCAAAGAGATAGGAGTTTAAATGTTGACTCCATCACTTCTCTGCTTTTTACATTTTATTTGCATTGTTTTTAAGGTTTATAGTGGAAGTAATGGCAGCATTCCATTCAAGGGTTACTATAATGAATAAACAGATTGATGTAGAAAAAGCACTGATCCTACAGTTCTCCTGGCACATAGCACACAGTAACTTTTGACTACTATCATCACTCTTATTATTTACGTCCTCCTATAGTAACTATTTTATTTTCATTGATGATGTCATCATTGTCTAATGACAGACATTTAGACTTTTTTTTTCAAGCATGAAATACAATGGCAAAAGCAAGAAGCAATCACACTAAGATTTTAAAAAAAAAAGAGAAAGGGAGAAAAGAAAGGATGATTTACACTGTCTGAATGAAACTCTGAATTTATTCATTCAAAAAGCATTTGGAATAGAAAACCACTGGTCAGCCACAGACTCCATTTAATACTTTACAAATTCAAACCCCAAACACTAAGACTTAAAAGCTAACAGCAAGAAAATCTCTTGATCTGCTCCAGATCTGCTCCAGAGAGAAGTTTAGCATAAAATCTTTTAGAAGTTAAATCTTAACCTCATATTTTATTTATTAAAGGCTGGTTTCAAACAAAATTTGGATGAGTGTATAAAGCTGTGAGATGAATTGTGTCATACATGTTTGAATCTGCATTTATTCTCACTTTTAAACTTCTCTGATTGTCTTCTAGAATGTGTATCTCTTCTGGTAAAGCTCAATCCACCTTAATATCGAGGCATGTACTTAGAAACCATGTTTATGCTAAGTGACTCAAGTCTAGACAGTTAAAAAAAGTTTTATTTTTTTCCCTGTTATTCTTAAATGATCTTCCAGAAATATCTCTCAGCTTCCCTTTCCTCTCTCTCTCCCTGGATGTGGAAGAGGGAGTGAGTATCTCCAGGAGTATTGGAGCAGACATCTGAACATTCTTTTTTTTTTTAAGATTTATTTATTTTTATTACAAAGTCAGATATACAGAGAGGAGGAGACAGAGAGGAAGATCTTCCGTCCAATGGTTCACTTCCCAAGTGTGCGCAACGGCCAGTGCTGCGCCGATCCAATGCCAGGAACCAGGAACCTCTTCCAGGTCTCCCACGCGGGTGCAGGGTCCCAAAGCTTTGGGCCGTCCTCGGCTGCTTTCCCAGGCCACAAGCAGGGAGCTGGATGGGAAGTGGAGCTGCCGGGACTAGAACCGGCGCCCATATGGGATCCCAGGGCGTTCAAGGCAAGGACTTTAGCTGCTAGGCCACGCCGCCGGGCCCCATCTGAACATTCTTAAGTGGCACCATAATAGTCTGTAGATGACATAACCATGAAGGTGCAGTAGATTGGGTCAGAAACCAAGTATACAACAAACAATGTTACATCCCTTGGTGAAATCAACTCCGAAGCTCAAACCAATTCCAAAGGGCCTAAATGAACCAATAAATCTCCTTGGTTGCTTGAGCTGGACTTGTCATTTACAACTAAATGGACCTTTAGTTGGTAGACTGATTAAAGCCCAATGCTAAAACAAAACATTTAAAATAATACAAATTTCCAAGAATATATGCCTCAGATGTGTGTATTTGAAGCTCTGGCCCCAAATATTCAGATTTTTAAAAGCTAAGAACATGCAAATGCACACAAAGCTTCATAGTCCTGTATGAAACCCAATATTAATGTTACTCAAGAATTGCCATCAACCCTCTCAACATCACTCATGGAACAGAACTTGAGGACTTGACTCCTCAGAATAATAAACATTCTTCTGTCTATTTTCTTTCGGCCCCTAAGTAAGTAAAGGCTACTTAATTTTCCCTTAACAAGGATGTATATTCATTTTTTTTCAGCATTAACTAATATCAAACAACACTGGATACTTGAAAAGATATTATGAAAAAAAAACTTGGATTTCAAAAACTTCTTTATCCTAAGGAGCACCCCCTCCAAACCCTTATATTCATCCATTATCAACATTCCCAGATTGCCAAGTACCTAACAGGGGCAGAATGAAAATAATTCCTGTTCTGAAAATAATCCCTCGAAAATAATCCCAAACTTGTATTTGAGGGGGGAGTAAAGTCAGAATAAAATGATTCATTTGATATTTCCCCAAGTGCACACTGCTGACATTCTTCCTTTAACTCTCATCTTCCTCTAAAAAAGGTGAAAGAATTCTGTAATCAAACAAATGTGAGAAACACTGAACACAAATATTGCTAGACACTTCAGAACATCTACTCATGAATGCACATTTTGATGGCTGGGTCAGTACAAGCCTAAGTGCAAGAACTTAAGATGCAGTCTGGTACATGCAGAGGTGCCCAGGAAACATCACAGCAGACAGTAGTTCAGTATCTGGATCCCAGCTATGCCACACAGCAGCAGTGTGAGCTTTCTTCACTGGAATATGGGGATGAATATAATGTCTGCTTGATACTACACAAATGCTGGAAGCACACACTGGAACCACTCTGAAAGTTTTGGGTTCTCAAGGCTCTTGCTGTTGCACATCAAATCAATGTTGGAATGTAAAACTGCCCAGATTAACTTGATCTTAGAACTTTTTTAAAAAGATCTATTTTATTTTTATTGCAAAGTCAGATACACAGAGAGGAGGAGAGACAGAGAGGAAGATCTTCTGTCCGATGGTTCACTCCCCAAGTGGTTACAACGGTCAGAACTGAGCCGATCTGAAACCAGGAGCCCGCAGCCTCTTACAAGTCTCCCACGCAGGTGCAGGGTTCCAACGCTTTGGGCCGTACTCAACTGCTTTCCCAGGCCACAAGCAGGGAGCTGGATGGGAAGCAGGGCCACCAGGATAAGAACCAGCACCCATATCGGATCCTGGCGTGTGCAAGGCAAGGACTTTAGCCACTAGGCGATGCACCAGGCCCCAGAACTTTTTTTTTCATGGCCTGATTTTGTTTATTGATTTTTTTTTTAATTTTGCATCATGTGACAGTTTCATAGGCTCTGGGTTTTTTTTTTAATTAGGCCTCCAAGGGCATTAATCATTACCCAGCTGCTCTTTGAACTCTACTCCTTGAGTTACATGTATTATTCCTCCTTGTCCTATGAGAAGGTAGACGTCACCTTTGATGTGGCTGTTTGTATACTTCCTTTTCTCTTAATCAACCATCCTAAACACTGGCCTCCCAGTTCTTTGTTTCCCTGCACCATCCAACAGCTAGACATGGTCCCAGGCTAAAGGTCATACTCAGTTTCCCAAGGATGAATAACACAAGGCCTTTCTTCATTCAAAATTCATAAAAGAAAATAGAATTTCCACATCATTAAATTACTAAGAACTTCTTTGCAGGTGATTTAAGAAAAAAAATAAAAGGGCAATCAATAGCCATGTGCACTTTAGTCAAAGCGCAATGCTGATGTTAAAGGCACGAACATGGGCTTCCAGGAGATTGAGAGTTTCACCTTCCACTTCCCCTTCTTACTAGTCACATGACTTTGAGATGATTATCTGTAAGGCAGAAATAAAAGATAGTCCATAGCTCATGGGACTGTTGTGATTTAACTGAGATAAATGCATGTACAGTGCTTGGCAGAGGGTATGGCATGTTGGAAGCCTCCATAACTGCTGGCTCCTGCTAATAAATTATTGCTGCTGTTGTTGCAACTGTTGTTATTTCAGGACATGACTGGCCCAACATGCTGTGACTCACTGCCCACTCTGTTTCTCCAACCTCAGCCCTCATGAGGAATGTTCGAGTCTCCTGCAGGACAACCTGAATTATACTCAGCACTACACAGATGGACCCAGCCCCACAGTCAAATGGTATCTGCCAGCACCAGACTTTCACAGAAGCAAGACAGTAAGGAACACAAGCAGTCTGTCCTATTAAAGAGGGACAAAATAATTCAGCTGCAGCACGATAACTAAGACAACAAGCTATCACATGAACCAGCCCAAATAATCAACATCTGAAATGCAAGGTGCTGGAACCCAGAATCCAGACACTGTAACCTTTGAGATTCACCTTCGACAAGGAACGCAAACCTTGGACATTGCACTTCAGAAGGAGTCACAGCTTCTTAAATCTATAATACTTACATCCTATCCTATCAAGTCTGGTGAAAGGAAAAATCAGCCTCTAAAATTGTCTGGGTTCATATAACTTTAGGGGGTGCCCATGCAAATCACCTAGGAAATCCTATTGTCTGATAATGCAGTTAGTTACTGACAGGTTTCAGGGGAGACCAGATTGCCCGGCCAGCTTCCTCAACAAAGGAGTTTCTTTAGTTTGGGGGAGAAGTGGGGAGTTCACTTTTCAGGAATACAACCAGTGAATTTTGTATTTTAAAAAGCTCTTTAAAACCTCTAATTTTGTGACTGTTTTCTATGTGGAGATGTCAAAATCTTCAACAAGAAATTTTTTTTTAAAGATTTATTTATTTTATTACAAAGTCAGATATACAGAGAGGAGGAGAGACAGAGAGGAAGATCTTCCGTCCGATGATTCACTCCCCAAGTGAGCCGCAACGGCCAGTGCTGCGCCGATCTGAAGCCAGGAACCAGGAACCTCTTCCAGGTCTCCTGCGCAGGTGCAGGGTCCCAAAGCTTTGGGCCGTCCTCGACTGCTTTCCCAGGCCACAAGCAGGGAGCCGGATGGGAAGCGGAGCTGACGGGATTAGAACCGGCACCCATATGGGATCCCAGGGCGATCAAGGCGAGAACTTTAGCTGCTAGGCCACGCCGCCAGGCCCCAACAAGAAATTTTAAGAGAATCATTACTACCTAATCAGAGATCCCAAAAGATCCTCAAAATGATTTCTCAGGGAATTCAGATCCACCCCCTCTCCCTAAAAGTAGCTTCTAAAAGTAAATGTTTGCACTAAATTCTGGAATTTAGTACAAGAAGAAGTAATATGTTACTGAAAACTCTCATTACAACCCCCACTAGCAAAAAAAACCCATGGCTCATCCTAAGAAAAGAACAAACAGCATGTTGTTCCTTCCTGGAGATCTGCTATGGAGAACAGTGGGTATTTAAAAAAAAAATCCCTTCCCCAATGGCTCCTTTTATATACACCACAATGGAAAAGATGGAATTGTGATATGGGTAAAATGCACAAAAGCCTTTCTTTAACAATAAAAAACATAAGCCATCAAAAAAAAATTCATTTACAAAAGTTGAAGGAGAAGGAAATGAGAGGGAGGCAGGAGGAAAGTGAACAAAATTTAAAAAAAAAAAACATTCAACTGAATCTTGATCTTTACACTGATAGATTTCAGACCACAGTTCTCAAATGTGGTATAACAAAGGAATAGAGGTGAGAAAAGCAGTCTCTCAGAATCCTCAAGTCAGGAGAGCTGGGATGTGCTGGGATCCGCTAGGAATGCGGAATTGGAATGCCCTTCCCAGATGACTTGACACAGGTTACTCTAAAACCACACTCTGTGGAACACAGCTCTTGGACAGCTACATGTGATTCCTGTGGACAAGTACAATAAGGTAGCCTGCAGCCGTCAGGCAGGGCAGGGAGGTCCTGGGTCAGGACTTGCAGTGCTGAAAGCAACATAATCCACCGCGGCATTTAAGGAAGGATATACAAATGAGAGGTATTCAAAGAGATGGTGTAAAATGAAACTAAAAGATCAGTTTATCTCAGCACAAAAAATTCAAAAGTCATTGTATAGATGGAAGTCTTGAAAGAGTTCATGAGAAACGCATATTATCAAAAAAGCAGGAATTACAAAAAGTTTTGCATACACATTTACCGTTTAATTAGATTTTCCCCACAAATTTTTTAAAGTGCCCTTGTATATCCCTTGGGAAAAAATATGGCATATATGTGTATGTGTGTATATGTATATATTTCACATATTTCCCCAAATAAAGACACACACACATAGCTGACTGTGTTGCAGTCAATCCATCACGTCATTTTTTCTACTTATCCAACATAAATTATTTGTCAAGAATAGTTGAGATTATTAGATTATTCTATCACGGTTTGAAACTTCATATTGTGTAGATGGGCAACAGAGACTGGAAACATCCAAGAAAAATATCATTGCTGACTTTGAATTTCTCCACACTATGTCAGAGGAGTCTCAGGGCTCTGTTAAATCAGTATTATTCTCACACATGGAAGAGACTCTATCTATTCACACGCATGACTTTAACTGTCAATTTGTGAGAGAACTGGAAGTCTAGTTGTTAGTGGGAAAGAAGGTATAAATCCAAAAATGTAATTATCAAGAGAGCCACTCTCCTCCCTCTCACCGCAGAGCACATTATACTGAAAGAAGCATAAATTAAATGAGTTTAATTTTCATTATCATTACCTTAAAAAAAATCCTGGGATGCTTATGGCTTTATTTTCACTGCTATCAAGGAAATGAGTTAATCTTTATGTTCTCTCAGCGAGCTGTCAAACACAGCACTAGGCATGAAGACATAATTCCCCCAGCATGTACCATTTGTAACTTCAGTAGAAATTAAATATTCCTAGATTCACCTAGATAGCCACAGATGAAAAACAAAAATTTGACAGGAGTGTGATTGCTTTGAAAATGAATATAGATCCTGAGAAACAAGCATAGACATGGAATATTTAATCAAGGAATGAGCTGGCAACAAGAAAAGGCTCTTGAACAGTGAATACTCTTATGGCAAATATACCCTTAAAACTATATGCACACCCTCTGCTCTATGCTTGGGTTTGGAAATCAGGTAGAACAGGGTTTCTGAGTCACAGTTTGTCACTTAATTAGCTATGTGACTTTGGCTAAGTCATGTAACCACATTTAATCTCAGTGTTCTCATCTGTTAAACGGAAGAATAACAGTAACTAATAGAGTTGTTGTGAAGATAAAATTAGATAATACATGCAGAGTTCTTTACACATAATAAGCATTCAATAAATGTTAGCTACTATTATTCTATTACGAGGGTAAGGCATGTGTGAGGATAATTTGACCTTGGTATCCACTGATTGACTGGGATGATAAAAAAAATTTAAGAGCATATGATGCGCAGGTCAGGGACCCAAATTAGTCATTCAAATGGCTCATGCATTATTAAAAAAAATCAGCTCACAAACACCTCTCCAAGCTATTGTGGCAGATTGAGGATCTTAGACCTGCTTACAGTGACACCTATACACAGCCAGTCAGGTTTTACAGTGCACAATGTCACACACTGCAATTCCTACACCATGATTTAAACAGACCTCCAAGAGACGTTCATTAACTACTTTCTGAAGATGCTGACCTCCAAATCCCTAGCACAACAAATGTGGCAGTGTCTGTCCCAAATGAACTTGGGAACCCACCAGGTTCTAGGGAATCTAGCCTGGATGCTTCAGGAACAGAGCTGAAAAGAAAAGGCAGTACAGCCAGAAGCCCCTCAGCTGCGTATGCCATCCCTAACTCTGTTGGTACCATCACAATTCAGACAGCCTGACCATCAGGGAGCTAGGACAGATGCTTCTCAAGGCCCTTTGCCATGGTTAAGAGCTGCAGTACTGGGTACAGTACACTTGTCAAACACAGAGCCGTCACCTCTTCCGATTTAAACAGCAGTTGTAAAATTTGGAAGTTACCAAATTCCAACAAAATTTTAATTAGAAAATTTGATGCAATTTGGCCCTCTTTTGGAAAAACACACTGTGCTCTAAATGCATTTAAGGGTCTCGGTAGGGTCAATTTCATGGGCATGACACCTATGAAATGACAGAAGCCTCTAGTCTTGATTTAACGCCCTGTTGTGGTTGTCTTGAAGTTCTTTATCATCAAACAAGAGGCCCCACCTACTCACTTTGCACTGGGACCCAGAAAGTACACAATTATGAATCTAAAGGATATAGCAGGGCAACAGCAAACAATAGTTTCACTGTATCTATTCAAGCTAACAGAGATTTGGGATGCATACCTACCAGATTGCATTTGAAAAATCTCTTTCCTGAAGAGATACATAATTATTGGGCCCGGCTCAATAGCGTAGTGGTTAAAGTCCTCGCCTTGAACACGCCAGGATCCCATATGGGCGCCGGTTCTAATCCCGGCAGCTCCGCTTCCCATCCAGCTCCCTCCTTGTGGCCTGGGAAAGCAGTCGAGGATGGACCAAAGCCTTGGGACCCTGCACCCATGTAGGAGACCTGGAAGAGGCTCCTGGCTCCTGGCTTTGGATCAGCGTAGCTCCAGCCATTGCAGCCACCTGGGGAGTGAACCATCGGACAGAAGATCTTCCTCTCTGTCTCTCCTCCTTTCTGTATATCTGCCTTCCCAATAAAAATAAATAAAATCTTTAAAGAGAAAAAAAGAGAGATACATAATTGTCATAATTACTAATTCAATCTTAATAGACTGGTCACATATCTGAAAAACACATATTACCAAAAACATATTAGATCTATGTTAGCACTTAATAGCATTAGTTTTTAAAAAGAACTGGGAATTAAATTTGTACAAATGAGTTACACTTCCAAAGGAAGCCATGGTTTTAAAATGCAAATTTCTCCAGAATCAGTTACTATTAAGGAAGCACCGTCATCTTTGGTATGCGGGACAGTTCCTAAGCATCCAGGAAATTTCACAGATGCCAAAACCCTGAATGTTCAAGTCCCCAGTGTTTGGCCTAGCAATTAAGAAGTCCATACCTACATGTGCATTCCTGAGGTAGATGTCCAGCCCCAGCTCCTGACTCCAGTGTTTTATATATGCAGACCCTGGGAGGCAGCAGGTGATAGCTCAAGTAACTGGATTACCTGCCGCTCGTGTGGGACACCTACAACAGGTTTCAGCTCTAGACCCAGTCCCAGCCCCAATACAGTGCTGGCCACTGGAGCTGCGCACTAGTGAATGAGAGCACGCGCTCTCTCTCCCTCTCTCTCTCTCTCTCCCCCTCTCCACTATCAAATAAAAAAGAAACATGCAATATTAATGCATATTCTTTCATATACGTTAAATCAACTCAAGGTTATTTATAATACAAAATACAATGCAAATGCAATGTAAATCATTGTTACAGAGTATTGTTTAAGGAACAGCAACAAGGGAAAAGGGTACATGTTCAGGACAGACTTTTTTTTTGTATTAGACATCTTAAATCTGTGATTGAAAATGCAGATGCAGAACCCAAAGTTATGGGAGATCAACTCTACCATGTACTTCTCCAACAGCATAAAACTTCTTATTACCTTTGATAAATTTTGTCAGCCATAGGTGGACATCTTGATCTCAGTTGTGAGTATTCTCCAAGGCTGGATGTCCATGGTCTAGGACTCCCATTGTTCTTGCCCTACAGTGGTTCCCTCCTACACTGAGTCCAACTGCAGCCAAATTGTAATGGCTAGTGCAGGGTGACAAGTGAGATGCTATGTTGTTTCTGTAGCTAGCTAATGGCTTCTATTTGCTCATGGAGTAGAACACTCACTATGCACAGCCTGGAGGCACTGTGTAACTACTTCATTGGAGCCAATAGTAAAGCCACTTGGAGAGACCACAAGAGTTCCAGAAAGCGTAGAGTCTCAATTGTTTCTAAACCCAAAGCAGGTACTGCAGACTTCTCTAGCCCAGCTATCACTAATTAACTGCAAGTCCACAAAAGACCTCAAGCAAGACTATCAGAAGAACTTGCCCACTGAGAACTAGGAGAGAGTAAAGTGTTTTGGTGTAAAGTCATTATGTTCACCCAGGACAGTTTGCTATCCATAGTAGTTAACTGAAATAAACTCTAAAAAGTCCACCAAGAGAATGGAAAGATAGGAATGTGCAAAGCAAATCCATAATAGAATATTTCTTGGTATGCCACATTTTTTAAATTGTAATGAGTAACATTTAAAAATTGGGGATTATCACAGAAAAAAAATCTAGATTCTGGCTTCAACAAAGTCAAAATGCCAGCCACAAATGCAGGTTGAGAACAGAATGCTAGTTATCCCTCTAGACAGGCTTCCCATATAGTCCTCCTAACAGTTGCCACTTGATCTTCTTATCTGCCAGTGTTTCCCCTGACACCTGATTTTTTTAAATCAACTACACAGTACACAACTCATTCTTACACCTCCTGCAGTTCAACTGCACAGGTCTCAATTGCTCTCATCACTCCCCTGTACTTCCCAAATCCTGGCACTCCCAGCTCACATATCTCCTTTCTTCCCCATCCTATTACTGCTGTCTTCACACCCCCTCCCTTAGATTACAACAGACATCTCAGCAGGGCACTCCAGCCTGTACCTACAGTATTATTCTAGTCTGCAACTGCTAGGGTAACCTAATGAACAGAGACTGGGGATAGCCCTCAACTGCCTCTAATACCCTCAGTGAGTTTCCTGGTTGATACAACAGCTATTGCTACAACACTGGAAAACTGGGGAAAGGATACAAGCAGGACTCAGAACTTCCTACAAATGTATGCTGTAATTCATGGAAAATTGAATGAAAAGTCTGATCTGTTTTTGTGTAAAAACAGTTCCTGGAAATGCACAGTATGAGAAATCTATGTAACCATTTCAACTGCTGTTACACCAAAAGGTATTTATCCCTTAATTCCATCTTCCATTGACTTTTTAAATTATCCTCATAGAGATGACAGACTATAAAATTAAAATTATCTCCAGCTCTTATCTCAATTTCACAGAACAGACCAGATCAGAGAAGCTGAAGAATATTTCCAAGATCACACAGCGTATGTGGGGGACTTGAGATAGCCCTTGCCAAATTCCCTCTACTTCTTCTGCACCTTGAGAAGTCAACATTATTTATATTGAGAATCCCACCAACTAAAACAGCCATCAATGAATTCTTCACCTGTTAGGTGGTGAAACTGACTTAAGTTAGAGAACAAACATATTTTTTCTTTATTTCATAGTATTCTGAATGATGATGCCTTTCAAAAAAATGCCCAATGATTTCCCTTTCCTACTTGTAAATAGAGAACAATTATATCCTTCACAAATACAAAAGTCATAGTAAAGGGTATGACATTTCCTTTCACACATTCCCTACTTTTACTTGCATATCAGCTGGTGACCACCAAATGGAATTTTCCGTATTTGTTCTAAACTCAGAGAGGTCCGCTGAGAGTTAGATAAAAGGAAGACTTGGAATAAATTTAAGAGAAAAAAAGGTTTTTCTTGTGAATTGAGAATTTTGATGAGATAGGAAAAAAATTAACAAATTTTCAAGGCTATTCACAATCATATGTTTTCAAGGTTTCTATGAAAAATACAGTCAAACTTTACACAAGTAATGTTAATGAGAAATCACAACTTGAGACTCATTATAGAATTGAAAAAAAAAATGTGTCTACAAAAAAAAAAATCCATCCATGTTATTTAACTGTCTTGTGTTCTTGAACGCTTCATCTCCCTCCATTCCTTACCTGAAACCTGGCTGGGCAAACGCAAGCAGTAGTAGGCCCATGGTATACTTCTTTAGTTTTGTACTAACAAGACCTACCAATGCACCCATGGAGAAGGAGCCAATTGACACAGTGCTGGATAATGAGATGCAAGCAGGTGACTACATCTGGGAAAGGTTGTGTCTTCTTGATACAGGTGTTACCCTCTGTTTTCTCTTCCCTCTTTAAGTATATGTGATAGTTGGAGGAACAGCAGCCCTAGTGCCATCACAAAGTGACAAACACTAGGACAAAGTCAAGATCCAGGGCTAAGATACTGTTTCTGACATGATGGAGTCGTTAAACGAATGGTAGCTGGCCACTGGCATGGCAATAAATGAATCCCTATTTGTGTAGGCAACTGTTGGCTGACTACTGGATTTTACACATGTAAATGCAAACTTAATTACTACACAGAACTTAACCCAAGAATAGCTCCTGTCAGAAAGCTCTGTTGAGCGACAGCATTCCCTCTTCCACATACAAAGAACATCCACCATCCCTAACCTGTTCCTCCCCCAAGAGCCCTGTCTCTACAAACAGCACTCATCACAGAAAGAATCTAGAAATCATCCTTTCCCTGCTCGTCCTTTGACCTCTCACATCAAACCAGCTTCCAAACCCAGGATTCTCCCTTTCCAATATCTCCCTCTTCTAGAACTTTTCATCCCTAAAGCAACATGCAAGTCATAGTGGTCTCACTCCTTGTCTTCCCCTTACTGGTTTTCTCTGCAGCCTGTGCACTGCTACAACCTTTCAGACACATACACAGGATCCCATTCTTCCTGCTTAAAACTTTTCTATGCCTCAGTACTGGCCTTCAAATAAAACTTACACTCTTGTCATGGTCTAAAAATGCCTCTACTCAATGACCCTGAATTTGAATATAGCTTTTACTCCAAGTTCAAAAATTCAGATCATGCCACATTCTTACTAACATTTGGACATGCTAGATGGAAGTTCCCTCACTTATCTTTGATTCAACAACTTTAGTTGTCCTTCCAGAATATAGATAATCTAGAAATTGTATACGTATTTCTGTACTTTGATATAAGACTAATACCCAGGTAATTCTACAACCATTAACACATCCTTGGACATCAACTGCTTGGTGCAAGCTCCTACTTTTCACTAAAACACACCACACTTCAGGGTCAAATGCTAGTAACATCCCTGTTTTTCTCCAAAACCACTTACAGTACAGCTGTGTGCTGTAATTACTGTTCCCTCTTTCCTACTCTCCACTTAAAAAAAAAAGGAAGTTGAACTTAAAAATACATTGCAAAACAACACAAAAGTTTAAATATGGATATTGCAGCAACAGTGACCCAAATGACTAATGTGGAAAATGTTACCAATGCTGGAATCAGGGTTTATCCAATTCCAATGATGCATGGCTTCTGGCCACAAATGAGATTTAGCATCAGAAATTTCAGCCATGCCAGAACTTTACTATGTGCACCCAATCCCAGTTACAGAAGGAAATAGACACAGACCTGATGTAAACACAGATTATGTGATGCCATTTTTACTTATGATTTTGGAATATTTTGTTCCTTCTGTTCCCTAGGAATCATTTTCCATGACTATAAAACTGTTCACTGAACACTGAACCCAACTTTGATCCTGTGTAACTTATAAAACTGTCTATATAGCATGGCTATATGACTGCCACTGGATATTTTTCAGTTTGCCAATAGACCTCCATTTGTATAAATAAACCAACAGTAACCACAAATCTCAATATCAGCTTCCATTCATTAATTATAGTCACTTCCATACAGTATATGCATATTAAAGGCCAGACATATATTAACAACAGATGAAAAGTAATAGAAACAGAGGCCAGCATGTGTCATTGTGAATAAAGCCACTGCCTGGAACAACAGCATACTGTATGCATGCCAGTGTCCTTGCTGCTCCACTTCTGATTCAACTCCCTGCTAGTGGCCTGGGAAAAGCAGCAGAAGATGACCCAAGTGCTTGGGGCCCTGCTATCCACATATAAGACTTTGATGAAGCTCCTGGCTCCAGGCTTTGATCAGCTTGGGCCATTGCAGCTATCCTGTAGGTAAACCAGCAGATAAAAGAATCCCTCATTCTCTTTCTCTCTTTCTCTCTCCCATTCTCTCTTTCTTCCTCCTTCCATCTTTCTTCTTCTGTAACTCTCTGTAACTCAAATAAAAATTTTTATTTTAAAAAGTAACAGAAACACAATAGCAATGGTAGTAGCTATTTTAAGAAAAGTCTTCAGTATATCTATGATACATTGAATGTTTCCCAAGTTCTAAGTCCTAGGCGAGACAATTCACATATGCAGCAGTATCTCATTTACACTTAGTAATCCTTGGTATAACAACGAGAATCATTCCATTACAAAAATAAATAGATAAATAAATAAACAAACAAATAAGGAGGAGGAGGAGAAGGAAAGGAAACTGAGGATCAGAGAAGTTAAGCCACATCTTTACTATTACACCTCTGAGACATGATGGAGCCTGGCTAATGAGCTCAGACCATCTGTCTGCAGGGCTTGGACTTTCAATCATAATAGCAAACACTGGTCTAGCACTTGCCATGTTGCAGGAGTTCTTATAAGCACTTGGCAACCACCTCCTCACTTAATCTTCTTAATAACCTTATGTACCAGATATGATTACTACTCCATTTAATCTACACGGAAACTCAAACATGGAAAGATAAAAGTGGCTCTAGACAGCCCAGTCAAGCTAAGCTGCAGACCCAGGATTCAAACCCAGGCCACATTCTGTGCCCTTCACTGTACCATCCCCTGAGTAATAACAAATTGGTAGATTTATAATGTGTTGGGCATTGTGATACTTTCCCCATATTATCTCATAAAATCTTCACAATAATTTTGAAGGTAACTGGTATTTTTACTTACAGAGGGGAGCCTGGGGACTGAGAGAAGTCAATTCAGCTCCCAAAGTTCATATGGCTAACAAGTCTCACATCGGAAAATGCACAGGAGAATCTTCAGGGTTTCACTCCCTCATCTCAATTTGTTCCTGAGGCTGGGAAATAGCAGGCATCAGATTTTCCACCTCCTTAAAACTGTTCGGTTCATGTAAGTCAGGGTGTGACTATGCACAAATACCTTTGAGCTCACCTTCTGGGAGCCAGTGTAACCACAATGTACACTGCATAACAATGCCTGCTTTCTCTAGAAATGAACCATGGCAGTCAGATTTAAGAGAAGCCCATTTTTTTATATGGACACTTAAGACAGCTTAATTTTAGAAATGAAGACCACTATGGCTGATTTTTGTTTCAACACAAAGTAGGAAAATCTGCTCTTTCTTCCCTAGATTGTCCCACTTAGTTTTCTGTTCCTTTTACATGTTGTATTAATGTAAGGCAAAATAAATTCCCCATGCCCCCCCAAAAAAGCATTATGGACTCTAGATGGCATAAATGCCAAGACTGTGTGTAAAAGGCCCAAAGCGGAGAAACAGAACCGAAAGGAGGCAATATGACTTGGAAGTCAAGGGCTTTTAGTTTGGTTTCTGGCTTTGAGCACTAACCCTGGCAAACCCTTCATTTTGGGGGGCCTCAGTTCCCCCGCCCCTCCAGCTCTAAAAGCATCATTGGCAAATGCATCTGCCCCACTCAGGATAACTGGAGACAGCTCAACTGTCAAAGCATGGCCTAGCCTTTCTGAGATCCTAACACTGGCAATTCTAGTAACCCCCTCAGCAACAAAGCGTCCATCACCCCAATCCCCAACACACATTAGAGACTCAAGTAAAGAACCACTCTGGGCAAGTGGTAACTCTCGTACCTCTTGGGATGTCGCTTCCAGATCCTCCACATGGAAATTTCCAACACTTAACTCCTAGGTTCCCCAGATGAGGCTAGCTAACAGAACATGACGAATATTTTGTCAGTGGGTAAAATGACTGGGGCCCTACCTGTCTCTGGACAGTTCTCTCTGAAGTCTGAAGATAAGGCAAGGTTAAAACAATACATCTCCAAGGAGGGGAGGGACATAAAGAAACTGACCAGCCAGACTGATAGTTAGGGCACTAGTTCATAAGAGAACTGAAATACCTCAAGAAGTTGGAGAAATATTCCAGTAGAATAGTGCTGGTCAAGATGCCCAGAGGGATATTCTTGAGTACTAAAAGATGGTCCCTAAACACCTCCTATACAGGATTATTTGTAGGACCTTGATGTGCTACACAGCATGATGCAAGTTTGAGGCATAGCCAAATTGCTCCGGGCTGTAGAAGAGAGGCTGTCAGGCATCCAGCACCTCCTACCCAGTGAGGAACTAGGTCTTACTGGATGCTGAAAACTGGCTTGAAGAATGCTGCTTTGACGATCTCTGGGTATTATTGATCTGCCCAGGACTCACATGGGCCTCTTCTCTGCCACTAACATGGCTTAGTAAGAAACTATGCTCATCAGAAAAATCTCCATCTACCCAACTCCTAGAAAGAAAAAATTGCATCGTGTTTATTACTGCATCCCAACTAATAGCACAGTACATCATTCAATAAATATCTTCTATCTTCTACAACAAAGAAGAGTATGATGGCTATGTGATGGAGTGAATCATCTGTGTTTTCCCACAGCACCTGGTCTGTAGGCAACCTTCAACATCAGTATATAAAATTACTTGATAGTTTGCAAAGTTTTCAAGGTGGGTGCCGTGAAAAAAATTGTTGAAAAATGAACTAAACCTTTCTAAGATAATTTAACCCTCTGTGTTCAGCTTTGGATGCTCAGAGAGATATAATCAACCACATTTATGAAATACTCAAAGTGAAATTGTGGGTGGAGATGGGGTAGTAACCAAAAATGAAAGATCATCAAAAATTACCCAAACTACAAGCACTGTTTCATAAGAGTTTCATAAGAAGAGGAGAAACTTAAAGCTCAGACTGCTGAATCTATGTGGCTCTATCTAGTAACAAAGCAATAACCTAAATGATCTCCGCATTCCTAGAAGACCAGTTCCCCCACTACACTGGTCTGATGCTGGATTAATCAGATCATGCTACACCTCTAGCTGGAAGTTTGCAACGGTTCTCCATTTAGTGAGTAAAAGCAGTCTCTACAACCCCCCTATAAGGCCTTCCCCTGCCCTAATCCCTATTCTTCCCTGACTCCTAACTTCTGCCATTCTTAGTACTATGACCTTTGCTCAGCCTGTGCCAGCTTACTGTAGCCCTTGTACCAGTCCCAAATCAGGTACATTCCTGTCCAGGGACTCACTTCTCCTTACCTCTCTCGTGCTCCTGCTCTCCTCACCTGCCCAGTATTGGCATGATCTATTCCTTCAGCTTCACAAGGTGTTTCCTCAAATGTCCTTTCCTCAGTAACACCTTCTTTGTCTACTAAGTTTTATGTCACCCCAAACTCATTCATTCATGACACTTGGTCTTTCTCTCCAGCACTTTACACCACTCAGCACATGCATATTCAACTTATTTTTGCATTTGTGACTACATCCCCCTCCCATGTAAGCTCCATGAAGCCCAGATTTGCAGCAATATGGCTCCTCACTGTATTCCGTATACCCAGAGGAGTACCTGGCACATAGCAGAAACCTGAGTAAGTATTCATTCATGGACTACTTCCATGTATTGAGTGATAGAGTTTATAAAAAGCCTGAATCCAGAGCTGGGAAATGTGGGACAGCATTAGGCGATTCCTGGAAGGCAGCATGTGGCATGAGTGTCATTTCTCTATGCCCTCTCCTGAATTGCCACTCACTGATGCCACACAAACAAGTCATTAAGCAAAGGAATGAAATGACATAGTGACATGTCAAAGCAACCCCCCTGTGAAGCTGCATGATTCTGGATTGAAGAATAAGCAAGCAAGCTACTCTGCAAGATGTTCCCCAATACACAAAAGTACGAATCACTTCTGCACAGCCTACCTGTGCCCTTCAGCTCAAGAAGGGAAAGGCAAGTTTGCTTAGACTGAATATCTCAAAACAGAGATCAGGTTTCAGAAACCTGGCATGAACCGGCATCTGCCATGAAGCTTGAATGGCTGGCACCAAAAAGCCTCCATGCATCATCCTAAACATAAAACATGAGGCTTCAATTATAACCTAATGACAGATGTATAAAGGAAGATCTTAAGAGTAGCCAAAGACAAGATGGCAGGAACTAAAAGTAGATATTAAAACTACATAAGGTTTGGCCTAGCCATCAAGGGGAAAAAAAAGTAACATTCAGCCAGACTTCAACTAACACAGCAGTTTACACTCTTCCATGTTGAATAACCCAATAAAGGTTTGTATCCAGGCTCTTTCTCACCTCACCATGGCCAAAAAGAGCAAAAACACTCACAAACAACAACCTGTACAAACCTGAAAGACACATGCCAATCCTGATGAAATTAAATAATAAATGCCTGGCTAAATTCCAGTCCAATTTAGAGCTTTGTAGTTCAACACTGCTCCTCAACACACACATAAATGGAGGGGGGGAAGATGAAAGAGTTTCACATTCCCAGTCCTAGCGGTCACTCTCCAGCATTGCACAGGCTCCCCAATGCAACTGTCTACACCAAATGTCTTAGCCAGCAGGGACCTCTTGTCACATTTTAATACAGCTGCTAGAAAAGTTAGGCTGATCTCAAATACTGGAGCCACTTATAAATGGCATGCATTTCACAAGGAATCACTTAAATAAATACTAAAAAAGAACTGTTGGGATTTTAGTATTTACTACAATAGTAACTCATACATTTCAGGATTAGAGACCCCCATAGGCAACCGTAAGGGCTGAAGTAGCTTTGCATGTTTAGCATCCCTTCTGTAGAATTTTCTGTGATATCAATAGCATACGGCTGGAGAATCATCTGGGATCACTGAAAACCATTAAGGCTATTAACTCTGACCTGGATCGAGTCTAATAAACAAGTGTCATCGCAACAGGAAATGAGTTAAGCCAGCTTTCAAAGTCATTTAAACAAATACTCAAAAGCAAAGTGCCTCACAAGAAGCTTCTCATAGAATTACTAGGCTGGGGATTTCATGTAGCTTAAATCAGAGATCCTCAGAAGGTTTCATTTCAGGGAAGGAAAAAAAAACCCTCACATTTAAATGGAGTGACTTTCACTTGGTTTACATGACCAACCAAAAAAAGTCCCTAAGCATTGCTCAAGTCTTTCTGACTATTTCATACAAAACAACAGCAGGTGCATGATAAATATTTAGGAAACTAACATGGAGTGGATCCAGCTCCACCTACATCAAGTCAAGTTTCTGATCTGGAAATTCTAGACTATAAGCATCACACATGAGAGAAGCAGCTATGGTTAGGTTCAGTATTGCCACTTAAGCTATTGTCAAGTGTAAGTAACAAATTCAATTCAAAATGCCCACTTTCAGGTATTTTGTTTTTCAGGTGCTTTTTAGTAACTCTAAGCATATACCCAGAACATTTTATTTTCCCAAATGAAACCATTCTCATTTTCAAATCATTCAAACACTATACTTAAAGACACCATTCCTACTATAAGCCATTCCAACTTCACTGAGCCTCAAGATTGAATCACTCTGTACATTTAGCCAAGTTTTACTTGCCTTAGACCCTGATCTTACTCATTATATTCAAAACATGTTTGCCCCAAATGTATCTTTCAACTCCCTTTCCCCTGAGCTTTTTGACATCCCGTGATATTCTGCTGTTTGTGATAGCTCTTTCTCATCATCATGTTCGATTAAGTACTAAGGTTCCTGAGGACAGAAAAAAGTTCCTTTTTCCCTCTTTATGTGACTAGTTCATGAAAAACAGGTGTCTAGGAAAATTGGCTGAATTGAAAGGATAGCAGTTGACATTGCAAATCTCTTAGGGTCCTCATCTAGTTTAGTAGCTTAAAAAGCAAACCTACTTAAAAATTAACTTAAGCTCTAAGAACAATGAAATGACTCCACATTATTAACCTCATCATTTGCTGTGCTTATTTTCCAACCTGGAAAACCAGGCCAAACACAGTGAACTATCTTTTCCGGATGGGCAACTCTAAGAGTAATGAGATAATTTCCTCCAAAGGTGATGAGGTTTTCAGGATTCTCTGGAATGCACATCTACCCATTAACATGGCATTATTAATAGTTCCCTTTGGGTAGAAACAACATTGGACCACTTCAGAATTTTCAAGCAGAGTACTCAGATGTCAACACAGTCTCCAGCTGATGGTGCCACCGCTCAGACAGGTATAATGAATCAGGAGACAGATTTATGACAGGCCCTAGAGATGATTCTTTCCAATTCCCGTAACTATTTCTATACTTGTATTCAAAAGTTCTTATCCATTGTGTTTACATAAGCATTCAAGTATATCTATCAGAGTGGGAAAAACATGAATAAGAGGGTAAAAGGCTTGGTTTTACACCCAAGCCAGAGCTACCAAATTTAGCAAGTAAAAATATAAGTACACAGGTAAAATTTGCATTTCAGGTGAAGAATAATATTTTAGGGGCAAGTGTTGTGTCCCACCAGGTTAGGTCACCACTGGGGACACCTACATCTCATGTAAGAGTGCCTGCTTTGAGAACCTGTTACTCGTTTTAGAAACAGTTTCCTGTTCATGCACGTCCTGAGAGGCAGTAAGTGATGGCTCAAGATTTGAGTCCCTGTCACCATGCAAGAGACTGCAATGGAGATCCAGGCCCATGGTTTCTTCTGACCTAGTTCAGACTGTTGTAGACATTTGGGAAGGGAACAAGTGGAAGAAAATGTCTATCTGTCTATGTCTTCCAAATAAATAAAAATAATCTTAAAAAATCTAAGTACAAGCATCTCATGAGATATGTGGAATAGAGCTAAACAAATTTATCAGAAACTTAAGTTTCTGAAAATCAGTGTTTGATCTGGCAATCCTACCCCATACCTCATAAATCGTACTATCAAGACTTTAATTTAAAAAGAAAAAGAATTAGCAATGCATATATTCATAAATCTTTAATTTTCAAAAAGAACAAAAAGGCAAGTAGCATGACAGCACAATTTAGGAAGAATGGGAGGAAAAACAGCTGAGCAAGGTATACTGAGTAGTATGAGCCAAACTCTATATGTGTATTATCTCATTTAATTCTTACCACATCCTTATGTAGTAGAAGCTATTATTATTACTGCTGTTATTATTATTCTATAGATAAGGTAATCAACATACAAAAAGAACAAGTTGCCCAATGTCAAAGAACAGATCAGAAAAATCAAACCCAGGTAGGTTTAACAAAGGGCTTGTGGGCTTAACCCTCCCTCATTTTACAGCTGAAGGGAGAGAGACTCTTGGCAATTTGCCCCAACTCACATACCCCTCCCTAATCTGTGAGTTTAGATTCAAACCTAGGTCAGTCTGATTCCAGAATTGCAGTTTCAACTGGTAACTGCCTCTCTAAAACTTATAAAATGGGAAAAGCATACTCCTACCTAAACCTGCTGTCATCACCACCCTCATAAATTAAAATGTTTCATCTTCAAAACCCAAGATGATTTCCTAAAGGTGGGTCTGGGTTGGATGCAGAACATCTGGCAAGATTTCTTTTCAGGGGAGGAATGTGCTGTTACTGTCATTTGAGCATCCACACAATTCTACAAATGACTCACCTAATGCCTATCAGTTTTGCTGCCTTGGGGCAAATTCTTGCTCCTGCTCACAAATCCTGGAAACAACCAGGAACACAGACATGAAAACTAATTTGAAACCACCACCAAAGCCAGACTCAAGATCCAACTATGTGTGGAAAGACGACAACAGTCAACACTTTTCTTCTTGGTTTTTGGCCTCAACAGGCAAGATCATCCCATGTAACACACTGGAGCTTAGAAATCCTGGGAAAACATTTGGCACTTTATCCGGAGCATATCTACCTATGGGGATCCTTGGATGCCAGATTCTAGGTGCCTGTCCACCTATGGAATGAAGTCAGATGTCTGCTACTGAATGTGTGTGTTTGTGCAGGTGTGTACATGCACAATACCAAGTATAAATTTGAGATTTACTGTTCATCTAACTTCTGCCTTTGCAACTTACAAAAGGGAGCATGCTGTCCAGTTTATAAATGCGCTGCATAAGAAAGTTTGAGGGAAGACTGTATTTTACATGAAGATTTGCAATTCTGCTCCTATCCCTTATAAAGAATAGTATATCATAATCTAGAAGTGTTGGCTTGCTTGACCGCGCTTCCGCTAAGAACAGAGGCCAACATGTTTATTGTAGTTCCCACTATATTGTGGACATCTAACTGTGACAAATGAATATCTATAAGCAATCATGTCAATGTTACCAGCAAGCAGTAAGCACAAAGCCTTAATATTCCAAAACGTCACTGCCCTTGAAACCTGTGACAAGGATTTTATCCTCCCATAATCACACCCTGTCTTCAGGGCTGGATAGGGCATGTGTAGCATCATTTGTCACAAAGACAGTTCTGCTTGAACCACCCTAACTGGCCTCTGCCACTCTCCAACCCATTCTACTCCACTGTGTGAAACTGGCCATGCTCCCTAGTGGCCTAGCCATTGTAAAGATGCCACTCTCTGCTGAGCTTCCATGCTTCAACCTGCCTTAAAACGCTTCCCTTTCATCCTTTCATCTGCTTGGCAGTCATCTTTCAGAAATGAACTCAAACTTTATTTCTTCTAGAGCCTTGCACCTTCATTGTCCCCTCAGAAGAACTGACACCTCCATCTCTGGTTCCCAGAGGAATAGTAACAAACCCAGCATCACATTTCCGTTGCTATGGATTACAAGAAAGTGGAGCCTGTATCTTATGGGCCAGCCATTTTATATTAGCGTAGCATCTGGCATGCAGAAAGTAGCCAATCATCAAACACAAGATGTATAAATGGATTTGGGGGAATCAAAACAAAACTCCATTTCAATTTATTTCCTGGCATCTTATACTGCTGGAGAACTACTGTCTAGATTCTTTCATATAGACATATGCTGACCAACCAGAAAAAAATTAATGGAAGACAATGTTGCTGGTAAGTGAACATTTGTGGACTAAGAACTTCCACAGAATAATACTTACTTGAAATTGGACCAGAGGTATCACAAGCAGAAAAATCCCAGACCACAAAACTGTAGTAAGGAACCTCCAACAGAACACACTTCAGAGACAGCAAACAGGTTCCAATTCTTATACCTACGCAGAGTTGAGGTACACAGGTGCACCAAAGTCAGGAGCAACCAAAGGTCCTCATGGTTTATGGAAAAGAACAAGGTATTGGTGCATAACACCAAGCAGATGCTAGCAGCAAGGAGCAGTAGATTATCACATGGGCTCCCCAACCTAGTCCCTATTCCTCCACGAGTGATTAGGGTTACACGCTTAGTTAGCTACACAGTTAGATCTCCTAACACATTCATTCATTCATTCCACATTTACCAAGGAATTACCGGGTCTATCATGATACTATTTGCTAAGAAAAGCATTCATGATCTCCAGTCTGGTGAAAATTTAAGAGTTTATTAATGTACCTCTTAGAACCTTGTGTTGTGCTTCTAATTCCCCCCTCCAATTCGGTTATTACACTATCCTATTTTCTTGTATTTAGTTAAATTGCTTAAATATAAAAACTTGAAAAATATCTCAGCCCAAATGATTTAATAATTCTTAACCTTTTATAATTCATATTTAACAAACACTTCTGGACTAACACTTAAAACAGTTTCTGAATAACTGTATCATCGTAAAATGTCAATTCAAAGAACTTATCACAATGTTAGAAATATCATGTATAGAATTTACAGCACAAATGTTCCAGAGATTGAACAACCATAACTTATCTTCAAGAATTCAAATCAATTGTCCCTAAGGAAAGGGAATTCTATTTTTAGTCCCAATCCAAACCTTACCACTAGTAGTTCAACTAAATCCATTCAATCATGAAAGGCAACAAAGAAAAACCAGTCACTACTTTGTATCACATATGCTAGTACATGATTTTGAACTACAGCTTTTCTGTTTAATCTCATTTTCTCTTTGAAAACTGAGATAAATTCATTAGCATGAAAAATTAACCAAGGAAAGGGACTGCTCTGAATGTAAATAATTTAGTTCAAAAAAATATTTTTTAAAAGAAAGTAAAATAACTCAACACAGAAATATTTATAAATCCATAATTTTCACCCAAGAGTTCCTATTTTGGCTCTGGAGTAAACATATGATTTCTCAAATTCATGTTGCTTTGCAAAATTCCAAGGCACCAAAGAACACTTATTTCCATAAAGTAAAAAAGACACATTCTGGTCATATTCTAAACAGGATGCCAGAAAACAAAACTAATGCTGTGAACAAACAAATTTTAGCTAAAATTCATTGAAATAATCCAAATGGTTTCCATTCCAGAGAAAATGTTAAGTCAGCAGTTTGCATATGGCTGCCTGTTCTAAATACACAAAATAAGCAAAAACACTAGCAGAGGAAAGTGCAAATGCTGAACCCTTTCTATTTCTGCCTCCAAAGGACTGCGATGCAATCAATAGCACTGAGCAGGTCTCTGCCACGCTTTCCATACACTTCCAGGTGGATTTCAGCATCTGGCCCAGCAGCCCAGAGAACTCCCCCAACAAGGTGCAGGGGACCATCACTTCACCGGGAGACAAGAAAGCCTGAGGCCCTAGTTCCCATCAGAAGAGCAAGGAGACGAAGAGACCCATACGAAACAACCCAAACTGTCACAAGACATCCAGGGAGGCAAAGCTACCCACTCCCTAAAAAACAAAAGGCTCTGACAAACTTAATATGAATCAGAACTCTTTACCTAATACCAATAATACCCCGGGGTGGGCAAAAGCCTTTTGAGTAAAAAATAATCCATATAAGGAAACTCTCTTAAGGGAAGTATTCAAAACCCTTCATCCAGGGCAAAAGACAGCCCAAAGGACAGATTCACAGAGAGAAGCCTGTCTGGGGTTACTAAAGGACATTGGAGATGAGCATCCTAAGCACTGAATTGGTTTTTTTGTCTGTTTACTTAAACAATGGGGGAAAAATAGGAAAACTGCACTTTGAACTTCAAGACAAAGAATTTATTCCCAAAACCCCATCCTCCTAAAAGGACTTGAAAGTATAATAATTAATCAAGAAAATATCAAAATGAGGAAGCGGTATTCTTTTACAATTTCTGTGAATCCCCACCAGCTGTAATTTAAGAAATCCAGTGACATCAGCATTTATATCTGAAACAGCAAGAATGACAGAACTACAACTTGCAGAATCATCTAAGAAGGGGAAAAGAAATTTGGGGGGGGGGGGCGACTGGAAAATGCATTTGAGAATGTGGAAAATTAATTCACTGTGCAGTGAATCACTTCTACAGCTTCAAACACCAAGGCTGCCAGAACTAACAGACACACACAAAACACATACACACACACACAAAGTGGAAAAGGAAGTACAAGCACTCCAAACCTAATCCAATGACCCAGGGGAACTTCTGGAAAAAAAATTCAGTGACAAACAACTAAATTACACATTTTTGCAAGCAAACAGAAAGCCTGTAGCCACTGATGAACAAGGAAAACCAAAATCCAGTATCCCATATATAAAGAACCAATTTTAAAAAGATTCCTTCCCCCCCTCCCGCCAGAAAAAAAAAAAAAAAAAAAACCTGCTATACAAGAACCTGTAAACAGAGTTACTTTGGCTATTACTTGCATTACCCTCTTGAAAACAGGCACAGAGTCAATTCCATAGCCTTTTTTGCACTGACAGAGAAAAATAACTTCTGAGAAAACCATGCTAGTCTTTTCCAGGAGCTCCATTTGAGTTCAGAGACTGACCAGGCATAGGTTTGAATACCCAGCACAAAGACCAACCATTAGCTTTTACTCAAGTGAGAATCAAAGGCAGAAGACAGCCACGCCAAGCTGGACCAACCAGACAACTTAGAGAAGAGAGGTGAAAACACTCACCAGGGCCACCTTGGCCCTTTGGCTGAACATTGAGTCCACTCAAAAGTCTCAGAATGCAGATGATGACGGAGATGGCGATTGTGGCCGCTCGGCCACACGCTTCCATGTACCTTCTCTCAACACGAGGAAGGCTAAATTAGAGATAGAGTGATAATTAATGGGATCTCTGGCAGCAGGAGCTGGCTGCTTTAGCCAACCAGTAATTGCTGCCTACTTAAAATGACAGGGAGTTCAGCCAGGAAGGAGGGAGGTGCTAATGATGGTAATCATAAAGGTAAAACAGACTTCACATCAACAGGTTACTTGGCTCTCATCCAAAACTACCTCCTTATCTATACATTCAGTTCATTAATAACAGAGAATATATCCAACAATTTCACATAGACAAGCCTGATGAAGAAAGGACACAAACAAATCTCATGGCGATAGATAGCCCTTCCACAAATTCTCTAATCTACAAATAATCACAGAACACCAAACAGCCTGTGAAAATGGTGACCCATGCATGCAAGATATCACACTGGAAAAGAAATGTATTCCTATTGAGGATATACTTTGCCTTGAACTTCATTTGAAAAAATCCAGACAGTTAAAAAATCAACAGCACCATAGACACTGTTCATGCCCTCTCTTCTAACATGAAAGCAATCTCCCTATCTGTAATCACTTCAGAAAAGGAAAGATACTTAGTTCAATTGTTGTTTGCCGAAACAACTGAAGATGGCTGGCAAGGCAAAGAGGAGAGCAGCTCAAGGTGTCTTCTGTTTACAAGGCAAAAACCCACCTACTCCACTGATCACCAATCACTTCTCTAGACAATACCCTCAGGGATACCAGTCCCCAGGATCCTCCCCACCCCAAGGAGAACAGACCCCAGTATACCTCTACCATGTTTGATGCCCACAGACCAGAGCAGTAAGGAGTCAGCCTTCTGCCATGAAATGTTGTCTGAAGAGATGAACCAAAACGGCAGGCATGTCACTCCACAATGACTAATGCTGACCAAAACTTCATAAGATCCACTCCGTCTCTCAAGGCAAAGACCTACTTCACCTGTTCAGGAAACCCTTAGCTCTCTCAGAGCCTTGCTAGGAACTCCCTGGGTCGTCCACCCCACCCTAAGAAAAGTTCATTACAAAGGCTAAGGGCTTTTCAGGCTAAGCCACAGCCCAGAAATCCCTATAAAGAATGTCTCACGGCAATTCTAACATATTTTGTGGCAGTTAAAGACACACGAGAGATAACAAATCAGAGTAGAATCATTAGAAACTTGTTTAGTTCACACCTTCCTTGGTACATATGAGAATTAAGTCATTTCTGAAAAATGGTTGATCTTTCTCCTATATTCCACTAATTAGGAGTTAAGAATGCTTCTATATTCAGCCTGTGGATCTCCAACTCATCACCAAGAAGACCCACTACATGCATGGCCTCATCATTAAAGTCATCAACTAGGATCTTTATAACTTCTTCCTCACTGTTAGATCATTATATCCTTTTATTGAAAATATTTAACTCAATACTTTGCCATGACTAATGCTCTTAACACCCACATGTCAAGGCAGAAGTTATGTTCATTACACAACATGGTGATGTTTCAAGACCTCTGGCATGTCAAACATAAACAGTCCAGAATGGAACAGACTGGCTACAACTTTAAGAATAATACATGAGAAGCAATTAACAAGTCAGGTTGTGGGGAAGATGAGATGAGTTAAAAAACATAAGATCTGAGGAGCAACAAGTGAACAAAACATGGTAGGGTAGACAAGACTACTCAGTGTCAGAAGGGAACAACATTTGAAGATGTTTGTAAGGAATGAGGAAAACCTAAAACTTACACACAGCACCCTTGGAGTGATGGAGTGTCCACCATCCCATCTTTGGCTACTTTTCTGGGAGCCTTCACAGCATATGTCCTTCCCTTATTCAGAAACACCTTTGAAAACAAAGGACTATGCAGCCAGGCATGCTGTGAGCACCTTTAATAGACAGATCTGTTTGTTTTGGATTCATATGTTTGACCACACCCTGAGTCTTTTGTCTTCATCAGACACCTAATCCTCCTTTTATGCCAAAGCCAACATGAGTTGTCACCCCGATCATTTCCTCCCCACCTCTCCCTTGGAACCCCAAAATACATGGTCACCACTACAGTGTGGCAGATAAGAGGATGAGTTTGAAGAGTCTCTGGTTTGAATCTTGGTTCTGCCCTTCTGTGACTGACTCAAGATAACCCAATGACAGAAGACAGAGAAGCCTCGGTTTCTTCATCTGTGAAACTGGATCCTACCTACCTCACACCAGAAATACTTTCTGTGAAGCATTTTAAATGTTGAACACCATACCCAACACCTAGCAGATGTCTTAATATGCTTATAATTCACACAGATCAAAAATGATTCATTTCTGGATGTGGGCGTTTGGCAGAGCAGTTAAGATGCCACCTGGAATGCCTGCACCCCATTCTGGAGTGCCCGGGGTTCAGTTCTGCGTCCAGCTCATGCTTCCATGCTAATGCACAGCCTGGGAGGCAAGGGTGACTCAAATACTTGGGTCCCCACCACCCAGACAGGAAATCAGCAATGAATTCTCAGTTCCTAGATCCGGCCTGGCTCCAACCCCAGCTGCTGTGGGCATTTGGAGAGTCAATCAACAGACAGAAGATCCCACTCTCTTCTTCTCAACTATATATAAATTAATACAAAAAATCAAAATAAATAAAAGCATTTTACTATTTCAGCTTCTGGACTTTTCTAATCTTGGAATTATTTTTTAATTACATAGCAATCTTCCTTACCACAGGACTAAGGCAGCCAGAAAGGCAGACTGACAAACATACTACACACACCCACAACGAACCATTTTTTGGATACACAACGATGTTTTTCAAAAACTCCCAAGACAGACCAACACACTAACACAGGGCACAGCCTGTTTGGAGGGCACTAAGAATGCTAGACTCTACCGTCACTACCACTACTCTTTATGCTTTTGCTCCTATTTAGTGGGAGGATCTATCTTGTTTTGCAACTAGAAACTTCGCAACTTGACGTACACAAAAAAGATTCTTTTCTTGACCCTGAAAGAATTTTAAGCACTCCAACATGAACATAGTTACTGCTGATCATGATGACTATACTGGTAACTACAATATGCTAATTTCCAAAAACAGAGACACCACAATCATCACCTTTATCCTTTAGACCCTAAGGAAGCTGGGCCTAGAGACTCCAAACGTTGCTTATGCCACAGCAGAATTTCTAAGCCTTTCTATAGCTTCCCCAGGCACAGTCCATAATCTCTCTGGCATCTTTAACGAAGTTCCCTCAATCAGAACTCGACTTTCCTGAAGAACAAGAGAAATGGGATTTTTTAAAAATCTGAACAGGGAAGCCACAGTTTTAAAAATCTAGGTGTAACAGACCATTCTTACTGGTAAACAAAGAGATAAAAGATAAAAAAAAAATGTGGCTTCATGTGCAAGCTGCAACAGCTAGGCAGACAGTGGTTTTGCAAAATGTCCCAAGGGAGTAGGCTTTTTAGACCAAAGAAAGAACCCCTAGACAAAGACAGAAGAAAAAAATTTAACAGAATTAGCCCACATGAGTCACAGAGTCCCCCACTGTCAAATCACCTACTTGGAAAAGTCACACGTAACCCTCAATTAGTATCCACAGTGTTTTCACAGTCTACTACGGACATGCACAGAAAAGCAAGGTTTGAGTAGCCCAATGTACGCATTCCCCACACAGTCCAGGTGCTCTGCCTTCTTGTCTCAGCTCTGGTGTCACTCTGTAAACAAGTTACCTTTTCACAGTCTGTTGAGTGCCATGTTTCCTGCATTTCTGTGTGTGTGCTTTTCTTGGTGTCTCCACTGTCTAAAGAGTCAAGCACTGTGTTGGAGGAAGGTCTCATGCTCCCAGGCACAAGAACACTGTGTTGCCCCTCATGGACAAAATACAGGTTTTGGAGAAGCTTCCTTCAGTCCTGAAGTGTGGTCCTGAGGTCAACAGGAATGAATACATAATACAGAGTAATGGGCTCTTCCACTGGAACTTACATAAACATGGTCACATATTCACTGACCAAAAGCTTGTGTGCAAAGGCCCCAGAATGAAATTTATCTCACATTTCCATAGTGTAATGGTTCAGTATTCTCTAATTCAATGTTTGTGGTGAACTTATAGACTAGAACGTCCAGAAACAATAAAAACTGATTGTATTTTATTATATTTCTTAGCATGAATAGGAGTAACAATAAGCATTATCCTTTCCAACTTAATGCATTAAGATTTACATATTCCAGGCAAATTTTAAAAACTACCTATATATTTATTTTATTTGAAATCCAGAGAGACACCAAGACAGGTATCTTCCAAATGCTGTTTCACTCCTCAAATGCCTGCAGCTGCAGGGGCTGAGCCATCACCTGCCACTGCCCTAGTTATAGAAAGAAAGCAGGAAGACAGATGAAGAAACAGAGCTGGAACTCAAACCCAGGCTCTCTGTAGAACTTTCAAGTGTCCCGAGAAGTGTCTGAATTGGTGGGACAAACACCCACCCCAAATGCCAGGCATTTTAGACATTATCTTCTAGAATCCTCATAGCTAACTCAAGAATAGCCCATTTGATAGGTGAGGAAACAGAAGCACAAAATAACCTTAACAAAGGCTAATGAAAAGCAAAATTTGAAATTTCTTACACATTTTTTCTGAAAAGGAACAACTGAATTCTTAAGAGTTACTGACTTCTATACATCAGAAACATTTCATCCACCTTGGTCATTCTTCATTCAACATTTATTACAGTAACCGATTCTTCAAGATGTCCAATGAACTAACAGATTCCTTGCCCTCCTGAAGATGGACAATGATACAAGTATTGCCAATCAACCTATCTATGAGATGCCTTAATGAGTGAGATGCACATTATTCTTAAAAAAAAAAAAACACTTTCAGGAGTAGGCATTTAGCCCAGCACTTCAGACACCTGTTAAGATGCCCACATGCATATCAGGATATTTGGATCCAATGTTCAACTTTGGCTCCTGATTTCAACTTCCTGTCAATGCACACCCTGGGAGACACTGGTCATGGTGCAAGGAACTGGATTCCTGGCATCCACGAAGAAGACCTAGATTGTGCTTCCAGCTCAAGCCTTTGGCCTGGCCCAATCCCAGCTACTGTGAATTAAGAGCGAACTCACCAAAAGGGAACTCACTCCATCCCTTTCTCTATACATGTGTATGTGTGTATGTGTATTTGTTTCTCAAATAATAAACTCCATTAAAAGTAAGAATTTCAAGGAAGAAAGAAAAAAAAAACAAGAATGTCAAATGAAGAGGTAGTTAAAAGCTATCTTCAGTAAATACCAGTTACAATGCAGCCAGCCCTCCATATCTGCAGTTTCTACACCCTCAGATTTAATCAGTCAAGGACCAAAAATACTCACGGGGCCAAAAAACACACCTGTCCTGAATGTGCTTTCATTTCTTTTCATTATTCCCTAAGTAATACAGTATAACAGTGATTTACACTGTACATATATTGTATTAGGTAATGTGATCTAGAAACAATTTAGCAAATCTAGGAAGATGTCCATAGGTTTTATGTAAATGCCCTGTATCATTTAATAGCAGGAATTTCAGCATAGGCAGATATGGGTACTGACAAACACCCAAGAAGAGCTATATACCTCCTTCCCATACAACAGATGTGCCCCTCCAAGCAGGCTCTTCTCTCTGCAGCCTTGATGATCTGACCCTGGTTACACAGTATCACTTAGCAGCTGCCCACTTGCCAAGGGTGACATCGACCTTTTTTCCTCACCATTATCTCCTGACTCCTCAGTAGGCTCAAATAAATATTTATTAAATACCATTTTACCTCCTAGGCCAAGAAAAAATTGCTCAAGGATATGAAAATAATTTCCAAACCATGACTCAAAAAATAAGAGCAAAAGTCAAATCTACTAACATCCACCCAGTTACACATCCAAAACAATAAATGTACTCAGAGGACTTCTAAAATTGCTTTCTCCATCTCTGAGGACTGGCTCCTCCCAGCTCCTGAGTGTCCCAGCTCTCAACTCTGGCCGATTTTATATATTCATCCTCTCCTCTGCTCCAGTATGGTGCTCAGAAGTCCAGTAGATGGTCCATCTGACCCATCCTTCTCAGCCTTCTTCCTGTCCTGTGCTCCTGACTTCTCCAAGCACATGAGCTCACTGTATTTCTATACTGCTCGTTCAGCACATAGAAAGAACTTTCATTTCCCCATTCTCCTATAAAAACCGAGGATGTGAACAGCTTTAGACTCAAGTTTGGATTTGCCATAATTTCAAAGACTGAAAATACTCTGAGAACCACTGCCCTGAAATTTCCACTTATGTTTATGTTCTGTTACATATGGATTCTGGCAAAAGATATGTCCTCATTAATTGGCAGTCAAATTCATTTCCATTCCTATGCACACAACAAATGACAGAGTGTGGGAGTGGACCAGAGTATCCTGGGCTGCTGCTGAGTGCTGGCATGGGTTTGAAAGCTTGCTGCACAGACTCCAGGCCATGGAGAACTGTCCATCAGCTTGAGATAAGCTATGAATACATAATATCTTACTTCTGAGAGGTCTTCATAAAGTACATGCAAAATACACACGGGCCCGGTGGCGTGGCCTAGCGGCTAAAGTCCTCGCCTTGAATGTGCCGGGATTCCATATGGGCTCCAGTTCTAATCTCAGCAGCCCAGCTTCCCATCCAGCTCTGTGTTTGCAGCCTGGAAAAGCAGTCGAGGATAGCCCAAAGCCTTGGGACCTGCACTTGCGTGGAAGACCCAGAGGAAGCTCCTGGCTCCTGGCTTTGAATAAGCTCAGCTCTGGCTGTTGCAGTCACTTGGGGAGTGAATCATCGGATGGAAGATCTTCTGCTCTTCCTCTCCTCCTCTCTGTATATCTGACTTTGCAATAAAAATAAAATCTTCAAAAATAAAAAAGTACATATAAAATACACATGATGGAAAAACTATGCATAGGCTTCAAACTTTTTGGCAGAACAGCAACTTTCCATTTTTCCAGGAACTTTTGGCAGTTCCCTCATTTTCACTGAACAGTGGCAAAGCAATGAGATAGTAGACAACACTTGCACAAACAAGTGTTCTTATTGTTAGTCACTTCTTCAATTCTACTGCAAAGCCTAAGTTCTCATAGTAATGCCACCAATGGTAACACAAAACTATAGTCCTATGGGCAAATGGTTTAAACAGGTAATTAAGATGCCCACCTCTCATGTCAGAGTACCCAGGTTTTGATGCCCAGCTCCAGCTCCTGACTTCAGCTTCCTCCTAACCACACCCTTGAAGCCAGCAGGGACGGCTCAAGCAGTTGGTCCCTGCCACCCATGTGAGACACCTGGACTGCATTCCCAGCTCTAGGTTTCGCCCCAGTTGAGGGGCCATAGAAAGTGATTTGGTGAGTGAGCCAGCAAATGGGAGCTCTCTGTCTCCACCTCTCTGTCAAACAAATTAATTTCTAATAAGAACTGCAGCAGTAAGTAGAGAGAAGTGATTGCAATACAAGCGTAGTAGGAGTGGCAGCAGCTAACGTCTACTGTCTCCTTATTACAGGTAGTATCTCTCTTCATGGTTACATCTTCATAGCCGTCTAGTGAGACACATACCCAACTCTCCAAGCAATAGTACCAAATTGTAACTAATGAAGGCATTCACATCTATGTGCAATATAATGGGACTTTTTTTTTTCTCCAGGGAAAAGGTTTACTATCTGAGCTAATTCACTTTCTGCTCTCTGATGACCAGTTTAGTCACAAGGTTTTAGGCTAGAAACCTCATGAAGATCAAGAAAAGCATACTGGTGTGGAGCGAGGAAAAAGACACCACTTAAAATTTTGCATTTGGTACAGTGCTTAAAATACCTCTTGTGACACTCATACCTCATATCAAAGTGCCTGAGGCCAAGTCCGGCTCCACTCGCAATTCCAGCTTTCTGTTCATGTGCAGCATGGGAGGCAGTCGCTGATGGCTTAATTACTTCGGTCCCTGTCCTCTATGTGGAAACTCAGACTGAGTTCTAGGCTCCTGGATTGGACCAGCCCAGCTCTGACTGCTGCAGGCATACTGGAAGTGAACCAGCAGATGGGCAATTTCCATCTGTCCCTTCCTTTGTCCTTGTCGTTCTCTCTTTTAAATAACTGAACTAGATGAGTAACAACAATTAAAACTATTGTCTCTAAAATAGTTACACACTGCTATCACCAACGGGAAAAATGCTAAGAAAGTGGAAAGAAGTAAAAAATTTTGAGGTTCAGGAATACGGCACGATGGTTCATCCTAGATAAAGATGCCCACCCCTATAAACAAGCTGTCCTCTCCAGTGTGAAAAGATAGAGCATAAGCTGCTACTCAGGGAAGAGTGAAACCTGACAGTTAGGAATTACAGACAGCCACGTGGAGACAGCAACAGCGCTGAATTGTCTCACTGCCACAGAATTGTGCCACCTCAATGACTGCAGCTTATTATTTATTCCTCCACTGGACCTTAGTCTGCAATTATGATGAAAAGAAACGTGCTGATAAAGAATAAAAGTTGTGCAGACAACAAAAGCAACACTGTGTCTGTAAATAACATGTGCCACCCTCAATACCTCTCCTCATGATCCCACCATTTGCCACTATTTCAAATTTTAAAAATGTTGATTATCCAAACTAGGATTTCTTCAGGTGTCCTTTTCCTGTCTATGGATCTTCATATTTCCTTGATGGCCTTTGAGTCATTTTGTCTTTTCTTAAGGTGTCCAAAATCAAAAATTCATTTCAAGTAAAAAAAAAAAAAAGAAAGAAAGAAAGAAAGTCGTATTGATGCTATAGATATGGAAGGAACTAAGAGTTAGGCTTTGGCCTGACCACTCTACCCACATAATTCTTTTCATCTACTTAATTACACTACAACTAAGATCATACTATTACCCGCTACTCTCCTGTAGCCTCTATTGAAATGAAGATTAGAAGAATAACCTGCCCAAAGATATGCAGCTACCAGATGGCCAAGATGGAATTTAAGTTCAAATACGTCTTACGATGAAGTTAAACTTCTTATTTAAAACCCCCAGGCCAGTTTATAATAATAAATCAAGGCTTTCTATTTGGAGAAGGTGAGTTAACAACAAAAGAAAAAAAAAGAAAGAGAGAAAACAAAGATGCTAAAGTCCAATTAGATGAAACACAGTGGTGGGTAGAGTTCTAGAATTTTTCTACAGGCTCTGTTGGTCTGACAAAACCCAGGCCTTTCCTTCCCTCTTAAAGTGAATGGCTTGGTGAAGCTCAAAACAGAGTGACTGTTGGGTCAAGACACCCTTGTTCATGACAAAACAGATGCTGACTGGTCCTGGCCATTCCACCCCTGTTTTGGAAGCTCCCACACTCCACAAACTGTCTGGAATTCATTAAGAGGGGAAAACAGGCTGAAAGTCGTATTTCAAATTTTATTCAGCAGAAGTTACATGAACAACAATTTGGTCATGTGGTCATACCCAAAACCACCATCACCCTATTTCTCAACTGAGGCTTTCAGTCAAGTGACTGCAGTATGCTTCAAGTTTCACACATTCCCAGTGAGTCTGATTTCTACTCCAACATCTCCTGAGATTGGAGTCAGGGCTCTTCAGGTAGTACAGCTAGGTTATTTTACACTCTGTGTCACTTCACATTCTGTCACGCATACACAACCACAATCTTACCCTTGGTAAGCCTAGTTAGCCATACCCTTGGGATTTCCTGTCATTTAACCATTAAGCTTTCCTCATTCAGCATGGTTAATCTGGGGTTTATGCCCCATGTCAGGATACAGAACAAGTGTTCACATTCCTTATAATCTAACTCTAATATAATACTTTCTATTCCTAGTTTACCAAGCAGAATCACTATGCCACTTTCACCACCACCTTACTGCAATGGCTTCAAATTATGACAACCTCCCTGACCACCCCGTCCCCCAACAAGAACACCACTTTCAGCATCACTTAGAAACCAGATCCACTGAGTCAGAAACTGCAATGGTGTCTCCAGGAATCTGTGTTAAAAGAAGCCTTTCAAGGGGAGCTAATGTACACTCAAATTTAAGAACCTAATACATTTAACCTTAAATGTTTATATCTCCTTAATGACTTATTTTTGTTTTTCTGCTTTAGAATAATTTTTTCTCCCAAATCAGAATATACTTAGTGAAAAATAATGTAAGGTCGTGCTGGTATTATTAGGACACAGCTGAATACTAACAATAAATAGCTACACAGTGGTTTAAAAAGAAAAAAATTCCCCTCTAGGAAGCTGACTGTCTGGTCATCAGATCTAGACTGGTGATACCAGGGTACCAGGAATTAACTTGGAGTGGTCAACGCACACCCCATTGAAACCAACTCCTGCCACAAGGCCATGTGGCCAGACCTATGTCACATTCTCCACTCCTGGAGTCATGACACAAAGCCACGTAAGCTAAGCATGTGGGAGGGTTAGTTAGAAAAATTTAGAAAAGAGAATATTAGCAGGCAAAAAAATCAGTGATCACCAAAAGAAATACGTAAGGAAAGGGAAAATGGCTGCCACTGAGAATCGCTTATCAAGAAGTGAGGACTATGGACCCAAGAGTGGGAAAGAGGGCTACACTAGGAAGGGAGTACCTGAGGCAAGCAGAGTGGTCTCCAAACCAACCCCCAAATAAGTAGCCTTGCCATTCAACTCCCTGCTGTTAAGCCATTTTATTCACTTTAACACTGTAACCAGGCAAACAAGAGCAAACCCTCTCATTCATTTCTGAATCAACAGTCTTTAAGGCTCCATATGTAATCAGTACCATTAGAACTGCATTCCAAGATCCAATCATTTAGCATTTAGTCATCTAGCACTTATCTAGATAAAACTGTTAGTGTTTATCTACCCAATGACCATGCTGAGATGACACAAGGTATGGTTCCAAAAAGTCTACATGCTGACTGTCCAATACACCACGAGCAGTGGCCAATCTTCTGCCAGCTATTCTGCAAGCATGCTTCCTTGTAGCAAACAGGCCAACTTTTATTTAGAATGTCATTTGGAATGCCAGCTGCTTATCTTTTCAGCAACTGCTTCACATCCACTACTGTGAGCTCTTCCCTTCAACACAAAAAACAGAATTTTTCCAGAAGGCATACTTGTCGTCATCCTCTCCCTTCGAGAGTAAATGACCCTAACTTGCTAATGCTATTTTAATGTTTCTTAATCATCAGTCTCTGCCAAGAGCATTATAAATTTGCTCAAAGGGTTGGTTCTACTGGCAGAAGTGCCAATGTCCCACAGTTAGGTGATGTAGCTATATACAAGTTTAGCAATACAACACCTCAGGGTATTGTAATACCTTTGTATTGTAACAGTAATACCTTTCTGGTTTTTGCTGAAGTATCTCAAATATGGAGGAAAAAATAAAAACAAACATATAACCCAGGCCTTTTGACAGAGAAGGAATTGTTATTGTTTGCTGACGTACTTGGTATAGTTTTCAATGCCTGCCTGGACTCAGTTTTGAAGCACTCACACCAACACTAGGGGACAGACCCCACATGCACACAAGAGGAACAAGGTGGCCACATCTCCCTGAGACTGTCTAGCGGAATTGACCATGTCTGCTCTGATCCCGAGTTAAAAAAGAAAATTATCTGTAGGACTTCAAAGTGTTCTTCCTTTTACCAAATTCCCAATCTCCAGTTACAAAAATAAAATGCACATTTTGAAAGATGTGTGCCTTTGGACCAATTTAGTATTCTGGAACATACTGTAGCCAAAGTAGTGAAGTAAACACAGCATTCTTATCTGTCATTTCGTCATTTCATACATAACCAAACCAGTTGCTCTACAACCCTTCTCTCCCTTGCTTTTCTCCCCATGAAGCCAAGTTAAATTTTCCCCAGCAAGAACTATTCCCCAACAGTGGAGACAGTCATTTTGCCATTGCTGCCTCGTTCATACAGGGAAATGAATGGCCATGGGCCACTAATTCAGCAAGTGTGCCCCTGTGGGGAAGGGGTGGAGGTGGGGAAGACAATGACCAGAGAGACCTTCCTGAAATTGCTCAACAAGCTACACTTTTCTTTAGAGGATAGGATTCTACCAGCCATCTCTAGCTCTGAAACTTCTGGAAAACAGATTTTAAATATTTGCTGTCACACAACTAGGAAGTTTTCCTTTTGAAAGTCATCATTTCACGGATACTCAAAACAACAGTTACTGAAATTCAAATGCTTTGAAAATATTTCTTAAAGAAGTTCAATTACAAACACGCCACTGCCTTTGGATGTGAAGATTGGTGAGTGGCTAGAGTGGTGTGTAGGAGGAGAGTTTCTGCATTCTCACTTCTGCACCAGCACTGACATTTTGCTTCCATGTGCATAGGAAGCATGACCTAGGACTGGGACTCAGGAGGTCGATGTTTCGTGGGGGCTCTGTACATTCTGTGAAATCCACCTTGGGCTCCAGTTTTTAAATCCTCAGTTACTTGGACTTCTCCTTTACACCAAAAAAGGAGTTCAAAGCCCAGCCTAGTAACCCACTAGGTTAGACATGGTCGACAGGAGCAATCTTGTTATAGTGGCAGTGAGAAAAGCAAGGAGACGGCAAGGATGGGGCAAGATGATCCTAAAAGAAAGAGGCTAATAAAAAGTAACAAGACCCATCTCCACTTTTGGTCCAGGGCAGGTTTATGAAGACAAGCAGGAATCTCTGACTCACTCAATGTTAGGAAAACACTGAAGACCAAGTCATAAACACAATAGATTTATGTCTGTAGTACTTTAGCCTCTATATATATACTACCTTGAACCAGTTGTAGGGGGTCTTCCTGGAAAACCACTGGCATCAAGCCTCATGTCATGTACACTTACTTTTCTCTTCATAGGACCCTTGCAAGGTAGCCATTGCCCTATTTCAAAGATGAGGAAACAAGCTCAGGGAGGTTGGGTGACTTGTTCAAAGACACAGAGCTGGTGAAGAGCACCAAGAGCTATTCCTTCCTATCACACAGTCAGGGCTGTCCTCAAAAATCACTTCTTCCATACAGTCATTCCTGATCATCCAATGCAAGAAAATCCCTTTCTTTCACAGTCACACTTAGCCAATAAACGTTTAGTTTTCCTAACAGTTGCCCAAAATCCTCTTAGTTCATTTATTTGGTTCATTAACTGTGTCCCTACCTCTCAGAGATGGGGAACCTTTTTTTTTTCTGCCAAGAGCCACTTGGATATTTATAACATCATTTGCAGGCGATACAAAATTAGCAACTTAAAAATTAGCCTGCTATTGACTGACTGAACTTCGAGTCCTGCCTGCAGTTGCCTTGACCAAACCAGGGCCAAACCACATAATGTCAAAGGACTTAAACAGCTGGCAGTTCCAAAGTTCTCCAGCCTTACCCTGGATGGAAGTACTATGCTGGCAGGAATCCCATCTACCTGGCTCTACATACAATTTTCTATGGCAAGTACCAAGTCCAACACCCTATAGGTGTTTTAATCAATAATCCTTGTAAGGAGGGAGAGAACGGTGAAAGGAAAGGATAAGAAAAAAAAAACAATAAATCTAGGACCTTCCAACTCCAAAACTATACTTCCTACACTTAAAGTGACTGAGGATGGTTTTTGAACCACTTGGGGAAGACAGTAGGGAACAACAATGATGTCAAGGGGCCATCTCTAGGTGCTTTTTTTTTTTTTAAACAAAGTATTTATTTATTTTTTATTTATTATTTTTAATTCATTAATCACATTGTACTATGTAACACAGTTTCATAGGTACTTGGTGGTTAAGAACTCACATTTACTTTTACCATATTGGTTACTCATTACTATGTCAATTAATTCCATAATGATGTAAATTTTTGCTGATGGTATGTTGGAGCTTTTAATTAATTGGGATGATACTCTGCTGGCTCTGTCTTCAGACCAGAGAGGGTATACCTAAGAAGCCGTTGAACTTGACTGGACAATAAGATGATGGACTCTATGTTTGGTATATGCTTGCAATGGGGGAATCTCAACTGAACTTGAACTGTGGTTATGCAACAAGGTGGAGGAATCCACCATGGTGGGAGGGTTTGGGGAGGGGTGGGGAGAATCTAGGTGCTTTTTTTTCCCTCTCATCAGTACCTCCAAAGCAATGCACCCCTGCCCTTGTCAGCATGATCCACCTTCTCAGATATGGCATGGACTGAATAGGATATGGTTTCTGAACTCATGCTGGACTTTAACCCTCAAAGTCATAAGTTAATGGTACTAGGAGGGTGGTGGACTTGATCTTATTATGGTGGTTAGGACGTAGCCCTAATGGGATGTCCTTAGGTCACTGAAGGTGTGACCCCTAGATAACAATTCTTGAGAGAGGCTTGGTTATAAAGGCCTGAGTTGGGCCCAGCCATTTTTTTCTCTGCCTCCTGGCTCTGAAGGTTACCCTTCTGCCCCTTCTCCACCAGATGTCAAGACAAATGGGACCACTTCCTCAATCTTACATTGGAACCTCCAACACTATAACCGTAAAAACCAAACTATCTGCCTTTATAAAACCAGTTTACTCTGACATTTCACTGTAGTGACAAAAAACTTATGAATACAATTAGAAAACAGCCAATAAGCTGCCTCCAAGCTGTAACACCCCAAGCACAAAGCTCAGCTCCTGAAAAGCCCTATGAAAAGGTCGCCTTGGAAGATCTCCATATTCTGACTTTCAGGACAAGTGCCTCACAGGAACACTTCAAAGGTGAACTCCTTTAATCTTCAGGGTATGCATGGAAGGCCATAGGAGAGAAAGATTAAGCAAAAACAAAACAACAACAACAACAACAAGGAAGCCATGCTTAAGAAGCAACCTAGAGGGCCCGGCGGCATGGCCTAGCGGCTAAAGTCCTCGCCTTGAACGCCCCGGGATCCCATATGGGCGCCGGTTCTAATCCCGGCAGCTCCACTTCCCATCCAGCTCTCTGCTTGTGGCCTGGGAAAGCAGTTGAGGACGGCCCAAAGCTTTGGGACCCTGCACCCGCGTGGGAGACCCGGAAGAGGTTCCAGGTCCCGGCATCGGATTGGCGCGTACCGGCCCATTGCGGCTCACTTGGGGAGTGAATCATTGGATGGAAGATCTTCCTCTCTGTCTCTCCTCTCTGTATATCTGACTTTGTAATAAAAATAAATCTTTAAAAACAAAAGAAGCAACCTAGAGAAATAGGCTTACCATTGAGGAGACAAATCTCTGGCATTCCCATGAAACCCTGAGCAATAGAAAGCGAAGTAGAGGGCCCAGTGCAATAGCCTAGTGGCTAAATCCTTGCTTTGCATGTGCCAGGATACCATTTGGGTGCCAATTCCTACCCCAGTTGTTCCACTTTTCATCTAGCCACCTGTTTGTGGCCTAGAAAAGCAGAGGAGGACTGCCCAAAGCCTTTGGACCCTGCACCCACGTGGCAGACCTGGAAGAAGCTCTTGGCTTCTGGCTTTGGATCAGCTCAGCTCCGGTCATTGCAGCCCCTTGGGGAATAAACCAGTGGACAGGAAGAGCTTTCTCTCTATAAATCTTTCCAATAAAAATAAATAAATATTTTTAAGAGAGAGAAAGAAAAATAGATTTCATCTGAGCAGCATATGGCTCTTCCTCCTCCAAGAAAGATGCAGCCTCCATTACTTGGAATAATTCATTTCCTCAACTACACAATGTTCACAAGACTCCCCAAAATTTTCTAAACTGCAATTTGTCCTTTATAATATCACACATTTATGGTGCTTGCATGTACTATATTTAATGTGCCTCCTTGATCATTTTTCCCAAATAATGTAGTTAAACACATTTTTATAATTTACTCCAATTAAACAAACCTAATGGAAAAGTACATTTTATACTTAACAACCACCACACACAAAAAACAAATGAAACTTATCCTTGTTGTCCTTGAAAGATGACAAAAAAAAAAAAAAAACAGCCAAAGGTTCTTTTTTCCTATTATTTATCCTAATACTGCCAGTTCTGAAACAAAGCAGTTGGAGGCAGAAATTTAGTAACTTTGATTTGTCCCAAGATACATTTTTTTACACTGAGGTCCTATTCCTGACAGTAAGCACATGTGACCTGTTCTAAAAAAAGGATATTTTCCACTTCTTGCACAACTGGAGCAGATATAAACATCAGCCTGTGCAAACTACACTGCTGAACTCAAAGGGAATTAAACACACACACACACACGGATTCTATAAATAGCAGTAATCGGGAAAAGGAAGTCTCCATTAAGACATAAAACCAACACTTAGAATCCCACTTTAATCAAGTGTTCCGTCTAATCATGCCACAAAACGAATCTGCATAATAAGTTTTGAACATCTGCCAGGTTAAGGCACCATAGTCTCATCTATTTTGCCTCAGACACATGATTCTACATATGGTTTCAGTTATTGCTACAAGGAAGGGAAAATGCTATCAGGAAAAAATTCTATCAGAAAAGAATAAATTAATATGCATGTACAAATTAGGGAGGATGCCTTGGTTTTAAAAGTTCTACCCACCCTATGAAAAGGTTGTCCACTCATGCTGTTATTTAAAGAAACTGAGACAGTAAGAGGCTGCATGCCCTAAACACAACAGAGTGGTTAACGGACAAAAGCATGAGCTCAGCACTAAAGCACAGCTCCCTGTAAACCTACCCACGTGCTCCCAGTTTCTGTACTGCCCACAGACCACGAGGGAGAACTGAGAGTCTGGTTAAAAGTTTAAGATGCAAACATGATGCAGCCATTTGGCCTGGTGATTGGACACTTGCATCCCACATCCGAGAGCTTGGGTTCAGTTCCCATCTCTGGGTCAGGTTCTAGTTCTGGCTCCAGACTCCAACTTCCTTCTATTCTAAAACAGATTCTTCGAAGCAGCTCAAGTAGTCAGTCTGTCCCTGTCCATCATGTGGAACATCTAGATTGATTTCCAGGGCTCCCAAGGCCAGCCTGGCCCCTCATGGTCACCGCAGGTTTAGGGAAGTAGACAGAGGTGCTTATGTACTTGTTCTGTCTTCCTCTCTCCCTCTTTCTTTCTCTCTCAAATAAACCTTGTTTGAAAAAAAAAAAAAAATCTTCAGGGGCCATCGCAAAATATTCTGCTTTCCAAGTACCAGCATCCCATATGGACATGAGTTCCCAGCTCCCTGCTTGTGGTCTGCAAAGGCAGCAGGGGGTGGCCTAAGTCCTTGGGACCCTGCACTCCTGTGGAAAACCAGGAAGAGGCTCCTGGCTTCAGATCAGCTCAGCTCTGACCATTGCAGCCATTTGGGGAGTGAACCAGCAGATGGAAGATCTTTTTGTGTCTTCTCCCTGTAAATCTGCCTGTAAATAAATCTGTAAAAACAAAATGTCTAACACAAACAAAAACTTCAAATGGCTTTGCTAGGATTATGTTTTCCAAACCGTCTAACATGCTATTTAATGCAGAAGAAAAGCATGTTTGCTTCAAACTCAGACACTTCTATTTGTGCACAAACTCTCTCCTCCAAGTCCACTTCTTGTATTACCTCCCCAGGGCTGATGCTCGCCTCCCCCACAGGAAGCTGTTTAATTGGCAGGATCCATATGTTCTCCCCTCCTCTCCCTGGCAGTTTGGGGGGGGATATAGTGGTGGGATTCATCTTTGGGTTTTGTCCAACCATGCACCTGCCTTTTATACAGCAGTAAAGAGAAACTGACAAGAACATCTCACAACACTCAGACGGCCTCTGTTTAAACCCAGGTCCAAACTACTGGACATGACTCAGTCTCCTTCTCTGTAAACTTGGAAAGATAATAATGCATAGAATCAAAACTGAAGTAAGAATGAACTGAGATACTACAAGTGAAGTAGTCAGAATCGCACCTTGCACTTAGTAAGCTCTACATGAGGATTACCTGGGTTTTTTTAAATTGTAACTAAAGCCATTATCATCTGTATCTACAATCACCTCATGCAGGTTTGCTAATGATTAAGTATGCTTTATATATATGAACACAGAACAGGGGCTGACACCCAGTGCATATACAATAAACATTAGCTGATACTACTGGTAGTAGTTTACATCTACTATGACTCACTAACTACATGTTGAATATGAACTTTATATATGTGCTGATTATTATCACTGTTATTTTCTTAAACAGCATTAAAGTACTGCTACAAATTGGATCAAAAATAAAAAATGCAAAAACTTGAACTGGATCAGAAATATAAAACACAAAAAAACTATCTGAATTAGGAGAAAAACAAAAACAGAATTTATTAATATTGAGGGAATTTAATTGTATAACAACACTTCCTTAACAGAAAATAGTCATGGTCAACCAAATGTGAAGACTTTTCAGAATGCTAGAGCTCAGTACTAAGTAATAAACAATATAACAAGACCAACATCTGCTAGTGTTTACTACGCACTTACTATATGCCAGGCAATACACAACTCTCTCCCAATGCCATAGTTAAAATTCTTAAGACTTCTAGAGGAAGGCTCCCCTATGCTAGAGCAGAAAACTGAAATGAGCAGTCACCCTGCCTGTCCACTTAGTCACTCAGCCAGTTGGAAACTGAAAGATGCCAACACAAGGCGGCTAGTCTCTATGTTCCTTAAAGACTGTACAGACCACAAAAATTTAAAAAAAAAAAATCAGAAAGTACAATAAGACTAACAGTCTTCTTTGCGCCAAGAATCAATTTTCATTTTATAAAACAAAAAAAAAAATTTCACATGATGACAGAGAAAAATCTCAGTATATATCCACAAGATGGCAGTGACCTTATGCCCAAATAGATGTGTGTCTGTGACACAACAGTCTGTCTTCCTCATTTCACTTTATACACCTCTCTATGAGTCAGCATTTGGGAATCACTACTATATCCCGCCCTGCCACAATAAACCCTCATGCTTCCTGGCATCCCCATTTCTGATTTGTACAAGTTCACTAACAGCTGTCTACAACAGTGTCAAAACTCCAAGAAGAAACTGGAACTCAAGGAAGTCAGTTGTACAGTCTATCTAGGAAAAGGATATAAGTGACTACTGAGCCCCAACATTCCACAATTAGAAAACCAAACCAAAGCCTCGTGGCCTCAAGGACGCCACTGTGCTGGAAGATGCCTTCCGGTACGCAAGCCCTACAGTGTGTTCCCTGGCTCCTGAACACACACTGGACAATTCCACATCTGCTTCAACGCCAGTGTGGGAATGCCAGGCTTGCCCTAGACAGCAACTTCTCTGCTACCCATGGTTCTAAACTCCCTCCCAGGACAATGAAACTCTTTTTGAAGGGACCAAGGTGCAAACAGTTCTGAGAATTCATCCCTGGAGCAAGAATCTTCTTCTGACACAGCCTTATGTGTCAACATGATCAAAGAGGTGTCCATCTATTATCTAAGTTGCCCAACTGCCCAGTTCTAAAGGCAAGGAGATCTTGGCAGAAACTAAACTTGCTTTTCCTAAGAGACACATTTGAGCTTGACCCCAACCAGGAGTATACAAACACCTCTTTTTGAAGAAACCCTGGTAGCCATCTATTTTCAAAGAACATAATGCTGAAGGCAAAAACAAAAACCAAACACCTTCTCCTGGAGTGAGCTACTAGGGGAGAAGGCAACACAGTCCAACAAATATTGAGGGTGTCAGGCATTGTTCTGAGCCAGTGGTTCTGAAATGGGAGTGACGTCTGACTATGTCTGCTGTCACAGTGGTGCATCAGGCAGCACTGGCCTCCAGCAAGAAGAGACCAGGAGTGCTACTGACTATCCCAGCACAGCCCTCCACAGTTAAGGATTATCTAGTCCAAAATATCAACAGCACGGACAAGCAGAAGCTCAGCTCCAGGCTCTGGAACACAACAGTGACCAAGGGACAGATAGAAGTCCCTACTAATATTGGACCTCATGGTCTAGGGTGGAGAAACAGACAATAAACCTAGTGCATGAGAAAGTTCTAGAATAAACATCAGAGGAGGAACACCATTGGGCAAGACAAATGGAAGTAGAGGAACAGCCATTGTGAAGACAAAGATCACAGCAGGCCACATCAATGGCGTGATAGGGATTGCAGGGAAGACACTGAAAAGACTTGAAGTTGGTGGGGGAGTGGGTACTCTGGCTTGTGAACAAAAGGTGGTCCAGGCAGAGGGAACAGAGGGTACACTATGCAAAGGGGCCGAAAGAGCCTAAAGTATTCTGGGACCTGGGAGGAGACCACAGCGGGAAAAGAGGAGCAAGTGAAAAGTTAAGGCCAGATCTGCCAGTCAGCCTGAACTGAATAAGCTGCCATTTCACCATTTTAAGGACTTTTGAGTTTTACTGAGAAACAAGAAACCACGAGAGGGTATCAGGTAGAGAATGGCATGATCCGACTTGAGTTTCAAGACATGGTTTCGCCACCTCACTGCTATTAACAGTTGGGGCATTAATAACTCTTTGACTGGAAGCTGCCCTGGGCACTGTAGAACTGCTAACAGTATCGCTGGCCTCTACCTTCTACTATAAGCCAATGATGACCCCTTCCCATTGTGATATTAAAAATATCTCCAGACATCACGAAAGGACCCATAAGAGGATAAATCATTCCATAATTGGGATTTTTTTTTTTTTTTGAGAGAGAGAAAGATGGAAGGAGAGAGGGAGGAAGGAAGCTCCCACTTACTGGTTCATTCTCCCTAAGCTCATAACCACCCCTGACTGAGCCATAGCAAGAGTCTCCCAGTGGAGAACAGGGACCCAGTTACTTGAGCCATCCCTACTGCCTCACAGGAGCTGCATGAATAGGAAGCTGCAGTCAGACCCTGAACTCCAAGATTCTGAGACAGAATGCAGTCATCTTAACCCACCGGGCTATGCTCCCTCCTGAGTTGAACACCATTTCCGAAGGAACATACTGAAAACCCACTACCAGCGGCTCCAGCAACCTGCTCCAAGATTGCCAGAATAACCCAAACAAGAGCTGAGAGGGACTTGGATCAAGAGGTGACAGAGGTGTTGAGCTTATTTCCAACTTCAAGGAACAATGTAGATAATATATCTGATAGGCAGACCATTGATCTTAACCTCTTAATTGTGGCTTTTTCCAAAGCGAAGTATCCCAGTGAAGCCTGAAGACAAAAAGCAATGGGAAGACTCTCAGCACAGTGCATCCTTCTAAAGCACACAACAGATGTTAATGGGAATATCATAGACAACTGTGGAAAACAGTGCGGGGAACTGCTGCCAACTCCACCTATTTATTCACGGATTTTATTTCACTGATTTATTTCAAAATATGTGCTTCTGCTCAAACATGCAAGTTTGACAACTTTGTAAATTTAGCCTTCCTTCTCCATATGGATGCTACCCTACACCTGTGTTTAGGATCAACATGTGAAGCCATTCCTTCCCCCTACTCCGAACCACTTCCTGCTCAGCTCCCTAAGTTGTTCACCCCTGCAAATCATTTTTTTGCTGACTCAAAAAAGAAGAGGCCCAGATCCTCCAATACAAGTTTCGTAGCACTCTTCTGGGTTTTTCCAGATGGTATTTTTCTCACACTCTCAAACTCATTTAATGTTATGTATCAGTTACCATCAGAAATATTCCAAACAGTCCAGTTCATTCATTCCTTTCAGGACTACACACACACACACATACACCCTCTCGTTCTGGCCATGTAAGCATTTGCTTATAGAAGCAAAAGCAAAGACTGCTCACTGGTAAAACACTAGTCCCTTCAGCCCATTGCAGATAAAGCAGTAGTGAGCACGGCCAACAATACCCTTCACACACACACACCCCAGCACACACAATCCAAGCTCACACACAAAACAGCCATTATGGGGCAAACCACCAACTCAAGGCTGCTGTGACGCCTCTAACGGCACAATCTCCACTCAGCAATCTGCCCGAAAGAGGCTGCCTCGGTTGCCCTTCTTCATTCACACTGATTTTTCGACCTGTTCCCCTTCAGGCGGCCGGTCCCATTCACCAGACCCTGGCCGCGGAGCGCGGTGGCGGTGAGGAACACTTGCAGTTATTTATAGCTGTATCTTATCTCACTAGGGAGAAGGCTGTGATGTGACCATCTCCCTGTTAGTAAACACTGGAAATGAGAAGCTGGGGAGATCGGGAGTGGCTCCGGGATCTACAGAAAGAGAGACTCCTAATCCGTTCCCTCAAAACAGCCTTAACAGAGGGAGAATGGGCGAGAGGTACAAAGGCAGCGCTCAGAGGAGGTGGTGGGCACCAGACCAGAAGCGAGTGTCGAACTGCTCTCTGGCTAAAAAGTTTGTGAAGTTCTCTTCTCAGCAATTAAAACACGTGTAACCCTCACGTTCTTTCCAGGGAAGGCCAGCGTTTGAATGGGTCTAAGTCCCGGGCACTAAACCTGCACCGGCGGACCCGCCCACGCGCGGCCGCCGGTGCCGCCCACGCTCCGGAGCCGCGGCCGCCAAGGTGAGGGGCGGAGCCCGGGAAAGCTCACCTGCGGGCGGCCGGCTTTCCCAGAGCAGCCCACAACTACCCTGACGAGCTCCCAGCTTCCCTGAAACCTCCCGTCGTTATCCACCCCCAGCGTGCGCTCTCGGAGCCCTCAGCCCGCAAGGGCTCTTCCGTCCGGGGGGGGGAGGGAAACCTTAGAAACTCTGTGCCGTTCCCCGCCCCTCCATCGCCGACCGACCGCGTCCCGTTCCGCCACTCCTCCTCCCCCACCTGGCGCCCGGTGGCTCCCCAGCCCCCACCCGGTCTCAGCGGCTGGCATCCCCGCCGCGCCGTCCCGCCCGTCCTGCCCCGCTCCGGCCCGCACGGAGCTCGGACACAGCCTCCTCAGAGGCGCGCGGGCCGGCCGAGCGCGGCCCTCAGCTGAGGTGGGGGAGACCCGTGCGCCCTCCGCCCCGGGGCAAGGGCACGGGGTCCTTGTCGCCTGGTTCCACAGCGTCCGACTGTCCTCGCCCCTCGGCGGGAAGTGCGGAGGGCTTCGAAGCCGCCCGCCGCGCCTCACACCTCACAGCTGTCACAACTCACCTGCTCTTCAGAGGTTGACTTTTGAGTTCGTAATAGGTTTTGGGCTCTTCGTGAAACTCCTCCCCGACTTCGAAATCCGGCACGATCCCCGATTCCGACTGCATGGCTCCTGCTCCCCGTTTTTCCACGGCTCCAAAATGAGGACGAAACCCGAGGGGCTGAGGGAAGGTGGCGGGGCCTGGGTCCCCCGGTACCGCGCGCGCCCCCCGCGCAGTGCCGAGCTCAGCCCGCTCGCCCGCGCGCTGCCGCCCGCCCCGGCGTGGTGAGTTTACACTCGCACCCGGGCGGGAGGGGCGGAGAGCCCAGCGCCACCTGGGAATGGTAGTTTAGCTAGGGAGGGCTACTCTAGGCTCGCCTCTGCAGAGCTGCTCGTGGCAAAACTACAACTCCCAGAAGGCCAAGCGTGAACAGCGGCACCACGGTGGACTCCGCTAGTGCAACTCCTGTTTGGACTCACTGTCAATGTCAGCAGCTCCTCTCCCTCCCTTCTCCCCACTTGCTTCAAGGGTACGGACTTGGGTGTTTAATATTAATAAGGACAAACACAGTCTTCTCTCCTTTCGTCACCCCTTCTTTCAGCTCAGACGTTTGCGACGGCATCCCGGGTCCTGATTTTTGTTTTTTCTTTTAAAGTGAAGTGTTTTGGCACCAGAAAGTTTCAGCATTCAAGGCGATCTTGAAATAAAAGGGCTTCCTATCGGCTCGCAACTCTTCCCTGGGCTGCTGTGACTTAGCCTGTGCTTGGAGAGGAACCTAGCGCAGGAACTGCCTCCTTCGTGACAATAAACGCACTGCTGCAGAAGTTCCTGTGCGGTCCTTTTCTACACTCACTCAATCTGAGCTTTTTACGGCGCTCTTTCAGCTGAGTGGCTCTTCCCCCTTTATCCAATTAGCCACTTCTAATGGAAAGCAGCACTTGAAAGATTCGGTTAATTTAAAAAGAAACCGCATTTATACAAAAGTGCGCGGTCGCTGTCTGCTTTTAATTACCCAGTTGGCTAAGAAGTTCAAAGGAGAAGTGCCCTAACATTTCAGGAGTGAAGTGTGGGGCACAGCCCTCCGGAGCTTGGGCAATAAAATGCCAGGCTGTGTTCGCAGTGCCAATCCTTCCCTCCAGTCCCTTCCAGCAGGATGTATTCCTTCTCCCTGCAGCAGGGAGGTGGTGGAGTGAAGCACTGAATCCCCCGAGCTCGGGCTGTCCGCGAAGAACTGTGCAATCCTAGGCATGCCACTGGGTTCTTAGAAGCCTCAATTTCTTCACCTAGAAAAGAAGAGATTGGCAAACCAGTTATAGAAGGTGTTGCAAGGTCAAAAGCAAGAGAATGTATTTTGTAAACTACATATATATTAAAAAGTTGCCCAATGGGTCCTTCTTTAAGAAATTCTGGTGATATCCTTCTTAGACTAACATCTCATCCAGGAGTTTACCTTTTCAGAAGAAATAAACTAAATGATTGTCCTAGGAGAAAATAAACGCTAAGGAGTGATGACCTTACAGGGATGGCCTGTTTGCACATCTTGTCTCGGGATGAAATATTTGCATTTCATACCGTACAACCGCAGGTTGATTTGGGAGCAAGACTGTCAAAGAGATTAGGGAAAGTACAAGGGGCAGGCAGTGCTACAGTAGAAGTCATCGAAAATCGCTTAGTGCAAAAGGAACTTTTGTGTATGGAAAACTAAAACTATTTTGATGCACAGAAGTTTAAATATGTGCTTGATTTTGTTGTTGCTGTTGTTGTTGTTAGTGTAATAGCTTTTTATTGGACAGCCACAAGGCTTTGGTATCTTGCTGCTTTTGACCATATTTATACAATCTCAATTTTTCAATAGTGCAACTTGTGCCCAAAAAAAAGAAAAGAAAAAAAAAAGAAACAAACAAAAAGACCAATTTCGCCTCACTTGTTTCTAGAAACATCTATTAGTGAAACAAGTTACCCCTATTATAGATAAATCTCTATTCACGTTTGTACATTATAATTTTTAACAGCTTAGGATAAACTCTACAATGTATTACAACACATTAAACAGTGTTCAAGTTACTGGGTAACAATAACACCACCAACAACAACAAAAAAACATACAGCAGAAACCTCAAGTGCTTCCTCATTTTTTAGTTCACAACTCAAGTACGATTTCCTTTATGAATGACAAAGTAAATGAATTAAGTAAAAGATTGTAACATGGAAGCCAATCTGTACTTCTAAAACTACCTTTTAAGTTAAGGAAAGTGTAACTTTAAGGAAAAGGGCTTACAGCCATTTTTTTTTCAGCACACATTAGGAATACCATTAATACATTAAAATTAACATTTAAGAGTTTTATCACAAACAAAGGTACATTGTCATTACTTTGACAAGAAACCCAGGGCAGGAAGGAAGGGCTCACAGGACTACAGGCCATATGCAATTATAAACACTATACCCTCATGTTCATGAATTTCAGATTTTAAATTCTTTGCACCAGATAATTGCATTTTCTACAAACTTTCTGAAGTGCCCACATGAAAGTTGTTTTCCAGGGGTTGGCATTGTTGTGTAGCTGGTCAAGCCTCAACCTGCAATGCCAGCATCCCATACAAATGCCATTTTAAGTCCCCTTCACTCCACTTCCAACCTAGCTTCCTGATAATGTGCCTGAGAAAGCAGTGGAAGATGGCCTAAATACTTGGGCCCCTATACCCGTGCAGGAGACCCAAAAGAAGCTCCTGGTTCGCAGCTTCAGCCAGACCCAGCCCAAACTTTCATTCCCATTTGGAGAGTCAACCAGCAGGTAGAAGACTCTCTCTCTCTCTCTCTCTCTCTCTCTCTCTCTCTCTCTCTCTCTCTCTCTGCCTTTCAAATACAATAAATTTCTCCTTTAAAAAGTCCCCAGGGCCTGGCACGGTAGCCTAGCGGCTAAAGTCCTTGCCTTGCATGCGCCAGGATCCCATATTGGCGCCAGCTCTAATCCTGGCAACCCTGCTTCCCATCCAGATCCCTGCTTGTGGCCTGGGAAAGCAGTTGAGGACAGCCCAAAGCCTTGGGACCCTGCACCCATGTGGGAGACCCGGAAGAGGCTCCTGACTCCTCACTTTGGATTGGCTCAGTTCTAGGCTGTTGCAGCCACTTGGGGAATGAATCATCGGACGGAATATCTTCCTCTCTGTCTCTCCTCCTCTCTGTATATCTGACATTCCAATAAAAATAAATAAATCTTTTAGAAAAAAATGTCCCCAAACGACTACTTTTTGATTTTTCACTGTGATCACAAATACATGATAGGATGCCCAGAACACCCCTGAGGAAAGCACTTGTATTCCTTACTAGACAGACTGATGTCAGAGTGAAGTTACAATCTGTCAGAGGAAGAGGAAATGTAACGCAGAAGGAAATGTGAACTACAGATTCTAAAGCTCATTGATGTTCTCCATAATTCATGCTTAGACTCCGAACGGAGGATTTGGTTGTCCTAACAACTAGGAGATATTTCAGGTCGTTAAGGAGTATATCCAGTGACATTAAACATTTTCTGCAATAGTTAAATTTCTTGTCCAAAAGTCAGTGGTACAGCTCATTTAGGAAAGCTAGAGCCTTAATTTTTCAGCTCACCAGAAGCTTGTAATGCTGAGAAAGCTATGGACCCTCTTCTCGGGCAACAGATATAAGCATAAACGGTCTGTTGATCTCTGAAACACATCACAGATTTCATGTTAGAACTGTGGTTTATTATCTCTTTAAGGCTATAATGAAACAGCCCATCATATCATTCATTATACCAAACAATAACCTAACAGGGACCATTTTTGAAGGGGAAGAAAACCAAGGCACTTATACTTTTCTCCAGTTAAATGCACCTCCCAGAGACATCTTTGATGTACAGAATGCTAAGTTGAGGTTGCTTTGATGCACACACTGGTAAGTGCTAGCCTTGCACGCTTTCTTCTGATCTCTATGTTGTTTGCTTGAGAATGCTTCTGAAGTTATCCATTATAGTGTCACATGTCACCCAGTCAAACAGCATCATTTCCTTAGCCACAATGAGCCCGTCAATATTGGACAAACTATGGTACGGGGAACAGTTCTGAGTATCCCACAAGCCCCTACATGTTAGAGGCTTGGTCCTCAAAGTCTGTGCTCAATGGTCCATGAATTAATATCAATGGTGAAGTGAACACTTAGTACAATTATGGTGCCCACCAGGCGGATCCAGGAGGAGGTTTTTAGATCCCTGGAGGCTTAAGCTCAGATGCCAGCTCTTAGCAGAAAGTTGGTTATTCAAACTGAGCTGAGGTCCACCTAGCTTCCCCTTGACTTTCTGACTGGGAATGGGATCCCTCTTCAGGCCACACCACTGCCAGCTTCCAACAGATGCCAGACCATTGGGACTGGCCAGTCCCATGCTGTGAATCTCCAAACTGTGAGCCAAAACACACTTTTGTCCTTCACAAGTAACTTCTCTCTGCAATTTTAGTTAAACTAAGGAGAAGCTGACCAAAACAATCCTCTTTTGGGAGTTTTCTCCTAGAGGCAACTGGAAAAGAAAATCTGGTTTTTGTAAGCATGCTGCTGGGAAGAAAGTCTGGAGCTGCTCACTCCTACCCGCATAGCAAAGCTGACTCAAGATGGGAGAGAGATAAGACAAAGAGAAATAGAAAGCAGCAAGACTGAGAAGTTGAGAAGTACAATAACACTGTTTTACTTCCTTGTTCCAAACATACCTGTAGTCAGATTCCCTGAGACGTTCAAACACATGAACTCCTCCCTGAAAAATTGTCTTTCTCCTGGAAATGTTTTGGTTTAGTTTTCCCTTTTTCTTTCTTTTTTTAAAGTCAGATCGACAGAGAGAGGAGGAGAGACAGAGAGGAAGATCTTCCATCCATTGATTTACTCCCCAAGAGGCCGCAAGGATCAGAGCTGAGCCAATCCTAAGCCAGGAGCACAAGCCTCTTCAAGGTTTCCCACGCGGGTGCAGGGTCCCAAGGCTTTAGGCCATCCTCGATTGCCTTCCCAGACCACAAGCAGGGAGCTGGATGGGAAGTGGGTCTGCCAGGATTAGAACCGGTACCCATATGGAATCTTGGTGCGTGCAAGGCGAGGACTTTAGCCACTAGGCTACTGCACCAGGCCCTTGTTTTAGGTTTTTACCACGTTCAAACCCTTGAGTAACCTCCATGAAAATCTTTCGTTTCTTAAAGCAGATAATTTCCTATTGAGTCACACACTATTAATGCACAATAACACAAAGTCTGCTGCCTGACAGACATCCCCAACTATGTCTCCTCATTAATTAGTTGAACCCTAGGAATGAACATGATTTCTAAAAATAAGTAATTTAGAGTCAGCATCTCCACAATTAAAATGAGGACTGGGGGGGTCCACGCCATGGTATTGTGGATTAAGCCTTCACCTGCAGGGCTGGCAACCGCTGATGCATGTCCTGGCCACTCCATTTCTGATGGCCTGGAAAAGCAGCCAGAGAAGCCCAAGTGCTTGGGTCCCGACACCCGTATTAGAAAGATCCTGGAGGAAGCTCCAGGCTTTAGACTCTAGGCCACAAAGCAGCCTAACCCTGACCATCAAGGGTCATTTGGGAGTCAACCAGAGGATGGAAGCTCTCTCCCTCTCTGTTTCCCCTTCTCTGTAACTTTGCCTTTTTCAAATTAAAATAAGCATTTTAAAAATGAGGACTGCATGGACTCTACCCACCACATGTCCAAAAGCAATCACTAGATATAGTTATTAACTTTTTTCTAAAATTATTAACATTAATATTGCTTATATTTTGTCACACTTTGCTTTTTATAACGGAAACCTAAAAATCTTTAAATTTTTTTTTATTTCCTTATGCCATTATTTGTTTTAAAGAGACAAAGTGGGGAGAAAGGGCAGGACAGAGAGAGAGAGCTCTCATCCACTGTTCGTTCTCCAGCTACTGGCAACAACCAGGGCTAGGTCAGAGCAAAGCCAGGAATTCAAAACACAATGCAGGTATCCAAAGACCTGTGTCATCACCTGATGCCGCCCAGAGCTGACGTTGGCAGGAAGCTGGCGTTGGGAGCAGAGCTGGCACTTGAGTCTGGGTCCCTGAGGTGGAGTGTAAGATATCAACTACAGGTTACATCAACTGCTTCCATGAAAATTTTATAGTATCTTCACATGTACAAACACAGCTTTGTACCCATCTGAGAGTACTTTTGCAGCATATTCCTGAACACAGAATTCTGGCCCAAGAATTTTTTTCAACATTTAACTGATTCATGGTTCTAATTTTTAGTTCATCTACGGAAACGATGGTAGAATATACAGAACTGAACTGTCTGATTGGCTGAGACTCCAAAGTGCTCAGAACTCCTCCTTGACTGAACAACTTAAACATTAAGTTTGCAGCAGGTAATAGGTTGCCTTTGACTTAATTAGTTGAAAGAAAAATGATCCCAAAAGAGAGTGGATGAACCAATTCCATCCCCTCTTCTGATTTGAGACGATGACAACTTGAGAACATGTGAAAGGACCAGTAGGTTTGTCACTCAAGATGCCAGCAGACTACGGTGGCAGTGAAAAGAAGTGGGGGTCATCCCAAAAGTTCATATTTTGATAATATCAATATATTTGGACTAGTAATATGCCGGCAGTAAATCTGACCGTAAAAGTTAGCTAATCCTATGCATTTGTTTAAACCAGCCCCCAAACCAAAAATAGCCCTTTTCTAGCTCTACAAAAAATTCTTCATTTGTTTAAACCAGCCCCCAAACCAAAAATAGCCCTTTTCTAGCTCTACAAAAAATTCCTGCAAACAGAAATACACATGAAAATGAAGCAAAAATGTCTCCATGTATTAGAATGTTAAGCAACAATTAAATTAAACTATAAGAATATTAAGGATGAATCTAAAAAAAACCAAGTAAAAGAATCAAGATACAAAAGAATTCATGCATTGTACCTCCTTGATAAAAATGATCTCAAAGTCTCATGGCTTAATACAACAGAAACAATTTATTGGTATTCATCATTTTTTTGTTTTTTAAAAAAGTTTTTATTTATTTACTTTTGTTATTTGCAAGACAGAGAAACAGAAAGACAAATCCCACCCACTAGCTTACTGGTCAAATGTCCATGACAATGGGAGCTGGACCAGGTTTGCATCAAGAGGTAATCATTCAATACAAGTCTCTCACAAGGGTATCAGAGAACCAGGTACGTGAGCCTCCACCTGCTTTTTCCCAGACTGTGCATTTGCAAGAAGCAGGAATCAATAGTAGAGTTGAATCTTGAACCCAGACACTCTGACATGCGATGTGGGTGTTCCCAGGAACAACATAACCATGGTGCCAAAACCTGTCTCCATGACTTCTCTGAGTCTGGTATTTGGGAGAGGTTTGGTGTAATCCAGGCAAAGGACTGCTCAGGAGGCTGATGCTAAGTATCTCTGGGTTGCAGTCATCTATAGACTTGATTGGGATTAGAGATTATATTTTTAAGGTTATTCAATTGCAAGGCAGGTAGGCAAGTGGATGCTGGCTATTGGTGGGAGGCCGTAGTTCCCATCCTTCCCTGAACTGATTGAGTTTCCTTCTGGCTCTTTCCAGGGTAGACATTACAAAGAACTAGCTGGAAACCTCAAAAACCTTTGAGGGCCTGGTCTTGGAAGTTGATCACACAGCCCAACCCTGATTCAAGCCAAGATCATTGGGACTATTACAGAAGCTAGATACCACAACTTCATTTATAGACAATCCAAAAATAGATGAAAATAAATTATATGCAGAACTTCAGAAGCTTATGGAAATGTGTTTTATGGGGGGGAGGGAGTAAAGTATGTATGGGTTTCAATGTTCTTTGCACCAAAATAAACTTATTTTTTATTCCATTTTTTCATGAACCCTTTGAAGTGCTCTCAGGCTTAAGAATGTGTGATTAGGTATTAGAGCTCTAGAAGAACAGAAGAAAATGATTACCATGAAAGAGGCTACCTCCTGGAGGAGGAGGTTGTGAATGGGCAAGGTTCATTGTTTATAAAAGAACACATTTACATTTTATGTAGTTTTCTATAAATGTGACACAGTTCATAAATGCAAGAAAAATTTTTTTAGAAAAACTAGACCAGAAGAGAACTGACTGGATAAACAGAAAGTATTCTTTCCTCTTTCATACTTCAAATATAGATCAACAGATGTGGTCTAAGGAAGAAAATCAACAATCAAGTCGCTAATTATAACACGAAATTAGCCAAGAGGTGATATTCTGTATACTTACAGGGATTTCCTTCCTCAGTCCTTACAACATTGTAGTTTCTTGGTCACTTATTAACAAATTAAGAAAATTGAGAATTAGAATGATTTTAGGTATCTTGCCCAAGATTACACATCTTGTAAACGATGGAGCCAGAATTTAACTGTTGAGCAATTCTGAAGTGGAGCAGGAGGCCATCTGATTTACAGACATTTTAAAAGTTTTCTTATTTTTGCCTAAATTGAATAAGATTTTGAAACCCTTAGCTGGATCAATCAACAAACCTTCCTTAGTATGAGACTGGTTCTATGACGGTATAAAAGTTATTTGTTAAGTGAATAAAAACACAAAGATTTACTATTTCATGAATGTCTTGCATGATGCTTGTCATGTGGCAAGCATTGTTTTATGTACTTAACTCGTTTACAGTCATCTGATCATCTCCTAGAGCCACTCTTTATTCATCTTCAAGAGGTATGTATCTGATATCCCTTGGTTATTCGACCCTAAGCAGAGAGTTCTGTGGCTCTAGCTTCTTGACCTTTGGCTCCTCGGTCTTGGTGCTCACTGGTATCAATTCAGTAACAGAACCTGAGCATCTACTCCTGGTTGGGTTCTGGCAAGGGGTGGGGGAGGTGAAACTAACAAAGATGAATGTAGCTTCATCTGCAACCCAGTAAGTGAACATTCATCCTGTGCAACTTTCTGACAACTTTTTGTGTTAACATGGCTGAGCACATCAAGTCCCTTGAGGTTTATTTGTAGCCCTCACAACAGGAAATGTGAATACATGGTGGCTTTTTTCTGCTTCTAATTTTAGTTCCTTTAATAAGCGCTAAATACACCTGATTCGGTTATTTTCCAGCCCAATATTTCTCCAATCATTCAGGAGCAAGTCTAAACCTGTCTGTAGTTTGAATGAAGAGATTTCAGCTTTCTTATCTGCAATGCCCCTGGGACACAGGGCTACTTCTACCCTGATATCGGTTCAGTCTAAGTTACACAGTCTTAGTGATGGAGAAGTCACTATTTTGTTCAATCAGTATTTGCCAGATGCACGTACAGACGTTACGGAAAACCTAGTTAAAAACCCCATTTTCTTTTGCCTCACTCTAGTTGTCAGGAGAAAAAGGAGTAAATGTGATTTTGTTAGAGAACATATGTTCTCTTACTTTTGGCTAATTTATGAATTTATCCTCTAGACAATTATTGGATTTCTCTCACGGGCTTGGTTCCAACCCTCTAAGAACGCACAATATGGGCAAGGGTACAGGTGGGAGGAGTGGGCATATGTGTGCATCATGGAAGTGATGGTAGATGCATATGGAAAGTTGGATAATTATGATACAGCACATTTCAGACAGTGTATATAGGGAATTTAGGAATAAGGGATCTGATGAGAGTTGCTAGGATTGAGCTAAATTCCTGAAGAAAATGACACCTAGTTTAAAAGTCTGAATAATTGGGTCCCTTGTTATAGCCTAGTAGCTAAAATCCTCACCTTGCATCCCATATGGTCACGTGTCCCAGCTGCCCCACTTCCTATCCAGATCCCTGTTTGTGGCCTAGCATAGCAGTCGAGGATGGCCCAAAGCTTTGGGACCCTGCTTCCACATGAGAACCCTGGAAGAAACTCCTGGTTCCTACTCCTGGCTTCAGATCAGCTCAGCTCTGGCCATTGAAGCCACTTGGGGAGTGAACCAGCAGACGGAAGACCTTCTCTTTCTCTCCTTCTCTCTGTATATCTGCCTTTTCAATGCAAAAACAAAAAAAAAAAATCTTTTAAAAAAAGTTTGAATACTTGTTATCGGCACATGGGGAAGAGACAGCAATCCCAGTCAGGGCGAAACTTTGCCTTGAATAGTGTTGGAACTCGGCAGCTTGTGATCATTGGAGTGGCTGACTGGAAGTTAGGAAGTGATCTGAAAAAATGAGAGAGCAGTAGGTAGATCCAGGACACAGAGAGCCTGGTCTCCAGTATTAAGAATTTGACCTTAATGCTTCAGCAGTGGGACTCTGACAAGCACTGAAAATAGGAAAAGGTGAGATGAGATGTGTGTTCTGGAAAGATCCATTCTGGGCAAAGTTCCAAAAAATATGTATGATTTTTGGCTTACCAGTTCAATTTCTAGGAAATGACCACAGATTGGAGCAAATATTCATTTCCTAGGGAGAAGCTAAAATCATTTTTACCTATAGGAGTGAAAATTTTGGAAACAATCTAATAGGAAAGAGATTAGAAAAATAAATTTCAGTAAATTCATGTGATGGAAAACATGACAAACTAAAAACATTAAAATAATTTTGTTGATAAGGAACACTACTCATAATAAACGTGCAAAAAACAAGTCAATGACAAAATAGTACATTCAATGTGATATTCTTTGGGGTATTTCTTTAGGTGTATACATACAAATATATTGAATGACATATGCCAGGATATCAATATCCCTGAATAATGAAAGAATCGGGCATTTAATTTTTAAATTTTTACTCATCTGTGTTTTCTAGTTTTTAAATGAATGCCAACAAATGCCATTACTTTTCTCACATGAAAATAAGTTTGTCTGGGGTAAGCGTTTAGCCTAACAGTTAAGAAATTAAAATGTTTACATCCCACATCAGATTACCTGGGTTCAGTTTTTGGTTCAGGCTCATGACTCCAGCTTCCTGCGAGTGCAGACCCTGAAAGGCAGCAGTGTTGGGTCACGTAATTGAATTTCTGGCATCAATGTGGGTGACCTACTAGGTTTGAACTCCCACCTCAAGGTTCCTGCTATCATAGGCAAATGTGGCGTGAACAAGAGGATAACAGTTCTTCTTCTCAATGCTCTAAAGTAAGTAATGAAGAAATAATAAGTAAATAAATAAAATGGTTCTGTTTTAAAACATGTTTGTGTAACACTGGAATTAAAAGATGTTTGTTTTGCTGCAAAACTGAAATCCATGCATACTATTATATACTCAATATATGTGCTTGAATCAACTTTTTGAAAATCTCTCATGCAAAACTTTTCATTACAATGTTTTCATAACAGAGAAATCGGAACCACGGTATAGGAGCTATAGATAAATTAAGCTGCATCACAGCTGAACTGTATGCAAGTGTAATGACTGAGCTCTGTGAGCTGACACAAAAAATAATCACGTTGCAACACAATACAGGTCAGTTCCTTTCTGTTTAAAAAACAAACTATGTGCACATGTGTGTCCATGTAATATGATGAAAACAATCAACAGATGCTATTGGTTGGTGAAGCAATTATAAAGAAATGTCACATTCAAAGTCATGCATTGTCTAATGTCTTACTTTGTTCCAATGCATACGGATGATCTTGGAAAGCAGAGGTAAACAATGCAACTTTGAATGTGTCATTGAGGCCAGCAATACAAACAGCAATGATTATGGCGAGAAATGTATCACCTATATACTTAATTCTTGAATTTCTCTTTAGGGCTTAACATAAGAACTTTTTCATCCATTCTTTCTAATTGCTTTAGTCACTACTTCAAAAAGCCAGAATGCAGAGAAAAAACCTGAACAACAAGTGTCTACTTATCTCCCAACACATCAGGTTGTGTACATTAAACTAGTATAGCTTCTTGTGCAACAATCATATCTCAATAGTGTATATTTTAAAGGCTGAGAAATTACTGGCCAGAACCTACATTTCTCATATTATCTCCTTTTAAAAAAAAATCCTCTTTTATTCAAAAGATGTAGAAAAAACAAAAAGAATAAATTATTTTCAACTTATCCTTCAGAAATACTTTCAGCACTTTTTACATGCACACAAATTTCATTTCAAAACAGGTTACACTATTTGCATTGTTTTCTACAGTTTTGTCACATGATACGGTTTGAGCAGCTTTTCATATAAAAATATACATAAAATGATTATGCCTACATATTATAAAGTACATATGTTTCTAGTTATATAAGTATATTTTATTACATAAAGAATGTATGAAATTGAATCACTAGTGGGTTTGTAGGTAGATTTATTTTAGGTTTACAAATGCCCAGAATATCTGTAAGAAATTGTATGTGAAAGACATGTATGCTTTTCTAGTCTGGGAGTCCATATTCTCAGAACTGACTGTGAAAGACACAGTGACTTTTGTAATCAATTCTTTGATGAGCACCTTGCTTCGTTCTAATTTGCACTATCGCAGATAGGGGAAACAAAAGAATGTACAGGCATTCTCGAGAGTGAGTGAGGAGGCTCAGGAGAAAGGAAAGAGGGAGAGAAGCAAATTCAGTGCACTGAACCCGTTACTGATTGATTGAATGTTTCATCGTTTGCTTCTCAGAAGGCCTCCCTTTGCCTTTGGGAAACTGCCCAGCCTAATTCCAGGTGATGTTGCTAGGACTGCTAACAGTAGGACTGAACTGCTGACCCAAGCTAGACCAAGAAATGTTCCATTCTAGACAGTTACATCTCCTACAGAGTACCCCCTGGAAGGGCAGGTTGTTGGAGCTGAGTCATCTAATAACAGTCCCTGAAACTCCTGCTGCAGGGGCCTTCCCAGGACCCCTGGTTCTGGTCTTTCTGCAGACAGGACTCCTCGACTCTTCCTTCTAGCTTTTGGGCTACAAAATATTTTTCAAAGTAATTTCTTCTTCTTGCTTAAATTAGTGAGTCAGGTAATTTGAACAACAATGCTAGTAGTCAGAATTAGCCCTACAGGAGCAGCTAAAGCTCAAAACCCCTCTTGATATTTTGCTGTTAATAAAATTAAAAACACACGCACAGAAGCATGCCAAATAATGCCAAGCATCTAGCTAAGGTCACACAGTATTTCTGACAGAGGTGGAACCAGATACAGATCTCTCCTTAGCAGAATGCAAAATTATTTGGGTTTTTAAAAGATTTATTGTATCCTTATTGTAAAGTCAGATATACAGTGAGAAGGAGAGACAGAAACAGCCTCTGTCTCCTGGTCCACTCCCCAACTGACTGCAACGGCCAGTGCTGTGCCAGTCCTAAGCCAGGAACCAGGAACTTCCTCCAGGTCTCCCACACAGGTTCAGAGTCCCAAGGCTTTGGGCCATCCTCAACTGCCCTTCCAAGCCACAAGCAGAGAGCTGGATGGAAGGCGGAGCAGCCAGGACAGGAACCAGCGCACACATGAGATTCTGGTGCATGCAAGGCAAGGACTTTAGCCACTAGGCTACCAGGCCAGGCCCTATTTAAAAAATGTTTAAAATAGGGGCCCGGCATGGTGGCCTAGTGGCTAAAGTCCTCGCCTTGAATGCGCCAGGAACCCATATGGGTGCCGGTTCTAATCCCGGCAGCTCCACTTCCCATCCAGCTCCCTGCTTATGGCCTGGGAAAGCAGTCGAGGAAGGCCCAAAGTCTTCAGACCCTTCACCTGCATGGGAGACCCAGAGCAAGCTCCTGTCCTGCCTTTGGATCAGCTCAGCTCCAGCCATTGCAGCAACTTGGGGAGTGGACCAGGAGACAGAGGCTCTTTCTGTCTCTCCTTCTCACTGTATATCTGACTTTACAATAAGAATACAATAAATCTTAAAAAATCTTATTCAAAATAATTTTCTTAATTATTATTTCATTAAAAAAATTATCTGAAATTATGCTCTTCATCCCAATTGTTAAAATTAGCTATCCTTGGCAAGAGAGAATGAGCAACTTAAACAATTTTTTTTCAGTATAATTTTATGTTTCTAGTTTAAATGTACAACTTTTACAATTAGAAAATAATTTTTAAATGCTCAACATCCACAGGGAAACCAGTAAAATCATAGTAAGGTATCAACTCATATCTGTTGGAATGGTCATTATCAAAAAGATGACAGTTAACAAGTGTTGACAAGGATGTGCAGAAAATGAACCCTAGTACACAGTAGTTAAAAAATAAGATAGTATAGCTATATTGAAAAATAGTCGGGAAACTTCTCAAAAGACTCATTACTGTATGATCCAGAAATCCTACCTCTGGAATTGAAATTGACCTAAGAGACAGTTGCATTCATCTTCATTTCTGCATTATTCAGAACGGCCATTTGTAAAGCAACCTATCTTCATCAACAGGTGAATGAACACAGAAAACATGGTCTACACACAGAGTGAAACACTCTTTAGCCTTTAGAAATAAGGAAATTATGCCATTTGACTCAATGTGTATGGAACTGAAGGACACCCATATCAGTACAATGAATGGGGTGATATGACAAAGAATTGAAGTATGCTACCAACAGCCATGTAAGTTTGCAAGTACTTTTTCCAGCCTGAACTCACACCTCATAGATTCACGCGAGACCCTCGGTCACAGATACCAACTAAGCCAGTCTGAGATACCTTACCCTTAGAAACTGTGAGGTAACCAATTTTGCTGTTTCAAGCCATCAGGTTTTAGGGTCATTTGTTGTGTAGCAATAGACAAAAAAAAAAAAAAAAAATCACCGGGCAAATTGTTCTAAACTCTTTTTTTCTTTGGCATTTTTCTCCATGTCTGCTGAGTTTTTTCTTTCTTTTACATGTAATTCGTCTTAAACGTTGTGCCCTTTGCCAAAATAACTGCTCCTATCTCTCCAAATTACACCTTCTTCGTCCAAACACAGACCACTGTGAACAGCGAGCACTCCATTTCAAATGCTAGGGAAATAAACTGATTGGTGATGAACGGGTCATGTGACTGATCACTCCAGTCCAATTCATGTGGAATAAAGTTCAGTTATATAATCATGGTTTCCTAGGGTCTAATTTTCTCGGTATGGAGAGGAGCAATACTCAGAGTAAGAAGATGAACATGAACCTGGCAGACACCTCCCCAGTACCCAACTCTACATGCTTGTCACCGTTAAGGAAGACAAGGATAAGACATGGCCACCTTCAGCAGGAGTTGGCACTGAGACAGGCATGTGGACAACTGGAGGATATCCTCATTGTCTTCCAAAATAGATGAGGGCTACACCCATACACCCAGGTTGATTCCACCTGGACATGGCACGAAGGATAATCTTTTTTTTTTTTTTTTACAAACAAGAGGTGACTTCAGGGGATTAAAGTAAGAAATATAGCAAATTGCATGCCAGGTAGTGATATTCATGGGTATATAACCTGAGGCTCCATGGACACAGAGGAAAATTTTATGCTTAACATCTAAGAAATTTTTTTATTTTTCTGTTAGTAAGGTGATAGTTTTTGCAAAGATTGGTTAAAATAAATAACTGTGGGCGAACCCCATTGACAAAAGAGCAAGTATCAGGATGAGTTAATAGGAAGCTTGGAAGAAATTTCTTTGGAGTTTTTAGATGCTGAAAAAGTCAAGCTCACTTTACTAGTTGGTGTCCAAAAACAGTAAGATGTTAACAGCCAGTCTTGTTGAAATCTAGCTCTCTGCCAGGATGCAATGGTAACATCTGTGATTCCAGTAACAGTTGTCTACTAGTGGATAGAATTTCTGACACTGAAAAGACGAACTAAGGTTAACTTCTACCATGTAAAGGCTGCCTCTGTTTTTTCAATTGCTTTGATGCTTTCACTGTGATGTAGCTAAACACACACACACACACACACACACACACACACACACACAAGAATGAGGATGAAAGTAGGAAAGCAATCGATAACATGTCTGCATTTCAGAATCCATCACCAGCATGGTTCAGACACAAGGACTTATTCGAATTTGATTTAAAATAGCCTTGAGAATGAGGATACAAAATGAACCCCTTTCAAATACAAAGCTTTCTAGACCAGCTCACAGACTACTTCCTGCTGTTCCCTCCAGAGTCCAAAGAGGCTGATCACATTGATAAAGCAAGATATGCTGAAACAAATCAGAAGGAAAATCTTCTGAGTCATCAGGTTGTCGCTGGAAAATACTAGATCCAACCTACACAGTTCCTTGAGTTTCAAAATATCATTTCGACTTTAAGCTACTCTCCAGTGTTTGAAATTTCAGAGCTTCTTCTCTGACAGTTGTCATTATGAGACAGAGAACTGGACTCCAAACGGCATACATCTGTTACAAGAATAGTGCTCACCGAGCACAGAGAGGAGACTCTCGTTAGATGGCATAGTACTTACCCTGCAGCAATTTTCATGGCTGGGCCTTGCTGGTCATGTGCCTTCTTGCTCTTAACTCCATTCCTTACAGAATGACATTCTTCAAGCTCTGCTGACCTCTGGCTCTCAAACGACCTGGCCAATGGAAGGGGCTGGTGTAAGACTTGAAGGGCAAGAGGAAGACGGAGCCAGAGAACGTCTTCTCCCCCTCAGCTTCATTTGGAACCCCTGGCAGTGGATGTTATCTCCTTTCTTCCTGGTCCTAGTTCCCTCCTAGCAATCTATTGTGATTCCACCTTCCAGCAAGTGCACCCAAATGCTGTATTTTGAGAACTTATATGCTTGCTCTCTATTTCGCTTACTCCACACCTGGGAATGATATTAGCTTCACACTATGGCTAATGTCACATTTGTCTTTGTAACCAGTTTCTTATTTTAAATTTTCTCTCTTGGAGGTATTTTGAGTCATAGCAGTTGTCTTGTCTAAGCTCTAAGTAATACAGGGACACAACCCTAACACACACATACATTCAAATTATACAGGTAAATGAGTAAATTATATAGTTCGGATGGCAGAAGTCAGTCTCTGAGTGTGACCTTTCTTCTACATCTTATGCTTTTGGCTTTAGTTTCTATAAATAGCCTTTTCCTTTTAGCATTCTAATGAAACTTCTTATTGCTATGCCATTCTTTGTACACGATGCTGATTAGTTTACTACTGGCTTTTTCCTCACGCACTTGGTCAGCTCTGACCAAGAAAGATGGAACACAGCAACTGTAGATGACATTAATTGAACACTAACTCTGTTCTAAAGGGTCTTCCATCCATCGTCGCAATTAGACCACAAACCCACCGATTACATGCAATTTTGAGGCTTGGCAATTAAATCTGATGTCTCCAAATGTGTTGACTATTGTTTCATCTTCAACAGAGATTGAATTTCCTGTGCATCCTAGAAAAAATAGGAGCAGATGACATGGGAACTGATAGCACTCCTTGCCACTGAGGACAGTGGCAGACGCGTAAGAGAGAACCAGGTTGGGAAAGCTTTGTGAACACAGACCCGGAGATGTATTTAAACATAAGCATGATTGTCCATGAAGGGAGTGCCATTGATATTGATATAATACATCACTTTTATAGTGAGTGGTAATTGACTCAATATGGATTGTTTTTAATTCAGATTTTAGTTTACTTCCAGAAGGAACTAAAGACCTTATCTTGTTTGAAATGAACACAACATCAATACTTTGTCCATAGGCTCTTGTTCAGCATTATGATGAGGCACATTCATAATTCCTATCATTAAAAAAAAGCAGAGTTGCTAGATTTAGAAACCAAATAATCATTCCCACCCAAAGTAAATATAATTACCACCTACCTCACCTCCATATGAAATGTATGGAAAAATATTACTGTTTGTTCTAACTGGAGGCCGTAACCACTGTGCAAAGCATTGCAGTGGTCTTGCCTACATATTATACTGAAACCATGATGAGTAAAATTGTGTTCATAGACAATTACCTGCAAAGTTTTAGGTTTTATTAAATTATACTTGCTCAAAGTTAGGACTTCTGGTATTTTGAATGAGTAAATAAAACGCAAAATTGGGGGCCCGGTGCGACAACCTAGTGGCTAAAGTCTTCGCTTTGCACGTGCCAGGATCCCATAAGCTCACTGGTTCATGTGCCAGTTGCTACACTTCCCATCCAGCTCCCTGCTTGTGCCCTGGGAAAACAGGTGAGGACAGCCTAAAGTGAGACTTGGAAGAAGCTCCTGGCTTTGGATCAGCTCAGCTCCAGCCGTTGTGGCCATTTGGGAAGTGAATCACCAGACAGAAGATCCTCCTCTCTGTCTCTCCTGATATCTGTATATCAGCCTTTCCAATAAAAATAAATCTTTTCTAAAAAAAGGAAAAAGCAAAATTGGCCCCACAATCCATAATCATCCACAAGGAAATGTATGTCTCTGTGTACACACATGTATGCACACAGACACACATATACACAGACATTTATTTACACAGGTGAATTTTGACTCATGTTAGAAAGCAGAAAATAGGGCCCGGCACAGTGGCCTAGCGGCTGAAATCCTTACCTTGAATCCCATATGGGCCCTGGTTCTAATCCTGGCAGCCCCACTTCTCACCCAGCGGCCTGGGAAAGCAGTCGAGGACAGCCCAAAGCCTTGGGATCCTGCACCTGTATGGAAGACCTGGAAGAAGTTCTTGGCTCCTGGCTTCAGATCGGTGCAGCACCAGCCACTGAGGTCACTCGGGGAATGAATCATTGAATGGAAGACCTTAGTCTCTCTCTCTCTCTCTCTCTCTCTCTCTCTCTCTCTCTCCTCTCTGTATATCCGACTTTGTAATAAAAATAAATAAATCTTAAAAAAAAAACAAAGCAGAAAATAAGCATGCATCTCTGTCCATAGAATGAAGCATGTTCTGGAAAATGAATGATGAAATCAAGAATTGAAAAACACTGCTCAATGAGAACCAGTGTTGACTTATGAACCCCAGCTGTGAAGGCTGACAGGTGGCCAAGTGCAACAGTTGTAGCAGAAGGAAGTGAAATATTCCTGCAGAAGGACAGAGTCCTAGTTTGCAAGATAGCAAATTCAGCTGCATACTTGATGTACATGTACAAGAAATGTGGCAGCGACATTGTGGCACCACAAATCAAGCTGCCACTTGCAACATCGGTATCCCCTATCAGCACCATCAGTGCTGGTTCAAGCTCCAGCTACTCCTATTTCAATCCAGCTCCCTGCTGGTGTGGTGAGAAAGCAGTAGAGGATGGCCCAAGTACTTGAGTACTTGCTACCCACGTTGGAGACAAGGCTCCTGTCTTCAACATGACACAGTACTAGCCATTGTGGCCAATTGAAGAGTGAACCAGTGGATGGAAACTCTCTCAATCTCTCGCTCAATCTCTCCCTTTCTCTTCTGTTCTCTCCTTCTCTCTCCCCCTCTATTCTGTTCTGACCTTTAAAATAAATAAGTAAATATTCTTTCAAAAAAAAGGTGGTGGGGGGGAAATGACAAGAAATACAAGAAATACCTTTCCCCTTCTCGTAAACAGAAAGAGAGAACTGTCTTTTTAAAGTGTTGGGGGTCAGTTCAATAATTTTTGCTTTAGAATTCAAGAGCAAAAATGTGTTATTCATACCACAAGAAGGAATTCTGAAAACTGGTAGCAGGTGCCTCTGAATTTGGTTGAGTATCAAAATTCAAATTCATTTACTACATTTCTAAAATGCATGTGGTTGCAAATAGAATACTTCTAGAAAATCTAGACTTATTTCCAAAGTTGCTGCCTTGGGAACATTATTTGGTTCAGCTTATAAAATGGCTACAGTGATCTTCATCTTCTTGACAGGGATACTTGCAGCCAGCATGTCCGGATATACCCCAGCCTGCTTCCTACTTACTGCGCTCCTTCTCTCACTCATTTTTTTAGAACCCACTAGACCTGAACTTCACAAGTGGCTAAGTTGAAACCTGACCCTGCAAGAGTCTGTTGGGAGATAGCTTCACTGCCAAGGCCAATATGGGGTCTGACTGGAAGGTGCTCAGATCAGTATTGGTTCTTAAATATGCAAACACTTCATGGACAGGGTGTAGGTAGAAATGAAACAGCATCATGTAACAGGATATGCTTTAGAGAGCCTCACAAACCCTGTGCATGTGAAGCACCATCCCTCAGGAAAGTTGTCTTCTGTATTAACACTGGAGAGTATTTGCTCAGACAGCCTGGCGATATCTATGGAGAAAGCATTATCCATTTTGCCACGTCAAAGATGACATTGCCTCTACTGTCAAAAAGACCAATCTAGTCCAAGACCCACAGGTACAGAAGTCACAGGGATCAACCTGAAAGATCTCCCAGTGGTCAGAGCAAAACAATTCAAGCAGCAAAATGAATGTTGATAGTTGGTTTACAATGCCAAGAAAAGAACCAAATGTACATGCATCCATCCTAACAGAAACAAATGATGAAGAATATTATACTATAGGCTGGATGGTATCTGAGTGTGAGGGTGGGATATGAGTATGTGTGAGTGATGTGGGTGTGAGAGAAACGAAAGGTGTGTGAATACAGGAAAGGGTATGTTAGGTGTGTCAAAGTATGCATCTCTATGTGTAAACATTCTCAATATATTTTTTGAAAAGATTTATTTATTTGAAACAGTGACAGAGGAAGAAAGAGAGAGAGAGAGAGAGAGAGAGAGAGAGAGAGAGAGAGTCAGTCTTCCATCTGCTAGTTCACGCCACAAATGGCCACAATAGCCAAGTCTGGGGCAAGCCAAAGTCAGGAGCTAGGATTCCCACATGGATAGCAAGAAGCAAGTACTTGGGCCATCTATCACCACCTTCACAGGTGCACCAGCAGGATGTGGGATCGGAAGCAGAGCAGCTGGGATTCAAACCAGTGCTTCAGTATGTGATATTGGCATCAAAGGTGGTGGCTTACCCCACTGCACCACAATGCTTTTTCTTTATTATTTTCTTCATGTCATCAATATTCTTTGTATAAACAAAATTTAAACATGTTGTTTTGCCTTCATGACAGGCTCTAGGCTAAAATGTCCATTTATTTCCTTGTAAAATCACACTCTTCAAAAGAAAACATTTTTTTTTTCTGTAACTCTTAAAATGAACCCATAGAACTGCCTGGTGAAAGAATGGGAGCATGACTTTCCTTTTGTTCTTGTAGCTTGTAAAACTAATGCAAATATGGTTAAGACTAATGGGAGAAATTCCAGGAATTAGACATTTGACAAAAATAATAATTAAGGTACATATGGTGGACTTCTTTTTATTATTTAATGGTTAGAATAATACAATAGAATCAGGCATTGGGTTCCTGCCAAATTCTCCTTCTTATTTTTAGTCTTAAACAAAAAGCACCACTGCTATCCAGACAAATAATCTTCCCAAATACAACATGTTATTAACTCAATCGTTGTTGTGGTTTTCTTCCTTTTCTTTTTTTGCAATAAAGTTAGGAATATATTCCAAATGAAACATGATGAAACAACTCCCATAGGAGGGAAATACTTTGAATTTCCAGCATGGTGCATGTCCTTCACTTGGTATATACTATGGGAATGTGGCCAGGCAGGTCCCTAAGATGTTCATTAGCACTAATGGGAGAGATGAGGCCCAGGCACATAATATCTGTGCAATCCTCAAAGTGCTGGTCTATGTGGGAGACCAATTAGCATCCCAGGGCTCAATGCTTCTAGCATTTGTCCATCAGAGAGCATGTCTCTTATGAAGAATGTCTTCCTATCATTTGTAGTCAATTTTCACTCCATCTTGGAAAGCAGAATTCATTTTTGTAAGTGAATAAAATGACATACTGACTATTTAAGCTTTGGCTACCGAGCCGGGAGAAAGAATCGAAAGATTAAGTCCCTTCTTACTCTTCTCAAATTCAAAAGAGGGAGTTTGAAGAAACCTTGTAGTGTCATTTAATAATCAAGGGCAGAGTTACTTGGTTTTTTCTTCAGAAATTTGATGACAAAAATGATGCTTTGCCAAGTACTCTGATTTCAAGAGCCTGTATTTGGTGGAGACCACTGCTGGCAATGAGATGCTGGACCAGATGAAATGGATGATCTGACACAAAAGCACAGATTAAGCCAAGTATTCGTGCTCTGATATGTCCTCATGACTCACAGCACAACCTCAAATAACCTCTCTAACAGCTCTCCTAACTGTTCAATGGGCAACAAATTTGTATTTCACAGTATGCAAGCTCAATTACCTAGTTACTTAAGTCAAACTTTTAATCATCCATGTGCTGTTTATTCCTCACACATTCAGATCTGTAAGCACAAAAAAACACAGCCCTCTTTATACAAAGTTAAGTGGCAGACTCTTAAGTAGAGTTTGTTGTTTGTTGTTTATACTCTTTCATGTTTTGACATTGCCTCTGATAGAAATCAACTACAACTGATAGATCTAAATAACCAACGTTTGTCTCACTGGCAAAGCAATACTTTTCATTAACTTGAGTGATTAGATCTCTGAATTCTCTGGACAATATGCCATGCATAAATTCACATGGGCAGCCTTTCATATTTAGAATTTGGAGAAAATAGTAACTAGAATTTATAAATATATTATCTAACACTGGAAGTAGTTCTGTTTCTTTGAAGGAACACCAGATGAAAAAACTAACTTTTTAAGACCTGTTTATTTCATTTGAAAATCAGAGCTACAGAGTGAGAGAGAGAGAAAACAGAAAGAAACAGAGATGTTCCATCTGTTAGTTCACTCCTCAGATGGCCAAAATGGCCAGGGATGAGTCAGGCCAAAGCCAGGAGCCAGGAGCTCTTTCCAAGTCTGCGTTTTTGGTAACAGGGATTCAAACACTTGGGCTATCCTCCACTGCTTTTCCCCAGGCCATTAGGAGGGAGCTGGATCAACATCTGGGAATGAACCAGCACTCACATGTGATTCTGGTGACTCCAGTGCCTTTACCTGCTGTGTCACAACACCAGCCCCAACAACTGACTTAAAGATTTTTATTTATAAAAAGGGAACAAAGGCCTGGTGTGGTAGCCTAGGGGCTAAAGTCCTCACCTTGCATGCACCAGGATCCCATAGGGGCACCAGTTCGTATCCCGGTTACCCCACTTCCTATCCAGTTCCCTACTTGTGGCCTGGGAAAGCAGTCGAGGATGGCCTAAAGCCTTGGGACCCTGCACCTGTGTGGGAACACCTGGAAGAAGCTCCAGGCTCCTGGCTTAGGATCAGCTCAGCTCCAGCTGTTGTGGCCACTTGGGGAGTAAATCAGCAGATAGAAGATCTTACCTCGCTGTCTCTCCTCTCTGAAAAATCTGACTTTCCAATATAAATAAATAAATAAATAAATAAATCTTGCTTTTTTTTAAAGGTTTATTCATTTTATTACAGTCAGATATACACAGAAGAGGAGAGACAGAGAGGAAGATCTTCCATCCGATGATTCACTCCCCAAGCGAGCTGCAAAGGGCCGATGCGCGCCAATCCGAAGCCGGGAACCAGGAACTTCCTCCAGGTCTCCTACACAGGTTCAGGGTCCCAAGGCTTTGGGCCATCCTCAACTGCTTTCCCAGGCCACAAGCAGGGAGCTGGATGGGAAGTGGAGCTGCCGGGATTAGAACCGGCGCCCATATGGGATCCCGGGGCGTTCAAGGCGAGGACTTTAGCTGCTAGGCCACGCCACCGGGCCCAATAAATCTTGCTTTAAAAGGGAACAATTGCATACACATCATGTACACAGTTTTAACAGCCTAATGATAGTCCCTCCACTGTCCCTCCCTCACTCACTCTTACCCTCACTTCTTCACTAATTTTTAAATTTTTAAATTTTACAATAACATACTTTCAGTTTCCTTAACCCTTCACCAAATAAAAAACTCAACAAGCAATAAGCAGAGGCACCTCAAAGTACTCGAGCACTGCTGGCAAAAATGTAAACTTGTACAATCTTTATGAAAGACATTATGGAAATTCCTCAGATATCTGAAAACAGATCTACCATATGACCCAGCCATGCCACTCCTGGCAATTTATCCAAAGGAAACGAAATTAGCATAGGAAAGAGTTATCAGTACTCCTCCGTGTTGGTAGTAGTTCACTCCCAATAGCTAAGATATGAAATCAATCAACCCAGATGTCCATCAACTGATGAATGCCTGGATAAAGAAATTAGAGCGCGCGCTCTCTCTCTCTCTCTCTCTCTCTCTCTCTCACACACACACACACACACACACACACACAGGAATACTACTCAACCATAAAGAAGCAACTGGCTTTTACTGCATGTTCTGTACAGATGTCTCTTTTGAATGTGAGTTGTTCATTTTTGGTTTCCTCCCTGTGTTTGACTTGGCAGCGTATGGTGGTTGAATTTGCTAGTATTGTAACTCCACCATATGCACCTGAAGGTCAGGAACTATATTTTAAATAGTTACTGCATAAAAACAAATACTTAATGAGCGATTATGAATGGCTTTTGCTGTTAGTGCAGCAACTAATTGTAGCTTCTAATGTAATTATTGATTTAAAACAGCTTTGTCTGAGCCATTGAAGAAAACAAATATGTTTGATCAGTGCCCTATAGTTCTCAGCAAATGTATTGCAGGACACTGAAGGGCTTTCCTAGCTCTTCATTCCAATTCCTTCCCTTGATTACATTTCCCAAGTTCAGATTGTTGAGGTTAGTATCCAATTCTGGTCCATGAGCCACCTGGGAGACAGAAAACCAACAATGCGAATCTGCCTGTTCGGGCTTAGGGTCTGCCTTGGTCCACACTCTGGTTCCTCAGTCTTCTGTGACTCTGATCATACCTGATCAGGTATCTAACACTGCAAATCAATCCAATGCAGGATATGGTGGCCCTAGGAGAGTGAGCTACAGACTTGGAACTGCAGAGGTTACAGCTGACACAGGTTCCCAGTCACCGGGATCTACAGTGTGGCACTGTGCTTGGCCCCAAGACACCACTTCTTATCACCAGTCAAGAGCATGGGAGGGACACTGAGGTAGACCCATTCCTAGGACTCTTCCGGTGAGTGGCTTGCTTGTGGGCTCCTCAATTATCTTGCCAAACTGTCCTTAATGCTGCTTTGAAGACTTGCCTCTGTATTTCGTCGGGGACCAACATGCAATGAGGTCTAATGGTTCTCCCGGGTTCTTTGTTTTCTCTCACATCCACCACACATTGAATTCAGTCTTACCCACTGTTTTACAAAGATCTCAGACAAATGACAGATCGTAAAGAGGGATGTCAACCCTTTCAAGCAGTTTTGGAACTGGAACAGCCTCCACAGAGGTCCCATTGTCCTAATGTCTCCTTGTCAAGCTCTGTGTTAAGAAGGATTCTGAAGACACAGCCATTTGGATAAATGTGCTGCCACTCCTCCTTTTAATGGCCACAGACAGCATTGCTAACCAATCACACCTATTTAAGAAACAGAGCTGTGCTGAGTTAGTGAGATCTGCCACAGGCACAGTGGTTATGCTAGAACATAAGGCAGCTACCATTGGGCCTTATCTTTTAAACAAGTTTTCACTGAGGTGGTAGTTAAACCACTCACCCAGATCTGATAATTACACACAGTATATGCACACTGAAATGTCACACTGCAGTTCATTAAATACATAGAAGCACAGTTCAAAAAGTTCACCAAAGAATTAAGACATAACTGTATGCTGTGGAAAAACTTTGAAATTTATGCATATTTCCCAAAACATGCATCTTCATGATTTCAAAACTTTTTACATCTGCATAGGTTTCAAAACTATTTACAACAAAATAAATGTATAGCTTTTAACTGTTTTTCTATTAACTTTTTGAAGTTCAGTTATAAAATCACTCAATTAAAAATAAAATCAGATCCATTTAGATAAATAAGCTGGATTTTTGTTAAATACACACATACAATGTTAAAAGTTGTATAGATAGTATCTAAAACATATATGGTATCCAACATAGATGTTGCCTAAAAGTTTATACAGAAAGACAGCCTTTCTCTGCTCTGCCTTTAGTGTTGCTTCCCAAAACTCCTCTAACTACCTCCTTTAATATGTATTTTCCTGTTTCTAAAATGTTGCATGTACTGTCATTTCTTGGTTCACCAACTTAAAGGGCATTTACCAACTTGACTGTATACTCCAGAAGGATTTAGCTCATATCCGGGTCCTATCATTTCCCTTTTTCTTAATATTCCAACATAGCCATTTGTTTTACTAAACCAATAATCAATATTGACACTATTTTCATGACCGAATCTTACTCTGACAGCTAGAATCATGCCTCCTGGTATATAAACGTGTGTTTCTGCAGGTGGTAATTAAGACTTATTTGCTGTTATTCCTATTGATTTTCTGGGGTCCGGGAGACCTCTCTGCAGAGTCCCTTTGTCTTCTGATCTGATTTGAGCTGATTTTTCTCTGAGCTAGCTGCAAGACTGCCTGCCCAGAGTCCATCTCTTGGGAGTAACAGTCTCCATTTTCCTATATGTGAGGTTTCCCTCTTTCGGTTTATTCATTCATTTCAATGCACTGTCTATACTCACTCCACTACTGTTCCTTCTTGCAGCTCCTTGTATTGTTGGCAGCTTCCGAAGGAAAACTGAGAAAGATGTAGATGTATTAAGCAGTAGTCTACAAGAAAATAGCTCCATGTTCTCCTTCACCTATTTACAGATTTCGAATATGAAAATTTAAGAGTACTTTCAAAATTTGTGAAAAATGGGATCGGAGGTTTACCTCAATTCAATAGCGTGTGGAAATCCATGCATAGTTTTTTTTTTTCACATATATCTCTTGTGAGCTTTTGGAAGACCTATTATACAATCTAGGATTAAATCCAAATTCAAAAAAACAAAATATTTCCCCTTATAACTAGAAAGGTACTCCTCTAGATCCTGACATTGCTGTTGAGAAATCTAAGGTCATTCTTTAGTCCATTTCCTTTGTTATATTGTTTTCCCTTCATGGAAGATTCTAGGCTTTTTCTTACTTCTTGGGCACTGAAATACTCACCAGAATATGTCACATTGTAAGGTCTTTGCTTGATTTCAAAGACAGAGATAGTTGTGTAGCAAGTTCATTGGGTACTTCTCTCAAAAACAACACTTGCAAGGGATAAAAAACAATATTGGACACAAAAATTAAACTTAAGTGCAGCTACAAAAGGATATGTTGGTTGATTACACAGGAGAGTTATGGGATTGGAGCAGCCCCTCAGAGATGTCCCTCATTGAGCAGGTAAGCCGGACTTTTATGCTCTTTCACCTACGGACCAATCATGGAGGCAGACGATTCCTCCAAATAACTTGGTCTTGAGTGACACTGCAGCCTTGGACTAAGGGCTCCTGTGCAAGAGAGAAGTATCTGAGAACCATGAGCTGCCAACATCAGCCCGGTATGGGGGATACATGCCGTTAATAAGAACAACACAAAGCAACATATTCTAACACGGGTCTTACCTTGATCATTGTGCTAAGCTCTTAGAGAATTTATTTATTCTGAACATTTATGTGAATAAGAGTACGAAATTTTATTGTGTTTGGTCTTTAATAATTTTCTCTCATTTTTTTCTCTATGAGCCAAAGTTTGTTTCTCTGGGACTGACCTGCACTAACCTTTCTTAGTTCATTGACAACCTCTTGAATGTTTCAGTTTATGCACCGAGCTGTTTCTTCAACTTTACTTTCCAATGTGCTTACTATGGTCCTATAATCACACAGTGAGTTCCAAAAGATTTGCAGGGATCAACAGGCGCACATGTTGTGTGGATTCATACTCTACTTATCACTTATGCTTTGTCATCATTTTGTGGAACTTTGGAAGAAAGAACAAACAGATGTTGTCCATCTGACATCAGAGACCAGGAATCATCAGTTAAGGCTGTCTTGATGCAGTCTGCCTCTGTTTTCTTTTGAATAGCTTCATTCCAATTGTGGTCAAAGAGAACTCGCTCAACAGAAGGTAAAGCAAAGTGAGCTGCAATATTCATCAAGACTCTTTCAAAGTTAAATAAGTGTTAACTTGACTTTCCACAGAAGCCCATAGATCCAATTCATTTTTATTTATTTATTTTTTTTATTACAAAGTCAGATATACAGAGGAGGAGAGACAGAGAGGAAGATCTTCCGTCCGATGATTCACTCCCCAAGTGAGCCGCAACGGGCCTGTACGCGCCGATCCGAAGCCAGGAACCTGGAACCTCTTCTGGGTCTCCCACGCGGGTGCAGGGTCCCAAAGCTTTGGGCCGTCCTCAACTGCTTTCCCAGGCCACAAGCAGGGAGCTGGATGGGAAGTGGAGCTGCCGGGATTAGAACAGGCGCCCATATGGGATCCTGGCGCGTTCAAGGCGAGGACTTCAGCCGCTAGGCCACGCTGCCGGGCCCAGATCCAATTCATTTTAAGAAGCATCAGCTGGGTGTTTTAATTAATCCGCACTTTGCCACATGTTTCAGGAAGCAAAGAGTTTCCAACTTTTTTTTTTAAAGGTTTATTTATATTTATTGGAAAGTCAGATATACAGAGAGGAGGAAAGACAGAGACAAAGGTGGTTTATTTATATTTACTGGAAAGTCAGATATACAGAGAGGAGAAAAGACAGAGAGAAAGGTCTTCCGTCCACTGGTTCACTCCCCAAGTGGCTGCAATGGCTGGAGCTGCACCGATCCAAAGCCAGGAGCCAGGAACTTCTTCCATGTCTCCCATGCAGGTACAGGGACCCAAGACCTTGGGCCATCCTTGACTGCTTCCCCAGGGCACAAGCAGGCAGCTGGATGGGAAGTGGGGCCGCTGGGATTAGAACTGGTGCTTATATGGGATCCTGGCGCATGCAAGGTGAGGACTTTAGCCGCTAGGCTACTGCACCAGACCTGAGTTTCAAACTTCTTAAGAATTTTCAACAAAGTCATTTTTAACCCAACTGGTCATTCTTCACAATGACAGGTGGTGGAAATTTCCATTCTCTCTTGTACTCTATGCTTTTCAATAGGGCCACATATTTCCCAGTGCTGATCACAAAATGGCATGTAGAACCACTGTCAGCTATTGGCAATTCATTCCAGTTTAGAGAAAGCATAGACAACTCATGAGCTGTGGTCTGAATATCTGTGTCTTCCCATGCCTATCAATCCATACATGGAAGCCTAATCTTCAGTATGATGTAAGAGCTAGAGACTGGAGCAGATTTTGAGCACACTGAGTAAGTCTCAGCTTGGGATGTCTGTATCCCACATCAGGTGTCTGCTCTGAGTGCCAGCTACTCTGCTTCCTGCTGTTGCCCTGGAAGACAGCAGATAATGGCCCAAGTACTTGGGTCCCTACCATCCATCCACATAGGAATCCAGATTGAGTTCCAGGCTCCTGGCTTCAGCCTGGTGCAGTCCTGGCTGTTGCCGGCATTTATGGAATGAATCAGCATTTGGAAGATATCTATCTCCATTTTGTGATTCTGACTTTTAAATAATAAATCTTTTTTTTAAAAATGCATATATTTTAAAGTTGTTTTTATTGACACACACACTTATCTTTCAATTCAACTTATCTATGAACTTATTAAAATCCCCTTTAATAATTACAGAATTTTTTTTCATGTATAGGAGCCTCATGATTATAACCAGTGACTATCAGTGAGATCAGTTACTGACAGGTTCAAATCCTAGAGATGTGTCTTCTTTATACTGTGTTATTAGAATAATGCTTTAATTTAGATGCTTTTATTTATCTGTAGAATGGGAATAATTAAGAGAACCGACATTTGACACTTGTTGCCAAATGACACAAGGAAATTCACATAAAATATCTTGCATGTCTTTTGCTTAGTGAACAAAGGAATGTGTGGTAAATACTAACTACTATCAATATTAAGATAGTTACTGCTGCTGCCTTATCTACTTGCCAGTTTTGGTATAGTGAACAATTTGTTATGATTTTTTTTTAAAGATTTATTTATTTTTATTACAGCCAGATATACACAGAGGAGGAGAGACAGAGAGAAACATCTTCCATCCGATGATTCACTCCCCAAGTGACCACAACAGCCGGTGCTGTGCCGATCCGATGCCGGGAACCTGGAACCTCTTCCGGGTCTCCCACGCGGGTGCAGGGTCCCAAATCTCTGGGCCGTCCTCGACTGCTTTCCCAGGCCACAAGCAGGGAGCTGGATGGGAAGTGGGGCTGCCGGGATTAGAACCGGCGCCCATATGGGATCCCAGGGTGTGTTTAAGGCGAGGACTTTAGCCGCTAGGCCACACCGCCGGGCCCAATTTGTTACGATTTAAGACAGAAAGCAAGCAGCATAAACTGGAAAATTCAGGGACAAGTATTGTAGCATAGCACGTTAAGCTGTAGCTTGGCACACATATAGGAGCACCAGGGTTTTGCTCCCAGGTACTGTTTCTGTTAATGTGCCTCAGAAGGCAGCAATGATAACCAAATACTTACGTTCCTGACACTTGTAGGAAATCCAAGTAGAGTTCTGGGTTCCTGGCTTCAGTTTGGCCCATTCTTGGCTGTTGGTGGGTATCTGAGGAGTGAATCAATAGATGGATATTTCTCTCTTTCCCTCTATCTCAACTCTCCCTCTATCTCTCCTACTCCCACAATCACTCTGCTTTTCAAATATAACATTTTTTAAAGGATAAGCTGGAATATTTGTGTTTTTCTATGGAGATACTGGTGGAAAAGGCCTTGAAGGTCAGAGTCAGGAGATGTTGAGCCCAGCTAGCAAGATGACCTTCTTAGTGGGCTGGAATCTCTTGTTCTGGTGAAGGCCCAAGTAGGGCTTCTAATTTTCCAACTTTGTTCTCTTCTCTTCTTGATAAGAAGGTGAGACCATAGGAGTCCTTGACCAGTTGACAGTTTGACCAGTTTCACAGCTGGCAACTGCCTGCCAGTCTGCATTGTTCAAAAGATGAGTGATAATGAGAAGCTTCCTAATTATCTGAGCTCCAGCCTTGTCAGACTGTAAATCTCTTCATGAGATGAAGTTAATTGGTACTGTCAAGGAGAGAAATTCAAAAAGACTTGGATAATAAGCAGATATGGAATTCAGTTCAGATCACTATTTTCCATTGTTTCTGTTCATAGCACTCTTACATAACCTTTCATCTCACTGTTCACACACTGGAAGAAAGCAGGTTTTGTCCTTTCTCCTACTTGCACTGTGTGTTGGCAAAAGGAAAACTTTGTGGAATATTATTCCTGCTCCTCAGTGGCAGAGGCATTCTAAAATCTAAAACTGGAATTGCACCTTTGACATCCCATCAGATTAGTTTTTAGGGATAAAGTTTCAACTCTTATAAAATAAACTTGGGGTTTTCAAGCGGAAGACAAGGTTTCAAATCCAATTCTTCTCCTGAAAATACTAGGGAGTATGAATGTCTTACATCGCTACTCAGACACACAGTATCTTCATCTGTATTCTTCACCTACTGATCCCTGTCACCGAAGCACGAAAGTTTTTGAAAGACAATAGATACATAAATGAGCATGACTATGTTTCAGCAACTTCATAGTCACTGAAATTTGACTTCAATGCAGTTTTCACTAATCATGTAGTAATATTCATATTTTAAATTAATTTTCTACCATTAGGAAGTATAAGAAAGCATTCTTTTAAGACTTAGAAAAACAAGCAGCCAGCTGGATTTAGCTACCCTGCAGTAATTTGTCAACTGCTGTTGGGTCACCTGTTGTCAATCACTCTGCTTTTCTTTTTTGACACTGTATGAAGCTATTCTTTGTCCTAACTTCAGTCTTCTTATAGCCAAATGGAATTGATAGTGGGCCCAACTAACAGAGAGAATGATACTGAATGGTATATATCTGGCATTTTTCTTTCTCCATATGCTAATAAACTTGGTTGTTTATATTAGCCTATATTCTTTCAGTTGTCAGTAATGGGGAAAGAGACAAACTTGGCTTAACAATTAGGTTTTAAACACTTTGCTGTTTTTTACAGCCCAGGAATAACTGCATTTAGAGGCTTGGGCAATGTCATTGGGCTGACTATATTATCAGACAAGTTCTGTTTCAGTGATGTAATCTGCCAGTCCCACATTTACGACTTAATTTATAAACAAAAGTAAAGAGAGGGTGTTGCTGTCAGGTGCCAGGCAGCATTTTAGAATTAACTCTAATTGCACCTGATTGGCTTAGCTTAAGGTATGTATCCATCTCTGAAGCATTCATCATGGCTAAGTGGATGTGACACTCTGTTGACTAGGTGTTAATCACGTATCTTCTAGTGTAAAGGGTGGGGGTGGATAGTGAAATCAACTCTACTCAAGCATAGAGTGCAGAAGACAGATGATCCCCCAAAGAAAATTCAGTGTGCCATTACCTGGCAAACAGTGAGGACTTGGCATAATGGCACAGCTGGCTAAACCTCTGTGACACAGACATCCCATGTTGCAGTGCTGGTTCAAGTCCCACGTAATCTGGCATAATGCTCATGATCAGATGTAGTTTCTGGCTCCTGACTTCAGCCTGGCTCAGCCCTGGCTATGGCAGCCATTTAGGGAGTGAACTATGGATGAAAGATCTGTCTCTTTGTTTGTCTTTATTCAACTCTGCCTGTTACTCTGCTTTCAACATAAATTCATAAATAAATCTTTTAAAATACTATAAAATAAAGAATGAGCAGCGGGCAACAAAACATAAATATGTGAACCTCAGAGTTCTCATCCACAAAATCTGATATTAAGAATTTGACCTATTTTCTTTCCAACTGGGAGAAATGGAATGAGAGACACTTGCATAGCTGATGACTATTTTTGTAGCTATTTGGTGTTTTGCAATTTTTCAAGGAATTATTTCATTTAAGTCATTATGTTGTTTATCTCTCCCAAAAAGAAATGTCTTCAGAAAATTAGATCCTAAATATTTAATTTCTCCCAAGAGGTCTATTGAAGATACTGGTCCCCTTTCTTGTATTGTTTCCTTATTTTTCACAAAGTCCTTCTTCCCAATGCTTCTGGACACTGAAAGTCCATCCACAGATAATTTAAACTTTCTCTCTTATCAATCACCAGGCACTCAACTGACATTATAAAGAAAAGAAAAGGCCTCAGAATATGGTCTTATCTACTGTTCTTAGGATACAGTTAGATCTGCTGTGACAGCTTAATCTTTTTTCTTCAAAGGGTTCCCCACTAACATTTCTGAAACAGTCCCTCTGATTTAAACTCACAAAGTTATATCCCATAAACTATAACTTTTACATGTAATACTAGAGACCTGAGTACTTAAAAATCCATGCCCTTTTGTATGCAATGTTGATTCTTCTCTGTCATTCCAATAGGTCTAGTTCTTTCTCTCATGTGTCCTCTTCATATTCCTTAAATCATTTTCTTTATTAAATTTCCTGCTTGTCTTGGTAACCCACTGACAGCCACACAGCTGAGAATTGACAGAGCTGCGATTTAAGTTCAATCTGTTTGATCGTAAAGTACACTCCCTTGCTACTGTATTTTATTCTTAATCATTCTCTTGGTCTATTATTTACCATAGAGCTCTTGAAGATGTGCTCTGAACCAGCTATAAATTATTAGAAATCACCAAAGACCCAGTCCCCACCTACACAAAAATTCACAATGGGATGAAAGTGACATCAGCAGTCAGTTTAATTAAACAGAACTGTTATGGTTGAAGCATACATGTGATGAAAAATTATATACAAGGGCTAGATCTGTTGCTTGACTTCCAGGCCTGGATTATCAAGGATCTATTAGAATTCTTTTTTTTTTTTTGAGGGGGGGGGATTACTCTCATGATCAATTACTTCTTAAAATAATATTCAAAGCTTAATGGCTAAAAACAATAACATTCTTTTCATTCTTTCTTTTTTTGTCAACTGAGCTTAATTGTGTGTCTCTTCTGTTAAGGCCAACTCCTAGGTCTTCATTCAGGTAAGAGTTTGGTCAACGTTGGAACATGCATGTTGAGCACTGAGACTCCTGCATCTCTCTGCCCATGGTCACTCGTCATTCAGAGGTCTGCCTTGAGCTCCTTACAGCGTGGTGACTGATTCCCAAAGGACTGGATGAACACTCATTAAAAAAAATAAAACTGGAAAGTGGCATCACATTAGTGGCTCTGTGACAAAACAGGACATATGGCTACGCTGAGAATCTATCTCGGAGGGACTTACACAAGAGCATGACTACAGCAGCCATGGAACACTGGAGGCAAGCAAAGAGATAATCCACCATAGCAGGTCTAGCTTTCACTGTGGTATCTTAGACTGAAAACACAGCGTCTTCAAGACAATATCACATTGATATTTTTATTTCTGGTATCACCATTCAGGAATAACTGCCAACACTGACATGTACATTGGCTATTTCTAAAATGTTCCTGTTATTGCTTGATCTCCTCTATAACATCTTTCACTTGTTTCCCTTCATTTTTTTCATACACCTCAACATCTGTTTTGTCGAGAATAATCTGCTAACTTAGAGAATCATAGGTGTATATTGGTTACTCCTCTGTTATAAAGAGATTCTAGGTGTGAAATGCTTGTTACTATTGTGTTGTGAAAGTCTGGAGGTGGGAGAAGATAGTGATCCTTGCTTGAGGATCTTTGGTGAATGCCTGAGGAGCTGGATTCTCTGGGCTTGACATCCATGGCCGGCAGCTGTTGTATCTCTTTGTCCTTTTAGTCACCATTTTTATATTAATGTGAAGATTTTAGGAAGTACTATTATAACTGAATTTGTTGCCTTATATTCATCTTTATAATCATCACCATGATTCTTAAGTACCTCTTCATATTCGATTCTTTCAACAATGCAAGATGTTTATTGCACATGGTCCAAGCTGCCATCCAAACATTGCTTCTACCTGGCCTGAACAAGTGTTTCAGCTTTTTTTTCCTGTTTTTTACACAGACACACACACACACACCCCACTTCTGAAAAACTGATCTGATTAGCACATTCTCTGGATGCCTTATTAATTTCTCCCTCCTTGCCTTATGCCCAGCCTCAGAACTTTTCAAACCCAAATACTCTTTCAAATTTACTACAAATTCATCATTCCTCAGGCCATCAGATTATTCTGCCCCTAATCCCTCAGGCTGTCATATTATTCTGCCACACAGTGATCTCTGTTTTGCCATTAATCTCCAAGAAAACATCTCAATTTCACATTGGCCAGTATTGGTCACTAGTCTTAGGTGCTTATTTAAGTTTTTAAAAAGTAATTAACCAAAGCAAAATAAGATTTAAAAATCACTTTTTGCAAGCATACTAGTCACATATCAACAGTGCTCACAGTGGCTAATGGCTACTGTATTGGACAGAAAAAAAGCACATTTTTTTTTTCATCTCAGAAAACTCCTTTGGACATCTAGGTCAATATCATCAGCTTCACAGTTTATTATTGTTCCTAACTTTGTATTGGCTTTCCAAGAGCACATTTTCAATTCCCTTCCTATCAGAGGACCTGAAAAACCTGATATTTCTTTTAGCTCGACTCCCTTGAAGTTAGTTGAAGTTATGAAGTTGTCCTTGTGACCCAGAGATAACCAATGCAACCTAAGGATATTCTTGTTTGGATGCTTTCTGGGTAACAGCTGCTTTACATGATGAAAATAGGGAAGCGCAGAAGAACCTCTCTCAGTAGATAAACCCATGTTTTTGAAAACAGACATGTGAGCAAGTCTTGTCTAAATCTAAAGCGGTCACTGTCTTGCGACCTTAAGGGAAACCCTGAGACCATCTCAGAGATCAACTCAGGGTCCTAAAGTGGACCAACGACTGAATAAACCCTGGGAATGCCTTCTCCTAAGCAGCTTGCTATGTAGTTAATTATATTGATTATTTAAACCTATAGTGGTTCTTTTTTCTGTTATTTGTGGCATTTAAGCATTCTGCTAACAAAAGAAGCTTTTGTACAGCAAAGGTAACAATCAACAAAGTGAAGAGGTAACCAATAGAATGGGAAAAAAAATCTTTGCGCACTACACAACCGGCAGGGGAATAATATCCAAGGTTTATAAACAGTTTCAGAAAGTCAACAACAACAAAACAAACAACACTGTTACGAAATGAGAGAAGGAAATAATTACGCATTTTTCAAAACAACTGATAGCCATATGAAAAAACGCTCAGGCTCAATAGCTATTAGGGAAATACAAATAAAAACTACATTGAGGTTCCAGCTGACTCTAGTGAGATTGGCCTACATTCAGAAATCTACTAACAACACCAGCTGGAGTGGATGTAGGGAAAGGGTACTGTACTCCACTCTCGGTGGGAGTGTAGGCTAGTGTAGCAATGATGGAAGCCACAGAATGCTAAGACAACTGAATACTGTACTATTACATGACCCATGACTCAGCTATCCCACCGCTGGTAATATATTCAAAGGAAGTGAAATCTGCATATGAGAAATTGATCTACAACTGCATGTGTATAGCAACACAATCCGCAATAGCAAAGAGATGGAGATGGAAATAACCCAGATGTCCGTTGAAAGAATAGATACAGAAACTGTGGTACATCTACTCCACAAAATATTTCTTAGCCATTAAAAAAAATCACATTTTACCATTTGCTGGAGACCATTATGCTCAGTGAAATCAGTCAATGTCAAAATGATAAATGCCATATAGTCTCTCTTATATAAGACAATGTTCAAACAAAATACAAAACATATATATATATATATACACACACCATATAAACTATATAATGGAGAATAACATACCAGGAAGTGAAGATATATTGCAGTATGTACCTCTATTTCCTAATAACAGGAGCACGCCCAATGAAACTGTTAAATATACTTTGACAACAGAATACTAGATTTTTTTTACCATTGCCTATACTTATAGTGCCACGGTACACTTAAAAAGCAGAATGTTGGATTTCTGACTGTTGCTGAAGGACTATACTGTTGTAATACTATGAGGGAAAATGGTGAGGGGGAGAATGGGGAGGGAGGAAGGGAAGGTCGAGGAGGGAATCCTTATACCTACAAAACTGTATCAGGGACAATAATGATAACAATACAAAATTACATTGTGTTAAATAAAATTACCCTTAATTATTTGACCTGCATTGCAAATGTATGAAGACAAGAAATATCTTCATGATGTCCTTGGGACTCAGGCACAGTTTCTAGAACGTGATCAATAAACTCAGGTGAGCTGACTCTTTTCCACTACCTTGAAAGATCAGCAGTAAGGAGCTACAAGGCTGGATAACAGGCTTGTGAATTTCTCTTCTGAAAATCTCTAATCTTAGCCTATGTGAAGAAGTGTGTCATTTTAACAGCAGCAACACTTCAATCTATATTTGTACCTGAAATTGACACTAGAAAGGTGAGAAAGGAAGAAATATAGCTCTTCATTTTTATCTGCAAGAAACACACAAAAAGATCAATTAAAATGCTATCTAGCAGTGTGATAACAGTAACAATTTGAAAGGAAGTCCTTGTTCTCATGGAAAGCTTTGCTAGGTAATCTAGTCACACTTAGATTTGAGAATCATTTGCAGTATACAGTGTGTGTGGAGTGATTTCTCTTGCTCTCTCTCTCTCTCTCGGTTTCCCTTGGACAGTTTATTACCAAAGATGTTTGAACTAAAATAGAATATTACTGAGTTCATTTAATCGGCTTTAACTTGCCTTTTGTTTCCAATGAATGCCAAAATTATAGGTGTGGAACTAATGTGAATTTGCATTTCATCCATCATTGGGTACCTAAAAGTGAAGACACCAGGAACTCTATGATCATTTTATGATGATACTATTTGGACAATTATCTCTTTTAACTTACTCTTGTCACTCTTGGATATAGGACTTGTTTACCAGGAGTTGCTCCATGCTCGGCATTGACTTGCCCAGCATTGACTTGCCCATCAATTCCAACAAAGACTGGAAGAGCCAGTGCTGGAACTGACAGGTCAATTTTCCATGCTCTCAGTTTTTCCTTCTGCACAATGAATGGAGTATAACATTTCATAACATGACTGTCATTAAGGTCTGATACCAGGGTTTGCCATGTGCTTGGTGTGCAATAAGGTGGCTTTCATAGTTTCTTAAGCCTTGTGTTCCTGACTGACTGGATGGTGATAGGTCTATAAAACCTCATGGGCCTGCAGGAAAAGAATCAAACAAGCTTTGAGAGACAGAACAGTATCCCAGCATATCCCTAAAGATGGATTATCACTTGGATTACAAATTTGGTCTATTTTCATTTTATAGATATATTTACTCTCATAAAGGATTTTTAAAAGAGGCTAAGAGAAAAGATGGGAAAAAGAGTGTGACTCCAGCTTTAAACTCATGTGTACCCTGGGAGGCAGCAGGTGATCATGTACTCGAGTGCTTGCTACCCACAAAGGTGGCCTGGGCTGAATTCCTCAATCCTGACTTCCATTTGACCCAGCTCTGGCTGTTGTGGTCATATGGGGAGTCAGCTGGTGGTTAGGAGCTTTCTCTCTGTATGTGTGTGTGTGTGTGTGTGTGTGTGTGTGTGTGTGTGTGTGTGTGTGTGTACAATCATTACTTCAGAAGTACAAGAAATAATATACATGACTCTTTTTGCTAATATTTTCATGATGGACAGAAGCAACATTACATGAAGTAGTATGAGGAATTCCTACGCACTTCTTGCTCAACTTCAGAATCATCAAATCAATCATGTCTCATTTATTCTCATATCTGAAATATTCATTTTCTTAAAAACTTTAATTAAATTTGACTGGCACTCACTGAAATGAGACCTGGGACGGAGTGAATGTTTAAGGGAGCACCTTTAGTATTTATTTCAAACTAGTTACCACAGAGCTTTGCACTGATAAGTGCCGAATGATTCCTTAAAGTCAGAGGCTCTGTTGTTTGTCACCTGGCAGGGCAGAGGAATGGCCATTGTGACCAGCACTCCAGGACCGTGCCTCCCCAGATGACCCACAAAGCCATTCCCTTCAGAGGTTGTTCTAGCCTCTCACTCCCTCCTCGGGGTACAACCAGCCTTTGAGTATGGGCCACACCAATCTCAAGACCTTTCCTCTCATATTTAAAAGAGTACTTTAAAAGCAGGGTGACAGAGAAGGAGTGAGAGAGAAATAGAGGTTTTTCTATCTCCTGGTTTCCTACACAGCCATAATGGCCAGGACTTAGCCAGCCTGAAACCAGGAGCCAGGAACTCAGATCTGGATCTAACTGTATGAGTGGCAGGCCCGTGCACTTGGGCCATCTTATAATGCTTTCCCAGGCACATTAGCAGGGAGCTGGACTGAAAACATAGCAGCTTGGCGGCAAGTTGCTTTGGTATGGATACACGTGTAGTAGGCAGTGATTTAACCCACTGTGCCACAATGTGAGCCCTGAGCCCCTTGAGATACTGAGCACCTAGGATGATCAGTTAGCCTTGATCTAACCATTCTCTGTGACTCTCCTTGGCTGCTGTCATCTCCTATGTGGTTTTCTCTCACAGCTCTGTATCAGTCGGATCCCCTCTGTGTTTCCTGGAGCATGAGCACAGCAGAGTTGAACAGTCAGGGTTAAAATCCCAGGTCTGTCGTCTAGCATGACTAAGGCAAGTTGCTTAACCCCTCTGCATTTCAGTCTCCCCATCTATAGTTAGCCAGCATCCCCACCTCCTGGAGTTATTACAGGGATAATGAGCTACCATATAAAACATGCTTGGAGCAGCCTCCTGGACAACTAATGGGTGACAGTCGTTCCAGCCCTCACCAACCCCAAAAGATAAGCGCTGTAACATGGATTGTACAGACTGGGGAAGGATCCACTGCCACTCTGGGAATCATGCAGACATCAGCTTCATTTATATCAGTGACATTCTCCCGCTGGGGTTTTATAAAAAGAAACCCAGAGAGTATCTGGGTTTACTTAAAAAGCTGAAGCAAATTATTCTCTAAGTATAATTAAGCACTTTCGAGAATCCAAAAGGAAACAATTATCTAACACTAAAGGGTAATCTTAATAATTCAAGATAAATTAAGAAAAAAAAAAACCTCCTCTGACCAGTCTTTGGGGAGACACAGCTTTTTGAAACAGCTGGGAGACACTCAGTAAGTCTCAGGTGATGTTATTCCTGCAACTCATTATTTACTTACACACAGGAAGGTGCTGACTCAGCAGGCAGAAGTTATGCCATTACTTCATTAATGTCTCTTTATGAATCTCATTATTTCCAATATCTCTATCCTGGTGACAGGTCCCCAGATTTTCTGAAATAGCTCTAGTTTTAAAGATCCTGTTGTCCTCTCTCAAATCAAGAAGTCCTTCCCAGGGCTGTGTCAATATCAGCATCCTTCCTCACTCAACATGACACATACAAGCAGCAGTCGCCTTTTTTACCAGCTACCAGATGAAGCTCCTGGCTCCTAGCTTAGCCCTGGTTACTGTGGCCACTTGGGAAATAAACCGGTAGAGGGAAGATTCTAGCTCCCTCCCTGTCTCTTTCTCTCTCTCTCTCCCTGTCTGTCTCTCCTGCATCTCTTTCAAATAAACAAATATTTTTTAAAAGCTCTTAATTGATGCGGTCATTTAAAGAGTCCATGTTAAATAGCTGCTGGCACGTGGAAGCATTAAAGTGGTTGCTGGGATCATATTCTTTTTTTTTTTTTAAGATTTATTTTGTTTGGAAAGTCAGATATACAGAGCGGAGGAGAGACCGAGAGGAAGATCTTCTGTCCGATGATTGACTCCCCAAGAGGCCGCAACGCCCAGAGCTGAGCCAATCCGAAGCCAGGTGCCAGGAGCTCTTTCGGATCTCCCACGCGGGTACAGGGTCCCAAGGCTTTGGGCTGTCCTCAATTGCCTTCCCAAACTGTACGCAGGGAGCTGGATGGGAAGTGGGGCCACGGGGACTAGAACCGGTGCCCATATGGGATCCTGGTGCATTCAAGGTGAAGACTTTAGTAGCTAGGCCCCGAGATCATAAATATTCTTTGGTTAAAGTAGACAAGTCCCTAAACCTCAGACATCTGAGGAAATCCAGTTACTAAATGGCTAAGATAAACAGAAAAATCTCAGAAAACCTAGAGCACCCTTCAGAGAACAGACAGAACAGAGATGAACAGGTTGGCATAAGTAGCTTTAATGACGTTCAGGAAAATACCACTTGTATAAAACAAGCACACAAGGCATTGAAAGGCTCAGCCAGGCAGGATTAGACACAAGCACCTAAGGAACAGTCTAGGTTCTCTGGGACTTACAGTCTCACAGATACACAGACGCTGCGGGACCTCAGCCCCAGGTCAAGTCTCAACCACCTCGGGGTGCGCCTTTATCCCCACAGGCTAACCAGTTACACAGTCCTAGTTTCTGGCTTGTCCACTGCTCCAAGAAATTTCATAGATTCTGGCTTCCCCAAGATGCTGCCAAAGAACTGTATAATAGAATGAGCACAGCAGAAATGGGGGAGTGATGGAATTTATTCCCATGATGGCCATGGGACTGGACAATAAGATGCTGGACTCTATGTTTGGTATACGCTTGCAATGGGGGAATCTCAACTGAACTTGAGCTGTGGTTATGCAACAAGGTGGAGGAATCCACCATGGTGGGAGGGTTTGGGGAGGGGTGGGGAGAATCCAAGTACCTATGAAACTGTGTCACATAATACAATGTAATTAATGAATTAAAAATAATAAATAATTAAAAAACAAACAAACAAACAAAAAAGAAAAACAGTGAAAGACAGGAAATAAGAAGATGATGGGCCACAGTTGATGGACCAAGACAAATGCACTACGCCTCCTCTGCTTTTTCTTAAGAGTGAACTGACCTGTTCTACTAAGTCTTATGTATTAAAAACAGAGACTTGGATGGCCCAAGACCTTGGGACCCTGCACCCCTTTGGGAGATCCGGAAGAAGCTTCTGACTCTTGGCTTTGGATCAGCTCAGCTCTAGCCATTGCAATCACTTGAGGTGTGAACCAGCAGATGGAAGATCTTTCTTTCTCTCTGCCTCTCCTCTCTGTAGATCTGCCTTTCCACAGAAAGTAAATGGATCTTAACAACAACAACAACAAACAGACTTACAGACACAGGTTGAGCATCTCTTACTGAAATGCTTGGCTAAGAAATGGTACAGATTTCAAAATTTTTTAGATTTTGTAACATGTGTTTCTATATCACAACTTTCCTTGGGGATGGAATTCAAGTCTATGAAATTCATGTTCACATTTACCTTGTACCCACAGCCTGAAGGTAATTGTATGCGATATTTTCAGCATGCTTATGTTTTGAATGAAGCCCAGCAGATGAAGTCAGCTGTGGAGTTTTTCACTGGTACTGTCATATCAACATTCAAAAGGTCTCAGATATTGAGACATTTTAGATTTTGATTTTTTTTAAGATTATTTATTTGAAACGGAGCGTTACAGAAAGAGAGAGGACTTGTGTGTGATCTTCCATCTACTGGTTTGCTCCCCAGATGGCTACAACAGCTGGGCCTGAAACAGGCCACAGTCAGGAGCCAGGAGCTTCATGCGAACTTCCCACATGGGTGCAGGGACCCGCATGGCTGTAGCTTTTCCAGGTGCATCAGCAGAGAGCTGGATTGGAAGTAGAGCAACTGGGACTTGAACCGGTGCTCATATGGAATGTTGGCACTGTAGGCATAATAAGCTTTACCTGTTACACCACAATGTTGGCACTGAATTTTGAATTTTTGTGGTTGTTGAACCTGAATTATTCAAAGCCAAACAGCAGAAACAGTTGAAAAGGGAGAGAAAGGGACAAGTGCAATAGTATAGACAGCTAAGCCTCAACCCATGGTACCAGCTTCCCATACAGGCACCAGTTTGAATCCAGGCTGCTCCATTTCCAATCCAACTCCTAGTTAATATGCTTGGAAGGGAAGTGCAGGATGGTCTTGGGCTCCTGTGCCATGTGAGAGACATGGAGGAAGCTCTAGGCTCCTGGCTTCAGACCAGTGCAGCTCCCACTAATACTCCAAGGCAAACAAGTTTAAAGTTACAACAGTTATTGCCAGGAAGAAAATGTAAGAGGCGATTCTAGCTAGCAAAACTGAGAGAGATCATTTTCATATTTTATTACTTCATACTACTTACAAAACTTCACACTGTTCAGGTGCAGTTGTGATTTTTTTTTTTTTTTGCCTGTAGAAGAGTATACACAGGCTATGTCATATGGGTTGACACATGTTTTTCTTGGTTTTGTTTCATTTCCTAGACCTTTGTGTTGCTTAGACATATTTTTTTAAAGATTTATTTATTTGTTATTAGATAGGCAGATATACAGGGAGAAGAGACAGAGAGGAAGATCTTCCATCTGATGGTTCACTCCTCAAGCAGCCGCAACGGCTGGAACTGAGCCAATTCAAAGCGAGCAGCCAGGAGTTCTTCCGGGTCTCCCGCGCGGACGCAGGGTCCCAAAGCTTTGGGCTGTCCTCAGCTGCTTTCCCAGGCCACAAGCAGGGATCTGGATGGGAAGTGGGGCTGGTGGGATTAGAACTGGCACCCCTATGGGATCCCGGCGCATGCAAGGCAAAGAGTTTAACCACTATGCTATCGCGCCGTGCCCTGTTGTTTGGATATTGATGTTGAATACATACTACCTTTGTGAACAAAATTATGGCAGGAGGGACAAGGATACAACCACAGGCTGCCATAGGTGGCAGGGCGGGTGAACACACAGCAGGTGGCATCTGCCCTCCTCAGAAGCATTAGCCCCGGGATGAAGGAATTAGTGATACACTGCATGGAAAACATTTTAGTGAAGCGCCTGGCACTGCTGGAAAAACACTGGTTATTACTATACCCTGTTACTGCTGGCCTTCAAGCGCCTGGCTCGCAAATCCACTGAACCAATCGCACCCGAAACAAATGAGTTTTTAAAGTCATCTGAAAAGGTTTGGGAACAAGTGTTCGGTGCCACAGTTAAGACACTGGGCAGCTATACCCCATGTTAGAGAACCCAGGTTTGAGCTCCAGCTCTGCTTCAAATCACAGTTCCTTGCTAACGTGGACTTGAGGAGGCAGTGAAAATGACTCAAGTTTCTACCACTAACTTCTACCACTAATTCAGATTGATCCCAAACTCTGTTTTGGCCAGGTCCAGCCTTAGCCATTTTAGATATCTGAGGAATGAAACAGTGAGTTCAGTCTCCATCCTTGTGTCTTTATTTACACACACATATATATATAGCAGGAGTGACAGAGAAAGTAAGAGGGAAAGACAGGGAGAAATCTTACATCTGCTGGTTCACTCCCCAGATGACCACAATGAAGCCAGGAGCCTGGAACTCCATTTGGGTCTGCCTCGTGTGGGGCATGGAGCCAGCACTTGGGCCATTCTCTGCTGCCCTCCCAGGGCCGTTAGCAGGGAGCTGCATGGGTAGTGGAGCAGCTGGGACTGGAAGCAGCATTCAAATATGGCATGCCGGCATGACAAGCAACGGCTTATTCTTCTGTGCCACAATACCAGCCCCTTTATCAGTCTTTCAAACGAGCTAATAACCATTAAAAAGAAAGAAATAAAGCAAGCAAGCAAGAAAGAAAGAAAGATTCCTTTTTTCTATGAATTTATGGTCTAAAGATTTTCCAGTGGTCTTAGGGCAAACCCTAGCCCCTAGCTTCACTTCTGTATGACTGAGTCTCTCCAGAGATGCAACATTGCCACAGATCCAGCTCAGAGACTGTGGGGAGCGTAAATCACAGAATGTGTCTGGCACCTGACAGGTAGTCAGTGCCCAGTCTGCAAGAGCCGGTGGGACTGTGCCTGTCACAAAGAGGAACGCAGTTCACATCCAGCTAGCATCTTGAAATAAGACAAGGTTTGCCAAAGATGCCTGGAGCCCCTTCGCTGTGGCTGGAGGCAGCAGCCCTGCTCTTCCAGACCCCTGGTGGCGAGGGTCGCCATCACTAGGAAATGCTGCCTCCCTGTGGAACTGTGCAGGCACAGTCAGGAGACAGGCCCATCTTCCAGCCGCTTCATCTCAAAACGGGGCTTCCTGATTGTTTTGCACACGTGTTATCCACAGTTGAGCCTTTCTGTGTCTGTCAGCTCCTCAGTGACTCCTAAACACACCACCTTATTGAAGCGCAAATCACAACCCACTTGCTTCTCTTTCCCTTTTGGGTCACACTTATCACCCTTCAATGCTCTATATGCCAAATTTTTAGTTGCTGGTGTATTTAGTGTCATTTCCCATTACTTCACAAGGACAGAGACTGGTTTTGGTTTAATCTGATCCCAACCGTCTAAAACTGCACGTAATGCAGGGAAGGAACTCAGTAGGTACTTCTTGAAAAAAGAGAATGACTAAATGAAGGGTCTTTCTTTAACATGATGCAAAATACTGGGAATTCTGAATATAGCAGATTTTTATTAGAGTGAATGTGAGAGAGAGAGAGAGAAAAAAAGCTCTCACTGACTCACTACTCAAATGTCAGCAATGACCAGTGCCTGACAAGGTGGAAGAGCTTGGAACTCAGCCTAGATCTCCAACATGAGTGACAAGCATCCAGTTACGCAGTCATCACCACTCCCTACCAGGGTCTGCATTAGCAGGAAGCTGGGGTCTGGTGCTTGACCTGGGTTTTGAAGCCAGTCTTCATATAGGTTATAGGCTTCATAACCAGACTACTGGTTTTTTTCCCAACATCACACAAATACAGGAGCTGGGATCATCTCAACAGCCTAATCTCTTGATTCCTGTACAGAGGAGCCAAGCAGATATCTGGGTCTGGTCAACAATACAAAATTCTAGTTTATGCTTTCTCAAGCAGACTGTGGCGTATGTGTGAAACTATATATGAACATGTATGGTAGTACTCCCAAAAAGTTTATGAAAGAGAAAGTTAAAAGACAAAATATTTTTGTGCAAAATTTTTGTGTATCTGTGCATATAAGGGAGCTTAAAAATTTCATTAAATGCATATTATTTAAAAAAAGCTATGCATGGATCTTAAACAACCAAATTTAGCTTTTAATGCCATTTTCCTGTGACCCATTTGAAGCATAGGTAAGCCATTCAACATTCTGAAGAGGAATTTGATGAAGAACTAATTTGATGATCAAACGACGAAAAGAAGGAAGACCAAATCTGATGAACCTTCAAATACCTGGTTTTTAGGTAATAACAATACTTCCCACCACACACCTGAAACAGGATGCTGAGTGAGAACTGAGCCACTTTCTATCACAGCCAGTTTGAATGGCCTGAAACGGAAGGTTTCAAAGTCAAAACTGGGTTCAGCCTTCACTCTCCAGGTCTCAGTCACTTCAACTCCTTTGAGCCTCAACACTCTTCTCCGTCAAACAGGGGTCACCATTTAACCCCTGAGAATTCAATGGAATAAGAATGTTATAATCTAATCATTCAAAGACCCCCAAGTCTCTGAACTCCATGCTTGGAGTCCCTTTCCCTTACAAAAATCCTGGTTCGGGCCCGGCGGCGTGGCCTAGTGGCTAAAGTCCTCGCCTTGAAAGTCCCGGGATCCCATATGGGCGCCGGTTCTAATCCCGGCAGCTCCACTTCCCATCCAGCTCCCTGCTTGTGGCCTGGGAAAGCAGTCGAGGACAGCCCAAAGCTTTGGGACTCTGCACCCGCGTGGGAGACCTGGAAGAGGTTCCTGGTTCCCGGCATCGGATCGGCGCGCACCGGCCTGTAGCGGCTCACTTGTGGAGTGAATCATCGGACGGAAGATCTTCCTCTCTGTCTCTCCTCCTCTGTATATCTGACTTTGTAATAAAAATAAATCTTTATAAAAAAAAAAAATCCTGGTTCAAGCCTGCCTGTCCCTCATCCCTGAGGACTCTCCAGAGTGAGTGAAATTTTCTTCAAATAAGCTCCTCCTCTGATTTCCTATTTTCTTTGACCTCTGACTTGTCTTCCTTTTGTAGCTTTTTTCTCTGCCCTGTTTTGAGGAACTATGGGATAAATATTCCATTATCCATCTTGGCCAAGAGTTGGTTTACATAAAACAATCATGTGGTACAGGCCTGAATAAGCAGAGGGGAATTATTTCTCAATGCATACGACAACCATCTGAACTTAACTGTACTTAAAATTGTATTATTTATTTTATTCAAAGGGCAGGGGAGGAGAGAGAGAGGATCTCCCATTCCACAGTTCACTCTCCACAGACCCGACACTTGACCTTGCCAGGGATGAGTCATATCAAAGTCAAGAGCTGGGAGCTGAATCCAGGTCTGCCAGCGGGAAGACAGGGGATCCGACTCCTTAGGTGATCACCTGCTACCTCCAGGTGCAAATTCTCAGGACGCTGGGATTAGGGGCAAAGCGGAGACTCTAACCCAGGTACTTCTATATGACATGCAGGTGTCCTGAGCAGTCTTAAACACTTCACCAAACTCCTGTCCCTAAATTAATTATTCATTAGACTTTGCCTCATGGACGTTTGTTACTGCGCATGTCACTGCCGGGACCTCCCCCGTTGCCACATTCACAGGCATTGCCTCCTCTTTCTGCCTATGCTTGCCTACCACCTCTTCTTAAGTTTTGTGGTTTTAGATTTTTCAGCCCTCACCTTAAATTACCACTACACCTACCCGGCATTTCCAAAATCTCATCACAGGCTCTGCTCTGGATGAAGCGACTTCAGCACAACCCTGCGTCCTTTGGAGCAGCAAGGCGGCCACAAGAAACCAAGACATCCTCCCAGTTCTTTAATATGAGAAAAAGTTCAGGACTGACGCTTCCCTTTGCTGTAGAAACATTTATCCCTCCACTTATGTAACTAATGTCAGGGCCATTAGAAGCAGCAGTTTGGGGGGCATGGGGGAGGTATGCTCACAATTCTGAGAGCAGAAGACCAAGTAAGGTCATTGTCCAAGACAGAACAAATGGTAGGTTTAGTTAGGTTCCCAAAGCAGGGTCTGAGACAAGGCCTTGCAGGCAGATTGTGTATTTGAGCCCCAGGAAGCAGGAGAAAAAAGTGGGGAGAGTAAGATAGACAAAGGGGTAAAAGTTGAAAATACACATGTAGGCCAAGCAGGCTCCCAGCGACCGAGGTTCATTGGTGTCAGGAACCCTTAGAGGAACCAGGACAAGGAGGCTCCGGCGGTTTTTTCTGACCACTTCCGACTTTCCTAAGCGGCACTTTGCCTCTAGGATGTGTTAATCCATTCCCTCCTACCACCATCATCATTTGTACCTCAACTTCCCTGTTTATCCTGCTGGAAAAAGAGTTCTAGAGTGTCTGAGAAAACCCTAAAGGCAGAGCGCAGAGCCTTTCGTGGTGGTGCTCGAGGCCAAGCCAGGAGCTGCTGCACACCAAAGACGCTCAGTCAGAGGTATCAGACACAGGCGTGTGCTGCAGGGGGGCAGGGCAAGAGCAGGGGGTCCTGCCCGACTCTGAGAGGCTCCCGACTCTGAGTAAGGACCCAAGTCATCCGTGACTTTGCCGGTGACAGCAAAGGAGGTGGAATCACATTTTGGGGAGCCACAGCCTGTGTGCTAGGCAGACAGACCCCTGTGGATCCCTGAAGCTTATCTCTGTCTTCACGAGGACCAAGAGAAGTGAAACTTTTCTCTACCGACCGGCAGGAAAACTCAGGCTAAACGGCACAAGATCACTCAGCCAGCAAGGGAGAAGAATGAAGCGCGCAGTGCAGCCCTTTAGAATTCCACTTGACTCCTTCACCCACAGGAAGGAGCAGGACAGTCACCTTAGCCAGCAACAAAAGGACAAGGCAGGGAAAGACAAAGTCCTTTCAAGACGGCTTTGGGAGAGAAACAGGGTGTTCCGGGGCCTCTTTTCCCCTCCGACTCAGGGCCTCAATCCATCTCTGCCTGCTTGCAACACCTGCAGCTGGGAAGCAGGTGGTATACACTCTGAGCCCGCAGAGGCCTGGCAGGCAGCTGGCCCGAGGACTGGGAGCCAGGGAGACTGGGAGTTTGCTAAGGCTTGGGCAGCTCCACGTTTCCCTTGCTCAGCTACACACACACACACACACACACACACACACCACTGCCATCTGCCTAACTTTCCCAACTCCAGGGAGTGGGCTTCCCCCTGGGTCTGTGACTGGATGGACTAACACAAACCTGTTGGACCAGACCTTGAGCTAATAGACTTCATTTCTTTGGATGCTTCTGTGTTTTTCTGTTCACTTTCCCTTGCAAGGGGCATTTTTTATGAGTCATGTGCTGGCTGTTCTCCCCCTAAGTCATCTGATTTCCATTTGGATTTTTTGCTCCAGCTTCAAAATGCATTTTCTTTGACAGTCGTTTCAGTCAAACTTAATTGTGTGGTACAGGCTCTTACTGAAGGTCTGTGTTTCTGGTTTCCCACATTCACAGGCTTGGGCCAGATCCCTGTGTGTTGTGTCTGTGCTCAGTCCCCTGCTGAGTTCTCCATCAACCAACCCCAGTCTTCATGGCTGCTTCACCTGGTTTGGTGTTTCCCGAGTTTTGCCATTGGAGTGTTTATCTCTCAGTATGATTTGCTTATTTCCTCTCTGACTTTGGGGTCTTGCTGAGGAACCTTTCAGGCTTCTGGGAGAAGCATGTACAAGTTGAAGAATCATGTATTTTCATTTGTTTGGGGCAGCCCTGCTGTGGCCTACTGCGCTGGTACAGCTGGACCAAGTGTTCCTCTGAAAATGTCCCTGTTGGGTTATACCACGGGGTCAAGCTATAGGAAAGCATAACTGCTCCCAGCTAGGCAGCACTGGAGCTGAATATGCCTGGACCTTATTAGGTCCTGGAGCAACAGCACACACGTATCCTAGCATAAGGCTGTTCTCTCTGGGTTGACCTACAGTCTGGGAAAGGTCTTTGTTTTCCCTTTCTTTCCTGAGGTTATATGTCCGAGTGAAGTTGTTGATTTACCTTGTGGTTAAATTTAAACTTGTGATTGAGCATCCTTTAGAACATGCCTTAAGAAACCATACTAACAGACTGGGCATAGGGAATGGGGAAAGATACAGCATCACACCCATTGATGTATTCAGTGTTACATTGAGAAATGAAAATTGCAATGTCCTAAGTTCTGTTTTAATGTTCTCCATAAAAATAAGGAATCCCGGATGGAGTTCCTCCTATCCTTGTTTTTGAAAAGGCTCTGGGTGGTTGACAGGAATTTAAATTCTAGCTCAACCCTTGTTAATTGTCTTGCTAACTGTCTGATCTTGGACAAATTAAAGCTCTCCCGACTTTCCTTTGGCTGCCTGGAGATGTGGATAGCAAATATTTGTTTCCCCCTAACATATAAGTGCAACCAGGGAGAGGTGATAGTGGCACAACATTGGGAATGTACTAAATGCCACTGAATTGTAGACCGTAAAAATGCCGCTTTAATGTTATATGAATGTCACCTCCCACCACCCCTGCCAAAATAAACATACGTGAAAAGTTCTACTGCAGGTGCTCAGTACACGTTCAGGCTCCTCTCTGCGTGGCTGGCAAACTATCAAGGGTCTTTTGTCACAGGGCCAGGCATGCCTGAAAGGCAGGGTTCAGCGCTGCACCAGAGCTTGATGTCCGCACTGCTGAACAGCCGAATGGCGCCCCCTGGTGTTGTATCCACCAGTCTGGGTGGTTTGCCCCAGAATTCGATGGATGAATTAACCAGAGTGACAAATGTATGGCTTCCAGCCCTGCCCCCAAAGGATCTAAGACAATAATTCTGCAGTGGAACTTCTGATCTTTGTTTTTAACAGTCTCTACAGGTGATTCTGAACTATGCTCAAATACTCAGTCAACAACTTTTTTTTTACAAAGAAGATGAAAGCATCTTTCATCTTTGAACCACACTTGAGAGATCACAATGAAAACCACTGTCAACTTCTTTAGGAGACAAACAATAATACCTTGAGTTTTTACATCTCATCAAAGTGCCTGGCAGTTCTCACAGGCATTCCTTCCAGTTAGTCTGGCAGTACTGCCTAGGCCCATTTTACAGATATGAAAACTGAGGTAGAGAGTTTCATGCATGCTCATGCAACTCTCTGGGGGTGAAAAAGAGTATGAGGGGTCTGGTGATACTAGCAACCTATAGAGATGCTGCTTCATGTCCCAGCTGCTCCATTTCTCATCCTGCTCCTTGCTAAGTGCATGGGGGCCCAGTGCAATTGCCTTGTCTTGCATCTGCCAGATATCCCATATGGGCGCTGGCTCAAGTCCTGGCTGCTCCACTTGTCACCCAGTTCCCTGCTTGTGGCCTGGGAAAGCAGTCGAGGATGGCCCAAAGCCTTGGGACCCTGCACCTGCATGCGAGACCTGTAAGAAGTTCCAGGCTCTTGGCTTCTGATTGGCTCAGCTCTGGTCACTGCATCCACCTGGGGAGTAAACCAGTGGACAAAAGATTTCTCTCTCTCTCTCTCAATGTTTCTCCTTCTCTCTGTATGTTTGTCTTTCCAAATAAATAAACAAGTAAATGTAAAACACAAACAAACAAAAAAGCAGAGAATGGGGCAAGTTCTCGCGCCCCTGGCTTCTAGCTTCGGCCTGGCTCAGCCCTGGCTGTTGTGACCATCTGGGGAGCTAGCCAACAGATGGAGAATCTCTCTAGTTCTGACTTCCAAATAAACAGATAAATCTTTTTAGAAAGAGAGAAAGAAACCAGACCATGATTCCTGACCTTCATACTTTCATCAACAAATAATTTCCATCCTCTGAAAACAAAATAATTATTCTTCTAAAGTATCTTCCCTCCGTCCTCTCCTTCCCCGTTATTCTTTTGATTCCTCCTTGTTATCTTTAGAGTGCTGACTGCTTCCCCAAGTATCATTTATTACTCTTCATTTATAATCCTTTTCCAACTCCCTGTAAAAGTAGAAGGGTGGTTACATGACAATTCTTGGAAAAGTTCCTGAAAAGTGGGATTAAAACATCAGTGTAGGGTTGAGCATTATGGCGCAGTGAATTGATCTCACTTGGGATGTCTATGTCCCACATCAGAGTGCCTGGTTCGAGTCCCAGCTACTCTGCTGCAGATTTAGCCCCTGTTATTGTACCTGGAAAGCAGCTGATGATGGCTTGACTGTCTAATATCCACAAAGACTTGTATTGAATTCTTGGTTCCAGGTTCCAACCTGGCCCAGCCCTGACTCTTGCAGCCACTTGGGGAGTAAACCAGTGGACGGAAGATCTCTATACTCTACCTTTCATTTAAGTAGCTAGTCTCTCATAAAGAAAAAAAATGCTTAATTTGGTGTTAAAAATATTAACAATCACACCTCTGAGGTTTCTTCTAAAACTTTACAAAAATGCATGTTATGAAAAGCTTACAAACATACTTCAAATATTTCTACATAACAAGATACACTCATGCTTTAATGAATTTTCCATGTGCTTTTGGAAGTACCCTGTATTAGTGACTATATATACTGAAGTGGAAGCATATTATTTTCCATTCCAGAGAAAATGGTTGTTCAGTACATTCAGATGTGAGAAAAACAGGCCACAGTGCAGCGTCTTCTATGGGCAGAGGATGACAAAATGATGATGGCAGGTTCACATGTTCACAGACAAGCTGCCAAGAAACTGTTACCTACAATCATCCGGTTTGGTCAGGTCCAAGGGATTTCAAGACTCTTAGTTTTAAAACTGGTTAAACCTCAGACTCAGAGTGTATGAAGGACCAGGTACTGGAGGGATGGGGGTTTTCTATTCCTCCAGATTGCAGGTGGCAGCCATGGCGGTTGCTACACACATGAACTTTAGACTCCAACAGTGCAGGCCCAGGAGCTACTGTCAGACTCTGGGTGGCTGTGGCCCATCTGCTGAAACAGGATCAGGGATAACAACCACCTCCAAGGGGTGGGGTGAGCCCAACTGTGGACAGCCTTCTTGGGAGGCCCATGTTCTGTTCCGTATCAGAATCCCTGTGTTAGAGTCCCTCACTCTGCCCCAAATTCCAGCTTCTTGTTCTTGTGCACCCTGAAAAACAGCAGATGGCTCAAGTAGAGGGGTCCCTAACTGGGAGACCCTGACTGAGCTCTAAGCTGGCTTTGGCTTGCCCCAACCCTTGCTGTCGTGGGCATTTAGGGAATGAAGCAGCAGATGGGAGCATGCGCTCTCTCTCTCTCCCTCTCCCTCTCTCTTCAAATAAAACATAAATAAAAAGTCGAAGGTCTTAAAAAATAAACATAGAATTAAGGGAACTGAAACAATGAATTTGCTTAACGCACTCAAAAGCACTAAGTATTATCTGGTGTTTGTGCTGTTTAAATCTATTGATCATAATACTTCGCAAAGTTCATGTGTTATTGCATGAAAATAGGATTTTTTAAAGCTCTTTAATATGTTGGCATCATTCGTTGTCTTTGCTGTAACAACGTGTGTGTGTGTGTGTGTGTGTGTGTGTGTGTGACCCTTTTTCTATTCTGTCCTGAATGCTTCATCCAGCTGTTTTTTCTTTTCCCACTGGTCTTGAATATATTTGACATCCATCTATCTCTTTCCTCATAATACAAAGCAGAGCCTGTCTCCTGGCCCAATCAAGACGGAGTCTGGTCTTCCACATTCTTCTTGCTTGCTTCTTTGAACAGTGTTTGTCTCCTGTTTTCAATAGGATGGAGGATGTTGGGCCCAAACAAGCACAATTCACTTTGTGCAACTGCCAGCTTCAGCATTTCTTTGTCCTGGGACTGTCTGACCCAGAGGAGCTTTCAGCAAGATTGGCAGTGCAGCACAATTAACAGGGTCATGTTTACCCGGCCATTGTCAAGGAAAAAATGGTCTGTTGACTTAACTTGGGGTTCCTGTGTCAAACCTGAGAAATAAGAGAGAATTGCCAGTATTGGCTTCTATCAAAGTTTCCCTGTCTGCCTCCCCGTCTCCCAAAGCTCTCAGTGGGACTGAGAGATTAAAACTTAGGAAAGCCAACACAGTCTTCATAAAACCTGCAAAACTTCATATTGTGAGTTCACCAGGCCTTCAGATGTTGACTTGAAGGCAGAATCTATTACATGTGAGGGTGCTTTGAAATGGGCATGGAAAGCTGGGCCTTCAAGGTAAATCTAGGATCAAGTTTTAGCCCAGTCTTAAGAAGCCAATGAAAATAGCTGCATCTCATAAGCAGAGTGCCTGATCTGGACACCTGCTGCCAGCATCTTAACTCAGCATCCTGCTAGTGGCAAACCCGTGGAGGCAGCAATGGTGGCTCAACTAATAGTGCTCCTGCCAGCAATGCGGGGAATCTAGATTGGGCTTCTGGCTTCCAATCTAGACCTCACCCTGGCACTGCCTGTTTCAGTCATTTGAAGAGTGAACCAGCAGACAGGGGCTGTCTCCAGGCCCCTGGCTTCCAATCGGCTCAGCTCCAGCCATTATGGCCACGTGGGCAGTGAACCAGCAGATGGTGGAAGACTTTTCTCTCGGTATTTCCTTCTCTCTGTAAATCTGCCTTTCCAATAAAAATAAAGCAAGCATTTTTAACAAAATAATTTAATTTTAAAAAGAAACCAGGAATTCCATCTGAGTCTCCCGCTTGGGTGACAAAGGCCCAAGTACCTGAGCCATCTTCCACTGTTTTCCTAGGCAAATTAGCAGGAAGCTGGATGTGAAATGGAGCAGTCAGGACTGAAACTGGCATTCCAATAGGAGATGCTGATATTGGAAGCAGCAGCTTAACCCTCATGCCACAGTGCCACCAGGTGGTGTAAAGGGGAATAACATTCCAGTAGGAGATGTAGCTTAACCCTCTATGCTACAGTGCCACCACGTGGTTTAAAGGGGAATAACATACAAGTTCCATCCTCAAAAAGCCCGGTGGGAAAGCCTAATCTTGCATTCACCAGGATCCCATAGGGGTGCCAATTTGTGTCCCGGCTGCTCCACTTGTCACCCAACTCTCTGCTTGTGGCCTGGGAAAACAGGAGAGGATGGCCCATAGCCTTGGGACCCTGCACTTACGTGGGAGACCCAGAAGAAGCTCCAGGGTCCTGGCTTCAGATTGGCTCAGCTCTGATCGTTGCAGCCATTTGGGGAGTAAACCAGCAGACAGAAGATCTTTCTCTCTGTCTCTCCTTATTCCTGTAAATCTTCCTTCCCGATAAAAATAGTCAAATCTTTTTTATAAAGAAAGAAGCCTGTGTTATAAATGGAGGCAGTAATCAAACTGTCGTGTTTTAGATGAACAACTGTCTTAATTCTTAGGCAGCATCATCATATGAAAACCTAAGCAGTTATAAAACACAGTGTGAGATCTTAAGCCTCTGACATGGTCCTCATTCTATTTGTAGCCTAATACACATCCTGGTTTCAGGATCCAGGTGGGAGAGGTAAGGTACAAGCCCTACACGTACAAGGCTTGGTGCAAGATGCCACGAATAAAGATCCCATGAACGGAGGCAGCCCAGGATGAGTGTGAGGCAGTGCACCACAGCGACTCCTCACGCCTCTTCATCCGTGGTCCTAAGAGGGGAAATGTGGGAGTGGGAGCTGCGGTACAGTCATGCTGCGTGATCACAGGGCTGGTTCAAGTCCTAGCAGGTCTGCTCCTGGTTCAGCTTTCTCCGTGATGGACCCCTGACATCTCTGTGGGAGACCCGGATGGAGTTCCTGAGTCCCAGTTTCAGCCTGGTCTATCTCCAGCTGTTTACTACATCTGGGAGAGTGGACCAGAGATGGTCTGTCTGTCTCTCTCTTTCAAACCAATAAATGAATCTTAAAAGAACAAAGGAAATGGCTGAACTCTAAAAACTCTCTCTCTTTAGCCTGGTTTATGGGTCATGTTTATCATTCCCTTGATTTCACACTTCATATTTTTAAGTTTTTCTAGAATAAACTCATGGTACTTGACTAGTTAGAAACAAACCTTTAAAAATATATTTATATAGACAAGCCACAAGAAGCAGCAAAGAATCCAAACATATTTTGGTATGGATAAGTAAACACTTTTTATTGTAAAAATGATTTCCTAAGGGTAAATATTTTGCATAATTTTTATTTTGCTCAGCCTGAATTTAATTTCTCTGTTTTGTTTTGAAGTTTAATACTCTTTGAAGATGTCACTTAGCTGTGGCATCACTATGCCCCAGTTTCAAGCTTTTGTGTTTCATGTCCCCATAAAGTCATATTTTGATATCTCCTAATTCTGATCTTATAAAACTATTACTTTGAAGAAGATGGCTACTATAACTAAACTCCTTAGAATAAGTCAGACTTTGAGGCCCGGGGTCTTGTTAAATGCCATTTAATTTGCTCTAGCAAATGTGTATTTTATTTTGTTTCTCAAATTCCTATTCCTTGAGAGGGAAAAAGCAATTAAGACATTAGAGTGCTGGGTGAGCACTATGCCTAGCCATTAAGACACTGGTTAAGATATATTTGTGTTTTTGTATTTTTATATATATGTGTATATTTGTATTTTTGTTTAAGTCACAGTTCTGTTCCAACTTCAGCCTCCTATTAATGCATACCCTGAAAGACAAGTAGTGGCTCAGCAAATAACTGGGTCCCTGCCACCCGACGTAAGAGAACGGATTTGAACCCCTGCCTCACAGCGTCAGCTTCATCCAACCCCCATTTTCACAGCATATAATATGTATCACATATATATTATTTATGTTAAGGCTAAAGAAATACTTTTCAGATAATCTATTATAGCATAAATGCATTTGGATGCATTTGTTTCCTCCATATATACAGTCGCTCCTTCTTAAGCAACCCATGTATTGGGCAACTTACGCAGATTAAACCACACATCCTCCTAACGCAAGGAACCCAGATCTAACTCCCTTGTTTCACTGATAAACAGCTGAAGCCTTCAACTACTCCTGTGTACGAGGATGCAAGGATGAAGCAACATTTTAAATCACAGTTTATGGCTTCTCTGGGGGCAGGGGTTTGCTCGGCAGTGAACACCCCAGGTGGGATTCATAGTTTCCGTGTGTCTGGGTCCAAGTCCCAGCTCTGCGCTTGGCTTCAGTTTCCTGTAGATGCACATCCTAAAGGTGGTGGGTGATGGCTTGGATATGTGGGGTCCTGTTCCCCACGTGAGAGACCTGGGTCGAGTTCCCAGCTCCTGGGCATTTAGGATTTCAGCCAGTAGATGGGCTCTCCTCTCCCCACCTCCCTCCCTAACTTTCCCCCTTCCTGCCTCTTGAACAAAAATAATTTTTTAAAAGATTTAATAATTTTTCTTGGAAAGTCAGATATACGGAGAGGAGAGACAGAAAGAAATATCTTCCATCCCCAGATTCACTCCCCAAGTGGCCTCAATGACCAGAGCTAAACCAATCTAAAGCCAGGAGCCAAGAACCTCCCCTCAGGTCTCCCACATGGGTGCAGGATCCCAAACCCTTAGGCCCTTCTCTACTGCTTTCCCAGGCCACAAACAGGGAGCTGGATGGGAAGTGGGGCCGCTGGGACTTGAAGCAGCATCCATATGAGGTCCCGGCTCATGTAAGGTAAGGACTTTAGCCGCAAGGCTATTGTGCCAGGTCCACCAAAAACAAAACAAAACAAAACAAAAACTCTAAAAACTTGATTGGATACTAAAACAATACTATTTCAACTACAACACACTTTTCTTCATAGTGCAATATGTTTAAAAAACATTTATTTATCTGAAAGACGGGGGGGGGGGGAGAGAGAGAGAGGAGGAGGAGAGATCTTTCAGTTACTGGTTAACTTTCCAAATTCCCGTAACACCGGGCGGGGGGATACAACAGGAGCAAGACACTCCATTCATGGCAGGAACGTAAGTAAGTGGGCCATCAGGGACTGACCCCAGGAGCTTTAGCAGGAAGCTGGCTAGGAAGTGTGGACTAGCCAGGACTCAAACCAGGTATTCTGATGTGAGTTGCCAGTGTCCCATACGGCACCTTAACATTCTCTGCACACCCTCTGCCCCTAAAAATATACATTACAAACGAGGACAGGACTTCTTAGTTCCAGCAATTATGACGCTCTGAGCCAGGGGAGCGGGCATTTGCCTGTGCAAGACAGGGTGTTCAGCACCATCCCTGGCCTCCACTGGAAGCCAGGAGCACCACCCACTTAGGACAACCAAAAATGTGTCTAGGCAGTGCTAAAATTTCCCAGGGATGGATGGGGGAGGTGGGATTAAAATCACCTCTAATTGAGAACCAAGAACCAAATCATATTCATGTTATTCACAGCGGGAATGACTGGTTTTGCATTTCCATAAAGACAAGCATACAGGAATTTCCCAAAGTCAGCTAGTGGAGTCTGTTTGTTGACATGAAACAAATAGGAGCAGATATTGGAGGTTTGACAATAATTGGTCTGGTGTAGACAGCTCAATGAGGTAATTCAGGCTCCAGAGTGGCCACCTGCCAACTTTCCCCTTCACTCACCGCCCTATGTCTGAAACACAGCGCTAGAAATAAGGGCTATGGCATGTTTATACAAAGAAAGAAGACTCCATTATAACATAAAACAGAGTCCTAAAGAAATATTAAATCAAGACAGACAAAGACCCTGAGAATCAATCAGCCAGTTAACAACTTTTCTAAACAGCTCTTAAGCCAGTGTTTAGCCTAGGCAGGCACACATATGCCGGTTATCCTCACTTTGAGAGGCCAGCTCTCCTCTTTTGAGCCCCTAAATGCTGATAATCCCAAACTCTTCCCAGCTCTGGGGCGGGGAAACTAGATTATCTCTCTGCATACTCTTTCTGCTCCATAAGGCCTCCACCATCTGTGCATGAGCATCCAAAAGGGAAGGTCCTCTGTCCAAAACTCCTGGTGTGGTTGCTGTTTTCCTAGCTCAACACGACCCGGAGTTATAATCTCACTCTGCCTCAGACATCACCTACATAGGAGAAGTGTTAACGTTTGTTCTGGCAACCAGTATAAGGCGTTGGCTCTGGCTCCTTGCGTATGCAGGAGGACCACTAAGAAGACAGAATTGATGGAACAAGGACCTGAGGCTGGAGTCTAAGGTCCCTGGCCTCACAGAGCTTACGCCCCAAACAGTAAGCCAATACACAGATGACTGATTGCTTTGGAAGGATGTATCTGGCTCCTGGGGCTACTGTAAGCAATGACTAGAGGCTGGGGGGTCTTACAGCTGCAGGAGTGTTTCCCCTCAATCTTGGAGGACAGAAGCGTGAGACTAAGGTATCCGCAGGGCTATGCTACCTCTGAATCCTTTCTGTCTCTTCTAGCATCTACATTGCTTAACTTGTGGTCCTGTAACTCCCCTTCCTGGTTCTTCTCCCTGTGGCCACGCCACCTTCTTCTTGCACCTCTTAGAAAGAAATCTGTTATTGCATTTGGAGCCTTCTAGGGTAGTCCAGGAAGAACCTCGCCTTACTTACATTTGCAAGAAAACCCTTTTCAAATAAGATCACATCCCCAGATGCCAGAGTGAAGTGTGGATGCATCATTGGGAGCCACCACTCAATCTACTATGCACCATAAGATAACACCACATGGGGCAGCCCGGGAAACAGCAGGAAAGAACCTTCTAGAGAGGGAATGGCCAGGATGCATTGCCTGCTTTTCTCTTTCTCTTTCTTCCTCTGCCTCCTAATTCAAAGCCTGCCCCTGCCTCTGGCTCTATCCCTGGCTCTCACTCAAGGGGTCCCCTCCCATCCACCACACCTGAGTACAGAGATGGCCTCCTTCAGGAATCCACCTCTGACGGCATCTATAACATTCCCTGCCCCAGTTTCAGGGAACCCTGCTACGCTCTGCTTCTGCCTTCAGCTGCAGCTGCAGGAGCGATGTTGCTGTGAGCTCAGACTCCCTGTGGGCCGCAGACAGCCAACTCTGAGTTGGTATGCAATCTGTCCTTCCTCTAGCTACTTTGGTGAGGCCCTGGGGTCTAATCTGATTCATAAATGTCATGTACCTGAAGCATGGGCATTACGGTAAGGTTGTGACATGTTGCTGGCTCCACACCCCACAACTCTACCCTGTGCAGCCTCAGCAAAGTAAAGGTGTAAGGACATCCAGCTGTCCTCTCTTGAGGACTCCACGTGCCCTGGTTATTTCAATGGCTCTCCCCTTAAAGAAGTGGAGTCCTGAGGCTGGCTCCATGGCACAGTATGCTAAGCCTCCACCTGCTGTACCAGGATCCTAGGTGGCCACCAGTTCATGTTCTGGGTGCTCCACTTCCCACCCAGCTCCCTGCTTGTGGCCTGGGAAAGCAGCAGAGGATGGTCCAAGTCCTTGGGTCCCTGCACCCATGTAGGAGAGCCAGAAGAGGCTCCTGGCTCCTGGTTCAGAGCAGCCCAGCTGGTCTGTTGTGACCATTTGGCAGGTGAACCAATGAAAGGAAAAACTTTCTCTGTCTCTCCTTTTCTTTAACTCTGACTCTCAAATTATAAATAAATAAATACATAAATAAATAAAAATTTTTTAAAAACACAAAGAGGTAGAATCTTAAGTACTTTGCTAATTTACCCAAGATTATTTATCAAGATCATTCCCAAGGAATGGAATTTAAAATCAAGGTTTTGAAATTTCAACTCAGAGCCTTCACAGAGTCATGAAGCAGAATTTTGAACAGTGTTGTCATCCAGTTAAACCTGATTAAGTCAATGAGGGACCAACTTTGTCTTATTGAACTGTTTTTCTTAGGTTAACTTGTGAATAAAAGAGAGCTCATCCCTCATAATATGACTAGCAGGGAACTCAAACAATACATAGTAAAGATGAACTCTAGTTTCTTTTAGAAGCCTTTGGTTGGACATAGAGGTACTTTGTTCTACTGGTGTTTGAGTAGTTTTTTGTTTAAAAAACAAAACAAAAAAGAAAAACCTGATCTCATAAACCCATTCACAAAGTGTAAATCAGGGATTTTTAGTCATCGTTGTGTCCCTGCACTGGCTCTGGAAAATTTGTTTTTGTAAAGATTGATTTATTTGGGGTCATAGGCTAATTCTTTACCCTGTGGTGCCGGCATCCTGTATGGGCACCGGTTCATGTCCCAGCTGTTCCATTTCTGACCCAGCTCTCTGTTTATGGGCTGGGAGAGCAGCAGAGGTGAATCCAAGCCCGGGAACCCTGTCCCCACATGGGAGACCTAGAAGAGGTTCCTGGATCCCAGCTTCCGCTCAGGTCAACTCTGGTCATTGAGGCCATGTAAGGAGCAAGGCAGCAGATGGAAGACCTTCTTTCTCTCCTATCTCTGTAAAATCTGCCTTTCCAGTTAAAACACAGTTCTTAAAAAGAAAGGGAGACACAGATCTTCCATCTGCTGGTTCACTCCCCAAATGGTCAAATCAACCAGAGGTGGGCTGGCAAAAGCCAGGAGCTTCCTCTGGGTCTCCCTTCATATAGGCCTTGAGCCATCCTCTACTGCTTTCCCAAGCCATTATCAGGGAGCTGGGTTGGAAGTGGAGCACCTGGGACTTGAATTGGCACCCATACAGGATGCCAGTGTTGCAGGCAGAGGACTAGCATGCCACTCCACCACACCAGCCCCTGACATTTAAACTCACATGGTCGTTCTGGCTGTTCTATTTTCACTTCTCTTAATTTATCTCTACAACCATCCTGTGAACTGTGTGCCATTAATGGTTATCAGCAGAATAACAGACAATCTTGACTGTCTGGAGGAGGGGAGAAAGCGATATGCAGTTTTGAAAATACAATGAAGTCCAGGGAAATAAAGACGCATGAAGATGCCAAGAGTGCTGTGGCGCTTACTTGACCAAGGAAATTAAACCAGTTTAGCCCCAATCTCAGCAGCTGCAGAGATGGTAGGGCCCTAGGCTCTTTCCCTTCCTGATTTAGCACCATGTAGATGGCTAAACAACAATGATACTCATTCTTTAAAGTGGGGAATTTAGGAAAAAAAAAAAACAACTCTGGAATTGCCATTTTTTCAGCACTATGATTTGCTTGTTTTGGTGGCTTGAAATGTTACTGATACCCCATTATTATGCAGACTGTAATCGAATTTATCTGAATTTGAATAGTGAAGGAATTTGGAACAGCGATTAGATTTTAAAATGAGAAGAGTCTAAGGCTGTATTTTGAAAATACACCACAAGATGGCAGTATCCTCCAAAGAGATTTCTATTTTGCCCCTCCAATCCTCTCCTCCCTAATACAGCAAAAAGCTGTTCCTTTAAATCATAGCAAATAAGAGGGGGCTTCAAAACATTAGTGGGGGGAAAAGGATTAGAAGGTATTGCAAGTTTTCTTTGTTTGGGAACATCCTCATTTATCCAAAAATACAGACAGTGTTCATTTCTTTTTTTTTTTTTAAGGATTTTATTTATTTATTACAAAGTCAGATATAGAGAGGAGAGACAGAGAGGAAGATCTTCCGTCCGACGATTCACTCCCCAAGTGAGCCGCAACGGGCCGGTGCGCGCTGATCCGAAGCCGGGAACCTGGAACCTGGAACCTCTTCCGGGTCTCCCACACGGGTGCAGGATACCAAAGTTTTGGGCCATCCTCGACTGCTTTCCCAGGCCACAAGCAGGGAGCTGGATGGGAAGTGGAGCTGCCGGGATTAGAACCGGCGCCCATATGGGATCCCCGGGCGTTCAAGGCGAGGACTTTAGCCGCTAGGCCACACCGCCGGGCCCGACAGTGTTCATTTCTTACAAGTGCACATTGTTTGTTCATTTGCTCACTCAGTCAACATACTAAACTGAAGCCAGGGACAGAAGAAAAAAATCTTGAAAATAACAAGAAAATTAAAAGGGAAAGTATCCCACTTTTTCATAGAGATTTATTTTTATTGGAAAGGCAGATATACAGAGAGGAAGAGCTTCTGTCTGCTGATTCTCTCCCCAAGTGGCCACAAGGGGCCGGTGCTGAGCCAATCCGAAGCCATGAACCAGGAGCCTCTTCCAGGTCTCCCATGAGGGCACAGGGTTCAAAGGCTTTGGGCCATCCTCAACTGCCACAAGCAGGGAGCTGGATAGGAAGCAGGGACGCCAGGATTAGAACCGGCGCCCATATGAGATCCCTGAGTGTCAGGCAAGCATTTTAGTCACAAGGCTACTGCGCCGGGTCATCCCACTCTTAGGTAAGAAAATACACGTTCAGTTTGACTTTGAAAATTCAAACTAAACAAATCTTAACAAGACTTGGGGGTAAGTATATCCAACCTGGTTAAATAGTATATGGACTCAGATGCAAAGGGTCCTGACTCCCAAGAGACAGAGCTAAGCCTACACAGCTGCACAGTGATCCTGGCATTGGCCATTACCATGCCCACTCGATGCCCTTCAGCTTGTCTCGCCTATGTGCAGGTGATTTCTTCACCTTGCCTTTCCATAAAACCTTCCTAGATCACTCCAATCAATCATAATCGTTTATCTGCACACTTCATGTCCTACAGCATCATGCCCAAGTATCTCCAAATTTTTCTGTATCTCCAAATTTGTATAGCAGTTCTTATCTGAAAGCATTGAAACTTACTTATATCAGCTAGTGAGAAACCTGCAGCTAAAAATCTTGTTTGAGGTGAAGAAGGAACAATGGACTTGGTTTTCAGGAGGTAACCTTAGATCTAGTTTTGAAACTCACCTAAATGTAACCTATTATCAGTCATTTTTTTTCTATGAAAAAAAAGAAAAGATTTTAAAGATTTATTTGTTTGAAAGGCAGAATTAGAAACAGAAAGAGAAGGAGAGAGAAATCTTCCCAAAAATGGTTTATCCACAATTGGGGCTGGAACAGGCCAAAGCCAGGAGACTGAAACTCCATCCAGGTCTCTGACGCGGCTGGTAAGGGCCAAGGACTTCTGCTGCTCTCTCAGGCACGTCTGCAGGAAGCTGGATTGGAAGTGGAGCAGCCAGGACTTGAACCTGCACTCATACAGGATGAATCATTGCAGGCAATGACTTAACATGCCACACCACAAAGCCAGCCCCCAAATTAATTAATAACATCCTGTTCAAAAAATGGTTTGACTATTATCAAAGTATTTTCTTATTTAAAATATTCAGAAAACAGAAAAGTCAACAAACATACATATCTATTCCTAGAAAATCACTGCTCACATTTTGGCACATGGCCCCCCAACCTAAATGTATCTACTATGTGTACTCGCATAGTGTCTATATCTTTGGTATAAACATGAAATAATATAAAATAGATATAATTTTTAGTATCTTCTGTGCCTTTTAAAAATTAGCAGGGCTTGAAGACTTTACATAGTATTCATACATGTCACTTAAGTATACCTTTTACCTAAAAACTTGCTTAGTTTCTCACATTTGCACGTACAATTTCACAGAATAATTTTTAATCTCTCTGGAGTATTTCATTGTATAGATGGATCTTAATTTATTTAATCAATTTCAACAGGTGGGTTGTAGAAACTTCAATGTTATAAGCAAGCAATGAGATGAATATTGTTACATAAAACAAGTAATATGTTGTGAAAATACCTAATCTATTTCATATGATGATTTTATATCATTGTTCTTTATAACAGTGAAACATTTTAAGCAATTTATACTATTTAACATAAATAATGTTTATTTCCATTAATGTTTTATATTTCCTTTTGTTTCAGGTCTTAGGAATAGGATAATTCCACCATCCTATTATCCTAGTGGACATTCAACAATTGTTTTCAGGGGATGAGAGGTGTTCCAAAAAAGCAGTATGTGTACATCATTAACGAGACACAACAGGCACTTAATAATCTTGTTCTTATTATGCTACTCCTTCATATTTACTCAAGAGGCAGACCGACAGTTTGATGATTCATTCGTCGATTGCTGACAGCACCTGGACCGGGCTAGGCTGCAGCCAGTAGCAACCTACCAATCCACATCTTCCATATGGTCCAGGACAGTCCTTCTAATGCTCCCCACGGTCCCCAAGCTTCTAAAGCTGCATTCAAATGGAAGCGCCACAATCCTAGGGAAGATGTGAGTGACAGGATTTTCCCCCTTCACTGCAAGCATGAAAGACGTCTGGTTGGACAGACTTTCTGGCTAAAAGGAGTCATTCCTACCCTGTTAGTTCTTCCCAAGTCAGTTGTTATCAGCATGCAAAGGAACACCACCACAGGCCAGACCTCCAGACCCTCAGATCAACCCAGATTCCTGATGAGCCACCGGAATTCCTGAGTTCTCTACAAATTCCTCGTCTGTAAGTCCTCCTCTCCTCTTTTTATTGCTCTATCCACACACACACCCACACACACACACACCCCACACACACACACACACCACACCACACACACACACACACACCACAATTTTTTTAAAGAAAGAAAAGTAAAGGATATTTTTATAATGGAGGAAAAATAATTTCATATGGGTTTTGGGGAAGACAAATCTTTGTTAAGATGAAACCTTAACTAGCAGTCTGCATCCTTCAAGCATCCGACTGGTTTCTTTGCGTGTGTGTGTCTGCATGCACGTGTGCATGAGTAAGCCCTCACTTGTGTTCCTTCTATAAATACACATTTCCTCTAGGAACACGAGGCCATGCTTTAAGTAAGATAGGAAGCTTTAGAGTAAAGCAGACCTGGGCTTAACTATGGTGGCTGCTGTGACTAGACCTGGGGGAAGTTACTTATTTGTGAACCCCGGTTCCTCCATCTGTAAACTGGGATACATAAGACTTACCTAAAGGAGACTAAGGGTTTGAAGATGAGCCTCCAGGTTCAGTTCCTGCAGTGGCTGCCGGAGTCTACACATCGGGTACACGGATTTGCCTCTTCATGGAGCTTTTTGTCTCCAATATTTCTAACAAGGCTTTTACAAAATCCTTAGGTGAGGTTCTTTAGAGTCATCTCAGAAACTACAGGGAATAGTTTTTTGTTTGTAAAATGAGGCTTTATATCTGACAGTTCTGGATTTCACTGCTGGTTCCACCACTCAGTAGCATGTGAGTTCTTGTGAATTGCAACTGCCTTTTGAGGCTTCTTAGAGGGAAATGGTGCCAAATGCACTATTATCATACATTAGGACTCAAAGAGCAGTTCTAATGACAATATTCACAAGGTAGGCAGTGGAAGGAAGATACTTTTGCTGACGTCCACATAAAAAAAGAATTTTGGTTCTGATCATTTCTAGTGGGTTCACTAGTGACTATATAAATCTTTGAATGCTTTACTTGTATTTTCTCCATGGTCATTGTCTACTACTCTACAATAGGGACTCAATATTATAGTTAAATGAATGGATGTATAAGTTGATTGACAAATGAATGCTCTGGCAATTTAAAAAGGCATTTATACCAAATAACTACATTTCTGGCTTTATAGACAAACATTTTCCATCTTGGCTTAATCATTTGCTACTTGAACTTGACTAAGTTGCTTGGTTTCCCTCTGGCTCAGATTCCTTCTCACTAAAATGACAGTCAGGGCCTGGCACCGTGGCCTAGCAGCTTAAGTCCTCACCTTGATCGCACTGGGATCCCATATGGGCACCGGTTCTAATCCCGGCAGCTCCACTTCCCATCCAGCTCCCTGCTTGTGGCCTGGGAAAGCAGTTGAAGTCAGCCCAAAGTCCTGGGACCCTGCACCTTCATGGGAGACCTGGAAGGGCTCCTGGCTTAGGATCAGTGCAGCACCAGCCCTTGTGCTCACTGGGGAGTGAATCACGGGACGGAAGATCTTCCTCTCTGTCTCTCCTCCTCTCTAGATACCTGACTTTGCAATAAAAATAAATAAATCTTTAAGAAAAAAATGACAATCAAAGAATCCAACTCAGGGCTATGAGGGAAAAATGAGATATTAGTGTAAAAAGGTGTGCCTGAAACAGAGGTGATGCTCAGTGGGGTGGTTGTTTAGCCTAGTGGTTAAGATGCCAGTTGGCTTTGCCTCCTAGCCTCACCTCTCTGCTGCAACTTCCAGCTAGCACAAATCCTGAGAGACAACAGTAATGGCTCAAGTCCTTGGCTCCCTGCCACCCATAAGTTAGATGTGGACTGAGTTTCTGTCTTACAGGCTTAACCTCAGTTCAACCCCAGCCATTTGGAAAGTGTATAAATAAATAAATAAATAAATAAATAAATCCGAACATTTTTAAAAAGTCCCTCCCAGGAGGAACAAGACACTGTCTAGGAAGCACTATTTGACCACAACTAAGGAGGAAGGAAGGCTAACATGATTCAGCTCTGTACTCACACCACTGTCCTAGTCTGCCAAAGCATTCTCCCAAGTCATAAGTACAGAGATGTTTAAAAAGTCTTGCTGTTTCCTAATATCCATCAAGATGGCCTAATAATAATAATAATAATAATAATAATAATAATAATATAGACAATCACCTTCCCTGAAGTTCCCCTAACCCCTACTCAGTAATTCCATCTGAACACTCCCTTACGATTAAACATGCAAATAGCAGGTCTCTGGATTCTCATTGTTTCTGGCAAGGAGAAGCATTTGCATCCACTTAGATAATGATGATGATGCCAACAGATCTCTTCCATCCCAGTCTGTCTTTCATTCAAAGAGTCAGGCCCGAGGTGCTTTTAGAGACCACACTGATGGATTAATTCCATCATTACAGAGCTGCAGAAGCCCCTGGGGCAGCAAGAAACATACAACAACTTTGGCTGGTGATACCGCACCAACGCCAGATTTGGAAAGCAAATGGCAAATAACTCACAGAGTTGAAAACATAAGGAAAATTGACAAAGCCGGAAGGAAACAAAAAGCCATGATGAGCAGTGCTGTAATTTAGCTGTAGATTTCAAATAACAAAGAACCCACAAACCAATGTCACTTCCCCTGGTTCTCTGGACTGAATGAAGACATTGCTGGAAGATTGACTCAACAGGACACGGAGAGAATCCACCTCATCTGTGACCGCCCACGTACCCTGTCTTCAATAATTCCATTAGCCACAGGAGGGAGTGAGCTAAGCTCTGGGCTGGCAGAGTACGCTGCTTCTGTCCAAATCTTCCTGAGCCCTGATATTTTTAACAAACCTGCTCCTACTCCTAAATAAGACTAACAGGTGACTTCCCTTGTAGACTTCACTCTTCAGGGATACTCAGTCCTACGCTTGTTTTCTTAAAAACCCCCCTTTCCATTCACTTTGCTTTTTGTTTATGTCCTGCAGCTTTCTGAGATCAAATTACAATAGTCCGTAACCTTAAAAGTATTACATCATAAATCCTGTGGGAATATGGTAAATGTCATGGACCAGCTACCCAGATAAACATGTACACACATACACACAGTTTTCATCATCCCTTCACGTTTGTTTAGAGGACATTCCATGAAGCTCTACAGTTTATCTCCTGACCTCTGATCAAACAAACCTAAATAAGTTGATATGTAAGGTTACATCTCTGGTTTTCATACGACAATCAACACGTAAAGAACAATGTGTTCTAAGCACCATGCACGGAACAGGGATGACCAATAAATGAAGCAATACTTCTACTTTAGACATATTTGCAGCTGCAACGCTTTGGATGAAGTTTTTCCTCTACAAGTTCACGAGCTATAGTCCTGTCCCTTGTGAGGCAGTGAAACCTTTCGAAGGTGGGACCCCTTGGAAGGTAGGTGGGTCATAGGGGTTTACCTTCGAGCTCTGCTGTGGGAGTAGGGCTTGTCTCCTGCAACTGGGTTGGTTCCTGGGCTTGCTTTCTTGCATTTCTCTCTGTGAGGAAGCCAGGGTGACTCATTCCAGAACACTGGGACTGTGCTGTCAAAGCCTCTTACCACCAGAATCATAAACCAAACAAACCTCCTTTCCTTATCAAGTATCTAGTCTTGGACACTTGGTAGCAACAGCACAGAACAGATAAAGACAGCAGGATAAGACACTGTCTTATTAATGCTTGATAACCTCCTTGACAGAGCTGTCAAAACATTCTTGGGACACAGATGAGAAGGTGTGGCTGAGTTTGACTCCGGAAGTGAGGGAAGGCACAGAGGAAGTGATATCTGAGTGCAGTATTTCCTGGTAGACCAAACAGCTGGGGCAGAGATGTGGTGCCCAGCATGAGTAATGCCTGGAGTTTGTATTGGGTAGAACAGAGGCAATAAGGCAGACACCATGTAAAGGAGCAAAGAGTGTACAGATTTTGTAAATTGTACCTACTTGAAATTTAAATCCTTCCTTCTGTTGAAGGATTTTAAGCAGGTAAGATTAACAAAATCAGGCTGATGGATTAATCTGCTGATGTCTTTCAATGATGTAAAGATAATGGCCTGGTTCTGCATGGGAAAACCAATCCAAGTCTTGCTGTTGTCAATCAAACTGTTATCAAACCCCATTTTCCATCACTTGCTGACATTAAAAAAACAAAAGCATGCAGTTAAATTGGTTTTCAGATTACCCCCCAATGGCCCAGTGGAAAAGAAAATGTATTTTTGGAATAATTCAGAGTCTAGTCCCCATGGGGACGAGCCATGCAATAGTAACAGATGATGACGCGAGCTTCACAAATTCGAACCAAGAAAAAGCAGCTGCTACCTTAAACTTGTCACGAATAATACTTACACACAAGCTGAAGGCACATTGTGGATCTCGGGGCCACTGTTGAAAACATGGCTCCATTGTTACAAGCACACAGACTTCACCTTACAAAGCTGGTGATGATCAGGGGTGGGGTGGGAGGGGGGATTACTAAATCAGAAGTGGTTATAACCAGAATTTCCCATGGAAATTCCTTAAATGATCCCTTGATGTAGAGTGTACACACATACATACACATTACAGATAGGCAGAGCTATTTACAAATGTCATTTCTAGCCAGTAAGATTTATGAAGGGGCACCTACTACAATTTCATTTTTTAGTATTTTTGCTAAGTCAATGTATTTTGAATTTTCTAACTTAAATGCACATGTGCTGTGAACACCAATATAACAACTCAAGAAAGAAATTTGGCAAATAAATACACCTTATTTTTTTTTTTTTTTAAGATTTATTTATTTTTATTGGCAAGGCAGATTTACAAAGAAAGAGAAAAAGATCTTCCATCCGCTGGTTCATTCTCCAAGTGGCCACAACAGCCTGAGCTGAACCAATCCAAAGCCAGGAGCCAGGAACCTCCCCCCAGGTCTCCCACATGGGTTCAGGGTCCTAAAGCCTTGGGTGCTCCTCTGCTGCTTTCCCAGGACACAAGCTGGGAGCTGATGGGGAGCAGGGCCGCCAGGACACAAGCCAGTGCTCACATGGGATGCAAGTGCTTGCAAGGCGAGGACTTCAGCCACTAGACCACTGCATCAGGTCCAAATAAATATACTGTAAAAAACCTTAAATTAGATCTTCATGATTGTCCCAGTGTAATGTAACTATTCCGTATCCTGATATGCTGTCTTTAGTTAAAATAAAATAAAAAAAAAAGAACCCAGACAGATGGCCCAAGCAGGATTGATAAGTGCTCTAAGTTTAACTGCTTATGAGTCACAACCTGGTTCATGTACAGACTGTAATAAGGATTTAGTACAACTGTATGGTTATTAGATATTATAGAGATCAGATTATTGCATGTTTTTACTTCCTCTCAAAATATTTTGGGTTTTGGTAAAAATTTGGTGAGGTGTATCATACCTGAACATTTGTTTTGTGTCCTGAAGACAACAGTTGAGATTTTTGCTTAATAATCTCAGCTTGTCAAACTGCCTTACTCTTAGGACTTTTTTGTTAGAAAGAAAGAAAAGGAAAGGAAAATCGTGCCCTTATTTGGAAGACAGAGAGATGGAACAGACAGTGTGAGACACACACTCATACAGTGAAATCCCAATTACCGTTTCACTCCCTAACAGCAGAGCAGTCAGGACACAAACCAGTGCTAAAAGACCGTAAGAGCTTAAGGCTGGGCAAGGCAGTTATCAAGAGCTGGGTATTCAACCCAGGTCTCCTACATGAGTAGCAGGTCCCTACATTTTGAGCCATGAGCTGGAAGCTAGAAGAAAGAGGGGAGCTGGGACTTGAATCCAGGCACTCCAACATGGGATGTGGGTGTTCCAAGCAGCAACGCAACTTCACTTCAAAGGCTGTAATAGAAAATGTTTTTATGTCTGGTGGACTCCCTGTTGTTGCAAATATTGAAAGAGACCACCACACTTGGAGACTTGTCATTCCTAGGCTTACTGACACACCATTAAAAATCATTATCACCCAGTCAGCTCTTGCCCCCAGCTTCTGCTTCTTTCTGGAGCAACACCACCCCCTCAACCACTCCCCACCACACTCAGAGTGGTTAAAAACACGAAATATGGAGTCAGATGTATCTGTATTCTAATGCCAGCTGAAACCCAGATCAATTACATGGGATTCTCTTTGTTCAGCTGTAAAATGAGAATAATACACATACTTTGTAGTCAATACAGTGCTGATCAGAAGGCAAACACTTCCATGCAGGTGGTTAAAATACAGATCGAGCTGCTGACAAACTATATAGGAGTGCCTGGGTTGGAGTCCCAACTTCCTGTTAGAGATGACTCAAGCCCTTGGATCCCTGCCTCCCATGCAGGATACCTGAACTGGAGTTCTAGTACTCAGTCTTGGCCTAGCCTTCAAACTCTAAACATGTGAGCATGAAGCAGCAGACAGAAGCTCTCCTAATCGCTGCAACACTCATGGCACTTTGGGAAGCCGAAGTCACGCATCATGACTCCAAGGAACACCTCCCAGAGGTTCGGAAGAGGCAGACATTCACCCTTACTCTGGGAGGGTCTGAAGGCAGTCCGCGGTCCACAGTCATCCACACCACAGCAGAGGGGCAACAAGCCCAACTGGCTCATGGTCAAAACAGCGATGTGTGTTTCTGGCGCTCTGTGAGTCTGAGCTGTACCACATTTGGCCTCCCCACCAGTACTACTTATGATGTTTACCCTGAGGTGGAGAGAGAGGACACCTCCCTGGCACACAGCACTTTTTTTTTTCATGTGGAGAAGGCAACATAATGAGATTTCCCTATAACACTTAATAAAAATTGTTTACTATTCTATTAATACTTTTTATTAAAGTTAATCATTGCTTTGTAGCCTGCCTATTTTTATTATGTTATTCTTTCTCATAGCAAGAAAACCTATCTAAAATATAAATTTGGGAGGGTCAAAGCATACCATATTGGAATATAGGTTCAGGTCCTAGTTGCTCTGCTTCCCATTCATTTCCCTGCTGACACCTGTGGGAAAGCAGCAGGTGATTGAGGGCTTGGGTTCCTGACACTCATGTGGGAGAACTGGATGCAGTTCTAGGTCCCTGGCTTCGGTCTAGCCAAGTACTGGGCCTTTCAAACAAATACATCTTTTTAAAATGCAATAAATAAAAACATAAAATTGACTGATGGCACCAAATTCCATTATGTGGAAGTATTAATATTATGGCTCCATTCATTCTTAATCCTATTTGTCCTCAGTAAATAAGAAGAAATGTTACTAAGCTTTCTGTATTCCCAGCTGTATGCACCTAATAAAAGAATGTGTCTTCTTTTCATTTCATGAAGAGATGGGAATTTGCTAGGCTACGCTTCCTTACAGATTAATATAGTCTCAGTACGGGAGATGCATTTTCAGATCCCTCCAAAAGTTACAGTATCTTGACTTCAGATAAGACTTTGAATGAGTGGTGTGGCCTCTGAGGTGGCACTGCCATCAGGCTCTCAGCTCCACATCCAGGAATGGTACAGTTCTGTTCTTTCAGAAAACACCAAATGGATGACCCAAACAGATGACAATCTCAGTGCTGTGAAACCACTTAAGCTATTGATGATGATGTCAGTAATAGAAAAAACAGCAAACACAAATGAGGACTCACTGTGTGCTGAGCACGACCACAAGTGTTTTATCCATATTGAATCATTTTTCTCCCATGAGCATTTCAAGGCGAGTGTGAGAGTATTCAGCCTCACCATGAGAAGAAACAGAGATGCTATTTTCTCATCTGCAAAGGGGGCATATGCATGTCCATTGATGAGCACCACAGTGATGTTGGCAATGAGTGTGTATTTAAATCCAGGTTCTTGCTTCTCACAGAGATAGAAATGCTAAGTGGATTTATTTAGCAATTAGTATTAACTGTGTATTAGTAATAACTGTGTGTTCACATGTGAAGTGTGGGCCTCCTCACACTGAGAAACAGCCAGCATTAGTGGGCCAGAGTTGCCCATGAATGAAAGAAAAAAAACAAAAACTGTATCTATAATTGGAAAGCTCCATTGGCGACTAGTTTGCAATAGAAATACAAATGAAAGCAGTGTCTCCGTCTCTTGCTCTCCTTCCCTGTCTTTCTAGAAGCAAGAGGGGAGGACTCCATTTGAATATCTGAACAGCTTGGGGTTTTCCAAGCATCTTGGTCTCAGATGCAATAGGTGCATCCTGGGAGAGTGGTGTATCAAACCAAAAGTTTAAAAGATATGGTTATGTTCTCTCTTTGGCAGCACATATACTAAAATTGGAACAATACACAGAAGAATAACATGGCCTCTGCGTAAGGATGACACGCAAAAGATATGATTACGTTGTAGTGGTTCAAGAATTCTAGCCTAACTAAACCAACTTGTTGTCTGTTTATCCCACCCCAATAGGACACAATAAAAGAGAAAGGCACTGACAACCTGAATGCAGTAAAGTTTGGGTATTATTAACATCTTATGATTGAAGTGAGGTAGTAACGATGACATGGTCATGTTAGAGTCTCACTTTCTGAAACCTGTGACTTCCTCTAACTTCATATCACACATTCTGCAGTTTCATAGACCTCCCTCCTTTACAAATCAGTAAATCACTCTACTCAACAAGGGGGGTGCCTGCTTCATTTTAGCATATAACTAAAAGAGCTTGTATGGGCTTTGGAGAGAGATTAATTTTTTTGACTAAGAAGAATTTTCAGTTATGAAAGCGTTATTTTTATTTCTTTACTACTATTGATGTCAATTAGTGACAAATTTGAAAATACAAAACAATCTATGTCATATTTCATATGTATGTAGTCAGCTGATTCATGCAATCAACCCCCTATTGATGGACATTATGCTATTTTGCTTTAACATTATACACAATTTGATGGGCCACTTTGACAGAATTCTTTGTGTGTTCATCTGAGTGCCTCTGTAGGAAAAACTACAAGTGAATTGCTAAAGTAAATGGAAATACATGTTTTATACCTTGATACATAATTAGGTTCCTAACAGCTACATAATTGCTTTTCTCAGAGACAATGCAAGGGGGCTTGCAGACCTTCCTGTGTTGGAGGGAACACAGTCTTTGTCCCATCCTTCTCACTGGTTCTCATCTCCTAGGGCAGTAACAGTTGCTTTAAGGCTGCTTTAACTCTAACTCAATCGCCTGACTTTGTAATACTGTTTGTAATGCATGCAGAGAGACTCAAATTATCCTGGGAGAGATCCCAGGATAATTCAATTGGTAGACCCTGTTACAATCTAGCAAGGAGTTACTCCTGCAGGCTGTTGATGATGTTGAAAACCTCCAAAAATCTTTCCAAGTTGCTGCTGTGAGGCGGCTTCTAAATTTGTACTGTAATCTTTGATTCTAGGGGGGGAAAGTTATTTTCAGGCTATTTCTCATGATACAGGAGAAAGGAAGAAATTTTCTGTGCAGTTCTTCAAAAATCCAGGGAATTGCTGCATGAACAGGGAAGACGTGTATCTTACGGGCGCCTTAAATTTGAGAATGAAAAAAACTTTTCTTTATTATCCCATTATTACTGAATAAAACGCCAAATTTTCAGTGGTCCTTCTCTTTGGGGTAACACATAGCATAGAGGTACTAGGAACTCATGGGCAAAGAACATCTTTTATTTGACATGCACTGTCTCATTGCATTTTAATTACATTCACTGTTTGGTGTCTAGGCATGCGGAGAATATCAATGACATTTCGAAATGTTTCGAAAGCTGAAGAGCTGAAAAATGTTAATCTCTAAACCACGTGTTTTCCTAAGAGATTAATTCAATTGTTTGGCATCGTGTAACAAGCCAGTAAATTTTGATGCTGAAAAAATATCAATAAAGCTATATTTGAAACACAAATATACTGTCGTAATCCCCTGCAAATTTCCACTTTGGGCAGTCCAAGTCCTGGGTGGTATACACTATTCTTTCTTGTCATTCCTGCAGGATGCACACAATGGGCTTCTATAAAATTGCAAATAATGACCACACAATGCAAAGAATAAAGGCAAAGAAAATTCAAATTCTGGGAGGCTGGGTAGCAATAAGCAACCTGTCTCTTCCAATTGAGCCAGAGAAATGCATTTTGACTTCCAAATACAGATTTCTAACACTTCTGGGTTCACAGGGTGCCACAGTAAAGACTTAGAGAGGAAAACAAAACATCCTTCCACTGCTTGCTCTCAGGTGACATTTCAGTGGAAAGTAGCATCATGTGTTTGTAGGGCACTTGACAGCATTTTAAAGCACATTCGTTTGTCTCATTTGGCCCTCAAGTGGGAAAGCAGCATGTGGATAGGTATGAAGAGCTTGCTTTTATAAGAGAATAAACATCAAGCTGAGAAATTCTTGCCCAAAATAACATGAGAAACGTAACTTAGGAAACGCCTGGGCAAGTAGCAAGCTTTTTTTGGTGTGTGTGTGGGCTTTTTATTAGTATTATTATTTTTTATTATCATCACCATCTTCAACATCCTCTTCACCAGTGGGCTTAAAAAGATCAAAGGCAATGGCTGACTCCCTAATCCTACTATTCGGTTTTATTTTTCCCCTTTGGCATTGAGCCTTTGGTTTGCCTTTCTCAGACAGATGTTGAGAACCCACAGGGCTTTTGTTTATGATTCTGACATACAAGCATTTCTTACATCCAAAGTTCAAGTCTTACTGCAAATAGGAAGTGATGAAATATTCGTTCCTAACAAGCCATAGTCACCATAATGGATAATTTTGTGTGTCAACTTATTTGACCAAGGAGTGCCCAGGTATTTTGTTAAACACTAATCTGGGTATGACTAACATTTGAGTTGGAGAATTGAGTAGAGTAGATTGCCCAATTCAATTTAGGTGAACCTCATGCCGTCTTTTAAAGCTCTGAACAGAACAAAAGGCAGATGAGGGACAGTCTGCTGGCCTCAGCCTGTGTCAGCAGCAAACCTGTATTCCCAGCTTGTCTTCTACAAGATTTACTATCATGTGATCCAGTTCTTCTAAAATTTCTTTCTACACATACGCGTGCACGCACGTGCACACACACACACACACACATCTACATAAACACGGGAGGTATGTGAAGAAGTCCAAGGAAAATGAAATGACCAGAGAAATTTATTTTGGTTCAACACTACTGTAGAAATCTACTTTTCTTATAACATACATTTTCCATGATCTCTCTCGCTCTTCCTTCTTCCCCCCCGCCCCCGTAAGCACACACACTGTATTTTGTTGGTTTGTTCCTCTGGAGAACTCTGATCGATACAGGCACCATGTAACACAGGCTATTTTACAAAACAAAAAGTAGTATACCATGTCCTTTAAATTGAGTGTCTGCTTTCTTCAGATCACGATGAAAACACTTAATTGCTTAAAATATCTTTGTTTGGTTACAGTGTCTATTAAGATGTCCACAGCCACCACAGCACCAGCTGGTGAGCATGAGAGCTGGGACAGGGTGCACACCAGGCTGGGCAGGGATACAACACCTGTTGGCCTGCATGTGAACTGGATTGGGGGAAAGCTAGGCTGGGCTAACTGACTGTATCCACTGGTACAGACATGAGCCAGAGTAAGTGCAGGATGGTTGGGCTTTGCCATAACATCAACTGGCAAGTACTGGGACTGGGAACAAGTCCTGTCAAGCTAGACTTCAGAACTACCTGGAGAGTGCGAAATCCAAGACTGGGAGTGGGTCCAGTGGGAAAACTGTGGGCACCTCTCTGATGGGTTGCAACTCCCATTGGTGTGCATGAGAACCTGGACTGGAGGCAGGCCTAGCTAGACAGGCAGACATACCTGCTGGTGTGAGTGTGGGCTGGAGGGTAGAGTTGGTTGGGATAAGTTAGGCTACAACACTCAATTATGTGTATGAGAGCTGAATGGGAGGTGGGGCACAGCAGACCAGTTCACTGCATATGCTGGCAGACACAGAAACCAGGGCTGGGGACCATCCCAGTGGGATTATTAGGGGTCAAGCTGACTGGGCTGAAGCTCCTGACAGTGTATGTGAGGGCCTACTGTAAAGAAATGGGGCTGGAGATAGATCTGACCTAGCAATTGCAATTACCAGTATGGATGTAGCCTGATGTGGGTGATAGAATGAACTGGACCCCGTACAGGTGGGCACATGCACAAGAGATAAGTATGAGATCACATACCCTCAGACAAGATTTCTTTGAAAGTCTCCCTAGCTATGCTGCTTGACTCACAACTCCAACCATGGAGAAGGTGGCAGGACCTATGGTCTAACAATGGAGTACACATGTCAAAACTGGGCCTCCTCAGTCTTTGACGGAGCAGTAGATGGCATACCCAGAAGGACATGGAGGATATGTCAGACCATTGGAGCCTGCAGAGGACACCTGGTACCACAGCAGAGGAAAGAGGGCAAAAGAAATTGGTCAACTACTTTAGTAAAGCATGACAGCAAATTGCCAAATGAACAGAGCCTCAGAGGTGGACTGTGTCAGCCAATAGACCTTGGAAGGATTTCCTTATCCTTGCATTTGCAAGATAGACAGCACTCCAGAACTATCAAAACAATTTGAGCAGAACCCTAGGAGTATGCTCTACTTTGGAGACTTTGGGATGACCTTGAGTAGCCTACCCCATCCCCAGGGACTGAGGCAGTTGGGAAGCTGGGTGTGGCTTCTCCCCATCCCCCTAGACATAGGAAGAAGGAAAAGAAAATGTGGAAACAATGGTCTCACCCACTTTCCCCTCATCCTGGACCCTTCCCACCCTAATCAATTATGTAATATCATCAAAAAAGAAAATTTAAAAAAAAAAGTGAATGTGGCAAAATTAAAAAAAAAAAATGTCCACAGCCCACATTGAACCTGGGATTGATTCCTGGATCCCACATCTAGCATCAGGTTCCTGCTGCTGCATGTTCTAGGAGGCAGTGGTGATAACTATTGCATATATACTTGTTTCCAATAATCCTGGTATAGTATGTGTAATGTGTAAAAATCTTTAGGTAATTCTAAGAAGAAAGTACTGGATAACATTTTTCCATTTTTGCTCATATTTCAATCAGTATAAATTTCCAACAGGATATTTATAAAACATCCTTTGAAAATTGGGGCCTGGTGCGATAGCGCAATGGTTAAGCTCCTCGCCTTGCACGCCCCAGGATCCCATATGGGCGCTGGTTCTAATGCTGGCGGCCCCATTTCCCATCCACCTCCCTCCTTGTGGCCTGGGAAAGCAGTCAAGGACAGCCCAATGCGTTGGGACCCTGCACCCACATAGGAGACGTGGAGGAGGTTCCTGGCTCCTGCCTTCGGATGGGTGCAGTGCTGGCCGTTGTGCTCACTTGGGGAGTGAATCATTGGACGGAAGATCTTCTTCTCTGTCTCTCCTCCTCTCTGTACATCTGCCTTTCCAATAAAAACAAGTGAATCTTCAAAAATTACCAGTCATAAGTAAAAACAATCATCTTAATAATAATTGCAATGATTTTTTTTTTTTAAAGATTTATTCATTTTATTACAGCCAGATATACACAGAGGAGGAGAGACAGAGAGGAAGATCTTCCGTCCGATGATTCACTCCCCAAGTGAGCCGCAACGGGCCGATGCGCGCCGATCCGATGCCGGGAACCTGGAACCTCTTCCAGGTCTCCCACGCGGGTGCAGTGTCCCAAAGCTTTGGGCCGTCCTCAACTGCTTTCCCAGGCCACAAGCAGGGAGCTGGATGGGAAGTGGAGCTGCCGGGATTAGAACCGGCGCCCATATGGGATCCCGGGGCTTTCAAGGCGAGGACTTTAGCCGCTAGACCACGCCGCCGGGCCCTGCAATGATTATAATAGGAAATGGTGAAATACATGTGTAAAAAAAAATAAGTGCTTTACAATGTCAACTCATGTACTTTAAAATACATTTAAAATGTTTTCATTTTATTTGAAATTCAGAAAGGAGGGGGAGGAGACAGATGCAGACAAATCTTCTACCTACTGGTTCATTCCCCAAAAGCTCACAAAGCCAGTGATGGAGCAAGCTAATGCCAAGAGCCCAGAACTCTATGCAGGTCTCCCGTGTGGAAGGGACAGTGGGTGGCAATATTGCTGCTTCCCAGTGTGTACACAAGGCAGGAAGTTGAACTGGAAACGGAAGTGGGGCTATATCCCAAGCATCCCTATCTGTAACGTAAACAGTACACCACACACCCATTCGGCCATGTACTTTTCGTGACAATACTATGCAATAACAATCATTGACTTCTAGCTACATATGAGAAAATTTAGGTTCAGATAACGCTAATAACTTTGTCAAGACAGTAAGTAGCAGAACTGGAAAAACAGGCTCTACTTCCAAATCCCCGTTGGTTCCTCATTCCACCACACAAATTTATTATTAATTCTAAATCATTCACAAACACGGGGAGAATCCCATCATGATCCCGCATTTCACTATGACACAGATTCAATAGAACTTTTCTGTATTTTAGTTATTTATTTTTTAATCATTTCCTTCTCTTCCCTCATTTCCCTCCCTGAGTCCACTTTTTCCTCCTTTTTCCTATAGCTGGAGTATTGCAAAGTGAACTGTGAACACTACAAACTCTGCCACAAGTACTTGGCTGTGTCTTCTTAGAATAGGGACATTCTCCCACCAACCACAATCCAATCATCAAACCTAAGATAACTATCCATAATTCCCTGATGTTATCTGACATGCAACTTGTATTAAAATTTCCTGGATTCTTTCCCAAGTGATCTTCATAGTTCTTTTTCAAACATGAATCAAAGTTCAAAGCTCAAATTCGGTCATGTCTTTTTAGAACAAGCCTGTTTCTCCAGTCCCCTTTTTAAAATGACATTGATTTTTCTGAAGCAATCAAGCAAATTCATTTGTTGGAAGTCTCACATTCCTATTTGTGACATGGATTCCTAGCAGGTAGTTTAATTTTGTTTTCTACCTTCCAAATGTTCAGTAAAGCGCCTTTAATTGTTACACAGCTAGTTATTTTAAATTATTTTTAAGCTATTTATTTGCATTTACATGGAAGCTAGCGAGAAACAGACACAGAGAATGGGAGAGACAGATGGAGACCATGCATCTGTTGGTTCATTCCCAAAGTGTCTACAACAGGATCTGGGCCAGGCAGAAGTCAGGAGCCAGACCCTCAATCCAAGTCTCTCCTGTAGACAGCAAGAACGCAACTACTTAAGCCATTATCACCTACTGCTTTAAAGAGTGCACGGCATCAGACAGCTGGAATGGGGAGCAAAGCTGCATCCCAAGCCCAGGTTCTCTGATGAGGAATGCTTGGGTCTCAGTCAGCATTTGAACCACTGTGCCGAATACCTGCACCAAATGTCAAATTCTTAACTACAAAGACAGGGTGTACATGTATAACAACAAAGGCATTTTCACCTCTAATCCTAAGAATAACTACTACTACATGCCCTGATGGTAGAAAGATATTAGGGGCTCCATTTAAAAGGAAGATAAAAAGATGAAGACATTTCACATGTAGACTCCCTTGGATATAAAAAGCCTGCTTGTGAGGATTTCATGTTTGGCTACATGCAGGCATTCTGGAATACTGCAAGCACTTGTCTTTTGGGAAATTTTGTCAAAGACACTTCAAAATCCCACAGCTTCTGCCAGTTACGGCAAGTCTGGCTAGATAAAAGTACGAAGCATTTTCTCTACTACTTCAATGAATTTGTGAGATCTTAGAGTTCTGCTACTACAACCTACTGTTCTTATAAACCTATACTTCTATTCAGACATCACTCCATCAACAACATTTAAATTACATCCATACCCTGGTCTAAATCTACAAATCTCTTAAAACAATGAAAAAGCTGGCACTAGCATACTTTGTAAACTGTTGCTCAATTAAAGAATGACAGCATTTTAAGTGTGGTACTAGTGTGGCTTTAGAGAAAGAAGACGGACATATTTTTAAACATTAAGTCAGATTTTAGCTGCTGAATATGCTGTTCACAATGCAGACCCATAAAATAATAATAATGCATATTTATCTATGCCATGTTGCATACCATTGAGTATATTTTGATGTATTCAATGGTGCAAAGCATCTAGGAGTACATGGATCAGCCACGGTCTCTACTGTCAGTGAATTTTCCACTTAGTAGGGGAGACAGTCACATCAACAGTCACTTTCAAAATAATGTGCTGAATAACGAAATAGTGTGCCACAGGACACACCTGAGAGCTACATCAGCCAGGCCTGAAGGATTCATAGGAAAGGCGTGGATGCATCTTAGTGTTCACATTACATGAAGTTACGAACCCAGGGACTGTAGTACAGTGTGCTGTGGCACAGCACATTAAGCTACTACTTGCCACTCAGCCATCTCATACTGGAGCAGTATGTGCTGCTTCAGTTCTGATCTAGATCCTTGCTAATGCACCAGGGACAGTAGCAGAAAATGGCCGCAGGACACTGGTCCTTGCCAACCATGTGGGAGACCTAGATGAAGTTCTTGGCTCCTTGCTTTGGCCTGATCCAGCCCTGGCCATAGTGGTGTTTTCAGGAGTGAAGTAGTTTTTGGATGAACTCTCCTTCTCTCTGCTTCACCTTCTCTGTATCATTTTGCTTTTCTTTTTTTTTTTTTTTAAAGATTTATTTTTTTTTATTACAAAGTCAGATATACAGAAAGGAGGAGAGACAGAGAGGAAGATCTTCCGTCCGATGATTCACTCCCCAAGTGAGCCGCAACGGCCGGTGCTGTGCCGATCCAAAGACCTCTTCTGGGTCTCCCACACGGGTGCAGGGTCCCAAAGCCTTGGGCCGTCCTCGACTGCTTTCCCAGGCCACAAGCAGGGAGCTGGATGGGAAGTGGAGCAGCCAGGATTAGAATTGGAGCCCATATGGGATCCCGGGGCACGTTCAAGGCAAGGACTTAAGCCGCTAGACCATGCCACCGGCCCCTCATTTTGCTTTTCAAATAAAGTAAGTCTACAAAAAATAAAGATCACATAACAATCCTCAAGGTCATCAGCAGCCTCCCCACATACAAGGATATCTGACCATTAAAAAAAAAAAAGCTGTAATGTAGCAAGTAAAACTACCATCTAAGATGCGAGCATCCTAAATATGCATCGGTTCATGTTCTGGATGCTCCACTTCCAATAGATCTGCCTCTTGCTGGCCAGGGAAGAGCTGGGGAAGATGACCCAGTGTTAAGGCCCCTGCCACTCCGGCGAGATACCTTGAAGGGTATCTTTGGCCTGTCCCAACCCTGGCTGTTGCAAGTATCTGGGAGGAGGACCAGTGAATTACAGTCTCTATCTCCCACCCTCTCTCTGTAACCCTGGCTTCCAAGTTAAATGAATGTTAAACAAATAAAAAAACCAAACAGGGAGACAAAGGAAGCAGACTCAGGCTCATAGCTGGGAGCTGGGAGTGGCTTGGAGACTGCATATATGATGTTCCACCCTTCCCCCAACCCCGTGATCAGCAAAAGGGAGGAAGACAGAGATGGAGACAGAGCGACATCAGACACACAACATCTCTCACTTAAGACAGGGCTTGAAGACCAATCCCAAAACACAAGAAAGGGAAAGTAACATTAGGACACCCCACAAAACCAACCATGGGGAGAATTTACATGGTACAAAATAAGACTAATGAAGAAATCTGTAAACATGTTTAGAATTCTTAAATGAAGAAAAACCTAGGCAAAGAACAAAAGATCATGAAACAAAACCAAGGTGGAACGGGATGATAAAATGAGGGCTTGAAAAATTAGAAATCTTATAAATGAAGAGTCCACAAAATAAAAATGATCTTGATGATTCCATAGTTGAGGAAAGTTTTATAAATTAAATTAAAAGTTTTATAAATTAAATTAAGTTTTATAAATTAAAAGAACAGGAATTCACAGAAAATGCAGCATAATAGATCCAGAGGCAATGTTACTGAATGCAAAACTGATAGAGAATAAATCACTGTAGTCCAATGCAGCACTAATACAAATTTTGGAAGAAGAGAATACATAGGATGAAGAACAAGCAATATTTTTAAAGATAGTGGCTGAGAATTGTTCACAGCTGAGTCAGATTGAAAACAGATCATGAGAAAAAAGGATACACAAAAACAAATTCATACCAGCAGTACCAGTAAAATGTAGCAGCAACACTGAAAAAGAGCAACGTGGAGCAGAAGGAAAAGGCAGATGTTCTAGTAAGGAATTCTGATTAGGATGAGTAGATTTCTTGTCAACATTTGTTGTCTGAAGTCAATGAAGTACTTTACCTCAAAGAGCTGAGGGAAATCTCTGTCCCCTTCGAGGTCTATATTCCCATAAATTTCTTTCAAGAATGAGTCATTATAAGGCATTCAAAAACGGGAAGAATTTACTATCCACAGCCCTCCTGGAAAGACCTGTTAAAACACAACAAACTTTAGGAAGAAAGACTGCAAGATGAAAGCAAGCGCAGCAGAATAAGACAGTGACCAACTGCCTCAGTTTACCTGGGCCTTTCTGGGTTCTAGTCCTACATCCTAGAAAATCTCTCAGCTCCAGGCAAACACAGTTTGCCTAGCTTACTCTCTGTTGGTTTTGGAGCACTGGACCAATAAGAGTTGTTTCCTTTAACTCTTTTCTAGAGCAGACAAGATAACTTATATTTGATTTACAGGCCTTTGGCAAAAAGCCCGAGAGGTCCTGAAAGAATAACTAATCAGATTGCTATTATCAATGGTCAATCTTGAAAGGAAAATTCATTTTCCAAGACAGACAAAGGCGAGTAAGTTAGCAGGATAATTTTTAATAAATGCTAATTATATGCTTCGAACCCTAAGGAGAAGAAAAAAATGGGTAAATTGCTTCAGGTGTAATTAAAGCAAGTTTACTGTGATGTTTGGCTAATGTGAGCCTTTGCCTGCCTGGAACCATAACCAGTCACAAGCACTTCTCAGAAATCCTAGTTCTTGAGTCTCTCCATAGAATTTACAGCTAGTAATCTCTGGAGGTGGGGCCTGGAAATCTGAACATTAAGCAGTCAACATGGGGTGGGCCTTTGTCACAGCAGTTAATTTGCTATTTGGAATGCCTGAATCAAATGAAACAGTGAAATGCGAGAGTAGTGTGAAACCCGAGTGCAGACCAGCCATCCAGTAAAGGGTTCAGCATTGCACTACCTATCTACTTGATAAGCAGTAGTCCAAAGTCTGATATGGGAGTACTGCAAAAAGGTCACGGGAAAAGGAATTAAAAGATGCGTATTGTAGTGCAAGAGATGCTTGAAATCTAAGCATAGCTTTGTCATAATTTGTGATTTTCAGGAAATTTTTTGAAGCCCTGGCATATACATGGATTTCAAAATGTCTGCACCAAGATAAATTTACCTTTTAATTCCATTACCCCTAAATTCTTTGATGTACCCTCTGAGAGGTTAACATTATGGTTTATTAAAAATGTCCTTCAACCTGAGTTCCCTCTGTTGACTGAATACTCACAGCCAGAAGATAATTAAAGAGCTTTAACTTTTGTCAGACTCAATATGTTACCATCTGCCTATGTAATGGAGTGACTGGTAGCCACCTGAACTATCACTTCTTAGATCAGAATCTAGCACATAAATATTCTGATGATTCACTCGATTTTCAGTTGGAAGGATTAAACCACCCAAATTCAGCCTTGTGAGCAGCTTGAAAATAGGCAAGGAGTTTTAGATTCCCAGACAGTAGTTCTTTCTATAAGCAAGAGAATCAACTTTGAAATAGCTTGAGAATTGCAGGATTACCACAGGCTAAGGGAAACTGAACCATCTAGAACTGCTCTCAAACTGGCTTCTGATGACCTACGTCAACGTAACCTGGAGGACTTGTGCAACTAGATTTCTAGAATGCAACTTCAGAGGTTCACTGCACATCTTGTGGGGACCCAAGATTTCCATTTCCAGCAAGCTTCCAGGTAACGTGACTATCGGTGGTTGGAGACCACACATGGAATCACACTGGCCTAGACTAGCAGGAAGAATTAATGAGCTATAGTTGTTTCCTTCAAATATGGCAAGAATTTTGTTGTGTCCTGTGAAAGTGCCAAAGTATAAAGCTACTCTAATGGCTAGGAGTTAAAGGAAGATAGTCTTTGGCTTTTTACACAACAAAATGTTCTACTCATCACATATGAATTAATATTGATAGGGCTGGGGTTGTGGTGCATCAGGTAAAGTTACTGCCTATAGTGCTGGTGTCCCATGTAAGTATCCACTGGAGTCCTGACTGTACCACTTCCAACTTGGCTCCCTGTTGGGAAAGGAGCAAAAGCTGTCCCAAGTGCCTGGGCTCCTGCCACTTGTGTGGGAGATCCAGATGAACCTCCTGGCTCCTGACTTGAGCCTGGTCCTGCTCTGACTGTTGGGCCATTTGGGAGTGAACCAGTGGATAGAACATCTCTCTCTGCCTTGTCTTCTCTTTGTAATGTTACTTCTCAAATAAATGGATAAATCTTTTAAAAAATTAATAATGAAACAAATTTCTTCATTAAACAGTGAGTACCTTGCCTCTAGAAATGTATAGCCAGATGTAAACGCAAGCAATGGCTGCCTAAAGCAACAGGCAGTATTAAATCATTTGTTGGAGTGTACATAGCTGGATGCCTCCCAGGCATGATGACTAAATTGCTTGGACATAATGGGATATACTGCAGTAGCCAAGTTGCTTGGGTGCAATTAAGTGTGCTTGACTCAGTTCCTTCACTGTGAAATGGACTAAGGATTTGAGAATATTACATGAGATTGGTGTATCATGGGTAAATTTCTTGAGAGGTCAGCTTCTGAAAAGCTTAGAGGCAGAACGTGTATAGGGAATGTTCTCAGGACCAGCTCTGTGAAGAAGTGAGAGCAGCAGGGTTGGGCAAAGGAGAAATACAGCTGTGACACCATTGCAAGGTTTCAGCTCCTTGGAAGTTGACTGGTCCCTTGAACCGTCCCTGGGCATGGCAGGATGCCACAGCTTTATACTGACATCTGTGTGTCTTTACACACAGGCTGTCTCTGAAAGGTACTTGACCTTAGAGCTTGGATAAAGCAACTTTATCCAACTCAGGGAAATCCCTAATCGGGACAGACCACTAAGAGCTGTCACAGGCAGCAGTCCTGCATGGGGTGTCATGGCACAGAGCATATCAACTATCACACCTGACTTACTCAAAATCAAGTCTGGGACAAAGCAAGTGTTCCTTTTGGTGGCTATTCATTATCATAATTTTAAAAATAACTCATATAGCATAGTGGCTAAAGTTCTCGCCTTGCATGGGCCTGGTCAGAATCCCATACGGGCACTGGTTCTAATCCTGGCAGCCCCGCTTCCCATCCAACTCCCTGCTTGTGGCCTGGGAAAGCAGTCAAGGACGGCCCAAAGCCTTGGGACCCTGCACCCACATAGGAGACCTGGAAGAGCTCCTGGCTCCTGGCTTCGGATTGGCTCAGCTCCAGTCGTTGCAGCCGCCTGGGGAGTGAACCATCAGACGGAAGTTCTTCTTCTCTGTCTCTCCTCCTCTCTGTATATCTGCCTTTCCAATAAAAATAAATAAATCTTTATAGGGGAAAAAAGAAAAAAACAAAACAAAACCAAAACGTAGTTAATGTCTGTTTTTCCTGGGATAGTGTTTCAGATATTTGTGGCAAATGTGGTGATCAGTTGGGTGGGAAAGCTTACCTTTGGTTATCTATTCATTTGTGTGTGTGTGTGTGTGTGTGTGTGTGTGTGTGTGTTTTAAGATATAGCAACAGAGAAAGAGAAGCTGAGAGAGAAAAAGATTCCTCATCTGCTGGTTTACTCAAAGGTTGTCCATAATGGTTGGTACTAGTTGAGCTGACGCCAGGAGCTTAGATCCATCCAGGTCTCTCCCACGGGTTCCAGGGGCCCAAGCAGTTGGGTCATCTGCTACTGCCTTCTCAGGTACATTTTCAGAGAGCTGGACAGGAAGCAGCACAACTGGGACTTGAACCAGTGTCTGATGTGGGATGATGACATCGCAAGTGGCTTAGCTGCCACCCATCCCTTTGTTTTTATAGTCAAAAAGAAAAAAAAGCTTTAAAAATTATTCCTTTGTAAATATATGTAAATATATGATGGGATGAAAGGAAGAAAAACAAGGGTAGTAGCACAAGGTAGCACAAGGGTAGTAGTAGCCTGGAAAAGCAGTCGAGGACGGCCCAATGCATTGGGACCCTGCACCCGTGTGGAAGACCTGGAGGAGGTTCCTGGTTCCCGGCTTCGGATTGGCGCAGCACCGGCTGTTGCGGCTCACTTGTGGAGTGAATCATCGGACGGAAGATCTTCCTCTCTGTCTCTCCTCCTTTCTGTATATCTGACTTTGTAATAAAATAAATAAATCTTAAAAAAAAAAACCACCAAAAGAAAGAAATTGAGGTGAGCATTTCATCTACTCATTAAGGCCATGGCCATCCCACATTAGAGTGCTTGGGTTCGATACCTAACTTGGGCTTCTGACTTGGCCTTCCTGCTAATGCAGTGTCACCTGCCACCCACGTGGGAAATCTAGATTGAGTCCCTGGTTGCCAGTCTTGGTCACTGGCCAGTGTAGGTTTTGGAGATTTGAACCAGTGGATGGAGCTCTCTGTGTCTCTGCCTCTCAAATAAATAAATAAAAATAAGAAAGAAAAGAAACTGTTTGATAGTGCAACTATTCCTGAGCTGAACACATATGAAAGTAGCCTCCTCACGCCAGCAGCACCCAAATCAACAACATGCACAAGATACATTTAGTCATGTTCCCATTGGTTGTTCCGAGCACCAAGTGTACCTGTGGGCCTCTCTTGAGCAATGCTGTTCACAAAGGCAGGTAACCAGGTGTCTACTGTTTCAAAGACTTTGAACATTTGGAAGAGCACGTTGTTACATTCTTTGGCAAGGACCCAGGGCTGTGATTTTCAGCTGGTGGATCATTCCACCAGCTCATGTGCCAAAGAAAGTCTCATAGACACACAGTGAAACTGTGTTAGTAGCCAGAATGTATACTTACTGCAGTTATTGGCAATCGCTCACTGAGCTGATGGGACTATGGGACACTGCAGTGGCTGTTAGACCAGACCAAAGGAGTCAGTGACTTGTGCTCATGCCTTTCCAAGTTCACATTCAATGGTATAAAACCAGCTTTGGTGGGAGAATTTTCTCTCTAATACAGGATGCTAGCGTGGCGAGCAGCGGCATAACCCACAGCAACACACTGCAATTCCCAGAAGTGTGTTTCTTGCGCACATGAGACTGCACGTACAAGGCTGACATCAGTTCCATCCTGCAATCAGCTCCGTCTGCTGCAATACAGCAGAGAGATAATGGGTGAGCAGTACACGGACCAGACACCCTTCTAGACACCGTAACAGAAGGTTGTGCTCGAGAGGCTAGGGGGCTGTAATAATTTATTACCTGCTTGGTGCCATTTTGAGCCTTCTAAGGCTATTTAGGTCAGCTGTCAATATTTTTACACCAGCAGAAGCTGGAGTAGAAAGAGAGAGAATTTTAAATAGTGAGTGATTCTTTAAATGCATGCACATTCCACAATAATAAGCCTGAGGTGGGAGACACAAAGCTGTGATTTTACTTTCTTTGGACCCCTCAGAGAGTGAGAACTTCTTGTCCCGAGGTGTGATCCTGGGATATAAAATGCTGTATTTCTCCCACAACATGGCCCATTAATGCAAGCCAACTACTTCATCTGGTGTCAACCGCAGAACCAGCCATCTGTCCCAGTGCTGGAAGGAAACCTGATTTTTGGCCCTAATAATAGGTGGAAAAACACTTCACCTTATGGCTAACTGATGGGATTTTTCAAGGGGATTTTGACTTGACACAATTTTGCTTAACCCCTCTATAAAATGTAATTCCACCTACTAGAAAACAGAAAGATGACACCACATGGGCTTATTCATTGCCGGCTTAGAAAATAATCAGTCTAAATCTGGGTAAACTCAGACCCAGATGATTCTGGGTAGGCCTAACCCAAGGATAGGAGCCTTTTAGGATCCTCTTCTAAAGTTGAGAAACTAATAGAAAGTTTGTGTTTTACGGAAGATAAGCCCATCACCATAGAGAGGCGAGAAGGAAAAATGATCCTGTTAGGTAATCAAAACGGAGGTGGTAGGTATAGCTCAAGGCATGTGGATCATCACTAAGATACTAGCCTTTCATTATGTTCCTGCCAGTGTCCATGTCAAAACACCTCGTAGAAAACAAGGGCAATTTCCCTTCATTTAGCTCCCTGATTGCTTTCCAGGAGAGATGCCATGTGCTGAGATCTCCCTGACAGTATTCTACATTTTCCATCATCCACATGTTACACAGATCAAAATTCAAAGTTCAAAATACAGTTGTCAAATAGGCCCATCTCCATAGGATTCAGTGTCAATGAAGACAAAAAGTGCTGGCTATAACCCTTTGGGTCTAGGGATAATTAGACAGCAGGATGGTGTCAAGGAATTATTTATGCTGTAATTTCTCACCTTTTGCATCTCTCCCTGTCTTTTCTGCTTCGCTGGCACGCTGTAACAGAGTACATGGACCAAATCACGTGCCCCAAATGGTCCTCCACTGCCTATAAATCACAACATTGATTTTAACGACTCCTCAGTGCATGGAATGACTAGATATAAATTTTATGACAGAGCTCCCTGACTGATTAAGCCACCAGAGGCCTCCCGAGGGAAAAGAGCAACCTTACAGCTTGAATTCAATGAAAAAGTCCCAATCTTCAGACCACAAATGGCCATGAGATGGAGTGAGCCTGCCTGGGGCGTGGCTGTGGACCTGCCCAGACTTGCTAGGGTATTTCCTCCTGGGCTCCCATGGCGAAGAGAGGAGGAAAAGCAGTCTGCCGTGGTAATGTCTGAACCATGGCAGTTCTCACAAAGCTCTCTTCAGTGTAGTCAGGACACAACCCTCCAAAGAAAACTATACTTCCTTACTTTTTCAGAGGCAGAGAGACAGGGACAGGCAGCCAGAGATCTCCCAGCCACTGCTTTACTCCCCAAACGCACACCATGCTTGAGGAAAGCCCAGAACTCAATCCAGGTCTTCCTGTGGCTGACAGGGCCCTGACTACTAGAGTCATTACCCACTGCCTTCCCAGGCATGCAACAGCAGGAAACCAGAATTGGGAGCAGGGGTGAGACAGGAACCCAGGCATCAGCTATTGGAAGTCTCCGAGGTGGCATCTTAAGCACTGAACCAAATGCCTATCCCAGAAAAGCACCTTTCAATTTCTGGATTAAGAACTAATGGGGGGCCTGGCACAATAGCATAGTGGTTAAAGTCCTTGCCTTGAATGCGCCAGAATCCCATATGGTTGCTAATTCTAATCCTGGCGGCCCTGCTTCCCATCCAGCTTCCTATTTGTGGCCTGGGAAAGTAGTCGAGGATGACCCAAAGCCTTGGGACCCTGCACCCATGTGGGAGACCCAGAGAAAGCTCCTGGCTCCTGGTTTTGGATCGGCTCAGCACTGGATGTTGTGGTCACTTGGGGAGTGAACCATCGAATGGAAGATCTTCCTCTCTGTCTCTCCTCTCTTTCTGTCTGACTTTACAATAAAAATAAAATAAATCTTAAAAAAAGAACTAATGGGAGATGAATGGGGTCAAAATAACTGTGAACTAAGCAATATTTTGCTAATCAACAGTGTTTAAAATAGCAATGTGAATAACCAACAGTTGTTGCCTCTGCTTTTAAGTGTATTGACCATGATTTACAGTGAGAGATAGATTTTACCTTACAACTTGGCATAAATATGAATACACACACATATAAAACAAACTTAAGTTTCAAGAAACAAAAGAACTCTGGTATTTTCTAGACCTTTTCATTTATAAAGTTCTGACTTATCAGCTGAGTTCATGACCCATCAGTGAATCATGGCTTGCAGTCTCACCAACATGTTTACATTGTGCCTGTGATGGGCAGAGCAGGAAGGCCAAGACTATGGCACAGTGAATGACAGAACTCTGCCACCAACCTTGCCTATATTTGCTTTTTCTTCATATAAGCAATTTTCTTTCCCTCACTGTGCCTCCATTTTATTGTCTGTAAAGTGGAATTAATCATGTCTGAGGGATTCACTGTGAAAATTAAGAGATAGCATGCATATAAAGCTCTTAAGACAATACCCAGCACGAGGCAAACATCCCATAAGTATTAGCCATCTACAAACACAATAGTGCTGTGAAAATCACCCCTATGCCCTTAAAGCAAATGTCACTAGACACTGGTTTAGCTTGTGGGTCACTGGCTCTGCTCTGTGAGTCTCATCCTCTGGCAGGCCAGTCCAGGTACATCCTGTTCATCGTGCGGGAAAACGAAGGAAGTCTGTGCAAGTCCTATCTTGCATGCATCATCATCATGTCATCTTACCTCCTACTGGCCAAAAGACGTGACAAGTCAGAGCAGGAGGCCATGGCACAGTTACGTGAGGAGCAGCAGAGACAGAGGGAAGGAAAAGTGAGGGCCACTTTTGCCAAGAACCAGAACCACACTGATAACCCTGAGTCAGTCTCTCCCCTCTTCTCTCTCTCTCTCTCTCTCTTTCTACCCCCTCCTTCCTCCTTCTTTTTCCCTGCACTTTGCATAAATCAGATTAAGTCCTGACTACCCAGCACAGTGAAAATAAGGACTTTCGATGGCAAGCAACAGTGTCACACAATTTCTATGTGATTTGGAAGAAAACCAGTCAGGTTTAATTAACATGTCTGGGTTACAGCATGGCTGAACGTAGGGACCTAAATATTATTCCTTTTCTGTGTCTGTAAACTTTGTTTTGCTCTCTGTGTTGGGACAATTCTAGAAGCAATTTTTTTTTTCCCCACAAAGCCTGTTACACTATCCTCACAGCTTGCCATTTGGATGACTAATTATCCTGGGATGCAGAGGATTGAGAGGCTTCCTGGAATATGTGACACTCAGAGATAAAATCAAACATTTGCAATCCCAGAAGAACAGAAGACAACTCCCCAGTGGATTTCACAGAAGGGTCCCTCGGCAGACTCTGATTGGCTTGGCCTGATTCATGTATTTGCTCCTGAGCTAGTGACTATGGCCAGGAAGATGGGACCTCTGGCTAAGACCAGGTTATCTTTCAGCCCATGGTGGGGCTAATTCCTTCTGAATCCTACAAAAGATGAGTTGAGAAGGTATCCAAAATGAAGGACCCTGGACATGTGAACAATGGGAGTACTACTGCCCATGCTTAGGTTATTTATTTATTGGGCCCCGGGGAGGAGGAAGAGAGAGGAAAGGCAGAGAACTGCCATCTGAATGCTCACTCCTCAAATGCTTGCAAGCTTGGAGCTGGGACCAGGAGCTGGAATCAGAGCCAGAAACACAATTCAGGTCTTGAGGGGCAGGGCCCAAGGACTTGAGCTGCCACCTGCTCTTTCTCGGGGGTCTACCGTAGCTTAAAGCTAGAATTTGGAGTGGAGTCAAAGCTTGAACCCAGGCTCTTCAATATTCGGAGAATGCACCAAATCCTGCACCAAATGCCTGTCCCATTGGCTTCCTTTTGATTTCCGAGATATTTAAAGCCGTAGTTTATTTGTGGGAGCACAGAGGTGGAAAGATCTATTGCTTACACTGGAAAGAAACTTGGATTTTTGACATTAACGACTAATGAACATCACCAGTGTCTTTCCCTGAAATGACCCTTTTGGCCCTTCTGAGAGATGAGCACCAGCCAGGACTGACGGTTGGTGGTCTGTGCACCACAGAGGCTGGCAACTGTGCAGAAACACCACGTGGCCCATCCCATCAATGCTGTTTTGCCCAAGTGAGAACGGCCACGACTCGACCAAAGAAAAGAGCATCTGGCCTTCATTTTCTCTGTGGGTTCTAAAGCCACTGCTTCTCTGCCCAGCAGTACTTACAAGGAGCAGCTGGTGCCAGTGATAGAAACATAGCTGAGTCCCAAACTGGGTGCACTCAGGTCCTTCATTGTTCTTTTTCGTCTCAGTTGTGCAGACGAGCCACTGACCTGGGAGAAAAGGTGAAAGGAGATGAGTGGCTTTGCTGGAGTGTTGATTAACTCAAAAGAGCACAGATAGTAAGACAGAGTAAAAATAAAAACATTGTGGGTATAAATGCTAAAAATGAATCAGAACACTTAAACACTCCACTGCACATGGAACAAAGGCAATCAGCCTTTAGTTGTTTAAGGCATTAAAAGAAAAAAATATATAGAGTTGGGGAGCCAACAATGTATCATTTGATATAGAAGTTCTATAAAATGATATAGATCCAAGTAGAAGGAGAAAATACCTAATGAGCTCCAAGTTGATGTCAAATCTGTAATAGTATTTGACCTTCATGATAACATTGTAAAATAAACATCGTAATTACAGTTTTATACATAAGAATCATACATGTTGAAACCACAGAGCTGGTAAACTCCTATACAGTATACAGCTGGTAAATGTGAAATCTGTACCCATGTTTGCTTGAATTTAGGCCATAATCTTTCCTCAAAGAAGCAGACAGCCTCCTAGACACAAAAACCATTGGGGAAATTTTAAGAGCAAATACAACTTGAGTTAAGATGCTTTGTTATTCTAGTGGATTATCTTTCCTATCACTTAGTTATATATCTGTCCCTGTGACAGCTGAACAGTGCTACATAGATAAACACAGCTGGCTCAACTGAGGGACATTCTGGAAACATTTTATAGTGTTTGTTCAGTATTGTGCACTGAGTTTCTGCAAAACTACTGTGAAGGTGAGATAACACATGCCATACAACACTCTTGACTTGGGAGGCAACACCAGGACAGACTGGGGAACAAGCATTCTCAACCCACAGTGTTAGGTTAGCCAGGCAGAATCGCAACTGTCAAATATGGGCTATTATTTTTCCTTTGCCAAGTCAACCAGTGAAGATCCACAATATTAATTACAGTGTAAAAACCACCCACCACATATTGCACAAATGGTGTGAAAGCAACCGCGGGCATTCCTCCTGTTTGTACCACACAGCAGAGAGACATGTCAAAACAGAATAGCAGCCATCAAGCTCAAAAGCTCCTGTGAACCCACAGAGCTATACGTCTGCTAGAGGGTAGAGTAGCTCTTACTTCAGACAAGTAAACATAGCTATAGTCTTGTTAGAGAAAGTAGCAAAGGATAATTTGTACCTATAAAGCTAATTAAAATAGTACATAGAATTTCATCAGATGCCATGCCAAAAATAAGCAAAATTTGGGAAAAGAAAATTGTTGTGAATGTTACAATCTCTCTGAGTGAGGTAATTCTATAATGTTGATTCTCTCGTCAGCTTCATCTTTTTTTTGCAGTCATAACCAACAACCCTTGAAAACTTGGATCTATGAGCAGAGGTGTCCCTCTTATAGGACACAGAAAACTTTTGAGGGTTCTTAGCATAAACTGCAAGGTGTCAGGGGTAAAGTTTATAAATGTTGATTTCCCTAGGACAAGGTAGTGTCTAACAAAAGTTCACTGAATGAATGAGTGAAACATTTGTGGCTATTTGGTTTGAATTTTAAAGTTATAAAAAGTCAATTTTACACATGAAAGTTTCTGCTTAAATCATCAAATTATCTTCGGTGTAGTTTCTTCTAGATGACTTGTAAAAATACTTACGAGTCTTCTAGTGATGTTTCTAATACACATAAAACAAATATCTTGCTAAAGTTAGAAGGCAAAAGCAAATTAAGTTGAGGATGGCACACAGAGGCCATCTCTCCCCTCAGAACCCATTGCAGGTATGTCTGATCTACAACTGTTTCTCTCTGGCTACAATAGCCACAGGAACCTGGCAATGTGAGTTGCTATTGCCAACTGGATGGATTTGCCCACACCTGCCACACAAAAGGAATCTATTTATCCTCCTTACACTAGGAATTCCCTTTGGAATGGACTAATTAGAGATTATCTAATCACACATGATAAAAATCAATTGGTGAATTATGACTTTCCTATACAAATGTCCTTATACTGGCAATACAGTTTTAATCACAAGGTGGATCTGTTAGGTTTGTTCTTTCTCTGTGAGAACGTAGTAAGATTAGAATTCTTGTGACTGTCCAGTTTGCTATTAGAGCCTGCATACCTAGTATAATTGCTCTCAGCCTTAAAAAAAAAAAGATTTGATTTATTTGAAAGGAAGAGCAACAGAGAGAAACAAAGATACAGAGGTCTACCATATGCTGGTTCACTCCCCAAATGCCTGCAATAGGTGGCTAGGAAAGGCCAGAGCCAGCAGCCAGGAACTTCATCTTAGTCTTTCACACAGATGAGCTACAACTAAGTATTGAGTGCCCCCACCTCCTATTCTCTGTGTAGGAACTAGATTAGAAGCATAGAATAGATGGAACTTCAACATGAGATGCAGCTAATTTGGTGCTATGGCCTTGATTCACACCAAGGCCCATCATTGCTTTTGCATCAGATATGCAGAAATAAAAATGAAAGGAAATGGAATCAAAAGATAATTACTTCCAAATTTAATATGTTGTAAATGATTCCCTTACATCTTACTATATTCTTCTGCAATCGAATTACAATGACTGGTTTAAAGGGCCTGTTCATTTGCTTTTGCTTCTACCACTTTATGAGTAGATCCTGTCATGTACAGAAGAACTTCTGCTTACACAAATGTCTGCTTGCCTACTGTGCCTACTCCTGATCCTTTTCTTTTTAAAGCATTTTATTTATGTATTTGAAACATCCTGGGAGGTGTTCTGATGTTCACAAATATCCTTCCATAAAGGTAATTTCCATTTTCTTGTAGGTGAAGTTACTATTTTCTCTGCAGCAAATATAATGCCATATGATGCTATAGGATAGGACTTCAGCATTCCGTGGAAAGGATTTACCTCTACACAAAAATAAGCAGACACTGACATGTTGAATCTGGAGAAAGATTACAGTCATATCAGCAAGTACCTGGGCTTGCAGTTGTTTGAGAGACAGCATGGTCAGAGGCCTTTCCGCATCCTGCATGATGCTGAGCAGGATGTGGGGCCAGAACTGAGTGTGTCCATGTATCCTAGAAGGATGAGCATGCCACCAAGCCAACTCACTGTTTTTAATTCACCTTTCTATTTGCTAAACAATGGAACAGAAAAGGTCTGTGGGAGAGATCCTCAAAGTTACGTGAGCCAACCGGGACCAGGAGAAAAACTCCTTGAAAATGTCTTTCTGTTCTTGCACAAACACTGTCAGATGCTAAGATCTCATGAAACCTGAGCAAGGAAACATGCATTCTCCAGCATGCATTGTGCTAAAGGATTCAGGTAGCATACTTGTAAAGCTTAATAGCAAGTTTTGCAAATAAAACAACTCCTTTTGTATTGTTTGCTGACTTCTTTAATGAAAATACTCCCACGGTGGCTAACTTTTAACTGTCAACCTGATGTCACTGAAACCAGAGACAGGGATGGGGAATGATGACGCAACTTCATGAGCCAGATGTATCACTGACTCGGTCTTCCTTCGAGTGCATTTTTAGTGAACCACACAGGGCACTAGGCTCTGGGGATTCAATAATGAGAGATACAGTTCCTGCTCTCAAATCTCTTCTAGGAAAGGAGGCAAACATTAATAAGTAATCACAGAAAATAAAATTAAACTCAAGTAGTCATGACCTATTGAAAGCAGACACTAGACTTTTTAACCTTGTCTGAAGATCAGGAAATACTGCACCAAGTTTCATTGTCTGTGCTCTAGTGCAGGCTATCAGCTTCATGCTAGAAGGAAAAGCAGCTTCTGATATCTGGTCATCACCTTTTCTCTCTTGGTAACCAATTCCTTCTATTAAATCCCCTGTATCGGAAACACCTAGAGGGTAGTCTCTTTTTCTGACTAGATTCTGATCGAAGCACCGTGGAAATGACTTTGAACTGAAATCTTTGAATGCCTTCCTTCGAGATTCTCCCAAAGTAGACCCTAAAGCAGAGATTTGAGGGCAAGAAGGGGATAAAGAAATTAAGATAATTCAGAGAAGGCAACAAATAAAAGGTGCATTAAGAAGTGAGTTACCAGGCCCCAACACTGTGTAATAGTGGGTAAACCACTGCCTGTGGTGCTGGCATCCCATGTGGACACCAGTTTGATTCCTAGCCATTACCCCGCCTATCCAGCTCCCTGCTATTGTGCCTGAGAAAGCAGTGGAAGATGGTCCAAGTACTTGGATCCCAGCACCTATGTGGGAAATCCAGAGGAAGCTCTGAGCTCCTGGCTTCCTGCTGGTCTAACTCCAGCCATTGTGGCCATTTGGGGGACGAATCAATAGTTGGAAAATCTGTTTCTCTCTTTCTCAAGTGCACCAGTAAATGTAAAATCTGGCTCTCTTTTTCTCTCTGTAACTCTTACTTTTAAACAAATAAAATAAATCTCAGGAAAAAAAAAAAAAACAGGCAAGTTATCAGGGCTGGTGTTGTGGCACAGAAAGCTAAACCTCTGCTTGTCACAACCAGCATCTTCATGTCAGAGTGACAGTTCTAGTTCTGGCCCAGCTCCCAGGTAATACACCCAAGAAAGCAGAAGATGACCCAAGCATTTGGGGCAATGTCTCCCTGCTAGGAGACCTGCCTGGATTTCTGGGCTTGCAGTATCCATTTGGGGAGAGAACAAGAAAATAAAACCTATCTATTCGTGTGTCTTTCTCTTCAAAGATTTATTTATTTTATTTGAAAATCAGAGTTACACAGAGAAAATAAGAGACAGAGAAAGATTTTTCCAGGTCACAGGTTGGCTTCAACAGCCAAGGCTGGGCCAAGCCAAAGCTAAGAGTCAGGAGCTTCATCTAGGTCTCTCACATGGGTGCAGCACTTGGGCCCTCTTCCACCAGCTAATATGTTTTTCCAGATACACTAGCAGGGAGCTGGATCAGAGATGGAGCAACATCATGTCTCCCTTCTACTGTGAAAGGCACCTGACTTTTCTCTGGAGAATAACGATTCTGGCTGGTGCCATCACAGCCAACATCTTAACAAGAAGCAAGTTACCACTGAGAACACCTGGGACTTAATTCTGCCTGACACTCTGGTAGACTATCTTGAAGACACACCTCAATTATTATTCCACCAAATGGGAGAGTGAATTGCAGTTTGTATCCACCAATTCCTATCAGTCTTTTGTTGAAGACCGCTCCCACGAATTGTAATTGCCCATCGTTTCTGACCTGCTGGGCATGTGGGAATATGGGCTCTTAGATAAAACACACAAAAGACAAGAAGACTCAGGCTGTGACCTTTGGAAGTTAGCCAACAGGTCGGGAGATATGGAGAAAGCCAGGGCACGTTGGCTTGTGTATAGAATCCTAAAAAATAAGTGAATGCCTGTGTGGAAAGTGTGTCCAAAGTTCTTTTTGATTGGCTCAAAGACTACAAATAAACATGCATATGCTATTCAATTTTATGTACTGAGGTTCAGATGCTAAATGATTAGATATTTAATAATGAATACCCTAAGCCGACATGAGCTCAAGGGGCTACACACAAAACCATTCTTTAAAAAAAATCTCACATGTGGGGCCCCGCGTGGCCTAGCAGCTAAAGTCCTCGCCTTGAATGCGCCAGGATCCCATATGCGTACCGGTTCTAATCCTGGCAGCTCCACTTCCCACCCAGCTCCCTGCTTGTGGCCTGGGAAAGCAGTCGAGGACGGCCCAAGGCTTTGGGACCTTGCACCCACGTGTAGGAGACCTGGAGGAAGTTTCTGGTTCCTGGCTCCGGATCGGCACAGCACCGGCTGTTGCGGTCACTTGGGGAGTGAATCATTGGATGGCAGATTTTCCTTTCTGTTTCTCCTCCTCTCTGTATATCTGACTTTGTAATAAAAATAATTTTTTTTTAAAGAATCTCCCATGTGGGTGGCAGGGCACTTGGATCATTCTCCATTGCTTCCCCAGGTGCATTAGCAAGAAGCCAGGTTGGAAGCATAATAGTTGATACTTGAACCAGTGTTGAAGGATGTTGGTGCTGCAAGTGGCACATTAACCTACAACTCGATGCCCTCACAAATTGTTGCAATCTCTGGGCCTTTGAAAACTTGTGGTTGGGAGCCCGGTGCGATAGCGTAGTGGTTAAAGTCCTCGCCTAGAAAGTGCCAGTATCCCATATGGGCACTGGTTCTAATCCCGGCAGCCCCACTTTCCATCCAGCTTCCTGTTTGTGGCCTGGGAAAGCAGTCGAGGACGGCCCAATGCTTTGCGACCCTGCACCCGCGTAGGAAACCCAGAGGAAGCTCCTGGCTTCTGGTTTTGGATTGGCTCAGCTACAGCTGTTGCAGTCACTTGGGGAGTGAATCACTGGACGGAAGATCTTCCTGTCTCTCCTCCTCTCTGTTTATCTGCCTTTCCAATAAAAATAAAGAAATCTACTTTTTTTAAAAAAAAAACTTGTGGTTGGTAAATATGTGCTCAATTAATAGAATGATGCATGCCTAAAAAGTCCCCTTTCCTGCTAAAATTTGATAGTGTGGATTTTCCTTCTTAAAGCAGAATGAATGATTTTTTCCACAGTGCATCATGCCTGAGCACACATCTGGCTATTCAAGCAGGCTAAGAGTGGCAGAATCTCATCACTCCACATTTTTTTATTTGGTTCAGTTACTTAGCGTCTTTGAGGGAATAATATCATTAGATGGTAGAAATGCTCATTTAAATAAATCCTGTTGCTCTCAGACCAGAGAGGAAGGACAGTATCTTCCACAAAAGCCGCTGGTAAAACTGGATATCTGCCTGCAGACATGAGAAGCAAGTCCCCTGCCTTTCACTTTATACAAAAATCAGCTCTAGGTGGATCAAGGATCTAAACCGACACCCAGACACCATCACACAGGGTCCACCCTACAAGGAATAGGTGTATCAAAGACTTCTGGGAAAAGACACCAAAAGCACAGGCAGTTAAAAGCCAAAATAAACAAACGGGGCTACATCAAACTAAGAAGCGTTCTACATTTTTAGCTAAGACTCCTTGTCTAGTTAATCAGACCAGCTAGACTCTTGGGTTACTACACAATAGAGTTTATACAAGGTGCAGGATAAAACCTTAATTCTTTCTTTCTATCAATTTTCCAAACAAGGAAATAGTGCCTTACCTAGTCTCATCAAGTTTGTAACTACTTTTTTGGGGGCCACTTGCCTCAGGAGGTCACCCACCATGTCTAAGCGGTCACAGGCTGTCTCCCATGAGGGAGCATTAATAAAACTCTTTGCTTGAAAAACAAAAAGCCTCTCTCTCTCACTCTCAACTGCCTCCAGACCTAACAAGATGCTCCTTATAATAAGCTCATTCCCAGGATAGTAAATGGCTACTCTATTTCTGATCCAGCCCTATGCGAATGTGCCTGGGAGAGTAAGCAAGATAGCTCAAGACCTTGGACCCCCGCACCCAGGTGGAGGGTCCTGGAAGAAGCTTCAGGTTCTTGGCCTCAGCCTGGCACAGCCCTGTTTTTCCTCTGTTTCTAATGCTGCCTTTCAAATAAATAAAACTTCAAAAGGAGAGAGAGAGAGAGAGAGAAAAGTACTTTATTTAGAAGCATGTTTGTGATAAAACGTACAATGAAAAAAGCAGGATAAAACTATATTTAATTAGATCAACGGCTATCTCTATTTTGTGGCTTTATGTCCAATTCTTATTTTAGCCATAAGTATTTTCCTATGTCTTACCATGACAATGCCAAAATTACAAAATTGGTCCACAAAGTTCTAATGAGTTTTCTGCCCCACCCAATGGAGGATTAGATTAAACCTTTTTAAAATTTCATACTGAACACATACTGTCAAAGAGGGTGGGACCAGTTAGACAGGAATAAGTCAGAGTTTCAATTGGACCTACTCTCAGTCCTCATGAATCTCACACATTTTCTTTCCTTTGGCCCTACCAAAGGAATGAGACAGTATGTGCTAGACTATAAATAAAACTTCTCAAGAGAAGAAAACGTTAGAGGTTGCTAACATAAAATCCTAAAATACACTTAAAAAGGAAAATGCTGCAGGTAAAAGGTCTCACATTCTTTTTTATACTGACAGATAAATAGTATTTAGAGATATCAAATCAATTCTAATCTCTCTAATGTATTATAACTCATGCTGATAGTCAAAATAACATCATTTATTGTGTGGCTTTTAAGGATCTGAATCTCAGCCCCACAATGAATGCCACTTTTTAGAAAAACAACTCAGGTAGGAGATTCTGTGTGACAGCAGGACGGACTGGAAAATACAGCCTTTTTTGATTCAAGCACCCAGCTCTTCCCTGGGGCCCCAGCGAATTTATGGGAACAGAAGACCAACATTTTTATCTTCTGCATTGGACTGACAGAATCTCAGCCTGGCACACAAAATCATCTGAACTCACATTTTTGCCCTAGCAGGCTATTTATTCTTGTTAGTAGAGCTTTCATTTCCCTTTTGCTGCTCATTGGCCATTTCAGCACCGTTAGACTACAAAATGCCTCAGAGCATAAAATGATGATGATTGAAATGGACATGAAGCCTTCATGCTGGTTTGACTGAGCTAGGGGTCTTCCCAATAACTGTGACCCTCACAATTATATGGTCAGAGAGGTTTTACACTAGTCATGCTATGGTGATTCCAGAAATGAGAACCATGAAAGAGTTTTTCAAATTAGAGAAACAAAAGTATCTCTATTTTTTCTTCAGGTACTATTGTGGACATTCTATGTTTGCTCCCAAATTCATCTCTCCCTCCCACTGTGTAAAGCACCTGATTTTTTATTTTTATGAATGAGCATTCCATATTTACAATTATGAAGTTGGGGTGGGATTCACTTCACTCTCAGTTTTGGACGTAGGTTCCTATTGCCTCCAGATAAATGTATTTATTTCCCTTGATCACAGTGATTTATTTGAGAACAGACACATGAATTAAAGAAGTGAATCTAAGTAATGGAAAAAGAGTCAACTTCCACTTTCATGGAAGACTTCAGAAGACAGTTTTCCTTTATTCACAGGTATGAGGACAGATGGCTTGGAAATCCTGCAACCATTGTTGTGTGATGAGGTGAGCCACTCTGCAGGCACTGTCAACTTTCTGGAGGTGGGATCTCACAGACACAGAGGCAGATCCCTCCTGACTTCATCAAATCTAGACCAAACAGTACCAAAAATTCTCCAGACTTCTTAAATAAGATGATCCATTGAGTATGCACTTTTTCTTGAGTCAATTTGTACTGGTTGTCCTCTTGGCAACCCAAAGATTCCTAGCTTTTAAATTATCTATAATTTATCCTGTTTCCCACACCAAAACTAATGAGATAAGGACTATACCCATTTTACAGCTCAAAATGTCAACTCTCTTAATGACAGAGAGATCCAGTGATGGTTCAAGGAAGAGATGAACTTAAACTTTCTGATACTTGCATTACCAACCTCTGTGCTAGCATTCTCAAAGCGTCATTTCTTGAGAAACGAGGTTGCTCAAAAGCGGGTGCATTCACTTTGGAAATAAGCCAACAGTGATGCGTTTTCTCCAGAGAATTCTACAACAATAATAAAATCAGCAAAGAGCCTGTCTACTTTTTCTTAGGACCATGTTGTGACCTGATCAATCACTCTCAGTGATAACACACTCCTCCAGATTACTTCAGAATAAAAAAGTACTTAGACTGGAAGTGGTATCCCAGAGTTTGAGCTGATATCAGAATTCTTGAATTGCATCTCAGTGTGAGCCCCTTGATTTTTGTAAAAAGTCACTTTTTCAGTTCTTCCTTTAGATGCCAACTGATGATCATAAGGCTCAATATTTGTGTAGGGTCTTTGCCTCAGCATTTCAGTTGAGGTTCTTCTCAAACCCTCACAGGTGCACACCAAAACTAGCCTCAAGACGTTCATGCTGTTGACTCCTATGGAAAAGTCTGGAGGAAACTCCAGATCACAGCATATTTATTCAGCCTGACACCAATGTCAAGTTTTCAGACACGAACTGTGACACCTTTAACACATTGCCTTTTCCATTTTCTCATCTCTTTCCCTCCCTGCAGCCAGTGCACCGGCATTGCCTGGGCTTCTCTGCAGACTGCAATCTTCCTGCTCAGGCCACATGTGCTCCTTTAGCTAAGAAGATGCCTCCCTCAACCCTTCACTTGTTCTGCTTCTTCCTTCAAGCTGCTGATCTCACTCCCCTTCCTCAGAGGTCTTCCCTGACCAGCCCATCTGAAATACAACTCCTTATGATTTTTTTATCATCTCTTTTGCTGTTACTTCATAGCACTTTCCATCATTTGTGCATCTGCCTGAGTTTTATCTGTTTCTCTTGTTGCACTGTAAATTCCTAGGTTGGACATCATGTCCAATTCACATCATGTCCATCCTTCCAGCAACCTAACACTTCTCTTGGCTCATCATAGATGCTTAATACATACCTTGTGAAGGAAGAGATGACTGAATGATTGTTCTTTTCTCCAAAGATGACAAAACCCCACCCCAGCCCTTACAAGAATAAGGGATTTTAGTTCTATTACATTTTTTTAATCTTAATTGTTTTGAGAAACAAAGAGACAAAAAGAACTCTTATACGATGGATCACTCTTAAATGAATGGCACCAGGCCAGATCAAAGCCATGAGTCTGGAACTTTATCTAGGTCTCCCACGTGCGGGGCAGAGACCCAGCATCTTGAGTCAATACCACTGCCTCCCAGCATGCGCAATACCGGGAAGCTGGGACCGAAACACACGCCAGGGCACTTCAACATGGGATGCAGGCGTCTCAACTACCTCCTCTAGCACTAGGTCAAACTGCCCACCCCAGCAATTACTGTTGAAGAATTAATTTTTGAAAACAGAGAAACTAATCATTTGCTCCAATTTGGTCTAAGGCAACTGAGTGAAAAGAAATCCAGCTTTATGCATGGTTCCTGTGGCAAGGTAGATTTAAGAGTTCACAGTAGCAGTTCCAGTTACAAGGAATTCAGAAAAACAGGAAAGACCTGTATTTGGTGAAAGTGGTAGACTTACTCATTAAGCCATGAGGGAGCCCTCAGGATGAATGTTTGTCTTCATTGAAAGTGATAACAGAGGCATTATCATATTCAATTATTCATCAGGCTGTACTCTTAGTATTTGCGCACATCGTTGTATGTATGTTATACCTCAGTTTAAAAAAAAAAAAGAAAAAAACCTTCTTTGACTAGGTTGGGGGAAGATCTGGAGAAGATTTGAAGAAGTTAACCAGATGAAATTGATCCTGTAAACTCTAGTAGCACTAAGAAAAAAAACCCGCTTTATAAAACAGAAGCTAGAAACCATTTTTATGGGTCAGCACTGTAGTAGTGCAGTTAAGGCTACAACCTGCACTGCCAGCACACCATATGTGTGCCAGGACTAGTCTTAGCTATTCCACTTCTGACTGAGCTGCCTGCTAATACATCTGAGAAAGCAGCAGAAAATGGCCCAATACTTCTAGCCCTTCACCCACATACAGGACCCAGATGAGCTTCCTGGCTACAGTCTGTCTCAGCCATGACTGTTACTGCCAACTGTGGAGTAAATCAGTGGATGGAAGATCTCTCTCCCTGCCTCTGTCTCTCTGAATCTGTATAATTCTGTCTTTCAAATAAAATAAACGAATCTTCTGAAAAATCATTTTATAGCTATAATTTTAGCCCAGGTTTTTGTAAAATGCATTCAATCATTTAGTTATGTACACTCTGGGGAAAGGTCTTTATCTATTTATTTATTTATTTTAGGACTTCAGAGTCAAATCAAAGAACTCTTCCATGAGAACAATCATGTAGTATCTTCTCTTAAAATAATTTTCCCGGGCCCGGCGGCATGGCCTAGCGGCCATGAACACGCCGGGTGCCGGTTCTAATCCTGGCAGCTCCACTTCCCACCCAGCTCCCTGCTTGTGGCCTGGGAAAGCAGTCGAGGACGGCCCAATGCTTTGCGACCCTGCACCCAGGTGGGAGACCCGGAAGAGATTCCAGGTTCCCGGCTTTGGATCAGCGCAGCACCGGCTGTTGCGGTCACTTGGGGAGTGAATCATAGGATGGAAGATCTTCCTCTCTGTCTCTCCTCCTCTCTGTATATCTGACTTTGTATCAAAATAAATAAATCTTTAAAAAAAATAATTTTCTCTTTTTTTACTTGTCAAAGACCAGTTAAAAAAAAAGACCAGGAGGCCATGCTGTAACTTTCACCTTGTATAATTTCCAAAAGAAAGAAATAATGAAATTCACTGTATCCCCACTGCTTCCAAATGAGGATCACCTCTGATAGGCAAGTGGCTCGGAAGGTGATCTTTTTATGGAAATTGTGTTGTGCTTAATTTTTCTCAGGATCCAAGCTATAAATAGAAAATAAGTCATCCTATCATCATAATAAATTGTTATTATTTATGAATATTGAGAATGAAAGAGTGACTTGTCTTCATGAATTACCTTTTCTTAATGATTCATTGAATTCTTCCCGACCCATGAATAATGAGTCCCCTAACTCCCTACAAAGAATTGGAGAAATGAAGACAAAGCCAGAGTAGGAGGAGCTTGAAGAAAAATTATTGAATTAAGAATTTACATTTTCACCTAGCAGGTTTATGAAGAATGTTCCATGGTGTTCCATGGCAGGCTACGCTAAATCAATGCTGTATAATTTGAAAAATAGCAGCCTGGTGGCTCTTTATTCCCCTTGACAAGCGTAAATGCTGTTATTTTAACAATAACGCTAGAGACTTCTTTGAGACTGCTCAATACATAAAAAAGAGCCTCCTTTAAGAAACTCCTATGTTAATAGCATGTGCAACCTAGTAATTTTTCACACAATCGCAGAAAATGTCTGTTTTTACTTGTCACAGGCCCTGTTTATTTCTCCTGACCCTAAGCATTTTAAAATGGTGCTCCTATTAAAAATCACAGAGTTCAAACAAAACTGGACTCTATGCTGTGAAATATAGCACTAAATTAATAGAAAAAAGACATTCTGTGACTAAAAATAGCCTGTTTATGGTATGATTTTGTAGGGAGAACAAAGGACTGTTAACCATTTCTCTTAAGATTTGTAACAATAAATTCATTAAATCTTGAGTTGTTAGAGTAAGCCTGTGTGTCCTTTAGAAAATCAGAAATGAGTCACATGATTGCAAACTAGTCTCACCGTATTTCTGGTGCTAATAAATTCTCATAGTGTCACAATCATTTCTAATTTATAGAAAAATTGTTGTGTAATAAAATGTAAAATGAAAAACGAGCTTTCTTTCACTTTAAAAGTACCATTGAATCCATTCAAGATAGGGTTTTTTCCCCCCACCTAACAAAAGGAAAACAATAAATGCAGTGAAGCTGAGACCCTTGTTGAATCAGAAAAGATCACTTCTCTGCTTCCATACAATAGAATCTCCATTATTCAGTCTGCACCAACTTGACATTCATCATCATTTGCAGGAGCCCTCAATTAAAGCTTTCCCATGTGGTTTCTGATTTAGAATAGCATCTGATTAGCAGCCCCAGCTTCACACTCTCACAGCTTCCAGTGAAAACACGAAGGGAGATACAAAACAGGGTGAAAAGTTAGAGCAATAAACCAAATAGGGCTGCAGTCACTCGAGAGCCAAGATGTTGTACACATCTCCCCTTACAGTGAAAAAGCCTTTGTCAAATCCTTCTGGAATACACAATGTCTTGCTGGCAAACTACATACACATGTCTGCCCTACTACACATATGTTTCTTTTTTAAAAAAAGATTTACTCATCTGAAAAGCAGAGTTAGAAATTAAAATAAAAAAGCAAAGAGAGAGAGAGAACGAGAGAGAATCTTTCATCTGAGGGTTCACTCCCCAAATGGCTTCAACAACCAGTGCTGAGCCAAGCTAAAGCCAGGAATTTGGAATTCCATCTTGGTCTCCCACATGGATGGCAGGGGATGACTGCTACATAACCAAAGAAGGATACAATAACCAAATTGAACTGAAATAAAAATAGAACTGTTGTGCTATTTGGGTGTTCGTCCTCCAAAACTCTGAACTACAATGAACTTATTTTCTTTATAAAAGCGACCTACCTCACATGTTTTGTTGTAATAACAAAAAGCTGACTAATACAATGAGTTAGCGAGACAGTACGAAGATCAAAATTATAATGGAAGAATTAAAATTTTCATGTTTTAAGAAACGAAATTCATTGTCTCATGATTTCTGTTTCTTTCTTTTTTTTTTTTTTTTTTTTTTTAAACTGAGAACCAGAGAGGAGCAAGAGCAGAGAGGTCTCATTTACTAATCCACTGCCCAAATGCCTCCGTTGAGCCCTGACTGAGACCAAATCCTGGATGCAGGAATACAATCCAGGTCTTCCATATTGGTGGCAGGAGCCCTAACCACTTGAAGCATAATGACCACCTCCCAGGATCTACATAAGCAGAAAACAGGAGCCAGAATCAAGTATTGTGCCAAAGCATTTTGATAAAGATGTGGGCCTTCTAACCTGTGTCTTAACCAACAGGCCAAACCACCACTCCTGAGCCAGTCTTACCATCAGTAGTGTCACAAGCACCTAGCAATCGTATAGATCCTGTGATCGAATTTTCCCTATCATAAAATGTTTACAGGCTTAACATTTGATACACCATAATTCTACAGATTCATGGAGTACACTGTGATGATCCAATATATGTATGCAATATGTAATAAGGAAATCAAGGTAACTATCATTCTCATCTTTTTAGACATGTATTATTTCTTTGGGTTTGAAAACACTGAACTCTCTTCCTCCAGTTTCTTACAAAATATATAATGAATTGTTGTGAACTACAGTCACCCTAACATCTATAGGACATTAAAGCCTATTCCATCTTTATACTCGTAGCTTTATGTTGATATCAACCTTCTTCTGTTTCTCCTCCTCCCTAACCTTTTGTTTTAAGATTTGTTTATTGGAAAGGAAGATCTTCAGTCAGAAGGAGAGACAGAAAGATCTTCTGTCTGCTGGTCCACTCCCCAAGTGGCTGCAATGGCTACAGTTCAGCTGATCCAAAGCCAGGAGCCAGGAGCCTCCACTAGGTCACCCATGCAGATGCAGGGTCCCAAAGCTTTGGGCTATCCTCCACTGCCTTCCCAGACTACAAACAGGGAGCTGGATGGAAAGTGGAGTAACTGTGACACAAACTGGTGTCCACATGGGATCCTGGGTATGCAAGGTGAGGATTTAGCCAATGAGTCAACAGACCAGGCCCTCCATAAACTTTTTATCTTCAGTGACCACTCTCTACTTCCACGAAAACAGCTTTTTAACATTCCACATATGTCCAAGAACATGTGGCATGTGTCTCTCTTTATCTAGTTTACTTCACCTGATATAATGTCCTGAATTCTGTTCATCTTCCACAGCTACTCCTGCGGTCTAATTTTGACTGTGACTCATGCCACATGATTTCTGGGTTTCTGAGCCTGTTCCAGCTACCTGAATCTTTCCTACTAATCTAATGAGCTATCTCTCCAGTGGATTTCTTCTTTGCTTAAGCAATCTAGATCTGTTACTTTTGTTTAATCTAAGAGCACAGATCAATTTATGACTTAATCAGGTCTTAATCAGGTTAAGGTAAGACATGCTGCACTGCAATGCCATCCAACCTTGCACACAGCTGATCAAGTTCTGTAATCATTTTTACATGTTTTTGGGTTCCATTCTCTTTGCAGTGTTTCATGTAGAAGACATTGTTAATCTTGTCACACATTATATATCCTGAAGTTTTGTGGTTTTTTTTTTGTTTTTTTTTTTTTTGTCTAACTGAAATTTTGGATCCTTTGGTCAACATCTCCCAAACTGTAGTCCTCTTTCCACCCTAACCCTCTGTAACCACTGTACTATTCTCTGCTTTTTGACACTGAATTTTTATATCCTTCATGTAAGTGATGGCATGCAGTTTTTGCCTTTCTTTGCCTGGCATATTCCACTTACCAGAATGTACTCCAGGTCCATTCATGTTGTCATAAAGGAAAAAGCTTCTCTCTTTATAGTATCTCATTGTGTACATCTTAGCATATCTTCATCCATTTACCTGTGATGGACCCTTAGGCTGGTTCCATGTTTTAACTGTTAAGAATCAAATTGCGGGCCCAGAAAGGTAGCCTAATGGCTAAAGTCCTAGCCTTGAATGCTCCAGAATCCCATATGGGCACTGGTTCTAATCCTGGTGGCCCCGCTTCCCATCCAGCTCCCTGCTTGTGGCCTGGGAAAGCAGTTGAGGATGGCCCAAAGCCTTGGGACCCTGCACCTGCGTGGGAGACCTGGAAGAGGCTCCTGGCTTTGGATTGGCTTAGCTCTAGCCGTTTCAGCCTCTTGGGGAGTGAATCAACGGATAGAAGATCTTCCTCTCTGTTTCTCCTCCTCTCTGTATATCTACCTTTCCAATAAAAATAAATAAATCTTAAAAAAAAAAAGAATAAAATTCCAAAAAAAAAAATGGCCTGGAATGTAGATATCTCCTAGTTATATTTATTCCATTTCTTTTGGGCATATAACCAGAAATGGAATTCTTACCTCATGTGGTAGTTCCATTTTTAATTCTGTCTCCAGAATTACTTTTAATTCTTCATATTGAATCAGTACTATTGATCAATGTTCAAGTTCATTGACTCTTTTGTCATCTCAGTTCTACTATTAAATCCATCTAGTGAATTTTTCACTTTATTAGATTTTTTTCGAGATTTTAATGTGGTTCTTATAAATAAATTTTATTTTTTATTACTATTCAACAATATTGAGGTTTCAACATATTTTTATTCATTATTAAGCCTGAATTATTTCAATAATTTGAATAATAACATTTTGAGTCTTTTTTGGCTAAATCTAACATCTGGACAAAAGTAGTTTCTACTGGCTATTTTTTTTTCTACTGCATTATCACTCACGTGTTTCTCCAGCTCTCATAATTTACTCTTGAAAACTGGATATTTCAGATAATATAGAAATTCTAGTACCTCTCTGTCCTCCAAAGAGTTTCATTTCTGTTGTTTTTTATTTGTGGCTATATTAAGTAACCTATCTATATTTTATTAGAGATTCAAGTTGTCAATCCACAGTGGGAAGTCTCTGATATCTCCATTTCATTCCTCTGTAGCTTCTACTTATTTAGCTTGTGAGGTCAATCAGTGATTGGTCAGTGGTCATGTTCAAATACCTTGAGCACGTAAAGCTTCCACCTTCAATTTCAGCTGATGCATCAGCATTTGCTTTAAAGAAAGCAAAATTGCAGTAGTTTCCGAGTTTTCTGTAGTAATCACAGTATCCTACACTCTCAGTTCTTCATTGTGGATAACACAGGCATTGAGGCAGAAGGATTTGCAGGATGTTTCTGAAGTCTTTCAATGGCTAGTCCACACCCTTCTTAAAGTTCTCGCTTGTCTTCCGATCTGTACAAAAAGTGGCCAAAATGGGCCATAACTCCAGGCTCAGGGAGGTGTAGGCATTTCTGGTTCACCACTAGATGCAGGTTTTCTTCTTTCCTACGTAGGCCAAGTTGGCCTCTTTTAGGAACCATACTGCTGGGTTTTGCGGTCAGTCTTCTCTGGAACATTGAACTGACCACTTTAGGGTGAGGAGAGAATGCAGCCACAAGCAAGAAAGTCACAGACTGCTGCTGTTCTTACCCAGAGTTCAGCAGTTCAGAATATATGCTTCTCAATTGGCTGTTTCCTTTTTTTAAATCAATTTCTAGGGCCCTAAACTGGCTACTTTTGAAAAAATTTTTTTTCTACCTCAATAGCTGTTATTATTCTGGAAGGAGAATTTACCAATTTCTTTAGTCCTTTGTGGCCAAAATTCATACTCCCTCTATGTTCACATGGGTTTCTATTTTTTTGCTTCTAGGTTCTTCAAGTCACAGCACTACTAGAACAAGACCTAGGATACCAGTCATATTTTCTATCACATATTTTTGCTCAAAAATGGTTGATTGTACTAAGTGAGTGGCTGTAAAACCCGTATGAGAACTGTGTCCTGCCCAAGACTTTCAGTCATCTCTTTCCCACTTTCCCTGCATACACAAATGCCTACTGTCTCTAAACGGAAGAGTGATGGAATATGGATCGGCGTTTTCTTAGGGAAGAGTGTGCAAAGGGATTCTTTTTCAACTCACATATCCCTCAACCAAAAGCTAAAATATACCCCCCATTGATCACCTCCATCGGCATGAATGAAGTTGATGAATAAAAACCATGCATGTTCTAAGTAACATGTATTGATACATATATACCCAGTGAAATTATTACCATTATCAAGCTAATTAATATATCCATCTTTGGACAGAGGTGTTTTTTTTGTTTTTTTTTTTTTGTTTTTTTTTTTTGGTGAGTATACTGAATATCTGTTGTACTAGCAAATCTTAAGTATGTAAGGCATTAGTAACTATAATCACCACGTTGCAAATTAGTTCCCAAACTTCTTTCTTTCTCTGTTAATTGAAGGCTTATACTCTCTGGTCACTATCTCATTTCCCCCATCTCTACAACCTCTAGTAACTATTAGCCATTTCTACATCTGTCTTATTTCCATTTTTGTTGGCAGCTGCAGTGGGTCCTTCTGCCTGCATCTTTCTGTTCTCCTGAACATTCTCTCCATCACTCCCCCAAACACACCAGAACTAATTTCTTATTTCCCTTAATTATACACAAGCTTCCCTTTGTTTTACAGACACTGAGAACAAACCCAAAACCTAGATCCCAACTCTCATAATTTGTGTAGTCAAAACAGCTTCTAAACAATGTTAAACCTCTCCCTCTCTCTCACTACTTTGTACCATGAGCTGAGGTAGTAAAAATATCTTCTAATGTAAGGCGTTTTTCATTATCGCATTCCACCCTGTTTGGCATACAATTCAACTTTGTAAGCTGATAAGAAGCTTGAGGTTGTTGTTTGAAACTAAAGAGGGAGAAGATGGGAGGGCGCATTCCCATCTGTGGGTCCATACCCAGGGCCTGCTATAATGTCTTCAGCGTCAGAGTAGGTGACATTTCATTTGTGTGTGTGTGTGTGTGTTAAATACCACAAACACTTAACAGTATCTCAAAATTATATTTTGTCTTATTTTAAAGATTTATTTATTTGAAAGGCAGAGTTACAGAGAGTGAGAGAGGAACACCTTCTATCAACTGGCTCACTTCCCAAATATCCCCAACAGCCAAGACTGGGTCAGGCCAAAGCCAGATGCCAAAAACTCCAAGTCTCCCACAGGGGTGGCAGAGGCTCCAATGCTATCCTCCACTGCTTTCTCATGCACATTAGCAGGGATCTAAAGAGGCGCAGCTCAAACTCAAATCTGCACTTCTGTGCACGCTGTCATCACAGGTGGCGTGGCTCAACTCACTGCATCACAATGCTGGCCCCAAACTATATGTTATTGAGTTAACACTTGGAAGTTTTGCTTTTGAAGAGTTGTTAAGAAATCCATTGGTAGATAATCATCTTTTATTAATATTGCCTTTTATTGAGTGTTAGGAATGGTGCTATTTGCTTTTATAAAATATCTGACACCTCAAAACAAGCTTAGACTGTGATCTAGTTAAAATATTCCATTTACAGAAGAGAAAACCGAAGCTCAGAAGGATTAAGTAAATTATCTAAGGTCATAAACCTAAGAGATTAAAATTCCTATTGGGGACTGTTAAAGAACTAAGAGAACACACTTGCAATAAAATCTGCACAAGTTCAAACTCTTTTTATTTTGTAAGGTATTTCTATTTAATTTGGCACTTAGTCTGTGAAAATGTTGATAGCTGTATTTTTTCACCACATATTTGCCCAAGTGGCATAGAATTACTTGGTATTTACTTAGTCATAAATAGCATATCCCTGATTTTGTACTTAAGTTTGTGTTACTATCACCAGTAAGACATTTATACTCTTAGTAGAAAAACTTTGTAAAATTTAACTTTGCACTGGATAAGAGGATATTGTGCTATTCAAGCTATGTTTTGCAACAGGAAATGCCATGCCAACACATCATTAACAACACATTTCTGCCCACTCACTTTCCACTCAGATTAAAAAGTTGTGTGTTTTGGAGACAACAGAGGATCGATGTTATGTTTTAGCCAATGAGTGGCTGTATGAAAAGCACTGTAAACAAAATCTGAGCATAAATTGGATGAGTGGGGCTCAGCTCAACCTTTGCCTATTAAATACTGCTTTTATCAATTTCTAGGGAACCATACATTTAAAACAAAATTCCCAGGATTTTAACTGCCAATGATTTTATGTCACATGCCTGATAGTGTGAATTCATTCACTGGTAGATAAGGGGACTGTGTGATTACAGTTCACTAAAGAGAAGCTTAGTCATGCCTGAGTTTCCAGTCCTTACAAATGTAGTTAAACATGTGGTCCAAAGCATCAGCCCATTCAATTATGGTACCCTATAGCCAGCTGTTTTATAAAGAAAGTCTATGACTTAGAGTGGTACTTACTCTAAAGAATAAATATTTATGGAGAAAGGATTGCAACAGGAATAAAGAAAAAAGTATAAAGAAAAGTATAACAATTTTTATTATGACCTCTGAGTTTGTACTTAGAGTAGATCTCCCAGCCTCCTCCTCCTGCAAACAATCTGGGCCCCCAAAATGAACTACTTAGTGAAATTTACAACTAGAAGTAGATATTTTCATGTGCCTTCCAACGAACAGGATCTAGGAGGTGATTCAAGGCCCTGTGGAACTCTTGACCAGATGAAACCTGTTTCACTTTGTGGTAAAGACTGGTTGGTCTGTGAAATGGCTGAGGAATAAACCTTTACTTTGCCAGGCTATTGACAACTGCTGAAAAATCTCAGTAATTTTAAGTCAAATATCTTTCTTTGACTTATGAGAATTTGAAGCATATTTGAAGTATTTACTATCAAAAGAGCCTCAGCCAGGATGGCTACTGACAATTACAGTTAAACCTTTGTAATTTATGCTATTACTTTAGAAGAAACTGCCATGACATATAAATATAATATATATTATTGTAAATGTATATACTGTAGTCTATGTTATATGTAAATGTTATATCTAAATATACATAACAAGCAAAAGTATAATATTATAGTTTGATATTACTATATAATTATAGCATATATATTAGATGTGCAAATATTTCCCCTGTTATACACTACTATGGGAAGGGAAAATTTGAAATCAGCAATGCCAATTCAACAAGAAATCTAAAATATGTTACTTTGTAATTTAAAGAAGTAAAAACAAGCAAAAACAAAATTCAAAACAAAAAACCCAACCTATACAGCTGCAAACAGTCTACGAATGAAGCCAAATCTCTATTCCTTACGCCTTTGATGTAGAGTTTATTCGGCCCCATTTCTCTCCCTGAGTCTGAAGTCTGTCTTCACTTGAGGATTGCAAGCCTGTCAGGACAAGCTCTGACTGCACAAAGTAATCTTGAGTCTACATCCAGACCCCAGACAGACTGTAGCCCACTTTGTCATGGCCAAAGAGCATACCAACTTTCTAAAGGCAGGCCATGAGCACCGTGGATCAGAGATGCGCAGTGAGTGAGCGTGCACTGCTGAACCCCAACTTCAGCCTATGCTTCTTCTGTTATTGAGTTCAGGAACTGAGTGACAGTCTGCTCTGCTCATTGCAAAACAAACACCTATGTTATTCTCCTATCCTGATGGCAGTGACTGGCTTACTGACAGTGAGGATTCAGGCTTTTTGGAGTTATGCATCCCACACATGTAAATCCACATGAGGAGTCAGATGGAAAACATGCATCCAGAAGATCCACATACCAAGTCACAGCTGAGCAGAGTGTCTGGAGAGCAGGAATAGTTTAACTGATCTCTGTTGTATGATTCAACATTACAGTTACAAAAAGCCAGCTTCTTCCCATGCCCTCCTCCTCCGCCAAAGATTTACATACTTATTTGAAACGTAGAGTTACAGAGAGGGAGAGGCAGAGGCAGGGATAGAGAGCTTCCATCCATTGTTCTGCAAATAGCCTCAAGATCTGTCTGAGGGCCAGGATGAAGCCAGGAGCTTCTTTCTGGTCTCCCACATGGGTGGGAGTGGCCCAAGCACTTGACCCTTCTTCTTCTGCTGTGCCAGGCCATAAGTAGGGAGCTGGATTGAAAGTGGAGCAGCCAGATACAGTCCCTGCAGGTAAGCGCAAGAATCAAGGCAAGGAGCAGCCCAGATCATGCCAGGTTACAGTACCCACCTGCATACATGTGGATCAGATCTGGGGACAGGCCAGATCTGATAACTGTCATAACATCCACTGGCAGATCTGAGAACCAGCACAGGGTACAGGAGAGGCCAGGTTGGGCTGCAACATCATCCAGTTCACATTACGGCCTGGACAGGGGCCTGGCTTGGCTAGGCTAGGCTGCAGCACCCACTAGCAGGAGCTGAGATTGGGGCAGGTTGGACTAAGCCAGGCCATGCAACACAATAGTATATGCGGAGGTGAGGTGAGCCGTGCTAGCCTTGGGTCAGTGGATGCCGGGTGCGTGAGTCCAGGAGGCGGGGGTTCTGGCATGGCTGGGTTGCCTGGCTCGGGTCCTTGGGTCCGCCTGCGAAGAATATACCCTGCTCAGTTAAAAAGGCAGACCAGTGGATGCAAACCCTGATGCTCATGAAGAAGATGGCAGCCCGTTTGGTACAACAGCAGAAGGAGAAACGAACAAATCGGACAACTACTTCAGCTAAACAATGACAGCAAAAATCTGGACGAATGGAGATTGAGGTTGACCATGTCAGCCAATGGATTTTGGAGGGCTGCATCATCCTTGGATCAGCGAAAATGACAGCATTTCAGAACTAACCAAACCACTTATGCAAGCCCTCAGAACATGCACGCCCTGGGTTGATATCGAGTGGTGGTTCCCCACCCCTGGGTACTAGGACATTAGGGAAGCCGGGTGTGGCTTCTCCCTTTGTCTCTCCCCTTCCCCCAGAAACAACAAGAAACAGCAAATTTGGAAGCAACAATTTCACCTATTTTTCCTTAGCCCTTGAACCTTCCCACCTTGATCAACCATGTAAGCATCATGAAAAATAAAAAATAAATTCCAAAAAAAAGGAAAGAAAGAAAGTGGGGCAGCCAGGACTTAAAATAGTGCCTATATGGAATGTTGACACTGCAGGAAGGAGTGCCACACACTGTGCCACTGAGCTGGTCCTAAAGCAAGCTTCTTTTTAAGTGAAGTTTTGATTATATAAAATGTGCACATGACACAAAACTTAAAAATAAATAAAAAGTGAGTCTCTCAGCTCTTGACTGTAGGAAATCCATTTCTTCTATCTTTGAAGAAAACATGGATACTATTTTGTATAAGCTTATATTGTATAAGCTTAAAAAGGGGCATATTATATATATGAAATATATATATGAAATATATATGAAATATTATCTTTATATACATTGATTGTATTTTACATTTTTGTATTTATTTTATATTTTATGTGAGCCTAGGCATAAAACAGGGGTTTTTCTTTTTTCTTTTTTTTGAGAGCAGAGGGACAGAGAGTCAGAGAAAGAAACAGAGGGACAATTTTCCATTTCTGGTTCATTCCCCAAATGCTCACAATGGCTCCAGGCCGAAGCTGGAACTAGGAACTCAATTCAGGGCTGCTGCATGGGTGGCAGAGACTCAATTATTTTTATGTTTGTTGCAGCCTCCAAAGGTCTGGGCCAGGTCTCAAACCCAGGTCCTCTGACTAGAGATGCAAATGTCCTAATTACATCTTGACTATTGGACTAAATGCCTGCTCCCAAAAGATTCAATTTTGAAACAAAGCAGAGACAAAATAAAAATTAAAACTAAGTTTGCGTTGGACTGAAAATTATTCTAATCAATTAGTCTGAATCAATTTAGTCTGGTTAGCAGTGGGTTTATAACACAGTGTATCTTTAGCCTGAATTCTATTTTGATTATTCCCAAGCTAACTGCAACTTTCCAGATGGGCACTGCCAGTGTCTGCTCTCACTGCCTCCCCAGCAGAATCTATCAGGCATCCTCTGTGCTTCCATATCATGTTATTCCCTCTGTGCATGCATGTGTGTGTGTGTATGTGCGTGTGTGTGTGTGGTTTCAGTGGGAAGACACTGGAGTGGGAGACAGGAGGACAGACAGCATAGGGGAGCGACAGGACTGTAGAGTCATCCTTGAGGTGCTGAGTACTGCCCCGTGACCACTGCAGAATCCCAGTTCAGAACAGCCCCTGACACGCATCTCAGAACAATGGCTGCCAGAGGGACAAAAAGGGACACATTTCTGCCACAGTCTTTCTTCACTCATTGCATGCCATTCCCTTCCAGATTTTTTTCTTAATGGTCCGGAGGCAAAGCTGCCTGGTTGCACAGATGTTAATTATTCGAGACTACTCTTAATTAGCTGTGTGAGTTATTCATTCTGGAAGTGTGACAGAAAGCCGCAGCTGGTTTGGTCCCCCGAGGAATAACCTAGGGAGCTTTTCAGGAGCTTGGTGTACAGCCCATCCCCCATGTCTTGCTTCCTTCTGGAACCAGAACACTGCAGCTCACTCAAACTCACGGAGGCCATCCCCTTGGGGAACTTTAAAATTAAATGTTTAGGATGTATAGGCAGTAAAAGCCCCCTGCCCACACAAGGCAAATGCATGAGCCCTCCTGCCCAGTGAATTAGTTAGCTGGAGAGCCAGTGGCCATGGGGAGGACCTGGTGGTCTCTGACCATTGCTGACAGTCATTTCTCCGGGACTAAGTCTCCCTTGTCCCAGCGACTCACTTGTTTCCTGTCTGGTACATTAGCTGCCTTCAAGACCACCTAAATAATTAAAGCCTCATTGAGGAGGGCACTAGGCAGATTACTGCATTAAACACTAATCTGCCTGTTCATCACTGTCCCCATAGGTCTGGAAGAGAAGAGGCTCCAGTTTATTAAATTATCTGTTCCTCAAGCAATGCTTACATTGACAAACATGGCTGCATAGATGGTTGTTTTGAGTTTTGGAAGATATGGCAATCATTTTTACAAAAAAAAAAAAAAAGAGACTAGTTTGTAACGTAAAAGCTTCCTTCTGGTCAGACTGAAGCCCTCCAGGTAGGAAAACACATGTGAGAGAAAAAAGACTTCTCTTGGCTTCGTTTGAAGAAGGGCCAATAGAGCAGGGCTCCTGTGAAAAAACTTAAGACCCAGCATTCTTTTCGTGAGCCTGGTGCGAGTCCCTGGCTGTTAGGGAGAAAATAAACAACAAACAAACCTATCATATATCGATATCACAATTTCTTTCTTGTGGGCACAGGCATTTTATTTATGCAAATACCAAAAGCAGAAACGTGCTATATTCCAAAAATAGACACTGGCTTCTAGTGCATATACAGTCCCATAATCCGACATCGTCACCATGTTCTTTCTCAGTCACATCCGTGCTCCTGTTTTGTCAACCTCTTGCATACTTCTCTATGTACAGTTTGTGCTAACATAAAAAGATTGAATGAAGTTGACAGATACAATTCTAAGACTGTAACGATACTTTCTGACCTCCATCCATCCCTCTCTTCTTGTCCTCCGACTCCTGCACACTCTGGGAGACAGCAGGTACTTAGCTAGCTGCCAAACATGTAGGAAACCCAAACTGAACTCCAGGTTTCTGGCTTCAGCTTAGTCCAGCTCTAGCAGTTGAAGGTTATTTGGGGAGTGAGCTAGTAAGTGGAACTTCTCACTCTGTTTCTCAATGTGCAACTCTCTGCCTTTCAAATGAAAAATAAATGATTAAGTAAAAAGTGATTTTGGATAGTTTGGTACTCATCCAGGAAAGGTAACCAAAAACTTTCCTTAGGCTTACTCCAGTGCAGACAACACTTAGGAAGCTATCAAACCCAGCTTCTGCAGCTTGTACTACCAGTATGTGCCCTGGGCTCGAGCTCAATCCTATGTCCCTCCTGCTTCTGACAGCTGGAAGTTTCCGTCCCCCCGCCCCCCTCGCCAGCACAAGGTGCACCAGACACCCATGTCTGATTGGCAGGGCCTATGTCACTAGACTGCAGTTAGGTCAATGGAAGACTGAGGAAGTGTATTTTTGGCTTCTACCTTGAGGATATGTAAGTTCCGCAAGTAAAATGTTCTCCAATTCAAGAAAGGTATTCAAGTATTAAGAGTGGCAAAAAGAATGGACAGATCTTCTCAATGCAGTTCTGTTAATGATGTGATGCAGTGCGTTAAACCTCTGCGTGTGATGTCCATATTCCAAATCAGAGAACCGGTACAAGTCCTGGCTACTTGGCTTCAGACCCAGCTCCCTGTTCATGCACCTGGACAGGTGGCCGATAATGGCTCAAATACTTGGGCTTTTGTCAGTCATGTGGGAGACCATGACGGAGCTCCTGGACCTTCGCATTTGCCTGGCCCAGTCCTGGCTGTTGTGGACATCTGAGGTGTGAGCCATTATATAAAAGATATCTGTCTCTCTCTTACACTGCCTTACAAATAAACAATTGAATGTACTGCTTGCTTTGCTATAGAATTGGAGGATCTAAAAGAGTAGTCACTACCGTATTTAAAATTTGGGGCAGGCATTGGGTATAGTGGTTAAGACCTGGTTTGATAGGGCCCGGCGGCGTGGCCCAGCGGCTAAAGTCCTCACCTTGAACGCGCCAGTATCCCATATGGGCGCCGGTTCTAATCCCAGCAGCTCCACTTCCCATCCAGCTCCCTGCTTGTGGCCTGGGAAAGCAGTTGAGGACGGCCCAAAGCCTTGGGACCCTGCACCCGCGTGGGAGACCTGGAAGAGGTTCCTGGTTCCCGGCTTCGGATTGGTGTGGTGCAGCACTGGCCTGTTGCGGCTCACTTGGGGAGTGAATCGTCGGACGGAAGATCTTCTTCTCTGTCTCTCCTCCTCTCTGTATATCCACCTTTCCAATAAAAATGAATAAAATCTTAAAAAACAAAAAAGACCTGGTTTGATATACTTACTTCCCATGTCAAAGTGCTTGGGTTCAAGTCCCAGATTTCCTCCTGATGCTAGCTTCCTGCTGTGCGCACCATGGGTGGCAGCAAACGATGGCTCTAGCAGTCCTGTCCATCTCACCCATGCCACCCGTGTGGGAGGCCTACACTGAATTCCCTGGCCATTTCAAATCCATGAGGAGTGAACTGTAAACGAGAGCTCTCTGCCTGTCTCTACCTTTTCTGACATTTTCTTGCCACTCAAATAGTCATTTCAAAGAATTAAAAATTAAGTTAAATGATATTATTCCTCGGTCTCACTAACACATATCAATCTGTCAGCTGCCACATGTGGCAAGGGGTTAATACATTGAGCAGCACAGTTATAAAACATCCTCATCACTGCAGAAAGTGCTTTTGGACAGCACTGATACGGAAAATCAAGTTTGAAATTATTCTTAGCTAATTGGCACAGAAGGGGCGAGGGCTGCTTCGTGGGGTGACTCTGGTTCTCAGTGCCAATACCACACCTTTGTGGCATTTGGCAGATCTCTTAGCCTTTGCAGGACTGGCTTTTCCTTTTTGTCAAGCAAGCACCTGATCACTGTAATGGATTAAGTTCCCTTAGGCAGCCCCCAAACTAGACTCTCCTAATTGGCCTCCTGCTTCTGTTTTCACTAGGTGAAATCTCTGCAGACAGACCCTCCAGGGTTGTGGCTGTGGCTGGAACCGCTTTCTCTTCCAGGAGATAGTTTCACATCTATTGCCAAACTCACCATTATTTTGGCTAAGTAAAGATTGGGGGTGAAGGGTATGGATGGGGACTATGTGAGGCACAGTCATATGCTCTCATAGCTGAAGAAACAGGCTGAACACCTTGGCCTAGTTCATACACATAGGAAGAAGTGTATCTGGGAGCTGAATTGAAGCGAACTCGTTCTAGAGTTCCCATTAGTCACCAAATTGTATAGTGGTCTCCCAGACAAAGCTTATCAGACTAAGGGAGGAGGGACCAAGAGGGCTCCATCCAGACAGAACAGCACTGGCAAAGCTGCAGAGATGGGAGAGTTCCTGGCACAAAACCTAAAGCTCAGAGCAACTGGAGTCAGCGTGGAGGGAAGAGAACATGCTGGAAGGCTGGGAAGACCATCTGGCAGGGGTTGAGCACAGAGGGAACCTCTGAGGGGAGCAGGCACTGGATGCAAGTGAAGCAAGGCACAGCCCCTGGGGACTGACCTGTGGGTGAGGCTGAGTGACACAGCCCCTCTGCGCCTTCTCCACAGACTCTAAGACCATGTGCCCACTTTCCATGTTCCCCAGGGAATGCCAGCAGTTCCCACCTCCTGCTTCTTTTGTCTCAAGTTCCTACCCTACAGTCTTCCAGCTGGTTTGACCAGCTCTTGCCTTAGCCTCCTCCATGAGTGCTTTCCTGGAAAGGAGAATGATTTGGTAAAGGCAAGACTTCGTCATCAAACAGAATCTGGATTGGGATCCCAGGTGTATCATTACTTGCTGCCTGTATGATCAACAAGTGTTTTAACCTCCGTGATCATCTGTCTTCTAGTGCACAAGATGATACTAACAGCTTGAACTACAGGTTTGATATGAGGATTGAGGCAATATAATATCTGTGAAGATTGCAGCTGGTCAATGACATACAATAAATGCCCAATAATCCTCTCGATTCTCACATGCTTCACCCATGCTTCTGTGAGAGGTCATGGAAAGAAAAGCTCTTGACCTTGAAATGTCAAAAGTTCTTTCTATTCAGGGTGAACATTCTTCCTTCCTCTGCAGATGCTGATAGAAGTTTTATGGGACATCTGTTCCTCTACCTTCTCCTCTCCATATACTCTACAATACACAATAAGTCTAACAGGGTCTTCCTGGAAATCATGTAGTCTTAGGTTATACTCTAAGAATCAAGAAAATATTACTGTGAGAAGTCAGTAAGTAAAGCCAGGAGGGTGTTCATCTTAATTTTAGTGAAGCAGAAAATATTTAGGAAGATAGAAAGACATAGACAGATGAGTTTTGATGAAACACAGAGGGGATTAGGATTTGGAAAACACCTTGATGAGCTGGGGGAGAACGGACATCAATTTTCATATCAAAGTCAAGCATACAATTAAGTATGCGGTACAACCATCTTTTGCTCCCCAGTAAGCACATTGAATAGCACCATTTGTGTTCCTAGAGAGGGAAGCATATGGTCATGCTTCCAGTCAGGAAAACCTGGCGGCCAAGACCAATAGATGTGAACATTATGTCTGCAAGTAATACATGAAGGATGCTCTTTATTATTCTGCTTTCTATGCCTGTGAGTCTCAAACAGAATACAAATGCAGTTTTCTTCTAGCCCAGGAGAACTTTTCCTCTTCTCACTCTTGTTGTCTCTCTGAAGACAACACAAAAAGATGATGACATGCTTGTGTGAACTTCATTCATCGGTAAAATAAAACCAGACCTACATCCTAATGAGCTGGGTTTAATTAGGGGGTATGTCTGTTCCCTTAAGTGAATGGAATAAATACAACAAAATCATCCTTTTACACATGGAATGTACTTTTCTATGATGGAGACTGAGAAGTGGTGGCAGGTCAGTGACTGCTGCTCTTCCAGAAGCAGAAAGAAGGCTGAGTGGGGGATGCCACTGAACCTGCAAGGATCAAATGAGATAAAAGCAGACATGAAGCTAACAGGCTGAAAAGAAAGACCGTCACTGCCTCAAAAGCTCCACTTCTTCACCTGCGTTAGCAGCACCGCACCCTGAGCCACAGCTCTTGGAAAGAATCCTACATGTTTCCATTGGGATCCCTGTCCTGATGGTGGCCTGCAGGATTAATCATAAATTCTCTGTATCCCAGCCTTCTCCTCTGCAAAACAATGGGAGGAAAGAAATGATCTCCCCCATTGGTTCCATCTTCTTACCTACTGAGATAAGTAGAAATAAATTAAACCAATATTTGAACCTGAACTGGAGGCTGGAACGGAGGGAGATTTTCATCCTACGTTCTTTCTTATAGGTTGTGTGAATAAGTTTCTAACAAACGATGTAAGGCATGGTGAATTCATCTGATGGACCATTAAGCAATCATTAAAAATTATATTTGCAAAGAGTGTTAGGGGCCTAGAACAATCCTCAGGAAACTAAAATATGTAAGTAGAGCCATACCAAGAATGAAAACAAGAGAAAAAAAATCGTCCACTCTCAAACAGCAGGCTGTCTGCTGTTGGTGGAATTATGGCTGAATTATTTTCTCACCTTCTCTATGTTTTTTCTTTTTCTATACTACTCTATATGCTGAGCATTCCTTTTTACACACTGTATGTTTCCTAGAAGAGACATGTTCTATTTTCTTCTCTGAGGCATGTGCTTTGAACAATCTTTCCTAGCCATGGGTGATGGATTTCTGTGTCTGGCATCTACAGCTCCTTGTGACAAATGGCAGGAATGTGAAAAACAGCCAGCTGGTGAGAGATATAGCCGGTGGTCACTCGGCAGAGCAAAGCACTCTCAGCTAAATAGCTATTGAATCCCCAGCCTTGGTGTTATTAGAGCCATGCACCACCCAAAGGAACTAACCATGCATAAATGACTTTCAGACTATGGAAATTGAAAAGATCTCCTAGAGCTAGAAAGAAGCTGTTGACCCTAGAGGCGGTTGGGGTGCAATACAGGTGTTTCAAAGAATTTATTCATGACACCACACTTTTCCTCTGCTAATGAAGAATAGATAGCACCATAATTAAATGCCAGTGGGTATTTATTAAATGTGTGCTTTGTGCTAATTACTGAAGAGACAGGATGCAGAAGATCCACTTTTGCTCATCAAGGAACTCACAGTCTGGCACAGCCAGAGAGACAGCTGGGAAAGGTTAATAAAATGAGATAAGAACTACCTGCATGGAGGCAGTGACAATCAGAAAGTGGAAATAATTGGAAGGGTTTCCTCATCCTTGGATTGGCGAGATCGACAGCATTTCAGAACTGTTGAAACCACCCAGGCAGAACCTTCAGTGTGTGCGCCACATTGGGATCCTGAGTTGATATCGAGTGGTCATTCCCCATCCCTGGGTGCTGGGATGGTTGGGACGCTGAGTATGGCTTCTCCCTTTATGTCCTCTTTCCCCCCCAAAAAACAGGAAGAAATAAAAAATTTGGAAACAATGAGCATACCCACTTTCCCCTAACCCTCGACCCTTCCTACCCTAATCAACTATGTAAGCATCACCATAAAAAAAAAAAAAAAGTGGAAGCAGATATTCGGATAGATCTTGAGTTCAGTTTTGAACGTACTGTTTAGGAAATGTGTAAGGACATGTGTATGGAGAAGTCTGCAGGCCACGGTGTTGATCAGTCTGGGCCTTACAGAGACATCAGGCTGAGCTGCTGTCCTCAGAAGCATCAGCAAGGAAGTAGGGACTAGAGACATGCAACCAAATGAGATCAGTTGCACTGAGTGTATGAGAGAGGTACAGAAGGACAGAATCTTGGGCACCACAATATATAAAGTGCAAGAGAAATGCCAAGGAAATCACGAAGGGGACAGCAAATGTCTGGGCAGAGAGCTAGAAGAATTGGGCTTTTTTTTTTTTTAAATGGAAGCCAAAGAATTTCAAGAAGGGACAGTGGACAGTTCAATAACTATTTTCAGGCCAGTAAAGACTTGTTAAGTATTAAAATCTGAACAATTGTCCCTTCAATTAAATAATTGGGAAGAGTTTGTTAGACAAAATTTCTCATAGAGTTTTATGGATAGGACTGGATTGGACCTGGCACAGTAGGCTCGCGGCTGAAGTCCTTGCCTTGCATGTTCTGGGAAACCATATAGGCACCACTTTCATGTCCCAGATTCTTCACTTCCCATCCAGATCCCTGCTTGTGGTCTGGGAAGGCAGTCGAGTACAGTTCAAAGCCTTGGGACCCAGGAAGAAGCTCTTGGCTCCTGGCTCCCTGGCTTCAGAGGAGTTGGTTGGATGCACTGAAATACAGCTGTTTGCTGTTAACAGGGTTTGGATTTTCTTCCATCAGGTCACTGATGGAGGGCCAGATGTCACCAGTGACAAGTGTATCACCCACAGTAAGGAATGGAGAGAGTCAAACGGCTGCCTGATGAGGACATCTGCTTCCAGGACGGAAGGAGCTCCCCTTATCTGTAACTGCTGTCTCTGCCTCGCCTTTGCCATCTCAGCACTGGAACTGCTGACAGACAGGAATGCTCCAACGAATCAGACTCCTCAAGTGTTTCCTTCTTCTCCCTGATCCAGTGCTTGAGTTTCATTTATACATGGCACGCAGGCTACTTCTTTTTCAAGCACTTAACCTTCCAAGTACCAGAGTCAAACTAAAGATATGTGCAAGGAAAGAATCCAAGGGGAGGAGCTGCAAATAGACCCATCGGCGCAGTTAACCCATACAAGGTCAGCGAGAGACACACTCATTAATCCAAAGTCTGAACTGTGAAGTAAAATGGATATGCCTTTGCACTGCAGCTCGAAGCTGCAGCCTCAAAGAGACTGAATATTTTAAGGCTTAGCAGCATATGAATTTCAGGAACGGAGACCCCAAGGAAATAAGCAATAAATTAAAAAGGTTTTCAGATGAAATATAACAAAGCTATTGAAACAGAAGAAAAAAGAATGTTGGCTTCATTTTATTGAAAATATCTCAGAGATTTGATCGACTAGAGAAATCCAGAAAGTAAGAAAGAATGAAGTGGCAAATTAAAATGGTCTCATAAAGCACTCTTTAAAATTCTTGCATGGATGATTGAGAAGGAAGGTACCAAGTAACAAACAGAAATATTACACAACATTAGGAATCAAAGGAACCAGACCCACTACCTATCAGAAGTCACAGGCTCAAATACCTAAAGGGCCTTTGAATGAAAGGATTTGGGCTTAAGGCAATAAGGAGTGGCAGAAAGTTAGGCAAACGGGAGAGTGCACAGTGACTTAAATCCTTCTTAGTGGCTAAATTCTCACCCTGCAACCACCAGGATTCCATATGGGCACTGGTTCATTTCCCCGGCTGCTCCACTTTCCATCCAGCTCCCTGTATGTGGCCTAGGAAAACAGTTAAGGATGGCCCAAAGCCTTGGGACCCTGCACCCACGTGGCAGACCCAGAACAAGTTCATAGCTCCTGGCTTCAGATCAGCTCAGATTTGTCTGTTGCAGACAGGAGATCTTTCCATCTCTCCTTGATGCTGTAAATCTTCCTTTCCAAGGAAAACAAATCAATCCTTAATTAAAAAGAAAAAACTATTCTTGGGGCTAGCTCTGCTGCACCAGCATCCCATGCCTGTGCTAGTTCGTTAACGCTGGCTCCTCCACTTCAGATCCAGCTCCCTATTAATGCACTTAGTAAAGCACCAGAGGACAGTCTGAGTGCTTGGGCTGCTGCACTCATGGGGGAGGCCCAGAAGAAGTCCCTGGTTCCTGTCTTCAGCCAGGTTCAGTCTGGGGCATCGTGGCCATTTGGGGGAAGTGAACCCTTTTATCAAAGACATCTCTCTATCTTTCTCCAGCTAAAACTCTTTGTCTTTCAAATAGCTTTAAAAAATATTCACAACTTAGTTCCAGACACCCCGTGCCATGTAGGCTAAGAGACCACAGTCTGTCATCTTTAAAAGAAAAGTTGAAAATTCACAGTTTTTCATATAAAAATCTCTCAATTTTTGAATACTGACAACAATATCATTAAGTATACTGATAGCCGAAAAACAACAAACAACTACACACCCATGTTTGTGGACTCTATATGGCCCACTGGGTCTGAGAATTCCAAGGGCCAGGTTCTTCCAAAAGTAAGTTTGAAGCCAGTGCTACCACAAGCCAGCTCTGGGACCAGAGGAAATGAATGATTTAAACTTCTGGAACACTCATTTCCTTCCTGGCAAAAGGAAAATAATACCATCTTCCTTCCATAGTGGTTAAGAGAATTATACATGGGCACAACAGTGTCAAGAAGCACAGATTATAGGGCAGGGCTCTGGGAGACTATATGCCATCACCCAGCATTAAGATGTAACCCAGATCTATCACCAAGCCCCTGAATTCAAGGATAGTCCCAAATATGAAAAAATCCTTAACACAAAAGTATTTGTAATCAAGTATACAAACTGAACTTTTCAAGTTGTGATTTACTGAATAATTATAAAAATCACTGAAATGTTTTGTCACATTAGGTAGTAAAAACAAACAAACAAAAATTTTACCAGCAATCTGAAAGTTGGGTCATCTCTAAAAAGCAATGTTTCTCAACACTTTTTCATTATTCTCCCCTTAAATGGCATTCTAAGCATTTTTTTCACTAAACACCCACTCTAATAAAAGTTTCATAGCATAGACATATTTACATATCTTTTTAGACACCATACATATGTTTGTGTCTTATACATAAAAACAGCAAGTCCTTCTCTCTAAACTGATGTTCATCTCGTTCAAAATAGTATTCTGAGAAAGCATGTCCTAAAGAGAGCCTCAATGTCAATGGAATTCCAACATTCTAACCTCTAATTTGATTGGAGATATGGATATCAATGAAATTGTTCACCCGGCATTGAGTAGACACTCAGCTAATTATAGCTGTCACGATAACTGCTAATAAGACACAGACAGATTTAGCAGGATAGTCATACAGAGCCCTGGGTGTCACAGGAGTTCAGAGACCAGTCTATCTCCTATGTCTTACTGACTTACTCTTGGCTCTTCACAAAGGCAATACTACAATCCTTCCATGGAGATCACTTCCAGGAAATCATGTTCTCCGAAGAGTGTTAGGACATTGTTGATTTCCTTTGTAATACTTGGAGTGTTTGTAAACTGGAAAGAAAATACATTCTTGGTAAATTTATCAGAAAAATCAGTTTTGCTTATATTTGCCCTTACTCGGTGTCTTAGCCCATTTAGGTGCTCTAGTAGAATGCCATAGACTGGATGGCTTGTAAACAGCAAGACTTATTCCTTACACTTCTGGGGCTGGGGAATCCATAATCAAGGACTCAGCAGATAAGGTGTCGAGTCAGGGCTCTCCTCCTAGGTCACAGAAGGGATCTTCCACCTTTGTCTTGGAAGGTTCTAAGACGATCGAAGGTTCTAGCTACTCTCTGAGGTCTTTTTATACAAGGGCTCTAATACCCTCCCAAAGTCATCACCTCCAATATCAACACCTTGGGAGTTAGGATTTAGATATGTGAGTTTGAGGAAACACACATTCAGACCATCATAGCTGATAACAAACGCTAAATGTTCTTCAAAGGTCAATCTTTGTCTTCCCAAGCTTATATCATTTAAATTCCTAAATCCATGAAAGATGTGAGACGGTTTCTTCTGTGTGTGGCCTCATGCTTCTGGTGTGGCTTTGCTGGTACATTCACTCCAGGACTGCTCCAAGTTGTTGGACTATTTGCTAAACTCCAGAGACCAAGGAGAACTACTGTCCTTGCAGCCTCTTGGTGGAGTGCTGATTGCCTAATGCTTGGCAGCCTTCTCAGTAACAGGAATATAAATGGGACTGTGAGGATGCTGAGAAATCCTGCCCCAGGAGGAAATCTGGTGGATGATTTCAGAACACTCATATTAAAAGTTGCAGGCTTCACAATTCTTAACATGCACAGAGAAAATTAATTAGCAAGGATGAGTAGATGCTATCTGACTTGCCTGGAGGTATAACTTTCCAGCGAAGACTCCACTAAGAGATTTGAGGAGTTAACTGGAAGAGTCCACCTGGTCTAATGGCTGGGCATTGGGAATAATGGACCTAGACCCAGAGATGAACTCTCCAGGTGTATCTGGGGAGACCTCTGCTACAGCTCTCACTTTGTACCTTAATCATTGATTCAGATCTCTTTGAGAAGGTGGCAAGATTTTGTAGTTCTCCAGTTAGTTCTCTGCCTAGAAGAACGTGCTGTTAAACAGGCTTGTTGTAATTATTACATTGTTTATTACAAAAACAAATGATGACTTTTTGCTGCTATTGGTAACAAATAAGTATTATTCTTATTAGCTCAGCTCTGGCCATTGCTGCCATTTGGGAAGTGAATCAGTGGACAGAAGATCATTCTCTGTATCTTCTTCTCTCTGTGAATCTACCTTTCCATAAATAAGCGCATCTTTAAAAAATCATTCATCTGGTAACTGGATAAAAGCAGATTAAGCAGGATGTATGTATCTCCTTGTTTCTACCTAAAACATCTCCTCTATGGCAATATCCCTTTGGATAATGAAATCAGCGGTGCTGCAGCCCATCCCCAAACTCAATCCTAACAGGCCTCAAGAGCTAGTCCTCATGAGCACATCTGCTGTGGCAGGTTCCAAAAAAGTGTTGTCCCCGGGAACTCTACAGCAGAAGGAAAGGGTCCATGTGTATTTTCTTAAGGACGTTAACAGTTTATAAACATACCACTGCTTTGCTTCCTATTTTTCCACTCTTTTTCTGATCACAAAGTGTCATTTAGAATGTCAACACCCTACATGCCCTTTGATAGCTTGGTTGGTAGAGCGGAGGACTGTAGTGGAGATTTCTGGTCATCCTTAGGTCGCTGGTTCGAATCCGGCTTAAAGGACACAGTTTTGAACCACAAAGAATATCAACACCTTGAGCCAGGAGAATGCTCATCATTCTGCTGCCCGAAGCTGAACTCCAGATATTGTCACCAGAATCACTTCCCCCAGGCAGTTTGGGTGTCCCTCTGCAGCAGGCCTCCCTTCCTGCTCTGCGATGATCTGTTTGCAGCACACCCTTCTGTAGTTCATTTATCTCCAGTTCATAGCAAGTTCATGGGACCAGGGAGAAACTCAACAGATTTGTTGCATGAATGATTTACTGAGTGAGTGTTTGAGATTTCATAAACTCCCTGCATGGCCAACGTCAAGATTATGAAGTGACAGACATTGTGCACCCCTGATACCACCAGTATCTGCTGCTCTTTCTGCCAGCTCCTCCCATGTAAGACCTTCTTCAGAGGATCACTGCCTTTGGGAACTTCAGCTCCTTCCCTGGATAGAAAGCCAAGAGTGCCTGGTAGAGGGGCAGGAGTTTGGCCCAGTGTTTACAGCAACTGCATACCATGGTAGAACGCCTGGATTTCAGTTCCAGCTCCATCTTGGTCTCAGTTTTCTGCTGACACAGGCTCTAGGAAGCAACAAGAGACCATCCATGTACTTGTGCTCCTGACACTTACATGGGAGATTTCAACTGAGTTCCTGGTTCCTGGCTTTGGCCTCACCTGGCCTGGGCTGTTGTGGGCATTTAAGGAAGTGAACTTGTAGATGGGAGATCTTTCGCCTCCTATTTCTCTCCTTACTGTTTCAATGAATTAGGTCAATAAATGCAGAAGTAAAAACTGGTAAAGTGCTTAGGAGTTTCCTCCCATCACTGAGGGAAGTCAGAAAGACTGGATGGTGTGGAAAAACAGAAACCCAGTTCCTTCGCCTCTGGGTGGGTTAAACTGTGAGGTGTTGCTTACAGCCCAGAGCTTCCAGGCCGGGTCAGATCCGGGACAAGGCCCAAGGCTAGTAGTCTCTGGATGACACCACTGCCTGGCCCTGTTTCCTTTCCTAGTCTACTTGACCCCACCCCCTCAGCAGTTTTTCTTGGGAGAATCCAATTCTTGATTCACAAGCTGCTTCTGGGAGAGTTGAATCTAAGGCAGTTTGGCCGGGAGTGTTTGTTGAACACCTAAGAGCCCAGGGCCAGGCAGGTAGACTGGTTTCTTTCTCACTGGTTCACACCTTCAGGGATAGCACACCATTAAAAGTATGGTGCCCTCAGGGGTGGTGCCACTGATAACAAGTACTTATTTGGGCGTGTTTAGAATTAAAACTTATCATTACTGCATGTAGCCCATTTTTAGAAATTGAAAGACTATGTAAAATCAATAATCTCTTCTCTAAAGAGAAGGAGCCAGCACCTGACTTCCTTGTATGACTCTTGGTGGAACTTGGGCTAACTCTAATTATAGGATTTGTCCAGGTACCAAAATAGAGTAGTTATTTTGAAAAGTCAGTAATGGAGTCTTGATGCTAGGAGCTCTAATTCAAAAAATCATTGATTTCCCCATTAATATTTTAACCTGCTTGAAAGATAAGACAGGATCTTGCTTTAAAAACCCTCTATTAAAACCTGCCCGTGCGCCATGTACATATTTGATCCTGTTAATGCTAGTGACAAAACCACGGGTCAGAGATTTTCAACCTTTGCATTTTTGACATTTTGGGCTGGGCAGGAAGTTTCTTCTTTTTGCTTTTTTTTTTCTCAGAAATATTTTTAAATTTTTTAAAGATTCATTTGTTTCTCTGGAAAGGAGGAGAGACAAAGAAAAAGATCCTTAATCTGCCTGTCCACTCCCCAAATGGCCCCAGCAGCTGTGTAGCTGAGCTGAGTGGCGGGTCCCAAGGCTTTGGGCCACCCTCTACACCTTTTTCAGATCACAAGCAGGGAGCTGGATGGGAAGTGGAGCAGCCAGAACATGAGCCAGCACCCCGTATGGTATCCTGGCACTTGCAAGGTGAGGATTTAGCCACTGAGCCATGGCAATGGGCCCATGGATGTTTCTTTGTAATAGATGGCTGTCCTGTATGTTGTAGAATGTTGGGTGATATCTCTGGCATCCAACCACCGAATAACAGTAGAGTGCCTGCTGCTTGGCCAGTGGAGACAACCAAAAATATCTCTAGGGACTGCCAAGTGTCTCCAGGGCAAAATCGTTCCTGGGAGGGAAGCCTAAGTAACTAGAGTCAGCACTTTGAGATTTAGGAGTTAGCGAGTGGGTATCAAAACAGAACTCCTATTTCTATTCCTTTAATTGTGGCTCCAAAAGAAATGAGATGTCATCTGGGTTGTGGAGATGATAAATAGAACCCTCTCTAGAAACTGGTACCTGAGCTGTATTTCAAAATCATTGCTATGAGTTTGTATACAACATTCTTTGCAGGGTCCAATGCTGTAGCCTAGCAGCTAAAGTCCTTGCCTTGCAAGTGCTGGGATCCCATATGGGTATCAGTTCTAATTCCAGCAGCCCTGCTTCCCATCCAGCTCCCTACTAGTGGCCTGGGAAAGCAGTTCAGGACGGCCCAAAGCCTTGGGAACCTGTACCCCTGCAGCAGACCCAGAAGAAACTCCTGGCTCCTGGCTTTGGATTGGCTCAGCTCTGGCCATTGCGGCCGCTGGGAGTGAACCATCAGATGGAAGATCTTCCTCTCTGTCTCTTCTCCTCTCTGTATATCTCTGCCTTTGCAATTAAAAAAAAATTTTTTTTTTTAAAAGAAGGTATTTGAAATGTGTGTGTCGTGGTTTATCCTAAATGAGCTCAACATAATCAGGAACTATAGTCTAAACAGATCTCTCACTAACATGTCGAGGTCAGCTTCCCTTTAATGGTTTCAAAGAGGAAGAACATGGTTCCCAAACATCTGTTTTCTGCCCTTGGAAACGTGAAAAGATCAAAACCAAAAATAAGAAGAACAAAAACAAAGTCCCTTTTATTATCTGTTTCCTAGAAGTCTCTCATTTTAAATTATTGTCTTTTTGCAGAAGTGCATAAATTTTAGTTCATTTGAATCCTTCAAGAAAGCCAATGAAATACCCTTTGCAATAACTTTAAAGGCAATGACGACTTAACTAGGTTGTTGGTTTGGTTTTGTTTTTAACAGCAGTTCTAAGTAGGTGTCCCTATTTCTTGGTGACAAGTATGTTTCAGAAAGCACCGTGGCTCCCAAATAGTCTATGCCGCCTCATCCCCTAGCAAGATTAAAAGCATAATCCAAACATGAACCCTTGGATATCCTGGATTTTTATTAAAAATATCAAGAAAACAATCTAAAGGCACATGACCTTAATTTTAATCCACGTAATGTAAAGCAAATAAAGTCATCTTTAGATTTATCAAAAATTAGAGGATGACTGGAAACCATAATGCTAAGGGAAATGAGCCAATCCCAAAAGGTTAAATACCACATGTTTGCCTTAATTTAAGATGATATGATGTTATGTATAACATGTTATGTTTGGAATGTTATATGTTGTGTATAAACTAAAATTGAAGTATAGGTGAGGTGGTCACAGAAGGTGGCTGGGAACTCGCATTTATCTTTAACATATTGGTTACTCATTACTATGTCAATTAATTCCATAATGATGTAAATTTTTGCTGATGGAGCTTTCAATTGACTGGGATGATACTCTGCTGGCTCTGTCTTCAGACCAGAGAGGGTATACCTAAGAAGCCGCTGAACTTGACTGGACAATAAGATGTTGGACTCTATGTTTGGTATACGCTTGCAATGGGGGAATCTCAACTGAACTTGAGCTGTGGTTATGCAACAAGGTGGAGGAATCCACCATGGTGGGAGGGTTTGGGGAGGGGTGGGGAGAACCCAAGTATCTATGTAACTGTGTCACATAATACAATGTAATTAATGAAGTTAAATAATAAATAATTTTAAAAAAATTAGAGGATGAAGAACTTTACCCCCACAACAGAAATTAAAGAAGTGTGTTTGTGTGTGTGTGTGTTTGACAAGACTTTATTTTCACTGGTACATAATGATGCTCTATCTTTTCTCTACCTTAAACGGATGTGAATAATGGTTCCCCATCTCTATTGAACTCTACTTTCAGACGGAAGCAGTTTGCTTCTTGGATTCTGCTTTGCAGGTGGAACTGGTTAAATATCCACTCCGCGGCGTTCTCTACCAGAAAGAACAAATAGGGCTTGTTCCTAGTATAATATGTTATCTGTTTAATTTAGTAATTAGCAAAGCCAACAGCTAAACACTCTGCCTAGTGATCTTAATTGTTGAGTGACTGGATAAGGTTTCATTTGCTTTAAACTCCAAGGTCTAGTCATTATTTTATAGTGTACCACGGGAAACAGACACTATAACAAAGAATTACAAGAGAAGCAGAGTTTCTCAATTTCAACATTTTGGGCTAGATAATTCTTTGCTGATGAGGGGGCCTCCTACACGTTGCACTGCATACAGCAATGACCTCCACCCACCAGGTGCTAATACCAAATACTGCATTTCTGTCCCCCGAAAGTGGCTAGCAAAATTCCCCCAATTACTACCAATGTCCATCGGGAAGAAAACATTCCCCCTAAGTGAGAAGCAAGATGGTGTCAGGAGGACAGAGATAGCTGGTATTTTGCAGAGGGCTTAATTGGGTGATTTGCTAGAGCCCAAACGGCCAGGAAGAAGTTCTCTGAGGCTGCTTGCACGGAGGTCTCAATGATTAATAGGAGTTAACTAAGGAAGTGAGAGCAGACAGCATTTAATTAATTCACTCAGAAAGTCCTTGAGAATCCCTGCCATGTACTAATTCTGTACTAGGTGCTGATGATACAGCAATAAATCTTGAAAAAAAAATTCCCTGTTTCTCTTGCAGTAGAAGAGCACCCAAAAACAGGTAAACAGGGCCCGGTGCAACTGTCTAGTGGCTAAATCCTCACCTTGCTGCACCAGGATCCCATATAGGTGCCAATTTGTGCCCTTGCTGCTCCATTTCCCACCTAGCTCCCTGTTTGTGTGGCCTGGGAAAGCAATAGGGGATGGCCCAAAGCCTTGGGACCCTGCATCCATGTCGAAGACCCAAACAAAGTTACTGGTCCCTGACTTTGGATCACCTCAACTCTGGCCATTGTGGCCACTGGAGGAGTGAAACAGTGGATGGAAGATCTTTCTTTGTCTCTCCTTCTCTCTGTAAATCTGACTTTCCAATAAAAATAAATAAATCTTTAAAAAAAAAAGGGTACACAAAAATGTGGCGAATGCATAGGGCTACATCTTGGAGGTGGACAAGGAAGTACCCTCTCTCAACACCCTCTGTGTGGGTGATCTTTTCGTTGGTCCCTGAATAAACAGAAAGAGCCAGGCAAGCAAGAAGTACAGGAAAGTGACCTCCAGGGAGGGGTAGCCTAGAAGTACATGTGTAAGTTGCCACAGAGAAGGGTTTGAGAATGTCCAGAACCAAATCTTCTTTCTCCATTTGGAATCCTGAGCGTAAGATCAAGAACTAAAATCCAGAGCTGTTTAATGGCAAAGCACTAGCTTTAATGATACCTGTTTCTGTTAACCATTTAGGAACAAATGGACTTGTGCCCACAATATCATTGACACAGCAGAAGTCGAAACTATGTACACTGTTTGTGATTCTTATGCTGCTCTAATTTACAGGGAAATTTATCCAAGATCATGTTCATGGAGTAATCTAGAGAAGCTTTCGTTGGATTTATCTGCTCTGTGGCTAACAGAAAGAACTCCTAAAATGTCATAGACTATCAATCTGGGCCCCTTTTCTAAAGACCAAATTTATAAGAGAGATAAACAGCCAGCAATTTCTGTTAATAGAGTCTACAAGATTGCTTTATAATGAGGAAGGCAATTGGCAAGAACATTTAGAAAGAAGTGATGTGGCAGACACATCCAGAGGCCATGTTTTCTAATAAAAAGATTACTTCTGATGATATACAATGTTTAGCAGGGTGCTTCCTCTGTATTAATTTTCCCCCAAATAGTATCAGCTTCAAAATGCTGGTTCCTCATATCCATCCTAATAATTCACCCAGGACTCAAATGTCAAGGAAACTGAAAAGGTGTAACCAAGCTATTATATAGAAAAATGAAAAAACAACAACAAAAAAAGGAACTGAAGCTTAGGAAAGTAGGATGACTTGTCCAAGGTCATAAAATAATTTGTGACACGGCCACAATGAGGACAGTTTTCTCCAAGCAGTCTGACTACTTCCCTGCATGAATTCACGTCTCCATTATATATGGATAGTCAATTAAACAAATATCTTTCCAGCTGAAACTCATGCATCCTTTTAGTATGGCTTATCACATTAAGCCCATGCTTTACACCTGATAGATTTTGTGCCTCAAGCACATAGGACAGTGACAGGGGACATTTTTCACAATTACAGTTCATGGATAGAATTCATATATCCAGTAAGTAGGGGCCAGGATTGCCACTAAAAATCCATGGTGGACAGACTCCACAACAGAGAATTATCTAGCATCAGCAGTGCCCACTTGAGATGCCATACCGACTTCGCCACTACCTTCCTTGTTAAACTTTCAAATGACTGAAAACTGGGTTTTCCTTGACTTGGTTTTGTCTGTACTAACTGGAAACTTATCTTTGCTACTGATACATGGTGTGTTCTCATGATTTAACTGCTGAATTTAATCAGAAATAATTCAAAAATAAAAGATGGTGACTCAAACAGTAGCAAAAAGCAGAACTGCAGAGGGTCAATGATTACTTCTCATGGTAAGTGGGACGCTTTTAAAAATAGCCATTTGTCATAGTTTGGGGTGAAAAACACAACTTTGAGGAAGTTACATATTCTCCTTGGGAAAATTCCACCCATGACAAATTTTCTATTCAATAGGCCAATGGAATCTCTGAAATTCTAGAGGGGCCAGAAATCTTGGGCCTAGAAGATGGTATATGATATTCTCCTCTTTGTCCTTTGGTGGCATAATAACCGTTAATTTTTTCCTTTTTAAAATTTTTTTAATTTTATGGTATGATTCCATAGGCTCTGGGATTTCCCTATCCCCTTCCCAAGTTCCCACCCCCAACTGATTTTCCCCATATGATTACAATAGAATAGTCCTTCATAAGCATTTAATACAGTTTATCATTTGTTTTTAGGAAAATTAGTCCCAATTTCAAATATTTTAAAATCAAATGACTTACATAATGGAACTGGCCTATTGTGCCCTCCATGAAATAAACATTGTGCTTAGACTACTAGAGAGGAAAACAAGATGGTGACCAAGAAGCTCCGGGGACCACCTCCTCGCACATACACCACCATGAACAGCTCTGTGCAGGTTAAGTTACTTCACAAGAGGTATGGAAGACAGGTGAGAGATCATAGGGCTTGTCTTGATGTAAGTAAGGTCTCACTGAAGAAAGAATTTCCCCATGTCCTCCCCCAGCTCCAAGGAAGGCAGCCTGGGAAGAGGGAGGCTGGACTCAACCCCAGACCAATTACAAACAGACTGCCCTGGCTCTGGCCCCAGTAAGAGACGTGCGCTCTTGTGAGGCAGACTTGTTAGAGTATGTAGCACCAATAGCCTCTGCCAGAGCCTGCTGACTAGGAGACCCTAATGTGACTCACTAAGTCGGCCTGCTGGGGCAGGCAAGGGACTGCCTCTTCCCCTTCTTATAGCTTGCAAAGCCAGCAAGTCCGTAGCAGACTGATTAAATCCAGCTTGGAGCAGATCCTAAGGGTTCCTGTCACCAGACCAATGTCCACAAACAGAGCCTGCGGACCTGCTTCAGTGCTCAAGGGAGTGCACAGGGGGCAGCTGAGCAGTCTTGCACACCAGTGGATATCAGAGGCAGCCAATGAGTGCGCCACTGGGCAACAGGTCTACCTCTGTAGCACACAGACTGACTGCAGCAGGTTGAACTTTGCTCCTACCTCCCCCCAGCTGCACTTTTCAGATGCTGACCCAGCTCATACTGAACACACCATTAACTAAATATTTGAGACAAATTTGAGTTTGGGGAGTGCTGCCAGGCTGAATCAATAAAAATATACCAACAATGGGAAGGGCAAATCATGACTTAGGGTACCATCTAATATGAAATAAAACAAATATTTGCAGGCTCACACTCAAGCAAACAAACAAACAAAACAGATTGCTTAGAACTTCCTTGAGCACAGCCACAAGTGAAGGCCAAAGTATAACTGATCCTTCAGTGTGCACTTAATGTTGTACACCAACAAGCACCAGAAACTTCCAGGGAATCATGCCTGATGAAACATACAAGCTAAGGGGACAGCAATCAACTATGTTGGAATCAAAATTTCCAAATGCTCAGATGGGAATTTCAAAGAAACTTTTTAAAAATATTTATTTATTTATTTTTGTTGGAAAGGCAGATTTACAGAGGGGAGAGACAGAGAGAAAGATCTTTTGTCCTCTGGTTCACTCCCCAAATGACCACAAAGGCCAAGTTGAGCCAATATGAAGCCAGAGGCCAGGAGCTTCTTCTGGGTCTTCCGCATGGGTGCAGGGTCCCAAGGCTTTACACCATCCTCGACTGCTTTCCCAGGCCACAAGCAGGGAGCTGGATGGGAAATGGAGCAACCAGGACACAAACCAGCACTCATATAGGATCCCAGCACTTGCAAGGTGAGGATTTAACCACTAAGCCATCATGGTAGGCCCTCAAAATAACTTCTTAAGGAAGTTGAGTGAAATGCAAGAGAACACAGAGCAATGATTCAATATTCTAATAGACTTGATAGATGGGAACAATTAGAAGTCAAATAAAATTCTTCAACTGAAAAGTATACTAAGTGAAATTTAAAATGGAATAACAGGTATCAAAAGTAGAATAGATCACACAGAGAGGAAGATCTTTCGTACGATGGTTCACTTCCCAACCAACCACAACAGCTGGAACTGAGCCAATCCGAAGCCAGGAGCCAGGAGCTCTTCGGGGTCTCCCACATGGGTGCAGGGTCCCAAGGCTTTGGGCTGTCCTCAGCTCCTTTCCCAGGCCACAAGCAGGGAGCTGGATGGGAAGCAGGGCCGCTGGGATTAGAACCGGCGACTAAACTTTTAAATAAAAATTAACAATCCAGCCCAGCATGGTAGCCTAGCAGCTGGGATCCTTCCTTTGCACGTGCTGGGATCCAAAATGGGCACTGGTTCTAGTTCTGGCAGCCCTGCTTCCCATCCAGCTTCCTGACCGTGACCTGAGAGGGCAGTCAAGGATGGCCCAGGGCCTTGGGACCTCGCACCCATGTGGGAGACCTGGAAGACACTCCCATGCTCCTGGCTTTGGATCGGAGCAGTTCCAACTGTTGTGGCTGTTTGGGGAGTGGATCAAAGATTGAAGATCTTCCTCTCTGTCTTTCCTTCTCCCTGTATATCTGACTTCACAATAAAAATAAATTAAAAAATAAATTAACACTTTTTCTTTTTGAGTTATTTAAAAATGCAAAAGAAGTGAATTCTTCCAAACTGTATTAGGCCAGCATTACATTGATATCAAAACCAGAGAAGGACAGAGCAACAAAAAGAGAAAGCTACAGGCTAATACTGTTGATGAAAATAGATGTAAAAATCCTCAACAAAAAACTAGCAAATCAAATCCAACAGTACATAAAAATGATCACTCATCATGAACAAGAGGGATTCAAAACATACAAATCAATGTGATACACTGCATCAACAGAATAAAAACCTTATGACCATCACCAACAGATAAAATAGAAGAGGCAATTGATAATATTTAAAGGTCCTTCATTATAAAAATGTTGATCAAATTAGATACATAAGGAACATATCTAAACATAACCTCACTCATACGAGGAGTTCAAAAGATAGACAATCTCATTGAAATTAAAAGGGTTATCAGAGACCAAGGTAGGAAAGAATGGGAAGGATGGTAGGGAAGGTTAACTAACAGGCAATAGCTGAGAGCCAGATAGGAGTAAGAAGTCCTGCTGTTTTATTGTACAGAATGGTTTCTATATAAGACATATTATATATAATACTAATGTATTACATATTTCTCTAAAAGGCTTAGAAGCAGAGATTTGAGGCTGTTTCACAGCAAAGAAATTGAAAGTATAAACTTCTTTATTTTAATTGAACATTTTGTAACGTACACATTTGGTGAAATATCACATAGTACTATATAAATACACACATTTGTTATGTCACACCACAGGTTTGAATCTCCATTGATCCATTTCCAATCAGCTCTCTGAAGTCACCGGTACATTCCATGTGTATCAGCAGAGCTAGATCCAGAGTGGAACAGCTGAGACTCGAACTTGTGCTCTGACATGAGTTGCTGGTGTTGCAAGTAACAGCTTAACTTGCTATGCCATACAACAGTGACCCGAGGGGGCAAAATGCAGCATTCAGGTCTTACCATACTTACATCATTCATGTATACTTATATTTGTAATGGAGTTTGGAAGAATTCTTAGAAAATTCATATCGCATTTGTTTTTGAAGATTTAGAATTAACAGTAAGTTTGGGAGTGAGAATCAAAGGGAACTGTTTCATCTGATGAAAAACAGCAGAAATCAGGCAAGCCTGAGTGGTGGCTTAGGGAGGAGCGTGATAGCATATCCTGAACTACTCTGGATTTTGAAATCTTTCTGAAAAAGGAAAAATAAAAACAATCTCATATAACGGACTATGAAACTCATCAAAAAATTATCTAAACTCCTCCAAAGTGTACAGGGGTTCTTCTAAGTTTACTGTGTCTTGTTTGTCTTGGCAAATTAACCAAGCTGCCCTGAAACAGTTTATATGCATGGCTTAGTTTTTACAGTTGCTGATTCATAAGTGTATTTTGCTTTCTCTGCTTACCTAGTTCTTATTCATGGTAGAGTAGTCAACGTGGTTCCTCTTAAAATATTTTACTTTTTCTCTAAAGTTGGCCAGATGTAGGAACCCGCTGAAGGGACAGGAAATGTAGAGGAAGAGAGATGAAGAAAATTTTCGTAGTGTATGAGTGGAAGCAGAATTAAACTGGTCTTGTAACTGTTACAACCAATCAGATTATGTGTTCAAGGGACTGAAAAGCCATTTATCGTAAATTATGCACTCCAGAGCCAATGAATATCATCATTATTATTTTTTAACAACCTACAATATTTGAAATCATGTAATTAGGGCCATCATTTAAATCTTAGCAAGAAAATAGAAGCAGATGTTTGTGCTGGAAAAGCCCTAGGCAAGCAGCCAAGCAGCCAAGGTTCCACTTGCAGCACTATTGTTTTGCATCTTAGGCAAGTCATCTGCACTCTGAGCCTCAGGGTACTAATCTGCACAATGAATAAGGGAAATGGAGAGTCAGTTGCAAAGTGGGGGCCCTTGAGTCACATCAGACCTGCAGATACACTTAGGTTTGTCCAAAAGTTTACCAATAGTTTAAAATTAGTTACTGAGATTTAATAATCAACATATCATCTTGAGTGAATCATCAGCAAATCAGTATTAACATGCCACCCTTTAATAATGAGCTCTTTTGGGCCCAGCGCAGTGGCCTAGTGGCTAAAGTCCTCGCCTTGAACGCCCCGGGATCCCATATGGGCACCGGTTCTAATCCCAGCAGCCCCACTTCCCATCCAGCTCCCTGCTTGTGGTCTGGGAAAACAGCTGAGGAGGGCACAAAGCCTTGGGACTCTGCACCCGTGTGGAAGACTTGGAGGAAGTTCCTGGCTCTTGACTTTGGATCAGCACAGCACCAGCCTTTGCACTCACTTGGGGAGTGAATCATCGGACAGAAGATCTTCCTCTCTGTCTCTCCTCCTCTCTATATATCTGACTTTGTAATAAAAATAAATAAATCTTAAAATAAAATAATGAACTCTTTCATGGTCTCCTCATTGGCTGCAAACAGATGAAATTCTACAACACAATATGAAGTCAAGGAAGTCAGGTACAGAATGACAAATAGTGCATGATCTCATTTATATGTGGAACTGAAAAAGTTGATCTCATAGAGAGAGTGAAATAGAATAGTAGTTACCAGAGGTGGGGGAGGCAGCACAGAAAGGAAGCTGGGGGAGACTGGGCAATGGACATGATGCCAAAGTTAATAGGAATATGTTCTGCTTTTGTAGTTGGGCAAATACAGTTAACTCAGAGTGTGCTTCAAAACAATTAGATGAGGGGATTCAAATGTTCTCACTACAAAAGATGAAAAATGTTTGAGGTGATGGATGTGTTAAGCACACTGATTTGATCATTCCATAAAGCACACCTGTACTTCACAATGTGCCCTCTAAATATGTAGAACTATGTTTAATTGAAAATAGAGAGTAAGGGCAGACATTGGGCCTAGCAGTTCCCATGCCACTTATCGTTTTGCAGAGGTTTGACCCACAGTTCTGCTGCTGGTTGCCCCCCTTCTGGGGGGCAGCAGTGATAACTCCAGTAGTTGGGTCCCTGCCATCCATGTGGGAGGCCTGGAAGGAGTTACAGGATTCTGGCTTTGGCTCAGCCCAGACCTGGCTCTTGAGGAATGGACCAATGATGAACACTTTTCATCCAACTACCTCTTTCTCTCTCAAATGAATAATAATCAAATATTTCTTTCAGAAATAACTGGGATAACATTACATCATGAAGACCCGCTTCTAATCTTTCCTCCAGACCTACTCAAGTACACACACATCCACACAATTCGAGGTGTTCATGTTAAAATTTCCAAGTTTGAACTGCCAGCAACATAGAAAATCTGGCAAGATGTATGCCATTCTCTGCCTCTCCCGTGTACAGGAGTCTTTTTCAGTGTTGTTAGCAAATTACCCCCTCTAGGCAGTTTGAGATCTTCATGAATAGTTAGCATAGGTGCAAAATACTTGGAGAATTTTATTTATTTCCCAGTGAAGGAAAGAGGGCACGTTGCACACTCTGAATTAAGATTCCATTGAATCCGGGTACTTAGTCTAGTCTCTTGACAGTCCTGGCCTCTCTCCAAGATGTTTTAGCCAGTTAAGTGCCAAAAGAACGTTATTAAAAAAGCATTTTCACACACGGGTCTAGTGATGTGCCCTGGAAAGATCATTATATAAGCATTTCTGTGAAGTTCCCTTTAGAGTATATTGCTTGTATAATGAGGAGGCAAGTGCAACCACCATAGCCTCATAACACAAGTTCATACTTACATCTAATCCTTAGCAACCACCTCAAATCAGGTTGAACCCTACAAAATTGCCAATATTTGAAACTGAACCCACCGAAAAATAATTTTCTCTGACTAGAGCTAGTATTGGCTTATGTTTAAATATAATTACTTAATATTTGTATTGTGGTTTTAATATTGATTACATGAGGGAGGGAGCTGCACAGCCATGTGGACCTCCGATTAGGGTGGACAAGGTACCTAGGTATGTTCTCTATTTTTGAGCGGGAGGCAGCAACCAAGAACAGCCCTGTCCTGCGACATGTGCTCCGGGTTCAAACCATGTGTCTCTGAGGTTGGGGATGGAGCGCAGCTATCCAGTTGGTGTGCCCCCTAAGACACCTCACTTGGGTGACTTCAGATGATATGCCCCCTGCTCCCGGAGGGTGTTGTGGCCCAGTCCAGCTCAGCCTGGCCTACCACCTCCACGGACACTCCCCGCGGGTGCTGTGGCCTAGCACAGCTTGTCCGGTCATTGCTCCAGCGGGTGCTGCGGCCTAGTTCGGAAGGGCCCAAAGAACGCCTAAAGACCAGTGCTGAAGAAGAGCCTGACTCGTCTACACCCAGTCCTGGCTCTTGGGCAGCGGCTGCCTCGGTCTGACCCAGGCAGGCCCTCCACATTCCCTCTCTGCTTCACCCCGTCCCAACTCTCGCCCTTACCTGCAACTGCAGTGACCTGGTCCATGGAATCTCCTTGAAGTCATTCCGTATATGTTAACCACTCCCTTGGAAACTCCTATTCTGATGTGTTCCCAAATTCCCTTCTCTAGGCGTTACACTTCGCCACTGTCCCCCAGGCCCAACCGCAGCTCCCCCTGCTGGCCCGCTGGACCACCGCGCATGGCAGACCCGGGTGTGCAGGGCCAGTGGCTCCGCCCCATCCTGCTGGGCCAGCAAGGCCCGCCCCAGCCCGGGAGGGACTGCTTGGTGGGCCCCGCCCCCCCCCCCCCCCCCCCCGGCGTGGCAGTCGCCAATGCTTTTAAATTTTGTTTTAATTTAATGGCATCATGATTTGCACACTTAAAGCACTTATTTGCTGTTTCTTCACGTTATGTGACATACTCAGAAATCAGAGATAATAACAAGTTTTTGTGTTACATTTGAGCGTAAAACACACAGTTTTGGTTAGGTTAGTGAACACAAAGGCTTAGATTTTATGTTAATGGGTGTGAAAAGGTCCTGGGATTAAATAGAAAGATGAGACATCAATGATAAGAAACGTCACCATGAAGGCATGAATTAACAGGACGCCCCTTTGTTAATTACAGCCTGTGTTAAAAGTGTCTTTGGGATATTGAGTGTATTTCAGGCAGTGACACAAAAGTACCTTGATGCATTGCTTAATGATGAGGACCTCCTGTAAAATGCTACTGGGAGATTTTGCCACCATAGAGACGAGGGCGGGTGTGCCGTCACTGAGTGATGTAACCTTTGGGAACCTGCATTTTGTACTCAATGCACGGTAAAATAAAATGCTATGGAGAGCATGACCGTATCAATGGATGGCAGTTTTCATAATGAATAACTCTTAGGTACCAGGTGACCTTGAATAACACAACAACTGTAGGTATGTTTTTTTTAATCTACTATCTAGTATTATTATAATTCTATATTGTTTCCATTGATAGCCCAAATGTCAGTGAGAGCTATCCAAGGCATTGTATTAATATCAAAAATGCAAGAAAGGCTGGGTCACCTGGCATGGTGCCAGTCAGAATTCCCTTTCCCAAATCAGACAGACCCAGAACTCAATGCTGTCTTTTGGCTTTCCAGCCACAAGACCTGGAACGAGCTATTCCATCTCTCTGTGTCTGTTGCTCTCAGTGCTGAAAAGAAAGGCCAGGGTGATAACTGCACAGGCTTATTAAGGAAATGAGACCAAATATGTAAAGCACTTCAAGAACATTAGTTAGTGGTTATTGTGATTATAAATCAATGAGTATTTACCCACTCACAAGCTGTTAGCTACAAAATATGTGAGTAGTATGTGTGATTTGAGCGATCAGCAAGAACTCTTTGGCAAACACAAACACGCTGAAGTTAAGAGAATCATGGTGCTGCAGGGAGGGTATAACCTTCATTTAACCTTGGTTTTTAAACTGTACATAAAGCAAAAAAAAATCAAAGACGTCTAATTGGCTTGAGTGAATAAATTATGGTATATTCATATAGTAGATGACTCATATGTGTGTTTGCTTATATGTTTGTTCTTACAAGCCTGGATAATACAAGTTACTGTTGCTTATTCAGTGTCAGAAATATGTGGGTAATTTTGTATGTCTATGTTTTTATTTATTTATTTATTGGTATTATCAAAGACTTGTACAATAAGATTTTCCAATATCTGCTTTTGGCATGAACAAACTTATTTTTTTTTTTTAAGATTTATTATTATTGGAAAGCCGGATATACAGAGAGGAGGAGAGACAGAGAGGAAGATCTTCCATCCGATGATTCACTCCCCAAGTGAGCTGCAACGGCCGGTGCTGTGCTGATCCGAAGCCGGGAACCAGGAACCTCCCCCGGGTCTCCCACGCGGGTGCAGGGTCCCAAAGCTTTGGGCCATCCTCGACTGCTTTCCCAGGCCACAAGCAGGGAGCTGGATGGAAAGTGGAGCTGCCGGGATTAGCACCGGCGGCCATATGGGATCCCGGGCGTTCAAGGAAAGGACTTTAGCCACTAGGCTACTGCGCTGGGCCCAACAAACTGTTTTAATTTGGAAAATGAGGATATCTGTGATGCATAGTCTTACGAATTCAATAGCTGAATCTGGTGTCACACTTGGCAAGACACACTGCTTTGTACTGCGTAAGACTGAAATAAAGGGCTGGAAATGGGACTCCAGGGAATTTTGGCACCATCTTGCATCTAAAATATTCTACGATGTGCAGAGCAGTTGGTGAGGCTGTGATTTTTCACCTGGAGACTATATTTCAGGACAGAATTGCTTCCTCTGGATGCCCAGTGCTGACTTTGTGGTCCACAGCTATCAGTCTGATTGCATCAACTAAGCTATGATTTTGCAAAGGATCAGACCCACTTCTTTGACTGCATTCGTTGCTGAATTCCTGCCAAGTGCCCAGCTGGGATTTACATACTAGCCACTTCCACACAAAGTAGGGGATGTGTTAACTGGTGTCTCGGCCAAGCTACGGAATAGTGAGGCTGGCTAGTTCACAGATGCATGTTAGCTGACCTTGACAGTTCAGTGATTCTCAACCTGACTGTATATTAATTTCACCCATGGACCTTAAAAAAAAAAAAACCTCAAAGCCTAGACCCCATTCCCAGAGATGCTAGCACAATTTTCTCAGTTATTAAGATTAAATCTCTCCCTAAACAGTAATAGGCACTCTGTGGTAATTGTGTACTAGAATGAAGGAAAAGCATTTGTTGGTTCTATTGTGTTATGGTTTTAATTTTGCTGTATGGGGTATTTCATAAATATTTAGCAGAAGATTAAAGTTAGTATGAAAGTCACCCTCCCCTTTAATAATAATAGCTAATATTTATTAAGCATTTACCACAAGCCAGGCACTATTCCAAGTGGTTTTTATGTATTAATAAATTCATATAAGGTATGCATTATTTTTGTTGCTATTTAATTCATTCTTTACAGTAAAAGAAGCAAATGAGGCCTATAGCGGCTGACTAATTAGAGAAGCTGAGTTTCAAACCTAGCATGAAGAGCCCAGGAGCACTCCCATGTTTAATCCAGGTCTCCTTGTTCCGGGAAAAAATCTGGCAAATATCCCACATCTTCAAGAATCTTCTGGACTACTATGATTAATCCAAATGAGCCTTACAGACATTGTTGTGTGATGTATCTTACCCACATTGTTCCGTTCTGCCCTATATTCTGTTTTGTTCTGTAGGGTCTGTGCTACATGTATTGGCCTTTTTTGCTTTTTCTCCAAACATTTGCCACTACTGCCTCACCCGAGGCCCATACGTGGTTGTATGTGTTAAACAGACACGCAGAGTACAATGATTAAAGAGTCACCAAGCCTGGGAGGGACAGGCACTTCTGCTTTCCTGTTTTTTTTCTCTTGGACTGTGCTGTGAACCCCTTGGAGCCTCAGGTTCCATCTTTGAAAAACAGGAGCCCATGAACTTGAACTGAGATGGACTGAGCTACTGACTGCTGACTGCCGACCAAGGCCAGGGCAGATTCTGGCTTCATGAGGCTTCCAGCCCATTCTCTTCCTCTCAGGAGAACTAAATGAAATGATGCCAAGTCAAGTCTTGACTTAGCTCAGGTCTGAGAGGCATGCAATCACCATCCCCTCGCTTTCCCCCAAACCTCAGCTACTCATTCAACGTACTTGATTGAATTGAAAGCAAACAGTCCATTGGTCCCTGGCAGGAAATGTCATTATATCTCCTGTCACACATATCTATTATTACCTATCATGCTATTTTAAGCCTTCATCACTTCATGTCTTGCTCTCTACTTGCTGCCATGTCAGTGTTGGCTCCATCAGGCAGTCAAGATGACCCACCCCCTTCTCACCGTCATGGTGAGCTGAAGACCTGTCAGAAACAAAGGAGGGAGTGAGGAAGAGAGGAGGGAAAAAATTAAAATTTCTGGTTCAGTAAGCACTGAAAGTACCCCATGTGCCATTGAGACAAAACGCCTTTGTTGTTGATACTGAAGAAGCGGGCAGGACTTGTCTCTTTAAACACCGACACTGGCTGAACCAACACACTCCAACAAAACGCAAAGGTAGACAATTGTGTAGTTGCGAGATAATTTCTTGAAGAAAGAATGTACTTTTAGAGACGAATACATTCATCCAGCAGAGAGCTGAGGTCTGCTCGTGGGCACGCATTTCACACAGCTGGGGCGGCATTTTCTCAGGGCTATCAGTGTCCCTCTGGCACTCTGCTTGTCAACTCCCCAGCAGAGAACACAAAACATCTCAACGGGAGGCCCAGAACCAACCGCCCTGCCTCCTTCCCCTTCTCCCTTCTGACTTGGCAACTCTGCCCTGTCACTTATTAGCTATGTTGAGTTCAACCTCTCCGAGCCTCCTGAGTTTCTTCCTGCGTTAGGAAGCACAATGAAACGCGCCGGAATCACCGAATGGATGGACGCCGGGCATGGGATGCTCGCTCGTTCGCATGCTCTCTCCCTCTGAGACAGTCGGTTTCCTCAGACCCTCCGGGGGCCCTGGGTATGTGCTGCTTCTCCCGCAGACGCCGGCGCCCCGTCCCCATTATTCTAAGGGCACCCAGGTCTGGGGATGCTTGCAGCCTGGAAGGTTGGAATCCCGAAGTCCCTCTCAGAGCTCCCCGGTGTCGAGGGTTGGGGGAGAGAGAGATGGAAAAGCGTGAGCGTGCAACCCCTTCTCTCCTCCCGGCAGCCGCCTTACCTCCACGCCTCCTGTCACCCGCGCCTTGCCCCGGTCGCGGACAGCGCGCCGCGGAGGCCTTGGACGCCCCCTCCCTCCCCCCGGCTCCCCTCCCCTTCCTCCCTCCCGGCACAATGACTGGGCCGGAACGGCGCATCAGCCGAGTCTCATTGGCAGCGGCCGCCCCAGCCCCCAGAGAGAGGCGGCGGGCGGGGAGAGAGGCGCGGCGCGCGAGCTGACAGCGCCAGGGGCCGGCGGGACGCGAGGACGCGAGCGCGCGAGAGCGCGAGGAGGGCGGCCCGGGGCACAGCTGCAAGTGCGGGTGGAAACCAGGCCGAGCGGGGAGTACAGCCCCGGGCCGGGGGATGCGGCGGGCGCTGGCTGCCCAGCCGGCCGGGAAGTCGCGCTGCGTGTCTCACGTGCTGAGCAGGAGCTCGGGCAGAAGAGAGGAGGGAGAGGAAGGCGGCCGCTCGCGGGAAGGCGCGGCGCCCAGAGGAGTTCTCGGGCTGGCGCGGAGCTGAGCTCTCAGGTCCCGCGCGGTGCGCAGCTGAGACAATAAAGTAGCGGTCAGCGGCCCTGCGCGCTGGAGCGAGAAGGTAGGTGGGCGACTGCCCCGCGTCCCCAGAGCACGCTGTCCCTGTGCGGTCGTCAGCCGGCTCCGGGCGCAGGTTGGGAGACCCCCAGTGGAGGTGCGGGTCCCGGGCGCTCAGGCGAGCAGGAAAGCCCACCTCGCGCGGCTCGCGGGCTGGCTGCAGCCTGCGCGGGAGTCCCTCGGGCACTTGGCGCAGCGCTTGGGTCGCTAGGGCGGTGTGGGGACAGGAAGTTTAGCGGTTTTGAGGTGTCGGCGTTAGTAGGGTTTGCAGACACGCCGCCGGGGACCGTGTGCTTTTGGTTGCCGCGCGTTCGTGGGAGGTTGGGAGCGGAGCTGGTGAAGCCCAGGTCTGGCTGCCCCGAGATACTTGCGAAAGCAGTCCGGGGGGGGGGGGCTTCCCTGAGGGGAGAGTGGGCTGAGGATACTGGAGAATGGGACTGGCTGTCCTCAAATAGGTGTGTCAGATCCCAGTGTCGGCTGTGCGTGTGGGGGTCGCTGCCTATCTCTGTCACTTTACGTGTTCGTCTGGAGAAGGAAAAAAAAAAGGCGGTGTTTTGACAAGTGGCATTTCGTTGGGCCTAGAGGAGTTTGTCCTTTGCATTGGATGGCCTGTGGTCTGAAAGAGGCCATTCCATCGTGGAAGCTGCTTGACAAGACAAGAAGAGCCGGGGGTTAAGCCTTCTCTGGGCCGGAGCCAGGCAGCCCCAAGAGGAGGTCTCGCTCTCGCTCTCCTTTGTGTGGCCGCAGCCTTCCAGATGTGCTAGGGTTGGGTTGGGCTGGGCGCTCCTGGGTGGGGTGATAATTATCCGAACATTCCTGCGATCTGCTAGGACTTGTAAACATACCGGAGCCAACTCCTCTGAACTTTGTGGGCTTGAGAGGGTCTGATGGGGCCCGGACCCCTGGGTCTGGAAGGTGGGCTCCTTGAGGGGAACGCAGCCTCAGCAGTCGCTGACAGCAGCGGTCTTTCAGGCAAGCTGATGGAGCCTTGCAGGTTAGCACGTTTTTGCCCCCAGAAATGTAGGCAGCTGGTTCACAGGACGTGTACAAACTGGATTCCCCAACATGCTGTTTCCTGTCCTGAAGGGAATGGATCTGTGGAGCTTCCAAATCAGATGTCTGGAGGGGATGAACGCAGCCGGGCCTTACTTAACTTCATCCAGCTACACCCTCACTGGACAGACACTGGAGGGAATGAGGCAAGGGGGACGAAAGAGTGTGTCACCTGTGCCAGGCATCCTGGTGGGCACTTTGGGGGCATGAGAGAGAGTCCACAAGATGGTGAACTGAGCCCGGGTGGGGAGGTTAAAGTAACTGTGGTAAGTCACACTAGCACCCTATGCTTGTCTAAGATGCGGTCTCAGCAGTGGGATTCATGGTGACAAACAGAAGAGTAACAGCAGTTACCTCTGATGTTGTTCGTACCTTTAGACGAGATGATGTTGAAGAGTAAATGACACTGAGTAACTTTTGTCGCTAAGTATCTTGAAGCAGATGGCTGGGATGCCGATGATTCAGTGATTTCTTTCTTTTTGTAGATCTCAAAGTTTTGTTATAGAAAGCAACACGCACCCCTTACCTTTCCCAGAACAGGGCCAGAGGATTCAGGCAATCCCACGGATATCTTGAATAGATTGGTCTGCAGGTAGCAATCACTTTTATTTGCTGATATTGAGTAATGCAGGTGGAATAGGTAGAATGTGTTTAAACAAGAGCAAATGCAAAAATTACCTAAAATACCATTATACGGAGGCTTGGTTTTCATTGTTAGCTGCCAGCTTCTCAGAAGAAATCTCCTGGGCGTGTAAGTGCTTATCTTCCACTTTGCTCTGTTTTGAAATTCATACATTGCCCTCTTAGCGGCACAGAAGTGAATGGGCAGCTCGTCCAGGCGGGCAGCGGCACTGGAGCCCAACAGTGTAGAAAAGTATGGGAGGAGCTCCAGTTCTCTCCATGGTGTTTACATACGTTGGCCTCTCCTTGCAGGAACCTTGAGAAGTCCTCCTGCTCTGGTTGACTCCTTAATTAAGGCCATGCAGTGCTGTTGAGGGAACAAAAAGGCAATTTTGGCTGACAACCCTGATAGAGTTTACAGAAAGCACACTATGCTGCCTTACCAGCCTGCAAGGAGTCTTTGGAATTTCAGAAAATCTTCAGTTAGCTGACACACATCAGTAAAACCTTAACTCCTCCACTGAAAGTGGTCCCTGTCTCTCTTTTTCCCTTCTCCTCCTCTCTTCTCGGCTCCCTCCAGATCTGCCCCAGAGAAGAGATTTTTCTCATGGAGGCACTATTTTTACATCCTCAGCGACTGAGGTTCACTGGCAGGACTTTCTTAAGCTTATTGAGCAATAAATAATGCAATAGCTTGTCAGCAGGATTTAGGTGTGTCTTTTCCTACTTAAGTAACGTTCCTTCGGTAGAGATATAGTTTTTTTTTCTTTTGATAATTCATTTGTTTCTGAGTCTTTACATTTTTGTTTCTCTTTCTTTTAAAAGGAAGTTCTGAGAAGTCAGAGTAAAGTAAGATAGCAATTTTTCTGTTGTTAGATGCTTGATAAACCTTCTAGGTAATCCATGGCCAAACCTCCTGTTTTCCTCAAGAACCCAATTTGCTGAAGTTATCATGGCATATCTTGTCTCATTCTTCCTAGTGAGATTAGTTCTTAGCCTAATCACATAAAGCAGTGTTTTTATTTCTTTTATAAAGGAGTTATATTTATTTCTGTCAAAGGCAGAATGACACGCAGAGAAAGAAAGGTCTCCCATCTCCTGATTCACTCCCCCAAATTCCTACAACATCCAGGGCTGGGCCAAACTGAGGTCATGGACCAGGAAATCCAACCAAGCCTCCCTAGTGAGTGACAGGAGCCTAGGTACTTGGGCCATTGTCTCCTGCTCCCAGTAACCTTGACTGCAAGCTGAATTGGAAGTGCAGAGTAGCTGGGCTTGAACCAGACACTCTGACATGGTTTGTGGTTGTCCCAAGGGGTGGCGTATCCTGGCTGTGTTACAATATCCACTCAAACAGTGTTTTTCAAAGTGAAGCTCATGAAACTCATTTAGTAGGTCACAAAATAATCGTAATTGCGTAGGACAGAACATATTCGTATCATCATATGTTAGTAAGGGTTCTTTGGAGTTTGCTGGCACTTGAAGTCAGTTCTGTGTGTGGGGTTGTGTACCTTCTGGTTTGGAGTATGAAATGTAATTCTTGCTGTAAGTCACTGTCACGAAGTTTGAAAGGCACTACCACAGGAAGTCTTTATCTTGTTAGTGTTATTTTGAGAACAAGCGATATGCTCCCAAATTTAGTGGAATTATGATGTAGAAAATGTGTACACTTTATATACATATTTTCCCTTATTTATGGGTTTGGGTTACTAAAGGATACTTGAGTAGGTTTGGCTTCAAGAGCATGTTGGTTAGGCCTAAACAACTTCGGAATCTGACTTCTTTCTCTCGATTCTTCAGTTCCACCTTACTCTTCTTTCCCCTTTGTATTGGATTCCTTCTTGTGTGACAAGCTGACTATACAGCAGTTGCTGGTGTATACAACACCAGGTTCAAGAGCAACAAACTGTAGTTCCCTGGTTGTTGAGCAGAAAGTCTTAACAATCGGTTCTTGTCCTTGTGATGGGCTTGGCTGGAGGAAACACCTGTGATAAATGGCTTCTGTCAGGGTGAAGGGCAGAGCCCCAACCGTGGTGTCCAATTCAGAGTGTGTGGACTGAGACACCACACAGCTGGACTGCCAGGGGAATATGGTTCCTGGGAGAAGAGGGAAATGGACATTGACAAAATAGCAATAGACACTCACTGCAGTGTACAGGTGCCTAACGGGGACAGGCTAATTGGTGTTCTCTTGGATGCCTCAAATAATGGAAGACCAGATAAATTATATTGAGGCAAATAGGTTATTGATATAATTTCTCATGTGTGTCAAGAAGACCTTAGCTGTCGTTTTCAACATGGTCAATATCAAGACTTTATGAGATCAAATGCAGAACAAGTCAAATTGGCGGTAGTCACTCTCCCAAGGGTGAAAAGGCAGATTTATTGATTGAAAGCCACTTTTGCAAGGGGTGAGCATGATCCTTTTTGCATTTAGGTACAGATATTAGAAGGCATTTATTTGAAACATTTTGTTACGCTAATGTGGTAAAAGTAGTAAAACGTGTCCTTGAGCAGATTTTTTGAAGAATATACCCCTTTAGGCTGAAGACCAAAAGGGTTATACTGGGCCCCTCTTCAGGCATAAAGAATTTGTTTAGGTTTGTGTTCCTTTGCCCTTGGGGAGGTGCTGGTTTTAATTGTAGGGTGTCTTCATTAACTAGTGAGAAGGCCCTAATTGTGAGTGGCTGGGAGGATAATGTTTACTCACAGTGGAGATCCCTAGAAGTTGAGTGGTCATGCTGACTTGCCCAGGTCTCTCCTGGTTAATGTCAGTGCCTCCAGTTGGGATGATATGTGATATGGTCATGCTACTGATGAAAAGCTTTTTTTGAGAGGGCTATGATTAGGGGTCTGCTTAATAGATTCCTTTCACAATGTGACACTAAATGATAATGTTTAAAGGTTAATGCTTATGTGGTTGAAGTGTAAATAAAATCGAGAAAGTGGTGACAAAAGGGACCAATTATGACAGATGTTGCTCTGTAAGCTGGTTCCTATCCAGGAACACAATCGGGGCTTCCATCTGGGTGACAAAAACATAGTTACTTGAGTCATCAGTGGTACCTTCCAGGGTTCACATTGGCGGGAAGCTGGAGTCAGGAGCTGAAACTGGGATTTGAATCCAGACACGCTGATGTGGCAAACAGGTGTCTTAACCTCTAGGTGGAATGCCTGCCAATGGTGTTTCTCAAGAAGGGATGATTTGCCCTCTAGGGACGTTTGTCAGTGTTCAGAAGAATGGCTGATTATCATCACTTGGAGAGTGGTACTGGCATCTAGTGGGTAGAAGCCAGGAGGTTGCTAAACATCTTACGATGTGTAGGATGTCCCAAAGCAAGGAATTCTTCAGCCCTAAATATCTATGATGCCAAAGATGAAAAAGCCTGGGGCAGTGGGTTTTTAGAAAGGGGACGGGGGTGGGGTGGGGAGAATGATCAGGAGATTCTGGAAAAGGCTGAGTAATGGAGGCATGAATATTCACTTGAAGATAACTACTGAGCTGTTTATTTGTGTCTTTTTTTTTTTTTAAGGATTTATTTTATTTTCATTACAAAGTCAGATATACTGAGAGGAGGTGAGACAGAGAGGAAGTGGAGCTGCCGGGACTAGAACCAGCAGCCATATGGGATCAAGGCGAGGACCTTAGCCACTAGGCCACACTGCCGAGCCCTTATTTGTGTCTTTTTACCCTTTTAAAATATGTTGAACTTAAAAATAAAAAAGCACTAGGGAAAATAAAAGTTTCCGTGCCATAACTAAAGGATAAACTTGATGCCTGGTAGTGTCCTGTGCATAAGTAAAATTTCAATTCAATAATAATTGAACTACTAGTGACGATAGCAACACATGGTAACCCAGGACTTACCTCCGCTGAGGATCACTCTGTGTTGTCTATGAAGTGTTCTCATTTCTGTGCTCAGCACAGCCCGTAAGGCAGGGACTCTTACTGCCTGTGTTCGTCTGTTTTCCTTTGTTGTAACAAGATATCTGGAGCCAGGTCATGTATAAAGAAAAGAGGATTATTTAACTCACAGTCCTATGGTTCAAGAACATGGGGCCAGCTTCTGCTCAGTTCTGGCAAAATGCCACGATAGGTGAACTCACGGTGGGAGTGTTGTGTGAGGAGGGAAGCCAAAAAGCAGTGAATTTTCTTTCTTACCTTTTTTATTAAATTTATTTATATTTATTGGAAAACGACTTACAGAAAGAAGGAGAGACAAAGAGAAAGCTCTTCCATCTGCTTGTTCACTTCTCAAGTAGCTACAATGGCCAGAGCTGAGTCGGTCCAAAGCCAGGAGCCAGGAACTTCCTCCAGGTCTCCCATGCAGGTGCAGGGTCCCAAGGCTTTGGGCCGTTCTTGACTGCCCTAATAAGCTACAAGCAGGCAGCCAGATTAGAAGCCGAGCAGGAAAGACACAAATCGGAGCCCACATGGGACCCCAGTGCATGCAAGGAGGGGATTTAGCCATTGAGTCATAGGGCCATCGGGCCATCGTGCCGGGGCCTAGCAGTGGATTTTCTAACTCACTCTAGAAGGAACTCACTCCTCTGGAGGAGCACTAATCCCTTCCAAGTATGTTACTCCTGATTATCTCCCAATGGTCTAGCTTCTTGAAGCTCCCCCTTGAAGCCTCTTAAAACCACCACCCTGAAGACCAAACCATCAGTCAACACATGAGCTATTGGGAGGGCGTCCTCAAAACCATATCCAAACTGTGGCACCCCTTCCCCCACTGTACAGCCAAGGGGACTGCTTGTGAGGCTGCTTCTTGGCCAAGTATGGTGCAGTATTTGTGGAGTTGGCAAAGTAGACTGGGGTCACAGAGAGCTGGGGTAAAAGAGCATAGCCTCCAGAATGAGACAACCTGTGTACAAATCCAACAGCATGTACTGAATAAGTGACTTTCTTTCTTTCTTTCTTTCTTTCTTTCTTTCTTTCTTTCTTTCTTTCTTTTTCTTGTATTTTTGTTGACAATCTTTACATAGTTAATAACGGTAAAAAAAAAAAAAGGTTCAGGGGGTATAGGGAAGTGGGTAATAGTGTTATGTCCATATTGTTTCCATCATGTATCTGAGGTAAAGGGGGATATTGAGGGAGAAGCCCCACCCAGTTTCCCACCCACCCCAAGTCCCGGATGTGGGGCATGCTCCGAGATCCTTGCTCAAATGGTTTTAATAGTTCTCTAGTTATGAATCGCTGCCAGTTTCGCTCAATGAGGTCATCCACTGATGGACACAGTCCATCATGGAGTCTTCATTTGCCCAGTATTCATTCTTTCTTTCTTTCTTTCTTTCTTTCTTTCTTTCTTTCTTTCTTTCTTTCTTTCTTTCTTTCTTTCTTTCTTAAGATTTATTTATTTTTATTGAAAAGTCAGATACACAGAGAGGAGGAGAGACAGACGAAGATCTTCCATCTGCTGATTCTGGGTCTCCCACATGGGTGCAGGGTCCCAAGGTTCTGGGCCATCCTTGAGTGCTTTCCCAGATCACAAGAAGGGAGCTGGAAGGGATGTGGGGCTGCCAGGACATGAGCTGGCACCCAAATGGAATCCTGACACGTGTAAGGTGAGGACTTCAGCTGTTAGGCTACTGCACCAGGCCTATGGCTCCTTTTTTGTGTGCCACAGTTTCCTCATCTATGAATTAGGGAGAATAATAGTTCCTACCTCATCAGTTTTTTATGAGAACTAAGTGACAAAGTCTTTTGCAAAGTGCCTGCTGTGTATTAAATACTCCAAAAGTGCTAGCTATTATTTTCTGTGTTCTGTTGAGGCTGGGGGGGAAAAAAACTCAGCTGTAATATTTGTGCAACATAAACTAAATATTTTTCAGTGACTACTTTCTTACAAATCCTGTGACATGGGTGTTATGAACATTTATTGTTAATAACCTCCATTTTGCAAGTGAGGAAGATGGCGCTTTAGTGAAATTAGTGTGTAATGGAGCCTTGATTCCAACCCCAGGTCATCCTGACTCCAGATCCTCTGCTTTCATTTATGATGTCACATTGTTAGGCTTGGAAGAGAGCCCTGAGATCAGCTAATGCACCGAAATGAGCCTGAAAGTGAGGGTGTGACTTGACAGGTCTTGAAAAGACAGTGCAGGACCGGAGCCCAGGTAGTCTGCCTTCTCCTGCCTCCCTCTGTCTCGCTTTTGGGGACAAGTGCTCCTGCCATGGAGAAAACCATGCTGTTGGGAACAGATACAAGTCAGGGTCACTGGATGAGGAGCTGGGAGATGCCGTCTGGCTACTGAACATCTGGATCTATGTGTGCTGGAGTGGGTAGGGCCGACCCGTCCGGGATCGAGGTACAAGGGTTCGCTTTAGATCTTAGCTGGAGAAGCATTGCACTGTCATAGCTGTTTTAACATGCACCAGAAACAAAATTTCACCGAGACCTATGCAGCTAATAGTGTTCCTTCCTGCTTTGTTGAATGAACTATTGGACTGTGTGTGGTTGCTTAAGAGGAGTCTAAGAAAGAAATAAAGCAGTGTCATTTGAGGATCTCTGTACTGAATCCTTCAATGCCTGTGAGTTCTACCCTCAGATGGAAAAGATTTTGGAAAAAATTGCATCTGTATCAAGCATATACAGACCTTTTTCTTGTCATTATTCCCTGAAAATGCAACAGAACAACTCTTTGCATTGCATTTACATCGGTACTATAAGTAATTGAGGGCTAATTTAAAACATGTGGGAGATGTGCCTAGGTTATCTGCAAATGTGGTACCACTTTATATAAGGAATGTGAGCATTTATAGCTTTGGATATCCCTGGTGGGAGATAGCTAGGGAGGCTCTATTGGAGGTAAAACATAACAGAGATGGTGTTGAAAAATGGGAAGATGTTAATGACCAAAGTGTGGGAAATATAGAAGCTTGAACTTTATGCACACTGGTCCCTGGTGGATTGGATTCTGATCGAGCAAGCTGGAGTGGAGGCCAAGGCTGCGTTTTTAACGAGCACCATTTGATGCTGACAGCGCTGGCCTTGGAATCTCACTGTCCGTAGCCAGGGATCAGAGGACCCCCAAAAGATTCTTGAGCAGGTACTGGGTGCTGTAGAGGATTCACAGAAACGTGAGGCAATTCGCGGTCTCCCGGAGCGTGAATGATCATGGGTTTTCGGTGAGCTTCGCTGCACACTGGGGCTCCTGAGAAAAGAGGGTTGGGGATGTGGGGTTTCACTGGGGTCCGCGATATTTGTAGCAGCAGCCGGAGGGATAGGCCAGGCTTGGTGGACACAAGGAAGGAAAGGACACAAGACACAGGTCCGACTCACCCAAAGAGCCTGCCCCGGCAAGATGGAGACTTCAGCAGCAGTCCATGCCACACTGGATCAGCTTCTGCTTGCAAAGGAAAAACCACACTGCCTGGTGGTAGTTGCCACCATTCATCTCCTGTAGAAGTGTCAGGCCCTTGCCAGCTGTTCTGTCATTCATCTTCACAGTGACGTATAAGAGCTCACGGCTCGCAGTAACTCACTTTGAGGCTTGGGGAGGCTTCGTGACTTAGGCAGGATCACGTAGCTACTAAGGGACAGACCTAAGGTTCAAATTCAGAACAGTATGTCACCTTTGCACTACAAGAGGCTGTGCTGCCTATTGTCCCTGACACCGTGAAAAAGTGTGGCGCTCTCTCTGGAGAGCAGACCTCCCAGGGCCTTCTGACGGCCCAGCCTGCTCCACAAAGGAGATCAGGGCACACTTCAAATGATGTTCACGGAAAACTGAAATTAGAAAAATGGTATTTTTGTGTGAAAAAAAAATCGTATTTTTGGGCCCGGCGCGGTAGCCTAGTGGCTAAAGTCCTTACCTTGCACACACCAGGATCCCATATGGGCACAGGTTCTAATGCCAGTGGTCCTGCTTCCCATCCAGCTCCCTACTTATGGCCTGGGAGAGCAGCAGAGGACGACCCAAAGCCTTGGGACCCTGCGCCCATATGGGAGACCTGGAAGAGGCTCCTGGCTTTGGATCGGCTCAGCTCTGGCCATTGCGGCCACTTGGGGAGTGAATCAGCAGATGGAAGATCTTCTTCTCTGTCTCTCCTCCTCTCTGTATATCTGACTTTCCAATAAAAATAAATAAATCTTTAAAAAAATCATATTTTTTCATAATATTTATTTTTCTGTTCACTTTGAAGCAGTGCTTATTTGCATGGCTTTCAGAAAGTTTTGTATCAAAATAAATCACTTATTTTTAAAAGAAAATGATATTTCCTTATAATTTATAAATTTCTTCTATATACTTATTGGAGAGATCTCGTATGCAGTAATTCATTACCCCAGTTGCTTACACCAGCTGGCCAGTAGCCAGGACACCGGTTCAGAGGTTCTACATGGGTGGCAGGGTCCCAAGTGTCTGAGCCTTCTACAGCTGCCTCCCAGGGTGTGCACTGACAGGAAAATGAAAGAAGAAGAAGAGACAGGACTTGAATCCAGGTCCTCTGATGTGGGCCGTGGGCATCCTATACAGTGTGTTTATCATTGCACCAAACACCTGCACCAGTAAATTTACTTTAAATTCCATGTTCACTGATGTTTATGAAGTATCCTTATGTTGCCCCCAACCCGGCAAGATATGAAAAGTTTTATGATGAAGTGGTTTGTTCTCAGTCATTAGTTACGAAAGATGACATTCTTTTCTGCCTTGCTGAATACAGCAATAACAGGTTGGCTTATAGAAAAAAACTAGTAACCTTGTGATGTTACATGAGAGTCAAGTGCAAAACTCCCTACTTCCTCTCACCCCTTCACTGAGCGAATAAACACCAAGTGTTTTGTGCTACAACAAGGAGACCCTTGGCTTTGGAAAACACCAAGGAGCCAGACAGTTATTGGAAATAATTATGCCACCTCCACAGTGTGAGGCCTGTCCTGGCCCCTCCTGATCCAAAAGGTTTTTCTGGAAATACCAGCATCCACCTTCCAGCTGGTGTCAGTGGGGGACCGACCAGGAGATGTGGCTCAGGATTGTTTTGGGGCTTCCGTTGCTGTAGCTGACTGAGCCCAGGCCATTCATTCAGGCGTTGCAAAAGAGCAGAAGGGGCCATATGTGACCTGAATGTGTGGCTTCCACAGAAACAAAGCTCATGCAGCCGGCTCTGACCCTGCCTCATCCAAGTGTAATACTCTGAGTGGACTCTGCCAGATGAAGGAGAAGCTGGGGAGAATGGGGGTCAGCTGCAGTGCAGATTAGAATTGGCTCCAGATGGAGAATCGGGGAGGCCAAGTTCTAAATCCCATCTTGGCAGCAGATCACCTGAGGCCTGTTTATCAGCTCCCTCCAGTTGTCAGGTAGGCACCCTGGAGGTCCTTCCGCTTCTAAACCCATCTACATTCTGCAGAAGTGTGCGTCCTGCACTTCAACTGTGCCAGCTGCACTATTTTTATTGTAATTTTCAAAAACATGCTAGATAAATGCGCTTGAACGGATTTCCTTGAGGCATACATTTGAAACAGCTGTGAAGTTGGTATTTGCAATGGCTACATTCTGCCTCAGAGTGCCTGGGTTGAATCCTGCCTGATTGGTTTCCAACCCAGCTTCCTGCTGATGCACACACATACCCTGGGAGGCAGCAGTGGATGACTGAAGTACTTAGGCTACTGTGTGGGAGATCCAGGAGGAGCTCTGGGCTTCCAGCTTTGGTCTAACCCAGTCTTGGCAGTTTGGGGCATTTACGAAGCGAAACAGATGGAGGATACCTTGCTGTCTACCTGCCTTCTAATTAAAAAGTAAATGGATGTGGGGCACTTGCTTAACAGGTTTCAGTAAAGCTATTTGCTGTGCAATGAAAATGGTATTAAATCTCAAAACATTTGGAGACCGTGATTTCTTTGATACATCAGGAAGATAAGGGTACTTGAGGCCACCACAAATGAATTGATTACATCCGTTTAAACACACGAATCGAAGTGCAGGATCCTGATACGCTAATGAAAACCATGTGCCCCAAGACTGGGAACACAGTCTCAGTGTTCCCACTGTCCCAGTGGGGCTGCAAGACTTAAATCGGGGATGTGGCCTCGTCATTTGTTCCAACTGTGTTGAATTAATTCAGTTTGTATTCTGAAGAGAAGTAGAAAAAGCTGCTGTTTTATCCACCTCTGTATTCTTGTCTGGCTGTACTTTGCCTCACAGAGAGGAGCATCCAGTTTGCTACAGGTCAAAAGTGTGATTCAAGCAAGTTGAGGGGAAGAAACTATTTTTGCAATGATTCAGCTGCTCTAAACTGTTTGGATCATGAGAGGTTCTCATTGTATTGCCTTGCACTGAGCCTAGCAACACTTGGAAAAACTTCTGGAAAACTATCACTGATCCTTTTTTAGATCTCTGAGAAAAACTATGAAACTGACAATGATAGCGGTTGCTTAAAAACGGTCAGTCTATCAGCCAAGTGTTCCTGCTGTTGGAAAGATGATTTCATTATCACAGAAGCGCGATACCGTTTTGTTTTCTTTCCAAGGAGGCAGTGAACTTCCTTTCCTTGATGTGTTTAATCTCCTTGATGTAGCAGTATCAAGAAACAGATCATTGTCTCACTTAAGTAATTTTTCCAGGTGATTAAAGCTCACCTCTTCATACCCACAAAATTTTCTGCTTGAACTGTCTGATGAAAAGATGGCACATGCTCCTTTTTATGTATGAACTTTTGGAGTGTATAAGCATGGACACATTTTCCCTTGACTTGGGCTCACCATGATAAACATTACATTTTGTTCCTTGCCATAATCCTGCCATTGGTTGACAGCTGAATTTTGTGAGTTTGAGGATCTTTATAAATAACTAGAGCTTTTTATTCTTTTGTGGTTGACATAATCGGTAATAATAGACCTCCTCTGAGTAGTGAGCAAATCTCAGGCAGGGTGCTAGGAACTTCACAGACATTTTTATCATCTTTTTTTTTTTTTAAATAGAGAGGCAAATTTACAGAGAAAAGGAGAGAGACAAATCTTCCATTCTGTGTTTCACTTGCCAAGTGGCCACAATGCCCAGAGCTGAGCTGATCTGAAGCCAGGAGCCAGGAGCTTCTTCCAGTTCTTCCATGCAGGTGCAGGGTCCCAAGGCTTTGGGCCATTCTCTGTTGTTTTCCTAGACCATAGCAGGGAGCTGGATCGGAAGTGGAGCAGCTGGGACTCAAATTGGTACACGTGGGATATGCTGGGACTGTAGGTGAAGAATTATTGTGATGAGCCACTGCACTGGCCCTGCTTTTTATCACCTTGGCAGCTGTGCCCAACTCCCCCCGAGAAGTGAGCATGACTATTCATCCTAATTATAGGTGATCAAACTGAAGTTTAAAAGTAATAAATAAAGTAAGGAGAGTCTTCTGTCTGCCTCTTGTTAGGTATTTCTGCCTAGCCCCTCAGTTTAAAGATCTTCAGCTGGGGGATGACTTGAGCTTCATCTGTACTATTTTTATAGAACACTTTTAATGTCTTATTACCTTAAGTGGAATTCTGATTTTTTTGGGGGGGTGGATGGAGGAAGTTAGGACCCACAGATGTCTTTTGCATGGTTAGAAGTCTAGCTGTGAATTCATCACTGTGTATGCTAAAGCTTTGGGAGGGATTATAAGATTTTTGCATAGTGATTAGGCAGCATGATCAAGAAACCTGCAATCAGAGGCATGCTTGGCAATTCTTTAATACAGGAGTTGGCATCTTCCCTGTGATGGGCCAGATATTAAATACTTTAGGCTTTGCAGGCCATATGGCCTCTGTTGCAATTACTCAGCTGTGCCTTTTGTAGGACAAAAGCAGTCTTCGCACAGTATATAAAATTAGTGTGACTTTATTCAGATAAAACTGTTTGCAAAAACAAGAGGTTAAGTGTCAATCATGGCCGACTCCTTTTTTGGGGGGAAAAAATACCGATCCAGGTACTTACTCTCTTTAGTTCTCTGAAGGCTGAGAGGAGTGAAGAAGCTGCAGAGGGAAAGTTTGAAGCTTACAGAGAGTAGTTCGTGAGGTTTGAGGAGAGGAGCCGTCTCTACAATCCAAAGGTCAAGGGGCAGCCAGTGGTGATGAGCGGCTCGATCTAGTTACCCGAAGAATGCAGCCAAGATGATTGATCAAAGTAGATAGCCTGAACATTTGGTCTGGGGCTGAACTCCAAATATTTCTGAGGTCTGCCTGCATTTGTAAGGTACTTTGGAGAGTATGCATAGGATTAAATAAGCCTCATCGATCTCTTTGTGGAATTAAAAATAAATGCGAATCTGATTTCTGATAAGACGGAGTATGGGCTTTTTTTTTTTTTGAAGGAAGGAAAGTTTCTTTTGTTGAGTTAAGTGGAGAGCAGTGGGAAGGCCCCCCTGTCTAATGTGGAAGTTAGGTGTGCAGGCAGCACAGTGAGTTTTGCTTGGGAGTTAGGAGGGAACAGGTTGGAAATCCCAGACAGACTTCAACTTGCAGTGTGACCTGAGGTGAGTGCAGCCTTCCTAACCTTGGTTTCCTTATCTGTAAGATAAGGGAGTTTGACTTAGATTAGTAGCACTAACTACTCATAGACTGAATTCTGCTGGAAGCATGCTTAATTAGCCCCTAAATGTTTAAAAAAAATTTTAATGAATGGCATTAACAGGAAATTCCACAAATAATTTTGGATTCCTGACTTCTTTGGAAAATTCAGAGGCTTTAGCAGCAATTGGCTGGTGCTCAGAATGTCATTGATCCTTATAGCAGGTATTGCAGGTTCCCAGCCCATATTCTTGCTCTTGCCACTTTAGTGAATGCCATTTCTCACTGCCTTGACTGTGTGGGTTTGTCTGAGGCCTTGTTCTAACTATAGAACTGTGAATTGAAAGTATTGGGGAATTAATACCCGCCTCATTTCTGCCAAACACAGAGGAAGTTTGGCACATACGTAACCTAGCTCTTTTACCCATCTGATGGATGGGGTGAGCATGGTGTCAATTCTTTACTCTTTCCCATAGTTTTCGCGTGGGGTTAAACTCCAATCACAGTGATAGTTGACTTTAAATTATGTCTTTACTTGAGAAGCATTAAGAGGGAGCGAGAGCTTGTGCTTACTCATTATCATTAATTCATTCACTCCCCAGGCTGGTTAAAACTTGGAACTCAACCCAGGTATCCCATGTGAGTGATTATGCTACCGGAGCCATCCCTCTTCCCTCCCAAGGTCCGCATTGGCAAGAAACTGGATCAGAAAACTGGATCAGGAGCCATCGCTAGCTGTCAGTCACTCTGATGGGGATGGGAGCATCTTAACAGCTAGGCTAAATGCTTGCCTCGGGCTTTTTTTGTTCATTGGCCTTTGCTTCCCCATTTTCTTTCTGGTATTTTGTGGGATGTTCGCTCAGACAGATGTCCTGCACTTGAATATTGGGTCAGCTGCTGTAGGAACCCAGACTAAGAAAACCTTAGTCTGTACCATGAAGGACAAATGAAAATTGCTCCCTCCTTTTTTAAATTTGCGTTTTAGACCAGTATTTGATTTATTAAAGATGAAAATGATAAGACCTGGTTTTCTTTAAGCTGTTATGTTCAACTTAAATACTTGACCATTATGTTCTTTACTGCTGAAAATCCTTTATAATTAAACCTTTTGCTGGTATTACCAGAGGCAGCTTCACCTTCTGTGTCACAATACTGGCCCCTTAAAAACTTTTTTGATTGAGAAATAGTTCATATTCAATTGGGCACTCTGTGATATCTGTATGAAAGTATGCATGTATAATGATCAAATTAGAGCAATACACACTTGTCATTTGTGGTGAGGGTGTTCAAAAATTTCTGTTTTGAAGTATGCAGTACATATTGTCAACTGTTCTAATCCTGCTGTACAACAGAACAGCAGGACTTCTTCTATTCACCTGTAAGATTGTACCATTGATCAACCTTTTCCCCATTCTTCCTACCCAGTGCCCTTCCTGACTCAACTACCTACTATTCTACTCTCGATCTGTGTGTGATCAACTTTTTAAGATTCCTTACGTGAATGACATGTTGCAATATTTATTTTTCTGTGCCTGACTTATTTTACCTTGCATATTGCCCTTTAGATTCCATCTGTGTCATCACAACTGATAGGAGTTCAACCTCTTTTTTAATGAAATAGTATTTTGTTAAGCATATATACTGCATTTCCTTTATCTAGTCATCTGATAGACACTTGGGTTGATCTCCCATCTTGGCCATGGTGAATAATACTACAGTCAACTTGAAGAGCACAGATGTCTGTTTGAGAGACTAGTCTCATTTCCTTTGGGAATACATGCCATACTGGCATTGCTGGATCATAAAGTAACTCTATTTTAAAATTTTTAAAGGATGTGAGGCAATTTTATGCCAACAATTTTGGCAATTTAGGTAAAATGAACATATTTCTTGAAAAAGACAAATTCAGAAATTTAACGTGGAAAGAAAAATGTTGGATCGCCTCTTATGTATTTAAAAAGTTCCTTTGAGAAATCTTCAGATATAGATGGCTGAATGTTTAAACAGTATCATTAGTAACTTCTACTAGGCACTTGAAGAAGAAATAATAGCATTATAATATGTTCTTTCAGGAGGTAAAGAATCAAATGCTTTCTATCTCATTTCAAGAAGCAAGCATTGTCCTGGTATGCAAACTTAATGAGTAATAAGGAAAAACTCACAGAACTATAGTTTGAATTAATAAAGCTGAGCAAGAAGACCTGTTAACTAAATATATTAGAAAATTAAGTCCAAATAAAAATAAAAGTAGATTATGAATCACTGGATTTTTGTTCTCTTTATCTTTTTGTTATTCTCTTCACTGTTGGTTTTTGTGGTTCTGCATGTTTTTAATGTGATAATTACTATCCTTTTCCATCAAGTGGAGGATTTTCTTCAGCATTTCTTGTAGGCCAGTCTGGTGGTGATGAATTACTTTAATTTTGCTTATCATGGAGAATGTTTTGCTTTCATTTGTGAAAGGTAGGTTTCCTGGGGATACTACTCTTTTTTTTTTTCCTTAGGACTTATTTTATTCTATTATTTCTCTCTCTTTTCTTTTTAATTTGAAAGGCACATTTACCAAGAGAGAGAGAAAGATCTTCCATCCACTGGTTCTTTAAGTGCAGGTCCCACATAAGATCTTTCAAAGGGTGAATGGTTGTCTTCCATGTCTATGTATTTATGCATTTCAAAGCAGCATTATAGTCTTAGATGAGCCCCAATTTCAACATATGCTGAAAGAACATAGCTCCTTTCAGATTTCTAATTGCAAAGTCTGAGTATCTTAAGAATTAACTTTCCTTTCTTTCTCTACCTCTGTCTGACTGCTGTATGGACTTGGCCTGGCCTCATTCATTGAGGGGATGAACTAGGGAGTAGTGAATTGCATTCACTCACCAAGAAGCAACAGGTGGTTGACAGATTTGCACCGCACCCAGGAAGATGCACAGGAAAGGACTCCTCACCTGCGTCCAAGCCTGACATGCTGGACGTGTGTGCTAGCCCTGCCCTGAGTTCCATGGCATCCTTCTTCTGTGTATTTATCTATTTTTGGTGACATTGTGTTTTAATCAGATTTGTGAAAGTCTTTGCCTCCAAATTAGAAATGGGTGTCACCGCCATGCCCCAGGACTGAAGACATAAATAGCAAAGGGTGTGAATGGCACCAGAATGTGGGAATCTCAGAGAATCAGAAACCAGATGTGCTATCTGCAGAGCACATTGTTGGGGGAAGGCCTGGAAATTTGTTACTTAAAATGGATTGCTACATCAGAACAGGAATTTTAGCCCCTCCAGTGTATTTGCAAGGCTTGCTGAGAAAGTTGTAGACAGCAGGAAAGGAAGAAACTTTTTGTTAAGTACCTGTTAGGCCCTAGGGTCTGTGCTAGGGGTATTTAAGCATTAACTATTAATTTAAGCATAAAACATTCAAACACGTTTCCCCAGTCGTTATTGGCTGATAAGTGATAAAACCAGAATTCAAAACAGTGTCCCTCTGACTGCAGGGCCTTTTACCTCCATCAGAATTGTAGCTTCCTTCAACGTCGTATATAATTTTGGTTCATTTAGAAGCAGATCCTAAGATAGACTACAAATAGTTTATGCATTAAGTTAAGGAGATATTAGTAGGGAAGTCAGGAGATGAGTCAAATAATGGAAGGCAGTCCCCCAATATGTGTTAATCAACCAAGCTACTGCAATGAATTAATACAGTAGGTATCTCCCTGGGGAAATCTGGGAGCAAGCGTAAGTACCCGTGTCTCTGAAGGGTGAGAGGCTGGGGAATGTAAAGAGAGGTGAGACAGACAGAACCAGGAGCTGGGTCTCCCACATGGTTTTAGGGCCTCAAGGTCTTGCAAGATTCTTTGCTTCTTTCCCAGGCCATGAGCAGACAGCTGGACTGAAAGCAGAGTAACCAGGACTTGAATTGGTACCCATATGGATTACTGGCATCGCAAGTTTAGCCTGCTGTGCCACTGTGCCAGCCCCATGGGGCTAGGATATTTTATGTCAGTTTTGGGAGTCATTAACTGAGAGCTTCTTCCAAGAGGTGCAGAGTGAAGTCCTAAGTGCTGTATACTTTATATTCTTTACTTGGCAAAGTGGAATTCTAGCAACACAAGAAAATCCTTGGCAGAAAATGCAGGCACTGGCAGTAAGTAGATCAGTGTGTCCTGGAATTGGAGGAGCACCGATGACGGTTCCTGCTTTGGTGGTTTTAAGAATTAGAGACAGTGTGTATAGTGGTAGGCTTAGGGCTATCATTTCTAGAAAGGCTGCTTTTTATGTGCAGCTTGTTAATAGTGAGAGGACTTTTGAGGGCTTAGCCTGGGCCTTTGGGAATCATTGGTTGTCCCAGAGTTGCTTCCAGGAATTCAGTTCAAGAACTAAGTGAGGTCAGTCTACATGTGATGGTCCAGAACTTCTGATGAATGCTAGGCCAGCCCAGTTCTCTCTGGTGGGCTGCTGCCTGTGGTACTTTGTAGGAGTCACTCCTCCCACTGGAGAAACTTTCAAGACATCCACTTTGCGACCTGAGTCCAGAGAGGAACCAGAGTGGATGTTCCAGCACAGAGACCCAGATACCACCACCCCCTGTCCCGAAACACAGAGTCTAGCCATCCTTGATGCTCTGGAGAAGAGAAATTTGAGAAAAACTTGGGAGCCCCACCATGACCAAAGATTGGGAAGGATCAGTATAGTTTGGGTGACAAGATTAGCAAGACGTTGTGTTGTGATTTTCTTAAGGAGATAACCACATGTCTTTCTGCCAGCTCTGTGGCCACTTTTCCTTCCAGTCTGCAATTTATCAACTTCTCCATCAGCTTCCCTCTTGGGCTGCCCCACTTGGAGCCTGGCCCCTGTCCATTAGGAGAGTTCCCTTCTTGTGTGGCCTCGGTTTGGGTAGTGTTCATTTCTTCCCCAGAGTCTAGATCATTCCTGCCTTCACGTGATGCAATCTAAGAGTGTGGCCGAGACCACATCTTTGTGTCCCCAGGATCAATTTCCCTTTCTCCTTTGAGAAATAACCACCACTCATTAGGTTTTATCCAGGTGTGTGGATGCCAAGATAGGGAGATTTGTGCCCTCAGACTTCTCTGTTGAATTGATAAACTTGATCCTTTCTCTGAAGGTTATTTAGTGATTGATTCTCTTCCCTAAGACCCCTTTTGTGAACTAGGAAATAAGTCTACAAATTCCGTTTTTTGGATACCCAGGTTAGCAGGATCAGTGGGTGATGTTGGCTAGAATGCAGTGGGGGCAGGAGAAGAAACTTATTTCCATAGCTGTCTCAACAACACCAGACCTCAGTGGTGCTTAAGCTTTGAAATGTGTGCTTGAATAGTCACCCCTAGTCTCAGATGACAGCAGTGGCATTGGATAGGAGGGACTGACACCACATGGATCCATCCCTGTTGTTCACCAACAGCCCCCCCCTTTTTTTTGCTCTGTGGGTGGCACACAGCCCCATGGCAGTGCTCAGCCTAAGTGGAATATCAACGGGATGGGGAAAGTGCAAGCTGAGTTATGACCCCTGGAATGTGGTAGATGTGTTATGTGTTGTTTCTGTGCCCGACCCATAAAAACTTGCCTCCCTAACTTCTTGACTTTCTCATTTGCCTTCTGGGTGTAAAACACTTGGTGCCTGATTCCAAGGCCCCAGGGCTTGGCAGCCTCACTAGAAGGAAGGAGTGTGGGAAACTTGACGGTTCTTCTTCTCCTGTAGCCAACCTGCCTTGGCTTGTGTTATAAGGAGAAGGCAGCCTTTAACGTGTGAGCCTGCTGGCACAGACGTACTCACTGGCACAAGGGTAGACATGTACAATGACAGCCTCTAACCCTTTTACGTTTAAAGAATTTAAGTCAGAAAAACCAGCTTAGGATCGTAAGTGAAGCAACAGAAGCACCACTGATACCACATGCCACCATCCCAGATTGATAGAGAATACATTCTTTGGCTTATACATTCAGGAAATGTTTATTTAGAAGAACTATCTACTTATCCTATCTACTTCTCTATAAACCATTACATAAATAAGAAATACATGTTGATCTCAAACTTTTGTATTTTGAGGATCTCTTTAAATTGCTATAAACAATTTAACGCTTTAATATTTTACCTTTAGTGAAAGTGCTACATTGACCTAAGCAAGTATACAGAATTAGCCTTCCTCTTCATTGGCCTCCTTGTTGAGACACTTAAGCAAAATCGGTAAATTAATTACTATGTGAAATTAATGGGGCTTGGGTCTTCGTTGAGTCTTTTAGCTTTGTCACCATGCAGTGCCTCACTGAGATGAAAGGAGTTTTGTCTTTCTCCTGATACATCCTCTCTTTATACTCTAGAAAAGATATATAGAGCTTTCCCCTGTTTTTCTTCTGTCCAACAGGTCACACCATCTCTTGTACCTTTATGTGCACACTGGTTTCTGTATCTGTAATATTCTTGTCTTAGCTTCATTGCTTTCTGCATGATTCCTTTCTCAGCTCAGTTGTCATCTCCTTCAAGAAGTCTTCTTTGCCCAGACCAGGTCGTGTTCTTCTGTTCTCTGAGGTGTAGTTCAGGTCCTCTGAGAAGCAGATATGGAAAAGAATTCAGGTTACAGGAGATTTGTTAGGGGAAGCACTTTTGCAGGATGAAGGACAGGAATGGAAGGGGCAGGAAGAGGCCAGAGAACCTCGAGAACAGCTCAGGTGTAGTCCTTGAGAAAAGAGTGAGGAAAGGAAGGAGGAGTGGACAGGAAGAGCCTCGGACTGTCTTCAGCTCTCAGAGCATTTCAGGAGTACCAGTGGAGTGTCCTTGAACCTACAGCACACGATAAGAGAGTCTAGCTTCCCAAGATGTGGAGGCCATGGGTGGAGCAGGCCAAAGGATGAAGAGGAAAGGCAGCTACAGCTGTTAGTGATGCTCCATGCCTTTGGAGGTGCAAGTGGTCACCTCACCAACTCTCCTGAGTTCTGTGTCTGTGATGACACAGGCTTAGCTTCTTGCTTATGTGCTTCATATTCTGAGCTCCACAGAGTCACTGATTGTGTATGCTTTGTATAGTACTCATAATGTCTGGCACATTTTCAACAAAGGCAACTTGAATATGTAAAAATTAATTTGGGTTGGATGCTTGGTCTAGTAATTAAGATGCTGGTTGGCGCACATGGGAGCTTCTGAAAGTTGGGGCTCCCCTGGGATTGCTCTGTGTGTTCCGTGGAGATGTCATGATTTCTGACAATCTCTGATGTGGGCCAGCTGCACCTCCAGTGTGCCTGGAGTGTCTTGTGTATCTGCTGAATTACTTACCAGCTTTTGCAGTAGACTTTTACCCCTTTTGTGGCTAGTAGATGCTCCATTACATCCTGGTGCTCTTGGCCTTCTGAATGAGATGTGAGTTCTATGTTTTATGTGTGAGGGTTTCAAAGGTGGGGAGTGCTTCTTAGAAGCCCTCTCTGTGTATTGTGTCTCAGACACTCCATTATGAGTTATAAGTAATTTTCTGAGGTAATTATCGAGGCAAGCCACTGGCAAACTGCATTCTATCTCACAAGCAGCCAACAGTGTGCTTTCTTTTCTACTACCCAAGAGCACCAATTTGCACTCATACACTTGATGTTTTTCTTAGACTCAAGTTGGATATCTGAAAAAAGAACCATTGACCAAGTTAATTGTAAATTTATCAAACCAGGACCATAGAGGGAGATCTGATCTTATTGGCCCAAGTATTGTAAAGACTAAGTCACAGGTTACAAACTGAAAATGCTAGTCTTGACCTGTAAAAGCAGACAGCCAGAGTGTTTAATTAAGGCCACTGGAGGCAGTAGGGAGTATGGCTGGAGAACTCTAATTATTTTGTGGAAAATATTTTACTTGAGGTAGACATTTGGCCCAGCTGTCAAAACTGTGATTAAGGAGTGGATATCGCGATACACTACGTTATGCCAGTGCTTGAGATGTCTATGTCTCACACTGGATTGCTGGTTAGAATCATGGATGCTTTGCTTCCAATCCAGCTTCCTGCTGATGTGCCGGGGAAGGCAGAAGATAGATGGTGGCCTAAGTGCTTGGCTTCCCCCAAGTGGGAGACTCAGAGTTGCAGACTTCTGACTTCGGCTTAGCCCAATCCTAGCTGTTGCCTTTGGGGAGTAAAGCAGCAGAACGGAGATTAAATAAAGTTAAACATGTTTTCCAATGATTACTTTTTTTCTCTCCAAAAGTTGCTTTTACACCAGGACTGGCTAAGATTTGAAAATTTGTGGTTACTATAGCAAAAGGTTAAATACAGGTAGGGGTATGTTTTAAGGTGTCAGAAATTTGACTGCTATGGATGTTTAGATCCGTCCTTTGATTCTTCATATTAACCTTCCCTTTATTATCCTTCTTGCCCTGCACAGTCTCTGCAATTAGCTACCCCCTTTGATTTGTTTGTTTATAGTCTCATCAATCTCTCATGTTCTCTCTGTCTCTGTATCTTCTAACAGACCATAGAGTTCACAAAGGCAGAGTCTGTTTATCTGGCTCATGGCTGTAATCGCCAACCCTAGGCAGGGTCAGGAGCAGAACTGATCCCCACAGTAGATCATTGAGTGGCTAAAACAAGATCAGCCCATCTTTTGTCCTGTGACATACCTGGTTTATCCTGGTGCCCCTTCACTTAATACAGTAGTAATGATGCAGTAAGTTTGAGTTAAATGGTAACTGTGGCCGTCCCAGAGCTAACCACAGTGCCAAGCTTTCATGAGGTAGCCCAGGACCTAGTAACAGATGTGGTCACCAGCCTGACAAGGAGCATGAGCATGGGGCCCAGCTTTTCCAAGGTGTTTAATAAGATAGAATATAAGTTCCATGGATACATTACTAGTCAACTAAGCAAATTATTGGCCTTGGGAGGTGGCACAAAATAGAGAATCCAGGGAGGGTTAGTGTTTCCAGATAAAAGTATGCAGTCTGCCCCAAGTGAGTAACTGAACTAAAGCCAAAGGAGCCGAAGACTGATTTCACATGCGTAGAGAGGAGGGTGATGGTGAGAGAAAATCACAACAGAGAATAAAACTAAGAGCAGGTCTAAGCATCCAGTAGTTTTGGTTTCTAAATTATTGGAAGTGGTTCTAAGGTCTAGACCTGGCCTCAGCTTTCCAGCAGCCCACACCAGCATTAATACATTCCGTAATGCATTCTGTCGCTGCTAAGAACACACTGGATGCCAATTTCTGAGAGCCACAAGGGAAGAGAGTTCCCCATCCTGTCTTTTGTGTCAATGCCTAGGATTTTAGAAGATAGAATTCAGGACAGGAGAACCTGTGGAGCGTAGGTTTGCACCTCTATGCTTTAGAATCGGGGCTCTTTGGTTAAAGATCCCCTTAACCATCTTTAGTAGAAAGAGCGATTTAGTGCTCATACAAAGATCAAGTGCAGAAGAGCTGGCTCGGGGCTATGCTCTCTGCCCTTGGCTATGCTGCTGTCTGCTGAACAACTTCTCTCTCATTGTATCAGAAGTATACTTCTACCTGAGACAATCAGTGTAGCCCTGTAGTCAAAAGTGTGAACTTGTGTAGTCCCATGGGCTCAATTTGAATCCTTCTTCTGCTCCTTGACTTTGAACAAACTCTACACCTATAAAATTAATATTATTAACAACACCTACCTCTTAGATTGCACCTTTCTTTGTTTAAAGATGTATTTATTTATTTGAAAGACTGAGTTAGAGAGCAGATGGAGAGACAGAGAGAACTTCCATATACTGGTTCATTGTCCACATGCTACAATAGCCCAGGTACTTGGGCCATCTTCTACTGCTTCCCCAGGCGCATTATCAGGAAGCTGGATCAGAAGTGGAACAGCTGGGACTTGAACTTGCACTTTGCTATAGGATGCTGGCTTTTTTTTTTTTTTTTTAAGATTTTATTATTATTGGAAAGCCGGATATACAGAGAGGAGGAGAGACAGAGAGGAAGATCTTCCATCCGATGTTTCACTCCCCAAGTGAGCCGCAATGGGCCGGTACGCGCCAATCCGATGCCGGGACCTGGAACCTCTTCCGGGTCTCCTACGCGGGTGCAGTGTCCCAAAGCTTTGGGCCATCCTCGACTGCTTTCCCAGGCCACAAGCAGGGAGCTGGATGGGAAGTGGAGCTGCTGGGATTAGAACCGGTGCCCATATGGGATCCCGGGCGTTCAAGGCGAGGACTTTAGCCGCTAGGCCACGCCGCCGGGCCCTAGGATGCTGGCTTTTTAGGTAGCAGTTTTAACCCACTGTGCTACACAATACAAGTCTCTTAAGTTGTTCTTCAGTTTTAAATGAATAAATATATCTAACACCTTTAGCAGCGTCACTGGTGTTGTGCTGTGCTGTTATTGGCAGCCAGCAACTCTAGCTCATAACCCAACAGCCCTTATTCCAGAGGGTCAAGAGAGTATTCCATCCTGTGAGTTTTAGGAAAAGGCAACATCCACAGGAAAAATCTTAACAACCTGGGTCAGAATTCCCATCGTTGAGAAGAATCCTGTTTCAAAAGGAAAAGCATTGAGAGATGGAACAGAGAGGCCTCAGGGCTCCCCTTCTGTGGGGTGTTGAGGATCCCTGGAGGACTTAGGTTTCCATGACTCCCCTCACTTTTGTGTGGGATGCACGGCACACATGTGATCAGCTTTTGCTCATGCCAGGAGTGGAGGGGAAGTCATGTATGGTTGCCGCAGTCCAGCTCCAGCCTGGGTTTCGGAACTCGGGAAGGGTGCGTGGATGAGGCACAGAAAGAAAGAGACGGACCACTAGGATTCCATGATGATAGTGGACTGTGCAATAAAGCCGTCCGCTTTATTTATACAGAATCAGTCAAACTCTGGCTCAGACTTTTTACGTCATGATCAAATGGGTGTTGCTAAAGATAATTCTGCCATTTGTTTCACCTAAGGCAAGCTCAATCAGTAACACATACCTCTTGAATCAGCTAAGGGAGGAAATGTAACGCAGGAGGCAGGACCCAAAGATCAAAGGAAGAGGGAAAGAATGGGTTTCCCCTTTACCTGGAGACTAGCACCCTTGATTAGCACAAGGTCGATAGGGGAAGAGGATTCTAAGTGAAGGTATCCGCTATGCCTCTGATTAGCATAGGATCAAAGGGGGCAGCCATACGTTAACTGTTAACTCTGCAGAGGCAGACAATGCCTAAATAAATTACAGAAATCTCAGTGGGATAGTCCGGTGTCCATGCAAAGGGAGGGTCTTCCACACCCATCACACGGACCCCAGCATATGGTGAGTCTCAAGAAGGCCCCTAGGAAGGGTTGTGTTGCCTTATTTTTCCTGGATATGGAAGCTAATGAGGACATGAGTTCTCAATCCTTAATTACATATTGGAATCACCTGGAAGTCACAAAAATGAATGCCGGACCTGATAGGTGAGTCATCCTCAAGTAAGGGATATTTCTGTTGCTGGGGGACATTTGGCCAAGTCTGTGGACATTTTTGGTTGTCACAACTTGGCTTAAGAGCAAGTATTAAATAGAGGCCCTCAATGCTGTGCACCATGGTGTCATGCACAGCATGGCCTCCACAGCTGAGACTTACCTGGCCTCACTTGTGCTGATCTTGGAAACCCTCTTCTAGTGGACCAGGAACACACAGATGTATGAGTAAACTGAATGAAAATAGGTGTGTATTATGTTAAACCCTTGAAATTTCGGGCCTGTTTTTTTTTTTTTTTTTAAAGATTTTATTTATTTATTACAAAGTCAGATATACAGAGAGGAGGAGAGACAGAGAGGAAGATCTTCCGTCCAATGTTTCACTCCCCAAGTGAGCCGCAACGGCCAGTGCGCGCCTATCCGAAGCCGGGAACCAGGAACCTCTTCCGGGTCTTCCATGCGGGTGCAGGGTCCCAATACATTGGGCCGTCCTCGACTGCTTTCCCAGGCCACAAGCAGGGAGCTGGATGGGAAGTGGAGCTGCCGGGATTAGAACCGGCGTCCATATGGGATCCTGGGGCTTTCAAGGCGAGGACTTTAGCCACTAGGCCACGCCGCCAAGCCCGGGCCTGTTTTTTATAGCAGCTACTATTATAAGTGGCACAGGAAGTGTCACTTATTTATGACTAATAAGTTTAAGAAATGGACATATAGTATATTTTATTGGTGTTTTTATTGGTGTTGGCATTTATAAACATTTATAAATGGAGGGTCACTGTGTAACTTACCAGTGACCCTCAGCACAAATTTCCCTATTTAGAAGTATTCAAATCAGCAGGCAGTGATTTTATGGCAAGAGAGTAGTGAATATTTGGTTATCTCTGGGTGGAAACAATTTGGGGTCTGAGCTAAGTAGGCTAGACTGTGTTTGAATTTAGAATTGCTTTTATTTATAGTATTTCCTCTTTTTTGGTTAGTAAATGTTAATTTTCCACATCATCTTATTAGCTATTGTTAGTCATGAAGACAAGTTAGATTTGAAAACAGGAGTAGAAAAACTGTTGCAGATGGCAGTTTTAGTAAATACTGTAAAAAAATGTTCTGCACCTTAATTGTTGACAAATGTCTTGTTAGAGTTACAAGCCAGTCTAGATTATCCTAAAATCTGCCAAGATCAGTAAAATTATACTTCAACACAACAAATGGCTAAATACTAAAATGAAATAGACACGAGACAGCTGAATGGTACCTTGTAGCCATTTTAAGCAGCCGGTCCTGTATACAAACTAAAATTGAAATGTCAATGAGCAAATCATAGGTTGTGGTTAAGAACTTGTTTTTTGTTTTTTTTTAACATACTGGTTACGCAAAACCATGTCAATTCCATAATGTTACAAATTGCTGTTAATGTTATATTGGGACTCTTAATTGACTGGGATGATATTCTACCAGCTCTAACTTTGGACCAGAAATGGTCTCCCCAAGAAACTGTTCAACCCATCTGGACAATAAGTAGCTGGACTCTATGTTTGTTATATGTTTGCAAGGAAAGAATCTTGATTGAATTTGAACTGTAATACTGCACCAAGGTGGAGGAATCCACCAGGGGGGAGGGGCGTGGGGAGGGGTGGGGGGATTCCCAGAGCCTATGAAACTGTCACATAATGCATAATAATTAATAAAAAAAAAAAGTAAAAAAAAATACTGTAAAAATGCCAGATTCTCAAATCTCTTTGACTGTCTATGCAAGTTACATGTGAACGCTTTGAAAATGGTTCAAATCGAAACTCTTCAGGGATCTTGAATTTCAAAGATTTTGGAGAAAAGATGTCAGTATTCTCAGGGTCTGATGTTCAAGAGGGCCTGCTTCCTATTCCAGGAGTGGCGAGACAGCCCTGGATCCCCTAGCTAAGTGTATTGATTTAGAGATGGGTTGGTTACCCAGGCTTTTCTGTTAGGGTCAGTCCTGGGACTTGGGCAGAACCTATCAGGAGACGTACGTTCTGCTTTTGTTAGTTTAGAGCTGCAAGGCTGTAAGCCATGAACTTGGGGCAACCGAATTACTTACAATTGAAGTTAGCATAAAGAAGACCTCTGGTGAGCAGTAGGGGAGAGGCTGTGGGCGGTGTGTGGGGGGGAGCGGGAATTGAGTCCCAATGATATCTTTTTTGTATCCAGACCAAGTTATACCTGAAACTGCATGGATTTTTGATTAACCCAAGCTAATCAAATCCACCTTTTTGCTTAAGCCAGTCTGGGTTGACTTGTTTGTCAGCTTGTCACTTTCAGATACTATGGGTGGTTCCTGTTGAACCCCTGGAGTTTTCCTCTCCACCTGTTATAGTGAGCTTCTATGACTATTACTGATCATTTGTTGCTCTGTCAGTATCGGCCACCTTCTTATCCATTGCTGCCCAGCTCGTAAAGGAGGAGGATCGTACTAACTACTCATATCAGGTCTGCCCTTGTGACTTGCTGAGGCCAGCAGGTGATGGGAGGAAATGACAAGGACCACATCCAAATAGTACCTTTAAGTACCATCACAGGGTTATTTCCTCCTTTTTCCCTCTACCAAGTAGTCCCCCGGCCCCAGACTAGGTCCCAGGTGGAGAAGGTACTTGAAATAGATTCTCAGCTGATTTAAAAATGAAAAGGAACATGAAGAAGAAATAAATATATTTTGTTACAGACCACTGATACTTTGGGGTTGTTGTTACTAAAGTGTAAGACAGCAAAAAGCTAATATACTCCTTATTTTGGAATGTTTGCTGAAGTTTGCAATCGATTATAAAATCTACAGCATCTGTCATGTTGTCTATAACATATCTTGCAAATTACTAAAAACAAATTAGGTTACTTTTCATTTTTTAGTGTTCATGGCCATATTATCTTCCCTGGGGGATCAATAACATGAACTTTGTGACTTAGTTACTGATGAGTCACTGAACTATTGCAAGTCTCAGTGTCCTCCTTATAACAGTATTTTCCTCATAGGGTTTTTTTTCATATATAGAGTTTAACATGGAGCAAAGCACATGGTAAAATACCCAACAAGTGGTAAATCTTGATGTTAACTACTTAGAAGAACATGCTCTAATAAACTGTAAAGAAACAATTTTTTACTAATTTGAGTGATAAAGAGACCACTGCCATTCACTGGGTCATATTTCAGTTGCTCATAGTTGAGAGCTGGGGCTGGATCAAGCCAAAGCAGGTACCAGGAACTCAATCCAGTTCTCCCATGTGACAGGGGCCCGGGTCCTTGAGCTATCAGTGCTGTTTCTCAAGCTATACATTAGTAACAAGTTGGAATTAGGAGTACAGGTTGGGCTTGAACCCAGGCATTTTGACCCTGAATGAAGTATCAATAGGCATCTTAACCAGTAGCCCAAATGCCCACCCTTGATGGGCATTTCTTGATGTTTCCAGAAACCAACCCCCTTAGATGGGCTCCAGTGTAAGCCTAAATAATATTGAACGATTCTCCCCTAGCAGACAGCAGAGAGAAGACAGTTGTGGAGGCTCCCTAGACATTATTTCTAAAAGTTTCATCCGTTGCATTCCTTAGGAAGCATAGCTGGGGAGAAAGCTGAGGGGATATACTGAGAAGTAGAATGGCCATTTGTGCTCCCTGTTTCTTTGTATTTTGAAGTTCAATGAAAAGAAAAGGGTGTGTGTGAAGTCAGACCTCAAGCCAGGGCTAAGAAGGAGTTTTGGAATAGTTTTCTTTATCTGCAAGTCCCAATGGGCAAATCAGTTTTGCTAAAGGGTAAAGGTTGTATGAGTTGAACTTGTTTAGTATTCTTAGAAGAAGTTATACTGGGATGTTGTGACAGGAATAGTTCTTAGGACACATGAAAGAGAAAGTCTTTTGAATGAATTAAGGGCTGTGTGTGTATGAGAGAGAGAGAGAGAGACATGGTTAGAATTTGAGAAGAAATGACAAAAAGGAGACATTGGATTTAGATGTGTATTCTGGGACTTGTGGATAGTTCCAGTCCTCCTCTTCAACAGAAATCCACAGCTCTTTGTTCTAATGTTATAAGGACCTGAGAATATTGAAACAGACAGCAAATATTTGCTGAGCATCTAAATGTACATGGCACTGTGCTAGGCACATGGGACTGCAATAGTGTACCATCATCTGTTACCCATATAGTGCCTTCAGGCTGAGAAGAGAAAGAGGTGATTGCATTACTCACATGCATAATGGAGGATTATGGTGAGAATAAAGAAGGAGAGTCAAAAAAATCATTAGATGTTAAACAAAAGGTTATAGTCTTCTCTGAGAGTATCAGGGAAATTTTATGGTCAAATTTGCATTTTCATAGGATTGCGCTGGTTGCAATATTGACATGAGTATGGAGAATAAGTTGAAAGGCTGCTGTAGAACTCCAGAAAGAAATGTTGGTGACTTAAATCAGGAAGAAGTGAGCATAGACAGAGGAGGACCGGTCTGAGAACTCTTCAGCAGATGAGTTCAGTTGAATTTGATGAAGAATGGGGTGAGGAGGAAGGTGAAGTCATGTAGAGAAGGAAATCCTGATGTTTAGCTTCTTTTTTTTTTTTTTAAGATTTGTTTATTTTATTACAAAGTCAGATATACAGAGAGGAGGAGAGACAGAGAGGAAGATCCTCTGTCCGATGGTTCACTCCCCAAGTGAGCCTAACGGCTGGTGCTGCGCCGATCCAAAGCCAGGAACCAGGAACCTCCTCCAGGTCTCCCACGTGGGTGCAGGATCCCAAAGCTTTGGACCGTCCTCGACTGCCTTCCCAGGCCACAAGCAGGGAGCTGAATGGGAAGTGGAGCTGCCGGGATCGGAACAGGCACCCATATGGGATCCCGGGGCGTTCAAGGCGAGGACCTAAGCCGCTAGGCCACGCCGCTGGGCCGGATGTTTAGCTTCTTTACCTGGACTCTTAAGTGTTCACAAATATGCCATGAACAAAATAGAGTATCTACACCAGTATAAGCAAATGTGGGCAGAGAAAAATAATCACCAATAAAATATCCCATCCCTGATGTGTGCACCATGGCTTAGTAGGCTGTACACTTTTTGCCTACAGCGTGGGCATCTCATATGTGTGCCAGTTTGTGTCCCAATTACTCTGCTTCTAATCCAACTCCATGCTCATGGTCTGGGAAAACAGAGGAGGATGGGTCAAGTCCTTGAAGCCCTGCATCCACATGGGAAACCCAGAAGACACTCCTAATTTTGGCTTTGGATTAGCTCTGCTCTGACCATTGCTGCTGCCATTTTGGGGAGTGAACCAGCACAGGGAAGATCCATTTTCCTTTGTCTGTTCCTCTGAAGAGTCTACTCATATGAGGGATATTCAGAAAGTTCATGGGACATGCCCATTGAAGTTCTGTTTTTCCTCAAACCGTTTGAATTCCCTGCTTTAGGTTATATAGCATAATATTGGATAACACATCAGTTTACAAGAGTAAATAGCATTTATTTGTATCTCTTAGAAGGGATAACACAGAAACTCATGAATGTAACTTGCTTATGGACTCCCATATGCTCATTTCTATTCAAGATTTCTGTTTATGCTCAGCACTTGTTCCTTTATCAAATATTAAATGCGTTATCTACTGTATGTATGTCAGGAGCATTTCCAAGCTAGTAAGATAATCTAGTCAATGCCCTGCTTTCATAAAGCAGATGCTTTATTTGGGGGAATCATTAAGGGAAAAATAGTGTCACATATAATACCTTGAAGAATGGAACAGGACCAAGAGAGAGGTGATGATGGGGACAGATGAGAAAGGCAGCTTGGTCAAAGAAATTCTTGGTAAAGCAAAGATGTTTGAGCTGAGACAGGATTGGTGAGCAGGAGCTCTAGGTGGAAAACAAACAGTTCAGGTGTGGAAAATAGCAAGAGTGAAGATGCTGGGGCATACCCGGTATGCAGATTTTATGACAGGAGAGAGAAAATCCGCATGGCTGGAATTCCCCGAGCCCAGGAGAAGGGTGTCACTGGGGGCCCAGAGATTTGAGACACTCTGCCCTAGCTGAGAGTCCGATTTTGTTCTAAGTGTAGCAAGCATTAGAGAGTTTTAAACAGGAGAATCACATGATTTGGGTGATATTTAAGAAGTTTCTTCTAGTCTTTGTGCGGACAAGAGATATGGTAGAGACACAAGATGCAAGAAAAAAGTTGAGGAGAAAATCTGGTGGTTTGGACCATGATTGTAGATACAGAGATATCAGTGAATTTGGAATGTGTTTTGGATATGTGTTAACAGGGTTTGCTGCTTGAGCAGGGTGGATAATGATGAAAAGAGAAATTGAGAACACTTTTAGGTTTTTGACCAAAGAAATGAAATCATGACACTCTGTACTAAGAATTCATCCCAGCTCTCTTTTGCACCCCAGCATTCTCTTTGGAAAGGTAAATATCTAATTTCTGCTTAGTATTACCCTGCTGCTGGAATGTTCTCACAGTAATCTATCTGAGGAAAACAGGAAGAGAAAGGAGGAGGAATGGCGGTGATGAGGTTGGGGAGAGATTGTCTTACAGGTTGCATCTGCTTCAAGTCTTCTGATTAGGATTGTCAACAGCTGTGGATCAACTGTGGTCCCTGGCTCAACAAGAGTGACTGTGTTAGTGTCCAGTCCCGTAGATCTCAAAAAGATGGAGACTCCGATCATGTCCGCCTGGCTGGTCTTCCTGATGACCTTTGTCTGCAGCCCACTTCCTAGATCTGGCTTCAGGAGCTGGCCAGCAAGACTTTGTGTATATACCCTGACAGTGTGGGATGACAGATTGGGTTCCAGAAAGAGATCTGGACCGGGATCAAGGGCAGGCATCTGCCCAGAGGATAGTAGCTCAATCCTTTTGGCTCTCTGCCTTCCACGGCCTGAGCAGGTCAAATTTCCAGAAACCAAGCCTAGGAGGAGCTGGGTCACCACTGCGGCTTGGACAAGGAATAGGCAAGACAAGCTGTCCCCAGGCAGCTCCGGAGGTGGCTTAGGACAAGAGAGCAGAATCAGGCCTGTGGTCAAAACATGTGTTTCTGCCAGAATTCATATCAGGATTTATGAAATTACAGCTCTGTGCTTGGCAGTGATAATCTCATGGTTGGAGATGCACAGATGTGCTTTCCACAGATCTTCACTGAAGATGGAGATTGAAGTCTTTATGCCGAGTGGGCCATCTTTCTGAAATGCTGTTAAGTCTTTCAGTTGAGCACAGATGAAAGCATCAGTCAGGATCCTAGCAGGAGACTGATTCACTTCTGATGACTCAAATAAGAGCGCTAGTGAAGGAACTTGTTGTAGAGGTGTGGGAACTAACCAGGAACGGACTTATCCAAAGGCTTCCAGCAGGGGCATGCTAGGACCACCCGTGGGGTCGAAGTAAACAAAGGGAGCAAGTGTGGTTACCTGGGCCAGGTGAGAACTGGAAGACGGAGGATGTGACTGCCCACTCCCAATCCCTGCCAGTCACCAGTCATGGAGGAAAGCAGTTACTGCCAGCAAAGTGCTTGGAAGTAAGAGAGAGTTACCTCCTGCCAGGGACAGAGGAGGGAGAAAAAGGAAAGGGTGGTTTGGAAGTGGCAACTGAAGAATCACCAGTTCAAGAAGGAATATCTTTCTTTTTTCCAAACACAGGATTGTCATTATCTTTCGATGTGTGCACCACACACTCCACTCTCCACAGAGACCGCTTCTGATCCTCCTTCCTGCACATTTGCCTGGGAAATCAGTGGAAGGCCCGGAAGGACTTTCTGTCTCCTGGTTTCAGCCTGGGCCAGCCATGGCTGTTGTGACCATTTGCAGAATGAACATGTGGATATAATTTCTCTTTCCACCACCATACTCCATCACTCTGCATTTCAGATAAATATATCTTTTAAAGATTTATTTATTTTTATTACAAAGCCAGATATACAGAGAGGAGAAGAGACAGAGAGGAAGATCTTCCATCCATTGATTCACTCCCCAAGTGAGCCACAATGGCTGGCGCACGCCGATCTGAAGCTGGGAACCAGGAACCTCTTCCAGATCTCCCATGCGGGTGCAGGGTCCCAAAGCCTTGGGCTGTCCTCAACTGCCTTCCCAGGCCATAAACAGGGAGCTGGATGGGAAGTGGAGCTGCCGGGATTAGAACCGGCGCCCATATGGGATCCCGGGGCGTTCAAGGCGAGGACTTTAGCCGCTAGGCCACGCTGCCAGGCCCCTAAATATATCTTCTAAAAGAAAAATAAATAGAACTTGGATGCGTTTCTGTGTGCCCACCATATGGACCTTCCTCAGGCTGTCCACTCTCCACTTTGGGACCAGCAGCTAAAGAGCTGATATTTGTTAGTGGGGTGACTATCCCACTGTCCTCTGGGAGTAAATTCTCTTCCCTGTGTTGTCAGATGTCGAATAAAGGTAGTTAACTGTGCTGGCTTTAAAGGAGTGTTGAATCATATGCGGTACATCAAGTAAAGCACTTAGCCCATGCCCTGTTTGGCACATGGCACATATTGGTACTCAGTAAAATATAAGATGTGATTATTGTTGCAAAAGTCATGGCCATGGTATTAGAATCAGCAAGGCAAAAGAAATTACCAGGCCTGAAATGATGGCTCAACTGGTTAATACTTCTCTTGCAAAGCTCCAGGATCCCATATGGGTGTCAGTTAATGTCCCAGCTGCTCCACTTCCCATCCAGCTTCCTACTTGTGGCCTAGGAAAGCAGTGGAAGATGGCCCATGACCTTGGGACCCGGTACCCATGTGGGAGACCCAGAAGAAGCTCCTGGCTTCAGATTGGCTCTGTTCTGGCCGTTGTGACCATTTGGGGAGTGAACCAGGTAATTCTATGGATGGAACAAGCTTTCTCTCTGTGTCTCCCTCTCTGTGTAAATCTGCCTTTGCAATACAAATAAAATTTTTTTTTTTTGAAAAAGAAAAAATTTTCGTAATCCTATAAATTTATATGTGATTTCTGTTAAAAAAAATCCTGGCATGCTTTTTTTTTGTTGAGACTTTTTTCTAAAGGTTATACACACATATACACAATATTGCATAACTGGACTCATGTGGTACATTCTGTTGTGGAACTCTTAATGGCCATATAGTTTATCATAGGCTCAGGATAATTTACTTACACAACTCTATTTTAAGTGATTTATGTTTTTTCCCCCAATTTATCTTTCCATTTTAAGCTGCATTGGGATGAATAATCTTTTTAACAGCTTTATTGGAATACACTTTATATCTCATGACACTCATCCATTTAGAATGCGTAACTTGATGATGTTTAATGTATTTGGGGCTATACCACTATCACCATAATCTAATTTGAGGACATTTTTATTATTATAGGAAACAATCTGTACTCAGGATAATCATCTTTTTCAGAAAGTGGCAACCTATAATCTCCTTTCTGACTTGCCTATTCAAGAGACATCCAATAAATTGGACCTCACAACATGTGATCTTTTTTGTCTTGCCTGTTTTGAACTTTACATCATGTTTTCAAGGTTCATCTTTGTGGTTGCTCTGTGAGTACCTTGTTCCTTTTTACTGCTGTAGATATACTCTATTTATTCATCCATCAGTGAAGGCTGTTTGACTTGTTTTCCAGAAGAGTAATCTTATAGGTTAATCTTTACACATATCTTCCTTAGTTTCTTTGAATGAATCCCTTGAAATGAAAATGCTAGATCATAGGTTATGCATATGGTTTCTAGCTTCCTGAGTACCTAACTGTTCTCTCTCATTAGAGCATGCTCACTACTTCGTCTGTCATTTGAAGGACTACCACTCTTCATCCCTGAGCTGTAAAGCTTTTGTATTTCTTGTGACACTGAAAGATGTCTTTGGAATCACCCTGCCTTGAGATTCTATCCTATCCAATGTGTCAGAAACTACCAGACAGTGTTGCCCAAAAGAGGAGAAAATGGTACTTACCGGTATAATTTCCTTTTCCTTTTTTAAAAAGATTTTATTATTTTTATTGCAAAGTCAGATATACAGAGAGGAAGATCTTCTGCCCACTGATTCACTCCCCAAGTGACTGCCAAATCAAAAGCCAAGAGCCAGGAGTTTCTTCCAGCTCTCCCAGACAGGTGCAGGATCCCAAGGCTTTGGGTTATCCCCGACTGCTTTCCCAGGCCGCAAGCAGGGATCTGGATGGGAAGTGGAGCTGCCAGAATATAAACTGGCACCGCTTTAGGGTGCTGGTGTGTGCAAGGCAAGGATTTTAGCCACTAAGCTACCATGCTAGGCCCACCAGTGTCATTTTCTTTTAAAATGTATTTATTTGTTTATATGAAAGGCAAAGTGGTGAAAAAGGAAAGACAGAAAAGGAGAAGGGGAGAGATCTGATAGTTCACTTTCCAAGTGTCAGCAACAGCCAGAGTTGGGACAAACTGAAGACAGGAGCCAGGGTCTCCCAAATAGGTCGCAGGGGCCCAGGTGCCTGAGCCATCAACCTGCCGTTTCCCAGAACGTGCTACCACAGGAAGCTGGATGGGAAGCTGAGGAACTGGGATTTGAACCAGTACTCTGATTTGCGTTGTGAATATTGCAGAGGGTGTCTTAACCCACTGCATCACAAGGCCTGTCCCTACTTGTATTACTATTAATCTTTTTTTAAACCATTTTCAACTAGAAATCTATTGTAACTTGGCATTAACAAAAACCAACAGAGACTTTTAAGTGGCAAATAGATTGTAAATTGCCTCACTTTGCCTCGTAGTGCATGTTTTTACTACCAACCTCTTGGAAACGGTTAATAGCCAGAAAAATTTATTTTGTCAGCACAATTCTGACCCAGGGTTTCACAGCACAGAGGAAGCCAAGTGTCATTTACTTCAAATATGTAATAATGAACTGACTTTTCCCCTTTTTCAGAATTTGAAGGTAGCTGAAAATGTGTTTTCTGCATTCTGTGGTTGTTAATGGGACATAGTTGTTAAACTCTTGGGGTGGTCTCCTGGGTAAAATCTACTCCCACTTTTTCTTTGTTATATGAAAGCATCCCATGGAGAAGGCAGCCGGGGATAAACACCATACTTAAGCCTCAGTCCGTGTGGATCCTGGATAATGTTTACAAATAGAGTGTTCTCTGCAGCAACCGATTCAGGGAGCAGCTAAGAGAGTGGCCTCTTTTTTTTTTTTTTTTAAACAGCTGTGCTTAATCTTGCTAAAGCTTGCAAACTATTCTTGCGTTGTGGTGAATAGGATGGCTTTCAGTGCCCTCACCTTCACCCCTGGGGACTCTTCCTCAAGTGACCTTCCTGATCACAAGCAAAAAAGGGTGATTACCATGCTGCAAGTACCAAGTACCAATGAACTGTACCAAGACAGGTCATTGCCGTCCTCTCTCTTGTCTGGTTGCTCCATATTGTCGTCTGTAGTGTGGGTGGATTGGCCCTGATCTTTGTTCCTCTTCCTCTCAGGAACAGTGATAAACATCTGTGATGGGAAAAAAAAAGTAAATGCAGAACTTCTGCAGTGTGTCAGTTACAATTGCTTGGTTATTAAAACTAGTGGAGAGATAGACACACACACACACACACACACACACAGCTCCAATCTACTGACGGATTCACTCCTCAAATACCCAGAACATCTGGAGCTGGGCTCAGCCTGGGGCTGCAGTCGGCAGCTGGGAGTGTAACTCAGGTTATCTGCAAGGGTAGTGGGCACCCAGTTGCTTGAGCTATCTGCTTCGTCTCCGAGAATCTGTGTTAGCAGAGAGCTGGAATCAGGAGCCAGAGTTCAAACCCAGTTGTGCATGATGGGGGATGTAAGCGTAATCCTGACCAGAGGCTTAACTGGTAAGTCCAACACCAACTTCCTCCTTCTGTGTAAAATTAGTCTCATGCATATGAGAAGTTTAGAGCGCATATGTTTATTTAGTGATGGGGCATGTCTCCCTGTAGCATTTGTCTCTCAGATCTCTCTTGAGAAATAACTGTGGATGAAATCTGAAGCAGTCTATGCAAATGCTACCATGTGTGCATGGTTGTTTATGTAAAAATGTGCGTGTGTGTGTGTGTGTGTGTGCACACGCGCTTCTGTTTGGAGTCACAGCCAGGAGCCTGGAACTCTTGTCTGGGTGTCCCATGTGGGTGCATGGGCCCAAGCACTTCGACCATCCTCTGCTGGTTTCCTAGGCATCTAGGCACTAGGGAGCTGGATTGAAAGTGGAACACCTGAGCTTCGAAATGATATCCACATGAGGAATAGGCATTGCAAGGTGGCAACCTAACTTGCTGTACCACAATACCAGCCTCTGAATCTAAGATTTAGAGTGGTTCTTTCTCCTGAACGTATTTCTCCCTCTTCTTTTCATGTGTACTGACTTGGAAAAATATGATAGAAGATGCCTTTTTATGTTATAAGACATGTTTGTTTTCTGAGAAGTATTGATACCTAGGTGGAACTCAGTGACAATGGGCTAATGTATTTTGTGTTTTCAAAAGGGGTTCATTTACTTCTTATTTTAAAAGCAGAGCAATAGTAAAAGGGAGTCAGAGACAGGTCTTGCATCTGCTGGTTCATTCCCCAAATGACTATAAAAACCAGGGTTGGTTGAAGCAGAAGGTAAGACCCAGGAACTGCATCTGCATCTTCCATGCAAGTGCAGTGACCCAAGCACCTGAACCACCCATTGCTGCCGTCTTAGGAGCATCAGCAGTGAGCTGCATCAGAGGCACAGTTGGGATTCAAAGCAGCACTCCAGTATGGTTTGCTGATGTTACAAGTGGTGGCTTAATGCATTGTACCACGATACCTTTCCCACCTTCCGTATTTTATTAAATCGCTCTATTTATGTCTCCTATTTTTTCTTCAGTTTAACAACTTTTTGTGAGGCCAAATTGCTCCTGGGACAATAGGTAATTTAAATATATTTTGTGTTGTTTGTTCTTCCTTTGGGATAATGTAGGGCAGTACAACCTAGCCATCATCCATGATCAAGTACCATCCCTCCAGACCAGGCATTGAAGATACTAGATTTCATTGATACAACAGAATCTCAGGTGAATACTTCTCTTAGGCCATTTTATAACAAAGGAAACTGAGGCACAAGACACATAACTCCTTGAGGACAGCACTGCTAAAATGTTGTGGGCTATAATTTAATCCCATTGTTTAAAAAACTTGTCCAAAGGCCTAGTGCAGTAGCCTAGAGAATGAAGTCCTCACTTTGCACGTCTGGATCCCATATGGGTGCCAGTTCATATCCTGGCAGTTCCACTTTCCATCCATTTTCCTGTTTGTGGCCTGGGAAAACAGTAAAGAATGGCCCAAAGCTTTGGGACCCTACATTTATGTGGGAGAGCTGGAAGAGGCTCTGGGCTCCTGGCTTCGGATTGGCTCAGCTCTGGCCATTGTGGCCACGTGGGGAGTAAATCAGTGAATGGAAGAATTTCCTCTCTGTCTCTCCTCCTCTTTGTATATATCTGACTTTCCAATAAAAATAAAATAAATCTTAAAAAAAAAAACTTGTCCAAATTGAATATAGCTCTAATCTCCAGACCATCTTGAATTCTTTTAAACTCAAAGAAGTGTAATCAAATGAAGAACAGAGGTTTTTGTTGCTGTTCTCAGCTACCTGAAATCCAAGTGACAAGTTCAAGGACCCAGGCAACTGGCTTCAGGAATTTGAGGCTCTGACTCTTTGGTTAGCTCCCCTGGGGTAGAAGAGATCTCCTGTTAGATGTCCAGTCTTAACTGTCCTCATTTGAAGGCAGCAAATGGGCAGGCCTCTCACCATGCTATAGTAAAACTATTCACCAGAATTTTCACTGGGCATATCTTTCATGTGTTAACCTTTATGTGTTGTCATTTAGGACAATGGTCTTCTCTGTTTAAGGATACAGGGATCCAAAGAACCACTTGTAAACATCTCTTGTAAATTCACTACCGCCTGCAACCTTCCATGTTCTGTCTTCTTCCCCGAACATGCCAAATGTAGAAAACAGTGCTCGCTTCGACAGCACACATACTAAAATAGGAACAAACGCAGAAAACAGAGGCAGGAGGGCATTTGATTGCCAGGTTCAGCTTCCGGCCAGGGCAGGATGTAATTGTGGGGCTAAGGCAAGAGACTATGATAAACTGATACCCAGCTTGTCCTTGGCAGAATGTTTTGGGATGTGGGAGTGGGATGGAGGAGGAAGAACTGGGAGCTTAGGTGTAGGAATCCTTCTGTAATCTCGGATCTCCTCTTATTTGAATCCCAGAACATTTCCTGGATAAATGGTCCCTAGTGTTTAGTGGACGGCCTCTGGGTATGATACTGCTTGTCAATGCTGGGCCTCAAGACAGACTTGTAAGGGCATGAGTTGCTTTGCCATCTCTGAACTTGGTCTTCATTCCTCTTGAGACTCTTGCTGGAGGTTCTGTGGATGTGCCGTCTCCCTTGGTGTAACAGGTACATTTTGACATTTTTCTAGTTGCCCATGCTGTTTACCACCACTGCCTTGGTTTAAAAAAGAAATGAGCATGGTTGGTTTTATATTCCTAACTGTAACTCTGGGATTCTTTTTTTTTTTTTTTCTTGCTTGCTTTGTTTTCCTTCCCTTTGGTTTTGAACAAGAGAAGTTCAGGAAATCGAAAACGTACTTGTATATAAAACTTTTGTAATTCCACATAGGTGACATGTCTTTTCTTTTGCTTCTGTTAGCTCTTTTTTCTGAGAAAAAAAAAAAGCTGCAATATTTTTCATCTGCTCTCCTCTTCTCTCTATATGGGTAGAACTCAGGTTATTCAATTAGTCTCACAGATGCAGCTGTAAACTTGAGGTCTGACTCCATGGTAAAGCATGTTTCAGGTCCTCCTCCTCACCCACTCCAAGAGATCCTCATTTTGTTAGAATGATCGCTAACTGGAAGTGCCTCATTGAACGGTGAGATGTAGTACAAAACCGCATGGCTTCACCACATCCCTGGTTGGGGCTTGGCTTTGGTTTTTCCCATTCATTAGATGTAATGGTTAGCCGTTGTCACTCACTCTTTTCCCTCCTGTCATGCTGCAGACCCAAGTATTATTGAAACAGTTTGCCATGAGGCTGCCCTGGATGTTCAGGTAAAGAGGAATCTACACAGCAACTTAAAAAAAAGTTCATGGAAAATGCTACTGAAAGGCAAGCTGATGTTGGTGCAGAAAATTTTGAAGTCTATGTGTAGTTTTGTCCCTGTACCTTTTGAAAACACCTTAGCATCCCCCTCCCCCCCGCCACTGTATTCAGTGTGTTAGGGAGACATTTTCAGCATCAAAAATTGTTGCTAAAGAAATTAGTCTTGGAGTCAATGGGTGTGAATGAATTTGGGAGAGGACTGAAGCATCTTTGTTCTTCACCTTATAGCAAGCAAGGACTGATGCAGGTGGTCTTACCTTGTGCCTCCTTCAACCTTCAGCAGCAGGTGTGTTGGAGGCCTGCTGTGCTAGGGACATCTAGACACAGCTCCTGTCCTCAGAGAGGGCTTGATCCACAGAAGAACACAGCCTATCCTGTAGTGAGAAGGAGACACACGCACATGTGTGGCTCCCAACTCATCTAGACTTTTAAATTCGGAAGTCTTTTTCTTTTTTTTTCTGGTTCTCCCCCCCCCCCCCCCCACCGTCGTAAACTCGGAAGTCTTATGTCAGCGGCTAATGGATTGATTTTAATGGTTACATTAGGATGGAGGTTTGATCCAATGACGGGGTCTTGGAGGGGGACTTCACAGGCGATTGTCAGGTCATTGCTGTGGATGGTGGTTCTCCAGAGGGCTTGATCACAGGAGCTGAGTGTGGCCCCTGTGCCCCTCTGCTTCCCTGCTCACCCTAATGTCTCTCCACACCTGTTTTGCCACGCACCATCCTCATCAGATACAGGGCTAATGGGGCCACTTGATGGTGGACTGTGAACCTCTAAAACTACAAGCAGACATCAACCTTGTCTTTGTAGGTTAATACCTTGCTTGTATGCTAAATGTAATACCAAAAAGCTGACTGCGACCGGCTGTTAGATATGCATGACTGATTGACACAGATACAATAACTGACAGGTGGTGCCTACAAGCTAAGGAAATCCAAGTCTTCTCCCTCTCTTTGTTTATTCAAGGCTAAACAGATGGAGAGTGAGTTTGCATCCTCTGGTTCACTCCCCAGATGCCTGCAACTGCTTAGCTGCTCTGGAATAGAAGCTAGGATCTAGGAACTTAATCCAGTTTCCCCACTTGAGAGATAGGAATTCATACAACTATCTCCTAGGGTCTGCATCAATAGGAACCTGGAATTTAGAACTAGAGCCAGGACTGAATATAGCACTTAAAAAATATATTTATTCATTTGTTTGAATGTCAGAGTTGCAGAAAGAGAAGGAGAGTGAGAGATTTCTTTCATCCACTGGTTCACACCCTGGATGGCTACAACAGCCTGGCCGGAGCCTGGCTGAAACAAGGAGTTTCTTCCAGGTCACCTGTGTGGATGACAGGGTGCCAAGTACTGAGGCTGTCTTCCGATGCATCCTCAGGACATTTGGACCAGCTGGAACATGAGCCAGTGCTTACATGGGATGCTGGTGTCACAGGTCCGAGCTATGGCTTGATCTGCCACTCCACAACACTGTTCCTCCAAGTGCATGTTAACTAGGAGCCTAACTAATCCGTCAAACTCAGCTCACAAGTCTCCTCTTTTGAGTTGAACTGAGAAGGAGGCAGCCATGCAAGGATTGAGCGGGAGAGCTGTCCAAGTAGAGGGGAAATAAAATTGTGAATGCCAGACTCAGTTGTAATCCCAACATGTTTGTGAGAGGGGATGTTTGAGTGTCTCTGACAGGTGAGAATGCAGCTTGCGGTAAACAGAAAGGAAATGTTTGCAACAAAGGGAAGAGCTGGTGTAGAAAAGGCATGAAGACGGGACATCAGCAAAGGGAATTATATATGTCTGTTTCGCACTGAAAACTACACGTGGCTTATAGTAGATGGAGTTTTTAAAGCTGTTAGTGAGATGCAATTTACATATGCCATAAACCCACTTAAAATGCTTAATCCATGTAAAATGTTGTCCATTTAAAATGTGTAATTTTGTGGTCATATTTTAGAACGTTTTTATCAGCCTCAAAAGAAACCCTATCTCCAATAGTAGTCATTGCACATTCCACCCACCCTCACAGCTCTAGGTGACCATTTCCTCCCCTCAGTTTATCTTTTCTGTACTCATCATGTATGTGGGGTCCTATAATTCGTATCTTTGTGACGGGCTTACAATAATTACTATTGTAACATGTTAACTATTGTTAACATATACCACATTTTATCATTCATTCATCAGTTGATGGACATTTGGTCTGTTTTCATTATTTATCTTTTTGTAAATTTATTTGTTTATTTTAAAGTAAGAGTTACAAAGAAAGAATGTTATCCACTGGTTCATTATCCAAATGTTTCGACAACTCTGGCTGGCCTATGCCAAAGCCAGATGCCTGGAATCCCGTCAGGTGTCTTAGGTGGGTGGCAGGGGCCCAAATGCTTTTAGTGTTGTTCCAGGCACATTAGTAGGGAGCTGGATCACAAGTGGAGCAACCGGGAACCCCTCCAGCACTATGGGGTGTGGACATTACAGATGGTGGCTTAACGCACTGTGTCACAACTCCAGCCTGCATCATTTGGTTTTATGAAGGATGCTTCTTGGAACATTTTTGTCTTTGCATGGATGTATGTTTTTATTTCTGTTTAGTGAAAATTTAGGAGTAGAATGTTTAGTCACATTACCAAGCAGAGTTACCAGACACCTACACAGGTTCACATTCACCACATAATATGTGAGAATTCCAGCTTCTGTCCACGTCCTTGCCAACATGTTATTTTTCCAGCTTTTCAGTTGTAGCCATTCTAGTGGCTATGGCATGATACCACATTGTGAGTTTGATTTCCATTTTCCTGCTGATGAATGAATTTTAATATCTTTTTGTGTGCTTGTATGTTACCTGTATATTTTCTTTTTTAAAAAAAGATCTATTTTTTTGGGCCCGGCAGCATAGCCTAGCAGCTAAAGTCCTCGCCTTGAATGCACCAGGATCCCATATGGGCGCCGGTTCTAATCCCGGCAGCTCCACTTCTCATTCAGCTCCCTGCTTGTGGCCTGGGAAGGCAGTCGAGGACAGCCCAAAGCTTTGGGACCCTGCACCCGCATGGGAGATCTGGAAGAGGTTCCTGGTTCCTGGCTTCGGATCTGCACAGCACCAGCCGTTGCGCTTACTTGGGAAGCGAACCATCAGAAGGAAGATCTTCCTCTCTGTCTCTCCTCCTCTCTGTATATCTGACTTTGTAATAAAAATAAATAAATCTTAAAAAAAAAAGATCTATTTTTTATTTATTTGAAAGGCAGAGTTACAGGGAGAGAAAGAAGTTTTCCATTTGCTCATTTATTCCCAAATGGCTGCAACAGTTGGGACTGGTCCAGGCCAAAGCCAAGAGGCAGGAGCTTCCTCCAGGTCTTGCATGTGGCTGCAGGGGTCCAAGGACTTGGGCCATCCTCTGCTTCTTTCCCAGGTGCATTAGCATGGAGCTGGAGTAGAACTGGACCAGCCTGGATTCAAATCAGCACACATATGGGATACGAGCATTACAGGTAATGGCTTTGCTTACTATGCCACAATACCAGCCCCTATATTTTCTTTACAGAAAGATCTATTCGAATCTTTTGCCTGTTTCTAATTGGGTTATTTGTCTTTTTTATTATAGACATTACTTATATGTTCTTTATTTTGGATGTAAGTTCTTTATTACATATTTGATTTATAAATATTTCTCCTGCTCTGTGGGTTGTCTTTTCACTTTATTGATGGTGTCCTTTGAAGCATTAATTTTTAAGATTTTAATGAAGTCTAATTTATGAATCTTCTCTTTTATTGCTGTGCTTTTGTTATCATCTAAGGACTCATTTGTAACTCAAGGTCAAAAAGATTCGCTACTGTGTTTTCTTCTAAAAGTCTTATAGCTTAAACTCTCACATAGAGAGCTATGCTGTGCTTTTGGTTATTTTCCCTATAGAGTACTGGAAGTAGTCTAGTTTCATTACATTTTGTGTTCTTGTCCAGCTGTCCATTTGAAAAGACTGGTCTTTTCCAGTCAATGTCTTGTAGAGAATCAGTTGACTAAGAAAGTTAGAGTTTATTCCTGGACTCCAGGTTTAGTAACTTTTTAACTGCTGTCTTGATAACAATGTGAAGTCTTCAGAGAGCTGTGCTCTGGGTAAGGAGTAAAGCAGCTAATCCATGTCAGGCGCATCCTGGATTGAAACTGTCTCATTGTCTCAGGCTGGAAAATGCATGTATGGCTGAAGAGTTTGGTAATACCTACCTATGGGTCCAGAAAGAGCCCTCATGAAATTGCCAGGCTCCATCTTCAACATACTTAATAGGGTCATATCTATCTGAAGTTCTCTTTCTTCTCACTCTTTCCACCCTTTCTTTGTTTTTTAATTGCTTGCATTTTATTCTTTCATTTCCTTCCTCTCATTCCTTTTTCCTTCTGTCCCTTTCATTTCTTCCTCTCTTTCCTGACTTCCTTCTGTGTTTCATCAGTTAAAACATAACTTGGACTGAAGAGAAGAGACTCTCTCATCTAATAGTCATGACCCAATGGCACATTTATTTAGGGTGATACATTTAATAATGCTAATATTTTTATAGTTGAAATAACATGGTTGCACAAAATCAAATGGAGTGATTTCTCAATTTAGCAAAACTTCTATAAGAAGCATAGACATTGGGATTCAACTCTGAAGATTCATGCTGTTTCTTGAAATCCTTACATTTTGGAACATTCTCCATGAACCATCCTTAGGTAAATGGGGCTCCAAATTGTATCAGTACCCCCTATTGATTTTAAGTCAGATTTCAAATCTCCCATGGGATAGTTGCACTAGGATGTCTTCTAAACTGAAGAACCCCAACGCAGAAGTTGCCTATATCTTCCAAAAGCAGTATTGTTCTTGCAGATTTGTCTCATGCCTTAAGTCTTGCTTCATTGACCAGCTTTCTGTTCCTCTTACCAACTGTCCTGGAATGGCGCAGGGATCTCCTGACCGTGTCGTCTCTTCCAGACAGGCTGGGTTTGCTTTCTTGGAACTGCCTCCTGCCCTCCTCTCCACCCATCCATTGATGACGTCGGTTCCTAGACCACCCCTGTCCTCATTGCTATGAGTAAAACCCCCAATTTTTTACCTTACTATTCCTGATCCTTATTCATCTGATCCTTCATTTGTTTTTCAAGCATTATCTGTACCTTCCTCTTCCTAGATGTTTTCTCTGCGGACCAAAGCATGCTTATCACAGTTTCCTCAGTGCATCCCGAGCCTCTTGCTTTTTGGCTTCATTTGTCCTCTCCTGTTCGTTTAACCTGCCATTTTACTTCCTTTTCCTCATTTGAAGCTCTTCTTTTTCTCCTTTTCTTTAAAGACTCACTATAAATCCCCTTACTTCTGCTGACTCCATTGTACAGTTAAGGATTCATGTCTTAATGTGTAATGGTTTAGTGACATGGTGGAGATTGTAACTGGCAAATCTGGCAAATCCAGCTAGGAGACAGGTTTTGTCTTGTCTATACAGATATCTAAAAAGATTTTTGAATTAGTTGCCAATGTTTGGAAACATGAGGTTTCATGCAGATAACGATGAATGTCTGCAAATTGGGAAAAATTTGAAGCAGGTCTCTATATGTCTACATAGCATGTACATGTGGTTGCTGCATCGAATACCCCCATTTAGCTAGTGTGTATGTGTGTCGACACTATCTCTGTTGCACTAAGTCTGTATTGCTCTTTGCTCCCTCCTTCATTTTGGTCCCTGTGGGCATCTGACCAGGCAGTCTGTCTTGTGAGGTCTCGTGGCCCCCTATTTCTTATCTTGAACTGTCAAATCATTCTGCCTTTCCTTTTCATTCCTGTGTTATTGTCTTCCATCACCATTAAGACTGAAATGCTACTACTTTTTTTTTTTATTGGACAGGCAGATCATATTTACAGAGAGAAGGAGAGGCAGAGGAAAAGATCATCCATTTGTTGGTTCACTCTAAATGGCCACAAAGTCGATCTGAAGCCAGGAGCCAGGAGTTTCTTCTGGGTCTGCCATGTGCATGCAGGGTCCCAAGAACTTGGACCATCCTGTTGCTTTCCCTGGCTTGTTCCGGGAGCTGAATGGAAAGTGGAACAGCTGGGATATGAAGCAGCATGTATATGGAATCCTGACACTTGAAGGGGTAGGATTAGCCAATTGAGCTATTGCACTGGGCCCTGGTTTCATCATTTGTTGGATGTAACTGGCCTGTATTTTCAAATGGCATGTTGTTTCTAGTAAAATAATTCAGTACTCTTTGATATGGTAACTCGTCCATTTTATTTCTGGTGATTTTAAAAATAACTGTTTGGGTTCATAGTTAATATTTATTGCTTTTTATTTTTAGCAGTTGGCAAAGAGCTTCGTCTTTCTTTTTTCCAACAACTGTTTCCAGGATTTCTGTGGATTCTCTGCCTTGTAAAGTTTCCCAGCATGAAAGCAAGGGGTGGGTGGGAGAAGGTCCCCTTGGTGACCGTCTCCCAGCGTAGACCAATGTTTTCTGGTGTTTTATCGTCAACATAAGGCAAGCACTGTCTGTTTTAAGCTTCCCATTCATCAAATGTTGAACTATGGCATGAACACCACAAAGTATGAGGGTACAAAAGTTGGTGGAAGATGGAATTTAAATAAGCTAATTTTGGTGCAAAAAATTTGAAAGCCATATGTAGTGTCTTCAAAAAGTTCATGGAAATGGAGAACTGATATGAGAAAAACTATGGATGAATTTCAAAAAACATTTTGCGGGCCCGGCGGCAGTGGCCTGGCGGCTAAAGTCCTCGCCTTGAGGGCCCCGGGATCCCATATGGGCGCCGGTTCTAATCCCGGCAGCTCCACTTCCCATCCAGCTCCCTGCTTGTGGCCTGGGAAAGCAGTCGAGGACGGCCCAAAGCTTTGGGACCCTGCACCCGCGTGGGAGACCCGGAAGAGGTTCCTGGCTCCTGGCTGATATACAGAGAGGAGGAGAGACAGAGAGGAAGATCTTCCGTCCGATGATTCACTCCCCAAGTGAGCCGCAACGGGCCGGTGCTGCGCCGATCCGAAGCCAGGAACCAGGAACCATTGATCCTTAGATAGAAGAAAGTTGGTGCAAGTAATCTTACAGAAAAAATCTTCCCTGGGAGGAATGTTTGCATAAAACTTGCTTTCTTTTTTTAACTTAGTTTTTTTTTAGATGTATTTATTTTTATTGGAAAATCAGTTATACAGAGACGAGGAGAGACAAATCTTCTGTCTACTGGTTCACTCCCCAAGTGGCTGCAACAGCCGGAGCTGAGCCAATCTGAAACCAGGAGCCATGAGGTTCTTCTGAATCTCCCATGTGGGTGCAGGGTCCCAGGACTTTGGGCTGTCCTTGACTGCTTTCTCAGGCCACAAGTAAGGAGCTGGATGGGAAGGAGCTGCCTTAAGCAAACCAGCACTCACATGGGATCCCTGTGCATGCAAGATGAGAATTTAGCTACTGAGCTAGCACACCAGGCCCTAAACCTGCTTTTTTTTTTTTTTTTTTGGTTGCCACCAATATTTTGTTTTATTTTGTTTTACTTTATTTTTTTTTTAAATATTCATTTATTCATTAATTACATTGCATTACATGACACAATTTCATAGGTACTGGGATTCCCCCCCCTTCACCCCAAACCCTTCCCCCATCATGAATTCCTTCACCTTGATGCATAACCACAGCTCAAGTTCCGTTGAGATTCCCTAATTAAAAGTTTACACCATACAGAGTCCAGCATCCCACTTGTCCAGTTCAAGTTCAACCGCCTCTTAGGGAGGCCCTCTCAGGTTTGTAGGCAGAGCCAGCAGAGCGTCACCTCGATCAATTAGAAGCACCAACATATCATCAGCAACAGTCCAGGTATGATGAGGCTGGTGCAGAGTCCACTGATTGACATAGTCCGTCTTAGGGTTTCCCCTTGTCCAGTTTTCCGCTGCAAGCATAAAGCTGAGGTGGTTGATTCATCTACTCCAAGGAAGATGTGGTTCTATGTTCATTAACCTCCTGTGTATATCCTTTTTTTTTTCCCTTCTCCCTGTGGTAGACTGTACTCAAGGGGATACATCATGGAAATGTAATGAAAAATAATATATTCATAGGTGGAAACTGAGAGAAATAAGTCCTCATGCATGTACTACAAGGATGGACTCACAATGAAATGACTGACAGTCTCCTACATTGTTGGGAGACATCTCAGTGGCCGCATGATGGACTCGTGAAAATTCACCAAAGACACCCACTGTAAGACTGGAGAGAGGAAAGGGAAACTCCAGTGCAACCAAACTGTATTAAAAACAAACAAACAAACAAAAAAACAAAAAGAAAGATGTGAGAGTCATGTTTAAAACAGACTGCTTTAATTTTCTTGTTTCTTTCTAGTTTTTCTCTTTCCCCCTCCCCATGTCTTCCTTCTCCTCACTCCTTGTTAGTCATCCTCACTGGAACGTCACCTATGGGCATGTGTTTTTGATCATTAAGTGTGGGAGCAGACACACTTCTGATGTCTCCAGGGCACAGCTCACAATTCCCACTTTACCCAATTTTGTGATAGTCTTAGGGCTGTATTGAAGATTGCAGGTACAGTGTTTGTTTAGTATGTTTTAAAGATGCTATGTCTCCTGCAAAATCTGCTTCACCTACTTCCTTAAAAAAAAAAGAAGAAAGAAAAAGATGTATTTGTTTATTTGAAAGGCAGAATGACAAAGGTGGAGAAAAGGAAGGAGGGAGGGAGAGAGTGAGGATTGTGAGAAAAGAGAATCTTCTGCCCACTGGTTTATTCCACCAAATACCTGCGACAGCCAGGGATGGTGCAGACCAGAGCCTGGTACCCCATTCTGTTTTCTCACATGGATGGAGGAGGCCCAAGTACTTGGGCCGTTATTCATGGCTTTGCTAGGCACTGTGACAGGGAGCTGGATTAAAAGTAGAGTCGCCGGAAGACGTGAAATATTAGTTAATGCTCAGTAGGGTATTGAGGATTTCTCTGCACACCCCTCCTAAAACTGTTCTGCACCTACACTGTTGACATATGTCTTGTTGGAGTTATAAGCCAGTCTAGACTATCCGAAAAAAAGCCAGGTTCAGCAAAATTATGCGTCAACGCTATAAAATGCTAAATATTATAATGAAAAAAACACAAGACAGCTGAACAGTAATCTATAGCCATTTTAAGATGTATAGAACCCAGTTGTATATAAACTAAAATTGAAATGTCAATGCAGTAGTCACAGGATGTGGTTAAGAACTTGCATTATTTTTTTTAACATATTGGTTACTCAATACTGTGTCAATTAATTCCATAATGTTATAAATTGTTGATGATGTTATGTTGGGGCTTTTAATTGATCGGGATGGTACTCTGCTGGCTCTGCCTTCAGACCAGAGAAGGTAGAGCCAGCCAACAAGCCGTTGAACTTATCTGGACAATAAGATGCTGGACTCTATGCTTGGTATATGCTTGCAATGAAAGAATCTCAACTGAACTTGAACTGTGGTAATGCAACAAGGTGGAGGAATCCACCATGGGGGGAGGGTTAGGGAAGGGGTGAGGGGAATCCCAGTACCTATAGAACTGTGTCACATAATGCAATGTAATTAATAATAATAAAAAAGAAGTAACACCAAAAAAAAGTAAAAAAAAAATTTTTTTTAATTAAGAAAAAAAAAAGTAGAGCCGCCAGGACTTGAATCCCTACTCTGAAAATAGGTGTTACAAGAGGTGGCTTAAGCTGCTGTGCCACACCGCCAAATTTGCGTGAGCACAAATGACGAATGCATGCTCCGCGGTTTCTGAAACCCAAGTGAGGATTTTTTTTTTTTTCCTTTTCCTGTGAAGAATTTTAGCTTTTAGAAGCCTGGGTTGTACTTACTCCATTATCTGCATTTTTAACATCTTTTAGGGCAGCAGTTTGCATTTTTAAACAAACTTGTAGGATTTTCTTCTTGGCTCTATTTGCATCATCTTCTTTGTGGAGTTGCCCCATCAAGCCCTGTCCTCGGTTGCTATAGGAACAGTCATCTGAGACCGCACCAGGAGCCTGTTCTGTGCAGACAGCTACTTTAGGACCTTACTCCAATTGGGCTGATTAGGAACTTTCCCTGGGATTAGATGCTTGAACTTGGGACCCTAAAGGTTGAGATTTTTCTCTCTCTCCAGGGACTGATGCATTGTGTAAAATGGGACTTGGGAGTTGTTGTTGCCACATTTTCTACTTTACAGGGAAAGTCACTGAGTGAGTTTGGTGTACATACAGAGTTGAGTTCCTTAACTGCTTTTAAACCACTTATTCTGTCCTTCCTCAAACCTAGCATTGGTCTTGCCCTTCCTGCTTCCTAACTGTTGGCAATATATCACAATATCATCTCCAAATTTCCTGTTTTACTGAGGGCTCATGTCAGAATTCACTCATTTATAACAACAAAAAGAAAGTTCTAGCAGGTGATGAATTGTTTTCCACAATCAAGTCTAATTTAATAATCAACGTCACTAGGAACAGAGAAAAATATAGACATGGATCAGAGAATTAACCTACAAACATCTTAGGTTTTAACCCTCACAACAATACTCTGAAGTAAGTAATACTGTTTCCCAATGGTACGTGTTAGGAACCAGGCTTTGAGAGGTTCAGAAACCTCCCCAGCGTCAGCTAGTAAGGGGCAGAAGAATTGGGATTTCTACCTTGGTCCCTGATTCCAGAGCTCATTAAAAGTGTTCCCTAGTTACCACTGTAAACTCTATGTTGATATTTCTTTTATGTGGGCTAGTTGGCTTTTGTCAGGAAGGGTAGTCTAGAGATGGACTGTGTGAGTTGGCAATGTCTTCCAGGATTCTAACACTTAGGAAGATGAGGAGGTACGCTCCTCAGGTGGGCATTTGTCCAGTTAAGATGCTGGTTAAGATGCTTGCTTTGTATCCTGGAGTGTCTGGGTTTATGCTCCCCGTTAAACTCCAACTTCCTGTTAATACAGGCCAAGGAAGACAACAGGCGAAGTCTCGGTTCACTGGGTTCTTGCCACCCATGTGGGAGACTTGGATTGAATTCCTTTAATCTATGTTGCTTTTTCTATCGAATTTTCTACCAACTCCTTTTGAGAGCTACAGCAGTGTTCCAGTGTTTAAAGCAGTTAAGTTCCTAGCATTGGACTAGATCTTTAGTTGTAATTCGGTTTTCACTGTCTTGAATGTTTGCCATTGTAATCTTGTGTCTAACATTCAAAATTAGGGCTTTGGAGACAAAAATGTTTTGGATGAAGTGCTAGGAACTTCATGGCTTCTCTGGCTTCTCTGTCTGTGTGTTGTGGAGTTTAATAAACTGTCAGTCACAAAGATAATCTCTCTTCCCCATTGAACACATGCTAGAACAGTGAAATTCAAGTTCATCAGATGGTAGTTTCCAGAATGACTTTCTAAATTTTGTCCAAAGTTTTCTTGCCAGTTCCCTAGTTCTCGCCCTACCAGAGATTGTATTGTCGAGTTGGCCTCCAATTGAGACACCAGGTAAAGATTTTTTTACATAAATTTCCTTCTTCCTTCCACCTTTCCTTCTGTATTAAAGTCAATTTGCTAGATCGGGTTTCAGTCATGTGTACTTACGAGTTCCTAGCATTACTTAATGATACATAGGCAAAAACCAGACTGAAGATGAGAAAATAAGAAAAAGTAGACTGTGGAATTAATTAATAGTGGGCCTGCCATCATTTGGAGTTCTTTTGTATTAGAAGAAACGTTGGAGCAATGTAGTGTGTACTATTTTGTTTGTGTAAGAAAAGTTGGAAAAGAGGGAGAAGTTATGTAGCAGGTTCGGAAAAGAGCTGAAGTTTGGATGATTTTGCTGGATGTATCAATAATAGGACCAGCCTTCTGTTACTGAATTTTATGGTGTTTTCTCCCTGTTGGGTAGGATAACTCCTTCAGAGTCCCGGTCTAAGGAAAGTTTGTTTTTATTCTAGATGTTCATGCCACATTCAGCAGGTGAAAAATATCTCCATAAATTACATTAGTTATGTGAAACTCATTATTAAAAAAAGACTCAAAAACCATTATTTAAAATTTTCCAAGGGCACAAAACCTATGGATGTTGGAGAATTGGAGATGATGTACTTGGTTGATTAGAGGGGCCCTAGCTACATCTGGAGAGGAAAATTAAGGTCAAATGCAGGATGGCTCTGTAGCAACAGCAGGTACAGGGAATGTGGATAATAGTTACTTTCTTTTTCAAGGTCAGTAAGGGAAGTGAGGAGAGGGTCCATGTTTGAGCTATATTAGTAATGAAGCTGAATTACATGACTTTAAGTCAGAATAATATGTATTACTTTCCAAATCTGAGATTGGATACTAGAGCCTGTATTATTAGTTAGCTTTACATTACTAAAATGAAATACCTGGGGTAGCCTCACATTATAAGGAAATGTGGTTTATTGTGGCTAATGGTTCTGGAGGTGCAAGTCCAAACAGCATGGTGCAACCTCTAATGAGGGCTGTGTTGGGAGCATGTGTGTGTGCCTACTCTGTGTGATGTCTCTCTTGGCTAGGGGTCAGCCACGAGGGCTTCACCCTAATGATCTAGTCCAATCTCTTCCAGAAAGCATCACTGTTAAACACCATAGACAAAGTTTCCATGTTTGTAATACCATGCAGAAAGTATTGTCAGGCTCAGACTCCCGCGTGAGTTTATGGATATAAAACAAGCCATAGTAAAAGGACAGAAGAGCTCAAAATTGGGAAGAATTTATTTGATAGCTTTGGAAAAAAGATTTTGACCTGCTTCACCCCTGTCAAGTCTAAGAGCAGGGTGGGGATGCTGCCTGCTGTGGATATGCAGTTATAGGAAGGGAAAAGGCCCGGAAAAGCAAAGACCTTGCATCAATAACTGTTCTTCTCCCTTTCTTGTCAGAGAAATTACTCCTACAGAAAAGAGCTCCGTGTTATCCTCCCACCTTCTTTTGAAAACTGTTTTATTTTAAATATTTTATTTATGTTAAAAGGCAAGAAATTAACGAAGGCAAATCTTCTATACTCTTCTCCCTTCTCCCTACCCACAAATGCTGGCAACAGCCATAACTTGGCAGGGCTGAAGCTAGGAACCAGAAACTCAATGCAGGTCTCCCACCTAAGGGGCAGGAGCCCAGCTACTTGAGCTCAGTTACCCGATGCTCTCAGGGTGTGCATGAGCAGGAAGCTGGAAGCGGGAGTGCAGCTGGGACTTGAACTCCTGCTCCCCAGGATGTGGGCATCACTGTCTGTTACGCAGCTGCTTGTGTCCACCTCCACCCTCAGTATGCTGCTTCGTTTCATCCCTTTTGGGGAAGATTTCTTTCTCCTCCTTCTTAAAATCAAAAGGTGTGTGCTTAGTGAAAAGCCCTCCCCCAAAATGAAAGTTTTGATCCCATGTTGCTCTTGCATCTTTTTTTTTTTCAAGATTTACTTATTTTTTATTGGAAAGGTAGATTTCCAAAGAGAAGGAAAGACAGAGAGAAAGATCTTCCATGTGCTAGTTCACTCTCCAGTGGTCGCAATGGCCAGAGCTGAGCCCATTTCAAGCCAGGAGCCAGGAGTCTTTTCTGGGTCTCCCAACTGCACGCAGGGTTCCAAGGACTTCGGCCAATCTCCACTGCCTTCCCAAGCCACAAGCAAGGAGCTGGTTATAAAGTGGAGCAGCTGGGACATGGACCAGCACCCATATGCGATTTGGGGCTTGCAACTAGAGAATTAGCTCGTGGAGCCGTGGTGTCAGCCCCATTTTTGCTTCTTGGTAATGTATGTGGGTCAAGTTAGTCCTGATTGCATTTTCCCCACAAAAAGAAAAAAGATTCACATTGAGGCTTTGAAATGTCAATATAGTCAACGGGACAGGTGCAACTTTCAGTCTTTTGGAGCTCTCTGCCCACCCCTACGTGGATAGCCCAATAAGGGGATGCCATGACTGTAGTAAACCCCTGTGAGACCCCTTCCTAAAACTGGGGTGGTAGTTGCAGAACTTACAAAGTCATGTCTTTCTATATAAAATCCTTTTCCAAGAAATAGACCCATGTGAAATGAAAAGCCAAGCCAAATGCTTCCATGTCTCCTTGAAGCTCATCCTGAACTTACTCTGAGAAAAAAAAATACTTGTCTTGGCACATCAGTCCCTTTCCCTATTATTGTAAATAAGATTTCCGTAATGGACTGCCCAGCGGTGCCTTCCTGATGTGATTGCAAGAAGCCTGCTTGGCTGTACTGAGAAATCTTATTTGCTACCATAAATAATAAACTTGTTTTCTACAAAAGTAATTTCTTTGGGGAATACCAATCTCAAATATTCTCATCCTCTCTGAGTCCTTAATGTGTTTTGCAGCTGAGTATCTTGGGGTACATTTCAGCAAATCCTGAACTGGCTTTCTGATCTCATCCCAAAGAGAACCACTATTAATCTGAAACATTTGCCTCAACACAGCAATTTGGTGAAATTATAATTGAAACATGGTACTTGACCCTGGGGGGACCATGGAGAAAGGGATTGGCTGTGGTTGGTTCTCATGCATCATTTAACGCCTGCTGCTGCTACATCAAAGTCTTGCTTATATCTTAACTGTAGAAACCTTTTATTAACAGTGTTTCACTGGAGATGTAGAATCCTGTGCTCCCTGCCAGCTCTCTCCTTGTTCCCTATTTGTCTCTCTTTCTTTTTCCCTAAATTGGATTACTCTGATTAATAATAATCTTATGAAAACAGAGCTTGCTTTGGGATTCTGGAGACTATTGAGCAGAACATAATTAAACCACTATTGTGCCATTTAATTGAGGAAAGGACATTTGAAATGAAAGGAAATTGGTAAATTTCAGTTATTAATTTCACATACACCATATAATAAGCTGGGTTTACAAGCAATTGCTAGAAGCCTTCCAGATCCACCTAAAAAGAAGAAAGGAAAATATAATGTCACCTATTTCTAAGTGAATAAGTTCTGCTAAATCATTGAGGGGTGCTAGAGGGGGTGACTAAAATATTTTTACTAATCGTGTTTACATTTTGAAGTTGTTTTAATTAAAACAGTCACTTGGACTCTGTATGGTGTAAACTTTTAATTAGGGAATCTCAACGGAACTTGAGCTGTGGTTACGCATCAAGGTGAAGGAATTCATGATGGGGGAAGGGTTTGGGGTGAAGGGGGGGGAATCCCAGTACCTATGAAATTGTGTCATGTAATGCAATGTAATTAATGAATAAATGAATATTAAAGAAAAAAAAAACAGTCACTTGAACCAAATAAAATGAACACTCCATGCTTTGTCTATAGCAGTTGTAGCAATAGAACTGGCTCATGACTAGCCAGGATATTAACTACATTTCCTGCAAGTTGGTCGATGCCACGTGACTAAGTTCTCACCCATGAGGTGAATTGTTTCCTCTGAATTTTGTCTTGAAAAAGACTGGGTATCAATATGTCTCTTCTTCCTTGTTGCTGGAATGTGTTTGTAGGAGCCAGACCCACTGGCTGAGATAAGAAGATGTGTGCTGAATGTTTAAGGATGGCAAAGGAAATTGAATGTTCAGGATAGTAGAGTTGTTCAGGGCCACTTACACAAACTCTTCCATGAGGAAGAAATGTACTTCTATTTGGTGCGAGGCACCACATTTTAGAATATCGTTGTTACATCACTATCATCTGATTCTTTACTTAGCTTTTGAAGCACACACCGTATACAGATCTCTATATGTGTCATGATACAAGTCTTTGGTATATTGATGGCCAAGTTGGGTGGTTGCAGAAACAGATAACAGACACTTGGACTCAGGCTACAAAAACACAGTGCACTTTTGACTCTTCAGGGTACCAAATTGAGGAGTGGGGTAAGATATTTTTCACAGTGAAAACAAGACATTTAGTGACACTTAGAAGGAGCCTTGTTGATGCTTTAATCTGGTGGTTCCAATGGTATCTGCTGCTCTGAAGTGCTTGAAGGAGGTTTTCTTTACAGAGGACTGGCCCTTAGGCTGGGAGACCACAGGTGGACCAGAGCAAAGCACAGCAAATGGTGGCCTGGAACAAGCTGACCCAACTCATTCATGTACTTATTTTATATGTAGCTACTTATTTAGCTACATAGTGACAGTTGAGTGTAAGTAGTTGTGATGGATAATATACAAACAGTAAAACCTAACATTTTAAATTATCTGGCCCTTTATGAGAAAAAAATGCATATTTTGAAAAGTTTTCTATAAGATTTTAGTGTAAGTCAGGTTTGAGAGTCACTGATGACAATTTGTAGCCTGCATTTAGAAAAACATCAAGCTAGAGGCAGAGAAAATAAGGTGACTTGTTCAGTGTTGCAAAGCTAAGACATGATTGAAAAATATCTATTTTTCATCCTCCTGCCGCAGCACCATCTCTCTAATGATGCTGCCAGCTTCATTAAAAGTCAGCCTTTCCACTTGACCATTGTGAAGCTCAGCTGACAGCAATCAGTTCACTGGCAGCGTTTGAAGATGAATAATACAGTGAATTGACTCGTCATCTGGCAGTGTGACGGGCATGCATGCCAGAACGCCTTCCCTTTGTCATAGGCACCATCTGGACCTAAAACCATGTGGAATTTCCAACAAATGGCATTTGATAGACATATGTGATGAGAATCTCTGAAGCCAAAAGTTTGGGGAGAGTGAGAATGGAGTCTTGATGGAGTCTCATTTATTGGTTGGTTTGTTCATTCAGCATTTACTTGTGTCTAAGAAACCAAGAACAATGTTGAGCCCCAAGGGTTGAGCTTTGTCTTCATGGATCCTAGAATATGATGGAGGAGTTAAACAATTAATACAAATAATAGATGGCTAATTAGATGGATAAAATAGACAACTGTAGTTAGCATGAGTTAGTTATACACAAGCATTGTGACAAAAAGGCAGCAATTACCCAACGGACCAAGTCCCTCTTTGACCAGGTAAGCTTTGACTTACTTTGAATACACTAATTCATTTAATGTCTGTAACAGTACAGAGAAGGTAGATACTATGTTAGCCCCCATTTAAAATTTTTTATTTGAAAGTTAGAGATGGGAGCAGTGGTGAGGAGACAAAGAGACATCTTCCATTTGCTGGTTCATTCCCTAAATGGCCACAGTAGCCAGTGCCAGACCAATTTGAGGCCAGGAACTTCTTGCTGGTCTCCCATATAGGGGCAGGGGGTCCAGGGACTTGGCCCATTTTTTACTGTTTTCCCTGAGAGGAATTAGCAAGAAGTTTGATTGGAGATTACACAATTTGTACTCAAAACAACACCATGTGAATGAGCTTTATGTGCTATGCCGCAGTGATGAACCCACTAGCTCCAGTTTTGCAGATAGAGAAACTGAAGCACAACTTCAGTTAATTGGTTTGCCCGAGGCTGCATCGCTAAGAAATGGGAAAGCCAGGGGTAGGCATTTGGCAATGTTTTGAGACCCTGTTGGGACACTTATATTGAAGTGCCTGGGTTGTTTCGTACCTGTTTCCAATTGCATTTTCCTGCTGATACGCACCCTGGAAGCCAATAGGGGAAGATTCCAGTAGTTGGGTACCTGCCACCATGTGGAAGACTCGGCTACTCCACTTTCCTCTATCCAGCTTCTAGCCAGGAAAGCAACAGGTGATGGCTCAAGGACCTGAGTCCTGTCTCCAACATAAAAGAGACCTAAATGAAGTTCCTGGCTTCTGGATTCAGTTTACCAAACCCTAACCATTTCAGACATTTGTGAAATGGACCAGCAGATGGGAGATCTTTTTGTCTCTGTCACAGGGCCTTTCAAATATATAAATGTCTTTTTGCAAAACAAAACAAAACAAAACAAAACAAAAAAAACACTTGCATCTGTAATGAACCAGCACATACTTTTCTTGTTTTATTCACAAAATAATACAGTGTAACAAGCATTTTTGCATCATTTACATTGTCTTAGATATTGTGTGTAATCATAGGGAGGATGTGTGTAGTAAGTGAATACTATAAAGGATTTGAACATCTGTGAGTTTGATATTTACAGAGAGCCCTGGAACCAATCCCCCAGAGATACCAGGGAATGACTGTAGGAAGGTCTGATCCCAGCATCCTTGCAAGTGTATTTTATGCCCCAAATCAAAGGATGCTGTCCTAACAGAGCACCATTGATGCTGTTTGATATCTGTCACAATGCTTGGCTTTTATAAGCATTTTATAAGTTAAGTGATGAATTGTAAATGAGTGAACTAAGGCTCACACACATCTATCCCCATCATCCTCCCAAGAATAATTTCTGGTGTGAAATGTGTTGTTTGGGTCTCACATGACTCATCCCCATTTTTTTCCTTTCTGAGGTTTTGAGCTATTTCAGCACAAACACTGCTGAACTCTCATGTGAGAGGTGGAATACAATCATTAGACAGAGCTCATTAAATCAGCTAAATGATTCTGAAGTAGGAACCAGAGCACCATAATTTACTAAAATGTTTGAAGTATTAGTATGCAGTGAGAATACTAAAAATATGAAGCAAAACAGCTGTAAGATTGCTGCAAAGAAAAAAAAAGGCAATCAATCACCAACATAGAGGCTCCGGCGATCTCCTGTGGCAGTTTCCTAGCACAGAAAGCACTGTTCAGCATGCCATGAAGCCAGCTCAGAGTCCTAGGAGGTCTACAAAGATAAGATTGTTCTGAAGTTTCTGCAGGGAGAACCAGCAGCCTAATTCTCTGCAAACCAACTCTGAGTGCTATCTTGGTGAACCTGAGGCTGTGAGTATTTGAGACAAGTTGGAGTGGTTTTCTCCTGGTGGCTGAAATCCATTCAGTCCCCGGGTGGCAAGAATGTACTGCCTGTGACTACAAGGATGCTTCTTCCAGGCACATGGAGCTCTGAATGGCAAAATTGGTCTTCCCAGTAATCAATGTCCCAAAGGTATCCAGGTATTTGTTCAGCTCCTGGAATATTTAGCCTATATGAGATGGAAGGGGACTGTGTTGGTTGATGTATATGTTTTGAAAGATTTCAAACCCTGGCCATAATTGTCCCATCAAATATCTACCTTCCTTGTTCTGTCTTTGTACACGGAAGAAGTGTTGTAGATCTTCTTCAACTCTTTGGCTAACTCATAATTTAAGGCCCAGGTTAAATGTTTTCTCAGAAGACCCATGCTGAATTTTACAGTGGGTTAATCTTTTCTATATTTTCTTTTCCTGTACATTGCTAGAATAACCTAATATCTTTTGCTCTGTGAACATTAACTGATTTTTTTTTTGCAAGCCGGTCACACGTGTGACCATGTGTAGAAGACTAGTAGTTGTATGGAAGAATGACTGTGTCTTGGAATCCGCTGAGCTTTATTTGACATCTATAAGAGCTTGCTAGGGCTTGTGGTGTAATTCTTGTTATTGGTTTGATAGTTGCTTTTGAACTCTCATAATATGAGTTTCTCCAAAGAAGAACCTGAAGCAATATCTTGGATGGAGGAAGTTAATTTGGAAGCAGATTCCCAGGAAACCAAGAGAGAGAGCTGGGGAAAGTGAGTGAGGGAAGGAAAAAAGACAGGGAATGGGCTCCCTGGGAGCCAGATGCTGTCTTTAGGCAGGACCTAAAGACTTGAGAACTCAACTCCTTGTTTGCCCATGTAGAAGGCACCGCCCTGCAACCCCCAGGTAGTTCCTTCCCTGGACTGTTACCTAAGCAAAGAGCAGAGAGAGAGAGAGAGAAAGAGGGAGAGAGAGTGAGAGTGGTAGAATCAGGAGATGGGAGGGGAGCTATCAACCTTGCTGCAAGGAAATGTGACCTCAGCCACTAATCCAGAATACATTGTATTTAAGCACATTTTCTATTCTGGGTAAAGATGGTGAACTGTTTTGGAGAGAATGAGTGGGTTATTTTTGAAAAATTTTCATGTAAAGAAAAAAGCAAACATACCAAGTTAAGGGCTCATATAGACACATTAGGGGAAGGGTGACACTAGATTTTAATCCTTCTGCATGGCCTTGTCACTAGTTTGGTAAAATGACAAGCATGTGCCGCAAAGGAAACAGGCTCAGGGCCCAAAGTAGATACAGGTCAAAAATGTAAGAAACGTTGCTGTTGGGGCCGGTGCCATGGCGTATTTATCTAATCCTCTGCCTGTAGCATTGGTATCTTATATGGGTGCCGGGTCATGTCCTGGCTATTCCACTTCAATCCAATTCCCTTCTTATGGCCTGGGAAGGCAGTAGAGGATAGCTCAAGTACTTGGGCCCCTGCACTCTCACGGGAAACCTGTAAGAAGCTCCTGGCTTTGGATTGGCCCATCTGCAGCCATTGCAGGATTTTCTCTTTCTCTCTCCACCCTGCTCCTCCCATGTGTCTCTGCTCTCTGTAATTCTGCCTTTAAACTAAAAATAAATAAATCTTATTTTTAAAAAAGATATATTGCTGTTAATTTTTGTACTCTTCTTTTCTCCTTCTCTCTGGTATCATCTGTTTCTCTTTTTCTTCTTACAGATTGAAAGGTGTATATTCTCGAAAATTTGGAAATCAAATTTAAATCAAAGAAGGAAATAAAGGCTGTTTGTTATTCCCTTACTCAGATATAGCCACACTGAACATGCATGTTCCTGTGATTATCACACACACACACACACACACACACGAATTACATGACTCTAAAGGAGCTTCTACTATCCACAACAGATCGAGAATATTTTCAACTCCGCAGGCCATAAGGTCTAAATCACAACTACTTAAAAACAGCCATAGATAATGTACAGAAGAATGAGTCTGGCTGTCTTCCAATGCAACATTATTTAGTCAGCACAGGGTCTGTGGTTTGCTCAGCCCTGATCTAGGGAAAATGCTAATAACACACCTCCAGAAATACCTGCTTTTTTCACTTTTTTAAAATAACAAAATGGAATCACAATACCTAGGCTATCTTGTATGCACTTAAATATTTATTGGCCTTCATAATGTGCCAGCTGATATACAGCTGTGCAGACAATGGTGAACAAGATAAACAAGACCCTGTTCTCACGGAATTTACGGCAGAAAGTGCAATTAACACAGCAAGTGCTCTGAAATTGACACAGGGAGGGGATTGTGATGAGAAAAATCAGCATCTTAGTGTTGCATAATTTTTGCAGTCAGCTTCCTATAAGTGCTGATTCATAGGCATTTAATTTTCTTAATTGTTTCCATTATAGACCCTTCCTGTCAAAACATTTCTTGGGACTAAATCTTGATGAAAAATTCACTTTTTCTCCACAGGCTAAATTTCCTCAAATGGAATAGCTGAGTTGAAAGATATACATGTTGTTTCAGTCTTTTGCTAGGCTTAGCCAAACTGATTTTCAAAAAACTTACAGCGACCTATACCTCCACCTGATATGATCTTTTTTCCTTACTCCTTTGTACAGCCACACTGAGTGTTGTGAATTGGTGACATAAAATTGAAGCATCATTCTAAGCTTTGAAATAAATTAAGAGACAGGGAATTATTTGTAGGAGCATATCCCATTTCAGATGTTTTGTCTCTAAAAGGATTCTGTGAGCTGAACTCTGTATAATGTTAGAGATAAATCTCAGAAGTTTTCTAGGGCTAGGTGGTGTAGGCTATTAACTATTTTTTAAAAGACTTTTTAATTGGAAAGACAAATTTGCAGAGAGAAGGAGAGACAGAAAGATCTCTGTCCATTGATTTACTCCCCAAGTGGCCACAACAGCCGGAGCTGAGCTGATCTGATCAGAAGCCAGGAGCCAGAAACCTCTCGTGGGTCTCCCATGCAGGTGCAGGGTCCCAGGGCTTTGGGACATCCTCTACTAGTTTCCTAGGTCACAAGCAGGGAGCTGGCTGGGAATTGGAGCAGCCAGGACACAATTTATTTATTTTTAAATAAATATTTAAAGATTTATTTATTTTTATTGCAAAGTCAGATATACAGAGAGGAGGAGAGAGAACGATCTTCCATGCAATGATTTGTTCCCCAAGCTGCTGCTGCGCCTATCTTAACCCAGGAGCCAGGAGCTTCCTCCAGGTCTCCCATGCGGGTGCAGGATCTCAAGCCATCCTCGACTGCTTTCCCAGGCCACAAGCAGGGAGTGGGATGGGAAGCGGGGTTGCCAGGATTAGAACCAGTACCCATATGGGATCCCGGCATTTTCAAGATGAGGACTTTAGCTGCTAGGACACGACACCGGGCCTGGCTATTAATTGTTTTTAAGATGGACCAGAAACTATACCAAACAATTTAAATTGGCTTGGATGTGGTTTCTCCTCCAAGGGTTCATATGTTTGATTCCCAGTGTGGTGATGTTGTGAGCTGTTAGGAGGGAGTCTTCAGGTCACTGGGGGCCCTCCCAAGGGAGGGATTAAGGTAGCTCTCACGGACCTTGATTTGTTCTTACAAGGAAGTTGTTATAAAAGAGCAAGCTAGGGTCTTTTCTGGCTTTCTGGTCTCCCTGTCACACGTTTCTGCCACAAAAATGTTTGTTGTATGACATAGCAAGGTAGCCTCGCCAGAGTTTAACCACGTGCTGATGCTGTGCCCGTGAACCTCCAAAACTGAGCTGGATGAACCTCTTTATGAAGTACCCAGCCTCAGGTATTTTTATAGCCACAGAAAAACACGGACACATAATATGTGCAAATTAAGCCTCGGAGCAAAATGCAAACAATGTCAAATGGAAGTCCCAGAACAAAACAGAACTGCAAAGCCAGATGGTGGTGGAGCTGGACCCTGAACTGCTTGGATCCTAAGTAGCAGTTGCAAGCTGGCACCTTGCAGTCTGTTTTCTTTGGCTCTCATGTATGAGCTGGCACATGTTTAAACGTTTGACGTAGTGAAAAATGTTAAAAGAAAATTTGGAAATATCACATAAAATTAATGCTTAAAAATTTGAAAAAGCACTTGGCCACACAGGAGTCACACTCCCACATGCTCATAGCTGAGTAGACCAGAGGGTTCTTCCTTCCACATACAGGCTAGGTATTCCTAGGGTGATACTGTTGAGCCAAGAGTCCTGCTCCTTCACTGGCATTGGTGTGGGTATTGTTAGGGACAGAGCAAATGGCTGTTTGTGGTGTGCCCCTTTGCCTCCTCATCCAATTCATTTCTCATGTCCATTTGTTTGTATGAGTTTTTGCCCTGAAGTTACTGCTGAGCCAGGAGAAGGGACAGGACTGACAAAGGGGCAGATGTAGGTCTATCGCACCATGGTGGTCAAGCATCAGTCCCAGTATAGACCACATTTTATATGTGTGTCTAGGTGACAGTGGACCAAGCTATGGTGGAAACTTTTAGTTTCCTGACTTCTTCTCCTCTCTTTTCACACTATTCTCTCTGCTTGTCATTTGTACATGATATAAGTTTCCTTTTAGTACACCTCATTACATGTTTCTTGGCCACATGGGGCTCCTCACTGCATCTCACCTTGGCACATGATCTTACCATGGTCTGTCTTGAGGGCTCTGGAGTGTCTGGTCCCATTTTTCCCTGATTTATTGAGTTTATTTCTATCAAACACCGTGCCCCATGGCTAGGAATATGCACATCTCTTCTCTTCTGGGAGCAAAGGCAGAAATTGGCCTGCCCCATGCCGTTGGTAACTCATTACCATCTGTCTATCTCTCTAGCCTAGAGAGATAGTGACTTGGAGAGCCGGAGCTTGGTTGCTGAAGTATTTATTTGATGTGTTATATATTTAAGATTGTATTATGCAAAAAAGAAGTCAGCTTTGATACATATGCACTTCCTACCATGTACTATACCGAGTCAGAGAGTACCAATCCACAAGGGATTATCTAAGAGTTTAGATGTGCTATCAGAGTGTGGGGAGACAATCCAAGAGTGTGTTCTGTACACCTGTAGAAATAGCTCAGAGCTAGCCAAGTGGAGGAGGCTTTATCAAGGTTCTGCAATACTGGGTTATGTGTTAAGAGAGAGCTGTTGAAAATACCAGCTCAGGGGGCTGCCATGCTGGTGTAGCAGGCTAGGCTTCCACACCAACATCTCTTATAGGCACCTATTCAAGCCTGAATATTCCGTTTCCCATCCAGCTCTCTGTTTGTGGCCTGGGAAAGCAGTTGAGGATAGCCCAAAGCCTTGGGACCCTGCACCCACATGGGAGACTCAGAAAAAGCTCCTGGCTCCTGGCTTCGCATTGGCTCAGCTCTGGCCATTGTGGTGTCTTGGGGAGTGAACCAGCGGATGGAAAGATCTTTCTCTTTGTCTCTCCTTCCCTTGTAAATCTGCCTTTCCAATAAAAAAAAATGATTTTTTTTAAAGGAAGAAGTCATTGCCTGCATCCTATATCAGATTATCTGGCTCTAGTTCTGACCCTAGTTGTTACCTGCCAATGCAGACCTTGGGAGGGAGCAGTGATTCAAGTACTTCAATCCAACCACTGCATATAGGAAACTTGATTGAGTTCTTGGCTATAGGTTTCAAGCTTGCCCTAAGAAAAGACTGAAGTCTCACTCTGCTTCGTTGCTCATTGCCCAAGTACCACTTTTTCTCTTTGACATCCAATATGTGTTGAAGCCATAGTCTATACCAGGCTTCCCAAGGAACCTAATACACTTGAACTTACCATAATCTTGACAGGGTAGGAATTTATAGCTTTGTTTCACAGATAAGGAAATTGGGGTAGAAAACTAAAGTGACTTTGTACAAGGTCACAAACTAAGTAAGCAGCAGGGAAGAGGATTGCCACACTCTTTTGCCTGGCTCCAAGTGATGTACTCTTCCCATGAAAGCATGCTGACCCTATAGAAGATCCTTCATTCCCACTCAGCTGTTCTGCAAATTCTGTTCCTATTTGTATAAACACACTTCTTATGATGTTTGTTCATCATCTGTCTTTCCCCAGAGATTTCACATGAACCCAAGAAGAATTTCATGTTTAGTCATTGTTGCACCCCTGGTGCCATGTGTATGCCTACTGCTGGTGCCATGTGTATGCCTACTGCTGGTGCCATGTGTATGGATCTCTTGGACATATGAAGAAACAAATGATAATGCCTTTTTCCTCCCACCGTTATAAAAGTTAATGTTGGATTCCATCTGCCTGAAGAGAATGCAAATTAGAACAAATATCTATAGCTGTTTCTCAACAATTATAAAATTGTAAACGTTCATTTTATATTTTATTTATTTAGAGCTCCATTATGCAAAAAAGAAATCCATTTATGTGAAAGTCTGGGGAAGAAACCTCTTTCCCTACTTGTCTCGCTTCTGCACATTATGGTATCTCAAAACATTACAAAACCAGCCACCTGTCTTTTGTCACAATAGAATATGCATCCTTGTAACAGCTGTGTTCTCACTGCTGCCAGTGTCTTCATAACAAAGCTATGAGGGTTTTTTTTTATTATCTTGGCATAATTTATTCATTATAGATGTGACCAAATGGGTTGCAGCATGCCAGGACCACCTAATGGCTGTAAGACAGGAAATCATCTGCCTACCAGACAAGAAAGGCAATCACACATGGAGCAAGGAATGCTGAGCCACAAACCTATTATAAGGAGTGGTTTCTGATCTCAGCTTTACCACATACTGTCTGTAGTCTCAGAAGCTCCATAATTGTTCATTTCTACAAACCTTTGTTTCCAGAACTATGTGTGATGTAGGGACATTAGAATACCTGTAGATCAGGAAGCACAGCAATATGCCCCATATTGTACCACCTGCTGCTGCCAACTTCATTGCAGGAGTTACTAATCAGCCACTACATGTGTTCCCGCTGGTTCAGGGTGCAGCTTCGTACAGCTTATCACAGCACTTGCTGTAGCTGTCACCCACCAGTCACTGACCAGTGTCAGGCCAACAGTGTCAGACCAAATACAGGTGGAGGTGTTAGTCAGATGACAGATTCATACATGACAGGGAACAAGATCACAGTAGGACAGGTTAATTCTCAGAAATCTTCCATGCTTGATCTGGAAACCAGTGCCCTGGCTGTGAAGATGACACAGGTCATGCTCTGAGTTGACCCTGGGTCACTAGGCCTGTCTGATGTCTGTTAAAGCTGAGATCCAGTACTTCACAGAGGTAGTGGAGGTATATTCTTTCTGGAGCCCTGCTAGGGAGTCATTGCTAGGATACAGTGATGAAGGGGCCTGCAGTCCTATTTGTCTTGGGATGTAGCCTGAAACTCTGAGATTTTTCCTGACTTGGAGGAGAGGGGTAATGTTTTTTTTTTTTTTTTTTAAGTTTTCAGAACCTGAGTATGGGACTCTCTAGCTTGCTGTTTGGATATGGGCTTCTTGCAGCTGGATTCTACCACAGAAAACTGAATTTTCATGATAGATAGTCCAGTAGGTGAAGAAAGGCCACTGTTTACCAAGTAAAAATAAACACAAGAATGTTCTATCCAATTTGTGGGTTTGCTGTAGAAGCTAGAACCTTAGTGTAGATCACCACTAAAAAGTATCAGACAGTCTTCAGATAACTTCCACAATGAGAATTCCTGGGACTTGATAAAAAAAAAAAAAAGAATCCAGAGTATATTTCTGAACTTATACTAAAGGGAGCAACCATACTCATAGTGACATCAACATTAGACATTTCTTTTTTTTTTTTTAAAGATTTATTCATTTTTATTGGAAAGCCGGATATACAGAGAGAAGGAGAGACAGAGAGGAAGATCTTCCGTCCGATGATTCACTCCCCAAGTGAGCCGCAACGGGCCGGTGCTGCGCCGATCCGATCCCGGGAACCAGGAACCTCTTCCAGGTCTCCCACGCGGTTGCAGTGTCCCAAGGCATTGGGCCGTCCTTGACTGCTTTCCCAGGCCACAAGCAGGGAGCTGGATGGGAAGTGGAGCTGCCGGGATTAGAACCAGCACCCATATGGGATCCCGGGGCTTTCAAGGCGAGGACTTTAGCCACTAGGCCACGCTGCCGGGCTCAACATTAGACATTTCATCACTGTCAGTGGAAGTAGTTAGCTCTGGAAGATATTAGCAAAGAGGAAAAAAATGAATTCATTCAGAGGAAACATATGTATGTACACACACACATACACTCACAGAGATGGGTGTGTGGAAGGACTTAAGCATTATTGCCCATATTAACTGTCTGCTATAAGCCTAGCATAAAATGCTTCACAAATTCCATCCCACCTCACTCTTGCAGAAGTCTTGAATGATTAAAGAGCTTTATTCTACCCCAATAAAGGAAACCGAGGCTCAGTTCTTCATAAGCTGAGTGATAAGCTTCTAAGGCCTAAGGATCTAGAATATAATGCTTAATTACCAGTCAGAGGCAGCACTCTATGGAAATTTTACGGTGATTGTTTCGGAGTTCAGGGATTAGAAGTGTTCACCAATTACGCTCTTCATAGTCGTCTGAGTTTTCCAAAATTTCAACATTAAAATCTTTAAGCCTTTTATTTGCTTTTTAATGTGTTAGTATAGAGAGAAGAGATTTCATGAATTTCATAGCCATGATTCCAAGATTACAATTTTTTAAGAAGGACTTTTATTTGTTTTTGTTGGAGAGGCAGGTCAGGTTTGTGGAGAGAAGGAGAGAAAGAAAAGAACACAACTTTTACAACTATTGAAAATCAGGGTGAGGCAATAAAAAAGAAAAACCACAGGACTGAGAGTTCAGAGCTTGAGTCAGAGGACATGCATTTAACACTGAGTTCTGTGTAATAGCTGTCTCACCTCAGGCTCGTGATTCCACTTGTCTAGGTCTTAGTTTCCTTTCCTTTTAAAAAAAAAGATTTATTTATTTTTATTGCAAAGTTAGAAATACAGAGAGGAGGAGATACAAGAGGAAGATCTTCTGTCTGATGATTCACTCCCCAAGTGACTGCAGCGGCCAGTGCTGATCCGAAGCCAGGAGTCAGGAGCTTCTTCTGGGTCTCCCACATGGGTATGGGGTCTCGAGGCTTTCAGCCATCCTTGACCACTATCTCAGGCCACAAGCAGGAAGCTGGATGGGAAACAGGGCCCCCGGGATACAAACCAGTGCCCGTATGGGACTCCGGCGCATTCAAGGTGAGGATTTTAGCTGCTAGGCCACCACACTGGGCCCTTGGTTTCCTTTTCTATGACATGTGGTGATGAGACCTAGAGATCTGTACAACTCTAGATTGGAAATTACACAGGTTTATTAGAGTGGGCTTTAGAGCCCAGCATTTGTGTGCATCCATCTGCATTTTTTTTCCTTTCTGGAAAGTGATGATTTTTTTTTAAAGATTTATTTATTTTCATTGGAAAGGCAGATTCACAGAGAGGAGAGACAGAAAGAAATCTGTACCATCCACTGGCTTATTCCCCAAGTGGCCACAGTGGCCAGAGCTGAGCCAGTTCAAAGCCAGGAGCTTCTTCTGAGTCTCCCACATTGAGTGCGGGGTCCCAAGGCTTTGGGCCATTGTCAACTACTTTCCCAGGCCACAAGCAGGGAGCTGGATGGGAAGTACAGCAGCCAGGACAGGAACCAGCACTCATTAGGAGATCCCCGTGCCTGCAACACTAGGTTATTGCTCCAGGCCCAAGTGATGATTTTTTAAGAATCAAACTCTTTTGGGTTACATAGTGTTAAAAAATATATAGTGTTTCCTGTGTGGGTGCTCTGGAAGTCACATGCGTTGCTTCATATTAGAAGCATGAGTTTCTTAAATGTGTTTAAATTTAAACACAGCCATGGTTCTCATCCTGTGCACCTTGGTATAGATTGTGCTTTGTGTATTTAGTCCTCTTCTTTCATCGATGTCTACTTGGTTGTCTAGTCTAAATTTAATGATTTGGTGATGGGGAGATCGTGGTGATAATGTTGAATTACTACATGGTGTCTTATTAAGTTGGTTGCATTTATAGATCTTAAGAGGCCCTAGGGTGATAAAAATCTGAGTTATGCATTGTATTAAGGAGAGTTATATAAAGGCTGTGGAATATTAATTTCGTAATGATTCACCTTACAGTTTTATGAGGCTAAATATAAAAAGATTCTGTGAATAATTAAACCCATGGTCTATAAACTGAAGTCTAGGGGGCGAAAGAGTAATTACAAGTGAAGAGAGCAAAACCTTTTTCATCCTGCTGAAATCAAGCCAATTCAGTCTTGGCCCCTTCCTGCAAAATTTGCTACCTCGATTTTCTTAAAACTTTGCATAAATGTATACATTTGGAGCCTGAGGGGGATTGGTTCCAGAACTCTGTCAATGTTCATGTCTCTTTTATTTACTTTTTTAAAGATGATATATTTATTTTGCTTGAATGAGTTAAAGAAAGAGAAGCAGAGACAACTAGTATATCTTGCACATACTGGTTTACTCCCCTACGCTGATCTGAAGCTGGGTGCCATGAGTTTCTGTTGGGTCTCCAATGTGGGTGTAAGGGCCCTCTGCTGCCTTCCAAGGCCATTAGCAGGGAGCTGGATCAGAAGAGGAGCAGCTAGGACCCGAACCAGCACTCATAAGAGATGCCTACACTATAGAGGATTAGCCCACTACACTGCCACATCACCCGCTCATGTCCCTTTTATGAAGTGACACAGTGTTTGCTTACAATCAATGCATATACCCCATATACTTTAAATCATCTGTATATTACACAAAATACCTAATATAGCATAAATGTGATCCAAGTATTTATTATACTGCATTGTTTAGGGAATAGTGAGAAGAAAAAAGTCTATACATGTTTGGCACAAATGCAATTTCTGAAAAATATTTTCCATCTGAAGATGGTTGACTTTGTGGATGCAGAATGTGGGGATATGGAGGGCTGGCTATTAGGGATGCAAACTAAAGAAAAAATAAAATGTGGACATTTTCTGCCTTATTATTATTTGCACTATTCTTCATTTAACCTCTGAATATATTTTATCTTTAAAATCTGAATATTTTGTAAACCCTTTCCCAGGTTACACCTTTGAAAATGACTTCTACAGTAAAGCATAGTCTTGCACATGCGTCATGAAATTACTTGTATTCTAACCTTTCAAATCGCCCTATCTAGAAGTTATACAAATGGGCAGTCAGCACGTAGAATGAAACTCAGTATTATCGGTCAGGAAGGAACTGCAAACTCAGATCACAATGGGATACTATCTTGTCTCTTAAAATGGCTGGTATGTGAAAACTGACCATACCGAGTGTTGATGAGGACGTCTGGTGGAAGGACAGAGTGGTAAATCACTTTGGAACACAGTTTTCAATTTGTTATGAAATCAGAAATTCTTTTTTTTTTTTTTAAAGATTTATTTTATTTTTTATTACAAAGTCAGATATACTGAGAGGAGGAGAGATAGAGAGGAAGTGGCTGCCGGGATTAGAACCAGCGGCCATATGGGATCAAGGCGAGGACCTTAGCCACTAGGCCATGCTGCTGAGCCCAAAATCAGAAATTGTTAACCTAAGACTTAACCAATTCTATTACAACCTAAGCTGTTGTAGGCCCTTGGGGAGTGAAGCACTGGATGGGATTGAATTTTCTCATATCTCCACTTCTCCGGCCCCCTCTGCGCACCCCCACTGTTCAAATTGGTTGATTGAAGTAAGAAGGTTTAAGATGCCTTTTGTAATCTCTTACTGGTGGATTAACATCCTTAGAAGTTGATCTTCCATGATCTTGATTCCAAATCAGAAAACAGTTTACTCAGGGGAGCTAGTAACTACATTTGGTCAAACTTAAGGAATTTTTTTAAGAAACAAAAGAGATTAACATATAGAAATAACTAGAAATTATTATGCTGTGAAGAAAACTGTCAGTACTTCTCTGTGGTTGGGTTCACACATTCAAGAGAAATTACTCTGATTGGAGATCAGTTGAAAACTTCTGTTACTTGATCTTATCTGGGTCCCAAATTAATTCTCCCTGTGTTGAATGCGTGGTTGGCACACTGTGTATTCTTCTAGAAAATTTCTGTAGCACTTTAGAAATGTTCGCCTACATCAGTCCAGGTGACACACTAATCAACCCACTCAGACTCTTAAGCCCTTCACTTCTAGCAGTGACAGCTTGCATAGTCGTCCCCCCACCCCCAAATCAAGGCAGTGCTGTTAGAATCATCTTGGCTTGTCAGCAAGGTTTAGATTTCACTTGATTGATGTCTTCTCAGGATCTTTTTTTTTCAGAAGGATGAACTCCATGTGGGAGCATTTCACCTGGTTTTAGGGTGACGGAGAGTATTCATTCAGAGATTTATATGTCTTCTGCACATGAACAATTTGCCTTCCAGGCAAGAAATTAAGGTTTTGATTCCAAATGGAAGGGGGCACATTGAAGCATTGAAGAGGGGAATCATGATATAATCTACACCACACACAGTCCCTTGGCCGGAAGTCTCTGAGTGTCTGTTGTGTGCCTTGTCCCAGGCCATGGGGACATGAAGAGGACAAAGCAATGCCTCCCTCTTTGTGAACATTCTAGTAAGGGGAGGAAAGCAGCAAGCGAGAGTGGAATGTCAAAGTCACTCAAAAAATAAACAGGGTTAGAGATTAGGGTGTAATAGTCAGGAAGTTGAACTGTATTGGAGTTGAATTGTGTATTGGAATAGTGGGATGCATCTCACTGTATAAAGATATGGAGAAATAGTGTTCTAATAGTAGGAGTACCAAATACACAAGCCTGAAGTAACATTGACAATACGAAGGAAGGCAGGAAAAGGAAACCAGTGTTTGGAGAATCAAGAGTAGATTTTTTTTTAAGCTAGAGTTTTTTAGTAGACTTTTAGGGAAGAGAAAATATCTGATATATCATTGGTGCAGGAAGTAAAGACAGGATACTCTTAGGGATCCAGTAAGGAAATTAATAAAAAGGCTACTAAACTGCACCAAGGAAAAGATGATTGTGGCTTGAACTATGGTGATGGCATTGAAGAAAGGAGATAGGAACAAATAGAAAAGCATGGTTTTCAGAAGAGCTGCTGGGGTTTGGTGAATGACAAATGGGACAATGAGAGAAAAGAATATGTAGGTTTACAGCTTGACCATCCAAAAGGTGGTGGGGGTCTTTCCCTGGGGGACCACCTAGAATGATTGCCTAGGGTGTCCACATCTGAGTGGACTCTTAGAGCTGTGGCTGACTTGTCCTGCAAATTTGAAGAGCAACAATCATTTTTATCTAATGGATGGTCATGGGAACTCGGATTGTAAATGCCTCGTCACCCTGTTGATTTTCCAGACAGGCTAATAAGTGGGTGCTGGAAATGTCATGATCTCCTAATGACAACCTTTTTGCCCAAGAGCCATTTTCAGCAGACACCATTTCTGGGCAAGCCCCAAACCGCTTCTGGTCCTGTTGCTGAGTGCGGTTGTATCACTATGTGCCTCATCCTTGCTGCAGGAGTGCTGCCAACAATTTACTTTTGCTGTGCGCGACTTAGGAAAGTTGCCCATGTTTTGTTAATTATGGCTTGCAAATTGCTTTGTCAGAAGTTTTGGAGCTCTGGAGTCTAAAAATTGTGGTGTATTAAATATTGAAGAATGGCTTAATTTCTTCACGAGATGGGAAGGTGTTTTTTGTTTTTTTGTTTTTTTGGGTTTTTTTTGCCTGAAATTGAATCCTTGGGTTGTTTATCAGCTTGTTTAGAATCACAGATTCAATTCTGCCTATTAAACTTGACAGTTGTTTAAAAACAATCTGTTGGTTATGAGAACTGTAGAGACTCGGGGTGTTTCTTAATGTTAACAGAGAATGGAGTAGTAAACTTAGTAATGCAACAGAAGTAATCCCAGTTTGTGAAAATCCACTTGTGTAATAATGGGAAATGCTGTCTTCTAAAATATTTTTGGTTATTTTCTTTTCTGTTACAACAAAAATATAAACTCATCCTAGAAAACAACACACAACTCGAAGAAACACTTGCTGTCCAGTGCAGTTAGATGTGTGGCTTTCCCTGCATGTAATGCATTCAACACCCCCAGAAGCTCTGCAAGCCACATCTTCTAGAAGTTCTATTAGGTAGGTAGGCTGAGTCCATCATTGGTCATTGGTGGTTGAACTCAGCCTCAATCCCCTCCCTGGAAGCTGGAGGTGAAGACAAAGTTCCAACCTTGGAAACACATGATGGACTTCTCTGGTAACTAGCTCTCATCTTGAAGCTTCCTGGGAGCTCCTAGTGATCAGCACTTTATTCTGCTAAATTTAGCCTTGACCAAACGAGGCTAATTATGGATAGTAAAAGATGTTCCTCACTCTATCACTCAGGAAACAATGGAGTTGGAGTCAGGATGACCTGCTGCTGACATTTTTATTGTCACAGCATCACTCTGACTCAGCTTCTCATTTTGCATATGAAGAAGCTGAGGTCAGAGCAACACGGTCTTTTGTCTTTTTTTTTTGTTTGTTCAGAATTTGTTTATTTTGAAAGGTAGTTACAGAAAGAATGAAAGAAAATCTTTCATCTGCCATTTCACTCTCCCAGCGGCTTTCCAGGCGGCTAGCATTGAAGCTTCATCTGGGTCTCCCACGTGGGTGGCAGGGGCCAAGCACTTGGGCCATCTTCGGCCTACTGTCTTGATCATTAGCAAGAAGTTGGATTGAAAGTAGAGAGGCCAGGACACGAACCAGCAGCCATATGGGATGCCAGCAACACTGGCAATGGCTTAACCTCATACATAATGTCAGCCCTAGCACGGAGTCTAGTATCCGGTTTTTCTCACTGCCAGTTTTGAGCTGTTGCCTGATTGGTTATGTGGCTTTGCTTTGTTGGAGGCACATGGACCTGCTATGCTCTCATTTTGAGCAGAGAGGATATGATGTAAACAGAACAGTTGGCACACACGTTGCTCTATCCACCTCCACTCTCAGTGTTTTTTTTTGGGGGGGGGGGATAAGTACTAAGTAAGGATGATATTAAATTTCCTTGATCCTGATGAATATTTGTATGATTTTTGAATCACTTGTATCAGAATCACCTAGGGTGCTTACTGAGAGTGAAAACTCCTAGGTACTCCTTCCCCCAGATTCGGGTTGTCAGAGTTTGTAGACCTGGAACTGAGAGTATGGCTTCTAAACAAATTCAGATCCATGGGAAAAGAACAGAATAAAACTTCTGATACTGAACCATTCAAATTATCTAATTTATGTAGGTGGTTAGGTAGTTAGGTGATATTAGATGGCAAATGGATAAATAGATGTTGGTAAATAGGCAATAAGTTTCCTGTTTCAGGGTAGGCATTTGGGGGTGGTAGTTAAGATGTGGCTAGGGATGCCCAGATTCCATAACGAGGTGCTGGGGGGCGCTGTCGAGCCCTTGCTCTCGCCTGATGCTACTTCTCTGCTAATGCAGACCCTACGAGGCAGCAGTGATGGCTCAAGTACTGCCATCCTGGCCCCTGCAAGGGAGGCTTGGACTGAGTTCCTGTTCCCAGATTCAGTCTGGCCCAGTCCTGTAGCCATTTGGGCAATGAAAAAAAAAAAAAACCAGCAATAATAAATATTTCCCTATCTGTTTTCCACCCTCATGCTCCTTATCTCTCTGCCTTTCAAATAAAATAAGTGAAGAAATAAATAGATTTTTAAAAATTTATAGTTCTATGCAAAGAAACTGTTAACACTTTTCTCTTAGGAGTAAACACAGTGAATGAAGAATAGGACTTTGCTATGCTAAGCTATTTAGAGACCTGAATGTTTGCATATAAATAAATTTATAACCTATTTTTATAAATGTTGCAGATGGTATTCCTTGACAGACCAAAAGTGTCTACATGGTATTATTTATTTGCCAGAGTGTGTGTTGGTGGGGGAGCAGTAAGCGAAAGGAAGTAACTCAGTTGACAATAAGAAGACACAGAAAGAGCCATCAGGAGGAACAGGGGGTCCGCTTTAGTTCATTCATGTGTGGGTTCACTCACTCATGAATTCCCCAACAAATAGTCATTGAACACCTTCTGTAAGCCAGGGACTATTACAGGTGCCAGGGAGCTCAGCAGAGAATAAGACAGCATTGTCCCCAATCGTGTGTGGCTAGTGCTGTATTGTAGGAACACATCAGTCATCATAGGAGATCATTTCAAATGGAGATGAACATTGGGAAGAAATAAAGATGCTGAGAAGGATGATTGGAGGGCTGAGACAGTGTTTCTGAGCAGAGACCCAAAAATCTAGAAGAAACCAGCCATATGCATATCTGGAACAAGGTTTCAGAAGAAAGCTAGAAGGACAAAGGTTGCAAAGTAGAACCCAGTGTGTTTGGGCCACCGGAAGAAAACTGGTGTGGGGGGTGAGCATTTAGCATAGTAGTTAAGACGCTGTTTGGGCCTGACGCCAGCACTGCCTCCAGGACCCACCATGCCTGGAGCCTGTTGATTGCCTGGGGAAGGGAATTTGGGGATGTGTAGGGAGGGGTAGAGCCACTGAGATCCTTCACAGGACTTCTAGGAATGACTGCAGGGGCTGCTACAGACCAGGCCACTACACTTACAGGTAAACTGGCGAAAATAGAATTAAAAGATAAGTTTATTTTGATACAAAAGAAAATTGGAAATATACAAGTTTTGGGTAATATGCTTTTTTTTCATAAACTTTTGAATCCCACTTTGTGCATGGACTTCAAATATTTTTAGACCAAAATGAACTTATCTTTTAATTCCATTTACTGTGAGTTTTTAAAAAACATTTATTTATTTTTATTGGAAAGGTAGAGCTACAGAGAAAGAAGGAGAGACAGAGAGATCTCCTGTTTGCCAGGTCACTCCCCAAATGGATGCAATGGCCAGGGCTGTGTTGGTCCAAGCTAGGAGCCAGGAACTTCTTTCAGACCCTCCATGTGGGTTCTGAGGCCCAAAGGCTTGGGCCAGGCTCGACTGCTTTCCCAGGCTACAAGCTGGGAACTGAGTCAAAAGTAGAACAGCTGAAACTTAACTGGCAGCCATAGGTGATTCTGGTGCTGCGAGCAGAGGCTTAGCCTACCATGCCACCGTGCTTGCCCTGTACTGCTTGCTTTTTAAGTAACCTCAGGAAATTATCAATATCATAAATGATGAATATTTTTAGTAATAGTAAATTCATTATATTTCTGAGCAAAATCCCAACACCATCCTAAAATTTGAATGGAAGTGTAAAATTTCAAGAATTTAAACAAGTATTACAAAAGGAGAAAAAACCTCCCCATGTACATTGTTTAAGCCATTCACATCAAGGCATGGATTAGTGAGGGAGAATCATAAAATAGACCAATGAAACAAAATAGGGTCTAATAATGGACTGTAAGAATCTGGGCCTCGGGCCCGGCGGCATGGCCTAGTGGCTAAAGTCCTCGCCTTGAAAGCCCCGGGATCCCATATGGGCGCCGGTTCTAATCCCGGCAGCTCCACTTCCCATCCAGCTCCCTGCTTGTGGCCTGGGAAAGCAGTCGAGGACGGCCCAAAGCTTTGGGACCTTGTAAGAGACCCGGAAGAGGTTCCAGGTTCCCGGGATCGGATCGGCGCAGCACCGGCCCGTTGCGGCTCACTTGGGGAGTGAAACATCGGACGGAAGATCTTCCTCTCTGTCTCTCTTCCTCTCTGTCTCTCCTCCTCTCTGTATATCCGGCTTTCCAATAACAATAAAATCTTAAAAAAAAAAATAGAATAACACTTCACCTTGTTGCTCCCTCTGCCTTCTAATATAGAGGGGTTTTTTTCCAGCAGAATAACATATTCAGTTGGTGTCTGTATATTTTAATTTCTCCCTTTCCCCATCTCTACAGTGATGGTCTTCTAGATTTTTATTTCCTTGAGCCATTATTATTACTGTTATTATTATTATTATTATTCTAAAATATAAATCATTTCAACCATTCTACGATGTACAATTCAGCCACATCAACTAAATCACAGTGGAATACAACCATCTGCACTACCCTGTGTAGCATTTGTTTTCTTTAACTTGAACTTGGCGCCCATGTAACAGTAACTGCCTGTCCATGGTTGCCACCACTCTACTACCTGTGAATCTGTCGGGTATCTTATGTGAGTGAATTCATCCACTATTTGTCCTTTTCTTTGTGCCTTATTTCACTTAGCATGTTGTTTTCAAGATTTATCCATGCTGTAGCATGGGTAAGGATTTTGCTCCTTTTGTATTTGTGTTTGTGTCTTTTTGTATTTGTATTTGTGTGTTGGATATGCACATTTGGCTCACTTGATATGAAGAAGTGAGTTGACTCTACCTGTTAGCTCCTCTGAACACTGATTATAGATCTCTCTCTCTCTCTCTCTCTCTCTCTCTCAGATCCCTGCTTTTCATTCTTTCGGGCGTGTAGTGTAAGGTGGAATTTTTGGAGCAAATGTTTCATGTTTTAAGGGACCAAAAAATTGCAGCTATATCACTTTACAATCTCATGAAACAATAATATACTGGAGTTCTAATTTTTTCCACATTCTTACCAGCATTTATTATTTTCTATTTTGTGTTTTTGGTTAAAGAGAGAGAAAGAGAGAATCCTAGAAGTGTTAAGTGATGCTTCATTGTGCCATTGTGCTTTATTGTGCATTTTAAATTTATTTATTTGAGAGACAAGTAGATAGAGTGAGAAAGCTCCATTCACTGGTTCACTCCCCAGATGCCTACGACAGCTAGGCCTGGGCTACGCTATTGTGAACTCAATCCAAGTCTCCATGTCGATGTTAGGGACTCAATTATTTGAGCTATCACTTGCTGATTCCCATGGTGTGCAATCCTAAGGAGCTGGAGTCAGGAGCCTTAGCCAAGACTTGGACCTAGCCACTCAGGAAATGTGAACGTCGCAGCTAGCACCTTCGCTGCTGCACTGACCGCCATCCCCAAGTCCTTTTATACTGAGTGTTGGGAAACTGCCACATCTCTTCTGTCTCACTGACTGATCCATAACATCCATGGTTTTGAGTATTTTTAGTATTTCCCATAATGTGGCCCACAGAACACAGATCCTATTATAAGCTTCTGTGCACAGAGGGTATGGGAGAGTGGAGGAGGGAGTCTGTGGTTAAGCAAGCTGAGCAGTAAGTGAACTCCAGTAAAGTCACTTCCAGTACATGTGTAACTTCTGCAAACTCAAGGAGTAACCAGAGATGGTAACCAGAATCCTCTGTTCCTTGAATGTTCTAAGTTTCTTCCAGTGTCTTTTGCTGAGAGCAATGCTGGTGCTTATTTATTTATTCTGACATTTTTGGCATCTGTTTATACAAATGATCCATAAATAGAGCCAACTCCATCACAAAGAAGATTTTATCTCTTACAACTTTGGGGGGAAGTCTCGTTGTGCTGCTGCTGATGTTTGAGGGACTCTTACCCAAGGATTTGCCATGCTAATTTTAACCATTCAGTTTAACTTTGAATTGATTTTAGAAATGACTTCTCATATCAGATGAGTTTGCTTTATATTCTCCCCCTTGAACATTATAAATATATGTTTTTCAAACTCCTAAAAAGTTTTCCCAGGAATTGGGATATTTATAGATAGTAGATATTTTAATTCAGTCTCTGTCCCAACTATCAACTTGGCAGTTGTAACTTCTTGACAGCCATAGATACTACATACATAAATGGGCTTTGCTGTATGCTAATAAAACTTTATTTACAAAGACAGGCAGCAAGCTGGATTTGACCATCAGGTAGTAGTGTCAGACTCCTGGTTTAGACCATTGTGACCAAGTTTTTTTTTAATTATGACCTTTTACTTCCCTTTTTACAAAAATCCTAAACCTGCAGTAGAAACTTATATTCCTGCATTTCAATTCAGATATTAGATGGCTTCAAATGATGAGTGACACTGAAGGATGGTGACATATGGCAGGTTGTCACTTTTCTCTACCTGTATTATGATTGCAGTAACAATTAGTGAGTGTCACTTGCTCAATTGTATACCCCAAAATATTGAAACTCAATTCCCCTGTACCTTGCAAACACAGTGACTGTATTTGCAAATAATGTTTTTAAGGAGATGATTAAATAAAATGAAGCTGTTTGAATGAGCAATCTGAGGGATGTCTTTAGAGGGAATGTAGACAGTAAGAAACCAGGTGTGGCATGAGCAGGAGAAAGATCATGTGAAGAGGCTCTAGGAAGTTAGCCACCTGCAAGCTAAGGAAAGGCCTCCGGAGAAACCACTCCTGCCAACACCTTGACTTTGGACTGTCAGTCTTCACAACTGTGAGACAAAATCATGTTGTATAAACCATTCAATATGTTGACATGGTGATCCTGGCAACCTAATACTGTAGTGTTCCCAACTTAACCACCTTACCTCATTCAGATGGTGCATTTCTTTGCTCATTCACTTTTTTTAAAATAAAGCTTATGAATGAAGTTTTATACTGTAATTGTATTTGTTCACTTTGCATATTCAAAAGTTTTTAGACATACCCCCCTCCTGTGTGTTAACAGTCATGGCAGAAAACATCCTCTTCATACTCATGGTCATTTTTCCTCTCTTCTTCTCTTTAGTTTCCTTCCCAATGTTGGCTACCCATTCCTATTCCTGGGCTCTGGAGCTCCAAACAGAAGCCAATTTCTTTGGCTTATTGTGCTGCTTATTGCAAGCAGGAAGTGAGTGTGCCTGGGATCATGGAATCAGAGAATTCCCTCATGTGTAACCTCAACCAAGGTTTCTTATTTCCCTGATTCAATTTCCTCATCTTCATGGCAATAATAATAATACCTATATTATTTTTGGAGTTCCTGGAAGAATTAGTGACAACGTAAGTGCTGTGCTTGGCAAGCTGTTGGCTCATGGTGAGCACTCAATACATGGTAGCTATTCTAAGCAATCAGGAGATATCTGTTTCTGCCTATGTGACCTAAACTGACATCAGTTGTGTGGTCTTTGTTACCAGTAGCTAAAGACATGCAGTGTTTAAGTAGTTGTTTACATGTAATGCTAGACTCTGTTGGATGAGTCATTGTGTACAGGTATTGATCCTTCATGCAGCTTTTGTCACCTGGCAGACACATGAAATGCATGCAAAGATGGTCTAATAAAGGCAGAAAACTGAGTCATTTCAGTGCCTCTTCTGCCCTCTTTATCCTTAACGAATCTATCTCTCTCTTAGTGTGAGCCTCATCTATCTTATCTGCATGGGGGTGGACAACAATACATCTTCAGTGTATTGTTTCTGAGCCCTATATTTAATCCAGAAGTGTGAGGATTCTTCATTCTGACTTTAACTCCCCCCATGACTTCTGCCTGTGAACATTCACTCTCACTGTTTAAATTTGGTTTTGTTAGCATGTACATGTTTAATTCAAAACACCCAGCATAAAATTGACCTCCTTTATAAAAGCTTCGAGAGAGCCAGGATAAACAAAATATTTTGTTTCATAAAACAACGCCTCCGATTTCCTTCTAAAAGGAGACTGAAAAAGTACTGCCTATAAGAACTGTCACCCTATGTCACACTCTCATTACACTTAAATGTCGAGTTACTGTTAGAAAAAAAAGAAGCAAATGACATTAGAAAGAAGAGGGGGCAGAGGTGGTTGTGGAGAAATACTTTAGGGTTCTTTCTGCCTCATGCATCGTCTTGGTCCTCATGCTTGCATTCACAGTCAGGGGGTGTCGATGGCCAGATAGGGTGGGGAGGTATAGTCGGAAGGTAGGAAGAGTTTCTTTTAACCACATGGTAGAACAATAAATAGTGTATCTGTGTGTCCACCCTCTGCCTTGCCTACTTTTGACACACTAGAGACAGGTTGGCCTTCCAGTTGACAAGGGAGAAGGAGGCTTATTGACTGAAGCAGAGCTTCTAAGGAAAAGCTGTTTTCTTTTGGAAGGAGAATGACAAATACATATAAATGAAGATACCTTATGGTGCAATATGCACACTAAATTTCATCAGTATTCATGACAGGTTTCATTCCTACCACAACTGACATCTGCTAAAAACCAGCTTCCATCCTGGTTTTAGTAATTCTGGAACATGGATCCTGAGGTGGCCCTTCACTGCATTTTCTTTTCCACTTTGACAGTCCAGATTTTATGATTGACTGTGGATAACTTTGGGCCTTTCCCTACTACTCCTACAGAGAAGGGAGACGCCAACAGGATAATATTCATTGGCACGCAACATGTAAGAAACTAAATTGGTATCACATCTTCAGTTGTTAAGGAAAATAGCCTCAATGTCATCTCTGTTTTGAGAGTTCTCTATTTTCTAGCTCACCTAATTAGGTGATTTTCTCAAACTGTGATTAAACTCCAGCCAGCCAGAGGAAGATTAGAAATAAATTACATTTGTCACTGGCTGGAGATTTATGGTTCTTTCCTGTGTGCCTAGAGAAATTAAGGAGCTTCTCTCTTTTGTCTCACAGGCTTTGATGAAATCCAGAAGAAAGAATGTGGGTGAGAAAAAGATGACATCTGTGCATAGCAAACAAAATCTGGAGATTGTTCTGCTGAAAACAAAAGCAAGGCAAGAGAAGACTTACTAGTTCAAGGTCAGTGGTCACTTCTTTAAACACCAGTCTCACGGAAGGGTTGGAACCGGAGCCTGAGTTTATTTGTGTTTGTGTGTGAGCTCATGTTGACTTGTCAAGTGGGGAAAGGATGTGATGTATGATAAGACATACCATGTAGACATCTGTGTAACTAGCAACGAGGAAGAAAATGAGTAAAGACTGCTAAATGCCCAAAACTTGAACCTCTACATTTTAGAGCAATTCTCTTTTCAGAGAGCAAGAAGACAAAAAACAAGTAACATTCCATCTGTGGCTGCTTTAGATACACTTCCTACAATGTTTTTCTAATATTTTGTCTGAACATTTATAAGATTATTTTTGTTTTACCTATGGTGAAATGCTTGACCTGCTTACATCCGATGGGCTGTTGTAATGCAGTGCTTTCCATCATTAGCTTAGTTTTAGTTAGGGTGTGTTTTATATCCTTGGTATCCACATGTGGATTCTACCTCCCTACACTGCCCTTTTTTTTTTTTTTTATTCATTGATTACATTGTATTATGTGATACAGTTTCGTTGGAACTGGGAATCACCCCTCCCCTCCCCCTACACTGCCTTTTCAAAATCAGTAAGGGGAGAGAAAAATGAAATATTTGAATGATTGTGCAAGAATTGTCATAATGATAGCAATGCTATAGAAATCCTTTTTCTTCCTCCCCCTTTCCCTTCTTTTACAATTTCCTCTTTTCCCCTCCCATTTCCTTGCTTTCCTTCATTCCTTCTTTCTTTGCTTCTTCCCTTCCTCTCTCTCAAAGAAACTAAAAATGAATTTTAAAGAAAACAGCATTGCTATATCTGTATATACATTGTTTTGTATTTATATCAGTTACTTTTTCTGAAAAGTAAATTCCCCAAAGTTCTACTTCCTGATCAATAGGAACACTCAGTTTAACTTCCAAAACTGTTGCCTCTGTTGACATTCTCATCAGCAATGACTTTGAGACCCTTTTTGTCCATATCCTTGCAAAACAGAGTATCGAAAAAATGTTTTTGTCTTTGCCTTCTCATAGATAAAGAACTTGGTAGTTTAACATTGATATAAGGGAGAACTCACAGTTATGCGGGGAGCACAGAAGGGTATTGAGGGTGGAACTGGACGGTGGCGGGTCGTGTTTCAAACAGATCTGGGTGATGCTCCTGAGTCCAAGGCCCAGAATAGGATTTCATGCAAATAGAACCTGAAGGGGTTCTGCTTGGGATTACAGTCAAAACTGGTATTCAGCAGGAATGCATGCAGGACTGCACTTACCATTGAAATACTGACAGTTCCTTCACCGTGGTTGCCATCCCATCAGTACCCTGTGCTCCGCCCTCAAATCCTATCCCATCTCCTTACAATCCAGCAACTGGAAGGCCAAAAGGCCCTCCTAAGCTTTGCCTAACCTATAGTCGATGCCTATTTGGTTTGATCCTTATTTGTGCTCACGTGTTAATATTTTTGACTAGTGTTCTGCTTACATGAATCTAAGCTTTTGTGAGACCCACTCACAGCTCCCTCCTTCTGTTTTTAACATAAGTATTCTCCTTAATACTTGTGGATTTTTTTATGTGTGTCCTTTTCAGTGAGCACTTTTTTGTTTTAAAAAAATGAAGGATTCAGGGTTTTTTTTTTTTTTAAGCCAGCCTAAACTGTGGTAAAACTTTGGAATTAGTAAAGTTTTCTAGTTTGTGTCATCAAAACAGCATCCCAAAAAATCTGTTGGCAGTTGGACTTACTTGCTCCCAGAATCCCTGTGCAAGATTTAACCCGAGGTGAAAGTTTCATTATAGTTTAAAGCACAAAGTGGTTTTCCTTTTCTACATTGAATTACATCTTGTAGAAAAACAGGCTCTCAATATAGTAAGATTATCCCTCCCTCAATGAAGCCGATCTAGTAATTTACTACAAAGCAAGATACTTCTATTTATAACTCTACATTCCCTTTTTTGGTAAAGTATTTAAGGCGTGGAGTGGTGGTGGTGCTGGTTGTTAGGAACTGAGCCATAATCTCAGAACACCTTAAAGTTTTCACATATAATAAAAGCTTTTTAAAAAATCTCTATACAGTTGTAGAAAATCCATTTTAATGCTCACACATTTTTCCCTTCGAAGTTTAAAGACTGTATAATATGTTTGTGTGAGTGGAGAGAAAGTAGGGAAGGAGCCTGACAGTAGGGTATTCATAGTTGAGGGAAGAGTCTCTGACAGATGCATCAGGTGAAAGGAGTTTATTTATGGGATCATTGTTGTGTGACTGTGGGTTAAGTCACCACTTATGTAAGAGTGCCAACTTGAGTCTCAGCTGGCCAGCTTCCAGTCCAGCCTCCTGCTAATGTACCTGGGAAGGCAGTAAATGATGGCCTGAGTGTTTTGGCCCCTGCCCCCAACGTGGGAATCTGGATGGAGTTCCTGGTTACTGGCTTCAGTCTGATACAGCTTTGGCTATTAGAAGCCTTTGGGGAGTGAACTGGTGGGTGGAAAATCTCTCAAGTAGTAAATACAAATAAAAATAATAATTAATTTCAAATAAATGATTTTGAAAGATTTGTTTATTTTTATTGGAAAGGCAGATTTACAGAGAGGAGGAGAGACAGAGAGGAAGATCTTCCATCTGCTGATCTACTCCCCAAGTGACTGCAATGGCCAGAGCTGAGCCGATCTGAAGCCAGGAGGCAGGAGCCTCCTCTGCACTCAGGGTCCCAGGGTTTGGGCAGTCCTGAGGTTGAAAGAGCTCTGAACAAGAAATTTCCACTGTAATGGGGAAAATAAAATCTTATCTTCCTAAGATTCATGTCTCCCCAGGTGTTGTGTTAAATTTTAATCTATAAATGTCATGCCTGCATTTATTTTTAATCTATATATATATGTCACATCTGTATTCATGTTTCTGAAATGTTGCATTACAAGATGTTAAACATCTTTATACATGCAAGAATTCTTAGTACTTGGCTAAATAGTGTGAGTTGCTGATAAAGGGATATTCATATTACATAATATATCATAACATCCATTGTATAATGGACGAGACTTTCAGTTCTCAGAGTTATTTTACCCCCACAGTACTTCTCCCTTGGAAGTCTGGAGGAGGTAATGCTTTCTGGAAGATTTGGGGGAATCTTTTTCTTCATTTGAGCATCATAATTTGAAATTCTCCAAAATGTGAACTTTTTGAGTGTCAGTAGGAAACCACAGGTGGAGAATTGCACATCTGATCTCAAGTAGGCACTGCAAAACTTAATATATAGAATTACATTTGTCCATGTGTATGCTGTGTATATGACATACAAATGAATGTCATGTGTAGACTTGGGTTCCATTCCCAAGACTTCTCCTCTGGTATATGCAAACGTTCCAGAATCCAAAGCCCAAACACTTCTGATCCCAAGCATCACAGATAAGAGATGCAGCTGGTCCTGGGAATTTTCCAAATCTCCCATCATGGATCCATCTCCCTTCATCCCTTGTTTATATTCTTACTAAACATTAACCAAACCCATCTTTATTTTTCCCTCAGCACACTTGAGACAGGCTGACATTTTCAAGTAAACTGGTTTAAAAAAGAGAGCTCAAGAGAAAGGTGAGAAAAGTATGAAGCACTGTAAACAGTTGCATTTCTAATACCTACGAGGCTGGATTGAAGAACTAGCCAATGGACCCAGTTCGTCTGGACCAGTGCAAAACACAGCTTCTCATTGCCTGGTTGTCCCCTTGCTTCTCTGCCTGGAGCCGTTCTGTCAGCTCAGCGCCCAGGAGCCTCTGTGAGTTCATGTCCTCACCTATAAGAATAAATCCCAGAGACCTTTGTGCTTTCCCAGTTCAGTGTCTTTTCTCCTGTATGTTTCCTAGTTCTGCTCTCAGATCCTTCCTCTCATTTCTAGTGAGCAGTTCTGGGGAACCCCGGTGCTGATGAACATGAACGTTCTAGAAATGTACCACCATCAGTGGCAGTGCCAGAACAGACATTACTGATCAACATGGCATTCTTTCTTTCTAGAACTCAGAACTGGTCTCACAATCCTTCTTGACACAGGGTTCCCCTAGGCAGGCATTACCAACAGTTTGATATTAACATGAATGGGAAAAGTGTCATCCAAGCCCAGAATACAAATTTCTTCCATTAATGTGGAGTGCACTAAAGGAAGTTAAATCAGAAATGGACTTTTGGAAATGTGTGTGTGTGTGTGTGTGTGTGTGTGTGTGTGTGTCTTGGGTAGCTATTAGGTAGATTATATTCATTTAGGAGAATCTCCAGGGAAGGTTCATGAGACCAATTCTGAGTTCTCCCCCGCAAAAAAAAACAAAAACAAAAAACCAGTATGTTGTGCTACTGATTAATAAAATCTGTTCCACACTTGGCCCATTCCATTGTTTGACTTTCAGTTCCTGTTGATGTCAATTGGCATTTGCCCCATTTTTAATTAGCATGTCCTTGAAGTTGCCTTTGTGTCAGATGTTCAACAAACAGCCGGTGCTCTTCGTGAAACTCCAACAAAAGCTGTGTCAGGTGTAAAACACCCTCACCTATTGTGGTAGACCTTGGAACTTATCACCAGCTGACAGCTTGGCTCCTGTTCGTGCTGTTTATTTTAGCATTGAGTAAAAACAAGCAGTGTAGTGATCTCTGGAGTTATTGACCCCACCACCACCACCTACTTGCTTGGGTGTCTGTGAGTTACAACTTAAGCCAACTGCAAGTTACAATCAAACTTTCTGAAAGTGAAGATAATTGCACCTGGTTGTGCTTCGTTTCCATAGTGTTACTGTGCATCCACTTTATGCATCCTTCCTCACATCATTGTGAGGACAGAATAGAACTGGGTGTTAAATTCACCTGATGCTATTGCTTCAGTCCTATTATTTTTAGTCTTTTAAGGACTCTTCTGTTTCAGTTGAAAGTATCATAAAAGCAGTGGGTGAAGGGAACAAAAGGCCATTTGTGCTCTTGAATTTCAACTTGAGCAGAGGCAAGCTTTAGGTCAATATTTAATTTTTAAACTGTGTGTCGGAGGTGAACTTTCCCTCATGGCCAGTGGGGTGTGCTGTCTGAGCAGAATAACTCTTCACAGTGCCGACTGCAAGGGACAGCGTCTCGCTTCAGCTCTGGGGAGTGTGATCTGAAAGTAGTGAACAGCAAGCTCAACTTTGCTGTGAATTCTCTGGCTTCTGTTTCCTGTGAAATTTAACTCCATCTACATGCTTATGTCAGCAGAATTGATAAACATTTATTAAATGTCTGCTCTGGCCAATGCACTGTTGAATTATAAAAGAAGTGCGTGAAGAATTTAAGCAGGCTGTGACACTGAAGCATTGCATATTGTTAAGCAAGCATTATGGAAATGCCATAAATGGTAGATTAACTCCTGATGAGAGAGAATAACACTGTGGAAGATGATGCAAGTCTTTAAAAGAAGAAGTGTGTCTCTCACCTTTTAGTTGCCTAAGTCATTCACTATCAGTGGCAGGGAGCAAGATGGAGGGATTAAGGGTATACAAAGAAACAGGACTCAGGTAGGTAGAAATAAAAGGCTGTTACAGTGTAGCTGCTGGTTACCAAGTGGTAAGGTTAGTATCAACAGCATCTGTGTTTTTTGAGATCGCTTCTGTTTCATTCATGATCTGGAATCTCATGCTTTTAATTCTCGCCTGTTGAAATTAGCTTCAGAAATTAAACCCAGTCTCTAAGCAAATTTCAGATTCGTCTTTCAGTTTTTAAAGAGCTTGGCTTCACAAGTATTTCAACTATGAATTTCCAAGTTGGGATTTAAGATACTGATGCATAAATCAGCTCAATTGTTATCTGCAAGTAATTCCACTGTGGCAATCTGATAAGAGAAACGTGTGTCAGTTCTTTAATATGTCTTCTTGGTTATCAGTGAAGTCAAGGATTCTTTTTCTTAATACCCGCTGCTGGTATTTCTTATGGAAATTGTCTCTTCCTAACCTTCTTTGCTTATTGATTTATTGTATTAATGAATTATGAAAGACAAAATTAATTTGGAGGTGTCAAACTGAAGGATACACAGTGGGCCTTGGCAATGTAATCCTGATCCCAGGATAATTGGGGAATGTGTGTGCTCAACCTCTGCCTCATCCTTATGCTTGGTCTTGTTCCTTTTTGGAGTCAGTCTTCACTGACTGTGAGGCCCTTGACTGCCCCGTGGGCTGGAAGAGCCAGTCTGTTGTCAGTGCAGAGTCCCAGGAGACAGGCAGGCGGCGCTGTTGAACAGTCTGCCTGGGCAGATGGCCATGGCATCTGGCTGCCAAAGAGTAGTCAGTCTAAAAGAAAAGATGTCTGATTATTCCATCTGTCTGGGCAGTGACTAAGTCATTCATTTCTGTATCTCGCCCAGAAAGACATAACGATGAATGATTGAACTGTTGGTCTGATGACTTGCAAAGTGTGTTTTGCCTGTTTGCTTGTTTTGTTTCTTTTATTGCCCAGGATAGTAGAATAAGTGATGAATGACTGGTATACAATAGCAAGGCCCTTAACAAATTTTTCTGAAAATGCATGCTATGAAAAAAAAACTATGCAGGGATTTAAAAAGAAATTTGTACCATAGTAGGAATCTTTTAACTCCGTTTCCCATGAAGATTTTGAAGGATCCTGGCATAATCTCTTATAGCCAGGCTCTCACAAAGGGATCTCTCTGGCAAGTTGGCAAAGCTTATAGGTCTCTTCTCAGAAAGAAAAAAAATTATTTAAATGTATGTAAATAAAATCATTAAAATTTTGCACACACTTGTGATAAACAAAGGAGGTTATTTTAATGCAACAAAAATGTGTTCTAGATAAGTCTTGGTACCTATCATAGTATTAGGATGGTCAGGAATATAAATATTTTGCAATATAGGCATGCATGATAATATGATATAAAAATATCTGTGGTTTCCATTGGGGACCATATCACAGGTACTAATGATGATTCCATAGTTTGCTGTGAACCTTTATAATCTACACTTTGTTCCTGAATTCTGTGCAAGGATCTGTTGGAAGTGTGGATGCCTGTCTGCTTTGGTCTCTGGGCTGGGGTGAGGACAGAGGTGTTAGCAGTATTCAATCTCGGTTATGGTGCCAGTAACACGGTTGCCCGTGTTTGTCAACAACTTCACAACTTTGCAACAAACAGGACAATTATTTAGGTACGTAGATTAAGGCTTAATTTTTTTTTTTAACTAGAGAAGGTAAAGGAGGGAGAGAGTGAGAATGAAAGAAAGAACTAATGATGAGCTGAATGTTGCTGCCAGTGGAAGCAGCACCTATAAAACTCTTTTTTGGGAGTCGAGGCTCCTGCACAGTTGTTCAGTGCTTTGATGAGGATCAATGTAGCAGTAGGGATCAATGGGAAAGACCCTGATTTAAAACCTTCTATGCTCAGATTCTTTGTCACTTATTTCCTGTGTGACTCTGGGCAAGTTACATGGCGTCTCTGTGCCTCCATTGATCTATCAATGCAATGAAGATGGCATTAGCTATACCTGTTTCACAAAACTAATTGAAAATGATATTTAAAGAGCTAAGAATAGTGTGTAACACGTAGTAAGTGCTACAGTGCCATCTGATATTTAGAAGTGCGTGGGGAGAGGTCAAAGCCACAGTATGCAGCTCAATTCCAATGGCATATCAGTAATCACAGAAAGATACTACTGTATTGTATTTGATCAAGAAACTCTAGTCAGTAACAACAACAGGTAGGTGAGTTTGTGTGTCCCAAAGGCATGCCAAGTTACTTAACATCCTCCAAAATGCACTAGGAACACCTGCTTTGTTTTTCCTTTTGATTCTTCCTGAACTTCGGCCCCTACCTGCATCAGTTCCCCAGTATCCTCTTCCCTTTCCAAACAAATTCACTGCTGCCTGACCCCCACACGATGCGTTCCAAAGGCTGGGGCATTGTATGCAAATGAAAATCCAACCCAAAGGGTGTGATAAGGGAGTCAGATCTCCTAGAAAGTTCCAGCTGATTGTGCAGGGAATGCTCACATTGGAGCCGTTCATTACCATGGATATTTAGTACCTTCCCGCACCCCATAACACTATGCTGAATATTTACAACACAGTCGAATAGTCATCCAGCCAAGTTTCCAGTGGAGCCCCGCTGATATTTGGGCCTGCAGTGTTTCACCAGTTGAGCAGAGTTTGGGAGCTGGCAAATAAATTACCTACATGAAGAATCTTTCGGAAACAGCTTTTTATGTCATTCACCAGACAATAGCTCATTTATATGGGAAACCAGAACCAGTTTTAACTTCAAATAGTTCTAAGCTTTCTCACTAACGCTCCAAGATGTCAATTTTAAAAAGCAAATTGAAGGGCCCGGCACGGTAGCCTGGTGGTTTAAGTCTTTGCCTTCATTGTGCCGGGATCCCATGAGGGCACCAGTTCGTATCCCAGCCACTTCATTTCCCTTCTAGCTCCCTGCTTGTGGCCTGGGAAAGTAGTAGAAAATGGCCCAAAGCCTTGGGACCCTGAGCCCGCATGGGAGACCCGGAAGAAACCTTTGGCTCCCTGCTTCAGATTGGTTCGGTTCCAGCCATTGTGACCACTTGGGGAGTGAACCAGCAGATGGAGGATCTTTCTCTCCTTCTCTCTGTAAATCTGACTTTCCAATAAAAATAAATAAATCTTTTTTAAAAACCAATTTTAAAAAAAACAAGTTAAAGCCACCAAATGTAAGAATAAAGAGGTTTAGTGAGTCCAGGGTCAGGATGATCACCTGGAAACATGTGATTTGTTCTAGAATAGATGCCCCTAAAGGGTCGTGAACAGTTTGAATACACAGACCAAAAAGAATCATAGCAAAGGGGGCAAAACCTACTTGTAAAAGTTCCATTGGTTAACAAGAATAGCATGAACCTCTGATTGGCTATTACTTATTTCATGCTGTTCTTTAAAAGAGAAAGGTTGATAAGTGGAAACGTGTGCTTTCACTGATGTATTTGAGAGAATATATACCTTATTTATTTACTGTATTAATGGCATCAGCTAGCTGGCAAGAACTAGCCAACACATTAGTCTTGCATACCTAGAGTCTTGTCCCCCCAAACTAGTGATTTTTAGTGAGCTTCGGTCTTGTCTGATTTTAAATTTCATCTTCAAATGCAATGTATAAGGTATAGAAAGTGAAAGATACATTTCACAGCACCTTCTCTTTAATGTCACTAAGTTTGTTATTTGAGGTAGTTGTGTGCTATACAGTTACTAAAAATGCTGCGTTGGCAAGTCCTGGAACACAGCTGCTAAGGGCAAAGAACACTGCGTGCACCATGACAGCTGCAAGAAGGCACAGCACTGCCCTGATACACCCAGACTGGGAACTGCCTATCCGATGACCCAAACTTCTCACTGCTCTGCCTAAGTCAGAGGGTGATCACAATAGCTCTTTGAGTATTGATTTGGCAATACAAATGAAATTTAGGGAGTAGATGCATTGGTAAACCCAGAATCGGTGCATAATGAGGGCTGACTCTATCAAAAGACCGTCTCACAGGAAAGGGCCTGCGTGGTCCTTCCCTCCATCCCTGAGCATTGCTCAAGTATAGAACTGATGTTGCACAAATGCCTGGTAAGTCGTGTGCCAGGGCTCAGCTCTGCCTGCTTGCAGCCCATAATTTCCCCTTGAGAGAGATGACCAGGTGCAGTCAGGGTTAACAAACTACTGTTTGGGGGCCAGCTCCAATACGTTCCTGTCTTGGTTCCATTCCAAGCTCAGAAGATTTTGTTGTTGTTGTAAAATGGTTGGGGGAAGTTTAAATAGCTGTTCACTTGACACATGGCAATTTCAATTTTTGTGTCAAAGTTTCACTGAAACATTGCGCTGCTCGTTTGTTTATATGTTGTCACAGATATCTTGTTTCAGGAAGTGTTGTAGTTGTAGTGGCCACATAGACTCAAACTGTTTGGTCCTTCATAGAAAAGTTTGGTGACCCCTGATCTGAACCACTGCTGCTCACCAAGCTGGAGGATCTTGCACATGCAATTAAAACATGTGCATGGGGCCCAGCGCGGTGGCCTAGCGGCTAAAATCCTCACCTTGAACGCGCTGGGATCCCATATGGGCACCAGTTCTAATCCCAGCAGCTCCACTTCCCATCCAGTTCCCTGCTTGTGGCCTGGGAAAGCAGTCGAGGACGGCCCAAAGCCTTGGGACCCTGTACCCACATTGGAGACCTAGAGGAAGTTCCTGGCTCCTGGCTTCGGATCAGCATAGCTCTGGCCATTGCAGTCACTTGGGGAGTGAATCATCGGATGGAAGATGTTTCTCTGTGTCTCTCCTCTCTGTATATCTGACTTTGCAATAATAAATAAGTAAATCTTAAAAAAAAAAAAAAAAGAAGGATGTGCATGGTCAGGAACCAGGGCTGAGGGCGAGCCTCGTGGGGGTTGCTCCAACTAGGCTGCAGTTCCCACTGGTGTATGTGAGGGCTAAGTGTGTGGTGAGCAGGGTGGACTGGGTCCCAGCATCCATTGGTTTATTTAAGAGATGGAGCTAGAGACACAACTGACCCAGCAATTGCCAACGTGCGCATAGACTGATGTGGGGGACAAACTGAGCTGGACTCCGTACTAGCAAGCACATGTAAGAGTCATGTCTGGAAACACTTCATATGAGGTTTCTGTGGGGAACCCCTCACCACCAACAACTGAACCTCTGGACTCAGAACTCCAGCCATGGGAAGAATCACAAGATCTGTGGTTTGACCCTGGAGTGCATGTATCAGAACTGGGCCTCCTCAGTGGCTAAAACAGATACACAAGGAGAATATGGTAGTCCATTGAAGCCTATAAAGGGCATCTGGTACCCTAGCAGAGGATGGAGGGCAGAACAAACTGGACAACACTCCCAGGCAAGTGTTGACAGCAAATATCTGGGCGAATGGAGACTCTGAGGTGGACTATGTCAGTCAATGAACCTTGAAAGGATTTCTTCATCCCTGGAGTGGTGAGATAGACAATGTTTCAGAACTACTGAACCCACTTGAACAGAACCCTCAGAGCATGCACTACATTGGGGACCCTGAGATGACATCAGTGGCCATTCCCCCACTCCTGGGAAACTGAGGTGGTTTGGGAGGCTGGGTACAGCTTCTCCACTTATCTTCCCTGTTGCCCTGGATACAGGAAGAAGAAACAAAGTTTGGAATCAATGGTCTCACCCACTTTCCCCTAATCCTCAACCCTTCCCACCCTAATCAACTCTAAAAAATCATCAAAAATAGGTTTAAAATAAGCTGTGCATGGAAATGACACCTCAATTAGCAGAACAGGACAGGATAAGAGAACATGAAATAAGGTTTTTTTATTCACAAACCTCCACCACCCTTAGGAGATTTCCCATTCCTGTGTTCCTGAGAGTTGAATAACTGTAGTTAAATAATGTTGTATGATGGAGTAGCCTAGAAAATATCAGGTTGCTTCTATTAACAAATCCATGGAAGCTGATTTTTAACCTTAGGGAAATTAACAGAGTGAAGGAGATGATGGTACCTATCTTCGTTTTGTGGTTATGCAGTGGAACTCCGTGTTTCCTATCAAGTAGAAAAATATGTTTCCTTTTTGTCTTTCAGAGCTGGAAACTCTCATAGAGATTGGGGCTCTTTGAGTGAATTCTCTGTGTAGGTAGACATATTCTGGATCTTCATTATCCAGTAGGCTAATATGTGTGGTTATGAGCTTTGACGTTGAAATAGCCAGAGGTACTCACAGGTTACCTTAGGGCACAGAGCATGTCTACACTCAGAATTGCAAACTGGCTCCTAGGCATGATCTATTGTCAACATGTAAAGATGGGGAAATTTTATATAAAGGTCTGAATTCTGGCTTCTCATGGAAAATTAGGACATCCGGGAAACCCTGGGGACATCCCCAAGTCATGTGGTTTCTGGTCCCTCCAGCTTTCTGTGGTCATTCACTCATCCTTCTGCACCCCTGCCTGTCTCCATTGCAATCTGCCTGCGTAATGCCTAAGCTAATTCAAGAGCAAACTGAAGATCAGAGACATTAAGTGCCTTATCCAAATCCGTCCAATACTTTCCTGGGCTGCCAGCAGCATCTTCCCAGGTCCCTAATGAGAGTCTCTGAGTGTGTGTTGGAGAGAGGAGGTACCTGCGTATGTAGTAGATCTGAGAGGTGGTCACATGTTTTCATTTTTCCTGCTTTCTAGGTCGTGGTGAGGTTTCTGCCTCCCCCTATCTCCCTCCGGCTGGGCTGACTCAGTGAGAGTCACATGGGGAGTTGAGGGTGTGGGAGGAAGAGACGCCTGAACTTTCCCTCTCTGACTTCCTCTCCCATTGTTTCCCTCTGACATTTCCAGTGATCTTAATGAAGGTGCGTCTGATAACATCATGTTGGTTGTACCCTCCCAGGATCTCTGCTTCCCATAGTTCCTGGCCTCATTCAGATATGCCTTTCTGAGGGACTTTTGATTTTTTTCTCCTCAAGTCTTAAGCAGCTGATTCTTGCGCCAAAATTGAAGTGGGTTCCCTGCTTATATCTACAAAGGAAGCTTTGGAACGATCTTCCAACAATATGAGATTTGAATGTTTATTACGCATTCCTCCATTCTCATGCCCTTTCAGGTCAGGACTAATTCAGAAAAAGGAAGTTTAGGTCAGTGATCCTGGGAACATATCCACCTGGCTTTATATTCTTGCTCTGCCTGCCATTAGGTCAATGGGCTTTGGGAAAATCATTTTCCTCCAGAGCTTGCATTTCCTCAAATATGAAAATACAGCTGTTGGGGAGAAATAAATATGACAGCACTGTAAAGTGAAACCTGTGGCACCTGTGATATAGCAATTGCTTTGTGGGTGGAAGAGATGCCGTACTTATTAGGATCTTCCTGCCTGTACATCTCACGGGCTTTTATCAAAAGGAATCCTGCAGTTTCTACAGGCTACCCTCCTCTGAACTCCTTCTCAGCGATCCTCTTGCTTAGCCACTCCAGCAAATGAACTACCTTGTCCCCTTTGACCTCAAACATCTCTTGCTACATCTTAGTCTATAAATTCTGCTTTGCAGATGTGATCAAATTAAAGCTTTTGAGACATGGAGCTTGGTTTAGGTTACCACAGCTGTCCCCCAGGGCTCCCAAGGGGTGCAGTTGTTCTACCTTAGCTTTGGCTTCTCAGTGGTCTAAAAGCCTGTGAATTGTACATCTCAGCATAAGCCAAAGCTTGGGAATCCTGGGGGACAGCTGTGGCTGCATGCAGAAAGCCCTCTGACTCAGGTGGCACCAGTGATGGTCTTGCAAGTCAGCCGCTTGAAACGCAACAAACCCAGATTAACGGCACTGCTCCCTCACAGCAATAAATAGTGCCTATTGATTCAACCCTGTTGGGGATCTGTAGTTACCATTGACTTTCTCTGCCTGTGGACCACTAGACTTCCATTAAAGGGACACCTTCTAATTAAAAAGAGGCCTTCTTTTCTTTCACTGAAAGTAAGAACCGTTTCTTTTCAATGATGCGTGGTTCTTAGCCGCATCATATAAATTCCTTAAAGGGGAGGAGGAGGCATACTTTGAGCACATATTTTGTCCTCGCCACCCCGAGTCAGGGTTGTGCCACTTGAAGGCCTGTCTTGTTCTCATGTAAATCCCATCTCTCCATAGTGGAAGCTGCACGTGATTTCCTGTGGACTGAGGCTTTTGAGGGGACAGTTGTGCTGCACACACCTTGTGGGATCATTCCCAGGGACGTCTTCTCTGTAGCCACCTTTCTCCTCTGGAAACTGTCCCCAAAGATGGATGAATTATGGACCTGAGATGTTTTCTACTCCCCTTCTGGAGATGGAAGCATGCACAGCTTCGGGAACAGAGTCTAAACTGTGCATTTGCATACCTCTCCCCTATGCCAATGTCACCCGTATGGGAAAGAAACTACTTTTCAGTGTCATGAGAATCTAAACGCTCGAGAAGATCCAGAAGGTTCCAGATCTCCAAGGTTTGCAATAGCATCAGTGTCAACTGAAGAAATGTGCAATTTTTCTCTGTTTCTTCTCCCATGTGGCTCTGGTGAATGGCTGGGAACAACTTGTACTGTTTTCTCTCCTTGTCTCTTGCTCTGCAGCTCGCAGCATATGAGATGCAGGGTTTGATTATCTCCATTCTGCTGCTTCATAAAAAGCTGCACATCTTTTGGACACATGGTGAATTCATCACATTCCTTTGAGATTAATGAGGCAATCAAACTCCAACACTAGTGAAAGAAGAAGATGAGGAAGCTTTCTGTTTTCAACATTTTGCATATTTGCTTCTGTCTTAAAGCCCGGGATGGGGTGTTTAGGGAGGTCTGACTATGAAATGGGGTCACAGTGGTTTCTGGCTATTTACAGGTGAAGTTCTGAGAGGAGTTGAAAAAGGGAGGGCTACTCGAGAGGAGTTAGTGAGAACACATGGGTGTCTTTAATTGCCTTTGGCAAGACAGTAATATAAGGGAGGATACAGTATGAGATTGAGAGACCTGACTTAACAGCAGAGTTCCTAGAGTCAAATCCAGGTTAAGTGACCTTGAGTAAGTCCCTTTGCCTCCCTGTGCCTCAGTTTGCTGAAGTATAATATGGAGATAGTCAGAATAATGTCTATATAATGGAATTTTCAGGGGGAAGTAAATGAAGCTTTAATACATTGAAACACTTAGCAGTTACTACTCAATAAATACTGACAGTTACTGTTGAGTAGTATTGACTAGGTGCATGTGTTGGCCTGATGGGCATCTTTGCTCCAGTCATTGCACAAACGCTATTCCCGTGGTCAGCTTCCACCATACTCTGTACTTGTTGTCAGGCCTATGGTAACAAGCCTTTGTTGTGGATCAGAGATGTCACTAGACCATAGAGAACACCATGGTGACTGTACAGAAAACTTTGGTGCCTGGTGGATGTGAAACTCCTACCCTCCCAGGAACCCCATCTTTAGCATTTGGCTAAAGATGAGTAAACACTTCCCTATGATTAAACTGAAAGCTCTGAGAAAGTAATTTCTAGTTCCAAATCTCAGATAACAAAGTAACTTAATGGATAACCCTAATAATCAGGCATTATCAGACATTATCAGGGACACTTGATAAGTTTGCATTGACTTGCAGTATGGCCCTTTGTGCTTGCAATAGAAACTCAACCAAGTGAATTTCTTTTTGAATTCTATAGGGCAGCACTTTCATCAAGGGACTTTCTTCCCTCGCTTGCTTGGAGCAGTCCACATCTCACCTTCACCTCTTCCCCCTCCTACTAGTGTCTACTTTCACTCTCCTGTATGCTAAATCTGGGTTTATCAGTCAGGCTCCTGAAAGTTGGTCATTCTGCTCCCCAGTCTAACTGTAAAGACAGCTTCCACATTCCGCACGGCCTTTTCCTGTTACATTAAGTGTTCCTCTGTTCTAGTTCAAAAGATCTTAGGCATCTGCTTCTGAGCCCAAGTGAGGTGGTTAACTTGGTCTGTCAAGGCAGAATCCCTTGGTTCTGAAGTCCGGCTCTACCACCTTCCAATGGGAAAACCTGGTATAAGAAAGTTTTCTTTCTCTCTCTCTCTGCCTCACCTGAAAAATGAGGGTAATAATCCTATCCATATGCTAGCATTGTTGAGCACATTAATAAGTTAGTAGAAAGTGCTGAAAGTAGATTTTGGCACATAGTACACACTCAGTAAATGTTAGCTGTGTTATTGTTATCTTGATAGAAGTGTGGCTTTTGTAGTTCTGTCAGCAAGTGGAGAATATTCCTGGAATACTCTGCCACTTATTTCTGCAAGTCAACTGAAAAACAATCAAATTTAAAGTCACTCAGGGGTTTCCTGTGATTTGACATAGGTAATTGTTTGAGAGCATGGACCTTGGAAATGATCCGCCTTGAAGAAGTGTGTGATGGAACTAGACTGGAGGCTGGCATGTCATGAACTGGAATTCCAGTGTGAGTTACATTCCAACCAGGTCCCTGGATGGTTATCCAGGACGTTGTAAATGGCTCACTACTTTGCTGGACTTGCTCAAAGCAGTGCAGGGTCAGCTTCGGAGCTGCAGACTTTGTAGTCAAGTAGTTTTATGAAGTCACAAGACAGAACATTTCCGATTCTTCATGCTTCCGACAGAGTTCTGCCCTGCTGAGGAACTGGGACTGGAATGATTCATATCCTGTAGGCTAAGAAGTGTGGTTGAGTAACTCACTGCTCTCAACGCCTCCTTCCCTGTCCCAGGTGTTGCTGAGACACGTTTATAACCATGAAGTTTCCCTTGCTTCAGACCAAGGTGCAGGGGTCAACTGTACTGAACTCAGGGCACTGAGGATTTAAAGGGACCTGAGTTAAACCTTCTCCATGCTGACACATCAGTAGAGAATCTATAGCATGTGTTACAAACTGGAGTTTGGTCACCACATGGTTTAACAACTACCCAACAGAAAAGTGCCAATAGTCACATGTCAGTATGGATCTGTGGCTCCCATTGTGCTTTGTCTGGGGTTGTCACTACCGTGTGGCAGCACTCAGAACTGAATGGCTGTGTTTACGTTGCTTGGGAATGTCAGTGCAGATCGTCCCAGGAGAGCACAGCCTGACAGGCTGCACAGTTCCACCTAGACACCTCCCAGGGTTTGCAGCTCCTTTTCTGAGCAGGTTTCCAGACATTAGATTTGGTCCGTAATTTTCCAAGTCTCACTCTTATTAAGAGACTGCATTAGGGGTAAAATATCTTCATACACCCAGGAGTCTGACCTAGTGTTTAAGATGCCCACAGTCCCACGTCCAGGCTCTAGCTCCAGACTCCAGCTTCCTGCTAATGCAGGCTCTGATTGTCACTGGTGATAGCTCAAATGATTGGGTTCTTGCCACCCATGTGGGATACTTGGATCAACTTGCAGGCTCTCAGCTTTAGCCCAGCCCAACTCTCTGCTGCTGTCGCTCTCTAATACATGAAATGTTAAAATTTTAAAAAGTCCTCAAGAGAGCATCAGTTGGACAATCTGCCCCTAGGTGGAGCACTTTTCTAAAAACAGCCTGTATGCATCTTAAACACACACTCATATTTATGCACTCACATTCATCCCTGTAGTCACACGCATATTCACACTTCTGTACTGACATATCCACACTCACTTTTACACACATATTCATGCCACCCCTTGGTCATCAAAAGGGGCCCCGGTAGCAGCTCACTGTGTGTCCTCATGCCTCACTTTTTCCCCACTCACCGCAACTGCTCTAGAGTCAGAAATGGAACCATGAGCAAAACAGAAAAGAAAACCTGCTCATATTGGTCTCCTATCTTGTGAATTTTTGTTTGAAATTTCCCCCACAACCCAATAGATTTGCCTCGTCTCCTTAGGGAGAAAAGTCAAGGCAACCAGCTCTGGGGTAAAGGTGAAGCCGGCATTTTTTTGGTTAGCTACTTCTGCTTCCGTTGTTTTGATGGTTTCAGTCTCACAGAGCAGTACTGGAGCAAGTGATTACCAGTTACCTACTTAGACAATCTTGAGCGGTAGAACAGTCCCAGGCACCCTGTACTGAAGAGCCACCAATGGTCCCTTTAGACACTGTATACTTTCCCCATGACCATCCTGAGGGAAGGGACGTCCTTGTGTCTTACAGGTGACAAACAAAGCACTACAGGGATTAAGTAACCCCTCCAACGTAGGTAACAGGAGGGGCTGGAAATGTCCCATGTTGGGCAGGATCTGACTTCACACACTCACCTCTCTCTGCTCTAACTCCCTCCTAGTGAAGACCTTGGAATAGAAGACAGAGCTGAGCTCTGTAGTTCTCTGTCCTCTCCTACTGGACACTCTTCTTGGCTCACAGCCAGCCCTCTGCCCCCTAGCAGAAATCCTTGAAGCCATTGCTGGATGTTGGCTGCATGTGGCTCAGGATACCTACCTTCATTCATTGCCCCACCCAGACCTACCTGTACAGCCAGAGCAGTAAACCCTGCCTATTTTGTGATGTGTTCCCTTGTTACAGTGTTTTCCATTCAGAACCTTCAGGTCCTGTATTCTACTCCATCACACCCCAGTCCTTGCTTAACTAGTGTGGCCTCCAAGTGGACTGGGTTGTTGAGTCAAGTGTTTCCATGCATACAGGTTCACGTTTAAATAAGCATTTCTGGACAGAGTATCCAGAGGGGTGAAAATTTCAGACCAGCAAGGCCCCCTTTTGGAGCCCTTGGCTTTTGACCCATACTTGGGAGGTACAGGATCTTGCTGGCAGTGTCAGTCTGTGAGGGTATTGCTGTCTGCTATTTTTGCAAGGACTATTTTGTGTCCTAAAACTTCAAAAGGAACTTAACAAGTTTACTTCTAAAGATCTTTCCAGACAGAAACTGTCTCAAATTCACCTTTCCTTTTCATCTATCTCCTACACAAATCTCACAAAATCTGGAGTAGTGGTCATTCGTGTTCTGTTTTTGTCAATAAAGTCTTATTAACACGTAGCTGTGCCGTCCATGTATGTGTCATCTACAGCTGCTTTGCTTCTGTGATGGTGGAGCTGAGTTGTTAAACTGAGATCGATGGCCTGCAAAGACTCAAATATTTGCTATTTGCCCCATAAAAATTTGGTGATCCATAGTCTAAATAATTAAGCCCCACAAACATTCCTTCATGACCCCATCAACTCCTTCCACCCTCACATATCCAGAAATAAAAATCTCACATGAGATAAACATTTAACGCAGAAATTACAGTGCTTGCATTCCCTGTTGGAGCATCGTTCTGGCTCTTGACTCCAGCTTTCTGTTAAGGCAGACCCTGTGGGACAGTAGTGATAGCACAACTAGTTTGGGTGCCTGTCACCCATATGGGAGACATGACTTGGGTTTCCAGCTCCTCATTCTCAGCCCAACGTAGTTTAAGGCATTGCATACAGTTGAGGAGTGAACTACCAGACAGGAGTGTTTCTCTGTCTCTCTCTCTCTCTGAAATAAGTAAAAAGTTAAACAAGACAGAAAGCCTCAGACCAGCTATACTCCAACAAAAAAAGGCAAAATCAAATGCCTGATGCTTAAAAAAGGGGCAGCACAATGTCTCTCCTAGATCTCTTGTAAAGAAAGTTGGTAAGGGATACTTGGTAACTGGTGCTGGCCAACCAAAGCACTCTTCCAACCAGCCTTAGACTCCTTCAGAGCAATGCCCAGACAGTTGAACTGGGCATTCAAGTGCAAAATTGCTTTCTATGCCTGGATCACTGGGCACCCTCAGGTCAGAAAATCAAGACCTTGAACATCCTTTGCTTTGCCCCATCAGGGTCAGATGTGATATCTCTTATTACATCCAGAGTGGAAACTTCATTCACTGTTTTATTTCTTTAAGTACCAGATAAAGTAATTGTCTTGTGATTAGGGACCTTGTTATATGAAAAATGCCTCCCTTTAGATGGTAGAGGGACGACACTGTGCAATACTCCCACCAGGAACTGCACACCACCAAGAATATTCCAGAGAATCATCTAGTGCTCAGCCTTACTGAATGTCGCTGACGCGAATCACAGCATTTCTCTCTGGTGGCTCCCATGTTTCTTACCTGTTGTAGAATTCATATTTGGTGAAAGATGCATACAGTGTTGCCAGAGGCTGGAGTTGGGGCACCTATACTTATATGACCATCGTCTTCCTGAAAGCAAACACACTCATCCCAAATTCCAGTGTACTCAATTTTAGGAAGACCCTTAAAAGACCCTCGTTTCACACAATGGTGCCTGACATTACTGCTGATGGATAAGAACTGACGATAATGAGAGGCATCGAGTGACAGCTGAAAAGAGTTGCCCCAAAGGCCACATTTGCTGCCATGAAGCTGACTCAACTGCCTGCCTTTGAGGAAGAGATGACAAGAAAAGTGTCATCACTCAGTAGGTGCATATTTGACAGAGGAAATGTGTTCAGGATGTTCAAGGGGTTCCTAGGTGGGAGGGCTGTCCTTCTTACTGGACTGGCTGGGGAGCACCTGGGGCTGCAGGACTGGGAACTGTTTCCTGGAGCAGCTAGAGGCTCTGGGGAACTCTGGTTTGAGCTGGGCATGGTTGGCATCATGACAGCGATTGTAAGGTGTGAGTGCCAGCTGGAATCCAGCAAGGAGTTTTCCAAGAATCATTGTTCATCAAGCCTGGAGCTATAGAGAATCTGAATATTGAACTGACCATTTACAAGCATGAAGTAAACAGCCAAAACTCAGCCATTGGTCTCTTGTGCCTTTTTGTGTTGAGTTTATGGAAAAGACAGTAAAAAGTGCCCTCCCAGATGGCAAGGGTAAGAACATTTTTAATAATATTTTTAGCTTTGTAGATTCATGGAGTCTCAATAAAATTAATAATATGGTATTACTGATATTGGTTTTTTTGGGGGAAAGGGTAATATAATCCTTTGCTTCGGAAACAGATGGAAAAACTTAATAAGTGTTACACTCAAGGTGCCACCTGACCCGATGATTGAAAATGCCAAAATATATTATCTAAAATCATATTAACACAAAAACTCTTCCTGTTAATATGATTCTGTTTCACTAAGAGACCAAGTTAGACTTAGATTTCACTTGAGTTGTCTGCCAAGGACTAAAAGACTTTGCTGCACACCAAAAGATCACCATGGATTTTTTTTTTTGTTAAGATTTATTTTATTTTATTTTTATTACAAAGTCAGATATACTGAGAAGAGGAAAGATAGAGAGGAAGTGGAGCTGCCGGGATTAGAACCAGCGGCCACATGGGTTCAAGGCAAGCGCCTTAGCCACTAGGCCACGCCGCCGAGCCTACCATGGATGTTTTGATTTCTGCACAAATGGGGAAAGGAGGGAAAACAGTGGATCAAAGTGAACCAGACTGTGTATCACAGAGCAAGGATGCCATGGTTTGACAGTGGTTCCTTCTACAGTGGGTCTCAGTTTGCTCCAAAGGTAAGAGTCCTTATAGAAAACTGGAGCTATTCCAGCACCCCATGACCTCTTACCCTTTTGTTCTGAAAACAGGAACTCCCTGTGCTGGAAGAAGTGTTCCATCTACGCTTATCCAGTTGTCATGTGGGTGCTGCTGATCATGGTAGCCCACTCTGGACACTGGGATGGTTCCTGCTTCTGGCCACAGGGGTTACTCCACAGACTTCTCTCTCCTGCACACTGGCTACAGTGTTTGTGAATCAACCTGTTTCATTCCCACAATTTAACCTATTGGAATTGGCAGACAAGAGCTCTTGTTCTTCTTCAATTTTGAGTCTCTAAGGACATGCACTAGAAGGTGCCTTTGATTGTGATTTTTTTAAATACCCTCTTGTGATAGCAACATAAAAAGGCACACCCACGCTTCCTCTACCAAGAGAATGCATGAACCGTATAAAAGAAGGAGTTGAAGAGAACAAGGAGAAGGAAAACATTTGTTACATCCATGCCTTCTCCAAGGTGTTTTCTTTTCAAACTGTTTATTGAACTTGACTCCCCCCCACACCTCAACCTACTTTGTAAACAACTGCACCCTGTATGAAGTACTGAATTACCTCCCCTGTCTATGTTGTTGGTCTCTGAATACTCTAATGTCTGACTGTCTCCAAGGTCTGAATCTGACCAGTCATCTGCTTAATCTCTCCAAGCTTCTATTTTACCGTCTGCAAAAGAGAGGTACTAGTAATACCTATTTCATGGGGCATGATGAGCACTAACTGATGAGGGCCAGTTTGTAATAGCCAATTAACCTCTAATAGCTGAAGATGTAATCTAGTGCTTCTTGTAATAATTGGGCCTCAAGTGAGACAGTTACCTTTTTTTAAAAAAAATGATTGATTGATTGATTGATTGATTACAAAGAGAGAGTGAGGGAGAGATCTTTATCCACTGGTTCACGTCCCAAATGACTAAAACAGCTGGAACCAGAGCCAGAAGCTTCTTCCCTGTCTCCCGTGTGGATGCAGGGGTCCAGGCACTTGAGTCGGCCTGCACAGATTTTCCCAGGCTATAAGCAGGGAGTAAGATCAAAAGTGGAGTAGCTGGGACACAAACTGGCACCCATACAGCATGCTGGTGCCATAGTGGGTGGCTTTACCTGCTCCGCCGTAATGCTGACTTCTAGAGTTACTTTTTTCTTATCCTTAGCATATTTATAAAATGTGATTAAAAGAATCTTAAACATCAGCATATGTGTAAATGTTTTGTTTTAATTTGGGAAGTTCTACTACAAGACATAAATCTGGCAAAAAAAAAACTCATTGTATTTGTGCTTTTCCTTGAGAAAAAAAAAATTCTTATGATTCTTCTTTGGTTCTGGTGACACTGTAACCTGCAAAGGCGAATGTGTGTACCTATGGGTAGGAAAAGAGGATGCTCTGCTACACTTCAAAAAGATTTTGCTTGAACTGTTCTTATGCCCCTTTTATTTTTCAGACTGATTGCATTTAAGGCTTCTACACTTGTAAACCTGACCAACCTGTTTTTCTTGTCACTGAGGGATCCTGTGACTGCTGAATGGTGCCTGACATTGTGTTTTCTCAAAAGTAGGTAGCAGTTGCAGGAACAGGGTCAGCTTCTCCACTTGTCTGATGGAGAAGGGATCTCTCTTCCCTTACTGAAATGAAATTTCCTCATCAATGAACCCTTTTCCTATGTTAGAAACATAGCTGTTAGATTATACTGTTACCTTTGGATGCATATCTAGTAGTTTGACATACAGTGTGGCATAGCATATACCTGTTAGTGAGTATATAGGTGAGGGAAATTCGATCAGCCTATTTCGTCAGCCCAGGTGTCCATCGACAGATGAACTGAGAGAGAAAATGGAAGTATATATACACAATGAATACCACCCAGGGAAAGGAATCCCGTCATTTCTGGCATTAAGGATGGCACTAAAGGACCTTACAGTTTAAATAAACCATACAGTGACAAAAACCACGCGTTCTCCTTCATTTGTGGAAACGACAAAAAAAGAAAAAGGAAAGAGGAAGAACAAGAGAAAGATCTCGTAAGACGGTAGAATGAAGGCTGCTAAAGATTGGGAAGAGGAAAATGAGGATGGAGATGGGTTACATAATCGATAGTTATCAAAATACAACACAGAAGAAAATTCTAGTCTATGAACTTCCCAACACTGAGAAATGGTAAATGGTTAAGGCAATGGATCTGCCAGTCACCCTAGTTTACTCATTAGACATTGATAACCTATTATCAGTTTTTCATACTGTACCTTCATGAGTATGTGGAACTACCATGTATCAATTTTTTAAACAAGTTTTGGACAAAGGATTACTGTGGTGTTCGTGCTGTGGCACAGGGGGTTAAGCCTCCATTTGTGACACTGGGACTCCATATCATAATATAATAATCATATTATATTACGATTCAAGTCCTGGCTACCCCACTTCCGATCTGACTCCCTGATAATGCACCTTGGAAAGCAGTGAAAGATGGCCTCCATGCTTGGTTTTCTGCCACCATCACGGGAAGCTAAGATGGAGTTCCTGGCTCCTATCACTGGCCTAGCCCAACCTGGCCACTGCAGCCATTTGGGAAGTAAATCAACACATGGAAGATATATCACATGCAATGTCTTTCTGTCCCACAGCCTTTTAGATGGATACATAGATGATAGATAGATAGATAGATAGATAGATAGATAGATAGATAGAAAGAAAGAAAGAAAGATAGATAGCGGCTAGGTAGATGCTGGCATTGTGCCGCAGCAGGTAAAGCTTTCACCTGTGACACAGGCATCCCACATGGACACAGGTTTGTTTCTCAGTGGCTCCGTTTCTGACGCTACTCCCTGCTAAAGGCCTGAGAAGAGCACCAGAAGATGGAATGAGTGTCTGAGCCCCTGCACCCATGTGGGAAGCCAGGTGAAGCTCCTGGCTGCTGGCTTCAGTCTGGCCCTAGCGGTTGTAGCCATCTGGAAAGTGAACCAGCACATGGAAGAAGTCTCTCTCTGTCCCTCCATCTTACCATAAATCTTATTTTTATGTAAATAAATAAATCTGCTTTTTACCTGAATTGAATTACTTGAACCATTACCACTGCCACCTCCCTCCCCGGTTATGCAGGAAGCTGGGATCAGGAAGCTGAGCTCTTAACTGGCATCTTGCGGCCAGAATCAAGCTATCACCTGTAATGCCAGCGTCTTAGATGAGTGTTGGTTCAAGTCCCAGCTTCTCTACTTCCAGATCCCTGCTGATAGGCCTGGAAAAGCAGCAACAGAAGACCCAAGTGCTTGTGTGCTTGGCACCCATGTAAAAGACCCAGGTGGAGTGCCAGGCTCCTGGCTTTGACCTGACCTTGTGGCCACTGGGGAGTGGGATGGGGTGGTGAAATAGTACACAGAAGATCTCTTTCTCTCTCTGTCTCTTCTGTTTGTAACTTTGCCTTACAAATAAATAATTCCTCTTCATTGTCATCTTAATCAGTAGGCTACACATTATGTCATGAGTGATTTCCATGGTGTATGTCATTGATTCCTTATTTTTTTGATTACTGTTGTCCTGTTGGTAGTATTTTGATGTCACCTGTAGTATCCTCTTCTGACAACCATCCACACCTGCTTTCATTTCATAATGTCTGTGATCTGAGTTGCTTATTTAGGTGATAGGTATCTGGAGGGCCTGGTATTGCCTGGAAATTTTGTTTTGTGTGCCTTAAGTTTGATATCGGATCTAATTCAATCATAAGAATTAGGTACTCATCCACTATTGGTGGATGTTGTATTAGGCCCAGGGATACAAAAATAAATAAATAAAGCATCCCGTGCTTCACAAAGCATTTAGTCTAACGTAAAGTATATCAGTTAAGTTCTCCTAAGGTAGTTGTGAACCCATGCATCAACTGCCTCTATTAACGAAAATGCATATTAATTCATATTTCATAAGGAAGTGTATTGTGTCAGGATGGCCTGCCATAGGGCAGCCCACGCAGTACTTGAAGGCTCTACTTTCCTCTCTTGATGACTGATATGTTTAGGTTATTTCTCTGTATTGGCTACATTGTCAAGCCAACAGCAAAGCTGGCTCTAGCAGATGAAAGGCAAGGTTGCTTGAAGCCCTCTTAGCAGATTTCCCATTAGGTCTTAATGGACAAGACTAGATTGCATGACCTTGCTTGGACCATTCACGTATCAGAGAGAATGAGATTTCCATAACTGGCCTAAGTTCATCATTTGTAGTAGAAAGGATGTTGCATAGTCACCCATAAACACAGTAGTTGAGCAGACATAAGAAAGAAAACTTACAACAGCATATTAAGATTACAGAAGTATAGTCTTATGTGTGGGCTACCATATTTAGTCATTTATTGTGAAAAAAAAACTTTCATTTTTTAGCTAGAGTTTTAATGTCTGTTCAGATAGGGATGATTGTATCCCCTATTGCTTGCACTATATTTTAAAAAAAAGAAATGTTTATTTGAGAGGCAGAGTTACAAAGAGGAAGAGACAGAGAGAGATCCTCCATCCATCAGTTCACTTCCCACACAGCCTCAGTAGTCAGGGCTGGACCAGATCAAAGCCAGGAGTCAGGAGTTTCATCAAGATCTCCAAAGTTAATGCAGGACCCCAAATATTTGGGCCATCTTTCACTGTTTTCCCAGGCCCATTAGCAGAGAGCTGAATTGGAAGTGAAACAGCTGGGCTCAGCACAGTAGCCTAGTGGCTAAAGTCTAGGCTAGTGGCATGTGCTAGCATCCCTTATGGGCACTGGTTTGTGTCCCAGCTGCTCCACTTCCTTTCCAGCTCCCTGATGGAAAGAAAATCATAAGAATATAAAATTTATAGAAATCATTATAATAAAATAGGTAAATTGAGGCCAGTGCCATGGTGTAATAGGCTAAGTCTCTTCCAGCAACACCAGCATCCCAAATGAATACTGGAGCCCATCCTGGGTGTTCTACTTCCTATCCAGCCTCCCTGCTTGTGGCCTGGAAAAGTAGTAGAAGACGGTCCATGTTTTTGGACTGCTGCACTCACATGAGAGACCCTGGAGAAGTTCCTGGCTCCTGGCTTCAGATTGACCTGGCTCGAGTATTGAGGCCATTTGGGGAATGAACCGGTGGATGGAAAGCCACTCTCTCTTTCTCTCCATGACTCTGCCTTCAAACAGAAATAAATACAATTCCAAAAATATAGCTGAACTCAGTTACTGATTGTACAACTGATTGGGACAACCCTCTGATTCGAGATAGTATATTCTCTCCCCTTTTTTGTGCAGTTTATTGATCTGAAATATTTGAAATGGCTTTGTCTCTATTTCCATTGTTGTGAAAGGAAATTAGTAAATCTGAATGTTCTCTACACAAGCATATTTCAGTGATTTCAGATATTCTTCTCTGACTTCAACATAATCTGATATTTATATAGCTGTGCTTTGTCATGTAAGATGTTTGCACTTTGTATATTCCTCTGCTGCAGTATCTCAAGCTATTTGTTGCAATTACTTATCCTCTCTAAAACATATAGTATTGTGTGTAGAAAATGGCATGCAAAATGGAAGAAGGCCAGTAGTTGTTGACACTTCTTTGCACTCCTGTAGTTAATCAGATAATGGACTTATGTGTTCTGTTTTAGAAATGGAAAGAGGGAACAAATCCACAAGGCAAATGAGTTCGCATTGTCTTACCCTGCTCCTGGCATGGCTTATAATAGAAACAGGACTCGTGTCTGAATGTCCCTAAGCTCTCCTGAATGGGGCATTAAGAAGTAAACCCCTTAGGACGAACAAATATATCTCAGATTATCCTTGCTGCTACTGTCAAGACCTGTTAAATTGATCTTAGTTCAATTTAAGGTGAAGATGGGTCAGCTCCCAAAACCTTCCCACCTTGCACGCGCCAGGACCCCACATGGGTGCCGGTTCTAATCCCGCCAGCCCCACTTCCCATCCAGCTCCCTGCTTGTGGCCTGGGAAAGCAGTAGAGAATGGCCCAAAGCTTTGGGACCCTGTACCTGTGTGGGAGACCCAGAAGAAGCTCCTAGCTCCTGCCTTCGGATTGGCTCAGTACAACTGTTGTGGCTACTGGGGAGCGAATCATCAGATAAAAGATCTTCTTCTTTGTGTGTCTGACTTTCCAATAAAAATAAATAAATGTTTTTTAAAAAAAACAAACAAACTTGGAACAGTAGTAGTATCTTTGGGAAGGGGGAAGGCAGCTCTGTGGTTATTTGGGTATAGCATGAGTTATGACTTATCCAGCTAAGTCCAGGTAGATTATAACCCCTAGTCACCACCTCAGCCAGTTGCTATTGTGCAGTGTACAACTTGAGTAACCTTACAGGGCAGCCCTGGAAATGATCGCTGGGGAACAAGGAACTAAGGAAGCTTGTGTTTCATTCACTGTGCTCGACCTTTGTATGATTGCATGTGCATTATAAATTTAAAACATAAAAAAGTAGTATGTAGTGATATAAAAAAAGGGAAAAAGAAGGACCAAAATAAATAAAAATTGTCCAATGACCTACCAATGATGGTAGCTGTGAAACTACCATCAATAATTTAGTATATTTTCCTCTAAACTTTTTCCCACATATGCATAAATTCAGCTTCACAGTTGAATCCATGTACAATATATTTTTCCTCTTTTCATTCTGACCTTGTTTTATGTAACAGACACTTTTCCCAAATCAAGACAAACTTCAACACCCTATTCCTGATGATTTATTATACACTTGTTGAAGAATATCTACTAAATTTAAGTACAAGTTAAGTTATGTTCTATGCTTTTTCCTCTTTGAGGGGACTACGGCTTTACGAACATATAATTGACATGCCATAAGCCTGTTAAAAATGCACAACTCAGTGACTTTCTGTGTATTGTTGAAAGACTTATTTATTTGAAAGAAAGAGTAATAGAAACAGAAAATTTCATTTATTTGTTCCCTCCCTAAATGGTTACAATGCCTGGGGCTGAGCCAAGCAGAAGCTGTGGGAGACAGGAGCTCCATCCAGTTCTCCTAGTGGGCGCAGGGGCCTAAGCACTTGGGCCATCTTCTACTACCTGCTCAGATGCATTGACAGGAAGCTGGATCTGAAGTGGAGCAGGCAGGACTTGAACCAGCACTCACAGGAGACATCAGTGTCACAGATGGTGGCACCACAATGCCAGCACTGGCTTTTTGTATGTTTCTAGAGTTGTACAGCCTTCACAAGTAATCTAACTTGGATACACTGTCATTGTCTGAGGAGTCACACTGTACCCGGTAACAGTCACCTTCTCATTTCCCTTGTGCTCTATGGAATCCTTCCACCCTGAGCAGCAGATCTCCTTTATGTCTATATAGATTTGCCCAATCTGGACACTTCATCTAAATGAAATTTACAACACATGGTCTTTTAAAGATCGACTTCTTTCACTTAGCGTAGTATTTTTGAGATTTATCATATCATAACATGGATTTAATGTCTTTTTAAAAAGTTACCTATTTTAAGTGTTATTTATTCACTATTGGTTAGTTTTATTCACATGCCATAAAATTGGTCCTTCAAAAAAAAGGGTTTATTTATTTTTTTATTGGAAAGGTAGATTTACAGAGAGAAAGAGCGACATAGAGGAAGATCTTCCATCTGCTGACTCACTCCCCCAATGGCCACAATGGCCAGGCTTGAGCTGATTGGAAGCCAAGAGCCAGGAACTTCTTCCAGGTCTCCCATGCAGGGGCAGGGTCCCAAGGCTTTGAGTCATCCTCTACTGCTTTTTCAGGCTACATACAGGTACCTGGGCAGGAAGTGGAGTAGCCAGGACACGAACTGGTGGCCATTTGGGATCCTGGCGCATTCAAGGTGAGGATTTAGCCACTAGGCTATTGTGCTGGGTCCCATAAAATTAATCTTTTTGAGACTTTATTCTTCAGTGATTTCTAGATTATTCACAGGGTTATGCAGCTATAACCACTAAGTCCAGATCATTTCCCTCACCCAAGACTCTATATCCATTAGTAGGCATTCCCCTTCCATCTTACCTCAACTGCCCTGGAACCACTGGTTTATTTGATGTCCCTGTACTTTTGTTGCCTTTTTGTCTGGCTTCTTTAATTTATTGTTTTCAGGTTTCATGCATATTGTAACATATAATAGTACCTTATCCCTCCCGCCTTTTTTTTTTGGTAGCATCCATCCTTGCTTTATTGTTTTTCATGGTTGAATAATATTCCATCACATAGATATACCCTATTCTGTGTGTCCACTCATCAGATGTTGGACACTTATGTTACTTCCATTTTTGGCTACTGAGTATTATTGCTATAAATATTCACGTCTAAGTATTTGTGTGAATGTGGTTTCAGTTCCCTTGGGTATCTGCCTCATTTCTTTTCCTTGCTGAATAATATTTCATCACGTAGCTGTTTCTAGACAGTGGTAGACATGCGGATCGATTCCACTTCTGGGTTTGTATAGTAGAACCGCCATGAACATTTACTTATACATTTTTAAAATATCTAATTTACTTCCTCAGAGTATATGCCTACCAATGGGATTGCTGGCACATGCAGTCATTCTGTATTTAGCTTTTTGGGGGGTCCCAGTCTTTCCCACAGCAACAGGCACTGCTTTACTTGCCCACCAGCAGATTCCTATTTTCATTTCTAAGCACCTTTCCCAACATTTATTACTGTTTGTCTTTATTACAGGCATTTTTATTATTACATATTATTATTATATTATTACATTTGTTATCACATATTATCTTTATTATTACATATCACAGCCGACTTTGTTACAGTTCTAGCAGTTGTGAAGCATTTTACTGTGATTTTGATAGGTATTTCCTAATGACTAATGACGTTGAGCAGCATCTTTTCATGTGCTGGCAAAATTCAAAGAGGGAGATCTTTTCCAGAACCTTCTAGAAGTTTTGTTTTATGTCTTATTGCTGGAATGGGTTATTTCTTCCCTAAGACCAATCATGTTCCACCCCATTGACATAGAAAACAGCTACCCACAAAATCAAACTCTTGAAAAAAAGATGGACAAACAACAAGTGTTACACACCAAGGTACAACTTCAATTCTAAATGTTTGTGGAGAATGGGATGAAAAAAAAGTTTAGAATGTTTGGAGTGGGGGGAGGAATGAAATACATACCTGTGAGGAGCCTTCCAAAAAGTTCATGGAAAGGCAAATTATGAGAGTTCATGCCTGAATTTCACTAGGATACACTTGCCTTTCATTTTATTTTTCAGAAAAAAATTTAAGATTTTTTTTTTTTTTAATTGAAAGGGCAGATTTACAAAGAAGAGAGACAGAAAGATCTTCCATCTGCTAGTTCACTCCCCAAATTACCACAACAGACAGAGCTGAGCCAATCTGAAGACAGGGGCTTTTCTGAGTCTCCCAGGCAGTGTAGGGTCCCAAGGCTTTGGGCCATCCTCCACTGCTTTCCCAGGCCACAAGCAGGGAGCTGGATGGGAAGTGGAACAGCTGGGATGTGAACTGGCTGCCAAATGGAATGCTGGCACTTGCAGTTGGAGATTTAACCAATTGAGTCATCGTGCCAGCCGCTTCTGGAAATTTTTTGAAGTACCCTCAGATACACAGGCAAAGGCCAAGGTAATAACCAAATCTTTGAGAGGGCATTTTCTACCTTAAACTTCCTAGCTACTAGCACCTGCAGAAGAGAAATTTTTCTTTCTCCGTTATAGACTTAAGACCAGGTAATGCAATTCCTCTTTTCTTTCTTCTCAAATACCGCCTAGAGCACCCTGAACACTTGGTTTAAAGTATATACAACTGTTTTCTCAACTTCATAAAACAGCCATAGGCATTGAGGCCGGTAGCATGCTGCTTTGCTTCTTGTGATCTGTTTTGTAGTTGAGAACACTATGTCTCTAGTGTCAACTCGAAAGTTAATTTTAGGATAGTAAGATACAAGAAACACTTTTATGTCCTTCTTGGGGGGATATTAGACTCTGCTTTTCTTTTGCTCTTGCTGCTAGGGACCAAATAGTTGGAATTCCTAACAGTAATCCTCTCAAATTATTCTGTATTTTTAGTGATAATGGGAAAATGGTCTATTTTTATAACCTATTGCCCATATTTGCTTCATGGCCAGAGAATATTTGGACTTGAGAATTTCTTAATTCTTTGCGAGCCACTGGTCTTAGTTGATTTTGATTTTTCCTTTTAGCATGATCACCTGCTATGTGATGTGGTTGGGCTTTGGAGAGTCAACATGTTGCATGTACTTTTTTTTTTTTTTTACATAATAGCAAAAATCCTCTGGACTTCGAAATACTAATCTCTTACTATCTCCTTCCCTCTCCACCACCCACCCCAGTTGTTACTTTTCATTATGGATTTTTTTTCTCATCCTTATTTTATTTTTAAGGGAGGATTTTTAGTCTCACTTATTTCCTGCAATAATAAAACATATTCTAGGGCCCAGTGCGATAGCATAGCAACTGAAATCTTTGCTTTGAACACTCTGGGATCCCATATGGGTGCAGGGTTCTAATCCTGGCAGCCCCATTTGCCATCCAGCTCCCTGCTTGTAGCCTGGGAAAGCAGTCGAGGACGGGCTGCACTGTGTGGGAGACCCAGAAGGGGCTCCTGGCTCCTGGCTTCAGATTGGCTCAGCTCCGGCCATTGTGGCTGCTTGGGAAGCGAATCATCAGACAGAAGATCTTCCTCTCTATCTCTTCTCCTCTCTGTATATCTGTCTTTCCAATAAAAATAAATGAATCTTTAAAAAAAACATATTCTAGACCCTTCCATACTTAACATGGAATGTATGATGTATCTTTCCAGGGTTGTGGTTTTGGAGGGGAGGTTCTGAAAAGGTAATTGATTTAGATGACCTTATGAAAATGGAGCTCCCCAGGTTGTGATCATTGCCCTGTAAGGGAAATAAAAAACCAAGGGTCCTGTCCCCTATGCTCCTTGTGAGGGCACAGCCTTCTGTAAGCCAGGAAGAGTCTTCATCCCCATGACCTGTGACTGCAGTGCTCAGACCTGTGAGCAACATTTGTATTCTTAAAAACACCTGGTGAATGAGAATTTTTTTTTTATATTTCAGCCTAAGATAATCTGTTTAGGTTTTAATATGCAGCCAAAGCAAATTGTAAGTACAAAAGGAATATGTCCTTTTGTTTCTTATTTATCATAAAAGAGTGAAAGAAAAAACTAGCAGCTACATTATTTGAAGGGCTTTGACCACTGTTTTTCAGGGAGGGGGAGCAATACCCACCTTTTGATCTCCAAACTCTTGATCATGAAGTGGAATCAAAATAACTTTTCTCACTTGACCTTGGGGAAATACGGTATTAATCAAGTGAATATTGCAAAGCCACCTTCATCTATTTGGGGGGGGGGGAAGGTGCTATATAGACCAATTTATTGCCATTTTATTTTTGTCATTGTTGATGTGCATATAGATTAAGTGTAAATAAAAGGTGACACTCCTATTTGCAAAAGGGGGTGGGCGATTATCACAAGATTGTTAAGATTCCTTTTTAAAGAAGCAGGTGATCCTCTCCCCTGGTCTCTGCGAAGGCCTCCTTGGAACACCATCCTCTTCAAGCTCTTCTGTTTATACACACGTGACCTGGTGGGAATCTCTACCAGCCATTCAGTGGGTTAACTAGTAAAGATGGCAACAATGCAGAGTCGGCCCCTGTACTCCTTTATGCAGTGCTGTAGTACTCATGTATGCAGTAAAATTAGCTTCAGGATTTCACTGCCTCTGTGAGCTCCCTCCCATCTACACTGGCTTAAAGGATGCTCTAGACGGAAAGAGAGAAAGGAGGCTCCTGGCTCAAATGGGATTGAAACAGAACTTGTCTGCCACCAAATCCCCCTGCTTCCTTCTTGGCATGGGGCGTATAGAGAGGAGCCATGTCCATAACCTTTTATGAGGAGCCTGCCACTCCCAGTGGGGCAGCTCCCCTGAGGCCACCCAAGATACTAGCTTACCGGCCCACCTTTGCCTGTAAACCTCCATGTTAAGGGTGTGTGCGCTATAGCTTTCCCCTTAGGTTCTAACAGTTGGAGGTCCTTCTGGCCACAGGGCCTTAGTCCTCATGTTTCCCTGTCTACTCTCACCATATTCTCCTTGCAATCAACACTCAGATCTCAGCTTCAATGGCACCTCATCAGAAAGGCATCCCTCTTGCCCACATTCTGCATCACATGTCTGTGGTATCACCCCCTGGCAGCACCTGCCCCTCTGGGATAGTGATTTCCCCACTCTTGTTTGGACAGTGATCCTCTCTGTGTTGTCACAATATATTGTAAGTGCCCAGTTTCTTCCTCAATGTACAGTGAAAACTCAGTGCACAAGGCTTTTTTTTTTTTAATGAACGAGAGTTTTGTTTGGGGAATGGATAAACTACCTTCTCTGTTCACTGTTGAGACAAGTAGTCATTCATTGGTCAGTTTGGTGAGCACTGAGAGATTGCCTGGCAGACAAGTGTAAGTAAGAGCCAGTGATTTCTGAATCATGCTCACTACCACTCTACCTTGGGGACATTCAGATATGTTACTGTCATGCAGGTTGGAGGCACTACTGCTATTTGGTGGGAAGAGTCCAGGCTCACTCAATACCTTCCCATGCATGAGGCATTCCTACATGAGGAGCAACCATCTGAGCCAATGCCATCTCCATGTCACATTACAAAGGTTCCTTGGAACCCACTCTGACAGGAGAGTGAACCATGTGCAGTAGAACACTTACTTATCAGTGCACAGGCCAAGAGAGACATCAGCAGTCCAACTTTGAGCCTGGGCAGGAAGGAGTGTGTATATATGTGTGTGTGTGTGTGTGTGTGTGTGTGTGTGTGTGTGTGTGTGTGTGTGTGAGTGAGTGTTTTCCAAGATGTGTTCATTTATTTATTTGGTATTTGAAAGATATTGCCAAATCACTCAAGGTTGGAATGGTGTAGAATTGGAAAATTTTCTCCCGATTGAGAAAACCTTCAATTAAATCTTACTTTCACCTGCTCTCAGCTCTGTGCCCAAATTGTGTGATCTCCAGAATTTAGCCACACTAGTTCTTCAGATATGTAGAGAGTGTAGCTGAAATATGTTCACAGGGAGTAGGATTTGGCTTAGTGGTTAAACTGTTGATTGGGATGCCCACAACCTACCTTGGAATGTCTAGGATTGAGATCAGCTCTGCTCCTGAGTCCAGCTTCCTCCTAATGCATACCCTGGGGAGGCAAAAGGAAACGATTAAGTGTCTGGGACCCTGATTTCCATGTGGGAGACCTGGAATGAGTTCTGGGATCCCAAATTCAGCCCAACCCAGGCTGTGCTGCATTTGGGGCATGGGGTAGAGTGGCAGTATACCAGCAGATAAAGTCTGATTGTCTGTCTGTCTGTTTGTCTGTCTTTCTCCCTCTCTCTTCACTCCTCCCCTTCCTCCCTCAATCTCTCTCTCTAGTTCTCAAGTAGACAAATATTAAAGGAAAAGTGAATACATACACAGGCTCCTCTGAGAGGCAGAGCGCACCATTGGAAGCTGCTGTATTGCTAATTGGGTCTCCTTCTTTCTAGAGACAGAGGTTGGCAGTTTGTGTGGCCTTCCTGGCATTGTGCTCTTCTTCCTGCCAGTTGCTCCAAGGAGCACCTAGAGGAGCCTCAGGGAGAGGGCCAATTTCTCTGTTACATCCACAGCAGAACTCCCAGGTGTGTGAGTAGCTGTCACTTGAAGCATCGTGGAGAGGCTCTGGGGAGAGCTGCAGGAAATTACAGTGCGTTGCAAGGAACTGATGCTGGGAGGAAAGAAAATCTTAAAAGAGAGGGAGAGAAAAAAAGAACAAAGAAAGAAAAGGTACATTGAGGCACTTGTGAAGTTAGTTTGATTTAATTCTGTGTCCACAAGAAGTCCAGCCTCAGGGTGTGCATCTGGGGTTGGATTTGTCCCGTGTGGTAAGTGCATTGAAAAAATGACACCACACTTGGACCACTCTTCTCCACTGCTATCCTTCTGAGTTGGCACTCGCTGCCAGTCACCTCTCTCTAAAATCCCATTCAACTTCAAACTTCAGATTTCACCTTCTACAGGAGAGTAGCAAAATTTGGAGCAGAGTGTAAATGTTGATGTTGGAGGTGTTCTTCTCTTGGCAGGCCTCCCACGGTGATTTTCTGAGCCTACAACAAAGCGTAGCTCTAATGGGGATGTTTGGGAACTTTTAAGATAACAACACAACTATTCCCTGAAAATGAATTACCACCAACTTTGAGCTGAAACAAACAGAAGTAATTCATTGAAATGTAAAAGCTGTCTTACTGTCTTACTTGTACTCTTCTATAGGCAGAGTTCCAAAAACAAACAAAACAAACAAAAACTGTTCCAGCTTTGGGTAGTAGTGTGGTTGGTTTTATTTGCTCACCCTGGCCAGCAACAGCACTAAACATTAATCTTCCCCGGAGCCTATGGAATGGGTTCTCATACTAGCCCTACCTTAAGCACGAGGATATTGAGATTGTGCTGGTGTTTATTCCAGGTCCCACGGGTGCTGAAGAGCAGGGATTTGAGATCGGGTGAATCTGTCTTAGGAGACAGAGCTCCTAATTACTGTACTGCAATATTGTGCTGCCCCAGTGTTAGTATCAGAATCCCATGGAGGCTGTGTGCAAACCTATATTGCTGACCTCACCCCACAGTTTGATTCTGAAATGGCCTGGGAACTTGCACCTTTAGCAGGTTCCCACATGGTGCCAGATCTGCCAATTAGGGATCTCACTTTGAGAATCCGTATTATGCTACATCCCATCTTCCAAAAAAGAGTGTAAGCACTGACTAGAAACCATGAATGAAAGTGCCCGAGGTTGGCATTGACCATGTCATTAGCATGTACGCACACAGAACTAATAGCCTAGTTGCTACTAGAGTACCTCAGAGGCTGGTGTCATGAGAGCCAGATAATTGACCTGTTGGAGGTGTTATTCTGGTATTCCCTGAGCTGCGTGACATTTCCAAGAATATAACTGCAGCCATAAAATTAAATAAATAAATAAATGGGTGGGTTATGGTGCGTAGGCTGAGCTGCTGACTGTAACACCAACATCCCACGTCCATCAGAGGTCAGAGCACCTGCTTGGCTGCTTTGTTTCCAGTCCAGCTGCCCACTGATGTCCCAGGGAAGGCAGATGAGTAATGATCCAAGTACTCGGGACTCTGACACCCGTGTGGGAGACCCACATGGACTTCCTGGCTCCTGGATTAGAACTGACCCAACCCCAGTGATTGTGCCATTTGGAGAGTGAACCAGTAACTCCATATTTCTCTCTACCTCTGTGTGTGTGTGTGTGTGTGTGTGTGTGTGTGAGACGCTGCCTTTCAAATAAGTAAGTAAATCTTTTAAAAATGTGTTTCCACCAGCCACTGGTATGAAGTTTGCTTGTTTCCATCAGCATTTGTTTTTCACACTAGTTTTAATTATTTTCTTTTGGTTTAGTAAAATCTCATATTTAGTGTCTATGTAAGCGCCACGACCGTTATCTTTAAAGAATGCTATCAGAATACTATTAGTGTGCACACAGGATAGAAGTACTGTGAAAGAATGTTAACACATCTTGTGTTCTATAATCTAAAAGAAACTCCATTGCAGAGTTTACTGATTGCAGGCACTTTGAGGACAGATTTTGCGTTCTTGGCCCTTGGATGGATTGAGTTTCTTAAAGGCTCATTTGAAACCTGAAATAAAGCAGGTAATTGACTCAGAGGGCTCCTGGGGTACTTCCAGAGAAAGGTTTTGGGGCCTTACCTTTCTGCTGTCTCATTGCAAAGATAACAGCCAGGCGTGAGACCGCCAATAAAATGCACACAGTTGCGCCACAGGCACACCGCCAATAGACTACAGATAGCTGTGCTACAGGTTGGGACAGGAAAAATCTCCATTCTGAAGTGCTCTGCAGAAGTTTGCTGTAAGGCGTGTTGTAGTGTTGTATGGAACTGCACATTACAAACATTCTAAAGGAAAAAGAGAAAGGGGGAATGTGGGATTCCTTTAGCTCACTTTTCCACCTGCCTGAAGAAGAAACTTTAAAAACGGTGAATTATCCGGTGAATCCATGGGTGTTTTTTTACTTGTGTGTGTCAGTGTGTGAAGGGAGAATAAGCTATCCCTGCAGGCTGTGGCAGCATCTAGACAAGTCCAGAGGCTAAGTTTTCCAGCAGCCTAAGTTCCCTGTAGCCTTTTGCAGCAAAGAACTGGAAGCTGCTTTAGGGGACAGGAGCCGTTGTTTTTTTTTTTTTTTAATTCCTGGCCTGACTGCTGAATTGGCATCCCCCGCTGAGAGCTGCCCCCCAACAGGACAAGCCCTCCACTTGTCAGAGACCCCCAAATTAGAAGCAACAGCAGGTTCTGGAGGCACACATAGTACTGTTAGCTTTGATAACTGGCATCTTCTGTGGCTACAACAGAGTCAAGGAAACCTGCAGGGCTGTTCCCCCAGGAACAGGGTCCCGAGGGATGCTGTAGAGGGATTTTTTGTTTTGTTTTCCGTGTTGCATCTGTGGCTTCCTCGGAGCTATTCATCAGTGTGAACAGAACAAGATGCCAAGCCAGAGACCCTATCGTGAGATATAAGGTGTTGGCCAAGCCGGCTGAGGGTGTGTGTGTGTGTGTGTGTGTGTGTGCACGCAGGACGTGCAAACCTAGCGCAGTGAAATGCAGCTCTCTTTGCCTGCGAAGTGTTGTTCCGCGTCCCTTCCTGCCCCGCGCCTTCGGGGAGCGCCAGGGGGAGTCCTCGCTGGCCAGGGCGTCCCGAGCCCCAGGAGCACCGAGGGTTTGCCTGGCGGAGCTTAGCGCAGCTGGCTGTGCTCGCTGCGGGCGGGGTGGACACTGGGCTTCTGTGTGCCAGCTGCAGCCGTTGGCTGACGGGCACCCAATCCCGGGGCATGCAGCCGGAGCCTGCTCAGGACTCACGGTGACCGACGAGTTCAGTTTCTGACTCAACCCCAGGCTGCCAGCAGACGTTCGGCGGCCGGGAGCCCTGGGTAGTGGGACCGCAGGGGCCGGGACTGCAGCTGTGGAAGCCGGAGACCCCCCTCTCCGTCCCCCGGGATCCAAGGGAAGCAGGAGGCTATGGCTTCAGTGTTCATGTGCGGGGTGGAAGACTTGCTGTTCAGCGGTAGCCGCTTCGTGTGGAACTTGACGGTGTCCACGCTGCGGAGATGGTACACGGAGAGGCTGCGGGCTTGCCACCAGGTGCTGCGGACGTGGTGCGGGCTGCGGGACGTGTACCAGGTGAGCCAAGGCGAGCTTCGGTCCATACAGGATGCCCAGCGCTCCTGGATAGCTGGTTCCACCTGTATGATTTTTATTCTTTGTCTCTCCCCTTCACCCTACCTCGCTTTTTCAAAACTCCTAGCGGCTGCGTGGCCCTTGGATCAGATGCTGACCAGCTCGGATTAACTGTTGCCTGACTTAGCTTGTGCATATGGGGCCCGAGAAAGGGGCACTGGTGAGCCAGTACCAGCATCAGCGGGTGTCAAGAGCCATGGTCCTCTATGGGCACTAAGCTCAACAGCCTGCAGCTTTGTGGAGAGTGACTTTCCACTTTCACATGATCACTGCCTTTTTTTTTTTTTTTTTTTTTTTTAGTTTTCCCCCAGGGATGGGGGACGATGTGAGGGTGGCCATTTCAGAAATCAGGGTTCACCTCGGTTGACTGTCCCAGTGAGATGTGGTGGGGAGGCCTTAGTGGGTGTTTCATTTTCTTTCAGTTTTCCGTCAAGCAGCCTCCACTTGCAAGGCAGAGCCAGGAAAAGCTGATCCTGTGTCTACTGGCTTTTGGAAAGAACAGCAGACTGTGACTGCTCTGCGGGGAGGATGACAGGCTGGGGAAGGGAAGGGTGGCCCTGCTGCGTGCTGGAAGGCTTAGTGGGGATGGATTCCCCATCACACAACACTGTCGCCTCTGTGTTTTCCTGCTGGGTCCCCGAGTGCAGGTGAAATCTGCAGCAACTTTTGTTCAACTAGAAGGCTATTCATCCTTGTCTGGGACTGCAGCTTTGCCTTGTTTTTGTTTTTTGTTTTGTTTTGTTTTTTAACTGTAATTTATGGGTTGATAAGTCCTAAGCTTTGGTTGTTAATATTTTTGAGGCTTAAAAAAAATCTGCTTTGTTAAACTAGGAAGATTATGCCTGACCTTTACTGTGGGAACATAATCTAGTCCTGTATTTTGTTTCTTTTTCTTAAAGAGATTTATTTATTTACTTTTTATTGGAAAGTCAGATTTGCAGAGAGGAGGGTAAGACAGAGAAAGATCGTCTGGTCACTGGTTCACTCTCCAAGTGGCTGCAAAGGCCAGAGTTGAGCTGATCCGAAGCCAGGAACCAGGAGCTTCTTCTGGGTCTCCCATGGTGGTAGAGGGTCTCAAGGCTTTGGGCTGTCCTCTGTTGCTTTCCCAGGCCACTAGCAGGGAGCTGGATGGCAAGTGGAGCAGCAGGGATTAGAACTAGCTCCCGTATGGGATCCTGGCAGATGCAAGGCAAGGACTTAGCCACTAGGCTACCACGTTGGACCCAGTCCTTCATCTTCTTTCCAGTGATATGGAATGGCTTGGTTGCATGTCATGAAGCAGCTGGCTTTGACAAGCCAGGCTTCCATGCACCGGGCACTAAGGTTAGAGTACGGAAATCTAAAGAATCCGTACCTGTCAAGCTTGTTGACATGTGAACAGCCTTGAGAACTGTGTTTTGACAGCCCCTGCTTTGTGTAACATGTCTGGCAATCTTGTGCATTTCCAAACTGATTCAAAAAGCCACATTTGAGAACCCATGGGCAGCACAGGAGGGTTGGAGAGTACAGGCAGCTGTGGACACAGCCCATCTGGCCACCTGACACAGCTGCCCAAGGCCAGGAGAGGGGTGTCTGTCTTTTAGTCTTTTCCCCTTCTCTCTCTCTCCAGGGGAAGTCCATGGTCTGTTTGCATTGACTCATAGGGGGAAGAAAAGTGACCACTGAGTTTAAGAGTCTTAGTTTCTTTGGAGAAATAAAATGTTAAAAGATGTTTTTAGCCTTAGGAGAACCATAGTATTCTTAATCTCAGAATATATATGTGTATATATATATATATTTTATTTTTTTGTTTGGTTGAAAGGCAGAGAAAGGGGAAGACATAGGGAGAGAGAGAAAAAAAATTTCCGTTCACTGATTCACTCTTTAAAGGACTGCAATAGCCAGGGCAGGGCCAGTCTGAAAGCAGGAACTAGGAATTTGGTCTTGGTCTCCTACATGGGTGACAAAGGCCCAAGTGCTTGAGCCATCTTCGCTGCCTCTTTGAGTCACATGAACATGAAGCTGCATTGGAAGCACAACCAGGAATCAAACCAGGACTTCAATGTAGATTGCTGGCATTGCAAACTGCAGCTTCACTCACTGTGCCACTGTGTGAGCTTCAGGAATTGTGTTCTTAATGTCTTTGAAATATTGAACAGGAAAGTAGTGATTTAACTTGTGTAGAGCAGAAAGGCAATAAAGCAAAGTGATTAATGTCTTAGGGTCCTGGTAAAAGAGGCCAGGCAGTGATTCCAGCCTCAGTCAATGAATGACCAAAGGGAAGTAGATCTTACTAGGCTCCAGTTTCACTACTTTGTAAATTCTTATTTCCTTTCATTTCATGAGAATATGGAAGACATCATTTCAGAATCCAATGACTGCATTAAACAACTAGTATAGCAAATATAAATGATTCACCATTAATTTCAAACGTATTTCTACAAAATGTATGAAACAACTAAGGAACAGTTTTGGGGGAAATATTTGATAGGATCTCATATAGTCCTTACTCAAAAGAATTTAAAGCTGGAAAAGTAAATTTTTTTCTAAGTTCAAATTCTTATCTACTTTTTCCCTTTTCCTCCCTCCTTTTCTTCCTTCCCTCCCTTCTTTATCTATCTATCTGTCTATCTATCTATCTGTCTATCTATCTGTCTATCTATCTATCCATCCATCTATCTATCTTTTTAAGTAAAAAGACCATGGTTCCATGACCATATAGGCAAGGGCCAGAAACAACACTCAAATGAAAAAATATCTGTTTACTCATATATAATAAATTTTAAAATCATCACAGATCCATTTTTAACATGGGTTATAACAATCACCAAGGTTGAAATGGAGTTCATTGACATTTAAGATATTTAGCACAGAACCTATAGCTTAGGAGGCAGTCAATGGTTGTTATCTGACAGCTAGTATTTCTCTTGTTGGAACATGAACCCCAAGTCACACTCCCCTACAGGCTAACAAGAAGTGACTTTGGACACAACTGGAAAGTGCAGCATTAGAGAGGACTTTGGGGATGACTTGATCAATGCTAAATGCTCTTCTGGTTCTTTCAACTCTGGCTTCATTGGCTTTAGTCTCACATTGCTTCTTCCCTCCTTAAAACAAACAATTGCAATAGTTTCATGCCTTAGATACATGGATCAACCTATTGAGAAAGAAATAAAATTTCTAATACTAGCCCCTTCCCACCCCCCCCCCCACAAGAAAAATTCCCGATTGGTACTTTGAGAGTTCAGTTTAGGCTCTGTGGCCACCCTAATACCATGCACTGTTTAGCACAGGGAATAACATTGCAATTCATGCAGTACCAATGGCAGTGGTGGCTCCAAAAGGACAAATATTTGGGGGAAGGTGGCACAAAAATCTATTCCTTTTATTTAGAAGCCACCAATGTACACAGAGTACGCAAACACCTGTACAGCTTATCTGTGGCATTACACCTTGGGAAGGGAGCTGACCAATAATCAAAACAAAATGTCTAAAAAGGCTTCTTAAGGGAGTGATCATGAATAGAGTTGAGAAGCATTGGATTATCCTGGTTGGCTTAAGCGATGGGACCTGTTTCTAAAGCTGGAATCAAAGTTGTGGCCTGCTGGACCACATATCTGCCCAACAGTGACGAAGACTACAATACTTGGTTGAACACAGCCAGTGAGGGCCAATGCATGGTTGGAATCCCAAATCCAGCCCTGCTTCTTCTTCTTCTTCTTCTTCTTATTATTATTATTATTATTATTAATCTAAGAGGCAGCAGGTAACATGGGGCAGATTAGAAGGAGAGGGGGTGAGAGAGTTAGCGCTCCCATCCACTGGCTCACTCTCCCAGTGCCACAAAAAAACAAGATTCAGCTTTTTGGGCCAAAACTGAGAGCTGGAACTGCAATCCCAGTCACCTGTGTGAGTGACAGGAACCTGGTTACTTAAACCATCAGTACTGCTTCCTGGAGTCTGCATGAGTAAGAGGCTATTATCAGAAGCTAGAGGCAGGTGTCAAAGCCAGGTACTCCAGCATGTAGCATGGTATCTTAACCCCTAAGCTAAACGCCCATCCTTAGCACTCTTTAAATTACAAGATTGTTTTTCAAAGTAAACATGAGATTAATACACAGCATCATTGTGAGGATTTATGCCACAGTCATTTGAGCTAAGGATTGGTGGTTCGTTGCTCTCCCACAACTATGAATTCTGAACCCTAGGGATGAGTACTCTGGTAGACTGCACAGCTTTCAGGCATGAGAATTGGAAACACACTGACAAGTTATATATTTTAGTAAATCCACATTTTAAACACCCTATTGATTTTTTTTTAAGTGTCATTTTTCTTGCTCCTGATCTGAGTAGTGTTGTTTGTGAGGAAATCCAAAGCTCCATTATTCTGGAGAGAAGAAAGGGCGGGGCAGGAGAGATCCATTACATGAATGCTGTGGTGTGGCGGTGCCCTGCAGGAGTTTAGTGTATTCCTATACTCTGAGTGAAATAAGATCTCACACCTATTCATAAGGTATTTGGCAGTGGCATTCTGGCCTGGCTAGCAAAGCCAGGAAAGCATAATTTCTTTGGAATGAAACACTTCCTCCACTTCTAGATATTGGAGAGGCAAATGGCTTAATTTGCCAACAAACCATGAATAATTGAAATACTAAGCTATAAAGCATTCCTGTAGTAAGTAGTGTGAGTAAATAAAAAGCAAGCTGTGGCAACGCTGGAGAGGGTTCAAGTAGCAGGCATGAACATTCACCTTCAATTTGAGCCAAATTCTGAAAAAAGCTGATTCATCTGCCATCTACCTGCCCTGCTGGTATCTTGCCTGGATAGCTTGCATTATAGCTGTTAATGAGACTTAACAAACGACTGGGATGGAAATGATGGGAAAATGTTGTTAAGACCAACACCCGTTGCTTTTTTTTTTTTTTTTAATTTTTAATCTCAGGGTGATGTGTTCTGACAAAACTCTCCATCTGAGATTGGGTTTTCCTCTTCGTCTAGTATCTTCCAAAAGCTGAGTGGAGTCATTGCCTCCAAGAGGAAGCAACTTGAACAGAATCTGGGATAGTGAAGTGACCCAAAGACCCTGAGACATGCAGATGGCACTGAGGGCAGTGTGCAGTGTGGAACATACAGAGCCTGCAGGCTCAAGTTCAGCACATTTGACCTTGAGCAGAGTACTGCCCTTCTTTTAGCGTGATTTCCTGTGGGATAGGGTGAGAAGTTCATGAAATAGTGTATTTTACTAACGGTTCTTGGGCCAGCACAGGCAGATGCTCAATCCACATTGGCTCTTTGATGTGTAAAGGACGAAACATGGAATTCAGAGAAGCTACTTGATAAATGGTACTTGATAAGGGCATGACTATTGTTTTTATAAGTGAGACTGGTTCTCTGAAAATGAACATATCTTTATGTGTGAGAATGCTTATTAGAGAATGCCAGGATTTTCTATAGTAGTGTGTGTAGGGGGGTGGACCTTGGGTATTTGGATTATGTTCCCTTCAGCAGATTCATAGCCTTAAAGGAAAAATGTATTTGTTTGAAAGTGGTGGTCGGGGCCGGGGGGAGAAAGACAAGAGTTCTTTTACCTTTCTACTAGTTCATGCTGCAGATGTGTCTTATAGCTGGAGCTGGGTCAGCCTTAAGCCAGGAGCCAGGAATTCAATCCAGCTCTTACAGGCAGAAAGGATCCAAGTTCTTGAGCAATCACCTGCTGTATCCCAGGATATTCCGTATCAGGTAGCTGGAATGGGGAACAGAGCCAGGATTTAAACCCAGGAACTCTGATATGGGATATGAGAATCCCAGGTGGTGTCTTAACCTCTGTGGCCAAACACTTCTTCCTGGCTGTTGTCTGAGGCTGTAGACTAAACAGGTGCTCCTCCACTTCTCTTAGTTAAACCTATGCATGAAATCTGGGAAGCCACCATCACCTTGTCCCTAAAGTCTCTGGGGTCATCTCTGTCTATCTAAGACTCCAATAATCTACCAGCTGTTAACATGTGAACTTCGTATTTCGCCACAGTCACCTGTGTACATCTGAGAGCCCTTCATAAATCCATGGAGGGGCTGGCATAGCACTGTGGTAGAGCAGGTAAAGCCACAGCCTGTGACACCGACATCCCAAGTGCACACTGGTTGAAGTCCTGACTGCTCCAGTTCCAATCCAGCTTCCTGTTAACAGGCTGGGAAAGCAGCGGAAGATGATCCGAATATGGGGGTCCCTGCATGCACGTGGGGGACCTGGATGAAGCTCTCAGCTCCTGGTTTTGGATTGGTCCAGATCTGGGCATTGTGGCCCTTTGGGGATAGAATCAACAGATGGGAGTGCATTCGCTCTCCTACCTGACAAAAGAATAAATATTTTTAGTTCATGGAAAATGTTACTGAAGAGCGTTTGAGAATAAGAAAATTTTGAAGTCCATGAATAGTTTTTCATAATAATGCATTTTCCATGAGCATTTCAAAGACCCCTAGTATGCATGAAGTGCACCAAAAATACATCAAAATAAACTCTTTCTAAAAAGGTTTATTTTCTTGTATTGGAAAGGCAGATTTGCAGAGGAGAGACAGAGAGCAAGACTTTCTATCTGCTGGCTCATTCCACAAATGACTACAACGGCAAGACCAGGGCTGGTCCAAAGCCAAAAGCCAGGTTCTTTCAGATATCCCACGTGAATGCAAGAGCCCAAAGCCTTGGGCATCCTCTGCTTCTTTCCCAGGCCATAAGCAGGGAGCTGAATCAGGAAGTAGAGCAGTGAGATCACGAACCAGTGCCCATATGGGATGCCAGTGCCAGTAAGTGGACGATTAGCCTATTAAGCCACCACACAATGCCCAATAAGCTGTATCTTTTTTCTTTTTAAAGATTTATTGCTTTTTATTGGAAAGGCAGATAAACAGAGAGGAGGAGAGATAGGAAGATCTTCCGTCCAATGGTTCACTCCCCAAGTGTCCACAACAGCTGGAACTGAGCCAATCCAAAGCTAGGAGCCAGGAGCTTCTTCTGGGTCTCCCATGAGGGTGCAGGGTCCTAAGGCTTTGAGCCGTCCTCAACTGCTTTCCCAGGCGACAGGCAGGGAGCTGGATGGGAAGCGGGGCTGGTGGGATTAGAACTGGCACCCATGTGGGATTCTGGCACATTCAAGGCGAGGACTTTAGTCACTACACTGTCGCATTAGGCCTCCAGAAAACTATATCTTTTAATGCCATTTTCTACAAACTCTTGGACATACTCTCATATACTCTGCTTTCCCTCTGCTTGCACACTCCATAATCCTCTGAATTACGTAGATCAGGAGGAGTAGAGGGCCCTCAGGTGTAATCTGGCCTGCCTCCTGCTTCTGTTAACTTCAGTCATCACACAGCCACACTCCTTCATTTACATTGTCCTCAACTGCTTTCCCACCAAAATGACAGAATGGAGTAGTTATGACTCAGAGGGGAGCAGTTGATACTAAGATTGCATTGACCACAAAACTGAAAATATTTACCATCTGGCCTTTTATAGGAAATGTTTGCCAATCTGTGGAATAGGAAAGAAAGCAATATTCCTGGGTAGGGAATGTTAAAGGAAGAGAGAGCCACGATTCTACCATCGAAAACCAAAATGTGAAGGAATATGGAAGAATTCTGTCAACAAAAGCCCAGTCACAGGGAAATGAAGAATAGGTGCTCGGTTTACCTGGACTTGGTCCTACGTTGTAAACAAGGGTTGGAGTTCTGAACTCATTCTTTCAATTGTTCATTCACTGATGCCTAAAACAATTATCACATACTTACAATGTTCCAGGTGCTGTGCCAAAGTGTTTATAACCCCAAATCCAAAGATTTTTCTGTCCTCAAGAAATATAGGAGAACACTAGAGGTTCATGAAAAAAAATGGGATTTATGGGACCAGCACAGTAGCCTAGTGGCTAAATCCTCACCTTGCATCCACTGAGATACCATATGGGAGCAGGTTTGTGTCCCGGCTGCCCTGCTTTCCATCCTGCTCCCTGCCTGTGGCCTGGAAAAGCAGTTGAGGACAGTCTGAAGCCTTGGGACCCTGCACTTGCATGGGAGACCAGGGAGAAGCTTCAAGCTCCTGGCTTTTGATCAGCTCAGCTCCGGCAGTTGCGGCCACTTGGAGAGTGAATCAGCGGATGGAAGATCTTTCTCTCTTCTCTGTGCAAATCTGCCTTTCCAGTAAAAATAAATAAATATTTTTAAAACGGAAAGAAAAGAAAAATGGAATTTATGTCCATGCCTAGTTTTTCATGATATGCATTTTCCAAGACCATACATTTTCCAGCTAGGGGAGACAGTTAAGAAAATGAAGCTTTATGCAGGCCTTTCCCTTTTCACGTGAAGGGTGCAGGGATTTAATCAGTCCGAAGGAAGGGGGAAGAGCCAGAAGAGCTTCCTGGAGGAGGTGATTCTAAGGCTACCCTTTGAGGGACAAGCAGGCCTAAGGTAGATTAAAAAAAAAAGGCAGAGGGATAAAAAGAGCGAAAGAGAGAGAAATTTATTCTCTCATTCTTTCTCTGTGAACATTCACATTGTACTTCTTCCAGTAACTCAAGACTGGGATTATATGGTGGAAAGCCGAGATGCTAACATATCCAGAAGAAAAACCATCTGAATTTTAAACCCAAGACCCGACATAAATAAATTTCAAAAAGAGTCACACCGTTTAAAATCAACAAGATTAAGATGAAGGTCAACAGGACCTTGGAAAACCATTTCTAAACCTTGATTACGCAACCTGGAAAATGTCAAGCACAGAGTGGCCTCCTGCCTTTCCAAGTGTTTATTTTTCCTGTTCTGTCTTTTCTTGGTGGAGCTGCAGCATAAAATTGTCTCCTTGCTTATCCCCTACATATGTTTATTCCGAACATTATATTTTTGATGTCCCAGTCAGTGGTTGTGGAAAAGTTTAAATGACTCGAATGAGAAATAAGCTCTGTAGTTCTAAACTTCATAAGGAAGACCATATGACTTACAGGGTGTGGAGAAGGCAAACAGAAAGGTCTCATGAAAGAATGAAAATTACTAACATCCACCTGTTAGTACAGCTGTATTGTGGACAGATGTCCATCACAGATCTCCTGACATCTATGAAATAAACTTTTGTTAGGAAAGACGCTAGTAAAAGTGGCAAATTGAATAACCCCAAATTCTGCCTATTGTCTCATTTTGAATCTTGAATTTTGAATCCGGATAGCATTTTGTTGGGTCTTTTTCCTTTTTTCCCTAAATCTCATTATCTTAACTTGACTAATAGCTACTAGTTATTAAACAGGTATTATGTGCTAGGCCTTGTACTTGACACATGTGCAGTGTTTAAGAAAATTAAAACATTCTGCAGCTCAATTGTTGACACATGTCTTGTTAGAGTTATAAGCCATTCTAGACTACCCGAAAAAAAAAAAAAGCCAAGTTCAGCAAAATTATGCTTTAATGCTATAATGTGCTAAATACTATAATGAAAATAGGCATGAGACAGCTGAATAGTAATCTATAGCCATTTTAAGGTGTATAGAACCCGGTCGTATATAAACTAAAATTGTCAACGAAGGAGTCACAGGATGTGGTAAAGAACTTGCTTTTTTTTCCGACATGTTGGTTACTCAATACTATGTCAATTAATTCCATAACATTATAAATTGTTGCTGATGTTATGGTGGGGCTTTTAATTGATAGAGATGATACTCTCCCAGCTCTACTTTCAGACCAGAGATGGTCTCCCCAACAAGCCACTGAATTTGTCTGGACAATAAGATGCTGGTCTCTGTGCTTGGTATGTGTTCGCAATGAAAGAATCTCAACTGATCTTGAACTGTGGTGATGCAACAAGGTGGAGGAATCCACCATGGGGGGAGGGCTTGGGGAGGGGTGGGGGGAATCCCAGTACCTATGAAACTGTGTCACATAATGCAATGTAATAAATTTTTAAAAAAATAAAAACTTAAAAAAACTTAAAAAAAGAACATTATAGGGCTATGTCAACCATGCAAAAATATAAAAAAAAATAATATAGATGGATGAGTGCAATTCTGGCATCCCATTTTGAGTGCTGGTTAGAGTCCTGGCTGCTTCATTTGTGATCCAGCGCCCTGAAAATACACCTGGGAAGGCAGCAGAAGATGCCTAACTGTTTGAGCCCCTACTACCTAGATGGGTGGCTCAGATGGAGCTCCAGATGCCTGGCTTTGCTCTGGTCCAGCCCCTGCTGTTGTGGCCATGTGGGGAGTGAACCAGTGGACAGAAGATCTCTTTCTCTTCCTGTAATTCTACCTTTAAAATGAGTAGCATGCATCTCTCTTAAAAATATATATATTTAAGTTAAAACCTTTAATATCACCACTCAGTTTTAAGGTAGCCTGTCAAAATTTCACCATGTTTGCTTCAGATGTGTTTCTGTAGTGTAAGAATTTGTAGAGAATTAGATTTGGACCTCTTCTTTCTTCCTAGAAATCACCCTACGTGGAAAATTTTTTATTCCTGGGCTTGTTTTAAGTAGTTTTTCCTACGTTTGTTTGCATCTACAAATAGTAGATTCTTATTTTGTTCATTTGTATAATTTGTGTGTATGCACACTTACATGTGGATGAGCAAAAGAGGGATTCTGTTACCTTTTCTATCTCAACAGGTTTTAGGATTTGTGTCTAAATTTAACTAAAAAAAAGAAAGATTTAGGGGGCCAATATGGTTGACATAGCAAGGTAATCCTCAGGCTGCAGCAGTGGCATCCCATATGGACACCAGTTTAAGTCCTGGCTATTCCACTTCCCATCCAGTTTCCTGCTAATAGTCTAGGAAAGAAGCAGAGGACGGCCCAATTCCTTGGGCTGCTGAACCCATAAGAAACACTCAGATTCTGACTCCGGGCTTTAGCCTAGACTAGCCCTGATCACTACACTCATTTGGGGAGTGAACCAGCAGATAGAAAATTTCTCTCTTTCTCTCTCTCTCTCCCCAACTCTGACTTTCAAGTAATATGGATTAAAATGTTTAAAAATAATGTTTAAAATACTAACACTTGAGCTTTTCCCTAGCTATTAACAGGGAGCTGGATCGGAAACGGAGCAGCTGGGACGGGAGTGGGCGTCTATGTAGGATAGCATCACAACATCCTACTTTACCCACTATGCCACAGTGCCAATTCCCCCAAACTCATTTTAACTCTTGTGTTTCTGAGCATGAGTAAATTCTTATTGACAGACATTTGTAATTTTTCAGTGTCCTAAACTACTATAGTGAAAATTGATTGCTCAATTTGGCAGCTTTAGGACGTGTGGTACCTTCTCTTTGTCCTCTCAAAGCTGACATTGTGAACCTCACCTTACTGGTTTTACAGACTGGTTAGCTGATAAGGCACAGCCCTGATCTGTGAGCACAGCTCTTGGTGATTCTGACCCTGCCTTGTTCAGGGGTAAATAACATGTAAAGATCAAGTCTTTATGATTTATTCATTGGCTCAACAAATGTTGGGTGGAAATAGCCAAGGGCTCAAAAATGAGATCTGCAAACTCAGACTGCCTGAGTTCAAACCCTGAATCTACTTGTTGTTGGATGTTCGAGTTCTCCAAAGTTCAGTTTTTCTGGTTGTAAAATGTGGAAGAATACAGTGCAGTAGTACATAGTATAATGTTGACACTACAATTATTTTGATTGTGATAATCAAATGCATTGGTGTTTAGATTCATGGAAAACATTGATAAGTGAGTGGATAGATGGATGGATGGATGGTTTTTGGTGGGTACCCCACACATATTTGTCTTTGTATTTGTATGTGTTGTCTTTTTCTTTTATGCATATAAATAACTTTCACAGTTTCTAAAATCTGCAGAAACCTTGACTCCTCCTTGTTCCCACTACTCCAGATTAAGCGCCATAGTCTGGGTGGCACCAGGCAAAGCAATCATGGACCACTGTGTCATGCCACTGTGCTTAGGACTTTGGTCAGGAAACCCTGCACCTTGGGCTGTGTCTTCATGGTTTAGCCTGTGAAAGTTAAAAATGCACATGACTGTTGAGTTGCCTTATTTCCATCTCTCCAACAGAAAGATGTTGAATGTTCTTCCCAAGCCTTACTACCCACCACTCCAGGACTGAGAACTTCATGTTGTCATTGGTGAGGGTTTGGGGATTCCAGTACATCTGTCTTTCTCAACTGTGTTAGCTGTTCTGTCATATGACCCTCAGGTTTATAAGCCCTGCAGTGATTGCAGGAGTTATCGCAAGCTTCATGCTAAATTTTAGGTAGCAGAGCTGGCAAATAGTTTACAGAAATCAGGGTCCCTCGTTAAAATACAGTTGGATGCGTATTATCCAAGAAAGAAAAGATCCTTAGTAAAAATAGAGAAATCCTCCAGTAAGCGGCTGTCATCAGCTGAACCTGGGTTAAAATCAAGTCTGTCATTTAAGGACTATGTGACCTTGAACCAAGCTACCGAATTGCTCAGAGCGTGCTTCTTCACCTACACAAAAGAGAAAATGCTCATAGTTGAAGTGACATTGGCTGAAGAATAGGAGCTTTTCCAAGTGGATAATTCTGAGCCTTTTGCAGAAAGATGATCCTAAGGAGAGAGTTGTTTTGCTAGAATGCAAACATCAGGCAGAGTTTAAGCACCAGCGTCCCTAGTTAATGGCTCTCATAAGTAACGCAGGCGGGTTTGTTGACCTCTCAGCTGCACATTTCTTTGTATTAGAAGTGGGAATATAATAGTGCCAGCCTACTAGAGTGGTTGAGAAGACAGAGCAAGGTCTTGTGAATGAAGATCTCACCAAGCTGGCTGGAAGAGTTATTCGATGAACTTGTTGCTGAGTGACGGACATAACGCTCAGCTTTTTATGTTGATGAACTTACTTAATTCTGTTAACTATCACGGGAAAAGTGGGCATAACTAACTTATTTGGCTGATGCGGAAATTGTTTTCAGCTGTGTAGTAACTTGTCCACAAAGACTAGCGCTCATGCGTGTCAAAGGTGATATCCCATTCACTTGATCCATTGATACACTTGATCCATTGATACAAACAGATTGAGTCTGCCCTTTACATGGATTCATCCTCCTCCTTTTCTAAACTTGCCTTTATGGAGTTCTTTCTGGCAACTAAGTGAGATGGCTAATTACACTGCCTGTTTCACTGCTTTAAGGAGTATGCCCATTTTCAAAAGAAGAGGAATTTAATTTCAAATCACAAAGTGTGGCTAAGCATTTTCTCAGGTGTTTCTAAAGTCAAGCCCGGGGGGGGGGGGGGAGCCCTTGATTAAGTGCATGATTAAGTGCAGACAGCTAGAGCAAAGCCCAGCTTTACTACCCACTGCATGGGAGGCAAGTTACTCAACCTCTCTGTGTCTTCTCTTTCATTTTGAAAATATGAATACTATTTCTAACTCCAAGGATAATCATGAAAAATTTCTATCTGTTTCTTGGTATATGTCCACTGCCTAAAGTAGACCTAGGAGGAGTAGGCCTGCAGTATGTACTGTCAACCTCTAATGTTTACAAACCATGACTAGTGCATGAAGTATACTGGGTAACATACAATTTACTGTTCTAAATAATAAGATTTGTTATTGAACACTTTTTGTTGAGTGATATTGATTACCGCTGGCACTTCTGTGGGTAGTTGGAATAGAACATAATAAGCTAGGCTCTACCTTTCTGTTGCTAACAGTCTGTTGGGGAAAACATAGGGATGTGTGACAGGCAGCTTCTTCTCAGAGGTTTTATTAAAGCTGAGATCCAAAGGGTAAGAAGTTTGACATGTGCTGATCAAAGAGCATTCCCAGTGGAGCGAACAGCAAGTGCAAAGGCTAAGAGCAGTAAAAACTTGGAGTATTAGAGAATGACGAGAAGAGAGAGAGTGCCTGAAATATGGAGGGGACTAAGGTACCTTTTGTGAAGCAACAGAAATTGGAAAGACTAGTATTCTAGTGTTCTGGAGTCTACCTTGAGCATGGTGATTTTTTTTTAAGATTTATTGATTTTTATTGGAAAGTCAGATATGCAGAGAGGAGGAGAGACAGAGAGGAAGATCTTCTGTCTGATGATTCACTCCCCAAGTGACCGCAACGGGCCGGTATGCGCCAATCCGATGCCGGGAACCAGGAAACTCTTCCGGGTCTCTCACGTGGGTGCAGGGTCCCAAAGCTTTGGGCCGTCCTTGACTGCTTTCCCAGACCACAAGCAGGGAGCTGGATGGGAACTGGCACCCACATGGGATCCCCACACGTGCAAGGCAAGAACTTTAGCCACTAGGCTACCGTGATCAGCCTGAATATGCACGAAGAAATCACTCACTCAAAAAGTTTTTGTTTCAGTCTAGACCAGTAGGGGCAGTAGAGCTGGAACAATAAACAAAACAAAAGCTACTCTGCCCTCTCAGGACTTAGCTTTCGAGCTAACAGTTTTTCTCTTCAGCTTAATAAAATCCAGACCTGCTTATCTCGCTACCTCCTTGACATAGCCACTTTCTAGAATAGCCTGCACTTTCAAACTTGCTCTGTTAAAATTTGAACTCCAGAGCTCCCACACAAACCTGCTTCTTTTTCAGTCACTGGCGATTCCACCCTTCCAAGATGCTCAGACAAAAATTTTGGGTTATCCTCAGCTCCCGTGATCTGTGTCAAGTCCATCAGCATGTGCCTTTGGTTTTCTCTTCAAACTGCACAAATTCTCCTTCCACCATCTTCTCCACTGTGACCCTGGGCCCAGCCACCCTCAATTCTGGGCTAGATTGTGGCGGCTGATCCCTAAAACAGGTCTCTGTTACTGCCGCTGTCTTCCGCATCTATTCTCAGCTTCAACTCCAGGCTGACTTTGTTTGAAGTCAGAGTGCATCATTTTGCTGTTTGGTACCCTCCAATGGCTCCCCAACTCCGAAGAAAAACCCCACATTAGCCCCTCCTAGGACCTGTACCCTGTGGTCACCACTGCCTCTCCCTGGTCTTCACACTTCCCTGCAGTCTCAGTAGATGCACCCAACTTCTCAAGTCCTAAGCTCTTCCATCTCTGTCTCCTCTCCAGCCATGCTCCTTGCTGGGCCTCAAACCTGCCAGATACATTCCAATCTCAGGGGCTTTCCCCTCGGAGCCTTCTTTGCCTGGATGCCCATGCAGTCCACAGGGCACCTGCACCCTCCCTTCCTGCAGAGCTCTTGATGGCACTTAACCTGGAGGTCACCCCTATTTTAGTTTTCTCTGGGACCCTTCTCACCACCCGAGATTATATCTATATTTATTCCTTTAATTTTTTTTTTAATTTGAGGCAAAGTGACAGAAAAGAAGAGAAAGAGTGAATTCTTTCATCCACTGGTTTATTCCTCCTGAGTCTACAAACTAGGAGCTTCAGAAAGCAGAGGAGCAAGGATTCAAAGCAGCCCTCCAGTGTGCGATGCCCGTGTGTCGGACTGCAGCTTAACCCGAGGCAGCACAGCACTGGCTTCCGGGTGTATTTCTTGACATGCATAATTGTGTCTGCTGGTCTAGAGTGTTAAATGAAAGCATGCAGGAATTTCACTATTGTTTCCTTCAGCACCTGGCACAGTGTGGTAAATAGCAAGGGAAGAGTAAGAGCGAACAGGAGGGTGATTTTGATGTCCAGCTGGGAGCCTTTAGGGACCTTGGTGAGAGTGGCAGCAGCTGGTGGCACATTTGGAGAAGGTGGCAGCATGGGTGGGATGCTGTCCACAAGGAATGTTTGCAATCTTAAAATTCCAGAAACCTCAGGGCAAAAAGACTGCATATCGAATTGTATCTGTATGTGTGTGTCTGTGGGTGTGTGTTGATTCATTTTCCTTATTGAAAATAGCCTCACAAAGTTGCTTGATTGAGGAAACATCAGTTGGGCTTTTCTGCTGACAGTTTCATTAGGGAAGCAGCCTTGTTCACATCAGGGTGGTTTGTCTCCTCCAGACCCTGAAAAACGGGCACACTGAGAACCCCAGCTGTCAGGCACTGCCAGCTGCAAGTGTGTGCCCGGGCCCCACCCAGGGTGGGGAGGTTGGCCCTGTGTGTGTACTCGTCAGCCTTGGCTGTCAAGCCATTGCTATTTCCTGCACCCAACCCTGTGGTTAGGCCCTGGAAGGTGCCCTGTTTTTCCTGCCCAGTGCCAGCAGGCGTTTCCAACGGTTTGCCTTCTGTTTTGGGCATTCCTGTGGACATCACTTATCTTTGTGTCCCCAGTGTCAGGTCATTTCCAGCCACTGGAGTTCAAAGATGGGAAAATCATTTTGGCACAATTTGCCTGGATTCTTAGGAGCAACACAGAAGCACAAATCCAAAAGCTCCTTCCTCCTTACCTCCTTATTAGTGTTTAATTAAATTTGCTTGCCCTTGACGCTTTGGCTGTATCCACCAAGCCTGTTAAAATTCTGCAAACACAGACAATATGAAGAGAGTTTGACCCTGCAAGTTGCAAGAGCTGGTCATTGTGTCTAATGATCAACCTGAGGTGTACTCTCTGGAACAAAGAGTGATACCCGGCGCTGCTCAGATATACACTGGAGAGAATGTACATGCAGTTTTAATAAATAGGCTAACACTAACCTAAAAATGAATGCAGTGTTGAGGCTTGAAAGCAGCTTGATTAGGACATGAAGAATCTGAGCTGTCTGCTGCTGCTTAAGTTTATAGGGCTCTTGATTCCTTAGGAGTTTTATATATGAAACGTTCTAGGTATGATTGCCAAATACAGCCCCAGCCAAGCTCATAAGACTGTGCTCTCAAATTCTTTTTGGAAATGAGTTCTTGTGCAGAAGTGCTTTTTCTCTTAATAAACTTCAGAGTACGGCTTGGAGTTTCTAGTTTTTTCAGATGTTAGTGCAAGTCGCTCTCCCCAAAGTCAATGTCAGTTTTCTTTATTCAGGATCATCTATTACCTAAAGATACAAATAGAAAAGATATTTGCCACCCCTTTATCTATAGGTTGGGTGTTTTCAATAAATCATGTTTTTCTTTCCACTCTTTTCTCTTTTCCCATTTTCTTTCAGATGTTCTTTCATGGAACTAAAGAGGTGACGTTTAATAATTATGTGTGTACCAATGTACACATATGTGAAATGTGTAAATACATGTATGACTGTGTGTAAACCTGTGACTGTATAGTTGAAGTTTTTACAGAAAGTAAAACCATGAGCCGATGTATTCGCTAAGCGTTGTGTTTGCTTACCATCCACAACTTTCAGCATTGCGTCCAAGTTTATGAGGCTGAAATAATAAGCCAGAATGGTCTCTACCAACTCAATGGAGTTCAGCAAATGAAATTTGGTCCATGACTTCATCTGTTTCTCTTGGTTAAAAAGAAAATAGTCAACCAGCTCATTAGTGGTGTGTCAAAGCCCCATGACCTCCTGTCTGGTCCAACTTTGCCTCATCTGTGAAATGGGAGCATCCCCTGGGCTGCCTCCATGGAAAGAGCATGAGTGGGGCCCAGCAGTGTGGCCTAGTGGCTAAGGTCCTCGCCTTGAATGCACCGGGATCCCATATGGTCACCGGTTCTAATCCCGGCAGCTCCATTTCCTCTTTATCTCTCCTCCTCTCTGTATATCTGACTTTGTAATAAAAATGAAATAAATCTTTAAAAAAAAAAAGAAAGAGCATGAGTTCCAGTAGAAAGCTAAAGAGTGATTACCCAGCATGCAATGAGTGCCTGGCCAATGATAGTTAGGGGTCTCTGAGGAAGCAGCAGGGAAACCACACTGCCTTGGCTAGTGCCAGCAGCTCCATTTGCATCTAGTTATGGAACTACGTTGATCTATGCAAATAGGTGTTGTAATGAGTGGACCAGCTCTGTTTTCATGTTGCAGTGTGATCGTTTAGGTTCCAATTCTATGCCTTGCCTTCCCTGCTGGCGAGGGGACCCAGGGCATATTGGCCAACCCGTTGAGCCTCAGTTTCCTCCTTCATAGTTTATTTATTGGTGTAACTTTGAGATAGAGGTGTGCTCTCAGCTGATCAGCTTCCTAAATAACTGCAGTGGTCAGGTAGAAAGAGAGAGCTGAGATCTGACTCCAGGCATCCCGTGTGGGTGGCAGTGAAGGAGCTACCTGCCGTCATCACCCACAGCCTGCGAGAGTGTGTATTTGCAAGAAGCCGGAGTTATGAGCAGAGCCAGGACTCGGGCCCAAGCACTCTGAATTTACAAGAAATCAACAAACTGTAGTTTCAGAAAAATCCTTGGCTATGAAAATAGGCCAAAAAGAAAAGCATTCTAGGGATGAAATTCTCTATTTCTTTGCAGTGTAGTAACTGAAAGTAAGGAAGAAAGGAGATAGTGTGAAGCCAAAGAATTAAACTGTAATTAACATGATAAATTGTTATAGCCCATCTGTAGGACAATTTAGGTGTATCCAATTAAAATGTCAGCTCTATGTCCTCTGAGGAAATATCCTAGGGACTTAAGAAATAATCCCAGAGACATTCCCATCCGGCAGGATGTGTGCAAGGATTTTCATTGCACCATTATCTGAAATGGCAAACTAATGAGACTGACTGGAATGGTGAATTAACTAGTAGTAGCTGTATACATGGAATTCTGTGGAATCACTACAAAGAATGAGGTAGAGCTCTATTTCTTGCCCACAAGACTGTGATATATTTTTAGATTAAAAAATAATAATGGCCAATATAGGGGGAATAAATGTGTGTACATCTATGTGTGTTTGTGTGCATCTATGTATCGATAAACAGCAGTAAGTGGATTTTAAATATGTTTGTGTATGTGCATATACATACGTGTTCTTAAGTAGATGGGGTGTGGAAATGTGTACACCAAGCCACTGATAATTTTCACACTGGAAAATATAAGTAAGTAAGAAAGAATCCTGCTTCTTTGACTTTCACAGTTCTGGATTTAAATCTTTATAGCAAGCATAGCTATAATCCTAGTAATTTTGTAGAACTTCCCATCTAAACCATTTGATCCAGACTCTTGTATAGACTTCTGTTAGAGAACAGGGTTCTAACCTAGCCTTGCGGCCACACATATGGCATCACCATGCACTCATGTCTCCAAGTGTCTGTCTTATGTATCCACTTACTAATGCTCACTGTTTTCATGTGATTGCTGTTGAACAGAAGGTAGTTTTTGTGCTGTTTTGAGAAATAACATGTCCAAAAATTGAATCATTACTGACGTGTGACTTCAGAAACAGAGGCTCTTTAGCTGTCATTATCAGTAATGTACTCATCTGATTATTTTTAGATTTGTGCATTTGTTTATTTCATAACAAAATCATTGATTTCTTAACATTCATTATAGAGATGATGGGATAGGGATTGCAGGCCCATGTGGCCTTCTGATAGGGAGGGAGACAGTCAGGGAGGGGAGGTGGGTGAGTGAGATGTGTCCAGCATTGACACCGCCTCAAGGACCTCAGATTAGGTGAGAACGCCCAAAGACATTGAGTGCTCATTGTATAAAATCACCTGATATTTTCTGAATGTGTATGGAAACCTATGTCACATTATTATAATGTTTAGTTATCATCCAATGCATCTTACTCACTTTTAGATTGACTTTTTATGTGGAAGGTAAAGTTATTGAGTCAGGGGAGAGACTAGTTCATTTCCCCAAATTGCTACAATGGCCAGACCTGGCCAAACTGAAGGCAGGAGTAAGGAACTCCATCCAGAGCCCTAGTCCTAGCCTAGCTTTCACAGGCACATTAGCAGGAGTTGGATCAAAAGGGGAGTATTCAGTACTTGAGCTGCACCCATATCAGTTGCTGGCATTGCAGGCAGTGGCTTATCATGCTGGGCCACATGCTTGCCCCTGATTGGTGTTTATTGACTTGCCGAAACATCTCACATCCTGCTTTATCTCATTGTTTTCCATAACCAGTTGTACAACTTCTGGATGGATATTTAGGTTGTTCCCTATTTTTACCAAGACTGTGGCACAGTCAGTGTCCTTATACATACAACATTTGTGGGAGAACTTCTGCAAGATGAATACCTTAAAGTGGTTATAGCTGGGATTTGGATAGGATTTGGTTTTCCAAGACATTGCACCGATTTGCACAGCCACTGAGTGAACAAGAATTCTATTCTACACTGTAATTAACAGCTTTTTACCTGTATCACTCTACTCACCAAAAACTAATATTCTATGTCTGTCTTCATTTGACTTCACTTCTTAGTAGACTGTCAAGTTTCCACGACTTCCTTTAGGACCATGATTCTTGGAACCCTGGAGTTTTCATCTGATAACACTGGGGGAAGTGCGGTCCATATTTTCTCACAGCTTCTGTGTGTTCAGAGCCAGACTGGAGAGTGAATTTTAATCTTTCAGAAGATGTTTGTCATCTCCAGGTGCCACGGAATTTTCTTGTATAGCTGAAATGAGCTTTGCGGAGTTGGTTAAAATCCAAGTGTCAGGAAGACAGATGTTCCCATAGCCTCTCAGTCATGCCCACAATCTTAACCATTAGAAATAGCTGAAAACAGAGATTCCTCATTACAGTCATTGTACTCCTTGGTTTCCATGTTTACTCGTTAGTGGGTTTTAGCAATTTTGTTTTATCTCTTCTGTAAATACTGTGAAATTCATTTACATCAACAGAAAAGCTCTCGCCAAGGCCTGATTTGGTTGTTTATCTTAAGCCAGGAAGAAAGCTTGGGGCAGGAGACCAGAAGGATGCACCATTTATTTTTCTCCTTGCCCTCTTGGATGCCTGAGGCCTCTGAGCTCCTTTGGCCCTCTAAATCCATATTTATTAGCTTAAACATAATTTAACCAGAGGTGAATTGTCTCCAAGAGAACTCATAGCCACAAGCAACCATGAGACTGCCATGTGTCTCATTTCGGGAGGCACTAGGGTTGTATTGATGGAAACTGCTGGTCTCATTCATGCCATGATTGGTGTAGAGATGGTACCCTGTGGGAGAGGCCAGATGAGCGTGCACATTGGTTTATGTATGAGCTTTAGCCAGGACCAGAAGAACTCAGGGGTGATTTGAAATCGCTACAGGGAGTTTTTTCCCCAAAGAGGGCTTTAGTTATCTTGCAGCGACTGCGCACTCACTATTGGCATGCCGAGTACCTGGTCCTTCCACAGGTGCCCACCAGGCCAATAGCAGGACAGGGCCCAGTGTGTGTCTCCTCCTGAGTTGTGCTGTGGGTCAGCATGGCTCGAATGCGACTTACTTAAGTCTGAACTCAACTACGAGGGAATGTTGAAAGTCAGAATCAGCAAGGCAGCGGCTGACGTGGGGCGGGGCTTAGAGCAGAGTTGCATGGCACTCTGCAACTCTCTCTCTCTCTTTTTTTTTTTTAAAAGATTTTATTATTATTGAAAAGCCGGATATACAGAGAGGAGGAGAGAGAGAGGAAGATCTTCCATCCGATGTTTCACTCCCCAAGTGAGCCGCAATGGGCCGGTGCTGCGCCAATCCGATGCCGGGAACCTGGAACCTCCTCCGGGTCTCCCACACGGGTGCAGGGTCCCAATGCTTTGGGCCGTCCTCGACTGCTTTCCCAGGCCACAAGCAGGGAGCTGGATGGGAAGTGGAGCTACCGGGATTAGAACTGGCGCCCATATGGGATCCCGGCGCGTTCAAGGCGAGGACTTTAGCCGCTAGACCACGCCGCCGGGCCCGCAACTCTCTTGTAACAGCCATTTTTTTTCCCCTTCATCCATTCCTGTATACCTGATATGGGCCACGGACCAATTTTACCTCCCACTTTTACAGGGAAATCCTGGTCAGCCACAAATCCAGGACTGCTCGATTTCTTTGCATCTCAGAATACACAGGAAATGATAGATTTTTATATGGTACCCAGGACACACAGACAACTCTGCTCGGAGTTACAGGTGACCCTGGCTGGGTTTCTGGCCACAGTCAGGACCGAGAAGACCTGGGTCCCTGGACTCCTCTTATTATACCCACACATTGGTTGTGAAGCTGTGTTTGAAACTAATCCTCATAACTGAATTCTTCTGGTGACTGACTTAGGGTAAGCATATGAGCTGGGGCTGGCATTGTATGTTATTGGGTAAAGCCGCCACCTCTTCTGCTGACATCCCATATGAGTGCTGCTTCAAGCCACAGATGCCCCACTTCAGATCCAGCACCCTGCTAATGCACCCGCAGAAGCAGCAGAGGACAGAATCTGATTAAGATCTTTAACCCCAAGTTTTGGTGAATATAGTGGATAACCAGAGTAAAATGATATGCCCTTTGGGAGTTTTATAGGCGGTTTTATAGCAATTCCAACATAGTCTTACCTGTGATCTGTTAGCTTCACTCCCACAAGTTTATCCAAGGTACATGGCAATATATACATGCACACATACACTTTGTAGAAGATTGCGCATAGCACATCTGTTTATAATGCCTTCAAATCAGGGGAAAACGGTTTGCATTAACAAGAGTAGACCAATAAATTGTACTGTATTTTGCAGTGGAATACTACTCAGTCATGAAAAAGAATGACCTATTGATACTGGTAACATCATGAAAGGTTATAAAAATCATTTTGTTTGGAGAGAAGTCAGGAGTAAATAAACACATGCTCCATAATTAAGTTTTTATGAAGATTTAGAGCATGAAAAATTAATCTCTGGTGACAGATCTAAACTATATTTGCTTATAAAAATGGGAAAAGAGGGCCCGGTGGCGTAGCCTAGCAGCTAAAGTCCTCGCCTTGAAAGCCCCGGGATCCCATATGGGTGCCGGTTCTAATCCTGGCAGCTCCACTTCCCATCCAGCTCCCTGCTTGTGGCCTGGGAAAGCAGTTGAGGACGGCCCAAAGCATTGGGACCCTGCACCCGCGTGGGAGACCCGGAGGAGGTTCCAGGTTCCCGGGATCGGATCGGCGTGCACCGGCCCGTTGCAGCTCACTTGGGGAGCGAATCATTGGATGGAAGATCTTCCTCTCTGTCTCTCCTCCTCTGTGTATATCTGGCTGTAATAAAAATGAATAAATCTTTAAAAAAAAATGGGAAAAGATTGGCATAAGTAACTTTCTGGAAATAATCTGTATCTTGGTAGCGCTTTAGATAATGTGGATATAAAAACATGTAGGTTGCATCACATTTGAGTTACACTGCATTTTAAAATGGAACAAAAGCAACCTGACCAACAGCTGCTCGTGTCAAGAAAACAAACGACTATCCAAGTGACAAAGCACAGGTGATGATACAGCAGGACCCAAATTCTCACTGAAGTCTAAGCCTGGCTTCAGAGTCAGCAGCGTGCGGGAACTGTAGTGGACAGAGGAACAGGTGAAATGACACCAGGGGGATGCAGTCAGCAAAATCCTGCTGAAAGGATTTACAGATAAGCATTCTAGCTTCTCCAACAGATACATCGCAGTGACAGTGAGAGAGAAGAGGAAAGCTTGGTGGATGGAAGGGGTTCTTGTGCACACTTTCAGACATGCAGGAAGAATATCAGTCAGATGTGAAGTGTGGATTTCTTTTTTTTGCATCTTGATTCAAATAAGACATTAAATAAATGGCTGGGTTAGCACCATGGTGTAGTAAGTTAAGCCTCTGCCTGTGGCACCAACATCCTATATGGTACCAGTTCAAGTACTAGCTTCCCCACTTCCAATCCAGCTCCCTGCTAACATACCTGGGAAAACAGAAAAATATGGCCCAGGTCTTTGGCCCCTGTACCCATACGGGAGATTCAGAAGAAGCTCCTAACTTCTGCCATGGACTTGCCTATTTCCAGCCATTGCAGCCATTTTGGGAGTGAACCAACAGATGGAAGATCTCTGTGTTCTTTCTCTTTAAATCTGCCTTTCAGTTCTTTGTGGCCAAATGGGCCAAACTGGAAACCATAATGCTAAGGGAAATGAGCCAATCCCAAAGGGTTAAATACCACATGTTCGCCTTAATTTAAGAAGATATGATGTTATGCATAACATATTATGTTATGGATGTTATGTCATATGTAATATATAAACTAAAATGGAAATGTGAATGGGGTGGTCACAGAATGTGGTTAAGAAATCGCATTTATTTTTTTTAAATACATTTTTTATTATTGTTATTATTTTATAATACAGTTTCATATTCCCTTATCCCCTCCCCAGTTCCCTCCCCCCCAGTTCCGCTATATCATTACTAACATAAAGTTCTTCATACTTAGTCATATGTCCATCATTGTGGGCACGGACAATGGCAGAGAGTCCAGAATCCTATTGTCAAGATATAGTAAACAGTTTCATTGTAAGTCCATCTTTGTCTGAAAGTAGAAATGCATGCCACACTACATCCTCACATCTGAATGTTAGTCTCCATTTCACAGCTACCATACATCCCCTTAAATGAAAAGTCATGATTCAAAATCAACAATAGAAAGAAAATTGGAAATTTACAATGCCATGAAGTTAAATGACATGTTACTAGATATGACAATCTCCATTACACAACTGCTGTACATTCCCTTAAATGAAAAGTCGTGATACAAAATCAACAATGAAAAGAAAAATAGAAATTTACAATGCCTGTAGTTAAATGATGTGAAAAAAAATCAATTGACATATAAAGGAAAGCCAATTAAGCTCACAGGAGATCTCTCACAGGAAACTCTACAGGCAAGAAGAGAATGGAGTGACATATTCCAGATTCTAAAAGAAAAAAATTTTCGGCCCAGGATAACATATCCAGCAAAGCTTTCTTTCGTCTTTGAAAATGAAATAAAATTCTTCCACAGTAAAGAAAAGCTAAAGGAATTTGCCTCTTCAAAACCTGCCCTACAAGGGATACTTAAAGGTGTTCTCTTCACAGAGAAGAGGAATAGCACCTACCCAAACCAAAGGCAAACAGGAAGAACATTCCACGAAAATGACAACAGAAGACTAAACCAATGAACAACCCATTCCTAAAATGACAGGACCAAAGTACCACCCATGTATATTAAACTCTGAATGTAAATGGCTTAAGCTCAATCAAACGTCATAGATTAGTACACTGGATTAAAAATCAAAACCCATCTTCTTATTGTCTGGAGGAGACTCACTTCAACAAAGATCAGCAGAAACTATATCGCATTTATTTTTAACATGTTGGCTGCTCAATACTATGTCAATTAATTCCATAATGATGTTAATTGTTGCTAATAATATGTTAGTGCTTTAATTTGATCGGGATGATACTCTGCTGGCTCTGCCCTCAGACCAGAGAGGGTCTTCCCAATAAGTGGTTGGACTTGACTGGACTATAAGATGCTGGACTCTATGCTTGGCATATGCTTGCTAAGAGGGAATCTCAACGGAACTTGAACTATGGTTACGCAACAAGATGGAGGAACCCACCATGTGGGGAGGGTGTGGGGAAGTGGGGGGAGAATCCCAGTTCCTATGAAATTACAACACAATGTAATTAATGAATAAATTTAATAAAAAAACATTTAAAAAATCTGCCTTTCAAATAAAAACAAATTTTAAAAATTTAAATATCCTAAAAAAGGCAATTAACTGGCTGTTTTATGACTAATTAGGCATGATATGAAAATTATAATTTGAGGGCATTTGAGGTTTTTTTTTTTAAGATTGTTGTTTCTTTGAACATCAGAGAGGGAGAGAGAAAGGAAAATCTTCTAATGGTTCACTGAGCAGATGGCTGCAATTACCAGGCGTGGGCCAGACCAAAGCCAAGAGCATCATCTGTATTTTCCACATGGGTAGCAGAGGCCCAAACACTTGGACCATATCCCGCTGCTTTTCCCATGCCATTAGCAGGCAGCTAGATCAGAAGTGAAGCCACTGGACACAAATCCCCAGCCCTGTGGATGCTGGCATCAACAGGCAGTAGCTATATCCATTATGCAAGACTGGTTCCTGGGGAATCCCTGTGTTTTGTATTAAAATATTTGCAGATAAAGTCAGTTGAGGTTTTAAAGATTTATTTATTTTTATTCGAAAGGCAGATTTACAGAAAGAAGGAGAGACAGAAAGACCTTCCATCTGCTGCTTCACTCCCCAAGTGGCCACAATGGCTAGAGCTGAGCTAATCCAAACCCAGGAGCCAGGAGCTTCGTCTGAGTCTCCCACACAGGTGCTGGGTCCCAAGGCTTTGGGCCGTCGTTTACTGCTTTCCCAGGTCATAAGCAGGGAGCTAGATGGGAAGTAAAGTAGTTGGGACACAAACTGGTGCTCATATGGGATCCTGGCACGTGCAAGGTAAGGATTTAGCCAGTAGGCTACCGTGCTGGGTGCAGAGTCATTTGAAGTTTTGAATTAGCTTCAAAATAACACATTCAAGAGAACAGAGAGTTGCTAAGAGTTTAAGTGAAACCGGAATGGCCATGTGTAGATAAACAAGAATGGATACCAGAAGACTCTTTAGAGCAGTCTGCCACTTTTTGTGTGTACTTAAAAAGTTTTGTTTTGTTTAATAAATAACACAGGGGAGAAAAGGAGGAAAACCAAACAAAACACCAGATTCTGCAGAAAGGAAAGAAATGTAACAGAATGGCTGAGTGCTAACCCCTGGCTCCGTGTCCATTGTCTGCAGCGCCCAAGTAGAAGGCAGTATTGAAGAACAGGGAGCCCAGGTTCAACTTCTCTTCTTCCGTTCTCAACCAGGGGCACTGTGGCTACTCGACTTTTCTGAGCCTTGGTCTTCCATATGCAACACAGCCTTCAAAAATCAGTCCCAAGACCTTCTACTCTTTATTTTTCCAGACACAAGGATGAGGTTAGCTTTTCCAAAGTGACAGCATTGCAGTCGCACAAGCCTACAGTCTGCCGCTCGTCCCGTGAAAGGGACAGGAAGGGGACTCCCACCACGCCTGTGACTCCCTCTCTTGCTCTATTTTCACCTCTGTTTTTCCGTTTGTGGTTAAGAAAGCCGGAGAAAATCCACCCAGCACAAGAACCGTCCCTCTTTTTCTGCCTGCAGGGCAACATGAGTAACGGACTTTTCCATCAGGGTTGTTTTTCCTGGACGTGGTGCGCCCCTGCAAGGATTGAGACATGTGATCTGAAGGAGAGAGACCTTAAATCAACCTCAAACGTTCCTTATCGGGCAGCCCCGGTTTCTGGTAAAGTAGGCATTAGTTTTCTGCATTGGGTGATTTTCCTTTTCAAACAGAAGTTCTATTCATTCAAAATTGTAGTCGAGAGCTTTCCAGGTGCCACGTGGGATTGCCCTGAACAAGGCTGCAGTGGTCCCGAGCAAAGCCCCAGCTGGGCGCCAGGCCAGGTCCTTTCTCGGGGCCACTCCCCTTCTCAGAGCATCTGCCACACACTACCCATTAGCCACTGTCCCCTGTACTGGGTGCCACTCTGTATTTTTCTTCTTGGGTCATATACTCATCTGAAATCACTTCATGCATTAATCTGTTTTGGGGAGAGTACCTGAAAAAGTACATGGAAATCTAGAATTAAAAGATAAGTGTATTTGGATGCAAAGCAATTTTGAAATACACACTTGGGTTTTTTTTTCATATTACATGTTTTTCATTAACTTTTTTGAAGACATCTTCTATGCACAACTTCAAAAATTTTGAGCCCAAGTATGTGTACATTTTCCGTCCATTTTTCACATTTTTAATGTATGATTGATTTGAAAAGCAGAGAGAGTTCCCCAGATACTGGTTCACTCCCCAAGTATCTGCAACAACCATGGTGAAGCCAGCCTGAAGCCAGAAGCTTCATTCTGGTCTCCCCCCATGTGACAAGGGCCGTAGTGTTTGGGCTATATTCTGCTGCTTTTTCCAAGGTCATTAGCAGGAGCTGGATTAAAAGCAAGCATCCAGGACTCAAAACAGTGCTTCAGTTTGGGATGCCAGTGTTGCTAGTGGTGGCTTAACCAGCTATTCCACAACCTAGACACCTCCACAAACTTTCTGAAATATTCTCAAGCTTTTTTTTTTTCCCTTTCTGAAAATATCTCCAGCTCACTTCTGTGACCCCAGCACCTAGCACAGTGCCCAACAAGGCCAACCACATAATTTGTAGGGCCCCATGCAAATGAAAATATAGGATTGCTTGTTCAGAAACAATGAGAAGCTGTCAGGCCACAGAACAATAAAGCAAGTATGGAACCCTTCTGCACAGAGAGTCTTGTGGGACTCAACAGCCACAGACCCACAGACCCACACCTGGCACCTGGCACCCAATAGGCACCCAAGACACCATGGAATGCATGTGAATCTAAGAAAAAGCACCATGTGTCCAAGAACTGGCCATGTGGATATAGATACAAAGACGAAGCCTAAGGAACCCACGTGTGTGAAAGATGAATGCGTAATTCCTTGCAGCCAAGTCACTGATGGAGTGACTGACTGATCCAGCAGTCACTCCACTGCCCTTGAGCCACACCAGCCAAGAGCTGTAAATCCATTAAGGGTCAGAACCCTGGTGACTTCCCTGTCGGGCTTCTGTGTATTTGGCTGTCCAGGAATATTTGAGCTGAGTAGAACTGGTGTTAGAGGCTGAATGAAAGAAAGATAAAGACTTACAAAGGACATACTCCTTTCTTTAGTACAAACTGAACTAAATTTATGAGCAGACAAGCCAGTCTTAACGACTGGCTTCTTTGTTTATGACAAATGCCTCAGCGCTCCACTCAGTCGACAGGGTTTTGGAAAACAGCAATCCATTGCCTGGCTGGGGTTTTATGGTGTGTCTGGCATTCATCCGACCCGCGAAGGATTCTGTGATGGAAGTAAGAGTACTGTGATGAATGCAGAGCCTCACATAAAAAAAAAAAAAATCCTGAGACTCTGTATTCCTCTAAACATCTGGATTTTCCACTACAATGTCAGACCTTTTTCTCTTCTTTCATTCTCAAAGACAGTCAAAGTCTCCATAAAGTCACCAGATGCCAGCACTATGCTGTTGGCCTTCCCAGCTTTCCAAAACCATGAACTAAGTTCACCTCTGTTCTTTATAAATCAGCCATTCTCAGGCATTTTTATATAGCTGCAGAAATTATACTAACACACCTTAAACAGGACTGCCTGAATCTACACTGCTATAACCCAGGTTAAGCCCTGCCCTTGTGCTGTGTGTCAGGAGCCATCTGGAAGACATGGGTGTCAGAACAGAGGTAGGCTGAGCTCTGTCACTGCTCCACTTTCCAGTTTTGAAGGCCAAGTTCTATGGGACCGCTTCCTTAATTATGTGGTTATCGTAACACTCCTGCCTGCCTGTCATCCTAGAAGTACAGGGATGATCCAGTTTCCCCAAAAACATACATCTAACCCCTCATCTTCACTCCTGTCTTCATTGGAGTCCCCCAAGCTTCTCATAGGCAAGCACCCATACCCTTGAACCATGTTGACACACTGGCTATTGGTGTCTGATTCCAGCTGACCATGTTCCCACAAACTGGTATATGAGATATACAGTCTTTCTGAATTTTTTACAAATGAGAACTTGATTGATCGGCCGTAGAAGTTCTAGGCTCAATACCTTAAAAGTCCAGAGAATGATGTTAAGTTTCATGGCATCCAATAATTCAGAACATGTCATTGTGTGCTGTCTTGCTCTGCCCCTTTTGTGTGATAGGCCGCATACTCATCATACCAGATGCTCACTCTGCTAGCTTTATAACTCCAGAATAAACAAGCACAAAAAATCCTTCTTCCCTAATCCCTAGAAGCTAGGAAAATTGAGAGTAGAGTGTATTTCTTGGTTTGTCCTAAATCCTATGCTCATCCCCATGATAAGGGTCATGGAGTTAGCCCCACCCTAATCATTTGGATGGCTTTTCCATTAAAAAAAAAAAGCCAAAATGTAAAGTTGGGACAGACTTTACACTCACTCTGACCATCTCCTAGTTTCAGCGCCTCAGCTGGATTCCATCCCTGTTTCTAGAGCTGACCTTGCCTTAACCCTGGATTTGTTCCATCAGCTTTTAATGAAACTAGCCCTTTAAGTTGTCCTGTCCCATCCTGTGGCCCCACTACAAAAGCACTTATTGAAGTTGTGTTTGTATTTTAACAATGAAAACTTTTTTGCCATCTCTGTAGAAGGTATCTCCCTGGTTCTACCAGGATTCATCCAGTCCCATAAGAAAATTGGCCATTTGTTGAGGTTTTTTACTGCTATGTATATACACATATAAGGTTCTCACAAATGTAAGATAGTACCCCATTTTCTCCAATGATAGCATTCAAAATTATTATTTTGGGCCAACCTCAAAATAGAAAAATTTAGACTCGAAGATGGAAGAGTAAAACAACGCTGATATTTGGGATCACTCACATGGATTAATAATTGTGTAATTGCTGACTAAGGCTGTTTCTCTGTGAGAGGTATTCGTATCAGCCTCTTTACCTGCATCAAAGTGCTGGCACTGAAACAAAGGACCTCTTTGAATCATCCTCGAATTCTCCCAAGCATATGGCATCTTCCCTTCTTGCCTGAATTTTTTAAGCCGCAGAACTTTTTCAGTCTCCATCTGTGATGCTTCACTGGGAATATTATTGTATCTTTTGCCTTTATGTTTTACCTTTTTGTGCTTATCCTATTAAATATATGGGCATGGTCTCGCCAAAATTCCCTTCCACTGCATGACTTTTAAAGTGATGTTTAAGTTACTTGTTTATCCTAACAGCCAATTCCCCCGCTCCCCGAGTTGTGGCACCCTGCCTACAGAGAGTTTCTAAGTATGTATTAAATTCTTTGCCAAGTTTTATGCTGATTTCACCAAGTGACCTCTGTCTGTTCAAACTTGGCGTTAGTTGTGGTTATTTCATGCTAATGTGTGTTCCTGACCAGTATGAAGGGATCTTCAATAAGGTCACATAAAATGTATGCTGTATAAACAGCACTGTGTTGTAGTGAGTCAGTTGGGCCTCTGCCTGCAACGCCAGCATCCCATATGGGTGACATATTGAGTCCCAGCTGCTCCACTTCCAGTCCCGCTCCCTGCCAATGCACCTAGGAAGACAGCAGAAGGTGGCCCAGGTCTTCGGACCCTGCACCCATGTGGGAGACCCAGAAGCCCAAGGCTCCTTGCTTCAGCCTAGCTTAACGCAACCACCATTTCCACTTGGGGACTGAACCAGAGGGAACTAACTCTCTCTCTCTCTCTCTCTCTCTCTCTCTCTCTCTCTCTCGTGCGTATGTGTCCCTGAATCTTCCTCTCTGTTTGCTGTAACTCCCTTTCAAACAGATTTTTTTTTTAAAGCACAACTTTTAAAAACAAAGTGTGCTGTAAAAACACTATACATTGGGTTTCATCAAAATAAACTTCTTTTCACAAATCTGTTTTTCATGAACTTTTTGAAGATTCCTTGTATATCGGGATTTAAAGTAATTAGGATTTCTGGAAAAGACATGAAGATAAAGCCCACTTCTTTATTTTTGAGGGATGAATTTCGAAAGTCAGGGAAATACCTCTTACTTGTAATTTGTATGCCAGCTATTTTTTTTGTGTGCTATGCATGCATTGTCTCATTCATTTCTTCAAAGCCCCATAAATTTGTAACTCCAATTTGCAGAGAAGGAAACAGATTCTGCAGAAGATCGACTAACTTTCCCAAGGTCAAGCTCATGCAGCTACAAAACATATGACAAATTTCTCTGACTCCAGGATTCCTGTTTTTAGCTGCACTAACACCCTTGCCTAAAATTCTGAAGAGTTCTATTTTTCAGGTGAGAGAACCAGGATATCATGCTGCAAGCGCCTAACTATTTACCATTTTCCTGTATATTTTTCTTTCTGCTTCACCTTAGAGTGTAATGCATTTTGACCCCCTCCTATCTGTTCAGTGATTTCAGTAGTAATGAATTTCTGAAACGCAAATGATGAAATAAACCCCTGCGTAGTCCACAGCATCGTGCCAGGGTTTTCCGTTTGAGGCTGTGTCTCTGATGTTGACCCACAGCACTAAGGCTGTCCCATGGAATTCTGGGTTTCTTTCTGAGTGAAAAGGCCTGACATGAAATGGCTGTGTACAGCAATGCACGGCAGTGCTGAGTTATAGATTGCTTTTAATTACGATTCGTTCAGTTCCCATCCTCATCCAGAATATGCAGAAAACAAAAAGCCAGAATTGAAATTTAGATCTATTCACAGTTTAGATCTATTCACAGCTCATTCCTGAATAATGACCGAACCCTGACCATGTAGTATCAGTGTGGTGTAGCAAGCAGAAAACAAGTTTCCTCATGTGCTTTAAATGTATACTGAAGAGAGACTCAGGGATGACCAAAAGAAAATAGCTGAAGGTTGTACTTGTTTTTTTGTGAGATTGCTTTTTTTTTTTTCTTTCCCATTCCTCTCCTGACTCATGCTGAAAGGCTTTTGTTTCTAATCAAAGCAACAAAGGGTAGGGTCACTTCCTAGAGATTACATGGCAGCGGAAGGCGTTGGGGGTTTTGGGTCCTACTTCCATCAGCTTGGAGGTGGAGAACACACACAGAGTGCTCAATGCTTGCCTCCTTCACTGCGCACTCTCCCAGCCCTTTAGATGAGCTGCGATCATGGTGCAGAGGTAAGAATCATTTCTCTTAATCTTCTGGCCGCGCAGGGGGTATGGGTGCTCCTGGAGTGCCTAAGCAACACCTTGGGCAGATTTTAATAGAACGTTGGAAGTGCACTCATGGAAGACCATATTCCAGAATCCAAATTCAGAAAGGGAAATTACTAGAAAACTTTTATCTTCACTGTTACTTAAAAAAATTTTTTTAAAAAAGAGGTGGACAAGCTCCAGCATAATGCCAGAGTGGTCTCTTTCACATTCATTTTTTGGAGGGTTTTCCTGACATTGTTTTGAAGGCAATCTTTGCTTTCCTCAAGGTCCTAAGAGGCCGATTTCTTGTTTTCCTTCATAACTTTGGGAGTGTTTGAGCGTGTGATGCTATGCTGCTGCTCAGCCTCTCTGATTGACCCCTTTTTCTCCTTTTCATCTGTAAAGTCTTAAACTCCCTTACAGAAGTAGACAGGGGAGCAAGCAGCATAGAATACATCTGGATCTGTTACTGTTCATCAGCTCACGGGCAAGTCGAATCCGGGGGGGCTTTCTCTGCTTTTGGAGATTTGGCTGCCGAGAGCCGTGGTGTCCTTGAGCGCGTTCGTGGCCACTCTGAAAGGCGCCTTGAGAGATATCCCTGCCTTGCTTTGAGAAAGAAGCAGGAAAATTCTGATCCCAGCCTAGTTGACAGTGAATCCTCAGTGACGGGAATTTAGCAGCTCAGGGCCGAGATGGCGGAAATGCCGTTTTGGGGGACAGCTATCAATTAATTAATAAAGCTTTTATGTTTTGTCAGAGGAAGTCCTACATCCTCATTAAAGGGAAGCTCTTTTTCCCTTGCCTCCCTTGTAACGTGGTTATGGTAAACTCATTAAAGCCAGTGAGGTGCATCCATTTTTCTTCCCTGATAGGTAGATGCTGGTGATGGGGGAGGGTCAGAAAGTCTGGGTAGATCTCAGAAAACAAAGGAAATTATCTCACCCACTGGGCTGCAAAACTCTTGGGGATAGAAGGAAGTCTGTAGAGGAAGTGGGTAGGATTGGGTAGAGAAGAGAAACGTCAAGGAAATAAATATCTCACAATAGAGCCCAGGATGGTAGTCCTCACCACAGTGCAACACAATGGGACAGCCTTGGAAAGGAATTGGCTGTCTCTAAATCATCCTGTCCAAAGGTCTCTCATGCCTGAAGGCCTGAGAAGAAATACAGCCTTATCCAAAGTGCAGTCCTGAGACCTGGACTCTTACCAGCACCCTTAGGGTGACCCAGGCTCTCATTAGAAGATCCTGTTCTTTAGACTCAGGCCACAGAGTGGGACCATCCTGTTACCCAGGTCTTTCAAGGATCAGGAACCACAGCTCTCAGCAGATGGCCTCAAATAGTTGTAGACACACCAGATTCTAGTCCAGAGTGCATTCGGCTTGCTCCTACCCATGGCATGCTTGCTTCTCCCTTTGGAATATATGGGGAAGTTGTTCTTGGACTGGAGGTTATCGCAGGGTGGTCCTGTCACCTTCCATGGAGAGCATGCTCAGTAACTCTCAGGAGGCAGGAGAATGAAATGTGAATAAAGACCATCAGTCGGGTAGAAGTGCTAAATACGGATATGCCAAGAAACCGCATAGGTTGCTGGAAAAACCTTGTTAAGTCGCTGGGTCAATTTCTTCATTCTGTTCTTGATGAGATCAAAATCCAGACAAAGTAGGGGTATTACTGCCAGGGCATGACCTAGAATGCAAGTCTGCTGAGTTCTAGGTTTGCACCGTGTCTACTCTCGGCTCATTCGAGGCCAACCAAGTATTTTGCCTAATTTCTCTCATCTCCGTGTCCTGCAGCGTGAGTGTGAGTTGTGTTTTTTTTTTTCTCTCACAGGTTCATGCATCTGGAAATAGAGTAGCAAAGGATGCATCCCAAATGAAAAATTTTAAAAAGATTTCTTTGTTTTTATTGGAAAGGCAGATTTTCAGAGAAGGAAAAACAGAAAAATCTTCCTGGTTCACTCTCCAAATGGCTGGAAGCTGAGCCAATCCAAAGCCAGGAGCCAGGAGATTCTTCTTGGTCACTAACATGAGTGCAGGGTCCCAAGGCTTTTAGCTGTACTTCACTGCTTTCCCAGGCCACAAGCAGGGAGCTGGCTGGCAAGTGGGGCAGCTGGGATACAAACAGGTGCCCATATATGATGTCGCCTTTGGAGGTGGAGGATTTGCCAGTTGAACCATTACTCTGGCCTCCCCCAAATGAGATTCTGCATCCTGTTATACATTGCGTCAAGCCATCAGCAGAGTCCAGAAGCAGGTGAATGGGATACTCTGGAAAAAAGCAAAAACAAACCTGCGGTGTTTGTTCCAGTCCCAACAACCTGCAGTACTGGATGCAAACGTGCAAACATGCTGAGACACTTGCTCTGCTTTGAAACTATTGTAGAAACCTTTAAACTATCAGTGTACTGCCTGCAGAGCCTGTTTGGGAATCACAGCTCAAGGCTGAAACTCTTGTTTATCCCTGCAGTATGTTCTGTAATGCTCCAGCTAAGATGTTAAAATGCTGGAAAACTCTGACTTTTTTTTTTTAATGAAATACTTTTCTAAAGTAGAAAGATAAAGTAGGCTGCAGGTAAACTGTGTGTTTATATGTTTGTGTTAGTGCAATCTGGCAAAGCCAGGCAGACAGCTTAACATTTCAATCAGAGCAATTTAGGAAAAGGAAGGATTGGGCAGATGGCCTGTTTAAGTGTTTTGTTTCTTTAAAAGTAACCTTTGTAGATAGGGCTGCAGAAGTACATGCACTTCAGTTCTGTTCTGTTGGCTTATTTTCTCTATTGGTTTTCTTATCAGTTAAAATGAACAAGTCAAGGGCAAGCATTTGGTTGCCTGGATTTGAGCCCTAGTCCTGCTCCCAATCCTGGTTTCCCCCTAGTGTTCATCTCTCTAAGGACCTGTTCCTAGCTGTTTCAATAATGCGGATCCAATACATGTCTGATGAAAGCAGTATAAATTCTTCCTAGAAAGATTCTCAATCTTTCTAGCTGCAGGGGGGCTGGGAAGAGTGGGGATGGGGAGGGGGTGGCCAACTCTTCTCACTTCATTAGTAGGCGAGGGAGAACTCCCAGAGTAAAAACTGCATTCCTACATGAAATGCATATGTCCTTCAGAGAAATAGTCAGAAACAACAGGTGAGATGCCTGTCTCGGTCCATTATGTGCTGCTACACATAATAATTGAGACTTTGTAGTTTACAGTCAACATAAACTATTTCCCATGGCCATTCTGAAGACCGGAAAGTCCAAGATCAGGGGCCAGCATTTGCTCTGATAAGACTTTTCTTATTTCATCTCACACAGAAAAGCAAGCTGGCCAGTTAGCCGAAGGCCACAGAAGCCACTTTTATGAGAGCCTTAATCCCATTAACCAGGGAGCAGGCTTTCTGGCTGGGCAAACCCTAGCAATGCCAAGAGTTTTTTTCTGGAACCCTTTTTAGTCCCGATAGCCTTCTGAGAGGACTTCAGGAAATTCATGGAAAAGGGAATTCAAATAAATGATGCATTGTTCATGAACCTTTTGAGGCTCCATTCTGTTTGAACCTGCTGCTATATCCCAGCACTAACCCAGCTCCAGAGCAGGTGTTTAGAATCTGACCTGCAGCTATTTATACTGTTCCTCTGGGAGTGGGAAGCATAGCTTGAACAACAACCAGGTGCAGAGGTGGTAGGCTCCCTATTGGTCCCTGGCTTTGAGTCAAGTTGAGAGGTCGCTCTAGCGGGACCTGGGTGTAATTGCTGTGTTCACCATTAGAATAATCGTCCGGCTTGAGAGGATTTGTTTGCAAATCTGCAGAGATTTCCCTGTAAGCACTGCATTTGTATTGGACGTCTCAGAGGCTGTTTGTGGTAACTGCCTACTTCTCCAGATGCCCACCTGAAGTGCAAGCATTCCTCTCCGCTCCAACACATCCTAGGGTTCTGTCATGCCACTTGCTTTGCTTTGCACTGTTCCTTTTTCCTTCTTTTTAAAAAGAAATTACTGATGAACTCATGATCCTCTTAAATATTTTATATGGAAAAAAATTATGTTGTCATCCCAAGTTTTATAAAGTGAACATTGAATTTCATTTTGTTTTTCCAGGTCACAGATGTATAAAGCATGATTTTGTGAAAAGCATGCTATCTGTTAGCAGGTCGTGGTGGTTAAGAAGACAGAGTCCCTGAAGGCAGATATTAAATGTGAATAATCAAATATGTTGTAATTTCATCACAATTGTGAAAAGTGTTACAGAGAAAGCAAAATGTACACCTTATACTCATAATGGTAGTGGTGGTGCCCTAGGCTATTCTAGGCACTGTGTGGCTAAATCTAAACCTCAAACCCAGCACAAGCGGGTTTCCAAAATGCACATCAGGAAAGCAGGGCACAAAGAGAAGAGGCTGGGATATACGTTTGATCTAGCATGCAATACGACTGTGAAGTGTCTCACCTTGGAGCACCTGGGTTGCGTGACCCACTGTGTCTCCTGGTCCAGCTTCCCACTGGTGCAGACCCACGTTGGTAGTGATGATGACTGAGGGAGCTGGCATTCTGCTCCGCACATGGGAGTCCTTGATTGTATTCCCACCCCTGACTTCGGCTCAACCCAGCCAACCAGAGGATGGTAGCTCTCTCTCAGTATCTCTCTCTCTCTGCCTCTCAAATAAATGAAAAAAAAAAAAAAAGAAAGAAAGAAAAATTAAAGAAGAATAGCCTTCCTGGAAACTTGCATTGTTGCGGAATAACATTGAAAGGTGTTCTGAGCTGTTTTTTTGTTTGTTTATCATAAATTTAATATTGTGTGTATGAAAAGTAGCTTATTTGGGAACATCTTGTCTATTTCAAAAACCTGCCCAGTTGATGTTTTTCCCAAGGCAAAAATGTGTTCTACCTCCCAGAGGCCTGCAGACCTGTGTTTTCCTTAATGGTCCAGGCAGCAGGCTGTTCCTGTGGCAGGTTCAAGGTTAATCGTTACCATCACTGACACTGAGGGCCGAACACTGTACTGATGCTTTCTGTGTGTTCTGCTGCTGCAGCCTGGACCCTGTGAGGTCAACACTACTATCGTCCATGTTTTTTCAGATAAGGAAACAGATTTAGAGGAATTAGGTGGACTCTGACATTTAGTATAGCAGTCAAAACACCATGTGGAAAGCCTGCATCCCATATGGGAGTTCCAGGAAATGGATCCTGGCCCTGCTCCTGGTTCCAGCTTCCTAATGATGCACATCCCGGAAGGTCAGAGGTGGTAGCTCAAGTGGTTGAGTCCCAGGCTTCTGGTTTTGACCTGGTCCTGCTCCAGCTATGGTGGGTGTTCACAGAATAAATTAAGAGTTCTTTCCCTCTCTCTCCACTCCCACCCCAGCCTTGCAAATAAAATAAATATTTCAAATTAGAAATATTTTTAACTGAAAGATAAATGAGTACAAGAATAAGATAACTATTAAGGAAACAATAAAAAAAAGAATAAGATAACGTGTCCCAGGTCCGTCCCACTGGCTGGCATCAGAGTTTGTGCTTATGTACAAGTTAGCTTTCTGTTGAAGTCCGTGCTTTCTGTCCAGTGACTTCTGTCCTTTGTCTTGTCTTCCGGTAGATGGCAAAAATTTTTTGTGGTAGTAAATGCAGTCCCAAAGTTAATGATAGAGCTGATTTTAAAACTCAAGCGTTATGTTAAGTTTCATTTTCTAGGCTATAGCTAAATCTCACAGGGAAAAGGAAAATGAAAGGAAGTAGAATAGAACACAATGGACCTTCTCCATGACCTTCACCATGGCACTGTAAACACATCACAGATTCACATGGCCACCAGGTGTCCGATCTCATGGACACAGACAGAGGGACCTAAGCAGGAAGCAGGAAGGTGTACTGTTGGATGTTAGCTAAGAGGACCTTGGAAGTGAGAATTGAGAGACAGAATAGTAGTAACATTTCTTGAGTGCTAATTTCTTTATAGGTATTACTCATTTTACCCTCACCACATTATAAAGTGGCTCTTTTTTTTCATATTAGTAGCCACTTGCTGTATTTCTTCAATGGCTTTCTTAAAGCAGAATTCATGTGCATTAAGCTGTCCACGGATCGTGCGCAGTCCATTGCATTAGACTGTTCATGGGTTTGTATCCCCATCTTACAGAGGGAGGACAGCGCACAGCTGGGGGAGGTGCCTTTCTTCCACTCTGCCCCATCTCACAGCAACCAGAGTTACCCTTTGCAGATGTTCCCTAATCATCTCTCGCCACTGTGAAAGTCTCCAGTGGCTTTCGCTGTGTTGGCATAAACTGGTACGCCTTGCCATGGCACAGAGCTCTGTAAATAATCCAGCCCTCAGCACACATCGCAGTGACCCACAAGGCTTGTGAGAACACCTTCCAGGCAGCCCTCTGGCATTCAATGTTGCTTTTTCTTCTTCTTTTTCAATAATAAAAATGATAGGAATAATAATAATGTCAGTTAGTTTATAGCAGATTAAATCGATGTGCTTTGTAGATGCAATTCTAAGAACTTAATGGTGTTTCACTCCCTCTCTCCCTCCCTTTTCTGACCTCTTATTTTTAATTTTTGAGATAACACATTCTGAAATTTTATTATCTTAGGAAGACTTAATACTTCACTAGAAAGAAAGACAAGTTAAAAAGCAAAAAGATCTTAGTTTAGTGGGTATATAGACAACAGCTATAAACAACTGAGTGTAAAAAAAAAAAATGACCATTTCAGCCACTTACAATAAATTTTAAAGCAATCACAGATCATTAAAACTCGAATAGTGTGTGTGCCAGCGTAATGGCTCAGTTGGTTAATCCTCTGCCAGCATCCCATATGGGCACTGGTTCATGTTCCAGCTGTGCCACTTCTCATCCAGCTCCGTGATGGTTGCCTGGGAAAGCAGCATAGGATGGATCAAATCCCTGGGCTTCCTGTACCCACTTGGGAGACCCAGAGGAAGCTCCTAGTTCCTGGTTTTAGATTGACTCAACTCTGGCCATTGTGGCCATTTGGGAAGTGAACCAGCAGATGGAAAAATCTTTATGGCCCAGCACGGTAGCCTAGTGGCTAAAGTCCTTGTGTTGCTTCCACTGGGATCCCATATGGGTGCTGGTTCTAATCCCAACTGCTCCACTTCCCATCCAGCTCCCTGCTTGTGGCGTGGGAAAGCAGTGGAGGTCAGCCCAACACCATGGGACCCTGCACTCATGTGGGAGACCTTGGACGCTTGAGGCTCCTGGCTCCTGGCTTGGGATTTGCTGGGCTCCAGCCATTGCGGCCACTTGGAGAGTGAACCAGAGGACAGAGGCTCTTTCTATCTCTCCTGCTCTCTATAAATAACACTTTCCCATTAAAAAAATATTTCTCTCTGTCTCTTCTTTCTGTAAATCTTTCCAATAAAAAAAATCTTAAAGAAAAATCTATAGTAGTGTAGTAGTATAATAGTATAGTAGTGTAACAGATAGTAGTGTAAAAATTGGTTCTGGAGGGACAAGGGAAAATCTATATTACAGCAGTTGGTCCCCCCACTGCAACGTTGGTTGAATCCAGCAGATAGAGTGTCTCTGAGGAAATAAAGTTGCATTGAATAGGAGAGTATTGGTTGGAAGGCAGTGTCTAAAAAGCACTCTGAAGATACAATAGGCATCCTCTGGACTGTGTAACAGGATCTGAAACATGAAGCAGGTTGCTGTCTCAGGAACTCTGCACCTATCGCTTTTCTTTAATATTCTGTTTCCAGAACTTCCTCATCATTGCCATCTCAAATGCAGTGTCACCTCCTCGAGTACTCCTTTCCTCACTAAAGTGACAACCTTCCTACATCATGTTTTTCTCTTTTCTCATTTTGGTGGTATTTAGCATGGTTTGAGCGCATCCTGTGCATCAGCTGGTTGGCTTGTTGGCTGCCTCTTTCTCCGATGAGTCTGTCAGAGAGGGGCAGCTGTTGGATCTGAACTCTTAGAGTCTGTTGTGAAACACAAAAAGCACTCAGTAAATGCTTGTGGATATACGTGTGAATGTCAGTAGTTGACAAAGTTGCAGAGCTGAGATTTGAATCCTAGCACTCAGATTCCCATGGAACCACTACTGAAACCTGAGGGCCATTGAGTGAGGGAACAGGGAAGGGAGAAGAAGCAGATGTGAGCGCTCAACCTCTGCGACATCTTCCAGGCATGGTGAAGGGGCAGCCTTTTCTCACAGTGTTTCATGCCACCACCATTGCTTTAGTCTCCCCATGGTTGTTACAACCAAGAACAAGTCAGGAGTGAGGAGTCAGGAGGTGCCCCTTGGCTCGGGGTGAGAAGTCCCATGCAGAAGGCTCTGGATATTGTCATACTCCCATTTGCCAAATGGGAAAACTGAGGCTGAAAAATTAAATGCCCGAAGCTATGTAGCTAAGTAATTTAAAAAAAAAATCTGAAGCCAGCATATTTTGTCTTTCTCTGGATCCTCTCCTGCAGGTTAATACACCTGACTATAACTCCACTGTTTTTAGTGTGGTACCTGTTCATATTCACTGTCCAGCACATTCTAGAACATTCTGTCATTGTAAAAGAACTTTGTTGTACATGGATGCAAAAGACTTGCCTGTTTTCAACTTTGCCTCTGCCCTGGCTTGTGAAAATGGAAAGGTTGTTTATAGTGACATATCTCAGAGTTTGTAAGTAAATAATAATAATAAATTTCTAGCCACTTCAACTGTGGCATAAGTTGCTGTTCTCTGACACCCAGCAAAAATGTGCTGTCACTATTTTCTGCAAGATCCTGGCACAAAGTGGGTGCTCAAAAATGTTCATTCCCTGGAAAGCAAACAAAACTATAAAGATAGCTCACAAAATGCACAGTATACAGAGTTTGACCGAATTTGGGTATTTTTTAGTCAGAAGAGAGAAATGATAAAATACAACCATATTCAGTTACAGGGGAAAAATATGGTCTATGTTGTCCCAGAGTCACTTTTAGTTAATAGCATGCTATTGTGTTTGCAAAGGAAGAGACACTCATGAATTTCTGCAGCAACTCAGCACAACTCAAATTGGCTAGGACACGAAAAGAAAGAAGTTGCAATGGGACGGAATTGGAAGTTCTGCAAACACTTCTGGTTTTCAGCCAAAATACTAGTGGAAATCTAGGGGTGACAGTCTTGTTTGACTTTTTCAGGCCCATCTCCTCTTTGCCCATTTTCAGTCCTTATCTGCACCACAGCTCACTTTTCCTTCTTTAAGTCCCTTCCCTTGAATAAAACTCCTGCCTGCTCCAGGAAGGATGTGCTCTAAGACTCTAAAAAGGTGACAGTATTTAGAATTATAGTTCCCAAGTCAGAAGAAAATAGGGCTTTTGCCTCCAAAGCTGCTGTAAAAATCTCCAGATTTTTTTTTAAGTGCGTTTCTTAAGAGAGGGCATTTAGCCTAGAGGTTAAAACTCTTGCCTTCCAGCTCAGGCCCTGACTCTAGCTTTCTGCTCATGCAGACCCCAGGAAGCAGCCGTGGTGGCTCATGTAGTTGAGTTCACATGCAACCCACTTAGCCGAATCTCTACAGTGCTTAAAGGAACCTTGGGCTCAATTACCCTTACCAGCCTCAGCAAGTGAAGCAGCAGGAGTGTTCTCTCTCTCTCTCTCTCTCTCTCTCTCTCTCTCTCTCGTCTGTTCTCTTGCCCCATGCCTCTCAAGTGCTTCTTTTGCTTGACTTCAATAGGCCACTTTTAGAAAATTTGGGCACTTGCAGACTGTACTGTTGCAGCCACCAAGGCCACACTGATGGGAAACTGCAGATTCCCCAACATCCCAGATTGGAAGAGCTGTTTCCACAGTGTCACAGAGGCCTCCCAGTGTAACAAGCACAAGAAGAACTGTGACATATTATAGTCTGGTTCTTGATGACTTTCCTCATCAGTGAATATTCCCTGAAGGACCAGGTGATTGGCCGTAAGGACCAATGGAAGGAAAGAACTCTCCATTGGGAGACCTGATTCTGTGTAGCAAAAGGGATGTGATAAAGGAAAGTCATATTCTTCCCAGGCCTTCAGTGGCTTCATCTGTGCTTCTGGATATGGCAGTCCATTGGAGCCTGTGAAGGACACCTGGTACCATGACAGAAGACAGAACAAATTGATCAACTACCCCAGCCAAGTATTGGCAGTGAATATCTGGGCAAATGGAGACTGTAGGGTAGACTATGTCAACCAAGTGGATTTTGGAGTGATTTCATCATGTTTGGAGTGGTGAGACTAGCAGTAATTAAGAACTGTTGAACTATCAAAACTTCTTGAGCAGGATCCTCAGAGCATGCCCCACATCAGGGACCCTGAGGTGGTATCAGGTGACTGTCCTCCATCCCAGGGTACAGAGGTGCTTGGAAGGCTCGGTGTGGCTTCTCTGCATGTCCCCTCCCTTCCCCTAGATACAGGAAAGAAAAAAAAAAAGAGAGAGAATATGGAAATGGTGATCTCACCTACCTTTCTGTAACCCCTAACCCTTATCACCTAATCACTATCATCAAAAATAAATATAATTAATGCAAAAGAAATAGAAAAAAAACACTTGTGCAGTTCAAAAGCTGAAAGCGCATTAGAAGTTCAAGGTATTCCAACTGACCTGGTAAGGATGGAGCACTCAGACCAAATTTAGATGTGACTGAAGTCACTGGATCCTTTCTCTCCTGCAGAGTTCAGAGACAGAGTAGAAACTGCTCCTCAGCAACTCAACACTTGACCATCAGGACCCTCCATTTTTAGTTAGTGACACATCTGATAATTTTATGAAGGATCGTTACCAGGCCTCAAGAAAAGTGAAGTAACTTGCACAGGATCACACAGATGGAGTTGGGATTTAAACCCAAAGCTGTTCTCTTGACCATCATGTTTCTTCAATAATACGAGGGTGGGCCAGCATTGTGGCATATCGGTTAAGCTTCTGTCTGTGATACCAGCATCCTACATGGGGTACCAGTTTGAATCCCAGCTGCTCCACTTTCAATCGAATTTTGTTCTAATGTGCCTGGAAAAGCATTGGAAAATGGCACAAGTACCAGGGCCCCTGCAAGCATGTAGGAAACCCAGAAGAAGCTTCAGGCTCCTGGGTTCAATCCGGCCCTCTGGCCATTGTAGCCATCTTGGAAGTGAACCCATGGATGGAAGATCTCTCTCTCTCTTTCTCTCTCTCTCTCTCTCTTTCTCTCCCCCCCCCCAACCCCGTAACTCTGCCCTGTAAGTCCCAGCTTCATTGTTTGCTTCTCAAGGAATGCTTTACAATACATGACATGTAATTCTCCCTATTTTACAGCAACTTCTCGGAAGGCACAGGGCTTGCCTGGTCACCAACAGGCAGGGCTGGGATCAGTAGCATCCTTTCTGCTCCTGTCTGTTTCTGACCATGGCCCTGCACTGGGCTGGGTGGCCAACCCAGCCTAGAGTGAGTGCCCAGGGTAAAGCCAGTACCATGGAAATTCTGAATTCTGGATTTTAATGGCAGTAAGCCACTCTCCAAGTCACTCTTAACTAGAAGCACCAGTGGTTTTCTGTCGTGACCCTGCCCTATTCCATCTCCCTCTAGAACAGCTGTTCTAGAAGAACGACTGTATGAAACACACTAAAGCAGGGTCACAGAGGGAAATATTTGGTTCCCTGGATACAGTGCCAAGTGCTGGGTGAGATTTCCTCTCACAAGACACATCCTCTGCCATGCAGGCAGAAGGGCGGTGTGCTTGGGATAGAGCAGAAGCAGAAGTGAAAGGAACTTGCTGACATGGCGCAAAAAGCATGTGTTCAATTTGCCTGTGAATGGAAAAGCTGGAGGCACCCCCACCACCCTGCCGCCACTACCAGTGTTTTAAGGTCACCTGTGACCTCTTTCAACAGAACAGATTCTAGAATGCCAGCAGCACAGCTGGGAGGAATCTGGCAGTCAGGCAAGGGAATCAGAGCATCCTCTTGTATACCTTGGCTTTGTCCTCTGTGTGTGTGTGTGTGTGTGTGTGTGTGTGTTTAAGATTTATTGATTTTTATTGGAAAGTCAGAAATACAGAGAGGAGAGACAGAGAGGAAGATCTTCCGTCCGATGATTCACTCCCCAAGTGAGCCTCAATGAATGGAGCTGAGCCAATCTGAAGCCAGGAACCAGGAGCTCTTCTGGGTCTCCCATACGGGTGCAGGGTCCCAATACATTGGGCTGTCCTCGACTGCTTTCCCACGCCACAAGCAGGGAGCTGGATGGGAAGCAGGGCTGCCGAGATTAGAACCGGTGCCCATATGGGATCCTGCCACATGCAAAGTGAGGACTCTAACCACTGTGCTATCGCACTGGGCCCTAATGGGTGTTTTTGACAAAGGAGTCACTCAGTTGCTAATGGAACCATCGCAGTAGAAATGGGTAGGAGACTCACAAAGGGACCACAGATGGAAATTCACGTATTCATTCGTTCATTACTCAAATATACATCAGTAGTGTAGGTACTATTTTGAGGGGCTGAGTAAACTACTAAATGAGATCAATCCTGCCTTCTGGAATTTATATTCTATTGACAAAGGAACCAGGAGGCAAATGACTAAGCATTTGCTGTGAATACTAGGGTCAGGAGAACCCTACCGTGAACTTGGCCATTGGGCATTTTTGGAAGTAGAATAATAGATGACAATACTTACCTTTTATGTCAGCCTGTGTTAGCTAGATTCCATGCCCAATGTGCACTATCCTATTGGTAATTATTGTTAACCTCATTATAAAGATTTAAAACAATAGTCCCGAAATATTTAAACTGGACATTGAACACAGTTCTGGCTAAATACAACACCTGTGTTCTTTCATCTTAATCATCTGGACACAGTGGTCTCAACATCCCGAAAAAGTGTTTTAAACATCACGCCTTGAATTCTTTTCTTCCCCTGAACTTCCCAATAGTTTATTGGGTGCCTGTTTCACAGCCAGTTCTCTCAGGAAAGGTCACTGATCTTTGGCATTTGTCAGTTTCTGGGATGTAAATATCCTCACCTGGAAGCATGCACTGAGCTGGGATGAGATGAGCAGTCCTATGTCCTTGAATATAAAAGGTCTTCAAAATGTTTGTGAAGGCTGAGATGGCTGCGTCCTGTGTCAGAGTACCTAAGACCAACTGTTGGCTCAGCTTCCAGCTCCAGCTTCCTGCTAGTGCAGACCGTGGAAAATGGCGCCCTTTTTGGATCTCTGCCATGCTGGTGGGAGACCCTGTTGAGTTCCTGGGTCCCGGCTTCAGCATGGTCCAGCACTGACTATTGCAAGCATTTAGGGAGGAAACCAGCATATATGAGACCTTTACCTCCATGTGTGTGTCTTTGAAATAAATTTAAAATATTTTTTAAAAGAGTTAATGGTATGCATTTTCTACAAACTTTTTTAAAAAGAAGTATTGCCTTTCAGTTTAAAAAATAATCAATTTTGTCCTTATAGGCTCACTGTTACTCAGATTCGGAAGACATAAACAACACCAAAAGTAGAGAAAAGAGGGAAAATGTAGTAAAATGATTGAAAAGTGTTGAGAATTGAGCTTTGTTACCTTTGTTTTTAGGATAATTTACATAATGGTATGGTTATTTCTTTTTTGTTGGGAAGATAGATTTATGGAGAAGAGGGCAGATCTTCCATTCACTGGATCACTCCCCAGTGCCCACAACAGTCAGAACTGAGTAGGAGCCTGGAACTTCTTCCGGGTCTCCCACAGAGATGCAGGGACCCCTAAGGTTTTGGGCCATCCTCTGCTTCTTTTCCAGGCCATAAGCAGGGAGCTGGATGGGAAGCGAGGCTGCCAGGACATGAACAGGTGGCCATAGGGGATGCTGGCACCTGCAGATAGAGAATTCACTTGTTGAGCCACTGCACTGGCCTCTAATGGCCATGCCTAAGGACTAACTTTAAAGTGCAGCATTAAGAGCTCATGGTCTGGTAACAGCCACCTTTACTATCCCACTTACAATCGCAAAGGATTCTTTGCTTTTTGTGTGGCTTGGTGCTTGCCAAGAAACTTTTTTTTGCCTCCTTTTTCATATTTCTGTCTACTACTTGACCTGTGGCCTTGAGGGTTTTTTTGTTTTGTTTCGATTTTGTTTTGTTTGGTTTTGGATTTCATTCCAGCCTCGAAGAGTGTCTGAATCCCACTTGAAAACACAACCTGCTAAGGGGTCAAAGATGTTTGTGACCAAAATGAAAGAACACTTTTAAAATGCCATGGGAAAATGGACTTAACATGGTAAGATTGGATCTGGCACAATAACCTAGTGGCTAAATCCTCACCTTGCATCTGCTGGAATCCCATATAGGCACCAATTCATATCCCGGCTGTCAGCTTCCCACAACTCACTGCTTGTGGCCTGAGAAGGCAAAGCAGTAGAGGATGACCCAAAGTCTTGGGACCCTGCACCTGTGTGGAAGACCAGGAAGAAGCTCCTAGCTTCGGATCAGCTCAGCTCCAGCTGTTGTCGTCAAATGGAGAGTAAACCAGCAGACAGATCTCTCTCTCTGTATATCTGCCTTTTCAATAAAAATAAATAAATTTTTATTTTAAAGTAAAGAAGAGTAAGATTATTTTGGTGGCAAAAAAAAAAAAAAAAATTTGAAACCCCTGTATGTTAAGGATCTTCAGAAAATATGCACCTGGGCCCGGCACAGTAGTCTATCAGTTGAAGTCCTCACCTACCTTCTATGCACCAGAATCCCATATGGGTGCTGATTCTAATCCCGGTGGCCCCACTTCCCATCCAGCTCCCTGCTTGTGGCCTGGGAAAGCAGTGGAGGAAGGCTCAAGACATTGGGACCCTGCATCCATGTGAGAGACCTGGGAGAAGCTCCTGGCTCCTGGCTTCAGTTGGGCTCAGCTAGGCCATTGAGGCCACTTGGGGAGTGACTCATCGGATGGAAGATCTCCCTGTCTCTCCTCTTCTCTGTATATCTGACTTTCCAACAATAAATAAAAATATAAATCTATTTTTAAGAAGAAATATAAAAAACAAAAAAAAGAAAATAGGCACCTTCCATTTCATAGACAATATGTATGATTGTATGATGAAAAAAAACTATGAATAGTCTTCAAAAAATTTCTGCACCAAAATAAACCTCTTTTAATCCCATTTTTCAATGGCCTTTGTGGAATGCCCTCAATATGGATTGAGGAAGAATGTTGCTTGTATAATGGCACAAAAAGTAATGGACATTGAAGTTAGGAATTTTTCTGTGTGTTTCTAGTAAGTCTGACTTTTCTGCTTTCACAGTTTGGCAATGTTTTTTTTGTTGTTGTTGTTGTTTTAATCTCAACCCAGATTTCACATTCTACCAATTAGAGACAGGCGAGGGCTCGGGACCTAATAGAATCAGTGTGTATGAAGGGATTTCAAAAGTTTGTGGGAAATAGATTCAAAAGATATGTCTACTTTTGGTACAAAAACATTTTGAAATCCATTCCTTATTTTTCATAATGCACATTTTCCGTGAACTTCTTTAAGACCCCTCACATTAATTATTAACCTCCTAAGGGCTTGATTTAGTCTCTGCTTCTACATGGATCACAGAAAACAAAGAGACTTTGAAAAGCGTAAATCAAAGACATCCTAATAGAGTTAATGAAGAAGGGAAACACGGCAACTCTCACAATAAGTGTGTTGAATCAGATTTTCTAATTAATTTTCATTCATTCCTAAGTTCCCACAGCAATCAATGCATGTGATGTGTTTGCTGTGTGGTGTTTGTTTTATATTCAACCCAGGATCTCCAAATGTTACAAGGTGAACAAATCAGACCTAGAATATCTTGAAATTACAAGCACTGCCGTTTATTTTTTAAAATCCCTTCACCGGAGCTTTTGTGCTTGTTTTCGAAGTTTTTGAAAAATGCAAGACTTTTTGCTTCTTCCTACTGGCTGCTTTTCACAGGAAAAGGGAAAACTGACAGTTGGCAAAGCAAAAAGTTTCCAACCACAGGGTGTCTGCTACTTGCATAATCACGAAAGCCCAAATTTCCATCTTCTGCAAGGCAAGCTGGAGAACTTTATTTTGGGTGAGTCTGAACTGCAGGCAAAAACGAACTTCACCTCCAGCCCATGGGCCATGCTGTCAGCTTCTCTTTCTTCAGTTTTTGAGACTTTCCCTGTATTTAGCATCTGTACTCTCTTCTCTTATTATTTATTTATTTATTTATTTATAACTCATTGATAATGTATCATGGCACCTAAAAATACAGCCAGATAGGGCCCGGCAGCGTGGCCTAGCGGTTAAAGTCCTCGCCTTGAATGTCCCGGGATCCCATATGGGCGCCGGTTCTAATCCCGGCAGCTCCACTTCCCATCCAGCTCCCTGCTTGTGGCCTGGGAAAAGCAGTTGAGGACGGCCCAATGCTTTGGGACCCTGCACCCGCGTGGGAGACCTGGAAGAGGTTCCTGGTTCCCGGCTTCGGATCGGCGCGCATCGGCCCGTTGCGGCTCACTTGGGGAGTGAATCATCGGATGGAAGATCTTCCTCTCTGTCTCTCCTCCTCTGTGTATATCTGGCTGTAATAAAATGAATAAATCTTTAAAAAAAAATACAGCCAGATAACTGGATTTCAATATAGAAGAAAGTTCTCTGTGCAGAAGAAAGGCAGAAACATCCTGTATGGTTTTCTGAAAACAAACATTTGACAGCCTGCCTTCAGTGCCTATCATGGGCTTCTAACCAGAAAAGTGCAGTTGGAGGGTTTGTATCGAGAAGCATTCCTGGAAGAATGGAGTCCAGATATGTAGTTTGGTGCAAAAAGTATTTTTGAGGTCTCTGCATGGTGTTTTCCTACTATACCTTTGTTCACGGTGCTCAAGAAGGTTCTCTGTATCTTGTTTTTTCCTCTGATGTCATTTGGTGAGCTCCTTGTGGAGCTTGGCTCAGGCTGTGTGAGCTGGGAATGCAGTGTAAGCTCTTCGCTCAGCCTGTTAGCACATGGTAATTGTGCTCACACAGTAGTTGTGAAAATCCAATGGATAAAACTCGTGTTGAAGCGCGTAGCACAGAAAGCCATCGGCACACATTAATTTTCACTTTGTGTAGGTAAAAGAAAATGTAGTCTGGCCTGTGACACAGCATGGTTAAAGCCAGATAAAGGGCTCCCAGTTTGGGGCAAACAGGCAGCCCTGAGTGTTGCTTTGGAGTTAGTCTGCTGATTGTCACCAGGAAATCACAATGGAATGAATTTTGCAGCTCTTGGGTTGTCAGCCCTGTCCATGATTTAAGAAGTGAATGGGTTTTCAACTTAGATATGGTAGCTTAGCCTCTTAAGTATCCTGAGCTTTTATTGTTATTGTTTGGGGGACACAATAGTGGTGGTGGATAACCTCTTTTGAAAGCTATTTATTTATTTATTTGAAATACAGAGAGACAGAAGAAATCTCACAGAGAGAGGTCTTACATTTGCTGGCATTATCCAAATGACCGCAACAGCAACTCAGAGATTCATTCGGGTTTCCCATGTGGCTGACAGGGACCCAAGCCCTTGAAACATCCTCTGCTACTTTCCCAGGCCCGTCGGCATGAAGTTGGATTGGAAGTGGAGCAGCCAAGGCTTGAACTGGCACTCCAGCATGGAAGGCCAGCACCACAATAACAGCTTAACCCACTGTACCACACCACCAACTCTTCCTGCCCTAAATATTACTTAACTACTTAAGTAATATTCATGCTTAGCAGACTGGCATCAACAACTTACAAATCATTTGCTCGAATTATGTAGTATGGTGAACTTGACGACTACAGGATCTTCAAAAAGCTCGTGGAAAATGTGTATTATATAAAGAAAGAAACTATGCAGGGATTTCAAAAGATCTTACACCAAAAATAAACTTTTATTTTAATATTTTTATGACCTTTTTAAAAATAATGCTTAGTTATTCATTTTATTTGAAAACCAGAAAGAGACAGAGATCTTCCATCTGCTGCTTTACTCCCCGAAATGGCCCACAATAGCCAGGGCTAGGCCAGCCCAAAGCCAGAAGCCACAACTCCCTCTGGATCTCTCAGATGGGTAGCAAGGACCCAAGTACTTCAGCCATCACCCATGGCCTGCCGAATTGTGTTAGTAGGAAGCTGGATGGGGAAGGAAGCAGCCAGGAATTGAACCGGCACTCCAAGGATGCAGGCATCCAAGTGCTGGTTAACCTGATGTACCACAATCCCACCTGCACAAACTTTGTGAAGTACCCTCATCCATGCTGTGCCAAGCATGTAACACAGACCCTAAGAGCTATTCTATGATCATCAAAAGTGGAATGAATGGGGCCCGACATGGTGGCCTAGTGGCTAAAGTCCTTGTGTTGAATGCACCAGAATCCCATATGGGTGCTGATTCTAATCCCGGTGGCCCCACTTCCCATCCAGCTCCCTGCTTGTGGCCTGGGAAAGCAGTGAAGAACGGCTCAAGACATTGGGACCCTGCACCCGTGTGGAAGACCTAGAAGAAGCTCCTGGCTCCCAGCTTCAGATCGGTTCAGCTAGGCCATTGAGGCCACTTGGGGAGTGACTCATTGGATGGAAGATCTTCCTCTCTGTCTCTCCTCTCTGTATATCTGACTTTCCAATAAAAATCATTAAATGTTAAAAAAAAAAAAAACTTTAAAAAAAATGTAATGAATGTGTTAGTGGCAATGTGTTATCATCTGATCCTTGGAGGTAGGTTTTGGGTCCAAACTACTGTAATAAAAAAGACAAAGCTAAGTGACAATGATTCTTATTCCCATTTCTTAGGGGGTAAAAAGTGAGATTTTAAAAAATTAAAAAAAATAAAAAAATAAAATAAAATAAGTGAGATTTAGAGAGATACTGGAATGTTCAGACCCCAGAGCTAAGGCACAAATACAAGCATAGTGACTCTAAATCCTATGCATGTCTCATTGGCACCAGTTAATGTCTCCTGACGGCCTTCAGCTCCAGAGTTCGTAAATGGTTCTGTTGTTTCTTTCCTCCATTGCAACTTGACTTCTCTTTTCAGCAGCTTTATGATAGCAGGCTAGCATCTGATAATGCCATCCCCAGAGAATGTCTGCCCAGAGCTGGCTGGAATTGATTGGTAGGAATGTATGTCACCCACTGGCTAGCCTTTCTTGTTTGCTTTCCTTTAGTGTCTGCCAGGCAGAGAGGAGCCTGCTGTTGAATGCTAAGATCCAGAATACTGGGTTAGCCCTCCAGGCTCCTCTGGAAGCCACCTGACAAGAGCTGTGGTCCAATCGAAGTTTTCTCCATCAATTTCTTCATTTCTTGAGCTTCCTGGATAGGGAGAAGTGCATTTTACACATGTCCTATATTCTAGTTCTTTCTATTCTGCATTTCAGAGCCCCCCCCCTTTTTTTTTCTGTCATCTGAAGAACTTTGTTAATAGCTTTTTCTCGTTAGCAGTGTTCTCTGGAGCAGTGACAACCCAGAATGATTTTGTTCCTCAGGGGATTTTTGACTGTGTTGTTTGGTGTCACAATGAGGGATGACACACAGTGGGGAGAGATAAGGAGTGATGCCTGTAAGGCACAGGGCTGTGCCCAGCATAAATGTCAGTCATGTTGAGGTTTCCTGACAGAGTGGCCTGGTTGGTGTCAGCTGCTGTTGCATATTAGCACCGAGGGCAGTCCCTGAGCCTGGAAAGAACTCAGCAAATACTAGCTGAAGGGATGTACGCACACGTGATCCAGCATCTTTCCACACTGAATTAATGATATTGTGTGCTAAACCCCATCTTAAGCCCAGAGTAATCTTAGGCCCAGAATAACTGAAAAAATAGCATTTCGCATGCCAAATGTCCGTAGAAGCATGAGAGAGCCAGAGAAGCAGCCCGATAGGTGAAGATCAGTGAAAACAAATAGTAGTCATAGGCACCCTGTTCAGCCCTGCCCCTTTTTCTTTAATGAGAGCCCGGAGAAGGCCCAGGGATGGTGAGTGCAAGAACCTGGCTCTGCTTCTGTTCTTTCTCAAAGCAGCCTATTCTATTTTGTTGAATCTAGAGCCCTCTTTTCCAGAACAGTGTTGTCCTTTGCCCTCAGAATGTTTTGTTGAATGCCTAACTTCTGTAGGATTTCAAATGTAAGATAGCAGATACAAAATACTTAGGAGCAGAAGTGGTGTAACTGAACAGTTCAGAACCCAAATTCTGGATCCAAAACACCTGGCTTTGACTTCCCCTCCTTCCAGCTCTGAGACTTTGTGGGACAAGGCCATTCATTGACCTTTTCTCATCCACAAAATGAGGCTGGATATGGAATCTACCTCCCAATGTTATGAAAATTAATCTCAATGGCCCAGTTAAGTATAAGAACTTGGGATGGTGCCCGGCACATGATCAGCAGCTATGACTGTTTTTAAACTTTTTATTCCTAAAGCAGATAACTCAAGTACTCAATTTCGTCTTTGGCAAACTGAATTCTCCCCTTCTCTCTTATTCTACCACCTTACCCACCCACTCATTTATTCCTTTGTGTCTTTTACACTGCTTGTCTTTCTTCCTCTCTCACTGTCTCTCTCTCTCTCTCTCTCTCTCTCCCCTCCACTTTCAGTGCACCTGCAAGGAAATCACCCCAATCCTACCCTGGCAGACTGTGAGATTCCACCCCTCATCATGGCAGTACTGCCATTTAAGAACCAGCTTCACATGGCTGCGCTTTTGCTGTTGTCCTCAGTAATGTCTAAATAACAACACTTCCCACCCCCTGGGGTTGTTGTCAGTATGCAACAGGCACATACAAACGTGAAGTGCCCAGCACTCATGTAACGTAAAGAAGATGCTTAACAGAAAGCTCAGAGAGTTGCGTATTGGCTGTTCCAAAAGAAGTGCCCAGAGACTCCATGTACGGAGGGCAGATTCGGCCTTGAAAGAACTTGAAGGAAAATCACAGCGGAGTCCATTTGGAGACATCTGTGTCATTCTCTGAACACGGTGTCAATCGCTCATATTCACTCAACACCCAGCAATGATATAAAGGGGCCCTGTTCAACTGGGATTGACATCATTTGGGTGAAACATAAAACTCCGTCCACTCAATAGATCCCAGAGTGAGAATGTCCTAGATGCATCCTCCTCCCTCTCTCTGATTCCTCCAGAATATCCCATCTGATGAGAAACTCAATAGGTACAAGATCTGTTTAGGGGGAGTATCAGTTTTTCTGGGCCAAGATTTGGGATCTGTCATTTTGGATTCTCCTGTCAACTGAAACCATCTGTGACTGTGCCTCAGCTTAACAGCTCTTGATTCTGAGCAGGAGGTCCTTAGCTTGCAAATCCGGACAGACCCTTTGTTTACCCTGTATTGGGCCATGGAGATATAGTAGGGAACAAAGCAGTCAAGGCCAGCTTCCCCCAGGAACCCTCACATTAATTGTAAAAGACAGAGAAAGGTAAGCAAACAAATAAATAAGAAATAATAGCTGTCAAGGAAAATAAAGCAGCGTTACGTGGTAGAGAGAACCCACGCTCCTCCTTAGACTGAAGACAAGGAAGATGTCCCTGAAATGCCCTTGTGTGATGTAAGATCTGAAAGAGGTGAAATCAGCCCAGTCGTGTGAGGACCTGGGAGCAGCATTCTGGGCAGAGGGGATGGTATATGCGAGCCCCAACCAGGAAGAAAGGAAGAAGGACTTACATTGAGCAAGAAAGGAAGGCCAGCGTGGCTGCTGTGTTAGGGCCAAGGCAGATGCTATAGAAATAGGGGTGAGGTGTTGGATCACCTGGACAAGGTCAGCGAGAGTAAGATGACAGATCCTCCACTGGGTGGCGTGAGACGCCAGGAGACAATTGCTCAGCAAAGACTTGAAGAGATTCAGCAGGTATGTGGAAGGCCTGGCTCCCGTTGCCCAGTGGAGCTCCACCATCGCAGGGCACCATGGAGAGTGTGGAACTGGGCGTGAGCGCTGGTCTTGCACACATCCACGTGGCTGCATGGATTCTGGGTGGGTCTTCCCGTGAAAGCACAGAAGTCACTATATCTGTGAAGGAGGCTTTCTCATGCAAAGCTTTCAGGAAAGTCCAAAAGGGAAGGGGACAGAGAGACAGCAAAAACAAGACTAACTGCTTCCTGACCACGCTTTCCTACTTCTGTGTTCCAAAGAACAACTAAAGCAGAATCCAATCGGGCTGAACTTCTGGTTGTTTCTCCTGGTGTTTATTTCCTGTTGGTGTTTATTTCCTGGTTATCCTTTGTGTTTCCACACGGGCCTATCATTGCTTTCCAGTTTCTTACAAACCCACTCTTTTTTTTTTTTAAGATTTATTTATTTTTATTACAAACTCAGATATACAGCGAGGAGAGACAGAGAGGAAGATCTTCCATGCACTGATTTACTTTCCAAGTAAGCACAATGGCCAGAGCTGAGCCAATCTGAAGCCAGGACCCAGGAGCCTCTTCTAGGTCTCCCACAAGGGTGCAGGGTCCCAAGAGTTTGGGCCGTCTTCAAATGCTTTCCCAGGCCATAAGCAGGGAGCTGGATGGGAAGTGGAGCTGCCGGGATTAGAACTGGTGCCCATATGGGATCCTGGTGTGTGTAAAGTGAGTACTTTAACTGCTAGGCTACGGTGCCAGACCCACAAACCCACTCATGTCACTCATCTCCTAAGTCAGGGCCAGGGGTGCAGCCTCATACACACTCGAACCCGACTAAGGGGTGCCCCACTGGAGGGCTGGCCTATAGCCGGTTCTCACTTCCCTGCTGTTCTTCCTCCTTTGACCATCTGACCAGGGACAAAGAGGGACAGACTTCCTATAGCCGTCAGCAGCTGTGTGCTGAGGACCTGCGCTGAGGAGCAAACACAGGGCAGCCACAAACTGAGGTGGGAGCCTTTATCTTACACACACACACACACACACACACACACACACACCTGTCACCTCCAAATTCTTGGGCTCAAGTGGGGAGGAGGAGGTAACTGCAGATGCGTCACGTCTCAGTGGAGGCTGTGAGAGGCTTTCCAAAGAGAATATTTTAAAGATAACATTATTTTATGTGAGGCATTGCTGCTCTCAGCGGCTACAGGCTGGTGGTCAGTTCTGAGGAGCATCAAAGGTGTTCACGGAAAACTGAAATTAAAAGCTAAGGGACATTTCCCATGAACCTTCCGAGGCCCTCTCTGTTCCTTTGACATCTGCGGGGTGCCAACGTTATTCTGTATTTAGAGTCGCATTGTGCTGTGTGGATAGCTCCTTTGAGATACGACGCCTGTAGTTAAAATGAGAAGGGACAGCACTGGGGAAGATGGAGCATCTCTGGAAGGCCACTTTGATTATTTTCCCCCTCATGTTACAACGTTGTTTGGTTCAGTTTTGCTTTTTGATTTTTTAAGAAATCGGCAGTTCGTTTGAAGCAGATGATGTTTATTCCTTGCTCGACTTCGTAGATGTCATTTACACTCAGGACAACAATCGTAAATCCGGCATCCTAAAGCTGTGTGGTTTTGGGATGTCGGTTCATTAGTTTTCTTGTATCTGAAATAAGCCTAGGATTCTTTCTTTCTCTAGATTCCAAACATTAACTGCTTCTTACTCAGCTGATCCTCCCCTTTCCAAACTCACCACCACCACCCCTCCGCCCAAGAATTGCAGTGAAGGGAATTTTCATGCCTGTTTCCTGGTACATTTTTCTCTTTCTCATCCAGTCATCTAATCCATTAAAAATGAACCGGGTGTTTTGTACTTTCCCTTAACTTTTCACCATGCATATTGTGGTATGGTTAAGAACTTGGGTCTGGGTCTGATTCTGCAGGCCATGAAATTTAGTAACCTCTTGGCTCTTGGTTTCGACTGTAAGATTAGAACAGTGAGAGCATATATCTTATGTGAGCCTCACAAAGTTATACCTGGAAAGTGCTGAGTGCCGTAGCTGGAATATAGAATGTGCTCAGAAATAGGCTGATTCGTGTTATGTGAAAGCCCACCTATGTGCCAGGTTCACAGGAGGCACCAGTGACCCTGCTTTGTTTTGTAGGATTTTCCTGTCATGTGCTTGTCTGTTGACTTCTTAACTTTACCTGTCATTTATCTTCTTTAAAATAAGCTAACTGACATTCCTCCCATGAAAACTGTTTATTTTAAATGTGAGAATGTTCAAATTACAGAAGAGATTAGTTGCCAGCCAGTTTCCAAGCAAATAGGAACTGTCTTATTTGTGGACCTCAGTGTCAGGTATCAGATCAAAAGCTGTTAGGGCTTTTTTTTTTTAATGAGGTGCGGAAGGGTTATATAATTTCTACAAGGTAACAGAGCCAATTGTACGGCAGTGTACCCGGCTTAGCCTTCCTGTGCAAGTTAGTTCACTTCTCAGACCTGTTACCTGGTGCTTTAAAAAGTATATTTTCTTCACAAGGATATTTAAAAGGTAACTGTGCAGCTTAGAAATAATAAAATGAAATTTTAAAATACATAGTACAATTCTGAGCATACACTTGGTGGTCAGTAATGAAGGCTAATTTCTTAAGTTGAGGTTATGTATGTCTGAAAATCCAGGTCTACAGTCATAAAACAGCTGAGAGATACTGCTCATGCTTTTCAGATGAGACCCAAAAATGCCACATGAGTGAACAATGTTGGATGTGTAAAGTTCCTGGTAACATTGCTCGTAACAGCTCAAGACTAGACATAGCCTCGGAGTTTCCGGATGGGAGGTTGGCTAACTTGTTATCTCACTGATTGTTATTGTGATATAGAATATTTCCAAACAAAGAAATGTTACTGTGTTGACATTGCAAAGATCTCCAAGAAATGCTGAATTAAAAAAACAAACAAACAAAACAAAAATAAACAAGAGTCAATGAATGACAAGCATTTGGCCTGGTGGTTGAAGCACAAGTGGGGTGCTCCAGATCCTAACTGCAGCTTTCAGACCTGAAAGGTGGAGGTGATGGTTTAAGCAACTGGTTCCCAGCAACCCATGTGGGAAACCCAGATTGAAACTCTTGCCTTCAGCAGAGTGCAGCCCTAGCTGTTACAGCCATTTGCTGTTGACTCAGATTATGGGAGATCTCTCTTTTTCTTTAGCGCGCTCTCTCTGTATTTCAAATAAATGAAATTTAGTCATAATCTTTCAAAAGAAATAAGCAAAACAGTGCATGTAAGACTCACTTGAGGATGAATATATCCATATACATATTCATATATGTATATGTAGATATACTTCAAAATATTCCATTTACAAAACAATACATACAATATAATATGAAAATGTTGATTTTGAAAATGATTTTTTAAAAGTGGTCTGCAAGGATTTTCTTCAAACTGACAGGGTGATGATTTCCATAGATAAACTGGTTTGCAGAAGGAGTTAATTAAGAGGAAATATTTGCATTCTGTGTGTTATTTAAATATTCAGAAGATTATTTCCTGGTGCTGGTGTTGTGGTTTAACAGGCTAATCCTCCACCTTCAGGCACTGGCATCCGTATAGACACTGATTTGTGACCTGGTTGCTCCACTTCCATTCCAGCTCTCTACTTACGGCATGAGAATGATGTAGAGGATGGCTTAAGTCCTTGGAATCCTGCAATCATGTTGGAGGATGGCTCCTGGCTCCTGCTCTGCTCTGACTCTTGCAACCACTAGGGAGTAAACCAGCAAATGAAAAATCTTTCCCTCTGTCTCTCCTCACTGTAAATCTGCTTCTCCAATAAAAATAAATAAATCTTTTAAAAAAATTATTTCCCAATGTTATAACTTTAAGTGATAAAAAGTTAAAATCAACTAGAAATGTATGGACTAACCTGAACTTGACTATGCATTGTCAGTGAAGGAATGCTAACTAAAAAGTGGTTAAAAGTTTCCCTCTATTTTTGGAAAGTGTTCTGTTTTGTTCTTGTATAAGAATGCATAGATTGTATTCATCAAAATACATCCAGGAATGAAGGAACTTTTCTTTGAAAAGTAAAATATTGATTTGTGGAAAAACATGGTCATTTCCTCTGAGAAAGAGGTTGCTTTTCCTGGTTAATTTCACACATTTGTTTAAACTGGCACTATATTGAGGGGCTTTTGTTTTTCCTTCTTTTCTTCTCTTTTTAAATGCAAGTTAGTGCCCTGCCATAAATCTGTTGATGAACTCGTGAATGAAGCCATTTTTGGCCAAGTGTATCCCATGTGACCTAAGGCATAGAGTGAGTTCAAAGGCCAGCCCTAACATCATGCTTGCTGTCTTTGTCCCCACAGATGACGGAAGGCAGGCACTGCCAGGTGCACCTCCTGGATGACAGGAGACTGGAACTACTGGTGCAGGTAGGTGGTGCCCACCTGAGACAACCTCCCCTCCCCTCCTCCGGCTCCCCGTCTGTGCCTCCTGGTTAGCATTCCTACCACTCACTCCTCTGTGTCTCAATGCCAATGAGAAAAGATCACTTCAAGGTCAGGGCACTTGGTCTGTATGGCAGAGTCATATAGGCTGGTGACATGAATTTGGACTCCTGAGCTCTCGTCTCAGCTGTGACCCTGGGCATGTGGCTCTACTTCTGTGGTCTGCTGGAGGGCAAACTGAGGACCGTAACAATTCCCTGTAAAGGCCATGGTGAGGTGAGAAGCTGCATTCTGCCACTTCCCAGTTCAATGACTGTGCAAGTGAAACATCCAGCTGCACTCACTGTGATCTGCCACATAGCATTTCTCATAGAATTCCAGTAAAGTCAAGCTTGAGAGCATATGTGACTGAAATGTCCTTGTGAAATCCATGGCATGGTATGAGTGTTTTTATTTCCGTTTTCAAGACTACTCTTCCATTCACACAACACCCTGGACCAAGAGTCTTAACTATGGAAGTTCCCACAGACAGACCACACCTATAGCTAAACTAGCATTCTCCTTAGACCAGAACCTAAATTCTTCTCCCTTCTGAGGCTTGTCCCCAGTCACTATGCTTAGACATCAATTAGAGTGAAAATAGTACCGTCAACAGTAGATTCACTAGAGTAGACCTTTTGGTCTAGATGTCTGTCTGCTTCTTTCCTTTTCCTATGTCTTTATTTTCGTTTTTTTAGTCTACCCCAGCAGTTAAGATCCAACCCTCAACCCATCATAATGGGTCTTAATCTGTTTGAGGTTCAAAAGCAAACCCTCTAACATATCCTCCTGTAATCCTCCTGCCCTTCCCATGCCTGTGATACAAAGCCAATGTTAGCTGTCATTCTGAACCTTCTGGCTAAAGCTGAAACCATGCTGCTTCCCCCTCAGGCAGTGCTTCCCAGAAGCTCCTAGACGCTTCTTTTACTTGGGAGTTTAATTTATGATGGTGATGTTCAGTAGACTATATAGAGTTACTCCGTTTTGAGGAATAAAATGCTTGGGTTTGGATTGTGACAGAACTAGGTTCAAATCCCTGCCCTTCCTAAAAGTATTTCGTCAAGCAAGATGCTCCATCTCTCATGGCCTTGGTTGGCTTGTCTGTAAAAGAGAACTTAAAAGCCCTGCGTCATAGAGTTCCTGTAAGGATCCAATGATCTTATGATTTTTATGATTATCGCTTGTTAGTTCTTTCTTAACTATACAGCCTTAGGTCCTGTACCTCCTCAACTGGCCACCACTACACTAAGTTACTTCAGCAGCTTTTTGTAACATCAGAGATAACAAGGGCCGCAAGGCATTTCATAATCTTTGTTGGTCACTAACACCATGCTGTACATGAAACAGCATTTCTTCCAAAATACTAACCTGTAAGGGTATTTCATAAAGTTCATACAGGAGCAACAGTTAAGACTTCCATATCCTACATTGGAGTGCCTGGGTTCGAGTCTGGCTGTGGCTGCTGACTCTGGCTTCCTGCTATGCAGACCCTGAGAGGCAAGGCAGCATGATGACTCAAGTAATTGGATTCCTGCTACTCATATGGGAGACCCTGGTCAGGTGTGCCATTGAAAAGTGAACTAGCAGATGAGAGCTCTGTGTCTTTCTTACCACCTTTCAAAAAAATACAGTTATGAAAAATAGAATTAAAATATTCATGTAAATTTTCAAAATCTGAAACATTTTTCTTGAGTTTTTTGAAGATCCCTAATATTATTACTAAGCATCTTAGAAATTAAATAAATTTGTTGATGCTTTAAAAAAAATCCAGGAGGATGCCGTGGCATGGCTCAATGGCCAAATCCTCGCCTTGTAAGCTCCAGGATCCCAGTAGGAGGCTTGTTCATGTCCTAGCTGCTCCACTTCCCATTCAGCTTCCTGCTTGTGGCCTGGGAAAGCAGTAGAGGATGGCCCAACACCTTGGGACCCTGCACCCGTGTGGGAGACCCGCAGGAAACTCCCGGCTCCTGATTTCTGGCTTCAGATAGGCCCAACTCCAGCCACTGTGGCCATCTGGGGAAGGAACCAGCAGGTGAAGGATCTTTCTCTGTCTCTCTTTCTCTCTGTAACTCTGGCCTGTTTTTCCAATAAAAATAAAGTAAAATAAAATTAAAAATTCAGGACTGGGAGCCAATCTTACTCGCAGCCGAGGCCCTCGTTGGAGGTGGAGGGTCAGAGCCAATTACAGGCAACAATGCTCATTATCAGAGCAGAATGGGCTGTATGGTTTAGTGAACTAGGAAAGCTGAGAAATGCTGTGGAGTGCTCCTGTGTAAATAAAAAGAGGGGAAAAAAACTTTATGAGTGAATAACATTCTCAGCTGAGTCACAAATATGTGAAAAGGAAAATATCTCATTGATATTTCTACTTCCATCTCTTCTTCCCATAGTGCTTAAGGAATGGTCTATACTAGATCAGCCTAATGAAGTGTGGGTAGCAGATACTTAAAAATAAACAAACAAACAAAAGCTGTTTCAAGCTATTTGTGGAAGACAAAGGAAGTAGCAGTAAGAAAGACAGAGACTGAGAGAAGGGAGCAGCCACATTGCTTCTAATCAGATTTTTATTTTTGGCAGCCCAAACTTTTATCACGAGAGTTGCTGGACCTTGTGGCTTCACACTTCAACCTGAAAGAAAAGGAATACTTTGGAATAACATTTATTGATGATACGTAAGTGTTTTAATAACTTTCAATTCTTTACCTTTTGCCTGGACTTCCTACTTGTTGTCACTCATGATTAACAAAAAGGGAAATATGCTCCATGTATTAGACTATGTCTTACTTACATAAAGAATTCTTAATACAAGATGTTTTGCCTGTGACTATTACAAATGGAGGGAAAAAAAGGAATACTGACTGAAGATTAAAAATATTGGGTCCAGCAACGTGAACTAGTGGCTAAAGTCCTCGCCTTGAACATCCCGGGATCCCATATGGGCGCTGGTTCTAATCCCGGCAGCTCTACTTCCCATCCAGCTCCCTGCTTGTGGCCTGGGAAAGCAGTTGAGGACGGTGCAGAGCTTTGGGACTCTGCACCCGTGTGGGAGACCTGGAAGAGGTTCCAGGTTCCCGGCTTCAGATCGGCGTAGCACTGGCCATTGCGGCTCACTTGGGGAGTGAATCATCGGACGGAAGATCTTCCTCTCTGTCTCTCCTCCTCTCTGTATATCTGACTTTGTAATCAAAATAATAAATCTTCAAAAAAAAAGATTAAAAATATTATTCTATCTTCAGATATCATCAAACTAATTGTACATGCTAGTTTAACTTATTATCCATGATAGAATATTTAGTTGTTATTCACTCATGTGTTGAAACTGAATTAATGTTTTGGTGTTAGTGACAAGAAAAAAGACAAATTTCTCACCAATTGATGTCTATAACTTAAGGTGGAATGGGCCTAGGGTTTAAGGTGGCGTTTTTATTATCTTTTTCTTTTACTTCAGTTTTTGCTTTTGTTGTTTCATCAAATTGTTTTCTGCCAGAAATTCAAATTTTCTATGAAATGAGGTAGGGATAATATATCAAAACTAATGCATACGAATTTCAAAATCTTTGGAAGCAAATGTGTTTGGGCTTCCTGGCTATTTCCTATGTTTGTCTATTAGGGTGTGTGTCTGTTTCGTGACGGGCCACCTTGCCTTCCTTATACGTGACTTAATACATATCCAAGGAATTCTTCCTCTTTTTGGAGATCACTTCCAAGGAACTCCTTAAGTTTTCAAGAAAATGTGTATGAAAGCCAAGTACGGCTAAGCAATACCACATTCTTTCCATAACACTTCCAATTTAAGTGGATTTTTGTTCTTCAGTTCTTCCATTTAGCAGGTGTAAAGTCATCTCAGGAAGGCATTCATTCATTTTGTGACACTTTGTGGCTTCTGATTATTTCTATTTCTGAGCAGGCTCTGAGCCTCAGACCTCCTAAAAAAAGTATCAGCAGGCCATAAAGCAGGTTTTAGGAAAACCTAAAAATGTTGATTCTAGACTTCAGAGATTTCTTTTTTTTTTTTTTTTTTTTTTTTTTTTTTTTTGAGATTTCTTGAATAGGGTTCAGCAAAGTAGGAAAAATAATTAAATAAAGTACCTAGGACGTCTCTCACCTCACTCGGATTCCCAGAAGTGTCTGTTCCCCCAATGGGCAGTGGAGAGATCATGTGATGTGACCTCCACTGGGCGAAGCAGCAGGTGTAGATGCCCATGGCACCCCAGCTGCAGCTGCAAAGCCAACACCAGTGCGTGTGGATCAGTGACTCAGCAGGCACCCACACATGGCTTGAATCAGAACGTGAATGAAGTAACAGCAAATAGCATAGGACATAAAACCGTAACTGCATAATAGCTAAGTTATATGGTATAAGTTGTGATTGCTCTAAGAACTGTAATTTAGGGAGAGGTCAAGTAGATTAGAGGTTAAGAACATGAACATTGGAGTAATTTATTCATTCAATAAATATTTCTGGAGTACTCAAAGAGCAGGCATTGTTCTCCAGGGATTCATCTATGAGCAACACACACAAGAACTTGGATGGCAATAGTGTTGTGTAACCAAACAAGCAAACAGAAAGTAAGAAAATACCAGAAATCCTAAATGCACTAAATAACATAAAATAAGGCATGACCCGCAAGAATAGCTGGAGGGGAAGGACTTTTTAGACAACGTGGGCCAGGTAACAAGCAATGGAAAAGAACTAGCTGTGCACCGGTTTAGGGAGGCATTCCCATAAAAGCCTGTGCAAAGGTCCAGCAGTGGGTTGAGATTCACTCTTATGGCTTGTTTTTGAAGAAACAAAAGGTAGATGATAGATAGATAGATAGATAGATAGATAGATAGATAGATAGATCGATCGATCGGCTATAGTTTGAAGAGGAAGGGAAAGGGATACAGAATAAGGGTTGAAAAGGAGACTGGGGACCAAGAATCTTGTTACCTATGTGATCTCAGGCAGTTCCTTAACATCTCCCACTCTGCTTGTCTGTAGCTTGGACACAATGCCTATGTAGAATGTTCTACATAAAGCACCTATAATAAGATAGTGGAATTATACAGTGTTAAGTCACATGGGATCTATGGCACTCACCGTGTTGTGGCAGCCAGCATGCTCCGGAGCCTGCAGTGGGGCTGAATGATCTTCCTACAGGTGGGAAACTAAAACTGGACCTGACAAGGCAGGTAGACCTCAAATGGAGAGGAGAGAACTGGCATACTAGGCAGGGCACTTTTTCAAAGATTTATTTATTTTTATTGGAAAGGCAGATTTAGAGGGAGTAAGAGAGACATAGAAATCTTTACCCACTGGCTCACTACCCACATGACCGCCAAGGCTTGGAGCTGGGCTGTGGAAGCCAAGATCTTTCTTCTCCAGATCTCCCACGTGGATGCAGGAGCCCAAACACTTGCGCCATCCTCTATTCCTTTCCCAGGCTGTTAGCAGGGAGCTAGATCTGAAGCTGAGCATCCAAGACTCACACCAGAATTGGGAGGCTTAAACGTGCTAGCCACGGCCCCAGCGCCTAAGGCGAGGCATTTTGAGGGTAGCATACAGGGAGGTGTCATGAACAGGGTACATCTCCCCCTCGTGGAATCAGAGATGGGCCAGGGGCCTGTGTACAGGTGCGCCTTGGGAAGGAGACCGCGATGACTGCTGGCGCCGCCCCCGGGGTCCTCAGGCGGCGAGGCTCACGGGAGGCGGGACAGGGGAGAGTTTCCGGGGCACGCTGGTAGCATGACGGAGCGTCCACCACACGGCGCCCCGGGCCGGGTCGTCGTCGTCGTCGTCGTCGTCGTCGTCGTCGTCGTCCTCCTCCTCCTCCTCCTCCTCCTCCGCCCTGGGATTCCTCTCAGAGCTCCTGGGTGAGAAGAAGGGCCTGCCCAGCCTGTCTCACAGGTCACAGCCTTCCCGCCGAAACCCCGGCTCCCCCGCACCACACCGCCCCTGCCGTGGACAGTCTATTTCTGAATTATGACTGGTGTGGGAAGATGTCGTCTGGCTCTCCCTCTGTGTTTATTTTCGGAAGAAGTATGAGCTGGGTTTGTTGGAGGGAGCCGGGGTGGGGGGAATTGGCCACATCCACCTTTCTGGGGAGCGGGCCTGGAAAATTGCTTATGCCTAAAAGGGTGTCTCCTTGGAATGTCTTGGTGTCAGGCCCGGTTCTTTTCTTTGTCTGGTGACTATTTTGGGAAAGTGCTTTTCTGTCGGCACTCCCTGTCCTCCCCCATCCCCTGAAACCTCCCGTGCCCGAGCCCCTCTGGCTTGAGTCCCTGGGTTTTCAAGCCTGGGGCCTTTGGTGAACGTCTTCACACAAGGGTAAAGCTAAACCAAAGGGGCCATTTTGTCAGTAAAAGCAGTCTGTATCCTAGTCCGCGGCCCCAGGCGTGGACAACCGGACTGCAGCGAGGTCACCGAACAGCGGTGGAAAGCCGAGCCTCGTCCTCTCGGCTTTTTACCCCAGAGGCCTGCTCGAGTTCTGGGTGCAGAGAGACGTGCTGGCCCCTAGAGGGCAGCCACGGCCCGCCCCAGGCCGCAGCCCTGGGGTTCACCGCAGCAGTAAGCCATCCCTTCTCCCATTTCATTGTTTGTCATCCCCGTGTTTGAAGGGCTTTGCTGAGTAAGCTTAGATTACAGAGAAGACACAAACAGGCTTTGCGACGCAAATGTGACCTGTGATCACTGTGTCTTGGGATGGGCCTGGCGTTTTAGGCCTTCCATTGATAAACTTGTAGCCGGAAAGGAAACTTCTGCCATACCTGCTCGGCCCAGCCTGATGAAGAAGGATGACTATCCTTGTAAGGCTGTGATAACATTATATTAGATCCATTGAGAAAATCAGGTTATAAACATTAGGTACTGTGGGTCAGAGCCCAGTGAAAGAATTAGGGGGTTCTTTTTTTTTAACTTATGGGTTTTTCCTGTTGTAGGATTACCAATAGACTTTCTCATTTCTAATATATACTTTTAAAATATTTTATCTTACGTATTCATGAATATCATGTTCCAAAAATACTTAATATCACAAGTGAGGTTAGTGCCATTGTAGTTTCTCCCATAGGGGCCACCAATATTAATCATTTGCTTTCTCTGTTTCTAGAACTACATCTAAAACTATTTATCCATTTTTAATAGTGGTTTGAGTGTGCACCTGTGGTTCACATAATTGCTTTATGCTGCATTTGTCAATTGTAGACATTAGCTCATGCAAATTCATATAAATACATATTATGCTTTTCAAAATATGCCAAATCTTTCCTACCTAAAATACGAAGGACAATTCCAAATTGGTCTTATTCTCTGTAAACAAATTTTTAAGACCTGTTACTATATAGTGTTTAGTATTTTAAATCACATATTTGACCATCTCTGAAATTGAATTCTGACTTTAAATCAACAATATCCTAATTTTATTAAATACAGTTTACTAAGCTCTTAATTTCAGTCTCTTCTCTTTTTTGATGCTTTCCTTAGGTTACTTATGTCTGCTTATATAATATTCCTCCACGGAAAGCTAGGGAGAGTTATTATTAGGCCTTTCTTGTAATTAGGGACATGCTTTTCTCATCATTACAGCTGGCAAGTGACAGAGACCAAGGCAAAGGTTATTATGAAAGCTGACTTGGGTTGACATTGTCAAGGAACGGATAAAGCTGCCTGTGATGCTAGGATTTCTGTGGGCTCCAGTTCCAGTCCCAGCTGCTCCACTTCCAAATCAATGATCATGGCCTAGGAAAGCAATAGAGGATGGCCCGAGTGCCTGAGCCCTACACGCCTACAAGGGAGACTTGGAAGAAGCTCCTGGCTGCTCTGCCTGACCCAGCCCTGGCTGTAATAACTGTCTGGGGGAGTGAACAAGCAAATGGAAGATATCTGTCTCTTTTTCTTTCTGTAATTCTGTCTTTAAGTAAATTGTTTTTTTTTTAAAGATTTATTTATTTTTATTGGAAAGCTGGATATACAGAGAGGAGAGACCGAGAGGAATATCTTCCGTCTGATGATTCACTCCCCAAGTGAGCCGCAATGGCCGGTGCTGCGCCAATCCGAAGCCGGGAACCAGGAACCTCCTCCGGGTCTCCCACGCGGGTGCAGGGTCCCAAAGCTTTGGGCCGTCCTCGACTGCTTTCCCAGGCCACAAGCAGGGAGCTGGATGGGGAATAGAGCTGCCGGGATTAGAACCAGCGCCCATATGGGATCCCGGGACGTTCAAGGCGAGAACCTTAGCCGCTAGGCCACGCCGCCAGGCCCTAAGTAAATTGTTTTTAAAAAGAGAAATCTGATTTAACATAGGAGTTTTATTCTCTGTTTCAAAAAATGTCCTGGGTTTTTGAGCCAATGCTATGGCATAGTCGGCTGATCCTCTGTGTGTAGTGCCAGAATCCCGTATGGGTGCCGCTTGATGTCCTAGTTGCCCAACTTCCCATCCACTTCCTTGCTTATGGCCTGGGAAAGCAGCATAGGAAGGCTTAAGTCTTCAGGCCTCTACAGCTACATGGGAGACTCTGGAGAAGCTCCTGGTTCCTGGCTTCAGATAGGATCAGCTTTGACCATTGCCACCATCTGGGGATGGAATAAGAGGATGGAAAACCTTCCCCTCTGTCTCTGTTTTTCTCCCTGTAAAATCTACATTTCAAATAATAATAATAATAATAATAATAATAATAATAAATTCTTTAAAAAAAATGGCTTGGGTGGTGAGAATAGTTGCTCAAAAGACAGCAATAATTATTATATTGTTAATCCTAACAGTAATGTTACTTTTTTCATCTACTTACATCAAATGAATGCCTCATAAAATTTCCTGATTTTTGTCTTCAAATTATTTATTGAAGACCAAAATATGTTGGAGAAATACTGGTCCATTGTGGATTTTAGTATGTTCTTGAATAAACTACCATCGGCATATTCTTGAGTCTTTTGTGAGCAAATTAAATGAATACCATGCCCTCTAGGAATTTATAGTCTAAAACAGAAGCACTAGTTGAACAACCTTGGAAAAGTCTGTTAAATAATCCAGTGTCATCAATCATTTTTATCCCCTAGAGGTGGAAAGCTAGACAGGGCTGTTTATACCCATGAACTTGCTGAGGTTCTAAAGTAAATAAACAAATGCATGCTTAGCGCTAGTCCATGAGGTATACCCAGAAATAGCACCCAGTCAGAGTATTCAATCCTGTGCTTAAAAAGTAAATAAATAAAACAGCAGTAGGGCAGGCATTGTGGCCCGGCTGACTAAGCTGCCACTTGGAAGTGCTGGAGTCCCAGCCACTCCATCCCCAATCACATTTCTGCACTTGTACCTGGAAAGCAATAGATGATGGCTCAGGTACCTGAGTCTTGCCATCTCTGTGAGAGACCTGGATGGAGTTCCTGGCTGCTGGCTTCTGCCTGGCCCAGTCTCGGTTGTTGTAGGCATTTAGGAAGTCAGCCAGAGGATCTGCGATCTGTGTGTGTGTGTGTGTGTGTGTGTGTGTGTGTGTGTGTGTATGTGTGTGTGTGTATGTGTGTGTGTGTGTGTGTGTGTCTGTGTGTGTGTGTCTGTGTGTGTGTGTGTATGTGTGTGTCTGCTTTTCAAATAAATAAATCTTTTTTCAAAAACAACTGTGATACTGTTTTTTGTGCATTTGATTTTGCTAAGCCAAAAAAGTTCCCTTCCCACCACCATTTTTTAAAGATGTATTTATTTTTCTTGGAAAAGCAGATTTACAGAGAGGAGAGACAGAGTAGAAGATCTCAGTGTTCTTGATTATCTAAAACATTTCGTATGAATAAGAATTTGAAGATTAATAAAATGTTATCCATTTCTTATCTCAAGGGTGTTTTTAGCATGTACATGTACATATGTGTGTCTTTTTTATTTTGAAACAACAGCAGTATACTGTACTTGCCATACTGTGTCTTGCTTTTTCCTTTCATGTTGTATCTTGGGAATTTTTCAAATTAAGTTTGTAAAGGGCTTTCTAGGCTGTCTTACAGGTATATTGTATTTCAGTGTACAGCTTTAAATATCTTTTTAAAATACTCTATTGGGCCCTAGTTGGTTTTGCTATCACGAATAATGCTCCAGTGAGCAGTTTCATGTAGAGATCATTTTATGTACACAATTTTATGTCATTGGAGATGCTGCTTATGAGGCAGGTGCTCTTGGAGTTTTGAAAGTAGGGCTGCGTGGATTTAATGGGCAGTTGTAGCACCAAGTTGTACTCCTGTTATCAGTATGTGAGAGTACCTGGTCGCCCACAGCTTTGCCAGCACCGTGTTATTGAATTTCTCTGACTTCCTCTTTAATCCTGTTCTTTGGTCTCACAGAGGTCAGCAGAACTGGCTCCAGTTAGATTACCGAGTGCTGGATCATGACTTACCCAAGAAACAAGGCCCCACCATTCTGTACTTCGCGGTGCGGTAAGTAGCTGTCGCTGCACCTGGCATCCTCCAACATACTTCTGTTTGCCTGTTGTGACTTTTCAATAGCGTTTTTGTGATCAGTGTAGAGAATAGTAAGAGACAAGACCTCTTACATCATTAACGTGTGCATACCAATTACCCTGACCTAACCACCACACAGTATATACATGGATTGGAAATGTCATAAGTATATATAGTTATGTTTCAATTATAATTCTTTGTAAGTATTAAAAATGAAAAAGCTGAAAATGTAGTATGTAAAAGAGCTTCTCTCTCAGCTTGGTCCGGGAACCGGGCAGCCACTGCAGCCGTGGAGACCTGGCTTTTGTACTAGAAGGATAGATTCACCTTCCTTTGCTTTATTCCTCAAGCCTCTTGGATCAATAGTTTACTATTAAACCTGTTTCTCACTCAACATCTTTTTCAGATTCTTATCATTTGAAATATGACAAGCATTAGCTATTACATTTCATTCAGGAATAATGTTTTTTAGAACCTTGGAAGTAATTGAAATTTTGTACAGTTTTATGCCTTAATTTGAATAAATGAGGAACAAAAATGCTCAGGAATTTTCTTAATGACACAGAGACCCGAATTCTGTTTGCATGCAGAGAAACCACTGAAAATAATAAAAGGAATCCTAACTGTTCTCTGAGCTTTTTATGAACTAGTCATTTAATCATGACCTGAAATGGAGACATTTAACTAGATTAGTGATTTCTCAGAGCCAGCTAGCTCTTCTTGGGAAGGGTAAAAATGACAATTTAAAGTATTGTAACACCCTTGTTCTCCTACCTGACTTAAGATACAAAATACCATGAATTGATCCAAAAATTCCTGTCTGATGTGCTGGCCTCTTCTCCATACTCTCCCAAACTTGATGAAAAACTTCATGCTGAAGTTTGTTTTCCCAGTCTAAAGCTAGATGGGATCAAATAAGCTAAGACAATAGATTTCTCAAAAATCTGACTTGTTTCTATGAAGGAAGAGTGCTCTGAGAAATGATTCTGTACTCTAAGATTATTTTAATTTTGCAGTGGTGATGCAAATGTAGTTTGTTTCATGTTCTAAAGGCAGAAGATTCATGTTTTTTCCTTTTGGAGAGTTTTTTTCCTGTTTTTAACTAAGATTGCCTGGCAAAATCACATTCAATTTTAAAACATCTTTTTAAAAAAAATGCTTTATTTAATTGAAAGGCACACAGAGAAAGACAAACAGATCTTCTATCCACTCGTTCACTCGCAATTACCTGCGACAGCATGACTGACACTGCTCAGTAAAATAAAGTGACAATTTCCATAATAGGTTTTTTTCTGTGCTTTATTTATTTATTTATTTAGGCTTAGAAATTTGGCTTCAAATTGTTTCTCTGACCAGTTGAAACCTGTTTCTTTCTTTTTTTTTTAAGATTTATTTATTTTATTACAAAGTCAGATATACAGAGAGGAGGAGAGACAGAGAGGAAGATCTTCCATCCGATGATTCACTCCCCAAGTGAGCCGCAATGGCTGGTGCTGTGCCGATCCGAAACCGGGAACCAGGAACCTCTTCCGGGTCTCCCATGTGGGTGCAGGGTCCCAAAGCATTGGGCCGTCCTCGACTGCTTTCCCGGGCCACAAGCAGGAAGCTGGATGGGAAGTGGAGCTGCCGGGATTAGAACCGGTGTCCATATGGGATCCGGGGACATTCAAGGCGAGGAGTTTAGCCACTAGGCCACGCCGCCGGGCCCGAAACCTGTTTCTAAAACCCAGGAACGAGGTTCATTTAGTGGTTTTCCCAGGAACATATCATCAGTTGGACACGTGCAGAGCAATCTAAGAGAACAGCACCAGAGTTTCCTAGAAGGAATGTAATGTGAACACTCTTACTCATGGAAATGGAAAAAAAAAAAAAAAACCCACCTCCAACAGGCATGAGAAAAAGCAGGCATCAGTACTAAAGCAGTGTTGGGGAACAGTAAATTGTCAGTCTTACATTGTGTAGGATCATTTCTTTCACCGAATTATCATAAACGTTACAAGGTATATGAAAGGACAGAATGAAAGGTGAAAATGATTCTCTACCAGCCTGCACCTGCAGGCCTCCATCTGCACAGAAGAAAATAAGATGTAGGATAAGTGTCTCTTTCTGTCACTCTGTATTTCAAATCAATAATTAATGAATATCTAAAAAATGAATAACCCTTTAAAAAAGAAAATAGGTTAAGTTGCCTGGCAACTTACTTTTTCTTTTAATGTAGAGAGCTCTCTTTGGTTACATAGAAAAAGAAAAATCTGTTTATTTGTGCGGAAGGTAGTTAATTTAGCTATCCACTCTCCTGTTAAGCATTGAAGCTGTTTCTGATTATGTTAAAGTGTAGGTCACAGATAAGATTCTTGCACTTGGGTCTTTGTACACATATGCACAGTGTTTCTGTAGCAGCACTATCAGTAAATGCATTATGTCTTCAGAGAGACAAATGAGTACCCATTGTTTAATAGATTTGTGTACTCATTCTTTATATGTTTACATATTCTTCTTCTATTTTAAAGGCATAGAGACAAATACAGATACAGAGAGGTCCTTCATCTGTTCATTCACTTTGATAGCCAGGGGTGGGCCAAGCCAGAACCGGGAGTTCAAAAACTGAATCTGGGTGGCAGGAGCCCAGCTACTTGAGCTATCACTACAACTTCCAGGGTACATATTAACAGGAAGCTGGGATTGGAAGCAGAGCCAGGACTCAGACCTAGGCACTTGGACATGATACTGCCATCCCAAGCACCATCTTAACCACCGAGCCAAATGCCATCCTCCAGGCACTGTTTTCTTTGGCAATGAATATCTGCCCTATTTTGGTTCTCAAAACACCAGGAAAGAAAACCCTGTCTTCCCACTTACACAGTCACCCTTAAGGCTGCTCTATCTTTTCCAGCAGCTTCCTGAGATTCCAGGGGGGCCTGCTCTTGTTCATGAGCTTCAGCACCTACTTAGTGGGTTATCTCAGGAGTACCCCATAATCACTTGGCATTGCTTTCCCTTAACTACTTGCATGTTTAAATCCCTTATCTAGTTGTTAATTATTCACTTAATTCTTCCTCCTAACAGGAGAGTGAGATCATAGTTGTTATTATTCCAATTAAGTAGTTATTATTTCTCCAATTCAATTAAAAAGATTATAAGGCAGAAGCATCCAACAGAAGACTACGTGAACTGGCCGAGGTCAGCAAGTGGAATGCAGCTCTCTAGAGACCTGATGCATGGGGCTGTCAGACTCACCACTGAGGCCAGTTGCCGCTCAGAGGATCTCTAGCTTCCAGCCTGGAGAAAGTAGAACTATTGAGCAGTTTGATTTGTCTAATTCCAGCAGGCACAACCAGCAACCCTCTAGATTGTGCATGTTGACTGAAGAATAGAACCAGTGATATTTCTGGATTCTGTGTTGGTATTTTGTCATACAGGAACCTCGGGAAATATAGGGGACCTCTTGTGAGATCAAAGTCACTGCCCATGCATGAGCATGTTATTACTGGAGCATGCCCTGGAACTTAGAGCCCAGGAGCCCCTCACTAGTGGCCACTGAGGGGTGAGGTCACTGAGTAGTTAATGCATGAGTAAGGTAGGGCAGTGGTAGCCATTATGAAGATGCATCGCTGTTATTTTTAATGCGAACAATTAGAGCGATCCACATGCCAGCAGTGAAGATAGAGTCGGTGAGTTATGGCATTTGAACAGTGAATAATGAATCACTTTGACAAAGGAGATTAGAGGAAAACATAAATTGCATTTCAGAGCTTCTCCAGAGGGAGAGGTTGGACATATCTGAATCATCTTGGGAAAGTTTGCGAACTACACAGTTACTCCTCTCCAACCCCAAATCCCTCAACTCATCCACATTCCTGGAGTTCTGACACAAGAGGAACATTGCCATAACCCTCTCTCCACCCCTCCATTTAAATATCACTGCATTAGTAAGTGGCTATTATCAGGGATGTTGTATATATTTTCTCTTATGCATCTTAGGAGATAAGATACATTGTATCTGGGAGGAAAAAAGTAGCATACATCCAGTAACACTATGGAAAGAAGTTGGCATGATTACATTAAGGTTTAAGTTGATATGGTTTATAAATACATATAGGTCTTTAAATACTAATAAAATGTGTGGAAAGAGATACATGAAGTTATGAAAAATTAATTCCTCCCTTCCTACCTTTCTTATTTATTGGACTCCTGTGTTATACAGTGTTCCAGTTCTGAGGATACAGTGAACAAGGCAAAAGTCAGTGCCATCTTAATCAGCCAGCAAACAAATCAGTGGATTCATTACATGTATTCATTCATCACATAGTAACCAGGTTCCCTCTGTGTACCTAGCACTGCGTGAAGAACTGGAGATGCAGCACAAGTAAAAGAAAGTAACAAAATCTTTCTCTCTAGAGGAAGGAGACCAGTCTTGAACCAATAGGTGTCTTACATGAGGGACTCAGGAGAGCCTACCTTAGGGAAGGGGCAGAGGGAATATTAGTGAAGCCAGACTGTCATCTAAACTGAGAGGTCAAGGAATGCCCCAAGGAAGGCAGTACTGGGAGCCAGCTTTTGGCCTAGCAATTAAAAGCACCAATCTCCCACATTGGAGTAGCTGAGTGTAATTCCCAGCACAGCTTCTTGACTCGGGCTTCCCACCATTGTATATCCTGGTATGCAACAAGTGATGGCTAAAGGGATTTGGTTCCTGCCACCCACATGGGATACCTGGATTGAGTTCCTGGCTTCTGCCGTCAGCTTGGCTCAACCCTGGCCATTGCAGGCATTTGCTGAGCGAAACAGGGAATGGAAATTTCTCTTCCTCTCATTTTCTTTTTCTGTCTCTCAAATACATACATACCACAAAAGAAAATGGCAAGGAACGCATATGAATGAATGAAGCAGGGTGTTCCGTAGAGCTCTGGGGAGGTTCATTCCAGGCCAGAACAGCAGGTACACAGCTGTGTGGCAGAAGAATGCCTGGCAGAGACTAGCAGCTGCCAGGAAGTTGTGTGCCTGGAAAGAACCCATGAAAGGGAGAGAAGTAGGAGGTGACATGAGTTAGGCTGTACTTATTAGAGTCCCTGGATTTCCAGCTTGAGACCATTCTGTTTTCATTTTAAACACACACTGAGGCTGCAGTGTCCAGAGCAGCCAGGGATAGGGCAGAGGACACTGTGAGCCAACAGGGAAGCTGTGGCAGTGGTCCAGGCAGTCTCCCTGTTGTCACAGTCTTTGGAGAGGCAGGATTGACCTCTAGAAATTTAGTTGTGAAAATTCAGGAGAAAGAGCAGGAGACCCAAAATTATTTTGTTTACCCCAGATTAAACCAACATAAGAAAATGCTTAACTCTAGGCTTTCTGAAAAAGAAAAATGGCATGACATTTTTTCCTTCAAATGTTGCGCTAATGAAATGTGGCATAAATATGTGGTGGCAGGCACTATGCTAAATACTTGACATATACCCCAATTGCCTTATTTCCTCCCAGCCACACACCAAGGTCCCACAGATTTGACAGCTTCCTAAGTCCCTGACTCATACACCCCGTGATAGAGAAAACAACTCTGACACACAGGTGGCTTCTGTATCACGAAAAGAACATATTGTGCACAGAAACACCTGGTTTTCCCTCCAGGACTTCAAGATGAAACATTTGTCTTTTCTCCAATTAAAAAAAAAAAAAAATCTCAAAGATTTGTGCTAAGTAGGTATGCGACCCCACGTCTATCAACACACCATAAGTTACTTATGTTCTTTAATTTATTTAGCCAGTGCTCTGTTTCCCTGTGATTCCGTACTCCCCCCAGTTTTGGGGGGATGCCTCTGAGCTGGGGGCTGTTATCTCCCTGCCATAAATTACCTGCTTTAAACCCTCAGGCCTTCCCGGTAATGCAGCCCAGATGTGAGCACGGGAAACTCTGGACCATAAGGAGGTGTGCAGTTCTTGCCAGAGGAGCTCAGGGGACTCTTCGCAAGTTCACAGGGAAGGTCCCTGCTTACCCTAGGAGGACAGGCGGAGATGCCTGGGGCTGGTACCACCTGGCTCCCTCCCAAGCTAAGGTCCTGGCGCCCCCATATCCCCTTCACTCTTGAACACTGCTTGCACTTTTTTTTTCTGCCTTTTGCTTTTGTTCTCTCCCCTCTTTTCCTCCTCCCCTTTCCCAGTTGCTTTTGCTACATCCCAGGCCTGCAAGGGAAGCACTCCCGCGGTGGCCCTGAGCAATGTCTGTGATACTTAGGGCTGGATACCACACTAGTGCAAAATCCTAGGAGGAAATGGGGAGGAGATGGTTCCTGCTTTGTCACGGTGGCGATGAACATGGAGCCTCTGAAACCACTGGGGGCCTTCTTCACATCCCCAAGTCTGGTTGCAGGACTGGAGCCATAGCAAGAGTTTAAGCCAAGGGGGCATCACGAATACCTAGTGGATCTTCATCATTCTATCAGATTCTTTTAAAGGTATATTCATTTATTCCTTTGAAACACAGAGAGAAAGAGAATCTGCCACCCACTGTTTCAGTTTCCACATGACTGCAGCAGCCAAGGCTGGACCAGGCTGAAGCCAGGTGCCAGGCGCCAGTCACTCCATCCTGATCTCACAGTTGTCAGAGGCCCAAGTCCTTGGGCGTTCTTCCACTGCATTTCCAGATGCATTAGGAAGACTGGTACTAGATAGAGCAGCCATGGCTTGAACTGCGCTCAGATGGGATACTGTTGTCACGAGGAGCAGCTTAAGCTGCCATGCCACAATGCAGATTTTTTTTAAAAAAGATATTTTTATTTATGTGAAAGTCAGAGTTAGAGGGAGAGAGGCTCACTCCGAATGGCCACAATGCTGGGGCTGAGCCACGCTGGAGCCAGGGGCTTCATCTGGATTTCCCATGTGGGCAGCAGAAACCCAAGCACTTGAGCCATCTTTCACTGCTCTCTCAGGCTGTTATCAGGGAGCTGCATTAGAAATGAAGCATCTAGGGCCTGAACCTGACACCCAGGTATGTGGCTTTACCCACTATGTCACAATGCCCCTAGATTTTTTTTCCTAAGTAAATTGAATATACACAACATTTAAAGACTGGTGAAGAGGGGCCAATGCCATGACATAGCATGTTAAGCCACCACCTGCAGTGCTGACATCCCATATGGGCTCTGGTTCAAGGCCTGGCTGTTCCACTTCTGATCCAGCTTGCTGCTAATTGGTCTGGGAAAGCAGTGGGGGTAACCGAAACACTTTGGCCCCTACACCCACATGGGAGACCCGGAAAACACTCCTGGTTCCTGACTTCAGCTATTGCAGCCATTTGGGGAATGAACCAGCAAATGAAATCTCTCTCCCTAACCCCTACCCTGCCCCATAACTCTGCATTCCAAATAAGTAAAATAAACCTTTAAAATAAAGAAGGAACAAGTAGTGGCAGCCAGTTCGGTAGTTCAACAGACAATCCTCCACCTGCAAGCACCAGCGTCTCATATGGGTGCCAGTATGTGTCCCAACTGCTCCACTAATAATCCAGCTGCCTGCTTATAAACCTGGGAAAGCGACAGTGGAGGACGGCTTAAGTACTTGGGCCTATGCACCCATGTGGGAGACCTGGAAGAGCTTCTGGCTCTTGGCTTCGAATCAGCTCAGCTCTGGCTGTTGCAACCATTTGGGAAGTGACTCTGTACATGGAAGATCTTTCTCTCCATCTCTCCTTTTCTCTGTGAATATGCCTTTCCAATGAAAATTAAGAAAATAACTCTTTAAAAAAAAGACTGATGAAGAAACAAGTTTGCTGAAATGAGTAGAGGCTCCCAATGTATTCTCAGTGAAAGAAATACATTCTTTAACAGTGTGTGCAGTGTGATAGCACTTTTTGTAAAATATTTGTACAGATAGGAAAAAAAGTTTAAAATATTTAGTTGTTAATTTCTAGATAGCATGTTGTAAGAAAAGTTGGCTTTCTTTTCCTCTGGTTCTTTTTCTGTTTTTCTCCTACCAAGAACATACCACTTGAGTAAATCTTTTTTAATGCCAGAATGAGTAGTGATAACAGGAAGAGAAGATAAAATACTTGTAACTGTATAATCATGAGTTATCTTAAAGCCCTCAGAGAGTAGGTGATTTACAATAAGGAGAAGATTCAAAAGTTCATCTTTCCACCGAGGGGTGTGATTTAAAAGCCAGGAGAAATAACTGATTCCTCCTACTCAGGCTCAGCACAGACTGCTGGATGAGAGGTGTTCTAGGGCATTTCAGAAGTTGGTAGAAGATGAAATTAAAGGGTACATTTATGTTGGTGCAAAAAATTTTTTTTGAAATCTTAATATGCATTCCTATGAAATGTTTGAAGACCCTTGGTGTGAGGTTAGCCAGAGCTCTGCACTCCTACCTCCCTCCCTCAACAACAACCCAGACCTAGGGGATGCAGCTGTTGGTTGCCTTAAGAATGGCCCACCCTATGCAGTTGCGTGGTGGTTTTGTCTCTGGGGATCCACTACCCTCATTTATATGTAAGTTCAAGAAAGGCACAAAATCCTTTGAAATTCATGCTCAGTTCTCATGGTGGTTTGTTTCTCAATGAACTCCCTGATCAAATAGCAGAAATTATTGTTGGCTCACTCTTCCCAACATCTCATCTTTTGGGGTGTGTGTGTGTGTTGTAAAGAGAGGGAGAGAGCCATGGGGAGGGAATCCTCAGGTTGAAAACAAGCAGCAAGAATTAAGGGTTGGTGTTGTGGCACAGCATGTGAAGCTGCCGCTTGTGACTCCAGTATCCAGTATCAGAGAGCCACTTGGAGTTCCTGCTGCTCCACTTAGGATCAGCTTCCTGCCAGTGCTTCTGGGAAAGCAGTGAAAAATGGTCCACAGACATGGGCCTCTGCCACCCATGGAAGAAAGAGACTGAGATGCACAGTTAGGCTCCTGGATTAGACCTTACCCAGTCTGGCTATGGTGGCCATCTGACAGATGAATCAGCAAATGGAAGATCTTGATCTCTCTCTCTCACTCTCCCTCTCAAATAAATAGATTAACTAACGTGTTTTTCAAAAGGCCAGATTTGGCAGTATGAAGGATGGGAAAAGTCATAGAGCTGAGATGAGGGACCCCGTGTGTATTTTGAACCTGTAATTCTTGGTTGCAGGGAACTGTGCTGTGCTGAAGGATGTTTCAGCAGCAGCAGCCCTGGCTTACACCCACTGATGCCAGCAACTCCCCTTCCACCTGAGAGAGATCAGATACCATCTTCAGCACTGACAGAGGCGCTCCCCTCCCCCAGCAACCACTTCACCCATGACAGCGGTGCTTTGGCATTGTTCTTGGGTTCAAATCCCTGCTCTTGCACTTCATGGCTGTGTGGCTCCTGACAGCGTCTCAAGAGGGGAGCAGTGACTGAAATACACTCTAGGGCTTCTTGGCGTGAACACTCTGGAGATGTTGATTTATGTTGTAAAAGTCAGACACTGCCTCACCCGCCTGTTCAGAGGGTGAACCGGCCTATTGTGAGATATACGGCCTTTAAGTGTGGAAGGTTGGGGCCATCTGGCTTGCCTAGGACTGTTCACCTTTGCCCTCACCACTTACCTTCCTTACTCACCATGCAGCTGCTACCTCCCTGTCTGACTCACCTTCCTTAACTACCCTCCCCACTCCCGCTCAAAGCATCTGCCCCTGCTTTCCTCCTGAACAGCAGCAGCAGGCTGTTTTGAAGTCAAGAGGCAAGACCTTAGCATTACATGACACTGGCATTGCAGGTTGCCTGAGGAAGAGAAGACTCCCTTCCCTCCCTACCTGTCAGATGAGACCCTCTCTGACCTAGGCCTCCAGGCCTTCCAGAGTGGAGTCACCTTGTAGGAGAGGAACAGGAGGGCAGGTTCCTGCAGGCTCCTGAGGGGCCCTCTCTGGCTCTCTAAGCCACATCTGGAAACTCAGAAACAAAGAAGAGCATTCTTGGCAAGGCAGTGCAGAGTAGAAACAAACGGTGCTTGCCTCGAGAGTTCTCCAAGGCAACTCCCCTCTCAGAAGGGAAAGGAAACATGTTGGACTCCCATGGCGCTGTGTAATCGCTTAGAGAAAGTGATGTGTTGGAGAAAGTGAGCCACATTTAAATTACACTTCAGCCTTCAGTGCGTGTTATAAAGTGAGTCTATGACTACAGCGCAGGGTCGTTACGAGCAATAAACAGAGCTATCCCTGCTCCGAAATGTGGATTAGGAGCTGATAGAAATCTGTCTAGGCATGTGGCTGCACTGAGATTATCCTAGAATGAGGCCTTTTGATTTAGCCCTCACTGGATGTTATTCACAAACTCAGCATTGTTCTGAACGCAAAATAATTGAGCAACTCTTGATGGATTCACCATCTTTAAAGGTATCTCAAACGTAGCAAATGTCCTGGGAACAAAGAGGCTCAGTTAAGGAGGATAACTTGTGACTGGCCAGAAGACCATTTGTTTCACAGTATCTTCCCATTCTGTTTTAAACAGTTTGGTAACATTAGACACTTTAGTAACCTTTGCTTCCTAGAGAAAGACCTTGGGAAAGATATTTTGTTAATTTCTGTTGGAGGTTTATATACTTAAAGATTTCGGTTTTTATTTATTTTTATTTGACGTGTGGAAAGACAGAGATAGAGATTTTTTCTTCCCCTCTGCCTTTTCACTCCCCAAATATCTGTAAAAGCCAGGGCTGGACCAGGCCAACGCCAAGAGCCCAAAACTCAGTCTGGGTCTCATGTGGATGGCAGCAACTCAGCCATCACCTACAGCCATCCAGGTAAGAGACTCAGTTTTACATTAAGAGAAAACTCGAAGTAGAAGTGAGTGTAGAACTGATAGTTGAACTCAGGCGTTCTGATATGGGATGCAGGCATCCCCAATGCCATCATGACCACTGGACCAAACTCCTGCCCAGCGGTTTCAACTGTATATCCCACTAAATCAGTGCCTTTTATCATATAGTCCACTCAGCAGAGCTGTGATGACAATATTCTACGAGTCACACTGAGGGTCCCGGCACGATGGCTCAATTGGTTAATTCTCCACCTGCAAGCACTGGCATCCCACATGGGTACCAGTTCATGTCCCTGATGCTCCACCTCCCATCCAGCTGCATGCTTATGACCTGGTAAAGCAGAGGAGGAATACCCAAGTCCTTGGGACCCTGTACTACCATGAGACACCCAGAAGAAGCTCCTGGCACATGACTTTTGTTAGGCTCATTTCCAGTCATTGTGATCATTTGGGGAGTGAACCAGCACATGGAAGATCTTTCTTATTTCTTTTTTTTTTTTTTTTAAGATCATTTACTTTTATTGGAAGGGCAGATGTACAGAGAGGAGGAGAGACAGAGAAGATCTTCCATCCGATGAGTCACTCCCCAAGTGACTGCCACGGCCGGTGCTACGCCGATCCGAAGCCAGGAGCCAGAAACTTCTTTCTGGGTTTCCTACACGGGTGCAGGGTCCCAGTGCTCTGGGCTGTCCTCAACTGCTTTCCCAGGCCACAAGCAGGGAGGTGGATGGGAAGTGGAGCTGCCAGGATTAGAACCAATGCCCATATGGGATCCTGGCGCATTCAAGGCGAGGACTTTAGCCGCTACGCTATCACACCCGGTCCAGAAGATCTTTCTGTCACTCCTTCTCTGTAAATCGGCCTTTCCAAAAAATCTTAAAAAAATAATAAAATAAAAAATCACCATCATTCACAGGTTGCAGAACTGTGTTCCAAACACTGTGATAAGTATGTTTGAAGCATCTCACATGTTTCTAGTGTGTGGGGCAAGAGAGGTGAAAGTCACTGAGAGCCAAGAAGCTGGCCCAGGGCCCCAACAGCAATCACTGTTGGAGCTGGCATTTGAACACCTGCCCTTGCTTGTTGACTACGATGAGTGAATGCCCCAGGGGACTGCTCAGAGAACAGCTCATCCAAGCAACTTGCGTGTTGTTTTTGTTTTTTGTTTTGTTTGGTGACACCCACGTGCTGTCACCAGGTTGCTGGGTCTGTCTGTCCTCCCAGCCATCTTTGTCATGTCATGGTTTCATAGAAAAGAGGTGAGGAGTGATAATAGGAAAAACATATGAGGTAGAGACAAAACCTCCCCCCAAGCAACTCCTCTTCTCAAGAAATTATACCTGTCCAGTTGTAAAAGATTTGGCTCCAAAGCAGATACCCATTCCAAATGGCTGGGTTTGTTCTAAAGCTGAGAATCTAACCATGACCTTCAGTTTAACAAAGTCCTAGTGAAATATTCACCATAAGCATTCAGAAAGGAAACAGTAGCCTTTTGTTAAAAAGCACTGAAACAAAGCATCTTTATTTCACCAGTCTGGGATAGTCCCTCAGTCATCCAGCAACCCTTAAACAGCACCTTCAGTTCATAGTGCGTGTTGATAGGTGTGCCTGGGGAGCTCCTGCCCCCAAGGATCATTGGAGCTTTATATACGCTCGATAAATATGAAGTCACAGCCATGACCCCTTCAGGGACAACTGATTCAAAGAACAGGTAATCGGATGCCCAGGTAGGAGGAGGCCCCAGTGTAGGTCGCAATAAAAGGAGAGGGAAAGAAGATAGAGACCCATTTGTTGGAACTAGGATATACTCAGGGGGACTTTAGGGATAAGATGAACTCAGTTTCTAGTACAAATGTATCTGCCCTGAGTTGGAGGAGCCACAGACTGATTTGGCACTGAGCCACTTCCCAGCACTGTGCATGTGAACCCTTCAGGTCTTAAAGACTGAACTGGTACAGTGGTGAGCCTGGAGTGCCCTTCCTAACCTCCCTGCCTGGTGAACTCATACATTCTTTAAGACCCAGCTCAGTTGTCCCCTCTCCTGTGGCACTGAACCCTATGGATTTCAGCTTGGCAGCATTCTCCTTCTTGTTTCATAAACTGAATTAACCGCATCCCTCTTGGTGGCTCTGATAGCACAGAGTACGGGTTGTATTTAATTGTGAGTATTGTTGCAGGAAGGTATTCTGTCTACTCATTTGGAATATAAACTTAGCTATCTAAGAGACCTCAGCTCGAGTCCTGGCTGAGTCATTTCTTAGCTACGCAGCCTGGAGAAGATGACTTAATATCTCAGCTTTCACATTGGTAAAATGGGTTCATAATTTGCTGTCTACTAAATCTGCTTAGACAGAAGTGAAAAGAAATGCTACCTGTAGGGCACTTTGTATTGTCCCTAGCACATAGGAACCCCTCTGTTATTTTGGGATCTTTGCCCAAAGTAACAGAAATGAATTTGGAGAAAAATTAAATTTATAAGGCTCCCAAAAAAGGCAAGAATCAGGGAATTTATAGAAATGCAGAAAGCAGAAACCAATGAGTGATTTTCTTTCTTTTTTTATTTTTAAAAATTTATTTATTTTTATTGCAAAGTTAGATATACAGAGAGGAGAAAAGACAGAGAGAAAGATCTTCCATCCCCTGGTTCACTCCCCAAGTGGCCGCAACAACTGGAGCTGAGCTGATCCAAAGCCAGGAGCCACAAGCTTCTTCTGGGTCTCCAATGCAGGTGCAGGGTCCTGAGGCTTTGGGCCCTCCTTGACTGCTTTCCCAGGCCACAAGGAGGGAGCTGGGAAGTTGGGCTGCTGGTGATTAGAACCTGTGCCCATATGGGATCCTGACACATGCAAGGCAAGGAGTCTAGCCACTAGGCTATTGCACTGGTCCCTAATGGGTGATTTTCATTAGGGTGCTGCTAGTGGAAGAAATAGGCTCCAAGTATCTTTGATCATTAGTTCATTCTGTTTGTATAGGGTCACTCCGAGAAGTTCAAGAGGAAGTAGAATTAAAGCATAAGTCCATTTGGGCCCCCCAAAAATTTGAAATCCTTGCATAGCTTTGTAGTGCACATTTTCTATGACTCTCTAAAGACTTCTGATAAATGCATAGATTTCCAAAAAAATTTGCACCAAAATATAAACAAAGAAAACTTTTTAAAATTTGTTATTTTGAGAGACAAAAGAGAGCCATCCTTATCTGGTTCACTCCTTGCATGCCTGCAATGGCCAGGGTTAGGCCAGTGTAACCCCAGAAACTCCATCCAGGTCTCCCTTACTAGCAGTAGGAACTCAACTACTTGAGTCTATACCAGCAACTGCATTAATTAGCAGAAAGCTGGAGTCTAGAACTGGGGCTGAGTATCAGCATCATCATGCACTCTGATGTGGGATGCAAACCTAAATGCCTGTCCCTAAACTTAGAGCTTCATTCCATTTTCTGTGAATGTTTTGAAATATTCTCGTATCTATCTTCCCAGATGAAAAAAAAAATCTAGTCGCTTGCGCGACACATCTGCACCTTGACGAAGGCGTTCCAGCTGCGTTGGAAGAATTCCCTGTGCTGTCCCCCACGGGCTGCCTCTTCCGGTCAGCCTCATTTGTTTATTCATATCCAACCAGTGACACTTAAGATTTTTGCTGCAGATCTGTGTGGCTTGTGGCTTTATTAATTGGAGTGTACCATGAAAGAAGCTTTAAAGAGAGAAATAGAATGGAAAAACTAGGAATTACTACTCACCTTGTTAAGGTGAACATTAATTGAGGTTGTTTTAGCACAATCTTTATTAGAAAAACACATTGAAATAATTCAGAGTGAAGGAGAAGAAGAGTCACAGAAACATGGAATAGGTAACAGGCCTTGAATTGTACTTATCTGACCCGAGACCCTTCCAGAGCAGGAAGACCACTTTGCCTGGAAAAGACTCTCCCTTCTGAGACATCTCCAACGTTTAAAATGATGCTTTGGGGCAGGCGTTTGGTATCGCCAATAGGATGCACTTGGGATTCACACATCCTCTGCTGGACTACTTGAGTTTGAATCCTGACTTTGTATTTCCCTCTAACTACCTGCTAACATGCACTCAGAGGCAGCAAGTCCAGGAGCTGGGTCCCTGCCACCCACTTGGGACACATGGAGTTAGTCTTTAGTCAGCCCTTGGTTTCAACCTGGCTGAGTCCTGGCCATCATAGGTATTTAGTGAGTGAACCAGTTAGTGGTTGATCTATATCTATTTCTGCTTATCTGTCTGCTTATTAAGGAAATAAAATGAATACATAATTTAAATGATACATCATAGATTAATTCAAAATCTATCCCCTTCTGTCTTTCGTCTGGGAGAGCTGGTTCAGCTTTTTGAAGCAATAGAGAACAAGCATATGATAGCAGATTAGTGTGTATCGTACTAGTCTTGTTTCCCTACCTGACATGGTTATGACACCGACAGTTATCTTTATTGCAGTAATTATTATGGAGGGCTTAGCTTCACCCTAGGCGCCGATAGAGGTAAGTACTAAAGGTAGCCCAGGAAAAGGTTCTAATAACCTTATCCACATAGTCAAAAGGTCCCAAATCAAACCCTGTGAATCTCCAAAATTTGGAGTCTGTTGCTTTGAAATTGGGTGTTGATGGGGATCGCCCATCAAAGGTTGTCTTGAGAATTAAGTGAAAGAATGCATGGAAAGCTCTTAGCGCCTTGCTGAGCTCTTCCTGAAAGCTCAGTAAAGGTTAGCTGGGATGCTGCTGCTACCCTTTTAGGCTACCCCCTCTGAAGACCTACTCATCTGGTCTTCATTGATGAGGATAAAGAACATATGGGGGGCCTGGTGTGATAGCATAGTGGTTGAAGTCCTCGCCTTGCACGCACCAGGATCCCATGTGGGCGCCCAACTTCCCATCCAGCTCCCTACTTGTGGCTTGGGAAAGCAGTCAAGGATGGGCCAAAGCCTTGGGGCCCTGCACCCATGTAGGAGACCCAGAAGAAGCTTGTGGCTCCTGGCTCCTGGCTTCGGATCAGCTCAGCTCCGGTTGTTGCAGTCACTTGGGGAGTGAACCAGGGGATGGAAGATCTTTCTCTCTGTCTTTTCTCCTCTCTGTATATCCGCCTTTCCAATAAAAATAAATAAATCTTTAAAAAAAAAAAAGGAACATGTGAGGAAAGCAGGAAACAATGGTTTTTGAAAGTACAAGGAAATTGAGCGGCACATATCAGCTCCTCATCTGCGGCTGGAGAGCTGGCCTCCCTGGTCCTGTTCGCTTTAGTGTCCGCCATCACTGTAACTTTGCCAGTCTCCGTATCTGCTCCATCAGCTCCAGCTGGGGATCCTGCTGTCTACTCTGTCTCCACTGAATCCCGTGCCATGCATCTCTCAGTCTCTCTAAGAGACCAGCTGTGATTGGTTTGCCCATTCATGGTCCCATAGAAGCCCCTGTTGAGTAGAAGTCTCCGTTTTCTAGGCCACACCATCATCCTCTGATTGGCTGCCTTTGAGTGAGGTGGCTGGTTGGTCCATGCAGCATGGTCAGGGTAGAAGAGACCTAACTGATGATAGAATACCCAGATTATTATGTAACAGATTATGAGTGTGTTTTACCTACCATATTTTCTCTACCTGGATTGTTCATGCTACTTCCGTACCTTCCTGGCCTTCCTAAATAACATTTCAAGTCTCATTATGCTGTTTAAGCTTTTGTGAAATAGTGCAAGGTTTGCCCAGCATCAGTTGTTAACAATCTCCTGCAACCCTATTGTGTGCAAAGCACTGTGGTTGCCACTCCATAAACAGTCAGGTCTTTTTATTTATTTATTTGTTTATTCATTTTATTACAGCCAGATATACACAGAGGAGGAGAGACAGAGAGGAAGATCTTCTGTCCGATGATTCACTCCCCAAGTGAGCCGCAATGGGCCGATGCGCGCCAATGCGAAGCCGGGAACCTGGAACCTCCTCCGGGTCTCCCATGTGGGTGCAGTGTCCCAATGCACTGGGCCATCCTCAACTGCTTTCCCAGGCCACAAGCAGGGAGGTGGATGGGAAGTGGAGCTGCCGGGATTAGAACCGGCGCCCATATGGGATCCCGGGGCTTTCAAGGCGAGGACTTTAGCCACTAGGTCACGCCGCCGGTCCCAACAGTCAGGTCTTGCTTAATGACCAACCTAGGTCTTGAGAAATGTTATTAGGTGAGTTCAGTACTGTGCAAATATACACAAACTAGGGCAACTGTGATATCATGAGATGATAGAATCTTATCAGGCCACCATTGTATACGCAGTCCTTTGTTGGTGGCCATGCTACAAGGCATGTGACTGTATAATGGGATTGTTTAAATGACATAACAGCCCTCCTAGATAAGCATCAGTGTCTCCATTTTATAAACAAGGAATTTGAGACTCAGAAAACTTAATTGACTTTCCCCATACCACACAGCTGTAAATTCCAGGGAGGAAAAAAATTAGTTTTTAGGAACAGCTAATATTTCTTGAGTGTCTTACACATGTTTGCCAAGTTAATCCTTTCAAAGTCCTAAAACATAAATACATTCAAGTCCCAGAGTGGGACTTAGGAGAGGCTCAGGCACATCTGCTCCTCTCTCCACCTTCCTGCCAGCACAGATCCTGGGAGAAGGTGATGGCTCAAGTATTGGGGTCCCGCCGCCCTTGTGGGAGAGCTAGCTTGAATCTCTGGCTTCTGGTGTTTGCAGCGGAGCAGGCATTGGGATGTGAAGCACTGAAAGTTGCTCTCTCTTCTCTCTCGTTCTCCCTCTCAAATAAATAAATAAGTTTAAAACATCATCATGACTCCATTTTAGAAGAAAAAGCTAAGTCACTTGCCCAAAGCCACACAACTAGTAACTGTTGGAGGTCAGACTCCTACACAAATTCTTTCTAATTGTAAAGCCAAATTTCTCCCCCACCCCCCGCCCGCCATGCCAAATCTTCATTTCCCTCACTGCCTCTCAGCTTAGATTTCCCTTCTCAGAACCTAACCTCCCTCAGTCTTCATTAAACTCACTCATCACTGAGATAAACACTTGTAAGAAAAAAAAATAAAAAGTATATGTTCTCCCTCAGGAACTTCCCTTGATGAGTCAAGGTTAAGGCATGGAATTTTTCCAGTAGTTTTACTATCTGAGTGACAAAAGCTTTCAGTTGTGTTTGTACATCAGCTGTTTCATTGTGGTTGGTGGGGTGGGGCATAGCACTTGACCAAGCCCTATCTGGATTTTGGAAAACCCAGGATAAATTTGCCTCACCTCCCAGCGATGTAAGACTGTGTGTGTGTGTGTGTGTGTGTGTGTGTGTGTGTGTGTGTGTGTGTGTGTGTGTTGTTATTTTTTCCAGACCTGAGCTCTGTTGCGTTGTGTCTCTTCATGCATTATTCATCCAGCCAGGCTCCAGAACAGGAGGTAGATTCCAGGGCCCCAGCCAGCATGATCACTCACTGTCCAGCACTTGGTCTTTCTCCGCTGCCCTCATCAGGGCAGGAGGATCACAGAGTTTTTGGGCACTCAGCATGGTCTCCTCCTCCCTGGCACGGAGCCCTCCAAGCTCTCCTAGGAGAGGGGCCTGAAAACGGTTGTCTGTCTCGCAGATTAAACAAATAAAACCCTGGAAAGGGGATGGCCTAGCGAGCCCCCAGAATGCCCTTATTTGCGTAAGAATAGCCCTAGATTGAGGGCTGCAGAGAGCTTGGCCCCAAGCCCAGGGAAAGCCTGGAAAGATGAGAGGGAAGGGGGGGTGGTGTGACTGAAAACTCAGTCGAGGGGGTTGAAGTAGCTGAAAGCCACTGAGCCACGGGCAGCCTTAGAGGTTAGGGGGCTTGCTCGGCCACAGTGCTTTCCACTCTGAAAGCTCACCTGGGCTTTGCATGAAGCTGTTGGCAGCTCTTTTGTGTGTCGAAAGAAGGATCAACATGGTTGACATACTTGGAGTTGCCCTTGGATAACCTTTGGGATTTCTCTTTAAAACAGTGCATCTGCAGACAAGCGTGTGTAGGTCTACATGATGTACTACAGAAATAAGAAAAGGGAGAGTGTGTGATAGAGTGATTCCAGCATCCTGCTCATGAACCCTTGTGAGGCAGCAGGGGAGGATGGCTGAAATCTGTGGGTCTCTGCCACCCATATGAGAGATAAGCACAGAGTTCCTTGCTGCTTGCTTTGGCTTGGCCCTGCCCTGGCTGTGGGTACTGAACGCTTTTAGGGGCATGAACCAGTAGGTAGAGTTCTCTGTTATCTCGTCATTCGTGTAAGAAGAAAACTAATAAAGAAATGTTTTTGAAAAAGGAGAAACAAAAGCACACCATCCTTTAGTTTCTCAAAGTTCTCTTGCTTCTAGGGAACACTAAATAAATAAGGAAATGAGATCATGCCAGGAGAAGACAAACCTAAGAAATGAACTTGTGTGCTGTTTTGCAGGTTTTACATTGAGAGCATATCGTTTTTAAAGGACAAAACCACCGTGGAGCTGTTTTTCCTGAATGCCAAGGCCTGTGTGCACAAGGTAAGGAACCCGTTGGCCCTTTCCTCAACAGGACAGCTTGCAGTGTCAGCTGGAAACGGGCTTGCCTGTGTCTTTGTGGTCACACTCTGCCGCTGACATTTCCTCTCTTGCAAAGACAACAGTGGTAGCTCAACGCAAGTTCTGAGTGGTGAGGAAAGCGATTCACACACAATCTCTGCTACTCCCAACATAGCTAACATACCACGCAGGATGGCACAATGCCAGTCAGCCAGACTGAGATGGAGTCTTCTTGGGCCAGAAATCCTTGGCAACAGGGTATACTCTACCTTTACCCTAATTCAGAATCAGTGTTGGGTAGGTCCCCACTTCCTTGAGGTTCCTGCACACAGTGCTACCTTACGTTAAAGGAACCAGGGCTACTCATGCTCACATACTTTCAGGCAGCACTTTAGTTGCTGTAGCGAAAGACTGGTTATTACTTATTTATTTTACTTACACCCATCAAGAACAGATTAACTTTTAAAAATTCAATAAACTTGCTTTGCTAGAAAGGATCTCATGCTGAGATGTTTGTCGTTAACTTACTGTCCACGTGTTTAAACACTTAACCCTCCACTTTTGTCTTACCTCCTGACACACTACCATTGTCTTAAAGGCCTCCACTCTGGCCTCCTTAGGCCACAAGGTTGGCAAGGGCATCTTGGCTACAGGACTGACTGCTGAGGTATTACAGAGCTTGTATAGCAGCAAAGTTCAGAAAGCTTATGAAAAAATGGAATCACATGACCAGTTGGTACACATGGTTGGTTGGCCTAGCATTTAAGATGCTCATGTTGGGGCTGAAGCTTCACACTGGGTGAAGGTATTGCTAGCATCCTATATTGCACTACCAGCTTGAACCCTGGCAGCTCCATTCAGTTTCACTTAAAATCTGTCCCCCATGGGCTCAGTGCGGTGGCCTAGTGGCTCAAGTCCTTGCCTTGAACATGCCAGGATCCCATATGGGCACTGGTTCTAATCCCAGCAGCACCACTTCCCATCCAACTTCCTGCTTGTGGCCTGGGAAAGCAATCGAGGATGGCCCAAAGTCTTAGGACCCTATACCCATGTGGAAGATCCAGAAGAAGCTCCTGGCTCCTGGCTTTGAATTGAGTTAACTCCGGCCGTTGCAGTTACTTGGGGAGTGAATCATCGGATGGAAGATCTCCCTCTCTGTTTCTCCTCTTCTCTGTATATCTGACTTTGTAATAAAAATAAACACATCGTTTAAAAAAAAATCTGTCTCCCTACTAATGCATATGAGAAAGCAGCAGAGGCTGACCCAAGAGCTTAGACCCCTGCCACCTACACTGGTGACCTGGATAGAGTTCCAAGCTTTTGGATTCCACCTGACCTAACCTTGGTGATGGCAAACCTGTTGAGGACTATACAAGTGGCTAGAAAGTGAATAGAAGACCTATCTCTTTCTCTTTTTCTATGCCTTGCCTTTTTCCTCTGTCACTCTTTCCTTCAAATAAGTGAATAAATGTAAATTTTTTTAAAAAAAGAATACATGCCTGTGTTCCATGTCAGATGCCCAGGCACTAGCTCCTAACTCCTGCTTCCTGCTCATGCTGGCCCTGTGAGGTAGTGGTGATGGCTGAATGTTGGGGATCCTTACACCCATGTGGAATTGAGGTTCCAGATACAGCTTTGTCCCAGCCCAGCCCCGTGAATGCAGGTTTTTTGAAGTGGATCAATGGATGAAGCTTGTCAAATAAATAATAAGTATTTTTTAAAAATGATAAACCTCCAATCCTTGTAACATTCCTCCTTCTTTAAGAAAAAGAGAAGTATGTTTATTTTAGTGCAAAAACTTTTGAAAACCATCTAGACTTTTTTATAATCCATATTGTCTATGAATCTTTAGAAATTTTTGTTGTTTCTTTGTTATTTTTCTGAAAGGCAGAGGGACAGAACAGTCAGGCAGAGCCTCCCATGTCCTGAATAATTGCCCAGATGCCCACACCAGCAGGGGCTGGTGACAGGAGCCTAGACCACAACCTGCTGCTTCCCAGGATACACATTGACAGGAAGCTGGAGTAGAAGCAGAACAGGGACTCAAATCCAAGTACTTCAATATGGGATACTGGCATCTTAAACAGTGTCTTAACTGCCGAATGACAGGCGAAAGAGAGAGAGACAGAGAGATCTTCTATCTGCTAGTTCATTCCAAATTCCTGTAAAGACTACACCAGAGCCAAGCTGAAAGTAGGAGCCAGGAGCTCTACCCAGGCCTCCTGTGAGGATGGCATGGACTCAAGGAGCATGACCCATCATGACCCATCATCTGCTGCCTCCCAGAGACTCTGATATGCGTTATAGGTGATCCCAAGTGGCAGCTCAACCAGTTTGCCACAACATTGATTCTTCTATGAACTTTTTAAAAAATCATGCATATGTATGTATTTCAAGTCTTTTTTTTTTTTTTTGCACCAAAATAAATGCATCTTTTAATTCTATTCTCCTTGAACCTTTTGAAATCTCTTTGTACAGGATTCATTATTATTCATGGCTTTTGGCTCTGACCGGGAGTCTTGAAATATATTCTTTGTGGCCATGGGTGGAACTTCTGAATGTCCCATAACCACAGATCTGCTTTTTCTCATGATTGATTAATTTACATTTTATAGGCTTTATGTTATCAGTACATAATTTTTTTGTCATATCTCAATGAATATATCTTGAGATTCATCCATGATGTGTCAGTAACTCCATCCCTTCCTTATACTGCTGAGTAGTTAGTGTTCCATCGGATGGATATACATCAGATTGTGTTTTTGTTCATCTGTTGATGGACATTTATACGAGTTTGGTCAACAAATAAAGCTTCTATGGCAATTAGTGTAAAAGTCTTTGCATGGGTCTGTGCTTTCTTTTTACTTAGTAAATATTTAGGGATAGAATAGTGAAATTGTATGATAGATGTATTTTCTCTTTTTTTAATGTACGTTTGACTTAACAGTATAACAGACACTTTTTTTAAAGGCTTATTTATTTTTATTGCAAAGTCAGGTATACAGGGAGGAGGAGAGACAGAGAAGAAGATCTGTCCATTCATTCACTCCCCAAGTAACCACAACGGCCAAAGCTGAGCCAATCCGAAGCCAGGAGCTTCTTCTGGGTCTCCCTCACGGGTGCAGGGTCCTAAGGCTTTGGGCCATCCTTGACTGCTTTCCCAGGCCACAAGCAGGGAGCTGGATGGGAAGCGAGGCTGCCAGAATTAGAATCAGCACCCATGTAGGATCCTGGTGTGTTCAAGGCAAGGACTTTAGTTCCCAGTCTATCGCGCTGGGCCCATATTTTCTCTTTTTTAAGATACTGCCAAACCGTTTTCCAAAGTAGTTGCGCTGTTTTAAATTCCCACCAGGAGACTCAGAGAGTTCATGCTCCTCCATATCCTTGTCACCAGTTGGCATGGTTAGGTGTTTTTTTTTTTTTTTCATTGTAATCATTCTAATAAATATGTGAGGCTGGTTTCATTTTGTGTTTGTGATTTGCATTTTCCTGAAGGCTAATGATACTAAGTTATTGTTTACCTTCAATATATATTATTTGTGATGTTTTTTGGCCCGTTTTCTTTGGGTTATTTTCTCAGTATTGAGTTTTAGAGCATATGTACTCTAGATATAAGTACTTGATAAATTATGTTGGATTGCACATATTTTCTCTCAGTCTATGGCCTGTTTTTCATTCTTTGTTTGAAAAAGTAGGATTTTGTCTTCAAGAAGTCCAGTTTATTGATTTGTTCTTTGTGGACTGTGTATGTGAGTTTATGTCTTAGAAATCTGTGCTTAACTTCAAGTCTCAAAGATTTGTCCTGTGTCTTCTTCAAGATGTTTTCGAATTTTAGGCTTTACATTGTAGTGTGTGATCTGTTTTCAGTTAATTTTTTAGATGACACAGAGTACGGGTTGAAGTTCATTTTTTTGCTTGCGGATACTCAGCTGTTCCAGCAGTCTGTTTGAAAACACTCCCCTTCGTCTGCTGCATCAACATTGGCTTTTGTCAAAGATGAACTTTCCATATAGGTGTGGGTTTGTTTCTGGACAGTTTGAAGCTGTGCCTTGGATCTGTTGGTCAACTATTATGCCAGTAATATTGTTTTGATTTTTGTAGCTTTAAAGTGTATCTTTTTTTTAAAAAAAAAAAAAAAGATTTGATTTATTTTCATTGGAAGATCAGATTTACAGAGGGAAGGAGAGGCAGAAAGACCCTCCATCCTCTGGTTCACTCCCCAAGTGGCTGCAATGGCCATAGCCAAGCCAGGAGACAGGAGCCTCCTCTGGTCTCCCACATGGGTACAGGTTCCCAAGGTTTGGGACTGTCCTCCACTGCCTTTTCAGGCCACAAGCAGGGAGCTAGAAGGGTGATGGAGCAACTGGAATATGAAACAGTGCCCATATGGGATGTAAGGCAAGGACTTTAGCCACTAGGCCACCACTGGGTCCCCTATAATGTATCTTAAAATCAAAATAACTTTCAACTTGTTCTTGTCAAAGTTTTCTGGCTAATCATAGGTTTTTGGGTTTCTTATGAATTTTAAATTTCTTCTCAATTTCTACCAAAAAAAGGGAATATATGGTGAGATTTTAAGGACTGCATCAAATCTATGGATCAATATGGGGAGAATTGACAATGTAACAATATAGAATCAGCAAACACATGGATAAGGTATATTTCTACGTTTATTTAGACCTTCGGTCATTTCTCTCAGCAGTGTTGTAAATTTTCTGTGTGTGTGTGTATCTTTTGTCGGATCTGCCACTAATTATTCCCTGTTATTTGATGCAATTGTGTCTACAGCCATACTATCCTGAACATACCCGATCTTCTCTGGTACAATTTTAAATTGTGTCTTTTTATTTTAGTTTCTGAGTATTCATTGCTAGTATATAGAAATATAATGATTGATTTTTGTATATCGATTATATATCCTAAAATATGTTTTTAAGGGTTTTTTTTTTTTTTTTTTTGGGAAAGGCAAATTTACTGTCTTTCAGATCTCCTCATGTGGGTGCAGGGTCCTGAGGTTTTTGGCCTTCCTCTTCTGCTTTCGCAGGCCACAGCAGGGAGCTGGATGGGAAGCAGGGCTGCCGGGATTAGAACCCGCGCCCATATGGGATGCTGGTGCTGCAGGGATTAGCCAATTGAGCTAACCCTACTGAATCGATTTTCTGGTAGTTTTTTTCTTTTTTGAAATTGCATCAGGTTCTTTTTATAAATAAATATATTACTTCTTCCTTTTCTAACTGCTAGAATCTTCAGTACAATGTTAACTAGAGGCAGTAAGAAGAGATGGCTTGCTCTTCATCTTATAACAAAAATAGGCGATTTGAGTTTTTCAGGCTGGACAGTGGGAATAGGATCCTTTTTCAGCCCTGTGTGGGGGACCAGCACTCTTCCCTCTGATCCTTTCAGAAGTTGCCCCACTTTGGGGGTCTGCTTTCATACTTGGAGTGAATGTACTGCTGAATATAGAGAGGCAGCCCTCACCTACGCCAGGACTCTCTGGACAACTCTTTCCCCAGAGCTCTGCTCTCTAAATTCTGTTTATTCTGATCTCAGTCTCTCGGCTCCACCTCCTCCACCCAGGCAGTCCACTGTGTTCCATTGTGTTTTTTCCTTCCAAGCTGGAACCCTCTTTTGAAAGTAAGTGGATCCAGTTGCGGAATATCTCCCGTTCAAGTGTCATAGTTTTTTGTTGCCACATGCTCAGCGTTTTTGAAAACTGTAGTTTAGTCTGGCTTTTAGTTTTTTTGTTTTTGTTTTTGTTTTCAGAAGAGAGGATAAATTCACTCCCTGTTATTCTGCCTTGGCCAGAGGTACAAAGAGTGATAACAGCTTGTGGCTAATGCTGTGGTGAGAGATGACTCCAGCATCAAGGTTCCCTACAGCCTTCTCTCCTCAGAACGCCAAGGTAGTCTGATGAGCAGATTTACCGTCAGAAAAACATTTCATAAATCATATTCGATCATCCTCTGTTTTGTAGAAACATAATTATCCCTTTGTTATTTTTCACTGTCTAGCTGGCCATGGTCCAGTGAAGTGGTCTCCCTGATTACTTGTTTGCTGTGTTGCTAATGTAAAGCTCCTCAGAATGCACATTTTTAACTCCTGGAGTTTTGTTTTGAAGCTCTCTATGCTAAATTCTATCTTGAGGAAGTAATGAGGATTAGAATTCTTTTACATTCGATTCCCTCTTACAAATGTCAGTTTTTGGGAGCTGTTTTCTAAATGACAGTGTCCCAAGACTTGTCAAAAAAGTTAAAACTTTTATAAAACATGATTTTGTGACATGCTATAATGATTATTGAGGTAATTTTTAAAAATTTTGATTTTACAAATTGAGACTTGGATATTTTCTATCTGTCTAGTCAAAGTGGATGTGACTGGAGAGTCCACAGGACCAGATAAATGGTAAAGGATTAAGGACTGTGTTAGGTGAAATAACTTTCAAACACTTTAAGACCCATGACTACTCAAAAACATTCCACATAAGGAATATCATCCGAACCCTAGCCACAGGAGTAAATAAATTTTATGAGAACATAGCATCAGCTGTGGAACACACGTAGGTGGATTTATTGATTGGTAAAAGTGAGTCACTGAACTATTAATTCAGGGCTCATTGCTAGGTCTGAATGCGGCTCAGTTCCACACTGTGCAGAGACTCTTCGCACAGTGATGTGTTCAGCACCCTTGACTACCCTTGAGGTACACATGTTCTTCTCTCCACTACTTCTACATTTCTAGGTCTTTCCCCTACATGCAGGAAGAGAGAATTCTTGTTTCCAGACACTGACAAAGCCATTGTATCTTTTCTTTTAATATTTATCTTATTTATTTGAAAAGCAAAGTGATAGGGAGCAAGGCAGGGAGAGCTTCCAACTTCTGGTTCACTGCCCAAATGGCTACCACAGCCAGGGTTGGGCTAACCCAACGTCAGGAATTCAGAATTCCACCCAAGTCTCCCATGTGAATTCAGGGACCCATGAATTTGGGCCACCTTCTGCTACTTTCCTGGGTTCATTAGCAGAGAACTGGATCAGAAATGGCATCACAGCAATGAGAAGCAGTACCCCTATGGGATGCTGACCCAAAATGTCAGTTTCCCCATAATGTCTTTTTAATTACATGGTTAGGAAGGCTTAGGACTTGTGAAAGGTATAATATAGTTGCTAAAGCTCTGCATAACTATATATGTGAATAGGGTTTATATGCACAAAATTAAGCCAGAAGAGATTATCACTTGAAACATTTGGTAGATCTCAATGATTTTAATACCTATCATTGCTCTTTGTAGAATTTAAGCATTGGTGACACATAAAAGTTGAAATAATTCTGCCTGACTTCCAAGTCTAGGTCCCCAGCATAGTTTGAAAAGAAAGTAAAGATTTTTAAACTCCAGAGCAAGTTCCAATCAACACAATCTGGCACAAGTTGGGCACTCAGTGAATTATTGAGCAGCTCAATAAATGAGTGGGTGATTGTTCCCCCAAGCAGTCAAGAGTTAAACAAAAACATATAATTGTGCTAGGGGAAAATACATGACAATCTTGATATTGACTGAAAAATTGAACAAATACAATGTCCAATTGTGACTTAATAGATTAATCACTGCCAGCTACCCCAGTTTCCCACGTGGGCACCAATTTGAGACCCAGCTGCTCTGTTTTATGGTTCCTATCGCTACTAATACACCTGGGAATGCAACAGAAGATGACTAAAGTGCTTGGACCCCTACACCAACACAGGAGACGCAGAAGAAGCTTTGGGCTTCACCCTGGCACACAGCCCTGGACATTCTGACCATTTGGGGAATGAATCAGCAGATGGAATATCTTTTTTTTATTTATTTATTATTTTTGATTCATTAATTACATTGTATTATGTAACACAGTTTTGTAGGTACTTGGATTCTACCCCCCCTCCCCAAACCCTCGGAATATCTTTTTTAAAAATTAAATTATGTGCATTATTTAGTAACATTTCAAAATTGTAGTCAACACTAACTAAAATCTTCCTCAAAGAATGAGAGAGGATTCTATAAAGACAAAAATTTCATATCCAGTCTAATACCTTAAAAAACAGCAAAAGCCCATTGACTTTTTCTCTACTTTTTAAAAATATTTATTTGTTTTTATTGGAAAGCAGATTTACAAAGAGAAGGAAAGACAAAAAGAAAGATCTTCCATCTGCTCCATCTACTGGTTTACTCCCCAAGTGTCCACAACCACTAGAGCTGAGCCGATCCGAAGCCAAGAGCAGTCCTCAACTGCTTTCCCAAGCCTCACAAAGGAAGTTGGGAGTGAAGTGGAACAGCCGGAACACAAGCTGGCACTCATATGGGATCCCAGTGCACGTGAGGCGAGGACTTTAGCCACTAGGCTACCATGCCAGGCTCTCTCTAATCTTTTAGAAGTCATTTAAAACCAGTAGTTCTCCTTTTGAGAACTAGTCTTAGAGACTGCAGTGATGGAGCCATTGTGCATAAGCTGGATTCAACCATCTCTTGAACTAAGTGTATGAACGGGACATTTATCAGCAATTAGTTATATCAATTAAGTAGCCACTACCTACCAGCACTGTTTAAGACTGTTTATTACAGGAGATGCTTGAGGATTTATACATCTTTTGTTGTTTTTGATCCCAACTTAAATATCCATGATGGGTCTGGCGGCGTGGCCTAGCAGCTAGAGTCCTCACCTTGAAAGCCCCGGGATCCCATATGGGCGCCGGTTCTAATCCCGGCAGCTCCACTTCCCATCCAGCTCCCTGCTTGTGGCCTGGGAAAGCAGTCGAGGACGGCCCAAGGCTTTGGGACACTGCACCCGCGTGGGAGACCCGGAGGAGGTTCCTGGTTCCCGGCTTCGGATTGGCGCGTACCGGCCCGTTGCGGCTCACTTGGGGAGTGAATCATGGGACAGAAGATCTTCCTCTCTGTCTCTCCTCCTCTCTGTATATCTGGCTTTCCAATAATAATAATAAAATCTTTAAAAAAAAAAAAAAAGACAATGCCACATAGAGTTAATGTATCTATAAGTAGATGTTTAGCTGAAGAGAGAAGAGGGATTTTTTTACAAAAAAAAAAAAACATCCATGAGAATGAATTTGTTTTATGGGGGAAAATCTGCCTTATGAGTAGTTTTACCCAAATCGCTGTGAAATATATGCTTGCCCTTATAAAGTACATCCAGATGACCAAGGCTTTCTGATTTCTACCCACCAAGACCCACTGCAATTTGCAATGTGAGAAAAATCTACTAGAAAACTTATTGTGTTTGGGTCTTGAGAAGAAAGTATAGTTGTAATCCCAGGTTCTGAGGTTTGGGGCTAACTCTGGGCTACACCAGCTGTGTGGTCCTGGGAAAGCTACTTAACCTCTCTGCTTTTCCTATTCCAAAATGATATGGTGAGATGGCTTTAGGGCAGCGTGTCTGGCCATGTGACCTATAGCTGCTTTTACTAGATTTACAACAAATGCTAATTTTCACTGAGCCAACTTCTGCTTCCTCAGTTACTCACCGCAAACTCAGAATTAGGAAGACAGCTTCTGCACTTTGAATTTGTGGAGCCACTATGTGTTCTGTGAAGCCTGAAGGATGTTGGTTCCTCACACGTGCTGAAATTCACTTTGAAAAATATGAAGAGGGCCCGGCGGCGTGGCCTAGCGGCTAAAGTCCTCGCCTTGAAAGCCCCGGGATCCCATATGGGCGCCGGTTCTAATCCCGGCAGCTCCACTTCCCATCCAGCTCCCTACTTGTGGCCTGGGAGGGCAGTTGAGGACACTGCACCTGTGTGGGAGACCCGGAAGAGGTTCCTGGTTCCCGGCTTTGGATCAGCGCGCATTGGCCCGTTGCGGCTCACTTGGGGAGTGAATCATCGGATGGAAGATCTTCCTCTCTGTCTCTCCTCCTCTGTGTATATCTGGTTGTAATAAAAATGAATAAATCTTTAAAAAAAAAAAAAGAAAAATATGAAGGAACGTCTAGAAGGATAGGACTAGAAAGAAATCTTTGTGATTTTCTTCCTCTTCTTCTTCACTAAGATATTTTTCCTGGAGAAGGCAAGAAATCCCTCCTCAGCCCTGAGATCCATGGGGCAAGGGTGGAGAGCATATGTTAGCCATATGTCATATACCACACTAAACTCAATCGGATCCCATGAGTGGCACTCAATTCTCATTCTGTCCAGTGAAAAATGAAAATGTAGGATTTCCTCTTATAAACAGAAGAAGTGAGGCACATAGTGATTAAGATGTTCAGAACTGGTAGGTGTTTGGAAAAATGTCTCTGGTTAATTATGCCAGCAGAAGAGGTGGCCTGTGAGAGTACCTCTCACTTATTTCAGCTTCCAGTTACTCATTGCTCCTGGTAAATGAAAGTTTCTTTGATAGCTCAGAACTTAGGGGCTGATGCTCCCACCACTGATAGTGGGAGTGGGGGCAGATCTCAGGAACAAGTAAGTATTGACTACCTATGATTTGCTAGGCACATGCTGTTTCCGTTAATTTGTGTAGTTCTCACGCGAGCCCTGTTGGGTAAGTTCTCATATTGTCGTTTGTTTTATGGTTGGGGATACTAAGGTACGGAAGTCATGTCATGTACACAAGGTCACAGATGTGATAAGTGGAGCAGTCAAGATCCACCTAGGCATAGGAAGCCAGAGTCCATGAGATTAGCTGTTAATGAATGCCTCCCCTACCTCGCCGGGTAAGCAGGTCCAGTGCACCTTAATTCCAAGCTTTATCCACCTTAATACTTCAAGCTCATGTGGTTAATAAGATACCCAAGTACAACAGGGGTGATATGGCTTCTGTGGACGGGGCTGAGGACAGAGCACCACTCAGAAGAGGATATCTCAGGAACAGATCAGCACTCACATTCCAGGAAAGCTCTGAACTGCCCCAAAGATCGAGTGATCCCCAGGCAAGTACACGCTCTTGTCTGTGCCACCCTTCAAATAAGGGCCCTGGAACCTGTTTGGCTTCCTTGGTGAGAGCACAAAGGGGCACACCTTGCCTTCACAAAACAACCACCTGTGCCAGGTGGCAGTGATGTGGAAATGCCGAAACTGACCTTGGGGAGCCCTGGCGGCACTGGGCAGGCAGGCCGTGGTACACCTGAGGTAGACTAGCAGAAACCTCAGAGTGTTAACATGGGACTGGAGGTCCACCGCAGGCTGTGACGCTTGGAGGCCACCTTAACTTTATCTGAGATTTTATTAACCAGCCAACTTTCACTCCACTAGATTTTTATCAACTCAGTAACATGAAGATAAGCTTGGTAAACTAACATGGCTATGGTCATCTTTTCTCTTGGTGTGTATGAAATTCTGATGCTAATGCAAAGACAGAAAATTTTGGAAGACAAGTGGAGTGTCCAGTGGCAGAGATAACACGGCTGCAGCTTGCTTTGCTGCAGAGGTTGAAGGGCAGGGAGCAGCTGGAGTCTGCTGAGAGTGTACCAGGCAGCCGGCGCTCACTGTCTCTGTTATCTCATTAAACTATCACAACAACCAACACTATTATTAATCACTACTAGGGATGAGAAAGTGGAAACACAGAGAGATGGCCAAGCTTAAATAAATCTTTAGTAGTGGAGTGTCAGACCTGTAAAATGTGTCTGTCTTTACTCACTCATTTATTCAATTAAAAAAAGATTTGCATTCCTATTAAGGGCCAGGATCTTGCATACATGCTGCATAATAAATTGAAAAGGGAGGACTGGGCCCGGCGGCGTGGCCTAGCGGCTAAAGTCCTCGCCTTGAACGCCCCGGGATCCCATGTGGGCGCCGGTTCTAATCCTGGCAGCTCCACTTCCCATCCAGCTCCCTGCTTGTGGCCTTGTTAAGGCAATGGAGAATGGCTCAAAGCCTTGGGACCCTGCACCCACATGGCAGACCCCGAGGAAGCTCCTGCCTCCTGGCTTTGGATCAGCACAGCTCCAGCTTTGGCAGCCATTTGGGGAGTGAACCAGTGGACGGAAGATCTTTATATCTTCCTCTCTCTGCCTTTCCAATTAAAAAAAAAACACTAGTACTCATACTTTCCTAGGGCCTGAAAATTTGAAATTTAAAGGACTTGATTCATGTGTATGTTTGGAGTATAGTATGTGTTATGTGTGGTTTTTTTTTTCAAAGATTTATTCATTTTTTATTACAGCCAGATATACACAGAGGAGGAGAAACAGAGAGGAAGATCTTCCGTCCGATGATTCACTCCCCAAGTGAGCCGCAACGGGCCAATGGCGCAGATCCGAAGCTGGGAACCTGGAACCTCTTCCGGGTCTCCCACCCGGGTGCAGGGTCCCAATGCATTGGGCCGTCCTCGACTGCTTTCCCAGGCCACAAGTAGGGAGCTGGATGGGAAGTGGAGCTGCCGGGATTAGAACCGGCGCCCATATGGGATCCCGGGGCTTTCAAGGTGAGGACTTTAGCCGCTAGGCCACGCTGCCGGGCCCATGTGTTTGTTTTTTTAAAATTTATTTACTTGTCAGGTAAAGTGACAGAATGAGAGCGATCTCCCATCTGCTCTCCAACGGCCAGGACTGAGATAATCTGAACACAGAGCCTGGAACTCCATCTGTTTCTCAGTGTGAGTGGCAGGGCTCCAAACACTTGAGCCTAGGGCTGCATTTCTATGGAGCTGGATCTGAAGCCGAGCAGCTCGGACACTAGGACTGTGATATGGGATGCTGGAATTGCAGGAGACAGCTAAAGCCTCTACGCACTTCTCTCTGTTTCTCCATGTCTGTTCCTCTCTCTCTGTAACTCTGCCTTTCAAAAATAAATTAATCTTGGAGGCAGCACTGTTACGTAGAAGGCTGAGCTACTGCCTGTGGTGGCAGCATCCCATGTAGGCACCAAGTTGAATTCTGGCTCTTCCAGTTCTGGTTCAGCTCCCTGCTAATGTGCCTAGGAAAGCAGCAGAGAATGACTCAAATACTTGGGTCCCTATACTCCCATGGGAGACCTGGACGAAGCTCCTGGCTCACGGCTTTGGACTGGCCCAGCTGTAGCTATTGTGACGATTTGGGAAATGAACCAGGAGGTTGAAAATCTCTCTATCTCTGTCTCTTTCTCTCCTTCTTCATATATAAATAAATGAATCTTTGGAATAATTAATTAGTTAATCTTTGAAAAAAGAATCTACCTTATTATCATAACCTATGCTTATGCCAAAGAGTTGAAGAAACTGGATATACACCACTTTCCTGAAAATTTACCACATACCTTAAGTTCTGCCATGCACAAGCTTATTATGCGTGTCTGAACTGGCATTTTCTGGGCTTATCTGCATATGAAATTCTTTCAATCCATAGTAATAGGGTGCTGACCACACCCCTTTGAAGATACTGCCCTTGGACATACCCTACCATTAAGTAATAAGGCAGAAAAGGAAAAAGAAATGCCTCCTGCCTGTTGCCTCATGTTAGCTATGGCACCTGGGGTAAAAAACTAGGTTTGTTCTGATTCTTTAAATAAAATAGCAGTGGGGCAGAGGGCCCGGCAGCGTGACCTAGCGGCTAAAGTCTTCACCTTGAACGCGCCGGGATCCCATGTGGTCGCTGGTTCTAATCCCAGCAGCTCCACTTCCCATCCAGCTCCCTGCTTGTGGCCTGGGAAAGCAGTTGAGGATGGCCCAATGCATTGGGACACTGCACCCGCATGGGAGTCCAGGGAGTCCTGGAAGATGTTCCTGGTTCCCGGCTTCGGATCGGCGTGCACCGGCCGTTGTGGCTCATTTGGGGAGTGAATCATCGGATGGAAGGTCTTCCTCTCTGTCTCTCCTCCTCTCTGTATATCTGACTTTGTAATAAAAATAAATAAAAATAAATAAAATAAAATAAAATAAAACAGCAGTGGGCCTGGTGAGATGGCTGTATGGCTAAATTCTCACTTTGCAAGCACCAGGATCCCGTATGGGCACTGGTTCATGTCCTGGCTGCTCCACTTCCCAACCAGCTGCCTGCTTGTGGCCTGGGAAAGCAGTAGAGGATGGCCCAAAGCCTGGAAGCCTGCACCCACATGGGAGACCCAGAAGAAGCTCTGGGCTCCTAGCTCCTGGCTCCTGGCTTCAGATCAGCTCAACTGTAGCTGTTGCAGCCATTTGGGGAGTGAACCAGTGAATGGAAGATTTTGGTCTATGTCTCTCCTCTCTGTAAACCTCCCTTTCTAATAAAAATAAATAAAAATATGTAAATATTTTTTAAAACATAAATAAAATGTCATCAGAGTTCATCAGGAAATACTTGTTAAGATGTGAGGAAAGACATCCTATGCCCCAGGCTTAACAGGAGTCGAAAACATGCACACGTGCACAGGAAAATGGCTCGGTCAGTAAGACCTTCCCAGACCTTATTGCATTCCCTCTTCTTTCTCAATGAGCACTCATCTCTTTGTACTTTTAGTAAATGTGGAAATATAAATGAGCCAACCATTAGTAATCCTATTTAAAAAGAGAGTTACTGCAAGACTAAGCAGTCACGTTTATTTTTACCTTCCCTCTTACAACCACGTCTTGACCAAGGCCTTGTTAGCTGTGCCCTTTCATTAACAGACCTGGTAAGAGCTGCAGCCTCTCATCCCAAACATGTTCCTACCGCACCAAGAGGCACACAGCATATTGCATAATGGTCTTAGAATCTTAATTCCATTTGAACGTAAGCGTGTGAATCTGTAGGCTTCAGAGTTCTCCTCAAAGTTCATGTAGTTTTGGGGAACAGTTCAGTCATTTTCTTAAGAGTATAGCTTTGTACCCAGAGAACTCTGCCAACTGTTGGAAGATATTCCACAGAAGATTTTTATTGAGATAAGAAAGGGTACACATAAAAACACCATTTGCATGATTGTATGTAACAATGAAAAAGTAGTAGCTTTCCAAATACATTTTACCAGGATTTGCTTAAATGAATCACAAATTATTCACATGATAGGATCTTGTGGGACCATTGAAAGCAATGGGATGGGGCCAGACATGGTGGAGCACTGAGTTAATCCACCACTTGGGATGTATACATCTCTTATTTCTGTGTTAGAGTCTCAATTTTGCTTCCAATCCAGCTTCCTGCTAATGCAGGAAGGCAGCAAGCAAGGGATGGGCCATGCGTTTGAGACCCTGCCGCCCACATGGGCGATCCAAAGGGAGCTGCAGTGTAGACATGGCTTTGATCTGGCCCAGTCTAGACTGCTGCAAGAGTTCAGAGAATAAACCAACAGCTAGAAGATATCCCTGTCACTCTATCTTTCAAATACATATATAACTGTAACATTCAAGAAAAGGATATTTTCCCTCAATTGATACAAACTATGTCAAAATTACATTGCTACACTTAAAAAGGGGCCAGCAGGTTAAGCTGCTGCCTGCAATGCCAGCATCCCGTATGGGTGCCAATTCAAGTCCCAGATGTTGCACTGAATCAAGCTCTCTGTTAGTGTACATGGGAAAGCAGCAGATGGCCCATGGGCTTGAGCCGTGCATTCATGTGGGAGGTCAACATGAAGCTTCTACTCCTGATTTTGGCTTGGCTCAGCCCCGGCCATTGCAGCCATTTGGGAAATGTAACAGCACATAAAAGATCTCTTTTTATAACTCTGTCTTGCAAATAAATATATAAATCTTTTTTAAAAATAACACGGGCCCAGCACAGTAGCCTAGCGACTAAAGTCCTCGTCTTGTGCGCACTGGGATCCCCTATGGGCGCCAGTTCTAATCCCGGCAGACCTGTTTCCCATCCAGCTCCCTGCCTGTGGCCTGGGAAAGCAGTTGAGGGAGGCCCAAAGCCTTGGGACCCTGCACCCTCATGGGAGATCTGGAAGAAGCTTTGGCTCCTGGCTCCTGGCTTCGGATTGAGTCATCTCCAGCCGTTGTGGCTGCTTGGGGAATGAATTAACACATGGAAGATCTTCTTCTATGTCTTTCTTGCTCTCTGTTTATCTGACTTTCCAGTGAAAATAAAATAAATCTTTAAAAAATAAAAAAAGATAACATCAAATAAAAAGAACCAAGTTGCAAAACAGTTAATATATTATGATTGTACCTATGCAAATAAAATATACGAACAAAGAAAAATGTATAACACAGTATAACTTTTTATCTTGGGGGGAGAATATGAAAAAGCTTTAGAGGTTCTAAAGAGTGCTTTCCTAATTTTTTAAGTGAGAAATTTAAATTTACTTTTAATCAGAAAAATAAAGATTAAAAATCAGTATATTTATTACACTTTATCTCTTTCTTTCTCTCTCTCTCTCTGTTTATTTCTTTCTTTCATTCCTTCCTTTCTTCCTTTCCTTTTTAACATTTAATCTATTTGAAAGCAGAGTTACAGGGGGAGACAGGGAGAGAGAGAGAGAGAGAGATCTCTTTCATGCACTGATTCACTCCCCCAAATGGCTGCAACAACTATGGCTGAGCCAGGCTGAAGCCAGGAGCCAGAAGCTTCTTCCAGGTCTCTCATGTGGGTATCTTCCATTGCTTTCCCTATTATTAGGGAGCTGGATGGAAAGTGGAGCAGATGGGGCTTGAACCAGTGCCCATATGAGAGGCCGGAGTTGCAGGTGGTAGCTCTACGTGATATGCCACAATGCCAGCCACTAATTGTGTGCTTTTTGGTTTTTTGGTTTGTTTTAATTTTTTAGAAGTTTCTTTTTGATGAGGCCATGACACACCCACAGACAGACAAGCACTGACATCTGCTGGCTCACTCCCCAGATGCTTGCCATGCGGTGTAGCTCGGCTGGGCCAAAACTGGAAGCCAGGAACTTAGTCTAAGTCTCCCTCGTAGGTCACAAGGATCCATATACTTGTGCCATCACCTGCTGCCTCCCAGAATTTGCATTAGCAGGAAGATGAAATCAGAAGCTAGAGTCTGGTATCAAGCCTAGGTATTCTAATCAGGCACATGATCATCTTAACCAGCGTCTTAACTGCTAGTCTAACACCACCCCAAATGTTAGTGAATAGGTGAAAGAGGGAATGATTGAAGGATACATAAACATGGCAGAACTGAAGCCATCCTCCACCCTCCCCCAGTTGGTCATGTCTGCAATCTACAGAGGAGCTGTATAATGGGAAAGGGAATGGATAGTTTAAACTTTGAACTCAGGCAGCCTGGCTGCAGCAGAATGGCCTTGACACTCACCTGGACCTATCACAATGTTTTTAAGCCTCTATTTCATATTCTGTAAAGTGGAGATTATAGTTCTAGCCTCAGTGGATGGCTTCATATGTATGCAAAGTGCACAGAACAGTATCTTGCATAGGCACTGTCCGGATATTAAGATTTCTGCTATTATTCTACTACTATTATGTATCAGACCCCTTAATAGGACATGCAAGCCCTGGTCTCTCCCCACACTCAGCCTGTGGTGCCATTGAAATAACTTCGCATTTCCTCCTGATATATAACTGCTCTTTCTTAGGCTTCTGTTCCTGTATTAGGTACTTGTCTGTCTGTCACTCTGTTTCCCTCTGGCAAACTTTCACTCATCTTTCAGAACTTGGCTCCAGAATTCCTGCTCCTTAAGTTCTCTGTCTGGGTGAAGTCTTTAACCTAGCAGTTAAGATACCCAAAACCCATATCTGAGCGCCTGGGTTTGCCTTCCAGCTCTGTTTCCTGACTCCAGTTTCCTCCTAATGCAGACCCTGGAAAGTAGCAGGTGATGGCTCCAGTAACTGGATTCTTGCCACCAACGCGGGAGAACTGGGTAAATTGAATTCTTGGCTCCCGGCTTCAACCATGGGCCAACCCCTGCCATTAGGGGCCATTTGCGGAGTCAACCACATAGGAAGCTTTCTCTGTGTGTCTCTCTTCTGCATCTCTGCATCTCAAACAAATAAGCATGTTTTAAAAAGTTAAAAATAAGTTTTCACAATAATTTATTATAAAAAAGAATAAGTTTTCTCCCTTGTCTACCATCAACACTATTTCTTTCAGGGAGGTAAATTTCTTCCAACCTCTGAAACATCCTTGAACCACTTCTTCAAACTCATCCTAATGTGTTGAATTGTTCTTTTATGAATCAATCACCCACCATGACCACTACCGCCATCAACAACATCAAATGTACTAGCTGTTGAGACTTTCATCTTTATTTTCTAACCACTGGAACAGAGCCTGGTGAACGTGCAATGTCCTTAGTAAATATTTGTCAAGTGAGCAAAACAAATAGCATTTACACTAGCAACTAAAGTGATCAAATTTTGCAAGATGGATTTGCGAAAAGATGAAGCCAAATTGAAAAATCAGTTCTCAGTAACAACCATAAAATTAGATATTTTGAGCTTTCAATCATATTTTGTTTTCACTACCCAAGATGGACCTGCAGTTCCTAAATTCAGTTTTCCAGAGTTGAACTTGTACTTGCAACCCTGAAATGTAATACACTGAACCTGTCAGAATACAATTTTAGCACCGCATGGTCTGATTTTAAAGCCCATGAGTCTCAGCATATCTGTGATGATGTTGGCTCCTATAATTGCTCTAAATGCCCTTTGCAGGCATTTAGAATTGTTGTAGAATCATCTGCAAGGCCAGGTTGACACACTTCTCTGCTCTTAAATTAAAACTTTTTTCTTAGATTAAAAAAAAAAATAACAAGTCATCAACTTTTGATTGCTTCCAAAATGGAGGGGCATGGAGTGTGGGCATGGAGAGAATCAATTCATCATAAAACTGTTTTAGTCAAAATTTCCAAAATATTCTCCCATGCAAGACACTCAGAGTGCCCCAGGTATAATTGACTTTGCTTTTCCTTTTTACTTAAAGCTAAAATTACCATGTAGGTGGCAACAAAGCAGGAATGGAAGAAACACTGGGGAACTAAGTTGTACCCAAAGTTAGTAACAAGCTCCTGAATAATCAAAAAGTGACTGTTTTTAGTAATCAAAAAGGGAACTGCACTCTAGCACCCACAAAGAAATTTTGATAACTCAGTACAGTTTTGGTTGCCTGTTAGTCCGTTACTGTTCGTACTTATTGTACCTGAAGAAAGAGGGTACCAGCCGCTGCCATAGATGTAGGTATCCCTTGTGAGTGCTGGTTCAAGTCCTGCCTGCTCTTGTGATTCAGCTTCCTGTTAATGCCCCTGGAAAAGCAGTGGGAGATGACCTGAACACTGAGACTCCTGCCTCCCATGTGGGAGATTGTAATGGAATTCCAGGCTCCCTGCTTTGGACTGTCTCAGCCTTGTCCATTGCAACCATTTGGAGAATGAACAGATCCTTCCTCTCTCTCTCTCTCTCTCTCTCTCTCTCTCTCTCTCTCTCATCCCTTTGTCCGTGTGTGTGTGTGTGTGTGTGTGTGTGTGTGTGTGTGTGTAACTCTGCCTTTCAAATAAATACAACAAATCTAGGAAGAAGGAAGGGAGGAAGAAAAGAAGGAAGGAAGGAAAGAGAGGAAGGAAGGAAAAGAAGGCTTAGTGTTATGTAATAGATCATGAGCATGTGTATGGTTCTCTTATCAGTCCATTTTTTACCATGCAATTTTCAGACCATGTCCTGGAATTAATCCATGTGCTTCAACAGCCAGCACTCTGAGTACTTACCAAGAACTAACAGACATTCATGTATCCACTAGCCTGGCTGAGTTTTAGTGTTTGCGATTTGATATGTGACGTGTGTGTGTGTGTGTGTGTATACATGAATATATGACTGTATATGCATTTTAATCTTCAACTCTTTTTGAGATTCAGAAATAACTTAAAAGATTAGTAGCAGAAATTGAATTTTACAAGCTGTAGGTTGTTTCTGCAAATGGGTGAACAAGGCATATGTATATTCTTTTATATATACATATATAATATTCATATATATATAATAACTCATCATTTAAGAAGACTTATATTTACTAAGTTAAACAGCAGAGCTGGTTTGAAGACCTGCCAGTCCAAAAGGAACAAAGAAGTCTAAAAGCATATTCTTAAGTTCTATTGAATGTTTTCTAACAAATATCTCACCTTCTCCAGTTTTGTGCGGTTTGCTCTTTATGTCTCCATAACATGGAATCATGCTTGCCTTAAACCAGGAGCATTCAAATATTTGCTCCCTGGTTCATTTTCGGGAGATCAGTTTTCCTAGTAAAAGCTTTTACCACATCTCAGGTCCTCGGGGCCTTTTCCTCCATGCGGTGGCATTCATCTTTACTACCTGCCCGAGAGTATAGAGTGGGAAAAAATTGTTCCTTCTTCCCTTAGAGAAAACAGAAAGAAAACTGAAACCCAAAGATGAAAAAGGATATAGTCATAAAGTAGTGAGCAGGAAAATGCTCTCCAGTTAGCAACTAGCTGGGTTGCTTTGTCAGAGATTGAGCTGTTTGCTCACTTTGTGTATGTGCCAGCACAAGCAGGCACTCAAATATTTGTTGAGTATATTGCAGAGAGCTATGTCATAAAACTCCAGTTAGAATTCTTACATCTTTGTAAAAGTACAATGTAATATGAATTATCCTAAAATATGTAAACTCAGTATGATATTTTTGGTACTGTATCATCTCAGAAACAGGGTATAAGAATTGCATTACAGTTCACAATAAGGCATTCTACTCTGTAGAGAAAAAATTGGAAGAAAAGAGCTAGTAGAATCCAAACACAAAAGCTAAGGAAATGAAAGGTTGGGTTCCTGGCTTGATTAGATGATACTAGGTATATATGTTGGAATACTGCCCTGTGCCTCATAAAAATACAAAGATATTACATGTTAACCAAAAAATGTAACTAATGACATAACATTTATATATGTTTAAGATTTATATATTTTTTAAAGATGTATTTATTATTTTTTATTACAAAGTCAGATATACAGAGAGGAGGAGAGACAGAGAGGAAGATCTTCTGTCCGATGATTCACTCCCCAAGTGAGCTGCAACGGCCGATGCACGCCGATCCGAAGTCGGGAACCAGGAACTTCTTCCAGGTCTCCCACACAGGTGCAGAGTTCCAAAGCTTTGGGCCATCTTCGACTGCTTTCCCAGGCCACAAGCAGGAAGCTGGATGGGAAGTGGAGCTGCCGGGATTAGAACCAGCGACCACATGTGATCCCGGGGCTTTCAAGGCGAGGACTTTAGCCGCGAGGCCACGCCGCCGGGCCCAGATTTAGATATTCTTATTTAAAAGGCAGATTTATAGAGAGGAGAGACAGAGATCTTCCATCCATTGGTTCACTCCCCAAATGGCCACAATGGCCCAAACTAAGCTGATCTGAAACCAGGAGTCAGGCATTTCTTGTAGGTGTCCTATGTAGGTGCTGGGCCCCAGTGACTTGGAACATCTTAAAAAGAGAGTTACATTGAAAGTAGATCAGCAGGGATTAGCCAGCCCACGTGGTATACTGGTGCTGCATGTTGAAAATTTGCCTGTTGAGTCCCTAAGCCACACCATAAAATATATTTTAGAAAGAGTTACATTACAGCTCAATTGTGACTCATGGTAAGACATGTGAAAGAACCAGCACTGAGGTACACTGGGCAAAAACACTGCTTGCGCTGCCACAATCCCCTGTCAGAGCGTCAGCTCAAGTACTGGCTGTTCCACTTCCAATCCAGCTCCCTGCTGATGCTCCTGAGGAGGAAATGAAGGATGGCCCAGATGCTTGGGCCCCTGCCACCCACTAGGGAGTCTAGGATAGAGTTCATGGCTGCTGACTTTGGCCTGACCCAGACCTGACTGGTCCCATTGACTTCCCCATTTGGAGCAGTTGAAAGGTTTCTCTGACTCTGTGTGTGTGTGTGGTGTGTGTGTGTGTGTGTGTGTGTGTGTGTGTGTGTGTTTCTCTCTCTCCTCTCTGGCATTGTTTTAAATAAATAATTTCTTAGATTCATATAAAAATAAAAATGCTGTGATAAGTGTTTAAAGGCCAGAGAAGATTAATGGTTGATCCAGCTGAAAATATAAAATTTTGAAATCTAGCAATTTAGATACCAAAGGTTCGTGAAAAGGCTCTGTAAGATACTGATCATTTTAGGGGAAAAAGAAAAAGCTCCTTTGTATGTTTCCTGCTTTTGAAAATGTTAGGTTGGGCCCAGCATGATGTCTCAATGACTAAATCCTCATGTTGCAAGTGTTGGGACCCCATATGGGCACTGGTTCATGTTCTAGCTACTCCACTTCCCACCTAGCTCACGGCTAGTGGCCTGGGAAAGCAGTAGAGGACCTTGTAAGGCTTTGGGACCATGCCTCTTATGGGAAACCCTAAGAAGCCCCTGGCTCCTGGTTTCAGATCAGCTCAGCTCCAGCCATTGTGGCCACTAGGGGAATGAACCAGCAGATGGAAGATCTTTATCTCTGTATCTTCTCTCTGTAAATCTGCCTTTTGAATAAAACTAAGTAAATCTTTAAGAAAAAAAAAAAGAAAAGAAAGTACTAGGCTGTTGTCTTTGAAGAAAGAAATCTTATATTTTCAGAAGAAACGTGACAAGCTTCCAAAAACTAACTTTCTGCAACAACCCTGTCTCTATTTATGCACCCATCTTGTCTTCTGTCCTTTGTTGTCTGTTTCTTGTTTTCTAATGCATACTAGAAAGTGGATTTCTTTTGCCTTTTTGTAGTGCTTCATGTGCTTAAGAGGTTTGAAGGGGCTCTCTACCTTTTGGGAAGAAGAAATCAAATGGAAGACTCCTATTTCATTATGAAGTAGGCCTGGAAGGGATACTTTAGGGGAAATATCTTAGCCATGTGGACTCAGTAAGAAATAGATCAAGATATTCATTAAAGGTAAAGTTGTTGAGTCAGCCGTTAGTGGTTACAATTTTAGATTTAGGAAGAACACACGAGCATAGGTTCCTTCAAAGTGTACTGTTTGTGGGATGGGTGCTGGCATCCCGAATGGGCACTGGTTCCTATCACAGATGCTCTACTTCTGAAACAGCTCTCAGCTTGTGCCTTAGGAAGGCAGCAAATGGGAACTGGAGTCTTTGGGATCCTGCACACCAGTGGGAGGCCCAGAGAAGGCTCCCAGTTCCTGGTGTCAAATCAGATCAGCTTCGGCCTTTGTGGTTATTTGGGAAGTGAGCCAGTGGATGGAAAATCATTCCCTCTGTTTCATTTTCTGTCTAAACCTGATCTGCACTCTCAATCAAAAAAAAAGAGAAAAATATATTCCAGAGCATGTATAACCCCAGTTATGTCATGAAAGGAGAACATAGTATATCCTTTTAAGGGGAAAAAAAAGGCAGTAAGTGGGAGGAGGCCCAGCAGTCCTGAAAATAGAGGTTTCCTTACAAATTTGTTCAAACAGAATATCCACATAGGATCATAACTTCAATAGAGCTTTTTTATTCAAAGGCTTAATTTTAACACTGTGACCAGAACTTTCTCCCTCCTGACTCATTGTTTTCTCTCTCTAATCATCCTTGATTATCTTGCAAGCACCTTGCACTTTTTTTATTTTTTCTTTTTAAGTGAGTTATTTTCCATTAGAACATTCTGCTGCTACAAATTCAGAGTGTGTTGTAAATTGGTGCCAGGGTGCTTTTAAGTAATTAGAATGTTGTAATTAAAGTCTGCTCTGTATGCAATCTTCCAGCATGTAAGGGTAAGTACAGAAGTTGAGAGCTGGGTTCTAAGTGTTTGTTTAATAATGGTTATTCATCTGTTCTCCATTTGTCTCCCCACATACGCATCAGATGTGGGTGCCCTGGCACCGGCATGCTTATTAGCAGGGCCTGACCTATTTAGGCTCCCTGCCTCTCTTGCATCGCAGAACAATTTGACTGGGCATCACCACACCTCTAATTTCCAAGGCAGGCTCATAAACATTCACTCCCTTGCTTTGAAAATGTGTTGGTGCAGGAGTTTATAAAGAGGATTGAGATACTGGCAGAATGGTGCTGCCTGTCTTCTTATGGGACCATGTGACAGTCTTATTCTTGCGGGGCTGCCGAGGAATCAAGAAGAGATTCAAGACCTCAGAATCAGGAAAAGTAAAAGCTAAGTGCCAGAAGGATAAAGCACTGTCCTTTAAAGTTTTCGTTTTGAGCAGGCATTTGGCCTGGGTTGCAATCCAGTCCCAGCCCCCTGCTAGCACAGAGCCTGGGCAGTAGTAATGATGGCTCTAGTAGTGAGAGATCTGGAAGAAGTTCCTGATTCTTGGCTTCATCCCCACCCAGCTCCAGCTGGCCTTGGAGGAACAAACCAGCAGATAGTTTGTTGCTTCCTCTTGCTCTGCCTGTCTCTCAGATAAATGAAAATAAAAATTTTTTTTAAAGTTTTCAGATTTTTTTAAGTACATACGGTCATTACACAGGTTTCTCGGCTCTAGTATTCATTCCACCTTTTTCTTTTCCTAACCCAGGATCACATGCTGCATCAAATGTCACAACACTAACATCCCCTCCTTAACTGGAACAATTGTTATATGTGCCTTTAGCTCTTGTAACTCTGCCTTCAAGAGTTCAGGCCATTTGACTTGAAAACTGTCTCTTGTGTTGTGAACTATGGACTTGCCTTATGCACAGTGGACTTGGATTATAAATGGTCTAGGACCTTGGTGAGCACACGCCATCCCACACCCCATGCTACCTCAGTGGGCCTCTATATTCCACAGCACTTCTCCAGGTGATTCTGCGATACGCCGAAGTTGGAGAAGCGCTGCTCTGATCGTTCCACAAAGCAGGAATACTGAATAGATGATGCGCTTGCCTTGAGATGTTCTCTACTGTGAAGTCAGCTGGACCCTTTGTAATGCACTGGACACTCTGGAGGCCATTTGACCATCCTCTGGCCTAACAGTTATGAGCTGAACAAACCTGGCCTTTAGTGGTGATTTTGCCTGTCAGTATTATGGTACCTGTAAAAAGTGATTCTCTAATTCTCTGTTCTTTAGCATTCTTTAGTTTGCATCCATTTGTAATGCAACTTCTCTCTCTTCCTCCTTTAAACAAGTATTTGAGGAATAGGTGTTTGCTACAGTGTTTAAGGTGTGCTGGGGCTGCCAGCATCCCATACCAGGGCTCCACTCCCAATTACAGCTTCCTGTTCAGGCACATTCAGGGAGGCAGCAGGGGATTGCTGAAGTACTTGAGACCTTGCCACTCAGGTTGACCCAGACTAAATTCTTGGCTCCTGGTTGCAGCCTGGCCCAACTCTCTGGTCATCTTTTAAATAAATACACATAGAAACTTTTTAAAAATAATTATCACGGAGTCATGAATTCCTTCTTATCCCTTCATTTTGATGCTCTAATTGCTCCCTCTTTAACCAGCGGGGCCCCCGAAAGGTCAGATCCTGTCTCTTTGGCTGATCTCCATTGCTTTTGAGAACATCTTTATTTTGTGACACAATAAGCCAGCCCAGATTATCGGAATATTTTTTCCTGCCATAGACTTGGAGTCATTTTTCCTTTTAGTTGAAAGTGGTATCTAGTAGCCTAGATCTGGTTTCTATTGAAATTAATTGGAAGTTCATCTCAAGAAAAAAAAAAAGTATGTTACTTGTCTACCTTAAAAAAAAAAATAGTGAATTGCAGGAACCGTCCATGGATTGAGGCTGGGAAAGTAGAGTCTGACAAGATCTGCCTACTTTCTCATTTTCATAGCCATGTATTTCTTGGTGTAACCCTTCCAAGGTGAGCATTAACTCACCTGCTGCCGACTTTCTCTGTCTGCACCTATCTCCACTGCCATCAAGTTTCTGAGAAGCGGTCTGCCCAGATGCTTCTGTCTTAGTGCATATGTCTTTGAAACCATGATACACACCCACAGAAACACCCATACTTGCTTGTTCTGTAATTTTTTTTTGTTTTGCAAAACATCTGGTCTCAATTTCTTTTTGTCCTCAGAACTCAGTGAAGTATATAGTACAAGTATTGTTGTTTTCCTTTTGCATCTGTAGAAAGTGAAGCCACTGGAGTAAATGACTTTTGGGAACTTCCTTTTGTGTAAGTCTGTATGTCTAGAATTACTTAAAGTCCTCTTTGATAGTGAAGCCTGGGCTACATCCTCATAGTTCTTTTTTTTTTTTTTAAGATTTATTCATTTTATTACAGCCAGATATGCACAGAGGAGGAGAGACAGAGAGGAAGATCTTCCGTCTGATGATTCACTCCCCAAGTGAGCTGCAACGGGCCGGTGCGCGCCAATCCGAAGCCGGGAACCTGGAACCTCTTCCGGGTCTCCCACGCGGGTGCAGTGTCCCAATGCATTGGACCGTCCTCTTCTGCTTTCCCAGGCCACAAGCAGGGAGCTGGATGGGAAGTGGAGCTGCCGGGATTAGAACCGGAGCCCATATGGGATCCCGGGGCTTTCAAGGCGAGGACTTTAGCCACTAGGCCACGCTGCCAGACCCATATCCTCATAGTTCTAAAAACTAGGATTTCTTACTCTGAGTAGAACACCAACGCAGATTAACTATGTGAATCTCAAGAAATACAGAAAGTATTCCCTTTGTTTAAAAAAAAAATGCCTACAACTAGGGGTGAGGGACGGAGTAAAGGAAGGGTTGGGTGAGAACCAGCACCATGGCATAGTAGGTTAAAGCTGTTAACCTGCAGTGTTGGCATTCCATGTGGGCTGCTCCACTTTTGGTTCAGCTGCCTGCTGGTGTGCCTGGGAAGGCAGCAGAGGATGGGCCAAGTCCTTGAGCGCCTGCACCCACATGGGAGACCTGGAAAAAGCTCCAGGCTTCTGGCTTCAGTTAAGCCCAGCTTTGGCCATTGCAGCCATCTGGAGAATGAGCCAGGGAATTAAAGATCTCTGTCTTTCCTTTTCTCTCTGTAACTCTGCCTTTCTAATAAAAATAAATAGATATATTTTTGTAATGCCTACAACAATGTTTTATCTGCCTACGCTTTCGATTGATACTCAACAGACATTATGAAACACCTGCTCTATACCAAGCAGTGTTTTAGACTCTGCAGATAAAACTATGGCTAAAATAAACAGCATCTCATGCCCTTAAGGATTTTTACCTGCTAGACAGGGATGCCAGTGCCAGGGGTAACAGACCATAAAGAAAATAAATAAGATGTATCAATTTCTTGTTAAATCCTCACAGTATTTAGAAGGTAGAGAGATCTTTCCTCCACTGAATCATTCCCCAGATGGTAACAACAACCACGGTAATCCAGGCTAAAGCCAGAAAATCAGACCTCAGTCCAGGTCTTCATGTGGGCAGTAGGCGCCCAGATACTGAGTCATCATCTCCTGCCTCCCAGAGAATGCATTAGCAGAAAACTGGATTGGAAGTAGAGTAGCAGGGATTCAAACCAAGCAGCCCAAGCATAGGCTTCAAAATATGTAATAATTATAAAAAGCTATGCATGGATGGGAAGCATTTTTTTTAAAGATTTATTCATTTTATTACAGTCAGATATACAGAGAGGAGAGACAGAGAGGAAGATCTTCCGTCCGATGATTCACTCCCCAAGTGAGCCGCAACGGGCCAGTGCGCACCGATCCGATTCCGGGAACCAGGAACCTCTTCCGGGTCTCCCACGCGGGGGCAGGGTCCCAAAGCTCTGGCCCGTCCTCGACTGCTTTCCCAGGCCACAAGCAGGGAGCTGGATGGGAAGTGGAGCTGCCGGGATTAGAACCGGAGCCCATATGGGATCCCGGAGCTTTCAAGGCAAGGACTTTAGCCGCTAGGCCACGCCGCCGGGCCCGGATGGGAAACATTTTAACATCGAAATAAACTTATCATCTAATTCCATTTTCTTATGAGACTTTTGAAATCTTATATACAGTTATACATTTCTTGGGGAAAGAAAAGATGTAAGTCTGTTGCAGTAGTCTGGTAGCTAAAGTCACTGTCTTACATGTGCTGGGTGGGATTCCATATGGGCACTGGTTTGTGTCCCAGCGGCCCTGATTTCCATCCAGCTCCTAGCTTGTGGCCTGGGAAAGCAGTCAAAGACAGCCAATAAAAGTAAATAAAAACATCTTTTTAAAAATGTACTCATTTATTTTTATTGGAAAGACAGATTTACAGAGAGAATGAGAGACAAAAGATTGTCTGTCTGCTCGTACATTCTTCAAATGGCCAAAATAGCAGGAACTGAACCAATCTGAAACAAGGAGCCAGGAGCTTCTTCCAGGTCTTCCACATTGGTGCTGACCCAAGACTTTGGGCCATCATCCACTGTTTTTTCCCAAGGCCACAATAGGGAGCTAGATGGGAAGTGGAGCATCCAATGCACAAGCCAGTGCCCATATGGGATCCCAGCACTTACAAGGTGAGGATTAGCCAATTAAGCCATTGCAGCAGACCCACAGTTATACATTTCTGTAGTTGTACAGTTTGTTCAGTGCTTAACTTTGTGCCCAGTAGTGCCTTTGGAGGGGAAAACTTGGGTTTCTGCAACGGACGTAACTCCTGGCTCCTGACATTTGCCTGACCATTTCAGCCATCTGGGGAGTGACTAAGGAGATGGAAATTCTTCTTCTGTCTTTCCTTCCTTCTCTCTCTCTCTCTCTGACTCTACCTTTCAAATAAATAAATAAGCCCTTTAAGAAAAAAAGTCCGTGGATAATGCATATTATGCAAAAACTGTGCATGAGTTTCAAATTTCTGGCACACACACACAAAAACTTATCTTTTACTTTTCTTCCTCCACATTTTTTTTTTAATACTATTGTGTGTGTTAATGGCCTAGGAGGAATTTCCTTGTGAGGTAACAGTTCTTAAATGTTGGCCTGGTCCCTCCACCAGCCTCATTATATGAAATTCAGTGTGGTCTGACCCTGCAGATCTGTCTCTCCTCTGAGGTCTGCTCTCAGGAGGAAGTGGGGAAGCTCCAGGAGCCATCTCTACTCACTCATCTGTGTCCTTTTCGTGTCTGTTCTTTGCACTGTTTGGTAATTCAGTATAAAACTCATGTGAGAGTGTGCCAGGACAGCATGCAACTTACCGTTCTCGCTAACTTCGCTGGTTGGCTGGCCTTGGAAGTTGCTCCTGCACGGCATCAGGTGCAGGAGACATCAGTGCAAAGAAACTCCTTTTCCTTCACTTGCAGCTATTGATTCCCTGGATCATATCTTCCCAACTTTGTTGAAAAAGAGGGAAAGAGAAACGTGCTTCCCTTAGCTCTAATTTGGAAAATCACTGGAAAGGTCTTTAAACCAGCCTCTGTCTCTTGTTGCAAAAACGATAATTGTTTTTCCAGTTGAGCCCAACAAAATGACATATTCTGTCCAGAAATTATATTCGGCAGGCAAAACAGTTACTATTCACCATTTGAGGAAGATATGTCCATTTTTCTTATGCAATTTTTTTATTTTGAGATACCAAAATGTACTGAATAGTTTCAAGAATAATAAAACAAGGGTCAGTGTCTGTATGAAACTGTATTTACTAGTTTTCAATGTTTTGCTACATATGTACTCTGTCTTTACCCTCATACATGTTCAGGCATACTGGCTTGCCCCAATATAGCTCACTGTATTTCCTAGAATCAAGGATATCCCTTACTTAATCTATTCCAGTGATCATATTCAGAACATTTAGTATTCAAGCCTATCATTGCCTAATAGACAATTCAATTCCTGCGATGCTGTTCATGTTTTCTCTTGATCCAGGATAACACACTGCTTTCAGTTATGGCTTTTCAGTTTCTTTCAGCCTCTCTTTGGCATCTATTTTTTTTTTTAAGAATATGGGCCAGCTGTTTTATTAAACAAACCATAGTTTGGAATTGCTTCATGGCTCCTGATTAGATCTAGCAATACATTTTTGTCTGGAATCTTCTGTGGCTGTGTTTTAGAGACAGCTTGTACCAGCTCTTGAGAGCCACTTCTCACCTCTCTTTCTAGCTTCAGGTGCTGTGATATTAAATCAGTAGCTTGACATTAGCCGTACTAGAATATTTACACTGTGGATACCCACAACAGCTACAAATCAGAGCACCCCTTTTCCCTGGTTTCCAGTTGTAAAGTTCATCTGCCAGCACAGTACTTTATGTAGGCAGCAGCCTTTTCCAGTGCAGATAATCAGGATTCATACAATGCTGAGCTCTCCAGGTATTGACTATGTTGGTTAAGATGTTGTCTGAGACCTCCTAGGTCAATGAAGTGAGCATAGTGGCTCAGCACGTTAAGCCGCCACTTGCAGCACCAGCGTCCAATATCAGATCACTGGTTCAAGTCCTGGCTGCCCTGCTTCCAGTCCAGCTACCTGATAACGTGCCCAGGAAAGCAGCAGAGGATGGCCCAAATTCTTGGGCTTCTACAACTCACATTGAAGACCAGGATGGAGTTCTAAGCTCCTGGCTTTGGCCTAAACCACCACTAGCCACTGCAGTCATTTGGGGAATGAACCAACAGAAATAAGATCTCTCTCTCCTTTTTTTTCTCCCTCTCTTTCTCTCGCTGTTTCTCTGACACTCAGCCTGTCATATAAATAAGCAAAACAAAAATAAATATAAATAGGCTTAGTCATGATCCACTATTTGCTAGAAAACTTTTATTCCCCTGTACTTGGAAATCAAACCTGGAATTCACTTCACTGGTATGGTGTCTTGGTCAATGAAACCAACAAGACAAAAACAAAATTGAGATGTCCATTGTGTTCCTGTAACTTGGTGATTGAATTGGTTATCCAGCTAACTTAGCCAGAAGGGTGTCAAAACAGGACACGATGGTGTTTCATGTTACCTGTGTGCACTCAGCCACATCATCTGACTCCCTTCCCTGGTTCTCTTTGTTTATCCATGACAGCCATGGAACCCCACTGAAGGATCTCATTACCTTTCTCTTGAAGGAGATCCCTCTCTCAGGTGTTAGTTTGCCCAGGCCCTCTAATGTTACCTCAGTTGCCATGGTTGGAAGCAAGAGAAATGTGCTGTCCTGGGCAGACAGCAGTTTCTGAAGAACTTTCACATTTCAAGAATGAAATTTTGGAGGTTTTTTGTTTTGTTTTTTAGACTTATTTATTTACTTGAAAGGCAGACTTACAAGGGGGAAAAAAGAGAAAAACAGAGAAATCTTTCATCCACGGTTTACCTTCCACTGTAAATGGTTGCAATGGCCACAGTTGGGTTCAGACCAAAGGCAGGAGCCGGGAGTTTCATCTGGGTCTCCCATGTGAGTGGTGGGGACCAAAGCACTCAGACCACATTTTGCTGCTTTTCCCAATCTTTTAGCAGAGAGCTGGATTAGAAGAACCAACACCCATATAGGATGCCTACATCACAGGCACCAACACTCCCACAACACCATAACGCTGGCTCCTAGAGTCCTTGCTGAGAACAAGGCAAACAGTATGTATTTTTTTCCTGTAATATTTATTTATTTATTTGAGGGAAAGGCAGGTAGACAAATAGTTCCCATTTGCTGATTCACTCCCAAAAACCCACAGAGGCCAGGGATGCTGGGTGGAGCTGGGATCAGTCCAGGTCTTGCCATGTGAGTCAGCACTGCTGCTTCTCATATGGTATGCACTTGCAGGTACATGTAACCAGGAACCAGAGCTAGGACTCGGACCCGGGTAGCCTAATGTAGGATCTAGTATTTTCACTGCTAGGCCAAATGCCCTCCCCTAGGTAGTGCAGTTCTTAATTGAGGCATTATTTGGTACACAGCACAAGCAAGCTCAGTGACATTGGCAGTCAGTAGTAAAACACGAACAATGTTGCTATGGATTTCTAGAACAGTAGCTGTTAAATGGATGATGGGATAGCTGAGGACTGGGATGCGGGTGGAAGGTAAAAGAATGCTGCTGGGCTTTGCCAAGTCGCGCATTCTCTTCTCACTGGAACAAGATCTTAGTAGACCCCACTCCTTTACCCTCCTCCACCAGGAAACGTTGGGGCTGCTTGCATAACTGCAAAAGTCACAAATGATTTGGGTGTTCGCGCCCCACTCTCCGGACCTGTCTGTGCCTGGCGCTTTAGTTCCTCACGTCAGTGTTTTACATGTTTTATGACCTGCTAAGGTGGAGAAAGATTTGGCAGCATCTGGGTAAGTCTCTGCATTAGGTCTCGGTGTATCTGTCTGCTGAAGCTCATTTACTAAATTGAAAAGGTTTCAGTGTACAGTGCTGTGCAGGTGGCTCAAAGTTCAGACGAGGCAAAAGGAGGGATGAGGTGGCAGTCATTTCCTAATTATTTATTCACCTCTGGTTTTCTTAATATCCCAAACAATCCGCTTTTTCTCTTCTCTAAGATTCCAAAACAAATTTTATTCTTTTTTTTCCCCCTGAGTTCGGCTTAAGTTTAAGCTCAGAGATATTCTTGAGTTCCCATCAAGCCTCCCTGTCATCCAGTGAGTGTTTTTTCTTATGAACTTCAGGAATTTACCCTTTCAAAAATTTAATCTTGATCAGCAGCCAACCTCACCTGTTGGATTCATCGCTTCTTCACCTTTCACCAGATTAGGAACCAGTGTGTCTTGCTGGGAAAGAAAGAGGGCCACTGAATGCCTGCAATCCACCGGGCTTCTCTTTGGTTTTGTAATCTGTCTCTGCAGATGATAGGCGAGCTTTGAATTCCAAGGCTTTGGGCCTGTCAACTTCTGAGGATCCTGTGCCTCAAGTTTCAGCCAGGGAATCTGGATGAGAGATTATGGAATTCGTTTGTTTTCATTTGTAAAATGAGGGGAAACACTAGTCATTAGCAGTGCTGGCAGTCTGATATCCTGAGGTCTCTCTCTCTCTCTTTTTTTTTTTATAACATTTAAAAAGATTTGTTTGGTTTTGAGAACCATAATGAAATCACTTGGAAACCTAAGAGGAAAGCATAATTTCCTCAGAAATCCTGAGCAGAATATTTTTGTACTCCTGCCTGCTGGACACTAGCTTTCAAACCACTTTACTCCCCCCCAGGCAGCCACTTGGTATCACTAGAAAATGCTTCAGCTCGGTTCCAACGCAGAATGGGGAAGGCGGAGGCAGGGTCGGCTCCAGGCCTGTAAGTGAGGTTCATGCATTTCAACACTGTGCCCTTTTAAGTACTAATTATGCAAGGCTTAGCAGGGGGCAGGTTGTGTGGAATTGATTTTGCTTGTGTTGATGCTTACAAGCTAATATAGTTTTAAACCCTTTTTCTTTTTTTAAAGTATAGATCCATCTATGCCACTCTATGTGATGCAATAATGGTATTTACATATATCCATGCACTCTCAAATATAAAGACACATGTGAGTATTATTGAAAGAGACAGTGCGCCTTGTACAAACATGTATCCCTACCAGGCTACTGAGAAAACACTCTTATGAACCAAAACCCGGAACTCCAGTTTTCCTTTGGGATCTTAAAGGGCTAAATAATAAAAGGACAGAAAAACAAATGATTCCATCAAACCTCAATATAACTAACAGAATTTTAGTCATCTAAGCATTTGCTGTAATTAGTGTTTAAGGTGTCCCAGTTTCTTGGCGATGATAGAAAAGCCGAAAAATACCACTTAACGATCTGTAATGGTGTAAATATTAACTCAATGATGTGTTTACTGGCATAACAGTGAATTTATATGTTAATAATATTTTCATTATGTATGTACTGAAATAATTGTGCTATGACACAGAGAAAATATTTTTATGAAAACAACAAATCTAGGGGGAAAAAAAACCCTGCAAGAGTAGAAATGAACTTAGAGATATTTTGTGTATTTAGAAGTTGTCTGAATTTTCAGCTTCCAAGTCGTACTGTTCCTTTCTGAGTATGGACTGCTCTGTAAACAAAATATCCCAAAGCAAACACACACACACACACACACACACACACACACACAGAGTGCAGCTTCCCCTTTACCCTCAGCGCAGCTCTCCTTGCCTCCCCCTTTCCCCAGCAATGGTACGACCTGCATTTGATGGTAAACTGGAGGTGCCAAGCTGTGACAGTTTCCACAACTCCACAGCCATTTGCTACAAGCCAGAGCAGCCCCAGCTTCAGTGATGTTTTCCTTTTCCACCGACAGGGACAGATCGAAGTAGACAGCGAGACCATCTTCAAGTTAGCAGCGCTCATTTTGCAGGTAAGAATGGACCAGCTCCCTTTTGTTTGTGGGGTTTTGTTAACTGGCCGCAACACTCAAACTCCTGCATGCATTAGTGTCAGATGGGATTATTATTATCATTTTTTTTTTTAGCCAATTGATTGTTTGCCCGCTGTCTTACACAGTGTTTGTGGGAGCTGCAATGTGTGTGAAACCATGGGTCCATAAAGTGAATGAAGTTTAGCCGGCTCCCAGGGAAGAGTTGAGACCAATATTCTTGGCAGACAGCTCTGGGTTACTTGGATCTGGGAGACAGCAGTTGTTCTAACAGCTGTAATTTTCCTTTAAATTTAGTAACTTTTCTATGCATTTTCCTGAGATTGTATAAAAGAGGCTTGAATTCTTCAAAGCATATAGTATTCAAACACAGGCAATTTCCGTGCTTGGTTTAAAAAGTAAGGAGAAAGCAAATAGCACTGTTGATTTACCTGTGTCACTGCTTAAAAGTTCTGTGTCTGGTTGAAAAAGTGTGCCACTCCATTAAAAAAAAAAAAAAGCATTTGCTATGCAATCATGGAAACACATTGTGCTTTTACGTGTGTTCATTTGTGCTTTCTGTTAATAATAAGAAGCATTTCACAGATATTGGTGTTTCTTCTCCCAACCATGTAATCTCACCATGTCCTTCACTCAGATTCTTCAACACAAAAATGGGAAAAATTAGGGGGGAAATGACTACAAGTAAATAAAACATTTAGTTTTATTGTAAGCACATATTTATCATCTGTCTCTGTTTTTTAATTTCAGGAAGCCAAAGGAGATTACACCAGGTAATGTTCCTTTTCTGATATAACTGTGCAAAGCAACTCCCAGCTCAATCGCGTTTTTATGCTGTTACTTTAAATGACAATGAAAGCAAAATCCAAAGAAAGTAGACCCCCAGGCAGCAGAGCTCTCCTGCCCGCCAATAGAGGCCTATTCTTTTTGTGAATGAATCTGGGAGTGAACGTTTCTTGCTGTGTTTGAAGCCAGAGCAACAGTGTGTTATAATAAGAAGCCCTCCACAGTTCTATTTTCTGGTCATCAATTAGCGAGATGAAATGTATACAGAGCCTTGGTAGCTTGCGTGGAGGTTTGAAAAACTTAACACCACTCCTGTTTTGGAAGAGTGATAATGTATGCGCAGCAAGATGAAATCCATTAGCTGCTTAGTTAAGGGATTAATTGGGGCTTTCTTCTGCAGCTGCCCAGAGGGGCCTCACCCTTTACACACTTGATCTAACAGTTGTGTTGTTGTGCTGACACTCACTGCAGCGAACTGCCTCACAGGCCACTGCCACAGGAGTGGTGTTTGCATTTGAACTCACCAAACTACCTGCTCGACTCTATCCTCATGCAATAGTTGCAGTTGGAAAAGTATAATTAAAAGGTGAGGTGAGGCCTCAGAGCAGAAGCCAATATCCCATTGGAAGCCTTACCCCTGCCCTGTTAATGTTCCACCATGGTAAACGTTACCCGGAAATGATTAACAGATCGCCCGGTACTCTCCCTCAATCAAGCCAGTGACTGGGGTGCCCCTTCACACACTGCACAAACAGTGGCTTCCAAACCTGAAATTCCCCAGTCTTAGAGGAATGCTTCAAAATCTCCAGGTCCTTACCTACCCCTTCAGTTTGGTAAAAGGATCAAGGACAGTCTTACATGTCAGCACTCCCTCGCCATTCTCTTCTTGGCTCCATTATGCATTTAGGTATGTTAAGAAACACTTTGAAGGACATCAAGGAAATCAACAAACAGGAGAGCTGAAGAGGATACATTTGTTTCTAGGTCATGAGTCAAGAGCTATGGCTGTGTGTCTGTTCTTGCCTGGAGGGACCACATTCCCTAAGATTATCAGATATGTGAGGAATGTCATCCCATTTATAGGGGGTGATTTTCAAGTCAGTTTGGAAATGAGGACATCAGGACAGCAGCTCACACTCTGTGCCGTGGGTTGCTAAACTTCGCTTACTACTTTCTGCCAATTAAGAATGTGATTCCCTCTGAGTCTCACTTTGCTCTTCAGTGAAATGGGATCTGGCCCATTGGACAGTAGTTGAGAATAAATGTCTGTAAACATGACCATGGCAGTAGGTGGCCATACGGTGTTATTATCCTTTGGTATTATTATTGCCCATTACACCGTTATCATAACAGTGTCTGGTCTGCTCTTTTGGCTGTATCTGAAGACACTTTTGAGGCTCAGGTAGGTCTGAAGAGGCTGCAAAAACCTGCCAGGGGAGAGAAGTTAATCTGATAAACCTTCCCTCAGGAGGGTCCCTAGCCTGTGGCAGAACACTTCCACAGTCCTTTCTTACCCCAGACATTTTAGCCCCAGGACTCCAAGGGGGGGGCGGTTAACTCTGTCCACACCCAGGCCAGTCCTTTTCCTGCACTTGTGCCTGTTCCTGTACTTTACTGAGGGATGGTATGGATGAAGCAGGAGCATAGCGTTTTGACCGTGATCTACACAAACCTGCAGCATCAGCCTGAACAAACCAGTTAACCTTTGGAGCCTTTGTGTCCACCTCTGTAAATTCTGGTCCATCAAAATGGCTGCTTTGCAAGGTGGTTTGAGGAGCTGAGTGACTTGGAAAGACTTTGTAAATTACAGTTTCACAAATCTGAACCGTCCCCTCCCCATTTTTAAGATTTCTTTGTTTGAAAAGCAAGTGAAAGGGAAAGATAGAGACTAAGAGACTCACCTGCTACCCATGGGTGCACTCCCCAAATGTTCACAGCAGCCAGAATTGGGCCAGGCCAAAGCAAGGAGCTCAGAATTCTGTCCTGTTCCCCAACATAGGTGGCAGGAGTCACCTGCTTTCTCAGGTGCATCAGTGTGAGGCTTGATGGGAAGCCGGGCAGCCAGGACTCCAACCAGCATTGTGACATCGCAACTCTGGCCCCACAGACAGGATGTTTCTCTTCCGTAATTCTATTGTAAAGCTAATTTAGGCAAAATGAAATGTTCTAGTGAAAGTATTCCGGAGAAAGTGTTCTGAAAGCAGATAGCTTCACCCAAACTCCAAGTCTGCCACTTTTAACCTGTGTAATCTTGAACAAGTTACTTTCTGTAAGACTCTCACTTCCTAGGTATAGTAGGAAGTACACACCACCATAGGCTTGCTATGAAGACTAAATTAATGAATATTTATGAAGTGTTTTAGAACCTTTCCTGCAATTGCCACTTTTAATATTCCATCGTGGGCACGATTTACCACTATCCTGTTGTTGATAAATACAAGTATTTTTTTCATTTGTTGCTAATATAAAGAAAGGTATGATGGATTTCTCTGTGTGTCTGGGACTGTCTGATAATTTTGTTCAGTGAAGTTTCTCAGGTGGGAACAATTGAAGGAAAATTTCCTAAAGGAGACAAAATAATGAAATGGATTTTGTGTATTCCTGATAATGCTAAGTTTGAAGTTTAGGAACTTAGGGGCAGATGTTAGGGTACACAAGTTCACCAGAACTTTGGGATACTCATGTCCCATTAGTTCTAGTGCAGGTTTCAGTCCCCACTTTGATCCAGCTTTCCACTGCTGCTTTTCAGGAAGCTCCTCCCACCCCCATGGGATACCTGGTTGGGGTTCCAAGTTCTGTTCCAGCCCTGGTGCTTGTCAATCCTTGAGGAATGAACCAGCAGAATGTCATTCTTCCTTCCAGATATATGAAAATAAAGTAACAAACATTTTGAAAAGACATAAAATAAATGATAGGAAATTCACAGCTTGTCCAGTACCACCTACTGAGGTCTACAATGTTAGCACTGAAGTACTCGGGCATCAAATGTGCAAGGATACATACAAACGAGGCCTTCCTCGCAGGAAGGGGCTTTCTGCCAAGGGCCATCTCAGTGTCCATTCCATGTTTCATATTTGTCTTGATTTCCATATTTGTGGAGGCAGCTCTCGGCTTTTAGTACATTACTGAGTTTGCTCAGGGAGATTTAAACACTGACCGGAAACTGTCCTCAAACACCTTTCTACACATGGGCAGTATATATTCTCCATTAAAGTAATAATTGAACATCTAATTCTTAGCACTGGCTGAGATACCTCCCTCTTCCCAAATGCAGCCTTTCCAAAGCTAAGGTCCCCAGCCTGCTCTACCATCTGACCTTTTATTTCGTCTGAGTTCTCAAAACATCACTAAGGGGTTCGACTTTCCCTTCACACCCTTTTAAGCATCTGTCAGACAGCTCACCCCTGTCCTTTCTTAGTCCTCATTCTCCCCATCAGCCTATCAAAGTGTGTTTGTGTGCCTATTGTTTACACCAACAATTGAGCGCTTATTATTGTTTAAAATGTCCATGCCTGATTTCATTCAATCCCACTACAATGATTGTCCACCTTCAACAAAGTAATTGGTGTAAAGTTAGATCCAAAGCGACTAGGTTGAATAGCCAGCCAGTTCCCAGATCTGTGCTAGGTTCATCACACACTATGGCCCACACGTAACTTCCTGTGATCTTCCAAAGACACCAATCTGACTGTTCACTTCTAAAAAATTTAACATTTTTTATTGCACATAGATGCTTTCTCCCCAATACCCAGTGCACATTCAAGATCCTACTTAATCAGCATTATATATTTGCTTTCCCATCTGCTGCTGATCGTATGCCCTAATATCTGTCCATGCCTTGCTGCTCGTTTTTCTCCCTGTAGCCTGTTCTACACTTGCCGTTAAGGCTTCGCCCAAATTCTTCCTCTAGAATTTACACACAAAAGCCCTGCCCTTCTTTTGCTTCCTGCCTTGTTTCCTTTAGAGTATTTTAAATGAACATTATCATAACCAGAGGAAACCCTGCTCTCTCAAAGTTAATTAAATTAGTGGAGTGGGGTCTTCCGGTTTCTTTAAATATCTGACAATCTGAATTTGCAAGTCAGCCCTTGAACTGCAAAGATAACAGGCTACTCTGGTAACACAACACAGGCAAACAGAATTCCTGAAAGTTGACACTGCAAGGAGGCAAAGACTTTATCACTGAGCTGCCAACCACAAGTGAGTTTGTACAAGCAAAGAGGGATTTTGTTTTGTTTTGGTTTTTGTTTTCTTGTTATTCCCAAAAGCTGGAAGTTACCAGGTAACAGTGGTTAGAGTACTTCTGATAGTAAGGAAAAGTGAGTGCCATTTTCAGGTCAGTGCTGGGTTAGGATAAGAGTGTATTAGCAGCTCTTTCTCTTCCTCTTCCCTTCCCCTTCCCCTTCCCTTTTTACCTGGCTCTCTCCTATTCTCCATCTTGCCCCCTTCCCCTGCTCTGGCAGCCCCTATCCTGCCACCATGGCAGGAGACGTGTCCCTTCTAGTTTTCTCTCCCGCCACGCCTCCCCCCCCTCCATTCCCGTTCCTACCCTGTAGATATGAAGGACCTCCTAAAGCGCGCGCACACACACACACGCACACACACGACTATATTAGCACCCAGATTCACTGGAGAAGGAAATATTGTACAACTAGAGTACAGCTGTTTTCCCTGGGAAAGGAACTTCCCTGAATGCCCTGGGAATACAAATTCATAAAATTATTTATTTATTTATTTATTTAAGGGGCAGAGAGACAGATGGCAGAGAACTCCCAGGTGCTGGTTCACCCCCACAAGTTCAGGAAGTCAGGAGCCTGAAACTTAATCCAGGTCTCCCATGTGAGTGGCAGGAGCCTAATTACGTGAGTCATCACTGCTTCCTCCCATTTGAAGGAAGGTCCAGTCTGCCAGAAGCCAGAAGCAAGAGTCAGAAGCACGAGCCATGTATTAAACTCATGCAACTCTGATATAGGAAGGCCAAGTGTCTGCCTCTCCAGGGCCTTTTAAATTTATATACATTAATAAAAAGCAGCAGTTTTCACACTGTATGCAGTGCTGAGTATTCTTTTTTTCCTGTTTTATTTTTTCTGAGTATTTTTTAAAACATTTATTTTTATTTTTATTGGAAAGCAGATTTACATAGAGAAGGAGAGAAAGATCTTCATCCAGTGGTTCACTCCCCAGATAGCCTCAATGGCCAGAGCTAAGCTGATCCAAAGCCAGTGGATGCAGGGTCCCAAGACTTTGGGCCGTCCTCTACTGCTTTCCTAGGCCACAAGGAGGAAGCTAAGTGGGAAGTGAAGCAAACAGGACACGAACCAGCACTCACATGGGATCCCGATGCTTACAAGGCAAGGTTTTAGCCACTGAGTCATCATACGAGACCCTGTGCTGAATATTTTAACTGAAAGAGAGTAATGAAGATAGCAGGAACTTTGACATAGAATTGTTTAGATTCAAATTCAGCCTCCAACACTGGAACTCAGTTTCTTTGACCCAGAAAATACTGTTGGACATTACCAATGGGATTAACACTCAGAGGAACCCTATTGCCATAGGCATGACTATTGTCTCCATGATAACTAGGTGAATTTCAAAATGGGTTTATGCCACCAAAATGAAATTAGATATATTTTAAATAAGTCTGTATTTGTTTATTTTAAAGGTGGAATAACAGGGGGAGAGAGATAAAAAGATCTTCCATCTGTCGATTCACTCCCTAAATGCCCATTAACAGGGCTGGGCCAGATCAAAACCAAGAACCAAAAACTCCATCCTGGTCTCTCACGCAGAAAATCACCAGGGTCTGGATTTATGGCTTGTTTAAAAGTTTTTTTTTTAAAGTTGTATTTGCTATATTTGCAGTGAGCGGACAGCTACAAGCTGTAACTTTGGTTTGCCTCAAGAATCAGTAAGTGGTAGCACATTGTCTTGTTAGCTGTGTTCAGGTCCTTTATGCAGCTAATCCAGTTTTGGTTGACCTGGTGTAAACTAGTTACAAAGGTAGACTGTCTCAATCAAGGAAAAACACATTCTGAGTAAATGAATCAGAAGTTCTGAAACCTGACCAGTTCTTGCCTTTCCTCCCCATTCCTTCCCCACATTCACTGACCTAGAGTCACATTTACTGCTTTCTTGCGGTGTGAGTTTGTTACTTCTCTTTAAATCTCGCTTTTTCCCATCTGTGAAATGGATGATAATAGCATAATACTCCTGTGGAGGAAGGCTTTCATCCAGCCCTGGGCACCCACTGAGTGTGAGCTGTGTCTTGCAGGAACATTTTTCTGCAGGGAGCAAACGAAACCACTGCTCCTGCAGCATCACTGTGGGTCGCCTCCCGGTGTCTTCTGAAACTGGTCCCCTGAGCTGTCCACCAGACGACCTGGCCCAGCATCCTGGAGCATCTTCCGTTTTAAATTGTTGGTTACTGTCCTTTTCTTGAAAATCTGTTTAGTTTCATATTCTATTGCAGTGACTCATAAATAATTAGTTACATGCAGGTTGCTGGGCCTCAGGCTCAATATTTCTGATTCAGAGGGTCTGGGATGGCACCTGGGAATTTGCATTTCTTTCTTTTTTTTTTAAGATTTATTTTGTTTTTATTGAAAAGGGATATTTATAGAGAGAAGGAAAGACAGAGAGAAAGATCTTACATCTTGTTAGTTCAATCCCCAGATAGTCACAGCAGACAGAACTGAGCTGATTCAAAGCCAGGATTCAGGGGCTTCTGTCATCCTCTATTGCTTTCCCAGGCCACAAGCAGGGAGCGGGATGGGAAGTGGAGCAGCCAGAACATGAACAGACACCCATATGGGATCCCTGTGCTTGCAAGTGGGAAGGACTTAGCCAATTGGGCCCAGGGTTTGTATTTCTTATTGTCAGATAATGCTTATCTGCTGGCCTGGGTGCTAGGAGAGAAGGTCCTTTGATGGGGTTACTTTGCTCTAAACCCCAACATAAGCTAAGACTTTAAGTCAAAAATAGATTGACCCGACATAATTGATTCAGAGTAGAGCAACAAAATGAGTTGTTACTCTGGGTGCTGCAGGGCTGACGGGGAGCTAAACTCGCTGCCTCTTTTGAGCATGGCCAGCCACATGGCACTAGCCTGGGAAAGATCCAAACCAAGGCTCCTACTGAATGTCTGTTGTTTCCACACTAGTGTGAAGTTCAAACACCTTAAGAGCCATAGTAGATAGCAACTGTGCTATTTCTTGTGTTTGTCACGTTTGAGCTCCATTTAGGGTGGGCATTGAGGCTTAGAAGATTAAGCTTCCTCTTGGGATGCCATTTAGAGTGCCGGTTCTAGTCCTAGCTACTCAGGGCTTCCAATCCACCGTCCTAGTAATGTGCCTGGAAACACAGCAGAAGATGGCCCAAGTACCTGGGTCCCTACACCCATGTGGGAAACCTATATGGAGTTCCAGGCTCCTGGCTTCAGCCTGGCCCAGCTGTGGCTATTGAGGGTACTTGAGAAGTGAACCAGTGGATCTCTGTCTCATTCTCTCTTTCTTTCTGTTTTTCTGCCTTTCAAATAAATTTCTTTTTCTTTTTTTCTTTTAGGATTTACTTGAAGGTCAGAATTAGAGAAAGGGAAGGAGAAGCAAAGAGATTTTTCATCTTCTGGTTCACTCCCCAAATAGCCTTAACAGCTCAGGGGTAGGCCAGACCAGAGCCAAGAGCCTCCTCTAGGTCTCCCAAGTGGATGATGGAGCCCAGACATTTGAGCTGTCTTCTGTTGCATTTCTCATTAGCTTAGCAGGGAGCTATATAGGAAGTGGAGCAGCCAGGACACACTGTTAGCCCCTCAGATAAATGCTTTTTTTTTTTTTTTTTTAAGATTTATTTATTTTCATTGGAAAGTCAGATTTACAGAGAGAAGGAGAGACAGAGAGAAAGATCTTCCATCTGCCAATTCACTCTCCAAGTGGCTGCAACAGCCAGAGCTGAGCTGATCTGAAGCCAGGAGACAGGAGTTACTTCTGAGTCCCTTGTGGGTGCAGGATCCCAAGGCTTTAGGCTATCCTCCACTTCATTTTCACAAGCATGCCACAAGCAGGAAGCTGGATGGGAAGTGGAGCATCCAGGATACGAACCAGGACTCATATGGAATCCCAGCACATGCAAGGCAAGGACTTTAGCCACTAGGCTACCATGCTGGCCCCAAATAAATATTTCTTTTGGAGATCTCTATCTGGAATTAGTGGAGAGAAATTTACTGTTACAAATTGCTAGTTACTAACTAGATGATCAGCTTTATTCATCAGCAAAAGCCAAGTTCCATGGATAACATAAATAAATATGATTCTCTGCTTTAATGAAGGGCAACGTGAAGGCAGTCTGGCTGGTGAAAGGCAACATGTTCCCAACAACTGTTAGCAACTATCAACTTTGAACTGCTAATCACCTAGGTATTGATCAATACCAGGACATGAGTCAGTGAAGTTTGTGAATTCTTGTTGAAACCAAGATCCCTTTAATATTTACATGTTAAGGCAAGTTGTCATCCCTGAATGTTGCACCCTGCTGAAACTGTTGACCAGTGGAGTTCTCACCTGTTGCCTGTATACTTTGCTAATTTTTCAAGATCATTGACCACCTCTTGTCTCTTCAGAATAGCACCAGTTGTTGATGGTCGCCACAGGACTATACAAACAAGAAGAAGGCAATGACCTCTCAGTGGGGCCTAGGTTAGGCAACACCAGAAAGCTAGCTGATGTTTCTAATGAGCTCCATTCCTAATAAGCTAAAAACTTGAAAAATCAGTCTTTGTAATATGTGTAAAATGGGGTTTCTTGCCTTGCCCTCAGAAGCCCTCTTCTCATCAATCCTTTGGTTAATTTCTGGTGATCTTTAGGCCTTGTGGTATTGTTAACATTCATTAATAACATGCCTAGGCCTTTATCTTGAGTGTTCAAATAAGCATCCAACTGTAGCTTTGATAACGCTGAATATAACAGGGTATTTCAGAAATATTTCAGAAAATGAAATTGTAAGACAAATATTTTTGTACCAAATTAAGCTATATAATAATCTAATTTCCAGGAGCCTTTTGAGGAACTTTCGTGCGTTTATCTGAAATAGAGATTGTGAACCCTACTTAAGTGTGGATGAGAAAAGAACTACAATTCTGAATCAACTTTTTAAATGAATCTAATTTCTTTATGAGGTTATTTCTGCAGAGATCTCTGTTTGATCATAGAAGTATTTAAGAAGACCTTTTCATGCACCTTTGACATTGAGAAGAAATGAAATTTGGGGCTTGGGTTTTATTTTGTTTTGTTTATTTACCTGCAAGATAAAATTACAAATAGACACAGAGGTCTCCATCTGCTGGTTCACTCCCTAAATGTCCACAATGGCCATAGTTGAGCCAGGCTGAAGCCAGGAACCTAGAATTTTATCTGGGTTTCCTACATGGATTGCAGGGGCCAAAATACTTTCCTAAGCATTAGCAGGGAGCTGAATTGCAAGTGGAAAAACTGGCACTCAAGCCAATGTCTATATGGGATGCTGGCATCACAGGCAGCAGCTTAACCATGTGCCATGATACCATCCCCTCTTTGTTTTATTTTTCTCATTTTTGCTTTAACTGCCCTAGAAGCCTAGGGGTGCTCCCACATCAGCAACAGCCTTCATTTTCCTTAGGAAAAGTTAGCAACCACTTTTTTGCTAACTGCTGCACTGCCGCCCACTCCAGCCTGAGTGGCAGGTGGCTGATTGTTGCTGTGAGTAAGCTCTCAGTTAACCACAAGCAGGTGCACACATTTGCTGGGGAGTGACTTTTTCTCCACAAGTGCTTCAGTATGTACAAAATGTGGGCCTTGGTTTTGCAAAACATGTGGCTTTCTCAAAAACAAGCAAGGTTGGCATGTTCCCAGATAGGGCTTTTGAGGTCAGCAAAGAAAAATGGCTCCTGGAAGGGGACTTGAAAAGGCACAAAGGAGTGACTGCCTGAAAAAGTTGCAAGGCTTCCTTCTAGAAAGCTATGGCAACAGGAATCTGGAATGTCTATGGGAGGGTGGCAAGCCCAGACAATCAGATAAAATGCAAGCAGCATCTTCATTGTGACATCTAAATTCTTGCTGAATTGTTGGGGGAAAGCAACTTTAGGGTTTTTTTTTTTTTTTTTTTTTTCCCTGAAAAGCAGCAAGTGAAAGAGATTTATAGACAGCCTCTCTGGCTGGGACCTAGAGAAACCAGTCCCCTGTGGCACCTCTGGTCAAGTGCATCTTTAAAATAACATATCTCCTGCCATTAGGGTCAGGAATGTTCATACAGGGTCAGTGCTTTTATTGCTAGTGAAAGGCAGAGACATCCCGGTGGAGGCCTGCTCATGTCCCCCCGCCCCCGCTGCTTTCAGGCCCTCCCTCTGGACTTTGAGGTTGATGGGGAATCTTGTAAACACACACACTGCCTGCCCAGCCAGCCAGGGAGAGACCTCTGAGCTGAGGCCAAACCCCACTGCCTTTGCAATACACAGGGATCCACTCGGCCTCAGGCTGCCAGGGAAATTCCTGAGGAGGGTGAACAAGACTCGGGAACTGTCTGTCCACTCAAGTGTGAAATCCTGTTTGTTCCTAAACCCTGAAAATGGTCAGGATTAACCTCCCAGAAAAATGTGCCAATGTTTCTAGTACCCAGGTGGGTTTATTGTTTTGGTCAGTAAGTTCTAACTTCTTGCCATTTAAAGGGGGAGATCCTGCAATGCTTATTCAAGAGATTAGATCACAGACAAAAGCATAGAACATCTATGTCTAGGATAAAGAATCAACTAGAAAGGGCATCCCCGGTGCTGTCAGACCCTCATGCCTTCATTGTGTGTTGTATCTGCCTTGCCCCCTGCCCTCCTCAGCCCACCCCAGCCTACCCGTAAGTTCCCTTTACTCAGCAGCACTCTGACCCAGGTACACATTTTCTTATACATCTTCATAGTTGGATCCACCTGTAAGAGCTTCAAAATGTTTTTAGGAAATGTGTACAATTTTTAATGCCATTTTTCATAAGCTCTTGTAGCTCCCTCACACATGATTGTAGCTCCATTTTGCTCGCTTTGAACTTCTGCACATGAAATTGTGAAGTTGTAATCTTGGAGCTTGGCTCAGTGCTTATGTATGTTGTGTGTTGCATGGTCTATTTTCTTTTCTGTATGGTATTCCATTGTATGAAAATACATATATTTCTTTCGTATCATTTCTATTTTTAGGTTGGGTTGTATTTTTATTTTGGGTTGTTTCCCTTTTTGTCTTAATGTGAACTCTTCTTTTTTTTTTTTAAGATTTTAGTATTATTATTGGAAAGCCGGATATACAGAGAGGAGGAGAGACAGAGAGGAAGATCTTCCATCCGATGTTTTCACTCCCCAAGTGAGCCGCAACGGGCCGGTGCGCACCGATCCGATGCCGGGAACCTGGAACCTCCTCCGGGTCTCCCACGCGGGTGCAGGGTCCCAAAGCCTTGGGCCCGTCCTCAACTGCTTTCCCAGGCCACAAGCAGGGAGCTGGATGGGAAGTGGAGCTGCCGGGATTAGAACCGGCACCCATATGGGATCCCGGGGCTTTTAAGGCGAGGACTTTAGCCGCTAGGCCACGCCGCCGGGCCCTTAATGTGAACTCTTATAAACCTTATTCTTCTGTTGAAGTTTCTCTGCTGATAGACCTAGCAATAGATTAGTCATAAAATTTGAAAATTTCTAAAATGACGTTAACAATTAACACTCCAATTAGCAATGAATGAGGCTTCCTATTGCCTTAAATCCTTGTATGAAGTTGGTGTTGTCACCATTTCACCATTTTAAAAGTGTGGTACTCTTTTATGAGTAGATCATTGGTTGCTTAATTTTCATTTTCCAGGAAATGTAATGAAGTTAGGCCCTATTTTTGCCTATCTTTTGGGGCCATTTTGATTTCTAGTTCTGCGTACTGTTTATTGAAATGTTTAATCCATTTTTCTCCAAACTTGCCCGTCTTGTCCACTTCTTTTCCTTTTTATTTTATTGATTTGAAAGGCAGGATTACAGAGAGAGAAGGTCCTGGCTTCAGCCTGGCCCAGCCCTGGCTGTTGGGCCCATTTGGAGAATGATCTAGGATTTGGAAGCTCTTGCATTTACTAGGTCACTCCCCAAATAGCCATAACAGCTGGGACTGGACCAGGCCAAAGACAGGAGGCAGAAGTTTCATCTTGGTCTCCCACGTGGGATATCAGCATCACTTGTGGCAACTTAACCATTACACCACAACAGCAACCCTGTCTTTTTTTCTCTCCTTTAAAGATTTGTTTCATTTATTTGAGAAACAGAGTGACAGAGCAAGACAGAAATTCCATCTGCTGCTTCACTCCCCAAATGGCCGTAATTGCTAGGACTGGGACAGCCAAAGTCAGGAAGTAGTAACTGTGTACAAACCTCCCACGTGGATGACAGGGAACAAACTACTTCTGGTGTCATCCACTACTTTCCCAAGCCCATTACCAGAGTGCTGTGTTGGAAGTAGAGCAACCAGGAAGAACTGGTGCTCCAGTATGAGATGCCAGCATTGGAACATCTTCATGCCAGCTTGAAGTGGTGACTTGACCTACTACACCGTTAACACCAGGCTTCAATCATCTTTTTATTTTTTTTAAGGTTTATTTGCTTCTTTTTATGTATTAAAAGACAGAGTGACAGAGAAAGAAAAGAGTTCTTCCATCCATTGGTCTATTCCCCAAATGGCCACAATAGCCAGAGATGGGTCACCCCAAAGCTAAGAATCAGGAATTACATTCAGATCTCTTATGAAGGTGGTAAGGCTCATGCACCTAGGCCATTGACTGCTGCCTCCCAGGATGCATCAGCAGGAAGCTGATTGAGAAATGGACTAAGTAAGACTGGAAATGACTCTCTGATGGGATGCACATGTCTCAACCAGCAGCCTAATCCATGGAGCCATTATGTCTGTTCTAGCTGATTCCACACGGTTTACTGGCCTCAAGGCCAGTGAGGGGTTGTTGAAATTTCTCATTATCAGTAGGGTGTGTTGTTATGCTTTCACAGAGGATGTTTTGTAGTAATGTGGATGACCAGATTTGGAAGCATCTTAGTGTTTTCTAATGCAGAGAAGTCAAGATGTGCTCTTTCCTGAGGATGTCATCTTTTGTGATGGTCCAGATGCTGCTTTTGTCTGATTTATACTCTCCTTTATTCATCCACTGATCACAATACTCCCTGCTAATAACTTATCTCAAACTAGTAACCAAGGTGGAATACTACAAGCTGATTGTAATGGTCTGCTGGTTATTATTTTTTTTCCTTTAAGATTTGTTTATTTATGAAGTCAGCGTTATAGAGAAAGAGGTGTTCCCATGCTGTTTCACTCCCTAAATGGCTACAGTGACCAGCACTGGGCTAAGCCAAAACCAGTACCAGGATCTTCAGGCTCAACTTGTCACCCGTGTGGGTGGCAGGAGCCCAAACACGTGGGCCATCATCTACTACTTTTCCCAGGCCCATTAGCGGGGAGCTGGCTCGGAAGTGGAGCAGAATGAGATGCCAGTGTTCCAGGGAGTGGCTTTACCTAAGATGCCACACGCTAGCCGCTGCTGATAGGTTTTAAATGGCATGTTCATTGTTTGGGTTTTACTTTTTCTGTGACTTTTTTGTTATTGAATTAATATTTGGAATTTGGACTTATTTTACAAAAACATGCAGGATATGAAGTTGGCATTTGGTGAAGCCACCAAATTGTGAGTGCCAATTCAGGTCCCGGCTGCTCTACTTCTGATCTAACGCCCTGCTAATGCACCTGTGAAAGCTGCAGCTGGTGGCCCAAGTACTTGGGCTACTGCCGGTCATGTAGGAAACTAAGAAAAAGCTGGTTACTTGATTTCCCAAATGGGCCCTGACTCTTGTAACGATTTGGGGAATGAACTAGCATAAAGAAGATCTCTCAGGCTTGGTGGCGTGGCCTGGTGGCTAAGGTCCTCGCCTTGATCCCATATGGCCGCTGGTTCTAATCCTGGCAGCTCCACTTCCTCTCTATCTCTCCTCCTCTCAGTATGTCTGACTTTGTAATGAAAATAAAATAAATCTTAAAAAAAAAAAAAAGATCTCTCTATCTCTCCATCTCTCTCTCAATAAATAAATAAATATTTTTAAAAATACTGCAGTTAGGCAATGGTGGATCTTTATCTCCACATGGCAGAGACAACCTAGCAGTGAATTACTGGCATCCATAGGGGAAGCTGGCGGTTTCAGATGGTGGCTTCACCCACTTCACCTTGATACTAACCTCAAATGGCTGACTAAAAGACATAGACTGAACTCTCCTTAAAATGATCCCTAAGCTACTTTCTATTAATGTGCATTGGAGTTGCTTTTCAGTAACTGATTAATACCAAAATAAGGTCTTCATGAATGAATATTCATTGTTAATTAGGTGCTGCTTTGTAATTAATCTTTAATAATTTATTGATTTATTCAGACAGCGTTTCTTATCTTGCAACTGGGATGCATTCTTATTGTGTATAGTTAAAACTACTCTTGGAAATTCTTGAAGATGACATTGAAAACTAAAATTTCCTTCAGTATGTCCAACATAGACAGTGTTTCTCCGTAGCTATTTCCTGTTAGGTACTAACTACAAAAGCTGTTTGTGTTTTAACAGAGGTGGGTTAAATTCTAGAAAAACCTCATTGCTGTCGGATGCTTTTAGTATAAGGGACACAGAAAAATATCTTTTTCTTTAAAGATTTATTTAATTTTATTGTAAAGTCAGATATGTATGTAGAGGAAGATCTTCTGTCCATTGATTCACTCCCCAAGTGGCCACAATGAGCGGAGCTGTTCCACTCTGAAGCCAGGAGCCCAGATTCTCTTCTGGGTCTGCAACACGGGTGCAGGGTCCCAAGTCTTTGGGCTGTCCTCAGCGGTTTTCCCAGGCCACAAGCAGGGAGCTGGATGGGAAACAGGGCTGCCAGGATTAGAACCAGCGCCCATATGGGATCCCTGCATGTTCAAGGCGAGCACTTTATCCACCAGGCTACCACACTGGGCCCCAGATAATAACTTTATACTTCCATGTCTTATCTGTTCTTCACCATGAGTTTGTTGAAGAATGAAGGATAAAATTTCTCCCTCACTATTCTTCCCTCTCTTCTGCCCTACAACTGACTGTTTACATTAAGTTAAAAGCAACTATGTATGTCACATGGTATTGTTCTTACATGTTAGGCAGGCATATTTGTTAAATTAATAAGTTTATGCTAGCAGCTTCTAATCTAGTGAGATCCTGTTTTCAGCAAAATTAACAATAACCCACAGAAACAGGCAAATGCTAGACTGGAACATGGAAAACATACTGGTGAGTGGTTTTGATGATCAATAACAAAACCTGCTGTCCTGATTTTGCCATTTGTAGGATCTGTACATGCCTTTGCCCTTTGTAAAAAAAAAAAGAAAAATCACTGGCCAACTTCTTTTAAAACAAATGGACAGACGATAAAAGAAATTACTAAGAAAAATAAATATTAACCCAGGGTGTGACAGCTGACCTTTTATTATGAATAAACTGGATTGTGGCATATTTTAATTTTCAGGAAGCCCAAACCAGTTTCCCAAGATTGTCAGTGTGCTTAAGCCAGTGCAACTCAGGTTTCAAATGAATAGAAGGATTTATTCTGATGTAAGAACAGGTGCCGAGTGACTTTTTATTTCCTATAGTAATGTGGAAAGCTATTTGTTCACCTTCAAGAAAAGTCAAAAGCCTGGTTTGAAATGTGATGTTAAGTACAAGTCATAGAATCCCCATGCTAGTAACACTTACTTTCATTGTCTGTTTTTACTGAAAGAAAGTTTATGTAGAGTTTACTCAGTGAGTACACACTGTCCTGTGCTAAGTTCGGGGAAACTTGATAGCTCCAGAAAACAGCTTTTTGTGTGGGCATTAATGAAACACCTAAACTGATTAGATAACAAAAAGGACTGTTGTTTTTTTTTAAGTTTTGTGTTTGTACTTGTGAAGTCATAATTATTGGTGTAAATATGCATATGAGTAAAATACCTTCAATTGGTAATGTATGTGAGTATTTGTGAAATCTTATAAAGAGCTGTTTACTTAAACTCCTTTAAAAGACAGCTGGTTCATTCCAAAGAACTCCATCCTGGTGGAGTGCCATTTCTGCTACCTTCCCAGATACATGGAAAGTGAGCAGCTGGGTCTCAAACAGCCTAAAATGTGGGAGGTGGACTTTCCAGGCAGTAGCTTAACCCACTGCACCAGAGCACCGTCCCCAGGAATGAACAATTTATGATGTAGCATGGTACACTGTCGGCCAGACAGAGCCTGTCTGGGGCCATGTTTGGTTATCCCGTTTGATCTAGGCATGTGGAATGAATGGTGTGGAAGGAAATTCATCTTGTTTCAATATTCTGTTCTCCAGTTGTGGGGATGGGAAGACGATCAGCTTTAGCATTATGACTTACGTTGGAGCAAACTCCATGGAAGGTGAAAAGGGGGTGAGAGGGAGCTATGCCTTTCCAGAGTCAGAGGTGTTCCTCTGAGCTCTCAAGGACACTGTTCAGGGAATCTCTTGGAGAAAAGGGTCACAGAATACAACATTGAAGAACTTGGCCTTTGGAGCCCAACAGAGCAGGCTTCCTTCTGGCTTCTCCACACAAGACAAGGCATGAGCCAATGACTTAGTTTCTCTAAACCCCACTCTCTGCCCTGAGGAGAGTGAATAATAATAGTACCTCTCACCACGGAAGGTTGTGTTGAGCCTTATTTGAGATATATACTACTCAAAAAGAATGCCTAAACTTACTGACACTTAGTGACCTCCGCAAAGCTAGCTAATGGTAAAGGCAGGAAGAACAGTGGATGACTGCAAAACATGTTGCTAGCGAAACCCAAGGTCTTCCTCAAATCACATTAAGTGAATTGACACGTACCTCGTGAGGTCAACAATTATATAATTATAAAATACCAAAATGCTAGCTGAGAAAGGTGTGGGCTTCATGCATCTTAATAAATAAGAGTGAAAACAGGTAATACTGGCCTGCCCTATATATAGGTCCTGCCCTATATCACAGAAAATGCTCTTCAAATGAGTGCCCCAACTGTTTAAAGAGATGGCCTCTGAGAAAAGAAACATGGCCCTGTGAGGTCTAGTAGAGCCTAAAATAAGTGCCCAAGAAAGCTTCACAAAATCCTGATCAAATGGGTATTCATTCATCAAACAGCAGAATACCCAACTCTTCCACATTTTTAAAAAATGAATGTTTATTTATTTACTTGTTTGAAAGGCAGGAGAGCAGAGGGACAGGGAGAGAGATGGTAGAGAAACAGATCTTCCATTTGCTGGTTTACTCTTCAGATGGTCACAATGGCCAAGGACGCTCCAGGCTGAAGCCAGGAACCAGGAGCTCCGTCAGGGTTTCACATGAGTGCTCACTTTCCCAGGCACATTAGCAGGGAGGTAACTCAGAAGTAGGGTCAGGGCCCAGCGTGTTAGCCTGTTGGCAAGAGTCCTCGCCTTGCATGTGCTGGAATCCCAAATGGATTCTAGTTCATACCGTGGCTGCTCCACTTCCCTTCCAACTCCCTGCCTGTGGCCAGGAAAGCAGTGGAGGATGGGAGAGCCCAAAGCCTTGGGACCTTGCACCCATCTGGGAGACCCAAAAGAAGCTTCTGGCTCCTGGCTTCAGATCAGTGCAGCTCCAGCTGTTGCAACCACTTGGGGAGGGAACTTGCAGGTGGAGGTTTTTCCTCTCTGTCCTCCTCTCTCTCTGCAAATCTGATTTTTTAATAGAAAGAAACCTTAGGGAAAAAAAAAGGAAGAAGAAGAAAAAGTAGAGTCACTGGAACTTGACCAGTGTTCCTATGAGACACCAGCATTGCAAGTGGTAGTTTTACGCAACAACACAGTGCTAACCAGTCATTGTATTTCTGGGTGTGCTAAGGAAATCATAGAATCATAGTGGAATGGTCTACTGCCTTCTTATTCACTGATAGATGGCTGTTATAAGTAATTGATGAATTGATGGCCTGATTGTTTTGACAACCAATATTTCAACCAAGTGAATATGACATGGCCACCAAACACAAGCAGGAGGGGACCAATTTGTGGCAAAACAAATTTAGTTACCACATGAGCACTGGATTAAGGACTAGCTGCTGTACTTCCAGTTCAGCTCCCTGCTAAGGTAGGAAAGCAGCAACAAATGGCCCAAGCACTTGAGTCCCTGTCACCCACATAGGATGCCAGAGGAAGTTTCTGGACTCTTGCATTTTCTTCCCTCTTTCTCTGTAATGCTGCCCTTCCCAAAAAAAAATTGGTATTTTAAAAATAGATAACATTTAGGAGAATGCTATAAGGACATGGGAAAAGTATATATATAAATGTGAAGAATGCTATGTAAAATACAACATGAAAAGTGTACGATTACCATAATTAGGTCATGCAATAGATGCATGCCAAAAAATATAAACGTCAAAATATTGAGTTGAATGTCAGATCTGGAGACTGTTACCTCTTAGAATCCATACCTTATGTGTTAGCACAGCCGAATGTGCTATCACTAGTTACTATTTCACATCTCTCTCATCTTGTGACTGGATAACTGGTGCCTGACATTTGTGTCTGACACTACTGTGCTGTATTTCTTTTTGTAGTGATGAAAATGCCAGAAAAGATTTAAAGACACTGCCAGCATTTCCTACCAAAACGCTTCAGGAGCATCCGTCCCTTGCTTACTGGTAAGATAACAGATGACCATTCTCAGAGCTTCCTGTGGGAACTACATGCTTTTCAGGAAATTAGAAGAAACACAAATGAAGAAAACATTAACTTACCCATCAAATATATCAAAGTGACCATAGATAGACAGCCATCCTTTCTTTCTTACGGATTTATTTTTAATTTTGTTTATCCTTTGCTTGAAAGGTGTGGTTACAGAGAAACAGGGAGAGACAGAGTGGGACAGAATTATCTCCCATCTGCTGACTCATTCCCCAAAAGGCTACAACCACCAGAACTGAACCTGACCTAAGCCCAGGAGTCTGGAGCTTCAACTAGGTTTCCCACATGGATTGCAAGGGGACCCAAACGTTTAGGCCATCCTCCACTGTTTTTCCAGATACATTAGCAAAGAACTGGATCAAAAGTGGAGCAGCTGGGTCTCGAACCCGTACCCATATGTGATGCTGATCCTGCAGGCTTATCAAGCCGTGTCATGGCACCATACTATCAAGATGGGTTTCACTGTCATTTGTAGGGAACTGCTCTGTGGCCTTTCAAATGCACAAAATGCCTGGGAAGTATGTCTTTGGGGAGACATGCTCCATGTGTGTGCTGTCACTGTGCAAAGCAGCCTTGACCCTGTGTCATGCAGTATCAGTCTTAGAAAACGCAGGAGGTTTCCTTAAAGACTTGCAGCTTTTTCTATAGGCAGATACCATTATGCATTTAGGGTTGTTTTGTTATTTTCTCTTTTAACGAGTTCGTAGTTCCCACCTTCCAGCCCACTTTTTTTTTTTTTTAGGGCATTACTTTCTTTCACTTGAATTAAACTTTTAAATATTTTCTTCTTGATTTCAGTCTCCAAATCCCCTGGATACTTGTTGGGGAGAAAAAGCACAACTAAATAAAGATTAAAAGCAAACATTCAATATTGATAGTATTAACAATGCAGTTGAAATGTGTTTCCCAAATGCATAGTGACAGTAAGTCTTGAGGCTACATTGTAGCCTGATTTTGGAGTCCCCTAGATAAATCATTGCTATTTGATAATTTCTTACAGGGAGGAGACAGAAGAATGATTTTTAGTCATACAGATATAAAAATGTTTACTCTCTTAGATGATATTTGAGATACAATAGAAGAGTTCCTTGTCAGAAAGCAGGATGAGGTAGCTGGTGTAAAATTTGCCTGAATTCAATTTATTCTTTCCTTCCTGGCCAACACATTTTACCCCAGAATAGTAATCAAGGATTTTCTCTTAGAAGAGTGACTCCATGAGACAGAGTTTTACGCACTGTACTCAAACTCAGAGATGGTTTTAATTCTTTTTTAAAATTTATCGAGTAATTTAAAAAGGGAAATCTTTAATAATGAATGCTTCTCTTTTTTGAAGTTAAAAATTTATTCTTATTTATTGGAGAGAGAGATCCCATCTGCTGGATTTTTTTCCCCCAGGTGCTATCAATGGGCAGGACTGGGTCAAACCATAACTGGGAACTGGGAACTGGGAACTCAGTCCTGGTCTCCCATAGGATAGTAAGGAACCAGCCACTTGAGCCATCACCTGCTGCCTGCATGGATACATGTTAGCAGGAAACAACAGTTGAGAGCAGGACCAGGACCCAAACACAGGCTCTCTGATATGGAACACTGACATCTTAACCAGCATCTTAATTGCTAGCCTTAATACCCGCCCCAGACTCCCTTTTTGAACCATAGAAACAGTAGGTCATATGCTCAAGATGTCCCAACAGTGCACTCCAGATGACTTTTAATATCTTTATTTTGAATACGTCATATTTCATGTAGTTGATGCAGAAAGTATTGTTTTTTTCCATTTGAGAAACCGCCATTATTTTCCCACTTTCCAATAAGGTAAATGCGTTAAGAATACATTCATAGTCTTATGTTGTATAAATTTACAAAATAAAGTTAAAGATTATAATGGAGGTAATCAGATGTCTGAAATTCAGGAATCTTGTCCTATAGAAACAAACATTAGCCAGATTCTGTCTTCTAAACATGGTAGTGAAAGCCTCCCCGAGCAGGTTTCCAGGAACCACCCGAGCATCTGCAATGGTATCTGTGTTTCAAAAGATCATATCTTGCCATAATGCTCAGTGTTCATTTTGTTGTCTTGCAGTGAGGACAGAGTAATTGAACATTATTTGAAAATCAAAGGTCTAACTCGAGGTCAAGCTGTGGTGCAGTAAGTATCTTTCTTGGATCTCTTGGATCATGTCTTACATTGATATCACCAATTCAGATGCTTGCTAGTGTCAGACAGGTAATGGAGATGAGAACTGGAGGCCAGACGTGGGGCAGTCGAGAGTGGAAGGAATCGTGGGGAAACAAAGTTTTCATCCTGGATAGAGGCAAAGTTACTCAATATTGTCAGCTCCTCTGATACTTCCCCCAAAAAGCTGGAAAATCATACTTTTACTCTCAAATATTAGGAAGTTATCTGAAGAAAAATCTAGTATTATATGAACAAAACATAACCCTTCTAGAGAGTGTTTGATTTTTTTTTTAAAGATTTATTCATTTTATTACAGCCAGATATACAGAGAGGAGGAGAGACAGAGAGAAAGATCTTCCGTCTGATGATTCACTCCCCAAGTGATCTGCAACGGGCCGGTGCGCGCCAATCCAGTGCCGGGAACCAGGAACCTCTTCTGGGTCTCCCACACGGGTGCAGTGTCCCAAAGCTTTGGGCCGTCCTCAACTGCTTTCCCAGGCCACAAGCAGGGAGCTGGATGGGAAGTGGAGCTGCCGGGATTAGAACCGGCGCCTATATGGGATCCCGGGGCTTTCAATGCGAGGACTTTAGCCGCTAGGCCACGCCGCCGGGCCCGAGAGTGTTTGATTTTTTTAAACTGTGACTCGGGATGGAAGAAGCAGTGCTATTGCTGCTGGATGATGTGGATTTTTTGTGCTACCAAGAGCAAACCACAGAAGTATAGCAATATTGTTGTATTTCATGACTTGCAGAGCCACCACCCATTCATTATAGGCAATTCACTTCCCAGATTAAAATTTTTAACTTATAAAAACAGATCCATTTTAGGTACATTATTGCTGTAGTTATTGTAAAATAACCTCTATGGCCAAAGAAATTTCAAAAAAAACACTGAGTATAACATAGAACAAGTGAAAACTGTAACCAGGACTTAATAATCACTAAATTCAAGGTCAACATATAGATTTGCCTTACTCTCCTTGCTATTGCTCTGGTCTTTTTATCTTAATACACCTGGCAGCCTTCAAGGTAGAAGTAAGAGGTAACTGTCCTGAAGTTGAATCTTTGGCATTTTAATCGATGTGTCTATTTCCTGAGCTGAACACGAAAGACTAACAGTTTTCTAATGGGATTTAAGGTTAGATTAGTGGGCATATTACACAATACTCAGTGTTTTTGCTTATGTGCAAGGTCCTTTAACTTCTCTTGGTAACTTTCAAGTAGCTCCAAACAAAAGGCCTTGTAACTTGGTTAAAAAAAAAAAAAAAGTTCTTGCTGTGGTATCTGATTCACTTTGTTAGAATCTAGGCGTGCAGTTGAACTGCCTGACCTTGCTCATTTCTTAACCTGTTGTGGTTATTTACATGTAGGACATGCGCTTTAAAAATTTGTGAACTGTACAGTGTCCAGAGAAGTTGATCTTCAAAATGTCATTTTTAAAGAAGTTTACTTAGATGAAGCAGCACACCCAGTTCCTGGAGGCAGAGGGGAAATTCTTTCCAATGTTGTCTGCCTTGAACATGCATAGTAAATACTTGTTGAATTACAAAAGCCAATGGTGGCATCATTGCTTTAATTTTCATATTTAGGAGGGTGTATTTTTTAAGTCATGCGTACATGAAATTCAGACCCTCAAAATAAATGTTTTAAAGAGTTACAACAGATGTTTGCGATGATTTAACCTCTCCCACAATCATTAAGGATACCTTTATTTTTTGTTTATTATAAGCATGACTCAAAATTGATGGTCCTTGCTTATATCATTAGGTGGTTCCTTTCAAAATATCTATGTGATTTGAAAGTATAATACAGTATGCTTCTAAGTCATGGCAATTTTAATATGCAAAAAGTAATACTTGCTATAGCTTTTTAAAGTGGAGGTTCTGCTAGGTACTGATAACATTAGAAGAAGGCAAAACCTATTACTTTCCTAAATGGTTTATTTTCTTTCTACTTGAGTCAAAAACATTAGTGCTGCTTACAACAACAAAAAAAATATATATATATGAACTTTTTTTCAATCTCTTTTCTCAAGTGATTTTTTATTAAGGTTATAATATATACTCATTTGCCACAGGTATATGAAAATAGTGGAAGCTCTGCCAACTTACGGAGTCCATTATTATGCAGTAAAGGTAAGCACTTTACTATCACAAATGCTTTCATAATGCCTATTATGGCAATTCCAAAGCAAAATCTGCTTTTTAATTTTTTTTTTAATTTATTTGCTTCTTTGGAAAACAGTTACAGAAAGAGAGAGGAAGATGTCTTGCATCTACTGGTTGGTCCTCCAGGTAGCTGCAGTGACCATGTCCGGGCCAGGCTGAAGCCAGGAGCTTCAACTGGGTCTCCAGATGCTTGGCAGGATGCCAGACACTTGAGCCACCTTCCATTGCTTTTCTGAAGCTATTAGCAGTGGCTGAACCAGAAGAGGAGATGAACCAGAGCCCATATGGGATGCTGGTGTTGTAGGCAATGGCTTTACCTGAAATGTTACAGTGCCAACCCCACAACATCGACTTTCAAAGCTCACTTATACCAACACACATGTATTTGTAAACTGTCTTAGAATGGCAGCATTTAGAATAGGATTTTCTTAAATTTTTAGCAAATTATAAAGCACACTGGTGTTTTTTTTTTAATGTGTGCTCTGTTCATGTTTTGTCAAGCTTTTTGTTAGTCCTAAAATGTTCATATGCACTTTGCCCGGTTCAATTTTCCATTTTCCAGTTGTTCACCTTTAGGCTGCCACCAAATCTTCATTTGATAATGCCGTGTGTGTGTGTGTGTGTGTGTGTGTGTGTGTGTGTGTGTGGCTTCCAACGTTAATTTACAACTTCGTGAAGTGCTGAAGTTTTTACAGGAATGGCCACACCACTTTTCAATCAATATGTTTTGCCCTTGCTTAGTATTTTCAGAAATGTGAAGTAGGGAGAAATGTGACTAAGAAATATTATAAAATGATGAGGAATAAAGGATGGTGATAAGAAGGGAATCTAACTTAGAAGAGGAGTAATTTTATAATTGAGGAGTTCTTGAATAACTTCATGTCATGTCAGTGTTTATATCAGTAGACAATTCAGAATGATAAGGGATAACTAGTAGATATTTGCTGTAATAAGGATACCGAGTATTAAAAATATGTACCAACTTATTTAACTTCTACTGATTCTAATTTGCATATAAGTATTTGGCTCCACATAAGTTTTCCTTTTCCTGTGTCAATGAACCACACTCCTTCCATTTTCAGAAGTATGTGAAACTGATTATTCAAACATCCATATGTAATCCCAGTGTGTGCAAGGCAAGGATTTAGCCACTAGGCTATCACACTGGGCCCAAGAAGGCATTTTTGTAACAAGTTTATTTAGGTAATATTTATTTGCCAAGACAGCTTTTGCTGATGCTTGTTAAAAAAATGAAATTGGGGGCCCGAAATAATAGTTAGTGACTAAATCCTCACATTGCACTTACCAAGATCCTATATGGGTGCCAGTTCGTGTCCCACCTGTTCCACTTCCCATCCCGCTTCTATTTATGGACTGGGAAGCAGTAGAGGATGGCCCAAAGCCTTGGTACCCTGTACCCATTTTGGAGATCCAGAGGAGGCTCCTGGCTTTGGATCAGCTCAACTCTGGCCATTGTGGCCATTTGGGGAGTAAACCAGCAGATGGAAGGTTTTTCTCTCTGTCTTTTCTTCTCTCCATAGATCCAATCTGCCTTTCCAATAAAAATAAATTAATCTTTTAAAAAATGAAATTGGAAAACAGTACTTCACTTGTGGTAAACTTAACAATTGGGTATTGAATCTCATACTTTTCTGTCTTGTAGGATAAGCAAGGACTTCCTTGGTGGCTTGGAATCAGCTATAAAGGAATTGGCCAGTATGACTTACAAGACAAGGTGAAGCCACGAAAAGTAAGTGTGCATCATTTCAGAAACTGATGAGGGCTTTGGGCTATTCTGGAATGGGCCACATCACTTTAAAGGGGTACCATGATCAGTCTAGGACAAAGAACTTTAAGACACAAGTGTGAATATTTATAACTCACATATGTGCCATTTGCATGAGTCCATATCTGGTCATTTTTTCATATTTATTTTATGCATTTCATAAAATGGTGCTTTAAAAATTGGAATGAAGGGCCTGGCACGGTAGCCTAATGGCTAAAGTCCTTGCCTTGTATGCACCATATGGGCATCGGTTCTAAACCCAGCTGCTTTACTTAGCATCAACACCCTGCTTGTGGCATGGGAAAGCCCAAAACCTTGGGACCTGCACCTGTGCGAATGATATGGAAAAAGCTTTCTTCATTCCAGAAGAAGCTCCTGGTAGCTGGCTTCAGATCAGCTCAGCTCTAGTCCTTGCAGCCACTTGGGGAGTGAACCAGCAGATGGAAGATCTTTCTCTCTGTCCTTACCTCTGTAAATCTGCCTTCAAGTAAAAATAAATAAATCTTAGAAAAAAATTGAAAAAAAAAAGAAAATTATATCCAAATCATAATCCACAGTGTTGATTAAAAAGTTGTGATCTCTTAGATTTGTATTTTCTAGAGCTAAAACAAGTTAAATTATTTAGTGTTAAAAATCTCCTTATAAGTCCATTCCTCTTGGCCCAAGCAAAAGTGAACATGAGCGCCCATGTGAGAATTAAGGAGTATGGGCCTGGCGCAATAACTCAGTTGGCTAAATCCTCACTTTGCAAGTGCTGGGATCCCATGTGGGCACCAGTTCATGTCCCTGCTGCTTCTCTTCCCATTCAGCTTCTTGCTTTTGACCTCAGAAAGAAGCTGAGAATTGCCCAAACCCATGGGACCCTGCACCTGTATGCATGACCCAGAAGAAGTTCCTGGTTCCTGGCTTTGAATCAACTCAGCTTAGCCGTTGCAGCCATTGGGGAGTGAACCAGCATCTCTCCTTCCCTCTGTAAATCTGTATGGCTTTCCAATAAAAACAAATAAATCTTTGGAAAAAAAAAAAGAATTAAGGTGTACACAGGGATCACCTTCCAGCAGCCCTTGGCTTTGTTGGTGTTACAGCGACATAAAGACTGGTTCATGTTGTGGTGTGTGATGGTTGGCTTTGCCAGTCTCCCTGTGCTGTGCTGCCATCACTGGGTGTCACCAGAATGAAACAATGGTCTATAATAACAGACCTTGGTCAGGCTCCCTGTATTATCACAACCCGACATCACAGGCATAAATAGCTACCATCACTTCCCAGTTTCTCTTTCTGTAATGTGCACTGAAGAAGAAAAAAAAATTCTTCATAAATCAGTATGGATGTGTGCCTCTTCTAGTTTCAGTCACTTCCAACTTGAGTCACTGCTCAGTCTTCCTTGTGTTAAGAAAGCAAGTAAAGCTTCATTCTTCTCCCCATTTTGTGGTTGTGAAATTGAGGCAGGTAGCAGAGAAGGCTGGCCTCAGGTAAACCACAGCCCCTGCTCAAGGCTAACGTAGCTTTCCTGGATCAGACTAGTTGGGCACTAAGGCTTCTTATCAGAATTTATCAGTGAAATCAAAAGCAGTATCCTTCAACCCCCAACCACCTGCAAGAGAGATAGTGTGAGAAGTATGTCTGCAATGTTACAATTAGCGTTTTGTTTCTGTGAGCCCTGCTATCAAGGTGAGTTTCAATAAGGAATACAAGAGCAGAGATTTAGCCCAGTGGGTAAGACACCTTTGTCCCAGCTGAGGGTGCCTGGGTTTGATCCCTGACTCCATCAGCCTGCGGATGTAAGTCCTGGAAGGCAGTTGTGCTGGCTCAGGGAGTTGGAATGCTGCTACCCACATGTGAGGCGCAGGGTTGACTTTGCAGCTCCCGGCGTCAGCCCTGGGCCAGATCTGACCATTGTAGGCATTTGGGGAGTGAACCAGTGAATACAAAGTCCCTCTCTCTTTTACCTCTGCCCCACTCTCTGTTTAATCTCTAAAATGATCTAATTTCTAAAAATCAAATAAGGTAAACATGCTTAACTTCCAAGAAGAATGAGTAGTATTGTTCTTGCTTGTGCTTGACAATGTACTTATAGCATGGAATTCCTAATCGATATTTTATACCAGAATAATATATCTCTATTGTAAAAAGAAAGTTAGCAAATCAGCACACACTGCAGACATATGCCATCTGGGACAGCAAGGCTTCCTGCAGCCCTCATCCTGCTCCTTGTTAAGCACCCTAAGGACACTGACACTGGTTCAGTTAGGCTTTGTCAGCGTATATCCTAAACATCTGCAAAGAGGGAGAAATATTACCAGCTACACTATTGTATACCTTGTCGTAGCTCTCCAACTCACTTCATTTTACTCTTTTTTTTTAAATTTTATTTGTGTTTATTTGAAAAAGCAAATAGACAGGAACAAACAGAAAGTTCCCCTATCTACTAATCAACTCCCCAAATTCCTTGTTTTTTTTTAAAGATTTATTTATTTTTATTTAAAAGTCAGATATACAGAGAGGAGGAGAGACAGAGAGGAAGAATTTCCATCTGATGATTCACTCCCCAAGCGGCCGCAATGGCTGGAGCTGAGCCAATCCGAAGCCAGGAGCCAGGAGCTTCTTCTAGGTCTCCCACGCGGGTGCAGAGTCCCAAGGCCCTGGGCCGTCCTTGACTGCTTTCCCAGGCCCAAGCAGGGAGCTGGATGGGAAGTGGGGCTGCCGGGATTAGAACCAGCGCCCAAATGGGATCCCGGGCGTGCATGGCGAGGAGTTTAGCCACTACGTTATCGTGCCGGGCCCAACTCCCCAAATTCTAACAGCGACTGGGATTGGGCCAGGCTGAAGTTCCATGCCTGGGACTCAACTCCAGGTCTCCCGTGGTAGGTGATGAGGATCCAACACTTGTGCCATTGGCTCCCTCTCGGAGTGTGTTTCCGCATAAAGTCTAAATCAGGAGCAGAGCTGAGACTCATATCCTGCCATTTTAAGCTATCCCAAGATGAAATGTGGGGGTCTTAACCACTGCTCCAAATGCTCCTCTTCACTCTTTTTAAACCTTCATAATTTTCCATTACAAGGAAATATATAATATTTAATCAATTATCTTGTGATGAGTATTAAGATTATTTCTCTGTTGGGACCAGGGCATCGCAGGATGTAATAAGCAGTATCAGTCAAGGCAAATAACTAACCCATAATTTGTCAATGTTGTAAGACCAGATTATTTTCCATCATATTATTTTAAGATAGAAATATTCTTCTGTACTGAGTTTTACTTTAAGAAATTATATTAAAAATGCAACCAGTGTTTCTATTTTTCTGAATCTTGCTTATAAAAAATAATGTCTTAAATCAACTCACAAGCAATTTCTTAGCTAATGGGGCTTGATAAGCTTGAGATTCCCACAGAATATAAATGCATGTGCTAGAAGCAAGCAGGCTTTCTGCCCAGATAACCGTGAGTCAGAAATTGCACAGCAAATACTACATCTCATTTCCTCTCCTGTGCCCATGACTCAGGCCTTTCTTTACATTCACAGCTTTGCAGAGATCGGTAAATATTGCTTGACACTCATCATCATCAGCTTTGCTTGTTCATTCCAGAATCTATACAAGGATCGGAAGCTGCTGCCTTCTTCTTATTATTATTATTTTTTAATTTGCTGAGTTTTCTAATTCCAGTTTCAAGACATGCCACTCCATTCAAAAAGGTCATAAACAGATTATCCTGTGTATCATTTTCTTTCCTTCTTTCTCTACATTATTTAAGGGAGTGTCTATTTCCCTTCTTTCTTGCTCTGTTAAAATCTGACTGGAGATCTTGCTTAGGTTTATTTATTTTCTGTCCCAGACACCTTGAGCACTGAATGGGAGGGAGCCAGTTCTCCGAGTCCCTCTCCTGACCCAGTTTGTGCAGATGGAATGATGCATAATTTAAAGGCCCACGAGCACTGACATAAAAGGAGGATCATGCTTCAGCTGTTTGCATGGACCTGCACACTCAGTGCGTTTACCAGTGACAAGGCAGGAATGAAGGTCAAATTGGCAAACCCCAGCGAAGAAAAGGCTGACACAGGAGGCCCAAGACGTCCAATGTCTTGAGCCACATGCCTGCCTTATCACAATTATGTGCCCTAAAGGCAGACCAGAAGGAGGGAGCTTTACCAAGAATGAGAGCCTGGGGTGGGAAGTATTATTTGGAAAAGGACTTGTTCCAAGAACACTAGCAGAGGCCTTCTAGCTTTCCATAAAGTATCTGGGATCACCTCGGAATGTTGGGGACTCCATTTATTTTATCTCCCAGAGCACCTAGCAATTGCTCTTGATGTGTCTTACCCATAAGGCTTTTTCACCAGCCTGAGAAGCCGGAAATTGTTGAGAATCACTGTGGAACCAAGCCAAGAGCAGAACTTTAGGAAGCTTCATAGACCTTATCTGTGAAGTCTGTGTGCTGTGTGACTCAGGGCATGTTGTTCAGTCATTCTTGAAAACTGGTTTCCTCCTAGGCCTCCAACTGCTTAGTGTGGTTATAGAAGGGCTGAATGAGATTGATTCAGTACTATTCGTGATACACAGTCATCACTAGGTAACTGGTAACTATTCACTGTTTGTAGGGAGATAGTGAGAGAAATGGGAACTAGTTTTGCACCCCTGTTGCATGAGAGGGACCCCACATTCCTGCAGATTCATAGTTCCTGTCTTCCATCTAAGAGTCCACTCTCAAATCTGTTCTTTTCAGAGGCTTGAAAACCCTTCTCCCCACTTACTCTCTAGAATTTCAAAAGCATGACGTAAGTTAAGAAAGATTTAATTTTTTAAAAGATTTATTGATCTATTTGAAAGGGAAAGCAATAGAGGACAGAGAAATCTTCCATCTGCTGGTTCACTCCCCAGATTATCACAGCAGCAAAGACCGGTGCAGACTGAAGCCAGGAGTCAGGAACTCCATATCAGGCTCCCACATTAGCGACAGGGATCTAGGTACTTAAGCCATTTTCTACTGTATTCCCAGGAGCATCAATTGGAATGAGATTGTTTGCAGAGCAACTGGGACTTGAACTGGCACTCTGATATAGGATGTTGGCATTGCAGCCTATGTTATAGTATTGAGCCCCAAAGGAAAACATTTTAATTTCCAAGTTAGAATCTACAAAAATTCAGAACATAAGCATTTTTGCTTTCTGATCTCCCTATTTTTATAAACTCTTTATTGCAAGCAAGAACTCAATTCCAGATCCTTGGTGGTTTGGACTTAAAACCTGGTGAAGCTTTTCTTAAATACACATTTGTGTCCTGCTTTTGTTTATTTGAATTTCAGGTAAATCTGTCTATCCTTCACAATGAAGTGGACAGTGGATCCCTGGCTGAGTGATGCATTAGAGTAGGTCATGACTAGTGATACCCCCTCTGGCCAGTACTTCACGTGGGAAAACCAAAGCTGGTCAGAGGGAGGAAACGGGAAAATGAAAGGGAAGACTGGTAAAGAAAGCATAGTTAGACCCTAGTGGCATAAATTTGCTTCCAAGATTAGTATCTTTTACATTATGACATGCCAAAACAGGCTTGTGAGTTGTAGAGTGAGAAGGGCATTATAGAGTGAGAGATATTCTTAGCCTTCAGTTAACTGGTTTCTCTTTATAAACTAAAGTGTCTAGAGCCAGATGAATGAAAGAACAAGCACAAAAGCCTTTCTGTTTTCTTGTCTTAAAACTATAGGGATCATCTTGAGGCAATGGCGTGCTTGTTTTTCCAAACTTGGCCAACTAGCACATTTTTTTAAAGTATTTTTTCTTTATTTGAAAGGCAAAGAGATGCGTTTCTATCCACTGGCCACTCCCCCTGATGCCTGCAGAGGGTGAGGCAGGCCAAAGCCCAGGACCCAGTCTGGGGCTCCCATGTGTACCACAGGGACCTTAGTACTTGAGCTGTCATCTGCTGCCTCCCTGGGTACACATTAGCAGCAAACTGGATCGGAAAAGAGAACCAAGACTGAAACCCAGGCACTGTGATATGGGATGAAAATGGCTTAACTGCTTCACCTAATACCTGCATCCATCTTAACTAGTTGAAGAGCTTTTTTTAAATTTTTTTGAAAGGGATAGAAACAGAGATATTCCATCCACTGATTTCACTACCCTAATGTCTGCAACAGCCAGGGATGGTCAGGGCAAAGCCAGGATCCTGGATCTCCACCTGGGGCTCTCACATCGGTGGCAGGGAGACTGGTACTGGAGCCATCATCCGCTGCCCTCCAGGGTGTGCATTAGTAGGAACTGGGAATCCTGAGGGGACAGGACGAGAACCTAGCCTCTGTTGGAATAAGAAGCAGAGCAGGACTTTAATCCAGGATAATGTGGGATGTTGGTGCCCCAAGTGACATCCTAACTACTATGCCAAACACCCACCCCCGCATCTTGGCCATTTCTGAACTCTCTCTGCTCTTCTTACCACCAACATACTAGCATGGACCTCAATCAGAAACTGCTGCTAACGCTGCTTAGATTCTTTGTGAGGTTAACTGAAAGCAGAGTGCATGCTCTCTAATCACACTTTTCACATTCATACAAAATATAGTGTGGAAGGAAAATATGGATTATAAATGTCAACCGGAAACTGGTCCATCCTGTCTGTAAGGCCCTAATTAAACTTCAGCCACACCAACAATCAATGTGATTGTTAAGACCTTCTGTAGAGTCAGTGGGAGGAGAACTAATTCTGCTGCAGAGATTTGAAGAACCAGTTCTACACTCCTGAATACCAGCTGGCTGACCGGGAGCTGTCACTCAACCTTTCAGCATCTGTCAAAGTCAAATGATTCTGCCTATTCTTCCTGCCTAACAGGGAACTCTTTGCTGAATAGATATTTTCCCCATCTCACCATATTCTAATCTGTAGAAAGCAAACTGGAAAGTGTGGTATTCCTGTTAAAGTCCTGGCAGTTCTTCTAAGGTGAGGAAGCTTCAGAAATTTGGTTGGATATTAGTGATGAAGATGGAAAGAATGAGTCCAGAGCAAGCATCTTTATCATTCACAAAGTCATGAAGTACAATTGCAAAGGAAACTGGGAAATCTTGTCTCCAGGCAGGTGGTCTTGGGCAGAGCTCTAACTCGAAGTGTCCTGTCACGGAAAGGAAAAAAGAGACTCTGGGGGGTAAATAGTTTCTGTTACATTTATTTCCTTTATAGTCTTTTAGGGAGGTGGTTTGTGAGAAACACATAAGCAAAGAAAGGCATAATTATAAACTTGGGATCACCCGATGGGAACAAAGATGATAAAGGGACAGTAGGATAAGAGACAGTAGGATAAGCTCAGAGAAGGCTTCCCTGAGAATGGTGACATTTAAGTTGCTTGATAGTCAGAGACCAAGACACATCAATGAGAAGGAGTTGAGCACATCAAGAAAACTTGGGAGAATAGCACCTCAGCCAGAACCAAAAGAGCAAGAGACTTCCCATGGAAGGTATTATAAGGAGAGGAAGAAATGATAGGCAAAACCATTGGATACCTATTATTTGTTTTGTTACTTTAAATGTCTAGGCATGTCCCAAGTGGCTGAATTGTTGCCACATGAAAAAAAAAATGGAAGGTAGCTCTTAAGTGGGATTGACTAGTCTGAATGCAGACAAATGTAATTAGCACCGTGAAAAGTAGTTCTGCGGAGAAGCATACACAGTAAAGATTTCTTTATTATATACTGTGACCCATGATTGACCAGTTAGGAATTTTTGGAGGTGTTAGCAGGGTTTCAGTGACATAGCAACAGTTGTCAAATCCATTTGTCCTTGCAGATTTCTCTAACAACAGAGTGTAACATATATGATTTTTATGTTTTTCCAAAGACATGTATTTTGAGTGAACTCAATACATAGGTACAGAGGCCCTGAGCTAATACTGTATCTTCATCTCTGGAGAAAAACTCAGTCTTTCTCTTCGAGTACCTGACAGCCCATCTGGAAAGGAAGAATGGATTCAGAATTAGGCATTCTATCCAGCTACAAACATTCAAACAGCCACACAGCTGCCTACAAGCATCAAGTCAGCCTTGGTTATATCTAATGCAATGAACTCTAAAGCAAGTGTTAACAGGAAGTCTGACTCAGCCCTGTGAGGTTAGGCACTCGGCCGCAGAGGAAACTTGGGTGAGGTGACAGACTCTTAGAAGGTCGTATTTTTATAGTATGCATTTTCCAGGGTATCTTCATCTATGCTTTTCTGAAAACCCTCAAAATGTTATGCCCCTTTCACTTTAGATGTGATGTTTCATGCGATGGTTTTGAAATCACCTCTAACACAAAGCGATTTTGTGTACCTTTTGAGTGTGCTGCGAAAATGTAGTTGGCACAACTGACACTTAACAAAGCCTCTTCTAGTCTGATTAGTTGCTGTAACATTTGCATGTAGAAGGCAATCTCATTATTTGTTTCTACAGGCATTACCTAGTGGAAAGAACAGAACTGTAGAATTTATTGTTGAAGATCTCCTTCATCAGTACATTCTACTTACCTAAACTTGATTGTGTCACCAGATATTCTACAAATAGCCTTCTCAATCTCTACACTACTAACATGTGAAGTTGGACTGTTGAGTCATGTGAGTGGCGTTATGTCCTGTGTATGCCTTGTGGAATGTTCAGAAGCAGCTATTGCCCCCAACTGCCACACACAAGGTCTCCCTCCCCTCCAGTGGAGTAACCAAAACTGTCTTTAGATGGCATCACATTCCCTGGGGGTTGGGAGCTGGGAAGGGTGGGGAGTGGTGTCAAATCATCACAGAGTAAGAACTGCTGGGCTAAGTTAAATGAAAGGGAATCAAAATGCTAACCCACAAATGGTGCCATAATTGCGCCTTTCTTTTTTTTTTCTTTACCAGAGACATAATTAAATGTTATTCTTTTGTTGTTGTTGAAAATGTAGCCTGTGCCCACCACCAACTCTTCCTAGTTGAAAAGGGCAAAGGTATATGCTGGGATTTGTGGAATCTGGCTATGCCTGTGTGTGGATGCCATGCCCACTCCTGTTAAGCTGCATGGCCTTGGTCCATCCTGTGCCTCAGTTTTCTCCTCTACAAAATGGGGCCAAAACATAGAGCCTCCTCATCTGGTGCTTGGGAAGACTCATGTAAGATGATGCATGTGATGTCTTGATGCTTCACTTGGCACCTGAGCACTCTCATGTTGTCAGCTGGCACCACTGGTATTGGCTGCATCATATATGATGGTCATTCCCACCAGTCTGTGTCTTCCTTGAGGACCAACTTCATCTTAGCCACATCAATTTGATGGACAGATGACTGGCTGGCTGGAAAGAAAGCAGGTCAAGTGGGTTTTAAAAACCCATATAATCCTGCAAAATTATTTTCGTTTCACTCCAGAAGGTATCAAGACTAAGTTCATCTGGTGTAACACAGACTAAATCAATAACTCAATGATTTTTGTTTCGCTTCAGGAGATCACCCTGTATGAGTCATTATTTGATGTACAGTCATGTATTTCAGCTATAACTCCCCAGATTTAGTCATTTCCAGGTGAATTCAGTTAAATGATTAACCTGCAATGAACCTTGGCTGTTAAAAGCCAAGCCTCTTGTGACATCTTTCCTATCCTCCTGTCCTTGCCTAGGGTTAAACCTTTAGATAGCACTCACTTTCAGTTTGTCAAGCTTAAGAAAGACAGTTGGATCCTTTTTCTCTCAGGCTTTCCCTCGACTTTCATGCCCTCCCCACCCCCACCACCAGATCTCTCCTGCCTGAGGCACTTGCACACAGCTCAGCATTTTTGTACACGCCAGGGCACATTCCTTCTTGCCTGGGTATCCAACCAGGAGGGAGCTTGCTGCTCTTGGACTGCCTGTGGGACGTACTCGTAACCCACCCCTCCTTCCTCATTGTGACCTCCATGATACAGGAACAGTGGGCAGATTTCCTACCTCTAGGGTGTATCAAGAAGCTGCTATGGAATCAACAGAACCTGAAACTCACAAAATCAGGGGCCCGAATGACACAGAAATGTCAACAGAATAACTCAACTGTTTCTCGTCAATGGAAAAACAGATGTGGGATCCAGATAACTGTGTCTAGTTCCATATCTGCTAGTAAGTGGTTGTGCTCTATCGGATAAAATTAGACTAGTGGACCTGAGAGTCCTTCCTAGTACAACGTGCCTTATCGCTTACTATGTTTGTCTGAGCCAGGCACAGGGCTAATTGTTTCATGAATGTAATCTCACTTCTCTTTCCAACAACCCTTTACAGTAGGCAATGATACTCCCATTTTACAGATGGTATACCTACAAAGCAGTAGAGCCAGGTGCCATCCAAGACCAACTGGCTTGATTCAGCCGGTTAGTATAGACCTCACAGGATAGGAGACCTGCTTATTATTCAACAACAATAATAGAACATCACCCAAAACAGGTACTGAAGAAATTTTGGGGTTTTTTGTTTGTTTGTTTGTTTTTTGGTTTTTGGTTGAAAAGGTCTCCTGAAAGCTCTTTAACTTCTCTGCATTGTCTTTTTTTTTTTTCTCTCCCCAGCAATTGGACAGTAGCCTCAGATATTTAGGAACCCTTGTAATAGTGGGCTGGGGAGCAGGAAGAGACCATTTCTCCTAATTTTATGTCTATAAAAGTAGGATCTCACTAACCATTGACTACAAGTTTCAACAAGGTGACGTAAACATTCAGCACATTGACCGTATGAAGCGTAAGAATAGCAGATTATTCAAAAGCACCCAGCTTGCTTAACATCTAAAGATGAAGGAAATATCCTGTGGTTGCAATATTTTATACAGATTCACTTTCACGATAGGACTTGATTTCGCCATAGTGTCTCATGACACTTTTTTTTTTAAAGACAGGATAATTAATGACCTCCAGACAACCTCTCTTCCTATTGTAGTTTCTTGGTAATCATTTTGTTCCCCTTCATTTTCTATCTTATCTATTATTTGTTTTGCCAGTCTCAACATAATCCAAGATTGCTATCTGCAATCTACTTTTGTCTGCAAAGGGCACAACTAATCTTTATAGAATGGAAAGAAATAGAGAAGACCTACTTTATATACTTAAGTCTTCCCTTACACTATTTCCCATTGATTATTACCTGCATAAATTCTAAAAACAGTTTCAAACTGATCGTTTCTAGTCAATGGCACATAGGCAGTGTATAGTGCGTCCTAATTAATGGTTATGCTCTTGTATAATAAACAGACTTCATTTTCTTAATTTTGGGTCACAAGGCAAATAAAACACCTTTTTGTTTCTTTTTAATTTCTTCAAGTATGGTCATCTTGGCTTGGTGAAATTTTTTTTTTAAATATGAGATTTGAATTAGTGTTTATATACTTACATCCATATCTGTCACGTATGATATAGTGCTACTGTATAAGATTCCATGCTCTATAAAAACCCTACTCTACACAGATATTAGGATATGTGACACATGCTTTGTTTCATTCTACTGTTTCTTTTTTCAGTTTTGAGAGTGGGCCATTTGTGAAATGCAGAGCCCCTAACAAGTCACGTAACTGTGTGAACTGATGGAAAATGGGACCATTTTCACCTCAGCTCCTGTGCCATTTTTAGAACTTCATATTGATGTTCTGAATCCAAAGGCACAAAAGTAATTTTAAAATTGCAATGGAAAATTGATTTCAGAAATTTCAACACAACACTAGCTTTACAGCTATCTGCCAGCTAGTTCAAGTGCCACTACAATTTGTAAGTATTTTCCTGGGACCAGCATAACGCTGTAACTGGCTGATCCTTTGCTTACAGGCGCCAGCATTCCATGTTGGTGCTGGCTTGTGCGCTGGCTGCTCCACTGCCCCTCCAGATCCCTGCTTATGGCCTGGGAAGGTAGTTGAGGATGGCCCAAAGCCTTGGGATTCTGCACTCATGTGGGAGACTTGAAGAAAGCTCCTTGCTCTTGGCTTCGGATCAGCTCAGCTCAGTTGTCATGGCTATTTGGGGAGTGAACCAGTGGATGGAAGATCTTTCTCTCCGTCTCTCTCTATAAATCTCCCTTTCCAATGAAGATGAATAAAACTTAATAATAATAATTGTTACTATTTTTCTAGCAATTGCAGACATTCATAAGAATCGTCATGATAATAATATATGAAATCTCTACAGAGTATCCCAAATGGTTGGGAGGTAGAAAATTCACTCTTTATAAAACAGACTGACTTAAGTTCATTTTACATAAATTGTCCGACTATAATAACTGAATAGAGGAGTACAAGAATATGATCATACCTGCAAGTCCACTTAAATTGACCACTTCTAATGTTTTGTCCTATTAACATCATATTGTTTTTATTAATGGAGGAAGAGATCACTGGGAATGTCAACATTTTCTATACTACTCAACTCTCCCACATTCCTACATTCTACTATTTATGAATCAAGTTCATGTTTTTCCAATCCACTTCTGTTCTATCACAGGCCCATACAGGGAATGACATTTTGCATAAAGTTTTGAATTTTGAAGAAGTCCAGTGAGGAGATAAATGGTTCCCTTTTATATTTAAAAGCCCTGTCTCGTTCCCTGCTGTAAGCCGTTTTGCAAAAACAGTTGCCACCTAATTATTTCCGATTCTCAGAATGAGCCTAAGCCACTCACCTTCTAAGTAGGGTGTTTTTTTTTTTTTTTTTTTTTGTGGGCAGGGAGCAGCCTGTTTGCTCTCTCTGCCCAGGGAGGTGCAGAACGGAGTCAAAAGCACTAGAATTTCACATTTGTAAGTGATAAGAGTGGGAGGCGGTGGCTTTGGGAGATCGTGTTTCAAGTCCAGCCCCGGGTTTTGTGTGCGTGTGGGAATGGCCGAGAAGGAAAACAGAGCTGTGCGTCCCACTGCTGCATTGTAGCTCTTCCTGTCCAACCTGTTCAGGTCCAGGGTGAGTAAACCCCAGGCAGCAGTGGTTCCCTTACAACCGCCGCAGGACAAATTCCTGCCTGGGCTCAAAAGCAGCTTTACTTACTTCCCAGGAAGTATCACCGGATCGCAAATTACCCCCCATTTTAGAAGGCGCTCTCTCTCCCCTGGGAAAATCTCCCGGCTAAGAAGCAAGTGAGCAACCCGTAGTCGCCCTCCTCCCCCTACCGGGAGGAAGGAGCTGAGTTGGGGAGGTGTCACTCCCAGAGTTGCTGATGTCAGTGGCGGATCAGTCGTGGGAGGCTCGGTTTGTGAAACCGAGGTCCACCTAGGTGGTGTCTGACGAAACTCGCTTCAGAGCGCACCGGTGTCACCGCCGCCGCCGTCGGGGAGGGGGAAGGCAGTGGAGAGAATGCCGCGGCAACCCGCTTCTGCCCCGTCTGGGGAGCCTCTTGGATTTAAAGTGAAAGCCTCACGTCTACGGACTTTGTAGGAGATCCGGTATGTGTCTTTGTGCTTTTGCTGATTCCTCTTGGACTCTGGCTGCGTGTTCTGAGCGCAGACACTGCCTGCCCAGGAAGTGCTGGGCTCTCTGGGGGTGCCTAAGTCTTGCCTTCTGCTGGGTCTTGGGAACGGGGGCGAGAAAGAGGTGGAGGGGCAGCCCAAGGTTTGTCCCACCTGCCCACACAGGACTTTGCAGCTCTTACTGTCCCTTCCCGTGAGGTTTACCTGTCTGTGAGAAGTCAGCGTTGCTGTACTCTGGGAAATGGTTTTGCTGGTACCAGTTTGCTGAGAGGGTCTTGTTGTTGAGACAACTTAAAAAACTCTCTTGTGAAGATCTTTGAACATTTTTTTTAATGCCATTGAAATCTCTCCATGGAACAGAGTCTTGGTGCTGGTGAAGGCTCGGCGCAAGGTGTAATGTCCGCTTGGGAAATGAGCCCAGAAAACACACCAAGGCATATCGGGTTCTCTGAACGGGCTACTTCTTACCATATTATTTGCTTCTCAGGTGCACATTTCTGTTTCTCCTAAACTACTGACAGAAAACACCACCCACAACACTAAATTGATTGTCAGCCCTGGGAATACAGAGAATTGTTGATTGACACAAACCTCTAGGTTTACAACTCAGAAACCTAGAGGCAGGCTCAGCATCCACTCCTGCTGTCACCCCTGCCCCCAAGTCCTGTTCGGTTGCAGGGGCATTTAGGGGAACTTTCCGAAGTAGGAAATGTTAGTAGGAAGGATCACCCCTTCTGGTGGTGGTGGTGGTGGGGGTTGTCCGTGTTACTTTCACTTTGCATTCTTTTGAAATGTAATTGCTTATCTTGCTTTTGAATGCTTTTCCATTTAAATATGAAAAGAACAACTGTGAGCTCAGGGCTAGTGCTTTCCGGAACCTGTGCTGCTTTCCTTACCGTGTGGTTGAGTCAGAGGAAAAAGCCAGTACCCCCACGGATGCTTGGTTTTATTGTTCAGCAAAGATTTACTGGGGAGGTGGCGCTTAACAGTTAAAGCCGCTGTCAAAAAAACTAAAATGGTTTTAGGTTACACTCTGTACAGCCAACTGAGTCACCCATAGATGTGTCCTCTACTGGTGTTATCTTTTTATGAACTTCACTACTTGCTAATCCATCTTAGCAGAAATAAAAATAATGAAAGGTGTGTGATTTCTCTGTTTTCTTAATCTTCTAGTTATTCCAGTGGAAACAGCTGGAGAACTTGTATTTCCGTGAGAAAAAGTTTGCTGTTGAAGTTCACGACCCACGAAGGTGAGAACAGACTGAAGTCACCTAGTCACTGTGATGAATACTGCCTTGAGTATTGATGTCCAGGTCTTTGCGTCTCTTTCGATTATCCAAGTGTATCCTGCAAGTTTGCAGAGAGATAGAATTAAAGAGTAATTTTATTTTAGTGCAAGGGAATCTTGAAATTCACACATAGTTTTTTCTTTTTTTTTTTTTTTTAAGATTTATTTATTTTTATCGGAAAGGCAGATAGATACACAGAGAGGAGGAGAGACAGAGAGGAAGATCTTCTGTCCAATGATTCACTCCCCGAGTGACTGCCACAGGCGGAGCTGCGCTGATGGGAAACCAAGAGTCAGGAACTTCTTCCAGGTCTCCCACGCAGGTGCAGGATCCCAAGTCTTTGGGCTATGCTCCACTGTTTTCCCAGGCCGCAAGCACGGAGCTAGATGGGAAGCGCTGGCCACTGGAATTAGAACTGGCTGGCGCCCACATGGGATCCTGGTGCATTCAAGGCGAGGACTTTAGCCATTAGGCTACCATGCTGGGTCCCATAATTTTTTTCATAGTAAGCATTTTCCGTGAACTTTTCCAAAATGATGGGCCATTTTACGCTCATTTCCACTTGCATTATATGTGTTTCCAGCTTCTTCTTGCTAATATTTGACATCTTTAGTTTGGGGTGTATGGATATTTGTCTTTTATAATCGGCCTGCTAAGTGGTATCTTCCTTTTTTCTTTTTTAAAGATTTATTTAACTATTTGAAATGCAGAATTAGAGAGAAAGACACACACACACACACACACACACACACACACACAAATTCAGATCTTCCATCTGCTGGTGCACTTCCCAAATGACTACAGCAGCCAGAGCTGGGCTGGACTGGGCTGAAGACAGAAGCCAGGATCTTCCTCTAGATCTCTCACATGAGTGCAGGGGCCCAAGCACCTTGGTCTAACTCAGATACATTAGCATGGACCCAAATTGGAGCTCATACGGGATGCTGGTGCCACAGAATCTTCATCTACCGTACCACAGCGTTTTAATATGCATTTCCCTCATGACTAATGATGGTTGAGCTATTTATTATTATTTATTTATTTGAAAGAGAGAGAGACAGACAACTGGTTCACTACTAATGTGCCTTTAACAGTTGAGACTGCGCCAAGCAAAAGCTCAGAGCCCAGAACTCACATAGGACCCCATTACTTGGGTTATCACTCACTGCCTCCCTTGGTACCCATTAGCAGAAAGCAAGAATCAGGAGCTTGACCTTAGTTAGGGTCCCCAATGTAATATGTATAAGGTACCCCAATATAATATGTCTAATGCCTAACCTCGCTTAGCATCATTTTATGGGCTTATTGGCCATCTGTGTCATTTCTATCCAAATCCTTTGCTCATTTTCATTTGTTCTTCCTTATTAAGCAAACTAGAGTTGACAAGTTTGTTAAAGTGACTTGAGGTCAGTATGTAGGTTCCTTGAGCTCTTTTTTTTTTATTTTTTTTAAAGATTTATTTTATTTTTATTACAAAGTCAGATACACTGAGAGGAGGAGAGACAGAGAGGAAGTAGAGCTGCTGGGATTAGAACCAGTGGCCATATGGGATCAAGGCAAGGACCTTAGCCACTAGGCCACGCTGCCGAGCCCCCTCCTTGAGCTCTTAAGAGAAATTCTTAGTTCCTTTTTACACTGTCCCAAGAGAATGCTTTTTGGTGTTTGGAAGTCAGAGGGATGGAAGGAAGCACTGTAACAAAAAGTTGACCCTAAGAGATAAGGCAGATTCCTGCCATGAACATTTGTAACCTCTTTCTCCTTCCCCCACAGGAACAGGCACACAGGATCTGCCTCCATCCTTCTCTTGTCTCTCGCCCCACCTCCATCCCCACCCCGCTTTTTTCTTTTGATGTTTTCAGCCAACATAACTGTGCTCATCCTCTGATGATGCTAGGACTGGCTGAATCTCTTAATCTGTCATTTATTCTCTACCATTTGTGATGGTTGCATAACCTGTGATTTCAAAGGAAATGTTTTTGTGTGGTTTATTGAGTACGTGCATGTGTTTCATCAGTGTGCTAGCTGACATGGAAAGGATTACCTAGGTCTGATAAGATTTATCATAAATGGAGAAAATCCGAAACTGGGACGCCCCATCAGCCTAAGATAATGCAGCAGAGAGACAATTAAGAAGGATGCTGACAATCCCCATTGCTCGCAGAATATAAGGATATTCTGGGCTCATGCTGGGACAGAGGCAAATAACGTAATTGCTGTCCTTAATCTTTCAGAATTTCAGTGTCAAGAAGGACCTTTGGGCAAAGTGGCCTCTTCGTGCAGACGTGGTATGCAAGCTCTTCTCTCATCAAGTCCATCTGGGTAATGGCAATTAGTCAGCATCAATTTTACCTGGACCGTAAGCAAAGTAAAGTAAGTAAAAAGTGTTCTATAGGGACAGACTCATCTTTCTTTGGCTTTCTGTTCAGATTATAAGCTTTCTCACAGAACGGTCAAGCATATACATTTTTGTGCTTAGGGATGTTTGTTTTCTCTTTTAACCTTACTACCAGCTGTTTTATTGTTTTGCACATGTGAAAAATTGGCAGTAAATAAGCTGAAACTGAAGTTGTAAGATTGGCCAACTTTTTGACTAGGTGCATGGGTGACATTTTAAAGTTAGTGACTGAGATAGGCATTTTTTGCAGCAAAGAAGAAGCTGCTGGTGTTGAATACAGCTCATATCAGAGTCTATATTTGGCATTCCAGCTCCCCATCCAAGAGAGCAAATGATGGGCTGAATTGCTGAGTTTCTGCCACCTACATGCAACACCTGTGTTGGGCCTTGGTTTCTGGCCTAACTCTGCTGTTGGAGGAATTTGGGCAGTGAAATATCAGATGGAAGATGACTCTCTGTCTCTCAGCCTTTCAGATAAAACCAATAATTAAAGGAAATGTTTTTATATTAAATTAGTGCATGAATCATCACAAAAGATGATTGTGTAAAATTATTGAAACATTTCATCTGGAAAGCTTAAGTCTTTCTTGTATTTACCAAACAGTATCAGTTTAATAATCAAAGAATTCTACATTGGCTTTGTTCTCTGCTGAAATCATCGTGTATAACTCAGTCACCAAACTAAAACATATTTGATTTAATTAACTTTTATTATTTTAATTGGCTTAATTTCTTTTGGACCTGTTGTTGCTTTTGATATTGATTTAAAACACGTTTGATTACATTTATTCTGTTTCAATGGTGTGTGCCTTTTAGGCAAAGATTCCTTCAGCCAGGAGCTTAGACGACATAGCAATGGATTTGACAGAGACAGGAACCCAAAGGGCTTCCAAACTGGTGACACTGGAGGCGAAAGGTCAACTCATCATGGCAAGCAATGGCAGTTTAATCTCCTCAGGTAATGCTTTGGGATTAGAGGAAGTTTATGCCATCTGTAGCTAGCATGTTGTCTTTGGACCTTTGCCATCTTTAAATGCATCTTTTATGCATTATTTTGGGGATAAACACATATCAAAGCCTACAAAATGCAATATATTTGGAGTACAGTTTCGAAAGTAACTTTTAAAAGATGTAAAGGCAGATTGTAGCCAGATTATACAAGTGTCTCTAGACGTAAAGATCATGGATACCTGAAGTGACTTGAAAGGACATTTTCTCCTTATTAAGTTCCTTCAACTTCTCCCCTTAATATTTAGTGTTTGATATAGGGTTTATCCAGTTCTTTCCAATACAGAGTGCTGTAAAGCTTGCTTGCAAATGCTTACCTTTCAAATGTGATTTGCTGCCCCTAAGCCCATCCTCCTTAGAAATTCTATAATTTCTTATTACTAAGGGTATGTCCCTGTGATTAAATGATTTTTCCCATCTAAATCCCATTTTCAGTTTGGGAATCTGCAGCATAAACCTCCTGTGCCCACCACAATTCTTTACCCTGCTTGTTTGTTTTATGAAAAAAAAAAATGCAAAACAATACAAACAGGCTGTTCCAGAGGGCAGCTTACCTTCCCTCCTGCCCAGAAAAATGAAATTTTCCTCAGGTGTGTCTGAAATAGTGTGCATTTTATCATTGCCTCTAAAATGACTAAGCCAGAATGCGAAAGGCATATTTTATTACCAGGCTCTGTTTGATGCCCAGAAGCATGAGAAAAATGTTCTCTGGTTTCCTTTGATTATGTTCAGAAACAAGGAGAAAAGAAAGAAACTAGCATTTAATAGCAGGTTTAACTTAAAAATCCTTTGTCCTTTAAAAAGGAAGGAAACCTGCCTTGTGTAAACCTTCCCTGCCCTTCTCCCCTCCCCACCAGGCTCCCAAGACTCAGAAGTGAATGAGGAGCAGAAGAGAGAAAAAATCCTGGAACTCAAAAAAAAAGAAAAGCTGCTGCAGGAAAAACTCCTGAAAAAAGTCGAGGAGCTGAAGAAGATCTGTCTGCGGGAGGCTGTGAGTGTCTCGAGCTGCCTGAGCACTTAACAGTGTCTTAATGCTGACCAGTGTCAATGACCTGCCTCTTGATTCTGTGTCGTTCCTGGTTTACAGGAGCTCACAGGCAAAATGCCAAGCGAGTACCCCCTAAGCATTGGCGAGAAGCCGCCCCAGGTCAGAAGACGCGTGGGTACCGCATTCAGACTTGACGACAGCTCACTGCCCAGCGAGGAGGTAGGTGTGTTGGCTTAGGGTCACTGCTGCCTTTTTTTTTTTTGGAGGGGGTAAGAGATATAATATTCTTCCAGGAGGCAGAAAAAGAAACAGGGAACACTCCATCCACTGGTTCGCTCTCCAAATGCACACAGCAGCTGTGTCTGGGACAGGTGAAAACCAGGAGCCAGGAGATCAGTGTACATCTCCTGCATGTGTAGTTGGACTCCAGATACTTGAGCCATCACTCAAGCTGCCTCCAAGGATGCACATCGGCAGGGTACTGGAATCAGAAGTGGAACTGGGAATCCAACCCAGTTGGCACAGCTGTTTAAGTCGCCATGTGGAGCACTAGCATCCTGGCTTCCCTGTTTCTGATCTAGCTTCCCCTTAATGCACCTGGGAAGTCAGTGGAACTTGGCCTAGGCACTTGGGAGATGAGGAAAGAGTGCTTGGCCCAGCGCCAGCCATGCAGCCATTTAGGGAATGGACCAAAAGACAGGAGATCTCTCTATTTCTCCCTCTCTCTCTTTGTCTCTTTCTCCACCTTTGAAATATAAATGAGATTTTTTAAGATAAAATTTTAAAAATATTTAAGCTATTTCTCATCAACTTTACTCCCCAAATTGGAGCAAATATTTTGAATCCCATAAGTTTATACTTGAAAAGCAGTGTCAGAGTTAGGAACTCCAGCATTAGAGTCTATCTCTAACCTTTGACTAATACTTTAACCTAAAGTCTTATTTTTCTGGTCTCAGTTCTGTCATTCATAAAATGAAGGTAATGAGAGGTGCAGAATTAGATAGCATGTGCACAGCACTCAGCTTTGTTGTTAGGAGATTGGTTAGCCAATATAAAGCCCATTCTCATTTGCATGTCACCAGCCAAAATACTGCTATCCATGTTTCTTACAGAAATGTAGCCATCATTGCTTCTCGGTCTTTTGGCTAAGACCAAGTGTTGAAATGTAACCATCATAGCCTTAGAAAAGGGTCACTGTTCCTGTCAGTACTAGCTTTGTTATTTATGGAGTTGTATATCCAACTCTGGGTTAAGCTTAAATATCATTGCATTTAATCTGCACACTGTTAGGTGTTATTTTGCAAAAGGAAAAAAAAATGAAAACACTAAAAAGATGAGGCAAGTGTGTCCATGGTTCTGCAACCAGAAACCACCAGAAAAGAGGAATCACACCCAAACTCATGTGTCTCTGAAGCCATAAGTATAGAATATAGCATCCTGCATCCATGAGTCTTTGGTTATTAAACCTTCTTGGAAACTGTGATCTTCTCCCAACCAACTGAATGAATGAAGGGCTATTCCCTTAAACAGGAAAGAGGTTTAGAGTAATGAGAAGTACAAATTGACATGGGTAAGAGATGGTATTTTTGGAAAGTGAGATTGTCTGTGCCATAGACTTGGGAAGAAAATGTTTTATTCTCAAAGAGAGGTGATTTGGGAACACACAGGAAGTTTTGTTTATTATCTGCTGTGTTGGGAGAATGACTGTATGTGTCTGTAAAACCCAAACAACATCCTTGTATAAATGCAGGACCCGGCTCTTCAAGACCTGGAAAGTAATTTTCTAATCCAGCAAAAGCTAGTTGAAGCTGCAAAGAAACTTGCCAATGAACCAGACCTTTGTAAAACTGTGAAGAAAAAGCGAAAACAAGATTACACAGATGCCGTGAAAAAGCTTCAGGAGATTGAAAATGCAATCAACGAATACCGAATTAGGTGCGGAAAGAAACCGAGCCAGAAAGGAACAGTTCTCGTACCAGGTTTGTAAAAGTTAAGATGTATTTTAAGTGCAGCAGAGAGGACTCTGGACAATACATATCATTTCCAAACCAGCTCATTTGATGAAGAGTGTCTTACCAGTCTGTAAACTTGAGTTTCAGTGTTATTTTTAGGATTGTAATATTCTGCAATTACATTGCTTTAATTTTCAGGAAGAAAGAGCTTTCACAGCAGTATTGGTTGATAATGAGACAGATTTACCTTTAACTCGGCTCATGTCAGGGCCAGAAATGGCTTTTGATTACACAGGGTATTAAGAGAGTCAGGGCTCACCCAATAGTGTGTGAGAGGTTTTTGGTGCAGTGAGCATGTATTTTCTTCAGGACCTCTCCATTCAAGTGTGGGTAGAGAAGCCTCATTTATGGAGGCTATTTAAAGATGTGGGCAAGTGGTCATCATATGACATGAAATGCAGGGAAGTGGGATCCAAAACTATAACCATAGCATCATCCCAACTTTATATAACCATGCACTTATGAAGACTTGTTGAGAACTATTTCAAAATACTAAAAGCTGGGGAATTTTTAAGTAGCTTAATAGTCTTCTGTATTTTATGATTTTTCCATTCAGAAAGGAGACTGAGAAGTTCTTACTCAATTCCATTTGACCCTATCTATGTACTAGTGTGGTTTTCATCCTTTGTTATTGGTTGAAATGTAATTGTATTCCCTTGATTTGGAGAGGATTTTTTTGGTTTTGTTTTTCATTTTAACATCTGTGAAATGGGGGTAGTTTATCACCTAGATATTTATTAGAGTCAATTTTTCGCTTTTTAAATGGAGGCATAAAATATTGATATATTTTAGATTTGATGAAGTTTGTTGACTGGGGTATCCTTAGGGTTTAGGGAAACAATTTATTTAGAAAAGAGACAACTTAGATAGCTTTGACTCTGACTGTGAAATCCAACTGTCTTTGGCAGTAGTCACATTCTGGTTGGACAGAGCTTGGCAATTAGCCTTGCACTTAAGTCTCAGACCATTTGTTGTAACCCATTCATCCTTAAACTGTGTAAGATTCAAGTGTTCTCCTTTACCAGAAATGACATTTGGGCAGCAGATGTTGAACATAGATTGGATGGAATGGTTTAAGTGTGCCTGACAACTGACTCTAGTGGCACCTCGCCTTCAAGCTCCACAATGTGTTTAATGAAGAGGTGGTCTACTTGGTCAGAAAGAGATCAACATTTGAGACTGGATGCCAAGATTCCCTTCCTAGTGGCTTTGTAGCATCCTCTGAGGCCTGGAACCATGTGCCTAAGCACTCAGACTCAAAAAGAAGTAATTTGCTAAAGCACATCAGCATAACTGAGATGTTTCTTTGTAATAAAGACATCATGTAACAAACAATGGGTATTGGTAACACTCAGGGCCAAATGCTCATTTCTAACCTGAAGGTTATACACAGGCAACAAAAATAGTAAATGCAAGGGTACTTCAGGAAGATCATGGAAAGATGAGATTAAAAGAAGTTTATTTTGAAACCTCCTGCATGTTTTTTTTTCCCAGAATATGCAGTTTCTAATACATTTTTGAGGACTCCTTGTATAGCTGACATTTTCCCAAGTGGCTGCACCAGCCAGGGCTAGTTCAGGTGAAATCCACCAGCCTGGAACTCGGTCTGAATCTCTTCCCACTTGAGCATTGGAAGCTCAAGGATTTGAATCATTTTCTGCTGGTTCCCAGACATATTAGCAGAGCTGAGTCAGAAGTGGAGCTGCCTGGACTTGAACAGTGTCCATATGAAATGCTGCTGCCACAGGCAGCAGCCTAACTCACTGCATCACAATGCCCACTATCGACATTTTTTTGTTATTATTCACTAAAAGCACAATTTTACAGCTACTTAGTTATATTTGCAATGTAATAGATATTATTATATGCCTTCTAGTAGTGATTTAAAGTATATGGGAAGATGTGTATGCATTATTTGCAAATATTATGTCACTTTATATAGGGGACTTGAGCATCCACGGATTTTTTTTTCAAACGTTGATTTATTTTTCATTTGAAAAGCAGAGTGACAGATTGAGGGAGAGACAAGAAAAGGAAGAGATCTCCTATCTGCTGGTTTGTTCTCCCAGAAGCCACAATAGCCAGGTCTGAGCCAGGCTGAAACCAGGAGCCAGGACCTTCATTCTAGTCTCCCACCGTGGGTTTCAGAGGCCCAAGTACTTGAACTAACTTCCACTGCTATCCCAGACACATATTACCAGACAGCTTGATTGGAACCAGAGCAACCAGGATAAAAAGCCTGCACTCGATATGGGGTGCCAGCATTGCAAGAGTTGGCTTAACCTGGTGCACCATGACACCAGACCTATGTACAATGTATTTTAGTATCCACAGGGGATCCTGGAATTAATCCTCCCACAGTTACTGAGGGATGATGCTAATCTAATGTAATATTTATACAAGCATAAGATGTTTTGGTCTTCAACAGAACATGAATCAGTTCTTATCAGTATTATTATTCTTAATATTCTATAATGAGTTACACGCAATTAAATGACAATAGCATGCACTCCATTGAAAATTGCTTCATTGAACTAAAATTGTATAAATGCACAATTACACTGAACATGCCTCTTTGTGTTCACAGAAGACATAATTCCTTCAGAGAGCAGCTCCTTGTCTGACACTACCACCTCTGATGAACGTAAGTAGATCCCCTTCTCTCAGTTGGAACATGTTACAGATTCTGAAATGTTTATTGCTTCAGCTAGGTAAAGCAGTCTTTTAGAAAAAAAAAATAGCCTTAACTTCACTGATACAAAGTGGAAAACATCTGCTCAGACTATCTTTCAGTGTTAGAAACAAGACTGCTGAAATTATATGACTTCAGACAACTGACCATGAGGAAGTCTCCCAATAAGAATTTTGAATTTTTTTTCTTTTAGTTTCTTAATGATAGAGTCACTGAGATTTGCCACAGTGGTTAGAGTTCTTCACCTAACTTTGCCCTATGGTGACATTTGATATATCTATAGTCTAATATCCAAACCAGGCAGTTGTACTGTTGACTTACCAGGTTATCACTGTATCCTAGATAAGTGAGAGTTAATTTTAGTTTTTATAAAAACAAAGGCATATCTTAGAGATTGAGTTTCTTGTTGTGTTGTCATTTTGTTAAGGTCAGCTATGTCGTAATGCTCTGTATTAGTTCAGTAAATTGCAAGATGGAATGGGCTTCATAGCGAAAGATGGAATATTTCCTGTGATCCCTTGTACTTAATCCAGTGGATTGACTCTCCATCTGGTGTGACTCAAAGAATTCTGGGAAACTGCTAACTCCCTCCCAGCCCTGGCTGCATTATCTTCCCTGATGTTTTATGGTATAAAACCTCATTGTTTCGTAAGGTTTAAAAAAATTCTCAGTTGTTCAAGGTAGCCATGACATCATTAGAATTTTGAAAGGAAAGGTGAATTAAAATATTCCAGGCCACTTCCTCTTGGCCTTTGACACATGGGATTTTCCTTCATGAAACTTGGAAAAAGATATGGTATCCTTCTTTCCATCTGAGTGATCTCAGAATGACACCTAGTGCATTTGCAAAGGTTGCTTCAGACCCCATGGAATTCCTTTTTTTTTTCTCAGTATAAAATAGAGAATTAATTTCTTGAAAGTTAAATACTTCTAGAAGCATCTTCTTTAGGAGAATGTGTTCATCATGAGACCTTACAATTTCTTTTTCAGTGATGTTGATGAAGCATTTATTTTGCTTATCTATTAACCTGCTTACTTTTTGACTCATTCAGCCATTGATGCCTTTACTCTTGCTGGGCAGCGATCAAGCTCAGTACCTCATTCTCCAAGAATTCTGCCCCCCAAGTCTCTCGGGATTGAGCGAATCCATTTCAGAAAGTCATCCATCAACGATCAGCTTGTGGATACCAGGCATTCCAGGTAAGTGGGAATAACATCATTCAGGTTAATACCACGCGGTGTGAAATTTCTAACAAAGTGAGTAGCTTATTTCTGCTTTTTTTTTTATTCTAAGACCTATTTATTTGAAAGGGAGAGTGAGAGAGAAAGAAGGGCAGACACAAAGCAAGCGATCTTCCATCTGTTGGTTTGTTCTCTAACTGGCCTCAACAGCCAAGGCTGAAGCCAGTCACCAAGGTCTCCACATGGGTGGCCGGAGCCCAAATTCTTGGGTCACCTTCCCCTACTTTCCCAGGTGCATTATCAGAGCTGAACTGAAATCAGAACAGCTGGAATTTGAATTGGTTCTCTGATATGGGGTGCAGGTATGGCAGTAAAATACTGTCATTATTAAAATAATATAGGCAAATTTTATGCAATATGAAGCAATAGGCACAACCTAAGTATTTTTTAAATGAGTCTTGACTCAATAGAGAGCTCCTTTGGCTCATTGCCTAAAAGCCTTTAAGTCAAAGCAGATAACTGGGAATGCAGTATAGGTCTCCCATGTGAATGAGCCATCCTAGGTTGAGCTCTTGGCTCCTGACTCTGGCTGTCTGGCTGTGGGCTATGACTTATTGCTGCCCTAACCCTTTTAGGCATTTGGAAAGTGAACCAGTACATAGTCAGGATATTCTTCCTCGCCTATTTACTTCCCCCAACTTATAAGATGCTTACAAGTTATTAGAAAAAGTAAGAACATTATATATTATATCTGAGATTGTACCCGAGAGGTAAGGTGTCAGAACATGGACATTTTCTATTTTTTAAAGTTGAAAGATAGACTGGAAAATCAGTGGATGGTGGTCTAGGTGCCTGGGCTCTGGCATCTATGTAGGGTCCTGGAAGAAGCCTCCTGGCTTCAGACCGGCCCAGATCCAGCTGTTGCTGCCATCTGGGGAATGTGCTAGTAGATGGAAGAGCTCTGTCTTTCCCTTCTCTCTGTAAGTAAGTAAATCTTTAAAATAAATGAATAAAAATTTAAGAATAAAAGAAAGGCAGAGTGGCAGGGAAGGGAAGAGATAGCTATCTTTTGTCTGCAGAATCACTCCCCATATGGCCGCATCACCCAAGTCTGGGCCAGATTGCCATCCTGTTTGTGACTACGTGTGCTTCCCAGTCCAGAATATGAAATCACAGAGATCCCTTCCCATTTTTCTCCCTGGGTTCCCTTCCCTTCTACTTGTTCGGAGCTTCTGACACATCTGTCGGAGATGCTGGTGGGTGGCTTGTTTGCTGAATCCCTCCCTTGCTTTGTCACAACAGAGAGATGCTGTCGACACACAGCAGTCCCTACAAGACTCTGGAGAGGCGCCCTCCAGGAGGACGGAGCATGCCCACCACGCCGGTCCTCACCCGCAACGCCTACAGCAGCAGCCACTTGGAGTAAGACGGCTTCCTTCCTCCTGACCTCCTGGCTCTGTTGATTTTTTCTTTTTTTTACTTTGAGGTTTTGTCTTTGTTGGTTTTCCTTCATCGTTTAAGTGTCTCATTGCATTTCTGGTTCTTCATTTTCTACAAGCTTACAGTTTTAGATTGGTCAGTATGTCAAAGCTGTGTTTGGTTTCAGTACCTCCATGTTTTTGTACAGGCAGTGTCTCTTGGTATCAGTGGTGAAGATGAAGAGCATAGTAACTGCAGTGTTTTTGAAGAGGTTTAGAGAGAGCTGTGCTAAATGTTTAATGTGCAGTTTATTATTTAGTGCCCACAAATAGCCTATGGTGAGGTGGATATTAGATACTCTTTTTTTGTCTCATTTTACAAAATGGAGGTCAGTTGCAGAGAGGTTAAATATGCTGCACAAGCTACCACAGCTGGGAAAAGGCAGGATCATGACTCAGGGCAGATAGATATCTATGACCTCAGGGTCCATGATCTGCTCCATCACACATGGTCCCCCCAGCTCCAATCTCACTTATGCCAACGTTCTGCTGGAAGAGAGGATCTTTCAAAAGCATATTAAATTTTTCTTCAGGCTTTTGCTTATTTACTTGTTATTTTCAGAGGTAGAAAGTGTGCCTTCGTATTTACTCATTTATCCCCTAAAAACCTGAAACACATGGGACAGAGCCAACTCACTTCCAGACTCTTGCACCTCAGTCCTTGTTTTCCACATGATCAATAGGGACCTAAGTAATTGAGGCATCACCTATTACCTTCCATTATCAGAAAGCTAGAATCAAGAGCTAACCCAAGACTTGAACCCAGACTCTCCAGTATGAGTTGTGGCTGTTCCAGTGGGGGGTCTTAACTGCTGATCCAAACACCTGCCTGTTTTTCAGGCTTTGATGCAGATCATGCATCATCATCATTGTCGTCATTGTCCTCGGTTTATCTTTTGGCCTGGGGCACTGACATAAACGGGTTCTTTGTCATTTTGACTGTGATAATGAACTTCTGTGTGAACACGCATTCTGTAGGATACTTGCAGTGCAAGAGCTATGCAATCGTCCATTGTAGGCTTTTTTCCCCACTCTTTGGCCCTCTTTTCCTTCTTTGCTTTCTCACATACACTTGTTTTCTTTCAGACCTGAAGCCTCATCTCAGCACTGCCGCCAGCGGAGTGGAAGCCTTGAGTCCCAGTCCCACCTGCTGTCTGAGATGGACAACGAGAAGCCATTTTTCTCTCTATCCAAATCCCAAAGAAGCAGCAGCACTGAAATCCTTGATGATGGGTCTTCCTACACCAGCCAATCAAGCACAGAATATTACTGTGTGACACCTGTTGCCGGCCCCTATTATACAACCCAGACTTTGGACACTCGTGCCCGGGGTCGGAGAAGATCAAAGAAACACAATGTCTTGACTTCAAATTCCGGAAGCATGCCCAACCTGGCACAGAAGGACAGTTTGAGAAATGGTGTCTACGTGAAGAATCAGGAGCCACCTTCTTCCAGTTACTACATCACTGGATATGCACCCTACGCGGAGTGTGACCTCTATTACAGTGGTGGCTACGTGTATGAAAATGACACAGAGGGACAGTATAGCGTCAATCCCTCCTATCGGTCCTCAGCCCACTATGGCTATGACCGCCCACGGGACTACAGCAGATCCTTTCATGAAGATGAGGTCGACCTGGTGCCCCATAATCCATATGCAACCCTCCGGCTGCCCAGGAAGGCTGCTGCAAAACCTGAGCACATCACCAAAAACATCCACAAGGCCTTAGTTGCCGAGCACCTGCGTGGCTGGTACCAGCGGGCCTCTGGGCAAAAGGACCCGGGGCACAGCCCCCAGATTAGCTTTGACTCTGATAGGGGATCGCAGAGATGCCTGGGGTTCTCTGGACTACAAGTGCCCTGTTCTCCAAGTAGCCGAGCATCCTCCTATTCTTCAGGTAAAGAGACGAGGGAAGCACACGACACCTGGGTCTCACATCATAGCCCCTGCCTCCCCAAACCCACTGCTCAAGGATCATGACACCAGTACCCAAAGTCCTTAAGAGTGGGAACCATTCACGAGAGCCACACTTAGAAACAGTTCTCTCCAGCTGTCTGAAGAACACAGAGCACGTGAGTCTGATCAAGCGAGTTTAGGTACACTCTAACACACAATCTCTAAAAGTCTATTTATTTGAGAAACAGAGAAGCAGATTGTTCCTGGGCGCTGATTCACTACCCTGATGTCCACATAGCCAGGGTTGCTTGGCTGGGTCAAAGCTGGGAGCCAGAAATGCAATCCAGCTCTCTATGTAAGCTGCTGGCCCAATTACTCAAGCTTCCATGTCTTTCTAACCTTCATACCAACTACCATGTTTCTTCAATGTGTTTAGTTCATTCAGTTTATATTACAAAGATTTGATTAGACTCTGTGGTAAATTAAAAACACGAGATTTGACTATCTAGGAGCTGATTTGGAAGGCTCAGGAGCCTGTATGAGGCTTGTAATAATTCTGACAGGTACTGATATTTATTAAGCTTTGTTCTAAGTGCTTTACATCCCTTAGCTCACCTTCCTGTGGGTGACATAGGAAATTTTAGGGGTAATTTTTACAGGAAGAGGTGTTTCTTTTACACCCATTAAAAAAATATGTTACTTTTATTGGAAAGGCAGATTTATAGGAGCAGGAGAGACAGAGAGAAAGCTCTTCCAACCGCTGGTTCACTCCTCAAGTAACTGCAACGGCCAGAGCTGAACTGATCTGAAGCCAGAAGCAAGGAACTGCTTCTGGGTCTCCCACATGGGAGAAGGGTCCCAAGGCTTTGGGCCGTTCTCCACTGCTTTGCTAGACCACAAGCAGGGAGCTGGAAGGGAAGTGGAGCTGCCAGGACACGAACTTGTGCCCATATGTGATACCAGAACTAGGAGGTGCATGTTCAGCCAATCAAGCCATTGTGATGGTCCTGTTTTACACCCTTTGTGTTAACTTTGGCCTCTGGCTCAACTAACACCACTGGAAGGCTTAGTGCATCCCCCCTGCCCCCAGATATACTTTCAGTAGAAAAAAACAGGGTTCAGGGAGTGTCTGCTTGTGTGTTCATGTGTTGAGCAAATGAGCAGGCACACCCACACAGTGCTGAACTAACTTTGGCTGTAATGAACTCAGAGTTTAGTCAGGAGCCAGAGAATATACTGAAGACAAGTAATTTTCCACCTGTAAGCAATGAATAAATTCATGAACTATAAAGCCCTGCCTCTTCCCTTAAGCTTGACACCTTACTGAGACATGGTAATTCCCAAGTCATTGTGCGTTGATCAATCCAGTGCACACTTAAAACGTTTCATAAACTTGTTGACAGTGGCGTTTCCATGGAGATTTCTGTTTGGGTTCAAGTACACTTCTGTTTGTTTAGGACTTTGAACTTGTGCTAGATCTGTCCTATCTATTACCACATCTAGCATATGCAAAGGTTCTTGTAGTTACTGCTTGTTATGTATATCCCTGATCTAGAGAATATCTGTGTCTCCTTCTGCCACTCCACCACCCCTGCAAAGCCCATGGTTCATAGGCAGCCCCAGCCTGGGCAGAGTATCATGACAAGGTTAAAAGCAAATGAAGAGAACTGAGATGCCTATGGATGGTCATGAGGCATAGGGCTCTGGAGAAGCAGGTGTAACTCGGGAACCTCAACATTCCTGTCTGTTGGCTAAGCACCTTGAGCAAGAATGGAGTAATACGTCCTGGTTCAGTTCTGATGTAACCCTTACTGTCACCACCAGGATATGACTCTAAAGACCAAGAGACATCACTTGTTCAGTAATTAAATGGAGAGAATTGGTGCTCTCCAGATTCCTTTCTGGGACTTTCCTCATTCCTATCTTCATGGTCCAGATACAAAAAGTAATTTCAACAGACAAAGAGAGAGAGAAGATTCCGATGCTTTGCCAAATTAGTGATTCTGGAATTGCAACAGACAAGGAGATGATACTTTATTAAATGAGTGATTTCTGTAGTCACGTTGGGCTACCCAAAGGCTGTGTCAGTGACTCGGTTTTAGCAGGAATGACAGCCACCATTGGCTTGGTACTCCCTACATGCCACATAGTGTGCTGAGCATTTTATATGTTTTCTCCTTTTAATGTCTGCAACAGCTCTTCTCGGTGAGAGTTGTTGTTTATTATTGTCCTAACTGTGCAGCCGAGGCAGCTGCTACTTGCAGAGTTCATATGAGCCTGCCCCTACCCAAAGCTAGAAGATTATGGAGTGGGAATTCTGTCCAGCTCTGACATCTTCATCATCAAGTCCCAGATCCTCTGATTTTGCTTTGGGAGACGTTCTTTATAACTCAAAGGGAGAGCCTTAACACCTGGTAGTAGAAGTTTTATAATTTCAGATGCATTGTGGGTGCAAATACAACAGTCAGTTGGCAGCCAGGAATAGGAAGCTGCAAAGGTGCAGGAAAGATTCTGTACGATAGTGCCCTTTGAATCTGGGATGCCCGCTGTGGCATTTTAGTCACCTTGTGCATCCCAAGCATGGAGAAAGACTGGCTTATGGAACAGCAAAAACTTGGCGATGAGGTGTTGTTTGGACTTCCAATTCAGTCCCTCTGTAAGACTAAATCGATCTCTTTTTTCTGAGTTCCCTCCTGTACTGGTTCCCTGCCCCACCCATCTTTTTTTTTTTAATGTCAAAAAACATTACCTGTTCTTGCTAGTGGTCATTGTTGCCTTTCACTTAGTAATATTCAAGTCTCAACAACCTGACTGAGTAGGCATTTAGCCTAGTAGCTTAGAGACCTGTGTCACACATTGGAGTACCTGGGTTCAAGTTCTATCTCTGAGTCCTGACTTTGGCTTCCTGCTGATGTCAGCAATTTTCACATTGCCTTATTAAATCCTATTATTTTGCATAGGAGAAAATATTTACTATACTCATTCTAAAGATGAGGAAATTGGTGCCTTAAGACCAGCTAAAGCTTAAAACCAGCAAATTAGAATAGTGACTGTGCTGATTCCAAATCCTGGTTCTTAATTTCTGTTCTCCCCGCAGCTGATCATGCAAGGGACTTCAAGAAACTCATGAAAAACGGGAGCTGAAAGAGAATGCTCCTCTTTATGCATGATTTTTTTACCACCCGCCCCCCCCCACTCACTAATGATTATCTAACTAACCTGAAGTTTCTGAACATTGCCACTAATTTGTTCCCTCTTTCCATTTGCACTTTCAGTGTCTTCTACAAATGCTTCTGGGAGCTGGAGGACCCAGTTGACAGTGGGGCTGTCCGAGTACGAAGCTGCAGCGCATTCTTACAGCAGCTGCTATGGCAGTGCCTACAATGCTCTGCCGTCTCCCAACAGGTGAGGAAGCAGTGCTCACATTCCAGGAGCCTGGTCCTGTTCTTAGGGAATCCGCTTGTCTAGATGAGTGTGCAGTCTTCCAGCCTGGGGTGGCAAACTCTAGCCTTAAGGCCAAATCCAGCTGCCACTTGTTATTGTAAAGAGAATTTTCCAGGGATTCTACAGGCTCATTGCTTGACCTGTTATAGATGACTATTTTGGTGCTATGAGGCCAGGACTGACATGCTGTGATAGACCATTTATGACTAACAGAGTGGAAAATGCCTGGCCCTTGAAGGAAAAGTTAACTGACAGCCAGCCTTGCTCATTCAGATTCGACCTCGTTCTGGGAGTCTGTACATTACATTATGAGCGTGAAGGCTTCTTGTCTCCTTCTCATTATTGTACTGTAGAAACTGTACATCGAGGTGCCCGTTAAAACACTGAAGTCTTTCCCGGAACCTTGCAGGAGATAAAAAGCTGAGTGCTCCAGAAAAAGTTGTTCATGCCACAGTTCATCCCAAGCAGTTGGTGGACAGTTGATTTCAAACACCTGCTGCCTTTTGGTGTCACCCCTGTTTGTTTAGAAGGAACAAACGTGGCCAGCTGTCCTGCTTGTCTTGAAAAGTAGTTCTTTGTGAACCTTAGAGGAAACATTACAATTTGTTAAAAAAAAAAAAAATGGATTTTACTTCTGCAAACTGAATTCTTTTTAAATGAAACATGAGGACATAATTCCAAATTATTTTCTTGACAGAATATCATCCACAGCCATAGTGCCAAGAAGTAGACATATTCTGATTGAGGAGGAAGACGTTATTTTGACGACTTGTGTGTGTGTGTGTGTGTGTGTGTGTGTGTGTGTGTGTGTGTGTGTGTGTGTGAGAGAGAGAGAGAGAGAGAGAGAGAATTTGTTCTTATTGGGGTTGGGGGGAAAGGGTTGCCTTTGGGTGTACCTCCAGGCAATATATGTGCTAGCTAGTCTTCCTGGGAGGCTGGGTGGAGCTTTTTGTTTCTTGGCACTGCTTTTGCTGCCAGCAGCCTGTTTGGGTGCTGCCAGGCTCCTCCATGGAAGAGAACTTGGGCTTTTTCTTAGAGACCTTCCTGCCACCCACTTCCTCCACATCATTCACCACCTCCTCCTGGGCTGAGCATTTTTTCCTCTTGGGAGGGACTGCACTGCCCCCATTAAGAGTCAGGTCACTTTTAGCCATAAGAGATTTCTGGATCACTTTCAAGAGTCACTAGTAAGAATTAGGTCACTTTAAGCCGTAAGAAACTCCCACAGGCTATAAGTTACAAAAGTCACGGTACTGGTGAATTGGGGAGGTAGCAGCTGGTTAGAAGCACTCGGTGTTACAAGCATATTAGAAATACTGCACCCCAAAGCTTTGTTTTTCTTTTCCACATCAGCCAGAGCTTTTCTTGGCTTGAAATATTAAGCCAATTGTTTCTACTCAACAAAGGGTGTTCTCAAAATAGAATTTTAATGGAAATATATTTCAGGGTACGTCAAGTAGCTGGGATTTCTGTAAATAGTGTTAGAGCATGAGTTTGGAGCAAGACACCAAAGTCGACCCCAGATCTGAGCTGTACCTTTTTAGTCTTGATATTCTGAGTAGCACCTCTGTTGGACTCAGGTCGTGTTAAAGGCTTTTAGAGGGGGAAAAAAATCTGTTTGACCACACCTGCCCAGGCATTTCAGGTGGCCCAAGACAGCTCACTCGGGGGCTGTGGTGCCAGAGGGACCTAATGTACAGGAAATCTGAAGCTATTTAAAGATTCCTATTGTGTCTGTGTGCACATATGTGCACACATGCTCAGGTATATGTGAACTAAGGGTGAAAAATTTGGAAACTGAAAAAGTGTAAGTATGTAGGAAATTGGCATACTTCTACCCTCGAAGGATAGGAGTCACTAAAACCTTGACATATTTCTTCCATTTTTCTGCATCCACTTTTAACATGGCCAGCAATTTTTTTAAAGATTTGTTTATTTTGAAACTCAGAAAGAGAAAGAGAGAGACGGGTTTTCCTTGAATTGTCCACTCTCCAAGTGGCTGCAACAGCAAAGGCTGGGCCAGCCCAAAGCCAGAAGCTTTATCTGGGTATTCCATACGGGTAACAAAGACACAACCACTTTACTAATAACAGGATGCTGGATGGTAAGTGGAACAGCCAGGACTTGAACCAGCACATATATGGGATGCCAGCGTTGTTGCTGGTGGCCCCATAGTGGTGGCACAGTGCCAGCCCCAGCATAATTTTTATGTCTTGCAAAATTCTATACTTCCCCCTCCTTTTAAACTAAGTATAGCAAACATGAGAGACTGTTTAAATATTATTTTATCTAGCAAATATTATATTCCACTTAGTAATTATGTCATTTTTATTTAACAGCTCTCCATTTTTGGAATAATAGTAATTAGTCTTTCTTTTTAATTGTAAGTAATACTACTGTTAGCATCTGAGGCAAAGCACTGGTCTATATCTCAAATGATTTCTTTAGGATATCTTCCATATATAATCAGTACATTAAATCAAAAAACATATTTTTAAGTCCTGCTTTCCTGAAAGACATCATTTACTCTCCCAACCTCAGAAATCACAAATTTCCATTTATTTGTTTGGAATTAAAACATTTTTTAAAATATTGTCTGATCAGTTTGATATTGTTAATAAAGCAAATAATATTAAGAGTTATTCATTAAGATTTAGAAGTTGCTCTAAAATTGTAAGCAAGATTTTTAAAAATGTATGTTTTAAAGATTTATTTTATTTTTATTGGAAAGGCAGATATATAGAGAGGAGGAAAGACAGAGAGGAAGATCTCCCATCTGATGATTCAACCCCAAGTGACCGCAACAGCTGGTGCTGAGCCAATCTGAAGCCGGGAGCCAGGAGCTTCTTCTGAGTCTCCCATGTGGGTGCAGGGTCCCAAAGCTTTGGGCCATCCTCGACTGCTTTCCGAGGTCATAAGCAGGGAGCTGAATGCGAAGTGGAGCAGCCAGGATATAAACTGGCATCCCTGTGGGGGATATCAGTGCTTGCAGGTGGAGAATTAGCCAGCTGAGTTACCACACCAGCCCCTATGAGCATAATATTTTAAATAAGAGGGAAATTAGTAAGATAAAGTGAGAAACTTCACCTTAAGCTAAAGATAGGAAGTGGCTGGTTATGTATCAGTGTGTTATTTCTTCAATAAAGTGTAGATCATTTAGGTGTCTTTTTTTCCTACAGAGTATTCTAGTGTTTATACTACAAAAAGATGCAAATGTTGACCAATATAAAATTTTTGTATTAGTCCATTTTGGTGTGATCATCATAGACATACACTTTCCCAGATCAAAATGTTGATCTCTCTCTTTTTTTTTATAAGATGTATTTATTTTTATTGAAAAGTCAGATATACAGAGAGAAGGAGAGACAGAGAGGAATATATTCCTCCTGATGATTTACTCCCCAAGTGACCACACCGGCTGGAGCTGAGCTGATTAGAAGCAAGGAGCCAGGAGCTTCTTCTGGGTCTCCCACGCGGGTACAGGTTCCCAAGGCTTTGAGCCATCCTCCACTGCTTTCCCAGACCATAAGCAGAAAGCTGGATGGGAAGCAGGGCTGCAGAGACATGAACTGGTGACCATATGGGATCCTGGTGCATGCAAGGCGAGGACTTTAACTGCACTGGGCCCAAAATGTTGATCTGTTAACGTGCTCTAGTATATAAGGCAGTCAGGGTCTGGGCTGTTCCGGTACCAACTGTGTTCCCAAATAATGTGGTGTTTTGTTTTTTCCCTTTTACTTCCTGTTTTCTGTTCCTTTTCCTCTCCCCATTGTAACTCTACCTGCGAGTAGGCAAAACCAAGGGCTTCTGTCCCGGAGAATGGTTCTATCTGCAGAGATGAGATCAGTGTTAAATTCGGTTGTGCTCAGTGTAGCCAGATGTAGTAAGTACCGCCCTCCCAGCCGTGTGTGGTGCTTCTGGCACAGCAGGCACTGCACTTGCCCTGGCTGATTTGTGAAACTGTGAAGTCTGCCTTTGTTTTCATGCTCCGTGAAAATACTCAAAAAGAAATCCCTGGATGTACGTGCTGCTTAATTTCGAAAATTGTTCGTCCAAAGCCATTTAATCGCCTGTATTATAGACTTTTTAAGTGGAAAATACTAACCAGCTAACCGTTTCTAACCTACCCTTATGTTGGTGTGGTTTGGCTTGTTGGAATGGTTTACCTAATCAAATGCTCTCTTTTGGATATAGCTGCGTTTTTTAAATGCAGTGCGGTTCCTAGGGTCACCGTCAATCCACACTTGACCTCAAAGCCCTTGAGCTGTATCCCAGGTCCCAGGAATGCCCTGCTACCTATAGATTCCTGACACCCCTAAAGTGAGCATCGAGTCTACTGCCTTAACGTGAAGAATACTTAAAATATAGTCAAAATATGGTTTTTTTTTTTTAAAGCTGGAAAACCTGTCAATGAAAAGCAAGTATGTGAAGAAGCTTTATTTAACTGTCTCATAAGAGAACTAACAGATTGATAATACAAATTCAACACCAAAGGAATACCAGCCTAAGTTTACTAAAGTGGACACAAAACCAGGACAATAATAAAACTCAACTATAATCTTTCTATTAGACAGAAGTTATTTGCATTTCTTCCAGACTGAAGGCTTCAAGTTAACATGTAACTAAATGTAGTCTGGGTCCTAATGAATGGTAAACCTAAGTCAAACAAAGGCGTATCTCACAAAAGAATTAGATAATCCCTTAGACAGACCTCCAGGGCAGCATGGAAGGAGTGCCCAGTGTCCTCGGCCTCAACTATTAAGTGCTGGAAGATTTTTGGTTTTTTTCTTGACAGTGCTTTCTACTAACTTCTTTGAACATGGTAGTCTCCATCGTGCAGGAACAAACACGAGCACCGGTAGTAACTGTTCTGGTTTCCTTTCATAGACAGTACTCCGAGGCCGGGCCGCCAGACCGTGCGGATGGAAACCAGCTGGATGACGACCTGGAAAGCAGTGAGCAGAGGCTCTTCTGGCACGAAGACTCCAAACCCGGAACATTAGTCTGAACTACAGTGGCAGTGTTCTCACGCTCGTGTGCCTTGCGAAATGTGTCCCGTCTTCCCCACAGGCCATTGGCTTCTGCAACCTGAAAGCCGCAGAGGCTAGAAGGAAGACATAGGATGCCCCGGATAAGAACCACACGCTAACCCCGGCAAAGTCCCCAAACGGGAGGACTTGCCTTGCAGACCCCAGGCCCAACCCTCCCAGCCAGGTGTGAACACATATGGAACCATTGCCACAAGAGCAAGCACTTTCTAAGAGAATAAAGCTTCTAGAAGGCAAGCCTCGGAACTCTGAAAGCACATGGGAAAAGGAGCCGAGGGGAGATCTCAGAGCACAATTCAGAATGATGAGGGAAGGAACACCAGGGCAGTGGGTCCTGGCTCCCCAACACAAAGGCAGGATTGGCAATTTGGATGGACAAGCGCCTGCCCTTCCCACCCAGACACAGATGATTTAGACAGTATTGGAAAATTACTTGAAGAGAAGTTGGACTTTCATGAAGTTGTGAATGAGTGTAAATGTTTTTAGGATATGACATAAAGTGATGTTTTTCATAAGCACCGTAGAGTGGGTTCTGGAGAGACTTAGAGCTGTAGCATCCTCCTACAATACAGCTTGATGAAAGCAGATTGGGAAAAGGAAGCAGCCCACTGAAAAACTGACAAAGTTGGCTTGGAGAATTTTCTAAGGTACAGCGTCCTGGAGCTCCCTTCTGTTCCTTCTCCTGCAGGGGCATGATGAGCCCTGGCTCCAGTTCAGGCTGACAGCTCTCTAGCACAGCTGCTTTGGGCCATGGAGATTGGAAAAGTTTGCATAATCCTAAATTTGAGAAAGAATTTTAAAGTGATGCAGACCTGTCACTTTAAAGGACCTAAAGCAAAAAAAAAAAAAAAGAAAGAAAAAAAAAATCACAAAGCCACATCATTTTGGATGAATTTGTGTGCCTTACCATGATGAGCATTAAAAACATATTGTCTGATTATCAATTCTAAGTCACTAAGTGATAAAAACAAAATTAGTATAAAAAAAAAACCTCCAAGCTGCAGTAGGTCTAATTATGAGGATAATACTACCTCATATTTTCCTTGGAAGAGCTAATTAGCTATGGTTTGTTAGAGGATTTTGTTAGTTTCTCAGAACAAACGCTTCCTGTATTCCACATTGTTCTTTTTTGTCGTCTTTACTTCAAAATCCCTTTAAAGGTGCTCCTCCCTTCCACCCCTTTTTATACAGACTTCTTGTTCATAGTGTGAATAGAGAAATTTCCAATCATCTTTTTTTGGAGCATTTTCTAACTGTAGTCCAAAGCATGTAATATATACATAAAAATGATTTGTTAAACTGGTCCTCAGTCATTTGTATCATTAGAAATGAAGTTTGGGGGAAAGTTTTGGATAAACAAAGACAAGCAAAAAAATAATAACTTATTCCTTTTTTGCATATTTGTATTGCCTTCTAGAAACAAATAGCCTTTTGCATATTCTTTTACTGTTTGGACTTTTTACGACCTATTATTTTTTTACATAGGTCAATAAAGTAAAGGTTTGCTACTGAGACAGTTTATGTATTCTTCGCTTTGTGTTTAAGGTTCACACGATGTTTAAAAGGATATAGTTCCAGTTATCACATTAGGCAAGACTTCTGATTTGTAGTTTCAATGTTACCTTATTTTATTGATTCTGAGATGCACATTTTTTTTTTTCTGTTTACATCAAAAAACAAGATTCATCTTTTGGTTGATAGCATGCATCCTAGTTGAGTTGGAAGTATGTTTCTCTTTCTCAGACATAAAAAATTGCTGTTTCTTACAATAAAGTTATCTAAGAATTGATGGAATATGATAACTCATTGCCTCCTGGAGGATGCCTGAAGAGAATCCTTAGCCCTGCTGGTCTTGGGCTCACTCTGTGTCTGCAATGAGTAATTCCTCCTTATTTCCCAGACTACAAACAGGTCTTTTACATTCGGAAAAAGATTTCATCTGACATCTCTTCATTCTGAATCTTAGGAATGAAATGTAAGGAGACATGCACCTAATGTTAGCTGAAAGGCTGAGAAGCGATAGTAGGGAGACCTTATTAATATATCCATGCATGTGTCTTAAATAAGAATAACCTTTTCCTGTTGAAGAAGCAATGTGATGAGAATTTGCAAGTTTGCCTTGAAAGGGTAAATGGAACTTGGCTCTCAAACAGGAGAAGATGCAGGAATAGACACACTCATGGCCTGCTACATGACTTCCTGTTAGCTTTTCTGCAAAATCTCTCAAGCACATCGTGAAGACCAAAAAGTGAAAAAAGTATTCAACCTGTGAACATCCTCTTCTATATTACAAAATTTCATGCAATCATGGTAAAATTTTTAGATGAAAGCATGAAACAAATATAAAAATGCAATCATGTTCTAAAGACCTAATATTCCCAAATTTGACAATTACTAATCTGTGTGTGTTAGCTTACAAGTACATTTTCCTGATTTTTGTGTTGCTTTGTTTCCTAATATTTCTTGGGCTTTGCACTGTGTTGATACATACTGATCTACCTCACAAGATGTTTATTTTGCAAGGTGAATTTTTTTTTCTTAAGTTTCATTACCATCCTGGGTATTTATAGCTTTTTCATAGTTGAAAAAAAAAAAAGTCTTCCTCAATTCCTGTGCTCCTCAAAGCTTAAATGTTATAAGCAATAAAGATTCCAAACTGTAAGCAATTAGTTTGGCCTGTTCTTAGGAACGAAGATAGAAACTCAAGAGTTGCCTCAATGTCAGTCATTTATGAGCTTTCCGAATTAGAAAAATTATTTTCTTCAGTGCAGTAGAACAAGATTGAATTTTATTCGCAAGTAGCATTTCTCAAACAATGTAGGAAGATCTTTCTTTGGTTTATTGGCTCTGGGTTTTGTTGCGGTTTTTACAATTTTCAATCCATTGTGGGCTCATAGTTCTATAAAGTAAAATAAAAAGAAATTCCCAGAAAAGTGGGGGCAGTGAGAGTTAGTTCAGTGAAAAGTAAATGACTAGGTCATTGAAAAAACAGATGTATAAAAATATGTGTGCCTAGGTGTTATCAGATTCAGCAGGCATAAAGCTATTGTGTCAAGTTGTAATCAGAGTTTCTAAACATCAGCTTTCAGTGACTGTTCTTACTCTGCCCCAAGCCCAATAGTAGGGTTTTCAGCCCACTCTTTGGGTAGCAGTGCCCTGGAGTCACATCAAAGGGTGCTTCATCCATGCCTGCGAGGCAGGTGTGTGTGATGTCACAGTGTGCAGAAATGCATTTCCGTGAAGAAAAACCTTTGGGCCCATATACAGAGCCCAGCAGATAATGTAAGACTTGACTGAGCTTAAAGCTTAGTAAGCCCACTTTTCGCCCATGTGTCTCGCGCTGTTCTTCCCGCTTGTCAGGATTCCCTAGATCCTTTTTGCTCCCCTGTGTCCCTCTCCTCCTCACTTAGGTTACTCAATAGCAGAAACAAGAAAAGTGAATCCTGCTGCAAAACTGAGCTGGCACGTGTCAACTAGGGTCAACATGTGCCCAGCTGGGGTGCAAGAGGAACCTTCTTTGCGTCTGCCTCCTTCACCCCAACAACAACCCGATGATGTGTGCTGCTGTGTGTTATCTCCACTTGGGAGATGACGAATCTGATTGAGCAAGGTCAAGCAGTTGATCGGAAATCATGCCACTTTTCAGAAAGAGGCAAGAAATCAGTTCTGACTTATCTGATCCTAAATATCTCCTTCAATGTACACTTGCCAGAAATACCTCAACCTTACGACCAAATAGGCATCAATGTGATGGCCTAGTGACTAAATCTGCGTGCACTAGGATCCCATATGGGTGTAGATTCATGTCCTAACTGCTCCGCTTCCCATCCAGCTCCCTGCTGCTGGCCTGGGAAAGCAGTAGAGTTGGGACCCTGCAGCCATGTGGGAGACCCAGAAGAAGCTCCTGGGCTTCTGGCTTCAGATCAGCTCAGCTCTGGCTGTTTTGGCCACTTGGGGAGCGAACTAGTGGATGGAAAATCTTTCTCTTTGTCTCTCCTTCTCTCTGTAAATCTGCCTTTCAAAGAAAAATGAATGAACCTTAAAAAAAAAAGAGGAGTAAACAGGATGAATGGTGGAATGAGTGCACGCCCAGGCCAGCTTTCCTTGTTCATGGTCACTTCTTACAGATAACAGACCTTATGTTCTTCAGTTAACCAGTGAGAGAAAGGTGGAGTCAGGCCTACCTCAGGTCAAAACAGCCCTTAACTAGAATGCCATCTTGTTTCAGGTGACTACCCGCTAGGCTGAATTATTTATTGCTGGATGAACTCGTCAACGGCCCAAGTACATTTCTGAAATTGTCCAATCAATAAAATGTCTTGCACAAGCAAATAACAGTAATGAACTAAGTATTGATCAGGAACACGGAAGGTACCTATTGATCCTTCCCCATTTCTGATGGTTCGGGCGCAGTGCGGTATTATGAAACATGAAGCACTCCTGCGCAATAGCCCTGAGAAGCCCTCCCAGGATTCAGCTCTATCAGATGTGCAGTCTGTGGGCTTGACTCACAACTCTCTTCCGAAAGAGTGAGTCAGAGGCTACCCCCAGAGTGTCCTGACACTGCCTTCCTCTTCTGCCTTTGATGACTCAATGAATGCATCTTTCCTTTCAAGGAAAATAGAAAATAGCCATGACATCTCTCTTATCAGGATTTATCCGGTTGCTGTCTTAGCCTTGAGATAAGCACCAATCATGTTCTTCCATTCCCTTCTCTTTCCTAGTCTCACCAGTCTCAGCAAGAACCACATGCTGTGGATGGGTATTGGCCTAATCTCAGTATTTCAAAGAATTCTCTCTTCTTTAGTATGCTTATAAAAAGATGTGTCCAAGGTTTGAAAGGTCTGATTTTTCACTCCCTATGGGGCATTTGCAGTGTATTGATACCTCAGTATTTTTGGATTCTCCCAAAGGCTGGGAGGTATGACTTGGCATGGAGGGGCCAGAAACATGAAAATCATCCTTCAGTGCGTGGGATGATCCTACACAATAAAGACTTGTCCCAACTGAAGGTTCCAAGGTGACTCCATTGAGAAACCTGGGACCTTATCTAGGACAGAGGCAACTGCCTCTGCAGGGGCTGCCTTCCAGGGTTTAAGAAGAGATGATCTACTTTGGAGAGAATGAGAGAGGAACTGAAGGAGGGAACTATTGGTGAGAGTCTGGGGAGATTATGATTTTGAAAAAGCATCTGTCCAATGACTATCAGGACACTAACACGTTCCTCAGTCACTGTCCTATACAGCAAGGATACGGCTCTGTGTTTACTGCCCATTGTACACAGTCCAATGAAGTAAGAAATAGAAGTAAGCTGCTTCTATAACTCCATATGATCTTTAATCCTGTGAAAGCCCAGAGTCTAAGAGAATAAAAGCAGATGTGGATCATGCCTGAAGCCCATGGAACATTATGGGACCCTTTGGGGAGGTGTTGCATCAGCTTGGACTTGTGGATGGGTGAGGGAAGAACCAATGAAGTAAGAATACTGGAGTAGTGCAATGGGGCAAACTGCCACCTGCCACACTGGCATCCCAACTGAGCACCAGTTTGAATCCCAGCATCTCCACATGAAATCTAGTTTCCTGCTAATGTACCTTGGAAAGCAATGAAAGATGGTTCAAATACTTGGTTCCCTACCACTCACCCATGTGGGGAATCCTAGTGGAATTCCAGGCTCTTGGCTTTGACCTAACTCAGCCATGACTATTGTGGCCATTTGGGAAGGTGAACCTATGACTGGGAGATTTCTGGGCATCTCCCTCTCTGTAACTGCCTTTCAAGTAAATAAATGCATTTTTTAAAGGATACATATGTAATGTATATATGTATGTGTATATATATCTATATCTCACATTTATATGTATATATTTATGAATAGAAACTCTTTAAGGTTAAGAGGAAAGCATGTGGGGGCCCGGCGGCGTGGCCTAGCGGCTAAAGTCCTCGCCTTGAAAGCCCCGGGTTCCCATATGGGCTCCGGTTCTAATCCCGGCAGCTCCACTTCCCATCCAGCTCCCTGCTTGTGGCCTGGGAAAGCAGTTGAGGATGGCCCAATGCATTGGGACACTGCACCCGCGTGGGAGACCTGGAAGAGGTTCCAGGTTCCTGGCTTCGGATCGGCGCGCATCGGCCCATTGTGGCTCACTTGGGGAGTGAATCATCGGACGGAAGATCTTCCTCTCTGTCTCTCCTTCTCTGTGTATATCTGGCTGTAATAAAATGAATAAATCTTTAAAAAAAAAAAAAGAGGAAAGCATGTGGCATTCACCAAGACGATAAAGCCAGGAGAAGCTTGGCAAGTTTGAGAAACTAACGGAATGAAAACTGACTATACCAGGTTTAAGGATATGTAGGTGATTAAAAGGAAAAAAAAAAAGCTGCTACTTAGAGCTCCCTCCACAGTCCCAACAACAGATGATGGGGCTATCCTATGTGGATCACCCCTTTTAACCTCCCTACAACTATGAAAAAAGGTGATCGTACCCACCACCATCCAGGAAAGGAAACAGAAGGACTGTGAGGAAAATAAAGATAAATTCAAAACTGCCTCCATTTATCTCATGCTCTAGTTTAATTATGACAGCAGAAAGCAATCCCGGGATCCCGTATTGGCACCAGTTCGAATCCCGGCTGTTCAACTTCCCCATCCAGCTGCCTACTTGTGGCCTGGGAAAGCAGCAGAGGCCAGCCCAAAGTCTTGGGACCCTGCACCTGCATGGCAGACCCAGAAGAAGCTACTGGCTCCTGACTTTGGATTGGCTCAGCTCTAGCTGTTATGGCCACTTGGGAAAGGAACCAGCAGAGGACCTTCTTTGTGTCTCTCCTTCTCTGTATAACTACCTTTCCAATTAAAAAAAATAAATCTTAAAATATTTTTTTTAAAAAAGCAATTGCTGAAGAAGCCCTTCTCTTAAATGGTAACCAATGCAAAAGAAAATAGAAAGGAACAAATAGGAGAGTAGGCCTGGGGAGGAAGGAAGAGCGAGAGGATCAGGTCAGCCCCTTCGGGTCAAGGCTTGGAGAGACTCCTGAGGAAGGACCAGCCAGCAGCCAGCTAGGCCCGTGTGAGCTCTGATACCTTGGCAGAGGGAAAGGGGCTCTAGCTTTGAGGACTGCACCCGGAAGGCTCCAGATGTAGCTCTTCCAGGAAGCACCCCAGACCCCAAGGCCACCTTCCTCCCATCACACACATAGAACTTGAGGATGGATCCATTGCCTAGGTTGTCCTCTCCTCATTCTCACACAAACCTGGCTTCCCAGGACAATCAAAGCTTGAGAAGCTGGAAGGAGAAAGATCTCGTCAGGGAGACTGGCAACCCCAGGCTGGTCAGGGCATTCTCAGCAGCCCTGCAATTACCAGGGAAGCAGCCCTCCAGGGGTGCAGAGTGGGTGTCTGGGCAGACATCACCATCTTCATAAAGTGCTGCCTAGACGCACGGACTTTGAAGTCCAGCAGACCTGGAGACAGGCTGCTGGGCATGGAACCTGTCCCAGATTGGCCACCTGCCCGTTGTATGAACTCAGATGCATTCCCTCACCCCAGGCACCAGTTAGCTTTCCAGCACCCATCTCTCAAAGGCTGCGTGTGGACTGACCAACATAACGCATGTAACCAGCTGCACACAACATGAGGCTCCTAGCAGCTGCTCCATGCTACAAACTGCTTTCTGTGTAAAGCTAAGAAAAGGGTGTCAAGTGAGACTGAGTGTTAACCACCCAGAAAACTGATGTTCCGAGCATTTTCCCTGCCTCGGTTCAGCCTCTGAAATAACTCGGTGGTCTCGGGCATTGTGATAGATTCCTGGAATAATTTTGGTTCTTATAAATCCTCACCATAACTTTGTGGTCATTCTTCCAAAACAAAAAGCTCAGTAATTTGCCCAAATTGCACAGATAGAGGCTACCCCAGGCCTGGATTCTAGTTCACATCAGACTGAGGCAGTGGGGCAAATGAACCTGTACCCCTCTGGAGTGTCCAGCTTGGAGGGAGGTTGCCAGCGGGTTGAGCATAAGGTATCAAGCCCTTAAGCTGTTTCCCGACCCTTTAGTAAAGCCTGTCTAAGAGCTTGGGAGCGTGTGCCACCTTCACCATGGTGCCCTCTGTGCCTCCGGGGATTCACCCTGGGCTGATCCTGACATTGCCTCAAAGTGCAAGGCACATGGGGCTGCTATCATATCACAGGTTAAACCACTGCCTGGGATACCAGCATCCCTCATCATGGATTCCAGTCCCAGTACCCCACTGCTGACCCAGTCTCCTGCTACCTTCGTAAGTAGCAGGTGATGAGGGTAGTCCTCAAGAGAGACCCAGATGGAGTGTTTGGCTCCTGGCTCCCGCCTGATTCAGCCTTGTCACTGTGTCTTTCAAATAAACAAACAAACAAAAAATTTAATAGAACCCCAACGTACATAAGAATGCAAGTAAATCATTGCCATTGGGTGGCAAGATGTAACAAATAAAAATATAGAATGCCAGTCACATTTGACAAGTAGCTGTAACTGTCAAATCCTCATAACTTTTGATAATAATTCTTATTTCTTTACTTGAGAGAGAGAAAGGGACATGCAGATCAAAGGGCCCCATCTCCCGGTTCATCCCCTGGATGCCCACAGTGGGCAGGGCTTGGCAGGGCTGAAACCTGTAGCCAGGATCTTTGTCTAGGTCTGCTATATGAGTGGCCAAGACCCAACTTCTTGAACCATCACTGTTGCATCCCAGGGCGCACCTTAGAGCAACCTGAGATTCTGGGAGCACAGCAGGGATTTGACCCTAAGTATTGTGATGCAGGACACATGTGTCCCCAAATGGCAGCTTAACCAAATGTCCTCCCCCAGCAACTTATTTTTAAAGAGCTCATCGTAGGACACTTAGGGAATTCTGTGGAAAAAAAGTTAAGACAGTGTAATAAGCAAAACCATTAAGGACACGACATCTGGTAAACCTCTAGGCAAGAACCCTGTCCCCAGGGCAGGTGGGAAAGGTATAAACACGTGCTTCAAACAGTGCAGATCAGAGACGTGCGTCATCAGCTCACACAGCACGGAGAAGCTGGCCCCGCTCAATCCCACGGCCTTGTTTTTACCAGGAGCTTTCTAGGCCAGGCACAGCGTGGTCTGTAAGCACACACAGAGCGCGTGCACAGAGTTCTCCTGGAGGAGGAACACACCTGACAAAACCTTTCCTAAAACTGGCGCAGAAGTGGAGGCTTACAAAATTGGTCGATGTGGCCACCTAGAGGCAATTTGGAGTTATCGCAGGAAGGAGTTTCAATGGGTATCTCCAACAGTAATTCAATGAGTATCTAATTTCTGAAGTTCTGCCTGAAGAGGGTACCCCCAAATATAATTGTCTATCTCTGTGTTCTAGTGGGAGTAGTTTATAATATTAAAATAACACTTTTTACTAAAATAGAAATAATAATCATAACAATTTCATAGAATGATAAAGGTTCAATAAATTGTGCACTCCAGGAGCACAAAGAGAAAGAGGAGAGAGATCTGGCTGTTGGTTCATGCCACATATGCGCACCACAGCCAGGAGCTCCTTCCAGGTCTCCCACATGGGTGCAGGATCCCAAAAATTTGAACCACTTCCACCGCTCTCACAGGCCATAAGCTGGAAGTAGAGCAGCTGGGACTGAACTGGTGCCTATATAGGATGCCAATGCCAAAGGCAGTGGCTTAGCTGGCTATCCCAGAATGCCAGCCTTAACAAACAGTACCTTAATAATAAAATCTGTTGTGCCTGGCATGGTAGCCTAATGGCTAAAGTCCTTGCCTTGCATGTGCTGGGATTCCATATAGGCATGGATCTGTATTCCCAACTGCCCCACTTTCCTTCCAGCTCCCTGCTTGTGGCTTGGGAAAGCAATTGAGGATGACCCAAAGCCTTGGGGCCCTGAGCCCACATGGGAGACCCGAAGAAGCTCCTGGCTCCTGGTTTCAGGCCGGCTCAGTTCCAGCCGTGGTAATTGAATAATTGAGTCACCACCTGCTGTTTCGCAGCAGATACAGCAGAAATTGGGAGTGGAGCTGGAACTCAGACCCAGGCACTCCAACGTGGGGTGCAGGTTTCCCAAGTAGCATCATAGGTGCCTTGAACACATTATCTCAACAACCAGAGGAGACAAGTGTTCCAACAGCATTGCCCAAAAAGTCCATGGCAAACATGCGTATAATACAAAAGTAGGCATGGATTTCAAAAACTTTCTGCATCAGTGTAAACTTGTCCTTTAATTCCGTGTTTCCACAGACCTTTTGAAGCACCCTCGTCCATGCCCATTTTACAGATGAAGGAAAGGAAACCCAGAGGCACTGACCGAGACCACCCCATCCCAGCACAGGGTCAGAAATCAACCGCAGCTCATGCCAGCCTTGTGGCCCATGCTGTTTCTCTGAACTCTTGCCTCTTCATGAAGTGATGCAGGTTCCTCCTTTGCTGTGGCTGTCAGAATTCACTGATGCTGTACTCAGCAAACAAAAAGAAAGGATACTCGGTCGAGTTGGAGCTCGAGATAAACGAGGTATGTCCTGTGCTCTTTACCTGTCCATCCGTCTCTGTTCCGTCACCCAGGCAACCGGTTAGGCATTGTATTACGAGGGCTCAGAATGGATTGGATCCTCTGGATAAGGGCCTCCATTTCTGCACTGAACACAGATCCGTAATGACAAATGGCTTTAATAGTCACATGGGCTGCAATATACTGAAAGCTGGCGCGGAGCCTAAGGCTTAAAGCACAAGTAGTGTGAGCTTCACCTGGCTTTCCCAAAACTCCCCACCTGCCTCAACCTCACCCATCCACCCCACCCCCTTTTCTTGCCAATACTAAGATGCTTTGCCAGATCGAATGACAAGCCTAGGTTTTAATAAAATACAGAGAATAGATGTCTAGGGTCCCCATCCCACAAAGGCTTTGGGTTATTTTTAAGACCTCCAGCTCTAAGAGAAACATAATTTCCCTGGCAGAGCCATATCTAGAGTGCCATCGAGGTGCTTCTGCTCACAGAGCCATGAAAACAACTGAGAACTGAGGGGGGGGATGCATTCTTGGAAAGAAGGTGGAGTGTGAGCCAGTTTCAGCTGCTCAAAGCAGTCATTAAATATGCACAGCAATTAGTCCATCTCACCCTGGGGCTGCATGAGGTGGAAAAGGAAGAAGGAAATGTTTCCAGGGTGACCTGAGCTTTAGCTACTATCTGTTAAAAAAAAAAAAAAGTGGAGACCTTGCATGATTTGAATAGCCATTTTAGTTTCTAATTCATAACCTGCCCGCCCAGTGGAATTGTCCCTGATCCAGGCCAAATAAACATAGCCTTCCCAGAGCACTACAATGTATTCAATCTACTACTTTCAGGATTAATGATTCTATGCATGTGTGTGTGTGTATGAGAGAGAGAGAGAGAGAGAGAGAGAGAGAGAGAGACCCTTCTTTGTTTAATATGAACTCTTAGTAGTCAGGGGCCATGTTTTGTTTAAAATATGTTTCATTTAGAATCCAGAACCAATTCCTTCTCCAGCAAGTGCTTGTGGAGCTCGGTGGGGCTGCTGCAGATGGAGAACCACAAACCGAGTGACGGAAGTGGCAGTTACCATCTCACAGTTTTGGGGCCTGAGGCAAAGTGTCAGCAGGATGTGTCTTGTGGCTTGCCCTTGCTCTCTCCTCTCTCTCTCTCTCCTTCTCTCTGTAGCTTCTGGGGGTTTGCTTGCAGTCCCTGTCTTCCTCTGTCCATGTGTTTGCCCTCCCTGCCTGTGCGTATCCACGCTTCCCCTTTTCATGAAGACATAGACATGGTGGTTGAGGGCTCACACTAATGACTTTAACTCTTAAGACCCAATTCCTCCAATAATGTCACATTCTCAGATACTTTTCTTTTTTTAGAAGGGGGAGGGGGAACCCTGTTCAACCTGTAAGATACACCAAATGAAGAACAGTGACTCGTTTCAGAAGCACGTTTTTGAGGTTCTACACTAAAATCAGAGACAGACCAAGGGATGCGAACCAAGTGACGACAGATGCAGCCATTGGAGCGAATAGGCATCCACAAGCCAAGAGGGCTGTGGGAGATGATGCCAGGCGTTGCACAGGACGTTGGCTCCCCAGACCCAGGCAGGTGATGGAGTCAAGGTAGACCAGCTCTCATTTCGGCATCTGAGACAGGTCTGGAGGGAGGTATTTATAGTATTCAGGGCTTACCTGCTAAAGATAGTTTTATTGAAAGAGGGAGTTGGTTATTTAGATTGAATTTGGCCTAACTGCTCTGTCTCCCCGCTAACCTTGGCCACCAGATACTGGAAAAACTGAGCCACCTGAGGCTGCAGTGTGACCCCTCCCCCTCAAAACCATAAGTTGAAATAAAACTTGTCCTTCCCACGTGTTCTTGTCAGGCACTCTTTCTCGCATGCTTTCTCTCTCTGTCTCTCTCTTGTTTAAAGATTTATTCATCTGAAAGTCTGAGTTACAGAGAGAAATTTTCCTTTTTTTTTTTTTTTTCACTTGCCAAATAGCCATGGCTGGGATGGCCAAAGCCAGGAGCTTCATCTGGTTCTCCCTTGTGGGTATGGGGACCCAAGCCTTCGGGTCATCCTCTGCTGCTTTCCCAGCTGGCCAGGTGGGATGTCAGCACCTCAGGCAGAGGCTTTACCTGTTAATCCACAGTGCTGACCCTGTGTCAGGCATCTTAAAGACATGAAACACTTATACAGAAGTCATAGAAAACCAGGAAAAGGCTTTTCTCTTGGAGCTTCTGGAAGGTACCAACTTTGCCAAAACTGATTTCAGTCTCTAGGCCTCCTGCATGTTCAGATCCTAAATGTCTTATGAAACACAAACACTCTTAGGGTTTAGCTGTTTCTTTAAAAAAACAAAACAAACAAAAAAACCTCTGTTCAGCAGAAAACATTTAGGGAAGGATATGGGAGGCAAACCCTCTGTCAAATTATACTGAATTGGGACTGGGCTTTGTGGTCCACTGGGGTAAGCTCCCGTGATGCCATGACTTCACAGCCAAGTGCCTTGGTTCGGGTCCTGGCTCAGTTCTCCATTCTAGCTTCCTGCCTGTGTGCACTGTGCAAAGCAGCAGGTGACAGGCCAAGTACTGGATCCCTGTCCCCCACATGGGGGACCTCCGTTGATTTTATGTGGACATAAAGTTCAGCCAGATCCAGGAGTTGATTGTCAAGATCATTAGGTCTCTCACTCCCTGCCACCAATATCTTGTTGATTTTTACTACCTTGCTTTCTAAAGATGTATTTATTTATTTATTTATTTATTTTAAAGATTTATTTTATTTTTATTACAAAGTCAGATATACTGAGAGGAGGAGAGATAGAGAGGAAGTGGAGCTGCCGGGATTAGAACCAGCGGCCATATGGGATCAAGGCGAGGACCTTAGCCACCAGGCCACGCTGCCGAGCCCCAAGATGTATTTATTTTTATTTGAAAGGCAGATTTACAGAGATGTTCCATCTTCTGGTGACTTCCCGAATACCTGCAATGACCAGAGTTGAGCAGATCCGAAGCTAGGAGCTTCTTCAAGGTCCCTCATGGGACCTTAGTGTCTCAAGGGCTTGAGCCATCCTCTGCTGCTTCTCCACTTCATTAACAGGGAGCTGGATGGGAAGTGGAACAGCTGGAACTAGAACTGGTGCCCATATGGGATGCTAGCACTGCAGGGAGAGGCTTAACTTGTTGAGCCATGGCACCGACCACACTGTCTTGCTTTTTAAGACTCATATATTTGAAAGAGTTCTAAAGAGATCTCTTCCATCTACTGGTTCATTTCCCAGGTGGTTATAATGGCCTGCACTGGGCCCAGGCCATAGCTGGGCGCTTCTTCCAGGTATCTAGTCTAAGTGGCAGGAATACAAGCACATGGACTACCTTCTACTTTTTCCAGGCCATTAGCAGGGAGCTGGATGGGAAATGGAGCATCCAGGACTCAAAGTGATGCTCTGTGGATACCAACATTGGTTTAGTCAGCTATGCCACAACATCATTCCCACCTATTGTTTCATTGTACTCTCCACTCTATGAAAAAGGAAGTTTTCCAGCCCCTCTGTCAGAAATTGCTATTACAAATGAAGATTGTGTGTTCCTTCTCCAAACTCACAGAATCAGAGCATCTGAGCTAGGAATCCTGGTGCATGAGTAGCACCAAGTTGGTCTGGCCTCTCCCCACCATCAGCACAAGGTCTCTCCCCTCGTCCTGCTTCAAGCTACCTGATTGCATGGGGAGGTGCATGTTGCTCAGCTCAGCAGCCCTGGGGCCAGCTTAGCATGATGGCTTCCTGGGGCCGTGCTGCTTTTGGAACTCCAGGCAGAGTGGTTGAACCTTGTTAATAAGTGGATTCTGATTCAGCTGCTCTGGGTGGGGTCTGAGTCCAGGTTTCTTAAGGAGCTCCTAGATCCAGCCAGATAGAACCAATTATGCCTACCAGGTATGTCTCCACAATGACTTTTAGCTCATTAAAGGTTCATTGTATGACAGTTACCATGGCTGACACTCATAATCCCATCATACATCCGACACCATGACAACGCAGATTTCCAAGAAAAGAGAGCAAGACCTTCTGTCTGCTGGTTCACTCCCCAAGTGGCTGCAAGGGCCAGAGCTGAGCTGATCCAAAGTCAGGAGCTTCTTCCTGGTCTCCCACATAGGTGCAGGGTCTCAAGGCTTTGGGCTGTTCTCTGCTGCTTTCCCAGGCCGTGAGCAGGGAGCTGGATAGGAAGTGAAGCAGCTAGAATATGAACCAGGACCCATATGGGATCCCAGTGCTTGCAAAGCAAGGATTTCACCACTGAACCATTGCACTGGGCCCCTGTGTTACTTCGATTTAGTTGTTACAACATACTTATGTGTAGGTACTACCCTTAGCCCATGTTGTAAATAAACTCATGCATCATTATTAGGCTACATGCCCAGGGTCATTTTCCTTATTCCTTCAAGTAGAAAAGAGGCGGCTAATTTGTTGTTATGAGAAGTAGATGGGGAATATCCATGCCCAGGGACTACGTTAGGAAATTACACTGACTGCTTCCTTTTCCTGGGACAAATGCCACTGAGCCACTTTAAAAATGAGCCCTGTCTCTAATGATCTTCTTTGGTTACTTAAGTAACTAGCATTCTTTGGAGACGGTCCTATTTGGAAAAGCCTCATGGAATGCATATCTTTAATAAGCTTGAAACGCTGGTTCCAGTGAAATGAAGCAACTTGATAATCAAATGGTCATTTACAGAAATGCATAAACAGGGGGCTCCAGTGGTGCAATCGGTTAGTGCGCGGTACTTATATGACAGAAATGCATAAATAATGCAGGACTGACAATGAAGGTCCCGTCTACTTTTCAAAAGCTGTTACTTGGCCTTGAATGCAGGTCTGGCAATTTCTCAATAGAATGGAAGATTTGGGCTGAAGGTCAACCAAAAAATCTAAAGGCGTTTTTAACATCTTTCAGCCAGTGTTTATTGGGACAGTACCAAGGGTAATGGTGGCATGCCTAATGACATGACCAGATAAGCCTTGGAGGAGAAAATACTTCCAAGCCCAGAGTCCCTAGAACCTGGTCAAACATAGACCTGATTTTTTAAATTGTTTTTAAGATTTACTTATTTTATTGGAAAGTCAGAGATCTCATCTGCTGCTTTATTTCCCAAATGACTACAGTAGCCAAAGCTGGGCTGATTGAGGCTGGGAGCCAGTTTCTTCTGGGTCTCCCACCTGGGTGCAGAAGCCAAGAACGTGTGCCATCCTCTGCTGCTTACTCAGGTGCATTCACAGGGAGCTGAATCAGAAATGGAGCAGCCTGAACTAGAAATGGTACCCATATGGAATGCTGGCATCACAGGTAGTAGCTCAGAGTGCTATACCACAATCCCAAACCGTCCAAGAATTTTTTTTTCATTCCAGTCCATGGTGTATGTGTGTTTGTGTGTGTGTGTGTGTGCAAATTAATCCAAGATACATTGATTGCTAACCCTTCTCTGCCATGGGCTCTTCACTCATCAGCCAACTAGGAAAGGTTGAATTTGTGTGTAACCTCATCTGTTTACTTATTTTGAGTCACTCATTCACTCCATAAATGCCTGCAAAGGCCAGAACTGGACTGGTCCAAAGCCAGGGGCCAGGAAATTGATCCCCATCTCCCATGTGGGTGGCAGGGACCAAATTACTTGAGCCATCGCTTGCTGTCCCCCGGAGTCTGCATTAACAAGGATCTGGAGCTGACAGCTGAACCCCAAACCTCCGTTGCAGGGGTGTCTTACCCTGTTTATTGTCCCCTGATCTTTTCAACTTATACCCGATTTAATGAAAGGATAGTTACAATGCAGCTGATCCAAAAGAACTTAATAGAATATCTCCGGCCTTAGAAGCAAGGTTATAAACAGCATATTTACTTCTATGTCTGGCTTTAGTAAAGAAGTAAATGTTAAATTCCCTGGGCACATTATTGCCATTAGTTTGGTTTTCTCAAAGACTTGTTTATTTGAAAGACAAGGATAGAGAGAGGGAGAGAGATCTTCCATCTGCTGATTCATTCCCCAGATAGCTGTAGCAGTCAGGACTAGGCCAGGCTAAAGTCAGGAGCCAGAAACTTCATCTGGGTCCCCCACGTGGATAGCAGGGGCCCACACCTGTGGGCTATTCTCCACTGCTTGTTCACATTCCGTTAGCAGGGAGCTCGATCGGAAGTGGAATAGCTGGGACACAAACTGGGATGCCAGCAGCTCAGGAAGTGGATTTATCTACTACGCCACAATGGCGGCCCCTGCCATTCGTTTGAAACAAATAGTTCAGCAGTGGTGCTAATAACATTTCTCAGAGTCCACAGTCACTTGGGAAGGCTCTGGCCTCCTTAGCTGTGGAATGTAATGTTACAGGAGACAATTGACTTCCACTGGCCGCATTTCATTCATGATGTGGCTACTGCAATGAGGTCATTTTTTTAAAGATTCATTTTATTTATTTGAAAGGCAAATTTACACAAAGAAGGAAAGACAGGGCATCCTCCCTCGGCTGGTTTACTACCCAAATGACTGCGGTAGCCAAGGCTGTGTGAGGCTGACTCCAGCAGCCCAGAGTGGCTTCTGAGCCTCCCACGTGGGTACTGGGGCCCTAGGACTTGACTCATTCTCCTCTGTTTTCCAAGGGGCCTTAGTAGGGAGCAGGATGGGAAGTGCAGCAGTTAGGCCTGGAGCCCATATGGGATGTCAGCGCAGTCGGAGGCAGATTAATCTGACCTTAACATCCAAAGTCCTTTCTGAGGACTCTGGACTCTCAGTATCTCTTAACATCATCTCATTTTACTCCTTCGGTGTAGGAAAACTTGGGCTTCTAAAAACTTGTTACGTTAGAAAAGTAGATAATGTAGTGGTTCAAAGACACTTCAGATGCAGGCATTTGGCCTAGCAGTTGAGTTACCTGTGTCACGCACTGGAGTACCTGGGTTCAAATCCCAGTTCATACTCCCAGTTTTAGCTTCTGGCAGATGCACACCCTGTGAGGCAGGGGTAATGGCTTCCAGACTTGGCTCCCTGGCACCCACGTGGGAGACCTGGAGGGAGTTCCTAGCTCCAGTCTCAGTCACTGGAGTGATTTTAGACATGAAGCAGCAGATGGCAGATGGGGCCTTCTTCTCTCTACCTCTCTAATTAAAAGAACCTAACTTAACTTAGGTCTAATCCCAAGTTTAGTTCTCTTTAGCCATAGTCACTTTTTAAAATAAATTGATTTTTAGGCCTGATGTGGTGGCCTAGTGGCTGAGATCCTTGCCTTGCATGTATCCGGAATCCCATGTGGGCACCAGTTCGTGTCTGGGCAGTCCCGCTTCCCATCCAGCTCCCTGCTTGTGGCCTGGGAAAGCAATCAAGGACGGTTCAAAGCCTTGGGATCCTGCATCCGCGTGGGAGACCCTGAAGAGGCTCTGGGCTTCTGGCTTCCGATTGGCTCAGCTCTGGCCATTGTGGCCGCTTGGGAAGTGAATCAGATGTGGATCTTCCTCTCTGTCTCTCCTCCTCTATGTAAATCTGATTTTCCAATAAAAATGAATAAATCTTTTAAAATTAAAATAAGTTTATTTTTGATGATGTTTACGTAATTGAGGTGGATGTATGCCCATGTGGACTAACAATTAGGGAGAGAAGAGCTGAGGAATGGGAGAAAGTGGATGAGACCTTGGCTTCAGCTCTTCACCTGTCCTTCTTCCTGCCTGGAGGGTGACTGTGCTTGGGCAACCAGGCTTGGAGGGACCTCTCTGCACCTGAGGGATGATCTGGCAGGAGGCTGGCTTGAGGGACCAATATGGTTGCCTAGTAAGCTAAGCCTCCACCTATGGTACCCAGCATCCCATATGAGCACCGGTGCAAGTCCGAGCGGTTCCATTTCCTATCCAACTCACAGTTAACATGCCTGGGAAAGCATCGGAAGATGGCCCAAGCCTGGGACCCCTACATCCACATGAGAGACCCAAGAGTCGCTCCTGGCCTGACCTGGCTATGAGCATTGGGCCATTTGGGATGTGAACCAGGAGATGGAGACTTGGTTTCTTTTTCTTTCTTTTCTTTCTTTCTTTCTTTCTTTCTTTCTTTCTTTCTTTCTTTCTTTCTTTCTTTCTTTCTTTCTTTCTTTCTTTTTTCTTTCTTTTTTTTTCTTTCTTTCTTTCTTTCTTTCTTTCTTTCTTTCTTTCTTTCTTTCTTCCTTTCTTCCTTTCTTCCTTTCTTCCTTTCTTCCTTCCTTCCTTCCTTCCTTCCTTCCTTTCTTTCTTTTTCCTTCCTTGCTTTTGTCTTTTCTTTCTCCCTCTCTGCCTTCCAAAAAAAAAAGAGGCTGCCTTGGGCACAGCTTCCCTGCTGGGTAGATGATGTAACTGCTGTTAGTGGAAACCTGTCTGTTTGAGTCACTGATGTTTGGGTTTTTTGCCACCTACCAGGGCTAAATATCATGTTTCATGCCTGACCCAGCTGGGTTTTTTTCTTATTTATTTTATTTTATTTCTATTTTTATTTATTTAAAAAGTGGAGTGGCAGGGACAGATGTTACATTTATTGATTCACTCCTGCCGGATGGCTGCAACACCTGGACATCGGCCAAGCCGTCAGGAGCACAGAACGCAGTAGGAGTCTCTCCCATGGGTGGCAGGAGTTTGACCTGTCACTGCCTGCTGCCATCTAGGGTGCACTCATTTGTGGGAAACTGGAAGCTGGTTCAGAATTGGAGCATCTGGCGGAGGTGAGGGCAGTGGGGAGAGGTGGATGGAAGGAGGGAGTTGTAGACAACTAGAGAACTAGCATCTTGGGTCACACCTTATTATGTTATGCCACAGTGTCAGCCTAACTCCATTGATCCTTATTCCCTCCTTGGATGGCCCTCTTTGCCCGTCCCTTCCTCCTCCATCCTCCTCACCCTCTCTCAATCTCTTCCTTACTCTCTCTTTTTCTCTCTCCCCTTCCCTTCTACCCTCAGCTTCCAAACAGGCACAGGTGTGTAGAGGCCAAGGTGTAGACTCTGCAGGAGGGAGTGATGAACTAGAGCCAGGTCCAAGGCTTTGGATGTAGTACTTTTACCAAGTAATGAAGAAGTCTGTACTTTGGCTGTCTGTTGGTGGTGGTGTTGATCCCTATATATTTATAGTATTGGTCAAATCTTAAAAGAGTAAGAGATCACCCTTTAGCCTAGCAGTCAAGACACATTGGGACACCACATCCCACATCAGAATGCCTGGAGCTAAGACCTGCCTCAGCTTCCAATGCCAGTTTCCTGCTAAAGCACAACCTGAGAGGCGGGTGCCTGGGTGCTTGGGTGCCTGCCACCCAAGAGGGAGACCTGGCTGGAGGTCCTGGCTCCTGGCTTCAGTCTGTCCACTCATCAGTTTAGAGACATTTAGGCAGTGAGCCAGCAGATCAATGATCTCTGTCCATGGTTCTTGTCTTTCACTGAGTAAATTAATTCAAATTATGTTTTTTTTTTTTAAATAAGAGAAAATGAATGATTGACCTCAAAGAGCCCTAACTTTAGTTTTAAGCCACAAAATTCAGCTTATAAAATGTGTACAAGGTTTTAAATAGTGCTGAATATAGATTTTATCTGAAACACAAACTTGATTGATAGTGCCTGCTGGGTATGAGGGTCAGTCAAGTATTCTGGGGCTGTTCTTGGGCTTAGAGCAAGTACCATGATTGATTGGTAATGTCTGCCATAGACCTGACATAGGAGAACAGTGGTACAAGTGCCACGCATTTGTCATCCTGATCTGTAATATGAGTCTTAGCTGGTGGTAGTAGTTGTAATTTTCTGCTTGGTCATGCCCTGACATGGCCTTGGCAGGCCACTGAGATGTCTTAGTAGCAATTGGGTAGTTTTACTATTTGTTTTACCTAATTTACAAGAACTGTGCTATAAACAAAATTGTGTTATTTTAACTTTTACAGATTATATAGACATATTGAAATTCTCAAAAGCAGTTTTTAACTTTTTATGTATATTCTGATGCCAACAAAAACAGAAAATCTATTCAGATAGATGCAAGATTCATTTGCATCAAAATATAGTAGAGGCTACTTTTGTTTTTTCAGTGGAACTTTGGTATGTCATTTCATTCTTAGAAACACATTTTGAAAAAGGAAGGAACTCATAATTGGAGCAAGCATGCGTACGATGACATGTAAAAAGCCTCAAAAATTATTTTAGTGAGAAATGTAGTAGAATAATTTGTCTCCCCAACCCCAAATTACTATCTACGCAAGCACGCCAATATTGTGTCCTTGTAACCGTGTACCTTGTGCAGAGCCTGTTACGTGTATTCCTCTAGCTGCTGGCTGGCTGTCATGATAGAGGCACCATCTGACGCTCCATAATCCCCAGATTACATTTCAGGGGATTGCAGTTGGACAGGGATGGATAACTTCTTTTTTCTCAATTTTAGAATCCTCCTTCATGTCTAGAAGTAGTTTTCAAAGTGATGTGACTTGTGTTGCATGGAAACATGGGCTGGGCCAGGTCTGGGAATGTTTCAAAACCTAAGAAAATAAGCCATGGCAAAATCAATCACTTAGTGATGTTTATCAGGGAGAAAAATACCTGAAGCTAATGATGTGTAATCTGTTTTGGAGTACTTAGCATAAAACACTTTCAATAATTTAAAAATAGAACCCAGGAAATATGTGAAATACTTAAGGATTGATATTGGTACCAAGATTAGGGAGACAGTGACTGAAAAAAATCTTAAAGTTGGGGGTGGAGTGATCACAATTAATTCTTTAGTTCTAAGTCTCCTAATAATTTTGTAGCTGTTCGTCCTTCCTGGGTAGAGTAACCATCTGAACCCCATGGAAGAAAACAGGTATTTTTTAAAAAAGAGAATGCTAAAGATAGAAATGTATTGCTTAAAGATGTTCATGGCCTAATTAACTTCCTGTGAAATACAGTAAAATAAACCAGTGAAAAGGCTGTTATGTAATTCTCCATATTGTTTGTGCCATACAAACAGAAAGAAAAAAAAATATCTTCTGATGATCCTTGCTGTTTTCCCACCTCTAATTTCACACTTCCCTCTAGAATAAAGTAATTGTGACTTTTGCAGCATGCAGACCAGCTACAGTATTGTCAGTTATTTTAGACTCCCCGTTTGGCTATTTTGGGTTGAGGTTGAAAAGATGTCACAACCTGCAGCAGCCTTGCTGTGTAAGCTGACCCTCTGTTTGCTCACCGAGCTGCATACAATTGCAAGGTGGTGGTGTCTGTGTCCTGAGTGGGAGGAGAGATCCCCTTGTGTAAGCCGTGTTGCCTGACAGGTGCTCTAATGACAAGGGCAGGGAGCTGTGGCTTTCTTTGTGCTCATTTTGGCCTCACTATGTTTATCCAGTGACTTCCACCAGACTTACCTTCCATGTCTGCCCACTACCTGGAGGCTCATGTGTCCATACATCAGAACATTTGAGTGGTATTTGTGCTGAGCTGTGCAAATAAGAAACACAGAGTCCCTATCCTTAGAAAACTTTCCGATGCTTGAGACAGTGGCAAATTTTAGGCTGTAAAGAATGCAAGGTCTTACCAAGTAAATTTTAGGTCACTTCACTTACGGTTTTTTAAAAATGGTTTATTTATTTGTACTAGAAAGGCATATAAGATTTATGGAGAGAAGGAGAGACAGAGATATTTCATCCTTTAGTTAACCCCCCAATGGTTGCAATGGCAGGAGCTGAGCCTATCAGCAGCCAGGAGCCAGGAGCCAGGAGCTTCTGGGTCTCTCACATGGGTGTAAGATCCCAAGGCTTTAGGCCATCCTTGACTGCTTTCCCGGGTCAAGCAGGGAGCTGGATGCGAAGAGGAGCAGCCAGGGCACAAACCAGCGCTCATATGGGATCCCAGCACTTGTAAGGTGAGGATTTAGCCAACTGAACCATGGCACTAGGCCTCTAATAGTTATCTCTAATTTTACCCCACTCCACCCACCCCTTACAAACAGTAAAGAGGAAAATGTTAACTGAAGGCACTGCGGTTCAGAAAGCACCTGGCGTATCTGTCAAGCAGCATGCCCAGCCCTTACTAATGATTGCTATTGTCAGGCTGCAGTAAAGGGAGGATTAGCATGTTGCAACAGGCAACAGGAGATCATTAGCATTCACAACAAGCTAATAGCTAATCTCAAATGCAGAGGTGAGCACACACAAGAATTATCAAACAGCAGCAAAAAACTAAATATCACCAGAGGAAGGCAGCGAAGTTCTGAAACCAAGGAACTAACCCACAGGAGTCAGAATTACTGAGAGAAACCCTTGAGGGCATGAAATAGTACAGTGAGATATATGTAGAACAGGTTGTTGAGGACCCAGAGCAGACACTTGATGCTGATGGGAGGAGACTAAACCATCTTGGAAGAACTGATATTTAAGCTGGTTTTTGAATCACAGACTGGGGTCAGCCAAGAAAACAGGATTTCAATGCTTTTCCAGCTCTGGGTTGGCTCCCAAAGCAACCTGTGTTAGGTAGACCCATTTCATAGCATTGCACCTATGAGGCACCACCATTTTGAGAGGATAAGTGATTTGCTCTTAGGAAATTAGCTCAGGAGGAGAGCCAGGCTTCTGGCTTCTAATGGCAGGCTGCTACTTCCCAGCTACCTCCACTTTACATTAGTTGGCAAGTGCTAAGTGCCGTGGATTATGCCTGCTGAACTGGAGAATGGAAAAGGTACAGAGAAAGCAGTTCCTGGCATGCCTTAAAGAACATGTGATCTTTAAAAATTGTTGAGGCTGGGGTTTTCACCTAAGCTTTTGTTCAACAGAAGAATCTCTTAAAAAAATCAACAGTAACAAAAGGTTGTCAATTTAGAATTTATCTTGAGACTTGCTTACACATGAAAAAAATAGTAACAATGTCTTAATTTTGACACGATTTTACTTCTATATTGCTTTAATACTTCATTAGATAGCGTTCATCCACATTTAATAATGTTGCAGTTTTTCTATGAAAAATCAATGATTTGGTTCTAGATTAAACAAATGTTTGAAAAATATTTGTTACATGTTTGTCCACCCAGCAGATTTCTTCTGATATTCGTGGCCTCAATAACGCTCAGGGCACCTCATCTTGCCTTTAGGACAGGAGTGTTTGTGGATCAAAGAAGATGTTCCTCCTTGTGGCATGCTAGCCAAGCTAATCCGACTCTCATTTGCTAGAATTTGGTTTTCAAGCTGTAACATTAAGGACTTAAGTGGTAGGGAGTTTTGCTAACTAGATTTCTTCAACCCTGCCTGTTTTAGCAGAATGCATACAGAAAAAATTTCTCTCTTCACTTTTAACAGAGGCTCTCTCTCTGATCCATGCTGTTGGGTTTCTGTAGCAGTTTCCACTTCTCTCGCTCACGAAATCCATCTTCATGCAGTCAATAATATTTGAAAAAACATAAATCATGGGGCCAGAGTAATGGCTCAATTGACTTATCTTCCTCCTGCAAGCACCAGCAACCCATATGAACACTGGTTTGTGTCCCTGCTGCTTCACTTCCCATCCAGCTCTCTGCTTGTGGTCTGGGAAAGCAGTGGAGGATGGCCCAAATTCTTGGGACCCTGCAACCCTGCGTGGGAGACCTGAAACCCTCCTGGCTTCGGTTCGGCTCAACTGCAGCCATTGCGGCTACCTGAGGAGTGAGCCAGCAGACAGATCTTTCTGTCTCTTCCTCTCTCTGTAGATATTCCTTTCCAATAATAAATAAATGACTCTTTAAAAAGAAAAGGAATCCCACAAATCATTCTGTTTCCTCCCATTGCTTCCAGTTGCATCTAGAATGAAATGCCAATCCTTTACCTTGTCCTACAAGGTTTACATAATGTGGCCTCTGTCCACCTTCCCAGTCCTGCCTCAAACCATTCTCATTGTCACTCATGAAGATCCACTTATGCTGGAAGAAGTTAGGGTTGTGGGAAGAAGGAAGTAAGCTTGCGAGATTACAAGTCATTGGTGCAACCCACTGAGCCTCAGAAAGTGAATATTTACGACCATTCAGGCATTCAGCACATTTGAGCCCAGGCAACTCTCAGAGAGGCCTTGTGAAGATGCTTTGAGGAATAATGGCAGATCCATTTGCCCATGTGTACAATAGGCTGGTGCCGTGGCATAACAGGTTAAACTGTGGCCTGAGACACTCGCATCCTGTAAAAGTGCTGGTTCAAAGTTGCTGGCTGTTCCACTTCCAGTCCAGTTCCTTGCTAATGTTCCTGGGCAATCAGCACACAAGGACTCCAGTCCTCGGGCTCCTGCCACCCACGTGGGAGAGCCAGATGAAGCTCCTGCCTTTGTCCTGGCCCAGCCTGGGTTATTAAACCATCCCAGAAGTGAACCAAAACACAGAATATCACTCTTTCTGGTAACTCTGTTTCCAAATAAATAAAATCTAAGAAGAAGAAAACATAGAAGAGGCTCACCTAAATTTGTAAGCTCTAGGATATTCATTTTTTTTTTTTTAGGGTATTCATTTTTAAAAAACAAGTTTTTCAGTAATTCGTGATTGTGCTTGATACACAGGTACAAGAAACAGTGTTGTTACTCTTGTAGAAAGAATTTACTCATAGAAAGAATGACTCCCTTGAAAGTACAGAATGTATTCTGAGTCATAAATGATAAAAGATGAGAAACAGACTGAATTTTCTTGCTTAATAAGTGACCCATCTTTAGAAGCAGAGAAACTGAAAATGGGTCTAGAGGCAAACAAGATGAATAACGTGATCTAATTGTTGGGCTCTCCCAACAGGTTTCAGCAAAGAGAGAGAGCGGAAAAAAAAAAAAAAGGAAGCCCTATATTTTAAATATTTTTAACATTCGGGGGAAAAAAATCCAGGGGAAAACACTGTGATAAGGAGTGGCTTTCTGCTAGCAATTTCACTTTTTCCTTTCTGCTTATCTTTTTTTTCTGGTATGACATATACTTGCAGTTATCTGCAAAAGAGAATTCATCTGTTTCCAAAAATCATATTTTTCAGTCATTTCTTGGGAGAGGGCCCAAGAAGAGGCATGTCGGTGCCTTAGTGAGATTTGATTAAATTTTTGAGACGCAGCGCCTGGGTTCGGGTTCCTCTTCTAGTGTTTCTGGAAGCTCTGGCCTTGTCTCCGATGTCCCCGCCACTTCTTGAGTAACAGAACTGTGCTATATGCATTTCTCCTTGTGTTTCCATCAACTCAAGTGCCCTTTGCCTCCTGTCCTCGGGTGCCAGCAATGTTGTGTCTAGCCTGGAAGCTTTGTTCTAGGCTACGTTTGATTGAAAAATGTGTTGATGTGTTAAGGTAACATTTGTACTGAGTGAAATGCTTGCACCTTACCCGGACAAATAGATTGCTTTTGACAAATGTATCTACCTAGGTAACCAACACTCCCATCAAGATAGAGCTGTCACCTCAGAATGTTCCCTGGTGCCAACTTTCCAGTCAAGCCCCACCCTCCAGAAGCAGCCACTCTTGATCTCTATCTCCATGGCTTCATTTGGCCTGTTTTTGATCTTTATATAAATGGAAGCTTACTGCACATGCTTTTTTGTGTTTTCCTTCTTTCATTCAACCCAATGTTCTTGAAAGGCAAGCAATAGCTTTTTTAATTGCTGCATAGATTTCCCTTGTGTGCCTAGAGCACAATTTTTTTCCATTCTGAAGGTAGACTTCATATCCTTCATATTTTAAAATAGCTTTTTATTTTGCAAAAATAATTTGGAAAAAGTTGGATGGAATTTTTTTTTATAGCAAACGCTGCTGAATACACCATCAGGCTGTATCAATTCATTCGCTTCTGTTTGCTCAACATCTTTGTGATGGTGGCAAAATATATGTCATAAAATGTATCATCTTATTCATTTTTTAAAATGTATTTATTTATTTGAAGGAAAGAGAGAGAGAGATCTTCCATACACTGGTTCATTTTCTTTTTTTTTTTTTAATTGTTTATTATTTAACTTCAGTAATTACATTGTATTATGTGACACAATTACATAGATACTTGGGTTCTCCCCACCCCTCCCCAAACCCCCCCACCATGGTGGATTCCTCCACCTAGTTGCATAACCACAGCTCAAGTTCAGTTGAGATTCCCCCAACTGGTTCATTTTCCAAATGAGCACAACCACCAGAGCTGAGCCACTTTGAATTAGGAGCCAGGAGCTTCTTCTGGGTATGTGGGCCCAACTGCTTGGACCATTTTCCACTGCTTTCCCATGCGCACTAGCTGGCAGCTACACTGGCAGTGGAGTATCTGGGATTCGAAACAGCGCCTATATGCTTGCGTCACCAATGGCTTTACCCTCTATGCGCAATTCTGGCCCCCTGACACTCGTTTTTAAGTGTATAGATTGGTACTGTTGAGTAGATTCACATTATCACATAGCGGTTCTCTAGAATGTGCTCATCCTGGAAACCTGAAACTATCCATTAAACAATAACTCCGCCCCAACCCACAATTCGCTCCTCCCTAAGTTCTGCCAACTACCATTCAACTTTCTCTCTCTGTGATTTTGACTCTTCTGGGTACCTCACAAGTAGGATCACACAGCATCGCCTTGCAATCACAGGCTTATTTCACTTGCTATGCCAGTTGAGCCATTGTGTCGGGCCCGTCAGTATCAATTTTAAACAAGTTTGTGGAATAGGATGTAGTTTGTTTAATCAGCCCCCTATTTTACCACATTCAAATTATCTCCAGATAATTGCTATGAACAAAACTATGAAGGCTTTTCAAATAGTTGTCAGGATCATCTAAAATGAAGGATGCTACCTAAATATATTTCATTTTCACCTTTTTTTTTATCCTGTATGTGGTAAATATATGAAATTTATCGAAATTAACCATTTTGAAGCACTTAGTTTCATAGCATAATTCATACTGTTGTGAGGTTATCCTTGCTTTTGCTTAAGAATGAATTCCCACTCATTTCTCAGCTTGACTAAACCAGGTTGTGGTGAAATGTACTGAGGACAACCCTCAGGAAATGATTTGCAAAATATTTAAATACATCTTAAAATATCTTCACATTTTGCCTTTAGTAGGTTAAGGTGTTTTTTTTAACTCTAATATTTATTATAAATGTTTGAGCGCCCTCCCTTTCCACCCCAATGTGGAAAAGAACATTCCAAGCCTGTTACTTGAGTGGTCTTGATTGTTCTTAGAAGTTGTTCACCTTGTTACACCAGAGGTATAAAATTCTAAGGCCTGTCCTTGTCTACCTCAGTATGCTCATAAACCTAGGTGCCTGTTGTAGAGCCTGGCTTGCAGTGTTGTTCAGGCTATGTAAGGTTTTTTATTTTGTTTTGTTTGTTTGTTTGTTTAATTGGAAAGTCAAATATACAGAGTAGGAGAGACAGAGAGGAAGATCTTCCGTCCGATGATTCACTTCCCAACTGACCGCAATGGCTGGAGCTGAGCCAATCCGAAATCAGGAGCCCAGAACCTCTTCCAGGTCCCCCACTCGGGTACAGGGTCCCAAGGCCTTGGGCCACCCTTGACTGCTTTCCCAGGCCACAAGCATGGAGCTGGACAGAAAGTGGGGCCTCCAGATTAGAACTGGTGCCCATATGGGATCCTGGTGCATTCAAGGCTACTAGGCTAGGCTACTGGGCTATGCTACCGTGCCTGGCCCAAGGTTTTTTTGTTTTGTTTTTTAGAAAAATAACTGGGAAATGTTGTATTTTATAATATCTAAAAAGAAAGATACAGCATTTACATGCTGTTTTCACTAGTGTCATAAATATAAGTAGACTATCTTAAAAGGTGCTGGAGATTTAAAGGTCAAAGTATTTTGTCCTGCAAATATGATAAGATTTGCATTTAAGTTTCACCTGTTTTATTAAGTTGCTCATAAGCTATGTTATTAACAAAATTAAAGTAGTTGATTTTTTATGTTGATTTAAAGATTGGTTCTGGTTATTTTCTGTGTTTTACAATGTAAGGAACAATCACTTTTTTGGAAGAATAAGGCTGGATCCAAAAAAAAAAAACCTTCTAAAAAAATGAGTGCTATTCTCTCCACTTGAACTTGCAACATTTTGGAGAATTTGCTTCAACTTTTCTCTTCTATGCAAGCATGTACTATAACAGTTTTCGTTTTATTAGTTTACCTAGAATTTTGTGAACATTTCACAAAATGCATTGTAAGGAACTCCAATCCTATAGCATGTCTTATGGGAAAGATTTTTGTGGTCATCAGCTCAAAAAACACAATTTCTTAATTTAGAAATTCACAGTTGGCACTGGCATGTTCGAGTGTTTCTGGCTAAGACATTTCCTTAGGGTTTCTTTAAGCTAACATTCTCCAGACTGATTTGATCCAGGAAAGATTTTTTTTTTTTCATCCAATGCCTTAATATGCTCAATAGGTGGCTGAGGACAGGAGTCGCCTTGTTTCTGTTGATGGTATTACCTCACATTTTGCCAGTTTTCACCACTTTGTTGTTTGTACCAGTGTGCGGATCAAAGGCTTCCCTCACTTTATGATTCTGAGCTGTTAGGTATGTGAAATGTCTTTTTGCTGGCCTGACAGGAAGTGATGAAGGATGTCGTCTGAGGGCCCCGGCTTCAGCCTTCAGTTCAAATACAACAGAGGGTTGCTCATCTTTCAAGGGGCCTTGTGTGACAGAACTGACATGAACATTCTAAGTACTCCATACATGTGAGCAGCACAGAGGCTGCTGGACTGTCGCAGTAGTCAGATTAGCAATGGCTGCAGCAGGTATGGTAACAACTGAGCCAGGAATAGTAGTTACCAGCAGCAGTGGTAGTGGAGACAGGAGCCATGTCAGGAGCAGCTGCATTCAGTATGGTAGCTGAGTCAGTAGTCAGCCAGTACTCTTCTCAAACTCTTCAGGAGAATATATTGTTTACCTTTGTGAATAGCAAAATGTTCATCACATCTATTAAAGATTATGGAATGGCTTCCTAAACAATTAAGATATAAGGACAAATATTCTCTAGTAGCCCAAGCCTCTCTGAGGACGAGGCAGGCTGGGTATCTTGGCTCCAGAAAACCCTTGCCTCATCAGTTGCACAGCTCATCCTGAGGCCATGTGGCCATGGGTCAGGGAGATGGAAGGAGACAGCTAGGCGTTTATGCCACACCCACCCTCAAGCCATCTGAGCCAGTGGGCAGAGCCCTGGTGACCCAAGCCAAATTGCACAAGAGAATAGCATGCCACACACAGGACACGACCGACTGATTTAGTAACGTTTGGAAGTCATTTCTAGAAGTTGTGTCCATTTATAGCAGGTGGTTGAAGATGAGGAAAGAGATGGGGTGGCTTACCTACAGAATTCGTATCCTGAATGAATGTCCAGTGGACAAGTAGATCTATGAAACAAGTGCTTGCTCTTATAGCCAGGACTTCTCATAAATGTGCTGAGCTCTCAATACTGTTCTATGTGTGCTATACATGCTGTTTTAGAATAAAGTGGAAAAGCCATTTATTTTTTAATCATGAACAGATCTTTAGGTGGTACCAAGGACTCTCTAGGTCAAAAAGAGGGACACAGTTTGCTTGTGCAAGTACAATAATAGCTAATACTAAACATTTACTGTGAGTTATGTAATTTTGTTTACCTTTTTCTGTTCTTCAAAAATCCTATAATGGGGTTGGCATTGTGGATCAGCAGGCCAAGCCACTAACTTCCAATGCTGGCATCCCATATTGGAGTTGAAGTCTTGGCTGCTCCATGGCCATTTTGATGCTCCTGGGAAAGTAGCAGAGGATATCCCAAGTACTTGAACCTTTTTCACCTAGGCTGGGGGCCCTCCTATGGCCTGGCCCAGATCTGACTTTGTGGCCATTTGGGGATTGAACCAGTGGCCGGAAGTTTCTTACTCTGTGAGTCTGCCTCTCTGTCTCTCTACCTTTTAAAGAGATAAATCTTTAAAAAGTCTGTGAAATAGATGTGCTTAGAGTTGGCTGTTTGGCCTACTAGTTTAAGATGCCATTTGGGAAATCTGCAAACCGTGTTGAAATGGTTAGCTTTGAATACTAGCTCTGCTCCACTTCCAGCTTCCTGTTAACACAGACCCCATGGAGACAGCAGTAATGACTCAAGCACTTGGGGCCCCTGCCATCCATGTAGAATATGGGCTGGAGCTCCTGGCTTCAGCCTGTTCTAGCCCTGGGCATCGTGACCATTTAGGGAACGAATCAATAAGTGGACAATCTCACTTTATCTGTTACTCTACCTTTCAAATAAATAAATCTTTTGAAAAATAGCAAATGCAAAGTTGGGACTTAGAAGGGGCAAGGTGCATCAAACTTGGGCATGACGGAAAGCTTGGCACCCCTGAGGTTCTCAAGTTGGCAGCGGTTAGAACAGAAAAAATGAGACAGGAACTGGACATACAGCTTTGGGCCATCCTCTATTGCTTTCCCAGGCCACAAGCAGGCAGCTGGATGGGAAGTAGAGCAGCTGGTATACAAACTGGCACCCATATACGATTCTAGCATTTGCAGGGGAAGGGTTAACTAGTTAAGCCATCACGTCAAGATAATTTATTCTTAGCCTGCAGAAATTCACTGAAGGTTGTTAGGTAGAGTAGATTAGGACTTTTTCAAATTTGAGTCTCAAAAACTTAATTCAGGGCCCGGCAGCGTGGCCTAGTTGCTAACGTCCTCACCTGGAACATGCCGGGATCCCATATGGGCACTGGTTCTAATCCTGGCAGCTCCACCTCCCATCCAGCTCCCTGCTTGTGGCCTGGGAAAGCAGTCGAGGACGGCCCAATGCCTTGGGATCCTACACCCATGTGTGGGAGTCCTGGAGGAAGTTCCTGGCTCCTGGCTCTGGATTGGCACAGCACCGGCCGTTGCGATCACTTGGGGAGTGAATCAATGGACAAAAGATCTTGCTCTCTGTCTCTCCTCCTCTCTGTATATCTGACTTTGTAATAAAAATAAAATAAATCTTTAAGAAGAAAACTTAATTCAAACTGAACAAAGAATTGGGAAATCTGTGGTTCACATAAAAAGGAAATGGTCATTGTTTCAAAAGGGAACAGAAAATTCTCCTTTTTTAAAAATAAAAATACTTTGTCTGACAGGCAGAGAGAGCTTGGTTCACTCCACAAATGGTCATGACAAAACCTAGAGCCTGGGACTCCATCTGGGTCTCCTGTCTTCTGACCCGTCTCAAAAGCCTAAGTACTTGGGCCTCCATCTGCCGCCTTCCAGGTGCATTGGCAGGGAGTTTGACATGAGGGGCTGGCACCTGACCACTCCCTCTGCCATGGTACTTGCCCCAAAATTTTCCCTCTTAAGCCTACCCTTAGGCACTTACTTCCCCTCTTTCCAACTAGCCAACATTATCTATTTCTTATGTAGCTTCCCAGGGCTGTTACATACATTTTCAAGTGCATTTATTAGTTTTCCTATACAAACACAGGCTATAAATAGTGACTATCATCTCTCAAGAAACATAAGTGACTGTGTAGGCAACTTTTTCCTATCTTATTTGAATATACTCATCCTTACTAGAGTTTCTGAGTTGCAGAGACCAGCTAGGAATTGGTTTTCCTTCGGCACGGGCGTCTCCCACCTATCCACTTTGTGTCACCTTCTCTAAAATATGTGCTTCTTCCAGGAGAGGGAACACAACTCTGCAATCACTGAAGATCAGAGCTCTGGGATATATCCTTCACTGCTGGGACACATACTGGTGCCCTTATGGGATCTGGCACTTGTAGGCTGAGGATTAGCTTGCTACTCTACTGCATTAGTACCAATGTTCTACATTTTCAAAACATTTCTATCATGGAAACCATTACATGAACAGCAACAAACAAAATGCCTTTTTAAGAAGTCTTACTACTGGGGCCAGTGCCATGGTGTTGTAGGGTAAGCCTCTGCCTGTGGTCCAACATCCCAAATCCCAGCTACTCCACTTCTGATCCATCTCCCTGCTAATGTGCCTGGGAAAACAATGAAAGATGGGTCAAGTCCTTGGGCCCCTGCACCTATGTGGGAGACCCAGAAAAAGCTCCTGGCTCCTGGCTTTGTCCTGGCCCAACTCAGGCTAAGTGGCCATTGGAAGTGACTCAGTGAGTGGAAGGGTGGAAAATTCTCTCTTTCTCCTCTTACTGTAAATCTGCTTTTTGGGGAAAATCTTACTGTCTTTTTAGAAAGCCAGGCAGACTTTTAGATGGGATTCTGTGTGCAGGAACCAGAAAACTACTATTTGGATGTGAATACGAGGCTCTCCCAAGAAAGTAGTTTGAAGATTTGCTTGTAGGCATTCAGATTCAAATTAGATTCTTAAGAACTGTTTCTTTGCAAGCATTCTTGATGATCAGACTGATTTAGGAATTTCTGTAGGCAGCACCTTTCCCCCTGACTCGTATCTTGCTCCAGAGAGCAGGAGCTGGGCAAATCTCCCAGCTGCTTGCGCTGTGCGTTTTCTCTGTAGGCTGACAGTGAGGGTTTCCCTGGCATCACTAGCCTTGTTTGACACGGGGATGATTTAGCTGTTCTTCCTCTTGGCGATGCTCTATTGCTGCCACCTCAGGAGCTTCTCCCATGGAATGCAGCAGGACACCAGAAGGTAGGCGCTGCTACAGCATAACTGATAAAAAGAGCCAGAGGCTGGTGTCCAGATCCGAATTGGTATTTAGAGCCTGAGCCCTACTAAATTGGAAATCAAAAGCAGAATCTCATGTGCAGGGCCAAGAATCTGGTGGTTTTGTTTTGTTTTGTTTTAAACTCTCCCAGTGATTCTGGTGGGTGAGTCAATGTAGCGATCCCAGAGCCAGAGCAAGCCTCTTGCTTCACCAATCAGGCTTAGCAAACCTAAGCCTTGTTTAACTGTTTCCTTGAGTGCCACGCAGTGTGCTCAGTGTGCTCAGTGTGCTCAGTGTGCGCAGTGTGCTCAGTGTGCTCAGTGTGCTCAGTGTGCGCAGTGTGCTCAGTGTGCGCAGTGTGCTCAGTGTGCGCAGTGTGCGAGTCACTGGGAATACAAGGACATGATGGAGACAAAAAAGAATCAGGAGGCAAGTACTGGTTGCATTCCAAAGTGCAAACGAATATCTCTGAAAATGACAGGAGAGGGGCTGGTACCACGGCTCAGCAGACTAATCATCCACCCTGAGGTGCCAGCATCCTATACGGGCAACGGTTTATGTCCTAGCTGCTTCACTCTTGATCCAGTTCCCTGCTGTGTTCTGGGCAAGCCCCAGCCATTGTGCCATTTGGAGAATGAACTAGCAGGTGGAAGATTCTCTCTCTCATGTGTGTGTGTGCCCATCTATCTCGTTTTCTCTCTGTAACTCTGGCTTTCAAGTAAATAAATATGACTTCTCTAAAAAGTAGGACATGTACAGGGTGTCCCAGATTCTGTAAATGCTTTTGTTTTTCTTTCAGTGATTTCTGTGGCTATCTCTGAAATACAACATTGATATTTAATGTCTACTGAAGGCTTCTGCCATGTATTTTCCTGGTTAAGTTATGTGTATAAATTAATTCATTTACTTCTCTTGATAATCGCATAACCTGCATACTATTTTTGATGTGGATTAAGTAGTCAGTGTCACGTACTTACCTAGGAGTGGATCTGGGGCTTGAATACAGGCAAGCTGGCTTCAGATCATTCTCATCTATATTTAGATCTCTATTTCCCCAAGTATGAATTTTTGGAAGAGTAATTACACATAGAATTAATAGATGAGTTAACTAATTTTAGTGAGTTCAGTAAGGTTGGGATTAGTTAAACAAATGAGCTTCTTTGATATTCCTCAAAGTCTCAGAGCTAATATGCTTTACAAAGCCCTAAACCACAAATGCAGAAGGTAGCATTTCTCAAGCTTCCTTGAGCACAATCTTTTGGTCAAGTCTTCCTAACTCTTTAATTTTTACTTATTTTCTTTATCGGAAGACACGGAGATTTTTGAGCTTCTAATTTACTCCCCAAATACCCACAACAGCTAGTGGTAAAGTCAGGTCATGACCGGAGCCTGAAACTCCATCGCGGTGTTTCAGGTGGATGGCAGGGACCCACAGACTTGAGCCAATACTGGTGCCTCCCAGGGCACATGTTAGCAGGCTGCTGGAGTGGAAGGTAGAGGAAGGGCTGGAATCTAGACACTCTGCTATGGGGGATGTGGGCATTCTCAAGAGCAGCTTGACGATTGTGTCGAATGCCTGCCCTGGCTCAGGGTCTCTCGATGCCTGTTCTGTGTGCTAAGTCCATGAGTTGGTGGTCTGCACATCAACAGGCCGCATCTCTCACATCACAGCCAAGCTCTTCCTTTGCCTTTACTGGGACTAAAGGGAGAGCTCATGTGTGCGAGGCCAAAGCAAGGTTGCCCGTGTATTCTTGTGTTTTAGTTCATCTGCTGTCATTCGAGTACGTTGGTTGTAATTTCCCAGGGGATAACATAACCACACGTGAGAAAAGTCTCCCAGCCTGGAGGTGAACTCCTGGAGTGGGAAGAAAATACTGCAAGTTCCATTTAAAACTTCTCATATTTGATTCCCTCCTCATTTTGGGGGACAAGTTTTAAGACGTCATATATATACTTATCTTTTGGTATCCACAGGGAATTGTTTTCAAGGTCTCTCAAAGATACAAAAATCCAGATGCCCAAGTGTCTTCTATAAAATAGCATAGTATTCGCATATAACCTACATAAATCCTCTACAATATTTTAAAATCTGCATTGCTTACAATTCTTAATACAGTATGAATGCTTTATAAATAGTTACACTGTATCATGTAAGTTTTGAAAAATGACCAGAAAAAAGCTTGTGCACATTCAATGTACTGACACAAAATAAATTTTTAAAAAATATTTGTTCATTTTTATTGAAAAGTCAGATATATAGAGAGGAGAGACAGAGAGGAACATCTTTCATCTGCTGATTCACTCCCCAAGCGGCCACAACAGCTGGAGCTGCGCCGATCCGAAATCAGGAGCCCAGAGCTTCTTCCAGGTCTCCCACGCGGGTGCAGTGTCCCAATGCATTGGGTCGTCCTCTACTGCTTTCCCAGGCCACAAGCAGGGAGCTGGATGGGAGGTGGAGCTGCCGGGATTAGAACCAGTGACCATATAGAATCCCAGCAATTTCAAGGTGAGGACTTTAGTCGCTAGGCTATTGTGCCAGGCCCAGTTTTTATTGTTCTTAATCATGTGGTTAGATCTGGCAGTGCAGAACCCTTGGAGATAGAGGCCTGATATATAGTAATGGAATGATAATGTATTGGCATATGATTTTTAAAGATTATATTTTAGGGCCCGGCAGCGTGGCCTAGCGGCTGAAGTCCTCGCCTTGAACACCCCGGGATCCCATATGGGCGCCGGTTCTAATCCCGGCAGCTCCACTTCCCATCCAGCTCCCTGCTTGTGACCTGGGAAAGCAGTCGAGGACGGCCCAAGGCTTTAGGACCCTGCACCCGTGTGGGAGACCCGGAAGAGGTTCCTGGTCCCGGCATCGGATTGACGTGTACCGGCCCGTTGCGGCTCACTTGGGGAGTGAATCATTGGATGGAAGATCTTCCTCTCTGTCTCTCCTCCTCTCTGTATATCCGGCTTTCCAATAACAATAAAATCTTTAAAAAAAAAAAAAAAAGATTATATTTTAGGGCCCGGCACCGTGGCCTAGCGGCTAAAGTCCTCGCCTTGAACGCCCTGGGATCCCATATGGGCGCCGGTTCTAATCCTGGCAGCTCCACTTCGGATTAGAGCGCACCGGCCGTTGCGCTCACTTGGGGAGTGACTCATCGGGCAGAGGATCTTCCTCTCTGTCTCTCCTCCTCTCTGTATATCTGACTTTGTAATGGAATAAATAAATCTTTAAAAAATAAATAAATAAAAATAAAATAAAATAAAAAATAAAAAAGGATTATATTTTATTAGGAATGTGTTACAATAATAACAAGAGCCATTTAGCCAAACATAGAAAAGCATTAAATTTCTTCATATTCTTCGACTCAGCAATTTCACTTTTTGTAATTTATCCAGTCAGTCCTAAAAAAATAAACCGAATCTATATCCGTATGAAAATACTTCAAAAGTTTGTGAAAAAATGAAAGTAAAAGCTGTTTATTTAGCTGCAAGGTATTTTTAAAATCCGTGAATAGTTTTCATAATAAAAATTTTAAATGAAGTTTTTGAAGGCTTGAATAGATGGATTTTAGGAGGTTTCTTGCATCAATAAATTTAGTTTTTAATTTTTCATGAATTTTTATTAAAGATTTATTTATTTTTATTGGAAAATCAAATCTACAGAGAGAAAGATCTTGATCTGCTGGTTCACTCTCTAAGTGGCCACACTGGCTGGGCTGAGGCAATCCAAAGCCAGGAGCCAGGAGCCAGGAGCTTCTTCCAGATCTTTCTTTAGGTCATCCTCAACTGCTTTCCCAGGTCACAAGCAGGGAACTAGATGGGAAGTGGAGCAGCTGGGACCTGAACCAGCACCTATATGGGATCCTGGTGCATGCAAGGCGAGGACTTTAGTCACTAGGCTACCACACTGGACCCCTTTCATGAACTTCTTGAAGAGCCTTCATACTAAGCTTAGAGGAATGTTTATTAAAGAACTACTTGGGCTCATGCAAATTGAAAACACTGTAAATGGGACTGATTACACAAACTCTACAATTTATTTTTAATCCTTGATTAGAAAGGGAGAGCTTCAATAAGGGAGACAGAAAAGAGCTCTTTGACTTGTGGTCTGATTCCCTAACCGGCCTGAAACTCAAGCTGAGCCTCCCATGCAGGTGCAGTTGCCCAAGCACTTAGGCCATCAATTTCTGCCTTCACATTAGCAGAGAGCTGGGTTGGAAATTGAGTAGCTGGGATCTTTTACAAGATGTCGGGGTCACAAATGGCAGCTAAATCTATTACACTGCCACACCGGCTTCTGTACAATTCATAACTGCAGCTCCTTGCAGGAAGCCCTCAAAAAATACAAAGTAGGGCCTGGCACAGTAGCCTAGTGGCTAAAGTCCTTGCCTTGAACATTCCAGGATCCCCTGTGGACACTGGTTCTAATCCCAACAACCTTGTTTCCCATCCACCTCCCTGCTTGTGGCCTGGGAAAGCAGTCGAGGACGGCCCAAAGCCTTGGGATCCTGCACCCTCTTGGGAGACCTGGAAGAGGCTCTTGGCTCTTGGTTTCAGATTGGTGGAGCTTTGGCCATTGCAGCCACTTGGGGAGTGAATCAGTGGATGGAAGATCTTCTGTTCTGTCTCTCTTCCTTTCTGAATATCTGAATTTCTAATAAAAATAAATCTTTAAAAAAATTGTAGAAGAATACACACTTGCCTAGAGGAAGCAATCCTGATTAGATGAGCGAGGGAGTATACCCAGATGAAAAGATTGGAAAGGTAAACCAAAAAGCTAACAGGACAGCACTTAGTGGTGAGCTAAGTGGAAATTTTACTTCCTCTTGGCCTCTACCATTTATATTACCTTAATTTTCATACAATAAATATGTATGTCTGAATAAATATTTTAGCAGAGCTGCAAGTTTAGAGAATCTAAGAAGGTATTTGGTACCGTGCCTTTTCTTTTCTCCCAGTCAGCGTATTTCTCTTTGCAAATTATTCCAGGGTTTTGTTTTCTTGTATATCTTTCCAACGATACATTATGTTTACGGCGCGTCTTCTTTTGAACGTGTCAGGCCAATATTACATACACTGTTTTGTGCTTTGCATCACTTCGTACATCTGTCATTTCCCTCCAGGCTGGAATATTCCAGGATAGCTTTTGGAAAATGAATTTCTGAATCCAAAGAAAATGACCCTTTTTAATTTGGGTAAACCAGGCCATGTTGCCCCCTGAGGTAACAAGAAAACTTGTCAACGTTTCTTCCAGCACTGCGGTGACTTCAGGAATTTCTCAAATTTCACTTTCGATCCATTTGAAGCTTTCCTGGCTTAATGGCTACTTTACAAGAGCAGTAATTTAAAATACCTAACTCCCCACTCACGGTGGAAATTCAAGTGCCGGGCACCCTCATCTAGATCCTATGATCTAGATGCAAGTAAGGACGCCTGGAGAAGGTTCAGCTTACACAGCGTCTGAACCGCATCACCTCTGCTCCACTCTGTGCGGTGTTGCTGGCTGCCGGAGCGGCACAGCGGGGAAGCCCTCAGACCCCGGAGCGGCACAGCGGGGAAGCCCTCAGACCCCGGGAGCTTGCCTGGCCGACTTTCCACTGCTCAGGATCTCCCACGGGTGGTTGGCTTTCCCCTCTGAAGTGTTGTAAGTTGCTGTAGTCGTTTCAATACAGAGGAGCAGCTCTCCAGGAGTGTGTAGGTACTGACTGGGAGAGGGTGTGTGTGTGTGTGTGTGTGTGTGTGTGTGTGTGTGTGTGTGTGTGTGTGTGTGTGTGTGTGTGTGTGTGGTGTGTGTGTGTGTGTGTGTATGAGTGAGAGAGACAGAGAGAGCACGCGCACATGGTGAGGGAACGAACTTGACTCCTAGGGACATCCTGGAGACCAGTTACTCACTGGCCAGTGCTAGCAGCTGTACCGAAATGTCAGACGGATTTGCACAGCTGACTCAAGTTGCCGAAAAGGGAGCAGCATAGTAGTTCCATAAATCGACCTGCTCCCCGCCTCCCCCGTCAGCCAAGTCCTGCTTAATATAGATCCAGCAGGCGCTCAGCTGCAGTCACTCCTAGCTGCTTTGCAAACGCCACTGAGCTTCTTGGAGGAAAAAAAAAATCTCCAGGGTAGATTGATTGGGACCTTTCCTAACTGTTGGACCCTTCTAAAGTTGCTTTATCTTTTTCATTTTAAGAAATCACCTCTTGATTATCTCTTCTTTTCTACTCAAATAGAAACAGGCAGAACAATGTCTGAGACCAGCAGGAATTCAGATGAGGAACTCCTTGATGGAGAGATTGATGAAGACGCAATCTTGGCCAACCTGTCCCCCGAAGAACTGAAAGAATTGCAGTCGGAGATGGAGGTCATGGCCCCTGACCCCCAGCTGCCTGTGGGAATGATTCAGAAAGACCAGACTGACAAGCCCCCGACTGGAAACTTCGATCACAAATCCCTGGTTGATTATATGTATTGGCAGAAGGCGTCAAGGCGCATGCTGGAAGACGAGCGTGTTCCTGTCACTTTCGTGCAGTCTGAGGTAACCAAGGACTGGTGTAGAGGAATGGCTACGGGGGAACTGGGCCAACAGGTGGTCACCTTGTAGCTGTCCTGTCTCCAGACCCCAGGGTTTTTGTCACGCCGATGTTAAATAGTCACGTTCAATCCTGCTGCAGACTGGAGCTTTCTTATACACTGACACGGCAGGGCTCTAAGAAGGAAGTTGGCCAGTTCTTATAAAGGTCTTTTTCCAAAGATAACTTTTGAGTTTGCTATTTAGGAAAACCTTTATTTTATAGACACATTATTTAATGACTTGTGATGACCCAGCAGCAGTTGTCCTTAATATGAGTTTTTGCTTGTTTTTTGTTTCGTTTTGTTTTGTTTTTCTTTGTTTCTTGCAGGTGCCTGTGAGAGGCCAATGAATGTTCTGTTTTCTTTTTCTCTGATACATCCATAGCATGTAGGCTTTTACATACAGTAACCAAGATTCCATAATTTCCTTGGCGTCTAAGCCACCTACCTAGCAATTATATCAAGTTGAATAACCAAACATATTTAATATTCTCCACCCTGTACTGGGCCTCATTGATGGCATTTAGAAATAGATAGCTATTAAATTGTTTTAAAGAGCTTTCTTGTATTTTTTTAAAATTTAAAACTAAACATTTGATTCTCAAAACTTACTGTGTATCAGCATAATTCTTGCGCTATTCCACCTAAAAACTTACTTAGCAAAAAAAAAAAAAATGACTTCACAAAGTTGGACGAGAACCCTAAGTCAAGTTTCTCAGTTTTGCCTGTTGACACAGAAATATCTTGCTAAATTATTGTGCCTGTGTTTAAGGAAAACCAGTGAAAGTATAGTATTAGATTGTTTCACGGCCAAAAGAGTTGAAACATGAACTGAGCTCTAGGAATTAAATTGTCACCTTGATTAAGTTAAGGTTTTAGGTGCATTTTGGGGAGCATTTACTATGCAAGGTCAGAGAATTAAGGGGGAATTGTACATGAAAGCCAATTACAGAAGTTAAAAATGAGTAGTTGTCTTCCTTGTGTGTAAATGGCCTGATGGTTGGCCCCCCCTTCTGGGACAGATGGGAAATGCAGGGGTACAGGCTTTTGTTGGTGAAGGTGACTGTGTATCCTGAACATCAAAGATTGAGTTTTTGCTCACAGGAAGCTGAGTCTAAAACTGCTAAGCCTTCCCAAATGACACCTGAGATGTAAAACTGTATAGAAGAGAATAATCACTGATATGCAAAGATCTAACAAAAATTGTGGACAAACGTCGAAGACTCAGTGAAAATGATTGAAAATACCATTTTCTTCCCCGAAAGAATTCTCTCTCAATCTCTGCATAATACAGTTCCATTTCATAGCTGGATTTGCCTTACAGGCCCTTCCGTTCAGATAAGTTGCACTGGCAATCCTGCTCCTGGAGTAGCCGGGGCAATTTCACAGAACTGAGAAGACAAAAGCAAATAAAAATAAAAATTAAAAAACACATGAAGTCTTCAGAAAGTCCATTTAAAATGCATGTTTTTGAAAATCCTATGCATGGATTTCCATTTTTTTATGCCAAGAAATTCACTTGAATAATCTAAAATACCAACCTGCCCTCATTTTCTCCACATTATGGTCTCAGGGAAATCTGATGTTCGTGTTAGCCTGGATAGCAGACATTTCACACATATAAATTTTACTTAGGGCAATAGAGAAATGATTAAGTCCCAGGGCTGAGTACAAAGATCTACCTTGAGCAACATAGGAGGAGGAAAAAAATTCAGTGTATTGATACATTTAATAAATACAGTTTTTTAAAGGTTTATTTTATTTTCATTTGAAAAGTAGATTTACAGAGAGGAGAGCTAGGGAAAAGGTCCTTCATCCGCTGGTCCACTTCCCAAATGGCTACAATGGCCAGAGCTGAGAAGATCCGAAGCTAGGAGCAAGAAGCTTCTGGATCTCCCACGTAGACACAGGGCCCCAAGGACCTGGACCATCCATGGCTGCTTTCCCAGATCATAAGTAGAGAGCTGAATGGGAAGTAGGGTAGCTGGGACACAAACCAGTACCCACATGGGATGCTTGTGCCACAGGGTGGAGAATTAGCCTGTTGAGCCATGGCGCCAGCCTCCACATTTTTAAAACAGTTTTCACTGGTTCTAGAATTGAGTACCAATGAAAAATATATGATCTGAAAAAAATTAAGTCATTTTAACTTACTGAATAGATCAATATGGCTTAAATGGGTATCTAACATTATCTTTTAAAAAAAGATTTAATTTATTTTACTTGCCAATCAGACTTGCAGACAGAAGGGAAAGACAGATAGATTTGGTGATTCACTACTCAGAAGGCTGCGACAGTGAGAAGTAGACTGATCTGAAACTGGGACCAGGAGCTTCTTCCAGGTCGTCCATGTGGGTGCAGGAGCCTTGCATCCTTGGGCCAACCTCTGCTGTTTTTCCAGGTCATTAACAGGGAGCTAGATCAAAATTGGAGCAGCTAGGAATTGGGCTAGTGGCCATATGGGATGCAGGAGGATTAGCCTGCCATAGGCCCCAATTATTTTAATTTTTAAAGATATATATAGACATATATATACATATATACACACACATATATATGTTGTTTGTTGTTGATATATATATATATCATATATATATATCATATATATATATCATATATATATATATATATATATATATATATATCAGGGAGTAGAAGAGGAATAATTGGAACTCGAACCAGAACTTCCTTCTGAGATATGGGTATTATAACCAGCAGCTTAACTAACTGCTGAAATGCCTCTTTGAGTTTTCTTTACATTTGCTGAATTTGTTTATCCAACTGACAGGAATATTTTGTAAAACAAAAACATAACGCATTATGTAATAACCAAAGTGAATGTCCTCTAAATATTTTTCCACCTCTGAGTTTTCTTTGTGGTTATCCCCCTTCCATAGAAACAACCACAGATTTGGTAAACATTCTGATATATTTGCCCTATACATAGTAAACCTTCATATGCTCCATTTGTATACGTTTGTATACACATCCACATATGTGCACGTATTCTCAAATAGAATACTGTCATACATACCACTTACTGGTTTTTGTTGTTGTTAATGGAAATGTTTACTTCCCAGTAGACTGCCACATATTCTAACCCTCACCAACCTCTCTTTTAGGAAAATCCTCAAGAAAAGCATGAAGAAATAAAAAAAGGTAATAAAAATGTGCCCCAATTTTTAAAGGAAAAGCTCAATAGTGAAATCGTAGCACGTAAACGAGATTCAGAGAGCAGTGATGATAACAATGAAGAGGAAGATGAAGATGATGACAACGATGAAGGAGATGACAGTGAGGAGGAGAGTGAGGCAAATACAGAAAGAGAAGATCAAAGTGAAGCAAAGGACCCTATCAGAAATGGTAAGAGCGGTTGCCAAGCAGTAGCTACAACCGCATCAGAACAGGGAGACAGACCAGATCCCCAGGAGACCAGTGAGAAAAAAATATCTAAATTAGACCCCAAGAAGTTAACTCTAGACACCAGTTTTTTGAAAGTAAGCGCAAGACCTTCAGGAAACCAGACGGACCTGGATGGGAGCTTGCGGAGGGTAAGACAGAACGATCCTGACATGAAAGAGCTCAACCTGAACAACATCGAAAACATCCCCAAAGAAATGTTACTGGATTTCGTCAATGCAATGAAGAAAAACAAGCACATCAAAACGGTCAGCTTGGCCAACGTGGGCGCGGATGAGAACGTAGCATTTGCATTGGCCAACATGCTGCGTGAAAATCGAAGCATTACCACTCTCAATATCGAGTCCAACTTCATCACAGGGAAGGGCATCGTGGCCATCATGAGGTGTCTCCAGTTCAATGAGACGCTGACCGAACTTCGCTTTCATAATCAAAGGCACATGTTGGGCCATCACGCCGAGATGGAGATATCCAGGCTACTGAAGGCCAACACCACCCTCCTGAAGATGGGCTACCATTTTGAGCTCCCGGGTCCCAGGATGGTGGTCACCAATCTGCTCACCAGGAATCAGGATAAGCAGAGGCAGAAAAGACAAGAAGAACAGAAACAGCAGCAGCTCAAGGAGCAGAGAAAGTTGATAGCCATGTTGGAGAACGGGTTGGGGCTGCCTCCTGGGATGTGGGAGATGTTGGGAGGACCCATGCCAGACCCCAGAATGCAGCAGTTCCTCCAGGCTCCTGCTCGCCCTCCCAATGCCCAAGCAGTGCCATTTGGTCAGAGAAATGAAACCATGAGAAAGCCCTCACCACCTCCAGAGGGCAAGACGAGGACGGATCCTGACTCCTTCCGCGTGGTCAAGCTCAAGAGAATCCAGCGCAAATCGCGCATGCCCGAAGCCAGAGAAGCTCCAGAGAAAACCAACCTCAAAGACGTAATTAAAACCCTCAAACCGGTGCCACGGAATAGGCCTCCACCGCTGGTGGAAATCACTCCCCGAGATCAGCTCCTGAACGACATTCGCCAAAGCAATGTCGCCTACCTTAAACCTGTAAGTAGGAGGGAGCAGAGGTGAACTAACGCCCTACATGATGGATCACAGCTCATTTTAGCAAATGGAGAAATTCACGAATAGTGACTAACTGGGGGAGACCAGTGAGTGTTCCCAGTAGATGTGAATTACTGCTTATCCCTAAGGACAGACACCTTTACAACGTCTGTAACAGTAACATTAGCAGCTAACATCCATCAAGCAGTTACTATAGGCCAGAGTTGTAGTCACCTAAAGGTAGGTATTATAATTGTCAGTGTGGTATAAAGAAGAAAAATGAAGGCTTAGAGAAGTTCATACCATGTCTGGGAGACACAACCAAGAAGCCATAGAGCTGACATTGAAACTCAGTCCTGTGTCCAAGGCCAAACCTTGATTCATCCCACTCTTCTGAACCCCACAGGTGCGTATTCAACACAATTCTAGCCACTCAGAGCTGACAGTTAGGATACCCTTAGGAGCCTGTGATGAGGAATAAGTAAGAACAAGTCTAATTTAGGCCAAAAGATAAATGAATGCCTAGCAACCATCTAATAGATGATAAGTGTGACTGCAATTGCATTTACATTCCTCGCGCTATAAGTGGGTACATGAATGGTAAACTTCAGATCCGCATCTCTCTGAATGCATGGAGTTTTAAAATATGTTAGTCAGAATATTGACTCAATGGACTAGTACTGCTGACAAGTGAAAAGCTCGGATTGCAGGAATGGATGTGTTTTAGTTATGAAAGGAGGCTGAAAGATGAACCTTCAAAGACCACAGGCGACTAAACCAACTGCATTGTTTTAAAATCATGTGTGGAGTTTAGCTAAAAATAACCTTAGAATAGTGAATATGAGATTCACAAATTTAACAAGACATGTTAAACCAATTTCCTTGTCAGTTTCTTTTTTTTCCTGAAAATTTTTATGCTATTTACACACAAATGCAGGTATCTCAAAATGTTTTTTTTTTTAATCAAAAGCTTACTTGGCTATAAGAATTTTGAAATCCATAAATACAGGAGGATCTTCAAAAAGTTCAGAGGGAATGCATATTATGAAAAAACTTTACATGGATTTCAAAAATTTGGGGGATCCAGAAAACTTTGAATTGCATTTTTTCCCAACAAACTTCTGGAAGGTTCTTTCTTTCAGAAGGATGTGTATGTGTCCCACCTCCAAGTAATGCAAAATCACCAGCATTCAATATTTGGCCATCAGAGATGACTTTCACCTACAGCTCTGTCTGTCCTGAGGAAAGAGCCAGGGTGAGAGCCTTGGAGGTCACATGAGGTCAGGTAAGAATTCTTTGGCTGCCCTTGGACACAATGTCGAGATATTTCGCACCTGTTCTTCCACCAGCAGCTGGACCTCCACTACGGGTGAATAACAGTGTGTTTGAGAGGAAAGAGCTCTGTGACTTCCTCCATAAACAGTCATCAGTAAACAATCTTCTAACCATCTTGGTGGCAACACCAAAAAAAAAATCTGAAAAGTAACATTCTGAAAAGAATAAGCTTTAAAAAAAAAAAAAGTCTGTGCTAAAGACTGTATGTGAATGTAGGGGAGAAGAGGAAGTTGAAATTTCAACCTGAACCAACTCCTTGACTTCTAGGTATGTACAATGGGCAGACTCACTTCTGCTGTCTGTTTCATTCATTTATTCATTATTGCGACAAATACTTCGAGGGACATCAGTGAGTCAGTCAGTTAGTGTTGGCTGCTCACAGCGTTTAACAATTTCAGGTCAAGACTCTTGGCTTTTTTCTCAACAGAGTTCAGCTTTGGGTCCATATCTCAGAGCAAAAGCCACTCACGTACCTACATGATGCTAACTTCAAAAACACTTCCATTAAGTACTACATGTTTCATATTTTATATCAGTTCCAAAATGCTGTCAGCTTCAAGTGTGCTTGCTTGCTTTTGAATAAACTAAGAAAACATGCCACAAAGTAAACGCTGCTGTGCTTTTTGAATGGCAGTCGTGGGTGTTGGAGTCTGCTTTGAACTGGCTTTCCTCTGTCCTGAGGGACTGGCAGTCTGTCCTGCTCTCATTTGCGATCAGCATCTTTTTGCAGGTGTTACACCACTTCATCTGTTGGGGTCTGTAAAATGCGCTTCAAGAAGAGTAACAGAAGGCATTGATCCGCTGATGAAAAAGTGCTTCACTAACATCAATGTACTCCCTGCTGCTGTTTGGGCACCTTTCTGCTTACACAATATGGTTCTGTTTTAAAGCCATGTTGTATGCTGTAGTCTTCCGGAGGCATTTTAGTTTTTTAAGTCTTTTTGTTTTTAACTAAATTTAGGCTTACAGATGTTCAAAAATAGTAGAAAGAATTCTTTAAAAATAATAACAGCACTGGAGCTGGCACTGCAGTGAGGTGGGTTAAGCCACTTCTTGCCATGCCAGTATGCCACATTTGAGTGCTGTTTTAAGTCCCAGCTGCTCCAATTCCTGTCCATCTTCCTGCTAATGTGCCTGGGAAGGAGTGGAACGTGACATAAGTACTTAAGTCCCTGACATTCAAACGGGAGTCCCAGGTGGAATTCCTGGTTCCTATCCATCAGTTCTGCATTAAAAAAAAAAATTAAAGTAATACCTTTGCATAAAAATGAAAACAACTGTGTATTTGAAAGGCAGAGTAATAGATCTTCCACCCACTGGCTCACTCCCCAAGTGCCAGCAACATCCAGGAGTTCAGAACTACATCTAAGTTTCCCATGTGGGGCCCCAGAATTGGGCCATCATCCACTGCCTTCCCCATGCATTAGCAGGAAACTGGATAGGAAGTGGAGCAGCCTAGACTCAACAATTATTCCAGTATGAGTTATGGAATCAGGTGGTTTATATGGTGGTTTAATATGCTATGTCACAATGAATTTCCCATGTACAAAGAGTTCTTACCTACTCATTATATTTTTGCAAGATTAGTTTTTCATTCCTTAGAATACGTTTTTAAGTGGCAGGAAATCTGTGTAGAGTCCCAACAAGACACACAACTCATTGCAGGTGGTAAGACCACGACTAACTATGATATGCTGATTCTTGTACTTAGAGCCGGCTGTTATAAAACACCATGGAGTTAAAGATGCATTGTGGCTTCAGAGCTATTGGAACATCATAAAATATGCATCTGACTCAACAAAACACTAGAAACATGAGCAGTGATATTATGAAATTGCTACAGAAAGGGATGTTTTGGTTAATGAGACATGACAATGCTTACATTATAACGGTGAAGTTTTGGGGTTTCAGGCAGAGATGTTCATTATTCTTAGCTCTTCACTGATCAGGTTAAGTGAAATTACAAGACTTTGACATCTTGTAATTTTTTTTCTTGGCTGATATTTTTAACAGTGATTTTCCCAAAGCACACACAGACATTTACTCTAAGAAAACTTTCAAAAATAGTATTTTCCTTTCATAATTTTCTTTCAGAACAAATGTAAACATTTTTCATATTTTGCAGAGCACATTCCTATCAGTTTATATCTGAAAAACTTTTCATATTTTATTTTAGTGCTTCTGGTACAGAATCTAAATTTTTTTTAAAAATCCTCAAATACCACTTCTTCCGTGAAAATACCCTTTCAGCTCACTGTAAGAGAGATGTTCTCTGTGGATCAGGTATTGAAAAATACTGGTGGACAACAGGCTGGCTCTTCAGGCCCCCTTACTCTATAAACTTTTCAAAAGTCACTTATAAAAATGCCATGATTCTTCAGTCATTGTTAGGAGGATAAGTTTAGGATTATCATCCTTGAGTGTTTATCTTCATCTCTGGATCTCTCGTTTCTTCATTCATTAGATCTTTTTTCTCTTTAACCAACTTCTTCAGAGTTTTTTCTTTTGCACTCTTCTTTCCAATCCTCTCCCTTTGTTTCAGTGCTACACAATCAAGGTCAAATCCCAAATCTCTCTTTCTGTTTGAATCACTTGGAGTTTTCTTAGCATCTTCATTCTCTCTCCTAAGCGAACTCTTTGCTTCGAGATCTGGTAGTTGCTTCTGGTTCCCAGTTATCCAAGTTTTCTCTGCTTTCTCTTACCTTCCAGTCTGAAACCCTAAAGTTATCATTAACTGCTTTTTCCCTAACCCTGTTTCTTCCCTGTCAAGATCTAATCAGGAGAGTCTACAAAAGCCAAAGTCAGAGGAAGATCACAGCTTTGACAATGTCGTGGTTCTTGGGAAGGGCAGTCTGTCTGGCAAAAGCAACATAACATTTCAAACTCAGCAAAAATCAAAACAAAACCAAAACAGGTTTCAGGAGTTGTCTCATGATATCTGCAGAGTGTTTGGTCAATATAAAAAGTGCATCTCAAATGTCCTAGGGCCTCAAAGTCACCTTGAGGAACTTCCTGATAGATGAGTGTTCCTGGTGGATGAAGTGCCTAGGGAGCGTGTGGAGGCTTTTCCCTCCACCTTGCCTTGTGTTTCCGTTCATCTGGAATTACCTCTGGTCATTATTCTTCAACTACTTTAGATAGATGCGTCGCACTAAAAAGGTGAAGTTTATACAAGACATGGAGGAGTACCAGGCCAGGCTGCAGCACGGATCTAGACACAATGCTGGTCCCTGCTCTAAGTTGTTTTTTTTGTTTTTGTTTTAATTTGGTATTACAAATGTATTAAAGGGTTAAATTTTAAAAGGATTAAGAAGCAGTAGACTCACTTTATCATTTTCTTTTCCAAGTGGTTAATCAAGGATCGTTTGGTGGCTCATTCTCTTTTTTCCAAGAGCTAACGTAGCTATATTTGAAACATGTCAGTATGTCTTTAAAAATATTTTTGCTTCTTTATTTATGTTCATTTGAAAAGCAAGGATGGGGAAGGGGAATGAGGTTACACAGGGTTCCTTCACCAGCTAGTTTGCTTCCTAAATGATTGCAGTAGCCAGGACTGGGCCAGGCAGAAGCCAGGATTCTGAAGATCCAGCTAGGTATTCAGTGTGGATGGCAGGGAACAATGTACTGTAGCCATCACTTGCTGCCTACCAGGCTGTGCATTAGTCGAAAACTGGATCAGAAGTGGGGGTGGGATTTCTGTTGTTCAGATGGTACATACCGAAAACTAGTACAATATGGGATGCCAGCATTCCAAGTAGCATCTTAGTGCCAAACAACCCTTCCATAAATATACCAACATACTCCTAGGTGGAGAATGTTACATTATGTAACATTCTTCCCACTCCGTCACAGAATTTACTGTTTTAACTATTTATTGCTACTTTATATTAAATACATGGCATAATTTTTTTTAAGATATATTTATTTGGAAGGCAAAGCTACAGATGGGGTAGGAGAATAAATAGCTTTTAATCTTCTGGCTTGCTCCCCAAATGGCCACAGTGGATGTGGCTGAGATGAAATCCAGAAGCCAGCAACTTAATGCAAATCTACCACCACGTGAGTGTAGGTGCCCAAGCACTTGGACCATCTTCCACTGCTTTCCCAGGCGCATTAGCAGAGGTTCATGGAGGATGTGGCATTGCAGGCAGAGCCTTAACTTGCAATGCTGGTTGTTCTTTTATCCATGGATGAGCTCTGCACAGGTGCAATCATATCCTCCTTTCTCCCAAAGTCTGGTATCAGGGAGAGAGAAGGTCAGAAGCCCAATGTGGGTGGGAAGGCTCAGGTTGAAGGCTGGCTGGATATAGCCCATCCAAAGTCCTTGTTGGTGAGCAGGATCTGGGAGATGTTTCAGGCCAAGATTGGGCAGAGAACTGGCTGCAGGAAGGGCCATGGCAGGTGACAGAAATGTTGGATCCCATTGGCAGGTGAGCATGGGCAATGGAGGGAGAAACATTGCTGTCAGTCAGATGGAGACAGTATCTGCTGCACTTTCCGGTGTCTTCCAGCAGGTCCACACAGGCTGCATGCGTCACCCTTCTAACACACAGAACATTTGGAACCTTTATTGTTTGCCTTTTGGGGAGAGGTCTCCAAATATTTTGCATTTCATTGAGCTTCAAATTAGAAGTATACTTCAAAGAGAAAAGACCAATCTAAAAAGAACATATGGTTTTTGATGTGATGTTTTTATACGCTATATAAAAAGCAAGTACTGAAACTGGGCAAATGTGATTGATACCTCCTATTTCATTTGTTAGCTGTGTGATGTTGGGCAAAACACTGTCTTCTCTAAGCTATTTTCTTTCTTACAAAGTTGTAGAATGCAATGAGATAGTGTTTCTAAAACGACAGATGCAGGCGTTTGGCCTACTAGGTTAGGGTGCTGCCTGGGACACGCACATAGCATATGGAGTCCTCCAGTTCCAATTCAACTGCCTACCAATGGACATGGGAAGGCAGGCGAAGGTCACCCAAGTCCTTGGGCCCCTGCCATCCATGTGGGAGTCCAGGATGGGGCCCCTGACTTCAGAAAATATTCCGGCACAACCCAATTTAGCCCAGCCCTCACTGCTGTGGCTACGTGGGGAATGGACTCCATAAATGGTGGTTGGAGCTATCTGGGGGGGGTGTTTCTGGCCAGAATTCTGAATTCTTTCTGCATCCTTTGAAGCAAGTACATTTTGACACTTTTTGCTGTAAATTTCCAGAATCAATTTTCTTACTTTTGTTTGAATGCTTCCACCACAGGTGCAGCTGCCTAAAGAACTGGCCTAAGGAGCAATCGGGTGATCTAGAAGAACAAGAATTTGGCATGATGACTCTTGAATCAGAGCCAGAAGACTTTTGGATACAGGTGGCAGAACCGGGAACAATGCTGATTAACATTTGATGGGGTATCTGTAAAGGACAACGTGCTTGAGCCATGGCAAAATAGGGGCTGAAAGGAAGGGGGAACGGAGGTAAAATAAAATTCAGGGCAACATTTTCTAGTTCTAATCAGTCTGAATGACTTAGGGAACATTTGGTCACCCTTCTAGAAATAGAAGTTCCCAAACTGTTTTGGCCACCATTTGCTTTTACCACTACTTTCTTCTGGTTAATTTATAGCAAATGTGATAGAAGTGTTAACTATTCTACTCCCATTATTTTTCTCTTTCTGTCTCCTGCACTGAGTGAGATTGATCACTCAGAGTCATAAAGGGAACAAATCATGTTTCACGCTGTGGAAATATGAAGGGTGACATGAACTGCAGGCCCTTTTGATGCTCTCAAATGGTTAATTAGTTCTGCTTGGGACTATCAGTGCTGTCCAGTTTCCACCCTTGCCTTGTTTTCACCTTGTGCTACTCCTCTGGTGTTCTGGGGCATTCTTCCAACCCTACTGGAGAGGCCTTGAGAAGCAGAACACAAGCTGGAGGATGCAGAGAAGACAAAAGAAACAGCAGTGGGAAAAGTAAAGCCTTAGGGTAGGTAAAAATTGCCAGCTGTGAGTTCCACACACAGAAGAACAATGGGAGATAGCACAGTTTTTGTAGAAAGAAAAATTGTTTTGGATCAATAATAAAGTTACTGACAAGCTTAAGGTTTTTATGGTTTTAACTAACTAGTACACACATGTAGTCACCCCTCTCAAGGTTCCTCATCTGTGGATTCAACCTACTGGATACTGACAACATTTGAAAACAAATTGCGTTTGTACTCAACATTCACAGATGGTTTTTCTTGTCGTGATTCCCTACACAATGTGGTAAAACATCTGTTTATAGAATATTTACATTGCATTAGATATTCTAAATCATCTGGAAAAGATTTAAATGTTTTGAGAACAGGTTGCATAGGTTACGTGCAAATACTCCATCGATTTACCTGAGAGACTTGAGTATCTGTGGATTTTGGTATCCTTGGCGGATGCGGGAACCACTTCCCAAGAATGTCAAGGGGTGATTTCCTGAGTTTGTGAATCTAATCTCATCTTTGTTACTCTCCTCAGAAATCTTGTAAAGAATACTTACGTATAGGATTTAATTTAAACTCATGCAATCCTTCAACTCTCCATTGCCCAACCTCAATTAATGCAATCTTATCGCCCTCTAATTATCTACGCTTCTCTTGATAACACACCATCATGGACACCCTATGCCCTGCTGTTGACTTTGCCATAGAACACACCCACTGTCTTTCGCTCCCTGTTTATCAGAGTGCTACCCAAGTCCACCCAGGTCACATAACCTGCACAGACACTTCCCTGACAACTCCTACATGTGTTTTTTTCAAGTTTTCAGCACCTTTAATCCTCCTTCTAGTCATTAGAAGCATAGATTTGAGAATTTCTAGTAACAGTAGTGGTATGAACCCTGAAAATGAGGAAAGTAAGCTTTGGTGCTTTTTCTCCTTCAGCCAAGTGAATAACTGGCATCTGCCTTCTTTTAAATGACAAATTGCACATATCAAACCAAGCAGGCTAGTAATGGATGTAATGTGGGGAAAGCAATGCATTACTTGGAAGGACAAGCCATGCAGGAAAGATGGTGGGCCTATGTTTTAAAGATAGAGTGCACAAAAGTATGCAAATATAAACTTTTAATTTTTAATCAAATAACTAATTTTAGAGAGGCCAACAGTTATAAAACATCTTGCATACAAAGCAGGATAGTTAAGAAAGGGCTGTAATAGATCAAACTTTTTCAGTGTCTAGCAGTTTCTACAGATAAGGGGCTAAGCTCTGTTAGGACTAAGTGCTGTAAACATATTTGAATACCTAGTACATATTAGTAGTTGAATTTCTGAAAAGCTCTTTTGCATTTGCTTGTATAGCCACAGCATTAAAATCAGCAATCTGAAAAAGTGCTCCTTTTTCTGAAAGAGGATTTTAATCCTTGATGTACAAAGGAAAAGATGACCCAATTTCATAGCTTATTGCCTCCATACACAGGTTTTGTCAAGAGACGAAGCTCATGTTGTGCTTTTCCTGTCTGTTGCCCTACCGCAAGATTTTTGTTGAGGATTTTAACTTGTTTTTAAAATATAATACTAGTCTGCATTTTTTTTTCTGTTTTTTTTTTCCATCATTATCACTCCATAATAGATCACTGGCTATTTGTTATTATAATGTGTTCTTTTTTATCCAAATTGTCACTTTTTCTAAAATTTAGTTGACAGCATTCACCACATACAGAATGGAAGAGGTAAAGTGTGTATATAACCTATATGTTAAAGAAAGAATCCCAGTGGAATTCAGCTTTATTCTAGCTGCAAATGAATAAAGTATCAAGGTTTTGCTAAACCGTGTTTGCACATGTTAATAGTATTTGCTGTATGGTACTTCCTCATGGCTTAGAGGGTTGTCACTGAGTTTTTTAGATATTTAATACTGATGTGCATTCAATAAAGTCTCACCGAAAGAAAATCCCACAACTTCAATCACTTTTATTCTTCACATTTGGGTAAGAGTACAGATTCTAGATCATGTCTGTGAAGTCATGTTATAACAATGTGTGAATCTGAAGGCTACACCTTAGCTGAGAAACTAAGAAGCAAGAAACACCAGGCACGGCATATACTATTGCTTCTTATTCTAGGACACACAGAGTTTCTTCATTAAGTACTGCTCTGGTTGTCTTCACAACTCTCCATTAGGGACACCTAACTCTTCTCCACATCACCTCAATAACCACTCAGTTGGTAAGCAAAATGTTTTTATTATCTATTTCCAAGTTCATGAAAAATAAGGGGATGAAAATAATAGAATATATGAACTCATGGTATCCTGGTACTAATGTGTATCTAAACAAGTGTATGGTCGTAGTAATTGCTGGGGAAAATTCTGACAAATGGTAGAAGCTGGTGGATTCTCATTTTAAAAGTCTTTTTCGATCTAAAGATGTCTTTCAGATTTAAAAAATACTACTGCTTTCCTCTCTGAGCACAGGAACTAATAAAATGCAAATTCATTTCCTTCTTTCCATATGTTAATGTTAAGAATTAAACAAAAAATACTTAAAATTCTGTTGGACATATTTTTTTTCATTGTAACAACAACAACAACAAAAAATGCCATACAAACAGAACTCATTTATTTTATTTATTTTTGTGGTTTTCTTTTTTAATAAGTCTGTCAAGAATAATACAGGTAACACAGCTGTAACCTCCAGAAGGAAGAAACCATTAACTTTGCAGTGAATACCAGCTGGGGAAAACACATGACTAGCATTTCAAAAATTTACAAAAATTTAACAAAATATGCTCCTAAACAGCTGTCTTTATATTTGTAAACGAAGTATAAACAACCGGTTTATCCAGTTTCCACTGCGCATCAAACAGGCAGCCAAGTGATAGAGATCATCTGTGATTTTAAAAGAATAAAAAGTCAACTAGTTTATGCCCCACACATTACAATCCTAGGGAATTTTTTTCAGGGAGGGGATTAGAAACAGGCTAAATGCACAGCATTATCTACCTCAGCAGCCTTTCACTAACTCCTACGGCCTTGATACCTTACAATTACTTTTATTTTTCCCTACAAGATAACAATGTTGTTGCTGTGGAATCTCTAATTTTATTCCTCTCAAGAAATGGGCGTGATCCATTTTTTGTTTTCATAAACAAACGTGAAGCTTCGGACACGCTAAGGGGACTGTGTTGGTTTCTGAGGCCTTTGCTCTGTTCCGTCACAGATGGTAACAGCATGCATGCTGCCATCCGTGGTTGGGTGTGCATGCACCTCCTATTTCAAAAACACAAGCAGAAATTGGGTCTGATCGAGGGCGAACTGCAACTCGATTTCTGCAGCAGCCCTATCCCCAGGGAGCTACGGTTACTCCTTGACTTTGCTGATGTATTCCGTGAATTTGCTGATGTTTTCTTCCTGCTGTTCTAGGGCATCCAGGACAATGCCCATGGGTGTCCTCTTCAGCCCGATCCCTTCAATTTTATTTTCCAGCTTGTTCTTGAGGTTCCTAAGTCGCAGCGATGCGTGGATGAACATCACTGCCAAGAAGTGACACGTGGTTAGCACCAAAGCAGCAACTCTCTCCCACCACATCAACTTCACTCCCCCTGTTTCCATTTTCAGTAAGCTGTTTGTTAGCTACAGTCCAATTTGACTCTCAAAATAGACCCAAGCTTTCAAGTCTTTCTATCCAGCTCTTTGCCAAGCACCGTGGTTGTGCAGGAATCAATGATGGGTACCAGCGGTAGGCAGGTACATTCCTTCCTGCTGATGTCATCTCCTTTGCAGAGCCATGCAGCTTTGATGCTCTGACCTTCCAAGTGAATCCATGTCCTTCCAACAGACGTGGAAAGGGAGGCACCCAAACTTTCTCACAAAGAACCTCCTGTCAGTTTGGAGATTATTTTGTTCTTGCCATAAGGCAAGAGGGTAAAGTTTACTATTAAAGAACCTCCTAACACTCAGTTTTCCAAGGTGCTGGATGTAGTTCCACATTTTAAAAACCTAACGGTTTTCTAGAGCATTATGTGGCCCACAGTTGTTCACATTTGCTCCATCATGAGGAATTTCTAATTTGTTCCTAGAAGCAGGTGCCTTTGTCCTTCTCTAGAAGCTCCAGAGTCAGAATCTTAAGGACTCAGGTCTGAGAGTCCATATTTCACCTAGCTACACCTCACTCCCAGCCCAGGTGATCTACACCAGTGATGCTTCAACTTCTATGTACATCCAAACAACAGGGACAGGATGGCAAGCAAATCCCAGTCTCCTCCACTCCAAACTGTGTGTAGGGCTGAGGTAGGGTTCCAAAAATCAGTCATTTTCCAACTCCCTCAGTAGGATGGAGTCTGAAAGCAGGTCTGGAACCCTTATTCTGACAAATGCTGTTGTGGATTATTTCTGAAGGTTTTCAGAAACATCTGAGGAGCTTAGATTATTTCTGGAGGTTACCAGCCTAGACTGGTCATCAGAAACATCTGAGGAACTTTCTAATAACACAGGGTCTGTGGGCATCACTGTTGCAATAGAATCAAGATTCCCAGGGGGTATGACTGGAAAGCTTCTATTACTAAAAAAATCACTCTGGATGATTCTCATAATCATCAAAGCTGGAGAATTGTTGCTCATAGGTAATTTTTTTCATGTGATAGGTGAGCAAGGAGGACTGGTCCCAGTCACCTACTGGCTTCCAGCAGAACAAGGAAGAGAGGTCATCACCACGGACTCACCGCCTATCACAGATCCCATTCCCCTGGCCTGCCTCCAGTTCTGATGTGGCAAGGTAACAAGCAGTGTTTAAACAATCACTGAAATATTAAGCTTGTAGCACGTATGGAAGAAAATTTCAATAAGTCTGAATTTGCGGATTTTCTTCAGGAAGGTGTAGAATTCATCCACAAGAGCCTGAGCTTAATCTAACAAAATTCCAAACAAGTAAATACTTAATAGAATAAATGCATTGTGAAATGCAATGATAAGTTAAAGGGATGTTCTTGACCTTAGAATTTTAACTGGCTTTCTACTGATGACATTGGGATCTGTTTTTGAATTCAGGCTTGGGATTTTTGTAATCCACTCACAATTTAGAAATATTGAGTTCATTCCTCCAGAACCCAAGTACTTGATGTGTATGTTTAGGTCAATCAGGTTAGATCTTTCACTCATTTTTGACGCTATCAATGACAAGTAAATTCTCTGCTGTGTCAGGAAGAGGAGAAGTAGATTCTAGTATCAGACAAATCAGGGGTTCAGTGAAGGCAATGCCATGCTCCTGCTGCATGGTTTGGGGTTCGTATGTGTTTATTGTGTCCCCACACTAATGTTCAAAAAATACTTGTGTAATTAATGAGCCACTAATTCTTGTGGAATTAATCAACAATTAGGTCTTGATCCGCTGTTTCAGAAGCTTCTGAACTTTTATGAACATGCCAACACACATAGACAGATGTGTATCATTCCCACCAGACATTAACCACTTGCTCCAACATCTGTTTTAGCAATGTAACAAAAGGAAAACTCAGGTTCACTTACACAGCAAAGGGAAAGTGATGCCAAACACAAAGACCATGACTCCGCCAAACATGGAAATGAGGAAATAGCTGGCCAGCATGACGACCATCACGAAAGTTGTGGGGTATTGCTTCTTCATCCGGCGGAGAATGTCTTTGTTGTGGGCGGCCCACACAAACCCTGTGAACACCAGCACCACCACAATCCCTCCAAGGATCATGTTGAAGGGGCTCAAAAACCTGCAGTACAAAAGAAAAGACAAACTGGATCAGCAGGAGGAGCAGCAGACAGAGAAAGAGGAGGAAAGACAAGGATGGAGTGCTTAGAAGCACTTTCAGTGGTCTCAAGGGACCAGATGAGTGAGTATTACTAATTCATATCTCACAGGAAGAAAGGCACAAAGATTAGAAGACGGTGGTGCTAAGACCACACAGGCAGTTTGATTCCCACTAAACCGGTCAGGTCATTTTACCTACAGGCCCACCTTTCTTTAGGATGACAGTTCTTTTTTGCAGTAATTGCTGTATGGTACTTCCTCATGGCTTGTAGGGTTGTCACTGAGTTTTTCAGATACTTAACACTGATGTGCATTCAATAGTCTCACCATACATCCGCGCTCTAGTATGTAGAGGTTGACTTTTATGAGCTCTTTATGAGTATTTCATCCGCCATAGATGCTTGTCTGATAGATGAGTGTAGAGAAGAGACTCTATGGGATAGATCCAGCTTAAGTTCATATTTTTGTGCGACCTGGAGAGTGGAGGTGGTGTTGTATTTGTTTTTATTTTTACCCCACAAAATATTGGGTTTCTTTCTTCTCCTGAACCAGGAAAATTTGACAACAGCAGACCCATGCCAACACCTGGCTGAAGCGTCTTCTGATTTCTATTAGAATAAATATTCTCTATTTAGCCTCAGTCCCCACTACTCTCTATTGCATCTTTGACAAAGAGACCCAAAGTGAGCTGTTGTTGATAATTGTGTTTCTGTGAGGCTGATCTAAATCACTATCTTGTATCACCCACCTGCTCGATAGAGGCATTTGAATGGATGGCCTACAGGGTACATTACAAATGTTTCTAAAGACCCAAAGTACCATTAAGAGCCAGCTTGCTACCTGATTTCTGAGTTGTCCAGAGTCATTCACAATGAACCAAAGCAATGACACTACTCTTGGCAATGGAGGGAACATACTAAGAAAAAGAAACCTAGGCCAAGTTTTTTTTGTAAATGAGAATGGGCATTAGAGTCCCCACCCTCATTGTCGTGTATTCCCAGCACTTAAGGAAGTGCTTGTGATGGAGAAGTAGAATGGGCTACTAAGTTTTTATCCTAGAATTTAACAGATTTTTTTCCTTGTGAAGGACAGAGTTAGGTGTTTATATCAGGCTCTGAGTATCAACATAACTGTTTTGAAAATGAGAAAGGGGGAAAAATAGGACGGAGAAAGCTGATACAAGAGCTTACTTTCTCTGAAAAGCAACAAGGACTCAAATTGATATTTAGGATAATCCTGGTTCTTTTAAAAAAAATTCCTGTAAGTTTTAGCTCTGATTCTGTCTACTGAAACACATAAGCTATATTAAATAGTTTTAAAATAAGAATGAAAGATTTTCACACACTCTTGAGTGAACGCAAGAAATATAATGGATGTCAAACTGCTTTGAAAAAGTTAGGGAAAAAAAAAACTGATGAAAAGTACAGAGCAGCGGGGTGATGCTATAGCGCAGTGGGTGAAGTCAGTTCAAGTCCTTGCTGTTCCACCCACGTGGGAGAGCAGGAAGAAGCTCCTGGCTCCTGGTTTTGGCCTGACCCAGCTCCAGCCCGCACTGTGGCCGTCTGGACAGTGAATCAGCAGTTGAAAGATTCTTGCTCAGTCTCTCTGTGTGTATCACTTCCCTCTCTCTCTGTAAATCTGGCTTTCCAAATAAAGCAATATTTTAGCAAATAGATATTTTAAAAAATATTTTGTACTTCTTTTACTTGAAAGAGTTAGCGAGGGAGAGACAAAGAGAGAGGTTTTCCATCCTCTCGTTCATTCCCCAAATGGCTGCATTGGCCAGAGCTGGGCTGGTCTGAAGCTGAAAGCCAGGAGTTTCTTCTGGGTCTCCCTCATGGGTGCAGGGGCCCAAGAATCTAGGCCGTCCTACACTCTCCCAGGCCACGGGCAGGGAGCTGAATTGGAAGTGAAGCAGCTGGAACTAGAACCAGGTACCCATATGGGATGCTGGCATCACAGAGTGAAGTGCCTGCTATGCCACCAACCTGGTCCCAATAAATAAATATATTGAAGGATTTATTTATGTTTATTGGAAAGTCAGATTTACACAGAGAGAAGGAGAGACAAAGAGAAAGATCCTCCATTTGCTGGTTTACTCTCCAAAAGGCCGCAATGGCCAGAGCTGAGTCAGTCTGAAGCCAGGAGCCAGGAACTTCTTCCAGGTCTCCCACGTGGGTGCAGGGTCCCAAAGCTTTGAGCTCTCCTATGCGGCTTTCCCAGGCCACAAGCAGGGAGCTGGATGGGAAGTGGGGCTGCCGGGGATTAGAGCCGGCATCCATATGGGATCACTGCTCTTACAGGGCAAGAACTTTAGCCACTAAGCCACTATGTGGGCGCAATAAATATTTATAAAACAACAACAACAACAAAACAAAAACAGATCCTCTTTGGCAGGTGGAAGGAAACAGAATGAAAAGGCCCCAAAACTCTCCCAGTCTAATAAATCTCATTCCTTGTGGAAAAAAAAAAAAAAATCAGAGGGAAACTACAGCAAAACTGTACTAGTTATACTGGGCATTATATTCGATGTGCTAACATCTGCTTTCCTTTTTTAATAACCATGTATTACTTGGCTTTTAAAAAAAGACATTTAAAAATGAATACATAAAACTGCGAAAACGGAGCCTGGCGCGGTGGCCTAGTGGATAAGGTCCTCGCCTTGAACGTGCCAGGATCCCGTGTGGGTCCCGGCGGCCCCACTTCCCATCCAGCTCCCTGCTTGTAGCCTGGGAAAGCAGTCAAGGATGGCCCATAGCCTTGGAACCCTGCACCTGTATGGGAGACCCAGAAGAGCTCCTGGCTCCTGGCTCCTGGCTTCGGATTGCTGCAGCACCGGGCGTTGCAGCCACTTGGGGAGTGAACCATCGGATGGAGGATCTTCCTGTCTCTCCTCCTCTCTGTATTTCTGACTTTGTAATAAAAAAATATATAAATCTTTTAAAAAAAAAAAAAAGCTGGGAAAATGTGTCTGTCAGCCCACCCAGACATTCCTGAGCTATATACCGAAAAGCAAAGGTTGACATTCACGCAAAGAACTACAATGGAGGGTTCAGGTTTCAGGAAACTGCATAAGCAGCAAAGTAGATGACTGGCTGTCAGGAAGGTACCAATGGTCTCCTCCTCAGCTCTTTCTAGCAGACCTCTTAGACTAATTCATCAAGTGAAGCTTATAATCAGTTCATGTCAAGTTTTATTTTCTATTTTACTCTGGATACGTAAAGTATACCTCTATATTAAATGTCTAAATAAAGCCCAGGACAAAGAACAATAAAAAACCCATGCCTGACAAGCAATTTCAAATGAGCTTTTCACCTGTTTCTGTGGCTCGTGTTCAAGGGAACAGATCAGAGCAAGGAGTCCTATAGAACTGGTTTTGGTTTACAAGCCCAGCCACAAGCTATAATTAGAAAGCAGCCACGTTTCTAAGTTGGAAAAAAAAAATCACAAAGTTACTCATCACCAAAATAATTGTTTCTTCCATGTTTTGATTACAAACAGTTCCATTCTGAGAAATGGGAAAACGCGTAACCACTGAATTGCCCTGGCAACCATCTGTACTTGGAGCAAAATAAGACACACCCACACACACCCACACACAACCACGGGATTAATTTCATTTTCCAGTGAGTGTAGACATTTGGGAACCAGTTCTTGTCCAAGGTGCTTTTTAGTCAACAGTTGGTCTGTTTGTCACACCAGTCAGGACAAACCCCAAGAACATTTAAGACAAAACTTTCCAAAAATATGCTGCCCATCCTTCATGTGGACAACTGCTGCTGGGCTCTGCTGGGTGGAGTTTCACTTACTGGCAGGTGTGAGTAACAGACAGGGAGACGAGGCAGGGAGGAGGGGAGAGAGATGAAGCACTCGACCTTCTTCTGGCCTTGGTGTAAGGACCTAGTTTTGTGAATCAAAAATGTTCAACGTCTTTATTATGAGATTAAAATATTTATATGTAATATGACCCCATTCCAAAAATAATATTTTTTCTGATGTAGTTAAAAAGATTTTAGTGGAGTAATTTATGGTTTTACAAATATTTTAGAGGGGTAGGCATTGTGGCATAGCAGGTTTATCTGCCACTTAGATGCTTATGTAAGAGTGCCTGCTTCAAGTCCTAGCTGCTTGGCTAAACTTGCGAAGGAGGGCAGTGGATGATGACTCAAGAAGCTGAATGTGCCAGCCATATGGGGAACCTGGATAGACTTCCAGGCTCCTGACTTCAGTCTGGCCAGCTCTGGCTCTTGCAAGCATTTGGGAAGTGCTCTGTGGGACAAAGATCTGTCTGTTTTGCTCTCCCCCCTCTTCCTGTCCCTCTGTCTTTTGAATAAATAAGAAGGTAAATAAGTAAATCTTTTTGAAAAAATAAAGCTTCAGGGGCCACTGGTGCAGTAGCCTAATGGCTGAAGTTCTTGCCTTACAAGCGCCAGGATCCCATATGGGCGCCGGTTCTAATCCAGGCAGCCCCGTTTCCCATTCAGCTCCCTGTTTGTGGCCTGGGAAAGGAGCTGAGGACGGCCCTAAGCCTTTGGGCCCTCTACCCACGTGGGAGACCCAGAAGAAGCTCTGAGCTCCTGGTTTCGGATTGGCTCAGTTCCAGCCATTGCAGCCACTTGAGAAGTGAACCAACTGACAGAAGATCTTCCTCTCTGTCTCTCCTCCTCTCTGTGTATCTGACCTTGCAATAAAAATAAATAAAATAAAGCTTCAGAATCCCCCCGCAGAATTTTGCGGTAGAATCTTCGAAAATGTCAATTCAGGCCCATTGTGTGGAGCAGGGGACCTAGAAGGGGGAAGGGTGCATTGGTGACACCAAATCACACTGTAACCCACTCTGCCACCATTTTAACCAGACCCATTCATCCATCTGGGCAACATACCAAATGTCACCCTGGGAGATCTTCTGGTAATATTGTGTCTCTCGGGAGGATGGTGGCTATTCGTGGGCATGGGCACAGGTACCAAATTTACCAAAAAGTTCAGTGACCCGGAGCCAAAGTTTCAGCACAGTGCTACAAGTAGGAAAAAATCTTGGGAAAACACAGAATTATAGAGCAAGGAGTTTTAGAAGCATGAATATATGTGCGTGAGTTTTGAAAAAAAAATCATAGTTTTAAAATTTTTTGCATCAAAATAAGCTTTCAATTTCATTTTCCATGAATTGAGAAAAATGCATTTGAAACACAGAGACAGAGAGAAAGAGAGAGACTCAAAGTGTTCTCATCTGCTTTTCACTCCCAAATGTCCCCAGAGCCAGCACTGAGCCAGGTCAAAGCCAGGAACCAGCAGCTCAATCCAGGTCTCTCCCATGGGTGACAGGGACCCAATTCCTTGAGCCATCACTGGTGCCTCCCAAGGTTTGTAATTTCAATAAAACGGAAGTCAGATACTGGATCCAGGACTTGAAGCCAGGTATTCCAATATAGGATGCATGCATCCAACCCGTTAGATCAAGACTCCTACCCGTTTATGAGTCCCTTCATGGACAAGCTAATGCACAGACCCGTTAACACGTTGTGTAAAGCCCCTGATGACAGAGTTGGCAGTGACAGTTTACAAAAGCAGAAAACCTGATCAACTCGAGTGCACATTTGGTAGCTCCCAGGGTGTTGCAGTGCCAACAAGACCCAAAGAGGCAGTGAAATATTTCCTAAGCGTTAGAAGCAGCTTTGTACTCAACTCCAATTTTCGAACCCAAAAATCTATTTTTGAAGTACACTTCCTGAGACAGCCTGACTCACCAAGAAAGCGGGGTTGGTTCAGTTACTGACAGTGTACTTCTCTAAAATACTGAGCTTTCTCAGCGGTCCTCAAACAGAGGCATCACAGCAAATACCAATCTACCCACTCATCTTCTTGCTTCTCATTGCTCTTAGGATAAGAACAGATTTTTTTTTTTTTTTAGCCCATTCTGCAAGGCCTCCCAGCACTGGCCCCTGGCTGCCTCTGCCACCAGGAACATCATTTACAGTTGGCACCTGGGACAAAAGGGCCTGGTGGAAGGTGTAGGGGAGGCCTGAAGTCTAAGCCACACTCAGCTGGCCAAGCCTGAACATTTGCAGTGAGCTGGGTCCCCCCGGAGAGTCAGGCCTGTCATTAGCATGAAGGCCCCCCGCAGGCCAGCAGCAGCCCTCCCTGACAACTTGTTTATGCTATTTGCTAACTCCATGCTCTGTCCTTTCCAAACTTCCATCTTTCCCCAGAGCTTCCTCCTGCCTCTTGGCCATCCCCAGGCCTGCACACAAGCTGTTCTCCCTGGCTGAGTCATCCCAAAGTCCCAGCTCAGGCCGCCTTTGCTCAGTCTATCTGAACAGGCACAGAACCATCTGGCTCAGCTTCACAGCACTCACACACTAGCACATGTGCATTTGAGCGTGTATTAAAGGAGCATCGCTAGCCTCTCTGCAGACTAAGCTTCCTAAGGGTAGAACAGTGACATTTTATCACCTAGGTGCAAAGCCTGACACAGAGTAGGAATTCAGTAAGACAAAAGTTAGAACCTAAAACATTTTCCCATTATTTAAACCAGCTCAGAGTGAGTTAAGTGACATGAGTCACAAATATCAGTATTGTCCTTTTTCTTTTCAAGATTTATTTATTTATTTTATTGGAGAGGTAGATTTACAGAGGAGGGGAGACAGAAGGAAGATCTTCTGTCGATTGGTTCACTTCCCAAGTGTCCACAAAGGCCAGAGCTGAGCCAATCCGAAGCCAGGAGCCCAGAGCTTCTTCCGGGTCTCCTACACAGGTGCAGGGTCCCAAAGTTTGGGCCGTCCTCAACTGCTTTCCCAGGCCACAAGCAGGGAACTGGATGGGAAGCAGGACTGCCGGGATTAGAACCGGCGCTCAAATGGGATCCCGGTGCTTGTAAGGCAAGGACTTTAGCTGCTAGGCTACCATGCCGGGCCCATCTGTATTGTTCTAATTGTACACTAAACAGTCTGGGAGGGAGGAAAGTCCCTTTCCTTGTTCTTTTACAGGGCTATGATTAAAGGGACAAATGAAAAAGCAGAAGTGAGAAAAAAATACCTAGCCTCCTATGCAAAGATAAGGACCAATTCTGAAATGACTGGATGAGGCAGAAGGGCACCTTGGCTTGCTGGAGGAAGGTGTCTTTGCATACTTCAATGCACCTGCAGGCCGAGGATGGGAAGGAGCCAGGATGAGATGCAGGGAAATCACTTCCCCTCAACACCTGTCCCTCCACAGGCTCCTCTTCTCTTTGATTTCCCATACAACTCAGCAGATGTTTGTGAGGGTTTGGGTTTCCTAACCAGACTCCCATTATGGGAAGAACAAATGCTGACTGATAGCAGATTAGAACTGGATTATAACCCCTAAATGGAGGCTGGCATTGTGGCACAGTGGGTTAAGCTCTCTACTAATGCATCAGGGGAAGCAGCAGCAGATGATGATGAATTGAGTTCTTGAGGCCCTGTTACCCATGTGGGAGACCCAGATGGAGATCCTGGCTTCTGGTTTTAGTGTGGCTCAATCCCAGCGACTGTGGCCAGTTGGGGAGTGAATCGGCAGCTTGAGGATATGTTTCTCTGTCTTTCAAATAAACAAAAATCAATTTTTAAACAGAAGAGACTTTATACATGTGACATTTCCACAATGAATCTATAAACAAAAGCACAAGATTCCAGTTAGACTGCAACAAGTCTTTTTAACTTTTTATTACAGAAAATTTCTAACATATACAAAGGTAGAAGTATATAGTGTATACTTATCAGTTTTGTTTTGTTTTTAACAATTAAGAATTCATGCTTATGCCCACAAATAGTAATTTTTGGGACCTAGTGTGGGAAGATTTTTTTTTTAACTACTTGTTCTTTCTGATTGCTTCAGATAAATTTCCAAACAAGCAAATTCTAAATTATTATCACAGAGCAGGTTCTGAGAATTACTGTCACTGGGCAGGTTCTTACAGAGCCATGGAGATGAGGACTGGATACATGGTAATGAGCTTGTTGACATATAAATGCCCTTCCCACAAGTTTCCTATTCACCTTGCACTAACACCCAATTGCTGTATTTCCTTCCTTTCAAAGAAGAAGGAATACATACTCTTGGCATATGATGCAGCTGAGCAGAGGAGAAATCAAAGCACTCATTTGCTACTGGTGCTCTGCATTCTAGGTATCTCAGTTAGAGCATGCTTAATGGGAGGGCAGGCCCGGAAATCCTGTCCATTCACGGTGAAGGCTTGCAGGATGGGAGTCAACCTGCAGGTCTTGTCTGAGATGGCAGATCTTGAGAGCACTCCCTCAAACAGGAAGCCAAACCCCTTGCAAGAAGCAGAAGAGTGGCTGAGGGTAAGTATTCTGAGTGATAAAGGGTGGAATTCGTTTGTCGAAAAGGAGAAGTAATAAGAAGGGTCAATATTGCCATTTAGTTGGATGTCAAGAGCTAGATTGTGCCCTTTTCTACCTGGATTTCCTGTCTAGAGCTCTCTGCCTGCAATGTGATTGACAACTTCCACTTTCTAGCACATGGCGCCAGGACTCCAGAGCATGCTCACTTACTTAACTTAGAATCACTGTAAATCCTTATGTAGGGAAAGGAGATAGAAACTGCCAAATGGTTAACAGCAGCGGGGGGTGGGGTGGGGGTGGGGAAACCTGCATGTTGGGGGAATGGGGTGGTAAAGGTAGGGAAAAGTCAGTTACATAATTAGCGCCAGAAGGTAAAATAACAAAGACAGTTCTTATTGGTTAAAATTGTAGGAGTGTTAACATAAGCCTTAAAGCTCTGGACTCATAAGAAACTCATGATCTATTTGGGGAACACACATATCAGCATTTCATTTGTAAATGAAGAGAGAAGAGAGGGCAGGAGGAGCTTCGTTCTGGAAGGTTTGGGGAAGATTGGGTGGAGCTCTATTCCTGACTATCCTCAGAGCCCAGACAGGGTCTGGGATGTGCTAAGTGGCCGGTAAATAGCTGTTCCACTGAGTAGCAGGCATCTGAGCTTCAGGTGAGAACAAGTGAAATGTAATCACCCTCTTGCTGGTGCATATACATAATTCCCAACCAGTGAGACTTATGAAATTTGGGATAATAATGCACAGGGGAGATCAGACAAGTCAGAAAAGATTGTGTGCTGACGCTGGCATATGTGTCTGAACACTTGCTACACTCGTACAAAAGTTCATGGTTGTCTTGGTGCTGTTCAGGTGTCTAAATTTGATGAAAAAGTGAGTTGTGTCACCTCGTCTCCCAGCACAGTGTCCGAGAAGTTGTTAAGAACTTCATATTCTTTGCTGAGTGAATAAATAAAGCAATAGAAAAAAAAGAGCAGTACTGCAGAACCAGTGTTGAAGCTGACCAATCTCAAAATCACCCTCAGGGAGCAGGTGTTTGGCACTGTCATGGAGATGCATCCCATCCCAAAGTACCTGGGTTTGGGTCCTGCCTTTGCCTCTGACTCCAGCTTCCTGCTAACACATGCCCTAAGCAGCAGCAGGGGATGCCTCCCGACTTCGGTCTGGACCAGGCCATGACAGGCATTTGGGAAAGGAACCAGGGGGTGGAAGATCTCTCTTTATCCCTGTGTCTGTGTCTCTCTGCCTCTCAAATAAATTTTAGAACAATGCAAAAAATTTTTTAAGACAAGCCTTAGCAGAAGCAGACTGCGATTCACTTTAAATGCCAAGGCTTCATACCTACATCACTTTCTTTGTCTACCAGCTGGAAACTTCTTCATCCTTGGAGCATTTGAAGGGACAAATAACATCAACAGTTCCTAATACCAGTTGCTGCCAGGAATAGACTTAAAACATTATGGAGCCACATTCACGTTGAAAAGATGACCAATAATGTGCTTCTCAAGTTGACAACTACCAGTGTTCCAGAAACTCCTTACCATCTTGAGAAACCATAGACATCAATCGGCAGCTGTCAGTCCCACCCTCCTGTAACACCTCCACAGACTCGATTATCAGGCCACACGGTGAGCGGTTACTTTAGCCAAGAAAACATGGGCTCATTTGTTCATCAACCACACTGTCCATGCCTAGGGGAGCGGCATGAACGTATGCACATGAGAGGAAATGTATCTTTTTGGTTGGAGAAGCAGAAGGGATGTTTAAATAAGGGTAAATTCACTGTGTTCTTGATGATTCTGAGGCCACACTGGAAGATACCAGTTCAGAAGGAAGGAAGAAAATCTTTTTAAAAAAGATCTATTTATCTGAATGGTTGAGAGGGAGAGACAGAAAAATAGACTAATTCACTTCCCAGATCGCTGCAAAAGCCTTGCTGAAGCGAGGAGCTGGGGACTTCAGCCTGGTTTCCCACCAGGGTGGAAAGGGCCCCAGTACTTGGGCTACCTTCTGCTGCTTTCCCAGGTGCCTTAGTGGGAATCTGGATTAGAAGAAAAGTAGGCCGGGCTCAAACGAAAATGCTAACGCAGCACAAGTGCAGCCTAAACCTCTGTACCATTACAGCATCCCCAGAAAGTGATTTTTGAGATGAATACATTCACAATACTGTAAAGGTTATCAAGAGCTCTATACATTTTGGTTATCAAGAGCTCTACAATTACAAATTTTGTAATATGCTCATATAAAGGAAAAACAGTTTCACTTCCTGTCAATAAATGAAGCTACTATTAATAGCTTCAGTTCCAATTAACCATATGATATCAAGTCTTAATATTTCTGAAAGTTAGGGGTTCAGTAGAATCCGTATGTCTCAACTGTAACTTGGAGCTGTTTATCACACTTGGGGAGTCAAAAACAAATAAATAAATAAAACCAACAAAACCAGGTGCCTGGACTCAGCCCAAGACCTAGACATTTAGGATCTCTGAAGGTGACACCTAGGCACACAGGTATATTTATGCAGATTTGTTAATGTGTCTTTGGAGCCAGACAAAGCCAATGCTTCTTGGATTTCAGTGTGCCCATTTGACATCTGAAACTCATACTAAAATGAAGTCTAACCCAGCAGGTGTGAAACAGAGCCGACGATGCATTATGGCTGACAAGCTGTGAGAGTGAGAGATAACTGCTGTCCCATGTTCTGCAATTGGAGTTGATTTCTCTAGCTCAAATCTTAACTGCATTCTGTTCAGTCCATAGAAAATTTCCATAACTACTAGGCTGTATCACAGGCTCAGTACTTACACTGCAAGTGCAATTAGGCACTGCCTTTGCTTCACAGTTTAGAGATCAAATAGAGACCTCTTGATGCGTGATGTGAGAAGACCTTCTCTGAGCGAGCACTTAGAGGCCTTATGTCACAGAGTGGGAGGCTAAGTCACCAGCTCTTCAACCTTAGATGCCTTTCCTTTCTGGATTTGAAGGACCCAAAGCCCTTTTCAGTGCCACATTTACTCCCTGATTGGCTGATTATGCTACTCCTTTTAAGTCATTCAATCTCTTCTGAAGTGACATCTGAATCTCAAAAAGAAATTCCAGTCTCTGAAGGAAGCAAAGTTCTTTAAGAAATATAAGTTCCAGGGCAGGTGTTATATAGGTTCGCCTCTTGTGTCAAAATACCTGGATTTGATTCCAAGCTAATGTAATAATAATAGTATAACATAATAGCAATAAAAACTGTGTGAAACTTCTTGTGTGTGCATTCCTAGGTTTGAAAGGCCAGGAGCAAGACACTGAAGTCAACATGCTTTGCTACACAATTGTCAAGAATTCTATTTTCGAAACTTGTGATGAAGCAACTTATATTTAGGGAATGCTAATGTTATGGAATCATCATGACTTTCCTGGTAAGTAGTTCTCAACCATGTCTATGAAACATTTCCGGTGTCATGACCAAAAGTGGGTTGCTAGCAGTTCCAAGAGTGGGTAAGGGGCAGAAACTGTGCTAACCATCCCACAATGCACAGCACAGCTCCCTGGACAGAGAGGGTTACCTTCTTAAGTGTTAGTAGTGCTGTGCTTGAGAAATCTTACAACTGAGTATTTCACCAAGATTTTACAAAAACAGTACAAAATAGTGAAGAGCATGAATTATAGCTTTTTCAGCTAAAGTCATCCTATCCAGTCAACAGCAGCTCTTTCACTGGAGGCATGTGTGGCCATGTGTTTGTGTGCTACTAGCAGCTTCAGAAGAATCTATTCTGTTCAGTAGGTTAAATGTGGTACCTGTGAGCATGCAAAGGTCTTGTGTTCATTTATGGACCCTTTGCACTCATCAACTGTGTATTGTCATATAATCAGCCTTGGGCATCATAGAGAATAAAAATGACAACAATAACACAAATGAGAGGAGGAAAAAAAATGATCACAAGCAAAACATACAGTGCTGAGTCCAAGGAGTCCACAGTTTAGAGACAGTACGCAATTCAAAATCCTAGTGGAGGGGGGTGGAGGTTTGGCCAAGTCATTATCACAGTGATTAGGCAGCCACATGCTACCATCTGAGTGCCTGACTTTGGTCCCCACCTGTGGCTCCTGACTCCAGCATCTGTTAATGCAGACCCTGAGAGGCAATGATGATGGTTCAAGTAACCTGTCACTAACACGGAAGACCTGGAATTGCAATCTCAACCCCTGGCTGCAGCTCAGCCCAGTCTTGACCCTTGAAGGCATTTTTGAACCAGTGTTTGGGAGTGCTTTCTCTCTGTGTCTTAGTCTCTCAAATAAATAAACATTAAAAACAAAAACCTGTAAGCCTATGGGTTAAGCACAGGGAAAATATAAATATATGAAATTCAGTTCACACAAGGGAATGAAAGACAATGTTTCTTCAAAGAGTTGGTACCAGAACTGAAGTAAGCAAGAGAAACAGAATGGGCAAGGATGGGGAGGAAGGACTGGAGTCTGCTTTGCAGGTGCTGCTGACGCTTCTCAGGAATCTCTGTTAACACCAGTAATAAAAATAAGTGACATTTTGTGAAGTAAAAACTAGGAGCTGGGCAGGGTTCCAAGAGCCTTTCTTGTAGGAATTCAATCAACCATTCCAGAAGCACTATGAGATAGGTGCTACAATCAGACCCATTTTTTCAGATGAGGAAACTGAGGCACAACATAGTCCACTAGGGTCACATAGGTAGTTACCTTAATTCAAACTCACTGACTCTGGCTCTGATGGTTAAACTCTTTTTTTTTTTTTTAGAATTATTTATTTTATTACAAAGTCAGATATACAGAGAGGAGGAGAGACAGAGAGAAAGATCTTCCATCCGATGACTCACTCCCCAAGTGAGCCGCAACAGGCCGGTGCGCGCCAATCCGAAGCCGGGAACCTGGAACCTCCTCCGGGTCTCCCACGCGGGTGCAGTGTCCCAATACATTGGGCTGTCCTCGACTGCTTTCCCAGGTCACAAGCAGGGAGCTGGATGGGAAGTGGAGCTGCCGGGATTAGAACCGGTGCCCATATGGGATCCCGGGGTGTTCAAGGCGAGGACTTTAGCCGCTAGGCCACGCCGCCGGGCCTGATGGTTAAACTCTTAATCACTTAGTTTTATCACAGAAAGAGCCAGAAGACATGAACAAGTGGCTTTAGAAGCAGAATGAGTTAAAGAGATTCAGAGTTTTCCTGAGGTTTGGTAGCTCATCTCTGTGGCTGTCAGGTACCTGGGAAGCCGTGCTTTCAAAATGAAGACCAAACTTTCAACCATGGCTAGGAAGCTGCCTCAGCAGGACTTCACAGATTTCTTGGTATCCTAATCCCGTTTCTTGGTATCCTTAGTCTCCGTGTTGGTATAGACAGTCCTTTCCTATGTTTCCAGATCTAGAATATGCATGCCCAAGTCTTCCCTCTTCCTTCTGTCTTCATGAGCAGGCTCTCTCTCACCTCAATCAAACCAGCTGTCAAGAGCAGAGAGTTGAGGCTGGTACCCAGCAGCACCCGCACACCCTGCTGAACACAGTCCCTGCCCCAGGTAGCATTCAAGCCTGGCTTCCATTTCGATTGCAGCAATAATTTTCTCCAGAACCATCAAATACCAGCAGAGGATCCAGATAAACAGCTTCTAGATATGTGTTGACCCACATGTCCACTGGTCCTCATCAGAATGAGAATGTTCCAGAATGAACTAGGCTGTCTGATTCTAAAGGTACCTGATATCTTTCAGCTTTAAGAGACAGACATTCTAGATCTCCTGACTCCTGGAAAGATGGTATATAATAGCTAAGAGCTGGGACTCTGAGTCCCTGAACCTCTCTAAGATTGGGTTTAATGCTAATCACAACACAAAGAACACTTTACAAGTCTGCTTCAATTCACAGATAGTTAAATTCAAAGATACGTCTATCTTGGTCACAAAATCTAAGATCTTCACACACAAGGAGTCCTCTAAAAGCTCACAGAAAAACAGGAATTATGAAAAAAAAAACCTGGCTTTCCAATTTTGGCACTAAAATTTTTCCCACAAAATTTAGGAAGCACCCTCATATTTACTAAGTTATAAGACACTATGTAGGCAATATACTTCACAAGGTAAGCCCATACAACAGATGTTCAATGTATTGTTGTTGAACTATAAATAAAGAAAACATTGTGTGCTTATAGATGCACAGAACTGAAGGCTGCACACCAAACCGTCCCTGAATTGTGAAGCAAAGTTCACATTTTATACTGGTGTTCTTTTACTAGGGGTTGGCATCTTTTTAAAGCTTTTATAAATGAGATTAATTAAAAGGAAAAAAATTTAAAAATTCTTCTGGTTACTTTTCACCTTTTCCTTCACACAATTCCCTGACAGTCAACGTAGCATCATTTGGAAGGGAAAGGAGAAGGAGAACAGCCCCAAGCAGCTGAGTGGCTGACCCAAGTCACAGGGCCCACCCCAGCCCTTCCCAGAGGAAAACGGAGTCCATCCAGGCAACCTTTCTGCATCTGATTGGGCCACACCAAACCTTGCCTCAGGTTTTTAAGGTTAGCTCAACAACAACATTCCTCCTTGACTAGATCACCAACCAGATTAGAAGCCTGTAGATTTCTTCAGAAAGTACAGATGCAAGCCTTCTATTTCCTTGAGTTGAAGGGATATTTTAGTATACAGGACAGGAGCACCCAGCATAGTACTGGGCAGACCCGAAAGCAGCTGCCTCAAGTCTGCCCTTCCTGGACTTAGTCTGAGCCTACCAGCCACTCTAAATCACAGTGTGCACAGAGCCCAGGCCCTTTCTCCACTGGGTCCTTCTCAGCTCTCCCAGCTTCCCCAGGTTACTGAGACAGACCTACAGGTCTTAACACACCCTGAAACCTTGCCCTCTCCCCTGCGACCTGTGCAGCTCCCTAGGCGTCCCAGCAACTGCCATGTGCCCCTGGGCCAGAATTCAAGTCTGATTCATCCTGGTGTCCTCCAACCTTGGCCTGGGGCCTGGACCACAGAGAGGTGGCTCAACAAAGCATGCCAACCACCAGGCAGCCCATCACCCTCCTAGGCGTAGCTTCTCCGCTTCCTCTTTCTCTGTGTTGGCCAGGGCATATCTTAAAGGGCAGATGAAGTCCCTGTTCAACTCTAAGGGAGACCCTTTAAATAAAACATACACAGGAGGTAGCAAGATGAGAGACTATGACTGTGGGGTAAGCATTTCTTACAGGCTTAAGGGCATGGACGAATGGTTCCAAGGGAAGGGTGTTTGTGTTTGTGCACGTTTGACACAGGATGCCTACCAGCACCAGGTACAGCAAACTGCCTTCCCATTACACTGAGCAGTCTAAGGGTGTGAAGAGGAGGAAGACAACTAACTCTTGCAAGAAAAGAGCCAGGGACCCCGGTTCTCACAGGACGGCCTCTCTCCACTCAGGGCCACCCACCCGCCAGCTCCCAAGCATGGCTTTCACGTCCCAGGCGGAGTCAGGTGCCCTTTCATGCCACTATCTGGGCTGCCAAGCCTGGCCTGGGCGGCCCCTGCCCCAGCAAACCTCCCCCCTCTCCAGGACCACTCTCCTCTCTCTATTGTCCAAAAGGTCAGAGTGCTTCAGGTACCTCCCTGGCCTAGAGGGGGACCCGGGCAGAACAGAACGCTGCTAGAGAGAGTCATTGTCCCTGTTCGGGGGCTGGCAAAATGTCCCCCACCCCCCTGGCCTCCCCTCACGGCTTTAGCTTGGCAAGGAGAGACCCCGGACGGCTGCGGCCTGGCTCTGAGGACAAGTTTGTACTAGCAGAACTGGGGGGCAGGGAGGGAGGCAGGGGCTGAGCGTGCACTGGGGGCGTCCCTGCCTCGGGGCACCTGGCACGCACAGCCCGCTCCTGGTCGACCTCGCCTCCATGCTCTTCCCCCACCCCTTCTCCACTTCCACGTAGGGAAAACCACCACACTTACCCCACGACGGAAATCATCATGGCAGCCACCACTAGGTAGTTGGTCTGGTAATACAGCAGGTTGCTCACCACGCGGTTGTTCCATTTGGAAATGTCCCTGAAGTCCGGCCGGGCGAAGCGATCGGAGCCTGGGAAGAAATCGTCCCAAGCGCGGAGCGGGGCGATAGTCACGTCCATGTCTTCTTCTTCTTCTTAGCTTTCGGTTCTGGGCCTCCGGAATCCGGCGGCGGCGGCGGCGACCCAGCTGGGTGAACGAGATGACAGCGGCTCCGTCTCGATCGGCTCTGCGGTTGGCGAGCCGCCGAGCAGGGGAGATCGGGAGCGGGAGGGCGTGTTTTCCTCCGCGTCTTCACTTCTTGATTGGCTCTGAGAGGTTAGTTACAGGAAAACCGAGGCCTCGCGGCCGAGGTAGGGCCCCAATCTACAAGAAATGACAGAAAGCCATCAGCGAAAATCCCGGCTGAAGCGAGGTGGCAAATGCGTTCCCTCCCTCCCTCCCTCCCTGGACTGAATACAAAGTGTCCCGTTTCTAACACTCCATGTTGAGCATTTAACCTAGGAATCTAACCTGGGAACCTGCCTTGGAGAAATAATACGCAGCTGTTTAGATGCTGCTCTAAGAAATGGACTGGAGGGGGACCAGTGACGCTGGAAAATGAGCTGGTTTTAAGGATTGAGTGTTAGAAACCGCTGCACGTCTGATTACAATACTCATATGTTTTCGGTTTCATTCTGAGTCACTGAGCGTGAAATCAGATGAGCAAAAACGGGGCGGGGGGGGTGGGCGAAGGATGGAAGGAGGGCCTTTTTTTTCTGTTCTCATGCCTTATTCTCTCCTGATGAAGTTAGTGAAGTGCTGTGACGTTCTCAAAACAAAACAAAAATCGACCAACTAGGCACCCGGAGTCACTTACAGCCAGCCATTGCCTGCAGTGAACTAACAGTTCCACACCCAGAATTTTCCTGGCAGAAACAGGACTTCCCACTCCAAAATAGCTTTCTTACTTTCACCCCCTTATTTGGTGACAGGTCTCCTTAAGGGAACACGGTATTGTCACAGATAAGGTGAGGGTGTGAATCCCAGCCTTAACAACCGCAAGACGTGGATTAGCTATACATCTTCTAAGACCCTAAGGGCCGGCTTCGTTTAGGTTAAGGGGCTGCTTGGTGCGGTAAACCTTGTTACCTCTGATATTTAAGAAGAAGAAGAAAAAGCACAGCTGTCCCTTTGTATCCGCAGAGGAATGATTCTAGAATCCCAGGGATGTGCAAGTCTGCAGGTGCTCAGTGACTTAAAGAATATGGTGCAGGGCTGAGGTACAACCTGCTCACATTCTCCTGGGGGATCATCTTTACAAGCCTTACAATGCCTAATGCAGTGCTGCTTAGGCAGAAATGGCAAGAACGTGTATGTGCTTGGCACATTTTTTTAAAAATATTTTATTTTTTGTTGGAAAGTCAGATATACAGAGAGGAGGAGAGACAGAGAAGATCTTCCATCCGTTGATTCACTCCCCCACGTGGCCGCAGCAGTAGCTGGACCTGCGCCAATCCGAAGCCAGGAGCCAGGAGCGTGTTCTGGTCTCCCACAAAGGTAGAGGATCCCAAAGCTTTGGGCTGCCCTCAGCTGCTTTCCCAGGCCACAGGCAGGGAGCTGAATGGGAAGTGGGGCTGCAGGGGATTAGAACCAGCACCCATATGGGATCCTGGCACTTGTAAGGCGAGGACTTTAGTTGCTAGACTACTGCGCCGGGCTCCGCACATAATTTTTTTTTTAAACTATTTTTCACCCATGGTGTGTTGGACCTATAGATGCAGACTGTGTTCATGTCATCATGTGGTGGGTAGCAGGCTGAGATGGTTGCATCTAAGTCTCACACCTTGCAAGTGGTTCTATTTCCACAAACTGAATTCACCTAAATCACTGATTTTCAAAAAACCGCAAAGCAATGACATACACTCAAGATGAGGTCTGTAAGATCATCAGTTGCTGTTCCTTGTTGATTCAGAAGGCAGGAGAGAAATTTAAAATTCTCAGAATTCATCACTGCTACTTGTGTTTAGAAAAGTTTTTTAGTGCTAAGACATATCCTAGGGGGTGTTTTTTTTTTAATAAGATTTAAAATGTCAGGCCCGGTGCTGTGGCCTAGCGGCTAAAAGTCCTCGCCTTGAACGCACTGGGATCCCATATGGGCACCGGTTCTAATCCGGCAGCTCCACTTCCCATCCAGCTCCCTGCTTGTGGCCTGGGAAAGCAGTCGAGGACGGCCCAATGCATTGGGACCCTGCACCCGCGTGAGAAACCTAGAGGAAGCTCCTGGCTCCTGGCTCCGGATCGGCTCAGCACCGGCTGTTGCGGCTCACTTGGGGAGTGAATCATCGGACGGAAGATATTTCTTTCTATTTCTCCTCCTCTCTCTCTATATATATATATATCTGACTTTGCAATAAAAATAAAATAAATTGTTAAAAAAAGATTTAAAACGTGAAAATATTTTCAAGTTGTTTCTTGGCTCTGAAAATGGGCGAGGGTTTAAAGTCTGAGACAGCACAATTAGGACCCGGCTCCTCCCCTGCTGGCTGGTGCCTTGGGGGAAATTTTTTCACTCCTCTCCCAGCCCAGGTGACTTCATGTTAAAAGTGTGGACAACAGGATGTTAGCCACATAGGTGAGGTTAAAGAATGCTTAGTGTGTCAAGTGTACTTAGTGTACTTAGTCCCTAGTGTGTAAAACGTGTTCTTAATAATAATATGCCTAGTAACAATGGGTTTTTACGATGGCATCCACTGGCTTTTGCATATTTTTTGTCCATGTTAAGTAGTGCTGGTTGAGTCAGGTAGATCTAAAAAAATGGTTGAGTACTCAGTGCAATGACGACTGACATCTTAAGTCCTTTAGGCTCTGTGAAAGCACCGTGGGGCCAAAACAGGGCAGAAGGGCACAGCTCTGCCCTGCATTCAGTGATCCCACAAGGCAGTGGCAACTTCACCTCCATGTGAGAGTGCTAAATCGAGATGTGCCAGGCCTCAGGGTTCAGTTACAGGAAGTCAGAGGGTGTGGAGGAATTTCCTGGAGCTGAAGAATCTCACCCAGCAAAACAGCCCTGCAGGCAAGCAGAGAAAATGACCTTGTCACAACCAGCAGTGCGGGAGCCCAGGTGGGGTCCACACCTGTCGGAGAGCTCCGTGGGCATCGAAAGCTGGGACCAAGGACTCTCACCTTCCAACTGCTCAGAAGGGCATCATCAAAAGCTGTCATGTGTACATTAGTGACACTGTGATAACTCGTCGGTTGCAGGTGGCTAACAGCCAGCTAGGAGTTGCTCAGTGCATTTGTTTGCTTAAGCCTCTAAAAAGGTTTAAAGAAAAAAACAATGAAGTAGGAATGGTGGATCAGAGGTTCACTACCATTAATCCAAAAATATTCTGAAAATGGCACTGTGAGAGGCACAGCTCAGAGGAGACCATTTTGACCATCTCAGAGCCGTCTGGGCAAGAAAAAGTGATTTCTGCGTTGATAACAAAGCATGTGACCTAGAAAGGGGTTGGCATCTGTTGCCATGATGCGCCTCCCGCACCCGCTGCCTGGCACTGAGTTTCAGCTCCATGAATGCCACTGATGAGCCCAGCTGGGGGATGACAGAGGACAAGGCTTCCTTAAGGATCAGCAGAAAATACCACAAAGAGATTAAATATCACAAATTAGTCACAGCAGGTACACACATGGAGTACCCATCAGACTGCAAGCATTCCCATCTATGGTTCTCAGACAGAAAGAGGCCAGCATCAGCCAGGGCTGCACCAGATTCCCAAGAGATGTGGTGCTGAATGTAGAGACTCCTCTTAATGCACATTTTGAAAAAGAAATTGTTTATTTGAAAGGCAGAGTTATGTATATATATATATATATATATAGAGAGAGAGATCTTCCCCCTGCTGGTTCATTCCCCAAATGACTGCAACAGCAGGAGCTGGGCCCATCTGAAGTCAGGAGCCAGGAACTTCTGCAGAGCCTTCCATGTGGGTGCAGGGACTTAAGAACTTGGGCCATCCTCGACTGCTTTCCCAGGCCATTTAGTAGGAAGCTGGATGGGAAGTGGAGCAGCCAGAACTTCAACCAGAACCCTTTCGGGACAACGGCATCCCTCTGCATGTTGTGCTCAGTGCTTGGAGAGAGACCCGGAAGAAATTTTTGGTGATTGGCCCAAATCCGAGCATGGGTGGGAGATCTCTCTCTCTCTCTCTCCCCACTCCCTTCTCTCTAACTTTGTCTCTCAAATAAAATTTTTTAAAAATTTAAAAACAGGGCCTGGCATAGTGGCCTAGCAGCTAAAGTCCTTGCCTTGAACGCGCCAGGATCCCATATGGGTGCCGGTTCTAATCCTGGCAGCTCCACTTCCCATCCAGCTCCCTGCTTGTGGCCTGGGAAAGCAGTTGAAGACAGCTCAAAGCCCTGGGACCCTGCACCCGCGTGGGAGACCTGGAGGAGGTTCCTGGCTCCTGGCTTCAGATTGGCTCAGGTCCAGCCATTGTGGCCACTTGGGGAGTGAATGAATGGACAGAAGATCCTCTGTCTCTCCTCTCTGTATATCTGACTTTCCAATAAAAAAAAATAAATCTTAAAAAACCCCCAACATTTAAAAACGAAGTGTTCAAGTTTTATAGTTAATAACTAAGGAGTGAGGATTTAAATGTGGTTCTTTTTGACTCCAGACCCACTCCTGCCCCTCTGCAAACAAGGGATGGTTTTCTGAATATATTTCTCTATCCTATCATTTTGATTTGCCTATGCATGCATTTTTTTTATTCTGGAAGAAAACAGTTATGATTTTATCGCATTTATTTAATAGGTGATAGAATTATGAGTTTTAAAATGTTTCTCCTTGTAAAATATTTTCCTTCTATCTGTGTATATACATTTATCTGCCTCTCCAAAGGTTTTAGCTTTAATCCCGTTGTTTGTTGAATTTACCTGGCAGAATGGGATAACATTAAAATACTGATTTTCAAAGAAGAAAAAAATAACAATCTCTATCCTATAAACGGGTTTAGATAATCTGCTCTTTCAGTGCGGACCTATACGTACAGGCAAAGACTTTGGAGCAGTTCTGAAAAGTAGAAAATGAACGTTCTCCCGGTTCTCGGCTCCAGGGGGAAGCTCTAGCCTATGCGAGTGATTCTTTCACAGTTTTTTCATAGAATACACCAACATTCTACATAATTATCAGCATATAGATTGCATAAATACATAATCTTTTGCTACTATATTTTCATCCTGTATCGTAACACTGTACACCCGATAAGAGTTATCTGTTTAGGGGTAGTTAATTAAGATTCTAACTACAGTGAAACGCTTTCAAGTCCTGGCGCTGACCCCGCCCCTATCACTCTCCGCTAGCTCCGCCTTCCGCTCCGTCCCTGTCACTCAGCCCCGCCCCATCCCTCCCATCGGCTCTGCCCGTCACTCTCCGCCAGCTCCTCCCCTCCGGCTCCGCCCCGTCACTCCACCGGCTCTGCCCCTGTCACTCCCCACCGGTTCCGCCCCTGCGGCTCCGTTCCGCCCACCCAGTCTCTCCCCGCCCCCTAGCCCCGCCCCTCCGGCTCCCTCCCTTCCACTCAGCCCCGCCCCATCTCTCCGCTCCGGCTCCGCCCCAGTCATTCTCAGCCAGCTCCGCCCCTGTCACTCTCCGCCAGCTCCGCCTTTCCGGCTCCGCCCCTGCCATTCTCCGCCGGCTCCGCCCCTCCAGGTCCTCCCCTGTCACTCTCCGCCAGCCCCGCCCCTCCGGCTCCGCCCTTGTCACCTCTTCCAGCTCCGCCCCTTCCACTCCATCCCCTCCAGCTCCGCCCCTGGGGCCCCGCCCCCCGAAAAGGCACTTGGGAGGAGGCGGAGAACAATATGGCGGATGGCGAGGAGCCGTAAGTACCGGGACTCCGCTGGTGCGCCGGGCTAGGCTGGGATGTGAGAGAGCGTGGCGGAGGGCGGTCGCCGCCCCCACCCGGGGTCCCCTTCACCGCCCCGCCCCGTCCCCTCGCCCCCCCCATCCTCTCGCGGCGCCCAGTGTGTAGCGTGATGCTGACCCTTCTTTTATTCTCTCTTTCTTTTAGGGAGAAGAAAAGAAGGAGAATAGAGGAGCTGCTGGCTGAGAAGTTAGTGCTGCCGGGAGGCGGGGGTCGGGAGGCCGGGGCCCTCTCCGGGGACCCCCGCCTCCCCCTCCCCCAGGCCTAGGGGACAGCCGCAGCGGGCCCAGGGGGCTGGGAGGGGGCAGCAGGGCGCAGGCCGCGCGGCCTCCACCCCGACCCCGACCCCGCAGCCCTGGACGCCCAGAGGGCCGCTCCGGGCTCCTGCTCCGGGGGGCGTCGGGGCCGGGGTGCACCTGCAGGGCCTCCGGGGCGCCTGAGTTGTAGGTTTTGCGGAAGGATGGTTGTGCCCCCCTCTTCCTCCTTCCCAAATTGTCAGAGCCGTGACCTTGTGAAGAGAATCCAACTTTAAACACACACCTAACGGGCACAAGGCCTTGTTTGTTGTTTAATCTGCCATAAACACTGAGATAATAGTACTCATTGCATACTCCGTGTGAAAATCTCTTGTCTCAGTTACTGTACTAAGCACGTCAACCATTTTTTTTTTGCGACATAATTGACTCTTAAAGGAGGATGTTGACACCAAGAACTTATTTTTCCCACTTATTATGCGCCCTGTGCCTTATCAGAGGTTCAGTTTCACGCTGGTGGACAGTTTTAAAGAATGTTTTCTGACTGGGCTAACGCCACATGATGTCTCTCCTCCCCTACCTGGGAGGAGAGGGCACCCTGACTGTGAGGTGTGGTGGGTGTGCAATTCCTAGTGCTTTGGGAATTCTTGAGTTTCAGCTGCTCAGACTACTGGAGTGACAAGCTCTCCCCACCTTCCGGTTCGCCTCCCACTGTTGCATAAAGTGCTTACTCTATGCCAAGCGGTTTATTGAGTATCTCTTTATCCTCTAGGCCCTAAGCAGTTGCTCCCAGCAACCTGCAGAGGAGATTCATGGCTGTTTAGTAACCAGCTCAAGGTCACAGTGCTGTTAACTGTGGAACCAAACCCAGCATAGATAGATTCATCAAGTAAAAACTGAATAGTACTAATACATTTGAAAGCGGAAGCTGGAGTTGATAAGGAATAAAATGAAAAATCATCACAACCAGCCATGAATCCTGGCACTGATGAGAAAATTTGTGCATTGTGTTAGAAAAATCCCGCTTTTTTCCGTTGGCTAATCTGAAAGATTTCTAGGCATAATTACAAGCCACAACCTTTTATATGTTTTGATTTTTTTTTTAACTTCAGCAGCAACGAAAACAGCCTCACTTTATTTTTTTTTTAACTTGAATCTTTGAGAAAAAGTGTGTCACAGTTCTAATCATTAACAGTGATCTTTAAGTGGTACCTTTCAGCTTAGAAGGACACTGATTCCTGAAATTGTGGCTTTGCTCTCCCCATGTAAGTGGCATTTCCTGGTCCAGCCATCTTGATACTGGGGCAGGCTGCTGTGTGATCTTTGTAAATGCCAACATGTGGAGAAGTCTGCCCCTCTTTGGCAGCAGTATCCCAAGTTTGATTGGAAGTCTCTTGAGGGACCCAGAAACAGACTGTTCTTTGGTCAGGAGAATAAAAAAAAAGAAAGAAAAAGAAGCAGCCAGTGGTTCTTCAAGGACCCACGTAGTAGACAAGAAGTAGGAAAGAATGAACATAAATGTGTTGAACAGTTTGAGCAGGTCTGGTGTGGATACCTTTGTGTTTAGGGAAACCTTTATAATTGTAGGTATGGCTTTTTCTGACTGACCTTTGCAGCTGAATTTACTGTGTTCTGTGCAGAATGGCTGTTGATGGTGGGTGTGGGGACACTGGAGACTGGGAAGGTCGCTGGAACCATGTAAAGAAGTTCCTCGAGCGATCTGGACCCTTCACACACCCTGATTTCGAACCGAACACTGAAGTGAGACACATTTATTTTTAAATAACTGCTCTAATAGTTTTGTTTCAAAAATAGTTAAAATGCTTCCTTTTTAATTTGTTCTTATCATGAAAACTAATTTTCTCCTAAAACCTAGTATCTTGAAATACTGAATTGTACATTTACAATTTATTTGAGTGATTTTTACATTTCTCACGTAATATATGTTGATTTTAAGAGGAAAATAGCTTTATAACTTTTTGAGTTCTATTATACTTAAATTTCCAATTCAAAATGATTTGAGACAAATTACTCTTAAGTAGCCCTTTGTTGTAAGAAATTAATTGTGATAAAACTATAGATGTGCTTGTTTAAATTTTGCAATTTAGTTGGATTATCTTTACTTACACTTGAATGTATTTAGTTGCATGCCAAACATTATGAGTGCTATATAATACCTGGCATAGAATTTATGATAGCCTTAGTGAGATGCCTGATCTTTTATTACTTATAGTATGTAGAAAAATACTTTTACAGTGTTTAAATAGTTTTTTTCTTTAAAGATAGTTTAAATAGAAATGTTCTAGTACGTTTAAAGTGATGTTTAATCTTTTACATTTGGCATGATGTCTTTTCTGAGTAACTTTTTTCCTTTAATATTGGATAGATCCAACAGTAAGAATTTTACCTTTTTGGGGTAGTATGCCCTGTTTTCTTCTGTTTCTGACACTTTTTTGACCTGATGATTTCAAATTACTACCTCTGTTAAATAATTGTTCCAAATTATACTTTGATGACTTGCAGTTTTCTAAGTTGTCCTTCATAAAATCATGTTTCATAAATTTAGCTCATTGTTGTTGCTTTTAACATCTTTAAGACCTTTTAACATCTGCTGTGCTTGATCCTCTTTTTAAATTTTTAAAAATTTTTCTGTTTTTAGGGAGTCAGTTAATTTGATGTTTTGCTTCTCAAAAGTTAAGAAAAACAAACATGGATAGTCAATTTAAAGATATTAAAACTGAAACTCTGACATCATTGGCAGCTTTAGAATTTCTGACGCTGCATAATTTGAACCAATTTGTTAAGAATAAAACGATGCTGTTTGTCCTTAACTGCATTTTTGGTTTGTCTTCTCATTTGTTGTCTGTTGTTGGTATTTCTGATTGTCAGCAGATTTTAATATGGCTTTCTGTTCTTTCCAGTCTCTCCAGTTTTTGTTAGAAACATGTAAAGTTCTAGTCATTGGAGCTGGCGGCTTAGGATGTGAGCTCCTCAAAAACCTGGTAATACATGTATATATAAAATGCTTTTCCCCGCCTTGTACTAAAGAATACTTTTCTGTGTGTATATTTCAAGATAGGTTTAAACTTTTAAAGCAGACATGGCGAAGTAGTACAAAGTTTGCCTATATCCCAGTCAGCTTCCCCTGTTGTTAATATGTTAGTATATTTGTCAGTCTGTCAGTAACACACAGCTTCCTGCTATTACTATCTCATATTAGTAAGATATAGTTATTACAGTCTATAAACCACACCCAGCTTTTCTGATTTGTATCTTGTGTTGGTATATTGGTATTTATTTGTCACAAGGAGATTTCTTTATTGTGATTGTGAACCTTTTCTCTAGAGCTTTCATTAGGTAAGTTTTACAAGTCAGATTCCAGATGGTAATTAAAATGATAATATAGCTGAATTTTTTTAATACTGAAGTTCTCAGTTACCTAAAGTCATCAATAGGATTTATGTCCATTTACTCTTCTGTTTTTTGTTGAACAAATTATGATGGTTCTTGCACAGTGATCATTAATTTCAGTGAAATAAGAGGTGATTAGGATTTTATTGCATGGCTTCAAATAATTTAGCGTCTTCTTTTGTTTCCAGGTGTGGTGGGCAGGGCATTCATTGTCTTGTTTTATGTGGTGGCAAGTGTTGAAGTTCAGGGATGTTAGATGACTATTGTGAGTGTTAAATGATTACTGTGAGTGTTAAGATTACATTCTTAGGGCTCGGCAGCGTGGCCTAGTGGCTAAAGTCCTCTCCTTGATCCCATATGGCCACTGGTTCTAATCCCGGCAGCTCCACTTCCTCTCTATCTCTCCTCCTCTCAGTATATCTGACTTTGTAATAAAAATAAAATAAATCTTTAAAAAAAAAAAAAAGATTACATTCTTAATCTAGGCCATCAGTCCTAAATTAAGTGTTGTTTTTCATGGTAACATTAGTTCATTATTTGACCTCATTAGATGGTAACTTGATGACCATATGGTGGTAAACCCATAAAACTTGGGAAAACTAAGATTAAAAAAAGTATTTATTTACTTTTATTTGGAAGACAGAAAGATGCCTTCCATCTTTTGTTCCTTCCTTAAATGCCCATAGTAGCCAGGGCTTTTCGGGCCAGAAGGAGGTAGGAAGCGGTCTCAGGGTCAGATGTGGGTGACAGATGTCTCAGTGCTTGAACCCACCAGAATGTGCATTAGTAGGAAGCCAGAATTGGAAGCTGAGCTGGTACCTGAATCCAGGCACTCTGATGTGGAATGTGAGTGTCCCTAGCAGTGTTTTTCTAAGATTTATTTATTTATGTTTTTATTGGAAAGGCGGATACACAGAGAGGAGAGAGAGAGGAAGATCTTAAGTTTGCTGGTTGACTCCCCAAGTGGCCACAACTGCCAGAGCTGAACCTATCTGAAGCCAGGAGCCAGGAGCTTCTTCTAGGTCTCCTACTTGGGTGTAGGGTCCCAAAGCTTTGGGCCATCCTCAACTGCTTTCTCAGCCTAAAAGCAGGGAGCTGGACGGGAAACGGAGCAGCTGGGACACAAACTGGTGCCCATATGGGATCTTGGTGGATGTAAGGCGAGGATTTATCCACTAAACTATTGCACAAAGCCATGCATTTACTCGTCATAAGTATAAAGCAGCTTTTAATAAATTCCGTACTAGTTGTTTTAACAAAATGAGTGGGAGAATTTGTTTGGAGTTATTATATGCCCTACTATGGAAAAGTGAAGATGTTGCAGTCGGTTGCTTAAAACATTTAAGCAGGTAGAGAACTTCAAAAGTCAGCCAAAGGAGTTAAAGGATAAACACAGCCACATTGATTATGATAGGGGACACTAATGTCACTCCTGTGAGTTTGGAAAAACTAAATGTGCTTCACTGTACGTAGTGCTGGGCTGGGTTCCTTGGGGGTTGTGGGTACTCAAAGTGTGTTCTTAGTGAATCTGATGTTTCACTGGGAGACAAGTCTCACATGAGATAGGTAGCAGTGTGCTGGGTGGGTTGTTAAAATTACAGAACCTTATCTTACCTGACTATTCCATAGTGTGAGGGCCCGCCCGACATGCTGGCAAGGTTTGTAGAGATGCAGTGTGTTTTTTGTTTGTTTGTTTGTTTGTTTGTTTAAGATTTATTTGTTTTTATTGCAAAGCCAGATATACAGAGAGGAGGAGAGACAGAGAGGAAGATCTTCTGTCTGATTATTCCACTCCCTACGTGACCGCAACAGTTGGTGCTGCACCGATTCAAAGCCAGGAGCCAATTTCCTCCAGGTCTCCTATGCGGGTGCAGGGTTCCGAGGTGTTGGGTTGTCCTCGACTGCTTTCCCAGGCCACAAGCAGGGAGCTGGATGGGAAGTGGAGCTGCCGGGATTAGAACCGGCGCCCATATGGGATCCCAGCATGTTCAAGACGAGGTGTAATGAAGTTATAGTTCCTTTAAAGCTTAACTTTTTCCATTTTGAAGACATTAATTGCAAATGTGATATATACTGATTTTGAAATGTAGAACAGTTGAAGATTAAATCTGAGGGTTAGTCATCAAGCAACTTTAAAGGAGTGGCCCTATTACTGCTTTATAATAACCTTTAACAACAACAACAAAAGAAACTCTAAGGGTTTTCAGTTTTACATTACTTTGTTTATCATAGATATAGACACATAAGAGGTATTCCTGAAGTTTTTTATGGATTGCATGCTCTCAAAGGGTCATTCTAGGAAAAAGAATAGGAAGTTAACATTATTGATTGAACGAATGCTTACTGAGCTTCTTTCCTACCTGCCAAACACCATTTTTTTTTTAAAGATTTATTCAGTTTGTTACAAAGTCAGATATACAGAGAGGAAGAGAGACTGAGAGGAAGATCTTCCGTGCGATGATTCACTCCCCAAGTGAGCTGCAACGGCCGGTGCGCGCCGATCCGAAGCCAGGAACCAGGAACCTCTTCCAGGTCTCCCACGCGGGTGCAGTGTCCCAATGCATTGGGCTGTCCTCAACTGCTTTCCCAGGCCACAAGCAGGGAGCTGGATGGGAAGTGGAGCAGCCGGAATTAGAACCGGCGCCCATATGGGATCCCGGTGTGTTCAAGGCGAGGACTTTAGCCGCTAGGCCACGTCGCCGGGCCCCAAACACCATTTTAAATGATGAAGATACAATATTGAACAATACAGACATCCTTGTGTTTGTGGGGCTCATGTTTTAGTTTAAGGAAAGGCCCAAGTAAAATATGCTAGTGTGTGCTTTATAAAGAAGGGAAAGGTGGAAGGTAGGTAAGGAAAGAAAAGTGTTTTTGGAAAGATGAGCAAGTGAACTGCCCCTCTGGAGGAAGACCGTTCTGGTCAGAGGAGACAGCAGGTGCGGTAGCTGTGAAGTAAAGTGCACTTGCTCAGGGACGGCAAGGAGACCGTTTGAGCTGCAGCAGGCATGAGTGAGGGGAAGCATTTTTGAAGGGGTTGTAACTGGAGAGGTAACTGGTGATGAAGAGGCTCAGAGAAGGCCTTGGAAACAGCTAGAAGAACTCTGGGTCAGGAAGTGACTTGATTGTATTAAGCTGGATCATTATGGCTGGTCATTGCAAATAGACTAAAGGAAGGAGCTGGGGTGGGGAACTATGTACGGCATTGTGCTGTTGTGGATCTAACCTTTGTTTGCTGCGGGGGCATCCGAGTGCTGGTTTGAGTCCTGGGAATTCTGGTCCAGTTCTTTGCTAATGTTCACAGGAAGGGAGTGGAGTGTGGGCACTGCCACACATTTGGGAGACCTGGGTGAAGTGGGCCGAGTTCCATACTCTTGTCTCACCTGGCCCACCTCTGGCTGTTGTGGCTGTTTGGGGAAGTGAAAATCTTTCTCTCCTTTTCCCCTCTTTTTCTTGGATTGCTAGCTCTGGCCCCACCTCCTGATTTCTCTGTCACTGCCTTTCGAGTAAAATATGCACAGATTGTAATAGAGGCACTACTTTCGCTGTGATCCTCTAAGCAGGAGATGACAGTGACTCGGAGAACAGGGTCTACCAGTGGGAAGGCGGTCACATTATGGAGATATGTTGAAGACTGAGTCAACAGAATTTGCTAATGGGGTGGTTGTGTTATGTGATACTAAAGAATTAAGGATGACCCAACAAGGTTTTTGCTTGAGAAACTTGAAAGTTGGAGCTACTGTTTGCTGAAATGAGGAAGATGGAAAGGAACGGGTTTGGAGGTGGTGGTGAGCAAAGGTGATCAAGTTTGCTTTTGGATGTTTACATCTGTGATGTCTGTTGGATGATCTTTCTCTTATAAGATGGTCTGAACAAAACACAAAGGCACTCTAAATTCTCGAGTAAAGAGCAAAAACGGAATGAACTGGAAACCCATTTTTCAAAAGTGTTCCCATTCTTATGGGTGTAATGACCACATGCAGTGTGCATTTTAAGGTGCCCTGTCGCTCAGAAGCATAAAGGCCAGATGGAATGTGGCAGTCCTGGGAGTTAGCAGCGAGGAGTTCTGCTGTGGTTACTTCATCTCAGACTTGGGAGATAGTCCTTTCATTGGTGCATTGCACATACGTATGTGTGCTTTTAAAAAACACTGCAGTTGTCTTTTCTGAATTGTGGCATGCTTAATGTTGAGTTAACTAAAGGAGTTGATTTTTAAAAGTATTTTGAAGAAAGAATTGCAGCTATAATTAATTAGTAAGACTGGTAAAATTGAACTATTGCAACAGCAATAAAATAACTGAATTTGTGGGAAATATATATATATATGTTTTATATATATATAAAACATCCTTAATCTATAGAAATTGAGTTTTCTCGTGGTTATAGATGGTTTGAAATTAAATGGTTACACATATTTTATTTGAATACTTATATAAATTTCATATACCTTGCAAGACTTTTTAGCTATCAAGTACAATGTCACATAATTTATTATTGAGAATTTGTGGATGTAGGACTACATTGAAAACAGATACTAAATTTTCACATGTGAAAGACCCTCCTCATTGGGTTGTTTTTATTCCTGCAGGCTTTGTCTGGTTTTAGACAGATTCATGTCATAGACATGGACACTATCGATGTTTCCAATCTCAATAGGCAGTTCTTATTTAGGTAAGTTACAGCATTTTAGTTGTTTTTCTTAAACTCTTAACATCATCTGAACGTGAGCTTATTTGAATTTTACTAAGTAAAAACTATGGAGAGGGTAACACCAATTTTACTTGAAAAGTAAAACTATCACTTCCATTTTAGATACAATTTTGGTTGTTCTGGTGAAAGTAGTTTTGTAAGAAAGCAGTTTTTGTTTTTAAATCTTTTGAAAAGAAAAAAAAATAATAAACACAGGAAAAAGTGAGTCTTCCTGCACTATTTACTCTCACAGTGGTTGTGCCCTGAATATTTGGGGTACGTCTCTTTTCCGCCTATTGATCTCATAAGAGAATGGTACTGAACTGAAGACTCTCTTGAGATATTTTATTAAACTTTAAAATGTTTGTAGAAAATGGAATTGTAAGAAAAATGAGCTTATCGTAGGGTGGCCATTTAGCTGGTGTTTAAGAAGCTGACATCCTACAGTGAAGTGCCTGGGCTTGGTGGCCTAGCTCCTGCTTCCAGCGTCCTGCTGCCGTGGACTCGGGAGGCTGCAGCGATGGCTCAGGTGGCTGGGCTCCTGCCGCCCTCATGAGAGAGCCTGATTCCATTCCTAGCTTGCAGCATTAGCTCAGCTTGGTCTTGGCTGTTTTGAGCCTTTTGGAAGTGAACAGCACTTTTCTCTCTCTCTTCTCTCTGTGTTTGAGTCTCTAAGAAAATATTGTGAGGCCTCAAATTTTGAAATCATAGCTTTTTTTTTAATAACACACATTTTAAAAAAGATTTATTTATTTTTATTGGGAAGGCAGATATACAGAGAGAAGGAGATACAGAGACAAAGATCTTCCATCTGCTGGTTCACTTCCCAAGTGGCAGCAATTTCCAGAGCTAAGCTGGTCTGAAGCCAGAAGCCAGGAGCTAGGAGCTTGTTCCAGGTCTCCCACGTGGGAGCAGGGTCCAAAGGCTTTGGCCTTCTGCTACTGCTTTCCCAGGCCACAAGCAGAGAGTTGGAAGAAAGTGGAGCACCTGGGACACAAACTTGCACCCCTATGGGATCTCAGCTTGTGCCAGGTGAGGATTTAGCCACTAGGCTACTGTGCTGGGTCCTTAGTAACACACATTTTTTATGTACTGTTTGAAGACTCACTGGTTGCATGAATTTCAAAATTTATTGTACAAAAATGAGCTTTTGCCTTACAACTGCTTTTTCTACAAGCTTTTTGAATTACCTTGTGTTAGCCACTTAAGAGCCAAAATTGAAGTGATGATTATGGAACAATTAAATATTGGGTTCATTGGAGCTTTTTACACAAGGGAAATTAACATGGACCATTTCTATTTAAGATATCTTAGGCAGAACATTCTGATTCTCTTTTGGTGATGATAAACTAGCAGTCCACACAGAAATCATGTGGGCATTCGGCTGTGCCTTTACTGTGACAGCACATAGAATATATGACTTCAACCGAGTCTTGCCAGTCTATTCACTTTATGTAACTAATGAGACTTCTGTGTAGGGTAATTGAAGCAATGCTGAAATCAAGTTCTCTAATTGGTAGTAAGGTGCTATTCAATGCAAGTTAAAACAGCAAGAGTAAAGCTCTCAGCAGCTTTGAATCAAAAGTAGTGCTTGTATTGGAGGAAGGAAACTGATTTAAGAGTTTCACTTTGAAAGTCTGGTTTGAAATGAAGTATCTGATGAGCACATTAGATTTGTTATTTTCAAGGTGTTTTCTCTGCTATAAAAGGACAGAATTCACAATCAAAATCATATAATCACGTTGTTCCACCTGTTAGTGGTCTGGTGGGTACAACAGGCATGTGTGTAACGAGAAATGTGCTACAGACAAAAAGCAGTAACGAAGCTCTGTGCATTTGTGAAGGACTGACTTACTCCCTGACAGGAGGAGGAAGCATCAGCAAATATCATGTATACAGATTGGGAGAGGGATCAACGCCCACTGCTATCTGTATTCGAGGTTGTTGTCTAAGAATGATCTTTTAAGGCTTTGTATTTTTAAGTTTCTTAAAAATGGGAACAACATTTGCGATTTTAGGTAATTCCTTTGAAATTGTTTCTTTTTTTAAATATGTAGTTGCAACTTCATAAGCAACCCAACTTTTTCCGCATAGTCAGCACAGTAGGACCAAGCGGAGGATCACTAACACTTCCTGCCTCTCTAACAGGAATCTTGCTGTGTGGTTTCAGCAGAGACTCACACAGAAACTAATACTTTGAGGTTTTAAGGTTGAAAGAGGTTAGATATCCGGAAAGCTCTGGGGTGGTTTTTACACTGGGAAATAGAGTAGGAAGTACCCAGAAAAACTACCATTACACTTCACCTGGGGGGAAAAGCACTGTTTATATCTCCGTGTAAGACATGGTTCATTAAATTTGTGATAATTTGAACCATCACTAAGTATTGGCATTGGGCTGGATACTTATTCATCAGAGTTTTTACTGATATGCAAAGTGCTTTGGAAAAGATATTATTTCCTAATGTCTTATAAATTCACTGTGGATTTGTGTTTGTGTTTAAAAGTAGACTATGTAGTTAAAACAAGTTTAAATACTGAATGATAATTTAAATATTTTTCCTATAGGCCCAAAGATGTTGGAAGACCCAAGGCTGAAGTTGCTGCGGAATTTCTAAATGACAGGGTTCCTAATTGCAATGTAGTTCCGTATCCTTTTGAAAAGCAATTAAGTTTTAAGGCTTTTTAAAGAAAAGATTCTTTTTTCATTCAGTGTTCATTTATTTATTGTTAACTTGACAGGTAGAATGACAGAGAGGTAATGATTTTGCATCTGCTGGTTGATTTCCCAAATGCTTACAAGAGCCAGGCCTGGGCCAGACTAAATTACAATGTATAACTCCCTCTGGGTGACAGAGGTCCAAGCCCTTGGGACCCTGCACACACCCTGTCTCCTGGCTTGGGATCAGCTCAGCTCAGGCTGTTGCTGTCACTTGGGGAGTGCACCAGCTGATGGGAGATCTCTGTCTCTCCTCTCTGTAATTCTGACTTTGCAATAAAAGTAAATAAATCTTTAAAAAAAAAAAAGGAAAAGAAAAAGTCAGTGTTACAGAGGAGAGACAGTGAGAGATCGCCCATCTATCACTCTCAAGGTGGCTACAGCAGCCGGTGCTGGGCCAGGCCGGGACTAGGAGGCAGGAGCTTTCGGTCTAGTCTCCTACAGGGGTGACAGGGCCCATACACTTGGTCCATCTTCTACTGCTTTTTCTAGGCACATTAAGCAGAAAGATCTTCCATCCACTGGTTCACTCCCCAAATGACCATAAAGGTCAGAGCTAAGCCAATCTGAAGCCAGGAGCTAGCAGCTTCTTCTGAGTTTCCCATGCAGATGCAGGGTCCCAAAGCTTTGGGCCATCTCTACTGTTTTCCCAGGTCATAAGCAGGGAGCTGGAAGGGAATTGGAGCAGCCAGAACATGAACTGGCGCCCATATGGGATCCTAGCACATGCTAGGTGAGTTTAGCCTCTGGGCTATCTCACTGGGCCCTAGTGCACATCTTCTAAGGATGTGTGTCCCCAAAGAAGAGGGGTGCTAAGTCCATCATCCGGATGCCTGGTGAAAGAGCAGATCTGTTCAAGCCAGGCATGTTCTTGGATGGTGGTCTGTGGTATCTTCAGTTCCTCCTGGCAATCCATGTAGTGGGTCTGGACTACGAGACTCATGATTCTATTTTCACAGTCTATAGCACACAGTACTGTGTGGGTCCCAGGCCCAAGAATGGCCATTGACAGCCTCTGTTCAGAGCCTTCCAATGGCAGCATAAGGAGGTATATTTTCTCCCTGTTAGAGAGGCAGAAAATAAGGCAAAAATAGTCCTTCATCTATGAGGATCTGATTCTCAGAGCTGGCAGGTCTTAGCCATCATGGCCCTGGCTTTTGGGTTAACTTTGGATTATTGCTGCTAATGATTAGTTAGTCTGGAGGGTCATAATTCAGAATCAGTGGCCCCATTATTCTGGTGTGTGATGGAGGCTGGCCTTGGTGAAGTAGGTGTGGAGAAACAGTCACACTGTGAGCCAGGAAGCAGAGGAAAATAACACTTATAAAACACTCATGCTTGGGCCTGGCTCAGAGGCGTAGTGACTAAAGTCCTCACTTGCAACGCGCCAGGATCCCATATGAGTGCCGGTTCTAATCCTGGCAGCCCCGCTTCCCATCCAGCTCCCTGCTTGTGGCCTGGGAAAGCAGTCGAGGACGGTCCAAACCTTTGGGATCCTGCACCTGTGTGGGAGACCCGGAAGAGCTCCTGGCTTCGGATCAGTGCAGCACTGGCTATTGCGGCTGCTTGGGGAGTGAATCATCGGATGGAAGATCTTCCTCTCTGTCTCTTCTCCTCTCTGTATATCTGACTTTGCAATAAAAATAAATAAATCTTTAAAAAAAACCAAAAAAATTATGCTCTGTTATGTGAATTAGGATGGTTTTTAATATTTAATAGGAAATCAGGAGATGGGATTTACTAAATCCTAGTAAGATTTTTGTTATTGGGAACAAGATTATATTAGAAATGCCAAAGAATTCGAAGGCAATTTTGGAAAAGAATAAAGTAGGTGGATTCAGTATCCGATTTGTAGATTTATTTATACAGCTGCAAAAGTTACGACATTGACTGTATGACATTGTCATACAAATACGCATGGATTGTGGAACATACTAGAAAAACCTGAAATGGCTGCGTGCAACTGTGACTAACTGATTTTTGACAAAGATGCAAAATCAGTTCAATGGAGGAAGGATTGTTTCTTCATCAAATCGCACTGGAGCAGTTGGATATCCATAGGCAACACATAAAACCTAAACCTCACATCTTCTATAATAATGAACTCAAACTGGATCATCAAATGTGTAAGCATAGGATGTGAAACTAAAATCTTCGAATACGTATTTTGAAGGAATGTGTGTTCAAGATGCCTGTGTCCCAGCTAGGAGCACATAGTAGTAGCTGCTCATTCTAGCTGTCTGCTCCTGTAGGCTCTTGGGGGTACAGTGATGGCTCATGAAATTGGGTTCCTGCTAACTCTGGAAGACCTAGACTGAGTTCCCATCTCCTGGCTTTTCCCCTAGCCTGTACCCTCGCCTCTTCTGGGCATTTGGGGAGTGAACCAGTGGAAGATCTGGCCGGCAGTTGTGGCATGCAGGTTAAGCGGTGATTTAGGATGCCTGTGCCTCACATTGGAGTGCTTGGGTTAAGTCCCAGCTATTCTGGTTTTCCAGTCCAGTTTCCTGCTAATGTGTCCCAGTGCCTGGATTCCTACTTCCCAAATGGGAGACCCTGGATGGAGTTCCTGATTCCTGGCTTCAGTATGGTCTAGGCCTGGTTGTTGCAAGCTTTTGGGCTGCAAATCAGCTGATTTAAGATATCTCTCACTCTGCCTTTTAAATAAATACATTAAAACAACTTTTTTTTTTTTTAAGATTTGGTTTTATGGAAAGGCAGATATACAGAGAGCAGGAGAGACAGAGGAAGATCTTCTGTCTGTTGATTCACTCTCCAAACAGCTGCAAAGGTTGGAGCTGAGCCAATCTGAAGCCAGGAGCCTCTTCCAGGTCTTACCTGTGGGTGCAGGATCCCAAGGCTTTGGGGTCATCTTCGACTGCTTCCCCAGGCCACGAGCAGGGAGCTGGTTGGGAAGCGGGGCCCGCTGGGATTAGAATTTGTGTCCAAATGGGATCCCGGTGCATTCAAGGTGAGGACTTTAGCTGCTATGCTATCACGCCGGACCCTAAATTTTTTTTTTATTTTATTCTTACATGTAGATTTTATTTTGTATTTTCAGAACAAAGTAAATTTAAATTGGATCCTCAAGAAATATATGCAGCATAGGGCTTATTGGCACCATTTCTTTTTTCAGGAGCTCAGAGGTCAATCCAAATCTCCCAGATGAGAGGCAGGGACCCAAGTACTTGAACCATCAGTGCTGCCTTCCAAGATCTACATTAGCAGGAGGCTGGAGTCAGCAGCCAGACCAGGTGTAAATCCCATGCCCTCAAATGTGGGATGCAAGTGTTTTAGGGAGACACAGAGAGAAGGTGTACTTCCCTCCACTGGTTCATGCTCCTGTGGCAGCAACAGCTGGAACTCAGCCAGGCCACAGTGAGGCCAGGAGTCTCAGGAGCTTCAGCTTCCATACAGGTAGCAGGGGACAGAGTACTTGGGCCATCCTCTGCTGCTTTCCCACGTACATTATTAAGGAACTGGGTTGGGAGTGGAGCAGCCAGGACTCAAACTGATACCCTTATGGGATGCCAGCATCACAGATGGCCCCTTAGCCATGGTACCACAATGCTGGCCCCTTCACTGGCATCTTAATTGGTAAGGCTAAATGCCTAGCCTTACTAATTAAAAAAATTTTTTTAAAAGTGAAAAAATATAAGATCTCTGCCAGCAAGGACTTTGTGAAGAATCCTTAGACCACACTGAAAATATGACCTGTAGAAGAAACACAATGAGAAATGTTGACTCCATCAAATATAAAAACTTGCTTTTTGAATGACCCTGTTATGAAGATAAAAAGACAAGCTATAGACTGGAGAAAATGCCAGTAAAGCATGAACAACTCCAAACTCAACACTGAAACAGTGCAATTAGGAAGTGAACAGAAGATGCCATAGGGTATTTTGGTAAAACAGATGGGAAAAGTACACATTGAAAGATGTTTAATATCAAATCAAAAAATATCAAATTAGACAAAGTAGGCAAAGGCAGATCTACAAAGGAGAGACAAAGAAAAAGATCTTCCGTAAGCTGGCTCACTCCCCAGGTAGCTGCAATGGTTGGGGCGGAGCTGATCCGAAACGAGGAGCCAGGACCTTCTTTCTGGTCTCCCATGCCGGTGCAGAGTCCCAAAGCCTCAGGTCATCCTCGACTGCTTTCCCAGGCCACAAACGGAGCTGGATGGGAAGTGCAGTAACCGGGATACGAATTGGTGCCCCTATGGGATCCTGGTGCATACAAGGCAAGAACTTCAGCCACTAGGCTACAGTGTTTGGCCCTGTTTCTTCTTTTGATCTAGCTTTAGCTTATGTCTCCTGCTTGCCTAGCATTCAGAGGGAATAAAGGTCTGGCATGGATGAGAATTAGAGTTTATTTTTTTTTTAATACTTCCAGACAAAAATTAAAAACACAGAACAAGCATAATATATATTTTCCTTTTCACCATGTTGCTTTTGAAACTGTTGGATGGAGTCTTTAGATATAGAGCAGGGATATGATGTGTATTTTTTAAAAATTGCTCCTTTAAAAATTTGAAACTTTTTTTTTTTTAAGATTTATTTACTTTTATTACAAAGTCAGATATACAGAGAGGAGGAGAGACAGAGAGGAAGATCTTCTGTCCAATGATTCACTCCCCAAGTGAGCACAATGGCCGGTGCTGTGCTGATCCGAAGCCGGGAACCAGGAACCTCTTCCAGGTCTCCCATGCGGGTGCAGGGTCCCAATGCTCTGGGCCGTCCTTGACTGCTTTCCCAGGCCACAAGCAGGGAGCTGGATGGGAAGTGGAGCTGCCGGGATTAGAACGGTACCCATATGGGATCCCGGGGCATTCAAGGCGAGGACTTTAGCTGCTAGGCCACACCGCTGGGCCCTGAAACGGTTTTTAATGAATAAATGTACATAAGTGTGGGACTGACATGGTAGCACTGTGAGCTAAGCCACTGCCTGCAGTGTGGGTTTCCCTTGTTGGAGCACTGGTTTGGTTCTTGGCTGCTCTGCTTCCTATCCAGTGCCCTGCTAATGTGCCTGGGAATGCCAGCGATGACCCAAATGCTTGGGCCCAAGTCTTCGGTTCCTGCTACCTTTGAGGGAGACCGCAATGGAGTTTCTGACTCCAGGCCTCTGCCTGGCCCAGCCCTGGCCTTTATGGCTCTTAAAGGAGTAAACCAATATTTAGAAGATTGGTTGATTTCATTCTCTCCTTGAAATAAATGCTAACTTAATTATTTTGAATGAGTTATTTGTGTATTTTGAAAATCATAGAGTTGCAGGGAGTTGGACTGGAAATGGATCAGGCAGGACTTGAACCGGGTGTTCCCTACGGGATTGCCAGCATGGCAGGCAGCAGCTTCACCTTCTACACTGTAACATGAGCCCCAATAAATAGATCTGAAAAAAAAAAAAAAAGTTGGTCCCGGCGGCGTGGCCTAGCGGCCAAAGTCCTCGCCTTAAAAGCCCCAGGATCCCATATGGGCACCGGTTCTAATCCCGGCAGCTCCACTTCCCATCCAGTTCTCTGCTTGTGGCCTGGGAAAGCAGTCGAGGACGGGCCAATGCTTTGGGACTCTGCACCCTTGTGAGAGACCCGGAAGAGGTTCCAGGTTCCCGGCATCGGATCGGCGCGCACCGGCCGTTGCAGCTCACTTGGGGAGTGAATCATCGGATGGAAGATCTTCCTCTCTGTCTCTCCTCCTCTCTGTATATCTGACTTTGTAATAAAATAAATAAATCTTAAAAAAAAAAAAAAGAAGTGCTTATGTTTTGTCCAATGTGACACCAGTTTTGTTGTCTTTGCTATGGTTTTCTGTTTTGGTAAGCAAGGTAGGAAAGCTTAATGATGAGAAACAAAGGAGAGAGTGCACTCGATCGGCCAGGCGTCTCAGGGAAGGGCTGAGCCCCACAGGCATTTCTGAGTAGGTGTCTGTGCCGCGTCCAGACTTGTAGGATCTGATACCAGAAAAGGAGAGACTTGCAAACCAAGTTCAATGAAAGAGGCAGAAACAATTCCGACCTTATCTCCCAATTCCCAGAGAAAACCAACATTATAAAATCATTAGCACTGAAAAAAAAAAAAGCTCTTTACATCTTCTGCAACTTTCCTAAAATTAGCTTTGTAGTAACTTAAAATTACTTATTATGTAAGAACTGTTAAGTGTGTGTTCCTTTCGCTAAGCAAACATCATTTCCTCTTGGTGCTGATAGTTGAGAACATAGTTTTCCTGGGGCTTTTGCTTTCCAAATAGAAACATCAATGTGATATGGGGGATTAGAAAAACCAACAGAGGAGGAACTGTTGAAAATAGTTTTTGTCAGAGAGAAGTTGCGCTCGTTTTGTCAGTTTCTTCTTTTCTGCTGAGATCATTCATTGTTTTAAATATTTTTAGTGCTTAACTTGTGGCATTATTATGAAAATCGTTTCAGAAATTCAAAAATTTAGCAGCTTAAATTCCTTTACTCCTGTCCAGATATTTCAAAAAGATTCAAGACTTTAATGACACTTTTTATCGACGTAAGTTGTTCCATTTGAAATTAAACATTTTTGTTAGATTCTTAACATTTTTTAATTGCTAAGTATATATACTATTTTTAAATTTGAACTTTAGTCGCTATTGAAGGCTTTATTTCTTCGTTACTTCTCTCACTGTTGGCTTTTCAGGAAGGCTGTGGACTGAGTGAAAAGATATTTTAATTCTTAATTGAGGCCTCTATATTTTTTACTGCAGATTTGAATAAGAATTCCTATAGGATTAGAAACTCTGTGTGTGTTTATAGCAAAGTACAAGTTTATTTCCTAGAAGATGAGTTATTTTGTGCAATTTTAAGCTTTTTTGAGCACTTTTTTGGCTCATAGCAAAATGGAGTTCTCTTAGACGCCTGTCCCTGCACATACACAGTCTTCCCCGCTTGTGTACAGTCTTTCCTGTGTTCACATCTCCCATGTGTTATGAACTGAATTGACAAGTCATTACACAGCTGTACTTTTAGGCTGATTTGCTATATTTTTTCTCCTAGAATTTCACATTATTGTCTGTGGACTGGATTCCATCATTGCCAGAAGGTGGATAAATGGCATGCTGGTAAAGACTTTAGTCCTGTTACCTGTCTCAAGTTCCTGGTGCTACTGCTGTTGGCATGCAACAAATTAGAATTACATATTATATGTTTTTAAATTGAAAATTTATTATTTCATTTTGAGTTGAATAAATGTCACTGTTACATCATTGATTTTTCAGTTTAGATAGAAACTATTCACATTATGACCCCTTGATTTGGTGCATGAATTACACCTCACTACGACAGCTAATTCAGAATTACTTGGAAACATGCCCCTCTTTTTGAATTCTTATGCCTTCTCCTTTTAAGTACTTCAAATGTTTTTTCTAGATATCTCTTCTGAACTATGAAGGTGATGTGTTAGATTCAAGCTCCATTGTCCCTTTGATAGATGGGGGAACAGAAGGTTTTAAAGGAAACGCCCGGGTGATTCTGCCTGGAATGACTGCTTGTATTGAATGTACGCTGGAACTTTATCCACCACAGGTAATCAGAGAACTACCTGCACTCCTTTTATGGTGTTTTGGGGTGGGCTGAGAGAGTTGCATTCTTTTTTTGTTGTTTTTTAGATTTATTTATTTTCATTGCAAAGTCAGATACACAGAGAGGAAGATCTTCTGTCCGATGATTCACTCCCCAAGTGACCACAACGGCTGGTGCTGCGCTGATCCAAAGCCAGGATCCAGGAGCTTCTTCCAGATCTCCCACAAGGGTGCAGGGTCCCAAGGCTTTGGGCCGTCCTCAATTGCTTTCCCAGGCCACAAGCAGGGAGCTGGATGGGAAGTGGAGCAGCTTGGATTAGAACTGATGCCCCAATGAGATCCCAGCACATACAAGGCAAGGTCTTTAGCCACTAGGCTACTGCGCCAGGCCCAAGAGTTAGTCTAGTTAATATTTAGGTTTAGTTAATATTTAGGATTCAGTTAGGGGTAACCATGGTTTTATAATTATACTAATAAGGTAGTAAAATGTGAGGAAAATATGCTTTTATACTTTCTTTTTATTGGTGTTCTACTTGAGATAAACGGCAGATACAAAGCTATGTCAGGTTAGAGGTGTAACTTATTGGTTATCAGCCATATATTATCCCCCATTTTTCTGCATTTTGACTTCACATAATTTAGTTTTCCCCGATTATGGTTTGAAAATATCACATGAAAAGATACAGCATTAAATCCTTTTAAATTCTAGTAGCTTTGTGGGCCCGGCGACGTGGCCTAGCGGCTAAAGTCCTCGCCTTGAATGCCCCGGGATCCCATATGGGCACCGGTTCTAATCCTGGCAGCTCCACTTCCCATCCAGCTCCCTGCTTGTGGCCTGGGAAAGCAGTTGAGGACGGCCCAATGCATTGGGACACTGCACCTGCGTGGGAGACCTGGAAGAGGTTCCTGGTTCCCGGCATCGGATCAGCACAGCATCGGCCCTTTGCGGCTCACTTGGGGAGTGAATCATCGGACGGAAGATCTTCCTCTCTGTCTTTCCTCCTCTGTGTATATCTGGCTGTAATAAAAATGAATAAATCTTTAAAAAAAAAATTCTAGTAGTTTTGAATTATCTGCCATTCTCAGTAGCATGATGACATATTTCACCATCCTTCTTCGTATCACCTGTTCTGTCCTGTCCTGCTCTCTTGGCATATCCATCCCATTACACTACCCGCCTGTTAGTCACACAGTGGCCCTGTTGGCTGTCACGTCAGCTGTGAGGTTGTTGTGCTGGATTTTGAGATCCCCAGAAAATCATTGAGTCTGAAGTCGGTGATAACACTTAAAGGGCAGTGTTTTCAGGTTAACCTAGGTCTCCCAGCCACCCGCCCCCAACAGACCACAGGACTGGCAGCATGAACAGCAAAGCAGAAAGAGAGCAAAGTTCCACAGCACAGGGTTCTTAACCATTTCAGGACAATTCCATATAATTACACAGTCATGATTGGTCTGTTTTAACTGTTAACTTTCAAAAAGAGCAAGTTGGCAGGCTTCTTTTGGTAGATTTGAAGCCAGCAACTTTCAAAAGGTACACACTGATGAGCTATAGGGCAGTGGGTCTGATCTAACACCAGGGAGTGGTCGGCCTACATGACCTGCTGGGTGTTCTGCTGGGTGTCATGTAGACTGTCAGGCCTGGAGTTCACACAGCCCCCAGCCAAGCAATTAAGGCAGAAATCACAAAAGCAGAAAACATCAAGGTTCTTCAAGGTGTCACAGTGCTTGTGTTCAAGTAACCTGTATTTTACTTAATATGCAAGGATGTAGCCACTAGGCTATTGCATTGAGCACAATTTCTTACTGGATCTAGTTTACAAATTAAACAATCATGTTTAGGAAAACACACATAGTACATGTAGGATTTGTGGCTATCTGTGGTTTCAGGTATCCCCTGAGAATCTTGGAATATATTTTAAGGAAGATAAGATACAAAGATGGAGTTGTTTGATCTATATAATCTTTGTAAAGAACAGTTGAAATTTTTAATAAGTAGAGCCTTTTTTATGAGTATGCATTTATAATTGATTTAACTCTGCATGTGCTTTTGTTTTGCTTCATAAGTTTCTAAATGTCTGGTTGACCTAATGCAGTACTCATATTTGAGAATGTATTGAGCACTTTTTTTCTCATGGTCTAACAAAGCTTAAAAATGTGGGGCAAATCTGGGGTCTGGCACAATGGCTCAATTGGCTAGTGCTCTCTCTGCAAGCACCAGGATCTCATATGGTTGCCAGTTCATGTCCCTGCTGCTCCGCTTCACATCCGGCTCCCTGCTTGTGGCCTGGGAAATGGCCCAAAGCCTTGGGACCCTGCAGCCATGTGGGAGACCTGGAAGAAGCTCCTGGATTCAGATTGGCTCAGCTCCAGCCGGCGCAGCTATTTGGGGGGTGAAGAAGCAGAAGATGAAGATCTTTCTCTGCCTCTCATTCCTTTGTAAACCTGCCTTTCCAATAAAAACAGACACTATGTCTGAGGTTAGCTAGAAGACTGAGAACTGATGGGACAAATATTTATAAGTAGATCACCCTAGGTAAGTGAGGTAAATTGACTGCTTCCTGTTGGTTTTAGAAGCCTTATTAATGTGCATACTTGAGTGGAGAGCGGAGATGAATGATAAACATTTACGAGCTAAATCATAACTGTGTTACATTTTAAAATCATTCATCATTTGCTGTTCACTAAAAAAGACAAACTGTGATTTTAGGTTAATTTTCCCATGTGCACCATTGCGTCTATGCCCAGGCTACCAGAGCACTGTATTGAGTATGTGAGGATGTTGCAGTGGCCGAAGGAACAGCCTTTTGGAGGTAATACAGATGTAGATTTCATAAAAAAATATTTTTTATCCATAACTTTCCTTATGAATAGTTTTGTTTAAAAACAAAATTGCTTTCTGATTACATACTTTGCTTCTTTTTTCTTACCAGAAGGAACTGCATTAGATGGGGATGATCCTGAACATATTCAGTGGATTTTCCAAAAGTCCTTAGAGAGAGCATCGCAGTATAATATTACAGGCGTGACATACAGACTCACTCAAGGTAAGTCGGTCACTCGCCATGAATTATGATTTCTCAGGGGATCGTTTTTGTTAGGCCTGGTGTGCCTTGAGGGAAGTAATTGACAAATGACTTCAGATCGCATCCTCCATGTAAGATCCAGCAAAGGTACCATGGAAGTAACAGGTACCCCACAAATAGGAGAGAACCAAGTTCAGCTAGAAATCATTTAGTAAAGTTGTGTGTTGGTATCTTCAGACTGGAGGAGGCTTTAAATCTTCCAAGTTGAACCAACTACTTTATCTTTCACGAAAAGAAATTCGTCACCTCATGGGGCAGTCTGTTTTCATATTCTGACACAAGTGAATAGACAGTTTATGCTATGTAAAAACCATTACCTTTTGTGTCTGAGTATTGTCCTGGTACAAAATATAATTCCCTTTTAAGTGATAATTTGTAAAACACTGAGGATAGGGTCTGGTGCGGTAGCCTAGCAGCTAAAGTCCTCGCCTTGAACGCGTCGGGATCCCATATGGGCACCGGTTCTAATCCTGGCAGCCCCGCTTCCCATCTAGCTCCCTGCTTGTAGCCTGGGAAAGCAGTCGAGGACGGCCCAAAGCCTTTGGACCCGGCACCCGCATGGGAGGCCTGGAGGAAGTTCTAGGCTCTTGGCTTTGGATCAGTGCAGCACCGGCCATTGCAGCCACTTGGGGAGTGAATCATCGAACGGAAGATCTTCCTGTCTGTCTCTCCTCCTCTGTGTATATCTGACTTCCCGATATAAATAAATAAATCTTTAAAAAAAATACTGAGGATAGAGCTGTAGGCTTAATCCCTCTAGAACTGACTTTAAAAGGAAGAGTTTAGTCACAATTAGCCATAAATAAAATACAATGAAAATACCATTTTTCAGAGGGTCCTGTTCACTTGTCACATTAGTCCTGTATTATTTGAGTGGGTAACTTAAGTCAAAAAGCCCCTTTGCCAAGTAATTTGTTGTTGTTGTTGTTATTTGAATGAGGGAGAGACAGAGTGAGATTTTCCATGGCTGGTTCACTCCTCAAATACCCGCAACTGCCAGAGCTGGGCCAGTCTGAAGCCAGGAGCTTCTTCGGTCTCTCACATGGGTGCAGCCGCCTATGGATGTGGGTCAGGCTTCACTGCTTTCCAGGCACACTATTCTCCAGACACACTGTATGGGCTACCCCATCTTACGGTGTCCCCTCTCCAGCTGTCCCTGGAACTCAATCCTGTACCTCCAGGTTATTCTTCCACATCTTTTTCACTTTTCTTCATTCATGTTTGTTCATTTTCTACAAATATTTATTCTCAGGGGCAGGGACATTTTCTTATTCTCTATAAACTTTGTCATGGCTGTAAACCTCCTTTGTTCCCTTAAGTCTGATAGGTTACATGGCTTCAAGTCATCGTCCTGTTGGTTTTCTCTAGTATTTCCTAGTTATCTCTACTTCTGTTGGTTGCCCAGGTTGTTCAACACTCTGGGATTGATCTTAGTTTCAATAATTCACTTCTGATCATTAATGTAGTCGTAAAGGACAGAGATTTATTTTACTGCGTACATTGATGTGATACTTTGAATCTTTGATGCTGTTAAAACGATGCTTTCTCCATGAATATAATTGCTAAGCTTTTTGTCTCTTTTATAGACCTGGCAGTTTTATGGATGCTTTCTTCTATGTGTTTAATATTTACTTACTTGAAACACTGAGAGACAGAGAACACCAATGTGCTTCCTCGTCTGCTGGTTGAAGCCCCAAATCGCTGCACTGGGCTGCGCTGGGCCTAGTTCTAGAAACTCACTACAGCTCTCCCACATAAGCAAGGACCCAGTTACTTAACTGCTGCATCCTAGTGTCTGTATTTCCAGGAAATTGGAGCCCGGAGCCACAGCCAGGAGTCAAACTCCAGCAGTACTTTGTTAACTGAGAGGTCAAATGCCTTCCTGTCCATGCTTTTTTTTTTCTTTTTTTTTAAAGATTTATTTATTTTTATTGCAAAGGCAGATACACAGAAAGGAGAAGAGACAGAGAGGAAGATCCTCCATCCAATGATTCACTCTCCCAGTGACCACAGTGGCTGGTGCTGCACTGATCCAAAGCCAGGAGCCTGGAACCTTCTCCAGTTCTCCCACGTGGGTGCAGGGTCCCAAAGCTTTGGGCCATCCTCCACTGCTTTCCCAGGCCACAAGCAGGGAGCTGGATGGGAAGTGGGGCCGCTGGGATTAGAACTGGCGCCCATATGGGATCTCGGTGTGTTCAAGACAAGGGCTTTAGCTGCTAGGCCACCACAGCAGGCCCCATTTTTTTTTTTTTTTTTAATATGGGAAAAGTTGGTTCTTAAAATTTAGTCTGCTGTTTTCTCTGTATTCTTTGTGTTCTTTGCCAACTTACATAGTTCTTCTACATTCATTCCATCTGTGTTGCTAATCATCTCTTTTGTTACTTTTCCAAACAATTGATTTAGTATTTTTTCTAACAAGATAGCATTGTCTGACACAGACATCTGAATTCTACCTTTCTGTGGCCAGGCACTTTCAGGTTTCTCTTTTGTTAAACCCAGACTGTTATTTGTCTTGTTTTGGCTGCCTTGCTCTGAAATGAATAATTGGAATGTAGTTATAAAATGGCATGTTTATTTTGCATCTTAAACATTATTTTATTCAAACATAAAAGATGTTTAAAATGGAGCTTTGTTCATTCCTGATTGTGACTACTGATGCAAAAAATACCTGATAGACCACTGTAATATTGTATGTAGCTCAGGTTATAGTGAAACATGATATGGGGCAGTTCTTCTTTTTGTTATTTTTTTATATTGAATGTGTGTCAAAGAATATATACCTTGGGACATTTCTAGGATGTGTGCCATCTGTTTACTAGGTATTGCTATGAATAAGTTATTTAACTTTTTCAGCCTCATTTTCCTTACCTTTAAATCAGAGTAATAAGATAAGGGTCCATTGTGTGGTTAAGGGCAGTGGATTGAGCTGCCACTGTAGACATGTGAATCCCATATTGGTCATGGCCTGGATTTTCTACTTCTGATTCAACTGTTTGTTTTTAGATGTGTATTTGTTTGTATTTGGAAGGCATAGTTACAACAGAGGAGGAGAGACAGTGATCTAACCACTGATTTACTCCTTAAATAGCTGAAGCGGCTGGAGCTGGCCTTGTCTAAAGCCAGGAACCAGAATCAGGTTCTGGGTCTCCAATGTGGGTGCAGGGTCCCAATGACTTGGGCCATTCTCTGCTGCTTTCCCAGGCGTTTAGCAGAGAGGTGGATCAGAACTGGAGCAGCTAGGACTGGCTTTGGCACCCATATGGGATACAAGCACCACACAGAGCATCTTTACCTAGTATACCACTGGGCCAGCTCCCAGGTTCCTGTTGATGCTTCCTGGAAGCAGCAGATGATATATTAAGAACTTGAGCCTATGCCACCCATATGGGAAACCTGAATAGAACTCCTGAATCCTGGCTCCATCCTGTTCCAACTCCAGCTGTTGAGGCCATCAGGGGAATGAACCAGCAGGTGGCGTATTCTCTCTCTTTCTCTCTTTTTAAAAGAAATAAATAATTCTTCAAAAACAATGTTAACACCTAAACATACTATGAAACTCAAATATTTTTGGACTTGGTGTGATGACTCAATGGCTAAATTCTTATGTTGCAAGTGTTGGGATCCCATATTGGTGCCAGTTTGTGTCCTGGCTGCTCCACTTCCCATCCTGCTCCCTGCTTATGGCCTGGGAAAGCAGTAGAGGATGGACCAAAGCTTTGGGACCCTGCACCCGTGTGGAAGACCAGGAAGAAGCTCTTGACTTCAGATAGGCTCAGCTCCGGCAGTTGTGGCCACTTGGAGAGTGAACTAGAGGTTGGAAGATCTTTCTCTCTGTCTCTCCTTCTCTCCATAAATGTTATCTGCCTTTCCAATGAAAAATAAATCTTAAAAAAAGAAAAACTTTTTTTAAAAAAGTGTCACAAAATTCACACTGTAGATAGAACACTAATAAACATACTGTTAACAATTACTGTCTTATTTTAATTAAAATCTTACTTGAGAGAGTTTTGTTTGGTTCCATAGCTTAAAATTCTTGACTGACTACCAAAGTGAGAATATGAAAAAAAAAATTGCTTCATGATTAAGCTTTCAGTTTATTTTCTTACTTGAAGCCCGAAAAAGCAAGTTTTAGTGCTAATTTAAAGCAGCTGTTTTCTAACAGAAATGACCACATTTTAATTCTTTTTGTTCAGGAGTAATAAAACGAATCATTCCTGCAGTAGCTTCCACAAATGCAGTCATAGCAGGTGAGGGAGAAAAGACCATCCATTCGTTTTATTTTTCTTTGTTTGGTATGTGACTCAGAATCTGCAGTGACATTTCTGCATCTAGTTCTGTTCTGGGAGTTTGAGGTCAAGAATTTTAGTGGGGGAGGGTTGTATAATTGGGCAGTTGAAAAAGAACAAGTTACTGTACTTTTTGCTTCCATTATACCTCTTCTGTGCACTGTTTTAAGTTAATGTATATTAAGTTGATGAAGAAAAAAGACAACATGTATTACTTGGATCTTACAAAAACAATTTTTGTTTTACTTTTTCAATTTTCAAAGTAAAAATATATTGTTTTAATCAATAACAGTTATAAGTTTATCTGTCCTGATTGAGTTAATTTATCAATTTTTCTCTTTTTAGCTGTATGTGCCACTGAGGTTTTTAAACTAGCCACAAGGTAATGGGTTTTATTTTTAATATTTATAAAATCTGTATTTTAACATGGTTTGGTTATATAATAATCAGAATTATTTTTTGTCACAGTGCATACATTCCTCTGAATAATTACTTGGTATTCAATGACGTAGACGGACTGTACACATATACATTTGAAGCAGAGAGAAAGGTTAGTAGTATTAAATAAGGAAAATATTTTTAATCATATATCCTTTGATTTTTAAAAAATATTATTTCAAAATTTGAATATGATTATCCATACAGTAAATATTTTATTTTCTAACTTGCCCTACTTATTATTATATATCTTTTGTTGTATAGCCTAAAATAAATATGGGATAGCAAAATAAAAATAGTGAATTAAGAAAAATACATTAAGCCGTTTTTCATAGGCTTTTATGAGTATAAAACAAGTTGATTTCATTGTCTGTAAGGAGATTGATTCTGATGTATTGAAACTGTAATTTATTATATTTTATGTATGCAGGAAAACTGCCCAGCTTGTAGTCAACTTCCTCAAAACATTCAGTTTTCTCCATCTGCTAAACTACAGGAAGTTTTGGATTATCTAACCAACAGTGCTTCTCTGTAAGTGTCTCAGAATTTTGTTATGTTGTGAAAACTATTTTTATGATTTTAAACTCCAAAAAACAAATTTTAAAGTGATATTTGATACTTCTTTTTCATATTTATGCATAGGCAGATGAAATCTCCAGCCATTACAGCCACATTAGAGGGAAAAAATAGAACACTTTATTTACAGGTGATTACTGTTAGCTTTTTATTTTTTAAAAAAATATATTAACAATTAAACATAAGTTTCATGTGTCTTACATTGAAATGATTTTGTTTTCTAGTCAGTAACCTCTATTGAAGAACGAACGAGGCCAAATCTTTCCAAGACATTGAAAGGTATTTTATTTTATTTTATTTTATTTTATTTTATTTTATTTTATTTTATTTTTTTTAAAGATTTATTTATTTTTATTACAAAGTCAGATATACAGAGGAGGAGAGACAGAGAGGAAGATCTTCCGTCCAATGATTCACTTCCCAAGTGAGCGCAAAGGCCGGTGCTGCACCGATCTGAAGCTGGGAACCAGGAACCTCTTCCAGGTCTCCCACATGGGTGCAGAGTCCCAATGCATTGGGCCGTCCTCGACTGCTTTCCCAGGCCACAAGCAGAGAACTGGATGGGAAGTGGAGCTGCCGGGATTAGAACCGGCACCCATATGGGATCCCGGGGCGTTCAAGGCGAGGACTTTAGCCACTAGGCCATGTCGCCGGGCTCAAAAGGTATTTTAAATAAATATATTTACTAATAGTTTTCCCTTTCTTTAGTAAAAATGATGAATGGTTGTTTTAAAGTTGCTCTTAGTGTGTTTTTATAACCTGATTAGATCATAATAACATTTGGAAATAATGATATGAATGCTCTTCTAGTAAAATTAAAATTTATAAATCCCAAAGGTATCAAACATTACCTTGGTGAAAGAGATCTAGATGTTGATGGCTGACTGCATTAGAAAGCTTGCTGGTTTGTGTATGCGTGTGTTTACCTTTTCTGTGGAGTGTTTCTGCTTGGGTTAATTATGCTTTCTCTCTCTTTAGAGTTAGGCCTTGTTGATGGACAAGAGCTAGCAGTTGCTGATGTCACCACCCCACAGACTGTCCTCTTCAAACTGCATTTTACTTCTTAAGGAAAAGCAATCTGCACAAATACAGAAAACTTCTGGAAACAGTATACTCCGGGGATGCTAAGGAATTTAGTTGATATCATTTTTAGCATTAGTGCAAATGGAATCCGACGTTTTTTAAATGTAATGAATGAACCAGTCTTTTTTAACTTAAAAATTTTCTCTTGATTTATTTGGGCGTGAAGCTCTCCCAAACATTTTTGTTAACAATATGGGGAAATGATGCCTGAAGACAAAGATTATGAGCAACTGTACTGCTTCTTGATGAGGAGGGAAACACTCTTTTATGTTTGAATTTTTTTATTATGGTCAAAGAATATAATCCTTTGCTTTCTGTTGAGCACCCCCCCCCCAAAAAAAAACCAAGAAAATAAAGAATTATCTTTTAAAAAGATTGAATATTACAACCTGACATGTAGGGTGTGTCGAGCATAGGCTATTTCTTGATTTGTTATTCATTTAATTGTAGCTGTCCAAATGAATATTGCAAAGTTTATTTTTTCTCTTAATTATTTGTCAGTGGTGTTCACCTGAATACTTGTGCATGAAAATGTAATGTGTTTTCATGTGTGTGTTTGCAGTGCCATAGAAGCCAGTGTGCACAATATTAAAGCCAAGACATGGCTGTTTAAAAGTTTAATGTTTAAACAGTTGTCAGTGATGCTTTCACAATATTTATTAATAAAACCATATATTGTCTACTTTTTCACTGTTTTTTTTTCAAGTACATAAGGAATGGTAAGTAGTTTCCTATTAATGTAGTAATAATTTTTAAGTGTATCATAATTGTGTAATTTTAAAATGCTTTTTTGTGACTTCTATTTTATTTTTAATTTTATGGTACAATTATGTAGGTGCTGGAATTCCCCCTAACCCTTTTCCCAAATTCCCTCCCCCACACATGATTTGCCCAATAATAGTATAGTTCTTTATAGGTAGTCATAAGTCCATCATTCTGCTATTTAAGTGTGTTCTGACATTGCTGGTACAGACAATGGCAGACTGTCCAGCATCCTACTATCAAGTTATATCCAACAGTTTCATTGGGAGTCCATCTTTGATTTGGAAATAGAGATGCGTACTGCATTGTATCTTCACATCTGGATATAATAGACTCTATTATGCAGTTACTGTACATTCTGTTAATGAGAAGCCATGAAACTGAATCAACAACAGGAATAAAGTTAAAACAAAAAATTTGTAGCACTATGGAGTTAAGTTACATGCTACTGAATAAAATAATTTTGAATATAACTATTGCACTATAATTAATAATTCAATATGGTGATTTCCACAGTAAAGATCTAGTATCTAGTATATTAGTTTTACTTTAAGTTGTTCTAACAAGGTAATGTAAAGAATTGGAAGAACTCTATAAAAATTTCCTAAAATGCTTTTGTTTTTTCTAAATGACTAAAACTCTAAGGTCAAGTGTTCGAAAACAGGGTTTAGAACCTTTCTTTTTTTCTTTTTTTAATAAAATGTATGAAAGGCAGCAGGATAGAGACAGGGGGAGAGGAAGAGGGATCACTTATCTATTAGTTTACTCCACAAATGTGTCTGACAGCCAGGGATGATCCTGGCCAAAGCCAGCAACCAGGAACTCAGTGTGGACCTTGCTTGCTGTTGGCAGAAAGACAGCGACCTAGTCATTACCTGCTGTGTCTAGTAAGCCTTGCATTGGGAGAGGACCAGGGTACTCTACTGACTAAGGCAGCTGCTTCACCACTGTGCCAAATGCCTGCCCTAGATTCTAGTATCTTTTTTTTTTTAATTGGAAAGTCATATTCACAGAGAGGAGAGACAAAAAGATCTTCCATCCACTGGTTTACTCCCTGAGTGGGTGCAATGGCTAGAGCCAGAGCTTCTTCCGGGCCTGCCATGCGGGTGCAGGGTTCCAAGGCTTTGGGCCATCCTCAATTGTTTTCCCAGGCCACAAGCAGGGAGCTGGAAGGGAAGTGGAGCTGCTGGTATATGAACCGGGGTATGTGGGATCCTGGCGCTTGAAGTGGGAGGATTAGCCTGTTGAGCTACTGTGTCAGCTCCCAGACTGCAGAACTTTCAAGAAATAAATTTGTTAAATAAGCCACTCAATTCATGGTAATGGTTGTAACAGTTTAAAGGGCCTGAAACATCTAAAAGCAACCTAAATTATTACCTAAAACTAAACCCTACAATCTTTTTTTTTTTTTTTTAAAGATTTTATTATTATTGGAAAGCCGGATATACAGAGAGGAGGAAAGACAGAGAGGAAGATCTTCCGTCCGATGTTTCACTCCCCAAGTGAGCCGCAATGGGCCGGTGCGCGCCGATCCGATGCCGGGAACCAGGAACCTCTTCCAGGTCTCCCACGCGGGTGCAGGGTCCCAAAGCTTTGGGCCGTCCTTGACTGCTTTCCCAGGCCACAAGCAGGGAGGTGGATGGGAAGTGGAGCTGCCGGGATTAGAACCGGCGCCCATATGGGATCCCTGGGCGTTCAAGCGAGGACTTTAGCCGCTAGGCCACGCCGCCGGGCCCTAAACCCTACAATCTTAAAAACAAAGAATTCTACCAACATTTTAAAGCTAGATTTCACCCCAAAATCCAGATGGAGCTCAAACATGAGTACCGACATGGGAATAGGCAGCTGCAGCAGGCTGTGCCTGGATGATGGACCCTTCATCTAGCTTGCCACACACTGTCCACTCACCTTCCTGCACCCTTCCTGCTCTGGTTCTTTGTCATTCCTGCTGGCTCCTCCTGTCTCCTTACCACACTGCTGGAAACTGCCTTAAAGGAATTCCTTCTCTTTTTCTCCCATGCCCCCCAAATTAGATTGAAACCCTCCCTTTAAGAAGCTGTGGTACTCTTCCAATAATTGTCTAAATATCAAAAGTCAGCATGTTAAAACTTTCAATTTAGTAATTCACAAGAAGCACTAAATACCTCCAGTGCTTCTAAACAGCTAAGCTATCTAAAGAGCAGATCTGGGGCAATTGAGGGATGAGTTCCAGTTCCATGCACTACAATCTCGAATAAAATGATCTAAAACTTAAGTTATTGACTCAACTCTCAGTTGGAGATAGCTTCTCACATCACTACTTGGAGAATCATGCTGTTGTACAAAGGAAATGTTACATGTTCATTCTTTCATTTTCAAAACGTTAGGCTGAATCTAAGTGTATATATTTAGGGGCTGGCGTGGTGGCTCAGTGGCTAAATCCTCACCTTGCAAGCACCAGGATCCCATGTTGCGCACCGGTTCGTGTCCTGGCTGCTGCGCTTCCCATCTAGTTCCCTGCTGTGTCCTGGGAAAACAGTAGAGGATGGCCCAAAGCCTTGGGACACTGCACCCGCATGGAAGACATGGAAGAAGTTCCTGGCTCCTGGCTTCAGATAAGCTCAGCTTTGGCTGTTGCGGCCACTTGGGGAGTGAACCAGCAGTTGGAAGATCTTTGTTTCTGTCTCTCCTCTCTGTAAATCTACCTTTCTAACAAAAATAAATAAATCCTTTTTTAAAAACAATAGTGTATATATTTAACACATAGGTTTTTACAGTGAAATTCCATGTTACTTGTCGATATGAAGTTAGAAATATAATCAAATGACATGTAACTGTCATCTTTTTGAGTAGAAAACTGTAATTCAAGCCAAAAAATAAAGAACGAAAACACATTCTACATATTCCCATTTTAAGATACTAAAATATGGGCCCAGTGTGGTAGCCTGGTGGCGAAAGTTCTCACCTTGCTCCAGGAATTCTGGCTTTGAAATCAGAGCTCAGCTCGGGCCGTGTTAGCTTTTGGGGAGTGAACCAACAGATGGAAGAGCTTTCTGTCTTTCCTTTTCTGTGTAAATCTGCCTTTGCAGTGAACATAAATAAATTAAAGAAAGAAAAGGAAAGCAAAGCAAAGCAAAGCAAAGCAAATGTTCTGCAGCCTGGGACGTTTACGATCCAGGCACCAGCAGATGGGTGTCTGGTGAGGGCTGTGTGTGTTGTTCATAGGTGATCCGCTCCGATGGTGGGAGGAGCACTTCGAGGCCCCTTTGCTAAGGGAATATTAATTCCACTCACCAGGGCCCTGTAGTCGTTGTGATCTTTGTAACCCTTTCAAGGCTCCACTTTGGGGATTAAAGTGTCAGCATATGAATTTGGGTAGAATATAGAACTGCAGACCATACTACTACTGAGTGTGTTCTGGCAGGGGCAATGAGGACGGGTTTGTACCTTCTGCAGTGTGTGAGCCTCATGTCCGGTCTTCACAGACAAGCCCAAACCGGAGTTTGTACTTGAGCTAAATTAACACAGAACTGATTAAACTGGTATTTGAGTCAAAATATTAAGAGATGAGAGACTCAAATATCTGCTCTTCTTAGCACGACAACCTCGTTCTCTAAGAAACAGCATAGTTGGAACTCTTACTTCTCCCGGAGAGACAGGCCTCTGTCGGAGCGTTGGTGGACACTCCCGCTTTGGGCGCCTCATCTATCAACAAACTGTTCCGCGTTCCTTGGTAACTACGGGCAACCCTGAGCTCCCGGACATGACGTAAGCGTTCCTTGCTCCTGTTCCGTCCGTCGACGGAACTTTGGTCTCCCGGATTTGGTGGTTGTGTACGTGGAAGCGTCTTGCGCATGCGCAGGCGGGAGCTTTCCCCCTCAGCTGTGCGGGACGAGCCGAGGCTAACATCCCGGGGTCCGGGGGAGCCTGTCGGGGTCATGGCCGCTCGCTGACAGGGCCCTGTGAGGGGCGAAGGGGCCGAGGCTGCCCCGCTGCACCCGTCCCGGGCCCTGAGACCTGCGGGCCCGGCGCGCGGCTTTCCCGCTTATTACTGCCGCCGCCGCCGCCGCCGTTGGCCGGGGAGCGCGATGAGTTGGTTCAACGCCTCCCAGCTCTCCAGCTTCGCCAAGCAGGCCCTGTCCCAGGCCCAGAAGTCCATCGACAGGGTCCTGGACATCCAAGAGGAGGAGCCGGGCGCCTGGGCCGAGACCATTCCGTACGGAGAGCCCGGTAAGGGGGAGGGGCGCGGGGCGAGCCGTGGGGACCCCGACCCCACAAGGCTTGGGCAGCCGTCTCTCCCCCGACACCCGTTCCCAAATGTCGCTCGAGTGTCCAACGTGGACTTGGGGAGTCCGGCTCCGGTCCCTGGTGCGGGTCTTGTTGATTTGGGGTGTCATTTGTTACCCTTGTTCCCCGAGCAACACTGTCCGACCATAATATCAACGGGGAAGGGCAGAATCCTTGCTGGCCTTCAAGGAGCACCTGGTGCCTAGGGGCGCGTCCTGTGCTTTTTTTTTTTTTAATGGCTTTGTTGTCTTCAAAACAACAGAAATGGAAAATGAGACTCAGAATAGCTAAGCAGCCTGCCCTGGGTCACACAGTGGCGAAGGGCAGGATATCCTGGAGTCGTGTCTCTGGAATCTGTGGCCCAAGAGTTTGGGATTGGATCACATTTTTATTTCTGAAGAGCTAGGTCTCTCTCTCTCTTTTTTTTTTTTTTTTTGTCAGAGCCCTTGAACTGAACTTTGCTAGTAATTTCACTTGGTTTTGTCTTTAAGGTTACAAGTATGATATATAGGTTAGAACTGTGTAGGTTTGATGGATGTTAAACCTTTGTGTGAAACAGAATAAGCTATTCCCGACTACTCCTGCTTTTGGAAAGTCAGGACCTAAATTGGAACTAGGTCATTTTCTGGTGTCTTTGTCCATGTGTGTATATCGTTATCTTGTTGCTTTTTACAAAATGTGATAACACTTTGCTGGAGTAGTGTAACTTGCTTTTTTCCTACACATCCCACATTTTGTTTTTTAATTTTATATGTATATGTTTTTATTTTGAATTTTTGAATTATGTGGTACAATTTTGTATAGACTGGGATTACCCCCAAACTCCCACCCCCCCGACAGATTTTCCCCATTTTACTACAGTGGTGTAGTCCTTCATAAGGAATCACAATTCCATCAGTCTCTTATTTAAGTGTACCCCGACATTGCTGGCACAATTTCAGACAGTCCAGCATCCCTCTGTCTACACATTTCCAACAGTTTCATTGGGAGTCCATTTTTCGTCTGGAAGCAGGAATGAATGTTGCATTATACCCCCACATCTGGGCATGGTGGACCCCAGTACTCCATTACTGTATACATTTCCATAATTGAGAAGCCGTGAAACAAGGTCAACAACTGGTATGAGTTAGAACAACCGCAACAGCAACAATAACAAAAACGAATTACAGTACCATAAAAAAGTGCCCCACTGAGTAACCAACACATGGGCAACAAAAAGGAAACACAAAGGTCTCTTGGGAAAAATGATGCCACCGTATAAGCCATGAGCCAGCAATGAATTTGACAAGAGAAAATAAAGTCTTTGGAAGAAATAAAACTGAGATAAAAAACACCAGAACACATGGGCACATCCCATATTTTGGATTTCTTTAGAGTAGATACAAAGATACTAGTTTTTAAAATCTGAGTCATTTCATTGTGTCATATGATTTATATTTTAAAATATGTGAGTTAGATTAGGGTCAGGTTTTAGTGAATTATAAATGTTGTGGACCACCTTCTGTGTTTTAGATTAGAAAAATGACCGTAAGTCTTGACAATAGAGTACTTTAAATGTGTGTCAGAAAACACCGGGATTATGCAAAGCATTCTCCAAGAAACCAGTTTAATTCCTGTCATCTGTTAAGATGATGATAAAATAGTTAATAGAACAATTATCTCCATATATTACAGAAATGAATCTCAAATTGTGTCTGAACTAAAGTTTTCTAAATACTCTTAATCGGTATGAGCTTTGAGGTGATGTTAAAAGACAGACTTTGCTATAGGGCTTGCTAGTTTTCAGCTTTTAGTTCTGCATAATTTGCAATAACTCTACTTATCTGCTGTTGAATTTAGAGAAAGAAGAATGCATTTAAAGAAAGGTTTTAAATGCAGGAGTGAATACACCATGTTTTTTGTCATTAGGTTTTTATTTACATTTATTTCTGTGACTAGATAATTATCCTTTTCACCCTTGGAAGACAGTTTAACAAGTTTTTTTTTTAAAGATCCTAGTGTCATCCACTGTTTATATGAATAAACAGTAGTCCTAAAAAAGTACGCATTTCTGAAGTTAACAGTAATTTAATTGCCGATGCAGAGGGAACAGAACAAAATTGTTTTAGAGTGAATTTATAGAGTGGGGCTTGCACAACAGGCTTGTCATTAAGTGAATGGAAATGGTAACTTATTGTACCCATCGGTTTAGCATATTCTTTGGAAAATAACATTCACCACCAGTATCCTGTGTTCAGCTTCTGACTGTTGCCCTCTTTGCGATGAATTATTGTGTTTTATTGTTGAGGAGAATAAGATTAACATGAAACTGAATAGGTGAGGTTTTTTTGTTGTGACCACACATGACCTGTAGATATACTGCTTATTGTTGAGAAATGAATAATACATCTCTTGGACTCACTAGGAGTTGTGAATTAGATGCCATTGCTTTCTTTATTTGTTGTGTAACAGAATAATGTGTTTGTTTTGGTGGTCCAGTCTAGTTTATCTGTACTCTTTGCTTCTTAGGCAAAAGCACACTTTTTCTTTTTTAAGATTTGCTTATTTTTATTGGATAGGCCAACTTACAGAGAAAAGGAGAAACAGAGAAAGATCTTCTGCTCCTGGTTTACTCCCCTAAATGGCCACAATAGCCAGAGCTGAGTTGATCCAAAGCCAGGAGCCAGGAACTTCTTCTAGGTCTCCCACGAAGATGCAAGGTCCCAAGGCTTTGGGCTATCCTCCACTGCTTTCTCAGGAAACAAGCAAGGAGCTGGCAGGGAAGTGGGGCAGCAGGGATGTGTATGCACTTGTATGGGATGTTGGCACTTACAGACAGAGGATTAACTAGCTCAGCCATTATGCTGGCCCCATCAGTATTTTTTTTAAGGGCCTCGTTAACCCAGGAACTGATAAGTAATACAGTAGGGATTTTAACGTACAAATCACAGGTTGTATCCCTAGATTTCTTCTAGGTTTGTGTTCATATTTATTTATAACGATTGAAATGTGAGTGTAATATGAGTATTTTTAATATTTCTTGTAGGAATAAGTCCTGTCAGCGGAGGATGGGACAGTTCAAATTGGGGGCTGAAATCCAACGCTGAACCTCAGAGTCCACCAGCAGCCTCCCCTAAAGCCATCACCAAGCCGGTTCGGAGGACTGTGGTCGATGAATCAGAGAACTTCTTCAGCGCCTTCCTCTCTCCAGCAGACGTGCAGCCCGCTCAGAAGAGTGCAGTGGTATCAAAGCCTCCCACCAAGTCACAGCGACCAGAAGAGGAGGTGCAGAGCACCTTGCCTGAATCCTTGCACGCTGGACAGTCAAGAGCTACGGACCCAACCGACGCAAAAGTGAAAGACTCTTCTTGTGCGTCAGGGGAGGCTCAGACCGCAGACGTTCCAGCTCCGGAACCTGAAGACCAGCAGGAAGAAACTGCTAAGGAATCTGATAGCAAGGCCCCAACTGTGCATTTAAAAGTATCTGAAGCCGTCGTTAATGTGAAAACACCTGCAGGAAGTGTACCTCATCTGTCCACACAGTCTCTCGCCGTGGAAACGAAGGAGCAAAAACACGAAGACAGACAGAGCAATACACCATCTCCTCCCATTAGCACTTTCTCCTCAGGCACTTCTACCACCAGCGATATTGAAGTTTTAGATCATGAAAGTGTAATAAGTGAGAGTTCGGCAAGTTCGAGACAAGAGGCCACAGATTCAAAATCAAGTCTTCACCTCATGCACACATCTTTTCAGCTTCTCTCTGCGTCTGCTTGCCCTGAGTATAACCGTTTGGACGAGTTCCAGAAGCTTACTGAGAGTTGCTGCTCATCTGACGCTTTCGAAAGAATAGACTCATTTAGTGTACAGTCCTTAGATAGCCGGAGTGTGAGCGAGATCAACTCAGATGATGAGTTACCAGGCAAGGGGTATGCCTCAGTGCCGATCGTCGTTAGTCCGTCAACTCCAAAGCCTAAAAAAACTGAGTCTGTGGAAGGCAAATCTCAAGATGAAGTAAATGAAGCATTAATTATACCCACGGAGGAAGCAGAAATGGAAGAAAGTGGGCGAAGCGCAACGCCTGTTAACTGCGATCAGCCGGACATCTTGGTTTCTCCTGCACCAATAAATGAGGAGCAGAGTGAAGCTGCTGAGAGTCAGCCGGAATCACTTCCTGAGAAGGAAGATATTAGCAAGGTAATTGTAGGTGGTGATGTACTTTTTGGAGCTAAAATCAGCTGTCTTATTAAAAATGTTTTCATGAATGTATAACGATTTGTGTTGATAAGGAAAGATTCATGTTTTACTAGTTCAGTTTTATCTTAAGGACTTTCAAATTGAACTGATACTAAATTATTTGAAATTTTATCATAGCAGCTGATGAAATGAGTTTTACCATTTCAGTATGGTTTTAAATTGAATTATTGATATTATTTCAAATCTTGTCATAGCAGCTATGATAAAATGAGCTGTTTGTTTCATGTGAACATTAAAGTTTACATCTTGAATCTTTATTGTTAACTGTTATTGTCACCTTAGAATTTTGCTGTACTGTGCTTTTTTGGTTTATTTTTCAAGGACTGGTTCCTTAAATATTTATCTTGAACTTCTTGGCAGATGTGCTAAAATGAGCATAAATATTATAGTTCATGTTTTGCAATATTTTGTGTCTTGGCATTATTTGTAGCAAATGTTGAAGTGTCTTTTTTTTAATCTTTAGGTTGATAATTGATGTTTATATTCTCGTTGATCCATATGGAGTGTGTTCTCCTTGGATTGTTTCAGCTTTCTGTTATTTTGATATTGTTAATCTCAAAAAAGTTTAAGATGCAAAGTCATAGCTTGTGAATGAACATTGCTGCTACCTAATATGTACAAAAGAAAAGTGGTATACATGCCTCAACAGTTTAGTTTTTGATTTTCACAAGATGTAAAAATTGAGTTGATGAAACTGGTGTTGTGGCACAGTCGGTTGAACTGCTGCCTGTGATGCTGGATTCCCATATGAGTGTTGATTTAAGACCCAGCTGCCCCTCTTCTTCTCCAGCTCCCTGTCATTGTGCCTGGGAAAGCAGTGCAAGATAACCCAAGGACTTGGGCCCTTGCCACCCTCTTGGGAGACTTGACTGGAATTCAGGCTTCTAACTTTGGCCTGGCTCAACCCAGGTCATTGTGACCACTTGGAGAGTGAGCCAGCAGATAGAAAACCTGTCCCCGTACCTCTCACCCCGATTTTGCTCTGCCTTTCAAATAAATAAATAAATCATCTTTAAAAATACTGAGTTGGCATCTTTTACAGGCTCTGAAAGTAAAGGATGCCTTAAAGAACTGTTTTCTTTTCTTTTTTTTTTTTTTTTAAAGATTTATTCATTTTATTACAGCCAGATATATACAGAGGAGAGACAGAGAGGAAGATCTTCCGTCCGATGATTCACTCCCCAAGTGAGCCGCAACGGGCCGATGCGCGCCGATCCGATGCCGGGAACCTGGAACCTCTTCCGGGTCTCCCACGCGGGTGCAGTGTCCCAATGCATTGGGCCGTCCTCAACTGCTTTCCCAGGCCACAAGCAGGGAGCTGGATGGGAAGTGGAGCTGCCGGGATTAGAACCGGCGCCCATATGGGATCCCGGGGCTTTCAAGGCGAGGACTTTAGCCGCTAGGCCACGCCGCCGGGCCCAAGAACTGTTTTCTAAGTGCCATGTGTTGAACAATAAATAGTACTGTTAAAAAAAAGTACCGGAGGGACTGGCATTGTGGCATAGCAGATAAAGCTGCAGCCACAACAGCTGTTGCAACACCAGCTTCCCACTATGGGTGACATTTCAGTCCTGGTTGTTCTACTCCAATCCAGCTTCCTACTCGTGACCTGAGAAGACCAGCAGAAGCGGGCCCAAGTGTTTGGGCATCTGCTTTTCCTGAGGGAGACCTGGCTTTTGGCTCCTGGCATCAGCTTGGCCCAGCCCTGGTCATTGTGGCCATCTGAGGAATGAACCAATAGATGAAAGATCTCTTGATCCAACCCGTGGATGAGAGAGATCTCTTCTTTCCCTCTTTTCTCTGTAACTTCTTTCCCTCTTTTCCCTCTTTATTTCTTCCAAATAAAGCTACCAGACTCTAGTGTATAGGTTTAATATTCACAAGCAAATACTGTGAAATATTGCACTAATTAGTATGGCTATATTGCTACAAAGAAAATAGTAACAATTAATGTCCTTTGGTTTATTTATTTGAGGGAAAACTCTCATCTGCTGGGGTACTGCTCAGATGTGGGCCAGCACTGGGGAAGTTCTATGAGGCACAACTGAAGGTAGAACTTTCTGCATCAAAGCATTATGCAGAAATTGCTTGGTTATTTTCTGAAGTGGTTTGTCAATCTTCCCCTTGCGGCAGTGATGTGGTCGTTCCAGTTTGTACCTTTAGTTCTTAGTTTTGTGCATTCACTGTGTTCCATTATCATTTTAAGAATTTATTTCTGTATTATTTCAAAGACAGGCGAAAGAAACAGACTTTACATCTGCTGGTTCACTTCCCAAAACCTAGCAAGCTCCAAGGCTGGGCCAGGTGAAACCCTGAGCCCAAAACTCAGCCCAGGACCCCCACGTGGGTGGCAGGGTGACTGGAGCCACAGTCTGCTGCTTCCCAGGGTATGTGTGAATAGGAAACTCAACTGGGAAAGGAACTGGGTCGTGAACGCAGACCCTTCTTTAGGGGTGCAGCTGCCCCAAGTAGCTTTTAAATTGCTGTGCCAAACATCTATCCTCCTAGTAGTGTTTATTTTTTATGAGATAATGCTATATTATTTTAGTGAATGGTATACCTATAAAAGTTACCTCCTGCATGTGTAAAAATGGCCTTGTGTTTTGACTTTTATATATTTTAATTCAGACAGTTGAATTTCTGAATGAGAAACTGGAAAAAAGAGAGGCTCAGTTATTAACACTTAGTAAAGAAAAAGCACTTTTAGAAGAAGCTTATGATAACCTGAAAGAGTAAGTATTTTATAAATGTGAATAATTTTATACATTTTCATGGAGGTCCAAAAACTTCTTTGTTACTTGTTTTTGAAATTAAAATGCTTTGTAATTTAATTTGCTCATAATTACTGATAATTGCCTAAAGATTGCTTTTGTGCTAAAATTATGTTTACCATGTTATCTTGGGCATTGTAAAGAGGTATTATGCAAAAATGAAAATAAAACTATTATTAATAATGTTTTGTATAAGGTAAAATGCATTCAAAGAAAGCCATGATATTGTCTGTAGCTAAAAAAATCTGACTAGTTTTTGAGTATGCTTTAGAGAGATTTTAGGAAAAATGTATGCTTTCTTTGAGATGTTTTAATATCAGGATCTAGGAAGTAACTTTGAAGATTAGTAGGCCCAAAAAGTTTATAAGTAATGATGAGATAAATGTGCAGAAAATTTTGTCCTGCTTTTGACTGACCTCGTCTTGTTACCTTTGGAATGTATAAACAGTATCCTCATTGTCAAATATTTTAAATTCAGTGAAGTGTTTCGAGTGAAAGAAGAAAGTAGTAGTATTTCTTCGTTGAAAGATGAATTCACTCAAAGAATTGCAGAAGCAGAGAAGAAAGTTCAGCTAGCATGCAAAGAGAGAGATGCTGCTAAAAAGGTAATCAAAATTAAAGTATTATTGAACTGTATAAAAACAGTTGAATACACTGTTGAATGTATTTTGAGTTTAAAAAAAGATAGGATGAATATATATATATATATATACAGACACATAAATAGTATAAACAATTTTTTGGGTATATTTAAATTAATAGCTTTTTGATACTTAAATATTTATTAAATTAAGTCTCATTTTCATAATCACTTGAATCTTGTACTATATAAATTAGAAAAAATTATCATTAATCTTATTTGTTGCTTATATTCCACTTCAGACATCTTCATGTTAAAGTTATTCTAAAATATAGATTTCTGATGGTTAATAACTCTTCTTAGAGTCATAAAGTTAACTTACTCTAATGAGAGTTTCCCATTGTCCATGGTGGGGACATGTTAGACTTTGTAATTATGTGCGGCAGGAGGTAATCTGGTGCATTGTAGCAGTGTTCCTGGCCCCGACCCATGACATACCACGAGCACTACCACCTCCACCACAACCATCCTGGGCAGCTGTCATATTGCTAGATAGCCTCATGGCAGCAAAGCCATCCTGGTTGGGGACCATTATTTTTCCGTCCAAGTACTAACCAGTCCCACCCTGCTTAGCTTTGGAGATCAGATGACAGTGGGTGCCATTGGGGTTGCATGACTATAGATGGGAACCATTACTCTAATGTATCTAATTTGGAACTAATGCCAATTTTAAATGGTAACAATTAAGGTTAGTAATTATTGATTGTATTGCAATTTTTGTAGCATTATCTCAGGACTTGTCCTTTCTCTGCCTTCTGGCTCAGTGTAATAGGAATTTATAATTTCTGTATATTCCTGCAGAAATGAGGTATCACATGCTGTCTTCATTTCAGAGAGCTAATTTATAACCTAAGGGTGTCTGTCCAGTGTATCTCTTCCTGTAGAATGTTTGTAGAGATATGGAGGTTGTTAAAGTTAGCTTATCCTTGTTTATATTTCCATATGAAATCCTACATTTATGTCTGAACTTAGATTTGTGTATCATATACAGAACCTATTGCTTCAGGATATAAAGTTTATTGGAGAAAAGTTAGATTCTTTGGGAATATATTATGGATGGTTTCTTTGGGCAGGAGGAACAATTGAAATGTAGGAATAGAATTAAATCTATTTTTTGATATTCACAGATTTTCTTTTTATTAGGAAGTCAAAAATATAAAAGAGGAACTTGCCACAAGATTAAACAGTAGTCAGACTGCCGACCTTTTGAAAGAAAAAGACGAGCAGATTCGAGGGTTGATGGAAGAAGGTGCGTATTTTGGTGATGTTGAAAAATACTGTAAGAACAGCTAATGCTTCCTAATTGAAAATGTATTGAAATATATTGAAAACAAGAAATATTTGGACTTAAACTGTAGAAATCGAACACGATAGTGTATGGTAGAATGGGGGTAAGATACATAGTGATGGGAAAAAAGGCATAAATTTGTGCCTGTTGGTAGCCCCCCCCTTTTTAAAATTGATTTATTGTTATTTGAAAGAGAGTTACAGAGAGAAGAGAGACACAAAGAGACGGAGACATCTCCAGTTCACCGGTTTGCTCACTAAATAGCTGCATTGGCGGAAGTTGGGCCAATCCGAAGACAGGAGTGAGGATCCTCTTCTGGGTCTCCTATGTGGCTGCAGGACTTGACCCTCCTCCACTGCCTTCCCAGGCCATTAGTGGAAAGCTGGATTGGAAGTGGAGCCACCAGAACCCAAGCTGGCACCTGTATGATGCTGGCACCTCAGGCAGAATCTTAGCCTGATACACAGTGTCACCAGACCCCCATTTTTAAAAACGATGTATTTGACCAGAGAATCTTCCATCCACTGATTCACTCCCCAGATGGTAGCAATGGTCAGGGTGGGGCCAGTCTGAAGACAAGAATCAGGAGCTTCTTTTCTATGTCTGCTAAGGGTGGCAGGGGCCCAAGCGCTACGGCCATCTTCCATTGCTTTGCCCAGGTCATTAGGAGGGTGCTGGATTGGAAGTGAGCCGGAATCTGCACCTAGGTGGGATTCAGCATCATAGGTTATGACTTTTCATGGCACGCCACAGTGCTGGCCCAGGGAGTCCATTATTTAAAACAATACATGGTTTCATAAAATTCATGAAAAAGCAAGGATTCTTTGTTTTGATATAAGATTTCTAAAAGGCTTAGTTTGTTCATTATACACGTTTTTCATAAAATTTTTGAGAATTCCTTATATATGGATTTCAGCATTTTTGTCCTAAAATAAACTTTTCTTTCCATTTTTCTGGAGCCTTTAAAAAACCAAACAAACAAACAAACAAACAAAAAAACACTTGATCTTAGCCAAAAGGCTGAGAAGCAATTTTTTTTTAAGGATTTATTTATTTTTATTGGAAAGTCAGATATACAGAGAGGAGGAGAGACAGTGAGAAAGATCTTCTGTCCAATGATTCACTCCCCAAGTGACTGCAATGGCCGGTGCTGTGCTGATCCGAAGCCAGGAGCCAGGAAGTTCTTCCAGGTCTCCCACATGGGTGCAGAGTCCCAAAGCTTTGGGCTGTCCTCGACTGCTTTTCCAGGCCACAAGCAGGGAGCTGGATGGGAAGCAGGGCCCATATGGGATCCCAGAGTGTGCAAGGTGAGGACTTTAACCACTAAGCTATTGTGCCGGGCCTCATAAATTTTTCAGGTACATTTCTATTTAAGGTTCTTATTTTGAGGTTTGTGTAGTGTCTTGTTTGATTATGTTGTGTTGTGTTTTACTGGTGTTTGATAGTGACCTTTTCACTGCATTTATGCTTTTATTTCATATGATGTGCTTGTGCCTCTTAAAAGATTTGTAGTTAGCAGAGTTTCAGAAATTAAAAATCTCTTGTGAGATCAATCATTGGTATTGGACATTGGATTAATTTCCAGGAGAGAGGTGGCTTTGGAAAAAAGTAGTCAAGTCACTATCTCTATTCTTAAAGTTTTTCTTATTGTAACACTTGATGGGAGTCAGTGTTAAGGGTGGCGGATTAAGTGGCTGCTTCTGATGCCTGCATCCCATGTTGGAGCTCCAGTTTGAGTTCTGGCTGCTCCGCTTCTGATCCAGTTTCCTACTAGCCTGGGGAAGTGGTGGACCATGGCCCAAGTGTTTGTGCCCCTGCCATTCGTGTGGGATGCCTGCATGGAATTTCTGATTCTTCGCTTCATTCTGAAATAGCCCTGGTGATGGCAGCTATTTGGAGAGAAACCAGTGGATTGAAGATCTCTTCCTATCTCTCCCTCTGTCTCAGCTGCTGTTTCTTCTATATACATAAGTGCTTTTTTTTTTTTTTTTAAAGGAGTAACACTGCTTGTAGAAATTTTTCAAATTTTAGCAGAGCATAGGAATAAAGAGAAAAATAGGTTATATTCCAATATATTAAATATTAGTTTCTTTTAAAGTGCTTTCAATAGTTAAAACTGATTATATGTTTAATTTGCAATCTTCTTTTGCATCTCCTTTTGCCATTAAGTGTTTATCTTTATTAATGGCCATGTTAAAATATCTTACATGGACATACCATAATTTGTTCTGTTTTCCTACTAATATACATGAACTGGTGCTTGTCTGAGATGTCCATGTTGCAGGCAGCAGCTTAACCCAATATGCCTCAGTGCTAAAGCCCAAGAAATGAAATGTTTTTAAAGCTTAAAGCAGAGGTACTAAAGACTCAAGACTGAAGCATATCAGAAAGAGAGCTTGATTTACTACCTGGAAGAATAATTGTTCACATCTTGGCATAACTTCATCATTGTCTTTCTCTACACTACCTTTTGCCAAATAATTTCCAAATAGGTTACAGATACTAAATATGGTGCTCTGATATGGGATGCAAGAATTCTGAAAAATTTATTTATTTGTGTAAGTAGAATAGATTTCATGTATTTCACATCTGCAATTTTGAGAACATAATGATACTTCCCAACCTCCCTGCTCCCTTCCCTATTTTTTGTGTACTTTTTGCTGAAACGCTTTCAGTTTACTCTATAATCATAAGTTTAATCCATCACTTAATGAAACATTTAAAAAGTAGAAAGACCACTAATAGTCAAATCTTAGGATGTCAGTTTAAAGTTTTTCTTATTTTTTTTTAAAGATTTATTTATTTTATTACAAAGTCAGATATACAGAGAGGAGGAGAGACAGAGAGGAAGATCTTCTATCCTATGATTCACTCCCCAAGTGAGCCGCAACGGGCCGGTACGCGCCGATCCGAAGCCGGGAACCAGGAACCTCTTCCAGGTCTCCCACACGGGTGCAGGGTCCCAAAGCTTTGGGCCGTCCTCTACTGCTTTCCCAGGCCACAAGCAGGGAGCTGGATGGGAAGTGGAGCTGCTGGGACTAGAACCGGCGCCCATATGGGATCCCGGGGCGTTCAAGGCAAGGACTTTAGCCACTAGACCATGCCGCCAGGCCCAAAGTTTTTCTCATTGTAACACTTGATGGAAGTCAGTGTTATGGGTCCCCATAACACTACATTTTGTGTGTTCATATACATTACGTTTTGTGTATCCTCTGTATTAGCTACCACAAGTCAGAGACAACATGCTTTTTTTTTTTTTTTTTGCTGCTGGTTTATTTCAGTAAGCATAATCTCCATTTGTGTGCATTTTGTTGCAAATGGCAAGATTTCTTTTTTTTTCTGGCTGAATAGTATTCTCTATATAGTAACATATATATAATATGTGGTCTGTAGTATATATAGTCTATAGAGTATGTATATATTATACATGTAGTATGTGTACTGTATCATTTATATACAGAATATATGCATGTGTGTAGTATGTGTAGATATATCTATGTATTTATATATATATATACACACACATATCATATTTTCTTTAGTCATTGGTTGGTGAACATCTTGGTTGATTCCTTATGTATTGTGAATTGTACTAGTATTAATTTGGTGATATAACTTTTCATATCCGAGTTTATATACTTTGGAAAAATTTCCAGTGGTGGGATGGCTGAGTTAAATGGTAGATCAATTTTCAGATTTCTCAGGAGTTTCCATGCTATTTTCTATAAATGGCTGAACAAGTTTACATTCCCACCAACAGTGTATGAAGATATCTTTTCCCCACATCCTCACCCACACTTGTTATTTTTGATGATAACCATTGTCTCTGGCATGAGGTGAAACAGCCATGTGGTAGTTGAAGCCCCTGAACCACAATACCTGTCACTTGATATGACTAGTTGGATAACACATTCTATTCAGATTCTGAAGGAATCATTTGAATTTATACTTTTTTACCATTGCCAGGAGAAAAACTTTCAAAACAGCAACTACATAATTCTAACATCATTAAGAAATTAAGAGCTAAAGACAAAGAAAGTGAAAATACTATTACAAGGCTGAACAAAAAAGTTAAAGAGCTAGAAGAGGAGTTGCAGCATTTAAAACAGGTAGCAACCATTATTCTATACATTTATGCATTTATGTTATTCTGATATCAACACTTTGCCATGGCTTATGAAGCACTTGGAATGGTTTAATTGGTGGTATCATGTTAGTGTATTCTAAACAATTTAATAGGTGAATATGAGGATTTTTTTCGTTATTTTAATACATGACAGTCCTGGAAAATGCTTATTTATCATGCTGTTTCCCATTGAAAAATGCTTATTATACATTTTAACTCAGGTCCTAGATGGCAAAGAGGAAGTTGAGAAGCAACATAGAGAAAATATTAAAAAACTCAATACTGTGGTAGAACGCCAGGAGAAGGATCTTGGCCGACTTCAGGTAGACAAGGAAGAACTTGAAGAAAAGAACCGAAGTATTCAGGCCGCCCTGGATAGTGCATACAAGTAAGAAAACAAGTAGGCATTTAGAACCAGGTATCCTGGAGTGTTGAAGTTCTTTTTCTGCTATTACTGCCGTATTTATAAACTTACCTACGTGTGAGCCTGTTACTGCTCAGAGCAAGATCGATCGAGAGTACTTACCATGTCCAGTGTTGAATGTTCCCTCTTCCGTAAATGTCTTTGGTGTATAGACATTAACTGGGTACGTGGTTAACTGTGTGTTATTCTAAATAAAAATTACTGATCTGATTTTTAAGAGAACTTACTGATCTTCACAAAGCGAATGCTGCAAAGGATAGTGAGGCACAAGAGGCTGCTCTGAGTCGGGAAATGAAAGCCAAAGAAGAACTGTCCTCAGCCCTGGAGAAGGTGCAGGAAGAGGCCCGTCAGCAGCAGGAGACATTGGCTGTTCAAGTGAGTTATGATGATGGCTGAAAGTTATCAGTGTATTTATGCTGCTGCAAATTAAGCAATGCATTAGCTAGTTTGAGCCAAACCTTATGTAGTGGTTTCTGTATTAAACTTCCTTTGTATCTTGTTATATATTTTCCATAGTGTTGCATTGTATTCAACTTAGATCTAGTTTTTAGTATTTTGTGTTATTTTACTTTAATTTACTGTGTTTTATTTTATTGTGAAGGTACAGTTACAGGAAGGGAGAAATAGAAAAATCTTCCATCCTCTGACTCATATGCTAGACAGCAGCAGGCAGGGCCGGGCCAGGCAGAAAGCAGTCTCCAGTGTCTTTTGCAGGGGCCCAGCAGTTGAACCATCTTCTGTTGCTGAAGCAGGTGCATTAGCACAGAGCTGGATCAGAAGAGAAGTAACATGACCTCCAGCCAGCACTCATGGGATTGAGCAGCAGCTCAGTCCACTGGGTCACGGCACTGACTGCAACTTAAAAAAAAAAAAAATTGTTGGTTAAAATAATGTTTACATTGGGCCTGGTGCGATAGCGTAGTGGTTAAAGTCCTCGCCTTCAAGTGCCGGGATCCCATATGGGCGCCGATTCTAATCCCGGCAGCCCTGCTTCCCATCAAGCTCTCTGCTTGTGGCCTGGGAAGGCAGTTGAGGACGGCCCAAAGCCTTGGGACCCTGCACCCGCGTGGGAGACCTGGAGGGGATCCTGGCTTCAGATTGGCTCAGCTCCAGCTGTTGCTGCTGCTTGGGGAGTGAACCATCGGATGGAAGATCTTCCTCTCTGTCTCTCCTCCTCTGTGTGTCTGCATTTCCAATAAAAATAAGTATAATAATAATAATAAAAACAATATTATGAAAGTGGGGCTGGCACCATGGCGGCATAGTAGGTGAAGATCCAGCTATAACACTTTCATCCTCTATGGGTGCCCTTCATATCCTGGCCGCAGTGGAGGTTGGCTCAAGTCCTTGGGTCCCTGTACCCACGTGGGAGAGCAGGAGATCCAGAGGAAATTCCTGGCTTCAGATAGGGTCAGCTCTGGCCACTGCAGCCATTTGGCAGTGAACCAGCATATAGAAGGTTGCTCTGTCTCTTCTCTCGGTAACTCTACCTTGGGGGCGGGGGGAAAGAAAGGAAAGAAGAGTACTGTGAAAGCTAGGATTCCTTTTTCATGAGAAGAGCACATAGGAGGGACAAGTCAAAAGCTCATGGAATTATAGACTTACTTTGAAAAGCTTTCTGTAGTTTTTTCATTAGGTATTTTCCTGTGAGCTTTTGAAGACACCTTGTATACATGGGTTAGCACAAAAAACCAAATCTTTTAATTTCATTTTCTCTGAGCTTTTTGAATGTACGTAAATATAAAATTTCATAACAGTTCATTTTATTCTGAAGCTTGGTTTTTTCTTTCAATTTGTTTTATTTATTTGAAGAATGACAAATTTATTCACTGGTTTATTCATCATATGCCTACAAGAGCCAGGGCTGAAGATTCAATCCTAACGTCACATGGATGGCAAGAATCCAGACTTGAGTCGTCACCTGCCGTCTCCCAAGGGTGCTCATTAGCTAGGGTCAGAAATGAAGCTGGCAGGGTCATGACCACTGTAGCAGATGTCTACTACAGGATGTGAGAAATTTAATGTTCCTTTAAACCTGTTGGCATGATGTTTTCCAAAAAGCATATTGTGATTACAGTGTGTTTAGGGGTGTGTGTTGTGCTTTGTTTTCATAGTTCATCTTGCTCCTATCATGCTCTACTTTTTGCTTTTTTTGTTGTTGGTGTTGAAAGATTGATTCATTTCAAAGTCAGAGTTAGAAACAGAGAAAGAGGGACAGAGAGGACCTTCCAGCCACTGATTGACTTCCCAGAGGACTGCAGGGCTGGAGCTGGGTCTGTCCGAAGCTAGGAGCAAGGAGGTCCTTCTGGATGTTCCGTGTGGGTAGCAGGGCTCCAAGTCCTCGGCCCATTTTCTACTGCTTCTCCAGGCATGCTGGCAGGGAACTGAATAGGAAGTGGCTGAATAGCAGATGGGACTCGATCTACGGCCAATATGGGATGCTGGTGCTACAGATGGTGGCTTACCTACTGCCCCAGGGTACTGGCCCCAGTCTGTTTGTTCATGTCAGAATGTATGGTTGCTTAGTCTTTCTTTAGTATTACATGGCTGGGGTTGTGCTTATACACATTTATATGCTTTTCGTTGCTTAGCAGAATGTTTTATTAAGTAGTTATTTTAAAAATTTTGGAATTGCTTGGGGTGAATATTTGTGATAATCCCATGTAAAGCTAATTTTCTAGTAGAAAGTATTGTACATGATCAATAGGTCAACACAACACATAGTAATTACAAAATTTAGTATTGTGACAGTATGCTTTCTGTTTTCTCTTACAGGTGGGGGACCTTAGGCTGGCATTGCAACGTGCAGAACAAGCTGCTGCCAGGAAAGAGGATTATTTACGCCACGAGATCGGTGAACTCCAGCAGGTACCGTCACGGATTTCCTAAATACAAATCCAAGAAGAATGTTTTCCTAAAAATAAAGTTGATTCATTGAGATTCATGGAACTGAGGAGTTCACTGTGCATTAGTCATTTGTTGTACTAATTTTTTGAGTGTTTATTTTCATCTGCTTGAAATGTTGAGAGTGTACCTTTTCATGAGAGAGGGAGAGAGAGAAGATAGATTTATGTACTGACACGTTCCCCCCAAACCTTGAAAAAGCCAGGAGCCTGGAGCTCCGTGTGGATCTCCCACATTGGTGGCAGGCCAAGCACTTGAGTCATCATCTCTGCCTCGCAGGGTGCATTAGCAGAAAACTGGATTGGAAGTGGAGATACCAGGACATGAACCAGTATGTCAGTACGGGATGAAGGCATTTCAAGTGGCAACTTAAGTTTTTTTTTTTTTTTTTTTTTTTTTAAAGATTTATTTATTTTATTACAAAGTCAGATATACAGAGAGGAGGAGAGACAGAGAGGAAGATCTTCCGTCCGATGATTCACTCCCCAAGTGACTGCAACGGCCGGTGCTGTGCTGATCCGAAGCTGGGAACCAGGAAGTTCTTCCAGGTCTCCCACATGGGTGCAGGGTCCCAAAGCCTTGGGCTGTCCTCGACTGCTTTCCCAGGCCACAAGCAGGGAGCTGGATGGGAAGTGGAGCTGCCAGGATTAGAACCAGCGACCATATGGGATCCCGGGGCATTCAAGGCGAGGACTTTAGCCGCTAGGCCACGCCGCCGGGCCCGGCTATGTGCTTGTGGCTTTTGTGAATGAGAGCAGAATGAGCACCCTGTAAGTATATATATGGTGGGCTGGCATGGCAGCTCAACTGGCTAATCCTTCGCTTTAAAGAGCCAGCATCCCATATGGATACCAGTTCATGTCTCAGCTGCTCCACTTCACTTCCAGCTCCCTGATATTGGCCTAAGGAAGCAACAGAGGTTAACCCAAGGCCTTGAGACCCTGTACCCACTTAGGGGACCCAAAAGAGGCTCTTGGCTATCCTGTCTTCAGATCAGCTCAGCTCTGGCCATTGCAGCTAGTAGAGGAGCGAACTAGTAGATCGAAAAATCTTTCCCTCGCTGTCTGTTTCTGTAAACCTACCATTCCAATAAAATAAATCTTAAAATACACACACACACACATGCACACGCATGCACACACACACACGAGGCCGGCATTGCTGTATATAGTACTGCAGAAGCCATCTGGGTGCTGGCTCAAGTCCTGGCTGTTCTGCTTCTGATCCAGCTCCGTTGTCTTGGCCTTGGCAAAGTAGCACATGATTACCCAAGTACTGGTCCTCTCCCACCCTCATGGAAGACTTGACCAAAGCTCCTGGTCCTGACTTCTACGGGCCCCGCTCTGGCCATTGTAGCTGCTGGGAGTGAACCGGCAGATGAGAGATCTCTCTCTGTCTCTTTCCCTAAGTGTGTTTTTCTTTCCATAGCTCTGGCTTTCAAATGAATAAATAAATCTTAAGAAAAAGCACAGAAAACTCGTTGATTTTGTTTTTAATAGCTTGTTAGTGATGATTAGTCTTTGATTACTGTGGAGTGGGTGATCAGTGCCTGCTTACAATGCCACTGCTTTTGACCAGTTTTCAGTTATTGGATGCATATAGGGAGAGGAAAATAATTCAGGTTGATCTTTCTCTTTTTATCAATAACTGAAAGTAGCTGGATGAAGAGGCAGCACTGAGAGGTTTGTGTGAGCTCTTTTATCTTCATATAGTCAGAGACTGTCCTAGAAATGCTTTGTAAAGAAGCGCTTACTTAGATATTTCTTAACAGTTCAAACTGAAGGATTGAATAGTTGGAAAAATAACTTTAGAAAGCAAATAATTCTCTTCTGGAAAAAATACTTTGTTTCTGAAATCCCTCATAAGTCTGAGTTTGTTAGTATTTTCAGTAGTTTTAATTGCTGTCTGTGGTGATAACTTAAGATGTCATGATTCAGAGACTTCAAGAAGCAGAGAATCGAAACCAGGAACTGAGTCAAAGTGTTTCATCAGCATCCAGACCATTGCTTCGGCAGATAGAAAATTTGCAAGCGACTCTAGGATCCCAGACATCATCGTGGGAGAAACTGGAGAAGAATCTTTCTGATAGGCTTGGTAAGTGCTTTAATTTTTATGCTTAATGCCACAGCCTCTCTTGTTCGTATTTTAAAATAATGGTATGAAAGTTTGTGTGATCTAATGTTAGATTTTACATCTAACATCTTTTTACATCCTTTTCTGTTTCTTTATAAGACCTTAATTATGACTTTTAAGCAATTTTGTCTCTTATACGATGTGTCAGGTACTACCTAACATACTCCTGAGTAATTTTTTCATTCATTTTTATTGGCTACTGGTTTTGTGTTTCATTGTCTCTTGCTCGATCTGTTCCCAGTTTAGCTTGTCTGCAACAGTGCTTAGGGTGGTGATCAGATGTGACTCCAGTCAGGTATAGAATCCAGAAGTAGGATTGGTGCTGTGGTGTAGCAAGTTAGGATTCCGCCTGCAACGCTGGCATCTCATATGGGAATGGTTTGAGCTCTGGCTGCTCCACTCCTGATCCAGCTCCCTGCTAATGACCTGGGAAAGCAGCAGAGAATGACCCAGGTGCTTGGAGATTCCCACACCCACATGGGAGACCTAGGAGAAGCTCCTGGCTCCTGACCTCAGATTAGACCAGTTCTGTCTGTTGCAGCTGTTTGGGGAGAAGAGGGTGAGTCAGCAGATGGAAGATCTCTTATCTCTCTGTCTCTATAATTTTGCCTTTCAAATCAAAGTAAATCTTAAAAAAAAATTCCTGGAGCAAAGGTAAGTGCAAGAATTGTAAAGATGAAACCTTTAAAGAACAGTAAACTGAACTCAGAAGATTCCAAATTTTGTTTCTAAACAAACAGGTAACTTATGTTAGATTCAAGTAGTATGTTTTGGATTCACGAAAAATTCATGCACACTTAAAACTCTCTCATTTGAGAAGTACCATGGTGTAGTGATAAAAGCAGACCTAACATGGGCATTAAGAGACATGGACTGCAGCTGTTTTGTTTTATTTTGGATTATTCAGTTAGACTCCTCCTCTGAACTATTCCTTGTGAATCAGGAGTCAGTTTGATTAGTGGCTTTCAGATGATCTTCAGTGCCCTCTTGGGTTGCTCTGTACTGCTGTCTTGGTAAGAAAGATGCTCTCTAAGTAAGGTACTGTGCCCCTGCAGGCTGCTTGACATAAAATAGGACCTCCTAAGTCTACTTTTTTTTTTGAACCAGAGTGAGTTTATCTTTTTTCTTTTTAAATTTTATTTTAAATATTATTTACATAGTTGAGAGGGATGCCTATGTGGGCCTCTCATTAGCATGGGAGGGTCAGATGGTGGATGGTGGGTGGGACACATGTTTCAGTCTTTTTTTTTTCTTTTTTCTTTTTTCTTTTTCTCCTGTGTCTGCAAGGAAGAATGGGGAAAGGGCCGCTCCTTGCCGTCAAACTGCATTAGCATCCAGGGGTAGGGGATGCTACTTTGGTGCACCCCAGAGACCCAGCGAGTTTCCGAGGGTATTACCTGCATGGTCTTGATAGCCCTGAGCCATTGTCGGTTTTGTTGTCTGTTGATTGACAAAGTGCACCTTCATGCATCCGCAGACCTAGGAACATGGTGCCAAGCTTGGCCAGGAAAATGGTCCAACTTGTGCTTTCCATCCTCTGATGAGGCTGTTGGTGTTCCCTGCTGACGTGGATGAGCTGGCCACCGTGTTCTCTGAGCGCATCTGTACGTGCTGCCCACTGCACAGGCATCAGCAGCTGAGGAGGCTGAGTCCCTAAACATGTACTTTGGGTCAGACTATATGTGCTGTGATTTTTTTTTCCTGTAGTTAAGGTCTCAGTCCAGTGGTGCATTCAGGAAATCCCTCAGGAAACCATGCCTGGGGTGACCTCAGACTTGACTTTTGTATGCCAGCCAGTGCCAATACTGACTGGTAGATGTAGCTTGGTCAGTTCTACCTCAGCCTTATATATCACACGAACTGAAGGGTGCTGTGGCTCAGCCAAACCTAGCCCAACCAGCCTGTCACAGACCCAGTCTTCAGACATAGCAGTGGGTGCCCTGGCCTGGTTGGGGCGACTCCCTATTACCCCCATTAGGCCTGCCCCTAGCCCCAGGCTTTGCACATTCCAACCTCTGCTGCTGTCTAGCTTAGTCCACATCCCATCCAGCTCTCATGAACACCCATGGGTGCTACAGCTTAGCTCAGCTCAGTCTGCCCCCAGATATAATCCTCAAGTATGCTGATAGGTGCCCTTGCCTTGTCCAGCCTAACCCTCCCCCTGCCCTGGTTCTTGTGCTAACTAGCAATAGATATAGCCTGGCAGACAGTGCCCAAAGTTCTCCTGCTAGGTATGTTTTTTCCAGCCCCAGTACTGTACCTCTCAGGAGATACTGTGGTCCAGCCTCATATGACTCGCACCAAGTCCCAGCATTTGCCAGCTGGTGCTGCAGCCAAGTTCAGCTGGCCTATACCTATTCTGGCTCTCATGCATGTTAGTGGGTGTAACAGTCTAGCAGTCTAGCTGTCTAGCTCAGCAGGAGCCCAGCAAGGGAGTCCCTGAAGTTCCCTTACCAGGCCAGTTCCCAGTCCTGGATCTTGTGTGTGCCAGCAGGCACTGCGGTCCAGTTTCAGATAGCCTGCCTCCAGTCACAGCTCTTGCCAGCAGATGCAGCAGCCTAGCCCAGCCTGGCGCACCCCAGCCTTCATGTGAACTGGTGGATATTGTGGTCCAATCTGACCTGCGCCCTGTCCTGTCTCTCACTTGTCCCAGTGTGTACTGTGAACTGACCCTGCCTGGCATGTCCCCATGCCCAGCTCAAATGTGTGCCGGTGGGTGCTACAGCCCTGGCTTTTGTGCTTACCCACAGGAGCTGTGCCTAGCAAGGTAGTTTCCCAAGTTACCCTACCAGGTCCACTCCCAGCACTGGATCTCGCACGTGCCTGTGGGTGCTGCTGCCCAGACTGACATGCCCAGCCAGCTCCCACCAGGAGCCAGGAACTTCATCTGGGTCTGTTATGTAACTACACTGGCTCAAGCAAGTGGGCCATTTTGTGCTACTTTCCCAAGCACATTACCAGCAAGATGGATCAGAAGTGGAGCAGCTGGAACTTAAACCAGTATTCTGATATGAGAACTGGTATCAGTGTTGCAAGCAGTACTTTAACTCACTGTGCTACACTACTGGCACTCCAAACTGTACAGCATGAGGCATTTTGTCTTTTTTCCGTCTCTCTAATTCCTGGAAGTTCAAGTGATTGTATCACTAGTTCAGTCTTATCACTGAGTGTTAATCTGTGGCAAGTATCTGTTGATGACATCTAGGCTGATTGCAGGATTTGACTGTCATGCCAAAGGCTGCTGCTAACATTTCTGCACAGGGTTCAGTGTGGACACCAATTTCCTTGTCTCTGGAAACATGTCCAAGGACATTTCTCTTGCTGATAATAGTGGTAATTTCATATGCAGTTTCTTTTTTTTTTTTTTTTAAGATTTATTTATTTTTATTAGGTAGATTTATGGAGAGAAGGAGAAACAGAGAAGAAAATCTTTTACCCACTGGTTCACTCCCCAATGGTTGTAGTGGCCGGAGCCTGGAGTGAGGAGCCAGGAGCCTCAAGGACTGCCCTGTAGGTACAGGGTCCCAAGGCTTTGGGCCGTCCTCTGCTGCTCTCCCAGGCCACAGGCAGGGAGCTGGGTGGGAAGTGGAGCAGCTGGGACACAAACTGGAGCTTCTAAAGTGTCCTGATGCTTGCAAGGGGGAGGATTAGCAGTTGAGCCATCGCACCAGGCCCGCATATGCATTTCCTTAGGAAGATGCTGAATTATTTCCAGAGTGGCTGTACATATAAAGGTATTTTTTTTTAATATTCTTGCTAGCGTTTTGTGATATTCCAATTATTCATTCATCCATTTATTTGAAAGGTAAAGCATCACAGAGAAAAGGTAGAGAGAAAGGAAGATCTTCCATCCACTGTCCCACTGCGCAGATGGCTGCAACAGTTGGGGCCGTGCCAGGCCAAAGCCAAGAGCCTGGAATGCCGTCCAGGTCTGGCTCTTGGGTGGGCACCATCATCATGCCCTCCCATGCACATTGGCAGGGAGCTAGATCCAGAGTAGAGTTGTCACGACTTGAACCAGTGTGCCAGTACAAAATGCTGGCTGTGCAAGTGGTGGCTTAACCTGAGCTGCACAACAGTGTCCGCCAGCCCCCCATTCAGGCAGGAGTGTGGTCACAGTTCATGTGCTTATTTCCCATTTGTCTGTTGTTTGCAGTGAAATATATGGTAAAGGTTTTTGCTTATTTTTTATCTGAATTGTTTAATTTCAGATGTTGAATTTTGAGATTCTAGAAACTAGTCCTCAGTCTGTGATTAGCATTCAGTTTCTCCCAGTTTACAGCTTGTTTGTTCAACTTTTTCACATACAATAAAAGTTAAAATTTTGAAGTTCATGTTGTCAGTTTTCCTTCATGATCTATGCTTTTGGTGTCAAACCTAAGTATACTTTGCCTAGCTCTGGATCCTGAAGATTTTCTTCTGTGTTTTTTCCCTAAAACTTTTATGCTTTTTGTTTGTCTGTGAATCTGGATTTTTGGTGTTCATATGTGATGCTGTGTCCAGGTTGAGGTTCATGTGTGTTTTTTTGCTTAAGGTTTTCAACTTGCTTAGGACTATTTGTTGTTCTTAAAGCAAGGATCTACTTTCAAATTTAAATTCTTTGGGAAAAGAATGATAGAGCAGGTATGAATTAAGATCGCCTTCTTTATTTTAGTAGGCAGTCCTATCTTACAGTCAGTAGCCCACAGTTAAGCACCATTAAAAATTTGAAGAATTAACTTGGTATCTTGGTTTCTCAGGTATATTGAAGTGTGATTTTTTTTTCCTCCTATCCCACAATTAGGTGAATCGCAGACCTTGTTGGCAGCAGCAGTTGAAAGAGAGCGAGCAGCTACAGAAGAACTGCTTGCCAACAAAATTCAGATGTCTTCCATGGAGTCACAGAATTCTCTGTTAAGACAGGAAAACAGTAGATTTCAGGCCCAGCTAGATTCAGAGAAAAATAAGCTAAGAAAATTAGAAGATCAAAATAATCGGTGAGCATGTTTTTTGAATGATAGTAATGTTCCTGATAATTTGATCAGATTTTAAAGCACTTTTTTAATTTAAAGTATGCTGTTGGCTGTTATCTTTACAGCGCTGAGAACCAGATAGTTTCAGGGTCATTAGTAATAAATTATTTTTTTTTTTTTTAAGATTTATTCATTTTATTACAGCCAGATATACACAGAGGAGGAGAGACAGAGAGGAAGATCTTCCATCTGATGATTTACTCCCCAAGTGAGCCGCAACGGGCCGATGCGCGCCGATCTGAAGCCGGGAACCTGGAACCTCTTCCGGGTGTCCCACGCAGGTGCAGGGTCCCAATGCATTGGGCCGTCCTCGACTGCTTTCCCAGGCCACAAGCAGGGAGCTGGATGGGAAGCGGAGCTGCCGGGATTAGAACCAGTGCCCATATGGGATCCCGGGGCGTTGAAGGCGAGGACTTTAGCCGCTAGGCCACGCCGCCGGGCCCAGTAATAAATTATTATAGTAAGTTTGTACTGTAACTCATTGGCTCTTGTAGAGATTTTTAAAATTTTACAAAATTTTTTGTTTGAATTGCTAGGGAAAGGATTCATATCTTGTTCTTTTTTAAAGGGTCTATAACATCATAAAATAGTTTGGTGGCTGGTCATTGGTTTATTTTTATATTGTAAGGGTTTTAGCAGTGTTCCAGTCTTTTTGGTTTTTTAAGAGGTACTTTTCTAATTTCTTTCTTTTCTTCTTCTTTTTTTTTAATTTCAAAGGCAGATTTAGAGAAGAAGAGACAAAGAGAAGAAAAATCTTGCATCTGCTGGTTCATTCCCCAATTGGCGACAAGGATTGGATCCGAGCTGATTCTTAGCCAGGAGCCAGGGGCTGCAGGGGGCCATCCTCTGCTCCTTTCACAGGCCATAAGCAGGGAGCTGGACATGAAATGGAGCAGCTAGGACATGAATCAGCACCCCTTGAAATGCCAGTGCTGGCAGGAGAAGCATTAGCCTGTTGAGCCACTATGCCAGCCCCTGTTGCAGTTTTCTGAATGAATCTGTGGGTTCTTAGATGGGGCTCTGCTTGTGGCCTGGGAGGGCAGTGGGGGATGGCCTGAATTCTTGGAACCCTGTATCTGCATAGGAGAAGAAGAAACTCCTGGTTCCTGGTTTCAAATCAGCTCAGTTCCACCAGTTGCTGCCATTTGGGGAGTCAAACAGGAGATGGAAGATCTTTCTCTCTGTCTCCTTTTCTCTGTAAGTCTACTTTTCCAATAAAAATAAGTAAGTCTTAAAAAAAAAATAAGAAAATCATGAATATGAAATTCACCTATTTGAAATTAATGTGTTTTTTTTTTAACACTCCGACTTTTCTTTCAGAGCTTTGCAGTGTACAAAAGATAACCAAGGAAAAATGACTTGTAGAGTAGCATCTGATCTTTCAGCAGCATGTTCATAGAACCCCCGATAAGGTTTTTCAAACTCTGAGGCACTTTAGAATGTTATATTCAGAAGCCTAACACAGAATATCAGCAGATAAGATGCACAGAAGTAGAGCTTATGGTTCTTTCTGAGTCAAACCCAGGTGATCTAGAACTTCGTTCAGAAATGATATCGAGTTGGTAATAAAAATGATTGCTAACATTTAACAAATCAGTAATGTAATTTGTAATTGTACTATCATCTTTTTTATACCATTTAATTTCTTGGTTTAATAGATATCAAGTCGAATTAGAAAACCTGAAAGATGAATATGTAAGAACACTTGAAGAGACAAAGAAAGAAAAGGTATTTCACTTTTTTTTTTTAAGTTTTATTCATTTTTATTGGAAAGTCAGATACACAGAGAGAAGGAGAGACAGAGAGGAAGATCTTCCGTCTGATGATTCACTCCCCAAGGGGTCACAATGTCTGGAGCTGCGCCAATCCGAAGCCGGGAAGCTGGAACCAATTCTGGGTCTCCCATGCAGGAGCAGGGTCCCAAGGCTTTGGGCAGTCCTCGCTTGCTTTCCCAGGCCACAGGCAGGGAGCTGGATGGGAAGCGGGACCACCAGGATTTAGCTACTAGGCTGTCACACTTGGCCCATATTTCACTTACTTCGTATGGTGCACGATGGAGAATTATTACGGGTGGCAGTGTGCTAGTAAAATAATGACATGAAGTACATGGTGCCATTGCTTTTGGAACTTGGTTTGTAGTAATAAAGCATACTGTTTATTCATTTTTTAATCTTTTAGATTGACTTATTAGGAAAACATGAGTAATTAACTCTCTCTCTCTCCATTAGACACTACTGAATAGTCAATTAGAAATGGAAAAAATGAAAGTGGAACAAGAAAGGAAGAAAGCCATTTTCACTCAAGAAGTAATAAAAGAAAAGGTTACTATTTGTTATCTGTTGGTATAACCTTATAGTTGTGATTAATTATTGATTGCTTTGAATTTGAGCTGTGATTTATAAGATCGATTTTTTGACTTAAATCAATCAAGTGATGAATTTTAGTGCTATGAATAGTGTCCTGCACAGGGTGGATCCGAATTTGAACATTATCTAAGGAGATGTGATTTCTAGGATTTGAATTATAGAACTTGCCTGTTTAATTTTCTGGTCTCTAATGTAAAGTAATGCACCTTTTGTGGCCTATTAGACACCTTAGGAGTAAAACTGGCTTGTTCTCTTTCTTTCTGGTTAATGAAGATAATGTTTCTGAAGTGAATTTTATAAAGTTAAAAATGTTAGATTCTTATAGTTAGTATAATACATTCAGAATACCTGTGTGTCAATTCAAATTACCCTTAGAATATATTTGGAATTTTGAAGCTACACTTAAAATGGATAAGCCAGAAACTTTATGGTATGTAAAACTTTTTGATAATTTGCTTTTAAAAGATGTAGGTTTAAATGGGTGGTGTGTTACATGAAGCAGTTAATTTGTGTAACGGAACAAAAACATTCTCATGCTTGAAAAACTGCAAGCAGCTATGTTATTAAAATGTAACTAAGTCCCATAGTGATTTGGTGAAGTCTATCTATACTTTTAATTACTAAATATTGAACCTCGGTTAAGACTGCTGACTATTCAGCTCTCACATCTATACCATTTTGAGGGACAAACAGAATGAGTTTTGTTTTTTTTTTTTAAAAAGATTTATTCATTTTATTACAGCCAGATATACACAGAGGAGGAGAGACAGAGAGGAAGATCTTCCATCCAATGATTCACTCCCCAAGTGAGCTGCAACGGGCCGGTGCTGTGCCGATCTGAAGCCCGGAACCTGGAACCTCTTCCAGGTCTCCCACACGGGTGCAGGGTCCCAAAGCTTTGGGCCATCCTTGACTGCTTTCCCAGGCCACAAGCAGGGAGCTGGATGGGAAGTAGAGCTGCCGGGATTAGAACCAGCGCCCATATGGGATCCTGGGGCATTGAAGGCGAGGACTTTAGCCGCTAGGCCACACCGCCGGGCCCCAGAATGAGTTTTTATTTCATTATTCCCTGAAACTTTTCTTGTTTTGTTCTGTTTTTTTGATCTTTAATCAGAATGGTTTTTCTTCTTTACTTCTAAGGAACGCAAGCCTTTTTCTGTGTCTAGCACTCCAACTTTGTCACGGTCGAGTTCTATAAGTGGAGTTGATATGGCCGGACTACAAACATCTTTTCTTTCTCAGGTGATGTTTTATTTCTTACTTGGTTATTAAGCTGAATAATGATACAGTGGATATGCAGATGAAAGTTTGCCTATAATCATGACCTTGCCGTTGCATAGGCATTGTGTTCATTTGTGTGTTTGTAAAGGAGTGCCCGTTGCAGTGATGAAATATTGATGTTTTTTCTGCTTGTGATAAAGTCATAGAGCTTTTAAAGTAAGAATAGACTGAGCCATTTTGTTTGAGCCTGGTGATGGAACTGCCTGGGTGCTAACTGAGTAACCGGGTTTTCTTTCCCTAGCAGGATGAGTCTCATGATCACTCATTTGGACCAATGTCTGTGTCAGCAAATGGAAGCAACCTGTATGAAGCTGTGAGGATGGGAGCAGGATCAAGCATTATTGAAAATCTACAATCTCAGTTAAAGTTACGGGAAGGAGAAATTACTCACTTACAGGTATTGGCAAAATGTGGCATAGAAGAAGAAGCAATTTTGGGATTGAATGAATAGCCTATGATTTCCAATTGAATTCTGAGCAAACTGAGAAATAAGATGAAAAGGCAGCTCATGAAACCCAAAATGTGTCACATGTGTTAATGATACAGTGTAACTGGAGAAATGAACTGAATGAGACAGCCAGTTGATTGCCAGGATAAGGGAAACTTACACCTTCTCCCTGACAGTGCTGGAGCAGGCTCTCACCTGCTGCCCCTGCCCCAGTGAGGTTTCAGTATATTGTGGAGCTACTTTCAGGCAGCCCTATCTCAGTAGAGTAAAGGAAGTTCCTGAGCTAGCTGTGTCCCTGTTAGTCTTCTCCAGCAATCTCAGCAAAGAATGTGTAAGGGAATGAGAGGCAGAAACTGAAACACTTTTACATGGAAAGAAACAACATCAGCGGAGAGAGAGCATCCTCTCATCTTATTATTATTTTGCTTTTTAAAATTGTGTGCCTGGGAAATCTTAAAGTGTCTTAGCGATGTTTGAAGCTAAGCTAGACACATACATAATCAGAAATGAGCAAAAAATTTCTCCTTCTGTTCCCATTATGTGTTCTTGAGTCTATGAAAGTATTACTCTTTTTTTTTTTTTTTAAGATTTACTTATTTATTGTTATTGGAAAGTCAGTAAGACTTACAGAGGGAAGGAGAATCAAAGAGAATGGTCTTCCATCTGCTGGTTTGTTGGGAGCACTGACAATGCCCTGCCCTAAGATGGCGCCTGGACCCTGCTTCCTCTTGGAGACAGGTTTCAGGAAGTGCCCTGTGATTGGCCCTTTACTGCTTGCCTCAGGCGTGTAAGCTGATTGGATAAGCCAGGGGCCTTGGGGGAGGGGTGAGGAGGTTCTCTGTGTAACGGAAATAACGGAATTAACTGACTTAACTGAAGGCTTCTGGGTAACGGATTTAACGGATAGGAGGGATATATAAGCCAGGGGCTTCTGCCCCAAAGAAGGAACTGAAGGTTGGAATAAAAGTGCCTCTGAAACGCTCTCCAGTATCGGGTGATTTCTTCCGCGGGACGGGAGACACCGATACTGGTTCACTCCTCAAATGGCTACAGTGGCTGGAGCTGAACTGATTCAAAGCCAGGAGCCAGGAACTTCTTCCAGGTCTTCTGCTATACAGGTTCAGGGTCCCAAGGCTTTGGACCTTCCTCCACTGCCCTCCCAGACCACAGACAGGGAGCTGAATGGGAAGTGGAGCAGCTGGGACACAAACCGGTGCCTTTATGGGACCCCGACCCTTGCAAGGTGAGGATTTAAGCGTTGAGTCATTGCACCAGCCCAGAAATACTAACCTTATCAGGAAGAACTTAAATTGGCAGGAAAAAAAAAGGTCAAAGTAATCTCAGTATCCCGTATGTGTGTGTGGGCAGTATGTTGTGCTTGACGGCTAGCATTTATTTCTTTGTTAGTGATAGTTCCTATTGGTATGATTTAATGTACTTGGGACTACGTTAAAGTGTGTTTTTATTCTCCTGGGTTCCAGAAGCAATTCAGAATAACTTGAACATATGTATCATTTCCTTAGATTATTTTGTGTGTATCACATATACAGCTATATCTCAATGTCGTATTTCCAAGGACAATCAGGACTTTTTCTGTCATTTTTTTAACTTAAGGAGCTAACTCAAATATGTTGACATACTTGTTTCTTCAAAAATTGCCCATTAAATACTTTTTGTGTTAGTGTGTTAGTTAAACAAGAGATTCAGACTGTCTTATGGTATTTTGCAGCTAGAAATTGGCAGTCTAGAAAAAACTCGCTCAATAATGGCTGAAGAGCTGGTTAAATTAACAAATCAAACTGATGAACTTGAAGAGAAAGTGAAGGAGATACCAAAACTTCGAACTCAGCTAAGAGTAAGTACTTTTTAACTTAAGGATGTGTTTTAAGATATTTTAATCCATTACATAATATCTCATTTTTTATTTACATAAAATGTATATACATGCTGAAGTGATTTCTTTGGAAATTAAGAGCATTAATGTTTGAGTAAGGACATTTAAAGATAAGTTTATTTATATCATTAATAGGCAAAATATTTTTATAATATTTGTCCCATTATAGAAAAAATAAGTAAATTTTAGTTTTTTTTAAAAGACTTATTTTTATTGGAAAGTCAGATATACAGAGAGGAGTGACAGAGAGGAAGATCTTCCATCCGATGATTCACTCCCCAAGTGAGCACAACGGTCGGTGCTGGATCCAGGAGCCGGGATCCAGGAGCTTCCTCCAGGTCTCCCACGTGGGTAAAAGGTCCTAAGGCTTTGGGCCGTCCTCGACTGCTTTCCCAGGCCACAAGCAGGGAGGTAGATGGGAAGTGGAGCTGCCAGGATTAGAACCGGAGACCATATGGGATCCAGGCATGTGCAAAGCAAGGACTTTAGCTGCTAGGCCACCATGCCAGCCCTAAATTTTACTTTTTAAAAAATGTATTTGTTAGGGCCAGTGTGATCCTAACAGGCTGGTCCCCCGCCTTGTGGTGCCAGCATCTCATATGGACACCAGTTCTTGTCCTGATTGTTCCACCTGTGATTCAGCTCTCTACTTATGGCCTGGGAAAGCAGTGGAGGACGGCCCATGTGGGAGATCCAGAAGAAGCTCCTGGTTCCCAGCTTTGGATCAACTCAACTTTGATTGTTGTGGCCATTTGGGGAGTGAACCACCTGATGGAAGACTTTCTCTATACCTCCTTCTCTCTGTGTAAAATCTGCCTTTCAAATAAAAATAAATAATTTTTAAAAATGTATCTGTTGAGGGCCTGGCGTGATAGCATAGCAGTTAAAGTCCTCACCTTGAACGCGCAGGCATCCTTTATGGGCGCCAGTTCTAATCCTGGCAGCCTCGCTTCCCATCCAGCTCCTTGCCTGTGGCCTGGGAAGGCAGTGGAGGATGGCCCAAAGCTTTGGGACCCTGCACCCGCGTGGGAGACCCGGAATTGGCTGCTGGCTTTGGATTGGCTTGGCTCCAGCCGTTGCGGCTCACGTGGTGAGTGAACCATCGGATGGAAGATCTTCCTCTCTGTGTCTTTTTTTTGTCTTTTTTTAAGATTTATTTTAGTTTTATTGGAAAGTCAGATGTACAGAGAGGAGGAGAGACAGAAAAATCCTCCGTCCGATGATTCACTCCCCAAGTGCGCGCAATGGGGAGCTGGATGGGAAGTGGAGCCGCCGGGACCAGAACTGGCGCCCACATGGGATCCCGGTGGGCTCAAGGCGAGGACTTTAGCCGCTAGGCCACGCCATCAGGCCCTCCTCTCTATATCTTCTCCTCTCTGTATATCTGCCTTTTCAATAAAAATAATTTTTAAAAAAATGCATCTGTTGAAAAGGATAAATACAGACCAGGGTAGAGACAGAGAGATCCCACATTTGCTGGGTCACCACCTATATGACTTCAGCATGTGGGACTGGCCGGGCCTAAGGCAGGAGCCAGGAGCTGGGTACACATCTCCTATTTGGGGATGGGTATGTGCAGTTGGTCCATTGTGTGCTGCTTTCTAGACACATGAAGAGCTGGATTGGAAGTAGAGCAGCCAGGATATGAACCAGCACCCATATGGGATACAAACATTGCATGTGACCTTAAGAACTAAGTTTTATTTACCTCATTCATAGCATTGCACTTCACATGATCTTAATAGTAGTTTATTCATTTAATCTCAACCTATGCGTGTATGTGTGTATAAGTATCTCATCACAATTACTGCAGTAAGATACTAGGAGATTCAGTTACGCTGTAAACAAGAATACGTATTTATATATATATATATAATACCAAGGAATATTTAAGCCAAAAACAGGGACAAGCCTCACTGAGTGTGTTTAAACTTATGGGCTACAAAAGAGACTGAAGTATAACGTGTGTGGGAGAAAGCTGGAGATGTAATTAAGGAGTGAGATGGCTTAGATTGACAGTCATCACTCTTGATTTTTTTCCTAATTCTTTAATTTATTTTAAAATTTTATGATTATCATTTATTATGATTATTTTGCTGTTCTATCGTAGTGTATAAATCCCTTTTCTGTTACGGTAGCAAAATGCTTGAAGATGATTACTTTATACAGAGGTCTCTCTTTTTGGATCTCTGATGAAAGTCTTCTGGGCTGTGTTACAAAATGGCCCGTGGCATCATCATGAGAGTGCACACAGAGATTACATGGTAGGGCATGAAGCCAGAAGAATTCAGAGGACAGGCTTATACTTGTTATAAAAGCCTATTAGAGAGAAGGAGAAATAAATAAATAAATAAATAAATCTCTTCCATCTGCTATCTCACTGCCTACACTGTGACATTTTAGGATTGAACCAGGCCCGTATGGGTCTCCTACAGGCATGGTAGGGAGCCAGATACTTGGGCCATCTTCTGCTGCTTTTCCAGGTTCAGTATCAGGGAGCTTGAACGGAAGTGGAATAGCCAGGACTTCAGTGAGAGCTCGTATGAGATGCCAGTATTGCAGGCTGTGGCTTTAACCCTTTATGCCACTTTAGTTGTACAGTGTTGATCCCCTAATAACCTATTCTTGCTAGAACTTACTTAATCTGTTCATGAGACATTAATGCCTTTGCTGATGGATGCCTCCACTGACCTAATGACCTACTCAGCCCCATTTAAAAGGTTCTACCACCTCTTAATATTACTGCATGAAGACCAAGCCTCCAGCATAGGAACCCTTGCAGGACAAACCACATCCAACCCATATCTGAGTAAAAATTATAACATTTAAGCTGGAGTGTGAGTTTAATTTTTAAGATAGATAAATGTTAGATAAAAATTGCACCAAAACCGCGGGACTACCGAGACCAGAATGATGATAAAACCAGGTTTGTTAAGATCTGCTCCCGGATGAGGTTCACCGGGGTCTGCAAGGTAAAGGGCCGCTGAAGTGGCACAGACTGAGACGCGCCTAGCTTAAGCAGTGGTGGTCAAGGTATGTGTTGTCTTCTGATTGGTCAGCTCCACTTAAATGAGTTGGGGGCGTTTATTCTGCTTGGGAACTTTTGGTGTCACCTAGGGGCTTTCTGTCTGCTCCCTGCACCCCAGCCCTCTGGGCTAACAGTACATTTATTCAAATTGTAGGTTTTCCATGTAGTTACTCATTGTAAACAAATATATTTTTCAGGATTTGGATCAGAGATACAATACTATCCTGCAGATGTATGGAGAAAAAGCAGAAGAGGCAGAAGAACTTCGATTAGATCTTGAAGATGTAAAAAATATGTATAAGACTCAAATTGATGAACTTTTACGACAGAGGCTTGCTTAACTTCTGAAAATTGAGTTCTTAGTAAACTGAATGTAAACATTTAATATCTAACTGCAGACTTCAATAAATTCTTTTATAGAATTAGAAAATGGAATTTACTGTAGAATGCTGAAATTTGAAGATTTTTTGCAGTATGTAGTAATATTTGTGGTTAAATTATTTTGTGCAATATTTGAACTTTATTTTTGAAACTATTCTTTAAAGATTTATTTTTCAAAGCATCTGATTTTTTCTTTTTGCCTTAAATAGCACAGAAATTTATTACTTTATCCTCAGATCAGTGTGATTGGGGAAGGAGAATGGTGTTCATTTATGTATAGATATAAAAATAACTAATTGTCACTGTAATTTATATGTTTATGTATATTGACAGCATTTGAAAAGTAATATTAATGTACTGAAACTTTTAAATCTTTCATACAAATCTTTAACATGATTGCTACTCATGCAAATGTATATTAAATGTTGACGTAGGGAAGTTACTAAACCTGTGGCTATTAAAGTTTACACAGATTTTGAGTAGAAGTCACACTGACACTGAGATTTAAAGAATGAGTAACCTTAAAAAGTTTGCTCTGAAATTTTATTTTGCCCAGCTTCCACAATTCAAGTCCATAAATTTTGCTGTTTTTAGGTACCTGTATGGAGAAAGCTATACAAATTTAAAGGTGTTGAGACGTAAGTAAATAATAGAAAAATTTCAGTTAGATTGAGTTTGTAATGACATTAGTAACACTTAAGTGATTTTACTGTCCTATAAAATGAATCCAAAATAATGTCATCAGCGTAATTTTCTCTGAACATTTCCTGTTTGCATTTGTAAAACCTTGCTTTTGGGAACATTAAAAATTGTTTGATATTACAGAATGTCAGTAATATAAAAATAACATAAAATTGTAGGATTTCATTTAAAGTTGGTATTTTATATCTCTATGTTACTTAGCACTTAATTTTTTTCCATGAAGCTTTAAACACAGACATAACATGGGATAGCTTTGGAACACAGCTGTGCTTTCTTCCAAACGTTAATTCATTCAGAAGTTAACCAGGCTGTATTTTAGACCTGTGAAATATTTTGATACATTTTGTAACTGAGTGACATTTGACCACCTTTGTTTGCAAATTCAGCTGGCATTTAATGTTTTGGGTAAATAGTAGTGCTTTTGAGAATAACTGTAAGGAAAACCATCTTGACAGTTTTGGGGAACTTTCCAGGGCAGACCAAGTGACCTCATTTTTGTTTGTTTTGTATTCTGGGCAGTCTTTCTGTCACTGGATCTCTGATTTATGGCGTTAATAAATATTCTTTTGGTGTGAGCCGAATTCATAAAGTTAGTTTTCTGTGTTTTAGTGTTTAAAAACAAGTCTGTTAATTTTTTGTCAGCTTGATTTTTTTTTTTAATTTTCAGGAGCAGAATGACAAGACTAATGGCAATAAGAAATATTCAGAATATAGAAAATATGGGAAACTGAACTAGGCAAAATTCTGTGAAGCATTTGAAAGTAGGAGTTTAGGAATTATGCAGTGACCGTTATTTAAATCTCTGCGTATTCCCTTATATTCTTCTTTATTCATAAACTAAGAGTTGGTATTCACACTAATCTTGCTTTGATTACTGTTCTCTGAGATCTCGCAAGTCATGCCTAAGTTCAGAAGATGTACTGAGTCAGCCTCTTGGAAACCGCCAGGAAATGGCATACTGTCTGTTGAATAATTGGTTGTCACATGTTGCTGATTGTCATTAAAACTTCCCAGTCCATAAAATGTATTCTTAGTCTGATGGATAAGAAACTAGTTTAAAATTTGTTACCACCATGTTGAAAGAGAGGAAGACTGCTAATGATAGAAAAAGAATAAAAGAGGGGTGAGCTTCCTTGTTGGGTGACATAAATAGGACAAAGTACAGAATGCTTACAACTCTTAAGAGGTGCATTGAAATTAACCTTTCTTGCCTTATGTTTGCCTTTTTTTTTTTTTGAGAACTTCCAGTTGTATAATGTTTAGCATGTGGAATGTACCAGATATTTCCGTATTGTGATTTAAGATATTATAACCTTGATCTAGGGAAACGTGAGTTTTTATGGTTAAGTAAATGAAAAGAAAGTTCAGGGAAGTTTCTTTTTTCTTCATGATATCTCAAATGACATGTTCATTTATTAATTTAAATTTTATTTGGACATATCAAGAGCATATAATTTGAAGTATTTACAGAATAGCCATAAGAAATAAGAGAAAGCGGTGCAGATATCATATTTTGTTTACTGTTGTTGGTTTAATACATATGTATGTTTATGTTCTAGTGTATTATAATTTTTCATTTCAGTTGAAGAAATGTTAATCTGATTTTTCCTATTATAGGTCAGTTTTAAACAATATAAATTTTCATAATGTTTTGTAAAGGGCTAAAAGTGTGATTAAGATTGCTACTATAATATTTTAATTCTTAATGAAAAACAATGTAAATAATAAACATGGATCTGATTTGAATAAAGCTTTTACAATAGTAATACTGTATTTCCTTTTTAACAGTTTGAGTGGTCAGTATCAGTGAATGAAGTTGGCATTGTTATAAAGATAAGTTCTATAGCCTTGGAAGCTGTATTTTAAGAAATTAAAGATAAGCCCAAATTTTATTATGAATTCTGCAAGCAGGAGTATTGCTAGTAAATCAAATGCAGTTTTTCTAATGAAGATAAGTATATGGAAAAATGTTAGTAGTAAGAATTGAGTAATTTTAACTATATCATGGTCAGCAACAGGGATCATTTGTGTCCATTTTTATTTGCAAGCAGTATCAAAACAGCCGTCTGAGGGCCAGTTGTACGGCATAGTGGGTAAAGCTGCTTCCTGTGACACCGGCATCTCATATGGGCACTGATTTGAGTCCTGGCTGCTCCGCTTCTTATCCAGCTCCTTGGGAATGCAGAGGAAGATGGCCCAAGTGCTTGGGCCCCTACAACCCATGTGAGGACTCAGAAGAACTTCCTAGCTCCTGACTTCGGATAAACCCAGCTCTAGCTGTTGCGCCCATTTAGGCAGTGAGCCAGAAGATGGAAGATCTCTCTCTGTCTTACCCTCTTTCTGTAACTGTTTCATGATTTATTTTTATTGGAAAGGCAGACTCACAGAGAGATCCTCTCATCCTCTGATTCACTCCCCAGTAGCCGCGACAGCCAGGGCTGAGCTGGTCTGAAAGCAGGAGCCAGGAGCTTCTTCCAGGTCTGTCATGCAGGTACAGGGTCCCCAGACCTTGTGTTATTCTCTACTGTTTTCCCAGGCCACCAGAAAGGAGCTGTAAGGGAACTGGCGCTGCTGGGATATGAACTGTGCTCACATGGGATCCTGGCAGATGCAAGGCGAGGATTTAGCCGCTAAACTATGCTGGGCCCTCTTTCTGTAACTCTTGACTTTGAAATAAATAAATGTTAAAGGAAAAAAATAAACTTAAATCTTTTTTAGATTTTCTAACATTTCTGTATTCAGATAATAACAGGTTGAAGGCATTGTCGCTGCCCTTCGCACAGGTAAGAGATTCCCTGTTCTTGAGTTTCTGATTTTTGCTTATTATTAAGCTGTTTGTTTCCTTTGAAGTATTTTCACGCTGTTGCTTTCACATAAGTGTTTTACTTTTTAGTATATCAAGTTCCTTTTACAAAAAATGTGTGTCTTTCTTAGTACTTCAGTACTTTTTTTTTCTGAAAAAGAACATCAAAAGAATCTTAAAGAGCTACAGAAGTCCATAATTGTCATATGGGAATTTATTCTTAGGGCTATCCAGAATCCCCTGTGCTGAAGGGCAGAGGGTATGTTCAGCATTGGCTCAGCTGGTTAAGCCACAAGCTGTGATGTAACCAGTTCTCATAGTAGAGCACTGCCTCAAGTCCCTGCTGGTCTACCTACGACCCAGTATCCTTGATGATGATGATGCTGAATGCAGAAGATGGTCAAGTGCTTAGGCCGGTGCTATCCGTGTGAGAGAACCAAATGGAGTTCCAGGCCTCTGGCTTTGTTCTGATCCAGCCCTGGCCATTTTGGCTGTTTTGACTATTCGGGGGAGAAAGCAGCAGGTGAAACTTTCTCAGGTATGACATTTAGTACACGTAAGATACATTATGAATGAATTCCTGGAGAATTCACTTTCCCTTTTAGTTCCATGTTCCCATGAGCTTTCTGAAGCTTCCACATATGTCCTATATATAAATTTAAGAGATGCTCATTTTCATTTTATTTTTAATGGTTGTGGGGGAATCTTCCATCTGTCACTTCACTACCCAAAATTCTGCAACAGTTAGGGTTAGGACAAGCTAAAGCTCGGGGCTCTGAACCCGGTCTGGGTCTCCCACTTGGGAGGCAAGGATCCCAGCACTTAAACCATCATCCGTCACCTCCCAGAGGGTGTCCTTGCGGGAAGCTGGATCGAAGTGCAAGAGCCAGGACTCTGACATGGGATTCGGAGTTCCAGGCAGCCATTGGACCCCTGTCCCACGCACCTGCATCAGGATCTAGAAACAGCTTGTTTACAACTTCAAATGACAAAACTTTGAATCAACAGGAAAACTACATTTCCTGTACATGACAATAATAGGATGGTGGCAAGTAAACTGAGAAAAAAAATCACTGTCGTTATTGTGAGAGCAGGTCAAGAATAAAATAGAGCAGCGAATCTTTTAAAGGCAGTCTTTTCTTACATAAAGATTAGAGGAGTTAATAAGGTGCTTTAGAATAATGCTTAGTACCTGCTAAACACTGTTATTAGTTGGAAAAAAATTTGGATAATCCTGTTAGCAGATGACTAATGAACTTGTAACAATTCTTTCAGTAGCATCTATAAGTTATTTTGAAAGTTAAAGCACTGAGTTTGCTTACAATTCTATTAATACTGGTCACACTACATCTGTGTTTATTTTGATAGCCTCACGCGTCACTGCAAACATTTAAATGAATCAGTATTTGATGATCAGCCATATCGTTCTATAGATACTAGAAATAAGGATGCCAAGAATACTTGTTCAGGTCCTTATGACATAAATAATTGTGTAACAATAAAAATGAAACCTCATTGTGGCCCTTGAGGTTAAGCTGCTGCATGAGACCCCGGCATTGCACAACCTAGCGCCTGGGTCTAGTGCTCACTATTTTGCTTCCAATCTAGTCTCCTGCTAATGTACACCCGGAGAACAGGCATAAACCAACAGATGGAAAATGGAAAATCTGTCTCTCGCTGTCCATTGCAAATAAATAAAAATAAACCAACCAAACAAAAACAAAATCTTCAGGGTAGCATTTGAACTTGGAACTCTGTGGTAAGTAAAATTGCAACGCTTTATTACTTTGTTTGTTTGTTTGTTTGTTTGGAATCGATGCGGAGCCTCACTACGAAAGCCTGTCTTTCGTCATCGACATTAAGTCTTCAATGTGAAGTCAGTTGCATTTGAACTTGCCAGGCTCTGAGTCCTCACGTTAAGCGTGGTAATAACCTTGCTGACAGGAGACAGCCTGGGGCCATGGCTTCTCAGCCAGAGTTAGGTGAGAAGCCATCACACTAATCTTGGCGGTGAGGGGATGAAAAGGGAAGCAGATGGTGGTGGCTCTGCGTCCCCGCTCGTGACCCCCGGCTCCGGGCCTCGCCAGGCCTTGGACCCGCCCCCGGCGCCCGCGGCCGAGGTGTCCCGCCTGCTCCCTGGCGCCCCCTGGCCCGGCTCTGGCGCCCGAGGTTTCCGGTTAGCAGTAGCGGCCGGTTATGACGACTCCCTGCTCCCGAGCTGCTGCCGTCTCCGGCCATCTCCGCTCCGTAGCTCCAGGTGGGCCTCCCCGCACTCTGTAGAGCCCGCCCTTGCGCCCCTGCGTCCGGCACCGCGCTCTGCGCCGCCCTCGCCTCCCCGCTGTGCCTGCTCCCGGCGCGGCTTCCCCGGGAGCTTCTCTGCGGAATCTGCCCGCGCTCTCCCATCCCCAGCGGGCCGGAGAGGCGGCTGTCGGGAAGCCGACCGGGGTGGCTCTGCGCGACTCTGGGCGCTGAATCTCTCCCTGTCCGCTGCTTTCGGCGAGACACAGGGTTCCCCGCGGAGATTCCATGGGTCCCTGGCCCACACGCCACCGTGGACTCCGTTTCCCCGGCCGGGGCGGAGCTGGTCCTCCAGGCCCCTCCCAGGCGTGGTGTGGGGAGGCGTCCCACGAAGGTCCCTGCACCCTTGGAGCAGCTCTGAGCAACTCCGTGGGGTGGCGAATCTGAGTGCTTTAGCTCAGCAAACTGAGTACCCTGAGTGGGGACTCAGCTTCTAGCTCTCCTGGGCCACCTCCATCTCAGCAGCCCGGCGAGTAGCCAGGCCCTTTTGAACCCTGCCTGGCATCCTGCATGAGACCTTATGGTCCATATGGAGACCCCAATTAGGAGTTCTAGTGTCGCGCGGTTAAGGTGTCACTTGTCCTCTGCCATCTTTGGACCTCCCTGCGCTCCAACAGACTTCTCACCCACGTGGTGCCTGTCAGCCCGTAGTTCCTATTTCCCTTTTTCTCTCCCTGTCTCTTTTCTGTTTCTGCCTGTGGCTCCGTTCAGGTCATGCAGGAGGGCAGCTGCCCCAGGCTGCAGGAAGAAGTTGTATAGGAGCTGACCTTCCGGGCTGCGCCTTGCACGCCGAACCAGAGGACTCAGCGCAGGCAGACTTCCTGCCAAAGTCCCGGGGCTAAGCTTTCATGCATCAGCAGCTACCCTCTGCGTTCCAGTGCAAGTAGGTACGTGCCCTCTGCTAAGGTCCGGTTGCTGCGTGGTGGATTTAGTTTTTTTTTTTCCCCCATCACTCAAGTGTTAATTCTGCATGGGTGGGTGAGTTTATTTTAGCCAGCGCTCAGTGCAGGACGAGGACCTGGGACACCCAAAGATCAGTACTTGTTCTAAACAGTGGCTTTTCCACCAGCAAGGTAAGTCAGAGGATTCCAGACTACTGCAGTGAGAGCCAGGATAACTGTTTGCCATTAGGAGTGTGTTCCTACTCAGCGTCCAAGGCCTGTACCCGTGGGGGCTGCAGAAAGTGGACCATCTGCTTTGTGCTTCCTGCATGCTGAGGGTTATGTCTGAAACTTGACTTTGAGCCATATGGGTTTCCCTAAAGGAAAAGAAGGGGCACCCTGAGCCAGATCTTCTGGTTAGGGGAGTTAACTCATTTTCTTTTTAAAGATTTATTATTTTTATTGGAAAGTCAGATCTACAGAGAGAAGGAGAGAGAGATAAAGTTCTTCAGTCCTTCAGTTCACTCCCCATGTGCCTGTAATGGACAGAACTGAGCTGAGCTGATCCAAAAAGCCACGAGCCAGGAGCCTCCTCCAGGACTCCCACACGGGTGCAGGGTCCCAAGGCCCTGGGGCATTCTCTTCTGCTTTGCTAGGTGGAAGGCAGAGAGCTGGAAAGGAAGTGGAGCAGCCGGGATACAAACCAGCATGGGTGCTGGTGCATGCAAGGTGAGGATTTAAACTAGTAGCCTATCAGTCCAGGCCCGGTTAGCTCATTTTAAAAACATATGTATTTATGAGGCTGATGCAATGGCCACAGCACTGGCATTTCGTACAGCCTGTTCTTAGTGTCTCAGCTGCTCCACTTCCCATCAAGCTCCCTTCTTGTGGCCTGGGAGAGCAGCCCAAAGCCTTGGGACCCTGCACCTGTGTGGGAATCCTAGAAGCGGCTCCTGGCTCCTGGCTTCTGGCTTTGGATTGGCTCTGGCTATTGCGGCCATCTGGGGAGTGAACCAATGGATGGAAAATCTTTCTTCTGTATAAATCTGCCTTTCCAATAAAAATGTATAAATATTTTAAAATATATTTCTTTGTTTACGCGAAGGGCAAAGTGACACTGAGAGAGTAAAAGATCGTCCCCAGGAGACTTATTGACAGGGTAGTTTTGGGCTAGAGTGAACTGAAGCCAGGAGCAGGGAACTGTATGCAGGTCTCCCACAGGGGCACCAGGGAGCCAAGAATTAGGGCTGTGCTCCACTGCTTTTCCTGGTATATCAACATGGAGCTGGATAGGAGGTGGGGCAGCTGGAACTCTGTGGGAATGTTGGCGTCACAAGCCACAACTTAACATGCTGGGCCACAGTTTCCCCCTGGTTATGTCCTTTATTACTAGTTTAACTCAAAATATGTCTTGCAAGAGAAAGTCTATTTGGGCATCCTTTAAAGTCATCTGCTTCATTTCTGGCAGGTTTCCCCTTCCTGCAACATTACAACTGCTTCTGCCTAATTCCGAGGATTATAAGGTAAAGATTTTCATGACAGGTGAAGTCATTGTTGTTGATATGTATTTTGTATTTTTATTAAGGTGGTTGTCAGCTTAGGACCGTTCGATGCTAAGTCCCAAAGGAAAAATATTGATTCAAATCAGATCTGCAGTAGGTAAGATGCTCTTTGGAGCCACCTACATGAAAAACCACCATACTTACTACTCCACAGGAGGCAAGGATTTCTTCTTGGTGTCCTTACTCTTTAGTCATGACCCCATAGCCTAGGAACTTGAGGTCTGATTGAAAAGTCTGTGTCTCAATGCCCGGAGTCAGTGAGGACTCATTTTGAAACCTGGGTTTTCTAGGATGCCCCAGTAAAGAGAAGGCTTTGCTGGGAAGCGTTCAGTGTGTGTATCAAGGCCCTATCATTGGGTACAAAGACCACTTGAAAAAACGAAAGATACCGAAAGCACTCTGTGAATGGCATGGTGCTGGGATGGGAAAGGAAGGAGGAATTTGACCTTAAACACAGCCCTTCCTGGGTGAGTGAAAAATGCAAAGGGACCACTTTCTGCAAGGTTAAGAATTTTTTGGTGCCAGTGTTAAGGATGGGAGGAGCTGACTGTATTCCTGGGGTGCCTGAGTCTTACCTGTTATCACAGATGGTTGCGATACTTGCTCATAGGTCAGCATCCCCTGGGCTGCCGTATAGTTCTAGACTCCCTCTTCTTGGCTGCTTTCTTGATTCTTGGGAGCCCTCCTGGAACCCAGCAGGTGCCCACGCCTTGCTGGTGACTACTGTTTGTAGTTCACAAATGCACTTGCTCAGAGCTACTCCATTTCCGTTTCTCTCTCACTGACACATCTTGCTGCCTCCTCATCATTCAGGTGTTGGCTCAATGAATTGCTTAATAAACATTTACATACCGCTTAGTAAGTGCCGGCTGCATTCTGAACATTTGATCGATAATGAATTCCCTTAATTCATGGCAGCCCTCGCAGGAACGTTGTCTTTCACATTGCCTTGCTTTATTTCAGGCATCTGTATACTTGGCTCATAACAAGACTCCTCTCCTTTCCATTTTTGTAAATCAAGTGTTGTTGGAAGGCAGTGACTCCGAAGCCTTTACAGTGTACTGTGGCTCCTTCCTTGACAAAGTCATGATCAAGGTGTTGCTGTACAGATTGCATCAGTCCAGCAAGAGCAGAAATGTTTACTGTCCTTCCTATGCAGTAGTCCATGGCACCCAGCTTATTTGATTGACAGCTCTTGTCCTCATTTCAAATGGATTAAGTATTACACTGTGTATGTATATCTCTAATGCTAGGTAATGAAATCTCCGAGGACAAGGATATTTTGGTTTGTTCCTCTTTGTATGCTTGGTTCCTAGCATAGAGCCTGGCACCTAATATGTACTCTGTAAGTATTTATTACTCAACGATGTAGCCAAGTGTGTTGTAATTGGCTAAGCCCTTGACCCTTTCTTTGATTTTTAAATAAGCATTCTTTTTTTTTTTTAAAGATTTATTTATTTCATCACAAAGTCAGATATACAGAGAAGAGGAGAGACAGAGAGGAAGATCCTCCGTCCGATGATTCACTCCCCAAGTGACTGCAACGGCCGGTGCTGTGCTGATCCGAAGCTGGGAACCAGGAAGTTCTTCCAGGTCTCCCATGTGAGTGCAGGGTCCCAAAGCCTTGGGCTGTCCTCGACTGCTTTCCCAGGCCACAAGCAGGGAGCTGGATGGGAAGTGGAGCTGCCGGGATTAGAACCAGCGGCCATATGGGATCCCGGGGCATTCAAGGCGAGGACTTTAGCCGCTAGGCCACGCTGCTGGGCCCAAATAAGCTTTCTTAAAAAAAAAAAAAAAAAAAAAAAAAAAAGATCTGAGGGCCAGTGTTGCAGTGTGGTGGGTCAAGCTGCTACCTGTAACTCCAGCATCCAATATAGGTACCAGTTCTTGTCCTGGCTGTTCCATTTCCTATACAGCTCCCTATTATAGTGCCTGGGAAAAGCAGTGGAGGATGGCCCATGGGCTTCTGTACCCACGTGAGAGACCCTGAAGAAGTTCCTGGCTCCTGGTTTTGCTCAGCCCAACTCTAGCCATTGACACCTTTTGGGGAGTGAACCAGGGAATGGAAAATGTTTGTCTCTCCATCTCTGTCTCTGTAATGCTTTTAAAATAATTAAGTTTTAAATAACTTCAAATACCTTTTAAATAACTTAACACACACACATTTGAAATGCAGAGAGGCAAGAAAAATAGTTCTTCACTCTGCTAGTGTATCTCCTAAATGTGTGCTACAGCCTAGACTGAGCCAAGAATTCCCTCTGAGTCTCCCATGTGTATGGCTGGGCTACAAGTCCTTGAGCCATTGCCTGTGGCCCTGCAGGTATGTGTGCCTAAGCAGGAAGCTGGAATCCGATGTGGAGCTGGAACTCCAGCCCAGCCCCAGTAATCCTGAGCAGAGTCCTTGCTGCTGGACCAAGCACCTGCCACTGGAGAAGTTTCTGAAGGAAGATGTTTGCACTCTGGTCCCTAGGTTTGGAAGTTGCTATGTTAATGCTGCTTGTCTTTGGAGTGTTACTTGGTGAGGTCCCCCTGAGTAGACAGGATGAGCCAGGCGGCCTCCCCGGAGAGCCTCAGTATGACTACGACAGCATCCATCTGCCCGAGGAGCACATTGCCTTCTTCTTGCACAATAACAGGCACATCGCCACCGTCTGCGAGAAAGACCCACGCTGTCCATATAAGGTAGGTGCCATGTCTTCCCCTCTTGGTTATTTCTGAGTTTATCTTGGCTTCCGAGTCCTGCCTTATGACCTGAGCCTAAAGGGAGAAGTCTGATCTTCCATCCTTGTTGTGATCTCATCTCCTCCTTCCAGAGTGGCTAAACTTTAAATTTATGTCCCTTCTACAAGAGTGCCGCTGAAAATAACTAGGCAGCCAGCACTTACATGTTCTGCCAACAAAACACGTTAGATGTTGTGGGAAGTCATTTTGCTGGAGAATTTCACACCTCTGCTTTCTTAAAACTGCACAGAGGAAGGTCTCTTTGGTCTTCCTGGCAGTAATAACACCTCGGGCTTGGTTTCCACATAATTAGGATGGTTACTGTGGCCTCCCTCTGTTTTCAAAGGGTTGGAAAGTAGGAGCCCATTAGGGTGTGTTACTGAGTCTCAGATCAAAGCTGATCCTTGGGAGACAGTTCCTTTCCCATGGAGCTGGTGCAGAAAGCACAGGGAAGAGCAGAGCTAAGACTGAGCAGCCACGCTCCTGGGTCTGTGACACACAGCCCTGGCAGCTCCCTGGTGAGCAGCAGCTGCTGCTGCTGCCTAGGCCCCTCAGGGCTGCAGAATCGTTAACTTTCTGAGTCTGTGCAGCCCTAGATGGAGAAACCACCTTGCAGATCCCTCCCAGTTAGCTGGAGTTCTTTAGTAACAAATATTCCAGTATGTCTTTTATGGACTGATTGTGCAGTTGGCCTGTACAGTGAGGATGGCAGCTTAAGCTACTTGAAGCATTTCTAGGTTGTGTGGTTGCTGAGAGTCTTAAGTATAATGCAGACTTCTGGCTAGGGGACCGGCATGGGGTGGGTAGTGAGTCAGAATAATGGTTAGGACCCTTGAGACTAGTAGTCTTGGAATCTACCATAGCCATTGTTATTGCAGAACTTACACATTGTAAAATGGGAGTCTGATGCTTCTATAAAGATTAGTTTTCTGAGTGAAAAAAATTTTGGAGTCCTCCCTGAATTTCCGGAGATCAGTATTCTTGTCCCCTGTTTATATTCTAGAAACACTTAGAAAATCTAAAGTACTGCTGGGGATATGAGAAATCCTGCAAGCCAGAGTTCCGGTTTGGTTACCCTGCTTGCAGCTACGTCGACATGGCGTGGTAAGTTCCCTCTGGAAGGCTCCGCTCTCCCTGGAGCCTTCTCCTTTCTGGGCAGTGAGTGTTGGTGCCCCACTGCACAGGTGGACTCTTGATTTTTGGACTGTCATTCCTTTAGACAATACGATCGTGAGTTCAACCTGTCTGCCGTTTACTGGGACAGGAATATCCTGGGCCGGGGGAGGACGCAGTGTACACCAGAGGGAATATTTCTAAGATGATGGACAGGCCATTTCTTCTGGGTTCTGTTGGGCAGAGTTAAATGTAACCAGCCCTCTGTTCCAGGCAAGCTTTTAGGTGAAAGCAGAGGCGTTCAGGAGCAGCTCATGGGCTTCGCTTCCGGAGGACCCTGGTTTCCCACATTCCCCTCGTGTATTTTTATTATAAAACAGTCCACCTGTGAATAACTCAGTTTACCAACTTTATGTAGTGAAGGGTAATTTTGGGAACAACAAACAAAATAACAATGACAAAAACTGCATTATTAGTAATTTAACTCTCAGAAAATTTAAAGTTCAGAAAAAAACAAGAAAATGGAAACCAATCATTCCTTTTTTTTCCCCCTTACAAATAGGACAGATACTCTTGAGTCAGCCAAGGACATATTCTGGAAGCAGGCTGACTTTGGATATGCTAGAGAGCGGCTGGAGGAGATGCACACGCTGTGCCAACCTGAGCAACTGGTGAGGGCTCAGCACTGTGACAACAAGCTGGCTTATTTGTATCACTTGCTTATTTTCTTTGCCATCTAGACCACAATGCATGGTTCCAGGAAAAGAACCCTTTGTACTCACCCGTTCAATGGCTTAGACTTTTGTTTAACTTCCCCACATAGGTTGTTCTATTTCCTCCCGAAACCCTGTTCTTCTTTTTCACGTTTATTTTCAGCATATCCTATTTTGACACTAGAGAAAAAGATTTTTAGGTGAGCATTTGCTAAAGAGGAGAAATGAATCTGCCATATATATATATATGTATATATACATATATATATATTAATTATATATATTTTAAATATTTTTCTGTGAATGGCAGATTTATAGAGAGAAGCAGAGACAGAGAAAGAGATCCTCTATTGGGTGGTTCATTCCCCAAGTGGCGGCAATGACTGTAGAAGGGCTAATTTGAAGCCAGGATCCAGGAGCTACTTCCAGGTCTCCCATATGGGTCAGGGTCCCAAGCACTTGAGCCATCCTCTGCTGCTTTCCCAGGCCATTACTGTAGGGAGCTGGATGGGAAGTGGAGCAACTGGGATATGAACCAGTGCCCTTGCTGATGCTTTTAGGTGGAGGCTTATCCGACTGAGCCACTGTCTGGCTCCAGATACGCAGTGTCTTTCCACGTTCCTTCTCAGGCGGTTTGGGGCCAAGGAGAAGCGCCTGCCATACTGCCTTGGGTTTGCTCAGCATGTCACAGTCTGCAGAAGCCTCCCTGTTTAGTGGCTAAGTTGGTTGTGACAAACATGACAGCTGTCAGTTACCTTCCCTTAGTGGAGAACAGGATGCTCCGGGAAGTTAAACAGTATCTCTAAGACCGTTTGGCTTCCCCATAGAAATGTCCATGTGGAATTGAAACACAGTTACCACGTTCCCAGGATGAAAGGAGGGTCTGCATAAATAAAGTACAGGGTTTGGTAACCAGTAAACGATGCCTGGTTGGTTTTTTTTCTTAAATTTTTTGTTTATTTTTATTGGAAAGTCAGACATTACAGAGAGAAGGAGAAAGAGAGGAAGATTTTCCATCTGCTGATTCACTCCCCAAGAGGCTGAAACAGATGGAGCTGAGCCAATCCGAAGCCAGGAGCCAGGAGCCTCTTCCAGGTCTTCCACATGGGTGCAGTGTCCCTGCTTTTCCAGGCCACAAGCAGGGAGCTGGATGGGAAGTGTGGCCACCAGGACACAAACTGCTGCCCATATGGGATCTTGGCATGTTCAGGGTGAGGACTTCAGCCGTTAGGCTACTGCACCGGGTCAAATGTCTGGTTTTTATTTATTTATTATTTATTTAAAGAGGTCTTCCATCTGCTGGATCATATGCTAATAGCCTGCCATAGCTCAGACTGGGTTAGGCTGACGTCTAGAACCTAGAAATTAGTCTGGCTCTTTCTTTACTTGGGTGGCAGGGACCCAAATATATGAGCCATCACAATCTGCACAGTAGTCAGAAGTTACCATCAGAAGCAGAGCCTGGACTTGAACCCAGACACTTTGATATGGGATGCAGGTGTTCCAAGTGTCTTCATCCTGGGGGAAACGCCTGCTACAGGATTCAGTGTTAATTTTGGAGGTAAAGGTATTATACTCAAGGCACATTGTTCTGTAACCCAAAGATCTTGAACCCTGAGTCTCTGATGTCTCAGGGGACCCTCATGTTGCTAGTTGGTCGGTAGTCATCCAAGCAAAACCCAAGTTCACTTGTGTTCACCGTCTGAATCTGTGCCGTGTAACACTATTGGAGGCTATTATCTAACAGAGCTGTTAGCAATCCTAAGAGAAAAGTGAGGGAAGCCCCAAGATAGGGCAGGGCGTGGCATTAACTTCCTCTGCTGCAGGTTGCCTCCAGGAGGCATGTTATTTCACCTGTACATTTGGGCTGGAGTCCAGATGTTCAAGTGGTAAGATCACGGGACTGGGGGCTGGAGTCCAGATGTTCAAGTGGTAAGATCAGAGGAGTGGGGCCCAGTGCAATGGTGCAATTGGCTAATCCTCCACCTTGCAAGCACTGGCATCCCATATGGGTGCCGGTTTGTGTCCCAGCTGCTTACTTCACTTCCCACCCAGCTTCCTGTTTATGGTCTGGGAGAGCGTCGGATGATGGCCCAAAGCCTTGGACGTTGCACCTGCATTGGAGACCCAGAAGAAACTCTTTTTTTTTTTTTTTTTTTAAGATTTATTTTTACTACAAAGTCAGATATGCAGAGAGGAGGAGAGACAGAGAGGAAGATCTTCCGTCCGATGATTCACTCCCCAAGTGAGCCGCAACGGGCCGATATGCACCGATCCAAAGCCAGGAACCAGGAACCTCCTCCAGGTCTCCCATACAGGTGCAGTGTCCCAAATCCTTGGGTCGTCCTCGACTGCTTTCCCAGGCCACAAGCAGGGAGCTGGATGGGAAGTGGAGCTGCCGGGATTAGAACCGGCGCCCATATGGGATCCCGGGGCTTTCAAGGCGAGGACTTTAGCCGCTAGGCCACGCCGCCGGGCCCCAGAAGAAACTCTTGACTCCTGGGTTTGGATCACTCAGCTCCAGCCATTGTGGCCATTTGGGGAGTGAACCAGCAAATGGATGATCTTTCTCTCGGTCTCTCCTTCTTTCTATAAAAACTGCCTTTCTAATAAAAATACTATTTCTTTTTTTAAAAAATCAGGGAAAGGCTCCAACCTTGGCCTGCACACCTGTGTCAGAATGCTTTGTAGAGCGCTTCTGTGGCCCTGATTTTCCTTGATATACTTCATGCTATGATATACCTTATGATCCCTGAGTTAGTATGTTGGCCACAGTGTCAAAATAGCATCAGCTGAGTGGCTTATAAACATCAGAAAAAAGGGCCCGGCGGCGTGGCCTAGCGGCTAAAGTCCTCTCCTTGAAAGCCCCAGGATCCCATATGGGCGCCGGTTCTAATCCCGGCAGCTCTACTTCCCATCCAGCTCCCTGTTTGTGGCCTGGGAAAGCAGTCGAGGACGGCCCAATGTATTGGGACCCTGCACCCGTGTGGGAGACCCGGAAGAGGTTCCAGGTTCCCGGCTTCGGATTGGCGCACATCAGCCCATTGCGGCTCACTTGGGGAGTGAATCATCGGACGGAAGATCTTCCTCTCTGTCTCTCCTCCTCTGTGTATATCTGGCTGTAATAAAATGAATAAATCTTAAAAAAAAATCAGAAAAAAATAATGTAAAATAGCTTTAAAAAATAGCTGTACTGGGCCCGGTGCGGTAGCCTAGTGGGTAAAGTGCTTGCCTTGAACATACCAGTATCCCATGTGGGCAGCAGTTTGTATCCTGGTGGCCCCGCTTCCCATCCAGCTCCCTGCTTGTGGCCTGGAAAAGCAATTGAGGACAGCCCAAAGCCTGGGGACCCTGCACCCATGTGGGAGACCTGGAAGAGGCTCCTGGCTCATGGTTTTGGATTGGCTCAGCTCCATCTGTTGCGCTCACTTGGGGAGTGAATCATCGGACGGAAGATCTTCCTGTCTGTCTCTCCTTCTCTCTGTATATCTGACTTTCCAATAAAAATAAATCTTTAAATAAATAAATAAAACAAGATAATAGCTATACTATGCTTCCTTCCAAATGTTATTTTACTCAAAACTCAACTAGGCTGTGTTTTTGACCTGTGAAACATTTTGATACATTTTATTATGAAGTGTTTTTGACCTGTGAAACATTTTGATACATTTTATTATGGAATGACATTTAAACACTTTTTTTTTTTTTTTTTTTTGACAAATTAAGCTGCCAAACCACAGTGATTTAGGGGATGACTATTAAGTCAGTCCTCTCAAAGAATGGTCCTCAAGCCCCGTCCTACTGGGCATTAGACTTTCTGCAGGGCAATGAATTTTTTAAAGATTCATTCCTTTAAAAGGCAGAGTGATGCAAAGAAGGAGACAGAGAGAAAAGATCTTCCATACACTGGTTCACTCCCCAGATGACTATGTGGCTTGAGTTGAAGCCAGGAGCCTGAAACTCCACCCAGACCTCCTACCTGGGTGATGGGACCTGAGGACTCGGGACATCTTCTGCTGCTTTCCCGGGTGCATGAGCAAGGAGCTGGGTAGGAAACCGTGGCTGGACTCTAAGCACTGCTCCCGTCTGAGATGTCTTCATTGCAGGCGAAGGCTTAGCAGGCTGAGCTGCAACGCCAGCCCCTCAGCATGAGAATTTTGCAGGGACGTAGTCAGACTAACTGCAATCTTTTACCAAGCACAAGCTCTAAAACAGAGAGAGGGAGAAGGCCTTGTGTTCATTCAAGTTTTAAGAGCAACAATGGAGCATTTGAATCTATTTTTTTAATCAGAAATAAATGCTTGAAGCAGTCCTTTCAGCAGAAACCTGACTGGTTGAGATAGATACAGCTCCAGCACTTGATTCTTGAAGTCCTGTAACAGTTGTTTAGCGACGAATGCCCTCGTGCTGCTGTTGAGATTCAGTCTCGCACAGGCTTCTTGGCTTCTAGAAGGCACATCTTCCTGTGCCTACTGCCCTTTCTGGCTTGCGTTCTCACATCTCTGTATGTTCTTTGTTTCCTTTGGCTGTCTTTGTGCAGTGCTTTTTCTTAGAGCTGTAGGTCGTGGTTCTGAGTGCTTGACTTTTTGTAAGGGGACTCAACTTTCCCACACAAGACTTGGGGCCCTACAAAGGTCATGGGAAAATTGTATTGTGAGAAAATGACGGATGGATTTTGGCATTTGGTACCTAAATAAACTTACCCTGTAACTCCTTTCTGAAACAGTCACAGCAGCTTGTGGCTTTAACGGTTGAGGTGGTACCAGTAAAGCAAATGGAAGTTCTGTGTGGTACCCAAGAATGTAAAAACTAGGCAAAGCATGCTTGGCCTTGGTCAGCTGGGAGGGAGGCAAAGGTTGATGTTTGGAGAACTGTCCTCTTCACATTGTGCAGTCAGAGCTGGAGGTCATGCGTACCGTCAGCATGTCTGCCTAGTCTGGGTGAACCCTTGCCATGTGGCTCTTTGGAGTTACTTTCTCTCTTTTTCCCAATCTCATTTCAGGGTGACTCGAGTCTGATTTGTTCCCGTTATCTTCAGTATTGCAGAGCAACACATCTCTACCTTGATTTGAGAAACATCAAGAGAAACCAGGACAGGTGCTTAAGTGGTTCAGGTTTAAACTTGATAGATATTCTGGAAGACATGCAGATCCAGGGGTGTATCCTGAATTTGTTTTATAATAATATGGTGGGTGGGTTGGGATGAACCACATTGGCTATGAATAGATCACACTGAGAAACTGAGTTATGGGTGTTATCATGCCACTTATATGCTTGTGTTACTTTGCAAACATTTGATATTTTCTACTTGCAAATAAGGTTATGTGTTAATGACTGAAAATGGCGGACTTGGCAAGGTAGCCTAGTGGCTGAAGTCCTAGCCTTGAACATACCGGGATCCCATGTGGGCGCCAGTTCTAATCTTGGCGGCCCTGCTTCTGTCCAGCTCCCTGCTTGTGGCCTGGGAAAGCAGTTGAGGACGGCCCAAAGCCTTGGGACCCTGCACCCGCGTGCGAGACCCGGAAGAGGTTCCTGGCTCATGGCTTTGAATCGGTGCAGTTCCAGCCATTGCAGCTGCTTGGGGAGTGAATCATTGGATGGAAGATCTTCCTGTGCGTCTCTCCTTCTCTCTGTATATCTGACTTTCCAGTAAAAATGAATAAATCTTAAAAAAAAAAAAGAACTGAAGATGGCCATGGTACCACCAGATGATATGATTTTGAGGGGCCACGTATGTGTCCTGTTGTCGATGGAGACATTGGAGGCACGTAGCTGTAACTACATTCCAGTGAAATGCTGATTTTCAAAGTTGGTCATCCCTCAGAGTTATAACCCACGCATTTGCTATGAACATTTTCCAATCTCTGTCCGGTTTTCTGGTTCCACTGCAGATTTAGGGAAGACTTCTTCCAGAGTGGAGAAATTGGAGGACACTGTAAACTTAACACTCATATGTTGAGGTCTGAAGGTCAGCGCAAAAGCCCTCTACAGTCTTGGTAAGATTTCTGTTTAAACATTGGTCTCTACTGATTTGAAGCCAGGAGGCAGGAGACTCCTCTGAGTTTCCTGCATGTGTGTAGGGGCCCAAGGATCTGGGCCATGCTCTGCTGCTTTCCCAGGCCATAAGCAGGGAGCTGGATTAGAAGTGGAGCAGCCAGGACATGCAATGGCTCCCCTATTTTTAAAAACTTTCAAAAGATATTTCCACCTTCCTGTGGCCCATTGTTTCATCTTAGAATTAGGAGAATGGTACTCAACACACAAGGCAGGTAGGAGTATTTGTCTTTATTTTTGGCACTTGCAGATTTGGGTAAGGAATCCCTAGTGGAAAGTGTCACTTGCATAAGTTTCTGAGGTGTGATGACGACAGAGTGAATCTCATGGTTGTTTCTGAATTAAATACGTTTGTAGGGAGCAGGTGTTTGGTGTAGTGCTCAAGTCCCTTCTTTGGATACTATATCACAGTATGTGGCTTTTTGTCTCACATTTGCTTACAAGTTCCTCTTGCTAACGTACATTCCAAGAGGCAACAGGTAATGGCGACTTGGGTCCCTGCTGCTCTGCTCGGCTCCTGTCCCCAGCACCAGCTGAGGCAGTGGATAGAAGATATTGCTCTGGCTTTTAAATAAATAAAAATAAATTTTAAAATTTAAAAATTATGAATATAAGTTTATAAAAATATTGCAAAGTATGATATACTAGATGTTCAGACATTTTTTTATTAACTCATAATTCCTACATATATTTAGAGGAACACATTATAGTTTTAATATTTTTATTTATTTGAAACATTAGGATTTTCCATATGCTGGCTCACTCCCCAAATGACCACAATAGCCAGAGCTGAGCCAGACTGAAGCTGGTAGCCCAGGACTTGATCTCCCACATGAATGACAGAGACTCAAGGACTTGAGTTAGCACATGATATATCCCAGGGTGTGTATTAGCAGGAAGCTGGAATTAGAAACAGAGCCAGGACACAGACCCAGTCACCTTGATATAGGATGTGGGCATCCCAATGGTCATCTTAACCAGTAAACAACCACCTCAAGCGAATCGCATTTAAAAATATATCTGCACATAGGGCCCAGTGCGATAGCCTAGTAGCTAAAACCTTGTCTTTATATTGGCCAGGATGCCACTTGGGCGTTGGTTCCTATCCCAGCTGCTCCACTTCCTTCCAGCTCCCTCCTTGTGGCTTGGGAAAGCAATTGAACAAGGCCCAAGGCCTTGGAATCTTGCACCCATGTGGGAGACCCAGAAAAAATTCCTGGATCTGGCTTCAGATGGGCTCAGTTCTGGCCATTGCAGCGACTTGGGGAGTGAGCCAGTGGATGGAAGATCTTTCACTCTGTCTTTCCTCTTTGTAAATCTGCCTTTCCAATAAGACTAAATTAATTTGGGCCCAGCACGGTGGCCTAGCGGCTAAAGCCTTTGCCTTAAACATGCCAGGATCCCATGTGGGTGCAGGTTGTAATCCTGGAAGCCCCGCTTCCCATCCTGCTCCCTGCTTGTGGCCTGGGAAAGCAGTCAAGGACGGCCCAGAGTCTTGGGACCCTGCACCCACGTGGGAAAGCTGGAGGAAATTTCTGGCTCCTGGCTTCAGATTGGTGCAGCAACAGCTGTTGCGACCACTTGGGGAGTGGATCATCCGATGGAAAATATTTCTCTCTGTCTCTCCTCCTCTCTGTATATGTCTGACTTTGCAATAAAAATAAATCTTTTTTTTAAAAAAAAAAGACTAAAGTAATCTTAAAAAGAAAAAAAAAGGGAGGGAGGGAGGGAAGGAAGGAAGGAAGGAGGGGAGGGAGGGAGGGGTTCTGGTATGGGGACATGACTGTCTCAGGAGGGGACTTAACCTGCTGAGTCCAGACTCCAGACCCTACAGGTAGATTGTTTAGCCAATCCAATATACAAGTATCAATTTCTTCTTTTTGTGGTAAGTTCCTAATCTAATTCATATGTGTGTTAGTCTGAGTTTTTAAATATGTTCTGTTTAAAAGTTGTTATCAAACTATATAAATGCCACTGAGTTTGAGAAGTGATACTTCTCAGTAGAAGTGCTTCTGTATATAGGAAATAAAATCTGCCTGATGAACAGATCCTAAATTATAATGTTGCAATAGAAAGTTTGGGACAATGACTTTGAAATCATAGCCTCATTCTTCGTTGCAGGTTTGCTGAGCTGCAGAGCTATACTCAGCTCAACTTCAGACCTATAGAAGATGCCAAGTGTGACATTGTTATTGAAAAACCAGCGTATTTCATGAAATTAGATGCAGGTAAGAAGTTAATTTGTTATTTATATATTATGAGGTCTCTTTTTTCTTTGATACACATATACGTAGTAAAATTCTATAAATTTTTAATATAGTGTGACAGTGGACTTGCTTTTTGTTTTTTAAGCAGTTATTTATTTATTTCACAAGTCAGTTACAGAGAGGGAGATGTGTACACACAAACATACGTACACACACATACACACAGAGATCTTCCATCTGCTGGTTCATCCCCCGCCCCCAGGTGGCAGCAACAGCCCGCACTGGGCCAGGATGAAGCAGGCCTGGCCTTCATCTGTGTACGCCACGGATGAAAGTTCTGTGGAAACATCCTCACTGCTTTCTTTCCCCAGGCCATTAGGAGGATGCTGGATTGGAAGTGGAGCAGAATATGGGGACATGGACCAACAACCGTATGAGATGACAGTATAGCAGGCAACAGTATTTAACTGCTAAAGCCACAGCATCAGCCCTTAAACTTGCCTTTTGTTTCTTCCTTGAGGAAGTAGATGAATGTTTTGACTTTTCATTTTATGCTATGAGTGCTTATTTAATTTACTAAATTATTTATTTGCTTTAGAGAGAGAGAGCAAGAGCATGTTAGTCTGCTGGCTGTTCCCCAAGTTCCAGCAGCACCTGACCCTGGGCAATGTAGGATCTGGGAGCTGGGAACTCAATCCAGGTCTTGTACATGGATGGCAGAGACACAATTACTTGAACCTTAGTCTGCTGTATCCCGGGGTCTGCATCCACAGGAAGCTGGAGTCAGGACTCGAAGCCAGCGAGGGAGCCAGGCACTCTCTTCTGGGGCACAAGGCTCATAGCTGGCCTTTTAATTTCCAGAGTACAGGCTCCCTATCTTTGGTATTTTAGCAGAATCCTTCACATTTATGTCAAAACAATCAAAACCAGAAAAAATGAGAGAAGGCAGCAAATGTATACCTTTTATAACTGTGTTGACTTCATTTGCTTTCTCTAATCATTTGAGATATTTAATTTTTGAAAGATTTATTTATTTTCATTGGAAAGTCAGATCCACAGAGAGAAGGAGAGACAGAGAGAAAGATCTTCCATCTGCTGGTTCACTTCCCAAGTGTCCGCAATGGCCAGAGCTGAGCTAATCCAAAGCCAGGAGCCAGTAGCTTCTTCTGGGCTTCCCACATGGGGGCAGGGTTCCAAGGCTTTGGGCCGTCCTCGACTGCTTTCCCAGGCCACAGGCAGGGAGCTGGATGGGAAGTGAAGCAGCTGGAGTACTAACCGACACCCATATGGGATCCTGGCACATGCAAAGTGAGGATTTTAGCCACTAGGCTAATGTGCCAGATCCTAATTAATTTTTTTAAAATTAAAAACTGTATCTACAAGGGTATTTCAGAACATTCATGGGAAAATGGACTTAAAAGTTTGTTTTCGTCCCCAGAAGTTTGAAATGTATAGTTTTTAAAAATAATATCCATTTGCATAAATTTTTGGAATGTCTCTTAACTTCAATATTTTCGCATAAACTTATCTTTTAATTTTATTTTCTACCAACTTTATTGTAATGTGGGTGAGGGGAAAAAAAAGTCCCCATAACGTCTCTCCATCCTACCAGCCCTCTAGTAGTCTCATGATGACAGTGAACTTAAATTCTTCCAGAAATTACCACCGTAGTAAATTCTTGAAAAAAATTGAAATTGAAATTATTGTCCCATTCCTTCCCCATAGCCTAATTGTGTCAGCTTGCAAGCATAGCTCTGTGTGAACTAGTTGCTCCTCAGAGGAGAAACACAGATCATGGTGTAGTAGCTCTCTCATAATGAGCGATGGAGATTTCTATGCTGTGTCATATCAAAATTCATGAGAGGTTGGCTTTAAGGTGAAATACAGTGAGCCCCCTGTCATGAGTATTTCAGTATTACTGTAATTTATTGATGCCCATTTTAATGTGCTCGGCCTTCTGAAATCATAATTCTTATTTTACAAAGTGTTAGATTCAGAAATCAGACACGTTCAGGTGTTTGACATAAGAGCAAGTAAGCATGCTACATTCAACGTTCTGACTCATTTGTAAAATATGCAAATTAAAAAAGGGCAAAGCAAATAGCCTGTAAAAGAGGAGCTGCATCTGAGCTGTGCCGTTCTTGCAGATCTTTAGCCACGGTGTACGTGGAGAGGGAATCACAGGTAATGGAGAAGCCTGTGCCATTTCCTCGCTGTGTTCACAATCCTCCTTTTCCCTTCCAGCTTTCACTGTCATCCAGTTTTCTTTCATATTAACTGTGAGTTGGGGAGAACGCACACTCGGCGGAACAGGCCGCATCAGGGGGCTTGTTTCTGCAGCACTGAGCCCGCTTTCTCCCCCGTTTATAAATCCTTGTAGCAGCAAGCACTATTTTGTGCAGGTTGCTCTCTCCCATAAATGTTAGGAACTTTCTAAATGTTACCGGTGAGAGCTAGCATGTACCGGAAGGCTAACCTGGGGGAAAGGGATGGAGTCTAATAGAATTTAACTTTTCTAGTGAAGTTGAAAGTATGTTCTTTGCCAGGATTTCTCTGGGTGAAAAAATGAGCCATTCTAAACATTGATCATGCCTACCAGGCTGAGGCATTGGCGTTTAGCTCCACAGTGACAGTACTGGGCAAGATCAGCAAATCAGCGTGGCTGGGTTCCCTGGCCAGCTCTGCGCCTGACTCTTGCTTCTTCTTTTTCTTTTTAAGATTTATGTTATTATTATTTGAAAGGCAGTTACAGAGAGAGAAGGAGAGACTGAGAGAGAGAGAGATCTTCCATTTGCTGGTTCACTCCCAAAATGACCTCAATGGCCAGAACTGGGCTTATCCAGAGTAAGGAGCTGGTAGCCAGGAGCTTCCATGGGGTCTCCCATACATAGCAGCCCAAGGAGCGGGGCCATCCTCTGATGCTTTCCCTGGCACATTAGCAGGGAGCTGGACTGGAAGTGGAGCTTGAACCGGTGCCCCTTATGGGATGCTTACGCCACAAGAGGGTTACTCCACTATGCCATGAGTAACTTCTAGCTTCTTCTTAATGCCAAACTTGGGAGATAGTAGTGGTGGCTCAAGTAATTGGTGCCTGCCATCCATAGGTTAGATCTGGATTGAGTTCTCAGCCCTGCCTTTGGCCTTACCCTGCTACTGTAGCCCCACCGTGACTTTGTGGGGAGCAAACTAGTGGGTGAGTGCTCTTGTCTCTCTGCCTCCCAAATAAAATAATGTTAAAAATAAAAAGACATGTTCAATATTAAAATACCTTTGTTTGCACCAAAATAGACACCTTGAATTCCATGTTTTTATTAACTTCTTAAAATACTCTATGTTTTCCCAAGTAGTAATTAAATAGGGGAGAAAAGAAAATAAGAATGAAAATTTAATTAATCATCAGCCTTATTGCAAATTTTTTTGTGATAAGCAGGTGTTGCTTGATAGATTTCTAAGAATAAACAATCAAAGGAAGTAATGACTCATAGTTGTAGTCCCATAGTTCTACCACATTTTGAGCATTATATATATAATGAGTATAACTGTGCTTTTTCCCTGGTTAGTTAATCATGTGTTGCTTAGCATGTATAAGAAAATGCATTCCTGATTTCTGAATCATCCATTTTAAAGCAAATTCTTGAATTTTATCCATCTGTAAATTATAGGCCACCTGACTATGGGTCATTTCATGTTTGGGTCAAAAATAATTTCTTTTTGCTTCATCTATTTAACTAAAAGTAAAGTCAATCAAATTGTAGATGGAGGGCACAGAATAAAAATTGTTTAATCAGATGGACTTTGGAATCAATGACATCGATTTCCTTCTTTTTCTCCAAACTAGGAGTCAATATGTATCACCACTTCTGTGACTTCCTCAACCTCTATCTCACCCAGCACGTCAATAACTCCTTCAGTACCGACGTGTACATCGTCATGTGGGACACTGTAAGTCAGAGCATGCTGGCCGCATTAGCAGTCTTTCTGCGTGGCTCCGTCAGTGTGGGCTACCCATCTCAGGCTGCCGAGTTCTTGAACCACCCACATCTTCACACACACCCTGCACACATACTCACACCTTTGCAGGCGGGACAGCTGTGGCTGAGGCGTACGTTGATGGATGACAGGACCCCAGTTACATGGGCTGTCACTGCTCCTCTCAGGGTCTGCGTTAGCGAGAAGCTGAGTCAGGAGCCAGAGCTGGCTGTTGAACCCGAGAACTCCGGACTGGGATGTGGTCATTCAAACTGGTAGACTGACTGCTGCATCTGCCCTATTACTATTATTTTTTAATTGTGAAGATAATATCTGCTTATAATGAGTTAAAACAACACAGAATTGCATCAATATATTTTTTTAAATTCCTTTTCTCCATTTCATTTTCCATTAAGGATAGCGGCATTTAGCCTCTACGAGTCCCTGCAAGTTTCTTTTTGTCTTAATAAGTAAATGTTTTCCTTTTTTAAATTTTTGTTTTTGGAAAGTTTAGAGATACAGAGAGGAGGAAAGACAGAGAGGAGGATCTTTATCCACTGGTTCATTCCCTAAGTGACCACAATGGCTAGAGCTGAGCCCATCTGAAGCTAGGAGTCCGGAGATTCTTCCAGGTCTCCCAGGCAGGTGCAGGGTCCCAAGGTTTTGAGCTGTCCTCAGCTGCTTTCCCAGGCTACAGGAAGGGAGCTGGATAGGAAGCGGGAACACCCAGATAGTAACTGACGCCCATATGGGATCCTGGTCCATGCAAGGCGAGGGCTTTAGCCGCTAGGCTACTGGGCCAGGCCTAGTAAATATGTTCTTATACAAAATTCATATAAGAATGTGTAACAGGATGTATCTGTGTGTGTGTCTGTAAATATGTATACATATGCATATATCTCCTTATAGAAAATGGACTGCCTTCCATTGTTACCTTCATCTATCACAAGCCACTTTTTGAGTGAATATACTGAGGATTTTCCTTTTATTTATTTTTTTAAATTAAATGTTAATTGATTTGAAAGGCAGAGTGACAGAGAGAACAGGGAGAGAGATCTTGCATCTACTAGTTCAATTCCCAAATGATTGCAATGGCTGGGACTGGGCCAGGGCAAAGCCGGGAGATAGGACCTCCATCCTGGTCTCCTGTGTGGGTGGCGGGAGCAGAAGTGCTTGGGCCATCTCAGGCTGCTTTCCCAAGCACATCCATAGAGCTGGATGGGAAGTAGAGCAGCTGGACTTTGAGCCAGCACTCATAGCGGGCAGCAGCTGAATCCGCTGCATCACAGTGGTCCTGGGGTTTTCATTTTTATAGGGTTATGAGGTATATTCCATTTCATTTGTTCCCAATTCATTGAAATGCTTCAAAAACCACCTTCTGCTTATGCAGTTGTCCCTTGGTGTCTGTAGGGGATGAGTTTCCAAGGCTTTCTTTCCACAATCAGGGTACCCAAATCCACAGATGCTCAGGGCACTTAGATGATATGGTGTGGTCTTTGCGTATCACCTGTGCATATTTTCCTGCATATTTTAAATTATCTCTAGGTTTCTTATAATACTCAACAGGATGTAACTTCCATGAAAGTGGCTGTAGGTTTATTGAGTACAGATGCTTTTCCTCCTTTGGTAGCTCTGTTCCAGGGTTGGTTGAATCCTTGGATGTAGACTCAGAGGATGTTGTGGGCTGACTGTATCTCTGTTTTCACACACTCATCCCAGCATTCCCATTGGACAGATTCCTGCTCCCAGAATTTTTAATCTTAGACTGTATGCATGTTCAACCTTGAGACATAAGAGGGGAGATTTTATGTCATCTTGAAGAGCATCTGAATATTCATCAGTGTAACTTTAGGAACACTAATGCACTAACACAGAAAATCTGGACCTGAGGAATGAGGGTATGAAGCTTCTGGAGGAAGTTATTATTTAATGATCCATGGTTTCCCTGAGATCAGTCAGGCTTACTATACTTCATTGTTAATATTTCCTTCCAAAGATATTTTATCTGAATTGTTTTAATGCAAGTAACTGTCTAGAATCAGTTCTTCTAGTTACCATTTATTTATTACTGAGCTGGAATGGGATGTTTCCTTTTAGATGATGATAAGGCCTTGCTTAGAGTGGTGCTGGAGGAATGCCATAGGAAGAATTTGTTTTTAATCACTGCATCTGACAGTTCTTGTCAACTTTCAAATGGCTATCATGTGCCACGTAATATCTCTGAGAAAGCATGCAGTAGAGATAAAAAGAAGGGAACATAATGTACACCTAGGCCTTGAATGTAATTCTACAACATGTACTCATATTTTTATTGGCTGAATTTTTCAACCTAAGTCATACCATTTAAAAATTAATCATCCTCTCCTTCTAGCTGGGGTAGCTGCTGATTAACTTCTGCTATGAAAAAAGAAAGGCATGTGGATAAGATACTAGAAAGAAATAGCTCCCACTGAGACATAACTGTTAGGCCGTGTTTATGAGCATGAGGTCTGGAATTACAGCCCTGGTTTGTTGATTCCAGCTCTTGAACTCACCAACTCTGCAATGGGGGCGAGTTGCTTACATGTGTGTCCCAATTTCCTCACCTGTAAGAAAGATGATTCTGTTCCCTGGCTCTTTAGGTTGAGGTATGGCTTGATGAATCAATAATGTCAGATTCTTAGAACAGCACCTAAAACATAGCAAATGTGCAGGATGCTATTACTGCTATTACAGCTTTTATAATTAATGTTAATGGAAATTGTCTTATGTGATCCATCAGCCAGTGGGGAGAACGGTTCGTAGAGTTAGATTTATTGTTAAAACCTTGAAAGCTGCTTCTTGCTCTGAAATTCCTTTACAAAGCAAGTGATGGTTTTCATTGACTGAGTATATGAGAGTGTGTTTAAATGATGGCATATGAATAGGTTGTATAAGTCTGTGACTTGGATAGAAGGCTCACATAAAAAACCCCATAAAACAGTTTCAAAGACAGCAATATAGTGTAAAAATAAAATAGTATTAATATAGATTTAAGAGTGTAATTGTGACGCTCTCTCATGAATTTGGGCATTTGCTCAGGCCAAAGATGAAGATCTTTTTTTTTTTTCTGATGGAGTTTTTGTGAACTTGGTAGAATCTCTAGTTTTTAACACTCTCAGGTTTATTGTTGCAACTTTGGAAAACTATATTTTGTCCTGTGATTGTCCTAACTGCTTTTGGTTCCATCCTTAGAGCACTTACGGCTATGGGGACCTGTTCTCTGACACGTGGAAAGCATTTACTGATTATGACGTCATACCTCTGAAAACTTACGACTCCAGAAGGGTACCAACAATTTTACATCTCAGTTGTAACACCTGTCATGTACAGATGACTCAGTCTAAAGTTACTGTTTGATATGGATATGTCAGCTGTTACCACTGTTTTCTGACATCCTAGTTGTTGTAGTGAGTAGAATACTTCTTGTTATTTAATTTAAAAAAGAGATTTACTTTATTTACTTGAAAGGCAGAGTGACAGAGAGATATCTTCTGTTGCTGGTTTACTCTCCAGTGGCTACACTGACCAAGACTGGACTGGGCCAAGGTCAGGACCCTGGAACTCCATCCTGGCCTCCCACGTGGGTAGCAGGGTCCTGGTGCTTTTGCTGCTTTTCACAGGCCATTAGCACAGCTGGAAAATGGCACTTTTGTGGAATGCTGGTTAAGGCTTCATCTGCCTGCTCATCATTATTAGCCATGCATCTTTTAAAGATTTTTTTAAAAAAAAATTTCCCCCAAATGCAGGTCTCACTCTTTTGAATTAGAATTACTGTGTTAATAGAGATGCTTTAAGACCTATTTAGCACAATCATGAGTGCTGTTTTAGTGTGGAGGATGCCAATTCTCTTTCCTAATCCTTTCACTCAGGTGTGTTTTAAGGAAGCTGTGTTCTCCTTACTGCCGCGGATGAGGTATGGGCTGTTCTACAATACCCCTCTGGTAAGCGTGTATTGCATTTATAGATTTTATTCTTGATAGATTTGAAGATAATATTTGTACAGTACCCAAGAGCATGCGGAATCACCACGCAACAGTATTTGCTGTAATGGGAATGGGGGTTTTTATTGCAGATCTCCGGCTGTCACAGTACTGGATTGTTCAGGGCGTTTTCCCAGCACATCCTGCACAGACTGAACATCACACAGGAGGGACCCAAGGTAACGAGTGCATTCTGGGTTCAGAGGTGCTAGATCTTCCATCCCACATGCAAAGTCAGTACTGCCTTTGCAGAAGAAAATGATGACCAAGAGGCCTTGTTTTCTACATGAATGTTTTCTCACCCAAAATCATTTGAAGACAGGTGTCAGCAACCTATGAAGGGATAGTGCAGCATCAGCTTTTTTTCTTCTTTTCTTTTGCCATTTCTTTAGCCATATCTCACCACCACCTTCTGAATCCCATCTAACCTACACAACTACTACTGAGAAATCCACCCTCCCAACCACCTTATCGAAACATGCAATGAATACTTTTTTTTAATCTTCCATGGCTAAAATGGATGCACTGATTTTTAGATATTTTTTTAAGATCATATTTACTTATTTGACTGGAAAGCAGGGATGGAGGTGGTGGGAGGGGAGAGTGCTTCCATCCATTGGGTCACTCCCCAAATGCCTGTAATCGCTGCTGAGAACTGGGCCTAACCTTCCCATGTGGGTGACTGGGACGCAGTTCAAACTACCCCCACTGCCTCCTGGGATGTGCTTTAGCTGGAAGCTGGAGTCAGCCAGAACCTGAAATCAAACCCAAGTACTTCCGTGAATGACAATGAAGTCCTAACTGGTGTCCTAACTGCTTGGCTAAATGCCTACATATGTTTACTTTTATTCTCAGTTGACACATAATGCTTACAGACGTGTATGGGATGCAGTGTGATATTTTGATCCATGTATGCAACATATAATACTAAAATCAGTTATTAGCATCAAACATTTGTTTCTTTGTGGTGGGAGCATTCAAAACTCTCGCTTCTAGTACTTTGAAATGTAATATGCATTGTTAGCCCTAAGGACTGTGCTGTACTGTAGAACATAGGGTTTAAATTATTGCAGGGCTGGTATTGTATGTGGCACAACTGATTAAGTTTCCAGTTATGATACTGGCTTCCCATATTGGAGTACTGCTTTGAGTCCTGACTACTCCACTTTTGAGCCATGGGAAAGCAGGAGAAGATGGCTTCACTGCTTGGACCCCTGCCACTCACATGGGAGACCCAAAGTTGCTAACTCCTGGCTTTGGTGTAGCCCCGCTGTGGCTTCAATAGCCATCTATAGAGCGAACCAACAGATGGAAGATCTCGCTGTTTCTCCCTTTCTCTGTCACTCTGCTTTTCTAACAAATATAAAATATGTTTTTAAAAAGCACACAATCATCCTATATATTTTTGTACCTATTAACCAATTTCCTCTGTCCTCTCTTTCTCCCTGCTCTCCCTAGTCTCTAGTAACCACCACTCTATCCTCTATGTGAAGGAGATCAGTATTTTTACATCTGAGTTAGAATATAGAGTATTTGTCTTTCTATGCCAGATTTGTTACACTTCACGTAATTTGCCCCCATTTCCATCTTGCTACTACAAATGACAAACTTTCATTCTTTCTTATGGCCAAATATCCTACTGTGAGAGTATACTACATTTTCTTTTTAAGTGGTTGCATTTGTATACTTGGAGGCAACAGAGACAAGATTTAAAATGATTGTTCCATAAATGTAACTTCCTTGAGTTCCATCTCTGGGTGCAAGGCAGCTTTTAAGTTCAGATGTTCATTTCTGTGTCCAGCAGATGCAGCCTTATTTTATCTTTTCATTTTGATGATAGGATGGGAAAATCCGAGTCACCATCCTTGCACGGAGCACAGAATATCGGAAAATACTAAACCAAAATGAGGTCAGTTTTTGATGTGTGTTTTTGACATCACCATGTTGAATTTACCAACCTATAACTAATATACTTGGTTATTTTTTTTCTCACCATATTAGAATGTTTAATGGAAACTGTCAGTTTTTAGAAAAATTTGATGGCTTGCGTGATCTGCCTTTTTTGAATATGAATTGCTAGTAGAAGTCACTGAACCCTCCCTGCCTTATTATAAGTATTCATCTACATTAACTCAGCATGGAACTTGGCAGAATCTGAGTCTTGTTTCAACTACAATAATTGGCTGAACATTTGCCCTCCAGGCAAACTTACCATGACAGTGCAAGACTCCTGGGAGATGGTTGGTGGCATGTAGCAGGACTGTGATCGAGTCAGAGGAGTCTCCATGCTCTCAGGTTACTGTGTATCTTTAGAAACTGTCCCAATCTTTGGCATCTTAAGTCATTTTTAATGGTAACAACCCCTAAGTTGTGGTCAACCTCCAGGAGATGCCCAAGCAACACCCCTACCTGCCACATCATGACTTGAAGGTAACATTGAGCATCTGCTACATGCCAGGCCATATTCTTGGCCCTGGAGGTCAAGACAGGGAAGGTCCCTTCCTGCATGGAAAGGAAGCTAGTCAGGGGAATTGAGGGAGTGATGACTTCTGCAAAGGAAGCAACAGAGTGAAGAGGAGCACACCGATTCTGGGACTCTGGATTCCTTTTATGTGGATGTTTCTCCTTCGGTGGGGGTGGGCGGTGTGGATGGAAGTGGGAGACAGTGAGCCCATTGTCTGGGTAGATTCTGATTGAATAGATGTCAGAGAACAATCTAGCCAAAGGAAATAGCTGCCTAGGCAGAGAGGAAAAGCCTCATGTGGATTGAGCTTTGGATGTTCTAGAAACGAGAAGGCTAGTGTGACTTGTACATCTACAGAGAGGTGAAGGTGATGTCTCAGAAACTCTAAGAGGGGGGACATGCTTCAGGAGGTTGTGGGTCCTCTGAGCCCCAGGGATCCTGGGGATGACTGGCTTTTATTCCAGTGTCAGGAGAAGCCACTGTGAAGTGCTGGATTTAAAACTTTAAAAAAACTTATTTGAAAGGTAGAGGCGGGTCCCTCTTCTGCTGGTTTGCTCCCCAAATGCCCACAGCAACTGGGCCACCAGGTACTGAGAACCAAGTGTGATTCCTGGACTTTTAGCTGGAGCTGTTAAGTGGAATTAAAATGGAAAACAAAACAAAAAACGTAGTAAGAGGGAAGGTGGAGACAAGTTTTGATGGGTGAAATATTAACAAAGGTTGCTTTGGATGTCTACTGGACTGGTCACAGTTGAGTGGTAGGCATATCTTCCTGAGATCCGTGTGTATCACGGAGGACATGCACACATGGCACAAATTGGGGGTTGGGTTGAAGGCAGCTTGGCTGGGAGTGATGAGCAGTGTGCATGTGTTCGAGAGACCAAAACTAAAACCTGAGTTGTCTCTCAGCTTCCATGGGCAGTTGGTTCCAAGAGACCCCATGGAAACCACAATCCCTGGGTGCTCATGTCCTTTGTATCACACAGCATAGCATTTACACATAACCTACACATTTCCCCCTTTACTTTTAGTCATCTCTAGGTGACCAATAATGCCAAATACAGTGTAAACACTGTGTAAATAGTTGTCATACGTATTAATAATATTGGGAGCACAAATTCTGTACGTATTCACTACAGACTTTTTTCCCCACTCTGCACTTGAATGAATTTGTGCATGTGGAAGCTGTATAGTGAATAATGCTGTGTACTGGAGTAGATAGTTGGGAAGCAGCAACTATCAACAATGGAGCAATAGTCTATACTGGGATAGACTACATGTACTAAGTGCTAACGATGTACCTAGCATATCACTATGCATTCCCCTTGCATAGGACCCGCCCTTCCAGAAAACCCACAGTGTTGGTATTTGATTGATATTTTCTGTTCCAGACTAAGGCTTACAGATTGAAGCACCTGCCCAAGGCCACCCAGTAGTGAAGAGAGTGACCCAGGGGTGAGAGTCAGGGTGCTCTGCCTGTGAGGCTGCAGGCAAGGTGGAATTCACCTCTCCTCTCACCCATCAGGATGCAGCCTAGGACTGAGGAGAAAGGAATAGGGCTGGTGTGTGCTACCCACAACAGGCAGGATGCTTTCAGGTCCAGGTGAGCAGGCTGCCCACACGGTGTTACCCAAAGGTGGGAGTGGATGATGGTTCAGCACCATACCCCAGGCCAAAGACACCTGAAAGGGCTGTTTTTCTCCCAGGGATTAACATTACTTGACAACCAAGTAATATTACGGTTGTTCTCTGTACAATCATGGTTGTTCTCTGTAGAAGTACTGAAAATGTTTTTCAGGTCATGAGGTCCAAAATGCTGGTGGTTTGTCAGAATGAACAGAAAGACCCTTCTCTCTTGTCTGGAGTGTGCTCAGTTGAAACAAGTTGAAAGTTAAAGGAATAATGACAGTTTTTTTTTTTACTCTTAGTGTGCCACTGTGCTAAGCACTGGCCTCCCAGGATATTCTGCACCTGTTTCTAAGAAGTTCTAAGAAACTGGGGCAGTGACGTTTCAGGAACAGAAATTCCCACATTCAAGGAATAAAGCCTGTCTTTGAATTCAGATAGGGACAAAAAAAAAAATAGACTTAAAGAATAATGCCTGTTTTACATGCATGTTTTAGGACCTGTATCAGAAGGGAAGGAGAAGAAATTCTAAATGCTTTTTTTGTTTGTTTTTTTCCCTAGCTTGTTAATGCACTGAAAACAGTGTCTATGTTTGATGTCCAGATTGTTGATTATAAGTACAAGTGAGTATGATATGGCATTGTGGAGAGATGCTGTTGTCTCTGCAGAGACAAGTGTTTCAGGGATGGAAAGCAATTTTTAAAATGAGCGCTCTTGGTACTTGCAGGCCAGGCAGGGAGAACTAGATGTCGCCTGTGGACAGAGCGGACCAGTGGAGGCCTGGGCCTTAGGGGCGCTTACTTCTTACCTTTCTGGGCCCTGATGTGGCACTCTCTCACTTGTCCATATTTTCAATGGAAATTCCAGAGTTTTTACAAGTTAACAAGTGGTTCTGAATTTAAGAAAGCATCACAGGCCCGGTTTGCCCTGCCTACCCCTAGGTCGCAGTTTGTGGTCTACAGTGACCTCTCTGGGAAAAATTTAAGGATCATAGGACTAGAAGGGATTCTAACAAGCCTTGTAAAGTAGTTCCATTTTTTTGAAAAGTACAAAATGAAAATGCTTATAAGATAGATTGAGTTTGTAGCTTACCATCTAGGTAAAGTCTGTTGACCTTACTGTGTAATCCCCAGACGTTCCCAATTGGAAAAGTCACCCAGTATGGAAAAGATCAAAAGGAAAAGAGAAAACCTTTGTTTCCACTCCTCACCCAAGGCCAGTCAACCATCATGTTGCTCAGATCCATGATAGGAAGTTTCTTCCTGTGGCTACACACATGCTGTGTATGAGTTGCTAACATACTCAGAGATACACTTACGACCAAGAACATCACCGGGGAGCATGGCACCACCTTCATGTGCAGGAGTGCATTTATGCAGTGTAGCTGTGGTCACAGGGCTTCACCGAAGGAATCGAACCGTGGAGTGTGTCTTGAGGTCCTCAGACACGAAATGCAGATAATTAGCAGCTGTGAGAACAGCCACTCTGTACTGAGACTATTATACTTGTTGCATTTTAATCTGCCACTTTTTAGCAGTCCTCTGAGGTGAGAAAGCTCTTCCTGTTTGACCTGGTACATTATGCTGTGGTGACTGCCCACATTGCTACTTGAAGGAAGGTGTGAGCCAAGACAGGCCCTGGTGGGAGAACTGGGGGGGGTGGTACATCTGGGGCTATGGTCTTGACTGTGTAGGATCTGTATGCAGGTGCATGAGAGAGCAAGGGGGATGGTCAGTTCCTGCTGTGCAGTCAGCCATAGGTTATCTAGTGCGGGGGCTTGTGGGAGCTGCTCCCCAGGCACTTCCTGCACCTGGCAGCTCCAGGCTGTGTTCACCTAGGTGAGCAGTCAGCCTTCCCTTGGCCTCATTCATATTCCTGGGGAAACTGAGGCACAGGTTCCTGGTATGAGACACACACGGAAGGCCGTTGTCTTCCTTTTCCTGGGGCGGGTTTTTGTTGTTCATAGGAGAGATCCGCCTTTCCGTCTCAGGTCCCCAGTATTCTTCATCATTTATTTTTGTTTACTTTGGGTAAAGTGGGACTGGGAATTTTGTTTCATTTTTGTTTATTCAGAGCATTGTCCTTAATCCAGAATTTCCTTTTGCCCTCATTTTCAGCAATCATTTTTGGGTCAGAATTTTGGTTCAGGGTTTGGGTAGCTATCAGTGTCTTTAAGTTAAAGAACAGTTGTATGAAGGCACTAAAAAATCATGGATAACGCAGTAAAGACTCCTCCTAACATCCTAAAAAAAATCATGGATAACTTAATTATTTATTTTAGTGGGGAGAAAACTTAAGATCTATGTCTACATGCTGTTCCCAAAACACATGAACATGAACATGGAGATCATGGGAAATGCATATTGTGAAAGAAAAACTGTTTGAATTTCAAAATATTTTTGAATCAAAATGAACAGTTTTCCATTTTCCACAGATTTTCTGAACTTGGCTTACATACTTCTAATGTGTGAAAAATTGAGGCTAAACTATTATAAAGGCAAGGAGGTACCCTGGTGGGATCTGAGGTCATTTCATTTTAGTTGGGCTCAGAAGGCATAGAAACACTCAGGCCACCTAAGGGGACATCCTCCCCTGCTCCCTTTTAGGAAGCAGTTTTAGTTTGTCCACATGTGTCATCACATGTCTTCCAACTTGCTAATATCCCCTTTTTCCTAGGCTCAGGGCCTTGTCCTAAAATTTTGTCTACCTGGTTGTCAGTGACACTTTTTGGGTTGATTACATCTACAGCTGCAATTTGTTGATGTCATGTGTTACTGGTTTTCCCTTTAAGAAGCAATAAAAGTTTTCTTTTATAAATAAAGCGTACTGAAATCTAAAAAAGATATATGCGATTACTTAGAAAAGTGCCAACTTCTTAAGAAATGACTAGAGCATGCTTGAAATGGACAAAAAGAAGGGTACAGGCAGAACATGGTTTGATGAAAAAATAGTGCATGATGAGCATTGCTGTGAATCGTGGCCTGCCTACCCCAGTACTCTTCTCATCTCTCATCTCACTCTGCTTGTTCACAGAGAACTCGGCTTTCTGGATCAACTACGGATCACACACAACACAGACATATTTATTGGCATGCACGGAGCTGGTCTTACCCATTTGCTTTTCCTTCCAGACTGGGCTGCTGTGTTTGAACTGTGAGTATTTGTGACTATTTGACACCCCAGCAGCCATGGCTTGGGCTCCCTGAGACTTTCATTGTGACCATACAAAGACATTCAGCATTACAGAGAAGCCACGTCCTATAGGCACACGGGAAGAAAAACAGACTCAAAGATGGAAGTGTAGCTTGTAGCCTGCTGTTGTGCTTCGTGAGCCAGCCATGCCCTACCCAGAGTGACGTGGAGGTTTGAGTCTGGAGTGTCCTGACTTGAATCTCCTACCCTCAAAAAGGGAAGCTACATGTTTTAAGCAAGGTGCAACACTTTCCGGGAAGCCTCAGGCCCTCGGGGTAACTGATTTGCTCACTGTATACATTGGTTATGAGACAGGGTTTTCCCTCCCAGCGTTCCTGATTCTAGCATTCATCTTTAGTTCTTGACATACCAAAAGTGACTATCTTGACCTGACTGACTAATGTGAGGCAGTGGTTTTGTTTAAAAATGACTTGACTCAATATTTAAATAGACTATTTGGAGGGGGGGGATTCATGAATATCCAAAGCTGTCTAACACACTTTTTAAAGTTTAATATATTTGTTTGTTTGACACAGAGTGATGAAAAACATACCTGCCCTCACCTCCCCCACACCCCACCCCACCACACAGAGAGAGAAAGAAAGAGAGAGAGAGAGAGCGCGCGCTTTTCTATCTGCTCACTCACTTCTCAAATACCTGCAACAGCCAGGGGTGGCCAGGTCGAAGCCTGAGACTGTCCGGGTTTCCCACATGTTCACAGGAACCCAGGTGCTGCTGTCTCCCAGGTTTTCATTAGCAGGAAACAGACACAGAACTCAAATTCAGGAACTCTGATGCCAGATCTGGGTGTCCCAACAGGAGGGTAACTGCAGAGTGACAATTCCTGCTCTTCTCCAAAGCATTTTTGGAATGTTTATAGAATGTTTTGGATGAGAAATAGCCACCAAATTGTGAATTCTGACTCATCTAATTTCTCCCAGAGAGGGAGAAGGATATATAGAAGAAAGAGGGGAAGAGAACATGAAAAATGTAACCTGCAAAGCTGAGACCCTGGCCTCCACTAAACCTGATTTCAGTTTGCCTTCACCAGCTGGCTTTATGACCTGGAGGTCTACTTCCATGGGTGCAGAGACAGCAGTATCAAGAGACAGTATCAAGTTCGTTGCCTTTCTGTGTCTTTCAAAAAAAACACACAAACAAGCCAAAAAAAAAACAAAAAAAACAAAAAAAAAAAACAAACCCCAAAAAACAACTTAGGGTAATTTAGTTTTGAGAATGTTTTTGAAAGGTTTTTCTCATACATATTTATTGCTTTAAAACCTTTTGCAAGAACATGTTGGGGTGGGGGGGCACGTTTCTTTTCTCCTTGAGAATTGTTGATGAGGTGAAATCCCTGGACTCAATCCTCTCGTGTCCTTAGGTACAACTGTGAAGATGAACGCTGTTACTTGGACTTGGCCAGGCTAAGAGGGGTGCACTACCTCACTTGGCGAAGGCAGAACAAAGTCTTTCCTCAAGACAAGGTAAAGTTCAAACACTGTGTTCACTTTGTTTCATTTTTAAAGTAGGCTTAGCCTCCGGGTGGGAAACCTGCTTGCTTCTCAGGGCCATTTGATATGGATAACATCATTCAGGGGCCATCAAAATGTATCAACTTAAAACTTAACCAGCAAAACTGTGTCATAAAACAAAATCAAATAAATGGGGGAAAAAAAAACTTAACCTGCTATAGATTCATTGAATTTTGAGTCCCATCATTGGTGGCCTTGGCAAGGCCAGACCAGATGATTTCTTGAGCCCAGTAGAGCCTGTGGGCCAGATGTTCCCCATCTCGATAAGAAGTCTGCTTATGAATGAGGAAACACCACTGCTGGCCTTCAGTCCCAAGATGAAGTATTCTCTGGAATTGTGTGAGTTGTGGTGTTTCGTACTTGCAAATGGGAGAAAATGAATCACTTATTTCTTTAATATTGGTAAGACATGAAATTTAGGCATGGAGAAATCTGTTAGATAACATGTAGTTGGAATTAGCAAACTACAGGCTGTGTGGCAAACGCAGCCCCCATGCCACCTGTCTTTGTGAATAAAGTTGTATTGGCAACCTTCATACTTACTCGATGTGTTATCTGGGACCGCTGGGCATTTTCAGGCCAATGGGGAGTGACCATGACCAAGATCATGTGGTCAGCAGAGCTCACAATGACCCGTTAAAGAAATAATGTGCCTACTTCTGATGTAGAGCATATGTGAGAACAGTTGCGTTGGTCACTTTCTAGGGAAAAGCATGGCTCAGTGACCTGGGTGTTTGTGTTTTGGTTTGCTTTACAGGGCCACCACCCCACTCTGGGGGAGCACCCAAAGTTCACCAACTATTCTTTCGATGTGGAAGAATTTATGTCCCTCGTCCTTCAGGCTGCAGACCACATATTGCAACACCCAAAATGGCCATTCAAGAAGAAACGAGATGAGCTGTAAATGAGTCTGGTTGCAAAACACACAGTGTTTGAACATTCAGCACCCACACTGATGATGAAATCGGTCAACCAGTCTGTTATTTCCAGCCCCAGAGGACTTTTTTTTTATATACCAAAACACACCTGCAGGGTATTGTCACATGTTTTAGAGTTTGTAAGTATTTTATAGAATGTTTGTGTCGTTGTGTAACAATTGCAATCAGGTTTTTGCACTGAACACTTTTCTTCTGTAATTCAAAATGTAGGGGCAGTCTCACTGATGGGATTGAACTTTCTTCTTAGGGATGCCAAAGTTTTCAAGTTTTTCAGCTTTAGAAGTTGTAAATGTTTTTGTCAAAATGTTATGTGATCATAACGCTGGAGTGTTCCAACTTGTTTCTGTTTTATTTAGGTAAGTTCACTACTGCTGTTTTAAGTTGCTCTAATATGTTCAAAACACTATTTGTGGTAGAAGAAGCAGACATGGACGACACACCTACACACACCTAAACACACCTACACACACACAGCTGGGGCTCCCGGCACTGTGCCATAAAGGGCTATGTAACACATGAGTGTTAGCTCGAGGATATTTGCTTCAAAAACTTAAATCTATTATGTTCCTAAAGTCATCGATCATCCACATATTTCATATTCAAATCATGTTTCTCCAAAATACAACAATTGCTATAAAGAAGTTCAGATTTCTGTAGCATTGATGTGTGTTCCTTGTAGCTGTTTTCTCTGGATTCCCTCAGCTGTGGAGAGCATTCATGCTGAATTTCTAAATGAATAGTGGTCTCCACTGTGCCAGTGTTTACGACAGCACATACCTGTGTGTGTGCACCTACCTCGAAGAGTGTGTAAGTATGTCAGCCTTTTTATTTTTACAAACTTGAGGTTAGTCACATGCGGAGAATTTTCCCTTTTTAAAGAAAAACTAGACCCCTCCCCCCAGAAAGGAAAGGTGAATTATCCAATCTAAATGAAAAGCCACAAAAAAGTGCCAGTGATGAGAAAAGGTGTCTGGATTGTTGTCCTGTTGTTCTTTGAATAGGATGAGTCATGGATGATTTTTCTGCCAAAATGCGAGGTTTATATTATAATAAGACTTGAACAGGCTAATTTAGAGATGAGATGTTTCTACTTTTTAAAGTAGGGAGCAGGTTAGCAAGTTACATTAGTGCAAAAAGGAGCTTTTTCCCTTCCACTTACAGAGTGGATTTCTTAAAAAAAAAAAAAAAAGAATATACAATTCGAGACCTGCAAAGCAACATATTTTTATCTGACCTTGATATTTGCTTGCTGAGCACTACTTTTTAAAGGATTGTGAACAGTTTTCTAGAATTCAGGAATATTTATTAAATTATCTGTAAAGAAAAGAGTGAATCACTGTAGCAGTAACTTTGATTTGGATCTTAAAATTTAGCAGGTGCAAAGGTCCTGAGGCAGGGAGCCTACTTGGTGTGTGTGGGGGAAGCAGCTAGAAAGTCAGTACAGCTGTAGTGATCAAGATGTAGAAGACTAGGAGGGGAGTTGGACGTGATAGAAGGGCTGGGTGCTCTTGTCCTTGGATTCTCATGAGACGAGAGCCATTGAATGGACGTGAACAAAGTTACCCTGTCCAAACTTAATGTCCTTTGTTCAGATCCATTCAGTTGCAAGAAGCTGAGCAGCGGTGCAGCAGCATGTGGAGTCTGTCGGGGGGTGAGACAGCTGGGATGGTCTTCAGGGAGACCCCCAACATGAGGCAAGAGCTATCCTTGTCAGTCATTGAATGGAGGCCACCCGGGGAGGTGTGTGATGTCGGGCAAGTCCCTTGGGCTGCGTGCCTTGATGGCCCAGAGCTTGGGTACGATCCATCTGCAGCTCCAACCTGCTCTGTCGGGGGACCCAAGGGAGTGGGCAGCACCCATCTCAGGGCCAGAGTGTTCTTCAGTGTGGCGCATTCTCCCTGCTTCCCATCACCTGGACGTTAGAGCTGCGGTTGACTTGATTTTTCCGTTTTGAGGGACTTTCTGCAGCGACTAGGTGGCCCTTCCCAGTGTGGAAACATTGAGGAAGGGTCAGCAACTGAGCTTGTTTTAGGCCCCGCAGCCTTGTCAGGTCTCTCTGCTGCTGGTTGCTGGATGATTTTCTTTCCTCCACAGTCCATTAAAAACGGGAAAACTCATCATTGCTGTTGTTTAAACAGTAGAGAGGTTTCCGGAACTTACTGAAAGTCACGGAGCTTTGTTCACTGGACATGAAGAAGAGGAAGAAGGAAGGGAGAAAGGCCTGAAACTGGCCCTTTGTTACAGTGACCAACTATTCTTTGATTCATAATCAGCAAAGAGAAACTGGGAAATACTTTCTGAACTAGGGACATAGAAGCGCTTAAATCAGCTCAGTTGTATTTACCGCAGTGTTTAGCCTCCCCCTAACCAAGGAACTGTTTGTTGCCAGACATGTGAGTACATTTCCTTTCTTTTAGTTTCCTGGGGTGCACTGAAAGATGCTAGAGCCATTCTTGGCAAAAACTGAAACCAAAGCAAAGCAGGTGAGTGAGGGCACTTGCTCATGGCTGACTCCATTCTGGCTGTGCCAGCCCTGGGCTTGGTTGACCATTTGCAGCTGACCACAAGGTGGCAGTCATGTTTTCCATTTGTCCGCTGTGAGACGAACCCGAGTTAAGAATCTGTCAGTTCCAGGCACCTGAATGCCAGAAGGCCTTGCTTTTTTAAGTGATGGAGTTTTTCATTCCTGAGTTGAGGCAATGAGGGAAAATTGGTATGGACAGTTTTCTGATTTAAGGGTGTAATTCCCAAGCTGCAGCCAATATCCAAATCCTTGGCCGTGTTCTGGACAGGGGCTTGCCCGGTGAAGATGGCTGCTGGAAACAGAAGCTGTTCAAGAGTATGAGTTCGCACTGACTTTCTGGTTGGTGATGAGGGGAGAATTTGACTTCTAGGTAGGGTCTGAGGCAGGAACATGAGCTCTTCAGTTCCTTTTGGGAGTTAGTTTCTTATTTTAGCCGTGTACATTATCATATGTATAGTGGCTATTACCATTTGCTTTGAGTGGAAGCAAACTGTAAGCAGAGGCATCCTTGAAGGCTAGAAGCCTAGGAATTGCAGAGCGTGCATTACGGGATGTAGTTTTGCCTAGATACACAAGGGTTACCACAGAGAGTATACATCCCTGTGACCTAGTTCAGTTCCCAGAGTGTTTTGTAGCTTTGCCTATTCACAGTCTCAGCCATAGGTTGGGGAAACCTTATGCTGAAAGATACCTTGGAGTTCCTTCATGGCATGTGTTCCCCCCCACCCCCCGCCACAGTGTGTTGACTGCTACCCATCCAAGACACCATGGGTGGAGATGTCAGAGCGTTCTGAGTTCTCAGCCTTGCAGCTCCTAAGCTGGGGATCAGGGGCCTGTGGCTTCATATCGTGTGGCTTCACTTTTATGACTCATGAATCAGGTGATAATATGTATTTGATAGGGTTGATTTAAGACTAAGAAGATAAAATCACAATGGTGTAGTGCCAGGTATATAGTATGTAGAATGTAAATGCTCTTATTATCCTGTGATATACAGAACTAGTGTTACTTAAAGGTCAAGTTCCTGGGGAACATTTAAATCTCAGATCAGGTGAATCAGACTTTGGTGTGAGGTATAGTGCAGCTGACTGTATTTTATTAAATGTCCTGGTTGATTGTGATGTATAAGGATTAGGAATTGCTGGTCAATGGGGACATGGAGTAAGCTGATGACAGGTGACAGTTGGTGAGGGCTAAGCAAGCGTTTGTCCAAGTACCTTCCACTAGGTGTCAATAAAACTCTATAAAAAGGCAGGTTTCTTGGAAAATTTTGTCTCCAGTGAAATTGAGTTGTTACTGCATAGCTTCCCAGCACGGTCCATGTATGAATGTGTGTTGTGAATCTCTAAGCAGGAAGACGTAACATGTGTTGCAAACCCCTGAACTAGCTGGAGGAGATATGAGAGAATGCTTGAAACTGAGTCCACTCCCCAACGTGCAGAAAGCCAGTCACTGATGTCATGGTGGCAGATGAAAGTATGTATTTGCAAAGCAAAGAGCAAGTCACTTCTCTGATTTGCTGAAGGATTAGAGGTGAAGGTTCTTACAGACTGAAGTTGGTGCTAAGAGATGCCTGTTCAGCTCCTATCCACATTCCTGGTTGGTAGGTGGTACCGGTGGACTGCCTTCGATAGGTCAGCAAGAAATAATTTTTATGACGAGCAAGACTGAGGAATACATGTAGGTGGGTATTACTTTCTGTTCTGATTTGGGAATTCCCTTAAACAAAATCTCTCAATACTGGCCATTAGGTCTACTGGAGAAGCAAGTAACTGCATGAGTTCACGATTGGAATCTTGTAAGGTTAAGCTGAACCACTGCCTCAATCCAGTGAGTTCATTTTAGAACAGTCAAAAGGCAAGGTAAGGGCACTTTTTTTTTTCAGCCTAGGGAGAGAGGTCAGGAGAGTGGGGGGCCTGATGGGACCTAGTAGCTGCCTTCAAGGCACTGTTGAGGGGCCCTGGTGCATGTGGGCTGTATTCAAATTCACTTCACCATGGAATCTTTATCTCAAGAGGCACAAACACTGATGCTGCAAAAATCTGCCTCCAGGAAGGCTGGAAGCATTTGCCATGCCACAGCTTGCTCCTGGGTAACCAGGCAGGCTCTTCAGTTTTTCTGGTCTTCACACCTTACCTGTTGGGTTCAATCAATTGTGCTACCTGGTTACAAATGATTTGATCAAGTGTTAAGAGCTGAGTCCATCCAATCAGGAGACTGCAAGGTAAAAAGATAAATAAATGACCCATCCAGACCCCTTTCTGCTGGGGATATCTACATGTGTGATATAAAGAGAATGCCCAAGCCTCCAATACACAGCACCAGATCTGAGCTACTGGGGTTCCTCTTGTGTGAGATACAATTAAATAACCTGCGTGTTATTGCAGTTATCTGCATGTTATCACAGTTATCTAGGAGGCTCTTTATACATTCAGGTTATTCATTGGGTTGCCTCTTTCTTTTCATCTGCAAGCACCTCACTAATACACAATGCCAAGGCTGCAGGCATTACTGCCCTCCCTCCCTCCCTGCCCAGGGCACAGATGTGGAGGCTCACTGATGTTGAGGGACTTGGTCCTAGGTCATCTTATTTCAAGTTGAATTGTCATCCAACTATATCCATCCCTTGTTGCCTCTCCAGTTAAGGTCATTCCATCAGGACAGGCATAGGTAAAAAGTAATTGTGGTTTCCAGATAAATCTGGAAAATAAATTGCAGAGACACGATTCAGCTGATGTGTCTACTGTCTTGGGTGGAAATCTAAGCCGGGCACAGGGTTAAATAAAGGTGCCAAGGAAATCAGGCCAATTTGATATGAAGCAATTGGATGAGGGATCAGCAAGTAGGAGATGCAGTTAGAGGTGAGGGTGGCAGGTCTCGGAGGGAAACCTGAAGAGCAGGTGAACAGAAATGTAAATAAAAGAGGTGACAGAGTGAAATGAGACAAGTACAGGGGACTTATTGAACAGACCCAAGTCCAGACAGGCAAAGGCCAGGATTAACATTTGAAAGCCAGCTAAAGAGAAGGCAGGATGCAGAGGAAGATACAGTAACTAAAGAAATAAGCACACATCCTGCTGGAGCCCTGCAGACCCACGACAGACAGAAAACAGCCCCGATTCATGGGAAGAGCGATTTCACATTCAAAGAAAAATGTAAATCCTCTAGGAAAATGTCTTTGTGTCACATGTTTCAAAAGCACCGTTTGATATTCATCAGCATCCAGGGAGAGAATTTACATGAGATGTTTTTAGAAGTGTTTGTGGAATTTCCTCCCCCAGTTTGCATGGCTGCTGCCACCTGTGCTTCTCTGTGCCATCACACGTGTGGTGGGACGATGGAGCACCTGCGAGGGCCCTAGCCGCATTCTGAGATGGAAGTTGGCTTTGGCCTCTCGACACCTCTATGCAAACAAATCGCTGTGTAATTCCATCATGTGTGCCTTTCCCCAGATGACACACCCTTGGATTGTCCTGTTTCTGCAGTTCAAATAACAGGGCAAAGAGTTTTATGGTGGATGTCAACTTGGCACAAACAGTAAGTCTGAAGGACAAGGGAATGAAAGTCACATCCAGGGACTGATGTTGTGCAGTGGTTAAGCCACGCCTGAGATACAAACATCTCATATGAGCTCAAGTTCGAGTCCCACCTACTCCACTTGTCATCCAGCTCCCTGCTAACGTACCTGAAAATCAGAAGATGGCCCAAGTGCTTGAGCCCCTGCCATCCATGTGTGAGACATGGATGGAGTTCCTAGGTTCTATCCCTGGTAGGTAGACGATCTCTCTTTCTCTGCAACTCTGCTTTATATTATATATGTAATATATATAATGGTACCTAGAAAAAGGTACCCTTCTGTTAGGACTTCCCTTGTAAACCTGTGAGAAGTCCCAACAGTTGGGAAAGATGTCTTCTTCTTTCTGTTTGAAAGACAGTGTCAGAAAAAAAAAAGAGCCAGAGAGAGAGATTTTATCCGTTGGTTTACTCTCCAATTGACAGCAACCAGGTTTGGAACACATCAGATCCAGGAGTTGGGAACACCGCTAGGTTTCCCAAACGGGTGGCAGTGGGTGATCATTAGCTGCCTTCCCAGGCACACTAGTAGTGATGCTGGATCAGAAGTGAAGTAGCTTGTACTCGAACCAGCACTCTAGTATAGCATGTGGGTGTCCAAAGTGGAGGCTTAACTCACCGCACTACAACACCTGCCCCTTTATTCTTCCATTACAGTGTGAGCACTTTGAGGTCTGTCACGTACAGGTCTCCTTTCCTGGTAGAACTAAACAACACGCAGCAGCCAGGCAGCCTCCCAAGGGTCCTGACAAGGTGATTCTTATAGGACAGCGTCGTATCCAGTGGTGAGACACAGTGGCAGGTGTGAGACTTACTCTGTTGAGGTCTGTTCTTGACTTTCTCCTAAAAACTGAAATTAGCGTGTGGAAAATACCTGTGTTGACCCCTGGGACTTGAGCTCCGTTGAAGTTCTTCTGTAATGATGTCAGCCAATGCCAGCATTTGAAGTCTTAGGAGAAATCCAATGGGCTTACCAAGTCATGATAGGTGGCAGGCTGTGGTCTCACATGGCCTGTGCTTCTGCTTACTGCCCAATGCCTCAGGTGAGCCGCCTTTGCTCATTGAGCCTGTATTTTCTCGTCTGTAAATGGCAGCTATTTAAGGAACCAACCTTATCAGATTGTTATAAGGATTTATTTGGTCATGTTTCAGGAACCTTGCTGGGGACACAATGGTAGGATCATAGAAGATGTGGAATGTTAATCAGATTATTGCACAATTGTGAGTTTAAAGGATCCACTCAGATAAGTGCCTTGAAGAAAAGGAATGCGTTTATGGGTGTAAGGAAGGTGCCTGTGGAGGATTTCAGTGGCTAGGTAAAGTAATTGGTATTAATGTCTGGCACCTGATGGGAACTCAGTAATCAAGGAGAAGTGTGGCAAGAAGAGAGGGAAGAAGAGGAGGCAGATGAGGGGATGTGGTTGCAGGCCTGTAGGAAGCCAGGTCATGTGTCCCTCGGCACCAGAGAAATCTCTGTGTGACACACTGTCCATTGAATGCCATGATAACAGTGGCTGCTGAGATCTGCAACCCCAGGGCCTGATGGGCTGGCAGGTGGTTGCCTTCAGTGAGCAGGTCAGGGAAGGCCAGAGGCCAAAGCCGTCCACCTGGGCTCCAGGCTTGTGGGCCTCGCATTTCTGCTTTCTGGTAGTTCTAGGCATCTTTGAGGACCTCACTTGCTGAAAGGACTCGACTGGTTACCTGCCCTCCGCTGGCCTCAGCGTTATCAGCTTGCAGGTGAGGAGTCTGGGGCGCTGATAGCCACGCTGCAGCCACCTCAGCCACACTTCTGTTCATCAAGTCTGTGACCAAGTGGCCGATTGTAGGTGGGTATGTGCAAATACGTGTGCATATGTAAACCCACAGTTTGGCAGTGTAGACTAGCTAGCTTTGATGAGAGGCTGAGCCTTCTGGGCTTGACCTGATGGTCATTGTACAAAAGCGGTATGTTGTTAATCGGGAGAGTCCTGCTGATCATCACTGGCTAAGGTATTAAGGGTTGGGCTGAGACATGAAGAGATTCTGGCTTAATAGCAAACTTTAAAAAAATTTTTTTTAAATGACATGATATAATGCGATGACTACCAAGACAGAGGAAACAAAGGTTTATTTATTTGTTTATTTTTATTTCCTGTGGAGGGACAAGGGCACTTGGAAGCAGGTGTTACTACTGCAGTGCTCTCCACGCAGGTGCCTGTAGTGGGGAAACTGGAGATGTGTTGCAGTGAAGTCCAGAAACGCTGTTGTTTAAACCCTGGTAAGTGCCTAGTGCATGAATGCCTCTGTCTTTGGATTTTGACTTTTGTTGATGTTAAGCTTTTGGAGCTAGTCTTTAATGTTCTCAACAGAGGCTAACAGGTTTGTTGGGTGGGTCTTAAAGCCTTCACAATGCATTTCCTTGGCTTGAAGGATCTAGAGGCAGCCTGACCTGGGTGAGAATATCCTGGAAGCAGAGGACACCCTGACCCATTTAGAGACAATGCCCCCATGGCTTTGTTCTAGACCCTTTTGTTTGTACTTCCTGTCTCTGACTCCAAGGGACTGGGTTTCTGAGCTGGATGGAGTGCCAGTAAATAGTTTCCATATCAAAAGAAAACTAGAAAAACGCTCAGCAAGAAAGCAGAAAGCATAGATGGTACAATTTGGTGGCAGTCGTGTATAGTTTTAATTACGGAATATTATGACATGCATCGCAGACATATTCAACCTTTAACATATGTTTGACACTCATTCCCTACAGCTTTAAGCCCCTTGTTTGTTTGTTTTTTTTCCCCCATGTAAGTCCCTGAATCTGACCTTATCCAGGCTTTCCATGCCATAGAAAGAGTAGTAACATTATTCATCATCCCTGAAAAATGCTGCGTGGAGCCCAAGAGTTGTGTATGGACAGTGATGTCAATGGGAACAATTCATTATTCCATCAAGCACTTGGCATGTCAGTCAATGAAAAAATATGTGCTTTGGAACTGACAGTTCAAAATAGTCTTTTTAGTAATCAGCATGCCACAATCTTGATGGTATAATGAATTATTCTTTAAACCAATCACTTTATCCCATCAATATGGCCACAGTTGGGGGTGGAGGTGAGGGGGACTAACTTATGAAAGTTATTTCAAACAGCAGGCAAAATAACTTTACAGCCTGGGAAGGAGAGACCAAAACCACGGGAGTTGAAAAGAATGTTCCTTTGGGAAGACACTGAGGTAGTCCTACAATTGCAACTTAGTGGAAGAGTAGGAAAAGTTCCTTGAGTTTTTATTCTTATTGATCACTTGTAGGATTTCATTGTTAATTTCCAAACTATGCACTGGGGAAATATGAGATAATATGTTGCTCTGCTTCTAAGTGTTAATGCAAGCTTCCTGAGCAATAGTGTGCCTGATTATTTAGGACACACAGGTGTTTAGGGCATTCTCGGACTAGACTTGAGTTTGGTTGATAAATTAATTCTTCCTAATTAATCTTGGTATGTAGATGAATTCCCTACCCTTGGTAATGGTCTTTTCTTACTCTCCTATGGCTAATTCATTCCATTCATTCACAAATCTGGTCTCCTGAAAGACCTATACCCAGCAGATCACCAGGGTGAGAGATTGCACAGCTCGCTGACTTTAAAGGGAGTTATTAGCATATTGGCATGCCTTTGGGTGACTTCTGAACATGACCCAAAACCCGTTTAGGCTGGTCGAATTGCTTTTTGTCCTGAAATAATCAGCCTTATTTCTAGGAACAGCAGCTGCCATATTCTCCCTACCCCCACCTGCCACACACCCCACATATCTCCACTGAATTACTTGATGTAAATGGTTATTTCATTCCTGTTCAATAATGTCTTGTTGCTACAGCAATGGCCGTTTGAAATACCATCAAAATAACAGTGACAGCAATTTGTTCACAGGATTGGGTCTTAATTGTCCACCCATTGTTTGAAAATAGAGAACTGCCTCATTAATCCACTGCAGAATATTAAGCATTTCATTAAAATATTGCTTGGAAAGGAGTCACAGCGAATCCCCTTCATGTGTCCTTCACATCCAGCAGTATTGTCTGTTTTGCATTTTAACTATCAACCTAAGAAAAATCTGGGCATCTGTGACCTTTTAATTTGTTCTTCAAAGAAAACATTTCTAACGTTATGTAATAAATCAATCATTACTTGCTTAATAATCTTAATGCTTGTCTTTGAAGTCGGCAATCCGCAAGAGAGCCTGGGATTTTTAAAAATTGACAGCTCTCTGGTCATTTGATGCAAACTGTGTTTTATTGATTAGCTCTGAAACTGTATTTGATATTGGCTGCATGTGAAGGCATTAGATCCTAGAGAAGAATGAAGACTATATACACACATATATACGTGCATACATATTTGTAAGCAGTCCTATAATACGTAGGAAGTATCTGGGAATTGAAGTTTTTTAGTGTTACCGTGTATTTAGAAAATTCTTGCTAATTTGAGAAGTAGATTTACTGTCCAGATGTCCACCATAGCTGGGACTGGGAGCTGGGGACTCCTAAAGTCTCCCACCTGGGTCGCAGAAGCCCAGTTATTTGGACCATCACTGTGGCCTCCCAGGGTTGAGGGACGTGAAGTCGAGAGCTGGGTGTTGAACCTGGATATTTTGACATGGGAGGTGATCTTAACTAACATCTTAATTACCCAAGGACTTTAGCACTTAAAATTTATCAGATAATATGAACTCCCATGAAGTCTAATGTATCTTTGTACATACACATGCTAACATTATAGAAACACACACACACATATATGGATCATGTTTTGTATACTTTTTGTGTTTTTTCACTGTTACATAAAATTATACATATTTATAGGGAATCATTTAAATGTTTGTGTACATTGTGTAATATTCCAGTCAAGGTAAATATGTCTATTACCTCAAAGATTTGCAGCATTTTAAAATGGCAGAATTTACAACTGTGTTTTCTGGTTCTATATATGCACTATTTAAAATGCAAATTAATCCAAGCTCTTGCAATCATCTTTTGTGTATTTGTGCCCTGATTTGCTTTATTATCTGAATGATTTTTCAACATGGACATTTTTCACCTTAGAAATAATATGCTACTTACTTGTTATTAATGCTCTGTTTATTATATAAAAAAGGAGCCCCAGATTTTTATTTTATGCTGAAGATGAGCTTCAGATAACACAGTTGCAGAGCTACTGCTACTTTAATGACTAACTGCTGAATTATAGGTTTCCTGATTTGAAGTGTACTTAGAAAAGGCAACAAAATGCAATTAATCTGATAGTAATAGGAAGGGAAGTTAATATTGGCCTGAAGCTAAATTGTTCATTGTAAACAACTAGCCTGAATAATTTACAATCACAAAGGCTCATTCTGGCTCCTGAAAAAGCCCTCTCCTTTGCTGTTTCCCGGACTCTGCTCAACCTCATTCTTTTCCAGAGAATTCCGCCCATTCATTACCTCTGTCTTATCCTTGTCACTGATGTGACTGTGAAAGTCCTTGTGCTTCTCCCTGGAATGGAAGGCCTCTGATTCTGCTGGCCAAAGGCATCCCAGTGCGCAAACCACCAGCTGTACAACCTTGGGCCGGACATTGAACTCCTTTGGTTATGGGTTGGGGAGCTCTCACTTGAAGGGTTGCTGTAGGGATCAAAAAACAATACCTGGATGAGGGCTCTAGAAAGCTCTGTCATGAAAAGAGGTTGGGGGGGGGGGAGAGAAAGAGAGAAATGTGGTACACCATTTTCCTACTTGTGGGGGGTCACAGTCACTCATCCTTGCAGCTCCGGGTTGGAGTATGATGGTCAGTAGCTCTGTAACTCTCCACCCTCTACCCTACTTTCTCCCCCTTTACCTTTCCTAACATTTCCACTCGGTAATTAATACTGCACAGCTTTTGTTTATTGAAGCAATGCTCCCCTAAGGGTCTGTATGTCTTCTCTAGGTTAGTTCACTTTCCTTTTATCTAAACACTTGAAACACATTTAAAAGAGTAGCTTGGCTCTGCTATTTTTGTCTCTTTGTATTTCATAGATAGCTACTGCCTGTCATATTTCCTTGTAGAAATATATGAAAATAAAGGTAGAAAAGTGCTCACTTTTAAACGAAATCATATTGTTGATCAATCCAGACATAGGCTCTACACATTCCCATATGAAGGTGTAAATGTTTTCATGCTGGACTATATACAGATAAAGGTGCTTTAAAAGGAGTTAAGAGTTACTTAAGTGTAAAATATTTGAAATTCATGCATATTTTTCCCTAACATGCATTTTCTCTTCTAGCCAAAGATCTAGTTATTTGATTTGAAAGGCAAAATGACAGACAAAGGCTGGGGCAGAGGGTGAAGGGGAGAATGGGCATGTACTAAGACGGAAAGAGAGAGAGATCTTCCATTGCTGGTTCATCCCCAAATGTCAGCAACAGCCATGGCTGAGTCTGTCCAAGCAGGGGCCAGGGACACATAGATGGCAGGGGCCCAGACACTTGTGTTACATTCTCAGGCACAGTTGCCAGAAGTTGGATCTAAAGTAGAGCAGCAGGGACTTGAACTGGTACTCCAGTGTCACATACAGTGGCTTAATGAGCTATGCCACAATACCAGTCCCATAATATATCCACATTTATGGACTTTATGAAGACCAATTCTGTGACTGGATTGCAGCATTTTTTTCCCACCAAAATAAGCTAATGATTTAATTTTCTACAATTTTTTAAAAGTATTGATGTATGTATATGTGTTCATATGTAAGTAATACGTAGGCTAATAATATATATATTTCTGTTTTGCTTAGATTTAATAAATACTTCCCTATTATACAAATTATTTACATCAACATATTTAATGTCTGCAGATAATTTCATTCAGTTAATCTCATTGTCAGCCATTTAGACTGTAATTAATGTTATTTAAATAAATAAATAAAAACACCCTCTGGGAGTTTTGGGGGCTCAATGTAATGGCTTGGTGACTAAATCCTCACCTTGCAGGTTCCAGGATCCCATATAGGCATCGTGTCCCAGCTGCTCCACTTCTCATCCAACTCCCTGCTTGTGGCCTGGGAAAGCAATAGATGACCCAAAGCCTTGGGACCCTGCAGTCACATGGGAAACCTGTAAGAAGTTCCTGGCTCCTGGCTTTAGGTCAGCTTAGCTCCAGCCATTGTGGCCACTTGGGGAGTGAACCAGCAGACAGATCTTTGTCCTTCCTTCTCTCTGTAGATCTGCATTTCCAATAAAAATAAATCTTAAAAACAAAACAAAACAAAACACTGCCTTGAATATCCTCACGTATATACACTTTTGTAGCTGTTTTCACTTACTTTTTAAAAAATTTGTATTTATATTTTTTAAAGAGAAACAGAGAGGAAGATCTTCTGTCTGATGATTCACTCCCCAAGTAACTGCAACAGCCAGTGTGGTACTGATCCGAAGCCAGGAGCCAGGAACTTCCTTCAGGTCTTCCACGTGGGTGCAGGGTCCCAAGGCTTTGGGCCATCCTCAACTGCTTTCCAGGCCACAAGCAGGGAGCTGGATGGGAAATGGGGCTTTTGGGATAGAACCGGCGCCCACATGGGATCCTGGTGTGTCAAGGTGAGGCCCTCACCTACTTCTTTTGGATAAATTCCTAGATATGGTGCTACTAGGTCCCAGGGTCCAAGTGGTTTTAGAGAGTTGATTGTTTACTGACAAACGTCTGTCCAGAATGCGAGTCCCCACCTCTCTCACGTATTGGTGACACTGAGTATCAGAATGGTTTTAAAGCACAGTTGCAGAATAGCTCTTAGGTAGAAACCCTGTGAGAAGAGGAGCTGGCGTGCAGTCTGTGTATTACGGGTTGAAACAATACTAAGTGTTCTGGTTAGCAGGAGATGTCACACTTCTGCTGCTGACAAGGATCCCGAATAGAAAGTTTGACTGCTTGAGAGAGCTCGGCCATACAGCAGGAACTATTGTTTTTGATTGAATAGACCCAAGAAAAGAGTCATAGCATACATTATTTAGACAGCCCAAATGGCTGTCACTTCTCCAACTAGGTTAAGTAAAAAGGTTACACAGGTTAATTAAAAGATAACACCATGCAGTTGGACACAGTTCCTGGGTAATTGTTTCTTCCACCAAGATAAGTATGCAGTACCTATTACAGAGGTCTAGAAAAAAAAAATTTTTTTTAAATAAACAGTGACAAAAATGAGACCTTTGTATTTAAAACTGGAGTACTCTTCTAATATGAGGTATTTGTAAACCTGGACACATAGTGAAACAGTTTCAAAATCATCTGAAGACATCCAATAGTAATACTCCTCTGTAGACATGGGTTGTTTGTAATGATACACAGATGGCATTATCAGCATTATGGTAAGTTTCAGATATACACAGAACTATATTGAATAATACAATGGATGATCATGTGCCCATCACCAATTTACAATAATCATCAATCCATGGCCACACCTGTTTCATAGACACTGTGTGCCTTCCTGTACTGCTTTGCTTTGAAGCATCATCCTCAATATCATGTCATTTCAATTATAAATATAGTAGGATATTAAAAGGTATTTTTGTTGATTCCAGGTGATTTTTTTTCTAATTTCAGCATTATCAGAATATCCTTGTAAAATATTGATGTTGAGATTTCAGCAAAACATTTGGCTTCTCTAAGCTTCAGTTCCCCCTTCTGGAAGAGCGATGCCCTAGTGACATGGTCAAGATTCTAGGAGACCTTCAGAAGAATAGTACATTGAAGTGATGAAAATGTGAAATGATCATGATTGCAATTATGATCAGTGGAATTCATATTTTCCAGATAAACAACATATAGCACATTGAAAAAAAGGTAAGTGGTAATGTGCATGGAGTTTAAGGAGCTTCTTGGAGAAAAAAAAATAAATATAGTTAGTGTCTTATGGAGTAACATAAGAGGTAGTCGAAGGAGCACCAGCAGTGATAATGAAGTCCCGGTTGAAAGGGGATAGCGAGGGTATGGGGCTCTGCTTGTGGGGGACATACTTTAGTGTTGTATTTTCTAGGTAGTGAGGTAGAAACTTTGGGGAAATAAAACCTGAGCAGGTGATGGACAAAGAGGAGACAGAGATCTTGGGCTTTTCAAAAATGTTAAATTCTATTAAAAGCCAACTCTTATCACAGTTATAAATACCAAGACAGTGGAGAAGGGGAGCTATAGGCAGAAGCCATTTCAAAGTTTTGGCTGATGCGTCCGTCATTCCTGGAAAAGACTAATATTGCCAATCTATAGGTGATCGATACATTTAAGCCATCCATTTGAATTTTGGGGGAGGAATTAGATTGATTCTTTGGCTATGCAAATCTCATCAAATGACAATAGATGTCTTGGAAATGTTGGGCCAAAAGTGGCTAATAATACTGTTCTATTAATTGGAAATCTCATTTCTTGACTGATGTCAATCATTGTCTAATGTCTTTATCAAAAATTGACATACAAAGTAAGTCACAATATAGAATCTCCCCAGATGCTTTTGTATATTGTCTACTGTCCATCAGAAGTGGTTCAAGACTTAGGCAACCATTTCTTTGTTTTAAGAAATTTTTTTGCTATGCCAAAGTAGCTACAGAGATACTTTGGGTTAATACATCTGCATTAAGGAATATTTAATGGCTGATAAAATACTCATTGGGAACTATTCCTGTTAGACACTGTTTGCAATGAACAAGGACATAAAGACCATAACTGGAAGTAGTGGATAATCTGGAAATTATGTTGCTGATCTGGTGAGAGAAATGCATTGGGGCATTGAGGGCATTTGGTGTCTCCAAATCATGCAGGAACAAAATTTGTAAGTTTAGATTTTATCCTCAATACTGGGTCTTCCAATTGAAATGGGAAGTTACAGGATCCTGTTTGGATTTTAGAAGGGTCACTGGATGTTAGGCAAGAAAGGAGGTGGGAGGACTACTGAAGGTAAAGTGTCACAAGTCCATGCAGCAGGTTTGTGGCAATGAGAATGGAATGAAGTGGGTGGATATTAGCACTTGGAACCCATAGGCTTTGATTGTTGATCTAATGCGGAGGCTTAAGATAGGACATGAAGGGTGATATTCAGGATGCTGGTTTGGAAAAGAGTGGATGACTGGATTGCTTGCTGAGATAGCATGGGTCTGATTTAAAGGGAAGATGGGAAATTCCATCTTGGATGCATTGAATTGCAGGTACAAGTGCAAGATGTGCTGAGAGATGGTTAGGTTGGAGCTTGTCCAGATAGAGGAGACTGACCTAGAGATGACAAGTAAAGCCACAGGAATAGAAAGGACCAACAATAGCAAATAAACAAGGAGAGAGGTGAAAACAAGGGCTCTCAGCATGGTTTATGTCAATCCCTTCAGGCTTGTAGTGTTCCCTGGTGGAATTCTAGTAGCCTCCTTTGTCCTTAGTTTTACTTTCTGCAGTTTCAGTTACCCGTGGTCAGTTGTGATCAGAAAATATTAAATAGAAGACTAAGAAATAAATTGTAAATTCACTATAGTATGTTAGTTGCACTATTTGATAATATGTTGTTGTTGGTTTCTTATTGTGCCTAATGTATAAGTTAAACTTGATCATAGGTTGGAGTGTCTAGGGGAAAATCACAGTACACAGGGGGTTTGCTCCCATCTTCTGTTTCAGGCATTCACTGGGAATCTTAGAAGACAGCCCCAAGGATGAGGGAGGGAGGGCTATTGCAGTTCGGGCTGTCATTTACATCCCTGTCGGCAGAGATTCTCAGGATTGTGTGGCAGATTTGTGCTTTACCTTCTTGCGCTCCTGTATCTCAACTATGGATGAGCTCCGTGATTTCTTTCCGTCAACCCAATATGATAGAAATGGCCCTGAACCAGTCTAGACCCCTGCATTGAAAGACTGGCAGCTTCCCATTCCTGGGTGTTGGCGTATCTGCTTTTTTGGTGCCTCAGTTGTCTAGAGCCTGGAGGAGGAGGGACCTGTGGATGCAGGCTTGGATTGTCCTTCTAAAGCACAGAGGTACAGAGGAGACTGTCTGCACCCTCCAAACCGAGGCATCAGCCGAACATCACAGAGCAGCCGGGATGCTAGTCGACAAACACCACAGAGAGCAGATGGGCTCAGTGGTGTTCCACCTGCTTTCCCGCTCCCTCAAATGTTTTCAGTGACTCACTTCTGGGATTGTCTGCTCGGCCATGGAGAACTGAAACAGTTGCTTCTGTGTGCACTCCTTCCTAACCGTGCTTTGCTAAACATTCTATTACATTCAGCATGTCTGTCAGGCCAAGGGACCTCTGTGCGGGACCAAAACCCAAGTTTTCATCTGTAAATATGAGGAGAATTTCCACTGTCCCTTCCTCTCAGAATTATAATAAGATATACTTCATAAACTTTATAAACATAACAAATGTGAAAGAATTTAAATCAAAAAGCACTCAGCACATCAAGTTTAATTGAAACAGTTTTATTGTGAGAATTCTAAACTGACAAATATTTAAGATAGTGCTAGTGTATTCGCCATTATCAGTTATGTTTGAATAATTCCGAATTTCTTTGGCTCTTTGTGCATGGATTCAGAAGATTTTTCTGTTTTCTCTGTTTATTTAGTATGTTGACCCTTTGCAAAAAGATGGCAGTTCTTTCACTCTGTTTTCACCTTGCCTTGGTCTCAAGGGCCTTATTAGCTTCGGAACATCGAACAGATTCTTTCTGGTAGGGAGCAAGGAGCAGAATTGTGTCTAAATGAGTTCTCAGCAGCTACAGAGCTCCTTGGATGACTTGGTTCTAGTTGCAGCTTTAAACATTTGTCACACACCTTGTTAGTAAATTGAATTACAAAATTAGAACCATTTGCTCAGCAATCTGGTGATCTGGTGCTAGGTTTCTTCAGGGCAATTGTGTTATTCTGTATCATTTAAATGAACATCGGTGTTGTCAATTTTCCATCCTTATGTTTTTGAAGACGTAGAGAGAGTTCAACTTGAACTGTCATCCTTCATCGAAATATAGGGGGAGGGGTGCTTACTGGTGTTTCTCTCTAGGTAACTGGATTCTTGCCCGCAGTAACCAGTTCAAAACAAAAACAAAGTGAGTTGTGAGGTTGGGGTCACCTGGGATGATTCCTGTAGACTAGGGTCCTCTAGTTTCACTACTAACCATTTGGAGTCATGTAGTTCTTTGTTGTGGGGACTATGCTGTGCATTCTAGGGTGTTTGGAGGCTTCTCTGGGGACTAGATACATAGCACCTGTTAGTCCTTACCCAGATGCAGCAACCGAGAAATGCATATACACATTGTCTAATGTATCCAAGGACTCCCATACTGTCCCCCATTGAGAACCATTGCTGCATACACCATAACATGTGCAAACAGATTTTGCCCAGATGTCTCCTCACCTATCTGCCCTTCCTCCCCAAGCCACTGCTTTACACAGTTAAAGACACTTCTTTTGAATCAACCCGTCTCTGGTGTTTTTCCCCCAGGGCAAGAATCTCTTGTTTATCAGCTTAAAATTTGACAATGGCCTGCTCTTGCTTAGCCCGGCTTGGAAACTGACCTCTACATTTGAAGGTGATTTTCTTAAAGAAGCCTTCTTTTCAAAGATCATAAAACACTTGGCATTAGGTTCCTTAGAGTGTGTGATGAATATTTTAATAGTTAAAAATGTAGCCAGGCAGCACAAAGAAATGATTTAATGTTGTAAATAAATCTCTTTGTGGGATTTAATGTGCAAAAATGGACAGCAATGGCTTTACAAAAAATCATTCCCCAAATGATGAGATCTATACAATGGTGCACTCTCTATGTTGGATCCATATCTGGAGAGAGTGTTCACTATATCTTTCTCAGTACAGGAAGACACTAAGATCATTTGTTCTCTTAGGACATCCATCTCTCTCTGTCTCTCTGTCTCTCTCTCTCTCTTCCCCTCAAAGCCAGAAGCTCAAGGGCCCAGTGTAATAGTCCAGTCTAAATCCTTGCATGTGCCAGGATCCCATATGGGCACTTGTTAGTACCCCAGCTGCTACACTTCCCTTCCAGCTCCATGCTTGTGTCCTGGGAAAGCAGTGGAGAACAGCCCAAAGCTTTGGGACCCTGTATCCATGTGGGAGACCCAAAAGAAGCTCCTGGCTTCTGGCTTTGAATCAGCTCAACTCCAGTCATTGCAGCCACTTGGGGAATGAACCAATGAACAGAAGATCTTTCTCTGTCTCTCCTCTCTGTAAATCAGCCTTTCCATTAAAAAATAAATCTTAAAAAAAAAAAAAAAACAAGCTCTAGAGATTCAAAAAGTTAACTTTCTGGGAAAAGTACTGTTTCGTATAGCACTCATTGTACTTAAGAATATAGTACTCATCGTGGTGCCCTGGATCATGATAATAATGCAGAAGTAGAGCTTCCAAGGTGCTGGGCATGGTCCAGAGGAGCTCCACTTGTGCAGAAGCGCAAGGCTGTGAACTGAGTCAGGAACTGGCAGACCATGAGTCCAGGGCTTAATTTTGGTACTCCTTGTGTTTGAACAACCTTGAGCTAAAACTGTTGTTCAGTATTAATTGATTGGGAAAAATGTCAAAGAAGGAGAATACTTTTGACATGTGAAAATTACCTGAGATTGGAATATCAGCATGCATGATCAAGTTTGGGACATGGCCACACCGTTAACTTCTATTATGGTCTGTGTCAGCTTTCACTCAACAGTGATGATGTGAGCAGTCCAAGCAGAAACATCCCCCACCTCCACCGATATACGCACATTCCCTGGCATTGCATGACCCTTTTCAGAAACAGTTGTCTGACCCCTGTGCTGGATACTTTTATTATCTCCATTTCCCAGGGGTCCAAATGAAAGCACAAAATCAACTCATAGTATTGTGTTAAAAATGTTTACTTTCATCTACTTGAAAGGCAGAGCAAGAGAGAGGAGAGAGCTGGTTTACTCCCCAAATGTGTGCAACAGCTAGGCTGGGGCTGGCTCAAGCTTGGAATCTGAAACTCCATCCACATCTTGCATGTGAGTGGCAGGAGCTCAGCTGCCTCCCAGGTACATTGGCAGGATGCGAGATGAAAAGTAGAATAGTCAGGACACAGACATTCTGATATGGGATGTGGCCATCCCAAGTGGTAGCACGATGTTTGTCACCATAGTTTGTTCTAAGTCACATGTGAGATAGGCAGCAGGGTTCTATGTGAACCCAAATGACCTGCTTTGGAGGTCCCCTTACTTCCACTGTAGTGTCACAGTGTGGTGACTGTAAAACTTGCCAATCTAAAATGCCTGGCTTAAAAAAATAATCAGCAAAAAGCTTTCCTGGAATTTAGTTCCTTTTCATCTTCATTGCTTTATTGCTGGCTTCCTTCTTTGCTTTCATATCTGACTCCCTGAGTGTTGAAGACTTCATGAAGAGTGTTTTGCAGCCCTTCAGCTGTCCATATGTTTCCTTCTGAATGTCTATGGGTGACGAGTTTGAATTCTCCATTTACCCAGGTGGATTCCTGCCATCTGAGGAAGCAGCCCTGAGGTGCAGTGGCTTCCAGTAGCAAAGGAGTTATTGAGCAGCAGGACATGTCAAGAGCATAAGGACAATTTCTAGGCCTGTGGTAAGGGATGCTTTAATGTCTATGTAGAAGAGTTAGGAACTTTAAAAAAGTCTCATGCAATGGCTTGGCCCATAATTGGCCTTGTTTCGTTCAGTTTACCCATGTCACAAGATGAAAGGCGGCATTGTCTGCCATGAATTAATGCCTAGGTTCAGGGAATCGCTGTGTTTCCAATCTGGCATTTGGGCCATCTTGCTGGTCCCTCTCTTGTTTTTTCATATTGTTAAAAGGTCCTGGACTTCAGTTTCAAACAGCATTCGGAGCTATAGGGGACCACCTCAGAACCTTATGTCCTTTTTGGAATTTGGAAGGAGATTGCACGTCTAATGGCTGAAGGCCATCCTAATTCTCAGGTTTAAAAATAGCCCAAAACAACAAAAATGAAGAATAAGCCATGTACTAGTTCTCAGTTGGGTTGGTGCCTCCATGAAGGTATACGTTTGTCAAAGTGCAGCCAACTGCATACTTCCATATGAAGATATGAACATGTTTCCTCACTTAAGGAAAACAAGTGTGAAACCTAAATATAAAGAAAGTGAGACTGATTAATTACAGCACCTGCCCAAGACCGGGTAAATCCAGAATTACTCTCTAATAATCACTTCTAATTCTGCAGCTTTCTTGAATCCTAGATCAAGGTCTATCCCCTTGTGGAGCTTTAATTCGTTCCCTTTCATTTGAAAGCAGTCATTCTAAGGCCACATAAGGATAAGGGATATTTTCCCCTGTAACTAGTCAGTGTCAGAAAGGTAAGCTCCTTCTGCAGATGTCTTAATTAGGCCACACCGCATTTACAGTTAAATAAAGGTGGGACACCTTGAGGTGGGGGCGGTGGATGAGCTTAACACTTCTTTCCTCAAACTCAAGACGGATGTGAGTGTTCAGATATATAAAAGATGACCTGGTTACAATCATTCATCATGCCCCTGATACACATTTCCAGTTTTAGATATAAATATTTCAGGATCAAGACGCTTTCATCTTTTTGTGCCTTGCAAGATTGTTTCCAGTCTCCCTTAAAGTAAGCAGCTTTAATCATTGTTTCTAAATCGACTGAGCTGTGTAGGAAAAAAAAAAAAAAGATGTAAGAATCCATAATCCCTAGTTTAGTTGTAATGAAATTGTCCAGACTGAGAAGGGGACAGGTGGATTTTGATTAATTTTTACTAAGTCCAGGAAGTATCACTTCAATATTCAATATTCTTTATAAACTTGTCAGGGTAAATGTTATATAGTTGTAAGAGAATGAAGGAGAAAAGATGAAAAATAAATACGAATTTATAACTAGCTCATGAGCAATTAAGAGAGATACACTAAAAGTATTATCTTCAGAAATGAAGACTCATTGAATAAGAGAAGCGATCATTTACTTGTTTTTAAATGGCTAGTTTTATTTATTTTGAAGGGCTGGAATGAAGGAGGGAGAACACAGAGAGACTGAAGGAGAGAGAGAGCTGCCACTCACTTTCCTAATGCCTCCTGTGGCTGAGGCTGGGACATACCAAACCCAGAAGTCCAGAACTCAATCCATGTCTCCCACATGGGTGGCAGGAGCCCAACCACTTCATTCATTGCTACTGCCTTCTAGGGTCTGCATTAAGGAGCCAGAAGCAGAGCCAAGACTTGAATCCAGTACGTGACATAGATGTCCCAAGAAATATCTGAACTGCTGCATCAAATGTTTGTCCCAAATCAAGACAATGAAAACATTTTTAATGAATTCATTCTTGTGCAGATTTGTGGAAGACAGTGATAAGCTGACACATGTAAATGATGTGTCAGAATCGAATCACGGTGAATAGCATTTCCATCTCCTCTGTGTTTGTCATTTTATTGTATTTGGAACCTTCCAATTTTTCTCTTCTAGTTCTTTATGAAATACATGACAAATTGTTGTGGACTGAAGTCACTTTCCTGGACTGTAAGAGAATCGGTTCCTTCCATATGACTGGTGCTTGTTGTGGTTGGTGCTTGTTAACCAACATCCCACTGTCTCCTTTCCCCAGACCTTCCTGGCTGATCTCTTCTCCAGTCTATTACATGCTTTGTTCTGCTTGCATGTAGAAGTAAGAATATGTACTGTTTGTATTTCTGTGGGTTCCAGGCTAAGCTTTATAGAGAACACATCCATATCGTCCTAGGTACTCGGAAAGGGATACCTTCCCTGTGCTGAGGTCATGATGAGAAGAGTGCAAAGAGTTGAGAAATTGTACGCCACTCCCGACATTTATGATTCCAGGGTGATAATTGAAAACAAAGATGAACTTTAGCAAGGCATAATTTGGAATGAACTTAGACAAGTCAGTTGCCACAGTTCATTAGTTTTATGGGTGATATTTAGGGGGCCTGGGTGGGGGGCAGATTCACAGCTTTGCTGTCCTCTACAGGACTTCTTTCCTCCTGGAGTGCAGGAGTGACTGTGCTATGGGCTGTGCCATCTCCTTTCATTCTGCCTGGGAAGGCTGGCATAGCTGCCAGAATGGCAAAGGGCTCAGGGCTCAGAGACGGGCTGGTGAACACAGCTCACAGTGATGAATGAACTTGATGCATTTGTTCTGGAAGGATGAGTGTCTCTCCTCCAGGATAACTGAGCTGATGGCACCTTCCCTGTGTTGCTACACGTGCCAAGTGAGCATTAATAGCAATGCTCTCCTCACTTCTGCAGTCCTAGAGCATAGCCTCGCCCACAGTCTGTGCTTTGGTGACACTGCAGGACTAGAAGGGAACTCACTGGTGGAGTGGATAAGGGGAGGACCACAACAAAGTTGCCTTAACTGCAACTTTCTTCTTCCCTTAAAATGTACAATCTAGTAACTTTATTGCAGTAACAATTGTGTAGCCATCACAATTGTTAAAGATTTTAAAGATTTATTTTTTAATTACAAAGATATACAGAGAGGAGAAGAGACAGAGAGGAAGATCTTCTGTTCGATGATTCACTCCCCAAGTAAGTGCAACTGCCGAGTGCTGCGCCGATCTGAAGCCAGGAACCTGGAACCTCTTCCAGGTCTCCCACACGGGTGCAGGGTCCCAAATCTTTGGGCCGTCCTCGACTGCTTTCCCAGGCCACAAGGAGGGAGCTGGATGGAAAGTGGAGCTGCCAGGACTAGAACCGGCGCCCATATGGGATCCTGGCGCGTTCAAGACGAGGACTTCAGCCGCTAGGCCACGCCGCTGGGCCCATCACTACTTACTTTTACATTTCCTTGATTTCCCATCCCCCCAACCCCCAACTACCTAGTGTAGTGACTAAGCACTCATTTTCCATTTCTCCTTCCTCTAATAATCTTCTTTCTTTTAGTATCTTGTGAACATTTCATATAAATGGAAATATATAATAATATAGCCTTCCATGATTGGCTTACTTCATTTAGCAAAATGCTTTCAAGAGTTTTCCCATATTGTAGCATGTATGAGTTCTCTATCCATTTTTACTGCTGCTCTGCCTATTTTTTCCCATTTGTTCTTCATGTTCTTTGAGATCTTCCAGAGGGTTCCTATGTTGAGACGACTCGTGTGACTTTACATTTCCTGCCTTTGTGCAGTCAGAGTCACATCCAATGTATATCATTGATTAGGACTCCAAGGATTAGGTATCAACCAACTTAGAACTTGGCAGACTTTAAGAAACTTTATTTCAGCTCTGTACACTGTCCACTTAGATACCTGGATGCTTATTAGAATGCAAGTGTCTTTGAAGGTGCTAACAGTTTCATACACAGGAAGACACGCACACACTGAATCATTCCAAAGATGGAAAAAAAAAAAACCAGAAAATAAAAATAAAATTTCTAGATGACAAAATCAGCCACTTAATTTTCAAAGGACACATCTGTGAGAGAATTTTACCTAACTATTGGAAGGAGCACGACCAACTGAGTTCCTAGAAGTAGAAAGACTTTATGGTCTAAATTGTGCTCATTTCCTCGGTATTATTAGAACTAAGGACAATTGGCTTAAGGTTGATAGATGACTTTCAAGTCTAACCACTGAATGTCCTTCACTTTCACTCAGGCTTCCATTCTGGGGAGTGATATGGATCACTGGGAAGTTAGAGTAGCCCCTTGTCATGAGTTGTTGCTAAGAGCACGCTTGAGTTGGTGTATTAACTATGGTTTAGAGTTCTAAGATATCTGTAGCTAATCAACTCATCGAGTTTTTTTTCTCTGTATGTAATTAAGGCAGTCATTAGCACTGCAGAAGTTAGCTTTGGTTTAAAATTTTGCCCAGGGTAGAAGGAGTATTTCTACAAACCACTTAAAACATTTTTAAGCTGTATTTCATAAATAAATTCTCCCAAGAATTTGTTTAATCTTGTTAAGCCTAAAAAATGTCTAAGCAGTGAGTAGCATTTTTTTTTTGGTGAATGAAAACATGAAAAGGAATACAAGCATTAAGAAATAATGAATACTGGATGTATTTGTTATGGTAACTGTTTAGATTTACAGCAACATGAAATACTTGGATGTCATTATCTAAAATACTTATGATAGGCTTGTTTTTCTTGATAAGAAATTAATTGATAATAAATCTATGTTACAGCCTATCTAGAAGTAAAAAACAGACTGCACCAGCTTAATTTGACTTCAGGGATAAGAAACAAGCAGGTGTTGAAATTAGCATCTTTAAACATTAGCCCTCCACATCAGCATTCGGAGACTGTACTGGTTGTAGAATTTTGCATGGAGAGCTGTAGATTAGCCCATCCAAAACGCATAGCTTTGACTGTGTTTTGGGACCTCTGGAGTTTGTACAAAATCATACTTAGAGTCAGGAGTTATAACCAAGAGTTACCATAACATCATAAAGCTCACAAATTGGCATGTTGCTTGTGAGCAGCGGGCATACTAATCTCTGCGTATTCCAGGAGTGGCAGAGTACGCACTGCTCAAGTGAACACCAACAGTGAAAGCTGAGGACTCGGCTGAGCTGGGTTTCAGTTTTCTTGCTAGATAACTGTGTTGCTGTTGGTAGTTAGTGAACATCTGTGAGTGTCAGCTTTCCTATCAGCATCATAGGGCATTTGGTAGCTGTCCTACATCCTTGACAAAGTGCAGAGTTCTTGCGAGGTTAAAAGTGCTAGAGAACTACAAAATGTAAGTTAAGATGACAAACTGACATATACCACTGAGATAGTAAACATTAGGGACCCCAAACTCCTAAATATCAGTCACTTGGCCCTGTTCAGAACACTACTTGGGAAATCTCCCAATAATCATAGGTGTACATGAAGATGCTATGACTAATGATGGTAGAATAATAAAAATAAAATAAACATAACTAATGATGGTAAAATGTTGAGAATATCCTAAATGTCCAACAGTAGGTCACAATGTAAGTATATTAAGAGATATTATAATTCTGTGAAAATTTATTATATACTAAGCAAAGTATTTGCAGATTATATAAAAGTATTTAACCATATAACCCCAATTTTTGTGTTTGAGGAAATAAAATACATGATATAGGAAAAACTAGGAATAAATGAAACAATGGATATTTCTGAGGGGCTGGCATATGGATGGCTTTCATTTGGGGGGGTGATATTCTGTGTTGTTGAACTTTTCTGTATAAAGTACATGTAACTTCAATTGGAAAGATGTGTGTGTGTAATGTATTTATATCTCTATCTCTTTGGGTTTCCACTGGGGCTGATGTAGCACTCCCCCACTCTCTTTTCCAGTGGACATTTGATAACATCTAGAGGTATTTTTGGTTGTCACAACTTAGAGGTCCCACTGGCAATCTGTGAGTAGAGGCCAGCAATTCTGCTGAACACCTGGGCAGCTAAACACACACAGGGCAGTAGTCCATAATAAAGGATTATCTGGCCAAAATGTCAACAGCCCCAAGGTGGAGAACTTTCCAGCATTTTCTCCTAGGCCAGAACTCTGCTGGCAGTTTCACAGCCAGAGCTGAGGGGCCAAGAGGGAGTGGTGTGCAAGGGCTCTGTAGGTACCCCACAGTCCTTACTTTCTTTTTCTTTGGTCTCCTCTTCCACCCAGCCCATGGAATCTGAATGTTGTCTGCAAGCTAGAGGGGAGGCTGCTTTTCCCAATGTTTCGCTCCTGGTATGCTGTGGCTTTTTGATATTCAAAAGCCTGGCTTCTGGGGTTCAGAAACCTTTCGGAAGCATTATCTCTGGCATGGGTTTGAGCAGCCTGTTCCGAAACTCATAAGCCACAGCTTTGTCTCTTTGTTCTCTGCATTTTGCTTTGGTGTACTTTCCCCTAGGGCTGTAAGCATACGATCTACATGCTCAAATTTGTTGAGGGCAGCATAGGCAAGAAGGGTCACGGAGTAAAAGGAAGTACAAGGGAATATTTTTAAAAATCACTTTAGTACATTTATGGTATTTATTATTTAAAATATGTGTCAGTGTGTGCTAACAACCTTATGAAATACAGTGCTGGCATGATAAATCATTCTCCCTTGCCATTGTTGTTAAGCGTCTTTATGTAAATGTTAGATGATTCTGAATTTCACCAGGGACAGAATTAACTCAATTTGGTATCTTGTTTATCGAGATGACGGAGAAGTATGGCACTGGGTGTAGTGTTTAAGATGCCCCAACTCACACGGGGGTGACTGGCTTTGGTTTCCAGCTGCAGTGCCTGTCTTCAGCTTCCTGCTAATGCAGGCCTTGGGAGCAGTGGCTAGGGCTCCAGGCATTGGGTTCGTTTCACCTTGGATTGAGTTCTTGGCTCTTGACATGGGCTAGGTATTTGTATGTGGAGGGTGAACCAGTAGACATTAGTTCTCTCTCTGCTTCCTGGGGGAAAAAAGAAAGTCAAAGTGTTACTTTGGGAGCAGGTATTTGTTTCAAAGGCCTGGGAACCTGGAGTCCTCTGGGATGATTAATGTTCCAGTGCAAGCCAACAGGCAGAGAACATGAATTCAACCTTGGTCTTACTTTTCTGTCTTCAGTGGATTGACTGATGCCCATTCATCCTGGGGTGGGTCAGCAGCTTCACTTAGTTCATTAGGTCAACTACTATTGTCTTTCAGATGCACCCTCACAGAAATAGCCTGAAATAATTCTTAACCAGACATCTGAGGATCCTGTGGTCCACTTAGGTGGCCACATAAAATTAACCAACACAAGTATGTGGTGTGCAGCACCTTGCACGGAGTGAGTGCCCAATAGGAGACAGCTGTCGCAGCTATTCCCCTGTCCTGCTCCTGCACCAGGCAGCCTCATTCCCTTACATGTTTCCGGTGGTTGTAAGAGTCTAGATGATTTCTAAGGCCTTGCTTCCAGCCCAGATTTTCTCTATGACTCAAGATTCTGCAGCATCTTGGAGTAAGGAAACACATTCTTGATTTAGATGTTTTCTAGCTTAAAAACAAATCTTGTTGCAGTTGACGAGTTGGCTGTCTGGGCCTCAGCTTGCTCATCTGTAAAATGGTGAAAATAAATGCTTTCTAATAGAGTAACTACAAAGAGATAATCAAACTGTGGGTAGAAACACTAAATATGTTACTCACTTCTTATGTGGAAGTTTTCATCTCACAAAATTTCCAGGCACCTAACCTAATTAGCTGCCACCATGTGGGTTGGGTAATCTATAACATGGCTAGCTGGTTGGTCAATCAAAGTCATGGGGGAGCCAGTCTTCTGAAATGGGTATTATAATCATCTAATGTTCTTTTTCAGGAATTTAAGCTGTGTATGTTCTATTTACTTCTTCTGTCCAGGCTGCTTAAGGTAGACCACATTTTTAAGAAGTGAACCCAGAGGAGATTTCTTCCTGTATTTCGTGACCAGTTGGCTGAAGAATTTGGTTTTTGATTATTGAGGGAAATTTTCCTTGCCTGTTTATTTTCTTAGAGCAGTATTCTTATTAACTTACTTGAGAGACAAGCAGGCAGGCAGTCATTCACACACACACACACACACACACACACACACACACACACATTTAGAGAGGTCTCCCATCCACTGATTTACTCTCCAAATGTCTGTAGTGGCTGGGGACTCATTGTGCGCAAAGCTAAGAGCCAGAAACTCAATCCACACCTTCCGTTTGAGTGTCCAGGACCCAATTACTTGAGTCATCACTGTTGCCTCCCAAGCTCTGTATGATAGGAAGTGGAGACAGGAACCAGAGTCTGGTATCAAACCCAGGTACTCAGATGTGGGACACATGCATCTTAACCAGCACTGTAACTGCTAGGCTGCGTATCAGCCTCTTCTCCTGCAACTCTTCACGATGAGTGAAAATGAAACTACTACATACAAAAAACCCACAAAACCAAGAGATGGGGAAGATGGACAGACACTATGCACTCTCTCTTACTCTTCTAGAACTTCCCAGCTTCCACTAAAACTGGCCTAAGTCAGTTTGTACGAGTTTCTGTCACTAACCATCAAGGGTTTTGGCAAATGTGCTTTCCCAGAAGGGGACGTTTGGCAGTCAGGGAAATGTCTTATACTGCACCTAGCTTGAAATCTATGGGAATTGAGGTGCATTGAATGATTTGGCTTCCCTGGTGGTTAAGTCCCTGATCAAGAGTATTCCAAATGTCAAATGTTCAAGTGAAGCCTCTTAAATCGTACTTTAACATTCGCGACCTTTGACTAAATAATGTTGTTCTTAGGGAGAAAAAAACCCTCAAGTCCAAAAATAAAAGTCAAATGGCGTGTATTTTTATGACATGTACTAAGTTGGGTAAATGGAAAAAAATCAGAATAAAACCCAACACTTCCTTTATTGCTTTCTGGAAGACTTTGCACTAAAGTCAGGCCTGGTTTCTCTTCCCACCTTTACTTTGCCACAAGATTCATTTGCAGGATATAAAGTCATCATGCTCAGGACACAAGTTCTGAAGATATTCACCAGTGAGCCTGTTAGCATCAACTACATCCAGAGTGAGACATTTGAGGGGAAGCTGAGTTGGTGATGGGGCAGAAATGAGATTCTCAGTTATCTTTGGTATCCAAGGAACACTGACTCTAAGACTCCCTTTTCCTGCATATAAACTGGCATAGCATTTACTTTATCATATCCACATATACTTTAAATTATGTTGCAATCAATGATACTACGTTACATAAGATAGATGCTTTGTAAACAATCATGGTACGGTATTTAGGGAATGGTGACAAAAAATGCTGCACGTGTTCAATACAACACATTCGTAGAAACGAAACATGGTTTTGCCTTGTGCTTGAATCAAAGATGTGGATCCTGCAGATGTGGAGGGCTGACTGTATCTACCCTGCTCAGGGTGAGGCAGAGTGGTGATAGGGAACTAGAACGGGTACAGACTAATAAGGAAGGAGTCCGGCTAGCCCCTTGGCAGTTTCCAAAGGCGCTTCAGATTTCCTGATGCTATCATTCTCATCTTCCTCTTCTGCCAGTGCAATCACTCCTGTTTCCATGAATCTCAGCATCCTTCCCAATTTTGATTTTGATTTTCCCCTTGGTTCCAACCTTGCCATATGCTTAAATTATTATTACCCTAATGGTCATCTTTTGTCAGAATCACTTTTTAACTCAACCTCATTACAAATGAAAATACTTATGAAATCACAGGTTTGGTATGCTCTTTTAACTTTCCTGTCCCAAAGTACCTTAAAATGGATCAAAAAATTTTTTTCTGTGTTTTTAAGCAAAGCGATTTTGAAACCTCTCTGGGAATAAAAGTCGCATTTTGGGAAACACTGGGTTTTCATTATGTTTTGTGTTACTGAGCAAATAGGAGTGTGTTAAAATGTTGGATGACCTCAGGTCAAAGAGTTATGTCTGGATAGCAAAGCAGACTTGATAAGGTCACAAGCTACAGTCTAGGAGTTAAAGACATACAGACGCGATCGATCCTGGTGAGGCAGAAGGATTAGAGAAACAACACTTACTTATTTTCTTGTTGCCTTGGAACATGCTATTGCAAATCATGCTGCCATGTAGGTATACAGGTGTCTCTTTGACGAACAAAAAATTTTTAACAAATTAGTGAAGGAATGAACTCATGAATGATAACACCAGTGTAACTGAAGGTCACATGACTTTATTGGGTGATGCTTCTCTCAAAGGGATGGGAAGAAGAGAGGGAGCCAAAAGACTCCTGATTTATTTGGTGATTCTTCCTCAGGCTCATCCTGTTTGGAAGTTTAGCTCCTGCCACTCCATGTAGCAGCTCTTGTCTGATTTCTAAAAATGCCTTCCTCCTGTGGTTTCATAAATCTTTCTCATGTTAATTTGCCTGAAGCGCTCTTCTTTTGTAGGACATGCATTATTGAAGCTGTTGTGGTCAGCAGAGGGAAGGATCGTCCAATCCACCTGAGCCTCCCCTAGTAAGCAGCCAGACTCCTTGTCTGTGTTCCAGGGGTTTAAAGCAAGGCTGGCTAGGCTATCCAAGCCAGGAAGTCATTTAACAGCGGCACAGGCCAACCACTTCCTCAGCAAAGTGGGGGGACTCCAAGATGCAGCGAGGGAAGCCTCACATCTTTGGACTGCTGCGTGCTCCTCAGGCTTTTTCCCCCACCAGGACTGTGGGGAAGCCACAAGAATAGAAAGTGACTTGCAAGGACCAGCCACAGCAGGTTTCAGAAGCTAAGGCAGCAGAAGCTGCTGGTCTTGAGTGGAGAGGGCCCAGGCTGGCATCATGTACTGTGTACAGTTTGGTGGCACAAGGGAAGGTGATGTTCTTCCCTATTACTTGAGCATGGGGAGCGACTCTGCCTGCACTGGGGGAGCTGTGGATGGAGTGCCCCAGTGCATGCCAAAGTAGACTAAGCTGCAAGAAGCTCGATTCGCATTTCCTTAGGGGCCGTGGGAGAACAGACAGCCTGAAAACAAAAATAAATCAGTTGTTTCATTTATCAGAGTTCTTACAGTCCCCAGTTTGAAGCAAGGGAAAGCAAAGCAGATATCCAATGAGAAGAGTGAACTTGAAAGCAGGAGAGCTGGGGTAAATTTAAAAAAAAACCTAGAAAATAGGGCTTTGAATGTCAGAGAAACGCAACGGAATAGACAAGTGTTGTCTGTTTTCTCCCTTCATTTGTTTCTGCTCACCTACACCAGCAAAAGCTTGGCAGAAAAGACCACCGGCTCCAGGCCCAAGCTGGCCATTTAGCGATGGTTCCTACCATGGGCATGCATCTTAATCTTTTTGAGCCCTTGTTTTCTCATTTTTTTTTTAAAGATTTATTTACTTTCATTGGAAAGGCAGATATACAGAGAGGAGAGACTGAGAGGAAGATCTTTCATCCAATGGTTCACTCCCTAAGTGGCCGCAGGTGGCTGGAGCTGAGTCAATCTGAAGCCAGGAGCCAGGAGCTTCTTTGGGTCTCCGATGTGGGTGCAGGCTCCCAAGGCTTTGTGCCACCCTCGACTGCTTTCCCAGACTACAAGCAGGAGCTGGATGGGAAGTGGGGCTGCCAGGATTAGAACTGGCGCCCATATGGGATCCGCAGCATTCAAGGTGAGGACTTTAGCCACTATGCTATTGTGCTGGGCCTGTTTTCTCATTTGTAAAAGACAGGTTCTGATAAGAGAGTTTACTGTGTAGAGTTACGAGGATGCTAGCCGACGTGAAATGTTTAGCGTAGTGAGAGACATACAAGCCTTCAGTTAATGTTAGCCGTTATTAGCCTCAAGGAAAAATAACAAAGTAGATGAGCATTGCGAAATTCCAAAATCAAAGCTTCACCTGGTAAGAAGAGGATTTTAGAAATAGGCCCAGGAGAGTAAGAATGGTCCTTTCTCAGGCAGAGTTGGACTGACATTAGTGTATTGATTAAGCCCCAGGAAGAGCCCGGTGATGCTCTGGATGTTACACAAATGAGGAAAATAAACACAATGTCCAAGACCATCACTCCCTGCACATACAGAGGCGCACCCAGGGGTGGTTCCGAAATGTGCAAATAGAGCAAAAATCCCTGTTGGCCTGACCTTCACAGCTTCCTACCTAAGAATATAATCTGACCCCATTGTAGTGAAACCAATGTTGGTAGATATTTACCAACCTCAAAATATGCCAGGTGGGTACCGAAAAGAGGGTGGTTTTTTTCTTATAAGAGAAATGATTTTCTCTGCCTGGAACAATTTTTGGCCAGATGTTCACTTGGATGGTTTTTTGTCATTTAGGTCTTGGTTTAAATGTCACCACCTCTATGAGAGGCCTTCTCTGGTCAGACAATATAAATTAAACTAACTTCTCATTCTTTTCATTTTCTACCTATATTGTATATTTTAAGTACTTGTTTTTGCTCCAAAATTGCCTTGCTTGCATATTGATTGAATTGTTGAACATCCAGCTTTCTCTAGAACAACACACGCATGTCATTTCTCTTTCCTCTTCATGTACTAGAGATTGACACACAGCAGTCAATAAACAGTTGAATGAAGAAATAATTGAATACTTAGGATTCATTTGGCTTTTATTCTTTGTGTCCTGCCCTTTTAAAACTTTTATTTATTTTCATTGAGAGAGTGAGAGGTGAGAGAGAAAGAGAGAGATTGATCTTCCATCCTCTGGTTCGCTGTTCAAATTTTCACAACAGCTAGGCAGACCAAAGTCAGCAGCCTGAACTCCGTCTGGGTCTCCTGGGTCTCCTGTGTCTCCTGTGTGCGTGGCAGGGCCCCAGGCAGCCGAGCCATCACCTGCTGTTTCCCAGTCTGCATTTGGAGGAAGCTGGATCAAAGTGGAGAAGCTGGGGCTCCCAGGAGGCATTCTGATTCAGAAAGCAGGCATCTCAAGTAGGTGAAGCATGCCCAAGTCCTGTCCCTGTCACATGTCCCACCTTTTGTGGTTGTTTAGTTCATCAGTCAATTCATCAAATGATTGGCTTTTTGCTACAGGAGCAAAAGATGTAAATCTTAGGAAAGGCACAGATGAATCCCTAACTGTACTGCCTTACTGTGCAAGCAAATAAGCCCATTTGAATTTGTTAAGGACTGTTTTAACGGAAGGACCTCAGCCAGGGAGACACTTCCCCCAGCGCTGGACGCTGAAGTTCAAGATGAACTTCCTTTGAGAGCGGGGAGGAAAGTCTGTTACGTGTATGTCTCCTCAGGGTGGGTTTTCTGCAGTCTTTGACATCTATTGGCGGCAGACACAGGGTCTCAGTCTCTGCCTTGTATTGTCCCTGTATGCATGTCTGTCTGCAAATTTCTCTTTTTCATCAGGACCCAGTGCTATTGGATTAGGCCTTACTCTAATGACCTCATTTTGACTGGATGATTTCCACAAAGGCCTTGTCTTCATATGAAGTCACTGATCTACTTCTGATCCAGCTCCCTGCTAATGCAACTGGGACAGCAACAGAGGGTGGCCCCAGTACTTGGGCTACCACCACACACACACACACACACACACACACACACACACACACACAACCCAGATTGAGTTCCAGGCTCCTGGCTGTGGCCTAGATAAGTCCAGCCCAGCCCTGGGGTGTGTTGTAATGGTTTGGAGACTGAATCGGCAGGTGTAGGATCTCTTTGTGTCTTTCATGCAGCCAGAAAACCCCTGGTTCCAGTAGAAGCTTTGTCACTATTAACTGTAATCTTCAATACGTTCTTGAATCTCTCCTTGCCTCAGTTTTGTTGTCCGCAAATTGGAGCTCAGGGAGAGTAATTTCTGTACATTGAACTGAGTTGAATTCCGTTTAAGTGATTATTTCATTAGCAGAACAGGGAAGGAGGATCTGGCATGACTGGAGTCGGGCAGTGGAGTGAGAGAAACATGTCTCAACTGTGTTCTTATAAGTTCAAGAGACAATTATTCGCATACTGATTTGTGCAGTTTTCCGCGCGTCCATGCAAAGGCACGTGAATTCGGATCAAGTAATACACGTGCTGCGCGCCAGGTGTCGGGAAACTCCTGCTTGCTAGCTGCCCAATATTCGATTGGGAACCTTTAAATCCAATTCCTCTTCTGTATGCGGGGTTTAACGTGGTTCCCAGGTATGCTGAAACAGTATCTTCTACAGCAACTGCTGGTGGCGGCCACAGCAAGGCGCTCGGGAGAGGTGCGGGGAGCCGAGGGTGGGGCGCCCCCGTGGAGCACGGGTTCTCGGCCAGGAGAGGGCCGGCCCACGTGGCCCGCGGGGCAGCCGGGGCAGGGGCAGCGGCCGGCTGGCCAATCAGCGCGGCCTGCGGCGGACTGGCCCCGCCCGGACCGTGCGCTCCAGGAACCGCTCCGCACTGCCAGCTGCGCGCTGCGCTGGCGTAGGCGCACCGACGGGGCGCGCGGGCGGGCTCCGGCAGTGTCCTACAGCACACGCTGCTTGGCCGGGGCAGTCTCGGGCCCCTCGTGGGAGAGACACGGGAAGTTACTTTCTCCAGGCGAGGCTGAGTGAAGTGATGGAGCGCCCGCGGAGAGGCAACGAGATGAGCGTCCTCCGGCTCGGGAGCGGAGATCCGACTGCCTGTTTGGCTTGGCTGCAGCTCTAGACGAGTAAGAAGGAACGGATAGGACAGGAGGGGGCTGCGAAGTGGGGTTCGGGTGCTGGTGGACTGGATGCACCACCACTGCTTGGTGGCACCAGGTGCATCCTAGAATTATACTGATTAAGCTCGCCTCAGGACAGCAATCCTCGTCTTGGCGCTGGGGTGAGCAGTGCCTAGAAGTTGGAAGGGGCCCTCCGAAGTGAAGATGTGTGGCTGGGAGCTGGGAAGCAGCTTTTTCCAAACCGGGGTTTGTGTAAGCTGTTCCCGTCCCCTGGGGTCCTCCATGGAGTGGGGGTGATAGCCACTAGATAAAATGGTGTGTGGAGGGGTAGGGCAAATTCTGCTTAAGCTATTGTTCTGGGCAAGCCTCACCCCTTTATCTTAAGCAGAATCCTATTAGGAGCCAGCTGGCGGAAGCCTAGAAAAGCACTCCGCAAGAGTCTGCGCTTGAGGAATTCCAGCCAGGGAGCGCACGCGCCTTTTTTGCTTGGGAGCGAACTGCCCGCGCAGGTGGAGAACGGTGGAGAAGTTGCCTGCCTTCCAGCGGGAGGCGTCCTGGACTTGCCCACCGAGGTGCTTTCTCTGCGTTTCTTGTTTCTTTCCCTCTTTCATTATCTCCCCGTCCTGCATTTATGCTCCTAGAAGAGAGATAGTCGTTAACCCTTTGCAAGGAGTTCCCCCCCCCACCCTTGGGAAGGTTGGTATCCTGTGCCTGGAACGCAGCACCAGCCAGATCCAGCGAAGCTGATACATCTTCCCCGGGAACCTGTGTCTTTGACCTTTTGAGAGCCCCCTGGAGAGAACCGTGGCCGAGCTGTGAGGCAACTTAGCTATCTTTGTGTGCTGGATTCATGGCCCAACTGCTCCTCCGATACTTGAGGACCCCCGTTGGTGAAGGATTCTTATCCCTTTTAACTTTGTTCCCTTTTTGCTTTGCAATGGCTTTCCCTCCCAGGCAAGCGAAGTTGATGTGATGTGACAGGCAAGTGCTTTGTGTGAGGATGGGTGCGTTGAATGCCTTCCTTTGGTTCTTTCTGTCATACTCTCCGGGTTGTCTGTAGCCGGTCCAAGCCCCCAGCTGCAGATGCAGACAGCCAAACCTGCCTGCATGGATAGCTTAGCTCTCTGATTACATGCACCCCAATTTTGAGCCCTTGCTGCTGTGTGCCGGAACCCTGTTCTAGCAGTGGGAGGGAAAAAAAAAAAAAAGACTGAAAGTGACTTAGGAACAGTCTCTTCCTAATCTAATTAATGTTTTCCACTTAGTCGATTGAGAACAAATATATGACTTGAAGGATTCTACAACAGCTCGCTGTGGGTTTTTACCGTGAGAGGCATTTCTGCTCAGTGTGTGGCTATAAATCAGCGTGCAAATCCAATACTTCCTTTGGAATGGAAATACATACTGAGTAAGGTAGTGTGAGGGCAGTTTGCAGAATCACGATGACTAATGATGACTTATGCCTTCCCAAAATGACCCGGCGAGTTGGCCTGGCTCATTTGCAAACAGCTCTCTTCATGCGTGTGGGCATTTCAGGATCGATACCCTCTTAGCTGGATGCTGGATTTCAAGGCTTCTTAAGTTCTTCTGTCTCATTGTTTTTTTACCCCTGGATGCTTTAGGTCAAGATTTCAGTTGGCCAGTTTTCCCAGTTAAAGAAAAAAGTTATTCTTAGAAGATCAGTGGCTCCCGATGTTTTGATTGAGTTGAATTTGATGATTTTTGTTCCTCCCTCTCAAGCACACACTAGTGCGAGCATGAACACACACAAACACCTGTCTGTGTGTTTGCTTGATTACTGAGTACTTTGTGGAAGGCTAGCGTGTTCTCATTCACCTGACTCTTGATGTTTTTACGCATGTGTATTGTTTGATTCCGTTTTTCTGTTTGGTAAAAACTGAAACTTGGGTTTGTCCTCTTGTCTCCTTTTCGGTGGCACATGGCCTTTCTTCAATGGCTGGTTTATTTTTTTTTTTCATGCTAATTATGTGGTTGATTAGGGTGAGGAGGATCAAGGGTTAGGGATAAGTAGGTGAAATCATTATTTCCAAATTTGCTATTTCTTCTTCTGGGGCAAGGGAAGAGATGAAGGGAGAAGCCACATCGGGTTTCCCAAATGTCCCAGTACCCAGGATGGGGAACCCCAATGGCTGCTTTTATCTGCTGCATTCATTTGTTGTTACACTTACTGTCATCCTTTGATATGTAGATGTGTATTTGTATGTTGTATGTTGTTGAAACTGCATCCTCCAGGGATTAACCATGGCTATAACATCATCGCCAGCCAATCTCCTTTCTGATTTGACCATGCATTGGCCAAGTCGTGTTATTACAGTGAGCAAGGGGTGCTGTATTGCTGGTGATGCGTGAGGAAATGAGGAAGTGTCCCCAATTAACTGTCTTGTTGGAGAGTTGATGGAATTTCTATACTAAGAAGATTAGCTTAATCATAAACTTCCCAGATTACAATCTATGGATCTCTTTAGAATTTGCTGAAGTACTTTTGCTTCCCCCCTCCCGATATGCTTTCTTTTTCTCCAGGGAGTGTTTTCCTTTGCATTCTGGCTCTATTTTGTTACAGATATGTGGAGTCACCACAGTAAATGGAGTGTCCTCTTGCTTTTAGCTTTTGTCCTCAAAGAATGTGGTACCCAGTAGGTGATGGACTCATTTGTGTGCAGTTCATGAGGTATTGACACTAAATCAGCCAGAATTAGCAAGGTGTCTTCAAGTCCTGGAGCCAATAGTGAGTGCTAAACAAAACAGTGTACTGTATGCTGGTTTTTTAAGGGGATTTAGAATTGAGGGTGAGAAATAGGTAACGGAGTCTTTGAAGGGACTGGTGAAGTGATCTTGGCAGTATCAATCACTTCATGAGTATTTCTTTTGGAAATGGCGTTTTTACAGTTCATGTCGGAACCCTGGAAGTCCTGACTGATAGACCTGGACTTCAGTAATTCTCTGGGGCTGCACCTGACAACAGGCCAGTCGGTGTTAGTGTTCTACTTTAATTTTCCTTCATTAAGCCCATCAAAAGGGCTCTTGTTTATATATTTTTGGAAGATATATTTAATTGCACCATCTGGTTGAAGGAAAGCCTCAGAAGCTCTAAGAGTTTTAAGTCTAGAAAGTATAACTTCTAGAAGTTCAGGAGTCTGAGATTTTGTGACTGCCATGTACTCTGGAATCAAAATAACTGGGATTAGAATCCTGGAGTTCTAATCCTGCCCAGCCTACTCCCATGTGTCCTATAGGGGTAGTTGTGTGTCTGTAGAGGAATCAGTGTTGCCTTCTTTTACTGTCAAGGCTCAGTGCGTTACAATTTTGCACTTGTTGAATCCAGCTCAAGGATTTAAAACTGTGCACCAGCCTGTTTGAATAGTATGGTAGCTGCCACAGTTACAATGGAGAGGGTTAGTAAGGACCTGATACTAGGAGAGAAATGAGCAGGATGGGGCCCAGTGCATTAACCTAGTGGCTAAAGTCCTTGCCTCGCATGTGCCTGGATCCCGTATGGGTGCCAGTTCTAATCCCCATGGCCCCACTTCCCATCCAGCTGCCTGCTTGAGGCCTGGGAAAGCAGTTGAGGATATCCCAAAGTCTTGGGACCCTGCACCCATGTGGGAGACTTGGAAGAAGCTTCTGGCTCCTGGCTTTGGATTAGATCAGCTCCAACCATTGTAGCCACTTAGGAAATGAATCAACAGACAGAAGATCTTCCTCTCTATCTCTCCTCCTCTCTGTATATCTGACTTTCCAATAAAAATAAAATAAATCTTTTTTAAAAATGAAATGAGCAGGGTGGCCCAGTGTGGGCCCATTTAGACACAAGAAAGACATTCATGTTAAAATGCTGGTTATTTTGGATGATGATTTAAGGCTTACTTGTGAAAGCAAACTCAGAATATTAATTAATTGTGTGATGGTCTCTTCTTTCATACCTTGTGCTTTCTCATTGCTATACAAGTGCTAATCATTTGGACTAAAACTGTTTTGCTGGCATTGTTGCAGAAGAGAATTGTTTAACTTTTGTTGATCACCTACTGTGTGTCAGTTGCACAGCATTGACGTTAATGAAAGATTCTGCTTAGTTGATGTTTTTTCTGTGTGGAAGAACTACTGATTTTCAAAGGGTTGTGAGTCTGAAACAGCATGGAATCTTTTTAAGTCTGTCTTTTTAATTCAAAAGATGTCAGGATCTTACAGTAGCAAGTCATTAGCATGAGCATAAATAATTTTAGTTCAGAAGTACTATGTCAGATATTAGCGACTTCTTGCTAATAAAATCACAAATAAAAAGAAGATGTTCTATTTAGGAAGATAATAAAGACATGGGTAATTTATTTCCTTTTCTGAGGTTTTCGTACTGTCAGGCGGAAGAATAAAGAATCCTATTTAGTGAAGTGTGAGGGTATTCTTGTGTTTCTCATGAAGTAAAGAGAAAGCACTGTTTTTTCTTTCAGATTTTAGAATATGACACTTAATGCTGTGCACTTGTTTCACAGTAGACAGCAATGGACTCTCCGCAGTGTCTCGGTGATCTCAACTGAAGTGAAGCTCTTAAACGCTGGAGTTATTCTTGCTATGATTTTTTTGTTGTTTTTAAAGACCATAGTGTTTGCTTGGATTCTTAGTTTCCTGTCTGTGTCATATTGTCCTAAAGGTTAGTCTGACACTATATTTTTAGTTCCTCCATTGTATTCATTTTCAAGTCTTTTGCCTAATGAATAGGGAAAATATGGACCCGACTTAGTATGCTAGAGTTTCTTCTAGATATTATGGAAGAAGTTGTTCAGAAAGTAAGAGACTTGAAGCCCATCTAAGTGTGGTTGGGGAGAGACCCTGGTCTCCAGGAAACATTTGGTGGTGTCTGGAGACCTGTTAGCTTCTTCTAGGTTGGTGCGAACGGAATGGGAGTTTAGTCCCTAATGGGGTGAAAAATAGCCGATGGGCTAAACATCCAGTTATCTGGCTCCAACTTTGCAAAGGTTGTGATTGAGCAGCCCTGCGGTAATGCGGTTTCTTATGCTGGAAGTAGTGACGTGACTTCTCGACTGTCCCCTGCGGTTTTACTTCTGGTGAGGGACGCGTGTCTGTGGGTGTACAGGCCAAGATTCTCTTCATAAAGCATAACCCTCAGTTTCTGTTGGGAAGATTTCTGTTCCCAGTTCATGAAGATAATATATGCTTGGGGGTAGGAGTTTTAAACAGTATAGAAGAATATGAAGAGACTTCAGAAAGTCTTGAGCATTTTTGTATGTAATGGATAGTTTTAAAAACCTACCCAACTTGGGCCTGATGCAGTAGTGTAGTGGCTAAAATCCTAGCCTTGCATATGCTGGCATCCTCTATGGGCATGAGTTCTAATCCCAGCTGCTCCACTTCCCATCCAGCTCCCTACTTATGGCCTGGGAAACATTTGAGGATGGCCCAAAGCCTTGGGACCCTGCACCCATGTGGGAGACCTGGAAGAAGCGCCTGGCTTTGGACTGACTCAGCTCCAGCCATTGTGGCCACTTGGGGAGTGAACCAGCAGTAAATGGAAGATCTTCCTCTGTTTCTCCTCCTCTCTGCATATCTGCCTTCCCAATAAAAACAAAGTAAATCTTAAAAAAATAAAACTACCTGATTCCTTCATCCAGAAGCAGTTCCTCTTCACATGCTGCTGGTTCTGCTTTTAGTTTTCTCCTTCAGCTTTTACCCAAACATCCATCAGACCTAATCATTTTGGACAAAGGGGGTAGATAACAGGTGCAAAGAGGTCTTGACAAAGTTCATGAAATGCGTATTATGAAAAAATGCTATACAGATTGCAAATATGCAGCAAAATAGACTGATCTATGAGTTCCATTGTCTCATGAAATTCCGGAGGTACCCTCCCATCAAAACACATGACCTTGGTTTATTCGGCAGAGGTTCTGGGAGGGATTTCTTGACCCCATTGCTAGGGAAGGAGGTTGACACCCATGTAGCTGGCTGATCTCCCATGGACCTAGTTCCATTGTATATGCTAGTAACCAGGTCTCGTGTGTCCTGCAGCCTTCCGCGGAAGAATGTCAAATCAGTGAAGAGAGTTGAAGCCCTATGTTGTCCTTTTCCATGGTTACGCTACTTATTGTATTCTTAAGACACCAAGAGTTAAAAGGGATTTCACATTTCTTTGTAAAACACTCATACCTGTTTAGCAATGACGTGTTAATATTGAAAGAGGTCCTTCAATTGCTGTGTTTAAAAAGTTGGGGTTCTGGTTTAAGATTTAAGTGATTTGAAGGTTTAGTATTTTCTACAGTGGGCTGTTTAAAGCCATCCCAAGAGAAAATTTTGGGGATGAATTCCTTGCTGCAAATATCTGTGAGTGCAACCAATCACTGGGCCGCAGTCTTCATGACAACTCTTCATCTGACGACTCTTCCAGCAGCGGCCAGATGAGAATGCAAACATCTGTTGCCTTATCTCTGCTTTCGGAACTGATTATGCAACTGGCTTCCCAGCAGACATACATCTTCCTTCCTCTGTATTTTTGGATTAATTCCTCCTCTCCTCTTCTCTTCTCACTCACTCACACACAGCCATAGATACAGCTCAAAAGAGCCATAAAATTGGTTACCATGGGTGTTGTCCTCCCAGGATAAAACCTTCTGTTTCACTCTGTCCAGCCCTTTGCCAGCTGTGGGGGCTGCCAGGAGCAAAGGAGTTCCATTGCACATGCTGGAGCGTGCCTGGGAGTCTGTCGCTGCACGCTCCCCAGCTCATCTGCTTTGTGTGTGCAGTTTCCTTCACTTCAAAGCTTAGCAACTGACATGCAGCTGAGGAGCTTTAAGAAACTCACTAGTTGACATTTAAAGAGCCTGGGTAAGACCTAGGAGTGCCCGCCAGCAGGGCAGGCTGGGGAGGGGAGGCTGGGTAAGGAGACATTTAAGTGGAACTGGAACCTAGAGGGTGTATGCCTATTTCACTAAAGTTTTCTCTGCTGAGGGAATGTGCATTAAATCTTTGCCTTATTGAACTTTCAAAAAATTAGGGTAGCCACAGTAGCTGTGGGTTTTTAGGGTGCTACCTCGTATTGCATGAAGCTTTGTTTTTAGCTTTGGTACAATATAAGTAGCAAAAATTACCATTTTAATATGTTTTTTTTTACAAAGAAGGTTTATTTATTTGAAAGGGAAAGTGAGAGACAGAAATCTCTCATGCACTGGTTCTGTTTTAATGGCGACAGTGGCTGGGGTTAGCACAGGCCAAACCCAGGAACCCAAAGTCTCCCTCATGGGGTGACCTTGGCCGTCGTCTGCTGTCCTCCCAGGTACATTAGGAGGAAACTGGATCCGAAGCAAGGCAGTTGGGATTTAAGCCAGCCCTCTGATACAGGGTGCTGGCGTTATAATTGGTGCCTTTACCTGTTGGGCCAGGATACCAAGCCCACCCTTCCCCATTTTTAACCTTTAAGTGTATATGTCATTGGCATGAAGTCCTTCACACTGTCAGGCGACGGTTAGCACCATCCATGCACAGCACTCCTTTTCAGTATGAAATTGGAGCTGAGCACCCATTAAACATGAATGTGTCTCTCCACCTCCTCCTAACTCCTGGCAACCACCCCTCTACTTTGTGTCTTCCTGAATTTCTTTACTCTGAGAGCCTTATGTCAGTGGAGTCATACAATATTCTCTTTTGGGGGGATTGGCACCATTGAACGTCATGTCTTCATGGGACATCCATTTCTTTGAATTCCCTTTATAGCCCACTGTATGGATGGACCATGTTTTGTATGTCCATTGTGCATTGATGGACATTTGCGTTGTTTCCTCCTCTTGGCTGTTGTAAATTATGCTGCTGTGAACACGGTGTGCAGGTACGTGAGTCCCTGCTTTCAGTTCTTTTGGGTTAATCCCCTACAGTGGAGTTGTTAGATTGTATGCAGTTCCGCAATTTTCCTGCGTCAGGTATGTTTTCTTCTTCCTCTTTTATTTTCTGAGAGTTATTTATTGATTTGAGAGCAGAGTGACAGAAATAGACAAGAGAGAGAAACAAAGAGACAGCAGTATCTATCGAAAGTTTGTCTTAATGGCTGTACTAGCTGGGGCTAGACCAGGCTGAAGCCAGGATCCAGGAAGTCCGTCTAGGTCTCCTAAGGAGGTGGTGGCAGCCCAAGTGCTTGAGCTGCCAGCTGCTGCTTTCCAGGTACGTTAGTAGGGAGCTGAATCAGACATGGACTGTTGAGAGCTTGAGCTGGCTCTCTGATGTGGGATGCAGGTATGCCAAATGATGACTTAATTCACTATGCCATAGCATCTTCCCCTGCCATGAGACAATTTGTACTTGTCTAACGCTTCCCAGAGTCTTGTGAGGTAGACACCATCACCCTCTCCCTTTTGTGCTTGAGGAAAGTGAGGCCTACAAACACAGTCACAATAGTGCTTTGCAGCTGAGGCACGATTTGAACCCAAGTATTGTTGTCCAGAGCTGAAACTCTTAGTAGATCATTTATTCTTCCCATTTAAGAAAGGTGGCCAGTGGTATAGTAGGCTAAGTTTCTGCTTGCAGTGCTGGCATCCCTTATGGGCACCAGTTTGAGTCCATGCTGCTCCACTTCTGATTCAGCTCCCTGCTTATGGCTGGAGAAAGCGGAAGTGCTTGAGCCCCTCCCATGTGGGAGACCCAGAAGAAGCTCCAGGCTTCAGACCTGACCAACTCTTGCTGTTGTGGCCATTTAAGAGGTGAATGGAAGAGCTGTCTCTCCTGTCTCTCTGGAACTCTGCCTTTCAAATAGAAACAAAGAAAGCGAGGTGGACACAAAGATTTGTGCATATGACCTTGTGTGGTAGGGGAGAAGAAGGTAATAGCAGTGATGTTTGCCCTAAGAAAAAGCTCACAGTTCTCTTCCCAGTCCATAGAGGAGTTTGAGTAAGATTTGGAATTAATATTCAATGTGAGATTGATATTTTATTGAATAACAAGAGCAGGGAAGATACACACCTCAGCTGTTTGGACTGTTAATATTAGTGATGTCTCAAGTCCATTGGGCAGTTAATCATCACACAAGTATTTTTTTTTTAATGTAGGGACCATTTTTGCTTTTCACTGAGTGTGAGTACAGTGGTGGGATGGATGGGACAGGATGAGGAAGTCATCAGGATCAAGGTAAGCCCTGGTTGGCCTCCGAGAGCTGAGTGTTTTTGCTCTATAGCAACAATATTGAGGACATGGGCTCCTTCCTGCCAAAACAACAGTTTGATGGAGTTGTTGTAGAGAAAGTCACACCTAGTGACTTTATAGGATAAACCACTCATTCATTGATCAGTGTGGTGGTGCTGGAGCCCTTGGTGAGCACTCTGTGTTTATTCATTATTGTGATTACACAGTGGAGCCACACTGCTTGATGGGAAGTCATTGAAACACACTAGAAATGAACAGTTGCCTGGACAGTTATCTGCCAGGGTGTTCTAATTTAATTCTAAAGACCCAGAAAGAAGCCCGTCTCTAGGGAAGGATGGTGGATCCTCCCAGCATCCTGAGTTACGTGTGTCACTTGCAAGGTGTTTTGGTAATGAGAAAGGTGATGGCATCAATCATGGATGGAAGGGAGTATAGGGTGCTGATGCTGCCCGGCCTTGGGGCAGTCAGTTCTGTCCTCCGTAGAGCTCACCGCTCTGGTGGTTAACCCTTCCATGACAGAGCAGCAGGTGGTAGTGTTCTTACTGGCAGGGGACAATCAGAGGTCAGCTTGTCATGATGTGTACGCTAGTGGGCCGCACTCCTCATCTCTGGAAGTGTTCCCAAGAAACAACTAGCCCTGAGGTTTGCACATTGAGATCTCCCTAAGAAAAAGGACTGGCAAGAGTCCTGGCAAACTCTGTTTCTTCAAGACGTTTTGATTCTGAATTTACTCTCTACACATTTAACAAAAGACTCAGGATCCCAAGGGTAAACTTAGCTTCAGGTTTGATGTGCAAATATTTCTGAACTATAGTATAAATTGACGTGAACTTCCAAGCCTTACACTAAATCCACGTAGTTTTCTCAATTTCATTACTTAGTAAGAGCAGAGATGGATATAGGGTGTATGCTTCTTGTAACATTTTTTAAAATTCTTTGCAAAATTTCGGATTTTCTTAATTCAATAAATGTGGTTGATATTTTTATTTTTATTTTTATTTATTTAATATTCCTGCGCCCCTTAGAGGTAATTTCCGCCCAGCCAAGGCCTCCCCCAAGCTCCCCAACCAGGCCTGTTCCCAGCCAGTGTAAAGTATGCCAGAGGTTGCTCTGGGTCCGCCCAGTGTGCCCGATAGACTGTCATGCCTCCTGCATAGACTCCACCGGCCCTTCTAAACCATCCAATGGGGTCAGAGTTTCCACGGGGATTGGTCCACACATGCCTGACACATTCTAGCCCCGAGTATGGTTCTCGAATGCCAGTCAGTGTCATGGTCTTGCCTACTGTGACCCCTCTGCTGATCCCTCATCCTATCAGGTAATGGGGATATCCTGCTGGACAAGCCTGGAATTTTGCCTTTTGAATGAACTGGTGTTGGCATTCTGCACTATAAAGTGACTACAGGTTCTTCATGTGCTTGACATTATCAGTGATGTTAGACTGATACCCAGATAGTGGTATGAGTGTTATTCCTTTATTAGTGCTTAATTAACTTTTGTCTATTTGAAAGGTAGACGTACTATTGCTATTCTTTAATGATTAAGTTTTGTCTATTTGAAAGGTAGAGAGATATAGAGGGGGAGAGGGAACAGGAGAGAAAGAGAGCAAGCGAGAGAGATTGAGACTGAACCATCTTTCCATCTGATGGTTTGCTCCCCAAATGCCTGCATCAGCTGGGTCTGGGCAGGAGCCAGAGATCCCACACACATCTTCTACTTGGGTGGTTGGAGCACACACGCTTGAACCATCACCCGGTGCCACCTGGGATGTACATTAGCAGGAAACTATGCTCAGCAGTGAAGTCGGACTCGAACCCAGGGACTCTGATAATGGGGTTTGGACATTTCAAGCAGCGTCTTAACCGCTGTGCCCAGTGCCTGCTGCCTTCATTCTTCTTTTAGACCAGTGTGTAGTAGTTGTGGACAGGATTTGTTGAAACAGATTGCCCTGCCTCTCCCCCTGCTCTGGGATTTCTGACTCACTGTGTCTGACTGCTGTGACCTAGCCTTGGAGCACACTTTGCATAATATCTTCTCAGTTCATTTGCCAGAGTTAAAAGATATTCACATGGAGATTTTCATAAGACAAGGTGGCTTTCATTAGACTGGGGGTTTCTCATTTCGGAATTCATAGGTAATCTTTTCCAAATAGTGTGTTTCTGAAGATTGATTTAAATGATTGAACCCAATGTACAAACTACATATTAGATCAGTATTATATGTGAAAAATTGCTTTTAATAATTTCCCTAATTTTTTTTAAAAGAACATAACATGTATTTTTCTGTAATACAGGACTTATTTCAAATAAGAATTGTTCAGTTGTTTAAATGAATGTAGAGCAGTTTGGCTATAGTCTTTGGCTGGCTTCTGTCATCCTGCTGATGTCTGTATTAACTGGGAGTGGAGGTGATGTGGTTCCTCTTTTTCTGTTCCTTTGAGTGTAATTTCAATTATAATCCTATAGGCAGGTGACATACAAGAATTTCTCTTTTGTTCCTGTATAGTTAAGACTCAGCAGATGTTAAAAGCTGATGTGGATTTATGGTTTCATCTGATCTGAGAATAATTGAAGAGCTGGGACAGAAGATAGACTTATGGGGCCTGGAGACCTTTTTAAAAAAATCTGTTTATTTGAAAGGCAAAGAAACAGGGAGGCAGAGGGAGACGAGAGTGGAAGAGGGGAAGAGGAGATCTTCCATCTTCTGATTGATTCCCCAAATGCTTGCCATAGCAGGGCACTCCATCTGGGATTCCTTCTGGGTGGCAGCGTCCAAAACACTTGGGTTGTCCTAAGTACCTTAGCAGGAAGGTGGGTTGGAGGTGCAGCAGCTGGGATTTGGACCTAGGTGCTCCTAGGTGGAATGCTGGCATAGCAAGTGGCAACTTCACTGGCTGTGCCACTGTCCTGGCCCTGCCTGGGGAGTTTCTGCACAGGTGTCTGCTGGTTGCCTTCTCCTGTCATTTGCAGGAACCACTCATCTGTGTTGGCTTCAGTGAAAACCTCTTAGTGGATTTTACTTTGTAGCACTATTTAACGAAACAATGAGAAGTTGGAAACTAAACTCTCCTCTGTAGGAAAACACATGTGAAGAAACTGGCCTTATTTTTTAAAAAAAATCTTCAATAATTTTCACCCTGGTTTCCAACATGAGAGTCAGGGATCCAGTAGTTTCCATTGCCTTCGCAGGCATGTTAGCAGGGAGCTGATAGGAAGTGGGTCTTCCAGGGGGTCTAACTGATGCTGTTTTATTGATGTCTCTGATGTAGATAGCAGCTTAACATGGTGCACAGTGCTGTCCCCTTGGCTCCACTCCTGATTCAAGGTTCCTGTTCATGCACACCCCGGGAAGCAGCCCTTGCCACTCAGCAGGGAGATCTGATTGGCTTTTGGGCTCCAAACCTTGGCCTGGTCCACAAGCCCCAGTGACTGTGGGCATAGAGAGAGAACCAGCAGATCTCTCACTGTTTAAAATAGGTAAATTCGTTAAAAAAATTAAAAATTGGATCTTAAGAGATTTCTTGGAGGTTATGTGAATTGTAAAAATGGATGAGTGTTTGTTATGAGTGAGCAAAGCTATGACAGCCAGCAGCAGAGTGAGGAGGCGGGTGAGCACCACTTAACCCCCACCGTCTGCAGAGCTGTGCGTGAATTGCAGAGCCCAGTGTGACTCTGTGCTCTCTTCCTGTGAGTAGCTGCGTGTTGAATCTTAGTGCTAACATTTCTGCGGGACCCATCCATCACTGTTGTCCCCACACTGTCAGTTTGCACTTTGGTCTTTTCTGCCCAACTGTCACAATGCTGCTGTCCTCTTCCTTGGCTGCCTGTCCTGTGCCCTCTGTCCCCGGGCGATACTCCGCCCAGACAGTAGAAAGATGAGCCTTCCACGTTGAGTGACTGACTAGGGCGCAGCTGGAAATGGCTTCTACAGGAGACTGAGCAGTGGACGCATCCAGATGACTGAGTTGGTTTTTCCAGAACACACACCCACTTCAGGGAAACCATGACATTTGATTATAGAGCATGGTGCACGTGCGTGGTGTTTTCTGCCTGCTGAGAATGGCTGGTCGATGACTTCACAGCAGCTTCTGTGTCACATGACCTATGAGACCATGTAACACAGGGCCACAGGGAGTTGTAAGCAGCCCCCTGGGGAACATGGAAGCTGTAGATAAGTAAAGGAAAAGCAAAGTGAGAAAAAGCAAAAGCAAAAATCACCTTGAGCTTTCTTTACAAGGAATTTCAATCCGTACTTCCCCAAATACTATGAAGGGTTTGGTTTTTAATTTTCTGAGCAGATTTAAAACGCCTGATGCATGTTATATTTCAAAGACACCCCAACCTGGGAAGGAAGACTGAACTAATAATGACCTAATGGATTCTATTTGAAGTTGAACGAACTGGCAGTGTTAACTAATCAACAGAAGCTGGAAGCCTTTTTGACATTTAACTTCCACATTGAAAGATATTTTTATGCTTGTCTGTTTATATTATTTGAATTCAATATGTTTAATAAATCTAGAATGTTGTGTGTGAATCTTTCACTTAATTGGTATCACACTATGCATCTGTTTCTGTAATTTCCGTTTTTCAGTTAATTTGTTTTGGGGATCTACCCACATGGGTACATACATAGCTCTTGTTCATTCCTTTAACCGTGTGTCATTTCCCCTGTGAATTTGCTACATTTTGGTTAGCTGTTCCCTTACAAATAGGCACTCATATTTTCCCCGTTTTCTTCTGTTACCAAGACGATTATGGAGTCATTCTCCCATGAAGTCACAAGTGATATTAACGGACACATAGAGTGTCCAGTGTAAAGTCTTCTCATTCTTACACCTCTCTTTGTGTGCTGGTGATTTTCTGGAGTGGAAGTGAGCAGCCAAGTCAGAAGGTGCCTTAGAGCACCACGTTGCTTGGCAGTGTGCCTGGACAACATGGAGATGCCAGAAAGTCTCCTTTGTTCTCTGTTCTCTTGAAAACAAGAAACTACAGAGCAGCCTAGGTCCTGGACACTGCATATGAGCAAGTGCCAGTGCAGAAGTACAATCTCATAAGCTCTCATGTGATCCATCAGAACTGTGTGTGATAGAGGCCCGGATAGCCCAGTCGGTAGAGCATCAGAACTGTATGCAATGGCAGAAGTTGTCTAAAATCCATTTTGTCCACTGTGACAACCTGTAATCCATGTACAGCTATTGAGTACTGAATGGTGGCTATTGTAACGCAAGATCTGAATTGTATTGAATATTGCTTTAAGTTTAAATAGCAGAGTATGTGTAGTGGCTGCCTTGTTGCACGATGCAGGTAGAAGGCATGCACCATTGGAGGAAGTGTTGTCATTCTATTTTACTGGAGTCCTAAAATGTTTAAGAAAGTCATTCTTGGGGCTGGCGCCGTGACATAGCAAGCTAAGCCTGTGCCTGCAGTGCTAGGATTCCATATGGATGTCTCTTCAAGTCCTGGCTGCCCCACTTCTGATCCAGTTCCCTTTTTATGGCCTGGGAAAGCAGTAGAGGATTGCCCAAGTTGTTTGGGGTGCTGCACCCACATGGGAAACTTGGAAGAAGCTCTAGGCTCTTGGCTCTGAACTGGCTTTGAACTGGCTGTGGTCTGGCCGTTGTAGCCATTTTGGGGGTGAAGCAGTGCATGGAAGATTTCTCAGTCTGTTTCTCTCCCTTTTTCTGTAATTCTGTCTTTCAAATAAAAATAAATATATCTCTTTGATTCCTGTCTTGGGGGATGTGGTGGTGGGGAAGTTTAGGCTCTTCTGTACAATTAGAGAACTCGGCACAGAACAAGATGTCATGGAAGCTTACCAGTTTACTTTTTGTTGAGAGGCTCAGCTTGGGGCTGAGATGGCTGGAGCCACGTCACAGGGCTGCACAGTCACACTGGGCCAGTTCTTTGTGAAGTGAATTGATGGTTATGTAAATGCAGCCATTAACCTTGGACACCTCCGACAGCTCCTTGGGCACTGCAGTTTTCTTGCCCTTGAAGATGGTGGTTGATGGAGAAGTTTCTTTAAAAAATAAAATTCTACCTGGGCAAAGCAGTGGACCTCTAAAGTTGGCCATGTAATTGAACATCTGTTATGTGTCACTCTAGGTCATGTGTCTACATGTTTAAGACCAGAAGTGCTTTAGGTTATGCCCTACCCCACTCTCTCCTCCCAATTTTGGCATATCTCCACTTACTTGGGGATGGGATCCAAGTTTAAACACAAAATTCATTGACATTCATTGTGTGTGTACGTGTGTGTATAAGTATAAATATATAAATAGAGATGGTATATCTGCTGGTTCAGTTCCCAATGTCTGCCGCAGCCAGGGCTAAGTTAGGTTGAAGCCGGGAGCCGGGAATTTCATTTGGGTCTCCCACATGGAGGCAGGAATCCGGAGCCTTCCAGAGTCCACATTTAGTAGTAGACTGGATCAGCAAGAGAGGAAGGACTAGATATCAGACACTCCCACATGGTATGCAGATGTGCCAAGTAGTGGCTTGACCCACTGCACTGCAACACTCTTGCCCAAACACAGAGCACAGTTATGTTTCATACGTACCTTATAATAGTATTCTGAGGGTAATTTTGTACAGTATTTTTAGTATGCTTGTGTTTTAACCATGACCTGTCACACAAAGGCAGACCTGGAGTTTTCTGGTTTTGGCATTTAGATCAATGCTCAGAAAGTTTCAGATTTTCAGGTTAGGGATGGATGCCCAGCTTGTTCTGTGGCATGAAACTAGAATTCTGTTCCTCAGAGGGATATTTTTAAAATTTACTCTTGGCATATAGGAAATAGGACCATGCATATTTATAGCATTTATGTGGTATGTTCATTTCTTTTTCCCTCTCTTCCTTCCTTTCTCTCTCTCTCTCTCAGAAACAGACAGCTTTCATCCACCCACAGGTGCATTCTCCAAAAAGCCTTCAAAGGTCATGACTGGAGTAGGCTGAAGGTTGAAGCTGGAAATGCACTCCAGGCCTTCAACATGGGTAGCAGGGCCCCAGTGACTTCAGCCATCGCCCCTGCCTCCCAGGGTACACATTAGGGCAGGAAGCTGGGATTGGGAGCAGAGCCAGGATTTCAGATACTCTGAACTGGGATGTGGGCATCTTAACCGCTAAGCCCAAACCTGCCCACATGCTTTCTCAAAAAAAACCACACAAATGGAGTCGTCATTTGAAAATGCTGGCGAAAGGGAAGTTTGTGGCAAACTTGGTGTAAAAGCAAATGGAGTCTTACAGTTCTGGAATCACATTTGTATTTTCAAGTTAAGTGCGCCTTGCAGCTAAAACAGTATCTCATCTCAAAGACCATTTTTATAAGTAGATCGAATAAGAAGACAAAAAAGACAGAAGATTGATAAGATGACCATGTTGCAAATCCATTTGGTGACTGCACTATTGGTCCACTCTGTTCGCCTACAATGTTCTGCAATGCACCGAACTTACTCCTTCTCCAGGGGCCTTCTCTTTAGTGTTCCTCTCTCTGTTTATGCTCCTGTGGTCTGGTCTGCTCGTAGGTCAGGTCCATCAATCCTGTGTACCTGCAGACACTGGGGTAGGCTCTGGTTCTGCTCCTAGGTTTGAGTGTAACTGAAAACTCAAATCATGGAACCACTGCCGTCCCATGTAAATGCATTGAGCTTCTGTTTCCATCTGATATCTGTTATTATGTTAATCCAGTAAACAGGCGTGAAGATCTGACAGCCTCCGTGTCCAATCTGAGAAGGAATACATTTAGTGGGCAATGTTGCCATCCAGGATGCTGGGGCAGAAGCTTTTGGGAAACCCTGAGCTGATGAAAGGACTCTTGGAAAACCTACATTTCTTCCATTTACTGGTGATTTCATTTACATTAAATGGCTACATGTGATAGAGGGATGCAGAAGAGATGCTTTTAAAAATTTTTATATTTATTTCTTCTTCACATTCATTCACCTTTTCGTCTTCATTCGTACTGAAGCCCTCATTTCTAACCACGCTGAGGTGTACAGTCAGAACTGTATCTCACAGCCTCTCTTCCACTACTCTAGCCATGAGAAACATTGTAGAAGCGTTCGGTGATGTTTCTGGGAAGTCTTCTAAAATTGAAGGATGGAGCTCTCTCTAGATTCTTCTCTTTTCCTCCATCCTACAATGTGATGTTGCAGGATGTTTTTTTGAGAAAGCACCTCAACAGCCTTTGCAGATTGTGAAGGGACCTTGACCATGGGAGGCCGGTGGGAAGAAGGCGTTTCTGGAAAGGGAGAGGTAGCCGGAGATGTGCTCATTCTTTGGAGCTCAAGTGCCTGCCTACTGTTGGACATGATTTTGGTAAATGAACAAGTTGTGTTGTGTCAAGCCTGCATTTTCTGGGTCATGGTTAGATGCACTTGTATGAAATGATCCAGGCAGAGTGCTGTGATAAAGAAGGTTAGTATGGTATCCTTAACAAGATAATATGATAGTGATTTAATAAATCTAGATTATTCCTTCAGGGTACAAAGCTGAGTGATGGAAAAGGAAATTACACAGCAGAATTGGAATTGGAAGGGTGGATACCACCCAGATTCTGAGAACTGTTCCTGGGGAGGGTCAGGTGGAGATGCTCAGTGGTTTGGGGCCAGAAGTGAAGAAATTTGCCAAAGATATTAAAAACCATCAGAGACTTCTGCAAATTGCCAATATTGAAGTTAGTTACAACTCATTCTGAAATAAATTGGAGTCTGAGCCGTTTGATGTGTTTTGACAGGAAATGTATATTTACTGCTTGAAATGACTCCAATTGCTGAGCTCTGAACCACAGTGTTTCATGAATGATTAACAGGAGATGGAGGCAGGAGAAACCTCACACCCTTTCTTCAGCAGCATTCCCCAAGAAAGAATTTTCCACAATTGCAAAGGTGTTCACCCTCTTTCCAAAAGCACACATTCACCCTGGTAGGTTTTGAACTTGTCTGTCAAAAACAGTTATTGCTTTTGCGGAGACAGAAATAGTCACTTATGGTCTTAAGGAGGTGAGCACAGAAATTCAGCATATCTTGGTCAATTCAATATTTATTGAATAGGGATAGGAATTTCTCTTATGCACCTCTGCCTTTTTTCATCCATCAGTCTCCAGTGCTGGCTCAGCCCCAGGTGTCGTGGGCTGGCTACACGTCTTGATTCTGCATAAATGACACATTCAGTCAACCTTCAGTCAAGTCAGGGAGATTTAACTAAATGGAGATAGGAGGAGGAGATTCCATGGAGAGGAAGTGAGCCTATCTAAAGCTGGGGAATGGGCTAGTAGCCCACCCCCTATGGGATGCTGATGCCACGGGCAGAGAGGATTACGTTGTGACACTGTTCCGGTCCTTAGGATCCCCACTGTTTTCTTTGGGTATGTACCCAACAAGAGTCCTAAATGTTTATACCTGAAATGTGTAATAGTAGACTTAAATACAAAGGCATTTACAGTCGGTTGGCTTTGAGGCAAGAATGTAACCTGAAAGCACAGTTAAAAAGCAATTCTAGAAAACTCGGGCAGTTTGACCATGTGTGGCAAACAACAGAATGTCTTGCTGGGTTCCCACACAGCTTGTGGGTTACTGACCTTGAACTTCTGTCTGTCTGTGTCTCTGAGAATGTCTTTCGAGTACACATCAGGTCTGCAATGGAGACTTCCTCCAAAATGATCTCCGTTCTGTGGGAGTATATGTTGGAGTATGTGAGGGTGAGGGAGGGACAAAAAGCAATGGAATGCCAGCAGCTCACCATCGGAGCTTGCTTTGGAATCTAAAGCTGGAACTGGCGCCCTTGCCCTGGGTGTAACCACGATGCTATATGAAGCAAGCCAGGCCTTCGCCAACCTTTCTCTGCCCCCTCCAGCACACTTGCTGCTTCTACTTGCTGTCTGGAGTGGCAGCGCTGTCCCTTCTGCGTCCCCTTTCTGCTCCCCGATGGCCACTTGCGTTTGGCAACTTCCCCCAGCCGCCAGGCAGGAAAGGAGGCGTAACAGGGTGGTCTTTAGAAAAAAGTGGCTGGGCTGACATCCTGGCTCTGTCTGTGCAGCCTCAGGCAGAGCCTGAGAGCTCTCTTGGGAATCCTGTTCGGTAAAGCAGACCACCCAAGTAGCAGGTGGGAATCATAGCAAAAGTGCATGCATAAGCACTGCCCCTGTGCCTGGCACAGAGGACATCTCTGTTAATCTCAGCTGCCTCTGTGATGGTTACGGAGGTTGGCTGTTGGCTATTGCAGGTGAATGTAATGAAGGCAGTTTAGTGCAATGGATTCTTGCGAGGTATCCAACGCGGGTTTTCGAAATAACCCCAAACACTTGGTCTGTGCTAGAGTGGCGTAACGGGGATGGGGAAATATTTTGGAACAGAGTTCCCCTGGCCCTTCACTCACACCCTTGCCAGCCTGTGATCAGGCCCTTGGGGCAAGAACCTTGCTCCTCCACACTCTGAGCACAGGTGTTTTCACATTCATCTGGAGGACAAGGTTCAAGAAATCAATGTTTTTGTTTGTTTGTTTTCCTTCAACTTTGTTGCTTTCCAGTGGCTTTCTGATGTCGGAGGGAGAATATCCTTTGGACTTTCAGGTTTTCAGGCTATCACAGAAGGAAAACCGAGTTTGATCTCCTGGGGTTTAAAAGAACAGCTTGGGAGCCGGGCAGTGTGGCCTAGTGGCTGAGGTCTTCACCTTGGATGTGCCGGGATCCCATATGGGAGCCAGTTCTAATCCCGGCAGCCCCGCTTCCCATCCAGCTCCCTGCTTGTGACCTGGGAAAGCAGTGGAGGACGGCCCAAGGTTTTGGGACCCTGCACCGCGTGGGAGACCCGAAAGAGGTTCCTGGTTCCCGGCTTCTGATTGGCACAGCACCGGCCGTTGTGCTCACTTGGGGAGTGAAACATTGGATGGAAGATCTTCCTCTCTGTCTCTCCTCCTCTCTGTATATCTGACTTTGTAATATAAATAAGTAAATCTTAAAAAAAAGAAAGAACAGCTTGGTAACTGGGAGCGCTTGAAGGGGAGCCAGTAGCACCGAGGGCCTGCGGGTTTTGTAGCTAAACCCGTTATTCATTCTCTTTGAATGCAGCGGCACACGCAGCTCTAAGTAGGAGTTGATTAATGGCATGTTGCTCACTGGCTCATCTGGTCCTGAACACTTTGAAAAATCCAGTCAGGTGGGGGTGGAGGGAAAGCAGGGGTGTTCATTTGGCGGGAGAAATCCCCGGTAGCAGTGTTGCATCTCCCGTTTCCCATGCTTGCGCTTTCATTAGTGGCCGGTAGTTAAGTCAGGCTTCTCACGTTCTGGTGGTGTCCTTGAGCTGCTGCAGCCTTCAATCAGTGCTCTGTCCCAACCAAGCGCGCTCTCTTTTGATCTACTATTCTGTGTGCAAAGAACACGTCCCAGATTAGAGGCGCCTGGTAATCATGGAAGGGAGATTTTTGGTTTTCAAACCTTTCCAGTTATTGCATGATGAAAGAGGCTCCGGCAGGTGTAGAAAAAGTCATATCGGCTCTCATACCCTTGAGGGAAGGGGCTTCTCTGGAATGTGCTAGAAAGTGGGAAACAGAAAAACAGGGAACATGAGTGGTGGATGATGTCAAATGAAAAACGTAAACAAGGTGTGTGGAATATTCCGGGAGCCTGGACACCACGACAGGCAGGAGGAGAAAGCTGCATGCTCTTGGATGAGTCCTAGGTGCGTGAGAGAGGGCAGGTGGAGTGAATGGCGTGGAGAGAATGGCAATGATTTCCCGGTGCTTGGGCTAATCAGCAGCCCTGAGCGCGTGTGTGGGCAAGAAACCCACGTGCATAGGTGTTACCGCATTACCTTTAAAAAGGGCTTTCAGCTAGCGCAGCAGGCCACACACAACCCCAGGGAGACAGGCACCCTTCCCAGAAGCTGACTGGCCTGCTCTTCATCTGGCTTCTTTCTGACCTGCTGAGACAGATGACACCGTCTCTTCCTAGCCCTTCTCCAGTCCACCCAAGGCTACAAGTAAATTTGTGTGTTTGGGTCTCCCTTTGTGAGTGGGTCTCTGGTTTATTTTTAAGTTGGAAAGTTAACTAGAGGTGCCTAGCACATGGAAGCCCTTGGAATACCTGGCGAACTAAGATTGACTTGGAAGGTTCTGAAATATTGGAGGTATATTTAGTTGTTGTGTGTGTGTGTGTGTGTGTGCGCACGCGTGTGAGGGGGGTGGGCATTGGTGAATCATTTACTATCTGCCCCAGGTTCTGTTTCTCTCTGCCACACAGAGTGGCTTGTACCTGCTACCAGGGGACCAGGGTCATCCATCTTCTCTGGGAAAGAAATGGATTAAGGAGGCTTAATCTTTATAGTTCATTTTGTTGATTGGCTTGGCAATAATTGCTGTCCTCACACATCAGCGGGGTCTTTGCTTTCAAGCAGCCAGCTGAATGCGAACAGTGCCCTTAACATGTCTGGGGGCTACAGCGATTGAAATGTGAGTTTAGCCAAAAGGAGAGATACTGAACTTGACCCTGTTTGGGGGGATATGAAATTTATAGTTCTTGCCTAAAATGTTAGTTCCTATCATCACATTTTTTTTCTCTATCCTGCGTAGTAGTTTCATTGGCCGTCAGAGTTGGTATTCATCAAACAATTAACTCCCAAACATGGTGTCAGTCTTTTGAATGATGTTTGAAGCAGGCAAGCTGATGAGGTCAATACAGGGGAATTTGACTGCAGGTGGGAATTGGTGCTGAATTGAGTGTGTCACAGAGAAATAATGTATAGTCACTATTACCCTCTGAAAAGAATCCCATAGGGTGCTTTTTGTGTACAGCCCTCCAGCGTTTAACCCCTCAGGTTTCAGATTGGCCGAGCTAGTCTCTAGGAAGGGACAAAAGGAACATCTACATGCAAAAGTGTGAGAATTTGAATTTGTTGAATAAATGAATGTTGAATGAATTCGGCTTCCAGCTGTCTAAGTTCTGTAGAGTGGGTGATAGCTGGAGAGATCTTAAGTGGCTAAAGGGTTGGCCCACTTCTCATTTAATCTTAAACCTATTTAATTTACATCTGACATGCTAGATTATGTTGTTTTGAGGTTTCACTGCCACTGTGGAGACAGACCTGACCCTGCTTGTATTCTAGAGTGATTTTTGATGGTTATATTGTCCTTACACTGACTCCACCACTCTTAGGTCACTGCCACAGATGCTAGGGTGACCTTCCATGACCCTCACATCCCAGAATTCATGCTTGGACACAGCCTCCTTGCCCTCAGTGAGCGCCTCATCAGTAGGATAGGGAAGAGATGGTGGCTGTCCCGTCTGTGATTGTGTTACATGATTGTAGTCTTCTGCGCTGACTTTGATGGTTTGAGTAGGATGTGGCCAAGATTACAGGTGACCTCAAGCTCAGAGCCAGCCCAAATCCCTGAGGCTCTGAGTCCTTTAGCTGCCAAGAGTGAAGGACTCATTCAACTGACCCCTACATGAGACCTGACTCTGGCTGGTCCCTTGGTCATGGCCTCAGGAGAGCGCTCCGCTAAGCCACACCCAAACTTCTAACACAAAGAATCCATGAGATAATAAACGTGTGGTGTTTGAAGTTGCTGCATTGGTGGAATTGGTTAAGAGCAATAGATGAGTGATACAGCCAGAGTGAGTGCCAGAATTGGAAGGAATTCAGAGCAGAGCAGAGCTGTCCCTTCTGTAGCTCTGAGAAGTACATTTGTCCATATCTGATGTTCCACATCCAACATACCCATGTGGACTGTGCTATTTTCAAAAACTGGCGTCTGTCCTGATCAGGCATAAGATTTTTTTTTCCTTGCCATGATTCTCCAGACAATATAGTCTAACATCTGTTTACATAGCATTTATGTCATATCAGATGTAAATCATCCAGAGATGATTTAAAGCACAAGGGAGAATTGCATGGGCTGCGTGCAAACCCTGTGCTATTTTCTGTAAGGGCCTTGGGCCTGCACAGACTTGGGTATCCATGAGGCTGCTGGTATCAGTCCCATGTGTAGCCTGAAGGAATGGCTGTGTGTGCTCATGAATGAAACACAAGTGGGAAATACAAAGTTTATAACATTCACCTGGCATCACTCCTTTGGAATGTGAAGTCAGGACTTTTCCAAGTAGTCTTGGTCCACATGGAAAGCAGTGTTTCTTACATCTGATTGTTAGACTGACCCTTAATATTTTACATTGTCTTCCAGCCAACTTCATCTTGCTGATTTTGATAAGAATGGAGCATCCTATTGGATTTTTTTCAATCTCACCTCTGACTTTTCAGAATAGCTGTTTCCCCCTCACTTCAAGTCTTCCCTAAGTTTGAGTGGAAAGACGATAATGCCAAGTTGCTGATGGGAAGATGACCAGGAAAGGGCTTTGAATTGAGCCCTGTGGCATCCACTAGAGACTGTGTGTTAAAACAAGCATCACTAATTGGCATAGAAGGAAAAATAATTCTTTTGACTTTGTCTTTTTACTTTCATTGTGTGCTATCTTTTCGCATGTCTTTTTCATTGGAATCCTCCAAAACAAACAACAAAAATAAAACACCTTAAGATCTGAGACTGTGTGCTGCTGAATTCCCCATTTTAGAACGCTGGCAGACTGAGTTTCCAGATTTGGTGGAAGTGAACAAAGAGAATGAGTGTTGTGTGGTGGGGGTTACTCTTAGGGAAATCATGCTGATCTCCAGCAATCACTTCCAATCTTCTAGAAGTTGTCTAGTGTCTTCTAGAAGTTCTAGAATAGGAGCGGGGGCTGGCTCAGTGGTGGTTGATTTGTGCTGGGTAGAGCCGTGTCTGCTTCCTTGCTAGTTGCCCTTCTCCTGTTCTCCAGCTTTATGCAGTTTGTTTTTGAAGAGCTGGTAGACTTTGTAGCCGTTGTAGTGAACTCCTCACAGCCAGGAGCGTCAGACATATGGAGAGAGGGTAAACCCTCCGCCAGTCGCAGCACCTGTTTGGGGGTCTCGTTCCTTTTAACCATCAGCCCCTCTGGCCTTTATGGGACGCCTCCTGTCCTTCCGGTGTGGAGGGAGACTACAGGTTGAGCGATTGTCCTCCCTGTTGCTCCGCCGGCATCACCACACTGTCTTCGGATGGGAAACCAGTATCGCCTGGTATTTGCTTTACCCTGAGCTTAACAAAGATAGACCTTTACTAGGTATTTGCGGGGCTCACCTCATGCCCTCCTTTTCCTTTCTGACACCTACATTGGAATTTGGAAGAGTTTTCATTCCAGAATGGAATGAAGCACCTCCACAGCAGGTGATTCGGAAGGGTCCAGCTACATAGAAGCTATTATATGGAGAGTGATCACGCCTATCTTGGCCTCTACCTTCCCTTTGGACAAAGGCCATTCATTTCTTTGGTTACTTTGGGAATCTTCTCTTTTCCCCTCCTGCTTCCTGGTTACAATCGCTTGATTAAAACCCTTTCCTGAGGAGTGTCATGTGCTGAGGAAACTGGTGTTTAGATGGCGGTGAGTTCTCTGTGAGACACAGGGGGTCACCCCACAGGCAGGCTTCCAGTAACTCACACTGCCATCACCAGGCCAAGTTGTTTTTCTAGTCGATGCTACCAGAGCCCTGGGGCTTGCAGTTAAGAGGAGGACTGGAATTGGACCCTGATGACACTTTTAAATGTAGCTTGAGATGCTGCCTGGGCCAATTGCATTCCACACTGGAATGTCTAGGTTCGAGTCCTGGCTCTGCTTCTATTTCTTCCTAATGGTCAGCTGGTAGGTAGCTGAGGAGGCCCAGGTGTTTGGTTCACTGCTACCCATAAAAGAGACCTAGTATTGAGTTCATGGTTCTTGATTTCCACCTGCCTCACCCTCAGCTATTGCAGGCATTTGGAGGGTGCAATAGTGAATGCTTGTGTTGCTTCTTAATCATACGTAGTGACAGAGAGCCCTGCTGCCTGGGTCACATACCTTGAGCTTGACTTGAGCCATGGCAGCAAGGGCCAGTAGCAAGCATGTTCAGGTTCGTCTCCTGCAGCTTATGTCCCATCCCTAGCATTCTTCAAGCATCATTTCACCCTCCTCTCTGGGCCTTCTGGAATTACAATGTGGGACTGGCAGAGGCAGTCCGGAAATTCACTTGGATTATTCAGGAACTTCTTCCCCTTGGGAGGTAACCATGAGCCAGTGAGAGTGAGGAGTTGATGAAGAAATTTCCTGATTTCCTGTTCTTCAGTGTGTGATTTTGGGACACTCTTCCACCTTTGTTGGGAGGCCTCTTGTGGGATGCAGCTCTCACTGCTCCTGCCAGCAGCCTTAACTGTGCATTCTGGAGATCTGCTTTGGTGGAGAACCTGCTCTGAAAGTGTGATTTCAGTGCTGTCTGTGCCGCACGGACACTTGGCATGTAAGCTGGGAAACTCCTTTCTATACCACCTTACTGTTTAAGCCTGGGTATGTGTTTTATGACTTTCAGGATGACAAAGGGTCTCTGACCTTGGCCTTCAGACACCTGTCACCCTATAGATCTTGGAAACCTCGTCTCTCCTTTCTTATAGCTGTTCACTGAGCAAGTTGCTGGCTGAAGGCTTTCTTGATTTCCCTGTTGAAGGTGCAATCCTGGAATCCTACTTGCTGTTGCTTTCCATGTGTATTTATAGCACCGGCTTTTAGATTGTGGGCTAACTTTTAGAGGCGCTTGCTTTGAAATAGACTTTGCAAAGGACCTCTGTGGGGATAATGAGGCCATTTCTACCCTGGCAAGTTGGAATACATTATAGGATAGTGGTTGCAAGCGGCACTTGAAACGATGGAGCTTTTTCTATACAGGACAAATTGTTTTTTCTTTTCTTTTTCTCTTTTTTTTTAACCTTCCAGAAGCCATTCTGCAACTGCTTTCTGGTACTTCTTTGACTGGTTTATGCCTTATGCCTTTGGCAGAAGGCTCTGTGGCATCTGTCAGTTTTCCCTTAAACTTCTGGCAGAATTGATGGGTGATCGGATTCAGCCTACTTGGGGCAGGAAATGGGGAAAGAGAAAGCAGCTGTGATATTGCACATCAGAGATAAGGTTCTATCAAATCACCTCAGATGGAGATTTTTTTTAACCTGTTCTATGCCAAGGGTCCTTTTGGAGGTTTGATGAAGCCGGTTAGAGCCCGCCTCCCAATAGGATTTAGAAGACAAAAAGCAAAGTTCTGTGGATCGCAAAGGAAGCTAACTATACAAAAGTGTAGTCAAAACATAAAAACATGTCGTTATATAGAATACATTTTTATCTATTGCACTTTCAAGTACCATGATCTATAAGTGGATTCATATACTGGCTAACCACGAATTTGTGGCCGGGCGTATATTCTGAGGTATTTGCGGTAAAGTGGAACAAGATTTGTGTTTTTTTAAAAAGATTTATTTTTATTACAAAGTCAGATATACAGAGAGAGGAGGAGAGACAGAGAGGAAGATCTTCCATCCGATGATTCACTCCCCAAGTGAGCTGCAATGGGCTGGTACGCGCCAATCCGATGCCGGGAACCAGGAACCTCTTCTAGGTCTCCCATGCGGGTGTAGGGTCCCAATGCATTGGGCCGTCTTCGACTGCTTTCCCAGGCCACAGGCAGGGAGCTGGATGGGAAGTGGAGCTGCCGGGATTAGAACCGGCGCCTATATGGGATCCCGGGGCGTTCAAGGTGAGGACTTTAGCCGCTAGGCCACGCCGCCGGGCCCGGAACAAGATTTGAAAATGCCAATGATTTGCTTGTGATCAAGTCATTGAAACTGCTGAACAGCACTTGTTGTGATAGCTCAGTGGCTAAATCCTCACCTTGCATGCACCAGGATCTCAAGTGGGTGCTGATTTGTGTCCTGGCTGCTCTACTTCCCATCAAGCTCCCTACTTGTGGCCTGGGAAAGCAGTCGAGGACGGCCCAAAGCCTTGGGACCCTGCATCCACATGGGAGAGCTGGAAGAAGCATCTGAGTTTGGGCCAGCTCAGCTCTGGCCGTTGTGGCCACTTGGAGAATGAATCTGCGGATAGAAGCTCTGCTTGTCTCTCCTTCTGCCTTTCCAATAAAAATAGAATAAGTCTTTAAAAAAAAAACCCGCTAAACAGTTAAAAGGTTTCTCACAGATACCATTAATGGAAGGAAATTTTTAACTTTCAGTAGAGGTTCATGAAAACTGAAGATGCAATTTGTGGACCCTTGAATTCTGTCTAAGGACCCGCAAACTCAGACTCCCCACCCTTGTTTGGAAGTTGCTTGATGCCTGTGCTGACCGTTGTTTCTACTGACTGACCCTCTGCTCCGCTCGTGGTTCCTGGGGTTTCTCAGGAAATGCTGCTTGAGTAACAGCCTTGGCTAGAACTGTGCCTGCTTCAGCCAGAGAAATATTGACAGTGGGAGTGAGGAGGCTGGGATGTTGTCTCTTAGGGTTCCTGACCCTGATTTTATCTTTTTGCTTTGGTTCATCTATTATAGAAATGGGCATTGATTGGGAGAACCAATGATGTTTGAAATTACTTATTAGGTTGAAAATATTTTGGAAAAGTGATTTTGCTAACCTGGTTTGTGAGATTTTCTCAAGATCTCTTGGCTGATGACAACTTTGTATAATGCTGTCAGGTGAACAAGTTGAATTCTTGTTGTGACATCAATGATTTTCATGTCCTGTAAAGTGATGGTTGGTTTTCATACTCATGTGCAGAATACACACATCTGGGGAAAAGAAAAAGTCATAAGACAAGATGATAGCCGCAATGTGCCTACATCAATGTGAATTATACAAATATAGCAGAGGGTCCATTGTAATAGACTAGCGGCTACATCCTTGCCTTGCATGTACCTGAATCCCATGTGGGTACAGGTTCATGCCCCAGCTGCTCCACTTCCCTTACAGCTCCCTGCTTGTGGCCTGGGAAAGTAGTAAAGGACGGCCCCAAGTCTTGGAACTCTGCACCCATGTGGGAGACCCAGAAGAAGCTCCTGGCTTTGGATCAGCCAGCTCTGGCCATTCCTGCCACTTGGGGGAGAGTATCAGTGGATGGAATATCTTCCTTTCTGTCTCTCCTTCCCTCTGTATATCTGCCTTTTCTACAAAAATAAATCTCATATATAAATGAATAAATTAATTAATATGCATATATATGCAGAGAAGAAAGTGATGGTAGAGTTAAAAGAGGAGAGGGGTGAACCCATTAGATTATGGAATCACCAGTAGACAGAGAGAGGCGATACTGCCCTGTGGTTGGGTGTCCCAGCTCTGCCATTTGTCAGTTGATCTTGGGCAAGTTATACTGCCTCCCTGTGTTCCAGTTTCCCCCTTTATAAAAGGGGATAATGATAGCCTCTTACAAAGAGTGATAGATGATTAAATGATCTCAAGCAGGACTGGTGTTGCGGCATGTTCGGTTAAGCCACATCACACCTTACACTTGAGTGTTGGTTTGTGTTCCGGCTGCTCTGTTTCCAGCCCAGCTCTCTGCTAATGCACCCAAGAAGGCAGCAGATGATTTACTGAAATGCTTGGGATCATGGCACGCTTGTTGGAGACCAGGATGCACGTGTTGGCTCCTGGCTTCATCCTGCCCCATAACCTGGTTGTTGCAGCCATTGAGAAAGTGAAGCAGTAAATGGACAATCTCTTTGTGCTTTGTTGTTTTTCTTTTTCCATCTCTGTCACCGTGCCTTTCAAAGAAATAAAATAAATCTTGAAAGACAGTGAGGTAATGGCTAGAAAATTCTTCGAGCAGCGTCAGGCATTTATACGGGGCCCGGAAGTAGAGTTGGCTGCTGCTGTTAATGATAGCATCTTAACTTGGTGCAGGGGCAATTTACAGAACCTTTCCTGTGCCAAGCCTTACTTGAACTTCTTGGTGACCCTGAAAGCTATTCTTAAATACACTTTTCAGATGAAGCATTTGCAGTTCAATGAAGTTCAAGGACTTGCCCTGGAAAGGATGTGGGGCAGAAGGAACAAGATCCCAAGCCCTGAGATGGCCAGACCCATCCTGTATCCACTGTGTCCCACTGTGTCCCACTGTGTTTAGCATTGAGGACAGAGCTTTCGCCATCCATATCTGATCTTATGGAGGAGAGGGCCAATCTGCAAGAATCCAGTGTTGTCAAGGAGAGCTTTCTGCAAGGGTAGAGACTTCTGCCCATCTTGACTGTTTACCAAGAGCTGTTGAGCTCTCGGTATGTGACTCATGCAGCTGCTGCACCTGGTCTACATTTTATTTGAAGTTAAACGGACTACTTGGTGCTAGTGCTACTGGTTGGATAGTGCAGACAGAATTGTTTGTGTGTGGAAGATTTGAATATAGAAGCCCAGCTGTACTACCACTTCGCTTTGTACCCTTGGGAAAGTAATTTTTTGAATGCTCAATTCCCTTTTGTATGAAGTAGAATAATTCTATTTGGATCTGATTAAAAATACCGTCCGGAGCCAATGTTACGGCACATCAGAATGAGCTGTTACTTGTGACAGAGGCATCTGATATCAGAGCCACCAGTTGAGTCCCATTTTCTCTCTCCAACTCCCTGCTAATGTACCTGGAAAGGAAATGAAAGATGATCTGAGTCCTTGGGCACCGGCATGCATGTGGGAGACCTGGCCAGAATTCTAGGCTCCTGACTTTGGTGTGGTTATTGGGACCGTTTGGGGAGTGAAGCAATGGGTGCAAGGTCCCTCAACTCTTCCATCATCCTCTCACTCCTCACTCTGCCTTCAGATGCATAAAATAAATCCTGGAAAAAAAATCCTTCCCTCCAATTAAGCTAATATGCGAAGATGAGAGTTACTATTCTTTTGTAAAATCACAGGGAAAGCAGCAGGCTGGCCAAGGGTGACATCTTGGGACTAGAAATAGAGTGACCCTGACGGACCCGATTCATGTTGTTCTGTCTTGGTTCTGTTTCGTGTGTCTGCATTCATCTTGCCTGTGAAGCTGAGCTTTTTTTGTTTCTCCCAAATGTGATGAGGGCAGGATGGCCACCCCACATCTCCCAGACTTTGCTTTCTCTTTTTTGATAGCTTCTTCATAAAACACTGAGTCCCAATTCTAAGTTCCAAAAAAAGGAAGACCGTGTGGGTATCTGAACTACGTAGCAGGAAGTGTTTGTTGAATGCTTGGTACCTATTGGGTGTGGGGAGCAGCCGACCCCACACAGATGAGGGGCTTCAAGATGGCGGCTGGCTGAGTGCCAGGAGGCGGGACTTGTTCCCGCCAGTGGGCAGGCAGGAAGTCACAAGGATAGGCTAATTATCCCTCGCTGCGATTGCTGGCCTATCAGATAGCGCCCCGTGGACCATGTGCAGAAGTGATTGGTGGAAGAACTATATTTAAGCAGCTCGCTTTCGGCAATAAAGTTTCCCTTTTTTGGTTCGGCAAAGTTCTCTCTTTTTGTTCATGACATTCTGGTGGCCCTAACGGGGGGAATGGGGAGAATACAGAAACGGGAAGAATTGGGAAGAAGGGTGGTGAAAAACGGGAGGAAGGGTGGCGAAGAAGCGGGTAGGAAAGCTTAGACAGACGGGGACAGGAGCAGCGGAGAAAAGGTTTTTTTTTTTTTTTTTTTTAAAGATTTATTCATTTTATTACAGCCAGATATATACAGAGGAGAGACAGAGAGGAAAATCTTCCGTCCGATGATTCACTCCCCAAGTGAGCCGCAACGGGCTGGTACGCGCCGATCCGAAGCCGGGAACCTGGAACCTCTTCCGGGTCTCCCACGCGGGTGCAGTGTCCCAATGCATTGGGTCGTCCTCAACTGCTTTCCCAGGCCACAAGCAGGGAGCTGGATGGGAAGTGGAGCTGCCGGGATAAGAACCGGCGCCCATATGGGATCCCGGGGCTTTCAAGGCGAGGACTTTAGCCGCTAGGCCACGCCGCCGGGCCCAAGAGAGAAAAGGTTTTAAACGCAGCCGCTTTTGCCAGTTTTTCCCTGCCCCCCCGCCCCAAGAGTATGACTCGGCGTTTTTAGTGTCGCTGCTGCTGAGTGGCAGTAACAATTGGGTCTTGAGCTTATCACTCATTTGAGGACTAGAGATGACCTGCAACAGGAAGAGCTTTAATCTAGTCCTTTTGGGGCTGTAGGAGAAGGCTCCTGGGATTATAAAAAGGGGAATTCTGAAAAATACCCACAGGACTCCAGTTTGTGGAGTGTAGAAGATTAGTGAGCATGTGCCCTGGAAGCAGTTTTTGGCCTTGGATGTGAAGGCTGAATAGGAATTAACTAGATGGAGAAAGAATGTACCTGGTGCTGAGTAGAGGAATGGCTTGTGCCAAGGCCCTGTGGGAGAAAGGCCATAAAATACTGCAGAAAGAGCTGGGTGATAACGAAATCTCATGGCTTCTGTTCCTTCTAGCCCGTCACCATGTAGGCTGTGGGATCAGACATTTGGCCTAGCATGAGGCATTTTGGAGTAGGTGGATTTCCAGGCGACTTTATAATGAAAAGACCCCTAGGTTGCCAGAAGTGAAATTGCATTCCCTGTATTGGTTTTTGTGTCACACAACTGATTTGGTCATCTTTATTTTGATGTGCATTCTCCCCCTGCCTCCTTTGGGAATGGATAATGCATTCACTCGTTAAAGGCGGAAGGTCAGGGTGGGAAAGAGGTGATTCTCCCAGCCTGTTGGGCGTTTCTGCTTTGGGAGGTGCATCTTCTGTGTGTTGCAGCTAGGGGTTCGTGACCTACTGCCTCCTCCTGCGTTGGTGCTGGAGCGTTTGCCAGATGCGCCAAGGAAGCTGTGATTGGTGAGTTCAGGCACTGCGGAGAACTCATAATGTTGTAATGTGTTATAAATGGGAACTGTTTCCTCTTGAGGTGCAGAATAAGAGGCGTGTTCTCAGGGGCCGTTATCCGAGTAGTGATGTTACGTTGGAGGAAGAGTTGAAGACACCTGCTGTGTCTGTGGACCGGGCCTTAGGCTTCCCATCCAGGTGCCTGGGTCTGCTAAACAAATGTTGCTGTTGGCTGTTGCCTTCTTACTGATGGATCCTGGGAGTCATTGGTGATGATTTCATCGGTTTGCTTCCAACCTCTCACAAGGAAGACGTGGGTTAACCTCTTGGTATTTGGCTTCTGGCTGTTCTAGTCTTTTCCATTTACGTGTCTGGGGAATGAACCAGCAGATAGGATCTTTATCTTTTCCCTCTGTGTCTCAAATAAATAACACATTTGCACGGCATGCTGGATTTTCCTGAATTAAAAAAAAAAAAAAACAAAAAACAAACTCCAGGTGTTTCATTATCCGTGGATAGAAAGTTTTGTGCCTGAACTTTGTTTACAATTTTCATGTATCACTTAACTCTATTTCTAAAATAATATGGTAACATGTCACACTCAAAATTGCTAATATGGTCATTCATTTTCTCCCCATATTCCTAATGAAGTGTGTATTTTACACTTGGTATATCACTATTCTGATGCTAAATTTTCATTGGATCTTTTTTAGGTATTTATTTTGTAAAGTCTGCACAGGAAACAAGTAGATATGTGGCTGAAATGGAATGTATCAGCATATTTCAAAAACTTCCTGGAAGATTTAAAGGATAAGTTTATGGAATTCATGCATGTAACCATGTCACAGCCTTCAGAAAAATTATGGAGAATATATATTATGAAAAGACTATGTATGAATTTCCAAAGTTTTTCTGTGCCAAAACTTTTTTTTTTTAGAAGGCACACACATGAGCCAGGTGGTGGCTGAAGTACTTGGGTCCATGCAGCCCTCATGGGAGACCTGAGTTCCAAGCTCCTGGCCTCAGCCCTGCCCCACCACAGCAGGTGTGGTCAGTTGGAGGTATGAACCAGCAGGGAGCAGATCTCTGTGCCTTTTACATTTTAAAAAAATGTAAAGAAATTTGTGAAATAAAAAACAAAGGAGAAAGCCAAGAAAAAAACAAATAAACAAATCTTAGATTATATGGTATACAATATCCATAAGATAAATTTAGTATACAATATCCATAAGATAAATTTAGTATACAATATCCATAAGATAAATTTAGGAGTTCTGGTGCCAAGGCCTAAGACTTTAATGTTGTGGTTGGTGGGTTGGTTTGCCTATCCATGGGGCATCTGTGATGCGCGGCAGGGCTTGGGAAAGTGCCCCGTCTCAGAGGCCTAGCCTTGATGCCCATCCTCTCAGCAGCCGGCTGAGTTCCTCCCCTCCTGCTCTCATGGACACCTTCGCTGACACTGAGCAATTGGCGTCAAGGTCTTGGCCTGTTCCGCTTCTCTCGATGCCATAGCTAAGCCAGTTCATGTTTGGTGAGTTTCCCTGTGGGATGCTGCAGCTTCTGATTGTATTTTTCAGGTTTATTTTTATTGGAAAGGCAGATTTACAGAGAAGGAGACACAAAGATCTTCCATCTGTTGATCCACTTCCCAAGTGGGCACAGTGGTTAGAGCTGAGCCCATCCGAAGCAAAGGAGCCTCCTTTTGGGTCTCCCACATGAATGCAGGGTCCCAAGGCTTTGGGCCATCCTCAACTACTTTCCTGGGCCATAAGCAGGGAGCTGGATGGGAAGTGGAGAAGCTGGGATTAGAACCGGCGCCCATTTGGGATCCAGGTGCTTGAAGGTGATGGAGGATGAGCCAGTGAAGCCGTTGTGCCGGGCCCAGCCTCTGACTGTTCATGCTGGCTTTGGCCTTGAGTGTCAGTATTCCTTTCCTTGCTGCTGTTCTGCCAGCCGGCAGCATCTCTGCCTTGGACTCTTGCAGTGGTCTCGCAGCTTCTGTTTCCGCTGCCTGTAGAGTACAAGCTGTATGCAGCAACCCGATGCCTCCCGTTAAAACCTCAGATGGTCTGTCACTTCTCTCCTGCTGGAGCCTCGGGCCTCCTTGGGGAAGAAACCCCAGCCCTGCAGCCAGGACCCGCAGGCTTTGTGTCCTCCCTCCCTCCCTCCCCTGGAGTGCTGACGGCAACTCCTGCAGCCTCTGTGCTCCCCAAAACACTGTGTGTTCCTTTGTCTCAGTTGAGTGTGCACTGGACGGGCGCACTCCGTGTGCAGTCAGTGCCACTTGCTCACAGAGCCAGGCGTCCCTAGACCTGGTCTACATGACTGCGTTTCTCCACACCCTTCTGCCTCCATCTTGCCGTTGGCTCCTCAGCTCACAGTTACTTTCTGATTTATGCTGGTTCACCTGTTTGTCCACACCCCCTGCCATCTCCCTCTCTCCTCCCTACCCACTCCCCCCCCACCCCGGCCATGTTCTGTGCAAGCTCCAGGACACCTGGTCTGTTGGCTTTCCTCTGTGCCCTGCAGCCAGTGTTTGGTGCAGAAACGTGGAGAAAAAAAATCTGCAGAGGTGACCCAGGGAACGCTGCGGTGGACAGTGGAAGGCTTTGTTCTTGGTGTGACTTCTGGTAATTGACCTCTGCCTCTTGCCTGTCTCCCCTCCCCTTCCCCCACGGGAGTTCTCTGGCTCCCTTCAGACCCATCTGCTTCTCCCAAATCAGAACAAAGCAGCACACACCCCCTTGCACACACACAGACGAGCAGTAACACGCAGCGTCTCCATCTCTTGCCTGGCTTTCCTTTCACTGTTCTGTGCTGTTACCCCTTCCAGGGAGATTTCCTGCATTGAAACGGGCCTCACCAATCTTTACTACATTGCTAATCTCTTAATTTTTCTAAAATTCAGCAAGCTGCTGTCCAATGTTTACCAATCTGCTATGATGGCTGCTCCACATTTGTCTTCTTCCATTTGGTGACCACTTCTAATGGGGCAAGTGTTGGTCCTGGTCTACTCTCTGCCTCCCACCTTCACCCACACCCACCGTGTCCCAGCACGGCACCAGCTCTATATCCCTGGGGAGCAACTTTGAGTAGTTGGAAGCTTTGATGGTGTGTGTCATGGACTTGCTCCATAGGCATTACAGGGATCACCAAGCAACACTGCATCCTACTAAGCTTCGTTTATTATGTATGCTTCAGAAGTAATTATCATTTTATTTTAAAGCTGTTGGTGTGTTTTGACTTTTGTTTTGGTCATAATTAACATTTTGTCATTTAAATAACAGCTTGGTTTGTTTAAGGTTACTGGTGTCATTTTTTATAAATGGAGCTTGCTTTGTTACAACAATGTGTTATAAATCCTTTAACGTTGGCAGCCAGACTTCCCTTTTTGGCCACAGGAGGGCACTGTTGTCAAACAAAACACGATTTTAAGGTTGAAATGGACAGGTTTAGAGAAAGCTTTTAGAAGCATTTATCCCGCTCAGGGGTGACAATGGCTGGTAGCGCCTATGATAAGCTTTGTCTTGCTGTGGCTGGCTGTACCGTGGATATACATCACGAGCTGCGTGTTACAGAAATCTGAGTTCCATATACTTTTTTAAAGTGTTAAGTCACTGTTAAGTATAAAGTATAAGTCACTGTTACAGTTGCAGGTTACCAATTACTTAGCAGGCTGTCTGAATTTTCATAGTGCAGAGGCTAAATGACCATTTGGGAATAAAGGATACATCTATAGATTAACAGACCATACATAAATCTCATGTCAGGCAGGGGTGGAGGGACGTTGTCAGGATTAGAAAGAAATGATCTATTCATCTCTCTCCTGAAGAAGCTTGCATTCAGCTAGATGTACACAGAACCAGTCCCCAGGGCTCCTGTCATCCACAGAAAGTAACAAAGCAGTAGTGGTGGTGGTCTTGATATTTAATTTTTTATGAATATTCTTTATGTAGTAGTGAGATCCCATCACAGACCAACTTTTTTTTGGATGAGAGTTCAAGTGTGTGGCAACTTGTGGTGTAACCTACAAATTCTGACGTTGCCTGTTGGGTTCAGGGAAACCGTTGGATCGTGTGTTTTGATGTTTGGGGCTGGGGCAGAAGCCAGCAAAACAGGAAACATGAGGACAATGTCCAATTAAAAAGTGATCTAATGAAAAGAAATTGGCCTTCTGCAGCAAGGTTAGTTGGGCCTTGAGAGGTTTCTGCCTAAGTTACCGTTACCATTCACAAGCCCTCAGCCCCAGACGCAGCCAGGCCACGTGTCGCCAGGTTGCTGAGGTTCTGTGTGTACTGCTCACAGCGTGGCCTCAGCCTTTACTGCTTGGGGATGATGTTTTTGTGTTGCTGATGGTCAGTTGCAGGCTGGGCATTCTCTTGATGAATGAAATGTCCCTGACGGCCACTGGACTGAAGTCCGCCTGTGCTCTGTGGTTTTCAGGGCACGCCTCTGTTCTCAAGAGGCCAGGGTGTGTGCCTTGTGCGAACATAGCACGACTGTTTAAATTCAGTCATCTCCAGCCAGAAGAGCCTTTCCGGAGAGCTTACTTCCGTCTGGTTTGGTTGAGATGGGGACAGTGACCCGTGCACTCAGGATGCCTTATTCTATACACTTTTTAAATATTTAATAGATACAGTGATTAGACAATGGCTTTAATGGCTCATTTACAGCATCTTTTAGCATGTTGTAAAAATGGTTCAGGAGTGAATTCTTGTCTTTAAGTAAGCAATAAAAGAGGCGATTTATGACATGCAGAGAGCACACAGTGGCAGCAAAATGCACCTGCTCTAACATGGGGCGGTGAGCACGCTCCAAATGGTAAAGCCATCCCATACACCAGGCGATAATTACAAGTGATAGAGCCGTGCAGGCTGCAGTTGTGAGGTGTTGGTGGCCTATTAAGGACATTTACTTTCATCAAGTTCATTAATACCTGTCTTGTTTCAGAATTTGTCAGTGGGGAGGCTCCGTTTGGTTGTGTATACTTTGGAAAAACTGTTGGCCAGTTTCCGAAGACAATTCTATGCAGTTGCGTTATTTAAACAGTTGGAGATGGAAACATCTTTCCTCATTTCTGTCTGGAGGAATGATGAATTGTTTTCTGTAACCAAGTTCCATCTGGAAATCTCCACCGGTTATTGCACGTCACCTAGTGGGAACGGGCTTTTGCTCTGTCTCCCGCGTCCAAGACCGTTTTGTTCTGAAGCAACTCTCCTCTTCCTTCTGTCGTGAGTGGAGATTTGAGTGGAAATATGATTTTGCACCTGCCTAAACTCTTCAGGATGGCTCTTCTCGCATCAGTAGTTGGAAGAATTGTTCCTTCTTTCACCCTCCTTCCCCAGGGAGCTGAGTAATCACCATGCCATCCCAGCAGATCCCAGCCCTGAGACATTAGAGATGAACTGAGGGTGTATCTGGAAATAGCTCTTTAGCCAAGCGTGTCTGTTCTGCTGCCAGTGATGCAAGATGTGTGTGGACACCCCTGTCCCCTGCCCCGGGGCAGGTGCAGCATGGCTTTCTAGTATGCGGGCTGCCTGTCAAGTGGCTGGATTTGACCAGGCTCTGTTGTTGGAAAAATTCATCAGTATCAGAAGGTGTTGTCCTCAGGTGACTCCGAGCAGATACCTGGACAAAAATTCATTTGTTTGCTTTGTGTTGCTTTGGGGCTAAATTCTTCTGTGGCCATTAACGATAGCCCTGTGACCTCCACATGGGGTGTATTTTCACCGATGTGTAAATCCATGGTGCAGCTTCTCCTGGTCTTTGCCATTCTTGCATGTTTGGTCTTTATTTGGGAAGTGACTTGATTCGGGCTTCAATTAATCTGCAGCCCCTTCGATTGCTCTTCCTGGCTTCTGAAGGTGAGGTGGAATCTGGCTGGGGATCAGTCTAGACTTGTTTTGAGCTCAGTCCCATGTGCCGTGCGTAGGCACTGTCCGTTTTTGTCGTGGATACGGTTTCAGATGGAATTAAACTCCATGTTGATGACTGGTGACTTCAGCGCCCGGAAGAAGATGGGTTTATTTCCAGTCTCTTTAACCAAAGCCTGCAGGGGACTTTTTGGAAATATTTTTTACTAGAATTGACCCAGTAGGTCCTTTGGTCCCAGCTGGCTTGAGTTGGAATCTTGGCTAAGCTACTTCCTTATTGAGTGGCCTTGGTTAAGTCTCTTTTCCTCTCAGTACCTTGTGGGGGATGGAAATGAACATTGCATTGAAGTGAGTTCATGGTTTTAAAAGGCTTACCACAGTGCCTGGTCCCTGGTAGAGTCTGTGTGTCTGGTAGTTTTGGGTCAGTGTTCAAAGCTGGAGTAACCCAACACTCAAACGTCAGCCCCCATTGTTGGGAATTGGCAGAAAGTCCCTCGGTACCCAGTTCAAGCTTACGAACTTATTGGAGAATAGGTGTTGTCTCTGACACAGCTTTGGACCTAATGAAAACCTGAATTTCTGAGGTCCCTTACATGTGCCATTTGCCCATTTATTTCTTCATTCTCATTTCCCCCTTATCTACAGTCGGGAAATCTAAGGCTGATAAAATATCACCTTTAATCTGGAGGGTACGTGCAGATATTGTTAGTTTGTATGTCTGAGTGTTCATCTTGAGAATGGCATTGTGAGTATGTTGCTGCTGGTTCAGGACCCAGTCAGAGTTGCATTTGATTGTACATTTCTCTCCTTTACTTGGAACAATTCTTGGATTTTTTTTTCCTGTCTTTCATGACTTCACTACTTGTGAAGAGCATGGAGCTATTGCAGGATAGCTCCTCAGACTTGAATTTGTCTAGCATTTCCTTATCTGAGCCAGGTGTAAGATAACAGAGTTACAGAGAGAGAGAGAGAGAGCGTTCATCTGATGGTTCAATTCCCAAATGACCCCAGCAGCCGGGGCTGGGCTGGGGTGAAGCCAGGAGCTTCATTTGGGTGGGGCCCAAGGATTTGGGCCATCCTCTGCTGCTTTGCTAGGTACCTTAGAAGGCAACTGGATCAGCCCTGGAGACTCTGGGGCTTGAACTTGTGCCCATTTGAGATGCTGGCATTCTAGGAAGTGGCTTAACTCGTGATGCCGCAATGCTGGCCCCAGGTAATTATGTCTTGTAACTTTAGAAGAAACTTAAATGTTTTGTGGTTGTAGATGTTTAGAATGAAAAGACAGAGAACCTGCTAGAGGGCACACTTGTGTGGTGAGGTGGGTGTGGCAGGGGAGCTTTCAAAGGTAGTCTGTGGGTGTTCTTTCAGCATCGGGAGGTGATTATATTCTCAGAGTGATTGTCTTGGGGAATTCACCCCACTAATAGAGAGGACAAGTAGATAAGAGGAAGAAAAGGTACAGCCTGTCTAGTTCCTTGTTATGAAGTCAAATGCAGGTGGAATTCTTCTTTCATGTAACACGGACATAAATTAAACATCTGAAGGATGGGCTCTCGTGTCTGGAGACTTGGTACCAGAAAACAGAAATTGACATTCTTCTCTTTTGGTAGTGAAAGACTGACTGTCTCCAGATAATTCCAATACATCGGGCAGAAGATGAAAAATCTACCCCTGCATCCAAATGCTGTGCCTTCCTAGTTTGTTCTGCGAATGACTGGACACGTTTGAAAGGAGTGTTATTTTAGCCTAGATATGGGCAGTGTCTTTCATCACTGCGAATACTGAAAACTCTTTAGCAATAAATGCCCTTTAGGACCTATGAGAGAAAAGAAACAACTTCATGTCCGTGCTTGTGGTGCAATATGCAAATCTGTGGCTGTTAAAGTTGGGAAGTGAGGTAGGCCTTATGGGGTGGGCACAGACTTCTGCTGTGGCAGTTTGGGCTGCCACTTTGTGCTGGTTTGAATCTTGTCCTCTGATCCGTTTTTCTTGCTGATGCATCCTGTGGGTAGCAGATGATGGATCAAAGTATTTGGACCCTGTCACTCACGTGGGAGACCCTGGTACAGCTCCCAGCTCCTGGTTTAGCCTGGCCCAGTTCTGACTCTTGTAGGCATTTGGGAGAGTTGACCAGCACACGGAATCATTCTCTGTCTCTTTCTCTGCTTTTCAAGTAACTAAAAATAACTTTTAAAAAGCCCCAAAGTCCCAAGGAAGACTTAACTGTTTGAAGCAAGTGCCTCAGGTGTGCTCCTGGAAAATCTGACACAAGGTGAACTCTTGGCACCTTGTCTGGTATAAATGATGAGATCACATTTCTTTTCGCTGTGGGATCTGTTTTTAATGAATCAAAACAAGAACATGCAGTGGTTCCTTTGGCATGAAGAAAAAAAGAGAAATGTTGGCCAAAACAGGCCATTTTGATTTCTGATAGGTGAGTGTATTACATGATGAGTTCTGATAGGTAAATTACATGATGTGGCTCTTTCTGATGGTAGAAGGTGAAGGTGTCCTTGGGCAGACATAGGGCAAACATACTTAATAAAGTTGGAGGATCGTGGAGATAAATAATTTCCAGCCATTTCTTCAGAGCCACTCATATTTGTACAGTCATTCATAGCTATTTCAGTGTAATTGGGCAGATCACCCAAGGGCCCTCTCTGTTCTACAGCTCCCAGGGGGATCTTCAAATTTATCCACTAATTGTTCTCTAATCAAAATATGGAATTATTTTGGGTCTAAAGAACAGACAAAACATCAGATTTGTGCTTGGTGGTTTGTACTGTAGGCTTCAAAAGTAATTAGTGTATGTTTCTAAAATCACCATATGTATGAACATCAAGAATTTTCTCAACTGTCCACCACTGGGAGGGATGTGTTTAGGAGCTGTCAGTGCTCACATGGGATAGGGACAGGTGTTTGGCATCATGGTTAGGATGCCAGTTGGGAAGCTTGCAATCATGTCAAAAGTCCCCTGGCTCTTCTTTTAACTCTGGGTTCCTGTTAACGCACACCCTGGGAGGCAGCAGGTGGTAGCTTCGATAATTACATCTCGGCTACTCATGTGGGAGACCTGGACCACGTTCTGTCCTTTTGGCTTCATCTGTGTCCCAGTCCTGGCTGCTGTGGCCTTGGGGAGCTAACCTGTGACTGGGAATCTTCTTTATTTCTCTCTCTCAAAAATAAATAGAAATAATAAAAGAAATGTAGTTATAGGAGTCCATGTTTTTTCTTAGGGTGTCTTTGGTATGGAGTCACCCAAGTGCTCATTTGAGGAACATTATTCCTAAATGGAAAATTTCTTTAAAAGCTGTGCTGTGGGAGGTACATAAGTGCTGTCTGCAGTGGGCTTCCCTGTTCATGTTGTTCTGACATCGGCAATGCTGGAAAGACTTCTGTTGCGAACATTCTTCAAAGCCAACCTGGTAAATTGCTTCCCCATTATGTTCAGGTTTGTATTAGACAAATGTAGCAAGTTAGATCTTCTTGGAAAGTCAGATTTACAGAGAAAAGGAGAGACAGAGAGGAGGACCTTCCATCTACTGATTAACTCCCCAAGATGCTGCCACAGCCAGAGCTGACCCAATCCGAAGCCAGGAGCTTCTTCTGGGACCCCCATGCTGGTGCCGGGTCCCCATGGCTTTGGGCCGTCTATCTCTGCCTTACCAGGCCACAAGCAGGGAGCTAGACGGGAGGTAGAGCAGCCAGGACATGAGCCAGTGCCAACGTGGGATCCAGGCGCATGCAAGGCAAGGACTTTAGTTACTAGGCTGTCGCCCCAGGCCCATACTGCTTTTTCTACTGCTCTTGAACTTGGTGTAACCTCTTGGACAGTCTGTCTCCTGTTCTCCAGTTTCTGCTTTTGTCCAAAGGTCAGTGAAATGGGTATGTGACATTTTGCGTACTAAATGGTCTTGGGCTCTCAGAAATTGAGTACCCTTTTCTGAGAAGGGAACTTCTAGTTTAAAACTCTATGGTGAGTTGGTGACTGTAGGGTTGTGCGTCTTTTCTCTCTGTCGCATACGAGGACACCTGCCAACGTGGTTGGCTTTCTGTGGCTACCGCTTGCTTAGAACAGCAGGCCTCACCATAAAACCATCATTTACTGCTACAATACTCTCATTTCCACACTGAGATGCTAATGAATTCCTGTATTTTTTTTTGTCTTTTTAAAAAATAGGTCTTTCAAGATAAGTAATTTTTCTGGAGCTGCAGAAATGGTTGGCTCTACCTACAGATGGAAACTTGGAATCTCTCTGAAATACATCCTGGAATAATTGTGTTTGGAGCCAAATCTTAGGAAGTCTCCAAGGTAAAATGATTTTAACACACACCAAAGTATTGAAAACTTAACGGAACTGAGTACCCAAGAGTTGATGGTCTTTCACTTGAATGCCTTCCTTGACATAATCCTGGGGTTTTGAAAATTTATCATTCTTTTAATTTCAGTTTTCACCTTTGAGGTGAAATTAGTTCAGTGTGCAAAGCAGTGCTTGAGTTTATTTGGTAGGAGAAAAGCTGAGGAGGATAGAATTATTGCTGAATAGCATTCCCCTCCCCACCTCACTCCCCCTCCTGGCTTTTCTTGGATGCGGATTGTGGGGGTGAATCGGAGCTACTCTGAAGGAGGCACATGTTTCAGGACCTGGGAGCTTGTGAGTACTCACCCAGGAAAATGCATTTGACAGGTCAAGATGGGAGATTATTGTATGGGATTTGGCATATCTGCCATTGAGACTTTTAAAAGCATTATTTATTTCTATTTACTTGAGTGAAATATCTCATGGGCTGGTTTACTTCCCAAATGCACATTACAGCCAGTGCTGGACTAGCCCAGAGTCAGGAGCCCAGAGTGCAGCCTCCGTCTCCGCGTGGCAGCAGGGACACAGGGACTTAGCCCATTACCTCCTGCCTCCTCGAGTGCATGTTGGTAGGACACTGAAGTCAGAATTGGAGCCAAGACTTGACCTTGGGCCCTCTGATATGGGATGCAGTCATCCAAGGAATCTTGGAACTGCTCTTCCAAACTCCTGTCCCTTGCAGTCTCAGTGAGTGTGGCGGGAGCTCCTTACCCTCGAGGTAGGGGGTCGTTGCTTGGGGATGACTCCATGGTCCTGCACGGTCAGTCACGCATGTAGCATGGATTCTTCCATTTTGAAGATGGACAGCCATGAACTCTGGAATGCACTGGCCTGATGGCCTTCAGGAATGGGGATTTGCTGCCTCCTTCCCCTGGGATTTCTGGCAGGAGATCACCCATGGCTGTTAGCCGACTCCAAGAACTGCAGTCCATCAAAAGATCTACCTTGCCCAAGGGACACCCCCCCCCCCACTTTTTAGAAGCAACTCGCTTCTGGTGAAAGGTCACTGGGGCTGTGTAAAGGCCCGTCTTCTCTCCCCAACTCGGGGCTACTAAGAAAGGGCATTCTGTCTTTGCAACTGTCCGTAGGGTTGTCCGAGGGCCTGGCTTCCCTCCATCCTCTCCCTTCTTTCCTGTCTCCTTTACACACCTCCTGTAACTCACTTAGTAAAGTGTCCATGCACTGACTTGCATATCAAAGCTGGCTTCCCCAAAGACCTGGTTTTTGCTACTCAGATCAATATAAGCGTATTACCCAGATTGGACGAAATCATGCAGTTAAATTTCAGTGATCAGGGGCGCTGATAAACAGAAAGAAGCTGAATTTCCTGTGTAGGTTAGGTGCTGCTGAAGTTAGACTATATTGGGTGAGACATTGTGGATAATGGTGGGGGAGCTAGGCCACTAAGCGGCAGGGACATTGATCACAGCTACCAGGCTTTGGGTGGAAGAGATAAGGAGCCAGGAGGAGACTTGAGCAGGAACTGGCAGTGCGGATGAACAGTCTGACATTCTCAGAAGCATCGTATGCATCTGAGAGTAACGGCTGTGGCCCAGGGCGGAGCAGGAAGGAGGCTGGTCTGGAGGACCCTCTATGCCCTTTGGTGATGTTTCCCTCAGTGAAGTATACCTGGAGATTAACATGCAATTATATGCCCTAAAGCGCAGTTAGTGAACTGCACACCCACGTGGGTAAACCTTGATGAGCTGGCTTTTGCCCCTTTGCAGCAGACAGAACCCTAAGGCAGTCCTCTGGATGTGCACTGTCTTGTGACCTGCTCCGTGTGGCTTCCTTCCTTGCATGCACAGTCATTGCGGGGCTCACTCTTTTCATTAGGTTATAATTCTGTGGCATGGATGGTGGATTTGCAAGTGGAATTGTGGTCTCAAACCAAATGATGTTGAGCTCATCCTGGGTGGGCCTGACCCAACCAAGCAGGTGAACCCTGGAGAGGGACTGAGCTTTCCTGGAAAAAGGGTTTGGAACCCTGAAGGAAGGGGGAGGGCAGCACAGGACAGAGCTCCCAGTGCAGCCTGGAGGTGCTGAGAGCAGCTTCCTGCCAGGAGGTAGAGCCTGAGGCCCCTGGGGCCCTGGGAATGGGCATCCCTGGCTGAGTCTTCAGATGAGGGTACACCCAGCTGACACCTGGATCTCAGCCTGCTGCCCCCTGAGTAGAGGACCTGACAAGAGCGTGCCAGCCTCCTAACTCCCATAAATGCATAGGGAGGGTATACACAGGCTCTTAAACTGCCTTCTTGGATAACTAGTCCAAGAAATCTCAAACGTCCTGAGCTTAGACATACACACCGGGCTTCCAGAGTTTCATTTCTGAGAACACATCTTCCAGCTCCAGGCACACCCAGGAAGGCGCGCAGAATCTCTCGAATTAGTTCTGGAGGCATCAAAGAGAAGATCATGTAGCCCTTACATGAGCTTAAAATTCAGTTGTGTCTTCTTAGTATGATTTGAGGAAAACAAGAAGTTCTACATCCCATATTTGGAATGTGTTTATCTGAGAGGCTGGGGCTGATGCAATGTGAATACCCCATCTGCTGGCTCACTCCCCAAATGGAAAGCAGGGACTTGGTCCATGGCCACCAGGTAGGTGACAGAAAGCCCATCACACCTGCCGTCACTGCTGCCTCCCAGGACTTGGTTCAGCAGGAAGCTGCAGGTAGCAGCCAGAGCCGGATAGCAAACCCAGGTCTTCCAATGTGGGATGCAATGCAGGTTTCTTCACTGCTCAACTGATGGGTGAATCTCTTAATGGGATACCCTGTGTCGCACACAATGGTTGAAAAAATTCTGTAGTTAAGCATAGTGTCACTTTCCTCTTAGCCAAGGGGCAAAGATTAATAGAGCATGAGTGAATACAGAGGCAGGGAATGTTACTGCTGAGTGGAGATGCCCAGAGGGGAAAATTTCAAAGTATCCCATCAGAAGAGTATTACATTTCCACTGCCGCATAGCCTATGACCCATGTTTAAGGTGGTTTTTAAAATAGTTGGGAAGGTAAAAGAAGTCAATGCTGTGCCATTTTACAATCTTAGAATCTTGTTCTGGCCCGGCTGCTCCAACAACAGGCCAACTCTCAAATCAATGAACAGTGTGACACTTTCTTCCCGAGATCTGTTTGGCTTAATTCTGAAAGGCCAATGGGAAAGAATTGGTGCTGGAGCCTGGGCCTGGCGGTGTGAGGTGCACGCGTGGGTACTCCGAGGCTGTGTGGGACTTGGTGCTGAGGTCTGGCAGGTGCACTGCTGGTTGACCTGCAGATGCAAGACATGCCTTTGCCTCCTTCGACATTCGCTCTGAAGTCCCACCCTTAGTGCCGCGTCCATTGCCCCAAGGAGCTGGTATCCTGGGTGTGTCATTACCTGCTGTGAGTGCTTTAATCCGTACTGCGCACAGTCAGCTCTCATGATTTGGGTCTCCTGCATGTAGGGATTCAACTGAAACAACATTTCACAAGTAGCATCTGGGGGCTGGCAGTATGGCTCAGTGGGTTCAACTTTGGTTTGCAGTGCTTTTATCCAGTACTGGCGTCTGATTCAGGGACTGGCTCTCTGCCTCCATTCCAGTTTCCTGCTCACATGCCTGGGAAAGTTGTGGAAGATGGCATAAGTACTCCCACATGGGAGACCTGGAAGCAGCTCCTGGCTCCTGGCTTTGGCCTGGCTCCCTCCTTGCTTCTGTCAGCATTTGAGAGTGAACCAACTAGCAGATGGAATCCCATCTATCCCCCTCTCTCTGTTGCTCCTTCAAATAAACAGATATTTTGAAAAGCTGCATTTGCATTGAACATGTAAAACTTTGGCGTGCCATTATCCCCCAAACAACGTAGCGTAACAATTATCCATGCAGCACTGAGATGCAAGAGGTGTTGTAAGTCATCTACACTTGACTTCGTGTCTGTGGGAGGACTTGTGCCAACTGATTGCACTTCCCACGTCAATTTGTATAAGTGACTTGGATATCTGTGGAGTTTGGTGTCTTGGGGATTTTGGGGTTCCTTCAATCCCTCATGGTTCTAAGAGACCACCGTGAGAGGTGTGCCAGGCAGAATCAACGTCAGATCCCTGGAGTGTGCAATACCAATTGTCCTGATTTTTGCTTGAAAAATTACTTTAAACATCAAGCAAAGTGAGTTCTGCAGTTCCCTTGATGTCCAGTAGGGTAGTAGGCACATGTGTCGCCGAGGCTCTGCCTTGGGTCTGGTCCACCAGATGACACGCAGTGCGCAGTTTGTCTTAGGGTAGCTGTTTCAGTCATGCTCACCAACTGTCTGGCTTTATGTGTTCAATACAGGTTCTGTTTGTAAAAAAAACTTTATTTTCAGAGGGAGAGAGACAGAGATTGAGCCATGTGCTGGGTTACCTGCCAAATGCCTACAAGAGCCAAAGCTGGGCCAGGCAGAAATGTGGGAGCCAGAGTGTCCATCCAGGGCTCCTGGGTGTGTGGCAGGGGCCCACCTACTTAGGAAGTTGAGTTGGATTTCTTTTCTTACTTGCCATACTCCTTGCTTACCTTTGGGGTTGGCTTCATGCACTCTGGTTCCAGCCTGCCAGATGAGGGCCTCACTACCCAGGGAAGGAACCAGGAGAAAGCCCTCAGGCCACAGGAGCAGAATTTTCCTGGGCTCTCTGTGCTACGGAAAGCATATTTGTTTGCATCCAGCTCTCAGTATGTAACTTGTACATTTCATGATCTCATGTTAAATGCAACATCTCTGTTGCATTAAAGCAAACTGGGTTATGCCTTGGGGATTGGTAAATAGACTTCTCACTGAAGCATGGTGCTAACTTGGGAAACTCTTGATTGCCAGAGGTGTTGATTGAAAATGGAGTTAATGCTCGGTGTGAATTGGATTTGATCTGCCCTCAGCTGCCCGGACTGGAAAGAAGTTGAGCACCGGAGTTTGACTTTCAGTCCCTGCCCCGTGGGATGGTGTTGTCTGGGAGCCTTGCCCCATGCTGACCTCACTGACTTGAGCCCTGCTCTCTCTCCAGGATGCGAGTGTGTACCAGGTCGGCGTTGCTGTTGCATGGGCTGTTCCTGGTCTACGTGTTCATGGTGTCCTGCAAGCTGATGTCCGCCTCCAGCCAGCACCTCCGGGGACATGCAGGTAAGGCCTCAACTTGCGCTGCACCACTGAGATCAATTAGCAAAACCCTGTCCAAGGTCAGAGTGTGCCTTGTAGACACGGGCAACCGACAAGGGCTTTGGGAGATGGCTGACTAACCAGAGAAGCCTACATGCTGGGCAAAATTGCTGTGGAACTGTTTGGTGGGCAGACAGCATTTGAAGATATTTTCTAAGCTCTCTAAATACTGCTGTTTCTGGGCACACGTCTAGTTTTGTAGGTTTGTTCCTCAAAGGGACTGAGAAAGCCAGCAGCATTTTGTGTGTGGTCTCCTTAGCGGCTGGAATGTTTGTACCGGGAAACCGGAGCACACAGACTGCTGGAGTGAAGGAACCTGGCAGTTCAGGGCCTTTGACATGATTGGAGGTGCAGGGAGGCAAGGTATTGACTGATTCAAAAAGAAGATGGGAAAGAAGCAAAAGCTGCCAGAACTTTTGCCTGAGTCCCAAGATGGGATGTGTTTCAAGTTTCAGAGGCAGTAGCGGTGCTACCTTGGGGTGAAACTTGTGTCTAAGTATCATTTTTTCACAGCGATAAAAACCCTCAGCTCAAGATGAGCCTGTTGTGTGTGTGTGTGTGTGTGTGGTTGGATGTTTCCCTTCCCCTGTTACATGTGTGCTTAAAGTAACACAGACTTGGCGGTTATGCTGGTGAAGACTCCCGTGTCCCTTATCCGAGTGCCTGGGTTTGATGCTCATGTGTGTAACCGGACAGTGCAGATCGCCGGAGACAGTGTGATGGCTGGATTCCTGCCACCCATGTGGGAGCCCTGGCCTGGGGACCGGGTTCCGAGCTTTGGCTCCACTGTTGTAGGCGTTTCAAGAGTGGACCAGAAGATGAGATTGATGCTCATGTTCTCTGTAAAATAAGTCAATATTTTAAAAAAGATTTATTTATTTTTATTGGAAAGGCAGATTTGCAGGAAAGAGGAGAGACAGATCTTCCATCTGCTGGTTCTCTCCCCCAAGTGGCTGCAATGGCTCAAGCTGAGCCGATCTAAAGCCAGGAGCCATGAACCTCTTCTGGGTCTGCCACATGGGTGCAGGGTCCCAAGGCTTTGTACTGTCCTCGACTGCTTTCCCAGGCCACAAGCAGGGAGCTGGATGGGAAGTGGAACAGCCAGGAGGCAAACCGGTGTCCACGTGGGGTCCGGCATTTGAAGGGGGAAGGTTAGCCAATTTAGCCAGGGCACTGGGTCCATTAGTAAATGATTTTTTAAAAATCATCTTGGAAATTCCCTCCAATGAATTACTTTTCTGAATAATTCCCCTTTGTTACTGGACTCATTGCTTAGTAAATTAATTTGCCATTCTTTCTGTGGGAACTTGAGACATGACAATGTTGGAACATTTTGATTGCTGGGTGAAAGGATAGAACTTGAACCCTAAAACATAAGTGTCAGAATTGAGAATTATCTGTCCAGAAGGTCATTGCTATGGATAAGTTCAGGGGAATCTCTGACTTGTAGATAAATAATATGTGACCATTTCTCTATTGTCATTCTGTTATTTTATGGTAAGCCTTAATTTTACAATTAAGATAATTTTTCATACTGCTCAGAGTTCTGTTTTTCCTCATCAAGTGGCAGTACAAAGATGAAAAAATACTGCAGTGCTAGTGAATCAATTAAAAACAATCTGTGGGCCCGACGTGATAGCCTAGTGGCTAGAATCCTTGGCTTGAACATGCTGGGATCTCATATGGGCGCTGGTTCATATCCCAGTGGCACCGCTTCCCATCCAGCTCCCTGCTGGTGGCCTGGGAAAGCAGTCAAGGATGGCCCAAAGCCTTGGGACCCTGCACCTGCGTGGGAGACCCGGAAGAAGTTCCTGGCTCCTGTTTTTGGATCAGCTCAGCTCCAGTCATTGCAGCCACTTGGGGAGTGAATCATCGGATGGAAGATCTTCCTCTCTGTCTCTCCTCCTTTTTGTATATTTAACTTTCCAATAAAAATAATAAATGCCTTAAAAAAATCGATCTGCTTTTGCTGTTGTGAAACGCCCACAGCTAGTTGATTTTGCGTATCTTGTGCTGCGTTGGCTGCCACAGAAGTGTGAAGTCATTTATTCTTTCCTAGCGTACATATTGTTTAATTTTTTTATTAGAAAGATTGATAAACCCAGGGACCCTTATACTGGATATAGACATTCCAAGCAGTGGCTTAACCTCACCAAATGTCCTCCTCGTACAGGTCTTGAGTGAGAGGCCTGTCAATAGTGTGTTCACTTTTCACTAGCAGATCCCGGGCACCAGGCTGTGCTGGGGCCAGACTGGGGGCGGGAGCGGGGAAGGATTGTGGGAGAGTCGGTAACACATGAAGGAAACTGAAGGATGGGGCTTTCCATGTTTATCTGTGTGGAGATTTCTGTTTCATGCATAGCGCTCTGCTTTGGTAGAAGGCAGAACTGTAAGGCAAATCTAAATGGAGATTGGGAGGCCCGTAGAACCTTCTGGGTAGACAGCAGCTCGACAGCTGCAGGGCTGAGCGGGCTGTGAGGGAAGTGATGCCCCGCCCAGGTGTCTGGGTGAGTGTGTTTGGATTCCCAGCACACGTGTTGCTCTGTGCTTGTAGTGTTTCTTTGGCTGTGGGGGTTTCCTCCTGCTTTCATCTTTGGGATTTAAGTCCTTGTCACCTCGCATCTTAAGAAGCATCGAAGGAATACGGGCTGATTTCTGTCTACAGCGGGTCTGAGCGTGCGCTGCCCGCAGGTCTGTCTGCATGAAGGAGTGCAGAACGCAGCCTTTACCTAATTCCACACACCTGTCGGTTGACCTTCCTGGCCTTATGCGGTGTCACGTCCTTGCTGAGAGCAAGGGCTTGGGGAGGTCCTGTAGGGTCCCTAAGCTGGTTCCTTGTGTCTGTAATGCACTGGCTACCGAAATGCATGCGTGTTAATAGGATGATCAATTTTGACCCTTTGTCACGACGACATCATGACGCAATTTTCAGATGGTGGTAAGAATTCCATAAAGCAATATGGGCAGATGCAAAACTCCTGCCTTCTGTTTAAAAAAAATACTTTTTTAATGTCTTCATTTTATTTGTAAGAGGAGGGCTGATATATCTCTCACCTGCTTATTCACTCTTGACATATCTGCAGTAATTGGGATTGGGCCAGGCCAAAACCAGGGAGCCCAGAACTTAATCCCCGTTTCCCATGTGGGGGGCGGGGACCCAAATCCTGGAGCCTTCGCGTCCTGCCTCACCGAGGGCGTGTTAGTGGGAAGCTGGGCCTGACTCAGGCTCTCTGAAACGGAAGGCAGCGTCTTCCGTGTGCCCACCTTCCACCTGCACGTGTTTGCACTAGGCTTTCTGTTGCATGTGAGTGGCAGTACAAGCACACCCCAGTGGATGCCCCATGCCCCCTGCTCTGGCATCTTCCCGATTTCTTCCCTTATGAACTGAATTTGGAGGTCGTCGTATTTTTGACAGATTTAATTTTTTTTGTTATTTTCCATGATACAGTTGGTAGGTGTAAGGGTTCCTTTCCATTCCTTCCTCACCCCGCACTCCCGTGTGTTCACAGTAGTACAGTCCTTTAGTAACATTTACTAGTTGAACCTGCTGCTGTTGGTGTGTCATGCACTGTAAGTACAGGGAAAGGTAGAACATTTTTGAGCTACGCTTGGTTCACGGGGAGTCCTCCTTTTGGAGTAGAAACATGTACTTCTTTGAATACCTTACAGCTCTCTCCCACTCTTTTTTATTTTTTAAAGATTTATTTATTTTTATTGGAAAGGCGGATATACAGAGAGGAGGAGAGACAGAGAGGAAGACCCTCCGTCTGATGGGTCACTCCCCAAGCGGCTGCAACGGATGGAGCTGAGCCATTCCGAAGCCAGGAGCTCTTCCAGGTCTCCCACACGGGTGCAGGGTCTCAAGGCTTTGGGCCGTCCTCAACTGCCTTCCCAGGCCACAGGCCACAAGCAGGGAGCTGGATGGGAAGCAGGGCCGCCAGGAGTAGAACCGATGCCCATATGGGATCCCGGCATGTGCAAGGCGAGGACTTTAACCACTACGCTATTGCACTGGGCCCTCTCTCCTATTCTTAAACGTTTCCAGTCATCTGTCTGGATGGACCATGAATTATTGCATCACTCTCAATTTTCGGTAGTTTGTTACTAGACTTGTCCACATTCCTGTACCCTAACCTTAATTGAATTTTCACTGTTGAGTGACTTTGCAGGTAAATATTTGAGTCAGATTAGGATAACTCTGGTTATTTCTGTAAGAAATAGGCCAAAATACACATTTGTGCAAACAAAGGCTTCTGGCTTCTGTTTAAGGTCAGCTGGGTGGTCAGGTTCTGTTCCCAGTCTTTCAGAACCCCTTGTGCTGGGGGCTCTGCTGCTTGCCACCGTGGGTTTCCAAGCCAGGAGGGGGAAATGATGATGAACCTTGCCTGGGTATAGTTGGCATCATTTGGCCTGTCTTACCAGTGGCTAGAGCTTGGTCACATGGCCCCACCTAGCTGCGCTGGGTGGGAGGACCATGTTCCAGAGGAGAACCTGAGTTTACATGGAATGCTGCCACCCCTGACCCCGTGTGGTTTCATTTGTTCAGTTGAACAGCAGTAGGACGGCCACGCGTGCTTTTCCACGCCCTGGTCACCCTGGGTGTGGTCAGGTCTGGCACTTGTGCTGGTAATGTAATGAAGGTTGCTTCCTGATTATTGTACCTTGACCTCTTTGCTTTTGTTTGAACTAATTATCCTGCATCCATTCTTCCGCTGATTTCATTGTCGATTGGCTGAAAGTATAAATGAGTGCAACTGTTCTTTTTCTGGTTTCTTCCTGTTCTGCTTCCCGTTACCCTTGACCATCAGGAGTATCTGAGGAGGAAGTGCGTGATGCCCACGGTGGCCCTGCAGTGTTTGCTTCTGGGTCTAGTGCTGCACCCAAGGAGCCGTGGGCGCAGTGGGCTGAGACGCTGTGCAATTCGGGGCAGAGTTTAGTCCTGCAGGGATGTGGCGCAGGGAGCTGGAGCGCTGAAGCACAGAGCAGAGCGGACCATGGAAGCTGGGGCTGCATGTCCAGTGGACTCTGAAATGGTCCCCAGAGCTGTGCACCACTGCTGACCCCTGAAGGATCCACTACTGGGAGACTCCAGGTGGGAGTTGGTGAAGTGCTTGTAAGGGCTTGCATTGTGCAAACAAGGGAATGTTTTATTACCCGTCCACTGCCGGCTAAGATGGTGGCCAAATTCCCAATTTTGGAATACAGGGAGTAGTTAGGTTTGCATTGAAGATGAAATTTGAATTAAACTGTGACCCCCTGATCTGGTCATGGCCTGTTGAAGACGTACCTCTTTGTCCTATAAATATGCACCACTACGATGTCAGTCAAGCATAGGACAGCTAAAGCCCATCTAGTTTTCATGGACTGGAGGTGGGAATCTTGCTTGAAAGGAATAGGCATTGATGTGCGTTTCCATAGGAATCCAGGGGTCATGTTTTTAAGGGATTATAGAATAGGGATTAAAATGCAGATGACCGCTCTTGTTTGAATATTCTGTTCACCAAAATGATTGAGCTGGAGACCACACAAAAGACGTGTGTAACCTCCATCCATGGCAAAGGACTGTTGGGCAGATTCTGTTTATCTGAAAAGCAGCCAGGCTTGGCAGGTTTTACCGCTCCTTCTTTCTCTTTCTGGCCCGTAAACACTTAATTTCCCCACAAGAGGGCAGCAAACACAGCACAGTGGCTGTTGGCTGAACAGAGGATGTCTGGGACACTGAAGGTCCTGCGCGTTCCCGCTTGAGGGTCTTTAAGGTGAAGCCGGCCCAGAAGGCGCTCAGCATCCTCACTCTTCCTCCCAGGCGATCTTTGGACCCTTTAGAGTGTAGGAGGACATTGTGACCCGAAAAGGTCAGTGAGCACAGGACTACAGTTGGTTGGATAATATTTGGAGGAGAATAACCAAATGGCTACCTTTTGTATACCTTATTGGATATCATCTGCATATGTATATGAGAACACCTGGTGGAATATACAAGACAAAAGGAGTTCCAAACAAGCATTAATGGTTTTGTTGATAAGCTCAGCACTTCCTCCCTTATCCTATATGACCCTCAGTGTATAAAGTCTGAGGCTACTAATAAACCTTGGCTTTTGACCATCAGTCAGGGGTCCACGCGTGTTATTATCGGCTCCGTGCACCAAGTCCATCGCTGCGGGACAGCGACAACTGGCGCCTGAACAGGGACTTGAAATAAGAAGAGAAAGTGCAGCGGAGACCCCCACAGAAAGTGGTGAGTGGGACAATGGGCCAGAACCAGTGTAGGGCACAGTCTTTTATCTCTCTTATGCAGAATTTTTTAGTGAAAAGTGGAACGAAGATAACTAGGCAGCAATTGCATTCTTATTTAGAGCTTGTTAGTGAATATAATCCTTGGTCTCCAGATGAATGGACACTAGAAACTGGACTTAAGAATTTTACTCAGAAAAATGGTGAAAAGGTCGGAAGGATAGAAGATATTCAAGTTAGTTTTTGGATTATATCGGCTTTAATTAGAGCTATTATAATTTTAGAAGGGGAATCTGCAAGAAATTCCTCTAAGGGGAGACACCCCCGAAATGTAGCTAAAAAAGAAGTGTTTCATAGTATGGACAAGGAAGAAAGAGAAAGGGAATCCTTAAGAGGCCCACCTAACAGGAAAGGACGCTGTAATATGGCTAAAAAGGAAACGCCTCATAGTACAGATGAGGAGGATGGCCAAGAGGAGCCTGTGAGAGCTTTCCCTAACGGGAGACGCCACCGAAATGTGGCTAGGAAAGAAATGGCTTATACTACAGATGAAGATGAGGAAGAATGTGTGAGAGACCCTCCCACGAGGAGATGCCACTGTAATGCAGCTAAAAGAGAAAGGCCTTATACTTCAGATGTGGAAATTAGGAAAAGAAAACTTGGAAGATGTTACCATAATGTGACTGAAAATGAAATCAGAACTAAGAAAAAGAAAATTTTCAGTGTTAAACCGCAGGATTTCTCTAGTGAGGTAAATGAGGCTGGGATAAAGCAACAGTTAAATATCAGCCCATGCCGTCTTGCTCTTAAATCTGATCAAAAACGTTTCCAAATGACTGATGTTCCCCGGAGACCTCATGAATTCCGATTGCTTTTTCCAATCATACTTAGTCAAGAAAATAACCAACCTACCTATGAAAGCCTAGATGTTAATGCCATCATAGCTTTTAAAAAGGCTTGTGTGTCCTATGGACCTACTTCTTATGTGTGGGAATATTTAAATGGCTGGAGCCAGGGAGCAAACTGGATTCCTTATGATTTTGAAGTAATAGCAAAAGTAGGGTTTTCTCCTTCTCAATATTTACAATGGAAAATGTGGAGAAGCGATATGGCTAAGGAAAAACTGCTGTCCTTAGGAGCATCAGGTCGGCAACTCCCTGGTGGGGGACAATTGACTTATGATATGTTGGTTGGAGATGGACAGTGGGTTACTACAGAGCAACAGATACAGCTACCTCAAGCTGCGCTCATGCATATACGAGACGTAGCATTGTGGGCATGGGAGAAAACCGAAACTGGGTCTGAATTTGCGGACAGTTATACAAAAGTCATTCAAGGAGCCAGAGAATCTTATGCTGATTTTGTAAGACGTTTGACAGACTCTATAGAAAAACAAGTTAGGGGAGAAGGCACTAGGAAATTGTTGTTAAAGCAACTGGCCTTTGATAATGCGAATGAGGACTGCCAGGCTGTTATTCGTCCTATAAAAGAAAGAGAGGATCTTCTGGGTTACCTGAAAGCCTGTCGCAACATAGGGACATTTAAGCACCGTGCCCGCCTAGCAGCACTTGAAACTTTTGCTATTCAAAAACAAATGAAGGCTAAATGTTTTAATTGTGGCAAGCCAGGACACCTTAGAAAAGATTGCCGAATGCTTCCTTCAACTCAAAAATACCATGCCGATACTTTTAACAGTCACTCCCCTGGAATATGTCCTAAGTGCCGAAGAGGCCGACACTGGAAAAAAGAATGTAAATCCAAATTTGACCGTGATGGCAGATGCCTGTGGCCAGAAGACTCTGGGAGGGGTCAGCCCCAGGTCCCAAACATTCACAGGTTTACAAAATGGGAATCTGCAGAGAAGTTACAAACTTAAAACTGCCACTGTCTCATTGCCCCACCTGTGCTCCTCACCCTGCAAGTATAAATCCTGGAGGCTGAAATGCCAATCAGTTGTGGTGTATGCATGTTATTCATATAGTGCTTTTTCCTATACAGCATTGCTTAATCATGTATACTAATTTTTAAGTACAAGTCTTTATATTAAGTTAATTTTTATGTTCACTGCCTCATTACGTTCTCATTGTTTAAAATTAACAAAAGTGATGTTCTTGCTTTAAGGAGTGTTTGGGTGATGTCATTATATCATTATAAAGTGAATGTTTGCTGTTTTGTTTGTTAATGTACCCAAGTTGTAACCGCATGTCTTTTGGAATATTTTATAATGCTGAGGAAGCTGGCCTTCAGTTTAGTGGCTAGCTTTCACAATAATCACCAATTTCAAGGTCTTTTGTTGTGGTAGATGTTTAGCAAACTGACTTCATCTGTATATCTATTGCAACTTTTGGGAGCTTGGAATTCAAAGAAGATGCTAGGCTTTTGTAAATCCTGAGGGTTTTTAGGGGGGACATTTAATAAAAATGTGAAATTTTATCATAAATAATTTGGTATAAAATTGAACTCGAACACTATTTGATTATTTCAAGGTATAAGTTAATGTGATATTCATTGTCTACAAAGTGTTTGAATGTATTAATTGCATGTATTAATGTAATTCTTGTGTTTTTGGCTGGTTATCAAATCTCTCACTGCCTTTAATGTGTCAAGGTTTTGTATTTGTTTTAAAGATATTTGAGTGATGATCTCGCATCAATAACCAATTGTAATCTATCATATGTTATGCTAATGTCAACAACAAATCTTGTTTCAGATATTTTTAGCTATCCTTAAAAAAGCATTTAAGAATTCAAAGGTTTCAAATCCTATGGATTCCCTTGGTATTCTTACGAGGCCTCAAGAATGCCAACGGATCTATCTCCCATTTTGTGGAGACAGTTGACCAGGCTATTGGATTATACTAAGATTATTGCCAAATAACAAATGGAGTAAAATTTTATTGTGTCAAAACGTTGTATACATCCATGGAGTTGTGAAGGTTTAATTTTAGTTTGCGTTGCTAATTATGTATTCTTAGCATGGCTGTATTGCTGGGAAGACTGAAATTTGCAATTTTAGATTGATGGAGGGATTTCATAGCATGATCAATGTTTTTGTCTGAGTTTCTTGGTTCAAAACTATTGACTTAATGGTTTCACTTACTGGTTTTTGGTGAACACTACTACTAAGCTTGGTTGAGAATAATATTTTCAAATCTCCAAAAGTGTGTGTGTGTGTCTGTGTGTGTGCGCGCATACATGTGTGTCTTAACATTTTGTCCTTTGTAAAAAGTTGTTTCAAATTGTTATCATGTGTTGCTGTTTGTTTATCAAGAGCAGGTTGCCTTGGGGCTGTGGCAACCTGCAGCCACGCCCAGAGCTTTCTGATAGGATTGTTAAATCACAAAGATGTTAAAGTTATGCTTTAAAAGCAGAGGGGGGAATATGCTACCCCTGTAAATGCATTAATTTGGTCTTACTCACCTTAAATTTTGTTCAGATTTTGTCTCCTGGTGAGCACCAGCTCTGCGTCACTAGAGGCTGCTTGCAGGCCCAACACAGATGCCTTTGGTTTGATGGAGGGACCCAGCCACTCACAAGTAGAGAGGTCCTGACCCCTTGCTAACTGTGGGAAGAGGGTTTGTTTGTGTTTTTCCAGAAACTGAGCTGCAGCCTGTGTGGGTGCCAGCTGGTAATGTAAAGCCCTGGACTCCATTCACTGGAGGAAGCGCCTGCAGTAAGACAAATTCGCGACTTCATTCTGAAAGATCCATCGCCATCAAGGAGACATTGGAGGAGGAGGAGGAGGCCAGACCCCTCCCAACACCGGGTGACGTGAGGGATCCTAAGAGATTGGTGCATCAAGCGCAACTGTCCTTGACATTATGATGCATTTGATAAACACTAATAATCCGTGGGAAAGGTTATGCTCTTGTCCCTAGAATTTCCTGATGGATCCTCAAAACTGGCTCATCTGACCTCGAAAGTGCTGCAGCTCCCTTGAACTCAACACTGCCCCTGGAGAAGATGGAACCCCCAGTGCAGCTGCCTCTAAGAACTGAAAAGCTAAATTTGTTTAATATTCCTCTGGTTCTACTACAGGTCAGGAGTGCAGAGAAATTCTCCACCTTCTTAGAATGTTTGAGGAAGACTTTAAGTGTGAATTGTTATTTATAGATTTTAATGACCTTAGACATTAGAAAAGCCATAGAAATTTGTGGTGGCATCCAAGGACGACTCTGACACCCTCTTAAAGGAGGTTGTGTGTATAGAGCAAGGGGGATCTCAGGGTGGAGCAGGAGGATAAGAGGAGCCCTCTATCCTAGTCCCGGAGGCCTCCCATGTGCTTTCGCTGCAGAAGCAGTGGATATCTGCCTCATCAAGGACATCGAGAACCGTATCCCAACTGCCAAGGAGATCACAAGGAAGATGAGTGCCCTTGGAGGCTGAGAACTCTGAGGTCAGTCCTTTCCTATTGGATTTCTCACTAGGGATTGAAGCAGCCCAGTACCCTGCTCATAGGGTCTGGTGACCTGGGAACTTAAGCCAGGAGCCCCGGGAGGCACTCAGAGACAAAAGGATTGTAGGAGGAGCTTCCTCTAGTTCTTAACTAGTTCCAGCCTTGGCTCCCAGCCCTCTCTTACACCAACCATCAGGGTTGCTTGTGAGTCCCATGTAGAGTTAAATTCTTCCTCACTCACTAAGTTGTTGGGGATTTCCCTGCTCACCTACCTAAAACTTTTCTATTCTTCAATTGTTAAATGCAAAACTGTGCTTAACCTCTATAAACTGCAAAATTTAAATTGGGTTAAGAATCTCCCTGAAAAGCTTTTATCAATTTAAAACTGTTAATGCTAAACAAGATGTAACTGTAAAGAACTTTGATGTTATGTTTGAACTCAGCTGCTATGTATGTCAATGTTGGTCTTTACACTGTTCCTGTGCCACTCTGCTTTCGGTTAAATAATATTGTTTCTCCCCATTTTTCTGCTCTCCCAAGAGCATGTTTCCCCTACATACATCATTCAGGCCTAATTTTACAAAACACAGAAGGGGGATTTGTAGGAGGACATTGTGACCCGAAAAGGTCAGTGAGCACAGGACTACAGTTGGTTGGATAATATTTGGAGGAGAATAACCAAATGGCTACCTTTTGTATACCTTATTGGATATCATCTGCATATGTATATGATAACACCTGGTGGAATATACAAGACAAAAGGAGTTCCAAACAAGCATTAATGGTTTTGTTGATAAGCTCAGCACTTCCTCCCTTATCCTATATGACCCTCAGAGTATAAAGTCTGAGGCTACTAATAAACCTCGGCTTTTGACCATCAGTCAGGGGTCCACGCGTGTTATTATCGGCTCTGTGCACCAAGTCCATCGCTGCGGGACAGCGACATTAGAGTTTCCTTTTAAAGATGGACACATGGCTGAAGGGTTGGAGAGGTGAGCGCCCTGACTGCATCTGCTGTCCAGGGCCCCTCCCGGGTTGAAGCAGGAAGGATGTTAGGAACTGTGAGATGTCTGATATTTCACCCTACTTGATGCTCAATTTGTGGCTGCTCACAGAGGGCAGGAGCCGCTGGGGTCAAAGGACTGGGAGCACATAAGCAGCCCAAGCGTCCGGTTATACCTTCGTCCTTTTATACTCAGAAAAATCATTGAAGCCTCTTTGAACTCTTTTTTTCAAATTAGCATAATAGAAAGTAATAAACATGGATGTCAGTATAATGGTGCATCAGGTTAGGCTACTGTTTGCAAGGTAAGCATCCCGAGTCGGAGAGCCCGTTCAAGACCCAGCCACTCTGCCTCGGGTCCAGTGCTCTGCTGATGCCCTGGGAAACGGGATGGTGGTTTAGGTGTTTGAGTTCCTGCCACTGGGGTGGGAGTCTCGGATGGAGGTCCTGGCTTCCGGCTTCACGCTGGGCCAGCCTCGGGTGTTGTGACTGTCTAGGGAGTCAAACAGCAAATGCAGGAATTTCTCTCGTTGTCCTCTGATGTACTGCCTTTCAAATGAATAAATAAACCCTAAGAAGAAAAATAATTTTAAAAAGAAAATAAAAATCTTCACAACTATGTCATGAGTGTTGTTAGTATATGAGAAGTGCTGATAACTGACTTGGAAGCTCTTGATAAATGGTAGTCATCTTACTGAGACTTGTCGTATCCATTTCTGTTTGGCTTTCTTTTTAAGAATTTCCTATTTTATTTATTTATTTATTTTTAAAGATTTATTCATTTTTATTGGAAAGCCAGATATACAGAGAGGAGGAGAGATAGAGAGTAAGATCTTCTGTCCGATGATTCACTCCCCAAGTGAGCAGCAACGGCCGGTGCTGCGCCGATCCGATCCTGGGAACCAGGGACCTCTTCCAGGTCTCCCATGTGAGTGCAGGGTCCCAAGGCATTGGGCCGTCCTCGACTGCTTTCCCAGGCCACAAGCAGGGAACTGGATGGGAAGTGGAGCTGCCAGGATTAGAACTGGTGCCCATATGGGATCCCGGGGCGTTCAAGGTGAGGACTTTAGCCGCTAGGCCACGCCGCCGGGCTCAAGAATTTCCTATTTTAAAGGCAGTGAGAGGCAGACATGGACTCATAACTGTTAGTTTACTTCCCAAATATCTACAGTGGTTTGGGGGGCTAGGTTGAAGCAACGAGCCAGGACCTCATTTTGGATGTCCAGTGTGGATGGCAAAAACTTAATTTTTTTTCTCCTTCGTTTTTAAGATGTGTTCATTTTGAAAGAGTTCCATGTCATTTGAGATGTAGGAGAGGTGCAGAGACAGCTTGGGAGTGGGGAAGGGACTTGAATGATTCACTCTCTGGGCCGCCACAGCAGCCTGTGCTGGGCCAGGAAGACACCAGGAGCCAGAAGCTTCATCTGAGTCTCAAGCAAGTGTGGCCAGGGTCCCAAGACTTGGGCCATCTTCTGCTTTCCCAGGCCATCAGCAGGGAGCTGGAATGGGAGAAGAGCAGCTGGGATATGGACTGGCACCCATATGGAATGCCAGTTGTCACAGGCAATGGTTTAACTCAGTGTGTCACAGCGTCAGCCCCAGAACCTAGCTTCCTGGTCTCCACCTGCTGGTTCGCAGAGGGCACATGGTAGGGAGCTGGAGTCAGGAGCTGGACCAGGGAATTGAACCCAGGTCCTCCACTGTAGGACATGGGTATCCATAAAACAACAACAACAACAAAAACCTTTTGTTGCTGTAAAAAGAACAGACTTGGTGCATCCATAGTACAATTCCAAGATGACCACACTTCTCTCTTCTGCAGTTTTTGCCAAGACATAATTTTAATCCATCCTATATTCACAGGGTTACCTCACTACTAATTATATTATTCAGTAAGTAAGCAGTAGACGGCAGGTCCAGTGGAGTATAAATGCAAGCTAAAAACAACAATCACAGCTCTAAATGGCCATTTCATTCCTGTACGTTTTTTCTTGTATTTTCTATTAGTTAGGACCCTGGTTATGGGTAGGCCAATGTTCATCCTTGTCTTTTTCTGAATGTATTCAAAGAAGTTTTGCACTGTCTAACTTATGGAGATTTAGGTATTCTTTCATTTTCTATTGGAAATAAATGATAATGCACAATATCACGGTGTGTTTTGGTGATTTGTGTTATTTTTAACTTTGGATAAATTCTTTGAGGAGTAGGTGTTGTAAGCAGGTTTGGGACTCCACACGCGTTTCCCGTGGACTGGAAGTTGCATGAACCTTGTGAGCTGAAGACTTTAGCCCTTCATGTTTTAAAGATGACAAGTAGAGAACACAGTTTCTACCAAGGGAGATTTCTTTGAGACTTAAATTTGATGTGCCATTTGTGAAATTAATAAAGCTGCACGTATAGCTGCTAGTGTTTGGAGGTTGAAGTGTGTTGTGCCTGCACACGTGGTTTTGAAAAAAATTGCTTGCATTGCCTGCATTCTGGCACTAGGGGGTAGTCCAGGCTCAGAAAAATGGAAGAGAATCATGCGAAGGTTCTTCAAGCTGCGCTGTGAGAAGCAACAGAACAAGTCATTTCTGCTGAGCTCTTTCATTTAACCCAACATGTCATCATTTCGACATTTAATCCTAGCTGCACGTCAAGTGGTCATCAGCCATTTGTGGCAAAACAGGGCAAGCAAGTCAGTTTGTAATTTCTTGAAGATTTCGCAGTGGGAGTCATTTGTGTTTTCAAGAGTCCGTCGTAGGCTCACTGCGTTATGTCCCTTTATGTTGCTCAATTTCTGGTGTGCTTTATGTAGTTACTTTTCTGATGCTTAAATTTGAGAAGAATGCTGGGTAAGAAAGGCTTGTGACCTCAAGTCATAAGGGGGCAAGGAGATCTCATCTCCTAACGAGCTGCCTAGGTCACAGTTCCCTGCAAGACTGAATTCTCATGGGGAGGGAAGAAGTGAGAAAAAATAACCCTCAAAATAGAATGTGTGTGTGCGTGTGTGTGTGTGTGTGATGGTAACAATTAGTAATTCTTTTTAAAAGAACATTTTTTAAGGATTTTTTTTTGAAAGGCAGATTTATAGAGAGGAGCAGACACAGACCTTCTATCCACTATTTCATTCCTCAAAAGATTGCAGTGGCCAGAGTTGAGCTGATCCGAAGCTGGGATCCTGGAACGTCCTTCTGATCTGCCACATGGGTTGCAGGGTCCTGAGGACTTGAGCCAATCTCTGCTGCTTTCCCAGGCTAACAGCAGGAGCTGGATGGGAAGAGGAGCAGCTGGGACATGAACGAGTGCCCCTATGATGGGATGCTGGTGGTGTAGGAAGAGAGTTGGCCTCTTGAGTCACCATGCTGGACCCAACAAATAATTATTCTTTCTTTTTTTTTAATTGGTTTATTTTTACTGGAAGCTCAGATTTACAGAGAGAGAGAGAGAGGCAGAATGATCTTCCATCTGCTGGTTCACTCCCCAAATGGCTGCAACTGCTAGAATTGAGCCGAGCTGAAGCTGGGAACCAGTAGCTTCTTCCAGGTCTCCCATATGGGTGTAGGGTCCCAAGGCTTTGGGCCGTCCTCGACTGCTTTCGCAGGCCACAAGCAGGGAGCTGGGTGGGAAGTGGAGCAGCTGGGACACAAACCAGCACTCATATAGGAATTCGGCACATACAAGGTGAGGATTTAGCCGCTAGGCTATCATGCCAGGTCCACAAATGATAATTCTTTAAAAAAAATATTAATTTGAAAGTAGAAGTGACAGAGGAGCACACAGACCCTTACACCCACAAAGATCTTCCAAGTTCTGGTTTGTTTACTGAATGCCATGGAACAACCAGAACTGGGCCAGAGAGAAACCAGGAGGCAGCGACTCCAGTGGGAGCTGTCCTGGGAGTGACACCCACAGTCTTTGGGACCATTAGCTCCTGGCTCCCTGGGCCGTTAGAAGAGAGCTCAATTGAAAACAGGAGAGGGACTCAATCCTGAGCATTTTGGTGGGGTGGGGTATGGGAATATGAAAATGTCTTGCCTTTGTGTACTCACAGTGCGTACCCCAAACATGAAGTCATAGTTCTCCACTCGGAAGCTTGTTGTAGCTAGCACTGGAAATGGCTTCAGTAAAGTGAAGCCTGGTGATGTCGTCTTGGTATGGTTCCTGCCATAATGCTCTCCCTTCCTTCCTCTTGCCCACTTTCCCAGTCTGAGTGTGTTCCCTCCGAAGTTTAGGTGCTGGGAGTTGAGTGTCCTGTGTGCTGATGTCCTGGTGGGATGTTGGGTATCACCCTCAGGAGGCAATCATGCAGCTCTTGTGGGAGCCCGAGTCATTCCCTGTGGGGGTAAATTGTTACAAAAAGAGGGAGTTGGCCCTGGCTCCCAGTTGCTTCCTGTGTCCATCACCATGGAGATCTTTCCCTTGCATGCATTTCTGCCATGAGATCCATGGAGCTCTTGCCAGAGCCCAGCAGCTGCTGGCTCTCTGCCCTTGGGCCTCCACTAATGAAGCCTTTGTTGTGTCTGAAGTACCCAGGCGTTGTGTTACAGCAATAGAAAGCAGCCTAACACAGAAGCAGTGAAGAAAGAACATGTTCCCCGGCTAGCTTCGGTCCTTCCCTGGAAGGCTATTTACACCCGAACAAGGCCTCACCCCAGCCGTGTTGCACGAGAAGCTTGCTGGCTGAGCCCAGGCAGCTGTGCTACTGCCCGCTGTCCAGACTGCAGCCAAAGGTGAGAAGCACTGGTCCAGAAGTTTAAAAAAAAAAACAGACATGGAAGTTTGCAGCACTTGTCCAACATAAGTTGGAGGCACTTGTTTGAGCTTTCATTTCAGTCTTGCTGTTCCCCTGCTCTGAAGTATTTCTGTTCTGCAGATGTGGTCTCAACCCCTGGCTGTTCAGGAGGACTCCGAAACTGCTGCCTCGCTTTGCACTGGCCTGGCCCTTTCTGCGTGCTGGGAAGGCTGTGTCTTGGGCGATCCCGTTGGGCTCTCTTGCTCTCTGCCTTACCATACTCCCATGCCATCTTGATGGGCTCATCATAGTCCCAGCATTTAATAAGAAAGGGACAGATGATTTGAGGTGTTAATATTCAGCTGCTTCTTGTCTCCGAGCCTGCAAGTTGAAGTCTAATGCCACTGGCAAGGTCGGCTTTCAGAAATACCTGACAAATGCGTTTGCTTTCCATCCTTTTTCGTGGGGAAGAAGGAGTTTGTTGGTTGCCTCACCCATGGAACAAAGGGATTCCAGTTCCTTAAATGAGGTTTTTCAATCCTCCTGCTTGGCAGCTTTCACTCCCTGCCCTTTTTGAGTGAGGCAGAACAGGCAATGGTCTTTGAAGAGTTCTCTAGGTAGTTTGCAAAAAGATTCCCCCTGCTCTTCAGAGGTTTCCTCTTTCTACCCTTGGGCCATGAACTTAAACTCACCTAAGCAAAGTCTAAAATGTAGTGCTTGGAATCTGTGGTTCAGTAACTTGTCTGCATGTCAACATTTTTACCTGGAGAGTAGAGCCTTTGGTTCATGCAGGGGAAACAAAACCATCATTTATAAAGAAGCCAGAGTTGGATAGAGATGGGGCAGGAAAAAAAAGTTGAGTTTTTAGTTTTCCTTTTTTTAAAAATAATTTTTCCTAGGTGTTCCTTGGATACTTTAAATATTTGGAACCTAATAGTGGTCTTTAACCTGAGTGCTAGGAATAATATTTTTGAAGGTACATGAAAACCCACTCAGCCAGGTTAGTTGATTGTGGTCACTTGTTAGTTTTCAAGGGTGAATAGTGATTTCTGGCTGGGGGTATCTGTGTATCTGGGCTATTGATGGCCAAACGTACCTTATGGGAAATAGTGCCCATATGAAAAGGGAGAGAGTGGCAAGCAACATTTATCAGATATGCAAGTTAGTATGCTTCAAATGTCATCCATCCCCAAGGTGGCTTGATCAACATTTTGGTTGCTTTTTTTCTGTCATCTTGTAAAGAAACAGATTATATTGCTTAGTTCTTGAAGCAGGAGCAAAGCTCTTGCTTTTCTTTCCTACCCTTTGTTTTGCTGGTTCGGAATTTGTTTTCTGATGAGCCTGACTTGTAATGTTTCAGGTGTGTGACCTGTGAAAACCTAGGTTGTTTCTTCCCATCAGTGATGGCTGAACTTGAACCCTACCAGTTGTAGACTTTGTGATGAATCTGATATAACAGGACTGACATTTGCCTGAGTGTTGTTTAAGGAAAGAGATTTTTACTAAACAAAGAGTGTAAAGGTGTTTACTCAGAGCTGTTTTAAGCTACCTTAAAAAATGGTCAAGTGCTTTGGCAAACATTTAACATTCCATCAAAATGTTGTTATTATTATTATTTTGGTGTTTTTATTGGAAAAGAACAGTTACAGAAAGAGAAGGAGAGAGAGATCTTGTAGCCACTGGCTCACTCCCCAAGTGGCCCATGTGGGTTTAGGGACCCAAGGACCTAGTCTGTCTTCTGCTGTTTCCCACCTGCTGGTTGATTGTCCAAATTCCTGTAAGGGCTTGAGCAGAGACAGAGCAGCCAGCAGCCATGGCCCCAGTCGAGGTCTGCCATGTGGGTGGCAGGGAGCCAATTATTTCTCCTGTAGCCTCCCAGGGAAACTGGGGCCAAGAACCAGAGAAGCCCAAGCAGATGGGGCACAGAACCCAGGCATTTTGATGTGGGAGATTGACAGACCACACATCTGCTGCCAGCTTTCATTTCTCCACCTAGTCAACAGAATGGCTGGGTCAAGTGAAAGATGCAGCTTTGACCTTTTAGGAAATGGTCAAGCTGTTCAATGTGGTTGTACCAACATACACCTGCCAGTCATGTATGGGTGTCCGAGTGCATTTGCGTTCTCACCAGTACTGGGTGTGGTCTGGATCTCGAATGTTAGCCATCCTGTTAGGCAGGTGGTGTTACAACGTCGTGATGAATCAAGTGTGCGTTTTCCTCATGGCTGGAGAGGTGACACATATTTCAATTATTTGCCATTTTTTAAGCTGAAGTCTATTAAAATGATTTGGCTACTTTTTTTGGGGGGGGAGTGCCTGAATTTTGATGATTCTTTAAATCAGAAAATTGAACTGCAAACATCCCCCCTATCGATGGCTTGTGTTTTTCATTCTAACAGTGTCTTTTGAGGAACAGAAATTTATTTTGAAAAAGCCCATTCTGACAGTTTCCTTTCTTTGTGTAGGTGCTTTTGGTATCTTAGAAAACCGCCCCCCCCCCCAAAGCCCACGATCCCTAAGATTCTTAGTGGTATTTTTTTTTTTTCAACAGTGTTTTCAGTTTTAGGCTTTCTATTTAGGTCTGTGGTCCATTTGGGTGGATTTTTGGATATTAAGCACTTAACAGCATTTTTCTTGGTAAAATATGGATTATTATGAATTTGGAAGTCTGGTGTTGTGCTGTGGTGGGTAAAGCCACCAGCTGTGACGTTGGCTTCTCATGTGGGCACTGGCTCATGGCCTGGCAGACTGCACCTGCTCCAATCCAGCTCCCTGCAAATGGCCTGGGAAAAGCAATGGAACAGGGTTCCTGTGTTCCACCCTCGTGAAAGATTCGGGTGACACTCCTGGCTTTGGCCTGGCTCAGCCTGCTGGGACCGCCTGAGAAACGAACCAGTGGTTGAAAGATTCTATAACTCTGACTTATAATTGAGTACATAAGCAGACAAGTATATCAATAAGACCTTAAAAAAGAAAGTTCTTCTCTATTCCCTCGGTGAAATTTCTGGGAACAATTGAACATGATAAAATAATCAGTTTATTTAGAAGTGATTTAGGCATCTAATATGTTCAATCTATATTCTCACACAAATTAATGTGAAATTAGACTGAATTAGTTATAGGGTGCAAAAATTAAGCAGTAGAGCTTTTCTGATCAGAATATCTTAGTAGGGGTGGACGTCTGGCCTGGTAGTTAAGATGTTGGTCAGGATGCCTGTGGTCCACATGGCTGTGTCTGGGTTTGACACCTGCTCCTTGCCTCTAACGTCAGCTTCCTACTAGTGCAGTCTCAGCAATGGTGGACAAGTAGTTGGTTTCCTGCCGCTCAAACGGGAGATTTTGAATGAGTTCTTTGCCTCCTCATTTCAGGTCTCAGTCATTGTAGGCAGTATGTTTAGGGAGTGAAGCAGCGAACATGTGCTCACTGACACTCTGTCAGACAAAAGAGCATTTTAGACAAATCCTAGCTGTGTGGCTGCTGACAAAAAACATCAGCCTGGAAGCCAGGAGAATGGGTTTTCTACTCAGATGTGAACAGCAGCTCTTTGGGAAAACTGTGACAAATTGTGAACTGTCTTGAACTGTTTCTTATACCGTGTCTGTAATTTAGACCTTGAGTTTTTAAGTGTTTTACATGTACATCTTGGACCTCTAGGACTGGGGAAGATTTTCTGGGGTCCTCCTATCTTGGTGCAAATAGTTCATCTGTTCATATGTCATTCTTTGAGCATGTATTGATGACATTGTTTTGTAAAAAATAGAAATCAACTAGAAAAGATTTTTGGCTGCTTATAGATACCATGTCATTTATGCACCTCCACCACCACCACCACCCTCCTGGAAAAAAAAAAAAAAGAATTGTTTATCTTGAAGAGCATCAGAGAGGGTGAGAGAGATCTTTGTTCTGCTGCTTCACTCCCCCAATGGCTACAACAGCTCGTGAACCAGAAACTGTGCCCTGGTATTCCGTGAGGTTGGCAGGGACCACTTGGGCCATGTTCTGCTGCCTTCCCAGGCAGGTTACTAGGATGCTGGAGCATCCAAGGCTCGAACTGGGGATACTCTTAATGGGATGCTGGTGTTGCAAGTGGCACCTTAATCTGGTATTTCCATGACTTTGGCCCCTCTTCATTCATTTTTCTAGTCAGAGTATACCAATGCAACTTTTGTTGGAAGTTGGATGGGAAACTTTTTCACCAGTCACATGTTTTCTGAGTTAGGGAATTCCAGCTAAATGGTCTTTTGCTGAAGTTCTGTTAGGTTGAGTGAGATGATGATATGGCCCAGTGGTCAGCCACCGTGTCTGGTGAGATTTGCAGCAGCACAGTTAGTTGAGATGGCTCCAGCCCAAGGGGGCCAGATAATTACATACTGCCCCCATGCCCCCTGCTGGTGGCTCACTGCCCCGCCACCCCTCCACCCCCATCATGCTGCCATTGGCTTCCAAGGTAGCTTGGGTAGGAGGTGGAATAGTTCATATCCTTACTAGGAAGGTGTTTGTGGCTCAGACTCTCCTGTAGGGGGAGATAGTCCCTTACTGTCCTGTGTAAGGTGTCATGTTGCTAAGGAGGCTAGTCTAGGGGAACCAGGAGCATCTATGCTAAATGTCACTGGGCACAGCAGCATATATGTACCCCCACTCACGTGTGTGCACCCCATTAGTGGCAACTGCAAGCTGCTTGGGCTCTCAGCTTTGAGCATTGCAGTTATAACTGATAGCTTTGGCACTGCCCTGAACTTTCTTCTATCCATTTATCATTTGTATTCTGAGAAGTTTCTGTGTTTCACCACAGCATTAAAAAGATACAGAATTGCTGTGTGTACAGCTGTAACTTAGTTTCCGTGTCCTTCCCAAGTCTCCCTATTTGGCAAGTGTTGCTGACAGCCCGGACATCTAGTGGCATTATCACAGAATTGAGAATGGGGAAGGGATATGTAGTGGCTTAAGAAGCTGCCGTGTCAAATGCTCAGGTGTCAGCCAAGGTGAACATCCTAGGAGGGGAGACGCCTAAGGGGGGAGGAGGAGAGGTTGTCTGTGGCAGGTGAATGTGTGGCCTGTGGTACAATACTCCACATGGGAACTCAGAATTTGTGTATGATTCTGGAAATAGGAATAAAGCTTTTGTGGGGGGCACCCCCTTAACCCGAGTCTTGTATAGTGGATCTCCCTGACTCATATTTGACTTCTCGGTCTGTGTGTCCCAGTTGGTCACAGGTGGCTATTCTCTGCTTACTTCTCATGCCCTTTCCTCCCTTCAGTGGAACAAGAAGTGAACGAATTTGAAAACGTCCTGGACTGAGGCTTTGTCTCTGAGGGTGCAGAGCCGGGCAGAGGGGTGGTGGACAGCTCCTTCTCTCCCCAGGTCCTTGGCTGCACAGGGACCCCTTTTCTTGACATCATTTGTCATGCATGTCTTGAGAGAACATGCATTTCTTGAGAGAGTGAGTGCAGGTGCCTTTTTTTTTTTTGCTTTATGATGCCAAAACAAGTTTAAAAAATAACTAAACGAACAAATATTAAATACAGTAAAACATGTTATCTCTGATGGTGTAATTTTCCTGTGGCCTGTTGTTCCAGCTCTTCAGTACACAAGTTGGAGGGGATTCCTAAGTCTTTTGGTGGTAGTGAATGATACACTGGGATCCCAGGTGCTTCAGAATGTTTTTTTTTTTTAACCGAGATGTAGGATTAATTTATTTTTGAGGGAGTTGGCTTGCTTCAGAATGTTCTATCATGAATGCTTGCTCAGCAGGGGCGTGATTGCATTCCTTTACTATTGGAAGTTTGGATTTCCCCAGTCCGTGCTACCCCACAGCAAAGACAAACCCCATCCACTTCACCACCAACAGTGATTCATGTTATGTCCTTTCGTGATCTCGTTGTAAATTTTTCCTGAGACAGGAGGTAGCACTAAGTCCTGGGGTATTTGCTTGTTTAATGTTATAAAATGCTAACAGCTGGCCAACCACTTTATAATCTCGCTTTATAATCTCCACTTTATAATCTCAGATTCTGTGTCCACGTTTTCTGTCTTGAAGAGTTAAGGAATTGAAAAGCAAATTGATTGGGAAAAAACTAAAATGTGTGTTTGATTTGGTTTTGGAGGGGTCATAGCTCAATCATTAGCATATGTGATCAGCATATTGGGTTAGGGATGTGTGTGCTAAATAAATGTTTGTGAACTTGAATTTTAGAAAATTCTTTGACTCACAGGGTCCAGTGTCCCACAGAAATGCCAGGCAAAAATACTAATTTGATTATGTTCTGCTAAGAAAAGCTGATGTTGTGTTTGTAAACGGTGGTCGTTTTCTACTTGGGCATGAAATCGCTTGTTAGAGTAAATGGTGTCCATTTTGGAGAGAGGGTGCTGCTTGCCATGCCTCTTCTGTGGGCCACAGTCTCCGTGTTGTGTTCGTTGCTTGAATGCAGCTCGTGTGAAGGCTTGCTGCATGGGTAGGAAGTCCTCAGCCAAGGTTATCTCCCCGAGTCTCAGTCCGTTAACCAACTTGGCCGAAAGACCAGGAAGAGAAATGCCGTTCTCTAAGCATTATTAGCATTTTGTCATGAATGCTAACTACTGAACATTTACAGCCGATTAAGTTTTGCTCTCTATATTGGATTATGGACTATACTAGGGATTTTGAGTCTTGAGTTCTATTCAATAATAAATAGCACCAGCAAGGTCATTTTCTGCCTGACAAAAGGAAAATTGCACAACAAGAAAGTCATGAATTAAGGAACACACTCAGTGTCTTATGGGAAATAGGCAGCTTACAAGTGTTTCAGGGCTGCTGTGGCAGACTGTTTTCAATGTTATGACCATATACTTCCCCCCACCTACTGCAAGTGTTTCAAAGGAATAATTGAAAGCAGAGGTCTCAAAATGGTGGGCCACAAACATGTTGTGTTTGGTCTAGACTGTGTTTAAGAACTGTTCTTGTATATTTTTGGTTAGTTACATTGTTTGAATATGAAAAGGTTTCAGATACAAGTCAGTATTGTGGGCAACGGTGAGTTTTCATTTTTGCCAGGCAATTACCTTCTGTGTCTGAGTGCTGGATTCCCCCAACAGCTGGGGTGGTTTTCATCTTCCATGTCATCGCCAGGCTCGCTTCCGTCATTTTTGTTGACTTCTGTGACCCTGTAATCTCAGCTGCTGTTGAGAGTGCTGACTGCTGTGTCTCAGAATGAACATAAAAACAGCTAGATTTCGTTTCTAATGGGCTTGTTGCTTGATAACATGGCGCATAGAAGTTTGGGCTCTGGGATCCACTGTACCAAGGGTTAGGTGGTGGAGCCCTGGTTCTGCTTAGCCGCAGCTGCTGGGTGGTTTCCACAGGCTGCTTAGCTTCTCGGAACACTGGTTTCTTCAGCTACACTTGTCTGATAGAGCTGCTGTCAGGATTCTGGCTGCACCTGTGTGTGAATGTGCAGCTCATGGACACACAAACAGGAACACCATTTAGAATTGATCTCTTAGGTTGAAAAAGAATTCAGTTGATTGAAGAGAGAAAATTAAATTGGTCAGTAAATGCAGGAGCTCTTGCTTTTTGCATCAGCTGAGGAAAACCAGAAGTAGCATGTTTTGCTCCGCAAGGGGTTGATATTATAAAACGGCAGGTGCAGTGGTTTGATAGTGTTATTAATCCCCATCCTAACAAAGGAAATCATGAAAACCAACAGCCAAGGTCCTGTTCCTCATACCTTCAAGGCAGGGAACTGGAAGGAACAGTGTGTGTGCAGCAAATGCCAGGCATTCCCATGGAGTGTTTGGCATGTATGAGCCAGGCTTGTTTCTTTCACATGAAGTTGGTGATGTTAAGTGACGGCTTCTACGTCCCACCCAAGAAGATAGGGTCCAACAAAGTGAGTGGAACCTGCCGGTCCACAGAGGCAGTGGAGGTGAGAGTATTGCCATTGGATGCAGCGCCTCTTGGGAGGGGCTGTGTTGTTTTTGATAAGCAGATGGAGGATTAGAGATCAGAGTTAAATTACTGAGCGGTGGCAATAAATCGGCTGGCTCAAGTCATTACATATTCTCTTCCCTATAATCAGAGCTTAATATATCTCATTTCTTCGGCTAATGTGACTTCCTCACCTTTTTTTTGTTTTTTTTTTTATTCTTAATTAAAGTATTATTCTTTCAGAGTAATTTAGTGGCAACACACAGAGTAATTTCTGAGGGGAATCTTCTCAGCAATGCTAACACTCAGGATTTTTCAAGAAAGTTGAGAACATTCGACTATGGTGTGTTCATTACTCGATGTACTTGTATTTCTGTATAATTTATTTTTAGATCGTGATGAATTAGCAAAACATGAAAGGCGATTTTAATTTCAAGGATTTAAAATGATTTTGATGGCAATTAGGAGCTTTATCTGGGTGATGAAAGGTTGCTAGCCATGGGTCCTAATTAGCTAACATGTGACATTAGTTCCTGTTTATCCTATCTTCAAATTAGTTGCATACCTTAGGGTACAGGCAGTTTTTCCATGTTTTTGCAGCACTTAATGTATGCTTAATGCTTACTGAATTGATGGGCCATGATGCTCCTTTAATAAGAGTGATGCCCGTGCCACCTCTCTAACTTGATGGTTTCAGAACTGGCCATGTGCCAATATTTTGGAGTTTGTGAAAGTTGGAAAAAAAAGACACTGACTTTTGCTACAAAGAGAATCTGCATACTTGTAGCATTCAGTGATAATAACAGTGTGAAAGAAGTGGAGATTTCATTCCAGAAGGATGTTACTAACACGAGGATGAGCTTAATTTGATCATGATGCTGTCAAATGGAACTGGGGCACATCTTCTACCCCGTGTGTTATCCATGTTGACTTTGTCTTGGTGTTGGAGGTCTGTTTGGTTATCCTCCCACATTTACACTGAGGCTCAGGCCTGTCCCGTGATGTGGCCAAGGTCACGCAGCCAGCAGGTGGCACAGCTGGGATTCTAACCACAGTGAAAATCACAGGGTCTGTGTTCTGACCATGGAGTGTATATGTTAGAATGCATCTCCTTGGCCGCTGAGGCCTGTGCAGGGGATGTCATGCCCAGATGCTCCTGACAGCCAGTTCATTGGGGCCTGCAGAGGACGCCCAGTACCAGGGAGGGCAGAACAAATTGGACAACTCTCCCAGCTAAGTGTTGACAGCGAGTATGCAGATGAAGGTAGACTCTGAGGTGGATTATGTCAGCCAATGGACCTTGAAAGAACTTGCTCAATCTTGGAGCAATGAAATCAACATCGCCGCAGAACTACCAAAACTACTTGGGCAGTGCCCTCGGAACATCCTCCACACTGGGGACTCTAGGGTGCCATTGAGTGGCCATCCCACATCCCTGGGCATTGATGCTGTTAGGCTGCTGGGAGCTGCCCTCTCCCCTTCTGTCCTCCTTTTGTCTAGGAACAGAAAGAAAAAAAATTGGAAACTGTTGTCTCACCCACTTCCCCTGTTCCTTGACCCTTCTCACTGTAATCCATGGTCTACCAGGGCATGTATTTCTCTCAACTATGTAAACATCATCATCATCATCATCATCAAAAAAAAAATTCTGCCCTCTTAAAAAATAAGCTTCCTGAAAGCCATACCCAGTGAAATCATCTTCTATTCATTGGCCAGAAGTAGGTCATAGGACTGATTTGCTGAGTTGTATTTCTGACTGTAGGGAAGATGGCAAGAAGGCCTCTTGGGTTTGGGTTTGCCAAATTTGTCTGATTCTGCACTCAAGTATTTTTCAGAAAGTTTTGGTACAGTATGTGTACATATAAAACCTCTCTGTCATTGAACATAAAGGACGTCTCCTAACGTTGTTGTGTAACTTAGCAGTTTGTTTCAGGGATCGAATCCCGTGTCAGTGCATGTTTGCTAACTTCATTCTTTGTCTCTGTGGGATGTCATGTGGTATAGTGAGTGTAACTTCTTCCTCTGAAGTGCGTGTAGTTTTATGTTACATGTTTTTCAGCAGTCTGTAGAAGGCTTGAGTGTACATTTGTAACAATTGTGTAGTTCACCGAAATGTTTCAGATTCATGCTCCCTATTAATTAATGAAATTTATTGGGCTCCATTATAAAAATCTGATCCTCTTGCTCTTCGGGTTTCGTCAGTGCCTCTGCTTGGAAGCATGCTTCCCCTGGCAAGTGCAGTGAAGCCTCAGCGTGTTCTCATGACTCTGAGCTCTGTGTGATGTGGACTTTCTCTGCTCCTGATGTCTAGGGCGGTGTGCCCTCTGCGCACTGTGGTCTGGCCACACAACGCTCCTTGCCTGTGCTCAGGGGGCTTTCTCTTCTCAGGCCTCTCTTCTCTCTGCCTGACGCTGTGATGGATGGCCCACTCCTGTTGCTCTGGACACTGAGCTGCCGTGTTGTGCAATGTTCCTCCCAACCCCCTTGCCTTGCTCTGTAGCTCCTTATGAAACTCATCATCGTCTGGCATCTTGTCATGTTTGGCACTTCTATTTCTGAAGTTTGCTATGTTATATTCCCTTGAATAGTGTCTTGCACATAGTAGGTATTCAGTAACTATCTGTGAAATCACAAAATGAGTTCTAGACTACAAGCCAAAGCATTTGCTTCACAATAGTAATACCTGTGACAGCTAACGTTGACTGTGGCTCACGACACTACAGTTCCATTTTAAGAACTTCACAAAAACTGATTCATTTAAAAAGCTGTTGCATGGTGGATCCTACTGTGTCTCTCTCTGTCGAGATGTGCAGATAGAGGCATAGCATCTGGTCATGTGGTCCCAAGTCCCGCACATAGAAAGTGGGAGATCCTTAGTGTCTGAGACGTGGTTGGTCTTCCTTGCCCAGCCTTAGCACAGTTTCTCTCTCTAGGAGGCCTCTGATAAATATTTATTGCATTGGAATGAATCATTAATAAAGGGCCATATCATGGGGAACAGATGGTGAGAGATGGAAGAAAAAGGTCAAGATCATTGTGCAAATGAGAAGTAGGGTAGAAATTAGCCAAGGTTGAGGGGGGGGATTGAAATTCCAGGGACGATGGAGGCCCAGCGCCCCTGGATTCTCATTCCCTTAATAGAGGAGAGATGGGATTTACCTGGGTTTTAAGCAAGAGTCTCTTTCAAGTAAGTACACACGGAGGAAGTAAGGTGGGTATCCTTGGGAAAATTACTAATAAGTGACAAGTCATACGTTTAAGATGATGCTTAAAAACTTGTAGGTATAAGATGGATATTACAGAGTTAAATTTTCTCATATTATGAACACAATTGATTCACACCTCTTCAGACTTGAAGTTTTAATTTCAGAATAGTAGCAGGGGAGAAAGTTTTTTTCCTTAACTCGCTGGTAGATAATAATAATAATTAAGGCTAACACAGGAAGAAAACATTGTGACACTCGAACTTTTTATCAGGTTGACACTGTAAATTAAAGTGTAATTTTCTCATTCAGAAACCACATTGCTTCAGATGTGATTACCATGTTCTTGCAGAAGACTCAAGTGACTCACAGTTGAACCTTCACATTTCTTCTTTAAAAATCCTCAGTTTTCCTAAGAAGGGAGAAGAGTTTATTAAGGAGGAATTACTTCAGAGCACTATTGGGAAACGTGTAGGATTTTTAGCTCCAAAAGGATTAACTGGACTGATGTTGAATATCAGATGAGGCAGCCTTTTCTTCCCTTTTGTTCTCTTTTCTCCGGTGCCAGTAAGAAGCTGATGTCATGGGATCATTGCTTTACTCTCTTTAGAGCGGATGCTGAGGCTAAGGTGAAGGTGTCTATCTCAGCATTACAGAGCTTTGTTAATGAGCTTCAGTGACCAGATTCAGGGCTAGTAAACTGGGGGAGAGAAGTTGATTACAGATCTGTTTTCACTCCTGTGCCGAAGCTCGTGTTTGGCTGACTCAAGCTAAGCCATTGTACTGGGGTTTGGGAGGGGGCCTGATAAGGCTAAGACATGGAGGGAGGCAAGTGGGATGAAACATCTCCTTGGGCACTGTTGAGCCTGCTGGAGGAGGTTGTTGAGGTCTTCAGCCAAGGAATCTCTCTGGTGCTGGTCCCTGGGTTTGGATGAATTTTCATGCCCTGTCCTTGTTAAGCTGGACAGCCACAGGCCTCTGCACAGGAGTCCCCCCATCTGGCTTCAGGCTGACCAGCTATGTTGTGAGAATGCAGAATCCATGTTGGGAGAGGAAGGAACTAGGCCCAGTTGGTCCTGCCCCCTTGCTCATGCCAGCTGTCATCTCTCTCGGGTATTATTTGGCATGCAAGTGTTGCCTTGCTCCATGCTGGCTCCTCAGCTCTCTTTCTGTGGTGGTCTCACTGGGTTCCAGGGAGACTCGAGAAGCAGCATTGACTGTGTTGCTTCTCGCTCACTCATCAGGTGCTGAGACCTCAAGTGGGGGTTTTCTCGAAGGATGGTCTGTGTCCACTTGCATCTGGCTCAGCAGACACTTGTTGAAGCATGCGCTCTCGGGTTCCCATGCAGTTGAGTTGCTTGGTGGGAGCCCAGAGATTAGCCTTTTGAAGGAACTCAAAAGGTCATCCAAGGCATGGATCTGACCTTGGTGCCCTCTCCTGAATGTGTTCTCTCTACTTCTGGTACCTTGGTCTGCTTCTGGTTGGAGTACATTCCTTGAGGGCTCATGTGATAGTGGCTTGGTCCTCAGGGTGGCAAAGCTGTAGCAGTGGAATCTTTGCCAGGTGAAGTCTAGTATAGGGTGATGGGCTCATTGAGGACATCACCCACGGGAGGGTCTAGGTAGCTTTCGTGGGACCTCAGTTCATTTTTATGAGAGAGTTCTTTGTAAAGGAGTGAGACTGGCCCTTACTCATTCACTGGCTTCCTTGCCATACAGTCCCTCTGTACTGACGCTACCTGCCATGGAGCTCGTACCAGAGTCCAGCAGACGCTGCCACCATGGCCTTGCACCTCTAGAACTATGAGTGAAATAAACCTCTTGCTAATACATTATCCAAGCCCATGTATTCTGTTCTGGTGCTGGAAAATGGAATGTAGTACTGGCTATAATACCATTCCTGTTCCCTACCAGCTTGCTTCCTTCTGTGGTCTCGTTGGATTTTTTCCACCTACTATAACTCTGAGTTTTTAAATCGGGTAAACTGATTTCTCATTCAATTAGCTATCAGGTTTTGGCAAAGTTCTACGCACAGCGGTTCAGAGAGCTTACATATTGATCCACTTGAGATGCCACTTGCCTAGCAAGTATATAAAATCTTAATTTTCCTTAGAGCTTGCTTTTGTGAAGTACCTCCCTCCTGCTGCCCTGGGTCTATCTGGTCATTGTATTCTGTCTTTCAGAGTAGTTCACATGGCTTCAATTGACCACATTGATCTGATTCATGTTTTGAATGGTGCTGTTTAGAAGCATTGTGGTATGGGCCCAGCACAGTAGCCGAGTGGCTAAAGTCCTCATGTTGCATGTGCCAGGATCCCAAATGGGCACCGGTTCCTGCCCTGGCAGCCCCGCAGTTCATCCATCTCCTTGCCTGTATCCTGAGAAAGCAGTCGAGGGCAGCCCAAAGCCTTGGGTCCCTGCACCCATGTGGGAGACATGGAAGAGGTTTCTGGCTCCTGGCTTCGGCTCAGCTCAGCTCGGCTCTGGCTGTTGTGGCCATTTGGGGCTTGAATCAGTGGACAAAAGATCTTTTTCTCTGTCTTTCCTCCTCTCTGTGTATCTGATGTTTCAGTAAAAAACAATTTTTTTAAAAAAGAAACATTGTAGTACTTACTAAACCTTTTAAAAATTTATTTTCATTTTATTTGAAAGACATACATATATATCTCCATATATATGGAGGACAGATAAAAGTATTATCTTCCATGTGCTGGTTTACTCTTCAGTTGCCTGGAACAGCCAAGCTGGGCCAAAGCAAAGCCAGGAACCCTGAAGGCATTCTGAGTCTTCGATGTCCTGGGTGGGGACTCAAGTACTTGAGCCATCATTCATTGCCTCCCAGCATGTGCATTAGCACAAGTTGTATTGGATGTGCAGCAGCTGGGGCTGGAAGTAGGATTCTGACAGAGGATGTGGGCATTCCAAGCAGTGTCTGAGTCTCTGTCATGCTTATTTCTATTTTACTTTTTTTGTTTGTTTGTTTTTTTTTAATTATTTATTATTTAACTTCATTAATTACATTGTATTATGTGACACAGTTACATAGATACTTGGGTTCTCCCCACCCCTCCCCAAACCCTCCCACCATGGTGGATTCCTCCACCTTGTTGCATAACCACAGCTTATGCCTGGTCCCTCTCTAAAGCATACAGGGTGCTATCCTTGGTCCTGAGAGTAGTGATGGGTGGAATTTAGATGCTCACTGGTTCTTGATGGTTGAATGGATAAATGATGAGTGACTGCCACGAAGTCTGGAGTCCTCAGTTCCTTGGACAATATCGTTGTTGTGTAAAACAGTAAGTGTTTTATATGAATGAGCTGCATTTATCTGGAAGTTTCACAGCCTTTTGACAGGTCAAATGGGGTTGCAGGAGAATATGAATTCCAGTTACTTCATAGCAGAGGGGAACCAGCAAGCCAGGAACCATGTTTATGATCATCTATTGCTTTACATGTATGCACATGCCACATTGTGCAATTTTATTTGTAAATAATACCTGGAAGAAAAAACAGCTCTCTAGGAAGATGGAAGAGTGGGGAGGATGGGCAGCTGGTGATTCCGGATGAGCTCTTCAGTGTTGAATTCTTTTCTGGAGAAGAGGCCAAGTGATAACACTGTAAATGAAAGCTGAGTTTTATGGAAGGGTTGGTGCTCCATGGATGGATTGCTACCTAGGAAACAACTTGAAAACATTGTGAGTTGAAACAGCATCGTGTTGTTGGTTGTAATTGTGGATCAGGGATGCCAGAAGGCTTGGTAAGATGGTGGCTCAGTGTAGAGAAGGGGTTGCTGCCGGTAGAGCCAGTGCGGAGGGTCTAATGTGGCCACTTGATGGGGACAGCTAGCAGGTACCTGTGCCTGCTGTGTAGTCTCAGGGTCTCTCCACATGCCCTTCTCCAGAAGGGTGACTATGCTTCTTCATGAAAATTCAGAACTCCAGAGCTAGCTAAAGGCTTAGTCATGGAAGCTATCCATCTTTAAAGTCCTCAGTCTGGAACCTGATGTGATGTTGTGTGGTATTGTGCAATAGCCTGCTGCCTGCAGGGCCAGCATCCCATATGGACTCTGGTTTGAGTCCTGGCCACTCCACTTCCAATTCAGCTTCATGCTAATGTGCCTGGGCAAGTGACGGAGGATGGCTCAAGTGTTTGGGCCCCTATGCCCATTTGGGAAACCTGAAAGAAGCTCTTGGCTTTGGTTTGGTTCAGTTCTGGCTACTGTGGCCATTTTGAGGAGTGAACTGCCTTCTCCCTCAGTAACTCTGCCTTTCAAGTGAATAACATAATTTTTAAATTAAAAATAAAACAACAACCTGCCAGGATGTTGTTTCTGCTGTGTTTTATTATTCACAGCTTTCACAGAGCCATGTCACTTCAGAGGTTATGGACATAGACCCCATTTCTCTACTAGAGGAGCATCAAAGTGTTGTGGCCATCTTAAATCGGTCACGAGTTACTACCTTTGAAATCAATCTGTCAGCGAAAATGAACTGAAGAGATCTGAGAAGAAGAGAATAAAGGGTTTAAAGCAAAAATAATACTATGGGAATGACTAGAGAAATGTATGTAAGGAAGGGTTATATATGCATTACATTGATTAGTGGGAATATTAATTGCTCCATTTCCCTGGATAGATAGCATATTCTAGGGGTAGAAAAGGAGACATTTTTGACGAGTAGTGTTAGAGGAGTGTGTTTGCGGTGTTCTTTTCTTCATTTAATATTCTTAGTGAAATGTTTCTATGAATCCAGGTTTTCGTTGGGTGAGCTGATGAGGCCAACATGAGAAATGTGCAATGTTCTATGCATGGTCCACCCAAGACAGTCATGCCTGAGGATGTAGCAGAGGGCTGAGACCTTGTCTGGGGTTAAGAGATAGTGTAGCGAAGGTTTCAGATCTTCTCGGGTGGCACTAGACTTACTGCCTGAGGCACTATAGTGTATGCAGATAGTATTAAAGGGGCACAGGGACTGTTGGAGTGGTGGGTGAAGAAGTAATGCAATAAAATGCCTGTCAGTTCTCAAGTTCATGGTACCTAATTACTACCAAGGTGAATTGGCTTACCATGGGCCCTGCAAAGGCTGAGGAGCAGAATGAAAAGAATGCTGAATGTTTCTATCTTCTAAGATGCCTGCTTCCTGGAGAAAAAGGCCTTAGATCACAGAAAATTCCTGTTATATCTTGTGGCTAATGGGCTGAAAAATTAGAGCAGGACCGTCATTTTCTGTGAGTTGATTCATGGTTGTCCGAGAGCAGAGAGAAGCCATGGAGCACCTGATTCATTTGCTCTTGTCCTGTGTCTGGCATTAGAGCTGTATATTGGGGCCATGGCCTCAGGAAGTACTGCGCAGGTTAATTCTGTGTATGTTGCACTTAAATGTGGAGGAGCCAAATTCCAACTGATGTAGCCAGGCAGTATAGTGTAGCCAGAAGGTTAACAATGCATTGGAGCTGGACAGTGTGTTCAAACCTTGGTTTTGCCATTTAATAGCTACAAAAACTCCTCAACTATAACATGGAGATAATAGTGTGCATCTTTTAAAGTACATTTGTGATAATTAAATGCCTCATTGCATATGAAGTGGATATAAGAAATGTCACAAAAGTGATAGCTATTAGCAATCATAGTGTTTGTCTTTTGTAGTTACTCTTGGCATTAGTGATGGATATGAAGTGAGAACTTTCACATGTTTGGTTGAATTCTTCTGGGTTTTCAGTTGACCCTTAGAAGAGAAGTACAAAGCACACACTGACCCTAAAGGTGGGAAATGTTCCCAAAATGTGCTGTACCCTTGGGAAGTAGATGTGGATTTTAGGGCCAGGTGGCTTCACACCTAACTCTGCGTGCATTCACTAATTTGGTGGCTTTTGAGAAGTTTAATTCCTCTCACGCCTATTGGGTTAATCAAGGGGAGGTGACTGTACATGAACAGTTCAGGATAATAGCCATGTGTTGTGATTGAGCTCTGGGACAAGTGGCCTTGTGCTGCCAGGGAAGAAGCTGACAACAGTGACAGATAATGGTAAAGTCAGAGACTTTATGCAAATTGAAAGTTTTATGTGTTGCGTCATGTTTGTTATTTAAGATTTCCTGTTACAATGAAAAGAGGCCAGCCTTTGACTGGCGTTGGATTTTTTGCACTGATTTCAGGGGCACACAGACGCTTTTAAAAATTTACTCATTTGAAAGGTAGAGTTGAGAGAGAGAAAGAAAGAGAGTGAATGAAAAGAGAAAGAGATCTTCCATCTACAGGTTCACTTCCCAAATGGCCACAACAGCTGGGACTGTCAGGACGATATCAGAGGCTTACAACTCCATCCTCTCTTCCAACTGGGTAGCAGGAGCTCAGACACTTGGGTCGTATTCCTCTGCTTTCCCAGGTGCCTTAGCAGAGAGCTGAATTGGAAGTGGAGTAACCTGGACTCCAACCAGCACCTAAGTGGAGTGCAGACGTTACAGGTGGTTTACATGGCTGTACCCAACACTGTCCCCAAGCTCTGTGTGGTTTTGATGGCAGAAGTGCAAGAACAGCATTTGATGGTAGGATTGTAATTTTTCTGTGTGGGGAAAAAAATGAAGTTTTTTTTTTCTTACATCACCACATTGTGTGTGTGTGAGATAGAATGTCAACCAGCCAGCTTCTCTCTTAGGGTATAGAAGGGTGTGAGGCTGTTGACTACTGATCTACTCTTATCAATAGTTACTGTAAAACCTGTATGTGACACTGACTGGACAAGAATGTTTGGACATGACACTGGATGAGATCTTTCTGTCTCATCATCTCCATCTTTTTAATGTTAATTTCATTTTTATTTATTAGAAAGAGAGAATGAGGTAGATCTTGGATCTGTTGTCTCACTCCCCAAATGCTTGCAACATCCTGGCCTGGATTACGCCAAAGCTGGGAGCCTGGAACTCCAAGTGGATTTCCTGTAGTTGACCCATTGTCTGCTGCTCCCAAGGATTTACATCATCTCCATATTTTGTGGAGATTTTGCCTGGATGAAACTTAGCATCTTATTTTGGAAAAAAGACAGAAGTATACCACAGTTTCCATTGGAAACCAAGGGAGTGGAAGATGAGAAGCTGACAATTTGTCTCCTCTTTGAAGCATTCTACCTGGATTTTTATGGTGGGCCCAATAATGATCTCTTCCAATTCCTCCAAGCCTAAGGGCTTCTGTGACTACTGTAGCTGATGGTCTGGCTGACCTTGGAAACTTCTAGGCAACTTATGGAGTGTCTCTTTACATTTTTTTCTCCTTAACTTTGTCCCCGAAGTTCCAGCACCTTTGTGTAGTGAGGATCAACGGATCTCAAAATGAACTCTGCTGATAGATTTGTGAGAGGCTGGGAGCTGTGCCTCCCAGCCAATATATCAGGGACACGGGAATTCAAATGGCTTTTTTTTTTTTTTTGAGGCAAGGGAATATTTCCCAACATGAAAAGGTTGTGAATCATGTCTGGGTACTAATGAAGCTTGAGTTGGTGCTGGCTTTTCTGGGATCTGTTGAAAGCATGAGCATGAATCTCAGGAAGTAGCCTCTTACTGTATGTAGTATTTGATGACCTGCAACTTGTTTCATCATGAATTTCTTTTGTCAGTTATTTTTTTGGGGTGGTGAGGAGTTATTCCCAAGATTCTCATTTGGTAGTAACATTGTTCTGCATGATGATAATTAAATTTGAGCAAGTGTTGCTGTGTCTGAAAGAGGAGCACTCATTCCCCATGTCATTCAGGTCTTGGCTTAAGTGTCATCTCCTCCCCCAACCCCTGCCCGCCTCACTAAATAGCCCCCTTCCCTGTCACTGTTTATGCTCTCGTTATACATCTTCATAAGACTTAATGGTTATCTTTATTTCATTGTGTTTATTTGCCCATTACATGTGTCCCTCTGCTAGGATAGAATTGTCAGGATAGCAGGGACTATTTCAGTTTTGTTTATTGCTTTATCCCTTACCCTAGAAAAGGGGTTGGCTAAATGTAATACACAGACCAAGTCCGGCCATGTTTTGTTTCTGTTCTCCCTGAGAACAAAGAAATACTGTTACTTTTTGAATTGGTTAAAGTAGTAAGACATTTTAAGACATGGCGTCAGGCCCAGCATGGCAGTCTAATGGCTAAAGTTCTTGCCTTGTGTGTGCCAGAATTCCATATGGGCGCTGGTTCATGTCCTAGGTGCTCCACTTCCCATCCAGCTCCCAGCTTGTGGCTTTGGAAGTCAGTCAAGGATGACCCAAAGCCTTGGGAATTTGCAGCCATGTGGGAGACCTGGAAAGAGGCTCCTTGCTTCTGGCTTCGGATCGGCTTAGCTCTGAAGAGCAAACCAGGGGATGGAAAAGCTTCCTTTTTGTCTCTCCTTCTCTCTGTATATCTGACTTTCCAATAAAAATAAATAAATCTCCAGAAAAAAAAGACATGACGTATGTCATGTACATATGCTATCAACAACCCCATGGTATCGATTATATAACTTTTATGGAAAAGATCTATCAACCTCCATGTTGAACTGTAGCCCTTCATCACGCATTTGTCCAGTGAGTGAATACTGGTTGGCCACTCAATTTTAGCCCTACAAGGGCTATTTTTCATTTGTGAGGTGCCTACTATACCTGGAATGATGCCTCATGAACATTAGTTTCAAATATCTTAAATAAGGTCATGTAACTATAGATACATATAAGTATATAGAAATAGATTTAAATACATATAAACATATTCTTGTCACAGAAAACAATAATTATAGGATATTTTTGTATGTTTTAGTTGTAGCACTTAAGCCATTTATACTCAGGAATAATGTAAGTCATTTCATTGTGAACTTTCAGTTATATGGGAGGAATACGTTCAAGAAATTTATTGTAGGAGCTGGTGACTTTTAAGGTATTAATAATTTATATATTTGAAAATTGTTGAATAGATATTAAGAGTTCTTCCTGAAAAAAGTGTAAAATAGTACATTCTATAATTTGTACATATTTGGAAATATAGTGTGTACCAGAAATATATAGTACAACTTATATTTGTCAATTAAAATAATTCAAAAACTGATTTTAATCCAAAAATGAAACTGAATTGAAACAATGCTTACTTTGTAATAAAATATTGCTGCTATATCTGGTGCTCTTTTAAGTATCTAGAATAAAAATATTAATAACAGCGAAGAATATGAAGAATGATGATTTTTTTTTGCACCAATTCTATAGAAGTGTACCCTTTAAAATTCATGTTTTTAAGGTACTCTCCTGGAGTCCCTTATGTTTGAGCTTTTCAAGGCAATGTTTAGAAAATCATGGGGTCAGCATTTGGCATAGTCACTAAGATGGCCCACAACCATTTTCTGAGTAGCTTCCTGTTACTACGTAACCTGGGCGGTGGCAGGTGCTTGCTTAAGTAGCTGAGTTCCCGCCATGCAGGTGGAAGTCTTGGATTGAATACCAGGCTCCTGGTTTTGGCTTGGTCCAACTTTGCTGCTGCTCTTTGGAGAGTGAACCAATGGATGTGAATTTCTATTTGTCTGCCTGTCTCTGTTTCTCTGCCTTTCAAGTAAAATGAATCAACAATTAAAATTTTATTTTAAAAATATCTTTTTTTTTTTTTTGACTCTGTCACAAACATACCCAACTGGATTCACTGTAGGGAGGTTCCAGGGCTCTGTATTTCTGAGACTCTCATTGTGTAATTTTCTTGTTCACAGGGTTAGATTCTTTTTTTTAAATTGAACTATTGACTGCAGCAGAATAAAAGGATCTTGAGGGGGAAGATGGGAATTTGCTCTATCAATGGGGAACAGGAGCACGCTTGTCATCAGGCCACACTCCAGAGCAGCATCCAGTCATACCTGGGGATCTTGTTAAAATGCAGGAAATCTGATTGACATCTAGAGTGGGACTTCAGAGCCCCCATTTCTGACAGGCTGCTCCCGGACAACCCCAGTGATTCCTGTTCTTGGACCCCATTCAGCATTAGACCAGAAGGTGGGAACCTTTTGTTTCTAGAAGATTGGACAGTAAAGAAATCTGAGACATAGTAGATAGACTGATTATTGAATGAATGATTATTTCATGATTGCTCACTCTTAAGACAGCCAGGAATATGGGTGGGGTTCTGCTCACCTTGCAGAAGGCCCTAAGCTGAAGTTTTCTGCGCTGTGTCTTCTCCATACTCACTTCACTTGATCTTAGCCAAAAGGCTGAGAAGCGATTCTATATTCACTTCAATTAACTCTGATAAGCCTTGCCTGGAGGAACCCAAATTGTTACCTCTCTGTGTCAAAGTTATTGCCCCTTTTCACAGTGAATCTTTGCTCCCTTTGCAGTGCTGGGAATAAAGTTGTGGTTTGGCAAACCATTCTGTTAGCTGGTGTGGTGAAGGATAATTCCCATGGCAAGTGATTGCAGACAAAACTCGTGTCTTCTTGTGATGGGAATTTCCTCCAAGAGAGAAACAGTCATTGCTTCTTGTGCCACCAGCCAGAAGACATAGGGACCCAGTAGTGGGGGAGGGACATACACCTTCCTCCTTCTGCTTTGCAGTTTCTGATTGTATAACACTTCATAGAATTTAAAAAATTAAATCCACAGGCTTTGCTGAAGTGGATTTCTTGACAGTATAGGCCCTTATGCGGGAGCTCACTGCAATTTATGTGCAGTTTTGACACAAAAAGGACGGGCAATTTGGTAGGTCTGTTGAAAACATCACAGTGTCCAAGAGGGTTATGTGAAGATGACAAATACAATGTTTCCTGAAAGGAAATTTGCTGAGAAGAAGCCACTAAATGGCCAACTGTGGCTTCTGAACCCCAGGAAGCAGGAGAGAAGACACAGCTGCCGGAGCTACAAGGAGATTGAGTTAAGAACTCCTATGGACCGCTTTGTCACCTCTAAGCACTTTCACCCTCCATGACCTATTATGTCACCTGCAAGCTGCATAATTTTGTACCCATGCAAATCTGCCACTTGGCACCTGGGTTTTGTACTCAGTTCCTCAAAAAAATTTATTCTCTTTCTTTCACTTCAAACAACTGTCTTGACCAGTATGCCTTAGATGAAAAAAAAATCCAAACTTGATAAAGCTTATTGATGAATGATATTATTTATCAGGCCTCTGGAAACCACTGAGTACGGAAGAAATACTTTTGTTTTTAAATAGATATCTGTACTCATTCATTCATTCATTCATTCAAAAAAATCCTTGTGGGAAATTCAAGATAACGGATAAGGAATGAATTAAAAATAATGAACATCAGTTGATGATGGGGTGTAAGGAAGAAAAATAACACAAAATCAAGGACTTGGAGAAGCAGGATATATATAGGGGTGTAATCATTTCAAATGGCATTGCCCGGGAAGAACTTACTGAGCAGGTGTCATTTGGATAAATGTGTATGTAATGAGGCACGGTGTTCCAGGGCACAGGGGAGAGGGAAAAGATGCTATGGAAAGGCCAGAGCATTTAGTGGAAATGGTACTGCATTTCCCATCCCAGAAGTGTAGCATGTTGTGACAACTTCAGTTTTGACCCTAATGGAGATAAAAGATTTTGGAGGGAAGCTTGTGTCTGAGTTATTATCTGGCTTGCATAAGACAGGAATCATTTTGATAGTTGTGTTGATGTGTAGGAAGGGAAGAACCAAAACAGGGAGACCAGGTAGAAGCTGTGGAAACAGCTCTTGCCAGAAATGAGGGGGCTTGCTGAAGGACTATACTATTGTAATAATACAGAGAAAACAAGTGCGAGGGAGGGGAGTGGGGAGGGTGAGAGGAGTAATCCCTGAGCCTATGGAAATGTATCATGAAAAAAATATTAAAACAAATTTAAAAAATGAGGATAGTTTGAATAACAGTAATAGCAGTAAAGGCAGCAAGAATTGAGTAGACTGTGCGAAGGTGTTGTGACATAGAGCCTGTACCATTTTGCTGACAGATGGAAAGAAAGTAGATTGTGGCGAGCAGAAAAGGAGAAGCAGGATGTGAGTATTTCTGTCTTGAGCCACCAGAAAGAAGGGGTTGCTATTTCAGAGGTGAGGAGGTGTATAGGAGGAACAGGTGTGTGGGAGGTGGAAGTGGAGATTGAAAGTTTGATGTGCAGTGCGTTGAACTGAAGTGCTGAGTAGCTATGCAAAGTGTTAGGTGTCAAGGATATAGAGTGGTAATGATCAGGTAGGAGGATGTGGAAGATGATGGTGATGATAGTAACAGCAGTACGTATTATGTTGTATAAGCATAATAAATGTCATTCCAAGACTGCATTTAGAATCCACAGATAACACCAAAGTTTGAAGGACAGGAAAGTGAAAGCTCAGTTTTTAGTAGGAATCAAAAATGTGGCTTTGGGTCCATGGCAAAGTGGACTCAATAGTACCATTCTCTTGAGTCCTGTGGGATGTAGCTAAGGTGGTGGGATTCTACAGTGGTGGGTCCAATGCTGTGTGGAACTGAGCAGAGCCAAGGTTGGACTGTTCAGGGAGGGACGGAGCTTCTCAGACTTGACCTTTTCTGTAAAGTCAGCAATCTGTTAACACACTGATCCTCCTCTAGAGAGTAAAGTGCCTGAGGTTTGGGGAGAGAAACCTGGGTGAACGCCGACTCTGGCTAATGAGGTATGAAGAATTGGGAATCTGTGTCTTTCCCGTCTATATAACTGAATTGTGGATAATTGTCCCACCGATTCTTCACATCTTCATCACAGGTTTAGCATTGAGGCCACTGAAGTTTTTAGATGGGAATTTACTTAAAGCCTTGTAGCCCAGAGTGATAGGAACATGGTGTGTGTTTATGCTCCCCTGGGTTTCTCTGCTACATTTTGTAAAGCAATGAGTTGTGAAAGCAGTGACAGATTTAGTTTTTTTAAGCTATAGATATGAAGATATGTGTTGTGGTTTATTGACAACCATGGGGCAGTAAGTGTGAATGCTACTTGTGGGAAACTTTTGTCCAAAATCATTAAAGAATTGGCACAGTTCTTTCAACTAATTTAAACATTTACATGCCATTTGAATAAGCAAAAAAAAGACGATTGAGTCGTCATTTTTGAAATTACACTGTTATTTGTTTTCTGATCTGGGTTGTCCTCATAATATGAGTGAGCAAGAGGTTGGAATAGAGAAGGAGGAAGGTCAGTTTCATTATTCTGCAGTCTCCTTATTGCTATGCTATTCTGCTTGCCCTTCCTAATGTTTTTCTAGATGATCCTTCCCTTGAATTTAGATGAATATTTGCACATGCTTTCTTATATCATCTCATTTATTTTGCTTCTCTTCCCCCGGAGTTAGCCTTTATATTCCCCTTTTTACACAGAGCGCCTGCTGTGATTCGGTAGTCATGGAGACGCAGGTGGTGGCACTGCTGCTCCTCATGCTTTCTGCTCCCAGGTCCACAGTCTTGGCTTCCCAGGGCACTTGCTCCCCTCTGTCCTGACACCTTGTCCGAGATCCTCCAGCATCTCCGGCCTTGGAGTTCATGTTTGCCTGCATGTCCTCTCTCCCTTTCAAAATCCACCCCACTCACCGTAGTTATCGGTGGACACCTTCCCTACTTGGAGGGGCTTTTTGCTTGGTTTTCGTTCTTTATTTAAAGCCTGTTCATGATGTTGACTTCTAGCCTGTGTCACGGACGCTGTTCTCCCTCTGAAGGTCATATTTACATCCCACACACTGCTTATTCCCTCTGACGTCCCTTCCCTTGTAGACTTAAAGCAAGGACAGGCACTTCTGTGTATCCGCTGCAGAAGGCAGGCGAAAACCTTATGTAGAAGAGCAGCAATGCTCACTGTGTTGACCCGGACCACACTTTGAAAGGCTTCACAGATGGGAAAAGGTTTTGCCTCCCAAGGTCACATTTTTAATTTTTGCGAGTGATGGGGACCAGTTTATAGAAGAGTAAGGATGCTGTTCTTGAACCACTGCTTTTTGTCCGTTCCATTCTGAAGTGTGTGAGGGTTAATGAATAGATACAAATGAAATTCAGTAACAAACGGGGGGCCCTCTGGGGAAGGCCTTAGATCTCAGAAGGCTGTCAAAGAAAGTGTGGCGCTTTGTTCCTGGGATTAAGAGTCTGGAGAGCACTGGTTGGAGAGCCAGTTTAGAGGAATGGAGAAGGAAATATGGGTAAGCAGTGTCTGACTTACAGCAGGCAGCCCCAAGTGGCTGCTCTTGCAGGCTGGTAGCTGAGGGCACAAATCCTGTTTTTGCCTGTGACTGACTGTGTGACTTTAAAATCTGAACTTCCGGGCTCACAAAGTCATCTGTGACTATCAAGATGATACTTTCAGACTCATTGCTTGACTTCATCATGTCAGGCCTGGCTCCTGGCATTCTGGTGCCAGGCAGGGTCATGGTGCCCAAAGTGATCCACACTCTGTTCTCTGGAACTGTGCATCTGGAAGGAGGGGACTTAGCAGGTACAAATCGGGGTCTCAGGAGAGGGAGGTGACCCTGCATTATGCTTGGGGACACACTGTAATCATAAGGGGTCCTCAGTTGTGAAAGAAAGAGGCAGCAGGAACTAGGACAGTGTGAGCACAGCTGAGGACCATGTCACCGCTGGCTTTGAAGCGGGGAGTGGTCAAGAGCCTGGCTGTGCAGGCAGCTGGGACAGGCAAGCAATGAATTTTCCCTTGCAGCTCTATAGTGCTTGCAGCCCTATGGCTGCTGTAATGTGTGTGTGTGTATGTGAGTTGCCCCATTAAGGTCAATTTGGACTTGTAACAACCAGAACTGTAATCAGTTTGCCTTGCTTTGAGGTACTATGTTTGTAATAAGTTGCTACAGCAGTAGTAAGAAATGAGTACAGTGAGTATTGACAAATAATATATCGTTGTTATTAAGTAGGAAGAAAAGGCATACTCATATACTAATTTGTAAAAGAGAAAGAATCATAGGAGTGTCATTAGCCACTAACCGGCCTCAGAAACCTATGTACCCTTTTTTTCTATAGGGGAAGGTAAGAATGGAGAATGTAGACAGTTGGGTAGGGGAGGGTTGTGAAGGATGATGGGGTATAATGAATGGTCCTGGAAATAGAAACTGGCTTGTAAAATGATTGTTTTTAGAATCTGAATGAGCCCAAAAGAGAAATGTTCTCTCAGAAGTCTAGCTGTTTGGGGTGTGGTTACAGACCTCTATCTTGTTCTCTGAAATGGATCATGAGGCTTTGGGATGGCACCTGGGTTTTCTCCTGCAGCCCGGTCTTGGTGCAGATAAGGGAATTCTGGAGGGTTTTGGCATAGGCTGGAGTGAGCAGAAGCAATACAAGCTTTTCCTTTAGATCAAATGCTTAGGATGACCTCAAATTGCCGTATTTAGGAGTTGTCATTCTCAGAGACCTAGCACTCCCATGTCTAACACATCGCTAGAAGTTTAGCACATGAAGCACTAAGACAGTAGCCATGCAGACGAAAGGCAAGTCAGAGCTGAGTGGCCAAGGCGCTCTGGGAGTTCTTCTCTGTGTCTGAATGAAGCCATTACTCTGCGCCTGGGGTCAGGAGGTGGTGTGTGCAGCGCTTTCATCAGAACTAAGCACATGGTCTTCAGTAAGATGCGTTCCTTTCCTTCCTGCCTGCCTGCCTGCCTTCCCGTTTCCTCTTCTCCTTCCTTTCTCTCCCATCCTCTTCTTTACCTTCATGTATTGAAAAGGCAGAGTGACAGCGAGGTAAGTAGAGACAGATGGAGAGAGTGCTTCTGTTTGCTTAGTACATTCCTGGAGCTGGGACAGGGCCTGGCTGAAGCCAGGAGCTCCATCTGGATCTCCCACATCAGTGGCAGGGACACAGGCACTTGGGCCATCATCTCCTGCTGCTTTCCCAGGCACATGAGCAGGGGGTAGATTTGGAAGTGGAGCAACTAGAGCTTGAATTGGCAACCCCATATGGGGTCATTGAAAGTTGTTTCTGTGGGAATAACAGAGTGCCATGCTAAGGATCAGAGCAGTCTGCGGATAAGCAGCTGACTGTGGTCCACAGTTACCTGAAGACTTGCAGATGCTAAGTGAAAGTGTCCTCATTTGGAGAGGATCAGGCAGTGGCTGACTGACAGGCTTTCAACCTGGACTTCATGGTGATCTCTCCAGTGCATCATGTTGATCAACCTTGGCCTTGCAAGGTGGAAGGAAAAAGCAGCTTTCCTTTCATGAGTCCGAATCAGAAATCTGAGATAAAATGTGGAAAATTATTGGGCAGCCAAGAAAAGAGTTTAGGAAACAGCTCAGATTGCTGGTAAATAATCAAGTATCAGGGGAAAAAGAAAAAACCCCAAAAGACTAGTCTCATCAAACCAGGCCTGATTATTGCAATAATGTGTTACAAGACATGATTGACCACATAGCCTCTTTTAAAATGGACTGTTCTAGAACTTTTAATAAGAAATACTCAATGTGAAAAGCCTTTGAAAAACCTCCCAAGACTAGGAAAGTTGAGCAGAGGATTCGCCATCAGACTTCCCCTAACGTGCCTGGTGTGTTCACTGCTTGAAGCCATCGCTGCTGCCTGTCGGGCAAGGAAGCTGGAGTCAGGGTTGGACCCCGCCTGCTTGGAGTGGAATGCGAATGTCTTAGCTGCTAGACCAACTACCCATGGGACATCAGTTTTCAGTTAAGATGACTTCTGTCAAAGTGATGGTGGGCATGATTAGAGCAGTACCTTCTCCTCTGGCCTAGGGGGAACTGGTCAAGCCTAACTCCCACCGCAGTGGTGGGAAGTGTACAGGCACGTTCAGCCTACCCTCTGGCAGAAAAAAAACTGCATAGAAACATGAACAAGAGAATGAGAAAGACAAGGCAAAGAAAGCTTTCAGGGACAACTTTCTGTGTTTTTTTTCTTTCAATTTATTTTTATTGGAAAGGCAGAGATGCAGAGAGGAGGAGAGACAGAGAGGAGCATCTTCTGTCCGATGGTTCACTCTCCAAGCGGCCGCAACAGATGAAGCTGAGCTAATCTGAAGTCAGGAGCCTGGAGCTTCTTCCTGGTCTTCCACATGGTCCCAAGGCTTTGGGCCATCCTTGAAACCTTTTCCAGGCCAAAGGCAGAGAGCTGAATGGGAAGCAGGGCCACTGGGATTAGAACCGGTGCCCATATGGAATCAGGGTGAGGATTTTATCCACTATGCTATCATGCTGGGCCTGACTTTCTGTTTTTGTCTTAATAAACTTTTTTCGCTGGGCCGGTGTTGGTGGTCTAATTGCTAGTTCTCAACCTGCCGGCACTGGCACCCCACATGGGTGCTGGTTTGTGTCCCAGCTGGTCTAATTCCCAATCCAGCTCCCTGCTTGTGGCCTGGGAAAGCAGTGGAGGATGGCTCAAATCCTTGGGCCCCTTCCCCCAGTTGGGAGACCTGGAAGAAGTTCCTGGCTCCAAGCTTTGGACTGACCTTACTCTGGCTGTTACTGTCATTTGGAGAGTGAACCAGCAGATGGAAGATGGCTTGCTTTTCTCTCTGTCTCTCCTCCCTCTTACTCTGTAACTCTGATTTTCCAAGTAAGATAAATAAATATTCTAAAATGATTTAAAAAAATAAAACATCTTCCCCCTCTGAGCCTATAGTCCCATTTTAGCTGGACAGTGAAATAAATTTAAAACCACTAATTTGGGCTAATGTAAGCTAGCTAACATGAAGGTTTTCCCTGAGTCAAAGGAATTTATGTTTAGGAAGTGGGACTGGATTCAGAGAAGGATACTTTAAATACAGGGGCTCAGAGAGAGCTGCGAGATTCCAGCTGGTGAAGATTTTTGCTTTGTTCTAAATCTGACTCTGCTTTAGAATTTTGTCAAAGCAGTGTTCCGAAATGAATTGCGGTAATTGCATTTATATCATTTTATATGAAATAAATCCTTCAAAAACTTGTTTGAAAGAGCTCCCTATGGTTTTTACAATGCACTCATCTCTCCACTGTGAAATATCCATTGTGTGATCATTAGGCTCCATCGTGGTACATGTATTCCACCAGTAATTCAATCCAACAAGCCCCTTTATGGAAAAACTAGGCATTGGTGTGGGGGTGGGATTTTGATCATGCAAGTGAAAGATGGTCCAGAGGAAAGTGTGCTAGAGAAAGCCATCGTGATCCCTAAAGATCTCTTTAGAGACTTCAGGGACAGTGTTGAGCCTAGCATCCCACATTTGGGTGTAGGCTTGAACTCCTGCCCCCAGCTTCTTGCTCACACACACTCAAGGAGACGGAGGTGATGGTGCCGATGAATGGGTTCCCGTCGCCTCTGTGGGACAGCAGGTTTGAATTCTTGATTCTTGGTGCCCTGCTCCTGTTTTCTTGAGATCTGGGGAGCAGATTAGAAGATATCAGCTCTGTATCTGTTTGCCTCTCTCTCTCCATCTCCCCTCCCCTCTCTCAAATAAATGAATAAAATGAAATAAACTTAAGGGAGCCAAAAAAACCTCTTCTTTTTAAGGATTCCTTTTAATTATTCCAGTGAAGAATAATATTTGGGGGCTTGGTGTGATACTCTAGTGGCTAAATACTCGCCTTGCAAGTGCTGGGATCCCATATGGGCACCAGTTCATATCCCAGCTGCTCTACTTCCCATCCAGCTCCCTGCTTGTGGCCTGGGAAAGCAATCAAGGACAGCCCAAAGCCTTGGGACCCTGCACCCATGTGGGAAACCCTTAAGAAACTCCTGGTTTCCTATCGGCTCAGCTCTGGCCATTGTGGCCACTTAGAAAGTGAATCAGCAGATGGAAGATCTTTCTGTCTCTCCTCGTCTCCGTAAATCTTCCTTTCCAATAAAATAAATCTTTAAGAAAGAATAATATTTGGTATATATGTATCTCTGGCACCCCAATGGCACATGAATACTTGGGTGCCTTGGGTGTGTGCTTTCACGGAGCTCATAGTCATTGATATCCAGTGTCTAGCTCCAACTTGGCAAAAAGATTGAGATAGCAATAAACAAATACCAAAAGCAAAAAATCAAAAAAGAATCCTCTTATTGATGGGACTTACTATTTGAAGATTTCCTGTGAGCTTGATACAGTTGGGCAATGAATATTATTTTTAGATTTTTCTGGTGTCTCTGTTTTCATGGCAGTTCTTGGCTGTAGTTCTGTGTGTGTTTGAGTGATCCACCACGGCAAAATTTTGTTGAAACACGTGCTGATCTGGTGGGAATCATAAGACATACTTTTCTATGAGACCAGCTTGAACCTTGGCTTATAAGGGCAGTAGATCATGACAGATCCTATGAAGCCTTGCTTTCTGACCACTGACACAGAAGAACACAGAAAAACACAGAAGAACACAGATGATTTCTGGAAGGAATGGGAAATTCAAATTATCCTTGAATTCTGTTTGTTTTATAAACTTCTAGAAAAGATCTTATACCAACATTACTGTACCTAAGGAGTACTCCACACTCATCAAATGCTGTTCTATTAAGCTGTTTGGAAAGGAAGAAGAGACAACGAGGGATATTTTCTATCCACTCACCAGGTTCCACACATGCATAAAGGTTGCACTGGCACATCAGGACATGGTGGCCTTCAATGTAGTTTCCAGAACAGCCAACCACAAAAGTTGTAGAGCAGAGAGAAATTGCTCCTCCATTGTCTGAAGGTTCCTGGAAGGCATTGACAAAGAGGAAAGAGAAGAAAAGGTGCTTGCGTTTATTAATGGGTTAAAGGGGAAGATCACAGCGTGGGGGCCGGTCATCTAGAATGTAGTTATCTGTATATTGTGGCACTTAACTGCTGAGGTCTCAGCGTTGCTGTAGGTACTTGAATCTGATCACCATATCACATCACTGTCCTCCATTTTCTGTTCCATGGGTCCCCTTGGTAAATGGCGAAATCCATCTATATGCAATTTATGCTTTTAATTTGTCAAAAAACAAAAAAGGGTGGGTGAGATCACCATTTCCACATTCTTTTTTTCCTTCCTATATCTGAGGGAAGGAGGGAGATAAGGGGAGAAGCCACACCCAGCCTCCCAAACATCCCAGGGTCCCTGGTGTGGGACATGCTCTGAGGTTCCTACTCAAGAGGTTTCGATAGTTCAACAGTTCTTAATTACTGTTGATCTCACCTCCCCAAGCATGATGAAATCTCTCCAGAATCCACTGGTTGAAATAGTCCAACTTAGAGTCTCTGCCCAGATGTTCACTGCCAACACTTGGCTGAGGAATTTGATCAATTTGTTCTGATCTCCATGTTGTGTTATGGTACCAGGTGTCCTCTGCAGGCTCCAATGTGCTGCCATATCCTCCATGTACACCCGGACATGCCATCTACTGCTCTGTCTAAGCCATTGAGGAGGCCAGGCTCTGACAGATGCACTCCATGGTCAGGCCATGGAACCTGCAATTCTTTCCATGGTTGGCCCTGCTCATTCTGCTTCCATTCTGGCTCATGAAACCACTGGGTGTGACAGCCTAGCCTGGTGTGACCTGTGCTCCAGCCTGGTTTCTGCATTTGCCAGTGAGGTAAGGTTTGCTCGGCCATGCCAGGTCCACCCCCTTCCAAAACCAACTCACATGTTTGCCAACAGTTGGAGCTACTTTATCCACCTTGCCCGACCCCCATACCTGCATGACATGGTCACCTATAGGAGCTATGACCCACTAGGGGAGTTTCCCTGGTTCCCCCTCTCAGCCTACTCCCAGACCCAGATCTCATACATGTCAGCAGGTGCTAAGCCTTTGCCTGGCATAGCCTGCCTCTCCATCTTAGCCTTGTGTGAGCTGGAGAATGTTGTGGCCCAGCCCTGTTTTAGGATGCACATGTGGGTCCTTCACCCTGGATCTGCCCAGACTATTTTCAGTCCCTATACCCGTGAGCAATGGCAGGTTCCATGGTCACACCTAGCTCTGCCCATCACCACTCCAACTCTTGAGCTAAACAATGGGACTTGTATTTCCAATGGGTTTGGCCCACACATCCCCCACAGAATCTGCCCTTGGACCTGGTTTTCTTGTGTGATGGTTAGTATCATGGCCCTGGCTAATGTAACCCATCTCCTATTTCGACGTTCAGTCAGGTACTGGGAGCTAGCCCTGCTAGACAGGTCCCTAGCCCTAGCTTTCATGTGGACTGTCATGTGGTAATCAGCAATGTTTCATGCTAACAAGCCATGCTTAGGACTCCAGTGTGGGCTGATATATCAATCTGATCCATACAGATCATTGGGACTGTCCCCTCTAAACCACCAAGTCTCAGTCCCCTCACTTACCTGCAAGTACAATAGCCCTGTTGTTGGGAGTCCCTCAGGATTCATTCCTTACCTACATGTACAGTGGCCTTATGCATGGATGTCCCTAGGCAGTAATTCCATACCCCAGAGACCTCAGAGCTCACCACGGGGTGGCCAGCGTGCAAGCTGGCAAACCCAGAAGCCTGAAATTCACCCACCACTTAGCAGCGGTGGCTGGCGCTAAGGTCCCAAGCATTGAATCTGACCTGACTCAGGTACCCCCCAGAAGCCGCCATGCTGTTGGGAGCTCCATCTACCCAAGCCCTGAGGTCGAACTCACCTTGTCCCTTTCCACCTAGATGTTGGCAGTAGGCGGAGCCAGGGACCTGGGCTGCCGAGGCTTTCACGGTGTAAGTGGAATGCCTGAGTGCCTTAGGTCTATGAGCAGGAGGAAGTGACAGCCCTGATTCATTAAGGAAAGGCCAATGTCCTTGCCAAAAACCCAGCTGAGTTTATTTGGGCCCCGTGGTTTAAAATGGTATTTGTAAAGCCAACTCACTGGGAGACAGCAGCTAGCAAATCCTGAATAGGATAGGGTGGTGAGAGGAATTCAGTCACTCCGTATAAATAATGCTCGAAAACCCAATGAAAAGAATAATGCAATAAGCACTTGAGCCAAGTTTCCTCTTGGGAACAATTCTGGACAAGTGACAGTGATTCTTGCTGAAACATATGTAAGAAGTTGCAACTGTGTTGACCGTTGTCACTCAGCAGGATACCTAACTGAGCCTCATAGGGTTTATATCAGAAATGCTTCCAGTAGGCTGCATCTGTGGTTCATCTTGGCACAGCTTCAGGCCTAAGTCTGACACATTGCTTTGCACATACTAGGCTTCTAAATACTAAAGTTTCTGCTCCATGACTTTGTACATTCTCTTCACCATTTGCATTACATTCTTGGGGTCAGTGTTTATTTTCACTGGTAATTTAGAAAGATAACTTAGCCTTAAGTAAAGAGGTGGTTTGAAAAAACTGTTCATTCCTACTGTGTTGTGTTTTTTTTTAAAAGCAAACACAATGCATTCTTATTTTGTTAACATGAATCACAATAGGACTGCAACATTAATACCAGTAGAGATTTTCTACAGGCAGCTACCATTGCAGTCTAATCGGAGAAGCATTTGCAAATACCTTTTCAAGTGAGGGATTTGACAGCATTACCTTTAAATAGAAGAGAGCTGTTAGGCACTTACCTTGGTTTAAACATGTCAATATGTTCTCATTTTTCTTGTGAATAAAAAGTTACAGATGGGTAACACACCTGTATGAAGAGGCATGGGTCCTGGGAATGTGCCTTTTATGCTTTGGTCTTTGTGGTAAGGTTGCAAATTCTGAGTGGTGGTGGTGTTCACTGCAGGGGCAGGTGCCTGGAAGAACTCATATAATTGGTTGTGCACATCATTCAGGCCTTGTTTTCTCGCGTTTAAAAAAAGAGAGTGTTGGGGTTGGGGGAACTGGCTTCACGCTTCACCAACCTGCAGTCATCATATCTTGCTGTTGCTTTGACGTTGTGCTTATGACTTCAACATCATCTCTAATGGCTCTGAGTTTGCACCTAAATTAACAGCATGGTATACTTTGGCAGTGGTTCAAAACTGATTGATTTTTAGTCATGTTTTTCGGCATCACTGGATGTATGGATGACATTATTATAGAATTTCTAAAAGATTTTAACTTGTAAGTATTGACTGTTTAAACAACAGCAGAACAGTGAGCAAAATGATTTACAGAATTGATTTCCACAAGACTGATGATGTCCATAGGTATTTGTATACCATCTAAATTGGTACTGTCAGTTGGTTTAAGATAAACACTGTGTATAATTCTTTGGCCTATAGACTTTAAGACAAAATTATTTATTTTTTGTTTTAAAGACATATTTGTTTATCTGAAAAGCTGAAATCTATGGGGAATGCATGTGTGTATGTGTGTGTGTGTGTGTGTGAGAGAGAGCGAGCGAGTGAGCGAGCGTGAGCTAGCTCACATTCATGGCTTCACTCCCAAAGTTACCACACTGGCCAAAGCTGTCTGTCATGTAGGTGTAGGGGCCCAAGCATTTGAACCATCCCCTGCTGCCTTTCTCAGCCATTAGCAGGGAGCCAGATCAGAAGTGAAGTGGTGGAGTGAACTGGAGTTAAACTGGCACCTACATGGGATAGCAATGCTACAGGCAATGATTTAACCACTGCACCACAGTGCTGGCCCCTGAAATGAAATTCTTTGGGAAATTTTTTTTTTGCCTACCAGTTAAATTGCCTGTATCCCATAGCAAAGTGCCTGGGTCCTAGTCCTAGCTCCAGCTCTCAATTTCAGCTTCACTGATGTGAACCTGAATGTACTTCAGGATATCATAGTGATACTGATCTAAGGACAATACTTTATTGCACAGGACCCTAAGGAACACTGCAAGATAGCAAGCATTGCTTGTGACAACCAGTTCTTGTGACAACCTGAAATGCCCAGCATGTCTATATGTAAGCATTTTATCCCAGCTGTAGGAATTGCTCATGTGCCTGAGAATGCCCTGCTCTCTAGACTGGCAGGTGTCATGAGCTACATGTTTTGGCTTTTATTGCTTACCAACCACTTTTGTCTCTTGGTAGTCTCTAAATCAAATTTTAAGGTCTAGAAGAAGATGGATGCAGCTTGGTGGATTCTCATTTCATTTTGGGTTTTACAACTTCATGTCCAGCATCTCAGTTGCTGGTTCTGCACACTGCTATAGTGAACAATGGGCAGAGATAGCAAAGGAATGAGTCAGCAGTGTCAGGAGGAATGTTTGATGGTTCCAGCTTTTCATGCTCGACACTAGAGTGGCTGTGTATTCAGTGCAGGAAAGAATTTGTTTCCCTCTGCTAGTTCTGTCTCCAAGAATAGTTTCTGGTACATGTTAACACTGAATATCTTAGTTCATTTGGTTCTCTGCAGAATAGCATAGTTGGGTGAGTTAGAAACCACAGAAATGCACATTTCACAGTGTTGGAGGCTGAAAATCTGAGACCAGGCTGTCTACATGATCCTATTGTGTTGGCCCTCTCCTGGCCAATGCGTCATGGCATCTTTGAATGGTGGAGAGCAAAGAGGGGAAGTAAGCTCCTGTTGGCCTTTGATAAGGGGACTTCTCCTATTCTGTCTCAGATCGCGTCTTACTCTGATCTCTTCCCGATGCCCCCCATCTCCTAGTGCCATCACATGGGAAGGGCGGGAGGGTATGATGTTTCAACATGAAGTTTTGGAGTACAGAAACATTTAGGGCATTGATCAAGTCCTATTTAATAGTTAATGGCAAAAGTTTTTATTCTAAAATCCTTAACAATGGGATTATTATATATGGTATTGATATGCAACAGAATGTTAAAGTTCATGCTCAGGGCTACTACTTCCTTGGAAATGTCACTTGAATTGAAACAGTTCTTGTTTCTTGTATGTTGCTTCCGACAGTTGTAAAAGCAGACAATTCAATATATGGAGACCAGTCACACAATGCCTTCCCTACTAGTGAACTCAAGGAAAACTAATTTTTGCCTTGCCTAAAAACAAAACAAAACAAAACAAAAAACAACCAATTTCAGACTTGAATGAAAGTGTTTTCTGCATCTTGATTCCCAGAGTATAAATTATAAAATGAGATACTGTGCAAGTCACTGGTATGTTGCTTTTCTACGATGTTCCAGGTGTTGTCGGGTGCTAAGAGTCACCTAAATGCAAGACACGGTATATTCAATTTTTTTTTAAAGATTTATTTATTTTATTACAGTCAGATATACAGAGAAGAGGAGAGACAGAGAGGAAGATCTTCCGTCCGATGATTCACTCCCCAAGTGAGCCGCAACGGCTGGTGCTGCACCGATCCGAAGCCGGGAACCAGGAACCTCTTCCGGGTCTCCCATGCGGGTGCAGGGTCCCAAAGCTTTGGGCCGTCCTCGACTGCTTTCCCAGGCCACAAGCAGGGAGCTGGATGGGAAGTGGAGTTCCTGGGACTAGAACCGGCGCTCATATAGGATCCCAGGGCGCGTTGAAGGCGAGGACTTTAGCCGCTAGGCCAGGCTGCCGGGCCTGGTATATTCAATTTTTAAAAATTATTTTTGAATAGAGAAATACATATTACTTAAAGATATAATGTTTAATACATAACTAATCTCTTTTAAAATAATATTCTTTCTGGAGGTTGTGCTCTTTGATGCTTTAAAAATATACTGGTGGTTAACTTTTTTAAAAAAATTTAAACATTTTTATTTTATGATACAATTACATAGGCTCTGAGATTTCTGTTACCCTCTTTCCAAATCCCCCCACACTCTGGGGCGGGGGGTTACATTTTTAAAGATTTTTCTCTGCAGGTTGAATTAAGTTCATGATGCTTCCTGGAGCAGTGGAGCAGAGCTGCTTTCCCAGTGATGGTTGAATTAAATAAGTGGCACTTGAAGAAAACCATTAGAACAGTAAAGATCCTGAATGTTGGCAAGGCAGAGCATTTACTTATCTGATGGGGTTCCAGACGAACATTTCACGTCCCTTTCTTCTCATTTTCTGAATCTACCGGAAGCAAATAAGCAAGTCAGAGGGGAAATAGCACGTTAGTTTGACTTCTAGTAACACAGGATAAAACGGGCTACTTGCCATTTCCCTTCTTGTGCCAGGTTTTGTCCTAGGGCCTCCTGCATGGCAAACCAGACCCACCTGACAGATGTGGCTGATCATGTCCTTCATCTTGCCCCTCAAAGGAAGGCAGTGATGCACAGAGACTGTGAATAAGTTGCTTTTATCCAGGGCAGTAGATGGGCCAGTGGGTGCTACCATCTAGCCATGTTCCTAGTCAAATGGAGTGCTCCTTCCCCCATTTGGAGGAGTGAGCGCAAGCTGGGAACAGAGAGAGGAGGTTTGTAGCACCAGTTATCCATTTCTCCTCTTACTTCTCATTACCTGGCACAGAGGTTGGTAGGCATTAGCAAATAGATGGCTAGTTGCCACATGCATTTCTCTGTTGAAGCCTAGTAACTACAAACTATTTTGACTGTGGCTGCAGCCAATCCAAAATGAGCTACCGGTGTTGCTAGTAACGAGAGACTTTTTATACACCATGTTTTCAGAGGGCATTTCAGTTATTCAATTAGAAGGGAGCAAGGGAAGAAGTCAAAGTACTCAGAGAAACTTTCACAATAGGAATCCTCTGTTGGGGTGTTCCTCCTTGCATTGTGCAGATCTCCATCCTCACAGAAAACTTGACTTCTGATGGGAATTTTTGAAACAAGAAAGTACGTGCCAGTGGTTGAAGCTATATTTATGGTAATGTGTTACAAAGATAAAATCTTTGAATTAAAATGGCTGACTTCCTGGCCATGCACCCACTCTTTAAAAACTGGAGTTACTGAAGCATTAATGCTTTGTGAGAAAGCTTCATGTGTCTCAGGTGCTCTTGTATGTTAGCTCACTGTATGCTGGAGGATTCTCATTTCTCCCCATGTGTCAAATGGTTTTCTGCATGCAACGTGTTGTTCAACAACAGTAGTGTTTTGGCTTCTCTTCGACGCAGAATGCCTCTAGGACGTGCATATTTAAGACAACTTGAGGCCATCTGCTGCTCGATTGCAAGAGGATGAAGAATAGTTTTCATCTTAAGCAAACCCTTGCTTCTCACTCCAGAACACATCCTACAGTGTTTGTCTTCCATTGCACTAGATTGTGTTGTTTTTAAACTCAACTGGTTGATTACTTAGAACTTTTTAAAAAAACAGATCCTTCTTGCTATCAAAGAGAGTCAACGTGCTGCCTTTTATTTCTGGGCCAATGTTCAGGGCGCTAAACATGACAAAGATTCATTTTGACCTTCTGATTTTGCATGTAAATTAAGATACTTGCAGCAGAAGGCTCCATATTTTCTTCCAGTTCATGTGTAATGCCAACAGATTGGTATGAATCAAAATGGAACACTTTGAAGCACATACCATTTATAAAATGTCAATTGCAAAAAGCAGGAATGCATATAAAACTTAGTTGGTGGTATCAATTAGGTTTCTCTATTGCTGAATACCATCATTGTCAATTTTTGCACCAGAGTGGAAAAATAATGTCATCTTTCTGTGATTTTTTTGAATAAATCTAGTGAATGTAGATGAGTATCAGTATTCTTTAACTGAATTTGTCTGAATAAAACCCTGAAGTTACCCTGAGTCTTGGACCACACTAGACTCGGGAAAAATGGAATGTTGTATACAAGGTGGGAATGATTGGGATACTATCCCAATTTAGATTATGGGTTTTTTACTGTCTATGAATAGACTTTCTTAATTGTCTAAATTACAAGCTGGCAAACTGGACATCTAGCTGCAATTTCCCCCTGAACTATGTAAGATTAACCTTTGTTTTAGGATTTTAAAGATTTTTTAAAGAGAGTATGTGGGTGTATGTTGGTTTATTTTCCAATTTATATCAACAGTCTCCAACTAGTGGCAAAGTTGGGTGCTGGAAACTCAATCTGAGTCTCCCACGTGGGAGCACAGGAATCTAACTTTTAGGTACTGCTGTTGCCTGCCAGAGTCCACATTAATAGGAAGCTGGAGTCGGGGGTTCAAAGCAGGAATTGAACTCAAAAATTATGATGTGAAACACATGTGTCTTAATCACAAGGCTAAAACCCTGCCCATAATCTTTATAGTGTTAACTAGTCATATTGCAATATAATTATTTTGGCACTGATAGAATAACCTTGATTTTTGTAGCCTGGCCCATGGAAACTAAAATATTTAATATTTGATCTGTTACAATGCTTTCCAATGCTTTGGTTAAAAGGGATTTGCTGGTATCATCAGCTATCTTGTAATAGGAAAAACTTCATAACAGTGTGCACTGAGAGTGGAGGAAGGTTTAAAAAGTTTCTTGACCTTGCTTTCCAGAAAAGCCACTGGACCACCCTCATTGGAAAAGAGGGTTGGGTGATGGCCAGCGTGGACCTGAATATTCTTTGCAAAGGCTGCAGCAAGATGCCCAGGGATTCCTGGCAACGGTCAGGACTGCATCAGCAAAACAGTAATTTCTCCTACTGTTTTGATCAAGGGGAATGTCAGTGTGAGGCTCACTTGGAAATCCACTCACCAATGAGAGTGAAATAAAAAAGATACTCCTGAAGTCTTCTGTCTGGAAGAGGAGTGTTGTTAGATTCTGGGATCTTGAAAGAGTGGCTGTGCATGTGAATGGTGGGACATTTGACACTTGAAAGGTGAATAGTTAGCTTTGCCACTTTTGAAGGGATGGTATGTGCCGTCTTCCTCTCAGGTGACTGCCTCTTCCCATGACTTTGATGGCACAGCTGATGTCCCATCATTTTGATCTCATAGCTTTGTATTTTCCTTAGCCTCGTTTTCAATTCTCTGTCTCGTTAATGATGATTGCAACACATTTCCTCCCGTTCGTCGTTTCTCATTAAATTTGTGGAATATGTACCTGGCACATGAACTAGCTTTTCTTTCTCTTTGGAAGATGTGAGAAACATTCAAATCCATTGTAATGATGCCAGGCCATCGATAGCTGAGAAGCAAGTCTAAGACAGACCTGGTAGAGGAGGGGGTGTTGGACTGATTGGTAAGGAAGTCTGTGTTCCTGAGTGGGCACAGTTGCCTGGGCGCTTGGTGACTCACTTTGTCTTGCAGGCAATGTTGAGAGAATGGATAGAATGCGTTCTGTTTCCCTGTGCCTTGTTAAGTTTGATTCTGTAGATAGCAGTAGGAGAGAACGCTGATAATGAAATTTGTGTTGAGATGGTGGCTTACTTGCCGGGGTTCAGGAATAGCAGTGTTATTGTGTATTTGCTTCTTTCTGCTGCTGTAACAAAGGACTGTGAACTGAGCTCTCAGAACAATACCAGTTTATCGTCTTCTGGTTCAGGGGGATGAAAAATCCTGAAACCAGTATTGGTGGGGTTGGTGTTTCCTTGATGCTGTAGCTGAGAATGAAAGTACTTCTTTGCCATGCTGGTTTAGAAAAGCTGTCACTCTGGGCTTGTGGATCCACCTCACTGTTTCCTGTGACTTATAATTGGCCACTGTAGCCATTTTTGAATGTGGGTCAGTGGCCTATGCAAGGTTACATTGTGTTATCAATCCTCATTCTCTACTTTTTTTTTTTAATAAAAAAGATTGTATTTTTATTTGAAGGGCAGAGAGAGAAGGAGACACACAAAAAGAAAGATTTTTCATCCACTGGGTCACTCACCCAGTGGCCACAATGACTGAAGATGAGCTGCTTAAAAGTCAGGAGGCAGGATTTTCTTCTAAGTTTCCTGCATGGTATAGGACCCATGGCTTTGGGCCATCCTCTACTGTTTTCCCATACCAGAAACAGTGAGCTGGATGGGAAATTGAGTAGCTTGGGCACAAACTGGTGCCCATATGGGATCCTGGAACTTATAGGCAGAGGATTAGCCTATTAGGCTATTATGCCAGCCCCACTACCATCCCCCGCTTTGTTTCTATGGATTTAACTACTACTGGCACAAGTATCTAGGTATAGGTGGATTAAACACTGCCCCTTTTAATGGCTGGGTTATTTTTTTTCCATACTAATATCTTTTTTTTTTCTGTATCTGAGTTAAGGGGATAGACAAAGGGAGAAGCCCTACCCAGCTTCCCACCCATCCCAGGTCCCTGATGTGAGGCATGCTCTGAGGGTCCTGCTCAAGCAGTTTTGGTAGTTAAACAGTTCTGAATTGCTACCAACTTGCCATTCCAAGCATGATGAGATCTCTTCAGAATCCACTGGCTGACTTAGTCTCTTCATGGTTGGGGTTCTGAGATCAGCAGTTCAGTTGGAAGGATCCTCAGAGAAACTTTGTCTGAGGTGATCCCAGACCTGATTCTTGTGTGTGCTTGCCAGTACAGGGTCCAGCGCCATCCATCGCCCCAATCAGCTTATGCACATGCTGGTGGTTGCAGTTACTGGGTCAGTTCTGTTTCTAGCCCTATCTTCCATGCGAACTAATGGGTGTTGCAGTCCAGCCCGGTCCTGCCCACTTCATATTTGGCGCTCACGCAAACCAGTGGTAGCTGCAGCCTAGTTGGGGTGACTCCCAGAACCCTCACCAGACCTGCCCCCTGCTTCCCATGCTTGCCAGAATGTATTGCAGACTTGTTCAGTCTCTCCCACATCCCATTCAGCTCTCGTACATGTCAATGGGCATTGAAGCCTAGTTCAACCCAACCAGCCCTACTATCCAATCCACACACATACTGGCGGGGTGCCTTTCTGCCTAGCCACCCCTGCCCCTGTCCTGATTTTCATGCTCTCCAGTGGGAGTGGTTACCCAAGAGGGAGGGGCCCACTCTCTCCTGGGCCACTCCCACTCCTGGATTATGCACTCTCCAGGAGGTTCTGGAGTTTAACTTGACAGAATTAGCCCCAAGTGGGCTGTCTTATTTTGTTTCAGAAAATGTCTTCATGAGTTATCTGTGAAGGTAGCATGTGCCAGAATTTCCTTCACTTTTTTTTTAAATTTGTACATTTCTTGCAAATGTAGATCACATTTTAAAAATTTTTATTTATTTTTATTGGAAAGTCAGTATACAGAGAGGAGAAGAGACAGAGTGGAAGATCATCCGTCTAGTGATTCAGTCCCCAAGTGGCCACAATAGGTGGAGCTGTGCCGATCCGAAGCCAAGAGTCTCTTCCAGGTCTCCTGGATAGGTGCAGGGTCCCAAGACTTTGGGCCATCCCCGACTACCATCCCAGGCCACAAGCAAGGAACTGGATGGGAACTGGGCCACTGGGATATGAACCAGCGCCCATATTGGATCCCGGTGTGTGCAAAGTGAGGACTTGAACTGCTAGGCTGTTGTGTCAGGTCCATAAATCACATTTTGTTAATTTTTTGTCAGCAGACATGCAGGTTGTTATATCTTTTGGCATTAAAAGTCTTTGCACATGCTGTTTTGTGCTGCTCCCTAGCCAGGCCTGTCCTGCAGCCCATCTGGCTGCTGTGTACCCCATGGGTGCTGCAGCTTAGCTTAACTCTAACCATCCTTAGACATGGCCTGAATGTATGCTGATGGGTACTGCCACCTGGTCCTGGCTTACCCACCCCCAGCCCTACCCTTTATGCTCATCAGCAGGAGCTTCAGCCTATCAGGGGAGTGCCCACAGTTCCCGCCCAAGATATTACACTTGTCAGTGGGTACTGTGGTCTAGCCTGACATGACTTGCACCCCAGTCCCAGCACTTGCCAGCTGGTGCTGCCTTTTGTCCAATTTTAAGTGGAGTTTTCTTTTCATTATTTTGCTGGTGGTTGTTAACTCATGGGCATCCTTCATGTATTTTGGGATTTCAACTCTTCTTCAGATTTATTTATTTGTTTATATGAAGTCAAATTGACGCAGTGAGACACTGAAGTACAGATCTTCCATCTTCCAGTTCTCTCCCCAAATGGCAATGTTGACTGGGGCCAGTGTAGGACAGGGTTAGGAGCCCAAGCACTTTAGCCATTTTCCACTGCTATCTGAGACCATTAGCAGGGAGGTAGATCAGAAGTAGAACAGTTAAGACACAACTTGGTGCTCATATAGGGTGCTGGTATCTCCAATGGCAGCTTTACATGCTGCGCCACAACCCTAACCCTGGGATCCAAACTCTTATCAGAGATTGATAGTTTCTATTTCCCATTTGTTTTTCACTCTGTTGAGGGTGTGTTTTGATGCATGGAAGTTTCTAGTTTTGATACAATTGAATTACCTTTTGCTGCTTGTGCTTTTGGTATTACATCTAAGAAGCTGTTGCCAAATCCAAAGTTATGTAATTTTCCTATTTCTAAGAATTTTAAAGTTTTAGGTTTTGCATTTAAATATTTTAACCATTTAGTGTTATGTAGAGTTTTAAAATGTTGAAGAACAACCCTGCTATATTCTTTTTTGGAATTTGTAATATGTGTATGTGTGTCTAGTATGATAATGTATGGTTTCTTTGAACTCTATGATTTGGCATTTGTTCCTCTATCATTTGATCATTGTTTTTATTTTTAAAGTCCTAATCACCAACATATGCCTTCCTCCAACCAGAACATACGCTGTCGAGAACCTATAGAACTAAACCTGGGGTTTTACACATTGGTTCCTATTCCATGTAAGCAAAGGGAGCATATGGTAGTTCTGTGAAGGCCGAGTTAACACTAGTTATGGCTTCAGGTCCAATTGAGAGCTCCAGGATTCATTCCTTCTGAATGTTTAGCCTCTTCTTTCCTGCACTGTCTCATTTTTACGTCCCATGTGGTGTGAAGATGGTGACAGCAGCTCGAATCCGACATCCTCTTGGACTTCATTTCAGGGGGTAGAATGATAAAAGTTGTGTGCATGAGAACTTGAGTTAGCTCCAACGGGGTGTGCTTGGGAAGACTGAAGTCATGAACATAGCAATATGCTGGTTTCTATGGCTGGGTCGAAAGGCAAAGCTTTGACTGTGGTGATACCAACTCACATCATCTGTACCTGAGGCTAGAAGACAGGACTCCATCGGAACCACAAGACTGAGAGCAAGGAAAGAGCATCTTATCATAGGAGAATTTGGATTGCTGTTAACATTATCCCCGGCCTAAACTAACACTTGTCAAAGCTCTCCTTATCTAGCATGTCTTTGTCCCTCACTGTTGCTAAAATCTGATTCTGCTGTTTACTATCCAAGTAAAATCTTCACTTTTCTGAGTCTCTCCTGATACACTGTTGGCACAAAATAATCTCTTCTTTATCTGGGTAACTCAGGTTTTGTTTTTTTTTTTTGGTAACAGACATCTAAAGTGTTATTGATTCCTAGACTCTTTGTAGTGAGCCCAGAAAGGCTGATAATTTCCTGTGAGATATTTATAATGAGTGTTTGTATATATATGTATTGATTCTGTGTCTGATTATCTAGTGAGAGGAAGAGAGAGAGAGAGAGAGAGAGAGAGGTCTTCCTTTCCCCAAAAGGCCACAATGGCCAGGGCAGGCTGAAGCTGTGAGCCAAGAACCTCTTCCAGGTCTCCCACATGATTGCAGAAGCCTGAGGACTTGGGCCACATTCTACTGCCTTGCCACGTGCATTAGCAGGGAGCTGAATTGGAAGTGGAGCAGTGACTCAAACCAGCTCCCATATGGGATGGCAGCGACACAGATAGCAACTTAACCTGTTACACCACAGGGCTGGCCTCCACGATGCAGTTTATGCTTTTGTATTATGATAGACTGAGCTCGCTGACCTTGGCACTTGAACATAAATAGGTGAAATTGGAGAGCAGTTCTGTTAAGAGTATGTTTGTTGTTAATCTCAGATTCATCCAGTGATTATACCATGAGGTTGCTCACAGGTGGATCCACAACATGCAGCCCAGAGTCTAATGTAGAACTGGCGTGGAGCACATACTTTTTGAAAGTGGGAGCCCTTGGAATTTATTTTACCTCTAATTGATTTATACATTTGCATTTTTCTTCTAAACAAGAGACCCGTGAGTAAGTCAGAAACCCAGATTCCAGGGTCTGTGTTGTGGCACAATGGATTAAACCTCTGCTTTTGATACTAGCATCCTGTATAGGAATGATGTTTGGGTCCTGGCTGCCACACTTCCAAGTCCAGCTCCTGGCTACTGCATCTGAGAAGGCAGCAGGAGATGGCTAAAGTACTTGGACTCTCATCATTCCCATATGGGAAACCAGAATGGGGTTCATGGCTGCTGCTTCAGGCCAACAGTTGTGGCTGTTTGGGGGGTTGAACCAGCTCTCCATTATTGCTTGCTCTGTGGCTTTGCCTTTTAAGTAGATAGATAAATTAGAATAAAAAAGCAAAGAAAATGCCAGCCTCTATCCCTTTTACCTCTTTGTCCTAATTCCTCATTAAATTCCACACTTACCGGAAGAGCGTGTATTATGCATGTTCTGTCAGTTACTTGTAAAGTTACGTTTGCAAGTGCTAGTAAGCCAACGGCAGCACTGTGAATTTAACTTTTCTGGGTTAATTGTGATTGTACTGTTGAGGTGTAAGCACTATTCAATAGCAAGTTTTAATTTAGGCATTTGATAGAGTATGATTTCTCATGTATACGTATACCCACTTTTGCTTTTTTCCTCTTTTTTTTTTTTTTTTTTTTTTTTTTTACGGAGCAAAATCCTAAGACTTGTATTCCTGTCTTAGTGGAATTAGTTGGATGGTTATTGAAATATGGTAGAATAAGAATTGCTGGATCACGTTTACTGACAGGCCATTTATACCTTCTGAGATGTGGAAAGTATCTTTTCTACTCCTCAAATTATTTTCTACACTCCAGCATTATCAAAAACAATATCATAGCACCCATTGGGTTGCAGGGAGGGTTAATAGTTGTGGTAGCTATAGACGGGCTAATTAGAGAGGTCAGCACGCAGTGAAATTGTGAAATTAGTATGATGAATGGACGCGACCATTGAAGGTGAAAGTGGTACGGGAGTATTACAGAGGTTGGAGAGCCGTAGGACAATGGACTGGGTAGGGGAAGGGAGCTGTTCGTCTGAAGGCTAGAGCCATACTGGTGAGGTTCTGCAGACCTGGGTAAGGATCTTTAAAATCAAGTATTGGCTTCTTTTGTAATAATGCAGCATATATTTTCTGTGAGTAAATACCATGGCCACTGTCTACTCTGACTTTTGAAACTACATGGGTAGAAATGAAAACATTCAGAGGACAGAAACTATGCCCCATCCCGCCCCGTGTTGATAATTTTTTTCTCCGGGAAGTGTAAGTAGGGTGGGGGGATGACACCAATGTCAATGTCATCTGCTCTTAGTTTGTGTTCATGGACACTGATATTCTAGTTCAGTGACTCCATGCTTTTACTAAAGGCAAAATGACCCTTACGTACCATACCTACTGTGGCTTAGCAAAAGATAGGATTTTCAAGCATCGCTTTTATTGCAAAGAGGGGGCGGTTTGAAAAAAAAAAAAAAAACTAAGGAGTGCAACAGGTCAGGATCCTAGAAGCTCCTCTGGGAATATAAGGTGTTTATGTCACATTGATTCTGACAACCTACCTTCTTGTAAATGAGTCATTGGGGACGGCCCAGCTTCACAATTCCAGTGTCTTGACACATTTTTTGATGACACCATTAACCACCGTGAGGCTACCTCTTGAGTTCTTATGTAGACCAGAAGGTAGAGCGATGGCTTTTTCTAAACTTCACTCTGATTTGGGAACCCTCTTTCTGCACCTGCATTTGAGTCACTGCTGCGGAATGAATTAAACTTGCATGTGTGATGCAGTTTTCAAAATCAGTAACTCAAAGGCAGCAGTGCAAATGGCAGCTCCCTCTTATAAAAAAGTGACTCAAAGTCTCACTCATTCCTTTCACGAAAGATTGTAATTGTTACTCTCCATGCAGTTCAGCTAGCTGTTACAGGAGAGAGCATTGGTTCATGCTAAATGTTTTTAATGTTCTCTTGCTTAAATATAAGCTCAGAATTAAAATGCCATTTTTGCCATTTAGCTTTATGACTAATTATTGAGTAAGTGGCAATTGGGTTTCCGAATTGGGCTGTCTGGCTATGAACCACCAAATAGGATTTCTTATCTGGAACACTTCGCTGCAAAAACAAAACCCTGAAATGATTTTCAAGTAAGCAATTAAAACAGAGGGCGTTTTCAGCAGAGCAGTGGCCGTCTCAGTGCCGTTATTGGTCATATATTCTCTTAATTGTACAGTCTGCTCCGTGGAATTTAAAAACAATATTCCATTCTCCTTTGTTATTCTGCAAATCTTGGGGCCATGCCAATGGGCCATTTTCTTCTCTCAGAAGTGAAGCCGACGATCTCATTCGCTGACCTGCCTCCCTGAATGGGATTTGGCTAAATCCATTTCTACATCGCTGAAATCAGAGGTTGATTAGCTTTCTGTATTTGCCTGCCAAACCTGAGATGCTTGGTGAAATAAAGAATAAATAATAAAGACAGAAATACAGGAAAAAATGTAATCCTTCCATTACAAGATTGTATAGCCCTTGATGTCATGGAAACAGCAGCACAGCTGTACAGGGAGGAAGATGAGGGCACAGAGGCGCTATCTCTGTGTGGATGGCCACCCATCTAACAGAAATAAGAAAGTACCCAACTCATTTCAGTTTAGTGCTTGAGAGCCTGCTTGAATTTGAGATGAAAGGTCTGTGTTTCATTAGGAATGGAAGCAAAGTTGTTTCTGTCTTCAGAGCACACTTTGTTCCAAGTAAGTGGCATTCTTTTAATCTAGTTAATGTGAAAACCTCTTGGAGGACAATTATTGCTGCATAAAGAAAAATAATTACAAAATGACACGGGCAAACTTTAGGTCAGTTTGGAACCTAGAAGGTTTTCAGCAACCAACATCAAGATAGAAAACAGCATAAATCATTCTATTCTGAATTTGGAAAGTTTTCTGGGGATTATCTCTGGGTTATCACTGCATCATATTGTGAAAATCAAATGAGGGATATTCTCATGTTAAAAAACGTCTTTCAAACTGTTGTCTACTGTAGAGATTTGCAAACTTTACTGCATGTGAGGTTCTGGGAAAGGCTTTAAAAGTCTTACTGTCTGGGCCATATTCTACGGAATTGGAATAAGTATCCTTGCCTCTTCCAAAAATGTATCTTGACTAATTGAGGGGGGAAAAGATTGCTAATTGGTGAGTTTATGCATGCAATCATACACTTACACTCTTTGGGCCTTGGCATTAACATGGAAATTTCCTCTCCTTATATCGAAACCAGTTCAAAATTCTGCCTCTTCTTTTTTTTTTTTTTTAAAGATTTATTTATTTTATTGCAAAGTCAGATATACAGAGAGGAGGAGAGACAGAGAGGAAGATCTTCCATCCGATGATTCACTCCCCAAGTGAGCCGCAACGGCCGGTGCTGCACCGATCTGAAGCCAGGAACTAGGAACCTCCTCCGGGTCTCTCACGTGGGTGCAGGGTCCCAATGCATTGGGCCGTCCTCAACTACTTTCCCAGGCCACAAGCAGGGAGCTGGATGGGAAGTGGAGCTGCCGGGATTAGAACCGGCGCCCATATGGGATCCCGGGGCGTTGAAGACGAGGACTTTAGCCACTAGGCCACGCCGCCGGGCCCAATTCTGCCTCTTCCTAACTGGATTATATCTGTTAAGACCTGATTTTCAAAAAGGGTCTCATCCATAGGAATTAAACCTATGTTTAGGCAGAATATAGTTCAATACACAACATTTATGTTATGCAGTGCATATGAACGTTGGGACTAGTGCCTAAGAGCTAGCTGTGTGCCATCTGATAGTTGGAGTGATATCCTTTGTGGCATAGGTGGCCTGCAATCACTCCACAAAGGGATGGCTCTAGCTACAATGATCTTTTCCTTATCATGTTCCTTCTGATCCCACTAAGCTACTAAACACCTAGAAAGTTGCTGTAAATATTATGAAAGGAAATCAGAATGCCTGGAAAGTGTGCACAGATGCCAGAGGGCCAACCACTGCCCAAGTGTGTGCTCCTTTCTTCAGTGCTAAAGTGGTACAAAAGGCTGGGAAAGTCCTCCTTGTTTCTCAGTATTTCTGGTTCGTACTCAGTCCACTTTGCCTGTTTGGCTGCATTGCTGTGTCATGCTAAGAAGTTGTTTCCTGATGAGATGCTTCTTTTTCAAAAGAAGTATTTATTTCAGAAAAGGAGAGAAGAGGGAGTTGAGGAAGAGGGAAATAGGGAGGGAGGGATTGAGTCAGAGCGAGAGCGAGAGAGAGAGAGAGGGAGGAGATTCCATCCACTAGTTCACTCCCCAGATGGGTGCAATGACTAAGGCAAGGTTGGGCCAGATGAAAGCCAGAAGTTTGATTCAGGTCTGTGACACGGGTGTAGGGGCCCAAACACTTGGGTTAGCCTTTTGCCACTCTCCCAGGTACTTTAACAGGGAACTTAATGAGAAGCAGAGCAGTGAAGACTTGACCCGGTGCCCATAAGGGTTGCCGGCAGTGCAGTTGGCAGCTTTACCTGATGGAACACAGTGCTGGCCAGTCTAACATACTTCCTAGAAATGTTTGAAGTCATTTGCACTGTTCATTTAGGAGATTCCCATTTCCACATGAATGTGATGATGTACTGTGCTAAGCAACATGAATCATTTCAATAGAGTCAGCATGGTTCTATCCTAAAGAATAAAATATTGCTTTTGCTAAATTCCAAGTATTCTAAATCGATCATACCAGATAATCTTTGTCTTTAAATCATTTATATTTTAATGCACTTGTTGATGTATTTGGGGTTAGCAATCTTGTTTTTGGTTATCATCTCTGCTTTTTACCCTTTGTTTCTATTTCCTGCTTTATTTTTGGTTATTTGAATAATTTCTTGTATTTAATTTGGTGTGGTGAACTTTGGCTGTATTTCTTTGCAGTTTATATGTTTACTTTTTTTTTAAAAGATTTATTCATTTTATTACAGCCAGATATACACAGAGGAGGAGAGACAGAGAGGAAGATCTTCCATCCCATGATTCATTCCACAAGTGAGCCGCAATGGGCCGATGCGCGCTGATCCGAAGCCAGGAACCCGGAACCTTCTCCGGGTCTCCCACGTGGGTGCAGGGTCCCAAAGCATTGGGCCGTCCTCAACTACTTTCCCAGGCCACAAGCAGGGAGCTGGATGGGAAGTGGAGCTGCCGGGATTAGAACCGGCGCCCATATGGGATCCCGGGGCGTTGAAGGCGAGGACTTTAGCCGCTAGGCCATGGCGCCAGGCCCTATATGTTTACTTTTAAAGATTTGTTTATTTGAATGGCAGAGTTGTAAAGAGGGAGAAACAGAATTATCCACCTGCAGAAATAGCTGCAGCAGCCAAGGCGAGGCCAGCCCAAAGCCAGGAGCCAGGATGTACATCTGGGTTTTACATGTAGATGTGTAGCAGGGACCTAAGATTCAGGTCGTTCTCCACTGCTTTCCCAAGTTCATTTCCAAGCAGCTGGATCTTAAATACAGCAGCCAGGACTTGAACCATTGCCCATATGGGGGATGCCAGCATTACAGACTGAGGCTTAACCCACAGAGCCATTTAACTGTGTGAAATGCTCCTGTGTAATCTTTCATGGTGTACTCTAGATGTAGTATTTACACATTTTGAGCAAAATATGCAAGTCTCACAAGCATGTAAGTCCCTTTTTTTCTTCCTTTTCTACGGCATGCATTTCATCTGTTTACATTGAAAACTTCATCAGAGAATGTTGAAACTTTGTTTCTACCCATAATGCATATTTTTAAAAGCTTATGGGGAGAAAGACCTTTATTAACTTGTTTGTTTTTCACCGTTTTTGTTACTGTCCCTTCACTGGTAAAATTCCAGATTTCCTCCTGATCTTGTTTCCTTTCATCCCTGAAGTCCGTATTCTTTATTGTGTTGTCAGGCATATCTGTCTCTGACGAGTTGTATTCTTAGTTCAGAGGTAGGAGGGCACCATAATATACCATTGATGTGTGTGATCATGTGTTATGTCTGAGCTTTTGTTCCTATTGAGAAAGTGAGCTGATCTAATCAATGTTTCTTCAGTGCCTACTGTGTCTCAGGCACCAGTCACAACTGGGAATTTAGCAGTGAATGAACTGGAAGAAAAATCTTTGCCCTGATGAGTCTAACATTGTGTGTATTGGGGAGAGAGGTAATAAATGAACATATAGAACTTGGTTTGTCTAATGGCTTGGATTCCACGTGGAAAAGCAAGGCACAGATCAAAGAGGTGTGTGTGTGTATATATACACTTATCTACCTATCTACCCATCTATAGATGATATGTATAAATAATTAATGGTATATGTGTAAACACACATATATATTATAAACCACATAAAGTTAAGGTATATGGTAATGGGTCAGGAGAACAGAGAAATCTTCCACCTTCTTAGAATGTGTGAGGAAGACATTAAGTATAACCTATCAAGAATATAACAGGTAACTTATAGACAACAGACTCGAACCAGCATTAGACATTAGCAAAACTATAGACATCAAGGGGGAATCAAGAACAATCCTGACAGCCTCTTAACAAGAGGCCATATGCACAGAGCAGGGGGGGCGGACCACAGAGTGGAACAGGAGGACAGGAGGAGGCTTGTATCCCAACCATGGAGACTCCCGGATCCTCACCTAGGACTATCAGTATGGGCACCAAGGGCTATATCCCAACTGCCAAGGTGACCACTGGGAATTGGACTGCCCTTGTAGGCCAAGAACTCTGAGGTCATCCACTCCCTTTCAGATCTCCCACATGGGATGGAAGATGCCCAGATCCTTCCTCACAGGATCTAATGTCATCAGAACAATAGCCGGGAGCCCTGAGCGGACCTCAGAAACAGAACAATAAACTTCCTTTGGGACTCTCTTTGGTTCTTACTTAGTTCTAACTTTGGATCCCCACCTTCTCTTGCAATGACCAGCAGGGTCACTCCAGAGCCCCACCCCCAAGTTATTAGATAGACAGAGACCGATAAGGAAAGCTTAGAACCAGACAGCAAACGGTCAGCTTGGACTCACATATACGTTACTAGGTGGGACACAAAGATTAGTTACTCCTCACTAAGGTATTGAAGAATTCTCTGTACACCCTTCCTAAAACTGCTGTGTGCCTCAATTGTTAACATATGCCTTGTTAGAGTTATAAGCCAGTTTGGACTATCCTAAAATTCGCCAAGTTCAGTAAAAATTATGCTTCAATACTGTATACTGCTAAATACAAAAATGAAAATAGACACAAGACAGTTGAATAGTACCCTATAGCCATTTTAAGGTGTATAGCAACCAGTTTTGTATAAACTAAAATTGGGATGTCAGTGAAGTAGTCACAGGACATGGTTAAGAACTTGCATTTTCTAACATATTGGTCACTCAATACCATGTCAATTAACTCCACAATGTTGTAAATTGTTGTTGATGCTATGTTGTGGCTTTACATTGGACGTAGTGATATTCTGCTTGCTCTGCTTTCAGACCAGAGATGGTCTCCACAAGAAACTGTTGCATTTGTCTGGACAATAAGATGCTGGACTCTGTGCATGGTACATGCTTGCAATGAAGGAATCATGATGGATTTGAACTGTAATACCGCAACAATGTGGAGGAATCCAACGTGGGCGGGGGAGGGCATAGGGAGGGTTTTGGGGAATCCCAGAGCCTATGAAATTGCGTCGTAAAATGAAATGGAATTAAAAAAAATTTAAGGTATATGAATAAAATTTCACATATTAAACAAACACAACATAATATTTTGGTCTACGTATGCCTTGTAAAGTGATTAGCACTTTGCAACAACAAGGCTAATTAATCCCTAAAACTTGACATAGCTGCCTTTGTGTGTTTGTGCATTTGTGTAGCTGTGCGGGTGAGGATATTTCTTAGCAGGTTTCAGATAGTGATGCGTGATACTGGCAATATAGCAGGTATGTGGATCAAAGAAAGGGAACAGAAAGCCCAGAAAATAAGGCTACACATACACAGGTACGACTAACTAACATGGTAAGAATGCACATTGGAGTAAGGATATTCTCCTCAATAGATGAGTGTTGGAAAAACTGTATATTCATGTGGAAAGAAAGATAATAGAATGGAATCCCTACTTTATATCACACGCAAAAAATCAAAACATTTATGAAGTCCTAAAGCCATAAAACTGCTAGAAGAAGACACAGGGGAGAAGCTACATGCAGTGGTGTTGGCAGGGGTTTTATTATGATTGTTACTGTTATTTGGACACGACCTAGACCATCAGAGACAAAAACCAGAGTAAACAAATGATGTTACATGGAGCCAAAGCTACCAACCCCATTGTGCTTTTTAATAGGTTGGTCAGTGGTGACCTCTGGAAAAGGGAATTTTGGAGGAGGGACTGGAAGTTGGTGAAGGAGCCAGTGCTCAGGCAGAGATGCCTCCTGTGTGTGCAGAACAGGGTGGCCAGTGTGGCCAGGGCAGCAGTGGACCAGGTGGGGCGGGATGCCCCAGTGGGGTGAGGTGGGGCAAGTGGAGGTGCTGTTCTGTGGAAGAGTTGAGAGGCCACGCAGCTGTTCCATGAACCATGGGAGATTTCTGTAAGACAAACTGTGTTTTACTTTTTTATTCTCATTTTCACTGTTCCGGTGAAATATTATCGGGACAAAACAACAACAACAACAACAAAAAGCAAGCAGGCAAACAAAAGCCCTCAAAGACTTGAAGGGGACCAGACTTGCCTCTTCAAGAAATTCACAGATGTGAACCTAGCATGATAGTCTTCCGATTTTGCCAGATAAGCTGGAGAGAGAACATGGAATTACATATTTTGACTTAAAAATATTAACTGAAAAACTTTGAACACTTCAGTGGGAGTCCTGAGCCAAAAGACCATCTCTGGGCTGACATAAGGCTGCAGGATGTGCCTGTCCTAGAAGCTTTAATCCCCCAAGAAGGAGCTGCATCTCCTCACTCTTTAGGAGAAACAATGGTGTGTGCATAGCTGGCTTTAAATCTGATTTCTTTGCGATTTCCCTTGTTTAATATTGTTGCAGTCAGGGATTGCTTGCCACCGTGGGTGATCAGTTGAAATCATTTTATTTGCAAGCGCTGTTTCTGTCCTGCGGGTGAGATGTGTGACCTGATGAGGTGCTGTGCTTGCGGTGCCAGTCTGCACGTGGCTCAAGGACGACCCCACGATGTCAGCAGGCATCCCTGGGCCTCTGCTCTCTCCTCCCTACCTGGCAGGCTTTGGACATTATCTGACTTCATTGCCAGAGAGCTTCATTGTGTTTACCACAGCTTTCTTCTCAGCCTGGTGATATGATTATGATTGTTATCTTCTTATCCCTGGCTTTTATGAGACTAGAACCTCTGGTTTAGATATGTGACAATGAGGGCATGTGTTTTTTCTTTTTCAGTCTAATGGATGAACAGCTGGGAGTTAATGAGCTTTTAATAGTGAGTGTAGGGGGGTGAGTTTGTTGCCATTTCAGTCTCTGCTGAATACTCTGAGGTCTCCTTGTTTTTCTGTTTCTCCTTAACATTAGCTTTATTGAGACCTGCGAACACCTGTTTAAAATTCACTCGGCACAGAGGGGACATATTTCTCTTTGGATCACCTTGGCCTCAGCTGACTCTCCCTTAATTATGAGGCTCCCGTGGAACTTAACATGAGGTTTTATGTCTTCATTTCTTAAGGACTTCAAAAATGTTGTTGAGGATTAAATTCTTCATTTAGCACCCAAACTAACTGTTTTTGTTTTTTTTTTTTTTGCATGAGTTTTTGTATATTTTTTCTGAGCTCCTTTAGTTTCTTTTTTTCCCTTTTCTGGCCTTAAAGGCAAAACAAGACAAAAGCCTTCTTCTAGTAATACATCTTGCAGCATGGCTTTTAACCTTTATTTCTCATTTATCTTTTCCCTCTAAATTAAAATTTCCTCAGACCTATCCATTGTAAATCCTTAGTCATAAAATGATTTCTTGTAGCTGAAAAAAATTATCCCGATCAGCAATAATGTCCCTAGTTTAAGCAGTGTATGGGTCACGGTAGAAAGCTTGCAACTCATTTCCATGCATCTGTATTTTCTCATTCGATATTTACAGTTGCCCTCTGAGATGAGCTGGCCAAGAGTTGTCATTGTACACAGTACGAGAATGAGTAACTGTACGTTATAGTCAAGATCAGATGGTTGTAAAAGCTGACGCATGTGCTTGCTAAGACTGGAAATAGCATAAAGGGAACCGGAATTTTCCTACCTCGAGGGAAACGGTGCTAACCATTTTCTTGTGTCTCTTGCAATGCTTCGTAGGCTCTTTAAAACATCTGTGCCTTTCTTAAATAAAGAAGATACTACTGCTATTCCATCATGCAACTTCAGTTAATTTTGTATGGTTAAGATTAACTGTGTGTGTTACTAAGCCATACTATCTTTCTCCTGTATATTCGGAACATATCATTATTTATTTAATCAGCGTTCTGGCAGTTAGACAGTTTCCAATTTTTTGGTAATTAAAAAAAAAAACAAGCACTGCTCTGAACAGCCTTATGTGTATGTTGTGATTATTCCGTCAAACACATTTCTAGAAGTGCTTAGTGGGTATGAGGATTTAATAGTTCGATGCATATTTCTTTTTTTATTATCCTTTTAAAATTTATTTTCATTTTAAAAAATTTTTTATTGACTACGTTGCATTATGTGACACAGTTTTATAGGCACTGGGATTCCCCTCACCCCTTCCCAAACCGCCCCCCTTGGTGGATTCCTCCACCTTGTCGCATTACCACAGTTCAAATTCAAATGAGATTCTTTCATTGCAAGCATCAACCAAGCATAAAGTCCAGCATCTTATTGTCCAGATAAGTTCAACGGTTTCTTGGGGAGACCGTCTCTGGTCTGAAGGTAGAGCCGGCAGAGTATCATCCCGATCAATTAAAAGCCCCAACATAACATCAGTAACAATTTATAATGTTATGGAATTAGTTGACATGGTATTGAGTAACCAATATGTTAAAAGAGAAAAAAAAATGCAAGTTCTGAACCACATCCTGTGACTTCTACATTGACATTTCAATTATTAGTTTATATACAACCGGGTTCTATACACCTTAAAATGGCTACAGATTACTATTCAGCTGTCTCGTGTCTATTTTAATTTTAGTATTTAGCAGTTTATAGCGTTGAAGCTTGATTTTGCTGAACCTGGCTGTTTTTCAGGTAGTCTAACTCTGTAACTCTAACAAGACATATGTCAACAGTTTAGGTGTACAGTTTTAGGAGGGGTGTGCAGAGAAATCTTCAATACCCCAGTGAGGAGTGACTAATCTTTGTGTCTCACCCAGTGAGTTATAAGTTTGAAACATATTTCTTTTTTGAAGATTTATTTATTTTTATTACAGTCAGATATACAGAGAGGAGAGACAGAGAGGAAGATCTTCCGTCCATCGATTCACTCCCCAAGTGACTGCAACGGGCCGGTGCTGCACCGATCCGAAGCCAAGAACCTGGAACCTCTTTCCGAGTCTCCCACACGGGTGCAGGGTCCCAAAGCTTTGGGCCGTCCTCAGTTGCTTTCCCAGGTCACAAGCAGGGAGCTGGATGGGAAGTGGAGCTGCTGGGATTAGAAACGGCGCTCATATGGGATCCCGTGGCATTCAAGGCGAGGACTTTAGCCACTAGGGCATGGCGCCGGGCCCTCGATGCATATTTCTAAAAAGCCTGGTACTCACTAGTGAAGTGTGATGATGTACATTGTACACACTAGATAATACTTTCCCCTCACAGTCTCTTTTAATGCTGTGAAAAGGGAGTGTTTTAAATTGTCACACTGAGACTTAAAAGATGGTTTATTTATTAGGCAGTTGAGAGGGATGGAGATCTTTCTACCAACCAACCAACCAGTCAAGACTATCCATTTGTCCATTCTCCAAATGCCTGCAGCTTCTAGGGCTGAAGCTAAAAGCCAGGGATTCAACCTCGGTCTCCCCGGTGGAGGGCAGGAGCTCCATTAGCCAGGGTCTGCCTTAGCAGGAATCTGGGGTCAGGGTCCTGATCCACAAGCTAAATGCATGCAGACATATTAAGCAGTATCTTGACTGCTTGGCTAAACACCCACTCCAGTGAACTATTTTAATTTGCATTTCATTAGTTATTTGTGAGACTGAACGTATTTTTCATGTGGTTATAAATAACAATTCCCAATTTTCTATTTCGTTGTGACTCTGTAGATTCTCAGTTCATCTTAGTTTATTTTAAAACTCACGTTTTAAAGAATACTGCTTAATCTATCCTTTTGCAAATATTTTTCTCAATTTGATTTATTTTCTTTAAAAATCAATTTTTGTTACAAGAGTAAACAGGTTTATTATAAAAATAATCCAGGGAAATCTGAAGAGCAACAGGAAGATGAAAGTCCCCAGTATAAGTTGTTGATAACCAATTTTTTATTTTAGTATATTCCTTTCATCTTTTTCTGTGTGTGTGTATGTGCGTATCTGATTTCTTTTTCAAAATTTATCTTTCAAATGCTGAAGCTTCCTAGACTGACTATTTGAGAACTAGAATGGAAATTTCTGAAACAGATTCGTTATTTATGTTACTATTCCCTTCCCATTTGCAGCAAGAAGAAAATTGCTGTGTTTACAAGCAATTTTCAACAATGCTTATTTTTATTTGGAGGAGGTAGACAGAAAGACGAAGAGAGATTCTTAGGTACTGGTTCGGTTCTCAAAAGCTCATAGCAGCTGGTTGGACATGCCGAGCCGGGAGCTCAGAACTGAACCTCGGTTTCCAAATGTGGGTAACAGGAGTCTTAGTACTGGAGCCACCGCCTGCTGCCTCCCAGGGTGCTCATTAGCAGGAAGCGCGTGTCAGAAGTGGAGCCAGGACTCCAGCCCAGGCACTTGGACACCCCAAGTGGTGTTTTCGTCACTGTGCCAGGCACCCACGCCTTCTTCTGGTCTATCTAAACGCATTCTTGGGAAATTCTAGTTGGCTTCTCCCATGTTTGGTATTTAGTTGTGTTCACTGAAATAATCTTGTTTAGATTGCAAAGGCAAAAGAGTTTTGTCTTCAAAAAAGAGCCGTCTGCTGATTGGTTAATTATCACGTCTGATGCTAAGCAGTAATACGTTCTGAAGCCACAAAGGTAGGAACTGTCTTTCAAAGGAAAAATGCCTGTACTTTCCCCTGGCGTGGTTTCCTACTCCATTCTACTTAGGTAAATGAAAAATCTCAAAATTGTCCGCTTCTGATTGGCTTAAGCACATGAAGCATTGTAAGCTGTCTAGCTAGAATAGTTGACCGTGGGTCACAGTGCATGGGTCAGGTATCAGTGAAAAAAAGATGGGTGCTTGGAGACTGTTCTGGCAGCTGGAATTGGAAGATGCCCAGGACAAAGTGGCTCATGTCCATGCAAGCAGGCAAATCCAAAATCCTGCAGTCCTGATGGGCGAAGTAGGGGTGGTGCTGTCGGGTAGTTTTCTAGCTTTGGTGTAGGGGCTTGTTGGGAAACTCAGGTGACACCTGAGGCAGGAATTGTCTGCTCCCTCATTCTGCTCCCTGCTGCAGGTGTCTGCATCTACTAGGCTTTAACCATAAACTTACTTAATGCACTTTTTAAAGCTTACTTTTGTGTAGGGAGTCCAGTGTAATTGCATGATCTACTGTTATTAATTCCTACAGTTAGGGCTCTGGAGTTCCCAAGCTGGAGAAAGTTTCTTTGTCTATGCTGGTCTAACTGATTCTAGCACAAGGTGGCCTTGTTTTTCTGTTTTCTGCATTAACAATTATATCATCTCTATTAGAGGTAGGTTTATCTTGTATTTTTCTTGCTCAATTTCATAGACTCAGAACTCTAGTATGATGTTGAATGGATGTGCTGAGAACGTATTTTCTTTGTCCCCAGCTCTAGTGGAAGTTGATTCAGTTTTTCACAATTTTTTTTCTACAAGTTTTTCTACATATGTCTTTAATCAGATTGAAGAGGTTTCCTTCTGTTTCTAGTTTGAGAGTTTATTATGAGTGGATACTGAATTTTGTTAGATTTTTTTCTGCATCTGTTGACTTGGTTATGTGATTTCATTGTATGGTTGCACTGGGTTTTCTCATGTTGAATCAACTGAATTCCTTGATACACTTCACAACATGCTGTATTCTTATTTTAAGAATTGACATTTTGGGCCCGGCAGCGTGGCCTAGCTGCTAAAGTCCTCGTCTTGTATGCCCCGGGATCCCATATGGGCGCCGGTTCTAATCCCGGGAACTCCACTTCCCAGCCAGCTCCCTGCTTGTGGCCTGGGAAAGCAGTCGAGTATGGCCCAAAGCCTTGTGATCCTGCACCCGTGTGGGATACCCGGAAGAGGTTCCAGGTTCCCGGCTTTGGATCGGTGCAGCACCGGCCGTTGCGGCTCACTTGGGGAGTGAATCATCAGATGGAAGATCTTCCTCTGTCTCTCCTCCTCTCTGTATATCTGACTTTCCAATTATAATAAAATCTTTTAAAAAAAAAAGAATTGACATTTTATTGTGAAACACAGCTTAGAGTACTGTTCATTGTCTAGTACACTTTATTGCACACCTGTAATGAATATGTTCCAATATATTTTTGTAACCCCAGAAGGAAACTCCACACCCATCAGACAGTTCCTCCCCATTCTTCTCTCCACAGAGCTGTTAATCTCTAATTACTTAATTACTTCCTGTGCATATTCTTTTGCCTACTGTGCTTACTTCCTCCAAATGGATCAAATAATCCATTTTTTTTTTTTGGGTCTGGCTTCTTTGCTTAGCATCACATTTTTAAGGTTCGTCCATATTGTACTGTTTATTGGTCCTTCATTCTTTTTTGTGTGTGTTTCAGTAATATTTCACTTAGTGGATATATAATATTTGTTCATCAGTTGGTGAATATTTGAATAGTTTTCACTTTCTGGCTATTCTGGATAGTGTTGCTGTGAAAATCCATGGCTTTTGAACACGTGTTTTGCACCAATTTGTGTTCCTGCCAGCAAGATCCAAAGGTTTGCATTTCCCCACATCTGTGTCAACATACTTGTTCTATATTTTTTTCTTACAGGCATTCTGGTGAATGTGAAGTGGCATCTACTTGTGCTTCTGATCTTCATTTCTTTATAGACTAATGCTATTGAGTGAATTTGAAAAGATGTCTATTAGAGTGCTTTGTCCAATTATATATTGGGTTCATTGGTCTTTTGTTGTTATGGATGTCAGACATGCATCCAGTATAGGGTTTATATATTTTTCTAATTTTGTGAGTTATTTCACTTTAAGTTAAAATGTGTAAATTTATTCATGGATTTCCCTCACCCCCCGAAAGGCAGAGTCAAACACATGAGAGGGAGAAAGAGAGAATAGCTGAGACTAGACTAAATCTGTCATTTGCCAGTTTACTCCCCAGATGCCCTCAAGAGTCAGGGTTGGGTCAGGCTCAAGCCAGGAGCCCAGAATTCAATGTCAATCTCACATGTGGGTGGCAGGGATCCATGAATATTTACATTCATGCTTTTTAATAGAGAGTTTTATAATCACAATTCTACATGATGTGCTTGTGTATAAGAGAATTTTTGCGTCTATGTTATGAGAGCTATTGCTCTGTACTTGTATTACTTTTAATATTCTTGTTAGGTTTGCTATTAGAATAATTCTGGTCACATAAAATTAAGTTGTAATTACACCTTTCTATTTCCTGGAATGGTTTGTGTAGAATTAGTATAAACTCCTTCTTAAATGTTTGAAAAATTTAGCAATAAAGTTCCTAGAGAAGTTTTTTTTTCCTTTTGTGATACATTTTCAAGCTACAAATTAAATCTCTTTATTCGCTGTTGAGATATACAGGCTGTCAATATTTATTTGGAGAGATTTGGTAGTTCATCTCTTTAGAAACTTTTTCCAATATATTATTGAAGTTATTAGCATAAAATTTTTAATAATTTGCCTTTATATTTTATCAGTATGATCTGATGTGTTTTTTTGCTGCTAATGATAATATGTATTTTTCTCATTTTTTGAACAAAAGGATAAAAATTATTTTTTGTCTTTGTGAGTAGAAAGTCAAAGGAATCGCCTTTGAATATATTAAAATTGATAAACAATTTAAGAAAAATTTCAGCATGTATAAAAATTGGAATTTGTGTATTTGCAGTGAATAATCTGAGTACTAAAAATATTCAGTTTATAATAGTATCAAAAGGAATAAAATGGTTATGTTTTTACTTTCAAAATTTTAAATTGACACATGTATTTATGGGCTACAATGTACTTTCAACTTTTTTTTTAAAGTTTGACTTACAGATAATGCTTGTACAATTTTTATGGGATATGGTGCAATATTTTAACACTTATATACAGTATAATTGACCCAATTATTGGCTTTTTTATTTCCTCCCTTACATTTTCATTGTGTTTGAAGACTATCAGTTTTTCTTTTCCAGTTCTTTATGCAGTCTATCCTGCATGACCGTGAACTGTGGTCACCCACCTCTGCTGTGGAGCAGTAGAACTTAGTACTGTGATCTGACTCTACTTGAGAACCTGTTTTGCGACCTCCCACTATTTACCCAATCCCCGCCTTTCCAGGCTTATGCTAAACACTGTTTTAAGTTCAGAACGATTTTTAAATAAATTCCAAATGGGATAAAGGATGTGCGTTTGTCTTTCTGGGCTTACTTTACTTAATGCTAGAACTTCAGTATAATACTGGAAGTTCTACCAGATGCAGCAAGGCAAAAGAAAGAAATGAAAGCTCCTGAAATGGAAAAAGAGGAAGTCAAAATATCCTGCTTTGCAGGTGACATGATTCTATATGTAGAAGAATCCAAAAACCCCATCAAAAGATGTAGGACTGATAAATGAACTTAACAAATTTGTGGGACACAAAGTCAACACCTACGAATCAGTAGCGTTTTTGTGTACTAATAACAAACTCATTGAGAAAAAAAGAATTGTAAGAACAATCTCATTTGCAGTAGCTAAAATAAGTAGAATTCTCTGAGATCAGTTTAACTAAGGGTGTGAAGGGCCTTTGTGATGAAAGGGTAATGAAAGCAAAGAATGGAAGAAGATACCATGTAATGAGAGGCTGTCTTTGTGGATGGTTTGGAAGGCTTGCTGTTAAATGTTCATACTGCTCAAAGTGACTTACAAACTCAATGCAAGTCCCTTTGAAATAGCAATGACGTATTTCACAAAGCTAGGAAGAACGCTACCCCAAACACAGAAGACACTGAACAGCAAAGTAACCTCTTCTGTTCTTGATCATCTGGAAGATTCAGAAGTTGGACTTTCTGAGAAATTTTTATTTCATTTCTGTCCTTTGTTATTTTTCTGTTTTCTCTTACCTCGCTGTGTGCTCCTTTCATTTTCATCCTTTTGCCTGCATTGTGTTTAATTTGTCCTTGTTTGTACGGTTTCTTAAATATTTGACTCAGCTTTTCTTCTTTCTGAATATAAGTATTTTTTTTAAAACAAATTTTCTTCCAGCACTGCATTAGCTATGGCTCACAAAGTTTGATATGTTTTCATTTTTACTTTATTCAACATATTTTCTAACTATTCTGGTGATTTCTCCTTTGACTCCATTGCCTGTTTAGGGATGTATTTAAGTTTTGATAGTTGGGATTTTTCCAAATCCTTTTTGGTTATTTCCTTGTAGTTTAGTTCTTTCGTACGAACAGCTTGTTACTTCCACCCTTCGCAATTTTTTTTCTTATGGCTTGGAAGATGATCAACGGTAGTTAAGTTCCAAATTGTACTATAAGAGTGTATCTTGTTGGACGTACTTGTATCAGTCATTTGATTGCTTGTGTGTCAATCACTGAGACTCATGTTTTGAGGTCCCCAACTGGAGTTGTGTATTTGTGTATCTTCTGAGACACTGCCGCCGAGTGAATACACATTTAGGAATACAGCCTCTTGATACACTCTCACCTCTTTATGATTATGAAGTTTCCATTTTACTTAGAGTAATGATCAATTTTTCGAAGTTTACTCTGCCGTCTAATATTAGCCTAGCCTCTCCAGGTTTCCTCATGTGAAATGTTTTTCCATGCCTCTGCCTTTAACCTCTCTAAAAGTAGGTTTCTTGGAGAATGTATAGTTGGGCTACCTTCTTTCTTCTTAGAATCTCTTCCTTTACCTAGTGTTGGATTAAATGTAACATAATTATTGATGTGGTTGGGTTTAAATCTATCATGTTCCTATGTATTTTCTGTTTTGTAATAGTTAAACTTTGGTTTTTTTCCTGCCTTTTGAATTGATTATTTTCTATATCTTAATTTTTTACCATTTTTGTGGACATTCTTGATCTGCACATGATAGACACTATACATGTGAAGTTATTTATAGTTGAAGTTTAAAATGATTATAGTTGGGTCTGAGGCGATGCCCTATTGACTAAAGTCCTCACCTTGCATGCACCAGGATCCCATATGGGTGCTGGTTCTAATCCTGGTGGCCCCACTTCCCATCAAGCTCCCTGTTTGTGACCTGGGATAGCAATTGAGGACGGCCCAGAGTCTTGGGTTCCTGCAGCCACGTTGGAGACCTGGCTGAAACTCCAGGCTCCTGGCTTCGGATCGGCACAGTTCCGGCCATTGTGACTGCAGCTGGAATATGAACCAGTGATTATATGGAATCTTGGCGCTTGCAGAGGGAGGATTAGCTAATCGCATCAGGCCTAAGAGGTTGCAACTTGGCAGCATCCAGGTGAGGAAGAGCTAATGGAGCTCAGTCATATGATCTGTGAACAAATCAGTTATGTGTAAGTAATGGGATTCTGATAAAAAATTGGACACTGAAGCTTGTTGGGAATTTTTTTGTTGGCTAACACATTGATGTACCAGGAGGATGTCTGCTTCCAATCTAATGGAAGCAGTCAGGAAAAACTCCATGTCTAGGACCCTTCTAGATTCCACCCCTCCATTAGTATCTTTTGCTATAAAATGGCAACCATGAATATAGAGCTTTCATGAGTTCTGAATTTTGTGTAAATTATCAAAGTTGAAGGGATCATAGGAACCCCTGAATATGTAATCATGTTGAACTTTAGGTGGTCTTGTCACTGAAATGGAGTTAGGTTTTGGGAGGACTTTGTATTTAACCTGTAGGATCTGTGGTTATTCCTGGTGGTGTCACAATTGTATTACAATACAACCCAACAGGATAGAAACCAAATATGTTAACTTACAGGGGGCTTTTCTCTGTAAAAGGAATATTGTGTACCCCTTTGGTATTATTAAGCTGAAGTTAGCCATGGCTTTTTAATTTAGCAAATGCTCTCATCTAGGTAATTGATGTTAGTAGTTGTCTAGTTAACTCAAAAGCCACTCAGGGAAATAATTATTTAAAGAAAAGATGAAGCATGTTGTATTAGGATTCTTTAGAGAGACTCAGACTCAGTGGAAGGGAGGGAGAGAGGGTTAGGTGGATGGATGGACAGAAAGAATGGTTTATGTGGGGGAATTATGGAGCTAAGAGTTCTCAAAATAGGCCCTCTGCAAGCTGGATACCCGAGGATGTCAGGGGCTTAGTTTAGTCTGAATGCCAGTGCCTCAAACTCAGGCCATCCAGGGTTTGAAGTGCTTAGAATTGCTGGTGGGAGACCTGGAGTTCAGGGTCAGGGAGCCCTGAGTGCTGACATCCTAGGACAGAAGAAGGGTTCCAGCTCAGCAGGAAGGAGACACTTTGCGTTTCCTCTGACTCTTATTCTGTCCAGGACCATGCTAATTGGATGGTGCCTGACCACCCAGAGTGTACTATCCCCTCTCTCTGACAGGCACCCCAAGTTCCTCTCATACACTGTCACAGTCATACCCTAAGATCATGCTCTTCTCGGGGTACCAGTTTTTGAGGTGTTTCTTCATCTGATCAAGCTGATACATAGAGTTAAACATCATATGCCCTAAGTATATGATTAGAATTTAATACCCACATGTATCTATTTATTTACTCAGCATCTGATCTAAGATCAGTCTTAGTAGAGACAAAATGAATTACACATGGTTCAGTGCTTACCTGTTGTGTGTCATTACAGGTTTTCAAATTAAACATAGATCTAACAAACTTGTCACGTTAAAAAATCATAATTATCCTTTCTCCCTTTGATACTCACCTGGCCCACAATTTGTTCGATTGCATTTCTCATAACTTCCCCAAGCATTCAGTTTCCTTTTGGGGCAAGCTTTATATGAAATTCAGTAGGTCATAAAGTTCTAGTTACAGCACACATGGTGTCAGTAGGTGCAGAACACCCAGCTTCAGTAAATAGACACTTCAGTGCTTGCCCCCCCCCATGTGATGCCATTTAGTGTACCTTGGCAAAAGTTCAGAATATTTTAGAAAGACCCCAAGAAGTATAGTTCTGATAATTAAAATTCCCCTGAATCCGTTCGCATACTTGGAGTGGACATCGAAACTTTATAGCACATTTGAATTGGATTTTTATCTTGTAATGAGATGTTTGGGTGGGGTGATTTGAATGACATAATTTTTTTTGAACTCCCCATTTCTTGAGTGTCCAGAAATTTTACTCTTAGTACCGTAGTAATTTGCAGGTTGCTCCAGAGTGATATCATCCCTGGCGTGTTCTAGGGTGTGCATCGCCAGGAATCTGGAGGCCGGATGGAGTTGAGAACCAGACCCAGGCACTCTGAGTTGCCATGTGGGCATCTAAATGGGTATCCGAACAGCCATGCCAAATACCATCCCAAGAGTTTCCTCTTTCTGCTTTGTTGCCTTCCATTTGCAAATGCCTGCAGCTTATGTGTTTTTCCAAAGTCCCTTCCATGCCAGAGATTTTCTCCTTTCTCATTTCCTCATGCATTCTGGCTAGTCGAAACACTGATTCCAGAGCTCTGTACTTCACTTTGCCTTCTGGATTCCATGCTCTAGCTTTCTAACTTTATTGTGCTGTATTTATTTTGTGGCAAATTCCCAAACAGTTGTGTTTGTGAAAATGAGTTTCAAGGTGGGATCTGAGTGGTTTTCTAGATCATACTTTGATAGTTGTGTTGGGTATATAGTGTTGCTTTTATTTTCTACATGTTAATTTTTTTCAACTGAGATCTCAAAGTTTTCAAAATCTGTCTTTTGGTGTTCTTATTCAGCAACTTCAAATTTCATTGTAATGCCTCTTGGTGTGGGCTTTCATTTTTAGTCACAAACTGAATCCAAGTCCTTTTGTTCCTAGACATTCATTACTTCTGTATCATTACCATGCTGATTTCTCACTTTAGAAAATTGTAATATTTAAATCTTAATTTGATAAAAATTTAAAGCAAAGTTTGAAGAAAAAAAAAAACCTGTATTTGCAGCAATCCTGATACAAGGATTTTTTTCATTGTTTCTGTTTTTGAAAACATTTTTATATTCCATATACCAGGTAGAAAATGTGTTTTGTTTTCCTGTGTCTGGCTTACTACATTCAACATGATGTCCTCCACTTCCAGAAATCTTAATGCAATGATATAATTTAATTACTTTTTAAAAAGATTTGTTCATTTATTTGAAAGTCAGAATTAGAGAAAATAGAAAGAATGAGAGAGGGACTAAAAGGGACATGGGGAGAGAGATTTCTATCTGCTTGCTGACTTCCAAAATGGCCACGATGGCCTAGACTGGGCCAGGCCAAAGCCAGGAACCCAGAGCTTCTTGCAGGTCTCCCATGTGGTTACAGGGGCTCAAGCCTGTAGACCATCCTCCATTGCATTCCCAGGTACATTAGCAAGGAGCTGAATCGAAAGTAGAGCAGCCTGATCTCAAGCCAGCACCTACATAGGATGTTGTTGATGTAGGCGACCTCTTTAGATCCTAAGCCACAATTCTCCTTTATTCCTTGTTTGTAGCTGAATAAGATTCCATTGTGTGTATATACCACATTTTATTTATCCATTCATCTGTTGAAGGACACCGTGGTTGATTCTGTATTTTGATTATTTGAACAGTGTTGTAAATATCATGGCTTTTTAGTGCTCTAGCTCCAAAATAGGGTATTAGGCCATCTGAATTGTTTTAAGTATCTTTATTTTAACCTTCATAATTTCCACTTCATTGTTGTGTGTGTGTGTTTAACTTTTCTGAGACAGTTTCTTTGGTTAAATTGATTTAGCTTCTAAGAAATTCTCAAGTATGCTTTTATGTTGTCTATTTTTTTAATCACAGTGTTTTCGTAGTCTTTCTTGGAAGTATCATAGCTCAAAGGTTAATAGCAATATTCAAGTGTTCTTATTACCCAGCCTTTATAGTTGAGGTTTTTTCTTAAGTGTTTTTAAGTTGACCTTGTGAAGCTGTCTTATCCTCTTATTCTACCTATTGTATGTGCATTTTCATTTTGTAACTAGGGGATTTCACATGGTGCACATATCAGGGCCTCATGACAGTACATACTGATGAAAAATTTCCGAGATTTTTTTTTTGCACCCCAGTAAACATCTTTTAATTCCATTTTCCATGAGCTTTTTTTAGTTATCTTCATATAAAAAGTTAGAGAGATGTTGAGGTACAAACTTAGTTGAGATGTTGAGGTACAAACTTAGAACGCCTGGTTTACAGTAAGAGCGGATTGCCATCTCCTTTGCCTTTTGAACAATATTATTACTATTAGTGCTCTGAGGCTCTTCTGTGTTGAGTTCACTCTTCCTCTTGTAGTCTTCTGTCCGTCTGGCTGATGTTGGTCACGGGATCCAAATACTGCTGCTCCTTAAACACTGTGGTGTTTCTGGCTGTGGGTGGAGGTTTGCTGACGAGTGGGCTAACTTTAGTGCACAAGTGGTCAGCCAGTCCTCCTGCTTTCAGCCCCAGAGGTCTTGGCAGGTGAATCCATCTCTCCCCTTGATGTCCGCTTACTGCCTGTTACTATCAGTCACTCCTAACCCACCTGCTTTCCATCTTTCAAGACTATGTCCTTACCTGCTGGGGCCCCCACATCGGTTCTTGGTCCTGTGAGCTTAAATCTGTTGTTTTTCATTACTAAGGTTTTCAAGAGAGTGTTACTAAGGTTTTCAAGAGAGGATATAGAGGTAGTTGTTCTGCCACCTTTAACTGTAATTAAACAATTAAAACACTGCATGGCTTCTGATTCTAATTGCTGATTCTCAAGGGAAGAGCTACAGTGTTCTTATGAGGGTATTATTACAGTATCTTCCTTCTGGGCATAGCAAGTAACTGACATGCATGCTGTGGCAACAGAAATAACATTTGGAGGAGACAGATAATGCCTAAAATACTGTTCAGGTTATTTAAAAAAAACATGTGGTTTATTGGTGGAGTTTGCTTTATGTAGTGTTAGGAAAATTTCCTGAGGGAAAAATGCTTAAAAATATAAACGTACTTTTTTATATTTTAAATGTACAAGTGGAAATATGTCACCCATTTCTATATTGTATGTGAAGAGATTTATTTTTTGTCCACTGAGACTATTCTGCATACAAATTCAGTAGAAGAACACACAGAGTCTATCTGGGAGCAATAATATGGCGGAACAGGGAAAGGACATGTTTCAACAGATGGAGAATCATTAGCCAGGGAGAAGCAGCGAGGTTGTGATCCTGGGAAATAGGAGAGGACAGGCTGACAGCAGAGGGACACCTGGAAGGGACATGTAGCCCCGGGCAGCAGAGAGAGCAGAGCAGCGTTACAGTGACCAGATAGCCCAGCAGTGATTGTGTTCAGAGCTCTACCCACAGCCAAGTGGGAGCGGAAGTTCACTGGGAGCTCAGGAGGTGAACCCAGACCTTGAACTACCTGTCCTGCTGATTTGCTTGATTCAACCCTGAGCAGAAGCAGAGTGGCAGAGACCAAGCAGCCGGGTGCAGCAACAGGGTGGATTTCAAGGCTCAGACCTCTAACAGTGCCACATTGGGGGACATTTTGTACACTTAGGAAAAAGCTGGAAAGGAGGGGTGGCTAGAGGAATAACAATGATCTGCACATGCGCTATGCTGGCAGAGAACATATGTCCAGCTCACCACATTGCATTGGTCCCCCAGGGAGCAAAGTACAGACTTTGCATCCCACAGGTTCCACTCAAAATAGGTCCGGGTGGGCTTCAACTCTAACAGCCAGCAGGCTCAGACCTCTGCTAGTGCCACATCACGTGCCATTTTGTGTACTGAGGAAAAGGCTGTGGGGCTGAAGGAACAACAGTGAGCTACACATGTGCTGGGCCAGGAGAGAACTCACTTCCAGTTTAACACATGGCACTAGTCTCACAGGGAAAATAGTACCAACATGGCATCCTGTGGGCTCCACTCAAAATAGGTCTGGGTGGCCTTCAGACCTAACAGCCAGTAGTTTCTGGCAAGACCAGCACCACTGCCAACCTAGTGATTTTTGCACAACTGGTATCTCCCTAACCTGGGCACTGCTCAAAGCAGGAATAGGAGAAAGACTGTGCAGGCAATGGTGTGGCCACTGCACAGGATCACAGGGGTAGAGGGTGTTGAGCCAGGAGCTGGGGCTGTGGAGACCGAGGTGGCAGCCCAGCACAAGAGTCCAGGACTGATACTTTCTGGAGGGAGTGACTGCAAACAAAAAGCCTGGTACTGAATGCAGTCAGCAAAATCAACCTGTAAACCAGTGGGCAACACAGTTTAGAAACCATCTGCTAACCAGAATAGCAATGGTCAAGATCAAACGAAGAGACAGAGGCACAGTGAATATTACTGATGCCTCCCCCACAAAGGAGCCAAAGTCTTTGCCATCCTCCGAGTTAACTGAGGAAGCCATCGAGAAAATGGGGGATACAGAATCCAGAAAACTTGCTATAAAGCTTCTTAGCAACAACTAGCAGCACACACAGGAGTTTAAAGATTTTAAGGAATATGTCACGCAGGAAACAGCAACACTGAAACAAAATTAAGCTGAATTATTAGAAATGAAGGACACAATGGAGCAAATTAAAAATTCAGTGGAGCCCAGCACAGTGGACTAGCGGCCAAAGTCCTTGCCTTGCATGTGCCAGGATCCCATATGGGTGCCGGTTCATGACCTAGTGGCGCGCTTCCCATCCAGCTCCCTGCTTGTGGCCTAGGAAAGCAGTTGAGGACGGCTGGAAGCCTTGGGACCCTGAGTATGCATGGGAGACCCAGAAGAGGCTCTTGGCTTTGGATTGGTGCAGTTGTGGATGTGGCGGCCTCTTAGGGAGTGAATCATTGAATGGAAGATATTTCCTCTTTGTCTCTCCTTCTCTGTGTATATCTGACTTTCCAATGCAAATAAAATAGATCTTTGAAAAAAATTCAGTGGAAAGTCTCAATAATACAATGATTGAGGCAGAAGTAAGAATCTCAGAATTGGAAGACTTTTCCTTTAGCAATGTGGGAAAAAATTTAAAAAGCTGGAAGAGGAGCTGAGTCAAGCTAAGAATTCAAACAATGACCAACTCATTGCTAAAATGAAAGGCTCATATTGACATTAACCCTGAACCTAAATTTCTTTAACTCATAATTCAAGCTTCATAGATTAGTGGACTGTATAAAAAACCATAAACCATGTATCTGTTGTCTACAGGAGACACATCTCACCAACAAAGATTGGTGGAAATTGAAAGTGAAAGGATGGAAAAAAGATATTCCAGGCTAATGAAAGGAAGAATGAGCTGATGTTGCCATTTTTATATTAGATAATATAGGTTTGATTGATATGAAAAATATAAAGAGAGATGAAGAAGGAAACCACATAACGATCAAAGGATCCATTTAGCAGGAAGAGGTCACCTTTCTAGTGTCTTATGTTTTATTTTTCCTCTCTAATTTTATTTGGTTTTTCTCTCTTGCTTTTCTTTGCTAGTCTGGCTGAAATTTTGTTCTGCTCATCTTCTTAAAATGGCTCTTGTTGCAATTTGCAGTTTTTTAGTTTTAATTCCATTTGTTTTTGCTGTGATTTTTATTATTTCTTCCTTCTTGCTCATTATTTCTTTTTCATAAGTCCTTGAGATGCATATTAAATAATTTATTTGAGATATTTCTAATTTTTTATGTTATAAATGTCACATTAAATATTTTTGTGACATCTCATGGACTTTGATATTTTTGTTTTTATTTTCATTTCTTCGGAAGTTTTTTTTTTTTTTTCCAATTTCTACAGTGACCCTTAGGCTGTACAGTAGCATCATTTTCTTCAAGAAGGTTTTTTATTTTCTTTTTCATCTCTTCAGTAACATATTGGTTATTTAATAGCATGTTATTTAGCTTCATGTTGTAAAGTATCTATTTTTCTTCCTTTTGTTAATTTTTGTTTTGTAGCTTTTCATTTAAGGGGATGTATAATAACTGTGTTTGAGACCTTCACATTCAGATGTGAAGATACAATACAGTATACATTTCTACTTCCAAATCAAAGATTGACTCCCAAAGAAACTTTAACTAGATCTTGACAATAGGATGCTGGACTCTGCCATCGCCTGTTCCTGCAATGTCAGGATGAATTTAAGTAGCAGAATGATGGGTTTATGACTGTTTATGAAGAACCATACTATTGTAATAACATAGGGGAGATCTGTGGAGGAGGAGGGGAAGTCCCAGAGCTATGAAACTGCATTATAAAATAATAAACAAAGAAAAAAATCATGGAAAAAATAAATCTATCTAACTGTGGCTGAAATGTTGAAAGCCCAAAGGCACATATGTGAAAGAGACTTCCGAGGACCAAAACAAGTCAATTGGATAATTCCTACCTTTCCACTCTCCACTTGGCTTTATTCTAGATTTAATACATGTGGTTTTGTTTTACCACAATTTCATGTCTGTTTCCCATGTCTTTTGATAAACCTTACGCTTCACAGGAAAGTGGGCATGATGAGGGCTGAAAGTGGAGAGAGGTTAGTACCTGCTAGGTGTCTGCCATGAGCCCCTCCAGCAGCCAGGTGCTTACTGTGACAGACAGCATCTCAGCAGCCTCCTCCGTCATTTCCTCTTTGTCCCTGGCATCACTGAGTTGTCACCTTTCGGGCTTTGATACAACTAGAGAATCAGAAGTCCAGTCAGAACCAGCGTGCCCAGTTCAGTCCAGTACAACAGGCCTGGGAAGCTTGATTCACATCATGTGAGGTCTTTGAAATTTGCCTTAGGTGGCTTCTCATGGGAGGGCTGAGGGTTCTGGCAGGCCCTGGGTGAAAATTGGTGGGGCAGCTAAGGTAAGGGAAAAGATTCAGTGAGTGCGGATTCTTTCTGGGACTGGCACGGTGCTGGAGTTCCATATAGTGCCAGTTTGTTTCCTCGCTGCTCCACTTGTGATCCAGAGCTCTGCTTATGGCCCAGGAAAACAACTGAAGGTGGCCCATGTCCCTGGGCCCTGCCCTTATGGGGGAGACTTGAAGGAAGTTCCTGGCTTCGGATCAGCTCAGCTCTGGCCATTGTGGCTATTTGGGGAGTTATCTGGGATGGAAGCCCTCTCTATCTCTCCTCTTTTCTCTGTAAAATCTGCCTTTCAAATAAAAATAAATACTTTTTTTCCTAAGCACGTGGGCTACTTCACATCTCAAATCCAGTGAATATCAGTTGCTTGGGGGAAGAGGGGGCTATTGTAATTATGAACTTTGTTCCTAAAAGATATTTACTTTTTTATTTCTTATTCTGAGAAATATAGGTGGGAACAAAAAATCTAATTCAGTTTTTTGTATTTATTCCCAAACCTTACCAGTTAATAGTTGTTGAATAGCTGTTAAAAGCTGTCACCTTACAATAAAGTGGTAATTGCTATGATCTTACTTATTCTACTCATTGCTGCTATTGAATACTTAATACATGCCAGGTACTATTGCCAGCATTTTACTCATTGCCATTTATCCTCACGACAGGCCTCCGAAGATTTATTATTTGGCATTTACAGGCATTGAGGCAATAATAAGTAAAGCTACTTACTGAAAACTTCCGAAAAAATTTTTTAGATTTATTTATTTTTATTGCAAAGTCAGATATATAGAGAGGAGAGACAGAGAGGAAGATCTTCCGTCCAATGATTCACTCCCCAAGTGACCACAGCAGCTGGTGCTGCGTCGATCCAAAGCCAGGAGCCAGGTCTCCTTCCTCCAGGTTGCCCACACAGGTGCAGGGTCCCAAGGCTTTGGGCTGTCCTCAACTGCTTTCCCAGGTCACAAGCAGGGAGCTAGATGGGAAATGGAGCAGCCACAACACAAACCATTGCCCTTACGGGATCCTGGCGCTTGCAACATGTTGATTTAGCCAACTGAGCCATTGTGCTAGGCCCCATAATATACTTCTTATCTCCTTGATGTCCTGAGCTGGCACACAGGCTCAGGACATCATCACTTGTTCCTGGTCATTGTGACAAGTACGGGGATCTGTGTTTGCTCTTTGTTCTGATCGCAGTGGCTCCTTTCAGAAAGTTCATGGAAAATGGAAGTAAAAGATATTTATGTTGGTATAGAATGTTTGGAAGTAGATTCGTAGTTTTTTCGTAGTATGTATTTCTAGTGGATGTTTTGAGTACCCAATGATGTCATATATGTGAAAAAAATTTATTTTGTTTTTCTGATTACTCAAATTTATTCTAACATTTTATAACAAAAACAAAGTAGCAAATTAAAATCTTTCCTGTAAAGGAGAGATACCTTACATAAAATCTGTTTTTACTCTGTTATAGCCAATTTAGAAAATATTTTTTTCTGATACTTGTTTTTCATGTTAAAGAAACATTAGTACAAAGAGATTCAATGTAGTTCATAGATAGAATTCTACGAATAGGGTATTGCCTTCCTCCGCCTAACCTTCCCTTCAGGAATTTATTAATGCATTAGACTCTCAGGGTCACAGCAAATGCATGGTAATTACTGCAACATAATTTTCATGTCAATACCAAGAGAACAGATTCCATGTAGTTTCTAGAAACAATTCTGAGAATATAATAACTACTTCCCTCCCTCCCCATTTGCTGCTTTCTTTTTAAATTTTAAGGTAGCATTTTAAACTTACATTATTATTAAAGTTTTTATGCCTTTGCCTATATTCCGCCTGAACTGTGCTCTCCTTAATTTATTTTCTATATTTTATACCAAAACAACCTTTTTTTTCCATTTTCCCCCCCAATTTTTTTTTTTTTAATTTAAAAAATTATCTATTTCAAAGGCAGAGAGAGGCAGGGGAAGGGAGAGGAATGGAGAGAGGAAGAAATCCCCCGTCCACTGGGTACTCCCCGAGTGTCTGGACCAGGCCAAAGCCAGGAACGAGAAACTCAAGCCTGCAAAAAAGACAGGCATCTCAGGACCCATCAGCTGCTTTGTCTGTGGGTGTGATTGGCAGGAAGCTGGAATTGGGAGTGTAGCGGGGACTTAAGGTCTTCACCACCATGCCAAGTGCCCACTCCTACATAAACTTTTTGAAGTTACCCTCAGGTACCATGTTAGGTCAGCATGAGTCCAGCCTTCCTGGGGACAGCTCACCCTAGTCTCACAGTGATGTTTATTGTATGCCCCGTCACAGTTCACATCTTCCTGGCTTCATCTTCTAAGCATCTCCTTCCCGCATGTTAAGTCTCAAGGGCCTCCTTCCCTCTAAAATGTACAAGGTTCATTCTCTCATCCACATTAATTTATTACCCAACACTCAAATGTTAGCTTCTTAGAGCCTTCTTTTCCTTAAAATTTATGGTACAATTCCATAGGGTCTGGGATCTCCCTCCCCCTTCCCCAAATTCCCACCCCCAGACTGATTTTCTCCACATTATTACAATAGTATAGTCCTCATTTTCATTACATTTTTCTTTTCTGATTCATGTTTCTTTTGTTACTAAAATAGGAAAAGGTCTCAAGTAAGGTGACTTTTGCCTGTTTTATTCACTGTTAAAATTTTCAACCAAAAGTTTATAAATACATACTAAAAAACCTGTAAGTCATTTATTCAGTGTGATATTTCTGCTGTAATTTAAACTATATACATCATCTCCTATCCTGTATATATATATATATATATATGGAAAAAATAAGATTCTGGTCTCAAATTAGGTAAATGTGAAGGCTGATCTTTGTGGCTGAGATCTCCCAGCTCCAAGTGCAGTGTTAGCAGCAGGTGGAGCTCCGTGCACTTCCGCTGCAGCCTTGTTGGGTATTTCCATCTGACATTCCCCTCGGTGGAGACCTGGGTGTCACTGTTCTTTTCTGTCCTCCACACTCAGCAGACAGCCTGAGACACAGCATCAAAGGCACTCTGTGGGTATTTGTCTGCGTGACTGAATTACCACGTCTCTCCAACTTCCGGTGGACGAGGTCTTAACAGTTCTTCTCTGACAAATCCCTTCTCGACTAAGTGTCAAATTGGGGTAGGGACGGGGAAAGGAAGTTGAGGATCACAAAGCAACCATCACTGGAGTGCTGGGCCTGTCTGCCAGAGGCAGTGACTAACCATGGCCTCCTTCTCTGCTTTCATTTCCTGAAAATCTTTTCTTCAGTTCTTCTTTTTCCTCTTTTCTGCTCCCACGGAGAGAGAGGCTGAGAATGCCATGGAGAAAAACTACGCTCAAATGAGGTCCTTCTAAGGAGATCACTGGAGTGTGTGATTCTCTCTGAGGGTGCATTTTTCTAGGGTTGAGCAGGAGGAGGAAAGGGAAAAAGGATTTGAACAAAAGGAAAAGGATGCAAAGGAAATAATAGGATGAAGAAAGTCCTCCTAATCGCATGCCTTCTGTGTTGGCTTTCAAGTAGTTTCAATGGAAGAACTTCCTTTGCAGATGTGGTTTTGTGTTTTATCCCTTTTACAATGAAATGAGTCTGTCTGCACTGGGACAAATGGGTATTTTTACTATGGTTTGCAACTTTTTTTTTTTAAAAAGTGGATTTAATAGGAAAAAGAGTACATACTAAGCTATTTACTTTTCAGATAAAGTTAATCCATCCTACCAAATCCTGAATGATCATTTTTGTTGCAAGGATTAGCATAACATTTAATTGTGTCTACATGAGCCATTATTATAGTGTATAAGAACATAGGAATCTTATATTTGACAGTCCTCTCAATATCTTAAGGTTCTTTTTTGTTTTGATAGAAGCATATGCAACTCAATTGCAATTTCTGAAGTGTGGAAAGGAAATCAAGTAATAGTTTCATGTTCCCATCTTTGGCTTGACAGTAAATCTCAGAGAACACCTAAAACAAGCCTCCGGCACACTGCAAGTTGTGTCTAAACGCTGGTAAAATACACCTAAATGAAAACCCACACATTCACCGGCTCCTCTGCTCACACAAACAACAACAGAAGGGAAATAGCCTAGCAACTGACAAGGAGTAAGGGCCAGCAGAAAAGAGTCAGTGTTTTCTTTGTTGTTGTTGTTATCTCTTGTGACTCCAGGGAACAGCCTCACTTTTGGATAACTCATCAATTCCAATCCATCCATCCCTCAAGCCTTTTAAAGTATACTCCATGTTTAGTCTCACTTTTGGCTTGATCTTCATGCTAAGTGCTTATCACTTAAGTTTCCAACGTGGGTTGCCCCCAGATTTTACCCTGCTGTTGCAGAGGGAAAATGCATCTTAAATTTATGTGAATTTCCTTGAAGTGACTATTGTTTGCTGCCAAGCCTCTTGGACAATTCATCCCTCCTGTACCTTCACCCCAGACATAACTATGAAAGGCTCCAATCTCTTATGCATTTCAACATTTATTTTCAACTCATCCAAAATACACGCTTGTATGGTATTTGTGATGGTTAATTTTATGTGTCCATAAGTATACCCAGATTTATTTGGTCAACCACTGTTCTGGGTATGCCTGTGAGATGGTTGTGGGCGAGAAGAGCCTCAGTAAAGCAGGCGGCCCCTCCTGCCATGGGTAGGTTCCTCCAACCCTTGGAGGATATGAAGAAAGTAAAAGGGATGATCCTCCCTAAAGTGTAATTGCCTTGAAGATGGGACATGGGCCTTTTCCTGCCTTCACAATCAAGTTTAGACAGAAGTTCTGGTTGGTTCTTGACCTTCACATGAGGACTGAGCCTTCCTCGGCTCCCCTCGTCTCAGGCCTTTGACCTCAGCCTGCACAATGGCTCACCAGCTTGTGAATTTGATTGTGGAACACGACTGCTATCATACTTGTGAGAGAGTTCTTCACAAAGGTTTGCTTTCTGTGTAGAAACAGTCAGTTGGTCCTGTCTCTCTGGAGAACCTTGGTGAATACAAGCGGAAAACACTTAGCTGTTCGAGTGCCACGCTCATTATTTCTGTGGGTGGCCCCCAGTGAATCATTATCCTTGAGCAACTTTAGGTGCCTGTTTCTGAGTTTCTGTCACTTGTACCAGGAGATAATTCAGAGACAAAGCTCATTCTTTTGCCAAGATCACAGTCCATTGTACGTACATTCCTAGGGAGTCTAAGGGGAGCCACTTGATTGCCATCAAATAGAATGAGGCCTTCCCAGTGCAATGTGGAGCCATGGCCAAGGATTTGCTGAGTTAGAGACACCAGTTTGGCTTGCTTGGGAAAATAGGTGCTTAAGCAAGAGGTGTACCTTCCTCTCATCCTCTCATCTGCCACAATAGATTAACAATAGATGCGCTGCCTGCCTATGTTTGAATGCCACTCTCTTTCCACTTCTTTCCAATTTCTAATGATGTAACTTTGAGCAAATGAATGAATTTGTACATTTTTCTTAAACGTAGAAAGGAAAGAAAAGCGCAACCTATCTCATTACATTGTTTAGATTTACAGAGAGAGACAGAAATATCTTCTATCTGTTATTTTAATCCCCAAATGGCCACAGTGGTCGGAGCTGGGCTGATCTGAAGCCAGGAGCTTCTTTCAGGTCTCTCACGTGGGTGCAGTGTCCCAGAACTTTGAGCATGATCAGGGGAGCTTGATCAGCAGTAGAGCAGCCAGGACATGAATTGGCACCCTGAAAGAAGGGGACAGAGACAAAAATCTTCCATCTGCTGGTTCGTTCTCCAAATGTCTGTAAAGGCCGGAGCTGAGCCCATATGGGTTGCTTGAATTTGCCAAGTGGATTAGCCAATTGAGCCATCGTGCCAGCCCCTCTCAGTATATTTTTATAAGATTATGCAAGGTAATATTTGTTGAACTTTGAGTAGGAGCCCTGTTAATTCATCAGCAACGATGCCTTCCGTTGTGAGAGAACTACTGTTTCGTGTACTCCAAAGAAGGAACAGCACTGCCAGGCTTAACTGGAAACTGTGCCTAATCCTGTTAACAGGCGAGAAAAACATGGCCCTGGGAATCATTGGAGGATCAGGGTTGGTGCTGTACAAATAAATAAAACCCTGGAGCCGACTAACAGATTCATTAGGGCACATGGGCCTTCTAAATTTTAGAAGAAGAAAAGTCCATTTGTGTTCTGGGCTGTTATCTAGCAACAGAAGTTCTAGCCAACCATGGTACATTCATGGGCCTGCCAGGATTTTGGTCAGAAGAGGAGCACACACGCCACATGGCCCTCTCAGCTGGGTCAGGTACTATGTCACCAAGCAAAACCAGCTGATGTAACACCCCCTGTGGTGCTCATACAGCGACTGAGTCACCTCAAGTCACCACCTAACGACTCACTCCCATCGTTAAATGATGTGTGACTTCATTCCTGAGCATGCAAATCCCTTCTTGATTATTGCACAAAGTTACTAAAGCATTCTTCTTGCATTTCCTTAATGAGGTTTAGAGCTGCCTTTATTATAGACTCTGTAGGTGCACTTGATAGTCTAATTAAGGAGTCATGGCTGTTACTGGCTCAGTGTTTCCCATTCTTCATGTGTTGAAACCTTAACCTCCAGAGTGTTTGCATTTGTGGACAGGGTCTGTGGAGCGATGATGAGGGTTAAATAGGGTCAGAAGGGTGAAGCCCTAACCTGGCAGGGCTGGTGGCACTTACAGAAAAAGGGAGAGACACCAGGACACTCTCTTTTCCCAGTGAGGACACAGCAGGTGAATTGGCTGACTCCTTTAAAATGGACTTGGCAAAAAATGCTCATGGATGCAGTCACTCTGTGGTATCCTCTTATGGCAGCCCAGTGACTAAAAGAGAAGGCAATCTCTAGGTAAATGTGGGTAGATTCATCCTGGCCCCTCCTCAGGGCTGGTCTTTCATGGTTAAGGATTGTTCAACCCTAAGATTCCTAGTTGGCCTTGGAAACCTAGGTAATGCTTCCAAGTCCTCCCTTTTCTGCTTTCTCAGTGCCAAAGTCTCATAACATAATTCGCTGACATTATAACTGCTTTTTATTTATTGTTCTTATAAATGTGCACAACTACTTATGGAAAAGTTAGCATTCTTGTCGTAAATATCTGTGTTACTTTAATTGTATATATTTAGGGCTACAGTGGTAATGCAATCGAGGTGTTCCAGATGTGATAAAGTACAATAGTTAGCATTTTCATCTCCTTTAAAGATTACAAAAGTTCCTTTGGATTATTACTCAGTGGTGTGCACTGATGGAACCTGAGTGTGCGTAATGAGCTGATAAGGTGCTCAGTGCTTCCACCTCTTCTCGTTGCTTTGTGCTCGGAGGGTTGGATCTTTACTCCTCCGTCCATAAAACTAGGTTATTGTGAGCCCACCCTGCGGAACATGCAACTTATTCCTACTGTGTTTTGGTTCCTGTTATCAAATTTCTGTCTACATTCCCTGCCAACACCCCCCACCCCGCCACCTTCACAGCATCTCATAATTACTATTCCACATTCATTTTTATTTCTTTGCATTTCCACAAGTGAGAGAGAATATGTGGTATTTTTTCTTTGACTTAATAGCATGTCCTCCAATTCCATCAATTTTGCTGCAGATGATAGACTATGATTCTTTCCTATGGTTGACTTATACTCCCTTTTGTATATGTTACACATTTTCTCCATTCTTTTGTTAATGAGATCAGCATTCTTGTTATGCTCATTGCATTAGGCTTGCCATTTCAAAATATCTTGTTTGTTTTGAAAGAGAGTGAGTGTATGTGTGTGTAAAACAAGTAGACTGAAATCGAGCATTCCTCAGATCCCTGCGTCAGCCAGTGCTGGGTCAGGCTGAAGCTAGAACCCCGGAACTCAATCTTGTTCTTCCATATAGCTGAGTCAGGCTTGGTAGGGAAAGAACTTAATAGGGAAAGCAAGGGTCGCAAATGAATTACAACTGCTATGCCAAATGCCTGCTCCTGGTTTATGATTTTTTAAAAATTGCTTTCAAGTTTTTTTAAAAAGATTTGTTTATTTTTATTGGAAAGTCAGATATACAGAGAGGAGGAAAGACAAAGATTTTCGATCCATTGATTCACCTCCCAAGTGGCCACAGTGGCTGGAACTGAGTCAATCTGAAGCCAAGAGCCAGATCCTTCTTCAGGTATCCCATGCAGGTGCAGGGTCCCAAGGCTTTGTGCCGTCCTCGACTGCTTTCCCAGGCCACAAGCAGGGAGCTAGATGGGAAGTGGAGCTGCCGGGATAGGAACTGTTGCCTGTGTGTGATACCGGTGTGTGCAAGACGAGGACGCTAGGCACTAGGCTACTGTGCTGGGCCTGCTTTAAGTTTTATACGTTTGCTTGAAAGGTAGACTTATATATAAAAAAGGAGAAACAGAGAAAGGATCTTCCATCTGCTGGTTCTTTCCTCAAGTGGCCGTAACAGCTGGGGCTGAGAAAGGTTGAAGCCAAGATGCAGTAACTTCATCTGGGCTTCTCAGGTGGATGGCAGAGGCCCAAGCTGTTGGGTCATCCTCGGCTGCTTTCTCAGGCACGTTAGAAGAAAGATGGCTTAAAAGTGGAACAGCTAAGACCAAAGAACGTGCTCATAGGGATGCTGACATTGCAGTCAGTGGCTCGCGTGATGGGCTGCAAGAGCAGGTCAGGTTGTTATCTGAATCCCTTATTCATTGGCATGCCTTTTTTTCAGTTCATAGAATGAACACTGGCTCGCTGGTGGGTTTTCCCCCCCTCTGGGCACCAGTTCTACCTCTGTGTTTCATAAGTGGAAGTTGGCCTCCATATTTGTTCTTACCAGTAATTGATTTTGGTTCCATTAACACTTAAGATACTATGACAAGGACAGTACAGACATAATTCCAAAGCATATAGAAGTTATTTATTGAAAAGGCTGTCAGTATGGGTAGTAAGTGAATTATGGGCATACTTATAAACTCATTTTATTTTGAAGTACATGCGTCAACAGGATGCAACAAAGCATTAGCCAGCAGGAATCCTTGGAGCACTTGTTTTAATGAGGAGATGTGACTGCTTACAATTGTGTAACAAGCTATGTGTAAATGACTGAAAATCGTGAATGTGCTCGAGAGAACTTGAAAAGGCTGTGCTTCATTATTAATTCCCACACATTGCATCCATAGTCATGTTGGCATTATTTTTCTGTCAGTGTAAAAGTAAATCCAGCCAGGTAAGAGCCAGAGTTGGTATATTCATTTCTATTGTTTCACAAATGACCCCTAAGTCTTAAAAGCTTAAAACAAACTTCTCAAAGTTCACAAGAAAATGGGTGGTATGAAAAAACTTGGCACGTTTTTCATTTTTTAAAAACAAAACATGTTTTAGTTGTACTTTTCTATGACCTTGTTTAAGTAGCCTTATATTATCTGACATAGCTACTGAGGGTTAAGGGTTTTATGTGGCTTAGGTTTGGTTCTTGTTCAGGCTCTTTCAAGAGACTGTGGGTTATCTCTTGGCTGGGATTTTAGGACACATTTCTAATCACTGTCATTCACATGATGGCTGAAGACTTCAGTTCCTTGCTACCTGTGCCTATCTACAGGGTTACTTTATAGTAGTCTTGTACACTATACAAATGATAAGCAAGCAAATGAATGTTCCACTGTCTCGTGTTACTTAACATGTAACTGGCAAACTGACCTGAGCTGTGAGTTGCCGCTCTCATGTCGACTATTTGACTCGGTTTGAGAGAGGCTTGTACAGTAGATCTGCTTGCCCCCTCACCTGGTTATTGGCAGGAGACTTGAGTTTCTTGCTGTTTTGGCTTGTCAATAGGATTGTCCGTGCCATGGTTTCCTCAGTGTACTGGGAGATGAAAGTCACCGTACCTTGGACATGATCTCCCATCTCTTCTGCTGTATGTTATAGGTTGTAAAGACCACGCATGGCACCATGTGGGGGAAAGAAGGCACAAAAGTGTGGCTCCAGGGAGGCAGAAGTGGGTGACCTCAGCCTGGCCAGTCTGGTGTCCCCTCCCTGGAACTAACACTTGAGCATGATGACAGATGCAGGAAGTAGAATTGATTCTGGGGGTGGAGCCATGGTGTTCTAAGTTAGGCTGAGCTTTCTCTTGGGTCTACAGACTCCCTATCACCCCCAGAAAGATTACCTTGGCATCAAGTTAGCTCGGATCAGTTTTTGTTGCCCTGATAAAAGGTTCCTCACTGATGAAATGGATCCCATTGTAAATTTGACTTGAAAACACAGGAAATACTAAAGCTATCCTCTTGTTAAAGGATCATGGAGGTCAGGCTGCTTACCGTTGGCAGTGGCAGATAGAAATAGAGCAAGAAGTCATGGTTCTGGATTTGCACTAGGGCCATCTGTGTGAACTCACACTGCAGCTACCACAAACCTCCCTCATCTGTGAGTGCACTTCAAAATGCTTACAGAAAATAGGATGGAAAAAAGTTTATGTCATAAAAAATTTTTGTGCAAACCATGCATCCTTTTGAAAACTATGTATATTCTTCATGAACTTTCTAAAAGATCCATTATAAATATGGATTTCAAAACTTTCTGCACCAAAGTAATCCTGCATTAAATTTTCCACCAGGATTTTTAAGTGTCCCACGTTTGCTGAGGGCCACATTTTGCTGAGTAGCTGCAGTGAAGCAACTATGTGTTGAGTTCTTGGTTTTTAACTCTAGTATCCCACTAAGTAATGAAGGCTTTTTTGGAGAAATGTTGTGGAGAGGGACAATAAGAGGAATGCTGAGAATCTCTGGGGCTGGATAAGTAGTGAGCTATCAAAGACGGATGGTGATATGCCAGAGTCATTTGGCTCATAGGATTTCTTCCTTCCATGATCTGGCTAACTTGAATATTAAAGGAAGCAGTTTTACAGCCGTCTTGTTAATAACTGATATGGGTGGAAATCATAAATTGATAAAATAGTTGATGTATGTTTGATCTCCAAATATTGCCTTGCAAAATGCTTGTTAAGTAAAAGGGAAAGTAGATTTATCATGAAGAAAGCTGGCAGATACCGTCTTAACCATGCGATTAAACAGCACTGAGCATAAAGTGTAGGACATCATGAGTGTTCTTAGATGACACACTGGGAATACAGTGTTACTTCTGGGGTACTCTGCTACAAATGGACCACCCAATTCTAATCAGAAGGAAGTATCACAAAAAGCCCAGTTGAAGGACATGCTAGAAAACATGTGGCATGTGCTTTAAAATCTGCTAGGATCGAGAAAGATAAAGGTTGGAGTATACTTTGTTTAAAAGACTTTTGGAATGTGACAACTGAATGTAGTGCATGACCCTGGGTTGGAGTCTGACTAAGAGATGAAAAATAACTGTCCAGGGCATTTTTGGGACAATCAGCAGCATGTGAATCTGGATGCTAAATAATGAAATAGCATTGATTCATATCCAACCTTTCGATTTGAAGAATTACACAGTGGCTGTCCGCTTCCACAAAGGGAGATGTTTAGGACTTAAAGGGTTCATCTTTGCAGCTTACTCTTGCATGAGTCAGGAAAACAGGTGACACAGAGTTCACAGTGAAGCAGATGAGGCCTCATGTTAATGACTAGTGAATGGGACTGGGAGGTCTTCTGTGTGAGTTGGCTATTGCTGTGGCTGTAAGAACTCTGAACTTCAGTACCTTGTCTCCGACGGCCAGAAGTATGGCACAGTGTGGCTAGGTGATTTTCTGAGTGTCTCAACAGTGGGTTAAAATCAAAGCATCAGTGGGCTGTGCTCCTTTATGGACCATCTGGGGAGGAATCTTCCAGGAACCACCCGTTTGTTTGCAGAATTGAGTTGCTTGTGGTTGTAGGTTTGAGGTCTCTGTTTACATTACATTATATGAAGTTCACAGCAAATCATTATGGGTATGACCCATAGGTTGGGGGGGTCTTGGGGGCAAAAATCTGTTTACCTCATGTTTTGGTTGTTTTCCCCATTGTTCTAGACACCTTTATATGAATTGGGATTTATATCAAAGTGTTATGAAGATTTATAAGGCCAGTCTATGAACTTAGGAAATGTTGCCATTCCGTGTTTATGCCCTTGGTGTCTTCCTTTCCTCCTAACAGCACTGCTCTGTTCTCTCTTGTTCCCTCTCAGGTCACCACCAGACCAAGCAAGGAACCTGTGAGGTGGTTGCTGTGCACAGATGCTGCAATAAAAACCGCATAGAAGAGCGGTCACAGACAGTCAAGTGTTCCTGCTTCCCTGGACAGGTGGCTGGCACGACTCGGGCCCAACCTTCTTGTGTTGAAGGTAAGACCTTTCAAGTCTGGTTTTATCAAAGAACCTGACGTGGGCAGACTTTACTGTCTTTGCAATCCAAAGAGACCCAGGCTGTTTTGAGACCAATATCAAAAATGAACATGTGAATATTACTCTGAAAAATGCTTGTTAGAATAAGATTAAGGCTTTAACAGTGTCTTTCAAGAGGTCCCTGAAGTCACAAGGAAGTCAGGAAGACATGTCTTCCTTCTTTTTTTCTCCAGCATGCTTGTCTTTTTCCTCTCTTTTTCATAGATGAGGGGACTTGGTGCTAAAAAAAAGTTCACAGAAAATGTCTTTTGGAAAAGGCTGTGCATGAGCTTAAAAATTTTTGCCCCTTTCTCTCTCTCTCTCTCTCTCTCTCTCTCTCTCTCTCTCTCTCTCTCTATCTATCTATCTATCTATGAGTGATAGGAGGTTAGGGAGGGAGGAAGAGAGGAGGATTAAGAGAGAGAAAGAGAGTTCTCATCTGATGATTCATTCTCCAAATGCCCCTACTTGCTGGGATTGAGCCAGGACTAAACCAGGCCAGAGCAGGAGGTGAGCACACGGTTCAAATCTCCTATGTGGGTGGCAGGAAGTCAGTTACTCAGGCCATGATCCTGTCTCCCAGGGTCTACATTAGCAGGAAACTGGAGTCAGGGGCCACTGAGTGTTGAACATAGGTACTCTAAATTGGGCCACAGGCATTATAACCTCTTACTCAGTAAGCTGAACATTTGCTGCTAATTTTATCTTTGCAATTGCCACTGCATGGTCGACTTGTTCAAGGATCCCTGTCAGAGACCAAAATCCACTGCTGTTGAGTTCATTAAGAGAAACAGCACAAGGGTTGCCTGGGAACTGTCCGCATCCTTCCATACACCTCAGGTCATCTTTGCATTTTTTTTTTGTACCCAATACAATGTCAATGGTATGGGAGTGGTTGCACTGTGTTGTCTAGGGAATGACAGAAATTTTCTATCAATAGTCTGTTGAATTCCCACTTTCTGAACCTGAGAATGGGGAGGGCCAACTGGGCTTTGTATGCTAAATCAGCAGTATGAACTTCTCACCTTATGCTTAGTGTAATGAACTCCTATCTTCCTTATTACCTTTTTTAAAGAAAGCATGTCACTTTAACAGACAAAACCCTCTTTGGAACAATCTGCCTGAAAATAGAGTGGGGTCATGTTTCATTCAATTCTAGTCTCTAAGTCCCCTAGCAGAAGCCTGTGCCAATGATTCGAAGATACGTCTAAATGAATGTTGATGTCTGTATTGGAGACCTGGGACTGAGTCCTTTTGATGCCTGTGGCTTGTTCCAGCAGACACCTTGTTAGAAACAGGCTTCAGTCCCCAGAGGGACAGAAACATGGGGTTAGTCCTGTAGCAGTTGTTCTGGCATGGTCTGAAAGCTCCCTGGAAAAACTAGTTCCAGTTTCATGCACCTTTCACAGGTGTACCAAAGGCCAGCAGTTAAAACACAGGCACACGAATTGTGAGCTGGTAAATCTATTGCACAATTGATAATAGCCAACTTACCCATATACCACCTTTGCTACCAAACACATACACAGACATTCACAGATTGTGGGCTGCAGCATGCCCGCTGCTTTGATGGCTTGAAAACAGAAGTGGAGGCCAAAAGCGCTGCTGGATGTTGACTTTGTTCTGATTTTATGTGAGTATCATGCTGCACGGATCACATACATGCTGCATGGGTTATTCACATACAAAATGATGTGTTGTCCATTTGCAGCCCATAGGCATAGATCCTGATATTTCTTCAGATTTGTTTTAATTTTTTTTTATTTGAAAAAACAGGTTTTTGTAGAGAGAGAGGAGAGACAAGACAGGTCTGCTAATCATAGATTGATTCCCCAAATAGCCGTTATAGCCAGAGCTGAGCTTGGGAACCTGCTACTTCCCAGCCTTCCACATAGGTGCTGGGGCTCAAAGACCTGGGGCATCCTTTGTTGTTTCCCAGGTGCTGGACTGAAAGTGGAGCAGCTGGAACATACACTGGCACCCATGTGGGGTGTTGACACTTGAAGGCAGAGGATTGGTCTGATACACCCCCACACCAGCCCAGACAGTGATATTTCTTCAGTAAAATGTGTGAATATTCATGTAGAATAGGGCACAGTGAGACTAAGAACGTCATGTTCATTCAAAGCAGGTATTGCTGTTGTCTTACAGAGAACCTTTCTGTTGACAGAGATTTTTGGATTTGCAGATTACTGATGTATAATGGTGGTATAAAAGATGATCTTGAACATTAACAAATGGCATTTAAAGGAAATTAGCTGGGATAATATAATTATATTCTCTATGAATGGGATTCAAGTCACACCCATTCCCTTTCATCTTCCTCTCCAAAAATTAGTATCACGTCTTACCGAGCTGACAACAGCCAGAGCAGTTGTATGATAGCAGAGCTGATTTTCTGGTGCCCATATTGAAAATGGTACTTGAGTGACTTGCCCTTCTGTTTGCGATAACTTCCAGGTTCTCTACCATGACTTCTGGCTCGGCTCAGTTCTCCCTGGGAGGTGTCTTAACACGTTACCTAACCAACCTCCTTTGCCTCAGTTGTTGGCCTTATCCTGATGACATACATTTGGTCTACTCAACTCTTACTTGCCTTTCAAATCTCTGTTTTCATGTCTTCATATAGTTCCAGTTCATCGGCATTCACCCCATTTTGTTAGCAACCAGGCCTTCTGGTTAGTCTGTCAGCAGTCTGAGCACAGGGATGGGGGTCTCTGATTTTTCATCTCTCCCCCTGGTTGTCCCATGAACAAGGTTTAAGACAGATGAGGCTTGACTTGTCTGTACTCATCACCTTGCTGTGTGAAGGCAGGAGCCATGTTTGCCTGCCTCTGGAGGCTTTACACTCTGAGAGGAACTTATGAATCATAATATAGACTATTTTTGTATCCTGTCTATTGCCTAGAGTTTTTGGATATAAAAAGTTTTACATAGAAGTCATGTTTTATAATACTCACAAAACTTTTATTGGTACTGGAAAAAGTACTTAGCAGGTAGTTATTACCATTAGCACTCTTTATCTTAGTGAAGAAAATACCAATTCATTACCCTAAATGAGCTCACTTCAAATTTACATATGGATAGAGTACTATTTGCCCATCACTATCAGGAGTACTTATTTTTTCTGCATATCTGGAGATGGATCCGTGGAAAAGTGGCAGATTTTGATAACATATCATGTATGTTTTAATTCAGCCTACTTTATTCCTGTCACTGTTATGGAGTACAGATCTTTTGTGTTAATACATACTGATTGAATTGTTGATTGAATTGGAAAATAAAAGCAAGTTGAACTTGGCTTTTTCAACTGCTGCATAGAACTTCATGTTTGCATAGGCTGTGATATATTTAGTTATTCTGTTTTGGTTGTAACTGTGGCAAAGCAAGAGGACTCTCAGGCTCACTACATGGTTTCTCTTCTGTCATAGCATTAGTAAGTGATGGAGACCAGTTAATTGGGTTCTGGGCAAATAAGCAGCAATAAAACTAATAGAATTTTATAGAACTTTCTGTGGTGATACAGGTGTTTCTCCCTAAGTACTAGTACCAAGGTAGGATCTTCCAAAAGTTCATGAAAAATGTCTTTCCACAGGAAAAAAAAAGCTCTATACAGAAAATTATAGACACCATTTTTTTTGTTAACTCCAAAAAAGTTTTTCTTTCAATTCCCTCTTCTCATGAAAATTTTTAGGTACTTTTATGTGCCCAAAGCGTATGTGGTTAGTGCAAATTTAAATGGAAATGGCCACTTGCAGTTAGCTGCTTTACATTGGACCGTGTAAAGTGAGCGTTATGTGTGTAACCTCAGTGTAACACATGGCATTATGACCGTATATCGCTATTTCTGTTCCCTACACCTTTCATCGCCCCATGGTCAGTGTTCAAGAAATGTCTATTGGCTCAAAGTCACTGAAGAAATGACAGAATTTTAAGCTTTAGTTAGGATGTATGCGCATTCTCATATCCCCCTGACCTTTTGTTCCTTATCTAAAAGTATTTCCATTAGGACTTTTTGGCTTTACTTACTTAATCTTTATCCTATAATAATTATGCATTATCATGCTATTAATTGGCATGTGGGAGGACTCATTCTGTGCTGAAATGTTCCTGTTACTGGTAAACAAAATAGAGGATCTAAAGTACAATATTCTCTGCATTTACATTTAAATTAAAAGAAAGGAAGACGCTGAAATGGGATACTAATTAGTGGGGCACAGACACTGGAATATCTTCTGCACTTTTGTTAATCCATACCACTGATACTTATCGTGCATTTTCCGTGCTTTTCCGTAAACCATAGTGTTTTTAGCTAAATGGAAGAAAAACAATTATTTTTTACTGTCTTTGTAAAACTTTTTTTTGTGACATTTAATTTAAGCAATCCCCTCTGGATTGAAATGTGCCTTTTATATCTATTTGAGATCTTGGGAGAAGGGATGTGGAATTACTTGATAAAGGCTCTAGTTGCTTGGGTCCTAAAACCTTATTCAGCTGGTTGGCATTCTTCCTTTTGAATCTTCAGCCGGCAAATGCAAAGCTGTTTGATAGTGGCAACTTGACTGTTCTACACATTTATCAAAATGTAGCTCTATAAAGATAATGCTGAATGGCTTTATGATAAAATGAGATCAATGTATACTACAAGGCTGCTTAATTTATTTTGTCAAAATGAATGCTTTCTACACACTGGGTTTAAAAAGAGATTAATAAGATGAAAGCTTTTGAATGGAAGACAGTTACTTTTTTTTTTTTTAAGATTTTTTTTATTATTATTGGAAAGCCGGATATACAGAGAGGAGGAGAGACAGAGAGAAAGATCTTCCATCCGCTGATTCACTCCTCAAGTGAGCCGCAACGGGCCGGTGCGCGCCGATCCGATGCCGGGAACCTGGAACCTCCTCCGGGTCTCCCACGCGGGGGCAGGGTCCTAAAGCTTTGGGCCGTCCTCGACTGCTTTCCTAGGCCACAAGCAGGGAGCTGGATGGGAAGTAGAGCTTCTGGAATTAGAACCGGCGCCCATATGGGATCCCGGGGCTTTCAAGGCGAGGACTTTAGCTGCTAGGCCACGCCGCCCGGCCCAAGACAGTTACTTTTAAACCTTATTTCATCTTGGACTTTTCTGAGGTGTCAGAACTTGTATAGTTAAGAGAACTCCTTTTCACACTGCAGACAACTTTCTAGATCATATTAACAATGTGTTCAGACATTAGGCCTCTCTTCTTCCAACTTACAATATAAAAGCTTTCTGGTCTTTTTCTTGATGTGGTTTGTTATCCGTCCTGTCCTAGATGCCAAGGATGGTATGATAGTGAAACCCAGGCCCTACTTTTGAAGATCCTACATTTTGTTTGGAAAGCAGGACAAACACTCATTAGGGAAGGATTCCCCAGGAGAGCAGAGGTGGAGTGGGACATGGTATGGAGCAGTGGGTCCCACCACTAGACAGATGACGAGGATGGAAGGAGTTGGGGGAATAAGGTAGATCAAAGTATATAAAGGTTATTTGGGCAGATCTAGGGAATGGACACAGCTTGATTTGGCTTGTATATGGTACAATATAAATTGGAGAGATATATTGAACCCTTGATAGTAGAGACTCTAGAATAAATCAGGTAACAGAATGGCTTAATTTGTGGAAATTTGCCTTTAGAAGATGAAGTGGACTGTGTCATTAATAAGGAAAGGCCTGAAGTACTAATGACTGGGTTCATGGAAGAATCTCTCAGAAGGAAAAATGCGATCCCTGAATTGGACAGGTAACTTGTTGGCATAGGTTTCATGGTGAGCCCAGGATTTGTATACTAAATGAGAAAGTGAAGAAAAACACAAATTTTAGCTTTATGAATTACCCTTGGTAGGGGCAGGAAGGCACATCTGTAACAGAGCTGGTGTGGTGTTTCCTGTGGATTTGAATTAGTTTTGCAAGCCCAATCTTTGAGCAGGTTGGGTGGTGCACTAGCACAGTCTCTCATCGGGAGCCGAGTCAGAAACGACAACTTGGTGTTAGCCGGTGGTGATTGTGCCCTAGGGGACATGAGACGTTGTGTGTGGGCAGTTGGTAGAGGGTGATACTGGTGTGAAGTGTGTAGAGGCAAAACATGCAGCTGAGCCCTTGCCCGCCACCACAGTAAGGAATTCACAATATTGGGAGACAGGCTGAGAAACCCTGGCTACATTAGCCCAGAGGACTCTTCTAGATTACAGAAGAGTATTGTCTTTATACTCATGTACCAGCTCATTCATTGCTCTGTGTTACAGGGAATAATAATACTGTTTTATTTGTAAGAATCCTTAAAAAATCATTAATGCTCTAGCTACTGCACTTTGCATGTTAGCTGAGTCAGGTTTGTAATGATTTCTTTGAAGTAGCAAAATTCAGAAAGTTAATAAATGGCTTCATTTTTAAAGTTCATGGTGAACATCTTGAAATGCCAGTGGTAAGAGCAAAATAATTAAAGATAAATTATATTCAGAGCATATTATGGAAGACATATGTTCTAGGAAGATGTTGTCTTTCTTTTCAAGAAAGGGTTTGTTTATTAGAAAGGCAAAGTTGAAGGGAGAGGGAGAGACATCTTCTATTTCCTAGTTCACTTCCCAAATGGCTGTAATAGCCCCTGCAGTCAGAATTCTGAAACTCCATCAGGGTCTCCCACATAAGTGTTGCAGGACCATTGAGTCATTGGCTGCTGTATTCTCAAATGCGTTACTAGGGAGTTATATCCAAAGTAGAACAACTGGTCCTCAAACCAGTCAAGGACCATATGAGATGTCAGTGCCACAACACAGGTTTTGGAAGATGTTTACTTCATCTTTTTTATTAGCCAAAATATAAAATGTATCTTTCTTTACAGCAGCCTTACCTGCAACTAAACTAAATCTATAAATGAGAGACAAACACTTGAAAATTGAGTCTGTTTTTGGTTACTCATTTGAAAGTGGTCTTACCTGAATGGCTGTATGAGTACCTCGCCATGTTCTGTTTAACAGAATATTTGGGACAAAGCATATACAGTAAAACTACCTTATACAGCAGAGGGTAAAAAAAAATCCTAGAAGCAAAACAGCTGATTGAGGCTGTTAAATTTTTTAATCAAGAAAACCACATTAGGGTCCAGCACGGTAGCCTAGTGGCTAGAGTCTTCACCTTGCACACGCCAGGATCCCATGTGTGTCCAGGCTGCTCCACTTCCCCTGCTTGTAGCCTGGGAAGGCAGTCAAGGACAGCCCAAGGCCTTGGGACCCAGCATCTGCATGAGACATGGAAGAAGTTCCTGGCTTGTGACTTTGATCAGCTCAGCTCTGGCTGTTGTGGCCACTTGGGGAGTGAACCAATAGATGGAGGATCTTTCTTTGTGTATCTTTCTCTTTGCAGATCTGCCCTTTTTTTAAAGGAATATTAGACAGCAGTACATTAAAATCTTAAAAAATGGAATTAGAACTCTTTCATACATATTGAGATCTTATATATGAAGTACATTAAAAATTATGAAATTTCAAAAGGTTGCACCAAAAGAAGCCAAGCTTTCAATTTTGATTGAATTTCATTCACAATGAACTTTTAAAACGATTGCTGCCCCAAACCAGAGACCAAGTCAATCTTTTTGTTTTTTAACTCTATTTCTGCAAAATATTAGACATTCATTACAGGTTGACAACTTGAATATGGGGTATTATGTGTTTGCAAAGTCAGGCTTTTCAAAGAATTTTAAAAATAGTGTAGCAAGGCAGTTTTTTATTTGAAGTATGTTATTTTGTACTGGGGAAGCAGAATATGCCTTGTACAAACCTGCTTTCCAGTGGAGACTGGGCTCCGTGAAGCTGGCACATGTTCTCAAAGGGTTTTTTAATAGAATCCTACTTCAGGACCCTGTCTCAGTGCAAAGGCAGGCTCTTACAGCTCAAACTTGACAGTTTAAACCCCACACCTTCACTGTGAGTTCCTTAGCTAATCCTTAGTTTGAAAAGAATTTGGTACTTGTGTTTTTATTACTTTATGTTTTAATATTTATTTATTTCATTGAAAGACTTAGAGTGAAAGGCACAGAGAATGATTTCTCCACTGACTTGCTCCCCAAATGGCTGCAGAGGCTGGAGTGGGGCCAGGCTGGAGTCCAGGAGGTTCATTTAGGTCAGCTACGTGGCCATCAAAGGCCTACCTTCAAACTCGCAGAAGCTGCCACCTGCTGGTTGACTCCCTTGTTGCCCATAGAAACTGAAACAGGGGCCTGAGTGCTTAACAGGTCTCCCATTTGTGTGACAGGATGTTGAGGACTGAAGCGCTCACGTTTACCTCCCATTGGATAAGGAACTGGATTCATGTATAGAGTTGGGACTCAAAGCCAGGTACTCTGATGCTGGATGTGGATCTCACAAGTGACATCTTAACCACCATGCCAGCATCTGTCCCCTATTTTAAGGAATTAGTTATGAATATGTCTGTAGAAGAATCTCTGTATGTTGTATGAGTTGTTAGAAAACTGGTAAGTAGGGGCCCGGCGGCGTGGCCTGGCGGCTAGGGTCCTTGAGTTGAACACCACGGGATCCCATATGGGCACCGGTTCTAATCCCGGCAGCTCCACTTCCCAGCTTGTGGCCTGGGAAGGCAGTCGAGGACGGCCCAATGCATTGGGACATTGCACCCGTGTGGGAGACCCAGAAGAGGTTCCTGGTTCCTGGCTTCGGATCGGCGTGCACCGGCCATTGTGGCTCACTTGGGGAGTGACTCATCGGACGGAGGATCTTCCTCTCTGTCTCTCCTCCTCTCTGTATATCTGACTTTGTAATAAAAATAAATCTTTAAAAAAAAAGAAGTTTCTTGGTGCCATGAGTTTCCAGTAAGATGGTACTGGCATTTCTACGGATGCAGTTGAGATAACTGACACATTCCTTCTCGCTCACACCTCAGCTGATCTATTTCAGAGCTGTGTGGTCCCCAGGCCTCTGTTACTCTCTGCCATGTAGCCCTCCTAAATACAGGTGTCCCTATCTTACCACAGTGGCTTGCTCAGACATCTTTCATGATACCTGTTACTTAAAGAACCAAATCTAATTTTGAGTCATCCTGCAGGCTCGTCGGGGTTACTTCTGCCGAACACTCGGTGCTTCCTTGACGCCGTCTTCCTTCAGCTACATGAGCCCGCTGGCTTCCAGGTGGCCCGTTCACTGTCCCTCTGTGTCTCTCGGCTTCAGGTGGCCAGGCCACACTAACTATCTGTTGTGGCTTCTTTTAAATCATCCACGTACCTTTGATAGCCCTCCATTCCTGAGAAAGAGAAAGTTTGTTCATGGAACACTTTGAAAGATAAAAAAAAAGTACTTTAAATTCAGTTCCAAGTCTGTGTAAATATAACTAAGCTCTGTCAACATTTATATAACTTTTCCAGTCCTGCCGATAGTATTTAAACTAAAGGGTACCTCTTGTTTATCTTTGTTTCCACTTGGGATCCACCCAAGAGGTTCAGCAAATGATAAATGTGTGGCCTTCACTCTGAATGTAGTAAGTCTCTGTGCAGCTTCCTAATCTCAAACTGATTGTAAATTGTGGTGTGGTAGAGAAACTGCTAGCTAGGGAGAAGAAACTAGATTGTGGTACTGGTACTCCGACTGCACAAACTGGGCAGAAAACTCTTGTTTCTGATCCCATATGCATGCATTTCCTGGTGAAAGTTGTGGAACAGTTCAAAGCAGAACAGTAGGTAAAAAGCGCTTTGAAAGTGACACCACCTCATGCGGTTGTAAACAGAGATTATTGTGGCACATGGGGCTGAGAGCCCTACCGCGTACTCAGGCTTTTTCTTGCTGTCCGTCGACTATAGTTCAGTGGCCATACCTGACAAAATGAATAAGCCCTTTTAGCTGTATTCCTGTCTTAGTGTTGGCATGGCCTGATTTAAATAGCAAATGGTTATCCTCCATCACAAATCGGCCTGGCTCAGCGCTATTGGTGTTGATGGGGATCTTCAGAGACATAGTTCAGGAGCTGGCAGAATCAGGGCGGTGCCACAGCGGCAGAGGATGTGATGTGAGGCCCCCTCCGCTCACCGGGGAATGATCCTGTGCTCTCATGATGCCACACAGCATTTGCTAGATCGGGAAAGTGGGGAACGCCCTGATGACTGTGTAACGTAAGTTTGTTACTGGTTCTGCACCAGAATTGGTTTATGCTAGACATCTGTAGTGTGAGGCAAGAAACGGGCATTTAAGGTTTGCCAGGAGGAGGGGGTTGGTCTTGTACTGTCTATACTTTCAGACACTGTTTTGGCCTTGCCTAACTCATTTGATACCTCTGGATATCAAATTTTAATTTGTGAAATGCATAAAAGTGATTGTTTTTAACCTCAGGGTTGTAGTGAGATTTAAATCTAAAAAAATGTAGGAAAGACAATTGGATTATTTAACCACAGTAAACAGCGAAACTCCTAACACTTGTGATGAATTTTTTGTTTTCGACATCTCAGTGATAGTGGTGGTTTCAGTCCACTTCACTGAGAGTCTTTGTCTTTTTAGTTTTCTAAATCTACAGAGACCACTTAAGCATCAGAAATGCGAAGAAGTTTTTTCTTTCCTTTGCCTAATCGGTCTGGAAAGGACTTCTAGCAATTTGTTACATGGGAGTGGTATGAGGCAGCGTATCCTTGCCTTGTTCCTGAGCTTAGAGGAAAAGCTTTCAGCGGTAAGCGCTAAAGTGTGGTGTTAATGAAGACCGAATTGGATGAGACACAGTTATGTTTAGGAACATTCCTTCTATCCCTAAGTTGAGTTTCTTTTTATGAGAAGATGCTTAATGTTACCCAGTGCTTTTTTTTGTAGCTGTTGAAGCTGTTATTATTTATTAATTCTATTAATGTAGGCAGACTCATCTATTGTATCCCATAGCTAAATCTACCTGTACCTTGTTAAGAAACAGACACAGAACAGAGAGGAAAGGGATTCACAGGCAAACTAGATTTATTATCCAAGCCAAAAAAAAATCCACTGAGGGTGAGCAACTGCCATGCAACTGGAGTGGCCATGTCACAGCGGCCAGGCTTTCAGCAGGTTGGGAGTCTTACGGGTTCCCAGGGATAGGAAATACCAAGAAAAAATCGAGGAATGGGTAGGGACAGACTAGCCTTTTGGTATCCCAAGGGCATAAGGTCCACACTTGAGTTCTTATTCCCTTCTTTCCTGACTCTGTATGATTGAGACAGGGTGCTGGGCTCTTTCTGGCTGCTGCTTGCTGTAAAGGGTTATTGATGTGGGGATACTTCATGGAGCAGGTTGATTGGAGGATGAGAGCAGTCTAGTCTTGTTCCAGGATAGTGACGGCTCAGGATGCAGCAGTCAGTCATTCCTGCAAGACCTTTTGAAATATGTTAATTATATATAGTAGGAATAGAAGCACTAAGATTATCTCTTCTCATTCTCATAAAGAAAATGCCCATGGTAGAAAAGAAGGCAGAGTGCTTTTAGAATGTATTTAATGCTTTGTTTTTTCCTTCAGGACAAAAGGGGAAGTAGAAAACCAAACAAACAAGAGTACAAGCCCCTGTCCAGTTACACTAAACTGACTGGTAGCGCAGTTTCCCTAGTATCTGCTCACCAGAAGCTGCGAGATGGAGTGGCTAACTCCATTCACCCCCTCCGCTTACAGCAACTGTGGCTGCTGTCGGGGGTTAAGGTGACTGAGCTGGATGGGAAGTAGAGCAGCCGGGATTAGAACCGGCTCCCATATGGGATCCCGGGGCTTTCAAGGCGAGGACCTTAGCCGCTAGGCCACGCCGCCGGGCCCTGAGAGTCAGTTCTTTCTTTGAACCTATATAGTTGTTAGCTGACTCACTAGAGGAATCAGTGAACCTCTTCCAGGTCTCCCATCTAAGGCTTTGGGCCATCCTCGACTTGACTGCTTTCCCAGAACACAAACACGGAACACGGTGGGAAGTGCAGCAGCCGGGATTAGAACCGGCGCCCCTATGGGATCCCGGGGCTTTCAGGGCGAGGACCTTAGCCGCTAGGCCACGCCGCCGGGCCCTGAGAGTCAGTTCTTTCTTTGAACCTATATAGTTGTTAGCTGACTCACTAGAGGAACCAGTGAACCTCTTCCAGGTCTCCCATCTAAGGCTTTGGGCCATCCTCGACTTGACTGCTTTCCCAGAACACAAACACGGAACACGGTGGGAAGTGCAGCAGCCGGGATTAGAACCGGCGCCCCTATGGGATCCCGGGGCTTTCAGGGCGAGGACCTTAGCCGCTAGGCCACGCCGCCGGGCCCTGAGAGTCAGTTCTTTCTTTGAACCTATATAGTTGTTAGCTGACTCACTAGAGGAATCAGTGAACCTCTTCCAGGTCTCCCATCTAAGGCTTTGGGCCATCCTCGACTTGACTGCTTTCCCAGAACACAAACACGGAACACGGTGGGAAGTGCAGCAGCCGGGATTAGAACCGGCGCCCCTATGGGATCCCGGGGCTTTCAGGGCGAGGACCTTAGCCGCTAGGCCACGCCGCCGGGCCCTGAGAGTCAGTTCTTTCTTTGAACCTATATAGTTGTTAGCTGACTCACTAGAGGAACCAGTGAACCTCTTCCAGGTCTCCCATCTAAGGCTTTGGGCCATCCTCGACTTGACTGCTTTCCCAGAACACAAACACGGAGCACGGTGGGAAGTGCAGCAGCCGGGATTAGAACCGGCGCCCATATGGGATCCCGGGGCTTTCAAGGCGAGGACCTTAGCCGCTAGGCCATGCCGCCGGGCCCTGAGAGTCAGTTCTTTCTTTGAACCTATATAGTTGTTAGCTGACTCACTAGAGGAACTTTGCAGGGTGCGAGCGAGATCATACCAGACATGTCTAAGGGTTATTAAGGAGTCTTTATTAACCAAGCTTGGTGATAATAGAGTACAATAGCAAATCACAAGTCCATACGTCAACCCAACCAATCATAATCCAGCCAATCATAATCCCAAAAGAAACAAATGGTCATCAGCCTTAAGTCCATCCATTAAGCTGAAGACCTATGTCCCAGCTTCCCCAGCAATTTAAGTTATCCTAAGAGACATGCAACAAATAACCAGGACACACTTACAAAGCTGCACACATTCACCTTTCCCTGGCTTTTCTGCCCACATTCGACTACTGCTAGGCCTCACCCCTCTTGGAACTCCAGATAGTACACAAAGCAGAAACATTATTATTATAACGATTGCCTCTTCTAAGCAGCACACAGGGACCATGCTCAGGTGATTACCTGTCCTGGGTCAGCCAGGAGTCGAGGTGCCAGAGTAATGGAAGCACCTGGCCGGAAAGTGAGAGCCCCTGCTTCACGGGCCTTTTAAAGGGGCTTGTGAGGGGAGTGGTTACACGACAATGCAATACTGTCCCCTCTCAGTTGATAGGTGAGTCACAGGTGGGCAGGAGCGAATACCTAAGTGTTGTGGGCTAAACAGTTGATTAGTGCTGGTTAGGATGGACAGGAACAGGAACTGGGCTTGTAGCTAAAAACACCTAGACTAATTGGACTTCCAATATCCTGGCTAGTTTAGGATGTGGGGGAAGTGGTTGAAGATGGAATTAACATTCCATTGCTGTTAGGACTCACTTTCAGGACAGAGGGTAAAGAACACAGCCAAATTTCATTTGCTCACTGTCAATGGGGGCTGACTATCACTGGGTGCACCCCATAACAGAACCAGTGAACCTCTTCCGGGTCTCCCACACGGGTGCAGGGTCCCAAAGCATTGGGCCGTCCTCAACTGCTTTCCCAGGCCACAAGCAGGGAGCTGGATGGGAAGTGGAGCAGCCGGGATTAGAACCGGCACCAGAACCGGCACCCATATGGGATCCTGGGGCGTTCAAGGCGAGGACTTTAGCTGCTAGGCCACAGCGCCAGGCCCAGAATGGAGTGCCTTTTGAAGCCTACAGTCATTTTGACCCAGGAGTCTTTTGACACTCTGCCCACCCCCCACCCCCCACCCCCAGATAGTTCCATTTCTAGCGCTTTGGCTCTTGGCAGAGCTAACAGTGTTTTCGGGAAGCCAGTTTCACATGTCATGGAAAACTGCACAATTTTCTTGCTTCCCACATTGCAAACAGACGCTCTCTGAGGGTGGATTGCTGTGCTGGGTCTCCTTGAGAGCAGATCACTGCATAAAGCCACCTGAACGGGCCTCCCGCTCCCTCACTCCCCTTCCTCCTGGTCTCTGGGAAAGCAGACCATAGAGGCAGCATATAGGGTGTGAGCTAAGGGCAGCCTTGGTCCTAGGACTACACGGCTCTAGCTCAGTGCATTAAAGATTTGGGGATAGGTTTTTCCTGTGAGATAAAGTAATGCCTGTGAGGAAAGCAAAAATAAATTTAGCTGTAAAATCATATTGTAATTTAAGTTCTCACTTTTGGCTATACTATTTAGTCTTCTAGATGTGGCCAGGAATTATTACAGGAAAAGATCAGCTGCCCTTCTTTAAAGGTCTGGAGATCACAGGAGAATTAGTTCACCATCGCAGACAGAGTAGAGAAAAAAGGAAAAACTAATCAAACCCAGATTGACAGTTTTCACTTGCTACATATTTGAACAAGAGCACGTGTATGGGAAACATTCATCTTGCACAATTGCCAACTTAAATCGCTTAAAACAATAACCATGTTTATCTAATATTTCGGTTTCTTAAGTCGTGTACCGAAGAACAACTATAGAAGGTAAACTCTACATTGTAGAGTAGTAGGAAAAAGAATGAATAACTTGTTTGACCAGACAACTCGAGCATAACTGTTAAGTCACGTGAACCAAAGAATTGTGTTAATTTAGCAATCTTGAGTGCTTTTATCTATTCGCCAACTGAAACAGAACTCTTAGCACATTTGTGCTTAGACATCCAGCATAAACACATAATATACAATACAGGACAGAACAATAAACCAGCTTAAACAACAGTTTCTTTAGATGCTTTTAAAATTCTAACTCATTGATTAGAATTACCTCCTGTGTTTGTTAACCTGAATCTGTGTATTTTTCTCAGAGATGGCTTGTAACTAAGAATATGAGTGTTTTCAGAGGAGAAAACAAAACTGGATAATGAGAAAGATTCCAGTCAAGACTGGAATCATAAAACTCATTAACCCACAGAGGCACCTGTTTGCTCCACACAGTATTTTAAGCAGCACATGTAAGATTTTATAAATGCTTGTAGTTTTTAGACCTTTGGGCCTTTGTGCATTAAGTTATGACTTACAATACAAAATGGACAAGAGTTCTGTAGCTTTTGCAAATTTGTGCCAATAGCATTTTGTTTTTGTAACAAAAGCTTGTACTACTTTGCAACTTGACAGCACTTTTAATATGATCCACGTGGCCTCATTAGTTATCTCTACAAAGTGAGGAGGCCTCTCTGGAAATACCAAAGTTTCCAAATTTGAAACTTTTGCTTTTTGAATGCCATCAAGGATGCCAAGAAGGCTTAAAATGTCTGGTAGAAAAAAGAATCCCTTTACATGATAAAACATGTAGATCAGATTGATTGCTTTATGGCAATGATTCAAATACGTCTAAGAAAGGTACATATGTAAACAAACTATAGCTGTTTAAACTCACCTTTATTTAACCATGAGAACTTAGAAAACAAAAATTACCTCGGTAGAATAACCACCTTGTAAATAAGAGCACATGGATTTATCTCCTAACTGGGAACAATTTAACAAAGTAGAGCTTACTGATTTAGAAGGAGATGCTATGGTTTTGTAAAACAGGTTTCAAAATTAGAGGTCAAATCTATTTCCAAATGTTCCAAATGAAATGGTTTCGTTTACAATCTTTGTTGCTTTAACAGAGGTTCAAGTTAACAGAAGATTAGATTCTAGTTCTATGTCAGTGTAACTTTTGATATTATGCTAAACTTTTAGTGAATGCTGTAAATAATACTTTGAGTTATATTGTATGAAAAATATTTAAATATAAGTGGGTTAAGTTTACACTTAAAAATCTTGGTTTAAATAAAACTTAAATCTTTTCTAACTTTGCAAAAAAAAATCAGCGTAGGGAGTCTCTAACAAGAATTGAATACTCATTGCTTTTTGGTGGGCTCTATTAAACCTAGCTACAAAATAAGTTTGGCAAGTTATGAAGTTTTTTTGTTCGGTCGGTTTTTTGATGGAGACCTAGACCCTACCTGGCTAAAGGGTAGAGTCCATATACTATAATCCAAAGAGAAAAAATATATAAACTGCCCTTTCTGGAAAATTGCAGCCTTTGGCAGTGGGGATGAGGGGAGGTGTTTAACCCTTTAGGTGTCGCATCACTGAAGGGACAGTCTGTGTCCCTGGCATGTCTTCGCCCTTACTGAGATGGCATTCGCCATCTGGCTTAACTTGCTGTTTACAGGAGGAGTAATAAAAACAGAGTGTTTGTGGCTACTGCTGAGAGGAGGAGGGGAAAGAGCCAGAAAAGGGAGGCAGCAGACAGAAAAAGCCAAGTCCAGAGTTTGAGAATAAGTTCCACACCTTTCTCCTGCCTGTGGACTTGGAGTGACGAAATCTAACAAAGGCTTACATGCCAGGGAACCTCTGATCACTTGCCGTTTCTCTGGGTGAAGTTACTAAAATCATAGGGAATTGAGATAAAAAGAATGCAGAATTATCTAACTCATTATCTAATTCACTATCTAATTATATTTTAATATTTTAATTAGATAATTGTCACTAATTCATTATCTAATTCATATTGAGGTCAATAGTAGTACAAATTACAATTAATTGCTTTGGCTTTATCTCCCCTTTGCCTTTATCTCTTTAGAGATAGGCCAGAGGGGATTTGGGTGAAGCCCATGGGCCTGGCAGATGAGGGTTGGAGGTAGGAGAGTCATTTCTTAAGGCCAAGAAGCCTCATGTAACCAGAAAACCAGTGTCCCCAAAGTAGGACAAATCCCCCACATGCTGTACAGGTCTCCTGGGGTCTCCTGTTTCCAGAACAGAAGGGTGAAGGGGGAACTTGTCCTCACTGGACCTCCTGGAGGCAGGGGACGGAGGTACCCCAGGGCACATGGGAAGAGGAGAACTCATACCAGTCCAACAAGCTGAAAGATTAGGTCCTGTGTCGCATGCTTTGGTGAGGTCTGGCAAGGGGTTCTAGCTGTGAATTTTCAGAGGAGAATGAATGAGAAGGTGAAGAGACCAAGGCAGTTCTCAGCTTCTCTGGGGAGTGTTGGAGAGGTGGCCCTCATCCCCTGTTCACTGCAGAAAGGAGTTCAGAGTTAGAGGTGGCTGGCTTGGCAAAGAGTGATTCCTGACACTCCTCCTGGGTTTGGGCACCATTATGTTAGAAAGTGTTACAGAACAGAGACTGAGAGAGACAGGGTAGGAATTCACAGCCAAAAGGATTTATTGTTGCAAGAGAAAAACAAATCCACAAGGGTAAAGGACTGCCTGGGTAGGTGGAATGGCCATGTCCCAGCTGGGCTTTTTATAGTTTGGGCTCTTGGGGAGGTGGGGAAATACCAAGGAAACAGAGCAGTGGGTAGGGACAGACCAGCTTTCCTCAGCCACTTCAACCTTGGGAGGTCTTGCTCTCCTGTGGCAAGGAAATAGAGACTATGGACAGATTAGACTGGTCTTTTGAAATGCAGTATAGAGGAGTCTCTGGTGGGAGAGTCTTTAATTACTATCCCAAAAGTGGAAGGTCTAAACTTGAGTTCTGACTCCCTTTATTCCTGGTATATCATGGGCCTTGTAATATGCCTTGATTTGCTAATAGCTTTTAAAGAATATTTTTTTTCCATTTATCTTCATCAGGGACACTGGCTAATACTTGTCTATTTCTAGCCTTTTGGCATTGGTCTTTGCATAATATTGGTCTCATACTGTAGAAACATTTTTGGCTTCAGTATTTCCTAATAGCTTGAGAAGAACCAAAAAAAAAAAAAAACCTGACAATAAATGCTTAGTAACAGGAAAGAAATTCAGTAAAGTAGCAGAATACAAAAACAAACATAAAAATAAGTTGTAGACAAAAATTAATTACATTTCTATAATGTTAAATAATTATCAGGTAAAAATCACATTTATGATAGTAATAAATTATTCAGCAATAAGTTTAACAAGGAAGTCAATGTTTATAGTGTGTTGAAAGGTGGTACTAAAGATACAAACAAATGTAAAGATACATTGTCAAAATGTTCATATTACCAAAGTGACCTCCAGATTTAGACTATGGTGACATGTTTTTTAGTAATATGATTTTTTTTCCTAAAAATATGTGAATCAAGAAAAGATCCAAATAGCTTGAGCAAGAACAAAAGCTTTGAGTCAGGAAGTATGGTGTCTCAGCTAACTGCTAGAAATCTTCCAGTAATTCTAACAACATGGCTCTCACAAGAAGAGACCATGCAGTGGGGAAAAAATAGAAGTTTTTTTTTTAAAGATTTATTTTTATTACAAAGTCAGATATATACAGAGAGGAGGAGAGACAGAGAGGAAGATCTTCCATCCGATGATTCACTCCCCAAGTGAGCTGCAACGGGCCGGTACGTGCCAATCCGAAGCCGGGAACCTGGAACCTCTTCCGGGTCTCCCACGCGGGTGCAGGGTCCCAAGGCTTTGGGCCATACTCGACTGCTTTCCCAGGCCACAAGCAGGGAGCCGGATGGGAAGTGGAGCAGCCAGGATTAGAACCAGCGCCCATATGGGATCCCGGGGCATTCAAGGTGAGGACTTTAGCCGCTAGGCCACACCGCCGGGCCTGAAAAAAAAGAAGTTTTATCTTATACCATATTCAAAAATTAGCTGAAAAGTCATTACAGACTTACAAATAGGCTTTAAATTGCAGAACTCTGCCTGGAAAGTGTAGGAAGAAGGCTCCTGGACATGTCTTTGGCAATAATTGTTTTAAAGACACCAAGAGCAACTAAACGCAGTGGGCCACCTGGGACCCTTCCTCTAGGCCTGTACCTGCACATGGAGGATCTGGAGCCTGCATCATCCCTCCCCCAAACACAGGCAGATAGGACTAGAGTTCTGTTTGCTTGGGGATAGGGCTGGAGAGCAAGGTTATAGGACTAGCCATAAGCTCAGATCTGAGTCCAACAGCCTGAAATAATAATTTCAGCAACAGACATACCAACCCTTCCGTGGTGGGCTTTTGTTCCTCGCTAAGGTTGCACAGTTCTCATTCTGATCTACTGTCTTGTGTTAGTGGGCTCTGAGCCCCTGAAGGGGCTTTCAGGGATAAAGCATTTCCCCAGTTCATTAACAGTAACATCAACAACTGCAGAGGGGTGAATCTTGACTTGCTTTCCCTTGTGCTACAATACCAGATGTTTCTACAGGCTCCCAGAAAATCAACAAACTGCTTAGAATTTCTGTAAGGACAGCCAAAAGTGAAACTAGGTTATCAAAACTAATTCTTTAATGGACAGATGCTGTACCATAACAAGTGACAAGACCTTTGAAGGAACCATGAGCTTATCTAGAAGAGCAAACTAAGGTTTCTGAAAGCAAATATTTAGGAATTGAGATTTCTCAAGTGCTCAGCTAAAGACTTCAAAATGACTGTGTTAAGGATACACAGTGAATTTCAAGAGAGCACAGAAACAAAGTTCTATTCCAGAAAAAATGATAGATGGAAACAATGAAACAATCAAGCATGTCACTGATTAGAAAGTACATTAAGTAAAATTAGAAACAACTGCAGGTCTCCATAGTAGAATAGATGAAACTGAAGAAAGAATGCAGGGTGGTTGGAGGAGAAAAGAGCAGGAATGAAGAAAGCCTAGGTAAGCAATGGCACAGCATGAAGATAGCAACTCTGGGGTGCAAGAGGTGATGACAGGGACCATTTCAAACCTAGAGGTAGATAAAACTAGCTAGATGAAGTAAGGTCAAAGGTCATCAGATTCAGTACAACCAAGTCTCACCTAAGACAAAAGATCTCCATACTTAAGAATTTTAAAAACGTAAAAAGACAGGAAGCAAACAACATATAAACGAGTCACAGTTTACTTGGTTTTTGACTTAGCAAAAATGCTGCAGGCAAGAGAAAAAGCATTGGAGGAAAAATATATTCAACCTAACAGAACTGTACCCAGAAAAGCCATCTTTCTGATATAAAGGAAAGATAAATTCTTTCACATTTTGCTTCGTCTAGGAATATATTTATCATCACCAAACCTGTCCTAAAGGAAACGCTAAGGAAGTTTGTCAAACTAAAACAAAAAGATACCACTGAGAAAGAATGTATCAGAAGGTAGAAAAGTCAGTGGTAATTGTAAAGACAAATTCCAAGTGATCTGATTAATACAACACTGTCTGTAAATCACTCATAACTTTAGTTCTTTGTATAGTCCTGTTTAACATTCTAATAGTTTTTTACTCATACTAAAACGTAACAAAAAATTCAAAATTTAGGAATGGAGAATTTCTATTGGCATTTGTTATGTTTTTTTTTTCTTTCCCCACTTTTATAATGAATGTTAAATTGTTACAATTGCAAGACATTTTTGTAAATCTCATGGTAATCACAAAAATCCATGATAGATTTACCATAAGCAGTACATAAGGAATCAGAACATACCTCTAGAGATTAATTAACCATGAAGATTGTAAGAGGGACAAAATAAAATACAGGAAAACATGGATCAAAATGGAAATAATAGGGCCTAGTGCGGTGGCCTAGCAGCTGAAGTCCTAGCCTTGCATGTGCCAGGATCCCATATGGGTGCCAGTTCTAATCCCAGCGACCCTGCTTCCCATCCAGCTCCCTGCTTGTAGCGTGGGAAAACAGTTGAGGACAGCCCAGGGTTGGGACCCTGTATCCATGTGGGAGAGCTGGAAGAAGCTCCTGGCTGCGGATCGGCTCAGCTCTGGCTGCTGTGGCCACTTGGGGAATGAGTCATCAGATGGAAGATCTTCCTCTCTGTCTCTCCTGCTATCTGTATAACTGCCTTTCCAATAAAAATAAATAAATCTGTAAAAATGGCAATAGTACGATGTCACCTACCAATAATTACCTTTAACATGCACTGGTTGCCTTCTCTGTAACACAGTGACCAAAGTAAACCAAAATAATGCCAAACTATATCCTGTGTATAAAAACTCACTTCTTTTCTATTGAAAAACAGAGTGATACTGTAAGATAATCTATGCAAGTGGAACTCTTGAGAAAACAATAGTAGGGGGCTAGTGTGTTAGCGTAACAGGCTAATTCTCTGCCTGCAGTGCTAGCATCCCATACAGGCACCAGTTCATGTCCCTGCTGCACCAGTTCCGATCCAGCTCCCTGCTTGTAACTTGGGTGAATGGTGGAAGATGGCCAAAGCGCTTGTATCCCCATGGGAGACCCAGAGGAAGCTCCTGGGTCCAGCAGTTGTGGCCATGTGCGGGTGAGCCAATGGATAGAAGATCTGTCTGTCTTGCCTTCTTTTTGTAAATCTGTCTTTCAAATAAAAACAAGTAAGTAACTCTTAAGAAAGCAGTGGTAGCCATACCTCTATCTGGTAAAATCGTTTTTAAATCAAATGTAGTAAAAAAGGAAAAGGAAGGTCATTATACAGTAATTGGGATTCAGTGTAGAAAGAGGAAATAATATGCCTCCAATACCTGAGTATTGTAATGCATAAAGTATTAATACAACTAAAGGAAAAGATGGACTCATACATTAATACCCAAGTTTGTAAATGGATTATTCAGATAAAAATTAAAAAAGAAAGCAGCAGAGTTAATAGCATCCTATGGTATGCTAAATAACACCCTAGGTCAATTGTGACTAACTTACCTACAAATTGTCTTCAGCTAGAGAACACATACCCTTCTCAAAACATATGGGATATTTTCCAGATTATTGGGTAGATCTAAAAAGGTCTCAAATTTAAAACAAAAACCTACATCACGCTATCTTTTCTGAACTTATTATAATTAACAAAGAAATATTAAGAAATTGCATAGCTTCAAGGAAATCCTAAAACGTATGCGTAAGAAATTGAGGAAATTAGAAAATTGAGAATGGGAACAGTTAAAGTATTGTTGGAAATATATAGTAGTCAATAGTTTCATCAGAAAAGCATACCTGTCTCAGTTTTACCACTGCATCAAAAGGCAATACTGGAAAAATAAAAACATTAAATCCAGGTCTAGAAGGAATACAGTGATAAAATTTAGACCACCAAAGACGAATGACAGACTAAAAGGTGATACAAAAAGAGCAATGAAACAAACAGCCGGTACCTTGAACAGAGAAAATTGACAAATCATTAGCTACACTAAAAAAAATACAAATATATCTTTACAAAATCTGAATCTTGTATATCTGACTTTCTAATAAAAAATAATAAAAGAGGAAGAGAGACAGAAGAAGATCTTCCGTTCGCTGACTCTTTCCCCAAGTGGCCACAGCAGTCAGAGCTGAGCTGATCTGCAGCCAGGAGCTTCCTCCAGGTCTCCCACATGGATATAGGATGTCAAGGCCCTGGGCTGTCCTCAACTGTTTTCCCAAGCCACAAGCAGGGAGCTGGATTAGAACCGGCGCCCTTATGGGACCCTGGCACATGCAAGGCAAGGACTTTAGCCACTAGGCTACCATGCCGGGCCCAAGATACAGAGATTCTATGGCTGAAATCACAGTAATGCAAAGGCTTAATGGATTAATGTGAAGCCATATGATAGTAGATAATGTAGATGAAATGTATAAATTCCAATTCACATAAACCTTATCAAGTTTAAATCATGAAGAACTGAAACACTTAGGCATAGCAGTAATGACCAGCAAGAATGAATTGGTAATAAACAATCACCCAGAGGAAAGCTCAGGCCAGATGGTTTCACCACAGAATTCTAACAAACATTACCATCAGTCATTCTCAAATTATTTCAAAAACTAGGAGGAGGAATTTTTTTTTAGGCTCATTCTATGAGGCTGGCATGTCCTTGGTAATAAAACCAAGTGAGAAAACAAATCATAGACCAATATCCTTGATAAAACATCAGTGACAAGTATCTTAAAACACCAGCTGAGACAGTAACATTTTTGTTCCTCCCATGAGGAACCTGGATTGAAGTTCTGGCTCCTGCCTTTAGTTTAGCCTAGTCCCACCGCTGCGGACATTTGCTGGAGTCGACCTGTGATGGGAGTCATCCCTTTCTCTTCCTCTCAGACTAAAGTAATATAAGAAACAGTAAAATACTAGTTGATGGAATCCAACAGCAGGGTAAAAAGGTTACTCACTATAATCCAGGAATGCAAGGATGGTTCAACCTACTGAAATCAACAAACACATGCATGTACACCAGCAAGGAGTTAGAACTGTGAGAACTGAAACATGACCCCAGGTACTCTGATACGGGATGGAGACATTATATTGCTAGGCCACTCACTCATCCCAAGCTTGCTGGTTATTTGTTAAAGACATTCTCACCTGTGGTATATCACATCAGTGGGATAAAAGTCAAATGAGTATCTTGACAGATGCAGAAAAGGCATTTGATAAAATTCAAGAACTCAGTGGTTCAAAACTCTGGATGCTAAATATTACACATAAGCCAATAACATAATAAATGGAGATAAGCTGAGACATTGTGTCTAAGATCTGGAGTAAGCGAGGGCTCTGTCATGGATTTTACTCAACCTATTACTAAAAGTCCCAGCCAGAAAAGAAAATTAAAGTCATAAAAATTGGAAAATTATCACTGTTTGCAGATGGCATGTTCTTGTATGTATACAGAAACCCAAGACTCCACCGAAGATGTGTGAGACTAGATTCAATAAAGCAGGAAACAAAGTTAGCATGCAAAGATGTGTGGTATTGGGCCTAGCAGCTAAAGTCCTTGCCTTGAACGCCCCGGGATCCCATATGGGTGCCGGTTCTAATCCCGGCAGCTCCACTTCCCATCCAGCTCCCTGCTTGTGGCCTGGGAAAGCAGTTGAGGACGGCCCAATGCATTGGGACCCTGCACCCGTGTGGGAGACCTGGAAGAGGTTCCTGGTTCCCGGCTTCGGATCGGCGCGCACTGGCCGTTGCAGCTCACTTGGGGAGTGAATCATCGGATGGAAGATCTTTCTCTCTGTCTCTCCTCCTCTCTGTATATCTGGCTTTGTAATAAAATAAATAAATCTTTAAAAAATGTGGCTTGTACAGCAATAGCAAATCACATGAGAAATGAATCAAGCCTTGCTATCCCATTTGAAATAAGCAACCAAGCAAGCATTCAGATAAAGAAAAACAACAACCTTGAAGTAATTTAACTAGAGAGGGGAAAGATATTTATGATGAAACCATAAATCATAGGCAAAAGAAATTGAAGATACAAGGCAATAGGAAGGCATCCTGTGCTAATGAAATTGGAAGAATAAGTATTGTTACGGTGTCTGTATCACCCAATGTGATTCACAGACCTAATGTAATTTCTAATGAAAAGAAGCTTATCATTTTGTCAAAGAACTAGAAAAAAAAATCACCACTGAAGTTTTTTATACCGCAAAAGATTCCAAGTGGTCAATGGAATTTTGAGTGAAATGAGCAACTGTAATATTGCATGCCTTTTAGATATTACAAAGCTGTAGTAGTTAAAATGGCATACTATTGGAAGAAAAACAGAGACGTGAGCCAGTGGAGCACAGTGGAGCACAGTGGAGACCCCAGAACTCATCTGTGACAAAGGTGCTGTGGACTTCAGTTCTAAATGGAATCGTTTTTTTTCTCATAAATGGTGCTTGCAAAATTGGATATCTAACATGTGAAAGAATGAAATTAGATGCCTATCGCTTACCATGCACACACACAAAATCAACTGAAAATGGGTGATGATCTAAATGTAAGACCTGAAAATTTGAAACCAAAGCAGAAAGCAGGTCAAATGCTTCAGGAAATCGTTTTTGGATCAGACTGTAAAAGCACAGACAACAAAAGCTGAAGTGTAATTTTATCCAACTAACAAACTTTGCATAGCAAAGGAGACAGCTCAGAAAGAGACAGCCAACAGCATGGGAAATAAAAACTTCAAACCATACATCTGACAGGGGGTTAACATCCAGAATACATACACACACACACACACACACACACATATAAATTTATAAAGCTAAATAACCTCAACTCAGGAGGAAGAAAGCAAAAAACTGAGTTGAAAGATGGGTTGAGATGCTAGTTTTCTTCACATCTCCTCTGCTATTAAAGAACTGGGGTGCTGTTCTGTGCTTCCTAGGCTTATAATACAGATCATCTGATTGGTTGGTTGTGGTGAGGATGGTGAGGTAAGGGGAATGACTGAATCCATCGATGAGCTCAGTCTAGAATACGCACACGTAGGAGTGAGTGCTTCTACCTCAAGCGATTAATTTTGAGTGGTTTTCCACCACTCACCAGAATAGTAGGTAGGACAAATGCCACATGTGATGGAAACCTTTTCTGACTTTAATGTTCGCTGTTAACACAGCATCACACACAACTCTGCAACGCCAACATCTACTACCGTAACTTCCAAGCAAAGATGATGACATTAGAGCAGTAACTTACACCTTTTGAGAGTACTTCGACTGGCTCAAAGTTAGCAAAGCCTTGCGTATGGATCAGTCTTTTTCTTTACACCTTGATGAAGGACCATTCAATAAACATTTTTCCTTTTAAATAAATAATAGCAAATATACATCGAAGAGGGAAAGGATGAGAGATGCAGTGGGAGAGAGGTTCAGTTTGCACTTGGCTACAGCCCAGGTTGTGTCAGGCTGAAGCAAAGAGCCACACATTCAAACTGGGTCTTCTCCAAGAGTGATAGGTTTCAAGAGCTTGGACTATAATTTGCTGCCTCTCCCAGTGCAGTAACAGGAAGCTGACAAGGAAGTGGAGCAGCAGGGATTCAAACCAGCATTCCAATATGGGATGCTGATGGTAAGCTATGGTTCCAGCCATAAGCTGAAAAGTGCCAGGCCTAAGGATGTACTTTTAAAATAAAGAAATAGAACCTAATTAAGTTATTTAACTAGCCTAAAATCATTTAAACATTTAGAAATGAACATGGGCAGACTGAATAGGCAGGCTGGACCAAACTCTCCCTGGCTATATTATAGCTGGGGAATCAACTTCCAAAGAGAAATATTTCATTTTGTTAAGTAGTTAATGGATTCTTTAAATTTACTTATACTGAAATAAGTCCTGTTAGCAGCCTTTGAAGGCGTTGTAGTAATTAATCTCTTTTGACCTTCACTTTGTCCACATGTAAAGGAACAAACACTATCACAAATGTGTCTTGACCTTTGTTTTCCAGCTTCCATCGTGGTTCAGAAATGGTGGTGTCACATGAATCCTTGTTTGGAAGGAGAGGACTGTAAGGTGTTGCCAGATTACTCAGGTTGGTCCTGTAGCAGTGGCAATAAAGTCAAAACTACAAAGGCAAGTATAGACAAAGCGCAACTCTACTCTTTGACTCCAGTACATTGTGAAATTGAGGGTGTATGCCATGGTCTTCTCTGCCATCTGAGAACATTACTATGTGATACTGCTAAACCAGCGTAGCCAGTGCCACCTGATGCCTTTGGCCTTTCAGAAAAATCCCACTCACCAGCATCTCCCTTTGCGTCAGGTGGGAGGGGCAGAACACTCCTTTTTGATGGAGCTTCTTCAAATTTCTTTCACAGTAAAGGTTTCAGAGTTGATGGGCTAGTGTTACAAAATACCATGGTAGAACTCACAGGCGCATGATTTAGTACAGTGGAAGTATGTGCTGCCTTAAGGAAGAGGTCATCATTGGTGACTCTTCATCAAGTGCAGTAAGGTTCACAGTTCCCTCCTCCCAAGGTCCTTCCTCCGGTTATCGCTGTTTCTGAAGAGGACCGTTCTCTACTCACTCTCAGTGCGATGCTCAGCAAGAAACCTCATGTTGTAGCTCCTCATTGCTTTCCTGATTCCTTTGTCTTTGGGGTAGATTTTTCTTTAATTTAGCTAAATAGAACCAATTTAGTGTACTTCATATATTAAATTTCAAGCGTGTAATACTTCTGACCTTCCTTCCTTCCTTTGCTTTGTCTTTCAATTTTTTTTGATATCATACAAACAATACTCCAATACAGTTTTACTCATTTTACATTTACATTTACATTACATTTACTCATTTACATTTTTGGGGGTTCTCTATATTTCCTAACACAAATCAGGAAACATTTGCTGTTTAGATCTTTTACCATAATGATCTCCTGTTTATGCATTTTTGTTTAACAATAGGATTTCCTTTTTTAATGGCTAAGTAGTGTTCCCTCATGTGCATAGCACTTTTTTTTTAAATCTAGTAATGCATCCAGTTTAGTGGAAGAGCATCTGAGTTGATTCTGTGCCTTAGCTATTGTGAATTGTGCTGCTGTAAACCTGGGGTGTGTATCACTGTTTCATATGCTGATTTCACTTCCTGTGGGTCAGTTCCCAAAGCAGGATGCTTGGCTGTTACGGAAGATCTCCATCCTTACAGCCCCTGTCCAATCCACTATCTGGATTCCTAATGTGGTCCCTTGTAGCCTAGATTCCATAGAGCCCATCTGGTAGTAATTGTGAAATGACATTTTCTAACCTAGTCCATGCTTGGTCTGTTTGGCTCTTAGCAAATACTCTGGCCAGCCAAGCTCCCCTCATTTCTGCTCCAGACTGTGGGGCCTTCTGTTAGTACCTGTTTCCTATGTGCTGTGTAGTGCCTGTTCCCTCCTCAGGGAATATGTTTCTCTCCCTTCTCTCATCAATCCTTGCTTCTTTAGGGACTGTTATCCTGATTGGATGTACATCATTGCAACTCTCAGCATTTACTAGTCACAATTTTACATGGATGGCTGTACTGAATACTCCAAACTTCCTGATAAAAGCTGTGAAGTTGGGTCCCATGTTTACTTTTGCTTACCTTGGTAGTCATAACCAGCTGGATGCTATAACAACTGTTTCTTTGAAGAAAAGTCATACAACAAAGGTCATTTTGATATTGTTAGTCAATTATGGCAGAATGACTGTAACTGGTTGATGTCTGAGCCTTGGCTCCTTATGTAATATAATACAGAGTGACTGGCTTCTCCCTTCAGCATTTTCCATCTTACGGATGCTTTGCATTAAGTTACTAAACACATGTCTTATTTGCCTTTAATCATTGAGGTCAAATACAGGTTACTTTTGCTAGACATGTACATAAGCTATAAAAACAATAGAATTTTACTGATAATTTAAAAGTTACATTTAAAATGTAAATCAAGATTTAATAAATGTCAGATTAGATGAGAACTTGAGCTTGTATCCAGAATTCCAAAACAGCAAGTTATTTGATTAGTTCTTTATCATTTACTTAAAATTGTACTTTCAGAATCAAGGCTGTTTTAAAAAACTATGTGGGATTATCAACTGACTTATATTTATTAGTGAGATTGAAGAGAAGTGGCCCCCTGACATGACTTACATTGAGTCCTACGTAATTGTAGCTGTGGGTTTAATCACTGTTGAACACGCATATACTTTTTTGGATCATTATTCTCTAGGCAAAACATCTGAGTATTTACAAAGTATTTGTATTTTATAAGTTACCAGAAGGATGCGTGGAGTTTACATGCAACTACTGCACCATTTTATTTGAGAAACTTGAAACCCAAGGATTTGGGTGGCGGTAGGAATGGCCTGAAATACCAAGAGATGACTGCATGGTTTTATACCCATGGAGTCCTTGGTTGGATGAGCAAGGGGGAGAAAATTCTCCTTCAAGTCATTCCTACTAAACTTCCAAGCTTTATAAATTCACGGCAAACCCTCCAGTAAGAGAATTCTACAGTTCTTCCCTAAACTTCCTTCAGCCATTTTCCCTGCAGTACTTTATAACTAAAAATCTTGCAGTTGCTGGTAATGTGTTAGGGTCAGTGATGAAAATAGCATTTCTTGTAGTCTCTGGAATGGCATTTTAGAAGATTAATATTTTTGTTGTTTCACATATAGAACAAGACCACAAGAAGTAGCCAGCTGTGTTTGGGAAAAGACTGTTCCTATGCCACTATCCTCATGAAACTCTCTCCATCCTTCTCTATGTGCAGTTAGGGCATTTACAGGAAGAAAACCTTTAGGGGCATTTTGGCTCCATGGGCTGGGAATACAAGTTTGTTCTAGCTAAATCCTCAATGGAAGTGACATTTCATTTAGCACTTTCAAAAGTTGTAGACATATAATACAGTTCCCCAAGCTATCATCATACTTGCGCTGCCTTTTTCTAAGTGATACACCATCTGAGAATAATCTCCAAGTCATAAAACTTTGTTTCCTTTATTAATTCAAGCCAGTGTGACTTGAACTGCATAAAACATTTTATGTCTTTTATGGATCTTATGTACATGGAGGACATTTATTTGTGGGCCTGAGACCAGCTTCCCTGTGGACCCTGTGCCTCCAGAAGCTATCTCTTTTTCTCCAGATACTACTGACCTTACATCACCACTGAAACCAGGATCCTATAAAGGCAGAGAAGTTGGCTCCCTAGGGGAGATGGTTACTGAATAACAAAATAGTTTCCATTTTTCCTTAACAGTTCATGCTCAGTGATGCCAACACACAACAAGGCTAAAGTCAGGTTTCCTGCAGAAAGCCACCTAGGTTTTTTTTTTCCTCTGCATTTAAATGCAAATATGAAGCAGTCAAATTGAGACATCAGTGGTCTCAGATGAATAGATGAAAATATGAGAAGGAACAATTCCCAAACGAGCCATCTTTGTCGGGTGTAAAAGATTGGCATCAAGTTTATTCTGCCTGTATAGTTTTCATTGTCTCCAGAGATGCTTTGGCTATGACTTCTTGTAGAAAAATGTAATTCTGTCATCCTGCCTCAATCTTTCTTTCCTTAATTTATTGCTCAGACTTGCTGCATTCTTCATGTTGAACAGTCCCTTCCTATTTCAAGATGCCAGTTAAATCTTCAATCAGGTACACAATGTTTTAGCACAAAAGCCAAACATTAGCCAGCAGAAAAGCACATTGAATTTCAGATGAAATATTTTAGACTTCTTACTGCTCTTATTCTCAAAGCTTCTACAAAGGGCAAAGAACTATGTCTTTAGGACATGAGTTCTCAGCCAAGGACAGCTCTGTCTCTGAATGGGCTTCTGGCAATTCTAGAGGCTCTCTTTGCCTGTGACGTGCTAGGCAGTGCTGCTACTGGCATCTCAGGGGTAGAGGCCGGGCTTCGTATACCACGAAGCACAATCCAGAGGTCTGTGACTTTAAACACCAGTATTGAAAGGCTGCTTTGTAGAATAGTATGTATTTTTCTCAATAGCTATTTGCAAACTTCCTGATTCTTTTACTTCATTTTGACCTCCAAGTTTTCTATTATATGCCTAAATATTCCATCGGACAGGAATCTCAAGAATGGAAGCAACAGTTTTTCCTACAGCACCTCCCTTATTGTCAGCATCGAAGATGACTGGGTCCAGTCAAGTGTCTTCCTCACATGGCTCTCCTGGGACTGGCTTTGTGGTGTAGCAAGTGAGGCGGCTGCTTGGAATGTTTGCATCTCCTGCAGGATTACTGGTTCAAGTCTGACTCTTTCCTCTTCTATCTTTTTGTTAAACCAGCCTTACCTCTGAGGACGCATTAAGTGCCTGTGCACCTGCCATTCGTGTGGGAGACCTGATTGGAGTTCCAGGCTCCTGACTATGACCTTCCTGGCTCAGCCCTGATTATTTCAGGCATTTAGCAAGTGAATCAGAAGAAAACAAACTTCTGTTTCTTTCTTGGTTTTCCTTTCATGTAGATGTAAACTCAAAAATGTTTCAATGTAAAATGTTTCCCTAATGGATAAGATTCTCTCTGCTTCTTGGGTAACCACTCTGGGTTATCATTAGTGTCTTCATTTAATATATAGCTACAGAACAGTCACATTGGGAGCGTGTCAGAAACATTGTCGAACCCTACGTTTAGGATATTCTGGTAGAATATGGGTAGGTCTGGGGTGATTATAATTAATGGGCAAGATGAAGGAATTGCTCATCTAACTGAGCTCCCCACTGTTGTTGCCTCTTTTTGGCTTAAATTCTACCTTCTCTGCCAGTTGGAAAAAGTCCCCTGCTTGAAGTTCTTGCTGAGTGACCATCATAATAGAGTATAGACATAGATACATAGAGTATACCATCACAAATTGACCTTCACTGATAGCTATTATCTTAACCATGTGTGTCTCTAGGACATTGCCTTCTTGTTCCTTTACTTCTCTAAAAACACCACCTTCTAGGGTCCAGTCTTCTGATGCCTAGAGTTTGGGGTTTTAAAATGCTCAGGGTTCTCTGATGCCTGGGAGTGAACACTGACACATTAGTAACCCTTTTACCCATCAAAATAAAATAGCAATGACTCGTCCACAGACAATCAGCACAGCATAATTATAAAGAAAAGTAATTCTGAACCTACCTTACTGTTCAGCTGGGTTATTTTTCTAAAGGGAGCAAAGCATGGGAATGAGCTCCACCTCAAGTTAAAAGCTTTTGAAAATCATATCCTAGACATAGGTTGGTACTTGGTTTGATTACTTTTAGGTTATCTACAGATACAGCATAGATTCAGAAAGAGCCAATATGATGACAGCCCACCATTACTGAGTGCTCACTGTGTGATGGGCCCTGCACCTGGCAGTTCAGTTCTCTTTGACAATTCCTTGGACTCTTCACTATCACTCAGCCTGCAAGGGACTTCCACCTCCACTTCACAGGTGAAGAAACTGAGGCAAACAGAGACATTATACCACATCTCAGGACACGGCTGACTCCATTGTCCAGCTGCTCACAGCAAAGACCCAGGGGATTTCTTGCTTCCTCTTTTTCCTCACATCATCATTCACATTTGTCCCAACATGGTGGTTTCACCCTTCACCATTTTGTCCCCATGTGACCTTTTTAAGTTGATGGTGCAAGGTACATCAAAGGCCATGGTCAGTGTGTTGGCTTTAGGCTCTCTTGCACCTCCCTCTCCTTACAAAGTCCTTCCTTCAAATACTCAGGCCTCTCCTGCTTCCTCCAACTATCGCCTCAAATTTTACCTTCCCTGTAATTCTGTGGAGAAGAGGAGCCCTCCTCCTTCCCTGCCTCATTATTGCTTTTTCTCCATTCTCCCACTGTGAGCTTAGAATGGATTTTTTACATATTTTAATGATTGGAACAAATCCAAAGGAGAATAGCTCATAGTGCATATATCTCTCAAACATTTACTGGAACAAAGCAACACCCATTTGTGTATCTGTGACCTCTGCTTTTGTGAGTGATGAGCAGAATCCTTGCTACTGCTGTCACTGTAGGGGCTGCCAAGCAGCAGATTCCTACTATATTTAGTCTTTCATGCAAAGGTTTACAGGCTTTGCGCTAGAATGTGAGGACAGAATTTGTTTGTGTTTGCTTTGGCATTCCCAGCATAAATCAAAGAGCAATTATATTCTGTAAGTTCAGTTCATGTCAGTTCACAGTGAAGGTGACATTTGAATAAATACCCAGTTGGGTTTAAAGGCTAGGCAGGATAACAGTGCTATCAAATATAATTTACTTTGAAAAAAATTTTTTTATAGTATGGACCTACTGAAGCATTTTTTTCCCGAGGTGCTTTATGGACTTGGAAAACCTGAAAAACTTTTCACATGACCAAATCAAGTCATAGAAATGGCTTTTTCTATTGTTTCAGGTCTTAAGTAATGAGTCTTAAGATTGAAAAATGTAAGATGAAATAATTACCTTCTTAATGGATGTATGTTTCCATTAAATATAGTAGTTTCATAAAATAACCAGTTGCTAAAAGTAGAGGTTAACTGTATTCACAAGTAAGGGTGGTATTTAATCAGCATTTACAAATGGCTAGGGCCATTAACAAAGTGTGGTAAGCATGCATGAACCTAACCGGATGGGGTTTCTGTACCCTTAGAGAATACAAAGTAGGGTGCAAAATATTGTTTATAGAAGCCTTTGTGCAAATAGGCTTTGTGCTCAAAGCACAAAATGTCAAGAAATTGGGTGTAATTCCTGTGGAAGAGGGGGGACACATAAAGATACAAGCTGATAAAACCTACTCAAATGGCACGGTCCAAGCAGCATACCTTTGCCTAGTATGGTGTGTCAAATGCTCACCTGTGTCATTTGTTTTAGGTGACACGGTAGCAAAGCGAGGGAGCGCCTCACTCCTGGAGGAGCAGCGGGAGGCAGAGCTCTTTCCCGTGGATTCCTACCCTGGCCGCTTGCCGGCGACTGTCTTGGATTTCAACAACTTCACATGTTGTGTTGTGCAGCGTTCACCAAATTACCCAGACCTTTCTGCTTCATGACTTGGTTACACTGAAGCCCAGCCACGGGCCATGGCATAATCGACATCATGTTTGGATTCTGAAAGAACAAGCCTGCAAAAATCCAGGAGGAACAAATCCAAGACATGAAAATGGATCACTACTTCAGAGACATTTGGCCTTCAGTTTGTCTTTTAAGGAACTATAAATGTGTTTCAAAGGGTCTAAATTCTGTTCCTGTTTTGAGCTTTCTCTTTAGGCAATATAATTAAAATGGTTTAAAAGGGGTCTCAATAACAAAAACTTTGGGCAAAACTGATTTGCTAGTGTTAAGAAAGTTTGATGAACTGGTTATAGAATTTATTGGGGTTATTATGTTTACATTTGTGTCTTGTCTTTAAGTTTATTATTATTATTATCATCATTTTATGATATAGTTCTACAGGCCCTGGGATTTCCCTTACTCCCTTCCCAAGTCTCCCGCCCAACTGAGTTTCCCTATATTACTACTATAGTCATTGTGGGCATGGACAGTGGCAGAGTCCAGCATCCTATTATCAAGATACAGTTTCACTGGGAGTCCATCTTTGATCTGGAAGTAGAGCTACATACTGCATTGTTTCCTCCCATCTGGATATGATATCTTGATAATATGAAATGTCCATCTTTCAAGTTTCAGTGGTAGGTAAGCAGAAACAAAATAACGGCATTTCAGCACACTGCTTATTTCTTCTAGAGCTTTGGTTATAAAACATTGGCGTAAACAAGAAATGAATCTTTTGGGGATTTTATAGCTTATGAGTAGTCAGATAGGTAAGTTACCTAAAAAATAGTCCGTTTATATCAAGTGACTTGTAAAATTTGGTTTATGCCATTTGTACAAGAATATTTTGTTAAATTTAAATCTGCTGAATTTTCAGATTGAACACTATTTCTTCCTAACTTCCTCTGCTGCTTTTTTTTGGGGGGGGGATCATTTTATTTCATTAAACGTACATGAAAATCGGAGTCATTCTTTTCTCACTTTAATGGTTTTGCAGTAGACTGTCCATATGATCTCGGATGCTGTCACTCAAAACCAGGTGAGACGAACGAACCACTAGCCCACTTGTAACATACACACCACTAAAATGACATGGAATGGCTTTTAGAGCTTAAAAATGCCCAAAGCATACATTCTACATTACCTTAATTATTCCTATCCTTTTACAATTGTGTTTGGGGAGACAGAACTGGACACACAATGTTGTTATGGTGGTGACAATGATTTGATTTTAGTCCTGCAAAGAGAATGAGCATACCTGATAAGCATTTGTGAAATTCTGTTTCGGTTTGGCTGACTTAGGAGCCTCCTGGATTTGGTACTGTCATATTAATAAGTAAAGAAAACCCATCTGCTACTGGCGTGGAAGTTTCTGTGTTTATTTTTGTGCTAGCATCCTGGGCTTTTTAGACTTTTTAGAAAATAATACATAACTTTGGACTTGTGACCCTATAGCCAAGTTGGCATGTACACTTGTTTCTCCTCCCATCTCCAGCTAGCATTAAGGTGAATACAAAATATGGTGAGATTCAAGTAAGCTTTGACACATTGATATTTTATGCATACTCTCTTGCCTTTAGTATAAATCCTCCTACTGTAAGCACAGAGTTTAAACATATATACATGTAAGGCAATTTTGTGACATGAAACAACGCCTTAGGATTTTTTTTGCTCACACATTTGATTTTGCCCCCAAAATAAGATCAAGTAACAATGACACCACTTCACCTTGAGGTGCATTTCTAGGGAGTGAGCTACTTGCAGGAATAAATGGTCCATTTGGGAAAATGGCAAGCCTCGAAGCTGCCATTTCATCCATTATTGCTTCAAAGAGTGCTTTTTACCTAGAGCAAAAGTGAGCCTTGATGTGGGGCTTTCTCTGAGAAGCATTTCAATGTTTTTATTCCTATTCCTTTCCTGTAGGAAGGCAGGTAGGAGACAATTTCTCTGTATTTTCACAGAATTTGAAACAAGGCTGCCTCAGGAGTTGTGAGGTAACAGGTCCACAGTGGGTCCCGTGACCTTGGCACGTGCGCTCTCAACCCTTGCAAGGCCTTTGATGTTCACATCTTCAGGCACAGCTCTCCGCCAAACTGCAGATGCGACCTAGGTCTTTTTGAAGAAACCAGAAACACCCCGATATCCTAACTCCCTCACATCCAAACGGACTGTTCTAATTCTACACTTTTTTTTTGTTGCCTGCCCTTGGAAAGGTGGAACTCTATTCATCTGCTGAATTCAACCAACACTGAATGAATCTCCAAAATTCCTTGAGTTACTGATGAAATTGTCTATCCTCTTACAAACAAGTCATCTTCCATTTCTACTACCTGACAGACCTTTATGAATATTCCTATTTCATAAGAGGAGAATTTATTCACTATATTCACCCAGCTAATGACTCCTGCAAAGGAGGATTGCGACGGAACATAGGACATTGTTATTTTTCTTAGAGGAATTTTAAAATAAGATATAGTATTTGCAAATAAGTCATTATTAAGTTCAGAGCTTTTACTCGTGGACTTGGAGGATGAGAACTCCAAGCCCATCACTCTAGGCGTGGTGTGGGATGGCAGAAGGTCACAGGACAGTAGGTAGGTGTGGAAGAGACAAAGTACAAAAGCATAGACGCACTGTACAACTACCTGCTGTTGTGGGCACTGCAGTCTTTCCAAGAGACAGTACACCTCATGAGAAAGGCTTTAATCCCTTTTAATGATCTCAGCACCTTTTAGAGGGCCCCCCTTGGTGCCACAATGTGGAGAATTTCAACAAGAATTTTAAAGGGGGCGTATGATAGCATCCTGACACAAGTGTTAAAGAATTCTGGATCCTAAAACTCAGCATGGTGACTAGCACACAAGCTTTTCCTAAGATTGAGCATCTTTGAGTTATTTGTATTCTAAGTAATCACTTCATACAAGAGAATCCAGGAACCCTGTTTAGAATGGAAGCTAAAGGCTTAAATGGATGCAGCAAGCAGACAATTTCAAGCAGGTAAGAGGAAACGTTAAAGTCTTTTCTCCCCCCCCCCCCCCCGCCCCCTGTCCAAGTCTGTTAGAATTTTAAGTAAAGGAAGGGCACAGTTGGAAAACAACTCAAAAAACCTGGCTTGACAGTAACCTTGGCTGTCCATTTGGCAGAATACTGAAAACCTTGCGCTTCACAGACAAGCAAATGCCTTGGCATGCACACCTATCTGGCAGGAATAGACCACCACTGGAAAGAAAGATGTAGCACCCAGGTTGTGCTTAATTGAATATGAAAGCAGAGATGACAGACAGGACACACACAAACATCTTTCTTTGAAGTTCATCTTGTTAAAAAAAAAATTTCTCAAGCCTCCTCCAGCAGTCCTGGGAAAGGAAACAATCATTTCAAGTTACAAAGTAATCTTGTAAACAGAAACTCTGAACAAAAGATCCTGGTAAATAATTGATGACTAGTGACTGAAACATGTTGGGCAGTCTTTGTGGTATTGACTTCTCTGGGCTGTGAACAAAGCCGAGCTCGGCAGGCTCATACGTAAGTCCCCTTCTCTCCTATTTGGTGCCATCAATATTCATAGCCCACTTTCCTGTTCGGAATATAAAACTATCCATCATTTATTTTGTTCATTTGGACCCTTGATTTCTGAGGATAAGGCTTTTTTACCCACCCTTTAGTTATCAGCTTTGATTCCTTTAATGAGTTATCAAAATAGCTCAGGATACTGAATTATTAATTAAATAACTGTAATTAATGATCAAGAAATGGAATCTAGCAACTGAACTTTGGTTCTGTGTTTCCAAATCGGAAATCCTATTCTGGGTGGTTTACTTTTCTTCTCTGAGCTTCTCTGTCCCTTTTGAATTTCATTGTCCCCCTTGTTTTGTTACATATATGAGGTGTAACATCTGGTGTTTTGTAGGCCATTCATAGACATCAAAGGAAATTCACCCATGTCCTATCTTAGCATTTCAACAACTTAAATGAAAGCAAAGAATAATCCATAATTTTTCTTTGACACGGTTTCTCTCACACAAATCAATAGAGTGGAATACTTGGGTCATTTTACTGGGGCCATGGCTTGAAATAGGAATGAGGACAATACTTTGGAATATCTAAATATTTATGAGTGCTGTATACCTGACAGAGAACTGAAACTGATTCTTAATGCCACAGTAAAGAAAGTAGTGTAAAACTACCGAGCTTCAGCATGCAAAAAAGTTAGTGAGAACTCTAGAAACTGTCATAGTCAGAACACTTGGTATTTGATGCTGCCATATGCTGTTTGAATCACTGTCTTCCCTGATCCACTACAAGAACATAGACGACACCTGGGAACAGAGGAGAGGACGGTTCAGAGATGTAGTGTCTGACATTCCCAAGGGAAAGGGGCTTTGCCTGCAGGAAGTCAGTGCTCATGGCCTGATTTGGTGATGCCAACATCTGGGTCGAGGACAGAGAAGGAAGGAGAAAAGGATTTGAATGTCACATCTCTTGTCTGCCAACAAGGAAAATTACACAGATAGTACAAAGGCAATTATACACAGATCAACATAGATGTCATAGTTTAATGCATGTGTATGTTATGTAATACTCAAATCAGGTAAGCCCTTCTAATCCTTTGAACATTTATTGTTTCTTGTGGTGAAGACAGTTGAGGTCCTTTTAGTGCAGCTTTTTAAAAAATAGGTATTACTGTCATCTATAGTAAAACTATTGTGTAATAGCAGATCACCACTTGCTATTCTAATTGTAATTGGTATGGCGATCCTATATCAAGTACATGGAAAATACATACTATGAACACATCATGCATGGACTTTTTGTTTTTGCACCAAACTAACTTTTAATTATACTTTCCCATGAGCTTTTGAAGTGCCCTTATAGTACTGATGAGTCAACAGGCTAATATTAGAAGATCTTTTCCACTTCTCTTTTTATCCATCTTCCTGTGGTTCAGTAATTGTTAAGGTTTCTGTCTTCCCTCCTGACCTCTCCTGAATGGGAACACAAGTGGCAAGGGGACTCTTCAGACTCATAGTAGGACCCATTGGGCACTTCTATCCAATAGGGAAGTACTTGTAAAAATAGATTTGCCTGAGGCCAGAATGGTGGCACAACAATCTAGTCCTTTACCTGCTGTGCTGATATCCCATATGGCTGCCAGTTTGAGTCCCAGTTGCTCCACTTTTTCTTCAGTTCCCTGCTAATGTGCCTGAGAAGTAGTGGAGGATGACCTAAGACATTGCACCCTTGCACTTACATGGGAGACCTGGAAGAAGCTCCTAGCTCCTGGCTCCTGGTTTCAGATCAGCCCAGCTCTGGCCATTATGGTCATTTGGGAAGTGAACCAGTGGATGGAATCTCTTGTCTTTCTACCTGCTCCCCTTTTTAATTCTGGCTTTCAAGTAAACTCAACATGAATCTTAAAAATATATTTGACTATATCATAAACAAAATCTTGTGTGTAGGAAAACCATATAAACCAAAGTAGAAGTCCATCTAGGAACAATGATTATACACTACATGTCAACCAAATATTAGTCTCTATACGCATACAACGGTAAGCATGAGATGGAAATGGGTGAAAAAATGAACAAGCATTAATAATTCACAGAATTTTATAAAAGCTCAAAGATGTACACCTTTAATCAATGTTTGATTGAACCATTGACAAATGATTGAACAATCTTTCCTATATCAGTTTGAATGGTGATATTCCCTAAGTTATAATTCCACCAGTACAAATGAGACTGGTTTCACTTCCTCCTTCGAATTCTTCCTTTCAAACAAGTTGGCCTGTTTAATCTCTAATTATATTCCTTTAGATGTACGACCAGGTGAGCCAAAGGACTAATTTATGCCAATCTGTTATCCTAGAGCAAGAAGGCTAATCCAGACACCTAGACATGGCTCCACTGTGCAGAAATTACTAGAAAGGAGGGAATCCGATATTTATTAAACACATATGTTGTGTAAGACTAAAATTTTTGCCAGTACTTCCAGATGAAAAGAAATTGAAAACTCATCCTGAACTCATAGCTGCTAAGTTCCAGAGGTAAGATCCATGTATCTTGTCACACTTACATTTCCTATACCACATTTGCAGCTTGAGAAGAAACAGTAATAATGCCAAGAACCATAAGCCAGCCTGATCCAGTATGGCTGGAAATCAATAAGGAAATGGCATTGACCCTATGGAACATGCAGACCCAGAAAGCAACTCTAAAGGAAAGAAGTGCACCGCCTCCCTGATGGGTCAGGGATGATGGGAATGCCACAATGATAGGAAAAGACCAACAGAAAAGAATAAAAGATCTCCCATAACTGCTCCAGAATGGCAGACATTCCCTATTCCTCCTGGACATTCATATCCACCCCCCAGGTTCTGGGTAGCTGGTTGAAGTTGAAGTAACTGTGTTCTAATAAGGGGAACTGAGATTGCCAAACCCCCTTCTTCCACTCCCAAGCAATGCTCCAGAACTCAGGCTGCTGTGCCATAGCCTCTGCCCGACTAAAGGACTACCATGCAGCCCAGGGAGTTTCAAAAGACCTTGACACCACTGTACCTCAAGGGTAGGCCCCTTAGCATCCTGTGGCGTCCGAATTGCTCTGCAGCATGCCTGAATCAATTACCTTGCTGGTGCAAGTTCTGGGGAGGTTCCCTAATGTTTCTCTAAAGACTCAGTTCTGGCGTGTATACATGTTCTGAGAGGACCCATGAAAGTTCGCAATCCATGCCTGTGGTTTTGAGATCCTGGCAGTCAGCACAGAAGTCCTGGTGTGACCCTTGTTCCCACTGTGGGTCCCAAGCCCCTACCTTTCATTCCTACAGCAAAACCAAGCCAAGATGGGCATGAAGACTAATCTAACTTGAAACAAACTACTGGAAGAGAACATAGAGGAACACAGTAGACAAAGACATTTTTGTCTACAAAAGCACAGGTAACAAGATAAATAGGATTTAATCATATTGAAAAACTTCTGCACAACAAAAGAAACAAGAGTGAAGAAATAACAACATGGGGAAAATACTTATAAGCTATTTATTCGACAAAGGCTTATTATTTAGCATCTACATGGAATTCAAATACTCAATAACCTCCTCCCAAATCGAGTTAAGAAATGGGCAATTTGAATATTTTCCTCAAAGATTAAAAAAGGCTTAAAAATACTAGAAGAGTGGTCAATATAACTAGTCATCAGAAAAATGTGAAGCAAATATTAGCAACTATTGCTTCTCCCCAAATAGCTAATACCAAACAGGTGAGGATGTGGAGAAAGGGATACTTTTATACATCATTGGTGGGGATGTAAATTAGCACTCTCACTACAGAAAGCTGTGGATATGTGCTAAAAAGTTAGAAATAGAACTGTCACATAATCGAGAAAATGTGCTAGCGAATATACATATATATATGTATATATATATCCAAAAGGAAATGAAAGAATTATATCAAAGACATACCTTAACCATGTCTGCTATAGGACTTCACAGAAGTGAAGAGAGACAACCAAGGTGTCCACCAGCACATGAACGGACAAAGAAAATGTGATACACACACATACACACACACTAATAGCAGTCAACCATAAAAAGAAAATGAAATGTTGCCATTTGCAGCAAAATGTGTGGAAGTAACTAGAGGATTTTTACATGAAACAAAGCCAGCCAAACACGGAAGATGAATAGGACCTGTTCTGCCTCCTATGTAGAAGCTGAAGAAAGTGAACATGGAATAGTAATTTGAGCTGGGTGGAGGAGCTAGAGGGAGTTTGGCTAATGAACACAAAACCACCAAAGGAGTAAATCACAGTGGGGTAATTATTGTTTTCAATGTGTACTATGTTTTTATAAGTAAACAAGAAGAGATCCAAAACTCCAACTATAAAGTAATGACATGGAGGGGAAAGCATGACTTACCCTCATCTGATTACTACACCTTTTATAGATCTATTGAATTGTCACAATGTTCAGCCACAAATATATGTGATTGTTTTTACTTGTTTCTAGAGCCCAGCGCAGTAGCCTAGCAGCTAAATTCCTCACTTCGCACTTGCCAGGATCCATATGGGTGCCAGTTCATGTCTCTGCAGCCCTGCTTCCTTTTCTAGCTCCCTGCTTGTGGCCTGGGAAAGCAGTTGTGGAGGGCCCAGGGCCTTGGGACCCTGTACCCGTGTGGGAGACCCAGAGGAGGCTCAAGGCTCCTGGCTTCAGCTCAGCTCAGCTCTGGCAATTGTGGCCACTTGGGGAGTAAATCAGCAGATGGAACATCTTCCTCTCTGTCTCTGCTCCTCTCTGTATATCTGACTTTCCAATAAAAATAATTTTTAAAAAAGTTTCTAAAAACATGTCTAGTTAATTATTTCTAAACAAAAAGGCATGAATTTTTTTTAGGAATCTTTCTTATTATGAAAATATTTGTTGATGTGAGTTTATATCACTAAATTCAAAGGATGTAGAATGGACACAGAAGAAAAAGTTTAACTAGCAAGTGCCTTGGAAATAAAACACAGATTATGTATTTTTTCTAATTAGACATGAAAATATCTGGAAATGTGAACTTTGAAAAGCAGGTTGCTTCACTAAATCATTTTTTGGTGCAAAACTGGCCACTCCATAATAAGATGAAGGAAGTATTTAGAGAACTTGACGGATTGAATGATTGTAAAGATCTTTAAAAATTCACTGATTATTAAGTATGTTGAAATCATTTCTGGAAGTGGAAAGCACATGAATCACAAGCCTTCTCAGTGCCTTAAAGTATGACTCAGACAAATCCCAGAGAAAAGTACAGCCTCATCAGGTTGCTGACAGTGGAAGCGAAAAGGAGATACAGAGCCTAATACTATAATACAATTTGTAATTGCAAGAGCCGTTCAGAATTGAGAATATGAATTCTTAGAACGATAATAGATTTAAATGGGAATGACTTAACTAAAAATTTGATGACACTAATTGATTTTTAGCAATAAGACAGGACGTGAAGTAGTGAGTAAGAGAACTAAAATGAGAAGCATCTGTCTTGATGTTTAAAGGCATGCCACTCCAATTGCCAAGATGCTGTTTCAGCAGTAAGGAGGAGGCTGGGGTTGCCGTTGCACGGGCGGAGTCTTGCTAATTCTTCACTGAGGTTAGGGGCATGGGCTAGGGCTGGCAACTGATGACCAACTTCTTTTTGATCTGACTGCCAGAGGATTTACGTGGGTAATTCAGTTTATTTAGGGTAGAGAAAGGCATCCCTTAAAACTGTACCTCCCCTCCCAGGCAATGGTCCAGAACAGCAAGAATCAAGAAGAGTAAGAATCAAGAAAAGTAAGAATCAAGGCCCTGGAGGATTTGCACATTTAAACATCCTCATGCTCCCTTCACTATCTTTTGCTGACAAAGAATTCAGAAAGCAAATGTTCTGATACCATGAGCAATATGAAATCAGTTTTTTTTAAAGATTTAGTCATTTTATTACGAAGTCAGATATACAGAGAGGAGGAGAGACAGAGAGGAAGATCTTCCATCCGATGTTTCACTCCCCAAGTGAGCTGCAACAGCTGGTGCTGTGCCGATCCGAAGCCAGGAACCTGGAAACTCCTCCAGGTCTCCCACACAGGTGCAGGGTCCCAAGGCTTTGGGCCATACTCGACTGCTTTCCCAGGCCACAAGCAGGGAGCTGGATGGGAAGTGGAGCTGCCGGGATTAGAACCGGCGCCCATATGGGATCCCAGGGCGTTCAAGGTGAGGACTTTAGCCGCTAGGCCACGCCGCCGGGCCCATGAAATCAGTTTTAATGATTGTGTATGGAATGAAATATAAAGAGGGCACATTAAAAAACCAAGCTGCTTCATGGTATCCCCGTGGTACCCTAGTGGGTGCTGATGCACTGAATCAAAGTCGAGCCTTTGTTGGTGAAAACGCCTAATGATATAATGAGGTTTCTGATCATACTCAACCTTTGAGTGCAACTTTTTCCCCCAATGAAGATGCAACAGTGCTATCAAGTCTTTGGTTCACAGTTTAAAATTGGAGGAGTCAGAAAACAAGTTTCTTTTTTCCCTTTTGTGTTATTCTGCTCTTTGTAAAAGCTGTGATTTGGTATAGATCAATTGCTGGAGACACCTTTGCAAATCAGGTGTGGTAACAGGTACATCGATTCAATTCCTCACAATGTACTTCTGTGCTTATCTAAAGAGAGGCTGAGATACCCCAAACATCAATTTTCTTGTGCTCATCCTCCATTTACATCTAAAATCTCTAGTTGTCTACGCAGTCCCAAGACACCAAAGGAGAGGTTTGCTTAATTTGTGCATTAGAATATGAGATGCTTTGTAGAGCTGGAAAATCATTTTTCAGGACACATGATTCTTCCAGTAGTGAGAGCTGTTTCTAAAAATGTGTGCCAATTATATTTAAAATGTATCCCTAGCAGAATAAATGGTTTCCAGGTGATTTTGCTTTTTTGATTTTAATTTTGAAATAAAGGGTATTGTGGCATTGTGGCACAGTGGGTTAAACTTCCACTTCCTACTCTGTGTCCCCAGAGTGCTGACCAGAGTTCCTGCTATAATGCCATTTCCTGGTTTGCATCCTGGGACACCATCATGATGTCCATGTGCTTGGGCTCCTGCTGCCCATGTGCTTAGCATCCTGCGGTCTGGTGTCAGCCTGATCCACCTGTGACTATTGCAGTTCCCTCCTGAAACGCCTGCACTCATCCCACTGCTGTTCTAATTATAGCACAATATCAAAACCAAGGATTTGATATTGGTAAAATATGTAGTTTTAGATACAGATTTTCTACCACTAAAAAGATGTAAACCATGATATTATTTACAATCATGCTGCTGCCTCTGCCACCCACCACAGCTAACCCACTACTAACATAACTATTCCATCTTCCATTTTCTTAAAAATTCAGAGCAATGTTCTTGAGATCCATCCAATTTGCATTAGGATGAAGAATTCAAAATGTACATTTTAAGGAAATTCAAAAGATCTAAAATATGATAATACAGTAGAAGACATCAATAATAGAATATATCATTCAGAAAAAAATTGGTAAATTACAAGACTGGTACTACAAAGTGGGAGAAGATGTAAGAACAGGAAATAAGATCAATGAACATTTACAAGAACACTGATACAGCATTAAAAACCAAGCATCTGACATATGAGGGTGCAAGAGGGGCACAGGAATCTAACACTGGTATGTCATTTTTAGGGATATCAGAGACCTTCCCCAAATCCAGATACAAGTACTACTGTCCTGGGCCTTGTGCGGTGGCCTAGTGGCTAAAGTCCTTGCCTTGAATGCGCCAGGATCCCATATGGGCACCAGTTCTAATCCCAGCAGTTCCACTTTCCATCCACCTCCCTGCTTATGGCCTGGGAAAGTAGTCAAGGATGGCCAAAGCCTTGGGACCCTGCATGAGAGACCTGGAGGAAGTTCCTAGCTCCTTGCTTCAGATGGGCGCAGCACCTGCCTTTACTGCAGGTGAGCGCAAGAACCACAATGTGGAGCAACCCAGATCAGGTCAGAGAAAGATACCCACCAGCATACATTTGACGTAGGTCGGGAGCAGACCAGGCTGAACCCGTTCACATCACCCGCGGGCGAATCTGAGCACCAGAATAGAGTGAGAGTCAGGAAGGATTTGGTCGCGACACTAACCAGTGCACATTATGGAATGTGAGTCGAACCAGATGTGGCTGCAGCGTCCAAACAACACAGGAGGGAACCAGGGAGGGAGGGGGCAAAGCCGGCAGGGGAATGTGGGCTCCCCTGCTGGACAATCACTCCCACTAGAGAGCGTGAGTTGGTATGGGGGCAGACCAGACCAGGCAGGGCTACAATACCTGTGGGTGGGCCTCATGCGCGCTAGATCAGGGAAAAGCTAGGTTGGGCTGACTGTTCCAACAGGTGCAAGCAAAAATTAGAGTGGGTGCGTGTTGGTTGGCCTTTGCCACAGCATCAGCTGGCAGAGGCTGGGCTGGCACTGGGGGCTAAATCTGTGAACTTAGACTCCAGAACCACCTGCAAAGTGCATAACCCGGGAGTGGAAGTGGCCTAGCAGGGAAATAGTGGGCCTCTCCCTCTTGGGTTACCACTCCCATTGGAGAGCAGGAAAACCAGGACAGGGACAAGGGTGGCTAGACAGAAAGGCACCTGCCAGTATGTGTGTATTTGAGTTTAGTTTGATCTTCTTTCTGGTATTGTAATGTCAGTGCTTCATTGATTTGAGAGATCTTTTATACAATGCATATATGTAACTATAAATACTCTCTAAGTTTCCCTGTAAGCACTGCATTAGGTGCATCCCGTAAGTTTAACTGATATATTTTTACTTATCTCAAGATGTTTTCTGAATTACCTTTTAAAATTTAATTTTTATTAATGTAAAGTTAACATATTTTACACTTCATGATGCAAATGTAGGAGCCTAGCAATATTTATCACCCTTTCTTCCCTCCTGCTGGCATTTCCCACCCCTACTTCATTATTTCTTTCTGTTTTTCCCAATTTTTACAATTGCATGTTTTCATTTGCAATCAGTAAAGATATCAACACACAGAGCAAAAAGAAAACCTGTACCTCAGGATATAGGCAAAGCCTATAAACAATAATCAAATCTCAATATGTCAATCTCATAGATTACTTTTTTTTACTTTGTGTATTAGTTATCAACACTCTGTCTTTTTAGGACTAGCTTATTTTACTAAGCATGTTTTCCAATTGGATCCATTTAGCTGCAAAAGATTTCATTCCTTATGGCTGAGTAGTATTTCATAGTGTATTTATACCAGATTATCTTTATGTCATCCTCTGTTAATGGTTATCTGGGTTGATTCTACATGCTGGTTCTTGTGCCTTGAGCTGCTATAAGCATGTGACAAAAGAAAACTCTCACATGCTGATTTCATTTCCTTTGGATAAATTCCCAGAAGTGGGATCTATTTTCAGGCATCTGAAGATTCTCTATCCTGTCTTCCATAAGCAGTGCGCTAGCGTGCCTGATTTACCTTTTCTGACTTAACCTCTTGATATTTTAACAACATACTGTCTAATATCCACATATATTTAATCAATGATTTCTAATTTCATCCTGCTATGGCTGGGGAACATACTTTACATGATTTCAACTTTTCAAAATGTTTGGTAGGATAGTTGGTTGATAGTGCCCTTCCAATCTTTTATTATTTATCATGTTAGTTGTTCTATGAGTAAAAGGAGAATATTGAAGTCTAGCTATCAGTGTTGAATAATCTGCATCTGTCTTCCATCATGCCTTGCTTCATGGAGTCTGAGATGGTGCTGGAAGTTGAGTTTGCTCCTTTTGACGTATTTTTCTATCTTAATTGATTCTGTTTTGACCTAAATGTAGACACAACATTCTATACAGATTTTGTATTTAATTATCTTTACAAAGGTAACTTTATAACTAATGTTCTAGGTCAGAGGCCAGAACTTTGATAAAAGGCCAAATAATCAGTTGTACAATGTATACCATATGGTTTCTGTCATAACGACTCAGCTCCATAGTCATACTAAAAAGGCAGTCCTAGACAATAAACAGGTGAGGGTGATAATAACCCAGAGAATCATTTTCATAAAACTAGGCAGCGATGAGATCACATTTGCCAACTCCTTTACTTGTCTTCAAGTAGCATAATTTGTCAACATGTCTTTTTTTAAATCATTTTTGTTTCCTGTGCTTTTGGGGGGATATTCCTTATACATGGTTTTAGCAAATAATTTGATTCCATAAACTTTATTCTTATTACAAAGATTCTAATCTGTTAACTGATGATGAGTTTATTTGCAAAGGACATTTTTTCTTCAATGCCTTTGATTCTAAAACACATATAATTCTAAATATGCATCCCTGCTTTTGTTTATCAATTATATCTATGTTACTGGAAATTACCTAATATTGACCTCTGACAAACAAGGAACCTAAGATAATATTCTCATCCTAACCCGGGGAGTCCGAAGCATAGAGTCAAATGAGTCATATCTGTGTTCAGATTGAAATCAATTTTAAGAGTGTGTCCTAAGATGGATCCTGTTTGGCTGAGAATGCACTAAACCTTGTGTTAGCAATGTCTGGCAAGCGCAAAACCTTCTAGATTCCAACTATACTCCTGAGATTTCTGAGGTGCAGGGCAGGGAAATCGTGTCTATTCTTACCTGCAGGCGTGACAACAGGAAAATTGAGCATTAATTGATTACTGGCTGCTCAGCAGTATGGAGTAGTCTGTAGCAGAGTCTAATCCAATCCCAGCTATAAAGTAATAGAATGATCGATTGCTCAGGAAGGTTCTGTTAGCAAGACACAGTAGTCAGATCTGCAAGAAGACCTTTATGCTCTGGGATGAAACAGAGTCGAGGAGCAAAGGTATTTATCACTGTATTATTGTCCCATGCACAAGTCTTTTAAGGGTCTTGGACTGCTGCCACAAACTTCCTGGGTGAAGGGAAGCTGAGGGGGATGTTATCTTCACTCAACAGACTCAGAAATGACGGACTGGAATGGCTTTGTGACACTAGTAAGCTTGTTTGCTTCAGCTCCCCATCCCCTCTGGGGTAAAACCTAGCAGGCTTTCCAAACTGCCTACCTTCAGCTACACAGAGAAATGTTTACCTGGATTTGCTGTGCCTGACAAAGAGGGTAAGAAACGAGCAATCAGCAATGAGTACTGCAGGTTTATCAGGTGCCCGGCTCAGTGATAGGGGTTCTCTATTAGTGACATGGAGATGATTAAATGATTCATTCTTCAGATGAAGAAACGAAGACTATTAGTGATTAAGACACTTGACTATGGTGAATTCTTCCTTCCCCACAACTCCAAAATTACTTTTAAAGCATTTTGACTTCTTTGAGAGGCAGAAAGAGTGTGTATGAGAGAGAGAGAGAGAGTCCAGGCAAGATCTAGGATGGCACTCCTGTTTGTTGGTTCCTCTCTAGAAACCCTTCAGATGGCTGGAGCTAAGCTGAGCCAAAGTCAGGAAGCTCAAAGCACCTCTCCACTGTGGACAGCAGGAAGCTATCACTGCTGCTCCCTGGGGCCTGCGCCAGCATGAAGCTGGAATTGGGCACCAGAGCCAGGCAGGGAACCCAGGCATTCTGCTGTGGGACACAGCACCCAAGGTGAAACACCTGTTATAAACTTTCTATAGTCTGATCAGACATTACAACTGTTCTGGTCTGTTTGGGAATTGTATTTTGTGCCCCCGACCCAAAGTAGTGATTTTATTCTGGCTTGCTGACAAGTACTACAAATCTGGTAGCGTAAACACCACCACCACCACCACCACCACCACCAAGCTTCAGAACTGTAAATAACCAAATTGAGTTGCCAAAACAAAGACAGAATGTAGCTCCCTGTGACTCACATGGATACTGGTCCTAGGGGGCAACATTTGCCTCCTTCTTGCTGCTTCTACCTTCAAATACAGACAACAACTGCCTTGGGAATGTGTAGGAGGCTGAATACTGTGAGCTGGGAAGGCCATAACTGTAGAGGCAGTGACATTTTAGAATGGCTCCTTGAGATTTCTGTGGCCTGATGTAATCTTATCCCTGCATGCAGCCGGATCTGTGGATATGACAGCACTTCCAGGATTAGGAGAGGACATGTAGCACAAGGGGGAGGGATTTTACAGAAGGGATTATGCTCCAGCTTGGTTGGTTTGGAGTTAATCATGACAGAAATGATTCTTGGACACGTGGGAAACTTAAAAGCAGAACTAGCCTTACAGGTCTTGGGATGGCTGCCATGCTGTGAGACAGCCATGTTGCAGGCTCTGAGAATAACCTTCAGTTGACTGCCCTTAAGGACACGGGGATCACAATCCTCTAATCACAAGGAATTGAATCCTGTCATGCCACTAGCCACATGAACTTGGATGTGGACTCTGAGCACATCAAGACTGCAGCTGGGTAACACTTAGATGAGAGCCAAGTAGGACCCTGAGCAGAGAACTTAGCCATGCTGTGCTGTATTGTTTAAGCCACTCAGTCTGTGGTAAGGTATTACGTAACAATAGATAGCACACATACACGTGCTCCTGGTCCTCTTGAACTTCTCCAAATCCATGGTGCAAACAGCAGCTAGGATGATCTCTTAATGAGGCCATGTCTCTCCCTATACGAAACTTTAGTGGCTTTCCTAGGGCTAGACTCGCTGTATGTACCACAATCCTGCTCTACTTATGTTCACTGTGGTGGTCTTTTTCCTGTGTTTACAGGTCGACCTCCAGCCTTTCCTTTATTTCCCATAAGCTATCAAGTGCTGCCCAAATCCAGAGCTCTCATACTTGCTCTGAAACATTCCATGAAATATTCTTTATCTCACTCTTTACCACCTAACACTCATCCTTTAGGTCATTTTCACAATTTCTATTTTCTACCCAAATTATAAGCCTTGATTTACCAGTGGGGTGTGCCTGAAACACCTGTTCACATTTGGGTATTTCTAAATATTATCTTCAGCCTCCCTTTCCCCATTAGACAAGGTACACATTTGTTTCCTGCTGAGTATCCAGACCTCTGAATGAGCTGCTGTGTCTTTCACCAGTGATACTTAACTGATCCTTTATTTTCTTTAAGGAGGTCAAAGTAGGATCCTTCAATCTTACCCTGGAAGCAAGATGTGAACACATTACTGCTTCCTTTTTCCCAGTACCCGAAGAGAGGTCATGATGGTTATGCCTCCCGCATAGATACTTTAAAGAACCAATGCCTACCTGTGCCAGTTTCTCTGTCTCTTCCCTAGCAACAGTTGATACTCTGGACCTGTGATATCCCAGTAGAGTAGCCACTAACTCAATTTTACTTCTCTATAGCTTGTGAGAAGTACAACGGCTCCACTCCTGCACTTGCCAGGAAGCGGAAAATTCTCATAATTGTGATGATACTGAGGACTGAACACTCATATGGTAGAGAAAAAAATGATTAAAAAAAGCAAACAGGACCTAACACAGTAGCCTAGTGGCTAAAGTCCTCGTCTTATACACACCAGGATCTTATATGGGCACTGGTTTGTATTCCAGCTGCTCCACTTCCCTGCCAGCTCCCTGCTTGTGGCCTTAGAAAGTAGTTGAGGATGGCCCAGCCTTGGAGCCTGCACCTGCATGGGAGACCTGGAAGAAGCTCCTGGCTCCTGGCTTTGAAATCAGCTCAGCTCAGCTCAGCTCTGGCCATTGCAGCTAATGGAGGAGTGAACCAGTGGATGGAAGATCTTTCTCTCTGTCTCTCATTCTCTCTGTAAATCTGACTTTTCAATAAAAAAAAAATCTTTTAAAAAAAAAAAAAAAAAAAACAGGACTTGGGCCCGGCGGCATGGTCTAGCGCCTAAAATCCTCACCTTGAAAGCCCCGGGATCCCATATGGGCGCTGGTTCTAATCCTGGCTGCTCCACTTCCCATCCGGCTCCCTGCTTGTGGCCTGGGAAAGCAGTCGAGTATGGCCCAAAGCCTTGGGACCCTGCACCCGCGTGGGAGACCTGGAGGAGGTTCCAGGTTCCTGGCTTCGGATTGGCACAGCACCAGCTGTTGCAGCTCACTTGGGGAGTGAAACATTGGATCGAAGATCTTCCTCTCTGTCTCTCCTCCTCTCTGTATATCCGGCTTTCCAATAATAATAAATCTTAAAAAAAAAAAAAACAGGACTAAATCTAAATCTCAACATCTGGCAAAAAGCCTTAGAATAAATAGAAAATATCTAAACCTGGAGAAATTAGGATGGGATTTGAAGGGATCATTTTTCTTATCTGGAATTTGAATGTACGTGTCTGCTTTTGTGTGTGTCTGGGCGGGGAGGGTGGGTACTGAGACAGGCTCTTTGTGCTGATTAGGAGGAAAGTTTATGCTGTCGGTATCCCAATGACTTTAGATTAGCTCAGTAAACCAGTTTTCTCATGCGGTACTGAGCACTTCATGATCTATATGCGGTTTTTGGAATTGGCTATTGAATACTCTTCAGTTTCATCCTTTAAGCTCCAAGGTGATGAGACATAAAGCAATCATTAAGAGAAGGGGGTTCAATAGGATATTCTTAGAGTATTTCTACTTTTATAATTATTTCATGGCTGAGAGCACCATTATCCAATAGTATCCAGAAATGTGAAAATAGCTTGTTTCACTTAAGCAACCCTACTTTTGTTACAGTTTTTGATTAAAAGGAAAACTTCACGAGTTTTAGTCCTCAAAATATGATAGCTTCATGGGCAATTGAAATCAGATAGTTCTATTGTTGAGTTTCTAATTCCAAGGCTTATAATATTTTTCAGAGTCAAGTATGACCTAATGCTGGGACTCTGGGAGTTAGAAAAAAAAAATGATAAAGGCACAGCAGGTACCCTGCCAGATCCTTTATTAAAGAGTTACCATCCATATGCTCAGAGTGTGATGGATTGTATAGAAATTAAGAGTGACATGTTATAAATTTATAGCATTATATGTTTTCCCCTAATCAAACCAAAGATATCAGCCTCCAAACAGAATCTGGCTGGAGCTGGATGACAATGATTGTCTTCCCCAGTATCTCCAAGAATGAATTTTTGATCCAGTGTTTTCCAATGAAGAAACCCAAATTAATCCATGAGCTTATGACAAAAGGCAACTGATGTTTAGTTAAAGTGCCTCTGCTTTTATACCTTGAATTCCTTTTCCAACTTAGTATGTGATTTTTTTTCACGTGTAATTAGATTTGGACATGTAGCTGTCCTGTCGATAGAGTAAACTGTCCTAACAGAGTGGCTGACTTCCAGGCATCACAAAGAGAGCAATCCAACCATGATGGTGAGCCTTTGGCAAGCAACCAACAAATCCATGACTGCTGGTGAAGGTGTTGAATGGCTTGATTCCTATCCATATTCTTACAGAAGGAAATAAAGGCACACACATATCTCCTGAAAGAGGTATTTAAAGAGTCCAGCCATGGCGAATCCCGTGGTACAGGGGTGTATCCTTTCAAAGGCTTTGGAAGACAAAGCAAGGGGCATCTTGTAAGCACAACAGGTGGGTCAGCTGTGAATGAGTTTCTTTTCTTGGAACTATGATGTACCGAAACAAGTCACAGATTCAGCAACTACAGCAACCTGCTCATCCCAAGGGAATTGCCAATCAGTTCTTTCCCTGGCCTACTCAGGAGATACCTGTGTACTGCTTAGAACTCCATGAAAGACACAAAGAGGAAATACACATACACACTTTACACATTTTTTCATGTCTTCACTACCACTATGAACTTTAATTTCTCTTTTTTGAAAAGACTACTTGAAAGGCAGGGATATATATATATATCCCTGCCTCTCCCGCGCGCGCGCGCGCGCTCTCTCTCTCTCTCTCTCTCTCTCTATATATATATATATATATATATATATAAATAAATAAAATGTTTTGGCACTGGAAGACCTGTGCTGCTGCTTCAGGCAGTTGCCATTCACCAACAAACTGAGTTCCCTAGGTATCCCATCCACTTCCAGATGTATGTGCTCGCTCTCTCTCTCTCTCTCTCTCTAGTGAGAGAGAGAGAGAGAGCGCGAGAGAAAAGCAAGATTGAGAGTGAGTGAAAATAGGAGGAAAGTACAGCTAGAAAAAGGAAAGAAATACAAGGGGAGTTTCAGAGTGTAGGGAATAGGAACGAAGGGATGAGGTACATAATTGTAAAACTACATTCTTTTCTTTTCCCTGAAGCCAGCGGCTTCTGACAGTTCTACTTAATAAGAGCTCAGATTCCTGCTCGTGCTTCTGAAATCTCCACATACTTGCCTATCACTATGATTTTAACTGTGTCACTGCTGAGCTAGAAATACCCTTCTTGCTGTCAAATTCCCATCTCCCCCAGAAGCTCTTCTCTTCAGTGATGTTGCTTGTTAGAGTCCAGATCCAATGATGGCAAATAGTTGGAGGCTCATCTTTCATTGACTGCAGTTGAAGTCTATGACCCAAATTTATGTTAAACATTGTGAGGTATAGAGAATAATGCACTTATTCCTTAAATGTGGGGATGAGAAGTGGAGATTTGAATATTAATATCGCTGCTGTTCTTGTAAGTGCTGTTTTTTGATGCTATGATTCATAAGCAGACTTGAGCTTATTCTGCGTAAGATCATTTCACCTCTCCCTCAAACTTTCTGAGCAATTCTGAAGAGAGGGTTTTTTTTATTACTAGTTCCACACAAATGCTTTGTGTGATGTACATACATGGTAATTATATGCTGAATGATCGACATACTGGAACAGAAATTAATGTGTTTGAGTGAATGGAAGCAGATCACGTGATGCTCCTATTTCCTTTAGAAATTCTGCTCTCTGAACTCTAAGACTATAAAAGCTTACCACCTGCCTTAATGGTTTCCAAAGAATGATACTCATATCTTTTCCTTTTAAAATTATTTTCCATGATCTGGTTTTGCAGGTATAGAGACTCTCCCTTCCACCTCCACTTTCTCCTTTCCCCCACATGATTACAGTAGTATGGTCCTTCTGCAACAGTCACAACATACATGTCAAGGAAGACAGGTCTAGCACAGTCCGCACAATTTCTTTTCTGGAACACAGCATTACTAACTTTGTGTAGTAAAGTATTATTTCCATTGTCCTGAAAACCGCTGGGACTGACAGGCCAGAAACTACAGACCTCTTGAAAAGAAACACATCTCCATTCATCTCTACAAGAGCTACAATGGAAAGAGTGTTCAAAGCCAGGACACACAAGAGCTTAGAATTGGCAAAGACCTTGGCCAGCTTGAGAAGCAAGTGACTACTCACTCTGGTGCTACTGAGCCTGTCCTACTCCCCATCGCTTCCCTCACTGGGTTCACAGAAACAATCAGCATTGCAGAGCATGCTGTCAGATGCCACTTCAGGGCCTCTCAGGTTAGACAGAGAGACACTCTACACAGAGGACCACAAAATGATGGGGTCTATGTGCGTATTCTGTACATGTCTCTGAGAAGGGATGGATGGAATCAATTCACCCATTTCCACTACTCAGAGCATTTGCTAATTTAGATTGAGCCAGGGAAGTACAGAGATACTCTTCCATCACATGAGTTGAGATGCCATTCGGGTAGTGATGACAGAGTTCATGAGAGGAGAGTTAGAGGTATGCATCCTGAAGGACATAAAATGGACTTCCATTCATCATGCTAGATTCAAGTTTCTCAACTTTTACAACAAAAATCTATGGCTGTGGGCCACATCATTCTTTGTTAGTGTTGTGGGCTCTCCTGTGTAATGCATGATGTTTATCAATATCTTTGGCTTCTACAAGCTAGATGCCAAGAGCATCCACTCCTAGTTGTTACAACCACATTTTCTACAAACATTGCTCATGTGCCCATGGGAAAAAAATCCTGTCTTATTGGTAATTAATGGGCTAACTGCTTCTTTCAGGACTCCACGTGATACAATGTCACAAATTACACATGTGCATCTTGTGTTTTCTCATTCAGCACTGTCTTGTGGGAGCATTGTATCTGTCACAAGCAGCAATTTAAACTTTCTTTAGTGTATTAAATACTTTCAGCAAGAACAAGATGTTAATTTTTAAAACATTCAACCTACACTAATCTTAATATTTTTATGCAAATAGGTGTATCCAAACACAAGCAAGTTATAACCATAAATCACAGTAAAGCTGCAAGTAAAAAGTGCAAATGACTATAGAATAAATGAAAACACAAAAAATTATTACATAGTAAGTATGTTTCTTACTGTATCCTGTTTGGGATTTTTATAAATTGGGTAAAAATGACAAATACGTGGAGTGGAAATTAGATAGGAAGTATTCTACCTGTCAAAGTCTACTAGCAAAAATAGATTTATGAGCAGGTGAAATTCACGGCTGCTATCATTAATCTGTATTTGCAAACATCTTGACTTTCAGATGAAAAGGTGCAAACACACATAAAACTCTCATCAGCATTAAGTGAATGATAAAGCAATGTTAAAGATCCACTACACTGCATGCCTTTAATAAAAACCTAGATGCCATATATGCAGGCATTCTTCCTAGAGAACAGAGGAGTTCCTTCTAGACAATTAGAGGCTAGGCTATTGCTCATTAGCTTATTAGAATGACATGGATGAACACCAAGATGGGATGATCAATTTATACAAGTTGTCCAAATCACTGATATCTTTTCTCCGATACAAAGACAGAGCTGTTTTTTTTACCAAATCAATTGACAATTTAGCAGACCTAGGGAATTCATAAAGCTTGTTTCAGAACACGTCTCAAGAGTTAGAAACACATAGAGTTGCTTCAGCATTATATTCACATTAGATAATTTAATAACTACATAGTCATTCTTTGGGATTCAATCATTGCATTGTTCACTCTCACTTTGAAATCCAGGACATTTTCTGTCAGTTCTCTTAACACTCACAGTCTGTCTTTTTCAATTTAAGGAAAAGATACCCTACCTCTGTTAAAATTGTGGCCTGCTTTATTCTTAAAGGATTTGGCATTTTGCTTGGTAATCAGGTATCTGTAACAGAAGAAAATTGTTCCTGCAGTACACTGGCACTGTATTTATACCTCCACTGTGGAATACAATTCTGCATTTGCCAGAAGAACTCCAAGTAAACTGATCTTATACCTGCCCCACAGCATTCATCAAAATTGCTTCCAGGAGTTCGACACATTACAAAATCTGATAGCCATTAAGTCCTTTGTTTAAAATGGTTTAGTGGGGCTGGTGCTGTGGCTCAACGAGCTAAACAGCCCCCTACAATGCCAGCATCCTTCTTTAGAGCACAGTTTGAACCTTGGCTGATCTGTGTCTGATTCAGTTTTCTGCTAACTGCACCTGTGAAGCAGAAGATGTTCTAAGTCCTTGGGTCCCTGCCACGCATGGAGGAGACCTGGACAGGGTTCTGGATTTCTGCTTTCAACACAGACCAATCTCAGCTGTTGTGGGCACTGGGGAGCAAACAGCAGCTGGAAGGTGTCCCTCACTTCCCCTCTCTGTCACTGTTTCAAATGAATAAATAAATTATTAAATATATTTTTTAAATACAAAAGTTTTAGCATCTTTAAAAAAAACCTGTGTGCATCCTCCTGCATGTTTTAACTCACCAATTAATTACAGTGCCTTATACTATGTATATGCAATGTAAATAGCTGTTAAATTGTATCAAGTTAAATTGTCAGATTCAAGTCACAGTGGGTTGAATCTGCAGATGTAGAAACTGTAGGATACACATGGTATCAGCATGTGAATGTATTAACTCATCTACTTTCTGTCCCAAATTTGGCAAGAGGCGCATATGAATTGCTAAGTATTTGTGAAAACACAAAGCTTTGTACTTTCTGGGTGCATGTTAATCTCCTCCATGATTCCATACACTCAGTTAAGTGATTGTAATTAAAAATAGATGCTACCCCTTGGTTACCTTGATATAAAACCAGGCAAGGACACAACCAAGAAAAGAAGGCTATATGCCAAAATCTTAACATAGATGGAAAAATGCTCAACAAAACACTCACAAGACTAATCTAACAGCACACTGGAAAGTTTAAACATAGTGATCAAGTGGGATGCATCCTAAGGATGAAAGGATGGTTCAACAGGTACTCAGCAGTTAACATGATACATTGTAACGAAAGAATGAAGAATTGAAATGACATGATCCTTTCAATATATCCTTTCAATATATCTGGAAAAGTCCTGTGGAAAATGCAACATCCCTTTGCTACCACAAAAAACAAATGAAACTCCGAAACAATTAGGTTTAAGAGAATGTACCTGAACAAAACGAAGTCCATTTGTAAGAACAACATACTGAATGGGAAAAATATTAAGGCTTTAACATATAGAACAACATAAAGATAACCATTTTTGTTACTTGTATTCAAAATGGCACTAGAAAACCTAGCCAGAGAAATTTGGCAAAGCAAATCCAAATCAGAAAAGAGGGAGTCAAATTTTCTTACAGATGATATTTTATATGTAATGCCCCAAAGATCCTACCAGAAAGCTAATAGAACTAGTAAGCATTTTCAACAAAGTTGAAGGCAGAACACAAAATCAGTTCAGCAGTACTGTTATGCATTAATTGTTAACTTTCTGAAAAGCAAAAAACAATCCTTTTTACACTAGCTACAACCTCTGTCCCCCAGAAATAAATTTTTTGAGGTGAAAAGTCTCTAAGATGAAAACTTTTAAAAAACTGGTAAGAAATGATGTGGATGTTAAAAAAAAAAAGGAAAACATCTTGTTCTCATCTATTGAAATAATCAACACTCCTAAAATTTCTATAATATCTAAAGTAATCTACAAATTCACTGCCATCCTTATTATAACATCAATAAAATATCAGTAAATAAAACTTGCCAGTTTTAAACAAAATCAAAAACAAAGTACTAAAGTTTTATAAAATCACCAAAAAACCCAGATAGCCAAAGTAAAAACAACAATACAGGTAATATTACACTCCCTGACTTTAAAATACATTACATGGGACTCTTAATTGACTGTGATGATATTCTACCAGCAGCTCTAACTTCGGACCAGAAATGGTCTCCCCAAGAAACTGTTCAACCCATCTGGACAGTAAGTAGCTGGACTCTATGCTTGGTATATGTTTGCAAGGAAAGAATCTTGATTGAATTTGAACTGTAATACTGCACCAAGGTGGAGGAAGCCACCAGGGGGGAGGCGAGTGGGGAGGGATGGGGGAATTCCCAGAGCCTATGAAACTGTCACATAATGCAAAATAATAAAAAAAAAGAAAAAAATACATTGCAAAGCTACAGTAATTAACTATTGGGCACTAAACAGATATGCAATCCTATAGAAGAGACCCCCAAAGCAAACCACAGCTAACCACTTGTCGACAATGTCTGAGAACATGCATTGAAAAATAAACATGTTGCTAGGAAAAAAAAATCAACATACAGAAGACTCAAACTAGATCCCTCTCTCACCATGTAGAAAAACAAATTCAAAATAGATTAGAATTCGAAATGTAAGACTTGAAACTCACACTAAAAGAAAAATGAGAAATGCTTCTGGACTTTGGGATGGGTAATGGCTTTTTTGATCACACTTCCAAAACATAGGAAACAAAATAAAAAACAGACAAATGAGATTTCAAACTAAAGAGGTAGTATACAACAAGGAAATGATCAACATAATGCAGAGAAAAACCTAAAGAATGAGACAAAATATTTGGAAGCCATGCATCTGGCAAGAGTAAATAGTAAGCATATGTTAAGATCACTGATCAACAGCAGAGGACAAATAACCCAAGCAAGAAATTGAGGCTATTAAAACAGACAAATTTCAAAGTAATACAAACAAATTGACAATATGTATATGACATGGTGTTCAATATAACTATGCTTCAGGGAAGTGCAAATCAAAACCACAACAAGGTATCACTTCTCTTCTGTTAGACTGGTGACTATCAAAAAGATAAGCAGAAGGTATTCTTGCACTGTGAGGCAAGCTGCTTGCTTGGGATGCCAGCATCCCATCACAGAGTGAGGGTTCCAACCTCAGCTGCTATTGCTTCCTGCTGCTGTGACTGGGGAAGCAGTGGAAGGATGGCCCAATTGTCTGGGTCACTTATGTAAGAGATCTAGATAGTGTTTCAGGAGCCTGACCTTAAATGGCCCAGTCCTGGCTATTGCAGGAAATTGGATAATGAGTAAAGGGATACAAGATTTTTCTTGTTATCATTCAGAAGGAAGGAGGAAGAGGAGGGCGGCCAGGGGAGACAGGGAAAGCAGGAAGGCAAAACATTTTCAAGTAGATAACTGGTGCAGGCTCTGGACTCCTGCATAAAAATGAAAGGAAAATAAACAATTAAATACATTCTGGAGAGGAAGAGTGGAGGGAAGATAAGAAAGGATGGTGAGAGATGGAAAATTACAGCTGAGTAGGAATAACAAGTTCTGGGGTTCTGTTTCACAGTAAGAATAGATATAATTTTAATGTGTATTTCTTTATGAAAACCTAGAATATAAAAATTTGGATGTTTTACCACAAGGAGATGTTTAAAATGTGAGGAAATTAGATATATTTGTCCTAATTGGACATTGTACAATGTATACCGCCATCTCATAGCACTCCCTAAATTTGTATAATCTTTACTGTTTATTATACATGTTTTAACAATCAAGCTCCAAGATGGTAGAATATGGAAAAGACAAGCTGGTTTTGACCACAGGAAGAAAGCAGATGAAAGGTGGGGTGACTGCATGTGCAGGGGAGAAATTTGCAATGGAAATTCTGCAGATAGGAGAGAAGCCGTGGTGCAGCAACGGATAGTGCAGGCATGCAGAAATGAGTGGGGATACCACTGGCAACTCTGGCAGCTGGCAGCTGCAGGACAGGTCATCTTCTTGGAGCAAGGTGAGAAAACACTGAGGCAACTCATGTCACTGAGGAATAACCTTGTACAATATACTGAGTCCAGCCTGGAGTTCTAGTCAGGGGTAGAGTACGCATCTAAATCTGTCAATAGAGAGCGCAGTTCTTTCTCCCAGTCCTATGACAAGGGCATTCAGTAAAGTGCAGATTCTTAATTAGGAGAGCAGAGGCTATGGTGGTTCACCTGCACGTGCAGTGTAACTTACAGTGGTAAACCAACAGTCCCTACTGACTTTGGGTTGGCTTGGCTGGTTGGCAGGGAGCCCACCTAGGACTGTGAGGTGCTTTCCTCCTCGCCTCTACCACAGGCGCCTGGACTCCAAATGCCAAGGTGGAGTGCTTCCTCCATGGTGTGGGAAGGCTGGTGGGGCTGAGAGTGGATCCCCTACTCCCTGTGCCTGTGGGTTTTCTGAGATGGCACAGCATGGCATAGAGTATCTGGGCCTCTGGGCAAGCCCTGTGCCTGGCTTCAGAGGCTCAGAGTTCCCAAGTGCCTGGGGTGGGTCAGTGTAGAGGTTCTGTGCTCACACCGAGGACTGTACAGCTCCTTCTGTGTGGTTCATGCATCTGTGAGAGTGCAGGCTGTAGTCACTTTGGGCTAACCAGTCCTGGGCATCGGGGAAAGATTTTGTGAGGAGATGGAGATACTGAAGAGAAACCAAAATGAACTATTAGAAAGGAACAATTAGATATGTCAAATAGAAAATAAAATGGAAAGCCTTGAACAGGCTTGGTGAGGAAGAGGAAAGAAAGTTCAAGATAGAAGACAAATCCTGGGAAGTAACGAGAGAGGAAATTAGAAAAAACTGAAAATAGTGTTTAAGATTTATGCCACATTATCAAAGGAGTGCACATGGAGTTCCTAAATGTGTGGAAAGAAGCTTTTAAAAAGGCCTCATCAGTGAAATAATAGCAGAACTTCCCTAACTTGAAGATAAAGACACATCTATGTATAAATGAAAAACACTAGATTATCTTCAAACAATCCTCATTCAGACTGGAGCCGACTTCTCATCAGGAACCACACAGACTAGAAGAAAGTGGTAAGATGTATTCCAAGTTCTAAAAGGAAAAAAAAATCAAACCACAAAACCAGACCTGTCAACCCAACTATTGAGCAAAGCCCTCATCTATCAATGAAGATGAAATGAAAACCTTCCAAAACAAAAACTGAAATAATTTGCCACCACTCACTCACAGTGTTACAGGTGATACTTAAGGATATGCTGTGTACTGAAATAGACATTCACAGTCAGGAAAGAAAGACTCCTATAAAAGTAAAAAGGAAACCAAAAGCAAATTGTAGGAATATTTATGAGAAAATGGCATGACCAAGTCTTTGCTTATCAGTAATAACCTTAAGTGCAAATAGCCTAACTTTTCCAATTGAAACAAATAGCTTGGTCACAGGACAAAGCTGTGACTGGCAGGAGGGAAGCCTAGAATTGTGACTAGGGACTTTCACCCTTCTAGATGCCGGGCCACTGGTGCCTGGCCGCCCAGCAGCAAGCTCTGGGTACTTGGGGATATGGACCTCTAGGGTGTCTGCATGATGACACAGGTATGTGTGTCTGTGTTGGGGTGGGGTGCACAACCTGAAACCTGAAGGTTAATGTCCAGGTGAGAATGACTCTGAGGGGCTTCTATGCACATTGCACTGTGCTAGCAGGTAAGCAATGGTGCTGAGATTGAGTTGTTTGGAGCAGGATCCTTAAAGGAGGACCTTTAAGGATCAGACTGAAGTGCCAGTTCACCTGAGCTGGAGTAGTTAGCATCAACCATCACTGAACAGCATTCACAGGCACATACTGAGGCTGGGATGGGGGCCCTCCTGCTAGGGCTGGCTCAAGGTGCCCACCAGTGAGAATCACAACACTGAATGAAATGGATAATGTGTAGCTGGGCCATGACACTGAGCAGCACATGAGTGAATCAGGACTGGAGGCAGACTTTGTGGGGCATATGAGTTCTCACTCCTGTGGAACAACAATCTCCACTGGCATGTGCAAGAGCTGTGACTGGGAACAGGCCTGATTGGGCTACTGTAGGGGTTGCCCCAGCTGGGTTGGGATTCCCATGGGTAAGTGCAAGAGCTAAAGTGGGGATAAAGATCTAGGCTGGGCATGGCTGCAGTCTCCCTCAGCATGGGTGTGAAGTGGGTCTGGGCAGTGCCAGACTGGGTTAGACTCCAGCACCTACTGGTACTCATGAAAGCTAGGGTGAGGGTAGACTGGGCTGGACTAGGTCTTGGCTCCTGCTGAATCACATGAGAGCTGCATCTGGGTGTGGACCAGGTATGGCTGGGCTGTAGCAGCCAACAGTGAGAACTGGAACGGGTTTGGGCTGGTTGGGCAAGGCCACTGTTCCTGCCAGGACAAGAGGTGGACAAAGACCCACTGGTGTGTGCAACATCTGCCATTGGGAGGAGACCTGAGAGGAGCCTGGGAAACTCCTTTGTCAGGACTCAGTCCCTGCAGATGAGCACAAGAACAAAGGCTAGGAGCAGCCCAGACTAGGCCAGGTTACAGTACCCACCGGCATTCATGTAGGTCAGGTCTGGGGTGGACCAGGCCGGGCCAGTTCATAACATCCACTGGCAGATCTGAGAACCAGGATAGGGTGCAGAAGGGGCCGGGTAGGGTCACAATACCAGCCAGTTCACATCAGGGATGGGACTGGGGGCTGGCTGTGCCCGGCTGGGCTGCAGCATCCACCAGCATGAGCTGGAACTGGTGGCAGGTTATACTTGAGCCAGGCTGCAGCACCCACTGGTGGATGCTGAGGTGAGGCAAGCCATGACAGTCAGAGGGAGGTGGGTGTCAGATCCGTGAGCCTCAGGAGTAGCAGGTCCAGCTGGGCCACCTGCGAAAACTGGTCCTCTTTAGTGGAGAAGACAGAGTAGTGGATACCTGGCCCTGATCCACATGGAAGGTATGGAAGCCCACTGAGTCCTACAGGGGACATTGGGTACCATCCCAGAGGAAGGAAGACAGAGCAAACTGGACAATTACCCCAAATGATGACAGCCAATATCTGGGCAAATGGAGACTGAGGTGGACTATGTCAGCCAATGGACACTGAAAGGGTTCCTCATCCTTGGATCAGTGAAGACAGACAACATTTCAGAATTATCTAAACTACTTGGGTAGAACCCTCAGAGTATGTACCACATTGGGACCCAGGCTTGATACTGGGAGGCCCTTCTCCATCCCTGGGTACTAGAGTGGTTGGGAGACTTCCCTTATCCCCTACCAACTCCAAAATAAGAAGGAGAAATAGAAAATTTGGAAACAAAGATTATACCCACTTTTCTCTAATCCTTAATCATTTCCACTCTAATCTACTATATTAACATCATCTAAACTGAAAAATAAGTTTAAGAAATAAGAATAAAACAGATGTTTTATAATGTGATTGCAATTCTTAGCCCTTGTTTCTATGCTTGTGGAACTGATCTTTCTACCTTTATTTGTTGAATATTATATTGAGAGATGAATAAGCCCCGAGATTATAGAGTGGATTAGAATTAAGTCTCTAGAAAAATTAATGAAAAGAAAGCATGTAAGAAGGGGAGTTGGAGGAGGGAGATGGGAAGTAAGTAAGTATGGTTATCTTCTTAAAACTGGCTATGAAGCACATTCAAATTATAGATTATATTATGTTACATTATACATATAATTTATAAGTTATCTATTTAAATACATAAACTAAAAAACATTTTCATGTTGTCAATAACACATTTGATATATCCCTATCCATCCATCCATTTTTTCCGTCCATCTACTTTTGTCACATAAATTTTAAAGATGTTATCAAAATTTTTTAGAAAACTTTTTGAATTGCTTCAATTTTATCTTTTCTGATTTACTTTAACAGCTTAAGTGTTTATTGCATGACGTGAATGTTAAATGCATTATTTCATTATTAATTTGAAAACAAAGACCTCATCACCCCAATAGAGTCAGCTCACAGAATACTGAGTCATCTAATGGGGCTGAGCCTTCCTCTATGTTGCAGAGCACAATCCCTCTTTGCCTTTAGGCAGTTGTACCAGGGTTATTTATTTTCATGTCTTTCTCCTCTAACAGGCTGTGAAGTATTTGAGGGCAATGAATTAATCTCATTCATTAGTCTACCCTGCACAGATTGTTCTTTTACACTGCTTGGCACACTATAGTCACTTGTTTGGTACCCTTTGTCCTGCTAGCTAGGTGGCAGGTACTGATTATAATAGCATACTTGCATGGTGCTTAAAATGTACCACAGCATGTTTAAAATGTACTGGTAGAACTAATTATATACTGGAAGAGGGTTTAATTAGAATTTCAAGACGACTAAATAGAGTGGCAAGAACCAAAACAGAAAATAAATGAATGGCCTGCGTTTCAAAGCAAATGGGCAAGGACAAGCAGGAGTTCAACAAGGGAGGACCAGGAACCTGGGACAGCAGCAGAGACAAGTGAACAGGTGCTGACAACTTCAACTCTAGCTCCCTCAGGATGCTGGCAATCCTAGGCCAGCAAGGGATGCTTCCTAAAGTTTAGATGGTGCTTTGCTTCTGGGAGAAATTTATGCTGTGTGATTCGCAGAACCCAGGTTGATGTAGCCACTGTTGGAATCCATACTGTTCTAGGAAACAGGAAATCTCAGCTTATGTGTGTACCTGAGGCCTTACATTGTATTACTCTTGCTCAGAAAAATGAAGCATCATAAGTCCAATCACATCTAGCAGGTAACTGTGACCTAATCTCATAAGACCATATAGAGCCTTGTAAAACAGGTTGGTTGAGCAGAGTGGAGGGTGCTGCTTTCAAGACCTGAGGAATCAGGATGCTCAGCTCTTGGGACATGGGGCCTGTCATTTCCGTACTCCCTTCTACTACTTTTTTGTGTCAGTATGTACCACCATTTGGCTTGAGGGTACTTGTCTCATGCCAGTCACAGTTGCTGCCATTAGAACATGACTTCATTGAGTTGTAGTGTGGCCATCTGTCCCGCTATTATTGTGCGTTGCTTTCACTGCTGGGTACTATCAGTATCTCCCACTGATGGACCTAATATCACTTCTGAGTTAAAGAATGCACCTGCCATGATCCGTTTGACCTATCACTGCCACTGCCATTCATAAATGTGGGCAACTGGGAGGCTGGCAGATACGCTTCTTCTATGAGTGTGTAGCACTGAGGCCCAAGGACATGCCTCTCACTTTTATCTAGCAGCCAATACAGATTCCTGCTACAAATGAATCATCCAGGTGGGAACCAGATCTACAATACAAATGTTAATATGACTGTTGCTAGATACTCAGATCTCTAGTGCTGCTTGCCACACATTCCCTGAGATCCACATCTCCAGTGTCACTGCTGCTAGAAGTCTCAGCTAATAGTGGAGCTTGTCCTGGCCATGTTTAAGAAAACAACATTCATAGTTTAGATCCCCAGTAAAACCACCCCCATTGCTTGTGGGGTCACTTAGAGGGTGTCCCACTGTACTGATTAGAGGGTGTCCCACTGTACTGATGAGTGACCCATATCCACCTCGGCCATTAATGTGCTCACACTATTATCAAGTTCTTAGAGACAGACTTACTAATGCTGTTACTGCACAGATGATTCACAAAAGCATGAATTACATCATAGAAGCTATCTGGAATTGAATCTACGGTGCCCAATAGGACCAAAATAAGTATGATGTAGAAAAGAAGCTAAGATACATCTTCAAGAGAAAACTTTTTACTACCAATACCACTTTATAAAATTGATACTACAAGAGATACACCCAAGTGCACAAATATCAACTTAGGAATAGAAGACATACCAAAAAGCAAGTTAACACAGTGTCTTCTGAGGAACAATAGCTTTCTGGCAATATACTCAAAAGAGAATCTTGATAAATGCATGCTAAAAAGTTCAAAGTAATGATTCTCAAGAAAGCCAGTGGGATCTCAGACAGGGATTTAATTCAATGCGAGTATGAAAATCACTCCTGATGTGAGAAATTTAGTAAAAAGATATTTATCCAAGAAAATCCATACAGAAATTTTGGAATTAAAGAACTCAGATAAAAAAAAATACAGTTGAAAAATTCACCAATCAACTAGCTTAGGCAGCATAAAGGATTTCTGAGCTCTTGAGACAGGTCTTTTGAAATAGCCCAACAGGAAAAAAAAGAAGAAAAATCTGAACTCTTGATTATGGGATAACACTAAATGAAACATTTGAATTGTGAGGGTTCTGGAAGGCAATGAAAAAGAAGAGTTATAGGAAGTGTGTTTAATGAATAGCTGAAAAATTCTCTAATTTTGGGGAAAAGATATGGAATCTATATACGACAAGTCCAAATGACCACAAACATATTTGGCCAAACAAGATCCTTATTGCAAAATACAATAGTGAGACTCTCAAAATCTGAGATGAAAGAGGATCCTAAAGACTGTGAAAGCAAAGTGTAAGTGACATTCGAGGGAATTCCTACTGGGTTAACTGAAGATCTCTCAGCAGAAACCTTATTGGAATGAATGATGTGAGTCCTTCAAAATCTGAAAGAGTTGTTCACCATAAATCCTATCGCTAGCAAATCTATCCTTAAGACAGGAAGGAGGAATAAAGACTTCCCTTAACATGCAAAAAATAGAGGGAAATGATCATCACTAGACTGGCCCTTAAAGAAAGTTTAAGATCTTTATAGCTACAATGTCAGGAGACACTTAAATAGAAGAATGATGGACTTGTGACTGCTGTTGAGGGACTAAGCAATTGTTACAACATAGGGGAAAACAATGTGGGGAAGGAATGGAGTAGGGGAGGATGGAAAGGGAAACCCCTGACCCTAGGGAACTGTATCATGAAAAAGCAAGGGATCGCCAAATTACATGCATGCACATGAAGATGGAAAGGAAAAAACAATGTACAAAACTAAGAACAAAATGTCAACTTATCAATGATAACCTTAAGTGAATTAACTTGCCCACTTAAAAGATATACAGCAGGCAAATGCACATAAGAATGCACAAAACCTAAAAGGGAAGATATGTCCTGAAACCCACAGCCAAAGTGATCAGGAATAGTTATATTTAGATAAATTGGATTTTACGTAAATTTTTAAAATTTTTTTAATTTTTGTTTTTGATAATGTTTATATAGTTGATCAGGATGGGAAGGATCAAGGGTTAGGGGAAAGTGAGTATGATCATTGTTTCGAAATTTTCTATCTCTTGTTTCTGTATCTATGGGAAGGGAGCCGATAAGGGAAGAAGCCATACCCAGCCTCCCAACTGCTCTAGTACCCAGTGACAGGGAACAATCATCTGATCTCAACCCAGGGTCCTTGATGTGATGTATGTCCTGAGGGTTCTGCCCAAGTGGTTTTGATAGTTCTGCAATGCTACTGATCCCGCTGATCCAAGGATAAGGAACCCCTTCCATGTCCATTGGGTGACACAATAGATCTCAGAATCTCCATTTATCCAGATACTGGCTGTCATTGTGTGACTGGGGGGTAGTTTTCCAATTTGTTCTGTCATCCTGCCTCTGCTATGGTACCCGGTGTCTACTGCAGACCCAAAAGAGTGCCATATCCTCCATGTACATCTGGGCCAGCCGTCCACTATGGCATCTTTTCCACTGAGAGGTCCCAGTTCTGACACATGCATGCTACAGTCAGACATAAGACTGCAGGTCCCTAGACATGAGACTGAATGACCCTGCAAGCCCACACACCAAGCCTCTACAAGTATGCCACCAGGTGGCCAATGAACCTCCCCCAGCCCCATTGGCACACCAGACTGTAGGGCCCAGGCCCCACCAGAACCACACCTGAGGCTCACAGACCTGGCACCCACTATGCAGTATATAGGAATCTAGTGCTGAAGACTAATTTACAAATAAACATTAGGGCTAAAGGGAGAGAGAGAGAATGCAGTACACAATCATCGAGGGTTTAACACTTCGCTTGTATCAATGGGTAGATCATTCAGACAAAAATATTGACAAGAACCATCAGAGCTAAAGTGCTTTGGTGAATGCTTGGTAGAACCATTGAGTCATCATGTCAGATGCCTGCATGCTGTATTAGAGTGCGTGGGTTCAAGTACCAGCTCCATTCCAAGTTTTGTCTTTCTGCTAAGGCACCGTGTGGAAGGCAGCACATGATTCTCTATGTAGTTGGGACAATGTGACCCATATGAGAGACCTGGAATGCGTCCCCAGCTCCTGGTTTTCACCTGGTACATGCTCAGCTTATGGGCATTTGGGGAGTAAAGCAGTGCCTGGGGTATTTCCTTCTCCTCATCTCTCTAACTTCCCAAAAAAAAATATCAGTAAATATAAAAATGAAGTGTTCTAAATTCAAATGGATTTAACAGTTCAAGCAATCACATTTTTTCATCAGCACGTAGAACATTTTCCAGGGCAGATCAATTGTTAGAACACTAAGACATCAACAAATTCAAAATAGGAACAGTATCATATCTTCTCTAAGGAAATATAAACTAGAAACCATTAAAAGGAATTCTACAAAATGTATGAATACATGTAAACTCAACAATATGTCTTGAATATCCAATGGATCAAATATAAAACCAAGTGCAGATTGTAACGGTTTTGGAACAAATGCAAATGGAAGTACAACCTTTGCATTAATGGGATAAATTATGGAATAAACAAAAGCGCTACTAATGAAGTTCGTAACAACACGTGACTATACCAAACAAAATCAAGATTTCCAACAAACAACCCAAAAGCACCACCTAAAGAACTAGAAAATCAAGAATGAACAAAACTTTGAAATTACTAGAAGTAATGAAACGAAGATCAGAAAAGAAACAAAGAACTAGAGACTGAAAAATTAGAGTGAATATCGCCAACATGAAGAGCTGTTTACTACTTTTAAATATTTCTTTATTTGAAAGGCAGAGTACAGGCAAAAGAAAACGATAAATCTGTTCAGTTAGTTTCCAGATAGTGATGACTGCCAGGGCTTAGCCACACCGACGTGAGAAACATGAAACTTTATCTGAGTCTTTACATGGACAGCATGGCCAACACACCTACAACATGTACCGCTGCTTTTCCAGACATGTTAGCAGACAGATAAGAAATGGATCACCTGGGAACTGAACTGGTCCTCTGATACCCAAGGCTGCCATCACAGGATGTGGCCTAACTCACTGTGCCATTAACGCTGATCCCAAGAGGTGATTTTTGGTGAATATAAACTTTTAGCCAGGCTTAAGACAAAACAAAACAAAACAAACTTATATGAAAAAAGAGACATTTATAAAAAGGATCATTAGAGAATATGACAATAAACTTGGAAAATAAGTTTCTAGACACATTTGATTTACCAAAGTTGATCCACAAAAATCCAGAAACCTGAAGAGACCAGGAATGTTTTTGCATAGTGCATTGGTAGTGAATAGTATCTGAAAGAGAGAAGCTCAGGACCTGATGGTTTCACTAATTCTAGCAAACATTTAAAGAACTAATCCCAGTAAAAGGAGAAAAATCTTTCCAGTTCATTCTATGAGGCCAGCACTCTTCTGATGACAAAAACCAGACAACAAAAAACAGAACTCTTCACCAGCTTCCTTGATGCAAAAGTTTTCAGCAAGATACTAATAAACCAAATCCAACCGCAAGCCGGCACGATTATACACCATGATCAAATGGGAGTTATTCAAAGATGTAAGGTTGGTGCTAAAGATGAAAAAAATCAATAAATCAAACAGCATCACAAAAGACTGAAGAACAAGAACTGTGTGGTTATCTAGTTTAGTAGATGCTGGGAAAAAACATTAAACAAAATTCAATGTCCTTTCATTATAAAGCAAAATAAAACTTCACCCTGTTATCTTTGGAAAGAATGTCCTATAATGCAATAAAGGCTCTGTGTGACACGCCAAGCACCAGTATCATGCTAAATTTTCACCTCTCCTATTCATCAAAGTACTAGATGCTTTAGCCAGAACAATTAGGTAAAAAATAGATAAATAAATAGAAATAAAGGGCATCAGATTTGGAAGAGAGGAAGTCAAACTATTCTTGTTTATAAGTAAGATAATTTCTATTCCAAAAAACAATTGGCACTCAAAAATTCAGAAAGGTTTCAGGATACAAATCAAATATGAAAAAAATAGTGACATTTCTATATGCCAATAAACAAGCAGCTGGAGAAGAAATAGAAAAGAGCTTAGTACAAGAAAATAAATAGCTGGAAATAAATTATACCAAGGAAGCAAAAGATATATACAATTAAAATTGTAAAAAAAAAAAAAAGAGTACACAAAAACAGAAAGGTTGGAAAGACATCCAATGATCATGTATTGGAATAATATTGTTGAAGTGTCCATATAACCCAAGGTGATCCACAAATACAATGTAATTTCCATTAAAAGAACAAGCATGTTCTTCACATTAGCTGACAAAATTTTAAACCACTGAACACAAAAGGAACAGAATAGCCAAAACAGTCCTAAGTAAAATCTAAAAACAATAAACTGGAGTCACATACAGTACTTCAAAGCATACCACAAAGATAAACGTGATGAAAGTAGCACAATAGTGGCATAAAATCAGATCAGAAAACACAGAAGCTAATGCATACGATTGAAGTCAACCAATTTTCTGCGAAGTCCCCACAGAGTAGAGAAGGGATAGTCTTTTAAATAAATGGTGCTGTGAAAACTGGACACATACATGAATGAAACTAAACTCACCCATCCCTATCACAAATATACAGAAAGCTCAAAATGGTCTCACACTATGAAACTGCTAGGTGAAAAGTTTGAGGGAAAGCCTGAAGGTTTTGGGATAAACCAAGATATTTTGTTCAGACTCTAAAAGCACAGAAAAAATAGCCACTGGGCTACTATGTCCACCCTTCATCTTACATCTTGACTCATACTTGATTTTCTTTAAAGTGTACTTTGTTTCACATTAAATGCAGCTCCCCCAGCTTTGATTTCATTAAGTTTTTTATGGGTGCATCATTTTCTGTGAATTAACTTAAAGCTTTTCTCTGTCCTACAATTTTAAGTGTGTCTCCAAGAAATAGTACAAACATTGACTTTACAATACTTCTAATTCAATATGAGAAAGTGCAAGTGCTGGATTTGATTCACTTGTATTTGGTATGTTGCTGAACGTATATAGAAAATACTTGCCTTACTCTGTGCATTGCATGGACCAAGCTGTAGCTCTGTTCCCACAATCTACCCTTTATGAATCACTCCTACCTTTAACTAAAGACTGAGTTGTTCATCTTTCTTCCCTGCTCTCCTTACTGGGTCAGAAGTTAAAAAGTTTACTGCTCTTTGTCTCAAACAGTAATTAAAATCTTATTAAAGGCCAAGTTTAGTTTCCCTCATTTCCATATAAAATCTGTTTGTATTTTCTTGGGCCATCTTTAACGTTACAAAAAAAAATATAGCCAATCGGATTAAATCAACTTAAGAAGTTTGTGTAGCAAAGCAAACAATAGAGTAAAAGGGAAAAACCCCCAGAAATGAACAAACTACATCTGACAAGCAGTTGTTATCTAGAATGTATAAGGAATTAAGATAACCCAACAAAACAAATAATCCGATGACAAACTAGGTAAATAATATAGGCAGACATTTCTAAAAAGATGATTTCCAAATGCTCAACATCATTAAATCAGTGGAAGGCGAGTCAAAACCACAATATACAATCTTACCCAAGTCAAACAGGTGAATGTAGGTGAACATGCTGAGAAAGGAACTCTTACTCAGTAATGGTGGGCAATTAAACTAATGCGACTCTGACAGAAACAATCTGGATAGCTGGCAAAAAAACTGAAGCCAGAAATGTTGTATGATCCAACAATGTCTTCCTTGGGTATATATCTAGAGTTAATGCAGTAATTTTATCTGAGATAACGCTACACTTTCATCTGTACTGCACTACAAGGCCATCTAATCATCAAAAGTCAAGGCTGGCTAATCATAAAATGAACTGTATCAATGGATGAATGCATTGGCAGTTTATATAGGGACTGCATATCAATTGATCAATTCTTCTGCATAGTTTTAGGTGTTAGGGGTCATTTTGTCTTTAAAGAAGAATGTACACACACAGAGTATGAACGGAATACTCTTCTGCAATGAAAATGATATCCTATTATTTGCAATAACATGGATGGTAATAGAGAACATCGTTAAAAGTGAAATAATTCAGGTACAGGAAGAAAAATCTTGAATGTTCTTTTTATTAAAAGAACAATTTATTTTAAAGACAGAGCAAGACGAGTGGCAGAGGAGAAAACAGATAAACAGAGAGGGAGAACACCTTCCACTGATTCACTCCCCAGATGCCTGAAACAGCACAAATGGGCCAGGCCAAGCTAACTCCAAAGTCAGGACTCTACACTCGATACAGGTCTACCATGTGGGTGGCAGACATCAAGCTAGCCAAACCATCATCTGCCTCTCATTATTAGAAATCTGAAAATCAAAGCAGAACCAAAAGCAAACCTAGGCACTCTGGTTGGGTATGTGGGCAGAGCAGCGGCATCCCAACCACTGAGTTGAGGCTTGCCCCAAACAGTGCATCCCTTCATGACTTTATGTAAGCTGATCCCATAGAAGAGTAGAGGCTAACAAGGATAGGGAGAGGATGAAGGGTCAGAGGGTAGGTAGGTTCCAAAGCACAGGCAGAAGCAGGAAGTATTCCACTATTCCATAGCACTAAAGGGTAGCTGCAGCCCACACAATCAACTACATATTTGAAACTACATAGAGACAATCTTCAACTTTCATACACCTATAAATTACAGTGTTTGTGGATACCCTGATTTTTATCATTAAACATTCTACACATATATTTAATTATACTGTACCTATAAATAATTACAGCTATTATATACAATAAATAAAATAAAATCCTGTCTAACATCCCTTGACATCATATTAGGAAAAAAGTGTAAGTATCCTCCCCTTCCTCTCACAGTAGAGAAACTGAACAACAAAGAAGTTGAACAACCTGCTTAAATGAACAGAGCTGTTAAGTGGCAGAGGTATTATTTGAACCCAAGCAGCATGGACTAGAGGTAATTGCTCTTAATTATGTCATCATGCTAATGATCAGGATGTTCAACAGTATTTGGTATGACACTTGATCTTAGCCAAAAGGCCAACAAGCGATGCTCAATAGTATTTGGTAAATAAGTGCAAAAAATAAATTGGGAAGAAAAGGAGGGAAGAAGCAAATAAAGATAGGACATACATGGTTTACGGTTGTGTTTACTAAGTATTATCTAATTGCAACAGCAAGAAAAACTACCACCCACTTAATGTAATGAAAAATTATGCATGCTGAAGTATATAGTGTTTCTAAGTGGCTCTCAATAGCTATTAAAAATAGACATGAATGATTCTTTGTGGCATGCACAAACTCCTGATGTTCTACTGAGCAAAATGAACAAGCAGTATCATCAGTACTGTAAAATAGAAATATGAGATGCTGTTATGAGTCACACGCTGATTTTAAATGAGCTCAAACTCATGTTTAATATAGGAATTTCACTGAAATTAATAATTCACTTTATTTAATCTAAGCAAAATGCTATTTCAGCATGTGGTCAACATACAAGTCATAAACAAGATGTTTTGTTGTTTTCATAATAAATATTCCAAGCTATGCTTTATTTTCCTTACAGCACATCCTCAAAAAGACCGTAGAAGTTGTGTGGCTTTTTGCTGCCTTCCTGGACAGTGTAGGTGTACAGTACGATTTCTATTAAATGTAGTTCATCATTTGTTGGCATATATGTGTTTAAGAAAAATATGGGTACTCACTAATCTTTCAAGTCTACATTTCAACTTTAAAATGATCTCAGTGGAGGTTTGAGTAAAAGAATCACACTGATGACTTTAACAAGAGACTCCGCAACAGTATGGGATTGTAGTGAGGTGTATCACCATGGAAAGAACAGAGTCAGGATTAAATCCAATAGAAAGAAGAATATAATTTAAATAAAGAACATACAAAAGACATAGAAAATCAGCAAACAATAGACAAAAATCAGCAAGATCATGACCTGTTTTTGGAAAAAACCACTAATACTAGCAAACCTCTAGTTAGGCTTACCCTAAAGAAAGCAGGCATCGTTCAAACTACAAAATGAAAGAGAAAACATCACTATAAACACTACATTTGGAAGGAATAATCTAACAATGGCAGAAAAAAATTTATTTTGTTATATCTGATGATGGAAAAATAAAAAAGTAAAGATACAAATTACCATATTTCGCTTAAGAATTACAGAACCTGAGTTCTGTTAAAGGCACTCATATGGTACACTTCAGGCAAGGCAATGTAATTCTTTGGAGTGAGAAATTAATGATAGAACAAAACCACAGGCTTCAACAGAAAAGGAAAAGATGTTGAATATTTGCTGACATACTGAGTGCATAATTATCATAACACAAAGACCAGACAATAATCAAATCAAATCACCACATAAAAATGTGTGTTTTCCCAGAAACTCAGTATTTGATAAATCAACCAGTGGAATTCATTATATAAAAAGAATAAAGACAGACAAATGCGCATCGCAATATATGCAGAAATGTTTCTGGACACAACTCAATACTCATTCATTATATAACTTCAATGTTCATTCATCAAAACAATTCAGAACCTCTTTATTGCAATGAATGGCTAGTCATGGAAGAGAAATTCTTCAATCAGATAAGTGGCATTACAAACTCTCACTCTTAAATGATCAATGAATATAATAAATTCAAAAGGAAATTAGAAAATTTAAAGATGAATTAAAATGAAAACATTTGCAAATCAATAGCATAAATCACACCAACAGAATGAGGAACAAAAATCATATGATCATCAATAGATGTAGATAAACACTGCTTCATAATAAAAATTTTCAAATAAGATATTGAAAAGGAACATACCTCAAAATTGTCAAGGCAGTGTAATGGCAGATCAGCAGCCAATATCATGTTGAATGGTGACACTGACAGTGTTTCTCCTTAGGTCTGAAACAAGATAAAGATATCCACTGTTTAAAATTTTTTGGAAAGATCTATTCGTTTGAAAGGCAGAGTTAGAGACAGAAACAGAGAACAGACACATTTCTTTCATCTCCAGATTCAATGTCCAAGGTGCTGCAAAAGCCAGGGCTGAATCAGGTAGAATCCAGAGCCCAATTCCATCTGGGTCACCCATGTGGGTATCAGTAACTATAGTATGTGGGTCATCCTGCACTGCTCTCCTGGTTGTATTGGGAGGGAATTCAATCAGAAGTGGAGCACTTGGACTAGAATGCACGCTCCCATGGGATTCTTGTGTTGCAGGCCGTGGCTTCACCTGCTGCTTCACTCTAGGAAGTCCACTTTCAGACATTGTATGTAGTACTCAAAGCGTTAGTGAGGAGAAAGGAAGGGTTTAGAAATTGGAGAATGAGGAGGTAAGAACATCGATGGTTACAGATGACATGATGCACATGGAAAAATGTAAGTATTTCACTGAAATCCCATTAGAATTGACAAACTGATGCAGCAAAATGACAGGATAAAAAAACCAAAAGCCAAAAACAAAACATTTTTATATGCCAACAATGATATTAGTAAAGGAGAAATTAAGAAATTCTACTCATTAGACCACACATTTAGGCATATATTTAACAAAAGCAGAAAGTTACAAAAATACTGTTGAAAAAAATCAGAGAGAACATAAAAAAATGGAAGGATATTCTCTGTCAATAGATAAGAGTGTTAACACATCCATACCACCCAAAGCAAAGGAGAAGCCCACTTTCAGAACAGAATCAGACAAAGAATTCTAAAATTCATATGAACATAAAGACCCAGAAAAGCCATGGCACACTTGAGGAAAACACCAAGCTGGAGAAATTAGAATACCTGATTCAAAGCATACTGCAAAGTAATTAAAACACCATGGTACTGGCATTAAAAATTACACATAGATCAATGAAACAGAATAGAGAGCCTAGAAACTAATTTGCATACATGAAGCCAAATGATTTGAAAAAGCGCCAAGAACATGTCCTGCAGAAAGGCTAGTCTTTTCAGTAAATTGTTCTGGAAACACTGGATCTGCGCACATAAACACACACCAAATAGAAGAATGAAATTATATAGTTCCATCTCATGACACAGAAAATTCAAGTAGCTGGTGTTTTGGCACAGATTAATCCATTGTTTGTGATGCATCCATCCTGTGTTGTAGTGCCAAGTCAAGTCCCAGCTGCTTTATTTCTGGTCCAGTTTCTTGCTAATGCACCTGGGAAGGCAGCATATCATGGCTGAAGTGCTTGGGATCCTACCCGTTGGGTAGGTGGCGCAGATGGATCCCAGCTCATAGCTATTGTCTGACCCAACCTTGGCTGCTGCAGCCATTTGAGGAGTAAATCAGCTCACAAAAGACCTTTCTCCCTGCCACTCATTCTTGGCTTTAGTAAATTGATTTTTTGAAGAAAAATCAACTCAATATGGATCAAAGATCTAAATGTAAGTCCTGCAACTGAAATTTTTAGGTAAGATTGGAGACATACTTCAGTCCATCAGTGTAGGCAATGATTGCTTAGATAATATACTAAAAGCACAAGAAAAGAAAGCCGAACTAAACACTGAATTTAGATGCTTCTGCAAAGCAAACAAGAGTGAAGAGGAACTCAGTAGAATGGAAGACAATATCTGCAAGGTGCTTATGACAAAGGACCAATATTTGGAATGTATCAGTAACTCAAAAAATTCAACAAACCAATCAAGAAAAGGGCAAGGGCTCAGATTAAACAGTTCTCCCCAAAACAAAAATGCCCAAGAAACCTATGAAAAAATGCACTATTGCTAGATGTGAGGAGACATACAAATGAAAAGCGCAATGAAATACCATCCCACCCAGGTCAGATGGCTATGATAAAAAGAGTAGTGAGTATTGGTGAGAGGGTGGAGAAAGGAGAACTCCTACACACTGCTGGTAGGAATGCAGATTAGTGTGATCACTATGGAAAACAGTATAGGCTTTCTTAAAACAAAAACTAGAAAAAGAACTTCCGGACGATCTGAAATTAGATGGGGTTATATTATAAAGACGACATGTAGTCATTGTGTAAGAGAAACCTGACCCACTATGGTTATCACAGCACTTTTCAAAAGAGTTAAAATATGCAATCAGCCTAGGTATCTATCATGAAATTATAAAAACAAAATCATGTCATTTGCAAACAGATGGGACTAGAGGATGTATGTTAAGTGACACAGAAAGGCAAATATTGCATATTTGGGAACTGATTTTTTTTAAAGACCTTAATATTTGCATAGAATGTTGATCTCTAGGTCTTGGGAAGGGCGAGGATAGGAATTTGTACTAGAAAAAACCAAAAGCTGTGTTTTTTCTTTTTTTTTTTTTTTTTTTTTTGGTATTCATGATGAAGGGCTTTAATTTTTTTTTTATGACATAGTTTCATAGGCTCTGGGATTCCCCAGAACCCTCCCTACCCCCTCCATGTTGTATTCTTCCACATTGTTGCAGTAGTACAGTTTATAACCAGTCATGATTCCTTCATTGCAGGCATGGACCATGCAGAGAACATAGCATCTTATTGACCAGATAAATTCAGCAGTTTCATTGGGAGACCATTCCTGGTCTGAAACTAGAGCTGGCAGAATATCATTCCGTCCAATGTAAAGCCACAACATAACATCAACAACAATTTACAACATCATGGAGTTAATTGACATGGTATTGAGTGACCAATATGTTGGAAAATGCAAGTTCTTAACCACATCCCGTGACTACTTCATTGACATTTCAATTTTAGTTTATACACAATTGGCTGCTATACACCTTAAAATGGTCATAGGGTACTATTCAGCTGTCTCGTGTCTATTTTCATTTTTATATTTAGCAGCTTTTAGTATTGAAGCTTGATTTTTACTGAACTTGGCGAATTTTAGGATAGTCCAAACAGGCTTATAACTCTAACAAGGCATATGTTAACACTTGATGTGCACAGCAGGGTATGCAGAAAAATCTTCAATATGTATTGTTTTAATTGTCACAAATATACCAATATGATATGTTAACAATGGGGAGACTGGATGGGGGGTATTTAGGAGAATACTCTGTAAAATTACCATTTTATAATTTTTATTTTAAATTTGTAAAATCTAAAACATTCTGAAATGTTATAAAATGAAAACTAAGCAGGACACAGCAAAAGTAGTGCTAACAGGGTTGTTTTCAGCTTCTGACATTTTAAAAAAGAAGTTCTAAAATAAATGACTATCTTACAGAGGTAGGAAAAGGAGAATAAAATAAATTAATGGAGCAAAAGGAAATAGAAATATATAACAGACATAAAACACAGAATAGAACTTTTTTTTTAAAGATTTATTATTATTGGAAAGCCGGATATACAGAGAGGAGGAGAGACAGAGAGGAAGATCTTCCATCCGATGTTTCACTCCCCAAGTGAGCCGCAACGGGCTGTGCTGCGCCGATCCAAAGCCGGGACCAGGAACCTCTTCTGGGTCTCCCACGTGGGTGCAGGGTCCCAATGCATTGGGCCGTCCTCAACTGCTTTCCCAGGCCACAAGCAGGGAGCTGGATGGGAAGTGGAGTTTCTGGGATTAGAACCGGCGCCCATATGGGATCCCGGGGTGTTCAAGGTGAGGACTTTAGCTGCTAGGCCACGCCGCTGGGCCCAGAACAATAGAACTTAACAGTGAATCTAAACATAAGCTCTTTGGAAAGACAAAAACACAAAAATCAAACTTTTAATCAGAATACCTAAAGAAAAAAAAAGGAAATTCACATGAGCAATAACAGAAATGATAGGATCTGTATTGGTTTTCTGTTAATAGTTGCATGAATAATTGTACACCAAATTTGGTAATCTGTTAACTAAGCAAAAATCAACAAACAAAACTATGGAAATTAGCTGATAAAAAAATAGAAAATCAGAATAAATATGTAACTTAGAGAAGAATGAAAAATTAACCAAAAGCCTCCCAACAGAAGATGGAGCAAAATGGCCACTGAATAAGATAGCTCAGTGACCTGCTCACACATAAGCAATCAGAACACCTACCCAGATCACCTTTACAAAATCCAAGGAAGCCAGATGATAGACCAAATGATGTGATTTCAGTGTAATGAGAAAACAACTATTGAAGAGGGCAACAACAAAACAGTTACCGTATGATTGCTCCCACCAACTTCAGGTAACTCTCCTCATGCAGTGGGGGAAGAATTAATCAAGTTTCTGGCATTGAAAACCAAACTGCATGCCCACCATGGCAATATCCATAGTTGGAGCCCTAATCCAACAACAATCTTATATCAACGGCTACCATAAATTTCCAGGGAGTCATGAACTCACCTATGATTTTAAACAAAAAGATAGAAGCAATTTTAAAAAACAGAGATATTCAAACTGAAAGGCATGGTAATAGAAAACAGAAACACTGCAGTAAGTTATCAGTGCATAAAGAATAAACGAGTAAAGAATAGATGAGCTCAAAGACGGGCTATTGGAAAATTCATAGTGGGTAGAGAAAAAACATCTAGAGGAGAAAGAAAATTTATATGTACTCTGGGACAGCATTAGAAGAACAAATATCTGAATTCCTGGGGTTTGGGAAGAGTGTGAAAATGCTAAAGGGCTGACATTCTATCAGGAAGGCAGCTGGCTCTGAAAACATCTCAGATCTCTCTGTAGACAGAGGAGGCAAGCGAGGGTGAGAGTGGATCCCTTGCTCCCTGTGACTGAGGGAGACATATGTACTCTAACTGTTGAACTGCATGTGGACTCACACAGGGATGCTGGTTCAACTGGGTAGGGGATGAAATTGTGATCACACCAGCTGAGAGTCATACCTTCTTCCCTGCTGACAATAAAGTTCATCTGCTACTTTCAACTTGGAGGTTATCCTGGAAGCTTGGCCAACCCTTGAACCAAAACAGTCTAATAAGCTACAGAGGTATATTGCAAAGACAAAAGCTGTCAGAGGAGAATGAACATTTTCACAAATGCCCAAAAATAAACAGAAATCAAAGAAGTATGAACAAGGAAGACAGTGTGAATCCCCAAGATGAACCGTGAGTCAGAGAAATAATGAAAAATGAAATAGACATTCTAGAAATGAATGCAGATGGACACAACGTATCAAAAGTTGTGGGGTACAGTAAAAGTAGCAGTTACCGCCAACATCAAGGAACTGAAAAGACATCAAATGACTAATCCAACAATACATCTGAAGATCTACAAAGTTACAAACACGGGGCCCGGTGTGGTGGCCAAGCGGCTAAAGTTCTCGTCTTGAATGCGCCAAGATCCCATATGGGCACCAGTTCTAATGCTGGAATCCCTGCTTTCCATTCAGATCCCTGCTTGTGACCTGGGAAAGCAGTCCAAGATGGCCCAAAGCCTTGGGGCCTGCACCCACATGGGAGACCCGGAGGAAGTTCCTGGCTCCTGGCTTCAGATCAGTGCAGCACCGACCACTGCAGTCACTTGGGGAGTGAATCATCTTCCTCCCTGTCTCTCCTCTCTGTATATGTGACTTTGCAATAAAAATAAATAAATCTTTTTTAAAAATCTAGAAAGAACAAACCCCAATTTAGTCAAACAAAAAATGAACAGTTAAAAGAAAAAAATACAAAATCTCAGTGAAATTAAGACCCTCTTTTTGATAAAATATATTCTCCATGAACTGAACAAACCAAAAAAAAAGAACCACGAAAACAAACAAAACAAACAACACCTGAATGGGCAAACCATCTTGAGTAAAAACAGCCAACCCAGTACAATGTGATTTTACAATGTGTTACAAAACTATTTTAATTAAACAGTGTTGTCAGAAAAGTGAACACAATGAGGACCCTAAAAGTAAACTTGCACATCAACAGCAAACGTATGTTAGACCAAGTCATTAAAAACATTGAAAAAAAAAGAATACTGGAAAAAGGATTTTCTTTTCAATCAATAATGTTAGGAAAATTGGACAACTATAAACAGAAGAGACTCTGCCCCTTTTATTATATATAAACACTCAATTCAAAAGAGATTAAAAATTTAACTATAAGAATCTATGAATCTACTAGAAGAACATACAGATGAAATATTTCAGGACATTGAAATTGGCAAGATTTTATTTAAGATTCCAAAAGCAGAGAAATCAGAATCAAATATAGAGGAAGTTAAATTTCTTCAGATTAAAGAGCTTCTACAAAAACAAATGATAAGAAGTAACAGTCTACCTACAAATTGGAAGAAATTATGTGCAAGCTGTCAGGGTCTTCCGTCCCGCAGAAGAATTCACCCGACACTCCAGGCTCTGTTTCTTGAGGAACTTTAGTTTTCCAACCAGTCCGTTTCCCAGCCGGTCGACTCGACTTCTCCCTTTTCCTCCCGTTTGTCTCTGCTTCATTCCCCAACCTCCTCGTCACCCCTAGTCTTCTTCTGTCCGTCCGCCCGTCCCAGTCGTACCCTGTCCTCCGTCTCAGTCTGTCCGTCCGTCTCCGTCTCCGTCTTCCTGTCCTGTCCCCCTTCTTCCTGAAACCCCCACCGCTAAATACAATCCTAGTCCAATCAGCTTAAAGGTCACCGATGCACGCGGCAGGCACGCCAATCATAGCTCTGATCACGCGTAGCACACGCGCTAAGCATGCAGCTACGGGCCAATCAGAAGGCACTTCCTGAAACCTGTGTACCGCCAAGCTTTCTGGGGCAGGAGAGGTCTCAGCGCCATCTTAGGGCACACGTGCAGTGCTCCCGACAGCAAGCTATGTATTTGACAAGGTGTTACTATCAGTATATTAAGGAGCTCAAACTCAACAGCTAGAACACCATCCTGTTTAAAAATGAGCAATAGATTTAAGCAGACATTTCTTCAAGACATAAATGGCCAAGAAGTCCTTGAAAATATGTTAAACATCACAAGTCATCAAGTAAAAGTAGATCAAAACAATCTCCCTCTAGTTAGAGTATTAAACAATAACAACAAACTAGCAACTACAAGCCAGGGAACAGAGAAAAGGGAACCGACTAACCCCACTGTTGGCGTATATGAAAAAGCACTGAAATAATTTTGGATGACATTACAGAGGCTCTTCCACGAAGTAAAAACAGAACAACAATTTTTCAAAAGATATTTTTATTGGAAAGGGAGATTTTATAGGCAAGAAGACAGAGAAAGAGTTTCCACTGGCTGATTCACTCCCCAAATGGCCACAATGGCCAGAACTGAGTTGATTTGCAGCTGGGAGCTTCTTCCAGGTCTCCCACGTGAGTGCAAGGTTCCAAGGCTTTGGGCCATTCTCTTTTGCTTTCTCTGGCTGTAAGCAGGGAGCTGGATGGGAAATGCGGGAACTGGGACACAACCTGGTGCCCACATGGGACACAACCTGGAAACCTGCCCTTGCAAGGCAGGATTAGCCAATTGAGCCATTTTGCTGGGTTCCAGAATTACAATTTGATTATGCATACTATTCCTGGGTATACGTCCAAGAGAAATTGGATCAACCTATTGAAGGATCATATGCACTCTCATGTTTATTGCAGTAACATCCACACTTTCCAAGTAATGGAAACAATTGCCCATCAATTGATGAAGAGGTAGAATATTACTCAGTCAGAAATTGTGAATTCCTGTCAGAACAACCTGGATAGAAATGGAGGTCATGGAAACGGAAGTAAAAAAAAAAAAAAGAGAAAAAGTGAAAGTCATTATGTTAAATAAAATAAGTCAATCACAGAGAGTTCACATTATTGTACTCAATTTAACTCATTTAGGTTGAGAATATAGTGGCAGTAATCAGAGGATGAGTAGAATTTGGGGGATGTAGGAATCAGGAAAGGTCATTTAAGGAGGCTATTAAATAGCAGCTAGAAATGTATGAAGAATTCTAGGGTTTATTGCTTGGTAGTTAAACTATACAATTTTTTTTAAAACAAAAAGTCTAGAACAAACTGTGAATGTTTGGGTGATAATTTTATACTAATTGGAGATGGTACAACATAAAACACATTGTAGCTATATCACATGTATTTTTCTGCCTGGATTACCCATCAGAACCATTATTAAAATATATCAAGAGATATTCTAAATATATTGTTAAAGTCCAGGTCAAACCTTGAGAAATGCTGCATTAAGTCCTAAGTATTCAAGGAAAACAGAAATGAAGAGTCAGTGGAGAAAAATAAGACAAATAATAAAATGACAAGCTGTAGTGCCAGCATATTAATATTACTTAAGAGTAAATGGTCTGGGGCCCGGCGGCATGGCCTAGCGGCTAAAGTCTTCGCCTTGAAAGCCCCGGGATCCCATATGGGCACTGGTTCTAATCCTGGCAGCTCCATTTCCCATCCAGCTCCCTGCTTGTGGCCTGGGAAAGCAGTTGAGGACGGCCCAATGCATTGGGACCCTGCACCCACGTGGGAGACCCGGAAGAGGTTCCAGGTTCCCGGCTTCGGATCGGCGCAGCACAGCCCATTGCAGCTCACTTGGGGAGTGAATCATCGGACGGAAGATCTTCCTCTCTGTCTCTCCTCCTCTGTGTATATCTGGCTGTAATAAAATGAATAAATCTTTAAAAAAAAAAAGAGTAAATGGTCTGAATATATTAAGATAGAGATAGACAATAGCAGGTTGTGTTTAAAATATGGATGTTTCAAGAACAAAGATGGCAAAATAGGGTATGGATACATTTAAACAATCAGACAAACATAGCCAATGTGAAGCAGAGAGGACACACTCCAAGAAATAGGAGAGGAAGAACAATGACAGAGGGGCACCTGGAGACTGACAGACATGGGAAAGCAGTGGAGACAACAGTGTGGTGCTGCAGTGACCAGATGCCCTGGTGACAGTCAGCAAGTGGCCATCTGAGCTCCTCTGGTTACCCAGACACCCACCAGCAGCGAAGTGGGAAGGGAAGTCCACTGGAAGTTAACTCAGGAAGTTAATCCAAACAACTGCCTGTCCTGGTGATTTATTTGATTTGCCCAGTAGCAGAGACATAGCAGATCCCAAACAGTGGTACAAGACAGGCTGGATCTCACAGTCCAGACTCTGCAAGAGCCAAATAGGGCACCATTTTGTGTAGGGAAGCAAAGACTTTGGGACAGGGCTGCACATGCACTAAGCTTGGGGCAAACTCATTTCTGGCTCAGTGAATCACACTGAAGTATCATCTTACAGGTTTCACCTAAAATAGGCCCGGATAGCCCCCAGACTCAACAGCCAGCAGATCCACAACCCCACTAGTGGCACATCAGGCATCATTTTGTACATTTGGCGAAGGCTTTGAGATTGGAGGGACAACAGTGAGCTGTGCATATGCTGAACTGGAAGCAAATTCATTACAGCTCAATGTATTGCACTGAACCCACACAGAAAGTACTGATTTTGGGATCTTATGACTCAAAATATGTCTGTATAGCCCTCAGACCTAAAGGCCAGCAGGTTCCAGCAAGATCAGCACCACCAACAACCTAGCTATGTAGGATACCTGCTATCTCCCTAATCCTGGAATGTGTTCCAACCTACCCTAAAAAGAAGAATCTGCTAACCAGAAGTACAATGACCAAATGCAAAAGAAACAGAGGAACAATGAGTATTACTGAAGACTTGAAGATGTCCTCTTGACAGAAAAAAGGAATAGCACCCACTAAAACCAAAGGCAAATGTGAAGAACATCTCAGTAAAACAGCAGAAGACTAAATCAATGAACAACCCATTGCTAAAATGATACAACCAAATTACCAGCTATTCATTTTAACCCTGAATGTAAATGGCTTAAACTCATTAATCAAATGTCAGATTATTAGACTGGGTTAAAAAAACAAGATCCACCTATTTGTTGCCTACAGCAGACATATCTCACCAACAACGATCAGCAGAAACACTATCTCATGGATTTTGACATTTTTGTTTTTGTTTTCATTTCTTCAAAACAGTTTTTTCTCATACTAAATTCTACACTAACTCATAGGTCACACAGTAGCATCATTTTCTTCAAGAAGGTTCTTGTTTATGTTTTTAGTGACACATTAGTTATTCAGTAGCATGTTATTAACATATTGGCATGTAAATTTCTATTTTTCTTCCTATTGTTGATTTTGCTTTGTGGCTTTTCTTTTAAAGGAATGTATAGTAACTGTGCTGGAGACTATCATATCCAGATGTGAGGATTCAATGCAGTACGCATCGCTACTTCCAGATCAAATATGGACTCCCAATGAAACTTAACTATATCTTGACAACAGATGCTGGATGCAGGATGTCATTGTCCATGCCTGCAATGATGGATGTATGAATGTTAATGAAGAACTATACTGTTGTAATGATATAGGGGAACTCAGTGTGGGTGGGGGTACTTGTGGAGGGGGCAATCCCAGGGCCTATAGAACTGTATCATAAAATGATGGTAATTTAAAACATGGAAAAAGAAAAAGGGTCATTTAGTCATATGTCATTTATAAGGAAACCATGTCAAATTCAATAACAAAAATTGATAAAATTAAAGGGTTTAAAAACATTTAACATGAAAACTAACAAAAACATGTACGTATATTATTTTGTGATAGTATGGATCTAGGAGTAAATGCAATTACTACATACAATGTGGGATATCACAAAAAGGTGAGATATCATAAAACAGTAAAAGGATTTATTCAAAGATACAATGCTAATACATATGAGTATACTGAACGATATTTGAAATATAAACTTGGAAGGTTGAAGGAGAAACATGCGAATTCGCATGATGGCTATAGAATGTAGACACTGGTGTCTGAAACTGACAGACCCACTGGAGAGACAATCAGTAAGGATATAGATTTAAGTCAACTATTGCACCAAAATAATCTCATGACACAAAAAGAACATTAATGTCAGAATGCTGTATATGCTTTAAAGTGCCATGATGCATTCACTAATACCATTATGGAACCATCAGGAACCTTCTGCAAATTTGTAAAAGCTAAATTAGTGTCATTTCTGATAATGGAACCATATGAGAATAATTTTAAAAGACATGTAAATATCAAAATATATGGAAATTGGCAAAACACCTCAAATTAATCTTCAGGGCAAAGAGAATTATGAACATTACATAAAAAATGAATACAGAAACAGTATATATCAAAACACATAAGATACTGCAAAAATTGCTAAAAGCAAAATTAAGAGCATTAAAATATTTAGCTGGGAAATTAGGACATATTTCAAATCAGTAATTTTATATCCCAAACCAGTATTTTTACTTGCTATCTCCCACATGAACAGAACAGCAAAATCTACTCAAAGCAGAAAGAAGGGAGGTGTCAAGAATAGAAGTCAATGTAACTACATGTAAGAAAGTAATACAAAAGATGTCTAAGAAATCAGTATCTAGTCTTGCAAAACAAGTCACAGTCAATAAGTCCCTTGTAAGGTATCCAACACAAAGAGGCAAAACAAAACAACAACGTTAGAATTGGAATAGGGAGTGTCTCCTCAAGTTCTATAGCCATTAAGTCATTTGTTTTTTAAACTCTGCTTGCAATACCAATATCCTGAATCCGAGCACCAGGTAAAGTGCAGGCAGCCCTGGGGCTGATCCAGATTCCTGCTGATATGCCTGGGCACAGCATAAAATGGACAAGTGCTTGGAGCTCTGCTATGCATGCGATAATCTTGGTTGCAGGTCTGGGATTCTGCGGTGGACCTGCACCAGCCCTGGCCACTGTGGTTCTCCAGGGCAGTGACCTGGTGGACACTAGAATGGGCTCTCCCTTTTCCACTGCTTCTCTCTGTCTCTTCTCTTTCTGCCACGCCTTCAAAGATAAATCAATCTATGTGGGGAAACATAATTCCACTTACACTAGAATCAAATATCAAAAGTAAAATACTTGAGTATAAGTTTAACCAAGGACAAGACAGATATGTCATACCAAATGGAATTATTGGTGAAAGGAATCAGACTATGCAAATAAAAGTCATCACATGTTTGTGGATCAGAATAATTATATTGTCAAGAAGTCCATATTACTCAAAGCAATCTATAGATAAATCTGAAAAAATAAACCAAGTGAAAGCAGCCACCTTGGCAAAGGAACAGAAAAGATAAACACTTGTGTATGTGGTTAAGTAATCTTTGACAAGACACCAAGACACAATTCTGAAAAGACAATCCCTTCAATGTGGAGAAGACTGCATATCCACATGTGAAAAAAAATCAGATTGGACCCTTATAGCACATGAAAAACATCAATTCAAAATAGTTTAAAGACTTAGACGTAAGATCAAAAGTGACAAAATGCTTAGAAGAAAACATGGAAGAAGTTTCTTGATGTTGATCTTGGCTGTTAATTTCTTGGATATAACCCAAAATTATAGGCAATAAAAGCAAAGATGAACGAGTAGTATTGCACAAACCAAAACCTTTCAACATGGCAATGAAAATAATCAACAAAACGAGATGGAATCTTATAACAGGGATCAAGTGTTTGTAAGTCATGTGTTTTTTTCAAAAGTTTGTATTTAAACTGTATAAGGAACTAAAAAAAATAGTAAAAATACCTTATTAAAAACAGGCAAAACTACAATGTCAGGAAACACCTCAACAGTGGAATGATGGACTTGTGACTACCCATTGCAGTACTAGAGGGGAAATCAGGCAGGGAGGAGAGGAATTCTGTGAGGGGGACAGGAAATCCTAGAGCCCATGGAATTTTATCATAAAACAAATTATAGTTTTTTTTAAACAGGCAAAAGTTCTGGGTAGTTTCCCAAGAACATATAAAAATGACCAACAGGTGTATGAAAGTGCCCTCAACATCATTAAACAAGGCACATCTAAGTACAATAAAGTTTACCCAATCAAAAACTAAACTTCCTAACGAAGCCTAACTCAGAATCATCAATTATAGGGAAAAATGATAAGAGTAGACATTTCAACAGCAAAAGTCGAAACTCTGTAAGTATTGCTAATGAGACTTGGACTTATTACAGTGTTGCAGGAATAAATGATTCCCAAAGGAAAAATAATCCATTCTTCAATGGTTCCACAGAGAAACAAAACACAACATATCAACATTCAGCTCAATAATACAAAGTGAACAATAAAGTGAGAACTTTTAAAGAATTAAGATTAAAGTAGAAAGTAATCAAGTAGAAAGTGAAAAATAAAAGATCTGAAACTGCAAGAGCTAGATATGTAGAAAGAATGACAACAGATTAGGTTTTTATAAGCCTTAATTTAAAATTTAAAGAAGACCATGTTGGAAAGAGAAAGTGCTTGTAACCATACTGGAAGAGATTTTTAAAGTTTCATATTTACCTGAAAGGCAGAGTGGCAGAGATGAATAGACATGGAAAGAAATTTATTGCATCTACGGGTTCACTTCCTAAAAGACCACAACAGTTAGGGATGGCACAAAGGCAGAAACTCTTTCTGGTTCTCCCAGGTGAGTGGCAGGGTCCCAAGTTCTCAGATCATATTCCACTGCCTTCCTGGGTGCATAAGTAGTAATCTAAATGAGAAATGTAGTAGCCAGGACAGCAGCTGAATCCTACTACAGGAAGCTAGTGTTACAAGAGGCAGTTTAACTAGCTGTGCCATAATGCCGTCCCCTGAAGAGATTTTTTAAAGGATGGATGAAAATTAAATGAATGGTAACTTAGAGAAATGCCATTTAACAAAACTCAGTAGGTCCAAGTGGTTGCTGTTGAAAGGGCCAAGTTGATGAAACCCAGGAAGGTGGTGCTGGTCCTGGCCAGAAGCAAGGCAAAGCCCGCCATTGTGAAGAACATTGATGACAACATCTTGGTTCGTCCCTACAGCCACACTCAGGTGGCCAGCACTGACCACTATCCCTGCAAAGGGACAGTTGTCATGGATGAGAAGAAGATTGCCAAGCAATTCAAGACCAAGTTGTTTGTGAAGGTGTATAACGACAACCATCACCTGTCCCCGAGGTACTCTGGATATTCCCTTGGATGAAACTGTGGTCCACAAGGATGTCTTCTGAGACTGCTCTGAAACACAAGGCCCAAGGAGAGGCCAAGATCAAGTTTAAGGAGAGGCACAAGACTGGCAAGAACAAATGGTTCTTCCAGAAGTTGTGGTTTTATACATTTTTTGTTTCACTCCTTAAGAACTTTAAAAAAAAAACTAAATTCATTAAAGACCAAGTGAATTTAAAAAGGTACAAATGAAAGGAGAGGCACAAAACGTATGTGGCAAGCTTATCAGACTATTTAGTATGCTCAGAAAACATGCTAAGCTGATGTCACTGTCTGAACTGTGTCTTCTCCACCCTAATTTACATGCTGAAGTCTTAAGCAATAGGAAAGTATCTTTCGATATAGGGCCTGTACCAGGTAATTAAGGTTGAATACAATCAATAGGTAGGTTCGTATCTGGCAGCTTTGATGGCCTTCTAATAAAAGATACCAGAGTATTATCTCCCTTCTCCAAGTTTCCAATTCCCTTTCTCTCTCAGAGAGGATGTTATCTCCATTTATAAGCCAAGGAGAAAGCCCTCATTGGAGAATGAGTTGACATGTAATCTGACCTTGGGCTTCCCAGCCTACCAAGTGAACAATTACAACTGCTATTTAAGCTTCCCAAGCCATGGCATTGTTATGCAATCGCAGCTGACTAATGATGGATAGAAAGTGTTCTGATTTGTTTTTCCCACTGTGATGTAATACTAATAGTAAAAGTGATAACAGCACTGAACACTTACAGACCCATTTAAAAATCCAAAAAGGAAACATTTAAAAATCCAAAAGGAAACATTACCAAAAGATTCAACAATGAATTAAAAGATGAAATTAATTTTAACATCAAAGTAGTGCAAGTATAAGATTCATAATTATAATATGTACAATGAAGAAGCCAAAATCTACAATGGAGAGAAGATATTTAATATAGTATTTAAGATGCTCACACCTGAATTTGATTCCCAGCTCTAGCTCCTGACTTCCATTCCCCACAACCTACTGGCAGTGGTGATAATTCAAATAACTGGGTCCCTGCTATCAACCTGGGAGACCTGGACTGAGTTGTAAGCTCCTTGTTTTAGCCCGGGCTAGTTTTCTCTTGCAGACAATGAGGAGTCAAACACAGGATGGGATCTCCTGGTCTCACTTTTTATCTCTTTCAAATAAATGAAGAAAGGAAGGAAAACATCCTGTTTGGAGGCCAATTGGTTAAGATTTCATGGGGAAAAAATGTGTTCCAAGTGCTCAACTGTGTCACATCCAGTGTCTAGCAAAATTGCAAACTCATGTGTCTGGACAGATCCAGCTACTTTTAGGTGTTTGGATTCACTAAACAATATAATGTAGGAATCAGATCTCAAACAAGAGACAATGCAAGTGATAACCCAAGAGACTTATTTCAGAAGGTCAAGATTAAGCAAAAAAGGGAAAGAATGTGGATGTAGAACAGTAAAGGAGTTGGGTTGTCATTTCAAATAATGGATTTTGGTACATCCGTACTGACGAGGTGATGTCTAGACAAAAACTCAGAGATGGTGAGGACACGTACCATGAGGATGTCTGGGAAAGGAACATCCCGGATGAATGTCAGTGTCAACGTTCTAGGTATGACTACAAAGTAGAACGAGGAATTACTCTGGAAGAACAGCAAGTCAGCCTGGCTGGGATGGAATGAGCATGTAGAGGAGGAAAGTAGAAGGTGCCTGACAGGTAACCGAAGTGATTATACACATCCCACAGTCGCTGTGTAACCCTGGAGTGAGATGCTGTTCTAATGTACTCTGGACATAATTTAAATATATAATTACACCTCGTACACCTCAGGCAGTAAGAGAATTAATTAAAAAACAATTTTAAAAAGCATAAGAGATTTGGAGTTTTGGATTTAAAATAACCATCTTTGAGGAATATTTTATCATTTAATCATACAATGAAGAGAGAGACAAAAGATTTGAAGTGTCAGAGAGACTTGACCTGTCATTATTAACTTAGAAACGGAGGAATCAGGGCCTATCTAAGGCAAGTGGGTGACCTTTAGAAGCTAAGAATAGTCCTGAGCTAAGAGGGGAAGTGCACAATGTATCATATTCTGTATAAAGCACTGGAGCAGAGCAGCAGTTAGCATCCACACACAGTGAAAGTTAAAGAATGGAAAAGCTGTTTGCCTGGTATGGTTGATCTACGGTGTGTTTGTATTGATATGTAGCACCGTATCACCTGTAATATGTAAGTATTATATGTTAACTCAAAATCAGAGAGCGAAAGAGAGCATGAATATGTGAGTTCAACCAGTTGGGACCTCAGTTTTAAAACTGCAAGGAACTAAATTTGTCCAACTTCACAGTCTCCAGAATGGAGTATAGACCTTTTAAAACATTAATTTTATGCCAAAGACATTAAACTCAATTTGTCAAAGCATTTTTTGATTAATAGTTTGATACTTATTTTTGCTATTGTTCTCTGTGTTTTTGGTATTATATATATTTTAAAAATCCTTGCCAATGTTATCAGGGCATGGTCTCCTTATTCCAGGAGGTTTATAGTATCATAAGTATATAACATTTAAGTTTCTAATCTATTTCAAATTAATTTGTGTAAATGGTTAAATGTCCCATTTCATTCTATTGCATACAGATACCCAATTTTTTCCTAGCATTTATTATGATTATTCTTTCCTGATTTTTCTTAGCATCCCTATCACATGATTACTTGAGCATGTATTAGAGTTTACTTCTGCAATCTTTATTTCGCTTCAATGATCAAAGTGTCTTTTTTCAAATACCATTTTACTATAGTTTTGAATATACTTTGCAATCAGAGAGGGAGACACCTCTAAGTTTGTTCTCACTCAAGATGGTTTTAGCTATTCAGGTTGTATGTTGTCTGTAGATTTAAGAGCTCTTTTTCCTGTTTCTGTGAAATATATGATTGGAATTTGAAAGGTATTGTATTGAAGGATTACTTTGGGTAAAGTGGACATGCGGATACTATCAGTTTCTTAAAAAGATTTATTTATATTTATTGGAAAGGCAGATATATAGAAAGGAGAAGAGACTGAGAGGAAGATGTTTCATCTGCTGATTCACTCCCCAACTGGCCGCAATGGCCAGAGTTAAGCCAATCCGAAACCAAGAGCCAGGAGCCTCCTCCAGGTCTCCCACATGGGTACAGGTTCACAAGGCTTTGGGCCGGCCATTCTCGACTGTTTTCCCAGGCCACAAGCAGGGAGCTGGATGGGAAGCAGGGTGGCAGAGACATGAACCGGCGCCCATATGAGATCCTGGTGTATAAAGTGAGGACTTTAACCATTAGGCTACTGCACTGGGACTGATACTACAAATTTTGATATATGAATGTGGGATATCTTTTCAGTTATGTCTTATTCAATTTCTTTTATTGAAAATTTATGGTTTACAGAATACAAATCTAAAGGGCTGGTGTTGTAGCATAGGATATAAAACTGCTGGCATTTCATGTGGTGGGTTTGAGTCATGACTAGGCTATTTCTAATTCAGATCCACACAAATGGCCTGGGAAACCAGAGGAAGATGCCCAGAGTCCATGGGAAGACCAGATGAAACTTGTGGCTACTCGTTTCTGCTTGGCTCAGGCACAGTTGTGGCCATCTAGGCAGTGAAGCAGCAGATAAAAGTGTGCTCTCTTTCATAAATAGTTTTTAAAAATTGTTTCTAAGACTTCATTTCTTCTGGCATTATTGTGAGTGGAATTAAGTTTTTTCATAGATAAGAATGCAAATATTTTGATTCTCTATCCTGCAGCTTTACTGAATTTATTAATAACAAGCATTCAAGAGAGTCAATTCCAATTCTTTCGACACTCCAAAAACCTGAAAAGTGGATGTATTCAAATTTGTTTTTTGGGCCTAGTGCATTGGCTCAATTGGCTAATCCTCCAACTTAAGTGCAAGGATCCTATATGTTGGTTCATGTCCTGGCTTCTCCATTTCCCTTCCAGCTCCCTGCTTATAAGCTGTAAAGGCAGTAGAGGATGGCTCAAAGCATTGGGGCCATGCACCCATGTGGGAGAACTGGAGAATGCTCCTGGCTTCAGTTTGACTCAGCTCTGGCCATTGCAACCATTTGGGAAGTGAACTAGTGGATGGAAGATCTTTGTCTCTCCTCTGTAAATCTGTATTTTCAATAAAATAAAAATTTTAATGGAAAGAACCTCATTGCACCTTGATTAAAAAAAAAAAAAACTTACTTTTGCTTTTTAAGACCAGCTTTACCCTTATGAAAGCCAGAATAAGATTCCTAGACTCCCCCTTCCCAAAAGAGAAACAACAATTTAAAGGCTAATATTGTTGGACAAGAAAGATGTAAAAATGTTCAAACAACAACTAGTGGAGTTCAATAGCATATTAAGAGAATTATATGCCATGAGAAGTAGGTTTGTTCATGGGTGCAGAGATAATATAGCATAGGCAAATCAAGAAATGTGCTACAGAATATCTGTCATTGGCCACTGAAACATTCCATGATATGAAAAAACACACCCCTTTACAATTCTTTAATAAATGCCTGAGATATACACACAAACTGTTCTGCCTTGAAATGCGAATCTCAGCATTTGTAACAAAATGGATAAAGTTGCAGTATATTGTAGTAAGTTAAGTAAACCAGACAGGTAAGGACACCTACTGTAAAATTTATCTGACCTGTGGACTCTGTCAAGCTCATACAGACAGTATAGAAGTGCTTACCAGAGTAATCAAAGTATGATAAAAACCTAATCATTTTAAATGCCTGTTATTATACAATAGATTTAATCCAACCAAATGGTTGAATAGTTTTACTTCTCTTGCCATTGATGAATAAAGTACATTATGTATTTTCTCATTGCTTCCCCCCCAAGCAGACATACTAAGCCATTTGGGAAAACAGAAATTTTTAATCAATCATGCATGATAGAAATGATCCTAAACATTCAAGCACAGCTTATTACTGACAACAACGATCTGATGGGAAAAGTAAGTAGATGGTAGGATTAGGAAATTTGTTTTGTCCTCCTATGCCAACCCATACAAAGGGAGTGTCTGGTATATTTGTGAAGTGATGATGCATTTAAGTTGTCTGCAAATAGCAGTCAGCAGACAGGATTCTACATGCAGAAAGGGCCTATTTTTTCCCCACAGACTCCTGATGTGTGCTGGTTCTGGTGCTACTTAGGAATGGAAGCAGGGGAAAATGGTAACCTCCAACAATCAAACTTTCAAAATTAAAACTTAAAAACTCTGAACTTTTTTGTTAAGTTCATACAACAAAAAAATATCGCTTAGAAAAATCACATTTTGTAATTTGTCATGCATCAGCAGGAGATGGGTTCCAGGATCTTGTAGATTCCCTAGTCTGCTCATGTTCATATTTTTTTTCTAGAAAATCTTACATTATTCACATGTAATTCCATATACATCTACTTGTTTAAATCATCTCTACATTACTTGCAGTCATTTTACCATATTGTTGAGAAATGCTGATGGGAGGGTGCTTTTAAGATTTTCCATCCACTGTTCACTCCCTGAGATGGCTGTGATACAGAGGCTTAACTGTGATTTAGAGAATACGCTATGTGAATGGTTATTAAATGCCTCAAATAGAGATGGGGCATTTATTTTTAGAACTTTAGTCCTGAAAAAGACCTGTTGTGTGAGAACCTCCAGCCAAGACTTGAAGTCACAGGTCACATTGCCCTGAGCGCTTCTGTGTGCAGTATATAACTCCCCTTCTCCCCACCTCCTTTGAGGAAGAGGAAGTGAGTGGAAAGAGTCGGGAGAGAAGAGACAGGGCAGAGACAAGAAAAGATGGAACGCAAGAGAATTTTCATCTCGTCATCCATTTACCCAAATATATTAAGCTGTAGCCAAAGCTTGGTCAATTTGGGCCTCCCACATGGGTGGCAGGGACTCAAGACATCAGCTACAGGTTCCCAGGGTATGCAATGGCAGGAAACTAAATCAGGAGGGGAAGTAAGAATAAAATCCAAACTCCTCAACATGTGATGTGGGCATCTGACATGTGGTACAAAATATCCATCCCAGTTTTAAGCAAGGCTTTACTCAATATGTCCATACATGCCTGGACATAGAAGCAAAATTCTCATTTTTTTAAACAAAGTTCAAAGTATGGCTTCAAGGACTACATTTTTTTTTAGTATTATCACATTTGTAGCAAAGCCATTCCCTCATCAAGAAGGCCTCAGCAAGGGTCAAGCCGAGTTCCCCTTCTGTGGGTTTGGTTGACACATGATGCATCATGTTCCTGACTAATAGCGTTAACTTTTATTTTAGCTATCTAGAGAATTACTCCCAACATCACTCATGTGTTTGGTTCTAAAGATCAATATCAATAATAAAATGCTGAGTGGAATAATTGTCTCATCATGTCACTCCTGCTGGGTTCTCCAGCCCCAGGTAGACAAAAGAGCTGGCACTGTGGTGCTTCATCAGACGAGGCAGTGAAAAAACTTTGTGTATTTTTTGGGAAATTATTCATCCTTTTTCACACCAGGGGCACCCTGTGCATCTCTTTAAGTATCCTTCAATTTGAACCAACTACCAGAAAGACATTTATAGTGATAGGTTACTTTGGTGTTGCCCTCCCCCAATTTTTACCTCATATACTAATACAAACAGTATATTAACATCTGAACATTTGATCAATACCAAAAACTGTAGCTGTGGGCAGTTCACAAAACAGAAACTGGTTTCTGTTGGCAAATTCTTATTTGCGTATTGCTACATGCACAATTATGTGACTTTGACTACATAAGCACATTTCATGCTTAAAGCGTTTGCAAGATGTTCCAACAGAGGGTGGCAGGACCTTGGCCCTTCTTTCAAAGAGTTGTTGTAATGGGGCTACACAGCTGACATGAGGGTTGTTTTTAAAGAGCTAAAAAATTAAAACTTAAAAAATATGGAATTAACATAAAACAATCTCTCATACTGTCTTCTGGTATCATTGGTGTTTATATTATATCTTCCAAAATTTATCTTAAGGCTGAACTGAGTGGATTATTTTCACATATAAATAACAGAATTACTACCTAATCACCCTCCTCCAATTTTTTTTTGTGGGGGGAAATGATAAGTTTCAGTGAAGTTGATTTGTGTGAATCATGATGACAACTCAACGCAACTTTTAGTTTTACCCTGAGTCAGAAGTCTTAACTGGGAAGAACCACCAGGACATATATTAACCAAGAATCTTGGAATAATCAAGAGGCAGTTATGAACAATATTGTCTTAGGAAATGCATTCTTGGGCATTAAAAACTTCCTAGGGCAAAGGCAATGGGCTTTAAATATAAATACAATGAACAAGTATTCCACCTATCTGTTTCTTTCATTATTTGATTGGCAACACTTTATGTTGATAGAAATTTTTTTTGCCTTTTGTTAGAGTGAGCCTCAAACTTTGTAAGCATGGGAATGTTTCAAACAGATATGGGCATTCGCTCAATCACTGGGTGCCTTCTCTCACCCTGAACCCTTCTCCAAGGACTATACTCCTCTTTGGGAGGCAATCAAGAATTGTAAATACAAGTATTCCTTATCCAAAATAGGAGAATTATTTCAGGTTTTATTTTTTCAGATTGTTGCAAATATATAATGAGATCTCTTGGGAATGGGAGCAAACTATAAGCAGAAAATTTACATAGCCTGAAGGTGATCTCAAACAACATTTCTAAATAATTTTGTGTGTGAAATAAAGTTTCACAATGAGGAATTTTCCACTTGTGGTATCATGCTAGCACTCAAAATATTTTGGATTGTGTATGGAGCATTCTAGATTCCTGGGTATTCAGATTGGAGATGCTCAATCTGTAGTAACAGTCTTTGTAAATACATTAAAAATATTAACTCATGCCACTTATAATAAGTAGTTAGGAACTCTAAGGTTCAGATAAAGACTGCCTCAGAAATGCCCAGGTTGGGCGGTTAGTTGAAGGCTTGGTCTCTGGTGCACTGCTGCTTAGAGCAAGAAGAGTTGTTTAAAACAACAGAGGGCCGAGGCGATCTTTTCAAACTTTATGCAGCCAACATCAAAACAATATAGACACAACAGAAAAAGAACTACAGATTAGTATCTGAGATGAACATAGATGCAAAACACTCAACAAAATACAAGCTAACAGAATCCAACAATACATCAGACAGACCATTCACCCAGTGGGATTTGCCCTGGCACACTGCAATGGTTCAATGTACAGCAGTCAATAAATGTGATACACCACATCAACAAAATGAAGAAAAAACTATACCATCACTCAATAGATACAGAGAAAGCATTTGACAAAATCCAACACCATTTCATGTTAAAAACCCTAAGCAAGAGATGTATTGAAGGAATTTTCTACCACACAATAAAAGCAATATATGAAAAATCTTACACCAGCATCATACTGATGAAACAGAAAATGATGTTCACTTTCACCACTGCTATTCAGCATTGTACTAGAAGTTGTGACCAGACTCAAAGAACTCATAAGAGGTTGTAAAAGTTTGGCAAAGTAACAGGATGCAAAATAATTGAACACAAATCAATAGACTTAATATATACAAATAATTACATGGCTGAGGAAGAATTTATAAGAACAGTTCCACTCTGCATAGATGAAAAGAAACTTAAACACACTGGGATAAGCCTGACCAAGACGTGAATGACCTCAATAGTGAAAAGTACAACATATATATACCATGCTCATGGATAGCTGGAATAAACATCAAAATGTCCATGTGATCCCATCAAAATCCTAACATCCTTTTCAAAAATAACAAAGATGCAAAAATTCAATTGGTAACACAAGAGACTGAATACCCAAAGCTCTCTTAAACAATAAAACCAAAGCTAGAAGAATCACAATACCAGCTTTTGAGACATATTACAGGGCAGCTAGTAATCAAAACAGCCTGGTATTGATACAAAAATTAAAAAGATCAATGGAACAGAACAGAAACCCTTGACGACAACCCACACATGCACATTTAGCTAATAGTCCAGGGAAAAAGCTTGGTGTCTTCAAATGCTGTGGGAATAATTGGATGTTAGCTTTCAGAAGAAACAAGACCCCCCCCCCATCTTTCACTTTATACAAAAATCAATTTTAAGTGAATCAATGACATAAATCTGCATCCAGAAATCATCAAATTACTAGAAGAAAACAAAAAACACTTCAGAATACATAGGATCAACAAAATGAACAGGCAACCAACAGAATGGGAGAAAATCTTTGCAGACTACAGAATAAGGGACTAATATCCAACATGCATAAAGAGCTTCTGAAACTCATCAATAGCGAAGCAAACAACTCTGTTAATAAATAGGGAAAGGACTTCAGCAGACACTTCAAAAGGAGAAATGCAATTGGCTAATAGATGTAGGAAAAGAAACGGTCAGGCTCCCTAGCCATCAGGGGGATACAAATTAAAAACACATTGATGTTCCACTCAAATCCCGTGAGAATGGCCTATATACATAACAAATAAACAACTACTGGCAAGGATGTGGGGGAAAAGATACCTTATTCCACTGTTGGTGGGAATGATGGTTAGTGCAACTGCTTTGGAAGTCAGTTTGGAGAGTACTCAGACAACTGAAAATCTACCATATGACCCAGCTATCCCATTCTTTCGAATATATCCAAAGAAGATAAAATCAACACACAAGAGAGCAACATGCAACCCTGTATTCATAGTAACACAATTCACATTAGCAAAGAAAAAGAAGGAACCCATATGTCCATCAACAGATGAATAAAGAAGGAAACTGTGGAATATCTATTCTATAGACTACTGCTCAGCTATTAAAAAAAAAAAAGAATGAAATTTTATCATTGGCAACAAAATGGTTGAAATGGTCCCAACCATTTCGTTGCTCATCAGGTTTAGTGAAATAAGTCAGTCCCAAATGAACAAGTATCATATGTTCTTTCTCAAATAAGGCAGCCCTTAAACAAATTAGGCAAATTCGACAGTAGATGTAGGTAACTAAGTATATATTTACACTCTTACAGATGAACAGCATAATGGAAACCAGTATACTTGATAGTAAAGTTACATTGTCGTACATGTCTCTACCCCTAAAGAAAGAAGGACTCCCATTATAAAATATGTTAAAGTATAGTACAGTGTGATAGAATTCTAGCTCTACTGAACCTAGCATGCCATGATAAAGTAAATAGTAGAAAGTTAATTTGTGACGGTTACTAAGGAACTGTAATACTGTAAAATCATTCAGGAAAAAATAACAGGATGGAGGGAATGTGGGGAGAGGAGGGAGGGAATGTAAGGAAGAGAGGGGAATGAGAAGGAAAAACTGTATCATGGTAAAAATAAATAAATGAATAAATAGATGGGATAACCTGAACACTTGGATCAAGGAGGCAAGGAAAGGGACCAGAGATCGGAGTTGGACACATTTATTTTGGGAAGTATGGACAGTGCAATTTGGGTAGGGTTTGGGCCCTGATTCTACCACATCCTGGCCAAGAAAATATGTCAGCTAATAAACTTCTGTAAATATCAATTTCTGAAATAATTAGATATCAGAGTGGCTCATCTGAAACTGGTATTAGCATAAGCAACATTAATTCACAGAGGTGACTGTATATGTTAAAGAATTTAGCAGTTGAAACTTGGTAGAAGAAAAGTTAATTAGATTTGGTCTGTTAATTTTTAATGTTTCAAGCAATTCCTATCCCTGTTTATATTATCATATGAACATATTTCCCATAGCATATATTACATCATTTTTCATTGTTCAAGATTTTGTGAAATTCATCTATGAAAAAAAGTCTTTAACAACTGAGTGCTATGTGTTAGGCCCTCTGCTGGGAGACTCCGGCTTAGGACTTTGGGCTTGGGCTCTGTAACCTGCATGTTACAGGTAACAACTGAGACAGCATTTGATCAGTAATGAATAGAGTCCGGGTTTCCTGTAGCAGGCACAGTTCCTTATTCTGCATGTATTCTGATGCTACTACAGAGCACAGCATATCATAGGCATGCAACAGATGAAGGAATGAAGCCACCAATAAATGAATCGAAAAGAAGGACTAAGCTTTATTACCTCAACTTCCTCTGCTGAGGGAGCTTTCCTGATCATGACCTCAACCCCCTTCCTGTTGGCAGCTGTGACAATGGCTTATCCCCTTGGGCCAACTCTTCCCCACTGAAATATATGGTCATAGACTGACACAGTAGCATAAGGGGGGATCCCTAGGAGAATGTGTAGCACATAAAATACATCAGGTAAATATTTGTACCATTGCATGAATAATCACTGCTGCTTTAAAACTACTTTGGATGTTGAATTTTTTGGTAAGTGACCCTCTGAGGAACCAGAGGACACCCAGAAGGGTGCCTTCCCATTGAAAGGGTTGTTTTTGATAGTTCTGTAGGTCTCCACATAAAGCTAGGTAAATATTTTTTCCTTCAGAGTTACTATCTGGGTATGGCTGTAAGAAAAAAAAATTTAATTTTCAACATCCTTAGTGGATGCCTGGCCCTTAGCTTTGTTGTACTTTCTCAGCGTCATTCTCTTTATGTCAGTGGGGGAATCAATGAGAAAGTCTACACACAAGATTTGAAAAAGTAAAGTTAGATGTGATCTACCTGCTATATTCATAATAATTGCCCACATATGGATAAATTCTCTTTTCCCGACATTTAAGAAATTTTATACAATACACATTAAACAAAAGGAACTCACCTTGTCAAGAAAGCGAATTTTAAAACACAGATGCTATGGTCATAGACATCATCCTCATTTTGTAATTTAAACCCATGGCAACATACAGCTTCAAATAATTTCTCCCCTGTTGTCAGGCATAACTATGATTGTAATTTGAACTAGAATAAATTAATTCTGTGTTCCGCATTATCATTGAAAGAAATGTGGATTAGAATTATTCTGTAGGCTTCACATTGAACCCTGACTTTTACCTAGAATTCAAAATGGTGAATTGGGAACTTCAGCAAGACACATACAACAAAAGAAATGCTCAACAGTGATGCTGTTTGCATTCCACCAAAACTCTACCACACAGCAGCTGAGACAGCAAAGCAGCTGTAGAATCACAAAACAACACCCCTTTCTATTGTAAAGATGATGAGACGTCTTTAAAAAATTCTTGGAAAATATGAATTATTGGGAAAATTGTACACTACCAAATTTTTGGCAGATAAAAAATCTTAGTTAATTTCATTTTTCTTTGTAATTTACAAAAATTAAGACTTTTAGAAGCAGAGGAGAGAAACACTCATCTGGTTACTCCAGAAATTCTTACAATACCTGGGTTGGGCCAAAGCTGGAAGCCAGAAACTCAACACAGATCTCCCATTTGTACAAGAACCCTTCATTCAAAGATTGTTGTGCCTTATCAGTGTGACTCTCATAAGTCAGTGCAGGGAGAATGAATGAGAAGGAAGCTAGAGTCAGAAGGCAGAGCTGGGTATGCAACCCACGTACTCCGGGAAGGATGTGGGCATGTAAACTGCCAGGTCAGACACCTGCTCCTTGCCATGAACTTACTACCAACACGTGCGCCTACTCCACAAATGCTGTGACACAGTCACAGCTGTGTTCTTCCACAATAATGTTCTTGCACCAACTCTGTAAAATAACTTCTTTGAGAAATTTCTGTTTCCTGCATTTTACAGCAATTGACTCTGGTTCCAGCGTTACAATCCTATTTTTCAAAAACAGAGGCTTGGAGTTTGACTGACAGCACTTACTGAATGCAACTCTGGGGCCCCAAGAGTCCCCTGCAGTATGCCTCCTGGCCATATGCTGCTGCTCCCTATCTCCCCGTAGTCATGAGGCTTTGCACAGATGACTTCACCTTCCTGGAACTTGACCATCTCGCCTAGACAGTATGAGGAAGAGGGGATAGCTTACCAACAGGCCCACCAGTTCACTCTCAGACATAATGCGTCATTGTATTCTGATTGCTCAGAGAAGCACGGTATCATACAGTGACAGAAAATAGAATGTTCTAATGCTTCCTTTGGTTTCCTATGGGGCTGGCTGGCTAGAGATGTAGGCTCAAGCCAAATTTACATAAGTCAATTTGCCTTTTCATAACAGGAAGATATTAAGACCAGGATCCTCAGGATCCACACACATGTTGGCCATGATTTATTTGAACTTTACCTTGTTGTCAGGTTCATAAGGTAATAATTATAGAAACCCCATAAATGAGACATCCTTTTGAAGTCTGCTAACTCAATATAAAAGGACTAAGAGGTTTAGGAAGTAAGAAGAGCATGTTCAATCCTGTTGGTGCATAACAGGATTGGAGGACAGTATGTGCTTAGTAGCATTAGTAACACTAAAAATTGGACGCCACTTGCATGTTACCAGGAGGGATCTGGTGAAGGGTAATGAAACCTGTCCATCATGATATTGTACAGCCTTACAAAAACAATATGTACTTCTAAAGCTGGTCCAGAATACTCCTCACAGCGAACGACATATTCTTAAAGCACAAGCTGTTTAAAAATCCACGACGTTTAAAAATCCGCGACGTTTCAAACTCTCTAAGTTCAAGGGGATTTCAAAAGATATACACAAAAACATAAATCCGAAAGACATTAAACTTTGACTTTTGTATACATTTTAAATATCGAGCAGAAAAACAGTTAAGTTAATGTCCCCATGTTGCAGGCCACTAGTATATTCTAATCATGTAACCTTTCCTTGAAGTTATTTTTCGATCTCATCTGAAGTTACAACATGTGTGTGGGTTTTACTTACAAGATGTATTAGAAAACCAGGCTTCTTTTTAAAAATCCACACCTCCCATCTGAGCCACATCTCCCTGATTTGTCTTAATTCTGAACAACTGGTGGCTTCTTGGAAAAGCCCAATTCCTCTAAAAGAAGATGAACCGACGCTGGCAGGTACAAGAGAACGCCGTGTGTTTTGACAACTTGTGAGGACCTTGTCAGAACAGATTTCAATCTTTGAAGACAGTTGTTTGGAAAGAAACAGCACTTGCTACTAGGCGTCCTGGATATGTAAAGTTTGAAGAAAAGCACACTTTGAAGCATGCAAGTCAACACATGGATACAGTCAGCACCTGTTTCAGCATAAATTTTCTCCAATTTTAAAATTAAGTACTTCTAATCTCTAGTCTTAACTCTCATCCCCAATTTGGTTTGCTGATCTATTTTCCTCCTCGAGTAGTATCTTTGAGCACAGTGCATTCTGGGCGCCTGTTTTCTAGAGGCCTGAAGGCATTTTAATAAAATGAGTCAACAAATGAGCTTAATTGATCCTGTTGGGCCCTCATTTATGCAGGAATGGTGAGGAGCTGCTGGCTCAGTCCTCTTCTGAAAATTTTAATTTTGTTGAACTGTATTTCACTCTGACTTTATTTGCTGGAGGAATGTTCACCTATGTATTATTCAACATCTATTGATCACTAGATTACAAGCACCCCGTTTCCCCAACTCTACTGGTATTATGGTTAGAACAACACTTAGTGGTTTACACCAGCTCTTCTCCAAAGAGGTCCAATGCCTTTCCCCGGAGAAAAATCCTGGTGGTGGTGAGCGTGAGAAGGCGAAGACGGATTTACCTGAGGATTAATAACTAGCCTGAGGTCAGTGTCAAGTTTGGACCAAACAGTAGAGCAAGACATTTCCCTTAGGTGTGTCAAAAATTCTCCCCGCCATTCTCTCAGGCTGCCAAGACTGAACGGGTTATCACTCTTCCTCCAGTGCCAGAGTCCACATCTCGCCAACTCCCTTTTTGCACACACACACACACACAGACACACACACACACACACACACACACACACGGCTCCCAGACTCAAGCATTTTCATCGTCTTCCTATCCTTGGACCCACCTTCTGGTGCTCAGTTGGGGACTTAGTGTTATTCTCACATCTGTTTACTCTCTCAGGGACCTCCTGACACCTCTTCCCTTCTCCAAATGTTAACATCTCTTGCTCATCTCTCAGAGCCTTGGGCGTTTGTTCCCCGAGAAAACTACAGAATAATAATAATAAAAACCCAGCCACCTTCCACAAATCCCCATCTCCCTATGGACTCACCGTTCGGTGCCTGTGTCTCTGCTTGTTCTGGTCACTGTGGGTGACCCATCCACGTCCTTTTCCTCCTGCTCCTGCAGCACATCCTCCCTCCGCCATTTTTAATCTTCCCTGTTACAGAGATTGTCTCCAGCTGGGTAGAACAAGGTTGCTGTTTCTTCCACCTTAAAGCAATCTACCCTGATTAAAGAACCTTTCCTCCCTCCAGCTGGAGCATCACCTCTGCGTTCTTTCCCTAGGGAATCTCCTCTTGGAATTGTCTGTGCTCTCAGAATCCACTTTTCCCCTGAACTTGTTCCATCAGTTTTTTCCAGGCTGTCGTCTGTACCACCCCCACGGCAAGGAGTCTCAGCAGTGTCACTGGAAAATTCCTCGTTACTAGATCCAATAACCTCCTAGCTTTCCCCATCCTTGCCTCCCATAATATGTGCCAAATCCATCAAGCCGACAAAAATTGTATCATGCCTCTGCCTACCATGTTGCCATGGCCTCTTAGGATATGAAGTCCTTATAATTTCATACTTGAGCCTACATCATACGGCTCTTTGTTAAGTCAGTTCTCATGCCATCCCATTCTTCCGTTTGCTTGCTCTGCCTCACTCAGCAATGTCATCTCCATGTTCCTGCTTGGATATGTTAGGCACAACCTACTTGGGGACCCTAGTCTGGCAGTTCTCCCTCTGACACGCTTTTTCCTTAGTTTATTGCACAACAGATCTCCACACTTTGAATTCTCCAGGTGTCTACTCAAGTGTGGTTCCCTCATGGAAATGAACTCTGCCCACTTGACTGACAAATGCACTCTGTTCCCAATCAGGTTTGAATCTTTCCTCTTACTTCATTTTATAATACTAGATGATATTCTTAAAATTTTTTTCATCATCTGCTTCCTCATCTAGAATTAATATATCTTGAAGGATGTGGGGTTTTTTTATATTTCAGCTTTTAGGAAGAGTACATGTTTAAACTATTTCCAGACTCAAAACTAATTTTAATTGTATGACCTTGAATGTTTAACTTACTCATTCTTGTTGGACTTTTTGAAGTGTATTCTCAAGTTGCAAATGTGGATTCCTTAACCCTCAGTATGAATATATTTGGAGATATGGCCCTCATAAAGTGTAATTGAGGTGAAGAGGCCATTAGGTTGGCCATATCTGACTGGACTGTATTTTATCAGAAGGGGAAAAGACACCAGACATGGCACACAAAGAGGCCTTGAGAGGGCACAGACAGAAGGCAATTAGTTGTAAGCCAGGAGGAGCAGACTCAAAAGAAACCAGCCCTGCTGGTACCGTAATCTTGGGCTTGCTGCCTCACTCTATGAGAAAATAAATGACTATCACTTACCTCACCCAGTCTGTGGTATTTTGTTATAGTGGCCCAAGACAACATGAATATGGGCTTCATTGGGTATTCTGCCCAGCCTCTGTTCCCTTTTCTTCTAATGAAAGCATTTTGATGTGCCTTGCAGAAACCACCTTACCCTTGTATAAATCTCTTGGTTTAGGTTTAACTGGTCTCACCCTCTGAGGGTTCAAAAGACAGCAGCATGAGCTAGCTTTAGCCAGTCACAGTTTTTCAGTTCCCCGACCACCGTGACTGAAATTGACAATGTTGGTATTCTGTTGCACTGGTTAGAGAACATCTTGCGTTTGGCAGGCTAGTTGGTGGGACAATGTGATTCTAAAGCTGCTGACTGTCTTCACAAGACTTTCTGAGGGTGATGCAGATGGTGGAAAAAAAAAAAACAAAGTATAGGCAGAAATGGACTTTAATGATGATTTTTATTGTCCCAGATCTAACTTTATATGTTGAGCAGGTGGAAAGAGGAACTGCATTTTACTGATCAGAGTCAACAAAGGAGCTAGTGGTCAGCCTAGTAATTAAGATGCCCACATCCCATATTGTACTAACTGGGTTCAATTCCTGGCTCTGATTCTTGATTCCTGCTAACACAGACCCTGGGTGGTGACAGCTCAGAAAATTGGGCTCCTGCCAACCCCACGGGTACCCTGTATTGAGATGTTGGGTTTCGGATTTAGCCAGGCTCAACCCCAGACATTGTAAGCATTAAGAAAAGTGAACCAGCAAATGAGTTCTCTTAGCCCATTTCTATGCTTCTCAAATTAAAGAAAAAGGGCAGAATTTTTTTCTCTTTATTTGCTTAAGTCAGGTTAAATGGTTTTGGACTTTCTTGAAAGTGTAATTAAGCCTTGCCTTCGATATTGTTTTATAAGATGAGGTGAACTACCGTACAGCACAGATGTATTCAATGCTATCAGTCTTTTGAGCATGTGCGATAATGAGTAATGATGATCACATGTGACTAAGTTCTGATCCCCAGCAATACTGGTTGTTTATCAAGCTTACATATTACAGTGTGAATCTGAAGTTAATCCCAGGGATTTTTCCTTTGCAGAAGATCGTATTGAAACCAGGAGGAGATTGAGATTTTTGCAGGAGCCAAAGTTCTTCTGCAGTGCTAGGACAGCAGGATGAAAATGTCAACCGGTCATGAGTATGTGTAGGCCAATTGGTAAGTATTCCACACTTTCCATGATGTACCCAGTGTGCCAACAGGGCCTATCGTTCTTGAGAGAAGACAGTCATAATTCAGAGCTATTAACAACAATAATAGGGCTGGGTCCCTGCGGAGCTTTGCTTAGAATGCCTGTACACATTCTACCTCACCTAATTTAAGCAATGTCATGAGTCAGAACAGATCCCCATCAAGTCTGTCATGCTTGTCATAACACAGCATTTGAACAGAAGACATTCCTTCCCAGGAGAAATTCCTGCTAAGGAACTGTGTTATTTAATGTAATTTAAATATTCTTTTTTAAAAATTTTATATGAAATTTACATTGGAAAAAGCAACTGTTGCTGAGCTCAATTTCAGGAGAAACCACTTTCTCTGACAAGGATTTCAAGGGGCAGACTCCCCAGTTGTAACAAGTTAATGATGGCAGTGAGGCCCATCAGCATAAAAGGAGGCTTGAGATTTTGAAAATTAAAGATATGGGGGCCAGCGCAATAGCTGAACTCACTAATCCTCCTCTGGCAAGTGCCCACATCCCACATGGGAACAGTTTCGTGTCCTGGCTGCTCTACTTCTCATCCAGCAACCTGCTTATGACCTAGAAAAGCAGCAGATGGCCTAAGGCCTTGGAACGCTGCACCCACATGGGAGACCCAGAAGAAGCTCTAGGCTCCTGGCTTCAGATCAGCTCAGCTTTGATTGTTGCAGCCATTTGTAGAGTGAACCAGTGGATAGAAGATCTCTCTGTGTCTACGCCTCTCTATAAATCTGCCTTTCAAAAAAAAAAAAAAAACCCTGTAAACTATAAATAAATCTTGAAAAAGAAAACAAAAGATATAGTGTTTTGTAAGCTACCATCTGCAATCTAGAATTACATTCATTACAACCTGGTGGTTGTCAATGACAATGTTTAAATTCATGACAATGGTCATCTGCCTAAGGTGATTCAGCCAGCAGCTTCTCACTGGATTCAGAAAGTGGACACAAAAGTATTCTAATTGATTGCTTTTTTTCTTTTAACTTGGGAGATGCGTGTTTCCAGAAATACAGCCAGATGGAAGCCATTTAGTTTTGAGGAAGGAACAGGATTAGCTATGAAGCTGTTGGAGGAAGAATTTCAGAAAGGAGGAAGGTAGTTTATGGTTTCCAGATCCATCATGCATTTCTTAACAGGCTTGTGACTTCAGGGGAAAGAGGACAATAACCCATTTATATTTTACCTCCAAAAAGTAGAATTCTAATCTCTGAGCCCTACTGGTCTAATCATGACATTGTAATAATGTTGCTGAAATTTCTTAAGCAAAGAATTACTAAGGCATCTCTGCGAATTCTTCCTTCTTTAGTGTAAATCTTTTCAAATTATAGTCTGTCTAGTATGTAGCGCTTTTTAATTGACATATAGAGAAATTACCAAAAATGTACTCATGTATAAGTTTTTATGGAATTTAGAAGAGGTTACCTTTTTGTAGTGACAGCAAATACAAACAAGAACAACTTGGTGTATCACTTAAATATCTAACTTAACACATTCATCTGGATGTCATACTGCAGGCAAATGTCCAAGGAATCCACTATTCCTATGGACACATTTTTGAAAGTTTACTTTTTAGCTAAGAAGCAAGAGAAGTAAGTTCATATCAGGAATATTTTTGCACCAAATCAAGCTCCTCTATAGTGGTTTAGTTTCCTAAGTGCTGCGTTGCCACAAAATCATGGCTGGCGATCATTTAGACCTTATACTTCAACTTCCCATGCTTTGTTTACCCACTCACTGTGACCTCTTTTACTTCCCTTATATAAACAAACAAACAAAAATCTCAAATACTGCTTTTGTAAAGGTGCTGGCTGGACCCTCTGAAAGAGAAGAAGATGCTGTGAAAGGGAGTGAAGAGAGAGGGAGTGCCAGTGCTTAGGATTGTAGGCAGCGAGTCACAGATGGAACTTTGATAGCTGGTTAGAGTTAAGATTCCTGAGACACGCAGGAAGGGTGGATTCTCCTTGTCTGAGGCAGAGGGATGGCTTCGCTCCAACAGTGGCAGGAGGACTGAAGCACTGTTTGATGGCTGTGGTCAACCCTCTAGGCATATGCAAATGATGGTGGCAGCTTGACATCAGCATGCATCCCTAACTAGCTATGGGGTGGTTCCAATGGCAATTGAATAGCAACTGCGGAGACTCAGTTTGGCTGGGAAATAGAATCTTGGACACAGGTCATTACACACCAAGGTAATTTTCAGAAATACTAAAGGAGGGTTGGATGTACTTATCAGGAGTTTTTCTTTGAGGAATGAGAGGCACCTATTTCAATCTTGTTTAAATGTAGCAGTAATTTATAGCCCAGGGTCTGGGGAGTCAAGTAACTAGTTAGTTTCAGGAACAGCTGAATCTAGGGAACTTGCTATCCTCAGTCTCTTTCCATCTCTTCTGATTTAATTGTCAGTGACTTTCAGTGTCCTAGAGGCCTTCTCTTCTCCAACAGGACTTGAGTTCCTGAGAGCTCAAGTCTTACACTACAAGCACAAGCACCAGTCCTTAGCAAGAGTACAGATTCCCTCTTCCCAATAGTTCAATTCATTGTGGCCTGTTTTGTATGACTGGTAATAAAGTCATAAGTCACATACAGAAACTTATTCTCTTCCCGAGAGAAATAGAGAGAAAGAAAGAAATAGAAAGGGATAGGAGGACAGATTAGGTATCACTGGGTCCCACTTGTTGAAGGAGAACTACTGTGTGTTTATTAGAAGAACATGAGCCAGAAAATGTTTACAAAACCAGTGTTTGCAAGTATTTACCACAGGAGAGTCCTGCAAGGAGCACCGCACATCTGTGCATCTGTGGGTACACAAGGGCTGGTGATTACCTAGATGAGGCATCAGTGTTCACACATTCTTGTTCACACCCATGGGCTAAGCTAAAACTTGCTCAGCATGTTAGAACTATGAGTTTTTAAAGTGGGACTGCACGAGGCCAGAAGAGAAGGGATTTGGGAAAGGGAGAGGAGCCCACTTATGTTAAATGAGGATCTACCACATGCTTAGCATCTCCACATATTCTTTCTTGTGATGAGATTTTAAGGCAGATTTGATTATTCTCTCCTTACTACATACCCTCTCTCCCTACAAATATGCCACCAAGCATATGTGTATGGTCATACAGATAGTGATGCACTTAATTTTCATATTTGTATAACTCAAAAAACTACTTAATAAGAATGAGAGGTCTCCTTTTGGTGGTCGTTATAGTGGGTCACCCCCAGAGACTCCAATGTGGTCTGGTTGCTCTTCTGTCTCAGTCAGCTCAGGCTCCTAACACAGAGTGCTACAGACTGTGTGACTGCTATCACAGGTGCTTTTTTGTCACTGTCCTAGAGACTGAAAAGTCCAGGATCAAGATACCTGCTCAGTCAAGTTCTTGGTGAGGTCCTTCTTCCTGCCGGATTGATGCCTCACTGTATCCTCAACTGATGAGAACAAGTGAACTTTGGCCTGTCCCTCTTCTTGTAGTGACACTAATGCCTCCTTAGGAGCTCCACCATCATGTCATCTAAGTGCAGTGATGTCCCAAATGCCCCACCTCCAAACACCAACGCTTTGGGGTTAGAATGTCAAGAGAGGAATTCTGGGAGGATACAAACATTCTGTCCATAGCACATACCCCCACCCTTTCATTCTGGCAGGTAATCAATACCTATGTCTCATCAGCCTATAAATAAGGCAACTGTAAAATATGAAATTCAGCAGTAAATATGTCACTATGTGATTCTGAAATAAATACTATGTTATTGAAATACTTTCAGAATCAAAAACTTTTGGACTTAGTGGGTTAATTTGTGGACATTTATTCTAACACCCTTTCCTAGTTCTTTTCTGTCTGATCCTTCTATGTCAAACCTACCTGGGTCGGTATAGGAATTTCTTTTAGAAAATGTGCTGGAATATTCCTGCATCCCTTAATCCAGGTATCCTCCGGCATTCGCCTTAACTCAGAAGGGAGACCTGGGCTGCCAAATCGGCTCACCTGCTTATCTCTAATACTGCCACGTCGCGGAGTCAGTACGGACCAAGAATGCATTCTCCCCTTTGTCCAGGTCTTATCACAATTCTGCCTAATACATCTTGGGGGGCGGTATTTTGCACTGGTAACATAGTAGGATCCCCAATTAACCTCTCCAAATAAGGAATGGGGCACAAAGCCACACCAGTCCATTTGATATAATGTTTTATTTGGCATCTACTGAGAGTAACAGGCTTAAGGTGTTAGCTGGCTGGGCTGAGCAGATTAATAACGAGCCTTGGGTTATCAGCTGAGATTCATCCAAAAATAAATCCTGTCTCATCTCTTTGTACAAGCCATGAGATGATTCTGTCTAGGCTAGAGGCAAAGATTTTTCATCTTGTAATTGAGCAGCAAAAATGACTCTGACTGAAGCGTATTTTGTGTGTCTCACGGTTTGGCTAATTTATGAATTAGGCTCCTGGGAGAAAAAGGGGTTGCTCAGTGCCATCAGAAACTTTATAATCAAGGAACACCTGATCAGGTAAAAGCAGTGCTTCTCTGCCTGGGAGCAATTTTGCTTCCTCTCCTCCCTTGGGGGACATTTGGCATTATTTGAATACATTTTGGTTGTCAGCACTCATGACAGATCCCACAGGTGGGTAGAGGCCAGGCATACTGCCTGAACATTCTACAACGTGTAGGGCTTCTCCCACAGTGAAGAACTGTATGCCCTTGAAGGCTAATAGTGCTGAAGTTGAGGATCCGTAGGGTAAATCACAGAAGACAGAAGGCAGTAGTCAGCCCTCCAGCCATCCGATGGCCACACGGCAGGGAGGAGCCTCTCTTTGCCAGAAGCTGCTGCTGAGGAACTCAGCTGATGGTCTCCTACTGCACAGATTCTCACCAACTAGGGGGCTCAGGCAGCAACACACCGTGGTTGTCTCACACTTGTGGAGGTCAGAAGTCTCAGTAGGCCCTTTCTGGAGGAGCTGGCAAAGACTGAGTCACTTACCTCTGGCAGTTTCTGGAAGGTTCCTACATTCCTTGGTTTGTGGCCCTCTTCTGTGTTGACGTGAGAAACCTCACCACTCCCTTCTGCTTCCACCATGCCTCCTCCTCTGATTCCTATGCTCTTCAAATAACAAAATCTCTGGATGCTTAAGTTTCTTATAAAGAATAGAACCTATGTGCCTACTTCTACACACTTCATAGAGTCTCTAGATGACTTATAATACATAGTTATTGTATATACTATGTAAGTGGCTTTAATATACTGATTTGGGAATAATGACAAGAAAACTAAACACATACAGAACAGATGCATTTTAGTGGTATTTACTACCAACAATGGGATTAAATCTCAAATGGAGACGGAGAACTTGGATTGTAATTTCAGAATTCTGAGAATAGTGTGAAGTTGAGTTATTCTTTGGAACTTCTTTGATTTCTTCCATTATACAGATTAGAATTATGTGAAGTCTTTATTAAAAAATGAAAATATTTTTCTGTTCTCTCAAGCATGTTAATAAAAGTGTCTAGGAATACAGTTACTGTTTGGGTCTAGCTTTGTGTTAGTGTTCAATTCAATCCTTCCGAGTTCCTCATGCTAAGCATTAAACTTGCTATAACAGAATTCCCAGCAGAGTATGTGTTTATTGTGCTATTTGCGCATGTACATGGTAAAAATTGTTCTTCAGAGGACAAACATAGGTACAAAAAAATCACTAGACACTTTCCTAACATTAAAGAAAGTTAAAATTCATGGCTCCATCTATGGGATTCGAAAACTAAGAAAATAAAATTCAAGCCAATTGAGTAAACATTTATGAATCATGTACTGTGCTCTCTGCTTGGCATAACACTAGGAAACAAAGATAAATACACACAAAAGCTCCTGTTGAACTTATTACCTAAAATGGATTTGCCATAATGTCTCTCATGAGGCTCCCTTTTTACAGGTAGTCCCATAAGAGCCAAACTCCAAATTTGTCCCTTCTTAAAAAAAAAGTTACACCTTTATCTATATGAGTATATAACATGACATGAAGAAAATCAAAAGTGATTTCTGCTATAATTGAATCTTCAAATGGTAGTATTTCACATCTTGGCTGTCTTTACAGAGGCAGCAAGACATGGCAGAGAATATGTTGGTTCACCAGCGCACAGAACTCACTGTGAATGCCTATTTAGCTTTCTCCAGGTAACAGAAAACTCACCATCTCCTGGATTCAGCTGTGTCATCCACAAATTGGGATTAATAAGTGCCCCATTAAACCACTTTATCAACAGTCAGAAAATATGTAGGCAAGGGCTTTATACGGGAGCATATGCCTAGTGGCAGCCCCTGAGTTATGGTTAGAATCATTGTACCCTCTCTTGCTCCTGACTACCAGACACACAGCTTCCATGCAAAAGGATGGAATTTAAGTCAGAGTACACACTTATCCTTTATGTCCTCTCCACCTTCCTCGTTGTTTCCGAAAGAGGTTAATGCATGGACCAGTTAGTTATACTTGCTCACACTCTTCAGTTCATGTTTGGAATACTTCTTTTTCTATTCCTTTAAGTGTATCCCATTTGTCATATAATTGGATACTATAAGAACCCTTACTTTTTAATTTCTCAGCTAGGTATCTTCTGGGAGGAGCTAATGTTAGAGATTTTAAAGTCCATTATGAACAGAGTCATTTTTCATACAGAAACAATCTGTCCTTTACATGGAGCATATGGGGCTGATCATAGAGCAAACTAGAAACTTTTAAAATATTCTACTCCAGTCATACAACTCTTATTAGGAATCACTTCTACAGTAGAAAAAATGGCATCAATACTGTTTTATCGCTTGCATGCTTTGAAATGTGAAACTGACATCTTCATGTCGCCATGCAGCATGTATGGGATGTGGAGTCAGGGTTGGGGAGCTGAATTTCAATCCCAGCTGTTTGATTTACTCATGTTGTGGCCTTGGACAGAATATTTAACTTGTCTAAGTTTTGGGGTACTCAGCTGAAAACTAGGAAATGTAATAAAATCCCCCTAGTAAGGTTGTTGTGCCATACACAATAATGCTTAGTATAGTATCTAGCACATCCATTATTACTTTGATAATAAGTATTATCATACATTATTTATCATCATCTTTCTGTATTTCATAGGTTTATGATTGGAATAAATTTACTTTTTAGAGATCAAGTGCTTAGCACAGATACAAACTCAGCATAGAAATCACGAAGACATATTAACAACAGACACTTCAGTATCTGTGCTAAATGATACTAAATAGTTAATGATAAAATTATCTATTATTAGTTTATTTATCTGAAAGTTTGTGAACATTTACTTGTTTAATACTACTGTAACTCTACATGTCATTTCCATTATTCCCATTTTATAGATGAATAAACTGAAGAATCATATGCCTAAAGAGCTTGCTCAAAGGCACCTAGGTATTAAGTGCTAGTATTTGAGGACTGACAACTATTAAAATGAGAATTATGTCCAATGTCTATTATGAAATTTGCCTGCAATATGTCCCTGAAGTCTTAGCAATGTGTCACTAAAGTCTCAACAATGCTGAAAAGCCAGTTAAATTACCAAGAGCGAGGTCACATAAGTCAGGTATTAGGAAAATATTCCTGAGTTCTGTGTGATTCCTTTCCTTCCAAGGCAACATGTCACCTGGATACCACAGAGAAGGCAGGAAGTGAGACACATGTGAGGCAATAAATTTGTCTCACATTGTGGAACAAACCTGCCCTATGCATAGTTAGAAATGAATGACACTGCTGCTTGCACCCCACACTAGAAGCAGTCCTGGGGATAGGCCCCCATTCTAGGCGTAAATCCCTTAGGGGATGTGGTGACTAAGACAAACTTAGGATGGCTGTGTCTGTACCATGTGTCATTGAGCAGCAGACATGTTAGTGCTGAACACAGGGGAACACACTAGGCTGCTTTGATCATGCTTCAAAGTCATCAGCTATGGTTTCTGTTTATTCCTTGCCTTTTAATACTGTCCAAAATTTTGACAAGGTAGTATGGGTTACTGACCCATCAGCTGTCATTAATTACTCCAATCTCTCTCCCAGTTGGATCTCTGGGTGATTTCTTTGGAACCAATGAACATTTTGCCCAAACCTTTACATCTTCGACTCCTACAGTGCAACATTTCACCTGACTATGCTAATCTATCTTTAGCCACATTTAATTTTTCCACAATGTCAGTTAATCCAGTCTCAATCATGCTCTGAAAGCATTAAGTGAACATTTTCAGGAAGAAATTAATAAGTTTTAAAGTATATACACAAAGTACGTGTCAATCTGCTATCTCATTCCATTCACAAAATATGACTCTTTGCTTTGTCCGGTGTCTCCACGCTATGTACTGTATCCACCCACTAGTCACTTAGTAGCCATTTCTGTTATCAGATCAACTGTCATAGTATTGCAGTGCTGGTGTTTAAGTAATCATTAACATTGCTTGGGAGAGAGAGACTGCATTCAAACTACTTTATAACTAATGTTGTTATATCTATTCTAATTTATCAATAGTTATTATGGCTAATCTCTTATTATGCCTACTTTAAAATACTTTATGCATTTTAAAAACAGATGTGCATACATGGGTTGGGGGAGAGGGATAGCAAGTGAGCTAGCCCTCCCATCTGCCTGTTCATCCTCCCAAAAGCCTAGGGTAGGACAGGGCAGGATCCAAGAACTGGGAATAAAATCCAAAACTTCTGTATGGACAGCAAACATCCAGTTAGTTGATCCATCACTGGAGCCTCCTAATTTTGCAGGAGCAGGAAGTTGGTATCAAGAGCTAGACCCAGGGATTGGAGTTTGGTGGGATATGGATACCTGAAGTGTTATAAATACCATCTTGCTCCCATGCATAGTTTATGAAGTAAATGGTATTATATGTATGTGTGTGCAGGAAAAACATAGTATATATAAGAAGTCTTCAAGTAGTTTGTGGAAGAATATATTATGAAAAAATTGTGCATGATTACATATTTTTTGCGTTCAACTAAATTCTTACAACATGTTTGAACGGGATCTAGTTACAGACACTAAGAACATCATTTGAAAACAGTCCTATCAGAGCTACCTAAATGGTACTAACACTGAAGCAAGGAGAAACATCAAATTTATGGGAAAGCTTGGGTACAAGAATGATAAAATCACTGATGCTTGACAAAAAGCATATGGGAATGATGTCCCTAATAAATCAGCAGTTTACAAATGCATAACTCATTTTAAAAAGGGGTCAGACAGTGTTTAAGATGAAGCCTACAGTGGCAGGTCAACAGCCACATATTTGTGAGTAGAAAAAAACATCTAGCTCACGCTGTCATTGAAGAAGACCTACAATTAATTGGACAGACAAGTCAAACCCATAGATGTCTCAAGTGGCTCAGCTCACATAATTCTTATTGAAAAAAAGGAATGGGTGCCAAAATTGTTGTACTCTGAAGAGCAGTAGCCAAGATAAAAGCTTCTTCTGGAAATTTTAAACAAGCAGGATTACCATCCCAAAGCACTCACTTGAGCAATTGTAAAGACGTGTGATGTGGCTTTACTCATGTGAATTTGAAGACAAAGCACAATCAAACCCATGGCAACTTAGAGGTGGAAGGGGTCCATTCAAAGTCAAACTGAACCTTTAAAAAGCAAAGGTCATGGTGACAGTGTTGGAGAATGGTTAAGGCATTTCATTTGTCAACTTTCTGCAGGGGCAGAGAACAGCAACACCTGCTTCTTAGGGGAATGAGAAAGTTAGCCAAAGGTTTAGCCAAAAAAAAAAAAAAAAAAAGCCTAAGAAAGACGCACCAGAGAATCCTTCTCTAACACTCCTCTGTTCACTCCTCAGTAAACAAGAGTTATATTGTGAAAGTTTTGATGGTAAATCCTTCAGAGTCTACTTTACTGTTGTGATTTCGCTTCTTTTTTGTTTCCTAATGTCTTTCAATGTCTCCTATTTCTTGAGTAATAATGTATAAAAGGACTACACTGGTTCAATTCCCAGGACCCTCAATTCTGTAGGGATGAACCAAATGGCTGGTGTGACTGACAATAAAATATCTTGAACTTGTTGGAGCATATGCTTAGAAAACAAATGATACTCTTTTCTTATCATCTCACTTTACAAGAACTTAATAGAGTTCTAATAAGATCTGCTTAAAAAAGATTTGGTACTAAGAATGATTTTAGGTCTGCACTGGGAGTCTTGTACATATTTCCTGTAGATAAGAGGGTGTTACACATGACATAGAACAATCAAGGGAAGAATGCCCCAAAGACAAATTAGGAAGTTGTGTTCTGGTGGGATTGAGTGGAGCTAGATATTGGAGAGATAGAGGACATATTCCCACAATTTTAAAGTCATGAGGTCTTTTGATAAAGCCATTTGTGACAGAGTTATCTTCGGCCTCACCAATTGTTTTGGAAGAAGAATATTTTTAGGAGACATGTCTGACTCCATTTGGAGAACAAACCTTGCTTGAATGGGTTTCTGTCCAATTTTTATCACCTAATAAGTGGATATCATGTTCTCCAGATACATTTTCATCTTTTACTAATTATATAGCTCCATAACACTAGCAAAGAAAGAACCTTCAATTAAAAAAGTGCAAACTTCTCAAGAGTCTTAACAGTGTTAGCCATGCTCTACTGACGATAGTTTTGTTCAATTCAATTAATAATTTAGGCACCTGCAATTCTTATCATGAGGCTCAGAACGTCCACAAACCTCACCCACAGACGGTAAGGAGGGAAAAAGCTTCACTATTACATGTGGCTTTCTATATTCATTACACCCAGGGAAGGTTTTAGGGACATGGCCCTGATGGAAACAGCTCAAAGCAACAAGCCCTGAGTTGGGAGACCAGGAAACCAACGCTCCATGACTAGCACAATGTATATAGGTAAAATGGGAAAATGGAAGCACGCACACACACACATACACACTCCTCTCTCTGTCTCTCTCACACACACATACACATGTTCTGAAAGTGTGGCTGACTAGATCTGATTCCCTCTAACAGGGCCAGAGCACTTGTGTTTGCTACTTGCCCCTGACGTTGGCTGGTCTGGAAGCTTGTCAGGGCTTTTAATTCTTAGCACCCAACATATAGCCTGACCCAGTGGGAACTCAAAATGAAAAATTGTTTAGCCTATTTGGCCATCGTGGCTGGACCTGGGATTCTGCTGGATATACCTATGTGCTTATTTTTATACCTTGCTCTGCACAATGAGATCATCGGGCCATTTGGTGGCTGCTGGTGTCACTTTTATCAGCACTTAAAGGCGTGGATGGAGTGTAGAGGGAGGTCACTCCAGGGAGGAAAGGCAGCCGTTCTCTCCCTACGGACCAGATGGCTCAGTGTCGCTGCGTGTGCATATTAAAAGTCATAGCCTCATTTGAACTGGTGAAACCACATGTCAAGAAAATAATGATAGCAATAATAGCAATCAATTTTTTTGACTGTTTACCATATGGCAGGCATTTTTAAAAGTGCTGTCTGTGCTTCAGCTCTTTCAATCCTTATTTAACAAGGATATGTACTTTTGTTTTCTCTACTTCCCAGACCAGTGAATTAAGGCAAAAAGGTTAGGTTGTTTGCTCAAGAAGTACACACGGCTTACAGTTGATATACCCTGCTTTCAGTCTTTAGCCTGATGGTCTTCCAACTTCAGCAAGCAGCAAATCGCCTTGTTAAAACCCAATGGCTGGGTCCAACCCCAGACCCTAGGCATGGAGTTTAATAATTTGCATTTTCAAGTTCCTAGTTATTTTGATGATGTTGATTTCAAGGGCCACACTTTGAACATCATACTGTTAGACACACTCTGGAATTTACATATTTAATGAATTCAGGGCATAGTTTTCAAGGAACGACTGTGGTATATGTCCCTGCATTTTGTACTTCTGTTCTAAGAGTCCTCATGTTATATCCAGGTAGGGATCATTTTCTCTCCTACATCCTGAGCCATGGTAATTCAGATTGTGCATTACTGAGCATTGTATATAGATTTCCCACAGCTATAATTTGGATGTTCACTTAACTCTCCCCCATTTATTTATTCTCAGGGTAATTTTCAACAATGCCCTTAGTAGTTGTAAGAGACAGCCAATCAATGACTGGCTAAATAAAAGTATGCACAGATAAATAGAAGAACACTTCAAAGCTGTGAAAAATATAGTGGTTCTTCTAAAATGCATTTTAAAACTTTTTGTTGCATATATTGCTGGCTAGTTATGTAAATAATTATTCTCAACTTTTCTTGCAGGTGAAAAATAGCAACTTTGTGACTAAATTTTCCCCAAATGAGTTGGACTTCATTTTTCTGTGTCTAAAATAAAATTACTTGCCTTGAACATCTTCATTTTGTGTTCTCAGTAAGCTGTGACAAAGGGCAACAGCCTTTTTTTCTCTGACAATAGCCTACAGGTAGCCTACAGGACACCCTTAAGGATAGCAAACAATGAGGTGGAAGGGTCTTGGACACCTGAATGACTGTCTAGAGCAATTTCCCTACTAGCCTCACTTCACATCTGGAAGATACTTATGGAAGAGAAACAATCTTCTTATTTAAATCAATATATTATAGAATTATTATTTCTTTGTTCCAGCATAGCCCACGCAACAGCTAACAAAAATGACACATAATCAGATTAATTATTAAAAATTAATCAGACAAAATTTGGAAGATTACTTGGGTGGTACTGATACAATTTCTCGGAACGTTGTTAATGAAGTATTGATTGAAGTTGCATTATCTGAAAGCTTTTTTAAAAAAGATTTATTTATTTTTATTGCAAAGTCAGATATATATATACAGGAGAGAGAAAGAGGAAGATCTTCTGTCCAATGATTCACTCCCCAAATGACCACAACGGCCTGTGCTGCGCTGATCCAAAGCCAGGAGCCAGAAACTTCCTCCAGGTCTCCCACACTGGTGCAGGGCCCCAAGGCTTTGGGCCGTCCTCCACTGCTTTCCCAGGCCACAAGCAGGGAGCTGGATGGGAAGCGGAGCTGCCTGGATTAGAACGAGCGCTCATATGGGATTCAGGAGTGTTCAAGGCAAGGACTTTAGCCGCTAGGCCACGCCGCCAGGCCCTATCTGAAAGCTTTATTACAGCTGAGAACTGCACTTTCAAAAATGTTTATGCTCAGAAATACTGACTCAGTGGTCTCAGTGCCTTGCATCTCCACAGCGCTGTTGTTGAACGCTGTTACAATGTGGCAGCTGGCTTTCATCAGAGTGAGCGAACCATGAAAGAACAAGAATACAATGGCCTATTTGTTATCCTACCACACAATATTATGGCCATGGTATTCTACTGGTATGTCAATCAACCCTGTGAATGTGGGAGGGGAGTACATCTGAGCATGAACATCAGGCTCATCCAAGCTGTTGGAGGTCATCATGGAATAGCCTTACCATGTGGTTTAAAATAATCTCCAAAGATAACTCAGCAAGATCAGTATGGTGGGTGCACACACACACACACACACACACACACACACAGAGTCATAGGACTTCTAACAAATGAACAACAGAAATGAGCTCTGCCAGCGGGAGTTAGGAAACTAGAAGGTAGGATAGAAGGTTGATATCTTTCATGTCATTTTACAGAATTTGAGGTATATATTTATGTACAGCTAATGGTGAGTTCAAACATCACTTTTGTTAAAAGCCAAATAAAACTACAACCTAAAACCAAACCACTGATAAAAAACAAATCAGAAACACTATCCAAACTTGAATCCAGCAGATAGCCCTTCCTGAACCTCACACTACTTACTTCAGAAAGCCCACTGCGGCTGTGTGTATTATTAGTATCCTAGGGATAGCAAGACAAACTGGGGAGGGTGGACGGTGGTTCAGATCACAGCAGTTTGTTCTCTCATTGTAAAAGTTGGAAACCAAGTTCAGGTGCCGGCAGGGCTCCCTCCTGGGAGGGCTCTGGATGGGCAGGGTCCTTCTGTGCCTTTTCTGACCCCCTAACAATTACAGGCATCCTCTGATGTTCTTTGGCTTACAGTGGCATCACTCCCATCTCTGCCTCCGTCTGTGAATGGCCCTCTTCTCCATGTCCTCTCTGGTCTCCCAATCAATCTCACCTTAGAAAGATATGGGCTATTGATTTAAACCACTACACATTTCAGTTTGATCTTAGCTTGATTTTATCTGCCAAGAACATATTTTCTTCTTTTTAAAGATTTATTTATTTTTATTAGAAAGTCAGATATATACAGAGAGGAGGAGAGACAGAGAGGAAGATCTTCCGTTCGATGATTCACTTTCCAAGCGGCCGTAACAGCCAGAGCTATGCTGATCCAATCCAAAGCTAGGAGCCCAGAGCCTCCTCTGGGTCTCAAACATGGGTGCAGGATCCCAAGGCTTTGGGCCATTCTTGACTTTTTTCCCAGATCACAAGCAGGGAGCTGGATGGGAAGCAGAGCTGTCAGGATTAGAACCAGCGCCCATATAGGATCCAGGTGCATTCAAGACAAGGACTTTAGCTGCTGGGCTACCATGTTGGGCCCAAGAACATATTTTCTTTTTTTTTTTCTATAAAAATAATCTTGCTTTTATTCTTTAATTTATAATGTGATATATCACAATTAGTAATTTGCCTATGTTGAAGCATGCCTGAACAGCAGGGGTTAATCCCACTTTGGGTAGATGATCTTTCTGGCATGCTCTTAGATCTGATTAGCTCGCATGTTACTGAGAATTTCTGTATCTGTGTTTATAAGGGATATTATTGGTCCACAGTTCTCTTCCAAGAACATATTTTCAAACAGGGTCACATTCACAAGTTCCAAGCTTCGGACAGGGATATGTCTTTTTAAGACTATTCAATCCACAAGAATGTATGTGAAACCAACACTCTCAATCATGCTTTCTTTGTCTTTTTTCTGTGACCGTGCCTTAGTAACTTTCTGAATAGATCTCTGATAAGCATAGGCATAGGAAATGCCAGGAAATTCAAATATGTATTCAATTGACTTACTTGCTGAACAGAATAAACTGGTTTGAACATTGTCTGAGGAGTCCCATGTGGCATGATTGTATATTGCTTGTACAGAGCTTTGCTCGCAGCAGGTCACTTGGGCTGCACTGACAGGACTGACTATGAATGATTGCACATGGATACAACTACTGGGAAAGGAAAAGAAAGCGAGGAATGGCCGAACACACTTCAAAATCCACATGTACAGAGAAACAAGTGGGAGGATGACTACAGAGAGTGAAGGGTTAGACATTTGGTGTGGAAAGCTCAGGTTCTGGGTTCTCACTCTTCGATCATCGCCTTGCTGCTTATTTCACAGAGGATATAGGAACAGTCAGAAGATAAGCCCCTCATATTTCTCCCACTAAATCTATCACCCTGTACCCATTTATTTTCTCTTTTTCCTGATGTGGGAAACAGCCCATTTTTTCTACTGTCTGGCTCCTCTGCCTGTGTAACAGATCACATTGCTTCTTATCCATCTAGGACTTTGCTCCTGGAATCTACCTCTTTTTCACATCATTGTTTTTCACTCTCTATGGAACCATAGCAATATGTTTCTAATTGTGATAAAAATTATTTTCCTCCTTTAAACATTTTCCTCCTTTAAAAACATGCTTTCTTAATTTGTAGCTCCTTCTGCAGTAAGCCCATATCTTTCTTCCTCTTTGTAGAAAAACTGAAGAATTCTTCATACTCTTTGTTTCCATTTCTCCACTTTCCATCTATCTTGAAAACACTCCAATCAGGCTTTTATCCAGGCCATTTCACTGACAATCATTCTTGTCAAGCTGACAATGACTCCGTCTTGCCAAATCTAACAATTACCTCTCTGTCCTCATCTTTCTGACCTCTCAGCACACTGACATGACTAATCGCGTCTTGGAAATACTTTCCTGAGTGTGCAGAACCAAACTCACCTGATTTTTCTCCTACTTCCTTGGCTGTTTACAATCTCCATTTTTTTTCTTTCTTTGGATTCTTTTCTTTCTGACTTATAAATATTAGGGCTGATGTCTTGCCACTCTTCTCTTCTCTATTGCCATTTTCTCTCTAAGAGATCTCTAGTTCCAAGGCTGTCGGTACTGTCATTCGTTGTCTATCAATAAGTTTGTACTACTAGGTCTGACCTTTCCCTTGAGGTTTGAGCTTAGATATAAAATTGCTTCCTCGACTTTGGCTTTAGCCATCTGGCAGATACCTTATATTTCTGTAGCGTAAAACTGAACTCCATCTTCTTCATTGTCTCTAAAACTTCTCATGGAAGTTGGGTTCTCTGAAAGACTTTTTTTTAAAATATTATTTATTTATTTAGGACCAATTATTTTTTATTAAGGACCAATCCCTGAAGAGAGAAGTATAAAGGAGGATTGAGTTGTGTAGAAAGGCAGGGCTTATACAATAAGACTCTGTGGAGAGCTTAGGAGTGTGCCTGGCCCTTTGATTTGCTTCAGTTTGAGCCTAAATGTTCAGGCCCTTACTCTTTCACCTCACCAGTCATTGAACGTGGGTGTCCCTGGGAACAGTGTCCTTTCGGACGAGACTTCTTTTTGTGGATGCACTGCAGCAGGTGATGGAGTCTTTGAATCAATGTGTATGTGATCACCAGAACCTCTCTGGGTCCCTTAACAATTCTCTAGAGTATATTACTCCTGTGTCTTAGTCAATCATGCAGCCCTTTATGAATGTAACTATTTGCCAACTTTGACTACTTTAAGTTCCGGATTCTCGTTATATAACCTGAGGATATGTCTTCTCTCATTTTACAATGGTTGCATTTGTGATTTCTCCAACACCACCATGCATACTGTTTTACTTCCAAGAGATATTTAAAAGGTTCATTCTAGCCAGTGAACTTGGCAATCACAATAGCCACAACTCAAGAAACAAATAATCTGTGCACCAAGACAAGCAGAAAATAAAAATAAAACAGTTCTGTACAGAGATTTCTATAGGCACTTTAACCTGGAACTGACTGAAGGTCTTCCAGGATATATTTTCCCAAAAATTATACTTGATATTTCAAAAATAGAGTAATTGAAAAACTTTGTCAATTATTTTTGTGTGTAAGATGATTCCTTATTTTTGAATGCAAAGTTTGGGGGAAAAGCCAGACATATATTTTATGCACATTTACATAAAAACCAAGCTATTTGGACATGTCACAGTTGAAGTAAACTCTGCTCTATATACTGAAGTCAACTCTTTGCAAGACCAAACCACAAAACCACTTTCCTTAAAGCTACACATCTCAAGAAAACTCTCTCCTCTACTTCATTTTCCACATAAAACCTCGTGGAGCAAGTGACAGGCCTTTAATTCAAGGCACAAGCTTTAGTGTTCCTTAACACATGGACTCCAGAAATCAATTTCATATTTTATAACTTAGTTTTAGAAAATGTCATCTCTATACCTCCCTCTTTAGGGCTGGCTCTCTCACCTCGGACATACAGACTGTGTTCTGAAATGACAATGAGAGTACCTTGGTGGGCTCTGACCTTCAGCCCACTTGGAATATGTTTCTGTTTCAACAGTATCTATGGATGTTTCTGCCACTTCAGCCCACAGCCTCACAAGTTACCAAGACCTTAGAAATGGATGGATATAAATTTGAGAATAAACACGATTTTAATTAATACATTTTGTTTTTTAAAAGTTAAACTGAAAAGCTTTTAAACTATTAGCTCTTTCTGTCGATAGAAGTAATGGTTCTACTGTTTCATACCTGCTCTATATGCAGCTAAATCCTGCTTGATGACATCAAAAACTTGGGAAGTAGCAGGTCAAGCTTTCTGTATCCTTGAGGTGAATGCCTAATTTGAGCCACAGATACTCATGACACGACATTCTGTTAATGCTCTTGGAAGGCAGCAGATGATGGCTCACGTACTTGATTGTTGTCACCCAGAGGGAGAGTTGAGATTGGAGTTCATGGCTCCCGGGTTTGGCCTGGTCCCATCCTGACTCTTGTAGACTTTTGGGGAATGAACTAGTGGATGGAATCCATCTATCATCTGTCTGTCTGTCTATCTTTCCTTCTGTCTATGTGACTCTTTCAAAGAAATAACTCAATCCTAATGATCTTTCCCAGTGAGGGATGGGTATTGTCACCTAACTTTATTCCATTATCTGCCAAGTTGGTCTTAAACTTCTATGAACCAGCACAGGTTGCTACTTTAGGTCCACTACCTTTTTTGTTTGTTTGTTTAAGGTTCTCCTGCTTAAATCCTCCTCATAACAACTTTAGTTAAAGAAAATAAAAACTAGCCTCGCTAGAAAACAACATTAAATGCGAAGAGAATTAGTGATTATTTATTGGTTATGATTTAGGATACATACCATTTTATCTAACTATCTGTGTGATGTGGACACTGTGATTAACTTCATTTTCAGGGAAGGACAATTGAAGTTTACAGAACTTAAACAACTTCATGTAAAACGTTCCATATGGTGCTGGTTATGTGGCGAAGTGTGTAAGCCACAGCCTCCAGTCCGGTAGGGTGATTTATTTTAAGTGACACATCAGCCCATGAGGGATCATCTAGAGTCCTTCTCATGTCATTCCTATGGTCCAGGCACACTATTACACTGCCTCGCATATGTTTAGGATTCTGATAGACATGGGACTCATCACTCACACTGGTTTTTGACTTGACCTTGCACTGGAGTTATGCCTAGGCAGACATGAAGGAGAAAAAGTAGTGAGTGCTTAGTTCTAGGTATTTTTTCTGCTTCATTTAGGTTCATTCCATCATGCAAAATTCTAAAACTTCAGCCAAAAAAAAAGTTCTCTTAATGGTGTCTGACTGTGTGGATGTTTGGGCAAGATTCAAAAGGGAATGTCTCTTGTTCATCTTGTTTCTAGACTTGGCTTTAATTTCACACAATCAGCTTCTGTTTGGAAATGGAAATCAGTTGAATCACATTTTGAGATACTTTTGAAGCTACCTCTTCAGAGTAGTTGTTCGGAATATCTAGAATGTTTTCTCTCTTCAATCTTCATTTATCCAGTTTATCAAATTGTCTGTATTTCTAGCTATCTATCCATCCATCTCTCATCATTCACCTACTTACTATCTGTCTACTCATCCACACATCTATCTCTGTCATTTATCTATCTATCCATCCATTATATTTTCATCTCCATAATGTCAAGATGAGAAGACAAATTCATATATGAAATCCTATATGATAGAATAACTGTTTCATGAAGCTAATAACTAACTTTCTAGATGTTATGATTGAATTGGGTTTGTGTTAGTTGTTTGCTAAAACATTTTACTGAGACCAACGCAGAATTTTAGAAGAACTTCTGAGACTGTCTGTCAAACCTATGAATTGATACAATTAACAGGGACAGTGGATCCATGCTGTGGTGGTGCAAGAAGCATTTGCACAAAGTATGCCATGGGGTTTGATCAGCAAAAGTCTGCTAATAGATTGCCTGGCTGGAGTCTAAATTCTTATTTGCCACAGTATGAATGTATTACTATTTTCCATGGATGAAAACAAATGATTGTGTTGAAAAATAATTTGCCACTTCTTCTAGTGGAGTTTGACAGAACTATTCAAGTCATGGGATCGATGAATTATTTATAAACTACAGTACTAACATCTCATTGTGTTGCTATTGTTAAGGGGCTGTCAAGCTTTCCAATAAACCCTGGCCTTTTTTTCTCCCTGAATGTGGATGGCTTGCCCATTTTAAACTGCAGTATATGAAAACTTGGTGGCAAAGATGACATTTTAAAGCAAAAATCACCAAGGTTCGGGAGACAACAAAGAAAATTGTCTTCTTCTTAGTCAAATTCAAATCTCCAGGGATACAAAAGTTTGAAGGGAAGAAGCTGGAATAAGCATACATTTTCTCAAAATAAAATCATGATGCCTTATAATGAAGGAGAATGATATAATTCTTGTATGTTTTTATATCACATTTAAGGCAAGACGAATATACCAAGAAAGTTCTGGGCAAGCTAACAATTTTAACATCCCCACTCTCGTTGTCCCCTCCCAGAACCAGACCTACTGCCTGAATTATCTCAGGGTAGACTTCCTAATACCCCCCCTTTTAAAAACTGTAAATTGCCCAGTATAAGGAAGATGAATGAGTAGTACTTATGGCTGGAGCAGACATTGCTATTCAACCACAGGACTATTACAGTCCTCTACTAAGAAAACTGGCTTGGGCAGATCAATATTAACTTTTGTTGCTTCTACTGGTTTTCACAGCTAATACATCTCAGTATCTCCTTTTTAGAAGAAGGAAAACCGTGTTTTAAAAGAAGCAGCCAGAAGTGTAAGCAGTGTCTACATACTGTATCCAATCAGTTTAACAGATGTTTCTGGTGGTATAAAGATAGTGGGTGAAAAGATGATATCCCAGTACCCATACAGCTCACCAGACTACCACTGTACCAATGTACCCCACCATGTTCATTACTAATAATATTTGTACACATTTACAGGGTACAGTGTGGCATTTCAACATATGTACGCAGTTGGTTTGGTTCAAACCATGGGATGAACATTTTCCGCTTCTTTGACTTGAGTTTATGATTGGAGCTTTCCTTTTTGCAGGGTAATAAAAGTGCCTAGTTCAGGATGTTCAAATCACAGATGCCCAATATATAATAGGAGTAAATAGGATTTGGGCACCATTCCTTGGGAATTTGATTTTTAGAAAAATAGCCATTGTGCATTAAAATGAATTGGCTCTCCCTCAATGCTCCTCAAATCCTATTAAGCCTACCTTAATTTAGTGCATTAGTCTATCCTGTTAGAACATTTCAAGAGCATCCTAACTCAGGGATGGCTAACCTAAGTCTATGGACAGAATTCAAAAGGTCCTCCAACTCCAATGAAAATAAAATATTTCTTTGCGTTAACCTCCGACTGAAACTGACCATTTTTTCCATTATGCGTGTTGGTAGCAAAGCACAGTGCTTTAGGGGTAATTTGTGACTTGTTAACCAATAACAATCATAGAAAATTTTAACACATTACAGATGTCAAAAGCATCTTGAAATAATACTTAACCACTTTCATGTCTAAAATGATGAAAATTATTTTCATGTCTAAAATAACCTCTAGATTCTGGCATTTAATGGCTTCATAAAGAAACACATACCTCTTGGAACTGCACATGGAGTTGGGGAGAGGCACTGGCTGTCCACAGAAACCAAGTTTCCTTGGTTGTCATCCTCATTAGCATTCACCGGGTTAAAAATGATGTCTTGGGCCTGGCAGTTGCGTATAAGATTCCCAGAGCTCCTCTTCTATTTGTTGAATTTCTCTTCCTTCTCCACCCACATATTCTGCAAACCAATGGGCATTCTCATGAGAACGACCGTGAATAATCACATCTTAATCACTGCAACCTGGATCTTTCATGGTTGGCATTAGACGTGATTGTTTTTTAAGATTTACTTACACTTCATTGGAAAGTCAGATATACAGAGCAGAGGACAAGGGACACAGGAAGCTCTTCCATCCACTGATTCACTCCCCAAGTGGCCTCAGCAGCCAGAGCTGAGGCCGACAGAGCACAGCACAGGCCGTTGTGGTCACTTGGAGAGTGAATCATTGGACGGAAGATCTTCCTCTCTCTCTCTCTCTTCTATATATATCTGACTTTGCAATAAAAATAAATAAATTTTTAAAAAAGTGAAGCAGAAAGGACTTGAATCACTATGCATGCTTTGTTGCAGGCATCAAAAATAGCATTTTTTTATTCATTAGTTACATTGTATTATGTGACACAGTTTCATAGGTACTGGGATTCACCCCACCCCTCCCCAAACGCAAATAGCATCTTAATATAGTATGCCACAATATTGGCCTGACCATACCCTCTTTTTCCCCAAAAGCCCTAATTTCTTCATCATTCTTACTGGTCTTTCTTATAGGACACCAGGGATTCAAGTTCATGCTGAAATATTCAACAAGTAGGCTCTGTTCAGAAAAAGGAATTGATACACAATGTACAGGGCAGATACAGCAATGGGATGCCCAAGGGAGAAACCAAAGAATGTTCAAAGCTACCCATTATTTCTAAAGATTTTTCTCCCAAGGAGGGTAGGAGTCAATTGATCTGTATGGTTTGACAGTAGTGCAGGTGACCTTGGTCCTTAGCAAGAGATATCCTGGCAGGGCTGAGCAGATCAGCAACTGGCCTGGGGCAACGAGCCCCAAGGCTGTTTAACTGGAGTTACCTACACAAACTCTAAGGTTTCTCAATGCAAAGTGGAGATAATAATACCTCAGGGAGACACAGGATGAAAAGAAATAGACAAGGAGAGCAGAGTTTAGCCTACAATGTGTTGAGTGCTCAGTAAAGACTGTTATCATGCTTATTATCCTCCACATATGATCACATTTGTAATTAGGGATTCAATATGCAAAATGAACACCTGGTCTATTATTAGACCCATTTTCCCAAATAAAATCACCAAATAAAATCCAATAGGTTGCAACATGGGCATATCATTTTGAATGCTACCATCCAATTCAACATGGTCTGGGGCCTCCGAAATTCTACAGTAAGAAAACATCCCAATCATGCAGTCCACAGCTCAGTGGACTTCCAGTCTGAAGCAGAGCAGACCAACTGGTTTGCTAAACTTGAGTAAGAGACAGTTGCTATCTGAGACTTTTTGATAGACTGGGTATAGCAAACGCTGACGTATACATACAAAATGCAAAGAACACACTAAATTATTCACCTACCCCCCAAAAGTCCTTGTAAATAATGTTACAGACACATAAACAGAAATCAGTGACTTGCCTATGGAAATGTGTCATGAAAAATTAAAAAAAGAAAAGGAAAAAGTGTCAAGTTATTAGGGAGGCTTGTTTTTGATCCTTGTGCTGGATAAGGTACACCAAGATTGGTGAGGTATGTGCTTCAGAACTCAAATAAAATGACGTGACCACCATTCTGGCACAATCTGGGGGAGGAGAGGGGATTTGAAGACTCTTGACTGCTTGTTTCTCAATAAAGCAATCCACGGTTGAAAATGGTAATAAGACTGCTTATTTTTATAGGATAATTTTAATAATTTGCAATTTTTCTATCAAAAAGAAATTGTCTTTTAAAAATCTGATGAAATATGTGTTGTCACAGAACACTTTCACCTGAATTTATGCAAGCTTTGGGTTGGCTGTAAGAAAGGAGTTTCTGGCCAAATTAGGGAATGTAATAGATAAGCTTATAAAAATGGGTTTTCCACCAAAGACACAGAAGGCAATATATTAGGGAATGGTAAGGATATTTCACAGGATAATAAACTTTTAGTGCTCCACTCACTAATAATTGATGGTCCCACCCAGATACTTAAATAAATAAAACATTTGCTCATTTATTGGCAACCTGTATAAATAGCTGCTGCAGACTTGAATTGAAAGATGGGACAAGGTTTTATTCAACATTGTATCTTTAATACTAGATGGCAAGCCTGGTGGTTAAGATATGCTAAATCCTTACTACAAGGCTATATGGGAGCTAAGGATCTCCCTTAAAACACGTCAGGCCGTCATTCCTCTGTTTAAAATCTTTTAGTGGCCCCCATGTCACCCAGAGATTAACTATATACTCCGTTGATGTCTTACAGAACTTTCCATGGTCTTATCTTGAGGACTTCCTATTCTTGTCTACCCACTTGAACTCTGTAACTCCTCAATCCTTTTGTTTCTCAAAGTCACTGAGTAGGTCTCAGTTTGTTTGCTCTTAGTAATGTTTCTGTTTGGATTGCTGTTTTGCTGGATATCTCTATGTGTCACTTCCATATGTCCTGATTTTTGTCAAAAGTGTATCTCTCTGTTTGGCCTTTCCTGATAATTTTATGTGAAATTGTAACTCAACACTCCTCCTTCCACTTTGTGTTTTATTTATTTTTTTCCTTTGTTCTTACCCCTAAATTAGTGGTGGATATTACTATATATGTATAAACGCCACCAAAGGAAGAGATTTTCATCTCTTTTGCTTCTTTTGGTAATTTAAATTGGTGTCTGGCACAGAGTGTTCAGACACAAAATATTTGTTAAATGAGTGAAAGTGTAGTGATTTTGGCTACACACTGTGTGATTCCATAAACACAGATATGTTCCTTGGTAATACATGCTGTTGCTAGAGGACAGGACCATGTCTGTCTTTGTAAATTTTATCTTATAGGGATGCTGGTGTTGAGACAGGTACAAAGCACACAGAAAAGGATTCTTCAAGTTGTTTGTGATTATTTAATCTCCAATGTGGTGTTACTGCGCAATGTAGAGGTCTATTTTAGCTCACTATTAAAAATTAGTCTATGACTCTATCGTGAATAAAAAATGGACAATGTGTTGTGATTTATTAAGCAGGTCTTCCTAATTAAGATGAAACAGCTGATGGATTAATATTTTTCCTGTCTGCTGCCCAAGTCTCAGAAGGAAACAGAATGTAGTGTGAGATTAGATCCCAGATTCTGATAAACTGTCTTGGGAGACAGACTTGGAAAAAGATACATCTTTTACGATGGATTAATGGGCTAAGTCCTGAAATTATGAGCATTAGCATCTTTGTCAAGATCACCAGCTGTTAGGGTAAGGCTATTCAATAACCACTGCTGCACCTTAGGCTTTCTCGGAGATGGAAATTATAGGCACCCAAGTAAATGGATCAGAGAGCATCACTAATCTACTCTTCTTCATGAGTCAAACCAGCCCCGAGAAGAAAGAACTCAAGAGCCTTGACTATTTTGAATGTGTTCTATCCTGGAGTCTGTCAGGGACAGAAGGCAGAATGGTGTGGAAACATGAGTTTCTCATATACTTTTATACAGACATCCATGCTCCCTTAAGTAGACTTTCTTGAATACTAGGATTAGAAAATGCTTTAATAATGATGTCCTGATGGTGCAGGGCCTCTACAACCCTGGCATCCGTTTAAGAGCACCAGTTATGATCATGGATGCTCTGCTTCTCATCCAGCTACCTGCTTATGCACCTGAGGACACAGTAGAACTAGTTTTAGAGTCAGTCTTGGCTTCAGACTGGTCCAGCCAAACTACTGCAATCAATTGGGGGAAAGAATCAGCTAATAGAAGATCTCTGTCTCTCTGCCATGCCTCCTCTCCCCCAGCATTCTGCCTTTTATACAAGCAAAATAGCAAAAAAAAAATATATAGTAAATCAAAAGGGAGAGCTATAATAGCTAAGACATACCATAAATCACAGCAATTTGGAAATGTACAAATTAGGATATGTAAAATATAATAAGTATTAATTCTAGATATTGCATGCAAAGGGAAAATCTCAGCCTATGAAATTTTGGTGCATGGAAAGTTGCACTGTAATCCAGAGAAATGAAGAAGCCTATATTTTTAATATTGGCAAAGTCATGGTGCATTATGCACATTATCTAATAATATTTATGGGAAACTAATTTATCAAATCATCTCATTCAAAATTCCAGAGAAGCATCAGAAAGCTTATTTAACTTGAGAAAGTTATTAGATTACTTATTTTATCAATAACGATATAATTTCAGGGAGACTAGGTAACTTATTTAAGGCCAAAGAGTTGGAAGCAGCAAAGCCATGATACACACTTGGATATTTTTACTCCAAAATCCTTTTCCTTTTTCACAGTTACTTCCCTGGTAGCATGATAGAATTAAATTGATAGGAATTGAAGAGAATATAATAGTTCATGGAAAACATCTTATTAAAATTTATTCCCTAAGTTTAAAAACTGGTTCTGGATGAATTCACATCTTTGGCTACGCATTATGTTTCATTTGACTTTCTAGCCAAAAATGTTTCCAAAATGATTTCCTCCCTCCACACCACTACATAGAAACTGTTACTTGCACACTGGATACTCCAACATCCACCTGCAAATAATAGTTAGTTTCAAAAGCCTAGACAAAACCTTTCTTTAACTCGGGAGCTGAACTTTATATCTTATTGAGAACAAGGTTTGTTTCTGATTTATTTCCATATTAAATTGCACATATTGGGAACATGGTTACAGAAGAATTATGAGAATAGATTTCAGTGCTATACTCTGTAAAGACCCAGGAGCCAAGCCTGGTTTTTGATTATCATGACAGATATCAAGCACATGATATGGAATTCAGAGAATTGCTGCTTTTTTTTTTAAGAAACAAGATAACTTTTAGAAAGGAATAATGCAAGCATAATGGCCAGCAAAGCTGGGTTAACTTTCCAGATACACTGCTCTGGGAATGTCATTTACTCTCAACTTTCTCATCTGCAGGCAGATTCTTGCATTTTCTCTTCTTGCTTTGGAGGATAATTTTGGAAATCACATAATATTATATACATGTTATTGTATAGGTATAGCTAAAATGTGTTTTGCCTAGGTAGCAAGAACCCATAATTTTTGTTAAGACAATATTGATACAAGGAATCCAATCATTTCTGATCAACCCACTCAACAGACCTCAGAGACCCTGTGGGCAGAAAGCATTTAAGCCTATTACAAATCAGATTTCATTTCAAATAAACCATTGTCTTATTTCTAAAGTTGCCCTTGCACTAACAATACCATGTGACTAAAATTCACAAAAGCTTTTTTTTACTCATTTTTTGATTGAAATAGGAAGAAACAGCTCCATGTTCAAATTAGTTATTGCTCCTCAGGGTTCCAAGTCAGCATTTAAGACCCTTTCTTGAAAGCTTAACAGAAAATCAATCCATGCTAAATTAGGATAATGGAAATTTATGTATCTATGTGGAAAGGTCTTGTGTGTGTGTGTGTGTGTGTGTGTGAGAGAGAGAGAATGTGTGTGTGTGTGTGTGTGTGTGTGTGTGTGTGTGTGTGTAGTCCCTTCCTTGGGCATCTCCTTACTTTGCTGGAAACAGAGAAAGTACACGAGGAAACGGATAAAAATTTGCTGTTTTATGCAAGTAAATTTAAAAGGCACTATTTTCATCTCTGCTTGGGGAACACAGTTAAAGCTCTTCAGAGGATTCAGAAAACTCTCAGAGGTCTGAACTTGGCAGATACTCCCATGTTTGCACCAGCTTTTCCATACATACTTGCATGCCATTGCTGAACTTGGAACTTCAGCTTCTGTTTTGATCATGTCTACCCCAGGATATAATTGTAACCTGCTCTCCTTATCATCCATTTTACTGCTCATCACAAAATAAGAAAAGTTATTTTGTTTGTTGTATTTTTGTATAGTTAGGGTAAATTTACTTGGATGAAGTTATTTTAAGTTAAAGGGATATATTTATATTTATATATATACACACACACACACACACACATATATATATACACAAAGGAATATATATATGTATATATGTTTCAGGTATATGTATTGAATGCTTAAAAGTTTAATAGGATTTTCATTAATTGCAGCCTATTCTAAATCTATAATTGTTCCACTGATATCTATCTCAAGTATATAACAACACACTTTAAAACAGCGTAATGTGAGTCTTGGAAAAATGAGTGGCATACCATTTAATGGGCTGCTAAAGTTCCCATCCGAAAGCCAGAAACGCAGAGGAAGTCCAAAATAGTAATTTCTGCATAAGTAGCCAAAGAACAAGCTATAGCTAAGAGCCAGCAATCCATTTCCACCCATGCTTACCAGATACACTAAACAGGGGGAACAGAGCTTGCTTTGGTTAGCCTTCCCTGGAAGGTAACTCTGTTCATTAACTCTGTTCATTATCTTCAGCACTACCAACTTCCAGGAAACAGTCTCGAAATATGGACTTAGAGGTTTCGTGTGAGGTAAGTGAAATACGAACAGTTGCCTCTGCTGCAGAGGATCCATTTAGTTGGAAATTCCCTTGAAACTATGGTTTGATTTCTAGCCCTCAGTGTTGTTTAAACACCAGGGTGGGTGATTATTTGGCCCCAACCCCACATTCCACCATTCTGCTTGTCCAACTGCTGCTTTCCCATTTTTGAGGGAGTTGCCGGGGGGATCTAGTTCTGTTTGGATTTGAAGTTCAGGAGACTCCCCACGTTTCCCATGAATGATTTCTCTCATTGAGAATTACTTTGAGCTCAAAGTGGGGTTCAATGTTCTCAGAAGACTAAATAATTCCCTTAGGTGAGTGATGTAAAGAAAGAACATTGCCTCTTTGCTTCTGCTCCAGTTCATTTATCTAGAAGGCAGGCCTGTGGGAAGGCTGGAACAAAGTGTAGGCTAAATTAACACCCCGGTTCCAGCAGTCACTATTGATGTGTTGTATCCAGGAGCCTGCTGGTGGCCCCACGGAGTGGGCTGGAAATGAGAGAAGACAAACTCAGCATGAGGAGGAAGGCACACAGAGCCATGATTTTGCAGGGGTAGTGCCGGCTATATATTTTGTTAGAAAGCACAGTAGAAATTTAGCCACAATGTCAGAGACAACAAAGTGATTGCCATTTAACTGAACATTTACTATGTATCAGATGTACAAGTTCCATGCTTTACTTAGATTCATTTATTATTTCTTAAAAACTGTGATTTTTTTTACAAATAAAGAAAGAAAAATAAAATGAAGTTCGGTGATTTTTCCCAAATGGACTTAGCAGGAATGTTATCAAACCTAGGTACATTTTACTCCACAGCTTTTCCATTTCATCATACTATGCAGCGTTAAGCAGAACTGCAAGGATTTTTCATGGTGGCCTTATTTTGTCTCTCCTTATTTCCTTGGCCTCATGAGGGAAGATGGAACTGGCCCAAGGTTACCAGGGTTATCACCTTCTGATGGAAGGGATTGCTCAGATTTTTCACTTATTTAAAACTACAATGAATTTATATTAGGATGGGTTGGCAAAAGAAAACAGGAGAGTATCCTGGTGGTGTTTGGGATGCGGTAGCAGGTGCATAAGGACCAGGTGCTTGTATGTCCAAAGAGGAAGAACAAAGTTCACTGGGGCATTTAGAATGCAGATAAATTATATCTGGATGGGTGGAAGAGATGGGTAGAGAAAGGACTTTCTGGAGAAGGTGGGTTTTAGTCTGTTCTCTGAAAGACAGAATTCTGTAGATACACTATACTCCAAAATGTCTAACATTGACTTTCTGAATAATTATATTCCACACAACAAAGTGATACTTGACCAGGATTTAGTCAAGCATTTTCCTAACCAACAGGAAAGGTTGGCATGAGCAGTTTTTTAGAGAGGGTACCACTAAATTCTAACAGAACAATCTTAAGCATTGAAAAGAAGGTCTGGCTTCACATTCTAATTCTGACACTGAGTTGGAACTTAAACACTCCAAGACATAATTACTACAATGGTAATGCTGTAATAACCTCAACGCTCCCTTCCTCCCATGTAGGGGAAAGGTCTGGATGACAGAGTTGTGAATGAGAGCAGTTATCATTGTATTTGGAAATCTTGTTTCTCCAGTGTATCCTGGACATTTATAGGAGACAGGCTTCCAACATAAAGTTCCTTTGAGTTCCATAGACTCACTGAACCACCCATTTAACTAACTCAAATCTTTCAACGTACATGTTCAGCAGAGATACTGGGCATTAACATTATATGTATCACATAGATAACAAAAATTCATTATGTGTAACATGACACACACATAAGATGGCACACATGTGAGTGCACATGTACACACACACACACACACCCCACGATATGCTTTCACCAATGTTTCATAAAAGAAGTTTGACTACCCAAAGCAATAGAAAGGACATAACCCCAGTAAAATTCATTCTTCTTTACTATATTAAATGTGGTTTTTAAGATATTTCTTGCACTGTCTGCTACAGAAGGTGACAGCTTCATGCTGTGATGGCAACAAAACACCTGGGGCCCAAGTTCAAACTCCCCATAGATATGTGCTAGGAACCAGCCATTTTATGTCATAAATACCTTGTCTTATCTATCCTTCCACAGGATTGGAGTTAGGATTCCTAGAAGTTGAGGTGATGATGAAGACTGCCAAGGCATTGTTCCACATCTCTATATCCATAGCCCCCTGCACTGTGCCTGAGGTAATGCATTTAGGATCATGTGGGAGTGTAGAGGGTATGAAAGGAATTATTTATCTGTTGCTTAAAGTTTTTCTGAGTTTATCAGGTTAAATAGGAATTATGGTAGAGATGGGACATACCTGCATTTGATTCGCAATTTAGACACAAACTTTTCTCAAACCTACTTCCTGCACCTGGATCAATCCCCAGCAACTCCTCAAACAGGTTAATACTGGGGACTCTTAGTGGCAAAATAACACCAACTAAGAACAAGTAGAGAACCCATTTTTTTTTCGCTGTATTCCCTATATCACCCACTGCTAAGGATTTTCTATTTATGCTATATGCTGAAGAGCTTGAATGGAGAATGTGGCTTCATATTGAATAGATTTTTTTTTCTTCCCTGCCAGTTGCTCGAATCTTGACAAATAAAATATAAATATATAGCAGTATGCAATAAATCATGGCTTGCAATTTTGGAGATAATTTGCAACTTTTCTGGAATATTTTCGATTCATCGTAAGTTTTACCTTTATGCAAATAACTGGTTTTCCTTCCCAACCCTAAAGATGAACTTGCACTAAGAATCACTGCATTAAGCAGTTCTGGACTTGGAACACTGACACTGGGATTAAGCAATGCAGTGAGTACGAGAATGCAATAATTCCTCAGTATCTATGGTAGACTGGTTGCACAGCTCCTTGAAGATATGAAAAACTGAAGATGCTTAAACCTTTATATGAAGCAATGTAGGATTTGTATATAACTTGTGCAAATCCTCCTATATACTTTAAATTGCCTCTCAATTACATATAATAGCTAATGCATTGTGAACGTGGTATAAAGTCTTCATATTATTTATGGAATGATAACAAGAAGAAAGTATATATGTGTGCTACATGTGTATGTTAAAAAATCCATCTGTGTGTGCTTGAATCCCTGGGTATTGAACTCACAGATACTGGGGGTTGAGTGTACTGAGGAGCATCCTAAGAGCATGCCCATATGTGGATGAATAACCTCTCATTGTGTTGTAGTATAATAGTTAAGTATGCCTACAACAATGGCATGTAACAAATTACCCCAAACCCAGTGACTTAAAGGAACAGTCCTACATTCTCATCCGTTGGCTTAGTCGCCTAGCTAACTCAAGTTGTGGCCAGTTTGGCTGTCCTGCTTCTATCTTTGGGTCAGTTGGGCTTGGCTCTAGGTTTTGGGTTGACTTATTCTGTGACTGAAGCTGAAAAGACAGGTGCCACCTAAACATGTTACTTTCCTTCAAGGAGGTGAGCACAACTGTGAAACCACAATTGAAATACACACTTAGATCATGTTCACTAATGGCTTATTAAAGAAGTCAAATGCCAACAACAGAATCAAGAGTTAAGAAACACATTCAATTACCACAGGACCATGGCAGAGTGTGGATATATAATTTTACTGCAGAGGTAGTAAGTTAGTAATTGAAATCTATAATTTATGTCCTTCCAGGAAGAAGTTCAGATAAACTTTTGTAGGAGGGTTTTTGGAGAATTCAAAGAAAAATACGATTTTATGAGTTTAGCTGTCCTTCTTGCTATTCCAAGAGAGTGACTTGATTTCTTTATTCTGTTAGGTCTCAGTTTTGTTGCCAGATCTGGGCTGTGGTGGCCATTATTGATTCCCCAGGACCAGCACAATAGCATACAGGTAATCAGAGAATAAAGGTTAATCATCAAAAATTGGCAAATTCCCCTTCTGTGATCAGATTCCTAGCTCTGAAACACAACGCTGATAATTCGAGACATATTTCTTCTCCTTTCTAAGTCTCAGTTTGTGTGCTGATAAAACAGGTCTAACAATGATGTCAAATGTGAAAGGTTGTTGAGAAGAAATCATGACGAACAGGTGAGATACATGTTATTATCATTTCTCAATACAAATGAGTTCTAATGTTAAAATGACTCTCAGGAAGCATATCTAGATTACAGGTAAAGGGGACACCCACTGTCCATTCCATTCCAAGATCTTCTCGAGATGATGGAAGAAGGATTTTTTTTTATGTGAATGATCCTTTAAGGTGATATTGTCTCCTAACAGAGCAGAAACAGATATCAAAATAGAGGGTTTCAGTTCAATGTGACTAATCTATATCAGCAGGTCCCATTCCCCACCATGCTCCAGTTTCTGCACTGATATTTCACATATGGGTGTAGTGGCAAGGATTTCACTGTTGGCAAGGATTTCACTGGAAAAATAGTCTCTGGTAGCACATTTCATTGCATCTTTTAATCTTATACTACGTTTGGCAATATTCTAAGCTGTCCTTGGAACTTGGGGATGTGTCTACTAGTCTGAATTTGTAAGAAATACCCTTCCAGGAAATGTTTTTTCTTTTTTGTAAGGCTAACCTGATTGGATATAATGATTTAGGACACAGAACGCTTTCACATATCAAAGCTTTTGGCTTTTCAGAATTTTGATCAAACCCTGTGCTGGGAGTTTTGTACAGTAGCGATGTCGTAGTGTACATAGCACTGTCTCAGGAGCAATTACTGCTGTCTGCCACAGGCAGGAGTCCAGTGACAGTCCTTATTTTAGTGTTTCTCAAAAGAGATGTCACCATATTACTGGTGTGCCACGAACCCTTTCCATGTTTGCCTTCAAATTTTGATCAATGTGTATAATTAATTTTTATTACATCAGCGGGTACATATTACTGTAATGGTTTCTGCCAGATATAAATTGTACTGAGTGAGACTTATGAAGCCCTGGAGAGTAGGGAAAGCATGCTGACTGTAAAAAAGGCTGATCCTGATATCAAGTGAGCATCAAGAAAACAGTGTGGATGTCTGAAATATTCAAAAGCATCCTGGATTTATTACAAAGCTTAGTCAGGGAAATCAACTCTTCTAAAATGGTTTCTGTTGGATTGAAAGGCAACCAACAAGCAGTATAAAACCAGAGTTGTTATGGTAGGCACTGGAAAGTATTAGTCTATTGAAATGGACTTATGCTTCTGTTGATTTGGTGTGTGGCCAAAATTTCTGGGATTTTAAAGATTGAGAACATCAAATTTGGTACAACAGGGTCTCATGCTGTGGGGTGGTCAGGATCTACTGAGTGATGGGGATTTTGGATCTATGTGTTTATTTCAGGTTCTCAGGAGCACAATGGGATTTAAAAGCACAAAAATATCAGAAAAAGCAAGTTTGGACTTCCTCATATTAGGATGTGTGGGGTGTTGATGGAATGAAAAAATAAAGTGTTTTAAACATATTGAAGAATGGTATGCAGCACGGGGCTGCCACTGTGCCCCAGGAGGTGAAGCCCCTGCCTGTGATTCCAGCATCTCATATGGATGCTTGTTCGAATTCTGGTGATACCACTTCTTTTTTCTTTTTTTGAGAACATAATCATTTATTTGAATTATCAAATATTATGTACTATAGACAATTGTATGCACTGCCTCTGACAGAACAGATTTAATTACACCAACATCACTATAGACATTTGATTTGAGCATAACATTGAACTATTCACATTATTGTATTTATACATTCACTGTGTGATAGAAAAGTTTGTTACAATATACTCTGAGGCCACCAGGAGTGCATCACTGACAACAAATGTCAAAGAATGTAGGGCTGTAATAATTGTCCATAAAATAATTTACAATTATCTGACAGCTCACAAATGAACAAGGGGACTGCCATTACTTTTCTTTTTTAAAAAAGATTTATTTATTTTTATTGGAAAGGCGGATATACACAGGAGGAGAGACAGAGAGGAATATCTTCCGCCCAATGGTTCACTCCCCAAGCGGCCACAATGGCTGGAGCTGAACCAATCTGAAACCAGGAGCCAGGAGCTCTTCTGGGTCTCCCACGCAGGTGCAGGGTCCCAAGGTTTGGGCTATCCTCGACTGCTTTCCCAGGCCACAGGCAGGGAGCTGGATGGGAAGCGGGGCTGCTGGGATTAGAACCGGCGTCCATATTGGATCCCGGCACATGCAAGGCAAGGACTTTAACCACTACACTATTGCGCCAGGCCCTGCCATTACTTTTCAGATTACTCTTTTCATTCTTTCCTTTCTAATTCTTTCCATAGATTTTTAAAAATTGTATTTTGATAATTTTCACATATTTGATTATGGTGTGAAGCGTCAAGGGCCAGAGGAAAGTGAGTGAGACCAATGTTTTCACATTCTCTTTTTTTCCTTCCTGTATCTGGGGGGAGGGGAGAGATAAGGGGAGAAGTCACACCCAGCCTCCCAATCATCCCAGAGTCCCTGATATGGGGGATACTCCACACGCACTGCTCAAGTGGTTTTGACAGTTCAACAGTTCTGCATTGCTGTCGATCTTGCCCTTCAATCACGTTGAGATCTCTCCAGAATCCACTGGCTAATTAGATCTTGGAGTCTCCGTTCGCCCTGGTATTCACTGCCAACTCTTTGCTGGGGTAGTTGATTGATTTATTCTGTCCTCCAGAACAAGAAATTATAGAAATCATGAAATTATAGATCTTCTCATTATAGATCAACCAAAATTTAACTTTTAAAAAGGTGAAATCAGGTTTTGTCTTTCTTCTATAAGCATGATAGTTCAGGGTGTGAACTCCGACTCTGTCCTGGATCAAGAAGATTCCGGAAGATGTTGTCCTGGCCTACCTTGCAGTCCTATTCTTTCTGCACTGAGCTCTGTTTTTCCAATGAACCAAGTTTGTTCCTGTCCCCAGAAGCCTTCCTTGCCTGCTTCATTTGTCTGGAATATTATTCTCCCCAATTTTTTCAGGCCTTTCCATAAATGTTACTTTATAGAAAAGTATTCAGTGTCCCAATTGTATGTTCCTTAATTTATTATCTAACTCACTCTTTAAAACTAGGTAGTTTTCTTGTTTATTGTCTCTTACTGCATATAGCACATGACTTCCTAACCTCCCCTCAGTGTTCTCACTGTAGCGCTAGTTCCTAAAATGATACTGGCCTACAGAGATACTTAACGACTGTTTGTCCAGCAAACCTATAGATGCATCGTTTACAGCACATGCGCTTGTCATCAGGAAACATTCTTTTTGTCTGGAAGACAGATGATGCCTTAGAGGGTAGAGAGGTAAAACAAAAAATAATAATGTCTGGGTGAAATGTTGTCACTTCATGAAAGCACAAGATTGATCAAGGAACACAAACCCCCCTTCTGGAAGAACAAAGTGGTAAAAAGATGAAGTTGAAACTTAGAATTGAAAGGGTTGGAGATTTGTGGTCATCTTCTCACTGGTCAGGTTAAATTTCATGACCCCAGAATGGTACAGGTAAAAATGAATTTTGGTCAAAGTTAGCTGGTGACAAATTTGACCATAAGGTCACAAGGCAGACATAATTTTACTGTAGGTGACCTTCTCTAGTTAGGGCAGTGTGTAGTGTGCAGGTGTGATTTTATTGTATTATTTTAAAGGGCTGGAACAATTCAGGACAGATTCAGAACTATGCAGGTCTCTAAGTTAAAACCATGACAGAATCGAGAATGTGTCACGTGAGTTTCAATTTGTGAACTCTTAAGTTCTGGCAAGTTTTAGAAGACGACAAATCAATTCCTATTCAGCTACCTGTCCCAAGGTTAAGGTATCTCCGAGGAATGATATTCAAGACTCAGATGTAGTTTGGAATTTAACAGTTATTGTTTCAGGTTAGAAGTATAATCTAATGAAGTGTGCAGTAATATCCTGCAGTGAGCACCTGAACGTTAATCTGCGTGGAGTAAGGCAGTGGATCTTGTCTGACCTTGTCATCTATATTGAATTTAACACTCCCAGTGAATGCATTTTGAGCAGCCCACCTCAAATGGATGCGATCTATTTCGATTTTCATTCTTCTTCCTAATAGTTTAATACAGCTGAGTAACTCCAGGGGCCTTGGTACAAATCAGTAGTGTTGCTCCCTGCTGCCAGTTAAGGGTTGGTGCGTGACATAGCTGGAAATTGACCTTCACGTAATACCTATGTATTTCTACCACTGTTCCAAATTCCAGAAGGAGATGGAAAAACCCAGCAGCTACTTCTCCCCTAAGCACCTCTCCTTACTAGCCCACCGAGGGCCCTAGCAGATGTAGGAATTGTGAAACATGGGAACTGCAACATCTGTTTCCTTTCATAATTACAGCTAAACTGCTTTCAGAAGTAGTTTAATGCTTTGGGGTAACATTATGCAGTAATTTCTGGTTTCCATACTTTGCAGAGCATAATAAATATGACATAATTCAATACTGATCAATTCCATTTTCTTATATGAGCTGGTTACCGCCACAGGATAAGAAATGGCATGATGGGCCCAGAGCAGTAGCCTAGTGGCTAAAGTCATTGCCTTGCATGTGCCAGTATTCCATATGGGTGCCAGTTCGTGTCCTGGCTGCTCCATTTCCGTTCTTTCTCCCTGATTGTAGCCTGGGAAAGCAATGAAGGTTGGCCCAAAGCCTTGGGATCCTGCACCCATGTGGGAGACCTGGAAGAAGCTCCTAGCTCCTGGCTTCGGATCAGTTCTGCTCTGGCCGTTGCGGCCACTTGGGGAGTGACCGAGAAAGATACGGCGTGATGTGTCTTCTGAATATATGTGCCAGTCTGCTTCAACAGTACCTTTCAGTGGGACCTCATCAAACTAAGAAGCTTCTGAACAGTGAAGGAAACAATCAACAAAGTAAAAAAGCAACCCACAGAATGGGAGAAGATCTTCGCGCATGACATAGGTGACAGAGGGCTAATTTCCAGAATATACAAAGAATATACAAAACAACCAAAATGTCAAAACAAACAAGCCACTCAAGAAATGGGCACGGGAAATGGGCAAACACTTCACAAAAGAACAAACCCAAATGGCAAATAAACATATGAAAAAATGCTCAAGTTCCCTGGCAATAAGGGAAATCCAAATTAAAACATCAATGAGGTACCACTTAACGCCAGTAAGACTGGCCCACATGAATAAAAGCACCAACAACACTTGTTGGCGAGGTTGTGGGGAAAAGGGAACCCTACTCCACTGCTGGTGGGGCTGCAGGTTGGTACAGCCTCTATGGAAATCAGTATGGAGAACATTCAAACAACTCAAAATCGACAAATCGTATGATCCAGCAATAGCACTCCTAGGAATATACCCAAAACACCTGTTTTATGAGAAGCCAACATGCACCCCTATGTTCATAGCAGCACAATCAGTAATTGTAAAAACATGGAAGCAACCGAAATGCCTATCAGCAGAAGACTGGATAAGAAAGCTATGGTTCATCTACTCCATGGAATACTACTCAGCTATTAAAAAAAACCAAAATGCAGTTCTTTGTGGCCAAATGGGCCAAACTGGAAACCATAATGCTAAGGGAAATGAGCCAATCCCAAAAGGTCAGATACCACATGTTTGCGTTAATTTAAGAGGATATGATGTTATGTAAAACATGTTATTTTATGTATATTATGTTATATATTCTGTATAAACTAAAACTGAATTGACAATGAGGTGATCACAGAAGATGGTTAAGAAATCGCAATTGTTTTTAACATATTGGTTACTCAGTACTATAACTATTAGTTACACAGCAAAGTTAATTGTTGCTGAGGGTATTTTGGAGCCTTTAATTGATCGGGTTGATAATCTGATGGTTCTGCCCTCGGACAGGTCAGGGTCTCCCCAGGAAGCTGAGGAACTAGATTGGACTATAAGATGTTGGACTCTATGTTTAGTTTATGCTTGCAAAGAGGGAATCTCAACTGTACTTGATCAGTGGATATGCAACAAGGTGGAATATTCCACATGGGGCGAGGGCGGGGGGGCGGGGTGATTCCCAGTTCCAACGAAACTGTATCACATAATACAATGTAATCAATGAATAAAAAAATTAAATTAAATTAAAAAAAAAGAATTTGCACAGACTTCAAAAAAAAAATAAAAATAAAAAACACCCTACCCAAAGAAATGTTAAATAATGATGGGAATCTCAGAAAAGGGACTCATAATGTAAGCACCGTTGAGGATAAATGTGTAGCAGCTCCACTTATTTGCAGTGGGTCCATTGAAACCCCAGGGGATGCCTGAAAGCATGAGCGGTGCTGTACCTGAAATATACCACAGACTTAAAAATATATCTATACTTACATTTGCTTCCATCTTTTCACTTAAAAGCAGTAGGTTATGCTCCCTCCTCAGCATTTCTGAATTGCCAGCCTCACTGCTCGTGTGGTTTGGGATCACCATTGTGTAAAACCAGGACTACCTGAACAGGAACACTCTGACACGTGTACTGTCAATCTGATAACCGCCAAGTGGGGAGTGCACAGCACCACTGACTGAGGACGGAGGGATGAGATTTCATCACGAGTCAGAAGACATTGCCATGGCTGTCTTACAGTTCTGTTACAATTACTCGCAAATTTGACTTCCCATCACTAGCTCTCATCTCCATTGCTATTTCCTTGGACACGCCTTCCTCATTTCCCCTGTAGAGTTTCCCATAAACACAGTCCTGTACAGCTAATCCTCAAGGCTATCTTGTGACTTCATTTGCTTCTTTCCTTGCATATCGTTTGTTCTCCATCTTGAGGATGCAAACCGACTTTCTGCCTGTTTGCACTTCAGTAAATTCACTGACTCAGTACCTAGGTGCACATTGGGCAACCGGTAATTATTTATTTAATGAATGAATGAATGAGGCCAAGAAAAAAATAGGTTCAGGAGAACGGTCAACATCTCACCATTAACTATTACAACAGCAAATAGTCTGCCTCTCCTGGGGTTGGAAGGCTAACCTCTCATCCCATATCTTCTCTTAGTTAGTCCTGTCTCTCTAGCACCTACAAACTACAGACTGAACTAAACTGTTTCCATCACAAGGTCCTGCAAATTTTTCTTTAGGAACCGAATGCAGGGATGTGACAGAACAGGTTCCACTCTTCCATCTGTCTCAGTTCCAAGGGAATAAAGCACCCAACTGGTTTTTGGCAGGTAAGATTGATCTCTCGGGGCCCAGAGTGATAGCCTAGTGGCTAAAGTCCTCACCTTGCACATGCCAGGATCCCATATGGGTGCTGGTTCATGTCCCTGCAGCCTCATATCTCTGCTTGTGGCCTGGGAAAGCAGTCGAGGACAGCACAAGGCCTTGGGGTCTTGTACCTAGGTGGGAGACCCAGAGGGCGTCCTGGCTCCTGACTTCAGATTGGCTCAGCTCTGGCAGGTGTGGTCACTTGTGGAGTGAACTAGTGGATGTGGATGGAAGATCTTCCTCTCTGTCTCTCCTCCTCTCTGTATATCTGCCTTTCCAATAAAAATATCTTTAAAAAGAAAGGATTGATCTCTCAGGAGATATAATGTATTTTTCTTGCATCCTTGTGTTTTAAGAAAGTATCATTTGCCAGGATCAGACCATCTCTGACCATTATTATCATCCTATAGTTTCTTGGTTTTCTTTTCAATGAGTATCCTCTCAATTATTCCTCAAAATTTTCTCCAACTTATAGAGGAATAAATGGAGGTCAGGAAGCCTGGCATGCTGTCTTGCAGTTGGAAAGTGACAATGGAGGAGGTTGACTCTGGTTAGCTTGATTTGAAAAATAACAGTTTTCTCATCAACATGTAAAGGAGAAACTGCTTGGCTGCTTAGGCTTGAGCTTAGTGTTTTTGCCCCAGTGAGAAGGGCCTAGAGTGGTAGGTTTCAGTATGCTTCAATCTAAGTCCTTTTAAAAACATAATCACATGGCATTCTGTGTTTTTAATTAGGTTATTCTCTCCTAAACAGCAGATGTCTTTATATCTGCACAACAGTGTGGCCAGGGTACTGGAAAGTGGGGGTTAAATGACTAACAGGTCCCAATGGTGAGTAGTCAAAGGGCATTTGGAAGCTACCCCTAGGCACAGTTCCCTCCCAAGCCCACCTAGCATCCGGGGCTGGCTCCTCGTGGACCAGCGCCTGCTCCTGTCACTTCTCTGGTCCTTGTTCCGTGCCGAGATGGATGGTTTCATCTGTGCCTCTGCCATCACGCTGCCTTTCTCATCACTGAATTCAATAAATGAGTCTAACCAAAGTAAATCTGATGCAGGCTGGCTGGGCTGTCTCATATTAGTGCAGGAAATGCCACCGTCCATCACAGTTTGGATTTTTCCTGAGAGAGGCTATAGGTTCAGGGGAGAATCTGTCTTTTTTTTTTTTTTTAATAGCACATTCTGTTCTTCAAGGCAAGAAGGCAGATTTGTCTAAACTTGGATTACTCTCCATATAATTTTTTTTTTCTGGAGCCTGATGGGATACGAACCAACAGAAATATGTTAATAGCACATCGCTCACACAAAATGAGTTTTTAATAATAATTACCATCGATGGATTTATCACTGCTGGCTTATCAAGTGCTTATTAAGTGCCAGTTAGCATTTCTCATTACCTCCCCCAGTCCTCACACCGGTTTGCTCATGGAGGTATTATTTCTTCCATTTTCAATAGGCTCAGAGATATCTAGGAATTAACCCTCGACTACATAGTTAGAAAATGATGGGGAAATTTGGCTTGTGGTACAACATGTTAATCCATTCGTAATTCCTGCATGCCATGAATTGTGTGGTTTGAATCCTGGCTACTCCATACTTGCAATCCAATTTCCTCCTAATGTGCTTGGGAATCAGTGGATGGTGGATCAACTAATTAGATTCCTGCTATCCATGTAGGAAACCTTCAAGGAGTTCTTGGCTCCTAGCTTCAGTCTGGCTTAGTCCTGGCTAGGATAGGCATTTGTGGATTGAACCAACTGATAGAAGATCTATGTCTTTTCTTATTTTCCTCATCTCTTTCTTCCCCCTTCCCTCTATCATTCTTTCAAATAAGTACATAAATCTGTAAAAAAAAAATGTTAGGAGTAGGACTCGAACTATATTTTCTATAGTAGTGGTCTTCATCTGAGGATTATTTTACTTTCCTGGTAACATACGAAAAACAACTGTGGATTTAGAAAAAAGATTTATTTATTTTTATTGGAAAGGCAGATATACAGAGGGGAGGAGAGTCAGAGAGGAAGATCTTCCATCCGATGGTTCACTCCCCAAGTGGCTGCAAAGGCTGGAGCTGAGCCAATCTGAAGCCAGGAGCCAGGATATTTTTTAAAATAAAAAAAAAACTTTTTATTACAGAGCAGTTTTGAGTTTTATAGAGAAGTTGCTACAAAAGTGCAGAAGGCTCACATCTCTCTCACAGCCTGTTTGCCTTATTATTATAACCTCTCATGTCAACAATGAGTATGCTATATTTATAGAATTAATGAACCAATAGCAATATAATTATTTATAGCATTGTTCATTCAGATTTCCTTAGACTTTATATCATGTCCCCTTCCTTTTTCAGGACCTATGACACAATTACACTCACTCATTTCTTTTGGCTCTTCTTGGTCATGACCATCCTTCAGACTTTCTTAATGACCTTTACAACTTTGAGAAGTCCCTGTACACATGTTTTGTGGAACATCTCTCAAGAAGGATTTGTCTGATTTTTTGGGGGCGGTGTTATTAGATTTGGAAGAGCTGACTTGTCACTGTTGTTGTAGACCACAATCACTTGGCTAAGCTTGTGTCTGTCAGGTTTCATGCTTTCCTTTTTGATAAATAATTCATGTTTGTTTTCATACCTGGGTTTTGGAGTCTACTTCACAGTTGTTATAAATCTACCTGTATATGGGAACTTCATGATGGGCTGATTTTACTTTTTTTTTCAGGTTTTTGAGATAAAATGCCTGCATTTAACATTATAGCTAAAGATGTAATACTCTGTTCAATAAAGAGCTCAACAAGTAACAATTAAAAAGACCAACCTAGAAACACCAGGGAAACTTGTAGGTTGTGACTGGGAATAAAAAACTGTGTCACATAATATAATGTAATTAATGAATAAAAAAGAATGCATTAGCAAGGTTTCAATGCCTGGATTAAAATGAAAAAAAAAATTGATACAACTGCTACATAAGATAGTTTCCCCCAAATAATAAAAGCAACAATACCTTGTGAGCCAGAAATCTTAATACTGCACAACTGTCCAAAATATATGAAATCTATACACCAGTGTGCATTTCAGCATTATTTACAACAGCTAATACATACAATAATAATAATACTAAGAGTTGATCAATAGGTGGATGGATAAAGAACAAGCAGCATTGACACACAATGGAGATCAATTTAGATTTCAAATGAAGGCCATCTCATTATTTCTAACGATATGGATGAACTCAGAGGACATATGTTAACTGAAATAAGCCTGCGTATCTCACTTATATGTAGAAGCTAAACAAGTAGAATTTATAGGAACAGAGAGAAATATGATGGGTAATATGAAAGGGAGGTGGAGGTTTTGGAGATGTTGGTCAAATGACACAAAGTTTCACCAAGCAGGAGGAATAAATTAGAGATCTATTATATATTATGATTATTATAGTTAATAATAATCTATTATATACTTGAAAATTGCTAAGGGAGATTTCAATGTTCTTACTGTAAAAAAGGCAAATATGTAAGGGAATTAATATTTTACATAGCTTCATTTATAATTTCATGATATATATATATATAAATATATGTATTTGTAAGAAATGTTGTGTACTCTAAATACACATAAATTTATTAATTAAAATATATTTGAGTGTGATCTTGACTGACTTGACACTTGCTCAAACATCAGTGACAGTATTTTTGGGTTAGCTGAACTTTTAATTCAGTAGATTAATTTTAGCCGATCGTTCTTCCTAACATAAGTAGGACACAAAAAAGGCTTTAAAAGAACAAAAAGGCTGACCCTCCCCTGAGTAAAAGAGAATTCCTCTTGTTGACTGTGTTTGAGTTGGGACATTTACTATTTTTCTGTCTCACGTGTTGGAGTGAAGCAACAACTCTTCCCAGGCTTAGGGTCTGCTGACTTCTGGACTAGAGCCACATGTACTGTGGGCTCTGCTAATTGCAGACTTCGAGACTTACGAATCTCCACAGCCATGAGCCAACTCCTCACTTTATAGCACACATACACTTTGGTTTTGCTGCTCTTTGGATAACTCCAAATAAGACTTGAGGGAAAATCTAGCATACTCACAATGATCAATGATGTATAAGGGCTTGCGTTTTTGGGTCTCATCAACGTTTGTTTTCTGTTTTAGTCCCAGGATCTACAAACTATGCATGTAGACATACAGTCTTCTTCATTTGTACATGAAGTTTCGTTGGAACACAGTCTGATATGGTCATGTTTGCCTTCTGTGACTGTTTTTATATCATTGTGTGGGACTGAATGATTGCAGGAGAGACTGTGTGAATAGTCTTCAATGCTGAAAAACTGTTATCAGGTCCCTTCAGAAAAAGTTTGCTGTTCCTGCTTAAGACTCTTACTGACCTCCTTGAAGTTCTAAGCATCCCTTGAGTCTGGCACCATTCTACCTGAAGGCTTTAACACTCTTAGCTTAGGATGCTCTTCCCTTACGTATTTGCACAACGGACTACTTCATTGTCATATCTCTGGTCAAAAGCTACAGTTTCAAAAAGGCCTTTCCTTTCACTACTCCCAAGATAGTTTTCCTCCATACCACTTGTCACCATCTACTTTTTAAAAAATCTTTTAAAAATTTATTATTATTATTATCATCACTTTATACCATCTACTTTTATCACACTTAAGTCTCTCTTCTTCCATACTCGATATGAACTCCTGAAGTTCTGTTACTTTTTTTCTTTAGCTTGTTCATAGTTGACTCATGAGTGCATAGACTAGTGGCTGGCACAGAAGATGGTCCATAACAATGTTGGGTGAACGAGAGGAATCCACCACAAAGTATATGTCGGCTGTGGAACTGTAACTCTTGAAGAAAATTCCAGAGACTGAACTTCATGGATCACAGATTCACTCATTTTACATTCATGTCTAGCCCATGATACTGTCCACAAAAACCACATTGAATGAAATAGTAGTGAGAACAGAAATAAAATTAGAAGGTACTCCATTTCCTCAGAGAAATGAATGCAATGTTTTCTTTTAATCTTTTGTTTTTATACTTCTCCCACTTAAATAGTCATGTGCCATCCTTTGCTTACTCCCCTGATCCTTGGACTCTCCCTGAAGTCACTGCATTTGCTTTTCTTGGACATACTATCTCTTAATTCCCGTTCTATTTGTCTACAACATCACGATTCTAACCCTTTAATTCCAATTAGCAAACAGGAGTGAAAAGAATGGAAGAGAAGGAAAAACCTCAAGCATAGAGATTCTAAGTCAAAGTCAGTTCTCATGAAGAAGAGAAATTTGTCTCCTTGATTAAACAGCTCCTGGCAGTGTGCTGGACAATTTGGCACAGCCGTGTGTCTTCACTGAAGCAGATACTACGGGTTTACGTGTCATGGAGGAAAAAAAGGGTTGGACAAATCTTATTGCTTTCCCCTGAGACTCTCAACTGCAGTCTTATTTAATGATCTGCATAATGCTAAGAAAATCAAGCTAGTTTTCTACCTTTTTTTCCCTGAAAACAGTGGTTATCCCTCTGTATAAATATAAATACAGATACAGGTATGGATAAAGGTATGGAGTATATAAATATATAGGTATATGATTTTAGGTATGTGGAATCTACATATCCCAAAATATTTATCAGACTGAATCAATACTGACTCCTGTATGCTTTATTTAGACATACTGATCTATATTATAAGAAATTTGAGTCAAACTGGTTTTAGCGGGGAGGATATTTGTTAGCTCACATAACAAAATGTTAATGTGATGACTTCTAGAACAATGTGATTCAGAGGTTCTGGGTTGAAGAGATCCCCAGGTCCTTCAGCATCTATTAGAGAGACTCATCAAATCCTAGTTCACAAGTCCTGCTAGTGTCCCACCCATTTCCCTCTTAAACCCTGTTTTACTGCAACACATCCTTGCCTTTAAAATTTTAAACTACGAATCCTTGTCTTTGGTGAGGGAAACATATCAGGGACTTAGCTCTCTCAGTGACTGATGGGAGGCAGTTAGCATTACTCTGCAGAGGTCCCCAACAGAAATTCAGTTCCAACTGTGATCAGAGGCAACTTGCTTGATAACACATGTTTTTTTATTAATTATTTTGCATTATGTGACAGTTTCATAGGCTCTGGGAATCCCCCCACCTCTCCCCACTCCCTTCCCCCCTGGTGGATTGCTCCACCTTGATGCAGTATTACAGTTCAAATTCAATCAAGATTCTTTCTTTGCAAACGTATACCAAGCATAGAGTCCAGCTACTTATTGTCCAGATGGGTTGAACAGTTTCTTGGGGAGACCATTTCTGGTCCGAAGTTAGAGCTGGTAGAATATCATCACAGTCAACTAAGAGTCCCAATATAACATCAGCAGCAATTTGCAACATTATGGAATTAACATGGTTTTGAGTAACCAGTATGATAACACATGTTTTATGCACTGTCCTTTATCTTATCTTCTTTCTTTACCATTATTTCTTGGGATCACTTCTCTAATAAACCATTTGCAATCAATCATTTTTTTTCTCTAGCCATACCTCTGGAAGAATCATCTTCGATGAACATGTCACAAATCTAAACTTGATTAGACAAGATGGGGCACCTATCATCTTTATACCAGTCACTGCGACTAGAGCAATCAGTGTGACAACTGGTTAGCTTTGAGGCACATCTTCTGCCTTTGTGCCAAAATCATAGCCTAATCAAAAGCATGTGGACCAAGGTGGGGGCTTTGGGAGATGATAGTGGTTCACAATGGGTATTGAGGTGAATAAGTCCTAAGTAGCTTAGAAAACATATGCAGTAAAAGCCTCTTATAAAGTCAGCTATATTTCCATCAGGCAAGTATATGTGCATGATCATCTTCTGGGCTCCAGTTGTTTTGCCTAAACGTCCACATAGACTCAAGATTGGTAAACTGTGGCCTATGAACCAAATTCAACTGCCAGGTGGGTTTTTTCTTTTTTTTTGGTAAATAAATTTGCATGGTCACCTTTATATGTGCATAATTTGTGGATATTTTCAAGCTCTAACACTGAATTTGAGTAGTTGTACCAGAGCTCTTATAAGTTCCATCATGTGGAGCAACAGAGGCAAAGGATCATCCTAGATGGTAATTATAACTAACATTTCTTTACTGTGAAGAACATGCCAGACCTAATACCAAGTTCTTCCTGAATGTTATCTTATCTACACATTCCCGCCCATGTCTGTTGGATAAATATGCTTATTGATCCCCATTTTTGAAAGGAAGGAATTTGAGAAGATTGAGTTAGGTCACTTAAAGCACACAGGACTTTTGCTTGACAGAAATAGGGTTTAATCTCAAGTCTCTGGCTTTCCAATGAATGCGCTAACTCATCAATCACCAGACGGCATTGTCTCTGCAGAGATACTAACAACTCCCCTCTCCCCATCCCACCCCACCTCCACCTCTCATTGCAGGATGACACTGCATAAAAACACTGGGCAGTTTTTAATAAGACTTGGTAAATGGCTCTCCCAGATATAAGAATGGCATCAGGTACTACTATTTATATGTGTTTGTATATGTCTGCCTTTAAAAATTTCAGCTTCTTAGTATCAAGAGTATAATTTTTCTTTACATCTCTAGTGCCTGACCTTTGGTAGGTAGATATTGTCCCAAGTGTTACAAGAACTCAAGCGTAACAGGAAGAGGCACCATTGTCTTTGGCAGAACCGTGTTTACATTTTTAAAAATTTATATAAAGTGGACAAATTTTGCATATATCACAATGCAGATTTAGGAGTTTAGTGACACTTCCCACCTTCTCTCCCTCTCGCTAAATTTCCCTTGTATTCTTCTATTTCTTTATTATTTTTCTTCCTGATTTTTACAACCGCATGCCTTTGCTTCACTTCAGAATCACAGGCTTAAAAACTCCCTTCAGCAAGTATATCAACACATAGCAGGCAGAAAATAATAGTGACAAAAAGGACACACACACAAAAGCCCTACTATTCCTCAGGTGTATACGCAAAGGCTATACTCAATGATCAAATCTCAGGATATTAATCTTGCTCCTATAGAAGACATTTTTTGTACTCTGTGTAATAGTTATTACAGATTAGAGAAAACATGCATTTGTCTTTTGGGGACTGGCTTATTTCACTAAAGATAATGTTTTCCAACTATATCCATTTAGTTGCAAAAGACAAGACATCAACATTTGTTTATGGCTGAGTAGTAGTTCATGATGTATACAGACCACTCTGGATTCATACAAACTTTGGAAGACACTTTTAACCAGATTAATGTGCTTCTCCATAATCTTACACTAGGAATTTCAGTGATTTTCAAATACTTCATCCATCCAAGCAGCTACCTATTCACCCAGCTTCTAGCAGATTCCTGTTATATATAAAGACACTTGAGAAGGTTAGGGAAAATAGCATTAAAAATAAGTTATGTTTTGAGGAAAAATGTTTGACATTTATAAACATTACAAACATGGTTCTGGGATATTCACTTTAGGGAAATAAGAACTTAACAGTATTTTTTCTACTTATTGCTTGTTAAATTCCTTATGCAGTAATAGGGAAATAAAAACTTAACAGTGTTTTTCTACTTACTGCTTGTTAAATTCCTTACGCAGTATAGGATTATAATCTGTGATTATAAAGTAAATTAAAAGTATGCCATTGTAAAAAATTAACAGAAAAAATAAGAGGAAGGAGGGTTACAGATGAGAGTGAGACAGACAGTAAAGTGAAAAGTATCATTTTGCTTTTTTTTTAAGATTTATTTTATTTTTATTGGAAAGGCAGATATACAGAGAGGAAAGACAGAGAGGAAGATCTTCCCTCCAATGATTCACTCCCCAAGAGGCCGCAACAGCTAGAGTTGAGCCAATCTGAAGCTAGGCGCCTCTTCCGGGTCTCCCACATGGGTGCAGGGTCCCAAAGTTTTGGGCCACCCTCGACTGCTTTCCTAGGCCACAGTCAGGGAGCTGGATGGGAAGCGGGGCCATTGGGAATAGAACTGGGACCCATATGGGATCCCGGCATGTGCAAGGCGAGGACCTTAACCACTACGCCATCGCGGCCATTGCGCCGGGCCCTCATTTTGCTTTTAAATCTCTGTATATGAAATACTTAACATTTTTCCCTTTATATAAATAAAATTTTTCAAAGAGACAAAAAACTCCCGCAAAAAGCCCTTCATTCTTGAATGATGATCATCATTAATATTCAAGTATTTTTTTTGAGGACTCACTTTGTGTCTGGTATTGTGCCAGCTAATTTGCAAAGGCTATTTATTTTAATGATTCCAACAATCCCATAGCAAGGTATACCAATAGCTTCAACAGATAGCAAGGAACATAGGCACTTAGAATGTTAAGTGGTTTCTTCAAGGTCACCAAAGTAGCAAGGAGTCCAGAGAAGATTCAGGTCCAAGACTTTCTGATGCCAAGGGTTATTATTTGATCTACTGTGTAATTTTTCACTTCTGTCTCTGCAGAGCCATCTCTTAGGTGAAGTCATCTTTTGATGAAGTCCTTGCACCGCAAAAACTAAATTAGGACTCTAGAAAGGTTCTTTTTTCCTGTCTTTTTCAATTCCACTCTTTCTTTAACTGTGTAACCGCAAGTTGCCAGGATAGTAGTTTCTCTGCCAGCTTATTATTCAGTCTAGCACTCCTATAGACTGGTGACTATTTAACCACTGGATGCCTTTATTGCTATGGATTTATGCTCTCTTCTTCATTTGGGAGATAGAATAAGAGCCACTGATGAATCAGCGATGTACTGCTCATGTGGCATTTCAGAGGTGCAGCCAATTAAATCCATTGGATAGAAATGAACCCTATCATAGCTGCTGCTGTCAGACTTGTTTCTCTTGTTACTGGAAACAAACATGGTCAAATATTGCTTTCTAAAAGTGCATTAGAAACAGTATCTGCCTTGCTGAAGTCAGAAGCTGTAATAGTGGCTTTGGCTATTTTCTTACATGGAATGGATGACCAAGGAGGTTGAGGAAAGGTCCTCTTGGTCAAAACATCCTTCCCAAACTGAGTTCTGATCTCCTGGCTTTGGTTTAGTTCAGCACTTGTGGTAGGCATTGGAGGAACAATCAGACTATGTGAGTCTCTCTCTCTTTTTCTCTCCCCCCCCCCCAACCTTCCTCCACTCCCCACTGCTGCTCTGTCTCCCAAATAAAATAAGTAAATACATTTGAAACATGACATATCCACACTATTGGCATGGGTAAATAGTTACTAAGTAAACGGTTAGAAATGGCTCCCATGTCCCTGGCTATTGGAGAGGGTGTAGTACAGTCATCTGATGGCCAGCAGTCCTTAGCTATGTAAGCTGGCTATTCCAGGATAGGGACAAAATTCCCTGGTAGCATTTTTTTTGCACATACTTAGAAAATAAGATCACAGTCTGGAACTTCTCCAATTAAACCACTGTTTTTGTATCAATGAATGCTTGGTGATCACATTTTCTTATTATGCATGAATCAGGACCCAAATTAGACACTGCAGTTGGAAAACTATACTGGTTGCTACACAGTATGCTTTACTTCAGGGTTTGATCTTGAAGAGCTGTGTACAGTAAGTTTTCACATGCCCCCCTCACTACCCAGCCTTCTTGATAAGTTTTTCAATTCTATTACCTCCATTAGGCTAAGTTGCATAGCTGTATTTGGATACAGGTAACACCAGTTCTATGAAAATCAATGCAACACACTGTATAATTCATCATGCTGTATATGAGATGTGTACTTTTCTGCATAAATACATATTTCAGTTCAGTAAATAGTTAAACATATTAGCACGAAAGGTGATGCTACTACAACAGATGTATGTATATGAAATGCTTTGAAAACATTAAAATGTGGAAATTCTAGGAGAATAAAGTGTTTTTTCAAATAGGTTTATGGTTGAATCTATTTTTTGTGTCTCCAATTCTACTTTCTTTGAGGACCATTCCTCTCATTTTCTATATTTATCTTTATGGCTGCTCTCTTAACTAAGACCAAGAATTACCATGAAGTCTAGTTCCACCCAACATACCCATGCCCATGGTGTGGGTATGGATATTCAAAGATATCCATAGGCTAAGCAGAATCCTCCTTGGGCATTGCTGCTGGGACTTTCAAGAGGTTATATCCTTTTATGTTTGATCACTACACATGAAAATATGTAACATACATACGTGGAATGCATTATTGTCACCTTTTTAATAACATGACTAGAGAATTAAAATATACCCAATATGTATTGGAAACTGAACTGAGAGAAGGAAAAGCACGGATACCACAGGAGCCTCTAGAATCTGCTATGTCCAACATGTACAGCTCTTTAATGCCACATCTATCCTCGTATGTCACAGGAGATGGGTCAGTGTATCATTTTTGTTACACCTCATCACCCAAAGAATGTAAGTATATTATTATTATAATTTTCACCTACCACTTAGAGTATACCTTGGGATTCTCTCTCTTCCTTGGAGGCAGAAGTTAAATATTTTTTTTTCCTGAAATATTTTAACTTCCTTGTGGTTCTCTTTGAATGCAGAATTATTTTATATCCCTTGGTATAAACGTAGCCCAGTTTCCATATTCAGCAGATGCATTTTTAAGGATCGTTCACACAAACTTGTGGGTTTTAGATTCCTCTCCTCCACCACTGTAGTGTCCCTGAAATGTTTCACCTAGAATTGATCTCTGGGGTTATGCCTTTGAGAAATTGTTTCAGCTCAGGAGAACTCACACCATTGAGGATTTGGTAGGTGGAAAGAGCGTTGCAATGGTGCATGACCTCCACTGAGGGCTTTCCAATTTCAAGAGGATCCCAGCAAAAGGCACAGGCAGTGCTGTTCCAGTCTGCTGAAAAAGAACCCTCCAGGGTCTGGCCAAGAGCCCCACAGGACCTCTGGTGTTGTTCCCTGGGCTCTTTTCTGCTACAAAAAAAAAAAAAAAAAAAAAAAAAAAAAAAAAAAGCCCACCTGTCTGGGAATTTCTTTGTTCTTTAGCCTACACTCAGAATCTTTACCTTCTGTCTGTTAAAAATGCAGGTATGACTAGCATTCCTGTTGGAGAAGTTATGAAGAACAAACATTATCTTCCTCTTTCACCTGGAAAAAGTTTTCTAACAATACCTATGACTAACTTTCTTAAGTGACTTCCCATGAGAATGTGGCTTTGACCTTAAAGAACAGACTTTTACCTTCAAGGTGTGCGCCCCATATGAGATGTGATGGGACATGAAAGCTTATAAGCAAGGACTTCCTAGGTTGACTTAAACTTTCCCCTGACATCTGAAAAAGTCTGCTTATAACACACTGTCATCATCATTGGAATTTGGAGGAATTCTCTATCGATAGTTGATAATTATCAATTATAGATATCCATAACTATGTACACTTCCATACATAGATAACTATCATATCAATTTATGGAGGAAAAAGTGGCTTTTATGCTCTTCTGGAATTATTAAGACATCCAGTTCTTCCCATCCTCACTGCTATTCCTTTTCTGGGTCACCTTGTTTCTCACTTGGTTTAAGAACATCTAACTGGTTCAATTGCTTCCAGTCTTGTACTCTTGTACTTCTGCCTCAAAGTTTTGTTTTCATAAAAAAGTTTTGTTTTCACACAAAAAAATGAACAACAAAAAACAGTAATCAGATCATATTACTCCTCTAATCATGACGTTCCAAGTGTTCCACCTAACCTCGGGTGAACCAAAGTTGTCAGTGTAACTCACAGACAGCACATAAATAAGGTTCTTATTACATTTACGATTTTTCCTCTCTCTCTTCACTGTGCTTTTGTTACAACGATCTTCCTGCTATTTTTGATAGCCTGTGTATATTTAGGCATCCATCAATTTCAGGGCCTTTGCACTGTTTATTTATTTGTCCCAAATGCTCTGCTTTCAGATATTCTCATAATTAGCACCCTAATTTCCTTAAGTTCTTCTCTCAACTGTTATTTTCTAATACAGGCCATGCATGATTAGAGTTTCAAGCCCTAACATCTGTCATTTCATATGGTCCTTCTTTGTTTCCTGTTAATTTCATTATGTATTTTGTTATCATTTATTTCTCCAACTAGTGAGGAGCTGTACAAGGGCATCCGTGTGTGTGTGAGTGTGTGTGTGTGAGTGTGTGTGTGATCATTAAGAGACCAGTGCCCAGGAGGGTGACTGATACATGCAAAGTCTCAGTAAGGATGTGTGGAATGAATGAATGAATGAGTGGATGTTTAAAATAAGAGATAGGGATGTTTAATAGAGAGATAAACTGAAAGTGTATGTTCAAGGGTTTTTGAAGAAGATGTTGCTCCAAACTGGGGAGAGGCAATGATTTTATGGAAAAAGGGAACATCAAATACATATGAAAATCTGTTCATGAGTTCAAAAATAAAAGCTTGATACAGTAATGTGCTGACATAGAAAAAAGATGGACTCTTAGGTACCCAGAGCAAGTTACAGAGCAGCAGATTAAAAGTTACTGCTATAAACAAACTAGAAACAGAACTATAATGATCTGTATAAGCATTTATGTTTCTATATTTGTGACCACATACGCATACACACACACACACACACACACACACACACACACACACTATCCAGGAAAAGGTCTGCAAATTTATGCTTTTGGTGAAAAGAACTCTTTCTGTAAGGCACCAATCTTGATATTTGAGACTTTGTAGGTCATACAATAATCTCTGTTGTATAATAGTCTCTTTTTTTTCTTTTTATAAACAGTCCTATAAATTTCAGAAAAGTATCATTTTCTCAAAGAACAACAACAACATGTAACCTGTGGCCCCACAGATTGATGACTTCTGATCCTAGGTTTGGTAAGTTGTTGTAAAAGCATGGGCACTGGGAACAGGGAGGCTTTAGTTTCTCCTTTATATGTTACATATGGTTCAAATCATTTTTCAAGGAACATATTCCTAAAATTAATGGCTTAAAATGTGGGCTAAAAGGAAATACACCGGAAAAAAACCTCTTGGTATATAATATGTATAGTGTAAATATTTGTTGAATGAATGGATTTTCAAAGAAAAAATGTAGAAGTGAATGAATTGATGTGTTTCTTCATGCGCATCTAGTCCTGCTACACTTTGTGTAGAGTTAAGTAGTCTGTGAACTTCTAGTGGTAGCAGAACAAGCCAGAAGAAATGTTCTAGAACATTCACAGTCCTAGATACTGATGTGTTCTTCTTCTTATTATTATTTTTACTATTACCAGCTTCCACCATTTTGTGCTGAGTAACTTCTTACAAAAACCAATTATCCAGAATAAAAGACTTTTGAAACAGTGCATTTGTTTTGCATCATGTTTTGGGAGAATAAACCCTAGGAAGTTCACAGCAATATTTAGTTGTTTCCAGATTTTGTTTAGAACTTAAATGGGGCTTTGGACCATGAATATTAGTTCATTTTAACTGCACCTGACAAAGTATGAGCTGATTTGCAGGCTTGATATGTCAGGTTTTTTTGTAGAACATGTACTCTAAACTTTTTTGTATTTCATAAGAGTCTACTTTCTGACAGCATCTTTGCAAGGGACCAAAACAAAACATCTGAGTCCTTCTGGTGACATGAGACTGTCTTCACTTTCCCTCTAAAAGCTAATTAGATATCAGTAATGTAAATTTCAGATAATATTAGAGACTAATGCTGAAATTTCTAGTAATTGTTTTGCATATTCCCCGGCCATGCTTTAGTACCTACTCCATGTGGTTTCACAAAATGACTTATTTATCATCATCAATATAATTCTTATTAAAAACACACATTAGGCCTCCATCTGTACATTCTATTCTGGCATTGCAACAAAAGATTTGGGGAAAAAGAAGATAAGTAAAAGCCTTGGAAATTTGTTAACAGTCATTACTGAGATTTCTTTCTTTATTGGACAGGCAGAATGATATATGTATAGATGGAGAGAAAGAAAGAATTTTCCATCTATGGATTCATTTCCCCAACATTTGTAACATTCAGGTCTGGGCCAGGCAGAAGCCGGAAGTGGTCTTTCTTATGGGTAGTGATGGTCTGAGTTCTCAAGTCAGCATCTCCTGCCTTCCTAGGAAGCTGGCTTGGAAGCAGAGAAACTTAAATTCAACTGGCACTTTGATATGGGATGCTGGCATTACAAATGTTGGCTTAACCCACTTGGCTGGAGATATATTTTAATACTTAAAAGCTTATAACCTCTTAAACACCTGGATTTTCCACCATGTTTGTAAAAGTCTTCATTTTTTCTACTTGATTTTCTAATTTGATTTTCAAAAAAAAAATCTGTCTGAAGTCCACATGTCATTATTTCAGAAAAGAGTCATCACTGTCTCATGAAGGTTTGTTTTGGAATTGAAACCGTAACATTTAACTGTGACATATGCCATTTAAAGAATGCTATTTCACATGCTAAGGGGCCCAGGGGTGTGGAATAGAGGGTAAAGCTTCCAGCCAGTTTGTCTCAGTTGCTCTCCTTTCAGTCCAGGTCCCTGTGGGAAATCAGTGGAGTTCTGTAACAAGTCCTTGGGCCCCTCCCACTCATGAGAGGGATCTGGAAGACACTCCTTGCTCCTGGTTGAGACTGGCTGAGCTCTGTGCATTGCGGCCGTTTGGGAAGTAAGCCTATAGATGAAGGATTTCTCTTTCTCTCTTTCTAATCCTGCATTTCAAATAAATGAATACATGGCTCTTAAAAATGCTAAATAAAGCACTATGAGCAAATATCCTACTACTATATGCCAATTACTCTCTATATTCTTATCATAGTAGAAGTGTGAATTAAATTATAATGTAATGAGAAATTCGCAGTCTGAAGTCATCCTAAATGTGGTGGATCCTCACCAGTGCATAAAGTTTTTCAGTGACTGTGAAAAACATCAGAACACTTTGAGCCTTGAAGCTTTCTCCCAACAACCAAAAAGGAGCCCCAAATGAGAAAGCACAGCTAAGCATTTCATCTTTGAAGCTGCTTATTGAATTAATAAGACAAGTCAATTAATGAAAGGCTCTGTTGCTTCAGGATAAAGCATGAAAATGTGGAACTATTTACCATCTTGAGATCAAACAGCTCGGAGGACTATGAATAAAACATACTCCTTTCTCTACATTCCAAACAATTCAGCATGAGGCTTTTTTTTTTGGCTATAGATTACATTATATTCTCCTCAGACTTAAATGTTGAACCCTTAACCCCTCAATGTGACTGCATTCTTTTCTTTTCGATCCATTTCTCTTTCTCTCTCTCTCTCTCTCTCTCTCTCTCTCTCTCTCTCTCTCTCTCTCTTTCTCTCTCTCTCTCTCTCTCTCTCTCTCTCAGCTATATGAGGACACAATGAGAAGTCAGACATCTATAAGCCAAGGAGGAAACTTCATCAGGGACGAAATCAGCCAGCACCTTGGCCATGACCTTCCTGGCCTCTGTCCTTCAGGCAGTGCAGCCTGGGATGAATCCAGCTGGCAACAGTTTTCTGAGTAGTGCCTCAGAGAGGAGGTGGCAGTGGGCACAGGCTGGCATTCAGCAAGCTGCCTCTCTTTTTTTCCCCTAAACTCACTACTGAATCTTGCCCATGCTTGCAGCTGGGCAAGTGCAGCTGGGCAAGTGTGCATCAGCCCAAGTACTGCTCGGTATGGACAATATTTTATACCACTTCCAGTTCTGTCTGTCGGCATCTTGGAAATGCTCAGTTTGAGTGTTTCTGCTGTGTGTACGATGAACCAGAAGTTGGGTGGTCAGAGCCTCTCAGGTGTTTTACCCTGGAGTTCTTGGCTCCCTCAAAATGTGAATGAGATTTAAGGACTCTGAACTCAATTAGAAAATATTACATTTGGGTCCAGCACAGTAGCCTAGTGGCTAAAGTCCTCACCTCAGATGCACTGGGATCCCATATGGGTGTTGGTTCCTGTGCTGGCTGCTCCACTTCCCTTCCAGCTCCCTGCTTGTAGCCTGGGAAAGCAGTGGAGAATGACCCAAAGCACTGGAATCCTGAACCCGCATGGGATACCTGGAAGAAGCTACTGGTTCCTGGCTTTGAATCGGCTCAGCTCTGGCCATCATGGCCACTTGGGGAGTGAACCAGTGGATGGAAGATCTTTCTGTCTCTCCTCTCTATAAATCTGACTTTCCAACAAAAAGAAAACAAATCTTAAAAGAAGAAAGAAAATATTACATCCATATTTTCAGAAAATGTAAAGTTAGCATTTAACTCTATTATCATTGTATTCAGATAACCATAGTGATATTAGCCATGACTTTTCCATAACCACCCATGATTTTGCCAGCTAGAGAACTCAATATTTTTTCTTATATTACACTTATTTCAGATATTTCAAAAATATTGTACACTCAAGACTGCTTTAAAGTTATGATAGCTATCAAACCTGCTGGAAAGCTTGTTATTTAATGTTTTAATAAAAACACAAATGTTATTCTCTCTCAAATTTGATTTTTTAACATGCTTGATTACTAACTTTTAATGTGATTTTCTTCAAATTCTTTATAATTTATTTTATACATTTAAAAACTATTACGCTGAAAAAGGGGTTGAAGACTTCTCCAGACTCTCCAGTGTGTCAAGTGCATAAAAGTTAAAAATTTCAGGGAACTGGTGTCATAGTGCATTTGAGTTAAGCCAACACTTGGGATGCTAGCATTCCTGATTGGAGTTCTGGAGCAAATTCCAGCTGCTACATTTTTCAACTGCTGGCTAATGTGTGTGGTAAAGGAAGGAGGTTGGCCCAAGTAGTTGGACACCTGTCATCTCGAGGGAGACTTGGATGGTGATCCATGCTCCTGACTTCAGCTTTGCTCAGTCCTGGCTGTTGTGGCCATTTAGGGAGTGAAGCAGCAGGCAAAAGATCTCTGTGCCTTCCCTTTATCTCTAACTGCCTTCAAATAAATAAATAAGCAAATCTTAAAAAAAAAAAAAGAACAACAAATAAAAAAGAAACAAAAATGTTGGTGTCAGATAAAGGGAGCCTGTTTCAGAGCAACTTTGGGGAGACATACACGTTTGTTGGGGTGATCCTTGAGATGCTCATATTAGTCTCCCTAAACACAAAGATTTATAGGCTCTAAGAAAAGGATTGGCAACTTTGTGTGTAACAGACCAAGTTATGATTTGGATGTAGTTGGTCCCTCATAGGCCCACATGGTCCATGTGACAGAGCTGAGGTAGTAGAATCTTAAGAAAGGGGTGCTTAGTGGAAGCTAATGAGGTCATGGGGACTTGGCCCTTCCCAAGGGATCAATGCTGGTTTTGCAGAGTAAGTTCTTGCGTGCAGGAGTGGATTGTTAGGAAGCAAAGGCAGTCCCACACACCAGGACCCTTCAGGATATGATCCTTTGTCTGCTTCTCAATATTTTGTGAAATAGTCCCAGGGGCCGTCTCAGAGTCTAAAGAGAGGAGGCCAGCTGATCTTGGCTTTCAGCCTCAAAATCTTGATGCTAAATCAATCCTCTTTTCTTCATGTATTATCAGAGTCAAGTATTTTGGTATAATTAGAGAAAACTAATACAGATCATGTAGCTATTGTTTTGTTTTGGTCTTTGTGGACCAAAGGGTCCCTAGCAGACGGAAGCTCTCTCTTTGGAGGTCTATCTCTCTGCCACTCAAATAAATAAACAAATACAAAGGAAGAAAATCTCTACAGTTTGGAACTGATCCTGGCAATGTCACCAAGCTCCCCAGATGCTGACGTGTGGTGAACACCAGTGCAGATCCCTTGAAGGTCAGCACAAACAGCTGCCCTGAGTCCTACAGGGGGGACCATAAGCAAAAAATGAGATTTGTCCCTTCAGGGTGCTGGGGTTCAATTTACTCATTTCCACTAGATTAAAAATGAGATGGATATTTTTCACTATAGAAATATAGACCACTTCTCCTCTGACATATACCATATCATTTAGTTAGTGTTAAGCCTAAATACCTCTTGCTCAGAATTGAAAACTGGCATTTAAGGAATTGTTCCAGCCCTTTAACATAGTCCTTCCTTGTAACCTCCTCCCCCTCTCCCTCTTACATCTCTCATCTTCCCTCCTGACAAAGATTTACTGAGACGCTACTACGTGCCCACTGCATACTTTTCTGTACCCACTGAGGCTTATTTCAGCTTGCCTATTACACTTTTTGATTCTCTTTTAACATTTAAAAATAGACCGATTTCACAGTACAGTTTCAGGAGGCGATGGTCTTGCACATTTCTACATGGTGACCACCTGCTGTGGCTGATGACAGGGTGCCTTTGAGCTAGGAGAGGGATTCTGCTTAGCAACAGCCCCACCACTTCTAGACACCTAAGAGCACACCCATTATTTCACATATAACTGAATATTTTTACCTTGTAAAAACGTGATCTGTGGTGCCCAACCCAAGCCATTTGTTTAGAAACAAAAATTCTATACTCTGCACCTTTCCTTCCTCATTGGAAACGGATGGCCAAGTTCTCTGAGCATGGTATTTTGTCATCTCCCATTGTGACTTACATGTGAAACGTGACCCGTTGCTTGTTTTGGTAAACAACCTTGCAGATAGATCTTACTGGAATGCAGTCCTGTCCATTTGTTTTGTTCTATCTATGCCTTCTTCCACATTATGATGCCGGAGTTCAGTAGTTGCCTGCCAAGTCTAAAATAATTACTAACATTACTTTCAGAAAAAGTTGGCTACGCTACAGTTTGGATGTGTGGTGTAAGAAATCTGTATATATAGATGTCTGATACAACCTGGTTGGCTTCATTTTAGCATTTTGTTTAGACATTGTCTATTGTTGCCTGTGGTCTCCGTGTGCATCCTTGAAGCTCATTAAGCCATCCAGTGGTCCCAGCCCATCTATTTGGAGAGTGCAGTTTCAGTAACAGGAAAGCATGCAGAGATGTAAACCACATTTGTAACTCTTTTGCTGAAATACTTTTGATTTTTTGTAGATTTGAATCACAGCTTTTTTTTGGGGGGGTTCTTTTGCTTGAGTCAATTGTTTCTTTAAAGAATCATTAAGAAAACATTTTATTTCTCTTATTATGTAAATGTTGTTACCTTGCTAGGAGAACCAAATCACTGCTGGACGTTTCAGCCAGTCCCAATTTAATTCTGACATCATTGAACCATGAAGTGAAATAGGAATTATGATGGAGGGACACAGCTAATAGCTGGAGAGCATCAGACCATATTAAACATTACGATTGCAATAATCTACTTGAAACATGCTTAAGAAATTATGCTCACTTTGTATTTTCAGCCAGCAGGAAAAAGATCCAATTTATTGGACTAGAGCGAAATGCTCAACAGTGGGAAGATACCCATCAAAGGCTTAATCCTCTCCCAGGAAAAGCATGTCTGAAACATTTTCTTAAAAAGCTCTTCTCTTTATCCTCTACCTTCTCCACACCTCTGCTCAACCAACCAGGGCTTATTAAAACCAGATTTGCTGTCTACAAAGTGCTTACTCAGTAACACTTTTTCAATCTTCTTTTAGCCTAGGAAATGAACTTGCGTGTTGATCTTCATGGACTGCAGTTCTCATGGAGAGAAAATATGACATGTGTTCTGCCACAGTATCTTAGAACATGAAAATGTCCTGTAAGAAAGGATTCTACTGTGCTTATCATCTCCCATTTGTTTTGTCAGGTACTTAGAAGGTGCCAAGACTCTTCTACTAATAATGAGATCTTTAAGGGGATAATAATAATAAAAAGACAGTTGAGCTTGCTTTTTTTTATGATGCCAGAGTTCATCATAGACTAAAATAATTTCTATCTGATTCTTTTCAGATAGATTCTGGTTGAGGTTAAGAGCACTGAAATCAGAAGACCTGATATCTCATGAGAGCTTTATGTCAAGAAACTCTGGGACTGACAAGTGACTTCATTTACCTGGGTATTCAGTCTCCTCCTGTACCACATGGATATCACCATTAACTGAAAGCACATTTCCAACCTTACTATGACATTGGAGAAGCCCAAATTAAAGAGCTGTGTGCTCCACAAGGAACTCCCCCCAGCAAGGGGGCTCTTAGTCTGCTGCTCAGGAAGCCGTGGAATTCTTATGGAAATTTTTTTTGAAGATTTATTTTTATTGGAAAGGCAGATATACAGAGAGAAGGAGACACAAAGATCCTCCATCCACTGATTAACTCCCCAACTGGCTGCAGTGGGTAAGCTCAGCTAATCTGAAGCCAGGAGCCAGGAGCTTCCTCCAGGTCTCCCAGGCAGGTGCAGGGACCCCAAGGCTTTGTGCCGTCCTCGACTGCTTTCCCAGGCCATAAGCAAGGAGCTGGAAAGGAAGTGGAGCAGTTGGCACATGAGTTGGCGGCCATATGGGATCCCAGCGCATACAAGGTGAGGACGTTAGCCACTAGGCTATTGTGTCAGGCATGATTTCTAGGAATTCTCATTTATAATACTGATACATCAATCAAATATAACAAACCAATTTTAATATATGAAAGTTACTTGGAACCTGACAATTTACTGAAACATTATAAGATAATGAGAAAATAAGACATTTTACCGACTTGATGGTTGATATCAATTACATTATTGTTTATGTATTTGGATAATTGCATTTTGGCATGTTTTTAAACAGGATCGCTGTCAGAGGCATAGTCTGATACATATTTATGGGTGATACAATTTTTAAAAAGATAATCTGGTGACTAAATAGGGGTATGATGGAAACATGAAGGGCTGTTGAAATTGGGTGACGAATATATAGGAGTTCATTATATATATAATCCTTTGTACTTTTGTTTATTTTCCATAACTAAGAATTTTTTTTTTAGAGATCTTGCAAGGCGCTCTTGCTTCAAATAATCTTCCTGGAGTCCTCATGCCTAATTGGGGCCTTTGCCCTTAGAAATGGTGATTCCAAGTGCACAGTGACCAAAGTGAGGACCTAGTTGCTTTTCTAACAAATGCTTAGGCTGCATTGTCATGCGTTCTGTGACAAAGCACAGAACTTCGAGTTATCCCACAAAAATCCATCTCTCTGTCTTTGTCTTTCTTTTACATACATATTTCAAATGTCAGAAATTACAAAAACCAACATAATGAACAACATATTTCTGTAAATTAGAAAAAAATAGACTTCTAGCCTATCTTGAATTTTCTTTATAATAATGTCCCTGACCTGACCCACATCCATTATTATTTTTAGATAGATTTTTGAACAAATATGAGATTGAAATTCATTTTATTAATATATAATTAATTTTATGTTCAGTTGAAATATTAGATAAAAAGAGTTTTTATTTGCTATTGTAGAATTCAGAGTACATCGGTGAGGAGGTTCAAATAGCATTATCATGGAGAAGTACGTACATGTTGCTAATATTACAATGGGATCGAAAAATCTTCCATGCCATTTAAAAAAAGAAAGACATCTTAAAACTAAATTGGCTTCTTTTCTCTTTCTTTGGGGGCTATTTCCAATGTTTAAACTGAATATTTGATTCATTACAAATCCAATCCCGCAAATGGAAGTGGTCCCCAGGAGGCTACAGAATAGTCCATCCTGGCAGTGGCATTGGTGGAGATCAGCAGGACTGGATGTGGCTTTTGAGAACCCCTGGGCAGCAAGGCCCATCTTTTCTATGTGACTCTGGGTCATGCTTTAGTTTGGAAATGAATGGCAATGAAAAGGAAGCATTGAAGGACTTTAGACTTTCCTTGACGTCATCAGGCATCTGTGCGTGTTCACACTTAGAGGGGGATCCTGACGTAGACCCTGGTGTGAAGCCTATGGCACACAGAACGGGCCAATTAACCACAAACAAAACTGAGCACTCTTGCTGTTTCTGCTGACGCCAGCAGTCCTTGGTGCTTCTGCAGCTGCAGTACTCAGCCACTCCCATTGAAAGCCCTTCCCATGCTTGGAGGGCCTCTCAGTGGATGCTTAAAAAGGAAAAAAAAAAATACAGTAAGGATGAAAAAAAAAATCGAGAAACTAAAAAAGAAATCTATTTTCCTCCTAAATAGCTTGGAAGATTTTTTTTTCCTTTTAAATTTTACCTTGCTGCACCATTGCTAATCCCTCCTCCTTGAGAAACACATTTTTGACTCACATGAGATTCTGTGAAAGCTGAGAAATGCTGCACGTGCTCATCATATTTATTTAGGGGGAAAAAGTCAACTCCTGCAACTATTTCACAGATTCCTGCACATGAGAACACTCTGTGCTGCCTTCTTCAAGTTGGCTTAAGATGCAGCCGTGGGGCAGGGGCAGGGAAAAAGAGGACATGGCTTTCCATGGAGTGGACTCGATGCGGTAGTCAATGGTGGCTGCTTGCCAGTTTGGAAAATCCAGAAAATTGCAGTGCCAAAAAAATTGATCTGTTTTAATCATTTTTGCTTATTGTTAAGGCTGTAGTTCTCAGTCAGAGTACCCTACCATGAGAGCCATGTGGAAATTTGTTTAGTGATTTTTTTAATGGCTATCACAGAGGTTATGGGGTGCCCTGTGGCAGTTGAGGTGAAATGCTTTACAGCTTAGAGTGCGTGATTAGTAGTGCTCCATTGAGCATAATAGAAAACCTGTTTATAATAACCTGAGTTCATAAAGGAAGCCGGTTTGCAAAATGCCATTGTTCAGGATTACTGACACAAAGTTAAGTACTGTTAAAATGTCTACAATTCAGTTCTATTTAGTATGTTCCCAAGATTGTGGAACCATTTCCACTACCAAATTCCAGTATATTCCCCAAATAACTAGGTAGCAATCATTCCACTCTCTTCTTTCCCTCTAGCCATTGGAAATTAATCTTCTTTCTCTCTCTAGAGATTTATATTTTTGCTATAGATTTCATTTAAATAGAATCATATAAAATGCAACATTTAATGTATGACTTCTTTCACCTAGCATGATTTCAGCATTCAGTCATGCTGTGGTGTATGTCAGTGTCATTCCATTTTATGGTTGAATGATAGGCCACATTTTGTATTATTCATTCATCAGTTGTAAATGCATGTTGGTATGCTATTACTCAGGAGTAGGAGCTGCTGCTGTGGTGCAGTATGCTAAGCTGCCATCTGGGATGCCCATATTCCATGTCAGAGTGCTAGTTCAAGACCTGGCTGCTCCATTTCCAATCCAGCTCTCTGCTAATGCACCAAAGTAGCAGCAGAAGACGGCTCAAGTATTTGTGTTCCTGCTATCCATGGGGAGATCCCGATGGAGTCCTGGCTCCCGGTTCCAGTTGGTCAGGTTCCAGCTGGCCCAGTCCTAGCTGTTTTAGCCATTTGGGGAGTGAATCAGTGGGCAGAAGATAATCAATTCTTTCCCAGTGTCATTTTTGCATTTCAAGTAAATAAGTAGGTCTCAAAAATATTTAATTACCCATTGGAAAGACTAGAATATACTGCTTGGTTTTGAAATTTCAATAAGAATTAGTTACCATTTAAAGAAAATCATTTTATCAAGAGCAGCATGATTTTGGATTTTGAGTCATCAGTAAAGCTATTTGTTTCAATTTATATTTATAGATATTGTATTCTTGATTTTATAAGCGCACATCTACACCCATACACATGAATATTTTTACTTAGTCTGCATTTTAAAATATGAGGCATAATGTGTCAACAGTATCTGGATAAATTTCAGTTTTCTGAAATAGATAACTCATTCACCATAACTAGATAAAACTTATAATGGTTTTATATTACCTTTTGAGAGTATATATCCGAATGACTAAACTAATATATTTTTTACATCTCATGTATTCTTTTTTCTCCCTTATACTACATGTAAATATTATATTGGTTTTTCTTAATAACATCTTTTTTTGGAGCATAAAGTAATGCTAGAAATTTCTGTTATATAAAGGGAGTACTGGGTCTTGCACAGCTCACAATTACTGTTTTGGGATAAGATTATAATAAACTTATCTTGCTTAAAACTGTCCTCTGGGTCATAGATTCTTGGGCCATCCCTGCTGCTTTCTCAGGCCATTACCAGGGAGCTGGATGGGAAGTGGAACAGCTGGGACTTAAACCAGCACAAATATAAAATGATGGTGCTGTAGGTGGACGCTTAAACTACTGAGTCAAGGTGCTGACCCTTGGCCCATCCAGTTTTGGTCTTTTTCCGTTTGCGAAATTTTCAGCTCGTTTATCCTTGTACTTGCAGTTATATTTGATTAAGCGTTTCTGAAGTCTTTTTTGCCAATCTGTGTAATCAAGAAATACTGGTTTATTATAATGTCCGTGATTGTACTTCTAAGCATCACTACTTTACTATTTCATCACTACTTCATTATAAAAATTATCTTTTTGAGAAAAGAGAGAGAGAGAGAGGGAGATCTCCCATTCACTCATTTTCTCCTAAAAAGCTAGCAAGGCTGGGGCTAGGCTAGGTTGAAATTAGCAGATGAATACTTAATCCAGTTCTCCCACATGAGAGGCAGGAACCCAATTATTTGAATCATTACCTGCTACCTCCTAAGGTTTGCATTACCAGGAAGTTGGAGGCAAAAGACACTGCTAGGTATTGAGCCCAGGTACTTTAATGTGAGATGCAAGTGTCTCAACTGGAGTCTCAATGGTAGGTTAATATCTACCTCCATCACTGCATTCTTGATGTAAATGACTAATTAGAGTTGGAACTGTCTTGTCTCAACAATGGCCTGTGTACTCTGAAGATATGAAGAACACTAAAAATAAGAAAATTATTTCATTTTTGCTGGTGAATGATGATTTTAGGACAGTTAAGGGACATCTCTACATCTGAATTAAACAATCTAGCTTATGCAGTTCAGGTAATTCTTCAGAATTTATTATTTGCTGTCTCACAAAAAATGTGGCTTTGGAGAATATCTCTAATTTCAGCTTCACTGTACCCTGACAGAAACAAGCCTAAAGAATCACAAATTCTGAGAAGGGCAAGAACGAATAGGCATGAATCTTTGATGGCACTCCTAATACTTCTGGATTGTGCAGGAACATCATCAATAAGAAACACACTACCTTCTAAAGCTGTCAGAGTTTGTTGGATAGTTTTTTAACTAAAGTTGTTTGGCGGGCCTGGCGCTGTGGCCTAGCAGCTAAAGTCCTTGCCTTGAACGCGCTGGGATCCCATATGGGTGCCGGTTCTAATCCCGGCAGCTCCACTTCCCATCCAGCTCCCTGCCTTGGCCTGGGAAAGCAGTCGAGGATGGCCCAAAGCCTTGGGACCCTGCACCCGCGTGGGAGACCCGGAAGAGGTTCCTGGTTCCCGGCTTTGGATCGGTGCAGCACTGACCGTTGCGCTCACTTGGGGAGTGAAACATCGGACGGAGGATCTTCTTCTCTGTCTCTCCTCCTCTCTGTACATCTGACTTTGTAATAGAAAAATAAATAAATCTTTAAAAAAAAGTTGGCTAGTTTGTTATTAAACTGCATTTGTAGTAAATTTCATGTATTCTTTAGAAATGAGTTTAATTTTCCTCATACATGACAGTTCTTTAAATACTTCTCTCACTCTTGATCTGCTTATTTTTTTCCCACCAATCTAAATATTACGTCTCTAAACTGTTTCTGATCACTACATCTGCTGTTGTCTCCTGTTGATTTGCTTGGACTTACTTCAACCATGCCAGGTAGTCGATGACCACTCTGATCATGGATGATGTGTAAAGCAGGTCTGCATGCTGCTTCAGTACCCTTGTTTACAAGGCTGGCAAATGAAACACTGGAAAAAACACAGTCTCCACAGAACGCAGGATTCTATTACTAAGAATCGCTCTCTAGGACTCAGTGGGCCCAGGAATTAGAAGCATTTGAGAGCTGTTATTAGGGGTTAGAGCTAACACACCTTTTTATATCCTCTTTTCTGTATATGAGATCAAGAGTCAGAAAACTTTGTAATGATCAGGATCATATGGTGAGCATTTTAGGCTGTCAGTGCGCTAAGGCCTCTGTTGCAAATATTTAACTGCTACCTTAGCACAGAAGCACCCACACTCACTATGTAAACAAATGGCTGTGCCCTAAGGATACCTTATCTTAAAAAACAGGCAGGCGGTCAGAGTTAGGCTAACAGCATAGTGTGACAATCTGCGGTCTAGAATCAGGCTGCCAGATCTAGCTATGGCAGGCTGAGAGAGAGAGAAAACCAGAGAGAGAGAGAGAGAGAGAGAGAGAGAGAGAAAACCAGAGAGAGAGAGAGAGAGAGAGAGAGAGAGAGAGAGAGAAAACCAGAGAGAGAGAGAGAACGAAAGCTCCCATCTGTTGATGTACTCCCAAACCCTACAAGAGCCTGTGCTAATCCAGGCTAGGTGCTGAAGCCTGAAACCTGCAGCCAGGAAGTTAACCCAACTAAAGTTTCCTATATGTAGAGGTCACATTAAATCACTTGAACCACTACTCCCTCCCAAGTTCTGCATTGGCAGATGACTAGGGCCAGGAGCAGAACCATACAATCTGATATAGCATGCAGGCACTAGCTTCTTAATGGAGGCCAAACTTCTATCCTTATCATTAAAAAAAAAAATCTTTCAGACTAGAGAAATGGTGAAGCCAATGAAAAAAATATCTGGCATAAGTCTTTTTCCCTGGTGAACACAATAGGATTTACTATTGACTTGATCATCCACAAACATTCCCTTAATGAATCACTCAGAATGTTGAGCTGGGTTGACTTCAGGGTCACTGGTTCAGAGCGTTCAGAATCCAATGTAACTAATTATTTAGTCAACTCTAACTTGCGACCCATCTCCCCAATTCCTCAAAATTCTTAGCATTGGGCCCGGTGGCGTGGCCTAGCGGCTAAAGTCCTCGCCTTGAAAGCCCCGGGATCCCATATGGGTGCCGGTTCTAATCCCGGCAGCTCCACTTCCCATCCAGCTCCCTGCTTGTGGCCTGGGAAAGTAGTTGAGGACGGCCCAATGCCTTGGGACACTGCACCCGCGTGGGAGACCCGGAAGAGGTTCCTGGTTCCCAGCTTCGGATTGGCGCACACCGGCCGTTGCGGCTCACTTGGGGAGTGAAACATCGGATGGAAGATCTTCCTCTCTGTCTCTCCTCCTCTCTGTATATCCGGCTTTCCAATAACAATAAAATCTTAAAAAAAAAATTCTTAGCATTGCCACGGCACATTTCTGATAGATTTTGTTTCCTCTGCCATTAGTAACGCAGTTCCTCTTGACCAAGTGCTGACATGCTAGAGTCTGTTCTCACTGGCTTTGTTTACAGTCCCTTGCATGCATTTCTTCCCAACCGCATGTTTCTGTCTGAAAATCAGCAATAGGAATGTTTTCACCACAGAAATCCATAATTACATGACTCTGGCCTGGGCACTGCCCCGCCCCCACCTTCACTGCACTGGAGGTAACTGGACCACTGAATCGAGACGAATGTTGTGGTGTGAACCTCTTCCCTTAGGTTTCTTTCTTTCTTTCTTTAACAATTCTCCATCCTGGCATTATTACCTGGAGGTAGTTTTTATTAACACAAAAGCAACAGGTTACTTGGAGCAAAACTTGAATTCTCTATCACCTAACAGAATCACATTCAGGCAGTAGACTTGTCCTTTTCTTGCTTTGACAGAGCTACACAAAGCTTTTCATGTTGCCATTAGCACTTCTGCAAAGGCATCAGTCAGTGGGGAAATTGAGCTCCTTTGGTATGTTCTCAGAGGTCTCTATCACTCACATGCAACGGATTGCCTTAGTTGCATCTTTCATCTATGTCTTCTGAAACTCTAAGCTGTTTCTGTGTTTCATCTATCATATTTCTCCATGGTTGTCATCTGCTATTGGCTGCAGTGAATTCCAATTCTACAAATGGCTTCAAAAATTGAGGTAATCCTCTAAATTAGGACCTAACTCAGGACTTGCTTTCTAACCCAGAGCATTAACTAGGGTTCCAGGCTTACTCTTTAATTCTGGAAAAGAAAATATTAGCATTGAGACAAATTCAAATTCTTCTTATTAATAATTCAGTTTCTCAAAAAACTAGTTCTCCTTGGAACAGATTGAATTATATAAAACCAAGGCTTTCTTTCCATAGCTTTCCTCTCAGAAAGCAGCATACATATATACATTTTAGGAACAAGATCTAGAAACTGCATTTACTGAACAAATCAGAAATCAACTGAAGTAACTTTTTGAGAGCCAATTCTAAGTCACAGGCTTCTCCAGCAAAGAAACAACACTGTTCACGGCTCTGTTTAAGTCTCTGACAAAATAAATTTTCCATGCAAATAATTAGTAAATATGAGTAAATGTCACAAAGTTTTTGGACAGTGACGTTAAATGTTAAATTAATTTTGGTGCAGAAAATGTGGAATTTACGCATACAAGGGGTTCTTTTAAAAGTTCATAAAAAACATGTATGGAAAAACTGGGCCTGTATTTTAAAACATTTTTTGTGAGAAAATAGTATTTAACTACTGTTCTACATGACTTAAAAGATTTATTTGCTTGTTGATTTATTATTTGCGAAGGTTAGTGACACACACACACACACACACACACACAATTTTCCACAAAGATTTACCTTCCCAAATAGCCACAACAACTCAAGAACTGGGCTGGTTATATGCCAAATCTAGGAGCCAGAAAATCCATCTGGGTATCCCACATTTGTGGCAATGACTCTTGAATCATCATTGGTTGCTTTTCAGGTGCACTATCAGGAAGCTGGGTCCAGAATGGAGTGGCCAGAATGTGGATGCTCCAATCAGTGGCTTAATCTACTGTGCCACTTCTCCCCTCCATGAACTCTCTCACCTGACAACCTCCTTGATAATCTGTCTGGTTCTACCTGTGCACCCTTCAATATGTTTGCTATTCTAGAATGACAGGTCATCTCAAAACATTGCCTTAGCTGTGTGTTTGCTTAGGAAAACCTTGAGACAAAGATGTGAAGGCAGGACTAAGAGAATAAGAAACCAGGAAGCTCCTGTTTCCATCATATTAGTATGCAAATAGCAACAAAGTACAAAATAAACACACTTTATCTACTGATAAAGGGATCCTATCATCCACCTGGAATGGCCTTTAATTCTGATAAAATTTCCCTGCCCCAGTCATTGCAGACATTTGGGAGAATGAACCAGTGGGTGAGAGAATCTGTCTGCCTTTCAAATATGTAAGACTATTTAGGGAAGAGAGAAAAGTAACAGCTGGTTCCTGTATTGCAATTCCCACATTTCAAGATCTCGATAGTTCTTGATTACCACAATGACAGCTCAAATACTGAATATTTTCACATTTCCAAGAGTTCTACTGCATAACCCGTGTGTCAGACATATCTCAGAGTTGCCCTCCTGGGAGCAAGAAAATAGGGGAATCTCTGCATCGGTCACTTCTGTCAAAGATTAGCAGGTGCTTTCCTCATTGCCTGACACACGTCTGTTTTTCCCTGCATAGAAACAGGAGCTAGGAAGAATGGGGCTACATACCAATAGTCCCTGCTCTAAACGGAAACCAGAGTGTATTCTTCCCTGCTGAAAAATACCTTTTGCATGGGTTCCTGTTACATTCCAGATAAACCCCAGATTCTGCATCATGTTTACACATCCCTGTGATCTGATTTCAGGGTTACTTGCATCCTAGACATCTTAGTGAAAGCTGGATAGGAAGTGGAGCAGCTGGGACTTCAAGGATGCCTCCAGCACGGGATGTTGGTGTCACAAACAGCTGAATTTTCTGTACCTGGCTCCACATTTTTTTGTTGTTGTTTTCATCTCTTCTCTATACAATAAGTGAGTCCTGTTATCTAGTACTACAGCTGACATAATGAAAGGACTTAATGGATGCTTATTATGTATGATTAAGTGAATGAATAACTGAACGAAAGTGTGTAATCCAGGGTTTGAATGGAGACACCTCTGCAGTAATGCGGGGAAACATGTGAACCAGCTTGGACAATTAGCCTGAACGACAAGAGAGCTGAGAGTGGGGGAAGTGGCCTGGCTATGACATTGTGTGTAGCTTCTGGTAATTGTATTACACAACAGATGATTGGGGCCATTGGCAGGTCAAGTTCTGGATAAACATTCTGGACACCAACAGAGCACTGTTGCTAAAATGCAATGACTTGCTTGTACTAGGAACGTTGCTCCAGTGTGGGTTATTTGGGAATTCCCAGGGCTTATAAAGCACTGTCAGTGGTACTGGCAGATGGAGCCATCTACACAGAGGGGCCGGAATCTGTTTAGTCTTCAAGCTTTCTAGAAACAGTATGAGGTCGAAGCCTTTATCTTTTTTTCCCCCAAATTTGTAAGCCTTAACTTAGGTTAGCCATGAAACAGGGGACTTTTAGAAGAATGGTATGAACAGTAACCTGAGAACAATAACAAGTGCTTCTCTTCTGCTTTACATTTGCAAGACACTTCCACTTTCTCTTTTTCCCTTGACCTCCTATAATCTTTTAGTTTTGTATTGTAATCTTCATTTTATAAGGATAAAATTTAGGCATTTGTCCTCTTTTCTACATGGTAAATGGAAACCAGACCTGAACTTTTAAGGGAGGCTGTTTTGTTTATAAATCCACAGCTCCTTGAAATAGACATAGTGCCTGCTGGGCCTGGGACAGAGGGACAAGCGAATGTGATGAGGAGGAGAGTGGCTCAGGGGAGCGGGAAGAGAAACTTGGAGAGCTTCTTGGTCTGGCTGTCTTGGGAGATTTTTCAGGTTGGGGACTAAATAAACCCTGAATTGCCCTGTGGTACAGGACACACAGTTAATGCAGAGGGAAAAAGTCACAAACAGAATCATATCAGGCAGAGGGTAGAGGCTGTTCCTAGTGGGCAGTCATCCCCAGCAATCTCAGAAGTGTACACAGTTCTTCAGTCTTTCCATACCATCTGATGGGATCTGCCAGGTTACACTGCTTCCTTCTACTGCCATGCTGGCTTGCTTCCTACAAGGTTGGAGCCTTTGGGAGTTGAATCCATTCACTCCATTCTAGTATGTGTTTGGTCTCTGTTAGCAATGTTGGCGTGCTTCCATCAGAAGGAAATATCCGATGGGACATCAGCATGGCCACTGCTATTAGAGAGCACCTCCTTCCTCCCATCCACTGGTTCACTCCTCAAATGTGCAGGAGACCAGTCCAGATCCTCCTCATAGGTGGGAGGGACTCAAAGATCTGAGCAATCCCTTGTTGCCTTTCAGGGCACATGTTAGCAGAAAGCTGGAATCAGGAGTGTAGGCTGGACTCTTACCCAGACACTCCCACATGAGATACTGTTTCAAGCGGCATTTCAAACTTTTTATGGGAATACTACAACATAATAATACTGTAAATTTAAGCTAGAATTTCATACTAGTGCCTCACACACAGAAAAGACCTTAACAGGTGTACCTTAATTTGTCTTATTAGGCTAGATCCTGTAGGTCCTTCTAGACCCTGTTAAAAAATTACCATTGAGTCAATTAGAACCCATTTAAAATTTTATTTGCAGACTCCTGTAATAGAAGAGAACCCACTTCCAACCCACATCATGATGTTAGGCCACACACACACACACACACACACACACACACATACACACATATGCCATGACCTGTTGGCTGAGAAACACTTCTATGGAAAAACAGAACTTCAGGTTTTCATAAGGAATGCATGTGAGACTATTTTTGGGTTATACCTTCTCTAAGAAGAAGGCAATCAGGGATAAATGTTGCTTGGCCGGTGAAATCAGTCAGTTATGGCTACAGTCCTGACCATTGTGCTTGGTAGTATTACTATTTTTTAAATAATGGAACTAGCTACCAGAATAACTAAATGAGAGTGTGATGTCCTTAAGTAAAACAAACTATTTATATAACTCAAACCAATAAAAGCTACTCATGGGCCAATGAGGCACGTCACGACATCCAATGTGTTGTCCCTTTTAAAAGAAAACAAAATCCTACACTATTCAATCTGAAGTCTAAATTTTTCATAGGGGATTTATTGGGATGCATCTCTGTACAATTAATGGCCTCTTCTTTACTTTGTAGTGTGCACATAATTCTGTTTAATCACTATGGAATTATCCCCTGGGGTAATACCCACAGTGCCTTTTACCAGGTTTTCTTGATAGATGGAAGCGGCTTGACTGCTATAATATACTAATACCAAAGCTTTTATTTAGAAGGAAAAGCACACATGAAAAGAGACATGACACTCTTTGTTATCAAGCAAACTCTAACAGCTTTTGAAGTAGGGTCTTTAAGCTTAATTAAATGAGAAAGGCTTGTAATGGATGATTTTTAACCTCTTAGGAAGGAGCATATAACCCACGCAAGTGAGAAAAGTGCTGAATCTCCTTAGGTAAATAAGTTTTGAAATCCTCATGACCTACTGTATCAATGATCATGGCAAGGCCGTATAAAATAGCATACTGAAAAATTACTATATGGCTCGTTGAAAGTTACACTCAATTTGATTGAAATTGATGTTGAATTGTGTGTTGAATGTAGTACCTCTTAGTGTGGTTTGACAAGTCTTTTAATAGATACAACTAATCAGCCCCAAAAGAGACTTACTCTACTGGAAAAGATTTCTCTTAAGAAATAAGCCACATTTTCCCATTTGCCAAAAGAGAAAATAAACTCTTTGCATTTTCTCTAATTATGTTATAATATTATTCATCATACTTGATGCACGAGTTCAAAATCAATATTAGTCATATCACACTGAGCCCTTTATTACCAGAAATATGTGATAGAAGTTTCTACACCCTAAGTGTTCATATTTAATAGGCAGATGGTAGCTACTGAATTTCCACAATCTGGAGCAAGTTAAATTTAAAGTCAGTTTGATGGTTCACACATTTGTGCAAGGAACTTGAATAAAACCATCCTGAATTTGATGACATTTACAAATATTTGTACTGTCTTGTAGGATGCCTGTCTGATCCCGATGAAGTCTATTTCTTTTGCCTCTTTCCCCAGGTCTTTTCAAGAGAGGTTGTTGCATGAATTGACCCATGAGATGTGAACTGATAGGAGTACACCTCTGGACTAATTCTTTTATTGGTATAAAGCTTCAGGTACAGAACAGGAAAAGCTGTGAATGCCTCATACTGCGAGTTGTGAGAAATATATCCTTGTGTAAGGCCTGGTAAAAGAAAATAGCTTGCTTTTTTTCTTATTGTATTTTCATTTGTGATCAATATTTTTAAAAAGAGCATTCCAAGGAACACTGATATCATAGTGAATGCCGCATGTTCAGAGATTTTAAGGCAACAATAATGCTGTCTTTTCCACCTGGAATGAACTCATCTCTTTAGAAAGGCTAATAAATTGTATATAAAATCTAAATTTCTTGAAAGATGATTTTCTTGAAAGATAAAAAAAATCCAACCGTATAGTGATTGTATCCTGAGGTAGAAATAAGTTCTTGCTGCATTCTATTGTGCAGAGAAATTATAATGCAGAGCCCAGTGAACCATCAGTGTGTCTAGATTCTAGAATTTCTTTATTTGAATCCCCCCTGTTCTAGTATTTCTGGAAGATTCACAATATTTTTTTTATGCATTAAATGATATAATGACTCTCCTGGTATTCCTATTTTAGCTTGTTTAGAAATATTTCTCCATTATAGACAGAAGATTTTTTTCTCTCCATCCTTTTCATTTGTACTTTTCTAGACAATTATTTCAGTTTATAATGAAAGAATTTTTAGTGTATTATTTGGTATATTCATAAGGACTACAAATTTACAAAACTTAATTTACAGGTATGAGTGTAGGCTGTTTCAAATAAATGTTTTTGAAAGTGTTTGGGAAGGCAAGTTTTACAATTCTTTTTCCATTTCTGAATGATTTTACAGACTTTTAAGACTAGGATCAATGTATTTGGTTAGACTTCTAACACATTTGTTCAGACGTTGGCCTATGTTGGTAGAAATCAACGTGCCTCTTGATTTCACCTGAGATTTAATATTACAAAGTCCAGATTATAAGATCTATTGTATTGCTGTCAGTAGAGGAAGCTCTAACAACTTGTATTTCAGCGGAAAGGATTTAGAGAAAGTAGATATGCTTGATTTATGATAGTGTAATGATAGCAACAGAAAGGACCCTTTATCCATGTGGGAGACCCAGAAGAAGCTCCTGGTTCCTGGCTTCAGAACAGCTCAGCTCCGGCCATTGCACCACTTGGGTAGTGAACCCATGGACGGAATAGCTGTCTCTTTGTATCTCTTTTTCTCTGTAAATATGACTTTCCAAAAATTTGTCTTTTTGAAAAAAATCATTTCATTTATGATCAATATTTTTCGAAGAACTGTTGTGCTATCTCCATGAAAACAAGAATTTGGGTAGATTCATCCTTCCAGTAAGTATCAACTTATTTTGGGGATGTGAGCCCCACATTTATCATGTCAGTAACCAATCCAGAAGGCTAACGAGATTGCATAGTCCATCTTGTTGACAGACGACATTGCAGTTACAGCAATAGATTTTGAGTTGGTTGGGAATAACAACCAGCATGGAAGTGAAGACCACATGGGGAAGTTCAGGCTACCTGGGAGTTTTGGAGCAGGTTGTCTTTGCACTTGGTTAAAGCTGATTCAGTAGAAGCACATGGCAAATAAGGAGGACAAGTAGGTTTACAAAGAAGTTATTTACCACTTTAATAGAGCTGTCCAACATTGGGTCACATAGAGCATCCTAAAACCTCATTGCTTTCATAGCCTTCCTATCTCACCAGAAGAGATCTGAATTCTCTAGGAAAAAGCAAATCAAACATAGAAAGAGATGCCATGATAAGACTTGTTGCTACAGCACTATGTAAGTTAACGATGCCAGACTTTGGATTTAGTTAGAGGACATTTCTGCAGTCTAAGACAGCTATACAGAGCCTTAAGACATTGTATTTACAGAACTAATAAGGGATCTACATCCTATCACAGCTCTGCAAGAGTCTTAATAGTATGGTGGAGCAGTTCCCTTAAGAATCCTCATTTTCTTATATGTGGAAAAGCTAGTAGTTCTAAAAAATAGTTTCCTGGAAGAGGTTAGAACGGCTATTATATATCAATTGAATATAAAGTATGGTTATGTAAGCCAATCTTGCATGCTAATATTGCACAGGGTAGAAAGCAATAAAACAGGATGATGTGCTTCCTGGGGCCATGTAGTAGAAACAGAAGGAACCTCTTGACTCAGTATCATTGCGATGCCTCAAATTCCAGGAGTCCACTTGTAGCTGGCTTTCCAGTGGCAGTGCCATGTTGAATTCCCAAAAGTGCACATATCTTCCTTGCAGAGAGAAAAAAAAAATGACAAAACCAAACCAAAACAGACAAGACATCCAAAACTCAAAGAGATAACACCAGCCATTTCAAACTGTGACACTGTTCGTTTTCGAAGAGAATATATAATATTTCAAAATATTATATATACACATGTATTTCAAATGGTACAAAGTAACTGTAGATCCAAATCAGAAGACAGTTGATCCTTCTTCATGATGCCCAAAGTGTTCACCAAGAAAACCCTTTGTGAAAATCCACTTTCCAGAAACTCCAAGTTGCCAGTGTTCTCATCAACAAATGCTTCATCACACACAGTAAATGCACTATGATTATCTAGTAACCAAAGTGCAAATAAGAAATCCATTTGGTTTGTAAGTGAGTAGGATGTTTGAAATTCTCAAAGTGTGTTTTCCACAAGGTTGGTTTTCCTGTGTTACCACAAAAGCTTCTGTTAGGTTCTTGGGTGAATCTGAAACCAAAGAAAGAAAGAAAGAAATTTCAGGGACAGAAATACTAAGTGAAGACACAAAGAAATGTGATCATGCAGTAAATGAGAACATCGTGAATTTTGATGATGCTTCTTCCTTTAGATGATCTGAAGTTGAAACAACTCTTTTTTTTTAAATACAGTAGTAGTTCTCAAATGGTGATCAAGGCATATTTGACAGGGTATGATATTTTCATCAATGCATTTGATTAATTAGTGTTGTAACCGAGGGGAGACTCTTGGAACAATTTCTGTCTGGAATTCTCTTCACGAATGTGTGACCTGTGCTGCTGCATAGAGATCAGTCCTATGAGGGACCTCACAGTTGGTTTACAGCAGTGCTGTCATTGACTTAAACTCATTGATAATTTTTGAGTAAAAATGCTTCATTTTCATTTTTCACTGGGACTTTCAAGTGATACAATTGTTCCTGTGCCCATCTGGTGTGAATTGGACCTAAGTAGGTCACCTCAAGGTCTTGGCAAGGTGGGCTGATGCAGAGGGGTGGTGTAAAGCTAAGTTATCACAGAGGTTAGACTGTATCTGTGTAAGAACAAATGAGAACCTGGCAAGAAGAGGAAATGTTCTACTGAAGGACACAGTGATAAGGCCGATCAAGAATACACTTCTATAACTATTGAGCTCACTTATTTCACTTGAATAAGATTCCCCAAATCAAATATTCAGATATGCATGCACAGAGAACTACTGGTTTACAGTGTAACTAATGATTGTCATAGAATTGAAGTCTCTAAAGTCCAAGGACTTATACATTTTTTTTATCATCTTCAAATTCTTCGCAGTGTTACAAATTGAGGTCTTGAAGCCCAGAAGTGAAATCCATTTGAAGCTTTTAGGGCAAGGCAGGAAGAGCAACAAAAGTTTACATTCAAAAGTTGGTTTGGCCAAGGTCAGAGTGTATGAGAAATTTCCATGCATTCATTTTTGCATCTTTTCCTTTGGCCTTATTTCACATCCTACATTCCTGTGGCCTTATACTTTTGCTTACTTTGGGAAAGGAAGGATCGGTGCTTCAAAAACAGAATGGAAATTTTCTTTTTGTTCCTCCGCAATCAAGCCTAATCTCTATTCTCTGTGGAAGACCAGGGCCTCTGTTATGTTGACCAGCACATCCAAAGATGTTAACACCAGAAATTTCGACAGCAGTGGCTTTAATGTGTTTAGTGGCTAATGAAATGAATCTGAGACAATGGTGATGGTACTTGGTTTATTTTTCCTTTCTTTCAGGAATCTTGGAATTTCTCCAAATTTTCAAGTTTATTAATGCTTATTTCTTATTTTCAATTCTTTAACCTTCTGGACAGCAAAATCTTAGATTTTCTCTTTCTCTCAAAGGGTATTTCATGCAAACATGAACTGGATGTCAGGATTACAGAGTCATGAACTCTTGCAAATTTTCAGATCATGCACAACTTCAAGTGAAAAGAAGCAAGAGCATGCCACATGTAGCTTTCCATTCCTTTATCATAAAAACATCGGGGCCAATTGAAATAGAGAGTTGCAACATCTAGGTTACCATCAGTATGAAGGACCAGCAGAGCTTGAACAAATGATGCGGTGATTTGTGTAGCGTCACTCTGACAAAGTGGTTATTATAGTTACTTATGCCATATAGGTTCTACCAATTCTTCCTTTAAAGAATACAATTTGTAAATTAATTTTTCATTTTTTTCACTAGTCTGGGAAACATTCACTTGCTATATTAAGCAAATCCAAAGTTGGTTGACACTTGCTATGGTATTACATTAGGTTATGCTTTGTCATTTTAACTTGCTAATTTTTCCTTCAAGTGACTTTGTTTTTAGGTAGGTTAAAATTTTGCCATGAAAATCCATGCAGCTGTATCAAGGTTATGCTCAGAGAATGTGATACCAACTTTATTATACTCTAAGCTGCAGTTTGGAAAGCCTATCAGTTTGAAAACGTCCTTCCTACAGATGTCATCCAGGAGCTTATCCTCTTTTTTGAAGACCTATTTTTCCAAATAATCCAAAAACATTTTTCCTAGTTCCACCGCTTCTTTCTCCCTCCTTTGCTAATCTCACTAAGATTCAGTACCCCAAGGTTTTCCTTTAAGGTGACTGTCACCCAGGCTAACCCGTATTCTGTGTATCTGTTAGTTTAGATGCAAAGCTGATTTTCTACTCTATTTTCTTTAAAAATGAACACCATAAAAATTTAAATACACCAAGCTTTTAAACAGCCTTTGTTTATCTACATTTCCAGGACTCCTGAGAATTTTCTCTTAGCATGATTACTTCGGAAGGAACATACAAAGTATGATTTTACCCATGAAACACATAAAATCGATTCTCTTCAGATTAACAAATGAAATGATTTTTTTTAAAAAAAGATCTTTTTAACACAGGGAAATAGAATGAAGTCCAAAATTTTTTCTAATAATTATTTTACAATGGATTTATTTTTAAAGTAATAGTATCAAGGCAAGTCTCAATTTTCATTAAAAATTTTGATTGTTTCTTCAGCTTTTTAAAAATATTTATTTATTTATTTGAAACACAGAGTGGCGAAGAGAGAGAAGGGGAGAGACAGAGAAAGAGAGCTTCCATTTACTGGGTCAATCCTCAAATGGCTCCAACAGCTAGGTCTGGGCTAGGCCAACACAGTAGTCTGGAAGTGCGTAAGAGTCTCCTGTGTAGGTGGCAGGGGCCCAAGTACCTCAGCAAACTTTTGCTGCTTTTTCCAGGTGCACTAGGAGGGAGTCAGAATGGAGGAAGAGCAGCAGGAACCAGAACCAACTATTGCATGTGGCAACTTATCCCAAAGCACCACAACGCTATTCCCTCTAATGCTTTCTGAGAGTTTTTTTCTGTGTTATAATTACATACAAGAACAAAAGATGTGCTTTTTTAATTTCTTCTTTCCCTCTTTGATATGAATAGGAATGATACAACAGATTTGTATAATACAACTTGGAATGATAAAATAGATTTGTAAATGAAATTATTAAAAGCAAAATTGCTGGCATCGATATTTGGATTGTGTAGGTGCACTGGAGCTCAGGAGTACAGACAACTAATAAAACCAATTCTCCAGAGTATGTGATGTGAGGGTGGGGCTGTCAAGCCTTGTTTTCTAGAACAGATGGCTCCTACATGCATCTTCCGGAATTACTGGTGACTTTTGTGAGTAAAACTGTGAAACTGTAAACTTCCTGGGCAGGTAGGGAAGACTATGTATGTCAGTAGTAGTGTTGGAGTTCTTTGAAAGTTTGAAAGCGTATGTTTTTCAGAGTCCTCTTTTTTCCTTCTTTAAGTACACTCTTTAGAATTCTCAGTTGACTATTACATAGCTTACATGGCTGTGACAGTCTCTCATTCCCTTGCTTGAAATAGATAAGTATGTCAGGATAGGTACAGCTCTGCTTTTAAACCACTACAAGGGCGATTTGTTTCCATTAGGCATTCAGCTGTCTGTGCTGTGTTTAGTCCGCCTAGAGTGGTAAAATTTTGTGCCCTAGCTTCTATAACCCTAGTCAAATTCTACACACAACTCCTGTGATACCAGATAATGCCTGGGGGTGTGTTTATAATATCTGTGATCATTTTATATTATACTCCACAGAGACCAAATCAACAGAAGTAATATATTGCAATAAGGTGTTAGTAATAATTTCAACTTTATATTTAAAAGAATCTCATTTCTTCTGGGTTTTTATATATCTGAATCTCAAAAACATTTGATTAACTTTATTTGGCTATGCTTGAGTTTTGGGTCTGCAATACCATGAGATTAGGCCTTAACTTTACAATGAGTGATAGGCTATCATTTGGATTTTTGGAATAAAGTTTTGGGAAAAAAATAATGTAGCAGTGTCATGTTTAAAATAGATGATTGGTATTCATCTATACTAGACAGATTTAAGAGTTATTTAAATAAAACCAATTTTAAGGGCATCTTCAAATTTTTTGGCAAATCATTTTCGGGCAGAAACAACCAAAATGAAGCCTGACACTCCCCTTCCCCTGGCTAAGTAAAACCATTTCTGTAGAAATATGGCAAGTGTCAGGATCCTTTTTGACTCTTCTTGTCTGTCTTGAAATTCCTTTCAAGAACACAACAGTCTCTGATGAACTACCTGGGTCCATGCGGTTGTGTGGCAGCAATGCAGGTGGTTCAGCTGTTCTTCCTGGTCACAGGCTAGAGGGGTATGGTCAGGATTACCACGGTGCATAGAGGTCACTGAGTTTGACATTCAGTGCACTACACTCACTCTACATTTGAAAATATGAGCTTAGTAGAGTATTTACAACATTACTTTTAGATTTCTCATCATAAAGCTATAAAAATGGAAGAGTCAAGTATACTTATGACGAAATGACGCTGAGAAGGATCACATTAAGTTTCATAATGGGAATGGAATCAGAGATGTCCTTTCAAATTGGGGAATCATGTAATAGACTCAAGGTGTAATATACTGGGATATACAACTAGTGGATTTCTAAGAAAATAACCAAATAGATCAATACACAAATGTACACACACACACACCAGGGCTTACCCTCAGTTGGCATACCTGTATGATTATGCTGACTGTCAAAAGATTGACATACTTTTACAATTATAGTCAAACTGTCACTGTTTGGTTTCCGTAACAATTTACAATTCTCATCCCATCCCTTTTGTAATTTCCAGATTATTCATTCCTAGCTGCATGTGGCTGTCCTAGCTAAGTCTCTCTACCATGTTCCCAGATCGCTACACCAACTCTTTTAGGTTGGACAGACTTACCCTATATGCTGTCATTGTATGTTTTGAAAATCACTCCACAAAACAAGTGAAAAGATGATGACACTTCACAAAAACTTCTCACTTCTCTAAACAATTCCTTTCAAGAACTGAAATCATCTGAATGAATTAGATGAGGCCCTTACTTGTCATTCTGAGTCCCACTGTTGTATGAATTATTTGAATAATTATCTCACTGCTCCCTTTTCCTCAGGCTATAACAACCCAGCTTTATTTATCGATCTGCAAAGGAAACACTAAATTCAAGTACAACATCTGACTCACTCACGAATAGAAACTAATCTACACCTTTAAGAACATGTTCAGTCAGAAAAGTTTTTCATGTTTTCAGAGTTTCTTTAGATGCTGTTTTCACAATACCAAGGAAAAACTTCAGCTGGCAACACACATGAGACATTTGAAATCAGGAAACTTACTCGTGTGGTCTTAATTTTGTTGCCTGTAGCGCACATCCATCCGGAATTGTCAGGGAGTGTCTTACATTCCTCTCCCTCTAGACAAGGCTCCATCTCACACCACCATTTCCCAATCACTATGGAGGCTGTGTGGAAAAACAGGGCACAATTGTGTTTGTAATTCAGCCAAACGACCCGTGAGCGCATGTGTCCTTCTTTAGGTTTTAATGTTTTTGGAACATACTAAGTCCACTTTCATCTCCCATTCCTGGCTAAGAGAATTCTATTATAAGAAATAGGATTTCAGCTTATAGATATCATAATACATATATAATTATGTTGTGTGGTTTCATCAAACAGGGCCTTATCCAAAACCTATTTATAAGATAAAAACATGGAATGGGGAGACTTACTTGTCCTGTCTTTAGGAATTTCTATTAGATTTTGTATGTCATGAACTTTGTAACTTTGGATTTTTTTTTTTTTTTTTTGCAATACCAACAAAAGAGCTAGGTAATCTTTAGAATGTCTACAGCTTTCTTTTCAGACAGGCTGGTTGAGCCATCCAACATTAGGGTTCACTGTGCCTCCAGGGTCATGGAGAATTTCTAAGGTTCAGAAAACAAAACAAAACAAAACAGTGGACTAATAGGCCAAAAAGAGTTGCAACACAAAAAACAATCATAATGATACATGATGATTTTTTTTTAACAGTCAAAAGTATAGTTGATAGGTTGTAGCTTCCTTCGAATGCAACAGTACTCAACGAGCATCTGATATAATCAGCTCCACTTTTCAGGCTACCATCAAGGGTGAACAGGGTAAGAAGCTAAGAGAGTTTCACATATTTTTGCCTTGATCACAAGATGTTAGGGCTGACTACCAGAATCATGCAATGCAAATTAAGAAGCTCCTCATCCCCCTTAATACCCTCAGAGAAAAATCATTTCTGACTGAAGGAAACATCAGCCATCAGAACTTCAAGGTCTTTGTGTTTCACAAATCCACAAGGATGTCCCTCTTATAAATCTTTGAAATGTCAGCCCTGTTTGATTTGTGCGACTGTCCACTGGGTTGTTTCCACATGGGTCAAGACTCTGCTTCAGATTCTCACCACATGCCAAAGACAAGTTGGTACCACGATGTTTAAACCTCACACTGACAAAGAAATCAAAAGACAACTGGTAATGTCACTGAAAGTTTATATTCAAATGGCCTTGAGTAAATTGTACAATAAACAGGTGCACATGAGAACTGTCTAGTGTCTCAGCATTCACCAGGCAATACATTGCCTCCTTCAAAGCAGACTGGTTTAAACTGAAAGACAATTACCTGCATTTAGGCTTTATTTCTGTGCTTTACTTATTTTGGCCTTTCCAACCTTTCTAATCCAGTGTTCCTTAATTTTTACTTTGAATAAAAGTACAAGAGGGATTGTATATATGTTAAGTCATTTGCACTCTGCTATGCTGTCAATGTAAGAAAAATTTCAAGGGTAATTTCATCACATTTTATTTCTGTGCTTTACAGGTAGACATCAGTGTACATCAATTGGAACTTCATTGGATTTGGCAAGCAATTAATCATGTAGGAGGTAAAATCTTGTTAATTGTTCAATTCACATGTGCAATAACAAGATATTTTGGCAAAACAGAGTGAAAATTGAAGATGAAAATCTGCTATGGGGTGTAAATTCAGAGTACAGAATGATTCTAATAGTTCTTGTTTTTCTTTTGAAAGGGATAAAAACAACTGTAAAACTTCTGATAATGTTAGATTAAAATCAGTGTTTGGCAGTGTTTTTTTTTTTTAAGAGCTATTATCTGAAGCTGCCTTTTGGCTAGCACTTCATTAGAAACAGTCCAGACACTTTCATTACCATTTATGATGTGCATTCCTTGATAGCCTACCTCGTATTTCAATATCCTTGCCCTAAATATGAGGCATTACAAACCCTCTGATCTTGGCCCTGGGAGGAAAGAGCTGTTCCCAACACTCCTTCAATTTAGCATGCTCCATTCTTTTTCACGGAAGCACGCCAATAATGAACACCTGCCAGTGGGGTCAGCTGTTAGTATTTTCTGCCTCCTTCTAAAGAGTCCATGTCCTCTTCCTTTAACTTGCTCTCTGCCCTCTTGGAGCTGACCTACTTCGTTGCACGCTAACAAAGCAATTTCTTTCTTTCTTTCTTTCTTTTTCCAGTGTGAATATCTCCTAAATGAAAATGTAGACTATTGGGAAAAAAAACAACTCTGCAGAACCATATATCAACTTTAATTCCAAGTTGTGAAGATCCACTGGCTCATGGGGGAAAAGGTCTTTCCAAATAAAAATGTCCTCAAGTTTGCTTATAATATCTAAAAATTCATATGACAGTTGCTAAATGGAGTTTGATTTGGTGCTATCTTCTGCCTTATTAGAATCCATTTCATTCTCTCACAGGTGCTTTTGTAAAAATGCTACTGAACCAATCGTGTTGATGATTTAAGTGTTACTACGATTATTTAGAAATACCTCTTCATGAGGTAGGTCAATGTAGGGTCTCTAACCCTAATTTTCTCACAAACTTCTATTGTCTAATAATATTATAAAAATACTCACAGGAAAAGAATTTCAAAACTGCTCTTTCTTTTCCCCAACAAGAAGGTACATAAAACCTTCTGCTTGCTGCAAGAGGCATGACTCAGGAAATGTAATAACATGAGTGAACATCAGTGCCAGTTAGGTTTTGTGATTTTTCCATCACGGAAATGCATAATAGAAACATGTGTCAATACAATAATGAAAATTAAAGCTAATCATGATTGAATATCACATTATGTATTCTCTGTTAGGGACTTGAAACAAATTATCTCAATCTTCACAGCAACCCTATAAAGTAGATGAGTAAACAGAAATCCTGTGAGGTTAAGTAACTTTCGCTGGCTAGATAGGTAGGATGTGTAGAATTTAACACTAGAACCCAGTCCTGTTTAATCACAAAATCCACGTTTTCATCATTACAGGGCTAACTCTGGTTTCATATTCAGTATTCACAGACTATAATTTATATATATATATATGTATAATATATATATTACATATATATAGAGAGGCTGCTGCTGAGTAAAATAAAACTCTGCTGTATTACTATTGACAATAAATTTCATATGGAAACAAACACTTGAGGAATATAAAAATATTTAGTTTGTTGTAAAATTAAATTAGCTTGGGGCAGGCCTTTGACGCAAGCCGTTGATGAATCTCCACTTGTACTTCTGATCCAGCCTCATGGCAATGGGTATAATGGAAGTTAGCAGAGGATGCCTGAAGTACCTGGGTCCCTGGCACCCATGTGGGAGACCTACATGGAGTCCTTGTATCCTTGGGTGTTGTAAGCATTTGGGGAAGGAAACAGCAGGTAAAAGGTGGCTCACTTTCTGATTTTCAAATACAATAAAAACCAAAGATAATTTTTTAAATTACATCAAGATAATAATTTGGGTAGGAACAAGTTTCATATTTGTTTTTACTTGGTCTGAGCTCTACATTGCTTGATTTCATTACAGTATTCTTACATCCTCCCTACAAGTGAACATTTTGGAAATCAATAGAAACTTGTGAGGTGGATGAGTAACTGCTGTAAGGACTTTTTATTTCCTAGAACTGTGTTAATTAAGTGTCAGCTATAAAAACCAATGCTCTCTTATCTTTAATGATTATTTTAAAAAAGAAGTTTAAGGTCCTTTTTAAAATCCTGCTGTTCTGGGATTTGTTCTGGGATATGAAATGGGCCATGTTCAGCAAAATATCTGATATTCATCTCTTTCAAGAATGTTCATATTTCCTGAAGTGACTCTTAAAATCACTAAAACCACTTTAATCACAGGTCTTGATTTCTTCCTTCTACTGGATCATTTTTACAGAACAAGAGACTGTAAAAGAGAATCAACCCACTTTTCATCACAATTCCTAAATGCAGCAGAAATACTTTTTTGTTGTTACTATTATTTATTACTATTGCTCACTTATAAGGCATTTTTCATGAAAAGATAGTGACATACTAATAAATGATAGTCTTAAGTACAGAAAGTAAGCATGTTATTGACTAAGATCTGCAAGCCTTTTAAAAAATCATTTCACCAGATAATATTTGATTTTCAATTTAGCAAATGTTCATCAAAACAGTATCTCACCTAATGTGTGATTATATAAAGAGCAAGACAGGGGTCGTGACCTGAAATCTTAGTTTGGCTCTGGGATTCCTGGTAGGAGCTGTGCTGTCATTCTGGCATGGATTACACATAGAGGCACAAGTGCTCTCAGACCAGCACATGCACGATTGTGTTGAAAAGTAGATGTGAGTCTCATGCTGGAATACGTTTAGAAGACTGTGGAAGTTCTTAAAGATCAGCGAGGTGAGCTTTGTAAACATGTCTTCCTGACTTAATGAATAGTCTAGAATCCAGAGCCAATGAGTAAAATGAAGATGTGATTAAAAGTTGGCTGGTGGGTATGAATTTGTGGTGTGTGTGGAGGAGAAGAATCAAGTAGTAAAGAGACAATTAAGCACCTTTGTATCCAACAGGAGAAAGGCCAGGCCTGTGATTTTGGATGCTTCTGCTAAACTGTGAAGAACATGAGAGGTGAAAGTGATTCAGGAGCAACTGAAGAAATGTTGCACTCAATCACTTTACCTGTCACCCTGGGTGTTCTGGACATATATCCATGTCTTCACTGGAAAACAGACTCCTTGAGATCATACTGCTGTCATCTCCGATTGGCAAAGACAGATTTGAAGTTTGCAGATGAAGAATTTTTAAAAATAGCCAAAATGAGAACAAAAGCAGTGTTTGTATTTGAGTAGTGCTATGCGAGGATGTTAGCAGCGCTTCTGTGAGGATCACCTAGGCAGCTGCACTAAAAGGTCTAGACGAGGTGGCACTGTCAACATTCAATAAATATTCACTATCATCATCTTTGTTGGTGTCATCATTTTTATTCCTCTAAGGGATAACATCTTTACAAAAATGAAAAGGAAATTCTTCACAAAGTTAGAGAGCAAACCATTGTTGTTCGATATTATGCCAGACTCTCAGCTTGCTTTTATGACTTAGAAGGGTTTGAGCATACATTAAATGGTTGAACATATGATTATATTCATGTTCCCAGAAGCAGTTTATAAGTACATCAACCAAAACAAATTTTCAGTCTAATTTTGATGCAGTCCGTCGTGCAATCTAAAGCACTGGCAAGAACTTCATTCGTGGGAGGGGCACTCTCTCCAGCCTCCCTTTTCACACAGGTTGTTGGAATAGCTGTTGCCAAGATTTTTCTTCAAAAAACCTGCAGTGACTCTCTCTCTGTTATTGTTTATGTCAAAGCAAACAGAAAATTAAAGACATTGGATGCCCTTCCCTTTAGGCGCACATCAAATACTCTCCTTCTAGGCTCACATGTTTAAGGACACAATCCAATTTAGAATCATTATGTATTGGTTAAGCCTCCAAGCTCCTGGGTATGTTGATAGAGGGATATGCTTTAAATCTTAAATTCGTCTACTGGCAGTATAGTTTTAGGAAGCTAAAGACTCACCTTCCTTATTTACAGATGTAGTTATTAAAAATTACAGGTAGTTCTTGCAAGTTTGACATAAGACACTTCATATAATGCCTAATAAGCTTTATATTAAACACATACAGGTATCATAGTAATTTATCCACATGTGCAATATGAGGCCATATATGCATCTATTCATCCAGTTACCTTCATACAAAATCAATGCTTTATCTAATACAAGTTTAGGTAATTTTAGTATGGAGGGTAGATATGTATATATATACATACATATATATATACACACATATATATGTGTGTGTATTTTACAGATTGAGTTGGATTTCTGCATAGGAGCTTCAGTATATTTCAAAGACATAGATTTAATTGCTGATGATAGAATTAACTAGTAGTGCGTTTCTTTTACAAATTCTAGTCTAGTGCCTTGCAAATGGAGGCAATTTTACTTTGATAAGGGTATAGGTGAGCCTGTGGATTGTGAAATGGGCAACCTTAAAGTCACAGGTAGGAAGTTTTCTTGAAAAATCCTTTTAATTGAAGGTATTGACAAAAGTTGTCATTTATTCATTCAAAAGTTGTTCAGTAATCTCTGTAGCGGACTTAACATAGACACAGTTCCTAGCCTAAATTTACAAATGGTCCTAAAACTATTTATTTTGCTGGAAAATCTTTTTGAAATTCACACATAGCTTTTCCATACTATACACTTTCATAATATCATTTTCCACACATTTTTTTGAAGATTGCCTTATAAAAAATACCATACACCAAAAGAGAAAATAACAAAATAAATCTAATTTATATAGTCAAGGTAGTGGCAGTAAGAGGAGTTTCTGTAGATGAAGTCACAAACCGCTAAATAATCAAAATGATTCATCTATTATAATAAATGTTTATATCATGTCCACATTTAGGAGGTAAAAGATGAACTTCATATGAATTTTAAGATGAAATAAACAATAAAAAGCCTTCCATTTGTTTTGGGCCTTTTCAAGCTCTTACCAGAATAGAGTGGTTCAGCTGTTACATGAAAAGCTAGATCTTATCATCTGAATCAATTAATTTTTGAAAGTTTTTGAGTCTCAATGAGGTATAATTTACATTGGACATGAGTCCTGACAGATGTAATAAATGTAACTATCACCAAAATTAAAAAAAAACGCATGTCTGTTCTGAAATCAGACATTTTTTCCAATTCAAAGAAGCTCTTCTAATTACTGCCAAGAACAATTCTCCTTTTTCTTAGCCTAGTTCTCAGAACTGCAGTGTCTGGCTTAATGGGCATTTTCAGTGTAGTAACACTGGCCGTAGATCAACTTACAAACTGCCCGTAGGTTATAGTCCTGCTTTCTTTAATAGTTACGGAAGAAGAGAAAGAATTCTGCTTATTAGATACATTTGGTACTCTATATCCTTTGTATTTTTGAATTCAATATTTTACATTTAAAATATTTAGAGTGACTCTGAAGTTGGTAATAGACATTAATTTATAATTTTGTTGAGGCATGGATGCCTCTGATGCAGTCTATACTATCGGCCACAGAAGTAATGCATATTCAATTCTAATATTCCAAGAATACAGATAATTTTCCAGAGGAAAATAAATATCACCCAGGCTTCTACTTGATACAGTCAATTACATTTGGATATATTTTCTTAGAAATTTATAAATGGCTCATTGAGAAGTATATTAGTATACAACTATTTTCTCAATTTCAAAAAAAATGCTTTATGAGGGTTTTTTAGAGTGTATTATACAGTTCTTACTAGATTCACAACAGATTTACAATAACCAAGTAATGTCAGTTAAGTATTGTTTCCTCTTTTCATATGTAAAGCAATTGCTTTTATGGTTATTAGTATATTAAAATATGACTTTGCTTGGTTTTACTTTGCAACTGATCCTACATATTAAAGTATGCCCAGAAAATTCCTGAAATCAACTTTATTTGCAACACTTGTGCTCACAATCTTGGCAGTAATGGGTTAGTTGTACACTGATTATAAGGTCTTTCATTTTAATCTCACTCCCACTAGAGAAGATGGATACAAATAAAATTTAAATAGAAAACACATTTCAGATGCCAGCAGTGAAAAAGACTTTGTCAGCCTAATGAAAAGGTATCAATTTTCTCTACTTTATTCAATAAATTGTGAGTCATTTTCTAAATGGATTAGATTAAAGGAAAGTTCAAACTCCTGCTGAGATGCTCTTGGCACTGATGGAGACTCTAGATAAAGGAGAAAGACCAGGGCACATAAAACCTCTTAGGCCACTTACAATCTATAAAAATTGATACCAACTAGGAGAGAAGTGTCTGTAACCCTGTACTCACCTGTTGCCTCTGAAGCCAAATCCTGGGGAATTGAATGAGACATGCGACTTCTCTTATGTTATTACGATGTCATGGGTGACTGAGTGAATTACAGCTGAGGACATAGAGCTCTTGGGAGGGCTGAGGTCTGCATAAAAGCTCCTGGCTCTCAGGGCTTTTATGTGCCTGTTTCTCAGACCTTGGCGAATGTGTTAACACAGATATTTGACGGAACAAGAGAAAAACATGATATAACACCTGCTTATACAGTCTCTGGGGGTAGATGGATGCCTTCAGGTTTATTGTAATTAACTGAATTTCAGAAAACACGATTTAACTCTCATATAAAGATGAAATGTGTAAATCTTAGTCACAAAGCACTCATGAATCTAATTTTATTTGTATGTGTTTGAAATGGAAGAAATTGGCAATTGGTTATTTCTGTAATTTCACAATAAGTTGCTGGATATCTCCATGGAATATCCTTTTGTTCATCATTCCACTGAGAGGTGAACACAATAATTAACTGCTTTTCTTTTTTTCCTGACAAAATGCTTATGGTTAGTACAGTTATTTTTGTGAAGTTGCCCGGACCATGAGGAAGAATCTAGCTTTCCTTATTAGAAAATATTTATAGGCTTGGAATTATTGATGACAGGCAGTCTGAGCTACAAGAAAAGCATACCACAACTTTCACCTATGAGTTTTAAAATAGAAAAAGAAATGAGTGATGGCTTGATGTTCTTATTTTTAAATATTTAACTTCCATAATGGCAAGTGCTCTGTTAAAAAAAATACTGGAACCAGACTCTAGAAACAACCTACAAACATAGGAAAATTTTTTTACAATTTTAGCACCTTGCAATTTATTCTGTTCATGTCAATACCAGCACCAAGAAAGCTAAATGTCAAACGAGGCCAGGAATATGAATTTAGCAATGTTTCAGATATCTCTTTGCAAAACAGGTTGGAATCATAGATTTACTGCTTCAAGCTACACATTTCCTCCACTTTTGGCTGAATTTCAAGGCTGTAAGTTGGAAGCCAATGGGATGCTTTACAAAAGTCAACAGTAAAACCTAGAAGCTTGAAACAGTTTTGTGACTGAGTCATTGGTGGTGGGGCGCATAATGGTGGTTTGAAAGGTTATTTCACTAGTAATAGTGACTTAGCAGAAATGAGCTATTTTCTAACATTTACCATCTATTTATGTCAAATAATATTTTCCTATTTTTTGACCACAGAAAAGGCCACATTTTTTTCTCTTCTTCTATGACTACCCACTTCTTTGCAAAGTGATTGCTTCTGAACTCTTGAAAAAGTAGAGATCATTCATCCAACCTTTCTGGTTGGATTTGCCCGTGTGATTTGCTTAATCAGCAGGATATTAGCAAACATGACACAAAAGAGCTTTGAAAGGATCTGTGTCTGGAGTCTTTTTGCAACCCTGTTCTGACAATTATGAAAGGTATAACAGAGCAAAGACAAGCGAGCGCAGCATAGGGTGCCAACGAACTGTCAGACATGTGACTCGGGTCCTTCTAGACTTCAGCTACAAACAAGCCAGCTGAGACCAGAAGAAACCACCAATCAGGCACAAAATTATGGTGTTACATGTTTGTTGCTTTAAGCATTCAGAATGAGGATATTTGTTATACAGGTAAAGGAAATCATAAGTAGTGAGAAAATGTCCCTTCAAAATGAATACATCTAAGTAAATTTAATAAAATGTATCGAGCAAACAATGAAAAAGACAGTTTTCTGGAGCAACAAAAATTTGTGAAGATAATATGTAAGTCACAGAGTCTTGGAAAAATCGGTGTAAAAAGCTAACTACTCTTTAAAAAATATATTTATTTGTTTTATTATTTTATGATACAGTTCCATGGGTTCTGGGATTTCCCTTCCTCCCTCATCAAACCTCCATCCTGTCTCCACCCTACCAGTGATTTCACCTTTGTCATTTCAATAGTACAGTCTTGTAATCAGTCATTAAGTCCATCAGAATGCTATGTATTCTTTACCCGAATCCAACAAGGGGCTACATTTCATTTGATGGATACTGTGAAATATGTGCACTATAAGAAAAAGCTTCATATTTTTTTCATTAAAATTATCTTTTAGTTCCACTTTTTTCCACATGCTTTTTGCTAGAGATTATTTATTTGAAAGCTAGAGTTAGAGTAGGAGCTTGAAGTCTCTAATACAACTCAGCACCTGAGTGATCATCAGCTGTGGCCCAGGAGGAGAAGCATGAAGCTGGTTTAGAAGCAAGGGTGTGACTCAGTTCTAGGCACTCTACTATGGGCTACATACAGTTCCAATGGTAGCCTAATCTACTGTACCTCAATGTTTATCCCTACAAAGAAGCTTTTTAATAATTTAAAATGTCAAGAGTTATAAACCATGGGATATTACATTAAAATTAAGATTTTACTCTTCTAAAGAAACCAGAAAAACTCAAGGTTGGTGCTCCGTGTCTATAATGACAGAACAGCGATTTCTTTTTGGAATGGGACCATGGTCTCTGGCTTGTCATGGTCCTTGCTCCTGCCCAGAGCCTCCACCATCCTTTCTTCTCTTGGAAACACATACACTTCATCCTAGTGCATGTGATACAACCAAATTCTCTACTGGGGTGGTCTCTGAAATATTCCAATTGGCCAGAAAGCCTTCCTGTTTCTGATCCATGGAATCTGAATGGAGAATATGGCTAGATCCTTTCTGCGTCCTCTTTATTGTTATATGTTCCTCCCATTACTTGGATTGCTTTCCTTTTACTGGATCATCAAGTACAGATTCCTGACTTCTTGCCATCATCACTTACATACTTGTTCGCCTTGAGGATTTGAGGTCAACGTTGCATGCCTTATCTAGCAAGGTTCAATGAAAAGGCAGTGACAGACAACAACACTATCAGTCTATCGAGTACATGCCAGGGATAAAAGATCTCTAGAAAAATATTTGAAAAACAGGAACATTTTTTTGAAGTTATACTTTACTTATTCAAGGACAGAAAGCCTGGATTCACTCCTCTGCCAACCAAAATGAGCAAAAAATACTCCTCAGCTGTCTGTGTTTTTTCCTCTATGTCTTTCTGAGTCCTGTTTGTATCTTTGTTCCTTGACTCAGTCTAATACTGACTCACATACAAATAAAAATAATTTGTACAAGAAATAGCTAAATAGCATGCCAAGTAACCAATGTCTCTGAGTTATTGAGACCAAAATAAACTTATATTTTGATCCTATTTTTTTCTACAAACTCCCACACTAGACCAAACTGAAGTTTTCCAATTTAAAAGCTTCTGTACTATTATGATCCAGTTTCTTTCTATGAATTAAATGTTAATTATCTGTCTATTATATCACCAGTCTGTGTACTTCTTGAGGCCAGGGAATGTATGTTTCAAGTTATGTAGTTAAAGCATCAAGCAAAGGACCTGACTACACACAGCAATTGTAAATTGGCTACAGAAAAGTCCTTCTCCAACCCTCTTTCCCCTGATACTTCTCACTCCAGCAGCCAGACACAAAAATAATTGCCTTACGAGCTTTCCTTGCAGCTGAGTTGGTCATATGATCCAGTTCTGAGCTATGAAAATAAACAAGAGTCTGTTGGGAAGGGTGTTCTGGAAAAGGCTTTGATTTCCTGCTAAAAAGACAGTCGATGCTGGCCTGCTGCTCAGTCTTCCTCCTTCGAGCTCTGATTGCATATATGACAGCTGTAACCATTACAGTCATCATAAAAGTCATGTCAGGAAAATTGTTGCCACGCTGGCACTTACATCACAGAACCCAGTCCATAATCAGTATCTTTGGACTTCTTACACACACACACACACACACACACACACACACACACACACACCAATTTCTAGTGTCCAAACTGCTACATTTAGGCATCTTGCTGCTTGCTGCCTACCGTGATCCTCCTGTTGAATGAACCAAAATGTTGGATTGCATTAAAGACAGATCACTACACTAACCCCGCTCCCCACCCCCAGTGTTCAATATACTCAATGCATGAAGAAGGAATTTTCTGGTGTGTTATAGTTCAGATATTTAGCACAGGTGTTTTGCCCAACATTTACTATGCCCACATCCTGGAGACTGAAATCAACTCTGATTCCTAATTCTATCTTCTACTACTTTGGACCCTGGGAGCATTGATGGCTCATGTAACTGAGTTCTGGCACCCCCATGAAGAGACCATGATTGAATTCCTGCCTTCAGCTTAATCATGGCTATCGGCAGCATTAGGCTGCTGACCCAGCCTAGAGGGGAATTCTCTCTCTGTCAGTGTATCTCCCTTTCTATATTTCTTTGCCTCTCAGTTGTTTAGAAGTTTAATTGGCCACTAGATATTACTGGAAATGGATTTCTTTCCTTTTTATATCTCTCTCCACTTAGCATGCACACTGACATTGCCTTTCATAACACACCAGATGTAGAAACTACAGAACCAACACAGCTGTGTGTGAATTAGGCATTTTCCTGACACATGACAGTGGCAGTGTAATGTTGGACTTTCTTAATTACAATCCAGCTCAGCTCTTAATGGAGTGATACTGTTATGGTCTAGAGAAGCTAAATTCAATTTTACTAAACAATTAAGATTCATCTCAATGTCTTTGCCACAATTTCAGCAGAAGAGCATGCATAGAAAAATTGGTCCTTTGGAGAAGTGTTTCTGAGCCTTTGCTGTAGCATGAGAAGGAAATCAAGAGAGGACTTAAAAGTCAGCCACCACTGCCATCAACAACAACAAAAATAACAATGACAAAAAAGAGAACTAGCAACTAAAGAAAAGGCTACTCATACCTACTGTCTGTGTGTAAAACCATTTTCTGACTTTTTGGGGAAGGCTGAAATCTCTCCTCAGCAGAGTTTGAGCTACAGGGAAAGAGTCTGAAATTTCTTGTGCATTGATTTGATTTTCGGAGAAGACAGGCCGAGAGAAGCTTTTTTCCCCTAGTTCTCTGAGTTTCAAGCTGGCTCAAACCCAAGAGCCAAGCTCAAAAACCATTTTCATTTCACTGTCTGAGATGACAAGTTCTCCCAAAGAAAAAACAATCACCAGAGCGATGTGGCTTAATGTAAAATTTTGAGTTAAGGCAAACTGCTTTTTACTATCAGAAGATTCCCATTAAGTCATAATATCCTCTTTGGACAAGAAGGAATACATCCAATCATTTCCTTTCAATTATGAATATTAAATAACTTGTCATGCATAATGTTTTCTTCTCTTTAATTCAGAAAGGCAAGTCACATACCATATGTGGGTCCAAGTTACAGGCTGAATGTTTATGTTCTCCCTCTGTCCCCCCAAATTAATATGTTGCAATTTTAACCTTCAATATATTATGAGGTGGGACTCTGTGTGGATTATTAGGCTATGTTACTGGAATCCTTCAAGAATGGGGCTAATGTTCCCATATAGGGGCCTCACACATCTCACTTTGCTTCCCACCATGTGAGAAAAAAAAACAAAACAAAAACAAACCAGCAGACTGACAGCATGTAACCCAGAGAGCATTCTCATGAGAATTCAAATGTGCTGCCAATTTGGTCTCACACTTCCAGGCCTCCAGGACTGTAAGAAACAAACCTCCACAGTTCATAAGATACCCAGTTTATGGTACTTTGGGAAGTATCCCCATTAACGTAGTACATAATGTATACAAGTTCATTCATCATGAAATGCATCAATCACATTAGCCAAATCATTTAATACAAAACTACGAGACAACTGTTAACAATTGTTTTGGCACATCTGGGGTATTACAAAAAATGTCCATCCAATGGGTAGCTTGTGAAAAGTAACCATTGATTTCCAACAGTTTTGGAGCCTAGAAGGTCCAAGTTTATAGCACCAGCAGGCATATTTGTCTGGTAAGGGTCATTAATGCCATTTTCTTAATGCAGACCCTCCTTCTTTCTCTTTCTCTCTCTCTCTCTTAGATTTATTTATTTTTATTGGAAAGTCAGATATACAGAGAAGAAAAGAGACAGAGATGAAAATTTTCCATTCGCTGATTCACTCCCCAAGTGGCCACAATGGCTGGAATTGAGCTGATCTGAAGCTAGGAGCCAGGAGCTTCTACCAGTTCTCCCACATGGGTGCAGGATTCCAAGGCTTCGGACCATCATCCACTACATTCCCAGACCACACACAGGGAGCTGCATAGGAAGTAGGGCAGCTGGAACACAAACTGGCACCCATATGTGATCCAGGTGTATGTAATGGTGAGGACTTCAGCCATCCTGTTACTGTACCAGGCCTTTTTTTTTTTTTTTAAGATTTATCCTTCTATCCATAAATCTGGCTTTCCAATAAAAAGAAATATATCTTTAAAATGGAATTCAAAATTAAAACCCTTATTTTTCAATATAAGCTCCATCAAGTTCAAGACACTTTTACATGAAGTTATTTTTGTATTATTAACTGAAGAAAATGATTTTCTTGTGATTAGGAAACTAAATGAAGTGAGAAGGGTTAAATCAAGACTGTATTTTTGGGTTCCTAATTATTTCTCACTAAAATTCTTCCCAAATTGCCCTTGTTTAATGAGAGGAGTGAGAAGGAACACAATCACAGTGGAGCAGGATCCTCTGGTGAAGCTTTCCAAAGCATTTTTCTACTAAAGCCTTCCTTAATGGCCTCTAAAACACTCTCCTAATACAGAAATTATTGTGGTTTGACACTCCAGAAAGTCACTTATCAAAATACCTTGATCTTCCCTCAATATTCCCCTAGAGCTTTTGCTCTTGACCGGTGTAAAATGGCGTTCCCGGGGTCACCACTAATTCTAAGAAGTCACTGCTTTAAGTGTGTGCTTTGTCTTCTGGGTCAACAGGTAAAACCATGCCTCCTTCCCCTACATTGCTCCAAAGAAAAACTTCAGGATCTTGAGCAAAGTTGAACAATTTCCTACCAAAAACTCTTCTGGTCTGCAGTTGGTGTAGGTGCAACAGGGTTGATAACCATTGAGCAGAAAGTTTGCTCAACTTTAATTCTTCAATGAGAATTATGAAAACTAAACAAAATGAGATGACTATGGTGTTATCTGCTGTTTGTGCTGTTAATCCTCTGAGTACCTTCACCATGGGATAAACAAAACTGGAGGTTTTTTTCTTCCCAGATTGATCTGTCTCTGTTGGCTTAAAGTTCGAACTTAAGTAACCTCTTCTTAAACAAGGCTACCCATGTGTAAATTACTAATTTGGGGAAGTCATTACCCCTATAAAATATTCAGAAAGCAGAAGCAATTTCACCATGTCTTCACCTAAGCTTCCTTATAAAGTTGTTGTTTGTTCTTGCTCTAGTTTTAGCTGAATTCCTGATGCTCTGATGTGGGCTATTTTCAAATTTGTATTTTATCCTTCCTAATGCATCAACTAGAGCCTAGTGAATTCCTGTTAATCTATTTTCATGCAAAATTTTGAAACTAATGCAGTATTTTATAATACACATTTTTTGTGAACTTTTTAACTCTGTATTAATGGATAGATCTGTTACATCTACAGACGCTAGACACAGTTTTTATGGACAAATGAAAACGAATGTGAAAATTGTGATGTGCACATTTGTTGTATGGGCTCTTTAGTAACACTTCTACCTTATTTTCCCCTCTACTGGATGGGTTTACAAATGAAAACAACTTTCTGCTGCTTCAGTTGATGTGCAATGTGATCTAGCGTTACCTCTTTGCATATGTCTTCTGCTTTTCACAGTGGTTGGCCTACAGTGAATGAAACCATCCAAAGGGTTAGTTCTGAGGCTTTGATTGGCTCTTTTTAGGAAAACCAGCTCTCTTTCCTGTGAGGTGTAAAACTAGTAAACCATAAACCTTAGCTTTCAGGACCCGCCCCGCCCCCAAAGAAGTAGTCTTGCTTGAGAATAAAGAAAATACACAGGACAACACAGCCATGAGACAGTAACTGGGAAAGTAAGGCTCAAACTCTGCTGGATGATCTAAGTCTCCAGACCTGAAGCTAGAGTTTTTCACAGGAAGTTATTAAATTTTCTATTCTGGTAGGTTAGTCCATGAGTACCTCTGTAACTAACAGTGCAAAGAATCCAGATCAATACTATTGCTATATGGCTTTGTTGCAAAGAGTGATGCCATTGAGAGCTTTAGTCAAAAGATTCTTACTTGAAATAAAATGAAATAATCTATTACACAAACCCACAGAGACTGATGCCTATTGTATGAATTTCTTGAGTGGCAAATCATTGAAGTGTAATGGTTAAGAGTGAAATCTTCAGAATCACATACCCTGGCTTCAAATCATTTTTTGATTTATGATCTTGGGTAAAACATATAATTTCTTTTGCCTCTCTTTTCTTATAAGTTGGAGATAAAGACCTCACTTGAAAAGTACAAAATAAAAGTGCTCAATAACCCAGTTATTATTATTGGACAAATAATCTTCAGTAATGTGTAATCAGTAATCACCAGTTGGCTTCATCCAGATGTAATGAAATAAAGTTCAATCAAACACACTGTATTTCTGATATTAAGTTGGGGCTGAGGATAAACTGTGTACATTTCAGATAATGCCCTTAAGAAATGCTCAGTGTAACAGAAGATACACTTTGGTTGTAATCAATGTGGCCAAAGCAATGACAAAAAGAAAAATTCTTTAAAATCATAGTATTTACAGAGCCCTTACTCTAGGGCAGGCACTACACTAATCGATTTTGTAAGTAGGTTCTCAGAATAGACCTGGGATGAGGGTAGTACTATGATCCCATTTTAGAGGAGAAAACCCAAGCAAAGAATAGCTCATAACTTTTCTGTGTTCACACATATTAAGGTGCAGGATAGGGAATCAGTCAGAGCAAACTGCAAGGATTATAGGTTTTAATGTTATGTCTGAGAAAAATAGAAATTTCCAAAGTCAACAAATTATGCATTGGTAATCCCAGTGGAAGTAAACTTCTGCAAAACCCAGATAGGATTCTTGCAACTATACACAGTTCAGCAATTCTGGAGCAAAAAAATGTGCATGTATTGTGAGTGGGGGCAGGTGAAGCTGCATATATTTTGGGTATTATGCAGTTTGATCACAGTTTTCCTAATTAACTAGGCTTTTACTCAAAAGCTATTGCTGTGGTAAATCAAAGAGGCCACAAGCATAATGGAAATCATCACATGTGGTATTGTTTCTCCATCAGATGAATTTTCCCTCCTGGGCTATGGTTCTGCATCTAAAACTGCAACCAAATGGATGGCATTGGGCATGGATTAATTCACTTGACAGGGGTAGGCAGTTGGTCCTCAATGAAAATTTCCTTCAGTTTGGATCTCCATCAGATGCTGCCTGGAGGTTGCTGGTTCAGCACGTGTCTTGCTTGTCTCATCATAAGCCACTTGACTGCATGCAGGCTTGTCACAAAACAAACTGGGGATTCTTGGTTTATAACCAAGGTGCCAGGGTGCAAAAAACTGTATTAGGCCATGATTCAAGCAAAAAGTCCACCTGATTTAAAACCAGGCTGTCATTTTTTAGAAATTCCTTTACTTCGAAGAATTTACATAACGAAGAGACTCATTTCCCTGTTGTCAGCAGAAAATTGGCATAACCTGCTTTAGGATCAGTGTAAAAATACGGCTGTGTCTTCACTCAGGTGAAGTCTTGAGTGAGTTTTAAAAATTTGGAGATGGAGGCAGGTGTTGTAGCAAAGTGGCTTGGGCTACTGCTTGGGATATCTGCAACCCATACTGGAGTCTAATATGAGTGCTGGCTGATATGTGCTTCTGATCCATCTTCCTGTGCATGTTCTTGGGAGGCAGAAGATGATGACCAGAGTCATCCACGTGGGAAGCTCAGTTGGGGTTCTGGGTCCTGGCTTCAGCTTGGCATAGCCCTGGCTATTGTTGGCATTTGGGGAATGGGCATGCTAATAATGGATCTTGTGCTTCTTCCTCTCCTACTCTCTGTGCCTCTGCCTTTCCATTCCAAAATACATTTTTTTTTCCAAACTGGTGATGAACACATTTTGGAGTGGTGTGAAAGACAGGACATGATGGTAACAAGGTAAGCTTTTCTCCTTAAAGATAACATCAAATACACTTAAATAGCAGAATGATGGACTTATGATGCATTGTGAAAGACTATACTATTGCAATGATATGGGAGAAATTAGTAGGGGGACAGGGGTTGTGGGGGGAATCCTGGAGCCTATACAACTGTAACATGGAATAATAAAATAAATGAATAAATTTTTTAAAAAGTATCATCAGAAGGATAGAAATAAATTAAAATAGGAATGACGTATTTAATCTGTCCATCAAGAACATGACCTCTATGTTGTGAACATTATGCTTTCTGCTTTTACTGTTTGTAGTAGTAGATAAAAAGCACCAGTGTTGGAGTATTGTCTGCAGGTGCGACACAATACCCCCACTGCATTGAAACTAAGATAACTTTTATGTAGAGCAAATTTAAGAACTATGCTCATTATTCAGGAGATCTATAAATGAAACTATAAAACATGAAGAACTGCAATAACATATGTAGCTTAAAAAATGCATTCACACTAAAAAAATGCACAAACCATTATTAACATTTCTTGGAAAGCTCAGTTTCAGCAGAGTTTTCATGATGAAAAGTACCAGAGAAGCCAACAGTCTGGAGTGTCTAAGACACTTTGGATCACTGAGCTTGGAAGAGAGTCTCCAGCCCTGAATATCCAAGAAATATTACCAGTAATCTACTTTATCAGTGATGACCAATAAAAGAGTATAGCTAAATCTAGTCCTAATTTCTTTGTTAAGAATGATTCAATGACCTCCAACACAGGTGAAAGTATTGACGACATTGAATGGCTTTGGACTGGGGAGAAATGGATTTCAAAGATGAAATAGGATAGTGTATGTCAGTGCAGAGATACACAGATACATTTTCTCATGTGACTAGAGACCAAAGTTGCCTTTATTGATAGAAGTGAAAATGTCAGTTTCATTTAGGAATGAAGGCCCGGTGCAGTTGAGGAAGCAATACTTGGTTTATAGATGTGAAATTCCACAGGTATTTCATGTCCTTCTTAGAGAGAATGTTAGTTTCTAGGGTTCCCGAAACTGTGTCACATAATACAATGTAATTAATGAATTAAAAATAATAAATAATAAAAAACAATAAAAAAGAGATTAGGAAAGAAAAAGAAGCAGATATTATTTACTGGCCAAACTCTAAATGACTTATATATAGGCTTCCTGGGAAGAAAGCTATTATCCATATCTTACAGAGAAGAAAAGGAAGATTCTGATATTCATTTGATTAGGCTGAACTAGAAAATGACTGAGAGAGGGGATTAGGCTTTGGGGATATTGTTTCACAACATGTTCTAGAATGAAAAGGTTGGGTGGTGTCAATTTCTGTTGGTAACACACCTTTGCATATCTAACCTTTCCTCCATTGTTTTCTGGTAACAATACTCTAATATGACTTTTAGAATGACCAGGCTTGTCCAATCAGATCTCTCTTTGTAGCTTAAAAATTGCCGAGAAAAAAAATTGATTGCACTTTCTCTTGAGAAGTAAACCTCTCTTGCTAAACCTGGGATGGCCTCAGAGCCGTTAGACCAGTAGAGAGCAACTGAGCTGACATTTACCGTCTGGCAGCTTTCAGTCATGCTTATGGAAATCTGAGGAATCACAAGTCACCGCTAATGGAGTCTGACTACCTCAAGGCTACCACACTGGAAATAGCACAAGTGGATGTCACAGTTGATTATCCCAGCTGAACGCAGCCTTCCAGAACCCCATTGTAAGCCAAAACATATGGGTCTTTGGAGTTCTGAGATGAAGGCAGTCACCACGTGAACACCATTGAGTTATCTCTATCAGTGTTATGTGGAAGACAAGATTCACCGTGCTGAACCTCATCTGAACAGCTGACTGATAAAATCATCAAATGCAGTAAAATGGTGCTTTAAGTCAGCAAGTTTTGAGGTTATGTAACCATTAAAAACTAGGATGCCTGATTGTAAAACTTGGTGCCTGATTATAAAATTGGCTTCTGATCTGGAACAATTAATGTTTTTTTAAATTAATTTTTATTACCATAAAGAGAACAGGTATGTATTTCATAGGTACAGTTCTAAGGAGATAACTTTTCTCCCTCACTCCTTTCTTCAAAGCCCTACATTCATTTCTTTTTTCTTTCTTTATTTTTGCAAGACAGACTTTCAGTCTACCCAATAATCATAGGTCTTATTTACCACTTACCATAATACTCAACAAGTAAAATTTAGGAGGACCACAGTGTCACAGAAATGTAAATAAGGGGCTAAAAATAGCAAGCATCACAAGGTGCCCATGTTAAGTGTTTTGCAAATGCTATTGGTAGAAAGATGCTTTACACTGCTGGTAGAGACCTGGTAGCAAAGCTGGTAGCAATTCTTGAGCAGAGAGATGAAGACAGGTATTGCTTTGGACTATCATCTCATGGTCTGAAACTTGTTGAGATCAGCTGAATTTGTTTCTTAATACTGAAGGAATTTTGGGCCCAGAACAGTAGCCTAGTAGCTAAAGTCATCACCTTGCATGTACTGGAATCCTAAATGGGCACCATCTCTAATCCCAGCTGCTGCACTTCCCCTCTAGCTCCCTGCCTGTGCCCTGGGAAAGCAGTAGAGGATGGTCCAAAGCCATGGGACCCTGCACCTGCACGGAAGGCCTGGAAGAGACTCTTGGCTCCTGGCTTTGGATCCGCTCAGCTCCGGCCATTGTGGCCACTGGGGAGTGAACCAGTGGACAGATGATCTTTCTTTCTGTATCTCCTTCTTTCTGTATATCTGCCTTTCCCATAAAAATAAATAAATAAATAAATAAATCGCTGAAGAAATTTCAATCTAGAGAAGCTATACTGTGGGAGGATTTATTAATGAAATAAAGGATCCCCATGCAGGTGCATTTGCATTCATGTGCATATTTAAAGTTAATATCAATGACACTACTTAAAAATTGGAATCATAAAAAGACAAATTCAAGGAAATATTCACATTTGTAATGGATTTCCCCACGTTCCAAGAGGGGCTTTTCGGAGGCAATCACATAATGAAGGTGGTGGCCTCAGAAATGGGATTAGTGTCTTTTGAATAGAGACCACATGGCTTTACCCATGCTTCCGTATAAGGCAAATTGTACATCATATCTTTCCTGCTTACTTCATAGTTTCTTTAAATAAATGAACTAGTTAGTGTTTTGGAAGCCAAATAGATATGCAAAGCCATGCTAGGGCTCTGAGTTTTGGGAGGTTTACTTGGCTGAGCCAGTCTTTATGAAACAGCCAGTGAATGTTGTGGGTCAGGAAAGATATCAGTTGTAACTACTGTAGTAGAGGACAAAAAAGGCTAATCTTACTATTTTCTTCTATGGCAGCTACTGGCCACATGTGGCTATGTAGGCTTAATTAATTAAAACAAAATATAATTAAAATTCAGTTTCTCAGTCATACTAATGATGTCTCAGAAACACGGCAGCCCTCTGAGGCTACTGGATGTGACAATGCAGAGTAGAGAATGGAAACCAAAATTACTAAAGAAGTAACTGCAGGGCAATGCTGGTCTAGTACACCTGACATACCACCTGCATGGCATCTGTCAACCAACACTTGCCACAAATCCACCTGCACCTTCTCCAACAAGAGCCCCACCCCTGCTAAGAAAGTTAGAGGATCTCACCTCCACAGTACTTCCTTGTCTTATGTTTCCTGCTTTGGCAGCAGTTTGAGGTGAAAAGCACACTGGAGTCATATGAACATCTGGGTTCTGCTGCCCTATCTGCCACGATTTCAGTGAGGATTACAGCCAATCAGGTCATGTTATCTCATCTGTGAAATGGTTCTACCCCAAGTTTTACACAGTTGTTGAAACTACAGGGGAGGAGTTGGTATTTTTTAGAAAAAAAAAAGGAGAAAAGAAAGGAACAGAGGCTAATGTTGACTGAGTTCTCAAATATCATTCCTAAAGGGAAACTTCTCAGGATTTAATTTTAGGCTTATTTACCTTAAATGCTACTTTAATTGCTTCTTTGTTGTAAAGTCCCAGACATGTTTCAAAATATTTTAACCCTATTTTCTACATGAAATGAAGATGAGACACATATAATACTAAATTTGTTTTTCTGTCCTACTATTTATTGTATCGGAACACCAACGGACTAAAAATTCTTAGCTAAACGTCTTGATCCTAGATCTTTCACAAAGATTGGTCTTCAATTAAAATATACACAAAATATTTGGAAGTCTGCATTTGTATTTTTTCGAATTAAGGATAGCAGAATCTAATTTTTAAAGCACATTTTCTTAAGCCAGATGCCTATTGCTCTCCATGGCGTTAAACTAGCTACTGTTTTTAAAAATTAATGAATACTCTTCTTCAAAAAGTAAGTTTTTGGAAGCACTCTAGTTCTATATCGTAGGAGACAAATTCATGTTCACTAAGTGATGAAAGAAACAGAATGGAGCTTGTAAACACATTGATAGGTTTACCTGTTGATGTATATATCCCATGCAGACATGAAACAGTTTAGCACAAGTGCTTAAGAACTTCCTTGCCTTGTATGCGCCAGGATCCCACATGGGTGTCAGTTCATGTCCCAGTGGCCAGCTTCCCATCCAGCTCCCTGCTTGTGACCTGGGAAAGCAGTTGAGGACGGCCCAAAGCCTTGGCACCCTGCATCTACGTGGGAGACCCAGAAAAGGCTCCAGGTTCCTGGCTTCGGATCAGTTCAGCTCTGGTCATTGTAGTCACTTGGGGAGTGAGCCAGTGGATGCAAGATCTTTCTCTCTGTCTCTTCTCCTCTTTGTATATCTGACTTTCCAATAAAAAAATAATAAAATTGTAAAAAGAATAATAATAAAAACTTCAACTGTGGTTTGAGATATGTAGGTTTAAGGAAATTTGCTGAAGTTATTAAACTTCTATAAACCTTACTGTCTCTTTTGAACAAATAGGGATAATCCTACTCTTTATGTCACATAAGGTTGTTGAGATCAGTATGCAAAACAAGTAAGACAATCCAGAGGAGAGACTCTTTTGTAGAAAAACACTATAGAAAGTTGTGACTGAGGACGGTGAATGGTCACCAGCAATGTTGACATGAGAATGTCTGCGGTAAAATGGAACTGAAAAAATAAGTCCCTTACTCAGAGAAAGGATTGTGAAAGCATTCATCGCAAACAAACATTAAATGTTTAAGGAAAAAGATACATTTATCCTGATTGGATGATATACAGTGTATATATGCATCGAAACATCACATGGTCAGCTAAAAATTTACTAGCCATTAAAATTTTGTTAGGAAAAACTTGTATTCATGCAAACTTGTTTCATAATATACATTCCTATAAACTTTTTGATGACTTATTGATAGACTTCAAAATTTTTATGCAGTGAACAAATCTTTGTTTTCCAAGAAATTGAGTACACTCATATTTACTGATGCTCAAGTAAATATTGAAAATCACATACTCATCAACTGTAATTCTAAATCACATTTTTGACTTTAACTTGAATATGTGATGCTTTAAGTTGTAATAAAAGCAAATTATTTTAATAACTTAAGACTATTTATAGTGAGACTATCAATAAAAATGTAAAAAGATCATGTACTTGGGGAATATCAACTTACAATTATTTGTTTACATTTAAAACCATTTTTGTCGAATCACTTTTGATATTTACCTATTTACCGAAAGAGTTTTCTTAGAATTATTTTACAGCATGAAAAACTCATATTTATGCAGCGCACACCTGATTGCCCCTACTTGATTAAATTCAAGTTTTTATTGTTTTGATGTAAGAAAAATAGTTCTTTTCCAGTGTGTTTCCAAGGAGGGTCTGGAGGGAATAAGTTATTTCAACTTGTCTACCAGCAGAAATAATGATTAGAAAGCTAGTGAAGCTATGAAGATAATTAAGTTAATAACATTTATGGCAACTGCATTTGCTAATAGTATTATTTTCACATTTGTTTTCATACCTATTGCTTCATGTTTAAATTTATCATCGCAAGAGTCTGAGCCTTATTTCCATATTTATTGCTGCTCAGATATTTATACTATATGTTTATTTAAAAAACAGCAATGGGTGTAATCCTGAATGTGCAAAGCAAATGAAATATGACTGCAAAGGATCTAATGAGTTTTTTCCCCCTTTCAGGGATGATAAAATAGCTCACAGAGAAATATATTTGCATGTGAGCCTTCTTAATATACACTCAATTCAACAGATACCTGACCTTCTTGTTCTTCTGAACAAGCAAGAATAGATTAAAGATGCAACGCCATACAATCTTAAGGATTTTAAGTAGCTGATTCATATTAGGGGACAAATTTATTCAATAGCCAAGGCAGAAAAATAACCTGCCCATTTCTTCCACTTGCTCTTTTGTAGAGCCCAATAAATCTGTCACTTTTTAATTTTTATTTTTGTTTTATTAATTTTCTCCTATACTTGGCAAAATAGTACAGTGAGAGACATTGAATAAGATGTCAAAATCACCCTGCGTAAATCTATATTCAGTTTTAATTAATGCGTCACCTTGTTTGACTCACTTATCCCTTCTGAGTTTCAATTTCATTGTCCTAGGAAGTACGTGAATTATGCATTTTAGATGCAAGATGAAATTTAGTGATGTTATGTGAACTGCTGGGAGTAAAAGCCAACACTTGTGCTCTGAGATGTGGAACTGAGAAATGTGATGTTGAACCTGCCCTACCATGAATGATTTTCTCAATTAACAGGGATGTAAAATACCCTTTAGGAAACTGGAGAGTTAACTTGTGCTTCTTACAACTCAAGGTAGTTGGCCTGACTTGGCCTAACTTCCAACTGCACTTTAAAGTCTGGGGACTCAGAGGGGGCCAATGCACAGTCCTTTTCTCTTTCCTTGAATTACTTGATGGCCTACTGAACAATAAGTAAGTAGTAAGTCCTATTGCAGAAAAGAATACTGTACACTAATAAGGAATAGATGAAGGGCTCCAGACTCAGCCTAGAAGAGAGATTTAGGCAGCTTTATATTAATAGAAAGTTTTTTTTATGGGAAGAGGAAGCACTGTAGGGACCCACATTTGCAAATGCTTTAACAGGATAAGAAGTGTGGCTCTTACAAGTCATATAATGACATTGCACTTTACCCTCCAATAATGCTGACTCAAAAACCCAAAGCTTTATGCAATGTGTGTCTTTTCAAACTTAAGCCCAGAAAAGGCACGCATTAGTTACAACAACCCTCTGGGATCTGGTTTCTCACAAACTTGGTTCTGTTTTCTCCAGCCTCATGTCAGTCTCTCTTTCAGGAACCTACTTTCCTTTGGGACATTCCTCCTCCTGTGTCTCCCTGGTAGTATTCCTGTACCTTCCTATTCCTTGTATAATTCTCAGTCTTTCTCTAACACGTGTCTAATTAGCAACATATCTTTTCATGGTAACGGCTGATAATGACTAGATCTACTACTCATTGAAAGGGCTTGAGTTTTAAAAGCAATTGAGATCACAACAGTGATTTATGAAAAATGCTTTACACTATAATGTCCTACCCTTCACTTCTGTAAACACCAAAGACAGCAATATGAGCCTATAATTTGAGTTTGAGTTCAATGTGTAGATATTGAACAGGCTGATTCTGGACTTTAAACCTTGAGAACTGTGACAAAATAATAGCTGATATTTATTTGTTTCATGAATTACTTTGAGACAGAGTTAGCTTCTGTGAGCTGGTTCATCCCCCCTGAAGTGCCTACAATACAACCAGGAAGTGGGAACTTACCATGTCTCTTGTATGTATGGTATGAACCACCTCCCTCCATCTCTTCCAGACAGCAGCCAGAAGTGAATATCAAATGAGCTTCATAATCACTTAGTAGGACAGTATCTGTTTCTAATTACAGATAGAGCTTAGCCAGGTGGTAAGTGTAGAAAGATGACACATCAAAGGAGGCAGGGCCAAAAAATGCTTGCTTTCATTTCTAACCCAATTTTTTAATCTCTCTGGTGATCACGTAACATAAAAACACACAAGGTTTCCCATTTGTCCACATAACATTCCAACAGAACCTTAGTCTATAGTTACAGTAGCAAGCATTTCTTTCTCGACATTCGGTCCTTCATCAGTCTGTATTTGCTCTTTGCTTTTGAGCAGATCATCTTTGGTTCAATTTTTTGATCCAGAGCCATGTAAGTCATATGGCTATGAGTGAAAACTGACCCAGTGCATTAGCTCTAGTTATAATTCAGCCATTAGTAACTCTTTGGGGGAGTGGTGTTAAATATTCCAAAACTGGGTTTAGACCTAATGGGAAAGAATACTGTGTTAATTGTTAAGTTGGCCATAGGTAAGATGGTCAGAGAGGCAAATTAAATTTTATGTATTTGTTAGACATGGGCTGAAGCTTCAAATATTTAAGACATTTCCAGCATCATAGGTATTGCATGAGACCACAATAACTACTCTTTCAACTGAAAAAAGTATTTTAGTAAAAATACATGGTTCTAATTCATTTGCATTGTGGTTGATTTTTTGAAATTATTCAAATAAAAGGGGTATATTTTGTTCATTTAAAAATGAAGATGAGTACATTCATCTACTAATTCACCAAAATGATCATTTTAAGGTGGCAAATTAGAGCAAAGTGAAAAATCAACTTCCAGGAAAAATATTACAATATTTGTAGCACTTTTTCTACGCAAGAGCAGTTATTTCACCCTGGGTTATAGTATATCAATGAATAAAGTTTGACTCAAAGACAAGCAGGGCACATCCAAACTCGTATCAGTAGTGTGCAGCATTGCCTTGAATTTGCCCATAAGGCATTTATGGTATTTGGATATTTGTAACAATGTTGTGTTGCCAACTGATAAAGTATATTAATATTAAGTGTTAATGTTTAGATGGACAACCTAAGATGTCTCAATTTTGTCCTTATGTCATCTTCGCTGCTTCAGTATGGGCAAGTGTAAAAAAATAAAACTGGTGAGTTGGTCTTAAGAAATTGGATAAAGCAGTAATGATGGAGATGCTACTGCCAGGACTATGCTTCATCGCTTAAGGCTCTGACTCGGCAAACTGAAGAAACAAGTTACCTTACTAGAATTGAAGAAGGAACCTGCTTCTGTTAGGAGTTGCCTATGGAATTTCTTGCAAAAAAGATTCTAGCACCTAAGGTAAGCCTCCACCGAAGAGTCACTAAGAAAACAGAGCCTTCAACTGTCCATTTGCAAAGGCATGTGAACGTGTGTATGTGTGGGCAAATAATTCTGCCAGTAGCCTGACTGCTTGGAAACAGTGTTTGCTAATGAGGTGATCAGCTGAGCACACAGTTGCTATTTGGAATGAAACTTTGTAAGACAGAGAAAAGATGATGCATGTAAGTTACAGCTGATGTTCTGACACAGAAACCTTGCAATAACAAGTAGGTGTTGTTTTATGTTGCTAGATATGTGTGATTTGTGATGCATGGAGAAGTAATAGAAGATGACAGAAATAATTTTAAAATGTGATCCTAGAACTTGGACGTGGTTATAAATTTAGAACCATGCTCAAAATGGGCATTTATGCAAGAGAGTAAGTGAAAACAGAAGCACAGATCCTGGAAGAATAGAGCTTGCAGCATCTATGACTTTCCCTTAGACAGCAGCTCTTTATTTTGTGTGTGTGTGTTTGCTACACTTTAAACACGCACATGCTGCTGGTGGAACGGGTGAAGGCTTACAATCTCTCTGCCCCTACAGTTATCTCACTATTTACCTTGGCTTAGTCCAAATGTCTGTTGCTCAGACTGATTTTTTATATACTCAGGTGTTGTTAGCTCTCTTGAGTTTCAGTAAATACACTTGGCATTTCACGTCTGCTCAATGGCATACTCCTCACTTCCCCTCTTTGTTTTAGTAAAATACACTGTGTTCTAACGATTTCACATAGCCCACAAATTTTGCAGTCTGACAGCCTCATCACCTTGATTTTCAATTAGGTAGACACATCACTTTCAGTTGAAATCACTCTTGTTTGGCCTCGCTATTCTTTTGACCAACGATTGCTATTTTTGTTGATACAAACAAGCCATGGAACTTTTAAAGCTTACTGTTAGAGGATCTCCTTTTTTCATTTTAAGACGATTGAGTTAGAAGGAAGGACACACATAACAGGACAGAACAGGGATTGTTGCAGGTTGCTTGTGATTGTGAGCTTGTGTGGACCAGGTAACATGAACCAAATCAGCTTGAAGTCCCAGTGGCAGACACTGCAGGGGCAGTGTGACTGTCCTGCCTGCATCATGGTTATAACCCTGGTTCCCTGGTTAAGATGCTGGAGGAATGCATACCAGTGACCCTCCAGCACCCTGGCAGGAGGAGTAGAGACTGCTCTGGGAGCATTTTGTGCTTAGGGCCATCCATTCAGGATAGAATGGCAGCAAAGCGGCCCTGTTGGTTTTCAAAACAAAGGCCTTGCATGCAGTCAACCAGATGAGCAAAACACAGGTAATTTGGTTTAATAGGAAAGATCCTTCTGGAACAATGCTTCTGACAGACTAAAGGGATGTAAGAACTTCATTGGTACAAAGATTAATCCTCTGGTTTTATCTGGTTGTACATAAATAGCACAAAAATGTGTTTTTAAAGCATTCCTTACCTGTTCAACACAAGTTTATGCTTTAAATTAATAATCCTCCAAGTACAGTCAGTGAAGCATACATAAAATTCAGTTTGTATACATTATTTTTTCTGATGATTAATTTGAAATTGTATGATGATGATGTTATATTAATGATGACCAAGGTCATTGTCATTACCCTAATACCATCATCCTTTTATTTAATTTCTCTCTTTGCATTGAGCACTTAGTTCAAATAAATCTATGGGTGCCCTTTCACTGGATTCTTGTTTAAAAAAGGGAAATGAAAGCATCTGATTTTCATTAGAAAGCTCTATTTACCAGCGGTTAATTTTTTCAAAACTACAGACAAAAAATTCACATAATAAAAGCTCATTGGGCCCGGCGGCGTGGCCTAGCGGCTAAAGTCCTCGCCTTGAATGCCCCGGGATCCCATATGGGCGCCAGTTCTAATCCCGGCAGCTCCACTTCCCATCCAGCTCCCTGCTTGTGGCCTGGGAAAGCAGTCGAGGATGGCCCAAAGCTTTGGGACCCTGCACTCGCATGGGAGACCTGGAGGAGGTTCCAGGTTCCCGGCTTCGGATCTGCGCAGCACCGGCCCGTTGCGGCTCACTTGGGGAGTGAGTCATGGGACGGAAGATCTTCCTCTTTGTCTCTCCTCCTCTCTGTATATCTGACTTTGTAATAAAATAAATAAATCTTTAAAAAAAAAAGCTCATCAATTTGATGATTTTTAATGTGTTCAATTCAATGAATTTTAGGACATTCACAATGTACACCTGTCTCTACAATCTAATTCTTGAACCCTTCCAGGACCCCCAAAGGAAACCCTTAATCATCACCATCCCCTTCTTCCCACAGCACCTGACAACCACTTGTCTTTTTTCTGTCTATAAGGATTTACTGTTTTGGACACTTCACATAAACAAGACAAACCTGTGTGTCTTGTGTCTAGCATGCTACAATTCTGCTATATGGCCAGTATGAATACGTCATTATTATAACAACCGGATACCGTTCCATGGAATCCATTGCTTTTGTTTGCACCTTCTGACTATTATCCATTATGTTGCTAGAGACACTGGCACATAAGTGTCAGTCTGAATACAAGTCCTCAATTCTTTGTGCTGTGGAGTGACTTCAGGGCTTACTCCAAATGAAGCTCTTTTTGGGGAAATGTTAGGCCTGGTTTTGACAACACTGTGTGCTGTTTTTCTAAGGTACACTGCTTGTCTTCAGAGGAAGAAGCTGAATATGGTAGATGACCAAGCATATGATAATAAACCCTTTGTTTTCCTACTTTATGATTACTGTGTTGAATCCCACATTCTGTGATGTTAACATTCCTGTTTTGACAATATAGTATATACATGTATAATATGAAGTAAAAGTGGCAGTGCTAAAAATAATCAAATCAACATTTTTGAAAGTTAAAGAAAGTAAAAAACAAAACAAACAAAAAATGAAACAAAAAACCTGGGATAGGGAAAGTCAGGATTAGAATATGAGGTCTGGGTTCTGTTTTTAGGAGATTCAATTTCTCAGAATCTTCTGTGCTTGCAGTGTTTGTGGTTGTACCTCCTGGTGTTGGATTCTTCGTCTGCATTCATCTGTTTGTCCCCCCCCCCCCACCGCCTGCTGTCCCCATCCCAGAATATGTTCCGATTTTATCCAATTACTTAAAGTTGCACCCAGTTACCCGGAGTTTAGGAATCCAACAATCATCCAAAATGATTAGCTTATTTATCATGCATTTTCCAGAAACAAATACTTTGTGTTTGCTGACATTCTTTGTTTCTTTTATTTTTCTTGGCAGATAATACACAAAGTAATTATAAATATAATCCTTATCTGCAAAATAGTTAATAGAATTTCTAAGAGAACTAACTTATTACATTTAAATGGCTTTGAGCATAATCCTACAAATGAGCCCATGATTATAGCATTATCATTCATTTAATACTTAACAATAAGAGTGATACTTTAAAAAATAAATTAATTATGTCACCCACCTACTTACAATATCAATAAAGAATTTACAAGCACTAGGGTATCAGCTCGAAAACTGTGGCTTCTAAAGTCCCAAACACCTGCAGATTATTTTCTTTAGCTTGTTCTTCTTGAACTGCCTTCTTTTCTAGACAAGATCAAGATCTCTTTACCACAGGGGCTTAGCACCTGCGTCCCCTTTGCACTCCTGTATTCCCCTGGTCTACATTGTAGACATGTCTCAACTAATTGTTCCTCCTCTTGGGGAATTTCTGCTTCAGTACCACTTTTTTTTTTTTTTAATAATTCCCTCACTTTCTAACTGGAAGCCTCCATTAGTATTTTCTGAGTCAAGGAAGAAATTATAGCCTAATTATAACTTGTCGTTGTGTCTAATTACCCCCCAATTACAATTTTTTCTTAATGGTATTTGTCCACCTCACACACTCCTTTGCTTCCAGAATTTAGCAATCTTTAGATATTCATGGTATTATATTATTGAATATTTGCTCAATAAGTATAACCTCCAAATAGTTTTCATTTCCACTTCTGGAATTTGACAGTACTATATTATAAGTATGGTCATTTTATACACATTCATGATAGTTATTTCCAATTCTCCCATTTTAGCAACATTTAAAATTTATTCATTCCTTTGCACATTTTATTCCTCTTTATTCTTCAAATAAACTGAGTTGACAATTTTGATCAAGTCTAGTTATGACCTGAAATCACTTAAGGCACGTTTTCATTTTGCAGTGTTCATTATATAGCGTAATTTAGTGTTAGGAATAATCAGAAAAATGAGGAATTAAAAATAAAAATATTCTGTACTGGTAATACCAGGTTCTTAGCTTCCTTTTTCCCTTCTGCTAACATAATCTTAGGGGCCACTGGTGAGCTATCCTCTTCCTAGTCTCCATGTCAGTACTTTATTTTTTAAAAGATTTTTATTTTATTTTTATTGGAAAGTCAGATAGACAGAGAGGAAAGAGAGGAAAGATCTTCCATCCATTGATTCACTCCCCAAGAGACCACAACCACCAGAGCTGAGTAGATCCAAAGCCAGGAGCCAGGAGCCTCTTCCGGGTCTCCCACACAGCTACAGGATCTCAAGGCTTTGGGCCGTTCTCTACATCCTCTATTGCCTTCCCAGGCCACAAGCAGGGAGTTGGATCAGATCCGGGGGCATACAAGGCGAGGGGTTTATTACTGGGCCAGGCCCCTGTGCCTGTACTTCTACAGTGCATGTCCCTTTGCCTTGTCCAGTTATGAGTCATGAAGTACTGGTCCCAGGGATTGCTTACAGTGTGAATTGTGAAACTTCTTCTTCCAGAAAAGTTCAATATTTCCACCTGATTGGCCATAAATTCTCTACTGTACGATTCAACTTCATTGCTACATCTTGTAGGCAGTATCAACAATATGTAAACAAGTAAGCTATGTTCAAATTAAACTTCAAGAAACACTGGTGGTGGGAGTTGGTGGTTAGCCTAATGATTAAGACTGTGTCCTACATGGAAGCACATGGCTGTGACTCCCAGTTCTGTCTCCTGATTCTAGCAATGCAGACCATGGGAGAAGGCTGTGATGGTTTAAGTGGCTGGGTCCTGTGGAGGATGTGGATTGAGTCTTACCCACACAGGCATTTGGGAAAGTGACCCAGCATATGCAATCTCTATTTCTCTTTGTGAATATGTGTGCCCGTCTCCCTGCCTCTCCCCTTAAATATACAAAACAAAAAACAAAAACAAACAAAAACAAAACCCACTCTTTAACAGAATAAGTATTATCATGTTCTTATACTGCATATGTGGAATATGTGGAACTTGTTCTATATATGCATAGGAATAGGTGGTGTTTGTTAACTTGCACACCTTTCAAACTATGCTTGCTATTGGGCTGCAACAAGGTAAGTGAAGAAATTGAGAAAGTTTTGAATTTTATTTTAATAATGTGACAGCAATTTTACGTATGTGAAGCCTAATAAAAGTTTTGAGCTTGTACTTTGCAAGTCATTCTTTCTACATGATTTTCATGCTAATTCATTTTTAGTGTATCTTACCAAAGTATTGTTCCTTGGCAGATTGGCTATTAAAAAAAAAATTAATGAAAAGATCCTTCATGACAGAGTTGAAAAGTACTGGTACAGAATACAGCATGACATAAGACAAAATCCATTTGCCCAAACCAAGCTTACCCCATGACTTATCTAAAGAGACACATTTTCTCTTGATTATATTCAAATAAAAAAATATGAGCCTGCAGTCTGCTGAGGACACAATAAAGAGCTCAGGAAAGAGTCGAATATGTTGGGAGGCACAACTCTAAGACTGTTCGACCTCTGGATTTGTCTTACACATAAGAAAGTGCTACCTCCCAAGGAATGAGAAGTCAGAAAGAGGGAGAAAAGCTGGAAATAGAGATAAAACTACAACGACAATAACAGATATAAACAGGTGGATAGCAAGAGAGAGAGACTGACAATGAGAAAAAAGACAGAGCACAGGACACATCTCACTCCTTATGGCCACAATTCGGACTACCAGGACTGAAAAAAAGAAAAAGCTCAAAGTGCTCATTCCCATTAAGTTTCAGCCTGCATCCCAGAAACTTCTAGAATTCTTTTGTGAAGCCCTTACAGACCATTCTGAGTGAAAAAAGACAACCTGACCACTACTTCAACCAGAGTGTCCTACTTTAAACCTACTCTTACATTGTAACTCTGAATAACATTTCTTTAAAGGAAATACATTCAATTCCTCAACAAACAGATGACCAAACTGAGGCCAGAAAGGTGAAGTGGTGTGTCAAATACCATATCACATGAGAACACTAGAATACAGCTAGCAGATCATTAAACTTCCATATCAGCAGTGAGCCCCAAACCAGGTTGTGTATCTAAATACCTTATTCAAGAAAAGAATCTCCTGTTTCAATCAGGGCAACTCTGACTTGGTGGTCTGAGACGGATGGGCCCTGGGGATCTTTTAGCTGAGAGTCAGGTGACTCAGATTCCATTGTAATAGAGGAACATTTGGAACCACTGTCACCTCAATTAATGCATGTATTAAATATTACAACAAATGTAATTTCTACATAACCGGTGGCAAGCACATGGCTCAGCATTCTGCCACCCAGGATCTTGCTAATAGCTGTTTCAGGAATTTACAAGGTTTAAAAGTTAATTTAGTACCAATGACAGAAATTATTTGGGGTGTGTGTGTGTGTGTGTGTAAAAAAAGTGCTACCTCCTTCCTTGTTCTTTGCAATGGCTAATTAATTAATTAATTAATATTACACAATTTAAAAACCCTGGTTAACATAAGTTTTTCTGTCTTTTGTGAGAAGGGAAAAGCATTCTTCTATTCATATGTTTATTTCCACAACTAGAAAACAAGATCTTAAAATACCAAGAAGTACTTCAGTTCTGTTACAATTTTGAATGTATTTGTATGTCTATGTTTTATGGTTACATTAAAGATATTTATATTCTAAATCTAAAATGTGAGTTCAGGAATTTTAGTTGTGTATATTAGAAAGGAGGAATGAGGGAGGGGAAAGAAAAGAAATAAAAAGGAAGGAAGGAAAGGAGTGAGGGTGAAAAAAACAACAGCAAAAATATGTTCTCTACTGAGAATTCAAGTTTTGGTTATGTCATGCTATTGATAAAATATGTGAAAAATGATTTTGAATTAGTGAAAAATGTTTTTTCTTTAAAATAGCCTTCATTGAAAATATTGCCCCAGATATTTGTTCTTCATATCAATTTAATAACGACAAATAAATGGAGTTGTTTAGTATAAATAAAAAATTCTGTATGGACCTCACAAGATGCTTTTAATACCCAAGCTGTTTTATGAGTTATGAGAAAATTTCTATGGTTCTACTTTAAGGACATGAACTTGCTACTTTCAAAGCTACATTTCCCTGTATATGTTTAAAACAATCACCTGCATTCCTGAAAGTCCCTGAAGATCATTTCAGTCAACCACCAGAACAGTCCACCCTCCATGCACAAGAACTACTTGAAATGTTTCCTTCCAATATGGCTACTAGAAGAGTTTTCTCAGAAGCAACAAAACGGGGGAAAAGAAAAAATTGGAAAGCTACCAAAAACTTTTGGAGACATTTTTGTTATCCAAAATAGACTTTTTTTCATCCCTACTCATATTAGTATTCAAGGAAAACTGTACTTTTCTCTTTAGCAATTTCCACTGACCTCTTGGGTTCTGTAACTATCACATATTCCAGCCAGAATTAAAGTTGGGTTTGTTCTCTTTAAAACCACAAAGTCTCTGCTTTATGGAGGTGCACCTACTTGAACCCACTCAGTCACAACAGCCTCTTCCAGTCTGATATGCATATTTGGCATGTTTGCACCATCACAACATTCTCAAGCCTCAATTATCTATTTACCTCCATGATTTACAACCCAATGTTCCTAAGTATAATATTCTTTTACAGCGGGAATGCTAAATAATTCACCTTTCTATTCCCAGTGTTGGCTTAACACATACGCAGCACCAAATCAGTATAAAATATCAAATAATATTGAGCACACCCACCATTTCAAATGCCATTACAAACATGATATATATATAACAATCCTGACTAGACACTTTCCCATGATCATTTTACAGATAGGGAAACCAGAGCAACAACTAGATTTTTCAAGGTCTTTCATCAACTTTAATTGCTTGATTCCTTAGTCATTTTGTATTTCCCAGTATGAAATTCCAAAGCACTGTTGGTGGATTACACTGAATACTTAACAAGGGGCTGTAGTTGGAATTAAGTATGCTTAGAATAGGATCAGTGGGGCTGGCACGATAACATGGTGGTTAAGGTCCTCGCCTTGCACGTGCCAGGATCCCATATGGTCGCTGGTTCTAATCCCGGCAGCCCTGCTTCCCATCCAGCTCCCTGCTTGTGACCTGGGAAAGCAGTCCAGGACAGCCCAAAGCCTTGGGACCCTGCACCCACGTGGGAGACCTGGAAGAGCTCCTGGCTCCTGGCTCTGGACTGGCTCCAGCCATTGTGGTCACTTGGGGAATGAACCATTGGATGGAAGATCTTCCTCTCTGTCTCTCCTCCTCTCTGTATATCCGCCTTTCCAATAAAAATAAATAAATATATTTTTTAAAAAAGAATAGGATCAGCTCCAAGTGAATCCTCTGGAAAAAGTGAAAGTCATTGGTTACTAGTTCAGAAGAATCCAAGAGGGTGACTGTTGGGTGTTTTTCTCCAACCATGGCACAGGTCCATATTACAAGCTGTTTATCTTCCTCCATTTGGGAAATGGCTGTTTCTCTACAAAGCAGTTAGAGCCATCTTAAAATCATCCAAAGACTATTCTATGCTATTCCCTGCTTAGAACAGCTTTACCATATTCTAAATGTCATTAGGATAAAGCCAATATCCTGCTCTTGGTGAGAGAAGTCTTTTGTGAGAACCTTGCTTACTTTTCAATCTCCTTGACAGATGCTTCTCATCCAACACAGTTGATCTTCTTCCATTTTCTGGAATGAATTATATTATTTTATAACTTGAAGTATTTGTACAGGCTAATTCTTTGGCTGGGCAAACTTTGATCCCATCAATCTATGCTTCTATTCACCCAAATGCTCACTATGACTTGCTGATACATGTCTGCTCATTCTGTTGTTAGGTCTTATTTTGGCCAATAAGTATTTTATTGTTATGTGCTAAACCCCACCAAATTAAATTCCTCTAATGTTCAAAATCATAGCCATATCTTTTTCTTGTCTTTTACAAGATCTCTGTTCTCTTACATTATCTTGCTTAATGCCTACCTCCCACCTTTGCCGTATTTCTAGCATCTAGGTTAATATGTGTCATACTATTGACACTGAATGACTAGTCATGGGGGAATAAAAGGATGAATATGCATGCATTAAACAGTAAAAACTGTGTTATTTCTTGGGATTCCAGGTATATGATGCAGCAACAAAACAGTTAGTGGTACGTGTAGAATGTCAAGAACTGAGATTGCTGGGAGTCAAGTGTTTGACATACAGTTTCTACTTGGATAAAAAGTGACCTAATTACTTTTGACACAGACTCTTATTTGTCTAACTCAGTATATAGTTTGATACATTGAAGTTTCTGTTTAGATTATATTTTAATTTTGTAGTAAAGGGTGAGCCTTTATAACCTTGGAATTTTTTTTAAGTGTTTAGATTTGCTTATTTTTATTGAAAAAGCATATTTACAGAGAGAATGAGAGACAGAAAGACAGCCCATCCACTGATTCACTCCCCATCTGGATATAATGCCTGGAGTTGAGCCAAATGAATTCAAGAGCTAAGAGCCAGGAGCCTTCTCTAGGGCTTTAGGCCATTCTCCACTGCTTTGCCAGGCCACAGGCAGTGGGCTGGGAGGGAAGTGGAGCAGCTGGGACATGAACTGGCACCTATAGGGGATGCTGGCAATTGCAGCCAAAGGATTAGCTAGCTGAGCCATCACACTAGCCACAAAACTTCCATAATCTTTAGATTCTTTTCTTGAAAATTAGGCTTTTCTTTCCATAGATAGTGTGGCTTCTTAATGTATACAACTAGTAGAAGTTAGATTCATATCAATCTACATTCAGAGGTCATACTCTGTTTTTTAAAGATTTCTTTATTTTTACTGGAAAATAAGATTTACAAAGAGAAGGAAATGCAGAGAGGAAGATCTTGTCTACTGGTTAATTCCCCAAGTGGCTACGATGGCTGGACCTGAGTCAATCTGAAACCAGGAACCTAGAGCTTTTTCTGGGTCTCCCCTGAGGGTGCAGGGTCCCAAAGCTTTCCCAGGCCACAATCAGGGAGCTGGATGGGAAGTGGAGCAGCCAGGACACAAGCCAGCAGATTTCTGTGATCCCAGTGTGCAAGGCAAGAATTTAGCGACGAGGCTAGCACACCAGGTCCGAGAACCCATACTCTTAACCACTGTGCTTCACACTGTCCCTATGGCTCAAACTATAGGGACTCTAAACAACAATATATTAACTCAGTTTGGTAGATTAACTAGGCTAAATTAGAAATTAATTCTTGGGACCTCTCATGAGGCTATAGTCGAGTGCCAGCTGAATAACCTAATATTTCACTAAGCTGGCTGTCCAAAATGGTTTAATTCTAGAGCTACCTGTTCATGCTGCTTTTCGCAGTCCATTGAGGCCGGCAATTCGAGTCACTATTCAGGTGGCTTGGGATTCTTACAGCATTGCAGATGGAGTACGACAATGAGTATTCTAATATAACAGAGGAAGCAGAAACGCTTCAGATGACCTAACTTTGGAAAATCAGATTATGATTCTTTTGCTGGTCATATATCAGAGAAGTAGTCAGGACAGCGACCCCTTGATGGAGGTACAGCATCTGTGTACTGAGAAAACACAATGACAAAGGCCGTCTAGAGTCCCTTTGACACACCACACTGGGTGAGGTGCAAGCCTTCCATACAAACAGCTGTATGTGTCCTTCAGACAAGCCATGAACACCCGTGATCACAGTCATAACTGATTTCAGAAAGCCTGTTGCTTTTTTTTTTTTTTTCTGCTTGAGAAAAAAAGAAGTTTCGCTGTCATTCCATTTCAAGGGGTAAGTGGGAAAATCCTATAGAATAAATAAGAACACTTCAAAGGTATCTCTTAAATCACTGTTCATAGAGATCATTTTTCCCTTTAAGCCTGTGAAGAAAGTTTGTTTGGCATTGCCTAACTTGCTTTGATGTAAATTCCATCCTTGGCTTCCTTTCTTTCTTGATCCACGTTTGAGCCTGGGGAGAATGTCTTTCTGCACCCTCACAATCAAACTTGAGTTGCTTTAGATATCTGTCCTCAGGCTACGCCTGTAGCAGTGTGGATTCTGGATGGGAATTAAAATGTGTCCTCTAATACGAAATGATTGCGAATCCTATTTGGTGAAAAGATTCAGAATAAACTAATACTTACATTTCATATTCACCTCAGTGTACCTTAAAAGAGCCACATGTATTTTTTTTTTTTTGCAAAATTTTTAAATGTAAGAATGAGGACTTTCTTGGATTAAGAGTTATATATTGAGCCTCAAGTAATTACTATAAATATGCATAAACCACATTCATTATGCATGATCTTTGAAGCCCAGTTTTGGCTTCTTTAACACAGAATGCTTCCAATTGTCTTCAATATCCCTCATCTGCAAATTGATTTCTCTTTTATTAGCATCCCTAGAGTATTTACATGTTTTTCCTTCAACTCACATTTCATTGGTTTAATATATATATATATATATATATATTATATTACACATATAATTAAATTAACTACTTCAATAGCAAGATCCAAAAGCATTAAAAAGTTTGTAAACATGGAGTCTTCTTAAGCATACAATCCAATTGGTGAGAACTAGAATCTGCATGGAGAGAACAGAGAATACCAAGTAATCTGGTGCATTGGTGAGAGGTTAGTGAAAATATTTTGTTGTGCACCTTTGTTTTTCACTCTAGCTATTATTTCCATCTCATTGCCAGAGTGGGTACCCGGGCAGGCAGTTAAGACATTCACACCCCATATCAGAGAACCTGAGTTCCATCCCTGGCTCTGGCTCACAACTCCAGCTTCTAATATGTGCCCTGGGATGAAGCAGATGATGACTCAAGAGGCTGGCTCTTTGCTGCCCATGTTGGAGGAGTGGGTTGTTTTTCTGTCTCCCAGGTTTGCCAGAGCCCAGCTATTGCAGGAATTTGGCGAACAAACCAAAGCATGTAAACTCCCTTTTATCTCCATTTTTCTAGTTCTCAAATAAATAAGTAAATTAAATTAAACAAAAACATAAAGTCCAACAGTCCAGAGGAAAAGCTGAGCTTCTAGTGTGATCATTTTGATAAATTGCTCTCGAATTCAAGACCAGTTTAAACAAATATTCCAAAGCTAAATCTTCGCCTTGCATATGGCTGAGATCCCATATGGATGCTGCTTTGAGTCCTGGCTGCTCCACTTCTTGTCCAGTTCCCTGTGTGTGGCCTGGGAAGGCAGTAGAAGATGGCCCAAAGCCTTGGAACCCTGTAGCCTTGTGGCAGACCCAGAAGAAGCTCTAGGCTCCTGGTTTTGGATTGGCTCAGTTCTGACTACAGCGGCCACCTAGGGAATGAACTAGCTAATGGAACATATTTCTCTCTATCTCTCCTTTTCTCTGACTTTCAAATTAAAATAAACAAATCCTTAAAAATAAAATAATAAAACAAAACAATATTCTGTGTATCAGGCATCAATGTATTTCACATACTTCTTCCAACTTTCCAACAATCCCTTGAAGAAGTGGGTTAGTTAAAAACCTCATCAAATTCCTAGGGAAGGAATAACAGAAGTTTAATAAGAATTTAGTTCTTTTGGAAGGTTTTATGGCAGCAAATGATAGAAGGGAGGAAAGTTCCCTAGGGGACTCACTAGAGCTTCGTAACTTATAGTTTAAACTCCTCTGTAAGTAAATTGGAATATATACATTTTTACACTATATGCTTGAGTTCTTTACAAGATGGAGAAGAATGATAAGTGGCATCTGTTAGCAGACTAAACGCCAGCCAGATCTTGTTGTTCTCTCAATCATACAAAGTTAAGACCTTGATCAGCAACCAGATTGGTAAACAGGTCTGAATTCATGCCAGGTGTTGTGCTATATTTAACCCTTACAAACAACTGGAAAACTAATATTATCAGCTATAATTTTTAGGAACCTCAGGCTTAGGGTGAGGCTAAGCCCATCAATATAGCGCATATCAGATGAAAGACTGAAATGGAATCTCAGTTCAGCAAATTCTCAAATGTGAGCTTCCAATCATGCAGCCTCTCTTTGGTCCTTTGGGAAGAACAGACACCAGTTCCCAATGCTGTCTCACCCCTCTGCGCGTGACGCCTTTGGAAAATGGCAATCAGGACAGAAAAGGATGATGCACTTACAAGAGTCATGCTTTATCTTTCAAAAATCTGTTTACAAGCTGTCCTTTGGTAAAAAAATTTATTAATCCATTAGAGTCTCAAGGTCACACAAATGAATGCTAATTATACAAATCTCATCAATTCTCATGTTATTACGGTACTAATACAAACAAAACAAGCTTCACATAGTTCATAAATGCAATTCTAAGAACATAATGACATTTCCTTTCCTCCCACTTGCCCTCCATCCCCTTTCTTCCTACTTTTCTTTCCTTCTTTTTTTATAAGCTTTAAATATATAACTTCTAAAAATTGACATCATGCTCATAGATTTAATACTCCACTAAATGAATGGTGCAACAATTAAAAACTAAAAATGGCATAGCTCTGTGGGATTGTAGGCAGGAGCTACAAATAATAACCAAGTGAAAACAGGATCATTTCACTAATATGCAATAAATTCAATAATAACTACAGTGCATCAAAAGTATAATCAGTATCTAAAATCTGCCTGGTCATAAAAGTAATCTAGGGTGTTTGTTTCAAAAATCACTTTCCTTCGCATCATTTAGGATAGCTAATTCAAAACAACAACAAACAATAAACAAAACAACAAAAAGTAAATTTATCCACAAAAAAGAAGATATTAAAAAAATTGGAATGGTTATCTACTGTTGGTGGGAATGTATATTCCAAGAGTGACATTGGAACAAAAAAAAAGCAAGGAAAGGACTTAAAAAAGTGAAAATATATTGTGCTATGAAATTCCACTTAGAAGTACAAAGAAAACCTATTCAGGGATTCTAAGTGAAGAGTGTGCATCAGGGCAGCCTAATTCCCGAGATCCAGAAGGCAAGTAACCCAAATACCTTCTGGCAGATGAAGGTGTAACTTGATGATTTGATAACAAAACACACACACACACACACACACACACACACACACACAAATGGGTCATCATTCACCCTGTAGCAAGGATGCACCTTGAAGACACTATGCTAAACGCAATAAGTCAAGCACAGAAAGCTGAAGTATAATTTCACTTGTGTTTTACCACCTAAAAAAGTCAAGTTCATTGAGATAGAAAGATGAATCGTGGCTGTTAAGGGAAGGGGCTGAGAACAGTACCTGTTATTTAACAGCTGCATGGATTTCATTTAAAATGATAAGAGTTACAGAGAAGTCCTTCCCTAACAATATGAATGTGTTTAATACCAGTGAACTGCACACTTAAATGGCTACAGTAGTGATTTAACAACATGTACAAGGGCACTTGAAAAAATTCATAGAAAATGAACATTATGAAGAAGCTAGATAAAAATTTCATAACTTTTTACACCCAAACAAACTTAATTTCACTTACCATGAACTTTTCCAAGTACCATCTTATATTTTATAATTAAAAACAACAAGAGAAAACAGCATTCTAAGTCTTTTATGTAGAAATCCTATGCTTAGTAACACTTGGGGGGAGCCTAGAAACCTATGTTCCAACAAGCGTTCAATTCTTACTTAATGTGGAGACTAAGGTAGAAAATACATGTTTCGTGTGGTTCAATATAGTGTTTCTCCATTTCATTCAGAGTTCACTGAGATCTGGATCATGAAAATATCTTCTTACAGCAGATTTTCTGCAAGTATTTCTGTCCAATAAAAAGCAAAATAAATAAAACATAAAAAACAAAAAAACTATAAAATGCAGCTTATCTCTGATCTCCCAATTTTTTCTATAAAATAAATATGAAAGCATCAGAAGCAAACTAATTTTCAAAGTTATGTATCTTGAAACTTTGCAATTAAAAACTCATCAATACAAAATCAAGCATGATAGTCCACGGTAAAGCACCAAAGCACTTGACCAAATACTCTTCTTGAACACCTCTTGATTCACTCATGGGTTTCTTCATTCATTCATCTTGAGATCAGATGAATTCAGGGAGAAATGAGTGAATGCAGACTCTCAGAAAAGCAGTTCACTCAGAAATTCTCTCTGTAGTTGGGCTTCCCTGGGCTTTGTTGCCTTAACTTTTATAAAAGACATGCTCAGTGACAGAAAAGTTTCCACTGAATGTTTTGGAAAAGGCTTGCTACAAGAAAAAAGCTGGTGGTCAGAACACAATGGGAGCAGGAGAAGGTTCAACTTCTCAAGGTATCCAGGTTCCATCATAGTGGGAAAGTGAGTGCTTACATTTCAGTCCCTTTATGGAGCAATGCGATTACAACTGGCGACCCAGAGAGACCCACCTCTACACAGAAAGTCACAATAGTCTACAGCAAACATCTTTCTCTAAGTTTTTCATTTTTTCGTGCATGGTTTAGTTTTTTAATATAGTGTTTATACCAGAGCACAATTGCTTGTATGTGGGCCTTGAGAGCTTGTTTGGAGGTTCTAGCGGGGGAGCACAGGTACTCGTATACCCTTGACCGAAGACCATCCTCTAGCGGGGATGGTGGTCCTCTTCGACCGAGCGCACAGCTTCGGGGAGGACGCACATTGGAGCGGTGAGGGAGGAAGGGGAACCCGCCTAGCCAGCCAGATCAGCCTAATCAACCCTGGCGATGAATGGGGTGACAGATGTCGCAGCCAGATGGCCCTCACATCCATGTATATGGAACAAGTGAACAAGTATACACACATCTTGATGACCTGTTCTCAGATGTTATTTAATTATGAGATGATTTTATGTAGCTCATGGAGATGCAGATTTCTGGGATCTATTCCAGACATTCTGATTTGGTAAGTCCAGGGTGAGACCTAAGAAACTGGATTTTGAGGCCTGGTGGCGTGGCCTAGCAGCTATAAGTCCTCGCATTGAACGCGCCGGGATCCCATATGCGCGCCGGTTCTAATCCCGGAAGCTCCACTTCTCATCCAGCTCCCTGCTTGTGGCCTGGGAAAGCAGTTGAGGACGGCCCAACGCTTTGGGACCCTGCACCCGCATGGGAGACCCTGGAAGAGGTTCCTGGTTCCCGGCTTTGGATCTGCGCAGCACCGGCTGTTGGGGTCACTTGGGGGGTGGGTCATCGGATGGAAGATCTTCCTCTTTGTCTCTCCTCCTCTCTGTATATCTGACTTTGCAATAAAAATAAATTAAAAAAAAAAGAAACTGGATTTTTAAGTAATTTCCCACATAGTGCAAACACTGCTCTTCTGTAAATAGTACTTTGTGAGCAGAACTACTACAGAATATTGCTTATCATACGTGTGTGGCCTCAGGAGCCCTTAATATTTTTAATATTTTTGGAGGTATTAACTTTACTTATCTTTGATATTGGCTATCACTCTTTCAACCAGAATTTAAAAGTGAGAAATGTAAAAGAAAATATAACTATATTTTTCAAAACATAAATTATGAGGAGTGGTTTGTTTTAGAAGTTTTAAATCTTTTTTTTTCGTGTCAAAATAGAATAAAGGCAGTTTCATGTATGAACGGGCTTCAGTATTCAAGCTGCTGAATTATATTCTTTTTTTAAATCTATCAGAAATTCTGTCTTCAAATGAAAACAGCTTAGGTAAAGGGAAGAGCATTATATAATAATATTAGGCATAACAGCAGCATTTAAGATAATTCTGGATATTATTCTATAATGTTTAGGTATCAAAAGGTAGTTATTTCTGAAAGTTTAATTGCATCTTAGCTTTGTAATCATTTTAATCAGCTACTCATCCTCAATTAGTTGAACAAGAATGATCTATCTTATACTTTGGACAATTCTATATCCACGGAGGACACTGTAATATTATGAATTAGCCACTGAAATAAACTGGTTCACTGAGTTAGGTAAATATTCAGAATGCTGATGTATTTCATACTGTTGTATAAAAATAATGATAGTTCAAAATATCACCACCATTTGTATCAGTAAATCCTGTATGTATTGAGAATCTATCAAGCCAAAGTTTCTCCAATTTTTTTAAAAAAAGATTTATTTATTTTTATTGGAAAGGCAGATTTACAGAGAGAAGTACAGATAGAGAGAAAGATCTTACATCCACTGGTTCACTCTCTAAGCGGCCATAATAACTGGAGCTGAGCTGATCTGAAGCCAGGAGCCAGGATCTTCTTCCTAGTCTCCATGTGGGTACAGGGTCCCTAGAATTTGGGTCATCCTTGGCTGCTTTTCCAGGCCAGAAGCAAGGAGCTGGGCGGGAAGTGGAGCAGCTGGGACACGAACTGGTGCCCATATGGGATTTGGGTTGTGGCAAGGTAAGGATTTAGCCACTAGACTATCACGAAGTACCCAAGTTTCCCCAATTAATGTTTCACTTAAAAGCTTGAATTTTGTTATTGGCAACAAATACTAACAGACTCAGATTTTAAAAGAAAGTCTGCCCAAAACTAAATCTGACACTAACTGTACTATAAAAATATTCATTTAAGTAACACTAGTACTTCACAATAAAGGTGACCAGTTGGTCAAGTACAGATCTAGTCATTTTGTCACATGGACTATCTTATACATGCAAAGGTCTGGAGTAAATAAAACTAACACATTTTTATTTCTTTATTTGTGACAGTAACAAGGAAAAGTATATTGGTTTATTTTAGTGTGAGCATATACAAATCATAAAAATAGGCCAGTAGTTGATTTTAGCTAATTTTGAATCTATAGAACCTATAAAAAGTCTCAGGGGACTTTTATGGGTCCAGAGATCACCTTTTGAATCTAGTATTTTATACCGTATTGAGTAGCTATAGAAAGCTAACTTGCAAGTGGTATACAACTTCTTTGACCATTCCAATCTTTAAAAAATCAACTGAAATAACTGAAATATCCTGTTTATGAACCACCTAATCATTGACACACTTCCTATCAAAGCCTGGGTTCTAGACTTTTCTTGATACGTGAACGGACTGAGTAGCACAGGCTCCTCATTCCTTCACGTGGTAATGAGCAAGGATCATCCCTCTAAGCAAAACATGCTCCTCCCTGGTTATGTTCATTTTCTTTTGGTTCATTTCATTTATCACATATACCTTCTTATACAAATCAATCTGTGTATACAGATTTTGATATTACCAAACAATTGTTTTCTGTATTAATTACATGAATTGCAAAGTTATTTTAACCTTTTCTAGGCTCAATTTTCTTACTTTCCAAATGGGTTAAAGCTCGAGTGAGCTTATATAAGTAAGATATTTATCCCAGAGCCTATCAAGTCTGTATGTACATAATGCTAGCCCTACTGTGATGTCAATATAACCAAGCTATAGATACAATTTACATAGCAAACCTTCAACATATTGGATCTCATTTTAGAGAAAGGGAAAATTAGATGTAGCACTAATGCCACTACTAACACTATGCACCGAGAACTCACAGTGTAGAGGTGGTGATAACTTACTTCCATCATCTCTTTCAGTCTGCATTAAGCATCCTGTGTGGGGAAGGGTATCTCACTGATATAGTACAGATGTAAAAATGAGTTCCAGGGACTTTTAAGAATTAGCTCAAGATCAGTAATCAGAGCCAGAATTTCACTCTTGTTATTGTCCTTACCAGCCTCCCAAACTACCAGTAACTACAGAAATGTGATTACATCATCCTGACTGCTCACTCTAGTTACCGATGGGTGGTGAGTGGAGGCATTTACCAAAAGGAAATCTACACAACACTTTCTGCAGGCCTATGGATGCCAAATCACATGGATGCATTTAACCGTGGAAAACCTCCAATATATGCCAATAAAAGAACAAGCAGAAACATCAACAGCACTCTAAATGTTGCCATAAGATTAATTTGTAATATGTATCACATCACCTCTTTTTGGTAGAGGGAATAATTTGACACAGAATTTTCAACATTTATAGAAACAAACACATACTTCCACCTTCACAAATATGCTACAGTTTGTGAATCACATAACTAAGCATAATTAATTGGCTGCGAAAAACTGAAAGACTGCAAAAATTGTTATTTTCTCTTTTAGTCAGATATAGAGATTTTAAATATGAAAGTAATTCACATGATGCCAAAGAAATCTTTTGCTGTTTTCTGACAGTAATTAGAGCCTGAACTTTGCCTGAGAGCACTATTCTTTTTTCACAAACCTTCCTAGAATTGATATTTGGGAGTTAGGTCACATTTCCAGGAAACTGACATTCTCTGTTGCTTGCAATTAAATTCTGAAGTTTTCAAACACTCTTTGACCCAATATAACATTTCCATATTTTCCTAAGCTTAAGATTGACCTTGCTTGGGTTAATTTTATCCCAAAGGATTGATAGTTTCTATTATTTTATTTCATTTTACCTTTGATTTATTATATGAAAATGAAGCATCCTAATAAACTCACCTTTAGTTTTAAATGGTTTCAAAAATAAGTGTATCAACAACCCATAAGATGATTACAAATTACATTTGAAATGCTATGCAAAGTACTAGTTAGGATGACAAATGCCAAGCAGTGAGATGAGAAATAGGTAATACATTTGTGCAGACATTGGAATATTTGTTTAATGCTTTATGTGGGAATTATCCTGTGTTGGTTGGTAAATCCAATGGGTTCATTTTAAACATTTTGCTGTGTGCCACATGTCAGTTGAGTACAGTGTGGATGATGCTGACACCAGGAACCACTGGTTGTTTAGATAAGTGAAAGCTATTTGGATGAAACTTAGCATTGTACAAAAGGATTTTACCAAGTTTGAGCAGAATCAACTGTCTACAAGCAAAAACTAGGCTAACACCAGTGACAATAAATTCCTGTAAATCCTACCTTGGTGTTTATTGTAACAAAATGAACATTTTCGAATTTAAGGTTTCCTAGAAATTAAAGGTGGTGAACTACTCAGAAGAAAGCAACCAGTGTGGCATTCTGAATTATCTACTAGAATAAAGAATGGGGCTTTTAAGTTGAGTTGACTTCATATCAAATTCTTTACCAATGCTACATAAAGCCTTTTAAAGTGACAACAATTTGTTTAGAGTTCCTGGCATGTCATTAGCACATCTTGTATGCTTCCTGGTAAATATGGCGAACTAGACTGTGCTTCAACATTTTGCAAAGTGGCTCAGTACAACTCCACTACGTGCACTAATTTTATTTATATGTGAATGCTTTGTCAGTAGCAACCAAACAAGCTAATTGACTAAATTCCCAGAAAGTTGCAGCAATCAGGGCTGGGCCAGTCTGAAGCCAGGAGCCAGGAACTTCAGCCAGGTCTTGCCCATAAGTGGCAGGGGCCCACACACTTCAGGCATTTTATTTGCTTTTCCCTTGCCATTAGCAGGGAGCTGGATTGGAAGGACAGCAGCTGAATTCAAATTAGCACCCATATGGGGTGCCAGTGTTGAAGCCAGTGGCCTCTCTTGCTGTGCCAAAATGCCGGCCCCGTTTTCTATGGAAGCTAGTGATACCTTAGGAAAAATATTATGATTTACTTATGCCACTGTGCAATACAAACTATTAAGGCGTGGCAAATTAATGAAAAAAAAAAGTGGTTAGTTTGAAAGCAGTTTTTAAGTCAGGCATCTGGTAAAGCCAATCTGTGCAAGTTGGCCACATTTACTCTCCTTCATCAGTTGGCTTGAACATGACAAGGTATTGGATTGAATACCCGGAGAGATTTGGTAGCCTGGAGCAGTGAAAATGACTCAGAAAAGACATTTATTTGTTCAGTGTGGATTAGAGGCCGAAGGGGCTGGGGACTGCAACCAGCACGCCTTCCATGGCTTCTGTGTGTAGATATGCCACAGACACCTCCTTGATATTCCAATAATCCTTCTTTTACAAGAGCATGTGTTGCCATGGAAGGTAATCAAGGGATGGGCTCAAAGAGCTTTGATTATAATTCTTGCTTTGAAATTAAACTCCAGCAAACAGATTGTTTCCTTTTTCCCTGAGAAGATTTTAAATCCAATTAATTTGAAATTTCTATTTAAATAGAAAATACTGTAGCATCTCATGCAAAATGAAATCAATCTCGTCAGACACAGAGTTGGAGGGGGAAGTGGAAAGGAGGAAGGTGGGCCAAATGCAGGTAGATTAAAACCTGCATCTTGGGAGATTTTGAAATATGAGAAACTACCTCTGCCTGTAAGATTAATGATGGATTCTTGGAATGGAACCACTCTGTTTAATGGCTTTTCTGATTGCCTAATAGGCATCCCCAACTTCATATATTGAAACTCAAATTTCTCATTCTGCTTCTGCCTGTATTTTCCCCTCCTAGGTTTTGATAATTCAGAAAATGGTACCAATAATCTAGTTGCTTAAGTTAAGACAGAGAAACCATCTTTTTTTTCCCTCTCTCATTTCACCCTTTAAATCTATTTCACAGGATCTTATCTCTCCAGCACACCCAAAATGAATCTTTCTCTGTACCACCCTTGACCAATCCTTTTCACTGAGATTCCTGAAACATCCTTCTCCATTGCACCCTTGCTTCCTCTTAGAGAGCCCACAGCTTCCTCGGCAGTCCCATTTAGCTTTCTAAAACTCCACTGTCCAACCCCGTTAGCCACAGGCACATGGGCCTTCTGAGCTCTGGAGAAGTGGCCACTGCTAAGTAAGGTGTGCTGTAAGGCTAAAATAGTCACAGGATGTTGAGGATTAAGCATGAAGAAAAAAGAACATAAAATACCTGCTTGCTTTTACAGGTGACATGTTGAAACGATGATATCTTGGGTGTATTTCGATGACAGACGATACATTATCAGAGCTGTATCTTTTTACTTGTTAATGAGGCTACTAGAAAGTTCAAACTCACATGTGTGACCTTACACTCCCACTGCACAGTGGTACCATACCACCAGATCATTATTATTATATCAGATAATGTTTCTTTCTTGCTTAAATACCTGAAACAGTTCCCAACACATGAATTTGAATTTTGTACCGTGGCTTATAGTGACCTGACCCAGGCTTCCTTTTGGTCCAGTCTGTCATCTCTGACTGTCTTGCACTCTACCGTCTTTGCTGTTTCCTGTGCTTTAGACTCCTGTCACAACAATTTACCTGTTGCAGCCCCCAAATATCTTTCAGAATAATGTTTCCCAAACCATCTATCTCCAGCATCTTCCAGACCCCTCTAATCACATCACCCTGTCTACTCTTCATAATGTCAATTTCTGAAATTATCTTGCTGCTCACATTTTTTTTTTCTATCCTGCCCACTCCACCTGGGACAAAAACTGGAGGCAACAACAGAGCCTGACCCAGAGTAAGTACTCAGCATATATTTGCTGAATAGGATGTCAACTGGGTTTTGCTGCCCACAAAGCATTTTACAGATTAGGGTGTGTACTCTCTGTTATTAATTCCCTGCCACAGGGGCAAAGCTGAATACTTTTGAAAGACTATACGCAGCATCTTGAACCACAAAGTCAAAAATATCTATCCTTTTACAGAAAATGCTTATTAAACCCTGACAGATGGGTAGATAGACAGATAGACCATCCTTAAAATTTTATAAGATGCTTTATGAACTGAGCCTTATCTTTTTCTTTCACTATCTGCTCACTTCCTTACTTCCATCCTATGCCGCACCTAAGACAATCCACTTAATGAATCCTGGATGAACATATTTTTCTGCCTGCTTATTCTTCGTGAATTTCTTTCTTCCTTACACCTGGCAAACACACAAACACACACACACACACACACACACACACACACACACACACAGACAGAATGGTTCCAACAAACTATAAATTGGATTCTGACAGGTTTAAGAGGGAAGTTGAATTCAGTGGCTCCATTAACAAAACCATCCAGAAATAGAACTAATATGAGACCCTGCCAGGTCCACAGATGTAACAAGTCAACAGGGTCTGGTTTCTTTCTCTGCACTTCCCTGTTTTTCATCTATATTGGCCCAAATCTCAGGCAGATTTTCCACTTGTGGTTTCCACAGGGCTTGTATGAGCTCTCAAAGACTGGCACTTCCAAAAATCCTGGGGATGCCATTACTGCATTTGTTCCAATTGGACCATATGCCCATTCCTGAACCCATCATCCTAGCCAGAAAAAAAATGTTGTCTTAACTGGCTCAGAACTAGGTTAATTGTCAACCTGCTGAGTGAGGTCTGAAGACATTCTTACGTGTGGGGAGAGTCAGGGAGGTAATCTTCCTGAGAAACATAGAGTATTTTAACCAGAAGCAGAAACAAAAGCTGCTCAGTAAAACCCAAGGATACCTGCCACCCTGTCCTTGAAGGTTCAGTTTAAATGCCAGCTTGCTTTGCAAGTTTCATTGATCCCTTTACTGCTGTTCTTGATGATTTCTAAACCACTTTGGTCTTCCGTGGCCCTGAGCTTTCCTCTATGCCAGCACTGCCAGCATCACACAGCAATACATTGATCAAACTGTCTCTCTCCTACAGAGACTTCCAGTTTCTTGAGGGGTTCCTGTCTTTCTTTGTGCCCATAGTACCCACAAGCAGTGTCTGGGAGATGAGAAGAGCCCAAAGAAGGCTGACAACATGTGTTTTGGATCCACCCTTTTCAAGACTAAGAAGTAATGGTATAAAACTTGTATTTAGGAGTATTATTCTGATAGTGACTTATAAGGTACATTGGAGACAACTGCAGTGAGAAGTCCAGGCTATGCTGAGAGAGGAAATGAACAAGAATGGGAGGAAGGACTGAACAAGATAGTAAAAAAATAACAAATATGCTTGGTGTTCCAAAACTCTCTTTGTGTAAATGATCTACAGACACATTTCTGTTATTGATCATGGAACAATGTAAAGTCCTATCATTTATTGATACTCATTAATGTGCTAGACATTGTTACTTAGCATATACAGTACTACATAAAATATTCCATAGTGTATGTTATATATAAACATATATGATACTATATAATACTATATATAGCATTATATACTATATGCTGCATATATAAACAACTAGAGTCTCTCTCCTTGCTCTTGCATGTGGAAAGCAGTTTCATTTTAGAGATTTCCCCGATGAAGCCAAGTAAAGTCAGATTACTATACGAGTTGAACATAGAGCTCATGGCTTTGTGGCCACGCAAAAAAAAAAAAATTCTTACAAAGAGACACTGAAAGTCAATGAGGCAGTTCAAACATGTGATTTATAAGGTGACCAAACTTTCAAGAGATTCTCAGACCCTGACTATGCGCTCTATGAAGCACCAGCTACTGACAATTAATTGGATTTTTAACCTACTTGTTGAACTCGAAACGCAATGCTTATAGTCTAGATGGAAGGAGACAGACACTCTAAGCTAGGATACTGAAAAGGTCCACAGTTTATTTAGGCCAATGGTTCTCAAACTACGATGTGCTTCTCTAGGACTTGGATGACTTCATTATGACCTAAGTTACCTAATCCCTCCTCCAGAGTTTCTAATGGTCCTGAGTGGATCCTCATAAATCAGATTTCTATTAAGTTTCTAGGTCATGTTGCACTATTTTGTATGGGTACTATACTTCCAGAACCATTGCTTTGGGCTGAGTAACTAATTTTAAAAGCGAGATAGATAATGTAAGCCCGGAGAACTGAAAGTCTTATTGAAAAACCATGAAGTTGCAGCTGAAAATCAGGCACATTATTTTTAGGCTCCTCCCTGAACTAACATGTTTGCATACACATGCATGTGAATATTTAACTATTCATCTATGCTTGGGTGTGTATACATTTATATAATGTCTATATATATACAAGGATCCATATATGTATACATTACATATACATACATGTATATATATGTATATATATCCTCCAAATGTCATGGGAAACGCATGCTATGGGAAGACTGGATGGATTTCATTTTTATTTTTACACCAAAACAAATGTATCTTGAAAAAGCAATTTTTCCCAGAAACTCTGTGAAGGCCCTTCATATGTTTCAACCTTAGGTCTATGTAATATCCATTAACTTGTTCTAGTTAAGAAAATGCCTCTTGGGCCCGGCAGCATGGCCTAGTGGCTATAAGTCCTCGCCTTGAACGCGCCGGGATCCCATATGGGAATCGGTTCTAATCCCGGCAGCTCCACTTCTCATCCAGCTCCCTGCTTGTGGCCTGGGAAAGCAGTTGAGGACGGCCCAAAGCTTTGGGACCCTGCACCCACACGGGAGACCTGGAAGAGGTTCCTGGATCCTGACTTCGGATCGGCACAGCACCGGCTGTTGCGGCTCACTTGGAGAGTGAATCATTGGACGGAAGATCTTCCTCTCTGTCTCTCCTCCTCTCTGTATATCTGACTTTGTAATAAAAAAATAAATCTTTTTAAAAAATGCCTCTCATCCTCTGAGTCCTTGTGATTTGAATGGGGTTGATACCAGATTCCTATGCAAAAGTAAGAAAGTGAGAAAGAATCTGGAAATATCTTCAAACATGACACAACCTCTCTGAATATGCATAGTTCCCAGAATCTGTGCTACAAGTACAGTCTTATATAAAGATATCAAGGTATTTATCCCAGCATTGCCTGAACAGGGGAAAAACAGCAAAGGACTAAATAGCCAATGAGAATGAACAGTTGAATTCAGCTATCATAGGTGCCTTCAGTGCAGTCATTTCAAAAAATATAAGGGATGTACTGTAATTAATTTCTAAGAATCTTAAAGAAAACTCATTTAGGGCCCGGGGGAGTAGCCTAGTGATTAAAGTCCTCGCCTTGCACATGCTGGTATCCTATATGGGCTCCAGTTCTAATCCCAGTGGCCCTGCTTCCTTTCCTGTGGTCTGGGAAAGCAGCTGAGGACAGCCCAAAGCATTGGGACCCTGTACCTGCATGGGGGACCTGGAAGAGGCTCCTGGCTCCTGGCTCAGATCGGCTCAGCTCTGGCCATTGCGGCCGCTTGGGGAGTGAAGCAGTAGTGGATGGAGATACATATATATCTCCACATATACATACATATTTATGTACTTGCATACTCATAATACATTACATGTATATATGTGTCTGAAATGAAAATCTGTTGAATATAGCTACATGTAGTCATACACACAGACACTTCATGTGTAAGTGTATATGATATGGAATTACTGAGAGAATGTGTATTTAAATATTCATAAAATAGATCTGGATTTGCATTACAAAAGTGTGCATATGAAGCATACACATTTTAAGGAAATCATTGATTTCAATAATTTTAAAACTACTTGTGCAATTTTGGGTTATAGTGCCTTCTATTCTCATGCTAATGGAAAAAGTTCTTGCTGTTCTGAAGTAGAACAGAAGTTGAAGATCACTTGTAATACTGTCTTAGAACTGATAAGCTCAATCTACATAAACGTATATTTAATTTTCCTATCTCACTGCTTAACAACTGCCAAGGCACAGAGATGATCCCAGAACTGAAGGAAAGAGTAATTATTTCAGCTTTTAGTATCTCACGGAAAGTGAATAAAATTCATTGAGAATGTGTTCCTTGCTTTGCAGACTATAAGCCTTACTCAAAATAATTTTTCCTTGTTTCTCATTTTCCATTTCTGACAAAGGGGTTGTTGGATGCTTTCTCTTACACAGATGGCTGAGAGTCTTCCAGATCTCTCATTTCACACGAGCCTGCTGTGGGGCATGAGCAGACCAAATAGACATGCACAGGTGTCTACAGCACATCATGAGCATCACTGAGAATTCTCAACTCTCTGTCAACTTGCTACACAATGTTCCTATTTGTTAAACAAAAAGAGTGGCAAAGTTGAGAATACCTAATGAGACAGCAAATGCTGCTCTTGTCACCTCTGGGAATTCAAGATTCACAGAGTATATGACATGTCTACTCATGTCTGCAAGGACCAACTTCAGTGTTGATTTCTGGAAGTCTCTGATTTTAAATTTCATCGTATGATTTGGTGGATGAGGCACAAGGTTGTCATCTCTTATGAATAAAGGAATGATTCACAGGCCACTGTTCAGATGATTTCCATGTCATCGATGGTCTGTGTACCTCACTCTAAACTCCAATCAAAATGACAATGACAGTCCTCTTTGGCACAGTGATTGAGGTGCTGCTTGGGGTGTCCTTGTCCCATGTCAGAGAGTTGGGCTGTAAGTCTTGCCTCTGCTTGATTTCAAATTCCTGCTGGGTGCATGCTGCAAGGCAGCAGATTATAGCTCAACTTCGCTGAATCCCTGCCACCCATGTGGGAGACTGGACTGAGTTCTAGTGTTGTGGTTTCAGGCTTGTCCTGCTCCAGGTACTGCAGATATATAGGGACTGAATAGGCAGACAGAGGCTCTATTCCAGTCTGTGTCTCTGTCTTTCAAACACAGTGAAAACAAACAAATCGTGATGGACTGCTTCTCTACCCAGTAAGATGATTTAAAAAATGTATCTTATAATAATAACTGGTCAAATCTTCTGAACCTCAAAACATGTATTTTTGCCTCACCCACATGTTCCACATTGTTTATGTCCAACAGAAATACTTATATATGTTTGACAAAAGACAGATGTGAAAATACAAAGCTATTATTCATAACATTCTCAGATTGAAAACCACTGGAATGCCAATCAGAAGTATACTTTATAAAAAGTTACAGGTTCGGGACCGGCGGCATGGCCTAGCGGCTAAAGTCCTCGCCTTGAACGTGCCAGGATCCCATATGGGCATCAGTTCTAATCTCGGCAGCTCCACTTCCCATCCAGCTCCCTGCTTGTGGCCTGGGAAAGTAGTCAAGGATAGCCCAAAGCTTTGGGATCCTGTACCCGTGTGGGAGACATGGAGGAGGTTCCTGGCTCCTGGCTCCAGACTGGCACAGCACTGGCAAAATCATCGTACAGAAGATATTTCTCTCTGTCTCTCCTCCTCTCTGCATATCTGACTTTGTAATGAAAATAAAATAAATCTTAAAAAAAAGTTACAGGCTCAACCTGTGGAATACTGTACAACACTGAAGATGAAGACATAGCTCTATGTGACAAAATGAATGAATTTTGCAAATTAAAATGCATAGGCACACATGTTCTGTAGAATTGCAATATAAAACTTATAGTTTACGAGTAATTAAAACTAATAGATGACCTTCCATTTGGGGAAGGTCAAGGTTGCGAGGAGACTCAAAGGGGCTCTGGAAGACTGATACTGTTCTGGGGTGTCATCTGAATGGAATGTTGGATGTACAGATACGTGCATTTTCTGTAAGTTGTAGAAGCTTTGTAGTATGTACGTTGCATGGATGAAGATGACAAAAATTAGAACTGCTGTGATTGAACTGATCCTGTTTCCAGTATTGAAATATATTAATAATCATAACTAATATTGCTATAACATTTATCAGAATACAAATGGGGCTCATATCTTGTTTTTAGAAACTGGATGCCTACCGTGAATTCTGCAAATCTGAAAGTACAAGTGTTAAAAAAGGATCAATTAAAGGTTAATTTAGGTGAGACTTCTGGTCATGCCACATATTTTTCCCTCAGCAGTTGAATAAAGGATGGCTGTCCATGAAACAGCCTTAAGCCAACTGAAATAAATGACATTTACTGGACTTCTTTCGTCATGTGAAGATATTCTGTATTACTCTATTATCTCAGATACAAAAAAAGTATCAATGTAAAATTTTGCTCTTAAAACTTAATGCTTCATACCTTTATACAGTAGAATCAAAAAAAGTTTGTGGGAAAACTCCATTTGCACAATGATGCGCATTTTCCATGGACCTTTTAAGATGCTTTGCCCACACATTCAGTGTCAGTTCTCTGCAGTTTTACAGACAAGTTGAGTTCCATGCTTCCCTTTCATAATCCTGGTGTTACAACGGGCAGGTTCCAAGTAGTTCACTGAGTTGAATGGCTACAGGTTTCTGAAGACTGTGGCTGTCTCAAACTCAAGGTCAGGCCCTTGAGAATGAGAAACCACCATTTAAAATGTACTTTGGAGGATGGGACCAGAGTCTTTCCACGTCTCACCCCTAGCAGGAGAGATTTTCAATTCCAACATCAGTGGTGGACTCAAAGAACCAGAGGCTGTTTGATACAGAAGTAGGGCCTTAACTGATCGGTTCAGCACACCTCATCTTGCTGTGAGAGCTCTACGCATTTCTAATATTCAATAGGAAAAACACAGCTTGTATTGAAAAAAAAATACAAAAAAGGCACACTAATATAATAAACAAGACCTTCATCCCTGGAGTCAAAGTTATCTTTGCCACTTTTATTACTTTTCTCTCTTGTGCTATTTTTTTCTCCCTTAAGTAAAGATCATATATTAATGATGATTTATTTGCCTCACTTTGTCTTGCTGTCTTACCTTTTCATGTCTGACCCCTGTCTAAATTTGTTTCTCATAGAGGTATAATAGAAATGCTTGGGAATACAGCAGGTGAGATAATTTTCAAGGATTTATGAAAGCAACATGCAAAACCTGTAATATTCCCAGGTAAGCTATGTTTTTTTAAAAACTGCTGCTCTCTGAAAGCTGCATTTAACTCCTTCAGGTTACTAGAGGACCAGTCTGTACATAAAGTCCATACGTTAGCGAGCCTGACTGCTGGGTTCTGTCTGACAAATTTCAAAGCTTCTGCTGTAGATCAAGGTCTGACAGCTGGACAGCTCAGGCTTGTTCTGATGGGTGATACAGCCAACTTGTCATCATTTCGAGTAATGGGGCACAAACGTGGATGTCAAATGCTAGGAAAAGCCTCTGATTCTCATATGGGAGAGCAGACAACTGCTTCACTCCTACTGTTAGCCCCAACCCATCACCTCCAGAGAAGCAAAGTAGCTTAGTATAGGGACAAAAGTAAAGGTTCTGGAAACATGCAGACTTATATACTAACTAATTTTAATAAGCTCGGCTTAGTCACAATTTGTTTATATGTGAGTCATTTAGTGTATTTAGTATTATATATCAGAAAACAGATTTATAGTGCCTAGAAAATTGTTCAACAATTAAAATGTAGTCACTCTGACTTTCAAATAAAATAATGTTTTGCTTAAAAACAGAGACTTCTGGCATGCTAACATTTTATTGATTTAAGACTATACATATTCTTGCAAAGATACCATTTAAGACTGGGCTCTAAACTAACCCACTTTGCTAATGATCTTTTTCTCTTTGAAGACTTTTTTCATTCGAGGAATACTTATTTAGCATCTTTTTCATTTTGTACTCTCTTAGACCCTGCCACACGGTGATGAAGAAGTTACAAAAGTTGTACCACTTGGAAGATAGCATAGTAGAGGAAAGGAAGCAAAAATGCCAACACACAAATAAGACAATGAAATCATTAGAAATTATGATAAGCTCAAGAAATTAGTGACAATGAAAACAAAGCTACTCGACAGAGTAGGAAGGGAGGGTCTTGAGCATGTTAATGTAAGCAACGAAGGGTTCTCTTGAATGTTCTCTGAGCATCGACTGAACTATGTAAGCAAGATCTGCAATAATATTTCCTTTGCAGATGATGATTAGCTGCCTGCATTGAGTCTACCACAGCAGATGGACTCTGAAGATGGGAGGTTTGTTATTCCCGTAATCAGTCTACCTTTGACCAATTGTAGTTGAGAAGGAAGAAAATAACATGGCAATACTGCTTCTCTGTGGTGGCAAGTTGCACTATAGGAAAAAATGCTATCCTCTAATAAAACCACAACACCTTTAGTATCTAATGAAAAATGTGAAAATAAAACAGGAAAGTTAAGAAAGCAATCGTTTTCAAATAACACATCTAGAACCAGGACAAAAATCTTCCTCTGTGTGCCCTGAATAGTTTGTCGTTAACTCACATCACCCCTCTCATGAGCAGCCATCTTCTCTTTGCTACATTTCCTCTTTGACATGCGGAAGAAGCCTACAGGTTTATTTCTCATACAGTAATTCTTTTCCCATACAGTCATTGAGAACTATTCCAGTGAAGTTTGGAAAGTAGAAGAGTTTATAGAAACCACCATCCTCAAATAGAAACTGCAGATTGGCAATGCAGATCAATAGCTTCCCAGAGAATCTAAGGATTCCCAAGGAGCTCAGATAATAGGTTGTGGTTTGCTTTGTCTTCTATGGATTCTTCTGAAAAGGAATTACTCTGATTTTAAAAGCAGCTGGGATCAGTGGCGCTCACTTGTTTGCAATTGCTTCAAGAGTTCTTAAAACCAGTTGCCTAGCTGTTCCCTCATTCCTATGCTGGCCCTCACAGTCAGTTCTGTAAGCCAGTAATTCCTGTGTCAAATGGCTACCTAATCAAATATCTAAAGTGGATTATACTTTTTCTATTCAAATTTTAACTGGCATGCCATTGCTCATTATTCTGTAGTGAAAGTAATTTGTTAGAGAATTAGGTACTTTTCTGAAAATGTATCAGGGTCTGAGCTAATACAGCATGCTCACGGTAACCTTTTTCCTGCTGAAGATTTCTTCATTCAACAAATATTTATTTAGCATCTTTGATGTTTCCTGTAATCTTAGGTCTTAGATCGCTTACGGGGGCCTTCAGATCTAGGCATTGAGATAACTTCTTCCCTTACATTTGATTTTTTGAATGTTAAAATTATGTGTTTACAAGCAGTTATAAGAAATAAAAGAGATCTATGTACTCTTTATCCAGTTTATCCCTATAGTTACATTTTGCTAAACTAAAGCACAACATCACAACCAGGATATTGGTATTGATTCAATCTATTGACCTTACTCGGAATTCTCAAGTAGTGTGTGTGTGTGTGTGTGTGTGTGTGTGTTTGCTTTTAAATGTTGTAATCACATTGTAAAGGTCTGTGTTTTCACCACTATACTAATTCCCTCTCCAATGACTATAAATAATATAGTTTGTTGGCCTCAGGTTAAACATCAGAGACATAATCTTTATCCAAGTTTTTTAAAATTTATTCATTATTGACTTGAAAGGCCAAATTGCAGGCATGCATGGAGGTGAGGAATGTGGGACTTTTGCATCTGAACCAGGGGCTTAGAGGTTTTGGCCAAGCCTCTCAACTGGGCCCAGGGGCCCAACTACTCAGCCCATCTTCTGCTGCTTTCCCAGGTGCATTATGAAGGAGCTGGATCTGAAGTGGAACCATGGGGATTGAACAAGCACTGCAGATGTTTGCTTATCCTGCTATGCCCTAACGCCAGTCCCTGAATCCAAATTTTCAAATAAATCGATGCTAGGGTACTGGCACAACAAGGGAGTGAATCTGCCTCTGTAAGCAGCCATAGAAAGTTGTAGATTATTCCTGAGTATCTCTCTGAATTTTCAATAAATAAATAAAACAGAAGAGCCAGTCTTGAAAGTAAGCAAAAGTACTTTCTTTCCCCTGTGTAACTGTTTAGTCTCTCAGTGTTTTGTATCCAATTCTTTCAACGCCTACAGTACTAAAAGACAAAAAACAAAAATAAACAAAAAAACATGCTTGCAACAATCTCTCTAATCTGAACTAGGACCTTACAGTACTGATTATGCCTCATTTTTTCCCTCTCTGAATTTCCAATCACTCAATTACTTTGAGAAGGAAGCGTTTGACACCTTGTAGACTTTCTTTATAAAAATGGTGTGGCTATTGATGAGTTGGCAGTTTTTAAAATTTTGCAGACAGTGAAGGTTCATCTTTCTTGGAAACCAGATTTGAAGATAATGGAAAAGTGCTGATAATGTAGGCCCTAAGTTGGATGGAGCCAGCCAGTGAAGAAGCCTCATAAATCTCACCAATATTGCCAACTCTCAACTATTGATAGTAATAGGGGTCCAAGACAGCACAAATACTGTAATTGAAATTCACTGATAATCTAAAAACTTCATTTTAGGCAATTGTTTCAGTGCCCTCTTGGGCCAAGTTCTTGACAGGAATGGATAACAAGTGATCAACATGACTGATTTAAAATTCATCTCCTTCTCCCTGTCTTGGCACAGTCAGGGAGGGCCGGAGCCCAGCCTGAGGAAAGCAAAAATGAAGGAAGCGGAGCATGTCAGTGACGGGTTGGGGAGTAATGGGGCTCAGAGCTCACACACAAACAGCTTCAATTTAAACTTTTGGTGGTATCTCCAAAGGAAGCTTTATATATACCATCTGAGAGGCATTATGTTTAATTGAAAGAAAATGATGCTTCTCATATGTATTTCAAATTTATGCTACTTTTAGCACATTATCTCTCTAGCCTAGGTGCCATGCATGAATATATCTTTAAAGATCCTTCTTATTAGTATGGTTGAACAACCCAATTATACTGTTACTTTCATCTGGAATTAAAAGCTTACATGTATTAAGTGCAAATCTTTAAAATATCAGTAGGAAGTTGAAAAATTGTTTTAATCTATTTGTGATGTTCCAAGAGTAAGGCAGATTGTATAATTTATAAAGCACGCAAATTCATTTCTCACAGTTGTGCAGGGTGGGAAGTCCAACAACAAGGCCCTGGCATCTGGCGAGAGCCTTCCTGCACTCTCCAGGTAGGAGGAATGCTGTCTTTTCAATGGCAGGAGGATGAAAAGGCAAAGCCAGGAGACCTTTCCTAAAGATACTGATCTATTATCAGCACGTGCTACCTCACGATCCATTTGTGAGGCCCGATTGTTTGGGGGATAAAGTTTCCAGCACATCAATTTGAGAGGATGCATTCGAACATCAAAATATTGTTTTGATGTCTCTTGATTTATTCACATGTCGGGGCCCTTGAAAAGTGAAGTGGCTTGTGATATTAGAATTAAAGTTTATGATCATTTAAGTGGGATTAGATTATGATATCATAGTTAGAGATACAGTTTTCTCCTACTTTTTTAAAGACAGACGATTCTCATGTATTTTTTATTTTATGCATATACATATAAATACATGTATTCAACAATGTGGAAAATGGAACTAAAAATCAGATAAATTTTGTGTAAAGAAATCTGAATTCCTTATACAGGTTTCTCACCATATAGACTCTCTAAATTTTCTGGAGATCGCTCACAAATGGTTTATAATAGTTTCAAGCCTCTGCAACAATCACTGTCAAAGAGACCCTTTAATGAACAAACTCAGGTTCCCCTGAAGTCTTTTTCTACCTGTAGGCATCAATTTTTACCAGTGCATTGCCCGATATTGGTGAGAATCCTTCTAAGACAAATTAACCAGAATCTTCTCTCCCTGAAATCTTCTCATTTTCAATTTCTTATCAAGTTTCTCATCCTCCACTTTCTTACCTGTGATGTCTGGTCACCCTGGGCTGCCTTCATTAAGAATCCTGTCCTTTCATTTCTATTTATGTTCCCACATTAAGTTGGCTCCTGTTGCTGCTCCATTTCATTGCTGTTTATACTCTGAGAATTATAGTAAGAAAGCAGTCACTATCTGGAACATTGTTGGCTAGTGTGGCTGGGAAAAATCTCTCTCTATGCCTCACACCTGTAAATAATCTTTGCAGAAAAGTGAAGCACACCACATCATTTGCAGCGTGACCAAACTCGAGAGTATGAAATGCACAGACCTAGCATGTGCTCAGAGGGTGAGGGAGAAGTGAGGATTTGGTAGCCAGTCAAGGAGAGTGCCCAACACTGGGAACTGCCACTACAGGAGTGACAGGTAAAAACTGAAGATCCTTCCTTCTAACTGTGTGCGGCACAGAGACCTCCTGGCTCACAAAATAGATATAATTTTAAAATATGCTCATGTTTTCTATATCTTATGTTAACTAATTATCCATGTTTTAGCTAAATAAATAGTTTCTTACCAAGAAGACAGGATGGTATTTTCAGACCTGCAGTATTAATATGACTAAGATAGGGAAAATAAAATGTACGTGGAAATGGGTATTCTGAAAAAGAAGTCATTTTTTCTGTCCTTCCTCTTCTCTGCTGCTTGCAACATGACACCCACTTCAACAGATTATATACCTTTGGAACACACTTCAATGATAGTAAGAGACTACAACAACAGACTCACCATTCTAGTCCTGAAATTGCTGTGTATAGACTTTTACGTGAGAAACAGACATCAAGTTGCTTAAATATTTGCTATTTTGAATTTCACTGCTTCTTTCACTTTCATCTGGGTAGAGCCTAGAAAACTTTACACACAGGTGTGTGAATCAGGATGTGCTTGGTTGCAAACAACAGAATATGTGCATCACTAATGGGTTATGCACTAAAGATGCCTGGAAATACATATTTGCACAGCTCTGATGCTCAACATACTTATACTCTTTCTATGCCTCTAATCTGTCATCATCAAAATTCTAGGTTTGATCACATTATAGTTGTTGCAATGCTAGTTATCAGAAACAGTATCCGAAACATAAAGAGAAGGAGGGCCTTTGGTTATCTCTAATTTTTATTAGAAAGCACCAAATTTCCTAGAGCTTTACACTGTTCTCCGCTCCTCTTCCCTCCTAAGCACTCCATGAGGAGTCTTCTCCTTCAGCATTGAGAATACAGCCATGTACCCACCTCTAACCACTTAGCAGAGAAGGCTCGGGCTACATGAAACATTTCCTGGACATGAACAGTGGCAGCCTTCCCTCATTACACAACCACCCCAATAAGCTGAGGATTCTTCCTGCTTTGTTTTAATCTTTCTTATTCTTATACTTTCTTTATACTACCAGATGGATGAGTCATGGTTTTGTCCATCTTCATTTACCAGCAAACTCAGTCAGTATCAGATATGGCAAGTGCTCAACAAATAAGCAAAATATTGGGGATGGTGGTGATATTCTTAGCTCATCTCTGCTTGGCTACATGAAATGGCATAAAATCAATTTTCCCTTTCCTATAAAAATGAAATAGCATTTGATCTCATCAAGAGCATGCTGATTCAAATCTATAAAACAATCATTTTTAAATAAAGAAAAAATCATAAGTTTATTGATCTTTAGTGACTAGTACTGCTTTATTCCATTTAGACATTAAATTTATCTTAAGCATGATAATCTCATTTTTGGATAACATTATCTGTTTCTTTGAGATATCTGTTCAAGAGGCTATGAAACTATTTGTTAACATAAAGTCAATAATCTAGCAGAAACCAAGACAGAAAAATAAACACTACTGTCTCCTCCACACAAAAAGAATTGTTAGTAGATTTTTTAACTTTATCTATTTTGAATCCCAACATCCACTGGTGAGTTTGTCCTCATATTTGTACAGGACATGTCTAATATTTATCTTGTCTTTTTAATGAAAATCTGGAACAAGGGATATGGATTAAAGACTCAGTGTGTAAACAGTGAGTTTACAAGTGACAAAAGATGGAGTAGAAAAGCAACACAATTCAACAGGCAAGATCAGATGGGCATATACATAAAGAGAAAGCCAGCATGATTATACAACTAAATTCTTACTTGATTTTCAACAAAAAGAGTTAACCAAGACACTAAAAATCAAATCTCTTGAAAAAACTTAAAAATGACATTAGAATTTCAAGTTGTTTTTATCTCAGCAATGAAACATTGCTTTTTTCATTATACTTCAGGAACTAATGCTATTCTCTGCTATTTATTGATCATGTCCATACAAACTAAGAGGCGAGGGCAATTAAGTTTAAAATTTAAAAGTGTTCTGCACTGTTAATTTACTGTCTGACTCAATCAATGTGTCCCCCGTGCAGGAAGCTCTACGGTGCCCTTTCAGCTGATAGTATAATAATCACGAGCAACCACAGAACTAAATAACTACAACACAAAAAGTGGGAGACTAGTGTTGCCTACAATAGTTTAATCCATATTGTTAAAGAGGCCACTTACACTGAAAATAAAGAAGGATTATTATGTTTATTTTAGCACTTGCCAGTTAATGGAACACAAAGTACATTTATAAAGAAAGGGAAATTTTCTCTACCAATGTAAATTAAACTACATGCTCAGAAAATCATGTTGTTTGTCAGTCAATGAAAATACATTCAGATATATGTCAAAGTTTCATCAGGAAAACACCTGGTTATCCTCAAAGATGATTCCTTTTAACATGAGATAGTAGCAGGTTAGATAATATCGTGTCCTCTCTTATTTAGAGGAGGGAAGTAGAAAGGGAAGGAAAGAGAGAGAGAAAAAGAGAGAATAAAAATTATATGGATGTTATATTGTTTTACTATATAATTATACATACTGCCTCAATGGTCATACTATGAACATGACAATATACCCTTCTTTCTCCATACTATTAGTATTGTCATGAATTGTCACATTATGATATTAATATCTCTGTTTTCAAGAAAATGTAGGATATATGTGTACAAAGTCTACACTTGAAGTAAATGTGAAATATTAAAATGTGTTTCTATTTAAAAACAAAATATGAAAATTTACCAAACTTCAGTTTACTCTATGACAAAGTACTTTCTTCACGTTATTATTCAGGACAAAACTAGTGGTTAGTTGACATAATTGTAATTTAGTAGAATACTTCCTGTTCTTGAGAATCTATTTTGATCTGTTATATATTAGCTTAACTTAAAATATAAGAGGTTTATATTTAACACAAAATTTAGAGTAGGTATATATTTATGAATATCTTCAAATACAGAAAATGCAATGAAAAAAGCCAAAATCTATCTTTATAAAGCATAAATTTCAACAATAAAAATATATTTGATCAATGTATCATAATCCAAAACTGCTCACTATTGCATAGTTTTATTTTGGTTCCACCTTCACTAACATAAGTATCTTTACTACATACCATGCAATAGCTCTTAGATCATTTGTCTATTTTTCTCCAAAGCTATAAATTCATGATATATTAAGAGTCAAGTTGTGCATAACATCACTGGTGAATTTTCAGAAGGTGAGCAGAGAGACAAGCTTACTGTCTTGTGCTAAGTTGTAAGAGAGGGCTTTCAGAGTTACCCACTGTGATTCCAGTGTCCATAGAGACAACTCTTTCCTGCTCGGGAACAAATGAAGATAATAATTGAGACTGGTTCCCCCTCTTACAGACATCACTTAGCTACAGGTTCCACAAAAACCACAGTCACTGAGTGGAGAAAATACTGAAGCGCAGTGAGAATGGCATGGTGGACTCAGGGATCCGCTCCTATGCAAGCTGTCACCCAATTCGGATTCAGTGATTCAGAGCAGCTGAGAGCCTGGATGCTGGTGGGGTGAAATCAGATCACAAGGCAGGTCCTACCTGCCAAAATTCCTCACACGGGATTTGTACAGATGTGCAGCACAATGGGGTCGGGACTCCTCTGGACACTCTGCTCAGGTTTTTTTTTGTAGTTCTATCTTCCTTAGGAAATGGAGACAGACCATTATCTGTCTAATAGCTTAGGTTTCAGAAAAAAAGTTTCATTTTAAAATATACTCTTGCCTCTAAATGCTTTTAGTTTTTTATTCTTCATAGGTTTTTAGCGGTTTTTTTGTGTGTTTTTTTTTCTTTTAGTATTTTTAATGAAAAGGAAGATCAACAGAGAAAAGGAAATACAGACAGAAAGATCTTTGATCTGCTAGTTTACATCCCAAATGGCTGCAATGGCCAGGCAGCCAGGAACTTCCTCTTGGTCTCCCATGCAGGTCCAGGGTCACAAGGCTTTGACCCATCCTTCACTGCCCTCCCTGCCACGAGCACGAAGCTGGATGGAAAGTGGAGCAGCCAGGACACAACCTGGCACCCATATGGGATCCCAGCATTTGCAAGAGGAGGCTTAGTCAATTGAACCACTGTGTTGGGTCCTAAAACCAAAAACTTCAAACTTGGAGGAGTTAGACCCAGATTAGTGAGCAAATAAACCCTGACTTCCTAGGTACACCTTCCTGGGTGCATCCCAGACAGTCTGGGATGGGACAGACTGCTTCAAAGACGCCTTCCAAATCTGCTCTTCTGAGATTCAGACAAGCATGTTTAGGCCAAACCCACTTTTAACATCACCAACCCTCTTTCAACCAGTTTCCAGGTAAATTTTTGCTGTAGAGAGAGAAGACATTTTTTGAAAACCTCATTTATTTTTTAGGTCATTAAGATACTGTCTCTTAAACTCACTGGGAGATAGAGAAAACGGGCCTCAAGAGATTCTTCCAGAGAGGGTGGGGTAATTGCACATTTTTCAAGTCCTAATAAAGGGCTTTAACGTGTATTTCCTTGTGACCTACTTCAGTAAGCAAGAAGTCATTAACTACTGTGTAAATTCAAAGCAACTAACGATTATTGAAAGCACAACCCAAGTTTAAGGATAATGAGTGCAACATCTTCATTATTTTTCTCCAGAGTTTCAGATGTCTTTGAATCCATTTGATAAGTTTACCTTAATTCATTAATTCCCTTAATTTCATCAGGGATGCTATTACTTCAGGAGCATTTGACTGGGGTATCTCAAAATAAAAAGTTTTATGTGGGTAAATAGGGAATTAGGGAAAAAGCAGCAATGAGATTTCTTTGCATTGATCGCATCACTCATTTCAAAGACGAGCTAATACTTTCTATCAACTGCAAACACTTTCATTCAGCTCCCATAAAACTAGTATTAGTTCCATTTATTTTGTCCTCAGAACCAGGATTTAGTTATATTCATCCAATTCTTAGAACTTGTAATTTGTAACAGTGAACATTCAAGGCTGAATCATCACTATCTTCTCCGGGGACATTAAAAGATAAAAAGAACAAAATAGTATGTCTTTGAAATTAGCCACTGCTTTAAAATTTCTGAGAGTATAGATTCTGAGCTTCAGACCAAAGCATAATTAGAATTTTGCAATCATGTAATGTGCTCTTAATATTTTAAAACCTGTCTACTGTTTTTTTCTGAATGGTCTTATTTCTTATTGAGATATAGGCTGGGATCTCAGTACTTGAAATGGATACTGTGTTGTGTCAACTATATATGTCTTTCTCCTCCCTTAGCACAAGACACTCATTCTCCTAGCTCCCGTGAGGGGCGCCCTTCATTCAGTGATTGAAAAACATGGGTGTACAATGGTCCAGCTGCCTGACTGACAGAGAAGGACTCTGAAGTTATCCCTGTGGCATCACTTCAAGTTTCGCTACGAGCTTGCCACCTCTTCTTGGACCAATCCCCACATCCTCACCTCACCCTCTCACCCTGCCTCGGCACCTGAGTCACAGATACTGATCTTGAGGGTGTTACTCTACTCATCTCTTGCAAGGAAGTCTGTTTTGGAGTCTGTTTCCCAAGGAAATTGCCTAGGATATTTCTCAACATAACATGATTTGTGCTCAAGTTTAATCTTTCTGGAGGAATCGTGATTTAGTTAAAAGAGACACTTTGTGTCTTCTTTATACATTGTATATATTAATTCTTTATCAAATTCTTTCTGTGTTTCTAATTCCATAGTGTATATGTAACTTTTAAACTTTCCAAATCTTTGTTTAGATGTATCTCGTATATATATATATATATATATATATATATATATATAGTTGTTATGTGACCAATTCTGAAAGCTATTTTATCTTAGAATTTATCTTAGACTCATATGTATGAAATACATAACATATATTCTCTATATTAATAAATTAAAATGCAAAAATGAAAAAGTAATGGAGATGGGGGAACAGAGAGGACTTTGGGGATACTAGTAATGCTTTGTCCTTAATTTAGATATTGGTAATGAGTAGAATCAGAGAATTAAAAACTCACTTAACTGTACATGCATATATATACTTAGTGCATACACTTTATTTCAGTATAATGTATCTTTTTCAGAAAGAAATAAACAAGATGGACAGTTACTGCAAGTTAAGATGCCCATGTCTCTTTTCAGTGTGCATGTGTGCTGTAGTTCCCAGTCTGATTCCACCTTCCTGCCATAGCACAACTTGGGAGGCATCAGGTCCCCACCACTTACATAGGAGGCCTGGATTGGGCTCCTGGTTCCTGCCTTTGGCTGGCCCCGTCCTGGTCACTACCAGCATTTGGGGAATGAAGAGAGAGAGAGAGAGAGAGAGAGAGAGAGAGAGAGAGAGAGAGAGAGAGAGAGAGAGAGAGAGAAAGCAGACCTGTACTTCTTTGTTCTTTGGCTTTCAAATAAATAAAAATTGAAAACAAAAGCAATGTACTATATCCTTGCAAATTATATGCTGATGAGTTTGATTTAGCCATTTTATAACATGTACATGTGTCAAAACTCCGTGTTGTACATAAGACACAGTTTGGTCTGTAAGAAATAAGCAGGAGTGGACATTTAATACCTCCCTGCTCTGGGTGAATAAAGAGTCCGTTACTCCCCAGCCATTTCCCAAGCTTCTAAAAGGGTCCGGAAGCCTTGAGTCATGAGGTAGAGGGCAGCATTCTACACTGGGTTACCTGGGTTCAACTCTCAGTTCTGGCTCCTGCTTAGAGCTTCCTTCTAATGCCAATTTGAAGGTAGAGGTGATAATTAAAGTAACTGGATTTCTGCTACACACATAAAGGAACTGGGTTGAATTTTAGGCTCCTGGGTTCTCTAAGCCATTGCAGAAACTTGGGGAGTTTACCACTCGATTGAGAATACTTTCTGCCTCTCTGCCTATTAGCAAACAAAAATAAAAAATCAAATCTATTAAGTAAATAAACTCATATAGCAGAAGATGGTCACTGATAACTCAGATAGGGAAGGTTGAACAGATTTTCATGCTGTCTAAATGACTCATGGTTTCCAGCCCCTTCTAGAAGTTTGGGAAAGGGCTGGGAAGTAATGGACTCCCTGTTTACCCAGAGCAGGGAGGTATTAAACAGGACACATGGATGGAGTATGGATGTGGGCTACCAAATTGACAGCAGTACTGCAAGGCTGTTTGATATAGCTGACACTGATATCTAAGACTGCAGAATGAAGACATGGAGGCCACGTGGGAAATAGGAAGCGGTCAAGGGGCTTATCATCATAGTAAAAATCAAACTCAATAGAAGCAGCTGAGTAGATTCAGTGAAAGGATCATAAGTTCAAGGCCAAGGAAAAACATTGAGGAGATCCATTATACATGGTGGCCCTCTTTCTTATGCAGTTAATGCTAGCCAACCTGGGAAAAATTGTCATTTTGTAATTTTGTAATTCCTGTGTTGACAACAGAAGCTCATACTTTGAAGTTGCAGAATGTTCACTTAACAACTCAATTGCAGTCACTGCTATAAATACACAAGTTGGTATAGGTACCCCACTGATACGGAACATCTGTTAACCAGCTTCAATTTTCACGGGTATACAAAGAATTAATTTTTCATCTCAGTTCTTCTCCTTAAGCCTTTATTTACTCAGACGCACTCACAAGCGAAGCTTAGATTTCCAGCAGTGTCAAGGTGAGATGCCACAGAAGCGACCGCACCATTATCGATGAAGAGCAAGTAAGCATGCAGAGGATTATGGGGAATGTGAGCACCTCAAGTGTAACATAAACCTTGTAGTTAATTGTCATTTAAATCATGGAACTGATGAATGGCATCCCAGGAATAATGAATATTCAGCCTGACAAATAGTTCTTTAAAAATCATCTAACACAATTTTGGCATATTGCTGTTTGTCAAATTATTCCTATGCCAGATGCTCACATATAATCTGTAGCCCATCGCCAAATGGCCTAGTTGTACATTTTCTCATTAGATAGCATTGATATTGTATTCAGAGAATGTATCTAATAAAATTAAGGACAAAGAGATTCATATTTGCATTCCACACCTACAATGCCTTTTGCCACTCCATAGCTCCACTCACCTGCTGCTTCAAGCCCACTTAAAGGCCATTCGTATTCATTTTGAGCAGCAGAAGGCTCCAGAGCTGCAGCGTGGGGTTTACAGCTTGCATTTTGATCAGAACAGGAGTGAAAAGTGGCTTGAGGAAGAACTGAATTCATAATGTGTACCATTTCTGTTGTTTCTGAAACAAGTTCTATTTTCTGATTTCATCCTAATTTAGGACTTGTCACTTCACAGAAATACCAAGGGTGAAAGGACTCTGCAATGACTCTTTTGTAAAGACCCACCTAAAGCCTCATCTGTCTTCAGTCCAGGAAATCTGATTGCTAGTAAGTGCTTACTATTGTGCAAATTAATCTATTTTAAAAATTTTAGTGAAATCAAGCAATGTTTTCACAGCAAGCTTAAACCCCCAAATACCTTAGCTATATGTAGTGTTCCAAATGAATGCACAGCACCATTCAAAAACATGAGCAGATGAGCCTGATTGACAACAATAGTACTCAACATTTACATTTACAATTCCCTCTTCAGGGATATTCAACATCGATCAAAAAAAAAAAAAGGAACTACTCAGGGGTACTTTCAATAAAATGCCTTAAATAATGGTTGTCTAAAGCTTGCTAGACATTTTGTAAATGTCAGAAACACATTAAATATGTTAAATGAGCATGTTCAATTTCTAGGAAACAACACAAGTGATTTACAATCAATTTCACACATGCCCAGGACATGTCTCCTGCAGGGAAGACAAAACAGGTCCCCTTTGATGGGGCACAGTAATCTCAAGTCTTCACTCTGGTGTAGCTTTTAAACTCACCTGGCTGCTGAACAAAACATGGGACGTTATCTGGGGGGAAAGACACAGGCTTTGAGAAGGAATAAAAGTTCTATTTTGAATGCATGGCTGAGTAAGTACTGGCGCAGTCACATTCTCCTGAGTGAATAGGGACACTGGAGTCCCTCACGTTAAATTACAATTCTCTGGTGATGACCTGGCGTATTTTTGACCTTCTCAGGCCCTCCTCACCACACAACACCACTCCCCGGGACCACTTGGGTACATGCTGCTTTCATTTTTCCTGGCTAGTTCTTCTGCCTTGATCCCTCATTGTTAGGGACTCATGTGAACTGGCTTATTCTCCAAATGCTCAAAGGATCAAAAGCTGAAGGCAGGAGCTAGAAATTCAATTCAGGTCTCCTAAGGGGGTGGCTCCCGGGGTATACCTTGGCAAGAAGCTGGAGTCAGGGGTGCAGCTGGGATTTGAACACAGGTAGTCTTATGTAGAATGGAGGTGTCCCAAGAGGCATCTTCATCAAACACCTGACTTTGCTTTTCTTGAGGTATGTAAACCTTTTGGCCTTTTCCTCTCAGTTTTGGCATAATCATGAGAATTATGAGGTATTTTTTTACTATAAGAAAACTATGCTATAAGCCTGATGATAAATGATTACATTGAACTGAACTCAGTGTTTGGGAGCAAAACAAGGACTAGTGTAATCACGGACATGTGGAAGGTTGGTTTATTGAATGCGATGTCAGTTTCCAGCTATGACTAACAGATGCCACGCACAACATGGATTCAGAGATGTTCAATCTTTTCATTTTCTTTCCTTCCTCCTTCTCTCCCACCCCTCCTCCATCCTTTCCTTTTTTGCTTTTTTTTTTTTTTTTTTTTTTTAGAGGGAGATGGTCTCCGGATTTTTAAGATAAAATGAATATCAAACCTCAATAGGATGACCAAACAGATGTATAAGCCAGATTTCTCCAAAAGGTAACCAATTTGCAATTTCTCCCTAAAACATAAATTTGACCACCTAAATTACCTATATGGGAGATTTTAGAATTTTCCCATGCCACAGAATGTTTTTCAGAATGTTCAATAGAGAAGGTACCACCTTCCATGTTCTGGACCTATGCTCTCTTCTCTCCTACTTCTCTGATACTTCATGTTCTAGAAAACATGAAGTCTCAATTACTTCAGGAAGACATCCCTGCTTTGTGTATTTTCCTTTCCCTGAATGTCCTTCTCTTCCATACAGAAATGTCTTTCTCACAATAGAATTCAGCCTCTCTGAAGGGAGAAGCCTACCTAATTTCTATCTGTACCTTAGCATGGATTATATTCCACACAGTAGGAAGCCAATTGAATAGTTTTTTTTTTAATAGTATGAATGAAAGGATTAATGAGCAGTTCAAACTCTTTTACTACCTTGGAGCTCCTTCTGAATTAATCATCATCAGCATTTCTTAGAATTTATTAAATAGAGTATTACTGCTCACAGCAATTCCAATTGGATCATATTTTTCTTGTCCATATTAGTCCTATAAAACAGGTTTATTTCCATTTTGTGGTGAGAAAATGAAAAAAGTGATGTTACATGACTAACGCAGGTTATATAATTACAGAGACATTATTAAATTTCCTTCTGCCTTTCATAACCACTTTTCTTGTTTGAACATTAGCACTATTGTCAAGATAGTTTAAAACGCAAAGGGTCTGTGACCTTCAGTGGGAAAAAAACTGGCATCTTTCCTTTCATTTACCTTTAACTGTAGTGTAACATCAACTTCAGTTATGTAAGAAGTTGACAAACCAAACCAGAACGGCTGTACTTGTGACTTCATCACAAACAGAAGTCACAAAACTTTCTTGTAATAGTTCAGTCATTGTAGACCCACTGGCATATTGTTTTATGTTCTTCATTACTTCAAAACTATGGTTATTACACTAACTGATGAATTTTGTTATTTACTGTGTTAATAAAGGAGCAAGAATATCACTCAAAAATTTATATCTAAAAATATTTTAAAAACTGGATTTCAGCATTGGTGATTTTCTTAATTGCCCAATGTGTTCATTTTATTCCTTTAAAAACACTGTCCTCGGGCTGGATTTGTGGTACATGTAAATTAACATTTTTCTGCTTGTAATACCAGCATCCTAGGTCAGAGCGCCACTTTGAGTCATGGCTACTCTGCTTCCTACCATGCTTCTTTCTAATGTGCATCTCCAAGGCCAGCAAGAAGTTCTTGGCATGTGGTTTTGACCTGGTTGTTGAGGGCTTTGGGGGAGGGAACCAGTTGAGGGAAGATCTCTCTTCTGGTCTCCTCTCCTCTCTCTCTCTTTCATTCCTTCACAATAAGATGAACTTGGGGACATGCAATGTCTGTCTGTCACAAACTCAATGCTCTCTTTGCTAGACATGGCTCACACTCTCCCTAGATTGCAGCAACTTCTTGGGTACACTGTTCTGCTCCTTGATAATGCTGCATGTGTGTACTGGGAAAACCACTTATTCCTGGTGCTTTAGTCCTCTTATTTGTACAGACCTGTTGCAGGATTAACCAAGACAACACATCTAAGGTGTTGAGATCTATAACTGGCAAATCATGTTAAATATACTAACTCTATTATTGCTCTTTTCACATTCTGTCTTCTAAAGCAGAGCACAGCTTCAAACTTTCTCAACACAGCACTGCAGGAGCCACTTATAGGTCCTAATTGCCTTGAAAGTAGAAAATTTCTCATGAATTTTCTTATTAGGTGGTTTATTTGCTTGGGTATACTTTCTTACAGCTTTTGTATTGCACTCCTCCTTGGAAATTTAGATTTTTAAATTAACACCCACACTTACCTACTATTCATTTTTGGAATTAACTTCAACCTGCTAATGATTAGACTAGAAGCTAGAGTTGTAGGTAATGGTCACAGGGATCTGAAACAAAGATGTTTTCTGTATAGCAGACAGAGGCTCACTGGGGGAACCAATGAACTGGCAGCTGGTGATGCAAAATGAATGAAAATCCAGGAAATTTGGGAGTGGGCCAAGAGGTAGGCCAAGATGAGGAACCACCATTGTTAACTGTTAGAAAACCCATGGTGTAACCTTGGTTCTGGTAATCCACAAGCAGGAGGGCATGACAAGTCCTTTCAGTTGTCTTTATCTCATATTATCTCTCCATAGAATAGGACAATGCTACTCTAATTTCATGTGGCTACCAGGACATACACTGGAGCTGATAAACTCAAGTGCCCACAACACCTGGAGCGTTTATGCATACTCAGTACATACTAATTTCCTCTTCCTTACATACTTTTAAAGTAGGTGGGGGAACCATTCCAGTAGGAGACAAGTCTTTTTCAAGTCTTGATCCTTAATGATAACAATAATAAAAAAAAAACAGTATCAAATATGATCTGATTCTTCAGCCTCCACAGTTGGACAAACTCCGAAATGCAATGCACAAACATGTCCCTGAGGAAAGCACATCCATCAGAGGTGTCAGCAGAATGATACAAACCTTCCCCTTGCCTACTCCACTCACTCCACTGTGCTGGAGTTGGCCTTATTAAGCAGCAACTGTATTCAGATGACTTGGTTCTGTGTGATGGACATTGTGTTTCACTTCCTGTGCTACAAATGCAGATGAGCCTGTGTGTCTAATTAAGTGGACATGGCAGTGAACCATTCATCCCTTTGATGGAGCCCTTTTGTCACTTCCAAAGGAAAGTTAAGTGCTGTGCCTTTCCTGGGAGTGATAGGTCTGAGATGAAAGCCGACTTTGTGACTGCTCATGAGCATAAGTCTCCTATCCATCTAGTACAAATTGGGTACTGAAGTGTGTAATTCAATTCCCTTTAATTTTCATTCTTTAATGACAGACATATATAAATAATTTGTCCTTATTATTGAATGTGTTGCTGGTGAACTTGTAAAGCTAATCCTTAATGCAAAGCAATGAAGGCAACCTTTGTGAAGTTCAGCTGGAATAGAGAGGGATCAGGATTGCCACTACCTCCCTCTGGCTCACCTCCATAGTCACCTGCTAGATCAGCAACTTTTTCTGTAAGAGCACAGATATTAAATATTTGTGGCTTCATAAGCTATATGGTCTGTATCATAACTGTTTATCCCTGCTATTGTAGTATGAAAGGGATTACAGAAAATGCTTAAATAAATGAGTGTGACTGTATTCCAATAAAACCTTATCCACAGAAACAAGCGGCAGGCCAGATTGGGTGTGCAAGGTGTGGTTTCCTGATCTTTAACTTAGTGATTCTCACAAAACAATCTCAAGAAGCATGGCTCTGTTCAGAAATTGTTTTGAAATGCACATATTTGGTCTCTGCCTTAGAACTACTGAACCTGAAACCTTTGAGATGGGACTGAATAATCTGTGACCTAAGAAGCCCACTAGGTGATTTTGATGCATGCTACTGTTGAAAATCACTAGTTTAAGCCAACGGGGTTACACACCTAATCCAAATAGCTTCCTACTCAGCTGCCGCTAGAACTCCTTTCCAAAACTTTCAGGCTTAATGTTAATTTCAATGACTGCAACTACATCAATATTTATATATTCATTCAATATAAATTATCCATGGAAAATTCCTCAGAGAAAATTACTTTGCCCATACTTCACTGCATAGATCATGTGTTCATTTGTTGACTGACTGAAACAATAATCTTGTAAAGCAGAGTCTTTCAGTGCTAAATTCTACAGATACACATCCTATCACCACACAAGTTCGAACCAAATGGTACAATCAGAAGACTTTCTTCCAACTGTATTTTACTGGTTGATAGCAAGTTTCCCAAAATGTGAAAATAAAAATCATAGAAATAGAAAATTTTCCGTACGTAAATGCTAAACAGATGTCCTAGTGAACCAGCTGGTTTCGAAGCAAAAGAAATATAATTCCAAGAATTCAAAGTTTACAAAGTATGCAATTCCTCACTTATGTAAATAACAGTATGTCTAAGTTTTGTCTAATGATCTTTCAGTTCTGATAAAAATAAAATTCAGAAAATCTGCCATTGCCTATACCTACAATGCATGACACATGAATAGCAGAATGTTAAACTTGTAACTGTTACTAAAGCACTATACTACTCTAATGATATGGAGGAAAATGATGGGAGGAGAAAATGGGGTGGGAGAAAAGGAAGGGAAAGGGGGAATCCCTATACATACAAATTGTGTCATGAAAAATAATAATAGCAATTAAAAGAATTTTAAAAAGATTAAACTCAGGTGAGATAGGTACTTACAAGATTAACATTGACACACTCATTTTGTTACTGGACTGTCAGTAGTAAGTTACACAAATATACCATATCATTAAACATTCTTGTGAAGTATCAGTATTTTATATGTAAGAAAATGCATTGTGTAAGATGTGGGGCCAATGTGTGTCAAGGAAGATTAAGTCACCAGGTTTGGCACTGGCATCCATACTGGAGTGCCACTGTGAGTCCTGCTTGCTCTCCTTCTAGTCTACCTTTGTGTAAATGCACCTCAGAAAACTGTAGTATGTGGTCCACGTGCTGGGATCTTACTATCCATGTGAGGGAATCAGCTGGGATCTCGGCTCCTAGTTTCTATTCAATCCTGGGCAGTGAACCTGAGGGTGGAAGATTTCTGTCACTCTCCCCCATCAGCCACTATGTGTCAGGTACCCAGCTGGGGTGTTCAGAAGTGATGAAAATATTACTATTTTACACAGTATACTCTTTCTCTAAATCTGGAAATACTTCTCTCTAGGAAAATCTGATCAATCCAGGAAGAGCTGTTTCACCCAGGAAAAGCTATTTCTCTTCTAAGAAATTCTCTGGATTGAACAGGGAACTTTCTAAGTATGATAAACGATCTTACTTCCTCCTTCGCATTACCTATCAAGAAGTTTCAAGCCAAATATTTGATACGATATTAGTATACTGAAAGGGCCCTATAAGTTACCACTGGTGGGCTAGCCTCTGTCTTTTCTTCCTAGTATCAGCTTCCTACTCTTATTTACATTGCATTCTGACTTATTTAACATCTGCATTACATTTCATCTTTGTCTTGCTGTGATATATATATATATATATGTAATTTATAGAAATGAAATTAAAAGTTTATTTCAGTGCAAATCATTTTGGAAATATCTGGTATTTTAAAATATGCATATTCATGAACTTTTTGAAAACCCCTTATAAGCATGGTTTTCAAAAATGTTTGAGCCCAAATGACTTTGTCTTTTAAATTCAGTTTATACAAGCAAATTCCACAACGTACAGGTGACTTTTGAATCTCCCATGTGGGTACAGGATCCCAAGGCTTTGGGACGTCCCTGACTGCTTTCCCAGGGAGCTGGATGGGAAGAAGGATTAGAACCAGTGTCCATATGGGATCCTAGCGCATTCAAGGAGAGGACTTTAGCCACTAGGCCACTGCGCCGGGCCCCTGCTGTTCATTTTTGAAGCTTTGTGCATATTGATTCTCGGGTTTCCACAGAGGTATCTGTTGATTCCACATTTCTGTTAACACTGAAATCGGAGGCCAAATTTTGGAATAGACTATAAACAATCTTTTAACATATTCTATTTTATATAATATACACCTGGCTTAGTTAACCTGCTTGGGGACTATGTTATTAGATAATCAATTAGTGAAGTTTCTCAAATGTAAAAATTAGCTTGGAGCTCAAGAAAGCAACTTGGCTTCAATTTTCCTTCGTAACTTTTTCCCCCTGCTGTTCTTCCCTGAGGCACCTGCCAAACTTATTGGTGTCTTTGGAACATGCCTCGTGATTTCTATCTATTTCATCCTCTTTCCTCTATTTAAATCACTTTGGTTACAACAATACCTTACATCTTTCAAAAACACATCACTTTCCTTGCTAGCTTAATTAATCCTTGAAATGACATCAGGCAGCTACTATTATAATCATCACTTGAGAGATGAAAAAACAGGACAAAGGGACAAGAGCTAAATTCCTTTCAGGTCAGCATCACATCCTTTATCTTTCTGTTTTGGAAACATTCAGATAAGTCATATTTTAACACTGTAAGGGCTGTTTATAAATGAAAACTTAAAAGACATAATTCTGTTCCCAGAATTCCAACCCATGTTGACATGCTCCCTGGGCTGTGCTCTCAGGCACGTTATCTTTGATTCTTTACTCTGGTTGTTTTTTAGTTTCCTGTAGAAAACTTGGCCATTTATAGGAGGGTTGGTCCAGACACTGATACATTTACACACCTCTCTAGGTGATTCTATCTTGCAGTATGAGTAAACATTCATGGCACCTTCTAATTTCCTGTCATGAGTGGTTCCTCTAATCATGCTTCAGACATGCAAATTCTAGTCCTCCTTTTTTCATCAGAAGTAGTGTTTAATAATAAATAAATAAATACTAAAAGAAATTAAAACAAATAAAAGATCCTTTGTATCACACCTTAAAAATAAACAAATAAAACATGAGTAGTAAAAAAAAAAAAAGAAGTAGTTTTGATAGGCCCCTTGTCATAGTGATCCCTGAAGCAACACCAAAATTTTTAAAGAAAATTGGAAGTTTCTTCTGATCTATAGCTGAATATGTATAATGTAGAACTTCATACTCATGGGCCTAGCAAGATGCTAGGATTTCCTCCAACAGGCACTTCTACTTTCATCTTCTGTATTTTGGCCAGCGAAGCTGTGTGAAAACTTGGCTACTCTAAGTATCTGAGTACTGACTTGAATGTAAGAAACAATCTATATCCTTTTGGAGATTTCTTGGTCACAAATAAGGGCCCATATGCAATGAATTAAAACAATGTAATTCTGTTCCAATGCAGTGATGCACCCAAACACGGATATAACCATGTTGCTACCTTCACAAAATGATTTGGGCCTGCCTTTATTGCTCTTGGATAGAATTTCAGTAAGAATGCTTCATGAAGTTGATTCTTGACTACCCTAGTCTCACATACCTTCAGAACTATTCCGCACTCTTCCTTAACCAGGGAAACTCAACTTCTTTCAATTACTTGGGTTAGTCATGCTTACTCTTCTTGCTGGATCGAGAACATTTGGATATGTTGTTACTTCTGCCATCAGTATTGTATTCTAACTCTTTATTGAAATCTCAGTTTGGACATTGATGCTCCTAGAAAGCCACTTATAGCTCCCTGCCTCTGTAGTTGAACATTCTCATCTCTGGCTTTTAGAGCACTCTGGGCTGGGGTGATCATCGTCACTACACACATCATACATTTTGAAATTACCCATTTACTTGTTGTATCCCTTTGCCCTCCTAATTATTAAGGTAGGGGACATTTGCTATCAGCCCCTCAATCTCAGATGTTCCCCATAAGAAAATGGTATTTGTGGAAAAAACATGCTGATTCCACAGATCCAGTAAGATGACATCCTCAAAAATGAATGGTGTTGTCACTTTCCTAGGCATAAGAGACACAAGCAGTAATCGGGCATTCTGAATTCTTCCTCTCCTTGCTTCTGATTCTACTTCCTATTTATTCTCTATACCAGTTTCCATTTTTGGAATCTCAGATACACAATTACTATGTGCTGAAAGAAATGTTCTTTTCAGGTTCCTTTTATGTTCAACAGAGATAATAACACTTATCAGAAAAGGCTGATGTGAGGATTATAGAAACTTACATCACAATACATAGGCTTGGTACAAAGTTAGGGCTCATTAAATAATACAATTATTAGTTTCAAACTAGTATGATAACTGATATCTCATGTGGTCAAGAAGACCACGGACATCTGAGAAGGTTAGTGTCTCTGTGGCTTGTAGAGCAATGATTAGGAAGCTATCTATTCACAGTGTCCTCAAGATGCAAGGTGACACCACCAAGGAGCACAACTGACATGGCTGCTGGTTGTGCTGTGCAAGGGAAATCTCTACTCTCTGATTTCACAGCCACAAGTATATTCTCATAGAAACTTCTCTTTTCCCTTGAGTCACTATGGCTCCTGATTGTACAAGGTTTGGGTTTCTTGTATTGTGGAAATCACTCATGAGAATGAGCATTTGAAATAAAGAAAAAAATAGTCCAAAGGCATCAAAGAAGAACATGAGTGATAATGTGTAAATTAACAAATGCAGGTCATTCTAAATTTAAAGGAATGTGACCTTCCTTTGAATGATTAACTGCCTAATCATTTTACTAACTTAAGTAATATCACTTGATTAGTTCAACTAATGTTGTCCTTAATTTTAAAAACAATGCAATAATGAAAATAATAGCCAATAATTAAATCATACTCCAATTTATAAATGAAAGAGGTGTTTGGGAAAAGTCAAAGTGTTCCACCAATATCCTAAATCAGAAATATTGAACTTATTGAACTCATTTGCTGCTATGTATTTGGAATGTAAGATTTCCTTTTCATAAGCGCTCTACCCATGTAAGAGCCCATGTTCCCCCTCTTGTTTACTGGGGTCACCTATGAATGAGAAAAGGCTAAGGAAGTCTTAAGATGCTAACAGGTTTGACTCTTATTGAGAATCAGTGTGCAGTACGCTAGCTTTTGTTCATAGATGGTATTCATTGGAAGGCAGGGAAAGTGACAACAAATGAGTATATTAAACTGTCACACTGTCATGTAGAATGCTACCCTGACTGGAGATCAGAGACATGATCTTACAGGTGAAGACACGTCTTCCTGATGCTAGTGGAAGAAGGCTTTGCTTGAGTAGACCACATTTCTCCTACCCATGTGGTCATTTGTTCCTACCCTCTTTAGTGCAAAGCAATTTTGGGGGGAGGGTTGGAAGGAAGGAATAAAAACATTATTCTTCAAATTGCTTTCTGAGTCTTGGGATAGTTTTTGAGCTCAAATACCAAATATTTTTATCTCTCTTATTCCATTCATGAGTTATTCACATCTTACTATTTGGGACAGGTTAAGTCTCAGAAATTCAAGAAGCTAAAATGAAGGAACACACTACTAGTTTTTCAATACATTATTCATCTGCATAAATTTCTGCACAGGTCCCAGAAGAGGACACAAGTTTTCCAACTTCCTCAGATGAAGTTATCAGAAGCTTCCATATAGAAATGCACTAATATCCTCAACAGCTTCCAGAACTGTGGCAGAAGGACAGGGCTATAGATTTTCCTAGAAGTGTGAAATAATTCACAAGGCTTGCTCATTATTCATATGGACAGCACATTAATAACACAGGGCTCTGAAATCCTGCCTCATCTCGGCTAGGCCCTAGCTACTGGGGTGAGGAGCTGACATCTTAGATTTAGAACAACATTTTTCCCCCTTTCTTGGGAAAAAAAAAAACAGGAATTGATTAAAGGTGCTTTCATATCAAAGAAGACTGCAGCTTTAAAAATACTTGAGCTTTTTGGAGCTAAATGAAATCCAATGACTTTGGGGATACTTCAAGCAAAATTCCTCTATTTACGAACTTGAGATTATGTATAATTGTAACTGACAAATATCTGAAGTATGCCTATCATGCTTTTCCTCTTTTACTCATTTCTCTGCCTTTTACTCTCTCTCCCTCCCCCCTCCCTCATTCGCTCTCTCTAAAATACATACAACACATTCACACGCATACCATGAAACAATGAATAAAATTTGTACAGAAAATTTTACTCTTCCCAAGTGGTTTCATAGACTATGTGGCTACAGAGATAGATTACATTGCTATATTCTGGTCCAAACATATGCATGAAATATAATTTCATATATAGCTTCCCATTGCAATGATATCAAAATGTTTAAGAGATTTCTTAGATGACTTTGTTCATGGCTCTGATGCTGTTGAGAAAATGCAGGGATCTAGGTTCAAGAACCACTGCTGACTCACAGGGTGAGCAGTTAGAATGTACACAGTGCCTAGGTATGTTCCCTACATATCCAGTCTCTTTGCAACATTTCCTATTTATCATCTTCCCCCTGGGAGAACAAAATGGAGAAGAGTGGTTAACTAATGGAGTTTGTAAGCTATTTATCACTGTGTATGACTTAAATTAATTTTTTTCTCTTCCCTTCCTTAAGACTGAGTATTATGAAACTTTCTGCCCTGCCTTCTGATTAAAAAAAAATTACACTTCAGTGTTTAATGTGCATTTCTTCAGTTGAATGACATTGTGCATATTCCATGTCTATCAGTCACTTTTATTTCATTTTCCTTGAAAAATTTAAGATACTTCATTGTGACTATTCTATGCAATGTGATACCATTTTGATTTATTAAGTTTCATGTGTCTGCTTATAGGCCTGTGTGTGCTGAGATATTTTATGGAAAGATGCACAGAAACTTGGTAAAATGATTCTTATAATTAACATATAAAAGTATTGGAGCGGGCATTTGGCTTGATCGGTAAGAAGCCAGTTTAGTGTCTGAGGTTTCATATCAGAGTGTTAAATTGAGTCCCAGTGCTGGATCCAATACCCAGCTTCACGCTAATGCACATCTGGGAGACAACAGATGGCAGATAATGTAAATGAGTGCCTGCCTCTCACAGGGGAAACCTTGACTGGATTCTTGATTCCTGGATTCAGCCCTGGCGCAGCTCCAGTCCTTGCAGGCATTTGGGGATAGAAGTGGTAGATGGAAGCAGTGTATCTCCCTGTCTCCCAACAAATTAAAACATAAGTGAAATTTAAAAAATATGTAAGGGGGGGTTAATAGAAGAGAAGATAAAATTACCTTTGTTTATATTCTTTGTTTGCTGGTTTAGTATAACTGCATTTTTGCTTTTTAATTTTAACTGACAATAATTGTGATTGTTTTTGGGGAACAACACAATATTCTGATATGTTACAGTATCAAATACGTACACACATTTCTGTTTCCCTTGAGTAATACATACTATTTTTATATTAAAGAACATTTTCTCTTGAAAATGCACTTGCTTATTAATAAGAGCAGGGAAATGATTAAATGAATCAGATGGTTCACAGTCCACTGTCTTCAAGGGTCAGGCAGGTACCTAACCTCAATGTCTCCAAACCCTAAATAAATCACAAGGAACACTGCCTTAGGGGGCAGGTCTGAAGATGGTTTTGGTCAGTGGGCTGCCAACTGACAATAGCTACACTGACCTGAAAAAGTGAAATACCATGCTTACTCCTAGCAGCAGAGGAGACTATATGACAACTGAACTGGTCTCTTGATTGTGTGAAGGGACCCATGCAGAGACTGACTCATTAATAGACAGTATTAATGCTTTCTACATCTTTCCCCTCATTCTCTTCTGAAGGCAAACTTGGACCTCTCACATTCCTGGACAGGTTTCAGTGCCCAGTAATGGACTGAATGCTATTACAATAGAGAACTTACATATGTTACAAAAACTATGGAAGTTTGCTTTCTCTCTCTCTCTCTCTCTCTCTCTCTGTTACTTCCCTGCTTCCTCCTCTTTTACCCTCCTTCTCCCCTTCCATTGCTCTGCCTTTCATTTAAAAAGATAAACAATTTTTTAGAAGCTGAATAGACAGGTGTCAAACACAGATGGCAATGAGGCCACTGTTTCTGTCGCTGCAAAAATCTCTGATCCTCCCCATAACAATTGGCTATTGTAGCATTTCACTGTGCATGGACAAGTAAATGAAATGGCAGAGCCAAATGAAGCTATCTTTATCTCATGAAATATGTAATGTTTGTGAATACGTCTTTTATACTAGGTTTGCTCTGGGTGAGCTTATGATTTCTACACTGTGGTTGAGTTTAATATGTCACTAGGATATTTTAAACCACATTATGATTAGATCACTTGTGCACTATTTGATCAGCCAGACTTGAGAAAAACACTGAGATATTGGTTGAACTCAGAAATCCAAAAAATCATTCTTGAAAATAATTTTTTAAAAAAAGCCATTGTCTATAGTATATTGTCTATAGCACCATGGCAAAATGTCTATTTCCCAGAAAAATGGTATTAAAGGACATGAATAATGGTTACATAGAAAGTTTTTACAATAAAATTTGGGAAATGGTGGATGAAGTTCAGTGGATTGCTTGCACACAGAAGTTCTCAGGGCATTTACTATGATGTTACATTTTATAAGGCTAACAAGCAAATACTGCATGTAATATTTTATATCTATATATCATTTTCTCTATAAAAAATGACATTGAATTTCAAGCTCTCTACCATTCTCATGCCTTTTTCTCTACCATGACTGTTTCAAAAAAAATGTAATGTTTTGTTGTTAAGAAAAATGCATCATGTTTTTTCCAAAAACAAATTTTGCAGAGATTTTTGTACTTAGAAAAAAAAAAAGGTTACTGACCATAAAAAAGAATATTAAGAGTTGTTAGGAAAAATGACCCAAGTCAACCAATGGATAGGTACATTAATATTTTATCTAAATATGTACTGACTTTTCTGCGCATCATGTTACACTTTCTTTTTTATCTCCTTCCAAGGTTTATGTTGCTGGTCCTTTCCTCTCACTACCTGTGATCTTTGAGTCTGTCTGCCTTCCTAAGCCTGAGCATTCATGCATCACCCTTGCTGTGATTTCAGCTCTGATCCTGGAGCTGAAAGTACAATGTCTAGAAACAAACTTTCCTGATATATTGTAAGTTTATGTCTCCATAAAGATAGTAAGGACTGTTATGACTTTTAAAATTACATTAATTGATCATTTAAAAAATGGCAGAGAATTAGACATCATCTCCAATCTGCTGGCTCATACCCTAAACGGTCACGGTGCTGCCAGGAACTCGATCTGGACCTCCTTTGAAGAGTGGTAGGTGCCCAAGTTCCTGAGCCATTACCTGTCATCTAATATATGCATTAGCAGGTGTCAGACCAGGGTTCAAATCCAGGCTTTCCATTATGGGTTATGAGCCTCCTAAGTCAGAAAGCCTTTGCTAACACTGAAGTTTTCATAGGCATGAAAGGTTTTTTTTTTAAATCTTTGATATAAGTGGGTCAGTTGGTCTCTTCTCATTGCTTCCTTTGCTGGCACACTAGTATATGAACGCAAGAACACCAAGTAAGCAGTCATTCAAAGTTCTGTAATTTACACCGAATGAGCTGGAAGAACTATGAACTTATCATCGAGATTCTTCTTAATTAGAGAGATGCTAGCATCTACAAAGTGTCAAAAGACTTTCCCTAGCAACTGGCAATTGAAAATTTCCCCGATGTATCTATCCAAGTTAGGGACAAATGTCAATTACTTCACAATAAAATCATAAGTAGAGAAAACCACAGGAAATTTTCACCACAAAACAGACTCTGTATCTTCTCTCTCCTGCCATGATTTAGACCATCAATCTGTAACATGGTTAGCACTGTTTACAAAAAACACTTCTGAATACTCTAACACTTCTGAATACTCTTAGGAAGCACAACGGATCACTGTAGCCTTAAGGGAGGGTTCACATGTTCCCCAAGTACTAGGTATTTCTGAAAGTATTCACATGATTGGACTTGATTCCGTTTCTCACCCAGATATGCCACATCTTACAAGAAAGTCTTTGGAAGATAATTTGTGTTTACATTAGACATGTGCCTGCCTACAGTTAGTGACGAGGGCTCTGGAGTCTGGACAGCCCAAGATTTTCTTTGGGCTCTGCCATTATTGGCTACAAGACTTTGAGGTGTTCATTGGGTCTCTCTCTCTCTTTGCCTCAGGTCTCTCTCTGTGCCTCAGGTCACATTGAAAAATATACTGTATAAGGCATCTGTAGACTTACAGCACTTGGGAGAATGGCATATGGTTAGCCCCACCCCCAAGTACTAATCATTATCATTATTATGCTAAATTCTATAGCAGTAAATGTAGTATATAGTATTACATAATACCATATATTATACAATACATAATACTAAATTCATCATGTTGTACTATTTTGCAAACTGTATTTCTTAATATTTAAAACTATTTTTGACAAATTTGAGATTGATAATATGGTTTTTAAAGAACTACTTATTTTATTTGAAAATCAGAATTACAGAGAGGAGTGGGAGAGAGAACCTCCAATTTTCTATCTGCTGAATTCATTTCCCCAAATGGCTGCAATGACCAGTGTAGAACAGCAACAACAGATCAATTAAAATCACAGACTGGGAACTTGCATTGTGGGACAGAGTGTTAAGTTGCTGCTCGTGATGCCAGAATCCCATATGAGAATCCTGGTTCTGCTTCTGATCCTGCTTCTTGCTAGTGGGCCTGGAAAAGCAGTGAATGAGGGTTCAAGTACATGGTTCTTTGCTACCAGTGTGGGGGACTCGGATGATGTTCCTGGTAATGGATTCTGCCTGGCCTAGCCATGGCTATATGGTCATATGGGGAGTGAATTAGCAGATGGAAGATCTCTTTTGTTTTCTTTGTGTTACTCTTTCAAATCTATCGATAAATCTTAAAAAAAAAATCATGGGAGCAGCTTCCTAAACCCACTAGAAGTGTACTGTTAAGTGTTTAATATAATTTGTTTGAAAAAATGCTTCCCTTACACAAATATATATTTAGAAGACATCATCCTCTTAGAGTTTTCACTTGATTTTTATGTTTAGTCGGCACGAAGTTACTGGCAATGACTGAAACACTGTACTTTTAATTGGTCTGAAGAGGATACTATTTGCCCCATTTGAGTTTATAGAATAATTAAGGAAGTATAAGGGGTTGATACTATGGCATAGCAAATCAAGCTACCACATCTACTTCTAATCCATCTCCATACTAACGTGCCAGAGAAGGCAGGCTCATAGGCCAGCTGCTTAGAAACCTATACACACAAGGGAGCCTCAGAAAAAGCTCCTGGCTTTTATAAGGCCTAGACCTCACCTTTGCTGCCATTTGGCAGGTGAACCAGGGGGTGAAAGACCCCTCTCTCTGTAATTTTGCCTTTCAAATATATAAAACAAACCTCTAAAAATGTCAGATTTTGAATCTTAAAGCAATTTAAGATAAGCTTCTCTTAAAATCATTGCTTTTCCTATATTTTTGAAAACGCCACAAAAGTCAAGTGATCTGCAATTTCAGAGGAAAACAAATAACAGTAATTGGAACACTTAACATGGGAAATTCACCATCTAAGAATGTGTTTAGCAGAAATGTGGTGGATCCATTGTCAGCCTCTGTCATGGAGAGAAGCTGGCATCTCTGTCCTCAGGGAAATGAGACAGTAGGTGACAGAAACATTGTACATGTGCCAAAGCGGGGAGGAGGGCTAAATAAACAGTGCTGGATTCACCCCTGACAGTCCTGGGTAGTCATTAACAATACCTGAAGGTATGTGCACTTAGGAGATACTTATCATATATTGAGTGAAACAAGCCACCAGTAAGACCACACAGTATTTTAATTCCTTAATACATCTTTAATATGAGTTTTCTCCTTAGGAGTAGTCTAAGATTAGAAGGACATCTACTGGGGCTGGTGCAGTGGCTCAACAGACTAATCAACATCCCATATGGGCACCCACTCACGTCCTGGTTGCTATAGTTCCAACCTAGATCCTTGCTAATGGACTGGGAAGGCAATGAAAGATGGCTCAGGTCTTTGGGCCCCTGCACCCACATGTAAATCCAGAGAGGTTCTGGGTACCTGGTTGCAGATCAGCTCAGTTCTGCCACCCATGACCACTGAGGAGTAAACAGGCAGATGCAAAAGCTCTCTCTCTCTCTCTCTTTCCTAATCTCTCCCTCTCTCTGTAAAATCAGCCTTCCAAATAAAAATAAGAAAAAATTTTAAAGGATATGTGTTAACATCTTACAGAAAAAGGATAATCTCTAGGCAATTGTATTAGGATGTGGATGTATTTTAGCAAGTGGATGTATTTCTGTAGTTTTCAAACATCCTATAACGAATACCATTAAAAAAATAACATCTGTATGAGAGTCAGAGAGAGGGAGACAAATAAATAAAACAACAAGGAGACAGAGCTTGTATTTGCTGGTTCACTACTTTGATGGCTGTAACAGCAGCATTTAGCCAAAGCCAAAACAGGAATTTAGGAACTTAATCTGGGTCTTCCACATGAATGGCAGGAAGCCAGGTACTTGAGCCATCACTGCTACCTCACTAGTAGAAAGCTGCAGTTGGGAGCTGGACCTGGATACTCAACCCACATACTCTGATGTGATATCTAGGCACCTTAACAAACAGGTTAAGCCTGTTTCCAAAGTTTTTGGAGATCACTTGGGAGCATCAGTGATACCCAGAATAATTATCTGGGCTGTAAAAACAACTTTGATCATAGCAACACATAGATTTGCCATTTATTTCAACAGACTTAAGGGTTTTGAACAGCAGAATGCATTCCAAATATATAAATAATCAGCATGAGACTAAAGAACACTTTATTCTTTGTTGACTTTTGCACAGAAGACAGGCTATATATAGCCTTTTGTTAGAATCAACTGCACTCAAGTGTTAGAGTTTCCAAAAGCAAACAAACTGTTCTGGGATATAAAATATTACTGTTATATGGTTTAACTTCTCGCAAAAACTTAGAGCCAGCTGCCATTTCTCCTTCTGCCACCACCGCCAATGCACTGTTTAGTGTCTTGCATCCAAATCCTGAAGGCAATTCTATTTCTAAATCATTAGAGATAAAAATGAATTGGAAACAAAGTGGAGATTTATAGTTAACAGCCTCAATGCTTTCTTTGGCAAAGAACATGAGAAACCATCATGATTTTATGTTTTATAAAGCCAACTGACTTCTAGGCCCAAGAGTTTCCTCCACTTAGACTGCAATGGTTTCTCTAGTCTGGCTGACTGCCTTTCCTGCACTGTGGTGATTTGACATAGGACAAGGAGATAATCAGTGCAAGTTTTTCAACCTCAACAACACTGACATTTTGAGCTGGATAATCTTTTGTTGTGTGTAGAGGATGTCTGGGCAAGATATTCTATAGCTTCCCGGGCCTCTATCCATCAGATGCCAGGTGTCTGTTTCTCTCTCTCTCTCTCTCTCTCTCTCTCTCTCACACACACACACACACACACACACAGAGTTATGCCAAATGTTTAGATTCCAAATATCTCCAGACATTATTAAATGATTCCTAAAGCAAAACATCCCAATTGTGGACAAACAATTGGATTATATACCCAAAGCTGGCTTTTCCACATCCTTTAAAAAATGTTTTGACCTTCCTATATAACAGAATGGGTTGCTCCACCTGTCACATGTACTTGTTTGGTCTCTGGCCGAGATGGTTTGGTCAAAGGCTGCCAGGTTGACCCTAACTGGTGGCATCATATTCTGTCTTCTTAGAAAATGCATTGAAGAAACAGGGCCCTGAATCTACACCATTATGCTAAATGAGATTAGAGTGGGAACCACAGACATGAAAGCCATATACAACTTATGAATTTATTTATGGGAGTCGAAATGCAAAATCTTGAAGAGGGAATAGGTCCACCAAGTGCAGGATGAAGTAACAGCAATCAGAGTTAGTGTGTTACATTAAGAAATAAAACAGATAGTAGTTGCATGAAGATTTTAGAAACTACATGAGAATGGGCTGGATTTCTTGCAATTGATTCACCAAGAGTTTTCAAGTTTCTTAAAGTCACTTATCCTTTACTTGCCCTGGCTTGAGTATGTTTCTCTTTCTAACAATCTCCTGATTCATAATTTAAATACCTAATACATGCTGATCTAGAAGGTGTCCTTCTTTGTCTGGATTCAGAGGAAGAACAATGGATCCTTAGCTAAGAGATCCGTGTTTTGTGTTCTGTTCTGGGATGCTATGCTAATGAATCATTTCTCTGAGTCCTGATTTTAGAAGTGTAGAATCTGACCAACTCACACACTACTAAAATACTATGATAAAGGTGGACAGAGACATATTTAGCCCATTTAAATCTCAGACTCATTGGAGGTGGTGGGAAGGAGTTGGCATGAATGTCCATTACTCTGGGCTCAGAAATCAGTCAAGCTCTGGGACCACTGGAACATTGAGTAGCCCTAAAAAAAAAATCCCCAGTTTATTCACACCTAAGATGAAGAGATCAGGAGGTGTCTTACAGTAATCAGCCTATATGATTAGCTTAAATATTCCTGCCTGAAAAGATGAGAGGTAGAGAAAGAGAGGGATGGAGGAAAGGAGGGAGAGAGAAAGAGAATTACTTGCTTACTTATTTACTTACTTACTTAATTCTACATTGGATCCCTCCCTAAATGTTTGCCACAATTAATGCTGGACCAGACTGACATCAGGAACCAGGAACATAATCCAGGTCTCTCCCATGGGCCCTAAGCACCCGAGCCTTCACTGCTGCCTCTCTGGGTGCATATTATCAGAAAACTAGAATGAGGAGCAAAGTCAAGACATAACCTCAGTTGCAACAACATAGGCTGCGGGCACTCTAAGCAGCAGTATAACAGCTATATCGCAAATCTGCCCTTTGACTGCTGACCTTTAAGTTCTGATAGCCCATTTCTACACTGAAAGGGGCTGGCTGGGAGTAACAAAGAGGGTACTTTGTCAAGGATCAAATGTAACTTGGCTGCTATGTATAAAGAACATGGCTGACTTCAGTATCGTTTTCTAGTATTGCTACCTGCAAGGGAAGCCAACCATCAGCTATTGACAATGCCAGGCTTCTACAGAAAGGTACACGTGCACAGAACTGAGGCTACCTGCCAAAATCCAAATAACAGTCATTTTGTAGCCAAATTCAGAATTAGTCAAATGTCAAGAACTTAATCAGTCATGGGAGAGGACCTGAGGCTGAAACCCAGCATGACTGAGTTCTTGGTACATACACATTGTGAAATAATTTTTACTGCTTTAAAATTGTTAAATAAGGGATAAATTTATTATACAATAATAGTAAAAAATACTATTTTATAGGATTCCTGAGAGGGTTAAGCAACATCAAATAGGAAATGTTTATTATAGTACTTAGCACATGGTAAACACTCAGGACAATTCTATCTGTTCATCACTATGTCCAAGGTACCTACATTACTATCTGGCATACAGCAAGTGCTCATTAAGTACTTATTGAATGAATATTAGGTATTGCTAACCTTTACTAACAACACTATAATCATCATACTATGTAATCTTAATCCAAAATCATCTAAATCAACCAGCCCCTTCAGTTTCTTAACTGGAAAAAAAATTCCCTTATTTCCATCTTCAAATTCCCTTACTTAAAACACGTAACTGTTTGAACATCCCAAAACCATACACCTTAATCCATTCTTTGTTGCTCTGACGGAATACCCCAGACAGTATAATTTACAATGAACAGAATTTCACTGGCCCACAATTTTGTTGGCTTGAAAGTTCAAGATCAAGGCACCAGCAGTTCCACCATCACATGTGGAATGTTGAATGGCAAGAGCACACGAGGGAGCTGAACTCATGCCTCCACATGAAATCAATGTCTCTGATAAGGATGGTACCCTCGTGGCTCATTACATCTCAAAGGACCCACATCTCCATCCTGCCGCTACATCACATTTCATCAGGAGTGTTGGCCAAGGACAAACTATCAGATCTAAAAAGTACCAAAAGAGCCAACTATTTGGTGAGGGTTAGGATGAGGACAATTTTCTGGCAATTGCAAGGTGTCTTCTTAGTTGACCCGAATCATACTTACAATGAAACAAGATCTATCATGTGGAGTGAAAACAGAGATGTGCACGCTGAGAATAAGGCCAGCCACTTACCATCCACACAGGAAGGTCTGTTCCTTGTGGTTCCCGCCACTTTCCCAGGGAGACAGGAACACTTCACTGTTTGCGACCGCTCCTCAATGCGGTTCTTGTTGCAGCATCTGTGTGCAGCGATCACCTCACACGTCCCTCCTTCTGGCAAGACAGAAACAACAGGGTGACTGACATTGCTGAGGAAACACTCAGAGGCTGCTCAGCATCTGGGAGGCTGATAAACCTGCAGCAATAGTTTTCTGGAGACATAATTAAGAAGGAAATCCCTTTCATTATGTAAGATCCTGGAGAAGGCAGTATTACACGTCTGTCCTTAAATAGCACTGAGCAACACCAATGAAGAGTCCTCGGGATGAGACAATTCTGGGTTCTACTAGTTGGGAGGTAGTGAAGCAGCAGCCTGGATCTAACATGAAATAAAAACATTACCTGATAGAAACCTGATATGTGTGAGTGTGTGTAGAATGGCAGAGAGAAAGAGAGAGAGAGAGAGAGAGAGAGAGAGAGAGAGAGAGAGAGAGAGAGAGAGAATCTTTTATTTGTTGGGTCACTCCCTGAATACTCCCAACAAAGCTGGGCTAGATTGAGGGCAACGGCCAGAAAAGTCCATTCAGGTCTCCCCTATGGGTGGCACAGGTACAAGGATTTGGGCCATACTATACAGTTTCTTTCCCAGACACATGCACAGTATGCTTGTTCATATGTATAGCATTAACAACACAAACCGGCACTCTGACACGGTATGCTAGTGTTGCAGGAATTGATAAATCATCTATACCGCAACACTATTCTCCCTCCATATATTATATTTTGGGCACACTCAGCTGTGTTGGTTTGAGTTGAAACATTCTCTGAGCTACCACTAATGCCAAGGAACTTCAGCTCTTTTGGTCCAGAATCTACAGTGCTGGGAAGACTGCCTGGAAACTGACTCGCCCTCACACTGCATACCACACTCAAAGAGGCAAGATAGAAAATCAGTTTGAGAATAATGTTCAAAACTCAGACCTCAGCCACAACTAAATAAAGACTTGCTGAAGAAAATAGGTGTGTGCTATAAACAGCATGTCCAATTGCAGGCCTGTGCATTTGGCTTCATTTAAAGTATTACAGCACATCGTTGCACTTATCCACATTTGTTAGCAACTTAGTGTATGTCAATCAGCAGGTAAATGGTTGGGTCTGTCGAAAGGCTGATGAGCAATCAAATCAATCTTCCCAGCCTACAGGAAGTCACTCAAGCCAGATCTCTAGTTATGAATAGACAGGAGATATTCCCAAATGACCAGACATCAGAAACTAACTTTCCCAGCATCAAGTTTTAAATTCAGAAAGAATGGTTTTTGATTTGACCAAAATGAGCTCATTACATTTAAGATTCTTGGCATTGAGGATTCAGTTGGCAGAAACACCAGCAAGCATTTGTTAAGCAACCATGATATACAAATTACTGTGCAATAAACTGTAAAGGATTTATATATGTGCTAAAAACACATAAAATACATATGGATATGTAAGAGAGATTGAAAAAAAAGCATGGGTAGAAGTGAAGGGAGAAAGAGTCCAGAAACAGCTTCATTTGGTCCTCTGAGAATTCATAGCCCATTGTCGAGTAGACTGTGATTTTTGTCCACCTGAATAATATCTGGCAACATTGGAGATAATTTTGATTGGCATCACTGACATGCTGCTGGCATCCTGTGAGTGGAAAGTAAAAATATTTGCTATACAACATGCAGTGCCCAGGATGGATTCCTAAAATGAAGAATAACCTGGCTCAAAGCATCAGTGTTGCTTAGATGGAAACCTCTGATCCAATTGGAAAGAATCCTCCACATGAGCCTCTGACTTGGGACAGACGAATTGTCTCACTGTCTCTTTCAATGGAATGGGGTGTTCCGGCTTTCAAACTAGCCTGGACAGCTTAAATCTTAGATCTGTCCCTATTTATCTGAATATAGCAGTTTCCTCATTTGTAACATGGGATGAGAATAACACTTGTGTCATGGGTTTGTGTGATGATAAACCAAGATAACATGTACAGAGGTTAACATTGAGTTTTAAATACTCCAGAAAGTCCATAAATATTATCAATGATAATAATATCCTGTGTGTCTGGGATGTTGATTTATTTTTTGGTGCCACCTACCCTTTGTCCTCAGAAATTTAAAAAATAATTTTTTTGCAGGAATATTCTTCCTCACTTTCCATTCCTTCATTTCTCCACCTCATTTCCACACGGCTACACTCACCTAGTTAAATTTCCTTAGAATTAAAAATTGGACTTCTTAGAGGCTGCTTTCTCCCTTCCGTGCTTGTTCATCATTAACACTGCCTGGCTATGTGTATTCCCATCTGTGTCCTGAGCTAAACTCTACTTGGTCAAGACAGGGTCAGGGTCATTGACTATCTCCTCACATTTCTAGGACCCTTGGCTGTATAGGGGCTACATAACCATTGGTAGAATAGATGAATTGTTGAATTAACTAAAAATACAGTGAGTAGCAAGTTTCATGGAGCCCCTGGGGTCTTCAAAAAGTTTCTAAAAAATGTGCAGTATGAGAGAATTATCACGAATTTTGTTTTTTACATCAAAACAAACATAGCTATTAATTCAATTCCTCCAAAATAATGCTATTATATGATCTGTGAATCAGTAAGAAAATTAATAAGAAAAACAAAACTTTTTTGAATGTGTGAAAACAGAAACAAAAATATCAACCCCCTATGGATGTTGTATTTTGCATGAAGGTTACCTTATATCAAAGATAACATATGATATGTGTCCTTTTAGGATTGACTCATTTCACTGAGCATAATGGTCTCTAGTTGGCACCATTTGATTGCAAATGGCAGAATTTTATTCTTTTTAATGGCTGAATAGTATTCAATGGAGTAGGTATACCATATGGGGTGTTTCCATGTCTTTGCTATTATATATTGTGCTGCTGTAAACGTAGGATTACAAACTTCTTTTTTATGTGCAGATTTCTTTTCTTTTGGATCTATTCCCAGCAGTGGGATAGCTGGGTCATACAGCAGGTCAACCTTACATTGTAGTATGAACAATGGCAGAAAGTCCAGTGTGTCTTATTGTAGAGACATTTAACAGCTTCTTTGGAAGTTCATCTTTGGTTTGGAAGTAGAAGTGCATACTGCATTGCATCTTCACAACCAGTTATGACAGTTTCTAGTACATAGTTACTATACTATAATGAAGCACTTTTAAACAATTTTTATTTTATGACAGTGTTAGATTTTCAGAAAATTTGCCAAGATTATACTAAATTCACCAATACTCTATAGTATCTGCTATTTTTATCTCCCCATTGCTAATAGCTTACATTAGTAGGGTCCTTTTTTATATTTTGAGTCAGTATTGCCATTTTTAAAAATTAACTATCGCCTTCATTCAGAATTCCTTGGTTTTTACCTCATGCCCTTTACTGTTTCAGTTAAGAACTTGCATTTTTTTTAACATATTGGTTACTCAATACTATGTCAATTAATTCCATAACGTTATAAATTGTTGCTGATGTTATGTTGAGGCTTTTAATTGATCGGGATGATACTCTGCTGGCTCTACCTTCAGACCAGAGATGGTCTCCCCAACAAGCCGTTGAACTTATCTGGACAATAAGATGCTGGACTCTATGCTTGGTATATGCTTGCAGTGAAAGAATCTCACTGAACTTGAACTGTGGTAATGCAACAAGGTGGAGGAATCCACCATGGGGGGAGGGTTAGGGGAGGGGTGGGGGAGAATCCCAGTACCTATAAAACTGTGTCACATAATACAATGTAATTAATAATAATAATAAAAAGATGCCATGTTTTATTTGTCTTATTTCTTTATGACCTTGACAGTTCTAGGTAATATTGCGCCCTCTGCTGGGATTTGTCTAATACTTTTTTCTTAATTAGAGCTACATGTTTTTGGAGGGAACCCACAGAGGTCAAGTACCATTCTCATCACATCTTATCAAGGACACATCTTATCAGCATGATCCTATCTGCTAATTTTGATACTGTTCACTTGGCTGAAATAATGCTTCTCAGTTTCTTCAATGAAAATTGCCTTTTCCTGCACCCTGTTCCATAATGTACTCATTGGTTGATCAACTGCATAACTATCAGGACAATAAGATGATCTCACAAGGCTATCCCTCATAGAACTTTTGCAGATGAACTCAACACACAGCTCTGCTTTACACTCAGAGCTCACCTTCATTCAGTGGGTTCTCATACGGATGTTGGCCATGAACTTGACACTTCACCTATGTTATCTTCACAAAATTTGTCCCAGTTTTACAGATGAAAAGCTAAGGTTCATGGAGGCTGATTAACTTGCCTAGAGTCATACTACCATGACCCAAATCTATTAGACTACAACATTTTGATCATGTCACAAGCAGTCATTCCTTGTTTAAGACAAACATCTAAAGCAAAGTTAAGGCTGTTATCAAGATTAAGTGTACTAAAAAAATAGATTAGGTTTTGTACCCCCATCCCACCTCTGAACACATCTTCTAACCTCATCAACCATCATTCTTTACTTCTGCTTCCCTTTCCTCCTTAAATAATGGATCACTCTGCTGGTTACTGCCAGAGCATGCCAGGCACAATCTTTCCAGAGGGTCTGCATCACTTGGGACACTTTTAGCACATCTATGATTCACTCTCTCATCTCTCCATTTTGGTCCAATATCACTGCAAGAGACACACCTGACCAGCCAACTGAAAATAAGTCCCAATTTCCAAGCTGGCATCCATGAGTTCCCTTTGATCTGCTTTTTTTTTTCCTTTCTCCCTCCACAGCATTGATGACTTTCAAATATATCATATATTATTTATTACATTTATTGTCTGTGTGTCTCCCACTGGAATGTAAACTCCTCAAGGACAGGGATTTCCATCATTGTACACATTGAATAATAGCTGGCATACAGTCAGGATATAAATAGTGTTTTTATACATATTTCCCTCCAATCTTCAAGAGCATTTAATGATAGATAGGACTATTATCAGCCCATTTTCTAGCAAGGATATAGATTTAGAGAAAATGACATAGCCACTTAACTGAGAATGATAATAGCATTAAAAAGTTAATAATTTAGTGGATTTTTCCTTTGTGCTTGACACAAAAGTAGACAGATTATAAGCCTTTACTTTGTTTTATGCTAATAAGAGCCCAATAAATTTATGACTACTCTACCTTAAGGAAGAGACAACTAAGATCAAAAGCAACGTAAAAACTTGTTGATTTTTTCAGCAAGCACTGGAGCATGGGGAACAGGTCAACATCTTCCAACATCTTTGGGACAAATGCTGTGATTTCTCTCAAAAGAGGAGGGGACCTGGGAAGGTGCAAGTGTCAAGTGTTCCATTTTCATTAAACCTTGTATATAAAGTCAGTTAACCAAGGCCATACCTTCCTGGGGTTCAGAGAATAGGAATTGGAACACAGGAAGCCAGGGAACTGCTGCTCTAAATAGCAAGTTCATTTCGACCAGAAAAGCTGAACCATGTTTCCAGTTATGCCTGCTGCTCCACTATACTATTGCAGAGCCAAGAACCATTCCTTGATAAATTGATGGAACCCCATAAGTCCCCCAACACTGTCAAGTTCTAATTGCCCTGTGATACCAAGTTTGTTTCCCAACACTCTCATTTGTGACTGACCTCATCACAGCCAACCAGGACAATGTAATATTTCAATTGGTCCTGATTAGGGAATCCCATTCCATTGGCTTGTGTTGACAAAACTAGAATATGAAAACTTTGACAGCATAGGTTCATTTACAAATTCTGTCCTTTGTTCTTGGGTTGTGCCTTGTGGGACTCAGATTAGTTAAGGGGCTTTCATTTGCATCACTTAAGGAGAGGAAGCTACTTCTCCAGTTACATGATTTTTGACATTCAATATAATACTTTTTAATTCAAAGGATTTCCTCTAGGGAAAACAGTGAAACAACTATACTTAAATGGTTGTCATCTCTCTAAAGGTATCATTAAATGGTAAATATTTGATTGATGGATGATGATTTAACAATATGAAAAATGAGTAGCAAACATATCATAAGTCTTTACATGATTAGATCATATAAGTGACAAGGCTGAGTGTCTTTGTAGGGCAGAATACAGTAAGCTTAAAAAATATTTCCTTACTCATCTGCAGCACTTACTAGGTGGGTTTTTACTTCTTGGTTATCCCAGGGGCCAACATTTACTTTGACCTACCCAAGATATAATGAGAAGATCCATTTCTGAGAAAGTAACTAATATCCTAGATTTCTGTTGCAACCATAGGGATATACATTTTTTTAATGTTTACAAATTTTTATTTTCTATACAATATTTTCTATCATCTGTTAACCATTATTTTCCATGTGATGAGTAATCCATTGATTGGATACATATTTATTAATTTACTAAGCCTTCTGTAGAGTTTTCATTGGGGCATGTGTTTGGTGTGTTAATTAACATGCTGGTTGAAATGCTCACATCTCTTTGGGACTGCCTTGGAATTGTAGACAAAGCTTCCCCTGTGCCACTGGTATCCCATTTGGGCATCGGTTTGTGTCCTGGCTGCTCCACTTCCTATCCAGCTCATGCTTATGGGCCTGGGAAAGCAGCAGAGGAAGGCTCAAATCCTTGTGCTCATGTGCACAAGAGGAAGATGTGGAAGAAGCTCCAGGCTCCCAGCTTTGGATTTGCTCAACTCTGCACAGGGATAGACTTTTTAAAATCTCATTTAGTTAGCTGAATGGAAAGGGTGACCAAAAAACAGAATGCTTCCAATTTTCCTACAAGTAAAAGGAAAATTTAGGTTTGTCATAATGGTCCTGGAAACTAGAAACCTGTCCCTTGTAAGGTAATACATGTGTATTTTTAGAATTCCCTGGTTAACAATCTTTTTAAAGGTTAGTTCCAAATCATAACAGTATTTTCCAAGTAAATGCCTTTCAGACTTTGGCACCAATGGAACTCATTTCTAAATTTTATCTCTATTCAAATCAAAATGACTTCACGATAACCTATGGCTTCATAAAGCAAGGTGACTTAATTGCTCAGAAAACCAAGCCTGTCCTTTTTATTTACGGATTATCTGGAAACTGTTCTTTTTCTGGATTTCACTCAGCATCTGCAGAGTAAACAAATAAGACAGGTGTAACCTATTAACTAATGGCAGAGGATACAGCATAAAGCAGCAGCCAGGGGGCAGGTGCATGCCTTATAGTTATTCTACACTGCGCTACCTGGACTTGATATCAGTTTCCACTTCCCGATTCCAACTACCTGCTAGTAAAGACCTTGGGAAGCAGCTAAAGTAGTTGGGTTCTCATCATCCACTTGGGAAACCTGGATTAAGTTTCTGACTCCCAACTTTAATTTCTCACAGCCTCTGCAGATATTTGGGGATGAATTAATGCATCAGAGCTCTCTTTGCTTCTCAAATAAATAAAATTAAAAAAAACAACCAACAAGCTGGTATGGAGGTTTTCCTACACAATTTCCATATTACTATTTCTGCCATCCATTTGCTTATACAAACACAAATAAAGTGAAAATATTTTTGAGAAATTAATCTTAAACCCACTATCTAGCTTCATAAGGATTCTCATTGTTCTTTCTGATTATGACATTAGGACTGAACTGTCACAATTATCTTGCTGGTATAAGCTAATCTGAAAAAAAGATGTGTTGGATATAAATCAATTTGTTAGTTCTCTTTCCACAAGAAATTCTGAAGATAGTGGTCTTCCTGCTGACTCCCTTTGGCCATGCTGACCCCAATGCTAAGGAGTAGGTCCCCATAAGAAAGCTTCATGGGTTCTCATTCTATTTCCCCTTACTCTTTCTTATGGATTTATCAGATCTCTGAGTATTTTATTTGAAACTTGTTTTTAAAATGGGGAGGGGCATAGCATCTCAAGATTATTTCCGTAGCAACTCACCCAGAGCTGAAGAAGCTAAAAACAAATCCAGTATGCTAGTTAGTCTCCCTGCGTACTTTGTTCTATCCCAGTAAGGAAAACACCAGAGAGATGAACTGCCAAGGAAAGTGTTTCTTTTAAAAGGATTCCCTGAGATGATAAGCATGTGTCATGCTGGAAAGGGAATATGAGGTTAGGAAATAACTGGCAGGCAGATGGATGAATACATGAAAGTTGGTGTCATAATCCAGGGTTTATCCCAAACTGAACTTCAATAGAAATAACTCATACCAACTCACTGTATCATTTTTGGCTTCAAACCTGGTCATTTGGGATGGGCACCTGCTACAAACTGCTAATGTTTAATCCTTGTTACTAGCTAGATAACTGAACTTTCCTGTATATTTTGGTATCGATGGCTTTATGTCCAAGACCAAACAGAGCCAAGTAATTCAGAAATATCACAACAGCAGATTCACTGGGAAAGAAGAAAATATGTTGGGGTAGAGTGTTAAATTGGAATAGAGAGAATTGCCTGGAAAACAGAATGAAAGGGAGGGACTCTCATTCCTTTACTTTTGAGGTATGTATTCCTGAAATCATCCTTCAGGACTAATTTGGGCTATCTCCCTGAATCCCTCTGCTAGCTATACTCTCCTATATTCATATAAAACCATACCTCTTATAGATCTCTTATAAATCCTACCTCTCACCTTTTTCTCCCACCATAATATTCATAATGCAGATTTTTTAAGTCTAATTTTTCCCATAAAAGGAAAGGATAGCAGTTTTTTTTTTTTTCTGTTTCACCTCATCAGCCTCAATATTAACATTGGAATATGGTACATGTTTTGTCTCTAAATGTTTCTTCAATGAGTCTCCTCCTCAAAGATTAATGCTTAGCCCTATATGTATGCATTCTTAGCAGGCCAAATCTGTGTTTAGCAGCATGACTCCTGACCTTGGTTCATCATTTGTCTTTCCTGTTTGACTGGACACTGCTTGATGGCTGGGATCACATCTCATATAGTTCTTCATCCCTAGTGCCTGACATAATGGTAAGTGCGCAGACATTTGCTTAGTGATTAGAGGACTGTATTTAAAAAAAAGTAATGAGGGTGGGGTGCTGTGGTGTAGCAGTCTAAGCTTCTGGCTTAGAATGCTGGCATTCCACATGAGTACCAGTTCAAGTACCACTGCTCCATTTCCAATTCAGTACCCTGCTTATGGCTTGGGAAAGCAGTGGAGGATGGTCCAAAACCTTGGGGCTCTGTACCTGTGTGAAGGAGGTTTCTGGCTTCAGATTAGCTTTGTATTGGCCTAGTGGGCAGTTGGGGAGTGAAACAGCAGGCAGAAAATCTCTCTTTTTCTGTCTCTCCTTGCCTGTGTAACTCTGCATTTCAAATAAAAATAAAATAAATCTCAGTAAAAAATTAAAAATTAATGAAAGGGAGAATATCAAGGAAGAAGTATATGAAGTAAGAAAGAAGAATGGGACTTGGAGAGAAAAATAAACAGAAGGAGAAAGCCTAATAGAAAAAAAGACAATAAAGACAAATAATTTAATTGTCATTTGGGATTTTTTTTCTTGAATACTCATTATTTATTCTTTTTTAAGGATGAACTTAAATGCAGCTTGTTCAAAGAAGTGACTTTTCTATACTTGTACAATCAACTTAAATTTTGGCTTAGAAGAGTAAATATGTTCTAAGAAAAAGCTTCTTACTTCAAACGAAAATAGCTTGAAACTGAAATAACAAGTCAGAAGAATTAGAATCTAATGTCAATTCTGATTTAGTAGTCAGGCCAGGATAAGTGTTTACAGTTCAGGGCAATTTTTGGAAGAGATGAATAAAAGATGATTAAGGAATGATAAGACTGACACAATTATTCGGATCTCTGCATTTTCACTTCATTACAAATGGCTCTTTTCCTTAAAAGCTGCAATATGTAAGAAAAAGTAGTTGTCTGGAGAGTCACATTTACAGAAGTTCTTGATCAAAGCCTTAAAAATAGCTCTGTTGGAATCTATTATAGCAGATGTCAGAAGTGCATATTTAAGACTGTGTTAAAAATGCTTTATTGACCCAGTGGACTGGAAGGAGGCTCCCAGCATCTGTCTGTAAATCACTGACAAGGAAGACACTAATGGTGTCTTCAAGCATATTTTAGTTGAGAAGCGCAAAATGGTTGCTTTGTTTGTTTATGCCTGAGATTAAACAAATTACCGTCTTCCCTCCCACGTCTCTGGGATATGAAGAGGACAAACACAGATGAAGGAACAAACTCTGGCCAAGACAGCCACATTTGAGGCTGTTTAGCAGAGTGGATAACATCACAGTTTCTAGAAACAGGTTGCAGATTCAAGCCCAAGACCTGCATCTGTTGTTTCCTGTCATTTTTCATTCTATATCTCACTTTTCTCATCTGTAAAATGGGGATGATAGCATCAGCATTAGAGCGTTGCTTTGAGAACTAAATGGGTATGAAAATTAAATAAGTACTCACAAAGTGATTACCATAACAGCTGATTCTCATTGAAAATAAGATTAAATGATAAATTCACTGTGGTACAGAAACATTTTGAAATCTATTCATAGTTTTCTGTAATACACATGTTGAACTAATTTGCTAAAGAACCCTTGAATTAGTAGAATGATCATGTTTGCAAAGATCAAAATTATTGATGGAAAAATATGCATATATATTTGCATTTTCCATGCTGTTTTCACCGATATGGTACATTTCCCCAATATCAGTCTAGGCAGACTGGTTAACTCCCTGTAGACCTTACTATTACTTTAAAATAAGACTTCCAAAAGTAAGATAATATCACTATCAACTTAGCACTCATCCCTTTCAAGATGAGCACTTTATTTTAATTTGTTAAATTTATTTTATTTATTTAATATACCTATTTATGTAATGTACCTATTTAATGTTATTTATTTATTTATTTATTTATTTATTTATTTATTGTAGCTAAAAGGAAGACAAAGAGGGAAAAAGACAATGTTCCAATCTGCTGATTCACTAGTCAAATGTTTGTAATCACCAGGGACGGGCCACATTGAATCAGGAGCCAGGAACTCAACCTGGGTCCCCCATTTAGTTTGCTGAGATCCAAATACTTGAGCCATCATCTGCTAGCCCCAAGTATGCACATTAGCAGAGCTGAAATCAGCAATGGAACTAGGACTAAAATCCATACAACCTGATACAGGATGTGAATATCCAAATGACATCTTAAATGTTGGGACAAATGTCTATCCTATCTTTATTGCTTATTCAAGAAGAAGACACATATAAGATGTTGAAACTCTATACCAGAAACCATTTCTAATAAATCTTCTGCTTACATGAAAATAAATTTACTATAAGATACACTAGGAAAGTTAAAAGAAGAAAATTATTGACTCTTTACTGCTTTGAAGTACTATGAAACTTTCACCATTTCCCAGCAAGGAGTCTTCAGGTGGCATTATGGATGGGGACCTATACTCCTTAGAAATAAGACTGCCTCGGTGCTATTCTAAGATCTGCCTGGGAATTTTTGGTTAAAACAAGGCTGAGAATATTTAACATCTCCATTCCTCTATTCTCTGCCCCAAAATGTGCTTGCATGATTTGGACTTGCTTTGAATATACTGCAAAGTTGTGAAATTAGAAATGACTTATTGCCCAGTAGGGAAGCCATGCAATGCCTAAGAGGCTGCTGAGAGCTTCTACCTCAAGGTGGGGCATTCACCTTGAATGTTGACCTAAGTCTCTAAATCACAACTTCAGTGCCATTGAGCTGCCCTAGGCTATGATCTAAAATAAGTAAGTTGTATTCTACTATTGTGATTAGAGCAAAAATTGAAATGACACAGGCTTATAAAAACAGCTATGTTTACTGTTCTACTCTGAGGTGCCCATCTTCTTATGCTAGATCCTCCTTGTATTCTCTTAGGCTTACAATTAAACTGAGGTCACTGGCCCAGCTAGACAATAGTTCAGTCAGGGTTTCCTTCTGCAAGGTAGCCTTCAATGTTGGAAATAATATGTAGACAGTTAAATAATATGGAAATAAAATGCAGTCAAAAAATCTAGAAAAGTACCAGGCAATAATATTTTATATGGCTATATTAATTTTCCTAAAATTAGGTAAACAACTGACATGAACAACAAAAATGTATTTGTATTGAAGTGATATTGCAAGTAGACATCATCACACGGGGAGATGAATGGATGACTTGGAGCAAGCTACAACCTGTCAAAAACAAAAACAAAAACAAAAAAAACCCTAGATACTCCTAACTAAGAAGTTTAAAATTAACAGACGATGTGAGCAGTAGAGATCACAGTAAGAACTAATGAATAAATTGAGTAGGACATAATAAGTTGACTTTAAGACCTTCCATTATTATTACCAATACAATACTTTAAACTAAACTTCAAAGATGATATAGACATGACTTTTAATAAAAGGAAAGGGCTTTCAAAATGGAAGACAATGGCTGGGAAATGCAATATTTATCTTTGGGGTTCCAGAATCCTCCTGTCAAAGACCACCCACAGCTGAGTGGTCTAATGGTGCTCTTGATAATATATATTAACTTTGTTTTATCTCTTCATTTTTGTCCTATTTTTTTTGTTCATGATGTTTATTTAACAGTTTACAACAAGGAATATAAGCTGAGAAGAAAGTGCAACAATTATGAACTTTCTTTTATGCTTTGAAAATGTGCTTCTCCTATTGTCCTTCCTGCATAAATGAATGGATGTTGAAAGGAGCACGGATGGTGATTATACACAAACTCCTTTAGGGTACATGAAAGTATAGCCAAAAAGTAAAGCAGACAACAGAATGACTCAAATCCATCACCTCAACCATTACTACTGTATGACACTTATTCTTTGTCAGCTACATGAGAACTTGCCTGGAGAAAGCAGTCTTAAGTCATATTACAAGTGAAGACAAGAAGAGTGGGACAAAATTTAGATAAGTAGGGAAGAAGTTGTTGTGAAAATCTGCCCATTAAAAGGAGCATTCCTGTCTAGGGTCAACTGGTCTTCTTTGACTGCTTTGAGAATAAAATAATCTTAAATTGCAAGTCCTTTCTTTGGCACACATAGAACTGCACACACATTCACTGATGGTAAATTTTACTTCCATTTTTGAGCACTCTATCGACAACTTCCCAAATAAATTAGTATTTTGAAATTCTGTGGCACAAGCACTGAATTTAATGCTTTGCTTGCATCTCTGCCCTTCTATAACTAAAGATACTGTGGGGAAATACCCTCTAGACCTCACAGGGTTTGTGTGTGGTGAAATGGCTAAGAGCCTTATGTTGACCAAATGTCAGTCATCCTGACTGAATAGTACCAGTGTCTCTACCTTGGATTAGCCCTATTTTGTTTGGACAAATCCTTAACCATTTCTATGCCTAATTTTTTTCACCTGAAAAAACAAACAAGAGAAAACAGTGATGTGATTTCAAAGATAAATAAATGAAGACAGCCAAAACACTCGGGACATTTTAAAAAGCATTAAGCATCATGCAAGTATTTACTGTTGATGCTGTTGCTACTACTAGTTTTGGTTATGCCTACTATTAGATATGCAAGATGACTATCATTTCTCCTGGAATTACTGTAGTTTCTAGCACTTTATGGGAGGGCCATGTGACTATCTCTGGTTAACTGAGTGTTAATGGAATCAACGTAATAACACAATACTACCAGGTAGAGCTTTTAATTGCCTGTGCAAAATGCTCCAGGATGCTCTCCCTAAAGATGTGGCTGCTAAACGAAGCTCTTTCTATAAAGGTACACATTGTAAATATATATAGCCTTGTCAGCCATCTGGTCTCAGGAGCAACTATCAAACTCTGCTGTTCTATCATAAAATGGCCATCAGCCATAAACATTCTGTAAACAAATAGGTGCAGACGTATACTGATAAAATCTTTTCTTTGGAAACCCGAAACTCGAATTTCACAGTCATAAATAGTCTCCTTTTGTTTATTTCCAGTCATTAAAAAGTAAAGACCTTTGTTGGCTTGCGAGCCACCCTGGTAGAATGGTGAAGAGATTTGACCTACTGATTTTACTGATTGGGCCTTGCTGCTTTTAATGGTGTCTGCTCCAAAAGTCCTATTTCCTGAGAAATTCCTACAAACACAGCCTGGCGGTGGACCCATAGTGTGCAAGATGTGTGATTTGGGTATCCTACATTTTGTCAATTTAAGTAAATAAAATTGTGGAGGGGGATTTCTATTTTCTGCAATTTAATATTTTTAAGGATGATGCAAGTTAACAAAGTAACTTAGCCCATTAAGAAAGCTTGAATAACTTTGGGAAATATGTTTACTGGACTTTTGGAAGTAAAAGACAGTCTTTCAAAACTAGTCCTTCCATGACAAACCAGAATAAGATGCTTCTGTTCAGCTGGTTGCTCAGCACACTTGTGTCATCCAAACTGGGTCTGGCCCTTATCATCTTGGTATTTTATTGGCTTAGCTAAGAGGAAATATTAAAAGTATATATTTGTTTATGTCATGGGATTGTATCTCACCTTCATAGCTCGAGAGATCAGAAACTTTACTTCTAGGGGCAAGAAGGCAAGCAGAAACTCTGATTTGTGAAACATATTGTAGAAGTCATTAACTATGACTCAAGTAGAAAAACCTACTGCTTCGCTTTTTCAGCAGTAATGACAATTTAATCAGATTTGACTCTATAGAGTTGTATACAGCATTCAGAGGCATTGAAACAGACTGTTTATCAAGACGATAAATAAGGTTTCATTTGCTCTCTGACTGTGTGGATATGATCAGCAGTCTAGGCCACCCCAATTCCCTTAGTCTGGCCACTAGACAGACATAAAACTCCCTGGGACCATCCATCCTCGAAGTGAGCCTTCCTCCATGGGTCCTCTCTGAGCAGGAGGAGGTTAACACTAAGGGAGGCATATGTGCATGAGCACATGGGCACTGGGGCTCACCTGATGCACTTGGGTATGGAGAGAAAGAGGTTAGTTACACTAGAAATGCTGCTCTCTGGGAGTATCCTGCACAGAGGTAGTTTTGTTTTGTTTTCAGATCACAAAGCTAGTTTAGTTTTCTTGGTAGGGTACTTGCTGCAGAGGCAGCTGAATTAATCCTCATATGCTGATATGCTGAAAATACAGACTAAGCACTTATGTAAAATCATAACTAGAAACATTTTTTAATAAATGTTTGCTCTTAGTAGTGTTACTACAAGTGTTACTGCTGCCCTGGTCATCATTAATGCCATAAGCCATGTGTGCAAAGGAATATATATGTATTCTCTGCTTAGCTAGAAATGGTTCCACTTCACTGGCAACAGCATATTGGGTTTCCTAAGGAAGCCATTGGGATTCTATCCCCCTTTCTGGTTCATGGAGTTTGGGAGGTCCTGATTTGAAAACCAGCACACAGAGAGGGCACATAACTCATGACCAGCTGTGAGGACAACTGCCACCACTAGCAAACAAGTGATTGCTACAAAAGTTGGTACCTCATTAAGCTATTCATACCTTTCTTATTAGTGCTAATGCTGAAAAGCTATATCTGTCTAGCAACCATATTTATTTTAATACCCTGACAAAAGTCCTGTAAGTGAGAGGAGTCAACACAGGAAAACTGAGTGGAGGGATAAAATTTCTAATAGCACTGCTAGTTTACTTGACATAGCTATGCCTGAACTGAAGGACTAAACTTTAATCAGTACACGACTTTTTTTTCCCTTGAGTTTGAGTTAGACTTTCTTCTGCTCAAAATACAGAGAGCCATGAAGTACAGGAAGACTAAAATTATCAGGAAGATGCTTTCTGGTTATCTCCCAGTTACAGATATTTACTGTATATTGTAAGTGCCAGAGTGGAAGCAGATACCACCCTGTTTTATGTGCCACCTTCTCAGGGAAGCATTCATGAATCTCTTTATTAGGTCAATTGTTCAGTCAGATCCTTCTTGCTGCCATTCTCTACTCTGAGATTACCATGGTCTTCCCTTCAGCACCTTTAAGATGGTGATGCTCCATGTGTCTGTGTATTTTTCAACTCTTCTAAGAAGCAGAAAGCACCAGAAGGCAGTGATCACCTCTGTTTTCATTCATTGTCTTACCCGGGGTGACTAGCACAATGTCTGACTGTGAATATCACTATTACCAGCATAAGACGGTTGTTTGACTTCATTTGTGGGAGATTTGTTCCAAGACTGTGAACACCAAAATCCATGGATGTTCAAGTCTTTTGTATGAAATGCTCTAGCGATTGCATATGATCCACACATATTTTTCATATACTTCAAATCTCTTCTATATTACTTACAAAACCCAAAGCAAAAGAAATGTTATACTACTTTTTATACTGTACAAGCCTACTTCAAAAAATTCCCAGAAAATGGCATCAAAAGATAACTTTATCTTGGTGCAGCAAAACTTTAAATCTATGCCTTTTGCATGATGTTTTTGAATGCTTGAGGTGCTCATAGATTCTGAAAACTGTTTTGCACAAAACTAAACATAATTCCTCATGAACAATTAGAAGTACTCTTGCACTACTTAGGGAGTAATGACAAACACACCTTCACATGGACAGTACAGCCCCTCTTTGTATTTGGAATATTTTCCAATTATGCTTAGTTGAATTTACAGATAATATGTACACACCTCACCACACACACAGTCCAGCACAATGGCTCAATGGCTAACTCATCGTCTTGTATGCGCCCAGATCCCATATGGGTGCCGATTTGTGTCCTGGCTGCTCTGCTTCCCATCCAGCTCTCTGTTTGTGGCCTGGGAAAGCAGCAAAGGATAGCCCAAAGCTTTGGGACCCCACACCCGCATGGGAGACCCAGAAGAAGCTTCTGGCTCTTGGCTTTGAATCAGCTGAGCTCTGGCTGTTGCTGTCACTTGGGAAACAAATCAGAGAAGAAGGATCTTTCTTTTTCTGTAAAATCTTCCTTTCCAATAAAAATAAATAAATCTTTTTAAAAGGAATATATATATGAACAATCAGGATATAGAGGAGTGACAGCACTCATTCTCACCTGCTGCCAGAATAGCAATTTTTTCCAGTCATTCAAAAGCATTGCATGTCCCTCATCGCTATGAATGAACATACAACACAGCTCTTCTCAATGGCATAAAAATGAATGCTTGCTCTAGCCATCTAAGAAGACTTTGCATCATTGACATAGGAACCTCTGTTTGCCATTACCATCTGTTGCTTCTCCCCACTGGAAATACTGGCTATACAGGGTGAGTTATAGTTGTGTTTTTTTGTTTATTTGTTTGTTTTTGTAAATAAGAGAAAGAACAAAGACAAAGGACAAGAGCATTACAGAGACTTTAACCTTGAGAGTGTTGGTAACCCACTGCCTCCAGGCATTCTATTGCATAAAGAAAAAGTCAACTGCCTGCTAATTTAATAAATGTGCCATTCAGTTGGAGTTTCTATTCATTATAATCAGACTCAGATACACTGGCAAATGTTAGAATTTTGGTAAATACATTCAAATGTGAAAGAAAGAAAGGAATCATTTGACTTTAAAAGTTAGGTCAGCATGGTGGAATAGCAAGCAAAGCCATCTCTTGCCATCATCAACACCCAATCAAGCATCATTTCATGTCCTGGTTGCTCCATTTCCAGCCCTGTTCCTTGCTAATAGTCAGGAAAAGTAGGAGAAGATACATCCAGTTGAAAGATCCACATTAAGCATGTGGTTTCAGCCTTGCCCAGCCATGGCCATGCAGCCATCAGGAGAGTGAAGCAGCATAAGGCTGATCTTATCTTTCTTTCTGTGTCTTTCCATCTGTCTCTGTAACTTTGCCTTTCAAATAAACAAACACTTTTTAAAAAAAGAGTTAGGCATAGAGCTAAGACAGAGAAGTGGAAAAAAAACATGTCTCAAAGTAGAAAATAATAAATGTCATGAGAATTTAGGTGCCATTACTTGGTGATTCTGAGCAACAGCAGTCAAGTAAGACTTGTCAGAGTGAAAGTGGTTCATTCAGGTCCTTGAAAGGTCACGAATCCTAAACTGTGGTTGTGCTGATGAGCAGTGAGTAGTTGAGACAGAGCGAACAAACTGGGAAATTGCCGAAGGATGAGATACATGTAAGAGACAGGATCAGGGTGCTTTCCTTTCTCATCCTGCTTACATTGCCATCATCATGAATGAAGGCACGATTGTGACTTGCCCCTAACTTAATAGAATAAAAAAATAAGATAAACTCTTATTCCCACAACTAGGTTACATTATATAGCAAAGATAATGTAATGTTATCTCCCTGATTGTAGATCGCCAAATAGATCTATAAAATCTTATCCTATATCAGAGAGACTCTTCATCTTTGAAAATGAAGAAATAACTGTAGCACTTGACAGAAATGTGACATAATAAGGTAGTTTTTAAGAGCTGACAATGGGTTCCTGGCTGGCAGCCAGAAAGCCAGGGATATCAGCTATACAGTTATAAGAATAATTTTAACAACATTTTGGTTAAGTTTACAAACATCTATTTTCAAATGTTTGATGAGGGTTTGATGAGACTACAATCCTACCCTACACATTGAAGGCAGATCTTAAGCAGACGAGTTTTCAAAAACAATTTTTAAAATACATATATTTATACAAAAGGCAGAGTTACTGAGACACAGAGAAAGATTTTTTTTTCTTTTTATTGTCTGCTTGTTCTCTATCATGACAGTCAAAATGGTCAGGACTGAGCCAAATCCAAAGCTAGGAATCAGGAACTCCACCTAGCTCTCCTATTTGGGTGCTCCCACAGGGCCATCACCTGGTGACTTCACAGGTACATTATTGGAATTTGGATCAGAAGTGGAGCAGCCAGGACTTGAACTGCTGCCCATACCATGGGACTTACGGCAGCAGCTTAATACCTTATGTCCAAATGCCAGCCTTAGCAGGGAACTTTTCTAATCCAGACTCTAGACTACAGGCACTCTGAAATGGTAGATGTGTGCTGGTTTGAGCTTAGAGGTTTGTTGTAGTTTGTTATACAGCAGTAGATACACAAGTGAGGTCCTACACAGATCTCTGTATCGTTTCATTACCAAATTGTACATTCCCCTTCATGTTTTTTAGTGATTTCTTAGGTTACTTCCATCCATGCAAAAATGCCTAAAGTTAGACGTTTTGAGTCTAGTTACCTAGGGATTGTCCAAGAATCAGAAATATTTGTAACATACATACAAAAATGAAAACAGATTTTGCTCTTTACAAATTGTTCAGAATGAAAATGAATTTAGAAGTTTCTATTTTACCCAGCCTAAATGGGTCTTTGTTATCTTTAATAGTAGTGAGGAGTCCTAGGGTTCAAATGATGTCAATCTCTCATCTGGATTGGAATACTGAGTAGAAACAACAAAGTTCTGTTGGGAATCCTACTTGTACAGACTTAATTCACTGATACACAATGTGACTGAGTAATTAAACAGAAGATCCTTGACTGGAATATTGGCCTTATATAACTGGGAAATTTTAACAATTCAAACTTCCCAAACCTTTAGTCTGTGAAACTGGAACAATGGTAACTACCACTATGTATTGTTGCAATCCACTGTTCTCACTTGCCTATGTATCACCCATTCTTCTAGTAACAGCCTTTTTGTATCTTTTAGAGTGACCACGATCATCTCATGTTAATCCATGAGGTATAGATAAACAAGGGCTCCAGCAGAGGGACTGGGCCCTGGACATGAATTAAAGCAAGGGCCACAGTGCATGTCCAAGGATGGGCTTGTGATCCGAACCTATTAAGTCAAGATAAGCCCAAGGCCTGTGCGGAGAGAAGCTTTATTTCTGCTGAACTTGAGGTGTGTGATGATCTTTGGAGAGTGACTATGGGAGTCTGAGATGACCCACAGAAAGGTGGCGAGGGGAGAATCAGCCTTTGTGACATCTTGAGCTGCTTGATTTAATGTTTCTGGCTCTACCTCTGAAATTCTTATTTCCAGGTATCAGGATAAAATCCTCCCTTTGCCTTATTTGCCTGATTTATTTGGAATTAAGTTTTAGTGTCCTTTCAACATATCTCACTGAATTGATATGTAGATTGCATAAGAAATGCACATAAAGAACTTAGCAAGGGGCCAATAACAGCATTATGCATTAGGAACCTACAAGAAGAGATAAATATCTCTGAATTTACTGAGGAGCTTGTAAAAGAGAATCAATTCAATACTGATTTTCGGAGACTTCTGCCAAAAAAATCCAAGTATCTCACTACATTTACTCCTAGCAATTAATAGTTGTGATTAGTTGAACTGGCTCACTATCAGCTGTGCAGTTAAGCCACCGTAAAAGAGATATGAAATCACTGGCTGAATATTAGTGAGAAGACCCTTAGACTCAATAATCTACCAAACCAGGTTCAGGTGCCAAGCCTCCTGCTTCACACATGTAAAAGGAATATGTTCTTAAACTGAGCATCGTAAACTGGAGTCCTATGAAAAATCCCCTTCACAGGATAATTATGAACAATTATGGATTAGTAAGAAAGGGCTTAGTACAGCCATGCTGAGACTGTATAACTTCTTAGTCATCACTGCCTTTGATATCTCAATCTTATTTACCATCATGAAGAGCCTAGTTCAACTCTTAAGTGATGTGAACGCAAGCATAGCATTTTTTATGGCCAAAGCAATATTAACTATAATCTATGCAACGGAGATGAAGCATGTAGAAGTAGAGTAACATGGACAATAAGTTGGCTAGACTGCATAAGATGAGAATTTTTTCCACCTAATCTAAAAGAATATAAATTTTAACAGTATGATTATTTCTTCTTGTAAGTTATAATTAAAGAAATGGTAGCCAGGTACTGAGGAGCCTGTAAGAAAATGACCATACTTTTTTGGTTGCATGTCAATTTGTAGGCAGATATTTTATCAGTGATAATATGATGAACAGAATATTGTTGCCAAAATTTTCAGCTCTGTGAATAGACAATCGTGCAAGTGAACAGTTACAAGATAACAGGGCCTAAAATTATGACAGTTTCAACTCAATACTAAGGTTCTCTTTTTCACAGCAAATTATACTCAGGTTAATGGGAACAGTTATTGTTGGTGAAGTTATTCAGGAGGTCACGTTGGCTCATATCAAATGTCCGATGTAGTGAAAGCAAGGAAGGCATTGGATCCGTAGTTACAGTCAGTACTTGTGGAAATGCAAGGACTCTGAGAGAAGAGTCCTGAATAAAGAACATCTTCCTCCTTTTTCCCTCTTTATTTAATCTTCCTGATAAGGAGATTTGACCAGAAATAAAATGGCAGCCCATTCGGTACAGCAAAAGATTAGAGCACTGGGGTCAAAATGGAGGAAAATGCTGACGGTAAGAAAAAGAGAAAAAGATCAAACATATTCTGGTGTAAATTTATAATGGGTCTTAAAGTCCATGCTAAAATGTTCACAGTTCATTTGAAAGACACAGGAGCTTTTAAATATTTTAAGAGATAAGATGATCAAAACATTTTAATAAAATTGCTTAAGCTTCTCTATAAAATGAATACACCCTACAGAGGCATAAACTCAAAAATAATGAGTATGTTCATTCAAGAAACACACAAACATATTTACAGCATCTCTATTTTTTTTTAAATCCTAAACAGGAAGCAACCCAAATGTTCATTAGTAGCAGACCTAATTGTATTGTGTTTATAAAGTAATGTATAACAATAAGGTTGAGGCATGGTTTACTACATCCAAAAAAGCCACACACAAAAATACTTTTTAGACAAATCTAATCCAGGATGCTGGAGGTTGGGACAGCAGGTATAACTGTAGAGGTAGTAATGATTGGGGAGCTCACCACGGATGCTTCTGACTTGCTGCTAATGGTTCATTTCTAGATGTCAGTCACAGTGTCACGGATGAGTTCCATTCATGAAAACTGACTTGTTCCTGAGTGGCTCATATGTTTTTCTCAGTTTATATTTCAATTCTATGAGACTGTTTTAAAATTAAGAAAATATGAGAACTGCTGCTTTCTAAGGCTTTTAATAAGGTATTTACTTTAAAATAAATAGAATAGCAGTTAAAACACCCCTGTGATTCCAGTATCTCACATGGCTGCTGGTATATGACCTGCTGCTCTTCTTATCTAGCTCCCTGACAATGGCCTGGGGAAACAGCAGAAAACTGCTCAAGTGTTTGGGCCCCTGCATCCCATGTGAGAGACTCAGGTGAAGCTCCTGGGATCCGTCTGGTTCAGCTTTGGCTGTTGTGGGGAGTGAACCCGCAGATGGAAGATCCCTCCTGTAACTCTTTGAAATAAAACAGATAAATCATACAATTATTTAGGACAGTATGGAGATTCCTCAGAGATCTATAGATAGATCTGCCATATATGCAGCCATCCCACTCTTTGGAATTTACCCAAACACACACAAAAAATCAACATTTAAGAGATTTATTTCTATACCCTGGTTATTACAGCTCAGTTCACAGTCATTAAAATATAGAATTAATCCAGATGGTCATCAATGGATGACTAGATAAGCAAAATGTGGTATATATGTTATGGAATACTACTCAGTCATTAAAAAAGAATTCTGTCTTTATTTACAACAAAATGGATGTAATTGGGAACCTTTAGGTTTACTGAATTAAGCCAGTCCCCCAAAGACAAATATTGTATGTTCTCCCTAATCTGTGGTAATACATAGCGCACAAAAAATGTAACCTATAAAGCAGACTGACATTCTGAGATCTTATTATCACTTATACAGCCTTCGTCTTTATTCTTGAGGAAAAACAAATTTTTTTTTCAATTTGCTATGTGTTTAGTTTTTTACCTGGGATTGTTAAGTACCCTGAAAGTATGGCATTGTAAAAAAATTTTTAAATGAGAAATAAGGATAGAGAAGGATGAGTAGAGAATGCAGGTAGGAGTGCAAGCTTGAAAATATCACTATGGTCCTAAGTCTATATCGTGAAATGTATGAAACTTGTTTACTGCATACAAATAAGATATAAAGCAAAAGAAAATAAACAGAAACAAAAATACTTATAATAAGGAAACATATACTAAATCCAGAATACTCTTCTTTTCTGCCACAGTTCTGTCAAAAATTTTTAAAAAGGCTGATATCCAAAGTTGGCGAAAAGATGGAAAAACAAATATTTAAAAATATCAGAAGGGGATGCCAACAAAATTTCTTTTGAAGAAATGAGGAATTTTTTAAAAGATTACAGAAAACATGTATTCTGAAAAAAAATTAAGCATGGTTTCAAAATTTTGTCTTCAAAACATACTGACCTTTTAGCTTCATTTCATTTTCATTTAAAATTTAATTTCATTTTCCATTAACTTTTATAAATCCCCTTGTATAAAAACTTATCAAAGTTCAACGTGCATTAACTTGGACTCATAATACCAGTTCCCAAAGACTTTTTTGCTGATATCCCTATAAATATTAAAACAGCTATTTATACAAAGATACTCAATGAATCCAATGAATTCCTTTTCATTGGTCACAGAAAATGGGGATGGCTACTCGTGATTGTGTGTGTGTGCGTGTGTGTGTGTGTGTGTTACCAGGAAGCCAGGTTAATGAGAATTTTTATATGTGGTCAGTCTTTTCCTTGATGAAAAGCTCTGTCAATCTACTAGTTTAAGCTTAGGCTAATTTACAAATCAGGGGGTAGCCCTTTGTGGTCTTACAGTCATTTGCAATTTGCAAGTTGTCCTGGATGCAAAACCTGTCCAGACGTGTTTTCCAGATACCAACCACAAGTACAAGTTTTCAAAACATGGGGATGGGCTGATAATTGGAGACCACATGTTAGATGGTAAAACCCAGGGTTTTAATTTTTAATTAAAAAGTGATCTGTACCCTTTAGTTCATGTTCAGAAGTAGTCTTGTTATTTTCATTGTAGACAAAGCTCACACAAACCAGTACAAACAAAGTGACTTGGATCATGGTTCATTAATGTGCATAATACAAACCCCTTTTCAAAACCACTAATGTAAAATGAATTTCTTGGGCTAGTTTCCTAGATAAATATCACTTAATAAAGCAAAAAAATTACAGTCTAATCTTGTATGAGAGAAATTTTTCAAGTAAAGCTGAAAGACTGATGGCTAATGACATGGAGATATCTATTACATTACTACTGAATTGCCAGCTAACTATGAAGACTTAGAAAGCCTGTTCGGAAGTCTCCTGCCTCTGAAGCTTACATACCAAAGGAGTCAAATGGTCCTAAAGACTTTAAAAAGAGGTTTGTCTTTATTAAGGATGGTTTGGTCTTACAGAATTGTTTGTCAGCTTCATAGTTTTTGGAACACAGACCCAAAAGGGTCGAAAGGAAATTGGCACAACAAAGATTGAGATGGCAGCTTTCTAAATGTGTAAATGGTGGGGATTCTTTTGGAACAGCAAATGAACAGGATGCTGGTGGTTAGATCCAAAAGGAATTCAAAGGCAGCATAACGAGCTGCTACAGCAATAAAAGGAAGTAACAGAGATAAATGCTAGACAGGACAAATCGGAGGAAATGTGCTTAAGTGTAGAAAGAGGCTTAGCATCAACAGTCATTTAAAAAATATTCAGAAGCTTACAGTGACAGTGAATTCTGGGTAAATCCTCAATCTGATCTTATTACTTAAATTGCTAATGTGTTTTGGAGTCTCATTAATAAAACTTTGTTACATAAAGCAAACACATTTTAATGCATACAATTATTTTTTCTTTAAATCTATGCTGACTTTTCATAAATGTGCTGTTTAAATGTAGGAATGCTAGACTTTTAGTATTTTGTATTCATTCAGGAACTTGCTACCCAACAACCCACTTAGAATCATCATTTTCCTTTATATTCTTTCAAGCCAAGATTTCTTTGACCCAAAGTTTTTGTAAAATAAGTTAACAAGAACTTTACCAGCCTTTCTAAAAATAATATATTGAAACACTGAATACCTTTTCAGAAATTTTGACAGAAAATGTGTATTATAGGATTCACATTTAACGTTAATTCATAAAATCACAATGAATTCTTTAGGTGGTTTGGAGATATGTGACCCAGAATCTCAGGAATTAGCTTCAAAAGTATAGTCAGAATTTAGATTTGTTTTTAAAAACAGAGATAGCTGCTTTTTATGAAATCCTGGTGCTGATGGAGTATACATTATAGATAATCTTTCAAGGTTGTGGTCAGAAAGTTCCTTCTCCCCAAAGACAGTTTTCTGTGTCATTGTCAGAGCTGTGTCTGCCACTGACGACCCCGTATGGGAATACTTGATTACAGCAGAGAACTGGCTTTCAAGTGATGTCCTGAATGAGAACAGAATGAAGATATAATAATAATAATACCTGTGGAAACAGATCCATTTATTATACCCTCATGCTTTTATTTCCCCAACATTCATTGGAATGCATGGCACGTGATACTTTTTCAGTAAATATTTGTTGAAGGTTGTGTACAAAGTACAAAAACTGTCCATGGAGATCAAATACTTCCAGGACACTGTGGTATAAACTGGCATGCATGAAAATTTCCTGCGTGGTGCTGTGCAGTATAATAAAGTATGAATAGGGTTGAGTGCTGTGGTGTACTGAGCTAAGCAGCCACTTGGGATGCCTACATCCTATAGCAGAATGCCTAGGATAGAGTCCTACCTCCATTTCCAATCCAGCTTCCTGCTAATACACTTTCAAAGCAGATGATGGCCTACGTTCTTGGATTCTTGTCATCCAATTGAGAAATTCAAACACAGTTCCCAACTTGTGGTTTCACCCTGGTCCAGCCCTGGATGTTTCAGGCATATGGAATATGAACCAGAGGATGGAAGACTTTCTCTCTCTCTCTCTCTCTCTTCCTCTTTTTCTCTCTCTCCCTCTCCAATTCTCTTTTCCTCTCCTTCTCCCTTTCCTTCTCCCTCTCCGTGTGTGTGTGTGTGTGTGTGTGTGTGTGTGGTGGGGTTGGGAGAGGGGGGTTACTTTGCCTTTCAGATACATTTGGGTGACTGGAGAAGTAAAAATATTGTATAGCTCAACAGTATCTAAGTGTTTTCAGGCAATGCTGCTTTGCACACAGAACTGCACAGCACCATTTTGAGTCTAGCATAGGGAATGCCACATCTGGGAGAAACCTAATTATCACTGGAGGCACAATGTCAGATTTCTCGTCTCCAAAACTTTTCAGCCCTCTTTTAGCTAACAACAAAGACAGCTTTCTGAAACCATAAATTTTATATTCATTCCATCACATTCTTCTTGTGCTTAACCACTTTATCCTTAAGAAAGTGTTTATAGACATCACCAAAAAAAAGGAACATTAAGACCTAGAGTATATGAATTTAATTTGCAAATGTATAAAGAAAATTTTGAGCACACTAGCAGTCTAGATGTTCGGCAAGTATGTGTATTTCTATATCAAACCAACATACACACAAGAGAATGATCTTTCTAAACAAAAAGTCTTGCAAATTGATCTCATGGGAAATTTTTTCTAGAATCTAATTCGTATGCATATAATATATCTCAAAAATGAATCAAAGGGAAATGGTGCTGTCAAAAATATAATAAGCTTTTGGCAGGCAAAGCTTCAGACATACATATTTCAAATATTTCTATACGTACTAGCTGTAGAGAAGACATTAAAGGGCCACAAGAAAAGAAAGCCACCATCTACCAAATGAAGTTTTCGACCTCTAGAGGCAACACTGCTGTTGGAGGCAAATAGTTCCCTTTGGAGGACGGTTGTCAACAAAGAAGGTAACAACAAAAAACATTTGTAGCTAGACCAGTTTTACTTAAGATTACCAGGCTGGATTATGTCCAAAGAACCCTACTAGTGGTCTCAATAAAGATGAAATGGAACAGATTTACACAAAAGTGGACCTCCCAAAGTACGTGCTCTTAATGCTATCTACATATGAAATCCAAGACTAAGTGAAACATCCTCTCACCCATTACACATCATCAAAAAACTGCCTTATCTCATCTGAGAAACAGAACTAGGGATGAGTCAGCCAAGAGCAGTTCATTCAGTTTTCTTGGTTGTCGACAGTCCTGCTTCCAGCTTATGAAATCACTCTCTGTTTCCTCATATGCAAAAAGGGCTAACAATTAGAATGCACCTAACATTACTGACAAAAAAAAAAAAAGAATGTTCATGTTGGGGGGAAGTGCATGTGGCACACTGCCTTACTTGTAGAAAAGATCAATAAGTATTTTCTGTAAAGGTCCAGGTGGTAAGTGAACATTTTGGGTTTTGGGGGACCATGTGAACTCTAGCAGATCTATTCAATCTACACTTGTGGCATACAAGCAGTCACAGACTGTGTGTAGACAAAGTGGTGTGACTATATCTAGATAGAATTTTATTTACAGAAGTAGGAGGTGAGTGCCTATGGCTTGAAGGCAGTAAAATATAACGTGAATAAATCTAATAATATCAAATGTCTTTAATGACTTACAATAAGGTACTTCACATGGATTTAGTCTTTGCTATAATGTTCAAGGAAGAAACTAGCTTCATTTCACTAAGATTAAACAGATCTAGAGACTACATAAACTAGACCCTTCACAGTTTACCAGCTGTGATACTGGGATATGAATTCAGTCCCCAGGCCTTGAAGTCTGCTCTTTTTGGCTATTCTCTATGACACAGACAATTATCTACTAACATTCTGATTCATCGTAGATTTTAGTGTTTGAGAAGCAATTATGACAATGAAACACTAAGATGCTTTTACTTTCATAGGCAAAGTTTTCAAAGTAACATGTAAAAGATTTTCCCATTTTAGGAAAGGGATGTGGACAATAATTTTTCCTTGTTCATCACAGCTTAGAAGCTTGCATTATCTCATTTGGTACTCATTTTTCAGGAGGAAAAATCCCATCAATGGAGTCCCTGTTATTACTTCCATTCTATAGACAAGTGACTTGAGTTTCTGGTATTTAACTCTCCTGCCTGCAGTCGAATTGTAAAGTATAGAGATAGGTCAAAACCTCAAAAATGTGAGATTACTATGTCTAATATATTGAGGCATCTAAAGTGTAAATTGTCCCTTTCAGTTAGTGAATGTCAGACAATTGGTAGAAATGGAGGACTTGTGGTTCAAAGGTCCGCATCCTGATTAATTTTGTAGACTTTTGGAGTGGGGTTCATATATCCACTTCTAAGTATAAAGCTCATAAGGCACACAAAGATACAGAGTTTGAAACAGAATGAGAAGTCAATGGTAATTGTGACTGACACAGCATTGGTAGAGTTCTGGGTCTGATGGCCATTAGGTCTGGGGCTGCCTGGACCTATTTTGGGTGGAGCCCAAAGGATGCCATGCCAGAACTGTTTTTCTGGGAGATCAGTGCAATGCAGTGAGCTGGGAGTGATTTTGCTCCTAGCCTAGTGCGTGCATAGTTCGCGGTTGTCCCTCCAGTTCCACAGACCTTTGCCACCATGCACAAAATGGTGCCTGTTGCTCTTGGATTACTGCCTGCACACCTTCACTGTTGATAGGAGTGTAGGTTAGTACAACCACTATGAAAGTCAGTATGAAGGGCCTGGCAGCGTGGCCTAGCGGCTAAAGTCCTCGCCTTGAAAGCCCCGGGATCCCATGTGGGCGCCGGTTCTAATCCTGGCAGCTCCACTTCCCATCCAGTTCCCTGCTTGTGGCCTGGGAAGGCAGTTGAGGACGGCATTGGGACCCAGCACCCGTGTGGGAGACCCGGAAGAGGTTCCTGGTTCCCGGCTTCGGATCGGCGCGCACCGGCCCGTTGCGGCTCACTTGGGGAGTGAATCATTGGACGGAAGATCTTCCTCTCTGTCTCTCCTCCTCTGTGTATATCTGGCTGTAATAAAATGAATAAATCTTTAAAAAAAAAAAAAGTCAGTATGAAGAATGCTAAGAGAACTGAAAATAAACCTGCCATATGACCCAACTCTCCCACTCCTAGGAATATATCCAAAAGAAAACAAATCTGCATATGAGAAAGGATCTGTAATCCGATATTTAGAACAGCACAATCTACAATAGGAAAGACACGGAAACACCACATATGCCCATCAAAAGATGAGTTGAGGAAGAAATTGTGGTACATATGCTCCACGGAATACTACTCAACCATTAAAAAGAATAATATTTTGTCATTTGCAACCGAAATGTCCCAACTAGAGACCATTATGCTCAGTGAATAAATCAATCCCAAAAGGACACATACCATATGTTATCTGTGATATAAGGCAACCTTCATGCAAAATACAACATCAGTAGCCCTTTCAATACCATGTTCTTGCTGCAATGCCTGAGTTTTGATATTTTTGTTTTAATATTCATTTCTTCAAAATAGTTTCTTTTATCTTATTAAATTCTTCACTGACTTACAGGTCATACAGCAGCATCAGTTTCTCCAAGAAGTTTTTCTTTCTTAATTTTCCGCTTTTCTGCTTTTTTCAGCAACGCATTTGTCATTCAGTAGCATGCCATTTAACTTGATGCCACTGTAAATTTTTAACTTTATTCCTGTTGTTGATTTTGTTTTATGACTTTTCACTTAAGGGAATGTATAGTAACTGTGTAATAGAGTCTATCATATCCAGATGTGAAAATACCATGCAGTATACATCTCTACTTCCAAATCAAAGATAGACTCCTAACGAAACTGCTAAATATATTGAAATTAGGATGCTGGATGGTCTGCAATTGTCTGTGCCTGCAATGTCAGGATATACTTAAATAGCAGCATGATGGATTTATGACTGCTTATGAAGGGCTATATTATTGTAATAATACAGGGGAAATTAGTGAGGGGGAAGGAATTTGGGGAAGATGTAAGGGAAATCCCAGAGCCTACGGAACTATATCATAAAGAAAAAAGTCAATGGAAAACTATCAAGAGAGTGGTTGAAATCAGCATTTGGTCTAGCAGTTAAGATGTACGTTTCTGAGCAGATTAGTTTAATCCCAATCTCTGGGATCTGACTGAAACTTCCCACTAAAGCAGACCCTGGGAAGCAGCAATGATGGCTCATGTAAATGGGTTTCTACAACTCAACATGAAGCCATAGTAGGCATTTGGGGAGTGAACCAGTAAATAGAAACCTCCCATATTTATTGACTCAATAGAATAAAGAGAAGAACTTGTATCAGAGACGAGGGAGGGGGGAATAGATGAGACAGTGGTTCTTAAACACTTTGAAAGTATTTAGGAGGCTTGAAACCTATACAGACACACCTGGGCTGACTCTCCAGCTTCTCATTCACGGGCCTGAAGTGGAGCTAAAAGCAAAAGTTTCTCCCTTTCCTATATATTAAAAACCCTCTGGAGTAATTTGTACATGCTTATACAAAAATGAGGCTACAGTTATAAGCTCAAATTCAGCTAAATAGTTGAATTACTTCTATGTGTAATGTACTTGGAATAGCCAGATGTATAGAAAAAATGAGGAAAATTTTTCCTATCTGTGTTAATAAATAAACATGAATGTAGACAAATAACACATGGTGATCCTTGGAGATGATCTATTAATTAATCTGATATTGAATTTTTTCCAAGACATGAGAGTTGATTGGACTTATTTACACACAGAGTGCACAGAATGACTTCCTTAAGGTCAGGGACAACAAGTGATTCATCTCCATTCTGTTTTGCTCAAGGACTTGCATAGAGTAAGGAAGCCAGATGCACTTCTTGAATTGACTACAAATGTGCTTGATGTAGGTAAAATAGCCCCTATTTAATCAACTGCAATGAAATCAAAATAATACCGGAAATAAGTTGCAAGGTAATAGAAAACAGGTGTTTCTGTCATAGAATAACATCAGTGTCTGGGTAGCACACACAATTGAAACCAGGAAATTTTGCCTTACATAACAAGAGCTGATCAGTAAGCAGAATGAAATACAAGAGGCAAGAAGGCTATTTATGTCTGGCCAGATGAAAGTTCAGTTGAAACACTGACAAAAAATCTGGTAGAGGATCTTCTTATACAAAGATGCAGTTTTGATAAGATCAGTACCAGATAACCACAGCCCAAATACAATTATTGTGAAATGTGATTAGAGTTGAAGATGTCATCACTGGGAGAGAAAGGTGGCTGAAGATAATGCCTTTCTTTTACAGAGAGGATGATTTTGCAGGCAGGGAGATAAGAGGTGTTGAAAGTAATGCAATCCATAAAGAATGCATAGAGACAGAGTGTCTGAGATCACTGAGATAATATGAAAAGGCTGAACTGGACTTCCTAGCAGGGACAGGGCCATTTGTCTCACACATCTCCCACAGAAGCATAATAAGTAACTTAACAACCAGGAGACTTGGAAATAAGCAGCTTTTATCAATTCAAAATCAGAAGGTGAATACTTAACAGGATGCCACCATAGCATGGCAATTTGTAGAAATAAATGAGAAGGGGCTACAAGACATTGAATGTTTACCTGAGTTTTTAAAAGTTGTTTTATGTATCAGGGCATACTGAATTCTAGAAGGTTCAAAACAGTAACTCATGGCAATAAATCAACCAGCAAACTCACCTGAAGTTCTGCCTCTGCATTTAGTGTACATAGTATGGGTATTTTCTTTTTTTATCAGTAAGGGCAACTGATAGTCAGTAATTGGCCCAGAACTCAATTCTTATTATTCCCCTCCTTTGTACAGGGGCAAATCCCTTACAGCCATCCTCATACATATAGTTGTCATAAGCATATAGCTGTCATACATATAGTTGTCATAAGCAACCATGTTCACAAAACATGGGCCCACAATCATGTGTATATAAATAGTGTATACAAATAGTTACTACAAGTAGCCATGTTCACAAAACATGATCCCTGCTCTTGGATTTCAGTGGGTTGTTCAGAACTGGGCATTTGGTCTAGGTTGTACCCAAAGGCATTTGAAATCCATTCACCCATCTGGTTAGTTTCTTGAGTTTGAACACAGGAGATGTGGATGGCTGTTTCATCATGTGGTTTGACACACAGAGGAAGCTAGCTTGTAGAGAGTCACAGGAAGGCAGCATAACTATGGTCCCATTTTGACTTTTAGATGCATTCTTGCCCTCAGGTTCCGGGAGACACTGTATTTCCTTATACTAAACTTCCAGTTTATGTTTTATTCTTGCCCAAGTGAGTTTCCACTGCTGTCAAGCAACAGCCCTGACTGATACAGAAATGAGCTCTAGTTGGTGGCAGAATTCATTTACTTTTACTCATGAGACAGGGATCCAACAGAATGAATGAATGCTAGGCAGAGGGACCCAGGCTTTCAACTTGAATACTGATAAGCATTTCCTTTGCATTGGAGTCAGATGTGAAAATCTAGTCCGAAATTAAGATTGGCATATCTGGTCTTCCAGATGGTGATATGTGTCTTAAAGTAAAATGAAATGACTTCTGTCTCTCATGGTAGCTGTGACAGTGACATTTATTACATGGCCAGAGTGTTCTGTGGCCATTGCGTAAAACATGCTCACAAGGTCTTGTTTGCCAAGCATTCTGATGAGGAAAACAGGGATGATATAGACAGTGGGCTGTAAGAGAAAGGACAGACGGTGACAACAGAATACATGGATTCAAGATTTCTGCTTGCTTTTTTTTTCTTTGTAGCTTAAGTAACACTCAAGGTTCTTCTTTGGGTGTAGAGGATACTGTACATAAAAGAGTCTGTTTTTATAGTTAACCTGCCATAGGTTCAAATTTGACTGTCATTTACTAGTCCTGTGCTTTTAAGTTAAGATCTAAGACTGCAAAATGAAACATACACCAGCTTATTCTCTTACAGAACTAGACTATGAAATGTTGTTAGAACTGGTAACTTATGAAATATTCATTCTGTAGTAATCAGCATTAAGATCAATGAAGCTCTTGATTTTGATTATTAATTCTATAGATTAATTTGCTGCACCCCACTTTTTCTTTTGTGCCTATCCATGTGTCAAGCAAAGTGTTAAAAGCTGAAAACAGTAACACCCACATATTTATGGTGCTTACAATTCAGAGGACATGGAGACGTTATACAATGTGGCAGAGAGGCAGAAAGATGCAGAGATGGAGACTGATCTTCCATGTGCTAGTTCACTCCACAATTTGCAAAAGTCAGGACTAGGTCAGACCAAAGTCTGGAACCTAGAACTCATTCTGAGTCTTCTAGATAGGTGATGAGAGCCAGCGTACTTGAGCCATTATCTGCTGTCTTCTTGTGTTCACACTGGGAACAGAGGTACTAGACTTCTAACCAATCTAGAAGTAGATGCAGATATCCCACTGCAACATCCTAACCCACATGCCCAACCCACAATATTTTTCATTGGGAATGGGGCTGTTTCTTATTTGAGCACCAGCTGATCATTCCAATGCACACCTGATGACACCATGTTGTCAAACCTTCAGATATTTTCAGAGAAAGTAGAAATGTAGATTCTTACGTGGAATTGGATTGTAACTGATTAATATTGTTGAAAACTTTGAGGTGGGGCACCATTTAGTGGGCCAACTCTTTGCAGGCAGTTTGAGATGTGTAATAAAGCACATAAAGGGCACTTAATAAAAATATCTCCTCCTTTTCCACTTTTGTTAAGCTTATAAGATAAATATTTGAGTTATTTAATATGGCCCCGCAAGTTAAAAATTAGCAAACAAAAGAGTCACAGAAATTAGTTGTGATTCAAGTGTTCTGAAATATAAAAGGACAACACTGGCTATTTTTTATGGTCTTAACAACTACCCAGACATGCAAGAACATAATCTTGCATCATTTGGGGACTCCTCTGCACCCTGATAGCAGCCTGATGGTTTTAGGACCGCTGAAAATGTCTGTGCAAGTAGAGACCAGACTGCCACGAACACTGACACAGACTGTATGAAGAATAATCAATCCCAGAAGCTGACAGCATGGGAGCCCATTGTGAGTTAATGAGCACTTTGATAAAGACAGCCAGGTGGGTTTGGAGATGGGCTACCAATCTGGGGTGTTCCTCTGGGTATGTGTTCAGCATGTCATTTTTTACTAATTGCTAATCAATGACAAACAGCCTCGCATGGAGCTGACAGGTGAATCGAAACTGCAAGATGAAGAAATTTCAGGGTATAATACAGTACAGCCTTATTGTCAGATTAAGGCCAATGAAAGCTGAACTGTAAAAACACAATTCAGGGAGCATACTGCAAAGACCTGCATGCAACAAAGGTCAAATTAATAAAGCGAAATAGCACAACCAATTCGATGGAAAAAATTCACCCTGAAGAAATCAGTGATTAGAGAAAAGAAGGGGAAGACACAAAGGAATAGCCTCAACAAGGAGCTAAGCCTAGGAATCTACTGGAAAATATAAAAGATATTTGGAAGACTGTCGAGCTTCATAAAGTAAGCCAGTGTGAAAGGCCTCCCATCTATTCTCAGGCAAACTACCCACTGCAGATGGAAATGGTTTTGTTTGGCTTCAGTCTCTGGGAAAAATGTGTCCCACAATATGTAAAGTTTACAGTCATTATGTCCTTTTAGTTTTAAAATATATTTTAAATGACAGTTTTCTATGTATAGAGTATCACGCTACCACTTACAAAGAATATACAAACTACAGCATTAATCCACTAAGGGTTCTGTTTTCTCCCAGACATTCCAGAACTTGTTTGATGATTATAAAATCCAGACAATTAAAACTTAAAAATGCCACACAACACTAATTCTCCTTAGTTTTTTTTTAAATATAATTTGCCTTCTCCCAGACTACTTGAATAAAAAATCTCATCATCCCATTTCTAAATATCTCCTTATGTAGGTAGACAACAACTCACTTCCAAATTCTGCAATAAATGTTTTTAAATATATTTAAGAATTCCAAAGAGACAATGGTAAGCTTGAGCACATTTTGAAAGATCAAGCCAGTTGTCTGTTACCTAAAGCAAGATAGGGCAGGGTTCTCTAGCTTTTTCACTTGTGAATGTGGACAAAATGAAAATTCCAGGCAGTAAGCTATCAGAATTGCATGTATATTCACATCTAGAATGGCTTACATTTTCATTGTAATTAGATTCTAGAATGTCATTAGGGATTCAAATAAATGTGCGGGATTGTTTACATATAAGTAAACTGTTTACATTTGAGTTAATTTGTTTCACCACTAAATATAGGCAACAACTTAGTAAGCTGTTAATGAAGAATGCTTCTTTCGAGACAAAAGAACCACTCCTTCCCCGAAATCAGTCTTCCTTTGTGCTTCAGTCTCTATCCTAGGATCTGCCTTCTTGGAATTTTGTCTCATTTCTTAGCCTTTACTTCACACTAGAAACATCTAGCGAACTTTCAAACAAATAAAGCAGATGCAGGGGTTACAACAAAGAATACCTTGTGTTTCTCCCCTCTCTTGCCGAACTATAATTGGGTTAGAAGACATTCTCAAATACATTTTTGTTTGTTTAAGAGGGTGAGAATGAGAGGGGTGAGAATGAGAGGTGAGGTGGAGAGAAAGCATGAGCTTTCATTTATTGGTGTAGTCATTAAATACCTCCAATGGCCAGCGCTGCAGCCACAAAGCAGGAACTCAATCTGGATTCACCGTGTGGTGGCAGACTCCCGATTACTTGAGCCGTCATCTGTTGCCTTCCAGGATCTACCCTTGTGGAAGCCAGAGTCATGAACCAGATCTGAGCATGAAACCCAGGTGCCCTGAATGGAGTATGAGCATCTCAACCTGTATTTCAGCCAAAACAAAACACTCTATGCTAGAAAATGAACAGTCTTTCCAGGTAATTCCAATGTGCATCTGAGGCAGTAGACCACCGCATCACATGAGTTTCATCAGATTTGGGCACATCATCCAGAGCTCTCTCAGCCTTCGGCATCTTTATTTTTTCCCCATTAGTGGAAAGCTACCAAGGTACATGGCCTTGGATATACACGGAAATCCATGAGAAAACTGGAGGTTTGGAAGTTTTTTGATCTAACTCTTTTGCTTCATTTGTCCATTTTAACCTCACCACTACAACATGAGTAAAATCTAAGGAGACTTCATGTTTTTTAACTCTACTCAGCTAAGCCAGAGGCTGTCAAATGGGTGAGATTACTGAAGATCTCTCACTGGAGTTCTGACTTCCCATGGGAGAAGTAGAATCTATTACATACTGAGAGACCCCTGGCCTGGAAACACTGCACCTAGAGCCACACACAGGACTTAATCAAAAACAGCACCACCATTGAGTGGGCACAGTCTGAAGTATGGTATGTGAAGAAATTCACTAAAGCTGACAACTAACCTGTGAGAAGATACTGGCATTATCCTTGTTTAAGATATGAGAAGCTAAGGTAAATCAGGAAGAACTGGTGGAATGAGACAGTGCACATGTTACGGAAGCATGATCATTGGTCTGGGTCATGGTCAATATCCAGGGGGTAATACCGGAGAATTCAGACTACACTTTTGGTGATGAAAGGCTGATATGATTCCCGACTTTCCCTGCCAAGTTGTCTGGCTTTAGATAACACTGGGTCCTATTTATTGAGCACATACTATCCACCAGGTACTTTAATAAATACTCATTTACTCATTAACTCATTTAATTTCCATAAATCCAAGATGAGCATAATTATCCATTTTGTGTTACAGAAGATAAAATATAAGCTTTAAGAAGGTAATCGAATGTTCAAAACTTAGCTTTAACCATCTGACCTGGAAGTCTCTATTTTGAAGTTCAGTTACACAATGCTTTGCTACATGCAAGGGATTAAGCACACATGTATCACTGGCAACACGTTATTTCTTGGCTGTTTACATTTTCACTCAGCAAAATCCATATTTCCATTTTAGACATTTTGGCTCAAGAAGAATCAACACCACATTTCCTAATGGCTGGAAAGCAGGGACTTGGTTCAGAAAGTTAAAGAATGACAAAAATTGCTGTGTTACACAAGGATCTGTGTACTTCCTAGAAGTTAGGATTTCACATCATCTCACGTCACACTCACCACTGTAGTTTTCCTACGCAGGTATGGGTATTGGTGTAGCATTAACTGTGAGGTAGCACTAACTGTGTAAGCAGTAGAGTTGCAAGTAGCATTGTCAGAAAATGATTTAATAATGAGATAGACATATATTCAAAACCCATGTCCATAATTTACTATTTCTGAGATCTTATGAAAGTTACCGAGAATCTTTGGGGAGAAAAAAAAGCTCCATTTCCCTATCTGTGTGATGGAATTTAATAAGCTTACTTGACCAGATAATACATAAGATACTGTATATGAAGTACTGAGCACGCTGGTGGCTTAGTGTATTACACCCTGCATGCTCCCATCAGTCTCACGATCAGGGTTAAGGGCATAAACTCATTAACAAGATGATCGTCATCCAAAGCCAAGGATACAACTAGTGGAGACTCCACAGGCAGATGTCTGGCTTTGAACCTCTTCCTCGGGACTGTCTATGTGACCTGTGATGAGTTCCTTTTTTGTGTCACATCACATGCTAAAGACTAAAAAGTTTCTATGAATGTTAATATATGGGAAGCACTTAGGGATTCAAGGGCACATATTGCATAATATTCCATTGTTGGTCATGTTTGTGACTTCACTGCAAATCCACAGTGACAAAGCAAAACTGATAGATATATAGTGTATGATTCTCAGATTTGCAGCTTTTTCTAGAAACCGATATGGTTGCATTTTGTAAGTTCATAAATTAGACATATTTCGTTCGAAATATGTCTCCTTGAGTGAGCTGTTCACTTTATTATCCTTTTCATCCTTAATTAAGTCTGAGCAGCAGATCCTGCTTTAAGGTGCTCTTTTTATCATTTTGCAAATTTTACAAAATGTTGGTGATGTGACTCCTGGATCAAATGTAGCATGTGGGCTCTGGATTGGGCAAGATATTGTCATAGCTCACTTAATCCCTGAAATTCTCTGCTAGAAATTAGCAAAAGTACTGCTTATGTGTCTCAATTACTTGGTCTGTCGCTGGGAAATCCTAATTCAGAAAGTCTACAAATCAAAGTTTAATTTTATTCTGTAATGCAGAGAGAGAGAGAAACAGAACTGACTTTACTCCACTAATGCATACAATGCCAGGCGAAAGCGAGAAGCCAGGAGCCAGGAACTCGATCTGGGTCTCCCACAGGAACAGCAGGGATCCAAATACATGAGCGATAATTTATTGCCTCCTAAGGTGTACATTAGCAGGAAGTTGAGAGTTTAGAACTCAGGAATTCTCTTATGTTATACTGGCAACATAAGCAATGGCCGAACTTCTAGGCCAAACTCCATCCTGTGTATTTTAAATCAATTCCACTGGATGTTCTCACAGCTGGATCCCTCTGTCCAAACCATGGAGTGATGAGGTATGGAATAACCTGGGAATTAAAAAGCATGTTCTTTGAGCTTTGGAATAACATTTGCGCATGTACCACTCACTCGGCTTCTCTGGGGAATGACGTTCTCATCCTATCAAGTGGGAATAGTACCTTCTGCCCCAAAAGTACTTGCTCCAAAGGATAAACCAAATAAGGTTTGATAACATTCTTACAGAACGGATGGAAAGAGACATGGTGTCATCATGTCTGCTCATTTTCCCTACCTCACAGCTATTCCCCGCGCCAGGCCTCATTCATCCAGTGAGGCTCAGTCCAAGCATTCTTCTTCACTCTTCTCCAGTGAACAGGGGCTGAGCATGAATTACCTGTCACACACTGGCTCTTAGCTTTATTACACGAGCAAGGCAAGAATGGAAATCATAAGCTAGTTTGAAGATTAATATTAGAACTTTCCCTTTAGGTATTTGGTAATACAGACCAAAATAGAAAAAAAGTTTAGTTCAATCAATTCAGAAACCAGAATGTTTAGATAATCCCCAAAAGAGCTTTTTTTTTTTTTTTTTTTAAAGATTGATTTTATTTTTATTACAAAGTCAGACATACTGAGAGGAGGAGAGATAGAGAGGAAGTGGAGCTGCCGGGATTAGAACCAGCAGCCATATGGGATCAAGGCGAGGACCTTAGCCACTAGGCCACGCTGCCAAGCCCCAAAAGAGCTTTTATAACAAGCTCTTTACAATATTCAAATGGAAAATAATTGTATCAAGATACTTTAAAATTGTATTCTCTCTTATTATGGTATGACATTTGTTTCATGTTTGATTTCACAGTAAAACATGTTCATCAGCAAATACATTTTTAATTTTATTTTTAGTTTTATGTATTTATTTTTTAAGACTTTATTTTTATTGGAAAGTCAGATTTATAGAGAGAAAGAGAGACAGAAAGATCTTCCATCCCCTGGTTCACTTCCCAAGTGTCCACAACAGCCAGAGGAGAGCCGATTCAAAGCTCAAAACCAGGAGCCTGTTCTGGGTCTCCCATGCAGGTGCAGGGTCCCAATGCCTTGGGCTGTCCTCTACTGCTTTCCTGGGCTACAAGCAGGGAGCTGGAAGGTTAGTGGGGCAGATGGGATATGATTCGGTGCCCATATGAGATCTTGGTGCATGCAAAACAAGGATTTAGCCACTAGGCTACAGTACTGGGCCTTGCAAATACATTTTTTTTAAAAAAAGATTTATTCATTTTTACTGGAAAGGCAGATATACAGAGAGAAGGAGAGACAGAGAAAGATCTTCTGTCCACTATTTCATTCCCAAAGTGGTCTCAATGGCTGGAGCTGAGCTGACCCAGAGCCAGTAACCAAGGGCCAGGAGCCAGGAGTCAGGAGCTTCTTCCTGGTCTTCCACATGAGTGCAGAGTCCCAAGACTTTGGGTCATTCTCAAGTGGAAGTAGAGCAGCCGGGATTGGAACTGGCAGCCATACGGGATCCTGGCACATGCAAGGTGAGGACTTTCGCCACCAGGCCACTGTGCTGGGTCCAGCAAATGCATGTGTAGACCCTGAACCAACCTGCACTCTTTCACCTGTTGATCATAATCACCCAACAAATACGTTTCCTCTAGGTTTTTGGTCTTTCTCTTTTTAAACAAAGTTTTCACATTCAGTTTACAGTTAAGTAACCATACCCTAGAAATTTCTCATGACTTAGAATTCTTGATAGTAATGACATATTTAATTGCATTTCCACTCCATTTCTGTAAGGATCCTGTTGTTCAGGCATGCAGACCAAACTCTGTGATTTGGGCCTAGGCTGTCTTCTAAATTTAAGATGCCCAGAATTTATCTGGCTCTCCCACTTGACTGGCAAAGATACAGGAATTTGGACCATCTTCCACAGGTCTCCCAGGAGCCTTAGCTGATAACTGGAGTGGACCTATCGGGCCCGGCGGCGTGGCCTAGCGGCTAAAAGTCCTCGCCTTGAAAGCCCCGGGATCCCATATGGGCGCCGGTTCGAATCCTGGCAGCTCCACTTCCCATCCAACTCCCTGCTTGTGGCCTGGGAAAGCAGGAGAGGACGGCCCAATGCATTGGGACCCTGCACCCGCGTGGGAGACCCGGAAGAGGTTCCTGGTTCCCGGCTTCGGATCGGCGCGTACCGGCCCGTTGTGGCTCACTTGGGGAGTGAAACATCGGACGGAAGATCTTCCTCTCTGTCTCTCCTCCTCTCTGTATATCTGGCTTTCCAATAATAATAAATCTTTAAAAAAAAAAAAAAAGAAGTGGACCTATCAGAATTTGAACTGGTATTCATACGTGATAGCCACTATTCAGGCAGTGGTTTAACCTGATGTGCCACAGTGCTCCCCCCCATAACAGATTTCTGTATAATCAGTAACTGAAACAATGAGTACAGTCAACTAACACAGCTCAAATAGTTCTCGGTCAGTAAAATCTGCCCCTCTCTTTTGATCTTTTTACATCTTATCAAGTTTGTTGTGTTACAGTTTAGCCTGTCTTGCTAAGCTCCGAGTAGAGGCAGTTGTTGGAGGCTGACTTCCCAGCTATATGATAATGAAATGCCTGAGTGCTATTATGAGATCACTCTTCAGATGGTAGCAATTAATCAGTTTTCAGCAAAAGTGCATTTTGTCTTATGACGTTTTTAACATAAACTTGGACCCAGTTTGTTTTATGATTAGGGCAGCAAAGACTGGTAACATGAAAGTTAATTTATGTGAACAAACCTTCATGATTTAAAAGTATCCTAGAGCCCAGCGCGGTAACCTAGTGAATAAAGTCCTCGCCTTGAATGTGTCAGGATCTCATGTGGGCCCCAGTCCTAATCTCAGCAGCCCGCTTCCCTTCCAGTTCCCTGCTTGTGGCCTGGGAAAGCAGTTGAGGACGGCCCAAAGTCTTGTGACCCTGCACCCGTGTGGGAGACCCTGAAGAGGCTCCGGGCTCCTGGCTTCAGATCAAGGCAGCTCCAACCATTGTGGTCGCTTGGGGAGTGAATCGACAGACAGAAGATCTTCCTCTGTCTCTCCTCCTATCTGTGTATCTATCTGCCTTTCCAATAAAAATAAGTAAATCTTAAAAAAAGTATCATTTTTTTCATGATTGCAATGTTTTGTCAACATGCTAATGTATAATAGAGTGATTTCTTTCTACATAAAATGGTGAACATTTTCACATGAATCAGTAATTTTTTCTTTGTTGTATCTTCACAGGAGGCCAAGCTGTGAATTTAAATAGTCACATATGTCATACTTATGTGTACCCACACTATTTCAAATGACTAACTATGATAATATTAGAGGTACCAATTTGAAATTGTCAATGTGCTGAATATTTGTAAAGAAAAAAAGAAAACCACTATAGATGACAGAGCGACTGAAAAGCTACAGATTCTTTATCTGGAAATGCTGGTTGAAAAGTCAAATTGAAATCCTGCTCTGGGACAAAAACTTGAGTTATGCCAACAATAGCACTGGGAAGCCATGATATATATATAGCATGTCACATATTATGGCCATTACTAAGCAAACAGTCTTCTAGAGAGAGGATGAACACTTATGTTCCACTAACCATTAAACTGTTAATCAGAAAAGCCTTCCGTTTCCTCAAGTGATTTCTCCAAAGGATTGTAATTACTGGTTCAGTCAAAGGGTTTCCCAGCTGTGGTGAGCCTCTGTGAGACTCTGTAGAATAAACAAGTTTCACCAATTCACCATGACATTGAGCATGAGGAGGCGTTTGATTGAAAAGCCATTGAAGTTAGTTATGTACCCTTACGCTGCAAGGGGGAGAATCTTTAACTCTAGCTGTAAATGATGAAATGTGCCAGGCAATGGGCCTGACACACATACACGGGTGCCTACAAACATGCACAGCAGTGTGAATTCATAAGAATATTTAGTGGAAGATCTTATCCAAGAGCAAAGACTTGGGTTTTCTTGTTTGGTTTAGCCATGTTTTATTTATATGTCTCAATGATAGGCACTATGAAGTGGCTCAATGTGAAGACAGAAAAATGAATTCCTTTGAGAGAGAAGATCCGTTGCTTTAACACTGAAACAGAGTTTAGTTCCGAGCATGATTTAGTATTCCAAGAAGGTGTGTTTGGTAGTTGTCTTAATTTCTAATCGGAGACTTGGTGGCTTTAAACAACACAAATGTATGTTGTTATGGTTTTTATGACTCAGAAGCCAGAGACAGGTTTTGCTAGACAACAATAAAGGTGTCAATAGGGCTGGGTTCGTAGAGTTTCAGAAGAAAATGTGCTCATTTGGCTTTACAGCTGCTGGAACTTGAATATACTCCCACTTCCTCTATCCACAAAGGCAACAATAGTCAATTGAGGGGCCCGGCAGCGTGGCCTAGCAGCTAAAAGTCCTCGCCTTGAACGCCCTGGGATCCCATATGGGCGCCGGTTCTAATCCTAGCAGCTCCACTTCCCATCCAGCTCCCTGCTTGTGGCCTGGGAAAGCAGTCGAGGACGGCTCAAAGCTTTGGGACCCTGCACCCGCGTGGGAGACCTGGAAGAGGTTCCTGGTTCCCGGCTTCGGATCGGCGCGTACCGGCCCGTTGTGGCTCACTTGGGGAGTGAATCATCGGATCAAGATCTTCCTCTCTGTATATCTGACTTTGTAATAAAATAAATAAATCTTTAAAAAAAAAAGTCAATTGAATATTTCGCATACCACTTCCAATCTTTCATTTTTTTCCCACTGTAATTATAAAAGGTCAATCCAGACACTCATTCTGACACTTGTTTTTGGTCAGAAAAGATATCATATTCTCAGGGCCAGGGTAGTATTTCGCCCCTCACAATGGCCTATTTAAGATTTACTGGGAGTTAGTTCTGCGGTTTTTAACACAAGTTATTTTACTATTTCCCTTTGGCCATGGACATTTGGAAATAATTTCACATACTTGCAAAAACATGTACACAATAAATAAAGAGATCTCTCCCAGGAGACGTGTTCCCTAATGAACTAAGTACCTGGCTCAAGGGTAGGCAGTAGTGCATCTGGGCACACTTCTTGTGATGCTAAATTGATTTCTGCAATAAAAATATTTTCTGTTAAGATAATGAGACAGAGGTCTATTTCTTTTTCCTTTTTCATCAGGAAGCACTGTTTACTGACAATTTTTTCTCTCAAACTACAATTTTTTAAATTTATTCATTAATTACATTGTATTATGTGACACAGTTTCATAGGTACTGGGATTCTCCCCACCCCTCCCCAAACCCTTCCCCCATGGTGGATTCCTCCACCTTGTTGCATTACCACAGTTCAAGTTCAGTTGAGATTCCCTCATTGCAAGTATATACCAAATTTTGTAAATGTATTAGCCATGACCTCAAAAGAAGATACCTATTCATTAAATGAACTAGTTTCTACTTCAGGCAGGACTAAATCTCTTAGACTTTACAGATTCCTGATTGAAATCTGAAATCAACAAATCAATTTGACACTCAGTGGATTTCAACAGTTCCAAATAACAATCTTGCAGATTATTGTCCTTCCCATAATGCTGCTATGGGTTTCCTCTTTTTTTTTTTAAGATTTATTTATTTAGTTGAGTTACACACACACACACACACAGAGAGAGAGAGAGAGAGAGATGATTGCATCTACTTATTCATTCTCCAAATGGCCACAACAGTTAAGATTAGGAGCCAGGAATTTCTTCCTAGTCTCCCACACGGATGGCAGAAGACTTGAGACTTGGGCCATCTTGTGCTTCTTTCCCCTGGCCACTATCAAGGAGCTGGATTGGAAGTGAGGCAGCTGGGATTCAAAGCGGTGCCCACAGGAGATCCCAGCACTGTAAGCAGAGTTTAACCTTGGTGGCACTGTGGCAGCTCCTGCTGTGAGTTTTCTACATTAGTATCAGAGATTGCTAACCATATCACTAATGCATGCCATAAGCTCTGCATTCTGCAAGCTAGGAGCTTCATTTTAAAAGTGAGATAGCATTCATTCACCAGCAATTGCTCCAGCTGATAGGGAGGAACAGTAAGTTGGAGATCCAGAGGCAATGCCAATCTGCACAGGACCTCGGTCATTCCAACTTGCAACAATGTTCATACAATACTTTACCTGGAGGAAGGGCTGGTGGGGGAGAATCAAGAGGCTGAGAAAGCCCCAGCCTTGGGTTTGAGTGAAAATGAATCTAAGCTCTAAAATTAACAGTAAAATGTCAATTGATCTTAACAAATCAGAAGCCATCCAAGCACTACCAACTAACGATTTTTTACTTTAGCCAATCTAATATGTTTTTCATGAATTACTTTTACAAACACCTTACAAATGTTTTTTAAGGGCAAGTGTCAGGGCATGGCAGGTCAAGCAGCTACTTGGAATGCCTGGATCACATGTCAGAATGTGACTCAGAGTCCCAGCGACTCTGCTTCTGTTCCAGCTTCTTGGTAACGCCTTCCAGAAGGCAGCAGCCAATGGCTTTAATTCTCAGTCTTGCATCCACTTCAAATGCCTGTCTGATGTTCCTGACTGCTGGGCTTCAGCCTGGCTCAGCCCTGGCTCCTCCAGACATTTGGAGAGTGATCTAACAGATGGAAGGTCCTCTCTCCTTAACCCCTCAGTGTAAGTGTGTATATGAGAGAGACTCTGAAAATAAGCAAATACACATAAAAAAGCATTTTCTTGCCATTAATCCTAGGTGAGAGCTACTCACTTAAGACCACAATTTACTACTGTGTTATTCTTAAATACCTGCCTAATCAAATAAGCCCTTTAATAACTTCAATTTGTCTACATTTGTTTTTTTTTAACAGAGAGGATAATGAGTCATTTATATGATATGGGTTATATTCAGTCATTTAAAGAATGTAGGCATATTTATATACATAATGTTTGAGGGGCCTGTTTGCAGCCTGAGAAATCAGTCGAGGACGGCCCAAAGTCTTGGGACCCTGCACCCATGTGAGAGACCTGGAAGCAGCTCCTGGTTCCTAGCTTTGGATAGGCTGAGTTCTGGCTATTGCAGCCACTTGGGGAATGAACCAGCAAATGGAAAATCTTTCATTCTGTATCTGACTTTCCAATAAAAAAAAATCCTAAAAATAAATAAAGTATTTGAGACAGTGTACCTGTTACCAGCTCTCTGCCCTTTTATCAGTTGTTCTACTTCTCGAGACACTAGTTTCTCTACTCTTAAATTGGAAACACTGTCAATTAATGCCATAATGTTGTAAATGGTTGTAAATATTATGTTGGGGCTTTTAATTGATCGGGATGATACTCTGCTGGCTCTACCTTCAGACCAGAGATGGTCTCACCAAGAAACTATTGAACTTACCAGAACAATAAGATGCTGGACTGTATGCCTGGTAAATACCTCCAATGAAAGAATCTCAACTGAATTTCAACTATGGAAATGCAATAAGGTGGAGCAATCCACCATGGGGGGAGGGTTGGGGAAGGGGAGGGGGGAATCCCAGTGCATATAAAAATGTGCCACATAATGCAATGTAATTAATAAAAAAATGGAGACACTGGGGAACTCAGAATAATGTCCCCAATTTACTGAAATATTAATGAAATGACTAATATATCTCTAGAAAGACTGATATGAGATATGACCTCAGGAATTACTGATTTTGACATTTCAATAATTACGAAAATTATTAGTTTACTAAGAAGAGAAGAACAAATATCCAGCATATAAATGGAAAATGAGGAAATAGAACTAAAACAATTCCATTATTTTTTATAAAAACAAATCAAAACTATGTAAATAAGCAGTTTACATAAAAGTATCTGGAGGCCAGCATTGTGGCACAAGTGAAGCTGCCACTTATAAGGGGCCAAATCCCATATCAAAGTGTGGTTTCAAGTCCCAGGTTCTTTGCTTTTGATCCAGTTACCTGCTAATGTGCCTGGAAAATAGCAAAAGACGGCACATGTACCTGGGTCCCTGCTAAACACATGTAAAATCCAGAGCGAGTTCTTGGCTCCTGGCTTCACCCTGGCTCAACCATGGCTGTTTTAGCCACTTCAGGAATGAATCAGTGGATGGAGAATTTCTCTTTGTCTATCACACTATGTGTCTACCTTTTGGATAAATAAATAATCTTTACAAAAGGAAAAACATCTCAAAATATGCATACCCAATTCATGGAATAGGACTGGAAGTCAAAATAAACAGTTCCCCTGGAAATATCATTTTAATTTTAACCTCTTGCTAGGAGTTAAAGTAATATTAAGGTGACGACATTGAGCATTGATAAATATTAGAAACCTCTGTAAATAAACCAGTTTTGATCACATGAATAAACACATAAAGTAGGAATCTTCAAAAAATTCATAGAAAATTAATAGTATAAAAACTATTCATGGATTTCAATTTTTTAGAACAAAATAAATTTCCTTTAATTCAATTTTCCACAAACCTTTTTTTGAAGTCCTATCATGTATGTCAAACACAGCTCTAGAATATTTTCATTTCTAGAAGGGACATCAAGATGATGAGCCCTGGGCATCTTTTTGTTCAACAAACAAGATTTAGAATACTTGGAAAGGATGCAAGGCCAAAAGCTCTTTTCACCCTCCTTGTTTAGAGCAGCAATACTCCTTTTACTAGGCAATTGTCTAGCTGACTGGACTTTTCTATATGGATGGTTTAACAGAGAAACTCCACATAGTCCAGTGTGGGGAGATTCATCTTTACAATAAAATGGCTGAATATTGCCTACAAATAAATGAATACAATCACAGCTTTTTAAAAAGGAATTAAACAGCAATAAAATAAAACGAAAACAAAAATGACAATACTAAACCAATCTAGCGCTTTTCACCTTGCGTATTATTCTAGTTATGTTTCTAGAACAAAGACCCCCTTCCATCTTGACCGTGGATGTCAACCAATAAAAAACATGGCAAACACATGCACTAGGAACGTTCGCTTTGCTTCACCAAGATGGATAAGATTCTGATGAAGGAAGTTTGGGAACAACAAACATTTCTTGGGTTATTCTGTCCTTCTGGAAGATTAACCATCATTCAGTTAGGTATTTCATTATTGTGTGTTCTGTGTAGATCTGGAGCCACAGAGAAAAAAGGAATGTTGTAGATAGACTTTTTGTCATGAAGAGCTTTAGGAGGTCATCAATGAGACATAGCTGAGGCATGCTTATTTCTGCATGTAAAAGGCTACAGTGACCTTAACCTCTGGGGAACTTGTTCATTGTGTCTCATAAACAGGAGTCTCGATTGGTAGTAAAGAACCTGGCCCTAGGTGGCCTTGGGTCCAAATATCAGCTGTGTATGTTACCAAATATTAGTTACTAAACAAAGCATAAAAATCTCTCCAACAGCTGTTATGATTGAACTGAATGATGCATTAATGTGCTTTACTCAGTGTCTATACATAACGTAGGTATATCCTGCTGTTAAAAAAAAATCTAGTTGTTAGTAATTACCAGACCCCAGGAGAGGTGTTGTGTCGAAAGTGGACGTAAGACAAATGCTTGATGTGTCCAGGGGATAGAATGAATAACTTCTAACATTTGACAGTAGTGCAAGGCAACTACATGGTTAGTAATAACAAAGTGGTTATTAAAAAGAGCTGACAGAGAAGATTTTTGAATATCTTCAACACAAAGAGGTCATTTCTGAGGCAATGGATGCACTAATTACATGTTGTATACATGTACTGAAATGTCTTCTTGGTCCCACAAGCACATACAACTACTGTGTCAGTCTAAAACTTGACGTAAATATTCAAATTGAGAGGCCATTAGACTGTGGTGGCTCAGGTACTTTCAATTCTTCTGTGAACAAACCGATAAAAAAAAAAAGAGTAAGTTGAAACTGATGTGTGGTGAATAGGAGGCAGCCAGATAGATCTGCATTAGCTGTTAGTTGCTACAAGAATGGAAATGTAATTCCATTCTTTTGCTTGTCAATCAAAATATTTCATTTCTCAGGATGCAGCTTTATTCCTGTAGAGGCATCACCCTCTAACCCTAACCCCTTCCTTGTAAAAGGGGTCAGCATTGGGGTCAGGAGATTAGGCTCTCTCTCTCTTTCTCTCTTTCACTAAGGACCATGGCTGGAGGTGATACAGGTGCTCTCTCTCCCCACCCTGCCTCCCTTTTGGCAACCATCTAGTATTCTCTGGAACAACACATACACACATGTTTATTCACTCTCACCGTAGAGTGATAATATTTTTATCTTTGTGAAACAATAACCTAGACTAAGATGAATTCACTCTTTCCCACATCAAAACTACAAAGTACAGCAATCAGAAACCACCAAAGGACCTTTAACTCTCAATTTTCCAATGAAATTTTTAAAATTCCTTATAGAAATGGGCCATCTTGCCCCTCCCAGTGAAATGTCACTTGAAGGCCAGGACTGTTCCAGTTATGATTGATGAATGCTCAAATAAACTTGAAAATTTGAGGATGATTATGTTTTTCTTTTATCCATAATATATATGAAAATTGACATTCCACATACAACAACTTCAAGAAATTGCAATCATCTTGAATCAAAAGCAGCTGCATTAGACTTTCACATACATCCCTTTACAAACCTAAGCAAAACACACAGTGTCTCTAAGCTCTAAGTCCCCAATGTGAGTAACCATCTCACAGCATGGTGTCAGGAAATAAATGAGATAACATGTGCAAGAAATGTAATGAGATAATACACTCAAGGATAATATGTTTACTGATGATAACCACTGGTTTTGGAAGACTCCTACAGCAAATAGCACCTTAGTGATTTCTGGCTCTCTGAGGCTTCTGCCCTTCTCCTAACAGAAAGAACACATTCCTCAGGGGACACTGACCATGCCAGAAGCTGAATCTGAGTTGAATTTCTTTCTAAAAATATTTATTTCTACATGTTTGGAAGGCAGAGAAATACACAGAAACATAATGAGATGGAGGGAAGAGGAGAGACAAGAGAAAGAGATTTTTCCATCCACTGTTTTCTCCCCACAGTGGTCACAATGGTTAGGGCTGGGCCATTTGTCAAGGTCTCCTATGTGGATGGCAGGGACCCCACCTAAGTCAACTTGCTGCTTTGCCAGATACAATAACAGCAAGTTGGACTCCAAATAGAGCTCCAATATGCGATTGCAGATTGTGGTTTTATCCACTGTACCACAATATTCAACCCTGAACCTGATTTTTAAACACTTATAAATAATTTGTAGGGTAAGTCATCATTATACAGACTGGGAAACTGGGACTCAGAACAGTGCTTTGCCTGGACTTACACATCATCTGATATTCATTAGTTCATGTGTACACATTATACCACCCAGCATCTCAGCTACTTTTTCCTTCGTGGTTGGACTTTTCCTAAGCATCAGATGTAATACTTCAATGTAGGGCATTCCTCTATTACAGTACTATTCCACAGAATTTTCTATAATGATAGACGTGTTCTGTATCTGGTAACACAGGAGCTACTGGTCACTTCTGGTTATAGCTTGTCACACTTTAAATAGTGAATTTTAGTTTTTTTTTTTACAATTTATTTATTTTGATTGGAAAAGCAGATTTATAGAGAGAAGGAGACACAAAGATTTATAGAGAGAAGGAGACACAAAGACTGCTTTAGGTTTCTCTTGGGCTTCCAGAATACAGCAGAAAAATTTATGTGAATGAGTTTTAATAACTGGCCCTGGTTTGCCATTTATTTGCCTCCCCTTGACCATGAATTTCCACCCATCAAAAACCAAATCTCTTTTCCACTGTTTCGTCACTTCCCTAAAAGTTCATTGTGGATATTGAACATGCCATATAAGCTGGAACTCAATGGCATCTCTTTAAGAACTACCTACTCTCTGGATTCTTCTCACATATTGTTATGGGATCCATTGCAAATGCAAACTTCTGGGGTTCAAGAACCACTTCTTCCTACCATACTGAATTGAATCTACTGGATTCATTAAGCAATTATTTTTCTGGTGTGATGTTTTCCAAATTTATCTGATCTTAATAATAATTCTGGTTGATTAATAAAACCACAGATTCCTGGCTGAGTGTTTAACCTAATGGTTAGGGAGTTGCTTGGCCTGTGTCCCCTGTTGGAGTGCGAGGGTTTGACCTCCAACTGTACTCTGACTCCATCTTTCTGCCTATGTGCACCATGGAGCACATCACAGCAGGCAATGGCTCAAAAGACCTGAATCTGTGCACTCGAGTGGAGGCCTTGATTGAGTTCCTTGCTCCTGGGTTAGGTCTGGCTCAGCTCTGGCTGTAGTCAGCATGAGGGAAGTGAATCAGTGTATGGGAACGTTTCCTTTCTGTTTGTTTCTCAACTAAATAAAGTTGATTAGAAAATAAAGAAAAGAAAACTAGCATAGATTCCAGGATCTATTTCAGTGGATTAGAATACACTCATGGCAGTGGCTGAAACTCTGCACATTGAAGAGGCATCCTAAGTGATTTCTATAATCACACTATTTCGGCTGCAGTGGCCCTAGCACAGCTGGCGTCACCTCGGCCACACTTGAGAACCAGCTCGGAACTTTAACAATGCTGATGCCTGTTCTCTCCTCCAGAGATTTGGATTTGCTTGATTTGGAGCACAACCTGGCTATCAGGGATTTTAAAAGTCCCCCTTAAAACATCCACATGCACCTCACGGTGGGAAAATCTGCCCTGCAAGAGGAAGGGTGAGCTACTTAGTAAGGCAGAATGACTTTCTTCCTCCTCACTAACCATTAGAGCAGCACCAGATGCTCCAGGAAAGGAATTCTTCAGAGAACTTCTAGAGTCAGTGTTCTGACAACAAGGGAACTTGGTAATCTTTTAGGAATGTGCACATTTATGCCTTCAGGTTAGAATACTAGGATCAGAATAGTTAAGTGGATGGCCCTAGATCACACAGCCAGTTATTAGAAGACCCAGCAAGGAGCCCTTTATACTACTGCTAGGCAACCACTTCATCAATGCTTAATTGAATCTGGAATAAATGTTCTTACATGCAATTGACTCTGACCTAAAGAAGCATCCTGCTGCTTTTGTTAGAAAGGAATATAAATTGCATCCAATAAAGAAACAGGAGGTATAATCCCTGCACTTACTTTATAGGAGCAGTGCTGGGGATTTTAGAGTGCATAAAATATACTTTGGGTGCCTTTACAAATGTAAATCCTGGGAGGCTGATTCATGAAACCCCAGATGTGCCTAGAAATCTGTAATCTTTAAGATTTATTTATTTTTATTGAAAATTCAGATTTACAGAGAGAAAGAGAGACAGAAAGAAAGATCCCCAACCACTGGTTCACTCCGCAAGTGGCCACAATGGTCAAAGCTGAGACGATCTGGAGCCAGGAGCCTCTTCCAGGTCTCCCATAGGGGTACAGGGTTCCAAGGCTTTGGGCTATCCTCTACTGCTTTCCCAGGCCACAATCAGGGAGCTGGAAGGAAAGTGGAGCATCTGGGACATGAACTAGCACCCACATGGGATCCTGGTGTATACAAGGCAAAGACTCAGCCACTAGGCTATGGTGCAGGTCCAGAATCTGAAATTCTAATGCAATTACGAGCATACATTTCTCCTGCTCACCGTAACTGAGATGAAATAGTCAGAAAACAGACTTTGAGTAGAATTTAATCTCCATCCTGCAAAATGTTGGGCATTTTATTTTTTCTTATTTCTACAGAACAGTAAACTGGTGTCTGAAACTAGTGATTCTATCTACATTTTCTAAATCATTGCCCCATCAATAACGCCAATTTAATCATAGACTGAACACACAGTGATTTCTTTCTAACTGCAGCTGTTGCCTCCCTCTAAACCTTGGCCAATCATAACTGTTAGGATAATGTTTTTCCTTTATATACTAACATCTATGTATACACATTGCTTAGCTCATCTCCCTTAAGCAAGAGTGCTAGCTGATAGTATTGCTAATAAAATATTGAGGGAGTAATAGGGACTGTGGCAAACTATAAAGTGCACATATTCTAAAAGGAAATTGTTAATTGGCTCAAGGCTATAATCGTGATGCCAGGATATGAACAGGAGATGATGATTGTGTGATCTCTGTTTCCCACCAGACACCACTTGCACAAGAGTAGGAAACATCATAGATGGGGAGTCTTCAGTCTAAGACCCAAGGGTGAAATCCACCTGCTCCAGCAAATAAAGTTTAGTGGAAACAGCCACACCCCTTTCTTTATGTATTGCCAAAGGTCATTTTCCCCTTTCACTGACCCAGTTAAATATCTCAAAAAGACTGATGGCCAATAAAAACATATACTTCTTGACCTCTTACAGATAAAAAATTTCTGTTCTAGTTTTTCTCACATGCATTTTTAAGAATGCCAGTTTGCAATTTTAATATACTACATGCTCCATGTCCACCTGAAAACACACACTAAGAATTAAACAGCTGGTACTATTTACTACTCTTCCTGTTGTCTGCGTATTTGTACAATGACTCCACAGAGCCTAGCAGACAAGATACTTATTTCTGGGACATCTTTTTATGAGAAATTACGTATAAAAAAAGACCCAAGAACTTCAGTACTGTGATATTTGGCACTTATTTTCAACCATCAGAAATCATTTTGCTGCTGGAAACAAAAGACAGCAAGTGCTGATTTTCAAACTTCAAAATAGTAACTATAAAAACCCTCAACGAGGAGGGTTATTCTACATCATTGAGCATATGGGAACCTCTACCTAAAACTTTTAATCATTCCTTGCAATATGACAAAAATTTCCTAAATACATAAAGAATGGTTCAGACATTTTTCCAGGAAGGAAAAAAAAATAGTGCTTTACAAAGGAACAAGAAAGACTGGCATCAGCCTTTTAATAGGTTTTAGCATAACAGATCTAGTTTATTTAGAAGCAAATCCTTTCAAAACTTGTAATAACTATGCTTTGAAATTATTAAAAGCCATTCCTATTGCCTCTGCCTAACCCTTTATTTTATCAGAGCCTTTGATCATCCTACCAGTATTTCCAACCACACAACTTTTCATGAAGGAACGTGATCCCTGCGGCTATTGAGGGATTGCAGTAATTCATTCTTACATTTCATGTGGAGTGTTAAAAATTGCTTTCTGAGGTTTTGGGGATGGAGGTGAGAGGGAGAAAACAAGAGCTATAAAGAACCTCAGGTTGAAATATTTCAGAACTGTAACAAGATGGAAGTCCTTTATAACTCATTGCTGTTTCAGGAATCCAACTTAAATTTAACTAATAGCTTACGGGAAAAAAAAGTTTTGACTTAGGTTTTAAAGCCTCTTTCTCTAACCTCTCAAATAAATCCACAGGAATAAAATTAGGAAACTTCTTGGGTAGCTGACACATGGTGCTCCAGCCCCAGATTTCCAGCTCGAGAAAGCTTATGAGAAAGATGAAAAATCTGTAATTTCAGTAGCAAATGTATTTGGTGATAGAAGGCCAGATATTATAGGCATATACTTGTCTGAATAGGTATTCTGTCCAATATTTGTAAATCATTCATCAGCATCATATGTATAATGATAAATACATACAATTCTAGTTAGTATGTATCATTCCATACAAAGCTTGGTAGCAAGTACATGACATAACATTTTTTCAGTTCCTATAAGGCTTTGTATTATCCCACAGGCAATGACACTGATGTCTAAAAAGGTTAGACTCAGCTCTAGAGTTAACACTGCTAGCCAGAGGTGGAGGCCAGAATCATAAGCTCCTGCTCTCAGTAATTTTACCTTTCCAACAGCCCTGTGAGATATATCTGCCTTGCAGGTATGATTTATACATGTTCAGAAGAGTTCACATCCTTAAGTTAGACACTAAATGACCCATCAGGATGAGAATACAGGACTCCTGGTTCTGATACCCTTTCTATATTTACACCATGTCCTACCTGAGATTCTGTGCCACTTGATCATATGGGGAGAGAGAGAGAGAGAGAGAGAGAGAGAGAGAGAGAGAGAGAGAGAATCCAACAGAAGCACAGCTTCTCAGAGCAGTTACCAAGAACAAATTACAGAGAAGTGTACAAGTGGAACCCCCAAATAGTCCATTCAAAGCGCAGATGAGGATACACTGTTACGGGAATTATCTGATTCAAGAGTCTCACCTCCATGTTTAACCAAAATAATGTTGGAGCCGATGTCTGACCTAGTGGCTAAGATGCCCACATTACCTATCAGGGTGCCTGGGTTTCAATTCCAGGTCCAGAACCTTATGACTGCAATTTTCTAGTAATGTAGGAAGGTACAGTGCAGGCTCAAGTGGATTTCTGCCACCCACATTTAAAACCTGGATTGACTTCCTGGCTCACAGATTCAGCCCTGGTCCACCCTTGGCCATTATGGACATTTTAGGACTACAGTATGGGAATTCTCTTTGTTTTTATGTTTGAATGAATGAGTGAATAAACAAATTACAAACACGAAAGCTAACGATTTTTGAATGGGAATCACAGAACTGTGGTCCAATGTGCCAAATCTGTCATGGACCAAATAAAGGTTGGTACTTGCTAATGCAAATGGTTTCACTGGAATCCACCCATGTTCATTTACTTACATACTATACATGGCTAATTTCATGTTATGCCAAAAATGCATAGTTGGAACATACTCAATGTACTACAAAGCCTAAAATATGTACTGCCTGGTTCATTACAAAACAAGATTGCCAAGCCCTGTCCTACAGAAATGATGCCACACAGGACAAGTTATGATGCTGACTATATGGGAATCACTTCTAGTGTAAATGACTTGATTTCAAAAACCCTTGCCTCACCCCTGGAGAGCATCCAGACTGATAGATCCAAAATGAGAAAGACAGGAGGCATGTAGTAGTTGTAGCATCATTCAAGTTATCCATGTTAATTGTTAGAGGGGACAACTAATATTTTCTGGGTTTGTTAAAAAGAAGCCATATCTTTCACAAACACTCAACAGTTAAAATTACACTTTCTGCAAGAGTCTAAGCACTAAGAACATTTCAGATCAAAATGATGTACAACAATGGCCATGTCTCAAGAATTGGCTGGCTCAGTGCAGGTAGCACCAGGCAAGATTTCAGAACTGCTGGAGAAAATTGACTAGATCATTGCACAGACCATTCCTAAGATAAGGGAGAGAACTGGTTTTCTTAAGCTACAGGACACACTCGTGTGTGTGTGTGTGTGTGTGTGTGTGTGTGTGTGTGTTTGTAAGATCAGATAAATTTCAGAAGATGTGTCCTTGAAATTTGCCATAATGTTTGGTCCATCAGTCCTTTAGCATTTACCCTTCAGCATGTCTTTATTCCAACATGCCATAAAGATGTATACTTTTTCCTATATCGCAGAAGAAGAAGGAGGAAAGCACTAGTATAGCTCTTCATTGAAGAGTATAAAACAAATCTATTCCAAAAACTTTAACTCATGCAAGGTACTTTGTGACTAGGGGTCTCTGACACTGGGCATTTAAATGAGTAAACATGTATATTGATGGCAGTAGATAAATAACAGTCTTACAGAGTATTAGCAAGCATTCTCAATCAACTCAACTCTGTTGCTGTCACAAAGTTTTGGTTTAATGAGTGCTCCCAAGGACTTGGGCCAAGAAGTAATCAGGTTGACAGGTCCCTTTGTGACTAGGGTGGCCAAGGTCTTGGATCTCTGGAAAGAAAAAAAAAAAATCCCAGGCCAAAGCATTCCTAATGAATAGCCATGGCAAAGCTTAATTCCGGCAGGATAGGTTGCATTTTCTTCCAGTGTTTCTAAGTTTTTTAACTCTCAGACCAATCCAGTTCTCATGCAGGTAATGAGATCTCAACAAATTGTATACTAAGGACACTAGCTAAGTACTCAGACAATCTAGAAAAGTTCTAAGCAGGCTGTTAGGTGGCTGATACAGCCATGTGAGTAAACTTAACAGGCTTCTTAGTCTATGCAGACCTTTTTACTTCTGTCCCAAAAGAAATAGAACATATATTTCATTCCCAACCTCCTCAATGTATGCTTCAACCCACCCATTCCTTTCCCCGCCTCAAAAAGTATGCTATAGGCTTCCAAGAGAATACCTCTACGTTTCCTGAATTTTCATTTAAAAAGTGAATTCCCAGACCATAGATTTCAATACAAAACTTTGTATGAAAATCTGTTTCTCACTTCAAGCTATAAGGGTCTCTTCCAGGCAAGAGGAAAATCTTGAATGAGATGCTATTTTTGCCTTAACAAGATGCTTGAATGTGACTTCCTGGGGCTTCTTGTCAGGTTCAACGTCATTAACTGTTCCCATCACTGGATTGGTGTCTTCTCACAGTTCTCCCCTCACTTCTTACACTTTGAGTGCTGTTAATCCCTTTTTCTATTTTCCCCAAGTCAGAGGATTTTCCTGTGTAGAAGAGCAGCTCTATTGCTATATTCATTGGTTGCATCTGCAAACCGTGATGTGGTATAGAATGCAGGACTGCAATAATGAGAGCCATGGCCAAACACACAGCTAATTTCCTGCCTGGTTCTTGATTCAGATTTTTTCCCTTGGCCTCTTCACCTACTCAAGATGGAGATTTTTCACAGCCCCAGTAGTTCATGTTGTTCCTGCCCTGGCAACACACATGTGGGGACACAGCAAGCAGAAGATTGCCCCCAGAAATGAATAACTGGTCTGGGCCAACAGTGGTCTTTTATGGACCCTGGCTGGACATTGCTGGTGAAGGCTAATGTATAATTAAACTCTCTATGATACTGTTCTCTTGAGATATATATGAACGAATCACTAGAATTTACTTCTTTATTTTAAAGACCATTAAGAACTATAACTAAACTTTGTCAGTCTTTATACTTATTTGTGAATTTACTTGTTTATTTGAAAAGCAGAGTGAGAGGGAAGAAGACGTGAAGTGTCCATGCACTTCTGTTCACTGAATTATTCCCTAAATGAGCAAAATAGCCAAGAGAGGCTGGCCTGGATGCAAGACCAGAGTCAGGAATTCCATCCAGGTGACTTCCACATGAGGAGGCAGGCCTGAGGTACTTGCAGCATTAACTGCTACCTCCCAGACAAATTAGTGGGAAGATGTGTATTGGACATGGAGTCAGTGAGACTCAGATCTACACTCTGATATGGGATAATAGCAGCTAGCAGCCTGAGAGGCAGAGTTGCTGGCTGTGTCACAATTCTAGCCTCCAACGTTGCTTTTATCAGACTTTTTCTTTTTAAACTGAAACACTGCCTGATGCCACCCAGGCTCTATATTAGCTGGAATCTGGATTAGGAAGCAAAGCTGGGCCCTGACCCTAAACATTTAAGAATGAATTAATTCCCTGCCTTTTTTTTATTACTCTTGAAGAGAGTGGTTAAGACCATAAGTGTTTCTTTCACTTCTCTATTTCACGGTGTCATCTATTTGATAGGATGGATTGAAAGATATATTTCTACAATAGTTGACAGCTAAATTAAAAAAAAATATCACAAAATACAGCACAGTATCTGGCAGCTAGAGACGAGTGCATATATACCCTCTTCCCTATTTCTAGCAAGAAAGGGTTCAGGTAAGATCTCAACCACAAAGAGAAGTTCAAAACCTTGCCTAAGTCACTCAGCTAATGGCAAAGTCAAGGCTAGAATCGACGTCCCTGCTATCTAGTTCAAGCTGACCATTTTGGAGGAATCATAATATTAATTCTTTTTCTAACAGTTCAGATCAAACAAGCATTTCTCTTGAGGAATACTTCTACTCTGGAATTTCTGGATGAAATTACGCTATAAGAAGCACCCTGGTAGACACTTGCATCCTAATAATTGGGCAATCATTTGGCACACATTTTAAATGTCAGAATCAGATTTGATACCAGCATTCTTGTTCATACTGATTTCATGTGATCCAAGCTTCTGTTTGAAGCAACTGATAAAAACTCAACTGTAAGGAGCCTTAACTCAGCAACAAATCAAAAGCAAGAAGCAGGAAACAATTGGTAGTTGGAAACAGAACTACTTTGAACTGGTAGTCACTGGTAGTCACTTAGCAGATGTCCAGTATCTCTATAACTTCCTAAAGAATGTGAAACCTATGGGGACTCGTGAGGTCACTGAATTACTCTGTGGTAATCAGTAAACTGAGTACTTCAGTAATCAGTTTGAGAACCTACATCAAACTCAAGCTAATTATCTTTTCCTATTGGACTAGAGAAGCTACCATGACATACAGTAACTTAAAAAAGCTCACGGAAAGCAGAGTTGGAAAAAAAAAGCTTAGTGCAGAAAAAAAATTGAAAGCCACACTTACAGTGAAGTCTTGAAAACATTCATGGCAAGTGTATTATGTTAAGAAAAATTCATGCAGACATTTCAAAATTTTTCACACCAAAATAATTTTTAATTCAATTTCCACAAATGTTTTAGAGTACCTTCATATATCTATCTCACTTATGCAGACAAAATTAAAGAGTGAAACTGCCAACAATAGACTTTTAGCCTCAACCCAGGGTGTAAACAGATCGCCTGACTTACTCTTGTAAAGAATATAAATTACTGGTTCCTATTCCCTACAACTTGTGACTCAGTAGGGCTTCAGAGATCCTGAGGAATGTGCATTTTTAATCTCACTAGGAGATTTATATGTAGGTGGTATGGTGAGTACACTTGAAGAAAAACTCCCTGAGATGTGCCATTTCTTTATTTGGGATACATTAAAACACCAGCGATTTAGAAAAGAGAGCTAATTTATGACATTTTCTTCTGAATAGGTAATGAGAAAACACCAAGCGACTCCAGTTGCTTGCTAATTCCCTTTCATCGAGATCCCTACGCAATCAATCTATAGATTCTCACCAGACTGCCACAGACCACCTGAGAACACTTTCAGGCAACCAGCCTACAGGAAATTTGATCTCTGAGTAAAAAAAAAAAAAAAAGGCTATCAAAGGGGAAAAAAGAGATACTTTGCATGTATGAAGACCCTAGCATTAAAAACGTAAAGACTGCTTTGTGTAAAATGAAATTGCTGTTATTAAATTCTCCACAGATTAATAAAGGAGCAGCAGCTCTTAGTGTAGAGGCCAGATTTGGTCTTTGTAATGCCTAACTTGCTAAGTACAAGGAAACTAGACTTTGCCTCTTGAAGGATATCTGCCTATAGCATAATACTATAATAATGGAAATAATATCAGATCATATAAAGTCGAGGGTTTTATTCTCCACAGAACTGAGAAATGATGAGAGAAACACTCTGGGAATTTTTTTCTTTAGATTAAATATTTGAATCATGACTGTCTAAGACAATCTCATTCAGTTTGAAAATTACTTTGCTATCTTAAGCATGCTGAGAATAAAAGACACTTTGGGTATCACAATTAAGACACGAAAATCTTATTTTCTGAGGGGTTTGTATAGTTAAGGAAAGAGGAAATATTTGAATGGTACTTAATGTTTCAGCTCAACCTAACAAGCTCCATTTTGAGGCACTAGTATGGGAACAAACAGGTTGAAGGCTTTTGTAACTGACTAAAGACACCCTGCGTAAGCGCCCATCAGTTCTCAGCGGCACTAGACAAGGAAAACAAAACAAAAGCCAACTGGACAATCACTTTTTGTTCCACATCAAGGTGACGAACCTTTACTTTACCTAGCATGATCTTACGCTTGCTTCCAAACTGACACACACTATCCCTAGAAGTCCCCCCAAAGACTCTTATGTGTCCACAGTAGAAATGAGTGAGTTTTTCTGTATCAGTGTAGGGCAGCATTCATGGAAAGAGCATGGAAGAGGAGACAACTGAGGTTATACCGCTATCACTCAGCTCAGAAGTTGTTGCTGAGCAAGACAGCAGAATAGTGAAGATGCTTAAGGGTAAGAAAGGATGGTCTCATTCTTTTTGAGTCACACTTGCCAAGTGAGGAGGATCTATTTCCCCTTGTTCAAATGGTTTTTCCATTAAAATCCATATCCACTCACATGGAAAAATCAAGATGACATTAATGTTTATTTTATTGAGGGTATTCTGCAGCAGGACCAGGAGAACTAGTGTTCTAGGTTTTGCATAACTCATTTCAGATGGAATCAGGTAGAGAAGGAGCTGCATTCTTCTTTTTTATTGAAATCTTGGTGTTTAAGCCCAAGTGAGATTTTTACTCCTTTGCTTATATCACAAGGAACAAGAAACAAATGGCATGCCTCATCTTTTTTTTTTTGCTATCTTATACAAATTATAGTATATGTATGTACATTAAAAAACACAATGGCTGTTTCCAAAGCTACAAGAGCCATATTTTCACACTGGTTTTCAAAAACCACTTAAACCTGGTTCATTTTTTAATGGTGTGTGAGAATAAACTCAGACCATATAAAAGTATAATTAGAAGAAAATAAAAGGAATAAGAAACCACTTAGTAGAACAAATAGTATTTACATTAGGAGAGGATTGTGGGGGTTGGCTTATTGCAACAATTTTCTGAGCTGATTGTTAAGTCATTGCTAAACTCAAAGTGGTCATCAGGGGAATATTTACACTGTAGAAACTGGCAAATATGAATCCTAACCTGTTTCTTTTTCCTTTTTCATTCCCTTCAAATTTTAAAAGCCACTGTACCATAACACCACTGATTTGAAAAAAGGATAGACAGTTTGTCAGAAATCGGAGACATTGAACTACAACCTTCTTAGTCATTTTTGTTTCCTCAAACATCTATACTGAGAAAAGGTGACTACATATTCAAAAACAATAGCAATGTTTAATGAGATCTGGACAATGAAAATGCATGATTTTATTTCGAACGAGAGGATTATGTCAAGGCTCTCAAAGATAGCATAAAAATAGCTTTTAATAAAAGAATATCTTCAATACACTAAGATCTTGTTTCTCTTACAGTGTATGTTATATTGTATTTGAAGAAAGAATTGCCTTAAATTGTATTTCTCTGTCATACCAGGACAGAGAAAGAGAGGGAGGGTGTGGGGGAAGAGGGAAACAGAGAGAGAGAGAGAGAGAGAGAGAGACAGAGAGAGAAACCATAAAAGGAGCACATTAACAAAGAACTACAGTAGGGGCAAGGGATGGGAACTGAACCCAGTTATCCCAGTATGGGATGCAGGCATCTTAATTACCAGGCCAAACTTTTCACCCCTCTTTTTCATCTTTAAAGAATAATCACAGTGCATATGTCCCTGACTCTCTAGTAACACAATTCTCTGTATCTTTAGAAATAAGTTTTCTGTACAACACATGTTTAAATGACAGAACAACTTTTTAAAGTAAGTCATGTGATAAAGTCTACATTCTTTTGTAGACACACAATGATTTTAATGGTGTACTCTGACTCCAGTGACATTCTGCTAATAGCGAGAAGTAAATGGACGTTTTCTCTGGTGGGATTAATCATTGTGGTGAGTTTTTTTTTTTTTTTTTACTCACTCATGCCTTTCCCAAGATTTGTACTCACTTCTCACTTCTATATCATCATGACACTGATGCTAACTTTATGTCACTTGTTGTAGCCAATGGGATATAGGGGAAATCAAGTGTGTGCCTGATTTGATCCAACTCTTTAAGGAGGCATGAGTTATTTCTTTTCATTGCTATTATTAGCCATGAAGACACTGTGCCCTATGAAGCTGCTGCTCTTTTACCATTTCCTCCACCACCCCCTCCCCACCGCCCCCAACCCCAAGAATCATGGCACAGAGTTTTTCAACCTACCGCCTGGATCCAAATTTAGACAAAGCTAGTGCAGGTCAACCACACTCCAGACAAGTCAGCATTCCATGATTGAGCAATCAATGATGTTTTCAGACAATGATCTTTGGAGCAATTTTTTACACAGCAGAGGAAAATTAGTTGCTAATCAACACAGTTATTAGATGCTAGGCAGCAGTGGAAATTATAGGACACTTACTTTGTGATAGTCTAAATAGGGTTTGGAATTCGAAAACAAAGTTTTGAATCTGGCTCAATTATTTAAAATCTCCTAGCCTTGATTTTGTCTTTTATAAAGAAAAATGTGAGTTTATCTCATGGATTTTCTGGTGAAGATGAACTGAGAATCCTCTACATAAATTGACATATGATAAATAGCATAACAGATATGGCACATAATAGAAGCTCAAACAGGCAAAAATATGTCATTTTTATTAGAAAGCATTCACTTTACATTTTTCTCTTAACAGACACATTAATACTAACTAAAATCTAGATAAGGAACAACATAAACTGGTTCAGAAATCCCTAATAAAACAAAACCTACATTCAATATTGACTATAGAACATAGCCAAAGGCAATTTCTTTGGAATTATACAGGTTAGGTAAAAGGGATTTATTTTGTGAACACTGATAAGCATCAACCATATCAAAAAGGCTCTGTAAAACTTGATGGATGAGTTCTATTATATAAGTAAAAATTAAATCAAGGCCTCAACCAAGAGCACTCAAGATCCATAGTAGGTAGCCCAGAGCTCACCAGGGAGAAGAGATTTCAACACAAAATCTCATATCAACGAACTCATAGAGCAGACACAAGCACCCACATAATTAAATGGACTGCAAGCCAAGCCTTCTGAAGCTCAACCCTTGAACACATTCTAATCTAGTTTGACAGAAACCCACTAAGTGGTTAGAAAATTCAACCATGTGGTCTACAGTGAACTGAAACAATTTGTTGAGAACTCTATGCCTCAGACACATCAAACTGCTCTTTTTCAAATATAAGAGAGTAGAAAAGCACACAAAAATGTTAGGTTTAAGTTGGAGAGGACATCATCTTACATAACAAGGCATTAGAAGGTGGAATGCACCCAACTCAATGTGTTTTTCAGGTACATCTCATGATCCCTCTTAAAAAGAAATGTATTTATTTATTTTCAAACTCAGAGTTATAGAGAGAAGGGAGACAGAGAGATAGAGATCTTGTATCCTCTGGTTTACTGCCTAGATTGTTTTTAAATTTAAAGGTAATATATACAGAGAGGAGGAGAGATAGTGAAGATCTTCCATCCATTGATTCACTCCCCAAGCAGCTGCAATGGCCAGAGCTGAGCCAATCTGAAACCAGGAGTCTGGAGCCTCCTCCAAGTCTCCTATGTGTGTGCAGGGTCCCCAAGATTTGGGATGTCCTTGACTACTTTCCCAGGCCACACGTAGGGAGCTGGATGAGAGGTGGGGCTGCCCGGCCTAGAACAGGTGCCCATGTGGTACACAGGTGTGTGCAAGGCAAAGACCCTAGCTGGTAGGCTGCTGCGCCCCAGGCCCTCGCTTCCTAGATGGCCACAGCATCCAAGGTTAGGCCAGGCTGAAACTAGGAGCTAGGAATTTCATGCAGGTCTCCCACATAGGTTACAGGGTCCCCAAAACTTGGGCCATTTTCCACTGCTTTTTCCAGGTCATTAACAGAGAGCTAGATAGGAATTGGAGCAGCCGGTGCCCATATGGGAGGCCCATATTGCAAACAGTGGCTTTAAGCACCACTATAACACAGTGCTAGACACCACTGATGATCCTTTAAAAAAAAGCAGAACTTAAACATTTTTAGCTGGGTACATTCTTGTGCTTTGTGTTTTCACACACACACACAGAGAGAGAGAGAGAGAGAGATAAAAGAAAGCAATATAAATATAGCACAGGAAACTTTTACAGGTTGTACATGTGTTTTGTTCCTGGACTATAGATGATAGTGACATGAATGCGTACCTACATGCAAAGTCACTAAGCCATTTATAACAACTATATGCACTTTTTGTCTACCAAATGTGGCTTCTTTTTTATACAGACAGTATCTCAATAAACTGGGAAAAGAAGTGGCATGCTTCACTAGTCAATTTTTAAGGGTAGAGAATTGCTTAGAAAGATTAAGAGACTACATACCTATCCCAGCTCTAATTTAGTAGTCTGTAACAACAGCAACTTTTTTTTATACTCCTACCTACCAGGCAACTCATCAGCAGTCTGAGGTTCTTACTTAGAGGAATACTGAACAAAGCTTAACAGGAAATCACAAACTTTTGCACATGATCAGGGATGCATTTCCTCAAGACTTATTTGGAGCAAAGAATATAAAATTTCATATAGATATCCAGACAGAAAGGATTTTTTCATAAAAAATATAGGTCAATTCCTGAAGCAGTCTTCTACACAGAAAAGCACACTGGACGTGACTTAAGAAAGTCAGGAAAGATCCTAAGCACAAAAATGAACTTCTGAAGGCATCGAATCAGGGATATCCAAGTTAAATTTTTCAGAATATTGCCATCTGGCTACCATGGGGATTGTAATAACTGTACAAGCATGTTAGGTATGCATATGGAATTTAGTCCCAACACAGGATCTGAAACCGAGATATTAGATTCCATTGAGCACAAGCCTCCTAGTGTTTCTCCCTTGGCTTAAATCACTAAATTGAGAGGGTGATACAATTTGGCCTTACATGTTTCTATTATTGAGGTCACATGTTTCTCTAATGCTTGACACATTGGCAACCAGCATTGTCTCTGGGGATTCTCTTTGCGGAAATTCCAGATATATGTAGTGGAATTCCAGGGTCTGGGAAAAATACCTACCAAGTGCATATAGCCCCAGGCTTCCTGGTGCCCATGTGGCCACGATGCTGTCAGAATACCTTGTTGATGCTTTAGGACTAGACTACTGGCTTTCCACTCTCCATGTCCTAACACATATATAACCTCATTCCTTTAACATGTTTTGCAGACCAGAGTACAAAACAAGGAAGAAATATATAAGCCTTGACCCCGAGCCCTGACCCCAAAGTCTTATGACTCCTTTCTCATTTCCCTAATCCAGCTTTTCTTCGTATTTAACCCCTTTATTTGTCACCCAAACCCCTCATTCTATATGGAAGTTTTTGAGACTCAGAGGGCAGCTACATTCTCATCTGTCAACAGATAATTGTTTCCATCACTCCGAAACCTTGTACTTGTTGTCTAGATTGGTACTGGCAACAGGCACCAGCTCTTAGTACCACATGTGATGAACCGAGTCCTTGGCTAGGTGCTAGAGATATATTGTCTCTAACTTCATAACAAATCTGAAAAATATCTTACGTTCTTCATTTTAAGAAAAAGAAATATGTGATCTGAGAAATTCAGTATTTTATGTAAGGCCACACATCAGGCAAAGGGAAGTACTGGGATTGAAGCCTAGGTCTGCTGGGCTCAGAGGATTCCCTCCCTGACTGGTCTACCACTTTCCCAACTCAACACAGCAAGCATGAAGAATGAAGAGCAATGTCAAAAGCAGCCGGTTGGAATTTAGAAATAACGTGTGCAAATAATGTGCACAAATCAAAACTTGACAAGCAACTAAGGAGTGATTTTCACAAATAAACTTTGCATGTCAGAAATATCATTGGACAATCTTTCTTCTATAGCAAGAACTCTAGTTTGAATAAATCATTGAAAGGCAGATTGGTGCTCATTCCAATAGCTGGTATCACATATCATGTGACCTGTGATTTTAATATTACTATAAATAAGTGGAATTAGTAACATGCCAAATTTGTAAAATGAGCAAAAGTGTTAAAAGTGTTCCTGATGCCATAATATGCATGTAAAAAGCACATGCCTTAAGTTTTGCAGGTTAGCCTCTGCTTACAAATAAAATTGGTCCCTTTGTGTCCATAAAATACTAGAATAGTTGGGAAATTTCAGTTACTCAGCATCTAAAGTCCATTCTAATGCATGTGTTTCAAAAATAAAAGAAGCATAAAATTCTTTATAAGATTATGTATATGAGAAATCACAGGAACAAGAAATTTGTTTTCATAGGATTAACTCATGCATTGCCATTTCTCAATACTGGAAACAGACAATGTTTACAGGAGAGAATTACAAATAAGTAAATTTTACATTTGATATCCTTACCCCTGGAAAGCAAAATGCTGGCTCCTGATTCTCTACTTATTAAAAAAGGTTGGTAATAGCTTTCACAATGCCTTCAAGTGACAAACTGTAAATTTATCCTGGGAAGACAAAGAAGAGCTATGCAAAACTTTCTTACACACAAAGTATATAGCTAAAGCTTTACTGCAAATATGTTTCTTGTGAAGCTTACAAATAGAGAACATGGTCACATGACAAAACTGCACACATTATAACCCCACTGGCAAGTTACTAAGGTTCATTAACAAATAAGGGATCAACAGTAAGTTCATGGTAACATGAATAATCAAAGAAAAAAGAAACTGTTCATAGATTTTGAAAATGTTAAATACCAAAATACACTTCTCTATTCAATTTCATTTTCATGAACTTTTCTGAGGCTCCTTCATGTGCATATGGTGTGCTCTGGAACAAACATGACCTTGAAGTGAGACCTGCTCATCAGAATAGTTCTGGCTAATGAGATGGATTGAAACTACCACATGACATCTTTAGGTCAAAATATTTAATTGCTACGATTCAAATTTCCAATTCTCTTATTCCTGTTTCTTAGAAGGTCCAATAAGAATGTGGCCTCCTGTGGTTTGGGTCTCTGAGTGACTACACGTAACTGAATGTCCTACTGGTCAACACCAGCGATATATACATGAAGCACATGATAAACTCATAGCAAGCATATAACACATAAGCAAGGCACACAGCATGAAAGTCAACACATTTGGATTCCAGAGTCCATTTCCTACAATGCAAAAATCAGAGTGGTTCATGATTTGGTAGAATTTTATTACCTGGGGGACAATGAAAAATGCAGCATTTGAGAGATAGTTTCAAGAACTACTGAGTCAGAGGCTATATTTTAACAAGATCCCCAGGTAGCCTACACACACCTCAAGTCTGAGAAACAGCAAGAATCTATGCTGATTTATAAAATGATAGGTAATTTTGCCCAATGTAGAGAGATTTGAAGGATCTGGTTTTCCCTAATAATCATTAGCATCTTCTTCAATATCTTCCAACTGTTTAGCAAATCTGAGAAAAGGTAGCAAAGAAACAGGGGAAATATAATATTAATGAGACCAATGATGTAGAGTAGCAGGTGAGCTACTACCTGCAATGTCAGTATTCCATCTGGGCACCATTCTAATCCTGGCTGCTCCACCTTCGACACAGCTCTCTGTTAATGGCCCGGAATAAAACAGCAGAAGATGGCCCACATACCTAGACCTGTGTCAACCATGTGGGAGACTCAGCTAAAGCTCCTGGTTCCTACGATTGGCATGGCACGGCCCCGGCCAGAACAGCCATCTAGGAAGTGAATCATCAGATAAAATAGTTCTCTTTTGCCTTCCTTTTGCTCTCCCTATCTCTTTGTAACGCCAACTTTCAAAATAATCAATTTTTAAAAATAAATATAATATTCAGCGCTGCATCAAACTCTACCTGATAGTATGAGTGTTCTCTACGCATGTTTTGAAGAATTAAAACATGGAAAACACATGTCAATAGCCCTATACAAACAAAAGCCTTATTTCTAGTTTATCATACTTAGTTTATTTGAAGGACAGAAAAATACAGAAAGCAAGTGAAGTGAGGGAGAGAGAACTACCATCCACTGGGTCACTCCATGAATGTGTCCACTGGCCAGTGCCAAAACCTGGAGTAGAGAATGCAATGCAGGTCTCCCACACTGGTGGAAGGAATTCAGTAATGTGATCCATCAAGGTTGCTCTCAGAGTCTATGCTCCAGAAGCTGAGATCAGGAGCCAGAGCTAGACCCGAACCCAGGCACTCCAAGAACCAAAGTGGGATTCTTAGCTTCCAGGCTAAAAATCTGCTTCCTGGTTTTTTCCCCTTAGTTTTAATGTATGAAAACATTGTGAAATAGTTAACATAGTTAATCTAATAAACATGTCCATCACTATAAAGCCATTGCACACTGAATACGAGGCATCCAGAACTCATAACTGAAAGTTTTATCAATAGACTAATACCCTCCCATTTATATCACAACCTGAAACTATGTTAATCTTCTTTCTATTCTGTTTCTATGAAATGAATTTGTTAGATCTGCATAATTATGATCAAGCAGTTTTTGTCCCTCTGCGTCTTAGTCCATAAGCATAATGCTCCAGATTTATGTAGGTTGTTGCTACAGACAGCAAGATTCTCTTCTGCAAAGGTGAATAATATCCTGCTGTATGCACAAAACAGGGACTCAATTTTAACTTAAAAAAGTCAATACTAACGAGCAATCTAACACAGAACTAGGGAGATATAGTCGCTATATAGTTTTAAATTAATGAGGAAAAGGAAAGATACCATTTAGTCACTTTACATCATAGAATCTTTTCTTGAGACAGTTCAGGTTCATCAGATACAGCTACAAACTGTCTATGCATCTTCTGTTTCCAATGTTAGCCATGTGAAACTCTTCCAAGGTACACGGTTAATGAGAAACTGGCAAGAAAATAATAGAATTGTAGAAAGCCCAGGATAAAATTTGAGATGGAAGGCATAAATAACAGAAAGCAGCAAATATGCAGGTTTTTTACTTGAGTAATGCAAAGCTGTGTGTAGTCAAGAACTATGGCCTGAGGTTTCAGAGGTCCTCAAGCCAGGTTGTTCACACTATTAACACCTAACGCAGGATTATCCTGTGACAGGACTTGCTTTGCATGGCTATATCGGAGCAGATTCTCCCAAACTTTGAAAGATGATGTATCAAAAATGATTAAAAACTGATATTTGATTTAAAAATGATCGGTTTCTCAGTAAGAGTTTTCACAAGCCAGGCTATATTCTACTTCTCCATAAGAGCTCAAAAGAAGTGACCAATGACATAGAGCACATCGCAATATTGACAGGATCGCAAGTGTATGCATACGATTTGGAACAAACCTGCCATTTTGGCTTTGTTTTCTCTTTTTATTTCATTACATTCTATCACTCCTCTTGGTTTAACTCACATTTACTTTTAGCTATTATTTTAAGTTTCTGGTCACTATTCACTAAAATAAGTCCTAAATTTTGTCCAGCTTCATCTGATTCTATTCCTTAGAGAGGCAAGATTAAGTACACATTCATCAGACATAAGACTTTTTTCCTCTGAAATGAATGAAAGAGTCAAAATGAACAGAGATCAGTTGCCGCGCAGAAAAAATTGACCTGCAAAGAAGACTGCACAATAAAAATGAGTAGGTAATGTATGTATGTTTCATGATAGTGCAAGTTTATTCACGTTCCTAGAAAATGCCATTAAGAATTTATGATAATCCAGCAAGGTTGAAATGTTTGTTCACGCTTCTCAGGAAGCAGTTAAGATTCTAAGAGCAGATTCCCAACCCAGCAGACACTTTCCCTGGCAATTTCAGCTCAAAGGGCCTCCAAACTGTATAATAACTACTTTCCCAAAACACAAATCTGAAACTAAATAAGATCATCATGAGAAAGAGACTGTCCTCCTGAAACTGGGGCGGCAATTGCCGTGTTCAATAAAAACAGCATCTTACCTAACATCAAAAGCAATTTTACAAAATTGGTAATTTCAACACTCCACACAGGCCAGACCAGACACTGGGAAACATATCTGTGAGAAAAACATTAAATCCCTCTTGATTACTAACTGGCCGATTCAGGAAAACTAAGAATGCAGAAAATACAAAAGTTGAGGTTGTCTTTCCAGTTGAACATGATGAGAAAAATGAAATCTTCGTCAAAGAGTAACATCTTTCCACGCCAAGAAATTCACAGCTTCATGTCAATATATTTGAGTGATGAACATGTCCCTGATGACACCACAACCAAAAATTTTACATCATCCTTGTATGCAATTAATTTTATTAATACTTAAATCGCTCCATTTAAAACTCCTCCTATGGGGCCCGGCGGCGTGGCCTAGTGGCTGAAGTCCTCTCCTTGAATGTCCCGGGATCCCATATGGATGCCGGTTCTAATCCCAGAAGCTCCACTTCCCATCCAGCTCCCTGCTTGTGGCCTGGGAAAGCAGTCGAGGACGGCCCAATGCCTTGGGCTCCTGCACCCACGTGGGAGACCCGGAAGAGGTTCCAGGTTCCCGGCTTCGGATCGGCGTGCACTGGCCGTTGCGGCTCACTTGGGGAGTGAATCATCGGATGGAAGATCTTCTTCTCTGTTTCTCCTCCTCTCTGTATATCTGACTTTGTAATAAAATAAATAAATCTTAAAAAAAAAACCTCCTCCTATGAAGAAACACTATCATAATAATTCTCAAGGATGTGGTGGCTTTCGAGTTCCGATCTGGGTCCATTTATTTCTCCTGATGGAGATTAGTAGAGAAATAAAAAGCTCTATATTCTGCTTTGAATGTTATGATCCAATTGAAAAATTTGCTTCTTTAAAGATTTATTATTCACAAGAGGCTTGAGGTTTCCACGTATTTCAGATAATTATGAGTGAAATAACATTGAACTCTTCAGAGGGCAAGGATAATATTCTAACTAGCACTTCCTGTTGAATATTTACTTGTGACCTGTATTGGGCCAAGGTTTTCTATGAATAAGCCTGTCTGATATACTCAACAAGTCCATAAAGTCAGTACTCCTACCTCCGTTTACTGGTAAGTACGTTAAGGCTTAGGTCCTTTTACTGTTTTGATCACAATTTTATGCAGCTGGTAAGTATTGAAGCTTGTGCTTAAACCCAGATTACTCTAACACTAAAGTCCATACTCCACTCATATTGCTTCTCAGTTACATACCTATTTTAGCTTCAAACACTTGTAGAATTCATTTCTTGCTACAACTGTACATAATATACCTAAAATTTTCTGAAATACTCTCCCTGCTAATATCTAAATAACTTTGGAAGGAAGAGCAGTTTTCACAATGAAATTTATAGCATAGAACTTGTAATTCTATATTTGAAGTGAGATATTCAAATTCAGTTTTAATATTTTAGGGTTTATGATTTAACATTCTCCAGCACCTTTTTTTTCATCTTGTCAAAGGAGATGATAAAACCTATTTTCCAGAATTGTGAGGATTAAATGAGATCATATTCACACATATATCAGTTTTGTATATGAACAATGTCAATTTAATACCTAAATTTTTTCCTTGTGCCATGATCGTTTTTCCTTCTGTGATGATAAATTTATCTTATCTTTACAACATCAGATTCTGATTTCGCAATGTAAAGTTTGATAACTCAGTGGGTAAAGGGTGGCATGGGATATGTGTGTGTGAATATAGATAATTTGTGTGAATATATAAATAATTTGAATGAAAACGATCCACTGCTCACCTAATACAACAATGGTTCTCCTTTCATCTATTTTGTTACAATTCCTCCCTTTTCATGGCTTAGTTTCCAAATATAATCGTCAATAACAGAAACTGCAGCCTGCAGTAAACAAAGCTAATTTAAAACAACCACAGACACTTCTGAGTTTTAAGCCTGTAATATAAGGGATCCTTCAAAAGCTGATTTTATTCAACAATAGCAACAATAAAAAGTAAATGGAGCATTCTCTATCCATCTGAAAATTTCAATTCCTTGTTTGCCTCATGAAAATAAGAATATAAGCAGCTTTGGGGAAACAGTATTTCGTATTTAGAAACACAAAGAATTCCATTAAGTTTTTATCAAGATTTTCTTTGAAATTGCCATTAACTTGAATTCTCAGACATTCTAAATTGTTTCAATGCTATTTCAAATAACTTCCTAAAAACCGAATAGCCTTTGCATTTGCTGCTCTGTAATGAACACTTCTGTAACAGATACTCAATCGGGAAAAGAGCAACTGAGGATGTGGGGCCAGGGTTTTAGTCTCTACTTAAAACACAAGCAAGGTTTGCAACATTTGACAGAATTAGTTTCCTTTGGACCGAGCTTCCTTACTCAAAAATAGGAGTCTAAGGAGAGTCCCGGGAATCATCAGAGAGTTATGAGAACTGAATGAACAGATGAAGAAAGAAAATACACCAGTTAATTTGGTCATCTCAAACGCCTATAGGGGCATTTTCTTAAGTTGCTCCTAAGCTTATTCCTGCTTATCAGAAAGACAAGATCTATGGAAAGAGTGGTAAATAATTTTCCTGGTAACACAGGCAGAACTTGGAATATAGTAAGTGTGTAATATTGAAAGAGCTCACCATAATTATTGTCATTCTATGAGATGGAAATGTGCCTAAAGCATTTATCTAGTGCCAGGCAGTACTCTAAACCCTTTACATGTGTTGACTAATTGAATCATTACCATTCCAAGAAATAGGTACTACTACAATATTTAGTCTACAAATGAGAAAGAGGTTAGTATTTGCTGAGGAGACAGGAGGTAGAATCAAATCCTGATCACGTGGCTCTTAATCATAGTACTCTAAGCACTCCTAGGCAAGTTTTTCCATTGAGCTCAATCTTCCTCCTACAACTGAAGACACTGACACCTGGTACCATGAAAAGATTTTCATGTGTTCATCTATCTAGGAACAGACTGCAGACAAGACTCCATCCTATATTGCAATGATTCCCCAACGTTGGGGCTTCGTGTGTAGAAAGACATAGATGGAGAAAGAGACAGAGAGTTTAACAACTAAATAATGATTTTTCTTGCATTAATGTACAGAATTAATGGAATACCACTCAAAATAGTTCAAGCCTACTCTGTGACTGTAACAAGGAGTGACAAAAAAGAACCATCTACTAATCACATCTGAGCACAGATCTTAGCAAGGATCACACGAGGGACAAAAACCTCCACTTTCTTTATGAAGTGACTGTTGTTTGTTACTTACTGATTTGGCTGTACTTTGTTTCTCCCACAATTTCTATAAATTATGCACATGGGCAATCAGAATTACTCCTATTTTTGGATTGCATTTAATCAAGAGAAAAACCACGGAGCCTCCTCCAAATCACCTCACAGGCCAAATCCTATGAGAAGTGCATCCTCACCTTCTGCCTGTTGTTCCTTGTTTTGTGCAAGGTCTCTATCTCATCTGTGACAAGTCATGACCCCAAATTGTAGTTGACAAGTGTGCTTCCAATGTTCTGTGATGCTTCTTTGCTCTATGGATTTAGAATTTTGGAATGTGTCTTTTTATTATATGCAGAGTTTTAAAAATTCCCACATGTATGGTTTCTAAAATAGATTTGTAAGCAAAACAAAAGCATCTTAAATGCACAATGAATGCAACCAATGTATGAACAGTATTATTAACTTCATTTTATGCAAAGACTTCTATATTGTTCTTGCTTTTCTTATTTCATTTCAATGAAACAAAAGCTTTGTTAAGGATCAGTATTGCCAGGAAGAGACTTGGGTGTTGAAAAGCCCAAAGCTTATTATAGAGTCTTCAAAAAGTTCATGGAAAAATCTGTATTACTGCAAAAAAAAAAAAAATAAACTATGCAGGTATTTCAAAATAATTTGGTACCAAAAGAAACTTATTTTTAATTCCCCTTTTCTGCAAACTTTTTCAATTAGATCATAATCCATTTTGGGGGTAGGAGATGAAGCAAAATACAAAATAAAGTGGGAAGTTGATTTTTTTTGAGAAGTTGAAGTTTACTGAGGAGCTGAGATTTATTGAGAGCTGATAATCACTGAAGTTCATTTAGAGTCGATGTTTACTAAGGTCTACTGCCATCATCCTTGGAGTTTCAGAGACCTGGAGATAATCGGCTCCCGATTGCAATCTGGCTTACACATCCTGGCCAGAATGCAGCCTGTGGCCTGTGCAAGTGGAGATCTCCCAAGCTAAAGATTGATTTGCTTCATAGTGCATTCACAAAGTGCTGGCATTTAGTAAACATTGCTTTATGCCCCACTGCTTGTGAGAATTATTTTTCAGAAATGAAGTCCATCAAGCCTCATAGATTAAAGGAAATCACAAATATTTGTATTATTTGGCTTTATTTTATTATGAGATTGCTGGCTAATTGTCCTTCTTCCCTTTCAGCTTATAATCACTCTGTATATTTCATCCTTGAAAAATCATGACCCTGATGGCCAAAACCACCCTCCTGTACATGCAAAGCAGAGCAATTTAATCCAGCCAGCCAGAGAACTGACAGTCTCTGGGTTATAGTTAACCTGATGCTCAATTTTTCCTTTAACTATAAAACTCCGTGTATTATTTTGGTTTTGTTTCTAACACCTCCTCAGTTTTTCTGTGCATTTGTGTTGACTGTTACTTTCTGACTCTCTAACCTGTTCCCTAGTTCTGGCTACTTGGATCTATTCATTTCAGTGAGTTTTACACAGCTGTGTAGGTCTGCAGGTGGCAGCTAATGTATTATACAGGTGGCTGCATAAATCTAGATTCATTTCATATGGAGGAGATAGTGTTTCTCCCTGGAACTGGTTTTGTTGACCTGGATCTAGGGCAGCCAGCCCTCAGTTAGACTGAAGCCAATGTTTAACTTGAGAAGTTATTCATTTTTGGCAAAGCCACACTAGGATTTTAAAGGAAGATATGTTTGTCAGAACATATTTGAAGGTACACAATGATGAATCTTTCCGCATGCATGATTATGATCAGAGACTTCAACCAGTCCTGATTTCCCCTAAAGTATGCAGGTCTTGTGCTCTAATAGGAGGGACCTGGTACTTACAGACAGATTCTTAACTTTGGTCCAAACTGTCAGTTACATGAACTTAACAGGTAAGCCAGACGGTTTTTCCAAATCTGGGGTCCCTAACAAAGTAGAGACAATTACACTGACATATTAAGATGTTGAAGGTAACCTATAGAAGTTGCAATTAAAACACATGTCTTGGTAAGGCTATATGCTGGTTTGGAAGGCAACAAGAAGAGATGATCACAAAATCAGAAAATCTTATTTTAAGATTGAGCTTTAAATAATGCAACTATTATTCTAAAATTCTATTCTACCCCAGAACAATCATGAAGTCTGAAGTAATGTGTACAGTGTCTATAAAAATATAGAGAATACAATATCATGGAAAACTTTCCAATTTTTGAAAATAATTTCAGACTATGGGTCCAGGCCCATGAAATCAGAAATTAACCTCCTCTGCCATTAGTCATAGTTTTGTACAGAATTTAAGTGTACATAATTCTTCTGTATTTATGAAATGCCCTGTGAGTTTTAGGAAGAATTCTGATGTATAACTGTGGATAAAGTTCTCTTTATCTTTCGGGATGCTTCTAACTAAAATGATGAGAAATGTTTTAAGTGTAATTAGATATTCTCTGATTAACATTAACTGGAGCAACAGAAAATGATTATTTACATTAAGGTCTTTCAGGAAACCTTGGAGAGTGCAGTTGGCTGTTTCTTTAAAATAGCAGACAATAGTCCTCCTGTGGTTTCCATGCCTCCCAGTCCAGCTGGAGGCTGCAGTGAGTTGACAGGTGCTATAAAACTTTAAGCCAAGGCAGTAGGAGGTGGTGGGGATGGAGAAAATCTTGGGGAGAAGAACTTGGTGAAGAAAAGATGATCAAAACGCAACAATGGCTCACTGTCAGCCAAATCCTTAGAGTCCATGATGTTTCTATAAACCTCTAGAATTTTAAATTTCAGTCTTTTGGTCATATTTTATGGCACTTTACCTGACTATTCTTATGCCAGAACTATCTAAAATCTTGAATAGTTTCATCTAGTATTTTTTTTTAGTCACCATGTTTATTAACATATTTGTCTTTCTCCTTTCTCTCTACCCTTAAGGGAAATATTGGTTATTTCCCCCTCCTTTGGGGGTTTCTTTAATCACAGGCTGATTTTTTTTGAGTAAATATATGTTTGCAACATGTATGCTGAATCTTACAGCTAACTCATAAAGTAGGGCTTATTATTCCATTTAATAGTTATGACCAAAAGGGATGCTAATAATAATGAGGAAGATTACAGAGGGTTTCTCATGTGCCAGGAAGCCTCTAACTGCACCTGTGAACTTGAGTATGTAAATCTCAGGCCATTCCTCTGAAGTAAACTACATGTATCCCTCATTTGGTAGAAATGGAGAATCAAGTAGAGAGACTGACTGATTAACTTGATTATAAAACACAGTTAGTGGGCCCAGCATGATAGCGTAATGGTTAAAGTCCTTGCCTTGTACGCTCCGGGATCCCATATGGGCGCCGGTTCTAATCCCAGCAGCTCTGCTTCCTATCCAACTCCCTGCTTGTGGCCTAGGAAAGCAGTCGAGCACAATCCAAAGTCTTGGGACCCTGCACCTGTGTGGGAGACCCAGAAAGAAGTTCCCAACTCCTGGCTTAAGACTGGCACACCACCAGCCATTGCAGCCACCTGAGGAGTGATTCATCAGATGGAAGATCTTCTCTGTCTCTCCTCCTCTCTATACATTTGCCTTTCCAATAGAATAAATAAATCTTTAAAAAGACACAGTTAGGGCCCGGCGGCGTGGCCTAGTGGCTAAAGTCCTCGCCTTGAAAGCCCCGGGATCCCATATGGGCACCGGTTCTAATCCCGGCAGCTCCACTTCCCATCCAGCTCCCTGCTTGTGGCCTGGGAAAGCAGTTGAGGACGGCCCAATGCATTGGGACCCTGCACCCGCGTGGGAGACCCGGAAGAGGTTCCAGGTTCCCGGCTTCGGATCGGCGCGCATCGGCCCGTTGCGGCTCACTTGGGGAGTGAATCATCGGACGGAAGATCTTCCTCTCTGTCTCTCCTCTGTATATATCTGGCTGTAATAAAATGAATAAATCTTTAAAAAAAAAAAAAAGACACAGTTAGCAACCAGATTTATTACCCAGCATGTTAACTACTCTGTGTTGTCTATACTGTAGGAGAAAAGTTGAAACTTCTACTCTATGTGGAGGTTTTGTGGGGGTGGTAGGTTAAGCCAGCTGCAGCTTAAGACACTTGTATCCGATTGCAGTGCACTGGTTCAAATCCTGGCTGCTCCACCTCTTCTTTTTTTGAGGATTTATTTATTTTTATTGGAAAGGCTGATCTACAGAGAGGAGAGACAGAGAAAAAAATCTTCCATTCAACAGTTCACAACAGTTCACAACCTTCGTGGCTACAACAACTGAGATGATCCAAAGCCAGGAGCCAGGAGCTTCCTCTTGGTCTCCAATGCGGATGCAGCGTCCCAAGGCTTTGGTCCATTCTCCTTTGTCTTTCTAGGCCACAATCAGGGAGCTAGATGGGGAGTGAAGCAGCCAGGGCACAAACTGGCACCCATATGGCATCCTGGTGCATGAAGAGGGAGGATTAGCCAATCAAGCCATTGCCTTGGGCCCTGTTCCACTTGTGATACAGTTTTGTGGTGTAGAATACACTGCAGAGGCAAGTGGAGAAAAAGAAAGCCTTCTCCTTTCCCAGCGCCTTCTAACTCCCATCACTGCATCCCACTGGCTGCACCCAGCTGGCATGGGGTCCTAGAAATGTAATCTACAGCAGACAACCCCTCACTACCAAGACAAAGTAAGGTAAGGGTGATGTTTGGATCTGAAGTCATAAAATTTTGGGAACCACACCTATTCAACTTGGAGGAAAGATGCAAAGAAACCTGGCTATAGCCACACACCCAAGCCACTTCTGCACCTGCATTATCATAAGAAAGGTAAGCTAAAAGAGTATTTTAATCTGCATTTGTATGACTTATGTCATCTCTCTCAGCTGACTCGGATTTTGGTGGTGGAAGCAAAAAGGTTTAAGGGTTATTCTCTTCCCCTACACCAACAGAAATGTATATGATTAAAGCATAGGCACTCAGACTTTTTTTTCCTGTGGTCCATGAACTAACTGATGAATATATATTGTGAATCAATATATTTATATATAATATATGTATTCAAATGGCAAATGAAGTAGTCAGATAAAACTATCACTTTTAAGAAACACTGTTTTTGTAGTATTCTCATTATTTGCTTTATCAAAGCTAATAACCATTCCACTGTTATTATGAAGACAACCAATTATTTTTATGATAATGAAGACTTTAAATGGCTAAGTAGGATAAATTAGATCCAAACAATGGCTTAGTTACTTTCTTCTTTCCTTGGGATACTGAACTGCAATGAAGGATTAATTCCTTTTAATATGGAAAAATCTCTTATGAACTTTAAAGAATAAAAGATACTTCTCATCCTATTTTGATGATGATGAATTAATTTGGGGATTCGAATGCAAATTGACAATCTTTACCTAAACGAAAATGAAAACATTCATTTAGATTAGTCCAAATCCTCAGTGGTAACGAAGCTTTTTGTGTTCACTTGGACACAATATTGGACACGTATAATCATCAGTCTGTCAGAGCAGAACTTGAAAGGAGCTCCTTCAGCAGTTTCTTAACCTCACTCTGTTGACATTTGGGGCCTGATAATTATTTGTTGCGGATGGGGACTGTTCTTCATCATGTGTAATGTGTCATCATCACCCTAGAACCTAGACCATGGTGAGCATATCTGTGAAGGCAGTGAAAATTCCACCAGGCTGGGGGCTAGAAGAGGACAGAGCAAAACAGTCTCTGCCTAAAAATCTCTACACTGCAGATTAACAGTTATTTCATTTATTATTGTTGCTGCGGCTGGCCATGATGCCCAATAAAGTTAAGAAACAACCAACAGAATGGGAGAAAATCGTTATACACCACACAAATGATTGGGGACTAATATCCAGGATTTGTAGAGCTTCAGAAACTCAGTGACAGCAAAACAAATAACCCTGTGAAGAAATGACCAAAAGAAATAAACAGGCATTTTTCAAAAGAATAAATTCAAATGGCTAACAGACATATGAAAAAATGCCCAAGCTCCATAGCTATCAGGGAAATACAAGTAAAAACCATATTGAGATTCCATCTAACTCCAGTGTGATTTGCCTACATTCAGCACTCTATTAATAACACCTGCTGCCATTGATGTGGGGAGAAAGGGTAGTCTCCTTTACTATCGGTGGGAGTTATATGGAGAATGCTCAGAAAACTGAAAATTCTGCCTATGGCCTAGCTATCCACTTTTGGGAATATATCCAAATGAAATAAAATCTGCATGTGAGAAACTGACCTGTAATCCTATATTTACAGCAGCACATTACATTATACATGTAAATACAATAGCACATTTACAGTAGTGAAGACATGGAAAAGTCCAAATGTCCATCAAAAGAGGAGTGCATAAAGAAACTGTTGTACATCTTCTCGATGGAGTACTATTCAGTTATTAAAAAGAATGAAATTCTACCATTTGCAACAAAATGGTCCCAACCAGAGAAAATTATACTCAATGACATAAGCCAATCTCAAAAGGACACGTTATATATTCTCTCTGATATAAGGCAACCTTCACAAAAAAACACAAGATCAATAGATAAATGGGTAAACACATTGTGTGCATGTATCCTCTAAACATATGTATAGAGATAGGATGTATATAATGGAGAAAATATAACATGAAATGGAGATACATTGCAGTATGCATCTCTACCTCTGAATAAAAGGTGGACTGCCAATGAAACTATTAAATACATCTTGACACTAGAATGCTGAACTCTATACCATACTGTATACATACAATGTCAGGATATGCTTAAATAGCAGAATGATGGATTTGTGACTGTTGTTGAGGGACTAAACTACCGTTACAATATAGGGGAAAACAGTGAGGTGTAGGATGAAGGTGTGGGGAGATGGAAAGGGGAATCCCAGAGCCTAAGAAACTGTATCACGAAAAATAAAGCATTTAATTTAAAAAATGAAAAAAGTAATCACACACTGACCTGGGTTATACTAATGTGCAGATATTTGCTGAGAATTAAATCTTTCTGTGAGTTTATATGTTTTAATAATTATCTCTTCCATGTGCCTGAAGTGAACCAGATTTTTGTTTCAAAATGCCTAATAGGACTCTGAATACTTCAACTACTGCTGTGCAAAAGAATTATTTGCTGGGGATCCAAGGAGAGAGTAAAAGTCCAGAGTCTTGTAAGATAGCAATCCAAAGGACAGACCGCCATGAAAAGCACAACTTTAAGAACACATTTGATGGATAAGATGTAAATCTGAAACAACATGGCTCACTATTGGTTCAGAATTAGTTCTGTTTCTTTTCTACTTAAAGGTGCATCCTGAAATATTTTAAGGCAGGTAAATTTTCTAAGCCCCTGGAAGTTCACTTGACCCATTGAATCATTTTAAAAGCAGGGAGTTCTCCCCAGGGAGGAGAAAATCTCCTCACCCTCATGATATTACCTACTTTAGTCAGCATTACAGCTCAAACAGGTTTTTTTTTTTTAAATTATTTCAACATGTACTTTTCTATAGTGATGGAGAAAACTAGACTTTTCTCAGCCTAGATTAGTGAATCCCTCATTTAATTACAACTGGAAAGGTTGGAAACTTTTTATCATATGCACCAATTCTCTGGGAATTATCTGGCTCCGAAATATAATTAATCATCCTCTGTCATGCTTTCATTATACACAGGGCTCTCCAGAGCCATTTTTTTTCTTCGTTCTTCATTCATATTACTCTGACCAACTTCCTGTTTCCACAGACCCCAGGTGAATTCCGTTGCCTGTTCATAAGTGACTGGATATTGTTGAACCCCTTTGTTATCCACATTATCAGCTCCCCTACTTATGTTGGGGATCCTCACGCATGTTTAGCCTTTTTCCATGTGTATCATGTGTAGAGCAGTCCAGGTATCAACATGGATGTTGTCTGTGTTGACAAACATTTCAAAACTTACTATAGATAACAAAGCAGTCATATAAAGATGAGTTCTCCAGAGCTTACACTGCCAGTAAACATGATTTGCATATTGTGCTCACAGCTGTTTCAACATGAGCTCTTTGTTGTGATTCATTAGGGTGATTTGAACTGTCAGATTCTAGCATATTTGGAAGTTTGTAGATAGAATGATTTAAGGAAGTTGAGATGGTTGATTTTTAGAGCAGTGTATAGATAAGATATCCAAAGTCCACACGAGAGTGCTAGCTCTCAGGCCAACTTACATTATTTTCCACCCACCTTGATGCTAACGCATCCTTGGAGGCAGTGGGTGATGGCATAAGTTCTTAGGCCTCTGACAACCACGTGGGAGACTTAGATGGAATTCAGGCTCCTGCATGAGGCCTAGCCCATTCCCAGCTGTTACAGGAACATAGGGACTAAACCAATGGATGGAAGACCTCTCTCCCACTCCCCCCTTCTCTTCCTAGTTCTACTTTACAACTACATGAGTGTAAAAAAAAAAAAAGGCCATCATTAAGAGAGATATGTGGATGTATGTGTGTGCATGTGTGTGTGTCTGTGTGTGTGTGTGTGTGTGTGTGTGAGAGAGAGAGAGAGAGAGAGAGAGAGAGAGAGAGAACAAGAACGCAAGCCAGGCACATGCATATGGGTATTCTACAGTGATGCCTTTTCGTTCAAAATAGGCCTATCCAAGCAAAAATTCTCCAACTATTTTTTATCTTATCCAATAGTGCATGACTGACAACAATTTGTGAGCAATTAATACCAGGGAGATCAGAGTGCAGAGGAATGAGAAAGTGACAGGAATGCTTAAGCGTTAATGGCATGACTTTGCTATAACTCTGATGCAAAATGGCAGATATCAATTCCCTTTATGGCTAAGTATACAACTAAAGCTCAACTCACAACATGTCCTCTATGGACAGGAACAGGTGTTCCTGCCTAAATTATATAAAGCAATGTGCATTTGCCTTTTCACTCGCATGTCAGCTATGCTATCTAATTGGACCAGGTGTTGAACACAGAGGGTAGGTTCCTCCTAAAACAATTCACAGGCTATCATAGGGAAAACAATTAACACCGGACAACTAAATTCTAATTCCAAGGCCAATAAAAAGGCATAGTGAGTGCAATTTCAATCCTATAAAGGGCACTCAGACATTTAGCTACAGACAGAACAGTGGAGTAGAAACTATGGTAAAACATAAAAAATTATTTCTTATAGGTCTACTAATTTTGCAACCAGATAATTAGGTATATTTATTATTTCTGCACATATTTAATAGGGAATCATCCTCTTACACATCCCCTGTGCCTCAGGGGAAAATGACTTAAATCTCAGATCCTGAGTGTAGAAATAAAGCCCATCACACCATGGTACAGTTATCTTGACTGACTCAGGCAAATGACACAAAGATGCCTGCTGAGAACCAATTAGGTAATGGTAAGAGATTCTTTCAGTGCTTCTTTTGCAGGTGAGTTGTGGATGAGCAAATTTCATAAAATTTGTGGAACAAAAATGGAACTACAAAAAGTTTATTTTGGTGAAAATTTTTGCAAACCACAAATAGTTTATTTTTTTATTACAAAAGCCCTTTGAAGGCATTTTTTTTACATGGATTTCAACTTCCTTACAGCAAAATAAATTTTTCTTTAACTTTGCACCAGAAACTTTCATGTACCTGAGGACAATTTCCTACTTGGCTATTAAAGAAGACCTTACATCTAGGCAGTACCATTTATAATAAATAACTTCATTATTTTGACTTTTCTCCATGTATTTGATTATAACATTATCAACTTCAACATAGGTGATTTATTTACTTATTTGAAACATTTTTTAGATGGTGGTAAGATGTCTTGTTCTGAAATCAGCACATTAAGTCAATTTTCTAAAGATGAAAGTAAAAGCTGTTTCTCTAACAAGGTTGATGTGGGTCATTAAATTCTAACGTAAGAAGAATAGAGAATGTTAAGAATCAAGAAATTTCATCCATCTAGGAATATAAAAAATAACACGTGATTCTAAAAAAGGAGTTTAAAATGTAGCTAGATTCTGGAATGCAAGAAAATAGTAAAATAGTGTACTTTGAAAAGCATTTGATATGAAATGTATTTGTTCGGGACTAATTTGCCACAATACTTTAAGTACATTATTATTATAAAGATATGAAGAGAAAACAATATTTGGTGTATGTAAAGTATATGAAAACACTAAGAAATAAACTCTATTAAGAAAAAATGCAGTATCATTTAAGTTAATATAATTGAAGATAAATTTCAAAATCTTTTAGGATTAACAAGGACTTCTGCTGAATAGAAAATATGACTTTCACTTTAATTAAATACTGTGATTACACCTACTGTGCTACACACCCCACTCTGGGATGCCTCAGTTCATATTCTGGCTCTGTTTTTTATTTCAGATCAAAATTAAAAGAGAAATTAAGCAATACCTCCACTCTTACTATAAAAATACTGAAGTCTACATCATGATTATCAGAATGGGCTTTGAAACCACACTATCTTATTTTCTCAGAAAAGGGTGACACATAAGAGTTACATGATGACTAATATATAAAAAAGTATTTAAATGTTAAATTTTGTGATCAAAAATTTACATATTCTACTATATTACTTATAATAATGTGACTTGTATAACTTATAGAGCACTTTACGCATTTTCAACAACTATGCATAAGAAAAATAGTTTACTAAGTTGAAAAATTTCCTTGAGAAAGAGTTAATTTTTTCTAACATGCACAGATATGCCATTTAGGGTAGCAAAAGTCTTGAAAACTGGGAAAACCAACTTCCCATTTCCCACTGATGTGAAAGAAATTACAAGTTGCATAAAGCAGCCAAAACTGCCAACTTGCCATGCTAACATCAAGAAGATGGAGGATAAAAAAAGAAAGACTGAGTCCTGATCACATGATTTAGGGGATTATTGACTCTCCTCCAAAACTATTCCTCCTATTTAACTTTTTCAAACTAATACATTTGATCATCTATTTTATATTTATGGTCATCAATACAAACCAAAAAAATCCTAAATACAAAGGAGGTTATCTGGTTACATTTCCAGATCAAAGAAAAAGTACAAGATAGGTAAACTGATCTTTTGTGTCTTGCATTATAAATATTGTGGAATTCTATCTGCATTTGTGTTTAATGGGTATGACCTCATTTTATTACAAGGTAGATGTCTTTGCAATCAGCGCTGCTGCTGTTTAAAAAATATTCAACAAATTTCCTTAAACACAACTTATATGGGCTATGTGCTATAGCTTAACAGATCTAGACAGAAATAGTCTTGACAAGGCAAATCCCCATTTTCATAAACAGAGATGGTAAGATTCATTAAAGAGAATCTTAGAGTGGAAAGACTTTGGGGTTTAGCTTTAAGTAATATGAAAGAAGAAGTCACATGGGAATCTGATGAGAACAATCAAGATCAAGGGCAAAGAACTTGGAACAGGAAGAAATTTGGCATTCTAGGAATAAGAAGACACTGATTTCGCAGTAATATAGTGAGCATTAAGGTCATAAGGGCAGGAACAGTATACCCCCCAAAAAAATTAAAAGTGATTAAAGCTATATCGGCTAGAGTATTAACTAAGATATTATTAAACTGCAACGAATGCTTTCCAAATACCTATTACTCTCAGGTGTGTGTGTGTGTGTGTGAGACAAGGTGACTTAATTACTAACATCTAGTGGCCCCTTTTCTGTGCTTCATGTCACTGATAAGCACATGCTCAAAATGAATCAGCATCATCTTTTTGAAGAACATTCAGAAACGTATGATGATTTTTCCCATGTCAATATGAGGTATGAATTCTTGTTGAATACACAGTGTGCTATGGTTTTATGTGAACAAAATGGCAAATGATTACTTATCCAAGTAATGAATATATCTATTTAATATATCTATATAATGAATATATCTATTTCCAACAGTATCCATGTGGATGACAGAAAAATAAAGGATAGCAAATTCACTGGGACAGGCAGAAGGCAAAATGAGGAAATACTAATAAAACACTGATAATAAAATAAGATTAGTTCTTGTTAAATTGAAAAATTTCAAATGAAGAATAACTACATACTATTTCTTTGATATAGTGTAATACTTCAGAGATGGCAGTGTTCACTAATCTGACTTAAGCATCACATGTTGGACACATGTTGATTTATCACCCTGCCCCATAGATACATGCATAGCCAAAGGAACACTGAAAAAGAAAAAAAGAACAGAAGTAAGCATATCATGATAAGAAATTTCAAATAAAGGAGCAATAATTAGAGTCTGACTACTCCAGGATTTTAGATGACAGAAAACAAGCGAGGCAGAATTTTGAAAATGAAACAGTGTATGTTGAGAAAATTACCTTAAGCGTGAACCCGCCCAATATTGGAGCTTTGTAAATCACAGGTTTCTAGTACTTGGCTATGTTATTATTTTGAAATTGATTTTCACATTAGGAAACGACATTTCCACTGATACCATATGATTGATTACAATGCTTGGTATTTTGAAGGGATTAATTACATATACCGAGTCAATATCTTGCAATACTGAAGATGAGTACTTATGCTTTGAGATATATAATTATTTTGGAACATTGAGCAGGCTGAGATAATCACAACAGAGACCAATGAAGTGATAAGAGCAATTATGACTCTGGTGCAATGATTAGCTATTTTCTACGCATTTTTATATATTCCCAACCTTGGCCTGATGCTCACCTCATCACATGGAGTTCACCCCTCATGATGTCTTTCCAGTCTTTGCAAGTCACTCTAAGGAGTGCTTAAACTCTCCAAATTAAACTGACATTCTATATTAAGAAAGGAGTCTGGGGTACATTTCAAATCTCAAGTACTTTCAAGTTATTTTTCTTTCATGTGCAAAAAGGATCAAGTTTGTTAAACATATAATAAAGATATAGATATACTGCTTCATAAAAAAATACAGGTAAATATCTAATGAAAACTTTGTTCTAATGAACAAAGCCATACATGCAATGAATTTGGGAAAATTATTATGTTACATTATCCATATGTGTAGCTGAACTTACTGCTATAAACAGTAAGCATAACTTATCCCAAATATTATCCTATTGGAGCTATAAGGCTTTGAGATACTCTGTATCTAAATATTGGAAAATTGTTTTGCCTATATTAGCCATGGGATATGAGCTGAAAATACAAAGTCAAACTCTGACTTCTTTTTTATTTTAAATTCCAAAATAAGGCATCTTTTTTCTTATACAAGGCTAAGTGCTTCCCAGATATGAGGCACAAATTAAGAGTACAAATAGCTATTTTAATCACTGTATTATGAAATGGACTTTGCTATTCGATGATCAGCACTACTGAGTAGGTATATTGCTATGTGTTAGGTTTATCCAATTTTTATATTATCCCAGTTATAACATTGTTTATTAGTAGATTTTATAGATGAAAATCAGAAGCACCAAGAAGCTTCGTGGCTTTCTAAAGCTGAGGATTGCTCTCTCTATTTGGCCAGTTCTTGTTTAATACAAAGAACATGTTTGTAATCCTTGCATAATGCTGTCTTGAAATGTCATTAAAAGATCACACAGGCAGTAGCCTAGTGGCTTAAATCCTTGCCTTGCACATGCCGGGATCTTATCTGGGTGCCAGTTCATGTTCCGGCGACCCCGCTTCCCATCCAGCTCCTTGCTTGTGGCCTGGGAAAGCAGTCTAAGACAGCCCAAAGCCTTGTGATCTTGCACACATGTGGGAGACCCAAAAGAAACTCCTGGTTCCTGGCTTCGGATCAGCTCAGTTCCAGCCATCGTGGCTACTTGGGGAGTGAATCAGCAGATGGAAGATTTTCCTCTCTGTCTATCCTCCTCCCTGTATATCTGACTTTCCAATAAATACCAATCTTAAAAAAAAAAAGATTACACAGGCAGATGTTTAGTACAGCAATTAAGACACTGGTTAAAATGTTTGTGGCCTATAGTGCTTCAATTCCCATCTCTAGCTCCTAACTCTATCTTTCTGCAAATGTCAACACTGGGAGGAAGCAATGATGGCTTGAGTAACTGGGATCCTGACACCCTCGTGGCAGACTTGGATAGAGTTCCTAGCCTCTTGATTTGAACCAGCCTGATCTGGCAGCTGAAGACATCTGGGGAAGGACGGTAAATGGAAGCTTTGCCTGTCTTGTTGATGTCTCTTTCTGCCTCTCAAAAAAGAAATACATTCGTCAAAAAGGAATGTAAATATTTGTCAGAAAATGGTTTAAATGAGACATAAGCCATGATTGGTTTTAGAAAAATGCATGTGATCAGGATGGTGCTACAATATGGATAATCCAGAGAAAGATCTGCCATCTACCATCCACCCTGGCTGCCCTGTGTGGTGCACATTCAGCAGTAAACACAACGATATTGTCCTAATGGCTGTCAGGGTAGACTGTTCCACAGAAGACTACAACTCAGTCCAAAACCTGGGAGACAATCGGCTCTGTGGCTGGGAAAAGTTTTCAAACACTATAGCTCTGGAGAGCAGCATTAGCTCTTCAAATATGTGCATGTATCCAGTGTGGAGACTCAATAGATTTGTGTGAGATCCAACTTAAAATGTTTCAGTCAAAATGTATTTTTAGGAGCATGTAAATTTATTATATATACACAAGTACAGAATTAATTTTTGCATTGAAAATTATATATCTGTATGTGTGAAAACCAAACTCAGGCCAGCTCTCCAGGGTAAATTGCAAGCCTTGGATGTTTCAAAGTTAACAGCAGCCTGATAATTAGGGTCATTTAATTATATTTTTTTCAAGGTCAAACCCAAAGAGTCTTGTTATTTCCCTGTAGGTACTAGGTCTACCGAATTAAAAAATCCACCCAATAAAGACAGTCCTAAGGTATAATCAGATGCAAGTTTAAAGAAACAACAACACTTAGGTGCAGAGCTAAGAGGACTATCAATAGACAATTACCAGGTACCATTTAATTAATTCTACTGTTCTCCCAACAGCTGGATCTTCTCTTGGAATCTAAAACTCCCTTGTCTATATTTTCCCTGCAAAAAATAATTTCAAACATCTGGCCCTTAACTGTAATGTAGCCTTACATTTTTCTCTTTACTTTTTAACTGTTTCTTTGTATAATTGTTTATTTGAAAGGCAAAACCACAGACGTAGAAAGACCAAGAGGGGGAGAGATTTGCCATTGGCTTGCATAGTCAGCAAATGTCTGCAGCACCCAAGACTGGGCCAGGATAATACCGGGTCTGGGATTGGGGGCGGGAGGGTGAGATTGGGGGGACTCCAGCTGCATTTCACACACAGGTGGCGTGATCCCAACATTTGAGTCATTATCTGCTGCCTCCTAGAGTTATCAGCAGGAAACTGCATTGAAAGCATAGGGTAGCCAAGACTTAAAGTGCTCTGATATGTGACATGAGCTTAAAAAGCAGTGACTTGACCGAACGTACCACAATGTCCACTCCATCTTTTCCTTTTCAGTTTAATTAGTATAGCTGGCACTGTGGCTCTTGGTTAAGCTGAAACCTGTGACATATGCATCTCATTTGAGCACTAGTTTATCCCACGGCTTCACCTCTGATCCAACTCCCTGCACATGTCCTGGGAAGAGCAGTGACAGGCAGTCTAAATGCTTGGGCCCCTATCACCCACATGGGAGACCTGGATGAAGCTCCTGGTTTCTGGCCATGGCAGGGCCCAGCCCTGACCACTGTAGCTATCTGGGGAATAAAGCAGTAGATGGAAAATCTGTCTCTGTCTCTCCTCTCTATCTGTAACTTTGATCTTTAAATCAATCAATCAATCAACCAAACAATAAATCATCCAACTTTTCCAAAGGCTTTAATTAGTATCTTACCCTAATTCATGTTTTCAGACATTTAAAAATCCATGTCTTACCACACAAAGCATTTTCAAGGTCCTGTGTTTACTCATTTAACACAATTGCCTCATGTTCCTGCATTGGTAAGTGGTAGGGTGTGATTTGAATAAATATTTCTAGCTAGTGAGTTTGAGTTCTCAACCATTATGCTGTGTCTCAATCTTAAGATAACTTGTGGTCTTCTGGTGATTCTCACAAACCCACTCAGATCTAAGGCATCTTCTTTCCATACCCTTGCCACATCCTCATTTGATCGACACTATAATTGTTCTAGTGTACTGATACAACTCCACAGGATCACAGACACCTAGTACCTCTTCCTAGAAAATCAGTGTCTCCAGGTCTGGCATAGTAGCCAGCAGCTAAAGTTTCACCTTGCATGCACCGGAATCCCATATGGGTGCCAGTTCTAACCCATATGGGCCCCGTTTCCCATCCAGCTCCCTGCTTGTGGCCTGAGAAAGCAGTCAAGGATGGCCCAAAGCTTTGGGACCCTGCACACACATGGGAGACTTTGAGGAACTTCCTGGCTCCTGGCTTCAGATTGGCACAGCACAGGCCATTGCGGACACTTGGGGAGTGAATCATTGGATGGAAGATCTTTCTGTCTCTTCTCCTCTCTGTATATCTGACTTTCCAATAAAAAATAGATAGATCTTTTTTTAAAAAAAAGAAATTTAATGTTTCTAGGAATTTTCCTTTTTCCTGTTTTTTTTTTTTATCGGCTGAATTTGTCTTTCCTGCAAAGATACGCTGAAGTTCTAATTCATAGTACCCATCAATGTGACATTGCTTTAAATAAGGTCTTTGAAGGTATTTTTAAGTGTTTTTAAAAAGGGGTCATTAGGTGGGTGTGCTCTAACACTGTATGACTGGTATCCTCAAAAGAAGCAATCATGGAATGAAACAGACATGTAAGATTAACAGCATGTAAGACAGGCCAAGGGTGAATGACATACTGCATGCTCAAAAACATCAAGAACTGAAGACCCAGCTAGAAGGTAGAAAAGAGACCAGGAAGGATTCTACCGAGTCTCCAAGGCAACAAGGCTCTGCAAACACAGCAATGTCACACTTCCAGCCTCCAGAACTCTAGGAGAATATATCCCCACAGGGCTAAGCCAGGCAACCAGGCTAACCATTCTTTCTTGTTGTATTTCTACTGCAGCACCCGTGAGAGAGACCTGGAAGAAGCTCCTGGCTTCAGACTGGCTCAGCTCCAGCCGGTGCGGCTGCTAGGGGAGTGAACCATTGGATGGAAGATCTTCTCTCTCTTCCTCTCTGTACATCTGCCTATCCAGTAAAAATAAATCAATCTAAAAAAAGGATTGATTTATTTTTATTGGAAGGCCAGATCTACAGAAAGTGGACGCAGCAGCTGGAGCTGAGCCAATCTGAAACTAGGAATCTGGAGCCTTTTCTGGGTCTCCCAAGCGGGTGCAGGGTCCCAAGGCTTTGGGCCGTCCTCAACTCCTTTCCCAGGCCACAAGCAAGGAGCTAGATGGGAAGCAGGGCTGCTGGGATTAGAACCAGTGCCCATATGTGATCCCGGCACATTCAAGGCGAGGACTTTAGCTACTAGGCTACCGCACTGGGCCCTCTTCTTTTTATGAAACAAAATTTTTGTCTCCACCTGTTTTTAAAAATACAAGTCAACAACCAGTGACTTTGTATAAGAGCTTTCCCTCCTTGTGACATATTTTGAATTCTTAAAAATGTCCACAACAAATAGAATTGGTCCAACATATATTTTCTTTGTCCCCTTTTATATAGAATAAATATTTGATTATAAAAATCATATTACAACTGATTAAAGTTACCCCTTTCCAAAATCTCTCACCATTAGTATACAACCATTTAGAAAGGTCCTTTTTGTGTATAGGAATTTCACATGGGAAATGGTGTTTCTAGAAGCCTCACACCAGAAGATAAAGTTTGTACCCCACAGAGGTGATGTGGTGGTATGGTTAAGTGTGTCTCCCACGGTCTGTGTATTAGGAACTCAATTCTCAATGCAAATGTTGAGAAGTGGACCTTTAAAGGGTGATTAACTTGATTTACTCATGGGCTGATTAATGCAGTAATCACAAGAGTTCGCTAGCAACCACAGCAATGAGTTCTTGGTAAAATGATGTATTTAGCCACCTTTTTCTGTCTTTCTTGCTTGTCTTATATCTTTTCCTCCTTCTGTCCACCAAGAAATGAGAGAAAGAAGGTTCTCACCAGATACAGGCTTCCCTCAACCTTGAACCTCCCAATCTTAAACAGTATAAAAATAAATCTGTTCTCATTAGTTACTCACTGTAAGATATCCCGATATAGCAGTACAATATTGACAAACTTAAAAATATTATTAGTCTGTTACCCTATAGATGCTTATCTGTGTATCTATCAATACAGTTAAACTACTCAAATTCAGTATTCTCACTGGATTTTCACAATGATGCTGGCAATAAAAGTGGCTAGCATGTATTGAGCATTTACACTGTACCATGCGTGTTCTCATATACTTGGACATTATGTAGTCAATACAACAATATTGGATGGCAGATAACTAGTATTTTCCCCATTTTAACATCAATAAATTGAAAGTACAGAAGTTTAAGTAGCTTTCACAGGATCACATGCAGTTAATAAGTAGACCTGAGTTAGAACTTGGGTATTCCAATTTCAAAAATTGAATTTTGGACCTAAATCATTGTTCTGATTTTACAGATGTAGAAACTTCATTTTATACATGCAGAAAGGTTTAGAGAAGATTATTTTTCTTATTCGCTTATACAGTTAAGTGGGAATGAGAATGTTGGTATTCTAGACTTTTGGTCATGTAGGCTGGACTGTTTCCTCTGCCCACTCCTTCAAAAGTACTTCCATGATGATGTGCTAGGTATTGTCCAGACTGCTGAGAACATGACAGCAAACAGCACTAAGACCGTGTTCTCTTGAAATTCTCATTCTCAAGTGTGATAATGAATGATAAACAAACACATAAAAAGGCTGACGTCTAAGTGGCTGGGAAGCCCATTGTCATTGTGAGCCATCAGTGTGAGAACTCGTTCGTTGTCAGAGCAGTTTGCTGTCAGTTACAAATTACAACAAATCATGATAAGCCTGATGAGATAAAACTAGATTCTTTGTGTTGAAAACTACATACTGGACATATCTATAGTCTTCAATACAAAAAGGATGCTCACTAAACAGTCACTGGATGTAACTGCCTATCTGGGTAATTCTTGGATTCACTAAGGTAGAGACTGGACTGGAGGAAATAAACACCTTTCAATCTCTAGAGCTTTCATTAATGAGTTGCAGTTTAATGTAACTATGTTTTTGAGCCTTCAGAGTCCAACTATAATATTTTCTTTCCTTTTCATCAGAGTAAAAGAACATATATTGTCTTTGTTAATCACTATTTGATATAATACAAAGAGGCTTAAGTCCTTGTCGTGCTCAAGACAAATCATACAATATAGTTTGAATATAACAGTCTTTGTAAAAGTTCAGAGACAATCTGTTGTATTAAAAAACGATGCTTTTTGTGTTCCAAAAATCAACTTCTACATGCTTTCTATAATATGTCTTAAAAGGATGTATAGTTTGAAGAACCAAAGAAGGAAATCACATGGGTTTGAAAAGTTCTCCTATAAAGGAAAAATGTTTCTGTTAAACTTGAAGCAAGAACAAAAATCAAATTTGTGATGAAAGGTGGGTAGCATAGTGGTGAAATCATTGATATTTTATCAAACAGATATGGGGACAAAGGTCCAAATAAATCAGCAGTTTACAAATGGATTGCTTCAGATCCAGTGTGACAGCCTAGCGGCTAAAGTCCTCCCGGCAGCCCTGCCTCCCATCCAGATCCCTGCTTTTGGCCTGGGAAAGCAGTCAAGGTTGGCCCAAGGCTTTAGTACTCTTTGCTCACATGGGAGAACTGGAAAAGGCTCTAAGATCCTGGCTTCAGACTGGCTCAGCTCCAGCTGTTGTGGCTACTTGGGGAGTGAATCAGAGGACAGAAAATCTTCCTCTTTGTCTCTCCTCCTCTCTGTATGTCTAACTTTCTAAAAAAAAAAAAAATCTAAAACAAAATCAAAACAAATTGATTGCTTCTTTGAAGAAGGAATGAAACAATGGTAACGATGAAGCTCCCAGCAGCAGACCATCTGCATCAATATGTAAAGAAAAAAATTTCTCATTTGTGTCCTAACTGAAGAGGACAAATGATACATAACAGAAACCGTAGCCAATACCATAAAATCTTAATTGGTTCTGCTTATGTAATTCTGACTGAAAAGTGAAAAGAAAATAAACTTTCTACTTGATAGATGTCAAAGCTCTGATAAGAGCAAACCTTTCAGGGGAAACTTTAAACAAGTATAATTATGACCCTGAAGCATTTCATCAAAGAATTGTAACAGAAGATGAAACATGGCTTTGCCAGGAAGATCCCAAAGACAACAGGTACAAGTTGTCAATCAGAGCAAAAGGACACCATACAAGAGCAAAGGTCATGACAACAGATTTTTGGAATGCTCAAGGTATTTCTCCTGTTGATTTCCTGGAGGGCCAAAGCATCATGCTACCTGGTTATTATGAGAGAGTTTTCAAAAGGTTAGCTAAAGCTTTAGAACAAAAAAATCCAGGAAAGCTTCAACAGAGTCTTTCATGAAGACAATATTCCCATTCATTCCTGTCCTCATACAAATGTAATTTTCTGAGTCTTCGTAGAGTGTAATTGGAATCCACCTCACCTTACTTACCTCATTCTTACTTTTTGTTTCTAATCTTCAAAAAGTTAAAATATTCATCTTTCCCTAATAAATAATTTAAAGATTTGATTGACTGGGTTAATTTCCCTGGACACTAAGCTCTTTACATCAAGACTGAAACGGCCACTATCATCACTTACAAGAGTATCTTCAACTTGGCGGAGTTTATGTAGAGAAATAAAGCTTACATTTAAAAAAAACTTATACTTGTATTTTTACATAAATGTTTTGAAGTTCCTTATTGTTCATCACCAAGGATAAAATAGCAAAAACATAAAAATGAACAAATCAGGGCCCGGTGCAATAGCGTAGTGGTTAAAGTCGTTGCCTTGCACACGCCAGGATCCCATATGGTTGCTGGTTCTAATCCCGGTGGCCCTGCTTCCCATCCAGTTCCCTGCTTGTGGCCTGCCCAAAGCCTTGGGACCAAGTGCCTGCATGGGAGACCCGGAAGAGCTCCTGGCTCCTGGCTTCAGATTAGCTCAGCACTGACCACTGCGGTCACATGGGGAATGAATCGTCAGATGGAAGATCTTCCTCTCTGTATATCTGACTTTCCAATAAAAATTAAAAATCTTTAAAAAAATGAACAAATCACAACAAGTGAACTAGGATCAAATGAACCAAGACTAAAAAGATAAACAAGCCAACCAATTAAGAAAACAAAAACATGTAACCTAAGAATATATACCTAGAAAACAACACAGTATTACCATAAAATATGTTCATTTAATTCATGTTGTCATTCTGAAAGCAATCTATCTTTCAATGGCCTGGACAGTTCAATAATGTACTTTTTTACTTTCCTACATAAATACCAACTATTAGTCGACTGACAGACTTCTGACAGTTTGCCACTTTGGCTGAGTTTCAAATACTGCTTTCTAATTGAGTAATGATCCCATTATCAAAAATAGTCCAGATGATTTTCTCTTTGATTAAAAAAATCCATCTTTCCAATGCAGAGATCTACTAACTACTTTTAACTGCTTGCTTTTTCCAGTACTAGCTTAACAAGCCATTGTGCAACTCACTGCCCTGTTGCGTTGTGAATTTATTGTTCACATTTGAATATCTTCTCTTGATTTTTGCGGAGATTTGTTTTGTGAGCTACATTGCATGTTGGCTTTTTAATATAGAAAGCTACACAAAGTTGCTCATGTAAATTAAAGGTACAAAGTTTATATAATAGAGAACTATGCATCTATAAAAAAGAATGAGTGAATCTTTCGCAGGAAGATGAATGATCTCTAATAGACATCAAGTGAGGAAAGAACAGTGCAGAAAAGTTAAAATGATCCTTCCTTTTATGTAAGGAAGATGGAAATTAAAATGCTTGCTTCCAGTACCCGTGGCATGGCCTCTGGTCTGACATTCCATATGCACACCAGTTCACATCCTGGCTGCTCCATTTCTGATCCAGCTCCCTGCTAATATGCCTGAGAAGGAAGTGGAGGACGGACCAAGTCCTTAGCCCCCCTGCACCCATGTGAGAGACGTGGAAGAGGCTCCTGGTGTTAGACTGGGCCAGTTCCAGCTACTACAACCTTTTGGGAAATGAACTGGCAGATGAAAGATCTTTCTCTCCATATCTCCCCCTGTCTCCTCCTATCTTTATAAATCTGCCTTTCAAATAAAATAAATCTATCTTTTTATTTTAAAGTTTGCTTTCGTTTTCAATAATAATTAAAAGAATAAAACACGAGAACATAGTAAAAATGAGTAAAACAGGAAAGGGATGAATGTGTTAGAGAGAAGATTCAAATATTACATTCAATATCTTTTGATACTATTTTGGTTATTTTAGCCAAGCATATGTTCAGATGTTGTGGCAGAGTAGATAAAGGTTGCCATTTAGGATGCCCACATCCTATGGTGGAAGACTGAGTCAAGTCTTAGATATTCTACTTCCAATTGAGATTCCTGCAAAAATGCATGGAAATTCAGTTGATGATGGCCCAAATAGTTGGACCCATTCGAACCTTGTGAAAACTCAGATATGGTTCCTAGCTTTGATCTGGACCACTCTTGACTGTTATGAGCATTTAGGGAGTAAGCCAGTGGATAAAAGATCATTCTCTGTCTTTCCCTCTCTTGGTCTCTGTTGCTCTTTCAAACTAATGTGTAAAATAATTCTTAAAAACAAAAAACATGTCACAGATTTAAGTGGTAATTACAAGAATATCTATATGTCTGATAAAATTCATAGATCTAGGTATCAAAAGCAAAATGAAAACCAAGAATACAAAAAAGGAAATCATAAAAGTTTGAGAAGATAGATATGCTTATTAATCTGATTTCATCATTACACAGAGAATACACATACCAAGTTAATAATCTATAAGTCAAACAGAATGGATAAAAGTAAGTAATATAAAAACAGAATGAGTGAGGTCTGAGGTTTAAGCATCAGTACTATATCAACATTTAAGACAAAGATGTTAGTAGTTTATCCTATATCTGGAATAAGAGTCTACAGGAACTGGGGAAACACGGTTGTGTCTCTGTTATTTAATATCTTATCAGCAGTCCAAGGAAGTTCAGGATAATGCAACACTGGGGTGACTTCTCTGAATGCTTAGAAAGAATGATTTCATGGGAATTCTTCGCTTACTCATAAAATTAAAGGCATGCTAATGTCTGTGTAAGAAGTTGCAACAAGTTTGGTCAATAAAGAGGCATATTCTATTGTCATGGGTAATTGCACTGATTTCACTTGGAAAAATGATCACCATTTGTGATGAAACCTACTGTGTCCTGTGGGATTTGGTCTCTGCTATACTTATTCTCTATGCTCAATCGAATGGGCTCACGCTGGCTTTCTTGGTCATGTTGGACTAGCTTCTACTTCAGAATTTTGGCACATGCTATTCCATCTACCAGACACACTCTATTTCCTGCTTAGTCTTTTTCTCTGTTCCGGGTCTCAGCTCAAATTTGAAAGTATTCTCGACCTTTTCCATTAAGATATTTCTCCCCACCAAACCTTCACCATCACTATTTGCCCATTTTCAGCAACCAGTTGTTGGTACTAGTTACTACTGCTAAGTTTTCCCACTAGGTGATCTTATGCAGTGATGAGAAGCGTCCTACAAGCAGAAGCTACGTCTGATCTTGTCTAGTACTATACTCCCAGAGCTCAGTTTGTGTCAGTACATGTCAGGCACTCAATAATTCAATTATTATTAGCAATATTAACAAAAAGGCAAATGGGTTGGATTCCTCTGTGTTGAAGCCAGAAGTAGACAATAATACAGCCAACCATTCAGTTAAATAGAGATCTCAAAGTTAGTTCGTTAAAAGTCATGAAAAATATTTTTAACAATTATCTTTTTCAACCCTTCAAAATCACTTGGTAGCCTTGTATTCATTTTAAGGATGACATGAATAGATTAAGTTGATTCTTTCTTTGGTTGCTTAGCACAAAAACACCTAAACAGATTTTCATCAAATTCCAAAGCTATATTCAGGATTATGTGATCTAAAGAGAGATTTCAAAGCATATGTGACAGACATTCAGTTAGGGGCTCTTGGAATCATTCAACCAAGCATGCAGTAATTGTTGAGAGAGGCTAAAACTGAAATTTGAAAAGATACACAGTTGGAGAGACATGGCATCTCTTCTAAAAGGTTAGAGATAACAAGTGTGAGTATCAAATATGAACCTACAAATTTAGAGCATGTATGTGCAGATTATGGGTTTTGAACTACAATAGCGTTGAGCTTCCATCTGGTCAGTTTCCAATTAACATTCATTTCCACAAGAGTAGGTGAGGCTCATTTTCCAAAGAGAATCAGCTTTTATCCATTTTGAATCAGAGCTCTTTACCCCACAGATGATGAATCTTTTCATCTGCACTGATTGTATCCCCCAAATAATACGTTTCCTCTGTTAAGAATAGATACACTGTGACCTGGCGCAGTAGCCTGGCAGCTAAGGTCCTCACCTTGTACGTGCTGGGATCCCATATGGGCACCAGTCCTAATCCTGGTGAGCCTACTTCCATTCAGCTCCCTGCTTATGGCCTGGGAAAGCAGTCGAGGACAGCCCAAAGCCTTGGGACCCTGCACCCGCATGGGAGACCAAGAGGAAGCTCCTGGCTCCAGGCTTCAAATTGGCTCAGCTCCAGCCATTGCAACCGCTTGGTGAATGAATCAGTGGATGGAAGATCTTCCTCTCTGTCTCTGCTCTGCTCTGTAGATCTAACTTCCCAATAAAAATAAATAATAAATCATAAAAAAAGGGATGGAAACACTGCAGTTCATGAAGAAAAACCAATCTCTCTCTTACATTTTTCCTGGTGAGAATAAACACCCATGACAAATACACACACACACACACACACACACACACACACATATATATGTATATATATATATATACACACATATACACAAACACATATATATGAGTGTGTGTGTGTTTGCATATATCATACATATAAACAAATCACTGTGACCATCTTGTCACAACATTTACAGGATAACCTAAGTGGTTTTTATGTTAAAAATATATTTAGCACATAATAAAGCAAAAGAAATAATATTCCTAATATAAAATATGAAAAAGCAACACATTGGTATTTTTGTGGTATGTTCGTTACCTTCATGTTGATGAAAATTTACTATTTTTCTCCCTGTTGTGGACTGTGTTCACTTCTCCGTTTTAAAGGGGATGCATAACAGAAGTATAGTGGAGACTGATATGTTCAGATGTGGAGACAAAGTGCTGTATGTCTTTGTGCACCCAGAGCAAAGATGGACTCCCAGTGAAAAAGTAGGATGCTGGACTCTGACATGTGCCCACAATGTCAGGAAACACGGCAATAACAGCATGAAGGATCACCTGTTTAATACTAAAGGAGAAACCAATGATAGGGAAGGGAACTTGAGAAGGGGAAGGGTAAAGCCCAGCACCCATGGAAATGAATCATAAAACAATAATAAAAAATATATATATATTTTAAAAGATACTGCTTTAAAAAAACCAGCCAACTGGGCCCAGCGTGGTGTCCCAGCGGCTAAAGTCCTCACCTTGAATGCTCCGGATCCCACATGGGCACTAGTTTTAATCCTGGCAGCCCCGTTTCCCATCCAGCTCCCTGTTTGTGGCCTCGGAAAGCAGTCGGGACGGCCCAAAGCCTTGGGACCCTGCACCTGCATGGGAGACCCAGAAGAACTCCTGGCTCCAGGCTTCAGATTGGTGCAGCACTGGCCATGGTGGTCACTTGGAGAGTGAATCACTGGATGGAAGATCTTCCTCTCTGTCTCTCCTCCTCTCTATATAGCTGCTTTTTCAATAAAAATAAATAAATCTTTAAAAAAACCACCGACTCACTGCCCTCCTAACTTTGAGATTTATAATCATCACTGGCAAAAGTTGAAGGAGATGATTTCCTTCTGCTTAAACATATGTGAAATCTGACTCAAAGTCTCTAATTAACTCTCTTCACATTGCTAAGTTCAAAGTACCTTATGTTTACATCTTATCTTACAGTTCACTGGGCTCTTTTAACTCATATTATGTCATTCAAACCTTATACTAAATCCATGGGCTTTGAATCTGAGTTTAAGGGAACCAAATCTGAATCTTAGAGAACACAAGTGAGTTGCACCAAAGAACACCATAAACAAATGAGAGCCAGGATTCAAACCTGAAACTGTGACTCTACATTCAGATTGTCTCCTGAAATCTGTGCTATTGAATGTAGTATACACTAGCCATAAGTATTTATTTTGCATAGGAAACATACTTGTGAGACTTTAAAAATTAAAAAAAATTGTTTGAAAGAGACATAGACAGAGACCTTCCAACTACTGATTCATTTCCAAAATGATCTCAACTTAGGTCTATGGAAGGCCAAAGCCAGAACCCTAAACCTCCACCCAGGTGTCCCTACAAATATGGCAGGGACCCAACTACCTGAGTCATCATCTGTTACCAAGGGTGTACTTCAGGAGGAAACTGGGTCACTAGTGGAGGTAAGACTCAATTTCAGTGAGGGATGTGGGAGTCTCAAGCAGTGCTTACACCACTATATCACCTGCTCAACCCAAACTGTCTTGTAAGTTTATTAAAATTTAAATTCAAAACTGGAAACAGTACAACATTTTTTACATAAATATGACTTAATTTTTGGCAGGATTGCATTTTACCTTAACTAGGGAAAATTCAGTTTGGTAATACATACATTGTATGTCATAGACACAAAGAATTTTGACAGGCTGATATAAAAATAAGAATGCAAGATATGCCATTATTAAATTTGTGTATCAATTACATATTTACATGGTATATTAAACATTGGAACAGATTATGAATAATGCATAAATAAATGGATATTATAATTAATTTGAAATTTTACTTAAAAATGCAGTCATTTGAACATATTAAAATACAAATGTGATTTGAATTAATTTTACCTATATTGGGCAGGACAGTTCTATAGTACCATGCATTAACCCTTGACTATTGAAGGAATTGGTCACAAGGCCAATTTGAATTGAATTTTTTAACTTATTGTATAATTTGATGATCTGACATATTCTTTAGTATTTCTTAAGACAAAGGATCCAAGGAAACACTAATTCAGAGACAGCTTTCTTAACTGTTGAAAAGTATAGCTTAGTAATTTCTTCTGAGTGTCTCTCACTGCAAATGAACAGGAAAGCCTAAATCTTAATCAATAGCTTTGCAGAGGGATTCCGAGGGCTTTGATCAAGTTCTTCTTTTGTGTGTTTTTTGACAAGCTTTGCTTTTCTCCCTGACCTCATTCATAAGTGTGCTGGAGGAGGTGGTCCCTTGGTGGACTTAATAATGAAATGAAACAGCCTTTCCCACCATAGTTCTTGACCTGGAAAGTCTTCCTCAGTTCACCCCAAAAGTCTCCAACGGCCTGCTTCTTTGCCTTGACTTCCATTTGCACTGAATGGTCTAAGACACAAAATATAAATACTTCACGATGAGAGTAATAGGCTCCATTGATTAAGCATATGTATTGGGCACTATGCTACGTTGTTACACATAAAAGCTCATTTAATCCTATGCTATGAAATGCAAGGATAGAGCTTCTATTATTAATCATAAGGCAGACCAGGGATAAAGTTTGCTTAGTATCACTTGTTGCCTAGATCACATATCTAGAAGTAAGCCGCTGTCTGTCTGATCTTGAGAGCACACTCTAAATCAGTATATTCTAACTACTCCTCAAAATAAACAAGGGAAATGATCTACAGCAGGGCTTTCCAATGTGGTCCTTGGATAGATGTTAGAATGTATATGGAGATCTTTCTGCTACTACTGCATGTTGCCAGTATATGACTATAATTTTTCTGGGGAGAGGATCTATAAACTCATTATATGAAAATACTTTTAAGTTTGTGGGAAAAGTGGAATTACAAGGAACTTAGTTTGGTGCAAAGAAGACCCATGCATACAAGGGGTCTTCAAATGGTTTGTGCAAAATATAAATTAAGAAAAAAATGTGTTTGATTTTTCATGAACTTTTGATGTGTTTTTGTATTATTCAAGTACCCCAAGTAGGTACTGTGGCCCTGCAGGTTAAGCCAGCATTTGGATGTCCACATCTCATATCAAAGTGTCTAGGTTTGAGGTCTTATCTGCTTCCAATAAAACCTCCTGCTTATGTGCCTACAAGGCAGCAAACAATGACTTAATTTCAATGACTCAAATGATCAATAAATTATTTTTTAATTTATTAATTAAAACGTATGATATAGTTGGCTAAGTTCTGAGACTTCCCCTCCCCTGCACTCCCCCCCCCCACTAATCTCTCCCATATTATTATGATAGTATAGTCCTTCAAAAATAATCATTCTGGGGCCCGGCGCTGTGGCTTAGCAACTAAAGTCTGTGCCTTGAATGCCCCGGGATCCCATATTGGCACCAGTTCTAATCCCAGCAGCTCCACTTCCCATCCAGCTCCCTGCTTGTGGCCTGGGAAAGCAGTAGAGGACAGAGGACGGCCCAAGGTTTTGGGACCCTGCACCCGTGTGGGAGACCCAGAAGAGGTTCCAGGTTCCCAGCTTCATATCAGCACAGCACCGGCTGTTGTGGTCACTTGGCGAGTGAATCATCGGATGGAAGATCTTCCTCTCTGTCTCTCCTCCTCTCTGTATATCTGTCTTTCCAATAAAAATAAATAAATCTTAAAAAAAAATTAAAGGAGAAACTTCTGGGACGTTTTTGCTGAAATCATTGCTACAGTCCTTGGACAGTCACAGGCCAAAATGATCAACGAACGTTTCACTTCAGAATCTTGACAGGCATTTTTTTTTTCTTTTCTTTTCTTTCCCATCAACTTCCCACTTTCAGCCCTCATGCTCTCTCTCATTTCTTGGTGGGAGGGCTACCTCCAGGAATGCTGACACCTTAAATTCTTTCAGACATATTGTATTCATTCTGAGCTGACACATTAGCTCATCCATTCTAATCCCTTCCAGATAGAGACATCTCTTCCACAAATGCCTAAATCCTTCCCTCTTCATCTCCATTAAGAGTCATTTTTGCTGTCTCAGATTTTAATTTGTGCTTCTTGTCTTTCTGTGTTTATCCAAACTCATTTATGCTACCATCTCTCATACACTCATTAGAAAAAGGTTAGTGGTGATATGTCTGGTGCCATATCATCTTTCACTTCACTGTCAGTTTTCTAAAGCGAGCTAATGTGATTCATTTCACTCATTCTTCAAATGGTCACTGACCAAGGATTATCTGAATAAACATGTATTTGGAAGAAAATTTTTAGACTAGTAGTATTTGCAATTTTAAGGATATCGCATCATTTTGGTTGACAATATTATAAAAGCTCTTTAAAGATTATTGAGATTCCTTTTGAGCTGAACAGACTTACCATATTGAATCTGCATTCTCTTAATGTGAACACCCTTCTCTGTCTCCATGTATTCTTCTGTAAATAACTTATTTTTCACAAGATTCCCTGGATATTGTGGTACAGTGATTTACTGGATGGGTTCTAGAGGCAGACAAATTAGGCAATTTATTTCTATCAACCTTCCACTATGGGGAACCCTTTAGGCCTAGTTTATTGTAATATGCCATCAGTAATGCTGCTTATATTATAGTGTTGTGAAAGAGATTAACTGAAATCATGGTTGTACAGAGCTTAGCAGACACAGGGCATATAAGAAGGCTATAACATTACTCTCAAAACCACCTTTTAAATCCACTAATTGTTCTAGTGACATTGCTAATTGCATTTCAAGTGAAACATCTTCTGGTTCATGGCTCTGGTTTTGAATACTTCTTATACTATGAATATAATATGGGAAATTTCAATATTAGCTTACATCAAGGCATACATTAAGCCCATATTGCTGTCAGATTCAAAAATCTTCATAACTGAAGTGGGCAGCACTAAGATTTCTTGAATATTTTCTATGGAGCCAATGCTGTTCTAATCCTTTTATATGAATCATTTTATTAGATTTCACAATGACCCTAAGACTGTTATATTCTTCATTTTGCAGGTGTAAAAAACATCAAGTTTAGCAAGGTGAAATAAACACCTTCAAAAAGTTACAGCTATCAAATGGGAAGTGGGTTATATCTTTTGAAGAATATTCAGAAAGAAAAGTTAAATCCATCCTGAATCTCAGTTTTCAGATTTATCTACATTGCTAATATAAGTAATTTCTTTTAAAATTGTTTCTTGAATGCAGATCAAAGGTAATAAATTAATAGTTAAATACTCAGAGGAGTGCAGTCTTTTTAAAGCAGCAATATAGATATCAATTAAGTAGCAAATTAGATATACCTTTTGACTTATGTGAAAATAAGAGAATTGCCACAGTATTAAAGAGTTTTTAACTAGTGGATAGTCAGGTAATTGGGAAGCTGTCAAAGCTTGTTACGTTATTTTGTAGTAGTTGGTGTTCAGAATATTTCTTGCTATTCCTGATCTGCATGGGATGTGTTTAATATGCAGTTTCAGCAAGCAAAAGTTCAAAGGGGACAATTTAATTATGACTCTGTAACTTCTTAATTTTCAATTATTATGACACAGAGAACTGCCCTTGAGAAAGGGCAGTTTAAAGACCCTTCATGTTGCACATAAGATTGCAGAAATAGATAAATATGAATAAGAATAATGTTCACTATACATATTCAATTTTGTTCTTCGTTTGGGGAGCTGGGGAGAGAGTAAGCAACATGGGGAGAGATTTTTCTTGTCTGCTGGTCTAATTCACTCTTCAAAAGTGTGGGGTTCACTCAGGCTGCAGCTGGGAGCATTGCATGTGGGTGGCAGGGATCCAAATCGTTGAGGCGTCATCCCAAATCCTTGCCTCTACGGATGTGGATCAGCAAGAAGCAGGGTTAGGGTTTAGAACTCAGACTCAACTCCTGGGATCTGACATGGGATCTGAGTGTCTCTGGTGGCATCATAAGCACTAGGTCAAATGCCTATCCTGTGTTGGTAATTTTTAAGTGGTATTGTAAGGGAATAGATAGTGTTCACTGCACTATACATGATTTTCTTCTCCCACGCGGGTGCAGGGTCCCAAGGCCTTGGGCCGTCCTCGACTGCTTTCCCAGGCCACAAGCAGGGAGCTAGATGGGAAGTGGAGCTGCTGGGATTAGAACCGGCGCCCATATGGGATCCCGGGGCGTTACATGATTTTCTTCTACATGTTAACACAGTACCAGATTGAGGATAGCTTTCTGTAAAGATTATTCCATAGGACATTATCATAATGTGATTATATTAATTGGTTTATCTCTATGCAAACACTTTTATGAAAACATCAACGGGTTCAGTGAGCCTAAAGAATGATTTTGTTCCTGGCAGGATTTCTTACAGACTTAAGAATCACAGAGGAAGTTATATATAATACGCCAAATTATTCGGTAACAGGAATTTTATGTAGTTTTCTTTTGAGCCTAGAATATTCTCTGGGTTATGTTAGTATATCACTAAATTCCTCAACCAAGAGTTGAGAACTTGAACCCGTTAGCTTTATCACTTCTGTGCTTATTTATCATTGGCTCAGTCACATATTCAGTTACTCCTTTCCACGTAAACAATTTTGCTTCACAAATCTTTTCCTTGCTCAGTCTTAATTAAATTAGTAAATACTACTGGTCATTCAGTTGCTTAAGACTCAAGTATATACCCTTAGGGAATGGATTTGTGGCATAAGCAAGTAAAACTTTCCTCCTGCAGCATGGGTTCAAGCCCTGGCTGCTTCACTTCTGATTAAGCTACCTTCTAATGCCCCTAGGGAAGCAGTAGAGGATGGCCTAAGTGTTTGATCTACAAACGGAAGACACAGAAGAAGCACTCCTGGCTTTGGAATGGCCCAGCTCCCACTGTTTATCCATTTGGGGAATGAACCAAGTGGATAGAAAATCTCTCTCTTTTTCTCCATCCCTCCCCTGCCTCTCTCTAACTTAGATTTCAAATAAATAAAGAAATACATATAGATACATCTATTTTTTAAATATACCCTTCATTTATCTTTTTCCCTATCCTCCAGATTCTGTTTATCAGTAAAATCTGAAGGTCCGGGGCCTGGCTAAAGATTTTGCCTTGCTTGTGCCAGCATCTCATATGGGCACTGCTTGTAGCTTGGGAAGGCAGCCGAGGATGGCGTAAGGCCTTAGGACCCTGCGCCCATGTGAGAGACCCGGAGGAGGTTCCTGGTTCCTGGCCTCAGATTGGCTCAGCTCAGCTCTGGCCATTGCAGTCACTTGGGGAGTGAACCAGTGGATGGAAGATTTTTCCCTCCATCTCTTCTCTCTGTAAATCTGACTTTCCAATAAAAAATAATAAATATAAATAAAAATATCAATATAACATAAATAATACATAATAAATCTAAAAGCAAAGCAAAACAAACAAAAGGAAGTAGGTAGATCTGAAAGCATACCTTCCTCACCCTATGTAATACTATCCACCTAACTATGAGTCAAATAACACCTTTCCTAGCATGTATCTCAATCTGGGAGTTGGGGAGGTTCAATGTGACCATTTCTCTTTCATTTCTATAAAAGAGGCCAGCAACTGGGAGCAGCTCTCTTCCTGGCTGTCTCTGCAGATAAGGACTAGGCAGGATGTTAAACCACAGCCTCTCTCTCTCCTTCCTCCACTCTTTCCCCTCCTAACCCACTCTACTCCTCAACTACACGTGTGTGCATGTGTGTGTATGCGTTTGTATATGCTTTCCCACCTTTGAAATCAGTGTCATCACTTCATGCACCAATTGTGTGCCTGTACGTAGAATGTTCCTCTAAGTAGAAGGACATGGAATAGGAATCTATACCCCGACTAAATTCAATCATTCTTTTTCATTTTTACTGCCATCATCCAAATTTATGCCACAATCACTTCTCACTGAACCATGGCTCAGAACATTTGAAGTGTTCTCCCTGCTACAATTTTTGTCTATCTTCCACTTTGTAGCCTGAGAAATCATTATGTGATATAAAGTAGACCATGGCAAGCCTCTCCTGAGATTGGTACTTTAGCTTCCAATGGCTTTCAATAAGACAACAGAAGTTCAATCAGGGGCCCAGGGCAATAACCTAGCGGCTGAAGTCCTCACCTTGAATGTGCCAGGATCCAGTATGGGTATTGGTTCTAATCCCGGCAGCCCTGCTTCCCATCCAACTCCCTGCTTGTGGCCTGGGAAAGAAGTCAAGTACAGCCCAAAGCCTTGGGACCCTGCACACGTGTGGGAGACCCAGAAGACGTTTCTGGCTCCTGGCTTCAGATCGGTGCAGTTCCAGTCACTGTGGTCCCTTGGGAAGTGAATCATCGGAGGAAGATCTTCCTCTCTGTCTCTCCTCCTCTCTGTGTATATGTGACCTATCTTTAAGTCTAAAAAAAAATAGTTCAATAAAATTCAGATACAACAATGAAGGACAGAAGTGAAACAGACATCTTGGAATGCTCAAGATTACGTGGGTGTCCAAAAAATTCATGGAAAAACTGTATTCTTAAGAAAACTTAAGTAAGGATTTCCATTTCTATCTTTCTCTTTTTATCTTACTTTTAAATGAACTTCCTTTAAAATTCTCTTGTATTCACCATGATATTGGAATGGGTAGAGTATTTTTAAAAATATGTATTTATTTTGAAAATCAAACTTACAGAGATACATATCTTCCATCTCCTGGTACACTCCCCAAACAGACAAAATATCAGTGGCTGGTTGGGCCAGGCTCAAGCCAGCAGCCAGCAGTCATGAACTGATTCTCAATTTCCCATGTGGGTGCTCAGGGTGCTAACACTTGGGCCATCTTCCACTGATTTTCCCAGGCCATTAGCAGGGAGCTGGATGCGGAGTAGTTGGGACTTGAACAAGTGCCCATATAGGATGCCAGCATCACAGGCCGTGGCTTTCTCCATTATGTCATAATGCCAGCTCCCAGAAAAAGATTTGTTAAAATCAGGACACAAAAATACATTAACCATAAAGGAGTATACTGATACATTAGGCCACATGAAAAATAAAGAACTTGCATTCATCAAATGATACCATTAAAGTGTGGAAATGCAACCTATCCAGTGGACTTTCACTGAAAACAACAAAGATTTAGATCCATAAACAATATCTACAAATAATTCAATAGAATATGGATTGGGAGCACCCATGAGGCTTAAGAAATATATAATTGCCTTACCATGTCGTGGTTACTTACACGTTTTTTGATAATTGATGAAGCTGTACAATTACCAGCATGTGGTTTTCACTTCAATAAGATTACAAAAGTTCACATACTCAAATACTTGAAAACATGAGCTAACTTCCTTAGAGACTGAAGTCAGTTGGCCTACTTTCAATGCTTAGTTATTTCCACAATGATCTCCACAAAGCTAGTCATTTTTTTTTCTTTGAAAAGATAGGCATATTTCATTTTTTCCCTACAGGGTAGTACTAGCAAGCATCCTTGAATAAGAATTGCATGATTATATAAAGCCTCAGCTCTCCCATGTCATGAAATAGTCATTAATAAGTCATTGAATCTGCCTATAAGTAGCATTTAATACAGATGGAGGTCTCACTGTTGTGTTTTGCATAAGATGAATAAACAAAGAATCAAAGAGCAAAGGATATTAATATTTTAAGAACGATATTTAATTTGAAAAACAGGACAGGGAGACATTAGCATTGAAAGCAGATAGCGAAAATCGTCTGGTTGAGAAATGGAGGATAGATATCATTAAAAATGTGGGCGAGGTAAGAATACAAATAAAGGAATTTCAGGCATGCCTTATAGTCGGTCTAACTTGGTCCAAATGGTGACATAATCTTCTGTGGGCCAATTCTGCAGTAGGATGAGCAAACGAAATGGAAGTTTCCCAGAGTTCATCTGCATTATATTTGCCTCATTTGTTCTTTCACTGACTCCTTTGGATTCAACACAAATATGAGCCCAGGGATAGCTTTACCTTAGCAAAGCTGCTTAGGAAGTAAAGTTCATGAGTGTGTGTGTGCGCGTGCGGCGCTGTGGCAGTATCAGGGATTATACACAGGCCTAGAACTATGCTCCGTAATGCAGTGTGTCATGAGCTACAGCAAATCTCAGTATTATTACCTCAAGGAGCTATTTTTCTATTTCTGCTAGTTCTGGATTAGAAACAGCTGTGAACTCTCAGCCATACAAGGATCATTCATGACCTGAGAACAAAGTCATGAGAATTAAGAGTAAAACGATTTGAGAACCTGAGGAAAGGGTTTTTGCTAACAGGAATCTGCCTTAGCTCACAAACAGGGCCTGCAAATACCAGACCTGGGAAACAAAAGAAGCAGCTTTTATCATAGGAGGGCTCTCAGACAGTCATGAAAAGGCATCCCCTAACTGTAAACACCAAAAACCAGAAAGTCCACCACAGTGAAAAGCCTCTGGACAATACAGAATCCTGGTGAAAAATTTTAAAAAAGAAAAGCTCTTCATTCCAGGTAAGTAAGTAGATAGAATTCCACAATACAAATGGCTCTTGTTCTGGGGTAGAGTAGAGGCAGAGACAAAATAATGCTACTTGGAAGTGCGCAAAGCAGAATAGGCATCCACTATTAAAATTGTCACATATATATCTTAAAAATACTCAAAATGGATTCAGAATGTCAGCAGGTACCTTGAAAGCCGCAAATGGAGAGATGTTGTAAACTGTGGTCCAGAAGATTGAAGACTGTGCTCAGGTAGCCCTGACAGTCTGTCACATTAGCCAGGTCCACTGTTCTGGACTTCAGGAGACAGAGAGAGCGGCTCAAGGCTTCTTGTCCGGTAGACAAAGAAAACGTCCTTTGCCTCGAATGGTGATTTTCGTGCACAATACCCTTCAGGCTGAAATGGAATGCATCTGTTTGCTCACAGAGCAGGGTGGGGGAGCAGCAAAGGTCAGGACAGAACAGCTGCCATCAAAACAAAGCAGCTCGATTAGGACTTCATAGTTAGCAGGTGATGAATGCAGGGCCGGCAGAAGCCCGCTCCTCGTGTAATAGAGCAATAACGGGAGCCTCATTTGGGCTGCTGTATTCCACTTGGACTTGTGTCAGCTTTTCCATTACACACAAGGCTTTTCAGGAAGGTGATAATTCAATTCAGGAGTAAGGAAAAATAAAGGGAAAGTAAATTATCTGTGGGCTGATAGAGTCTCCACTTGGGTATGCAGAGCGCAAGAAAATATGAAGGCAGGTCACTTTTAATGTTAAATCAGAGGAACGACTGTTCTGTGGCGTCTTTCTTCGCACCATGCCTGGCTGCAGTGCCCTGTGCTTGTTGAGTTTCCCCACCTGAACTGCTTGACTCCGATTACGAAGCACCAAGAACAGGCCTGTTAAAATCATGATGCCAAGAGGCCCAACTTCCCTCTTTATCCCTCAACATGCTCAACATACATTTTGCACCACCCCCAACATTCCATTGGGATATCTCTGAGTAGGCATCAATATATACTTCTAAGCACCCCAAGTTAGTGCTTAGCTCCAAGGTTTTCAGAAAATAGTGACTGAATTTATGTTAGAAGATACTTTTGACAACTTCTAACTTCCTAAGTGTTCTCTCCCACCACCCTAGATGATCATTGTTTCTTAGTGTCCTCTATGTGTCAATCATCTTACTCTCTAACAGTTACTTTTTCTAAAAAAAAGTTATTTATTTTGATTGGAAAGACAGATTTACAGAGAGGGAAAATTATAGAGAAGGATCTGTCTACTAGTTCATTTCCCAAGTGGCTGCAATGGATGAAGCTGAGCTGATCTGAAGCCAGGAACCAGGAGCTTCTTCTGGGTCTCCCACGTGGGTGCAGGGTCCTAAGGCTTTGGGCCATCCTCGACTACTTTCCCAGGCCACAAGTAGGGAGCTGGATGGGAAGTGGAGTAGTTGGTACATGAACTGGCATCATAACGGCATCCCAGCATGTGCCAAGGTGAGATCTAGCCACTGAGTCATCACACAGGATCCTAACTTGTTAATCTTCTTTTTCCTCATGCTTTATCTTGATTAAATAAACTGATAATTTAAAAAGTTTTCCATATAAAGCTGCTCACTTCATTTATATTAATAATTTGTATCTAATAGGAAATATACTTGTTATCTGAAAATTTTAGGATACAGTATGAATATAGTAGATGCACATCTTCACAAAATTTTACATGCATATATTTGATACAAGCACCATCCAGACCAATATTTGTTACATTTTACTTTTCCTGCAAAGTACCAGTGTGTTCCAAATCACTCGTTAATCAGCTACTCTCTAAAGTAAACAGTATTCTGATTTCTATCAGAAAATTGTTTTTGCCTATCTTGAAGTTCACGTTAATGGATAATAACCTGTGCTAAGTACTACCAAGATGCCACACATGATGCTGGCACCTTTGGCACAGTGATAATCTTGAATCTAATGCAGACATCTCTAAAACACATCACAGTAGACTTCACTTCTCCAACTATCCTCGGAAAGAAACAGAGACATTTCAAAACTTGAGCTTCAAGTTCTCTGGGAGGGATACACTTAGGAATAGTAATGCAAGTTTTATCTTGTAAGAAAGGATGAGTCTAGATTAAATTTAGTGATTCTGTACTAATTATGCCTATATATATTCTAGAGAAATATTGTAATTTCTCACAAGTAAGATCCACCTGCCTTGGTGCAGAAACAGTAATACATATGTGCCTTGAATCCTGGGAGTCAGTCAGTTACTAAAGAAAGAATAACAAACCACACTCCCTGATTGCATTTTGAGATAGTTGCCATTTTCTATCTGTACACAAGATTTCTTCATTTGGTTAAATCTTCATCCTCTAATCATTAGGCATAGCACATTTATTGTGATGTCAATCTTGTAACAGATTGACACCGTGGCAGAATCGGTGTCAAACAAAGAGGTTATGTTTTAAAATGATTCAGATGTGTGTCTAATATGATCCCTTTGAATTATGAAAAAAAAAAACCGGAGGTCCAGAGAGATTTAAGATATGTCCTTCTGGAAAGTATATACCAGGACAATAAAGTAAATCCAGATCACCTCATTATAAACAATCATATAGCCAGAACAGACAATTTGAGGCAATCGAGTTGGGATTTTATACATTTCCGATGGTCCTATTGAAAGAAAAGATTGGGGAGCTTACCCAAAAACCCATTGTGCTTGACTCACTAGTAGAGAATGACAGCCCCAAATTCTCTTTATCTAAAAGTTGTTTTAGGATAGCTTTTCCCAGCCTTGATTCTGCCATGATGCTCATGACAGTCAATGTTCTCCTGGAAACAGGGCTTGTTTCTTATGTTGGATCCAGGATGTGGATTCCATGAGTTTGCCTTAAAAAAGGCTGTTCTTCTACACTCAACAGGGAACATCAGAATGCAAGGAGGGTATAACGGCATTACCTAGGGTGCCTTGAAGATTCTTTTGTATTTAGAAGCAAGTCATTCACAAGTGGCTGCATTTTAACTACCAATGAAAACTATATCTTGTGACACATCCATTATTTGGCAGGAACTCTGTTCCTGTGTCCATAATGTGCTCACATACCTCTACAGGAGCTAACATGAATCCTTTGAGAATAAGCTAAAGAAGAAAGAACTGGGTGCATCTAAATATTTAAATCCTAGCTCTATTTTAGACCACCTGTTAGATGCTAGACAATTTGCACAACTCTCTAGGTCTCAGTTGCTTCATCTCTCATGTGAGGATGACAGGCGTCCTTATTTCATAAGAATGTGATAAAGTAAATAAAACACAATTCTGTATAACTTAATGAGGATGACTGCAGAAATGTGTTTAATGATTTTTCACTGGGTGAACATATCACAGAACAAAGACAGGTATGATATTCATTATATACATGGCCTGTCATGGTTGCATGACTACATAGATAACCTTCTCAGTGCACTTACTCTGTGACAAGTGATAAAAGTAGTCAAAAATGGAGGCTGGCATAAGCAGTCAGGAAAGGAAGGGGAAAAGGATGGTGATAGCCTCCCATCTGACATCATTAAGAAAGACCTACCTTCAGCATTTAAGAGTCTACACAGTAAAAGGCCCTCAGAATAGTTTCCATTTTCCTGATGCCCAACGCAGTGGTGAGAATGATTTTGATGAAAAGAGAATCAGTTAATGCCAGCTATATGTTCTTAAGGTCTCACAGAGACTTCTACACTGTGATTTATACCTCTTGAGGCAAAGCAACGTAACTTTCTCTGGCTCTCTCGTCTCAGAGTGAATGGTCGCTGCTGCCGGAGGACTAGATTAGGAGCCCTACATCTACAATCCAGCTGCTGTGTCACCTAAGGCAAGCCACTAATTCATGCCTGAATCTTTGCTTCCTCATCTCAAAACTGTGGAAGACAGGTAGTTGAGCAAACTTAGAAATCCACATTTTAAAAAATTCCATTCTTTTATTTGCACTATGTACATAATACTTATTTTCAATGATTACCATCATCAGAAATAGCATCGAAAAAGGTAGGTGGTTTCCTCTCCCTTCTAGGGAGTAGAAATCATAGTTAAAATTTATCCTAAAAGAAGTAACAAAGTAGAGCAATGGCACCATAAATGTGTCCATTCTTTCAGATACCCCGAGCAACAGAAAAACTTCCCATGGGAAGAAATACACAAATTAACCTGCTGCAACACACTCATCACTTCAAATAAAAGGCCCTCATATCTTTATTGAATTTTGAAATTCATGATCGAGTCCATGTAAACAACAGTCCAGATCATTAAAGGACCTGATCATGAACTCTAAGTTTATGTAATTCACCTATATGACTATTGTGCCATAAATAAATAGAATTAAATGTTATAATTGCATTTGCCCGGTTTTGCTTTCACAGCAGTAGCTCCATGCTTCATTAGAAAGTTTAAGGTAGAAACTGGTGCCCAGCAAAATCAAAACATTAAATAACTGTTTTTAGAGCTTGATTCACAGCAAGTTTTCTGCATTCCTAACTTTAAAATACTAAAAATAAAATCTTAATATAGCATAGGATAATCTCAAGAGCAACATGGCACAGTGGGAAAAGCACTGAATCAGAAAGTGAGGATGTTAGTCTCATAACGTTGAGGTTTTGTGGGGTTTTTTTTTTTTTTTGGTGCAAATTTAAATTGTTCTAGAAAGACTGCTAATTTTTAGCTATTTCTCTTTTAATCCCTGTGAGTCTCAATTTACTTGCTTTTAAAACCTCAATTAAAGTATATATCATACCAGCTTAGAGGGCTGATATCAGAATCAGAGAACAATGTATATAAAATTTAGAATTCTACAGTTTGGGAAAATATTGTATTAGAAACTATATCAATTACTTAGTTCAAAGGAATATTCCGTAAAAGTAAAAATCACACACAAGCATCATGTTGCTCAACAGTATAGCTATTACTTAATAAATATTATGCCATTTAATTCTGCAAAATATTCTATACTAAATCTGTTGTTGCAATAAATGAGTAGAGATGAATTTGAGGGTCAGAGAAGATAAATCAATTGCTCAAACACAGAAAGCTTAAAAGAGCGAAGATCTGAAATTATCTGAAGAAACTGCATGTCATTCTCACAGTGAATGCATTCATAAAAAAAGCAGTTAAATCTTTTTCTGACATGACTTCAGCAAAGTACGTCTCAATCTATGTTTCTCACAAGTTCTACAGTTCCATGACCCAGATTTTACATTCACAAGAGTGATATAATTTAAGTTATGCTGTACATAACAATTTTTTTCTAACCATCCTGCTGTTTGGAAGGGTGAAAAAAAGACACATCAAAAGTCTGTTCACTGTATGTTCAATTTCCCTGGAATAAGAGGTATGGCTGTAGTGTAATGATATTAGACTTTATATTTACAACATGCTTCCTTGACGTCATGCCTAAAACTAGTTATCACCTGAAAATTTTCCTAGTCACTTAGAACACTACATTAATCAAGACATAGAACACTGGAACTGCCTAACAACAAACCACAAAACAAGGTAGAAGGAATGCCACTAATTTTGTAACTTACAAAGAATGATTGCCAGTCAGGGTTGTTGTTAGAACGATCAATGATATTGAAAAAATGAGTTGCGGTGAGTGGGGTATTGACCACTGACAAGAGTGATGGACAATTGCAGTCCTAGTCCAATATCTGTGTTATAAAACACACTGTTGAAAGATGTTTCTGCTCCCCACTTTAAAAGTCTTTTTATATTTGATTATAGTTCTCTTCTCCATTATTCTTGTCTTCAAGTGGTTCTTTCAGAATCTTACTGACAGCAAAGCATAGCAGCAGACGATGACATAACATGTGCATTATTAGCATTAATAGGATATTTACATCCTACATAGAAAGCATAGAAGATGAGAACTGGAGAAAACAAGAATACAATGCATGACTCCAATTTCCATGTTACTTAAAATGCAAAAATCTATACTCACACATCACACATCATTAAGACTACTAATTAAAAATCTGCCAAACTCAAGGAAATATATACATATATACATATATATATAATTTCCTAAGTAATATTCATTCTCACATTGTTGTATTTATTGTATAATATACAATATGCTGTGTTATACCTGCAAACTCAGCTAATAGCCTAAAATGCAACCTAAGCATAAAGCCATAGTCTAACTTTTTGTTACATAGAAAAACATCTCTTCAGTATACTCATATTTCTCAAAAAGCACAGTTTCTCATCATGGGAGGCCTCAGAATTTTAATGTGAAAAAATTTCTAAATATTCTCTAGCCATTCTGAGTTGAAATGAAAAATAGGAAAGTATGTGATGGAAGAAGGCCCTGGCTCTAGATCAACCATGGTCAATTCATTTCACTTCAAAGGCAACTCTGATTTAGTTGTGGCCACTGAGGGTCTGGATATACATATGCAGTATAAGAAATGGCAGGACCACCTGGAAGCTTGTTTGCAAAGCTGAACCTCAGGACTGTAGTAGAACAACTACAGCATAAAATCTGCATCAGACCATGACTCCAGTGACTGCACACTGTGTTTTGTGAGCACTACAGTAAAATGATACTAATAATTTGCGGTTCATGGACAGGCAGAATCCACATCAGCATTACCATCATCTGCAGGGTCTTAAGTCCTAAATCAGATGGACTATCTGAGGATCAGTACAACTGGGGCCCAGAAATGTGTATTTTACACATTCTCAGGGTGAAACTAAGGTGAACTACAGTCTCTAAGAAACACTGGCATAGGGTCCGGCAGCGTGGCCTAGCGGCTAAAGTCCTCGCCTTGAACGCACCGGGATCCCATATGGGCGCCGGTTCTAATCCCGGCAGCTCCACTTCCCATCCAGCTCCCTGCTTGTGGCCTGGGAAAGCAGTTGAGGACGGCCCAAAGCTTTGGGACCCTGCACCCGCGTGGGAGACCTGGAAGAGGTTCCTGGTTCCCGGCTTCGGATCGGCGCGCACCGGCTGTTGCGGCTCACTTGGGGAGTGAAACATCGGATGGAAGATCTTCCTCTCTGTCTCTCCTCCTCTCTGTATATCCGGCTTTCCAATAATAATAAAATCTTTAAAAAAAAAAATAAGAAACACTGGCATAAAGTACTGCACTGAACAAGTTTCAAAATTACAGCCTAACTTACTACAAAAATACCTCCTGGCCAATAAATGCCACTACACAGGTGAAGGGGCGGGGAGACACAACAGCACGCATATTTAGATTTAATTTCTCATTTCTAGACAGAAAATATAACTCCTGTCTAAAACATCTTAGGACCAACTACACAAGGCTTTTGCAGAAATGTAAATTGGCGCTAGCATGAGAAGTACAAGAAGACCACAACGGAGCAAGAGATGGTAGCAACAAGTAAATAAAATGAAGAACTAAATCCTGTAATATGAAACACCTGTGCAATATGTTAGTCATTATTAAATATTGGTAAGGGGTAACAGAACTTCACTATGCCATTCCTCCTACTTTAGAATACAGCTCTGCCCCATTAGCTGTAGAGGATACGTTATGATATCCTGACAGTGGATGCCTGAAATAGGTAGCTAGCTAGTTTAGACTTATGAGTCACACTTCCCATGCTCTTTGTAAATCCCACTAGCCTATCAGCCAAACCACTCGCCTGCCCAAGATCATGTGAAGACTGGCCACAGAGAGAGGCGGTCTCTTTCTTCTGGCAGACACAGAACGGAAGGCAGGAACACTGCCCTCTTTCCAACCTTTCCCCTCTTAACCCATTCCACCTCTGAACATGCCCCACATGTATCTGTGATCTTAACTTTCAAATAAACTTTTGAAAAGCATATTATGAATTACATGAAATGTGCTCCCTTCATATAAATGAAGTAAAAAAATTAAAAATAAATTTATCCAGTGATATGAATTTTTGCCTTATAGTAATTATTTATACTGCCCATGAATTAGAAAAAATGATGATGTCCACTGTCAGTGACAGTAAGGGGAAAATAAAACTCTACACTGGTCATGAGAAAAATAATTAAGACCTTTTTGTAGGCACTTTGATGGTACTTTCTAGAATATGTTAAAATGCTTCACTCGTCTCCTATAGTCTCAGTAATTCTATTTCTGAAAAGCTTATCTATAGAAAACACATTCATTTGTGCAAGGATACAGGACAAAAATATCTGGAGTGAATTTATAACAATTTGGAGAGAACCCATGAATCTATTAAAATGGAGCAATTCAGTGACTGTGATTTATTCAGAATATGAACTATTGTGTAATTATTCGTAAATGCTGCATAGCTAAAAGTAATGACCCCCCCAAATTTGCCAATAATAAAGGACTGAGAAGAAGAATATATTTGTTATTTTGTTGAATGGGAATAGTTAAGCAATCTTAAACTTATGTAACTCTCTGTGTGTACTCTGGCATATATCTAGAAGTTTAATACTACACAGTTAGTTGTTACCTTAGAGAAGGAGAGACAGGATGTTTGCTTGGGAGAAGACATTCATCACTTTTAACTTAACAATTTGTATTTTTGTTTCTACCTTTTGCATCTGATCCATGGCGCAGAGTTTCAGCTAATAACATCAATATGTGTTGCTGGTAAAACTCGCAAGATTCAGGACAACTAGTTAATGGGGTTAGATTCTCACAGCCTTTGCATTTTTTTTCCCTTTTGCCCTTATATTCTCTTCCAGTTTGGAAGCCGAAAAGAACCCAAAAGAAAAGATATTTTGTACACTCTAGCTAAGGCTTCCTTACTTGTTAATGGCACAATTGAAAGCCAGTGGGTGGCTAGCTTTCCAATGGAACTGTGAGCAACAACATCAGCCTTGATTGGCTCGATTTCAAATGTATTATTCAAATGAGACAGTTTTCTTAACTTCAAAGTTCATGCTTGTGGGCTTTTTTTTTTTCCCTTCATGTTTCTGTCACTCACAGTCAAAGTATTAATTCACAGCTTAGGTGTCCAGGTATACCTAGCATGATCAGAGGCAGCTTATCCATGCTAACAGAGGACAAACAGGTTTCTAAAAGGTCCTTTGCAAACCTGTTTCCACAGATTTTCTTCTGCCTTAGCTTAGAATCTGGTACCTAATTTAATGAAAAAGTAAATGAATGCATAAGAGTAATGTACATTGTTATCCCTAGATTGTGAGATTATGGATGATTTTAATTTCTTTTTGTATACTTGCCCATATTCTGTGAATATTTTAAAATCATGAAAAAACAATAAAGCTATTTTTAAGAATTATTACATCTGTGGAAGAAAGCTGAGTGGTATAGCATGATGGAATGGTACTGTAAACCTCCTTCTGCTACTTATCCCATCCATAAATTGTTCAAAAATAGAATAAAGTCCTGATAAAATTCAATATAGAAGATGAGTGCTAGTCCTATCCCACATCAGGATGATGAAGGAGGCTTACTCTACAATTATATTACATATTTATAGAAAAAGAAACTTGGAGGCCAGTTTCTTTTATATTGATGGGCATCTGAAAACAAATGATAAAAAATAATAAAAAATTAAGCATGTTTGTTTTCTGCTCTCAAGAATGCATGTGTGATGTACAGTATTTCATTCCAATCTAGTATATGTGCTGCTGGAGAGAGCGTGATGTACAGTATTTCAATACAGGGGACATATTTATCATACCTCTCAGGAAAACTTGGCATATAAATCAAATGAGAGCCTTCTGGGTGGTATAGTAACAGCTTCTGTAACAGTTTAGAAAAGAGCAAGATATGACTACTTTCATACCAGTGTTCTCCAAAGGGTCATTTGGCAATTTCTGCAAACATTGAGTTATCTCAACTGGTGTCTAGCAACTAGTGGCCAGGGTTACTCTGTTGCCCAGCATGGTTCCCATGACAAAGAATAATTCAGACCAAAATGCTAACACCATCAAGACTGAGAACCTTTGTTCTTATACCATCCTCTTGTTGTGTTCACAGACTGTGTTTGCAGATGCTTGTATACTTTGACAGTGCTTTTTTTTGTTTATTTGTTTTGTTTTTGTTTGTTTAACGTTCCTCTTCAACAAGAAGCAAAAGGTTTGGACAGGTGATCATATTTAGGGATATGAAATTAGTTCTGAATTATAATTCAGAGTTTAAATTCATAGCCCACTGTCTACCATATAGCACAGAATTGAATATTTAAGCTCAAGCAATGCACAGGCCACTCATGATAACCTTGAAACAAATATGTCACTGAAATATTTATAGATTTGTAAACTTGAGGTATAATGGATGAAACAAATATGATGGAACGTCCTCCTAATTTTGGCACTACTTACTGGTCTACTTGAGGAATCCTACCTGCAGTTTCCTGCTTCCGAAGCTCAACTGTGCTCACAGGCTACCTCCAGCTGGCCTTGAGGGCCTGGATCCTCTAACTGTTCTCCATCTTCTTGTTTTCTTTGAGCTAATCTTGCTTAAAAGGTCTTGGATTATCTGACACTTCAGGACTCAGACAGCTTGGCTAGAAACACTTTTTTCTTTCTTCTTCCCCATCCCTCTGACCCTGCTCTTCTTCAGCAGGACACCTTCTCCCCAGGCCTTTAGACATATCCCTTCTGTCTGCTAGAGCTCTTTGCCCCTACCTGTTGGCTGAGAAATACTCATCAGTCAATAGTTACCTTTCAGCAAGACTTCTTCCACTAATCACAAAAACGGCGTTCAGTCAGCTTTTCACTACTTAAGTAAAAGTCTGGGGGAACTTCTCAGAAAGGAAGAGGTTTATGTTGGCTTACAGTTTAGGGGGTCACAGTCCAACAGCAGGTCCAAGATCAGGCAGCTTCATTGGTCTGGCCTCTGATTAGGGCAATTGGCGAAATAACACGTGTGGAAGAAAGAGTAGACGGTGGGCCAGGAAGAAAAGGGATGAGCCACACCAAAATTAGCTTAAATAGTCAATCCTCTGGGGAAAAGAACTACCTTCCAAGCTTTGGGAAGCACCCAATGGTGTCCTTTGGGCGCACATTCCAGCTGCCATAATCACAACAAATCTCCACCCTTAGCCCATCAACCATTCACACAAAACTTTTAAAATTATTTATTTACTCGAAATGAAGAACAGGAGAGAGAGAGAGTTTTGACTCACTTGTTCATACATGAAAAGGATTACGATTGCTGGGATTTGGTTAGGAAAAATCCAGAAGTCAGGCACTTCCTGTGGGTCTTACACATGGCAGGGAATCACATCATTGAGCTGTCATTTCCTGCTTCCCAGAGGCATTAGCAAGAGGACTAGATCAGAAGCAGAGTTGCAAAGACTCCAACCAACACTCTATTATGTGATTTGAGTGTCCCAAGTGATGGCTTAACCCACGGCACCACAATACCTAATCCAAAACCTTGAGATTTAAATGTATCGGTGACATCTGGGATATCGACATCTTATTCAAAGCAGTCTTTTTCCTCTAAATTTCTCCTTCACAATAGTGATCACATTGCAGTTTTGTACTTCTTTGATTTTCTTCTTCTTTCTTTTGGGGGTGGGGCGGGTTCTAAATCCTATAAATGTAGGAATCCTGCCTCCCATTTCATTGCTAACACCCCAGTGTCTACAATTATTCTTTCTCCGTAAGTGTCACACATATATACATTGACTAACACATCCCATCCTGAAGACTTGCAATATTTTTTAAATCAAATCAAATGTATAATGAAAGTCTTGTCTTGCCTGCTTTCCTTGAGAAATGCTAACTTTATAGACCCACCCTATCATGCTTCTGCATCCCATACATGATCTGCATTGATCTGCATTGATCTGCAGCAACAAAACGATATAAAGTCCCTTCTTAACAGAATGATTTCTAGAGAAAACAGCTATACCAGAGAGAAAAAGAAAAAGAAGGGATGGTCAATGACCAAAAACGTGAAGCAGAGTCACATAACTGAACTTGTGACTAAAGCTATTAACACACACATTCAGCCTCCACACCCCGCACTTCACAATAGACACACACACACACACACACACACGTACACAAACACACAGAGTTTTCTATGTGGAAAAACAAAACACATACAAACATCAAAGCCCCTCATTCCTTTCTGTGATATCTTGATGATATTATTTATGTGTGCTATAAAGAAGAAGGCTTTCAGAATCCCATTAGAAAATATCGCTTCCCACAGCAATTCAGGCAAACCCGTAGAGTAGCCAAATGAGGCTGCCTTGTCCTTGAGGATATTAACTGTAAAATGATTTTTGTGAGCCACACTGTGAAGCTCCCATTGATCTGGCAGTAGTGTTTGAATCTGCAGGCAGAAATGAACTTTGGCTTTTTCTTGAATGTATTGGCATCCCACACTGTTTTGCTCTTCTATTAATTTACCACTTTTTCTCTGAAAACCAGCCAGAAAAAAATAGGAGGATGTGTGAGTTTTTCTTCGTAATTCTTCATTTAATAAACCTTCACTGTAGTTCTTTTTAATCTTTTATGTTTCAATGAAAATGATCATTTTAAACATCATTTTAAGCTCAACATTAATTTGTGGACACTTTCAACCTAAATTGGGAATGAAAAATTCACTTGTGTACCTGTCTGAATGGACTGCTTTGAAGCTACCTGAAGTTAAAAATAGAGAAGATGAAGCCACTTCAAGGCTAACTAGCTCCAACAGGTCTTGAAAACTCTGGTGCTAATTTTTTATTTCACTTTCGGTTCATCACTCACATTTGACCTTGAACTCTGGGCAAAGAGCTAGCAAGAGCACATCAGTGCATCCCAGTATGGCCAGGGATTTCATGAAAATGCTAGTCGGCCTCAGGGATACTTACAATGAGGATACAACATGGATATTGTGCTTTGAGACTGCATGTAGTACTGCTAGTGAAACTGAGTCCCTAGAATTGAAAACCACTTTGAGCAAATCACACAGGCAGGGACATAAGGCTGAACTATTTCTGGGCATTACGCTGTTACTGCCGAGTTAAGTCTACCATTGCCTCTTCTCTGGAGCTTTTGTAATGGCTTCCTAACTTATCCTTTTGGTTCAATTCTTACACCTGCCATAGTGTTTCCCTACAGTAGCAAGATTCATTTAAATCATAACCTCCATTTCTCTAGTCCGCTGCAGCGGTGTCTCAATACACAGAGAATACAATGCAAGCTCTGGAAAATACTTTATGACACCTTGTATGCTCTGGCTGCTTCCTTTATCCAAGCATATCTCCTGTTATCTCTTCTTCCTCAGCCATCGGACTCCTGTCAGGCTTGTCATTCTTTTCTTCAAGCATATTCAAATCTTACTGTAGGACCCTGGCACTAGCTTTCGTCTATGCCTGAAATTCCTCTGTTTCTCTCCATTGTGAGGTGAAACACTTTCTTTACTCTTATCTACTCCATTTAGAGGCCCTTCCATATGAAAATGAGGCTGCCTCCATTACTAATATTTCTGTTCCTTTTGGTTTCGTTTTCTATAGCAGATAGCATAGTTTACAGTTATCTTTCTGTTATGTATTTTTATTCCTTTCCTTCAACTAGAATATATTACTTGTGCTTAGCAGAAAATAAGGACAGAGCATCATTTGCAGAGCAACAACAAGATTAGTATTTGAATTCAAATTACTTACCTCTCAACCCAGTGCTTATATGACAGTACAGATATGAAGACATTAAAATAAATGAATTTTTAATAATTTAGCAATTTCAGTCACTACTAAATCATAGTTGAATTTGACTTTACAGTTAGCCTTGAAAACACTCAGTTAACCTTACAGTGTATGAAAACTGAAGCTATAGATGTTTTACTGAGAACCCAGATCCCATTTGAATCTTTTATTTCTAGATAAAAAAGTAGCCTAAGCATGTGAATTACCTCGAATGCCACAAAACATACATAAACAGTCTAATACTTAGCCTATTTTCAATCCAATAATCTCTCCAAAATAGAGTGAAATCACTAGCTTGCTTACTTTCCATTAAATTATTATATTTTATTTACACTTTCATATATCAAACACCACATCCTAAGCCAGCACTATACTTTCTGTAGTTCCGTCATGTGTCAGGTAGCATGTTACAGCATTTATGGAGTTTATCTTATTTTGTCTTCATAACTCCCTATGCTTCGGGAAGCATTACCATGGTCATAGAGGAGACAAGAGACAGAGGCTCATCAGCTAAAGCTGCTAAGAAGAGGCCATGCAGGAAGACAACACGAGGGCAGACAGGTGCCCAAGTCTGAAGTTCACTGGCACTCTGCTCCCTAAACAGAGCTTCCAGCGGCACACAGAAGCTAACACAGCTTTCCAGAGCATTGTGTTTTATTACAAAAGAGAAGCTTTTCACCCTACGAGAATAAGGCTCTTTTATGTAAAGTCATTTTTATCTTTGCCAGAAACCAGCTCCAATACAAAGTCATATTTCACTTGGCTCAGAGCTCAGATTCTCACATACATCTCTATAAGTCAACAGGACTGGGGAAAGAGAATTTTCCCCCAAGCATCTATTTATAGTTACACAGTGCAAATCGTTGTATACTTGAAAATCACTTAACCACATTTCAATCATGTTTGTGAAATCCCACGGATGGCAGAGCCTCCCTGTTTCTGAGGTGAATGTGTTGATATTTAAATCTGTGTGTGTTGGTGTGTCGGCATGGGAAAGAGAGAGAGAGAGAAGAGACATTTAGTGTAGAAATCGATAGACAAGATGCAGGTAGTAGTGACCCAGGGTCTCCTCCCATCCTCATCTCCTGAAATATTAAATCTTTGAAAACTTTAAGGTATTTGCTAATAACCTTTTGCTTGTGTTAGACATCTGAATGATGCTCCTCATCACATTGCTACAAAATCTTGAACTGTGTATCTTTTGTCCTAGTTTCTTCAAACAATAGATCATCTTGATTCTCATTTGGTTCTTAGAAACCAATTGTCATACCTACTCAGCATTCATTCTTCTTCCTGAAACAACAGAAGAAGCCTAAGGAAATCATCCTTGCTCCATTCTCAGTGATGTGGATTAAGCGGGGTTGATGCGGCTCAGCCTTGGCCATTGCAGGGTAGGCAGTTCTATTACCTGAACCACATAATGAGCCACAGAATTTGAGGGCGATTAAAGCTAGGCACTGAAATTTGATTGCAGGGTTTCTGTGGCGGTAGTGGGAACTTTGTGGTCATCTTTGACACCTCAAGGAAATATCTTTCCTGAGATAGAAAACCATCCAAAAGAAAGTAAGACCAAGTGACAGAAAGCGGGATTGGTGGCTAGAGGAGGAGGAACTGACAATGACACCTTACATCATGTGATGTCCCAGATCAACTATATCACTGAAACCTTCTATTAGTTAATAAAACAAATCTCACCTGTTCTTTTGACTAAGGCATTTTTTGTTTAAGTTAGTGAAAATTTTTCACAGAAAATTTTGATTTTATAACATAAATTTAAAAAAAATCAACTTTTATAGAAGGCCTCAGTAGGAACAACAAAATCATTTAACTTTTCATCATTGCATAAGACAAATTTTGAAAAAGCTCACAAATACTAAATGGCCCTCTTGTGCACCCCTTACAATTTTGAAATTGAAGGCTGACTTTTGCCTACTGTTTATAACACTTTATATAGCTACTGATAGCCTAGCTCACCATGTCTCCCATGAGATGAAGCTATTTCCAACCTCTTCTTTCGGGCCTCCAATCAGGGGACTCGCTATAATGATGGAATTTGTAAGCCAGGAGGAAGAGACTTGTGGTTGGAAGAGCTTCTGGAATGAGGTTATTCTTCAAAGTTGGCCCATAGACAACCTGGCCCTTAGGCTAAATCCTCTATGAGAGTAGGAAAATTCAAAAGATTGCAGTGACAGGAAATCAGGACTATGTAAAAAATGAGAGATCTTGGAATATGCTGAGAATTATCTCACTTTTGGGCCACGTAAAACTAAGCATTTTCTAATTTCTGTTTTGGAATGTACCTGACTACAAACACAGCAGATCTGATGAAATCAGTTGAAAATACTAGCAGTTAGTATTTCTAAATCTGTAGCTGTGTTCTGACACAAGCTAACATGGCTCAACAAGATCTGTTCACACCCCGGTTAGGTAACTTCTATTATTATCCTCATAGATATTTTAAAGATGTATTTGAAAGTCAGAATTACAGTAAGAGGGAGAAGGGGAGAGAGAGAATGCCATCTTTCTGCTGGTTCACTTCGCACACGGCTACTATGGTCAGGGCCGCGCTCATTCCTCCGGGTCCCCCACACGGTGGTAGGGGTCCAAACACTTGAGCCATTCTCTGTTGTTTTTTTTTAGGTACATTAGCAGGGATCTGGGAGTGAAACAGTTGGAACGCGAACCAGTACCCACATGGAATGCTAGCATTGCAGGCAGCTACTTTACCCACCATACCATGACAGCCCATTTAGTATAATTTTTAGAAAAATGTTCAAAATTGGGCCCAGCGGCGTGGCCTAGCGGCTAAAAAAATGTTTAAAATTGGGCCCGGTGGTATGGCCTAGCGGCTAAAGTCCTCACCTTAAACGTGCCGGGATCCCATATGGGCATTGGTTCTTTTTTATTATTATTATTTTTTATTAAATTTATTCATTAATTACATCGTGTTGTAATTTCATAGGAACTGGGATTCTCCCCACACTTCCCCACACCCTCCCCCCATGGTGGGTTCCTCCATCTTGTTGCATAACCATAGTTCAAATTCAGTTGCGATTCCCTCTTAGCAAGCATATGCCAAGTATAGAGTCCAGCATCTTATAGTCCAGTCAAGTCCAACTACTTATTGGGGAGACCCTCTCTGGTCTGAGGGCAGAGCCAGCAGAGTATCATCCCGATCAAATAAAAGCACTAACATATTATCAGCAACAATTAACATCGTTATGGAATTAATTGACATAGTATTGAGCAGCCAACATGTTAAAAATAAATGCGATCTCTTCCCGGCAGCTCCACTTCCCATCCAGCTCCCTGCTTGTGACCTGGAAAAGCAGTCCAGGACGGCCCAAAACTTTGGGACCCTCCACCCGCGTGGGAGACCTGGAAGAGGTTCCTGGTTCCCGGCTTTGGATCTGCGCAGCACCGGCCATTGTGGCTCACTTGGGGAGTGAATCATCGGACAGAAGATCTTCCTCTCTGTCTCTCCTCCTCTGTGTATATCTGACTTTGTAATAAAAATAAATAAATCTTAAAAAAAAGAAAAATGTTTAAAATTATTTTACTTATATAAATGAGAGAAAGAGAGAGAGAGAGAAAGAGAGGAAAGGTGCAATCAAAGAGTAAGAGAACTTCCATCAATTGGTTCACCCCTCAAATGGATGCAACAGTCATACCTGAAGCCAGAACCTGAGAATTACATAGAGGTCTCCCATGCATTGCAGGGGTTCAAGTACTTGGACCATCTTCTAACTTTCCCAGGTGTGTTACCAGGAAGCTGGGACTCCTACTGGCTGTGTCAGATGGGATGCTGGCCTTGTAGCTGGTAGATTCAACTGCTGAGCCACAATGCCAGTCCCTACATTCCAATTCTAACCTAGAGCTAAGAGGAGTAAGGAACTAGCGTAGGAAAGTTATGAAGTAGTTTGAAACTCACTTCATTCTGAATCTAGAGATCTGAGCCATCCCCAGGTCAATGTCAATGAAAAGGATGAATATAAAGGTAGTTCAGGAAGTTCACAGAAAAAAATTAAAAAAGAAAAGGCAAATTTATTCAGATGGAAACATTTTTTAAATCCAAGTTTAGATTCTTTGCAATATGTGTTTTCCTAAACTTTTTGAAAACTCTTTGCATGCTTGGATTTCACAATTTTTCACAATGAAATAAACATGTCATATAATTCTATTTTCAGGAGTTTTTGAAGAACTCATGGATATAGTTCATTTAAGTCTGCCTTACAACAGTGGAGAAAGAAGATCAACCATGCCAAGGTTGGCCTAATAACTATTTCACAAAATGGGATCCTAAACAACAGGTTGCAGTACAGTCTTGAGAGGTGTTACACTTGGTTATTTCTATTGCACTAAAGATAACCAGACAATTGTTCTGAACCTTTTCAAAACATTGTGGCATTCATTTTAAGGTATATAGCAGTCGGTTCTGTATATAAAACTAAAACTGTAATGTCAATGGGCTAATTATAGGTTGTGGTTAAGAACTTGCTTTCTTTTTTTTTTTTTTTTTTGTAACACACTGGTTACTCACAACCATGTCAATTCCATAATGTTGCAAATTGCTGTTGATGTTATGTCGGGACTCTTGGTTGAATGGGATGATAGTCTGCCAGCTCTAACAACGGACCAGAAATGGTCCCCCCAAGAGACTGTTCAACCCATCTGGACAATAAATAGCTGGACTTTATACTTAGTATATGTTTACAAGGAAAGAATCTTGATTGAATTTGAACTGTAATACTGCATCAAAGTGGAGGAAGCCACCAGGGGGGAAGGGCGTGGGGGGGATTCCCAGAGCCTATGAAACTGTAACATAATGCAAAATAATTAATAAAAAAAAACATTGTGGCATTATCACCCAGAGCACACACAGAATGGCCAAATCTCAGGTCCCATCCTAGACCTATGAAATTGGAATTTACATATCTAACAACACACATAAAAAATTCTTGCACATGCTAGACACTGGGGCAGACTTGTCTGGAACAGTGTTATCAAACTGTGGCCTTGGGATAGTCAGCATCAGCTTCAGTGGGAATGTGTTAGCACAGAAGGTTAGAAGTACAGAAGGAAGGAGAAAGAGGGCAAAAAAAGAAAAGGAAGGGAAGAGAGGAAAAAAGAAATGTGCATATATATTAGAAATTCATACATGCCATATGTAATGGGGTACTGGAATTAATGTTAGTTCAGTCAGACAAGACAGCATGGTGTAATGACTTAGCGTCAGCACTCTGAAGAGCTACATCTTTTTTAATTATCATGATTACCCAACTGACTGGTTTCATTCTAGCAGCAGGAAAGTGCTGAGAATATGCAGGTTAAGCAACATTAACAACCGCTACAGCACTTGCCTAAGAACAGCAGAGTGTAAATGTCAATCAGTCAAGAGGTGGGTATTTTTCAATTGCTGGAAGAAAACCAAAGAGCTGCATTCGACCCTCTCCTCCCTGTGTCAGGGTGCCTGATCTCTATCCACTACTCATCCATTCTTTTCCATTCTATGCCTTTCACCTTTCATTCTCTTCATCATATTTTCTTCCAGTAGGAAGAAAATGATAACACCCGTCAAAGAGAGGTCAAATAGCACAATAAGAAAATATCTCAAGGACTCTAATATTTGACTAACATTTGAACTTTCCACCCAGTACCCTCTACTTCTCAACACCCTCAAAGAGCTAAGTCAAGGGGGCCAGGCATTTTTGGCCTCTGTTTTGGATCTGCTGAACTTCAAAATGTCAAAGTTTAGGGAACAGCTCAAAATATACTTTTTTTTTTCCTGTAAGCTGAACTGGTATTCTGCTGCCTCTTTCTTTTATTTTGAGTTGGCTGTCCTTTATTAGAATATGATCTTTCAGTGCCAAAATTTTGGTCATCTTACAATCAGGAGGATTCATGACAGCAAAGACTTGAGAACTTTATATTTGGAGAAGATGCATAATTTTCTTGTTTGGAAAATCGGCCTCACCTCTGAACACCTTTTCAAAGAAGCCAGATATTTGCTACCCGAAGAATGAGGCGTTCTTTGGGCTTCCAGAGAGAAGGAACATCTCTTCGAAGAGTTCAAACAGAAGAAAAAGCTGAGAAGGAAGAGGCTAACTTTGCCAGTTCATACTTATAGTAGTATCTTGTAGCCTGAAAATTACCTGACAATTGCTAGTTCAAGTAGATCTTGTCCTTTTTGTCTCCCCAACATGTGCTACATATTTGAAGAAACAAGAAGAATCACAGAAAATGCTCTTGGAGGGAAAAAAAAGGTAGAATTGAGAAAAGTTACAACATACAAAGAGTAACATAAGGCTTGTATCTCCTGCCCCTTGAATGCTAAAAAAAGAAATCTTTTAAACACCCTATGTGGGGTAGCACAAAATTTCTGGTAGAGAAATCTTTTCTTTTCATGAAGTAAAAGCCATGACATTTCCTGAATTCAAGGTACCAGTAAAAAACCTTTCTCTCTGTAGTGTGTGCTAATTCTTGTGGCTACTACATAAATATTGGAAATCACAGCTTTTCAAATTTGACTTCAAACCCAGTCTTCTTTATGATTTGTGACTTAAAGCACTTGAGCAGTTATCTGTTGCTGCTTAGGGTGTTTATTATGAACAAGAAGCTGAGTGAGACACAAAAGTGCATTACGGGGTTGGGTAGGAGGTGGGACGGGGGGCTGGAACTTGAACTAGGCATTCTGATATGGGATGTGGGTGTTCCAAGCAGTGACTCCAGTACTAGGCCCAGTTCCTTGAGACTTTAGAACTCCTTGTCCGCAATAATGGTGATATATCCACCATTGTCTGCACACAGGGATTTTTGGAGTAAAATTATACATCTTAAGTGCTTAGAATCAAATATGGGTGCACTAAGGCATATTCCCGCATTTTAGATGACCAGTATACACAAACGAGGGGAGGGAAATGAAATAGGATCACTGTCCAGCTGAAGCTCAACTTTGTCTTGTTAATGCCTCTTCTGGAGAGAAGCATCCCTTGCCTAGAGGATGACTATCCCCAGGAGACCCATTTATATTGACACCCAAGCCCCTGCCTTGCAGGTGAATATTACAGGAGGAACAGCAGTATATTAATCCACCAAAGCCTCTTTTGTTTGATTGAGTCCAATAGTGGACGTGCCTCATTAAAGACCAGTCAGGCAGGACACATAGCTTCAAGTTATGGTAACAAGCCAATTAAAACCACATTCTTATCCCTAGGAGTTAGGAAGCATCCCCTGGAAAGGCAGGTGTAGATCGGCTACTGGATCAGGGTACCCAGCTCCTTCCCCTATCAGCTTTCTCATTCCTAGCCTCAGGTGTGCGTGCTTGCCTCTTTCCTGACCACAGACCCTTGGGAAGTATTCTCTAGAATGCCCCCTGCTTACAATCTACATCACCATTTGGCAACTTTGTGTTCTAGAAATGTAGAATTTCAAATCTGAATTAAGTTTGAATAAATGTTCACTGAATTTCTATTTGTTAAAATATCTTGCAAAACACACACACACACACACACACACACACACAAACACACGAAAAATAAAACCAAGTCAAATGCCAGTATCATTATGGATGACAGTGAAGGAGCATCAGAAATTTATTTTGGATTGATCTGCTCATGGACAGTAGTTATGTCTCTTATAAAACCTTCAACTTCACAACCTACACAATTAAAGTGATTTTATATCTCCAGCTTATTCTTTTAAACCAAAGATCAAAGTGCATACTCTACCAACTGCTAGGATACCTTTATTAGAGTGTAAAAGTTTAAATGACCATCGTGGCTGTAAATTAAATGGCATTTCAATCCACGTCTGTCTCAGCTCAGCCCCAATACTGGTCACTGCTCTAATGCTGTTCTGATCATGAGTGCTTGCTTTTGTCAAAGAAGGAAATATTTATGTCCTAAAGGGCAATAGCACATGAGCATAAAGAATAGAAACTTGCTGACTGTGTCTGGGGAGTATAGCACAACAGCACCTTTCAATTTAGAAACTCAAGGCATTAGCACCCACAGACTACATAAATCTTTTTCTTTCTTAATATTCAGAACTTGTACTTTCAGGTATAAACCCTTAAGGAGTTGCCCAAGAATTGAGAAGTGTCCTGGAGAAATATTCCAATGCTAGAAATGCCTATCACCTGAGTTAGCTATGTCAAACCCTCTGTAGCTCACCGCCTTTAATATCACTCAATGATTTAGACATGAGAAAGAAGGATTCTGCATGCCTTGAGCTAGTTCTCTAATGAGTCTCTTAGAGAGGATATGTCCAACCATAGTGAGGCCATTTTTTCCACTTCATGTGATCATTCTCAGGCCTGGAAATGAACTCAGTTCAGGATTCATTGTACGTTGTGCTCTGGAAAATTTTCTCTCTAGGGGAAATAGATCGAGTCATCTTTCTAAAGCTTTGTAATTTTCAGAATTCCCACCAGGAATGTCAAACTTTGTGTGTCCAGACCTTGCGAAGACTCCCAGAGTGGTTCTTGGTGGGATACTGGACAAAACGTGCTGAATCATCTTTAATTTAAGTGAGTTGCTCTTGACAGTAAGGAATCATTTTCACATGAAAGAACTTCTAATTAGGTTGATATGGAAAGCAGCTGGGCCAGGGCTCCTTTGGAATACACAGCAAAAATGCTTTGGTTGGACTTCATAGCAAGGAATGATTAGGACTAAGAAAATGAAATCAGCATGCGTTAATAATGGTGCAGGAAAATTAAACAGGAAATCAAGATCTAAGTGATCATGGACTCACAAAGGGTTTTTGATAAAAGTCTCTACAAAAGAGCTTCCAGATTAAACAAGAACATGATGAGGTGAAAATTGAACTAGGAAGGTAGAGATTATCCTAAATTAAATACACAGCTTGCTTTCCAGTAAAGCAGCTCGAAAACTGAATACTACATGAAAATACCCAAATATTTGGATGAATTTTCATGTAAATACGCCGATTCTATATGGAGAGACATTTGCTTTGATAGCAGGTTTTAATAGTTATCAATAAAATCTGAATATATTTTACTAATGTATTTATTTTGTTATACACAGTGACCATCTTCATCTTCTCAGATAAAAAATTAAATTTGTCAAATTATGTAGATCTCAAAATGAACGACACACAATTTTCTGTTGTTAAAACAACTGTTAAACAGTTGAAGCAGATCCTTTCAAAGTTTTTCCCTATGATACGTCATTCTATAAACACTTAAAATATACATATATGTATAAATAGACTTTAAAACTGTAAGTATTTTTTCTAAAAAAATATTTGAAATGTAGAAACACAGGAAATCCCTGCTATATAACAGCCAGCACTAAGTCAGTGTGTGACCAGAAACCAGAAACTCAACCTAGAGCTGCTACAGGGATGGCAGTAACCCGAGTACTTGAGCAACCACCTGTGCCTCCCAGTGTACACAATAGCAGGAAGCTAGAATTGAGAACAGAACCAAAACTTGGACTCCAGCACTCACGTAAGGAAAGCAAGCATTCCATGTGGTTTCTTAATCACTGAGGTAAATGTCCAGTGCTATACACAACTTCATTAGCTATGTTAAGCTCCAAATCAGTGAGGCCTATCTTAAGGGAAATACTAAGATTTATTTCAGGGAGCCAGTGCCATGGTGTAGTAGGTTAAGGTTCTGCCTGTGGAACTGGCTTCCAATATGGGAGCCGGTTAATATCCTGGCTGCTGCTTTTCCTCTCCGGCTCCCTGCTTTGACCTGGGAAGGCAACAGCTGATGCCTCAAGATTTGGGCAAATGTTCCTAGTGACAAACTTGGAAGAAGCTTTCTGTCTCCTGCCTTGAGATCAGCCCAACTCCAGCCATTGTGGAGTTGTCTCTCCTCTCTGTGACTCTGCCATTCAAATAAAAACAAAAAAGATGGATATTTCCATAAAACTATTGTATCTGAAAGATTTATTTCAAAGGGATTACACTGAAAAGATTTTCATGGTGTCTTAATAGTATTTTGTAATAGAAACTACCTGTCTGCCCTCCATTGTATGACCACATGGTCAACATGCTTCTTGTGGTTCTAGTTTAACATGCTTGTTTTCATGTGTTTCATGGGAGACACATGCATGAGTAACAGAAGATCTTAGGACTCTCCCTTGGAAGCTTTCGAATTTCAGTAATCTCTACCACTAATGACCAGAAATATTATTAATTTTTAGTTTTTAAATAACTGTCACTTTAGTTTTTCCATTTCTCCATCTCACCTCAATTTAACAATACATAGAAAAAAAAGAAAGTCTTAGTCTTAAACGGCGGTCACCACCCTCCCTCTTTCTTTCAATGCTGACTCTTGTGTCAGAAGATCTAACTCCCAGACATCGGATTGTGGCAACTACTGGGTGTAAACCCATCTTTATTTTCCCCGTTGCTTTACTTTATTTATTTTTCTTTTAATTATTAATTATTGTTAATAGATTTAATGTGATTTGTAGATACAATTCAAACAGCACGATAATACTTCACCAAATAACAAGCTTAACAAGTAAAAACCAAAAAGACCTTTATTTTCAAAATGAGAATAGACAATGCTATTATATTATATATATTATATAATTTTATGTATTATTTTATATAATATATGATTATATAACATTATATTTTATTTATCACATAATATATAATATATAATTAATCATATAATATATAATATAGTATTTATTTATAAATATATTATTAAATATATTATACAATGTTATTATATATTATATGTTGTGTATTGTATATTATATATTATATTATATATGGCATGTATGAGAATTTATATTATATATAATATATGAGAATATATACTATATGAGAATAGACAATGATATAAGAGAAATATATATGAGAAAATATATATGAGAATAGACTATATACGAGAATAGACAATGGCTACATATGGTATATTATATATTATGCATAAAAAATGGAAAAATGAATACTTATATAGTGTAAATTTTTAAACAATCATAGATCATTAAAATTAGAATAGCTTACCATTTTTAACCTTTGGTTTGACTAAGTTTTGTCTTACAAAGTTATATTTACAACAATACAATCCACTTTTATTTTAGCTAATTGATACTGTTTAAAAGGAGAATTAAATAACTACTATTAGAGAAACCTTTTTTACAAGAAGATACACTAAAACATATTAACATAGTTAAACATACATTAAGATTTTAAAACAAACATCTACATACACTATCCTAAAATCACTTCTGAGCTGCATTCCAGCAAACAGTTCTTCTGTGTAGTAAAAATACCTGGTCCAGGAGTTGGTGCTAAACCTAGCAATTAAGATGCCCACTTGCCATGATTTCCACCTTAGACATCTGACCACCTTCCTGCCAAAGCAGACCCTGAGAGAATAAATGATATAAATAGCCACATAACTAAATAAAGACCTGGACTAAAAGCCTGAGAAGGTTGGTGTCCACTATTGCCTGCACAATTTACTGGAAATGACAGGCAAGACAGATGACTTTGGGTCTTGACTCACTGTAATACTTTGAGCAAATAATCCAATCTTTCAGCTTTGGCTCCACTTCCAAACCAGCTCACTGCAAATGGCTTGTGAAAAGTAGTGGAGCATGGCCCAAGTGCTTGCACTTACATGGGAGACCCAGAGGAAGCTCCTGACTCCTGGTTCCTGGTTTTGATCTGGCTCAGCACTGGCCTTGAGGCAACTGCCGGGGGATTTACTGGGGAGTTAACCAGTAGATAGAAGAAAGAAAGATATTTCTCTCTCTCTCTCTCTCTCTCTCTCTCACTCTCTCTCTCTCTCAAACACATACATACACATACTGTCTCTCTGTGTCTGCAACTCTTATTGTCAATGCATTAATAAATCTTTAAAAATACAACATAACAACATAACAAGGCTGTCACTGGGAAGTAGTAGGTTGGACCTCTGCCTACAATGCCATTTTCACTGCTAGCTGTTCCACTTCCCATCCAGCTTCCTGATTATGACCCAGGAAAGCAGTGGGAGATGACTCAGATACTTGGGCCCATGCACTCTTTTGGGAGACCAGGAAGAAACTCTTGGCTGTGGACTGGCTCAGCTCCACCTCCTTGAGTTCAACTGGGACTTGAACTAGCAGGTGGAGGATCTCTCTCTGTCTCTGTAACTCTGTATTTATTTATTTATTTATAGTAATTCTTGTGAAAAGAGTTCAAACATGAAACAAACTCTTTTTTCCTTTGTATTCTAACTAGGGGAGTTTCACAGATACTAATGATTGGGCTAAGATATTAGGTTGAAGAGAGAAAGGAATCTTTGGAAAAGGCCATGGACCCCTCATGATATGATTTTGCTTAGAAAAATCATCAGAATCAACCAAGTACCTTTCCATTTAAAACACAGGCCATAGTCCTGCCATAGCATCTTAGGGGTTTCAGAAACTAGCAGATCTGGCCCGGGCTGCTCTCACTGACTCATACATAACCTGCAAATATTCAATATCCCTAGGTAACTCCAGAATCCCTGACTTAATCTTTCGGGGGGAAATTCTGGCATCCTGATCAGGTTCTAAGATATTCTGTGAGCAATGTTGACCACAGCCCAACAGAATCTGAGCTTTTCATGGTCTAGTGAAGAGCGTTCAAATGGCCAGTGAATGGCATTCGCAGGTTCTCCGGCCTGGAGGTACAGAGAGAATATAGGTGGCATATCTGTTTCTGATAGAGTTCAGTTCTGTTCCTGTACAAGGAAAGCAGTTGAACCTCAAAAAGTCTAGGCAGACACACAGCATCTTTTACTAATACACCACCATGGCCTAATCACATATATACTTATTCTTTGTTATATGGTTCTCAGGAACTGCACCATCGGCAGTCTATATTTCTTGTGCTGTGACATTAGCACTTTCTGGGGTTTTGATTTGAAAACACACTCTGAATAGTTAAATTAACCATGGCAACCACACCATTTCTAATCACAACACATTTCCTGACTGCTTTGAAAAAATATTTTAAAGAAAATTGTTTAGCGTGAATACAAAATATAACACAATTATTCTTTAAGAAAAAGAGTCAAGGACAGAACTTCAAAGCAGCGGTTCTCAAAATGTTGACAACAGGCCAAACTTGCGTCCTGATCAACTGGATCCAACATTTTATGTATGGCTTGAATCACGTTAGCATCAACAACAATGGCATGCCAATGTAAGCCCTAGTTTTCAAACCAACATAGCTTTTTAAAAATACATATTTATGAATAATTTTACATTTACTAAAAGTTGAAACTACCACAGAAAACTCTTTTATACTTTAAACCAATTTTTTCTAATAATGAACATTTTGTGCAATCGCAGCACATTTGTCAGAACTGTGAAATTAACATTGAGACACTATTTGTTTCTCACCTGTAGCAGGATCCATGGGTGGGGGAAAAGACACAAAGCAACATCACATCAAATAAAGGTAAACAAGACCAACCATGTATTTTTTGGTATTGTTAACCTTGAACACTTGGTTCAGATGATGTGGTTCAGACATATCTGGTATAAAATAACTGTTACTGTTTTTTAAGCTAGCATTTTGTTATATCTTTCACCCTTTATTTTTGGAAATATCCATCGTCTGTGTGAATTTAGCCATTACTCATAAGAACATAATATTCTGTTCCATGTTCATCATGTAAATGAATAGTTTCCTCATTAGTAAAATGGTGGTTTTAGGGGCAATGAACTAAAAATGATATCGTATTAACTAAAATCATAGGTGCTGTGCACTTCGTCCACTGCTTATCACACAGCAAGTGGTCATTCGTTGATGTAACCATTCATTCACAACTCATCATTGACCTCAACCATGTGTGAGGCATCCTACTAGATGTCAGGATGTAGTGTTGAAAAACAGAGTTCTACCTTTATGGAATTAAGTATCTAATGGACAAAGATAGATGCTAACCCACAGAAAACAACACCACCAGTTACAGTCTGTTGTGCAAGGAATAAAGTCAGTATGCCACTTCAGAAATTAGATTACTGATAGGCAAAAACTAATTTACATTCTGGAGCAGGGCAGCTGATCATTAAAGAAAACTTCAGTGTGGCTACAATCTGAAGGATGAACAGAAGTGAAAGACGAAACATGTGAGATGGAAGAGGTCTCATACAGAAAAGTAGCATCTGCAAATGCCCTGGGGCTGGAAAGAACTTCGTGTATGCCAGGGCCAGTACAGTGGTAACAGTGAGTTGAGGTTTGAGACAGAACTAGAGTGGAAACAGGGGCTTGATGTTTGCTTATTCCACATCCAGCTGGTGAGTGATGCTCACCAAGCGGATGGCAAGAGGCAGTGCTAAATCATGGGAAATCACATAGGCTGCAGAATTGAGAACAGACTGGAAAGACTACAGAGGCAAGCGGGACCTGAGACCACTGTAACCACAAAAGGGTTTCAGAAAGAGGTGATAGCAAGAGAGAGAAGAGCGAATGCCCTTATTTGACAAATATATGCCAAATTTTTCTCCAACCCTCTCCCAGGTCCCCTGGCTTGATTTATATTAAAATTAACCTCTGTTCTTAAAAGCCTAGAGTTAAAATTTTATGTCTTCCTGTTCTGAGTGTCAAAAAAGAAAATTCCACACAACACTAAATCTGAAACTCTATATAAAAATTGAAAAATAACTTTTAAACATATATTATTCAAATTAAATTGAATTTTAATTGAACGTCTCAGGGCAGACACTTGTGTCTGCTGACAAAGAGTGCTGCTGATCTGAACAGAAAATTTCCCAAAAAGACAGCAATAGCACATATAACCATGGATCAACCAACCTTTAAAATATGATTTAATTCCACGATGCAAGGAGGCAGGAATCACTATTATGTCTGCATGTAGATGTAATAACTGAAGCAAATGTTGTTCTCACAGATAGTGTACTTTTTCTGAACCATTATGACACATCTCAATTAAGCAGATTCTAGTTTCAGAGTACCCCTGGCATTGAGAAACCGGATTTTCTCATCGCTAAAAGGAAACCTTGTGAAGGGAGGAAGTTGATGTAGACAATAGGGAAACTTTCCAGCTGCAGGTGCTAGAAGTACTGTCAAGGCCACCCAAAAACAAGTAAGAATAAATATTGTTTTACTGGGCCCAACACGGTAGCCTAGCAGCTAAAGTCTTTGCCTTTCACGTGCCGGGATCCCGTAAGGATGCTGGTTCTAATCCTGGCGACCTCGCTTCCCATCCAGCTCCTTTTTTGTGGCCTGGGAAAGCAGTAGAGGATGGCCCAAAGTCTTGGGACCCTACACCTGCATGGGAAATCCAGAAGAAGCCACAGGCTCCTGGCTTCAGATCAACACAGCTCTGCCCTCTGTGGCTGCTTGGAAAGTGAATCATTGGAAGGAAGAGCTTCCTTTCTCTTTCTCCTCCTCTCTATATATCTGACTTTCTAATGAGAATAAAATAAATCTTTAAAAAAAATCTGTGACTGTACACCTGAAAGGGATATCTTAGTTTAAAATACCCTGCGTAACCATCTAGCCTACGGGGAGAATCTAACACTTAGAAGACATTTTACTAGAAGTTTTCTTGCTTTGAAAAATGTTATGTACTACAGAAATTACTACTAATAAATGTAAACATTAACAACATAATTTATTAGCAAATATCAGTAAACTGAGCTAGTTGTTATCATTCTGCTGATGACCCTTTTCTTAAAATTTGTTAAAAGTTTATTAGAGATTAAACAGGACTCTCAGGAAAACTTATAAATATACCTTTAGAGTACCTAACGCGATTCAACATAGGGAGGCAGAAGAGAGAGAGATTAATCCCTATACCCACAAAACTGTATCATGGAAAGCAATTTTTAAAATCATTGATGAAAATAATTTTTAATTTAAATAACCAAATAGCATTAATTATTTTTCTCCTTATTGCAGTTTGTTATTTTTTTTGTGATGTGATATACTGAATTATCTCTTTGATAGTGATGCTTAGTTTTACTTTGCTTTCAAGGCTTCCTCTTCTCCCTCTTTCTTCAGAATTTTTCTCTTAAAATTCTGCTGTTTATGCTTATGGTTGAATGTTGAAGATTATATATGTGAAATGGTAAATAAACATTTTCAATGGGTAAAAAAAAAGTTTATTAGAGATTAAAGTGCCTCATGGCAAGAGGAAATGGACAAGTATTTCCTATCAGCAGATCTGCAACTATTCTTTCTTCAGACATGTTAGTCAATATCTTCAGCAAAGAGCAAACTTCAAGAAGCTCAAGTCTGTTAAGGATATAAATCATCCCTCAACCAACAAACAGGAAAGAAAACAAATAAAAACCCTTAGGTCTCAAGGAGGAGATGTAATTTTCAACTTGTGAGGCCTTATACAGGAGGATGTTAAATGAAGTTTTCAATCCTCACTATTTATTTGCTTCCCTGAAGACTGGTGAGTGGTTTTCATGATCCAGATTTAATGATTACTACAATAAAAATCATACCAATAAATGTATATGGATGATTTTTTTTTCTAAATTCGACACAAACCAGATGAATAAAACACAAGTTTGTAAGCTAAATATAATACAAGAAAAAATTTAATAAGGTATAATACAAGAAAAATATTTAATACATATTTAAAATATTTAATATTTTGTTAAATAAAATATTTAATAAGAAAAATATTTAATAACCTGAGAATTACTGAGGATTACTACTCTTTATCTGCCTATTCACATTTCTTCGTAGGGTCATTCCATTTTAGTTTAGGGGATTGCAGATAACCTAAAGATGAATGAATACTTATCATCAGTTTCAGAAGCACCTTTTTGATTTAATGCCTACTTTTTTTTTTGGCAAAATGGATACTCTTTAAAATTGTTTCTGTTTCCTGTTGCATATCAAACATCTTTTGAGTGACAAGTAATTCATTACCCAATTCATTTCCTGTCCACTTTTTCAGTAAGGCCAAGAAGTTGCCACTTCCACAGCTAGTTTTTATCAGAATACCAAATTACTGTTTCTGTTTATTGCTCCGTGGAAGCTGACACTTTGGGATTGGCTTTCTGATGCCAAGATTAATTTGTCATTGTCTGATCATTCATCATACTCTGGTTTGCATGACACTAGACCTCTTGGTAGAGTATAGTCAGGTTGGAAAATTCTAGAAGATCACTTTCAAAAGCTGGGATTTAATTGTGCTAGGCACAGGGCTAAAATCTAGGGGTGTAACATTTCTATAAAGCTTTAGCTTGCCTTCACATATATAACAGCTGTCTAAAATAGGATCTTGTTGATTCTCATTTGCATAAAATATAGCAACATTATTTAGATAGTAGCTTCAATAATTACAGCTCCTCTCCACCATGAATGTGTATGAAAAATACTCTAGTTCACATAGTTGTACAAATGATGGTGCAAATATCTTCTAGACATATGTGTATCTTTGAAGTCAGACTGAATTCTAGGGAGACATTAGCTGACATTAATAAAATTCACAGGTTAAAATTAATAAAAAAAATTTCCACCTCAGAAAACAGTCACCTTAAATAGTTCAGTCTTGGTATAATGATCACCATGTTTGCCTAGTTTCACTATCTTTATCCCTCAACTTAATATACATTGAATTTTCATCGTTTGTATATTATCTTTGCTGAATAATGATGGCTTTGTAAATCATATTCAACTCAAAACACTTCCCATGCCACCTCATCTCCCCTGCCACACACACATACATACATACAGTTTCCTGCATGGCTTTCAGAACCCCAGAGAGACTGATTCATGGCCATTGTTACACATGGGCTAATTATGTTGATAATTTTATCAAGGTAAGAAGAGACCAAATCAAAACACAACAGGTATGTGATACTAACCTCAAATCAGAAATTAACGTTATCCAGTGCTGACCTTAACCAGCATTAGCAAGAGGAAAAATATCATTTCAATTTCAAAACTGTTATTTATAACTGATTGCTTCAATATCCTACTGATTAGACAGAAACCTGGTATTTAACATCCTATCATGGGCCAATAAAACTGCCATTATAAACCCCCCATAATATTTCAGAAAATAAGTATTGGAAGATATAGAGTTGGTGTCAACCATCTTCTAGGAAGCTGAAACAGGATCCAATCATCACCTTCCATGTACTTCCAATAGGATTGTATAATTGGATAGGAATGATTGAAACATCAGCATACGACAGTTGGATGCAACAGAATGCACAAGAAGTAGAGCACAAATCAGAAGAAACGGACTAGAAAGAAGTGACAAATAATATTTACACTGCATGGCTGGCATGGTTTCACAAGCGGTGGAATTTGAAGTATGTCTAAGAAATAGACTGGAGTCTGTGATTGTAAAAAAAAATGAACAGGCTATTTGGCAAGGTACACAAGGTAAGGGAGATGGAGTTGTAAAACCATGTTCCACTGAAGAACATGACTAACTTACCTGATACAGTAGTGGTAACTACAAACAACAGCCTCAAAAGGCAACCCAATAAATAGAGTCCTTTCTTTGCCCAGAAAATGTTTTAAATGCTTTGTATGTATATTTATTTCTAAAATATTTTGAAAATTTTTTTTATTGGAAAGGCAGATTTACAGACAAGGAGAAAGAGAGAGAAAGATCCGTCCACTGGTTCACTCCCCAGGCGGCCACAATGGCTGTAGATGAGCTGATCCAAAGTCAGGAACCAGGAACCATCCCCACATGGATGCAGGGTCCCAATGCTTTGTGCTGACCTCAACTGCTTTCCCAGACCACAAGTAAGGAGCTAGATGGGAAAGTGGGGCAGCTGGGATACCAACTGGCTCCCATAAGATATCCTGGCACATCCAAGGCCAGGACGTTAGCCACTAGGCTACCATGCCAAGCCTGTCATCATTATTTATATTTGACAGAACAGCTGTAGAGATTTTAAGTAAGCCATTAACATAAAAGGTTAGTCATTGACAGAGGAAGAATTTTGAAGTCAGGCAACTGGCTCCAGTAAGGATTTACAACCACTAATTTTTTCACTGAAAACTGGCAATGCCCAGCCAGGTTTTTTCATATGCCTTTTGGTATTTACTCCTGGGAGTGGTGGCCACTGCAAAACGTAAGAGCTCCTGCTATAACCCAGATGGGTAGTCACTGCTTGGGAACGTGGACTTTATGGTGTCAGATATGACAGTTTTCTACAGAATGGTTAGAAGTATAACTTTTTGTGAAATTTTTTAGCAAAGCAGGGGATGTGATCAGTATATCCTTTGGATGACCAATTTGCGATATCAGGGATGAGACTGAAGAGGTCAGTTGGTACTAGAGTATGAGGAGTTCATAATTCCTGAGAAAAGGAAAGAGATGAGGTCCGATGCTTCAATAACGACCAGACTGAAAAAGAAGTGATACTTCTAATCAGTGTTGTAAGGGATAACACACTGGGTATGTGAACAGAGAGAAAGATTTAGGGGCAATCAGTTCAAGGAATGTGTGCGTTTTAAGTTAGCAGATTCTGAGTGAGCAGGCCTCAATAGAAAGAATTTACTTTTGGGCTCACTTGGGGAGTGAATCATCGGACGGAAGATCTTCCTCTCTGTCTCTCCTCTATATATATCTGGCTGTAATAAAATGAATAAATCTTTAAAAAAAAAAAAAAAAAAAAGAATTTACTTTTGAACATTAAATTTACTTGCTAATACAGTTTCAGACCATACCAAGAGGAAATCCGAAAGTTTATGGAAAATGAAATCAAAGGTGAGTTTATTTTGTTGTAAAAATTTTGAAACCCATGTGCACTTTTTTATGATATATGATTTTTATTAACTTCTCTAAGATGCCTAATGTACATGGAATTATTTCTTGAAGCTAAACTGTGATTATAAATTATAAATGATTATAGCATGACCCCAGGATCATGTGAACTGTGGGGTTTTTTATATGCATGATGTTGTTAATTTGCCTAACATCTCTGTAGATCAGTTTTGTCACAGTTAATTTATGTCACTCCTATGATGTCAGCCATGTAAGTATCCCTAATCCTCAGAAATAATCCCAAAGATTTGCAAATGGACTTGGCCACCTCTTTTAACTCAGACATCTCCAACTGCCCCTGCCCCCAAACCTATTGCATAAACAGAAGTTATGCTCTGCTCCTTAAATTACTTCCTTTTAAGTATCTTTACATATAATGATTTTTTAAAATATAAAACACTTATCTACTGAGACCAACTGTTCATTTAAATATCACTTCCCAGTTTGAATATTTAGACTTCCAGTTAAGATGCTGGCTAAAACACTACCATTCCACTGTAGAGTGCCTAGGTTGGAAGTCTGGTTCCAGTTTCTAATTCCTGCTCCCTGCTAATGTGTACCCTGAGAGGCAGGGGTTGTGGTGCAAGTGGTAATGCCTTCGCCACCTATGTGGGGACCTGAATGATCTCCCAGCTACCAACTTCAACTTGCTCCATTCCCAGGCATTGTGCCCATTTTGGAAGTGAACCAGTGAATATAGCTCTCTACATTTTTTCTCTCTCTCAAATAAAAAAAAAAAAATGAAAAGAAAAAGAAAAACTTCATCTTCCTGATTTCTTTTCCTCTTCATCATTAGCCTGATCTTTCTACTAATGTGTTTCTCATCCATGAAAATTTAAGCCTTTTTTTCCTTCATTGCCATATCCATGATAGTTACGATATAACCTGCCCCGCAACAGTCATTCAGTGAATGCTCACTGAAGGATATGAAGAAACGGACTCAAAGGGGAAAGAAAAGGGAATCACAGAACTCTTGCATGAGACATGCTGCATAGAATGATATAATGTGCTATGGTTTTAATACACAGTTACAATGAACATTTTTAAAAAATAGCTAGGAAGAACAGGAATCATCAAAATTCAAAAGTGGATGTAAGAGCTGAAAGTGTGACATTGTGAACAAGCTTGGGCAGCTCAATCTATTGTAATTACCAAAACTCTCCCACATTCAAATTCTTGGGGAGATATTTGAATGTTACCCAATGAGAGGTAGAGTAGCCCCACTGGTGGTTTATAAGCTAATCATTTGTTTTATTTTCTTACATAATCTACACATTACCATTATGGCTGTTTTGCTAATATGTTGGAGATTTGGGAATGGTATGGTATTAAACTAAAAGCAATGAGAAGTTGAAAGAAAGAAAATGCCATTTCTATCATATATATTGTAGTTATTTTAAAAATTACCATTTACATTACCATAATAAGAGAAATGGGGTTCTTTCTCTGATTTTAATGTAATTATGCCCTTTATGAATAGTAATTGACTTGAAAAATAGATGCTGGTCCTACAGGGTCAGGCTCCAGGGAAGAAAGAAATTGCTAGAAAAATGACTAACAGATCATTTAGGCTTGCCCCATTTGGCTTGAAATTCCTTTTTCTTTGAATTCCTGTCTAAATACCCACTGAGGTTATTTTTATTTTGCCATTGGGACTGGTCACCTTAAAAAGAAATAAAAGGTAGAAATTTTAAAATATGCAAGATAATTTGCAGCTGACTGAGTACTTCATATTTTTTGGAGTGGATCTAGCCTCTTGACAATAGGAGTCTCATATTTATTCCTAGCAATCCTGGACAGAAAAAGGGGAACATAACACAGATGGGCTCGGCTGAGCTTGAATCAGTTACACTTGGCTCTGCTCCTAAATACTGAGCACTGGAATATTATAACTTTTGGCAATACTGTGCGCAGGTATGTCTTACACTAGAAGATGATACTTTACTACAAGCAAGTATGTCCTGTACTATAAGATGAATCTTAAGACCATTTTCACATGAAATTAAAATGGTCAATCAATAGTTCTAACAAGGTGCTTACTCTCTGTCAGGTACTGTGAAAACAAAACTCTGCAGGTGGCATTATTTTTATTCCAGTTCCATGGGCAAGCACACCGAGAGCCATTTTTGCCCTAGGTGACACAATTCACACACAGAGAAGTTTGAATTAAAATCATAAGCCAGGACAATGAGGCAGCAAAATAGCTACAGGTGTTCAAAGGGTATGGTCAGTCAGTGAAGCTACTTTCTCCCAAGAATAAATTTACTGAGGGTTTTAACATGTATAAAATTCTCTCATATGGGAGAAAGAGAAGCTGGAAGAAAGAATATATATATTTAGAGAGCCACTTCTCACAGCTCCTCAACAGTGGAGACCTGCTCTCCTATCAGCCACCTTCAGGTCATTCAACTCCTTTGTGTCTTAGTGGGTGAAACGGATGAGTCTCAGGCATATTTTTCCTTTTTCCTCTAACAGACCCCAGATTCCTCCAGGGAAACACCACCTCTACATCTATGCCATTCGATACAAGGGGGAGAACCACCCAAATCCAGTGGCATGGCCATGAATCTCTCAAAGCTAGCCTTATAATCGAAATCAAGTAAGTAACTGTGATTGAACATCAGAATGTGATGAAAACACACACAAACAGCATTTTCTCCCTAGTGGATTTGCTGAGCTAGTGAGTGTAAGCTGGGAACTCCCAAAGCTAGCTTGACTTGACAGAAAGGATGTGTCCTGTAGCGAAGCGCAACAACAGGAAAAATGAAGTTGGAGACTAGGAGGGAGCAAGTTTTGATGTTACTGTCAAAGTTCCTGGATGTGGCTATTTCCTAGATTGTTTTACTTGCTAATACAACATGTATATAGATTTTATGCTTAAGACAAGTTGAATTGGATTTCTGAAGGCAGGTGTTTTGTTTAGAGGTAAGGTTCTTTTTTTTCCAATTGAATCCTATTTTATTTTTTGAGGTAACATATTTTTAATTTACACCATAGTCAAAGGTGTAAAGCTCCACTAAAGGAAAAGTCCCACAAACAAATCTTCCAACTAGACAGTCCCACGTAAGTAATAAAACATTGACTTTAAAGACTGGTTTCAGTCATTTTCACTCCAAATGACTCATTTTATTCTTAATCTTTTCTGAATAATTTTATTTTATTCCTAGAAATGCCAGAGCTATGACAAAAAGAAGCCTTCTGTAATAATCTTCAATTACATAGCTTTATCAAGTGTATCTATTAGTGATTTTTATTCAGATTTTAAATTAGCCAAGCTGAGCATTTTTTAGACTTATAAATGAGTAGCAATGATCTCAGACTTTATAAATAAATCTTCATGAAATATTGTCAATGCATAATGGTTATTTGAAATTAATATGATAAATATGTGTAGTGTTTAAGAAACACTCACCATGCTAGCTTTTCTAACAAGCATGCTTTGGAAGTCAATTTTATACTAGAAGCTTACATTTACAGTATTCTCAAACAAAAATTTTATAAGAATCTTAAAAATCAGATTTTTATTCTTAACAGTTCTGCAATTAAGTACTCCAATAGAGTTACCCTTAATCCTTCCCCTTGAGGCATTGTTGGTTTTGTATTTGTATTTGTTTTTTTTTTTTTTTTTTTTTTTTTTACTTTAGATGGGACAAAGATGTTTACCAGACATGCTTTTACCTTCAAACTGAGAGATTTTCCCCTTTGCCTTCTGTGACAGATCCACAGGGCGTGCTCTTATTTGAAAAGGCTTTGGAAAGTAAACCAATGAATGGAGGAGCTAATGCTCACACCCAAGCACAAACACTGTCTCTCTCTCTCTCTCTCCCTGTCTCTCTCTCTCCCTCTCTTCCTCCCTACCTCCCTACCTCCCTCCTGTCTCTTCTCTCTCCTTTCTCTTTCTCTCTGCCTCTCTCCCCTTCCCTCTTTTTTGGTATCCCTCTCAGTATAAATAACTCCATAATGTAAAAACATTGTCATAGGAGTGGGCATTTAGTCTTGTACTAAGAAGTGTCTGGATTCAATTCCTGCCTCTGGCTCGTAACTCCAACTTCCCACCTGTGTAGATCCTGAGAGGCAAAGTGATGATCCCAGCAATTGGTTTTCTGCCACCTATGTGGAAGACTTGGATCATCCTCCTATCTTAAGGCTATAGCCACAGTTCAGCCTTTGCTATTGCAGGCATTTGGGAAGAAAACAGAGGTTTGGAGCTGTTTATCTGTCTCAGTCTCTTTGCCTCTCCTACCAAATCAAAACAAAACAAACCAAAAAACCCACCATAAATCCCCTTCTGCCATGAAGAATTACATTCATATCACAACCAAAACAGTTTCAAATTTGGAAAATACTCAGAAAGTTGAAATGAAAATGATGTGGGCAGGGGCAGGAGTTAGAGCAAAACATGACCACCTCTGGAGCACCCTGATCCCAGGGTGCATGGATACTAAACAACCTGTCGCCTTCAGCCCCCTCAGAGAATCTGTAGCATGAGCAACTTGGCATGGCTTCAGGCGAAAAGTACTGTGGAAACTGACAAGGCTACTAATTCTATCCACCTAAGGATGTCTGCTGGAGTTCACAAGAGCTAGAACCAGGATAGCTGGTCACTTTAGTGACAGCTGGAGAAAAGAAAAAGAAATACTTGCACATGTTTTTCTTCTTTGATTAGAACAGGATGAGAAGGAAGCAAAATTTCCAGAAAAAGGAGAGTTTCTTCCCAATGGTGCATATAAAGGAAAGAGATTCTATCAGTACAAGGGAATATTACAGGTGGATTTTATTCAACATTAGTTTTTCTATACTCATTTTTCAAGATTCATACAAGTGGGAAAGGAAGATGGAGAGAGTCAGGTAAGAGCTATACAATGCAGGTAGAAAAATTAATAATGGTAATATGTTAAATCCCATTTATTGAAGTTTACTGTGAGTCAGCATATTGATGATCACTTCATGTAATTCTTTTTGTTACATGTTTCTTAACTGACAGAGAAACTTGAGGGACCAGTAAGTAGGATGACAATCTTTGTGCCCACACAGCCTAAGTAAACATTCTAATTTTACCACTCTTCCCAATCCCAATCTTACCCGTTTTACTGATGTGGGAAAATGGAGGTTGTGCCTATTTTTGAAGCATTTTACTAATTGTATATGAACCAGGGAGTCTGAGCAGACACAAGAAATGCAGTATTACTGCACCACTGGACCACTAGAACAACAGCACCCAGACTAGGCTAGCACTGGATCACTGAGAGATTGATCTCACTCTATTGCCTTGTTTCATATTTACAATAGCCAAGTGAGGTCATGAATTACTTCCCTAGTTTATAGAGGGAAGACAGAGATCAAAGGAAGGAAAGCAAGTTGATCCAGATGATACCAGATTCTTTCCTTTTGATTAAATTCTGTTTAACTAGGATGTTTGTGGATTTGTGGGGACGTTTGTTGGGGCACAATGAAGGCAACACATGCTTGAGGGAGGAAATGTTCCCCTAGGATGGGTGTGAGGTTCTAAAGCACACCTGACTGACTACATGGCCCTGCGCACTCCACAGGGAGTTGTAATAACATAAGTTGAAATAGAGAGAGTGTCAAATGCCATTCTGGATTTTGCAGAGAGAGAACGGAACACAATACACAGACTGCTTGCCTTCTAAGTGCCTACCCCTGCTCGTGTCTTACCTGCTCCAGTAGATGTGTTCTTTTTTATGGCTCTTGGAAAAAAAACAAATCAGCATATTTCTTTATGCTTCCCCAAAATCAGCTAGCACATTTCACAAAGCAAGAATACAACAAAATCTCAGCCTAAAAAGCAAGCCATTTAATTGCTTCGTGATCTCCATTTGCAAAATGGTGATGTTCAGCACTAAAAGCTGCTCTAGTATATTCAGCAAGTAATCAACAGAGGAAACAAAACCATCTATCTTCTGCTGTTGCTCTATGCATGTATTTTCTATTTGCAAAATGTGTCCAAGAATCAATATCTATGAAAGAAGGTAAAAATATGCTAAAATCAGAAAAAGGAGAGAAAAAGAGAGGAATAAATATGCTAACATCCTGAAAACATGCTCCCTTCAAGCAACATATGGTACCAGATGATCCTGTCGTTTGTTCGCTTTAACATGCAGCACCTAAACATGTCTCTATGAAATGAAAATGAGCACATCGAAAGTATATGTAAATTGAAAGTATAACATGTAAATCACAAAGAAATCATTACCACAGGTTAATGTCTGGGAAAATGGCCTATCAAGAGGTTTAAAGCAAATTAGAAATTAAATAAATAAGCAAAGTCATTCTTAGCTGCAGGACCTTAGTTAAAAATCAACATGTCCAGCCCCCCGGCGTAGCCTAGCGGCTAAAGTTCTCGCCTTGAACGTGCCGGGATCCCATATGGGCGCCAGTTCTAATCCCGGCAGCTCTACTTCCCATCCAGCTCCCTGTTTGTGGCCTGGGAAAGCAGTCGAGGACGGCCCAATGCTTTGGGACTCTGCACCCGTGGGAAACCCGGAAGAGGTTCCTGGTTCCCGGCTTTGGATCTGCGCAGCACCGGCTGTTGGGGTCACTTGGGGGGTGGGTCATCGGATGGAAGATCTTCCTCTCTGTCTCTCCTCCTCTCTGTATATCTGACTTTGTAATAAAAATAAATAAATCTTTAAAAAAATGATTCTGGAAAATTCTGCTAAATACAATTGAAGAAAAAATGTACTACATTATCTGGCTGTAATTACTGGTATAATATTTCTGGATGAAAACTACAATTTTTTTCATTTACTGAAGTAATCATAGATAATATATCCCTGTGCCCAGTCTACTTTAAAAACCAATCCTCCAATTTCCAGCTAATTCTTGAGACAGAAACATTTGGGGGGGGGGGTCTGCCAAAGAGGACATCATTCTTGATTGTACAAAAAGAGAAAGGACTTCATAAATGAAAGACTTGAATCTGAGTGTCCTTTAGTAAGAAAAAAAATTTAGTCTTAAGCACATTATGGACTTTCAAATCATATAGTCATGACTTTAAATTCTCTCTGCATTCTGTTTTGTTTATGAACTTGGGCTAGTACGTTATTTGTCTCAAAACCTAGTTTCCATATCTCTAAAATGAGTATAATGAAACTGTTCAAATGAGTTCTCCCTTGCAAGTAACAGATAATTAATAGCGTTGGTAAACTGTTTAGTAACGTAGTAGGTATTCAAACATTTCTAACGGTTATCAGGCATGGCACCTAATTTCTGATGGGCCATGTGTGTCTTCTTACAAATCATGCTATAATTCACTGGAAGAAGAATACGCTTTTCAACAAATTGTGCTAAAGCAATTGGATACCCACAGACAAAAAGACAGAAGCCTAAACACAAATTGCATAAAAATTTTAACTAGAAATAGATCATAGATCTATAGTTAAAATAGAAAATATCAATATCCCTAGAAAATTATAGAAGATAAGTTTCAAGATTGCAGACAAGGCAAAGAATGATTGGACTTAACATCCAAAGAACAGTCCCTGAAAGGCAAAATGGAAATATTGGATCCTATAAAAACTAAAAGTTTTCACTGTATAAAACACCTGTTTAAAGAAGCTGAAAGCACAAATTCAAGACTGAAAGAAACACATGTAAATCACATATGTGGCAATGGACTTGTACCTAGACTTGATCAAGATCTTTCAAAACTCAACATTAAAAATAATCAATCTACAAAAGGTACAAAAGACATGAAAGCAAAGAAGTATGTGAATTTAATACCATTAATCATTAAAGAGATGCACATTCACCAGGTATCTACAATGATACCCAATCTGAAAATTTATCATCATACTAAATGTTGGAGAAGAGGCAGAGAAACAGGTTCACTCAGATTTTACTGTTGAGAATATAACAGCTACAGCCACTCTAGAAAAAAAGTTAAGAAGGCTTCCTTCACAATCTAAAAATGAGCTTACCAAAAGACTGGGATTTGCATATTTTGGTATTTTTCCCAGAGAAGTGGTAAGTGTCCACATGCCCTTCAGTGGGTTTAGAGCCAAGCAATTTGTAATATTTATGGAACAATACAACACTGTGGGAGTTCTGGAGTTGGTGTCACAAGAGTAGTGGCAAGAGGAGTTTGCTCACTCAGGCTTGTGTCTCATGTTGGAGTCAGGACAGATTGCTCTCCTCGCCAGATTCTTCAGGAGCAGTACAGCTCTCCTGGTACAGCTGCGTGTAATGGCTTTCTGCTCTCTGCCAGCTTCTTCCACTGCTGTTGCCTTCTGGGTTTCAGTTTCTCTTCCCTGCTAGCTCTGTTGAGGAGTGCTACTGCCATCTGGGTTTCTGCTTCTGTTCTCTGCTGGGTTTTATGTCTCATGACCACAAAAAGTAAGGTACACGAGACAAGCAAGAAATGAATGAAGCTCTCCAGCAGCTAGGCAGACTTGCCATGAAGGGCCGACTGTCCGGAGCTGATTCTCAAGACTGCTTGGTTTGCACTTTATAAGTTTCTAAAGCAGGAAATCTCCCTTGATGGGTTGATTGTATGCTAATGAGGCACATGATATGAGCCAACCAGGGAACTGACATTGCAGTAGCCTGTTATGCAGAAGTGTGTTTATATTGTTCAATCAGGTCCATTTAGCAAACTCAAAAACATCTAAAATTTACTGTATTTGTTTCACCAACCTCCTCTATCCCCTACTGTAAGTGCTGTTCCACTCATACTAGGCTCTAGAGCCTCAAGCACTATTGCACTATTTCTTTCTTTTTTTTTTTTTTGAGATTTATTTATTTGAAGGGCACAGTTGCAGAAAGAAGAAGAGATAAAGGGAAAGATCTTCGATCCACGGGTTCACTCTCCAAATGGCAACAACGGTCAGTGTTGTGTCAGGTCTCTCAGATTAGTGCAGGGACCCTAGCACCTGGGCCAGTTTCCACTGCTTTCCCTGGCGCATCAGCAAGGAATTGAATGGGAAGTGGAACATTCATATGGGATACCCGCATTGCAACCAGCAGTTTAATCAGCTGTGGCAGAGTACCGACCCTAACACATATATTTTTTCCTATGTCTTTCTTTCTTTTCCAGTTGCCCCTGTAATTCCTATCAGTAATTGAAAAAAAATGAACTATTGATATTTAAAATTTGAATGGATCTCATGAAAATAACACTACATGGGAACAGCCAGATGGAAAAGCCAGACTGCAATATACTGCAGGTCTCCATTTATATAATAATTAACACTCTGATTGTTGTGATAGAGCTCAGATTCATGGCTGGGATAGGTTTAAAGGGGATTGAGGATGTAGTTTTAAATAATTAGCTCAGGGAAACCTTGTGGCCAAAACACATTTAGCTTCTTCATTATAGTGGACAGTAAATGAAGTTACAGATGGAATAAAATGCCACACACACACACACACACACACACAGATGCAAGTATAACTGGTGAAATACAAACATGTCCTAGTCGATTCTGTCGATGTTAATGTCCTGGCATTGATATTGCCTTATAACTACACATGATGTTAACATTGAAGGAAGGAAAACCTTATACATTTTTTTGCTTCCTTTTGTGAATACATAGATGTTTTATCATCTTAGTAATATAGGTAAGTTTTTGGCTTCAAACTTGAAATTCACTAGTGTGTATACTGTAATTGAGATATATGATGCGACATCAACAACTCCTAGTGCCACTTTTCTGTCAAAATCTAGATAAAATTCACAATCAGAATATCATGTAATCTATCAGGAACAAGTTGGTCATTTTACCTCTGTCTTTGCAGAGGAATAACAATCAACTTGCAAGTGCTTCTTAGGACGTAGGAAATGCTGCCTAGTGTATCTCATTGCATTTGCTCTGGTGTACATGAAAACATACCTCACACACCATTACTTAGGAGTTACCACATAACAAGTGTTACGAACAACATACAGAGTGAAAGATAATGCTGTCACATCTACGTCAAAACTACAGTTTATGAAATAATAAATGACAGTACCTAATTCTTACCAGCAACAAGCAGGAAAACAAGAAACGATAGTTCCAAAGCTAAATTTGTGATATTAGGGAAATGGCTTCAACTCTCAAAATAGTACTTAATGTAGTAATTCAACTAGGTGATATTAAACATTTTAAACTATAATTAAGTAGCACGTAATTACTAGGAGAAAAAATTCATCAGGCACAAATACTACAGATACTTTACACCTAATGTGCAGTAAAAACTCATTAATACAGACATCACTAATTTGAAACTGATGAGCACTTAGGATGATTACTTTAGAGATCACTTTTTTTAATGTGTGTGGGAAGAAGGACTTACTATCTAAATACATCGTGTAAAGAAGAATCTAAGATAAATACTTAAACAGAAAATGCTTTCATATTTGCACGTACACACACGCACGCACACACACGAAACACTTCACTAGAAGCCATATCTATCCAGCGAGTCATAAGAATAAGGATAATGCCACAATTAGTGCAGTAGCACAAACCAAATCTTAGCTGAAGATTCGTCTAAGCTTATTCTAGCTGAAACAATTCTTACCAACCCCTAGCTAGTATAACCCCAGGAAAAGTCCCCCCAGCTAGTTAGGGGTTGGTCATACCAAAACCATACATGATGGGAATCAAAAAAACAAAATGAGGTGGTCTAGCAGCTCAAGTCCTTGCTTTCCAAGCACTGGGATCCCACATGGGCGCCGGTTCTAATCCCGGCAGCCCAGCTTCCCATCCACCTCCCTGCTTGTGACTTGGGAAAACAGGAGAGAGGAGAGATGACAGCCCAAAACCTTGGAACCCTGTGCTTGCCTGGCTGGCTCCTGGTTTCGGATCAGCACAACTCTGGCTGTTGCAATCACTTGGGGAGTGAATCATTGAACAGAAGATCTTCCTATCTGTCTCTCCTTCTCTCTGTATATCTGACTTTGCAATAAAAATTAAATAAATCTTTAAAAAAAACAAACCAAAATTAATACAACCAAAAGGTAAAACACAGTCTCAGGAATCAAAATTATTTGTGGCATTTTTCAAAGCTGCAGAATTTTCCAATTATAGATTTTTAAAAATATATTTATTTTTATTGGAAAGGCCGATTTACAGCGAGAAGGAAAAACAAAGATGTGTCCACTGGTTCACTCCCTAAGTAGCCACAACTGCCAGAGCTGAGCCAATCTAAAGCCAGGAGCCAGGAGCCAGGAGCTTCTTCTGGGTTTCCCATATAGGTATCTCAAGAACCCAGGCCATGTCTCGGACCAGTGCCCGTATGAAGTGCCTGTGCTGCTGTAGTGACTTTCCCCACATCATGGCAGCCTCAAGTGAACCTATTTTTAAACTCTATTTTATATGAAGTTTTTGAAGTAGTCTGTACTTCACTGAAAAAAATGTACATATATCGGTGTTTAGGGTTTATTGCTCTGGGTTTCACACCCCAGTGCTATATCTGTGTGTAATGATTCATTTGCAAGCTGAAAAAGAAAAGTCTTTAAAAATCATGAAAAGGAAGGCTTGCTTTACAGTGCAGTTTTCCTTTTTACATTAGGACACTTTCAATAAACTCATGCAAGAAAGGAATTACAACAGATTTAGTTGTGTGCAAGAAAGTTATTGAAATCCATAACCATTTTTTTCCATAATGCAAATTTATCATGAACATAAAGAAAACCCTTCCTATTTTTGAGTCCAGAGGGCCTTCTTAAAACTTAAGCCCATGGAAACAATATTGTTAGTCCCCCAATTCCTCCCCGAAAGGTAACTGTGAGCTCTCAGAATATCTGGAAGAACTCTAAGCAATTGCTGCATTCATTTTCTCTTTAAAGTTGCAATAAAAACAGAATTTACTTACCTTCTACTCTTGCCAGTGGGATCAAACAACATAGCCTTTCATATTAAATAATTACTCTAATTGGCAATTTTATAAAAAATGCATTGTTTTGCAACCCCAACTTTTTCCTTATAGCCTCAAGATCATTGACCTAACTACTTTAAAGATAGAAAAATTTCATATTTTGGTTTAAAGCAGGCAAGCCAAAAATATGGCATGATAATTTGTATCTGTGAAAATGCTATTTTCTCCCCTTCGATCAAGGACAAATAGGAAAACATCCACATGGAGTTGATTTCATAGCCTCAACACTGTCTTTTGCAGAAGAAATGCAGCCAAAACTCATAATGATTTAATGCTTCATAACTATTCCATGTCTACTGCTGCATTTCTGTTTCTGTACAACAAAGCCTGCAGTGATCCAAGGAGATACTTGGGTTTTTTCCAAGGTCAGACAAGTCAATTAGGAAAGGTGCATCAATTCTTTGCAAAAGGACAAGTAAATATGGGCCACTCTATGTCAATCAGTGGATTCTTCAACGACCTTATCGTGCTTGGAGTGGCGAGATTGGCAACAATTCATAACTGGTGAACTATCAAACCACTTGACCAAGAATCTCGGAGCATGCCCCACATCTGGGACCTGGGTGGGTGGGAGACTGGGTAGGGCTTCTCTGTTAATATCCTGCTTTACCTCAGAAACATAAAGGAAACAATATGGAAATAATAGTCTTACCCACTTTCCTGTAGTCCTTGAACCTTTTTACCCTAATTAGCTATGTAAAGATTGTAAAAAAAAAAAGGAATCATAATTCAAAAAAAAATGGGCCACATCTTTAGAATGCACCTTGATCTCTGAAGGAAGGGACACGCATAAGGCTTTCTCTTTTTTCCTATTTTCTCATTGCTTATTTTCCCCTCTGCAAAGGAGAAAACTTAGACCCTAGGACATGTTATAATGGTATCACAGAAGAGTCCATATTTGCAGATAGGGAGGGTGACTGTGTAGTCCCAGGTAATACAAATGTGAGATAAATGTGAACATAGGTTCCCTTCTCTCTGTACACGTGGAATGAAGAGAAAAAAAGGACAGTGCTATGGTCTGACTCTGGCACTGTCTCCTCTGGGCCAATGCGATGACAGTGGCTTTCAATTGACCTTTGTGCTAACAGAATAGGGAAGTTTCCCCATTTGCTCCTAGTTTACAAAGTTCTGACTTCCTATTTTACACATGTTCAGTTGTACAAGCATGGCTTTCTCAACTCCTCCTGTATGTGGGTTTTCACCTGCTAGTGGGGTTAAACAGCTGGGATGAAGCTACTAAATGACTGACACAAAATATTCAAGAGTCCCTCTTCCCTTCATACATCTTAGTATTTGTCAAAAGATTAAAGGTTGCAATCCTGGGTCGTACAGTCTGCGGCAGTCACTCCAGCTCTGTAATACCCTCTGGCCACATTTGCAAAATAACTCAATTTTACAGAAGAGTTGCTGTGAGCATCAGCCTTCAGCAAGCAAAAAAAAAAACTTTAGTGGTAAAACACTATTTATTTATGAGGTGCTATTATATATTTAAAAGTCAAGTTCATTTCCAATGAAACCATCTGTCTCCTCATCTATAAATGTGTCAATGAGGTTGTTATGGGGACAAGGGGGCCCTGGATGGTTCTGACTAATTGAGGGATTCAGCCGATCACTTGGCTATGTGCACTAAATGGCACAAAAGAAACAGATGGACTACTTCCTTCCCCATGACTAAACCTGCTAATTGTTTTGGCAACTAAGCCTTTGAGAGCATGGAAGTTAAACTAAGCACTACATTAATTCAACTATGTGTGACTTGAGAGCAATCAAGTGCCATGGGCCTTACTCCCAGGGCTATGACCAGTGGTCATCATGGCTACTGTTTTTGTTTGAGATGGCTGGGCTGGTAAAATTAATTTAGTGCTTCAGGGGGCCTCTCCAGGGCAAAAAGTATGAAATGTTGAGAAAAATACCCTCTTAACCAGACATTAGGGAAGAAAATGTAGTATCTCTTCTGCTATTAACAGGGAGCTCACCACAACTGAGAAACAAGAAGTTCAGGCTTCTTATTTTTTTCAGCATAGGTTCATGACCCTCAACTTTCTAAAATCTAAAATCTACTCAAATCAAGCCTGCCATAATTCTTGGCCTTTATTTTCCTTACTTTTGTTAAGAGTAAAGTCTTTATCAATTGGAAATGAAATATAACAGAAAGAGCAAAAAAGTCTCCGAAAATTCCTTACTGTATCCATGTAAGTTAGTTTTATTCCAAATAGTTTTACTCATATATTATATATATGAATATATATGATATATATGCAAGTCTATGCCTCATAAAATTACTCTCCAGCAAATATTAAGTATGTAAAATAAATACTTAACTGATATTTTCATCCTAGAAATTCTTTCTGGGAAACACACTAAATAAATTCACCTATTAAAAGGAGTGAGATGCATTATACTATTTAGGTTCTTTTTAAAAATTATTTCCCGTGATACATTTTTGTAGGTATAGGGATTCTCGTGGTCCCCTCCCCTTCTTCCTTCCCCATTTCCCCCTCCCACCTTCTCCAGGATTATTACTGTAGTACAGTCCTTTAGTAATAGTTACAAGCTTAACATTTTGCTATTTAAGCACATCATGGAACTGTAGGTACAGACAATGATGGAAAATCTAGTATCATATTGCCAAGCTATATTTAACCGTTTCACTATCAGTCCTCCTTTGATTTGGCAGCAGAGATGCCTACAGTGAAGATATGTCACAATGAGATGTATTTTAAAGTTTTGATTTTCAGAGATCACTGCAGAACATTAATATGCATGTGTCAAACCTAAATATTGTTCTAAGGCAAACTAACCTTAAACTATGGATATGTAGTCTTTCAGTAATAGAGAAACTCGTTATTTTTCTGTTATAAAAAAAGTATGTGTGTGTATTGAGGCAATGGAAGGAAGGAAATTAGACAAAAGGATAAAAGGAGGAGTTGTCTGAAATACGTTTCCAATAAGATACTACAGAACACTTACTCAATAGCCACTACATTGCCATAGGAAAGAATTAAATCATTACTACCCATCCATCCATTGATATTTACTGACTTACTGTCAGCTTCAGGTTAAACACTCTCTTTAACCCTTGCCAAGATTTGTCATCAGAAAAATATTTATGTTTTTTTTTAAATAGCAGATTACTCAGTATACTATACACACTAGTTTTTTAAAACTTCTCTTTACAGGGCCCGGCGGCGTGGCCTAGCGGCTAAAGTCCTCGCCTTGAAAGCCCTGGGATCCCATATGGGCGCCGGTTCTAATCCCGGCAGCTCCACTTCCCATCCAGCTCCCTGCTTGTGGCCTGGGAAAGCAGTTGAGGACGGCCCAATGCATTGGGACCCTGCACCCGCGTGGGAGACCCGGAAGAGGTTCCAGGTTCCCGGCTTTGGATCGGCACAGCATCGGCCCGTTGCGGCTCACTTGGAGAGTGAATCATTGGACGGAAGATCTTCCTCTCTGTCTCTCCTCCTCTGTGTATATCTGGCTGTAATAAAAATGAATAAATCTTTAAAAAAAATTTCTCTTTACAGATGAAACTTGATAACTGTGGTAACCTCCTACTTTCAGACATGACATGTGGTATTGCATCACTAATATGATTTCAGAGAAAATCTGAAGTTTGTTTGATCCTATTCACGTAACCAAATGAAAAAAGTGAGCTACTAGAATAGAAAATGTTCATGAAATCGACAAGGCCTGAACCTCTGTTGAGGGAGGAAGGTTTGACCCTAGCCCCGGGGTTAGTGGCTACTTCTTACATCTGTTATTCTAATGCCATATATGATTCTTTTTAATTTTTAGTGACTGATTCACTGATAGCCCAATGTCCTATCTTAAAATTCTTTGTATTCAAGTTATGGTTACAATTACTATGTTTTATGTGTTCATTGGGTATGTTTAGATTTTTAAGACATATTTATTTTAAATCTTAAAATCAATAGAATCAGAGACCGAAAATGAAATATAACAATGGACACCTTGGGCATACATAGAATAATCAGGAACTAGTACAAGCAACTATATGCCAACAAATCAGAAAACCTAGAAGAAATGCATAGATTTTTGGACACATAACAATCTACCAAAAATACATCACGAGACAATTAATAATCTAAAAAGACAATAACAAGAATGGAGATTAAATCAGCAATCGAGTTCCTCCCAACCAAAAAAAAAAAAAAACCTCCTGGATCAAATGGCTTCACTGCAGAATTTTACCAAATGTTTCAATAAGAACTTTCCCCAATCCTCTACAAGTTATTCAAAACAATAGAAAGGGAGGCAATCCTTCAAAAATCTTTCTATGAAGCCAATATGCCAAAGCCAGATAGAGACACAACAGAAAAAGTGAACTACAGACTTATATCCCTTTGGGACTAGACACAAAAATCTTCAACAAAATATTTAGTCCAAAAGCACATCAAACAGATCATTCACTTGGACCAGGTGTAATTTATCCTTGGCATGCATGGATGGGTTAACATATACAAATCAATAAATATGATACATCACATCAACAAATTAAAAAATAAAAAACATATGATCATCTCAACAAATACAGAGAAGGCATCTGATAAAGTTCAACACCACTTCATGCTAAAAATCCTAAGCTAGATAGACATAAAAAGAACATTCTACAACACAATTAAAGCAGTTTGTGAAAACTGCAACATCAGTATCATACCAAATGGAGAAAGACCAGAAGCTTTTCCACTGATATCTGGAACTAGACAAGGATTTCCACTTTCAAAGCTGTTATTCAACATAGTATTTAAAGAGTGAGGGAGAAGGAGAGCCACACAAGGAAAGGAAGATCTTCCATCCACTGGTTCATTCCCCACATGGCGGAAATGGCTGAAGCTTAGTTCAACAGAATCTAAGAGTCTGGAGCCTCTCCATGGTCTCCCATGTGGACACAGGGGCCCAAGGACTTGAGGCATCCTCTGCTGCCTTCTCATACCATAACCAGGGAGCTGGATTCAAACAGCAGTAGCCAGGACACAAATCAATGTCCACGTGGGGTGTCGATGCTAGGGGTGAAGGATTAGCCAGATATGCTACCACACCAACCATGGATATGTTTAGATTTTTACAAGGAGAATAAAATACACTTGCAATTGAGCAATAAATTCAATAAAATCTTAAAATATGTCTCAGGAAGAAAAATATAAATCCAAATTTTATGTTGTGATGAGACAATGTGCTTCCATGACGTGTTATACTGCAGAGTGTCAGGAGTTACCTTCAAAGCATATGCATTACTACATACATGCCTTGGTATATACTTGCATCTGATTGTTGTAGTAGGATTTAAAGCAGACTAATTAAAGATCTTTTATCTACTTGAAGACTAAAATCCACTATTGCTGGGATTTAAATGCTTGCATTCATTCAAAATTTCTATATTGAATCTCATCCCCATAATTATAAGATTAAGTACTGAGGCCTTTGATAATTGTATCATGAATGTGGAACTGTCATGTATGAGGTTAGTGTTGCTAGTCCAGAGATGGCATGAGAATTACCTAGTCCTCCCACTGTTTAAGAACATAATAGGAAGGCCGTTCCCAGAAACCAAATCTGCTATCGCCTTAATACTGGACTTGATAGTCCCTAGAACTGAAGTGCAAGTTTTTGATATTTATAAGCCGCACTGTTCATGATATTGTTATAGCTGCCTGAACAAGCGAAGGCAGTTTTGTGTCTTCTCCTAAAACACTGTCATATGTGTATGATACTATTCAATGATTGAACACAATCTAATTTTCTCTTAGAACACTTTTGAGACTCCTTTAATTCCAGCACATATTTTATGGAACCCTACTGATATGCTGCCAATTATCCTACATAAAGAATTTCATGATCATTTTATTTCAGGAGAAGGTGCGACTTTTGCCAAAACATATTACTCAGTTGGGAAGTCCAAGAGAGGAGATCCAAGAAAGATCCAGGGAAGCTATGTTAATGTGACAGAAATAGACAGTTTAATGAGCACGCAGTATCAGATTAATTAGAGGCCTAGGAATAATATCAACTCTGAATATAAAAGGACTATTTGAGATATTTTGGGCAATAGGGATGTTTTCAACAACTTCATCTTACCATTTTTATGAGAGTATATTTAGTTTGTTGATATCTATCTCCTTGTATGCACAAACAAATTCTTTCAATAGACTTTGCAATGGAAAACTGGTAAGAGGAGTTTGTAAAATAACAAATAAACAGAGTTTAAGTGGTCTTAGTTTGATATTTTGCCTGATATGAGAATGCCATTTCTCAATTCTGATAATGCTCATTTATAAATTCTTTCTGAATGTGTTGTTTTGTGGGGATAACACTTTTACAAGTATGGGTTTTTAAAGTCAAGTTATAACTGAAATAATCTTTAAAGTGGTTTTTCATAATAAAAACCTTATAATAAGCCAGGGTTCCATGAGAAGTTACAATTGTAAATGAGTGGCTCCAAAATATTCTTTCTTATGAAGCAACACTTGCCCTTGGCTCCAACAAACATATGTGAGCTTTCAGGTGTTCACAATTTACTGGGCATCCACCTTGTTCAAAAAGGCAGACTGGCACTGGAGGGTAATATAGTAAGTAGCCTTACTGTTAACAACCATAGCAATTCAGACTCTCAGTTGCATACTAATTAAGACCCCTAGTTGCAGATTCCAAAACTCCTACTGAAACCAGTTTAAACAACTGAAGAGAATGTATGCCTTCTACTTCCTCATAAAAAAAGTTTGGAATGGCCATATGTACAATACTCAACTCACGCAGAATATACTCTCTTACCCATATCTCAACTTTTACACTATCTTTACTTCTAAGAAATTTTTATGTGCTAGTACTTCTTGGGAGCTCCAAATTTATGTTTCTATGTTTAATTTCAGTTGACACATTCTTTCTTGCAACCAGTATATATACCAAGTTTTAAGTCTCAATTCTCACAGGACCACTATGGGTAACAGAAAAGTGAATGGCTAGGCATGCTTAATCTACACAGTACATATATCCTGTGGATAGGATCAGCACTAAACAGATAGTAATGACTCCCTGGAGAGAAACTGAGCTCATCTACAGAAAAAATAAAAATTTGGCAGACTGGCCCAGCACAGTAACCTAGTGACTAAGGTCTTTGCCTCACATGCGTTGGGATCCCATATGGATGCCAGTTCATATCTCGGCTGCTGCTCCACTTCCTATCCAGCCTCTTACTTGTGGCCTGGGAAAGTAGTAGAGAATGGCCCAAGGCTTTGCCATCCTGCATCTACATGGGGGACCTGGAAAAGCTTCGGATCTGCTCATTCTGGGTATTGCGGCTACCTAGGGAGTGAACCACAGGATGGAAATTCTTCCTCTCTGCCTCTCCTTCTCTCTGTAAATCTGACTTTCCAATAAAAATAAACAAATGTAAAAAAATTGGCAGACACAAATAAAATTCTCTATTTCCATCAGATGCTAATTATTTTGGTAGCAAATGCTACCCTATAATGCAAGATTTGATCTTCTCAATATTACCTATTTCTATAATGATCTTGTGTATAAGACAGTGACACAGAGAAGAATTTTATAATAGATGCAGTTACAGGTTTCATAGACATTAGCAATATCATCCTAGCTATCACTTCTTCCTGAAGGGCCTCAATCCATAAAACTATGGTCTTTCAGAGATAATTCTCCTAACTGAAGTAGTAAGATGTGATAGATTTGGAAAGTGAAGGCAATTAACTAAAAATATTTCAACAACTATAATAAAGTAAGATTTCCACATTACTGGCTGAACTCAACATGTCTCCAGAAATTTTCCATATCTGAGATGGGGTTATGACAAAGACAACCCAATAATTTCTTCACCTTGAGCTGAGATGAAAACGTATATTGGCATCTAAAAGGAAGAAACTGAAAACTCCAGGAATGTGTCTGGGCAGGCAGTCAGGAAAGATCTCAGTGCTTATTAAAGATAAGAGAATTGAGTTGTGCTCCTCCTTCATTCATTCAGGACTATTTATACGGAGGATGGACACTGTGGCACAGATTACCATTAAGCTGTATCCCACTGACAATGAATCTGCATTGCTTGAATCAAGAGTTTCCATCTCTGCACTTTTGATATTTACAATGTGATTTTTCAGGACTGAGTAGTCAGAGGAAGTCTGAATACTGTAAACACCAACTGCAATGAGTTTTTTTTTTCCTCTAAGCTTACCAAGGATGAGATTTAAATGTGTGAGAAAAAAAGTAGGCAGGAATGACTCCATCTAGGAAAGCCAAGCAGAGCTTGGTGGGCCAGGTGAGAAGTCGTGAAAAGGAAACCCAGAGCAATTTCCTTGTGGATGAATCAGAAGCCAATCTTTCTGGAAATGGAAGACTGGGAAGTGCAGTTGCACAGTCTGTTGGGAGAACTGGTGCTTTTTTTACACTTACATCTCATCCAGAGTTGATGAATCTCAAGGACTCTCTCTTGGGTTACCATTGACAATTTTATCTGCAAAAGGGATGATATTCAATGCGGGAAGGTGGCATTTGGTTGCTTCTCCCTCCCAATCTTCCATATATATCTTCAGGGAATTTGATTTGAAAGAAATCTAAATCTGCATGTTTGGACACCTGCCATCGAAGTCACTTCCCTCTGAGAACACTGCTGGCTTCTCTCATCCCCCACCAAGTCAGTCAGTGTCTAGCTTTTTTCCGTAGAAGGCCAATTCCAATTGCAGTTTCCAAACACCTGTCACTGCTGTTCTTTGATTTCATTCTCAAATGCCATAGTGGGGAATCTGTTCAAGCAATCACCACCTCGGATGAACACCCACTGAAATAGCAGCTGCTGGGTAATCTGTATCTATTCCTCCTCCTACCACTGATGTTCTGTGAAGGTATGGAGATATTCAGCATAGTCAGCCTCACAGTGGTGAGCAGAGGAACCACCACTGTCACTCTCCTGACGCTTCCAGGACTTGCATTTTAATCTCATCAATACAACAAGAATGATTTATTGCTCTGAAAAATATGGAATTAAAAATAGGGATTTTTAAAAAAAAATAGAGAGTGTTTTGTGTCCTATAAAACTCCAATCACACAGGCACACTATAAAGCTCCTAAATTCTGCAAAGTTTCCTTAAGATTTTTGCAATGTTCGAAGCCTGGATATAGGAGCGGCTCTAGAATTCTTGTTATGTTGGTTGAAATTTATGGCTTTTCAAATCCATAAAGACAGAAAGTAGATTAGCAGTTGCCTGGGGCTGAGGGCAGGAAGAGGGAGGGACTGAAAATGGGCAGCAGAAATAGCTTTGTGGGATGATGGACAAGCTGTTAAACTAGGAGGTAGTGATGGTCGCACACTGTGTGAATTTACTAACAAAGCATTCATTTCTATCTACAATGAGTGGATTTTATGCTACATGAAATATATCTCACTACAGCTATTGTGAAGAATAGATGGACTGAGGGATGGATGGATTGAGAAGTATGTGACAAAACAAGTAAATATGTTCTTTGTGCATATCAGATGATGAGAATAGATTACTTTGTACAATTATTCAACTTATCTAGTTATATGTAATGTCCATAATAAACTTCAATGAAAACATTTGTAAATAATATTGGTATCCCTGGACTTGATGAAAAGGGTGAGATCTTTTTCTTTGTAAGGTTCTGTGCATTCATACATTGTTTATTTAAACAGCAATAAATGAAAGTTTCTGTTGATGTTACAGATTTAAATAAATATAAGCAAATGACAAAACTTCTTAGTATATTTAATAAAAGTATACAAAACATGACAAATTCTTGAGATATAAGACAATACTAAGTAAACAATTAAGAATTGTAATTAAATGGTTAATTATCATATGATTTCCACATTTCCTGTCCTGTGTTGTTCTAGAAACTTTACTTACATTATCAATATAGTTTTTTTAAATGCTGTTTAAAGCAGACAATAGAAATATCTTCACCTCACAGATAAAGAGGCTGAATCTTACTTGGGTTTAAAATGTACAGAAGCTGTAATCTGAAACATATAGACATTGAAGAACTAATAACTATACTAAAATACAGCAGACACAGTGTTACCTGCTCATATGACAAGGATCACAGCTTTACTAGTGGAATTCTTGCTTGATCCATGATATGAATAAAAATTCAACTGATAGTGTTACAACTATCTTAATCATCCAATAATTCTACCCTGTGTTCCTGCATTTTAAGTATTAGAATAGTATTTTGCATAATTAATCAAAATATCATGTGCTGCTTCTTTGGTTGCCTGGGACATTTTAGCAATTTCAACCGCAAATAGGTGAGGATAGTTACATCCTAGCACATATTTGCATTGCTTCAGCTAGCTTAAAAAATGTCTACTATGTGTTTGTTTCAAAGTGGTAAAATTCATTTTTGAACATTGGCAAAATAGGACAGAGTGGCTGGAAACCTGAGTTAGTTATCAGCTTTTCTGAGAGAACAGTCCAAATATCTTCCAAACATAATACAATGTTAAATATTACTAAGAATACGAAGCCTCTTTGGTGCTAAAATCTCAAGTCAGTAGCCAATATTTCTTCAATCTGATGAAAATAAAACCACCTGTTTTTCAAAAGTTGAGTAACTACAAGGTATGTAAGACGCAGTTGATGAGTGGTCTGGGATTATAGCGGGAAAAGTGAGTAGAAAAAGCACTCCACCACTGCCAGTGTTCATCTGTTTTCTATTTCCTAATTCTCTTTCTTCGACCTTCAGTTCACCTTCAATCTTTGAACAAGGGCACAATACGGTTAAAGAAAGAGTATCATCCTGATCGAAGTGGCTCAGCAGTTTTAATATCAGACCAAGTGGTCTTGGGCCACATCACCCTGAATGCTCCCGATTTCATCTATGTTAGTGTTATTTCCCAAAGCAGGTTTTATGAAAAAAATCATACAATCATTGCCTTTAAGTCAAAGAAACTAATCAACACATGAACAATAAGAACTAGCATGTTCTGAGCTCTATTCTAGTCACTAGAGCTACAGAGACAAGGAGACATCCAATTCTTTAAGACATTCATAATATAGTAAGGAAGTTAGGCTGGAAAACAAATTAATTACTAAGCAATTGAGTAAGAGCAAATGAAACCAAAGTATAGGGCCATATGGCACTGTGTTACACAACAGAAAATATACAGTAATAATGTAGCTTCTACAGACATGATTTTTACTTTAATTATCAGGCCTGGCATACTAGCTAATATTTATCAAGTGCTTTGCATGCATTATCTCAATAATCCAGTAACTACTTTTACAATTCCTATTTCAAAATGAGCAATACCTCAAATGTGCCTGTTAAGTCTGTGTTCTATGTTTTCTTCCTAGAGATCCAGCTGCAAATGGCATCCTTATGCACTTGTCAATGTGTGTCCTTGTTCAACTTTGGCTGCTTTTTCCACCAGGTAGCCTCCAAAATACAGTGTGTGCTCAACTCAAAGTCACAGCTGGTGCTAAAAGATTTCGTTCTGGGGAATCACTTTTCACACATAATGTATGGACCTTGCTCCACGGAGAATGGTTGGTGGGGAGAAAATAGTCATTTTAATAAAAAATGAACAACCCCATATCCTGTTTGGGAATTCACCAAGGATTTAACTCTGATCTGTAGAGAGAAACTTAGTATCTTTTATCAAAGTTGGTGGAGGGGGGGAAGAGCCCAACACTCATTCTACAAAAGAGAAGTAATAATTATTTTAATTTCCATCTTCACCATTCAGCTTCTTCCATTCTTTATTTTTACTTCTTTACTTAAAATTGAGTGCAACTTATAGGACCATGCTTATTTAACTCAACATCAAGCACATCAATTGTTGTGTGTGACAACAACTGTGCTATAGCTATCGTGAGTTTCAATACTTCTCTGCCTCCTGTTCAAATGAATGTATCTCAGGTTCCTAGCAACATACATTAAAAATTTTTTTACTTATTTTTCTTTGAAAGACAGATTTTACAGAGAAGAGAGACTGAGAGAAGTCCTCCATCTGCTTGTTAACCTCCTAAGTGGCTACAAAAGCCAGAGCTGAGGTGATCTGAAGCTGGGAGCCGTGAGTTTCTTCCCAGTCTCCCACATGGGTACAGAGGCCCAAGGATGTGAACAATCATCCACTGCTTTCCCAAGACATAAGGAGAAAGCTGGATAGAAAATGGAGTAGCCAGGACACAAACTGGTGTTCATAAGGGAGGCTGGTGCTCACAGGTGGAGGATTAGCTTGCTAGGCCACTGTACCAGCCCCCAGGAGATATACTGTTATTACTGTGTGTGAGTTACCATTTCAAAATGTTTACCTGACTCCTTCTCCTCCAACCCCATCCCCAGTGATTCCAATTTTTTTTCCATGCCTTTCTATGATAGTCCAGTACAGGAGACACAAAGGTTTGACGAGAACAAGACTTGAAATATGTCATCCTAAACCTTAAGAAGCTTGTCATCAGAATGGGAAAAGGAGGACTACTCATTCCTCTCCTCCTACCTTGCCTGCCTCTTCTTCATTACAAATTCCATTTTATAGCACATTTTACATGCTAGTTTCAAATATATTATATTACTGAAGACACTCAATTGGTCTGAGATGCAGTCAGAACATGAGTTATTATTTGAATTTTGAAAAACCAAAACTGGTCACTTCCCAGCTCTGTCCCTCTGCTGATTCCAATGAGTCCTGCTACCTGCCACAGTCCTCAAGCACACACCTGGGGAAACAAATCTTATCAAAGGCAGAAGCACCAATAAGTACAGGCTGTTTAGAAGGCAAAGGCACCGAGGCTTGTGCGGTGGTTGTGGTGTTGATTTGGTCTCCATTATTTCAGGACAGTTTCCCCACAATGGAGGAGCCCAGATGCACAAATAAGGCAGACCCAGAGTCAAGCAGCTGTTGATGCTGGTGTAAAATGATTAGCCTTCACGCACATGTCAAGGTTTATTCTTGTGGAGACAAGGCAGATAACTCCAAGAGGTTTCACTTTATTGCAAAAATACACATATTGTAATGTAGATTACTTTATATCCTACCAATCTCTGTTTAGGTTTCTTCTAACCAGAGTCGTACTAAAAATAAATCATATGTCACTTGGTAATCTCATAGTAAATCCATTAATTTTCCTTCCTGCTAAAAAGCAATGACATTATGATTTAAGCTATGTTAAGATCACTTCTTGCATGAAAAAAAAAAATGAGTAGAAGGAATAAAGACAGATTAGAATGTAATTACAGGGGCTGGAACATAGCCAGTCCCTTTTAAGTTTGGTAAGGTTGGAGACAGCCAATATCCAGGTAAATCTGGAAGATGAGGATGTGAAACCCAATATGCCACCTCCCACAAAGCCAGGCTTTGTGCAGCAATACTGGGCATGTATGGACTTATACAGCAAATTAAGTAAAAAGCGAAGTTGTCTTACTGGAGGGGCTTCCTCCAGTGGATGGGGTCAAGGGCTCTACATTACGAGCATGCACCCACACAGGCTGTGGCTCAGTTTTTGGGAAAAAACAAGCAAACCTTCTTCCCATAGTTAGAAAGTGCTCAGAACCTCTCCACTTTTGGATGGCTGGGTCCCTCCAATGAACCAAACACATTTGTGTTAGGCCTGCAAGTGGCCTGTAGTAACGCACAGCTGGTGCTCACCGGAAGGCAAAATCTGAAGAAAATTTAACTTGAATAAGGCCAAATGAATGAATCTACAGGGGTAGCATATTCCCCCTCTGCTTTTAACGGCCTTAGACATTAGAAAAACCATAAAAATTTTGGTGGGATCCAAGAACAACCCTGACACCCTCTTAAAGGGAGGGTGTGTGTACTGAGCAGGAAGGGATCTCAGGGTGCAACAGGAGACTAAGAGGAGGTCTGTATCCTAGTCCCGGAGACTCCCGGAGGCCTCCCAAGTGCTTTCACTACAGAAGCGATGGATACCTCGTTTAGGATTGTCAGTATGTACTCCGAAAACCATATCCCGACTGCCTAGGAGATCACAGGGAATATGAATGCCCTCAGAGGCCAAGAACTCTGAGGTCAGTCATTTCCTATTGGATTTCCCACACAGGATGGTAACAGCCCAAAACACTCTTATAGGGTCTGGTGACATTGGAACTACAGCCAGGAGCCCTGGGTGGCACTCAGAGATAAAAGGATTATAAATTTTCTTCTGGACTCAGGAGAAGAGTGTTCTCTGGTCCTTATCTAGTTCCAGCCTTGGCTCCCAGCCCTCTTTACACCGACCATCAGGGTTGCTTGTGAGCCCCCAAATTAGTTCAGATAGACAGAGATTAATAAAGGTCAGCTAGTTGATAATCATGCAGCTTGTACCTTACTGATCAGGCTTTCCATCTGACTTTTCAGATAGACAGAAAGAGACACTGATATATATATAGAAAGTCTGGAACAGTCAGGGAAAAGGCCAACTAGCCTATAATTGCTTAGCCTGTACTTACTGCTCAGGCTCCCTTTTTGCTTCTCCTGGACTTCTTCCTCACTCACTAGGTGGTTGGGGATTTCCCTGCTCATCTGCCTAAAACTTTTCTATTCTTCAATTGCTAAAATGTGAAGATCTGTAAAACCGTGCTTAATCACTATATACTGCAAAGTGTAAATTGTGGCTTAAGATTCTCCCCAGAAAACTTTATCAGTTTGTGACTATTAATGCTAAATAAGATGTACTTGCATAGAAACCTTGATGTTAACTTTGTACTCAGCTGTTATATATGATGGATGTTAATGTTGATCCTGTCACTGTTCCTGTACCACTCTGATTCGGGTTCAACTCAAAAACATGTCAGCTTGGGGAAAAAAAAAAAAAACAGGTTTATACCAGCCGGTTGGGTATAAACTAAAACTGAGATGTAGTAGTTAAGACGTGGTTAAGAACTTGCACTTTCTAACATATTGGTCACTCAATACCATGTTAATTAACTTCATGATGTTGTTGATTTTGATGTCTCTTCCTGTTGTTGACGTTGTGCAGTGGCATCTCATTGGAGGAGATGATACTCTGCCAGCTCTACTTGCAGACCAAGGATGGTCTCCCAATGAAACTGTTCAATTTATCTGGACAATAAGATGCTGGACTTTCTACATGGTCCACGCCCGCACTGAAGGAATCATGACTGGTTATGAACTGTACTACTGTAACACTATGGAGGAATTCAATATAGGGGGTGGGTTTGGGGAGGAGCTGGGGAATCCCAGAGCCTATGAAACTGTGTCATAAAACGATATAAAAAATTTTTTTAAAAAAAGAATTGCAGCAAGTTGAAGAATTGTAAATTCGAGTTGTGATGAGGACTAACTTTGTTACCCTGCTTTACTCCCAACCCTCTCATCTGTAAGACTGATTTCAGCCTGAAATAATCACTTCCTCATTTGGAGTCCACAAAATCTCACTTTACTCTGAAAGTCACTACTCAGTTTTGTATTGCACACAGTACTCATCCTTCATTGTCATAAAATTACGAAGTATTTGACAGTGTGTCTATCCTAGTGATCATATAAAATGTGTGTCTTATTGTATAAATGAGCTGAATTCGCTAAGTGATATTATTTGAATTAAAAACATTCTACTCCAAAGGTTTAATCTGCTCTAAGCACCAGTTCATATTGGGACTTGTACCACTAAGTGGGAATAAAAGACTTATAAACCAGTATATCAAATTAGACTCCGAAAGGATGGAAGAGAAAACAAAATCTTATGAACTGACAACTGTTATAGCTCTTATTTTGTTTGTCCTATGCATTCAGTTGGCAATTTTGAACCATAACCCTAAAACACAACCAGAGCTGAGTCAGACCTGGAACCCATCTGTGATAGGTAGAATTTAATATGACACCCAATGTTTCTAAAATCCAATATATATATTTTTTAAAGATTTATTTACTTTATTACAAAGTCAGATATACAGAGAGGAAAAGAGACAGAGAGGAAGATCTTCCGTCCGATGATTCACTCCCCAAGTGAGCAGCAACGGGCCGGTGCGCGCCGATCCAATGCCGGGAACCAGGAACCTCCTCCGGGTCTCCCACGCGGGTGCAGGGTCCCAATGCATTGGGCTGTCCTCGACTGCTTTCCCAGGCCACAAGCAGGGAGCTGGATGGGAAGTGGAGCTGCCGGGATTAGAACCGGCGCCCATATGGGATCCCAGGGCTTTCAAGGCGAGGACTTAAGCCGCTAGGCCACGCTGCCGGGCCCAAAATCCAATATATTAGCTGTGAAATTTCCTCCCCCTGAATGTAGGCAAGTGCCCTGCAATGTGGGTGGGATAGCATGTTCTTTCTTTTTGTTTGTTTGTTTGTTTTTTCTTTTTTTAAAGATTTATTTATTTTTGTTACAAAGTCAGATATACAGAGAGGAGGAGAGACAGAAAGGAAGATCTTCCATCTGATGATTCACTCCCAAAGTGACCACAATGGCCTGTGCCATGCTGATTCAAAGCCAGGAGCCAGGAACTTCCTCCAGGTCTCTTGGGTACAGGATCCCAAGGCTTTGATCTGTCCTCAGCTGCTTTCACAGGGCACAGGCAAGGAGCTGGATGGGAAGAGCAGTTGCCAGTATTAGAACCAGCGCCCATATGGGATCCCGGCACGTTCAAGGCAAAGACTTCAGCCACTGGGCCACCTCGCTGGACCCAGGATACCATTTTCTTCATTAGGTTAACGATCAGCTGACATTAAGTCAATAAAAAGTGATTATTCTGGATAAATCTGACCTAATCTGCTGAGCTGTTCAGAAGGTGAAGCATCAGAAACAAGCTCCCAGAAAGGTTTGGAAGAAAGTCAACATACAGGTGTGAGAAAAAAAGGCCCCATTAAGGCTGCCTTGGAGCTGAGAGTGACTCCTGCCCAATAGCCAGCAAGGGAAGTGGTTGAGTGCTGTTGGAACTTAAAGACAACTGCCGATGGAAAAGCCGAAAAAGTGGAGTAAAGTCTGCAACAATATCACCACTTTCTGAGCAATCTTCTTTCTAATGATATTTTTACATTCAATAATGTCTATATTAGTAAACTACATACACAAGTGGATTTAAGTCCTCTGAGTTTTATTTCGCTACTTCACTAGTACTTGTCAAATCAAAACACCTAAAAATATGTCTTTGGGTTATAAAGAAACCTGGTCTGGAGGGGAATATAAATGCATTTCTCACTGTCAGGCTATGCCTAAGATTTATTTTTTTAAGATATAATAGCTGTAGCCATATTTTTGTAGTGATAAAAAGAAATCCCTTTAGTAATCCCTACAAAATCCTAAAGGGCTAAAAAGCAATGGAGAGGATTTCTAATGGTAACTTATAAATCCTTTTAGAGAACATCATGGTTTCAAATAATTTTTTTTAAAAATGCTTATGATTGAGAGTAGTATTATTTAGAAATCCTTCAACACTCTGAAGGGCACTTGAAAGAATTTCACATTCAACTTTCAAAGATAAAATGAAGTTATGTTTGTGTTGGTCATGGGTACTAAGAAACTGCAGTCATGAGAGAGATCTATGTACTTAAAGGGTTTGCTAGAAATTCAGTGACTATTTATTTATGATAACTTCCATCGGACTCATCTCTACATCTGCTGTAGCAGGCCAGGATCTCACCACTCAGAAGTTGGTGTCTTCAAGCAAATTTACAAAGAAATTCAACTCCATGAAACTATTAATCATTCGTGTGAGTTATACTCTCTGGAATTCCAAACAAGAACGTCCATGTGAATGCATTTCCATTATTTGAAGGGAACTGTTACTATTACTAGCTTTCATAGACTATATACCAATATGGCCAGGTATAAATTGTAAACATCGATCCAAAGATACATGTATGATATTGTGGGCTTATTAACACTGAGAGAAGTCTAACCCCAAGGGGCCATCAAAAGGAGAAACTGGTAATTTCCCCATACACACATATTGATTTAAAAATAAAATCACAATAAGATAGAAACCTGGATTATTAAGAAAAATAAAATGCTCTTTTTAAAGATTTAATTAGTGAACGGATACATTAAGAAAACATCATTTTATCAGAATGTGCTATAAACTAGTTTATAGCATCATGTTGCGCTTAAGACACATTTTCCATTCAATGTTCAGAAAATAACCAGAAGTCTAGATCTCATCTATTGAAAGAAATACAAGTGGAGATCTGGGGACCTTATACTGATTTTCTACAGTTGTGAGTTAATGAAAGACAGGCATTTTTTAAAAAGAAGAAATTAATAATGGGAAGTAGAAGCATCAAATCATGTGTGATGCCAACTAAAACTCCAGGGAACAAACTGTAACAATCCATCTGCCACACGATCTGAAGACGCAGTGTTTGGGATATGCTTCCCAGAAAAGCACTCAAGTATCTAGCACTTAGTACAGGATCCTAAAAGTCTCTGATCATATTGAAGGAAAATCACATTTTTCCAGTCTAAACATTCTTCAAAATAATAGTGAAAATGATAAGAAAAACACATTACACAATGGGAAAGGGTTATCGTGAAAATTAAATGAGATAATAAATTCCCTTATCTCACAGCTATCATAAAATGAAGTAGGTCTGGGGCCCGGCGGCATGGCCTAGCGGCTAAAGTCCTCGCCTTGAACGCCCCGGGATCCCATATGGGCGCCGGTTCTAATCCCGGCAGTTCCACTTCCCATCCAGCTCCCTGCTTGTGGCCTGGGAAAGCAGTTGAGGACAGCCCAGTGCACTGGGACACTGCACCCGCGTGGGAGACCCGGAAGAGGTTCCAGGTTCCCGGCTTTGGATCGGCGCACCGGCCCTTTGCGGCTCACTTGGGGAGTGAATCATCGGATGGAAGATCTTCCTCTCTGTCTCTCCTCCTCTGTGTATATCTGGCTGTAATAAAATGAATAAATCTTTATTAAAAAAAATGAAGTAGGTCGATATTTATCCTCTCAGGAACATTCATTATTTTAATTAGCATAAATTCCCCCATTAAAAATAACTTCAATCTTCAGAGCACCATTATTATGTTTACAGAAAACTTATAAAGATAGTACACCATTCTTATATACCTTACATCCAGTTTCCTCTATAGTAATAATTGCATCAGGATGTATACTTGCTACAGTAAATGACTCGATATTGATATACTGGTGTAGTAACAAAAGCCCACATTTAATTCAGATGGCTTTGTTTTTTAGCAAAAGTTCTTTTTCTATTTCAGGATCTCATTCAGGAGAGCCCATGATCTCCTTAGTCCTACAAATATGACTTAGACTTTTCTTGTTTTGATGTCGGATAATTTTGAGGTACACTGGTGAGATAATTTGTAGATCACTGCTCATTTCACCTTGGTCTGTGTTTTTCATAATCACACTGAGTCGTAGGCTTTGAGAGGAGTTTTCCAGAGATGAAATATCACTTTCCTCTCATTATATCAAGGACCCATACGATCCATGTGACTTAGAACTAACTGTTCATGATCATCTTACCCATCTGGCTAAAACAACACTTGTTAGGTTTCTCAGCTGCAAAGCACTGTTCTTACCATCCCTCTTTTGCAACCTGCATGCTTTGGAGGAAAGTCACAATACAGAGACTGCATTTGAAGAGTGGGCAACTTTGGAACAGTCATTTGTCCTCAACCGAGTTCTGGCTATAAGAAGTTCTTTACATTGGCTCGTCTGCCTTCAACTCCGTCAAAGAAGTGTGTTGTCTTTTTTGGAACACTGCCTTAATTTCTGGTAGCACAAGATGCTCCAGGCTCATCTAGTACATTTCCTGTTCCATTTCTAGAATTAGGAACTTCTCCAAGGAGCTACTTTTATTTGAGATCAGCAACAGAAACCAAGATCTAGGCATAAAATATGTTTGTTAGAACTTAATGAAATACATAAGAGAATATTTCTAAAACTTCATGGGAAAATGAATTTGAAAGATATTTTAATTTTTGCACAAACTTTTTTTTGGATGGAGTAGTTATCCGATCTATTGGTAAGCTACCATTTACAATGCTCATTCCACATATTGGAGTGCCAAGTTTGATGTTCTGGCTCCACTCCTAATTTTAGCTCCCTGCCAAGGCAGATCCTGGGAGGCAGTGATAATGACTGACATCATCACCTGGAGTAATATACAGATTAATTTCAGTATTGAAAAAGAATCTTCACCCATTCATCTCTGCCTCCTGCTGTACTTCTGAAAACCATTAAGACTATCATTTCTAAATTTTACCTTTAGCAAAATGTCTTAAATTGGAAGCATGTGTAAGCCTTTGAGACGGACTACTTTCACTTGGTGATATGCATCCCTGAGTGTGCAGTAGCAGCAAGTGGGCATCAGGAGCATACCGGCATTCATATCTAGGCACGTTACCATGAGATGCAGACACTGAGAATCCTGAAGGCTGTCCCAAGTGCAGACTCTAAGAACTTTGTAAGGGCAGCCTGCAATTGCTGATAACAATTTTCAATAATTTTTGGCTTTTTCTATGACACAATACTAGAAACTTAGCATATAAGGTCTTACCTAACCTTGATTACTATTATTTTTTACTTTGTGAAAACTCATGAACAGGGACCCAGAAAAATTAAGTAACTTGTTCTAGCACTCACAGTGAGGTGCCAGTATTGTGATGCAGCAGGCTAAACTGCTGTGTGTGATATAAGCATCCTGTATTATGCCTATCTGGCTCAAACTTGGGGCCTTGCTACCCTCACCGGAGACCTGAATGGAAATGTCAGCTTCTGGCTTCAGGCTGACACAGTCGCAATTGTTGCAGTCATTTGAGAAGTGAGCCAGCAGACAGAGGTCTCTGTCTGTCTCTGTCTCTGTCTCTGTCTCTCCTACTCTGTCTTTAAAACAAACAAACAAAAACATACATAAAAAAACCAAAGGATTCACATTGAGAAAGAAAGACGCAAAGTCACCCTGAAACTAGCATACACAGTGTTTTTCACTCTAGGGCAATCATACAATTTGAAGCAGCATACTTCATTGTGCCAAGCATTTAAAATAAATATGTATTCATTTGTTTAGTTTTTTTCAAACGGAAGTGTCTTATAGAAAACTAGATGCAGAAGCTTTGGAAAACTGTACTGGATATTTACCTACACCACCTGGTCAAGCACTGCAGATTTTCTTGAAAAAGTTATTGCTTTATTTTAGTTTTTTGGTTTTGTTTTTACTTTTTCCAGATTCTGTGCTAAGCAGTAAGTTCAATTCCTGATTGGTTTAGCTAATACACCATATTATCCCAAGTGTGCTTGGCAGCTTAACAAAATGACTGTATTAAACCATAACTAGAGAGCAGGATAAGAACTGACAAAAGCATTTGGACCTTGCTGAGAGTAAAGTTGTTGATTCATGTCAAGGCAAAGACCAATAGCCCAGCTGTTTATTACTTCTAGAAAGCTAATCCAAGAAATCAGTGCTAATGTGTTTTATAGGGAGAGTTTAAATCAATTTGAAGACTGATTCAATACAACCAAATGGCATATTAAAATAGAAACACAAACACATAATATTGAGAACCACATTAAGTATCTTGATGTTAACCCTTCATTTTTTGCATATAACAATAATAATTTGAGGTTAAGACAGGCAAAACTTGAATAATTTTATGTGAGAGTGAAGACTGAATTATTCAATGTTGGGAGAATGTGCTCCAGGATATACTTGTACGCAAAACTTTCCTGCTGGCTTCAGTGATATGAAGACTTAGGCTGGGCATGTCCTCTGTTCTCAAACATTCATTTTGTGCATGTTTCCTAAGCTAGAGAATATTATGCAAAAAGACATGACACGTGACTTAGTATAACTTACTGATGTGACCAAGTGACTTACTATAATTTACTGACCAAGTTATCTGAATATATAATTGAGTACTCTCTTGATTAGGTATGGAAATGTTAGAATGTTCAGGTTTGATAGTATGTTTCTTTGGACTTAATATCTATTGTTCATCAAATATCCTACCTCTTGATCCTGTGGGGAGTATAGGGAAAGGAAAGTGAAAGGCATTGCTTTGAGGAATGCCATCCTGATTTTCTTTTGATACGTTACTTAAAACTACACAGAACCATGTTAGGTTGATAAGCTCTCTTGACCTTTTTAATAATAAAAGTGATGCAAAACTCAATAAAATAATAATGCTGGAGTTTATTCATTCCAGAAATGAAAACTTGAGAAGACTGTGGGCAAGATATTGAGTCTTAACTCATGGACAGATATGTTTTTATACCCTTGAAAGTTTGCTACACATTCCAATTCAATTTCCTAAGTTATTCAATAAATCCATTTTCTAGTTAAATTTGCTAGAGTCAGTTTTGTAGTTTACTGACAACAAAGTATCAAGACTGATCACAGAACCAATAACAAATTCAGTTACCAATTTCTGCTAAAGTGCAGAGAACTAATAATCTCATTGTGTGCATGAAGTATTTCCTCGCCAAAATGCATTTTTACAACTTTCCCTCCTTTGCAAATCAAGTTTGCTGAGGCCAGATGAGGCTTAATGAGACAGAATATGGAATATCCTGAGAGTTTCCAAAGATGGTGTTTCCTCCTTTGGCTGGCATGCTGGGCTGCAATCCCATCTGCTATCTTGGTTAGTGGGTGCCAGTGCAGACCAAGCAAAGATGCTCATGTGAGTGAGTGGTAAATAGCTCCATAGCAACCATTACTTTCCTCCAACCCACTAACCATTGCCTCAACTCACTTTGTCTGGCTCCAATGGAACATCCTGTTTCTCTTATGCTTTAAAGTGTTGGACATAATCTGTATTAACACCAACAAAAGAGATTTCAGGTAAAACACCATTTACAAATGGTGAAAATGCAGATAAATGTGTGAGAGATTGACTTTGTGTGAGTGATTTGTTATTTGGATCATGTTCTACTAGCAGGAGGAAAGAAGTGTTAGTGCTCAACACAAGAGAATTATGTCTTTTTCAGAAGTGAAAATATTAGGACCCAGAAGAAAACAGAAAGAAGAATGAGGGTAATACAAGCTGAAATTGATCATCCCTTTTCTACCTCATACGAAGGCTTAAAAACCCAATTAAATTTCAAGGTGAGTTTCAAAGCAGACAAAATATATCCCAACCACATAAATAGGAACTAAGGTCTCTGATAAAATAGCCATCATCTACTTACACGAGTGTGAATTACCCTGATCTTAGAGACTTCAACCTCTCATAGCCTTTAGACTGGTCCAATCAAATGAAATATCCTGAGAACAAACTTACAAGGCAATGCCACAGACTAGAATCACCCAGGCTTACTAGTTTTCAGCTACAGAGACTCTGTGTGGTAATAAATCCTGGTATTGTGTTTGTTTACTTGGTTTTAATAAATCCTGGCTTTTAGCTGTTAAGTGTTAGGATGCTTTTTGTACAACAATATGCAATCAATGTATTAACCCCTAGTACCTGAATCACACTAAATATTACAAAAATAGCAACCAGCAACAGTGGTATGCTAGTAGTAGCAGCAACTATACAAAGGCTACTAAATGGGGTGGGGCTGAGAAATGGTTACTTGTGTAAGGAAAAGGAGAGTTTGATATCTGTAGTCCTCATGCCCAAGAAGATACAATAACTTACGTTGGACATCCAAACATATTCCCTTCATTATTCTAGGCTCAAGGATAATTAGAGATAAAGTGAGCATGGTACAATTTAACAGGGTTTAGGTTCTGGTGGGTAGGTAATCTAGGAGGATATGTCACCAGGTCTGTACTCAATTGACTTTATCCAACGAATGAGCAACCTACAAATCTCTTGATCACAAGAACTCCAGTTATTAGTATGTGTTCATGCTAATAATCATGGTGGCAGCAGCTGGTCCCCCATGATAGTATCCAAAAGTATCTGCAGATCAACTTTTATTTCAGAGGCAAGATCCTAAGAGATTTCCTGATTTGAGTTGAGATATTTGTGACAAAGCCCTCTAAGTTAGATTTCAATTTCTTCAGGTTCTGATAGCTGAATCACACTTTCCAGGTAAAACAAATGGAAGGAGTTAAATAATGGAAAAATCTTCAAAAATAGGACTGAGTGATAATAGGAAAGACAGTTCCAATTATTTTCTCTTTTCCTCTCTCAAACATGAGTTCATTACAAATCCCAGGCAGCAAAAAGGAAAAAATAATATATTTCTAATGGAGTTTGGTGTTTCCAAATCATGTTGAACCATGATCAGGAAAAAAATGTAAAGTTTATATTGATGGATTTAAAAGATAGAATAGCAATTTTAGAACCTATAATTTTCACATCTATTGATTTGTACTTGGGATATGTATTTCTGAATTTCAATATCTGATACAACAAATAATATATCAAAAGTACTGGATTTATGCCTCTTATTATAGCTTTATCCACATAAAACAAGAGAGAATGAAGTTCTCTGGCATAGCTAATATTAATGTTACACAGAAGAATTTTATCAGGAATGTTGCAGTATTTATTGCTAAAACAATAAGGTTTTAACACTTCAAAAAATAAAACATACAATTGCAATTTTGAGTCAGTGTCTGAACACACTGGAAGCCAGAAAAACATGGGCTGACATTATAGACAACAGGCATATAATAAAATGAGGCTTATGGGAGACAGCAAATAAGCCAGTTAAGAAGCAAGGAGGGACAATGATAATTTGATGTACCACCCTCTTAACTAAATTGTCTATGCGAGTCACAACATTTTTGACTTACTTTCCATTTGTTATGAGGCCACAATATCCATTTTATTGGTGTAAGAGTCTTAGGAATTACCACTCTACAATGCCGTATTCTCTGGGAAGGATGAAGCAGGCTTCAGATTTATTTGTTTTCCTTGCCATATAACAAGTTTCCATAAAGCTAACGGCTTAAAACAACACAAATATCCCTGGCCACTGCAGCCGAATCCTCTGCCAAAGGTATCACAAAACAGAAACGAAGGAATCAACTGGCTGCCTCCTCTTTTGAAGCTGTGGCAAAGAAGAGCTACTTGCAGATGCACTTGCATCACGGGAAGAATTCATGTCCTTGCTCTTGTCATTTTTGTTCCCATTCATTCTTCCAATTTTTGGCTCAGGATAACTCTTAGTACCCACAGGTAACTCTCAGGCTCTACCACATGGCTATATTCACAAGGCAGTTGCCTTGCCAGTGCAAACAGAAGAAAGGTATCCAGAGATTTCAATGTCTGATTTTTAATCGCTTATCACTGAACTCATTTTTAAAGAATTTGCCTAATTAGGACAGCCCTATACATAGTCGAGAGTTGAAAATTAGAGTACCACAGAGACTGAAATGTGGACGTCTCTTAGAACCATAACCCCCATGTAGGCATACCATTTGCTGGGGGTTTTGCATAGGGCAGCATGAGCTGGAACCAGAAAACATGGCAAGGTCCAACTTTTTAATATGGGGAGAAAAGTTTCCTAAGGACTCTGAAAGCTCAAATACCAAGACTAACTGACACTACTTTGATCCTACAATAAGAGTAAGGCCTTGCTGGATCTGAGTTTGGGTCAAGAACTAGGAGAAATGTGTTAGGTTCAATTCTTTAATGAAAAGACTCAGACTGAATAGCTTTATCTTACTTGGTGACAATAAGCTGACGACAAAATTGCAGTTATCCAGGAAGAATTCCAATCATTCCTTGATAATTCCCTAGAAAATGCAGCTTGGTTGGCATAGGGCCAATGGTAAAGCTGAGTCTAGACCTATTGTAATAAATCAGTGTGCTATAATCAACTGCCAGAAAGAATGAGAATTTTACTAAACCACTTATCCAAGCAACATGATCGGTTTAAGCTATGGCAGACTCTTCTTGTGCTGAATATTACTGAAATAAAGTGGCAAGTTTGGAGGGTTGTTTGGCTTTTGATAACAATGATGACAAAATGTTTATGGAAAATAGCGATTCTAATTAAAGTAAGGCAATGCTGGTGAATTTCATGGAGAAAAAAAAGATACCTTAACACATCATTGGTGGGAACGCAAAGCAGTACAACCTCTATGAAAAACAGTTTGAAAATTCTTCAGAAAATTAAAAATAGATTTATGGCCTAGCTATCACACTCCTGGGAATATATCCAAAGGCAATGAAATCAGCATATGACAGAGATACCTGAGCTCTCATGTTTATAACACCTCAATGCACAATCCCAGAGATGGAACCAATCTAGATGTGCATCAGCTGATGGCTGGATACAGAAAACGCGGCACATACACATGATGGAGCAGTACTCAGCCATATAAAAAGGATGAAACGGTGGCATTTGTATCTGGGGATCATTATACTAAGTGAATTAAGCCAGACCCAGAAAGACCATTCACACATTTCTCCTATTTGTGGAGGTTAATGGAGAGTATAAACATTGTGTGGATGTCATGCCAGTGAGTATTTAGTTACAAATAATACTTCACTGAATCATGCCATGGAAATAAAAATACACTCTTCTTTTCCCACAGTCTGACTACTGTTAGGAATACCCCACGTTGTGATATGTATACCAATGCTTTCAAGAAAAATTCATATACATATTCATGTATGTGAATCAAGATGCCTACATTTACAGTGAATGTGGCAAAATCTTTTTAAAAAATCTTGAAGAAACAAAGAAAAGAAAAAATTAAATAACATATAAATCAGGAAGTGGGGGAGGTAGCTGTTTTGTCCCATACAGAGAGATCTTCCCAGAGGAAAGACGCCAACCCAGAGGGAAGCAGATCAGAATGGCATGTAATTCACAACCACACAGAACAAATGGACCCAATTCTTCCTAAAGTCTTGATAAAGGTGTTTTTCAATTCTCAGGGAGGTGTTAATAAATTCTGTAATTTTTGCTTAAACAAGTTGACATGAATTTTTCTTCTATCCACTGAATGAGTCCTAAATAATACTACTTGAAAATGACTATGTTTTTTATAAAACATGAGTAACATAATATTAACACATTGTCGACAACATATTATCACATTTCACAGCAAATCAGGCATATTTAAGAGAATAAAATCTTAATACGCAGCTCATTTTAAGGCTGTCAAAATGCTGTTATCTATTTGCCACTGGTTCCTTTCTTTCCTTTTGGACAAAGTATCATACTGCCTACATTGATACAGTGTTCACCAAATACCACTATTGTTATGTGTTTTTAAAAATAAGTCATACAGAAAGGAATGAAAGCACTTCAACTCATTTAATTTTCCACACGACACATTAATTGAGGAAGGGATTTTAGGTTTGGCCTTAATCAGAAGCTGCCTTTATTTTCACTTGTTCTGCAATGAATTCTAGTGTATTATGACCAAAGTACATTTTGCACATCATCTGAAAGCTCAATAAGCAAAACAGAAAATCTTTCCAAGACTCACTTTTCCCCATACTAATATTTTTCTAATACATGTTATCAGCATGGGGAGGACCAGTCCTGTGACTAATGGCAGCTTTTCCACTGCCCATCCTCAGGTGAATGCTAATGTTTCTCTTCTGAGGCAGAGTTTGTGCTTCATCTCCTAGTCTGCAATTGTGGAAATTTGCATCCCTTGTAAAGAAACTAGCACAGATATTGGAAGACAAAAATCATCCAGGGACATGTTCTAGTCTTTAGAGACCTGAAGTGATCCTGAATTCATCTTGTCCCACTAGAGTAGTCAAATCACCAATTGATGATGAAAACAACTCAGCTCTTGGGCTCCAGATTGTTATGTTTTAAAACTAGAGAACGTGAGACTCAGAGATGACCTTCCTTGCCTGGGGTCACAGAGTCCAGACATGGTATTCTTTTTCATTTCCTGTGTTCCCTTTACAGTCATTTACTGTTTCTTTAAAACTTTGAGGACCAGGTCTAGAATATTGCAGAATATGCTCGATGGAGGACAGAAACTGTGGGACAAAAGGGGCTGTGAAATGAACACAGCTGGAGCCTTGTTCCTTGTCATGATTTTCATTGGGTTTATCGACTAAGAGTTTCAGCTCATAAAGCACAAACCCTAGTTATTGAACTGATTTAAATCATCTCCAGAAGTGGGTGATGTGTAAAAATCACCTGTAGCTAACAGAATAAGTTAAAAGAAATCCTCCCTCACATACTCCTCATGCTGTAGCATTATTAAGTCATGGTTCATTTTCTTGGACTTAACTGGATTATGAAATTCCAATACATTATACACAAGGTCAATTTTATACTGTATGTGCAACTGCAACTAGCCTAGGTGGTTTATAATGCCATAAGTGATACGATTTACTACGTGGGAATAGTTAAGCTTGAAATGAAAAGGAAAAAAAGGAAGTGGTATGTTTATAGGGCATGTGGGATACACCAAGAATAGGCTCAAGATTAGAAACTGTAGAGCCTGGTTATCTCAGACTGCTTGCTAACTCTAGATGACATTGAGCAAATCAATCAGCTGTGAGAACTTTAATTTCTTCATAGGTAGTTTGAAAAATTCACCACTAAAATCAATTAGGGTTCTATATGGGGAAGATTTTTAAAAGTACAGTGGACATTTGAACGTCTGTGCTGTTAACTTTTACTCTGTTACTGGTTAGGGGATCTATTGCTTTCCTAATCCATCTGAGTTCTGTCAGCTGCCAATCCAGTTATGCCTCATCTAACAGAATATCCTACCTCTACTTCCCTCTAGTCACATTTATGAAGACCAATCATACTCTCTTTGGGAAACCTGATTCACTAAAAAAAAAAAATGGCATGGGGCCTCCAGTGACCATCTTGCTATCAGATGAAGAGCTCTTGTAGAATAATTCAGTCAGTCCTGCCTCCTCTATTTCCACCCCCCCCCCCCAAAGATGAGATGAATACTAACTAGGAAGAGACACATTGTTTCCAGGTCCTCATGTAAGAAGCTTGGAAGTTTCTCTTCCATCCTACCAAGTAAAAAGCCAAACAAACTGAAAAATCCAAAACAAATCTTTGATTAGTACTGGAAGTGATATCAGGGAAAAGTGATGCCCTCACATTTGTAAAGATATACAGGCAGATGGACACACAGAATGACAACACAGCTGAGCAAACAGCTTCACAGGAGAAAACATGGCAGGGGAATCTTAACAAAGATTTCTGATTAGCTCAAGGCCTGGTGTGGACAGGTTTGAGAGTTCAGAACATCAAGGGGTCCTAGGCATAGAATTTTCACTGTTTTGTGACTTTTACCAGGATTTCTCCTAAAACCGTTAAGTGAGAGGAAAATCATTTTAATACATGCCAGAAATTTCTGTTCTTAACAAGTTCTTCCCCAAATAAAAGTAGAGTAGAGGCTAACTGCCAGGATTTTTATCAAAGCCTAACTGGCATGGGTGGAGAGGGATATACACAGCCCCAGCTTACTGCAGTGCCCTAGGGTCAGAGGCTACAAATGACATACACTTGTGAAGTTCACTATCCAGAAGCACAGGCTCACTGAAACACTGAGTTCTAGTCTTAAGACACTTGAATTTACCTCATAACTCACTCCCACATTACTATTTATGCATTTATATCCAGAACAAACTAGAACAACAACAACAAAGACGAATGACAGAAGACAACAAATTCAGTTAAGGGACCAAGAAATGAATAGAGATTTCTCAAAAGAAGAAACACAATGGCCAACAAAGTTAGGAAAAAATACTTCTTATCACAGCCATTAAAGAAATGCAAATCAAGGCTACAGTGAGTTATCATTTCACTTATCAGAATGGCTATTTTAAAAACATCAGAAAGTGACAAATTTTGGCCAAGATACAACTCTGACACACTTCTAGTGGGAACTTAAATACAGGCACTATGAAAAACAGTATGGATTTTTCCAAAAAACTGAAAACAGGACTTCCGAAAACTGCTGCAACCTGGCAACTGGATATAAATCCAAAAGTCACAAATTCAATATATCAGAGTGATGTCTGTTCCACCATGTTCACTATAGAACTATCCATAAAAGTTAAGACAGAATCAATCAAGCAATTGTGTTCCTATTTAGAGGTTATTTGTGAATATAACCCTTAGTCCCCACATGAAGGGTAACTAGAAACTGAATTTAAGAAGTTTACCTAGAAAAATGGTGAAAAGGCCCAAAAGATAGAAGATATTCATGTTAGTTTTGTGGATTACATGGGCTTTAATTAAAGCCATTATTATAATTTTGAAAGGGGAACCTGCAAGAAACTCCTCTAAGAGGAGACACTGCCAAAATGTAGCTAAAAAAGAAATGTCTCATTGTACAGATGAGGAAGAAAAAGACAGGGAAAGTTGTGCCCAGATTTTGAGATCCCCAGAAGTCATCAGGAGTCTGGAATCAATGCAAACGCATAAGGGCAGTTTATTCAGGATAATCTGGGCTCCCAGCCATCACCCAGTCCACTGGTGTGGGGGAGGAGAGAGTGCCCCAAGGTGGGACAGCACATGGTTTTTATATACTTCAGGCCAGTTCCACACAATTCCACAATCATGATTGGTCAGTTTAACTGTTAACTTTTTTTTTTAAAGATTCATTGATTTTATTACAAAGTCAGATATACAGAGAGGAGAAGAGACAGAGAGGAAGATCTTCCGTCCAATGATTCACTCCCCAAGTGAGAAGCAACGGCAGGTGGGCACCGATCCGAAGCCAGGAACCTGGAACCTCTTCCGGGTCTCCCACGTGGGTGCAGGGTCCCAATGCATTGGGCCGTCCTCGACTGCTTTTCCAGGCCACAAGCAGGGAGCTGGATGGGAAGTGGAGCTGCCGGGATTAGAAACGGCGCCCATATGGGATCCAGGGGCGTTCAAGGCGAGGACTTAAGCCGCTAGGCCACGCTGCCAGGCCCTTAACTGTTAACTTTTAAAAAGAGCAGGTTGGCAGGCTTCTATTGGTAGGTTTGAAACAAACAACTTTCAAATAACACAAACTGGTAGTCTGTTGGGGTAGTAAGTCTTATCTGAAAAGCACACCAGCGGCTTCTTTTCTGAGGAGTGCTCTGCCCACGTGACCTGTCAGATATCATGTAGACTGTCAGGCCTGGAGTTCAAACGACTCCTCAGCCAAGCAAGCAAGGAAAAAACCACAAAAGCAAAAAACACTGAGGCTCCTCAGGAACCCTTAAGAGGTCCCCTTAACAGGAAACACCACTGTAACATGGCTAAAAAAGAAATGCCTCAAAGTACAGATGAGGAAGATGGAAAAGTGGAACCTGAGAGATGCTTCTCTAACAGGAGACAACACCATAATACAGCTAGAAAAGAACTGGCTTATACCACAGATGAAGAAAATGCGAAAGAACGTGTGAGAGACCCTCCTAACAGGAGACACCATTCTAACACAGCTAAAAGAGAAATGCCATATACTACAGATGCGGAAATTAGAAAAAGAAGACTCAGGAGAGATTCCCCTAACGGGAGATGCTATTGTAATGTGGATAGAAAAGAAACTAAAGCTTACCGTGTTAAAACAGTAAAATACCAGGACTTCTCTGAGTCTTCTAGTGAGGTAAATAAGGATGGGATAAAAGAACAGTTAAATATCAGCCCACACTGGCTCACTCTGAAACCTGATCAAGGACTTGTCCTGGTGTTTGATATCCCCCTGGAGACCTCATGAATTATGATTGCTTTTCCCAACCATACTTAGCAAAGAAAATAATCAACCTGTATATGAGAATCTAGACTTTAATACCATCACAGCATTTAAGAAAGCTTGTGCACCCTATGGACCCACTTCTTCAGATGTATGGGAATATTTAAATAGCTGAAGCCAGGGAGCAAACTGGATTCCTTATGATTTTGAAGTAATAGCAAAAATAGGACTTTCTCCTTCTCAATATTTACAGTGCAAAATGTAGAGGAATGATACAGCTAAGGAAAAACTGCAATCCTTAGGAGAATCAGGCTGGCAACTCCCTGGAGGGAAGCAACTGATTAAGATATGTTGGTGGAGATGGGCAGTGGACTACTACAGAGGAGCAAACACAACTACCTCAAGCTGTGCTCACCCATATACAGGACGCAGCACTGTGGGCATGGGAGAAAGTTGAAACTGGGTCTGAGTTTGTAGGACAGCAAACACACTGGAAGGAAATGAAGAACCAAAAAAAAAATCCCTAAAAATCTAAAAATGTAGATGGAAATCTCGATTTGGAACTTATCTATGAATAACTGAAGCAAAAGAAGTGCTTACATATCCAACAGTGGTTATGTATTGTGATATCAAGATTATCAAAATACTATCCCATCATGTCAAGAATAATGAGTACATTAATCAAATATCATTAGTAACTTACAGTTAAAATCAACTGTCCGGAATGGGATGGACAATGAGTTGATCAGTATTTGTAGCAAAACCTACATGAAATAAAGCTAATCTATCATGTTGCAAATAAAAAAGCTCAGAAGTAGTCATATTTTTACAAGTCTTTTCACTCATTATTTTATTCTCTCTTTAATAATAATAACATAATGATAACTTCCGTGGCAACTAAATAACAAAGATAAGCTGCTCTATGAGAATACTTTGAACCTATAAAATAGTGATACACCCTGCCCTGAGTAGGAATTCATTACTTTATTTTTCAGGATCCCACATAGTTGAGACAGTGGAGAAAATACACCAAACAGAAAGAAAAATCATGATGTATCTTTCACTGAATTTAAAAACAAAATAGGTTCCAGCATGATGGCCTGGTGGCTGAATCCTCGCCTTGCATGTGCCGGGATCCCATGTGGGTACTAGTTCACAGCCCAGCTGTTCTACTTCCATCCAGTTCTCCTGTGATTGGGAGAGTAACGGAGGATGGTCCAAGACCTTGGGACCCCACACCTGCATGATGGACCTGGAAGAAACACCTGGCTCCTGAATTTGAATCAGCTTAGCTCTAGCCCCTGTGGCCACCTAGGGAGTGAACCAGCAGATGGAAGATCTTTCTCTCCGTGTTTCCTTATCTCTCTGTATATCTGCCTTTCCAATGAAAAATAAAATGAATGTTTAAAAAATGAGAACTATTTTGTGTTTATTTTGACACATAGCAGATCCATCATAAAACAGAGCTAAGTTCTTTGTCTTAACAGAGCTAAGTCCTTTGTCTTAATCTATGTGAAATCCTCACACCATATCAAATACCTGAATCCCACCAGCTTCATGGTTTTCTTAAGTCAAAGAAGACTTGAGAACTGCAATATAGGCAGTGCCTAGAACTACTTGGAAGTAAATGGAAAATGAAAAGCATCTGTTTAAATTGTGCCTTGGTATAGATATTTTAATTCATCCTCTAATGTGATTCATTGGAATTTCACATTAAATGAACATCTTAGCTTTCTCTGGTTCATAATGATACATTAAAAAAAACTGGAAAATTCAAGCAGTAAATTTCCTATGTTGCTATTCCAAACACTTCCCAACATATACTCATTTATTAACCTCAATCAGAAGTTAAGTTTCTGATTCTAAAATTCACTGTGCCACAGAATTACATGGGCATTTCAATGAATGCAGATACTCTCACCGAGGCAGAGTAAAAACAGGAAGGCTGGGATATTAATTGCAATTCACACATTTTATTGTGGTTTCTGAACTTATTTGGAGAATTACCCAAAGGAATGGGTTGAGAGACTCCAAGATAGAATCTGACTCATCTCAATGTTTTGACTTCACAAAACAAAACTCAAGGAAATAACTTCAGATAGATGTGTCAACAATTTCCTGTGAAATACCTTCCAGCGACACATCCCTATCACTCAAAACTTATCCAGAGCGGCAAGCAGCTTCCCAGTATCAAACATTGCCAGACTTTAATGTAGGGAATGCAAGATAAGTCGTGTTCTAATTAATCATTTCTTTCATTTCAGAGTAACATAGACATAAAAGAGGCTTTTTAAGGTCTGACAATGAATACTTTAGAAAAAATGACAACATGTTAAAATTCATTAGTATCTCTTTGTGATACTATTCAACAGAGACAGCACGCTGATTCGACATCACTATTCACAGTTCTTTTGAATCTGGCCAAATGGAGAAAAGACAATTTTTTTGAACCATGGTTTCGATACAAGTAAGTACCTATGAAGTTCACCAGCTACCACTGGGCTAATGTACCAAGTCATCTCAATAACTAGGTCTTCAAAAATTCATTCACAGGCTAAGAAGAATTCACAATGGTTGATAATACAACAGTAACAGCAAGAATTGCAGCTTTGACAACAGCAACACCACCAGCAGTCTCTTTTGTGATTATGTCAGATCCTTATCAAACAGTTTAACTTTTACTCAAAGTATCTTATGAGGAATATGTAGTTATTACACTTATATTAGAGATGAATAAATCGAGATCCAGAGAGGTTATAAAAATGGGTAAGCCTTGATTCACTTTATTTGCACCTGAACCCAAAACTTACCCTATTATTTCTTATGACTACTTATTTGATATCAAACCAGTCTCTGTTAACTTTATGAATGTCTGAAGGCCCAGTGCTGGAGATGGTAAGTTCTCCGTGAGGCAAAAAATCAGGGTGATGGACAGATTTTTGAGTAGGTAGTCATACAATAGTGAGTAATTGAAAAGGGTTGCTAACTCCACAGATCAAACTTAAACTAGGAGTACAGTCAGGGATTTATGAAGTGCAAATGATAAGAAGGGGGATAGGCTGAATTTTATCAAGCATCAATTTTAAGTAATAGTTAAAGCAAAGATTAGTCTTCGGTGCTAGATTTGTTGGATGAGGGAACAGTGATATGTCAACAAATTGGCTCAATTAAAAGAGCCAAAGACAAGAAAGTAGTTCTGGTGAATTATGGAACAACCAAACATACTGTCTTAGGAGCTAATGAAGGCATGAAATAGAGAATGGATTAAAAGGTCTATTGATCTAAATAACAGCTGAAAACTTCTCTAATTTTAGGAAAAAAGGGACAAGTACACAGGCCAAGTCCTGAAAGAATTTGTCAGTCCAAAACAGTATACCCAGCAAAGCTATAATAATGCTTTACAACAAATACAATCTGTTTAAAACAAGCAGAAACTGAAAAAAAATCTTGTCACCCCTTGTCCTGCCCAATAAACGATTCTTAAGAATATTTTACCCAGAAGAACAGAAAATGATACTCATCATTATGAAAAAAAAAACTGTGAAAGCAGAAAATCTAGTACTAGTATAAGAGATATTCAAAGCAGACAATAGAAATACTTATGGAAAATGGTAGCACCAAGTTGTTACTACCACTAATAACCTTGAGTGTAAATGGTCTAAAATTTCCAATTAAAAGATACATATTTGGTTAAAGAATTACAAAACAAGGCCCATTAACTTACTGTCCATAAGAAGCACACCTCAACAAAAAAGATACACATAGACTAAAAGTGAAAGGCTAGAGAGATATTCTATGCTTACAGCAAGCAGAAATGAGCAGGGGCAGGCATCCTATAATATTAGACAAAACTGACTTCAACATAAAAACTTTTAAAAATGAAAAAGGGATTATGCAATAATAAAGGAATCTATTCAGCAGGAAGACAAGACTATAGTAAACATAATTGCACCCAATGCTATGGTTCTTGGCTATTTAAAACAAACATGAAAGGAACTAAAGAGAGGCATTTCCTCCAGTGTAATAGCAATGGGGATCCTCAATATTCCATTTCATTGGATGGACACTTCAACTACAAAGAAAATCAACCAAGGAACAATGGAGCTAATCTACACTACAGAACCAATGGGCCCAACTGATTAAAAAGCATTCACCTCACCCCTGACCCAGCTGCAGAATACATGTTCTATTCATCAGTCACGGAATTTCTCTAGGGTAGACAAGTGTCAGGCCATAAAGTCAGTGTCAGGAGACTGATCAACACACTCCTGAATAAAACGTGGATTATACAAAAAAAAAAGCAAAAAAATAAACAGTCTAGATCTGATGATGATAATGCAAAGTATGAAAACTTATGAGAAACAGGAAAAAGCAGTATTCAGAGGCAAGTTTGTAGCAATTAGTGCCTACAACAAGAAACTGACAATGCACCAAATAACTGATCTATCCATACACGTTAGGGGACTAGAAAAACAACACACCAAACCAAAAATTAGTGAACTTAAATCAGAGAAGAAATAAAGTCAAACAAAGGGATACAAAAGTTGCATGAAATGAAGAGCTTTTTTTAAAAAAAAATTAAACAAAATTGATACATTATTAGTCCAACTAATTGAGAGAGAAAATAAAAATCAATAAAATCAGAAATGGAAAAGGAGGTGCATTTACCCAGCAGAAAATACCATGGCTGAGAAATAACTTGTAAGATCCTTCCTTTCACAATAGCCACAAAAATGTAAATACATGGTATATAAATATATACCCATAAACAAATGACCAAGGAGGTGAAAGATCTCAATAATGAGAAACATAAAACATTAAATAAAAAAAGATTGCATAAAAAATTTTAAAACATTCCATTTTCATGTATTGGAATAGTTAACAGAATCAAAATGTCCATGCTATACAAAGCATTTTACAGATTCAATTCAGTACCAATGGCATTCTCAGATCTAGAAAAAAAAAGGAAAAACATGCTAAAGCAATATGAATGCAAAATAGGCCATGAACCGCCTAACAAATGTTAATAAAAAAGCAAAAACAAACAATAAAATAAAACACATCATAATATCAGACCTCAAAACATGCTACAGGGAAGCTATAATCAAAACAGCCCAGTATTGGCACAAGTATAGATATGCTAACTAATGGAACGGATTAGAAGAGCCAGAAATTATTGCACATATCTATTACCCACTGATTTTTGACAAATGAGCTGAAATGAAATCCTGGAGAAAGGACGGTTTCTCTAATGAGTGGTGCTAGTCAGTCTCTTCAACAAGTGGTGCTGGGAAAACTAGATCTATGTATGCAGAGGTTTGAAACAAGAAGCCTACCTTACCACTTGTACAAAATAAATTCTAAATCAAAAAAAAATCTAAATTTAAAACTTTATGCCAGAAAATTTCTAGGGGTTAACTTTGGGAAAACTGTGTAAAATATAAGCATAAGCAAATATTTCTTGGAAAAGGCCCTGGAAGTATAGGCAATTAAAGTAAAAATAGATAAAAGTTACAATAGTATTTTGAGAATCCTCTGCACTGAGAAGGAAACCATCAACCAAGTTAAGAGGCAACTGACAAGGTAGAAGAAAATATTTGTAAATTATGCAGCCAATAAAGCGTTAATACCCAGGGTCTATTAAGAGTTCAAGTAACTCAACAACAACAAAAAAATTAACAATACAGGATAGAAATGGGCAAAGGACACGAATGGGCATTTTTCGAAGGGTGAAAATCAAACAGCCAACAGACAGGTGAAAAAAAAAGTTCATGATAACTAGCAATTAGAGAAAAGCAAATAAAAACCTCAAAGAGGTTTTAACTCACCCCTGTTAGAATGCTTATACACAACTCAAAGAGTAAGAAACAAGGATATGGGAAAATAGGTAGCTGATGGGAAGGTAAGCTATTGCAATCATCATGGAAGACAACATACAGAGTACTCAGAGATACAGAAAAGATCTATCATGATCCAGCCATTCCATTCCTAAGCATTTAGCCAAAGGAAATGCAAATTAGCATATGAGAAAGTTTACCTGTAGCCTTTGCCAATAGGCAAGATAGAGAATTAATCCAGATGTCTGTCAAGTGACTACTGAATAAAGAAAATGCGATACTTATACTATGGAATACCTCTCAGTCATAAAAAGAATGAAATCTTGTATTTTATAGCAAAATGTATGCAGCTGGAAACTACTAAAACACAAGCCAGCCTAAAAAAGACAAATACCATACATTTTCTCTGATATGTGGCAGCTAATGTAGAGTACAAAAAAAAAAAAACAGAACAAGACAAAACAAAACAGGAACAAAATACTCACTTTAGAATGTGATCGTCATTTTTAGCCCATAGTTATACTCTGGTGGACGTGTGGTCTTTGTACTTTTTTACTTACTGAATATTATAATTGGTGGCAAATTAAGAGTGTGAGTATACATGAATTAAAATTAAGTCTTGGGTCCGGCATGATAGCATAGCGGCTAAAGTCCTCGCCTTGAAAGCCCCGGGATCCCATATGGGCACTGGTTCTTATCCCGGCAGCCCCACTTCCCATCCAGCTCCCTGCGTGTGGCCTGGGAAAGCAGTCAAAGACAGCCCAAAGCCTTGGGATCCTGCACCTGCATGGGAGACCTGGAAGAAGCTCCTAGCTCCTGGCTTCCGATTGGCTCAGCTCTAGCCTTTGCAGACACTTGGGGAGTGAACCATTGGACAGAAGATCTTCCTCTGTGTCTCTCCTCTCTGAATATCTGACTTTGCAATTAAAATAGATAAATCTTGAAAAAAAACAAGTCTTTGCAAAAACTGATGAAAAGAAGGGACATTGGGATAATTATTAGTGAGGTGCGGAGGAGTGAGGTTGTCTTCTTGGAATTCTACCTATGGAATGTAAAAATTTGTTCTCTTGATATTAATATAAAAGGTTTTAAAGATTTATTTGAAAGATGAAATCATGGAGATCTCCTGTGTGCCAGTTGTTTCCCCAAATGCTGCAATGTCTGCTCATAAGAAATCCAGCAACCCAGAACTCCACTCAACCCCTCACATGGGCAGCATAGGACAAAGCTCTAGGGTTCCCCATATGCTGTGCCAACTCAGCTGTGTACACCAGGAAGGTGCACCACAGCAAGCACAGCAGCTAGCACCTAGCACTCACCTGGGATGCTGGCTTCACAGTCGTCAGCCAACTCGTTGCATCACAACAGGGGACCACTTTTTAATAACACAGTTTTCATGAAAATGTTTAAGATTCTTCAATGTGAAGATTTTAAAGGGTTTGAGTACAAAACAAAATTATTTTTGACTCAAATTTTTTATGGATTTTTGAAGCGCTATTGTATAAACTTTCATTTATGTTGGAAACCGGCCTGAAAATTTCTACTGAAACTATGTAATATCTGCATGTAACAGTCACCAATCTCACTGCCAGATACATAATGAAGAATACATGACCATGTTTCCAGAATACACACATCAGGTTCATGGTGTTTTTGTTTGTAACAGCCCCAAATTGACAGGCAGCATTACAGAAGCTTCAAAGTTTCTAAACAACATTACCAAATAATATCAATTTCAGAAGCATACTGTCAAATAAACGAAGCCACAATGTGTCTGCCTATTAGATATTTCAAAGTTAGAAAAGATAATGTTTAGGGTAAAAGTCAGGATAATTCCTTAGGCCAAAGTTGAAACTGATTACAAGGGTCCTGAAAAAGGCTGCTGGATTGTTGATACCATTTCTTTATCTGTCTGTGGGCACTTTGTGATAATTTGTTAAGATTTATAATTGCAATTTATATGATTTCATGTATGAATTACTATGCTGACATGTAACTTGTGGAGTGACATATTTCATCACTATATCCATCTTTGCCAAGCATTTGAATTATTACAAATTAATGCCAACTCAATCACTTGATTCTGTCTTCTCAAAAACTCAACAGAAAATTAGAGGAACATTGCATGCAAGACATTCTTGGATATCCAGTCCCTTTCTGTGCATATGAGTATAAAATGCCATTTGGTCTCATGGAGAAAGGAGATTGTTAATGTGTATGAAGTGTTTGAGTTTACTGTTCATTCTATGGATCAGGAAGAATTAAATTACAGTGTGACAAAGGCAATATCTTTTGGACTATATTAGATTTGCATTAGAGAATACTCAGGTTTGTTCACTATCTCTCATTGTGGTTATCTTGGAAGCATATAACATTAGACTTACTACATATTTGTACATTCATTTTGCCTGACGTGTTAACTATAGTTTCTATTGTTTCCTCTGCATGGATTCTCATTCTCACAGCAAGAAGAATGCTAGAGAACTGATTCTGATCTAAATAGAATGTGCTGAGTAGCAAATATGCTATCTTAACCCCCTGCATTATGAAAATAGTCTGGAAATCACAACTTAGACAATGAAGGACAGGACAGTTCCTAAATTTAAAAGTGATGCATGAAAAGAAGGCTGTGTTTCAAACAGACTGCACAAGTCATGCAGGGATCAAGTAGCCTTGTTTCTCATGGCTGAGGGTAGGTAGTAAATAACAATGAAAGATAAGAAGGATCCAACTGAGAGTCTTAACCTGTAATGGTCCTAATCAGAAACTCAGCATTATATTAAAAAAATAGTTCTTTTCAAAATGAGAACTTGACCAAGCTATTAACATGCACCTCACTTTACACCACACTGGAGACAATATTGCTGGGACATAATAAGTTGCTGGAGGGTTTCAATGCATGATAATACATGACTTCTAGTTCATTATTTCTTGATGTTATGACACTGCTGTCCAATCCTACAGCATAATGAGAAGCTTGAGATATTATATTATAACTTAATGAAGTCCAATTAAGTATCATTAACCTTTGATCTCCTTCTGCTTATACTTGACACACAATGAGTGTTTATATGGAAACTTTAAAAGGTGAACTTGGGTTAGATTAGTCAATGGATTTTTTTTTTTTGAGGAGTTAAAGCTGTCTCAAACCACTATTTTGCCCAAAGCAATGGAGTAGTGCTATTATTTGCTTGATGCTAAAATTATTTAAAAACTCCTCAGGTTATTTTTTAAATATTATAAGAATTTTAGAAGGGGATAATTATTTGGGAGGGTTGTTGGGATTCAACTGTTAATAAAACAAATATGATTTTAATGATTTTTTGCATAAAATATTATCCTGAACTAAGGCACAAAGTGTATTTCTTTTTATCTTTGATTTGATACAAGTTATCCTTACAAAACCACCATATACACAAAATAAAAATAACATCCATAAAATATGATGTTATTACTAAATAATAAACTGAGTTTATGGAACTTGTTAATAAATGTATACAACAAATAAAGCAACATGTTTTATAAAAGGCTTACAAAAAAGCAGGATCTCTGTAAAGAAAGCTGAAGAGTTGTAAGAAATTATGCTAAAATGTGTATGTTAATATCATTAAGAATCTTTAAAAAATGCTGGATATTGTTTAGACTAACCTGAAATTTTACTTCCATAGAATCAGGTAAATCAAGTAATAATGGAAGTACAAATCGAAACACGAATTTAGCTTTGCTAATTCCCAAGCATGAATTTAGCTTTAATAATTCCCAATTCTCACTTCTGATGTTTGAATATGTCAACGTGTCAGATTAATTTGGAATAAAAAAGTACTGCATTGTGTGCAGCATTTACAACTAAAATGTCACAACCTCAGAAGTCAAGGCGACCATGCATAGAACTCCACATCTTACTCATTTTTAACTTCACATTGAACACAATAACTGCTATGATTTTTTTTCATTTTTTTAACAAAGCTTGCAGGATAAAGGAATGAATAGTATTATATTCCAACTGAGAATGTGAGATTGAGTAATACACTAAAGGTTACACAGATTATCAAAAAAGAATCACATCTTTGAAGACATGCTTCTTTCATATCTTAGACTTTCCCCTATTTTGCAGATGAAGGAGTTGCTATCCTCACTATTTCAACCTTGAAAAGTATTAACAAATGCCCACTCTAGTTATCTCTGTCATTTCTGTCTGTCTGCACAATTTCTTTAATTGAGAGAGAGAGCGAGAAATAGGGAGAGAGAGTAAAATCAGGGAGCTGGGGTGGGAAAAAAGCTGCTGTTTGCTGGTTCACATTCCAAATGCCTACAACAGCCATGAAATGGGAACTGGGAGTCCCATCCAGGCTTCCTACCTGGTGTAACGAATCCAACTATTTTAGCTATCACCTGTTGCTTTCCAGAGCTACTTCCTCAGAAGGCTGACACATTTTGGGAATTTGTCAAGGTGAATAGTTTCTATCATTTTTGTACCAAAGACATACTTTTTCAGAATATTTAAAGGCACATCCAAAAACATTATTGAGAAGACAAACATGTTTGGTGTTTGAAAGGTAACAGTCACCACATAAACAACATGTCACCTTCCCCAACAATGTACTCATGAGAGATTGCCTTTAATTCCCTTTATAGTTATTGAGTATCTCCAATAGCATTCATTAACCAAAATCTGACATTCATGGAAACAGCAGAGCCCACTGCCTTGATTTGCATAAGCCTAAAGAAAAGATTCTGCATGTATTAATAAATGTGTCACCTTTTCCTGGGGTAAGGCATATTTGTAATCTATTGCCACACAACAAATCACTATAACATTTTAAAAAATTCATTTATTACTTATTATTTTTAATTTAAAGCAGCTTTCACCATGGGGTGGAGTGGGAAATTTCCATCATTCATTGACCAAATGTCAGCATTAGCTTGTGCTGGGCTGGGCCCAAGCCAAGAACCAGGAACTCCATCTGCAGTACAGATGTGATGGGGTCTCTAGCACTTGAGCCAATACTACAGCTTCTAATTGTGTGCATTAGCAAGAAGGCAGACTGAACGCTGAGACAAGATTTCCATCCCCGACCTCCAATAAAGTGTACCAGCATTCCAGGTGGCAGCTTAACCTGGTACTTGTGTTTTTTCTCTGCAGGTCAGTAGCTTGAAAGAGGGAAGTTTTCTCTAAGTTGTGAATCTGGACATAATGTACTGGACTTTCTATTCCTGGATCTTTCCTTAGGCTGTAATCAAGATGTCAGCCATGGCTGGAGTCCCATCTTAAAGACAGTTGATAAAGGATCTGCTCCCCACTGTGGTTGTTGAAAAGGTTGCTTCCTTGAAGATCATTGGACCAAGGAGTTCTGCATTGTCTGTTTAGGCACAAGATGAGCCTTACGCCCTCTCTTTGTGTGCCTCTGCAGCCTAGCAACTCACTTTATACAAGCAAGTCAGGACAGAGAGAGCCAGCAAGATGGGAGTGACAACCTTCTTTTACCTACTTACAGAAGGGACCTCCCTTTGATCTGGTCTTTTGTAGAACAATGTTAATAGACTCAGGGCAGAAATAAGGAGAGATGACACACAAGAGCATGCTTGGAGGACAGAACTCAGAGCTACTAGAAACATTTTACTTAATGTTGCTACTTTTGATGATCCTCATCTAAAAGGATACAGATGCCAAGCACATGTTGTAAATGAGGGAAACAAGACAGATGTTAAGAAAAATAAGGAGGCACAGGGCACTGGGAAAACTAAGGGTCATGTGTCTTCTGTAGAAGGGGTGGCCATTATTCAGTTCCTTTTGATTTTTGCAAATGGAATGATTTTTCAAAAGAAACTATAGAAACAAGTATCAAAGGTTAAGTCATTTCCATTTCCCATGTGGGAACAACATGAACTGACTGTACACAACCTGCCCTAATGGGAGGTCCTACCACTGGACAGTATTCAGTACCTCTGATTCACTATAATTAATCCTATTCCTCCATCATTTCAGTTTCTACTCTGAAAATCCAGCACAACATAAGCTGGATAGTGATAATTGGAAAGCACATGTTATAAGCAAGAACAACTTTTATGCAAGCGTCAAAACTTTGTGTAAATGGGTTGATTTGATTCTGGTGTTCAACCACTACTATTGACATGTTTATATCTACATGGTAACTCATAAACTCAGACAGGTACATAAGAGTTGAATGTGATAGGTACTCTTCTGAATTTCTTAGGAATACATTCAAGTAAGTTTTCTTTATTTAATTCCATAGTCAAGTCGAGGAAGGCAATCTTCTACTTCATAAATGTGTACTATCCAACTTATTTATCTGATAAATAATAAGCACAAATGACAGCACTATAGACATACATCAAGGAAAAGGCTTACAAGCAATTTCTGAAACTTTATAACAAGGATATTTTCAGTGTTCTCCAAGGGCAAGTAAGAAGTCCTTGAGTAAAGTACTAGATAAGTGCTTGTTATTACAGGATTGCTTAATAACTCTGAAACATAGAGAATATAAAAAATAAAGCACTAAGTTCAATCTTTACAATATCAGTTTCTCTCAAAGCACAGCTAACAGGAAATGAGCTACAGAAAAAAATGGAGCAAGTAGGAATAACACAGTGTAAACAAAAATATCTTAATGAGGATTTGAATGCCATATCTTTTGCAACCAAATTAAATTCTGAAGGTCCTTTAGTAATAAGGTACAAAAATCAGTCTGAAAACATTTTCTACATAGACAGGAGAAAATATACTGATCTTGTACACGTCCTTGAATTTCAAATTTTAAAAGCACCAAAGTGGTGTTTTGGTTTTTTTTGTGCAGGGAAAGTGGGAAATATAAAATATAGTTTTTTGTGGAAGTGAGTTATGACCTAGTGAAATTATGAATGATGGTGTGAGTTTCAAAATAGCAGCAATATAATCTTCAGTGCTTCTGCTATAAAACGCTGCTTGAACCAAGTAAGTGCCTTCTGAGTTCCTCCTTTCCTGCTGCTTGAGATGCTGATAGCAAAAACATCTAACATCTCAGAGATCATAGCAAAGTTCATAGAGTAAAAGTAATCCCAGACATGGGTCATTTTAGATTTCCTGTTTGATCCATAAGGAAGTTCACAAAGAACTATTAATTCTCTCCAAGAGAATAAATTCTCTCCTGGGCACCTTCCTATATTGTACATCTCCTATAGGGCTTCTCATGTCTCTGTATGTGGAATCAAAATTCCTTACATGGATAACAAAGTCCCATGCTACTCATGATAATCACATCATTCCACTTTACTATTTGTAAGGCTCAGCCCGCAGCTTTCCAATCCTTATCCAAACCACGCTCTTTCCTGTTCGAGGTGGGGGATGGGAGGTATGCACTAGAACCCTGATGGTCCTCTGTGCTAGGATGTTTTTGCTTACTCCGGTCTTTGAGCTATTATTACCCATTGGGTAAGAGTTTCATAGCCACTGACTGCCAGAGGTCTTCCCTAAACAGTGTGAATTAACTCCCAGACCCATCACCTGTGGTTAATCTCTATCTTTACCTCTTTTTGCTTCCTTTCTAACACAACTCAAACTTCATGGTTGTTTTATTTGCCTGATTCTTTTTTGTTTCTTCCAAAGGTTATTAGCTAAATGAGAATGGGATTGTGCCAAATGTGATTACCATTCTCCCCAGCATAGTAGCTAATCAGAATATGGGTCCCAGTGGATGTGATGGATAGCCATGCTGTACAAATGAGGGAACTAATGAATAAGTCAATGACAAATTGAAATGCCAGTTGGATCGAATCACTTTGTAGCTTAACATAGTAAAGCTACCTTGTTCCAGTTACTGTGCTTTGCCGGGCTATCTTTTCAAACTTTGTAACAATCTTCTAAAGCAGCTACTATTACCATCATCATATTCAGATATGGAAGTATGAGTAATGGAAGTTCAAAGTAATTAAGCCTTTTGTTAAAAACCAGACAGTAAAAACAGCTTTAGATTCAAGTTCTGTCTTAGAATCGCTACACATCTTATTAATACTGAATCTCATGTTGAAATTAAGGAGTTTCTAAGTATTTAGATTGAAACTGTATGTTAGATGACTGCTTAAAGTCCCATTTAAACTTGAACCCCAGGTGATAATGTACCTCACCAAATAATGATTATATTAGTTTTCTCCCATTCTATTCTTGATTGCTATGGCTACAACCCTCAAGACAGCAGGTTTCTCCCTTCAAAGCAGCAGACAGTCTAGGAGATGAAGAGGCACAGAATATTACGAGTTGTTGATGAGTGAGGATTTCCCTGTAGCCACCAGATCTGCAGTTCAATGTAAGAGAAGTCACATGTCACCAGGAGCATGTGAGAGAGCTAGATGTAAACTTTTCTTAGTATTACCTTGATTTAACAGATTGGCCCAAAGCAACACAAGGGAGTTACCCTCTGCATTTACTTGGAAGAAATGTATAGTCAACTCAGGATAAGGAGTTCATTATATCCTCCTTGGGTGAAATCTTGCCCTTTCTGACTAAAAACAATCAATTATTTTGCCTTTTAATTTTATTTCTTCATCTTTCCCCCATGCATGTATTATGCATCGTGCCACTGTCTGAGTTACTTCAAAATTTACACTTTGAATAAGGACAACGAAGAGAACAGTGAAAATACCAGTTCTCAGTGATCACAGGTCTATAAAACATTTTAATTCAAATGCCACCTAGAATCAGATGAGCAGTACAGCACACCATAAACAACCAAATCAATTTCCCTCACACTCCTCCCAGATCTGGCAAACAATCTACTCCCAGGTTGAGCTTTTATGCTGAGTTTCATCCCAGAGCACAACTTTACAGCACAGTTATAAACAGTGAAATTGCTGATGCAGCCTTAATTATAACTATGCTGGTGACATTGTTCTAATGAACTCTTTGCTATTTTATGTGGCCTGCGTATACCAGAAGGAACATTTCTAAATGTACAAACACATTGGTCAGACTTTAGTGGGATATTTTTGGAACAGAGAAGTGGTAAATATGTCTGTGTATTTATATGCAAATACAAATTACATAGATTTTAATGAGTATATAAAAATGATAAATTTGCCACTATAGAAAATAATTGAAATAATGGAACTCCTTCCAATCTAAAAATTTATCAAGATTAAATGAGAAACTTAATGATCTGTAACTGGTTTTATATTTATATTATTTACTCCATTGGCTGAACAACAATAATTTCACTTAAAAAGCAAAGCATTAGCCATCATTTTTCAGTTCTATGCAAGGTAGCACTTCTCAAAATACAACACACTTTTCAAACTTGATTCAGTCTTAAAACTTTGTTTTGAATTTCGTAAGTCTGAACTAGGTCCTTCCTCCATTTCCCATAATCTGTTGGTCAATGTTATTGTTCATTTGGGATAAAGTTTCTAAAAGAAATTTTGGATTACCACTGAATTTTGTACTATTTTGAAAGTGCCTTGAACTCATGTCAGGTCATAGCTTCATACCCCAAAAATGTGTGCCTTCTCCCAAATTAGAGATAAGACTTAAAAAGAAAATTAAGTGTCCAGTGTGCTATTTTCTAAGCATTCTTTTTTTCCTTTTCCATTTTACAATTTTTCAGGTTATAAGGATTCCTCCTTCCACCTCCTCTTCCTCCTTCCCCATTTCCTCACCACAACTATTTTCCTCCATTAATATAATAGCTCTTCAGCATGCTGCAAGCCCAATATTCTGCTATCTTAAGTGTTTCATGGCAGTGTAGGTATAAGCAATGGTAGAAAACCTAATATCATATTGTCAAAGTATACTTAACAGATCCATCCTCCTTTCACTTAGGAGTAGAGAGGCATACTGCAACATATTTCCACTTCATGGTGTGGTGGTTTCCATTCTTCAGTTCATCTATGAGAATGTATATATACAGGTTTACCTATATATCTAGTTGTTTTGTATTTTGCATGAATGTTGCTTTATATCAGAGAGAGCATATGATATTTGTCCTTTTGTGATTGGCTAATTTCACTGAGCAAACTGGTCTCCAAGTAGGACCATTTTGTTGTAAATGTTGCATTTCATTTGAATGACTGAGTAATATTCTATGGAAACATGAGTTCTTCCCATGTCTTTCCTATTGTGGATGTGCTGGCTCTCGAGCTGTTTTAAACTATTCTACAAGTTGATGACTTTTGGAATGAACAAATGTGGTTACAAAATACCAAGAATAAAGGTAAAACGCAGTAACACACACATTGCCCACTGAGGAGAAGAATTTTGAGAAACCTTTGATGTTCAGAAGCCAAAGAACAGGACAGTAAATCCTGTGCACCTACTCTCTGATGCTTTAAATGAAGTCTCATGGAAAAATGACTTCTGAATCCTAGAATGGTACTAGTGAAGTTTTCAAATTAATCCCTTTCTGTACATATAAAGACATGTATATTTAAGATACAATTGGTTTTTTAAAAATACATCGCACAGAACAGGATTTTCCCTGCTGTATTTCCTTTCAAGTTCACTGCCTAAGGTTTGAATGAACTGCAGAGGCAAAGTTCATGTGTTGCAAACTTGAAACCCAATGTGGCAGTGTAGAACTATGAGGCACAGTAGAAGATGGTTGGGTCTGCTGGCACTGTCCTTATCAAGGGAGTAGGTTCCTTAGGGAGAAGTGTGCCCCTTCCCACTTCTCATGCCCTTCTACTCAGAAGTATCGCATGAGCAATAAGAAGGCATCATCAGGTGCTGCTATCTTGATATTGGCCTTCCCAGCCTCCATAGTGTGAGACAGTCATTTCTGTGCTTTATGTGGCCCGGGCATTCCGGAAGGCTCATGATCTAAATCACACAAGGATGCTCTATTACGGCCCCTCAGAACAGACTAAGGCAAGGCTCACTTTCACCATGAGCATCTTTATCTTTAAGGAACTCTGAGAGGCAACTGAAGGACTAACAAAACTACAGTGTATGAGCTTAGTATGAAAAACAAAATCATCAACCTACAGTTGGAAAAAATCAAGGAAGCAACCAAAACCCAGTAAATGCAAAACACTGCCAGGGGGATCTGTTCAGAGCACATAGGTTTACTCAAACATATTGAGACTGAAAAATCAGCCACCATCAAAATATGAAGAGAACATTTAAAGGCATTGTGGAAATTAATATATATTCTGTCATATTTAGTGGATGAATTACATCTCCAGCTTGTCAGAAGACATGTATTTCTGAGTGTGAACTGCCACTCAAGTATTTGCAAAGTGATTTGAATGACTTGTGATTCACAACTTTGACATTACATCAGATGAAATGCAATGGCACAGTAACATATACTCTAATCGGAATTCTATGCACGTGAAGTTGATAAATCTTTGGCTTTTTTTAAATTACCTTATGAACAATGCAGTTGTTTTCTTTTTTAAAGAAAGATTTATTTTTATTGGAAAGTAAGATATACAGAGAGGAGGAGAGACACAAAAGATCTTCTGTTCAATGATTCACACCCCAAGTGGCCGCAACAGCCAGAGCTGAACTGATCCTAAGGCAGGAACAGGAGCCAAGATCCTCTTCCAGGAATCTCATTAGTGTGCAGGGTCCCAAAGACTTAGGCCATCCTTGACTACTTTCTCAGGCCACAAGCAGAGAGCTGGATGGGGAGCGGGGCTGCAGGGATTAAAACAGGTGCCCATATGGGATCCTGGGGCATGTACAAGGTGAGAACTTGATCCACTAGGCTATCACACTGGGCCCTTTTTTTCTTTCTTTTATTTAATTAATTAATTTATTTTTTTGGTGGGGAGAGTTGGCGGAATGCAGTGGTTTTAGAGGAAACACTTGAAAGTAAGTGGAGGAGGACTGGAATTTAATTAGCAGTGTCCAACATAAAGCCTTCAGAGTAAAGCCACTGACCATCATTTCACAAATCATATTCTGGAGAAATTTAAATTTTTAGCCAAGAAAACATGTAGAAAATTTAAAGAGTTTATAAAATCAAAATTTTCTAAGTTTGAGGTGCTTGTGCTTCTAATTCCTTTAAAAATTATATTGGTATTTTTTAAGCTGAAAAATCAGAGTTATAGACAGAAAGAGAGAGAGAGAATCTCCATCCATTGTTCACTCCCAAAATGGCCTCAGTGGTTGAAGCTGGGTCAGTACAATGTCAGAAGACAGAAGTATCGCCCTGCTCTCCCATAGGAGTGTAGGAGACACAATTACCTCAGCCATCCTCTACCGCATTCTCAGACCAGAAGCAGAGAGATGGATCAGAAATGTAGCAGCCAGTATGTGAAATAGCATCCATCTGGCATGCCGGTGCCATAGTCAGAGGCTTAGCACACTACACCATGGTGCTGGCCCTCTGATCATTCATTCATTCAACTATTTTCTACCATCACAAGCCTCAAAGTTGACAGCCTAGAGCAGTGTCTCACTCCTGGTCTGGCTCAAATTCTATATTTACTCAAGAGTATGAAATTGCTTATAAAATCACACGTATGGCACTTGCCATCAGAGCTTGAACAGAATTCTAGTTGGATTTTCCTGACTGTTGATGCTGAAGCAAGATCCAATGTTGCTCTAATTGACAGCATAATTAGAATATCACTACTGATATTCGTAAAGAGTGCATTTTTTTTTGTCCACATATACACTGGGATGATGCTTTTGCAATTTTTGGCACTTATATTCAGATTGCTAGATTTAACATAGTTTTAATGATTGAAAACATTGAAAGGTTTCTTTTTTTTTCTTTTGAAATACAGCTCAAGTACCCAAAGTTTCATCTTCTTAAAGCAGTGAATTGTTTAGGTTCTCAGAGTTATACAACCATTACTTTTAGAAAATTTCATCTCTTATAAGGAAAACTGTATTAACTAGTAGCCAAAATGTGAGGAACTACTTATTTTCTGAAATTTCTACAGATTTTTAATAATTCCATCAGTAACGGGATGTGCACAAAGGTTCTGGTTTCTCTGCACCCTTTTCATTGTCTTCTTGCTCATTGTTATGTTATTGGATGGACATAAAGTGGCATTACATTGAGTTATTACTATTTTAGAGAGAGTTACAGGGAGAAAGGGAGAGACAGAAAGAGATTTTCTATCTACTGGCTCACTCTCCAAATGATATCAGTGGCCAGTAGTGGTCCAGGCTGATGTTAGGAGCCTAGAACTCCACTAAAGTTTCCCAAAGAAGTGAGAAGGCCCAAACATGTAGACCATCTTCTGCTGCTTTTCCCACACATTAGCAGGGAGCTCCAAGGGAAGTGGAGCTGCCAGATCTCGACTTCATACTGTAGGAAGCATCATAACTCTGTACCAAAACACCAGCCGCCCCATGTCCTCTTGCCTACAGTCCCCAATCTTGGATTTGATTTGTCTCTCCCTAATAATTAATGATGGTGAGTATCTTTTCATTTTCTGTTAGGGTCATATGTATATCTTATTTGGAGACCTTGGTTAGTGACGTCTTTTCCCATTGGGGGGAAGTTTTTTTTGTTTGTTTGTTTAATGGGGTGGGCAGGAGAGGTGGTTGAATTCTAAGGTACTTATTTATTCTGATACTAGAGACACCAGTTACATGATTTGGAAATATTTGTGCCCAATCTGGGGTTCTAAGTTGCAATTACCTGATGGTCTGTGTTCCACCAAGTAAGTGTTCCAGAACAACAGTTTCAAATATTCAAAAAGTACAACTAATCTCCTTTTTCCCTTTGGTTACTTGTGTTTTTCACATAATACCTAAAAAACTATTTACTACAGGATTATAAAGATTTATCCATATATTTTCTTCTAATATTTTTATACTTTTATATATCATCTTTTAAATTTATTTATTTAATTTAAGATTTATTTTGCTTTGAATTGGAAAGTCGGATATACAGAGAAGAGGAGAGACAGAGAGGAAGATCTTCCATCTGATGATTTACTCCCCAAGCAGCGCAACGGCCAGAACTGAGCCGATCTGAAGTCAGGAGCCAGGAGCTTCTTTCGGGTCTCCCACTTGGCTGCAGTGTCCCAAGACTTTGGGCAAAAGACTCACTGTTATGTCTGTCAAAATTCTTATGCAAAATTTGGTAACTGACTCTAAAATATAGTTGAAGATGCAAAAGACACAAAAAGGTCAAAACAACCTTGAAAAAGGACACAGTTAAAAGATTCGCACTTTATAGTTTTGAAACTACCTACCTACCTATCATTCCTTATCAAGGCAGTAAGTATACACCCAAATTGCGTGAAGTTCAGAAATAAGCCAATCAATGTTCAAGAAGGGTGTCACCATCAATTCAATATAGAAAGGATACAATCTGTTCATCATCTGGACAGATTCATGCAAAAAAGTGAAACTGATCTCATGAAAAAAAAATGATGTATTATAGACTTTAAATCAAAATATATGATGGGCCCAGTGCAGTAGCCTAGCCACCAAAGTCCTCGCCTTGCACACACCAGGATTCCATATTGGTGCCAGTTCTAATCCCTGCAGTCCCACATCAGATCCAGCTCCCTGCTTGTAGCCTGGGAATGCAGTCAAGGATGGCCCAAATCTTTGGGACCCTGCACCCACGTGGGAGACCCAGAAGAGACTCCTGTTCCTGGCTTTGGATTGGCTCAGTTCTGGCTGTTGCGGCTGCTTGGGGAGTGAATCAGCAGATGGAAGATCTTCCTCTGCCTCTCCTCTTCTCTGTATATCTGACTTGTTAACTTGTTTTCCTGCTAAAAATATGCTTAACTTTTCTAATTTTTATGAGGTAGTTTCTGCACTTTGCAGCAAGAATATGGTCATTTCACATAGACAATCTGCTTTTATTGTGCACAATCATTCATATTATTTCCTTATTACACGTCTCAATTGGATAATATAATGAGCAATCTTCCCACTTTAATTGTAAAAATTCAGTATCTTCTTTTTCTCTTTATCAATATGCCTTAAAATATACCTTAAGTCTGTCCAATCTCTTCACATTTTCACAGATTCAACTTTTGGCTTTAAGATTTAATGTTTTGTTTTTCTATTTCATTCATTCCCAGACGGTTCCTTACTATTTTTTCTTCCACTTTTCTTAAGATTAGTTTTGTACTTTCTTTTCATATTTGTAATGGTGAACGGTTGTACTGTTTACTTATAACCCTTGCGCCTTCCAACTATATTTATAAATTTCCCTCTAAACACTTCTTTCATAGTAAGTTGTGTTAGATGTTATATAACTTCCTCTCAGTATGTTACAGTTTTCACAGAGATGTTTTCTTTAATCCATGCACTATAGAGTACTTTATTATTTCAATCCTTTGAAATTTAAACTTTGTTTTACCATCTAACTTGATGAATGTCGTGCATATACTTGGAAACAAAGCAAATTATGTTGTTGAGTGGAGGAGAGTTTTACAGATGTCTGTTAGTTCTTGTTACTTTATAGTGCTTTCAAGTGCTTATGTTTCTTTTGTCCTGTGCTTTACTGATGACAGGGCATGGAAGCTCACAGCTATTATTACAGAACTGGTTAATTTTCTCTGTAATCCTATTTGTTGTATCTTGCTGTTTGGAATTTTATTTTCAAGTGAATATCATTTTTCTATACTTTTGGTGGTTTGACACTTTCATTTCTTTCAAATGCACACATTTTACCATTATAAAATCTTATTTAAAATCTATCTTTCTCATATCAGCATAGGTTTTCAAACTCTTCTAACAGCTACTGTTGCACAGTATAGTCTTTTTCTTATTTTGACTTTCAACAAATTTGTGTCTTTAGATATAAAGCATGTCTCATGTGAAACATAATGCTGTCTTTACCAATCTGCCAATTTCTCCCTTTGATTATATTATTGACTCCCCTTTGATTTAATGTAAATACTTATCAGCCAGGATTCATATCTGTCTTTTTGCTATTTGTTTTCCTTATGAATTATGCCAGTGTGGCTTCCTCCATTCTTCTATTGCTGCCTTTTTGGCTACATAAATACTTACTGCTATATATCATAATTCCCACTGTTTTAAAAGTTACTTTTGCAGGTTTTCCTGGAATTGTAACTAATTTCTCAATCTATCATGAATGAAAAATAATTTAATAATATGGAAACTTTTGATTTATAGAGATGTATTTCCTCTTGACTCGCTTGTGCTAGTATAAAAATTATTGCTTTATTCATCACAAGACCATCAATACAGTATTATTATTTTATTCTTATTTATTTTAAATCAGAAGAGTTAGAAACAATAATAGTTTATCCTGTTTGTCATATTTACTTATGTAGTTACATCTATTGATGTTCTCTTATTTCATGTTAATTCAAACTTTTAATTTCAGCATGAAGTACTCTTTTAATCATTTCTTAAGGAGCAGACTGCTGCCAAGAGATACTCGCATGGTTGTTTATCTGGAAAGCCCTATTTTTCTCTTTGAATTCTGAAGGATCGCTTTGCTGTCTTTGTTGAGATGAGGGTACTTCAAAAAGTTCTTCAAAATGGGACTAAAGTTTATCTTTGTAGAAAAATTTTAAAAATCAATGAATAGCTTCTCAGCACACACATTTTACATGAACTTTTAAAAGACTCTTCTATGTCCTATTTCAATTTTTTATTGGTAACAAAATAAACTTAGAGAATGGAAATTGAATCCAACCACAATGCGTATAAATGAAGGCTTTGGAGTGATCAGTATTCTATAAAACCATTAGAGTGGAGCCTTCATGACTGAATCCTGGTGATTTTAAAAGTTGAGAGACACTCAAAAACATGAGCATATCCTGTGCCGTCTCATGTGATGCTCTGCATCGCTTAAAGACCATTTCAGCAAGAAAGGTGTCACCAGATGTGGCCTTTCAATCTTCCACCTCCACAACTGTGAGCCAAAAGAAACCTCTTTTCTTGACAAAGAAGCCCACTTCAGACATTTTCATCTACTAACCGAAAAGATCACTGGTACAACTTTATTGAGGTGTTCTATATGCAATGAGCTGTTGTCCTTTGCTGCACTCGATTCTGTTGTTGTTTTTTGATCCTCTGTGCTATGTCTAGATGTGTATCCCATGAACTCTGATAGGAGTTATCTGAGTTATGTTAATATATGCACTTTCTTTAATATATAGCTAAAGATTCCATCTTGGAATTCATTCCACAAATGGCCATAATGGTGGATGCCAAGAGCCAGAAGCTTCATCCAGATCTGCCACTTGGCTACAAGGGTCCAAGTAACTGGGCCACCGTCTGATATATTGCTAGATGCACTGTCAGCAGTGATTGGAACCAGTATCCATATGGGATGCTGGTATCACAGCCCCCAGCTAAACCCAGTACACTGCAATGTGTACAGTGCGATCTGAGCCCCCAATAAACTCTTGATTTTCAGACCAGTTTTCCCCATCTTAGTTCTCCACTGCCATATAACATAACATAGTCACAACTTCTGAGATTTAAGACATAGACACCTTCAAAGGTTGGGGGTATATTATTCTGTTGAGCACATTTACATAGGTATCACTATTGTTGCTGTTTTTGGTATTGCTCTTTGTTGGTATGAATAGTTTCCTGAGTAAATTCTGTAAAGTCCAGATTGTGTGTGGAATGGATGTCTGTTCTTGAGTAAGTCAGTGATCAGCTGGTAATTCGATGGACTTTTTCTTTTTAAATGACTTATACCAGTAAGTCCCCCAGTCTTTGACAAATCACTATGTATTTATGACAATGCCTTCAATATTCTGTAAGTGTACAACTATTCCTGTGTACGCTGCACTATATATTCCCAAGAGTATGTTGGACATTCAATGTGTCCATTTTTTTCAAGTTTTATGGTCAACCTCTTGTTTGTCCACTTGTATCTCTGCCTTAGAGGGTTGCAATGAAAAACAGCAGTAGCTTATTATTTTGGATAAACTCTCTGGAGACAGGGCTATTTGCATAGAGAAATCAGAGTCAGATTGTATGAAATAGTCTTGAAATGAGATATGCTCAGGGAGCTTCTGTACAAGTAAAATGATAGCAATTCCTTAAGGATGAAAATCGTGGATGGGCCAAAAAGACATTTTATCCCCTACAGTACCTACTTAGACTGCTTTGTTTCACAAATACCGTAGTTGTCATATTGCTCACTTCCAAAGCTACTAAAGACCCAAGGACTGCATAACGGGAATAAGGCAAATTAAAATGCCACATATCATACTTTTCTTAACTTAGATTAAACAGTTTTTCTTGGATAAATGATCCTCGAATTGCCATAAACAGCCAGTGAAGCTCCAGAGGTTTGTATTTTGAGAGTTTCTGAAAAGTTACATCAGAGTAGGGGTTTTCTGCCTTCAACACCATGTAAGGTCCATACGAAAGATATTTCTTCACCTAGAATCATTCTACGCTTCATGTAACTAATACATTTCATTATTACTGGGTATTCCAACCTTCTTATCAATCCCTGAAGACAGCCACTTTTCAAACTTCTGAGTTATTGTCACAGACATAACTTGCTGCTTCTTGCCTCAGCATTGTACTATACTTTTCTAAAACTTGATTGAAAACCAACTTTCCTCCAAAATTTTTCAAATGGCAAATGGACTTTTTTCTGTGTTTGCACATTTCATTTGTCATAATTTTGCCTTTCACCATCAAATTCTATTCTTGCATTTTATTGTTGTGCAGTAAATTGCTTAAAGCAATGACTTCAACGTAGTAGCTCTAAAATCCTCTCTACTAAGCAAATGTTCAGGGAAAAACAGCATGGTTTCTGTGGAAAAGGAAATTGAGGCAATTTGGTTAGTAGAAACCACCTCAACTTCCCACATGTTGTAGTCAGTTTTTAACTAGGAAGGAAGACCCACTTTCAAGGTGACTCAACTAGAGTTGGCAGTTTGGGGGTAGCTTTTCTTCAGGTGCTGTGTTTCCTGTCTACACAGTAGCTTGAAACTGTTGTTTGTCAGCATGACACACCAGCTGGCATTCTCCAGAGTGCTCCAGGAGAATAAGAGGGACAATCATTTTTGTGTAGTTAAGATGTCATCTGTGACAACAGCATCCCATATAAGCACTTGTTTGAGTCCTTGCTGCTCTTCTTTCGATATAGCTCCCTACTAATGTGACTAGGAAAGCAGCAGAAGATCATTTAAGTTCTTGTACCCCTGTCACCCATGTGGGAGACCTGGATGAAGCCATTGGTTTCTGGTTCCAGCACAGCACAGCCCCAACCACCATGGCTGATTGGCTAATTTGCAAATGAATCAGCAGATGAGATATGTGTGTGTGTGTGTGTGTGTAGCTCTATTTTCAAAATAAATAGGGCCTGGTGTGGTGGCCTAGTGACTAGGTCCTCGTCTTACACGTGCTGGGATCCTATGCGAGCACTGGGATCCTGGCTGCTCCACTTCCATCCAGCTCCCTGCTTTTGGCCTCAGAGGGCAGTGGCGTGTGGCCTGGGGTCTTGGGACCCTGCACCTACATAGTGAACCCAGAGGAGGCTCCTGGCTTAAGATTGGCTTAGTTATGGCCATTGCAACTACTTAGGGGGTGGGCCAGCGAATGGAGGATCTTTCTCTATTTCTCTCTCTGGGTAAATCTGCCTTTCAAATAATAAATTAATCTTTTTAAAAAATCAAATGAATAAACAAATATTTTTAAAGGAGAGAATAGGAAAGAAGCCCCATTGCCTTTTATGACCTGATATATACAGTCACATAATGGTAACAGAAGGCTAGCCTGATTAAATATGGAAAGGATACAAATCTATTGAAACACAAATCAGCTGGGGATATCTTGAAGGCTAACTACTCTAGTATATTTTGTCTAAAACCCAATGTAGGACACAGAAAATATAAGTATGACTTGAACTATAAATCTATTCACAAAAGAAAAAGCACAAGTTCCAAAAGTAATAACATCACTATAAATAACCAATGTCATACGTATAACAAAGATGATACACTTCCAAAACTCAGGAGACCAGGGATAGCTCTAGAGGACATTTTATCTGAGAATCTCTCTTGACTACTGATAAGAAATCAGAATATCATCGATTTCTTTTCCCAGAAAAGAAAATATGCTTATTTGGATTGCTTAAATCCAATATGAATTTGATTTCGGGTGGGATTTTTTTTAAAAGATTGGCAAACTTGGGCCCGGCGGCGTGGCCTAGCGGCTAAAGTCCTCGCCTTGAAAGCCCCGGGATCCCATATGGGCGCCGGTTCTAATCCCGGCAGCTCCACTTCCCATCCAGCTCCCTGCTTGTGGCCTGGGAAAGCAGTTGAGGACGGCCCAATGCATTGGGACCCTGCACCTGCGTGGAAGACCCGAAAAAGGTTCCTGGTTCCCGGCTTCTGATTGGCACAGCACCGGCCGTTGTGCTCACTTGGGGAGTGAAACATCGGATGGAAGATCTTCCTCTCTGTCTCTCCTCCTCTCTGTATATCTGGCTGTAATAAAATGAATAAATCTTTAAAAAAAAAAAAAAGATTGGCAAACTCATGGTATGTTAAAAAAATTCCTCTAGATCCAGTATAAATAATTTTAATTAAACCAATGACATTAAAATGTATTGACTACAATTATAATCTACCCATTACTAAAGAAAGGTAGTAATTTCTAAGTTTCAACCTTCCTAAGCTGTAATAGAGATTAATCAAATGTTATTTATAACCAATCAACATCTAAGTTATGATCACATTCAGAAATATAAAGTTGTATATCTCTCAACTACTTCTTCAAAAACTAAAAGATATGTAATTATACAAAGGAGAATTAAGGTGTGAATGCCAAATTATCTGAATGTGTTCAAATATTCCAAAATTTTAGCAAATTATTTGTCCTATCAGTGCTGTCTATTCAATATGATTTGTATTCAATACATATATTAAAATGTTGAAATTAATAAGGACATATTTATTCATAAAATTTTGTTGGCAAATGCCCCTGGCTAGGAACAAAAAGAATCTATCACAGAAGATGGTATTTCCTGTGGAATGAAATAAATCAAGACTATTCTTTTAAACTTGAGAAAAGAATTATTGGGATCAATGAATAGATTCCTAAGCCAATGAACGTGATCAATTGCTTTTAAAAATCAGAAAAGTACTAGTTGAAAATTAACAGAGGACATCATCACAAGCCAGTGCCATTAACAGTGATCTACCTCCAAATTTGCCTTTGCAGATTCTTGAGAAACACTGACATGGTTTGTTTGCTTTCCAGCTATAGAGCTGGGAATCACCCGCTGTGACTGTCATGAAACATTTTAGCCTATATCATGTTTTCATTGGTGTGGAAGTTCTCAAATATTTGTGTTCAGAATTCTTCCAGAGCTCTTGATACTTCCAGAGTGGTTGCAACTGAACTCTTTCGAAGGTGGTTTTGAAGCAGCCATCTAAGACAATTTTGTGAAGTAGAGTATTATCTCCTGTATTACACTTTAGAAACAAAGGAGCACCCTATATACATTCATTCATCAGATCCTGGTTCACATCTCAACCACAGCATGGCCATTTACAGGACTTTCAAGTCTCACTTAACCTCCTTTAGGATTCCTCTAAATAATATTGAAAATTTCTGTCTTACACTGGGCAGTGCTAAAATCCATAAGTAGATTTTATATGTGTAACAGGCTGCACAAGCAACATTTAATATATTCTTCTTCCTGAGGTAGCTGCCAGAGGTGGCCAGTCTATATACTTGATGTGATTAACACATAGGAGATTCATATCTATTCTGTAGGGCTTCATGATGGATATACTTCCCATTGGACCATACACATGCCTTTACGGGGATTTCATGGCTCACAAATGGCCCATTAAAACTCTAACCTCTTCCTGAGAGCTTGCCCTACATTCGATTCATAAAACTTAGCTCTGATGATTAAATTGGCACCTTTATATGAAAATATTCCCTCTGTATCCTCTGGGGAGGAGTGGTTCTCCCATTATGTGCTTTACAAGGGAGGAACATGGCAGGCTTTGCTGTGTATTGCACACTATTAATTTTAAATGTGCGAATTCAGACTGTACTGGCTTCCGTGCTGGTACACAGTGTGCTCTGGCCTCTCATCCACTTATTTAATGTATCCCTTTGCCTGTTTCAGAAAGATGGCTTTGCTTATTATGGGTTTCAAGATCACAAAATTTTTGTGCTGTCTAAATAAAGACAGTACATAATTTAGTTCTACTCTTTGTAAGGGACAGTTGTAGACAGGAAACAATTTTCAAAGGGGTCATGGACAGCATTATTGGTAACAAACTGATTCACAAGTAAGGGGGCACAGATTTCTAATAGGAAGGGAAAATACCAATTGTAGTGAGAAAGAAAGCATAGGAAAGGAAGAATCTGAAAATTTGAAATGCAAATGGGTGCAGCTGCCCCATGCTTAGAAATTTTGGAGGCCCTCAAGTCCAACAGGATAGCAAAACCTTGTCCATGGCTAATAATACCTTCACAACCAAAATCAAACTCTTGATATACAGTCTCAGAGCTCTGGCTACACTCAATTTCAGTGTCTGAACTGAATTATTGCCATCTTTTATATCTTCCTGTTTCTGCTCAGATTTTTCTCTTCCTCATCTGATATTAGTAATTTCCTTCATCCCACTTCTCATTTTCATAAAACAGTTTAAGATCAGGTTTCACTTTGCCAGTACCTGCATTCTCAGTCCTCCAGGATCACATATGCCATGCACACATTTCCTCTTCTGTAGCACCTGTTTGACTCAATCACTTTGGTTCAAGCTGTCAAACTATTTGTGGAATGCATGCTATGTGGTAAGAACAAAGTAGCAGGTACCCGAAGAAGATGCTGGGGACACAACAGTGAGAAAATCAAGTTGTCTGTCTCCCAGGCTTCAATATTCATATATTGTCTGTCTTGCTGGGGAGAACAAGAAGTCAGGATCTTATCTAGTTCATCACATACATCTACAGCTTGACAATAGAAAACACCTGATTACAGAGTATTTGTAAAATAAATAAGCCTTCACCTTAATGTTAAATTTTACAGTAGGATGCTGGTAAGTTATGCTTCTGCCTAACAGAAGTCTGGCAGCCTGAGGTAGAGGTCGCTTCTTATTCTTTTGCATCTGCAGAGCAAATCAAAGTACCTGTCATAGAGCAGGTGCTCTTGAATAAATAAAACAATTTAAGCATAATATTCGAGCTACTTTATGTGCTTTATATTCAGAAGCTGAGACACACATTATTTACACAGAGATAGCTTAAGATCAAAGTGTGATTCAAGAGGCCATTCTCTAAATTTGGGCTTCAGAAAAGAAAAGGAGGCTAGACTGTGTGCACAGCGGCTTCGTCACTGCAGAGAGGATTCAAACATCCCCGCCTGGACCCTGCACCACTTCCTGCTTCCCCTTCCCATAGCTCCTGAAATTCCTGCCACTTTAATTATCCACCAATGACATGTAACCCGGCACCTTACTTGAAAATACCACTCCCCAGTCTCTTATGGCTCCTCCCCCAGGTCTCCACCCACCTTACTGTGGCTCAGATAATCTCAGTCACCAGTCCCTGGAGCGACACACAGCCCTCCTCTTCTCCTTCCCCTCTCTCTTCCCGTCCCATCTCACCTGGCTCTTCCCCTGCCCCGGCAGCCCCCATCCTGTCACCATGGCAGGAGATGGGTCCCTTCCAGTTTTCTCCCCCTCCACCCCTGGTCCTGTTACTACCTGCTTGAATAAAGGATCTCTCCTCTCTGTATTTCCTGATCTCTGTGCGACTCTGCCTTTGAAATAAAAATAAAATAAATCTTTGAAAAAGAAATACTTATTGTAATAAAGGAGAAAACAGAGAAAGAGAAAGATCTTCCTTCCAGTGGTTCATTAACCAGATCGCTGTATCAGCCAAGGCTTAGCCAGGCTAAAGCCAGGAGCCATCATCTTCTTCCAAATCTTCTATGTGTGTGCGTGGCCCGAACACTTGGTTCATCCTATGTTGATTTTCCCACACCATTAGCAAGGAGCTGGGTTGGGAATGGAATGGTCTAAATACGAACCAGAATCCATATATAATCCCAACATCACAGAAGTCTTACCTGTTCCCTTGTAGTAACTCTTAAGAATACACACACGCACACACACGCACACGCACACACACAATTAGAATGATCCTGGTGGATAAGATTAAATCTGGGTAACAGCAAAGGCTCTTTTTTTTTATTATTAAAAAGTGATAAGCCTACCTGCTATCTGCTTTCCTAATAAAAATAATTTTAAAAAATCTCAAAACCTATCTGATGATAATTCTTAGAGAGAATGTCCACATTCCAGGTAATAGTATGAATTTCAATGCTTTAATGGAACTTTTTAGAATTTGATTCAAGTATTTGTAAATGCTGCAAAAGATCACATACAGGAAACAGTTACTTAGCTATTCTGTTTGAAAAACTACCCTCAGAACCAAGACCTCCCAATCAAGTTTCTACCCTGAGTGAATATTTACGAGCAAATTAAAAACCCTGAAAACATGAGATTATAGTGAAAGTGCTGACTCAGCAGTGAATTATAGAATGGTAAATGGATACTATTTTAATGATGGTAGAGCTGAAATGCATCCTTCCTTAAATGAGTATGCTTGTTAAAATGTAAAAAGGAAAAAAAAAATTCTCAGCACGTCAAGCCAAGCATTTTACCAGTGGTCACAGTACAGGGAACTTTTACATAAATGAGATAAACTGGATGTTATAATCAGGAAACTTTAAAGGGATTAAATGGTTTGTAGACTCCAAGGTTTAAACTGTGAAAGCCTTGAAGGAATTCTGTCCCTTTTTATTTTGTTTTGTTCTGTTTTGTGTAACATATTCCATAAAATATTCTTTAATAAGTTCCTTTTACCCTTCCCACCCTTCCCATTTATTGTTAAAAATTAAGTTCCTAATAAGTTGATACATTAGAAATTTGTTTATCATCCACACTTCACCAGGTGTTTTGAAGAACTTGAAAAAACAAAACACTCAATTTCTACCATCAAGAATGTCACCCTCTACCAGGAGATAAAGCCAACACAGCTAATAATTTAAATAAAGATGAAACTACTTGATGATTTAGAAAGAAGAGAGTTAAGAGGTTGCTGACTCTACTTTGGAGATTTCAATAAGATGAAAATGTGGAGGCTGGCGTGGGGCACAGCAAGTTGGGTCACTGGCAGTGATGTCAACACCCCATATGGTTTTTTCTGCTTGTGATCCAATTCCCTCATAATGTGCCCAAGAATGCACCAGCAGACAAAGTCCTTGGAACCCTGTCATGTACATGGAAGATTTATATGAAATTCAAGGCTCTTTCTCTTCAGCACGGCATAATCTAACCATTCTGGTCATATGGAGACTGAAGCAGCAAATGGGCGGTCTCATGATACCTGAATCTTTTCTTTCTCTCTCTCTCCCCACCCCCTTTGCTCTCAGTTTTATTCTGTGCATCTCTCTCTGATTTAATAAGTAAATATTTTTTCAAAAAGTACATCTTATTTGATTAATGTGTTTAGCCCTTGCTTATACTTCCACACAACTGTGATCTACCTCCTTTTCATTTGTTGAGTATTGTTGTTAGTGGGGCATTAAGCGTGATTATAGAGTGCACTGAGATTATGCTCTTGCAAGAATTAAAAGAATAAAAGGAAGGAAGAGGATTGACGGAGGAAAACTAGAGAGAAGGAAGTATGCTTCCTTTCTTGGAACTTTACTTATGCAATCTAGTCTCTTTATACTAATAAATTATTACAAAGTAAATAAAATGAGAGGTTAAAGCCTGAAATGAAAGGTTGACTCAACCTTTAGCATATTTTTCTTGAATCAGTAATATGTTCAAAGAATAACATCAATTTCATCAGGTACTAAAACGAGTCTAATACCTATAGATATGACTGGGCCACTGGATCAAATGGAAACAAGAGATTTACTGGCCTGAGGTTAAATCGCAAGGGCACAGCATAATTTGCATGAAAATAGTATTGGTTGTGCCCAGCATGGTGGCCTAGCGGCTAAAGTCCTAGCCTTGAATGTGCCCTGGGATCCCATATGGACACCGGTTCTAATCCTGGCTGCTCCACTTTTCATCCAGGTCCCTGCTTGTGGCCTGGGAAAGCAGTCAAGGATGGTCCAAAGCCTTGGGACCCTGCACCCACGTGGGAGACCTGGAGGAAATTCCTTGCTCCTGTCTCCGGATTGGCACAGCACCGACCGTTGCGCTCACTTGGGAGTGAATCATCAGACAGAAGATCTTCCTCTGTGTCTCTCCTCCTCTCTGTATATCTGACTTTGTAATAAAAATAAATAAATCTTTTTAAAAAATAGTATTGGTTGAGGTTGACATTGTTATGTAGTGTGTAAAAGTCACTGTGTGGGATGCTGGCATTCAATATGGGTGTCATTCTACTTCCAATCCAGCTCCCTGGTAATGGCCTTGGAAAAGCAGCAGAAAGCAGCACAAGTGCTTGACCTCTGCATCCACCTGGAAGACCCAGTTGAAGTTCCTGACTCCTGGTTTCCGCCTGGATTTGCCCTGGCCATTTGGGCCACTTTGGGTGTTAACCAACATATAAAAATCTTTCTGTCTTTCTTTCTCTCTCTCTCTCTCTATCTCTCCACCTCCCATCATTCTAACTTTCAGACAAATAAATAACTCTTTCAAAACAGTGATATTGGATAACTCCCAGATCAAAGGCTTGCCCAATGCACTAAGTCTAGTGTACTAAGACAGTACTTAGTTAAAACCCAACAAATACACAAGCAAAGGCTGATCAATACATAGACAAGAGCAATCCTTTAGAAGATTATACAAAAGGAGAAATAAATTGCTATGTCCTTGAAAGGAAAGCTACTTTTATTTAAGTTAATAAAGCTCTATTTGTTCTCCAGTCATTAAGTTTATAGAAATTAAAAGTCTTGACTATTTGTCTTTTGCCAACACGAATTTAAAAGTGGCTTTAAAAAAATCTCATTAACGTTGTGCTTTTTTTTTCTGTCCCAAGCTGATTCAATACAAAACAGATTATCTCCTGTCTGTACCACTAAAGTGCATATAAATATTTCACAAACCAATTTATCTAAAACTTTTGTCATTCCTTCTTCGGAGTCTAGACACAGAGCACACTGGAAAGCATTTGAGGTTTCTCAGATAACACACAGTGGCTAGAGTATATTGTATTTTTTTGTTGTTGTTGTTGCTTCTGTCCTGGGCCAAAATTAATCCTCTTAGTCACTCTGGAGCATTTACAGAATTTAATTATGTCAGATTGGTATATGCACAGTTAATGGGATTCCCAGAATGCACTTAATTTTGATAAGTCAATAGGTAGAATTCTGATACAGTCCCCCCTATTGAGAACATTTTCACAGAAGAACTATAGAATAAATTTAGCTCTATGGATTCTGGTGAGAAAAAATACAGTCCTAATAAACAGAATGGTCTGGAGCACTGACAAGCTCATACAGAAAGCTGAGGAAACCTTTCCTAAAGGTAGGGAATGGAAGTTAATGGCCCTCCTTTCTACCACTTTATTGATCAACTTCTATGTAAGTATTTGGTTACCTCTTGATCAGAAATGGGCAAACATTTTCTGTGAAGGTCCAAATCACAAAAAATTTTCTGCTCTAGGGGCCACAGAATCTCTGTTGCAGCTGTTCTACTCTGTTATTGTAGAGTAAAAATAACCTCTAACAGCCACTACTTTAAAAATGAGTATAACTATATTCCAATAAAATTGATTTACAAACACAGGTGGTGGGCCAGTTTTACCTCAGAGAGCAATTGTTTACTGACTATTTCTCAAGAGAACTGAAAAATAACGGATCCAAGGTAGAACCCAAAATGTGCTGGGCACATTTGTCAATCCAGCATGAATGATTGTGTTAAAACAACTAACTATAGATAAACAATTGGCTTAAGGAGGATAAAAATGAACTCTAAGTATTGTCAGAGTGGCCTTGGAATCCAAAAACCTGATTTTGAAGGCAAGCTCTGTTCTCAATTTACTCACTAATAAAATTATGTATGTATGAATACACAGACACATATCAACTTTTCAAGAATATTTTGAAATTAGTAATGCCATAAGCTAGTAATGCTTGAGCCACTGCCAACTTTGATCGCTTCCATGAGCTCTGAGGTATGAGGTATTATGCTGGGGGTTGCTGGAGTGCGCCCTCCCCATAGCCTGATTCCAAGGGCAGGTGGAGATGGGGAAAGGAAAGGCCCCAGCCTAGGTGAACCACAATGGGTGAAGGCCAGTTGGGCAACGTCACTGTTTCTGTCAGGTCAGGAGCTTGAGCAAGTGCTCAAGTGCCTACTACCCACTAGTAGGCACAAGATCTGCCACTGGGAGGAGACCTGATAGAAGAGCTTAGATAACTCCTGTCAGGACACAATCCCTGCAGGCGAGCACAAGAACCAAGATTGGGAGCATCCCAGACCAGACCAGGTTACAGTACTTGCTGGTATACATGTGGGTCAGGTCTGAGACTTGCCAGGCTGGTTCAGTTTATAACACCCATTGGCAGATCTGAGAACTAGATGGGGTCCAGGATGGGCTGGGTTGGGCTGCAACACCAGCCAGTTTATAATAGGGCTGGGACTGGGGGCTGGCTGGGCTAGGCTAGGCTGTAACACCTAGAAGCATGAGCTGGAACTGGGGGCAAGCTGGGCCAGGCTACAGCATTCACTGGCAAATGCCAAGGTGAGGCAGGCCAGGCCAGACTGGGGTGGAGCACCCACCAGCATACTTGAGACTTAGGTGGGGAGGGGAGAGTGTGTGAGCCTAGTAGAGGCACTGTGGGGGTCTCCTTTGCTAGGGCACTGCTCCTACTGGCAAGTGTGAGAACTGGGATTAGGGGTAGAGCAGGCCAGGCAGGGCTACAACATTATTGGCCTGCATGTGAAGTGGGTTAGGGAGAGGCAAGGCTGGGCTAGCTGACACTATCCACTGCTGCTTTCATCCACTGGTGCATTCATAAGCCAGAGTAAGTGCAGACTGGTTGGGATTTGCCACAGCATCAGCTGGCATGTGTTGGGATTGGGGCAAATCCTGTCAAGCTAGACTGCAAAACCACCTGCAAAGTACAAGATCCAGGACTGGGAGTGGGCCCAGTAGGGAATTTGATGGGTTGTAACTCCCACTGATGAGCATAAGAACCATAGCTTGTAGTGGGCCTGGTTGGATATGTGGTTGCACTCTCTGGCATGGGTGTGTAATGGATAGTGGGGTCAGATGGGTTGAGTTAGGCTTCAAGGCCAATTGGTGTATGTGAGAGCTGAATGGGATGTGGGACAAACTGGACTAGTCTGCTGCACATACTGGCAAGCACAGAAACCAGGGTTGGGGGTGGGCCTACTGCAGATAACCAGATTCCAAGGGCAGGTGGGGAGGGGGAAGGGATCAACTTCTATGTAAGCAAGCAGGCTGATGCGGTAACAGACAGAACTGGATCCCACACTGGCAAGCACACACAAGATCACTTTAGACAAAGTTTCTTTGGGGATTCCCCCAACTGAATAGCTAGCCTCAGAACTCCAACCATTTGCCAGAACTGGACCTTTTCAGTGGGTTAGATGGAGCAGTGGATGGCATGTCTAGATGTACTTGGAGGATATTACAGTCCATTGGGGTCTGCAGAGGACATCAGGTAACATAGCAGAGGAAGGAGGGCGGAACAGATTAGTCAACTACCCCAGCCAAGCATTAACAGCAAATATCTGGGTGAATGAAGACTCTAAGGTGTTACTATGTCAGCCAATGGACCTTGGAATAATTTTCTTACCCTTGAAGTGGCAAGATCAACAGCATTTCAGAACTACTGAAACTATCTGAACATAAGCCTCTGAGCATCTCCACATTGGGGATCCTGGGATGACATTAGGTGGCAGTTCCCCATTCTCGGTTACTAAGGTGGTTGGGAGGCTAGGTACGGCTTTTCTCTTTATCTTCCCCTTCCCCTAGATACAGAAAGAAGAAAAAGAAAATTTGGAAACAATGGTCTTACCCACTTTCCCCTAATCCTCAACCCTTATCACCCTAACCAACTATGTAAACATTATCAAAAATAAAATTAAAAAAAAAAAAAGAAGCAGCAGCAGCTCCTGGCTCCTGGCTCCTGGCTTCAGACAGGCTCAGCTCTGGCTGTTGCAGCCACTTTGGGAGTGAAAGAGGATATAGAAAATCTTTCTTTCTCTCTCCTTCTCTCTCTAATCTGCCTTTCCAATAAAAATAAATAAATCCTTAAAAAATAAAGTATTCTGGAAAATGATAAAATGTACACAAATGATATAAATACCATCAATAAATTATTTACAAAACACAGAGATCACCTAACAGAAAGGAACCAAATTCTGGGTCCCAGATTTTCTAATTCAACAAGTCTAAAAGGGGGCCCACAACATTGCATTTCTGTTCTAAGGGAACACTAATACCAATAGTCTGTAGATCACTCAAGAACCCTTACTGTTCATCATTAAAATAGTGTAATTTTAGCAGAAGCAGACATAAGAATACATAGCATTTCCAAAAAATTAATGTTACATCACACTTGAGTCATATATATGTTGAGCATTTCAAACTACACCTCTTATAGGAAACATTATAGCCCTGTGATAAAGGTAAACATTGATTTTAGATTCCCAACAGATATAAAGAAACATATTTAGACTGCATCAGCATCAGAATATTATCACAACATTACACATACATACAGTATAGTTGCGCTGAGTTTCAAAAAGTAATTCAAGTCATGGTTCTGTTTTTTTTACTATGCAGAACTAATACACATTCAACATTTGCATCGGACTTTCATGAAGGTCACACTGCACGGGTAGGTGATTAGAAAGCTCCACTTTGGTGAGGCTGCAGAAGCTTTAATTCAACAAAGTTGGCCAATCCCTTCCTGCCTCAGCCTAGAGAAACACACTGCAAAATCTGACGATCTGAAAAGAAGTCGTGAAGCCATTCTTCATGACTCCATGACAGAAATTGCTTAATGTTTCTGAGTCTTATTGAAATGGCTAATGCAACAAGAGGTTACTGGGTTCTATTACACCATTTTTCAGATACAATTATACTTAATTCTCACAACACCTCAGGTCAATATTGTTATATCCACTGCAGAGATGGGAACTGAGGAACTATAAGGTAAAACATCTTGTGTAGAGGCATTTAGCAAGAAAGAGATGTATCTGAAGATACTAATGCAGTAGTTAGTTCCGAAGCTCATACACTAACCTTAATAATTTACTACTAGTCTCAGAAAAGATGGCTCTCTGGCCAAATACAGTCACCACCTCACATTTTTTTTTTTTATCCAAAAACAGTCATATCCATTAATTTGCATATTATCTATACGTGTTTTTATCCTACAAATCAAGGTACAACAGTAACAACAGAAACTGTTCAGCCCACAAAGTTTGTGAATCTCTGTGCTAAGTGACTCTACAATCAGCTTTTATACGTAACTGACAAGTGTCTTCACTGACTTTTGTTTTTGTTATTGTATAATAAGTATGTCCCCATCAACCTTACAGGATCTTAAGAACTTCACATTTCTACCACACAAACATACACAGTATTAATAAGAAGAACAGCTTAATATTTCCTTAAATCCTTGTGCCAAAGAAGGTGTGTGTATTTTGTCTATCCAAGGAGCATCATTCAGGAGATTAGATGGGGTTCATGGTCTAGGAGCCTCATGTTTGAGATTAAATGGAGACATTGTGCTAATGATCGTGACGCATGATGACAGCACCTGAGTCAGGTCTTCTAATATCAGGTGGCTTGCCTCCTTCTGGGAGGTACCCTACGGTCATACTCTACAAAGTTTTCTTGTTCCTAGTAGTCATACGACTTTTTGATCTGTATCAACATATTCCTTTTTAGGCAAAACTGTGCTCTTTAAGATAAGAGTTCATATTCTTGTCTCCCTCAAAATGCCCAATACTTACAGAATGGCACAAACTCAACAGTGACTGCTGATAGGTGATTGAACAAAAGCTGTGCTTTTTTCCAGTGTTTGGTGTTAGCACCTCATTTTCCTAAGGTCAGACCCATGTCAGACATGTATTTTCCCCATTCAAACTGCATTCCCTCTTTACCTCTCTATATGCAAAATATCTTCTCCTTATTTTTTTTAAAGATTTATTCATTTTATTACAGCCAGATATACACAGAAGAGGACAGACAGAGAGGAAAATTTTCCGTCCGAAGATTCACTCCCCAAGTGAGCCACAATGGGCCGGTACACGCCGATCCAAAGCCAGGAACCTGGAACCTCCTCCGGGTCTCCCACGCGGGTGCAGGGTCCCAATGCATTGGGCAGTCCTCAACTGCTTTCCCAGGCCACAAGCAGGGAGCTGGATGGGAAGTGGAGCTGCCGGGATTAGAACCGGCGCCCATATGGGATCCCGGGGCTTTCAAGGCGAGGACTTTAGCCGCTAGGCCACGCTGCCGGGCCCAAAATATCTTCTCCTTATACAAAATACAGTTGATGCTATTCCATTCATTTATTTCAAATTCCTTAAAATCAAGGGTGATCAGTAAGTGAAATAGAAGAAAAGAAGAAATCAGAAAGTGAAAAAAGATAAGAAAACAAATAAGAATTTGGTTGCACATGCTTGAAGTTCTTACCAGCTGAAGCCATTTTTATCTCAAAGTTGGCTTCTTGTACTTAAGGTTGTATTCTTCAAATGGCATGGTCACCTATTCAGACCAATGACACAGCTGAAGAATAAACAAATTGTTTTTTTTTTTTGTTTCATCCTAACAATGATTGATGAGAACTCACACTCATATCCAGATTGGCAACAATATGCCATAATGTGTCTAGTGCCAAAGTCATTAAGACTCAATTTTAAAAATACTCCCGATTTATGAATAATTCCTACAATGTATACCTCACAGGTTGAATTTGATATCAATCCTTTCTTAAGGTGATGCTCTTCTAAAGTGTGTGTGACATGCTCATTGTCTGCGGTGTTGTAAGAGGTAGGTCCTGTCAAAGATGGCTGCAAAGATGCTGCCTGGATCAGATGACAGAGCTGGCAGACACTTCAAGGTCAGAGATGTGAGCAGCACAAACAGCAGTGGGAAGGACTTACAGACATCTGAAGGTTATTCAGTCTCAATCTAACAAAGGTACAGAAGAGCCTTTTGCCCAGGGCCCTGATGGACGGGCTCCTCCTCAGGGGCTGGTTTCATATTAGTGTTCAGCAGAGAGTCACAGATTTTAATTTCCACGGATTCTAACAGAAAGGTTTTGATATCTGAAAATGATTAAGTCTAAAATTGAGAAGATGAATGGAGGGCGAAGAGTTTTAAAATCTGGAACCTGTTGAGACAAAATAGCTCTTCCCCATGGCCCAGAAAACAAGATGAAACTTCCCATCAACATAGACCAAGTCCTTCAAACCAAGGAACCTCACTTACACTAACAAGGAAACTGGAGGTGAGAGCTCCCTACACAACCAACAGTTGTTTGTGCTGAACATAATTTTAAAATGAAATTTGTAGCCAGAGCTATTTTCAGATAAACTAAAGATGCCAACACTATTTGGAAATGAGTAAAGACACCACATGTGAGATATTATCAGCATGGCTAAATAAATGGGAAACATAAACTTGGGAGATGAGAACATAGGAATTTAGTCATCTATATTGATCAGAAGACAGCTCCAAAAAGACTGGATACTGTTAAAAATAATCAAACTGCTTTTCCTAATTGCTTGTGTATTTTCCAAGCAGGCTTTTTCCCTCCCTTTGAGTAGGGGAAAATCAGTTTCCCATAAAGAAAAGCATCTTTATCATGTTTTGCTGATATGACTATGACCATTCTGATGACACCTATTTTTAGTATCTCTTGGCAATGTTGCACTTCTGATTGATGACCAGGAGTCTATAAAATGTTCCTACATTCCATTTACCATTGACCTCACTCTAAACCACTGTACACTATTAAAGAGCATAAAGACAGCACTCAAATGTAGACAAAAACCAATAAAGCTTTTCCAAAAATGTAACAAATAGTAATTATTTACCCAGATCCATTCTAAATGCAGCTTTTCCACATCACACCACTTGCTTCTGAAGGTAACTTGAATTAAAAAAATGGAAAAAGCTGAGAAAGCATTATACTAAAATATGTGTAAGTATTAATATTTCCATAAAGTAACCTAGCACATCATTCCCAGACTTGTTAAAGGCAGTAAAGCACAGTGTTTAGTGGTGATAGAATCAGTATATCTGAGTTCTAACTCATCTCATTCATTTATAAGCTAAAAAGAGAAATAAATCTCAAAGAAATAATATAATGCCAGGATGCATTAGTTTTCACATATAAATGGAGTCATTAATATCAACCTCAAAAATAAGGATGTCATAAATTAAAGCTAATATGGGGATGAACATTTTCCTTGACAAATAAGACATTCTCAAGACATTATAGTTATTATTACCACAAAGATGGAAATGAATATGTTTGCACTTTAAGGTTACATTCACTGTCAATCATCCCAGATATATATATGGGTCACTAAACTGTTTTTCCTTTTGGACACATACAGGGAAAGCAGACTAATATGAACAGATCAACCTAGTATAGAACAGAAGTGCTAGGATGTGTTTATGCATTTTTTCTCACTTGGAACAACAGCCATATTATACATGTCTAATTTATAAGTGAAGAAACTGAATCTTTGCAAAGTTATTTACTTTGCCCAAAGACTCACACTTAAAAAGAAACACATCTAAAGGAAAATAAGAACCCTAGTAGACAAAGAAAGGAAATGCTCCAATTTCAATTCTAATATATATGATCACTGAGCAAAACAACCAATCCTTCCAAGTCCATGACTGCTATTTGATCCTCATCCCTCATTTAATTCCCACAACCCATATTATAAGGGCAATGCTAAAGGTCAAATTTTCAGTTAGACAGTATTGGAAATTTTTCTTGGGAAATTGAATTAGAATATAAATTAGAATATAAATTTACTCTGCACAAAAAATCCATACTTAGTATTTTTCTAATAAGTGTAGACACTTCACATGAGCCTACATAAGACCTTGGCCTTTCATGTAACAGTCTCTCTTCCTCACAATCTGATCTCTGGATCAAAAATTCTTTGAATCTTCTTCATTAAATTAAGTTTTGCTTCTGTACTTGACCCTATCTCATAGACCAATACATTCTATCACTGCTCTTAATTTCTTAATCCGTTCTACAACTGCTCTTAATTTCTTCAAAGAACCCAGAGTTGAAGAGAGTACCCTTGGGCCAAATACAATCTGCCTGACCCTGTGGTTTGGACCACCTGATACTTCAAGAGGGAAAAATAGTAATAACCTAATTATTGCAGCCACCTCCTGTCATTGCAGCTGTGTTCCTGGCTGCTGCCAGGTGTGATGCTGGCAGGCTTGGATCAATTAATAATTGTAGCTGCCACTGACGGCAATTAATTACATAACTTTAAGCTGTTTAAGTTTAAAGCCCTGAAATTCACAGACCTAGAATATAATGGAGGAGTTCCAAAAATAAAGGGAAATAGGAATAAGGTTCGTGTGACCACTTTGTTCAGGTTTGGTTAGCACTCAGCTTTCCTGTATCATGTTTACATATAGCCTGCTCCATTTTCCCATTACTAATGAAAATATCAGGTAATTTCAAGCCTGCGCCCCATTCTAAAAAGACAGTGATTATTCTTCTCCCATGCTATGAAGGATGATGATTCTCTCACTAAGAACAGGAGAGTGCCACAGACCATGAAGCATGGGATCATGGGGATTAAGAGGGAACACTGATTCTGCCTTGAACTGCCCAAGTCATATCTTCAGTCAGCTTCTGTCCCCTTGTCGACAGACTGGAGATAATAATGTTAGAAAAATAGCAAAATAAAGTTCACAAATTAATTAGCACAATGTCTGGAAGAAAGTGAATGCTTGATAAAGGATAAAGGACTATTGCAGTCTGCTAATCCTTGCATAATTCAGGAATTGGTAAGCCTTCTACTGAGAACCCATCAGGGTTACAGCTTCCCACTGTCCAGGCACACCTCTGTGATGTCATTGCTAAAGACCCACAACTTGAAGGTTGCAATTCACGGGTTCTCAGTCTAAACTACCCCTAATTTGAAGGGTGTTCATGAACCAGGAATATAATTTCTTTGTCTCAGTTTGTACACCTTCAAATGGGTATAAACGTTTCCTCACTCAATGGGGTTCATCTGATGATTCACTGTCATAAGGCAGGGGTCTTCTGAGTGGTCAACATTATCACTGCCTTTCAAGTTTTATGTATGGCACGATAATTTATTAAAATTACATTATTCTTTTGGTGTTTCCCTATAGTCATACCAAAACATTGGCCAATCCTTCTATTCATTTTTTTTGTTAAGATTTTTTTGGTGGGGCAGAGCACAAAAGTCAAGTGAAATATCCCAAATGCTCTGGGGTAAACAAAAATAATATTAGGTGTATATTCATACGTATTGAAATGTGGAGGAGAAGTTATTTGAGAAAGCAGAAGTTCAAGAACAGAGAACTACCTCATGTCAGGGCAGAGAAAGGAAATCTTGTGTGTGCTCAGAGTAGAACAATCTCCACACATTTCCAAATAAAACATCGATAGCTGGATAGACAATCTGAAGAGTTGATCACATGACTTTCCTGGAAGTGTGGACCTAGCTTCCTTGGTGGAACTGAAAGAAGAGAAACATGAACCTGGATAAGAGAACTGTCAGCTATGATCCTAAGTTAGAGAAGCTCATTAGCAATGAAGTTCCCTAATGCTAATGCAAAAGGAAGCTTTAAACTGGATTGTAGCTGGAGGTGACTGAATATTCACTAAACCCATTTACTCTTTTTAGGTGCCTAAGGAGCTTACTTTAAAAAAAAAGATTTATTTATTATTTTTATTGGAAAGGAAGAACTGTAGAGAGGAGAGACACAGAAAGATCTTCCACCCACTGGTTCACGTCCCCAAATGGCTGCAATGGCTGGAGCTGAGCCAAGCAGAAACTTAGGCCAATTTGATGGATCAAAAGTGGAATATCTGGCACCCAAAGCAGCATCAGCAGGCAGAGGCTTAGCTTGCTACGTCACTGAATCAGCCGCTCAGAGCTCCGTTTCACAGGTGTGTTTCTTGCAGTGAAGGTGGGACCCTGCAACTAAATCTGGACAGTGGAAAATGAAGTGAAAAGATATCTACTCTCTCCTCTAAACCCTTTGAAGTGATGTGCCACACTCTTTGCTGATTAACTTAGAGAAGAAGTATACAGCAAATCTATGATGTGCTGGAAAATGGTGGCACAGAAAAACAAAAAATATGGGGCCCCTGAACCTCCTGTGAAAATGTGCTTGCTAAATATACAGTCAGACTATGATAATAAATTTATCTAATATATAAAAACACTAAAACAGGTTTCTGTTAATTAGGCTCACTAACATTAATTACTCTCATTAATAAAAGGTCTAACATAATGTTTTCAACTACTCTAAAGATTGGGGACTAGACAATTGAGTTCAAATAACTAAAAATATAAGAAGACATATTTAAGTTTATGCATAACTTATTATTACTAAAAATTGAATTTTCCATGTAGCAACATAAGCAACATGTGGGCAACAGCAAAGAACAATTTCTCATTATGAGTTGCTTTGATGATTACCTCAGGAAAGTCAGAGGACAGGATTTTCTCATTCAAGGAAAATGTCAAGGTTCATGGCTTAGCCACCAGAACACCATACATTTATCAGACTGACATGTAAATTTTAGCCACCCAAGACGTTCTCTCAGTGAACACATAAATTGAAGCAATTTTTGAGAGCTCAATTCCAAAGACCTTCAAACTACAGGAGCACGTTCCAAATTACATCTCAGAAATGCCTATACCTCTCTCAGCATCTTTAAGGCTTCATGACAAAATTTCCATTCTTTCCACTTGCTCACCCCAATTCTCTCTCAGCCTCTAATCACGGCCTCCATGCTCCCTCTAGACTGCAGTGGTTTCCAACCAGCCCTTGAAAGTGTCCTATGGCTTGTCATAAACTCTTCATTCATTTCAACGGTTTGCAGTATTTGGGAAACCATTTCCATCAGAACGTTAATTGGGTCTGATGTGAATAGTTTGCTGTTAATCTACAAAGAAGACACTTGGCAGAACACAAGTGGAGCACACTAGCTTTGGTACCATGTTGGCTAATAAAACTATGCTACATCTAGTCACACTTGGGAAAAATGATAGTGGAACTATGTGCAACAAGTAGATCTTGATGTGCTTGTTTGTGATAAGAATACACCTGCCTCCTTTTTGTAGTAGTACGGTGCAACTTTCCTTTAGGACCTGCGTCTGCCCTGATCACAGTTTTGTTTTGTTTTGTTTTTTGTAGCTAGCTCCATCTTGTCTTCTCTCTACCCTCCAGATTCAGGCCTGTGGACAGGATCCAAGAGAATGCAAAATGTATCATTTGTCTGGCTTGTTGGTTCTTGAATCCTAATGATATAGCTTTTGTGCAATTATGTTGAAGGATATTCTATTCATATTAAAAACTCTGAAGTGTAGAAAAGTGTAATCTTGGACTTTGTGGGGTCCACCTCATTAAACTTTAGAAGTAGCAACTAAAGAAGGAGGCCAACATAGAGGAGCCACGGTTAAAACATGAAAAGAAAATAAAGCTGGGTATGATGGCTGTGTTTGAGTAAGTGTCTGGCTCAACATTTAACATTTAAAACTAGTTGGGTAACCTGCATTCCATATCAATGTGCCTGAGTTTCAGTCCAGGTTTTGCCCCCAATTCCAGCTTCTTGTTGAAAGCCACTCTGGGGGCAGCAGGTTATAACTTAAGTTGATGGATTCCTGCTAACCACATGTGAGATCCATGCTGGATTCCCAGATTCCCAGTTTTTGCTTCAGTTTGGTCCAGTCCCCGTAGTTGTGCATATTTGGAGATGGGTGAAAAACTCTCCCTCTCTCCCACTCTGTCTTTCTCTCTCTCTTTTTGTCGGCCTTTTGAATAAGTAAAAAAAAAAAAAGAAGAAAACAACAACTAAATTTTTTACAAAAGATTTATCTGTTTTCATTTGAAAGGCAGATTTTACAGAGAGAGAAGGAAAGACAGAAAAATATTCCATCTGCTTGCTCACTCCCTAAATGGCCACAATGACTAGAGCTGAGATAATCAGAAGCTTGGAGTCAGAAGCTTCTTCTGGGTCTCCCTCATGGGTGCTGGGTCTCAAAACTTGAGCCATCCTCTACTGCTCACCCAAGCCATAGCGGACAGTGGAGCAAGAAGGACATGACCAGGTACACATATGGGATGCTGGTGCTGTAGGGTAGAACATCCATCTGCTGTGCAGGGCCCACAAAGTAAACTTCAGACCATTTGAATTTAATTTCTTTAAAAGCATAAAATTTTATATCATGGGCTGAATTATATTAACAGTAAACTCTTCTTTGTGGTGACATATTCCATCACCATTTACTTTTCAGACTGTATAGAACTTCCTTTATAACTGACCTACGTCAGTGTTTAAAAATATTATCACTGAAGTTACTTCTTAAGAGGGTTTCAAAGAAGTCATAAGCTTTTCACCTGAGTAAAAATTACATGGATGCCTGGTTGGATTAAGAAAATTACTTTAAAATGTTAGTTCTATAGCCAAATATGATAATTTACAAGGTACTTGAGCAGTCTATAAACCATGATTCTGTTACAAGCAGCCACACTTAAAAAAAAAAAACTGTGACAGAAAGATCAGAGCTCATGGACACAGAAAGAATGTTAAACCCTGTTTCTGTTGCTATGTTTTGTTGAAGCTAGACTTTGAATACATGATTTAATCATCATATGGCTCTGCTTCCAACATTATAAATGAACACAATAAAGGGCTTTGCAAGAAAATACTAGTAAAAAAAAACTTATTACAGTGATTAATGTATGGTGATGTTTCAACAAATACCATCTATTGGAAATTCAGTTAATAGACAAACTTTTTAGATAAGCTAATTATTACCAATTAGAATCTAGTAACATGCAAGACCTTTGCACAGTTACACATAGCATAGTTGACTGTATGTTGAAAATGAGAAGTAGGCTGTATTTTTCATTCTAATAAATGTTCTAGTGCAAAATGGACAGGAAAATACCAAGAAAATTATTTATCATACTTTATTATCTTGCCTCAAATGTTTAGAATATTGAGCATGTCAATACAGTTCTACTCCTCATACTGAAAACTGTTGTACATTAAATAACAATGGCTTAAATACGTAAGTTAGGCAATAGAGCTGGCATCGGTATCACAAAATATTTTGTAGCTTTTATAACAGGTACAGCTATACTAAGGAGCATGTCAATGGCAAAAGCAGTAGAATGAATGAGGAGGATGTCTGCCCAAGATCTGAATCTGCATGGCATCATGACATGAAACACAGGCTTTGAAAGATGACCACAGTAATTGAAACCATGGAGTTCCCATTTACTAGACACATCATCATGCCAATAAGTCACTTAGGCTCTTCAGCTTCTGGTTTCATGTGTCAAACTGAGGAAAATAAAAACCAAACCTTATCAGATTGCTTTGTAAATTCAATGAAGTAATTGATGCAGCATATTATGTGGAATTATGCAAATAAGGCCAATACGTGTAAAAATAGCCTTTGTAATTATTAGTTATTACTAACACAACTTTACAGAAGTGTTTGTTTAAAAAAAAGAATCACCGGAGAAATACTAGCAGAAAAAGCATACAAATCGCTTGATAATATTTTACAAATGTGACAGGGAGAAAACAATCAGACAATAGGCCAACCCATCAGTTTCAACAGGTGGAAGTTGAAGGTTAAAGCAAGCATTCTCTGAGCTCTAGTACCAGCTCAGTGTCTAGGCAGGGGGTTTATCTGCTGTTGCCCTAAGCCATAATGGAGCAACAAGAATTTACCAGCATCATGCCAGCATTCACGTTAAGAATTTTTCAACAGCTCTCTCCAAAATCCAATTTTTAATTGTTTTTCATTGTTGCCATAAAAGTTGCAAAAAAATCAATTCATCAGATTTTTTTTTCCCCCAAACTACCATGGGCTTTGGTGGGTAAGGCAATTATTTAAGTCAATGGCAGTAATGAGAATCTGGGTATGCTCTTTAAGAGATAATCACTGTGCTCCTTCCTGAGACACATGTATATTTAACCAATTTCACAACCTCTGAATGTGGTAATTAAATAAAAAGGTGTATGGAACATGAAGAGTGGAAACTACAAACCAGTTTTTCGCTTCTGTATTTTAGGTAACTGCAGGTGTGTGTTAATGAATTACATGAGTGGGGAAATAAAATTAAAGGCACCTGGATGCGTTTACAAAACTGCAACTGCAAATTACAGATATCTGTAGCATCCATAACTCATTCATAATTGACAGTTTTCATATTCCTGGAATAAAAAAAATCAAGTCTTGCCAATAACACAGTAACTGCAGCATGCTTTGTGTTACTGTACAGTGTAAGGAATTACATACAAGTCTCCGGGTGCTCCTGGCCTTAAAACGAAGGACTCAAAATCACAAAGGCCAGGAGAATAGTGAGAGGGTACACGCCAACTTCAGAATTAAGCCAGCTAGGCCTACTTTCGACCCAGCCATATAAATATAGGAACCTCAGCCTCTATCTCTTCATCTGTTAAATGGAATAACAATTGTGCCTAATCACAGGCTTAAATTAAAATTACATTTTACATAATGCCTCAGCTTTTTCCCTAATCACAAAATGGAAGGCAATGAACATTTTATAGCATTTATGGTATTCAGGAAGATGAAATGAGACAATACATGTAAAATGCTTAACTTTCTTCCAGGATCACAACATAATAAGAATTCTAGTCAATATTGGTCCCATTAATAGCAGCAGCCATACTCTAAATAAAATAAGTTAATATTGTTAATTAAAAAGGATCAAGAAGATCTTCTCCCATTCTGTGGGTTGCCTTTTTACTTTGTTGATTGTTTCTCTAGCTGTACAGAAGCTTCTTAGTTTGATGAGGTCCCAATTGTTTATTTTGGTCTTGATTTCTACTGCATCTGGAGTCTTTTTTAGGAAGTGAGGGCCTACCCCTAAGTGTTCCAGTGTGTTTCCAACATTTTCTTCCAAAAGTTTGAAGGTTTCTGGATGTAGGTTTAGATCTGTTATCCATTTAGATCTGATCTTAGTGTATGGTGAGAGATGTGGATCTATTTTTTTGTTTCTGCAGGCTATCAACCAGTTTTCCCAACAGCATTTATTGAACAGACCTTCCCATTTGCCTGGGTTGTCGTTTGTCTTTTTGTCAAAGATTATTTGGCTGTATCTGTGTGGGTTTCCTTCTGGCGTTTCTATTCTGCTCCATTGATCTTCCTCTCTATCTTTGTGCCAGTACCACGCTGTTTTGATAACCACTGCCCTATAGTATGTCCAGAGGTCCGGAACTGTGATTCCCCCTGCTAACTTCCTGTTCTTCAGGATAGTTCTAGCTATCCGTGGTTTTTTGTGCTTCCAGATGAACCTTTGGATCATTGTTTCCAGTTCCATGAAGAATGTTTTGGGCAATTTGATTGGGATTGCGTTGAATGTATATATTGCTTTTGGCAGTATAGACATTTTAATGATATTGATTTTACCTATCCAGGAGCATGGGATGTTACTCCATCTTTTGAGGTCTTGTTCAATTTCTTTTTTAAGTAGTTTGTAGTTTTCTTCAAATAAGTCTTCTACATTTTTGGTTAGATTTATTCCCAGATATTTCATACTTTTCTCTGTTATTTTGAATGGTATCTTGCTGGTTAAGTCTTTTTCCATCTTGGGGCTGTTCGCATACATTATGGCTGTAGATTTTTGTTCATTAATTTTGTACCCTGCCACTCTACCAAACTCTCGTACAAGTTCTAGCAGTCTCTGTATTGAGTCTCTTGGCTCTTCTACATAAAGAATCATATCATCTGCATATAGTGAGAGTTTGACTTCTTCGTTTCCCATTTGGATTCCTCTGATTTCTTTTTCTTGAATATACAAAGAGCTACAAAACAACCAAAATGTCAAAACAAACAACCCACTCAAGAAATGGGCACGGGAAATGGGCAGACACTTCACAAAGGAACAAACCCAAATGGCAAATAAACATATGAAAAAATGCTCAAGTTCCCTGGCAATAAGGGAAATCCAAATTAAAACATCAATGAGGTACCACCTAACGCCAGTAAGACTGGCTCACATGAATAAAAGCACCAACGACACTTGTTGGCGAGGTTGCGGGGAAAAGGGAACCCTACTCCACTGCTGGTGGGGCTGCAGGCTGGTACAGCCTCTATGGAAATCAGTATGGAGAATATTCAAACAACTCAAATTCAACATACCGTATGATCCAGCAATAGCACTCCTAGGAATATATCCAGAACACTTGTTCTATGAGAAACCAACATGCACTCCTATGTTCATAGCAGCACAATCAGTAATTGCAAAAACATGGAAACAACCAAAATGCCCATCAACAGAGGATTGGATAAGAAAGCTATGGTTCATCTACTCCATGGAATACTACTCAGCTATTAAAAAAAACAAAATGCAGCTCTTTGTGGCCAAATGGGCCAAACTGGAAACCATAATGCTAAGGGAAATGAGCCAATCCCAAAAGGTTAAATACCACATGTTTGCCTTAATTTAAGATGATATGATGTTATGTATAACATGTTATGTTTTGAATGTTATATGTTGTGTATAAACTAAAATTGAAGTATAGGTGAGGTGGTCACAGAAGGTGGCTGGGAACTCGCATTTACTTTTAACATATTGGTTACTCATTACTATGTCAATTAATTCCATAATGATGTAAATTTTTGCTGATGGTATGTTGGAGCTTTCAATTGACTGGGATGATACTCTGCTGGCTCTGTCATCAGACCAGAGAGGGTATACCTAAGAAGCCGTTGAACTTGACGGGACAATAAGATGCTGGACTCTATGTTTGGTATACGCTTGCAATGGGGAAATCTCAACTGAACTTGAGCTGTGGTTATGCAACAAGGTGGAGGAATCCACCATGGTGGGAGGGTTTGGGGAGGGGTGGGGAGAACCCAAGTATCTATGTAACTGTGTCACATAATACAATGTAATTACTGAAGTTAAATAATAAATAATTAAAAAAAAACAATAAATGAAGAACATGGTTAGAAAAAAAAAAATTTGGGGTACTCCTAAATTATAAGGGTGACCTCTCATTGCCTGGTATGTGGTCCTGGGATAATTAGACAAAGGAATGTTACTTTCTGGGTGTTGATGATAAGTGCAGGCAGTCTGTCTACAGAGTAGTTAATTTCCACATTAAAGATCTTAGTTCAGTCCTTCCTCTGAAACAGAACTGGTTAGTCTTCAGGTAGGGATAGTCTCTCCACAGCTGGAAACATTATTGTTTGAGATCTAAAAACACCATCCTACCCACATTATATCATCATAGGCAGGTCATGCACATTCCTGTATTCATATAAAGTATATGCATCATATATCAAATTCATTCTCAGGGAGCCTTTTAGGATTCTCAAGCTCCCTCTACTAGGCTCTCAGCTCTAGAGTCTCAAGTTCCTAGGCAGCTTAAGTCAGTGAAACCTGTTTAAATAAGAAGTATATGGCACAAGTGCAAGCCTAACACTTCAGGAACCATAACCACTAACTATGCATCATCTTATGAAATGTTTTCTATTAAAATTAATCATTTCCCTTATGGTTTGAATAGGAAAGAGGGAGAGAGAGAGAGACTGAAACTGACAGGCAGATGGATAGACAGTGATCTTCTGTCCATTGGTTCACTGTTCAGGTACTCACAACTGAGAACTCAACCTTGTTCTCCACATGAATGGAAGGGACACAGCTACTTGAAGTATCACATGCTCATTAGTACAACGTGTATTAGCAGGAGGCTGAAATAAAGGAGGTGGGATGCTGACATCTCAAATGGTGCCAACTGCTGCACTAGAAGCCCACCCTGCTTGGAACTATCCCATTTATACAGTCTTCCCAAAATGTTTTCTGTTAGAATTTCTATCCCCCATCCTCATAGTCGGCTTCTCATAGATGATGCCTAAAGAATATAGTTCCCTGTCAAAAACACAGGAGACCTAAATCATAGAAACAAACTAATAAAACAACAGGAACAAAGTTTAAAAAATGCCTTTCAAGAATTTTTCGCACTTTAATAGCAGAAAGTCAGCTCTAACAAACGGCTGATTCTTCTACCTAAGAACACAGAAAGTCATTTTTTCCACATCCCTTTCATTTATTTCTGTTTCAAAAAGAACACTTGCACCAATTTTCTAAATATATATATATATATAATTATATATAATTATATAATTATATATACACATATATATTATATATTTTATATATATATATATAAAAGAAGACTCCTCTAAGCTTATTTATGCCGCGAAGGGTATGCTTGATGGTGAGGCTGTTTATCAGTGGTTATTACAGTGTAAGAGGTCCACAGGTGCAGGGACCAGGAAGATTCATGGTAGTTTATGGGTAAAAAGTGACCTAGAAAAGGTAAAAAAGGGCTGATAGGGGTCTTAAGAGGCCATTTAATACATCCCTAGTCCCACGAATGACTTATCATTCTCCATTAATTTGGCTCATTATAGAACAAAACTAATTCTGTCATAACAGGTTTCTCTGTGCCTCATCAGAGCAGAAAACGTCCTTCAAATTTTGCTGTTCAACGCATACTCTTCATTTTAAGGAGTTCTTAACAACTGGTGATATTTTTCCCCATCCCATTCCACTCCCACCCAGGGAATATTAGCAATGTCTGAAAACTTTGTTCATGGTCACAAATTGGGGGGGAGGTTATTATTTCCCTACAGTAGACTGAGCATAGGGATGATGCTTAAAAACCCTACAGTGTTGAATAAAATCTCCACAATGAACAATTTTATCCAATGTGATTACATTATTAAGATTGATAAATTTGTGTATTGTTGACAGTGGTGGTGGAAGAATTGATAATTTGACAGCTGTGAGTGTAAGGATGTGTAAGTGATGAGACCAAGTTTCTTATAAATCATAAATCTATTTATAAACCAATTTAGGATCCATTTTTGTAGATTAAATGATCTAACTCTGGAAACAATCCAGTTTGTTACCAGAACATAAATTCTATGAGAGCAGAAATCATGTATGATTAATCTCTAGTCCTATAGGGTATATTACAGGAAACAGTATCTAGTAGCTGTTCAATATATGCTTTCCAAACTGCTATATAAAAATTTACAATATCTAATTACACAAATTCAGTAAGATAGTTTAAAAAAAAACCTTTGTTTGAGACAGGTTTATATATATAAAACACAATTACCCAAATGAATTCTAAAGTAAAATAGGGTCATATTCTCCAAAAAGTGGCCATTGATTGGTTTTACACAATGTCATGACTGTTTACTTGTGCATCGGTTCATTCTACAGAAACAAACCACCTCTGAGAGGAACATATTATGGCAAATCAGAGCTGAGCGATTCATGGCATGGAGTATATTTAAAGTACTCTTGGAAAGCTCCCAATTACCTCTTTCACAGACACAACCCATTTTCATTTCAACAGGAATATCTTCAGCCTGTCCTGTTAGAGTAGGAGGTTTTGCCAACTTCCTTTAGACTTTAATTGATAACACACAAATCTGTTGCTACAGATGGTTGGGTGGGCAGCATCTGAAGCTGAAGTCTGGAAAAAGGATTCTCACCCCCAGAAAAATGCAAGAATGGCTAAAGTTTGTAGATGGGAAGTGTACCATGGAAACAGAATGAGAGAACTCTGGACCCTACACCAAAGCACAAAAGAACTGGACCAAAGGTATACAGTGTAAAGAAGGCTTTTCCTCTCCAGAAGAATAAGACTGCATAAATCCTAGATATGTCAAATAATTGTTCATGTGCAATAGGTTGATATTTTTTCATATGCAGTAGAAATTGATATGAACAATTTTTTCAGATTGGGAGAATGTGAGTGATAGTTTAAATTAATCATTCACATTTACTCACATATTAATACCGAATAATCTTGGAGATGCTCTCTACTGTTCTTGTGTTGTGAGACTTACATCATTCCTGATTATAACATGCTGGATATAGGAAATACTGCTAACCAAGAAGCAGAATCCAAAAATTTAATGATCTCAAACAATTCAGAGACTACCAATGGAGTCTCAGATCATGTCAAGTTCTGACAAAAAAGTAAGAGAGTTGTGAGGAAAAAAACATGACAGAACAGGGACAACATTTTACATGGCAAATTACCGAACGTCACTGAAAATTCCTTAAGAAGCAAATGGGAAACATTTATCAATCTTCATTAAAGATGGGAAGCCTAGTTGAAACCTTCAGCACAGCAGTATCCAGTGAATCAGAATAAACAACCAGGAATCCATTTCTGTCTCTTGGCGTTGCTTTCTTTTGGGCTGACTTCTCAGAAATCTCCTATTAAAGTGGTGGCCCTGAAAACCTTCAAGTACATATTCTTTTGCTGTCGGAATTCCCTCTAATTCTGGCATAAGTATCAAGATTGATTCTGTTTTGACCAAGGCTGGTCAGATACCTATGCTTACAGACAGAGCATACTCGAGTGAGATAGACCTGGAGGGCAAACCCAGGAAAAGGTGCCAGTTAGGCAAAATGAGAAATGCCAACCCCACATGCTGACCATCCGAGTTCCCTCTCAGGAGAGGACTTTCTTACCTTCTTCCCTGACATTGTAAGTGGTGGTAGTTATGGACTGAGGTAAATAAAGGCTAAATATGAGAACAGATCATGTAAGGCTGGGCTAGAAACCGTTTATTGTGAGTTAATAAAGTCTCATTAAAGCCATCTATGCCTTTGCTTAAGTACTGAGTTGCCTACCTCTTACACACGGGTTTGGCTACATGAGGTAAATGGATCCTCACAGATGCCTGCCGACCACTGACCCTTGGCTCCATTATGCTACCTCCAGGCTCTAAAGAGCTAAGACTGTCAAATCAAGGTAGAGCATAAGATGCTAAACATAAGTGCATGCCGATAATTCTATAAGAAAATAGAAAGCCAAGTTTAATAAAGGACAGCTTTCTCATATTGGTTTCCAAAATAAGTTTGGTGTGTTGGTTTCCTCAGCTCGTTAAATTAATCTCAACATAAAATAAGTGTTTTTTAAGGAAAACAGGCACTGGGTTCAAAGTAGTATGGGGGGGGATCATAGTAGATAGGACATCAAATGGAGGTAAATGTTAAGACTGTGAAGGAAGGGAGAGAGAGCTCTAACCCTAGACAACTTGTTCAACTGTTCTGAAGCAATTTTCTATTACAAACTAGCGATTATTGACTACTCACTAAGCACTTTCAATATGCCTTCCTGCAATGTCTTATGAGCTTTAAAGCATTTAATTCCCACACTCACCTATATTAGGCAGAGTTCATTGTATCTTCATTTTATGGATGGTGGCACAAGAGGTTCAGGTACCTATCTAGGGTTGCAATTCAACTAAATGTCAGAAAACTTTTCAGCAAAAAGATCTTTATGCAAAACGCATCCAAGATGTGCTTGGAGAGAGGCAAAAGTCAATCAAACATATGTCTACTTCATTAAGAAATAAACAACTCTAAAGTAGTGGATGTCATTCAAGAAACTGAAGAAGGCCTGATTCTTAATTGGGAAACTCAGTAGTTCAATCTGAACAGTCTTTTTGGAAGATTTATTCTAATGTTAAGACAGCATCATTCTCAGCACCTCTGAAAATTACCCGGTTTTTGTACTTTGTTTGCCATGATTTAAGAAGGATGATGGGATCCAACCAGTTACAATTATCTGAGTCAACTCTGATAATCAGCATCACATGCTATCATCACATCCTCCCTCTTAAGCTAGGAGTACACAGGTAGAATGACAAGCTGGAACCCAAGTCCACCTTAATTTTGTCTATTACATATTACTTACTGCTGTTTGATAGGAGTGAAATTTATCCCAAAGAGCTGCAGGAAAGCCAACCTAGGTAATTGATGGAGTACTTATGCAGAATTTCGAATGCATTATCTAATTTAGTATCAAATATTGCTCCATAAATTAAGTAATACTAGAATTTCAACTTTGCAGGTAAGAAAACTGGACTTCACTAAAGAATTTCATCCAAATTCACTTACCTCTTGTAAGGAATGGATTTGGCTAAACACGAAGAGCTTGGAGTCCTAACAACCGTGTTTTCAGGTTCCCATGTGCATGTAGGATTAACAGGACAGCGAGTGAGTACAGATAAATTAAGATGAAACTTGATATTGATGCAAGGCTTAATAAAAAACAAAAAACAGAGCTGGCATAGTGTCATGTGGTGAACTTTTACATGCCTTACAGTATTCAGGTCATGAAAATATTGGAATCCAACATATCTCCTAACTCAATTTACAAAAGAAAGGTTAATGTCCCAGTTACAATGAGAAATTTCATATATTTAACTTTTTTCCTTTTTGTTAAAAAAGGAAATGAGTAAAGAAATGGGCCAGACTTCACCTTTATCATAACAAGCCTTACTGTTACTACAGTAAATCAATATTTCCCCATAATGTTACTTGTTTCCCACTGAATTCCTGAATAACTCTACAGAGGAAAGCAATGCTTTACACTACATTATTGCTTTGGTGTTTGGTGGAAATTATTCATTCCCACATATTACTGAAACAGTGTTCACTTTACAGAGGCTATTCCCAAATCTAACTTCCAATGGTGTGTATTTTTTCTCTTACTGCTATTTAAATAAAGTTAGTTTCCAAGATTAATTGGTCCTGTATTTGATATATCAATATTTTCACATAGTAATGCAAACAGTATGTATAATGATAGATATAGAAATACGGTAGAAATTGATTTCCTGATGGAATGCTTTAACAATTAAAATGCATTGGGTAGTTCCAGAATCCTAAAGTTATCAATACCAATAAAAATAGAGGACAAAAACAACCTTTCTTTTTTTAAAAACATTTATTATTTTTATTGGAAAGTCAGATATACAGAGAGAAAGAGAGCCAGAGGGAAAGCTCTCCCATCCGCTGATGATTCACTCCCCAAGTGACCACAATGGCCAAAGCTGAGGCAATCCAAAGCCAAGAGTCAGGAGCTTCTTCCAGGTCTCCAGTGCAAGTGCAGGGTCTCAAGATTTTGTTCTGTCCTTGACTGCTTTTCCAGGTCACAAGCAAGGAGTTGGTTGGGAAGCTGGGCCGTCGGGAAACTGACGCCCGCCCATGTGGGATCCCATTGCGCGCAAGGTGAGGACTTTAGCTGTTAGGCTACTGTGCTGGGCCCAACCTGTTTTAAGGGCAGTAATTTGCAATGAACAGGAATTACTGGTTCAGTACTTTTTTCCTTTGCTTATTGGGTTCTTTGATTGTGGCGTTTAGAACCCCAATTCTCGTAGTCCTAGCAAATTTCAGCAATGTCATAAATTCCCTAACTCTCTCCCGAATAACTGAAATGGTTCAGATCCCTTCTATTTCTCTTACAGAAACCAAGCTATGACAATAAACAAGGACAACTATGAACATTACCCAGTACAGACCAAGTGCTCAGTACCAAGCTATATGCTCCACACTAGTCACTGCAAATGAACATTTCACATGTGAGTAGTTTTTCTCTTACACACAGGAAAACACAAGCACCATTCAATGGCATGCCTGTTTTCCAAAAGCATATAAAGGGTGGAGCTAGGAGTCCGCCCAGTTCTGCTTGATTCCAAAGTCTACAGAACAGCAATTGTATTACTTACCTTATATTAAAGAACTGACTGAAGAAAATAAACCTTGATAGCAGACCTTTGATGATGTTGTGCTATCGTAGTAGACAATTCCAGAATCTCTGACTTACATCACAGAATCTAACTCAGGATAAGTCGGAGAATGTAATCCAGGATACATCACTTAGGTAGGCCTCTGTGCTGCACATGGTTCTCCTGGTGACTTTTACTTTGCTCCTCTGCCATGTCAACATAAATCTCATGCTCTGAGATGCAAAATATGGTGAGGGTAGGGATTAGGGAACAATTTCACACTGCCACCTAAAGGCTTCATCCCACAAATAAATTAACTCTACTCTTAGTCCATTGTCCACTACTTGCTACATGACTCTTCTCTGGAATGAACTTGAAGGGAGTGAGAGAAGTGCAGGAGTAGCCAATAAACAAAAACATCTCCACTATGTAACTTTTTTCATGACCCCAAAGCAGGCAGAGACCTACAGGTCTACTCTACACGTTGGGTATTTATACATACATTCTATTTACATTTTAAGTGTTTCATCTTAAGTTTAATGAAGTGACTCTGCTCTGAGTCCATATTTTTCCTTAGATAGTAATAAGATAAAACATGTATAATGTAATTAGGATAACTGGCTCAAGAAAAAAAAGTGAAGATAACTGGAATCGAAATAAATGAGTTTGAGTATATTGAATTTGTTGATGTCCTATTGTGAAACTGCCATTTCTTACTGAACAACAGAGTTTCTGTTTCCTTCAACTGTTTTAATGAGAAATTGCCAAGGTTAAGGGGCAGTGAGATGTGAAGATGGACTCTTCTGACCTATCCAACACATTTACCATTATTTACCATCTATTCTCTCATTCTCTGACCATCACTGGCCAGTACAACGACAAGTCCAGGGACCTTCAGATCAGGACAATAATTTGTATGATACGCATTCTTTCTTTTTCTCATTTGTTACATCCTTTAAACTTGTAGCAAAAATATTAGACTGTAAAATCATTTGCATTTGCAGATTTACTGGTATTAGTTTCTTTTGGTTTCCGTATACTCCAGAAACCACTAAGTTTACACAACTTCCTGTGGTGCTCAGTGTTGTTGTCATAGGTATACTGCAACTTGAAGTGTACTTTCTTGGTTTAAAAGCAAACTGTCTGTGAATAAAATCTTACAGGATAACTTATGAAATAAAATCAATCTGTTGAAGGGAGGTAAACACCTAGTCAAGGCTTGCTCTTTTATTTAATTATAAAACTCAAATGACAATGAAGAATAGAACATTTGGGATGGAATAAAAATAAAACCAGGGCTTTTTATGAAACAGTTTAATGTGACTGGATGCTTGAGAATTTTATTTGTTTTGCTTTCTTTGTTTGGAGGATTCTCTCCACTTATTCCATGTGAATATACTTTCTACAAAGGACTCTTGTTTCTAGACCTTCTGAATGGAACTTACACAACAATATGCCCCAGACATCACAGAAAGAAGCATACTGGCATTCTTGGTCTTCTCTTCTTAAATGCTTGAAAACACAATCCTGAAATGTTTCCCTTAACTAAACTCTTGGACCTCAGTAGCTGAAGACAGAGTTGCATAAATACGTGAAAATAGACTGAATTATCCTCTGAAACTTCAGCAAACCGTAAGGCTAAACTTATTATCAACTGTAACACAGACTAATTGATAGAAATCATATCTCTTCAGAATGTCCAAAGATAGAAGAGCGGCTCCAACCGACAAAGTAAATTTTACCTTCCTCCTTAAGAAGGCAAAATTAGGGGCCCGGCGGCGTGGCCTAGCAGCTAAAGTCCTCACCTTGAATGCCCCGGGATCCCATATGGGCGCCAGTTCTAATCCCGGAAGCTCCACTTCCCATCCAGCTCCCTGTTTGTGGCCTGGGAAAGCAGTCCAGGACGGCCCAATGCATTGGGGCCCTGCACCCGCGTGGGAGACCCGGAAGAGGTTCCTGGTTCCCAGCTTCGGATCGGCGTGTACCAGCCCATTGCAGCTCACTTGGGGAGTGAATCATTGGAGGGAAGATCTTCCTCTCTGTCTCTCCTCCTCTCTGTATATCTGACTTTGTAATAAAATAAATAAACCTTTAAAAAAAAAGAAGGCAAAATTAAAACAGCAAAAAAAAAATCCTCTGCTTTCCCCCTAGTATCTGTTACTCCTGCCTTTTTTGTACATAGGAACTCAAGCTCCTTTTCAATATGCTTATTTTCAAAAGAGAGAAACAATGAAGGTACCCTGTGAAAGGGTTGCCATGGAGAACTGTTCTAGGTAATGAAGAATCACTACAGCAAACTGGTGGTGGGAAACTTGTCAGCAGGAATGTTGTAGCAGCCTCAGAATGATTATTCCTGCCCTCTAATTTAATACAACATAATTCTCCAAAGAATTCTGGAGTTCTCCAGAGAAAAGGTTCTGTCCTTTTCTTTCTCCAGAGAGAAAGAGTTGTAGGGGTGGGAGGTTCCTTGCTTTAAGAGCTGTGCCTGACTACGTGACTTTAACCCAAAGCACATTTCAGATGCACAAACACGGCGCCATACTGAACAGAAACACCACAACAATCATTTACTAAAAGTTGTTCCCTTCTTACATCACAGTCTATTTATTGTGTTTACTTATATTAAGACCAACTTGCAGAATTCTGACTTATGACCTCTCCTGGTGTAACAGAAGTAAAGTCCTTTGTGTGTTATCTAAGTTATATCTTTCATCATTGAAAAAAGGCCTGGGTAAAAATCAGAGAAACATTGGTAAGTCCATTACTCTGAAGTCCAATCTATTTTCAGCATTGGCCAAGAATGTTTTAAGAATATGCAAATAAATTTATCTATTTGTTAATTTCAATGAAATTGCTCAGGTTTATTGAAAGGAAATGTATTCACATACATGTGCGTGTGTGTGTGACACTTATTGCACCTACAACTGCTTAAATATAAAGGGTTGAAAGGGATGAATAAACAGCGACAACTGCCATTCAGTCCTATTTAAATAACACTTATTCACTGAGTTCAAATGTTCTGATCCCTACAGAATCAGTTTTCAACTTTGAGCATATAGCAAATGTCACTGACTTTTCTCAAGAACCTATTATGTTCCAAACACAAAGATAGATCCTTTATAGTCATTATGTCATTTGAGTCTCAAAACAACTTTAAGAGAAAGTGGCTTACAATTAAGAAGATACTGAAAGAAGATTAGAGACATAAAGCAAGTTGATCAAGTTTATTCTGCTGTGGTATGAATCAGGATCTCACAGACTCTACTGTCTGTAGTACACCATCCCCTGCACCACTCCGGAACAGGGGAAAGCCAAAAGCCAGATGCGGTATCACAGACACGCAAAGCACGTGCCTTACCACTGAGTGTTGGGATAATGTCAGTAAGTAAATCAAGAGCTTTGCTTTGGCCAGCACTACCTACCCTAGAGACTTGGTATGGAAGACATTGCTTAATGACTATTTAAAATCCACCATCATCCCTGCTCTTTACTATTAGGTGGCACTGTGCCCAGCTAAAAGTATGCATTTGCCAGCTTCTCTGAGAGACATCTGTGGCCATTGAGATGTAATCAAAAGCTGTTTGCAGCTCAAATGTAGCTGAAATGTGCCGGTCCTGCTTTTCTCCATGTGTTGATCTTCTTATCTAGAACATCTACCCAATGGCTGAAAGGTGAACAATATATCATAATTATGATGCAATTCGGAAGAAAATCAAGAAACATCACACATCCTCTCCTAGGGCAAGCATCATATTATGCAAAACAGAAATTGCCTTTTATCTCATGTAAGTCACTACTACTCCAGATTTTGTTTATGCAGTCAAAATTATTCTATATCAACAATCACAAGTTGATAGAATAAGAAAGTAAAAGGAGCCAAGGTTCATATTCTGTCTTCCCAGAAGTAGCAGGGTTAGATTCCCTACCTCTATTTTCTCCTCTTTTTCCAGACCAACATCACAAAGCCTCTGGTCACTTGTTTAAACTAGTCTACATTTTAGAATCACAAAGAGAAGCTTAACTTTCTGGATTTCAATTGTTGTTTCTTTTTTTTTTCTCTCTCTCCATTTTTTTCTTCCTTATTTATTTAACTCCTCAAATGGCCAAAATGGCCAGAACAGAGTTGATTCTAAGCTGGGATCTAGAAGTCTCTTCTTTATTTCCCACATGAATGTAGAATTCCAAGGCTGTGGGCCATGCATGAAGATGCATGCTTTCCCAGGCCATAAGCAAATTACTGGATTAGAAGTAGAAAAGTCAGGATTTCAACTGGGACCCAATACAGGACACTGGCATTGCAGTTGGAAGATTAATCTACTATACCACTGTCCTGGGCCCAGGATTTCAGTTCTCTACAAACAAATCCAACTTAAATATACTAAGGAAATGTATTTTGGACAGATTCCAGTAGACCTTTGACACAGACTGACAGCAAGGACTGTTCCCCAACTTGAAGGAAATAAAAACCCAGAATTAAATTTTTGCCACCAACTGACTGGCTGACAAAGCAGCGATGCAGATTACTAAACAATTATATTTGTCAAACAAACAGCCACAGTAGCCCTTGGAATCCTACTCTTAATCTTAGCCAAAAATCCGAGAAGCGATAGTCCTTGGAATCCTAAGGGGATTGGTATCAACATCTGCCATAATTTCAGAATCCATGGTTACAAAAGTACCTTATAAAATGGTGTGACAACTGCATAAAACCCATGCACTTTCCCTTGTACAGTGAAATAAATTCTAGATTACTTGTAAAATCTAATAGACTAATAATGTTACATACACAGTTGTTATTGCTTATTATTTAGGGAATGGACAATAAAAATTCTGTATGTAACCAGTACAGTCACATTTGTTTGTTTTATTTTCTGAATATCTTCCATCCATAGTGAATAAAATCTGCAGGTGCAGAACTCATGGATACAGAATGTTGACCATGCCTATCTCAGAAATTCATCCCATTAAGAAGTTGAATGTAAGCTAAGTGCTTTTCTCTCGATTGCTCCCTTTTCCTTCATGGTGCTGTGGCACTTCTACAGACCATCAGATTCATGTGTCATGGGAAAGATCCCATCTTTTTATTACCCTGCGTTTCCACTTCGTGCACTGGCTCTTCTCCTTTTTACAGTCATTGCAAAAGTCACATGTAGTTGTCTAATATTCTACATCCCAGAGTCTTCCCTTTCACAAAGGATAACAACTTCTTTGTATTGTTGGGAAGATGAAATGAAGCGATGGCTTACGGACTTGGTGTAACATCTGTTACCTGCAATGGATTCTATTTGCAAATGCTGGCGCACTTGTCTATGACTCAATCAAAAGTCAGTTCCAAGGGGTCAACTACTTTAGCCCTCCTTTATTGCAATCAGTCAATTAACTGGTGATCAGTCAAAGATCAATCAGTCAATGATTTCCTTTTTAGTTTTCATCAAACTCATATTTTCATCTAATACTATTTTTATTCCACAGTCTAACTACCATGCTTTCACACATGGCCAGTACTCACCATTACGGCATCAGAAATGTATCTTTTATGAGTTCTGTTTCTTCAACTCTTCAATTAATTATATCTTTATCTACAACTGTCCATTTCTTATATGAACACCATGTCCCATCAGCCAATTTCTAGCAGTATGGTGGTAAGGTTTGTGTCAGTTACCAATTTGACACTACTGTCAGGCCCCATCCCTAATCTCCAGTAAGTACTTGCTAAAACATGAAATATGATTGCTTTGGTGTCTTACTTTCTTGAAACCAGGACAGAGGTTCATCATCTGTGACTAAACTGAGACATATGTTGCCTGAAGAAATGTCAGCATTACTATCTCCCAAATCATGTTTCCAGTACGCAGTATACATTACATTCAACTTTGAATATTTTACTCCTGTTGCCTTTCAACAAATGGGAAGGTTTTATAACTGTCCCCATCTCACAGAAACTGATGAAACAACTACAGAGAATCTAACACACAAGAATACAATTTGTTTCTGGGAACTAATTTCTTGGACTCTATACTGTGACACTATAGTTGCTCTAAAGCACGAGCCCTGAATGGTGAAGATTTTATGAGCAGGGCTCACACAGCACTGAGTTCAGAATATATAGTAGTTAAAGTTTGACTTTATTCTTTGTAGATGTAGTATCTCGTAGCAACAGTTCAAATGTTTTCTCCATCTATTTAGGAGCACCACTAATAAGAACACAGTAGAGAGAAGAAGGGCAGCAACATACTCATAGGGAGTCTAAAAATAATGAGGATGCAAGGGTGGATGGGACTAACAATAATAAACATGCATCCTCCCCTTGTGGAGAACAATAATCAGCTAACTGATCAGGTTTTACAACTCTAACAGATACCTTCGAGCAGATACTCCCCTTGTTGGGGAGTACATAAATGTCTCGCCTATGCTTGTGCCCAAAGATGATGATGGAAAGATGGTCTGACACATCATCCTATGTGTGGGAGAATATGAGATTTCTAGAGAGAAATCATAATGGAGACCTTGGGACATATGAAAAATAACCACTGCACAACCTCAGTAGTCATACATGTTTCCTGTCATCAAAGACAGCACGAGACACAGAATCCTCCTGGGGAAAGAGAATTTATCTGTTGCTTCCTAAGCCAATCATCATTGCTGTATATATTTACTTCTTAAAAGAATGAAGTGGGCCCGGCGGCGTGGCCTAGCGGCTAAGGTCCTCGCCTTGAACGCCCCAGGATCCCATATGAGCGCCGGTTCTAATCCCGGCAGCTCCACTTCCCATCCAGCTCCCTGCTTATGGCCTGGGAAAGTGGTCCAGGACGGCCCAATGCATTGGGACCCTGCACCCGCGTGGGAGACCGGGAAGAGGTTCCAGGTTCCCGGCTTTGGATCAGCGTGCACTGGCCCGTTGCGCTCACTTGGGGAGTGAATCATCGGAGGGAAGATCTTCCTCTCTGTCTCTCCTCCTCTGTGTATATCTGACTTTGTAATAAACTGAATAAATCTTTAAAAAAAATCTATACAAAGCACTCTTTAAAAAAAAAAAAGAATGAAGAATAGCCCATACTGCACCATGCATTAGCCAGTTACTTAGGATGAAAATGTACAGCTCAGAAACGTCTCTGTCTTTACAGAGCTTTTAGGTAACATACAAGTCAACCAATGGGGGAATGAGAAAATAACTTAACTATGAATGAAATATATAATACAAGCAATTAATGGTATAGTAGGTAAACCCCCTGCCTGCAGTGCCAACATCCCATATGGGTACGAGTTCAAGTTTTAGCTGTGCTACTTCTGATCCAGCTCCTTGATGATACTTAGGAAATTGCTAGAATATGGGCCATATCCTTTTAATTTTTTTTTAAAGATTTATTTTTTTTTTATTTTAAAGTCAGATATACTGAGAGGAGGAGAGATAGAGAGGAAGTGGAGCTGCTGGGATTAGAACCAGCAGCCATATGGGATCAAGGCGAGGACCTTAGCCACTAGGCCACACTGCCGAGCCCGGGCCATATCCTTTGGCTCGTATACCCCAATGAGAGACCCAGAAGAAGCTCCAGGCTCTTGGTTTGGGACTCATTCCATTCTAGTCACTGTGGGCATTTGGAGAGTGAACCAGCTTCCTCTCTATAATTTTTTTAAATAAAAAATAAATCTTACAAAATCCAAGAAGGAGAATTTAGAGAGGACAGGGAAGCATATTATGAAAATGTGACAGTTGAGTAGAGATAGTATGATAGGAACCACATCTGTAATTTGCAGGTGAAGAAAGTGCCTTTCAGGAAAATGAAACACAAAATAATATGCTGAGTTTTGGGAAGAAAATTGTGTTCAGAATGTGGTAAAATGGGGAAACAGATATTTTAAAAAGGTTCTATAGGCCAAGGCATAACTTGGGTTTTACTCCAGGAAAAGAGAAGTAAGGCACAGTATGTTAAGTTACCACTTGTGATGAATATATTCCAGAATGGAATGCAGATTCCAGTTCCACCATCTCTGCTTCTGATTCTGCTTCCTACTTCTATGCCTAAAAAGGCAATTGGTTCCTTCTCTGTTCAAAACCCCTACTACACACATGGGAGTTAATGGGATGTACAGATGGTGTTCAGTATTCCTGGTTTCAGACTAGCTCAGGCCTGGATCAACCATGGTTGTTAAAAACATTTATGGAGTGAACTAGTAAGATTGCATTCTTTCTCTCTCTCTCTCTCTCTTTCTCTCTTTCTCTCTCTCTCTCTCTCTCACACACACACACAATCTTTCATATGTACCATCAAACAAATCTTAACAAAAGGAAAGAGAAGCTTTAGATAGTTCTAAGAAAGTGAACACTGTGAGATACTGTGGAATATATTTGATTTCTGGTCTGAGAAATGATACTTAATGAAAGTAAGAGTACTTTTTGAAATGAGGTGAGAAACAGAGACTGATTAACAATTGGCATTTGTAGGCCACGGTAGTATGGATGAATACTGTAACGGCAGAAATAGAAATAAATGAGAGGGTATGAGCTGTATATCAGAGAAGAAATGACTTACGCCTTTTGCCTAAAGGCCCACTAACCCATTTGTCAGCAACAAACTGCTCCAGTATCAGAAACTCCTGGGATTAAATATTTTAAAAGTTAGCAGGTTGTGTTCAACATAGGTTAGAGAAATGATGTGAGGTAGGTTTGCTTCCAGCTTCAGCCTCCTTATGAATGGTTGCATCACTGTCGGTTTTCTCTTTAACTTCATGGAGCCTCAAGGGGTCCTGGCTATCTGGCTGGGTTGGTGTGAAGAATTACATGATTAATAATAAATAAAACAAAACTCTTCAAGGCTTTACCAGCAGCGTTTCCAAACTCAAACACATTTTATAAAATGTTGCTGAAAGAAATGTGACAATGTTTCATGGTCAAAGCCATCATAGGGCCTAGAGAACTTCAGGAGTTCCTGTGGATGGCAATCACCAACATTATGCATTTTTCTCATACTTACATTGAGAAGGAACATTTTCCTTTTAGATAACATGATTATAACTCCTCTGGAGCTGGTTTGGCAAACACTATATTACAGAGACATAAAAGCCTAATGGTGAGGCACCAGGAGATCTTTTAGAAAGTCATTTGAATTTCAAAATTCAAATTCTTCCAACAGAGAAAATACAGTACAAATTTTAATTATGAGAGCTTTGAAGAATTATTGAAAAGGAAAGTCTATCATTTCCAATGGTGCCAAGACATAAGGCTTCTGACGCAGAACGAAATGCAAAGGGAAAAAGACACCTTGGAAATGATGTCTCCCTTATTCCATACAAGAAACTTGACATGATCCCTATTTAGTAAATGATAACACTGGAGGTTGATGAGGTTGAGTAACCTAGATAAATTCCTCAGACTGATGTGGAGCCAACATTTGTAATTTCTCTTCAATACATTATACACCATTGCTTTTTTTTTTTTTAATGCTGGGATTAGCTATAGAACTCCTTCACAAGTAGAACTGAACACCACAGAAAGGCAAAGGAATTCAGATTTTAGTTTTATCATCTACCATCTGTGTGATGCTAGATAAACTGCTCAGCATCTCTGAGCCCTAATTCATGTATACTGGATACAGATGACAACATGGAATGTCAGCCAGCCTTAAATTTTTCCTGAGAACTCAGTGGGCACACAACACTCAGCCACGCAGCCTAGTTCCTAGTAAATGTTTATACTTGCTATTGATCTTGTATAATACTATGTGTAAAATGCTATTTTGCAAAATAAGTTGATATTTTTGGATGGAAACGATCTCCTAAGGGGATGCTAGATTGCAGAAGATGAGAAAATGCTTGTCCTCTTCAGTTTTGATTAGCACAATTTACTCTTACATCTAAGTTCATGTTTAAATGACAACGGATAAAAGCTGCACATTTTCACTTAATCTGGGATGACTGCTTTGTTCTAGAAATAAAATTTCAGCAAAAGGCTTTCTTTCCTTTTCTTTCTTTTCCTCTTTTTTTTTTTTTCCAGAAGCATTAGGTTTTCAGTTAACTTGCTGAGCCTGAGTAATGATAAGACAATTGGAATCCTAGTGGGAGATAAAGACTAAGCTACTGATGTTTAAACGATTCCCAAGGTACTCACTAAACAGCAAAGATTTCCTCTCCACAGAGCACATCCACACTGTGTCAAGTGGGAAGAAGAACAGGCAGGATGACTCAGGAGAATTTGGTAGACAATCAGAAATGACATTTGTGCAATAAGTATGGAGAGATTCTGCTCTGACCACCAATAAACTTAGAGATTTCAAATCACACTCTATATTTACCTTACTTAAAATGATAGGAAATTGGCTTTGACCTTTACAACCTAGCATTATCTTTCTGACAGTGCCTTTGAGAGTTGGTTGTCTATTTAATGAAATTGTTGCCTAGCTAATAAAGTTGCAGTTGATGTCCTACCTTCCAGCCATTAACCTCAGGATCTGTGCACAATTTTGTATTCATTACACTCTGAAGTCCCTTAGCAGTGTGAAGAAGGATTTTACTTAGAACTGAATTTGGATAGCCTATAATCCTGATGAATTTAAATTGGCCAATAAGATGTTAGATTACTAGAAAAAGCTATCTGAAATTAACTGTGTGGCCTTTTGAGTCTTCCTGCCTAAATCTCAGTTTTTTGGATTATTACTGGTGTGACTTCTCCAAACATGTTCCTCTAGTCTTTAAACCAGAAAAACAGGAATGAGCATCTAGTTGAGTAGCTAAAATAGCATGTCCCACAGCAAGTATCTGAATTTGATGGTTAGATCTCCTTCCTAACTTGAGACTCTCCCTAATGCAGACCCTAAGAGGCTATGATGAACTTATGCCACCTGTGTGAGAGACTTGCATTCAATTTCCAGCTCAAAACGCCAGCTTGGCCCATCCTTTGTTATGGTGGGCATCTGTGTAGTGAACCAACAGACGGAATGCATACATTCTCTCTCCTTCATCTCTTCATCTCAAATAATCTTTTTTTCCAAAAAAATTGAATCTTAATAATGGTTGCAATAACAATAACAGTAGCTACACTACATCAGTGAATGGTTATGAAGAATGAGCTTGTGAACCAGAATACACGGTAGCCATCACCATTATTACCTTCACCACCATCAACACCATCATCATTCTCAGCAATAATGATAGCAACAGCAGCAAAGCCATGCCCCATCCAAGTGCATTCACCATACAGTTATGTTTTGCAACAGTATAATAAAAAACAGCTTTAAAGCTAGCAAGACATTAAACAACAGCTTCACTACCACCAAGCTTAGGTCATTCTGGACACCGTACAATGTAAATAGGCTAAATAAAGCTCATTATCTTTATAAAACCTATCAATATAATGTTCGTGAGTGACCAAGTGAGTCAAAGACCTTCTCAGAAACTTCATAATGGTGAATTTAGTTTGATGTCTGATTGAATCAAAAGTGTACTAATAAGACCCATCCCTCAGTTTTCAGTTTTTGCTAACTGCTCTTACTAAGAAGACTAATTGCATTTGTTTTATATTTTTAGATTATGCACTGGAAGCAACTGTTCTAAATAAACATTGAAAACACTGAGGACATGAGATCACGGAGACTAAATAGCCTAAAATTGAAATATTTTCATTGTATAAAGGTTGAAATGATAAATTAATTGCTCTCTTGTAAGCCTCTTTGGAGGCACAAAGCAGGAGCCTGTGCACTTGAAAGAGTATCCCACATTCTCAACTCACCTCAGGAGGCCTGCTGTGCCTTTATGTTAGCAGGTGAACTCTGACCTAAAGGAGCCAAAATGGGCAACCATTGCCCCTCAAAATAGTAGTGTTGATAATGTCTCTGGTTACTAAACTCCCTTATACAAGGTCTGTACCAAACAGCTAAACCTTCTCTATTATTTCTATATGCAGCGGGATTGATGAATATGTGCTGAACCAGAATGGGTTCACACCCTTGGAAATCTTTCTCTTGACAGATACATAAAACGGTAGATAGAGGAATTTTACATAGACAGATAGACAGATAGACAGATTGATAGATAGATAGAGATTGGAAGACAGAGAATCATCACGTTCACAATTTTCCTTTTCAGGATTTTAGGAAAAACAGAAAGTTTGTCATGATTAAAAACAGAATTAGCTAGATAACAGGTATGAGTCCTCTGAGAAGATTGTGACATCCTCTGGTCATGTTTCCATTAAAATATTTAATAAGTAAGAATGAATAGAAATGAACTGACTTAGTCATGATCAATTTCCCAGAAGTGTGCTTGTTCATCCACTGACTGACTAATTCATTCACCCAACATTTACTGATGCTTGTGTGCTGCCACTCAGCATGCCATGCACTGGAGACTCAGCAATGAACAGGATAAATGGATTCTTCAGTGTCTCTGCCCAAAGGAGTTTAAAGTAGTTTGGGTCTCAGTGTGAGAAATAAGGTCCTGTGATGAGGAATTCGGTCCAAATATTTTTGTTTGTTTGTTTTGATTTTTGAGATTCTAAAGAGCAGGAACTCAGGAGCAGGGAGAGTATGGAATTGGAAGCAAATCCCATATAAAAGGTATATTTTGAAAGTCTCTGAAGAAGGCAGGCAAAGTTGCTGAAAAATCCACTGAGGATCCTCCTGGGATCACCCATCTGAAAGATGGCAGTGCTACTTGTCAGAAGCCTGTATTCCCATTTCTTAAGAGTTGCATTGGACTACTCTCACATACCAGCAGTGTAGACTCCCTCGGTATTTAGAAAGGCTTTGTAGCAGGAAGTCAATATAAGTGTGCCAGACAAGTAGAATTCAACCTGCATGGAATTTGAGACCCCAGGGAGCTGCCGATCACAGGAGTGATGTAGAACAGCAAGGACAGAGTGACAGTTAATTTGTCAACAGGCATTTAACGAGGGCATGCTCCCAGGGTTTTCGGCTACTGTTCTTGTGCTGCAGACCAGTGCTGGTCTATGAGCTTCAAAAGACAAAATCTTCTAAACTTCTGAAGCTGCACATGTTCAGAGGAGCTAGATCTACCTAGCGCATTCAGAATACCCTTTAGCTTCCATCCACAAACCCAATAACCAGAGTTAGCAACAAGACTCACTTTCACTTTTTTTTCCTTTTTTTCAATTTTATTTCTTTTTATTATTATCATTTTATGATAGAGTTCCATAGGCCCTGGGAGTTTCCTTGTCCCCTCCCCAATTCCTTCCCCCTTTACTGAGTTCACCTATATGGTTACTACAATACAGTTCTTCACACACAATCATTTGTCCATCATTGTGGACACGGACAATGGCAGACAGTCCAGCATCCTATTGTCAAGAGATAGGTTCATTGGGAGTCCATCTTTGTCTGGAAGTAGAGATACACACTGCATTGTATCCTTACATCTGGATATGACAGTCTCCATTGCAAAGTTACTATACATTCCCTTAAATAAGAAGCCACAATACAAAATCAACAACAGGAAGAAAAAGAGAAATTTGCAACACCATGAAGTTAAATAACATACTACTATATATGATAGTCCCCATTACACAGTTACTATACATCCCCTTTAATGAAAAGCCACAAAACAAATTCAACAACAGGAAAAAAAAAGAAATTAACAACACCATGAAGTTAAATAACATGCTACTGAATGACTAATGTGTCGCTGAAGAAATGAAAAATAAAATCAAGAACCTTCTTGAAGAAAATGATGCTACTGTATGATCTATGAGTCACTGAAGAATTTAATCAGAAGAAAGCATTATGAAGAGATGAAACTAACAAAAAAAGAATCAAAATCCATGAGATACAGTTTCCGATGATCTTTGTTGGTGAAATGTGTCTCCTCCTTTGTCTTTGAAAGTGAAATAAAATGCTCCCACGGTAAAGGAAAGTAAAAAGAATATGCCTCTTCCAAACCTGCCCTACAAATGATACTTAAAGATATTCTCTTGACAGAGAAAAGGAATTGTGCCCACCAAAACCAAAGGCAAATGCAAAGAATGTCCCAGTAAAATAACAACAGAAGACTAAATCAATGACAACCCCTTGCTAAAATGACAGGACCAAATTACCACCCATTCATATTAACCCTGAATGCAAATGGCTTAAACTCATCAATTAAATGTCACTTTCAACTTTTAAAGCATAATAAAGGCTAATTATTATTATTATTATTTTATGAAACAGTACATAGGCATGGGATTTTCCATCCCCTCCCCAAGTCCTCTCCTCGCTAATGATTTCTCCTCTGATATTATAATGGGCAGTCTAAAAGCTAATTTTTAACACTACAACAGCATCACATGTAATGTCCTCCACAGCCTGGGTTTTTTCTTAATGTTTTACATATATCAACTCTTTTACACCTCATGATGATTCTGTGACACATGTGTCATTATTACAGCTCAATTTTGCAGATGGGACAACTAACACACAAAGAAATATTGAGATTAACCCAATGTGAAACAGCAGTAAGGAGTAGGGCAATACACACAGATTCCAATTTTCACACTCCCTACATTCAAGCCCTCTAAGGCCAAAGGAGACTCTATCCGCCTGGGTAATAACCCTCTTACTCCACCCCTCCACAGTCTAGTCATCTAAATCATTTTTTATGACTGAGGTATTTCTGAAGTACAGTCAAGTACATGCACATATCACAAGAACTTCAGCCAACACATTGTGGAGTTTGTTTCTTTTACAAAGCTAGAAGTAAACTCAAAGCTACCCAGCTCTTGATCCTCGACCCTTTATCTACCTTCCTGCTCATTTTTACAGGCGTTCCAAGACATCAAAAGTTCTGCATGTTTGAAGTAGTGACATGTCATATACAGGTACTGATGATGAAATCCTGTTAAGTATAGAGCTAGAAACCCAACCCAGGCTCTAGACTTTGACAAACTTGATTCAAATTCTGACTCACAGATGTTTTCCCAGCACTGGTTTCCATCTCTACAATATTGGCACTATAACAGGAATGGATATCTTCAACGATGTCTGTAAGTACCATAGCACTGTGTTTCCAACATGCAATGCAAGGGCTATGGTCATTACAATCCACACAGCTGTATATCTTCATGGGAAGAACCCAGGATAGTAACTGGGAGATCCACATCTCCAAGTAAGGAGATTAACAGTTCGGTGGAGATTAACAGATTTCCATCACAAGTGCTGAATATAATACACCATTTTCTCCAGAGTCTCAGATACCTCATGACACATCACTACTCCTATGGGCCATAAGGAGGCTGTGCAGAAACCTTCCTTTTTATTTTTTAGAAAGACTTATTTATTTTTATCGGAAAGCCAGATATACAGAGAGAAGGAGAGACAAAGACGAAGATTTTCCATCTGCTGATTCACTCTCCAAGTGGTTGCAACGGCCAGAGCGGTGCCAAGCTGAAGCCAGGAGTCCCAAGCCTCCTCTGAGTCTCTCATACGGGTGCAGTGTCCCAAGGCTTTGGGCCATCCCAGACTGCTTTTCCAGGCCACAAGCAGGGAGTTGGGTGGAAAGTGGAACAGCCGTGACACAAACCAGCACCCATATGGGATCCAAGCGCATGTAAGGTGAAGACTTTAGCCACTAGGCTACCTCACGGGGCCTGAAACCTTCATTTTTACCTTGTTCAAGCAAAATTTTCAGCAAATACAGAATGGCCACAGGTTGCCTCAACTGCACTGCTCACAACTGTGAGAATAGAAATATAAACAGAAGTATCTTCTCTTGTTTTTAGCTTTTACTAATTTAAAACTCCTGATACCACTAAGTCATGAGGCCTACAGCCAGCATAGTTATGTTTTAATTAGTTAAGTTCAAGGCAACATTTGAAAATTTCAAAAACAACTTGAAAGATCTTTTAGAAATGAATATTAACAAAGGTCAGCCAATCAGTAATTTTTTTTTTAAGGATTTCAATTCTTCTAATAAGACTCCACAGTCTCACACTGACATGATCTAAAATTCTAAAAGATTTAAGGGAGTTTTGGCAAAACCTAAGAGAACTTCAGTCAGCAAAAACCTCTAGCAAATCAAATATTTTTTTTATTAAAACAAAATGTCCTTCATCAGAATAAAAAAAACAAGCAACAAAAAAGCAGATATCCTCACTCACAATGCATCTGCTTATAATAGCAAGGGTAGCCCAACTCACAGGGCTAAACGATGACTCCGTCACTAAAAGCTGCATCCAAACTTCAAGTGGACAACTGCATGAGTTTAGACTATTTCCAATGGGCACAGGATTCATCCAATTAGCTGTTAAGCGCAACTTCGGACCACATCACTGTGCTAACTGGAAAAGAATAACACCATTCAGAATGAAAGAAAGGGAAGCATTTAACAAACTATCAAGGGCAGATGGTCTGCCCTTGCAGACAAGGAAAGTCTCCCTGCACTTGGAATTCACTGTGAATAGGTTCTAAACCATGATTTTCAGGACACGCACTAGGGAAAGCTCTGAATCAATCCAGAAATGAATTCCCTGGGCACTGGCAAAGCTGTGTACGAGTAAATGACTATTTCCTGTTCTCACAAATGTTCTCTTCAGTGTTATTCATCCGCCTCTTCCTTCTATATGACACCCTCACTTCCCAGGATCTCTAGAAAATACTTAAACTAAGTGGGGTTTTAGCAAACTTTAAAGTACTATCTCTTCTGTTTCCAGTCAACCCTGTCCCCAAGTGGCTATCTCTTTCCTCATTTACTGTTCTATGTACAAAGTGCATCTGTGGGGTGGATATTGGCCTAGTAGTTAAGCTGCTGGTGAAGCCCTTGAAATTCCCGGTATGCAGTCCAGGCTCTGACTGCCAATTCCAGGCTCTTCCTAATGCAAACTCTGGGAGGTAGTGGTGATGGCTCAACTGATTCTATTCCTGCCACACAAGAGGGAGACCTGGTTTGCAATTCTAGCTCTCAATTGCAGTTTAGCCAAGTCCAAGTTATAACAGGCATTCAAGGGGTGAACCAAAGGCTGGTTCTCTGTCTCTTTTGCTCTCTGCCTCTCAAATAAAGAAGATATATAACTTAGCTCCTAATGAGGTAATCCTGGGATTGGCTTTCTGGCACAAGCCCTGCACCCATGTAGGAGTCCCAGATGAATCTCCTGGATTCTGGCTTTGACATAGTGCTAAACTGGCCATTGCAGCTATCTGGTGAATACACCAGAAGGAAGAGACATCTCTGCCTCTCTCTCTAAGTAAGACTTGTAAAAAAAAAAAATAAGTATTTTTTTAAATATGAAAAGTTGATGTACACACATACACATGAATACAAACAGTATGAATCAAATAATGGTGAGCAAAATTAATTGAAGTTTTAACAATGAATACATTTCCAGTGTATTTCAATGCATTTCAATGCCTGTTTCTGGAATCAGAAGCACCTTGCTTTTTATTTCATGAAAAAAACAAACTATGCCCTAACAAACTACATTGTTTTGCTTGACACTAGTTTTTATTGGAACATGGTCCTAAATTCCCATTTAACTCAATTTTCTCTCCTCATACAGAGCTAACTGTTCCTGTTGTGTAAATTGCTTAAATAGCACACTATGTTATGCTCCATATAGTTTTTTCAGTCTTTTCATTCTGTTATCTTCATCTCATTTATAAATAATTCTTTTCCAAAACGTACAACCCTGGGAACATATGCTATTATTTAATTTTTTATAACTGACATTCTGCGGAAGACAGAACCCCCTCTGGCCAAGTGTGTTCGTAAACATTGTGAAATCCATGTGTTAAAGATCCCAGTGTTGTTGTCTCTGCTGAAGGGTTATTGAAAGACTTCCTTGGCTGCATGACAGAATGAAAACTCCTCAAAACTGTTAACAAAGTTAAATTACAGAGGAAGCCTCATAATTAAACAATACAAACAATTATTGTATCAGAGACTCTGACATAATAATTCATCAGAATTTGATTCCTGAGTTTGATGGAATGAAGTTTGAACCCCAAAGTGGAGATAGAAGACTATGTATTTTAAGAGACAGCTGTGAATGTAACAGACTGAGCACTTGGAGGATGGAGTATTCTGTGAACATTAGTTGGTATTATTATTTTTTCAAAAGTGTTTAAGTTGAGAGTTAAATAAACAGACAGAGAAGGAGAAGCAGAGAGTGAGATGTTCCGCCTACGGATGCATTTCCCAGATGGCCATAGCAGCCACCATGGATCATGTTGATGAGGAATTCAGGAGTTTCTTCCAGGTGTCTGACTTGGGCCATCTTCCTCTGCTTTTCCCAGATCATTGGCAGTGAGTGAGAGCAAAAGTGAAGCAGCCAGGACATGAATTGGAACCCATATGTGATGTTGGCCTTGTAGTCATTGACTTTGCCTGCTATACCGCAACACCAGCTCCATTAGTTTGTATTACTGACACATGAAAGGACCTTAAAGAGTTACGAATATTCTCCAATTAATCTTTCTTTCCTACAAAATAACAGAGCTCATATCTAAAAATCATACTTCAATTTACTTCACTGGCCCAAAATTGTAGTGTATGCTATATCTTGATTGATCAATATGTACAAGGTACAATATTGGACAGAATAATTAGGTGCATTTATTTTAACATTTATACAAGTAACCATGAACACTGTCTAATTTTGGAAGAACTGGAAAACTCACCAGTACTGAATTAGGGACACGGTGGAGAACTTTGTATCCCAGATGGCTCACTCACACCCCAGACACACTTTGTTCTTTTCAACTACAGCCTGTACATTCAGTTCAAGAGTGTTCTTCACAAACCTTGTTAGCGAACTTCAGATTTCTTGGATCGCCAAAAATAAGCTTGCATATGTGAAAGTTCCACTGACACAGAATAATGAGTTCTGCCAGGACTTTTTAAAACAGACGAGGGGGATCATTTTATTCTGTATCATTTAATAATCATTAAACCAAAATATGTTGAATTCACTCTTGGGAACCCTTGTTTCTGATGAGAGATGAACATAGACATGAACACACACACACAGAGTACACACACAGAGTACACATACACAGAGTACTTGAGTAGATTCATGGACAATGGAATTAAAATGTAAGTTTATTTTGATGCAAAAAATTAGATCAATACATGTTTTTAGAGTATTCATTTTCCATGGACATTTTAAAAATATTTATTCATTTTTATTGGAAAGGCAGATACACAGAGAGAAGGAGATACCAAGATCTTATATCCACTGGTTCACCCCCCAAGTGACTGCCTAGCCAGAGCTGAGCTGATCCAAAGCCAGGAGCCAGGAGCCTGCTCCAGGTTTCCCACAGGGGTACAGGTTCCCAAGGTTTTGGGCCATCCTCTGCAGCTTTCCCAGGCTACAGGCAGGGAGCTAGATTAGAAGTGGAGCATCTAGGATTAGAACCAGAGCCCAAATGGGATCCCAGTGCATGCAAGGTGAGGAATCCAACCACTAGGCTACTGTGCAGGGCCCTTCTAAGAACTTTTATTAAGACCTCTCTTTACACATGGAATTCACGACTTTTTAAATTAACAAACACTTCCTTTTTAATTCTGCTGCACTAGTTTTTTAAAGTATTTTGTGTACATATGCTTCTATAGAACACATACAGATTTATAAGCGTATACACACATATATGCACAATATTGAAAAAGTCTGAATAAAAATGTGTTCTATGAAGGATGAGCATGAAATGCATAATAGAAAGCATTTTCAACCTTTGCTGAACTATCATTAGCAAATAAACTGGAGTACACCTTTTCTGTTGATACTTGGAGAATGTTCCATCCTTGCTTCTCTTTCTAATGATATTAATTCAGTAGCAGATATTAACTAACAAAAAAATGAAAATCTACTGTAAGAAACAGGAGACTATTGTAAAATTTTGTAAAAGGCATACTATTTTTTTATTATTTGGTAATTAAAATGACCTTCTGAAGCAGCCACAACTTAGAAAGATAATGTCAGAACTACATGATTTTTTTTTTCATTCTGATAGATCCAAACAAAAAAAGGCATGACTTGGTCTTACTAATAAACTGAGTTGGTATAAAAATGCATGGCCTCCCAGTTCATAATATTTTTGAGTTCTAGAACAAAGAAAGTTATATTTTATTATATTTTAAGAAAATGTCAAAGTGTTTGCTGCAAAACTGACTATCACTCCAGTTTTTATTTTCTCTGGAACACATTTCATAAACTGGAGACTCTGGAATAGGAATCCCATACTGTAGTTTCAGGATTTTAACTGTACCAAAGGCCTTTACTGTGTTACACATAATTTGTATAATGCTTTATTTGTGCAAATTGGTTGCATAAATAGTCCTCCATTTTTCTAACAAAATACAATAAATGTAGCACCATGGTTAAATATAACTTTTATAATATTCTTAAAAGGAAAAAAAGCTGTTCAGAGCCTGGCAGAGTGGCATAGCAAACTCTATGTGTGCTGCCAACATCCCATGTGGCACTGACTTGTATCCTGGATGCTCTTCTTCTGATCTAGCTCCCTGCTTATAGGCTGGGAGAGCAGCAGAGGATGGCACAAATTCTTAGACCTTGCACCCACATGGGGAAACCTGGAAGAGACTATGGCTCTTGGCTTTGGATCAGCTTAGCACCACTGGGGCGGCCACTTGGGGAGTAAACCAGCAGATGGAAAATGTCTCCACTCTGTAACTTTGCCTTTCAAATAAAAAATTTTTAAATATATATCTTAAATAAAAATAAGAGACTAATGACTCCACAGAGAATTCGATTTTGCAACTTAGTCCATAGTCTAAATTATATATAAAGCCCTTTTTAAGCAGTCTTTCATTAACCTTACAGACACGCATCCATAAAATATGGAAGTAGATTGCCGTATCATAAGGGTATTCACACTGTCCTTTAGATTTTCTGAAGACAAAGTCCATGAGACAAATTCCATGTATTTTTAAATGGTGATCTCCAAAGATGCTCTAAGAAATAATATTTTTCCATTAATTTTCATTAAAGAGCAGATGTACAATAAAAATCTGCCACATACAAACACAAAGATGGGCAGTAGTGAGCCTTCATATGACCCTTTACCCCGTGTTATGAACTTCACTTGCTGTAACAAGAGGCTAGGCTCTCATCTGGGAGACTCTTGAGAATACACACAAGACAAAAATGTGGAAGCTATATAGGATCACTATGAACACTGACCAGAATAATCTTCAGGTAAGATTTTGCAGGATTCTTCCAAACTCCCCAGTCCTAACTGGTTGTGCAACACTGAATAGTTTTCTTTTTTGAAAGTTTATTTGACAGGCACAGAAAGAGATAAAGATGATGAGACAGGAATACCCCATCTACTGGTTCATTCCCTAAATGTCTTCAACAGCCAGGACGGAGCAAGCCTGAAACCAGGAGCCTAGTTCTGTTTTTCAGCAGGAGTGGCAGGGATGGAACTACTTACAATTACCCGTTATCTTCAGGGCACATATTAGCAGGAAGATGGGATATACATGAGATACCTGAGACTTAAACCCAAGCACTCCAAAATGGGAAGCAAACCCCCACGTTTCATCTTAACCATTATGCTAAACAGCTGTGTCCACAGTTTTTTGAGAGAAGATTCTGAGAGAAGATTCCTTTAAAAAATCATTTTCATTTTCATTTTATTTGAAAATCAGAGAGCAAGAGAGAGAAGCAGAGAGAATGAGGGATATCCTCCATCTGTTATTTCATTCCACAAATGCCCACAATATCCAGTTTGGTCAAAGGTAGAAACCAGGAGCTGAAAGCTGTATGTAGTCTTCCCACAGAATGGTTCATTCTGTGGGAAACCCAGAATTTTTGTTTTTACCTGGAATTTTTATGGAGATTACAGGAGATCTATTCTACAAGTGCTACAAGTAAGGTTTAATCATCCATGGATATACTGAACAGTCCTTGAATTAGGTAAATAAAACAATCTTGTCAAACACACACAAATAAGATAGAGGTCCAATCCTGGGAATAAACTAATAATGTACAGTCACACCCTCATTAGCATCCTACTGTGCTTTCTGCTGAGAAGTCTGTAAAAGTAAGAGTCAGGGGCAGTCTTAGAGTGTGACAAACTAGTCCACAGCAAGGAGCAGAGTAGGGTAGGAAGCGTGTCAGCTGAGTGAGCAGCTACTCAGTTCATACACATCCTCAGACTGGTCCATCAGCTGTAATTTCTCACTGTATGGTTACTTAATACTTAGTATCCCAGAATAATAGAAAACAAGCTAAATGGTAAAGCTGCTCATGGCATTACAACTACAGTAGCAGTACCAACAGCAAAGACTAGTAACAAACTGGTTGAGATTTTAGTTAGAAATTCATAACCATTATTCAACTTATTGAACTTCTATTTATTCCTATCAATTTTCTTGAAAAGGAGTAGAGAGGAAGAGAGACAGAGAGAGAGACAGAGAGAGAGAGAGAGAGAGAGAGAAGGAAAGAAAGAAGAGGGAGAGAGACATACTTCGCAAGCGTTTTAGATATTTTTTATATTTTGTAAAAGTTGTATGTATTTCTGCATTACAGTGTGGCCTTTTAAGAATTTACATAGCATGTAGTGATCAAATCAAGGTGTTAGTATTTTTGCCTCTGTTCATTTCTTATGTCTGCAGCTTTCAAGCTCCACTAAACTGGATTCTTCAGAACAGGATGTTGTGAGCAGTACACACCTCACAGTGCTGTACAGCATGACCAATTCTTCCTGTGTTTGGTACTTGGTCCCTATACCTCTGCCCCTCATCCTTCATAACCTCTTGTAATCAGCTTTGGTTTAGCTTCAATAGGTAAGAAGAAGACATGGCATTTACATCACTATGCTGGCTTATTTCACATAATATAACGTCCTCCAGTTCCAACCAGTTCCCCTAATGGCAGGATTTCATTATTCTTTATAAATGAATAATATTTCCTGTCTATATAAACCATATTTTCTTAATCATTCATACACTAAATGACACCAGGGCTGATTTTTTTTCTTACTATTGTGAATAATGCTGTAATAAATATGGGAATGTCGGTATCCTTCAATATGCTAAATTCATTTTCTTTGGATTTGTACTCAGAAGCAGTATAACTGGATCATGTAACAGTCTAAAATCACAGGCAAGAAAAACAAAAATAAGCAAATGGGATTATATCATACCAAGAAGCCTTTGTATAATTAAAGAAACAGCCAAACAGAGTGAAGCGACAGCTGATAGAAGGAGGAAAAAAAAATGAGTAACTTTTTAAATCAAGAATTGATACTTAGAATACATAAGGAACATAAAATGCTAGCAAAAAATCTAATTAAACATTGGAAAATGATTTTAAAAGACATTTCTCAAAAGAAGATATACAAATGACTAATAATTAAATAAAAATTATTGCACAGCATTAGACATCAGAAAAATACAAATAAAAATAGACTAAAGCTAAAAAAGAAAAATTTTAGCAAAGATGTAGAAAAATGGGCACTCTTCTACACTGCTAGCAGGAATGTCAATTGAGATCTGTTTTGGAGAAAACAGTGGAAGGTGTTTATAAAAGCAGCATACTATATTTGTTTCATGCAAAAAGCTCAAATATCTCCTTTAATTCTAATACAAAGCTGAGTGCCTTGAAATGTCATAATTGATATCAAAACCAAGTCAAGGGAAACAGAGGTTAAGCATAAAAGTGGGTGGCATGATGCTGACACATATACAAGAAACTAAAATGTATTTACAGAAACTGAATGTTCATAAATCATTAATTCACATCATGAATTCATCCTTTATTCTCATCACATTTATCCTTCATTCCAAATTTCCAATGTGAAATTACCCCACTTCTTTCAACGAAAATATTTCAGTCAAAAAAATCTTCTCATGTAACCAGACAGCCATAGAAAGAACCAAAACTGGGTAACAAAATATGCCCTAGAATACGGAAAAGATGTAAAACCTCAATAGTCATTAATGAGTTCATTTTATCTTAGATCCTAATTACCTGCAGCCTTTAGGAAGACCTGCAGATATTTTGACAGAAAAAAGTAATTATCAATTAAAAACGTGTGAAGTAGATATATATTATGTATATAGTATAATATATATAGTATATATCAGTGGACTCTGCACTGTGTCATCGTACCTGGACTGTTGCTGATGATATGTTGGAGCTTCTAATTGATCGAGGTGACGCTCTGCTGGCTCTGCCTTCAAACCTGAGAGGGCCTCTCTAAGAGGCCGTTGAACTTGACTGGACAAGTGGGATGCTGGACTCTGTATGGTGTGAGCTTTTAATTAGGGAATCTCAACGGAACTTGAGCTGTGGTTATGCATCAAGGTGAAGGAACTCACCATGGGGGAGGGGTTTGGGGTGAAGGGGGGAGAATCTCAGTACCTATGAAATTGTGTCATGTAATACAATGTAATTAATGAATAAATGAATAGAAAAAAATAAATATATAGTATAATGTATAATATATATGTAATATATATCTCTATATATAATACAGCTCTTATTTTAAAAAATAACTCCATGTGTACATATACACAAGGATACTTCAAATAGTTTCCAAAAATGAAACTAAGGATTAATTTATTTCAGCACAAAAAACTTTGAAACCATGCATGTTTTCTTCATCATTTGTATTTTCATGAAATTCTTAATTGTCCCCTCATATGAATCTGTTTCAAAATTGTATGCACCATAATGAATTTGTCTTAGCCTTATTCAAGATGCTCCAACAAAATTCCTCTGCCAAGATAACACTAAGCAACACACATCTCTGAAGTCTAGAAAGTTCAAGATCAACATGCCAGCAGATTCAATGTCTGCGCTAGGGGAAGCAACACAATGGCAAAGTTGACACTACACGAAACCCTGTGAAACAGGAACAACTGCATCATCCTGATAGGAGACAACATCCAATCTATCTCAAAAAAAATGTCACAGTGCACAGAATCAGGAAAGAATCTACAAATCCTACACAGCAATGAGGAGCTCGTGAGAAATGATGGGCAACCCAATATATCCGGGTATTCTCTGCAAACACTTGAAACAGAGCCACAACAGGAAAGGAACTGATGTCCAAACAGTAACTGCCCTGTCCCAGGCTTCCGAATCATCCCTCTCCATGGATCTTCCTGATGAGCTCTTCCAAGAACTCGAACACTGAGGTTGCCAAACCCTTCTTCTATATAGAGGTGTGACACCCAATGAGGATAACAGCATTTTGCTTTAAGAGCTGTTTTTCTACATCATGCCTGGAACCACAACAAGAAAATAATAATGGATCCAAGTAAACTTCTTGGGAGATGTCCCAAGATAGATCCAAGATCTCAGACCTGGCAGAACAAGATCAAGAATAAAAATTCCCTTGACTTGCACAAGCTCATCATGGGGTATCTGAGTCTGTGGAAGAGTCGCAGGTCTCCACATAACTCGTGTGACAGTTAGTTATATTACTAATTAACAGTTAAATTACTGTTTCTTCATCTAATAAGCTGGTTACCAAAATTCAGCCTCCTCCTCTTCTGTCGCAATAGAGTTCTTGCCAGACACATTCTTCTCCACATTCTTGTTTTACCTCTTTCTGCCTGGCTAGATACACTTTCTAGCATTGCTTACAGTCATTTATTACTCTGACTATATTACAGACTGAGAGTTCCCAAAGCATCATCAGTCTCACCTGCATCTTGCTAGAAATGCAAAAAGAAAAAAAAAAAAAAAAAAAAACCTCATGCCTACAAACTCAAAAACTCTGTGAGAAGGACCTGAGTCTGTTTTAACAAGCTCTTTAGGGGATTCTGATACTTGCTAATGTTCCAGAAAATAGAGTTGTGGAGTTTGTCTCTTCCAGATCATTTTCCAGCTTCCTTTGGGCTAGAGCCAGAAAATCCTCTAGCAGGGTTCAGATTAGGTACAGATTATGCACTTAATCTGTAGGGTGGGTATTTCATACTGACTTGACAAAATCAACAAATCTTAGATTTAAATTTTGAATACATGACAAAACATATGACTAAAAGGAAGACAATTTGTATTGATCAAGACATTTTTTATAAAACCACAACCATGAAATAATAAAAAATGCACTTAAAATTTATTTTAATTTTATTTTCCAGGAATCTTTTGAAGTGCTCCCAGACACTTGAAAGCAAAACACAATGAAGTTGTGATTGGATAAAAACTGCAATTTTCTACTTTCATTTCTGCTCTTAGAATTTACTTCATATGTTCCTAATATTAAAGACTGATTAAAATTGTCAGAAACTCAAAACTCCACTTCATCATTAATTTTCAGCATTTTGTGAGTATATCACTGTTTCTTCATCTAATCAGCAAAGACAGTTTTCTCAAGGTGTCAAAAATTACTAATGTGCTTGCAACACTTTATAGCATTTAGCTTCATTTGTTCTTCTCACTTTGAGTCTACTTTGGCAAGCACCTTAATCCCAGAAAAACCACCAATTAGCAGTGTGGAATCCCAGATCTAATATGGCAAGCATGGTGGCCAGCAGCTAGATTACATCGTAAGTAACCCTTTCTACCATATAAAAAAAATATTTAAAGATGATATCTTTTCCACTATCTATCCTTGCCCTTATTATGCTGATTATTCCAGAGATAATCTAATTAATATGGATATTATTGGCCTTCTTCATTATTTCACTTGTGACCAATCGGTACAGTAGAAACACATAACTTAAACAAATTCAGAATTTTGAATTAATACTAGATGTTTCAAATGGCATGTTATAGATTATTGTTTCTTTCCTTTAAACTATATATTTAACATTATAAAACGTAGAAATTTGCTCACACAAGGACTAAGACATGTTGAGAAATATTTAAAACTTGACTATCACACTGCCCCGCAAAAAGTCTTTGACAAGTAATATTTGCCAGTTCCTGTGTTATAAATACTTACCCTGGCTTATTCGTAGCTTCTCCTATAACGTTACTCATGTGATGTCAGAAATAGATACACAGGGCCCAGCACAATGACTCAGTGGCTGAATGCTCACCTTGTACATGCTGGTGGGATCCCATATGGGTGCCAGTTTGTGTCCTGGCTCCTCCACTTTCCATCCAACTGCCTATTTATCGCCTAGGAAAACGGTACAAGATGATCCAATGCCTTGAGATCCTGCACCGACATGTGAGACTCAGAAGAAGCTCCTGGCTCCTGGCCTAGGATAGGCTCAGCTCTGGCCATCGGCGGTCACCTGGGAATTAAACCATTAAATGGAAGATTCTTCTAAAGATTTATTTATTTTTATTGGAAAGTCAGATATACAGAGAGGAGGAGAGACAGAGGAAGATCTTCCATCTACAGGTTCACTCCCCAGGAAATAGGCAATGGCCAGATCTGAGTCGATCCGAAGTGAGGAGTCAAGAACTTCCTCCGGGTCCACCATGCGGGTGCAGGGTCCCAAGGCCTTGGGCCATCCTGGACTGCTTTCCCAGGCCACAAGCAGGGAGCAAACTGGCGCCCACATGGGATGTGAGATGAGGACTTTAGCACTGGACTACAGTGCCAGGCCCAAATAAAAACTCTTAAACAAAAGAACTAGATATGCATAGCTAACTCATGATCTGATAAGGACTGGTTCCAACACAACATTGGGCTTATATTAAATGTACATTTTATTTTATAACAAATTCGCAAATTGGTTTTCAAAAGGACGCTGACATTTTGCATTTCTACATTTTGCATATGAAAGTTTCAGCTGCTCCACATCGTAGCCAGTGGCCAACATTGTTCCGGGTCATCTCCCACTGCTTTAGCCATTCTATCATGTGTGGAAAGTAATATAATTGTGGTTTTGCTTTCCTAGTCACTAATGACTTTGAATGCCTTTTCCTATACCTATTTGCCTTTTTCATCTTTTTCTTGTTGAAATGTGTACATCAGTCCATTTCATTTCCTAAGTATGGCATTTCAGAATCTAAAAGTATTTTGGACAAAAGACTTTATTGGTATTAGGTTTTAAATACTTTTTCCAAATCACTGAATTTTCATTTTCTTAACAGCACCTTTTATAAAATATAAGACTTTTAGTATTGACAAAGTCTATTTTTTTCATTGTTCTTGATTTTCTATCCCTATAGAAATCTTTGCCTGACCCAAGATAAAAAATACATATTCCTACATTTTTTCGGAAAGTCAAATATCTATTGACATAACCATAGTCACATTTGGTACCCCAAATCTGAACAAATAAATTTAAAACTTTAGTTTTTCAGTCACGTAAGGCACATTTAAGTCCCTAAATGACTCATCACCTAGTGGCTACTGTACTGGGCAGAGCAACTTCTTCAGGTTTCTACATGACTAGCATTTCCTTTGGAGTTTTATATTTTAAGTCTATATTTAAAAAAATTATTTGAAAGGCAGAATGGGAAAGTGAGAGAGAGTTAAACTGCCATTTCACTCTCCAAATATCTATAAGAGCCAGATCTGGGTGTGGTTGAAATGGAAGCCTAGGTCTCCCATATGAGCAGCAAGGTCCCAAGTGCATAGTACGTATTCACCGCCTCTCCACTGCACTGAGAGCAGCTGGATCAGAGGCAGGGGGTGGGGAGCTTAAGTCCTGGCTCTTCTATATGGTAAGTGGACATCTCAAGAAATTGCTTCTACTGCCCACAGTACTTGTTCTTCTAGTTAATCTTTCCATACCATAATATTTTCCTTTGCATATGGATTTCAAGTGGCCTCAAAACTATTTTTTTAAGATTTATTCTTTTGTATTGGAAAGGCAGATTTAGAATGTGAAGAAGAGACAGAGATAAAGATCTTCCATCCACTGGTTCACTTCCCAAGTGCCAGAAACCGCCTGCAGGTCTCCTGTGCAGGTGCAGTGTTCCAAAGCTTTGGGCCATCCTCCACTGCCCTCTCAGGCCTCAGTCGGGGAGCTAGTTGGGAAGTGGAGTAGCCAGGACAAAATCAGTGTCCATGTGGAATCCCGCACATGCAAGCCGAGGATTTGGCCACTGAGCCATCACACCGGGCTTTCCAACAACATTTTTGAAATCTACTATTATTTTTAGTGTCATGAGATTTATGTGTGTGACAGACACGGAATCTTCAGTGGAAATCATTTTTAAATCTTTTAGAAATAAAATACCTGGGAATAAAGTAGATACTAACAACCATGATGGAATTAGGCCTGCCAATGTTACCAAGCACTGACAGCATTACCCATTGTACATTGTTTCTCCAACCATTCTTTGTTTCTAATCCCCTATCTATGAGGACTTAAAGTCACATCTGTGAATATTAGGTATGATAGCCCTAGCTTGCATGGAAAACTAGTTTACAATCTCTTGTAAAGAAACTACTGAGTAAACTTGTGAAGTTGAGAAAACATTATCCATTATGGTATGGAATTCAGCCTCTGAAAACAGACTTGTTAGTGGGAAAATTTATACCATTTTCTTACTTCATAAAAGTTTACTTAGTAGAAAAACATCTTCCCATGTTCACTTTGTTATTCAACTTTTCTAATTTTAATTCTGCTTTAGAGAATACTCAATTCTGCATTTTATCATAACACCTTCCAGAGTTTTTATAATCTTGCAACTACCTCTTCTCTGTTAAGTAAATTTTTTTAAAAATCACTTTTTTGCTTAAAGAGCATCATAAGGTGGAGATAAGATCACCTTGAATTTGTGACATTCTTCAAATCAATCCACGTGGCAACTGGCTGAATAACTAAAAGTCCAAAAATTATTTGATTCATAGTCTTCTATTTGGAAAAATCTCAAATAAAATGTGCTCCATTGAATGAACATTTCAGTTGGGTAGAGTGTTGAGTACAGGGCTTGTCAAATATTTTAACTTTTTTTAGTCATTATTTTCTTTCAGTTGCTATCCTAACAACTCAACCCTGATGTTGTAGCACAGAAGCATTGGGAACAAATGAATTGGTCATCTTTCAATAAAACTTTATTGAGAAAAAAAGGCTATGTGTGAGATTTGAGCATAAGGTTCTAATTGGCTGACCATGGTAAAATTAGAGTTCTTCATTCCTACTCCACCCAACCAAAAAAATAAAAAATCATTTGAATGTACTTTACTAAAAACAAATAAAATTTAGAGATACCTAATTTCATTTAAAGATGCTATTATATATTCTAGGAAGGCAATATTTTTAGTCACATATAAAATTAATGAGTTCTTCTGTTAACATATTTACAGTTAGTATGTAAATTTCTTGAATTTAAAACTTTTATATTATGGAGTAGGCATTTAGCAGTTAAGATGCCTACATACCCACATTGGAATTCCTGGGGACAGCAGTAACATCTCAAGTAATTGGGTTCCTGACAGCCCTGTGGGAGGCCTGAACTGTATGCTCAAATCCTGGCTTAAGCCCTAGTCCAGTTCTGTCTACCGAAGGTATTTGAGGAATGGAGTGAGGAATGGGAGTTTTCTCTCTCTCTTATCTTTTTGTAAATGCTGTATTTTACATTTTAACATACACTTGAAAACATGAAACAGGGCTTAATTGAATAACTTAAGAATTATGAGAAAACTGTCCTGGGAATGGTGTGATCTAACTCTAATCACTTCTGTGGTTAGCTACAAAAACACCGCAATATTGGCAATCTTCCAATGAGCACAATAGGGAAGTAACTTAAAATGGCTACTGAGTCAGTCCAGAATGTGACAAGAGTAATAATAATAGGGCAATAAAGATTAATTATTATACACAATATGGTTCAGTTTTAGGCTTTAAATTCCTACTGGAAACATGTGATGGATTAATCAGTAAGTTGTATTGTTTAAAAAACAACACATAGAGCCTTGCACAGTAGCCTAGTGGTTAAAGTCCTTGCCTTGCACACACCGGGATCCCATATGGGTGCCAGTTCCTGTCCCAGCAGCACAGCTTCCTTGCCTGGAAAAGCAGTCAAGGACAGCCCAGGACCTTAGGACCCTGTACCCACATGGGAGACCTGGAAGCAGCTCCTAGCTCCTGGTTTAGGCTCAGCTCTGGCCATTACTGCCACTTGGGGAGTGAATCAGCAGACAGAAGATCTTCCTCTCTGTCTCTCCTCCTCTCTGTATATCTGACTTGACAATAAAAATAAATAAATCTTCTTAAAAAAAACGTGTACAAACAAAGTGAAAACCTTAAGTCAATGAAAAAGGACTGTCTAAAAACCTGCGTTCAAATCTTGCTTTGGGGAACTACTTACTAACTCTGGGATTTTGGAAAACCACATAAACTCTCAATCAGTCCCTTAGTTTTCATCATCTGTATGACAAGGAAATAAAAGGATTTACTACATATGTTCCTGAAGATCACAAATACAGCCCGGCACAGAGAAAACAGTGGATATTAGCACTTAATTGCTCTTTTTCCTCACTCCATTCTGTACTATAGCGGAGCCAGGAAGACAATTTTGGGCAACAGAACCCTTCCTGGCAATCCCCATCCTTGATAATTTCATGCATGTGCAGTTCCAGCACCCTTCTCCGACCATGGGATGATGATGAGCATAAGATCTCATTTGGAATCTTAAAAACTCACAGAATGGTGGCTACCATGTGTAGGAGTGGGAATTGGTCAAGAAGATGTTGGTCAAAGAACACAAAATTTCTACTAGAAGGAATCCCTTTAGTGGATCTAGGCATAATAGATGATTGTGGTTAAGAAAAACATACTCAACACTTAAATGTTCTGCAAAGTAGGTTTATGAGTGTTCTTGAATCAAAACGTGGTAAGAATGTGAGGTGATGGAAGTCATAGTTACTTGGATTTAGCCATTTCATGATATCAGACATACTTCAAAACATCCTGTTGCATAATATAAATATATGTGATGATTATTTTTAAATTTAATTAATTAATTTAAAATCCCTACCGAATGAGCTGGCATGGTATATAGCCGGTAAAGACATGGCCCTCCAGGGCAGAATCCACATGGACACCAGTCTGTGTCCTGGTATTTCCAGTTTCAGTGCAGCTCCAAGCTATTCGCCTGGGAAAAGCAAAGAATGAGTCAAGTGTCTAGGCCCCTGCCTCCAGGTTTTGGTCTGGTATAGCCCTGGCTGTTGCTGCAGGTGAGTGAATCAGTGGATAGAAGACCTCTCTCTTTGTCTTTCCCTTAATCTCTGTAACTGTGGCTTTCAAATAAATAAATAAATCTTTAAAAATTTCTCTCCAAGTAAATATAATTACTGCATGTAAGTCCTGTAGCCATGACTACAAGGTCTTAAATACGATGTCAAGGCCACTTTTACTGAGAATTCTCAAAACACAGAAAACACAGTACCCAGACAAAGATGAGGGAGGAGCTCTCAGGTCCTAAATGAACACAGTCTTTCATCAAATAGTGCCAGGCCACAGGGATGGACACAATCAGAAGGGATCCAGAACTCGACTCTCAGCCCAAGACGTGGAGCTCAGGCTAGCTGGCCTGGATAGAAGGGTGGTATGGACTATAAAATACTAAAGAGAAAGCCAAGAATCAGAGATGCAATGTGTCTTGTCCCTTGGAAAATGGCAAAAGTAACTAATAGGTTGAGATCACTTGCAAATTCAGGCTTCTTTTATTTGTTTGTTTTCCAAGAAACCAATCAATAAGCTTCTGATAACTAAAATATACAATGGTAATTTGTCCGATTTTTGCCTGAAAGTACTCACCTGAGACTTAGTCCCAAGAAAGCTCCGGTAATTCATTATGGAACAAGTCAGTCAGAACTGGCTTGTTGCACATAATATTAGTTAACTAGCATTAATGCCTCTTTATTGTTCTCCTATTAATTAGTCATGCAAAAGTCCAGTTACACATATAACTGGATGCTTAGTCAGAAAGCTACTATAAGATGTTGCATATTTGTAATATCACAGTTTCCTGAAGGTTTATAATTAAGTAGTCATAAAACAGCAGCCTTTTAAATCCAAGGTGCAAATCATGGAAGTAACTGAAAAGTCATGGGGGAGTTTTCAGCCTTTTACAGTTCAAGAAATGCTATCAGCTGCCCCATACAGATGAACCTGGTGTTTCTCCCAAAAGTGAGTTGACCCAAGGGGAAATGAAGGAAGGACTGCCATCTAATGAAATGGCAGGATAAATTCTATTGTTAAAATGCCAAAAAGTTGCAGCTACCCTCAAACTTCTATCTATACTGTGATGAAAAGCAAAAGAAAATCAAGCATTTGTGGTTTTGCTAAGACAATTGATTTTCTGTCACCCCACTTGGAAGCAGGTGTAGTTGGCACTGCTTGCTCATGATTCTCTATGATCATCCACTTGGAGGTGTGCCTTAAAGTGAGTCTCCAGGAATATACTCATGGAGTAACGGGCCACATCAACATCAGGAATTGTCCAAGCTAAGGTAAATTATGCCTAGATGTTCATAAAGGAGACCAGTATTTGGGAAAAGATTATGAAATTAATCTGAAGGCATCCTAGGAAACACCATGATGACACGTCACAAATACAGCTGCCGACCTACCCATGACCACAGAGGCACTCCCAACACTGAAACTCCTCATCAGAACAAACCCTCGGGGGCCCAGTGCGGCAGCCTAGTGGCTAAAGTCCTCGCCTTGCAGGTGCCAGGACCCCTAATACCGGAGGCCCTGCTTGTGGCCTGGGAAAGCAGACAGCCCAAAGCCTTGGGACCCTGTACTCATGTGGAAGATCCAGAAGAGATTCCAGTCTCCTGGCTTCTAATCGGCACAGCTCCAACCATTGCTGCCACTTAGGAAGTGAATCAACGGGCAGAAGATCTTCCTCTCTGTCTCTCCTCTCTGTATATCCGGCTTTCCAATAATAATAAAATCTTAAAAAAAAAAAAAAAAAAAAAAAAAAAAAAAGAATCTTAAAAAAAAAAAACCCTCAGAGACTACTTAACCTGCAAGCCCCTGGAAGAACTCAATCTACCTTTCAAAACGGACTTCTCATAAGTAACGCCTCCCTACATTCCTATGTAATTCCCTAACTTCTATCACAGTTTAAGTAACCAATCTTGCCTCCTCTCCCCAAGGATCATTTAAGTGGTGCAATGGCTCCATCTATGCCACAATGAATTCCTCTCCCCTTGGCCTTTGCATTCCGGGAATAATTATGCTCCAATTGTCCATGTACAGTGAGGGAGAACTCTCATGGCTGCTCCCTTCACCAGCTTGCTCAAAGTGTGCTGTTTTTCTCCTGATTCTCCTGGGGATGAGAATGGTTACCTCCCTTTCCTCCACTAGATTAGCAGGGGGAAGCTTGGGACAATTCAATTACCTCAATCCAGCAACTATTGGGTGAACTTAAAACAGCCCTAGACACCACTGCTTTCTCCCTAGCTTTTCTCCAGTGCCAGCTCACCTCTCTGGCACAGATAATCCTTCAAAACACAAGAGCCCTAAATTCCTTATCATGAAAAAGGGAGGCACCGATTGTTCCTCCAAGAGAAATGTTGCTTCTACACTAATGAATCAGGGGTTATTGAACTACAACGCTCGACTCCATCAATCTCAAAACAATGACAACTCCTGGTTTCCCAGGACTCAGTCTTTGCTTGGTCCTTTCCTTCTTCCTTTAATACTACTCTTTCTGGGATTCACCACGGCCTCTTGCCTTATCCCCTTCTTTCAAAAATTTATCCACACTCAAATGCAAAAAAATCTAATCAAACCTTTAAGCAGCTTCTTTCACAGAAATACTGGCTTCTTCAAACCTCCCATCCTTTCCCCAGCTACTGTGAGACTGCTGTCTAGAGAATACTGCACCCAAACCTAGCTCAAAGAAGCCATGGAAGAGAATGATGCCCCGTTTTGTTTACATATAAAAAAGGAAGGAATGTGAGGAATGACTCAAAACATCAGCCCTGAACAGCAATGAGACCCCGTTATGGATGCCCACTCCGGTTTCCCTAAAGTTTAGGTTTTGGTTTCACTTATGTAAAAGTCTTGTGCTATTTAGTTATGCACCCAACTTTGTCCTCCCCCAATTGCTGTAACTGTGCTCTCTACCAAGACAATCTGCTGCAGCCTCATGGCACTGTGCCTGGCAGCCCTCTCCACCAATCCCTCACAGCCCATGTTCCCAATACATGTCCCCTTGCTAAAAACACATGATACCCCGTCTCTCACCCTCACTCTTCCCCTCCTGCTTCCCATACTGGTCTCCCTTAGAGCCCCATCCTGTCACTATGGCAGAAAACCTCTCTCTTCCTCACTCTCTGCCCTGGCTCCCTTCCAATGCCCATCTTTCTCTGCTCTGCTTTCTCTCTCCTCTCCCTGCAGCAGCCTCTCCCACTTTGAATAAAGACCTCCCATGTGACTCAATGCACCTGGCATCTTGGATTAATGGCGAAAATTCCTAACAAAACTAGCCCTAAGTAGAAATCTGATCTCACAAGATCAGGGAAAGGCTGCTCTTGAGTCCTTGGCACCTCTCCTTCCAATTCAAATAACAGTAGGTGAGTCTACTGAAAAACTTCGTTGGCTCAGACTTGAAGCACCTACCTTGGAAGCTTGACATCTTTCCTGAAGTTTGAAACTCCAGCACCTAGAGTGCATGGTGTTAGTTATGCAAATAAAAGCACACATTCCTTTCCAGCCTTCTGATTTAGCTTCTGTTTTCTCTGTGATCTGACTTTGGATACAACAGGGTGAATTTCCCCCACATCATTTCTGTAGGCTGTAGGCTTCTCAAAAAAGGAAGATGAAATCTCACTAACCCCTATTTTCATGATGGAGTGCTTACAAGACAACATATCTCTAGAAATATTCCCTTATTGATTTATAGACTGATGTTAGGAAATTAGACAGCTTCACATGTGAATGGCACACAAGTTGAAGTGACTGGACTGTGGTCTGCACATACAATGAACAATTTAGAAAATTTCCATTAAGCAACCCTGACCATGTTAAGCTAATAATCGCTTTCTATATGCTAATAGTCCTTTGGCATCTCCTATAATCATTGCCTTTTCTGCTGTCCTTTGTAGTACTTTGCATACATGAGTGAACACCCAACCTCACCTCCCTATCATGTGTTCTGTGAAGTATTTTTTGCCAACATGTGACTAGCATAATGCATTGTAGTGGTCAGTATAGATGTGCTGACTAGATGAACCAGTAAAGTAGACCGAAGTCTCTGAGTTATAAAAACCAATTTTTAAAAGTTGTATTTATTTGAAATGTAGAGTGGCAGGGACACACGCACACACACAGCAAGAGTGAGAGCGAGAGCAAGAGAGTGAGAGAGAAAGAAACATTTCCATCCACTGATTCACTTCCTCAAATACCTGCTGCAGAAGTTGCAGCGAGGCTAAACCATAGCCAAGGTCTTCCGTGTGGATAAGGTCACAAGAACTTCAGTTATTATTTGCTGTTTCCCAGGATTTATTTGACCAAGAAACTAGATGGGAAGCAGATAGGACTCCAACTCAGGTGCTCCAATATGGAATATGAGCATTCCAAGAAATGTCACAATATCCACTCCTAATTTATTTATACTTTCCATTTTATAGCTTTGGAAACTGAAGCTTCAACTGTTTCAGTGTTTCTCCCAAATCACAGACTAGGAAGCTGCACAGCCTAACAGAAATATCTACTCTTCCTTATAAAGCATCAGTTGTTTAGTGGGGCATGTAATAGAAACATTTTTAAATTTAGTCACACTTCAAAGTTTCTTAAAATTGGAGATTGGAGATGTGCTTTTTCCAAGATTGACTGATTGATTGATTGATTGATTGATTGATTGATTTGTATCAGAAAGGCAGATTTACAGAGAGGAGAGACAGAGAGAAAGATCTTCACCTGCTGGCTCACTCCCCAATTGGCTGCAATGGCTGGAACCAAGTTGAATCAAGGCCAGGAGCCAAGAGCTTCTTACGGGTCTCCAACGTATGTGAAGGGTTCCAAAGTTTGAGGCCATCCTCTCCTACTTTCCCAAGCAACTGCAAGGAGCTTGGTGGGAAGTGCAACAGCTGGGACATGTACCAGCACCCATCTGGGACCCTGGAACTTGCAAGGCGAAGAATTAGCCAATGGAGCCATTGTGCCAGGCCTGAGGTGTGCTTCTATTATTTTTTTCTATTGAATGCATTTAGTGACTGACATTCATCATGACTTTTGACACAGTGAATCCTGTGAAGGCTTCATTTGAAAGGAATAATTCTATACAAGAACCCAATGAATCTTTCCTAGCCAATGGCAGGTACTGACTATCCAATATGACGCTTGTTATATCACACTGACAATTCCCATTTAACATATGGCATTGCTGAGGCTAGAGATGACTAAATTGTCAACACTCTTTTCTCGCAAAAGGAGAAGTGTCATATCCTATGGGTATGATATGTAGGACACTGAGAACTGAAGCCTTGCTCTGGACTTTATTGCTACAGAAACGCTTTCTGTAACCTTCTGCCCCATATGTTTTACTCTTTTCATCAAGAAAATCAGCTCAGCACAGCACATTTCCATGGCTCTCTAAATATCCTTCTATTATAACCCTTATTATAATTTGAGTACACTCATTTAACAAGGAGCATTTTTTAAGAACCAGGCACAAGATACAGTAATGAAGAAGACAGACAAAATACCATATCCTGACCTTCTCCTCGCAGTTGGTTACATGTGGACTTTGTGGTCTACTATCATCAATGAACGAGTGACATTATTAAGCCTGCATGGATTCAAAGTACTGAATAATCACGTTGATTATACATAAGAAGACATTTTTATCTGAGGCACATTTTTGGACATACGAGAAATGTGTAGGATTAGTGTGCCATTCAGTGAACACAGAGACAAATATAGGACAGGAAAACAAACAGAGACAATAATTTATTGTGTTTACGCTAACATAAGTAGAAACTAATTGCTCTTCAACCTGAACATAATTGTTGTGGCCTTGAGGCTGCAAGGTGCTCGCTTCGAATAAGGGTTATTATGGGAAAAAAATGTCAGGTGTAAAAGCCTATGCTAATGAAGCTGAACGTCAGTAATTGTAATCACTAGCAAGCCAATCTGCCTTACAATTTCTGTTGCTTGTGTGTCTGGATACTCATTTCTCTTAAAATATTTTCATGGTGAGCACAACCATGGGAAATGCATCTATGGTGCCAAAGACACAACTCTTTTGCTTTAATAAGAACAATCCCAGAGCATCTGTTATGAAATCCCTGAACTCACCAAAGCACCATGCAGACAGAAAGGGCCATTTACTGAAAGAAACATTCAGTAAAATCCCAAGATACCACTTTAGCTGCTGAGGGTGCCATGGGGTATACACCTGCTGAATGATAATTAGATGTTTCCCAAACCCTCCAATCCTTTTGATTGCTTCCCACCATTTCCTCCAAGAATAATTATCCCCAAACCTTACTTTTCAGGTGTGCATACATGTTTTGTGGCTGCAAGGCTCTCAAGGTGTCAACTGTGAATGTGTGTGTGCGTGTGTTAATATGTTACTCCATTTTAACCACAGTCTTTATATTTAACGTTGAATCATTACAACAGCTTATTAAGTCTGAATTTAAGGGCAAAAGCTTTTTTTTTTCTAACCACAGTTTCATTGGGTTACAAACTGTGTGACCTTGAAATTACATAATCTCTTTGAGTCTTGGTTTCTTTAGCTGGAAAATGTAGGTATTGCTTTTACCTTGCAGAATTGTTGAAATAACAAATAAGAATAAGAATAAGAATGAATCTAAAACATTTTAGGAAATAAATCCTCTGAAGTGAGTTCCAGTACTTGGCAAGTCGTTTGGTGTCTCTGGGTTATTCTCTGCTGGTCTGTAAAATGGGAACACCAATGATAGGTAACTCATGGGTGATTTTGCCAGGATGTAACAATTAATCCATGAAAAGTGTTTAACATTATACTTGAGCAACAGTGAGTACTCATTAAACATTGCATTTTAGTACTGTTGATGCTGTTACTGTCACCATAACAATCACTGTCTTCACCATCACGCATCCTACACAAAGTCACGGAATGTGTTTCACAAATAATTCCTAAGTCCAGCTCATGAGAAGCTAAATGTTCCCTCGTATTTGCAGGTGGCTTTCGGAAACCTTTAGCTTATATCTCTAAAGGATAGAAGAAACGTGATGCCAAGGAAAGAGGGTGTGGATTTTAAGTAACAAGACATCAAACCTATAATCCAAAAAGTCATTGTTCCAGGGCTAACATACAAAGCTTCTCATCACTGAGAACTCATGGGCTTGAACAGACCTAGGTAAAGGTATCTCACTGCAGAATATCTCTGAATAAGTCTCTGAATGAAAAATCTTTAAAAAAAAAAAGCAAAATGAAAGAAATAGGAATGTTTCTACTTGAAGTTACATGGAGATTGGGAAATGAGAACATGTGAATAGCAAAATTTAGAAAATAAGAACAGTAACAAATGTGGACATGTCAGCAGAACAGGAGTTTTCAGAGCACTCTAAACACACCTGGACAGTCAGCCTGCTGTCTTTGTCTCATGGACGAAAGACTACAACGCAATTTCACAAGGTCAAGCCTTCACAGGATCTCTGAGAGGGTCACAAACCATTTCTTGAGATGGGTGGCCTTGGAGAGTTCAATATATAAGTAATTCCCTGGAATTACTAACAATTATTCTACAATATGACCTCTCATTAACTAAAAAATTAAAGTTAGGAACCATCTCTGTATTCATTTCTTTTTTCTATTTCTCAGATTTTTCCACATTTTCCTATAGCTTGATACCTAGAAAGATAAAATGGAGTAGAATACCCATAATATGCATGGTGGAACACAATTTAGGCAACAACTATGCCCCCAGTTTACAGATGAGAATACTGAGCTCACAGAGGTTAAATAATTGCCCAGTATTGCAAATGATGACTGGTAAAACAAGAATCAGAAGAATCAGTAACTCACCTTCCATCAAATCTGGCACCTGTCTACTCTGTATTATTACCTCAACCAAAATGGCCTCTATCCAAGTATCTTCAATAGTCCATTTTCCAATCTATTTACAAGACATTTTCTTCTCAATATTTGATTTGAAATGAGTGCATGGAGGGTCTGTTTCCTTTATGTATCCACTTAACAAATAGTTTTGAGTCCTACAATGAATAAGGCACTGCGCCCTGTGCAGCCAATGTTCTAATGGAGGAAATGAAACAGTAACCAGTGAATTCAACGAATAAAGTAACGGAAGCAAACTATTTAGAATGCCAAAGAAAGGTCTACTGGTACAGAATAGGTGAGTAAATTAAATATTCACAAACCCATATAAGTGGAAGTCATGCGTGTATGGAATTTGAGTTGTGATGGGTATGATATTTGTGAATGCTAAACTGAAGCATTTTTCATTCATCTTTACTTAGGATACCCTGGAGTTTCCCACCCTCAGTGAATGTCAGTGCCTCAGAGAAAGAGTTAGTATCATCAGTAACAAATTCTTATTGCAAGTTTGATTGTTAAATTAAATTCATTTGAGTCCATAATAAAGATAATAGTTCTCATCGTCAGAACAGCTGACAGCAGGGGAAAATGATAAATTCTAAAGCTACATTTTCATATTAGGAAACAGGGCTGGTACCTCTGGGAATTTTCTCTATTCCACATGAAGAAGAAACTTATGGTGGAATAAAAAGTTACTTTCCATATAATGGGGGAATTGACAATACTTCCAGGAAGGTAAAAAATATATGAGTTATTTATTACCAATTCCTATAATAACCCTTAGGGGCCAATTCTTAAAAAGCAGTAATACAAATCCAAACTTTTTGTTGTGGGTTGTGATAAGTAGGTTACTACCTAGTACTACTGGGAGAAGGCCACTAGCAGTGTACACTCTTCTGCTGTGGAGCAACTGAAGACAATTGGCAACATATGACTTAGAAATTTTGGGAGAATATCTGATTTCTCCAGATCCCTGCCATGGCACTTCATGCACTTTGAAAAATACGGGGAACATTCAAAATCGTCTTGAGCAAAACAAATGTTAGTTGAAATTCAGCACCATGAAGGGCCTAACCTTGTTCTGCTAGAGCAGTTTTCAAGGTCTTTATCATAGCTGAAGTCAAAGAGATGAATATACAATTAATATCATGTCTGAGACCCAAGAGGAGCTCCTGAACCAAGAGAAACCAAATCAGACTAAGTTATGGGGTGTGAAAGTAAAAGTACAAGGAAACCCATTGTGGAAAGAAGTGTTTCATCAGCTCTGATTCTGAGTAACAGGTGCAAAAAAGATGCCTGGAGACTATGTGGGCAAGAGTGATCCCTAGGCAACTGTTGAGCTACCTACCCTCTCTGTCTTTCCCTTGTCAACTACCATGGCAACACTAGGTAATATGTTGACGTAATACTACATCAACCCTTCCTTACTATCTGTTAAGTTATCTTAAAGAACTTTGGAGAGTTAATCACATACACAACAGCTTGAACCGCTAGCTTCAATAGTCTCCAAAGGAGACTCAGCTATCCTGGAAAAGACCATTTAAACAATCAGGGAAAAACATACCTGCTCAATTACAGAGCACAAAGTGAATGCAGTGGTAAATCTCCACCCTAAGGTGAGAGAGGACAGACCCAGTGGTTATGATTTGTCCTGTCCTGTTGCACATCCTCACAGAGCCAGCTGGACTTATTTTGGCACATTTGGAGAGTGCAATTGGTATTCTGGTAGGTGTCCAGCTATTAATAGCTTCTGTTTATGACTTCTGAGAGTTGCTTGTTGGAGTGAAGAAGTGTTCTTTTGCCTGTTGATGTACCTATAAACTCTTGGAGAAAAACTGCTTAATCAGCTCCATGAAACATTTACCTGAGAAAAGAAGGGATTTACTGGCAGAGTGTGGCTCAATTTCCTTTCATGACGTTCACCTATTCGTCACAAGAAAATTCTCACTGACTGAAGACCTATCTTTCTTAAATTTAAATCATCCTATTCTAATTTCTATTCTTCCAGTATCGTCTGGAAAGGCCTGCTTCATCTCCCTTTCTGTCTCTCTGAGGATTACTTGAGCCTCCATCGTTTTTATTTCTGTGCAACAAATTGCTGTTAACTAAACTTTTTTCCACTTTGTATGTATTTACATTTTCAAACAGATTTTATTCCAGATCTTGAATCAAAAATTCAATCAGGAATGAAATTTCTGTTTAAAAATTGTGATCAACTTTTACAGTTTGAGAGACAAAACGAGCAAGAGAGAGAGAGAGAAAGCTCCCACCTACGGGTTCATTTTCTTATACCTGTAAGGACTGACCAGACCAAAGCCAGGAGCCAGGAACTCAGTGTGAGTCTCACAAGTGCGTGACAGGAATGCAACATCTTAAACTATCACTGACTGCCTTCGAGGGTGTGCATTAGTAGGAAGATAGGATCAGAGGTAGCTCAAGGACCCAAACCCAGACACTTTGATATGTATGATATTAAACCCAGACACTTTGATATGGTATTATAGGGTATTCAATACATCAATCACTGCACCAAGCATCTACTTTAACATAGTCTTTAGGCATCAGGAAATAGGCCTGCAGACCATGTACTGATGTTCTCAACCCAAACACCATTAGGAACACACACTGGGCTTAAAAATGTTAGACATTGCAAACAAGAAGTGCTGAGACACAGTAGACTTTGGTTAAGCTGGAGCAGGGCTAGAGCGCCAAAAAGGGCACTTAAGAGTCGGGTTTGTGGTAGAGGATTTGAAAGATAGTTAGGAAACGAGACTGTGTTGTGTGGACTGCACATTTCTATTCCTTCTGTGCATGCCCCATTGGCACAAGGTCTCTCTTCTTTCCAACAGTCACACTTATAGAAATCACTTGCTAAATATTGGCTTCCCTTCAGAAATAGAGGAAAATCACTTTCTATGTCAGCTGACAAAGTATCTGCCATATAAAGAGACAGGACGACTTTTATTTGGATGAGAGAATCACTTAATCGGCCCTGTTGAGATACACTCATTTTCAAAAGATCCGATAATTCTATCACATGGTATCTCATAGTTCTTACATGGAAGATGAAACAAATTGTGAGGCTAAGATTTACTGGTAAAGAACAACTTCCATTAATCACTATAGAAGAATATTTGGTGGATATGGTGAGTTGAACAATGTTCATCGTTCATCTGTCTTCAGATGTGGTTGCAGGAACATTATTTTTGCCCATGACCATCACAGAGTGGCCTTGTCTAATGATGATGATGATGCTCTATGAAACTGTGTCAACAGGAGACTATCTGGGCCCAGTTGGCAAATATAAAGTGCTATCTGCATTCACTCATATCTTCATTCATGCACTCATAATGTTTTATCAATTTTATATAATTCATGCATCTTATCAAAATATGTAATTCATGCATACCTGACATGCAACTGGTTCCTTATATTAGAAACAAAGCTCTTTAAAGAGCTAATCATGGGCCTGGCAGTGTGGTCTAGCGGCTTAAGTCCTCGCCTTGAAAGCCCCGGGATCCCATATGGGCGCCAGTTCTAATCCCGGTAGCTCCATTTCCCATCCAGCTCCCTGCTTGTGGCCTGGGAAAGCAGTCAAGGACAGCCCAAAGCTTTGGGACCCTGCACCCGTGTGGGAGACCCAGAAGAGGTTCCTGGTTTCGGATCGGCACAGCACCGGCCGTTGCAGCTCACTTGGGGAGTGAATCATCGATGGAAGATCTTCCTCTCTGTCTCTCCTCTCTGTATATCTGACTTTGTAATGAAAATAAATAAATCTTTAAAAAAATTCATTTAAAAAAAGAGCTGATCATTTTATTCTGTTCCATTGATCTCTGTTTCTATACCAGTGCCTGAGTGTTTTGATGACCACTGATCTATAGTATATCTTGAAATCTGGAATTGTGATTCTTCCAACTTAATTTTTATTCTTCAAGCTAGCTTTGGCTAGTCATGGTCTTTTGTGTTTCCGGATGAACTTTTGTATCCTTTTTTTTTCTACTTCTGAGAAGAATGTTGTTGGAATTTTGATTGGGATTGCATTGAATTTTTATATTACCTTTGGTAATATGGACATTTTGATTATGTTGATCTTGCCAATCCAGGAACAAGTTTGTCCATTTTTAAATGTCTTCTTCTATTTCTTTTTTAAAATTTTATAATTTTCATGATAGTGATCTTCCACATTTGGTTAGATTAATTCCTAAGTATTTAAGATTCTTCTCTTATTTTTTTAAAGATTTATTTATTTTTATTACATATTAATTTTAAAGATATTTTAGCAGTTGGCTGATTGATATTTGTCTCGGTTTAGACTTTTCAATGAATAATATCTTCTCATGTATCTGGACATGTATATTCTTTAGTTGTCATGGTGGAAGGAAATCTTTTGAAAGATAGATTTGGGCTGAGTAAAGCAGAGGTCTTCCTCGCATTGATTTTAAGCAATATTACCATGAATTTCTTGGTCTGTCTCTGATCCATACTTCAAAAATGTGTCTCTCTGCCGGGCAGACTAATTGATTTTCTCATCTGAGTAACAACCATCCTGCATACTTGGGGACCAGCTACTTGCAAGATGCCATAGAACGGGTTATATTTACAAAGGGAAGTTGATATTAAACAAGGAATTTGTAGTAAACTGAGCATTGAAGAGTAGAGGGACCTGAAGCCACTGGGGAACACACAGAAAAAATAGACATCCAGACAGGCAGCAAACCAGGTATTGGGGGGTGGGTAGAGGAATAAACAGGATAAGCTACAAAACAAAGGAAAATAGCTTTTACCAAAATTCGCTTGCACGTCCTTATAGTGTGGTCTCAAGTCTTAACTAAAATTTATAATTCTACTTATACAAAATCTTCACAAGAACTAATTACTGATACTCTCATTGTGTAATCATAGTATTGTTTTGGTCTTGTACTACCAGGAAGAAGCTGGCTGAAGGGTATACAACATCCATGTACACTGTTTCTTAGGAATGCATGGGACTCAACAATTATCTTAAAATGTTTAATTTTTAAAAACAGAAATACAACTCTCAAAGGATTTGTTTGTTCACCATGAGGGACAGATGCTTGAATTATCAGGCAAAGGCATTTCACCCTTCAACTCCAATACCTGAAATAGACAGCTGTTGGAACAGCTGTCTCATGTTAGTTGCTCTTCATAGCTTTGGTGGCTGAATGAATAAAGGAATTAGTGATTAAGGATCTGGCTGTTAACCTTAACTGCAAAATCGGTCATTATGGTGAAATACTTCATTTTTAGGAGGAGCTCTTAGGAGGTCAGCCAGACAATTGTATTTTCAGAGATCACACGTATAAGAGCTTCTGTGAAGCATCAACACTTTTTAAACTAGAAATCATAATTCAAGCCAGGATTGTTTATATTTCTCTGTTTAATATTTTATTCTTCATTCCTAACAAGACCTAGCCTAGACATCAAGGGACCATGTAAATATAGTTGACTGAATTATTAAAAGGATTCTGAGAACATCAAGGACTACACAGATTTTTCTAGTTAACATTTCCATATAGATGAGGAGAGTCAAGACCACAGCTAAACCACAGTTGACACATCCAACCCTGATGATGTGCATCATAGGATTCATGGTTCAGTATTCCCTTGGAAGACGTAATTAATAACAATGTATCCAACATCAAATGCACTCATGTCCTGAACTAATTCTTTTCCTATACCCTTCATTGAAGCTAGAGGAAACTACTTTATCTTCTCCAAAATGGGCCAAGACTCTAAATAGGATTTAGGTTGATTAACTAATTCATCTTCAATTCATTCATCCATATAATTAAGACAAAGAGCTAGCATTTATTATCCACTTAATTTTTAAAGCAGTGTGCTAAAATTTTAAACAATATTATCTAATCTGCGTAAGAGATTATTGCCACTTTACAAGAAAAATACACATAGCATGACGAATTGCTTTAAGATCACTTAACTAATAGTGACAATCCCAAATTTAAAATATCAGCCCTGAACTTTCCCTTAAGTTTCAGACTCACTTACTCAGCCCTACACTCCAAAATCTCCAATTAAATGTCTGGTAGAGCACTAATACAGGACAAATGCAAAATCAAAATTATGTCCATGTTTACTATGCATTCCCATGACAACTTCCGAAACTCGATCTGAGTGAATGGCAACCATCATCTACCCAGTTGCTCAAGCCAGAAATAATACGGTCGTCCTGGAAGTCCTTTTCCACTCTGTTTCCTAGTTTTCATCATGACTGATCAGCTTCACCTTCTATCCTACTAACAGAACTGGAAGTAACTATGTTTCATTATCTCCAGTGACACTACTTCTCAGCTTCTTCATTGTATCAGCCCCCCCCCCCAGGTGGTTTTTCCACCTCCATATTTGATTCTCTATATATAGAATTCAAATAATCCTGGTGTAATGGTATCAGTGTATCCACTGTTTTAATAATCCCTGTCCCTTTGATTAACTTCAATAGGTCATCCAACCATTTTACTACTGAATTTTAGTAGAAACATTAAAAAGCCCAGATTTCAAAATTGCTGGACTGAAATAAACTAAGAAATGAATTAGTAATTGGATCTTACTTTACAAAGCTTTGTGACCTCCAAAGGCTCACATAGCTATTAAGTAGTACTAAGAAATCACATATTGAGGACTCCTGGTTCCTTGCCATTACTTAATGCATGATGTCACACTATCTCCACCTTGCTGGTTGCTATGAGTAGAAATCTCTATATGTGGCACAGCCACAAATGATCGATAAAACCTAAAACTACAGAATCATAATTTACCTGAATTTACATGATATCATCAGTTCACTTTAACTATGGAGGTAGATAATACAACTGTTATCTATTTTCAGCTAAATTAATACAGGTTATGGATGTTCTCTAAATACAAATTATTTTTTCAAGTCTTCATTACAGTATTACCTATAAAAATCTTCTCATGGACATGGAAATTATCACCAGCAGTATTAACCTTTTAACAGATGATAAAGTCTGTCAGAAAAAATAAATGTTATTACTCCAAGCTAAATTTGAAATGATTTGGTTATTTTTCATTTATCATGAAAGCGTAGGAGGCCAGAATCATGTCTTACAGGGTTGTAGCCCCAGAACCTGGCACATGATATTAACTCAGTAACTATTTATTGTACTGAACTAAACAGCAAATGCCTATTTATCACAGACACATTTATAATATAGAACTATCACAAATACTAAATAGTAAGGGGTTGGATATATAACCCATGCAACATTTTTGCAATTCAATATAATTCCTAAGAAGTAGAGGTATACATTTGGTGGGGTGGGAAACATTCAAAATGTGTTGCTTTATGTTTACGGTGTTTAAATATATGGAGGGACGGTTGCGCGGATTATGGATAGATGGATTGGTAGATGCCTGTTTAACAAATAAAGAGAATAAAATAGGGAGAGAGTAAAGGATGAAGATAAATGTTGTCTCTAGGTGAAAGCTTTTTAACATTTGACTCACAAAATAAACTGCCTATTTTAATATTAAATATTCTTTTTAAAATGTCTAAAGCAGTATAATTTTACTGTCAAGCTGATGTCCTGTGAGAAACAAAATATCAGGAATCTTTTCCTTAAACACCATCCACAACAACAAAAAACCTTCCAAATCAAATAAACATTTGTCTTCCAGCATTTTCAACTACTGTCTACTGAAATAGCTTGTATGCGAGCTTTATGGATTTTGCAAATCAGATTCAATTTCTTTCTAAATGCAATTCCCATATAACAGTAGGCATCCAATAGTAACAAAGCTGGGTTATTTGAACAACACATAAATATTTCATAGTGTGCAAAAAACCACAAATGCCAAACTCTTAAATGTCTACAAACATACAAGATTTCCAGTTCCAAGAATGTAATTATTGTCCTGGGATTTGTGGGGTGTCTTGTCGAAGAGCCTTTTCATTTTGATAAAAATGATGATTTTGTAAGGAGAATAATGCTCTAACATCCTACATTAACCTTGACGGCTTTGATCAAGGGGAAAGATTCTTTCTGTAAAGCATTTAAAGTACTTAAGAGAATTCTACCTGAAACCATTTGTTATCTGGTAGCAAGCATCAAAGAATCCCTTTCCAACTGTCCACTGTCTGGGAAACTGAATTTATAATACAACAGGCTGTGTGTGGCCATGAATCTGAAACTTAAAAATCAGTATTGACACAAAGCTGTCCCTACTTTTTAGACTAGTTCTATCCTTTCCTCTCATCCTCATTCTAGTATACAGTCTTTTAAAAATTTTTGTTTTATTTTTATTTGAAAGGGACAGTTAGACAGAGAGAAATCATCCATCCATAGGTTCATATCCCAAATTACTGCAATGCTGGGAACTGGCTGATCTGAAGCCAGAAACCTAAAGACAGGAGTTTCTTCCAGGTCTTCCCAGTGGGTGCAACGGGCCCAAAAATGTGAGCTATCCTCACTTGCCTCCCCAGGCCATCAGCAGACAGCTAGACAGAAAGCAGGGCAGCTGGGACATGAACTGTCATCCACAAGGTATGCCTGCACTGCAGGCAGAAGTTTAACCTACAACACCATGGTATAGGACCTAAAATATAGCCTGTTAAAAAAAAAAACCCAAATTTAGAAATTAATCTTAAAATTAGAACTTAAAATGATAGTAAAAGACAGTTTTTATATAGCTGGTTGATCTTATGACCTAAAATATGTAAAAATGAAAAGCTATAGTGTGTCTATGTATAACAGTCAGAAACATTTCAACTAACCCATGGAGAAAAATATGCAGCCCATGCCACCTAAATCAGAAAAGAAAAATGCTCTCCAGGTTACAATGGATTTCCCAGGGTAAACTTGTTTCTTCAAGAAACTCCACACATAGTTACAATAAATAATATAACCTTTGATCCTGGTGAGTTCCTTTCCTTGATGAAGTAAGCACAATGTCTTCAGTAACGTCGGGAATATTCTGGAAGGTTTTTGTTGTTTCTAAGCGAATTTTGGAAATTCTCTTCATACTTTTTTAAAAAATATTTATTTTATTTTTATTGGAAAGTCAGATATACAGAGAGGAGGAGAGACAAAGAGGAAGATCTTCCATCTGCTGATTCACTCTCCAAGTGGCTGCAACAGGCCAGAGCTGAGCTCTGATCTGAAGCCAGAAGCACAGAGCATTTATGGGTCTCCCATGTGGGTGCAAGGTCCCAAGGCTTTGGGCTGTCCTCTACTGTTTTCCCAGGCCACAAGCAGGGAGTTGGATGGGAAGCAAGACTGCTGGGATTACATCCGGCGCACTATGGGATCCCGGTGCATGCAAGGCGAAGACTTTAGTGGCTAAGCTACAGCACCAGGCCCCTGGAAGTTTCTTTAAACATCAAACATGCTGGGGGAAAAAAGAAGGTGACTTTGGGAGACTTTTATTATGGATCAATAGTCAAATCCAAGCATCAGATAATCCTCCTTCCAGATGTCTTGGTTAATGACTAGCCATTTCAATATTTACAAACAAGCTATGGTTCCTTTGAATAGAGAAATTCCATCAGGGCAGGAAGGATAATGATTTCATCAAGTATCAGATGCACATGTTTTCAAATACCAAAATTACTGTGTTGCTTCTACAGTAAAACTCCAAGCCCATGGATAGAATTCTTCATGGGGGCACACCTGTGCAGACACACTGCTTGTTCTATACTGAAGTTTCACTGAACCAAGTGTGGAAGGAGATTTGGAGGAACAAGAATATCAAGAGCAAACATTTAGCCTAACAATTAAGATACCCGTGTTCCAAGTAAGACTTCCTGGGTTTGATTCCTAGCTCTGGCTCCTGACCCGACTCATCTTTTCAGCTAATGCACATTCTGCATGACAGTAGTGATGGATCAAGTGCCTGGATTCCTACCCCTCTGTGGGAGCTCCGGAGTTCCTGGCACCGGCTTCATCACTGGATGGGTCCAAGGCGAGCTTGTAAGCAGGGAGCGAGCAGAAGGGAGCAGTTCTCTCTTTCTCCACTTCTTCCTTCTTTATATACTTACTAAACCTTTTTTAATTTTAAAATGAAAAATAAGAAAGCCCTCACTTCAAAGGAATTTATGGAAATCCCATTCAAATACAGATTTTCCTTTCCTAAAGTGGTTGTAAGTGCTAAATACATAACAGAAAATTGGTTTATTGAAATAGGTAGACATATTCTTCAGGGTGAATACAAATAAAAAAGCAAAGCTCTGTAGAAAACAGAACCTAAATCTTCATTTTCTTATGAGGGTCAGGAGTGATACCCAACAAGAGGCAGAGATAGCAAATTACAATAAAACTATTGTGATGAACAGTCACCGTTCATCTCTAGGGAAATGCCTACTTCAGTTGAACGCTATCATTCACCTTGAGACAGCTCACACTCTGATCCTCTGTGCATCAACCATCCCAAGTACTTTTCAAAAGGTGCAACCCTAAGTCCAGCTTACATTGTTAATTTTAGATATACTCTCCTCTTCCGGAGAGTATACTCTTAACTTAACGCTTAACTCTCAGGAGGTATTAAAAAGGATAAGTTAAAAAACTGCACATCTGTGGAGTTCCTGGCTTTAGCCAGGTGACTGCAGGTTTCAATGAGTAATGATTGTTGAAAATGTTTTCCTTAGGATTGTTTTTTGTATTCTCTTAATCATGATGTAAAAATGAAACAATTGGATATTGTGCAAAAGTTTGTGATGATTTGTGTATAAATAAAGAAGGCAACTTTTCTGAGTTGTCCATTATGAGCATCAAAAAAAACAAAAACTGCAACACACAGGGTTAAAAAACATAATGAAACCCACTTGTCACTCAGGCACTGCGATCTCAACATGTCCCATGCATGTTTATAACATCTACAATACACTAAAGAAGCACATCAAAAGCTAACGTGATAGAGTTCTTAAGACCCTGAGGAGGGTTACGGCAGAAAGGCAAACACGTGCAGCAGGGACTAACCCAGAGCACATATTTACAAGTGCAATAAAAAGGACAAATAACTAAAGAGTAGAAAGGAAAAGCAGCCAATTCCCATTGCAGTATGGGTCCCAAAACACTGAAAACCAAAAGTACTTTGGATTTTGAATCTGAATTTGGGAAAATTTACATATACATGATGAGATATCTTGAGGCTGGAACCCAGTCTAAATATGAAATTCATTTAGAATTCATTTAGATTTCACATAGAGCACTATATACATTATCTGAAGCTAATTTTGTATAATAATTTTAATGTGCTTGCTTTTATTTTTAAAATCTCTTATTTCAAAGGCCTAGAGATAGAAACAGAAATAGATATAAGTAGGGAAAAAACAGAGGTCTTTCCACCTACTGGTTCACTCTCCAAATGCACATAAGAGCTTGGGCTGGACCAAGGCTGCAACCAGCAACTGGGGACTCAATCTGGGTCTCCCTCAAGTGTTGCAGATACCCAAGTACATGGACCATCCTCAGCTACCTCCCCTAGCATGCATTAGCAGGATGATAGAACAAGAAGAGCCCAGGCATAGAACCTAGGCACTCTGATAGGGGATGTGGGCATTTAATGTACTACTGTAACCACCGATCCAAACATTCACCACCATTCTCGATTTTGATTGTGACTTGTCACAGAAGATCAAGTGTGAAATTTCCACTTGCAGCATCATATCAACATTCAAGTAGTCTCAGACTTTGGATCTTTTCTGAATCAATATTTTAGATTTGGGATGCTCAATCTGCATAGAGAATATTACTTTAAGAAAAAAAATATTGAGAGTCAGAAAAAAATTTTGAAGTTTGGAAGCATCCTAAAGAGAAAGTTTTATGGACAGGCTTTCCAAGAACAAGGTGTAGCATATGCAAATACACAGCAATATATAAAGGTCACAGAGAAGAGCTTTAAATAATAATAAAAAAAACCCAAGTGTGGGAAAAACTGTTCAGATCTAAGATGTTAATGAAATTCATCTAATAATCTATTTCCAATGCTAAACAAATAGACCCTTATATTTGATGTATAAAACATATAATAACTCTAATAGACATGTACCTGTCACACACACCTTCATCAACTAAGGAACCTTCCCTATTTTGTGTTCTTGTTAAAGGATGTCCCTAGGTAGCTGTGTATTATAATCTAATAAATCACATCTTTGGTAACTGCCACTGAGATTAACTAGGAACACATGTGGTGAACTGTCCTGAACTGCATTGCCTAAATAGACCTGAGCTGTACCATTAAGATTCCTACTCTCTGAAATTTCAAGAAGTAAATATACAAAGAAGAAACTTTGTCATGTTGGATAAATGTGAAAGTGTAAGGAAAAGAAAGACTCCTGCAGTAGTATAGGTGTAAGTTGGAGCACCTAGCACATACTCTGAAAACTAAGCTCAATAAATGAGAGGCAGAAACTGAGAGGAAACAAAAGATGAAAGAAAACAATATATACTAAAGGAGGGCTAAGTGGCAGCTGGTTAACAACTACCCAGAAGCAAGCAAACATGCCAAAGAGAGTCATCACCAAGAAATGGCTGAAGGTAATAGCTGCCAGAGCAACTGCACTGTTGCTGCCAATTCATGTCTTTTTATCAAGAGTCTCCTTCATGTTACAACACCTGTCCACAAATTCCCAAGATAGACCACAGACCTACCTACTGGCCATAAATACCCAGGCACTGTGCCAATCTCACAAGTGTTTAATGCACGAAAAGAGCTAAATTAAACCAAGTTTAGATTAAGAAAGAATACAAAGTATTTCCAATCTCACTGCTCACATATAATAATCATTTGGCTGTACTACTTAAATGCTTTTCACACAAACTCTACAGAATAAAGGCAATTAAAATCCAGATAATTCAAGCAAAGACAAAAGTAATTGCCACTGAAAACATTTAACCACTTAGAAATTAATATGGTAAGGTTAGAGGCTTGTTGTAGTTGAGTGCTTCAACTAATTTCCATACTTCTCAGAACCAATTTTTTTTTCCCAGATACAGCCCTGCTCTGATTTAGAATTTTGTCATTTGGCATATGTTCTATATAAGGCAGGGTCTTCACACTCTTCATTACTTCAATTTAATACCAGTGAGTACTCCACAAGCCCAAAGAAGGAATTAAATAGAAGGCTATGAACTTCATTAATATTAAATATGAATCCCTCAAAAATTAAGATACAATTTGACATTAAATGTTAAATATTTTCTTACAGCATCCCCAAAAGGTAGGTAGGACACCTCCACCTAATATATGGAAAAGTGGATAAACCAAGAGTGTTAGTGACCTCCTCAATGTCAAACAGCAGCAAAAGAAGCAATGATGAGGTAGACCTCAGATATTTGAAGCTCTAAGTTAGTCTACTCAGTCTTCTACATTACAAACATGCCTCCAAATCAACTCAAATTCTACAAGTCACTGATGTTACACAATTTCCCTACATTTCAGATACTCAAGAGTGACAAGCATAAGCAAATTATTAGGACATAAGGTAAAAATGAAATATCACAGACAAAGCATGAGAGAATACTTTCATAATAACTTGAATTTTGCATTTAATACCTCAAACAATGAAAATTAGGCATGAAAAAAAAAATGCTTCATTTAACATAAGAGTACCAAGACTTAGAATGGTAAAAACTGATGATGTCACAAAGCTATAATGACATGCTTAGGACCTGAATTCAGGCCTCTGAGATGGAAAAGCTCAAACTTGCAGCCACTGAGGTGCTGTGCCTCCTTTTCTTAGTTTATAAAAATTTACTCAGGAAGAAAAATGATGTGGATTAATAAAAACTCTGCCTTCTTTTATCAAATTCTTATCTCTAAGAGAAGTTGACAAGGGATCAAAATACCTGAGTCAAAGTCCTAGTTTTCCATTTCCATCAGAAATGCTAAAAGAGCAATGGAACAATGACAAAATGTCTCACAAGATTTCTATGATATTTATTTAATTCCGCTGGGGATGCTTTTTCTTGGATGATCGGGATGGTTTCTTTCCCTATGGGAGATAATGGTCATTGATCCATCATTACTAGTATTGACTTTAGCTTTATTTTTCCATCCACTTGAGAGATAAATAATGATTAAAAGATTGACTTGCTCAGGCAACACCTTAATGTTACTTCTCCCAAGTATGTAGTGCAACAGCATCTGCTTTTAATAACCCGCTTGTTAAAGTGCTTGGAACTCAAAGTGGTGTGCAGTGAAAGCAATTCATTATCATTCCATGGTGGTTCACTTTCCTTTGTGGGTGAAATGCAATATCTTAGTTAGATATTCCACATTCTTGTCACAAACTACAAATTGAATTCTGAATCAAGCATATAAAAAGTGAGAGGAAGGAAATTCATTGAATGTGACTGATAGTCTATTAGCCTAGGAGTAAGGGTTGGTATCAGAAACTACAATGGAATACAATGGAAAGACTAAAAGCAGCTAATTTTACCCCAGGTTACCAGTTATGATACCCAATACACAAAGTCAGGTACTGTATAAGCACCCCATACAAAACAGCATCCATCAGCAACCAGTGTCAACAGAGGACTGTGTACAAAAACAACAGAGAGGGTCAGAGTTTGGCATACTGTCCTAGTAACAATACTTATCGACCATGAATTGACCTTCTGTGGCTCTGTTTTGTCTAGTTCTCAGTCAAATACACTGAATGTGCACGTTTTTCTAACTATCGATTTTCTAGCAGACGTGAATCACACAAGATTCAGGGACCAATGTTCACAACAGAAGCACTGGTGGCAACCAGGATATTGAGGAATGGAACATTTCATATGTTAAAAAAATGTTCCAGTATGGAAAATACAAACATTTTTTCAAGAGTTAAGAAAGAATTTTCAAAATTCAAGATTGAAGCAATCTATTCAAATAAAATACATAAGAGCTCATGAGACAAGTTCAAGATTGAAATAGATCTGATTTGAATTTGAAGTGTGCCATAAAATGTAGTTGTAGATGTTCCTTGCCTTCTTAAATCTAGTTTTCTAATACATACAATAGGAGTGATAATAAAGATCTACTCAAAGAGTAGGGATCACAAGCCTACCAGATGCTTAAAATACTTTTTAAAATTTTAGTTCATTAGTGCTAGGACAGTGGTACATCATCTTAAGCCACTATTTGCAATACTGGCATCCAATTTGAGTCCCAGCTGCTTTACTGCTGATCCAGTTTCCCAGTTCTCTGCTAATGCACACAGCGCCCCTCAACCCAGCCCAGGTACAGTGACTGTGGCTGTTTGGTGAGTGAACCAAGAAACGGTAGATATCTCTTGATATCTCTCTCTCTCTCTCTCTCTCCCTTTTCCTTAACTGTAAGAACAGACAGAGAATGAAAGGGTACAAGATCTAGCACTGGATGTTGAAAATGAGTCAGCAGAGAGCAGCTGAGGAAAAGCCCTCTGTCCATCCCAGCGGATTTTGCTGGTAGTGCCTATTTCTACCCAGGATCTCTAGGATAACTCAGAATAAATCACTTAGTCTCTAGGGACCTCTTTTCTCACATGCACAATATTAGTTTGTTTCTAACTTTAATATTCTGTGAATCTACAAAAATGTCTTTTTCCGATAATAAAGCTATAGGTACAAGTTATCCTTCATGAAATATGCAGCAAATAGAAAATCCTACACAGAGAGGTCTCTTCTGCTGGTGTGTATACTTATTTCCTAATTAACAACAAATATGGATGGCCTCTGAAAATTTTCCTTGGAAGCCTGAATTTAAATCCATGTCATTGCACACCGTGTTTTCTATTTGAAAATCTTTCTAATGATCCTAAGTAACAGTATTTTGTCATATTTAGGGAAATTTCACTGGAGTATTTTATAGTCTAACACACACTAATTAATGCTGAAAACCAGAAGAAAGGGATGACACTAACCCGAGGACCATATATTTATGTTGTTCCTTTCAATTTACCAATTTTCAAAGACAAGTCATGGGTTCCAAACCTTAGATGAACCAATCACTCAACTATAGACCCATAATGTACAATTGCCCATAGACATCTGTCATGGATCCCACAAACCCCACAAAACTTAGCTATCTAAATGTGGGAAATCCCCATCTGCTTTATCTCAGAGTGACTGACATTCAACTGACTCCCTGTCTCACATAAAAATAGGATCTATTTTATCTCTTAAATATTGTTTCCTTCTCCTTCTCCATACCTGCTTTCTCTCTCAATTATGCCATGTGTCACCTGGATTTCTACAGTTCCATTCACTAGTCACTATACCTCTCATCTTATTTATCCAAATATTTATCCTTATTTATCCATGTATCCATTGCAGCAACAGCCATATGCCAACCTCTGTTACTCCTGTGAATGTATCTTTCTCAATTCAAAATGTTTGATATAAAACTCAAGGACTTTTACAACCCAACTTAACCTCCACTTGCTGTTTCAGCCACATACTGCATACTTTATGCTTCAACAGCAGCTGGCTGCTTCAACCGTCTAAATTTTGTTCAGGTCTGCTCTGATGAGAAGGCTATCTACTAATCTTACATCTGGTCAGTCCCCTGGCTGATGCTTCTGTATCCTGTAAGCTTCATATAAGAGATTATAGCTTCCAATAAAAAAGATACAGACCATTAAACAGTACTTGGCAACATTCTAGAGAGTGTTTGAAGCAAATTAAAGGTAATACCTAATTTAATTCTTGTAATGACTATATGAGTGAAGTACTGCTACTACTCCCATTTTAGATTTCAGAACCTGATGCATGAAAATGCTAAGTGGCACAACTAGCAAATGGCAGAGCTGGCATGAGAACTTGAGCTTCCTCGCTCTAGAAAACCCTGCTAAAGCAGTAGACACATTTTCTTCAGTGAGCTTTCCTTGATTTTCCCTCTCTATCCCATTCTCTCCATTGTTAAAGCATAGTTGTTGCCCAAACCAGATACTTTAGATTTCTATTCCAGTGAGTTTTTTTGCTTTGATGTACATAGCCCCACATTTCCCTAAGTACAATACTAGCAATACCTCCTTTAGATTATTTTGGTAGTAAAATCAGTAGAGTGCAGGTTGTTCTCTTTTTCAAATTCTTTTAAAAATATAGAGATATATACTTCAACTTATTCACTGAATTAAAATATTTAAGGGCAAAGCATATGAAACTGCATTCTTAACTAACTGGGTGGAGTATACCATGTGTAATAGCATATAGACAACCAAAATGCCCATCAACAGAGGATTGGATAAGAAAGCTATGGTTCATCTACTCCATGGAATACTACTCAGCTATTAAAAAAAAAATGCAGTTCTTTGTGGCCAAATGGGCCAAACTGGAAACCATAATGCTAAGGGAAATGAGCCAATCCCAAAAGGTTAACTACCACATGTTTGCCTTAATTTAAGATGATATGATGTTATGTATAACATGTTATGTTATGAATGTTATATGTTGTTTATAAACTAAAATTGAAATGTAAGTGAGGTGGTCACAGAAGGTGGCTAGGAACTCGCATTTACTTTTAACATATTGGTTACTCATTACTATGTCAATTAATTCCATAATGATGTAAATTTTTGCTGATGGTATGTTGGAGCTTTCAATTGACTGGGATGATACTCTGCTGGCTCTGTCTTCAGACCAGAAAGGGTATACCTAAGAAGCCGTTGAACTTGACTGGACAATAAGATGCTGGACTCTATGTTTGGTATACGCTTGCAATGGGGGAATCTCAACTGAACTTGAGCTGTGGTTATGCAACAAAGTGGAGGAATCCACCCTGGTGGGAGGGTTTGGGGAGGGGTGGGGAGAACCCAAGTACCTATGAAACTGTGTCACATAATACAATGTAATTAATGAATTAAAAATAATAAATAATAATTTAAAAAATAGTATATAGATAATCAATGTTCAATAGTTAATCCACAGGTTCAAATAGAGGAAATGCTCAAAAAATTATTTTTATGGTTTTTATTATTGTTTGAGTCAAGGAGTAGAGAGAACTGTATAATGGAAACTAGCATACTAGGAAGTGAGGATATGTTTGCAGTCCATGTGTCTATGCCCTAATAAAAGAAGGGCTCTCCATGACAATTAAATATACCTTGTTACAAGATGTTCCACCTTTGCCTATACCTACAATACCATGAAATATTTTAATAGCAGCAAGTTAAACTTGCAACCGTTACACTAAAGCAATGTACTACTGTGATAATGTGGAGGGAAATGGAAGGAGGGTTAAACAGGGAGGGAGTCAAAGGAGGGGGAGGGAGGAATCCCTATGCCTACAAAACTGTATCAGGGAAAGTAATAATAACTATTATTATAAGTATACGAAGAATAAGATATAGCATTATATAGCAGTAGGAAAAGGGGATAGTAAACCATTCTACTAGAATCAAGAACACAGGAGATCTCGGATCAAAACATAATTTTGGAGAAAATAAGAAGTTCCTGACTTCCAATTCCAAGCTATTTGGGGTTAGTTTTAGGTAAGCCACAGGGGAAGAAAATGCATAGACCCATGTTTATTTTAGCAGCTCTATTCTTGAGAAGAGTGGCGCCTGCTTAAGTTATATGACCCAAAGTACAGGAATTAGGATGATTAAAAATTTAAGAGGTTAGAGTTCTCAGCACTGTCATACTTTGAAGTTTCAACCTAAAAACAGAAGAAATAGCCAGATAATATGAACAAGAGGAATCTGAGCATAAATAAGACACTGAGGAGTTAGTCTGATTCTGAAAAAGAAAATTTTGCATGAAAGTTCACTCCATGATGACTGCATTAAAATCTCTGACAACACTTCCTTGCTGCATTTTTTATTTTATGTGCATTATTTATGGACATCAGTTATTTAATCTCTCATTAAATCTGTCCTACTCTTGACCAACAGTGTTCAGAGCCAAGTGACCTGCAATGATTTGATGTCTTCAGTTACTGGAGATGCTGCTGCCATGTGAAGAACTGTGCGCATGATAAAAGTCAAATTGTGCAACACAAACATGATGAAGGTCAAGAGAGTGACCATGCCTGTCTTCACTACTTTGTTTAAGCATCTCATAGTACTTTCATGAAAAGAATCATTGTTCCTAACCACATTAAAATGATCTAATCTTTCTGACACCCCTGGACAGCAGAGACTAAGTGTCTCACTCAGTTTGAGTCATCAGATACAGCATGAAACTGGGGATCAATACATGTTTGCTGAATTGTGAGGTAGAAAGGAAGGAGGGAAGGAAGGAATTTAGGGATGGATGGAGAGAAAGAAGAGAGGAGAGGAGAGTGGAGGCGAACAGCACGAAGGGAAGGAAGAGAAGGGAAGGAAAGTCAGGAAGGAGAGGAGAGAAGAAATGAGCCTGAGATTGAAGGAAGTTAGTGAAAAGTCACAACAATTAGTAATCTATAATTAAAAGTGATGCAAATCCCAAGCTTGAAATAATAGCACAACACAAACAATTTGTAAAATCACCCTCTCAAAAATTAAATAGTAAATGTCAGCTATGCAGCATACATTGTGCAGCTTTCGAAAACTGTTTCTCTTACATCCAAACCCTTTTGTGCTATATATTTAAGCTCAACTGATTAACAATAAGTTGAAACAAACAACCCAGAGCTGCCGTCCAAAAAGATATTTGAAACTATAACTGGCCACAATTTTAAGTTATAAAATGATAATAAATGCTCAATGGCAACTGGTTCTCATTTCATAAATAAAATGTTAATAACACTCAAATATTAGGCTGCCTTGATAGAGATTTGGCATATTAAATGAGGGATGACATTATTTTGTAAATAAAGCACATATAGAGAGAATTCAGTGCAATTTTGCATCTGGAAGACACTGACTAATTTGTTAATTCTTTTGACAAATATTTTCTGGGCACCCAGCTAACAAAAAATGCTTTTGTAAATGTTGTTTATAAAGTAAAAATAACTACATCTCTTATTCTCACTAAACCTCTGGTCCGGGAGGGAGAAATGCATTCATCTAAATGGAAAGGAATTTCTCCTGGCAAATGGAGAAGTGCTTAGCGACGGAGTGAGGAGTAGCATCTGGTGAGGGAACATGTTTCTATGTTATAAAGAATACATAAGAAATCCGGAGAAAAATAGCAAACCATAGAAACAGTTGAGGACACATAAAGAGGAAAATCCCTATGTGAAGCATATTAAATATGAATACAGAATGCAAAACAAGGACAAGAACATAGGTACCATAAGAAAGTAGATATGGAGTTAGTCTGATGAAAAATAATCTCACAGCCAATCTTCAAATTGAATTCTGCTCAGTATTATGGAGACAGATATAGGTTTTATTATACAGCTCTGCGGCAGTCACCACAGACATAATCTAACCAGAAACTGTATTCATCAATTATTTCAGGAAGTGTTGGCCATCTTACATGATGTCATTTCATAAACTAGAATTGAGTATTTTTATTTAATCACTCTTCTAAACCCCTATGTCTCAAAAAAATCCATCTTTGTTTCACCATGATAAGGCCCAAAGGCACTGCCCTATAAATGTCCCCAACATTTTTTATATTGTCCAGAAACATCTCATGTAGACATCATTTCTGGCTTAGTAAGAAGAAAAATAGTTGGTTATAATTTTAGAAGAAAGTCATTTGAAAAAGAAACAGAACACTTATTAATATCTGCAGACACATGTGTATCCACTCATTGCACATATTTATTCCTGAAACAGATATGTGTCAAGTATTTACTATGTAGCTAACTTAGAAGCTTGGAATACAGCAGTGGACAAAGATTTCTTGGAATTAATATTCTTCACTGGCCTAAAGAGACATGCATGAACACATACACATATGCATGAACATGTGCACTGAATCATACAGCTTGTTTGACATGAAATGAAGAACACATATTTGTTGTGTAGTTCAATAAATTCTGACATGTCTATCTATCAGTGCAACAATCTCACAATCAAGATCATCTGTCCTGCTGATCTAAAATGCCTGCTCAATCCCCTCCCAAGCAGCCACTGAGCTACCATCTATCACTTTTGCTTGTGTCTTCTGCAAGTTTATATAAGTAAAATTATGCACAGATTTTGCCAACATGAATATACTGAGGCTCAGTGACACTGTGTGTAACTCCCATTCTTTGTTGTTCCTGAGTAGCATCCTCTTCCATGTCCATACTACAGCTTACTTCTTCACCGATTTGTTGATAGTCATTTGACTTGTTTCCAGATTGGGGCGAATATACATATTATATAATATATATTGGGGCATATATATATATACACACATACCATTACATAATATATATTGGGGCTAATATATATATATCAGTTTGACAATAATAGATTTAAAAACCTGTAAGATTCAAGCATTATATAGTAAATGCTATTTTTAAATATAGAAAACAAACCAGGACCCCTCATGATCATTCATTAGATGTCCTTGTGAAGTACTTACATATCACCCATTCTAACTGAGAAACCTTCCAGATTTACGTGATCATGTAAAAATACATTTTTAATCTTTCTTACAAATTTCACAGTAATACACAAATCCTATAATGTATCAGAAAGCCACATAATAACTGAAAGATTATAATCCAATAAAAATTACTTTCAATAGACACATGTTAGGTGCTCTGTCCCTGCAGATGCAGAAGTATTCAGATCTTCCTAACTAATTTATGACCTGGTATTTGAATAAGGAATGGCACGAACTAGTCAACTATGTGATCAACAGGGCATCTCTGGTAAAGTACAAACTCCATAGCCTTACATATGAGAACAACCTCTACAATAGCTCTGTATTTACCCATCAATCCATTGCTCAGGGATAGAATTTTACACCCATCATGGAAGGTGATAATTAATGCAAACATATATAACAAGGCAACAGTTTGTTATTTCAAAATCAGATATTTCCAGGAAAGATTAAGGGACGTGTAAATGAAAAAAATGAGACTCCTGGAGTTCACATTTTGTAGATCTTACAAAAGTTACATGAGACAACTTTATCCACAAAAGTATATAATGACACACAGCACACCAGGATACTTCTCAGGTGGAAAGTAACAAAAAAAAAACCGCACAAAATACAATATGTTTTTCAAAGAGTTAAGAAGCTTTTCTGGACAAGTTATGTTACAATAAAATATTAATGTGTGCTCATTTGTCATGTGTTAATTAGCAGAATAAGCTGTAGAAAGTCCAGATTACCATACAAATGTTAATTAGGTCATAATTTATGTTAAGCATTTCTAAGTTTAGGAGCACTGTGTCTCATTTAGCAGCAGTTGAACTTTAGAAGTAATTTGCATGTGCAACTGCTCGTTTTCAATTTTAATATGACAGTCATTTCATTTTAATAAATACAAGAAGCTGCATTTAAATAATAGCAAATTCAGAACTAATTTGGTCACAGCCAGTACGTTTCCCTAGGAGATGGAAACTGTCCTTTCATAACCAGTCAAGCCAAAAAAAAAAATCTTCAAAAGATATTCTTCCTTCCACTCCTCTTGAATGATTACTGATTCAATTATCACTTCCCCACCCTTTGGAGAAAAATGTGTTCCTAGTTAGTTGTTTGGGTTTTTAATCCTTCTTAATTAATTGGATTATTTCTTTGAGAAAGACAGTGCCCATGTACTGATTCATTCCTCAACTGCCTGCAACACTTGGGCCAGCGTCAAGATGAAATCAGGGGCTGGGAACAGCACCCAAATCTCCCACTTGGATAGTATGGACATAACTACTTAAGCTATCTCCTGCTGCTTTCCACGGTGCACATTAGCAGTAAAGATAAATAAGGGGCAGAACAGGTCATTGAAACCAAGTGTTCTAAGCCAAATGTTAGCGCTTACAGTGGGATTTTTTGTTTGTTTGTTTTAGGAACTCCTCAACCATTTTTCTGTCCCACTTTATTACCACTAAAAATCTATTTACTTATTTACTTATTTGAAAGGCAGAGTGACAAAGAAAGAGAGGCAGAAGGAGAGGAAGAGGCAGTGGGAAAAAGAGAATGAGAACACTGTTTTCATTGCTTCACTCCCTTAATATCTGTACCAGCCAAGACCAGGGCAAGCTGAAGCCAGAAGCTAGGAACTCCATCCAGGTCTCTCATGTGGGTGACAGGGACCCAAACTGTTGCACCATTACCCACTGCCTCCCAGGCTCATTAGCAGGAAGAGGAATCAGAAGCAGTTCAGGGACAGGACCCCAGGTCCTTGAAAGTGAGATGTGGTATGACTCACTATACCACAATGCCTGCTCTATCATCTTTCTTTTTAACCTCTTCAGTTAGGCTGACTTCAGAATCAAACACAAAACACAATACCGCCATGCTGTTCCTATCCTATTTTCATATATTTTGAGGTTTTGTGAAATGCCCAATTTATTGACTTTTACTTTGTTCCAGAGTAATGTATGATTCTGGCTGCCCTTGATTTTCTATGAGCCACAGGGAACTGGAATTGGGACGGTACTAAGTCCTTGTCCCAGGAAAGAAAACGTTACAGAGAAAAAGAAGTTCTAGAATCTCAAGGAGGGGCAATTTCTAATTTCCAGTTATATTGATCCAGGGGAGGCTTCTTAAACTTTCTTAAGGCGTAGACTGCTTCACTGTTATGATAGACAGGTTCTTCTCAAAGTAATGTTTAACACTTTTAAAACATAGAATTAAAAATAAAATATGTGCTAGTGCTGTGGCCCAGTGACTTAAGCTGCCTCCTGCGAGGGTGGCACCCCATCAGAGCATGAGTTTAAGTCCCAGTGGTTCTGCTTCCTATCCAGCTCCCTGTTAATGTACCTGAAAAATCAGCTAAAGATAGTCCAAGTATTTGGTTTTTGCCATCCACATGAGCAGATGGAGTACCATGTTCCTGACTATACCCAAAACCAACTCCAGGCATGTGGTCATTTGCAGAGCGAATTGGCAGACAGAAGATTTCTCTCTCCCTCTATATTTCTGTCTCTCTCTCTGTATGTCTCCTTCTCTTTGTCTATCACTTTGCCTTTCAAATAAACAAATCTTTTGAAATTAATGATTATGAATACTGTTTTGAAATGTATGATAAAATAATGATATATGTGTTTCTTTAAGAATCAGCAAGCATTCAGCCACCACACATTTGCTAGTTATTGTAGTTCTGAAGTAACTAGAAATGAGTCTCAATGATGTTTCAAGTATATTTTTTTCAGCAGTATGAAAATAGCCAATATTTTTAACCTGGTCAATGTCAGAAATGTGAAAAGATTATTTCAAACTATGTGTTTATGATTTTTAAATTTGCATTATAATCGTGGAACGACATTTTAAAAACTCATCTTTTCACCCTAATCTCACTCAATTTTATTATTATATTTTTATCACTGTGTACTACAAACTGGGTGCTTTCTGAAAAATGAAGACTTCTTTACCTTACGGTTTTGGAGTTCAGGATATCCAAAGCCTAAGACCTTGCAGGTAAGGATTCTGAGAATCAGACATCACAGGGTGAAACAAAAGGTGTGCCAGGGAGGGCAACTTTCATTATGCAGTCACTTGCTCAAGAACATATTGTTTCATTAATCTGCCCATGAAAGCAGGCCCTCAATCTCTCATCAAAAACCAACTCTACATATGATTAACATATGACTTTGGAGATTTAATTTCCTACACTTGCGTTTTGAGAGACAAGCATTCAAACCGCAGTAACCCTCAATATGAATTTTTTTGTACTTCTTGCCCATGTGCACACATGGTTTATTATATTTGTTATTCAAATGCATGCCAGGTTTATTATAACCTCAGAAATCTGCAGTAGCAGTAATATTTATATGTGCTATAAGATGAGATAGCGATGATCAGCTCACAAAAGGGAAGAACGTAGCTGCAGGGATTGGAGCACGGGTTTCCCCAACCGCTATCACCCAGCAGCTCTGGGTTTATTTGACATATTGGCTTCAATTCATGCTTTTCTTTTTTAATGTGAATTTGCTGCCAACGTTTAAAATTCTAACTTGCAAATAAAACTCAGATTTCAAACTTCTCAGAGGTGGTGCTGGCACTTCATAACCACATGGCAACCATCCTCCAGATTCAGAGCCCCCTTCTTCAAGATATTTTTTCTTTAGACATAATGTTGTTGATCCCTGCAAGCATTTGAGTTGGCAGCTACCTGCCAGTTTAATAAACTTTACACTCCGTACACTGCCACTTAACATCATCAACACTACTGCCTTCAACTAACCACACTGGTGAGCTCTTATATCTCCATGGTCATAAAAGAGGACTCTTTACTGGAGGATTTTTCTTCTTTTCGATCAATCCTTATGGACAGCATCTTCATGACCTTTTGCTCCTTCACATCCAGGAGCAAAATTATCATAACTGAAGCATCACTTCCTCTATGAATCCTCTATTTTTCAAAACTGAAATACTTGCCTCCAGTTGCATAAGTACCAGCAATAACAGATTTCAGTTAGGGTTTTGACTGTTAGCTGGACAAGTCTGATGGCCCTGCACATACAAAAAAGATCATTTTTAAAAATATTTTATTTTATTTTTTTGGCAAGACAGATATACAGAGAGAGGAGAGACATAGGGGAAGATCTTCCGTCTGTTGATCCACTCCCCACGTGGCTGCAACAGCCGGAGCTGAGCCAAGCTGAAGCCAGGAGCCAGGAGCTTCTCCCAGGTCTCCTACATGGGTGCAGGATCCCAAGGCTTTGGGCCATCCTCAACTGTTTCCCAGGCCACAAGCAGGGAGCTGGATGGGAGGTGAGGCCACAGGGACACAAACCGGTGCCCATATGGGATCCCAGTGCATGCAAGGCAAGAACTTGAGCCACTAGGCTATCGTGCCGGGCCCTAAAAAAGTCATTTTCTATTTTATTTTTTGTTTTTACTGTATTTGAATTGGTTTAGTCAATAACTAGGCATTTGTTACGTTGATGTTTTGTTTTTATTAATTTCTTTGGTGCAATTTCCCGAAGAAAAAATTATTCTCCAATATTCACAGATTACTCTTTCAGGGTTTATACATTATTTGGAACAACAGAACATTTGGCTTATTGGACCATGTTTCTGAAACCTTGTGAAGCTATTTTCCAGAGTCACAACATTGGGCCTGGAGTCCTAGACGGCAGCTACCGACAGAGGCTGAGTAGCAGCAGTCTCTGGCTCCGTTGTGTGATACCCACCACTCCTTACTGTAGTGTCCTAGGTCCATTTCACCGATTATCACCTAGCTAGCCTCATCCATGGAGCTATATTGGCCTGAGATCATCTAATGGAAATAAAATTCAATTACTAAAGAAAAAAAATCACTGCTGGTCCACAGGAGATTTCGAATGCTATCAATTATAGTACCAAAATGTAAAGTGACACTAGTGGGAACAAGATGTCTCAGCAAGCATTGTACCCCATCAGATTAAGCTGCCCCTTGGGACACTTGAAGTTTCAGTTAGTCTATGCTTCTGATTTCAGCTTCTTGCTAAAGGGCCTGGGAAGCAGGACATGATGGCCACATAGCCTGCTGTCTGCTATTCATGCAGGAAACCCAGAAAGAGTTCCCAGCTTTTCACGTTAACCTGACGCAGTCCTGGATATTGTTAGTATTTGGGGATTGAACTAGCAGGTCAAAGATATTTTCCTCTGTCTCTTTTAATTCCACCAGATGGATGGATGCATTGATGGATGGATAGATAGATAGATAGATAGATAGATAGATAGATAGATAAAAAAATAATACTGTTGATCAATACCTAGTGTCTATATACTGGAAGTATTGGAATGCTTACCATGACTTTAGAAATAAAAAATATAGGGTTCTGCACAGTAATCTAGAGGCTCAAGTCCTTGCTTTTTATGTGCCAGGATCCCATATGGGCATTGGTTCTAATCCTGGTGACTCCGCTTCCCATCCAGCTTTCCTGCCTGGGAAAGCAGTTGATAATGGCCCAAAGCCTTGGGACTCTACCCCTGCGTAGGAGACCCAGAGGAGGCTCCAGATTCCTGGCTTTGGATCGGCTCAGCTTCGACCATTCCATCGCTTGGGGAGTGAACAAACGGACAAAAAAATCTTCCTCTCTGACTCTCCTCCTCTCTGTATATCCAATATCCCAATAAAAAAATAAATAAATGCTTAAAAAGGGAAACAGAGAATATATTGTCTGAGACATCATTTCTAGATTTGACAATAAAGAGGAAAACCCTCGGCAATGAAGAACATGAAAAGAGAAACAACAGTGTCCCCCGGTTCCATCTGCCTTCTACCTGAAAGGTGTTTGGTGCAGAAAGGTGGCCTCTTCCACAACAATACAACTATTTTCTGGATGCTTCTAATATGTTTTAATCATCAATTGCAGTTTTATTATTCACTTATTTAGCTGCTCTTCTTTGGTAGATACTTCCCTTTCAAGACACTGCTCACATTGAATAGTGCGTGCAACCTTTGCAAAAGGCACCTATTATTCTGATCTTAAAGCATCTCTTTCCAACTTCAACTAAAATCTTTAGTTTTTAGAGATGTGATAAACAAGTCATGTTCACCATTCCAAGAACCCTTCTAGCTTGTGGATGTGTGTATTACAATGATCCCTCCAGGATATACTCCTGTTGCTTTTTGTTGTCCTCATAGAGAAATCACCCTCATTTTGCTGAACATAGATGCTTTTCAAAAACTCTGTTTTCCCATTCTCCTGGAGACTGAATTCAACAGGGAATTTTTGGTTTGAAAGAAGCATACAATTACCAAGTACCATACTTTGATATATGTGTGTGTGTGTGTGATTATCATGATCATAGACGCAACAATCCAAATTTGAATCTAATGCTTGATGATAGTATTTCTCAACCTCTACTACCTGCTAAAATACCATCATCACATAACACCAACAAAACAGATACATTCCACATCATGGAAAAACACAGTGAAAGATGGCCTAGGTAGTCAGGCCCTTGCCCTCACACAAGAGACACATGGATGAAGTTCCTGGATCCTAACTTTCTCCTGGCCTAGCCATGGCTGTTATGGCTATCTAGCGAATGAAATCAAAAGATGGAGATCTCTCTGTTTCATATAAATAATTATTTTTAAAAATGAAAGCTGAGGAAAACATTCAGAGGAAGCAAACAGAACTAAGAAGAGGAAGTAGTGGGGAGAGAAAAAGGGAGACACAGGAAGAGAATGACAGCACTCACAAACTAACAAGCAAGATGTAGCTAAAGAGGGGTGTGTACGTGGAACTTGCAAGAAACCAACAGTAGGATCAGGTTGAGTCATCCATCCTGACAAAATGGTATGTGACAAACGCACTTGAACAATCCATATTTTCATTGCATAGAACCTAGCCACTAAAAACTGCAATCAAAAGCCAGATAATTGAATTATCCAAGAGCCCATTTAAACAAGAAATATTACTCCATAAAATTATACAACCTCTCTCAATCCCACCCCTATAGTCTTTTATCTTTTCTCAAAAGCATATGCACCTGATATCCATGACAAAGACCTACAGCTCAACTGACCCAAGACAAAGCCAAGGGAAGTTTTTCCACATTCACTGGGGTCAAGGTAAAGTTATTCATAGAAAAAGAGATTCCTGTGAAAACCCAGAGCAAGGATTTTAAGAGAAGGGTCTATAATCCCATTTGCTGGCCTAGAATAGTCACCTCACCTGTCTTCTTATCTATCTGAATTTCTACCAGTATAGTTTTTCTATAAAGTTAGGTGTTATGGTCTAAAACAATATTTTGTAAGATAAAATGTCTATGGCAAATTAACAAGCTGAAGCTGCCGTAGTTATCTGTATACCCATTATTGGCTCATATGTGTCCTATCAGTCGGAACCAACTTGTTTAATGAGAACCATGATGAATGCAGGAATAGGTCACCGGAGCTGCTGAATGTAGTGGGTACAACTGTAGACCAAAGAAAAAAGCACTAACTATGAAATGTTACAAGGGTGTTGGCAATTTAGACAGGCAACACTTTCAAAGGGAATTGGAGATTCTCAAAAACATACCCAGGCATACCTGCACACACACACATATTTGGACATGCAGGCTAGCAATGGGGAAACTGTTGAGCCAGTTAGAGTTTCAACAATAATGTGGAAGGGGCTGGTGTTGACACATGATGGGTTTGGCTGTATTTGCAATACCAGTTTCCCATATCAGAGTACTGGGTGGAATGCAACTTCCTGCTAATGTGCAAGGAAGACAGCAGATCATCCAAGCGTTTGGACCCTGCCAAACATGTGGGATGTTAGAATGGAACTCCTCTCTCCTGGTTTTGGCATGTCCCTGCCCCAGCTATTGTGGTACTTTGAGAAGTAAACCAGAACATTCTCTCTCCTATCCCTCCCTCTCTTTTTCTCTTAAATATTCTACCTTACATTCATCTGATCTTTGAGAAATAAAAATGTGTAGGCATCAAATATAAACTCCTCTCCCTTCCTAGTTTTGCTTGGGCAGCCTTGATTATCAAGTGAGCAAGTGCACTTTATAATTTAGGAGCAATTTTTCCCTTTGGTCTCACTGAGACTTTAATGCTGGCTCATCTAGCCCCCAGATGAGGAAGGCAGCAACAAGACTGTGGAGCTCCTACTACCTCGCTGAAACAGATTCCTCAGCACCCACACATTCAAATGCTTTTCTAAAGTAAGAACAATTCTGCTCACTGTGCCACGGTGTTGGGGTTAATAATTTTAAACAGAGTCGGGAAATAAAACAGCCATACACTTACAAAAGATCCCATTTCTTTTTAATCTCTAATCCATTCAGTTAGGGATGGCCCTTGGCTAAATTATGGCCAAAAAAATTCTTCATGGGATCTTTTATCTCAGTCCTGCACCCTCCATTCCAAGCGCCATCTGTCATCACACAAAAACATACAGTCATTCCTCAGTATTCTTGGGGGATTGGCACTCGAGGATCTCTAAATCTGAAGACACTCAATTCACTTGTATAAAATGGCCTAGTATTTGTATGTAACCCATGCATAACCTCCTGTATATTTTAAATCATCACCAAATGCATGATACTGCTAGACAAAAAAAAATAAGACAAAATGATCTGTATGCATTAGAATACAGACACATTTTTTTCCAACATTTTCCATCCATGTTTTCCTGAGTCCATAGATGTGTGGCTAACAGAGGGTAGACTATGTAAAGCTCTTGTTTCCTGAAGAGGTGAGGTGGTTGGCTATGTGACACCTCAGCTGAGACTGCATACTCTCACTTCCTACTAGGAAAATTCTTCTGCTCTCTGTTCTACTTACTCAAAGATCTGTTCCCCACATATGAATGTCATTAATTAGTGGAAAGGAATGTAGGCCCTGGGACAAGATTGCCTGAGTTCTAATCCCACCTCTGACACTTGTTAATTCATATAAATAATTATGTCTGTCTCACAAAGTTTGTTGTAAGGAAGATAGGATTTTATACATGACAAAGCCTCAAGAAGTTAGTGAAAACGGAAATGAAAGACAAGTTTACTTGGGTGTCAAACAGTTTTGAAATCTATTAATACTAGTGAAATCATTATACCAGTGAAAGGCACTTATCAAACACTCAGTAAAGATTAATATTGCTGCCATTAGTATAAGAGACATCTAGGACAACAGTCCTCCTACTACATGATCTTTGTCTTATGGTTACTAGAACACTGAGTACTTTTTCTCAACTCCTGGGGGAATGTGAAAATATATGAAAGGAGGCACCTTGCTATTATTGACATTATGAAAGAGATAGGAATAACATGTAGAGATCTTAAATAAAGTGGCAAACATCCCTCCAAATCACCCCGTCTTCAGAAATTGCTGAGTAGCTCCTACATTCCAAAATCCCCAGTGCATGCCTGAAACAATATTTAGTAGCAATCATGTACATACTATGTTTTTCCTCTGCCTATCCATACATGTTTAATAAATTTAAATTTATAAAATAAATAAAACAAGAGATTAATAACAATAACCCATAATGAAATCAAACACTGATAATAACAGTTATTTTAAATTTATAAATTGTTTTTGATTTTTTTTCACTTAATGCTAATGTTTTTGGACCATGGCTAACTGAGGACAACTGAAATTGCAGAAAGTCAAATGACAGTTAAAGGAGAAGACTTTTCTATGTGAGAAAACTTTGTAAACTGTGAAGTGATCATAAGCATAATAGGCAATGTTTTTGAGTTTTTATTACGTCCCAGGAACTCCCTTAAAGCATTATATAGATTATCTCGCTCGGTGTACTTCATAACAATATAAGGATTATAGTCGAGGAGGCAGGGAAGTCTATTTATTGGAGGAACATAGCTGTTCACCAAGTCCCCTCTTGCGTGTAAGGTAATAGTCATTGACTTTTTTTGGATTAGAATGAGGACCTCTTCAAAGGAGCCAAATGCTTTGTTTACTGCTCAATGCAATGGCCAAGTTATGAATTACAGTTACAGAATTATTTCATTCTAATGGTTTTTAATGTATAAAATGGAAAGGAGGTAAATTGTTTCAATCTTATTGTATTTTCTGAGACAAAGATTCTTGTTTAAAAGAGGCAATGGAATAGTCATTTCACTGACTTAATGGAAAGATGTATGGCTAGCACTACAAGGTCTGGAACAATACCCAGTTGCTCCCTCTTTCCAGTACTGGTAAGGGGAGAAAGGCTTTGGGTGCATATAAAAGCTCTGTTTCAAGCAATGAGATTCAGTTTCCTAATGCAGACAACTGAAATATCTCTCACTGTGAACCACTATACAGCATTTGAGCTACCAAAGTGGCAAACCTCAAAGTACATACTTCTATCTGATTCTAAATTCAGGGGAGTAGGATACATGTCAACTCTGATCCACAAAGATACTCTGCCCTCACTGGGGGATCAGAATTGCTGACTGGGAGTAACAGGGATCTACAATGGGTGTCAGACAACAGAGATGATGAATTTCAATTACAGCTCAGATCTACCAGTCAGGAATGAAGCCTTTCCCATTAAGCCTCCTGGTGAACAATGATGAACTCCAGTGAACAATGGTCACAACTGGATCTGAATTGTTACAAGGGTGAGCAGTAACAAATGCTGATTTGCCTCCACTCACAACCTGCATATTTAAGTGTGTCTGTCAAGATCATGCTGTGCATGTCTGCATTACTAGACTATCCTCTTTTATAGTTAGTACAGCCAAGCCACCCTGTTCATGATCAGCAGAATAGAAAGTGTTTGGAGCCTGATACCCTCCAAAAACAAATAGCTTTAATAAAAGACTCTCCGAAATTGGTGTGCCAATCGCCCAGCTCCCTTGCTTCTTCTACCAATAATTTTCTGAATAGATATTTCTCCTACTGCCCAGAGTCTCCCATAATATTAAGATGTGGTTGCTCACTGTAAGATCTGGTTAAAAGAAGGTTTAAGTCTTTTAAAAAATAATTATTTGAAAGGTAGAGTCCTAGAGAATGAGGCAGATGAGAGAGAAGAGAGGAGAGGAGAGGAGAGGAGAGGAGAGGAGAGGAGAGGAGAGGAGAGGAGAGGAGAGGAGAGGAGAGGAGAGGAGAGGAGAGGAGAGGAGAGGGGAGGGAATAAAAGAGAGAGAGGTAGAGAAAGAAATGGATTTCCATCTTTTGGCTTATATCTTAAATAGTTGCAACAGCCTTTAGGCACATTAATAGGAAGCTGTATTGGAAGCAAACCATCTGAGACTCAAAATCAATGCTCCAGTAGTGGATGCTGGAGACTCAAGTGGTGGCTTATCTCACTGCACCACAATGCTGTCTTGATTTACTGTCATAACTTACTTGCATCCTTGCACCTCCCAAAGAAACCTAGATCTACCTCAGGGTGTAACTCTGGAGTGATATGACAACTGTAACTAGGGTGGCCAATCATCTAGTTTTCTCAAGATTGTCCAAGGTAGTCCAAGATTGTCCAAGGCAATCCGAATGTACCTGGAACTGAAAATTTTTTTTTCTCAAGAGATGAGATTTTCAGTGTTGAAACCTAGGAAATACCAGGTAAACCAGATAACTAAGTTGGATTAGTCACCCTAAGTGCAACTTTAAGTAGTCCTAGGAAACAAAAATTGGAACTACTCTGTGCAATGAGGAACTTGGAAAATGGCAACAAAGTCACAACTGTCCATACCAAGTGGAATGGTATGTTATGCTATCAGAAGTTTCAAGATCCTAAGCCAAGATGGAATTCTGGTAGCACAGACAGGGATGCAGATGTCTATGTACACACTAGTTTATCCAACTCTCTGGACACTTAAAAGACACAATGGCAGCAGTCATTGCAAAGTCTGTGGAATTGGACAGTCATGTCAAGTCCCTTCAATCGCCTGAGAATAAAATGATAGGTGCAAAAGAGCTGAACAATCCAAGGCACAATAAGAAAGCAAGAAAACTCTCTGACAGCATTTAAAGTATTTCTCTCCTTCTTTATAATTGGAGGGCAGAATCAAATTGAAAATTGGGGCCAGAATCTAATGTGAGAAAAGAACTTAGAAAATATTTAAGTAACAGTAGCAGCAAATCTGTTAAGTCAAATTCCTAGTAAAGGAGATGGAGGCTCTGAGACACAGGAAAGGGACACATCAGCAATGCACTCTAGACTCTAGAACTCTGAGGTCCCCTTTAACAATCTGGGACTCCAGAAGTTGCCTACATCCTTTTGTTAGAGAGCAGCATCTTTTCCTGCTGGGAGACCCAGAAACACCTTCACCCAGAAGAAAGTATTCCAAGCTACTTATTCAAGCCCTGCCCATACATTCCAACATGTGTCAATGAATACGATTAAGTTTCAGCATGGCTTGATTGAGAAAGGAATTACTGTCTTAAGAAGTGAAGAATTATTGAACAATAACACCTCACGACCTAGCTCACAGGTACCTTGGTAAAAAAGATTCAAAAGCAAACTAGACAGGCGATTTTATCTTGTTGAATTTGTGCCAGGAACAAAGTGGGAGGTAAAAAAAATGAACAAACAGAATGAATGGAGATTAGCAAATAGGGTATAAAATTAGGTGACAAACCAGGCTAGGGTGTTACTTTAAGGAACGCTTTATAACAATGTCCAGGTTGGGACTGTTTGCAGTGGCTCAACATGTTCATCCTCTACCTGCAACTGTCAGCATCCCGTAAGGGTTAGTCCATTTCCAATACAGCTCTCTGTTTATGGCCTGGGAAAACAGCAGAGGATGACCTAAGCCCTTGGGACCTTGCATCCATCTGGGAGACCCAGAAGTTGTTCCTGGTTCCTGGCTTCAGATCTGCTCATCTCTGGCCATTGCAGCCATTTGAGGAGTGAATCAGTGTATGGAAGATCTCTGTCTCTCTCTCTGTGTCTCTCTGTCTCTAATTCTCTGTCTCTATCTGTGTGTGTATCTGTCTCTCTCTGTCTCTTCTTTTTTCTGTAAATATGTCTTTCCAATGAAAATAGATAAATATATCAAAAAAAGAAGTGTGTATAGGTTGTACTCTAATCAAGAGCTCCCTGTCAAAACTCTGTTTCCAGGTTGATGGAATGTACCATCACAGTTGATTCTCTTATTTAATTATCTCACAGTTTTTAAGAAAACTGTAAAACATTGTAAGGACATTTAGAGGCCCAGATAAATCATGGGAATCTGGGGATATTCAAGTAGTAATTGAGCACCAAAGCCAGAATGGAAGCAAGCACTGAGAAGGGATATTTTGAGAAAGACTGCCTCTTTAGAGTTTAGAGTTGCTTTCTTTTTTTTTTTCAGAATAAAATATTCTCCAGCAAATCATCTGTCAAGTTGAGAGAATATCTCAATACTTAAAAATGAGAGAAATAACACGTTATCATGATTTCTGACAGTAAACAGATACAACAATCATCCACTGTGTTGAAATTCAGTAGTGAAAGCATTTTGAGCAGACATATTCCATTTCAAAAAATCATGCTGTCATAATATTGAGAGTTAAACAGGTGTAAGTAATCACCTTGAACCCTTTATATTTCCAGACATCTGGCTAATTTATGGAGAAAAAAATCCCTTAAATTATAACATAGAGGAGGACTTTAACAGACAGTGCTCAATCATTTCAAATTGCCCTAAGGTGATCAGAAGATAGGAAACACAAAGAAATATCATTTGCATGCCTCAAAAGATTCTTCAATACTCAGAATTGTTTTAAAAGAAAATAAATTATGTGGCTTTATCAATGAGGCATCCAGAATATTCTTCTTAAATGGTATGTCATTCAACAAAAAACACACTACTGCATCTATTTATTTTGACAAAATATGTCTAGGCTTCTTTTCAACACCCGTGAAACAGGGAAATCATGATCAGAACTTGTAAATCATATGAAATATTACAATCTACAAAGTGTAGATGTTAGAGGGTAAATATTCAGAAGTGATAAATACCTAGGTGTTCCAACTTTTAATGGCATGCAGGGCCAGATCAGCCTTCCTTGTTAATAATGCTGCTGGACATGCTTGCTGTAGCATGCTTAGTAGCACTCCTGGCTTCTTCCCACAGCAAGCCTCTAGCCCAATATTCTTCTTTCTACTCTTAGAAATGAGCATCTGTGCATTTCCTTTGCTTGTGCTTCACCACTATCCTGGAATAGAATATTGCCTTGAGTTCCAAGTTAACAATCAGAGTTTACCATGCCTTAGATATGAAAATACTGTCCAGATTTCCGAGTATAGATGCAGCGTTTGTGCTAACACAAATGCCATTTCTATTCCTCTTTCAGTGTGGGGAAACAGACTATAATTCTTTATTTTCTTGGAAATCAGAATAATTCCACATATTTGATTGATACATCCCTGCTGTAATTCCTCATCCAAAGCCGATAACCACAATGCATTGAGAAGTATTGAAATCATTCTGCATGTCACACAGACATCTTAGACATCTTGCCTGGTGCCTGAGCAACAGCTGCTCCCCAAAAGAAAGCATTCCTTTTCAATAGAAACCCCTGACTATAATATACTCTAGGGTCTACAAGAAAAAATAAACAGTTTACTCTTTCAATAGCCCCTTAATTGGTAAATTTTTTAAAAAGCATAAGACCATCAAAAATCATAGAAAGAGAAAGTGAAAAATAAAACTGGTGCTACTGAGCATAAAATACTGCAGACAGTGTGGTTGGTGGCCCCTGAGAGCTGTGCTGAGAAAAATCCACCCATCTCCATATGGCAGGCCTGCCCATCTTCAAGCTCTACATTATGCATTTTTTAATAATAGGCATTACATTATGTAATACTAATGATTTACTGAGAGAGTATCGGGATGGTTCCACTCAGCAGGAACAGAGTACAGAGCTAACAACAGTAATAATTTATAAAATATGAAGAGGAAATCAGCAGCTCTGAGGTTTGTTACCCAAGTGGTTCCACAATGTCTGAGTTTATAGTTGATTTCCCTACAATATGTCTGGTTTCCTCTTGGTTTGCAGATGGTTACCGCAATTCTAAGCATTATCTCTCACAAATAGCTGGCCAATGCCATCCATTTGTGTGCTCAGACCCCTGCAGTAACTGAGTCCTCTGACTTGTGGCAACAGTGGCAGAAGCTTCTCATGCTGCCCAAGTCTGCATGGCTGTCTCACATCTGTAATTAGCCAAGCGTTGCCATTCTCCTCAAATCTACATGCTGCATCCTTGGTTGTATGTACATATTTTTGCAATGCATGCTAGCCCTTATTATTAATAAGTCTTTATTCCGTATAAGCAAGCAGCTTATAAGGAATGTCTGTATTCACAACAAGCCTGGCTGTTTTGGAGAGGAATGGTTCTCCAATGACAGCAAAATCCATTAAAATCACATGTCATCCCATAAGGAAAAATGGTATCCAGTGATTATAGTCCATTCCAGAGATGAGGACTTCCCATCATTATAAAAAGTGGTCATCACCCCTGAAAAATAAAGTTTTCCTGGGGAGCCTACGTTGATTCATTTTTCTGCTATGCCATTTTCTCTATGATGAATTCTGTCTTGAATCCCCCACCCCATTTTTTTTTCAGTTGGTGAATTTTATCTCAGCTGTTTCAGAACTGCCTCATATCCTTGTCCAAGTATCTGGGTCTACGTCAAACTCTGAAGAGGATCAGTTTGGGTCTGAACAAGAGCTCTTCACTCTGAAAGATATGCTGGTGTCCTAAGTTACATCCTGGTCTCATCTGAAGGAGAGGAAATCTCCTCTCCATACATCTTATAAAGACAATCTGTGTGGAACACTTAATTTGCTTACTTTCAGGAAGACAAGGATAAACAAATGCAAGAAATGCATCTTTCTTGACTGTTAAAACAATTTTTCAAAGGTGTAGCTAGGATAATAAATGAAGCAAACCTTTTACCTGCATTTTATTACATGCAATGTTCACATAATTTATCGATAATTTTGACACAACCAGTATCTCCTGACTTGCATTTTCCTATAAATATATATGCACATATGTGTACATATAAATATGTTCAATATACACGTATGCTGTGATACCACTTCAATGCCATCAGATTTAACCCTGTCATACACTTAATACAGCAGTTAATTCAGCATAACTCAAGAACAGCAATCAGTTGGCTGCCTGTCTTGCAAGCAACTAAGTAACTTAATCTGTCTCAATCTTGGTCCACTTGTTAGTTCCACTAGCCTAATTTATGTATACAGTGTTATGTGGATTAAATCAGATAATTCACAGACGATACAATAATGCTTCAACACAATAAGCAATCAATACTCATTACCAACAGAGACTGAACATACTCGTAACCGACCTCAACATTAAGACAATTACACTTGACTTTGGAAGATTTTGTTCCCTATTTATAATCATATTTATAATTTATATTTATAATCAGTCTTTATTCATATTTATATATCAGGCTCATATTTACAATCAGTCTTTGCTTAAATTAAAAGAATATTTGTAATTTTACGTTCAGAGGATAGTCACAAAAGAGTGCTGCAATAATGAATATTTTAAAGAAACAAAGGTCAAATTGGGTATTTTCCAGGATTAATGAGACAACCCTTTCAAGAATCTGGTTAGCCTCATCTTTGTTATCAGCATGAAATACTTTACATTCCAGCAAGAACAGTCACCTAAATAAAACCTTGTCTTTTCGTAACAACAGTGAAAAATCATCTAAGTCTGTATTTGAATTTTTCATGTAGTACAGAAACTAAATAAAAATAATTGTCTGGTCTCAATTCTGAAAACCACTGCCAAAACAGCAATATTCCATCCAACACTGTTGCAGTAAAAGTGAGTATCCTCATTGGGGATATGGCTTACAGAAATAATGGAGATCGAAGGAAGAAGGAAGGATTATTGTGAATCAGCAGCATTGTAAACCTATTAGGGGAAAAAGGCTTTGAATGGGACATTTTAATTAAATCATGCCATGTTAAACTAATACCCAAAATTTTAGTAATTAATTTATGCCAGTATTACTAAAATGCTCCTTCAGATTATTTACAGCTGAGTTATTTCAAAGCAAAATTTTAAGATGAAAGATGTTCTGTCTGTAAGAATGCCTCCCGTTTGCAAGATGACTATCACCACCTAAAGCATGCTTCTGACAGTAGTAGAACCTCCTTCTCTATAGATGTTAACATTAACATGTAGAATAGCAGAAGGATATTTCTCTGATCCTTCTTTGGAGAAAAAGAAGAACCCAAACTTCCATAATTTATATTGAATTTTATATAATACATATTAAGATCAATTAAAATATTAGCCATAGTTCTTCACTCTTCTCTAGATTTTGATCTTTTTCCAGATAACTTTGTTTATTTACCTAACAAATGGGAGTACAATGGTCCACTTCTTTTTTTTTTTTTTTAGATTTATTCAGTTTATTACAAAGTCAGATATACAGAGAGGAGGAGAGACAGAGAGGAAGATCTTCCATCCGATGATTCACTCCCCAAGTGAGCCGCAACGGCCAGTGCGCGCCGATCCGAAGCCAGGAACCTGGAACCTCTTCCGGGTCTCCCACGCGGGTGCAGTGTCCCAATGCATTGGGCCGTCGTCGACTGCTTTCCCAGGCCACAAGCAGGGAGCTGGATGAAGTGGAGCTGCCGGGATTAGAACCGGTGCCCATATGGGATCCCGGGGTGTTCAAGGCGAGGACTTTAGCCGCTAGGCCACGCCGCCGGGCCCAATGGTCCACTTCTTAACACTGAGGTTATACGTATGATTTTCTTTAGCCAAAACCTCTCCTGGTTTCAAGTTTACACTGCAAGAGGTCTCTTGTACTACATGTTGTCCTCTTGATCCTTGGCTGTTGCCAGGACAACTTCAGACAGCTGATTCTCTTCAAATGTGTCTGCAGAATAGGAACCACGGGGCAGATATAGGCCAACAGGTCCCTCCACTCATAGCAAAATATCCTGACAACATCAATCAACTCCCAGTTGCATAACTGAGCCAGTTGAGATCAGCTAGTTGTCTCAGTCAAACCAAACACCAGCCCAAAAAAATTTTTAATGACCTGAGATTGTATAGTTATACAGCACTAACTAGTTGGCATAATTGTGATGACTGTGAAGTTAACTGCTATCAAATAATTCCCGTATGTCCAGCATTGCAACAGTATATTTAATGCCGTTTTAGAGACTGGGAGATGAGAAACAGAAATTTTTTAAAACTTAGAATCCAGCAGTGAGTGAATGCCAGATCTGTGATTTGAACTCAAAATCAGCTAAAATTCCGTGTTATTCCTAATATCACACTTTTACTCTCTCTAGCCCCTTTGATCTCATATTCAACTATTAATACCAACATGACAATGTGAAAAGTGAAATTTCATTGAAAAGACACGTGCATAAGTCATAAAGGAATGCAAGTCACGGCTGGATGGAAGTACACAGATGAGAGGATTTAGAAGTGAAGACAGGGAAGTGGGAAATGAGTACTTGTTGCAGTGTTTGAAATACTGCTTGAGGAGCTCACATCCCAAATCAGAGTTCCTGGGTCCAAGGTCCAGCTCTGCTTCCAATTCCAGATTCCTACTAACACACATTCTTGAAAGGGGGCGGGTGTGGTGGAAGAGGAAAGGGGGCAGCAGGTGATGGCACAAGCACAGAGGGGCAAGCCATCCACCTTAGAGACCTGGGTCAAGTTCAAGGTTCCTGGCTTCAGCCTGCCCCAACAGTAGCTGTTTCGGGCATCTGGAAACTGAACCATTGCACAGGATAACTCAATTCCCCTCCCTTTCTTTATAAAACATTTTATTTACCTATTGTTATCTCTCTGAAAAGGAGGATCACAGAGAAAGAGGCAAACAGATAGTGATCTTCCATCTACTTGTTCTTTCCCCAAATTCATGTTATAGCCAAGTTTGAGCAGGACTGAGGCCAAGATTCCGGAATTACATACAGGTCTCCTAAATGAGTGGCAGGGGTTCAAGTATTTAAATAATTTCTGTAGTAATTTTATTTCAAAAAATAAAATCTTAAAAAAATTAAAATGACAGGGAAATGACCATAGGATAAATTATTCACAGCCACCTAGGTCATTGCACAAAGTTCATGATTTTCTCTGTGAAAACAGAGGGCCAGGAAATAGAGAACACTGAAGATTCTCACCAGGTTTTCATTCTAGAGATATTTAACAGGAATTTATCAAAGCACTGCAGTTTCAATGCTGAGCCACTAAAAATTCCCTACCAAGATTGAGTCTACCTTATAGGGGTAAAGATCAAATTTCAAACTAAAGAATCAAACCTAAAGATAAGAATACTATGGAAGTAAATGCTAGGAGAGAGAGATTAATGCATTCTTTGAGAGGTTAAGCAAGGAAAAAGTTTGAACGCACAAACAAATGATGTGATAGAAAGGATTCTTATCCAAATGCAGGAGAATGAAATCATTGTCACACTTGTTCCCAGTCTTGGGTCTTCAAAGAGCAGAATCCTAACTTTGAAATTTCTAGCCTGAATATTTTACTAAGAAGGATCAGAAAGGACGATGAGAAGTTGGGCTCTAAGTCAGAAGACAGGAAGAGCTTTTTCTTGAAGAATTCCACAAGCATCCCCTAGCAAGAGCATACTCTAAAATAATCACCATCAGGAATGTAGGCAGTTTTTTACTTTGGCAAGCAGCATACAAGAGTTGCAAAATGACTAAGGAAGAAGATATCTAGGAGAACAGAGAATCTTCAACCCTGCAAACAGCTTCAGTCTCTTTTTGGATTCAGAAGAAAACAGAAGAAAAATTCAAGCTTCACATTTAAATGGTAGAGAAAAAGAACTCATAGAAAATTCTATGAATAATAAACCCACTTTTATTTTTCATGTTACGACTTCTGATTTCTTCAGTAGCAAAAGCAAAATCAAACATCTGAAAAATTTAAATATATATTAAGGGAAATTAATTTTGTTTCTAAAGTAGAGTCAGTTTTGTCCTGACTAGTCATCGATTTGATCTTTCTTTTCAAGGAAAACACACATTAAATATAAACATATTGACAAAAAATAAAGACAACTGAGTAATTTTGAAGCTTAGGAGTTACACTATTTAGGTAGCCACATTATTTTCTTTAAATTTTTATCTGAGAGGCAGAGACGCAGAGCATTCACATGCACATACATTCTATTTACTGGGTCACTTCTGGGTGCTACAACCCAAGCACTTGAACTACCACTGCCACTTGGCAGGGTATGCACTAGGAGGAGTGTGTAATCAGGAGAGCAGCCGGAACCCAAACATAGGCCCTCCAATACGACTCGCAGTCTTCACAATCAGTGGCAAAACCCTTAGGCCTAATACCCGTCAAAATAATGGAATTCTTACAGCAAGTTAATCTTTCCATTAATTCTTAAGACAATCCATCTCTCATTTCAAATAGAACATTAAAAATACCTCAAAATATAAATAAGAATATATAAATATTCTGAAAATACCTCAATGTGAATCAAAGTGAGAAAGTGTTATGAAGGCTACTTTGAGGTTTCTTTCTGTCCATGTCAATCACTTTGTTTATTTCACACAAATAACACCAAAACCACATGGCAGGGGGTGAAGTAAACAACGGGGCTAATCTTCATGCAAAATGCTACTCTTTTATTGTTTGTGAAGATATCTCTGTTGTTTTGCTTTCCAAATAAGTAAATACTTCTTAAAATAATAACACTCAAAAAGTTTATTGAAAACATAATGAAAAGATAATTTGCAAAAACTTTTGAAAAACCAAACTCATCTTGGAAAAGTAAGAGAAATTGCACATCATGAAAAATACTATACATGATTTTGAAACTCCAACACCAAAACAAATTTTTGTTTTTCAATAATCTTTCTGAACTATCCTGATACATACCGCTCTGCTGAAACATAAATATAGAAAGTTCGATTTTTTCACTAATCCAAATAAATACCAGTATTGATGTGGGTAACTTACAGTAATATAATCAGTACACAAATATAAGGAATTTTTATCATGTCAAATAATTTGGGATATTATATGCTGCCTAGTACATCAAACATGATGCTAAGGTTAACACACCCTATAAGTTCAAGCCAGACATTGTATATTGGAATAGAAGACAATGTTTAAACTGTGTTTTAACTAGGGGCATCTACAGTGAACCAAGGCCAATTTGGAGAACATGAAGTTTCATTTATAGGCAGACATACTATTTTTTTCCAGAAGAGCAGGCAATTTTGGTTTTATTTTTGTCAAATAATTCAACTTCTGAGAAATGCAATAAGAAGGCTGATGGTATATAGCAAAGCTTTTAAAAATACAGTTACTGGGGCCAGCACAGTACCTCCACTCGCTAACCCTCTGTCTGCAAGCACCAGCATCCCAAATGAGTTCTGGTTCCAGTCCCAGTGCTCCATTTCCAGTCCAGCCCCCTTCTTATGAACTGGGAAAACAACAGAGACCAGTGCAAAGCCTTGGGATTCAGTATCCACATGGGAGACCTGAAAGAGGCTCCTGGCTCCTGGCTTCAGGCAGGCTCAGCTCTGGCCATTGCAGCCATTTGGGGAGAAGAATCAGCAGGTGGAATATTTTCCTCTGTCTTCCTTCTCTATATAAATCTGCCTTTCCAATAAAAATAAATATATACCGGGCCCGGCATGATGGCTCACTAGCTAAATACTTGCCTTGCAGGTGCCGGGATCCCATGTGGTTGCCAGTTCATGTCCCAGCTGCTCTACTTTGCTGCCAGCTCCCTGCTTGTGGCCTAGGAAAGCAGTTGAGGATGACCCAAAGTCTTGGGACCCTGCACCAGCGTGGAGACCTGGAAAAAGTTCCTGACTCCTGGCTTTGGATCAATTCAGTTCTGGCTGTTGCAGCCACTTGGGGAATGAACCAGTGGATGGAAGATCTTTGTTTCTGTATCTCCTTCTCTTTGTATGTCTACCTTTCCAATAAAAAATAAATAATCTTTTTAAAAACTAATAATCAATTTTATAAAATAAAAATTAAAATTAAAGATAATCAATTTTATAAAAATAAACTATAGTTATCATTCTACAATCTAGGCCAATGATTTTTGAATCATGATGTAAGATACCACAAGCTAGAATGGGAGAGAAGGAATCGTACCTGCATTCAACAAACCATAGTTTATTTGGTACTCTATGCCCTTCTTTTACCAGAACAATGCAAATTTTATCTCTTATATACCGCATTTCCAGGTAAGACTCTTCAGAATTAAAGAGTCCCACTATTGTAAAGGTTGGTTTGTATTAGGGAAAATAAGAAAAGATATGCTTTTCCATGTTCCAGTTGATTGTCCTATTTTCCTAGGCAGCCTTAACATGTAACATGAAAGACATTAAATAAACATAGATAGATAAATATTTTAATAAGCAAAGCATCAGGGTCAGTCTTGTGGTGCACCCGGAAGAGCTGCTGTCTGTTCCACAGACATCGTATATGGAAGCCAGTTTGAGTCCTGCTACTCTGCCTCTAAACCACCTCCCTGCTAATGTGCCTGGGAAGGCAGCAGAAGATGGCCTTAGTGGTTGGACACCTGTATCCAGGTGAGAGAAGCAGAAGAAGCTTCTGGCTTGTCGCTTCAGTCTAGCACAGCTGCGGCGATTTGGGAGTGAACCAGCAGACAGAAAACTCTCTCTCTCTCTCTCTCTCTCTCTCTCTCTTTGTGAATGTGTATGTATGTGTGCCTACGTAACACTGACTTTCAAATAAACAATAAATCTTAAAAGATAAGCGAAGTATTATTCTCCAAACCTTTTCAGTTCAGGCTCATTTTCTGAGTCACTCAATGTTTGATTCCATCCTATGAAAAATGGAAGGGAAACGTGCATCTTTCAAAAAGATAGATGCAAGATGCATGAAATAGTCAACATGAATGTTTCAATATTGTCAATAAGAAGGTTTTCTAGGAACCAAATGGTATATATACATGTTTTAATCCATATATCAGTAGTTGGAGAGTAAAAAACTGAATTTTGGCAAATCAAATCCATTGGTTCTATTGCTTTTCAGTGAGGTTATTTCACAAGTAAGAAGGTTGTTTTATGTAAAGATTCTCAACAGAGAGTCTATTGAATATGTAAAAAATACAGAAAATGAGGATAAAGAGCTAAAGAAAAGCTTATTCTAATTTGAACTTACCAATTTCTTTTTAGCGTGATGCACATCTTTATATAGTTAGTTTTCATATTACTTTCAAATACTACATCCTTCTATAAAATTAAATTAATGTGATAAATTTGTGCAGTTACAATATGCTTGATGTATTGGCAGAAAGAGAGGCATTGTCCTGATGTGATTTCAAAATAACATTTCATATCACACAATCCATAAATGTAGCAGAGATAAGGCAAAAGATTGAGGGAAATTTCATTTTATATGTTACTGAAGAAAAAGAAAAAGGAAAAGCTTTCACAGTGAAAAGTAGTTTACTGTTTTATTCACATAATTGAATTTCATAAAAATTGGATATTTAATAAAACCTTGGATGAATATAAACTGCAAATAGAGAAGTCGTTCTCCAATATTAGTGCTCATCAACATCTCCTGGATGTCTCCGTAAAAGACTGAAGGATCCCATCACCGGAGTTGGATTTGGTAAGTTTGAGGGAAGAAAGGGGCCAAGATTATGCACTTCTAATGAGTTTCCAGGTAATATTGATGTTGTTGGTATAATGACCACACTTCATGAATCATCAAACTAAGGGAAACTGTAACATCCTTGTCAAAATGGAGTACTGCAGAGCCATAGATGAGGACTGTCCATGGAGAGCACATCTGGATGTTTTAAGACAAAGTGAGAGGAGTTTAGAAAGGAAGAGGAGCAGTCTAAGTGGGACTTTAAACAGTGCTTATGTAAGTAAGACAGCCTCCCCAAGTGCCCATAATAGGTATAACTGGACAATTAAAAAAATGAGGTAGAGTTTCCATGTCCATCTCTCAAGTGGGTGGCCAAGACAAAAGTACTGAGTTATCATCAGTGCCTCTCCGGACACACATTATCAGGAATCTAAGTCGGAAGTACAGCTGGAACTCAAATATTGCCACAATGATTGAAGAGAACCAAAAGGACATGCTTAAGTTTTCTCTCCAAGTCCTGCTCTTATCTTTCAGACGTCATCAAGTGACATCAACACCCTTGTGCTGTGAACATCTGAGATTATTTGGGAACTTTATGTAAATATGACCACGGGGTACACTTGGCTGACACTCACAGGGTAATCACAAACATTTGAAATGAATACTTCTGAAAGCAACCCACAATCAATGACAAGCTGAACCTGACGGCTTACTATCTTGGCTTAGTTACTTTTCCAATGCGACTACTGAGGCATGTTCAGTCCCCAAGAAGGCCTCAGTGGGAGCAATTCTCAGTGGTTCTTAAAAGAAAACTGTTCACAGGAGCTACACGTATTGGGTAGCTTCTTTTCCTTTCTTGTCGGTGTCACTTGAGATTACCAATGACCTTCAAGGAAACGATGTGCAAATCATTTAGCAAATCACATAGCAAATGCTTGTTGCAGAGTTTTACTGTTAAAATTCAGTTGTTCACTGAAGCACCATTTAAAATAGCAGGAGAAAAAAGGAATTGCCTGTCATTCCTTGAGATGAAATTCTGCACAATCACTGACTAGAAATCCACAGCATAAGAAGAATATCACATCAATTATATAAAACATACAATAGCATACATCTTCCTTGAGGCACACATACATTTATATAACAGAACAGCCTCAAAAATTACATAGAAATACTCAAATAAAGTTGGTTATGATGAGTCCCTCTGTCCTGAAAGGTAGCTTTTAAAGAATACGTGTCCCTTAACCATAAACTTTCCATTTTTATATAATATGTGCATTCATGTGTTAATCTATGGTCAATAATGACTGAAAATTAAAGTATGTATAGTTTCTAATATTGATGAATTAGTGCTGCTGATAGACATTCTTGCTAAAAAATATTTGAAAGTCTAAGAGTTTCTGGGTCAGGCATTTGGTACACTTGTTGAGGATGCCTCTTGGGATACCTACATTCCATATCAGAATATCAGGGTTCATGTTCCTGCTCCAATTTTTAGCTTTCTGCTAATGTGCATCCTGAGAAGCAGCAGGTGATGGCTCAGATACTTAGAACAATGTTACCCATGTGGGAGATTCGGAGTGCCAGGTTCCTGGCTTTGGCCTAGCCCACCCATATCTGTTGTGGGCATCTAGACAGTGAACCAACAGATGAAAGATCTTTCCTATTCATGTCTCTTGCCTTCACTCTCCCTCTCTCTTTTCTTCCCTCTCTTTATTCCTCCCTCCCTCTTTTTCCTTGCCTTTCAAATAAAATGAAAATAAAGTTTTTACAAAGATGTCTAAGATTCCCAACACTAGCAGATTAAGTTAATAAATTATGCTACATGGAAAGAATAAGAAACCATGTAACTAAAATAAATAAAAATGTGGGCATCAATTGACCATCGTTGTGGCAGGAACAGAGACAGTAGATTTGAAGACAGGACAGAGGGTAAAGTAGACACGGACCCTGCATACTTAAGAGCTATATTCTACTGGAAAAGGAAAATACTCAAGTAAAATAACTAGCAGCAGTGCAAGGGATAAATAGATGGACAGATAGATAGATAGACAGACAAACAGACAGACAGACATATAGAACACTTACAGGTAAAAAAGACAAGTAAATGTAATTGATCAGTAGAAGCAGACTATTAAACAAAAGGTACAATGGCATCGCATTTTTATGAAAATAATTCATATATATAATTATGCATTGAAAGAAAACAGGAGGTTATACAATAAAACAACAATGTCTAGTCAGAATCATTCAAAACCATGTTGCTTGAAAATTAACAAAGAACCAATATTGTTTATTTTTACATTTTTAGTATATATACTAAATATGGCAAACATACACATTTTAGTACATATTTTCTTACAGACTTACGATATTTAAATTTTTCTGAAAAGTTAGAGCCTATCTTAAATCAATTGTTTGGAAAAGGTGATGCTTTCCACTGCATATGGGACAGATTAATAATATGACCACTCAGGCATCATTCATTTAGGTGATTGACATTGACTGAGTTTCTGATGGAGTCCATGCTATGTTCTCCTGATGTGGATTCATGTGTCAAACAATAGGTCAGGGCTCCTAACTCCAGAGAGCTTAAAGTTAAGGGAGAAGACAGACTAAGCAAAGCATTGGACAAATGATAGCATTGACCCCAACAGAGAACTCCCAGTTGGTTACATTAATGTTAGGACTTTCCAGTTTCCTCTGACACAAAACCCTGAATTTCAAAAGGTTTTAATTATTTGTCTCATTTTTTTCAAAATTTCTTCCTGCCCATCACCATCCCAACATGCCTCATTAACAAAAAGGTGTAAGGAAGATTATGTAGACTCAGTGACCTAATGTTCTTATACATGGCAGTGATGACACTGATAATACATGATCAAATGTTCTACAAGGTAAAACAAGACTTCTATAAGCCAAATTCAGCATTACTCTGGAATTTTCTGCTGATTCAACCTATGGTCTATTAATGGCATAATTAGGTAAGGATCACACATAATGCAATAATTTAAGTAACATTCGTTTTTTATACAATTCCATGGAGAGGTTCATTATGGTTCTCTTTCTTTTCTTCATTTCACTATTGTAATGAGAAGGAGAGAGAGAGAGAGAGAGAGAGAGAGAGAGAGAGAGAGAGAATACAGTGTTCCTCAGATTGTATTTCCACTTGGATAGAATGGCATACGGTGAGAATATATTTTCTCCCTCTGTTGTCCTGTCTAGCCATGATGTTTAAAAAGGATTTGCTTAAATTGAGCCTGCACAACAGTAAAATATATCTTGTCAGAGACATTCTCTCCAGCCACATTTCCTCAGGAGTGATCTTTCTTAAATGTAAATCTTTCTGCGTCTCGCTCCCAAAATCATTTAGCAGGACCCCTTCCACATACCAGAGGAAAAGCTTAAAATATTCATAGGCTAAAAATTTTTGCCTCTAACACTGAAACTAGTTTTACTGAATTCCTTGTATGAACTGTATTTATCCCAAAATGGATTACTTACTTTATTGAGTAGCAGAATATCATTGGGGAAAAAATGCAACTATGGTTTAGACATAAAATGTTAATACCTTGACATTTCTAAACAGCAGCAGCCAGAAGGTATTCTTCTAATCTATGTGAAAGTAGGTTGTGGGCTAGAGACAGTGAAACAAAACCCTGTAGCTCTGTGGTTCCTCATCACAACACACACAAGACAAGGACAGATTCCTCAGCCCTGCAAATATGAGCCTCATCTTGTCACCATCTCCAGACACAAGCCCCTCGATTTGTCACTCAACAGCAATTCTGTAGCACTCAACTTTGTTCAAATGCACTGGGCACCCTCCTTCTGCCTGGGACACCCCTTTTTCATCTTTGCCTACTGGAGGAGATGGCGAGGAAAACATTGATTTTCAAGATATGACTCAGTTACCAGCATTTCTATTCATTCTTCTTTGACCTCACCCAGGAAAATTAATCTGTCTCCTGAAAGTTCTATGTAACTGGTATAATAATTGTACTGTTGAATCTAACCATTACCCATCTGTGTGCTCCACTAGAATATAGACACAAAGGGGGAGGGCATTCTTCAGCTTCACTGGTTTGGGCTCAAGATTTGCCATTCAGGTGTGACAGGAGTGCCCAGTGAGTGACTATTTGCACTGATGAATGTCAGGAGGGGACAGGCAAGTGTGCAAAGTCCTCTTGATTGTCAGACACACAAAGACGAAAACTCTTATTTGAAGAAATGGTTCTGCTTCAAATTTTGTGAATTCCTGGTGCTGTCCAAGAAGTCAGAGCAATCATCTTTGCAACTAGTGTCTGTTGGGGGATTTGCATGGTGTGGGGGGGGATTAATATTTCCTAAGCATTAGGAGAGAAAGCAGCTAAGAGCTGAGGCCAGGCAAGACAAAGGAGTAGAAGGTCTGCCTTCTCTAGTAAAGGAGCAACTCACCTCACCTCACCAGGATCTACCAAGCCCGATCTGGAGTCACCCGTAGCCCAACATCACTAGGAAAGGTGGCAATATTTGCCCTTGACTTTTTTTTTCACCCATCTTGAAAGAAAATTAAAGGCAAAACAGTCAGAGGTCTGTTTTATTTTTCATCATACTCATTTATTTGATGAAAATTCATCATTTTCTTTTGATGTGTTTTGATGAGTTCACGCAAGCATGAAACAATCACCAGCATTCCAAGAGAGAGTATTTCCATCAAGTGCCAAAGTCTCCTGCTGCTCTCCATTTAGAGTCAGTATCTACCCTCAACCATATCCATGATACTGTTGGTCAGTTTTCTGTCCCCATGAATTCACATGTTCATGAAGTCATTTGAAATAAATTACACAGAATGTGCTGCAACATTTAACACTATCGTGCTACATGAATATATTTGCTTACCTATTCAGCTATTAGAGGAAACTTGAAGTGATTTTAGTTCTTAGTGGCTAGGAATAGAGCTCCCATAAACATTCACACTGGGTTTTGTGAAAACATGTTTCATTTCGCTGTGTGAATGTCTCAATGTAGAATTGCTGAATCACATAGTAAGTGCATATTTAAGTTTTTATGAAACTTCCAAACTGTTTTCTAAACTGGCTGTGGAATTTTTTGTTTTGGCATATTTGGTTTAAATCCTTGCCAGCACTTTGTGTTGTCAAGATTTTTGGAAGTTTATTATTTCGTTCAGGTCTTGAAAATGTGATACTTGGAAGTACAAATTAGGAATTTAAATAATTAGAAAACAACTCTGGGGCCTGGAACACTGGCTCAGTGGCTAAATCCTTGCCTTACAAGCACCAGGATCCCATAGGCACCAGTTCGTGCCCCAGCTTCTCTACTTCCATTCTAGCTCCTAGCTTTTGCCTGGGAGAGTAGTAGATGATGGCCCAAAGCCTTGGGACCCTGAACCTGCACGGGAGACCCGGGAAAAGCTCCTGTCTCCAGGCTCCTGCTCCTAGGCTCGGATCAGCTCAGCTCTGGCTGTTGCAGTCATCTTGGGAGTAAATCAGCAGATGGAGAATCTTTCTCTCTACATCTCTTTCTCGTCGTAAATCTGCCTTTCAAATTAAAACAAACACATCTTTTTAAAAAACTATGCCAAACATAAAAAAAATATTATTATTGACATATTAATATAGAGATACTATTTTTTAAAACCATGTAACTGAATATAGGAACATATTTTAGAAAATAAACACAGACTCTTGGGTTTAAGAGAACATACTAAAAACAGACAACATATTTTTTGATTATTGGTAAAATAGCTATATGTCTAGCCATATGTCGTCCAACATTGCATGGAAGAAACAACAGTCTGAACTAAAAACAGCACTGGCTAGACTGGACTACAAAACTCTAGAACAGAAAGTCCAATTACAAACTATAAATCAGAAGGATGCTTAATTTGCCACCCTACATGTTCAGCCAGCACTCATCCCCAACATTCATGTCTCCATCAATCTAGAGTGATCTCAATCTTTCTGTCCGCCAAACTGTAATGAAGACAAGGATAAAAGAACCTCTTATCCTCCATGCATGATCACAAAGTGCTCTCACTCACACAGCCAGTACACAAAATGATAACAGAAACTATTCATTGTCCACTCTGTGGAAGACAAGGACTATGAGCAGGAAGCATCCTTTGGCCAAGAAGCCTCATTAGAGTTCCTGCAATAGGCTAGGTTAGACTAGCATGAAGTCTGAAATCAGACTGCTTTGTGTCAAATCCGACTTTCGACTTGCTAAGCCTGTGGTGTTGCTGAGCAAGCTATGAAGAACTGTGTTGCAGGTTCTTTAGTAAGATGGGCAAAATAATAATAGTCACTTACTGGTTTCTAGTTGAAGTAAATGAATTTACATGAAAGACTACTGTAGTGCCTCAAAAGCATGCATGTTAGTTATTATTTTTTTTAAAAAAAGATTTACTCATTAAGGGCCCACTCAGTGATTCATTAGGCTAATCCTTTGCCTTGTGGCACCAGATTCCATATGGGCACCTATTCGTGTGCCAGGTTCTCTTCTTCCAATCCAGCTCCCTCAATACAACCTGTGAAAGCAGTACACGATAGCTCAAGTCCTTGGGCTGCTGCAACCATGTGGGAGATCCAGAAGACACTCCTCATTCCTGGCTTCAGATAAGCTCAACTCCAACTTGGCTGAGTCCCAGCTATTGAGGTCATGTGGGAGAATGAATTAGCAGCTAGAAGATAACACTTGTGTATCATTCTTTCAAATACATAAAATAATCCTTTTTTAAAAGTGTATTATTATTATTAAAATTATCATCAGCACATATTAAATGAAGGAAATATGTAGGGTATAACACTAAAATTACATGGCTTGATTTTGATTTTTTTTCTGTAATACTAATTCCTCAGGATTTGACTCAACTTGAAAAATAGGTCATGAACACTCTATGTAGATATAGGTTGGTAACTAAGAAACATCATACTCATAAAAGATACCTCTATCTCTAGTTTGCAGATCAAAGGTAATGAATCCTTTCACAATGCATAGCTTTGGTGCTCACTTCTCATTTATTTTTCAGGGATACTGATGGCTATCTATTCTGCTTCTAAATGGAGTGTTCTGCAAAGTACAACAAAAGTCCTAAATGAAACAAAGTCTAATGATATGTCTATTTGTTCACCATGTTTAACTAAAGGGAAGTTGTAAATTATATTTCCAACCTTCTCCAGAGCTTTTAAAATTTTTTTCTTGCTTATTGTTTCTTGTTTTGTTTTCTTTTGTTTTAGAGAGAAAGAGAGAATTAGTTCCAATGTGCTATATCCCTACCTAACTACCTGCAATGGTTTCTGGTTAAGACCAAAGCTGGGAACTGGGATTAATCTGGGTATTTCAAGTAGGTCCAACTATTTGACTCACGGTCTGCTTCAACAGGAATCTTTAGTCAGGAGTCAGATCCAAGTATTGAACCCTGATATGGGTCTAAGCCATCTTAATTGTCATCTTTACTGGCATTTTAGCCTCTAGGCTAATTGCTTCCTCCAGTAAAACTTTCTTTTCTTTCCTTTTTTTTTTTTTTTTAATGTGGATGGAAACAACATAAATTACACTGTCAGCTTTTACAGTGAGGAATAAAGCTGAATACTTTCAAAAATGTTTTGTACATTGATTTTTGCATTTTATCCACTTCTTAAAAAGGACATGTCCAGGGCCCGGCGGCGTGGCCTAGCGGCTAAAGTCCTCGCCTTGAAAGCCCCGGGATCCCATATGGGCGCCGGTTCTAATCCCAGCAGCTCCACTTCCCATCCAGCTCCCTGGTTGTGGCCTGGGAAAGCAGTTGAGGACGGCCCAATGCATTGGGACACTGCACCCGCGTGGGAGACCCAGAAGAGGTTCCAGGTTCCCGGCTTCGGATCGGCGCGCATCGGCCCGTTGCAGCTCACTTGGGGAGTGAATCATCGGACGGAAGATCTTCCTCTCTGTCTCTCCTCTGTATATATCTGGCTGTAATAAAATGAATAAATCTTTAAAAAAAAAAAAAAAAAAAAAAAAAAAAAGGACATGTCCAAAAAAAAAAGACATATCCAGCACAGACTTAATACAGTAAAGCATAAATTTATATTTGTCACATCGTATCATTTTATACACATGTAAAAATACTATTTTATCCTAGAGGGTATTGAACTTGGGTCAAGGGTGTTTTACTTAAAAAAGAAATATCTCAATAAGGCAAAAATAAATATCAGTGTCAGAAGTTAAATATTTGCCTTATGAATGACTTCAATAATAAAAAATTAAAAATACAATCCTGCTAACTCAAAATTTCTAGAAAAAATACAAAGATATAGGACTAGATTATTTCATTTATGCCAGGTGTTGAATGCCAAAGTAAAATCTACAACTCTTACGACAGACAGTATGTGAAGACTGGAACAGCTAAGCAAGATGGCAGAACAGGAAGTGAGTATGACAGCTGAGACAGGTTGAATGTGAGGCTTTACTTACATACAGTTAAACTGCAGCAAGGCCAACAGAAAATCACAAAGCATTTTATCTACCTTTTTTTTGAAAACTGAAGGCAATTTAATCACTGCTTCATTATTGTAAAGGTTTTTCACAATTGGGTATTACCTTGCTGAATGATCATAAAGTACAGATATTTTCTATTGATGATACAATGAATGAATGTTCTTTCCCTTAATTAATTGTGTAAGAAATGGAAGGATGTCTCACTTCAAAATGTAAAGAAAGGATTAAATACTTGTGCATGGATTAAAGAAAGGACATGGGGTAGGAGGGAAAGCAATGGTAATTTGGGGAAATAAATAAATTTATAGGGACTGTCAGTCCTCACCAACTATGGATTTCCCATTTATAGACTCAATCAACTACTGATAGGGAATAAAAAATACAATGAAATACAAGATAAAATTGTAATATATATCATTAAAACTATAGTATAGTATAACAACTATTTTTATAGTACTGACAGATCTTTGAGTAACATAAAGATGATTTAAAGATCTATTTAGCTGGTAGAGCGGAAGAGAGACAAGAAGAGAGAGGAAGAGAGAGAGAGAAATAGAGACAGAGAGACCCAATAACTCACTCCCCAAATGGCCATAAGAGCGAGGTCTGGGCCATGCCAAAGCCAGGAGCCAGGGCTTCCATCTTTGTCTCCAAAAAGGCAGTGGCTCAAATCCTGGGGCCATCATCCCTACTTTCTCTGGCTCAGTAGTTGGGAGCTGAATCACAAATAGAGCATCTAGGAATGGAATCAACAATCTGATATGGAATACTGACATTGCAGCTTAATCCACTGCACAGCAATGCTGGCCCACAGAGATGATAAAGTGTATGGGAGGATGGCATATGTGATATACAAGCACTATCCCACTTTCTATATAGGGGATTGGAGAATACACAGTCTTGGACAGCCAAAGGGGTTCTTGTAATTATTCCCACACGGATACCAAAGGATAATGCATTAGCAGCCCCCCAAGTTCTGAGGAATGCAGTTTTAAGCAGGATGCTTTCATCTTACTAGGAAGTATTGTATGAAGGGTATGCTCAAGGGTAACAGGTTTCTGCATTTAAAAAAACAGCTTAGGGTCCCCATGAAAGAAACAGGCAAGAGTCTGGAATGGAAACAGCAAAGTTAGAGGGAGGAGGGCAGTGGAATGCCACTGGGCAGATAGGGACTTGGCTAAAGGAAGGAGGATTTTAGTATGGTAAGTATAATCACCTTTGTTCATCTCCACAAGATTAAGCCAGCAGTGGCAGACTTATCTTCTAAAATCTTGTCATCAGATTGATGTTTCTTTTGGCTATGTCATGAATGATGAGGAGTTTTAGATGGGAGTTAGACGACAAAAATTTACATTGCATGAACAGAGTAAGAGGTCATAAAGAATAGACAATCAAAAAAAAGCAGATTAAATATGTTAATATTTCACAGATGTGCTGATATTTCCTCTTCTTGTACATTTCTCTCTATATTTGCTGTACTTGATCTTCAAGACAAAATATTTATATATCATTCAGAGCACTACAAAAATAAAAAAGTGTATTTGAGGGCTCAGACTCCTGAATGTAACACAGAACAGGTAAGTTACTGCTGTGTTCTACAAAGATGAGGCTACACAAAGTCAACACAGTTTGGAGAAATACGAAGGAACCTCATAAAATATAAAATAAAATGCACAAAAAAAAATCCCAGAGAAAAGAAAAATACCAAGATGCAGATTGCAGTGTGTCCAATAAGTAAAAGGGTAAATAAACACTGCAGCTTAGAGTAAGAAAATCAATAGGATTCAAATGGGCGTAATTTAGAGATTAAGTATAAAAATCACATCCCCTCAATTCTGGCTTGGTTTATCTCAATGGGACATGATTCAAACAATATTTATACTGAATTGAAAATAGAAGCCACGGGAAATCTAAGATATAAGTCATTAAATTGAACCCACTCCCTTCAGTAGAATAGCTGTGTATTTAGAATGAATGTTTTTACATGCAGCCTACATTTTTTAAATATAAAAATTTAAATTACCTTTTTAATTTATTCACCACCCTTTCTAGTTATGGGTCACTCGCTATTAGGCTTTTGGATCTACTGCTGACTAATCCAACAAGAAAAACTTAATAAACAGCAATGCTTGCTTTCATCGTCCTTCTAAGTCTACCCTGCTGCAGACCTTCCAACAAATGAGGTCCTCCCAGTTCTAGATAAGCAACATTATTCCCTCCCTCTTCTTCACTCCTTTATTCACCACTCACTTTCCTTACCTTGTATTAGCTTCCGCTTTTCAGAACCATCTCTGCTTCCTAAGTGCTTTGGTGATAAAGTCTACTTTTATTCATCTGCTCTGCTGGCACCTTCCAGCGCTAGCACAGCATCACATAAATGTGTGTGGAATGAAACGAGAATCCAGGTGGGACACAAAATTGGTCACTAGACACCCCACAAGGAAATTACTTTACCATCAATCTCTCACTACGGATAACTCCAGGCCCCAATCCATATTGCATATTTATCCTTTTCCTATAAATACTGTATAAATATTCCCGACTGAGACCTGCTGGTTTCACAACCAAAGCAAGGATTCTTCTCTATCTAAAAAGTTTGCTGGGAATTGATTCTACAAGGGAACTTTGAGTTGAGATAAGAAATAATTTCAACATTTCAAATTGATGCACAACAGTCAAGAAGTTTGACTGTCTCAAAAGCCACAATATATTTTTACTCATAGAATTCTTTCTGATATTGAAGTTAAGCTCTTATAACTGTTGCAATGTAATACAAAACCTTACTTGTGGTCTCTCCAAATCTCTTCAAATGGAAATCCTTACTTCCCTTTAAAAGGTTGGGATCGCGATTAGGAGCAAACAGAATCTTCTCTGCAACATCTTTCAGGCAAAACATGACATATGAAAGAATGGTGATTTAAAGCTCATTAAATCTTTTGTTGGTCAAAAAACAAAACAGGGCCCAGTGCGATAGTGTAGTGGCTAAAGTCCTCGCCTTGCACGCACTGGGATCCCACATGGTCGTTGGTTCCAATCCCGGCAGCCCCGCTTCTCATCCAGCTCCCTGCTTGTGACCTGGGAAAGCAATCAAAAATGGCCCCAAACCTTGGGGCCCTGCACCCATGTGGGAGACCGGGAAGAGTTCCTGGCTCCTGGCATCAGATTGGCTCAGCTCCAGCCATTGTGGCCGCTTGAGGAGTGAATCATCGGACAGAAGATCTTCCTCTCTGTATATCTGACTTTGTAATAAAAATAAATAAATCTTTAAAAAAAAAAAGCGGTCCACGCAAATTTGATAGAAAATTAAAGATCAAATGTCTCTGGAATTCTGAGCAACAGCATGACTTCTTCTTTTTTTTTTTTGCAAGATTTTTTTTATTATTATTATTGGAAAGCCGGATATACAAGGAGAGGAGAGGAGAGACAGAGAGGTAGATCTTCCGTTCGATGATTCACTCCCCAAGTGAGCCGCAATGGCCGGTGCACGCCGATCCGATGCCGGGAACCAGGAACCTCTTCTGGGTCTCCCACGCGGGTGCAGGGTCCCAAAGCTTTGGGCCGTCCTCGACTGCCTTCCCAGGCCACAAGCAGGGAGCTGGATGGGAAGTGGAGCTGCCGGGTTAGAACCGGTGCCCATATGGGATCCCGGGACTTTCAAGGCGAGGACTTTAGCCGCTAGGCCACGCCGCCGGGCCCAACAGCATGACTTCTTAGCAAAACATGATCCAATGCACAAGCCAGGCTAGCCATATCTATCATTCCATACCAATATCCATCATTCCATACAAACGTCTGCCCTTTGGGGCATAGACAAGTAAAATTATCCAAGTGTATACAGAAAGAAAACTGTGTGAGAGAGGACTCATGTATATCTTTCTTATTATCATGTTTCCAGGTGTTGACACTCAGTAACGGTTCGGCAATGGTTTTGGAGTAAATAACCAATTGCAATACTACAATAAGTTAAATCATCACTGCATCATATGGCATTGCTAGCATTTACAATTAAAGTAAGCTTCAGGATAATCTACAACAGAATAATGACTGGCCACACCTGGTTACCAAGGACATAGATGTGGTTCCTGAGACCAAGAAGGCGAATATTAATTTCCACTTCATTTGTTTATTCTTAAAGCTGATCTCATTTTTTTTAACTTGATGAAAATCTAAAAAATTTGGCTATAATAACTTGAGAATGTAAACCTTTTTTCAAGTGTAAATTTTACAAAACTTTGATTCAGGTCAAAATTTTATAGTGAAAATTGGGTGTCTACACTGAAACATGTTGTCACTAGAAATCACAGACTTAACCTCGAAAACAGAAAATAACATATCTTGTGTATTATTCTGTTTACTTTGTACAAACATGATGAATGTAATGAACTGTATGACAGTCACTCCCATCAAAGTGACCACATTCTGTCCCCAGAATCCATGAGCATTATGCTTAGACACTAAATGAGTGAACAGTACAGGGCAATAGAAGAATGTGACAAAGAATCTTGAGAAAAGGTACATATCCTTGCCTAAGTGAACTGAAAATCAAAGACAAGTGTCTTTATAAGAGTGATGATGAGGAATATAGAGTGACCAGCAGCCACAAGCCAAAGCATGCGTACAACCAGAAACTGGAAGATATCTCCAAAGAGCATGGTTCCAGGACATCTTAAATTTTTGACTTTTGTGTTCCAGAATAGTGAAAAAAACGAATTTCTACTGCTTTAAGCTATCTAGTTACAGCAATCACAGAAAACTAGTAAAATAATATTTTGAAGAGGTTGATTAAAACATTGTAATTAGTGTCATATTTTCATAACTTTTAAAATGTGGTTGCCAAGAATTTTAAGTTTTACATATGTCTTCTATTTTACAATTATTTCTATTGCAGCACAGTGCTGCACAATAAATGATCATAGATGGTGTATCTTTCCAATGAACACTTTTGGAATTTTTAGCTCATAGGCCATGGAGAAAAGAAGCAGCTTAAAATTCTTCTTAAACTCATATTCTTAGAACATAATGGTCCTCAATTGATACACAGGAGTCAAGTTGTTGCTTTTTAATTTGGAGATATCTGCATTCATCCAAAAACATTAAACTGGAAATTCTAGTTCGTGTGTTAAGGAGAATTGAAATTTTCTGAAGTTCCCATTAAAATAAATGAAGGCTGAAATCTTATGACACAATAAGTAACAGGGAAAAGTTTAAAGTCGACACTTGAGCCCAAGTAGCCAGTTGTAGGAATAGAGATTAGAAGAGTTGTGACTTCACCATGACATGTGTGAAAAAGACCTGGGGGTTTTCATCAATGCAAAACTTAGTCTAAGTTGGCAGGGTGATGCAACTGCCAAAGTAACTATTGTGACCTTGGGCTGTTTAAATAAAAAAAGCATGGTTCCACAAGCAATAGCCATGTCCCACTCCACAGAGAAACCACTTAATACAATAACCAATTAGACTTGGACAAGGAGAAGCATCCTTCGTATTGCCACATCTGATTGGCTCTTCCATCAAGGATATACTGAGTTGATTATCTTTTTTTTTAAGATTTATTTATTTTGATTGCAAAGTCAGACATACGGATAGGAGAGACAGAGAGGAAGATCTTCCGTCCGATGACTCACTCCTCAAGTAATAGCAATGATAGGTGCTGTGCCTATCTGAAGCCAGGAGCCAGAAACCTCTTCCTGGTCTCCCAAGCAGGTGCAAGGTCCCAAGGCCTTGGGCTGTCCTTGACTGCTTTCCCAGGTCACAAGCATGGAGCTGGATGGGAAGTGGAGCTGCTGGGATTAGAACTGGTGCCCATTTGGGATCCCAGCGCATTCAAGGTGAGGACTTTTAGCCGCTAGGCCACTGCACTGGGCCTAGTTCTCAATCCAGATTTTTCTTCCCTGCCCATATTTCCTCAGGATTTTGTTAGGTTGCAGGGGGGAAAAACTCCTATGTAAGTGAGCTGATGTTGAAATAGTCTACTTTAAGAGGTGGCACACTTTCCACATCTTAGAAGCCATTCCCAGAGAAGTCTAAAGTACTTCATGAAGTCTAGAATTCTCTTTATATTCCTGAAAAATAACATCCCAGGGCATTTGTGCACTCCTTTTCAGATCCAAGGAGCACAGAAGAGGATATCCGAGGGAGTCTCTGGGAGACAATGGATTCAGATCATCTGGGCTTGACTCCTACCTCTCCTACATTAGCTGTGTGACGCTAGGGAAATCACCTTGGAATTGTATTTCTTCATCTCAAAGATGAAAATAATAAAATCCCTATCTCCTTAGTTAATCATGAAGATTAAATAGAAAAGAGAGTTCTATGTGTACATGTACACACAGCATAAATGAAGTGCAGGGTATAAGCAATCTATTAGTCTTAAACACTATACCAGAAAAAGAAGAGAGCATTTAAATATTAAAATATTCTCATTAAAATTTCCTTGTGTTTATAAATCACACAAACTTGCCACCTGGATTTCTATTGAGTAAATGGGATAAAATTGCTGCTTTGAGTGAGGATACCATCGGATACCACCACTTTCCACAGAATCTGCCTAAAAAATATATTCTCTGGTATACCCTCACTCATTAAGCCAGGAATCTCATCTTCACAAGGATCTAGCCATGGAACAACCCTTGGGTTACTATCAGGACCTACAAAGGCATGCATGCCCACAAAATCTGGAATTGTGAAGGGATTCCATTCTCAACAAACCTTTGAAGCCTGGGGTTAAACAGCATTATGGGACTACTTCTATTACATTTGCTAGTAATGGTCACTAGCCGGTGTGGTCTTAAAATTGATCCATTTTGGTGGTCAATAAATACTAACAGCCTTCTTTTTTGCCCTGCAACATATGAGGGATCAAAACAGAAAAAAAAAATCTGCCATTTTTGGAACTAACAATCCAATGAGAAGATATGACAATTAACTTAATAAGTAAATTTAGTAAGTTCAAAAGCAGGATATGCTACTATAGAACATAAATTGAAGGCTTTAGTAAGAGAATGAAACTAAAAAATAAACCAAAAACATGGAGCAGGGAATCCTCATCAAGGAGGTGAAATCTGAGTACAGACTTGAGAGGGTGAGAATATATATCATCAAGGTAACTGGGGAAGAATATTCTATGCAGAGAAGACACAATATGGAAACATGTCTGTCTAAAAGGCCAGCAAGTGGGTCAGTGTAAATGAGCAGAAGGATAAAGAAGAAAATGATAATGGAAGCCACCACAGAGATGATTGGGAGCAAACTGTGTAGTACCTATTGCAAACACATTGAATCTTTTTTTTGAAGGAATTGAAACCACCAAGTGGTTTGGACAAATGTCTGGCAAGACATGCCTACCTCTTAACCTTTCATTCTATCTGCTAAATGGAAACTGGATTGAAAGAGACAATGAGGAATGCAGGAGCTCTCCATCAGCTTCCACAAAAAATCCACCTAGAGGAACCAGTGGCTTGGCCTAGGCAGCAGCATTGATAGAGGTAAGAAGTGGTTGGATCCTGGATACATTGTGAAGCCAGGAAGAATGGCTTCACTGAAGAGTTTAATGTAAATTATCCAAAAAAAGGGAAGGCTGTTGGGGCTAATCCCAAGATTTTGATGAGAAGAATGGGAAGGATAGTATGGTTATTCATGGCAATGATGACAACTACAAGAGAAAGAAAGGAGAACAGTTTGAATATTGTAAGAATTGTTATTCAGCCTGAGTAAGAGTCATCTCAAAAGTCAACATGCCCTAAAACAATATGACTGTGAATCCAAACAACAAATAGGCAACCACTTGTCAGGGGATGTTCTAAAGCAAACAATGTATATCCAGAAAAAGCTTAGTCTGGATGGTTGCTAAGGTATTCTTGAAATCTTGGTTACTGTAAGTTGCTTTAAAATAATTTTCCAATGCAAGAAGCCTGGGTGCAGGGGAGAAGAAAAAAGTCTCCATAGTTTTTAAAATCTCGACAAAACAATCATCTCAGCCTTATTCCATGCCTCAAAGATGGAAAGTCAGATATTAAAGACACATTTCACAAGATTAAAAAGGGTATGTAAACTCTTTCTGAATCTACCAAAGGAAAGTAACACTTGGTATGATATTTGCAACAAACAAACATGTTGGCAGACTAAGCCAGTCTTCCCATTTGTTCTTCTCTCCTTTAGCTTCCCAACAATGAATTACAGCCCTTTGTGTTCTGCCCATCAACACAGATTTTTTTTTTTAGATAATAAAACTTCGATTAAAGAAAAGCTCTCAAGAAGACTAACTCTTCATAAAACAAGGTTTCTTCAGCTAAGGTCACTTTGTATTATGAGAGCAGTTAATTAAAAAGAGAAAGAAAGGAATAATATTGCTATACTCCTATGGCTTGAAAATAAGTCATTTAGCACCTAAAATTGCAATGTTCTCTGCTTTCACTGTTTTCCTAGCTTCATTATTCTTTTTTCTTCCAAAGTCAGCATCCACCATCAAAAGCCTTTATCTCTTGCTGTTATCAAAGCATTCACATGCATTAATCCACGGCAAATCAGTGCATTTGATCCATAACTGATTTCTTTACCTGACAACTAGAAACAGATACATATCTGGAAATGAAAATGAGAAGAATAAAAGATACTTGTGATAACAGGAAAATATCACTTAATTTCATAATAGTTCACATAAAACTTTCACTTTAGCAAACATCAGTATCCCAGATAGTCTAGTATTGAAAGCTATGACCCTTTCCTCCCATGTGACAATTCTTCTAAAACCCATAAATAAATAAATTCACAGACTGCATTCACACAAATGAGAAGGTGTAGTTAGAGAAGGAAGACAATGAGCAAATAAGTGGTCAATGTTTGCTCTGGGAAAGAAACTCAACAGAGAAAAGGACAAAAACTCCTAGGGTCTCAGTTTTGCTTCTCTTTCACTCAAGTTAAGGATGTGTGTCAACTGACATCCAACTATATGACAACAAAACAAATGACATTGTTGTCACATTGTTCTGTTTTCTTGGAGTCACTTCTTGATTATTTTTTTCTTTATTCTTTTGCTTATACTATAGATTGAGTAATTGAAGCTTTTTGAGACTTACACAAGTAGTGAAAGAGACTAAAATATCTGAACATGGATATCTATGAACAAAAGGTACTACAAAAATGACATAGGCATTTGATGTTCAATATGAACACTGTTAATCAAATATCTCTATTTGCCCTCTGGGAATGTGACAAAATTGCACTACCAGCCCTCTTGCTACAACCTTGAGTGTGTGTTCAGGTCTGGTCAATGAGTTGTGAACAAAAGTGTTTGTAACACAATTTGAGAACTGATTTGACATTTGATCTCTTGATGAACAATATAATCATAAGTGTATGGAACTCTGAATTTCAGATTGAAGATAAGGTGGATAATAGCCCCTAGCCAACTTCAGTGGACATCAAAATCACTAAGAATTAAGCTTTTATTATCTTAAGTCACGAGATTTGGAAGTAATCAGTTACCAAAGTATCAACTAATCTATCCTGATATCCATTTATTTACATCTTAACACTCTCCATCACAAGTAAATCTAATGACACCGGCAGCACACATTGCATGCTCTACAGCACAGTGATTAAGAAGATGGGATCCAGAGTTTCCCAATTCAAATCCTGGTTTTACCGTATAGCAGCTGTGTACTTTACACAAGTTAGTGAAACTCTGAGAATTATTTTGCTCATTAGCAAAAATACAATTACATAAGTAGCTGGTCTACAGTGATAAATACAAAGACTAATGAAATAGCAAGAAAAGCTTACTCCTCTGCCAGCTGCATAGCAAGTACTCAGTAAAAATTTTCAGGTATCAATAACTCTCAACCAACTAAAGGAGGAGAGTACCCAATTCATATTTTGTTCCAACATCAGTTTTTATTCAACTACCCACTATCATAAAAACATTCATAAGCATTAATCCATAACAGAGCAGTATGTTTCCCACAATCATCTCATTTTTCTGAATTAGCTTCTCTTCTGTCTCTAAATCAAAGTTAATGAATGCTGTTATCTTTCCCTAGAATTCTTTGTTGCCCAAAATGTACCCACTACCCTTGGGAAAGTCCATTCCCAATTTTTAGGAGTTTCTTGAGGAATTGTTTCCTTATCAAAGTCTTGACTCACAGCTTAGACTATTCCATCTACTAATTACCTCTGCATGGAAGGAAGGAGGGAGGGTAGAACAAGTGATCCTGCAGCTTTCAGTGGGCTACAGGAGAAATATAAGGGTATCTAATCTGTCATGAAATCGGGCATGGTGCGAGTCTAGTGGCTAATGTCCTCACTTTGTATAGGCTGTGATCCCATATGGGCACTATTTCATGTCCCAGCTGCTCCACTTCCCTTCCAGCTCCCTGCTTGTGCCATGGGAAAGCAGTAGATGATGGTCCAAGGTCTTGGGACCCTGCATCTGCGTGGGAAACCCAGAGGAAACTCCTGACTATGGCTTCAAATCGGCTTATCTCTGGCCATTGTAGCCACTTGAGGAGTGAACCAGTGGATGAAGGATCTTTGTCTCTCCGTCTCTCTGTATATCTGGTTCTCCAATAAAAATAAGTAAATATTTAAAAAGCAGTTTTATAGACCTAACACTAGATATGATTACAAATCTATGTGAAGCTTTTACCTCTAAATGCTCTATTGTGGTGACAATTTTCCTGGATTAATTTTTTTCTTTCTGTTTATGAATAATACAATTTTCAATAAAGAGAACTTCATACTAGATCTTATTCACACAAACAAGAACATCAATAGGGCATTCTGCTTACAGTAATAATAAACTACCCTTACTTGTTTTCAACAATTTAATTAAATACAATTAACTCTAGTTTGTTTTGGCAACCTATTAATGTCACTACTGAATATAAATAGACTCATGAAAAGATTATAATTAATAAATCCTTTACACTACGGTAAAATTACTCCAATTCTGTTTGACAGAAATACTTCACAGCAATTTTTTGAAATACGTTAATGATGACAGTAAAAAAGAGATTATAGAGTTTGATCAAAGCACTCACCAAGGCTTCTACAAGGCTTTTGACCTCTTCAATAGAAAGCTGATGTCTACTGGGTATAGTTCTCAGGAAATTCTCAAACACCAATTGTAAATGTATCAGCATCTTCACCATCTTTAATCTATACAGACTGTTCTCTCATATTAACCCAATTTCCTGGTAAGAAACTGACCACTGATACTTGTTTTACTTTTCTGAATCCTTTTAAATTGTTCAGGAACATAATATTAGATTCCATGTTACTTACTGAATTCCTAAGATTTCACTTTTGCATTCACACAAAGAAGCACAACCAAAAACACATAAATAATACTCTGGAATGAACAAGTAGATTCCACTGGGCATTATACACCTGGGTGTTTTCCTTTAAATCTTTTGATTAAAGGGTAATGGCTTTCAGTAAGAACATTACAGTTAAGAACAAAACATTTGAAGAAGCATGGTTAAATAGTATAACGTACTACAAAACTAAATGCAGCAGCAAAGATTTGGGGTCATATGTTCATCTATTCAGCAAGAATTTATTAGATCTTGTAACATTTCAGATACTGTTTATGGCATAGCTGTCCTCACAAAGCTTACACCTGAGATGGGAGGCAGTGTTAAACCAGTGTTCACGCTGCAGAACCACTTCTGTTATTATTGGGTAAGTGCAGTTCTCTGTACCTAGGAGGTGGTCAAAAACACTAAATATCAGATATTAAAAGGGTTATATAGCTGGCCCTCTACATTCCATGGGGTCAACATCTACAAAACCAATGAGTCTGTACTTCACATGCACAGCATTTTTTGTCCTGACTCCTTAGACAACATAGTGCAACAATTATTTACATAGCATTTATACTATATTAGGTAATATGAGTAATCTAGAGATGGATTCAAGTATATAGGAGGATGTGCATATACTAAGTCATTTTATAGAAGGGACTTGAGCATGGCGGTATCTGGGTATTCTGAGTATGAGATGAGGGGTGTCTTCAGACAAAATCTCCTTGGATAGCTAGGGTGACTCTGCATGAAAATTAAAAGTTGTTCTTTGTAGGCTTTGAATTTGGATTGCTTGGATATAATAACTGGATATCTAAAATAAATTATGGCAACATAGTTTATCTTTTATTACACAAAATTAACTGAGAATATGAAAAGCCTCAAGTGGCTCAAAGTGGCTAGCCAGAGTTCAGATGCTGTGTCTTCATCATTAGCCACTCTGAGTATAACACAGGTGCCCTTTCTTCCTTCTTACCTGGGTTTGTTTCTGTGATCACTAGTGTATACTAGTGGTCCTCTTCCCACTTTATCACTGTTGCCTGCCCCTCTGTCTTTGTTCTGATTCCTTGGGGCTGAATAAAACCCATATTTGAACTGACTTTGACCCAACCTTGAAAGCCCAACTCAAAACCATCTCCGTCCCCTTCCCAGAATTCCCCAAATCTTCTTAGCTGAGAATGAACTTCTTTCGGCTTTAAATCCACACAGCAGCACCCCATCCGATGAGATCCCACAGACAAGTAACTTTGCATCTTAGGCATGGAGGTAGAGAAGTAGAGTTTTATAATTCTCAGAGGTCAGTACAATTGTCTAAAGACGTGCTGTCTCAAAAAGCAGTTTAGGTTCTCATGCAGCTCTTACCATTTAAAGTTTATTTAATCATAATCCATCTCATTTACTTTTTCATAATGTAATGGTTTTCATGGTATGTATTTTACAAGACTGCATGAGAGGAGGGTAGCTAAGACATTCTGGAGATAATTGACCAATCATCCCACATTAGGGATAGTCAATATTCAACCTGCAGGCCAGTATCAATCAGTAGACAGACAATGCCTGGGAAAAGGATTGAGAAAGATTCTGAAATCATATGTAGGCAGAGTGGAAACAATCATTGTGATTGATTACACAGGACTTTGACAAATAGAAGACAGGAGATTGGCAACAGACATGCCATAAATTTGCTCTTCCTTCTTAACCAATCTTGGGAGTTCCTGTCAAAAATCTGCCCTACAAATATTCACCCAGTGTCCTCAATTCTGGAGTACCTGTTCAGGATGTGGCATCTTGCATTTTCAGCTGATAAAGAAGTGTAAGAGGCTACAAAACTAAATCAACTTAATAAGGCCTCATCTGAGAAACTTCCAAATAGCATATGTTTGTAGCTTACCACGTTATTTCAGAGGAGGCTTTTTCCCCCTATGTTATATATTTTTTAATCCAACATTCTATGAAGGGTTGCTCTATAGGTACAATTTCTTCACACAACAGTGGTGTTCAAACTTTCCCCACCATAACACAATGAGGAGGTAAAATATTTCAGTCCTACCTGCTTCTATTTCCCAGCAGTAAAAATAATTAGGTGATACATTTTTGGAAAGAAGCATTTAGCATTCATTAGTTTTGTAGAATCAGATAAACCTATTAATATGCTACATTATAAAATAATAACTTATGGATAGCAAAACAAAAGAAAGATATTATGTACCACGAGATTATGATCTACAGAGTCACAAATATAAACAATGTAACTTTACAAGGGTCACTAAACAAGCCAATATTAGATTTACAACACATGCATGGTTTGATCAATAATAACACAGATTGATCATTTCCACAAGTAAAGAATGCCTTAGAACCTAGTCTTTAGGAAATACGAAAATATACAAAATGCAAATACACATCATCACAGACTATAGGGTTAACTAAAAGTCCACAGCAAACTTACAAGACAATAATAAAACAATACTAATTTCTAGGTACAAAGCAAGGAACACAATAATTGAAAATCAAGAGTAACTCAAGACAACACTTGTGATACAATGAGAATAAATTATCCTTCCCCAAATTGCATGAATTGCAATTATTTACATGCAGAAAACTTGGCAATTTTTCCAAGAACTAGAAGCCAGTTTTCTTACTAGTATAGTAAAATTGAGGAAAACTAGTAAGCCTTGATTATATGTCATTCCCAATAAAAGACCCATTCATTTAGTTGACTAGTTAATTGTCTTTATTCATATACCAAGAGAATACACATGAAATTTTATATCATTTTCCCAAAAAGAACAAAAGAAGAAACAATGTTGGGTTTCAAGTGGTTTATAAACCACTAGTGGATTGCAGACTAGATTTTAGGGACTTTACTAAAGCTTGAAATTAAGATTTCTATACAGACATCACTCTGTTACCTGTGCTTCCCTTTACTTTATAATATTTACAGGTTACTATTTTCCCCAAACTGTAACTTACTTGGGATTCAAATGAGTCTCCTGATTCGACCACTAGTTTCACTATAGTTAATGAGGTCCCAAATAATAGCCTAAGCTGCATATACGAGACAAAGATAGAGTCTTAGGCTTCTGGGTATAACTCAGGATGGAAATATGTGCAAAGATTCCCTTTGGATTCCACTCCCTTACCTCTCTCCATGCTGCTTATAATAAAGATGTTTGTTAAATTCATTAGAAACCATAAAATGTTGGTGCAGGAGATCATCTTTTCTGAGGTATAACCTGCTTGTGAAACAGATCTCTTAGCCAAATCTTCTGTCTCACCTGACATTTAAAAGGTAAGGAAATTACACAGAAAAGTTTATGTCTTTGGCTTAACAAACTATCAGATAATCTACCCCCATGAGGTCGTTCTAAGCAAAGCAGTGAATGCACTGTGTGTGCCTTGCATGTGCATATGTTGTGGAATTTCCTTAACGCCTGGCTAAAATCACTGGTTAGCTCAATCATTTTGTTGCCAGGAAGGTATCTGCCTAACCCATCTGTAAAATCATCCTGAAACTTTTCAAACTGTCTTCGTAGAAGGCTCTCTTAGATATACAATGGTGATTCTGTACTGAGTCTTGCTGTATCAGAGGAATAAATGAATAAATCACTTCCTTGGGCAGTTTAAGCCTTCATTATTTGCCAGAATATACTTCACCGTTAATGGAATATATGGATCACCTCCTTGGAGCTAAGAGCTGCAGTACAAATATTGTCCATTCCTGCCAACCCTCTCATCTGGAGCCTTGCCATTTGACAACTTCTGTGAGATCCGAAATCTCCAGCCTCTGACTCCTATTCTAGTGCATTCTGCTCACTATCATTCAATATGACAAAGGCTTAATGCAGTCCTTTTTCTCCAGAGTTTGAATTATAAAGGATTTAAAATCCCTGTGTACTTAATGCTTTCTTCATCAGTAACATTTCTTGAGCACTTACCCAGTGTTTTCAAAAGGAAGTGTCTCTAATACACAATATATTGCTGGGTTCAGCACAATTACTAAACCCTTGCCTTGCAAGTACCAGGATCCTATATTGGTACTGGTTTGTGTACCAGCTGCTGGCTCCTCCACTCCCCCTCCAGCTCCCTGTTTCTGGCTTTGGAAAGCAGCAGAGGACAACCTAAAGTCTTAGGATCCTGCACCCACATGGGAGACTCAGAAGAAGCTCCAGGCTCCTGGCTTCAGATTGGCTTAGCTCCAGTCATTTTAGCCACTTGGGAAGTAAACCAAGAGAAAGATCTTTCTCTCTCTCTCTGTTTCTTTCTGTACATCTGTCTTTCCAATGAAAATAAACAATCTTTTTTAAAAAAATGGATATATTGTTCATTTCGAGAGCAAAGAACTCTTTCACCTTCCTGGTTGGTAACTCAATCATCTCAGTCTCGGAGTACATGTGCTGCGTGTCCTCCAAAGCTTATGAGTCAATAGGCCCGTTCTGCAGCCACAGGAGTGGGAAATTTAAAAAGTCTCTGGCACGTGTGAGTATGAAGATTCAGTTAACTTAGATTTACGCTTAGGAGAAACGGAAGCAGGACTAGAAGAAAAGGTTACCAAACAGGCAGTAGAGGTCAATGTCGAGAGCTGCAGCAGCAGAAACATGGGCACTCCTGAGGATGTGAGCGGTCTCTCGCTCAGCCAGCTTCAGGCTGAGACAGGGTCCTTCTCATTGTCCTGGAAGGAACCACTGCATTGCCACCATTTTCTGTGACAAAACCATTTCTCTTTTCCCTCTCTACCTTTATTAAGTAAGATTGAGAAATCAGAAAGAAATAGTAGACGGAGAGGATTTCCTAAGTGCTTTGGTGACGTTAGCTTTGAGGAATGTGATTAGTTCATCCAAATTGTTAGCTAAAAATTCATCTTCTCTTTACACTCAAAGAAAAATAAAACCCTTGTCTGGTGATATTTTCTTTCTGGGTCACAGATGAAGTAAAATTTTCTCTTGATATTAAAACATTTGCAAACAAAAAAGGCCTTTTTGTATTTATTTAGTGAAACTTTCCCTTCACTCCCTCAATAAGACATTATTTTCTAGTCCTAACTGAAAAGATAAAAATTCATAGTGTAAAAATCTGACAGAACTGTTACTATATCTGTAAATATATAATCTTTGAATTATTTTGATGAGTAGAATTTTGAATACAAATGTTAAACAGTCAAATATCTACAAAAGGCACACATATCCATATATTTATGTTACAGAAATAATTTCATGGTTATGTTTCTCATTTTCAGATATTTCCAAATTATTATCACACGCAAAAAATAAATACACATACACAAAGACATACAAGCATTCAAGCATAGTAACTGCTATATAAGAAGATTCTACTAGATCTTTCATTTCTTCTTTCTTTAGTAATTTAACAAATATTTCCTGAGCATCTATTATGCGTCAAGGACTTCAGTAGGAGAGGTATAAAAGATGAATAATACCACAGGATTCCAGAATTATCCTGTCCCACACTTCCCCAAAGAAGTGATCTGAATAAGCACCGTAGGCGTACCCAAATTAAAAAAAAAAGTTTAGAATTTTTTTTTTAAATCAGGTTTCCAACCTGCAAATCTTTCCAGAACTTTCATACACTTAGTTGCACTACAAACCTTCAAGGAGACAACAGTATAAGCCGAATGCTTCCCCAATAGTTAATTATCAACATCTTTTCCCAAGGAGGCTTTTGGTAGAACCGTGTTTGATGAAGGATAATTAGAGAAATGCTGGCCCACATATTTGAATCGATTAGGCCCCACAGAGGAAAAGGACCTTTTGGTATTCTACTACTTAAATTTCTTCTTTTTCTTAAAACTGGAAATACTGATTTCTAGTTTTACTATTAAAACTCTCTAGAGCTAATATTTGAAACATATTAAAAAGTAATATATGCTAATATTAAAAACAAATTCCAAGATACATAATTATAAGAAATGTGAAGTCTAAATCATTTCAGCCTCTCACCGCATTTAACTATTGCTGTTAAAAGCATGTTTATATCATTTCTGACAAATTTCTTTCTGTATGTGCAAATAGGATCTTTTTTCTTCTCTCTAAGATTATCTTGAAGCAGTGTATTTTGTTCCTTGAGCTCTTTACTCAGCAATACATCATGGGAATTTTTCCACAGGAGTACAAATAAAAATATCTCATCCCTTATAATGGCTGCATGAATCCCACTGCATTGATATATACCATGATTTATTTTACCAATCCCTTTTTGACGGAGGTGAAATTCCTTTCTTCCTCTTCCTTTTTTTTTTTTTTTGCCATTAAAACCACTGTTGCAATGACTATACCTTTACCATGCATATGTCTTTTCACATCTGTCAAATAATTTCCTTACTATAGACATCTAAATATAGAACTCTAGGTCAAGATTTGCATTTTAGGAGATATGGACAAATTGTTTTCAAAAATGATATACTAATTTCAGTGTGCTCAAACTTTGAGACTATCCAAGGGGTTTAAAATGAAATGAATTTAAAATAGAGTTTAAATATCATTTTAGATGAACGTTAAGAAATTCCCAAGTGAATGTTAATGTTCTTTTCTGCCACTTACTTTTTGCTTGCCATTTATGTTTTTGCATGTCATTTAGTGCTTTTAAGTTTGAATCGATGCCACAGACTTCCACTCAAACAACTAAGAGCTTACATAGCATTGTAGTAATTGTCTAATATGTGCAAGGATTGACAGCTGCTCCTCTTTTTACTTGGTTTTCATACTTTGGGGTTCTATCAAATGTTTATAGCTACAGTTCGAGTCAAGGAATTGATGTATTATCACTAGTACCAGCTTACATCAAACAATACCTTGTCTGCTCTAAATCTCAGGCCAACGCACTAGAATTAGCAAGTTAGCACTGATATGTGTTGTTAAAAAGCCAATATCCTACCACTGTTGTTTTACATCATTTCTTTTACATGAAAATTTTAAAACAACCCATTGGTATCGTGAATGGCATTTTTGTGTATATTCCTCAGGCAGCTTTCAATAAAGTAAGTTTAAAGATATGGTTAAAAAAAAATAAGTGTGGGGCATTTAAAAGTTTTTTAGAAGTGTTTTTAAAAATTAATCTACTTTAAAATGGATAGTGATATTCTAAAAGTAATAATCAAGATACAAATGAATATCCCTAACATACATATTTTGCTAAATATAACTTTAAATTTCATCAAATATAAAATACATAGAAGATTTTCAGCGTAATATTCTTGCATATCATTTCCATAAGTCATTAAAATCATACTAATTCAAGAAAAAAAGATTCATTAGACACAATTTGTCTAGTGTAATTTATCGATATAAACCTAAATTACTGAACAACCACAAGGATCTTTTCTTGCTAAAAAAAATTTTGAGATTATTTATATTAAGTTTCAAGGACAACCTCCATACATATAAGCACCCACACATTCAAAATAAAGTAACCATTAAAACTACTATCATTATTCATAAAGTCTAAGGGAGAAAAATATTAATTCTAAATTAGAAAGTTATATTTAACCATTCATCCATTGAAACATATCACATAAAAACTGGTGATTATGAAGACTTGAAGCTGTCTATTTTAAATACCTCAAGCAAGGAAACAGGACTTCTAAATTTTCATTGTTTATTCTGTCTTTAAAATAGATGTCATCCCTATTGCTTTTACTATGAAAATAAAAGCCCACATATCCTTCAATTTGTTATGGTAACTTCCTACATCATTCCCCAAACAAAAACTTGATATAGCCAAATATTAAATTATTGAAATTAAGAATTTGTTAATCCATAGCAAATGTTACTGCTTTATGTAACTTTAAAATTCACTTTCCATTGATTGACTGTTTTAATCTTCCTTAACTTGTAACTGAAAATAAACAGTGCATTTCTAATACCATAAATATGAAAAATGGGGAGTACTTAGGGACTGCGGGCAACTACATTAAAATCAGTCAGTATTCTAGTTAACATATTTTCATTCTGTTTGTGTATAAACCTACTGCATTGAGAAGACAGATCACAAATTTACAGCCTCAAAAAACATTGTCCCGGTCTTATGTTATGACAGCAGAAACTGGCCCAAATCTCTAAGCATTTCCCCTAAAGAGGCCTGGCAGACTGGTGCCATCCAGGTGCAGCACGGTCTGCACAAGGGGAACATCGCGTCAAATTCCACTCATCTGTCAGTGTAGTGGATTATTTCATGAGAGACTGAAATTGCTGCTTGCCATTGGAACACCATCAATCTTAATGTGAAGGGGACAGGCAAGCTGCCAGTTAGAGGCAGGCCAGGAGGTCTGGGGGAGGGGCAGAGCCTTTCCTAAGCAGGTGAGAAGGCAACTGCAAAGCCTCACTCCCCCTCCATCCAGGGCTCTGAGTGAAAGGTTTGTCATGTTCCACACTTCCCAGACACTTGGTATGCGCACAGGGTCTGCCTGCTCTTGCTTTATGAAAGAGGCGATTTTTCAAGCTTAGGCAAATGTGGCGAAGCTCGGGGTCTGCCGGTGTCCCATTTTTCCTCATCATGTCACTTGTTTTAACTGATTGAAGAAAATAAGATTATGTTTTTTCCTTTTTGCTCATTTATCCTGCTATTTCTTTATTTATTTGCTTATTAAAGGGTGGACTGTCACAGATAACTGGCCCTGATTTCTCTCTTATTTTCATACACATTTCATTAGTGTCCCTGAAGATTTAAGACTCTCCAAGGAAAACGTCACAACTCTCATCAACAAAAGCATATTTTTATCCTGGAAATCAAAACAGAAGATTGCATTAAAGAGTCTGACTGAAATAATCTGGAATATTGCTATGACCAAGATATATCACTTTAATCTCTGTAGCTATTGTTGAAAACCCAAGAAAGTTGAATAAACTTATTGCATAGAAACATTGGACTTTCAGTTTAATATCATTTTAAACTTTCTGTATCTAGAAGGGAGTTTTTATAGTTTTCTTCATTTCATTTCAGCAATGAAGCTGGGATGGAGCTCAACTCAAATGCTTAAAGCGGTGTCAAGGCTGCAGTTCATTGGGGCTATGGATCAGCAATGCATTGATGATATAAGCAAATGCTAAGGAAGATGATAGAAAAGGTAAATAATTAAGTTTAAGATTTCAATCAGAACCTGCTGATACGTTTCTCAGTTGAAAATCATGCGATTTTAGTAACAAGCCTTACAGAAACATGAGTTGACTTATTAAAATAGCCATTACCCCCAACAAAAAGAAACCCACATATATGTTAGCTGATGAATGGAAGCAATGAATACAAACGCTTATTGCACAGCCCACGGTATCTATTTCATGACTATATGCACAGAGTGTAAAATAAGACACACAGCATTTGGTGGTAAGTTCTAGCCATATACCACACGGCTTCAAAAACAAAAGAGCTCGAGAAAAAAATTTAAAACATAGCTTTTTGTTTGTTTTTCTAGCTATGTGGATTATGGGCTGTGTGCACAGTGTAACTTCATTCTTTCAACAGCCCCAACTTAGAGGTTGGCAGCCCGTCGCAGTGAGGATCACGGTCGTTCCTGGTACTTAGCAGAACCTGAGACCCTCGTCGACTTCACGAAAATTATTTCACTCACACTTTCACCGGGTCTGCACACGGGAGATAGTGCTCTGAGGAGCAAAGTCACCTGCTCAAGGTCATGTCAGCAATGTTAACTGACAGTGACCTAACGGTAGCCAGTCCTGAGCTCTGCCATGCCTCCTCACCACCTGTCACTCGCCAGCTCTTTGCAAAGTCATTTCTGGAGTGAGTTTCAAGTTCAAAGGTCAGGCCCATGAACGGAGATAATGAAAGTTCGCATACATCGTGTAAAGGTGCTCACATTCCCTCTGAGGCTACCTGGGGTGGTCATCCTATGCAGAAACGGGACTCCCCTCTCCCCAGCCCCTTGCCCTAACCCCGCTGTGGTCATCACTCTGGCAATAAAAACAAACCCTCCTGCCTCCCAGTGGCTGCTGAGGGCTGTATAGTCTCAGACACATCACTCAGCCTCTCGGAACTTGGGTTTCTCGGCAAAAGCAGTGAAATGGTGCACTCCGTAACACAGGGTGAACCCAAACAATGAATGAATGCCATTAACCCTGAAAAGCCCTTGCCTACAGTTTTCCCTGTGACTATTTCTTTTCAGGATCTATTCTATTGTTGGAATATCAACGAATGCAGATTTCGCGCGTTATGTTCATGTAGCCACTGAACTTTTTACCATAAAGAATAGATTCGCGTTTCGGTGACTGGAGGTAACTGGGCGACCATCAAGTCTACCTGCCTTTTTCCTCCACCTCAAAGCGCCCAGGTCTGGCGCCCGAGGCAGAAGCTGCGGCGCGGGGCAGGCGCAGGCGGAGCGGTTTCCATGTCCACCTGCAGGGGCACCCGCGCCGCCGCCCTTCCCTACCCTACCCAGGGCGTAGGCACCTAGAACTGGCAGGGCTGGGACAGAGGCAGCCCCTCGCCTCAGCAGTACCCAGGTCCTCCTCAGCCCCTCTACCCGGACCCGCTACTTTTCCAACGCGGACCAGGCTGGCGCCTCGGCCAGCAACGCGGAGCTTGGAGCGCGAAGCGGACCCGCCGCGGGAGGTGGGACTGCACCCGTGCTCTGCTGAGCCTGCCTCTTGCCTGAACACAGAATCCAAGAATACCATCGGCGCGTTAAGGGTGTTGTGTGGAGCAGCCCGGGCTCGCACCGCAGGAGGAGGCCTGGCGGGAGTTGGAGACAGGGAGGGCTGGCTGGGACCCTTCGCGAACTGAGGATCCTGGCGCACAGCTGGTCCCTGGAGGCCAAGGCTGGTGGCCGGAATCGAGGCTGGGATGGAACTGAAGGTGATGCGTGCAATGCAAAGGCTAAACAGAAAATGGAAGGAACCCTCCCCCTCTCTCCTGGGAGGTACAGTAAAGAGAAAAGGCTCGACAGGTACAAGAACAGAGAAAGATCCCAACGAAAGCGCGAGCCGAGACAGAATACAGACTTGGAACGGAAGAAAACCAACTGCATCTGGAACTGAAATTTCCTTGTGGGAAAAAATAAACAGAAAAGAAAAGCAGAAAACAAAGAGGAAAAAATCAAGCAGGAGTTGTTCTTTGCAACTGCGAAGAGGGGAAACAAAAGCGACTGGAGCATATTGCACGGACAAAGTGAAGCAACCGAGAAACAAAAGGAGGCCCGAGGCCCACTAAACCACACCAGCAATAGTAAGTGACCTTTTCATTTCTTTTGCACGAACAACTTGCTTCCAAAGTTTGGAGCCTGACAACTTTACACAATCCCTAAGACACATACAGAAATTTAGTAAACACTTCAGGTAAAAATGAATCCCAAGCACAGACACACAAAGATGATAGTTTTTGCCCCTTACAGACAGTTCAAGTTTTTAAAGTTACCCCCAGGTTTTGCAGTACATTCTGCTATTGGCTAAAGCATCCCTAACAGATGACTTCAACTTTTGAGGGATGTAGACGTGGATGGGAAATCAATCAGGTGAGGAGGACATTCATAGAAACACATCCAAGGTATTTCAATGCTCACCCCCACCCCTAAAGCATCCAGTTAGCAATGCTTCTTGGAGTCCACAGGCAAGCTGCCAGGACTCCACCACTTCCCATCATCTGTATTCGACCATCTGTCAAGGAACCAGTGGTGAGACTGGAGGAAGCTGCTATGGAGCCAGCTCCCCACTTACCTGGTCTGTGCAGGTGGTGCTGCTGGAACGTGTGCTGGAGAGACCCTTGGCAGAGCAGCATCGCACAAGCACTTATCCACAAGTACAGGACCCACGACATCGCCGACACCATGGCCATCCTCTAAAGAAAACATCAGACAGGAAAGGTTACCCCTGCCTCAAGTTCCAGCTCAGTCAGCTTCGCTGTTGCAGGAAGGAAGGTTTCAGACGTCATGTTCTTGGCGACTTCTCGAGCTAGAATTAATGATCAGCAGAGGTCATGCCACAAACTGGGACAGAAAACCTATTCCAGGACATCATACATTCATTTTTAAAATTCCATACAACAAAACCCCAAGGATCGCCAAAATACAAAAATAAACTTTTTCAGGCTCAAGTAGTTTGGAGCATTATATGCTGGTTCAAGATTCTATTTTGTACATGGATTTTCATAGCTATGCCAGGCATTAAAAAGCTACAAACTCCTGTTCATTCTAACTTAATTTCAAGTCTGACATAAGCCTGGAAGGAAAGTGTGTGTGTGTGTGTGTGTGTGTGTGTGTGTGTGTTTCTTTTAAATTCTACATTCATGAATTTTTAATTCAAGGCTGTCTTCTAAACTAAGTAATCAGTTTTCAGCAGCATGTTGTCATCTTCTGATAGAACCGATCCTTTTGGCTGGACTTAAAGTCAGACGGAATTGTCTTGAGCCAGAATGAGTTCCAGAGGCAAGATCTATGCCTCTGTCCTAGAGCGAGCCACAATTGACAATATTGCTTTGCCTCCTCAGACTCCACAGCAGCATTTGTTGCATGGTGTTAATGAATATGCATGTACAGGTGGTGTATATATTTATGGATGAACATATACCTTTTCTCAGGCACTGAAACTTTGAAAATCTTTTCTGCACCTCTGTGGATGTTAGCAGCTACAGAGGCTCAACTGCGCTACATATTGTCCAATTTCTCAAACAACACCTTATACTGCATTTCCTATTGCCAAATTAATCAAACTTGAAACATCATCCTTATTCAGCCAGTGGTAGAGAGGCATTATCTACGGGAGGAATCGACACAACTACATGCTTTTCTCTTAGGTGGACAGAGGGCTTTAGACTTGAGATGGGGTTTTTTGCTGTTGTTCCTTTGCACTGATACATCATTCCCCTTCAAGATTTTCAATTACACAAGGAAAAGCCAGGAGTGACCTCCCAGCGTGGTTTCTTGATTCAGGGAAATTTGCATTCTTTCAAAAGCTGTTATGTTCGGAAAGCAAAAATTCACATTATATACACATGTATACACATAACATTGGGTAATTTGTGGGTTTTAGGAGAATGATACAGTCTTTGGGAAGGGTTTGAGGACTATTGTAGATAAAGACTGACAACTATAATTAAGTGCAGAGTAGGAAAGCACTATTTTTGACAGCATGGTGCCATTCCTGCCCCAGCCTGTGATTTGGGAAGATCAGTCACTTTCTAATTAGTTTCACTGCCCACCATTTACTTTTGTGTACAACATACTTTGTCTCTTTGTTTTCAGAGCTGTCAGGATAATGTAGCTGCATTTCTTTCAGTCAAGAGAAAAAGCAGCACCCCTCTTGTGAATGCATTTTTGAAGCCTTTAGAACCACTCTGAAAATTATAAAAATTACAGAATGACTGGTGCATGCATTTACTTCTTGTGAATCACAGTTAAAATGCCCTAGGAATCATTAAAATAAACTTAAGGGAAAAATAGTCTACCCCAATCAAAACTGAACAGTTCTTCAGTGACTCTGCTTCCTTTCGCTCGTTTTTTTCACCCACATACATCTTAGCACCCAAGAAGATGACTGTGATGTGATACTGGCAGTATCCCCACCTCCCATATTCTTCTCTTTGTCCACCCACTTAACTTTCTTTAATTCACAGCACTCCTGTGTCTGGCTTTCACGGCTTCCTCTCTAATGGAGAGGTTGTCTCAGTGTTTTCCCCAAATAAAGCAGCCAGCCTTGCACAGTTCTCAAGGTTTCACTGAGTCTGGTTCAGATTTGCTTTCTGAATCTGAAATCTAGAAAGAGACTTCTTACCTGAAAAATCCAGCCAAAAGAAGAGTACTCTAGTAGTGTTCATTGGAAAGATCTAACACTTTTTAAAATCCATCTGTGTCACAATTTCAGATTAAAAAAAGAAAGAAAGAAAAGCTAGATTCCCAACAATCTTCTCTATCAAGATTTTAAAAAATGAGTAAGTTTTCTTCTTCTAGTCCTATTTCCACAGTAAAGAAGACATCAGGTTCATTCAGACTGTTGTCAGAAAAGGAGCCAGGGTTTGAGCAGTAGAAACCTTGTCATTTTCACCTTTAAATAATCTCCTGGCGTCACCTCTGCCTGAAGAGACTTTTGAAGTGGTGGTGAGAGAAATGTGCAGTCTCCAGATGGGAATCAGTTGAGCTACTGCTGGACCATCCCCACTCCAGTGCTTCAGGGCAGAGTAAGGCAGTGCAGTGTAAGAGCAGGGCTGCTGTACGGTGCTGTAAGTAGCAGTAATCTGTTTCAATACATCCCTCCTCTCTAAAGTATCACATGTCTTAAAGTGACATTACCCTCTATTACAGCTACAGCGAATTGTAATACCTGCCCACAACTCTCCAACAAGTCAAGCAGTGCTTTAACCCTATCTTGCCTGAGGGAGTCTGCTACAAGTTTTACTGATACCATTTATTTGTCAAAAGAATAGACAGGAAGCAAAATGAATTTTTTTAAAAAGCAATCTGCAAAATATTGATAGTATTAATGGTGTTAGACTTCTAACAGGAAAGTGAAGCAGAAGCCATTTCTTGCTTCTCAGTGTTCTTTGAGCCAGCAAGTTAAACACAATTATGTTTAGGTTTGTGGCAATTTCTGTCTGTTGACTGCTTTGGCAGCTGAGTCTGAGAAGGGAATAAAGCTGGAATACAATAGGGATGTTTGTAGGTATACACCCAATAAAAATCTACTGAGCTTTTGCAATGTATTTCATAAATAAAAATACGGCATTTTCACTACTGAAAGTGGTTTTGAATGCAGAAATATGCCCAAGGCTCTGTCAAAATTTTTGCTGTCCTTCAAATAATGCTGGGATAGGGGTAGGGGGACACTCAGAAGTTCAGGGTCTCATTTCTAGTACTATGGTCTCAGACATTTCTTTAGAAGATTAGTGTTATCCCACCTATGCTTCAGCGATACATGTAAAATAACCTCATTTCCAGTTTAATTTTTTTCTATTTACCCGAGAGGCAGAGAGACAGAGAGATAGACACAGAGAGATCTCATTCACTGCTTCACTGCCAAATGCATGCATCAGCTGGGAGTGGGCGGCCAAAGCTGAGATCCAGAAACATAAGCTGAATCTCCCACGCAGGTGGCAGAAACCCCATTTAAGCCATTACCCCTGGCTATGAAGGTGCTCATTTTCACAAAGCTGGGATCAGGAGCTTGTGCCAGAAATTGAACCCAGGTTCTCCAACATGAGATGTGTGTATTTTAATCATTAAGTTAAACATCTATCTTAGTTTCCATTTAGAGATTACATTAGTAGTAGGTATCTGACATGCTCAACAAATTGCTATGTAAATCATATGTGAAGCACCTACTATGTGTTAAGTGCTTGGTGACAAGGAGAATATAAAATGGAAGTGATCCTCATTCCTCTACCACAGATCAAACAATTTCTTCTTTTGTGTTGCTTTTAAAATGGAAGTCACTGTTGTAAGATTTCTTTCGATAAAACTTCTCAAGTCATCAAAATAGTCTCTTGCCTTTTCAAACATGTTACACAAGAAAGGTTTGACACACTGATTCTCTGGAAGTCATTATGTATTCTCCTATGACACAAAGTTAAGAGAATGAAGGATACTTCATAGTCCTCTGGCTTTCTTCATGGACTTCCATGTGAACAAAAATTACACGTCATAACTTTATTTAGTGAAACAACAGTTTACGAAAACTTACTAGTAAACTGATTTCAAAACAACAGAAGATGTTTCTTTTGCAGTTAAACACAAAAATGCCAAACTTCTAATTGGTACTTCACATCTTCGTAGTTCATTACTGTTTTGCTAGTAAACACAAAACTTTACAGTAACTCTCTGGTATAAAGATAAGAATAGCCATAGTAGCAACAGCTAATGTTTACTAAAACTTCACTTTGAGGCCAGAGTGGTGGCATGAATGCTAATCTTCTGCCTGCAGTGCTAGCATCCCATATGGGCACCATTTCATGCCCTGGCTGCTCCACTCCTGATCTCACTCCGTGGACCTTAGTGACAATGTAGGAGACACGGAGGAGGGTTTAAATCAGCTCAGATCCAGCCACTGCCATCATTTGGGGAGTGAACCAGAGGATGGAAGACCTCTATCTGTCTCTCCTTCTCTTTCTGTCAAATCTGCCTTCAAAATAAAATAAATTTTTTTTAATATCCTCACCTTGGATGCCTCTGGGATCCCATAGGAGTGCAGGTTCATGTCCTGTCTGCTCTACTTTCCATCCAACTGCCTGCCTGTGGCCTGGTAAATCTTATGGGAGAACCAGAAAAATCTCCTGGCTCCTACCTTGGGATTGGCTCAGCTCTGGCTGTCTCCGGCTACTGCAGCCACTTGGAGAGTAAACCAGTGGATGGAAGATCTTTGTCTCCTTCTCTCTGTTAATCTGTCTTCCCAATAAAGATAAATAAATCTTTTTTTTAAAAAACTCCACTTCACTGTATGATAGCTCTATACCGCAGAATGCTTTATAAAATGTAATTTGACCCTTTTTACTAATCGCATAAGATAACTATTATTATCTCTATTTCATGAATAGGCAATGAGAGAAAATAGGAAAGTAAAAGAATTTGTTCCAAGTAATACATTACTAAGTAATACAACAGATTTCAAGTCTAAAAGGTCTGGCTCAACAACCCATCTCTTAAAGCCACAGATAAAATACTTAATGGACAAACAATAATTAACAGCAGTGCATTTTCTTGTCTATTTAGCATCAAGACACTCAAAAATGTTATTAGTTACCTTCTCTAAAGGTACAGATTACACCAGGCACTTGAATTATGAAAGTGAATAAGGTACTCTTTGCCCATGATTGCTTTTGACCGTTATAGTGTGCTAATGAACTAAAATGAAAGAAGGTTCTCAAAGGCCACCATTTTTTAACCTAAAACCATTATTCTTTCCATTTCTGGAGCTCAAACTAAGGGTCCACCCAGTTACTTATCTAAAATTCAATTCTACTTAATAGACTAGGAGTATCAACTAATAGGTTATTGCAAGGCAATCTACAGACATTATGGAAAATTAAAGAAAAATAGACTGGGGAAAAGAGTTGCCTTAAGCGACATTCTACACATGAAACAAAAATACCAATTTAGTTCGATTTTTCCTTTTCTGAATACCTCACAGTACATTGCACCTAATGATCATTTGTCTTTAATGTAACCATGACACTGGTATTTAAGGGCGTTTAATCCTTTTCCTATCTCAGATCAAAATTGCTCTCATACTTTCCATACACATTGGACCTTTCCAGTCTCTGACCGTGATGAGATTACATATTCTGATCAATTCCTGTTTGCGTAGATAAAATTTTGAATGATGGCACCCAGCACAGTAACCTAGCGGCCAATGTTCTCGCCTTACAGTTGCCAGGATCATATATGGGTGCTGCTTCTAATCCTGGCGGCCAAGTTTTCCATCCAGCTCCCTGCTTGTGGCCTGGCAATGCAGTCAAGGACGGCCCAAAACCTTGGGACCCTTTACCTGCGTGTGAGACACAGAAGAAGCTCCAGGCTCCTGGCTTCGGATCAGAGCTCATCTCTGGCCATTGCAGGCACTTGGGGAGTGAATAACTGGCAGAAGTTCTTTCTCTCTGCCTCTCCTTCTCTCTGTATATCTGATTTTCCAATAAAAATAAAATAAATCTTTAAAACAAATCCTGAATGATGAAATGTTAGTAGAACTGATGGTGTCACTGGAGTACTGCATCTCTGAAGTCATATCCTCCAGATCTCTTTGCTCCTGGAACAAGGACTGCTTTAATTTTGGATCCTTGAGAACCTAAGTTGAGTAGAGCCCCACCCGTAGTCCTGTGCCAAACCAGGACAGATGCACATGGTGAATAAGAAAAAGTTGTTTGTTTAGGCAACTGAAATGTGGGAGTTATTTGTTATTGTCGCACAACCTAGACTATCCTGACTAATGAAGACTTCAACCTGTATTATTCATCTATTAATTTAATTTTCATGTTGCATGCTTGGTCGGGAACCATGATAGCACTCTACATACCAAAGTTTCTGTCTTCACAGAGCATACTACAACAGAACTGCAGTGAAGAATTTCTTTTTTGCTATGGCAGTAATAAATCCAAAGCATTGGTGATCACAGCAGGGACACCTTAAGTATTCTCCTGTTGTTGAGTTTTTTTTTCTTAAGATTTATTTACTTTTATTGGAAAGGCAAGGTTACAGACAGAGGTGATATAGAAAGAAAGATCCATCCACTGGCTCACTCTCCTAGTTGCTGCAACCACCAGAGATGAACCAATTCGAAGCCAGGAGCCAGGAGTTTCTTCTGAATCTCCCACATGAGCGCAGGGTCCTAAAAATTGGGCCATCCTCAACTGCTTTCCCAGGCCACAAGCAGGGAGCTGGATGGGAAGTGGAGCATTTGAAACATGAGATGGCGCCCATATGGGATCCTGGCAACTGCAAGGCGAGGATTTAGCCACAAAGCTATTGCACTGGGCCCCACCTTAGGATTCTTGTGAGCAAGGAGCTATATGCCAATCACTCACATAAGCCAAAGTCATGTGCCACACAGCATCTTCATGACAAAAGTTAATAGCATCATGGTTTTAGTCCATACACTTTCATATTGAAGACACTTCAAGTACTTGGATGTTCAGAACATGCTCCAAGCTAAACTAAAGACACATGTATTAAGCAAACTATAAATTACACATTTGCACATTAGTGTATTTAAAAAGAAGAACGAAAATAATATCCACTGGAACTTCCACATAGAGATCCACCTTTATACAGAAGAAAGGCCCCATGAGAGTAAATGAAGGTTTAAGTTGGAACGCTCAGCGTACTTCAATAATTAAGGCTATTCAGCCATCTGCCCTGCATAATAAAAATCAGATGGGAGGAATGGAGGACAGATGTCTCTATGAGGTAGAAACCTGGAGGGAGAAAAGCAGTGGTGGGGGGCAGAGAAGCAGAGATATTACATCACATGAGACACTGAGGAAGAGAAGAACCAAAGAGATCAGAAATGCCAATTGGGGTTTGCTTGGTAGAAAATTACATATGCAATTGCATGCTTTCCACAAATGATTATACAAGTGATTTCTGCTGTGGTTAATTTCCTCTGGAAACACATTGAAGAAAATGAATCCTACTTCTAGGCCACAAGTACCACACTGCACTTACTCAAGGATAGAGAATCCCTCACTTGCCTTATGTCAACAATTGTCATTTCTAGTCATTTAAAATGAAATCTGTCCTTAGTTCACTTTAAGATCAGGCCATTTAATCACTGGGCAAATTTTAACTCAACAAATGTGCAAAAAAGAAAATGTGACACATGCAAAATTTTATTTCGATATTGAAAAAAACTAAGAGGAATTTAAATAAATTACATCTGGACTGAGAAAGATGCCAAGTTTCAATCCAATGCAAATTAAAATGCTTTAGCTGTACACCATTTGAATCAATTCTAAGTATTTCTTGAAATAGCACACTTTGGTTGTGATTTCACAGTCCTGATAACGTTTTCTTGTTCCATTTCAATTGGTTAATGAAAATTAAGCCATGGATCAAAGCCTGATTGGGATGGCACATATCTCTATTCGATCTGCCTTTGAAACACTGAAGCCCATTTTTTCTTTCCTGTAGTCACTGGGACTACCAATAGGCCAGTTAACAATGTCTACTTGAAGTGCAAAAAGAGAATCTAAGTGGACAAAGATGATGACAACACTTATATTCACAATCATTTGGAAGGGAAAGAGAGTAGTTTTTTTTTATGTATCAAATACTAAGCCAAGTTTTTATATGCAGTGTTTCATTTAATACTCAAAAGCATTAGTAGCTTTATATTATAAGGGTATCCATTTTATGTGTGAAAAAAAAGAATTCCAGAGAAATTGAGCAATAGAATTATAGTCATTCATAACTGTAAGAAGGCTAAACAACCATGGTTCAGACTCATTTCTGATTCCTAGAGCTTAACTTCTAAGGAAACAAATTCAAGGCAAACAATATTAATAAGAAACAATAAATTTTACATAACAAGTACAATACACAATGCCAAGTTGGTTAAATAAGATTAGCCAGATGTGAAACTAGAACATGAAATGCATGACAACTGATATAGGAAAAGCACTGTTTAAGTTTTCTAGCTCTAAGAGTGAAGAAGGAAAATTCTTTCTTAAAAACCCAAAGCTTCTGTAAGACTTTAAAAAAAAATCACTGATAGAAAATAAGCAAAGCAAGTGAGAAGGAGTAAATGATTTTGTTATAATGATAATTAATCCTATTATTCGAATCAGGATGTGTTAAAACAAAATATTTCAGTAAGTGTAAGAAAAAGAAAATGGCAGACAAGATTTTTCTTTGACTGGAAGAAAAGATAACCTTCATGTAAGAGCCTTATTTTTCACCTCTAACGGCCTATCTCCACAATTACTTTATCAACCATAATTCCTCTTTGCTTATCTCATCTGTCTTCCAAGCAGAAGAAAAAGAGAGTAAGGTCATTTCTTTTGTACTTCCACTTCTCATCTCCTTTATCCTCCTTGTAAGACAGAAAGAAAGCTGAAATCACAACAGTGTCATCTCTTTCTCTCTAATCAAAGGGTAATGAATACACTGGTATGTTAAAAACCAAACTGTATCTCTCCTATAGGGATATAAGCACATAAAAAACAGGAAAATTATTGCTTTGGACATAATAAAAATAATAATACTATACCTTTGGCTTATAAAAATCTCCCAATCTATAACTGGACCAAAGACCTTTTTGATCTAAAACACAACCCTTTACCGCCTCAATGATTTGGGTAAGAAATGAAAATTCTTCCCTATTGTCCTTTCCCTGGATGTACACAAGTTACAACTTCTAGTTAGCTCTACTTCGTGTCTATGCTTCAAATCACTCCATTCTCTCCCTCTCCATTCAAACACTCTTACCCAGACCAAATTCTTTTTTCTACTATGAATTATGGCAACACTTCAATTAAAAGAACTGAGAAAAGTTTAGTAGTGTTCAGCAGGAAAAGGCTTGCAGAACTGGGCTGCATCATAGATCATATCTGGATTATTCCAAATTCACTATCATTACTACTTTCACATATGCAATATATTTATGTCCAGAAAACGCAGGAGGCATGCAGTGAAAAACCCTGATTAGTTCCATTATACAGCTCTCTTACATGGGCATGCTATGATGAGACATTTGCCTTATTTCCATATAGTTTGATCAGTTGGCAAATTGTGACTGAAGTTTCACTACATGTTTGTCTGAGATTGCTTGGCTAATTGAGGATAACCTTGGTTTGGGTTACAACTGGTTTACTTAAAAAGCTAGTTCATTGTGAAGAGAGAAAGCTTTAGGTGAAGCATTATCATATAGCCCAAGTGAGAACAATATGATTTAGGTTTAATGTTTTCCTAACTGATCTAGTTTTCTCACACCTAATGAACATGCTACTGCTGTTACTATAATCTTTTCAGTGCCTTCTCATTGAGCCTGAAAAAAAGTTCAGATTCATGATCATCATTGACAAGGCTCTCTGGATGAGCTGGTCCTCCCCTATGCTATACTCTAATGTTATCTCTTACACACTCTACTACACTCTCTTTGGTCCTTTGAAGGAGAAGGAAACTTTTCCTCACAATCCTTGTCAGTTGCCCCAGAATAGATGAGGCCACCATGCTTTACACTCTTGTGACCCTTGTGACATCTTTCTGTAGCCTTAACTACCAGTGTAAATAGCTATTTCTGAAATCACTTGTTTAATATCTGCATTATCTTTCTTTAGAATCAGTGTGAAAGGAGAATAAGCGTCATAGTCATTACCGCATCTTTAGAATCTAACATGCTGCCTGACATACAGTAGGTGATTAAAGGTTTAAATGGAAAACAAGGAATGAATTGAAATACTGGGAATGACATTGTGGCAGTAGTATTTTAAATCAACAGTTGCAATACAGGCATTCCATTTCACAATTCTGGCTACTTCGTTTCTGATCCAGCTTCCTGTGAAAGAACTGAGAATGCAACAGAAGACTGCTCAAATCATTGCAGCCCTGCTGCTCATGTGGGATAGCTGGATGGAGTTTCTTGGCTTGGCCTGGCTATTGCGGCCTTTGTGTAGTGATTCAGCAAATAGAAAATCTCTTTTTCACCTCTGCTTCTACCAATGTTGAAGATTTATTTTATTTCTATTGAAAGGCTCAGTTACAGAAATAAGGAGAGATAGAGAGAGATCTCTTCCATCTGCTGATTCATTCCACAAACAGACAATGGCTGAAGTAGAGCTGATTTTTTTTAAAGATTTATTGATTTTTATTGGAAAGGTAGATATACAGAGAGGAAGAGAGACAGAGAGGAAAATCTTCCATCCATTGGTTCATTCCCCAAGTGACCGCAATGGCTGGAGCTGAGCCAATCAGATGCCAGGAGCCAGGAGCTCTTCCGGGTCTCCCACGCAGGTGCAAGGTCCCAAGGATTTGGGCCATCCTCTACTGCTTTCCCAGGCCACAGGCAAGGAGCTGGATGGGAAGCGGGACTGCCAGGATAAGAACCAGTGCCCATACGGGATCCCGGTGCATATAAGGCGATGACTTTAACCAGTACACTATCAAGCCGGGCCCAGTAGAGCTGATCTTAACCCAGGAGCTATGAGCTTCCCTGGGTCTCTCCTGTGGATGTAAGACCTGGAGTATGTCAGTCATCTTCATGGGTTTTCCAGGCTCTAAGCAGGGAGCTGGATCAGAAGTGGAGTAGCCAGGACAAAAACCAGGCCCCATGTGGGATGTCAGTGCCACAAACAAAAGCTTAGCCTACCATACCATGGCAACAGCACCACAAAAATATTTTTAAGATACTAATCCACCATCAAAATAACATGTTTAATAAACTATTAGAAAAAATGAATAGATTTTGTGATACTTCTCCATGTAATTTACAAGTCCTTTTGGTAGTAAATACATTCATTTATAAAGTGATAACACATACAAAACGACTGTGTTACCTAGAAGTCAATTGCTAGGACAGTGAGGAAACTGACCCATATGAAGCTTGAAATTGTACCTGTTCTACAACTAAATTTGTGATGGATGTTTTTATTTGACTAGAAAAATAAAAATGAAACAATCCTAAATTTCCAGTCCTTGTTCTCAGCATTTTTATACTGAAATATGATGCCATGTCTCACAGCTGAAACATGAACACTGAAACAGTCTACAGTGCTAAAATTTCAAAGAAATCTCTCATTTAGGTCATCCGACTGAACCTAGAAAAGACCTCCCAAAGAGTGCTGGTCCAGCCTCTCCTTCCAATATTACACAAAGACTCACGTCAAGGGAAGAAGCACAGATGAGATTAGAATACAGGCTTCCCAATCTGATCTCTTTCTATCTTACCTCTATTCCTCTGAAAATCTGTAATATCCAATTATTGCTGGCAAACAGTAAACATTTTGAGTTACTTAATAATAATTGCTATAGTTTGAATCTCTCTCCTAAAGCCATTGTGAGTTTAATGGACGTCACAGGAGCAGGTGGAACCTTTAAGAAATGATTATATGCTGGATCAACTCATTCATGTATTTATAAATCAATGGGTCATCTTGAGAGTAGCATGTCATGACAAACAGTTTAACTCTGTCTTGTTTCAGCCCTTCTTCTTGTGTAACGGTGTGTATCACCTCAGAACTCAACAGAGTCCTCAACAGTAAGAAAACACTCACTGAGCAAGGCTTCTAAGGCTTCAGGACAATGAGCTGACTAAGCCATTATTTTTATAGATAACCAAGTTTGTGTTATTCATCTACAGTAACATGCAATGTACTAACACATTAAGCTTCTAGGATGCAGACATCATAAAAAGGAAGTAGCCACTAGGCCACGCCGCTCTGACTTTGTAATAAAAATAAAAAATAAACCTTTAAAAAAAAAAAAGGAAGTAGCATGTGATTGATTACAATTAACAGAAAAGGAACCACTAAAATATAATTCACACCAGAATAATGAATAAAATAAGATGTGTGATTTCTTACAGGGTGAATACTCACAAAGGTGCCCTTCTCCAAGTAAGTTTCATTCAACAATTCCATGAAGTCATCAAGGACACAACTCATTTTAATTCTCTCTGTCTTCCAAGATATATATTCATTCCAAGGTAAATATTACCTCATCTTGGACAAAATATGGCTGCCAACAGATATTTGCACTCTGTGTTTCCTCAACTACATATCGGCAAGGAGACTGGTTTGAGAATATCTCACTTAAGCAAGATTATTATACTTTCCTAGTTTCCCCTCAGTAAATCACTTCTCAACCTAACTTGATTCACTTGCCCGACTTTCATTCAGTTACCATGATTATGTAAAAAGGGTATTGTTAGGATCAGAGCTGCAGCAATGCCCTGCCCTATAATTCACAAGAATGCCAGCAATTGCAAAGAATAATGCATGCAGTAAAGTATGGTACATAAAGAAAAATTATAGTAATTAAGAGAAAAGAAGAATGGATGGAGTTGGCTATTGTAGCAATATTTTCATATGTACTTGCAGGTATAAAATATTTTGATAGTTTTATATATCTCTCCTAATTAAAATATGTTCATATTTTAAAAGGTTAACAAAAAACAGAAAATTAAGATGAAATATTTAAGATGCCCTCTACAATCTGTTACACAAAAGCTACCAGTATTCACATTTCTACACATTTTGTATTTTAATTGATATATAAAATTATACATATATGTATAGGAAAACATGATGTCTTGATAAAAGTGTATACTATACAATGATATATTTGGGTTAAACATAACTATCTCTTCCAACAACTGCCATCCATACTTGGTTGAAAACATTCAAAATCTCCTCTTGTAGCTTTTCATTTAATATATGATACATTATTGTTACTCCACTGTACAACTGAATCGCAGAGCTTTGTCACCTATCTAACTTCAACTTAGGACTCGTTAATCAACTGTCCCAGTCCTTTTTTCCCTACTCCTCCCCAGGCTCTGGTTACTACTCTACTCTCATTTTCTATGAGATTAATGCTTCAGATTCCAGACTTGGTATCATTAGGTGCTTTTTTTTTTACCTTTTAATATCACTTAACGTGATGTTATTCATATTGCAAAAACAGCATCTCATTCATTTAGAGGCTAAATGGTATTCCAGGGGTTGTGTGTGTGTACATTTAGATCATATTTTCTGTATCCAGCAACTGATGAGCACTGGGCGTAGTTCCATTTCTTTGCTATCATGAATAGTACTCAAATAAGCATGTAACACAGATATCTCTTTGACAGTTCCATTTGAGTTTCGTTTTTAGCGTGGGATTTCCCCCCATACTGTTCTCCATAAAGGCTGGGAAAATTACATTGCTCATAACAATGGGGAAGGTTCCCTTTATTCCATATCCTCATCCGCATGTGTTATCATTTCTCTTTTTTGAAGTAGTGTTCTAACTGGAGTAATACTTCATCATATGTTTCATATGCATTTCCTTGATGATTGCTATGCTGTAATTTTTCATATGGTTTTGACTACTTCTATGTTTTTCTCTGCGAAATGTCTATTCAGAGTTATTGCCTATTTCACTACTTGTTCCTGTGCTACTGATTTTGGTTTCCTACATATTCTGGTCATTAACATCTTCACAGATGTATAATTTGTAAACATTTTCACTCATGCTGTAGGTTGTCTTTTCTTTCACTTTCTTCTTTCCTTTGTTATGTATAAGTTACTTAGTTCCAGGAAACCTATACAAATAGTTTTGCTTTTCTTTCCTTTGCTGTTGGGTCATATCCATATAATCCTTTTCTAGTCAAACATCCCTAAGAATTTCTCCTCTGTTTTCGCTAACAGCTTTGTAGTTTCAGTTCTTACATTTAGATAATTCAACCGTTTAGGGTTGATTTCTTGCGCTATGAAAGAGGAGTGTAAGTCACATTTTTAAAATTTTATTTATTTTTATCAGAAAGGCAGATGTACAGAAAAGAGGAGAGACAGAGAGGAAGATCTTCCGTCCATTGGTTCACTCCCCAAGCGGCCACCACAGCTGAAACTGAGTCAATCCAAAGCCAGGAGCCCGAAGCTTCTTCCAGGTCTCCTACATGGGTGCAGGGTCCCAAGGCTTTGGGCCGTCCTGCATTGCTTTCCCAGGCCACAAGCAGGAAACTGGGTGGGAAGTGGGGCTGCCAGGATTAGAACTGGTGCCCATTTGGGACTTTTAGCCACAAAGCTATTGCGCCAAGCCTGTCTTTTTGTTTTCTGCACTTGGATGTCCAATTTCTCATTTTCATTCATAAAAAAAAGACTATGATTTCTTCACTTCATGTTCTTAGCATCTTTATCAGACTAGTTGACTGTAGATGTGCACATATGTTTAGTTCTAAGCACCTATCCAGTGAGATTTCCTCCTTCTGCTATTTTTTCCAACTTGTAACATCTATTTCTTTTGCTTTAAATAACTCTCTGTACCATATCTTATAGGAAAGACATCAACACATGACAAATGAAAAATAATAATAATCCCAAAGCGCAACATCAACACCAACAAAACCTTGTTGTTCCTCAGGAGTATAAACGAAGGCTGTAGACAGTAACCAAACCCCAGAACATCACTCTAACACCTACAGAAGTCATCTTACATACTTTGTCTATTAGTTTGTACAGGTTAGGGAAAACATACGGTATCTGTTTTGGGGAGAACTGGCTTATTCCACTAAGCATAACCCTTTCTTTAATTTTGAAGAGCTTCATTATAATGTCGCTAGGTGGGCCAACTTTAGGTTGAATCTGACCCTAACCTTCTTGCATGTAATATGCCTATATCTCTATCTAGGTTTGAAAATTTTTCTATTATATTCTTGAATATGCTTTATATCCCCATTGGCATTCTCACGTCGCTCTTGAATCCAAATAACTCAGATATTGGATCTTTAATTCTTCACTGTCACTATTCACATTGAAGTGTACATACTCTTAATGTTCCCCCAAATGCCCATTTAATACTGCTGCTTTTAAAATAATTGTGCTATAAAACAAAATATTTTATGATTTTTTTTCTCAAAACACAACATTTGCTAAACCTTTAGCGGTGTCCCTAATCTTCTTATCAAATCTAAAGTGCTTTTATTTATCTAGATATTCCACATCTACTGGTTGCTTATAAATTTTGGTTGATCTTTCTTTTATGACTAGATTTCCTGCTTAGACAAGAGGTGCAATTAACATCAGGAATGTCTACTGTTTCTCTAGAATTATACGTGATATCAGAGGTTCAGAACAATAAAAATTTAAAAATTCTTTTTCCTAATGTGGGATTAAATCCTATTGTCTTTGATTCCTTAGATTTGTGTTGGACTTGTTTTTAAATGCATCCCTCTCAGTCTTTGTCTTAAATAACTACTGCTGCTTATATAATCTTTGATATTTAATTATGGTATATATGCAAATCTCACAAAATTAAAACATTAGAAAAATACAAATATCCATTTTTAATCCATATATACTTAGGTTTTCCTCCATTTATTTTCCTTATTTATGTCAGTTTCTCAGATCATAATGCCTTAGCCTTTATTTTTAGTTCCAACTCTTCCCAACTACAGGAGCATGTGCTATTAAATTTGACTTTCATTTTTAAGTGCTTTCTTTTCTTTCTACACCTTTGCAAATACAACTCTTTCTACATTAAACATTTTCATCCCATCTTCCACACCCACCTAATATTCTCCTTCCTCCTAATTCAACTTACATATTTAAATACAGTTTTTATATGTCATTCTCAATGGAGTTTCAGTTTGCCTCTGAAGTCCAGGTATACAGCCCACTCCATCTTCCCCAAAAATTCAATGCCAACCACTACATTTGTTATGGCATCTACCAATCTGGGCCGTGTTTGACTATCAGTTGTCTCTCCAATAGATTATCTTTGTTTCCATGTCTCCAGGCAAAGTGTACTGCCCTTCAGTTCCTGAAACCTATTACACTTTTTTTAACTGAAAGAGATTTCACATTCTGTTTTTTCTGGGGCATTCTTTATTCCTATTCTTTGCCCAAATTGTTTTTCTCTGATTTTCAGGGAGATTTTTTTCCCCCAACCCTATTCCTTGCCTGAAGACATGCAGTAGGTTCCCAGTACACAAAATATAATATCTGATTTTGTAGTCAGATATGGGGAGAAAGAGCATGAACACACACCTTTTCTTTGTTAACACCATTTCACTGCTGCATATCTATTTGCACATTCAGCGTACTCCAATCACTTTGGTCTCCTTTAACTAATGCATTCAGGCATTCGTTCATCTAATAAACAATCATTCAATAAAGAATATGAAAACTAGGGCCTGGCGTGGTGGCCTAGAAGTCCTTACCTTGTATACACACTGGGATGCCATATTGGTGCTGGTTCTAATCCTGGAGTCCCCATTTCCCATCCAGCTCCCTACTTGTGGCATTGGAAAGCAGTGAAGGACGGCCCAAAGCCTTGGGACCTTGCACCAATGTGGGAGACCACGTGGTAAGAAGCTGCTGGCTCCTGACTTCAGCTCAGCTTAGGTTGAGCCATTGCAGCCACTTGGGGAGTGAATCAGCAGTTGGAAGATCTTTCTCTCTGTCTCTCTTCCTCTCTGTATATCTGACTTTGTAATAAAAATTTTTTAAATCTTTAAAAAAAAGAATATGAAAACTAGAACTCAAAAATTGAGAAACAAAACACTCATTTCCCTATGTCATACATTCCAATTGCTTTTAAAATAAAGGCATCTGTATAAAGTAGAAGTTCCTGTTTTAGTCATCGTTTTTCACCCCTTGTCAAGTCATTTACCTGACACATAGTAGGTGTTCAATCAATATTTATAGAACATATGAGTACATGAATGTGTGAATGAGGGAACGCACTCTTTTCACTGATTCATGTTTTAGGTGTTTTATGAATTTGCAGCAAGATTTTAAGTAAGCGGTTGGCAGTGGGATGTGTAGGGAGAAGGCTGGGAAGAATTTCAGATTATGTGTCTGCATGTGTATGGGTGTTTGTGTGGGAATCTGAGTCTTAGAGTGCCTAAATGTGCTTCTCTCACCACATCCCAGTGCCAGAGGGAAATGCTTTTTGCATCTTTTCTTGTTTTCTCTTTTCCACCCTCTTGTCCACTTCTTCTAACACACCATATTGATAGTAGGCCTTCCCTACTTTTGGTTTCCTCCCTCACAGTCCAACTTTTTCATATCATAATGGATAGCATGTGTGTTTCTTGGAGTCCTAGCTCAGAGAAGAGAATCTAGCAGTTACTCATTCAGAGTAGAGGAAAAGGTAATTAATTAGAAGAGAGAGTTTAAGAGAAACCTTGAACACTGCTAAGTAGGGGAAGAGAATGAAATTGAAAATGCCCACATTTAAACCCCTTAACCAGAGATCCTTCATCCGGGCAGTGAATTAATACTACTGTGGAGATTTAAAAAATTAGGAATGCCCAGGACTCCACCACAAATCCATCAAATCAGCACCTCTGGAGGTATGACTCAGCCTACAGAATTTTTCAAATCTACTTAGGAGTTCCCAATTTACAGTCAGTTTGTAAATCACCTCACTAAACCAAAGAATTACCATGATAAGCCTCTGGTCACTATGGTAACACCAGAAACATATTGTAATTTCCTCTTAATTAGCTGTTCACTGAAAGGCATGTTCTCTCATATCTAACGGATTTACACTTAGCCCAATTTAGACATCTAGTAACAACTACCATATAAAAATTTTAAATCTGAATCTTTTTGGTTCTTATTTAATCATATAGATTACATGAGATTTACATGCTGCACGCAATATTGAGCAGATGTCATAATTCCGTCCCTTTCATGTACTACCCATTCTTGATTTCCCATCAAGGAACCGGCAGAAGGATTTCTCTGCTGAAGTATCAGCTTTAGGAGTCTTGCCTGGTTAATGTTTGTTGGACCAAACAAATACAAAGATAAAGGCCTTTTCAAAGGCCAGGCACGATAACCTAATGGCTAAATCCTCTCCTTGTTACCGCTGGGGTCCTATATGGCACCCGTTCGTCCCAACTGATCTACTTCCATCCAGCTCCTTACATGTGGCCTGGGGAAGTGGAAGAGGATGTCCCAAAGTCTGGGACCCTGTACCCACATGGCAGACTTGGAAAAAGCTCCTGGCTCCTGGCTTTTGACCGGATCATTGCAGCCACTTGAGGAATGGAAGATCTTGCTCTCTGTCTCTCTTTCTCTCTTTAAATATGCCTTTCCAATAAAGATAAATAAATACAATAAAATTTAAAGATATTTCCTTACAACTTCAAAAAGTAATTTTAACAGGTAATCCTGATGTGGACAAGCAGCACATCTTTAACCTTGAGTCATTATCAGACTTTTTTGAGATTTTGAAGGGGTCCTAATCTTAGGATTAACAAGTAGGGGAAATGTCCTACATTGAATCAAATCAATCCTAAATTCTACTCAAGGCACTATGAGTTGCACTATTATTTGCAAACCCATGTGTCCTAATTAACAAAGCATTGTGAAACTACAACAATGGAAATACAAAATTAAAATATTCCAGTGGTTATTTAACCCAAATTCATCTTGAAAATAAAAACATGGGGTGGTTGTTTGGCACAGCAGTTAAGGCACAGCTTGAGAAATCTGTACCCCTTATCATAATGCCTGGATTTTCTTCTGTTTTCAGTTTCCTGCTAAGGTACATTCTGGAAGCCAACAGAAGACGGCTTAAGGACTGTTGTATCTGTCAGCCACAGGGAAGATCCTAATTGAGTTCTGGTCTTCTAGGCTAGCACTGGCTGTGGAGGACATCTGGGAAGTGAACCAATGGATAGAAGACTCTCTCTCCTCTATGTCAAACTAAATGAAAGCAAATGAATAAATAAAACTTCATATTTAAATCTTAAAAATAAAAAGATTAAGACTCAAATGCTGAAGTTCGTCAAACAAGTTAACACAGGGTACCTGCCCTTTTCTTCCCTAGAGCTGCACCATGATCTCAGAAGCCCTCCCTGCCAACTCACTACAAATTCTAACGAGCCATAAAGGCATCTTCATTGTGATCATTTAATTTTAATTTTCCAAAGTTGATAAATTATCTGTAATGACCTAATTTTTAAAATATCATAATATTTCCTTAGAAGGAACTCTCTCTTAAAATATGCTCAGCCTTCACTCTAAAAAACATACTCCAAACTTACAGCTACTACTTGATTTTTAAATGTAGACATCATGAAAGAATATGTAAAGCTGTTGAAAATATATATCGCACAACTCACCCCAACCATGAAAAAAATTAAAAATGAATGCCATCCAGCAAGGCTGCTTCAGTAAATGATGTTGCTGAATATATAAAATACTTGAATCTAAATTTAAAAATGCTCCCCCTCCCCTTGATTAACCAGATTGTCCCCTCCCCTATATATAGGAACACTATGTGCCTGAGCCCACTTGCCATCTGTCACCACATTTTCCAAACTTCTCTTCCACCCCCTCCTCTTACACAATCTTATCACATAAAAATATTAGATTTCAGGGATTTGTATAATTTCATCAAATTTTCTGAGCCAAGTAAAAATAGAGGAAGTATTGGTATATCAAACTGATTCAGTTTTTGAGCATCCAAAACATATCCACAGTAACCAGTAATGCTCTTTAGCAGAACTTATCTGACAATGAATAGCAATAGTAAAATTTGTTCCCTTATTAATGGAATTTCATGTTAGGAATTTGCAGGTATTCCCCATAAAACAGAGTGGATGTTGGATTGTTTCCATGGAATCATGACTCACATTGCATTATACTGCTTTGCTTATTACCTTTTACAAAGTTGAGTTTTCCCAGGTTACTGGAAATATATATGCAAGTAACTAGGTCTTGCCAATTTTGCTGTTTCTCCACAAAAATGAATTTTAACCCTTAAAATACCTGCTCCTTCTACACTATCAAGGTCTTAGGCCAGAAACATAAGAGTATTCGTTGGTTACTCTACTTCCTAATTCTCTTATCACCTTGCCCATTAGAAAACTAAGTCAATACTTTTGATTTCAGACCCTATAGGAAATCTTTGAAGAATGTCTGGAGAGATTGAGTCTAAAAATGTCAAGTTTCAATATCAATGAAGGTTTGGAAGGGAGGACCCTGTTAACTAGGGCTGTTCCTATTTCTCTACAAATATAAGAGTAAGGAGGCTTGTATGAACATCTTGCTGAATATCCCCAATGTGGGACATCCATCACAGTTCCTCAATCCATTCTCTGATCACAGGGATAGTCAGATGATTTAGGTCTCACTAATTGGGAATTTCCACACAATCATGGAGAATGAGAGTTATTTCCTTTGCAACACAGACTAGTAGCCATTTCTATCTACGAGGAAAAGACTGTATCCGTGGCATTAGAGGATACAGTCGCATTCATGAAAAAGAGAAACAATGGGAGTGAGCAAGGGAAAAGGGAGGAGGGAGAAAGATAATAATAAAGTTTTCATAAAGATTGCAAGCTATGATCTGCTTCCAAGTTTACATATTAAGTTTTACTGGAACACAAAAATGCCCATTTATTCATATATCTTCTATAGCTTCTTTTATACTACCACAAGCATTTAAAACATACACTATACCTAATTGGGTATATGAAATGAAATGAAATATAATTTATTGAAGCACCAGAGATGCAAACACATATTTGTACAACAATAAGATGATCAGAATAAAAGCAAAACATGTATTATAAAGAATTCATAAAGCTAACAAAAATAACAACATTGCTAGTAACCATGATGATAATAATGCTCTTGATAGCAGCTGTCATGTGTTGACTGCCTACTGTCCCTATTCCTTGAAACAATTTTATAAAGTATTTGTTTCAGTTGGGAAAGGATAAGTTTTGTTGTTGTAATAATAAATAATCCCAATATCACATGCCATACATCCAGGGAAGATCAGTAGGAACTGCTGTATCTTGTAAATATACAAGAGCCCAAGAAAATGGAGGCTCTTTTTGAACATATTTCTCCATTTGCTTTATTAAAGAAAGGAACCATCCAAACCACATCACTGCTTCTAAAAATTTCTGTTCCCAAGTGGAACACATCTCTTCCACCCACATTACATTGGTCCAAGTAAGTCATATAAGCATGCTTGAAATAGAAAGTGCTGGTAGACTATAATACCATCGTGAGCTTAGAAGAAGAGCTTGGATATGCAGAGACTAACATGAAGGTTTATATAACGATGTATTAGTCTTCATTTTCTTTTTTTTTAAGATTTAGTTTATTTTTATTGGAAAGTCAGATATACAGAGAGGAGGAGAGACAGAGAGGAAGATCTTCCATCCACTGAATCACTCCCCAGGTGACCACAATGGCTGGAGCTGAACCAATCTGAAGCTAGGAGCCCAGAGCCTCTTCCAGGTCTCCCACACAGGTGCAGGATCGCAAGGCACTGAGCTTTCCCAGGCCACAAACAGGGAGCTGATGGGAAGTGGGGCTGCCAGGATTAGAACCCGCATCCATATGGGATCCCAGCACGTGCAAGGCGAGGAATTTAGCCGTTAGGTTACTGCACAGGGCCCCGGTCTTCACTTTCTAATGAGGAAATTAATAAATTATGTTTGAAAGTTAAGAGATATCCACAAGGCTGTAAATTAACAACTAGCAGTGTTTGAATTGAATTCAGTATGAGTCTAAATTCCAAGCTCTTTGCTGTGGCATGACTATGTCCTTTCTCATCACTTTGAGTTGGGTTGAAAGGAACAGTAAGTTTCCATGGTAGAATATGAAGAAGCAGATGCAAAATGTTTAGATTTGATGAACTGGTGAAGAGTAAGCCCTTTCTCATTTTTAATAAATGTATTTTTGTTATATAAATAGTACTTAAGAAAGATAAAGTAGCTGTTTCCATTATATAACTGAGCCCGGGGAGTAGGATGGCAAATAATATAGAAGGTAGGATGATATAAACCAAAAAATGGTGAGTTGGTGAGGTAAAAAAGACAGAAGAGGAGATGAGTAGTTAAAAGTTAGGTTTTAGACAGAGATTATCCTGTTCTTGAATTTCTTAAGCATAATTCTTTGTTAAAAGGTTCAGGTTCAAATATTTATGAGATGGAGTTACTATTCTTTCTAAAGTCTTGTCAAGTACAAAAGAGGAGAAAAAATCTGTTTGTGAAGGAAGTTTACAGTATACTTAACGTTTTAAAAATAAATAGGACTTAATAGATAGGGCAATGAACAACAGGTCCCGTCAGTAACCTGCCAGGAGCACTAGCAGGAAGCATCTGTAGGCTGCCAAGAGCCAGAAATAAGAATGAACAGTTCTTACTGTCAGAGTCACAGGAACATTCACAAACAGAGGATATTTGGGACGCAATATCTCCAAGCCAAGTTACTCTCTGTCGTGAACACATTCACAGTTTATGTAGAATACACCCACACAGGTAAAGTCACATCTGAATCAGATGTTGCTAGTCTCTTTGCATGAATTCCAGATTTTGTTTTAGCTTGAAGTTATGACATGAACTATAAAAATAGAGCTTTTTAGAGAAACATAATACTGTAGATATTCAACCTTGTATGCTCTCAATAATTCAGACCAAAATGGTATATGTTTTTCCCCGTTATTATTTTAATATTTGTTAAATGTACAGTGGTTTGGCCACAAGCTGGGCAGGATAATAGTTGCTGGAAATGTAAATATGAAGACGATAATATTTACCTTTTATAAAATCTTATGGTTCAGTGGAAGAAAAAGTGAGATAAACGCACAAATTGATTAAACACTCTGGTAAATAATTTTAAAAGTATGAAAATAATGATATAATAAGATCATTATGTCATTATATATGGGGATGAGGAGTACACATGACATAAGGTAGTGGTTGAGAGGCACTTCGGGTAATGGTGACTCAAAGGCAGAAACTGAAAGGAAACAAGCCAACTTGCCATGACATACCATAATACGTATACTTAGGCCTGCTTCCAATAATACAGACTACTTTTCTGGAGACAAAACACAATGATGTTGGGTTATACAGCTTGTAGGATTCTGGCCATAGAGATTTGATTCTCTGCTACTTCATATTTGTATGCCCTAAGGTCATTCACATGAATTACCTGAGTCTGTATATCTTCATCTATGAAATGCATGAGGTGGGCCAGAAAAGACCTACGGTCTCTGTCGGGACTAGAAGTTTTTACTATTCGCTCTCCTTTTCCACATGCATGTTGGTGCACAGACAGACAGACCCACTCTCACTCATTCTTTCTCTCTCTGCTTCTGTTTCTCTTTTCCCACCCCTCTCCCAGAAATAGTTATTTAATATGATTTGAATATGTGAAAACTACCATTCCCAACTATAGCTCCTTCTCAAAATTACCTTCCCTGACATTTCATATTACACCTTCCATAAAATTTCAAGGGACAATAGTGATTATCTTATACCTTACAGGATACACTCATATACTCTTTTGAAAGTACCTGTTTCTAGTTATACCCTCTGATACTTAAAGATATGGGACTTGTCATTCTCTCCCCTCCCCATGTTTCTTACCACTGCATCTGATGGGACCAGAAGTGAACATATGATTTAAGGTCTTTCCACTGACCTGGGAAATAAAGTGAAAACAGGAGTTTGCCTAATGGGCTTTCCTGCAATGAGTGCGGATTTGGGATTGTGAAACATTGGTTGGGCTGGTTTCAGGGCCAAAGATTAAGGAGACAATAACAGGTTGCCAGAGCATAGTGATGACAAAGCATTCAAATTAAGTCTGAAGGTTCCATGACTGTTGAAGATCCTAGAGAGGTCTGAATCAAGACGTTCAGATATCATGTCCTACAGGGCCCTGCCATTGCTGTTTTCACGACCTGCTACTTTAACATAATAGCCCTGTATCCCACCAAAAACCCACTTCTACTTCACCTAACTTAACTGTAACTGTTTAAACAAATTTTCACCCATTAAAACAGAAGTTGCTTCACTCAACAAACAAACTACATGAAGATGCTAATGGTGAGCAGATTCAGAATCAGGAGTAACAAGTCAGAATGGAGCAGAGCTGTGTTTTAACAAAACACAGGTCAAGCGGCCATGAGCTGATGGTCCAGGGACACATGAAGGGCACATGACACAGGAAATGGCAAAATACAGTTTGAGAATATCTAAAACAAAAGACTAGTTGAGGCAACTTTCACAAACAACTTTGTGAAGGGGAGTATTAAACTCTGTATGAAACAAACAAATTTTCACAAAGTTATTTTCCCCTTCTCCAATCTATGCTCAGCATCCTAATATATATCAATGATAAACACCATCATAATATTATTTTGAATTAGTAGAAACCTGAATTCCTCTCTCAGATTCAACATAGAAAGACATTTTCTTTAGTCATTCTTTAAGGCACACTATATTAATCTGCCCTGCGTAGCACTTTAGAAATTTTTCTAATTCTTTGGTGTATGTACCTCAACTCTGGAATCATGGGTAGGCAAATCAAACTTGTCATTTTTAAAAGATGGTATGAAGTGATCGTCCAATAGTCATTTCCAACTGCCATCTGTGACAAGTCTGTAAAACATTTCGTTTGCATAATACATGGGAAGTCTATTAAAATACAGCACACTGTTACAAGAAGGTAGAAATATTCTAAGTCAAATTATGTCTCCTCGTAAAGTAGTTCCCTCAGCCCTAGCAATAAAGCAGAGTTCTTCTGCATTGCTTTTTAAGTTTAGAAACCCACTGTTCAAGGAATTACTAAATAGATGCTAAACTCAGTTTCATCCATTGCTGTAGACATCTTGTATAGTTGTAACAAGAACAAAACAGAGGAGGTGTCTAACAGAAGGGAACACACTAGGTGAGGTTGAACATCTTCTCTGCTGGAGGGTAAGCAAGGACAAACAGCAATCAGTTTACTGAAGCAGGTGCTGTATGCCATTCATAACGTAGACCTACATTTCTGACTGAAAATAGGGCCCACCACTCATGCTCCCAGAATGGAAAAATCTGTATCAAACACTTTCTCCATAAGAAAATATTTTATGTGCAGTCATAAGTGGACCAAAGAGCCTATACCTTGACAGCAGAGAGGGAACTTTTATAATTTTTCATTCTTGCCCTGTTTCAGTCTAAAACACAGTGTCATCTTTGTCTTCAAAATAACACTTTTTCTGTTTAGGCAGACCCAGAATTTTTTAACCTGTACAGAAAATTTCACATCTTGAACCTGATCAATACTATAAGTGTGGTGTCTTGAAAGTCACCAGATTAGCAAAGCAAAGACTATGGCTATCATTTATGCTAATATCAATTACTATGGCTATATCTCAATAGCCTCCAAACACACAATCCAAATTTTGATAAACCACAGGGAGAATTCAAAGGGAAAACCAAAACAAAAAAAAAAGTTTGTTTTCTTCAAGGGTTCAGTTAATCCAGTATAATAAAGTAGTTTGAATGATCGATGAATAGTTAACCTTGACCGCAGAAGTCTTCCTATTAAAATGCTGTCCTGGAAGTAACCTTAGGGCCCAATTCTGTAATGAGTCCTCAGCTGAGAGTTGAAAAACTTATAAGCGATTTTCCTCACTAAGAAGCCTGAATGACAGCCGCTCCTATGTCATGCTTCTTTCAAGACAGATGGTGAAAGCACAGTTTGCTGTTCAGTTTCAATTCACTGCTGTCTTTTATAAGCAACATGGTTATAAGAGCTGCTAAAGAGAACTGCTTCCGAAGTCATTCTGCCTAATTTTAACAATACCAAAATGTAACTTCATCTAATATTATGGTTCACTTCCCTGAAGTGCTTCTTGAAACTTCTTCATTTTCTACCATAGATTCATCAATGCCAATCTTAGAATATCACCTCAAAAATAAACACATCAGAAGTTCCTAATTTTTTATATTATTTTTGAAAACACTGCCCATCTTTCTTTTAGTGAAGCTGCTCACATTTGCACAATTCTAGTATATGCTTTTTGGGGATTCTACTGTTATAATTCCATGATGCCCCAGAAGAGAAGCAAAAAATTGAACACTCTTAGATATGCCACATCTGGAATTATTTTTCTTTGATAAGCTAATGGAGGACTTACAGTGGCTCTCCCACTCTGCTAAATGCTTCCATTTTTATCTATGTGATTCTCACAATACTGAAAGATCAATTATATTTATTTTTTTAAATTATGATATTGTTTCATAGGCGGAGGAATTCCCCCTTCCTTTCCCATCATCCCCACTGTTTTCTCCCATGTTATTACAATAGTATAATTATCCAACAACAGTCTCAAGTCCAACATACTGCCATTTGTGTATCATGGCACTGTAGGAAAAGACAATGGTATAAAGTCTAGTATGGTTAAATCAAGATAGATTTAACAACTTCACTGAGAGTTTTCTTATTATTTGGGAGAAGAGATGCATACTGCAATGTATCTTCACTTCCCAGTATGCTAATCTCCATTATATAGTTCCTCTAGGTGAATGTATGTGTACACATGTAGTCCTATGTATTTATTTATTTTATATTTTGCACAAAGGCTGCCTTATACAAGAGAGAACACATGACATTTGTCATTCGGGGATTGGCTTATTTCACTGAGCATAATGGTCACTAGCTGGGACTATTTTGTTACAAATAATAAAGTTTTACTCTTTAATGTTTGAATAGTATTCCATAGAGTAAATGTATCACAGTTTCTTTATCCATTCCTCCTTCAATCGGCATCTAGAAAATTCCCATGTCTTCACTACTGTAGATGTGCTGCTGAGAATGTAGGATTACCGGACACTTACTCACATGCCGATTCCATTTCCTTTGGATATACTCTAACAAGTGGGATAGCTGGGTCATATGGCAAATCAATATTCAGCACTCTTCATTCTAGCTTCAGTAGTGGTTGTACCAACCTACATTCCCACCAATAGTGAAGCAGGGTACCGTTCTTCTTCCTTCTGCAGGCTGCCATCCAATTTTTCCAACAGCATTTGTTGAAGAGACCAAACTCTTTACCTGGATTATTTTCAGTTCTCTTGTCAAATTTTAGTTGGCTGTACACACATGGGCTCCTGTTGATCTTCTCTGTTTCTGTACGTGTACAAAATTATTTTGAGGACCACTGCCCCGTGTATGTCTAGAGGTCTGGAACTGTGATTCCTCCAGCTTTACAATTATACTTCAGAATAATTTTGACTATTTATGGTCTCTTGCATTTTCAGATGAATTTTTGTATCACCTTTCCTATTTCTGAGAAGAATGTTGTTGGGGGTTTGACTGGGATCACACTGACTCTGTATATGACTTTTGGTAATATGGACATTTTGATGATGATGATCCTCCAATCCAAGAACAGTGTAAACTTCTCCATCTTTTAATGTCTTCATCTAATGTTTTGAAATTTTCATCCCAGAGGTCTTCCAAATCTTTGGTTAGGTTTATTCCAAGGTAGTTAAGATTCTTCCTGCTATCTTAAAGGGAAATGTACTTACCCATTCTTTCTCAGCCATGGCATTATTTGTGCATACTAAGGACACTGAATTATGCTCATTAATTTTGTATCTTGTTACCATGCCAAACTGACTTTGGAGTTCCAATAGATTTTGGTTCTCCTATGTAAAGAATCATGTCTGTGAACAGGGATAATTTTAATTCCTCATTTCTGATTTGAATTTCTTTATTTTATTTTCCTTACCTAATAGCTCTAGTGAGGACTTCCAATACAATGTTAAATAGCAGTTGTTGAATCCATGTCTAGTTCCAGATCTTAGTGGGAAAACAGTTTCTCTGTTCAGTATGAAGTTGGCATTGGGTTTGGGGTTTTTCTTTTTTTTAATTTAATTTTATTTATTTTCATGATACAGTTCCAAAGCCTCTGGGATTTCTTGTCCCCCTCCTAAGGGAGCAATGGAAATAATAAGTGCAAAGGACCTAAGCTTGGAATGTACTTAGCATAGCACAGAATTGCTGGGGTGGAGTGAGGAGAGGAATAATACTTCATTGTGTTCCAAGACTAAATGAGTTACAAATGTCATGGACATGGTAGTACCATGACTTTAGAAAGGTATCAGAATTAAAACACAGATTTCTGGGCTCAAGCCTCGCATTTATGACTCAGTAGATCTGAGGAATGCCCTGGGAAGATTTACATCTAACAAGTTGCCACATGATGCTGATGTTCGTGATCTGGGGCTCAACTTTGTGGGCCACTGAAGGAGGCATTGTAACGATTTGAGGTTTTCTCTGAATTAACCAATATATTCAGAATGTTAGAAGACAGAAGCAATCTAGTATGACTTCTGTTGTAGCATGGTACTTTGTATATACGGTTAAAAACAGTATGTAAGGAATTAGGGGTAGAAACAGAGTCCACTTGTGAGATGTAAAAATATAGTAAAATACAGTAAGAATTTGAAATATAGCAAAAATTTGTGTAACATGGAGCATCTGTTTAAACATAGACATGTATTAGTATCAGCAGTTCAACAAGGTTATGGAAAACAGAATTAAAATATAAGCTTATTTTGGTGCAGAAACTATTTGAAATCTGTGTCTAGGTATTTCATAGCACACATTTTCCATGAACTTTAATTTGAAGTCCCTTGTATGTTTTGCATATGACCCAGGTTTTTTTTTTTTCAGAGAGGCATTGTTAGGTTTGTTCATAGAAAGAAAAATACAAATAAAAGATTTGATTTACCTGATGCCATGCAAGCTTGGCATTCTGAGAAAACAACTCTGATTGAATATGAGTTTCATTGTTTCTGGGGGTACCAGCCTTCTCTCTGCAAACCAATTCGACAATCAAGGACATGTCATATCTCGAGATTTGTAACAGCTTTATAGACCTTTCCTAGAGTTGATTTCCACAATTGTTATTGAAGGGGGAAAGGGCCCTTTCATTTTATCCTAACATCAACTCAGAATCCAATGAATTTAAGAGTTTTGGGTTGGGTTGCTAATGAGGGCTCTAATGCACATGTACTGTTAAAGTTCTCAGATTATTCCTAGGGTGACCTTTAAGAAAAGCCTAAAATGGAATATATATGATTGTTAATAGAAAGTCCAGATCTCACAGAGGAATAAATTTGCAAATATGAAGAATATATTAAAAGTAATAGCACTAATAATAATCGAAGAAATAATACAGTCAATCTCTTTCAGCCATTTGATTTCTGTCACTACATTCTCTTGTCACTATGTATGTTTTTGACTTCCAGTTTATCTATCATATCACAATATGCTCATAACACATAACCAGACCACTTCAAAGGCATAATGGCTTAGCTTCTCAGTTGTTTAAAAGATAGTCTGAATTTTTAAATTAAGGTTTTATAAATACCTTGGTTATAACAGGAAGCTTTGTTTAAATAAAGTCACAGCCTGGAGAACATATATACCGAAAGGAAAAAAAATTTAAGGAATACTCAAACTTTCATTTAAGTCATTTAATTGCTGATAAACTACATGATAAGCTCTGTGAGCATAAGCAAACCCCTCTATCCTAGTGTCCACACTAGTACCTTTAGTACTAGTGAAAAATATCATGAAGACCCATGAGTTCTAGAACTAGCTGATAAGAATTGTAGTAATGTTTCTTAGTTTTATTCTGATTTTAAAAGAGGGAGGCCCTTAAACCATATTAAAAAAGATAATCAGCCTCGAATCCCTATACGCATTAGGTTGGTAGTATAAATGAAGGAAGCAGGAAAACAAAACCAAGGACCAAGAAGTGACATCCTAATAGGAAACAGTGACAACCTCTAATGGAAGAACAAGAACTCTTATCCTCTGCTATTCGGCTATATGTGCAATATAGAAACAAAGACCCAGATATGTTTCAGCGTTCAGCATTTAAGAAGCTCAAAATATTCAACTGTGCTTACAAACACCAGATTTTTAAACATTTAAACATCAAATTTAAAACAGTATCATCACTGTATGACCTAAATCAGCACATCATCCAGTTGAGTCTAACCCATAAGCTGTTAGTCTGCAGGAACAAAGCCAAGTGGCTGTTCCACTTCCTGGGTAGCTCTCTGCTGGTGTACATGGGAGAGCAGCAGAGGAAGGCCCAAATTCTTGGGCCCCTGAACCCACATGGAAACCCAGATGGAGATCCAGGATCTTAGCAGTGGCCTCAAACGGCCGTGATGCTTGTGGAGATCAAATTAGTTGATGGAGCTCTTTACCTCTGTGTCATTCTACAACTCTACCTGTTGAAAAATTAACAGATCTGAGAGAGATACCTAAGGGATTACTGTTGCATACTAAGCTTCCTTTCTGGGAGCAGCATGTTACGTGCATTTTTATTGTAATTCTGTCCCTAAAAAAATTATTGTTAATATCATGAAAGCATCTGCTGGAAACAGTTAAGCATGCATAATTACACAAAATGGAAAGAAAATCATGCAGAGGTTCTATAAAAGTGCTAAGAAATCCACAAACTGGTTTTGCAAGAAAAGTTACCAAACTGGGCTCGGCAGCGTGGCCTGGTGGCTAAGGTCCTCGCCTTGATCCCATATGGCCGCTGGTTCTAATACCGGCAGCTCCACTTCCTCTCTGTCTCTCCTCCTCTCAGTATGTCTGACTTTGTAATAAAAATAAAATAAATCTTTAAAAAAAAAAAAAAGAAAAGAAAAGTTACCAAACTGCAAGTTGACCTGTCCAGGCCTAAATCAAGATACTCTATTTCTAGTCAGTTTCATTAGCCAAATGGCAAATAGCAACGCTCATAAATTCCAAGAACTATCCTAAAGGTCAAATCTAGAAAATGTACAAAGTGAGAAAAACAAGTAACTCTTTAAATAAGACTCTTTCATAGAAAGACCAAAAGAATTAGGTAGTTAGTAACTTTAGGATATCTAAATTTTGTAAGTATTTGTTTGTTTAACTGGGAATTTATTTGATAAGTACAGGACCATAAAAAATTCCAGAAATTCTTACTATTACTCTTTTTTAAGAGTTTTTACAGATTGACATATCACCTTTCCTCCATTTTACTGCATGTCTTGAAAAATACACAGATGAATGTTCAAGTTTTTGAGAGAATAGTTGGAGTGGTCTGACTATGTTCTGCACCTCGGATTCCTCCACCAAAGCGCTATAGGAAAGTCTACATAAGTTAATTGAGAAATTATTCTGGAAAGCAGAGAGAATGTCTGCAGCAGAAGTGATAAGGTACATGTTATCAAACTGGTGAGGACTGTCAACAGCTAAGCATAACTAAGCAATCTCACCAAAAAGTTTCTGAGACCAGAAAGAACATGCTTCAGAACAGTCCTTCCAAAATCAAGAAACCCACAGACAGTTATCCATAGACACTCCTGGCCTAGTGGCTGAGATTTTCATTGTGTGGTCAACTTTGTAAAAACTGTTCATGGCTTTGGAAGAAGTCTTCATCCAGAAGAGCAGAGATTCTGGCGTACTTGAGGCAGGACAGCATCAAGTTACAAGAGATGCCTGACAAATCTATAGCAGTACGTACAGGTAGATAAACACACACACACACACACACACACACACACACACACACACACACACACTGCTAAATTACGGAAGTGAAATTGGAATCCATCAAGAAATGGGATGTTTGGCTTCAGAGCAGTTAGAAATGAAGGGCAAAGCAGCAACCCACAAAAGCTGGGGTGGATAATGTGGAATAACAGGTTAAACTGCCACTTACATCTTCCCCACGTCCAATTTGCTTCCTGCTAAATAAAGCACCTTGGGAGGAGCAGATCATGGACCGAATACTTCAATTCCTGCCACCCCTGGGTGGGAAGCAAATGGAGTTCCTGCCCATGGCTTTGACCTGGGTTTTGCAGACATCTGGAGATTGATGCAATGAATGGAAGATCTTGATCTTTAACAATTTCTCCGTTCCTCTCCCTCTCCTTTCCAAATGCATGTATAAATAATTAAACTTTTAAAAGAAACAGAAAGATCTCTGAAACAACATAAATTTTTAAAAAAGAGAGAAACTAACATCATCATCTCAGCATGCTCTGTATATTTTGCATGAATCCATTCATTTATTCATATCACAGCTTTACGCCACAGGCCTGATTCTTAATACTCATTTATTTCCCCTATTTTTTGTTTTCATTTGAAAATCAGAGAGATGGGAGTGGCATGGAACAGAGCAAGGGTATTCTCATCTGCTGGCTCACTCTCTAAATGCCAACAACAGCCCAGACTTGACTGTGACAGGTGCCAGGAGCCAGAAACTTAATTCAAGCCTTCCAAGTAGGTGATAGGAACCAAATTCCATAAGCCATTAGTATTGCCTCCCAGAGTCCGCATGACACCCAGGCGCTCCAGTGTCAGGCATGGGTGTCATAATTAGTATCTTAACTACTAAGCTAAATACTTGCCCTTAATCTTCACATTATGAAAAACAAACTGAAGTTTGGGAAGAATAAGTCAAAATATTTTACAAAGGGAAAATTATTAACTATATGGCTCATGCATACCCAAATCAAGATCCACAGGGAAGCTACCTTGACTGTAAGGCATTGATCTGATGAAAACTGCTTCACATGCTGGTAACTCTAGAGAATACTCCTGAGCCAGCAGATGTAAGGACATATTTATTTAATTATGGCTTATGATTCTTGGCTCTCACCTGCTCCACCTTGCTATCTTTCACTTATTTAAAATAAAATCCCAACAGGAAAGAAGCAAAACCTCAAGAGAATCAAGGGAAAAAAAACACAAATGTACTATCTCAGGATTTAAAAGATTACAAAGGAAAAACCTGTCTTCTCAGCTGAAATACATATACAGTAATCTCACCTAATTCTGCTAACTAAAAAAATACCTAGATATAACATGATTTTCAGAAATATTTTATATTAATTGTTCACATACACCCATGAATATGCATTTGACAATACAATGGCTTATGATTCTGTTAAGTACTGATGAGCACAACAGCAAATAGTCACAGTTACAGAGTTTCCTGAAAGTCTAATCAAATCCTCTCAGTAAACAGGACTCAAGGTAGAAACATTCCATGGGTATTGAACTTTTAACAAACACACCCACTGTGCGTGATAAGATCCACACATATAGAACAAATATGTATGTGTGTGTAGCTGAAGAGAAATTCACACTAAAGGGAATTATATTCTAAGAAAGGATTTTTCTCTCCCACTGCATATTACCATTGTGGAACTATAAAACAGAAGCATGCGTTTGAAATTCAGAACTTCAGAATCAGGGCTTGACTACCAAAGACTCACAAGCCTCACGCAGAGAACTTCTTTCTCTTTCACAGTAACTAATGACTCTCCCACCCCTGGCTTTCTCAGCTTCCAGTAAAGGTGTTTGAATGCCAAGGGGGAGAGATTGGAAAAACAAGTAGAGAATGCAAAAGGAACCGCTGAAAAATAATGAGTACAGTTATATCATGTCAAAATGAGCACTTTCCTTCTGACTCATTTAATTGTGTTTAGGCAGGTCGAGTGGATAAACGTTGTGGGCGTGGTCAAAGGACTCCTAGTGAGTAAAATACTTTGAAATTCTCTTAATGATGCCAAACCAAACTGTTAAAAATTGATACCTGACAATTAAGACTTTTGTCTACCCAGATTGGTATTTTATTCACTGTTCTTGATAAATCTCTTTATGGTGTGAATTTAAATTATGTTTCAACTTCAGAGGTTTTGTTAAACTTTTCAATTCTTTTCTAATAGTGAGTTAATTCAATTCTCTAAGACATGAAATCATGCAAAGCAGATATTAACACTGTCACAAAAATACTTTCTATGTTACTTAGAAAATAGAAAGCAATTAAAACAAAGGAAAAAAGTGGATACCTAGAAATTTTAGGTTAAAATGGCAAATTTGTAGGTACAGTGTAGGAGCTGGTTTACATTGCTTGTTAACAGTCACAAATGCCAGCACCAAGTTTGATTTCTCAATTTTCTTAAATGATTTGGGTTTTCAAAATAATCATCAATTTTACTAATATTTGGCTATAGAATATTTGCATAAGGTTTTTTCTTCTTTAAATCAGAAACTATATCTTCTTCTGACTCAAAGAGGATTCAATGAATACTTACAGAAGTATATATATTAAAACATGATGGTTCTGTTTTTTCCTAATAGAAAGGAGGACCAGTGGCAGGCATTTGGAAACTATTGCTTGGTTTTCAGAACCTCTTGGAAACATCTCATTCTGTTCACCAAATTATATGTCAATGAATGAATGAATTAATGTGTGTAATATAGTGTTCATTAAACTTTCAAAAGGGTCTGGGACCACTCCCTATAATATATACAAAAAGATAACAGCAAGAGAAAATAAATAATTCTGTAGAGATGATTTAATCTTTCCTTACTTTGTTTCATCAAGTTTTAAGTATTGAATCATTGGCCTTCACTGATGACTATCAAAGTGCCAATTGTGTAACATACATGGTCAAGTCCACCCACAAAACATATCTCTAGGACTCTATTGAAGCAAATATTGCCCTCATAAACAACTGGACAGCAGCCATGTTGTACAAAATTACTTGAATATTCCCTTTGCTTTGGTCAGTAGCAGCTTGAGGGTCAGTCTGTGACCAAATACACTAAATCATAAACTCTATTTCTGTTACCAAATTTAAGCTTGAGATGTAATAGTTTTCCTACTTCTGTATGTTCAATTCTACACAATATTTATGCTGTCATTCTGTGAATTTAGTATTTTTGTAAACTGTTTCAAATTCCCAGGCAAAACAAAATCATAAGACAAAGCCAACAGTGAGGAAAACCAGGCCAAGCTAACACTGTTCAGCACTGAACTTGTTTCTATTTTTTCTGGATAGCAATGATAATGACGTGATAGCATGTAACACATCAATTAGTTCATGAGCTTTGTTTCCTCAGGAGTAAAGCACAGATGCTACTGAGGTGAACTCATTACCCAACTTGTCCAATGTCACATTCCCAGCTTGCTGAATCATGTCCAGCTCTCATAAGCATGCAGAAGAAATTTGCTGAAAAGACTTACTTGTCTGCATTCTTAGAAAAAGTTAGCAATCAATTGCTCCATGGGCACCAGCCAGTTAACTTCCTCCCACCTGTATTATTTGGATTCCTTCTGATGAATTTTCCAAAGTGTTCAAAAAGACTCACATCTCAAGTTTGCAATCTCCTGAGCATAGGCAGAAATCCACTTTACGTACACAAATGTTCCCTATCTAAATAACAATATAATTCTCACTGCTTGTTTTAAGTGATTTTAAGAAGAGGAAATCATTGGCTTTACAAGAATTTTGTAATTGGAAATCTGGATACATTAGCAAAGGCTAATGGTATTCTATGCGGAGCTTTATTTCTGTACTGCATTCAAAGGAATTCTTATTAAACTTTTAAGGATATTCAAAACAAGCTTTCCTTTATGTTTCCAAAGAAAATTTACATACTGTCTGTAGCCTTATATCAACTTAAGTTTCATGGCCCTTAAATCATCATTTATACACTCAGAATGCTCAGCCAAAGAACAAAATATATGTGTTATAGAATTTGTGGTTTGTTTTAAGGACACAAGAGAGTACAATTGAGAACCAAGCAATTCATAACAAATTCAATCAAGACAAGACAGTATACTATTAAACACAACTCCGCCTCTCTCTCCTTTCCCACCTGAGACTGACGAACAGAAGTCATTCACTCAAATATGAATTTCATGAAACATTTTAATTCTATGACAGCCACACACAAAGGAACACAAAAATCATTTCATCTCATAATGGTTTAGAGACCCCTGGCAAATGTAAACAGTAGATGCTGTTAGACATTAAGGATTCATTATGAGTAATAAACAGCTAAACTGAAAACCTACTGATTTATTTGAAATTCCATGGGATTCTGGTGGGAGATTTATTAAATTATTTACCAAACTTCAAGAGGAAAAGATTATCATTTCTCCAGTCTGAATAGCTCATTGACTTAGTAATTTCACAGCATGTTTTAAACTAGATGATAAAATAGTTGCTAAAATAATATCTAGTATTTACCAATAATTCATCAGTAGTGATCTGTTTTAATATGAGACTAAAATTCTACTATGATTTGATTTACTGGGCATATATAATAAGATTCAACTCCTGTCAGTGACATTGTTTGGCTCTCATAGAGTCCAAGGCTTGGTTCCACACAGACAGAATGTTCTTTTTTCCACCAGTGCTTTTTAAAGAGACTGCCAATGTAATTTCATCATAACTAGTTCCCTGTAATTCAACTTCAAAACTTTTGAATGTATAGCACAAAAACTGGACAATATTTTTTAAGCTAACATGTTCTTGCCATATATTTGTATCTGCAAATTACATTTAGTTACATACATGTAACTATATAGACACATATAATTACATATGTCTTTCCACACTCAAATGTGAACATTTGTTTGCATCCGTGTATTATTCAATTTTGTACACACAGCCATAGTAAATATCTATACACCTGGCAACTTGAAATACAGAATAAAGAGTAAGCCAAGTCACTGTGAACAGTGGTAATTATACAAAGAGAATAGCATGGACCACCCCACTAATAACACACACTTAACCTGCAGAAAAAGGATCCGTGAGCATTGGGGCAAAAACATAAGGCAGCCAACATCTTAACAAGGACACACAACTAAACTCACTTTATTTTCAGTAAATAAAAAGCCTCTTGTGTGATAACCAGGCAGAGGCAAACACTAAGATCAATCTGGAGCAGAGCTCCAGGCTCTGAAGACGTAATGTCAAGGTGGTGGGAAGTGGAGGATGGGAGACAGCAGACAGAAATAGTATAAGGATTGTTGTGTGTGTCTGTGTTCACAGAACAAAGGTTGGTGGTTCCAAGGTTCTGCCAAGTGCAAAGGGGAAGAGCAAAAGGGAACAGGGGAGAAGGGAGCTTGACAATAAAAAGGAGGGAAAGAGATTTCAAAACACTAATCTGTTGGCTCTCAAGAGGGAAAAATGCGGCCACAAGCAAAACAATGCAGGCTCCCTTTAGAAGCTGTCCCAGACAGGGAAGTGAATCCTCCTGTAAAAACTCATTAAGGGACTCAGCTGTGCTGAGGCATTTTGTAAGTACAGAGCAAGTCTAAATTATTACAAATGTGGTGGTTGACTTCAGGAGCAATAGAAAAGTAATTCACCCATGCTTACCAGGAATGTCACTTTCCACGTGAACTTTCTAGGACTTTCATATCCAGTACATTAGAAAGAGAATTTTTAGTTTGTTTACTTGTTATTGCATTTCCCACACCCTTCGATGTATGCTAAGCTGTTTTCATATTTGTAAGTGGTCTTTATTCCTTCTAGCTAGAATACAAAGTATTCAGGTCATTTGCAAATTAGAGCTGGCTCTTCAAATCATTAAGCCTGGTAGACCTTATACTACTTTAGATAAATTATTTAGGATAAAACTCTAGAGTTTAACAGTGAGTGGAGTTGATTTTTTCACTTAATTATGAAGCAATTAAATTAATTCAATTTTCTTTTACCCAATATAAAGTTATTTTAATTCATTACACTGGGACTATCAAACTAAAAACCCGAGTTTTGCTGATAATTTATTTTATGTTTCTAATGGGAGATGAAAAGTCAAGCTTTGACTTCTACAGAGAAAAAACACAACGTCATTTTCACAGTCCATTTTACATTTTGTCTGCTCCTCAAATAAATTTAAATGTCCCTCAAGGAAATGCATCTACGTATTTTGCCCATTGTTAATTTTTCATCCTGTATGTTTGGTCCTGCTGAGTTTGAGCACATCAAGGGGCCACTGGGGTCTTGGACCTGGTATTCATCCCCAGAAACTTAGGCTGTCTCCTTTCTTTGATGTTGTTTGCCACCAATAAGAGTCTAGATCTGAAAACTGCTCTCAATTCCCCTTCACTTACAACTGACCTAAACCCACAAATACCCAAACAAATGAACACACTAAACCACTAGCTAGTAATCCTCTGTATCATTATGCTTTAAAAACAAAATATAATTGATTTTAAAAAAACAGCAAAATAATGCAGAGCCACTGTTTTTGGAATTAAACTCAATTTTGTATGCAATTAGTTAATTTAGTCTCTTCAAGCATTCACTTACATACCCATGCCATAAGATAATCAACATTTTATTTTAATGATTTGTTACTATCAGGCCTCATCTCCTAAACAATCTTTTCAACACAAAACACAAGAGGGGTGGCACTTCATCTGTTTAATATGGGAAACTAACTAATCCATTGTTCTGCTTTTAAAAATGTTAGTCTTTGTTTCCTAAGACAATAAAAATTTAAAGTGCAAAGTTACCAAAGTGAAGAAGTAGTTAGATAAAAATGAATAGAAAGAATCATATTTAGGCATATTTTACCATGTTCATTGTTAATAATCAGTCCTATATCAAATTTCTTCTGTACCACAGATCATTTAGAGATATGTTAATCTGTAAGATAAATCAAAAGCTAGTATATGTTCAAAAATGTTATTTATCTATATATCGAATTTATTTATTATAAACAGAGTTTCCATCTGCTGGCTCATTCTCCACACGCTCCTAATGGTCATGGCTTCCCTAAAGCATTGCCATGTGTTGGGAGTCAGTCCAGATCTTCCCACGGAAGCAAGGATCCAATTACTGCAGCCATCACCTGTTGCTTCCCAGGGCCCAACACAGGTGGGAAACTGGAACTGGAAACAACTGTGAACTGAACTGAGACACCCTGGCATGAAGTCCAGGCATTGTAACAAGTGTTTAAACCATCAGCTTAAATGCCTGCTTCTGCAAATCAAATCTAGAATAAAAGCTAATAAATATTGTCTAGTCTATGGCAGAAACTGTTCTATTCATTAATTTTTTCATCCTTGAAAGATCCTAATACTCTTATACATACATAGCAGATGAGGAATCTTTCCCAAAAGTTTTCCCAATGTAATTATTCAATACATTTTACTTTAACACTATGTTCTATTCTGGTAGTATAAAATTGATTTAGGTTCTAACTCTCCCTCCCTTTATACTACGTTTTAGAACATGCCTGAAATTCTAATGTGAAAAATCATTTCAAATATCTTGGAAGATTAAATAAATCTTAACACATTTTTAGTACAACAGAGTCTTGGTTAGAGTGTCAAATGCCAAATACAATTAAAAAAACAAACAATTATGTTATAGTGAGGTTTAAGTGCTGGCAAAAAAAAATTCATTTAACAGGGAAAACACACTAAATGAATAGTGAAATCAACTACACCCAATAAAAATGAAAACCTTAGATCAATCCTGTTCAATAAAAAAACAAAGCAAGGTTTACATAGGAGCCACCTGTATTATTTTATAGTTACTTACAATCACATTAAAATAGTTTTAAATTAACGTGAAATTATGTATAATAAAATCTCAGAAACACCACATCCAAAATATTTCCATTTGTATAAGTAATCACTTTAAATCATTATTGAACATTTATATTCTGTTCAAATTTATATTTAATTGTCAATTTCCTGCATATACCATGAGATTTGGAAATGTAAGTATACTGTGGACTGATAAAGCAATTCAATTAACACATATACTACCCAACATACTTATCATATTTTATGCTCAGAATACTTTCAATCTACTTGTTGGGTAGTTTTCAAGAATACAATCAGTTATTAACTGGCCACCATACTGTACAATAATTCTCTTGAATTTATTTCCTCCATTTACCTGAAATTTCAAATCACTTGGTTAAGTTCTACATTCTTTCATCTCAATACTAACACTTGGTAAGCATAATTCTATTCTCTATTTCCAAGACAGTAACTGTATTCTGCCTCATATAGGAAAGTTTATGTGATATTTGTCTTTGTATTCTAGATTATTTAATTTAACATAATATCCTCTAGATTTCTTCCATGATTGAAATTGGCAGGATTTTCTACTTTTTAAAGCTACTTGCCTTGTACTGCAATGTAAGTTACATTTTCTGTCTATCGATCCACTGAGGAACACTTAAGTTGCTCCTATTTCTTAGCTATTGTGAATAATTCTCCAATGAACACAGAAGTGTAGCTCCCACCTTGACTTATAGATTTTATTTCTTGGGATGTATACCCAGAAGCGGGATTCCTGTATCATGAAAATATATTTTAATTTTTTATGAATTTGCACACTATTTACTGTAAATATTTCCACCAATGGTGCACAATTTCAGTACATCACCAACAACATTTAACTATTTTCTTTTTGTTAATAGTCACTCTGAGTAGGTATGAGGTGATATTTCACTGTGGCTTAAATTTACATTTTTCTTTTTTTTCCCCAAGGAAAATGGGTTTATTTTTTACAATCTTTACATAGTTAATTAGGGTAAAAAAAGGCTCAAGGGCTATAGGAAAGTGGGTAAGACTATTATTTCCATACTGTTTCCTTAATGTTTAAAGGTGGGTATTAAGGGAGAAGGCCCACCCAATTTCCCACCCTCCCCAGGTCCCAGATGTAGGGCATGCTCTGAGGTTCTTGCTCAAGTGGTTTTGATAGTTCACCAGTTATGAATCGCTGCCAATCTTGCCACTCCAAGCATGATGAGGTCTTTGAAGAATCCACTGATTGACATAGTCCATCATAGAGTCTCCGTTCGCCCAGTATTTTGCTGCCAACATATACCTGAGATGGTTGATTGACCTGTTCTGTCTTCTGTCTTTTCTTGGTTAGGGTTCTGAGTCCAGCATTTCAATTGGGGAGATCTCCTAAGAAACTTTGTCTGAGGTGTTCTCAGACCAGATTCTTGTATGTACTAGCAAGTACAGGGCCCATCACAGTCCATCGCCCTGATCAGCTGGTGGTTGCGATCGCTGGTTTGGCTCTGTTTTCAGCTCCGATTTCCACTGGAACCAATGGGTGTTGCAGTCCAGCCTGGTTCTGTCCAGCAAATACTCGGCCCTCGCATAAACCAGTAGGGGCTGCAGCCTAGCCGGAGCGACTCACAATAACCCCCACCAGGCCTGCTCCCTACCCTGGTTTGCCAGTATGTGTAGCAGTAGTCCAGTCTGTCCCACACCCCGTTCAATGACTCTAGTACATATCAATGTGTGTTAAAGCTTTGTTCCATCTAACCAGCTCCACTATGCAGCCCACACAGATGCTGTTGGGTATCTGTCTAGCCTCCCCAGCCCCTGTCCTAGTTTTCATGCCCTCCCGTGGAAGTGGTAACCCAAGAGGGAGGAGCCCACTATTTCTCTCCCAGGCCTCTCCCACTCCCGGATTACGCACTCTCCAGGTAGTTTTGTGGTTTGACTTGACAGAATTAGACCCAGGTGCCAGCTTCTGCCAGCTGATGCTGTGGCTAAGCCCAAACAACCCTCACCCACTCTAATTTTGTTTGCACCAGTAGGAATAATCAGCCCAGCCTGGCTTTTCCCTGATCTGGTCCACATGAGGCGCACAGGTGTTGTAGCCCTGCCCAGTCTGGTCTGCCCCCATCCCAGCTCACGCTCTCCAGTGGGAGTAGCTGTCCAGCAAGGAAACCACCCCTTATTCCCTTGCCGGCTCTGCCCCCTCCCTTCCTGGTTCTCACGCGTGCTGGTTGGGCGCTGTGGTCACATCTGCCACAGGCAACCTCACCTTGGCATTCCATATTGTGCACTAGTTTTTGTTGTGACTGAACCCGGCTCGACCCACACTGTTCTGGTGCTTGGATTTGCCAGTGGATGACGAGAACAGATTCAGCCTGGTCTGCCCAGACCCATGCCAAATGTATGCCAGTGGGTAACTTCCGTGGCCTGTTCTGGGCTGTTTCCTATCATGTTGCTTGTGCTTACCTGCCGGGTCTGTGTCCTGCCAGAGGAGTTGCCCCAGCTCCTCCATCAGAACCTCTCCCAAATTTACATTTTTCTAATAATTACTGGTGTTAAGCATTTTATCCTTTTATGTTTTGATCATTTATAAGTCTTTCAGAAGCATCTGTCTGTGCAGGTCTTCAGGTCATTTCCTAATTCACGTTCTTCCTATTGAATTATTTGAGTACCTCATATATGTTGGATATTACCACCTTGTCAGATATATAGTTTGCATATATTTTCTTCCATTCCATTGATTGTCTCTTCACTCTGTTGATCATTCCCTTTGTGAAGCAGAGGATTTTTAGTGCATTCTTTTTATCACACTGAGTTTATGAAATGCAGGATGTATGTTATTCTCATAGCACAAGTCAGTTCGGACTATTCACAGTTGAAATGCTCAATAGATAAAACTAGGAACTATCATGCTGGAAGTCACAGGTTAAAGTATAGCAAAATTAACTGATGTGCATGACAAAAATAAGTTATTTTATAAAATTTACATACTTCTCTTTGAAATTCAAGAATTCTTTTAATGAATTATTGCTAGCACATGGGGATCATTGCATGTTAGGTGACAAATTCAGGTTTTCATGCATGAAAACTGTACAAAGAGAAAAAATACAGATATATAAGGTGTAGAATCAAGTCTTATCATGGATAATTCACTTCAAATTTGCTTTGCTTATTTTCTTCATTTCTAAATTGTTCTATGTTCCAGCAGATATTTTGAAGATTAAAGAAAATAATTCAAGGGAACTTGGAAGAAGATACAATATAGGAAGTGGTAAATATAACAGTTATTGAGCTTATGTTGATGAGGACAATAAGGTCAGCACTCTTATTTTCAAATCAAAATCTATACTAGCAATCTATTAACTGGAAAAGATTCCTAAAACATAAGATTAATTTTAAAAATAAATTATACATGTATTCAAAATAGAACCACCAGGCTCGGGCATGTGGTCCTGTAGTTAAGACAACAGTTGTAAGACACCTTATTGGAGTATACAGGATCAAGTCTAGGCACTTCCTTAAATTTCAATCTTCAGCTGATGTACACCACGAGAATCAGCAGATGATGTTGTCACTGGATGCTTGCTGACCAAAGGGGCGAAGTAAACTGAGTTCTGGGCTCTCAGATTTAGCCTGACCGAGCCCCAACCACTGCAGGCATTTGTGGGAGTAAATCAGCAGACCTTGCTCTCTCTCTTTCTCCCCTTCAAGCCATCCTTCTGATAGTTTTTTTTTTCAAATAGGTAGAATCATCAATAGTTACATAATTGTTGGATTTTTTTCTCAACAATTTTATTTTGTGTAGTCACAAAAACTACATTATACATTCTTAAAAAGTGTCCAAGAGATAAAAAAGGCAAACCAAAGAAAACAGATTTATATTTCCAAGTTTTATGGGAGACTAAATTACATTACAAGAAATAAAACCATCTTATATCATCATAACATATCATCATAACAACACATTTTAGCAAGGAAGAAAAGTATAAGGCATAAGTGGGTTAATTAGTAACTGTTGAGTTGATTAAAATGCATTTATCCCACTCTGGCTTCATTAAGAAGCAAAATTATCACCAAATAAGAATATATTATTACATGTAAGAGTATTCTAGAAAGGATTTGAAAAATTTTAGGAAGAGAACTAATTCCAGTTAATCCACATTTTCATTGAGTGAAGAGTCAGGCATAGAATCTTCAGAGAAACATCTGTATTAACTAGCTTTATGAAAAGTTTTCTACAAGTCAAAGTAAAGTAGAAAAAAAAATATGTCCTAACATTCAAGTTCAAAGAATCTTGAACAGATGAAGAACTATGAATACAAGGACAAAATATCCAATTCATTCTTTGATTTGATTTTCTCTCAACTGAAACAATTTATTGAACTTTAAGCAAAGTACTGCAGTAATTCATTAGTGCAAGCTAATTTATGTTATAATTTGTAGTTTCTTATTAAAGTCACTAATGAGAAGGAAGTTTGGATCAATCAAAATGTTTAAAATAAGTTTCAGATTATTATAATATTTGTGGTCTTATTATCTCTGTGTTTGTGCTCTTGACTTTAAATGTTACTGTAACAGATAAGCCATATGAAATTGCAGATATTTACTGATATTATCCAGCATAAGTGACCATATCATACTTATATAGGTTCAACTCAACAGTATAACTATTTGTTTCCAAAAACTTGTGATCTTTCAATTCTTTTTGATGTAGAATATCCAGAAAGTTGAAAGAGATACACTTTGAAATTTGTTTCAAAGTTTAATCACTCGCAATGTCAAGAATTTCCTACATATTCTAGGATAAGATTCAGAGTCACACAATAAAAGCTTAGTAGCATTTCATGATGGGTCTGGCCCTTACCAAAAACACTTTCAAGGACATTGACCAAGCAGAAATAAAATTAAACATCACATGGAAGTTGCAATGAAATGTGAGAAAAGATATCGACAGTCATATGAGTCAGTAAAACATCAACAGAATGAAATATTACAGTATTGTCTCATGGGGGAGCGATTAAAGTCAAAATGAAAATACTAAGTAATACCACAGAGGTGATCTGAATAACACTGTTACAAGATCTTGTTTTATTCTGAAGTATGATAAAACTATTGATTGACAGCTGATGCCATTGTCAGACATGTTGCAAAAGCTTCAGTAATCACCAAGATAGAATATGATATATAATCCACAAAGGAATGAATAAAATAGAATGAGAGCAAACAAAATCCATCCTGAATGAAAGGAAACAGACATTTAACTGACTAGTTAAAAGGCCTGAGTTTGACATTGCAGCGCCTGAGCTTAATTCCTGGCTCTAGCTTATGACTCAAGCTTTTCCTGCCAATGCACATTCTGAGAGGCAGCCATGATGGCTCTTTAAATGATGGCTTTTAAAATCCAGTTGATCTGTGTTATTTATAGGATACGCACTGAGACATAAATTTAAGGATTCAAGGTGATTTCAATCAATTCTTGTCTTAAAAATCAAGTGTACTCATATATCAGCAAATAGTCTTACAGAAAATAAATATAAATAGTAACATTAGACAAGCTATATTTTAAGATAAAATTGGGAAATAATTTAGTGTTAAGCATAAAAAGAGTTTTATTCACTGGGAAATTGTAAAGTTGCAAACTGGGATAAACCAAAAACTTAGTTTCAAAAATGCATGAACTAACAAAGAAGAATGGCAAGATGAAAAGTAGGCAATCTCAGCATGACAGTGGGAGAATGATTATCTCTCACAAAAGCAGAACAAGATTTACTGAGAACATAAAAAATTTAACAGCACGATTAACGTGCTTGATTTGATATTCCTGCTCTGTATAAGATCTTCTTAAATTCCCTTTCTTCCCAGAGGAAGTGGAACAAACCTGAGCATGGCTCCCGACAACAGGTATTTGAAAGGTCTTCTGCTCATCTAGACTGCAGAAGAGGTATAGGAATATTGAGGTCAAGTCCGTTCTCATCAGGCCTCACATGGGTAGCTCAGGCTGACTCTTTGTAGAACAAAGGACACAATGTCCTTAATGCAATGAGATGTACAGTTCAGTTCCACATCTTGGAATGCTCGCAATGGTCTGTAAATCAGCCATGTTGTACGTGTTGTATTACGTGTTTTATAAACTCTTATCACTGAACTGATTGCTATTCAAACACATGTTGCTGGCAGTCTTCAGGCTGCTATCTCCCGTACAGTTTCAATTGAGCAAGCAAAGAACACCTGAATTTTTATCCACTGGATACTACTAGACAAGCTGATAATTTTCAAACATTGCATATGCAAAAAAAATAGTGTATGTATTTGTGTCGAGGGTTGGGAACATTTTAGTGGGGACAAATAGGTGGTATTCCAAAGTCTGTACAAAAACAGTTTTTCACCTGCTGTTGAATACTTAGAAAAAACAATCTCAGTTGTCTTATGTTATCATCAAGTTAATCATTGTGGTATTGTATTTTTCCATTAAGTATAGAATCCCAGGATCTACACAAATTGACAGTACATATTTATCTGCTTAAGACCCAATATAAGTAAATACTACAGTTAGGACTAAACCTAAATTTTATTTAGCAATGTACTCAATCATATACTGATTAGTTCATTCTTATTTTAAGATGTAAGTGTGAAACACCATGGTAGACCCTGGAGATGTAGATATCTATTTCTAAGTGAGCAAGACAAGGAGGGGTTAGTGGTCTCAAAACTTTTACTCTAATTCAAGAGAATCAAAATCAATCCATGGGAAGCATAAAATGAGTCCACATGTTAGGTAGCATTTCTCAACCTAAGTACCGCTGTGCCAGATAATTCTTTGCTATGAGGACTACCCTGTGTATTTCATATTAACAGCATCATTGGCCTTTACACACAAAATTCCAGTACTCATTACCCCAAGCTGTGACCATCAAGAATTTTTGCAGAGGCAGACAAATGTCTGCTTGAGAGCAAAAATAATTCCTAGTCGAGAATCACAATGCAAAAGTCCCAGGAAATGTGGGTTTTATTAAATTTGCTTGATGAACAGAGAAGGATTATTTGATGGAAGTGGAGGCAGAATTTAGTTTTTAGGCAGGCAATAATGTTGGAAGAGAGATTTCCAGGCAGAAGGAACAGTAAATGCTAAGGCAATAAATTGATAATGAACTTGGAGTGCCCAAGGGAACTAAGAGATTTGTGTGGCTGACGCACATAGAAAGTAGCAAATGAAATCAGAGAAAGACCCAGATTTCATGGAGCCTGTTAGTCCTTATTATAGTTTAGATTTATCCTTGTTTCTGAATGCTGCGAACTTCAGCTGATGGAGAGAATCTCTGAATACATGTGAGCCAAGATATGCCAATGACTACACCTGGAAATATGAATAGGTTTGGATTTTCTCAGCCTGGGGTGAAAGGCAGTTCTGCAGGTTTAGAAAGAGATCGGAGGTGACACTCTTAGCTTGCCTGGAGCAATGACTGTGTAGAAAATGGTTTTTCAGGATTCTCAGAAATGTCAGGTCTAATAGTGAAACAGAAAATTCTTGAGAAACACCTTCTGCTTGGCTCCCTGTTGCACGGACAACTCCTAGCCCTCTGTCAAGGAGAGCATGTTCTCAGCGACACATGGGGAGCAGCTGTGAGCTGCAGTGCCTGCTGTGTGTGTACCAACTTTGGTTCTGCCCCAAAAGGCCCCATTAGAAAAAAGGGCCCAAAGCCAAGTGCAGACTGAGCCACTCCACAAGAACCAGAAACTGATGACCCAAGGACTGGCAATGAACAGCACAACGGTGTCATCGACTTTGTGTTCTTGTAAGAGACTTACAAAAGCAATACCTGTAGGTCAATACAGAAAAACAATAAACTTAACAGCTTTATCCCTCCCCCCTTGTTGTATTACTACTACTGTTTAAGTACCTCATGTGGAAGCCAGTATACTATTTTTCTCATTTAATCTGAACAATCAAATGAGGAAATTCTCATGTATTTCAGATTATTCTTGAAAAAGGACCACTAGGGCTAAGAAATGTTCTGTTACCTGCCCAAGTCATCTGAAACTCAAACACTCTGACTCAGTCCACCTCTTATTCCCTAAAGAATACTGCACTGCCCAGGTGAAGCAATCAGCAAAGATTAAAACATTTGCCAAAGTTCTGATCCACCAAACTCCTTACAATTCAAGGTAAAATGATTAATAACTTGCTCATATTTGAAAACTTACTATAACTAGATCTTCTAAGCAGTACATATGAATTCTTCAGTTAAAGCTCCTAAAAATCCAATGAGGAAACTCCTGTTGGTTGTCGCATTTTAGAGATGTGGCTTAGAAATCCAAAATAAAATGGCAAACACTGTGGTACCATGGCTTAACCTACCGCCTGAGGTTAGCATCCTGTGTTGGATAATGGTTTCAACCTCGACTGCTCCACTTAAGATTCAGCTCCCTGCATTTGTGCCTGCAAAGGCAGCAGAGGATAGGTCAAGTACTTGGATCCCTGCCATCTATGTGGGAGATCTGAAAGAAATTCCTGGCTCCTGACTTTGGCATGGTCCAACCCTGGCTATTGCAGTCATTTGAGGAGTGAATCAGTGAATGAAGAGGCTGTGGGGGCAAGGGGGTGTATGTAATTTTGACTCTGCCTTTCAAGTATATATATACTCATATATATATATATATATATATATATATGAATTTATTTATTCTTATTGGAAAGTCAGATATACAGAGAAAAGGAAAAACAGAGAGAACGATCTTGCATCCCCAAGTGACCACAACGGCCAGAACTGAGCCAATCCGAAGCCAGGAGCTTCTTCCAGGTCTCCAATGTGGGTACAGGGTCCCAAGGCTTAGGGCAATCCTCAACTGCTTTCCCAGGCCAGAAGCAGGGAGCTGGATGGTAAGCAGGATGAGGACTTTAGCCATTAGGCTACCACGCTGGACGCTAAATAATTATTTTTTAAAAAGAAATTTAAAGCCATAAAGTCATCAAGGGGGGTGAACTGAGGTTGTAATTAAGGCAGTTAAATGCCCTCAGCTTAATTCCTCACACTAATAACTAAACCCAACTCTCTTCCAATAAGGAATGTTTTTAGAAACGCTTAATTTTTTGTGGAGGGGGAAGTAAAGACAAAATTCATGATTTAAAATAATACAACTTTAAAGTATTTCACAAACAAGAACATTTGATAATATTCTATACAATGCCAATTACTTAGAAAGCTTCCACTACCTTCCTGGTGTTTTGACAGAAATTTTAATTTTATGTATTTATTTATTTTATTTGAAAGAGAAGAAAGGGGAAGAGAAAGAAGGAGGAAAGCAAGGAGGGAGACTGAAAGGGAGGGAGGAAAAGAGGTAGGGAGACAGAGAGCGAGCTGCCCATCTGCTGGTTCACATTGGCCAACTCAGGACCTGGTTACTCAATTCCACTCTCTCAGGAGGGTGGCGGACACCTAACTATCTGAATTATCATCTACTGCCTCTCAGGGTATATGTTAGCAGGAAGCAGGAATCTGGGGCAGAACCAGGATTCAAATCCAGACACTTCATCTGAAATACGAGCATCCTGAGTGGTGGCTCATCACTCCCCCTAACATCTAGCTTTTATGCAGAATTATACTGACTGACAATACAGAAAATCCATTAACCTTTTATCTCAGAGGGCACCTCAATTTTCAAAAAGTGCATGAAAACAGAACATAGTTTATTGGTTCTGTACGCATGTGAGCTCGGTAGTTCCAAGATGTGTCAGGTAAACAACTGCCCTGTCCTTATCCACCCATAACCCAGCTCTAGATCTTCACATCGGGTTATGAAATCAGCAAAGATCTGGACTTCCAGGCATTTTGAACTCTGAGCATGTGTCTGACTTCCAGTGGCTGACACAGAGGTCATACAGACTGCTGCTATCCACATGGTAGCACACTTCCCGCAGGGCTGATTACATCTGTCGGTGATCCAATCTGTTAAAAAGCATTGATTCTCAAGCAAGGAAGTTGGAAATATTGAAAGACACTCAGAGAGCCATGAAAAAAAGCCAGGACCTGGAATCAAAAGTGTCAGATTTGAGTCCTGTTGCCACACCACCGACATGAGCCAGTCACCATGACTGCCTTACATAAGGCATTCCATAGGAGGCAATATAACCCTGACCATGGCTACTAGCCACGTCTCAGTGCAGATCAATAACACAGCATGTGCATGACAGGTCTGTGGATTGTGCAGAGTTCTAACAACAAAGGAAACATTCATAATATAGACATCAAGTTACTACTTAAATAATATACTCTTCCCTGAGCTAAGGAGTCTGTGGTTCTTCTCTCCCTCCAGGTGTTTTTGACAATGATTGCATGTGCAAAACCAGAACCACTTCCCGCCAGTCTTCTGGAGCTAAAGGTGCGATGAGGCCAGTATGAGTAAACTATTCAAGCCAGTGGCAGCTTCTGAAGAGACAAACTGAAAACTCTGTTTCTGAAGGCATTAAATCCTACCTGTCTAGTACAACCAGTGGGTCCGAGATAAACTTAACACATTCATGAGTGAGTAACTCATTATCATAATAATCACAACTCACATGTAGCTAACTACTTTGCAAATAAAATCCAAATGAACAATTACGTATTTATTCTCCAATAGCTTATCAGTGAAGGATGGGTTGAGGTAGGCTCAGATCGTTAGCTTCAAAGAACAGGCCCTCCTGCACTTGAATCGTCATTATGGTTGGGTTTAGTTGAGTTACTTTTGGAATCTGGGCAAAGGGGGAAGGTAGTCATCTGGGGACCAGGACTTCTCAAAGCAGTAACAGAAGAGCAAGAGAGTATTTGTGCAAGTCTATTCAGGCTCTTGGATCTAACCCATCTAGATTTTTAAAAAAAGTTCTTTAGCTTGAACACAGTTTTTCTTCTCTGAAACTAAAGTTAAAATGTGTGTGTGTGTGTGTGTACAAATATATTAAGACATAGGACCTTGAAAAGTAATTATTAAGACAAAGACCACTGACACACTGTTCACGGATTATAGCGTAACCACTTTCTGTAGTGAAGTTCCTGGGTTCTTGTCCCAGATGCATTCCTAATTCCATCTTACTGCTAATATGCACCCTGTGAGGCAACAGATGATAGTTCAAATCATTGACTTCCCTGGATTAAATTCTAGGTTTCTCACTTCAGCAGGATCCAACACCAGTATTTGTAGAAATTTGTGGACTGAATTAGAAGTGAAACAGTCTAGGGGAAATTCTCTTTCTCTCTCTCTCTCTCTCTCTCTCTCTCTCTCTCTCTCTCTCTCTCTCTCTCATTCTTTCACCCCTCCAACATTGTGTGTGTGTATTTGCTTCCCTGCCTTTTAAATAAATAAATAAATATATATATATATATATATATATTTAAATACATATAACCCTAGACCAGAACCATGAGACAGAATAAACCTCTTTCCATTATAAATAATCCAACCCCTGGTGTCGTGTTATTAGCAAGAGAAAATGGTCCAAGACATGAATGCAAAAAGACATTTATAAATTTTCCAAGTGTTTGGGTCCTTGTACTCAGGTGGAAGACGCAATAGTAGCTTCTAGCTCCTGGCTCCTGCCTTTAGTCTGTCCTATCTCCAGCCACTGTGATTATTTAGGGAATAGACAAGCAAACGGAAGACATTTCTCTGTCTCTCCTTTCTCTTTAATTCTTCTTTTCAAATAAATAAATCTTTTTAAAAGGAAATAAAAAAAGAAACTGAAATATGAATGAGTTGGGCTTTCCATATACTGGGTTTAGTTCATCAACGCTGTAATGACAATGGAGTTTCAGATGTTGAGCATATCTGGATTTTTCTATCATGAAATTTTTTATTTATGTTAAGTGATATCTCTGATGAAAATGCACTCAAAATAAGGATCTACCTTAAGATGCCTGAATGAAGAACACATGTGAATCTGTCTTACAAGAACCAGACTGTTACCAATATCTTTGTGGATTCCTCTTCTTCCTCAACTTGTCTTCTCCTTGAAGGTAATTTCATTCTCCTGTCATTTAGCATAATCATATATATATATATATATATATATATATATATATATATATATATATATATATATATCTGTGTCAAATACTGTTTTATGGTTGAACCCATGACTCTGCTTTTTACACAAGACTGTAATTAATTCACTTTATTGTTGTATGATAGTGTGTTAAATAGATCACAATATATCAATTATACCAGCAATGAAAACAGAATTATCTCTAATGTTTTACAATTATAAATAATGTTTCTATGAAAAATGCCACTAGGAATGAATGAAATTTTCTCTTCTATTAAATCTTTACAAATACTTGGTATTATCAGCCCCATAACTTGAGGAAAATGAAACACAATTTATTGTGACTTAATTTGCTTTTCATTGCTTACTATAAATATTTGGAACACGTTCATAACATAATATGCCATATACATTCTTTTTCCTGTGAACTGCATATTCATAACCCTTGCTGAATTTTCTATTGGATTCTCACTGTTATTGATCCACATTAGCTATGAATTCATACAGTATATTGATATAAACATTCATTATATATACTGCTAACAGCTCTCATTATAAGTCTTGTCTTTCTGTACTTTTTATAATTAGTGAAATACATTTTGAATTTTTATGGATAAAATCAAGTTATGCTCAAGTCATAGGGCATTAAGGTGGATCTCAAATTTAATTTCTAGTGTTCTTGTAAGAAAGGAGTCACAAGGAAGAAGGTCAGACATTGGAGTAATGCAGGTACAGCCAAAGGAAAGCCATGCCTTACTGGCAAACACCAAAAGCTAAAAGAAGCAAGAGAGGACTCTTCCTAGATGTTTTTTTATGGAGAACAGGCAGGACCAGTTTTCTCAGCTTTCTGGACTCCAGAACTATCAGAGAATCAACTGTAAACTACCAAGTTTCTCAGTGTTACAGCAGCCATAAAAAAGTACCTTTTCCTCCACACTCACACCAGCATTTTAAAAATTGTTTTTAATTGATAGCCATTCTAAGTGGGATGAATTGAAATCTCACTATGGTTTTGTTTGCACTTCCCTGATAGCAGGTGATCCCAAGCATCTTTCCATGTGTCTGTTGGATACTTGCATTTACTCTTTGAAAAATATCTGTTCATGTCCTTTGCTCGTTTCTTAACTACACTGTTTTGTTGCTGAGTTTCTCAAGCTCCTTCTAGATCCCGGGTATTGATCCTTAGTCACATAATTTTCAAATATTTTCTCCCATTTTATCAATGGCCTTTCTCCTTGTTGAACAATTCCTTTGTTGTGCAGAAGCTTCATAACTTGTTTAATCCCATTTGTCAACTTTCACTTTTATTGTCTGTGCTTCTAGAATATTATTCAAGAAGTATTTTTTGTGTGCCAATGTCTTGTATTGTGTCTCCTATGTTTTCTTCCAGTAATTTGATGGTTTCAAGGCTTAGTGTCAGATCTCTTGTGAATTGATTTTTGTATACTGTATAAGTAAGGTCAGAGTTTTGTTTCATAATTCTGTATGCAGATATTCAATTATCCTAACAACATTTGTAGAAGAGACCATCTATGGTTTATTTACCTAGTAGCTCTAAGCCTTCAGCCTCTTCCTCTTATTTTTTTCTTCAAAAGTCTCTAGGTTATTTTGGGAATTAGATTTTCCATTATTTTTAAATTTTTAAAAATTTATTTGAAAGTCAGAAAGACAGACACAGAGATAGAAAGACACTTCTTATTTGCTGGTTCACTTTGAAAATGTCTGAGAAAGCCAAGGGTGAATACGTTACAGCCTGGAGCTGGTAGGCTCAGTTTGAGTCTCACATGTGGATGGCATGGTCCCAAGTACATGGGCTGTCACCTGCTGCCTCCCAGGGTGTGTGTTAGCAGTAAGCTGGAATTGGAAATATAGTCAGGATTTGAATCCAAGCACTTCCACATGGAGTATTGGCATACTAAGAGTCATCTTAAACATGTGCTAACTAGACACCCTTTGATCTTCCACTATGATTAGAATATAGCTTTTAAAATTTTCTTCAAAGGTCTATAAGGATCCCAAATGAATTTCTGTTTAACCCACTGGTTAACATTTAAATTTTTTATACAGAGCTGGCATTTGGCCTAACAGTCACCATCCCTGCATCCCTCATTTGAATACCTTGCTTTGCCCACTTCCAATACCTGATCCTACCTTCCCACTAATACACGACCGTAAGTCATTGGGTTCCTGCACTGATATGGAAGACCTCAATCATGTTACTTTTCCAGGTTTGAGCCTTCACTAAGCATTGGTCATTGCTAGCATTTGGAGAATTAAGCATCAAACAAGAGTGTTCTCTCTGATTTTCTTCCTCTAAAATAAAGTTTTAAAAAACTTCTTTATATTAAACAGAGGTATTCATAAAATTTGTTAATTCTGGATATAATAATCCTATACCATGTCTTCAGATATGTGATTGATTATTTTTGGACTGTCAATAATACTGACATATGAGTTCCAATTGATTGACTGTAATAACCCAGAAATCTGGAAACTACAAAGCAGTACTTCCACCATGGAGAATTGACTTTTTCCTCTGCCAAGAGCAAACAACAGGCTAATTTAGGAACCTACCATTTTGCTTGCTTGCTTACTCACCCTTAGTGGTTAGGTTTTCAAGAAATCTAGAAATAGTTTGTATATAAGCATATATATGAAAGTGTTTTGAAAAGTTTGCAGGAAAGTATCAAGTGCTTGATCCCATGAATACAATGCTACTCAGAACACTGATTTTCACAATGAAGTGCTCAGTTTAAGTCTCAGCTTTGCTTTTCATTCCAGTATCCTGCTGATGAATACCCTACAAGACAGCAACTGAAGGCTCAAATACCCAGACTGCTTTATGGCAGACCCAAATCAATTCCAGGCTCCTGGCTTCAACCTAACCTAATCCAGCATTTGGGAACATTTTAGGACTACAGACCGAATGTAAGACTGTTCTCCATCTATTTTCCTACATTTATGTCTGCATTTTAAATTAAACAAAAATCAACTCTTTAAAATGTGATACAATGGATTTTTAAAATGTATTTATTTTGGTCAATTTTTTTTCAGAAATCCATGCACAAATTATTCATAATATACATTTTTTGAACATATAGGAGACTGCTCACACATATAATCTCTTAAAGTCTATCACACGTCTCTTTTACCACCACTATGGTCCATCTCCCACTCCAGGAAACCGTAAGATGATCGCTCTTTCCAAGACTTGATAGTATTTTGCTGATACAACCTCACCATATCTTACCCCCTCCTAATGTTGGATCAATTTGCAACATCATATCTTACATTTTCCATATGGTGCAATGCATCCAAGATTTTTCTTAGATGTAGTTTTTGCCCCACTTCATGTACCTTTTGCTTCTTGCCTCTAAACATATCTAAGGTGCAATGGCATGGGATCCCCAAAGCAAAATAAAAAATTCTATGAAATATGAGGTAGTATTGTCTCTGGAGCTACTTTTGAACTTTGTAGTCTTGGAGAAGAGAGCTGAATATGTGCTCTGCTTTAACACGGACAGCTCAGACATGTTTTTCATAAAGTCTAGGTTTGGTGTTCCTTAGCATTTGCCAACTCTAAAATTCCTTTTTCACATTGCTTTTCATTTCTTTCTTGTCCACTGCACCTATCCATTCAATATCCACTAAATTGCTTCGTAAGTCAATCTACAAACTATACTCTGACACTCATACCTTTGATGCATATTCTGGTTCCTGGTCAATCTAGGCTCAGGCATAAGATGCGGTAGGGAGAGGGAAGGGGTACAGAGAGAAGTGACACAGCATAACTAGACAGGGGAAGAGAAAGACCAGATATTGTTTTAGGGTATATAGGACAGTGAAGCTGAGACCCAGAGGGACAAAACAAGTCACCTCCATGGACACGTGGCTGCTGAGTTTGCAATGCAAAGGAACCACTGCAGACCTCTACGATGAAAAGAAACAGAGAGGAAACTGATGCAATATGTAAGGAAGCTAATGTCATTTTTAGTCATATTATGGAAGTTTTGTTTTATTCTGATCAAAAAAAGGCCCTTGCAAACCAGACGCATGCTGAGTTAGATCTCAGAAACTGTGTGTTTAATTAAAAAAATATATAGATGTATGTAATTGGGAACACTGTGAATTTGCCCTGTATTTATAGTCTTTGCTTTGTACTTGGGAAAATACTGCTATATCTGTCTTTTCCTAGCTTTTTCCCTGAAGCTACAGTCAACTTAGCAATCTCAACTTATAAAATAAACATCTTGGAATGTAAATCTTAGTGGTCCTGTTTGCAGGTGACATCATCCAAGCTGTCACATTACAAGTCATACACAATGACATTTTTAAGTTCCCAGTTACATTCAGTCACCTTATTCTAAACGAAGAGTAGCGTTTCTGAATTTCTAACCATGCTTGAAAATACCTCACTGCAAAACTACCAGAATTCAGCACAGGTAGAACTTGGTTTACTTGTAAAATTTATCTATAAAAATGACCAATGGCCCTACAAGTTGAAAGCATAAGAAATGATCTTACTAATCAATAAGATATATTACATTTAGTTTGTGAGACTAAAACAATCTTATACATCAAAACTATCTTACTCTTGGTGATAAATGTAGAGAATTTCTTCAAAGTTACACCAAACTTAATTTATATGTTAATTTTTAGATTTGTATTTACTATTATATGTATTTGAAAGGGAAAGACACAAATATCTCCTAATTACTGGCTCTTTAAATTGCTGTTATGGCCAAATCTGGCCCAGGTTGAAGCCGGGGGCTCAGAACTCAATTCAGGTATCCCAAGGATCCAGTCAGCTGAACCATCATTGCGATTTTCAAGGATACGCATTAGTAAGAAGCTGGAATTGGAGGAGAGATCACAGAGATCACAGTCATCCCAGGCAGCAACTTAAGCACCCTGCCAAATATCTGCCCTATTTATGCATTTTGATAAAAATCATGTGTATTTTGGGGATAACATTATTTTGAAAAAAATATATATAGTACAGACTGACTAAAACATGTCAACATACATAGTAATTTACTTATCACTTCTTATGATAAGAACTGAACTAGTTTATATTTACTAGAACATTGTGTGGCATCATGAGAAATACTGAAAATCAACATATGTTATGGAATGAACTGAATTGTGGCATTTCCATACCCATGAACTGAAGTCTTAGCTTTCAATGTGGCTGCGTTTGAAGAGGTGACTAAATGAGGTCATAAAGGGAACTCCAATTTACTAGAATTAGTACCTTATAAAAACAGGTGGGAAGGGCTCTCTCTTTCTTTATTTTTGAAGTTGGGGAAAGAACAGGCCATGGGTCGAACTTAGAACCCTCCAAATTTTCAAAAATAAATAAGGCATTTAAAATAGCCAATCAAGGCAGGCATTTGGCCTAGTGATCAGATGTCCATTGCCTATATTGGAATATCTTGGTTTACTACCTAGCTGTGGATGCTGACTCCAGTTTTCTGATAATGCAGATTCTGTCAGGCAGCATTGATAGCTAAAATGTGATTGTGTTTATGTTTTGTACCTGGAAGATTTGAACTTTTGTTTGCAGTTTCCGCCCACCACAGCCCTCTGCTGTCTCTTAGAGCATTTGGGGAATGAACCAGTCAATGAGAGTTTCTCTGTCTCCGTGTGTGTGTGTGTGTGTGTGTGTGTGCCTTTTATAATCTCTGCATATCTGCCTTTCAAATAAAATTAAAAAGGCCTATTCTGGGACTGGTGCAATAGCTCAACTTACTAATCCTCTATCTTGCAAGCACCAGAATCCTATCGGGGCTTGAGGCCCAGCTACTGCACTTCCCATCCAGTTCCCTGCTTCTGGCCTGAGAAAAGCAGTTGAGGACAGCCCTCAGTCTTGGGACCCTGCACCTGCATGTGAGATCTGGAAGAGGCTCCTGGCTCCTGGCTTGATATCAGCTCAACTCTGGTGATTGTGGCTATTGGGGGAGTGAGTTAGCAGGTGGGAAATTTTCCTGTCTGTCTCTCCTCCTCTCTGTATATCTGACTTTCCAATAAAAGTAAGTAAATCTTTAAAAAAAATATTTTCGCTGAAGTGAAATTTTTGCTACTATCACTTCTGCTAGGATATCTTCATTCTTTCTGTCTGCTCATTTTCCTCATTTATGTGAATAATTCTCTTTTACTAAGTCCCTCTGGCTGTACATTTAGAATTCCTCATGCAGTGACAATGTCCATGTGCCCACAGACAATTCTTTTCTTATTGTATTTATACACAATTTGAGGTTGACTTCCAGTGTTACCACGTACAATCTCCTTCTTGCATTTCACAATTACTGGCCAATTCCTTCTTCTAAAAAGTTTATTTTTGTAAAAATGTTCTTTGATCTAACTTTGGGAGGTAAGAGACAACATAGCTATATATCTTATAACATGTCTATATGTATATTTGTGTATATATGCATATTTATTCTGTCTGAATAATTTAAATAGTTAAAATGTTATCATTTTTTTAATATTTTAAATATTTGTTTATTTTTACTGCAAAGTCAGATGTACAAACAGAAGGAGAGTAGAGAGGAAGATCTTCTGTCCGATGATTCACTCCCCAAGTGAGTCCAATGGCCGGTGCTGTGCCAATCCGAAGCCAGGATCCAGGAACTTCCTCCAGGTTTCCCACGCGGGTGCAGGGTCCCAAAGCCTTGGGCAGTCCTTAACCACTTTCCCAGGCCACAAGCAATGAGCTGGATGGGAAGTGGAGCTGCCGGGATTAGAACCAGCGCCCATATGGGATCCTGAGGCGTTCAAGGCGAGGACTTTAGCCGCTAGGCCCCGCCACCGGGCCCCTGTTATCGTTTTTATAAGTTTGAAAGCTACACCTGAAATCCATTAGCTGTGTGACTTGGACAAGTTGTCCAATAATCCACTTGAGTTTTGCCGTATTTGTTTTATAAAATACAGCTAGTAACAACATTTAACATTATTATTTTTTTTCTTCTGGTAAGCATTCATGGGACAATGTAGCAGGTAATGTGCTAAACATGCTAACATGGTAAGTTCCCTATAAATTTATTAGTATATATTTATAATTTATTAGTGTTTCACATGTTGTTTGGTCAATTATTTTTATGTCCTCCCAGAATAAAAATATGAGGTTTGAAAGATACTCTGTTAACATACTCCTATTTACCCATAAGAGTATACACTATTCAACAAAGTCATGACCTGTACCTAAATATGAATTTTCTTTTTCTATGGTTTAGTTTTAAGAAATAATTTAAATAAATGCTATTAACTGAGTATGGTTCAGTGGCTTTTATGAATCTTCCATTAAAGTCACCATAAATTAATTAACCCATGTAATTAAATCAATTTAACATAGCTGAGACAAACAGTATCCTAAATGCTAAAGTCTTTTGTACTTCAAAACACTACTGACCACTCAGAAATGTCCTATCACTATTGACGTCATAGAGTGATACTGTCTCCCTCTATCAGTAAGTTAGTTAAGTTAAATGTTAATTTTATAAATTATTGTTCCCAATTTACATACTGATGAAAACTTCAGTTCTCCAAAAATCATACACTATTGAGAAACTTGGTATTTTGGTATTTTGAGATGTAAAAGGAGAATTTTTCTTTGTATGAAAAATTATTTTTTAAATAAAGTTAGAGCATAACTTAACAATATGAGAGAAGAGTAAATGCAAACTATCATTACTGTTAATAAACAACTATTTTGCATTCTATTTTCACAAAGGTGAGTTTAACTTAATTAAGACGAAACTGTATCACATAATACAATGTAATCAATGAATAAAAAAAAGTGGATTATAAAATTAAAAAAAAAAAAGAAGAAAGACTCTTTTGGGGCCTACAGTGTGGCATGGCATGTAAAGCCACTGCCTGGGACACCGTCATTCCATATGCAGGCTAGTTCAAGTACTGGCTACTCCACTTCTGATCCAGCTGACTGCTAATAGCCTGGGAAAACGGTGGAAAATGGCCCATGTTCTTGGGCCCCCATCATCCTCACGAGAAAGCAGATAAAGCTCCTAGCTTAGCCTGGGCCAGCGCAGGCTTTTGTGGCAACTCTGCTGTGAACAGTATTCCCCAAGATATCTCTCCTTCCCCCTCTGTTATTCTTTCAAGTAAACAAATAATTTTTAAAAAAAAATGTTTCCTCTAGTTTTCTTTCTCTGATCATTGCAGTTTTCACTAGTAACTATGTTTTTCAAATTATGACCCTGAAACTCTTAAGAATATATAATTACACAAATCTCCGTTGTTGTATTGCCTTACGTCAGAACCATACTGACTGAATTGACAGATAGATGGGCATTTGGTTTTGTGGTTAAGACATTATTTAGGAGACCCACAACTCATATCAGAATTCCTGGGTGCAAGTCTCCACTTTATTAGCAATTCCAGCTCCCTGCTAATGAGCACCCTACAAGGCAGCAGTTCAAGTCCTTGCCACCCACATGGGAGACCTAGGTTGAGCTTGAGGCTTCTGACTTCTGTCTGGCTAAGCCTTGTTGTTGTGAGTATTAGGAAGCGAACCGATAGATGGAATATATCTTTCTTTGTGTTTCTCTCTCTCTCTCTCTCTCTCTCTCCCCCCCTCCCTTTTTCCCTCCTTCCCTCCACCCCATATGTTTGTGCATGTTTCTCTCTCTTGTCCCATGCCTGCCTTTAAAATTAAATGACAATAAATAAATTAAGAGATGTAACCATGTACTAGGAGCTCCTATACTCTTCTCACGTAAGTGAACTGGCAACCACTTTTGAACACTGACATTTTCTAACAAAGATCAAATATGCACAATCCATGACTCCAAAAGTCCATTTCCAATATAAAACTTAAAAATAATTTTTCAGACTATATGGAAAATAACACAAAAATAATGTGTTTCACTTAACTTACTCTTTTTTCTTCAATGTTCAACATCATGCGGCCACAGTGGGGTTCTAGAAACTATTCCCCTGGATGTAAGACCCTGATAGGCTCTCTCCTTCAGGAACTTGAGCCTTTTCCCTGACCTTTGGGTATGGGCTGGTTGTGGCTTGTCTGGTTAACAGGTAGCAGGAAAAGGCCTATTCCACACATAGGCATTCAGAGACCACAGTGAGCGCTCTTTGGGTCTGGATCACAAGAATTCCTAAGGCCTGCAGGAGGAAGGAAGATCATGGGGGACAGAGGCCAATCAACATTGCCATGCTCCTGAAGCCCCAGACAGGCAATGATCCTCAGAGCCAGCCTACAGCTCCTTTATGGTCACTCAGAGCTGGGCACAGATACAGAAGAAGCAATCGACTACACTAGCACTGCCCAAAAGAATCAGGGGCCAAACATATGCTTGTTATTTTAAGTCATCGTTATTTTGAATGATTTATTCAACTGTTCCTACCTTAAACTACATTTTCTTATCCATTTTCTTAAATTTCCTTTAACTCAAGAGCATGATGCCTGACATTCAGAAACAGGTGTGCAATTCTTATATTTTATGTCATGTTTGCAAATCTATAATTGATCATATAAAAATATCTCCCACTGTCTTACTTACAATCTTCTGTATCTCTTTTATTGTGGAACTATTATAAAGCTATAGCTAGACCCTACTTACTTATATAATCTAGTCATTTCTGTATGTCATATTATCAATAGATTATTTAATTATTATATCTATAAGAGATTCTGATCAATGAGGCTGCTGTGGTGGCTTAACTAACTAATCCTCCTCATGGAAGTGCTGCCACCCCATATGGGTGCTGGTTTCTGTCTCGGCTGTTCCACCTCTGGTTCAGCTCTCTGCTTATGGCCTGAGAGAGCAGAAGAGGATGAACAAAAGCCTTGGGACCCGGCATCTGCCCAGGAGGGCCCCTAGAAGCTGCTGGCTCTTGGTTTCAGATCACTCGGCTCTAGTCGTTGCCACCACTTGGGGAGAGAACAAGCAAATGTAAGATCTTTCACTCTTAGTTATTCCTTCTCTCTACGACCCTGTTTTTTCCAAAAATAAATAAAATTTAAAAAGGAAATTCTGGGCAAGATAATGGATTAAACACTTTATTTCATACTTGGTTATATATTAACAGACAATAGAAAAAAATCAGATTTAAAGATTAGTTTACTAACCTGAATAATTATATAGAAACATCTAGTCTTAACATTCCGCTAAAATTTAAGTGCTAGGGCCAGATGGCAGCAACTACCAATGCACTGGCAAGAGATGGGTCTAGGGCTTGATCGGGCCAGGCCAGGCCATTGTACATTCTGGCACATGTCAGAATCAGGTCTTGGGGTGAGCACAGTGGGTATTCTTAGGGGTCTGCGCAACTAGGCCACAGCACCCACTAGTTTGTACAAGACCTGAGGCAGGGGTAGGCTGGGCCAGGCAGCTACACCCATTGGTGCACGGGAGAGTCATGTTTGATGACCTCCTAGGTGAGGGTTCTTAGGGAACTCCCCAGCCACACTGCTGCACTCATTCCCTGACCTCAGGAAACATCACGTTTGACCTCAGAGCACACATTGCAAGCTTGGGCAACTTCAGTTGCTGACTCACATACAAGGCCAGAAAACATTCCCAGATGCACATCAAAGACAAGACAGCCAGTAATCCAACAGAAGACTTCGAATATGTCTTCAAAAAGTAGAAAGAGAAAATGGAACACTCAAGGCCAGGTTTTATAGCAAACATCTAAGTTTGTGAACATACTGAGGCAGATTTGAATAGCCAACAGGCCTTAAAATTCCTCACCTCTGGTGCCCACAGCTTCTCAGAACAACTAAGACCACTCAAGTAACACCCACAGAACATTCTTCCCTTCCATCAGAGTCTCTTAAGTGAACCAAACAATCATCTCTTTTTCCTGGCACTGATGTAATCTAACAGCAAGGGATGGTGTACCTTCTCTCCTCTCGTCATCAGTCCCCAACCCAACCCTACTCCCCACACAGGAAGAGAAGACAGAAACCTTTCTCTAAACCACCTTTCCCACCTCTAACCCCAACTCTCTCCAACCAAATCAGAGGTCCATATAGATCTGCAGACTCTCTATCTTTGCAATTAACATTAAAAATGTGATAAATTTAAAAAATTAAATATGCGGTAAAAGAACTTGCTTATCTTTTTATTTTTTATTCCATTCTAGCAGCAGAATCACTACTACTAATTAGTCAGGTTTCCTTTCAGGGATACTGTACTGGTGGTGTATGCGTACTATATATGCATAAAAAGTACACATTTGTATATTGCATGTGTTTTTGGATACTTGCTCCCCTCATAGCTTCCTTAAATTTTACAGTTTCCTTGAACACCATATCATGTCAATAAATAGAGTATGTAGGGCAGAAACCTGAAATGAGAAAGGCTAAAGCCTGGCTCAGCATCAGTGAGTGACTATGATGGCAAGTTCTCCAGTATCCTGTCAAAAGCTTCAGATTTTCTATTCAACTTCCAGTTATTTTTATTCTTCTCGCTGAAAGGAAGCAGGTATGGTGTGATTGCTATGAAGTTGAGGGTCATTAGAAACCATTTTCCCCTCCTCTTGGGACTAACATTTGATGAACTAGTAACTATGAATTTAGCCTTGAAGTAAGCATTTATTTAAATAGAAAATAAGCCTCATATCTGAAAGGACAAAAATAATTGGGTTTCAGTTTGCATCACAGTCTTACTAAATATTCAATTCTTTGATTTAAAAGTAGTTTATTGCCAGCTGTTTTGCCAATTATTTAATAAAAAGTTATATTTTCTTTTGAAAGGCAGAATTACAGAGAGAAGAGAAGAAATGTGTGAGGAAGACATGAAGTATAACCTATCAAGTACTTAACAGGTAACTTATAGACAACAGACTCGAATCAACATTAGACAATAGTAAAACTACAAAGACATACAGGGGGAATCAAGAGTGATCCTGACAACCTCTTAACAAGAGGTCATATGCACAGAGCAGGGGGGAACCCAGAGTGGAGCAGATGGACAGGAGGAGGCTTGTATCCCAACCCTGGAGACTCCCGGATCCTCACCAAGGACTATCAGTACAGGCACCAAGGACTACATCCCAACTGCCAACGAGACCACGGCGAACTGGAGTGCCTTCGGAGGCGGAGAATTGTGAGGTCATCCACTCCCATTTGAATCTCCCACATGGGATGGAAGAAGCCCAAATCCTTCCTCAGAGGAACCAATGTCATCGTAACAACAGCCAGGAGCCCTGAGTGGTCTGCAGAAACAGAAGAACACTAAACTCCCTTCAGGACTAGGGAGAGGAGCTTTCTCTGGTCCTTACTTAGTTCCAACTTTGGATCCCCACCCTCTCCTGCAATGATCATCAGGGTCTCCCCAGAGGCTCCCCCCAAAAAACAAAACAAAAAAAGAACAACAAAAAATTAGAATAGACAGAGAACAACAAGGAAAGCTTAGAACCAGACAGGAAACGGTCAGCAGGGACTCACACATACCTTACTAGGTAGGACACGAAAATAAGTTACTCCTCACTGGGGTATTGAAGATTTCTCTGCACACACACCCCTCCTGAAACTATTCTGTGCCTCAACTATTGACATATGCCTTGTTAAAGTTATAAGCCAGTTTGGACTATCCTAAAATCTGCCAAGTTCAGTAAAAATTATGCTTCAATACAATAAACTGCCAAACACAAAAATGAAAATAGACACGAGACAGCTAAATAGTATCCTATAGCCATTTTAAGGTGGATAGAAGCCGGTTGTATATAAACTAAAATTGAAATGTCAATGAAGTAGCCACAGGACATGGTTAAGAACTTGCATTTTCTAACATATCAGTCACTCAATACCATGTCAATTAATTCCATAATGTGTAAACTGTTGTTGATGTTATGTTAGGGCTTTCAAATGGTTGGGACAATATTCAGTCAGCTCTGCTTTTAGACCAGAGATGGTCTCCCCAAGAAACTGTTGAATTTATCTCAACAATAAGCTGCTGGACTCTATGCATGGTGCATGCTTGCAATGAAAGAAGCATGACTGGATTTGAACTGTAATACTGCAATAGGGTGGAGTAATTCACCATCGGGGGGTGGGTATGAGGAGGGGTTAGGGAAACCTCAGAGCCTACAAAACAATGTCATAAAACGAAATGTAATAAAATAGAGAGAGAGAGATCTTCCATCAGCATCTCATATGAGCAACAGTTCAAGTCCTGGCTGCTCTGCTTTTGAACCAGCTCCCTGCTAATGGCTTGGAAAAAGAAAAAATACCTGGCCTGAGTACTTGTGCCCCTGTGTCCATGAAGGAGACACTGAACAAGCTCCTGGATCATGGATTTGGTCTCACCCAGTCTTAGCATTACAGTCAGCTGCCGCAGTGAACAAGCAGATGGAAGATTCTCACTCTCAATCTCTCTCTGTCTCTCTCCCTCCCTCCCTATCTCCCTCTATGTAACTTTCAAATAAACAAATAGATAAATAGATAAATGAATAAAAAATCTTTAAAAAGAAAACAAAATCTATACTTGATACAAAAGCCAAATTTTTAGAAATTAATTAATTTCCTTTATGATAGTTTCCAAGGCTCTGAAATTTCTCCTCCTCTCCCTCCCCCCACTGATTTTCCCCTATTTTATTACAACAAAATTGTCCTTCAGAAAACAGTCATCAGTCCAGTGGCCTATTGTTTAAGTGAAGCCTGACACTGTAGCTATGGAGAATGGCAGGGTCCAGCATCCTATTGTTAAGATATATTTAATAGTTTCTCTCCTTTTCTCTCTCTCCTCCTTTCCTCCCTCCCTTGTGAAAATAAATATAATTGAGTATTGAACCACAAATATAGAAATATCCCTTATAAACCCACTACAGGAAAAAAACCTGTAATGTAGTTTCTAAATTTTTGAAAGAGTGTTGCCTGCATTAGATATTAGAGAAATATTTTTCTCTTTGTACCACCCACTTCAGAGGATTTTAACTAAGTCCTGAAGATAAAAGGAGATAAAATGATAGCAAGTTATTATAGGAAATTGGATCTGCAGTTTTCTTTTAATAATCAGATTAAATTCAGGGTACAATTTTTGTCAAACAAATTTCAGAGTGCTTAAAAGTTGGGACATAGTTTTCTCAGCAGTGTTACAAAAACTAATGTGGGTGGGAGAAGAGGAAGGAGAGGCGAGAGAAAAGCAAGAGCTGTACAGAGAAAGAGAGCAGCCAGGACGAAGAAGGAAGAGAAGGAAGCAGGGAAAAAGCAAGACAACCAGGAAAGTGGCTTCCCCAAAGCTGCATTCCCCAAAACACGCCATTGGGCTAGGCAGACCCTTGACTTGTAGGAAGATTACAAGACTTTTTCACTGGACTTCAGATGAAAAGATGACTGTGTGTGCCAATTTTATCACACAGGAGGCAGCAAATTTTCTTAGAATACCAACAAGTGGGCCTCTGAGAATTACATCCTGAGGATACAGTGATGGTTACAGAAATAAACAAAAGCTTTTGGTTTATTTCTCACTGGAAGAATGCCTGGAAAACATTAAACTTTTTCAGAAGAGAAATCTGATGCAAAAACTCCATCTAAGGAAAGATTAACTTGAACATCGGGGAAGTGGGAGTAGAAAACAGAGTGCACTATTTTTGTTCCTCTTTCTTTTTTCCTTTCCCTGATAATTTGGGGAATAGCATCATGTCCTACACTCATATTCCTTCAGATAGTGTTACCACTCTCACTTGCTGTTCCTGTCCGTAGAGATCCTTCCATCCATACTCGGTCCAGTGCTCAATCTCTTTCCCAATATTGGTCACTTGAGTCAAAGCCGCTATTACGAATGAAATTTAACCTTCCACTAGGGGGATATATTTTTCTCTCTACAAAATGTTGCCTTTTTAAAAGTGTTAATGGAGGTTACATGCATAATTCTTTGAGAAAATACTGCAATTAAAAAAGTCTGCTTGGGCCCGGCGCCGTGGCCTAGCGATTAAAGTCCTCGCCTTGAACATCCCGGGATCCCATATGGGCGCCGGTTCTAATCCCGGCAGCTCCACTTCCCATCCAGCTCATTGCTTGTGACCTGGGAAAGCAGTCGAGGACGGCCCAAAGCCTTGGGACCCTGCACCCGAATGGGAGACCCGGAAGAGGTTCCTGGTTCCCGGCTTCTGATTGGCACAGCACCGGCCGTTGTGGCTCACTTGGGGAGTGAATCATCGGATAGAAGATCTTCCTCTCTGTCTCTCCTCCTCTCTGTATATCTGACTTTGTAATAAAAATAAACAAATCTTTAAAAAAAAAAAGTCTGCTCTATGTTTAAAAATGAGCCATCATTACAATAAAATAAAATGAGACACATGTGACTCCCAGGAGACAGCATCAGCTTGCTTAGTTTAAATTAATGGTAAAAGCGATGACTTCTCTGTATTGGGAACTCTCACCTAAAACCAAAATCATACTAGCACTTTTGGAAGTACCATTATAATCCCCAATCCTATGTCCTGGAATCTAGACAGTGATACACAGATAAAGGATGCTGGCACTCCAAGTGGCATGTTAACAATTGCACCACTCACACAAATTCCCAGCAAACTTTCTGGAAAATTCATCAACAAATGCATATTTGGGCATCCATCAGATATTCGGCAAAGACTTCAACACAGACAATTGTGATCAATACTTAATCTTCATATTACTGAAAAATTCACTATGCATTCTGGTAGTGCTTGGTAGATACTGTTACAGGAATTTTCATCTTCAATTCTTAATATTTCCCAACTAATGCAAAATTATGTCAAAAAGCATGTAGAAAATGAAATTAAAAGAAGTTCATTGCGGTGCAAAAAATTTTTGAAATCTTTGCATACTTCCTTGTGGCATATCAAACAAAAGTTGTACTATCCATTTCAGTTTTTGAAAAAACTTGCTTAAATACAGTGTACCAGTTGAGCTAATGGGCTTATCAGAGTACTTCATGACAAATAACTGATGAGATGGAGAATTTTCATCAGACAGACATAGTATGGAATTCTGTAGAAATGTAGCCAAGATCCCAAAACTAAAATGCATGAAAATTGTCAAGTAATAGAATTTATTTTGAGGAACATATATTCACTAATTACTCATATTTTAGAAATATTTGAAAACATTATTTAAGAGGTCGACTGACAAGAAGAGAGACAGAGAGCTCTTATGTTTGGGGCACACTTCTGAATGCCGGCAACAGCACTGGTTGGGCTGAAACTGGGAGCCTAAAATTTAACCTGCTTTTCCGCATGTCTGGCAGGGACCCAAATACTCAAACCATCATCGTTTGCTGTTCAGAGTTCACATTAGCTGAAGGCTGCTTTCAGGAGCTGGATCCAGAATTGAACCCAAGTACTCCAGTGTGGGTGTCTTAACTGACACCTTTACTGCTAGAACAAATGTCACCTCTTACTTTAGACGTATTTCATTAATTATTTCATTTTCCTGTATGTGAGTTATTACAAAAAAGGAACTATAAAAAAGTACCTTTTAAAGGTAACTGCATTAAGAAGAGCTTCCTAACATTAAGGCAAAGAAAGAAAATAACAATAATGTCTGATTCAAGCACAGTATATTTCTGGGAAGCATAAACGCAGTTCAAGACACCTGTTTCGTGCACACAGTTCAACAATAGTAAAGATGATAACCCTAGATATCTGCACACAACATGAAATTCTGTTAGAACCACTGTTAATTGTGTCAAAGAAAACTGTATTTTATTGTGGCAAAGCTTTCATTTTGTAACTAAGTTTTGTGGTTGTTGTGGTAAACATTTTGCTCATAGGAGAGATAAACACTATTAGCTAAGCAACTCATCTATGAGGACAAAGACTTTCCAGAGTCACGAAATACACAAGGCTATTGTACGTGCTCTGATAATGAACTATTAGAGAATAAACATCATTTGACCAATATCAAGTTCCTACTCCAGGAAGACATTTGCTGAGGAAGTTGCATTTGGAATGAAGAATCTTATTATATATTAAATATATAACCCATTTCATTACTTATTTATTCAATCAATAATAACAATGTCCATTAGGAATGTTTTACACCTGTGTCATACACACTTCTCTATTCCAAAACATAGCTTCAAGAATCATAAACGGGCAATAAAGCAGCAGACCCTTCTCCAGCTCTAGCTAAGTATCAGCCATGATACTTAGATCTATATCACCCATTTAAATCTTATAATCCTTTGCAAAGTGAGACCATCTTAATCCTTATTTTAGGGATAAGAAACTCACAAGGAGATTAGGAGACTTACACTGATTCTCCAAGTATGAGAAGCTAACATGATTCAAGGGTCAGTTTCCTAGAGGGAAATGGAAGACTATGGGCATGCTTACGTGTTAAGATTTGGAAAGAACCATCAAATCCAGTGTTTTAAGCATCATGAAGGCTAGTTACCCCACATTCAGAAATGTTAACATACTATGGATAAATTTAAACAAATATCTGAAACTCTCCAAAAAATTGTCATAATTTGCTGCAAGGGCATAAATGCAAGAGGGCTTCAAAGGATTTGTAGGGACACAGCATTAAAAGGTAACTTTATGTTGATGCAAAGTTCAAATTTGAAACACCTGGAGTTTCTACATAATATGCATTTTCTAAGAAATTTTGGAAGGCTCTGTGTGTGTCAATTTCAAAAAGTTCTACACCAATGACACTAACTTTCAACTGCATTTACATGGGTTTTTGAATTTCTCCTCTACTGCCTATCACAAGGTAAAATGCACACTGCATCCACAATTTGAAAATCAGAAATAACATTATAGCCCGGCATGTAAGGACCTCAAGACTTTCCTTTTAACTTTGGATTCACATGTAAAATTCAAAATTGATCATCTTAATGCATCATGACAATTAAATTTTCAAGTAAACAAAAAAGCAGCAACACAGAGGTACAAAAATGTGAACTTAAAAATAAAATGATTCTTACTAAAAAAAAATCAATATATGAAATACTGAATAAGCAAATAAGAGCTGATGTTTTGGTAGAGCAAGTTAAGCCCCAGCCTGCAATGTCTCAGTTGCTCCACTTTCAAACCAGATCTCTTCTATCATACCTGGTAAAAGCAGAAGATTGCCTAAAAACTAAATACATAGGCCCCTGTATAATTTGTTGGGATGCTTATTTTAAAAGTCATGCATGCATTTCAATTAAATGTTTTTATTAAGTCTTATTTTTTCATCCCATTTCCAATAAATTTTTGAAATACTACTATTTCATGAGCCTCACTTCATTTTATCCATTAACAATACTGAGGTAGACATTATGGCTATTTTTTTTTTCAGGAATAATGTACAATTAGATAATAATTCACCTATACCAGCCATTTCCATCAGGGTTCTTTACAATTGACTAGTGACCCATACAATTGACTGGTTTCCACAACTTTGAAAAGCAAATTCAGTAAATGTGAATTTATAATAAGACCCAATAAATATTCTTTATTAGTGCTAATTATATCTAAACATAAAAATAATAAATGCTAAAAAGTCATTTCTTAATAACTTAAGGACTTCACCGAAATACAAGATAGACATAATAAAATCTACCCTTTTAGGTGCCCAGGTCAGTGAGTTATGCCCAACATATACAGCCTTGTAACTAGCACTGACTTAAAACAGAGAATATTTCTTTCATCTGTGTTTCTCCTCATTTTAGTCCATCAATTCATTTTCCTTACTCCTTACAATCACAAATAAGCTCTCAGTCACAAAAATTTTGTTTTTCTAGGACTTCACTTGAAATGAGCCATGAAGTACTCAGTTATTCATATCTATTTTCTGTTTGTCAGCAGAATGATATTCACTTAGGGGTATACTGAGAATTCTCTGTATTTCTGCATTTACCAGTATTTTGTCCTTTAGAATGCTGCATAGTTTTCTATTTTTGTTTATACCACATTTTGATTATGCTTTTACAGTTGATGGTTTGTTCTATTAAATGATATTTAAAAACTTTCTGGAGTAGACAACCAAAAAGGAATATAATAAAACCAGCATACTTTTAACACGTAAGAAAATTTCTACTCATTTTCCCAAGTATTTATAACATTTTTGCATTTCTATCAGCAATAAAGGAGAGTTTCATTGGATTTACATCTTTTTGCAACACTTACTACCATCATTTGTTTTGATTTAAGCCATTCAAATGTGTGTCTAGTGTTTGCTTTTTGTGTAATTTTCCTTTCTCTGATAAAAAGCAACATGAAGCACATAAAATCAACTTACTCTAATATATATTCCCCAACAAGTGCTCTTAAACATTTGCACATTTCTTATTACAATTTATGTTTTAAGTTGTTTATATACTCAAAATAGTCTGTAGTCAGACAAATGGCTTTGCAAATATTTACCATGAATTTGCCAATTATCTTTTCTTCCTAAAAATCTTTTAACAGATTTAACTTATTATTATTTTGAACATTTCATTAGCAATAACTATATGTATCTGGGGGATACTGTGTTATTTCAATACATGTATAAAATATGCACTATCAAATTGGGGAAATCAACATTTCCTCTCCTTTGGTATTACTTTATTATTAGAGGCTTGCAATCCCATTTGTTAATGGTTTATAAAATATAAGCCTGATTTCTGTGAACTATACTTACCCTCCCCCCAAGGTGTGTAGTACGAGGAACTTATCACTTCAATGTGACTATGATACTCTGATTTTTGTACCTATTATCCACAATACATTTATCCTTTCCTCCCTCTCCCAGTCTAGTGATCACTATTCCGCACGCAGACGTTTTCTTTATTTTCAACATATGAAAGAGAACATGTGGTATTAGTCTGTGCCTAGCTTATTTCATTTACCATGATATCCTCTAGTTCCACCCATTGGGCTGCAAATTACAGAAGCTCAATTCCTTCACATGGCTGAATAGTCATTCATTGGGTATATAAATATTTCCTCATTCATCTTTCTTTTTAAAATGCATGATTATTATTTGATTTTTCCATGATACACTTGTGTTAGGTGTAGGGATTTCTCCTGCTGTGTCTTCCCTTCCTACCATTTTCCCACATATTATCTCAGTACTATAATTCTTTAGCAACAGTAACAAGTTTAGCTTTCTGCTATTTAACTATTCCGTGGAATTATATGTATGGATAAATGTAAAACATTTAGTATCATACTGCCAAGGTATATTTAACTGTTTCATTGGGAGTCCTCCTCTTATTTGCAAGTAGAGATCCATAGTGCAACGTACCTTCACTTTCTGGAATGCTACGCTCCATTTTGTAGTTTATTTGTGAGAAGATATGTATATACTTGGTTACCAATATATCTATTTTGTATTTTGCTCTAAGGCTGATGTATATCAGAAAGAACACATTCATTCATATGATTAAATACATGTTGGTTGACTGTCCATTATGAATAGGGATAATACATACGTGATAAATATTATGCAGCAGGTATCGCCATGATAGAAGAATTTTACGTCTTTTAGGTACATAAAAGTACATTCAGCAGTGGGATTGCTGAATCATATCGCTGTTCTATTTCTAGGTGCTAAGAAATAGACATATTATTTTCCATAATAGCAGCACTAAATTGTTTAATCACCAACTGTGTGTAAGAGTTCCCACTTTTTCTACATCCTTGATAGCACTCTGTGGCTTTCATTTGCACTTTTCTAACAGTACACTGGCACTAAACACTTTGTTTTATCTTTGCTGACCATTGTATTTCTTTTTTTCAAAAATGCCTATTCAGGTCTTTAGCCCATTTCTTAACTGGATCAGTTGTCTTGAGTTGTTGTTCTTGTTGTTCCTTACATATTCTGAATGTCAATCCTTCATTAGAAAAGTAACTTGCAAACATTGATTTCCCATTCTATCAAAATATTTTCACTCCATAGATTATTACCTTTTTTCTACATATGGTTCTGAGTTTTATAAAAATCCATTTATCTGGTTTTGTTTTTTGGGTTTTTTTTTTTTTTTTTGGCTGCAAATATCATTTCTTACATCAACGTCAGGAATTGTTTCCATTGTCTCTTTCTAGTAATTTCAAAGTTTTAGGTCTCACAGTTAGGTCTTTAATTCATCTTGAGTTGATTTTTAAAAGTAGTGAAGAGTAGGGTTCTAAATTTGTTTTTCTTCACAAATATATATATTCAGTCTTGCAACACCATTTATTGAAAAGACATTTTCTCCAGTGCAAGTTCTTGCCTTCTTTGTCAAAAATACTTGACTACATATATGTAAATTAGTTTCTGGAGTTTCTATTCTGTTGTATCAATCTATATGTTGGTTTTTATACCACTACCATGCTGTTTTAAATCTTATAGCTATTTAGTACATTTGAAATCTGGTGATGTAATGTCGCTAACTTGGTTTTTCCCTTAGGATCATTATGTCTATTATAGGGCTTCTGTGGCTGCATATAAATTTTAGAATTTTTTTCTAATTCTGTGAATAATGTCATTGGTACTTTGATAGGAAGTGCATTGCTTCTGTAGATCACGTTAGGCGTACAGACATTTTAGTAACATTAATTCTTCTAACACATAAAGAAGCGCTATTTCCATTTTTATGTGGCAATGTTTCCCTGACAATTTCTGTCATCGGTGCTTTATAACTTTGACTATAGAAATCTTTCACTTCTATGGTTAAATCTATTACTAGCCACTTAACATTATAGGTATTCTGAATGAGATGTCTTTCTTGATTTCCCTTTCAGTAAAATCATTATTTTATACATTATTAGTGTATAAAAATGTTACTGCTTTTTGTACACTGATTTTACATCCTGTAACTACAGTAATTGATTAATCAGCTCTAAGAGCATTTTTCTAAGGTGCCTTAGTTACTTCCATACATGTACAAACAGATATTTTGGCTTCTCCAGTTCCAATTTCATTGTTCTTCCTAATTGCTTTTCCTAATACTTCTAACAATACACTGAGTAAGAGTAGTAAAAGTAGGAATCCTTGCTCCCTTATAAAACTGAAGAGAAATATTTTTGTTTCCCACACCACTACATTTGTTATGATATTGTCAGTGAGCTTGTAACATACAGACTAAAATTTTGATATAGGTTTTCCCTGTACTTCACTTTTGAGAGCTTTTTCCAAAGATAAAGTGTTTTAAAATGAAGAAATCTAATTTGTCATTTTTTCCCTTTCTGACTCATGTTTTTTGCACTATATTTGGTTAAAGAAACAAAGTTATTTTCTCATCTTTTCCAGAGGTTTTCTGATTCTAGCTTTCATTTTTAGGTTTAGGAATCATTTCCATTTGATTTGTGAATCATACAAAGTAATGATGTAGATCTTTCACCCACACAGATATTTAATTATAATATTTCTATGGCTGTTTTAGCAAATCAACACAAACTACTGATTCATGACAACACGATTTTTTTCACCTAACAGTTTGATGAAAAGTTAAAATTCCAACAAAGATATCTCACTGAGTCAAAATCAGTTTGTCAGCACAGCTGTGTTTATTTCTAGGTGTTATAAGGGAGGATCCATTTTCTTTCTATCTAGAAAGACCCATATTCAAGGACATACATCCCCCTTCCTAAGTCTTTAAAGTCAATGTCAAGAAGAAAATGTAATTTCTCATCTATTCCCTTAAGTTCTTGATTGGAACATTTTCTCTAACAAGAAATAGAGAAGAGAAGCAGCAGAAAATTTAATACATGCAGAGCACATAACATGAAACAAACCTCAAGAAGCACTGGCCTAGAACTCTCACATATACAGCATCTTCAGGAAAAAAAAAACACACACTTTAGAGAACTGACAGAAAATAGGCTTAGGCTGCAGGAGAAGAGTAGGAGAGTTGAATGAATGGAAGCAAATGGCTCGAGCAAAGGGTGACAGGATCCCAAGTATGTGTGCCATCTGGGCTACCTTTCCAGGAACATTAGCAGGAAGTTGCATTAGAATCAGAGCAGCAGAGACTCAAACTGGCAATATGGGACTTTACTGTCACAAGTGACTGTGTCACAACAATGGCCCGTTTGCTGCTTCTTAATTAAATTCAGTGCAAAACCATGTATATCATAGAGGCAGTCTCTGGGGTGACTTCACCTAATTTCCCTCACTACTAACACTGGGCTCAGTCTTCCTCATTCAGCCATTTTCCTGGCTCTCCTCTGCCTTATTCTTTCTTTTTAAAGAATACTTGCAATTATATTGAGACTGAAGGGATACCCATAATTTCTCAACGTTAAGGTCAGCTATTAGCAATTTAAATCTTCTTTGCCATGTAACTAAACATATTCAGAGATTCTGGGAAATAAAATATGGAGATCTTATGGGGTGGGAACACATTACTTTGCCCAATACATCAACTATACCAAGTTCTGTTCCTGTGGAATTCTTATTATACCTTTCTTGAAAATCAGTTAACCATCTGTGCACAAAACACTTTCTAGACTCTATTCTGCTACTCTAGTTTTTCTATTTCAAAGACAAAACCAAACTGTTTTCTTCAATTTAAATTTATACTGAATATTGAAATCAGGCCATATAATTCCTTCAGTATTGTCTTGTACCATTATTCCCTTAATAGTTCAATTTAATTTAAAAATAGGTAAAAATTTCTGCAAAAATTCTGGTGAAACACTGATGAGAACTGCAGTGAATATATGTAAAATTTGAGAACTGACAAGATATAAAGTCTTCAAATCTATGTACATGCCACTTTCCACTCATTTAGGTTTTCTCTAATGTATCTGTGGCGTTTTAAAGCTTCAGCATCTTAAATACTCTTGTCAAATTTATTCCAAAGGGTTGTTTATTTTCATTGACATTTTAAGTGCAATTATGCTTTTAATATTGTTTTCCAGTTGTTCACAACTGACATTAGAAATAAAGTTCATTTTCGTATAAGGACATTTTGAACTGTAAAGTAATTAAAGTCAATTGCTCTAATAGTTTTTTTAAAGAGCCTGTTTAAGATTTTCTATACATGTGACAATTTCTTCTTCTTTCCATTCTGGATGTGTCTTCTTCCTTTGTTTTGCCTTACTGAACTGGTCTGAATTTCCAGTACAATACTGAATGGACAAAGTGGGAGCAGGTCTTTGAATCATTCCGGATTAGGAAAAACATATGTAGCCTTTACGAAGCACATAATTTCTTGCAATTTTTTGTAACTGCCATTTTCCAAATTTGAAAAATATTCTTCTGATACGTGTCTCATAGAGCTTTCATCACAGACATTTTGTTGTTTTTGAAGAATTTTCTCCTCCTATTAGGATAACCAAAGTCTTTTTATCCTTTATTCCTTTAACATGACAAAGACCATTAACTTATAATTGAATTTTAAGGAATTCCTGAATTCCTGGGATCGAGTCCTTCTTTTGATAACAAACTATTCTTTTACATGTATTGACTTTGATTTGCCCATTTTAAGGATTTTTCCATCTATATTCACGGTATGAGACATGTAGATAAGACTCATGTGCAGTTTTCTATTCTTGAGACTTTTTAAAAGATTTATTTCTCAGTTGAAAGGTGGAGTTTGGGGACACAGGAGAGGCAGACAGAGAGGTCTCCCAGTTGCTGGTTCATTCCCCAAATGTCCAGGCTGAAGCTAGGTGCTTCATCTGAGTCTCCCACATGATTGGCAGGGAACCAAGCGCTTGGGCCAGCTTCTGCTGCTGTCCTGGAACATCAGCATGAAGTTAGATCAGAACTGGAGTTCCAGGCCTTGAACTGGAATCCATGTGGGATGCTAGCATTGCTGGTGATAACTTCGCCCCCTTCAACACAGCATTGGCTTTTATTGTTGATATATCTTAATCTAGTTTTGAAATCATTACAATAATTTCCCTATAAGATGTGTTAGTAAGTAGATCTTTTAGCCTCTGAAAAGTTTGTGTAAGATTTACTTTCTACAACAAGTGTTTATAAAACTCATTAGTTAAGCCACATATTGCTACAGTGCTCTTTATTGAAGAATTTTTAATCCATAAATTCCATGTCTTTAACAAATCTAGGGTTAAGGCTGGCACTACAGCATAGCAGGTAAAGGCTTTGCCTGTGGCACTGGCATCCCGTACGAACACTGACATATCACTGGCTGCTCCACTTCTGATCCAGTTTCCTATGAATGCAGCAGAAGATGGTCCGAGTACTAGGGCCCCTGCCCCTTGTGGGAGATGCAAAGGAATCTCCTGGCTCCCATCTCCACTGTCCTCTGTATGTAACTCTGTCTTCCAAATAAATAAGTTAATCTTTCTGAAAAATAGACCTAGGGTTATTTGGTTGCTACATTTTATTATCATTTGGATGTTATGCTTCCTTTTGAAGCTCATTTTGGAAACATTTTAACATATCTGTCCATTTCCTCTACAGTGTCAATATAAATTATTTGCAATATTTCCTTTTATTATTCTTATTTTCATTACTGTATTACTTCTCTTCTGTGAATTTATGGTTTGTTTTGTTTTGACTAATGTCCTATGGCACAAGTTTAGATTTTTAAATTCAAGTAGTTAAATCTGTAAAAATATTTCTGAGACATGCTTTAGCTCCATCTCACAAAATTTAACATTCTATTCTCATGCTTATTCTACTAAAAACACATTCTAAATTGTGCTACAATCTAGTTTCTTTTCACTGTATTAAAATACATATGACACAAGATTAACCATCTTAACTCTCTTAAATATAATAATCCATGGCATTAAGCATTCACATTTTCAATAGCTATCACTAATATCCAGGCCTGTAAATATTCCATCTGCCCAAAATAAAGGTCTGTACTCCTGAAACAATAACTTCCTATGTCCCCTTCCCACTGCCCACAGCAACTACTACTCTACTTTGGCTCCATAAATTCTGCACAAGGGAATCCCAATATTTATCCTTTTCTGTCTTATTTTACACAGGATCATTTTCTAAAAATTCACCCATGTTGTAACACATGTCTGAATTGTCTTTTTTTTAAGGTTGAAAATATTATTCTCTCACGTGCATGCCTTTTCTCTCTCTCTCTCTCTCTCTCTCTCTCTGTATATTACATTATGTTTTGCTTATCTATTCATCCATCAATGGGTATTTACCTCTTTTGGCTTCTATAAAGAGTGCCACTGTGACCATTAGGTACATAAATCTCTCTTCAAGTCCTTGCTATCAGCTCCTTTAGCTGTACACCCAGAAGTAGATTTTTCTTTTTGAAATATGAGTTATTTATAAATGTGTATTTGCCAAATACCTGGATGATCTTTAAATATGTATGCATCAGTTATTGATTTCTAATTTAATTCTATTAAAAGGATACGCCATATTATTTAAATACTTTGGTGTTCATCGGCAGTAGTTTCATGGTCTTCCATGGGCTGTATGTTAGTGTTCCCTATGTTCATAAAATTAATTTATATTCTACTGATTAAGTGTGTACTGTTTTATAAGGTCACTTTGGATAAGTTGGTACATGATGTTGTTTAAGCTTTTGCTATCGCTACTAATATTTTTATGTTTTTCTTTTGTCGATTAGTAGAGGAAGGTATTTTAAAGCTTCTGATATATTTGCAAACAAATAATGGCTAAGTTGTCCGTTGTTTTTTCAGATACTTTAGATTTTTCTGTATGCATTATGGAGTTCAGCTATCCAACTTAGATACTACTGTAACTGGTGCACCTACCTGTCGTATTGATTTTTTTTAAATTAACTATCACTCCATCACTCTTTTTCTCTAAAGTGCTTTGTCTTAAATCTAATTTATGACATTATTATTTACACCACCTCTTTTTTGTATAGCACATTTAATGAATTCATAAATGACCAAAAAAATTCAGTCAAAATGGTAAAAACTAACAAAATGTGTATTTAAAATATAAATAATATTCAACTTCACTAAAGGTAAAAGGAATAATAAAATGTCAGTGATACATTATTGTGCTTCAAAAGAAAAAATAGTAAAATTTTAATATTACTCTGTTAAGAATACGAAAAAAATAAGCTCTCATCAATTTGAACAGAAATCCTCAGCCAATTTATGAAGAATCCTGGCATGCAGTGACTCACACTAACAATGTACAAACTATGGAACTCAACAGCTTGATCACAATAAATTAACCTCCTAACAATAATAATAAAATATTTAATAGAGTTAACGTTTAGCCTCACAGTTGAAATTCTCAGATTCCCCACTGAATTACCTGAGTTTGAATTTGGTCTAAACCTCCTGACTTGCATACTATTTATAAACACCCTGGAAGAGTGATGGCTCAAGAAATTTAGTTCCTGCCATCCACACTGGATTGAGTTTCAGGGTCTCAGCTTATGCTCCTGCCCATTCCAACCTGATGTGACAATTTGGGGAGTGAGCTCACAAGTTTGCTCTTTCTCTACCTCTATCTCTCAACTAGATTTCAAAATACTTGAAAAAATACATAAGGTAGAGGCTTGCTTATTGCAAGACTTTCCATGTTGCTTTTCATTTTAGTATTAACTGACATAATTGTATATATTTTAGAGGATATAATGTGATGTTCTGACACATATTTACATTGTGGAATGATTAAATCAAGCCAATAAATATATCTCTCTATGTGGTAAGAATATTTAAAATCTACCCTTTTAGGATTTTTGAATACACCATGCTTTATTGTGAATTCTAGTCATCATGCAATAGAGCATTAACATATACTGCTCTGGTGTGAGGCTCTGTGTCTTGTCACCACCATTCCTTCCCTTCTCTATTCTTTACTTTCCCACTACACTATTGGAAACATTACTGTACTGTGAGAGAACGTACAGTACTTGTTTTTCTATGCATGAGCTATTTCACTTATAATAATTATACAAGACATCTTCCATTGTTGTAGTAAGTAACACTGTTTTCATCTTCAAAAGCTGAATAACATACGATAATTTTTATCCATTCACCTAATGTGAACACTAAAGATGCTCTTGGACATCGTGAATAATACCACAATGTACAGAGGATTTCAGATAGCTCTTTAGCATACCGATTTCAATTCATCTGGAGACATAGGCAAAAGTGGCATTGTTAATTATACATAGTGATACTATTTTAGTATTTTAAAGAACCTCTCTATTGTTTTCTGTAGTGACTGTGCTAATTTAAATTCTCACCAGAATGTGTAAAAGGGTTTTTTTTCACAGCCTGATTATACGGGTATTTTTTACCTTTTCGTAATAGTTATTCTAACAAATAGCAGGTGGTATATCACTGATTTTTATGCTTTCATTTAGTTAATGTTTAGTGATGTAAACATTGAGAAAATTATGTTCAAGGTATTTGCTCATTTGGTAATGTTTTCTTACTATTGGTTTGAGTAGGAGCTTTTTGTCTATTCTTTGAGTGGTTTTACAGATTCTGCTCACATATTTAAGCCTTTCATCCAGTTTACTTGATTTTTGTGTAAGATACTCCTTAGGAGTGTTATTTTTTTTCCATGTAAATATCCAGCTTTTTCATGAACATTTATCAAACACTATCCTTCCCCATTTCCTGAGTTCATTGCACTTTTGTTGAAAAGCAAGTGACTGTAAATGTATAGGCTTACTATGGTCTGTCTGCCTTATCCAATTGGTTAACACGTCTAGTTTTCAACATCTGTAACACACAAGTTTGATCTTAAAGCTAGATAATGTAATATATCCAGAACAAGTGTTTACTGAATTTTATCTTGGGTACTTTGGATATTTTGAAATTATATAGGAATTTCACAATTTCCTCTGAAAGGAGCATGTGATTTTTGACAGGGTTTGTATTTTTTTTTCAAAAAATTCTATTTTATCAAGATTATTTCCTCCAAACCAACATACAATACCTTTCTATTCGCTTGTGTCTTCGTCAATTTCTCTCAACAATGTTGTAAGGTTTTCAGAAAGCAGGTCTCCCACCCCCTCTTTAAACTTAATGCCATGTTCATTTTATGACATTGGAAAAATAATTTTTCTTCACTTTTTGGTCATAAACTTGCTATTCATGTTTAGAAAAACTACTGATTTGGAATGTTTATTTGCTATTTCAATGAATTAATTTAATAGCAAAAAAAAGAGAATATACCTAAACATCCTTTAAAAAGATGAGGCACACAAACTAAGGCACGTATCTACAAGATTTTCAGGTTGACACTAAAATGATACACATTTGCCTAAATGTCTATAACATCTTGCTACTTCTGAGAAAAAATCATAAAATACTATTTTTCATATATTTTTACTTTTTGGAAAAAGTAACAAAAGCACTCTGTGTTTTTGTGCTTATTACTAGAAAATGTTTTCACATGCACATATTCATGTGTTCAACATGAGTTAAGCAATTCAACAGTGTCTTCATCATAATGAATCCCATATAATCACATCCACTTTCCACCTGCTCACAGTTCTCCTTAACTCCAGCAATGACAAATCTGTTCTCCCTTTCTAGAATTTTGTCACTTCATAATGTTTTATGATAGGAATGCTATGCCACATAGCCTTCGAGACTGAGTTTGTATGCTTAACATAATTCTTCAGAAATTCATTCAAGTTGTGGCATTTGTAAGTAACTATTTCCTTCTTACTGTTAAGTAGTATTCCATAGAATAAATATAGCACAATTTATTAAGCCATTCATTTAGTAAGGACATCTAGGATATTTATACTTCCAAACTATTGTGAATTAAATTGCAACAGATATTTATGTGCAGGGATTTTGTGAATACACATTTTTATTTCTCTGAGACAAATACCTAAGTAGGCAATTGCTGGGTCATATGGTCAATGCATGTTCAGTTTCAAAATAAACTACCAAACTATTTTGCAGTCCTGGCGCAATTTCTCTTTCTCATCAATATTAGGTGATCCATTTACTACACTCCCCCAGATTTGGCATTGTTATGTTTCTGTGTGGGATTTTTTTTGGGGGGGGGGGCATTATAATACATATGTAGTGATATAATCATGCTTTTCATTTTTATTTCCTTATGGACTCCCATCCAGAATATATATTTTTTAAACTCTCAAGAACAATAAGATGAGTAGAAGACAAGGAGAACCAAAAACAGAAATACGTTAAAACTGTTTCCTCTTTTAGAAGGAATTGCCTAAATTTTTCACATTATCATTACTGTATTTTCACTCATGTAATTCCCAAGAGTCATTTTTATTATATAATATATCTTGAAATCATACAGAAAATCTTTTAACATAAATGCAATGTGCATGAAATTTTATGGTAGACTTGAATAGCGAACCAACAAAAACACAAACATGCTAGGAGCAATTGAAGACTGAAAATGAAGACACGAAAAAATATAAAATGATTATCAATAATAAAAACATGGATTTTTTCCTGTTTTCCACTTTTTTAAACTACCTGATGGTTACAGAATTATCTTCTGCAATCCCTAAAACATTTTATTATATTACACTTTAATAATTTCTGAAAATAGGCTTCTCCGAAAGGTAGATGAAAATTCAACCTAAATATTGATATCTAGATAAAGGTATTTATATTTCCTGTATTCAGATTTAATAAGGCAATATATTTTCCTAAATATTCTGAAAACACAAGTAACTCCAGAGAAGCAAACAGAATTTTTTATGTTGAGTGCTCAACTAATGATTCCTACTTGATCTAATAATATCACCCACACAGATAACATATATAGAATACATTATTAGCAATATTAACACCACATAAATAATGTAAACAAGTTTTAGCTATATACTAAAATAAATCCTTTAAGTCTAATGTCTTAAAACGTTAAAAATTAATATACAACCAATTAAGAGAAAACACAACTAAAGAGCTTTATCCAGAGATAGGATATATTTTGAATGGAGTCTTTCTAAAAGTAATTTCATAAATGACAATATTAAATAATGAACTAAAACTTTTATGAACATTAAAGCAAAGCCTCTTAGAATAAGCTGGGCCCTGAGCAACTCTAATTTGCTAAAGATGATACATTTAAGTTATTGAGTTAATTAGAATGTCCTACATATGCAGCTGAACATTCTGGATTGGCTTAGAAAAGTTCATATAATCTATTTTAAAATTTTATTTTGGTTCATTTTCCCCCTAGGACCAATAGTGATAGCTTCCCTTCCCACAGCTGCCCCTCAAATCACTAAATTCACTATGTTAAACTCAATCATTCATTCTGTACAACATTGCAGAAAATTTTGATTTTAAGTTTATAAAAGTTCATAAACAACTCTAATTAAAAGAGAAATAAAAAATGACTTACAATATAATCAAACCATTCCCATGCCAGAATCACAAAATTCTGAAATCTCTAGGTAGACAATATAAACCTTTTATCTTCACCACAAGCCATTAACATTTAAAAACTGGCAAAGTTAGCCTTTCATGTAGTAAATAACTTCTTATGATAGCACCATCCACACATAAATTTCTCTGGCCCATATACCAGCCTGACCTGGCCCTGTTCAGCTTGGAAGTTGCCAAATGTTACTTTTAAGGGAATGCTATCTGCCTACAATAAGAGCTAGAGAGAAAAGCCCTCAGAGCACAATATTAATAATTAGTATGATGATGATTAGTGTACCTTTAAGAGCTCATAAATTAGAAGATCAAGTCATAAATACTGCCAACACTCCACTAACACATATGCTCCTAAAAACACAGTGGGCCATAATGAGATAGTGAAAAGGGATAGTTTTTAAAATGTGTACATTATTCATGTCCCATTGGTTTTAAAAACAAACCACTCCTTGAAGGGAATAGCTGCCAACAAACCGTCATAGTGCAGTTATGCTGGTAATGGGACGAAATCAGAGAATGCAAACCTTGTAAGAGTGTTGAAAATACTGCACACAACAGAAAGAGCAATGATCTGGATGTGAGAGATCTAGTTTATTCCTGAATCCACAGGGCATGAAAGTTAAGGGATAAATGACTGATTCTGTAAGGCATTTGGAATTATTCACAAGGGATGAAACTCTTCCACGTGATTATATTGGTTTTACATACTGCACCATGTCCTTCAAAGATTTTTTTCAGCAGCCAATTAGCCATGACTGACCTACACAGAAAAAGCTATTTGATTAGTTGAAAGGTGGAGCTCCAGGGTGATGCATGGGTCTTCCTTTCTTTCATTCTTCAATGATATATTTTGCAAGAACAGAAATAAATGCTATCTAATTCACTTCAACCATGTCCTTGGTTATAGTAGCCTAAACTAATGTAGAATGTCTACAAAGTTTGGGGCTTTTGTATTTTAAATTCGCTAGAATTTAAAATGAAGAGTTACATGTGGCTATTGAATATTGACTTGTAGCGTATACTGAAAAAATAATGTCCGCAAATTATTAGGATGTGTTTAATCCTGGAGAAGCAAGAGTAAGAGAAGGAGGAAGATCCAGTCAGAAAAGAAGAGAAACCAAAGCATGGCCGTGTGTTACCAAGTTGGCTTTGGCATCTCAACAGAACACAACAATGTATTGCTTAGAAGCCACATCTAAGAGCAATCCAGAGGGAATAGTGGCAATATTTTATCTTCTTTCCATCTCCTAGGGCTTATACATCAAAGTCCACCGCATGGGGCTATTATCTTTTTTCATTCATCTGGGAAAACCAGAACCCCATGGTTCCGGATTCAGGGACTGAAACAATTACTGTGGCAGTTACATACTGAGCACCAAGAAAATCAAGCTTTTGTCCTCAAGAGTAAAACACCCATAAGAACTTCCGGTCTGTAAAAATAGAAACTCCCACTGGACCTATCTGAACTGGAATCTGAGCAAGCAAGAAGCCACAAATGAGGCAGTGTAGGAAGAGTGAACATGTATGAGGTGGCACATAATCAGGATCTAGCATACATTCTCCCTTCTCTCAGTGGCAAATGCATTCAAATAATGTAAGATTCTTTCTACCAGAAAGAATACTCAGGTCAAGGTCTTTAAGCAACAGTCAACTTCACTGTTGTGGAGCCAACTGAAACATTGGATATGAATCGCTGAAGGAATGTTTCAACTGTTTTCTTCAACTTTCAAGGGTTTTGGCCCTTAAAATTCCTTCCACAAACACGATGAGAATAAGTCAAGCTTTTCAGTTCATGATAGTTAAGAGAGAGGCATAGTTGTTTATAAGCACATGATAGCATGTAGCATCTGGTCCTATTCTATTTTTAAGAAATGCTGTAGTACCCAGTGCAATAGCTCATTGGCTAAATCATCTCTTTACATATATCAGGATCCCATGTGGGAGCCAGTCCATGTCCTGCCTGCTCTACTTCCCATCCAGCTCCCTACTTGTGGTCGGGAAATAAGCTGAAGATGGCCCAGTGCACTGGGACCCTGCACCTTGACACACAGAAGAAGCTCTTGGCTCCTGGCTTCAGATCGGTTAGCTTCAGCTACTATAGCCATTTGGAGAGTTCACCAATGGACAGAAGATCTCTCTCTCTGTCTTTCCTTCTCTCTGTATATCTGCCATTCCAACAAAAATATGTAAATCTTAAAAAAATGTTGTAGACACTGAAATCTAACATGATAGGCATAATCTGCATGAAATATGCTTCACATGCAATAAATGCCACTAATCAACTCTTATCTTAGCAACTGCTTTTCTTTTCAGCCTCTGCCAGGTTTGGTTATGCCAATGATGGATTATGCTATGCCTGTGAACACTTTTCCCACTCCTCTCTCAATTAGGTACTGATCTTTGTATTCTTCCACCAAAACTCACCCATCCTTAACCTCTGACTGATGTGAACAACTCAATGATTTAAAAATGTGTGTCTGCATCTACGCATCTACCCGTATTCCCAGATTCTTGCCAAAACCAACCCTTGTGCAATTGGGAGTTCAATTCCTGTTATTTAAAATGTCCTTTAAGTTTGAGAAACAATGCAGACAAAGAGAGGGTAAAGATTGCCATTCTTTGGTTTATTCACCAAATTCTAACAATAGCTGGACTTGGAATGGCCTGAAGCTGGGGATCAGGAACTCAATTCAGGTCTTCCATGGGTTCCACTGAATTCACTTACTTGAATCATTATCACTCTGTCTAGATTAGCATAAGGAGATAGCAGGAGTCAGGATGTGGAGGTAGAATTTTAACTGAGACATTCTGATATGGACTCCAGAATGTTAACCATTAGGCAAAATGACACCTGAATTTCAATTTTTAATTAATGACAAAGAAGTTGCTGGTGGTAGTGGTAGCAAAGGAAATGGTATTGATATGATTTGTTTTCTTTCATATCCAGATTGAAATGGAGTCTCAGAGATAGCAACCATTCTTTACTTAGCTTTGCATCCTTAGTACCTAAGCTAGAACTTGCCATACTGGAAGTATCCAACAAATGACACAATATGAGGGGGAGAAGGTTGTCTCCTCACAAAGCACAAACCAAATAACCATAAAAATTGCTAGAAAAAGGGAAAGAGAATAATAGTCATTTTAGACATGGGCATTGGGCTTAGTGATTAAGTCAGTTAAGGTAGCCTAGAGCCGTGTCATAATGTCTAGGTTCCACTCTTCGCTATAGATTCAGACTCGAGTTTCAACTCTGAGTGGCACGCAAGATGACTCAAATACTTGGGTCCCTGGTTCCATATAGGAGACTTTTTAACAAACTCAGCTGATTGCTGCTCATTGCAGGCATTTGGGGAGTAAACCAGTGGATTGTATTTCTTTCTCTTTGTGTCCATCTATCTATGTCTTTCTGTTCAAATAAATAAAAGTTTCTTTTAAAAAATGGTCATTTTATGATTTATCAAAATGTAAGGTAAAGAATGTATTTATGATGCTAATGCTATCTTCCTTGTCATTACCACCATCATCAATACCATTATTATCATCTTCATCAAATAATGTATTGGTCTGAACTCAAGGTGAAGCAGAAAAACTTCTGTGCCAAGAACATGCTTTCACTCTACAGTTTTCTATCATCCCAAAACCTAAACCAGAACAAACTCCACAAAGAATCAAAGAATGGGAGTCCAGGACAGGAGTGTGCCAGCTGCAGCTCATATTGCAAACCCAAGCAGAAAACAACTCAGCCTCCCAAAACAAAACCCTGCTGTTTCAGGGATAGAAAGCCATGCTGTACTCCTGTACAAATTTTTGCTCCACAGAACTTTTTTAAGCCCTGTATCTCTTTTAAATTTTACAAAACACAAAACCAAACAAAATGACTGAAAGGACTGCAGCGGCAGGCTCTCTGATTGTAGGTCATTTCCTCACAGTAAGAGGCAATTTTGGCCCTGCAGGATACTTACAAGGGTTTGCAGACAATTTTGGTGGTCGCAAATGGAAAGAGGAGCAGGGTAGTCCTCCTAACAGGATTGTTTGACCCAAGAATAGAAAGAGGTGGGTCCCAAGAGGGTACACTGACACTGGTAAGTCACCATGGAATGGTCAACTCCGAAGAGTGACACAGATTTCAGAAAATCACTACCATCACTGCTCTAACCTGCTTTTTAGTTTCACATTGGTGGGGGGGAGGACGGAGAAGGGAATGGATGTCTTTTGTATAGCTTGATCCTATAATCTTACGATTACACATGGGAACAAGTGAAAAAAAAATCATGACTTTCCTCTGTTGCCTGCAGGAAAATAAAATGGAACACAGACAAATGTACCACATGTTAATTCTGTCTTCTAAGTCTTTCTCTGGAACATGTGGTTGGCAAAAGGATGGCTTGGAAATGAAGATTTTGCTCCACAGCACTGAACTATAAAAGGGAGATACTATAGATGTGGTCTGTGTTACTTATAATACTATACTTATATTTAATTTGCTAATATTTATTTGATGGAAAAGCATAATGTGTATGTTTGTGTGTATATGTTTCAAATAAAAATAAATAAGTCTTTAAAAAGAAAAACACTGAATTTTCTTTTCTCATTATCTTGCCAATTCCTCCATAGCCTCTCACCAACCTGACTTCTGAGGCACAAAGACTACAATTTGGAAAGAAATTACTAGGCCCTCTAGAGGATATTACAAGCATTGATGAGTCTTTCACATGTGGGCTCTTCCATGACTCTTTGGAGACCCTCTAATAGGGGGTTTTGATGATGGTTCCCAAAACACTTGTCATGTCATTCTCCCCGCTGGCCACTTCCATCTTTCTATTCTACCCTGGACTGCCCGTTCTGGCCTCTCCTGGGTCACTTATCCTGGGTGGACCCTCTTTTGCCTTTGTGAATCATATGGCTTTCCTTAACTTCAAGTACAGATGCTTCCTCTCTTCTTTAACATCATAGGCTCGAACTTGAACAGTTATCACCTATTACTGTTCCTCCTACATCAACTCAGTCATACTTAGCTGAACACATTCTATGTAAAACAGTATGAGAATGAAAATGTGTGGTATACTCTCTCCTTACACTTCCCTACAACCTTAGGTAGCTAGAAAAACCAGAAGTGGGTATTCTTAAAACCTGGCAACCAACTTTGCTAAATCAAAATATCCTGTTTGCCTAGTGTAGGCCACCATTTTCATCATTAAGCTACAATGTTAAATATAAATGTATCACATGCAGTAACTGAGATGTATTTATACTAAATTTTAAATTGATACTAAAATTTTCAGTAAATTTTAGTTTTATCCTGCTGTCATAACAAACTGCCACACACACTGTGACTTCAAACAGCACAACTTTTTTACAGCTCTGAAAATTAGGAGTCTAAAATAGTTAACACTGAGCGGACTCCAAAACTTAGTTGACAGGGTTTCAATCAAGTCTGGAAGCAGTTGGAAATGTAATCAATATCTTCTACTAAGAAGAAAAACTGAAGCTCCCCAATGTCCCTTTATTCTATAAGTAGAATACCTATAAGAACTGCAATTGAGGAATAATTACAATGATAACTTCAAAATAAATTTACTTATTGAAATAGTAACTGAGTTATCTGTGGACAAGGCATTGTTCTAAGTTAAATCTTCAGATAATTTAATACACTTTAAAAAATTTTAGGGTAGGAATTAATTGTATTCCCACTTGATAAGAAAGTGAGACAACAAGAGCTTATGCAAGGGGCTTAATATTTTTAGCTAGCATATGGGAAAAACAGAGTTTGAGCCTAGGCAGCAGAAGAATACTTCAAACAGTTCAAAACAAAATAGCATTCAAAGGTTCATTCTAATGCAATAACATTTTGAAATCAAATGATAGGATTTTTTAATATCCTATGTGTATTACAAAGAATTTTTTTTGCAAAATGAAAGTTCTGAAATGAAATAAAGTCATGATTACTTCTATTTTCCAAGAAGTTTTGAAGTATGCTCACAAGCGCACAAAGCCTGTAGTCCTACCATTTATTTATACTTCTCTTTTCTTCTGTTAGAAAAAAAAAACTTGTACATATTCTCTATGATTTATGTCGTATTCCCATGAACCACCTGACTATTCTGCTATTAAATCAGAATGGGATCATGATCCTCTTATGGCCAGTGTTTTTTTTAAGGCATTTGAATGTTAAAGGACATCATTCAAAATGAATCCTCTGGAGTAATTTCATCAAATCAGAGGGCAGGAAGGATGGCTGGTCACACATTCCTGCCTTCTGGACTCTTGGGCATTGACATGATTCTGAAGCCTGGATATTCACACCATCTCATTACCCATTGAGAAACACCTTACCCAGAAGTTCTGAGGTTCTCTTTCATTTGTTTTTAATTTGTTTTATCCAAGTTTGCCACATTCTATATCTGTTATTTTCCATAAAATAATTCTGTCACCTCACTTCAACGTTAAACAGAAGACAAAGGACAAAAGTCTCTTCAATGGTAACTTGCACCATCACTTTCACAGTCAAGTTGAGCTTCTTTGTCTCTGCGGTGTATTGGATGGAATGACTCACAGATGAACAGTGTCTTAGTAAAGTATAATACTTCATTTTGTCTTACTAGGGGAAGAATTCATTTTGTTTGGAAGAAGTCAATAAAAGAGGGGTAACTAATAAAAATTCAGTGTTTCCTTCCAGTGACTTAGGTTTTTGTTGAATTTGAAATTTTTGTGCCAATACTCCATGGGTCACTGATATAGATAAATTAAAGAAATAAATCATGGGAAAACTGTAATTGCTAGAGTATCTTGGTTTTCACTTAATATCTATAAAATCAATTTGTTTTGCTCAATTTTACTATTTCTCCCTTACCTGTTTTGTGGTTGTGCTAGAACAATTTCTTCCTTGAAATATCCATTTATCTAATACACCCAGCCTAGAAAATCTGTTGAATCATCATTTGATTTTATTGGTCTTTATCAGCTTGCCAACTAGTACTAACAGCTTTGAAAAAAAGAAAGCATATCTACACACACATTCTTCTCAGTGCTGTATGGGTGTGTTCATTTTCTATGCACATGTTGTATGAGTACAGCAACGAAGTGCCCAATCTGAGCTCAGAACACTCGGGTCAATTTCTGGTTCTTTCACTTACCAGTTCAAACACGGAGTAACTATTTTATTAGTGCCTAATTTGTCTCATTTGTGAAAAGGAAGCCACAGTAAAATCAATACAAAATTTTTAGATAATTCAGTAGGCTAATACTTGCAGAGTATTTACAGAAGTTTTAACACATAGGAAATGCTTAGCATGTTAACTATTTCTATATTGTATTCATCCAGGTTGCAAACTTTTAGAAGAGTATTTAACGTTGAAAAAATATGGTTCCAAACAAACAACATTTGGGACCAGCACAGTGGCACAGCAAATAAAGATGCCACATGTTATGCCAGCGTCTAGTATGAGTGTTGAACCAATTGCTGGCGACTGTTTCCAACCCATCTCCCTACTAATGTGCCTAGGAAAGCAAAGGAAGACGACCTCAGGCTTTGAGCCCCTTCATCCACATGGCTGATCAAGATGAAGCTCAAGGTCCTGGTTCCTGACTTAAGCCTGGCCTAGCCAAAGTCACTGAGGTGATTTCAGGAGAGAAACAGCGGATGGAAGATCTCTCATTCTCCCTATCTTTCTAACTCTACCTTTTGACTCTACCTTTTAAATAAATAAATATTAAAAAAATATATATGACTCTCGGACCCAGCACAGTGGCCTAGCAGTTAAAGTCCTCACCTTGCATGCACTGGGATCCCATATGGGCACCAGTTCTAATCCCAGCAGCTCCACTTCCCATCCAGCTCATTGCTTGTGGCCTGGGAAAGCAGTGGAGCATGTCCCAAATCCTTGGGACCCTGCAACGCGTGGGAGATCTGGAGGAAGCTCCTGGCTCCTGGCTTCAGATCAGAGCTCAGCTCTGGCCAATCCTGCCATTTTGGGGGAGTGAATCAGCAGATGGAAGATCTTCCTCTCTGTCTCTCCTTCTCTCTGTATATCTGCCTTTCCAATAATAAATAAATAAATCTTAAATATATATACATGACACTCATATTCTTACAGATAAATAAAAACCAGTACAAAGAAATACTCCTGACAAAGGATCCCTGTGTAGTACCAACCTAATAAGCCAGTTGATACAGTCTAATTTATAATGTTCTACAGCAATTCCAAACTTCACATGCACATCAGCACAGCTGAAGGTTGTCTGCCTGACAGTGTGTGAGTGCCCCAGCTCTGACGGAGCACCCCAGGACTTGGACTCATTGGTCTCATAGTAGACAGCAAAGAAAGCACTGAGAATTCAGTCAATGGCTTAAAGTTTCTACTTGAAAGTAACACATGATGCTCCACTTGCATTTCACTTGCCAAAAATAATGTAGATGGCCAAGCCTGTCAAGAACGTTTAATCATTCCACAGGAAAGAGAACAAAACATTTTGAAACATAATACTATTGCTATCATTCCAAACAGTAGCTATTATCATCGGACAACTGCCATATGCCAATCTGTGTGTTACACTGTCAGATACAACATTCTTGTATCCCATCTTCACAAAAGCTCTAAGTGAGTTGTTTTCTACAAATGAAGAAATACCTGAGCAGAAAATTTTGACTTTTTCAACTACAGTTCTTGTATTAAACTCAATGGTAAGTACAATGATGACCTGGAAATTCATCATCATGCCTGTGTGGACCCTAACACTAGTTAAGAAGACTATTGAACAAATAATTGATTTATTGCAATAATGATAGGTACTCAAAGAGTAGATATTGGACTCAATGGGGATCAACGAAGAGAGAGGTAAAGTGAAGTGATTCTGAGAAAATTATATGTAAGCGGCTATCTGATTAATGAATATAACCAGACAAATGTAGGGTGGCAAAGGCCTGTGGAGGGACCATGCTGATTTCATGGCATTGCCATCAGATGGTTGACGGGAATATGTCAGAAGTCAGAGGCAGAGGATATATGCCAGTTTGCTTTGTAAAGAAGCTAGGAGAAGTTGTGTAACCAACTAGTTTTATATTAAAAGTTTATCGATTTTTTTGTGTGTGGATTTTATATCCTGCAACTTTAACGAGTTCTGTTACGAATTCCCGTAGTCTCTTAGTAATCTTTTGGTTTTCTTTTTTTTTTTTTTTTTTTTTTAAAAGATTTTATTATTATTGGAAAGCTGGATATACAGAGAGGATGAGAGACAGAGAGGAAGATCTTCCATCTGATGTTTCACTCCCCAAGTGAGCCGCAATGGGCCGGTGCGCGCCGATCCGATGCCAGGAACCTGGAACCTCTTCCAGGTCTCCCACACGGGTGCAGGGTCCCAAGGCTTTGGGCCGTCCTCGACTGCTTTCCCAGGCCACAAGCAGGGAGCTGGATGAAAGTGGAGCTGCCGGGATTAGAACCGGCACCCATATGGGATCCCGGGGCTTTCAAGGCGAGGACTTTAGCCGCTAGGCCACGCCGCCGGGCCCTCTTTTGGTTTTCTTATATGCAGAATTATATTATCTTTCCAATTTGTATCCAATTTTTTTGTCTAATGGTTTTTACTAAAATGTGCATAACTATATTGGATACCAGTGGTAAAAGTGGGTATCCTTGTCTGGTTCTGGATCTTAGTAGAAATGTGCCAACTTTTCCTTATTCAATATGATGCTGACTATGGGTTTGGCATACATTTCCTTGATTTTGAATATGCCTTCTATACCCAATTTGCTTAAGGTTTTATTATGAAAAAATACTCTGTTTTATCAAATATTCTCTCTGCATATGTTGAAATAATCATGTGGTTTTCTTTTTTCAATTTGCTAAAGTGCTGCATCATATTGGTTGCATATGATGAACTATCCCTGCATACACAAGACAAATCCCATTTGGTCTAGGTGATTAATCCTTCCAATGCATTATTGGATTTGATTAGCTAGTATTTAATTGAAGGCTTTTGCATTTGTGTTCACCAGGGTTATTGGTATATAGTTCTATCTTTCTTGTACGTTTTGCTGATTTTGGAATTAAGGTGATGATGGCCTCTCAGAAGGAGTTGGGGAGGATCCCTTCCCTTTCGATTGTTTTGAACAGTGTGAGGATTGCAATTCATTCTTTTCTAAAAGTTACGTAGAATTTGGTGATGGCGACATCCGCTGATGAGAGTCTTTTTGTTAGAAAGTCATGATTCTGATTCAATATCCACCTCAGTTGGTCTATTTAAGTTTGTTACGTCTTCATGACTCGATTTTGTTTGATTGTATGTGTCCAAAGCTACTTCATCTCCTCTAGATTTTACAATTTACTGGCATATATTTATTTGTAGTAATTTCTAATGATTCTTTTTCTATGGTGTCTACTGTAACATCTCACATTTCATTTCTGATTTGACTAACTAGATTGTCTCAAACTAAGAAGCTCCTACATTGCAAACAAAGCAATCCACATAATGAAGAAGCAACTCACAGAACTGGAGAAAATATTTACAAAGAATACAGCTGATAAAAGATTAATAACTAGGACTTGTAAAGAGTTGAATTTCACAAAAGAATAAACAATCCAGTGAAGAAATGGGTGAGGATATGAGCAGGAATTTGTCAAAGGACGAAATTAAAATGGCCAATGAATACATGAAAATAAAAATGCTAAGGATAACTAGCTTTCAAGGAAATGCAAATAAAAATTACAGTAAGGTTTCACCTCACCTTAGTTAGAACGCTTATCATCTAAAAATCAAAAAAATAAATAAATTCTGGTGAGGGTGCAAGGAAAAATGTATCCTAATTCAATATTGGTTGGAAAGTTGCGGACGACACTGGAGATTTCTCAGAATTCAGAAAATAGACCTATACTTTTTCTTTCTAGCCATCTCATGGAAATTTAACCAAATGAAGTGAAATCAGCATATGAAAGAAATACCTGTACCCCATGTTTATTAAAGTTCAATTCACAATATCTAAGATATGGAATCAACCCAGAAGTTTATTAACCGATGAGTGGGTAAAGTAAAAGTAATATATATACACTAAATAATACAACTGAGTCTTAGAAGGAGCGAAATCCTGTTTTCTACAACAAAATGGATACAACTGGAAATCATTATGCATAGTAGATAAGCCAGCCCCAAAAGACAAGCATCACACATTTTTTCTGATACATGGCAGTTACCACAAAATACAAAAAACCCGCACAGCAATGAAACAGGCTTCTTGTGTTATGATTGTTGTCTTTAACCATTGTTTATACTCTTGTGATATTCTTACTTTTTTAATGTGAATTAAACCTGTGACTGTAGAGTGGATTGTAATTACATATTTGCATAAATTAAAGGAAAAACAAAAGGATGGAGTGTGATTGATGAAAAGAGAGAAAGAAGGAGGGTTCTCAGAACTGTACTTATGAAAGACATAAAAATCATTTCTTTGAAAGAGATTTAGTATGGTGTAATACCTCAGATCACATAGAAACTTTGTGGCTTGACTATAAGGCTATATTTTTAAATATATACAAATATTACAGCCAAAAACATGCTTGGAAAATAGAACTAAAAGTTTGATTCTATTCTTGTGCGAAAAATAATAATTTCATGCATAATTTTTTTATAATTTTCCTTTTTTATGTATTATGGAAAATAATTTTTCACCAAAAAGTTGCTGTGCCCAGACTTTTCAATTTTTATTTATTTTTATATTACTTTAAAATCAGAGAAATAGAGAAAGTTAGACAAAGAGACAGAGAAAAAAGGTTTTCCATCAGCTGATTGATTTACCAAATCTCATCAACATCTGAATCTCAGAAAAATGGAACCAGGATCCAACAACTCCCAGGACTCTGGGGCTGGGGGAGAAAGATAGCCTGGATGAACAACTAGAATACAATAGTCATCAGTGCACATGTGTCTAATACCCTCTCCATCATTTAGCTTTTCCATATACCATAATGAGGGATAAGTAAATCTGAGTCAATGATACATCTGCTCATAAACTTACGTTTGTTAAATATGAAGCAAAATTCTGACAGCCATAAAACAGGGTGAACAGTTGTGCGTTTGTATTAAAATATCATCGGGATAAGCAATAACCAGCTATCAGAGCAAAAGAACATCTGCGATATTATCACACTATTTCTGGCTGAGTCATCTCATGCTGGGAGAAAACACAGGAAAATGGAGCTATCACTTGTGGTGTTTTTAATTGAGTTAAGGAAGGACTGTAATTTGTCTTTCTAGGGTAGACATAGAGATGCAACAGCTATCATTTAAAAATAAATGTTTTGCTGACTGTTACAGTTCATTGCAAGAGAAGCCCTATCAACTTTAAAATAACAGAATTGTGTCACAGTAATTTCTGGAATGGCCATAACCACACTAAGTCTGATGACAAATGAATCTATGAGTGCCTATAATGCTGCATTTTTCAAAGAACTTTTTGTTTTATCTCTTGAATGGAAGATAATACAGCAGAAATATTTGATAGTGCTATTTATTTTCATGATACAGCTAGGTAACAAGTAAAAATTGCTCCATAATAAGGACTTAAAAACTCTTAGTAATTTATTAGCTTCACAACTTGAGTGCTATAAGGGCAAAAAAGACATTCATTGCAGTTAATTCCATTGTATAGCAAAGTACTGAATTAATGGAATTAAGATTTTATATTGTTGCATTAAACTCCTGAAGTAGTTTACTCTTCATATCTCATTATACAGATGGTGACCACACACCCACAGAAATTGCACTGTCTGCTCCACGTGACCAGACAGTAGGAGTCATAAGATATCCAATGTACCTGGATTAAATATTGGATTTGGGGCTTTGAACAAATTAGTTAATCATGCAGATAGCACAGTCTTGTCCTGCATGATTCTTGTAAGGTGCTTGTATAAAATAAATGAGATGCTACCTTTAAATGACCAGAGAACTGTCCTCTGCTCATCGAAGATACTTAATACATCAATTTTATTATCCACTTGATTAGAATTTGGAAGAAAATAATATAGATTTTAAATATCTGGTTCACTACATCAAGTTATACCCATAACTTGGTAAAAAAAAAAAAAAAAAGAGAGAGAGAGATTTTTGCAAGATCTCCACCGGTCCAAATAATGCAAAGAATAATGCAATCTTAACCTGAAGATTGCTGAGTCCAAAGAACTACATGGACTACCCTTCAACTTAACTCATCAGGTATGAAGAAAGACCAGGGTTTTTTTCACCTGTATTTCTATTGGGGAAATGTTTACCAGTTGGCACCTGGGTAAGTATAGAATAGCTTTGTATTCAGAACATCTGATTTGTGGATGTTCACTTTCTTGAGATTGATTTATTTATTGAAAATTAGAGTTACAGAGACAGACAGAAAAACAGAGACAGAGATCTTCCACTCATTGGTTCATATCCCAAATGGCTGCACAGCCAGAGATAAGCCAAGACAAAGCCAGAAGCTTCTCCTAGGACTCTCACATGGGTAGCAGTGACACAAACACTTGAGCTATATTCTACTGCTATCCCAGGCCATCATCAGGGATGGTGGATTAGAAGTGTAGCAGCCAGGACTAGAATCAGCGCCCATACAAAATGCCAAAATCGCATGGCTTTACCAGCTATGAATGTAATGCTTGTCCCAGATTTGTGACTGTTGCCAATCTCCTGGTAGCCTTCTAAAACAAAGAATCCCACATCCTGAAAGCCATTTGGATGGGCAAAATCAGAGCCAGCCACGGAAATATAATTCAGACCGAATTTTATATGTGTCTCTATTGGATTTCGTTGAAAATTATCTCTGAATAGAGAAATAGAAACAGTTGGTAACTGGAAAGTTGTACAAACTATCATCATCAGCTTGAATTTGTATTATTTAAGAACATGATGAGCTATAATTTTATACAGTGTCTTTTACCTACACTATTTTAAAAAGAGACTTATTTGTTATTTATAACAAATGACAGAGAGCAGGAATGGTGAGAGAAACAGAAAGATCTCCCATCAGCTAATTTACTTCCCAAACGGATACAATAGCCAGGGCTAAGCAAGACTTAAGCCAGGCCTCTGAAACTGCATCTGAGTCTACCTGGTGACCCGAGTCCAAGCACTTGGGTCATCTTCCTCTGACTTTCCAAGTGAATTAGCAGAGATCTTGGTCAGAAGCAGAGCAGCCAAGACTTGAACCTCAGTACTTTGATATAGGATGCGAAGGAAACTTCATCCACTGCCTCACACTGTCAGCCCTTTTAACCCACACTTTATTGATCAGAAAGCAAAGATCCAAAATATTTAATAACTTACTAGGAACACTGGAAACCTAGAAGGCTAGATAATACCTTCCTTAAAGTTGCTCAACATCTTTTTAAAGAAACTGACCTTCATGTCAGCTCAATAAAGTACAAATATACAAATATTTTGTATCTTCCTTTCTTATATTATATATGGGAAAAATTACTTTTCAACATCCTTCAGGTTTACTGGTGTGTAACAGAAGTTGTGCTCTCAGTGTTTACAGCATTCAAGCCTGTTCACTTTCCAAATGGTCCAAGCAGGTGTTTAGCACAGTAACGAAGACATGATTTGGGATGCCTCTGTCCCATATCTCTTGCCTAGGTTTGAATCCTGCCTCCACTCCTGAATCCAGCTTCCTACAAAGTGCCCCTCAAAGGCAACAAGTAATGGCTCCTATAGCTGGTCCCTGCCTCTAAGTTAGAAGACTTGGGTTGAATTCCTAGAGCTCAGTTCATTATGGGCAACACACACCATTGTGGCTATTTGACAAGTGAGTCGGCTAAGAGTTAGCTCCTGCTGTTTATTTATTTCTACTTTTCAAATAAAGTGAAGAAATTCTAAAACTTTCCAAAGGTGACTTCCTGTTAGGCATCTTATCCAAAATTATTCAAAGTTTTGTTGCCTGAGTTTTTCCTATAAAACCTTGCTCTAAAACAGGCAAAATAAACATTCATGTTTTCACATGTTCTTAGACGTGAACATCAGCCCTTTTGAGAACAGATGAGAAACATCCACTAATCTCCAAGTTCTGAGGGCTACAAGGGTCTCCCCACACATCTCAGAAAAATTCTAGAACCAGGTGACCCCATCAATATGCAACTGAATATCAAGAGCTGGCTAAAGTAAATAGACCCTGTGTGAAATCATAAAATACTTTTAACATACTCCTGAAATTATCATTACAACGTTTACAACCAAATAAGATTTATAGTTGCAGTATCCACCAAAATTTGTACAAAGGACAAGAATGCTGCCAGCATGCATTCTCTAGACTTGGATGCTTGGGTTCCTAAGCGTTACCTTGGATTTTTATTTTTATAAATGCATTATTTAATATCACACAAGAACCTATTCTTCATCCTTAATTATGGCTTATATGAGAGTTTATATAGATTGGTTTTTGATTGGCTTTGAACTCTTTGTTCAGGGACAAAAAAGTAATTTCCATGAGAAATTGCCATTCGTTACTTTCTCTGCTGTTTGAAATATACTTTTTAAAAATTCATACTTTTAAGTTGACTGGGGCAACAATCATTTTTAACTACATCTAACCCTTAGTTATTTAGTTGTGTGAGTAAAATATCATAAGGTTTATAAGTAATCTAAAATAATTTAGGATCTGGAGTTGTCAGCTTGTATTAATGTTTTACAAAGACTGTTTTTTTCCAGTAATGGAATTTTTAGTTTACATTATCTCAACAGGTTTGAATTCATATTTTTTTTTGCCAAGCAAAAAGGAACCACACTATTTTTCCACATATGACTTGTTCTAAACCCTGGGTTACCTCTATCTGACAAATCAAACCTTACAAAAGGTTATTACAGTAGATTAGCGGTTATTTTTAAAGCTGGAAAGTAAATGTTACTATTGTTTCTATTGCTGTTATTATTTCTAGCTTATAAGTAATGAAACAGGCCTGGCGTGATGGTGCAATACCCTCGTCCTTTCCTGGCAAGTGCCAGGATTCCATATAGTTGCCAGTTCATGTTCCAGCTGCTTCACTTTCCATCAAGCTCTCTACCTATGAAATGGAAAAACATCAGAGCCTGGCCAAAAGCTTTGGGACCGTTCAGTACAATGGGAGACCCAAAAGAAGCTCCTGGCTCCTGGCTTCAGATTAGCACAGCTCCAGCTGTTGCGGCCACTTAGAGAGTGAACCAGCGATGGAAGATCTTTCCGTCTCTACTCTCTGTAAATCTACCTTTCCCATAAAAATAAAAAATATTTTTAAAAATGTAATGAAACTGGTACTCAGGTTACCAAATTTCCCCAAAGAAACTTGGATGTTTAATAGCAGGATGAAGATTTAAATCCATGTATATCTAATACTACAGTCTGTATTCTTACCCACAGTGCTTCAAAGAAAAACAAAGTTACTTGAAGCTTATAAACTAATCCAAAAATCTACATAAAGATATACATATAATATTAACTAAACAACAGAGAAAGGAACAACATGAAAAGATTTAAAGAATATAAAGGAAACATTTTTCAGTACATTAAAAAGTTCACAGCTATCCCAATTGTATATTTCTATTGAGTTTTCCAGCTTGTCTGGCTGGGAAGTATCTTGAACACTCAGAAGAAAACAGTGCCGGGGAGCTGTATCCTGGTTCCTGACTGGAGACACTGGTCCAAGCCCTTCTCTCAGCTCTCTCAAGTTAGACTACCATCGCTGCTCTGCTGAACCACAGCAGCACTATCGCTGGTAGAGCAAAGAACCTCAATGTCTTAATTCTAGGTTCTTGACTTCAGAGAGGAAAGAATCCAAAGCAGAGGAATAAATACAACACACAAATGAGAGCAGGATTTATTTATAAGAGAGTGAATATACATGGACCTGTAAGCATGGGCCACTCCAAGTAGAGGAATCAGGAGATACCTGTCATACATGGGCCAAAGGATAAAGGGAGCCAGGAGACCAGGGAGGGACACAAAAGCAAGGCCAGACCCCTGCGGGAAAGAAGCAAAAGTAGTGATCCCCTCTCATCAGTCTATTTCATGAAGTTAGAGGTGGTAACAGAGATGAACATATAAATAGGATAGAGTTTACTGTACACAAATCTTTCTAAGAGTTTCATGGCATCCCCACAAAAGAATTCAATTTCCATGTGGCACCATAGAAGTCTCTCCTTTCTGATCATGAACAAAACACAGGTGAATCACGGGAAAGTAAGTGTTCTAGCCAGACAAGCAAGGAAATGGGGTTATAATACAGGACTGGCAGAAATTCCACTGTATCTATTCCAGTGTAACTTTCTATATAATTTCCCCATATCAGTGTCTCTGTCTTCAGTGCTCTTCCAATGTGTCCACCATGTTTTATTTACAGTGGTCCCTCCAAAATCAAAATTTAATTTCCTTACTCAGTTTACAACCCTTCTGAAATCCCCATTATCACAAGAAAATTGGAATCTAAGAACTTTGCTTTGGTCTCCATACCCTGTTAAAATCGGGACCAAGCATACGTGCTTACATCTACACTGTTTGTCTCTAACGATGTCCTCCCCCCTAACTTCTGTCTCCATGGGGTTTCCTATATAAGCATTAAATCCTGACACCAGACCCACAGATCTTTCAATTCTTCAGAAGGTGATGATCTCGATGATCTCTTCCTTCAATTTGGCCTTCACCTATGCTGGTTTCCACATGAGCATCTTTCTACCATACCCGCACATTTCACCTGCCATTCCTTGCCTGTACTTCAGGTCTCTGATTACATACACTTGTTTCCTGCTTCAGGCAACCTTCCCAGGAGAATTACATGTTACTGTCTTTACTTACTTGAGCATTATCTCACTGTATCATAATAAGTTTTGTGTTTCAGAAGAAACCCCATTAGAGTTAGTATTCCCTGAGTGCAGATTCAAGCTCTATCTTGTTTACCAGGCAATTTCTGGTGCTCACTATACTGTCTGCCAGTAATTGCTCTGCATATATCATTGGATGAATACATGAAAAGATAAACAGATGAATGAATGATTGGGAAGAATATGACAGGACAGATGACAAAGGATAAAAAAGGTTATATGTGAAAAATGTCACAAGGTGATTTAGTTACCTTGGATATAGGAGTCAGATAATAATGTATTTAGTATCACAAGACACCAAAACACATTTTCACGAGAAAAAAAATGATGCATTACTTCAAATTATCTAGACAGGACGTCCATAAAATTTGCAATACAGTATTTTGCTTTCTAAAATTAAATATTTATTTAATCACCATGTGTTAATAAAACTGATACATTTGCCAGTATTTTGAGACTTTTTGAAAATCCACAGACATAGGAATTTACACTTGACTTTCACAATTCCTGCCACCCAAAATTCTGATTTGGATAGACAAATAGCCCTTTAATGAGGAAAAATGTAAAATTTGCGGATGTTACTAGGTGGATCAGAAATGTCTGATTAATCTGAAGCACACTAACCTATAGAATGTCATCCTCTGTCAACGAGATTTTCTGCCACCAGTCTCCAGAGCTTTCATGTGAAAACTTGAAGGAGCATGCCACTCAAGAATGCGGTACTGATGTCACTCTGACATGGGTTCAAAGCCCAGTAGATACGATGTCAACCTGAAACACTCCAAGTCTTTCAAAGTTCCATCTGAGAACATCATTTTGATTTTCGAATGAGAATTGGTGGATCTTCCTAAATTATTTAAGCAGTTCTTTGTCTTCAAAGTAGTGAATAGAGCGAATAGCAATGTTCAGGCAAAATTATCCACCTTCTCTTAATTCCCAATCCCTGATTTGAGGCATGATTCTGTTTCAGTGTTTTCAAGGTTTTCTAGTAGGAACTTTCTTGGCTGCCAAATCGCATGTATCATTTATTTCTAAAATGTCCATCACCAGTTTATCTACTTACCTGATTATTCTTACTTTCAGATGCCTAAATCTCAACTAAAACTCTCCTTCCCAGGTAACGCCTTGGCACATCCCTACCCTAGGAAGAGAACTCAATTCCATGATGCCAGAGCCACTACAGAAAAAACCATCTGTAAATGACAACTTTCCCCCAAAATCTCCTTCTGCTATTTAAAATTCAAATTTGACAGACTGACAATGTGGCACATAGTTGCCTCTTCTAACATTAGCACTCCAAATTAGAGCACTGGTTAGATTTCCTAGACACCCTGCTTCTGATCCAGCTCCCTGCTAATGCTCCTAAGAAAGCAGCAGAAGATGCCTGTGCCACCTATAAATAGAGTACCAGGCTCCTGACTTTGATGTAGCTCAGTCTTGGCTGTTGCAGCCATTTGGGGACTGAACCAGCAAATGGAAGCTCTCGCCTTCTCCCTCTGCTCCTCATCATGCCAATGTTCACATACATAAGTATTAAAAAAATAAAAATCTACTTGAATTTGAATTCTAAGTAATTCCAGGGTGAAGGGATTATGTGAAAGAAAACAGCTGAATAAACTGCTAACCTACTTAGGAATCAGATAAGTGCCTGATCATGAAACAAGAGGAAAAAAGGAAACAAAGATTCCTCTTTTTTTTTTTCAGAAATTTTGAATGGTGAAAAATAAAACATTATTCACAAAGTTATTGTGTATAAGTGTGAATGCTCATTGCACTGTATCTTTCTGCAAAAACAGAGACCAAAGTCTATTCTTAGACCTTATGTTCCATGCCTGAAAATATTTCCACAATTTAAATTTTGTATTTTTATATTTTGGAGACATTGTAGTCATTCTGAGACATTATGCCATATATTAGCTTCTTTATAAACAATGTTTTTTTATGGCAATAGCTTACCTTTTTGAGATGACTCTGTCCCGTAGCAGAGTGCCTGGTTTTGATTCGCAGCCCCAGCTTACAATATTTGTTTTCAGCTAATTCAAACCCTGGGAGATGATTAAACTAATTGGGTCCCTGCCATATACATCATAAACTCAACTTTGGCCTAGATCAGCCCTAACCATTGCAAGCATCTACAAGAATGAAGCAGTAGGTGGGAGCTAGCTCTCTCTTTGAATGTGTGTCTCTCTCCCTCTAGCTCTTGCTCTCTCTCATCCCATTTCCTTATTTCTCTGAATCTAAGTGAATAAATAAATAAACAAACAGATATTTGCAAAAAATAGTAGGCCTATACCAAATATAAATTTTTTGGCTTTTCATTAATTTTTGAACAGTTCAAGACTATAGGTTATACTTCCCCTTTTCAAAGGAAAATTACTCTGCATTTGCTAGTATAAGAGCAAGAAATAAACTGCTCTCCAAATTGCCTTTTTTCTCTTTTTTACTGTTGTGTTACAGCATAACCTTCTGTGTATAGCATACAAATGATGGGTGGGAAAGATATTGTGGGTTTGCATGCATAATAAATTTAGTTCTATCCGAGTAGTTGGTGAGTATTTCATAATGCAAGAGTAGAAAATGGGACAATTTAAATATTTTGGGAGGCTTCAATACAGAGTCACTCTGCATGCATATACATATTTACACACAATTTTCAACACTCTTATTTATAAGCAAATAGCCAAACAGGCAATTATTTGTCTGTGGGCCAATATGACATAGTCAATGGTTTGGAAAATATAGGGTAGTTAACTAACTCATTATTGTAAAATAGAAAATGCAAGTAAGGTATATCAGCTATTCGAACATAAGCCCCTGAAGACAGAGTAGTTCCCTTAGAACCAAATTCATGAACTATGTTTAGATGTGGGTTCTCTCATTTTTGTAATATTTAAGAGACATGGAAATACAAAACATTTGAAAAAGCCATTTGAGGGTAAAATGTGGCCCAATATTCTGCTATAAAATAAACCACTATATCAAAACTAATATATTCCTTACAGTTTTACATTTTAATTCCTGGGAATGCTAACTTAGTTGGACTGCAGATTTTAATGCAGCTAGTCATTTGAAACACAAATGGCAATACCTGTAGAGAAAGGCAAAAGAAACCTAATGACTCATATTAATTTCACGATTTCTGTGGATGTCAGGTATTTGAAATGGCTCAAAAGAAGGTGAACGAAGTTAAAAGAGCATGCAGACATACTCCAGGATGGGTTGTTTTCGTGAGTCAAGATGTCACAAGCTAGTGACAGACACAGCCAGCACTCCATCAGTGTCCATCCAGCTCAACTAGTGAATGATCTGATCTACAATTTGCATAGTCTTTTCAGTCCATCAACAGAACATTATTAAGACCAGTCAGCCAAAACCCATTAGAACAGCACTCACGTAGGAAACAATGCCCAGGTCTGCTTGTTCTCCATTTTTATGCACTGCTACAGGACTATAAATATTCATAGTAATGTAACTGAAAATTATTGAAGTGAGAAAAAAGAGAAACAGGGAAGCCATTTGCTTCAATTCATAAACAGCATCTGTTGGGAAGTTATTCATAGATTGCTTCAGGGCCTGCTGAGCAGCCAGCCCACGGAAAAGGATGCCATTGCAAGCAAATTGGCGCACACGGCATGGCGATGCTATTAGACATGATTCCCTGACAGCCAGAGAGAATGATCAGCCACTGGGTTGCTTTATGTGTTCTTTTATCACTGGGACACAGAACTTCCCTCAAGCCAAAGTCTTACACAGTTCAAATTAGAAGAGCAACCTTATAAGTGTATTAAAGCCTAACTGATGGCCAAGAAAACTGAGGAAGCAGCTGCACCACAGGTGAAGAACTAGCTCGCCTGACCATACCTTAGGCACACATCAAATTCTGCCTGTACAACCTGGCAGATTTGAATGTCTCTGGTAATATGCTGTCTGTCAAAAATTAAGCACCAAATAAAAGAGTTTCTAGAAACTTGAAGCTAAAGTGGAGGTACATTTGTCCTGAAAGGAGTCAGTCAACATACTAACCACTTATCAAGCCAAAGATGAAAAATTTGTAAGAACGCTTTCCAGTCTGGCGTTGTGGAGAAGTCGTATTTCATCGAAAACTGGATTTATGGCTTCATAGTCAGAGCCCCAAATTCAGTTCAAAGAAAATAAACATAGCAAGAACTTTCAAATGTGAAGTGATCATGAATAAAATAGATGGGTTGATTTAGTAACTGTTTATACTTACATATTGATTTATGTGTTTGTGGCTAAAGGCATCTTTGAAACTACAAAAGAAAATATTTATCTCACATTTTGGGTGTTTTTTTTGGCAACGTGAATGTCATCCATTTCAGGCTGAACCTACTGATCAATCTCAATATTGCTAAAAGAGACAAAATGCCATGATGTGCTTCCTAATCCAAAGTAATGGGTAAGCTTTATGTTTCCTCTAGAAAGATTCTTGTGCATGCAGGTATACAAACGCACACAGAGACCAGAAGTCAGATCAAGGTTTTGGAATTAATTGCCATTTTCTATTAAAGAAGATCAGAGCAAGATGTGAAGATACAAAACAGTATGCATCTCTACTTCCCAATCAAAGAACCTGTTAAATATATCTTGACAATAGGATGCTGGACTCTCTACCATGGTCCACACCTACAATGTCAGGATATACTTAAACACTTTTTATTTTTATTTTTAAAAGATCAGGAGACAAGGAGACATATCAACACCATGCATGTGCCATCTAGTGAATTTCAGAAGTAGAGAACAAGTTAAGTGACCAGATTCCTTGACAAAAAGCCTGTAGATTAAAATAATAATAATAAGAGATACATCGATTAAATGAAGTAGTTATTTTTCTTGGGTTCTGATTTACACAAGTTAGCTCTATATCCTCTGTATAGAGTGGGGGATTGGAAAAGTATTAATGTTGACTGGATACTTAATGATTTCTGAAAATCTTATTCTTGTATAAAATGATGGCATTGTAATTACTTCTTAAAGAGTCCTTATCTTTTAGACACACATTTTGAAGTACAGGCTCAAAAATAACACAGTTGAGAATCAAAGGAGCAGGTAGAATATGAATAAAACAAGGATTTGTGTGGTTTGATGTGATCTCTCCTATTTGAAGTCATTCATATTGCATGTTTATAACTTTCTAGTAACTTTTTCCAGTGTTTTACTGGAATTGGTTCACACTGGCTCATGAGAGCTGATGGCTAAATTTTCAGAAATTATATGAGTCTATTGGTAAGCCATTGGTGGCTTAAAATCAGCCATGGTGGGTGTATTTACATGATAGAAATAAATGAATCATTTAACTCAAGGGCTTCTTTATTACTCTTATTATGAAAATCTGATTGCTAAGCATAACTAGCACATAGCAACTTAAAAACCAGTGCCTCATGCACGAAACACCTATATGATTACTAAAAAGCTTCTCATCAGTAGCTGATAATTTTTCTTTTCATTTTAGGTTCTTCTCTACCCTCCTTACTACTCCCAGCCCCACTTCTTTTCCATTGCTTCAGAACACATGAGTGACAGCCCATTGACCTACTCATTCAATTTTTCCCTGGTCTTTCACTTCATTCACTAAGTTCCATCAAAACTCATATAGCCTGTCACCCTTTTCCCACAGAACTCACCTGGACAAAAGCCAGTGACCAGAGGATCAGGTGGACTGAGCCTTGCTACAAATGAAGAAGCTGAAACTTTCAAAATATTATTTTTGGCAATTTCTAGCCTTGTGCCAGACTTCAGTGCTTTGGGTTAATTCTACACCCATAAAGCCCCTTTTATTTTTAAAGCTCTCTTTTATAAATATCACTTCATTTATGTATTTATTCTGGATATTTATTGTTATTCTGTACTATATACAAGTTAAATCTTAAACAGCACATTATCATATTAAGGCTTACGATCAAAGCATGAGCCAAGAAAGGGACTATATGTATCTTCATCTTACAACTAAGGTCATAAAAATAAAGAACAAATGAGACAATATCTTAAATATAACTTGGCTAAAGACAAACTCAAAAGCCTAAAGAATATTTTCTATCACGGTCTAACAATCTCCGTTCAAATCACTAGTTTGTAGTTTGTTTAAACATGAGTTAGGTTTGAGTAAATACATCACAAAGCAAAAAAAAAAAAAAATCAAATGGCTTTTACCACCTTCCCTCTGCTTACCATATGAGTCACTTGCTAATTACCTCTAATCCCCAAGCATTTACTAAGTAGCTATGTAGTGACTACAGCACCTGCTAGATGCTATTAGAAAATGAAAACATTTCAGATTTTATGAAAAAGAGATGTTGGTTCCCTTAATTTATAGTTAGCTGAGACTGTCAAAAGGGTGTGTTTTGTTTGAAATACTGTGCTTTGCAAAATTATGTGGCTGTTATTCCTGGTTTTATTATGGCTTCCAACAGAAGCCAAGCCAAGTCAAGCTTAACCAGGAACTATTTAGGGGGCTGAGGGCAATTGTACTATTAACATCTAAATTTACTGAACTTGCATCCCTTTCAGACTAAATGAGTAAAACAATTCCATTAGCACTTGTGCTTTCCTTCCACTTCTCTGTGACTACTGATTCTCATATACTGCAAAACAGGATTTCACCAGGTGTGTGTGGGCAAAGTGTGATATTCATGCTAACACTACACCAAAAGATATTATTCTGATCCTTTGTGCTCAAGGCAGAAATTTGAACACAATTAAGCCCCTCTAATGGTTAATTAATTCCACTATCTCTTTTCATTTGAGCACACCTGAATTTCATTATTGACCACTGTCAATGACTAAGGACGGGGAAAGGCACTTGGGATATGACAATGAAAGACATGACCCCAAAAGGTGCACAGATACGTGAAAGGGACAAGCTATATGTAGAGGAGAAGCATATTTGAACCTGCAAAATTCCTGTTGTGAGAACAATGCCAAGGTGTTCAATGCAAACACAAATTAATATCTCATCGGTAGCTTTGGGTGAAAAGAAATACTCTTAAAATGTGGGGGGTATCTGGGGTATATAAGCCAAAGCCAAAAACAGAATGAGAACCTTTACCACAAAGCCATTGAACTGGGAGAAGACATTGTAGACATCGTCAAATATCACATAGCTGAGACTGAGAAGATACCATTCTGAGATCATTTGATGCATGAAGCCTGAAGTGAAGCCCAAGTAAATGTAATTTAAACAAGCAGGCTGCTAATATAAGGGACTAAAAACTTTGAGAAGGTGGACAGCAACATAACAGCTTTGGCAAGTTTGGAATGTGATCATCTCAGAAAATTTTGAAAATTTGGTATCTATGAAGCCTGCGTCCTTTGGCCCCATTCCCAATAGCTATTTAAGACACAATTATGATATGTCTACTGTGTACAAGCTCATATGGTTATGATATAAGCTTAGATATGGGCCAGGTATCTCTCAAAATACAGAACTTAGCTGCAAATTTCTAAACTAGAGCCTGAAGAGTGGAAGAAACACAAAAGAGAATCAAGCATTTCAGGCAACTGAGATTTGTAGTTTAAAGGTCTGGATAGACTCCACATTTGATTATTTCTCAGCTGTAGCATTCAAAATGCTGTGCTTCAATTTCTTCAAGTGGGGCCCAGTATATGGTAAGTACACACTGAATATTTATTATTTTAGAAAAAACAACTAGTTATTATTATGCAGCTGCTTTGGGGATCCCAAGTATGATGTCATTCCAACAAATATTATTGCAAATAATAACTCCAAATGCTGTCTTCAGAAAACTTATGTTAGGACAAAACTATTGCTCTCAGTGGAAAAGGACTGCAAGCACTACCAAACCTTATATTTTCCATTAGGTACATCATGTTTAAAAGAGAACACATTTTGGAATTAGCTATATCTTAATTTAAATATGGGCTTCCTACTTAGTTGTGTACATTTGGATACGATTTGGGAATTTTCCAGGCTTGGTTTCTCCTTAATACAATAAATGCATGAATCTCAAAATTGTTAACAGATAATACTCATTCATTTATTCGTTCAAAATATATGAGTAGGGTGGGTGTTAGTCTACTGATTATGATGCTACATCCTATCTACTCAAAACAATAGAAAGGGAAGCAATCCTTTCAAATTCTTTGTATGAGGCCAGTATCACCGTAATACCAAAGTAGAGATGCAACAGTGAATGAGAACTGCAGACAAATATTCATGATCAACCTAGGAAACATTCTCAACAAAATATTAACCAACAGAATCCAGCAATATATCAGAAAGATCCTTCACCCAGACTGGGTGGTATTTTTCCTTGGCATGCAAGGATGGTATAACATCACAAACCAATAAATACGGTACACCACATCAACCAACTGAAAAATTAAAACTTTATGATTATCTCAACAATGCAGAGAAGGCATATGATAAAATCCAACATCAGTTCATGCTAAAATCCCTAAGCAAGATAGGCATAGAAGAAACTTTCTGCAGCACAATCAAAACAATATATGAAAAATCCAACACCAGCATTATGCTAAGCAGGGAAAGACTGCAAGCTTTTCCACTAAGATCTGGAACTAGACAAGGACGTCCAGTTTCATCACTGCTATTCAACATAGCATTAGAAGTCCTTACTAGAGCTATTAGGTAAGAAAAAGAAATAGAATAGATACAAATCAGAAATGAGGATTTAAAATTATCTCTTTGCAGATGACATGATTCTGTATATAAGGAGAACCAAAAGAATCAATCAATAGACTATTGGAACTGATAAGAGTTTGACAGGGTAGCAAGGTACAAAATGAACATAAATCGATGGCCTTAGTATACACAAATGGCTGAGAAAGAACTCATAAGTACATTCCCCTTAAAATAGTGGAAAATAATCCTAAATACTTTGCAATAAACCTAACCAAAGACATGCAATGATTCTGTGATGAAAATTGCAAACCATTAAAAAAAGAAGACATTAAAATATGGAGAAATTCACCATGTTCCTGAATTGATAGCATCACCATCATCAAAATGTCTGTATTACTGAAAGTAATAAACAGATTCAATACAATCTCAATCAAAATCCCAACAGCATTCTTCTCAGAAATAGAAAAGATGATTCAGAAATCCATTTGGAAACACAAGAGAACATGACTAGCCAAAGCTATCCTGAAGAATAAAACTTAAGCTGGAGGAATCACAATTCCAGGCCCTGGGTAAGAATTTCAACATATCTTTTTCAGGAATACAATTCAACCCACAAAGAGTATGTAACAATCCTGAGAGGCACATTGGAAATTATAGCAATGTGGGTGATATATTTTGCTCACATTTTAAAGATGGGGAGATTGAATTTTCTGGTGCACAAAGAATCACAAAACAAATATATTGGAAATTAGAATTCTGGTGATAAAACTCCTCACACAGGAGTGTCTCTCTTAACAGTTCAATTCTACTGCTCAGGGCATCTAGGACTTTAGTTACATTGAGGACAGTCTTTATTTCTAATAGTTATATATTTATTTTAATGTAACAAGAACTATTACAAGCATATTAAAACTGTGAATTCAGAGAAAACTTACATGATGTGTTCAAAGTAAGACTGCCATTTAAAACAGACATTTAAAGTAAACCAACTATCAAAAGCAATCAGGAAAAAAATGTTAGTAAGTGGCTAGCATCACTTACACAGGTTTCAGAGATACATCCTTTCTGAATTCGTTCAATCCCCAACCTCACATTTCTGTCTTATGTTTGACATGGGTAAGACTGGCAAAACGCAATTTGAAAAATCCCCAACTTGGGATATTGAAGATAAATAATGAATATGTCATCACGTCTGCTACCTATCTGGTAGCCACTTAACTCAAATTCACATCTCATATGCCTCTTAAGTCCAATTTCAAAACGTATTCTAAAGCTGTGGTAATCAAGATTTTTGTACTCATGGCACAAGAATTAATAGGATATAGATCAATAAGACTGAAATTAGAGTCCAGAAACGAACTCATACATATACGGTTCATTGATTTTTCAAATAGAATGTTTAAACAATTTAATAAGGAAAGACTACCCATGCCAACAAATAGTGCTGAGAAAACAGAATATCTACATACAAAAGAATGAACTTCAACCCTACCTTATGCATTTATTTAAATTAATTCATCATATACTTTACAAAGTTAAATTATGGAGAGAGAATGCACGTGTGAATATGCACATTTAGTTTGATTTGAGAGGAGCTAAGCAGTGCCTGTTGATGGACAGTTTTCATTCATTGATTATGTTTAACTGTTACAGCTAATAAATCACTAGTAAACACAAAGTCACAAAGCCTTACAATTGTGTTTTCTTCTAAGCCTTTTATGTTTTTTGCTCTACAGTTAGCTATTTGGTCTATTCTGTGTTAATTTTTGCATATTGCATTCTCTTGGTTTTTGCTAATAATGGAGCAGCTTAATTTCATCCTCTTTCCTGTAAGAATTTCTGATGAATTTATTGGTTGATAATCTTTTTTCTTTGAACGCATGGAATATGCCAACCCTTGTCCTTTAATTTCCACTGTTTTGAGTAAAGAGTCAACATTATTAAGGGTCATGGGTAAGCTAAAAGTCCTGATGCCTTCATGATCTTTTGTTTTTGTATTTTAATTTGATTACAGTTCATTTAAGTGTGAATCTCCCTGCATTTATTCTATTTGGAGCTAAATTAGCTTCATGGTAGACAAATACAGTTTTTCATCAACTGTGGTCAATTAGAGCCATTGAAATATTCTTTGGACACCTTATGCTTCATTTTCTTCTGAGATACCCATTGTGCCCATGTTCATACACAGGAATGCTATGCAGATCCCTGAGGCTCTGCTCACTTCTCTTCTTTTTTCTTTCTCTCTTCCTTGGATGGAACAATCTGAATCTATCTACACTTCCTCTACCTGCTCAACTCTGTTGGTTAGAATTTATAATGAACTTTTTAATTTCAATTAGTGTACTTTTAAACTCCAAGATTTCTATTTAGTTTATTTTAATCTCTACATCGTTGTTAATAATTATTCTATCAGAAATTCTTTTTATATTTCCCTTTAATTTTGCAAACATGTTTTATTCAGTTTCTCTAAGTCTTTACAAGCTCATCAATTCCCCCAAGGGATTTCCCAACAATTTCTCTTCTTAAGATGTTTTTTATTAGCCTACTATTTCCCCCAACTGTAGTCCATAGCCCAAAGTTAAATACCTACCTCTAAATGTTAAAAACAAACAAAAAAATTCACTTGATGACATATTAGGTCAAAAAACATTTCTTTGCAACTGAAGTTTTCTTAGAAATTTCCAAATAGATCAAATTAACAATTCTCTGAGAATGAGAGTGTGAAAGGATTCCAGCATATTCTGCCTCCTGGCTACTATATTTCTGGGTTTCACAAGGATTTGTTTTACTGGTTTTAAATGCTACTATGAAGCAATATAAATATGGGAATAGAACAAATTAAAGTACAACAGAGCTGAGCCTTCTAATAGAATGCTCTGTTTGTCTTAAATCAACATATCCATGATTGGAACAAACCTTCAGTTAATTCTTAAAGAGATAGTTCTGATCATTTTTCACTTTTCTCACAGCCTTTAAGGAAAAGAGAATTTATGGAGATCCTTACTGCAATATTTTCAATGCTGCCACCTATGTTTTTTCTTTCATCATCTCTATAAGGATAATTGGTTTAAAATGTGCCATGTGCTGACTCTGACTCCTCTGTTTTTTTTTATTCTTTCTTGATTTACTCCCAGAAAATATCAAGTGACAGATACAGTAAATAAACACTGAAGAATCAAATTTGCTATTGTTGCTTTAATCAAACACACGTTAGTGAAACAAAGATATTAAAGTGCTACTGAGATGCTGATGCTGGGTATTTAGCTAAGTTCACTCATTAGTCAAGTGACTCAAAAATTTGAGAACTTTAGCAACAATTACCTGATACGGATCTTTGAAGCAACCACTGTGTAAATTAAACTCTGATTTTTAAAAATATATGCATAGGGCTCAGCAGCGTGGCCTAGTGGCTAAGATCCTCGCCTTGATCCCATGTGGCCGCTGGTTCTAATCCCGGCAGCTTCACTTCCTCTCTGTCTCTCTTCCTCTCAGTATATCTGACTTTGTAATAAAAATAAAATAAATCTTAAAGAAAATATATATGCATGAAGATTCTTTTCTAAATTTTAAAAAGTTTACAGGTGCATAACGGAGTAAACAGCTAAAGATATAGAAGATCCAAAGTATCACGATCAGTTATTTCATAAACCCTTCCCAGTCATACTTGACCTTTCCCTCAGTACTCCCCCAAATTCTAAATTCTTTTCTGCCTGAAGGAAGAAAAAACACTTCCTCCTACCAAACAAGCAAGATGTTGCAGAAACAACAGCTGGCCAGCAGTGATTTTCCCTTCCTGTGGAGCAAGCCACAGATAGAAGTAGATCATTATGTTCCTGGGTGACAATCCCAAACTGGTACTTCTTAGGTCATTATTTAACTTTTTTTTATAAATGAACATTAACATACCATCTTTCTATCCTCAAAGGTCCAGTTTATACAAAGCATAACCAGAAATACATCAGACTAAATCAAGTAGTGAAAATTAGAGTGAGGCTACAATTAGAAAACTAAGACAAAAATACCATAGTACCTTCCTGCAATTAACACACAAAAAGAAGAAAGACTACAGGGAAAGTAATGATCCTGGGGCCTCTTTAGTAGTTGGGAAATGGAAACTTGTATTTAAGCCTTACATATTAAGCACAGTCCTAATATTCCAACCTTCACCAATTTTTAGTCACATTGTGGAATTCACCTACCACATTTCCTAAATATTTAATGTTTAGACACACAGAGTAATTAATTTTCATCTTGTCATTAAAACTTAAACAGGATTTCTTTCTAATAACCATGTGAAGAGAGGGCCCCAAGGTCGTGGAGAAAAGCCCATTTGTTTTCTACCTCCTCACTCAGGCTACTGTGATCTGCCAGAGACAAGGTCACCAGTACAAATGGTGACTGTACCACTGGAAATACTAGTCTCACCCTTAGTACAGTCTGAAACATCTGCCTGGGACAGAAACTCTCAGCTATGATATTCATTCTTGCAGGCAGACCCTGAATGATATGGGTCTGGGGAACGAACAGATACCACAAATTTCTGTCCACTTACTTCAATTCTAGAGAGGGATAAGGAAGTAATAACCATGTTCCCAAAAAAGATTCCAAGGGCAGAGCTAAATGAGTTGCTCTACTCTATCTAGACCACTATTAATCTATACAAATGCCTGTCAATTAAAATAGCTTGTATTTGTAAAGTGCTTGGCAGCAGACTCTGACACATGGTAAGACCTTCTAGAAATCTTACTGGCAATTAATAATAAATCATATTCTGATTGACTCGACAATGTTTTGCAGGGATTTAAATTTCCACAGGCAATGCAACATCATGCAGAGACACCAGACAAAATGTTTATGGTAAATGAATTGGGCTTCATATAGTATTTCATATATGCGAGGTCCATGTGTTCTGCTTTTGAGCATATATTAACATTATGCCAGAAGTGTATTTGGGAAGCAGAAACAGATACCAGCAACTGTAGATGTAAGGGTTTGAAGACATACATTTCCCTTAAAGTGAAATGTGGAATGTCTGCAATTTACCTCCCTTGTGGATGCTACGCATTGTCAATGAACCAAGGACGTATGAATATTTGAATGACAACAGATTAAGCAATACCGTACCACTCCATTTCAAAAGCCTAATGTAAGAACCCTCAATTAATTTCTGCATTAAGATTCATTCCAGAGTAATCACTAGCTTTGTAGATTAATGTATCTGTTTTCCATTTTCAGAAGTCACACTGATTCATTTAGCGTCTTTCTTTTGTTGCACTAGCAGATTTAAAGTTACACCTAATGTTGTCACTCAGGTGAGTAAAGTCTGTTCAACTGGCATGTAGAAAACTGAAAACATCAGCCCCTACTTGCTTCAGACAGTTTAAAGATGTCTTATCCTAATCAGTGTTTGAAGTTACCATAACTATATAGAGATACAAAAAAAGGAAACAAAATAGCACTTATAACTTACCCAAGAGAGCAATATAGCATAATAGCAGGTTACGTATTCTTCATGTTAAGAAAGATGTGATTCAAATATATTTCTTGTACCAATTATAGGCCATCTTTAGTGGACCCATTTGGCATAGTCCTTTCTTTGCCTTTCCTTCTGTGTTTTACCTGGCCAGAACACCTTCTTCATCTCTCTCCTACTGTGTAAGCCATGTCAATAGTCAAAACTTTCAGTCCACATCTTTGGCAGGTTCTTTCTGTAGACAATTTTTTACACTTAACATTAATATAGTTACTCAATCTTTTCAGGTATACTTGAGAGCATTTCTCTCACTAAACTACTCAAGGTCTGTTTTCTAAATTGTCTGTATTTGCTCAGTGCTGGGAACTCAGCAGTGCTGGAGGATTGTACAGTACATCTGTCTCTGAACTAACATCATTCTAGGGAATACTAAGAATCAAAATATTATCAAGAATGCTACCATTGGGGCCCGGCGGCGTGGCCTAGCAGCTAAAAGTCCTCGCCTTGAACGCACCAGGATCCCATATGGGCGCCGGTTCTAATCCCAGCAGCTCCACTTCCCATCCAGCTCCCTGCTTGTGGCCTGGGAAAGCAGTCGAGGATGGCCCAATGCATTGGGACCCTGCACCCACGTGGGAGACCCAGAGGAGGTTCCAGGTTCCCGGCATCAGATCGGCACAGCACTGGCCGTTGCAGCTCACTTGGGGAATGAATCATCGGACGGAAGATCTTCCTCTCTGTCTCTCCTCCTCTCTATATATCTGACTTTGTAATAAAATAAAATCTTAAAAAAAAAAAGAATGCTACCATTGGAGACATACAGGAGGATATGCAATGATCCTGGTAAAGCACCTGACACAATGTAGAGAAGTCAGGAAGGTGCAACCTTCTCATATGAGACAATATCGGGTAAACTCACTGTCAACTGTTCTTTGGATGTTAACTTAAAATGTTATGCTTGCATCCACAAATATTGTGCACAAAGAATGATAATATGGTCACCTAACCAGAGGTAACATCATTATAACTCTAAAACTGTAACTTTTCTTCAAAATCCCCACCAATTAAGATACCATCTCTTCATTCTATTTTACTAACTAGATATATACTTTTCATGATTATTCCCTCAAAAAACAGATTGTCACATTTGTTCAGCCCGTATATGCAAGTAGGTAATGGATATTTATTTTATATCTATATATAAATAATATAAAATTTATACATATATATATTAATTATACATAAATTAATATAAAATTATATAAATGCATATCCATTACATACTTGCAATCAGAATTCTATTACCTATTTGCAATCAGAATTTTGGCCATGGCCTCTCTTGGTACTGAAAGTTAACACATGAATACAACATACTATAATCATCTGCAATGCAAGTGGGGTAATGAACGACAACTGACAGTGCTGTAAACAGTACCGCATCTACTGCGCTGATTTTCTTAAGTTGCACACGCTAATACAGCAATTCTCTGATAGGTTTAGTAAACTCATCCAAAAGCTGGTAGAATGGACTTAGTAACATAATTTCCCTGGATCCTTTCCACAGAAAATGAAACAGCTGATTCAGGCAGCAGAATAATTGATAACTTGGTAGAAGACAATGTGAATTCCCATGCATCACAAATGTGTAAGCTATGTTCCAGAAATAAGAGCCAAAACATGTTAGCCCCTGGTGAAAAACTTTGAGCGCCAGTAATATTAGATTGCTCAACATCTTACTAAAGTGTTATTTTTCAATCCATGTGCCATTTGGTAGTACAAAATGTTTGATGAGTTGAATTCCAAAAGGTCCAACAGAGAATGCTTTAAGCTATCATTACAAACACTTACAGAAAGAATGATTTGCGAGTAAAAAAAAAAATTCAAAATTGGAGAAAACTATAGAATTCTGTATATTACTTTTTCAGATATTGAAAACATGGAGAAATAGTGGAGAAATACTGAGGAATTATGAGATATGATGCCCAGCACCAAAAAAATTCCTCTATGTTTCTTGGCTCCTGGTATTTATATCTTTGTGTAGTCCCAGCCTACATGAATACCAACAAAATACTGAAAAAAAAAATTACTACCTAATGAAACATTCCAAGACAGAACTCCCTGGATAAACCACTCCAGGAACTCAGATCCACAGAACCCATGGAATAATACATTATTATTAATGTGCTAACTCACTACATCTAGGAGTAATTTTCACTAAAATGATATATAACTAATTCACTAAAGAGATGGTCTTCTCTAGATTATGAAGTGATTATTTTATAGTAGAAGGAATATTAGCTGTTCTAAATATCCTTCAATACTGGTTACTGTTAGGAAGGCTGTACTATTCTTCCTATGGCCTATGAGATTTTTGAGAACTGAATGACTGTTCCTCCATTCAGTACACATCTATTTCCATGACACCCTGGCAGAGTGGTCAAACACATTTATTCCATCTTCAACAAACTTCCTGGGGGAAAAAAGGCTCATTCTATCTAAACTTGCACCCATAATTGTCTTTCTGCATCTTGACCTTGAAGGAATCATGAAGTAGTAAAACAAATGAAAGACCATGAACATTCTTAAATCCAGCCCCTCTTCAGCACACCAGCTGCAGGTTTCGTAAACTAAGTCTGAATACCTTCAGTGACAAGAACTCTTTACGCATCAGGATTAATTTCAAAACTCTCCTGCAAATGTCTTCAAGTAAAATTCTATCTTCTTCTGAATTCCAAACACTGACCTCACATATTGTGTAAGTCCTTTTCTTTTTGGTTAGTTGCTTAGATATCTGAAGAAAATATGACCTTCCATTTCAATTTTCTTACATAGGAAAAATATCCAGAATCAAATATATTATAAAAGTGTGACTGAATCCCTGAAATCCTGACACAATCCTCTAAATCTACCCAGTTTTTTCCTATAACCAGAGCCCATCAGTCAGCAGCCCAAAGGTCTGTGAACCTTCTGTGTGTGCATTTGTTTTCAGATTTGAATTTTGAACGTTTTGATGTGGCGTGTTCTTCTCAATGCCTACAAACTCCACATCTACTTCCTTTCTTATAAACCAATTCATTCTCTCATTTCTCAACTCTATTCCAGAAGCCCCCCAGTACATAAAAAAATTAGATCCCTGAGCTTCACTGGATTATAAATGTTGCTGCTGCTTCTATTTCACATGCTACAGATGAAGTCAGTAAAGAGAGTTTCCCCTGGTTAGTATGGGGGTAAAATCAGGGCTCTGTTAGCTTCTTGGCTTAATTTTAAGTACATGAAATTAATAAACATCTGTTAGGCATGTCTACAGTTCCTCAAACTAGAGCTGTGTGAAAAGCAGAAGATAAAAAACTGGTCAGTCCACATCTCCATGGGTTGTGCTTCTCTTTTTCATTTCCATCCCTCTGCATGGAATTCAGCACATAAAAATTATAAACACAAGTGGGGGGAGGAAAGAGAGCAGGCAGACATGCTGCTATAACTGAGAGATGAAGCCAACAAGCAGCAAATATGAACAAACACAAGAAATAAATGGTGGAGAAATTTAAGCAGGGAAAAGACGTCACAACCTCAGTAGAATTACATGAAGGGACAGGGAGGATGTGAACTCCATACTAGACGATTATGAGTTTGTTCAGCCCACCATATTAAGCCTCCCGAAGTATGATCAATCTATGTTTAATCAATGCATGACAGTAGTCACCAATTCTGATTTTTATCTTCTTATTAAGGAAAAAATATATATAGTCGGTGAAAAATGTATCAAGTCAGTTGTTCCCAGTAAGGGATATTAGGAGGAAATAAATATCCATAGCACATCTCAACAGTTCTTTCTTTATTGTTTGCTTGATGGTACACACATTCTGTGAGCCTAAAGGAAAATAACTGCTTCTCCAAATACAAAACAAAGGGGGAACAAAATTCAGCACACAATGGAACTCAACCTTAATTCCAGTGACAGCTCAAACACCATTTAATTGTACTTCAACTGGCTGAAGTGGTAAAAAGCTTAGTCAAAATATCATACAACCATGTATCTGATTCACTGTTAATGTTGTTCCTACTCTATCTACAGTTGAGAAGATGTTCAAAGTACAAACGTATAGCATAGGAAATTTTAAAGGGCCAAAAGAAAATAGGAAAGCTTTACAGAACAAACTGCAAGGAATGTGGAAATCATTCTCTTTCCCATCCACTTCTATTACCCAATCCTATCCCACATTTTTGAGAGGCAGTGCAGATCATTGGTTAGTAATAGAAGCTTTCTCTGACACATCTCTCTTTGCCTTTACTATGTAGCCTACAGAAAGCTTTCTTGATTCAAACATGCGTTTGTGATCTTTAGTTTCCTCATCTAAAAATGCGGTTAACCGTAGTTGTTAGAAGTAAATAAAATGAGAAAAAATTAAAAGAATAAAATAATACATATGAATTATCACAGCTCCTCTACGCAATTATTTAAGAAAAGCTTACTATGTGCAAAAACCAAGTCACACAGGTTTAACAGTCATGTTTCCCTTTGCCCAGAAAATACTGAAGAAGCAAATCTGAAGATAGAATGCCACTCAATTTCATTGTAACAAGTTCATTCTGACACATCAGTAGGCCACAGCAGCAGAAAACAATTTCCACACTTAGGAATACATGTGCAGATCTTCTGTAGCTTTACAGAGGAATACATGTTTCATTCCACAGAGTGACACAGACTGTGTGTCAGTTCTGGTATACCAGAATTTTAGATTTTTCCCACCATCCAATAGCATTCTTAAGAAAGGGGTTCACATTGCTAAATGTAACTTAAGAAGATTGTATGTAGTGGTTCAAGACCTATAATTAAAGTCACTTCTCTGTTTCACAGCTACATTATATAAGCAGTACTTGTTATCATCCAAAACCTTCTTTACTTTAGATTACCCTAATATTCTTAGGTCTTTGACACCTCTGAAGCATCATATTCACCAAAACTAACCTCAAGGCAATTATCCATCACGATCACTTATCCTTTATTTTGCCCTTGACCTTTTGCACCGTTACGCTCCTTTCCAGCTGTGTAAGCAATCTCTGATAATGGTTTTTCAGCTAAAAAATACAGGACACAAAGGAAACATAAACAAAACCTACTTATTGCTTATATAAAGAACATAGAAAATTGTTTCTAACAAAATCTGAAGCCAACAAGTCACCTACAACGTCCTCACAATTTCTAATATTATCTGAAATACAGTAATTGGCCCGCTGTCTGCATCACCATGCTGCATGAACATCTGTGCCTCTATAAACCTGCTACTTTAATTCTGAGACCATCCAAGAAAATGTGCAGTGAAAGAAATACTGTGAACTTGAAAGTGACAAATTACTCTAAAAAACAAACATGTGCAGTTATATGCAAACACGTTGACTTTGGGAACTTTCTTATTTGAAAGCTTAATTTTGGTGAAAATTAATGTTTTCTTTTTGCACCTAGAAATTACTGTCTAAAACAACACTTTATTATCAGGTTTGTAGGTCATTCGTATCCAAGTTGAAAGTTACAGAATTAGCTGTTCTACTTCGGATGTGGCTACTAGTAATTATAGTAAATGCATATAGTAAATGCATAGTAAATGTTTGATTCCTGTTTCCTGATATAAGAAATGCAATAAGAGGGTTTATCAAACATTCATTGAGAAAAAAACATTTTATTTGTCAAAAGTACCCCCATGAGATATAAAAGGCTAATAAGAGTTTATATGAAAAAAAACATAATTTCTATTTTTCTGTAGAATAACAAAGTACTTTAGCCTTAGCTGTCATATAAGAACTGCTTAAAATGTTTGAGCATATCTCACAAGATATTGAGAAATGGCTACCTTTAGGCTTAGTGGACATTCAGTCCCGTCAAGGTTTAACTTAGACTTCAACAGCTTCTTAACTCTGTTAATTTTGACTCTAGTTCAAATTTTTTTTTGTCAAAAAGTCAAATTTTAGTCAAAAAGTATTACAGCCTTAGTTCCTGATCTTCAAAATAAAACAGTTTAAGAATATAGAAAGTCACAATGTTTATATTTAATTCCTTTCTATCTCCTTTCCATCATGTAACTGGGATGCTAATTCTAAAAATTTTCCTTCACTTGCTGGTGTGGTTTTCAGTTTTGACTCAATTTTAAAGAAAAATGTTTTATTTTACTTTATTTTGGTTGCTTCTAGTTTGTAGTTTTAACCCTGTCTGCTATGAAACCATTAGAAGAAAAAAATGCAAAACCAAAGGAAAGAGAGAAAGCAGTAGAGAGAGCAAAAGAAAGTGGAATAATTACCTTTTTAAAATATAATTCCCTGGAATATTAGAATATGATTTTAGGAACTGCCTTAAAAGATTCATCTACTAGGGATGATCATCTACTGGAGAGATCATCTATAAGATCGTCTACTAGGGAGATCAAAGATTCAAGTTCATGAGAGCAAAACTTGGAGTGATACTATTCATTTACATTAGAAAATCATGCGAAAAATGCACTGACATACTTGTTATTGAAAGTAGATCCTACTAGTTGGTGTTCCCAGAAAAAGAACAGAAAATCACCATGAACCACTTGTAGGACAGATGGTCTATTTATGAAAAAGACTTGGTATAACTCAATTGATATGCCAAGTACATTTGGCCAAGTGATACTCCATGATTAGACATCTTTTTTTAATATTTATGATATTATTATTGGACAGGTAGATTTTTAAAAGAGAAAAAAGCAGAGAGAAAAGATTTTTCATCCAACGGTTCACTCCTCAAGTGGGTGCAATGGCCAGAACTGAGCTGATCCAACGCCAAGAGCCAGGAGGTTCTCAGGGTCTCAAACACACGTGCAGTGTCCCAAGGCTGTGAGCTATTCTCTACTACTTTCCTAGGCTACTAGCAGGGAGCTGGATGGAAAATGAAGCAGCCAGGACATGAACTGGCACCCACATGAGACACTGGTGCCTGCAAGGCAAGGATTTAGCCACTAGGCCATTGCGCCAAGCCCCATCATTAGACATCTTAACTCCTCTGGGAAATTATGAGCCCCTTCAGTGGTAACTGACACTCTGTATCCTAGTTAACAAAACGCTGCAGAAATTTCACCTCTGTTTGGGGGGACAATGGGATAAAAATAAGCTAAATAAACTCAGAACCCTTATGCTGTATTACTGACCACATAAACATTAATTCCTGGATCACTGGATTCTTGGAAACATCAAATGAGGTGATATAAGAATTCAAAATGGCAGGTATTTAACCATCACTGCCAAAGCTGAATGGCTTTCTTTTGTTACTGGGGATATTAAGGTTCATGAGCAGAAATAAATAAGGGAAATAAAAGACAGGGTACATTCTAAAACAGAGCAAGAGTTAACTGTGGTTATCAGGAGCTACTACAAAATACAGGAGAGGTCAGGGGAGCATCACAAGAAAAGCTGTCTCTGAATTTATACTTTGATCTAAAAATAAACTTGAAAGCATCCAGTGCAACTTATACCTAAAAAAACAGTGACAGTGTGTAAAGCATAGTGAGAGTTTAAGGGTCCTAAGGTCTGTTTTCAGTAATGTATTACCTTGAAGTAAAGTTCATAATACATACAGTACTGTAATTTTAATAACTTACCTAAAAGGGCTTTATTTTCAAAAATCAATTCCATTGAAAAGATGAACTAAATCAAAGTATATTAATCAATGCCTTTGGGAGTGTGAAAGAACTCTCACTCAAATTGAAAAGAGCACAGGATTTGCTGGATGACCTCAATGAATGACTTGGGTGGAAGATCATGAAGTAATAAAGAATTCAGATGCTCAAACACTGTTGTCAAAACTCAGTTTCTCCTTGTTGGCCTCATTTTTTTTTTTAGTTCACTTCTCTTAGATTCCCTTCTGAGGATTTCAGTCAATGCAGAAACCTAGTTGAAGAATGACTTACTTTACCACAGTTAAAAAAAAAAAAAGAAAGTCCATAAGTAAACGTCTTTGCTTTTGTGGCCTGTGATTCAGTTCCTACACTAAGCAATGATAGATGGACTATGTTGATCTCACTGGCCTGATGGCCTGGTTCACACAGTTGTTTGTGGAAACAGAAGAAAATCTGTCCATAAATGAACAAGCATAGTTAGCAAGCAACAGCAGCAGAAAAGGAAAGAGAGGCAGAGCAAGCGAAAACAGTACATGCCAACTAAAATTACTTTTATGAGAATACAGAGGATGTCAGCATGGACAAAATCCAAGTATAATTTCAAAGCTCTTCAGAATACATTATTATTATCTTCAGAGCACAGGCAACCGCCCAACACTGAAAGCATTTTCCCAAAATGTGAAAGGTCAGAGATCTACAGGCTCTTGCCTATCATCTTCCTTCATAGTCTCACAAACACTAAGTTAAACATTAACAGTTAAGTTGTGGTTTTCCTTACCATCTTAATGACCAGATTTATGCAATAAGATCAGTCATTCAATCGATCCTATTCAGTTATAAAGCAACTCCACACATTAAACTGCTCTTTCAGTCTAGGAGTTTTAAATTCCTACACAAAGTCTTCTTGATTTTCATTCATGGCATTCTCATCTTTTTTTTCATCCCCTTTGGGTCTTCCTTTGCATTGCTCTCACAGACATCTCACTCATATATAGTCTCACATCAAATTACTGAAGTCAACTGAATATTCTCTTCTAATTCAGAAAAAGATCTTTTATTAAATTCTTCATTGTCCCAATTATTCACCAAATTTCTGAGTTCTAAAAACCATTCCAGGCACTTGAATCACAGCCGTTATCAAGTCAGACAATATTCCTGTTCTCATGAAATTCACATTCTGGTAGAGAATCCATATAAATGGCCCACTGATTTGTGCTCATTTGACTGCTGTTGGTCACTACAGCCTGTTCTCATCATGGACTATGGATGGCTTTACGCTTTAAGGATATCTTTTAAGAGAGGGGGAAAGTGTTATCATTAATTAAGTCATGAAGTGAATGTCTTTAATAAGCACAGTATTTTATGATATTGGAATTGCATTGGCCAATAATATTGATATAACAACTATTCCCATAAGTATACTAAGGAGTATCAATAAATAAAATGGCAACAAAAAGACATACAATATCAAATGGCAAATCACTAGAGCTCCTAAAACTGCTCTCAGAACTTATGACTTAAGTCTGTTATCTTCACATACAGATGAATTATTCTCCCACAAGTAATAATGTCACCAAAACTGTAAAATATTTCTTCATTCTACTGTCCACTACATACGGCATGGCTGAAAAGAAATTCTACAATTGTCAAATAAGACAATGTTGCTATTTCACAAGAAGCTCCACTAACCTGCTTCTTTTAACCCCATTTAACATGATATTGATAGTCTTAATCAGTAAGTGGTGATAAAATCAAATGGACTGGACAGGACTGGATAAGATAGGACAAGACAGGTGGCCACTCTGCTTCCTTCCCAGGTCATGTGACTCCAGAGATAGAGCTCCTAGCATCCTTGCTACACCACCTTTACATCAAAGAAGCCCTTCATAAAGGAAAAGAGCAAGCGGAAAAAGAAGAGCATAGGTTGTCTACAAATTCATTGGAATAAATAAGCCTAAGATCCAAACAAAGCATAAACACAAAGAAAAAAAGAGCTCAACCGCAAGTAACAGAACACCAAAATTAAAACAGCAATGCACAATGAGATACCAGTTCATACTTCTCAAACTGGGGGTAGCTTCACAATATGTTAATAACCTTTAAAAAGACAAAATTTGCAACCCAACAATTCCATTTCTACATGGATATTGTATAGAAATGGTTAGTAAATTTCCGCTAAGACTGTTTAAGAATGTTTACACCAACATTGGTGAAATAATTTTATAAACAACCTGAACATTCATCAAAACTATGATAATTAAAATAGAATGTAGTAGAATTTAAAACAAAAAAGCTGTTCCTCTACAATTCAATAGGGGAGACACACAAAAAAATAATGGCAAGTGAAATGCACCCCTTCTAGACAGTTAAATGGTGCATAATATAATGTCTGAATATTTTAAAAATAAATTTTAATACTCAAACAATACTACATTTATAGCATTATATTTACATGTATATTATGCGATGCAACTCAACAGAAACATTTTTTTGAGTACTGAAAAATATGCCAGCTCCCCATTAATGTAGACACTTAGAGGCAGCAGTGAGGACTCAAGCAACTGCTACCTGCCACCCATTTGGGAGACTTGGATTGAGTGCCTGGCTCCTGGATTCAACCTGGTAAAGCCCTATACACCAGGGCATTTAGGAAGCGAGCCAGGAGACGGGAGCATTCTTAAGTAAATTAATTAAATGCATAAATATTCACTGAATGTCTTTCATGTGCTTTTGCTATAGAATGGGTGGTCCATGGATCAGCAACTTCAACATCACCTCAGAACAGACTAGAAATACAAAAGTTAGGCCCCTTTCTAGGTCCAGATAACCAAAACTTGCACTTTAACCTTTGGGAACATATATTTAACTTAAGTTTAAGGAGCATAAGAATTGGGGTAGGATTGTGACATAGTACATTATGCCACAGCCTGTAACGGTGGTATCCCTTATGTTGCTGGTTCAGATCCGGGCTGCTCCACTTCTGATTCACTTCACTGATACACCTGGAAAATCAGCGGAAGGTGTTTCAAGGGCTTGGGCACTGCAAACCATGGGGGAAAAAATGGGATATATGGAGATTTATTAATTGTAGAGATGTGCCCCCCAAAACCAGATCACGATGCCTGAGGACTCTGAATCTCAAATGTTCTTGGCAAACAGAATGTTGCAGGGAGCAGACTCCCTGCTGAGATTGCAGATAAGCCTAGTTGGCTAGCTTGCCAAGGGAGGTGCAAGGCATCTTCATCATCTCCCTCTTCCTTTAGTGATTGTGGCCTAAACGTATCTGAGTACAAAGTTCTGTTAAGATTCCTTGTCTAGTTAGATTTCTTTATTTACTAGTGCTAATTCCTGTAACTCACGAATACTTATCTGGCTGCTTGGAGCCTGGTGATTGTTTCCCCTAATCCCTTGTGATCTATTATTGGAGTAGTTTGTGTTCCATTGTTCAGTTAACTTGTAACTTTAACTAACCCGCTTGCCCTACAAAAAAAAAACTGGTATAACAAGTCCAGAAAAATTCAATAAAGTATGCACTGGTTCATCTCGCCTTTGCATCCCCTGTGTCCCAAATTCTTCTCGGCATGGACATCACACCTTGAGTCCTGATCCCCACTAGAGGGACCCCCGAGAAGGATGCAGTCCCAGGCTTCTTAATTCTGACTGTACCACAGCCTGCCACTGCAACAATCTGAGGTGTAAATTAATGAACAGAAGATTCATTCTTTCTCTCTCTCCCTCCCTCTCTCCCTCTTTGTCTCTTCCTCCCTTCTTATATTTCTCTCTCCCTCCCTCTCCCTCTGCCTACATTCTCTCTTTCAAATAAACAATAAAATAAATCTTCTAAAGAGAGAGAGAGAAGCTTAGGATTACAAGCCTATGAGAATCAATAGCCAGTCCAGCATGATGGCCTAATGGCTAAATCCTCACCTTGCATGTGATGGGATCCCATATGGGTGCTGGTTCATGCCCCAGCTACTCCACTTCCCATCCAGCTCCCTGCTTGTGGCCTTTGAAAGCACTAGGGGATGGTCCAAAGCCTTGGGACCCTGCACATATGTGGGAGACTCTAAGAAGCTCCTGGTTCCTGGCTTCAGATCAGCTCAGCTTTGGCCATTGTGTCCACTTGGGAAGTGAACCAGTGGATGGAAATTGTTTCTCTCATTATCTCCTCTCTGTACATCTGGCTTTCCAATAAAAATAATAAATAATAAAAATCTTCAAAAACAATCAACAACAAACACTATTTTTAATGAACTGACACAGTTTAAATCCTGGCTTGCTTTTACTGTGTCACCCTTGACCGAGTAATTTGGCTTTCATGAATCACAGTTTTCTTATCTGAGTGGAAATATAAGTGTCTACCTCACAAGCTTAATTGGAATGTTAACAAATTGCAAATCTACAGTGTTTAGAATAGCCACAGGAGTATGCTTTTCTGCTACAGTTTTATTATTATATGATGTTAGTTATTGCTATTAGCATGAACATGTTAAAAACTTAAAATTAGCTAAATGAACACATGGAACTAACAGGAGCTGGAGGTTCGCTAGGGAATGAGATGGACTGTAGGAAGAAGGCTGCATGCCAATGTGATGGTGAGAACAAAGGGGTAAAGGAGGAGAAACTAGGTAAGTTTGCCATTGCTTAATCCTAAAATAGATTGGCAGTTTCATTCTATATCTACTTCTACTCTGGAGCCTTAAGTAATTGCCTTTCTTCTTCACTCCCCAAAAGCAAATTTTGCTAGTGTTGCTGACTTGTGTTGGTGTTTAGGACTTCATGTTTTATTTTTAAATGTTTAAACTAGAAAATAAATATGTGTGTACAGTGCAAGCTTCTTGCTCTTACTGGAATATTTAATCTTTTTCAACCTGAGAAATAGAACAGAAGCACTGAATTCAGCCGTCCATTCTTTCTTAAGGACTGCCTCCCTACCTACATTCCATGACACTGTGTCCTTGGAGTTCTGGTTCTACCCAGGGTTTCAGCTACCTGTTCTGTCACCTGGGCCACCTTCCGCTCTAACCCTGTGCTGTCTGTGCTACACAAAGCAGCAAGCAGGATATTTAAACATACTAAGTCCAATTTTATCAGTGCTTTCTATCAGCTTACATTCTAAGTCATATACCACATAGTGTCTGTCTGTCTCTCTGCCAATTCCTAGCCCTATCAGTCTTGCCAGTCTTTCCAACAACCCCTGATGCCTTCAACCCAGAAACTTGGTCCCACAGCCAATCCTCTGCTCTAACATCCACCGTTCACCACCACTAAACTCATCCTAAAGGCTATATCCAGGCATGGAATATTCAGTAAAGCTCCCAAAGTCCTGGTTCACTTAGGCTTATTAGTTCACCTGATTCTGCAGAGTACAATTTGAGTTTTTGTCAGAAAATTATCTGAGTTTGGGGACTTGAATTCAACTATGAATTGTGTCTGGTATCCAACAGAATATAGTTAACTACTCCCTGTTCATGTATTACCTATGAGAATCTCTATTTCTCCATTATAGATAAGGTGACTTGGACTTCTGGCCCATGTTACTTCTATCTGGCTTTCAAGTATTTTTTCTTGGCCTATCAGATCTTTCCTAACTTTAGGAGGAGTTCAGCATCCTATTTAAAAGCTTTTATATTTCATTTTAGTATTAGGGTTATTATCTTTGTATCCAATGTTACAGGACATATTATTACCTAATAAAATTAATGCATGCTTCCATTACTTAGAAAATCTGGGTAATCACTACATAATCTCTGAGACAAGTGAATACATATAATTTAGCTCTGCCAGAGTCCTATTTCTTGATTGATGCCTGGCACAGAATAGACACCCCAAAAATTTGTTGAATGAATGAACAGATCAGAGCTGAAGGGTGGGATATTCTCCTTAGAGTGCCTTACTGAATAGCAGGCTGATAAAATTTAACCAAAGGCGAAATGACAAATTCCAAGATGCTCAACATTCTCCCAGGCACTTACAGATGAAAGCCTCAAAGTCTTTGATCACCAGAAAATCTGGCTGTCCCACAAGTCTAATGTCATTAATCTTTAATGCATTTTTCACTCCATCCATCTTATAGTTGCAATTCCACATTCTTCATTAATTTTGACATCAGCAGACTAAACTCCTCTGAGACCCAAGACATTAGAGCACTCCTTTCAAACACCAAAGGCACATTTTTAAAAGACAGGCATAATTTTTACCCACACGATTTTGTGTAACAATATTACCAATTAGCCTTTTGTACCAGCCAAATAAATTGCCTCCTAGTCATCACTTTAAAGGATTAATTGACCATGCAAATACTGAGAAGCATAAAATTCAAACACAGACTACTTAAGGCTTCTTTACATATTTCTCCTTGAGAGCAAGCTCCTTTATATTTTATTCATACCATATCATATCATAGGTATACAAATTACAAAGTCCACTTAAAGTTTTTTTGTGCCTATGATTATTCTCAAATTTATTTGTACTTTGCCATCTGACATTGGCCAATATTTCTTTAAAGATTTCACAGAAAGGAAGCAGATGTTAGAAGGCAAAGCTAAAACTTCAGTTGAGTTTTCATCTCTCTTTTATTCTATAGAGAGATCAACTATGACAGAATTTCCATGATGAACAAAAGAAGTCTCAACTTATCTGAGCTATGGATATATCCAACCTTCTGTTAGTAATAGGAAGCTCTTTGGGGATCTTCCACACCCAGTGAGAAGCTGGGGAAGCAGGAAAAGCAGAGCCTATTAGGGACGCTGCTGGCAAGGAATAAATGACATAAACAGGAGAACAAGGAGAGTTTACACTAAAGGAATTGTTTGCAAAGGGTGTAAGAAAACCGCAAAGCTGTTAAAGGAACTGTATTTGAGTTACCACTTCTTAACTGGGAAGAGCAAATAAAGGGAAAAGGCATAAGCATTTGGAAATGAAGAGGCAGGAAGAGGACTACCTTTAAAGACACACAGTCTTCAGTTATGGTGCCAGACACTCCCAAGTCATCCTTTAAGGAGGAAGCCAAGAGAATAAAGTGGTCTCTTATCCCCTCCCCTATACATCCTGTTTGCTCCCCACTGGGCAGTATCAGGAGGCATACAGAAAGCAAGAGTTTTCCAAGGCATCCCAAATGTTTGGCTCCTGAGAATATCTAGAACTTGAGTGCACATCTAGAGGATAAGACAGGAATCTGAAACAAAAGGAATCTGATCATCCAGGGAAGACTTAAAACACAGATTTCGAGACTCGCAAGATGGCCGACATAGGAGGAAGACTGTGAGAGAGCTCACAGACAGAGAGGGCTAGAACGCGACAAAAGCGTAAGTGGAGCAGCATAGAACTACAGGGAGAAGAACGTGAAGTTCCCTGGACAGTGTGGAGCCAAAAAAATCCACACAACTCGGAAGAGCAACCAGGGAAAAACAAAGCAAAGGACAGGGAAGACGACTTTCCGCTCCTGACCTGCTGAGTCACCTCTGAGGGCAGACGCTGAAAGCCGCCGAACCCACCCAAAGACCGACCTGAAGACGCTGTGGCCGTGAGGACCGGAGGTGATTGGGACCCGCTGGCATCTGCTCACCCTGGTAACCAGGACTCGCCAGGACCTGCCCCGCTGCGGACACCAGGACCCTGAATCACCGGGACCCGCCGGCATCTGCCCACCCTGGTCGCCAACCCCCGGGACCTGCACCAGCCGCAGCCTCCAGGCTCCATCGCGACCCGCGCGGAGACCAGCAACGGACGCAGCAGTCGGGAGACGCACTGGCGGCCAGGATTCCCACCAGAGGAAGAGGCAGACTGCAAGAACCTGAGGTTTGAGTGAGTTGGGTGGGGACAGTGGTGGGTTGGAGGCTTCGGGAGTTGGCCCCCCAGGGGCACGGACAGAGCCTGAACACAATTGGCCTCCCCGCCCCTCCCCCCCCCCAGGCTCCAGCCTCTAGAGACACAGGGCGAGTGCCTTGAGACTGCCAAAACTGTGTCTGGGAGAAAGGCAAAAGGCACACTGGATACTCCCCTGTGCCTTTGCGGTGTGGCACTCAGCTGGGCGGTGCTATCCCACAGGAACCCAAGCATGCCTCTGGGCTGGGCAGTTCCCTGCTAGCGCAGGGGCGGTCGGTCCCCTGCAAGTGCTGGGGTGGGCGGACCTGCGCAGGAGGCGTTTCCAGAGAGCACCTGGAACACGCCCTATAGTCCCTTGCTCCGAGCCCTGTGATCCAGTAAACAGGGTGCGCGCACAGAGAGTGCCTTCACTCCCCCACGCCCTGTGGTAGCATACCTGTAGGGGACGAGCTGAGAGTGTGCTTTGAATCCGCTGGGCCCTGGAAGAGGCGCCCTGAGGTCCAGTGTTCTGGAGACGCACCAAAAGTGCCTTGAAAATTCCCACACCCTGCTACTCCACGCCTGCAGACTCCGATCTCTACAGGATAGTGCTTGGAGACCCCTCAGCACACTGGTGCCTAGGTCTCTCAAAAAAGAAACACTAACACAATGGGAAGAAATACCAGAAAAGGTAATGATCCAGATGAGAGTGCCAACACCCTACCAATAAAGGATCGAAAGCCAATGTCTATTTCGGAGATGCGAGATGAAGACATAGAAGATCTACCAGACAAGGAATTCAAAAAAATAATGTTAAAATATGTCAGAGACAATGAGAAGAATTGGGAGGACTTCAAGGAATTCAAGAACCACATAGCCTCAGAAATACAACAAATGAAAAGTAAAATCCTTGACTTAGAGCACAAAATTGAGAGCCTAACCAACAGAACAAATACAGCAGAAGAGAGGATCTCTGAAACGGAAGACACACAAAACGAACACACCCAGTTCATGAAACAGCTGGAGACAAGTCTGAACAAAGCCAATAAGACCATACAAGAAATGAAAGACAACCTCAGAAAATCAAATATTAGGATTATTGGCCTTCCTGAAGGAGCGGAAAAAGAATCAGGAATGCAAATGGTGCTCGACGAAATTATACAGGAAAACTTTCAAAACACTTGGAACATGAATCCAGCTCAAATCCAGGACGGTCAGAGGACTCCCAGCAGATATGACCCAAAGCGATCTTCACCCAGACATATGGTGCTCAAGTTCCACTCCAACGAAGACAAAGAAAGAATCCTGAGACAAGTACGAAGCAGAGAAAAGATCACATACCGGGGAAAACCAATCAGGATCACGGCTGACTTTTCTGAAGAGACCTTACAAGCAAGAAGAGAATGGACAAAGATCTTCCAAATCCTGAATCAGAACAACTGTCAACCAAGAATATTGTACCCAGCAAAGATCTCATTCGTATTTGAGAACGAAATCAAATACTTCCACAGCAAAGAGAAATTAGAAGAATATGCCAGCACAAAACCAGCTCTACAAAATCTCCTTAGAAATGCACTAATTCCAGAAAAAAAGGAGGTGAATCATAAGCAAAGATGGCAAACAGGAAGGTCTCCCCACTAAAGTCCACACAAGGAAGGGCAATAACACAGATATCAACACCCACAAAAACAAGTATGGCAGGGCAAAATCACAACCTCTCAATTTTAACTCTCAACACAAATGGCCTGAACTCACCAATCAAAAGGCATAGATTAACAGAATGGATTATCAAACAGCACCCAACTATCTGTTGCCTACAAGAGACACATCTAACCAGAAGAGATTCAAAGAAGCTGAAAGTGAAAGGTTGGAAACAGATATTTCATGCCAATGGACGAGAAAAAAAGGCTGGGGTAGCTGTCTTAATTTCAGATGATGTGGACTTCAATCTGACACACATCAAAAAGGACAGGGAAGGACATTATATATTGGTGAAGGGACTGATCCATCAGGAAGTAATTACCATTGTGAACATATATGCACCAAATTCAAACGCACCTAGCTACGTGAAGCAATTACTCACGGACTTAAGGGGAGACATAGATATGCACACAATAATAGTGGGTGATCTTAACACCCCACTAACAACTATAGACAGATCAACAAAACAAAAACTCAACAAAGAAACAACAGAACTCATACAAACAATAGAACAACTGGACTTGGTTGACATTTATAGAATTTTTTACCCTAAGGCCACAGATTATACATTTTTTTCAGCAGTACATGGCACCTTCTCCAGGATCGACCACATGATAGGACACAAAGCAAACCTAAATAACTTCAAAAAGATAGGAATCATACCATGTACCCTCTCAGACCACCACGGAATGAAGCTGGAAATCAGCAATTCAAAATGCCCCAGGAAATACAGAAACTCTTGGAGGCTGAACAATATGCTACTAAACGAACAATGGATCAGAGAAGAAATTAAAGATGAGATCAAAAAATTTATGGAAACCAATGAAAACTCTGACACAACATTCCAAAATTTGTGGGACACTGCCAAAGCAGTGCTACGGGGTAAACTCATCGCAATTGGAGCTCATGTCAAGGCCCAAGAGAGGCGCCAAATACAGGAACTAAACACACACCTCCAGGAACTGGAAAAACAACAGCAGAAGAGCCCCACACACAATAGGAAACAAGAAATCATCAAAACAAGGGAGGAAATCAACCAGATAGAAATAAAAAAAACCATACACAAAATCAATGAATCAAAAAGCTGGTTTTTTGAGAAGATAAACAAGATAGACACTCCACTGGCCCGACTGACAAAGAAAAAACAAGAGAAGGCAAGAATTAACAGCATCAAAGATGAAAAAGGCAACATAACAACAGACACCGCATCCATTAAGGCCATAATCAGAAATTACTACAAAGCACTGTACTCCAACAAATCAGAAGATCACCAAGAAATGGAAAAGTTCTTAGACTTCTACCACTTGCCAAAACTTAGCCCAGAGGCAACAAACGACCTGAACAAACCCATAACTGAAGTAGAGATTGAATCAGTGATTAAAGACCTCCCAACAAGGAAAAGCCCAGGCCCAGACGGCTTCACTCCAGAATTCTACAAAACATTCCGAACAGAGCTGACCCCAATCCTCTACAAACTCTTCAAAACAATAGAAAAAGAGGCAACCCTTCCAAACTCATTCTATGAAGCCAACATTACCTTAATCCCAAAACCAGACAGAGAACTAACAGAGAAGGAAAACTACAGACCTATCTCTTTGATGAACATTGATGCTAAGATTCTCAACAAAATCCTAGCCAACAGAATTCAAAAACACATCAGACAGATCATTCATCCAGATCAAGTAGGATTCATCCCTGGAATGCAGGGATGGTTCAACATTCGAAAATCTATAAATGTGATACACCACATCCAAAAACTGAAAAACAAGAATCACATGATAGTATCAATAGATGCGGAAAAAGCTTTCGACAAAATCCAACATCACTTCCTACTAAAAACCCTAACCAAGGTAGGCATAGATGGAAAAATCCACAACATAATTAAAGCAATATATGAAAAACCCAACGCCAGCATCATACTGAATGGAGAAAAGCTGGAACCCTTCCCACTGAGATCTGGAACAAGACAGGGATGTCCACTTTCTCCACTACTATTCAACATAGTCCTAGAGGTACTCGCTGAGGCCATAAGACAAGAAAAAGAAATCAGAGGAATCCAAATGGGAAACGAAGAAGTCAAGCTCTCACTATACGCAGATGATATGATTCTTTATGTAGAAGAGCCAAGAGACTCAATACAGAGACTGCTAGAACTTGTACGAGAGTTTGGTAGAGTGGCAGGGTACAAAATTAATGAACAAAAATCAACAGCCATAGTGTATACGAACAGCCCCAAGATGGAAAAAGACTTAACCAGCAAGATACCATTCAAAATAACAGAGAAAAGTATGAAATATCTGGGAATAAATCTAACCAAAAATGTAGAAGACTTATTTGAAGAAAACTACAATCTGCTTAAAAAAGAAATTGAACAAGACCTCAAAAGATGGAGTAATATCCCATGCTCCTGGATAGGTAAAATCAATATCATTAAAATGTCTATACTGCCAAAAGCAATATATACATTCAACGCAATCCCAATCAAATTGCCCAAAACATTCTTCACAGATCTGGAAACAATGATCCAAAGGTTCATCTGGAAGCACAAAAAACCACGGATAGCTAGAACTATCCTGAAGAACAGGAAGTTAGCAGGGGGAATCACAGTTCCGGACCTCTGGACATACTATAGGGCAGTGGTTATCAAAACAGCGTGGTACTGGCACAAAGATAGAGAGGAAGATCAATGGAGCAGAATAGAAACGCCAGAAGGAAACCCACACAGATACAGCCAAATAATCTTTGACAAAAAGACAAACGACAACCCAGGCAAATGGGAAGGTCTGTTCAATAAATGCTGCTGGGACAACTGGTTGATAGCCTGCAGAAACAAAAAAATAGATCCACATCTCTCACCATACACTAAGATCAGATCTAAATGGATAACAGATCTAAACCTACATCCAGAAACCTTCAAACTTTTGGAAGAAAATGTTGGAAACACACTGGAACACTTAGGGGTAGGCCCTCACTTCCTAAAAAAGACTCCAGATGCAGTAGAAATCAAGACCAAAATAAACAATTGGGACCTCATCAAACTAAGAAGCTTCTGTACAGCTAGAGAAACAATCAACAAAGTAAAAAGGCAACCCACAGAATGGGAGAAGATCTTCGCACACGACATAGGTGATAGAGGGCTAATATCCAGAATATACAAAGAGCTACAAAACAACCAAAATGTCAAAACAAACAAGCCACTCAAGAAATGGGCACGGGAAATGGGCAGACACTTCACAAAGGAACAAACCCAAATGGCAAATAAACATATGAAAAAATGCTCAAGTTCCCTGGCAATTAGGGAAATCCAAATTAAAACATCAATGAGGTACCACCTAACGCCAGTAAGACTGGCCCACATGAATAAAAGCACCAACGACACTTGTTGGCGAGGTTGCGGGGAAAAGGGAACCCTACTCCACTGCTGGTGGGGCTGCAGGCTGGTACAGCCTCTATGGAAATCAGTATGGAGAATATTCAAACAACTCAAATTCAACATACCGTATGATCCAGCAATAGCACTCCTAGGAATATATCCAGAACACTTGTTCTATGAGAAACCAACATGTACTCCTATGTTCATAGCAGCACAATCAGTAATTGCAAAAACATGGAAACAACCAAAATGCCCATCAACAGAGGATTGGATAAGAAAGCTATGGTTCATCTACTCCATGGAATACTACTCAGCTATTAAAAAAAACAAAATGCAGTTCTTTGTGGCCAAATGGGCCAAACTGGAAACCATAATGCTAAGGGAAATGAGCCAATCCCAAAAGGTTAAATACCACATGTTTGCCTTAATTTAAGATGATATGATGTTATGTATAACATGTTATGTTTTGAATGTTATATGTTGTGTATAAACTAAAATTGAAGTATAGGTGAGGTGGTCACAGAAGGTGGCTGGGAACCCGCATTTACTTTTAACATATTGGTTACTCATTACTATGTCAATTAATTCCATAATGATGTAAATTTTTGCTGATGGTATGTTGGAGCTTTCAATTGACTGGGATGATACTCTGCTGGCTCTGTCATCAGACCAGAGAGGGTATACCTAAGAAACCGTTGAACTTGACGGGACAATAAGATGCTGGACTCTATGTTTGGTATACGCTTGCAATGGGGAAATCTCAACTGAACTTGAGCTGTGGTTATGCAATAAGGTGGAGGAATCCACCATGGTGGGAGGGTTTGGGGAGGGGTGGGGAGAACCCAAGTATCTATGTAACTGTGTCACATAATACAATGTAATTAATGAAGTTAAATAATAAATAATTAAAAAAAAAAAAAAAAAAAAAAGAGAAAAAAAAAAAAAACACAGATTTCAGGAACACATGCCAGTCTCAGAGTCAGAATCATCACAGTAGAATCCTAAACACAAAAATTTTAGACAAAGGGCACAGACAATTCTGATATGTACTTTGAGTTGGAATCATTATTTTTTAGCTAAAATTCCTAATTTTTAACGATTTAATAATCCATACTAGGTCAGAAAAACACAAGAATCTCAACAGTATAGATCTGTTTTTGCATCGCCAAAGTTGAATTGATTATCCAAAGAAACAGGAATGTTTAACAATCGTGAATTTCAACCCAGACACATCTCCATCCCAGTTTGGTATTGCTGTCTCAGGCATCAAACTATGTATGCTCTTACTGGTGCTTAAATAAATGCTACTGTCAGCTTCTAAGTATCCAATCTATGCTCTGGTTTTCCAGAACATCCTGAATCCAATAATCAAAGAGAAAATTCCTAGACTAACACTCCGCCTGAATAGATAACTATTCAGATAATCCAGTCTGGAGACCTACAATTCCACATCCTGGTTTTTGAAAGAAGATGTAATCTGTAACAATATCTGAATTCTAAACTCTAAAACTGACAAAGCTCTGTCAGAATTAATAACGGGCTCAACAGCCAAAGACAAGTACAGAAAAGACTAAAAGCAGTAAATTATACATAGTTTTTCCATATTAGTTTTCAACACTGAAATCCAGTAACTTTCAACCTTGAGCTGGAAACAAACTGTTCTGGGGGTTGGAGGAAAAAATGGGGTTGGGGGGAGGAAAAAAAATACATTAATCCAATCCAATTCTATGTTAACCAAGTAGACTGTAATTAAGCCATCTAAATTTTTACTGATTTATATTTAATTACTGAAAAATTAGACGGACAAAGAGAAATCTTTCATCTTCAGGGTTACTCTCCAAATGCTCATAATAACCAGGACAGGGTCAAGCCAAGCTAGCAACCAGGAACTTAATTTAGTTTTCTCTTGTAGGTTTTACAGACCCAAGGACTCAAGCCATCACTGCCACATTTGAGGGTGTGTCTTGGCAGGAAACTGGAATTGGTAACAGTACTAGGACTTCCTTGATCTCAAGTGCTCTATTATGGAATGTCGCAGACCCAAGTGATGTCCTCACCACTGAAACAAATCCCTCTCCCTAGGCAAGATATTTAAATTCTGAACTTTAGATTCCATATCACTTAAGGGTAAAAACAAAACAAAAATCCCACCTCATTATATTTCTGGTTAAACTACCCTATTTCAAAATAAAACTCATGTCAAGATTACTCATGAAAAGCAAAGAAATTAAAAGAAAAGAAACAAAAGAAGAAAAAACAATAAAGTTAAAATAAAGACAGCATCCTGAGATGTATTGTCAGCTAAATATAACATTGAGATTTAGGAATCTGCTGTAGTTCACTAAGGGCTTAGCAGCAGCTTTCCTCACATTTAATTATCACTCAAATCTGAATAAGTAGTGCTGCTAAACTGACTGTCCTAAAAGGAAAACTGAGCTCAACTTCTACAATGTTGTAAGCAATATTATACTTGTAATATTAAGATTTATTACTGGTCAGTTACCAACATTTATTTCTGAAAAGACAGAAAAGAACATAGTGGTTTTTAATGGGAGATCATTACCATCTTGCTGTATAAAGAAAGGTATGTTTCCTTAAGCTTTCCATATTTACCTGGATTGCCTAAGTTCCAGAATACTAATATGCCGGAAACAGTACATCTTGTAAGTACCTTACAGATTTGTCAACCAAACTGTTGATTTCTCCTCCTATAACACTTTATCTATATGTTTATTGACATGCTCAACACCAAGGGAACTTCTGTGGCAACAATTCTAATTGTACCAAAAAAGGATTATCTCAGGACATCACAGATGTACCTGGCTTGGGGATTCTTTAAACTCCTTCCAATCCTCAAAGTGGGTAGATTTTATCTTCATCCCCTATAACATTTGAAAAAGAGCCTTGTGGGATCTAGCAGTGTGGTGTTTAATAAAGATCACTACGGTGAGAAAAACGAAACGTACCTTATTGATTCTTTCAAGAATTGATTAAGAAAGTTTTTAAAATAAAACACTATTTTTCTGTTCATCAGAAAACCCTGACTTCGGTTCCTATAAGTTTTAGATACATTGAAAATCCATTTCTGCAACTTATTGTCATCTATTACAGAGTTCTGGGGTCTTACAGATGCTATGGCTCTGAGTCTCAAGAAATTCCCCCTTATGTTCCAGTAAGAATCATCACTCTTCTCCGTGTCTTTCAGAACGGTCTGGGGTTTGTTAAAGAAGATGGTTCTGGAGCACCTGCTTATGAGGCAGATCTGGAAATCTACTCAACTCCTTGCATCAGAAACATGGGAGTTTTCACAAAATGTTTTAGTCATTCTGATTCAGGCTCACAATCAAGAATATCTGCTAGGACACACATTTAGAAGATTGGTCAAAATGTCTGCATTTCGTACCAGAGTGCCTGAGATGAAGCCCCAGTTTTAGCTCCGGACTCCAATTTTCGGACACTGAAGATTCTAGCAGGCAGTGGTGATAGCTGCAATGATTAGGTTCCCACTACTCCATGGCAGACCTCGCTTGGGTTTCTAACTCCTAACTTTGGCCTTAGGCCAGTCCCAGCCATTATGGATAACAGGAGAGCAGACCAGCAAATGGGAGTGCTTCCTCTCTCCCTCTCAAGTAAATATTGTTTTAAAATTCATGAGGGGTCTGCATCCATATAGGCACCAGTTCAAGTCTCAAGTGTCCACTTCCAATTCCCTGCTAATGTGCCTAAGAAAGCAACAAAAGATGGGCAAAGTCCTTGGGCTCATGTACCTATGTGGGAACCTGGAAAAAGCTCCTGGCCCCTGGCTTTGGACTGGCCCAGCTCCAGCCTCTGTGACCCCTAAGGAAGTCTCCCTCTCTCTTTTTATAACTCTGCTATTCAAATAAATAAATCTTTTTAAATTATTGAAAAATAAAATGCAAATACACACTTTAAAAGAAGAACCACTCCTATATACCAGACATCTTAAATTTGCTGATAAAATGTACCTTGGTGGAGCAGGTTTTTGAGACAGCAGTTAAAACTGGCTTTGGAATACCTGGATTTGAGTAACAGCTTATTATTCCAGCTTCCTGAAAACATCCACCCCAGAGGCACCAGGTTGTAGCTCTAGGGATTGAATCCTTGCAGCCTTCATGGAGGACCCAGACTGAGTTCTTGGGTCCTGGCTTCAGCCTGACTATTGTGGTAACTTGGGGAGTGAACCAGCAGATGGGCTAGAACAATCTCTCTTTGTCTCTGACTTTCTTCATAGGAAAGGGGAAGGAGAGGAGAGGAAGGAAAGGGGAGGGGAGGGAAGGAGAGGGGAGAGGAATACAAAGGGAAGGGAAGTTTCCCAAAAATTCACAGGTTGAAGTCCTAGCCCCAGCATCTCAGAGTCTGAGTGCATTTGAAGAACCAAGTTTTAAAGCAGTACTTCAGTAAAATGAGTCTTTAGGGCATACCCTAATTCAATATGATTGGTGTTCTTAGTAACACAGGTGACTGGGACAACCTGGGAGATATACCAAGAAGACACAGGCACAGAGGCACAACAAGCAAAATGCAGTACAAGAAGCCTCCTATAAGGCAAGGAGAGAGGCCCCAGAGGAAATCAAAGCTGCCCATAAAATATGAAAGAAGAAATATCTCTGGGGGGTAGAGGGGACAGTGCCATGGTGTGGTGGGCTGGGCTTCAGTCTGTGGCCATGGAATTCCATATGGGTGCTAGTTCTAATCCCAGCTACTGCACTTCCAATACAGTTCCCTGCCTATGCCTTGAGAAAGCAGCAGAGAATGGCTCAACTCTTTGGGCCCCTGTACCCACATGGAAGACTCAGAAAGACGTTCTTGGCTTCAGATCAGCTCAATTCCAGCTACTACAGCTGCCTAGGGAATGAGCCAGCAGATGGAAGACTTCTCTATCTTTCCTCCTCTCTGTAATTCTGCCTTTCAAATAAAATAAAATAAATATTGATGCAACCACTCAGTTTCTGGCACAGAGTTCCAGCAGTATATCAACACTGCCCGTGTTGTACCCAACCACCAATACAGAGGAGCACTACACACTGTTTGAGCTTTGAAAGTCTTTTATTGCTATGAAGAGGGGCCTTATGCCCTCAAAACCTCTCGACCCTGAACTACACAATAGGGTTTATAAAGATAAAAATCACAAACCTTGAGGAGTTCTGGGGGAGTAAACTAATGTGGAATACCTTAAGGATAAAACAGTTATTTTGACGCTTTTGTTGCTGTATCAGGTGAAATGCATTTTTCTCCTATTCATGCCTGAGCAGCCTAGCTAGGAATTTGAACATTCTTGCCTAGCAGGATTTGGTTTTCTCACCCAGGTTATAGTCTCATGTCTTGCAGGAGAACCTCACCCAAGACAGAGTCCAGCTCAAAATGGAGGCCCTCACGTCAAGCCTGTTATTTCATCCATGGGTATCAAAGTTGAATCTATTACTATGGCAACTTCAAGAGATTATGATCTTCACTCTTCACATGCCAATGTGATCATTCCAACAACTGTATCCCTAACATAACCACTGAAGCATATTGTTCATTGCACAAATCTTCCAGGTGATGTAGATGAACTGTGAGGTTCAAGAAACATTGACTACAGCATAACATAATGTAGTTAGCAAACAAATACCTCCAATTTGGGGGGATATACTAATTGTATGAACCTGTTTTCTATTGCTTTAAAATACCTGACATTGAGAACCACTGAGAAAAAAAAGAATGTTTATTTATGCTTATAGTTTGGGAGCTCACAATTCAAGACAAGCAGCCTCCTAACCTGGCATCTGGTGGAGGCTGGCAATGGAAGATGACACAGCAAGACAGGTGGTAGGTCACTCAGGGAAACCATCCTTCCACTACACTCTAAATGGGTTCTCCTTATAAACTCTAACCTAACACAATTACCTGCACACCTTCACAAGCCATAACTGGATCAAGCATCCATTCTAATCTTATAACCATTAGCACTAACCATTAACGGTTAGCATAAGACTGGGGTTCAAATATCTGCAAGAGTTTAACAAACAAATACTAATCCACCTAGTCAAATACACATCCTTAAGCACACAAAATTTACACAAGAAGTTTTCTTTGACACCTGAGTGGGAAGTGGTTCGGTTCACCAGAATGGTATCAGAACACAACTGACAGAGACTCAGCTATATTTCTTTAAAAACAGCCTTCAGGGTTGTGTGTTTCTTATCCCCAAATTGAATAATGTAACAACACTCAAAAGGACTGACATTTCCATTAGTTGAAAGAATAGCAAATCTCAACGATCTTGTCTAATCTTTAGGTACCAAAACTTCTCACTGGAAACATCTCTATCAATTTGCAGCCTTAAAGCCGACAGCTTGTTTTCTGGAAGGCAGCCCTGGGTTGAGAGCTCCCCATCAGCCAAACAGTCTCAAAAACATCACATGCTTATTTCCTGTGAGGTTGTGATCTCTCCACACATAAAATGACAGACCATTATTCTGTTATCTCTTCTAAAAATCACAAAATATCAGCAATCAATTATTCTTAATTTAACCTCCTCTTACAGTAACAGTAATTATAAGTTACTATACAGAGGGCAGTTACTAAACATCCAAAATAATTTATAAACAGTATTTTACAAAATTCTCCCCAGAAAGTAGTTACAATAAACTTGCTTTCATAGAAATACTAGTATATCAACTCAGGCATTTCTTAGGAAAAAAAAAATTTCTTTATTTTTATTGCAAAGTCAGATATACAGAGAGGAGAGACAGAGAGGAAGATCTTCCATCTGATGATTCAATCCCCCAAGTGGTAGGAATGGCCAGAGCTGAGCTCTAAACTGAAGCCAGGAGCCAGGAGCTTCTTCCAGTTCTCCCACACAGGTTTAGGTTTCCAAGAGTTTGGGCCATGCTCCACTACTTTCCCATGACACAAGCAGGGAGCTGGATCAGAAGTAGGACTGCCAGGACATGACCCGGTACCCATACGGGATTCCAGTGTGTACAAGGCAGGCACTTTAGCCACTAGGCCACCAATCTGAGCCCAGGCATTTCTTACTATATGCTAGGAACATTGCTGAATGCATCCTAGCTCAGAGTAAAACTAAGACAGATATTATTTAGACCATTTTACATAAAAGTTATTGTCATAAGGCCCTCAAAGTTGATAAATCATTGAGCTGTAAATTTCAAACTGTGGAAAAATACCTTCAAAATCTTTGCTGCTGATTACTGATTTTATTAGCAAAGTAGCTCACCAAAAAATAAGCTAATCTGGGATAATAGTTGAACACAGCTTTGTGCTTTCAAACATTAGCCTTTCTGTAAACAAATTGGATGTTTTAAATGATCAAGGGCCAGGCTATGGTATCACAATGACTAATGACTCGATCCATATTAGAACTCTATTGAAGAGCTCCAGGTCAAAGGTATTTCCACTCCATCAACATGGCATGTGCATATCAAATGCAGTCCAGGTTTTCATTCACTGATCAGTTGTATCTTCAGTTGGTGACATTGCATGAGTACTGCAAGATGGAACCAAGAAGAGCAGACACAAAGAAGTGTGTTATTGTACAGGGGATCAAGGGCTAACATTTGGATAGCACTGTAATATATTAAAATATACACATATATTTAGAGGAACTGGTCCTGTAACATCTTAAAAGGCAGTCTGGACAACTGGGTAATGTTTTAAATGGATTTTGCATTAGATAATAAAATATTGTCCTTAAATTTGCTATATTTGATAATTTGCTATGTGTGATGGATTATGTAGAAACATAATTCAATTTTTTCTGAAATAGATGCTTCTGTGGGAGGGGAAATGTCATGATGGTTATGCTTATATTTAAATGTTGAAGAAAAATACAGATGAAAAGAGCAAAATGTTAGTAAGCTGAATGTTTATGCTAACTCTATAATGGTGCCTTTGTTGCTTTGAAATTTTTCATAGTAAGAACCAAATTTTTAAGATGTATTCTTTTACTTGAGAGTTAGAGGAACAGAGATGAAAGGAAAGAAACAGAAAGAGAGAAGGGGGGAAGGGAGAGAAAAGAGAGAATCTCCAGTGTCCACTGTTCATTCCTCAGTTGTAACAGCCAGGGCTAAGTCAGCCTGAAGCCGGGAAAATACAGTCTCCCACTTGGCTGGCAGAGAGTTCATTTCTTGACCAATTTGTGCCTTCCCAGGCATATTAACAGGAAGCTGGATTGAAAGCCTAGCAGCCAGGACTCGAATCAGCACTCTAACATGGAATGCAGTATCGTAAGCAGTGATTAAAACTACTGTGACACAATGCTCGACTCCAAAAATAAATTTAAAACAGCTGAATAGGATAGAGTGGGTCTAAAAAGAATGCTTTTGGAAAATTATATTTACCTGTATGTTGAAAAAATTGTACCAAACAATAAGAAAATATTTAGACAAGCACTTAAGACTATCACAATATTAAATGTACTAGGTATTTTTACAAAAACTAAATATTCAGCAATTAGAAACTACTAAATAAATGGAAATTCAAGGATACAGGTGAAGGATATGCATCATATAAACATGATGTACCTGTTTGTAGAGTCACATACAAATGCATTCAAGTAAATTTATTGTGAGATAAAGCACATTTGCTGTTATTCTTCTGAAAGATATAGTTTTCATTAATATAATTATATATTTATTTTATGAGTGATTGTACAAGATAACTTAATTGAAAATCATTTTCTAATCCCGGGGCAAACGATCAGATTGCTTAATGGGATCACCATTTTCCAGATGGGAAAGCTGAGGTATGGAAAAGTTACCAGCTTGTCTAAGACCATTCAACTCAAAGACAGCCAGGGTGTAAACACAAGTCTGAGGAATTTTCAAAACCAAATGATTATAGCCTCATGGCTTTTCACATAGGAAGATGACATGACTATGACACTGATGTGGATTCTGACTTTGGGGTGGGTAATAGATTTTTTGTTATATTCTCATATGGATTTTCTTTTGTTTTTTCTTATAACATGTATTACCTGGAACTCTTTTTATAAGTTTAGGAACATACAATAAAAAATGATAGCAAAAAGTGCAACAATGTGCAGAATTCTGACCTGGGCCCAGGCATCCATTCTCATCTGACTTTATGGTCCTATATGCTTACTCGGCTACCACACTGCGAGACTGTTCCTAGCTACTTCTCTGAAACTCTCCCTCTCTTTACTTCTGCATGGCTTAAAACCCTTTATGATCTTCCACAGTAATAATGTCTTCTTCTTGGCTTGACAATATTTGTCAAAGATTACACTGCCGTAACATTGTCTTCTAACGCACTTGTTCTTCTCAATATGTGACTTTTACACTCATCATAGAGGCAATGTCTGCATCCATCATCTGTAATTCGATATGATCTTGTGACTGCCTCTAGAAATTGAGTATGGCAGCAGTGATTCTACAGGACTTCCAAGACTAAACCAAAAACAACAGCCCAGCTTTACCTGGTACTTTCTCTTTAGGTATAGAAAGTTTTTACATTCAGTCTCACATACCTATTACAACATAGATACAGATATGACAGTAAGATGGTTTATACAATAGGAAAACCTGGAGCTTCAAGAGTGAGGAGTCTAGGATTACAAATATCAGAGATCTGAGTCTCAACCCTATTTCAGATACTTACTAGCTACCTGATCTTAGACAGTCTACCCATTTTTTCTTCAAGAGAGTATAATTACATGAGGAACTTAATGCATGTGGAGTTGTTAGCACTACTCATGTCAGTTTGGGGTCTAAAACCCTGGAAGCATCTTCGGCTCCTTTCCTTCATCCCTTATATTCAAACACCAGCACATTCCAGTAGCTCCAGCGTCAGAATCCATAAAAAACCCAAACAACTTCTCTATGTCACTGGCCTAAATCCCTGTCATCCTCCTGCTACATTATGGAAAGTTCCCAAGGGTTCACTCTGCTCTTATCATCACATAAGTCGGCTTGCCATCAGCTGCAGATATACAACCATGAATTCTGGTGTCACATGTTCGCCAAACCCCATGACTCTCCGTTCCACTCAGAACAAACATCCACATTCGAACAGGACAGCACAGGCAACAGAGCGTAATTTTAGCTCCTGATTTCTCTCCCACCTCCTTTTCTCACGCTGGTTCCCATTCTGCCTAGCCGGCCTTTTCACTCCTTCTCAAACACGTCAGACCTTTTCTCACTTCCGGCCCTTTCTGTCAGCTTGTTCCCTTTATTTGGAAGGCTGCTTCTTCTCACAGCTATCAGGCTTCGTTGAAAACTTCTCCCAACTGGTTGCTTTCCAAACATTCTTATTTAACATTATAAGCTTTATATGTTCCAGAACTACCTATCTTCTCCTTTGCTCACTTTGTCTTTAGTACTCACCATCAGATATCCTATATACATCCAAATGTTATCTTTTTCTATTTCTGTTTAGTTCTAAGAGACTAACTTTCATAGGAATAAAAATTTCTGCTTGTTTTATCAAAGTTCCAGGATCCAGAATAGTATCTAATACATTATAGATATTTAATAAATCCTTGTTGATCACAAATGAGTGCTTGGCAGTTGGAAAAATATCCTTACATGTTCTCTGCTTCTATATTTCTGTTCATTTTAATGGGCTGAAGAGAATCTAAGCACCAGAAGCTGTGAAAGGAACCCGTTTATAAATGGGTACGTGCAGATCTAATCAAGAATCTCAAGATGAAACTATTCTGAATTTAGCCTGGGCCCTTAAACCAATGATGTTGCAACAAATGTCCTCATGAGAAGAGTAGACACGGGCCCGGGGTGGTAGCCTAGTGGCAAAAGCCCTCACCTTGCATGCACCAGGATCCTATATGGGCTCCAGTTCTAACCCCAGCTGCCCGCTTCCCATCCAGCTCCCTGCTTGTGCCCCGGGAAAGCAATCGAGGACAGTCCAAAGCCTTGGGACCCTGCACCCATGTGGGAGACCCAGAAGAGGTTCCTGGTTCCTGGCTTCAGATTGGCACAGCTCCAGCCATTCCTGTCACTTGCGAGACTGTATCAGATCTTCCTTTCTGTCTCTCCTCCTCTCTGTATATCTGACTTTCCAATAAAAATAAATAAATCTTTTTTAAAAAGTAGACACAAAGGTTTACAGAGGAGAAGATGATGTGTTGTGGGGGTTAGAGTGAGATATTCACAGGCCAGGGAACACCAAGCATTTCAGGGATTTCCAGGCAGCTGCCAGAGCCAGGAAACAGACATGGGATGTATTCTTTATCGGAGTCTCCAGAGGGAGCCTGCTAACACCTTGATTAAGTACTCCTAGCCTGTGTAACAATAAGCAACTAAATTTCTCATCAAGTCCAAACAGCAGCCCTAAGAAATCAAGGCAACTACTCCTTAAATACAAACTGTTCCCCAAGCTGGTTTACCAACACAGATTTGACCTTGACTGGCCTATAGTGTTCAGGGTAACCATACCCTTGTCCACAGAGACAGCATCCCAACAAAGTCTCTCTGATCCCCTGGGCACTTATCACGCCAGCCTGGCCCCTGATCTTGATGTTTCCTGGCTTGTTCTGATCACAATACTTCATTCTGCTGCAAATTCTCAATAGTTATTTCCTATGTCTCTCTGTAAACCCAAGTGGGTTGGATGCAAAACAGCATCTGGAGTCAGAACAACTGCCTTTCAAGTCCTTTCCTGTCTGTGGGGTTGGCTGGGAATCACTCAGACTTCCTACCAGCTGCTGATCTCACTGCCCCTCCACCTGCCAGCCAAAATGCATTAATACACTGTTGGAAGAACCTTGGTTTCCTGTAACTTTTATCAGCCTGTTGTCTCTGTGATGTTTAATTTATAATGTAAGAAATAAAAGGAGTGCACTCCTTCCTGCTTGAAGTGTTTACATCAGCTGAGATCTGGCACTGTGGTTCCTGCATCAGACACACAAAGCATTAGGAGGAAATTTATCTGCCTTAATCAAGAAAATTTAACAACTTCCTCTTCCAAAAAGGTTGGAGGAAATCATTTTAAATTTCCCAAAACCTCCAGACAATGTAATAGCCCCTCCCCACTGGAAAGCTGAATTTAAAAAAAAAAAAAAAAAAAAAAAAAAAAAAAAAACATCTTCTTAACCTGTAACCAGGAACTGGCGACTCAAGGAAGTCAAAACATCCTCGGCTTGGGCCCAGCGGCGTGGCCTAGCAGCTAAAGTCCTCGCCTTGAAAGCCCCGGGATCCCATATGGGCGCCGGTTCTGGTCCCGGAAGCTCCACTTCCCATCCAGCTCCCTGCTTGTGGCCTGGGAAAGCAGTCGAGGACGGCCCAATGCATTGGGACACTGCATCCACGTGGGAGACCCGGAGGAGGTTCCAGGCTCCCGGCTTCGGATCGGCGCACATCAGCCCGTTGCTGTTCACTTAGGGGGTGAATCATCGGACGGAGGATCTTCCTCTCTGTCTCTCCTCCTCTGTGTATATCTGGCTATAATAAAAATGAATAAATCTTTTTTTAAAAAAAAAAAAACATCCTCGGCCTCCTGTTCCTCAGACTGTCACACTCTCATTCCCAATGAACGAACCCTTACCAGTAAAGATTTCACTCATTCTATGCACGATCATATAGGTTCCCCCACTCCTTCCCTTTGCCCTTTACTCATCTGCTGAGAGTAAACCTTTTAAAAACAAGCAGCGTTCTCAAGTACTCATCAAAGGGAAATCTTTATCTGCTCAAGCAAGCCAAGGTTAAGAAGTGAAGGCTGAAAAAGGAGTTTCTCATCTACACTGAAGTCTGTTTGATACAAAAAAGCAGTTTCATTCAATGGAGCCAAGATATATAGAGGACATAGGGTAGCATGTTCAAGGAAACCTACGCCTCTGACATGCAAACTCTCCCATCTTCACTGCAGCCTCTCCAATGTCCCAACAGCCCTGACCCCTACAGGCTCAACCAGTACAAAGATACTTCATGGAAAACGAAACTAAAAGATAAATTTGTAACCTGCATATATGAGAGCCTCCAAAAAGCTCGTGAAAATGAATACAATAAAAATTATGCACAGACTTCTAACAATGTTTGCATAAAATAAACTTGTCTTTTCATTTTACGTTTCCATAAACTTTTGAAAGTTCCTTTGTGCAGTAGGATTCACTCTTGCAGAGTAAGGAACTGGGAATTCTGAGAGAAAATTTGGTAAGTACCCTCTAATTCCAAGTGTCCAGCCTTTGGGAGAGGATCCAGACTCCACTTTGATTTTTACACAAGAACAAAGAACAACGCTTATTGATTAGTGCCAGGAAGTGAGCTGAACACTTTAGAATCACCTCCTTATTTGTTCCCTCTACTGTTCTCCTATCATGCTTAGAGCATTGGAAAATCAGAGAAGGCAAACAACATTCCTAAGCTCACATAGGTAGGGAAAAGAATGGCCACATCAGGAACTTTTTTTCTCAAAAAAAAAAGTAATCTCACATTGATATTTCGATCCCCTTGGGCACAGAAAAAAATGATTAGTACTATTAAAGCTTTTTTTTAATGAGACAATTTTTCTGGGAAAGAACAAAATATTTGTTCATCAAAAGAAAAAATAACACTGTTATTCACAGAGTAAAAAGCTAACCTGCTTAAAGAAATAATACAGTGTTAGGTACTACCTTTCTTCCAGGAACTGGAATAGTTTAATATAGCTCATTAATTCTATTAATTAGACTATTTCTGTGAAGGAAGAAAGCAAGCATAACTGCTTATTACATCTGAGGAAACTGAAGCACGGCACCACCTAGAGAGTTGGGAAGTAGAGAGAAAATGGACTCCAGGCTGTACGTGAAAGGTATGATATCAAGCCAACCTATAGCTGCAACATTTGAGGAAGGTGCATCCGTCTGTGAAATATGTTGCTCTTTACTGACTGGCAGTTCCTTGAGAAAAACATGAAGTACAGACTTTAATCATTGAGCCCTGATTCACACAGTTTTTCCTTGAAGTAACAACTTTGAAAAACCGTTCCACAAATGGAAGAATACTAGAATCTCCAAAATGGAGAAAACACAAATGGCTGTGACTCGCCACTGGAGTTTCTGATTCCATAGCTCTGGGGTATGACCAGCTACATAGGGTGTTGATGCTGCTGGCCTAGGGACCACACTTTGAGAACCACCACCTAGTTCGGCCTGACTGAAGTGCTATCTAGGAAAGAAGTACCTTGATATGTGACTCTGATGATGGCTTATAAAAAATAATATTTTTCTATTTCAGCTGTTTCTTTTGACAAAAGAGAATTTAAATAATAATTTCACAGGATGTGAAAGGACTCAATAGATAGAAAGGACTCAATAGTTGTTCTCATATTTTGTCATGTTCGGGCTTAGCACCTTCCCTGTTGCTACAGAGCCTTACCAAGTTATCATGAATTAGAAAATATCTCTTCCAACAAACTGGACAGTCCCTAAGGAAATTAATATCAGACAAAAATCTTAATGACAGTAACTACCATGAAATGTATAGGGTCTAAGACTTTGGTCACCTGGGACTGTTGGTGTAGAATATGAATTCTCAAAACTTTCTTTAAAAATCCTATCAGCAAAAGATAGAGACTCCAACTTGTGTACATTTCCAGAGAGTTAAGTAACAAATCATCAAATGTAAATGATGCTGGCAAGGATAGGTATTTTTGATGGAGGTATATTCAGTAACGCTTAGTCTGAATTTTAATGAAAGACATTTTCCTGCCTTTCTGAATTGTTCTCTACCCAGAAAAAAAGGATATTCTATTTGAACTGAATAACAATGATATATTGAAATCTTTACCCAGGTTTCCATGATGCTTTCAGAGAAATGGAGATTCATTCTCTTGTTTTAAATTAAACCACGTGGAATCTTTACTGCTTGTCCCTTCAAACAAACAACAGTATAGTTCACATAAATTACACATTCCAAGTAGTTAACAGGCTTCATGCTTTCACTGGCACTTTATTCAAGTTTACATGTAATTCTATGAATTTTTAAGTGTCTATTCATTTATTTTTCATATGTTTTAAGAACAGAGCAGCAGAAAGAAAGAGATAAAGAAACACAGAAACCCTTCACCTATTGTTTCACTCCCCCAAATACCTGCAATAGCAAGGGTTGTACAAGGCCAAAGCCAACATGCAGGAACTAAATACAAGTCTCCCATGTAGGTGATAGGGATTCAATCACCTGGACCATCAACCATCCTCTCCCTGGATTTGTTAACAAATATTCAGGTAAGAAGTGGAATAGACAGGTCTCAAATTGCCACTCTGATTTGGCATGTAAGCATCCCACCCTGCCACAACACCATGAAGGAACTTAAATCCCATATAATGCTTTTGCTTTTTCGACAATTAATCAGACAGTAACAGTTCAGTCACTCACAAATATGCAACCCCACCTCTATTCCTTCCTCTTCCCATGTTTCCCTAGTCTATTGTAGGGATCAATTTGACATCTTTGTAACACATGGAGAAATCAAATTCCAAAGCTGACCCTAAATTATAATACATAGAGACAGCACAATAAATCTACTTTAGCGAACATAATGAACAACACCTTCATGTACTCACATCCATTTGGAGTCCACTCCCATTTAATCTGGGCCAGCTTCGCAACTGACTTTATGTGGAAGAAATTATGACATGGTTAGTTTGTGCCCAACTCTGAAAATCATGTTGCCTTCCGATGTTCTTGCATTCTGGGGGAAGATAGTTACTAAGTAAGATCTTACTATACTGAAACTGCAATGCTGTGCGGAGTCCAACTTGGTCATATGAACAGTTCCATGTGTAACAGAACCAGGACACAGGCCAGAGGTGGCATTTATGCTTTATTGACCAGGTCCTGAATCCTCTACCCTAGAGGAGCTTCCTCAGCCCATGCACACTGGAGGGAAATAAAATGGTTACTGCTTATTTACTGCAGTGGTTCCACCTCACCAGGCAGTATCAGATATGTGACAAAGCTAGAAGAATCACCCATTGCTGTGCAAGAGTTCATCTTGATAACCACCTTACCCAGCACAAAATTAAATCTCAGGACTTTTTAAAATTAACCATTATACATATATTATTTGATGCTAGTACTGCTAACAATTTTGTTGTTCTCTTCTCATTTTTTAAATTTGATTTTTATATCAAGGAACAAGCCCAAGAGGAAATTTTCTTTTTGATCCTGAAAGTCCAATAATCTAGGCCTGCTATTTAATGAATTCTCTTGTTCTTTCTGTCATAACAGCACCACCAAAAAAAGACCTGAAAGGTGAAATGTACAAAGATGACGACTGAATTCACTAGACTATTTCATACACCTGAGTTCATCAGGAAGTTGCTGACAAGAGACACTGGCTGGAAAGTTACACATTCCATCTACCAGGCTGATTTTACCTCCCTTTGGAGAGCTGCACATCTGTACTGTGATGAGGAAAACTCTATCAGGGAAACTTTCTAACACTGCTTCTTTTAACGCCACTAATTTTTACAACTCATCTTTCTAAAATGAGAGACAACACAAAACACCCAAAAGGTATAGTTAAGCAATCTGTTACTATATAAACCTCTTGTGAGATCTAATTTCGTTCTCTCTTAAACTCTGCATAAAACTTCATACAAATCCAGTTGCAACAGCCAGAGTTCTCTTTTAGAAGTATCTAAATTCTCTATGGAACAATTTCTACAGAAAACACATATCTAAACCTTTGTTTTTCCCCAAGAATGGCAGGTGGTTACATCAACTGCTTGCTAGCTAAGAAAGCCTAGAATGTGTTTTAAGGTTGTGTGTTAAACTTCGCAACAGTGAGGATTTCCAAAACTTCTACCAGCAAGTGCTTTAACCTTGTGAAATGTTTCATGGAGACTGCATACAGATAAACCTATACCTACAAGAAAAATGAATTATAGTATTTACAAAGCACACTTGTCTTCTGCTACACAGAGAGAGGGAAGTCAAAACACTGGGAAAAGACTTGAACTACAATTAATGCCATGGCTCCTTGAGGGAAGAGGAGAGGGTGTGTGTGCTTAGTTTCCTCATCCTAAAAAGCAGAATATATGTGTGTGTCTATGTGTGTATGCATATATGCATGTATATGTATGTATATGTATTTATATGTATACGTATGTATACATATATACATGTATATATACATATTATATAACGTATATATAAACTAACGAGTGCAAGAAAATAAAGGAAATGTTTGGGAAAGTATATTGATACAACTACAAAAACAAAGAAGAATCAATCTGATAGATTGACTCTTCCAACCACTGGTTTAGTCCCTAAATGACCCATAATAGCTCAAGATGTGCCAGGCCAAGCCAGGCATCAGTGATTCCCTCTGGGCCTCCTACATGGGTGGCAGTGACACATGTACTTGTTCATCACCTACTGCCTTCCCAGGTGTACTAGCAGAAAGCTAGAGTGGAAGAAAAGCAGCTGAGACTTGAACCAGCACTCCATCATAAGCAGTGCTTTAACTGGTTGTGCTACAGTGCCAGACCCTTACATCCCTGACTTTAGGTGCCAGTGAATTCTTTCTGGATTTTTGCCACCCAAACACAAGTTCCTCCTTAGCACTCCAGTCCCATATTCCTCTGAAACTTGTTTTCAAGCACTAGAATACAGCAATTAAGATTGCGAGTTTTGGGCCCGGCGGCGTGGCCTAGCGGCTTAAGTCCTCGCCTTGAACGCACCGGGATCCCATATGGGCGCCGGTTCTAATCCCGGCAGCTCCACTTCCCATCCAGCTCCCTGCTTGTGGCCTGGGAAAGCAGTCGAGGACGGCCCAAGGCTTTGGGACCCTGCACCCACGTGGGAGACCCGGAAGAGGTTCCTGGTTCCCGGCTTCGGATCGGCGCGCACCGGCCGTTGCAGCTCGCTTGGGGAGTGAATCATTGGATGGAAGATCTTCCTCTCTGTCTCTCCTCCTCTGTGTATATCTGACTGTAATAAAATAAATAAATCTTTAAAAAAAAAAAAGATAAAAAAGATGGTGAATGAGTAGAAAGTACGCCATACTAAAAATTCACAAATAAAATAAATAGGAAAGGAGGAGGGTGGGTGAATGGTGACAGGAGTGAGGGTGGGTTATAAAGTATCATTATGCTCCTAAGCCTATATTATGAAATATGTGAAATTTGTTAACAATATAAATAAAACAAGCTAAAATATAAAAAGGACAGTGATTGTTAGTAATGACTATTATCTGAGATTGTAAATCTGCCTTACTGCCTACTTGTGTAATACAGTACTACAACAGAAATAAAACCACCCCATCATTTGCATGCTATGTATGATTGTTTTTCTACTAACCCAATAGAATTCAATGTCACAAGGATTGAATGGCAAAAAGAAAAGCTATAATATTTGCTATTTGGTCCTAACAGATAAAGTTTGCCAGTTCTCAATCTGTATCACTTTTATCCTTGGAGGATTAAACATCAAAAACATAAAAATAGTGTTGTGCCTGACACATTGTATTTGACACATTGTTTCCCCTTTGCACTACTCTGAATCATCCCTACTGCTTTGTTTCATTTTTTCTTTAGAAGTAACATCTAAAATACTCTTTCGATTTTCATTTTCTTTTTTTTAACACTTACTTTGAGTTTGCACTAAACACAATAAACACAACTAAACACAATAAATACAATTGTTGGCCTCTTATCCCTTCTTCCACCCATCTATCCTACACATAATAACCCTTCCCAAACTCCATTTTCTTGTCATATTTTTCAATCTCCTAATTGCCTACGGTGACATTTTCCAAAATGTGTTCCTTGGGATTCTAATAGATATTTCGTAATAAATAAATAAAAATGTTGTGAAAATGAAGATAGCGTAGAAAAGAAAAGAGAGGGAAAGCAAGGAAAAGGAGGGGAAAGGGAAAAGAAAAGAGGAAAGGGGAGGGAAGGAAGGAGGAGGGGAATGAGAAGGGAGAAGATGGGAGAAAGCAAAGAAGCAGGACAGGAAGCGATATGGATAGGAAGGGAAAGGAAGGAGGGGGAGAGGAAGAAGTTCTAAGTGGACTCACTTCAGTGAATTTGCAAGACACTTTTGTTACATAAAGATTTATCTGACCTTTCATTACACAAATGTCTATGTGCTACTAAGAAAGAAAACATCAACTGGAATCAAATATGGAATACGTATATTTGACAAACTGGCTTTCACTGAAACAGAGCGTCTAGATATAACCGTTCCTTTCCAATGTTTTATGCTCTTTGTCAATTGACTTCACTTCTCTGACTTCAATTCCCTCATCCATGAAACAAGAAAATGCCTGTGGATCCCAAAGGAACTTCCCTTTCCCATAAATCCTCCCCACCTCCCTGGTACTCAACACCTTCTTGTAGTCTCTTCCCCCATGGGAAAGGACTGACCTGTGTAAATAATATATTGAAGAAATATTTCTAAGACTAGATCAAAAAGACTTTCTGTTCCCCTTTGCTCTCTCTTACATCACTCGGGAGGAAGCCAGCTACTGTGTCAGGAGAACATGTGAGGACGTTGTAAAGCTCCACGTTAGGAGCTTTACAGAAAACTCCAGGTAGTGAATAATTGAATTTTGCAGATGATCACCAACATCAACACACTGGACAAGTGAGTGAGTAATGATGAAGATGATGATGCTAATGGCAATGATAGTTTCTATCCATCATAATCAACAAAAGACAAGGTAGCTGATATTCTTGGCTAGAGCAAGAATGTTCACAAAAACAAAGTTGGATATTAATAAGAGCGGTAATGGTCATACCATTTTCTGTCTTCTGGGGCATCTTGAGGAAATGGTGCTCTCTGAAGCACACATTGAAGAAATGTTCTCTAGGACCTAAGTGGTCCAGTTCTTTCTAAATAAGGCTATTTCCACCTGACTCGCACCAATTTCCCCAAATTACTCTCCAACTCTATCCAAAAGTACCTATGACTCAATTTGTTACCCCTTTCATCATTGTAGTTTCTTATTGCTTATTCTCCTTTATTCCCCTAAGACACATTTCAAATCCTGCTGAGAATTCACAAATGGATAACTTCATTAAGCCTATTGCTATATATTAGATTCTCAAAGGTTGAAGCAAGCATTAATCATTTAAATTACCCTGCTTTGAATAATTAGAGGATAGTAGACAGTGTTTAAGAACAACCCAGAAATGGAAAAATATCAGAATTGATTTAATATATCTAGTCCTTCCCCCAAAATTTGCAAAACCAGCCACCACAAACCTGAAAAAGTAAAAACTATGAAAAATGAAGACTTTATCAATGGAAGAAAACCAAGAGTACATATGAAAAAGAGTTTGTGCTCTTCCTAAGTGGTACAGCACCTAAATATCTAAAAACAACTTCAGCATGACAATAAGCCTGCTTACGTTGATGAGCATGTCAAAGTACTAAATCAATCAGAATGCCCTGATGATGCATCAGATTCTGAAAAGAAAAGCACGCTGTAAACTTCACTTTTAAATCTTGTCGATGTACATACAATGGAAAGTTTTACCTTATTAATTACAGAGAGGTTGATCTATCATCGGCTGCTCTGTTTCCCCCAAACCTACAATAAGTAACATTGGCAAGGCTGAATCTGGGAGTTCAGAATTCAATACAGATCTCCCAGTGAGGTGGCACAGACCCAACATCTGTTGTCTTTCAATGTGCATAGTAACAGGAAGCTGGAACGAGAATCAGAGCGCACAATCAAATCAAGCACCCTGATAAACATTCTAAGCTACATCTTAACAGTTACACAAAATGCCTTCCCTTGGTTTGCATATTTCAGTAAAATATAACATAACATAGATTAACATAATTTTATAATGATTAGACTATAAAATGTCCAAAATATGCGTAAATATTTTAAAGATGTGTTTATTTGAAAGTTAGGATAACAAGAAAAACAGAGACAGAGACATCTGTCATCATTGAGCTCTCCCCAAATGCATGCAACACCCTGGATTTGGCCAAGCCAAAGCCAAGATCCAGAAATTACATCAGGGATTTCCATATGTGTGGCAGAAACCCAAGTGACTGAATCATTACCTACTGCCTCCCAGGCACATCAGCAGGAAGCTGAATACAAATAACAGAGCAATCAGGAATTGCCACTCCATTATAGGATGGAAGTGCCCCAAGAATTTAAAATTTTATTTCATTTTAGTTAGAGATTTACTTATTTTTATTGGAAAGGCAGATTTACAGAGAGAAGGTAATATAGACAGAGACATCTTCCATCTGCTGGTTCATTCCCCAAGTGCCCATAATCGTCGCAGCTGAGCTGAACTGAGCTGAAGCAGGTGCTTCTTCCAGGTCTCCCCACACAGCTGCAGGGTCCAGGGGTGTTGGACGGTCCTCTACTGCTCTCCAGGCCACAAGCTGGGATAGGAAGTGGAGCAGCCAAGATACGAACCGGGGACCATATGGAATCCGACCAGATGCAAGGCAAGGATTTAGCCACTAGGACATCACACCAGGTCCAGAATTTAAAATTTAAAAAAAAAAAAAAGCTTGACACAAAAATCACACACTGAATTTTGTATCTTTAGATCAGAAGGACCCTAAGAACTTGGTAATTTTGATGAATGAAATTTTAAAGATACAAATAAATGAAAAGATACCCTGTACTGACAGTAGTATTATTCACAGAAACAAAAAAATAAAACCCAAAATGCTTGAGGAACCACAAGAAACAAAACAACAAAAGCAACCCTGGAACACAAAGCAAAGTTGGAGGCATCAACTACCTGATTTCAACTTATTTTATAACAGTATAGCTCTGAAATAAAACAACACTTGGGAAAATAGAACAGAACCAAGAGACCTGAAACAAACCCAAGCACAGGATGAGGGCAATCACTTCTCAAGGGACCAGGAAGACCCAATAGGCGAAAGAAAGTCTCTTCCACAAGTGGTACTGAGAAAACTGGATATTCACCCCTAAGAATGTTGGATCATTATCATATACAATATTCAAAAATCCATTTGGAGTGGATAAAAGACCTAAAGACCTGATATCCTAAAACCAAACATAGCAGAGGTCAGGGGGTTCTTGACATTGACTTTTTAAATAAGACATCAAACACACAGGCAGCAAAAGCAAAAATAAACGGGTGGGACCATGAAAAACAAAACGCTTCTATAGAAGTTCTATACAGCAAATTAAACATTTTTATTAATGTGAGTTAATTAAAATAAAAGAGAAGAAAATGACTGATATTTTGAGGTTGTCTTGTCTGTTATAGTAGCTAGCACTGTTCACCCTGTCAAAGGTTAAGGCCCAGAACTGCATCCTGAGGCTCCAGGCAAATTAAAGGCACAGTAACCTAGCCGTTTTTCTACTAAACACATTGCATTTTGATCAGGAAATTTCACCTGTGCTTCCTCCTGTTTTTTAAAAACTCATTTGTAAAAGGTCCTGTTTGTAAGCAATCATGTGTTTTCTCTCAGGTGAATATAAAAACATCACTGTTCTTCAAACAGCCCTCTCCTCTCCAAAACCAATCATTCTGTTCTAAATTTAATTATATAAGAATTTCCTACTTTAACAATATCGCAGTGTAGGGCATAGCGTCTTTAAACACAGTCCTAAATAGAAACCCTAATAAATCACCGCATTTTGGACAAGAGCAATGTCTTTGGTATACATTGAAATGAAAAATAAATGACTCTGCAGAGGGGCATTCACCTAAGTAGGTTTATCCTCAGAAACAATGACAGTCCCTATGTGCTTTACAAGGATATGATGGAATCTCCAGGAAAGTTGGAAAGACCAGACAGCTGCAAAGTGAAATGAGATCTTTCCTACTGAACAGCCATACCTACACTTATCTCGACTAAGAGTCAAAGATATCAAAGGCAAAAAATTAAGCAATAGAGACACTCATTAAATATTTCTGGAAGAGAAGGAAAGAAAAGGCAAGAAAAGAAAGAGGAATGAAAACACATTTAAAGTAAACAGTTGCTGTACTGAGTGTGTCTCAATTAGTACAATAGGATCCCAAAAAATGTTTATCTATTTTATGAGGTTTCAGTGCAACAATTTTAACACTTCAACACTTAAAAGAATATTAACAACATTAAGAGGGAAATTTCTCAGGGGTAATTTTTATAGCCCACCTGCCCAGTAAGACACAGCCCTTGTAATCATACGTGAATAATTAACTCACTAGGCTGGAATAAGAATCCAACAAAATTACAAAATGGCACTGTGAATGGCAACAGTGCAGTGTGTAAATGCCAGGTGTCGATAATTTGTATGATTATCTCACTTCAATAACTAGAATACACACACACCCTTGTCCTGAACTCTTTTGTTAACACAACGAATAATATAATTTGATTAGTTGGCTACCAAAGAAATTTCTGCAGTGAAACTACCGGAGTTGATGATATCAAAGGACAGAAAAATTAGTCAAGGAAGGAAATAGTTGCTACTCATCCTATCAATAGATAGTCTTGTAGCACTATTGACATCCCCATCTAGGCTCTGTGGTGTTTGTCAATAAAGATGCTCACAAATGATTAGAAGCTGTTACTACCATTGTTGAGCTTGTAGGAACACATTCACGACTACTTGTGAGATGCTTTGTAATCTAATGAAAACCGAATTGGTCAGTCACTGCTAAAAGCGTGCAGGCAAATGTTTCAGTGAGCCTGAAGACCTGTGTCTTCAGACAGAATGAAGGTCCAGCTGGGACTCTCCATGTATGTGTTGTAAGACTGTAAACAGGTTACTTACCTTCACTATGGACTATTAATGTTAAAATAAGATTCCATTTTTCTGTCAGACTTGATAGGTCCAATATGGAACTCCTCAGTTATACCTTAATACTTACACTATAGGTCTATCCAAGTAACTTTACCTTTATTTATTCAGTTAAGACAAAAACCGGAGTAATGTTTTATACTTTCCTTCCTTACAGGCTTCCAAGCATTTATCGCCAAGGGGTTTTCCTTCAAAGTAAATTTCATTTCTAAAAATCCGTCTCCTCGACATCAATTACCCTTCATCACATCACTATCACTGCTTTTGAACTTCAATAGTACCAAAACTATTTTGTTTAACCTCTGTCATGACAATTATTTTTAAATCTCAAGTCAGAAACCATCAGGGCCTCCTCAAAGCCTTTTAATACTTTTCTTTCCATTCCTATTATAAAATCCAAATTCTCTTACACTGCCCCACAGAAAGATTGTGTACACTCCAAGTGTTGATTCTGCTGATTTTTAACTATTGACTTCGTTTTCCTTTTATGCTCTTTCCCCATCACTCATGACTATTCGATAAACTGGTTTCCTTTATTTCCTCAGACACATAAAACGTGCCTCCCAAGGGGGAAGGGGTCTTGCTATTATTTTTCTTCTTGTGTTTAGAACTTGCCTTACCTGCTTATCAGCTAATTCTCACTCTGTGGGCCTTAGTCACCTCTTCAGAAAAGCCTTCCCTGATTACCTTGTCTGAAAGCTGCCTGCTTCTTGTTGATCTCAATAATCTTAATCATATCTAGAAATTATCTCAATCTATAATTATCTTGTTCGTTTCTTTGAAATTTTTCTCAAAATACACTGACCTGGCCAACACTTGCACCCCACAGGTGACACAGAAAGCTGTCCATTAAATATTTTTTGACTAAATGAAAGGTAGAATCTTAAAACAAGGGAAGCTGACTTTGTGTACATGTAAAAAAAGATGGGATTTTTCAAGGTAAGCTTTATCTATAATTTTCTCCTCCTTTGTTTAAAAATCACTATTGTTTGTCTATGGTTTGTTCCCCAAAAGTTCATGTGCTGGAAGTTTGGTCACTGATGTCATGGTGGTGGGACCTTTAAGAAGAGGAGCCGCGGGGTAGGTGACTGAGTCATGATAGTCCTTATATAGGGATTAATGCTGGTCTCAAGGAATGTGTTAGATGTGACAGCAGTAAATTTGTTTCCATGAAAGTGGGTTGCATCAAAAGAGGAAATCAGTTCACTTCCCAGTCTCCTGCTTCCCATCTCAGCAGGCTACCTCTTTCAAAAACACTGTGTGGCCCTTGCACACTCCCACTGTGATGCAATCCAGGGAACTTCACCAAAAGCTAACAACATGCACTTTGGACATTACAGCCATGAGAATCATGAGCCAAAAAAAAAAAAAAAAAAAAAAAAAAAACTGTAATTTTTATATAGTAGTAGTAGCAGAATATACAATATACAATATAAAACAGTCTAAAACATAATTCAACCTTTAAATAAAAGACAAATGCAGGTATATTTGAGTCACCTTAGTTAGACTCACACAGAAACTTAGTGACATTAAAATACATAGAATGCGCTTTAAAAGACATATAGCACTTTGAAAATTTCTTATTTAAGTATTGCATTATTATCACATTTTGATCGTTGGTGTATTCCTCTTACATAAAATCCTGGTATACCACATGGCAATCAGTATTCATACAAGAGTTTGATGGTTTTAGAGGCTGGGAAGAGAAAATACATCTCAACCCAACTTAAATAACAAGAGAGTTTACTGGCTTACAAATAGGAAACCTTGTAGAGACAGGGATACTCATCAAAACCTACAGCATGTTTTTTTGTAGTTCTCTCAGCTTTCCCTTCCCTAGGTCAGGTACATTCTTTAATTGGTACCATAGTTCTGCTATTACAATGCCCCTGGGTTACAACACCATCTTTTCCCTTGGTTTCTATTTTTCCAAGAGCTTCCTACCTGGATCTCTTCCTGTCTACTTTACCTTTTTTGATTCATATACACTTTCCTGGGTCACGGGTTGGCTCTCTTTCCCTGAAGCATTTGTTACTATAAACAGGAAACATGAAGACTTAAGGATAAATCAGGCAGCAAGGTTCCAACAATTTCTAGATGGAAAATAAGTCATATCTACTACATTTGTAAAGATTACATGACTCAAAACAGGCAAAACAATCAGATAATACCTGGTATGTGAGTAAATGATCAATAACATTAGCTGTTCTTTGGGGACTAAAGTTACTAGTCTATTTTTACGTCAGTTTCTAGAAATTTGGGCAGAGAAGAACTGGTACCAAATCAAGTGAAATTACGCCCTGCTATAAAATCTTTCACAGGTTTTTACTTGACCTAAGATTAGCTATTATATATTCTCCAATTGAATTTTGGTCAATCAATATGTTTAGGTGCCTACATCATGAAAAATAAAATGAAAAATGCTACAAGAGAAATTAAGTCTCAAGTACAGCTTTCTCACCCTAGGAGTTTAGAAGCCAATATATAACATGTATTCCACACCAATGCACAATAGTAATAATGTTAAACGTCACCATTCACTAGTAAATACATAATCTATGTAATAAAGGAAAAACGAAGTGGTTTAGTACTATATTGTTTAAGAGCTTGTTGGTTAGAACCACACAAAATGGAGTTTGTATCCTTACTGAGGGATTAGTTCCTGGTGATACTGAACAGTGGGTTGATCCTCCGTAGCTTTAGTCTCCTCACTCGTAAAATGTAGCTAATGACTCGGGCTGCTGTTAAGTGTTATATTAAATTAATTGATGCATGTAACAGTTGTCACTGCATCTGGAACATTTTAAGGATTTTAAGACTACAGAAAGGTTAGCGACTCTTATAACCATCATCTTCATTATGACTTTAGAAGATTTTATCTCAGTGTTGAAGCAAGTGTAGGACAGAGAAAGGTAAAACATCTCCCCTGACATCATGAGTCACAGTGGGAATTCAGTAAGCAGCCCAAATCAGGGTGTAGGGTGTGTGCAGGTAGCAACTGATCACATCTGTGCAGCATTAACTCACTCAATCTTTCTATTTGTCGTTTAGGCCATTATCTCTTCACTTTCCTTTTTCAATTCCATTTACATACACATTCTTTATAATAGAGAAATTGAGATTTCAGTCCTTTCATATTTTTTATAATTATGTACCTATGTTCCACGGTGGCCACAGAAATGCTCTTACTTTGAAAATCAAGAAAAAGCACAAATGTTGAATGGGTGATGTTAACTCAGAGCAACTGAGTCAGTAAAATGACTTGCTTGCATGATCATCATTTTGCATGTGATCAACAGGATGGAAAAGTACAAGTACTCCAGTGTCCTAAGAGTGCTTCCAAGCATACCTCACTAAATCCACGGGAAGCGATTAGGAGGCAGAAACTGGCAAGGGCCATTTCTGGTGCATGCAGTGGCAGAAGCATGGATAAACCTCTAAAGAACAGATACACTGTGTTCTAAGAGTCCACAGGCTATAATGAAGAATCACTCAAGTCTGATCAAAGTCTCAGTACTTTCTCTGTGGCTATGATCATGCATAAGTTATTTAACCTCTAACTCAATTCCCTCAACTATAGAAAGAACATAAAATAGTAGTTCTCATCTTTCAGATTTACAAACTCAACAAAACAGCATGGAGGACCTGCCTTTTAGAACAACGTTGCTTTGTCTTTGGTCCCTGTGTGTCCCAGGAGAACATGCAAATCACAGCCATGCGCATCCCTTTTCAGAAACACTGAGGTTTGCATTTCCAGATGCAGAAGTATATGTATGCACTGACAAAGACGGGGTAGTATTCCACTGAAACCCACAGAGATCTCTGACATACCATATTATATAAAAACTGACTACTACTCTGTTTCCATGGGTCTCATAACTCCAGATTGACCATGGCTTCAACAGCTACAAAATTTGTGAAGCCCAAAGACAAAATGAAAATACACAGCTTTCAACCCACATGCATTAAGTATTTCAAGACAACAAGCATGCTAAATCAAGTACAGAAAAGTTTGAGCGCAAGTCTAGATTATATGTGCAAGAAATCAGCTGTGCTGATATTTTAAGCTCGATTCCTTACCCTCTCACCATATTCTTTTAGCACAGAGATGTTTATAAGGGTACTTCAGAAAATTGATGGCTAATGTACTACAAGACAAGTTTAACTCAGTACCCAATAGTTGAAATACATGTAGCTTTATCTCAAAGTGCATTTTAATGAACTTTTTGAAGACTTATTTTTTTCAAAGTTTTATTTTTTTATTTCAAAGTCTTATTTTTCATGAAAATAAACTTTGTTTCCTTATCACACAATTTTTCAAACTACCCTCATGTGTTCATGTAATCACCTTTCTACTACTTTTGTCTCCTGTTCCTGGAAGAAAGTGATTCTCTTTCTTCTTCTGATCTAATATTAAACTAGATTTGCATTCTAAAATCAAACTACCTGGATACAGAATTGGATTGCACTTGCTAATAAGCCTCTGTGACCAAAAGTATGAAGTTCAACTTTGCTTCTCCTCTATCTTATTAACTGAAAAATTAAAGATAATGATAACAGCAACTTTGCATATCTTGGGGATTAGGTGAGTCCATAATTTAGAATTTTATTAATAGTATCCAATACAGTGGTTCTCAACCTTGGCTACACATAGGAATCTCTCGGGAAGGTGTCCATTTGGAACCAAATGAATCCGAGTCTTCAGCATTGAGACTAGGATAGAGGCAGTTTGTATAAGCTCCGCAAGAGCCTGACAAAGGCATGATGGGTTGGGGGATCCAATAGATATTGTATCCAATAAATATTGACTAGTTATTATTATACACCTTAAGCAAAACAAAGAAAACATTCTGCTTTAGTTATTCCTTTGAATTTACTCCTATCTGCACTGATCCAGAAGGTACCTGCAATAAATGTACATCCAAACCAAAGCTGCTTTAAGGTGCTCCCACTGGACTAAGGAGCTTTTGAATACAGATCTTCCCAATAACTTTAGAGGAGAGGGAGATGTCAACTTTCCCAACAGGAATCCATTCTTTGATAGTGGAGTATATTCCAAAAGTTCTCAGCACACTGCAGGTTTGGTGGGGAGAGGGGAGGTTTTCAACCACATCACCAGAGGTCCCTTAAATAATGCAAAGAAAGATGAGACAGTATGAGAATGCTAATATTTTGAGCATATAATTCTCTTCGATCAGCGTGAATAATCATCTCTATGAAGTCATCTGTTTGTCGTATTTATGATGACACATCCATTATGAAGACAGTAGCTCATTTGCAATATGACCTTACAAATATTGAATGTTTTAGACTGCATTTAATTCCAATATAACTGCAATCATTTGTGTGTCTTAGTAACCACAAACGGCTTGTATCACACAATGTTTAAAATAGTGTAGATCTTAGAAGTCACCCTTCACAAGCAACCCACTGGCCATGACCTGCCTGGATGGAGGGGGAAGTAGGATCTAGAGAAGGGGTTGATCAAACCTTTGGCCTTGAGATCAAGGATAAAGGGCTGAGACATTTGGAGGGAGCTATGAGAGTTAATCACATATGGTATCCCAACTAACATTCTTTACCACCTCTTCCAGCTAAATCATGGCAGAGTATTACATACATACCCAAGGTTATGATGCATCAAAAGTAAAGCTGCAAATCCCAACGGCTGGCAATTAGTTATGTTTGTTGGATTTAAGGAAAGGAACAGATATCACCTAAAAACTATTTGCATTTCAGTTAACACTCCAAATGATAAATGCTTGAGAAGGAAATTCTTAAGAGATTCTATAAATTGATGTAACTTTAAATGACAAGAGAAGTATTGTATTAACTAATTAGGCCAAGACAACATTTCTGTTCAGAATAGGATGGAAGAGTGTGAAGTAGGCTAGATCACAATGTTTTCCTATTAGTTAATTATTTGTTAGGAAGAAGTACTATTTCCTAACAGGTTTGCTTAATTTAAACATGTTCATGTACGAGCAAATTAGATTGCAGTGTAAAGATTTTTATATTAATCTTAGCCCAAGGAATCTTGGCATGTAAGGAAACAGTTTCCTCAGGACATGATTTACAAACAGGTGGCTTGCAGGATATGCTGCAGTCCATCCAGAATGAGTCTGGGGGGGATGTTACTACAATTGCTTATGGTTTACAAATTGAACTTTTGAAAAAACAGAAACTGATAGCTAGTATTAAAATTATGAGATTTCATACTTAAAAATACAGATTTTAAACATCTCTTCAAATAAAATAATATTTGGAAATGATCCTCCTGAAGTCCAGGATATTCCTGGCAGACTTTCCTCACTATAACAAAATAGTATGATACATAGATTGAATGGATCTACCCCTACATTACACATCCCTGGGTCCTTTGGCTTCATGGCAGTTTAGATCTGTGTTATGTCCTGGCTTTCACTCCAACCTGTATTTCAGACCTCCTCACTGACCCCTCTTCTGTTACACTTAGCCAGCAATGGTTCTCACAATCCTCTGGAGTACATGGTACTCCCTCTCTATCTCAGCTCTGGGCTGTTTGAAACTTTATCAAAGTCCAGCTCTAATGTGTAGACCTTCCAGAGAGTTTTTCTTCATCCTCACTTATATGAATTCCTGTCCTTAAGCCCTACTAGTAAATGCTTTTTTTCTTCATAACCAGGTAGTGCTCATAGTTCTCTAAAATAGATCATCCTGATTTGTTATCTTCTGCTTCCTCGAATTGGTCTTTAGCAGCCTAAATGCATGTTCAATGTCACATCTACCTCTTCTTTACCACAGTAATATTCAGACCAGTGACTTTCATACAACAGACACTCAATCACTACTTGATGAAATGGATTGTCAAAGACTTCAATATAAGGCTATTTGTTGCACTATTGTTGAAAATAGCAAAAACTGAAATCAATCAAACTGTCAATTAACTTTTAATAAGTCAATTACACTGCCTTCATACAACGGAATACTCTAAGTCTATTAGAAATGGTTTAGATCTATTTCTGGTGATGTTGAAAAATTATCAAGGCATATTACAAGATAAGAAAGCAATTGATGGGATCACCAAAAGAGAACATGACTACAATATTTGACAGACATGATAATCATAAAAATATCTAAAAGGTTAATTCATTTACTTCACAGATGATTATTAAATAGTTACTATAAGCCAGGAACCATTTGGAAAGGACTAAACGAGGCAAATTTTCTATGACATTGAAACTAACACTGTAGTACAAAGGGAGGTGGGAAAATGATATGTAGGATAAAAATAAGTATGACAAAAAATAAAGCAAGACATTGAACAATAAATAACAGAATTGACACAGAGAACATTTCTGTATTAAACAAGATGGTCAAAAAACTTGTCTTATGAGTAATTATCTTCCCTACAAACCTGAACACAGTGAAAGATAAAGTCGTACTGGAATCTGGCAGAAGAGGATCCCATGTAGAGAGAACACTAAGTGCACAGGTCCTAAGGCATAAGTATGCTGGGTATGATGGATGGAGTAAATAAAGAGAGGTATGGTGGGAGATGGGATCAAGAGTTAGTGTGAAATCACACTATTTAATGCCCTATGGTGGACTTCGGTTTTTATTCTCAGCAGAGCAAGAAGAATGGCAAATTTTAGAAAAATAATCAAGAGTTTAATAATCAACATTGTAAGTTTGAGAAGCCTGTTGAGTCTCCAGGTGAGAAACAGATAATTAGATATAAGGTCTAGAGTTCAGGGTCTGGTGCAATGGCTAACAGGTTAATCTTCCACCTGCCAATGCCAACATCCCATATGGGTGCCAGCTTCTGTCCCAGCTTTTCCAGTGCCCACTTCAGCTCCCTGTTGATGGCCTGTGAAAACTGCACCCACACAGAAGACCTGGAAGAAGTTACTGGCTCCCAGCTTCAGACCATCCCAATTCCGGCTGTTGTGGCCATTTAGGGAGTAAATTAGCAGATGGAAGATCTCTCCTGTCTCTATCTCTCCATCTCTCTCTAACTCTGACTTTCCAACTAAAATAAATAAATCTTACCAAAAAAATAGATATCTAGAGTTCAGGACTGCAACCTAAGTTATACTATAGATTTGGGATGACGTATAAATATTCTTAGACCATTTATTCGGTTTACCAGACTAATTTAAGTATGAATGTAGAAAGTTAGAGGCTTTGCAGTATGCCAAGTAGGAGGTCTAGGAAATTAGGGAAGGTAAAAAAAGTTTACTAGGGAGGCCATTGAAGAAGGAGACAAAAAAAATCATATAAAGGAAGCACAGTGAAGAAAGCTTGTTACTGTCAAAGAAGAAGAAGAGATAATCAGATTCTGCTGATATGCTGAGAAAGAAGAGGACCCGGAGTTGACCATCAAATTCTGTGATATGAAGCTTACTGGTGACCTGAATAAAAACAACCCTAGAGGAATGGTAGAGATGAAAGTCGGGGTAAATCAGGACCTCAAGGGAAAGGCTGACAGTGAGTTTATACAATCCTTTCAGACTTTTCAGAATTAAGAAGTATCAAACAAACTGAGAGGCGATCTAGAAATCAACTGGCCACATGTGCATAAAAACATCAATGCCTTGAAAGGCTGAAGAAATGCTACATATTAAAAAAGATCAAAGGACACTGCTAGATTTTATACATGATTGGTAACTGACCTGGAGTTAGTGGAGAAATTATCAAAAACATTATTAAAACAATTGATATAATTTGTATTCTAAACAGAACCATTATATAAAGGTAAATTTTCAAAATGTGATCAGTATATTTGTGGTTATGTAAAAGAATGTCCTTTTATAACGGAAGCTAGTGTACTGGAAAGTGAAGATGATCTGCAGTGTACATCTCTACTCCTTAATAGAAAGAGGACTCACAATGAAACTGTTCAATATACCTTGACAATAGGATCCTAGACTTTCTACCACTGCGTATACCTACAATGCCATGATAGAATTAAATAGCAGAATGTTGGACTTGTGACTCATGCTAAAGGACTATGTTATTGTAATAATATGGGGCAAAGCAATGGAGGAAGGGCAGAGAATGAGGAGGGAAGAAAGGAAGGTGGGCGGGGGAAATCCCAATACTTATAAAACCGTAACATAGAAAATAAGAATTTAAAAAATAAAGAAAAGAAAAACAATATTATTATTCCTAGAAAATACACAATTAACCAACTCAAAGTAAAGGGTTATGATAGATGTACCAATCAAATGACTCAGGAAAAGCCACAATGTGGAGCCAGAGGTATGATACAGCTGTTAGGCCATTGCCCATAGCACCACCGTTACATATGGGTACTAGTTCTTGTCCTCGCTGCTCCACTTCTAATCCAGCTCCATGTGAGTGGCTGAGAAAGGCTGTACAGGATGGTCTAACTAGCTGATCCCCTGAGACCCACATGGGAGACTTAAATGAACCTGCTGGCTTCTGGCTTCAGCTACTGTGGCCTCTAGCAGATGGAAGCGCTCTCACACTTTCTCTCTCTCTCTCTCTCTCTTGCTCTGTCTCTCTCTCACACACACACAGTATAACTTTCAAATAATTACATATATAAATATATATGTATATGTAAATAATAATAACAGAGAACATATACAGAGAATACACAATATATACATATGGAATCTTGGTGAAGAGGGCATATGAGAGTTTTTTGTATGACTATTTAAAACCTTCCTGTAAATTTGAAATTATTTTATAATGAAACACCTTGAAAATGTTAATGGTGGTTATTTTTGAGTAAAAAATCAATTTTTTCCTATTTTTTTGCTCAAAAACAAGCAAGATTCAATTGTGTAACAATGTGACTAATATTATTAAAATATTTTTAATAAGATACCCATTAGCCCTATGAATCACTCAAAATATTTTAATGATTTTACCCAATGTTAGTTTCATAAGAAATATTTATAAGATTTTTTGAAACTAAAAAATCTTTTATGACAGATCGTATGCAACATGTATCAGAGGGTCAAAGTTCAGGTAAAAAATGTTAACAAATTAGGATATTGCTTTAAGTTTTTACACTAATCATAATGAAAAAACAACAAATTAATTGTTAATTATAATTTTTTCATTTCTCAATTGGCACAGCCTCCTTGAGGGCTTTAAGTGTTGGCTTGACCATCCACGGAAGAGAAATCTTAAAAAGCAATTAACTATGCCCTTTAGTCTCCCTAAGAAATTTCTATAGGGAATCTGTGAAGGAAGGGGCAGGATTAGAATAATCATAGAAAATCACTTTAGTCAGATTCCCACCCCCTCTGGGGAAAATCTGGTTTATTATGTCTTGGCCAAAAGACAAAATTTGCCTTTATAACAACAGCAGATTTTTTTTTCCCACAGATACTCAATAGCACTTATTGATTAGCTGGCAGGAAAGGAAGGAAATTCAGTTTGAGAGACAACTTAATTTTGCAAAATCTACCAGGATTACCATCAATTCTCATTATTTCAAAATGTGGAATAACAAGCCTAGCATAGAGAGATTGAGTGGAGTTTTCCAAATGTCAATCCATCTAATAGCAAGTAAGCTATTTTGTTGACAATCAACCTTAGAGTACTTCATTGAATTCCCTTAGAAAAACAGAGAAAGAAATCAGGTAAAAAAGCTAAGTGATGATAATTTAATTCAATTCAACTAAATGATTTCAACTTGATCTTTAAATGTAGAATTATATTTTTTAACTATTGTAAACACTGTTTTGACAGTATTCTGCATAAATATCTACTTATTAATGCATGTCTGTCAATTTCAGATTCTGGTAGTATGGCACATAACTAACCTAACTGACCCCTTTTAAAAGATGTACTTTATTTATCTGAAAGGCAGAGTGAAATAAAGAGGTAGAGACCAAAAAATCCTCCACTCATTTACTCCCAAAATGACTACAAGAGCTGGGACTGAACTGGTACAAACTCAGAAGCCCGAGTCTCCCATGTGGGTTACAGGGGCCCATCTTCTGCTGCTTTCCCAGGCACATTACCAGGGGGCTAGATCAGAAATGGAGCAGCCCAAAACTAGAATGTATCCCCAACATGAGTGGCCAATAACCCACCGTATCATAATACTGGCCACTAAACTGATTATCTTCACTAGCACCAGACGTAAATAAATTCAAGTATCTATTTTAATTCACTGATAAGTTGGCAAGAAAATAAACTTATACAAAAGTCTAAAGTTAAGGGAAAATAAGAGCCCAACACAGTAAGCAAACAACCAAGTCAAGCTTTACTCTTGGGGCAGCTTCTGAGCACAGAAAAGCTTGTCCCTGCTTTTTAATAGCTTTACAAAGCATGAAAAAAGAAGCATTTTTTCCAAAATTGAAAAATCAAATAGGAGAACCCACACCTCTCAAAGAAACCATGGAAATGTACATTTTGGAAAGAAAAAAGAAATCTAAGCTTGGATCTATTTCTTAAAAAAATCTTTCGCACTAAAATAATATATCTTTTCATTGCATTTACACAAATTTGAAGATATTTAAGCACGTGTATCTGATGTCAAAAATTTACATGCCCAGCAGGTAAGCCAAAAATAGAACTTCATCTCTTACAATTAAAACATAAAACAGAGTATTTACACTTTACTTTTCAGGCAAAAGCCAAGGAAAAGCACCTAAAAACAGAAAAGAGAAAGTGCATACTATACCAAAAAAAGACTGAATTGCTACATGGCAGTTAGCCAAAATAATCATCTGAAAAAGATAACTTCTGCAACTGCACCAGCAAATCAGTCTAACCAAAGGTATGTGAGATTTTAACCATAACAAAAACCTATGAAACCCCACTGAAAGATATTAAATAAGAACTAAAGATATTAAATAAGAACTATTAATTAATAATAAAAGGATAAGTATCCTAATAGGAAAAAAATGAGCAACCTATTTAAACAATTTCTCTCATACTCGTCTTCAAAGACATAAAAATAATTCATTCTCTAGTAAAAGAGAAAACAGCTACTCGTACTATCTAAACTCATCAACACAGCAAAACTGTTCAACGTCCGGCACTATTCAGTTTTAGAATTAATATACAACTACAAAAATTCTTATCCATGGCTAGAAGAGGCACAAGTCAACATAAATAACGGAAAACATCTTAGCACTGTATAGTCATGATTGTGAAGTGTATAATCTCCAATCCAACTACTCTGTTCCTAAGTATATACTCTAAACCAGCGCCATCAGAGTTGTGGTGGCAAGAGAAATGTTCTATAACCTGAACGCAAACATGGAAATCATCTGTTGTTAAGCTCTGCAAATATAGCTACTGTGACAAAGGACAGTAGCCATATTTTAAGTAAATCTTTGAAAACATAATTTGTCCACTTCCATATTCAGAAAGATAAGTAATCACAGTTATATTTATAGCACATACAGTCATATTTACACTAAAATCCTGGAATGCACAGTAGAAAGAAGGCAAACTTACTGGCTGAAATCTGGAGTCCAGAAAACTAACAGTGAAAAACTCCCCAGGAGTTATTTTTGCATCTCATAAACTGGAATGTGGCAATTCAAAAATACTCAAAGAAGCAGACTAAGCAGAGCGAGGAGCAAAAACAAGTGTCCAAATCCTATTCTCTCTTGACAATGAACAAAGATAAGAGAAACCAGAAAACTTTTAGATACTATCTTCCCCACCTCAACCACATATCACTATGGCAGGAGGAGGAGGGGTTTACAGAGCAGAGAATGCTGTGGCTCTTATCTCCTCCCTCCCTAACATACACACACACAGACAGACGACTGTCCACCCTTTAAAGGCCATAAGAAATTACCACAACACCACTGGCAGTATGGTCTCAAAGAATGTTAAATACAGAACCAGGACATCTGGGTTCACTCAACAACAAGAGATGTTACTCCACTTTCCTACAAGGTTGGTGTCAGAAGAAGTCTAGTGGAGGGTCAGAATATTCATTCTCAGCCAAAAGTACTGAAGTAATGAAATTATTATTACCTCACATGGGGAGTCAAAATGTCACTCAACATCCATCAAGAATGAAAAACAAAGGGTCAACATGATAGTGCAGTGGGCCAATTCTTTGTAGCCCCAGCATCCCATAAGGTCAAATATTCTAATCTCAGCTACTTCAATTTTGATTCAATTATTGCTAATTCCTTGGGAGAGTAGTGGTTGATGACATTAAGCCACTGCACCGATGTGGGCGAACTGGTTGCGGTCATTTAGGGAATGAATTAACAGATGGGCAATCTCTTTCTCTGTTTCTCTCTTTCTCTGTTTCTCTCTTTCTCTCTTTCTCTCTCTCTCTCTCTCTCTCTCTCTCTCTCTTTCTTTCTGTTTCTCTCTCTTTCTCTTTCTCTCTCTCTTTCTCTCTCTCTCTCTCTCTCTCTCTCTCTCTCTTTCTTTCTGTTTCTCTCTCTTTCTCTTTCTCTCTCTCTTTCTCTCTCTCTCTCTCTCTTTCCCTCCCTCCTTCCCTCTCTCCCTCCCTCCCTCTGATTTTCACATAAGATAAATAAATATTGTTTTTATAGAGGATAAAAACCATTAGAGGTGTCAACAGACATTGAGTGAAGAACTTTGACTTCCATCTTTACCTTGTCGTAGCAAGACCATGACACACTTCTTCCCCAACCAAAGTGATATTGGAAAAAGTAAGCTGAAATTCAAGGTTTAAAAAAGACACAGAGACTAATGAAATAAATTATATGATGCAGGTCTTAAACAAAAGCCATTCATTAACAGAAGAATCTCAAGTTACATGAAAAAAAATAAGCAAGAGATGTCAAAGATGGCAGACATAGGAGAATTACCTAATAAATATATTAAAGCAACCATCATACTAATGCCTCAATAAAAAATTATAAACATGTTTGAAATAAAGGAAAAAATAAAGCTGTCAGGAAAGAAAACAAAATACTGAGCAAAGAAATAAGATGAAAGAATCAGAAGTAAATTTGAGAACCTAAAAGCATAATAGGCAAATAAAAAGATCAACGGATGAGCCAATATCACAATGGAGAGGGCAGAGGAAATAATTTATACAGTAAAAGACAAAAGAACATAAATTATCCAAGCTGAACAAAAAAGAAGAGATAAAGTAAATTCAAAATAGGAAAATAATCTCAAGTACCTTTGGAAACACTACAAAAGATCCAACAATCATTTCCCTGGAAGAAGAGAGGACAAAAAAAGTAAGAATAAATACTAGACTGAAGTAACAACTGAAAACTTGCCATATCTGGGAAGAGACAAAAACAATCAGACTGAAGAAGCTGGGCAAACTACAAACGAAGAAAGAAAGAGAAGAAATCATTGGAGAATATGATCACAATCAAATTAAAGAAAAACACTGGGCCCGGCGGCATGGCCTAGAGGCCATGAAAGCCTTGAAAGCCCCGGGATTCCATATGGGCGCCAGTTCTAATCCTGGCAGCCCCACTTCCAGCTCCCTGCTTGTGGCCTGGGAAAGCAGGTGAGAACGGCGGCCCAAAGCTTTGGGACCCTGCCCCCGCGTGGGAGACACGGAGGAGGTTCCAGGTTCCTGGCTTCGGATCGGCGCGCATAGGCCCGTTGCGGCTCACGTGGGGAGTGAATCATCGGACGGAAGATCTTCCTCTCTGTCTCTCCTCCTCTCTGTATATCTGACTTTGTAATAAAAATAAGTAAATCTTAAAAAAAAAAAAAAAAGAAAAACACTAAAAGCAACTAGAATTGTTCATAATTTGCCAAACTATTTTTAGGATAAAACAATTAGAATAATACCATATTTCTCTTCAGAGACCCTGGAAACAAGGAAAAATTACAGTAACATGTCTCAAGTACTGAAACAAAAGAGTTGTGAACTAAGAATCATACACCCAGTAAAAATATTTGTAAGGAATGAAGGAGAAATCAAAATAATTTCAAATGAAAGAAAAGAAACAAAATGTGGGAGCAGGACTACTCTAAAATAATAACAGAAAGAAGCTCTAAAGAAAAAAAAAATAATGCAGAAAGAAAGCTTGGAATATAAAGACATTAATAACACATCATTAAGATATTAATACTAAATTTTTAATGTTATTGATTTATTGATAGCATTCATTAGAGTAAATGCTCATATAATAGGCTTTTCATCACCCGTTGGATGCTATAAACTATATCTGCTAGTAGAAACAAAAAAACCACTATTTCATATTGTTCTAAAAATAAGCAAAGTAAACTTGAACAAACTCACATGAACAGGAAAATTTAAAAGAATGCAAAGAGATACCAAATTTTATAAATCATCTGAACTGATGAAATTATGACACCAGTAGAATACATACCTTCTAGGGCCCGGCGGCGTGGCCTAGCAGCTAAAGTCCTCGCCTTGAAAGCACCAGGATCCCATATGGGCGCCGGTTCTAATCCCGGCTGCTCCACTTCCCATCCAGCTCCCTGCTTGTGGCCTAGGAAAGCAGTCGAGGACGGCCCAATGCATTGGGACCCTGCACCTGCGTGGGAGACCCGGAAGAGGTTCCAGGTTCCCGGCATCGGATCGGCGCACCGGCCCGTTGCAGCTCACTTGGGGAGTGAATCATCGGACGGAGGATCTTCCTCTCTGTCTCTCCTCCTCTGTGTATATCTGGCTGTAATAAAATGAATAAATCTTAAAAAAAAAAAAGAATACATACCTTCTAAACAGTAATCAAGTAAAACGATGCACAGATATATTAATAATAGTATCGACTGCAGAGACAATGAAATGATCAGTAACATGTAATCACAGAAAGGCCCATCCAACAAGAATACATAGTGATTTCAACTGTGAATATATCAGCAGAGCCACAAAATGCATTATATAGGAAATAAAAATGGGCAAATCCACAATGGCAGCTGGAGATTTTAACACCCTTAGTCAACAGCTGAGAAAATCAGATAACAAATTACAAATATATATTTGCATATAGAAAAAAATTTTAAAAATAAGGTATACGTACGACCAAAAAAATAATAATATATATGCCCTTAATAGGTGAATTTAACCTTGGTCTATTAGTTTAACTGGCTAGAAAGTTCAGCTTACACAAGCTTTAAATGTTTATAGTGATATTATACCTAAGATACTAAATCTTTGCTCCTAGTCTTCTCCACTCATTTCATGCTACATACGGGGGGGGGGATCATACTCACACGTTTGTGTGTGTGTGTGTGTGTGTGTGTCTTCATTAATGCACTGTTGAATAATTTTAAGCAAATACAGGCAGAAAAATGATATGGGGAACTCAGTGCAATACTATAACATTTTTCTGACTACATAAAACAAGATCTAGCTTGAGGAAGGAAATGCTATTTTGCGTTGTGACTGAAAAAGAGTAGGATTTCTGAAATGAAATACTTAACAGATGCATCATGTGAAAAGGGTTGGGCAAACATCTTCTCTCTAATTTTTGGAAGGTGAAAACTCAACTTTTTCTGCTTGTTTGGAAAAAAAAAAAAAAGAAAACTGCCTAAGCAACAACAACAGATTGAAAAAGTAGTCTGCTCTCCCAAAAAGCAAAACACTCTGAAAAGACAGAACTAGCTGGCCGTTGGTGTAATTAAGCAATGATTCCATCCACTGGCAGCAATAGCATCATATTTCCTGCCGATCAAATTTGTAATATTTCTGAGAAAAAAAATCTTAGGTGTTGTATATGCATATTCATATAATTAAAATAACTTGATTCGTTGGCACTCAAGGTCTGGAAGAAGATGGTTGAGGAATAAAGGGAGTAATACCACCAGGGAATAAAGGAAAAAGCTCAGCATCAGGTGCACCCAGGAAGTGAAGCAAAAACACAGATCAGGTCAGTGGGTAGAGCACAAAGAATAGTATGTTAACAATACAGATGTGTTTTGAAAGAAGTCTTTTGTACTCAGGTTCCTGCAGTAGGAACCTGAAAATGCCTGATCCAGATGGTAGAGAATGCCATGCCTGCCAGTGCGGAGCTGAAGGTGTGTGTGGATACAAGCTGGCTGGGATTCCGGCCAGGGAGACAGCAAGCAGTGAAGCTGGAACTGAGAGGGAGGCATCTGATGTAACTGAGGTGCCCTTCAGATGAGGGCAGCAGCTTGCAGAAAAGCAGTGGGATGATCTGGACCTTCCTTATGGCCCCTCCAGCTCCACTCTCCACTTTCTCAAACGTTTGACTGATGGAGGAGACATCATATTTTTACTTCCCAGCTCCTTCCCTGCCAGGCTAAGAGGCAGCAAGAACTATGTTCTTCTTCCAAGGCCACTGCCACCCCTCTTACTAGCCATGGGCTGCTTCCACAGTGTTTGCTTGTTTCTCTTGACACTGCCATGCACATGTAATGTTCCACTCCTAAAACCCAGCTCAGTTCTCCCATTTGAAGAATTGGTCCGTGCCAGGATCCTACCACAGGCAGTGTATTTGTCTCCAGTAAATAACTTCCAGAAAGACAAAATGAAGAGGAGGAAAGAGCAATGACAACATGCTGCTTGCGGTCTTTGGCTGTCCTCTAGGAAAGCAGTGCTGCCACCGAAGCCATCTGGCTTAGGTTACGGTGTTGCACAAATTAAGAAAATGACATTGGGTGTCATTGGGAACTTGGAGAAGGGAAGCAGTATGAAGTCACGGAAAGAACAGGCTTTGAAAGTCATACACACCTGGATCTGACAGTACCTATGTACCCCAGAGAAAGTGACTTAAATTTCTGAACCTCAGATTTTTTTATCTGTTAAGGAAAAAAAAAATTTTGATGTGATAGTCAACTATTAAGATAAAAAAAAAATACATGACATCTAGGAAATAATCCAGAATATTGTAGCTCTGGGTCAATATTAGTTTCTTTTTTTTTTTTTTTTTCTGTTACTTGTTTCCAGGCAAGAGGAAAAATCATGGATGGCCAAAGCATGGGAAAGTAAAGGTTCTTGTTAAAGTAATGGTTAAAATCAATAATTCAGAGGAAAACTGTGACACAAAAGAGGGGTTATGGTTACCTTCAACTTTCAAAAGGAAAAGGTAGACTGCTGGGGTCTGAGCAGTAGGTGTGAATAACACAAAGGTGTGAAGAGAACAGCTCCCCCACGTGGCAGGGCCCAGCGGATTTCTCTCTGACCACCTTGACACAGTCTCACCCTCTTTCGCATGGACACTCAACCACCCCACTAAGAATTTTGTAATCTATTGAGGCATTGTTTGCCCCTGTGAGATGGCTTTTGCAACCAACGTGAGCTTGAGAGTTAATGTTATTGATAATGTCTTGGTGAGTGGGCCTTTAACTGCGCACAGCACAATTAAACCCATGCCATTTCTGAACACCATATTGTGTGCCTACCCGTTGCCCTGAAATCTGGCCCAGACATACAGCATGCCCTCTGGAAAATGGCTTGGTAAGAATTTTACAAACTACTGGAAGTGATGGGAGTATGAGCTGAAACTACTATGGCAAAAATATAGTTACTGTGACCCTAAAGGCTATCCTGCCATGGCAAAAGAAATACAGTTACTGTGACCTTAAAGGTTAGCCTGTCCTTGCAACTCTTTTTTACTTTTCTGCTCACTGAAGCACATATCACTGCCAAGTTTTGGAGATTGGGAGCACAGTGGCTAGAAATATCTCTGAGTCAATAATGTCTTCAAGTTATCTGAATTGTTATTTGATTCATTACTGTTTAAGTATCAAGCAGCATGGCAGTTGCAGTGCAAAGAAAGGGGTACTTAATTTTACATGAAACCGTGGCACTGTGTTTCAGGTGGCCACCCCACCTCAGCAGCCAAGTAGAGTTTCTGACGCTCCACATCATCGCCAGCATTGGGTATTGAAGTGCTTCCAATTCTGGTCACTCGGACAGGGATATAATATTACCTCATTGCTGCCTTGTTTTTCAGTTCTGCAACGACATAAGGTGTTGAATACCTTTTCGTTTGCTCACTTGCTATCTTAGTTGAAGGGATGTATTCTGGCCTATTATTTTTTAGTTGAGGTTTTTTTTAATTCTATATTGTTGAACCTGAAGAGTTACTCTTTCTTTGAAATACCAGTTCTTGATCAGACAGGTCTTTAAAAATATTTTCTACAAACACATGCCTTACACTTTGATTCTCTTGGCACTGGTTTTCACATAGAGCTCTTATTGCTTTATTAATGAACTGCAGGTTATCAAATATTTCTGTCATGTGTCATGTCTTAGTCTAAGTCTTCTAAGTCTTTACCACACACACAACATATTTCCTCCTGATATCTTCTAGGAGTTTGCAGGGGTTTTTTTTCTTAATATAATTATTTGGGAGGCAGGTACACAAAGAGAGAAGGGGGGATCACATCCAGGAGTTCACTACCAAATAAGACCAAGGCAAGAACAAAGCTAAGAATCAGAAATTACCACATGGGTGGCCTGGATTGGAGTCAGGAGTCTAGCATAGTTACAGACAGGAGTTCGAGCCAGAAATCAAACTCAGATATGATGACATGGATGTGTATGTTCTAGCTAGTATTCTAATCACTAGGTCACTTGTCCACCATACAGTTTTAAGTTTATGTTGTACATTTAGGTCATTGGTCCACTGAGAGACAATTTTTTTAAAGGATTCGGGGCCTGGGCTTGGCGGCGTGGCCTAGCGGCTAAAGTCCTCGCCATGAACGCACCGGGATCCCATATGGGCGCCGGTTCTGATCCCGGCAGCTCCACTTCCCATCCAGCTCCCTGCTTGTGGCCTGGGAAAGCAGTTGAGGACGGCCCAAAGCTTTGGGACCCTGCACCCGCGTGGAAGACCCGGAAGAGGTTCCTGGTTCCCGGCTTCGGATCGGCGTGCACCGGCCCGTTGCGGCTCACTTGGGGAGTGAAACATCAGATGGAAGATCTTCCTCTCTGTCTCTCCTCCTCTCTGTATATCTGGCTTTCCAATAATAATAAAAATCTTTAAAAAAAAAAAAAAGATTCGGGGCCTGTCTATATCCCTTTTTTGCATTTTAAGGAACTTATTAATACTTTAAATCATCAGTGTTATAGCAAATGCATAGTAATGACTATAATACAATTCTCATCAGTGTGGTATTAATACAAGGACATATTCAATGCTCTTCACAGAATTTTAAGAATATAGCTATACTTCCCCCCAATCCTCCATTCCTCCTTATCACTCTCCTTCTTCCTTTTCTTACTTTTTCCTTCTTCATTTGTTAGTTTTTGAGATAATATACTCTGAATTTACATGATAGTCAAAAGCTTTATGTTCCACTAAGTAAAAATTTGAACAAAAGTAAAATAACCACAAGTCAGCAGAGATATAAGCAAAGTCTACAAACAATAATCAAATTCAAAGATGATGATTTAACTCAAATACAGTAAATTTTAAAATAATCACAGATTACTACAATTATAATAGGATATCACTATTGTCCTTGGTTTGAAAAACAAATTAAACAAAGTTTGACAAAACTATTGTGACTACACATCCAGTGAGAGATTGTAGAGAACTAGCATAATTTCCTCCTTAAAGGTTTTACAGAATTTAGTAATGAATCTATCTGGGCCAATTTTGAAAAAAGTTATTTCTTACTGAATCAATTTATTTTTTAAGATTAATTTGTTTCAAAAGCAGAGTTGCAGAGAGATAAAGATACAAAGGTTTCATCTATCAGCCAGTACACGTTTCACATGGGCATAACAGCCAAGGCAGAGCCAGGTTAAAGCTGGAATCTGGAAATCCATCCAGGTTTTCAATGTGGTGGCAAGGAACCAAGCACACAGGCCATCTGATACTGCTTTCCCAGTCACAGTAATAGGAAGCCCCATCAGAAGTGAAGCAGCCGTGGACCCACCCCTGGAAACTCTGACCCCATTGGATGGTTTAGAAGGGCCGGTGGAGTCTATGCAGGAGGCATGACAGTCTATGGGGCGCGCTGGGCTGACCCAGAGCAACCTCTGGCATACTTAACACTGGCTGGCAACAGGCCTGGTTGGGGAGCGTGGGGGAGGCCCTGGCTGCGTGGAGCCTACCACCAAGGGGCACAGGAACTGGAGGGGGGCTGAGTTCTGGTCGGGTCACAGTTGTAATCCCTTGGCACAAATATCGATTCGGACTTGATGCACCATGCTGGATTAGACCGCAGCACAGTTTGGTGTTCCGGAGGACCAGGATAGATGTGGGACGGCTCGGCTAGGCCTCAACCCCAACTGAGCCTTGTATGAGATATATGTGGGTATGGACGAGCCGTGGCTGGACTGAAACTCTCAACAGCAGGAACCAGAATGGAATGAAGAGCTGGCCGAAGGACCTGCTGTTACGCGTGAAGCCCGACACCAGGAAGGAGTCGGAGGGAGGAATCTGAACAGTTCCTCTGACAGGACACTGACCCTACAAATAAACACAGGAAGCATGGAGGTAAACAACCCAGAAGAGGCTTTGGAATGTGACCCACTGGCATACACTTGGCTCGGGTTGGGGCAGAGCAGGCTGAGTCAGTTCACGTCATCCACTGGCAAGCCCAAGCGCTGAAACTGTGTGGGGGCCTGGCCGGGTTTGTTCGTGATAAAAAAAAAAAAAAAAAAAAACAGTACAAAACACAAAATGCCAAAGCGAAATGGCCTGTGCCAGTAGGGAATGCAAACACCTGACCAGCACACCTCCCACTGGTTTAGTTGAGGGACAAGAGTGTGATGGGCAGAGCCGGGGGGAGCTGCGACACTCATTGGTTCCAATGGAGGTCGGGGCTCAGAATAGAACCAACCCAAGGGGTAAAACCACCAGCTGATCGGAGTGATGGACGGTGGCGGGCACTGTGCTTACTAGTAGTACATGTAGGAGCCTGGACTGGGAATGCCTCAAAGTTTTTTTAGGGGATTCCCCTGAACAAAATGGAGGAATCAAAGCATTAACCAAGAAAAGATGGAAGATGGAGTAGATCAATCAACCACCTCAGCTATATGCATCCAGCGGAAAACTGGACAAGGGGAAACTCTAAGATAGACTATGTCAATCAGTGGACTCTGCACCAGCCTCATCATACCTGGACTGTTGCTGATGATATGTTGGAGCTTCTAATTGATCGAGGTGACGCTCTGCTGGCTCTACCTTCAAACCTGAGAGGGCCTCCCCAAGAGGCCATTGAACTTGAACTGGACAAGTGGGATGCTGGACTCTATATGGTGTAAACTTTTAATTAGGGAATCTCAACGGAACCTGAGCTGTGGTTATGCATCAAGGTGAAGGAATTCACCATGGGGGAAGGGTTTGGGGTGAAAGGGGTGGGGGGAATCCCAGTACCTATGAAATTGTGTCATGTAATACAATGTAATTAATGAATAGATGAATATATATATATAAAAAAATAAATAAATAAAAATTAAAAAAAAAAAGAAGTGAGGCAGCCAAGCCTCAAAGCGACAGCATATGGGACCCTGGTCTTACACCACAGTCAAGCACCTGAACCACTGTACCAGCTCTATTCAATTTCCTTCATAGATACTGGAATATGATTGCCTATTTCCTCTTTTTTTTTTTAAAGATTTATTCATTTTATTACAGCCAGATATACACAGAGGAGGAGAGACAGAGAGGAAGATCTTCCGTCCGATGATTCACTCCCCAAATGAGCCGCAACGGGCCGGTGCGCGCCGATCCGATGCCGGGAACCTGGAACCTCTTCCGGGTCTCCCACACGGGTGCAGTGTCCCAAAGCTTTGGGCCGTCCTCAACTGCTTTCCCAGGCCACAAGCAGGGAGCTGGATGGGAAGTGGAGCTGCCGGGATTAGAACCGGCGCCCATATGGGATCCCGGGGCTTTCAAGGCGAGGACTTTAGCCGCTAGGCCACGCCGCCGGGCCCACCTATTTCCTCTTAATGTTATCTCTGGTAGATTTTATATTTCAAGGCATTTGTCGATGCAAAATCAAATCTGTGGTCATAAAATTGTTCATAACATTATTTTATCATTCTTAAAGATTTATTTATTTTCATTGGAAGGGCAGATATACAGAGAGGAAGAGTTACAGAGAGGAAGATCTTCTGGCTCTTGATTCTCTCTCCAAGTGGCCACAATAGCCGGAACTGAGCCAATCTGAAGCCAGGAGCCAGGAGTTTCTTCTAGGTCTCCCAGGAGGGTGCAGGGTCCTGAGGTTTTGGGCCATCTCCACTGCTTTCCCAGGCCACAAGTATGGAGCTGGATGGGAACTGGGACTGATAGTATTAGAACCAGCACCATACAGGATCCCAGTGCATGCAAGGTGACGACTTTAGCTGCTAGGCTACCGCACCAGGCACTATTTTATCATTCTTTAATTAACCAGGGGTTATTTAGTTTTCCCGCTTTTATTTCTGGACATTAATTATTTGTGACATTTTCTTAGTTATCCTGTGTAATATTAATTTTACTTATGTTTTAAATCAGCTTTTGGGTTCACCAGTTTTCTCTACTAGTCTCCTGTTTTTCAGTTTGATTAAGTTTTGGAATTTTTCTTAAGCATACCTTGCATTTAATTTGTTCTTCCTTTTCTGATTTTTTAAAGTGGAGTCTAAGGTTATAGGTGTTAGGTATTTATTCATTACAAATATATGTGTACACTGCTAAAATTTTCCCTTTCACTATTGTTTCCACATTCCACAAATTTTAAAAGTTGCATTTTCATTTGCTTCAAAATTTTTTTTCTCTTGAGATTTCCTTGGACCCATGTGTTATACAGAAAATTTCTGGTTGGTGTCCAAGCATGTGGAGATTTTCTACCTATGATTTTGTTACTGATTTCTATTTTAACTCCATTATAGTCCAAAGGGAAACACTGTATGATCTTAGCCTCTTTCTGTAACACTGGCAATCCCATATGGGAACTACATTATATCATGGCTGCTTCACATCCAATTCAGTTCTCAGCTTATGGCCTGGAAAAGCTCAAGTCCTTGGGCCCCTGAACACCCTTGTGAGATCTGGGAGAAACTCCTGGCCTTGGATTGGCCCAGCTCCAGCCACTGCAGACATTTGGGGAGTAAACCAACAGATGGAAGATCTCTCTCTCTCTTTCTGTGTGTGTATGTGTGTGTGTGTGTGTGTGTGTGTGTGTGTCTTTCCTTCTCTGTGTAAAATCAACCTTTCAAATGAAAATACATAAACACTTTTGGCAAAAAAAAATTGTTCTGAGTTCTTTGAAATTTGTAGTTATTTGAGAATTAGAAAGAGAAAAAGCACTGTCTTCCACTGATTCATTTCCCAAAGGCCCACAGCAGGTAGAACTAAAGCCAGGAACTAGGAAGTCAATCCAAGTTTTCCAAATGGGTCACAAGAACCAAATTACTTGAGCACCACTGATTTCTCCCAAAGGCTCCATTGGCAAAAACCTAGAGTCAGAATCCACAGTCAGGAACAGAACCCAGGCATTATGAAAAAGGCCATAACCATTCTAACTAGAACCTTAACCACAAGGCCAAATGCCCATTCCTTTAACTTTAAATTACTCTTTTTTCCCATTTTGCCCAAAGAACTTTATACATGAAGAATCAAAGAGTTGGGTTCTAGCAATATTTTAGCACATATAAAAATTAACTTCTAACCACTAAATTAAAATGCATTATTCCATTAAGTTGCACACTTGCAGTGGATATATGTGTAGTACTCTGAGAAATGTAGCACTAACTCAAGGGATGATCACAACCATGAGAGAGGACTATAGATTCTCAGCTCCCTTAAAACCAGTCATTGTAACCCTTCATCTTTCCTGCTCTAACATGAGTTAAATACTCAATGATTCTAACATTGAAACAACATGAAAAATGAGACTGGTTTCTCCAACTGAGTAGGTCACATAATTATCATTACACCCAAATTTGGGGAAGAAAAAAAATGTACTGACTTTACAAGGTACATTCCCAATAGGCCAGAGAATTCAGCCATCTGCTCACCAAGTGAGGAGGGTAGGAACACATGTCCATTTCTTGTGAGAAGTTTCAGAACTCTAACTGAAAAAGAAATCTGCTGCTTTTCATTCCTTTTATATATATATATATGAGAGTGAAACTGCCTACACTGATGACTGAGGGTATTTTTTATTACTGAATGCAGTCATATGAAAATCAATGGACATGATATAAAGAGGCCAATCCATTTGAATCCTACCTTAAAGTCTTGCTTTATTTTTCACTTCCATTAAAGGTGTCTCAGAGATGTGGAGGAGAAAAAAAAGAAGTGAAAATTTGAATTCTCAGTAAATCGTACAGAACTTGAAAAATGGAAATTCTCTCTATAACTGCTCTTTGCAATACTAAAGAATGAGCAGATGAACGATTATAAGAAAATAAACACACCAATAAAGCTGGTCAAGTGTTACCACCATCGTTAAAGCCAATCAAAATCCGTGAAAACTATGTAAAGGCATGCTTCTGAAAACTGAATGACTGAACACTGGTTCCTTATAAAAAGTAACCAGGGGAACCTCTATAAATACATCACGCTTTTAAATTAGCCCTAATATAATGAATGCCAAATTTCTACCTTTTTAGGCTATTTTATTTCAAAATATGTGATGAATGTTGCAATATCACTTTTTACTCTGGTACAGGAAAATATTACTCTCTATAGACATTGCAACATAAAACAAAAAATGTTTTTATCATCAGTAGCAATGCTGTGACAAGCCTGACAAATGTTGAGGTTAAGATTCCTTGGGGTTTTGGCATCCCTTCACACTTATTTTCAAGTTACTAATAGATTCTGTAGGTTTGATTAGCCATCACTTAAGAGTGGCATTTAGTCTGAAATGACAGAAAAGCAAAATGCTCTTAAATGTCCAATTTTTCTCTTTTCCCTGACTGAGCCGCTAATGACTGAGAATAATATCTTTTATTCATGTTGTCTGTGCAATGAAATGGTCACTGCCACAGACGGATACCAAGCACAGATGTTTGCATTTAACACTCAAAAAAAAATACTTTACAGAACCTAGTAGTTCTCTTTTTCTTGTTTCTGTTTTGTTTTGTTTTCTTCTGTTTTCCTAGAGAGATCTGGATTTGCAGATGAATTGTTTCAATTGAATGTGCCTCAAGTATCTTCTATACAAAGTCTTCGGTATATTTAGATACAAATGAATTCACTTAGAGGCTAATTACTGCATGAAATATCAATGCATGATTTCAGCGACTGTTTCTGCAAGTAGAGAGATTTATTCTTTCTAAGATTTTTTTTTAATTGGAAAGGCAGATTTATAGAGAGAAGGAGAGACAGAGAGAGAAATATCTTCCACCCACTGCTTCACTCTGCAAGTGGCTGCAACGGCCAGAGCTGAGTCAATCTGAAGTCAGCAGCCAGAAGCTTCTCCCGGGTTTGCCAGGTGGGTGCAGGGTCCCAACACTTTGGGCCATCTCTCCTCTGCTTTCCCAGGCCACAAGCAGGGAGCTGGATGGGAAGTAGAGCAGTGGGACATGAACCAGTGCCCATATGGATTCCAGTGCATGCAATGTGAAGCTTTAGCCACTAGGCTACCGCACACGGCCCAAGAGGGAATTCTAAAACAGTATCATTCAGGAACCTAGGTGTCAACAGTTAATAACAAAACAAACTTAGGCTTTCTAAACTGCATTTGAAAGTCATGTGATTGGGAATGGCACAGTAGCCTAGTGGCTGAAGTCCTCACCTTGCATGCACCGGAATCCCATATGGGTGCCAGTTCATATTCGAGTTGCTCTACTTTCCTTACAGCTCCCTGCTTGTGGCCTGCAAAATCAGCAGAGGATGGCCCAAAGCCTTGGGACCCTGCACCCACATGGCAAACCCAAAAGAGGCTTCTAGCTGCTGACTTCAGATCAGCTGAGTTCTGGCCATTGCAGTGACTTGGAGAGTAACCAGCGGATAGAAAATCTTTGTCTCTACTCTCTGTAAAATTTGCCTTTCCATTAAAAAAAATAAATGTGTATAATAAGTGAAAAGAAAGTCAAATGATCTTATTTGAAATACCAGCTATACACATTAGGAATTTCTGGATGATTCCATGAATTTTGAGACATAAACAACTACCTCAGGTCTCTCAGAGGTTTTTTAATAAGATGTATTTATTTTTATTGGAAGGGCAGATATACATAGAGGAGGAGAGACAGACAGGAAGATCGTCCGTCCAATGATTCACTTCCCAAGTGACTGCAGTGGCCAGAGCTGCGCCGATCTGAAGCCAGGAGCCAGGAGTTTCTTCCAGGTCTCCCAGGTGGGTGCAGGGTCCCAAGACTTTGGGCCATCTCCACTGCTTTCCCAGGCCACAAGCAGGGAGCTGGATGAGAAGCAGAGCTGCCGGAATTACAACTGGTGCCAACATGGGATCCTGGAGCATGCAAGCTGAGGACTTTAGCCGCTAGACCACCATGCTGGGCCCTGAAAGTTAATTCTTACTGTTTTTCATCTTTTAGCATGTTTTTTTTTTTCCATTTCCAGCAGTTCCAGAGAAACAACATGTATCTCAAAACTTGTATAAATTAATGTTTACCAGCATCAAAGCTAATAATTCAATTAGCCTCAAAGGTATAAGGAATCAAAATGGCAAAATAGGGTAAGGACATGTTCAAAGAGATGGAGAATTAGCGGGCAGATGCCAGGAAATGGGAGAGGACAAGCTCATGGCAGAGGAGAACCTGCAGACTGATGGACACAGGGAAGCAGTAGAGACAATGGAATAGTGTTGCAGTGACCAGATACCTAATGTGAGTCAGCAATTAGCGATCCAAGCTCCATCTGCAGCCAGAGTTCCACCAGCAGCCAGATGAGAAGGGGAGTTACTCAGGAGGTAAATCCAGGCTGTACTCCTGATCTGTTTGATTTGACCAGGAACACAGACAGAGCAGCAAACCTCAGGCAGGCAGTGCAGGAACAGGGTGGATTTCACAGCCCAGAACCCAATAAAGGCCACATCGGGCACCATTTTGTGTAATGAGGCAAAAGCTATACAGCTAAAAGGACAACAGCAAGCTGTGCATGAGTTAAGCCGGGAGTGAATTCACTTCCAGCTAAGTGTATTGCGCTAGTTCCACAGGAAAAACAGTGCCATTGTGGCAACCTACAGGTTCCACACAAAATAGGTCCAGGACTCCACCAGTTCCACGTCAGGTAACATTTTATACAGTGTGGGAAAGGCTGTGCAACTGGAAGCTGTGGGACTTAGATCATGCACTAAGCTGGAACAAATTCACTTCCAGCTCAGTGTATGTCATTGGTCCCACAGGAAAATAATACTGACTTTGGTATCCTACTAATCCCACCCAAAATAGATCCAGGTGGTCCTCAGACCTAATGGCCAACAAGTTCCAGCAAGATCAACAACCCAGCTATTTAAGACACCCAGTGTTTTTTTAATACTGAAAACTGCTCGAACCGCAAGTGAGACAAAAGGCTGTACAGGCAATGCTGTGGTCACAGCATGGGATCACAGGAGGTGGAGAGAGGTAAGCCAGGAGCTGGGGCTACAGAGGCTGTGGTGCAAGTCTAACACAAGAGTTCAGGCCTGAAACTTGCTGTAGTGGGTGGCATAAGTGACTACAAATGAAAAAGTGGGTACAAAATGCAATCAGTAAAACTGAACTCCAGACCTGTGGGTAACACAGCTTAGAAACTCGCCCTACAGAGAAGACCCTGCTAACGAGAAGTACAATGACCAAAAGCAAAAGAAGAAACAGAGATACAATAAATATTGCTGAAGACTCTCCTACAAAGGACCAAAAGTTTTTGCCAACCTCAGAGTTAACTGAGGAATACATCAAGGAAATGGGAGATACAGAATTCAGAAAAATTGTTATACAGCTTATCAACAATGAGGAGTACATACAGGAGTTCAAGGAATATGTCACACAGGAAATAGCAACACTGAAATAAAATCAAGCAAAATTTTTAGAAATGCATGAAACAAAATGGAGCAAATTTAAAATTCAGTACAAAGCGCAAGGCAGAATGAATGAATCTTAGAATTGGAAGATATTTCTTTTCACAGTGGGGGAAACAATCAAAAAGCTGGAAGTGCAGTTGGGTCAAGCTAAAAAAAAAAAAGGATTCAAGAATTAAAAGACACAATTAAAAGGCCAAATGTAAGAGTTACAGGAGTTCCAGAAGGCACTGAAAGAGAAGTTAGGTTTAAAGACGTACTCTATGAAATAAACAAAAATTTCCCTAGTACGGAGAAAGTTAAACATAAGGAAACAATCCTGAAATGTGCATGTGAAAAAAAACAATTGACATATAGAGTAACCCCAGTAAGACTTACAGCTGACCTCTCAGAGGAAACTTTACAAGCCAGAAGAGAATGGAGTGACACATTCCAGACTCTAAAAGCAAAAATTTGTTGGCCCAGAATAGCATACCTTTACTTTCCTTTGTCTCTGAAAATAAAATAAAATTCTTCTACAGCAAAGAAAAGCTCAAAGAATACACTTCTTCCAGACCTGTCCTACAAATGATACTTAAATATATTCTTTTGACACAAGTAATAGCACCTATCAAAATCAAAAGCAAATGTGGAGAACATCCCAGTAAAATGTAAGCAGAAGACTAAGTCAAGCAATAAACAACCCATTGCTATATGACAGAACTAAATTACCACCTATCCATATTAACCCTGAATGTAAATGGCTTAAACTCATCAATCATACATCATAGATTAGTGGACTGTATCAAAAAACAAAGTCCATACATCTGTTGCCTACAGGAGACACACCTTACCAACAAAAATCAGCAGAAACTATATCTCCTGGATTTTGATGTTCCTATTTTCATTTCTTCCCAAAACAGTTTTTTTTCTTCTCCTTAAATTCCTCACTGACTCATAAGTCACACAGTAGCATTATTTTCTTCAAGAAATGTTCTTGATTTTCTTTTTCATTTCTTCAGTGACAGTAGTCATTCAGTAGCATGTTATTTAACTTCATGGCATTATAAATTTATGTTTTTCTTCCTGTTGTGGATTTTGTTTTGTGGCTTTTAAGGGGATATACAATAACTGTGTAATACAGACTATTGTGTCCAGAAGTAAGGACACAATAAAGTATGCATCTCTACTTCCATATCAAAGATAGACTCCCAATGAAACTGTTAAATATACCTTGACAAAAAGATGCTGGACTTTGCCATTGTCCATGCCCCCAATATCAGGATACACTTAAACAGCAGAATGATGGACTTACAACCATTTTTGAACTATACTATTGTAATAATATAGCAAAAATAAGTTGGAAAGAAGAGGAGACTAATGGAGGAGGTATGGGAAACCCCAGAGCCTATGGAATCGTATCATAAAATAATACAAAAACGAAAGAAAAAAAAACAGTGATTTTTCTTTCCCAAACCAAGTACGGATCTCACCTTTGCAATCTGTCTGAAATCTGTGAAGGAAATTGCAATGGTATGGAAAAATAGTTTCTCCTAGGTTGCAGCTCCAGCCCAAATGAACAATTTATAATTAACTGATGCCTAAGTTTATATTCAGAGTTGACATATATATCCTTCCTGTTGTCTCTGCTTTCAAAATATACCAATAAGGGCAGGTGTAGTGGTAAAAATGCCCCCTTTAAATGTTCAGGTCCCACAGAAAAGTACCTGCATTTATCTTTATTCTGGCTCTTAACTCTAACTTTCCGCAAATGTAGACCCTGGGAGGCAATGTCTTAAGTAATTAGGTTCCTGCCACCCAGAGGGGAACTAGAATTGAGATCCCAGCTTCTGTCATTGGCTTGAACCAATCTCATTTACTGCATAAACTTGGAAGTGAACCATCAGGTGGAAATATTCTCCTTGTTCCCCAAACCAGCTCTCCCTGCAACTCTGCCTCTCTAAAAATTTTTCAATATTTTAATTAAAACCACAGCTGGTACAAGCTGCCATCCTGTCTATCTTGGATAAACGTTCAAGTATCTTAATGGGTGTCCATCGCACTGCAAAGACACCCGCTTCTTCTCTGAGCTGCTCTCCTACCGACCTCAACCTACTTCCCTGGACTCTACTGATTTCTTGCTTCCCAGCTTTCCTCAAAAAATGGGGACATTCCTGTCTCTCCTCAGGACAGTCCCTCAGAGTTCCTCTCTTTTGAAGATATTCTTATGGCTTAACCATGATACTTTTTTGTATCTGCTTGAACCATATGCTTGATTTGGTTCCATGGTGTGTACCACCTGCTGAAATCCCACACAACTGCTCATCTACAATGTTTGTTCACCTCCACCTCTTCATGAGAGCCGGGATCAGAGCCTATCCATGTTGTTCACTAATTTATTCAGTGTCTAGAACAACGACTTGTACAGAACAGGTTTTTCAATAAATACTTACGGACAGAATTGAGTAAATGCTCTAGGTCTCTTACTAAATTTCTACCACTTTAGAGTTGATTAGCCAATCCAAAACACTCCTGTTTGTCCCTAGTCACAAGTCTACTACTATGCTCAATTTTTATTCAAATTGCAGAAAGGAGTACTATATTTTTCACTCTTTTATTTATTTTTACAGTATCTGCTTCCCAACGCAATGCTGTAAATGCTCCATTGAGGTCATGATCTCATCTATCCTCACGGTATTTAGCCTGTGCATTCTACAATGGTGCATCACAAGTAGTTTTTAGCATAAGAGTGTAATGAAAGAAGATATTCCTCTGTATATGATACTTTCATGTTAAATTCTGAGGAAGATGCTGTCACTTTTATTCCATTTATGAGGATGCCAGAGTTAAGGAAAGAGAATAACTTGCCTAAAGTCACTTCTAAAGTAAATCACAAATCCTAAGGCAACTCTCAATCTAATCTTTTCATTTCATTGCTCTACTGCAAAACCAGCTATAAGAACAATAGGTAGGGTCCCTTTGCCACCACACCCTAATGTGATGAAAGAGTTTTGGAATAAAGCGTCAGTAATCAAGAATCTCTTTATGCAAATCCATCTCTGCTGTTTTACTTGTATAGAGTTGTATAGGAATTGTCTTATTGTTACCTGAAACAAAGAATTCAATATTTTAATCCAAATGAAAAATAAAGAAATTTAGACATAGTGGAAAAACATATTCGGAGACATAAGGCCTTCATTCCTTTTAATTATGTTAAATCTAGGGGACGATGATACAGTGGAAGGGGAACCGAATTTGGGGTCCATATCTACCACAAATCAGTGTTTAAGAAGGAACACATCACCTACATGAAAGGCAATTTTCGCATCTAAAAAGTGAGGGTAATACCTATTTCAAAGAGCTGCAGCAATAATAGCAACATCATTAAACATGGCAAATTGTTGCCACTATAGCATTATTACACCATGCTGTCCTCTGCATTGCACAAAAGTTGAAAATGCAATTCCCTGAATCCTGAATTCTCTTCTGGAAATATATCTCCAGGCTGGATTCAAGCAGGAGATGAATTTGTACACGATTTGGAAGCAGAAGGGAGATGCAGGCCGTTACAGTGAAGAACATCACAGATGTGCAGACTTACGCCTCCCCCAGTGGTGAGGGCAGTGAGGGACAAGGGACGTGACTTCTGCAGACTCCCTGTGCTCAGCAGCACAGGCTGAGAACATCAGCGGGGCCTCTCAGAACTTAGGAGGGTCACATCAGCTGACAGTGGGCATCCAAAACCAGTCAGTTCAAGGCTGCAGACTGAGATGACTAGAAATGTTTTTTATAACCTTTGCTCTTTTCAAAAATCTCATAAACCTGTAATTCTCTAAATTATCTTTATATTTAGCATACACAAAGAGGGTTCTTTTTGTCTCTTTGATGAAACCCAAATCACAAATAATAGTAATGCCTTACACCAATTGAGTAGTGTCCAGGTACTGGACATAGCATACTATTTCATCATGACACTGATGCCACCTAACCCATGAGGAAATGAAGGTTTAGATGGGTAATCTGCTCTGCTTCAGAATTTATGAACACCAGGGAGGGATTAAATAAGAAAGCACATCACAAACTGAAAAGTACAGTACAGATGACAGATGTAAGCTATATATTCTTTTCTAGCAGAATGTCTTATAAGAGTGAGCAAGAACCCAAGTTTTTTCAGTGTCAGAGTCCTTACATTCCTTTATTCTAGGGTTCCTTGATGTGGCACTATTAACATTTTGGACTGGACAATTCACTGATCAGGGGAGAGGGTTGTCCTGTGTATGGTGTAATACTTTGCAGAATCCCTGGCCTCCTCCATACTGCAGATACCAGGAGCATCATCCCTTTGACAACCCACACTTCCTAATAGGTGGAACAAATGCCTCCATATTCCAAAGTGTTGCTTGGGATCAAAAAGCAAAATGTCATAAGCTAGAGTCTTGCCACTTGAGAATGAAACCTGGAGTGGCCACAGACTTCACCTCCACATTAAAGCCCTCACTGCATTTCTGGGCTTCCCAATAGCACGAACGCCTGTCAAGCAAGAACAGACCTTTGGAAAATCTAAGGAGGGCAGAGGGTAAATCCCTGAGATTATGGAACTATATCAGGAAAAACAAAACTTTTTAAAAATCTAAAGAGAATATGTAAGTTATTATGTTTAGGATGATTTCCATTTGGTTTAAGAAAAATCACTAAATACCCATTTACAGCTAAAGATAGGAAAGATTTCCCCCACCCTGTTTATGTTCACTGTAGGCAGTTAAACATGCAGGACCTATTAGAGCACCCAATATATGAAGACCTTAGGCTAGAAATTGAGTAGAAGATGAATATGAAACATATAAAGTCCCCTTTTTAAGCACCCAATGCTTTCTAGGAATGGATATCCAAGGTTGTGGGCCTACAAGTAAAGCAGCAAGGAAGAAATTAATTCTGAGTACATCATTGCCCTATATCACAGCAGTTCTCAATGAAAACTTATTGGTTGGCTTGGCTGTACCAACCCTGAATGGTACTAAGGTCTAAATCTTAAGCAAAAGGACCTCAATTTACACCTTTCAAGGGCATGACAGCCCCCTGTCCTTTTACTGCCCATCCTGTATCCTTCCACCAGAACAGAGTTATTGGTGGTTTATGCCTGCTCCTCATTCATTTTGCAACATCAGTCACTAGTCTGAGGATCTTTGAATTAAGGACTGTGCCATTCAACTCTGGAAGCCTGAAAACATTAAAGGCAATGTTAGTCAAATTACCTGAATTAACATTACCTGGAATTCCCATCGGTCATCAGATTTGGATATAGGTTGGGGAAGGGTGCTACAGACATATGATTTTTAGCAGGCAAATAATTTTTTCACAGAAGGAATAATGTCTTACATACAGCAAGCATCCAATAAACATTTTTTAGTCATCAAAAACTGACTCAAACGAAAGGCAAGTGAGTCCTTCCTGGAATGCAACAGTTTAGAGACAGGTCCAGTTGAAAAACTGAGTTTTTCAAGCTTGGCATTTCCCTTCCACAAACCTCTGTGATTTGGGTAAAAGCAGAGCAGCTTTCAAATTAAATAGCATCCTAACAGGACTTCAGAAATGGATGTTACTTTCATCACTGCAAATGGCCCCACATTCTAGTAGACTTGGGAATGCAAGTCTAATGTCTGGGCAAACTATTAGTCAACTCTATTCCTCTGAGAAATGTTTGAGAGCAAACGATTATGAAAAACATCACCAGAAGGTCATTTCATCACCTTCCTAATTTCATTTTAGAGGCTCTAAATTTCCTTCTACCTGGATGTCTGCCTGGAGCAATCAAATCATGCCTGTGTCAGCCAGGTGAAGGGGACTGATATGCGAGCATACTTGTAAGAACATCTGGGCTTTCAAGTTCGAAATCATTGAAAGTTTCAAGCCATTTTCTCACTCCAAAGAGAGCTCTTGTAAAGTAGGACATGCATGGGAGAAGCAGGAGGGCCTCTGTGCACAAACAGGAATGGGTAGTTCTAATAGGAACACACCACTATCAAAAAGGATATTACAACACAAAAAAATAGAAGGAAATAGGTTTAACAGAGTATATAAACGTTAATTATTCCTAATAAGAAGGTGGTTAAATTGAATTTACACTTAAAGTATGAAATTTGGGGAAAATGGTGCACTAAAGTCTTCATTTCAGATGATAAATTTCCATCTAAAGAGCAAATTGTCTCAAAGGCTCCATTTTATTACTCAGCACTGTTTTCACTTTATGGAATATTTTGCATTATATTTTAATTAAAGTTATAATTACAGAACTAAATATAATTAGCTTCTTTCTTCAAAAGAAATTGGAAGTGAACTTACTTTATTAAATTTTCAATTTGTTTCCTGCAGTGTTACATAGTTTATTCTAATTAATTGAAGGAGAACTCATAAATATTTAATCAACATGGGGATATGATTAAAAACTCAAGAACTTTTTCATTATTTTTATATCTTATGCCAATTTTTTACTTGTGCTTAGAGTATACAGATGTAGTGGAGCCCTCATCATGTTTCCTCTTGACCTGATGTGTGGCAGCCAAGTTAGAAAGGCATCTCTTTGTCCATACTTTTTCCTTCGTGGTAAGCATTTTGAAGTCTTTCCACAGAAAGGAAATTGCCAGACTTTAATCACCTTTCCTCAGTGGATACACTAATGAGCACAATGTCACTACCAGATGTCACCTCTTTGCCTTATTACCATCTTCTTTCCCCTCACAAGAACCCTGCTATAAAATGCAACTTCCACAGAGTGAGCATTGTGGTGCAAAAGGTGATGCTACTGCTTACAACACTTGTATCCCAAATTAACAGTCAGTGGAAATCTTAGCGCTCCATTCCCTTTCCAGGTCCCTGATAATGTTCATGAGAAGGCAGTAGTAAGATGGCCCGACACCCACCTGATGATCCTGGATGGAGTTTCAGCTCCTGACTTTGGCCTAACCCAGCCTCAGCTGTTACAAGCATTTAGAGAGTGGACAAACATGAGATCTGGAGATCGGTCTCTCCCTCTCTCTCTCTCTGCCTGTGAAATCAATAACAAATGAATCCTCTGTCTAAAAAATGTTATTTACACAAGGTCAGGAACTTCATTTGTTTTGTTGGTTGCTCATCCAAAGCACTGAACTGTAGTCAGAATCAAGCAAATTCTTAAAAACAATGAGTCAACAAGATGCAAATTTGCCAAATTATGCAAGAGAAATTCCTGATTAAGTATTGTTAATATTATGTATTAGATTGTGTTCTTGGATGTCTTTCTTCCAAGATACTAAAGGATCCTTTGAATGAATATTTACTGAAATATCATTCAGAACTAGTCTTCAGTGGGCATAATTTGACTGCCTTCCTTGCCTCCAGGCTGTTTCTCACTTTCCTTTCGATTTTTCCATTTTTTAAATTATTTGTTTAGTATTCCCTTACATTTCTATAGCATAACTTTGCTTTCCTAAACATTTTGACATATGTGTCACCTATAACCATCCTGGGAATAGATAATCATTACATAATTGACTCTCACCATCAAGCAAACCTGGAGAGGGAGATAGTATACCTTCTATCAGTGGGAGCAAAAACTAGAACTCAGGACGTTTTCCACAACAAAGTCAGAGAAGAACAATTTTATGCATAGTCCAGGTCTATCAAGAGTTCTGATAAGATTTTCAATAACAGCACAGGGCTTGATTATAGCTTACAAGCCACTCCAACATACTCATTTTCTGCTATGACTACATAGCCCTCTTTCCCCAGTCTTGGAACTGTGTCTTTCGCATGTGTCCATATTGACTTCACTTCCATATGAAATATTTACATGTATTTATCACATTGTCGTCATTTAGCATGGCATCTGCCAAATGAGTCAGGTCTCAACTACAGCAGCTTGTTGGATAAATGTGAGCTCTCTAAATGGAAGGGGAAACTGTATTTGGGTAGTTATCGTTAAAAATTTGTTAATCTCCCTTATCTTCTAGGCAAAATGCCTGTCTCCCACCCCACATCAGAGTATCTGGGTTTGACTCGCAGCTTCAGCGTCTGACTAGAGCTTCCCATAAATGCAGATCCTATGAGGCAACAAGTGATGGTACAAATACTGGGTTGCTGCCACTCATGCGTGAGTTCAGGATTGAGATTTCTTCTCCTGGATTCAGCCTGATTCACCCCCAGCTGCTGTGGGCATTTTTTGAAGTGAACCAGTGGACAGGAGCTTCTCTTTCTCTTTCTTTCTCCTTCCCCTTCCCCTTCCCCTTCCCCTTCCCGTTCCCCCTCCCCCTCCCCTCCCCCTCCCCCTCCCCTCCCCCTCTCCCTCTCCCTCTCCCTCTCCCTCTCCCTCTCCCTCTCTCTCTCTCTCTCTCTCTCTCTCTCCCCACCCCAAGAAATCAGTGGGTTTTGTTCTCAATTATTACATAGCATCTCGTTCTCTTTCTTTTGTACTTTCCTGTGGTCACTCTACAAGTTAAGTGAGCATATTTCCAGGAAGGGATTGCAAGCTGATAATTATGTGGAAAGGATAAAGACTCATTTTTTTGCAGGTATAACCTTGCTAGAATTGGTTGAGCCAGATAATGAAGTCACTTGATGTGTGAGAAATCTGCCCTGCTTGGTAGGAGGCTATTCCCACTGTTTCCCTCTTTTGGACTATTGTCGGAGTTGAAAACTTCAGATGGAAGTGAAAATTTGGCTTCATCTTTCACTCATGCAAGTTAAAAAATATATGTAAAATATGTAAAAGTTTTTTTAAAGATTATTTACTTATTTGAAAGGCAAATTACAGAGAAATAGAGAAAGACACAGAGAAAAAGATCTTCTGTTTACTGGTTCACTTCAATAGATGACTGCAGTGACCAGGCCCAGGCCAAGCCAAAGCCAGCCGGCAGAAGATTCTGGTCTCACATTTGGGGCCCAGATTCTTAGGCTATCTTCTGCTGACTTTCCTGGGCCATAAACAGCGAACTGGATTAGAAGTAGAGCAGTCAGAACTTGAACTGATACTCACATGGGATTCTGGCCTTGCAGGTGGCATGTTTGAAAACCAGCCCCCAAGTGAAAGTATTAACAATTTTACGGTGGGATGGAAAGGACCTAGATTTTTCTTGACTTGCCAGTTTGAGCCATAGCCACTCTGCTTCCTATCCAGCTCCCTGCTAACATGCCTGGGATACAGCAGAGACAGCCCAAATTCATGGGTTCCTACAAAGTATGTAAAAGGCCTGAACAGAATTGCAGGCTTCTGGCTTCAGCCTGCCTCCGCCTTGCTGTTGAAGGCATTGGAGCAGTGAACCAGTGAATGGACGACCTCCTCTGTCTCTCTTCTCTGTCACTCTGCCTTTCAAGTACATGCAACATAAGTCAACATTATTTTATTTAAAAAAATAAGCTTTATGCTTCGGGACATAGAAATCAGTTTGTCAGTGTCTCCAGTGAAAATCACTGAATGACTGATCCAATGTCTTTGTGTTAGATAAAGTTCTCTAGGCTCAACCAACTCAAAACTTCAGAATAAGGAAAATGGGTCAGTGGTGAGCCACACAATGGAGAAGTTTGTCCTGGATCAGTAAAAGGCACCCAGATAGGGAGCCAATAGCTCTATCACATGCCCCTTTGTCTCAGGAGAATGTTACACAGCATGTACCACATGACGTTTTAGAAAGACTGCTTTTCAATCTCTTATCATAATGACCTGAGTTTATGAGCATAGCATAATATAACTGGTTTTATTTCTCTCCTGGCTCCCTTCCACATTTCTTTACCTGCAATATCTGGAATCACTTCTTGGAAGACTAATTATATGCATATTCTTGGGGAAATCCAAACTAAGACAATTATCAGAATAAAATTAATACAGCCATGGCTCCAGCCAGCCAAATAGCCTTAAGGATCAAGGAATGAAAATCGTATTTTCAGGAAAAAGAGATCTAAACCTCATTCCTGTTAATACTTCCATGAGTTGTTTTAAAATACTAATTATGAACCATATCTCTCACAGTTCTCATCTTTCATTTTATTTCAATATGAAATGAGAAATGAGAGAAGGATGGAGAAAAAATTCCATCCACTAGTTCCCTCCCCAAATGCTCAAAACAACCAGGACTGGTCAAGGTCAAAGCCAGGATCCCAGAATGCAATCTGGATTTCCTAAATGTGCAGTAAAGACCCAACTACTTGACCCATCACCTGAATCCTCCCATATTGCGCATAGCAGAAAGCTGCAATCAGAGATGGAGCTGAAATGTAAACCACAGACGCGATGTGTCGTCTTAACTGCAGCACCAAACACCCACCCCAGCCTCCATGAAATTTGGCTAAAAGTTGGTAATATCTCATTATTGCATTTATTCTTCACATCAACTTTCTGAAGTATCTCCCATTTAATATGAAAGAAAAATTTAGATTTAGTGTTTTGTCCAAAGTCTCCCAGTTCAGATTTAAGTTCACACAACATGATTAAAGCCAAGGAACATTCTTATCCACTAAGCCACAAAAGCTTCCTTAAGCTCGCCAAAGCAAGATGCAGATGTTCATTTGCTTAAATCTAAAATTAAAGGTTGGCTTCTAGAACAACTCAAGACAACCATGGCAAGCACACTATTTCAAAGGTGAAGTAATGCATTTTCCCCTTCTAACATAGCCAGGAAGATGAAAAGGGCAGATAGCATGTTCTGTTGTTAAACTGACAACATTATTGATATTTTTCAAATTATTACTAGTAACAGCCAGGATTCACATGTTTTATTTAAGGCAGTTCCTGCATTGTTTAGACATTACATTATTTATGTCAAAAATGGTATATTGGGTGAACATTTATTCACCCAGTAACATTTATTAGTTACAACCAAGCAGTTTTAAGACCAGAATAAAAGACTGGGGGGAAAGGGGAATATAAAACAGTGTCTTATTCGTCTGGCACTCTTGCTGACATGTAGAGACTGTGTTTCTGTTATAAATTAAATTCTTTTTTTTTTATAAACTAAATTCTTAAAGCTTGCTCCTCAGAGTTGACACAGTCCCTGGGCAGTTGGTTACTAGGAATGACTATTAAATCAGCCAGGTAAACAAGAAAGTGTCAACTATAGCTAAAGTAGAGGAAGCCGTAGCTGTAAGGTGATTAGTGTGATTCAAATGTTGCTATCAGACAGTTTTCAATTTAAACTAGACTAGAACACATACTAGCTATGCAATCTCAGACTAAGTGTCTTTAAGACTCACTTTTTTCAAATAAAACTGAAGAGAGTAACAGAAATCACCTGGTAGGGTTCAGCAAAAACAAATGTGATTGAGTTATATGGTGTCTAGCAACAGAATGAGCACCCACTACATTTTATCCATAACTAAGAAAACACTTGCGATGAAAATAGTTCATTTTGAAAGATGTTAGCCTCTGCAGTTCCAGTCTTTGGAACACTGTTTTTCCTTATGTTTTTTTGGAGGCCACCAGCAAACACCTGTGAGGAGGCTTAACATGAACAGATTTCACTGAGCAATGCACATCTGGATGGCTGCAATACCATTAACTGTTTTTCTAGAACAATGCCACAATTCCCCTATGTCATGCCTTTTGGGGATTAACTCTCTCCCTTGGGAAGTCAGGAAAAGTAGAAACGGATTGCAAACACAGTGGAGAGAGAATATATGTGAAGCGGAGCGCTATAAACTTACATTACCATGAATCTGAAATGACAGCGTAAGTCATGAGAAGAGAAGCATCAGATAAATTATCTGGGCCTTCTTCAAGCAGTGGCAGTAAAACAGTGAAGTACCCTTCACTGTCCCACATTTCATTTATGCCACATAAATTCAACCCTAGAATTTTATCTTAATTCTTTCCCATTTTTAGCCTCCTTCTTATTCATCCTGCCATATGACTCAGAATTACTCTTTCATTTAACACAGATTTATAGAGTGCTTTTTCCTTTGTATAGAAGTCCCTACAGACATTGTCAAGTTATATGTAAAGCCACCAAATTCAATTGTTTTTTTCTGGCTATAATAGATGGATATTAAAGAGCCAGATAAAAATAAGTGTGTTTTAAACATCATAAAAACAAGTTTCTAACCAACATTACTATTTTATATAAATTAAGAAGTCACATCAACTGACTTCCATATGCACATATGAAAATGTAATTACTAAAACAACTAAGGGCACAAAAAATATTATCTCCTGTTAACTTTCTGAAAACAGAATGTTACTATTGATGGCTGTCTAGGAGGGCTATAATTGCATTGGAATGTTTAATTAGTTAAAATCTAATTAACTTTTCTAACAACATTCAGAACTAAATCAATGAACAAAAAATGTTGTAGGTTGAATATAGAAAGCTTTTTCTCATTTAAAAAAAATTCCTCTTTATCCTTCAAGATATCCAGTTCAGATATCATTCCCTGTAAAAATCCATCTTTTCCAATCTCCTGTAGCAAATTGCTCTGACAAATTTGCCCCAACCCTTGCAAAGGTTTCTTTAGCTGTCCTTAGCATTGTCTTGTGTCTTCCACCAGAATGCTGGGAGATGTGTTAGCCATCTTCTTTTTTCCCTGAGCACCTACCAAAGCGCACTAAATGTCATGAAAACTAATTAAAGAGAACATTCCATTACAAACACAGGAAGTCATCCTTTTAATTACACATATCTAAGAGTTGCTATTAGAGATGACAAAAACATCAAAAGGAGTAATTGTTACCAAGAAGGCCAAGGGAATGGAAGGGAAACATCTACTTATTCACTCACGCAACATTCAACAAATATTCTAAAGGTGCCTATTATGAAGAAAGGAGAAAGAACATGAAAGACCCGTACATAATAAACACAAGGAATTTTGTACCACACCAGAAAGCAAATGAGTTTTAAATACCAGTCACCAAGAAACTTCAGTACTAAATAGAAAGGGCTAAAATTAGCATTAAGAAGAGCTTGATGAGCAAAAACAAATTGCTACTGAATATGATCCTGTACAGGAACTATCTCCAACCAAAACAGGATCAGCTCCAGGATCAAGGGTAAAAACATCCTCAACATTTCTTTATTATTATTGCTACAAAAAGAACTGAATTTTTATATTGTTAAATATACTCTAACACTAGAAATGTTTTTTGATTCCATAATTTACAACACAGAAATCAAATTTTACTGTAACCATACTTTCAGAACTTGTATAATTACCTGAGCTATGTTTCAGAATCATAAGAACCACCAAAGACCCATAATCCTTATTATCTCTAATACTGGGAAACATTCACATATACTTCGGTGTGCATGAGTGTGTGGGGTATTTTCTCACAGATCTAGATACATTGGAAGGCAAACAGACAGTTAACAAGCAATGATTTTGCATTTGTGTAGATGATTACATGAACCCTACAATGGTCACTCTCTGTGTAAGACCTTATAGAAAATCACCTCAACTCCCAACCATGATTTATCCTTTTAACAAGCACAAAAATAGCATGCCCTCAATAACTGCTACTGTTCAGAAACAAGATTTTGTATATCAAACTCTTAGCAGGAACTTGGCACATACTCAGAAACTGATGCCACAGTAAGAACTATCACTGTGGTGGTTAAGTTTACATTCCCTGCACCACTCTACTTTCATCAGCCATTCTTCGCCTCCACTCCTCCAAAATCTATAATGAATCACACAGGACAGAGAAGTCATTAAGAGTAGGCAAAGAAGTAGGCATTCTCATGCAGCAGGTTAAGGCACCACTTGGAATGCCAGCATTCCACATGACCCCATCAGTTCAAGTCCCTGCCACTCTACTACTGATCCAGGCCTTGCTGATACACATGGTAAAAACATCAGATAGTGATTCAAATGCCGAACTGGAAGACTTGCATGAAACTCCTAGCTCTTTATTTTTTTGGCCTGGCCCAGGACTATTTACTGCATCGATTTGGTGAAGGAACCGGTAAATAGGAGACCTTTCTCTCCCTCTCTGTCTCTGTCACTTTGCCTTTCAAATAAATAAATTTTTAAGAGAGCAGATGAATATGAGAAATAAGCACCTCTTAGAGTAATGGAATCATGCAAAGCAATGATATTTTGGGATCAGTGTCGTGTGCTAGTCTAATAAGTTCATGTCATTAACAGCTGATGACCTCATATCCTTCATTCACAAACTAGAAATAAAAAGATGTTTTCTTTGCAGGATTATTTTTTGAGGATTACAGTTAACAAATGTAATTTATCCAGCACAGCTCCTAGTATATAATAGATGCTCAAAAATGGTGGTTAGACCTATAAACAGTACAAATAAATAATGTATATTTGCAGATCCTAAGCTGACATTTGATGGGATATAATGAAAGTGTGACAGTCTTCTTCCTTTCCTCATCTTGCAACCCTTCATATCATGTCCACACGGATAGTTCTAAGACACTCAAGTAGGCTAAGGAAAGCTAACAACCTCAAGAACTACTAGAAAACTCCAGATGAAATTTCAGCTAGAAACAACTAAAAGCACTCATGAGAATTTACACATAAGGCAAGCTGTTCAACTCACACTGAATTATATATTGATTCTTTCTATTTCCCCTATAATCTCTGCAGCTTTGGATTTAAGTAGTCCTGAGTCATGTAGAATTTTAACAAAGACATTTCTCTTTTTTTATTGTATTTTTGTTGACAATCTTTACATAGTTGATTACAGTAAAAAAAAAAAGGTTCACGGGGTATAGGGAAGTGGGCAATAGTACCATGTCCATATTGTTTCCATCATGCATTTGAGACAAAGGGGGATATTGACGGAGAAGCCCCACCCAGTTTCCCACCCACCCCAAGTCCCGGATTTGGGACATGCTCTGAGATCCTTGCTCAAATGGTTGTAATAGTTCTCCAGTTATGAATCGCTGCCAGTTTCACTCGATGAGGTTGTCCACTGATTGACACAGTCCATCATAGAGTCTTCATTTACCCAGTATTTCGCTGCCCAACATATAGCTGAGGTGGTTGATTGACTTGCTTTATCCTCTGTCTTTTCTTGGCTAGGGTTCTGAGTCCAGCAGTTCGATTGGGGAGATCTCCAAAGAAACTTTGAGGTATTCCCAGACCAGATTCTTGTATGTTCTAGCAAGCACAGGGCCCGGCACAGTCCGTCACCACGATCAGCTGGTGGTTTCAATTGCTGGGTTGGTTCTGTTTTCAGTCCAGAGTTGCACTGGAACCAATGGGTGTTGCAGTCCAGTCTGGTTCTGCCCAGCACATACTCAGCTCTTGCATCAACCAGTGAGAGCTGCAGCCTAGTCGGGGCGACCCACAATAACCCCCACCAGGCCCGCCCCCTACCCTGGTTTGCCAGTATGTATAGCAGAGTAGTCCAGTCTGTCCCACATCCTATTTGGCTCTTATACTTGTCAGTGGGTATTAAAGCTTAGTTCCATCTAACCAACTCAACTCTCCAGCCCTCACGGATGTTGTTGAGTGCCTCTTCGTCTAGCCACCCCAGCCCCCGTCTTAGTTTTCATGCCCTCCCACGGGAGTAGTGACCCAAGAGGGGGGAACTCACTTTTTCCCTCCCAGGTCTCTCTCAGTCCCAGTTTACGCACTCTTCGGGTGGTTCTGTGATTTGACTTGACAGAATTAGTCCCCAGTGCCAGCTTCTGCCAGTTGATGCTGTGGCTAAGCCCAAACATCCCTCATCCACTCTATGCTTGCACCAGCAGGAATAATCCGCCTAGCCTGGCTTTTCCCTGATCTAGTCCACGTGCAGCACACAGGTGTTGCAGCCCTGCTTAGTCTGGTCTGTCCCCATCCCAGCCCAAGCTCTCCAGTGGGAGTAGCTGTCCGGTGAGGGGACCAGCCCCTTAATCCCCCCGCCGGCTCTGCCCCTCCCTTCCTGGATCTCGCGCGTGCTGGTTGGGTGCTGCAGTCAAATCCAGTACAGGCAACCTCACCCTAGCGTTCCATAGTGTGCATTGGTTTTGTCGCGACCAGTCCCGGCTCGACCCACACTCTGTTTTGGTGTTTGGCTTTACCAGTGTATGACATGAACTGATTCAGCCTGGTCTGCCCCTGACCCATGCCAAAGGTATGCAAGTGGGAAACTTTCCATGGCCTATTCTGGGCTGTTTCCTATCATGCTTCTTGCGCTTACCTGCAGGGATTGTGTCCTGCCAGAGGAGTTGCCCAGGCTCCTCCATCAGAACCTCTCCCAATGCCAGATTTTGCGCACACCAGGGGGTCCTTGAGCCAGCCCTATTCAGTTCACCTCATGTCCCAGCAGGAACAGTGGCTTTTCCTGGCTTGCTCTCACCCTGTTCTGGTTCTTGTTGTTGGATGTTTCAGCCCAGCCATGGCTCGTCCATATCCACGTACAGCTCACACATGGCTCAGTATGGGGTTGAGACCCAGCCTAGTCAGTCCCACATCCACCCTGGTTCTCCAGGACACCAGATGATGTTGGGGTCTGGCCTGGCCTGGTGCATCCAATCCCGGCCCACACTAGTGCCTCGGGAGATTGCAACTGTTTCCTAGATAGAACGCAACCCCATTCCAGCACACGTGCCCCTTGGTGGGAACCTCAACCCAGTTAAGGTGTCCCCTTACCTCCCCAACTGGGCCTGTTCCTAGCTGTAGATCATGCGCCTGCCAGTGGTTGCTCTGACTCAGCTTGTCTCAGTTCCTCACCTGTCCTGGCCTCCGCCTTAGACAGTGTGGCCTAGTGTCCTTGACTCAAGTAGACCAGTAGGTGCAAGAGCATGGCTCGGCATGACCTGTGCTCCATGCTGGCTTCTAGCCTTGCCTGTAGGCTAAGGTTTGCTCAGTCCTGCCCAGTACATTCTGTTCCGTTACCAATTTCTACAAAGGAAGAGTTACCGCCTTCAGACAACCAATACCTCAGAGCTCCCTGGCCGGGTGGCCAGCAGGCAGAGCCTGGCACCATATGGTGCACTGGCCACCCTGGGGGAGGCCGAGGACTCGTTCACTGCCTTGCGGCAGTGTCTTTGGCGTGAGCCCCCAGCATTGGGTCCGACCCGGCAGGGGCACCCCCCACAGCCGCCACACTGTGAGGAGCAGCACTTGCCCCCAAACCCAAGGCCCAAACCCCTCCCAAACTCACCCAGCCGCCAGATATTAGCAGCTGGGCAGAGCTAGGAATTTTAACCCAGTTCCCAAGTTCCCTCATGGTGCACTTACCCTGAGGAAAGAGCTCTCTTGGGTCCTGGGGGAGGCCGAGGACTCGTTCACTGCCTTGCGGCAGTGTCTAACAAAGACATTTCTAAAAATCTAAAAGAACTATACTCTCAGCCGCCATGCGGCAGGAAAATTGGAGCCAGTCTGGACCGGATGCTCAGGTATTTTGTTCCACCAGCTGTTTGGCTGTGGCCGGCAGAACTCAGGCTGGGCCAGGTTATAGGCCCAGGACTTAAGCTCTGCCCACCACCACCAAGCATCCCAGTCTGGGCCAGAGGCTAGGGATTCTTGTTTCACTGGCCGCATGCTCTGGGGGCTTGGGAGTGTGAGACTGTAGGGAGTCTGGGGGATGGCACTGGTAGAGGCAAGCAGGGACCTGAAGGTTCGTGTCCAGTAAGGATTTCTGAGGGACTGCCATGGATAAGGCCACCATACTTGCAGGGCTAGATCATGGAACCCACCAGCAAGAGTTGGAACAGGGAATGAGTAATGTGTACTAGGCTGTTACACCAACCAGTATGTGAGTGAATTAGGTCTGGGGGTAGAATCTGTGGGGGACTATATAGGCTCACCATGTGGAACAGCAATCTCCCTTGGCACACGCAAGATCTGTGGCTGGGAACAGTCCTGGTTGAGAGCTAAAGGGACACCCCAGCTGGTTTGGGATTCCCACTGTTAAACTTAAGAGCCAGAATGGGGACATTGTCTGGTCTGGACATGGCTGCAGTCTCCCCTGGCATGGGTGTGGACTGGGTCTGGGGAGCACCAGACTGAGCTAGACTCCAATACCCATTGGTACTCATAAGAGCCAGGGTTGGTATAAAATGGGCTGGGCTAGGTTTCGTCTCTTGCTGAACCACATGACAGCTGTGGCTGGGTATGGACTAGGTATTGCTGGGCTGCAATACCCAACAGTAAGAACCAGATAGGATATGGGACAGCTGGGCAAGAAAACTGTTCCTGCCACAAAAGGTGGACAAAGTCAATCTCGACCAAGGACCTACCAGAGTGCACAAGATCTAACACTAGGAAGAGACCTGATAGAAGATTTGGTGGAACTTCTTTGTCAGAACGCAATCCCCTGCAGGTAAATGCAAGAACCAAGGCAAGGAGCAGCCCAAACCAGAGCAGGTTATAGTATCCACCGGCATCATGTGGGTCAGGCCTGGGGGCAGGCCAGGCCTGGCCAGTTTATAACAGCCACTAGCATATCCAAGAACCAGGATGAAGTACAAGAGGAGCCAGGTCGCACCACAACAGCAGCCCGTTCACACTAGGGCTGGAACAGGGAGCTGGCTGGGCCAGGTTAGGCTGAGTGCCCACTAACAGGAGATGGAACTGGGGGTAGACTGGACAGAGCCAGGCTGAAGCACCTGCCAGTGGATGCCAAGGCGAAATGAACCATGCCAGCTTGGGGCACTGGGTGCTTGGTCCATGATTCTCAGGGGCAGGGGGGTCTGGTGGGGCCTGGGTCATCTGGTCGGGCCCTTTGACCTGCCTGCAAGATTGGTGCTGGATCTGTGAACCCCAGATGTGGATGGTCTGGTGAAGTTCAGGTCACCTGGCCTGGGTCCTTGGGCCTACCTGTGCAGTGTGTGTTGGGTTCGTGAACACCAGGGTGGGGCCTCTGGCAGGGCCTGAGTTGTCTGGCAAGGTTCTTGAGCCTGCCTGCACGGTGCATGCTGAGTCCATGAACCCTGGGGCGGGGGTCTGGTGGGGCCCAAGTTGCCTGGCCCTAGACCTTCAGCACATCTGTGAGGTGGGTGCTGGATCTGTGAGTCCCAGGGGTGGGGGTATCCAGCAGGGCCCTGGTTTTTGAGTGTGCCTGCACAGTGGGTGCCGGACCCATAACCCCGGGGGTGGCGAATCCAATGGGGCCCAGGTCACATAGCCTGGGTCCTCTGGCCCATCTCTAAGGTGGGTGCTGGGTCCATGAGCCCCAGGGGAAGGGGGTCAGGTAGAACCAGGGTCTCCTGGCCCAGCTCCTTGGGCCCATTTGTACAGTGGGTGCCGGATTCATAAGCCCCAGGGGTTGGGGGCACAGTCGAGCCCAGGACAACCAGCCTGGGTCTTTGGTCCTGCCTGTGTAGCAGATGCTGAGTGTGTATGCCCTGGGGGTGGGGAGTCCAATCGGCCCAGGTCACCTGGCCTGGGCCAGGAGCCCACCTGTGAGAACTGATCCTCCTCAGTGTAAAGGACAGAGCAGTGAACGGCGGGCTTTGAGGCACAGTGAGGATATGGTAGTCCATTGGGGCCTGCAGAGTACATCTGGTACCACAGCAAAAAATGGGGTACAGAACATACTGGACAACTACCCTAGCCAAACAATGACAGCAAATGCCTTGGCAAATGGAGACACTAAACTCGACCGCTTCAGCTAACAGACACTGGAAGGGTTTTCTCATCCACAGACAGGTGAGATCAACAGCATTTCAGAACTATCACATCCACCTGGAAAGAATCTTCGGAGTATGTGTGTCATTGGTACCCTGGGTTGATATCGGGTAGCTGTTCCCCATCGTTGGGTACTGGGGTGGTTGCGAGGCTGGGCACAGCTTCTCCTCTTATCTCCCCTGACCCCACAGAAATGGGAAGAATAAATAGGGAATTTGGAAACAATGATCACACTTCCTTTTCCCTAACCTTGGATTCCTACCACCCTGATCAACTATGTAAGCAACTTCTAAAATAAATTTTAAATATATATATACTCTCTATATTATTATGTAGCCACTCTTGCAACTTTATTACATAAACAGGTTTAGTTTAAAAGGTTTTTTCTCTTATCCAAATTAGTATAAAACATACTTTATTCTTTTTATCTCCACAGAATTTCTGCAGTCCTTCCTACTTTGTGGGGTTTTCGGGGTTTTTTTTAGCCTGATTAAAATTCCATCAGAAGAGGATAAACCACCATATTGAAAAGGAGATATTGGGAATAAAAAAGGGTACAGCCACTTTGAAAGACAGTTTGGAAATCTCTTTAAAAAAAAAACTCAACTTGTAACAACCTTACAGCTCTGCAATCTCACTCTTGGAGAAATTTCCCAAGTGAATGAAAAATGATGCCCATGCACACAGACACAAATCCTGTATACAAAGAGAGCTGTTCATTCTCCAGTAACTAAAACCTAGGACCAGAACAGATGCTCTTCAAGGCATGAATGACTAACAGACATTTATAAACATATGACATGTCATAATACTCATTAATAACAGAAACAATTGATACAAACAACAACAAATAAATTTATGGAATTAAACTAGTACAAAGTAAGAAAAGTAGTCCTAAAAGGACATACTGTGGATTTCATTTATATGGCATGTGTTGAAAACGTCTATCTATTCATTTTTATTTATCTGAAAAGTAGAGCAGGGTGGAGGGAGTCAGAGAGAGAGAGAAAGAGAGAGAGAGAGAGAGAAAGAGAGAGAGAGAGAGATCTTCCTGAGTTCATGGGTTCACTCTTCAAATGGCCATATGAGTCAGCACTGGGACAAGCAAGGAGCTCTCCCAAGTGGATGCCAGGAATGTAACTAAGTGACTCACCATCTGCTGCTTCTCAAGGTGGATGTCATTACAATGCCGTAACAAAGGTGGACTAACTGGGATTCAGCCCAAGCCTTCCAGGAGCTGCCACTTTAGCTCAGTAGGTGACGCATCAGTGCTACAATTTGAAGGTCCATGAGCTCAAACTTCAGAGGGACCAACCAGTCTAGTTACCTTCCTCAAGTTACTGTCTTGAGGCTGGCAATGCTGGCTTCCATAACCAACTTCCACTTTCAAATAAATACAGAATCTTAAAATAAATGTTTCTACTAAAACTCAAGCACTCTAATGCACTAAGTGTCCCAAGCAGTAGCCTAACTTGCCATAATGTCTGCCATATGTGGTATTTTTGAAATGAACAGCATTTAAAAAAAAGATTTATATTTTTATTTGAATAGCAGATTTTACAGAAGGAAGCAGAAACAGAGAGCTATCTTCCATCTGCTGGTTCACTCTCCAAATGGCCACTAGGGGGAGAATTGAGCTGATCTAAAGCCAAGATGTAGTTCTTCCAGATCTGGCACATGGGTTCAGGGGTTCAAGGATTTGAGTCATCCCCCACTGCTCTCGCAATCCATAAGTAGGGAGCTGGATCGGAAGTGGAGCAGCTGGGACTGGAACTGGAACCCTACATGGGGGTCTCAGCACTTCAGGCAGAGGATTACGATGTTCAACCACCATGTTGGTGTCAATGATCTACATGTTTAAAAGGTATACAAATTAATGGTTGGCAAGGGTTAGAGATTTGGAAGGAGAATGATGGCAATAATGATGTGAGGGTAGTTTTAAGGAGCAGCATAATAAATGCTTATGAAAGGCTGGCATTTGAGCTAGCATCTAAGATACTTGCATCCCATATTAAAGTGTCTGGTCTTGAAACATAGTTCTGTCATCTTACCCTAGTTTCTTACCATTACAGACCTTGCGAGACAGCAGTGCTGTGTAAGTACTAGAACCCTGATGCCTGTAGGTGTCAGAGATCTGGTTTGAGTTTCTAGTTCCTGGACCCAGCCTGGCTGAGCTTCTACTGTTGTGAGCATTTGAGGGGTAAATCAACAGAGAGGAGTCCTCCCCTTTTGTCTGTCTCACAGTGTCTATTTCTTTCTGTCTTGGATTTTGCAAGATCAGTTTTTTTAAAGTTCTTTTAAAAGATGCTTATGGCACTAAAACTATTAAGCATCTTAATTATCAGTATTTGAGAATTTATAGATGTGATCAACAGTATAAATTTAATTTCTAATTCATAGTTACACAAAGAGATGAGTAGAAATGAAACTTGTAAATCTGAATATATTGCTGCATTGTATCAGAATAATTTCTTGGTTATTCTAACTTTACAAAATGTTATAATTGGGAGAAAATGGGCAAAATGGGCTAGGGATCTTTCCGTATTGCTTCTTTTTGTAAGAAAAAAAGATTTATTTATTTTTATTGGAAAGGCATATTTACAGAGAAAGGGGGAGATACAGAGAGAAAAGTCCTCTGCCGCTGGCTCACTCCCCAAGTGTCCACAACGACCAGAGCTAAGTTTGTCTGAAGCCAGGAGCCAGGAGCTCCTTCCTGGTCTCCCAGGTGGGTGCAGCGTCCCAAGGCTTTGGGCCATCTTCTATTGCTTTCCCAGGCCACAAGCAGGGAGCTATCTGGGAAGTGGAGTGCCAGGACATGAACCGATGCCAGGCATGCCAGGTGAGCCATTGTGCCAGGTCCTCTATATTACATTTTATAACCCCATTTGCCAGCATCACAAAATATCAACCAAGTAATCACTAAAGGGAGCCATTAAAAGAAAAACAAACTTTATATAGTGTCAGTGTTAAAATAAAACTGAGTTCAAACCTCTAGAAAGTCCTATAATTATTACCTAGGATTGTTTTACCTCTATCTATTTGTACTAAATGAATTCAAAATCTGAGGTAATTAATAATTTCTCCTATTTCCTAAAAAAAAAAATCTTCCTAATATGGAAATGGAATCTGTTTTTAGGTAGTTGCATTGACTGATTGATCCTACAGTAAATTCTAAGCCCTTAGACTCATGGTAAGCTTCAAAATATAATACAGAACTACATTTTTCGCTCTGATTTTCTCTGTGACAAATATTCTCAGTGATATTTTCCTATATATTATGCTTCTGTGCTTTTTCCCCAACTTAAATAGTTCTTCTCTAAACATATTCTGATACTACCAATTTTCTCTTTAAAAAAACTGGAGTGTTTTGAGTGTGGTATGAATAGCAGATAGTAGAAAAACAATAGCTGTCAAGGCCTAAGGACAAGAAACAGCTACGATTACAAAAGAGTGTTGCAAGCTAGAGATCTCTGCTGTGATGAAACTGTTTTATAACTCAAATGTATCAGTGTCTAAATCACAGCTGAAATGTGATATCATCTTGCAAGATGTTACTAATAGAACAGTAGAAGATATCATGGTTTTTTCTGTATTATTTCTTAATCTACATGAGAATGTAGTTTTCTGAAAAGGTAAGGCTTAAAATGAAAAGGGAATCAGAGATTGTCTCAACTTTTAATGCATCACCAATGGCTGAGTTCCCAAAAAACAACATAAAACAAGCCAAAACCACTCTCTATCGATCAAAATGAGTGTTAGAATTTCCAAGTAAATACACCAATGGCTTCACGCCTTAGCTCCAAACTGCATACACACACACACACACACACACACACACACACACACAAATTGTATACAAACACTAACATCTGATATTTGGATCTTGAAAATTATGTCCTTCAACACCAAAAACACAGACTCCTCCTTAATTGGACTCTTCCTTTTATACTTCATTCCCAATCTATCAGCAACTGTGTTGCCCCTTCTTTAAAACACCTTCAAATCCAACTATTTCAAAAGCTCCACTACTTCTGTCATCTCTCACCTGGATTATTCTATTGGCTTTCTAAGGATTTTTCACAGTTTCCCTATTCCTCTGCTATTTTCTACACAGCAGAAAGAGTAGTCTTTAAAATATGCCTGATCATGGCATTTTTCCTTTCAAAATTCCTCGATGCCTTCCATGCCCAAAGAATATTAGCATGGTGGCAGTAGAACCATTGCCAGTAATCACCAATATATAATCACTTGCTTCTCACTCTATCCTGATGACCTTATGTCTACTAATTTGCCTTCTCTGTGTCTTCCACTCCAGCCTTACAGGTATCCTTGGTTTTATTCAAATACACCAGTCAAGCCCTGCCTTGGGGCCTTCAGGCTGTTCTCCTCTACCTTTGACATCTTTCCCTAATATAGCCATATGACTAATTCTGTGCCCCCTGACGCTTGCTAGAATACCACTCTTCCATAAGCTCCACGTTCCTCTCCCTGCTCATTCTCTGCAAAGCGAAACAATATTTGTTAATCTCACTGCTAAATGCTTATTTTATTTACTGGCGCCAACAATGCAATCTAACAGAAAATACTTCATACTTACTGAAAAAGTGAAACAAATGAATAATTGAAACGAGTAGATGAGACAATTCAACAATTTTGATAAAATTCTCTTCCTCCTATTCTAAGTCAAAAACTCTCTAGTCTACCTATTCTTATCTACCATGTTCTCTTCCTTTGTCTAACTCACCAACTCATACACATCACCCACAAGACACACTTTGTATGGCTTGCTTTCTCAGCTAAATTGGAAGTTCAAGGGTAGGAACCATATTTTAGCCCTTTGTAATTCTGTACCAATATGGGAAGAGCAGTACACATGATTCATGCTTTCTGTCCTTGGATTTTGTGACTCCTCCTGCACTGTTCACACTGTGATAGGTTTTTTATTAAGATGAATTTATTTATTTAAAAGAGTTACAGAGAGAAAGACAGAGGAAGATAGATCTTTCACCTGCTGGTTCACCCTCCTCTTCCCCACCTGGCCACAATGGCCACGTTAGGCTAGGCTGAAGCCAATAGCCTGGAGTTTCAATCAGGCCTGCCACGTAGGTGGTAGGAACTCAAGAACATTGGTCACCTTCTGCTGCGTCCACAATTGCATTATAGGAGGCTGGAGAAGAAGCAAAGCAGCTGGGATTCAAATCAGTGCTCATATGGGATGCCAGCATTACAGGCAGGAGCTTACCCCACTATACCACCACACTGGTCCCATTTTGAAACAAAATCATTTTATTTGATTTGAAAAACAGAGTGTCCATTTGCTGGCTCACTCTCCAATTGCCTATAATGGTTGGGTATAGATTCATTATGCCTCTATTTCAAAAGTAACAGAGGTCCAAAGCACCCTGGCATTTCAGACTTGCTACTAAAGTAAACAAATAGAACCTTTCCCCACCACTCACCCTGACCTTCATTCACTACCACTCCCCAGTGGTGGACTCCGTCTAGTCACTTTGTTGCCTTTAGTTAACCTGGAAAGTAAAGGCTGTCCCCATGAATATGTGAGTTACTAAAGAAAGCAGTTTCATGAGATTGTTTATCACCAGGGAAGGCGAAAATATTTTGTAGCTCACAGAAAGAAGCAAAAGTTTCTATTAAATTCTCCTGGCTCTGGGGCTTCCACCTTGCTGCACTTAATGACCACAACAACCATTTCTGCTAGACTTTAGAAATGTAGATTCAAAGAATTCATTTTGAAGCAAATCAGAATCTTATCTTTTTATCTGACTGTTTCTATCCTTAAATGTCACTCTGAATTTAAAGCTCTTGAATATTGTTTTATGTGGAGTCCTTAGAGATAACTTTGTATATTGCAAATTCGGTTTGTATAGCACTGAGTTTGAAGGAAGGGACTAGGGCAGTAAGAAAAAACTATAGGGAATAAAAATTCATAAATCAGACACTACTGATATGAAAAGGGGGCTAGTAAAAAAAACAAACCGCATTTTTGTGAAAGATAATAAAATACAGTAAGTGCTTAGGGGAAAAAAACTAAAAATCATTTATTTCAGTCTCTTCTTTATGCAAGTAAGAACTTCTTCCAAAATGGTGAAATCAACTGCCCAAGGTCACAGAGCAGTTAAAGACAGGGATCTTAGCTGCATAATAACAATGATAATAACAACGTCCTCTGCTCTACCTGCTTCTTAAGTCATTGAAAATATCTATTCTAATTTACATTACCATTTCTTATAAATGCAATATATGTTACTGGTTGGATTAGAGATCCATTCAAAGCAGAAGCAAAGTTCATGCCTCTAGTGTCCAATTTCTTTAGCACAGGTTTTAAAATGTTGCAGTGTTAAGAGGACTTACTATGTGATCTATATTCACGGCAAAATTTTAAGTGTACAATAAAATATTTGTTAACTACAGGCACAGTATTGTGTAGCAGGTCCCTAGAAATGTATCTATTTGCATAACTGAAATGTTGTACCTGCTGGATAGCAATGCGCCATTGCCCCTTGCCCTCAGTCCCAGGCCAACATCATGCTATCCCATGCTTCTGTGCATGTGGCTACATCACACGACACATCCTAATGTAAGTGGAATTATTTCGTATTTATCCTTCTGTGGTGGACATATCTATTTACCATAATGTTCTCAAGTTTCATCCCTATTGTCCCATAAAGCAGAATTGCCTTCCTTATAAGTCCTATATGATATTGTAATGTATGCATTCACAACATTTTCTTTTTAAATTTAGTTACCACAGTCTCTTTATCCATTCACCTATCAACAAACGTTTAGATTCTCCCTATATCTTAGCTATGGTAAATAATGCTACAAATCATCATAAAAGGGAAGACATCTTCTTGGCATAATTGACTTCATTTCTTTTGGCTATATACCTAGCAACTGGATTGCTGGATCATACAGTAGCATGATTTTTGAATATTTTAGAAGCATCCATTTAATTTTCCATAACAGTTTAACCAGTGTTTTCATTGCTGTCAACAATGTCCATGGGTTCTAATTTTTGATATGTTTGCCAACATTAATATAATCTTTTGATTTCTTAGATAACAGTCACCCCGCTAAGTGTGAGCTGATACCTCAGAGTGGGTTTATTTGTATTCTTCTGATGGTCAATGATCTTTAAATATGCCAATTAGCAATCAGTATGCCTAGCCACAGCAATTAGGAAAGAAAAAAAAAAGCACACCAGACAGAAACAAGTGAAATTATTTGTGAACAGCATGATCTGATTTCTAGAAATACTACACAAAGACTGTTAGAGCTACTAATCTGACTGAACAAAGCTGCAAAATAACATATAAAGTTATTTGGTTTCTACACACTAGCAGCAAGCTATTTAGAAAGGAAATCAAGAAAACAATCACATTTACTATAGGAGATACCTAAATAAAATACTTATGACTACACTTGCATAAGGAAGTGAAAAACTTCTACCTTGAAAACAAGAAAACATCAATCAAAGAAATTAAAGACGACACCATAAAAATGGAAAGAAAGCTGTGGTCATGAATTAGAACATGTTAATACTGTTACAACGTCACCATTACCCAGAGCAGCCTACAGATTCATACAATCTCTAATCAAATTTAACAGCATTTTTCATAGAAGTAGAGAAAAACATAGTCCTAAAATTCAATTACCCTGAGTTTGCTGGCTGTTCACTAAGCTGACGCTAATTTTGGCAATGCCCAGGTAGGGTCATAAATAGAAATACACAGGACCTACAAATGGATATTTAATCTCAATCGGCACAATATCTGTGTAAAAATAATTTTTCTGCTCAAATTGATAAACATGTCCTTGGAAACACCTGCAAGGTAAGGTTCTAACTTAGCCTTCTCACAGCCCTTGAGATTTTGAAGCATACAGTAGTAGCAGGCAGGGGTAACCCCCATCCTCCAGCTCACAGTTGGCTCATCTTTCTGTCACATGCACAGCTCCATTTCACACTGGGAAGGGCCAGCCATCAAGTACCAGCAGCACTCTGTGCAAGCAGTTCTCTTTAATGTCTAGGAGTCCACACTGGCAGCCTGGTTTGACCTTGACAAATGAGACTCAGGAGCCTACACAGACTCTGCAGGTGGGTTTATAGTCCCTGAGGTAAGTGAATTCTAGGAGAAGGTACTGAAAGCATGGTCTAGAAGAAGGGTACTCATGTTCCATATAGAAACACACCCGCCTCCATCCCATGGAATGAATCTTCAGTCTGAGAAGTGCCAGCGTAAAGCATAGGGTTCAGAAGAGTCCTCTTGCCAATATCTAAACTATAATACATATGTATGTTCTGGGCAGAGAATGGAAGAGGAAACTACCTTCCACAAAAAAAAAAATCACACTAAAAATAACAGCAGTGGGGCCCAGTGCGATAGCGTAGTGGTTAAAGTCCTCACCTTGAACGAGCCAGGATCCCATATGGGCACCGGTTCTAATCACAGCGGCCCTGCTCCCATCCAGCTCCCTGCTAGTGGCCTGGGAAAGCAGTCGAGGACGGCCCAATGCATTGGGGCCCTGCACCCACGTGGGAGACCCGGAGGAAGCTCCTGGCCCCCAGCTTTGGATCGACTCAGCTCTGGCCGTTGTGACCACTTGGAGAGTGAATCATTGGATGGAAGATCTTCCTCTCTGTCTCTCCTCCTGTCTTTATATCTTCCTTTCCAATAAAAATAAATAAATCTTTAAAAAAATAACAACAGTGAAGGAAAAATATGTGAGTGTACATACATACACGTAGCTAAGAAAACTACAAATCTATTCAACTCCACAACCAATTGAACTAAAAACACAAACAGAGGCCCTGGCACCCGACATTTTACGTCAAGCCTCTGCCTTTGGAACTGGAATCCCATACAAATACCAGTTTTTTGTCCAAGTTACTCTACTTCCCATCCTACTCCCTGCTTAGGGGCCTGAGAAAGCAGCAACAGATGACCCAATTCTTTAGGTCCAAGCACCATGTGGAAAACCCAGGGGATACTCCTGGTTCCTGGCTTTGCATCAGCTCAGCTCCAGTCCTTGCAGTCATTTGGGGATGGAAGATCTTTGTCTCTCCACTCTGCTGCCTTTTAATAAAAGTAAAACTAAATCTTTTCTTAAAAAATGAAACCCAGGGAAGAGAATTTAAATAATTCCAAAAGGTAGCTCAGGATAACTACCTTAGAGAAATTAAAAGTGACCAAGGAACAAAAAAAATGCAAATGTCTTCTTGAGCTTTCTAAAACAACAGACAAGAGGTAGCAGTTCTCAGGCAGTGAGCTACTGTTGATAGGGTTAGAATGAAGAACAAACATTTAAAAACAAGAGCTCCCCAAGTTTGGGATGCATCTCTTTAGAGAAGAAGTTGTGTTGTGGCATTTATTTTTGTTTTGTCTTGCTTTTTATATATATATATATTTTCTGTACTTGTTTTAAACGAGGAGTTACAGAAGGGCGAGGCAGAGAAAGAAAGAGATCTTCCACTTGTTGGTTCGTTCCCCAAATAGCAACATCAGCCAGGACTGGGTCACACTAAAGTGAGGTGCCAGGAGGTTCATCCAGGTATCCAAGGTGGTCAGAGGGGCCCAAGAACTTGAGCCATCTTCTGCTGCTCTCCCAGGCACAATCAGAGGGAGCCGGACTGGAAGTGGACCACTAGTATCCCTGTGTGATGCTGGACTGCAGGCAATGAATTAGAGAGCTATACCTCGCACTGGCCGTGAGGAGAGGCTCTTTCTTTTCCTTTTATACATAATTAATTAAATAACATTTAATAACTACTTATTCTGGATACATAATTAATTAAATAACATTTAATAGGTATTTACCCTGGACATGCCAAAGGGATGTTTGTGGGGAATTTATTACATAACCAGGAAGATAAGAATTCTATTTTTTTTAAATGACTGTGACATAAGCCAGAAAAGAGGGTGATTGCCAAATTAACGCATCTGATTTTGGTATTTAATTCCAAATAGAAACGTCATTCATACAACATAAGTAGATAAATGTTTTTGCCAATTACATCATAATAAAGATTTTTGTTTAAATGGGCATTGCAATTGCCTCCCAAGGGTGGGATGACTATGCAGAGTCAGAACATGGTTTATTAACAGCTGCTGTGCCCTACATATGTGGTAGGCCTCCACACCTGGGCACTGTCCCAGACTCCTACCATCGTCTATCTCATACGAGCTCAACAAAGAATGAAAAACTAGAGCTGAAAATAATGAAATACTGTGTGGCTGTTTTTCTTTTCCTCATGATCAAGTTGGAAGGCTCAGAAATTTCCCCTTCCACCCTCCTAATACCCCTCCTGACACCCCCATTGTTTTTCCAGATGTTATAACAACAGTATAGTCCTTCAGCTAGAGTCATAAGTCCATTATTCTGCTATTTAAGTGTATCGTGACATTGTTGGTATAGACAATGGTAAAGTCCAGTATCCTATTATCAAGATATATTTTACAGGGGCTCGGCAGCGTGGCCTGGTGGCTAAGGTCCTCGCCTTGATCCCATATGGCCGCTGGTTCTAATCCCGGCAGCTCCACTTCCTCTCTGTCTCTCCTCCTCTCAGTATATCTGACATTGTAATAAAAATAAAATAAATCTTTAAAAAAATTTTTTAAAAAGATATATTTTACAGTTTTATTGAGATCCATATTATATTCGGGAGTAGAGATGCATATGGCAATGTATCTAAACTCTAAAACATTATACGGTTATACAGTTCCCCTAGATGAATATATGTATACACATGTTTACCTGTATATCAATTTATCTCGTATTTTGCATTAAAGTTGTCTTATATCACAGCAAACATGTGGTGTTTGTACTTCGGGATTGGCTTTTTTCACTGAACATAATGGTATCTACTTGGGACCATTTTGTTTCAAATGGTAGAACTTCATTACTTCTAATATCTAAATAGCATTCCATAGAGTAGATGCACCATAGTTTCTTTATCCATTCCTCTTTTGACGGGCATCTGGGTTGTTTCCATGCCTTTGCTATTCTGGATTATGCTACTATAAATATAGGATTGCAGGTCAGTTTCTCATATGCAGATTTCACTTCCTCATTTGGTAGGTCAATTTACAGTTGTCTTATTACTCCCCATACTGACTTCCATAGAGGCTATACTAACCTACACTCTCACTAACAGTGCAGTAGGGTACCTTTCTTCCCACATCGATGCCAGCAGGTATTATCAGTAGAGTTCTGAATATAAGCCAATCTCACTGGAGTTAGGTGGAACCTCAATGTGGTTTTCATTTGCATTTCACTAGCAATACTTTTTCATATGTCTATCAGCCTTTTGAATTTATTCCTTTGAAAAATGCCTATTCATTTCCTTCATCCATTTCTTCACAGGGTTGTTTGTTTTGCTGTCATCAAGGTTCTGAAGATCTTTTTACATGGTCCTCTATCTGCTGTGTAGGGCGCAAAGATTTTCTTCCATTCTGTGGGCTGCTTCTTCATCTTCTTGACTGTTTCCTTTGCTACTCAGAAGCTTCTTAGTTTGATTCACTTCCGCTTGTTTATTTCGGCTTTCACTGCCTGTGCTTTTGGTGACTTTTCTAAGAAATCTTAACCAAAAATTTTATCAAAGCATTCCTATATTTTCAGAGTTCTTCATATATTTTTCTCTGCATTTAAATCCTTGATCAATTTAGAGCAGATTTTTTGCATAAAGAGAGAAGTAACAGCATTGTTTTGAGAGACCAAACTCTGTCCCAGATTTATTTTCAGTTCTCCAGTCGAATATTAGTTAGCTGCACACGTGTGGGCTCCCTTCTCAAGCTTCTACTCTGTTCCGCTGGTCTTCTTCTCTGTTTCTGTACCAGTACCAGACTGTGTTCCTGACCACTTCCCTGTAGCATGTTTTCAAATCTGGAATTGTGATTCCTCAATGTATAAGCATTCTTCAGTAGTTTTGGCTCTTCATGGTCTCTTGTCTCTCCAGGTGAATTTCTGAATCAACTTTTCTATTTCTGAGAATGCTGTTGGAATTTTGATGGGAATTGCATTGAATCTGTATATGACTTTTAGTAACATGAACATTTTTATAATGTTGATCTTTTTTTTTTTTAAAGATTTTATTATTATTGGAAAGCCGGATATACAGAGAGGAGGAGAGACAGAGAGGAAGATCTTCCGTCCGATGTTTCACTCCCCAAGTGAGCCGCAACGGGCCGGTGCGCGCCGATCCGATGCCGGGAACCTGGAACCTCTTCCGGGTCTCCCACGCGGGTGCAGGGTCCCAATGCATTGGGCCGTCCTCAACTGCTTTCCCAGGCCACAAGCAGGGAGCTGGATGGAAGTGGAGCAGCCGGGATTAGAACCGGCGCCCATATGGGATCCCGGCGCGTTCTGAGGACTTTAGCCACTAGGCTACGCGACCGGGCCCTATAATGTTGATCTTACGAATCCAGGAACATGGTAAATGTCTTCATCTTTTAAAGTCTTCATCTATTTCTTTTTTTTTTAATGTTTCACAATTTCAATCGCAGAGCTATTATACATCTTTGGTTTCGTTGACTCCAAAGTGTTTAAGATTCTTCTTCACTATTTTAAAGAGGACTGTACTTACTTGTTCTTTTCAGCCTTGGTATTCTTTGCGAATACCAGGGCCATCAATTTATGTTCATTAATTTTATATCCTGCTACTCTGTCAAACTCTCTTATGAGTTCCAATAGGCTCCTGACTGAGGCTTTTGGTTTTCCTATGTATAAAATCATGTCATCTGCTAATAGAGAGAATTATATTTCCTCATTTCTGGTTACACTTCTTTTCATTTCTTTTTGCTGCCTAAGAGTTCCAGCAAGAATTTCCAATACTATCTTGAACAGCAGTGGTGAAACTGAACATCTTTGTCTAGGTCCAGATCTTAGTGGAAAGGCTTGCAGTTTTTCCCTGTTCAGTATGATGCTGGCATTGAGTTTTTTGCATATTGCTTTGATCGTGTATACAAAGTTCCTTCTATGCCTATCTTGCTTAGGGTTTTAAGCATGAACTGTTGTTGGACTTCATCAAATGCATTCTCTGTACCTATGGAGATGATCATATGGCTTTTATTCTTCAGTTTGTTGATGTGGTATACCACATTTACTGATTTGTGTATGTTAAAGCATCCTTGCATGCCAGGGATGAATACCACCTGTTCCAGGTGTCTGATCTTTTTGATATATTGCTGGATTCTGTTGGCTAGCATTGTGTTGAGGATTTCCTTTGTCTATGTTCATCATGGCTATCAGTCTGTAATTCTTTCTCTGTTGTGTTTCTATCTGGCTTTGGTATTCAAGTAATGTTGGTGTCATACAAAGAGTTTGGAAGGATTGCCTCTGTTTCTACTGTTTGGAATAGCTTGTAGAGGATTGGGGTGTTTCTTCTTGGAATATATGGTGGAACTCAACATTAAAGCCAACCAGTCTAGGGCCTTTCTTTGTCAGGAATAATTTTATTTCTGAGTAATCTTATTCTAGTTATAGATCTATTTAGATCATTAATTATCTCATTATGCAATTTTGGTAGATATTATATGTCCAAAAATCCATTCATTTCTCTAGTCTTCTGATGAGCTGGCATATAGTTGCTTCAATCCTTATGGTTTTTATAACATATGTCCAAGATATCCATTGGTATATTGCCTTTTTCATATCTGATTCTATTAATTCATATCTTCTCCCTCCTTTTTTTAATTATTTGTGTAATCAAAAACCTCTGTGGTTGACTTTATCAAAGAGCATCTCTTTTATTCATTGATCCTATGTTTTGCTCTTTTGGTCTCTTTTGGTTTATTTCTCCTCTTATTTTGATTATTTTTTTTCTGCTAATCTTGGGATGTTTTGCTATTGCTTTAGATGTATGGTTAGACCATTTTCTAATTTCTTAACATAAGCATTTATTCTGAAACTTTCCTTTTCATACAGAGAGCATATAAACAAAGTTATTTTAGAGAATGTCAATTCAAGGACTGGCATTGTGGCTCAACAGGTTAATCCTCTACTAACATTGGCATCCCATATGGGTCCCTGTTTGTGTCCTGATTGCTCCACTTCCAATCCAACCGTCTACTGCTGGCCTGGAACTGCACTGGAGGATTTCCCAAGATGTTGGGCCCTGCACCTATATGGAAGACCTGGAAGAAACTCCTGGATCAGCTCAGCTTTGCTCATTGTGGGCATTTGGAGAGTGAAACATTGGATGAAAGCTATTTCTCTCTCTCTCTCTCTCTAATTTCTCCTTATCTCTTTAACTCTCCATCTCAAATAAAAATTAGCAAACTTTTTCTTAAAAGATAAAGAAATTTCAATTCAATCAGCTGTGTTCCTTTCAAAAAGACAGTGTTGATCTGGAGCCTCTCATCTGCATATCACCACATTTTCTACTGACTGCAAAGATATTTCTCCTATGTCTGCTACGTATCTGATCTAATAGCAAGCTACACTCCAAAATCAACGTTGGTTTTATCCCCCCACATCTTCACAGACAGCCTTTCTTTGAAATCAATTTGTCTTTGGGATAATTGTTTAAAAGCCATGACTTCTTTTTCAGGATAAAACACTAAAAAAATAGTTCTGCAAATTTAAAAAAGCAGAAAGAAAAGTATTCTGAGTATTAATCCCAGATTGCTTTAAAAAAAAAACTTAGACCACTAACATATTTTGAAAAGTAGATTTCTGGTATGTCAGGCACATAATAATATCCATGGGCTGTAGGGACAGTCTTAGAAAAGCATTCCATAGCTACCTTCACAAGGATACTTGGTGTCATCTATAATTCATACAAGTTTATTGAAGCTTTCTACTGCTATCCAAGCAAGATAATTTTCAAAGCTACAGAGTGCAATAATCCAACATTCCTTGTAGAGATTTCATACATGTCATACAAATTTTACTCTGGAGATCATTTCCATGCTGATGTTCTCAAGAACACAATGTGATATTTTCAGCAAACACAGATTTATGCTATCTGTTAGCTCGGCAGGCTTAGGAGATGGTGATTAGAACAGCAAGCAAGCAGAGGATGTATTTCTATCCAGACTTCATGAGAACTCCTGTGATTGCTACTGAAGGGCTGGGTTTACAAAATGCTTAAAGAACTTCATGTTTTCTTCCCACTATATTTTGCAGTAGAAAATAATTTTGATAATCAAAGTGCATCTCTGGTGGAAGGCAGCAGGTCCATATGAATAACCAAACACTTCTTCTAAAATATGAGACTTAAGGGGTAGATTTGGGATATAGCGGTCAAGATACCAGTGAAGACAGCTGGGCCCCAGACTGAAATACCTGGAATTGATTTTAAGCTGCTGATTCTAACTCCCTGCTACTGCTGACCCAGGAAGCAGTGGTATTGGCTCGAGTAACTGAATTTTCTGCTATCCGTGTGGGAGAAGCTGACTGAGTTACTGGTTTCTGACATTGGCCTGGCCTGCCCCTAGCCATCGTGGACATCTGGACAATCAATGAGAACGTCACCAACAATTGTCTATATCTAGCTAGCAAACTAGGTAACTATCCATCTGTCCATCCATTTTCACTGTAACTTTGCCTCTTTCTGATTAAGTTGTTTAAAAATAATGATTAAAATGATGGGTCTGGCACAATAGCATAGTGGTTAAAGTTCTTGCCTTGCATGCCCGGGATCCCAAATGGGCGCCGGTTATGGTCCTGGCAGCTCCACTTCCCATCCAGCTCCTTGCTTCTGGCCTGGGAAAACAGTCGAAGATAGCCCAATGCCTTGGGACCCTGCACCCAGAAGGCAGACCCGGAGGAGGTTCCTGGCTCCTGGCTTCGGATTGGCTCAGCTCCAGCCATTGCGGCCACTTGGGGAGTAAACCATTGGATGGAGGATCTTCCTCTCTGTCTCTCCTCCTCTCTGTATATGTGGCTTTCAAATAAAAATAAATACATCTAAATAAATAAATAAATAAATAAATAAATAAATAAATAAATAAATAAAAATGATTAAAGTGAACATAACACTGTGCTTGCCTCGGCAGCACATATACAAAAATTGGTATGATACAGAGAAAAGTAGCATTGTCCCTGTTCATGGATGATGAAAAATGAATGTAATACGATATGAACTTAGGAAGTAATATCAGCTTCTACTGAATTATGTTTCAGGTCAAAATATATAATTTCCCAATTATTGGACACTATGAAAAAAAAACGGTAATGTCATACACAACCAGTAACATAGTTGTTGAAAGCTCTGCCCAATACCACAGGAATACACAGTTAAAAAATAAAACAAACAAAGCCATTTTCAATAGAGCAGTCCAAGCAACACAGTCCATAGTCAGAATCCAGTAATAAGAAATTTCGTATCCACAGTAATTTTGGAGCAGCTGCTTCCTATTTAGTGTTTCTCTCTTCTCTGAATTTCCAAATAGGACACCAGTCTACTGAACTATTCTTTTTCAAAAAGAGAGATACATTTATTTTTATTGGAAAGTCACATATACAAAGTCAGATATACAGAGAGGAGGAGAGACAGAGAGGAGGATCTTCCATCCATCGATTCACTCCCCAATGGACCACAACGGTTGGAGCTGAGCCAATCTGAAGCCAGGAGCCTGGAGTCTATTTCAGGTCTCCCACACAGGTGCAGGATCCCTAGGCTTTGGGCCATCATCGACTACTTTCCCAGGCCACTAGCAGGGAATTCGATGGGAAGCAAAGATGCCTTGATTAGAACCAGCGCTTATGTGGGATCCCAGCACGTGCAAGGTGAGGACTTTTATCCACTGAGCTACTGCTCTGTGCCCAAGGGCATTTTTAAATATTTATAGAAAACAGAAGCAAGTGATGAATGTTAGTAAAATAGTTAAGGAGTTCATGTTGTAGCCAGCATATGGCAGAGCGGTAAACCCACTGCCTACAACGCTAGTATCCCATCTGGACACCAGTGCAAATCTCCACTGCTCTACATCCAATCCAACTTGCTTCTGACGTACCTGGGAAAGCAGCAGAAAAGGGCCCAAAGTAGGGCCCCTGCACTCATTTGAGAGACCTGAAGAAGCTTCTGGGTCTGGTCTTTCATCTAGCCCAGCCCTGGCCATCGCAGCCTTTTGGGAAGTGAACTAATAAGAGGAAGAGAACACTCTCTAACTGTGCCTTTTAAAAGAAAAAAAAATCAAATGCCCATGTTACATATTAAAGTAATTGGGCTTAATACCTGATACTTCCTGATTTCAGATCTTGGAAATCAGCAGTTCCAGCACAAGTGTTTGAATTTCTGATCATCCAGCTGGGACACATGCAATGAGTCCTAGCTTTGGACCCAGCACAGCTATTCCAGCATTCATTATCTCTTCTTTCTCTTTCTACTTCTCAAGTAAACACAAATTTTATTTTTAAAAGTTTGTGGTTGTGTCAAGAGCATTCTGAAATTTATATGTAACTTTTTTATAATGCAGATTTTCTATAAACTCTTTGAAGTGCCCTCTTAAGCCCTTTTTAAATTTTCAGAATAGATTTAAATCTACAGAAAAGGTGCAGGTAGTTAAAGCACCCATTTATTTTCTACTCTTCCCCTGCTATTTACATCGTACATTGGCACTGGTACATGTGCCACAATCAATGAATAAGTGTAACTATGCTGCAATGAAATTCCATACTTTATTTATACGTTCTTAGTTCTGGCTAATATCCTTCTTCTGTTCCATGAGCTCATCTCAAATACCATATCATAGGTAGCTGTCTTTTCCAGTTTTTCTTACCTAGGTGTTTCTTACTGAGAGCTTAATGACAGTGAATAGTTTTAGGACTGGCCAGGTGTTTCATAGGATGTGCCTGTCTCATTTTTGTTGTTCGTTGTTTTTCTGAAGTACTACTCATTATTAGACTTAATTCAAGAGTTTTTTGTTATTGTTGTTGTTTGGTTTGGTTTTTGTCCCCAGTTTCCATATCTTTGCAAATAAGTTACTAAATGGAGCACTCAATTCAGGAGCAGGAGGTATATTCTTGCTTTTTGAAGATTAACTACACATAACATCTGGAATTGCCTTACCTAAGGAATTTGTCTACTGCCTAAGATTTATGTAGTCAATCATTTATTTTCACCAGTATGGATACATGAGTATTTAATATTTTAGCTTATAATACAACATTATATATTTTGGTGCAAACTTCTGATTTTCACGATTGGAAATTCTCTTGGTTGACTTATATGGATATATTTTTTTAATGTATTGATTTTTATTGGCAAGGAAGATTTACAAAGAGAAGAGAGCAAAAGTTCTTCCTTCCATTGGTTCACTCCCCAAGTGACCACAATGGCCACAAATGAACCAATCTGAAGCCAGCAGAGAGGAGTTTCTTCAAAGTCTCCTATGTGGGTGCAGGGTCCCAAGCACTTGGGCCATCCTCGACTGCTTTTCCAGGTCACAAGCAGTGAGCTGGATGGGAAGTGGAGCAGCCACGATGTAAACTGGGGTTCATACGGGATCCCAGATCTTGAAGTGGGAGGATGAGCCAATTGAACCATTGTGCCAGAGTCTTCTACATTGTTTTTACAACATCCCTAAAAGAACAGATTTTGTTTTGTTTTGTTTTGTTTTCATTTTGGAGAGAATAAGAGAACTTCTTTACTTCCTTGTATTATAAGATTCCCCAGGCTCATCAGTACTGTCCCAGTACTAGAATCAGCCATTCTCCCAAGAAACCCTTGTTTCCTTTGAGTGAAAAATATCTTAGACACCAACAGAGTTGGACACTAGATTCTTCAGGACATTTTTTCAGGTTCCTCTTCTTGTTCACAGAACGCTGAGGGTGTTTCCTCTAGTTACTACCAAATACAACTCTGGCAAGTCACTTGGATTAGGAATAACAGTCCCTTCTTATGGCCTATTTTATAGCATTATTGTATGTTTACATTGAGTAGTTATCACAAGGCGTAATAATAAAAGCAAAACAAAACATATTTTTAAAAATGTTCTGGTGAATTCATTGAAAATAAAGCAAAAAATATCGATCACTTTGTTTCTCAAAGCCTATCTCTCTACAGAGGTTTGTTTGTGTCTTGACATGTTTTCATTGCTATATAAATAAACTAAAGGGCCAGGAATGGTTGCCTAGCAGCTAAAGGCCTTGCCTTGAACATGCCGGGATTAAATTTGGGCACCAGTTCTAATCCTGGTAACCTTGTTTCCCATCCAGCTCCCTGCTTGTGACCTGAGAAAGCAGTTGAGGATGGCCCAAAACTTTAGGACCCTGCACCCACATGGGAGACCCGGAAGAAGTTCCTGACTCCTGGCTTTGGATCAGCTCAGCTCCAGCCATTGTGACCACTTGGGGGAGTGAACCATCGGATGGAGGATCCTCCTTTCTGTCTCTCCTTCTCTCTGCGTATCTGCCTTTCCAATAAAAATAAATTAATTTTAAAAATAAATATACTAAGAAGTTGCTGACTCTACTTCTAGACCCTATTCTGTGGAAAAGAATTTAATAATAACCTGTGTCTTTCTTTTGTGTAGTGGATACTATCCTATTTATTATGTCTACCCCCACAAACACTAGTCTGCAAGTAGAACTGACACAAATTCCATCAATACAGACAGGTGGCATCATGCTTGTCAGTATCAATCTCTTTTCCTTGTTCTTAGGTATCTTCATTTCTTTCTCATTCCCCTCTTTTCCAAACATTGATAATATTGTCTTGAATGCCTCCACTAATTATCAATTTCAATGACACCAGATTTCAAAAAACTAGTATCCAAGTTCAGAAGTGACTTTGGCTTTCAAGCTGTTATTGTTACAAAGCAACAGGTTCACACTATCTGTATGCAAATCCCCACATCCCAAAATCCCTCCATAACAAACAAACAGCAAAGGTATAATTCATTGACAAAAAGAAGATTTTCCCACAAGGTGTAGATTGGGGAGAAAAGACAATTGATCTCCACATTCAAAAGTGGTATTGGAAACTATGGACTTAGGGTAAATTGGGTGTGATTAGGTAAAATTGGGTGATTGGACATTGCTACTGACCCCAATTTCTTTGGCTTACTTGCAAATAGAAACTGACAAAAGGCCAATGTGTGACTTAGACAAGCTTTGTTGGAACTTAAACTAGAACAAAAGAGAGAGAGTATTGTGGCTTAGAAATTCTGCCAACTGCCAGGAAATGAGAGTATTTTTATGGAGTTGTACATTATGGCCACTCCCTCTTGGCCACTAACACTTCAGGCTGTTCCTGTCACTTTGATGTGCATCTGTCCTGATGTTCTGCACAGGTATTGTTGGTTTTTTTCCACAGGACACATTCAAATGGCATTGTTACTCTCTACTGCCACCCCAGGAAAGTCACACCTGGGTCACCTTTGGCTATAATACACATGTATGCAGGTTGAGGAAATCTGTAACAGAAGTCTAACAGGGTATGCATGTTGCTTGCTTTTGCTTTTGAACCTGGAGGTGTATACACATCATGTCAGAAAGGGCTTGATGATCTAGTGAGTTTTGTGTCTAGCCTGCTCATCATGAGAAGGGGAAATGTTGTAGAATATACACGAGTGGTTCATGCTTTTACACAAAACATTAAAGGCATGTAATTTAATGAACCTTGAGATAACTCTGCTGAGTTGGGCCACACAGACTCTATTCCCTATCTTTACTATTGCTAATTCTATCCGCTCTTCTCAGGGACGAATGTAAAAGAGTTCAGAAAAAACAACTATGCAATAGGCAGGTGAATTATTATTATGGCATGTTGGTATGTTAGACTGCTCAGGAAAGCTTACTACTCAGAAAGGGACCCATGGTTTAACTATTACAACAGATCCCAATTAGGCAACTATTGTATGTGCTTTAGTTAATATTTGTCTTGTTTGTCCATCAACAATATTTTAAGACAATGAACATCCCTAGTTCTTGCTCTTGAGCAACTTAAATCAGGTATAACTAAGGCTACTGAGTTACCAGGCAAAAAGTGGAAAGATGCATATTTAGCATAGTAAGAACTGGTATGTAATTTGATATGCCATCAAATCCAAAGCAAGTAGATACTGTCCTCAAAACGAAGAGCCATCAGTTGCTTACACATGATGACCTATCACACTCTGTTTCTATAATCTATTTGCTACCCTGTACCAAGGTAAAAGCCAATCACTTTCCAAGGCCTGAATGACTATGGACACTATCATTATAAGTGCAAAGCACCACTCATCTCCATAGAATGGGTAAATCTTCTCAAACAGTTTTGGACTTATATATAACTGCATATGTATTTGTTTTAGAGTTTGGATTTAAAAAGGTGAGTACTCATCTCTAAATCTTCTTAGCCTCATTTTCTCCAGATATTAACCATATGCCTGGAAAAAAACTCATTCCATTTCTTCTTAGACGTAATGGCAACATGTCGAGAAGGAAAATCAAACTAGGCTGCCACAGTTTGTGCATTAAAGGCATTGTTCTCCTGATGATACACATTTGTAGAAATAAAATTCATAACTAACTGTCTGCTTTATCTGATATCTTAGCCTTTTAGTATGTCTAACATATAAACAGTTCAATATTAATCCTGAGATGGATGTGGTCTTAAGTACTGATGCATGTTTATATTACAATTGTCCTTTTAGTTGATTTGTCAGTTTCTATTTCTCCCAGTCTTGTAACTACTTATTTTTTAAACTGACAATAGATTCCCTAACGAGTATGAACAGGAAAGTGAATTAATGTCAAGACTATGTAGAGATAGAACAGCTCAAAGATTCACATACACATGCTTTATCTGGAAGTGACAGTAGATTTCATAGGAGAGAAATGTATTATTCCCCACCAATTATAAAATGATATGTTTGAAATACAGCTGACATAACAGTATAGAAGAGAGAAGAATTTTAGGATATCTGAGACGATTAGGCAATTCCCTGAAGAATCTGACAGACTAAAAGTCCTACTGTTTGCTTGTTCACAATTGGATTCAATGATGCATTGGTTTGTTTGTGTGGGTTCTTGAGAGATCATTAAGAACCAACCTGAGGATCATCTAAAATTCTGCTGGACACAAAGGAGCCATGAGTGACAATACAGTAATTCTAGTGCAACCTGCTTTAAAAGTCAAATAGAGAAAACAGAAAATGCAGAAAATTCAACAACACAGCCCATTTCAAATTAAATACTGTTTCCTGTTTATGCCCCCTGTTTCAGCAGCAAGAAGCAGGCACGAGGTGCCATTCCATGTCTATGCCTGACAAAATTAGAGTTAAAAGTCCTCTTTGAAGTTCTAGAGGAATTCTTAACCCTCATTCAACCAAGCCAGACTATATAGGCCTTTACTTTGGTGGAATATCAAATGGACAGCTTTGCTGGTACCCAAACTGACTGTTTCAGCCACGTCACATTTTTTAAAAAGCCACAGTTTTAAGTGACACAACATCATTTAACCACACGTTTAAAAATGTATTCATTCCTGTAGATTCTCCTCTTCACCCCAAAAAGAACATATCTGCAATATATAAATATATGTCAGCAGTCAGTGAAGACAGGAAGCCATCCAAAAATGGGCAAAAGATAAGAACATTTCACATGAAAGATATTGACATGGTCAAAAAAATATTAATAAAAAGTACCAAACTTCTTTAAGTCATATAGAAAATGAAAATGAAAATCACAATGCAATCTCTTACCACTGCTAACAGAATAATTAAAATGAGCAAGATGGAAAATGCTCAGGCCTGATGAAAATACAGTGGAGTCACTAGAATTCTAACACACAGCTAGAACACATTCCCCAAGACCAAAGAATTTTACCCTCATGATGTACCCAACAGAAATGCCTGCATATGTTCACCAAAAGCTATGTTTAAGGATGGTCTTGACATGTCCAGTAATAATAGACAAAAAAAGCACTAGAAACGTTCCCAACAGGATAAGCAAATTGTGCTAATGCTCATACAACTAAAACTTGTAAAAAACCCAGCAAAAAGACAGTTTAAAAATTACACACAATAAAAGGAAGAAATCTCATAAGCAGAATGCTGGATGAAAAAAATAAAACGTAAAACATTACATATTCTATTATATTGGTACAAGGAACGATAAGAATAAAAACTAATATGAAAATATTTTTTAAAAACCTAGTTAAAATGGAATGAAAAATAATTCTATTGTGGTGCAAAACGTTTTTTCAATGATTCTTCTCACATATTCATTTTCTATTAAGTTTTTGAAGATTCTTCATATGTGCAAATTCAGAAATATTTTGCACCAACCTAAACTTGTATTTTCATTCCATTATACAGAAATGTTTAAGGTATCCTTATATGTGCCGTCAGTAATCAAAACAGTGGTTATTTGGAGGAATAGCAAAAAAGAGGCAAGAGGTAGAGTTTGGGGAGCTATAAACTGGTTTCTTGATTTGGTACTATTTAAATAGTATTTATTGTCCAGTTTAAAACATATCACCGGAACACTTACAATTTGTGGACTTCTGTAATACTGCAACAAAAAGCTTAAACAAGTAACTTTTTTAAAAAAGATTTATTTATTTTTATTGGAAAGGCAGATATACAGAGAGGAGAGACAGAGAGGAAGATCTTCCTTCCGATGGCTCACTCCCCAATGGGCCGCAATGGCTGGAGCTGAACCAATCTGAAGCCAGGAGCCCGGAGCCTCTTCTGGGTCTCCCACGCAGCTACAGGGTCCCAGAGCTTTGGGCCATTCTCAACTGCTTTCTCAGGCCACAAACAGGGAACTGGAAGGGAAGCGGAGCTGCCAGGATTAGAACTGGTGCCCATATGGGATCCTGGCGTGCTCAAGGCAGGACTTGAGCTGCTAGGCTATCATTCTGGACCCTAAAGAAATGACTGTTACAAATGAAATATAAGTATGGAGTCTTAGTTTTAAGTAACAGCCTTATTCTGGAGACCAAGTGATGCCTCTAGTAAATTCTGTTCATCTGCCCTGCTTTCTTCTTCACTGGTTATTGTCTTGGGGAGAATTTCTGTGCAGCCTCAAAATGTCTAGTAGAATTTAATGATTGGGCCCGGCGGCATGGCCTAGCGGCTAAAGTCCTCACCTTGAAAGCCCCAAGATCCCATATGGGCGCCGGTTCTAATCCCGGCAGCTCCACTTCCCATCCAGCTCCCTGCTTGTGGCCTGGGAAAGCAGTCGAGGACGGCCCAATGCATTGGGACCCTGCACCCACGTGGGAGACCCGGAAGAGGTTCCTGGTTCCTGGCTTCTGATTGGCAGCTCACTTGGGGAGTGAATCATCAGATGGAAGATCTTCCTCTCTGTCTCTCCTCCTCTCTGTATATCTGACTTTGTAATAAAATAAATAAATCTTTAAAAAAAAAGAATTTAATGATTACATGATATCCAGTTTAAAACACATAAACAATATACACCTTTGGAATCAACAAGTAGTTGGGTCCCTGCCATCCATGTGGGAGACCCAGATCAATCCCAAATGAGAAATGAACCAGTAGGTGGAAGACTCCTCCTTCCTTCCTCCTTTTCTTTCTTTTATTTCTTTCTTACTTTCTTCCTTTTTCTATCTCTCTGTCTCTTCCTTTATCTCTTCCTTCCATTCAAATATATATATTTTTTAAAAAGAAAAACAGTCCAAAAAGGGGATTCTATATTCCTCCATTGTAAAAGTTTAGGAGTTGGATCTCATGGGACCATACTGAGTCATGGGTCCATCCCTCTACAAAGCTGTATTGGTAGGCATGAAGATACACCAGTAGCTCAAGCCTAGGTCCTGTACACATCACAACCTTGCCAACACAGAAGCTTCAAGGTGGTTAGGCTTGGTGACCCCAAGAAAGAGCAAGAGAAAGTGTCAAGTAGAAACTATATCATTTCTTACACCCTAGCCCATGAATTGGCAAGCCATGGCCTGAGGATCAAATTTAACTTTCCCACTTCATCCTATGGTTTCATCAGAACACTGCCAAGCCAGTTTGTGCGCTATCTGAAGTCCCATGCTATAATGGGGCAGCTGAGTAGATGCAACAGAGATCAGATGCATAAGACCTTTTACTGAAAAAAAAATCTCAAACTCTGACCTAGCCCCAAATGTCATGTTATGTCATTTCTGCTGCATTCTATTCATTAGAAATAAATCAACTGCTATACTGTTGTAATAATATGGGGGAAATCAGCTGGGGGTCAGTTGGGAGGTATTTGGGAACAGGGTATGAGAAATCCCAGAACCTATGGAATTCTATCATAAAATTAAAAATAAAATAGAAGTGGAAAAAAAGAAGTAAGACAACTGTGCCAGCATTGTGACACAATGGGTTAAGCTGTTACCTGGAATGTTGGCATCCCATGTAAATGCCAGTTTACATCCAGCTGCCAGCTGCTGTGCTTCCAATCCAGCTCACTGTTAAATTCACATGAAAAAGCAATAGAAAATGACCCAAGTGATTGGGCCCTTGACATCCATGCAGAAGACAAGGATGCCATCCCAGGCTTCTGGCTTCAGGTTGGGCAAGATCTGCCAGTTGCCACCATTTGGGAAATAAATCACGGGATGAAAAATTAATTTCTTCTTCTTCTTCTTCTTCCTCTTCTTCTTCTTCTTCCTCTTCTTCTTCTTCTTCTTCTCCTCTCTCTCTCTATCTCTCTTTCTCTGCCTCTGCTTTACAGCAAATTCAGAAGAAGAGAAGGAATGTCACTAAGGCCTCTTCATATTCATGAGGAGAATAATTTGTGGATAAGTTCTGAACCACTACAACAGGCATCACCTAACACTGTTACATATGCACTAAGAAAAAAAATTAAAATTGTCTTAGCTGAAAAATGGGATAAAGATGCTGAATAGACCAAAACAGAGAAATTCTCCAAGGTGAGATGTCACAGTTAAGGCAGATAAACTAAAGAGAGAGAAGGTGTAAATGATGCATGTTAGTTAACAACACTGTCCACACCACAGTGGTAAAAGCAGAACTTGCTTCCCTGCCTAAAATTATTCCTATTGCTCAAGGCACTTATGTTGAAGTCATTCTGACAAGTTTTACAATGCTCTAATTGAACTGCCTAGGCACGAAAAAATTGTTCCTCGCTAAAGGAAAATAGCTGAATTACAAAAATGGCATATCAGAAAAAATGCTGCATATTCTCAGGCGTTTGAAATGTCAGACTTCTGGGCACCAATCTATCTGACTTACATTACAGGGCTACTAACAGTCAGCAACTCTTATTTGGCCATTTTTCACAATAAAAATACATTTCTAAGTGCTATTTTAGCTCAATAATGATTGTACAGATCTATTTATTTTTCATTTGTATGTGTGTGCATTGGGGGAGGAGCAGTTTCGTAAGTAATACCTTGCCTTTGGCAATGTTTGGCAACAGAGGAAAGTGTATTATATTAATCAGATTGGACCACTTGCTTAGTGAGAAGAATATAATCTAGATGTTAACGAAATTCAAAGCATTCAAAATCCACATGGAAAATTAAGTAGTTGCTGAGTACTTCCTACCAGAATATGTCACTGACATAATCTCTTTAGCTCCAGGGTAACAGAGAAGGCTGAAGGCCATGATTATAATCATGAAGAGATTGCTCTGGATTGTGTGATACCAAGGGAGGAGGCAGGTTAAGTGGGATGTAAGTGCAGGAGCCATCTGACAAAGCAAAGTAACAGATTTTCAGATTGGTCCTACAGCTTCCATTAGCAGGTGCAGAGCATCTTAACAAGGAAATATTGGCCAGCAACAACTTTACAAAACACAGGATAGGTCTTAACAGAAATTATATTTTTGCCACCCACATTTCAACTTTATTTCAAGTGCTAGTTTAGAATGGAGTTTTGGGCTCCTCTTTTAAGATGCTTTCTTTGGAACAGGTGTTTGGCCTAGCCTTAAGATACTGTTTGCCACATGTGCATTCCACATAAGAGTGTCTGGGTTCAAGTTTTTGCTCTGTTCCTAATTAGAGTTTCCTGCTAATGTGCACCCCAGGAGACAGCAGTTGTATAAGTAACTGAGTCCCTGGCACACATGTGGGAGCCATGGATTGAGTTCCTCTTTCTGGCTTCACCCTGGTCCAGCTCCAGTTGTTGCGGGCATTGGAGGAGTAGACAGCAGACGTGAGAAACATATGTCTCTCTGTCTCCTCATGCAAATATGTGTGTGTGTGTGTGTGTGTGTGTGTGTTTCTGCCTCACAAATAAAGAAATATTTTAAAGACTACTTTTTAATAAGCTCATAAATAATGACAGAGTGGGCAATGTCTCATCCATTACAATGGAAGGCATAATATAAAAAAGCCCTGCTCAACAGATGCACATTGGGTGAGGACTAACTTTCATACTTATCTTTGACAATAAACATGGCAAATATTTTACATGCATTCAACTCCCACAATCACTGAATTCACTGTACAATATATTTTAGAGGCAAGAAAATTGAGACTTTGTGAGACCAAGTAACTTGGTCAAAATCACATAAATTTGATTTTGGAACCTGATTTTAAACTATTAAAATCTGTGCTCTTACTGGCTGTACATTATAACCAATGATTGTATGATGAAATTTGGGCACACAAGATGTATGGCTGCCTGGATAAATGGATGAATAATGATATAAGATATAAACAAAATGCTACTATAATGCAGGAGAAAGAATAAACAGATCAGTCTGGCTATTAGGCAATACTAAACAAGAGCTGACATTTGTTCTAGGTCCCGGCATCCAATACGCACACCAGTTCATGTCCCAGCTGCTCCCTGCTTATGATCAAAAGAAGATGGCCCAAGTCCTTGAAACCCTACACTTGCATAAAAAAAAATCTAAAAGAGGTTCTTGGCTACTGGCCTTAGATCAAAGCTCAGCTGGCCATAGGTGCCATTTGGAGAGTAAACCAGCAGGTAGAAGATCTTTCTGATCTCTATATAAAATCAGCCTTTCCCAAATGAATAAATAAATATTTTGAAAAGAAACTAATTAGAAAGCTACTTAATCTCAGACAAGAAAATTTGGAAAATAAACCTAAGGCAAGGTTTCTGAAATTTAACATGATTAACATTTTGATTTTGGTAATTCTTTATTATGTGGAATGTCCTATGAATTTTAGGTTATTTTGTGACATCCTTAATCTCTAAATAGCTATTACAAGTGGAATTTCTCGTCCTTTGTGACTAGAAATATTTCTTGTTGTGGACTGTTTTTGGATTGTGGAAATCTTGCATATACATAATGAGGTATCTTGCAGACGAGACCAACCCAAGTCTAAACATAAAATATACTCTCACACATACTTTATACACATAGCCTCAAGATATTTCTACACAATATTTCTACCAGAATTACATTTCGATTATGTCTGATGGGACATCAGGTTGGAATTAACCACATTGGAGCATCATACTAAGCCTCAAATTTTCAGTTTTGGGGAAATTTCAAATTTCGAAATCAGGGATCCTGAAGCTGTAGTAACTGAATAGTTGTAACAGCGATTAGTCCTTTTTCAAGCTGTGAAAAACAATAATGTCTCCACACATTACCGAAAGCTCCCAATAGGCCAAAGCACCCTCAATTGAAAACAATGAGACTAGAAAATAGGGGATATTTTAGAAACAGAAACAGGACCTAGTATTTGCAGAATGAAGGACACATGGGTGTGTCCAGATGACTACTATAGCCATGGTGTATGATACATGCCCAGAATTCCAGAAGTCAGAGACTGGAGAAGCAGACCTAGTCCCAAAACCTAGTTCTGCTATCTGCCACTGTGTAAACCTGGGCAAATAACAAATGGCCTCTAGTCTTTCTTTTTAAAGATCCATCTCTTCATTTAAAACACAGAGTTACAGAGTCAGATGAAGACACAAACAATCACACACACAACACACACACACACACACACACACACACTTTCATCCACTGGTTCATTCCCCAAATACCCACAACAGCCTGGGCTACACCAACTAGAAGCCAAGAACTGAAACTTCATCCAAATCTCCCACATGGATGGCAGGAACACAAATAGTTGAGCTGTCATCTGGAGCCTTCCAGGCACTTCAGTATGAAACAGGATTGAATGTGGTGCAGTTATACTGACATGAGCCAGGCACTCTGATGAGGGATCCCAAATAACTGCAGAGCCAGCTGCACTTCAACACACATTATTCCAAACATTTTCATATTATGAAAATGAGACACTATGAGTAATTATTTAGCAGAGTTTCTGGCACCCAGTTAGTGCTCAATAAATGTTACTACTAGCCAGGAAAGGAAACAAAGGAAAGCTTTCCCTAATACTAGTTTGTAAAACTCACATTGTTACAGTTTCTAAGGCAGTGGATACTGTAAACTCTATAAATAAATTTTCACTGTATTTCGAACTCATTCAAGTTGAGTTGAAAAACATATGCTACCAGATATCTGATTTGATGAAAAGTGAAAATAAAAGCCAATTGCATATGGGGTATGCATAGTTATGTTGTCTGTTTTTAAGTACATTTATATGCATATATAAGTATACATGCACAAATGAAATCAATGCAAATAAGTCAAAATAATATTACTAATTATTAATGAATAGCAAAATTATGAGTGGATTTAATTTGCTCCATATTTTCATATTTCATATTTTTCTGGTAATGAATTATTATTTCTTCATAAAAAGGAGACAAAGAGGCTAACCAGGCTAACCTTCACCCACAATACTGGCATTAAGCATGAGTGTTGGCTCTTGTCCTGGCTGCTCCACTTCCAATCCAGTAAACCACTAAGGGCCTGGAAAAGTAGCGAAGGATACCCCAGTGCTTGGAACCTTATATCCACAAGGAAGACTCTGAAGACATTCCAAGCTCCTGGCTTCAACCAGGCACAGTCACGGTCATTATGACCATTCGGGAACTGAACCAGCAGATGAAAAATCTCTTCGTCTTTGTCCTCCTCCTTTTGCTCCTATTTTCCCTCCTCTTCCTCTTTCACTAACTGTCAAATGAATAAATAAAATAAATATTTTAAAAGTAGGATACAAAAACAAATATTCTGAAATCCTTCTATCTGATATACTGATTAAGGAACAACTAGGTGTCAAGCACCACACTTGAGGTTAAACATACAATGAGACCACACACACACACACACACACACACACACACGGCAACAACAAAAGCAATGAAAATCATAACAAATCAAGTGTCCATACCAGAAGGCCAGAATTCAAAACTCAAATTAAAAAGTAATGATGATGTTCCAAAAGCAACATGTCCAATTGCTTTTTCTGATGACATCCTATTGATGCAATGAAGTCTGGCAAAAATATCTAAGGAATTTTTAAATTCTATTTTGCAAAGGGTTCAGTAGAGAACACCATCACCATCTCCTCTATTTTTGTTTCTCTCATGCAGAAGTTTCTCTCCTGAGGCTGAATACAATACAACTTTTTAATGTCCATGTCAAAGTTGAATCTGATTAGGAGGGATAGCTCCCATGGAAACTATAATTTTCCAAGGAGAGACTTATTTCAGGAACAAAGGATTCTCCTAGACAGTACACAACAGGTTTTCTATTTCACAATAAAAACCGTTGCCTCCCTGAACATTCAAGAAGATTTAAAGCAATGTGTGTTTTTCTAGGCTCCCACAAACTTACCAAAAAAATAGTAATTTCAACCTCAGGAAAATTTTCCAACATTTGGACTGTGTGTTTAAGTTAAATGAAAGTCCTTTTCTTGGACTTGTTACAGCAAGGAAATTCTGGAACAAAGTTGTCACTCTTGGTTTCTTTGTATGAAAAGTAATGTACAATCATCAATTAAGGCAGCCTTCCCCATCTTCTGCATTGTTTTAACCAAGCACAAGCTGAAATGACAGGCTTCGAACAGGTGACGACAGTAGAGGCATTCTCTGCCTCCTGTCATTCATTCTCACTGCTGTGTGTCTGGAATTGGCCTTTGTGCTCTGTCACCTTAAATATTTTAATACTTTACTGATCTCAAATGTGTTTAGCCATAGGAAGACAGCAGTAAAACAAAATTTTATAGCCAACAAAGTCCTTTATACTTAAATTTTATTGCATATTTTATATTTTGTTTAACAACACACGGTTCCTTGAGACTGAAATACACTTAGCTTCCTCAGCTTGCAGTTTGCTAGTGCTTTTGAGTTTCTTCCCCATACTAAGGACTGATTACATTAACAAAATCTGAAAGAATGACCGATAAACAGCTAAAGTTCCCCAAATTCTTCAAATTTGTGAAATTTGCCTGAAAGCTCTTCTGTGCTCTAAAAATTCCCCATTCTTATATTTTCTTCCAAAGCACTTATGTTTTCCACCCAAAGTGACCAGTTTCCATGGATTCCCTAATTGCTCTCAATATGGTCAGTATTTAATTCCATTTCAACCAACAACTCAGGAAAATCAACTGGCAAAATTGGAAGGAGTTATTGACTCTACACATAATTGATGTTTTGAAATTTTTATTGGTTGGCTAGGTCTATAAATGTACTGCTTTATCATACAGACATAAAGGCATAAAAATGGCTTTGCCATTTTTAAGAAAAGTAATTATCACCATGTTTTCATTGTTCCCTGGTTTGAAAAGTTGGCATGGTAACACCAGAATTGGTTGACCTTTATAAAAAAAAACAGAATAAATCATTATAATTGTTTCTTCTTTACAAATTGAGAAATTATCTTTGTCACTCTTTTGCCATAGTAATAAAAAATAAGCAGGCAAAATATTCAGATTTTCCTTCAGTCACTACAAAGAATATGTGACAAGTGTCTACATACTAAATTCAGTTTTTCTCACACTGCTATTCATAAGGTATGTAACTGGGTTGCTTCCCAGGTAAGAACTAAATAGTAAGGAGTTAAATAGCAAGGTCCTTTTCAGCTCACATTTTAGCATACAGCTTATTCTAAACAGAAAGCCAACCAGGCTTAATTCAAATCATATCATTGTTTGAGATTCACGGAGTCATCAATATTCATTAAGACCTCAATGATATGTGTTTATCTTCACCACAAACACTTCCTTATAGGATATATTTTGGGACACTCTTGGGGGAAAAAAAAGTTAAAAAGCACATCATGAACTGCCATACAGAAATAAACTACTGATCTCCTTGGTCTTACTGAGCTCTTGACCTATTTTCTTGTCTGAATGGCCAGAAAAGAAACTCAAAAGCCTTTAACACTCTTCATACTAAGAGATAGAATCTAAAAATATTCAGGTCGGACAGAAGTTTCTTGCCACCTCTTATTATCTCTGAAGATGAGATCATTGAGCCTTAGAATGGGAACAGTGTTAGAGAGGTCACTGTTTCTAGATCCCGACCTCAGAACTGCAGGACTCTTGGACCACTGCTGTCAGATGATGAGTCTTCCATAATGCCATGTTAAGAATTGAAATATCATAAAGATCAGAGTTGAGTTCCTAGATTTTTAAAGGCTTATTTTCCTTGACATCCTAGTGGTGAGGAAGTACATTTGATTGTCTACTTTGCCAAGCTTTATTTCAAATGTATTTTGGCCATTCAGACTCCTACTGAGATAGGAATTAGACCTCTCATGCCCCTTTGAACAGCTTTTGTACCCTTGAATATGGCCGTTAAGGTGCCCTTCAACTGTCATTTCTGTAAGCCATAGATCCTTTGCAGTAAACATAATTAAAAAGGGCCCCAGGGTCCTGTTAGCATAATGCGAGATTTTTCCATTTTTATTCCTGGCATGGGTGACGTTAAAGCAAGCAGTGCTGAGCCGGGGAAGTAAGAAGGCTGTCAAAAGACACTCTCCATCCTTAGTGCTCCCTTGATGGAAATGACAGCCTTATTTGTTTTGTTAACCAGTACATAATTAAAAGTCAATATTCAAGATCATAACAGAAATCTGTGTAACTGTTCATGTTGTAAGTCTGAGATCTAGAAGGAAAATCCATTAAAACACAGCCATGTGTAATTTACAAGAAATCAGTAATAAAATGTTTGCTCCCGACATTATCTGCAAAACGGTCTTTATATTACCAGAATAAATCCATATTATTTGGAGGCCGCAGATAAACATCCATAGGCAAAGTTCACACTGAGGTTATCTGCCTCCTGCTCTAAACCAGAGAGCATGATTCTGAGGAGATAAATAGTGGCTTACTTCTCTAAGTCTCAAGTACGTCGTGCAGAAATGAGTTTAGTTCCTGGGAGAGCATCTATCACATCCATACAGGCAAGAACACCATCATACTTCTGTGCCCACTGTAGAAAGAACAGAAGCTGTCCTCCATGGAAAACAAAAGTTACTTCATTTCCCTTCTAGTCACAAACTGGAGATAATTTAATGCTTTTTAAAATGCTGACTCATCAGCACATAGCTATACCACATTTCAAGTCACCAGGGAGTTTACAATTCATGTCTGTAAAAGAAATCACATGTCTCTTCCTTGAGATCTGAAATAAGGCTAATTTCTATATATTTAGGAAACAAACTAACTGTAACAGTGTGGAACTCTGAAACACAATGGCAAAAGTATAAGACTGGGGCCAGCAATGTTGCACAGTGGGGAAAGTCACCAGTTAAACAAAGGAATCCCAAATCTGAATGTTGGATTCCCAACTCACATCCAAGCTCCTGTTTGTTTTTTTTTTTTTTTTTTTTAAGATTTATTCATTTTATTACAGCCAGATATACAGAGAGGAGGAGAGACAGAGAGGAAGATCTTCCATCCAATGATTCACTCCCCAAGTGAGCCACAACAGGCCGGTGTGCGCCGATCCGATGCTGGGAACCTGGAACCTCCTCCAGGTCTCCCACACGGGTGCAGGGTCCCAATGCACTGGGCTGTCCTCGACTGCTTTCCCAGGCCACAAGCAGGGAGCTGGATGGGAAGTGGAGCTGCCGGGATTAGAACTGGCACCCATATGGGATCCCGGGGTTCTCAAGGCGAGGACTTCAGCCGCTAGGCCAAGCCGCCGGGCCCCAAGCTCCTGTTTTTGATCCTAACTGTTTCCTGCTAATGGACCTGGGAAAGCAGCAAAAGATGGCCACAGTAGTTGTGCCTCTGCCATCCACACGGGCAGACAAGAAGGAGCTTCTGACTCCTGGCTTTGGGCTGGCCTCTTTCCAGTTGTTGCAGTCATTTAGAGAGTAAACCAGAGGATCCCCATGTCTCCCTTTATCTCACACTATGCCTCTCAGATAAAATAAATCTTTAAAAGAAGAAAAATAAAAGAAATTTAAATCTGTCTCCTCCAACAAACTCAAGACGTGGTAGAAGAGAACAAAAAGTCACTGGAATTGCAGCCTTGCATTTAGCAAGGAACTCTCATTTATACAACCCCTTCAACAAGTGGCCATTGGGGTCTCCTAGAATTCAAAAATGCAAACATGAACAAGACAGGGGAATTTTATTCAAGAATCTCTCATTGTCTGGGGATATCCAAGACTTCAGAGAAGAAAAGCTTCTCAGAGATACAATGACAATGGAATGACCTGAAGAAAAAAAACTGGAGTTCTTTCCCCAACATTTCCATGGCCAGTACCTGCCAAGGGGTTGCCGTGGGCTTACAGACCAGCATTGGCCTTAGGCACCTGGCAGATAATAGTTTACCTGAAGCAGTTTTCTAACAACCTGACCTCATTACTGCATGCTGGGACAACCCTGAAGCAGAACAGCAGTGTTTCCTTGGAACTTAGGTTGAAGACTTTCCTTTAGAAAGTTTTATCTAGGATCAAGACAGCGAATTCTTTTTTTCTGCCTGCCTCTTTGATTTCTCCTGGCATTCCTGAAGCATGTTCCCTAATAAAACACTTCCAGGAAGGTTGTTTTGCACAGCATGTAACCCATAGCTTGGAACACCCACATTCCATATTATAGGACTTGTTTCAAGTTCCAGTTCTGCTTCCATCCAGCTTTCTGTTAATGCTCACCTTAGGAAGGCAGAAATGAGGGCCCAAGTACTTGAGTCCCTGCCACTCCCGTGGGAGACTGAGACAGAGTTCCTGGCTCCTGGTTTTGTCCTGGCACACTCCAATTGCCGTAGAGATTTATGGAGTTAATCAGTAGATGGGAGACATCTTCTCCTACAAGTCATCCACTCCATTCCTTTAGGGAGAGCTCAACCTCAGGAACTTCCTCAACTGCCTTTGATTTCTCTAATCCCTTTGAATCACAGTTTCTTCAATTGTCTCAGGCATACTTCTCTCCAATGCCTCATACAGAATCCTATTCCTCCCCTCAGGCAGCTTCTACTCAATCCCCTCTGATAGATTGCTCTCAATGCCTCTCATACAGCTTTCAGTTTCCTCAACACAGAATTTTCACACACTACTTCAGAGTCCACGCAATCCTCCTCACCAGAGCACCAGAAATGCTTAAAGCTGATCATCACTGCCCAGGTGCTACCTGAGATTCCAGTCATGCGAGGAAGCCACTCAAAATGCCAGGGTCATTTGTAATAAACATGGCACTAAATCAAAGGTATGGATTGCTAGAATGTGACATTTCAAATAAACATTTGAAAAATCTCACTTTCATAACATTATGATAAGGCTTCTCTGAATTCTATCAGCATGGGAACAGCATGTATTAGGATTCAAGCACCATCATTTTAACTCTGCTTTTTTTGTTTTTCCCTTTGCCAGCCACCAAGTCTTACAGAAATTTCTAGATTTATTTCACATCATGCAGAGGTCATAACTGAAAAAGAGAGGAGTGTATCAGACCTCTTCCTTCCCCTAGAAGTCACCGCCACAGCCAGTTTCTGCACTCCTCCCACAATAACACAAAGCTTCATGAGGCACCCAAATCCAGCAAAAGTGTGGGCACTGGTTTAAGGCAGTCTTGGACTACCACAAATTAGTCAGGGAAGGCTTCTAGCTACTTAACGTAGTGCTAGAGGGCAACGTCATTGTCATTTTATCTCCCTGCTCACCCCTATGGCACCGTGGGTTCAATAGAAAAAGAGACATCTCATACAGTCTGGTGGTGCCTATTGACATCTATTTATAGTAAAAACAAATCATCATTTTTGAAATTTTGGAATCTGCTATTGGTATGGAAACGGGAGTTTTGAAATTTAAGCATTTCATTTTTTTCTCAGAAAACTTGACTTTTAAGATTATCTCTCTGGGGTGATAGAGCTCAAAGTATAGTCTAAAACCCAGCAGCAGCAATATCACACCGACACTTCTTTGAAATGCACATTCTTGTGCCCTATCCAAGATCCAGTTCAAGAAATAGGGCCTAGAAATCTGTCTGTTGGCAAACACTATACCTGATTCTGATGCGCATGCAAGTTGAGAAAGCACTACGGTAAGGATCCAGAATACTCTCTCTGAGGCTCACCGCCCAACACTGACCTCTGTTTCAAATAATACCTGTTCATGCCTTTGCCAATATGGAGCTTAAGAATGAAGAACAATTTGTTTTATATTTCCAACACATTAACTGCGGGCAGACATTTAGCCTAATGATTAAGATATGCATGTCTCCTATGAAATGAGTTCTAGGGTCTGGGTCCTTCTCCAGCTGCCTACTATTGCAGACCCTACTAGGCAACAGGGATAAGTGGAGACTCGGATTAAAATCCCCTTCTCCCTGTTTCACCACTGTTCCAGGCCCCGTTTAGAGGCCTTTGAGAGTGAACAAGAAGATAGGAGATATCTGACTATAGTTTGCTCTGTGTGTGTGTGTGTTTTCTCTGCCTTAAATAACAAAATAAGGGAGTGAATTAATTAATAACATCAATCCTTTTGTGCATGTTCTGTCATTTTAAAAGTTTCTGAAAGGTCTGGTGTTATGGTAAAGCACGTAAAGCTGCCACCAGTGGCACTGGCATCTACATGGGTACAAGTTTAAGATATGACTGCTCCAAATCCAATCCAGCTCCCTGATAATGCACCTGAGAACATGGCAGAAGATGCCCAAAGTACTTGGGCCCCTGAACAAGGAAGACCCAGGAGAAGTTCTTCGTTCCTGCTTTAGGCCTGGCCCAATTACAGCCATGTGGCTATTTGTGGAGCAAACCAGCAGATTAAAGATTAAGGGGTGTGAGTCCCCTCACCGGACAGCTACTCCCACTAGATAGCATGGGCAGGGATGGGGACAGACCAGACTAAGGAAGTGGTGGGTTCCCCCCTCTTGGGTCACTACTCCCGCGGGAGGACATCAGAACTAGGACGAGGGCTGGGGTGGCTAGATGGAGAGGCACTCAGCAACATCCGTGAGGGCTAGATAGTTGAGTTGGTTAGAAGGAACTAAGCTTTAATACTCATTGATAGGTATAGGAGCCAAATGGGATGCGGGACAGACTGGACTAGTCGGCTATGCACATTGGCAGGCCAGGGTGGGAGGCGGGGCTGGTGGGGGTTATTGTGGGTTGCCCCCACTGGGCTACAGCTCCCACTAGTTGATAAAAGGGTCGAGTACGTGCTGGGCAGAACCAGGCTGGACTACAACACCCATTGGTTCCACTGCAAGTCGGGAATGAGAGCAGAACCAACCCAGCAATTGCAACCACCAGCTGATCGTGTAGATGGACTGTGCCGGGCCCTGTGCTTACTAGAACATACGGGAATCTGGTCTGGGAATACCTCAAAGTTTCTTTGGAGATCTCCCCAATCGAACTGCTGGACTCAGAACCCTAGCCAAGAAAAGACAGAGGACAGAACAAGTCAATCAACCACCTCAGCTATATGTTGGGCAGCGAAATACTGGGCAGATAAAGACTCTATGATGGACTATGACAATCAATGGATTCTTCAATGACCTCATCGAGCTGGAAGTGGCGAGATTGGCAGCGATTCACAACTGGAGAACTATTACAACCACTTGAGCAGGTATCTCAGAACATGCCCCAAATCCGGGACTTTGGGCGGGTGGGAAACTGGGTGGGGCTTCTCCCTCAATATCCCCCTTTACCTCAGATACATGAAGGAAACAATATGGACATAAAAATCTTACCCACATCCCTATAGCCCCTAAACCTTTACACCATAATTAACTATGTAAAGACTGTTAACAAAAAAAAAAAAAGATTAAGGTGTGTGTGTGTGTGTGTGTGTGTGTGTGTCCTCCATTCTCTCTGCAACTCTGCCTTTCAAATAAATAAATAAATCTTTAAAAAATAAAAAGTAAAAAGCTTTGGCAAGTCTTTTGGGTACCATTTTCAATAGGATCTCTTATTTCTACAAACCTAGGCTTCATTTTCCTTCACCAAGGTCAGAAAGCATAGCTATACAAAGTTGTCCACGGCTCTAGACTAATTCAACTTAACTATATTAGAGAAATATGTTTTATAACATGACTAATACAAAACTGACATTCTAGTGACAAAAATCTATAAGCAGATTCCCAGTGATTTCACTAGTACTCTATAAATATACATCATAGTAAGAACCTCAAAACTCAGAAGGGCTTCCAAATGATGAAAAATAAAAAAACATATTTTAACATATTGGTTACTCAATACCATGCCAACTAATTCCATAACGTTATAAATTGTTACTGATGTTATGTTGGGGCTTTTAATTGAATGGGATGATACTCTGCCGGCTCTACCTTCAGACCAGAGACGGTCTCCCCAAGAAACCGTTGAACTTATCTGGACAATAAGATGCTGGACTTTATGTTTGGTTGATGCTTACAATGAAAGAATCTCAACTGAATTTGAACTGCGGTAATGCAACAAGGTGGAGGAATCCACCATGGGGGGGGCGGTTTGGGGAGGGTTGGGGGAATCCCAGTGCCTATAAAATTGTGTCACATAATGCAATGTAATCAATTAAAAAAAACAACAAGCTACATGGACAGGGGATTTAAGAAATGGGTGTATTGTATTATCTATCCTCTTCAGATGTTATAGGTCATCACCAAAGGTATAGTTGAAATCAATATGACTGATACTGATTTAGTTATTGACCATTCTTAGAGTACACATTTTTAAAAATGTTTATCTATTGATTTTCATCTACTTAATGGATAGAGAGAGGTGTTTTACATCTACTAGTTAACTTTCAAATGCCCACAACAGCAGAGGCTAGCCAGACAGAAGCTACAGAGCCTAGAACTCAATGCAGATCTCCCATGTGGGTAGCAGGGGACCAAGCACTTAAGTCATCTACTGCCTGCCAGGATGCCTAAGCAGGAAGGCAGATTGGAAACACAATAGCCAGCACTTTCAAATTTCTCTCTATATCCAACAGTAAGGTCAGTAGGTTCAACTTCAGGAATGGTCATTGGAAGGTCATATATAAAAATAACATGCTTGACCCAACTCCTATATACCTGGTCATAGCTACTATCATTTTATTCCAGGAAGACACCCGATTACTTAAGTATAAAAGGGACTCTAACTGAATACCATAATTTCATTTAATTGAAGTTCATTAGTTCATTAATGCATCTGATGGATTTCTTAGGTACGTGTCCTTACCAACGGATTCTATTTCAGTAGTTCAGTTGTAATTCAACTGCATGAAACATGAAAAACATTTTTCTGTTAATTACATATATATAACAGAAAATAATTTATATATATATATATATATATATATATATATAAAGGATGGTTATTTTCAGTCCAGCTAGCCAAACTTACTTAGACTATAACTTAGTGTTGTTGTTGTTGCTGTTTTTGCTTTTTAAATTTTTTTTTATTTTGAATTTTATGGTACAATTCCATAAGGTCTAGGATTTCCCTACCCCTCTCCAAATTCTCTCCTTCTGACTGATTTTCCCCATATTATTACAATAGTATGGTCCTTCATAAGCAGTCATAAGTCCATCATTCTGTTATTTAAGTGTGTCCTAACATTACTGGTACAGACAATGCCACACAGTCCAGCATTATATTGTCAGGATATATTCAACAGTTTCATTGGGAGTCCATCTTTGATTTGAAAGTAGACATGCACAGTTCATTGTATCTTCACATCTGGATATGATAGTTTCTATTATGCCATCACTATATATTCCCTTAAATGAGAAGTCATGAAACAAGTTCAACAACAGGAATGAAGTTAAAACAAAAAAAATTATAGCACCATGGAGTTAAGCAACATGCTATTGAATAACCAATGTGTCAATGAAGAAATGAAAAAAAAAACACAAAAGCTTCTTGGGTAAAATGATGCTACTATGTGATCCACAAGTCAGTGAAAAACTTGATAAGAGAAAAGAAATTATTTGAAAGAAATGAAAACAAAAATACAAATATCAAAACCCATGGGTTGCAGCAAAAAAATGGTATGAAAAGGGTTATAATCTTACAATTAATAAGAAGGCTGCCTTACATCAGAGAGAATATATGGATTTGTCATTTTGGGATTGACTTATTTCACTGAGCATAACTGTCCCTAGTTGGGACCATCTAGTTGGAAACGATTAATTTCATTGTTTCAATAGCTAAGTAGCATTCCATGGAATACAGTACCACAATTTCTTTAACCACTCCTCTTTAGACGGGCATCTGGGTTGTTTCCATGTTTTTGCTAATGTAGATTGTGCTGCTTATTCTACAACTTTGATAGAATAATCATAAATGCAGTTCATGCTGCCTTGATATTTAGGGTTGAACAAAGTATGAAATAGTAATGAATTTGGGGTCAGTGTTGTAGCACAGCTTGGGTAACTTCAGTTACCTGGGTAATGAATCAACAGATGGAATATTTCTCTGTCTCCCTCACCTCTCTAACTGCTTTTAAGCAAATAAATAAAATTTCTTAAAAAATTGTAATGCATAACATTTTTTAAATTTATCTTGAAATTGAATGCTTTAAAAAGAAGTAGATCCAAATAAAAAGAGTAAGATACATGACAATTTTAAGAAAGATTCCAATGGCTATTTAGAGAAAATTGATCCTGTAGGATCCTATCCTTAACTCAGAATACATATTTAAACCAACAACAGTGCAGACAATCCTGGCATTCGTAAAATTAATAAGCCATTATCCCATTCTATACTTAACATTACTAACTCCTCTGTGGTAGTAGATAAATCTGACAAGCAGCCCTCCTCCTTTCTTTTAGTAACAGCATCTCAGTTTCCTAGAGGAAAAAAAAAAATCCTTATCATATTCTCAGTTGGTGAAGTTTAAGTGGAACTGAATTCACCTCAGAGGCCAAGAAATAAGATAGGACTTTAGTCCTGGACCTTGACCACACTGATTGTTTCTAAAATGAGTACATAACCTTACCAGTTCCACAAAGTGTCAATCCCTAGGACGACTGGGATAAAGACCTGCATTCCCTTAAAGTTTCATATCTTCTCACATGCACATTTAGTGTTTCTAATTTAAAAAAAAAAATCAAGAAAGAAAAATGCTGTTAGAAATTAAGTCAGTACCAGAAAGCAAAGCCAAGGGATACAGAAAGATAAAATATTTGCTAACTGCAACTTCAAAACATTCGGAGCCACATGAGCTGTTAGTTAGCTTTTTTAATGCATGAACCAATGATTTTATGTTTAGGTTTAGGATTTTTTAGTTGGTTTTTTCACTTTCAACCCAATGTATTTGTTTATTTTACAACAAATGTAAACCATTAATACATGCTTTGGGCTTGCTTCTCTAAGAACGACCTACTGATATTCTGACAGCATGTGAGCAGGAGGCCAAATATTTCTATGAGAATTTTAATTAAAGGACATTAATGACATGAAATTTCATCTATCTGTGTATTGTTTTCCTTTCCTGGATTTGAATCTATTTCTAATATTAGTCACTCATGATTAGTGATGTTTTGACTCCTCCAATTACACCCTGAGGGAGATTACAGGCATATAATCAAGAGCAAATGAGGGAATTATAAAGAAATATATGAAAAACAGAAAATTTTTTAGTAGAATACCAAACCAAAAATCATCTGTCCTTCATCCATACATAGATAGATGGATAAATACATACATAGAAAGATAGACAATCTTAGCAAAGCAGTGCTTTGATCTGTTCAGGTCTTTGTTCTCATGTTTGTAATAACTGTCTGTTTTTCCAACATTTCTGAAACAATTATCATTGAAAAGAAAGAAACTATGAAGTAGGTTAAAATAACAACATAGTTACCATTATAAAATGGATTTTCTGAGAAGTAATAAACCAACCTGAGTAGAGAAGAAGTCAGATAAATTGAGCTTATTCTGGATACAATCCCACAGAAAGCAAAGACAGGGTTGCAAAGAGCCACTGAGTGATGCTACCAGTGCCCTCAGTCCATGCAGAGACTCCCAAATGAGGCATTTACCAATTATTGAGAAACTATCTGCTTACATGAGGATGTCGGTTTCACCTTAGTGAAATTACCCAAGATGTCTATTCTTACCCATTGAACCATTTGCCATAGTAAATCCCACATGAGGAAACACTTCACATTTTTACAATGGAGGTGGAAAAGGTGGATATTTTATGACAGAGAGGTTTCTTTTCTCTGAAAATGAATATAACTTGACCAAAATGAGCAAGGATTTTTCAACTCATCAGAATAATTATTGACATCTGGTTATAAAATAAAACAATTTGTGCAGATTTCTGCTCTTTCCAGACATTGATTAGAAAGGTTTTAATTCCAAAAGAACTTGAATGCTACTAGGATGTTAACAAGATACTGAAGTTACAAAACTCAGTAGTATGGGCACATTTGCATGCAGTGGTGTAAAGTCAGCCCTAATTTGTGTGTGATACATCTGTCAACATACTCTATTGGGAGACTGATAATACTAACTTTATTACCACCTGTGTTGCTTTTGTGTCTAATCTAAAAAACCAATTGTACAATGAAATAAAATTAGAAATTATTAGCCATTAAATGGTAGAATTCAGGGGATTTTCATACCAGGGAAGATGAAATAGGTAAACTGTTTTCCTATTCCTTTTACTAAACATAGCTACAAAATCTAGATACTAAAAAAAAAAAAAAAAAAGCTAAGAGATTCCAAAAGACAGAAAAGGGTGGCTGAGCTAAGGTACTTGGGGTTCAAGGAACAACGCAGTAGGTAATTCCTCAGGTTCGTCTAATTTGAAAGTTTTGGGGTATAGGATTTTTTTGCCTCATGTTTCAACACTTGCTATTGAAGAAGCCAGTAATCCAGAAATGCAAATAGACATGCATCAAAGTCACACAACACACAAATTCTGCTCTCTACAACCAAAGGCCAGCAAAATGACAGACTCAAAAGACAGAAAACTCTTCTGAATACATGCCTTCCTCCAGTAACACACTACTGAAAAAAGTACAGCCCTTTCCTGATTCACAGAAGTAAAGGCTGCCTGGTGAGCAAGCCAATACTTCATTCTTGAGAGACTGACAAAGGAGCCCAAACTCTGTTGGGGCAACAGTGAGAGAACAAAAGACTCTGATCCCTGCAGGGCAGGAATAGCCTTTGGCCCTCACACTTGGCTAAAGAACTCAAACCTTGTTTTAGAATAAGCTATCTGAAACAGAAAGCATGAAATAAAATTCAAAGTCTTGACTTAAGAACTCTGCAGGTTACAATCAACAGTCAATCATTATCATCACAAGCATTTGGCTCAAGAGTTGCAGTGCTGCTTGAGACACCCCATCTCACATCACATGCCTGAGTCTGAATACCAGCTGATTATGTGCACCCTAGGAGGCAGCCAGTGATGATTCAAGTAGCTGGATCCCTGTCACCCATATAGGAAGCCATACAGGAATGAGTTTGCGGTTCTTATATTCATCTGTTGGGGATGGGGACAGCTTGCAAGAAAATGAAAATTTTTGCGACTTAATTATTAATTTGAAAGACTAACAGAGAGAGAGAGAGAGAGAGAGAGAGAGAGAGAGAGAGAGAGAGAGAGAGAGAGAGAGAGAGAGAAGGGCAGTAGTGGGAAAGACAACTTCCATTACCTGGTTCGCTCTCTAAATGGACAGAAAAATCAGGGTTAGAACTCTAAGTTTGGAGCCAAGGACTCCGTTCTATCTTCCCATCTGCATGCAATGGGTCCAAGCACTTGAGTCACCCATCACTGTCTTCCCAGGTGCATTAGCAGGAGACTTGGATCACCAGTGGAGTAACTAGGACTTAAATTGGCCTTCCAATATGGGATACAAGCATCACACAAGCAGCAATCTAATCCTCTGTGTCATGACACCTGTCTCCAACAATTGAAAACTTAAATAAAAGTATAGGTACTGATCACAAATACTTATTTAAATTTAAAAATCCAATGTAACTTTGCATTTCATGCTGCTTTCACATTTTGTAATTAAGAGAGATTTCATTAAAGTAGAACAATATTAAGACTTAACATGCTATGTTTACTTCAACTGAGAAGGATACTTGAGACAAGGAGTTCCCAGCTGTCTGGGCACTTTCCTGACTCCTCTCTCATGTGTGATGAGTGTCAAAGAAGTACCTTACAGGGAAATTCAAGGAGACAGAGGTCCTTTCTTGAGGGAACTCTTCAAAACTCATGTTTCACCCTTAGAATCAAGGAAGATACCAACCCAACCCACAGATTTCTCTATATACTAAAGAAACCACAGGAATGTGGTCAATAGAAGAAAGAGCATCAATCTTCCCACAGAATACATGTCTTCATATTCCATCCGTCTGTCAGTCTCTTATCCAAGAATCTAACAGACATCTAAAGCCCAATCCAGGAACATTTTCACCCAGCTCCCAGAAATGTTTTCCAGATGATACCCCAAGTTTTCTAGACAACAAACAAATCTACCAGAGTTCAGATATGTAGCTTGATTGTCCTCCCTAAACCTTGAACCTCTCATTTTGTAAAGTTGCCAGACATTGCAACTGGTAATTTTATTATTGAAAGAAATCAACACACTTTGGAAGCAGCTGAACTTGCTGATCAATCCAATGAGGGACTCTGTACTGAACCCAGATTGGCAGGCTGGTTCACCAACTCAATTCTTGTGAACCTTTCTTCAAAATCCTGGGGCAGATGTGCTTCTTAATTAGTGCACATTTTCTTCAGGTCTTCATACATTCCTTTTAGCTGGCTGTCTTCTAATACATTCTAACTTGACTTCACAAAAACTGCTGTAATGCCTTCTCATCTTCCTTTTCCAGTTATCTCTAAATGCTTTTCATATTGAAGGTTATCTGGATGTGTGTCCCTGTATACATCTCTCTTTAACTGTCATGAAAAATGCACAGGCTGACTACTCAGTTATCCTTATTTGAGAACAGCACACAAAAGATCTTTCTCTCCTTGTGGGTCATACACTTGTGTTCCTGCAAGCTCAGGAATGGGTGGATCCTAGCTTTTCGGGAAGTGGACAGGAGGTAATTTAAATGAATTAATTTTCATGCCTTCCTGCTATGACGGTTCCTTGCACACTGGGCCTTGAGTTCTTCCCAAGAAAGATAAAGACAGGGCCTACAAAAGCTGGGCCCATATGGATGAGGACTGGATCATCAAGTACTTCAGGCAGACCAAGCAGCTGAGTGCTTTCTGAAAGACTTACAAGATGCTTGCATCCATTTTCTAAGGATTGATTCTGTGGGCTCACGAACACTTGATACAGAAATACAACTCTGAAGATAGTACAGGGATCAGTGCTGCCTGCAATTTCTGAAGCCTTCTCAGGCAGCTCCAAAGCAGCTCTGTGAGTTCTGGAGAATCAGAAAATGTTTTTCAATCACTCATTATACTAAAAATCAGGACAATCTCCAATTGAGTTGAAAAATCAATATATGTCAACCCTACACTAGATATGGATGGTATAATTATCTAACAAAATTTTCAAAGCAGTCAACACAAAAATGACTTGATAAGCAATTGGGAACAATCTAAAAATGAATGATAAAATAAAAGCTCAGGAAAGAAGCAGAAGTACACAGACTTTATATTTGAAAAGTTAAACAATAAAAGAAAAAATAGCTAAATGCGTCAGCTCAGAATCAAAACAAGGAAGAAAGATGAACCTACCAACTGGGAGACAAAGCAGGAGGTATCACCCAATCTCAATATACAGAAAACGTATTTTTTTTTATTTTTTTATTTTTTTATTTTTTTAAAGATTTATTCATTTTATTACAGCCAGATATACACAGAGGAGGAGAGACAGAGAGGAAGATCTTCCGTCCGATGATTCACTCCCCAAGTGAGCCGCAACGGGCCGATGCGCGCCGATCCGATGCCAGGAACCTGGAACGTCTTCCGGGTCTCCCACGCGGGTGCAGTGTCCCAAAGCATTGGGCCGTCCTCAACTGCTTTCCCAGGCCACAAGCAGGGAGCTGGATGGGAAGTGGAGCTGCCGGGATTAGAACCCGCGCCCATATGGGATCCCGGGGCTTTCAAGGCGAGGACTTTAGCCGCTAGACCACGCCGCCGGGCCCAAACGTATTTTTTTTTAAAGATTTTTTTTTTAATATTATTGGAAAGCCGGATATACAGAGAGGAGGAGAGACAGAGAGGAAAATCTTCCACCCGATGTTTCACTCCCCAAGTGAGCTGCAACGGGCCGGTACGCGCCAATCCGATGCCGGAAACCAGGAACTTCTTCCAGGTCTCCCACACGGGTGCAGGGTCCCAAAGCTTTGGGCCATCCTCAACTGCTTTCCCAGGCCACAAGCAGGGAGCTGGATGGGAAGTGGAGCTGCCGAGATTAGAACCGGCGCCCATATGGGATCCCGGTGAGTTCAAGGCGAGGACTTTAGCTGCTAGGCCACGCCGCCGGGCCCAAAGAAAATGTATTTTTTAAAATAAATGCCTGGAGACTGAAAAACACACGGGACTACAACAAAAAGGTGACCATTCATGTCAATGAAGTCCCACAAGGAAAAGAGAAATAATAGTGCTGAGAAAGTATTTGAGTAAACATCGGCTAAAAACTTCCTTTTTTGACAGAAGCCAAAGACCTACAGGTTAAGTATACAACACACAGGATAAACTAAGAAAGAAAAAACAAAACTTCAATGTCTTAGGGTGACATCATAGAATACTAGACTAAGTGGATTAAAGAACAGAATTTTATTTTTCACAAATCTAGATGTTAGAAATCCAGTATCATGGTACTGCTAGAGAGGGGTTTCAATTGACTTTTCTTCCCAGATTATCCAGATTATACATGCCTGCTTTCTAATTATGTCCTAACAAGCTCTTTTCTCTGTACACTAACAGACAGAGAGATGGTATCGGTGTCTCTTCTTAAAAGGACACTACTTGGGCCCAGCATGGTAGCCTAACGGCTAAGACTGTCGCCTTGCATGAGACAGGATCCCATATGGGTTTCAGTTCTAATCCCAGAGGCCCTACTTCCCATCCAGCTCCCTGCTTGTGCCCTGGGAAAGTTGGGACCCTGCACCTACATGGGAGACCCAGAAGAAGCTTCTGGCTCCTGGCTTCAGATCAGCACAGTTCCAGCCACTGCAGTCACTTGAAGAGTGAATCATCAGACAGAAGATCTTCCTCTCTGTCTCTTCTCCTTCGTATATCTGCCTTTCCAATAAAAGTAAATAAATCTTTTTTAAAAATAAATTTTAAAAAAGGACACTACTGGGCCCGACGGCGTGGCCTAGTGGCTAAAGTCCTCGCCTGGAATGCCCCGGGATCCCATATGGGCGCTGGTTCTAATCCCAGCAGCTCCACTTCCCATCCAGCTCCCTGCTTGTGGCCTGGGAAAGCAGTCGAGGACAGCCCAATGCTTTGGGACCCTGCACCCGTGTGGGAGACCCAGAAGAGGTTCCAGGTTCCCGGCTTCGGATCAGTGCGCACAGGCCCGTTGCAGCTCACTTGGGGAGTGAATCATCGGATGGAAGATCTTCCTCTCTGTCTCTCCTCTCTGTATATCTGACTGTAATAAAATGAATAAATCTTAAAAAAAAAAAAAGGACACTACTTCAATGGTGTAGGGGCCCCATTCTATTAACTCATTCAATCCTCATTAGCTCCTTGCACAAATATAGTCTCACTGGGGAACTGGGTCTCAACACCTGAGCTTGAGGAAGGGAACATAATTCAGTCCATAATACCAATAAATATCACAGTTAAAGTTCTAAAAACTAAAGAATATAATGTGTGTATATATAAATATAACTTATATAAAGAAATATATATGTTCTGTCATACAAAGAAATACATAAATATATTTATGTTATATAAATAAACAAAATCTATAAAGGAAAACCATTTAAATGAGAGTGTATTTCTCATCTGCAACTATGGAGGCCAAAAGCAACCCTCCACAGTATTTGTCAAATGATGGATAAAAAAGCATGCCAAGGCATAACCTTACATCCAGAAAACAATAGCTTTCATAAATGAAAAAATCAAGATGTTAGCAGTCCTACCCTGAAGGAATGGTTAAAGAAGTTCTCTGAAAAGATAGGAGGTGATGAAAGAAGGAACTGCAGAATATCAAACAGGAAGAGAGACATGGATAATTTAAAAAGAACATAAAAAGAATAATTTAAAAAGAACAATCATGTCAAGCAACAATATGTATAGATATAGACTTTCCTTCGCTTCAGTCAACTCATCCACATTTGATGCCTAAAGCAAATCACAATACTGTCTGATATGACATTAAATATATTCCCAGAAATATTTAAGATCACTATATTATACATGAGTGAAAGTGACAGAATACAAAGAAAATCAAATTTTTTATAATTTACTCAAACTGATAACAACGAAAATATCAGTAGACTGTGATAAGTGAGGCACATATGAGAACAACCACTAAAAACCAGAGATATGACCAATAATGTATAGATAAACTAAAGTTAACCCTACAAAATGATCACATAACCCACAGGAAATCAGAGTCAAATAAAATAGAAATCAAAAATTAAAATGGCAGGGGATGGGCATCTTTGATGCAGAAGCTGAAGCCATCAAACAGAACTGAAAATCAATGTGTACAAATGAATGCTCATAACAAAGCTGTTCATAAGAACAAAAAAAAAAAAACAGACATACTCCAAATGCCCATCATTCAAATAAATGATGAATCAATGAACAGATGTGCAATATCTACACAATAGAATAGTATTCACTCCTAAAAGGGGATGAGGTATTAAAACATGAGTGAATCATGAATATATTGTGTTCAGTGAAAAAAAGAGATTAAAGACCACATCCTACATAATTCCATTGATATAAAATATCTATAATAAGCAATGCATTCAAGGAAAATAATGGATTAATGCATACCAAGGGCTAAGACCAGAGAAGAATGAGATGCAAGTAATAATGCAAATAGTGTGTGGGGGGGTGTTGAAAATATTATGGAAATAGATTCCAGTAATTGTTATGTACAATAAGCTTTGTGAATACAATAAAACTATCTGATTTTACTTTGCAAAAGACAAGATTTCATGTATATAAATTATATCACAATTTTTATAAACAATGCTGGCATTGCTTTATTAGACCAAATAACATAGGTCTCAGCACAAAAAAAAAAAAAAAATAACTAACCAGACCAAGGAATATTACGTAATTATTTAAGGGTTAATCTCCAAATGATAGCAATCATTATGGGAGAAGCCAAAAAGGAAAATCAACAAATCCACAATTATGTTTGGAGATTTCAACACCCTATGTTAACAGTTGATAGAACAATTAAATAGAAAGTCACTCAGAATATAGGACTCAGTAACACCACCCTGCATTTATAGCACATTCCACCCAACAAGAGAATATATGTCTCTTTCAAGTGTCCAAGAACTTACACAAAAACAGGCCACAAAACACACTCTAAGAAGTGTAAAAAACTGAAGTCAGAATCAAGATGGCAGAATAGGGTAAGGACACGTTTAAACAGAGAAACATGAGCCAGTGTGAAGCAGGCAGGGCACATTCCAGGAAGTAACAGAGGACAGAACAGCAGAGGGGTACCTGGACACCTACAGACACAGGAAAACTGAAGTCATACAGACTGTGTTTTCCAACCAGAGCAGAACCAAACCAGAAGTCAATAGTGGGACAACAATCAGAAAAAGACAACATCTAAAAACAACTTTTTCAATAACCCATGAGTTAAAAGAATTCTGAGAGGAAATGAATAAAAAAACACATTGAAGTAAATGAAAGCGAAAATACAATATATCAAAGTGTGAGGTACACAGCAGAACAAATTTTGAGTGGGAAGTTTGCCACATTAAAAGTAGGTATTAGGAAAGAAGAAATGTTCAAATCAAGAGCCTAAGCTCCCACCTCAATTTTAAAAAAAAAGGAAAAAAATCACAAGGCAACCAAACAATAGTACAACAAAGAATAGAAATAGAGTAGCAACCACCAATGGGAGGAAAAAATCGATGAAACAAAGAACTGGTTCCTTGAAAAGGTCAATTCGATTGATAGGTCTCAACCAAGACCGACCAAAAAAAACCAGCAAAGACACAAATTATCAATATTAGGAATGAAACAAAGGATATCACTAAAGATCCTGCAAACATTAAAAGTGTAAGAACCATCATTTTGGCACAGCGAATTCAGCTGCCACCTGCCTCACCAGCATTCCATTTCAAAGCACCAATTTGATTCCCAGCTTTTCGACTTTCAAACCAGCTCCCTGGCCATTCATCTGGCAAGAGAGAACAAGATGGCCAAAGTACGTGGGCCCCTGCTGCCCATATGGGAGTTTCAGACGAAGACCAAGGCCTTTGTAGCCACCTGGGGAATGAATCAGCAGATAACTCACTGTCCTTTCCCGCTCCCTCTCTCAGTGTCACTCGGCCTTTAAAATAAATTAATGTTGGGGCTCTGCACAGTAGTCTAGTAGCTAAAGTTCTTGCCTTTCGCATTGGGATCCCATATGGGCATGGGTTCTCATCCAGCTCCCTGCTTGTGGCCTGGGAAAGCAGTCGAGGACGGCCCAAAGCTCTGGGACCCTGCACCTTCATGGGAGACCCGGAAGAGACTCCGGGCTCCTGGCTTCTAGATTGGCTCAGCTCCAGCCCTAGCGGCCGCTTGGGGAGCAAATCAACAGACAGAAGATCTTCCTCTCTGTCTCTCCTCTCCATATATCTGCCTTTCCAATAAAAAATAAGTAAATCTTTTAAAAATAGGTAAATAAATAAATACATAAATTTTTAAAAGAAGTATAAAAGATTGCTGTGAACAATTCCACACAGATCAATTTGACATCTGATATTAAATGGACCAAAATCTCAAAAAACAAAAATCAAAAGAACTTTCACAACTCATCCAGGATGAACTAAATCATCAGAATAGTCCAAGATACTAAGGAAATTGTATTCTTTATTTCAAACTCCCCAAAAAGAGTTATTCAGGCCTATATCAGTTCACTGGGAAAATTTACCAATTATTTAAAAAACTAACAGCAATTCTATACAGTATCGTTCAGAAAATAGGGTAATATTTCTTAGTTCGTCTTATAAAACCAATATTACCTAGACACCAAACTACGTTAAGTGAAACAAATCGGTTTCAAAAGGTGACATGTTGCATTATTCCACTTATGTAACATTTTGAAAATGACAAAATCACAGAAATGAAAAACAGGTTGTGTTTTCTAGGGCTTAAGCAAAGGGGAGAAGCAGAGAAGAGAAGCTGATGTGTGTGAAACAGTGACATAGAAAACCTTAGAATGGTAGAAATGCTGTTCCTCACTATCAGTATCTGTATCCTGATCATGATACAATACAAAACCACTGGAAAAACTATGTACAGCATACATAATATTCCTTATAACTGCAAGTGATTCTGTACTGAGATAATCAAAATAATCTCAAAATAAAAATGCAATAAAAAATATTGATCATCAGAGTGAAAGCAGCCAAATGCTAAAAGAAATATTTCAAACTGTGTGTTTAGCTCTTGTTAAAACCGAAAGGCCAACATGACTGTTCAACACGGAAGTCTGCATTCAAATTAAACTTTTGGGCTTGAGAGTGTGTTTTTAGCCATGTTCAACACAAATTTGGAATGCCTGGATCCCCAACTCTTCCACATGTAGTTTCAGTGGCTTAATTAAGCTTTAGATCGCCCCACTTCCCTTTGTTCACTTCTGAGAAACTCAGCCTGTTTCCTAAATGACCTGCCATAAAAATACACGTGTAATATATTTTATCTGATGTCCCCATAATTAGAACAACCACAACAAACCTGTTCTTTTGACACAAACCTCAAAATTATTTATAATGGTAATAACTCAATCGAGTTGATTGATGAGACTTTGCAAGGTAGAATCCTTGGAGAGTAGCACACACAGGCATGCGTAAACATACACACACACACACACACACACACACACAAACTTTCTCAGTTACTACCATTGCCTGATTATACTGCAAAAGTGACAAGAAGCCACTTCTCTTTCCACCCCATGCTGTCCTGGTTATAAAATACACCATCCCCTTAACATTAGCAGTGTTTACTATGCGCTAGGCACTGCACTATGCATATGATTAATATCAACGAAAATTCCAAGTGCCAGCTACTATTATTTTCTCCAGTTGAAGAAAAAAAAAGAAAGAAAGAGAAGAAAAAAACCTGGGGGTCAAAGAGGTAAAACAATTTATATGGACTAGTTAGTAAAGCTGGAATGTGAACTCAAAACTTCCTGAGTCAAGCCTCCTAGCCAGAACTCCATTGTTTCTCAAACACAGCTGCATATTTTTAAAACACGGTACTAGCTCGCATCACAATCTAGCTTCAATTTCCTTTAAGAGACTCCCACCTGATTTTAGAATGTTGGCCAGGTCCTTCCATTAGCCATCTTCATCTGCAAAGCTCTGCCCATTCCATGTCCAAAGAACTAAGAATACTTCCTTCCCTTGGATCCCCTTATCCATAGTCTGGATCCCCAAGAAACAGGTTAAAATTCAGAATTATCTGGGAGACACCAAGGTTTAGGCCAGTAAAATCTCCATACCTTCTCTCTGTGGAGAATGGATTCAGAACAAGGTTTGCAACTGCATTTGGTTTATTTTCAACAGCTGAAACAAAACACCTGAGGCTGGGCATCTTACAAAGTTGATATAATTCACTATTTTGGAACTGAATATCTAAGTTGGGTAGCCTTACCAAATCAGCCTCTGGTGAGAACCCACATAACTGTGTCAGAGCAGGCTGGCCATGTGAGAAGGGCCCATGTGCACAGGATAGACTTGCTTTACAAAAACCTGCCGCCATGAAAACTCACTCCAGAAAAGCAATATTAACCCATTGTAACGGTGATGCCTTGCCATGACCTAAGACTTTCAGAAGGCCTCACCTCCTAAAGGCAATATCTCACCACACCGGGACCAAGCTTCTAGCCTACAAACTAAGACACTCATTCAAACCACTTCTAAACCTTAGCAGATGCTGGGTATCAAAAGCAATCATCTGGATATGCAGATATTTATGACTCTGGAAGCTGTTCTGAAAGCAATAGTAGGGTTGCCAGTAGCCCACCTGAGTTAGATGAGTAAGAAATACTGACTTATGGGTGATAAAAACATTTCAAACTAGAAATCAGAAACTGAATAGGAACACTGCTGGCTTTCATAAACAAAGGTGTTTTATTTTGTTGTTGTTTTAGCAGCAACTTAGACTCTCAGTGTGAATCAAGTGTCTATTGCGTCTACTCAGCACTTCAAGTTGTCAGAGGAAACTGCAGACAATGAAATAAGACTGAGAGAGTGATACGACAACAGGTAACACTGACCCAAAGGCTGTGGCTCGCCTGACGACCAATGGCAAACATCAGGGCAAAGTTATTTGCACACGACCTTTTGTATGCAAATTTACCCATGGAGTGGCATGATTTCCTTTTTTATCATTTCACGTGGTCACAGATGTTGTAAAACAGGGGAAGGTGACTAGTGGGTATTAATAGGCATAAAATCCGAAAGGAAAAAATTACTAGAAATAAAATAAAATAGATAAAAACCCACAAACCAAAAGGAGGCAATCAAAATACATATATACGGCCCGGACTAAGTTGAACATTTAGGCTAAATTAAATGTAGCAACCACTCCATCTGATTCTACATGGAAACTCAGTACATTCGGGAAAGGCTGAAGACAAACATACTCTATGCTCTTGTCTATGTTTTCTTTTCTTCCACCTATAACATCGGCTTGCTAACAAGGGTTGGAGAAACTTGGCATCATAAAATGTTTCAGGGCAGTGCTGACAACTGTCAAAACACAATTTCCATACAGCATAGCAATCCTGTCTGAATTTGCACTCTAGTTTTTCTTGCTCCAATTAGAGAGCATACGCCCTGTTTCAAAGTTTTCAGGCTAACACTCCTGATATGGCTTTTTTCTAAAAACAATGATAAAATTATTGAGATGCTGTTTGCCTACCATGACCAGAATTTCCCTGGACTGGGAAGAGACAAGAAAACTGCACCCCAACAGTAGCAGTCTTTAGGCAGACTGGGTGAATATTAATCCCACATAGTGGGAGGGAATCAGGACTCATTGCATTTCCCCTAACTTTGAGGCCAGCATAAGACATAGGCCCCAGCAAATGTTTGTTTTAAGGTGCTCCCCAAGCACCAAAGACAGTTGCAGAAAAATACTCCTTATCTCAGAGAGTTAACTTTCTGTGGGAATAACCCAAGGCACCATCAATCAAGGAGCAATCCTTTGTGAATGTTTCTAGCTGCCCCTTTACTGGTTTCCCACTACAAATGCGGTCCATTTCTACAGGACAGAATGAAGAAACAAATAACATACATGACTCATGTAATCTCAAGTCTCAAAAATACTTTCATGGAAGAATTTTTAAATTAAGCAGTATTTGGAACAATAAATCTTAAATTTCTTAAACAAGACAAGTTTTCAGTAGAAAGCATATTTGTGCATGCTGGTAACTGACACCAACCTGTGTTAGTTATCTGTCAACAAATAATCAGGAAACACAGCATCTTAAATAACAAGTACCTGTTATCACACGGTTTCCAAGAGTCCAGCTGGATGCCTCTGTTTCAGGCTCAATCACAAGACTGTTAGCAGGCCTCGTCTCCTTGATATCTGTTGGCTGGAGATATTATTCCTTCCACATATGCTTCTCCATTGGGGAGGGGAAGTTTCCAGTTTGTTTCCCCTACACCAATAACTGAAAGAGTGAGAGAGTGAGAAGCAATAAAGAAGCTAGAGCTTTTGTAATCTGCTCTTAGAAGCAACACTACTCAAGATTTCCCTATTCTATCCAATTAAAAAATCAGTAACTCAGCCCACATTCAAAGGGAGAGGACTGCAGAAGGAAAGGGATATTACCAGGCAGAGATCAGAGGTGACAGCCTCAGAAGTTCTCTAGCACTCGACACAATTCCTCCTCCCACCTTAAGAATACTGAAACCAACATTCTTTACTAATGCCAGGTAAAACCATTTAGGGATGGGTAGCAACTTATTCAAATTAAAAAATCCTGAGAAACAAACAAAACCAAACTACAGTCTTGCTCCAAGAAACATTTACTCCTAGAAGAGCATTAACCAAGATCACTTAGAACAACATCTTGCTCCTCAAGGTGGCTCCCAGACCTTCACCTCATAGGGCCCAACTGTTACCACCTGTTATGTAGTAAAATCTGGTCAATTAAAACCAGTGTCCTATCTGGAAATATTCACCTCAAAAATCACTCATCCAATTCCCTAAAAACCCAACAATGCCCTGGCCTCATTTCACATTTCACAGTACAGTGACTTTGTTTAAGTGTTTGCTCCCTTGTTGCAGCTGATTCTATATTTAAAAAATATATATTTACTTATTAAAAAGGCAGTTATGGTGGCAAGAGGCAGGGGAGGAAAAGAGGATGGGGAGAGGCGTAGGAGAATGGGCTTATTCTGCAAAAGGCCTCAATAGCCAAGGCTGGGCCAGACCAAAGCTAGGAGCCTATAACTCCATCCAAATTTCCCACACGGGTGCAAGGGCCCAAGATGTTGGGGCATCTATTGCTAGCTTCCCATGCATATTAACAGGAACATGGATAGGAAGTAAAGCAGCCAGTTCCTGCAAAGATACTTACATGAGATGTCAATGTCACAGGTGGTAACTTAATCCATCTGCCCCAAGATCAACAGCTTTGTGTTTTGCTTTGGTTTGGTTATTTGCAAGCAGTAGTACCAAAAGTACCACATTTACTTACATATGAAATATATTAAGGGCCAGTGCTGCGGTATAGCAAGCTAATCCTTCTCTTGTGGACACCAGCTAGTGTCCAGGATACTCCATTACTGCCCAGCTCCCTGCTAATGACCTGGGAAAGCAGAGGAGAATGGCCCAAGGCCTTGAGCCTCTGCATTAATGTGGGAGACCCAGAAAAATCTCATGGCTCCCACCTCTGAACTAGACCAGCTCTGGCTTTTGTGGCCATTTGAGGAATGAACCAATAGATGGAAGAGCTCTCTCTGTAGCTCCCTTCCTCCCCTTCTCTCTTTCAAGTTAGAAAAATTATATACACATACACGACATATATGTGTGTGTGTGCTGAACATGTTATGAAGGGAGTAGTAAAAAACACCTGACAACAGCAAAACCTTCTGAGGAACCAGATGCTAGCTGACTGCAGTACATCATGCCAGTATCTATTTTCACATGAGAATGTCTTCAACAGAAAAGTACAAAATATGTTCCAGGATAAATACAAGCTATAAAATGCAAAACAAACCTTAAAAAATCCATAAACAGAAACCAAAATGTGTAACTCTTGCAGAAAACTGCCAACGGAAAGGCCAGGGGAGACGACTCATCCACAGCAGAAGAGACAGGCCCAGGGCCTTGGCTCGGTGTGTCACCTGACGCCTGTGGGCAATACAGGCTGTGACAAGTCGTGGTTTTGAGTGTGCAGCCCAACTCCAGCTTCCAGAACATTTGGCAGTCGCATCCACCACAGGAAATACCAACTATCTGCACAGCAAATGGGTTAAGTCGACTGTGACTTTCATTTCCTGCCCAGAGGCAGAGGAACTGATATTCTCACCTGAGTCTACGGAATAATCAATACACTGCATGACAAAAACCTGACCAGGCTGTCCGAAGGTCTAACCCGGTTTGTTGGTCACCTGGATACAGGGCGCTTACAAATGAGCCTCACCCACCTGCCCATGATGCTGGCTTTGGGGGGCCTTCCTTTAGAGCTCCCCGGTTTCCCCCTTGCTTGATGGAATTAAGGAAAGCCAGAAGTTCTCTGCCACCCGCTGCGGCACAGAGAGGCCACTGAGGACAGCGCTGAGACACTAGGAAGCTCCCACAATGGCCTACAGTTGACAGAGTGAATTCTAAAACTCAAAAACACTAGAAAAAAACAACTTTCTTTCAGCGTGTAATTAGTGAACGCATCCAATTTCATAACCTACAAAATGGCGCCATCTGGTCAGGAACTGCCGTCTCCGTGACGGAAAAACTCTCTCAAAGAAAACAAAAAAGAAAAACTCTAACCCTTTACTCCTCCCTCCAAAATAAATAAATAAAAACCTGAAAACACTGCCCACTAAATACTGACAGAAACTTGCACCAAGGGGCATTAAAGAGGGATTCATTTAAATATATACGAACTCTGTGAGACGCAAACGCCGACGGCACCCTAATGGAGAGTGGAGGCACCGAAGGTCCTCTGAGGAGAAACGACAACATCCCGAGGGTCTTTCGCTGCCCGTGGGGACCGGGGCCTCGGGCGGGGGCAGCCGGGGCTGGTTTTTTCTGTGGAGCTCGTTGTTCGGGAATTACCGAAGGCCTTGTGGTGTCCGCCCGTCGGTGGACAGCTTCAGGCAGCGTCCCTTTTAAAGGTTCTCTCTCACACACACACACACACCCCTTGCCCTTCCTGACAGGGTGTGCCCGCGGCCTCCTCCTGGCTGCGGACCCCAGCGGGGCGTCCTCGTCAGCCCCGTCCTCTCTGGACCCGGGCTGCGGCGTCTTTGTCCCGGCAGGAGAGGAAGGAGAGCGCCGGGCAGGGACTGGCGACGTGCAGCCTAGGCCGCAGGCGCGGCTCAGGTGGGCGGGGCCGGGAGAGCCGTGCAGGGTTTGTGTTCAAGGACCCGCAGAAGGTTCTAGGGGTGGAGAACCCACACGCGGAGCACTTCATCTGGAGCGCCTCTGAGAGGCCAGAACTCTAAAAACGGGTTCCTCTGCTTGGCATAGAGAACTTGAGGTCTTCTTTTTCTCAGTTTCCTGCTCCTTGGTGGGTTCTATCATTTCCTTCAGTCGGGGTCCTTAATCCCCTGAAAGATAAGAACAATTATTCACATTTTTCATTACCCATGAAATTTCCACGTACTATCATTACAGAAAACTAATTATTCTGGTCAACCTTTCTTTTAGGTCAAAATAATATAGTAGAGCTGGGTACGATAGCCTGGTGGCTAAATTCCCGCCTTGCATGTGCTGAAATCCCGTATGAGCGCCAGTTCATATCCTGGATGCTCCATTTCCCATCCAGCTCCCTGCTATAAGCTGGGAAAGCAGTGGAGGATGATCCAAAGCCTTGGGAACCTGCACCCACGTGGGAGACCCAGAAGAAACTCCCTGCTCCTGGCTTCAGATCGGCTCAGCTCTGACCATTGCGGCCACCTGGGAAATGAACCAGTGCATGGAAGATCTTTGTCTCTCTTTCTCTCTTTAAATATGAATTTCCAATAAAAATAAACAAATCTTTAAACATATATATATAATATAGTAATATCACACCTAATCTATTGGAGAGAACTGCCTTGTCATATATTCAACTGTTATACTAAATTTATTTTACTTACAATTATACCTTTAATCAGACTTACAGATAGCAGAAGGTCCCACTTGATGAGTGTATTTTCTTCATGTCGTTCTGTTATTTCCTACGTGTTTATTAGTTACAGGACTGTTGCTGTCCTTCTCTCCACACCCCAAGAAATAGGCTATGAATAGAACTGCTAGGCACTCCTTTTCAAAATTTATTTCTTTATTTGAAAGGTAAAATTAGAGAGAGAGCGAGAAACAGAGAGCTTCATCTGCTGGATCATTCCCCAAATGGCCCTAATAATTCCTGTTTGGGTCAGACACTAAAAGCTTCTCCGGGTCTTCCACTTTGGTACAAGGGTGCAAGCACTTGGGCCATCCTCTGCTGCTTTCCCTAACACATGACCAGAGAGATTGCTTGGGAAATGAAGCAGCCAGGGTATGAACCAGTGCCTTGAATGCATGTGCTGCAGGCAACAGCTTTATTTTCCATGCATAGCCACAAACTCAGCAGTCCCTAAACATTCTTCATCACTCACAGATAATCTTTCACATTTCAAAATGTTGCCTCTATGTTTCAATGCTTTTAAGCAATTCTTTGATATTTGGAATCCTTGACTTTTTTTCTCCACTTTTCCCCACACATTGAGTGAAAAACAATCATCAAGCCTTCTTTCTTTCTTTTTTTCTTTTTTTTTTGCTTTTAAATTTTGAAAATTCTATGCCACAGTGATTCCAGCTTTACCTCTGTGGAATCTGATTAAAGTGAGTATTTTGGGAGGGGGATAAGGTTTTTTGGTCATTGTTAGATTATGAAAATTAATGATGTTACTTATGAAGATTGCAACTGATGCTTAGAATGCTAACTTAATTGCAGTCTCCAAAACATCAAAAGACCTGGCTTGCTTCAGACTGGTTCTTACCTTTTAAATGTGTCTGGAATATTCATCCTAACCACAGGTTTTTTCATACCTAATCTCTGTCCTCGTTCCATGCTAGAATGTACGGCGGTAATGATGGGGAAAATATTTTTAATGGGTAAGAAAGCCATCCTTACATGCACTACTTGTCTTCTAATGATGATTAATGCCACTTATCCAGTGCACAACTGAATCTATGAATTTTACATTTGGTTATTATTTAAACTGCCATTGAGGCCCCATCGTCAGATGGGACCTACCTGGAGAATCAGACATAGGATATGGAGAAATGTTTGTCCACAGATGGGCAAGCATTTTAAAGAAACGAAAAACACCTTCTAACTTTAACCTTCTTTAAATGTGCAGAGAGACAGCCATTTGCTGATTTCCCACTCAGATGGTTGCAACAGCCAAGGGTAGGTCACACCACAGCCAGATGCCAGGTCCTCCAACCAGGTCTCCAGGGTGGGTGGCAGGGGCCCAAGTACTCAGACCATCATCTGTTGCCTTCTGAAGCATGTGAGCTGGATTGGAAGCTCAAGTGCGTGCACTCAAACTTCAACTCTGCTCTGGGATGCTCATGTCAGAAGTGGCAGCTTAACTTATGGCCTCATATTTAGCATTCACAATGTATGTAGGCAAAGGGAAACCTGCTTGTTTATCTCCAACTGAGGAATTTTGTTTAAATGAACATGAAAAAGGCAGGCTTTCCTATGTTAGTACCATGTCAAATTTTCCCAAGATAATTTCCTTTTCATTTTACAGCAAAACCATGGCATTACAGCTCAGAATACAAACCCAATTGAGACTTTGGGACTCAGCCAATCCTTTTCATTAAAATCACTATATTTCTTCAAGTCCTAGGGTATTTTAGTTCTTGCATTCAAATGAGTAATTAGTACCACTACCAACCCATTAATCACACATATTGCTGCTTTAATAAGTAATTTTTCTATGAATACAGCTTAAAGATTATGATTGAAGTGAGAATGGCCCTGCTTTATCAGCTTATTGATATTCCTGATGAATTAATTCAAGCCGCATGTTTTCACATATTTAGTCTTGGGTTCACAAAATAAATTATGTCATTTTTATAAATGTTCATACTCTATCTAGTGTTCAACATTCAATTTGAGCAAGCATTATAATATGAAATATGAAGATCTAGTGAAAAGTCTGATGTCAACATACAATGAGATCAGTTACTTTAAGCATATCAATTTGTTTTTATGAGAAAGGATCACATGTTGATTTATAAATACACTTCCAGATCATGTGTTTCATAGATATCAAATGTCTATGTGTATATAAGTCCTTTAACTACAAAAGCCCTGGCCACCACTGTTAAATCATCCTGGTTTAAAGCTTAAGAGTTTGACAGGCACTACCTGAGGCTGGTCAATCACACAGAGCTGTGAGGACCACTGTGGGCATGTGGTTCAGGCACCTCGCTGCCTGCTGCCCAGGCCATCTCTCCTAGGAGACAGGAATCAGGGGAACGCTGGGAGTAGACAGACTGTATTGCTATACAACATGCGTCATGCTCACTAGATACCTGGAAGTTTTGTGCTTTGCCTAACATCTTTCCAGCTCTCAAAATCCTCTTCTGATTATGACTTCTCTATCTGCCTGTAAACTAGAAGTTTCAAAATTCCACATACAAGTGAGATTAGGCAGGGTTTGTAGCTTCTTTATTATGTTTAAAATCACGGTCCCTGAAGTTCACCTTTATTGTTGCAAATGACTTGATTTCCTTCTTCCTGAAGGCTGAATTATATTCTGTTTTGTGCAGTTATTACATTTTCTTTATCCACGCATCTGTAGATGGACAGTCATGTTATGTTACAGATATTGTGAATAGTTATTCATTGTATTTAAAAATGCAGAAATCTCTTCAACATACAGAGCTCATCTTTTGATAAACATTAATGAACGGGAATGCTGAGTCTTGTGATAGCTATATTTTTAACTTTTTAAAAAAATTATTTATCTATTTGAAAGACAAAGTAATAGAGATCACACAGGTCTGGAGGGGAGAGAGAGGGAAATTTTTCACTTTCTGGTTAACTCCCACAAGAACCAGAATGAAGCCAGCCGAAGCCAGGAGTGAGGAACTGCATCGAGGTCTTGCATGTAAATGGCAAGGGCACAAGTATGGCGGTCACGTGCACTGCCTTTCCCAAGTGTTTATTTAGCAGGGTACTGGATGTGAAGTGGAGCAACTGAGACTCATAGAAGCATCCATCCAAGATGCCACTGTTTCAGGAAGCAGCTTATTTTGCTATACCACCGGCCTGGCTCAATAGACTATTGGCTAAATCCTTGCTTTGCATGCACCAGGATCCCGGATGGATGTCAGTTCCTATCTCAACTGCCCCACTTCCCAGCCTGTGATTTGGGAAAGTAGTCGAAAACACCCCAAAGCCTTGGGACCCTGCACTCACATGGGAGACCTGGAGGAAGGCCCTGGATCCTGGCAATCAGCAATACCAGCATTGTGGCACTTGGGGAGTGAATCAGTGGAGGGAAGATATTTCTCTTTCCTTCTCTCTGTAAATCGACCTTTCCAATAAAAATAAGTGATCTTTTCGGGCCCGGTGGCGTGGCCTAGCAGCTAAAGTCCTCGCCTTGAACTCACCCCGGGATCCCATATGGGCGCCGGTTCTAATCCCGGCAGCTCCACTTCCCATCCAGCTCCCTGCTTGTGGCCTGGGAAAGCAGTAGAGGACAGCCCAATGCATTGGGACCCTGCACCCGCGTGGGAGACCTGGAAGAAGTTCCAGGTTCCCGGGATCGGATCAGCGTGCACCGGCCCGTTGCGGCTCACTTGGGGAGTGAATCATTGGACAGAAGATCTTCCTCTCTTTGTCTCTTCTTCTCTCTCTGTATATCTGACTTTGTAATAAAAATAAAAATCTAAAAAAAAAAAAAAAAACAAAACTAAATCTTTCTAAAAAATTTCTGTGCCAGAGCATCAATCTTTATTTCTAATATTTAAAGGCTTTTATTTTTCCATTGCATCACAGTAATTTATGATTTTTAAAATCATTTTTTACATTCAACATTGCTAAGCCTTGAGTTATTTGTACCCCACCATGGTTATTGCTGCTCAATTCACAAGAACTAAGGTATTGAATCATGCCTAATATCCGTCAATTGAAGTTTGGATAAAAAAAAATTGTGGAATAGTGCTTACCCATTGAAAAGATTGAAATCCTATCTGTTGCAATAAAAATGAATATGAAAACCATTATGCTTACTGAAAAAAGTGAGTTGCAGACAAATATCATGCTTTCTCTGATATGTGACAGCTATTATAGAATATAAAAAATGTGTAGGAATAAAATGATCAGTTTGGGAGATGATTGTTGTTTTAGCCTGTGTTTATACTCCAGTGAAACGGTGACCTTCCTACTGTTTACTTGTTGTGTATTATCATTAGTGGTGAACTAAGCCTGTGAATATATAATGGATTAAAATTATGTCTTTGCAATAACTGATGAAGCGAGGGCAGGAAAGGTGGGGTCAGGGGAGCAAGGGAAGTGTGGCTGCTTTCTTAGAACTGTATCTATGGAATGCACAAAATCTGTTCTCTTTATGTTGATAAAAAAATTTAGATGAAATAGTTGATTAAAATGTGAACGTGGCAGTTTTCTTGGAGAATGTTCTTTGATACTCTCTGAAGTCTTTATGGAAGCCCCCTGCAACTTGCCCTCCCTGCAATCTGCTCAGAACAGAGGACTTGTCACATCATGCTTCTTGTTTGTTCATACACATTTCTCTACAAGGCCTGGATCCAGAGCTCCTGGAAAGGCCTCGTTATTAGTTTTGTACTAAATGTTGCCCAAGGGTTTTGGTTCTGCTGTCTAGTTTTTGTGGTTTTGTGGGGGAGGTTTAGGAAGAATGAAAAATGTTGCTTCTCCTTTGCAGTCTTCCTTTCACAATACATCTTTAAGTGAAAGAAAAGGTCAGTTTGGAAACAGTATGGACCAGGGCATCTGCAGGATACCAACTTCTTTAAGGAGTTTAGGTAACCTGTACACAAGGCATCAGTCATTCTTCAAATCTATTACTGAGAGTTTGCACAGCAAGTTCAAGAAACAGGAGATTCCACGTAATCCAAAATCTGGTTCCGGCTTCAGAGAGTAAGCAACAGCAGGCATCTTAGTGAATGAACTATCAGAAAATGAATTCAGATCTGTTTCATCTCCCAAGTTCAAATAGGAAAATTTAGAACTTAATTATGATGGTTATTATGTCTTCCTCAACACTCAAAATGCAACATCAGGAAATCGGGGGTTTTTACTTTCTTCTCTATCCATTGCTGCCTTCCGGAAATTTTCTAAATTCATTATAAGTACTTTATTTTGTTATCAGAAAACAACCACTTGAATAGTGACTCACCATTCCATGTCTGTTTCTAAGAATAAAGTTGTAAATCAGTATCAACGTGAAATGTGTAACTGGCCATCAGACTGTGCTCTTTCAGCATAAAAACAGCGGATAGTGAAAGGCAACTTCTCGATCAGACTGCGCTTCAATCTGAATAAAATGGCAATATCCTAAGAAAATGTGCTTTCTGACTGCTCCCACACCATTCTTCACAACACTAAATAAAATCCATCATCTCTTTTACTTACTTTATTAGACCAATAAATTTGTGAAAGAGAAAATTCTGTAATAAAATAAGAAGTAAGTTTATTTTTCTTCTAACTCTGTTTTTTAATCAGGTCACTGTGAATTCAATAAAACCAATCTATTTTTGCTCTGTCTGCTTTGCTGAGATCAATTCTTCAATTGCAAAAGCAATAAACAAAATAAATTTAAATGTCTGGATTAAAACCAATATAATTTATTCCCGAATCCACTCCCATTTTCTTGAAATGATGTCTTTGGAGAATGAGGTCTTTGGAGAATCCCTGCACACCCACTGATACGAAACTAAAAATAAAAGTTCATCCTGAAATTGACAATATAAGTACAGGATTGGCAGCAAAAAACAATGAGGAATTTACTGGATGTTTGTACTACTCAGGTTATAATTAAAGCCAGTAGACATACAAAGTCTGAGATACGAATATATAAGATAGTTTTATATATTCCACAACCTGACATTCATAAATAACTCAGGTGGTGTCTGGTTTGGATAATACATAGAGTGTACTTCAAAGACCCATGTGTTAAAGGCTCAAACCCCAATATTTTATGGCAATAGATTCAGAACAGAAATTTTTCCAGTTATGGTGTCTGAAATGGGACTTTGGAAAGTGAGTCAGTTTGGGAAGCATTAGGGTGGGATCTCTATCATCAAATCCTGGTGTCCTTATGAAGAGGGATGCATGGACACAAAGAATGAGCTGACCCCTCTCTTCACTTCTCAGCCCTTGGTGCACCTGTTCTGCCATCCAGTACCCTCATGGGGTGCCTACTAAAGGTGCTCCCTGACTGTGGACCCTGAACTTCTAAAAGCATAGCCAAACCAAAACTTCTGTATTCCTAAGCAGCTTCTTTCAGGCTTTTTAATTGCAGTAAAGAAAACTTCACAAATATAGATGAGTTGTTTACACTGAAATACATCACCTGGGGTTTGGGACAGTGCAGTACAATAACGGCCCTAGTAAATCCTTTCCTTTGGATCCATGCTCCATGACGATTCCTCCCATCAACAGACCAAATCTACTGCTCTGCTCACAAGAATTTGTGTTGGCTTTATGACTTTCTCCAAGCAACAGAATCTGTATAAACTCATTTGGGATTATCTCCACAGCTGGCCTTTAAGGGGCCGGGCAGCTTTTGTTCTCACTTTCATAAATTCTGAGACCACAGTGCCCAAACAAGATTAACATGAAGGAATCCATACAGAGAAAGAGACCAAACACACTAAGACCATTGTTGGACTAAGTTTCTCCCTCTCCCCTCTGTAAATACGGGGCTTTATGGTTTAAAATCCTAAATGAGATTTGGAACCAAGTCATACTCAAACTGCATTGGTTGAAAAGAAACAAACCAGGCCAAAACAAAAGGGAAAAATAGAAAGGGTGTGATGCGGGATCAGACCTCTACACCTGGGAGGCAACAAGAACACAGCAAGAAGACAATGAATTACAAGTGTTTGGCTAAATGTGATGTTCAAGAAGCAGATGCTAGAAAGACCCTCTAGGATCTTATACACCTTAGTACAAAGGTCTGTTATTTCAAGCAGTCAAAATTTTTATCATTTTTAACATGCATAGAAACAAAAAGCATTAACTGTGCATAACTCAAATAATAAAGCAATGAAGTCTCCATTTCTCCCTCTTCAAAAAGGCTGACTTGCTGTTACATTGAAAATCAAAATCTGCAAAGCTTCACTGCTGAGAGTGATGTATCATCAGAGTAGTTTATTTTTATCCACAGGAATCCCTGATACTGTAGGGAAAAAGCATTTCAAATATGGGTCCCACGATTAGGAGCTCCAAGAGCAGGCACTGAGAGGACGCCCATACAATGGAAGGAGCTGTGCCTGGTCAGAAACTCTGAGGAAAAGCTGAGCCAAGCAACACACTAACTGCTCTTCACACTCTGCCTTTGAAACAGTGGTTGATTTTACAGCTGATAATGCATTAGGCTGAATCTCTGAAATTTTTCATATTGAATATAATTGCAAATTGAATTTGCTAAAAACAATAACTTAAAGAGTCAAGACTCGATTGTTGTTGGAGCAAATCAAATGATGATGCAGAATTTAAAGAGTCACTGAAACAAGTGTCTGAGTCCTTTATCGATCTGCCGGGAGCAGCTACTGGGAACTGGAGGTCTGCTTGGCAAGTAGAATTACCACACATTGATTATTCATCATGGAGTCAGGCTGTAGTTCTCCAACTCCAGGTGGGCTGGCTATTTACACTTCAACACTTTGATTCTTATTAAGAAGAGTCTTCTTATTAAGAGGCCAATACAGGCATAGCACCTTAAGCCTCTGCTTGAGGTGCTGACACCGTATAGGCACAGGTTCAAGTCCCAGCTGCTCTGCTTCTGATCCAGACCCCTGCAAATAGTCTGAGAGAGCACTGGAGGATGACCTAAGAGCTTGGCTCCTGTACCCACGTGGGAAACCCAGAAGATTATCTTGACTCTTGGCTTTGGACCAGCCCAGCTTTGAAGAGCATTCTCTGTCTCTCTCTCTCTCTCTAGCTGTAACTTTCCATTTCAAATTAAAATGAATATTTTTTAAAAGCAAATATACTTTGAAAACAGAGAGGGTATTCACCTGTGGTTCTGAGTAAGCAGCTGACCCATTTTTAGGAGGAAGAGAAGAAAGTGGGCTTGCATGATGGCATATCAGGTTAAGCCACTGCCTGCAATATAGGCATCCCAACTGAGGACTAGACCAAGTCCTGGCTACTTCACTTCTAATCCAGCACTCCTTCTAATGTGCCTGGGAAAATAGCATAAGAAGACCCAAATGTTTGGACCCTGTTGTCAATGTAAAGTTTTAGACTCCTGATATTGGGCTGCCATGGACTTGCTCATGAAACCATTTGAGGAATGAACCAGCGGGTGGAAGGCTGCTTGCCTAACTCTGCCTTTTAAATCATATAAATTAATAAATGTTTTGTTAAATCAATTAAACAGTATGGCCTTTTTCTACATACCTTGATTTTTTTTCATTATCCCAATTCTTACATAACAAATCTTAATTATTTATTTATTTATTTTCATCTGAAAGGCAGACTTATGGAGAGAAGAAGGTACATAAAGAGCCTCCATATGTTGGCTCATATCCTAAATGGTCATAGTAGTGACTATAGCTGAGCCAAGCTTGAGCCAGAAACCAGGAACCAGGAGCCTCTTTTGGGTTTTCTATGTGAGAGCAGTGTTTTAAGGCTTTGAGCCATTCTCCACTGCTTTTCCAGGACATAAAAGGGAGCTGGATGGGAAGCAGAACAGCCAGGATACAAATTGGCACCCATATGGGAAGCACATGCTGCAAGGCAGAGGATTAGCCAGTTGAGCTAACAGATCTCAAAACAATTCTTTCCAAAACTTAGCACAAAGGTTCTTACCTAACACACCAGAAACACTTTGTGGATACACTTTAAGATCACACAGAGTGTTCAAGAGGAGCCATTAGTTTGTGGATTAGAAAGAGGGGTAATATGTGTACCCAATGAAAATCATCACGGTCATCAAATGTTTGCATTCAAAATAATAAAACCAGATACCATTGCCAATAATCATCCATTTTCACATGTGCATGTCAGAATTTATCCTCCATGGAGTTAGTTAAACAGGTTTAATAGCAGAAAGAGCTGAACACTTACCTCTAGGTTCTGATCATTTTGAAAACTGAGCTATATGTTGTTAGCTTGGTTGAAGAAAAAACCAATTCTTCATTTGTGTATTTTTTGTTTTGTATTAGCTCTAGATGATTAAGGGGATCATCACCCACTTGTTTGTTTAATATGCTCATCTGCTATTAGCAAACAGAACACTCCAACACAAATCACAGAAAGGGGCCTCCTCCTGGGCAGATTATACTATAGGTGCCCCTCCTTGGGAGTGGTATAGGTCCATCCCAGATACACAGCATCACAGCTAGGTTTCATTGTCCTTACCCATCAGATAGCTTTGTGCAGAATGCTAATTACCGTGGGCTGCTACCCTGTCTGCAATGAGTACTTACAAGGTTTTCTCTGTGCCAGGCCTGTGCTGGGTCTAGAGAAATTTCACGGTAGCCTAGTGGTTAAAGTCTTCACCTTGCATATGCTAGAATCCCATATGGGCGCTAGTTCATATCCCACATGCTCCACTTTCCATCCAGCTCCCTGCTAGTGGCCTGGGAAAGCAGTCAAGGACGGCCCAAAGCCTTGGGACTCTGCACCCATGTGGAAGACCCAGAAGAAGCCCTTGGTTCCTGGCTTCGTATCGGCTCAGCTCTAGCCATTGCAGCCACTTGAGGAGTGAACCAGCAGATGCGAGATCTTTTTGTCTCTCCTTCTCTCTGTAAATCTGACATTTCAATAAAAATTAAATAAATAAATAAATCTTTTTTAAAAATAAGAATCACGGCCCGGCGGCGTGACCTAGCAGCTAAAGTCCTCGCCTTGAACATGCCAGGATCCCATATAGACACTGGTGCTAATCCCGGCAGCTCCACTTCCCATCCAGCTCCCTGCTTGTGGCCTGGGAAAGCAGTCGAGGACGGCCCAATGCATTGGGACTCTGCACCTGTGTGGGAGACCTGGAAGAAGTTCCTGGTTCCTGGCTTTGGATTGGCATAGCACCGGCCGTTGCTCTCACTTGGGGAGTGAATCATCGGATGGAAGATTTTCCTCTCTGTCTCTCCTCCTCTCTGTATATCTGCCTTTCCAATAAAAATAAATAAATCTTAAAAAAAAGAATCAGTAAGATAAGACCCTGTGTAGATGAAGTTCATATCCACTGATACAGACAAATATTGAATGAATAATTTTAGGTTGATGCAAATAGTGAAAACAAGAATAATGTGTGCAGAGTGCCCCAGGCCTCAAAGGGAAGGAATGTTAGAAAAAGGTCTTAAAGGAAAATGGGAAGGACGTTATCACATAGTGAAAACAAATGAAATCACACTAAGGTATGATCAGGGAAAACAAAGAGGCTTACAGGGCCAGAAAGAAGAGAGGGTGGAATTAAGACAGCTATGGTCTGAAAAAAAAAAGACAAAAAAAAGACAAAAATGGTCTGAAAATATGCATTGGCATTAGACTACTCAGATTAGTTAGATAATAGTTAAAGATGGAACATTTCACGCCCAATATGTGCACAATCCGGGTGTTGTTAGGAAGTGAAGAGTAAGCCAGCTAGTACCGAGGGAAGATCCACTGGATTTGCCCCCGAACACAGAACATTGCCTGTGTCACTGGGCTTCTATTTTTTCTCACATTATCTTCAAGAGCCATTTCTATAATGACTTTTTTTTTCACATGAGTGGACTTCCACATTTCTCATGTTTATATTATGTGCCACTTACCATCTCAATTGATGAGGGCCTGAATATATGACAGAATCCCTCAGATTATAACAGAGCTGAAAAACACCAATCTGTAGGTGTTATGATGTGAGTAATGGTGTAGAAAAACCTACTGCATTACCAGTTGCATGGAAGATAGCACATGTAATTATGTATATAGTACATAACACTTTATAATAACTATAAATGACTGCATTACCAGTTTATCTGCCTACTGTACTATTTATCATTGTTTTAGAGTGCACTTCTAACTTAAAAAGAGTTTAGTTCAGGGGTCAGCACTGTGGCTCATCAGGATAACCCACCCTCTGCAGTGTCAGCATCTCATAAGGGCACTGATTCTAATCCCAGCTGCTCCACTCTCAATCCAGCTTCTTGCTAATGCCCCTGAGGAAGCTATGGGAGATGGTCCAAGTGCCTGAGCCCCTGCTACTCATTTGAAACACCCACATGAACCTCCTGGCTCCTGGTTTCAGCCTAGCCCAACCCTACCTGTTGCAGAGGTTTGGGTACTGAACCAGCAGTTGGAAGATTTCTCTATCTCTTTCCCCAACCCCTCTCTGTAATTTACCTTTCAACCAAGTATATAAATCTTATTTTTTAAAAAATAACTGCCACAGCAAAACTGGATGCTACGTTACATCAGAAGCAAACTCACGCATTGGATCACTTCTTGTGTTCAGTTTAATCTTGTCTTATTTCTTCATCATTATCTCAAGAGTAACACCATAAGAGCATGCCATAGTGCCTAATGAGTAGCCATTTAGCCATCTAGGTCTGTAGAAGTACACTCTATGGTGTCCACACAGTGAAGAAATTGACTGATAGTGTTTTTCTCTAACGTACTCCTATCTTCATGTGATGCATAACTGTGTAACCTTCAAATCCAGTTTTCACTAAAAAAATAAAACAAACTGAACCATCCACCCAGATTGGTCATTGCCATTTGGTTTTAAAGAGTTATTCATTTTTATTGGCAAGCCAAATCAGTTTAATGGAGACTAAGAGAACATTTTCCGTTTGCTAGTTCACTCTGAATCCAGAAGCCAGGAGCTCTTCTGAATCTCCCACCACACAGGTGCAGGATCCCAAAGCTTTGGGCCATGCTCTACTGCTTTCCCAGGCCACAGTAGGAAGTTGGATATGAGGTGAAGCAGCTGGGACATGAACCAGAACATATGGGATCCTGGCACTTACTTGGTGAGGATTTAGCCATTGAGCCATTGAGGCAGGCCCACCAATTAGGTATTAAATTTTTAAATCCAAACAGCACGATATTTTTTCACTACTCTCACTCTTTTGCAAACAAACCAAAACCACATAGTTTCTTTTATCAACAGCACTAAGGATGTAAAGATACCATTATTCCCTGAGGTATGCATTGCTTTGCCCTTAAGGCAACAAATATTTTTCAATAAAGCTAGTATTTGATTCTCTGAGTCTTTGGTTTAGGACCATCTCTCTCTTTTTTTTCCTTCCTTTTTGACTTCTACCTGAGAGGAGTAGAGTAAAGCAGTCAGCATGTGGTTAGTACAGTGATGTCATAGCAACATGGGTCTGCCCAGTTTGATTGCTTTTTGGTAAGGCTGTCATTTACATTCTCTCTCTTTTTTGCAGCTGTTTATATTTCCTGAGCGCCTTGAGGCTCTGTAAGTTCCTACTCAGCTAAAACAACACAAAATCTAATTTGAAAAATCCAGTGGAATTTAACTATAAATTATTCTGTGTTACTCTCAAAGGCTAGAGGTTTTGAAATTGATCACATCAGCAACATTGGGCTCTAATTACACTGGGTTACTTGATAATGTTACACCATACACTTCTTACACAGTGTTGTTTGAAAGATGATTCTTTGGAATGAAAGGAAGCCTGAGACACAGAATCCAAAATAAAAAGTGTCAGCTTTGAAATCAGTTACTGGTAACATAGGACTAAATCAAACGCCTTGTCAGACTATATAATTGACATACATTGCTGTGACTGTGTGAACTGTTGGAAATTTTGAACAGGAATCACTTTTTTCTGTAATCCTGACTTGCTATCTAAATTTTTCGGTCTTTTGTGAACTGTTGGAGATATTAGAGATGCTCTCACTCAGCCTATGTTCAGTGTATATTAACTATTCAACGATATTTAATAGATACATCAAAAACAATAATAACATTTTCCTTATATCAAGTTTTATCCATAATTAGGTTTTCACATACGTTTTCCATTAGTGCCATGAAATCATTCCCATCCTTTTATGGATGAGCAACTGAGTTTCAGAAGGTTCACTGAGGTGGTAAAGGACAGTGGCAATTGTCTATTCCCCAGGGCCAGGAGGGCATTGAAATTGTAATGGCTCATGTGTGTAAATAATACTAGCACAGTGTGTCACAGTGTCACAGTGACAGTAAGATACATGCACTATACAGCCCACGGATATGACGAGATCCTACCAGTGGATGTTTTGATACCAAACTAAAGGGAGATTCGGATTAGAAAAACACCAGAGAGAAAGCAGACGTTCTGTAATGGATCATGTTTGTTACAAGAGCAAAGTTGTGGACAAACATCATCTTGTGTCAAATTTTTCCAAACGGCACATGAGACAAATGTTAAATTATATGCAATTATCAAGATATAACTGGTTTAATCTTTCTTTCTTGGGAATCAAAGTCCTAGCATGCAAGAATCTGATCTTTTTTAAAAGCTCCTGCATACCAGATGAATAGGGTTTTGTTTTAGATACTCAAATTTATTTAATAACATGATTATTAAGAATTCTGAGACTCGGGCCCAGTGTGGTAGCCTAGTGGCTAAAGGCCTCGCCTTGCATGTGCCCCGGCATCCCATATGGGCACCAGTTATAAACCTGGCAGCTCCACTTCCCATCCAGCTCCCTGCTTGTGGCCTGGGAAAGCAGTTGAGGATGGCCCAAAGCCTTGGGATCCTGCACCCGCATGGGAGACCCGGAGGAAGTTCCTGGCTCCTAGCTTCGGATCGGCATAGCACCGGCTGTTGCGCGTACTTGGGGAGTGAATCATTGGATGGAAGATCTTCCTCTCTGTCTCTCCTCTCTCTATATATATATGTCTGAGTTTGTAATAAAAATAAATAAATCTTTAAAAAAAAAAAAGGTTGAATCAGGTCTTCCATCCAGGCACTCTGATAAGCAGCATTATAACTGTAAGGACCAATGTGCAAACATCCCAACCCAAGTAGGAATGTGTGTGTTGCCTTCGACTACAGGGGAAAGCTATGCCCCCGTATGCATTTTCATTACAAGCCTATCTGTTATGCAAATAAACCAGGTTACCTGATTATGCTTCTGTGTTCTCACTTGCAATTTTAAAAGTTGCAATGCCAAAATTCCTGCACAGTTGATAATATGCTTGCAGATGGACTCGCACCATGGATGCACCAGGCCTAGTGCTGCTTCCTGAAACGTTCATGCTTAATTCTCAGAACCTGTGAATTAGTTACACAGCAAAACCACCAAGTGTGTAAAGCAAGAATCTAGAAGAGGGTAGACAATATTAGAGTGTGTGGTAGATCCAACCTAACCACTTGAGTGGAAAAAGCAGAGAAGTCTCTTCTGCGGTTCAGATATCTGACTTGGGAAGAATGATCGGAGAAATGCAAGGTTGATGGGTTCGAAGGTCGGGGAAGGGCGCAGGGGCTGCTTACGTTGGTGGCCTCCAGCATCTGGAAAAGGCAAGGAAGCAGATCGTCTTCGAGCATCCAGAAAGGAAGGCAGCCCTGCCAACACGCTAATCTTAACCCAGTGATAATCATACTAGCCTTGCAAAACTCTGAGATAACAAATCATGTCGGGTCTTTTTCCACTTCATTTTGCATTTTATTTTAATTTTTAATTAGTTTTAACAGATTCAATGTGATTTGTAGAGACAGTTCTAAGAGCATAATGATATTCCTTTTCCTGCCTCTCTTCCAATCCCTTTATTCTATACTTCTTGCTGTCTTTTTTGCTTTTTTGAGTTCATATTATTTTAAATTTACATGATAGTAAAAAGATAATTCACCAAACTAGAAGTTTAACAAGTCAAGAGCAAAAGACCTTAGTCTGGTGGGAATGCAGACAATGACTGTAAACAATAATTGGAGGGAAAAAATGACCGTTTCATGTATATACAGTAAATTTTAAAGTAATCGGAGATCATAAAAACTACAATAGTATAACATATTTCTTTAGCCACTAGACCACTGCACCGGACCCTTCACATTGTTTTTCACAGGGGATTTTTTTGCAAGAATTCTCCACACTGTGTTTCACAGTGGCTGCACTAATTTGTATTTCCACCAACAGTGTGTTTTTCCCTTTCTCTTTGTCCTTGCCAGCATTTGTTACTGTCTGTGTTTTGGATTTTATACATTGTGACAAGGGTGAAAAGATACCTAATTGTGGTTTTATTTTCATTTCCCTGATAACTAGTGATATTGACCATTTCTTCATATTTTTTGGACATTTGTATTTACTCTTTAGAAAATAGCCTGTTTTAGTCCTTTGCCCATGTCTCAAGTGGATTGGTTGCCTTATTGCTGTCATTGTTGAGTTTTTAAAGCTGCTGATACACTTGGGATATTAATCATTTTTTGGAGAGGTGGCTTGCAAACATTATTTCCCATTGTTGGATGTCTCTTCATATTGTTTAAACCTCCCAGGGGGCGGTAATTGGTGATAGCAATAATAGAAAACAAATACAGTGAGTGATCTTATTTTAAGGGCACACAGCACAGGAGTGAGGACCCAGAGAGTAAATTTTAGGAAATGGTGCACTAAAGAATGTATTTCATAGTCCTAGGGCTAAAATTAAGTATTTGATCCATCTTGAGTTGATTTTTGTATATGATAAGAGGCAGGTATCTTAGTCAGAAATAAATATATATATATCTCCAGTTTTGCCAGCACTGTTCATTGAAGACCTGGGACTATGAAGTTGGCATAAGTGATGACTTCCTGGATAAGACTGCCAAAGCACAGACAGAAAAAGCAAAGCTGGACAAGTAGAATTATCTCAAACTCAAAAGCTTCTGCACATCAAAAGAAATAATCAATAGAGTGAAGAGACATCTGAGAGAATGGGAAAAAATCTTTGGCTACTTACCTAGCAAAGGATTAATATCCAGAAATTATCAGTAAATCAAAAAAAAACCCCACTAAGAAATGAACAAAGAACCTGAGCTGACAGTTCTCAAAAGAAGAAAAATAAATGGGGAACAAATATATGCAAAACTTGCTCAATACAAGTAGCTATCAGGGAAATGCAAATCAAAACCACGCTGAGCTTCCTCCTGCAGCGCTAGCATCCCATATGGCCTTTGCTTTCACGTTCTTGTGTTCCACTCATGGTCCATCTCCTTGCTTATGGCCTAGGAGAGCAGCAGAGGATGACCCAATTCCTTGAGCTCTTTGCATCCATTTGCGAGACCCAGAAGAAGCTCATGGCTCCTGGTTTCAGATTGACTTAGCTCCAGTTGTTGTGTTTATTTGGTGAATGTATGGAAGATCTCTCTCTGTCTCTCCTCTCTCTGTAACTCTACCTTTCCAATAAAAATAAATGAAATTTTCAAAAATTATTTTTTGTATTTTTCCATTTTTCTGATATAATATACGTTTGTTGCCTCCATAATCATTGAGACATTGCTGAACTCTATTAATTTAGGTCTATTTCAAAGTCAGAGCTCAAAAAGATCTTCCATTGGCTGGTTCATTCCTGAGGGCCCACAACAGCCAAGGCTGTTCAGGCAGAAGACAGAAGCCAGGAACTCCATCTAGCTCTCCCTTTTGAGTGATATGGACGTTAGCAGGTGAGCCATCATTCGGTGAATTCAAGGATGAAGCATAAGCAAACAGTTGAGTCTATTGGAAGCAGAGATGAAACTCAGTCCCAGGGCCCCAGATGTGAGGTGTGGGCCTCCCAAGCACAGCTGTACCACAACACCACCTCTAACCAGTGAGTAGTTTTAAAAATAAAGGTTAACTTTGGCAAACTCCATAGGACACTACCAAATTTTTCTTAAAACGAAAGGCAAACAAAAACATGAAATAAGGTCCACTAAATTAGAAGAGATTTAGAAGATGTTAATTGATTATAATTCATGGAGCTTGCTTGAACACCTCAAGTAAAATCTTTTAAACATTGTTTTTCTTAATATTTATTTATTTATTTGACAGGAATAATAATGGGGTTAGTAGGGGCAAACAAAAATACCTTCTATCTGCTAGTTTATTCCTCAAAAGGCTGCACGAGTCAGAGCTGTTCTAGAATGAAGCCAACAGTGAGGCACGCCATCCTGGTCTCCTGCCTGAGTGGCACGGGCTCATGCGTGTGGGGGCCGTTTTGTGCTACTTTCCCAGGTGCATTAGCAGGGAGCTGGGTCAGAAGAAAGCCGTCAGGACTTGAATTTTTACTCCATAATGGGATACTGATTTCATACGCAGCAACTTAACCTAACGTGTCTCCGGCCTAGCCTCAACATTCATCAATAAACCACACACAGTTGTATTTATCAGACAACTAGCAGCCTGAATGCTGAACACAGATTGAATATTAAGGAATTACTGGAAATTAAATTTGGATACGAGAATGACATTAGGGATATTTTTTAATATCTTTGTCTTTAAGAGCCAGATACACTTAATTACTGAAAAAAAATTAAAAATTAGTAATTGTTTCGTCTGCAATAGGTGTTACAGGGTGCCTCTCAGATAATCCTCCTCCCCTCCCAGGACTGAAAGAACCATTCAGCTGGCTACTGGCAGTACACAGCTGAAGTCTCCACTACAAATTGTTCTTTGACTCCCACCCGTGAGGAATGGAGTTCAAGATTCCTGGCTTCAGCCTGGTCCCAGCTTCAATTGCTGTTTCTATTGATGAAAGAATCAGCAGACAGAAACACTCTCTCTCTCTCTCTCTCCTTCCTATCCCCTGTCTCTGTAACTTTGTTTTTCATATAAATCATTTTTAAAAAAGAATGTAATCAGTTCTGTACAATACCTTGTTAGAGGGAATCTTGAGAAGAAAGGGGGCGGTGGCAGTGGCCTAACAGTTGAAGTCCTCACCCTGAACATGCCCCGGGATCCCATATGGGCGCCAGTTCTAATCCCAGCAGCCCTGCTTCCCATCCAGCTCCCTGCTTGTGGCCTGAGAAAGCAGTCGAGGATGGCCCAAAGCTTTGGGACCCTGCACCTGCATGGGAGACCTGGAGGAAGTTCCTGGCTCCTGGCTTTGGATCGGCACAGCACCGGCCGTTGTGGTCACTTGGGGAGTAAATCATCGGATGGAAAATGTTCCTCTCTCTCTCCTCCTCTCTGTATATCTGACTTGGCAGTAAAAAAAATAAATAAATCTTTAAAAAAAAAAAAAAGAAGGAAGTTGACTCCCTTACAGTTTGATGTGATTTTTTGTTTTTACTAAATTCGAAGGACATCTGTAATAAAAAAAAAAAAAAAAAAAAACCTGTTTCAGACTATACAGTTTGCATCATGGGCACGGGACACAGAGCTAGGCTCCACAGTGCAAGGTAAGGGAACAGAGGCTATTGGATGCCTGTATACCTTTCCAGTGTAAAAGAAAAGAAAAAAAAAGAAATTCACCACAAATCAGCATGATTACCTAGCAGGGGTTGGCACACACCTTCCACAAAGATCCAGAAAGCAAATAGTTCAGTCTGTGAACCACATGGTCTCTGTTATGACTACTCAACTCTAGCACAAAGCAGTGTACTTACAGCTAGGGTGAAAATGGAAGACCATAGCTTTTTAAATGCTTTTTTTGTACTTATTTTTATTGAAAGGCATGGTGTGTTTGGCATGATAGCTCAACTGGCTAATTCTCTCCTGGCAAATGCTGGCATCCCATATGGGCACCAGTTCATGTCTTAACTGCTCTACTTCTGACCCAACTCCCTGGTCACGGGCTGGGAAAGCAGCAGAGGATGGTCCTACACGTGCATCTTCAAGAAGCTCTGGGCTTCAGACCGGCCCAGCTCTGGCAGTTGCAGCCATTTGAGGAATGAACAAGCAGGTAGAAGATCTTTCTCTGTCTCTCTCTCTCTCTGTAAAATATAAATAACAATTTTAAAAACTTTAAAGAGAGAGAGAGAGAAAGAAAGACTAAGAACCAGAGAGAGGGGGAGAATGACAGCTCTTCGCTCAATTGGTTCACTCCCTAGATACCTTAACAGCCAGCTTTGGGTCAGGTTAAAAACGAGACTCAGGGACTTCATCCAGATCCCCCACTGCGGAGTGGCAACCCAAGTAACTAAGATGTCATCTGTTGCCTCTCATGCCGTACACTAGCGGAAAGCTGCATCAGAAGCAGAACTGGATATCAGGAACGCCAATATGGAATGGGGGAGCCTCAAGTGTTATCTTAACCCACAACTTCACAGTATCAATCCCTGAATGCCCACCCCTGAATTTTATTTATTCCAAGAAAATTTTATTTACAAAATCAGTTAGCAGGCTGATTGTAGTTTGAATTGGTTACAATTTGCTGACCCCTGTCATATACCATTGTATATCTTATGTCATTACTTGTAATACAATAAATCACATTACGCATTTTATTCCTGCTGAGACTTTTTGCAAAATTACCTGCATAATTTTGTCATATCTGATCACCTAACCATGACCCTCAAAAGTTCTGTTAATATCCTGTTCAGGAAAAAATTGTTCAAAGCAGTGACATTCAAGATACAATCTTGCCCCGAGGGAGAAACACACCCTACTTGTTTATTACCACAGTATTAGCTGCAGTGACGTACCAAAAAAAAAAAAAATTCCCTGAGGTTTATATTGCTATTTAGAGATTAGAAACTATGGCTTAACGAATATAAACAGTTGCTAAAGTTCATATACAAAATAAATTGAGAGGGCTCAAATTGGCTTCAGCACTAAAACTCCAATCTTCTGCCATTTCTGTGAGCTGAATAGCAAAAATCTTCTCATATTTTAGCAAAAACTGGGCAGAGTACAAATGCCAACACTCACACTTGTTTGACTATTTCTCCTGTAACTGTTTTGTAGCAACAATTTCCGTTTCACAATAATGAATATACTTAATGTTCATGATCTTCACATTTATTTTATGCATGTGTCATAATCCAAAACCCTAAGTGCAATGCTAATTAAGTCCTTCTAGAAAAGGAAACATTCTCTAACAGCCCAATTGATAAGACAATATCCTTTACAACACAGTTTTACAGTCACCTATCCAGCATCTAAATCCCAGTGATTAAAAGTAAGTCCTGGGGCTCAGCAGCGTGGCCTAGTGGCTAAGGTCCTTGCTTGATCCCGTGTGGCCTCTGGTTCTAATCCCGGCAGCTCCACTTCCTCTCTATCTCTCCTCCTCTCAGTGTATCTAACTTTGTAATAAAAATGAAATGAATCTTTAAAAAAAAAAAAATAAGTCCTGGGCCCGGTGCAGTGGCCTAGCAGCTAAAGTCCTCATCTTGAACGCCCCGGGATCCCATATGGGCACTGGTTCTAATCCCGGCAGCTCCACTTCCCATCCAGCTCCCTGTTTGTGACCTGGGAAAGCAGTTGAGGATGGCCCAAAGCCTTGGGACCCTGCACCCATGGAGGAGGTTCCTGGCTCCTGGCTTTGGATCGGTGCAGCACTGACTGTTGCAGTCACTTGCGGAGTGAATCATCGGATGGAAGATCTTCCTCTCTGTCTCTCCTCTCTGTATATCTGACTTTGTAATAAAAATAAAATAAAAATGTTTTAAAAAGAGAAAAAGTAGGTCCTTCCCCTCCTTAGATTTGTTTTCCCCATCTGAAATTAAAGCTCTCGATTTACATATTATCAAAAAGGCTCTCATTGAAATCAAGTTTTTATTCTATAAGAATACGACATTCTTCCTCTAAATATCACACTCTAACAGAGCTATTCCCCTGTGTGTTTTCCATGGTTATACACATACATTTGTACCGTTGGTAGATTTGTTACACCAAATGTCTGTTTTTGTGGGATGTGCAAACTTAAAAAATAGAAAAGAACTGGGCCTGGCGTGGTGGCCTAGCAGCTAAAGTCCTCACCTTGAACACCCCGGCATCCCATATGGGCGCCGGTTCTAATCCCGGCAACTCCACTTCCCATCCAGCTCCCTGCTTGTGGCCTGGGAAAGCAGTTGAGGACGGCCCAGTGCATTGGGACCCTGCACCCGCATGGGAGACCCGGAGGAGGTTCCTGGTTCCCGGCTTCAGATCGGTGCAGCACCAGCCGTTGTGGCTCACTTGGGGAGTGCATCATCGGAAAGAAAATCTTCCTCTCTGTCTCTCCTCCTCTCTGTATATCTGACTTTATAATAAAAATAAATAAATATTTTTTTTAAAAAATAGAAATGAACCAAGACAAACCACCGAGAAGAAACCAGTATTTGTGGACATCATCATTTCTAAAGTAATCATGAACAACCAAAGATGAAAAAAGTGCTCAGGATTACATCTGTGGTATTCTGCACGTGGGAAAGGAAATGAAGAAACACATCTTGTTCAACCTGGCAACATGCACAGATATGTACCGATGGGAACATCAGTGAACAAGCGACCAAGCCTGTTGCCGGGTCAGATGAACAGTCACTGAAACTAGATCACAACCTGGCAGAGTGCATTTTAAAGGGCAGAATTTAAACCCAGCCGCAGTAGGAACATAAAGATCTCACCATAAGGGCCCGGCGCCATGGTCTAGCTGCTAAAGTCCTTGCCTTGAATGCCCCAGGATCCCATACGGTCGCCGGTTCTAATCCCGGCAGCTCCACTTCCCATCCATCTCCCTGCTTGTGGGCTGGGAAAGCAGTCGACGACGGCCCAATGCATTGGGACCCTGCACCTGCGTGGGAGACCAGGAAGAGGTTTCTGGTTCCCGGCTTCAGATCGACGTGCACCGGCCCGTTGCGGCTCACCTGGGGAGTGAAACATCGGATGGAAGATTTTCCTCTCTGTCTCTCCTCCTCCCTGTATATCTGACTTTGTAATAAAATTAAAAAAAAAAATCTCATCATAAGCCAATTTCTTTAATAAGCTGTGGCTCTGGTCTGTTGATCATTGAGAAAACAAGGTGAGTCCAGTCAAAGAAGGGGACTATGATTTTGGATAAACATATCAACAAGTTCATCAGTTCAACCAATGCCTACCTCAGATGAACTTTTCCTATTCATAGTGAAGCTAAACATGCAAAATATTTTTTATGCAGGACAATTCATTTATTAATTTTAAAAGAAGAGCAACAAAGAAAGGAAGAGAAAGATCTTCCAGCCACTTGTGCACTACCCAAAAAGTCACTACTGCTAAGCCAGGCTCAAGTTACAAGTCAGATCTCCATCTGGATCTCCTACCTAGATGGTAGGGGCCTCAACACTTGGGCCATCATGCATGCCCTCCCTAGCATGTTAGTAGGGAGCTGGATCAGAAACTGTGCATCTGAGACTCAAACTAGTGTCACAAGTGACACCTCAACACATTGCAACAAAACACCAACTCCTTCCTTAGCGGCTGTTATTAGATAGTCTCCTGCATTTTTTGTTGTTGATTTTTTTTTTTATTTCTACATTAATGATGAGCACAAATGATCATCGCTTTGGTTCTCTTCTTTATTTTCTATCTCTCAAATTCTGTGAGGCACATTGCTACTCATAGTTTACAAATGAGGATGTTGAAGTTCACAAACAAAGTTACAAATGAAGATGTTGAAGGCACTAGTCCAGGGTCAAAGAGCTATTACCATGAACATTCCTGTTGGGTCTGTCCTTTTTTCAAGATAAGCCAGCCTCTGAACTCTGGAAACATCATCAGTAGACTTTTGAAACTTGATCAAACTTCCTAGTGTCAAAAAGGGACACTAATGGCAATCCTTACACATACATTCATTTATTCCAAGCAACTCGCACGAATAAAGTATGAACAACATAGTAAAAAGAAAAATAAGTCATTGTAAATGTTTATATGACATAATATGACTCAATGAGGATGCTCCACAGCATTCTGGATATATATTCCATTCTGAGAAGATTGAAAAAATGGTTGGCAGTGCTTTGTGCATTTTGTTTTGATTGGGAGGGGGAAAGAGTTGATAGCTGCAATTAAAAAGCAGTTTGGTTTGGCTGAGCGGAACTGATAGAATTTAGAATTTAAACTCACATTGAGGGAAAATAACAACAGCCGCAAGAGTCCTATGTGCCAGGGGGAAGTAGGTGGAACTACACCAGAGCCGTGGGAGGGGAAGACAGCTCATGGATGATTTAGATTCTGCAAAGCAGTCATCAAAAGGCCAGTGAAAGCATCCATGAACAACCGTTGAGATTTTTATGAAAAAGAAGAGACTATGATGTACACTATTTGCAAAGGGATTCATCCAAGGAACTTTGCAAATGAGAGCTCATGGGCACCTGCTACTTAATGACGAGTGAAGTCGTGAAAGAAGAAAATTTTCACATGGAATTGGGAAATTAATGATGTAAGTTGGAGCTCTGAGTGGTGTGAAGCATGCGGAACTAGTAATCCTAGAGGGACTCTTTCCTTCTGTCCTCTCACAGTGGAAAAATTCATGGTCCTTCCAGCTTGAAATTTTCTAAGTCCTGGGAAAATTATAAATGGCGGGGTTCGCCCTGAGAGTCATTCTAGGTCTGTAACACTGAGTAATTTTTAAGAGAGCCTTTGTCCTTGTAAAGTGTCCTGCAACATCCTGTATCTGAAATGCACTTACCTTGAAAGTGAGCAAACAAGGTTTCCTTCCATGCTTTGGAGCCATGAAAGAGGATGCAGTCAAGATTTATCTCCCTTCAGACCAGCTCCACTTTGGCTCAATGTTGTGAATTTTTCATTCATAGCAAACAAATATAAAATAATAGTTTGATGTATCAAACTTATTTTGCTTCTTAGAAGGAAATTGTTTTCCCCCCTTTTACAGCCCTTCTGCTGTGAAGATTAGACAAAGAAGCTGAGGTCACGCTCCCTGGGGAAGCAGGCAGAAATGATTAAAAAATAAAATCAGGCCCGGCGTGGTGGCCTAGCGACTAAAGTCCTCGCTTTGAACACCCCGGCATCCCATATGGGCGCCGGTTCTAATCCCGGCAGCTCCACTTCCCATCCAGCTCCCTGCTTGTGGCCTGGGAAAGCAGTCAAGGACGGCCCAAAGCTTTGGGACCCTGCACCCGTGTGGGAGACCCGGAGGAAGTTCCTGGTTCCCGGCATCGGATCGGCACGTACCGGCCCGTTGCGGCTCACTTGGGGAGTGAATCATCGGATGGAAGATCTTCCTCTCTGTCTCTCCTCCTCTCTGTATATCTGACTTTGTAATAAAAATAAATCTTTAAAAATAAATAAATAAATAAAATCATACCAGAGTGATAACTGAGAAGTCCTACTCACAGGAGGCATGTGGGAGGAAATAACAAAATGAGCAAAATCCTGAACCCTGTGCTTTTTCCTACTATGGCAGCAAGATACCAGCTTCCAACACCAAAGTACATTAAGAGAAACAACAAAGAAACAAACAAAAACCTGGATCCAAACTGGGATCCAGTAAGGAAAAGGCTTTATCCCTCAAACATCAGAATAGCATAGATGTTAATGCAAGTCACATACACAAGTAACAATTCTCTAGGGGCCAATATTCTGGCACAGCCACTTAAACCACTACTTGCAACACTAGCATCTTACTCTGAGGCCAGTTCAAATCTTGGTTGCTCCATTTCAGATTCAGGTTCTTTCTAAGGTTCCTGGAAAAGCAGCAGAGGATGGCCAATGCCTTAGGCTTCTGCTACCCCCATGAGAGTCTTAAATGGACTCTCTGGCTCCTGGGTTTGACCTGATCCAGACCTTGATGATGTGGCCATTTGAAGAGTGAGCCAACCCATCTGTGTCTTTCCATGTCTTTCACTTGTCACACTGCGTTTCAAATAAATAAGACAAATACAAAACTCTTTAAAAGGGAAAAATTTCCAATAGGTACATCTTAAAAATAAAATGAAACAGGTAAAATTAATTGCTAGAACATCATTTATTTAATCCAATATAATTGAAATACTATTTCAATATGCAATCAATATAAAAACATTAATCTCATACTTTACATCTCTGAGAGCCAACGTATAGTTCACAGAGTCTCGTGTACAACAGATTTCAATTCAGATTCATCACATTTTCAGGTGCTCAACAGATATATGTTTTAATGCAGATCCAGAATAGACTAAGTTAAAACCTGGTATGTTTTAAAACAGAAGAAATCCAGTTTCACCAGCTGTGTCGGCTTGCTTGCTTCGTTTCCTCGTTTGTTTTTACTGTATTTCAGAAACTGTGGTTAAAGAGAAGAGAGAGAGAAAAGTTATCAAATAAACATAGGACTACAGGATTGATTCATTTATTGGGCTGTCATGGAAATACTGATCCTCTTCATGCCAGTCTACTGATTGTGTCTTGTGTTGGGGAAGCACTTATTAGGACTATGAAAATGCAGATAACAATGCTTCATCAGGAAAGACATAACTTAAAAATAATAGCAGAGTATAAATGGAAATATACAGAAACAACATAGGTGTCCAGAATAGGAAGCAATTAATTTTTCTGGCTTCCTCTTGGCCGTAAGTTGCATGAGGGCTGGAGCTATGTCTATCTTACTTGTCACTTTCGCAACGTTACCTGACATAGGGCTCACAGGGAGTTTGATTGATTTCTAACTAGAACCAGATGAGGAAAGACCTCAAATATTAAAAGGTGACTGAAACCGATGTTAAAAAAAAAGTCTTTGCCTCGGAGAGGAAACCATTGGCAACAAGAAGGTCTGAACAATCTGAGAAGTGATCACTAGTGCACGTTTGATCTCATATTTGATCTTTCGAGGCAGGAGTGTGGGTGGTAACAAGACAGGAAAGGCAGGTTGGGTCCAGATGGTGGGAAATGTGCAGGGTTTTTATGAATTATTTGCAGAACTGGTCTATTCTAGCCACCTGCTGATGGCCCCACACTGTGGTAAAAATTCCCGCAATACTAAAACAGACTTCTGCAGCATATTGATCTCCTGTTTTTAGAGCTTCCAGAAAGCAATCAGCCGCCAAACAGCCCAATGGTGATGAATGGTATCCATTCTTCAGAATCCACTGTACATTGCTACCGAATTTTCTTCATATCTGTTAAATATTTTTCCACTTCTGAATAAAGTTACACACAAAACAATATAATCAGTGAATGAAATGAAAATGTATTGGGTTACATTTTACCCCCAAAATAATAGACTGCTGTGTTAAATGAGGACAGGAGTAGCAATCATTGCTCAGTGTTATCATCAAGCGTCCCTTCCCGGATTTCTCATCTACTAAACTAATAGCAAGTGCATCACCCAACTGGAGATATTAATGCATAAATTCCATGAATACATTTGGAAATACTTTCTGTTATGAAAAAATGCTACGTTTCTTACTAATACAGTACTGTACAAATTCAGTGTTCAAAATGGCAATAACAAGTTAGAGTAGCAATAAACAAGACAAAACAAAAAAAGAAAAGAGACAGTTTATGAAGCTTATAAAATCTTTTGTTCCAGTATGTGAACATTTGGAAATTTGATAGCCAACACATTTTGGGTTTATGTTAAAACAGAGATGGTTCAAGTGCTACCGTTAATAAGATGAACATCAGCAAAATATAAGCAAGGATATGAGTCCTGGCTCATTGTCCTGCCAGAGAATGACTCTCCTCCTCACTCACTCTCATATTTTTCATCTGTAAGTGAGGTAAGGGAGGGCAGTGGATTGGTGTATTGTTAAAAATGCCTGAATCTCATATCAGAGTGCCTGAGTTTGAGACTTGGCTCTGCTTCCAGTTCCAGCCTTTTTCTAATGCATACACTGAAGCAGCAAGTGCTGGCTGGAGTACTCCAATCTTTGCTGTCTGTGTGAGAGACCCATGGTGAGCTCCTGCCTTCTAGTTTTGGCCTGGTCCCTAATATTGGCCATTGTAAGCATTTGAGGAATAAATAGAACATCTCTCTCTCTTCATTCTTCCTTCCCACCGTCCAATAAAAAACAAAAAACGAACAAAAACCGCGTGAAGTGATGATATTAGCACCTAACAATAAAGGTGTTCGGAACGTTAAGAGATATATTAAAGAAGTGCCTGATCCAGGGTGATGCTTCAATAAATAATAGCTATCTTCTTATAATTTGTTCATTGAGCAATAACAGTTATATGGTAGGGTCTAGAAATTCAGAGACAAAAAGCATGACTTGAAATATAACGAGTATTTTCTATAAAAGCCTGCCCATTATCACATAGACAAAACAGGTTTTAGAGAATATTTTATAAACATTTTTTTAAAGATTTATTTATTTTATTACAAAGTCAGATATACAGAGAGGAGAGACAGAGAGGAAGATCTTCCGTCCAATGTTTCACTCCCCAAGTGACCACAACGGGTCGGTGCGCGCCGATCCGAAGCCGGGAACCAGGAACCTCTTCCGGGTCTCCCATGTGGGTGCAGGGTCCCAACGCACTGGGCTGTCCTGGACTGCTTTCCCAGGCCACAAGCAGGGAGCTGGATGGGAAGTGGAGCTGCCTGGATTAGAACCGGTGCCCGTATGGGATCCTGGGGCGTTCAAGGCAAGGATTTTAGCCGCTAGGACACGCCGCCGGGCCCAAAAATAATATTTATTCTTATCTTGAAATAGCGTTAACCATACATGCCAAAAAATAGCCAAAGTCCCAGAGTTATGTATGGTTTAGAGCCCTGGTAGCAAGCCTCGCAGGTTTAACAACCGCAAGTCCGATGAAAGAATAGAAATCTTGACAGTGGCATTCAAAAACGTTCAGCATATGACAGCCTTTTCTTTGTGAATTCTTTGTGCTGCCCAACCTCAAAATTCACCTTAGGTTACTTGCTCTTGCCTTTTTTTTTTTTTTTTGGTCTGCTCACTTTGTCTTGAGTGATTAGCTCATTATCTTCCCTCCTTCTCTGAATGTACTTCCTACTGATTTCAACAGGCAGAAGTTTAATTACCCTTCAAGGAGGCGCTCCAACTTTTGCTTCCTTAGGCTTTGACAAAAGGTTCTTGCCACCTTTTCAGCAGCCTCTTCTATCAGCCCACTAGTTGAAGGATTTCTCCCGAATCCTACTTCTCCTTTTATCCCCCTCCCTGGAAAAATGTCATTTCTGATAACAGGTTTAATTATGACTTTTATGTAGATGGATCACATGTGTATATGCCTAGCCCAGTAGCAACATGACTCCTGTTCAGATACCTGAAAGGCATCTCAAAATCAACACGACTTGGCTAATGGTCTTTACCCACTAAACCTGAACCCTTTCCTCAATGATGAGCACCATCAATCATTCATTCTGTGAGCGAGGCAGGCATCTAGAGGCCATCTGGGATGTGCTTTTCTCTTCTGCTGTATCCAAACCATCAAAAATGTGACAAGGGAAAACTAATGGCCCAGTCAGGTCCACTTAAAAAATGGTCCATCTGAAAAAAAAAAGGTCCATCTGACTGTTGTACTCATTGTACTCTCATTGCAAATTCTTTATATTTTGGTTTCCTTCTTCACTGTCTTCGGAAGACAGCACTGTTGACTCTGCAGGATATACAGTTTGAATTTAGGAACTGGTTAGGCTGAGAAGGACAGTAGCTTGAACTGTCATAACAATACTCTCATGACATTGCAACATTTTCCCTGAATAATTGTCTCTATGTGGAGACCTGTTTGAACACCCCAAATATAATTCAAGATTCTCATGATTCCCTGACACTGTAAATCCAGCTCTATAATTCTAGGTTTTCCAGAGAAACAGAACCAAGCAGATAAACACAAACATACGTTGGTGTAGATGTACAATAAAGAATCGTTTCACAGGAATATGTTCACACAAAACTCCAAAATCTATGGTCAGAGAACTGGAGGCCCAGAAAGGTTGGTGGATTGTTCCCATGCAAGGGCAAGTCCACAGATAAGAGAAGACTGTTGTTCTAATTTGAAATTAGAGAAGGGCATTCTTTTTTGTCTTGTATCCTATTTAGGCCATCCACAAGTAGGATGAGGCCTCCCCACACCGGGAAGTCTATCATTTCATAAGTTCATGTCATCCACAGTCTCCCAGGCATCTACAATATAATGGTTAACCAAGTATGTGGGCACCCTGGGTCTAGTCAAACCAGCTAATCCAATTAACTATTTTGACAAGTAATTCAATTTTGCCATTTTTTTTCTTACCTGACCATCAGCTTTAACCCTCACTCCCTATCAGGCCCAAATCCACCTGAGAAGCATGCATCCTTCTTCTTCTTCTTCTTTTTTAAAGATTTATTTATTTTATTACAAAGTCAGATATACAGAGAGGAGGAGAGACAAAGAGGAAGATCTTCCATCCGATGACTCACTCCCCAATGAGCCGCAACGGGCCAGTGCGAGCCGATCCGATGCCGGCAACCAGGAAACTCCTCTGGGTCTCCCACGCGGGTGCAGGGTCCCAAAGGTTTGGGCCGTCGTCGACTGCTTTCCCAGGCCACAAGCAGGGAGCTGGATGGGAAGTGGAGCTGCTGGGATTAGAACCGGCGCCCATATGGGATCCCGGGGCTTTCAAGGCGAGGACTTTAGCTGCTAAGCCACGCCGCTGGGCCCGCATCCTTCTTTTAATCACAACAGTTTCCTGATTCCTAGCAACAATCTAATTGTTGTCATTTTTTTCTTTTCTTTTTTTTTTTTTTTTTTTTTGAAGGAGAGAAGAGGGTCACTTCAAAAATAAAACATTCACGGGCTTGGCAGTGTGGCCTGGTGGCTAGGGTCCTCGCCTTGATCCCATGTGGCCGCTGGTTCTAGTCCCGGCGCCTCCACTTCCTCTCTCTCTCTCTTCCTCTCAGTATATCTGGCTTTGTAGTAAAAATAAAATAAATCTTTAAAAAAAAAAAATAAAAAAATAAAACATTCACAAAGCTGAGTTTATGAAAAAGAAATCATTCGTTAGGATGGGGTCAGAAAGAAAGAAAATATTTATTGACAATGAAGTCTGACATCCCTGAATTAGTTTTCCATGTTATAACACATGTTACAAACTTAGCAGTTAAAAAACTATTTACTTCCTATCTCTCAGTTTCCATGGAGCAGCAGCCTAAGCTTGGCTGCACTGGGTCCTTGCTCTGAGGCTCACAGGTAAAACCATACTATTGGCTGAGCTATGTTCTTATTTGGAATTCAGGGTTCTCATCCAAGCTCCAAGGCTGTTAACAGAATGCACTTCCTTTGTGGAGCCTGAACTAGGACCATCAGTAAGTAGAAGCATCCACTTTCCGCAGACAATCACCCTTGGCTATTGGTTCTTCAAGATCCTCAGAAATTGCCCAGTGTAGCTATTTGTCCCGACCTGCAGGACACGACGCTCAAACCCTGAGGGTGGACTTGGAATGCCGGGCTGCTGGCCCAAGAAACACACGGACACTCGTACTTGGTGGAACAGAATGCCTCTCTCTTTATTTTTTACTCCTCATATATATACCTTCTTCTCTAGGGGAGGGGGAAAAAGGGAGGGGTTTCCTGGGAGTAATTATCTTCACTGAAACAGGGAAGGAACTAATCAGCTATATTGAAACAGGGGAGGAACTAATTATCTGAACAGGAACAAGGGTGGAGGTTGTATTCTGTTTGCTCTACAGAGGATGTTTTGGCCTAATATCCTGCTTGCTGTAGCCCTGCCTGCAGGCTTTTGCAATGCAACAGGCTGTCAGGTAAGCCAAGTCTAAGGCCCATACGTCTTTGGCTCCTAACAGCTATTAAGCACTTTGCCTGATTAAACCAGGCCCACCCTGGAAAGTCTCATTTTTAATTAATTCACAGTCTACTGATTGACAAACCTTCACTTATTTTTCCTATTTGTTACAAAATATAGGAAACCTATGTAAGTAATACCTGCAAAATGTTTATTTTGTTTCTAGGCATCATACACACAAGATTTCAAGGGTTACGTACCCTCTGTTTTGCCATATAATGTAGCCTAAGTACAACAGTGCTGTCCCATCAAGTTCATCGATTTCACCCTTGTTTAAGGGAAGGAAATTATGAAGGGTGTGTATTCCAGACATTGAAACATAAGAGGTCTGGGCCTGGCGCAATAGCATAGTGGTTAAGGTCCTCGCCTTGAACACCCTGGGATCCCATATGGGTGCCGGTTCTAATCCTGGCATCTCCACTTCCCATCCAGCTCCCTGCTTGTGGCCTGGGAAAGCAGTCAAGGATGGTCCAAAGCTTTAGGAGCCTGCACCCATGTGGGAAACTTGGAGGAAGTTCCTGGTTCCCGGCATCGGATTGGCTCAGCTCCAGCCATTGCAGCCACTTGGGGAACAAACCATCGGATGGAAGACCTTCCTCTCTGTCTCTCCTCCTCTCTGTATATCTGCCTTACCAATAAAAATAAATAAATCTCTTAAAAAAGGAAATATAAGGGGTCTGCCATCATACACATTCAGTTTGTTATTTAGCATGTTACAAACTGAAAAATTTTAATGAGCTTTGTACCATCTAGTTTTTTTGCAAATGATCTTAGCCCATAGAAAAGTCAGTTTCACACATCACTTACCTGCATCCTTGGAATTATTATTTTAGGATACACCAGAAAGCAGAAAATCTACACTAAACTAGTCAAAGATTCAAATTCCAACTGTGTCACTTCCCAGGGGCTACAGCATGACAAAATTCCTGAGCTGAGAAAACCTTTGTAAGATGGATGTGAGATGCTAACATCTGCTTCTCAAAGTTGCTACCACAGTGCAATGAAAGTAACTAATATTTTGGCACACCAGTGGCACAGGTCAGAGGCCCAATTAGGTGAAATGTTGGCTCCTTTCCCTCCTCTACTTCACATGGATTTTTTTTTTTTAAACTATGGTAGGAGCAGCCACGGTGCTCATTTTTTTTTTTAAGGTTTATTTATTTTATTACAAAGTCAGATATACAGAGAGGAGAGACAGAGAGGAAGATCTTCCAGCCAATGTTTCACTCCCCAAGTGAGCCGCAACGGGCCGGTGTGCGCCGATCCGAAGCCGGGAACCAGGAACCTCTTCCGGGTCTCCCACGCGGGTGCAGGGTCCCAATGCATTGGGCCATCCTCGACTGCTTTCCCAGGCCACAAGCAGGGAGCTGAATGGGAAGTGGGAATGCCGGAATTAGAACCGGTGCCCGTGATGGGATCCTGGTGCGTGTTCAAGGCGAGGACTTTAGCTGCTAGGCCACACCGCCAGGCCCAACCTGGACATATTTCAAAGCTTCAAAGTTGAGTGTCATGTTTGTCCTTTGATAAAAATCCATGTGGGGCCCGGCGTGGTGGCCTAGTGGCTAAAGTCCTCACCTTGAACGCCCCGGGATCCCATATGGGCGCCGGTTCTAATCCCAGCAGCTCCACTTCCCATTCAGCTCCCTGCTTGTGGCCTGGGAAAGCAGTTGAGGACGGCCTAAAGCCTTGGGATCCTGCCCCCTTGTGGAAGACCCAGAAGAAGTTCCTGGCTCCTGGCTTCAGATCTACGCACAACCGGCCGTTGAGGTCACTTGGGGAGTGAATCATCGGATGGAAGATCTTCCTCTCTGTCTCTCCTCCTCTCTGTATATCTGACTTTGTAATAAAAAATAAATAAATCTTTAAAAAAATATATGTTCAGGTTAAAAATTTTTAAATTAAGTAGGCCAACCAAGTGGTGTATCAGGCTAATCCTCCACATGAAGTACTTACAACCCATGTGAGTGCCAGTTTGAATCCTGGCAGGTCTATTACCAATCTAGCTCCCCATTAATGTCTAGGGAAAGCAGCAGAAGAAGGGCTGAAGTCCTTGGGCCCCTGCACCCCTGAGGGAGAGTCAGTAGAAGCTCCTTGCTCCTGGCTTTAGATTGGCTCTGCTCCAGCCATTGTGGCCATATGAGGAGTGAACCAGAAGATGGAAAGTTCTCTCTCTCTTTCTCTTTTTGTCTCTCTCTCCCTACCCCCAACTCCCTTTGTAACTCTTTCAAATAAAAAGAAGTAAACATTTTCTTTTAAAGTTAAGATATAAAGTGCAGGAGTTTTACTTATTTTGCCCATGATACTTAATACTGAAAAGTATTTCATTCATTCTTTGAGAGCACAATGAATCATTAGCAAATGTGAAGAACGCCTGTGTGCTTTAGAACCACCGCAACAAAAATGTGAAAATGTTGATGTTGTTTTATAAGCTCAATGGGTTGCTATTGATGCAGATGTCACATAATTATTTGGCACTCCTGTTTAATTCAAGAGAAGTAATATGAAAAGGCTTCAACTACATAATGGAAATCAGCAACTATTCAGTGCCTTTGGAACAAGTTTTAGGGACAAATTGTTGGACAGTTATGCCACAATACATGGTGCAGTGTTTAGTATTGCATAAAAGGTTAAATGACAAAATTGATGGGTAATATTTAAATAGCATTACTGTGACTTTCAGCAAAGAACACTTTCTAAGCCTTAGTTTAGCAATAAAGTGGGAGTAATGTTACCACCATAATACAAACTTTGCAAAAATAAAAACAAAAAACAAAAAACCTGATTACAGTGTTACTTATTAAATACAAAATTAATTCTTCTGTAGGTTTAAACCGCATCTGATCTCAGTTTTTGTTGGATTGTACTTTTAAATCCTTGAATAAAAAACACACTAATTTGTGAAAAAAACTCAAAAAACTTTAGATTTAAGTTCATATGGGACTGCTTAGCCAAAAAAAATCACAAATAACATGACTGTTTATTTGATTTCATTAGGCATTATCGTAGAGGAGAAAAGTGCAGCGTTACCCATAAACAAAATTCATTCTATGACATGGAATCCTTTGCAATGTATCCCATGAGGCATCTGCAGGTCTCTAGGGACACAAAACAATTTATTGTAACTTCTGTGCAAATGGAAAATCATATTTGGAGCAGAGCATTAAGAATGTACAGATCATTTATTCATGCTCTTCACTGGAGGAATCGCACAGATCACCTTTACTATACAAATACTCCTTCAATGATTGAAATTCTCTCTCCCTGCCATATGGATGAGAAAGGAATAAAAACAAGTGAATAAGAAATGTAACCTGTTCTGATACATTGCATATATTCACGAATAAGGAAATGGGTGTGTATGTGTGGCCTTGTGTTATCACATTTTAAAATAAAATGTATTGGGAGCTGTTTGATTTTCCTTCCTCAATAATGAGACACACAGAATGAGAATGTGCACATACAGCAATTTCATCAACGTACCATCAGTGAGGCCAGAATGAATGGTAGCCATTACTCCTGCAGAAACATGAATAGGAGATCATTTTGCTATTACTTCTGCAAACACAGCCAGGAGAGCTAATGTTCATTCTAAATCTCAAGTCAAGGGCTCACAAGAGCGACAACAAAAAAACAGAAAAAAAGTCTCGGAGATTTAAACAGTTTTTCTTGGGAGTTACATGGTCATTGTCAGAGAGATTAGAAAGGATATTGACACGTTACACTACCAGTTAGGGTGTGTCAACTGCACACTCCATGACGCCAGGGGAACCAGCTGAGCATTTTGATAGCATGAACAACATAGATTTGGGGTTATCCAGAGCAGGAGGGCAGTTGACTCTGTCACCTAGCACACAAATTTTGGTCACATTCTTACCCTTGAGAGATTCCTATTGTTTCATTTGTCACATAAGAACAAAACCTCTTTTCTCTTACATTTATTATGAAATCAAACATGCTAATGTGTGAAGTGGTCTTCAAAGAGTTTACAAAAACTGCATTTTATGAAAAACTATGCATGGCTTTAAATTTTTTCCTTGAAATCTGTGTATCTGTTGGGCCTGGCGCGGTGATCAAGCGGCTAAAGTCCTCGCCTTGAACACGCACCAGGGACCCATATGGGCACCGGTTCTAATCCTGGCAGCTCCACTTCCCATCCAGCTCCCTGCTTGTGGCCTGGGAAAGCAGTCAACGACGGCCCAAAGCCTTGGGATCTTGCACCCGTGTGGGAGACTTGGAGGAATTTTCTGGCTCCTGGCTCAGGATCGGCGCAGAACCGGCCGTTGCGGTCACTTGGGGAGTGAATCATTGGATGGAAGATCTTCCTCTCTGTCTCTCCTCCTCTCTGTGTATCTGACTTTGCAATAAAAAATAAATAAATCTTTAAAAAAAAACCAAATGTATCCGTTATCTTTACGTACTCACAAATTATTTTAAGTTCCCTTGTATCTGACTCAATATGCTAGAGCTGTACTGTTTCTACTTTTGGAAAATGTCTGATTTTGTCTGTCTTTAAGTCTCCAAGGGAAGAAAATAGAGGCAAAATTTATTTAGAAAGTGATTTCAGGAAACACCCAGTAAAGAAGTTAGGAAGTAAAGGTGCGAAGAGAAGGAAGACAGTGAATGTTAACTTTTTAAGCATGCAGATAACAGCAACAGAGCTTACTGCCTCTAGACAGCTCAAAAAACCTAAGTAGAAAAGTGAGCTGTGTTGGGTGTGTACATTTTTGTAACTGTCATATCTTCTTGCTGAATTGATCCTCTTATCAATATTTAATGACATTCTTGGTTGCTTTTTACAGTTTTCAATTTAAAATCTGATCTATCTTGTGTAACAATTCCAGCTCATGCTTGTTTCTATTTCCACGGAGTATCTTTCCCCAGCTCTTTCCCTTTGTCTCCACCTGTGAATTGAGTGACTAGGTGTCCAGTAGGAGCATTTGGTTAGCTCTTTTGTTTTGTGTTGCACTGTATACTAATCTATTTGACCAAGCTATTTCATCTGGGGAATTCAAACTATTTACATTCAGCTTTAATAAGAACTTACTTCTCGGGCCCGGTGTGATAGCATAGTGGTTAAAGTTCTTGCCTTGCACGCACCGGAATCCCAAATGGACACCGGTTCTAATTTTGGCGGCCCTGCTTCCCATCCAGCTCCCAGCCTGTGGCATGAGAAAGCAGTCAAGGACGGCCCAAAGCCTTGGGACCCTGCACCTGCACGGGAGACCCGGAAGAACTCCTGGCTCCCGGCTTCGAATTGGTGCAGCACCAGCTGTTGCGCTCACTTGGGGAGTGAATCATCGGACGGAAGATCTTCCTCTGTCTCTCCTTCTTTCTGTATATCCGCCTTTGCAATAAAAAAAAAAATCTTTTTAAAAAAGCTTACTTCTCTCATTCCATTGGTTGCCTATTAATTATTTCATATAGTTTGTTTCTGTCTCTTTTATTACTTATATTTTTGTCTTTGGTTATTTCTATTCATGATAAACTTGGAGTCTCTTTTTTTGTCTTGTGTATCCTATTAGTGAATTTTGCGCTGTCATGTGTTCTAATACAGTTAGTGCCACTGCGTGACTTTCTTCAGGATATTTCGTTAGGCTGGTCTGGTGATAGTGAATGCCTTCAATTCCGCTTGTCAGGGGAAAATTTTATTTCTCTCTCACTTTCAAAGGATAGCTTCACTGGGTTCTTGGTAGGTTGTTTTTTGTTTTGTTTTGTCTTGAGACCTTGAATATATCACCCCACTCTCTTCTGGTCTGTTGGGTTTCCGATGAAAAGTCTGCAGTTAGCCTAAAACATTACTTGACATTCTGTTTTCATTCTATTTACGAAACCCCTCTTGTAACTGACTATTGGCAATTTGATGCCTTGAAGAACATAGTCTCTGGTTTAGGTCCTTGAGTTTGCTGTATATGGGTGCCACATTTTTTAAAGGCTTGGCTCTGATATGTCATTTAATTCAACAGGTTCTCAGAATCATTTCCTTCTCCTCTCCTTAATATATACATGTAGTGTGGGTATTTGTGCATGTAATGTTATTGTATACGTGTCATAGATTTCCTACATTCTCCTTCATTCATTTCTGTTTTTATGTGACTAGGTTATTTCAAATGTCTTGTTTTCCAGATCAGAAATTCTTTCTTCTGTTGAATCTATTTTGTTACTAAAGCTGTCAGTTGTTTTTGTTGTTGTTGTTTGTTTGTTTACTTCATTGGTTGTGGTTTTCAATTTCACAATTTCTGGTTGGTTCTTTTTATGATTTCTCTTTTAAAAAAAGATTATTATTTGAAAGGCAGTTAGGAGAGAGAAAGAGAAAAAGGTCATCTACTCAGTGCTTCACTCAAAAAATAGCCACAACAGCTAGAGCTGAGCTGGACCATGGCTGGGAGCCAGGAGCTTCTTTTGGGTCTCCCATGTAGATTCAGGTGCTTAAGAACCTGACCATTCTCCACTGCTTTCCTAGGCCATTAGCAGGGAGCTGCATCAAAGTGGAGCAGCCGGGACTTTAACAGCACCTAGTATGGGATGCTGATGCCTGCCAGTGGGCCTGGAAGAGGTCGGGTTCTCCTTAGGTCACCCACGATGATTCATTGACTCTGAGGAATGTAGTTTTTTTTATCTTAATTTTTTAAGATTTATTTGTATTTTTTTATTCAAAAGTCAGATTTACAGAAAGAAGGAGATACAGACAGGGAAAGATCTGCTGGGTCCCAAGGCTTTGGGTTGTCCTCTACTGCTTTTCCAGGCCACAAGCCGGGAGCAGGATGGGAAGTGGAGCAGCCAGGATAAGAACTGGCGCCCATATGAGATCCCAGTAGATGCAAGTTGAGGATTTAGCCACTAGGCCATCATGCCAGGCCTGGAATGTAGCTCTAGTAGTCACAGTCCTGGAGCTGTAGGACAAGAAAAATATCTTGTCACCGGGAAAAGGATGGACTATGGTGGAGATTATGCAATGGTAACCTTGGGCCTGCAGCAGTGAAGTGGAGATGAAGCTTTTTCTGCCTCTCACAGAGCAAGTGCAGGTATTCCCAAGATCTAGAGAGCCTTCAGTCACAGTTCCAGAAGTACAGGATGCACTGGAAACCTTACCTAGGTCTCACTCTGTATGTGTTGGTTATGCTGGCAAAGTGTCCAGTGGCAGGCCCATGTCTGTAGATGTCAATACTTATGGAGTCCTCCTTAGGTCCAATGGGGAGAACTCAGATGGTTGCAGAGAATAGTTCCAACGTTCTCAGCTCAGAGCTGCAGGACACAGAGAGAAGCTTCCCCAGTTCCTGCACAGTGAGTGTGTGTCAGAATGAAGATTATCCTTTGGCAGTTTCAGGTCTAGAGTGGAGTCATGCAGACACGGCCTGCCTTTGTACATGTAGAGGTGTGCAGGTGTCCCTAGGACCAACTTGTAACACCAACATTCACAGTTCCAGATGTAAAGGTTACAGTGGTATTCTTCTGCAGGTCTTACAGAATAAATGCTGATTATGCTGATAATTATGAACCAGCAGCCATCAACCTGAAAGTAGACAGGGCCCTTCAGGCCCACGGGTGACTGCAAGCTCCTCCAGGAATTGTAGCCCCAGCAATCACAGTCCTATAGATAGCCTTAAGTTCTCACAGGGTGAGCAAATGTAATGCTGAGATTCATGCTCCAGAAACCTAACACTGTGCTAAGAGCTGCAGAAAGGGAAGTCCTGGGGTCTGACTCCCTAGGCTTGTGTATTGGCTGCTGCTATTCCTGAGTCCCAGAAAGCAAAGAACCTTTGTAGATCACTTGGAGCAAGTGAGCATGGCTGTGGACTTCAACCTAGAAATCCTGTGACTGTCCCTGTGAAGTGCCCTGACTCAGGTAGGGCTGCCGATCTGAGGTAATGGTGGAAGTTGCACAGATTTTGCCATTTACCTGGAAAGGTGATTTCCTGTGGCCAGATATCTGGGGTAGGAGGTTCAGTCGGCTGTGTTACTTGTCTGGCCTTTGCCTAGATTTGTTGTAAACAGTTCCCATCCTCTCTTCACTGAAGTTTTCTCTCAGTCAATCTTCTGGAAACACTGTCCTTGCTTTTATATGCTGTTCCTTTTCTGTGTCAGAGGTGAGCATAGGGCCTCTTTACTCAGCCAAATTGGATCTGACCCTCCCAAGGAGTTTCTATAAGCAGACCTATGGAAGTGAGCACTTGGGAGCAGAAGGCAGAGCTCCAGCAAAGCTTTGTAACTAAGGTTGACTTCACTTCTCCCTAGCTCCTCAGCCTTGGCTTTAGGAGCTTTTTGCATCATAGACAAAATTTTTGATGATTTACCATCTTTCCCTCCAAGTACTTTAGGCTGACAAGACCAGACCACATGCTGTCTGACTTGAATGGATTTGCAGCTTTGAGTCTGAACATCTAGATTTGATACGGACATTACTTAGTAGATTCTCTCAAAGAATTTACAATTGAATTAGGAAACTGGACAAACATTAAGATGAATCAAATTAAAAGCTGCAGGTGCCAAAGTAAGTGCAGTAATATATTCTGTAAAAAGAGATGTGAGGTTTTGTCCCAGAGAAATCTGCTAAAATTCTTAATGGCCTCATCTGGGATCATTTCTCATTTGACTCAGAAACTTCAAGGCGTTTGACTAGGGCACACACTAAGGCAGACTTCTTAAGCTGTCAGTTGTTTGGCTCAATAGAAAAATGGACAGGTGATTTCATATAATAGAGCAAAAATGACCAAAGATTGGATACTTACTAGGGAACATGCTTTCAGATTATTCTGTTGTATAATATTGAAGAGGATATAGAACAGGAAATAGATTTTTTTTCACCCAGTAGTGGCCTGAGGAATACGTCCAAGCCAGAATCAAGGCTTTTAAGTAAGACTATGAAATTGGAAAGCCTCCACGGAATATGTAAATAATACTAATTAAAGTGGATATCAAGTAGATCTGTATTTAGAAAGATGGTAGCATTAGAAAAAATAAATGCATTATTCAGTGAGAAAGTAAAGTCTTAGTTCTGCCTCTTCCTTATTAGAACCTCAATGCCTCTTCTGGAAAATGGGCATAAAAAGAGCAACTTCCCAATACTGTGGAAACAATGTGACATGACACACGGAAGTGGTAGGGCCCAGCAACAGATGAACAAAGGAGCACAAATTACAATAAAATGAGCAATAAAAAGAAATTAATTACCAATGTACAATCAACATGGATAAAAGTCAAAAAAGAGGGATACATGATATAGGATCTTATTTATATAAAATTCTAGAAAAAAAATGACCTATGATAACAGAAAGCACCAAAGTGATTTCTTAAGAGGTGTGGAAAAGTTAAGACAGAAGGATGGAAATGGATAGAATTCCTGGTCCTGAGTTTGGTCCTGGACGTTGTGGGCCTTTGGAGAATCAATTATAGGCTGAGATATCTCTCTCTGTGTGTGTCTCTCTCTGTCTATGAACATGAGTATAGCAAATAATTTTTTTTGAAAGATTCATTTGTTTGGAAGGTAGAGTTACAGAGAGAGGGAGAGACACAGAGACAGAGATCTTCTATCCACTGGTTCACTTTCCAAATGGTTGCAACGATCAGGGCTGAGTCGGTCCAGAGCCAGGAAGTGGGAGCCAGGTACCAGGTACTTCATCTCGGTCTACATGAGGATGTCAGGGCCTCAAGCACTTGAAGCATCTTCAGATGCTTTCTCAGGCACAGCAGCGGAGAGTGGATTGCCAAGCGAAACACCCATGGTGCCCAGAGGGGATGCCAGCTTTGCAGGCTGTGGCTTGACCCACCACTCCAAAATTCAGGCCAGATAGATAGATAGATTTTCTTAGCAAGGGAATGGGCCTGATGAGGTAGCCTAGCAGCTGAAGTCCTCGATTTCACGCAATAGCAACAGTTCTAACCCCAGCGGTCCCACTTCCCATCCAGCTCCCTGCATGTGGCCCGGGAAAGCAGCTGAGGAAAGCCCAATGCCTTGGGACCTTGCACCTGCGTGGGAGACCAAGAAGAAGCTCCTGGCTCCTGGCTTTGGATTGACTCAACTCCAGTCATTGCAGCCACTTGGGGAGTGAATCCTTCCTCCTTTCTGTAAGTCTGACATTCCAATTAAAAAAAAAAAATTCCTCAATCGAAAGAAAGAAAGAAAGAAGAAAGAGAAACAAGGAAAGTATTTTAAGTATTGTGAAAACTTACCTTCAGCTTATGTGTGTAAGGTACATGTAAGACACAAGTTTAGCTTTGAGTTTAGTCCCCAATATATCTCATTATGCATATTCAAAAACTCCAAAGTAAAAAAAAATTTAATAAATATATAGAAATAAATATCTAAAAATAAGTTAAATAAATATCTAAAATGCTTGATCTCAAGCATTTTTGTGTAAGATATTCAGCCAAAACAAATACAGGAGAAAAATCTTCCATCATCACATGTTAGCTGTTCCTAATAATTTGAACTAATTTTCTATAGGATTCCAGACTCTCCCCTTGCTCAGACAGATGATTTGAAATCACATAGGGGGGATTTTGAGGCTCATCTTGGGTTGCTTCCATTAAAAATTGTACTTTTCCCTAAGACACAAAGCAATAACACAAAAACTCATTTTATCAAGAAAAAAATGATCTTAATGGCACAGGCTAATACTGGTAATATAAAATGGCTTTCTGTAAAAGTTTAGCTCACAAATGGTCTGAACTCTAGCTAAGTCCAATGGAAACCAGGACTATTAGCTGCTTGGAGAATTTTCAAATTGGTATTGGCTATTTCGTGCAGAATATTCAGAATAGCACTTCCTTGGCTTGGCTAAAATCAAACTAATCAAATGAGAATTACCACTTTAATTCATTCAATGATTACTTGATGGCTTAAAACTTTTTGTTTCCCTCTTGTTATAACTTTATACAACTAGTCCACTATACAATGAGGCACATAAAAATTTTACACAATAATTTCTATTGTTTTTACTGCCTCTATTTTGGGGGAAGAGATGAAAGAAGAGCAGATGACAACATTAAGTGTTAAAGAATTTCTTTTCGTTTTAAAGATTTATTTATTTTTATTGGAAAGGTAGATTTACAGAGAGAAAGATCTTCCACCCACTGGTTCACTCCCCAAGTGACTGCAACAGCCGGTTCTGGGCCGATCCGAAACCAGGAGCCAGGAGCTTCTTCTGGATTCCCTACACCCATGCAGAGTCCCAAGGCTTTGGCCCATCCTCAACTGTTTTCTCAGGCCACAAGTTGGGAGGTGGATGGGAAATGAGGCAGCAGAGACAAGAACTGGTACCCATATGGGATCCTGGAATGCAAGGTGAAGATTTAGCCACTAGGCTATAGCACTGCACCCAGATTTCTCTTCTAACAGCAAACATGTATACAAATAGTGCTCAGGCTGCGATATCTTTGTCCTTCTCCTCACCCTGTGTGCTAAACTAGGACACTGGCATCATCTGAAAACATTTTCCTTTGTCACAATTGGAAGGGAAAGAGCATTTGCCACTGAGTAGAGGCCAAGTGCATTGCTCAATATCCTACCATGCACAGGAGAGACACTCACAACCAAAATTATATAGCACCAAGTGATTAATGGTGCTGAGGGCAAGAAATCTTGATTTATACCTTTACCACCCACTGTTCCCTTTCTTTCACCATTTTAGAGTGCTCCCCTGCGGGAATTCAGAATACCACCTCTAGATCCAATTCTAGCTCAGTCAGTCAGTCCTGGTACCTCCTACCTTTATGATCTGAGCCACACCTCTTGAATGTTTTCTCTTTGGAGCTCGAGACACAGCAATTGCCCTTATCTCATGAGGTTATTTTGAGAACTGCATGAGGTAGACATTCCAAGAAAAAATGCTTAATAAATGTTGCACGTAGTAAAGACCCAACAAAACTTAGCCCTTGCTATTTCGACTACTGTGACTAGCTGTTTGATGGGAGCTACAGAAGATAAAGTGAAATATTTTGTTTGGACTGTTAGGATCAAGTCATTTTGACACAAAGAATGTTTTGATAAAATACTAGAATTTTGATTAGAAAAGTGATAAAAATTATCAACAGATTAGAATATGTCAGATATTATTAGAGAATATATTAGTGTATATTAAAATATTAGAAATTTGATAGAATATTAGAATTTTCTTTAAAAAGAAACTACCACATAGCTTCTACTCTACATGCTTACTCCACTCTTAAAGCACACACTCTTTCCCTTCTCTTTAATCTGAGCAACTTTTGTCCCTTACTCTCATTTTAGTTAGTTAATTCTCAACTCCTCCCACTTCCTTCTGCATCCCTGAGCTCACAGAATTTAAGGAAAAATTCCAAGTGGTTGATGTGATCAGAAAATATAAACTAGAATTCTGTAAGTTAAAATCATGAGCACTCTCTTGTCTTGTTTGGTTTGCTTTAAAAAAATGTTTTCGGGCTGGAGATGGGTGGCAGGTATTTGGCCTAACAAGTGACACATCAGTGTGTCATAGCTGGGATCGATTTCTGGCTCCCACTCCGGACTCCAGTCGTTTTGGGTTCCTGTCACCTCCCATATGACATTTGAGTTTTGTTCTTAGCTGCTGTGTTCGGCCAGCCCAGCCTCACCCACTGTAGGCCTACAGGGAATGAATCTTCCCCGTGTCTCTACCTCTCAAATAAAACAAAAATTCAAATATAAATGGTATTTGCTTGCGTTTAGAACAGGTATGTGTTTTAATCCCTTGACTCTATAACTCTTGATTGGCTTACTTTATTTATTTGTTTTTCCTCCTAAAGTTAACAGTCACAATGCAGTGGGAGAACAGAGTCAGCAGATGTTACTGTGGGAAGAAGTAACAGATTTTCCCAACATACAGGGAAAAAGAAACAACTGTGCTTGGAATTTAAAAATGTTTATACCGGGCCCAGTGCGATAGCCTAGCGGCTAAAGTCCTCACCTTGGACGTACCAGGATCCCATATGGGCACTGATTCTAATCCCGGCAGCTCCATTTCCCATCCAGCTCCCTGCTTGTGACCTGGGAAAGCAGTCAAGGACGGCCCAAAGCCTTGGGACCCTGCATCCGCGTGGGAGACCTGGAAGAAGTTCCTGGTTCCTGGCTTCAGATCGGTGCAGCACCAGCTGTTGCAGCCACTTGGGGAGTGAATCATTGGATGGAAGATCTTCCTCTCTGTCTCTCCTCCTCTCTGTATATCTGACTGTCCAATAAAAATAAAATAAATCTTTAATAAACAAATAAATCTTAAAAAATATTGTGGCCCAGTGACTTTATATTTTGGTGCCAGAAGCAGATGACTTCTGTTAAGAGCCAGATAGTATAGACTCTTAGCTGCATAATTTCCACCACTAAACTTTGCCATTGTAGCTACAAAGCAGATAAACATTACCTAAAAAAAAAAAAAATGGGCACAGCTGAATTTTATTAAAATGTTTTTTTTTTCCACAGCCAGGTAGTAGTATTGACACACTAATGTGTGTTTGTGCATGTGTGTGTGGGAGGGGGGTGGGGGGGTGTTATTCTGAGCCTGATATTACAGTGCCTAGATCTCTCCGGTTCATAACTTCTTCCCATAATCACATCCTCCATACACTCATATGTAAGAACTCGTACATCTTACAGGAAAATACATAGCCCTAAGTAGATATAAATACAAGTATATACACGAAGAAAAATACATAGGTAAACAATTTCTTAATGATTATCTCAGGAACAATTAACATAAATTACTACCTTCAGAGAGTTTTAAAATTTCAGTATGTACTTCTTGAAGTCAATTTAAGTTTTGTAAAATATGTTTTGGTGGGCCCGGCGGCGTGGCCTAGCGGCTAAAGTCCTCGCTTTGAAAGCCCCCGGGATCCCAGATGGGCGCCGGTTCTGATCCCGCAGCTCCACTTCCCATCCAGCTCCCTGCTTGTGGCCTGGGAAAACAGTTGAGGACAGCCCAAAGCTTTGGGACCCTGCACCCGCGTGGGAGACCTGGAAGAGGTTCCTGGTTCCCGGCATTGGATTGGCGCGCACCGGCCCGTTGCGGCTCACTTGGGGAGTGAATCATCAGACGGAGGATCTTCCTCTCTGTCTCTCCTCCTCTCTCTGTATATCTGACTTTTAATAAAATGAATAAATCTTTTAAAAAAATATGTTTTGGTGTTGGCCAACATTTTAATGTATTTTTCTTCAACTATTCCACAGTCATGTGGCTTCCAAATTTTCTTCATGAAGTACCTTGTTACAACTCATACCTTTGGGGCCCAGCGTGATAGCCTAGCAGCTAAAGTCCTTGCCTTGCATACACCAGGATCCTATATGGGTGCTGCTCCAGCAGCTCCACTTCCTGTCCAGCTCCCTGTTTGTGGCCTGGGAAGGGAGTGGAGGACGGCCCAAAGCCTTGGGATCCTGCACCTGTGTGGGAGACCTGGAAAATGCTCCTGGCTCCTGGCTTCGGACCGGCACAGCGCCAGCCATTGTGCTCACTTGGGGAGTGAATCAATGGACGGAAGATCTTCCTCTCAGTCTCTTCTCTTCTCTGTGTATCTCATTTTGCAATAAATATAAATAAATCTTTAAAAAAACCTCATACCTTTGAATTAATATCTTTATAAAACAATTTTTAGTTAATTTTAAGATTGTTTATATAAAATGTGTGGGGAGGGAACAGGGAGCAAGCACTGACTGCTGGTTCACTCCCCAAATGACTTCAAGAGCCAGGGCTGGGCAAGAGCCAAAGTTAGGTGCTGAGTACTCATCCAGGTCTCAAATTTGGGGGGCAGAAATCCAATTATTTGGGCTATTATTCCTGCTTCCTGAGCTCTGCATTAGGAGGAAGCTTGAGTCAGGAGCTGGAGCAGGGAAGCAAGCCGAGGTACTCCGATATAGTATACAGGTTTCTAAACTTCCAGGCTAAATGCCTGCATCACCTCCACCCCTCCAAACCCATGCCTTTTCTTCTCCTCCTCTTCCTCCTCCTTCTGCTTTTTCTTCTTCGTCTTCTTCTTCTTTTTTTGGGGGGGGGGCAATAACTTCCATATTTCTGTGCAAAAATTTCACCATCTGTGTTCTTCTCCCTTATAGCATTCCAGGCCTTCACTTTGGTTTAAGGTTATTCCAACTGTTTTTTTGTTTGTTTGTTTTGTTTTTTAGGATTTATTTTTGTTTGAAAGATTTTTATAGAGAGGAAAAACAGAGGTCTCCCATTCACTGATTTACTCCTGAAATGTCTGCAAAGACCAGAGCTGAGCTGATCTGAAGCTAGGAGTCAGACTCACTGTTTCAGGTGCCTAAGGCCTTGGGCCACCCTCCACTGCTTTCCCAGGCCATAAGCAAGAGCTGGATCAAACATGGAGCAGCCACGACATGAACCAGCGCCCATGTGGAATGCCAACATTTGTGGAAGATTAGCATGCTACACCACCAATTGTTTTTAAATGAGCATTCTAGAGGGAACCAATGACACTGTAGATTAAGCTGTTGCTTGCACAGATGGCTTCCTGAATCAGAGTGCCAGTCCAGGACCCGACTGCTCTGCTTCCCATCCTACTTCCGGAGAATGTACTTGGAAAGGTAAAAGCAGCTGGACATATGCTGAGTTCCTGCCACCCATGTTGGAAACCTGAGTGGATTTCCTCATTAGGGACTTCCAGCTGGCCTGGCCCCTGGTGTTTTACCCATCTGGGGGGCTGGGGGGGTGAATCACTGCAGGGATCTTTTGTTCACCCTCTCTCTCTCTCTCTCTCTCTCTCTCTCCCTGCCTATCAAGTAAATAAATAAGTAAACAAATAAATGACTTTTTTTTTAAAGAATAAAATTCTTGAGAGGAAAGTTTACAAAGGTTTATAGCTTGAAGGCATTGCTATAGGCAAGTTCTTTGTAATAGTACCACTTAGCCGCTGGCCTTGCTCATTGTCCCAGATGGACATCTGATAACATTCTTTTTGGCCAACAGTAATAGTAGCAGCTCTCCACATCGTTTTAGCCCAAGAATTGTTTCACCCAAACCCCCATCTGGGTCAAAGACAAAACAGTCCACCTCCTGAAGGGCAGACCTCCCTCTCTGACATTCCTTGTGGTTCACTTACTTCTATAACCATCATATGTTTTCTTCCCAGGTGATCAGCAAAGCTTGACACCAGAGGAGGAATAGAATCATTATTTGCACCACCCCTTCTGCTATTGTTTTAACTATGAGAAGGTTCTCCCTGATTCTCTTACTGTTTGTAATCTTTTTATCTGTATCAAATAGAAGCCAAGCACATAAATGCTTTTCGGAATGCTAGAGAAAGTCGAGACCAGCTATCTGACAGGAACAAATGCACGTGGAGGGCCCTGAACTGCAGGAAGGCTGAGAGCATCCGTGCTGTTGGAAATGACCCAAAGATGACCATTCTGTTCAGTGAGTGGCATGGCCAGGAAAATAGGCTGCTGTCAAGAGCCACAGTCTGGATGCTTTTTATTTTTTGATTACCCAATCTTTCTTTTGGGTAGCACAATGTTAACTGCCCCTCCTCCTATCCTTGATGAAACATTAATGCAAACTGCTCAGATAAAGTGAGGAGTAATATACCCAAGGCTTACTCTGACCCCATATCTCCTTAAGCTACCCTGAAAGTTACTAGGCTTGGGAGAACAGTAGGTACCCCAGGCACCTGTGTCTCTTGCTCAAAGTCTTATCCTAGGGCAGGCCTCATAGAAGTAGGGAAGTCTGGGGAGGTGTATGAATACCCCTAGGAGCATTCTCCATCAATAAGGCATGTGAATTGGTGGATAAACATGATCATGTTCTCCCTCCTTGATGTTACATTTATGATTTGGGTTCTGTATGCCTCTCAAGTGCTCCCTGAAAAATGAACCGCACTGTTGACAGCCTATCCACACGTTTTTAAGTACTTTTTACCTTCCTCTTCTACACATAAACTCAAATAGTTATTTTCTCAGTTGCACTTGCCACATTTCAAGTACCTAGTGACCCTGTGGGGCTCATGACTGTGAACTGCCCCAGTATAGAGGTTATCATCATTGCAAAAGTCTGATCTCAAATCTCAAATCTCAAATTCATCCCAGATTGACTGGATTTACCCCTCCAATGGTTGCCTCCAATTTGAGGCTCTGTTTGCTTGTATTTAAGACAGCATTAGGTTGAGGAATAAGTAAGATGATTTCTATAAAGCATGTTTAGAAAACATATTCATTGTTCAGGCCAGACACTGTAGCCTAGTGGCTTAAGCCCTCACGTTGCATATGCCAGGATTCCATGCGGGCCCCAATTCGTGTCCTAGCTGCTCCACTTCCCATCTAGCTCCTGGCTTGTGGCCTGAGAAAGCAGTAGAGGACAGCCTGAAGAACCTGTGTGGGAGACCTGGAAGAAGCTCCTGGCTCCTGGCTTCGAATCAGCTCAGGTCTGGCCGTTGTGGTCACTTGGGGAGTGAACCAGCAGAACGAAGATCTTTCCCTCTGTTTCTTCTTCTCTCTGTTAAGTCTGACTTTCCAATAAATACAAATAAATCTTTAAAACAAAACCCATCATTGTTCAATAAATATAAGGGAAAGAGGGAAGGTGGGAGGGAGAGATTTCCAAAGTAACCAAGAATTTGGAAGGGCAGTGTATAAAAGCCAGTAGTATGGTATATGGAACTTGCTGGATTATTTGCCTTCATGCAGTAAGTTCGACGTCCTTTATTTATCCATTCAGACAACACATGTTGAGTATCTCCCGTCCTCCAAACAACATACTATGAACGGGGTAATAATGAACAAGATAATTCCTGTCACCGCACTTTTACAATCCAAAAGGAGAAAAGCAAAAAGCAGTGCAGCCATGGACGGGCCTCTGACCACCCCCTGAAATAACCCTGGCCTTGCAGGAAGGCTTCCTGAAGGTGGTAACTGAGCTGCTGGAATGAGAGTGCTTCAGATTGGTGAAACTACGAGAAGGCATTTCAGCCAAGGAACTGCCTGGGGACTTCTTTTGCATCTCCATTTCATACATTTTGTCTCTTAAATTTTAGAAGAACTGGAGAAAGATTAAGGCAGATATTAGAAGCAGGATGAGAAAGAGAAAAAGGAGAATGAGAAAAATGAGAAAGTAAATGAGAGGAAGGAGAATCAGCTGCTGTCCTCTCTCCAGCTCTGTCAAAGCCCCACATCTCAGCCTTCATCTAATGCTTTTCCAGGTATGTACCACCTACAATAAACGGTGAATTGGGCACATTATTTATAAAAATTATAGATCCCTGTGTCCCCAGACAGACCAACTGACTCAGAACCTTTGAAGAGCTTGGCCCAGAGATTCCACTGCACACCTAAGAACAACAGCTGGGGCTGGAGTTGTGGGCCAGTGCATTTATCCATGCTAGTCTGAGAATCAGATGCTCTGCTTCTGATCCACTTCAGTGCTGAGAAGCAACAGTGAATGGCCTGGCCCTGGCTGTTGTGCTCATCTGGGAGTGAATCAGCAGATGGAAGATCAATCCTGCTTTCTGTCGTGTCTCATTCTGCCGTTCAAATAAACAAAATAAATGTTTTTTTTAAAGAACAGCTGTAACTGGCTACTTTCAAAGGAGGTAGAAAGCAGCACAATGGAAGTTATTTCTGCAATACACCTTTCCCTTAATTTTTATTTTAGTCTTGGAAAGAAGACTGTCTCAATAAATTAGGCGGGACTGAGTTCTCTGGGTTCCAACTGCAATAGGAATGTAGGTTGTGTTTCTAAAGGAAACTTCTTTCCCACAGTTCATCTGGTGCGACTCTTTTCTTCCCATCCCTGAGGCTGCCATATTCTTCATCAGCTCCCAACTCCCTGCCAATAGAAAGTCATCGACCTTGTTTCCATCTTTTCATCCTGGTCTCATTTTTAGTCTTGTTCGCTGACCTGGTCCCTGGCTATTCCTTTCCTAGGCTAACGATGATCCTTATTTTTCCTTCTTTCTCCCTCCCCCTCTCCTTTGACTTATACCAGCTGCTCTTACTTCACCTTCCCTGAACACTCTCCAGGATGTAGAAAGCATGTCCCTGGAGCCCACTGCAGTTTGGGCACAGGAGAGGCTTTTATTTTAGATCCCCTTTCTTCTGGGCACCTTGTAATTTAAATAAGCTGCTGCAAAATGTCATCAAAATTAATCATTTTAATGCATTATTGAAGAGGGAAAAATAACTTTAGCACAGCAGAAGCTCTTTCTGTGCCACTGGCAAACAACACAACTCAAGTGCTGGTTAAAATGACTGTCACAAACAATAACAAGGATATTACCTATGCACATAATGAAAGGCCACAGAAATCTGTTATAAATTCAAGAAATCTGTTCTCCATTAAAAAAGAAATAACCAAACAAAATCCACAAATGCCCCTTTATTTTATCATCATCATAATGATATTTTATTTCTGACACACAAACAGCATGAACAGAAATATGTAATTCATGAAAATTAGGGTTGTTTCTTTAAAAATTCTATTCAGCTCCTCTGGTTATAATGAGTTTGTATTTGTCAACTAGTTTTTATGCTTAAACAAAAAGGTAACGATAAACAACTCCTGGAACCACTAGACGCACTATCCTTTTGCTAGTTTTCATGTCATGCCTCTTTGGCAAATCAGGGCCCCTGGAGTAATCAGTGTGGATATGAAAATGAGCACATTATTTCACTGTTAACATGCACTGCTAAGATGAAAGAGAAGGCGTGTGGGCCTACTGATGTTTTTATTTTCCTTCCTGGAACGATTAACAGCAGAAGAAACAGTGTAGGCAGGGTGTTCTCAATGCAAAGCTTGATCCTGGAGTTTGGGAACTTAATACTTGAAATGTATGCGAAGTTTATGTAAAGTGTTGCATGGTGAGCTCCCAGCTCAAATAAAATGTTTCCATTTTTTAGTAATGGGGAAACTGAGGCTTACAGCCATAACCACTAAAGAAACAAATGCTCAGAAAGATTGCTTAGTCAAGTAATGAAGGCATCGCAGGTAACAGCCACTGAGAGCCCAAGCAGTACATCACATTAGCAATATAGGAACGATCAAAATCATTTTCACAGGTAAAGGAATTGAAGCAGTTAAGTAACCTGCTGAAGGTTATGAAGCTTTTAAATCAGACTCAAGACTTGAAGTGTCTTGCTGATGCCTGTCTCTATGCTTCTGATATCAGACATCCCGTAGTCTTATTACCTATGACTGCAGTTACCGTTTAAGCAGTACACAATTGCAATAATAGTAATAAAAAAAGTCTTCACTTCATTTTGAAATGACAGTGAAAGAGGGAGAGACAGATTAAGAGACCTTTGATGTAACAGTTCACTCCCCAAATGGCAGCAATGGCTGGGACTTGGCCAGGTCAAAGTCAGAAGTTTGTCAGTGGCCTAAGTACTTGGGCTAATTTCTACTGTTTTCCCAGGTACATTCGTAGGAAGCTGGATTGAAGGTGGAATATTTGCTGGGCTGTGTTCAAGGATGGTCTGGACTGGGCTAGGCACCAGCACCCACTGAGCTAGGCTGAGCATTAGCCACTCCACAGTCCACCAGCCCAGTCCTGATCTGAGCATGGGCCAGGTGAGACTGGGCTGTTGCACTTGCCAACAAGAGCTGGAATGGGTGCAGGTTGGATAAGCAGAGCTGTGGTACCCAATAGTGAGTGATGGGACTGGGCAGACCATGTTAGGCTGGGCTGAGCATCTACCAATGAGCAGGTCTGATAGGGAAACTTGGGGAACTCCACTGCTAGGCTGCAGCTCCTGCTAGTGAGCACAAGAGCCAGGTTTGCGGACAGCCCAGGCCAGGCTACAGTACCCAATGGCAAATGGGTGAGCTGAGTCTGGGGGTAGGCCTGGCTGGGCCAGTCCACAGAACCCACTAGCAGGTATGAGAGTCAGGACAGGGTTGGAGGCTGGGTTTCAGATTGGCCAGTTTATATAAGGGTCAGGGCCTGGGGCTGGCCAGGCTGGGCTAGGCAGCAGAGCCCATCGGCATATGTGTGGGCTGGGTCTGGAAAACAGGTGGGCTGAGCTAAGCCACAATACCCATGAATATTCACAAGAGCTGGGTGGGATGCATAATGACCTGGGTTAAACCACAGCATGTATTGGTACATGCAAAAACCAAGGCCTGGAGGGAGCTTTTGGGGGAGCGGGGAGCCCTGGGCTTGGAAGGTCTTATCAGGGGTTGCCGTGACTAAGCTACAAGCACCCAATGGTGTGTATGAAGACTGGGCCTCTGGCAGGCTGGGCTGGCCTGGGCTAGACTGTGTGGGAGATGGAGTTGGGGGTTGGTCTGATTAGGTAGCTGCATCAATTGGTATGTGCATTGGCTGGTGAAGGTGACAGACCTAAGGTGACCCTGTACTGGCTGGCAAGCGCAAGAGTGAAATCTGAGGTTATCCCAGGCCGAGTTTCTTAGGGCATTCCCTAACTAGAGCCATGGACTCAAACCCTAGCCACAGAGAAAACCACAAGTACGTGGTCCAGCCTTGGAATGCACATATTGGGTCTTGGCCTCCTCAGTTCCTAATACTAATGCAGAAGAAAAGCATACACAGATGCAAACAAAGGACATGAGAGCCATCTCATCTAGCCCGGCAGTGGGTTCTTAGGGCCTCATCAGAGGATGGAAAGCAAAGCAGACAGGACAGCTTTCCTGGCCAAGCTTTGCAGCAAGTGTCTGTATCTGCGGAGGCACCAAGGTGGACATTGTCAACCAACGGACCTTGAAGAGATTTTCTCAACCCTGGCGTAATGAAATTAATGTCTCAGAACTATGAAATTCATTCAAATTACACCCTTGGAATATGCTTCACTGTATTGGGGTTTTTAAGGCATTAAGTGACCATCCCCCATTGCCGGGTGCTGATGTAGTTTGACAACAAGGAGCAACCTTCTTTCCTCTCCCCTGAACCCCAAGGATATGGTACAATAAGAAAATAATTGAAACATTAATCCCACACATCTTCCTCCACACTTCATCCCTCCACACCCAAATCTGAGGCCCACATGAGTATGCATGTTTCAACTATGTAAAAAAATTTTAAGTTACAAAAAAATTTAAAAAGACAAAAAAGACAAAAACAAAATTAAGTGGAGCACCTGGGATGTCATTTAGTATTCCAATAAGGAATGCTTGTTTAATCTGCTGCATTACAATAGCAGTTCCCACAATTGCAATTTTGACAATAAGGGAATCACATAAGAGCTCTCATTCTTTTTTTTTTTAAAGATTTTATTATTATTGGAAAGCTGGATATACAGAGAGGAGGAGAGACAGAGAGGAATATCTTCCATCCAATGATTCACTCCCCAAGTGAGCCGCAACGGGCCGATGCACGCCGATCCGATGCCAGAAACCAGGAACCTCCTCTGGGTCTCCCACGCGGGTGCAGGGTCCCAAAGCTTTGGGCCGTCCTCAACTGCTTTCCCAGGCCACAAGCAGGGAGCTGGATGGGAAGTGGAGCTGCCGGGATTAGAACCGGCGCCCATATGGGATCCCGGGGCTTTCAAGGTGAGGACTTTAGCTGCTAGGCCATGCCGCTGGGCCCAAAAGAGCTCTCATTCCTAGTCATTGTTTTTGCTTTTGCCTGTTGCTGTTGCTTGGACTACTGGTAGAACAGGACGGGCGGGTTGAGGTTCTTTGAAAGTATTATTTAGCCATCACCTTGGGGCTTTTTGTCCTACATTTAGAAACTCAGTGGTAGAGAAACTGACCAGGAAACTCTCTGAAAGAGTTCCTCACTACGGTTTAGTTATTTTGTTTTGTAAGTTCTCAAATTAATGCACTTCATTAAGAGGTTATCCTATTCTAAGTGATTCTGAAGCAGCAATCGTTGTAGGATAAGGCCCAGAGATCTGAAGTTGTCAAGCTGTACAATACAATGTAAGAATTCTGGGACCACATTCCTCTACCTTTTTCCTGGAGGCAAATACTGTTGGCTCCTGGTGCTTTCAACTGCGTTCTACATCCCCACATTCCTTCTGTTACAGAGTGTCAGGGAGTTCTAACCATATCACAGATTGGCTCTGTTATGTCCCATTCAACAACCAACAGAATACTGCCAGTCACCAAGCCCTCGCTCTGTGTGCCCATCCTTTACACACACATCTCACTGACTGCTGTCAAAGGGCAAGACTGTAGTTTAGCTGAAGCATCTTAATTGGCTTTTACTTTCTATTCTAGAACAGGCAATACTTCATGGCTTAAAACAGAGTAAGCACTAAGAAGATTTGCAAAAATGAAGTTGGTTTGCCAGAGAACAGCAGAAACAACGAGCAAAACCGGGACTGGTCTTGTCCAACTTACTTTCGTCATAAGGCAGGGACAGGGATTAAAGTCAGTTGACTTCAGATGACTTTTTTTGTGTGTGTGCGAGGGTGAAGGCTGAGGGAACTTCATTACCATATTAAGTAAAAGCCTGTTTGGGAAATTTGGCTGTTATCTCAGTGTGTTCATTTCTAGGGAAGGTAAGATAAGGACAAAGTTTCTTTTTAGGATGTGGATCTTCAGCACTAGGGATGCCATTTCCATTTCTCTCATGGACTGAGAAGCCTAGTACAGGAGCTTAGTCCAAAACTCAGTCCTACTGTAATTTTTGTTTTTGTATGTGTTTTTTTCTTTTGTGCTTTTTTTTATTTTATTTTTTTATTTTTGTAATTTGTGTTTAACACACTACTTGTCAGCACGCTGCACAGCAGGTACTTTCCCAGGCCACAAGTGTATAATGGAATAGAGGTGTGATTAGAATCCACTCCAGTTATTGATCTTTGAAAAGCAAAATACAGAAATCTGCATGGAATCCAGTTTCCTGTCCTGGGAGAGCTTCCTATTTGGGAAAATAAAAACAAAAAGGAAACAGGCAGTAATCTTAGGAGGAACTCAGTAAGAATGGTTCAGTCCTCAAATTCCTGCTCCATGTCCTGTGCCCAGCCCTGAAGATACCACATGCATGGCGAGTTCCCGTTCCTTCTGCCCCTTTCCCAAAGTCTCTTGCTGTAGAGAAGGCAGAATGAGAGTTGATGCATGAAGACATGGAAGGAACTGTTTATAAGAGAGTTGGGTTCCAGAGAGGAGGACTGGGCAGTCTCCAGATCGCCACAGGAAAACCCTTCTGATCTCATCCTGATGGGAAAGCTGCCAGTGGCACATTAGCAGTGGATCCACTCACAACTACCAGATCTACTTGAGTACCAACTTAAAGTCTCTCCCAGCCCAGTTGCCGCAATCCAATCCTAAAATACTCATCCACCAAAGACTGTTTCTGAAGTTTCTCCTGTATCTCTATGTGATAAACTGTCTTTTTAAACCGCTTCAAGACTCTGTTGGAAGGCAAATGATAGTGACTGATTCTGGGAGCATAACAAGGTGTGAATAAATAACCTCTGATGAGTTCCACAGGTGGCCTTCCCCCTTCTGGCAATGCGTTCTCAGCTTCCACATTCACCCTGCAAGTATTGCCAACAGGTCTTGCTCCATGCTGGCCAGATGGCAGACACAGTAGGGGCAACGACGAATGTGATAGCAACTCAAATCCACTCCTGTAACAAGGATAGCTTGCAGCAAACTGGTAAGATTGTAACCTCCCAGAAACTGATCCCAACCTGGAAAAATCACAGGATCTTGGAGAGAGATAGATGTTTGGTATGGGACTCTTTGTGGTTCAGTCTGCTCTCTAAGGCAAAAACAGAAATAGGAATAGGACTAAGTTCACAGGGAGCCTGTGAGGAATAAATGATTGATACCCAAAGACAGCTGAGTGTATGTAACAGTAAAGAGCCCAGATTGGCCACTGAATAAGAAAGAACATGATTCCATATTGAAACAAGTGAAAAAAAAAAAAGGCTAAAGAAGGTTAAGTTTGTCTCACAGTAGCAGGCAAACTAGCAAATGTGGAAGTTCTTAGACAACTGCAATTTGCAATTATCATACCAACAGTTTACTCAAGCAGTAATCATTAAAGAATGTTAAATGTAACAGGTAAAGTTTTGACAAGGAATGGGTTATAATCTGTCAGGTGTGCATACTGAACTATTTAAAAATATTTATTTGAAGACAGAGATAGTGTCCCCTCCATCTGCTGGCTCCCCATCCAAACTCCTGAAATGCCAAAGCTTGGCTGAGTCAAAGTCACAGGCTGAGACTTGAATGCAAGTCTCCTATGTGGATGGCAGGGAACAAGTTACTTGGAGTCATCCCGGCTGCTTTCCAGAGTCTGTGTTTGTTGGAAGCTGAAGTTAGGAGCAGGAAATCAAACTCAGGCACTCCAGCATGGGTGCTTGCGTCTTAAATATTTATTTATCTTATTCAAAAGAGCAAAGAGAGAAAGAGGGAGAATATTTTCCATCTGCTGGTTCACTCCTCAACTGGGCCAGAGCAAAGTCAAAAAGCCAGGAGCCTGGAGCTTCATCCAGGTCTCCCATTTAGGTAGCAGGGGCTCAAGCACTTGGGATACCTTCTACTGCTTTTCCTAGAAGCTTGATAAAAAAAAAAGGAACAGGAAGTGGAACAGCTGGGACTCCAACTGCCACCCATATGGGATGCTGGCAGCACAGATGGCAGCCCAACTCACTGTGCCACAGCACTGGCCCTAGCATCTTAACCACAGGGCCAAACACCTGCTACAACGTATCTAAATGTATACCTCCTCACTGAGAATAGAAAATGGGCCAAAGTTAAAAAAAAGTAAAGTTGGTGAGTGGCTAACTGGTATTCATACATACTCAGAAATGAGTGAGGCTTAAAAATTTTTCTAAATCAGTGCTGAAGGTGGGGGCTTAAGAATCTGGGTCTCATCCTGTATCAGATTTCTGAGCAGTTGCTCCCTACCTCAAGCTTCCTTTTCCGCAAATGGAGACTTCACACCTGTAACTACTTAAAGCACCTGTAACTACTTAAAAACAACTAAATGATTTGTTTGTCAAGGGCTAGGCACACATTCAGCATGTTTGCTGTGTTCATTTTCATGACTTGTAAAGAGCTTACCATCCCGGAGGTCCACCTTAACCGCTGCTGTGACATTATCAATGATTTCGCGCCTGGAAATCTGTTAAAAAGCATTTTATCATCTTGGAGTACGTTAAAAACGAGACCTTAGGAGCTGAGCGCACCACCAACCACTCCTGTTGCACTGGGTCCTTTGGACTGTGGGTCTCCCTACTCCTTCACGCCTCAGTTCAGACATCCCCCTTTTGTGACCTCAGGACTGGGCCAGCTGTCTCTCACACAAGACAGGAGCTCGTCGAGCCAGTTCCTGGAGCACTCGCCCCCAGACACTTCGCTCCTCCATCCGTCTCTGAGGGGACAAGGCTCGCGGTGGGAGTGAGACATTGCAGCCAGGCCGCCAAGCCTCCCCGACGGCGAGGAGGGCGCTCCCGCAGCCCCTCAGCCTCTCTTGGCCCCTGCGGCGCGCGCGCCCGCGTCTCCAGAAGCTCCGGGCGGCCGCGGAGGAGCCAGAGGCCAGCCGGGCCCGCCTCCTCTCGCCCCTGCGTCTCCGCCCCCTGCCCGCGCTCAACCCGGCTCCCCCGCCCCGGGTTTCCTGTTTAAGATGGCGTCCCCCGTAGCAGCACAGGCCGGGAAACTTCTGCGACACCTAAGGCTGCGGCCCCGGCTCCTGGCCCCCAGGTTCCAGGTGAGCGCGGCCCGGTAACAGGTGCCGTTAGAAAGGCGTGAGGAGCGGCGGCCTCCGCGCTTCCCCCTCGTTCTGTTCTGTTCCCCTGCTGGCCCAGGCGCGCGGCCGTTCGGGCTCGGGCACGTCGGGGGGGCCACACGCACGGTGCAGCGTCCCTTCCCGGGCGCAGGACCAACCCCCCGTGCTCGAGTGTAGGGCTGCCAGGTGGGCAGCAGTCCCGAGTCCTCCGGCGTGTGCCCGTCTCAGTCTCCGGAGTTCTGGACGTAGGTGCCCAGCTCGCGGTGACGGTGCCTGACAAGGTCACGGGAGGTGCTGGATGCAAGTTTCTGAGGAAAAGTTCCTCCGTCTGGAGTTTGGAGCGCTGAGGTTTCGTTTTCAGCGCTGTTAGTATGAGTTTGGGAACTGCCTCAGCCCCGGAGCGCCTTGGAAAGCCACGTGGCAGACAGGCTGGGAAACAGCAGCTGGTGTCGGGGCCTCTCACCGGGCGCTGGCTGCAGGCTGCCCCGGGGCAGATTTCCACAGTGCTGGCGTTGGGGGGAAAAAACCCTGGGTTTGGGAGGTTTGGCCTTTCCCCTTTCGGATAAAATTAGTCCTGTCAGAACCCTGTCCCTGTCCAGTTTCTCGCTGCTTTGTGGAGAACGAAACTGAAGAGGGCCCGAGGTGGACGCTGCTTTGGGAACTTGGTCTAAAGTGAGTTTTACTTTCTGCAGAGGGCACGCTTCCCATTAACCAGTTAGAAGCGCTTCGTGGGAAATTCGGAGTTGGCAGTGACTCGGAGAACTTTCTGGATCGCTCCACGCCTTAATGTCTGTGGGTCACCTTTCTCCGCTTCAAAAGACAGGACGTTCTGGGGCTCAGCCAAGGCAGCTACAGCCTTGTCCGTTCCCCCGTTTCTAATTGATGAGAGACCAATTTTCACTCATACAGGTTTTTTTTTTTTAAGATTTATTTTATTTTTATTACAAAGTCAGATATACTGAGAGGAGGAGAGATAGAGAGGAAGTGGAGCTGCTGGGATTAGAACCAGCGGCCATGTGGGATCAAGGCGAGGACCTTAGCCACTAGGCCACGCTGCCAAGCCCTGCTCATACAGTTTTAATCAGGATATGCATAGTGTGGTTTTAAAGGAAAAAAAAAAGTAGGCGACCAGTGATTTTTTAGTTACTCTAAGCCTTGGTTAATTAAGACAACTATGAAATTCCTTTATTTTCCCTCCTGTTCATTTTCTGACTCACCATTCCTCTATTATTGTTAATGTAAAGTTAAAAGGTGATATTCCTTATTACTGTAATGTCCCTTAATAGGCACTTGACAGTATGGTGGACTTGCAAAAGGAATGCAGGTTTTGTCTAATTAAAATCGCTAATAACTGTAATAGAGTAAGCAGAGTACCTCCAGGTACTCCGATTCATTATTTCAACATTAAAAAAATAAAAGGCACACCCCCAAGAACTAAAGTGCTAACTATGAGCATTGTCTTGAATTGTGAGAAGAAGGGAGCTAGGGTTGTAGAAACTAGAAATGGTTATTGTTGTGCATTGAAACCTAAAATGCAAAGTGTTTAGCTCACGTATGTTCTTCCTTCGTTGATCAAGAGGTGGGACCTTGCACTGACACCCAGGAGAGAGTGGTTGGGCTTAGACGACCTTGGTTTCTCCACAGGACTCTAGCTGCTTACTTTGACTTACATTCCTGTGGATGATTTGCGTTCCTGTAAACACAAAGCTCAGAACAGGAGAATGGTTTTCTAAAGATAGGAGCTGTACACAATGTTCAAGAACTGGAAATGGGGATTAGCAAGTATCTAGTCTTAATCACGTCATTTCCTGGGTGTCACCCTGAGGGAAACTCAGCCAGGTGGTCAAGGTCACAGAGTGTTGTGGCAGAGCAGATTCCAGAGTTAAGTTTACTTTGCAGTTAAGTTTCCATTGCAGCAGGACGTTGCCTGGTGAACATAGGTTTCCTTAGGAAAATACATTTTGCCAACATCTAAGTGAATCTATCTAACCAAGTAGGGACTATAGAACATGTAAGTCACTAGAACATTTTTTTTTCTCCATGTGCATCTATGAATTGATACTGAAAATAAATTAATATTGCTCATTGCTCTGTAAGCAACTCTCTTCACATTCAAAGGAGCCTTTTGATCTTGGCTTCTTGTAACTCTGATTTGATGTTGTTCCCTCCTAGCCTCTTGCCCATAGCGGAAATCACACTTGAACATAGTCCACTCCTTGGCAAACTAAGAACCCTCACCAGGTGCCTCAGAGATCTGTTGTTGCTCTTGGCCCAAGCCCACTTTATACCAGGAGTTGTGAAAAGCTGTTGGTTATACAGATAAAAGATACAGGTGCTGCTTTGAGAAACAACTAGTCTTCCAAAGATATTCCTAGAATGACACTTTTTCTCCTTTCAGTACTTACCTTTCACCATACAGCTACCACGCATTCCTGATGTGTATTGCCGTTGTGGTGCGTTTTCCCTTTCAGCCTCTGCTGTTAGCTTCACTGTCTTGACTTTTGACTATTTCAAAAGGCCTCTCTTTCGTCATGTATTTTGTTTACCTATACTTGTTTGCTTAGCCCATACCATCTGGTAGAACTGTTCCTGGCCCTGGGATATGAGAGTAATGCACGTGGTAGGCGGTGTTTGACCATTTATTTATGTATCTGCTCATTCACTTCCTGAATGCCTGCAGTGGCTGGGGCTGAGCCGTGCTGAACCTAGGGTCGGGAACGTCATCTGGGTCTCTGTTGGACTGGGTGGAGGAGGAACCCAGCCTCTTGAGCCCTGATGTGTTGTCGCCAGGATTTGCATTAGTATGAAGCTGGAATCGGGAGCAAAGGCAGGACACGAACCCAGGCTCATGGGACATTTAATGAGTAGGTAAACCTTTGAAAAAGTTTTTTTTTTTTTTTTTTGACAAAATTGAAATATACTAACACATATACTAAAAATGTGCATATTTTAAGTGAGCAGCTTAATGACTCTTGCAGACTGAGTATACCCTAACAAGGAAAACCAGATCACAAAACCAGCCATGTAAAGTGATGCAGAGTCCCCTGGTGCTCCTTGCGTTGGCTGCCTCTGTCTGCCTAAGGATAACCCGTCCCTGTATCACACCATACATGGCTTAGTTCCTTTTTGAACATGGTGTCTGGAATTATGCACTTTACTCACAACATCCACAACATTATGCTTGTGAGTTCTTAAGGATGACTTTTTTGTCATTATGTAGGACCTGCATGAGGAGAAGCAGCCAGCCAGGTGAGGCATGGCGCTAGAGTGTATTAGACATAGCAGATAACAGGTGCATAGGCTTTGAGGTAGAAATGAAATTTGCATGTCTGGATAGTTGGTAAATTGGGTGGTAGCAGATGAGGTCTGAGAGGTAAACGTAGGCCAAATCATTTGGAGACTTGCAGCGTGTAGTAAGGAGTTTGTAAGAATTTATTTATTATTTAAGATTTATTTGAGTCGGTGTTTCAGAAAGGAGATCTGTCCACTGGTTCACTCCCCAGGTGGCGACAATGGCCAGGGCTGGCCAAACTGAAATTAGGAGCCAGCTTCTTCTAGATCTCCCATATGAGTCGCAAGGGCCTATTTTTGGCTGCTTTTCTTTTTTTTCTTTTTAAGATTTATTGATTTTTATTGGAAAAGTAGATTTACAGAGAGAAGGATATGTAGAGAAAGATGCAGAACCAATCTGAAAACCAGGAGTCAGGAGCCTGGAGCTTCTTTCCAGGTCTCCCTCATGGATACAGGGTCCTAAGGCTTTAGGCCACCCTCTACTGTTTTCCCATGGCCCAAGCAGAGAGAGAGAGAGATTTGAAATGGAGCAGCTGGGACACAAACCTGTTCTCTTATGGGATGCTAGTGTGTGTGAGGCGAAAGTTGAGTCACAGAACGGTTGCACTAGGCCTGGCTGCTTTTCTCTAGCTGTTAGTAGGGAGCTGCATCTGAAGATCCAAAAGCCACACCATCAACCAGAGCCCATATGGGATACTCTGATTACAGGCAGCAGCTTTACTCACTGTGCCACAACACCAGTCCTGCTAGTTGTAAAGGTGAAGAGTAATTAAGAGCGTGGTGCAAAAGCTAGATTCTAATCCTGGTCCTGGCTGTCAAAGGCTAGATATTTAGTTTCTATCTTGTATGTACTCCCTACTAAATGTCTGGGCTAGGCTGACTTTGTGTAGCACACGGTGTTCAGTAACTTGCATTAAAAGCTCTCTTTCCAAAGACGCTCATCTTGGCAGACAGGGCTCATCTTGCTGTATCCAAATAACCAGTCAGCTGAACAGGGTGCTGTGGTGCGTAGCCATTAAATAGACCAGGGACCTCCCTGATGGGCCAGTGTTTGGGGGAAATCTTGGCTAGTGCCCTGAGTTTGAATGGTTCTTAATACCTTAGTACTTGTAAGCACTGTGCTGTTGTCTTTTGGTAGATTTCCCTTATTTTTGCTGGGTAAAGTTCTCTGAGCTATTTTTGAAAAATTTTTTTTTACGGCAGATTTCACACAGAGAGTAAAATCTTCCATCCATTAGTTCACTCCCTAAATGGCTGCAAAGGTCAGTGCTGAGGCGATCTGAAGCCAGGAGTTAGGAGTTCATTCTGGGTCTCCCAAGTTGGGTGCAGAGTCCCAAGGACTTGGGCTGTCTTCCACTGCTTTCCCAGGCCATAAGCAGAGAGCCGGATGGGAAGTGGAGTAGCCGGGACATGAACCACTGCCCTTCTGGGATACTGATGCCACAAAGCAGAGGATTAGCATGCTGCACCACTTCTACTGTCTGAGCTGCTCTTTGAGCTGTTCTAATGTAAGAAAGGCTTAGGCTTTCTGGGAAGTGCTGGCTTGCAGGCCCACAGCTTGGAAACCGTTGTCCTGTAGGGCTCTCTGAGATGCAGAGCTTTTTTCTGGGAATTTAGAGAGGAATGGGATTGGGAAAGGAACCTGCTTCAACCTGTGTCCCTCTTCTGTGCTTCCAAAAGAATGGCTCTAGCTTAATTTTCTGCTCCTTCTGGAAGCTGGAGGAGAAAGATGGATGTGTGGCTTTTGGAAGTGAAGGACTAAAGGTTATGTGCAAGTTCTTATCAGCTAAATGAGCCTGTGTGGCTGCTTTAGAGGTTGTGATTTACCTGTAGCTACCTTCTTGCTTAGGAGAATAAATATCTGACTTTTGTCTTTTCTTTTAAATGAAGTACAGCTGCAATTTCAGCTGTTAGAACAGGGAATTCATCTGAAATAATTTAGATGCAAAACTACCGACCTTTTGTGTTAAGGGACACCTCTAAGTGATTGCTCAGGTCCAAAATGGGTTTTGCTTACTGTAAATGAAGCCTTTCTTTCCTGTCCTAAGGAGGGCTTTGCTGCCTTTGGTCTCTGGCTCTGTTCTGCAGAAACAAGGCCCAGAGTCAGTGAAATATGTCAAGTTCTGGGGAATAAAAGATACTTTATTAGTAACCTCAGATTGTTTTTCAGCTGTCTTGACCACTCAGTCTGGAATTGTGTGGGATACCTCTCTTTTATTACTTGATTGCCAAGTTTTGTCTGAAGAGCTTGAAAGAGTGGTGTGTATTTGAGCATCTGATAAAATTAGACTGCTCAGTGAAATTTGAAAGTGAATTCTGGGAGCTTTAGTGAGGTCGTGGGGGGTGTTGGTTCTATGTGGAATGACTGTGTGCATCTGCACGTGTGCAGTTAGTATGGAGAGGGAGGGGGAAGGGTAACAGACGATGAAGGATGATGGTGAGCCTTTAGACAAACCAGGAAGGACTAATGAGGCTGCAGAAAGCCCAGAAACCTACAGGATGTACAACTCCACAAGCGAGAATCAAGCATATCTCATTTATTTAGCAAGTATTTTCTGAATGTTCATTGTATGCCCCATGCCAGGTTCCTCCCAGCCATAGAATGTATTGATTCTGAGTACCCAGTGTTTAAGAGAATATTCTGCAGGTAGATGTATTTAATAAATAGGACAGAGTGAGTGGAGAGACTCACAGTCTAGAAGAAAACTTAACATCTAAACTGCAATAATTATACTGCCACACAAGTGCTGTGGTTTTGGCTGTGTTAGATGTCTCAAACACTGATTGTTCCAGTAGTGGGCCTCTCTCTTTCCTCTTTGTCTGCTCTGATCTTTGCATCTTTTTTAGCTTCTAATGGTTGGAGCTGATGCTCTTTTTGGGACCTCCCTTTTTGAGATTGGTTTATTTGAAAGTCAGAGTTATATGTGCACATGTGCACACTTGCACTGTCTCTGTCACTGGGGAGGGTAGAGGGAGCAAGCGAATACTTTTTATCTGCTGGTTCACTCTCCCAAATGGCTGCAATAGCCAGAGCTGGGTCAGGCTGAAGCCAGGAGCCAGGGAGCTTCATCCAGGGTTCCCATGTGGGCGCAGGGGCCCAAACACAGAGGCCATTTTCCACTACCTTTCCAGTACATTGGCAGGAAGCTGTTTTGGAAGTGGAACAGCTGTCTCCAGCCTGTTTAATCTACAATTCTGGCCCTGCTCTCTTGTTCTTTATTACGCTTTATAACACTTGACTCTACAGGGTGTATTTTGTTTATTGTGTGTATTCCTCCTTCTGAACTGAAACTTTTCTTCAAAGGTTTATTTATTTGTTTGATAGGCAGAGTTGGGAGGGAGGAAGGGAAGGGGAGAGAATGAGGCAGAGTGCAAACTCAAGATTGTTTCCATTTGCTTTTCAACCCACCAAATGGCCACAGCCACCTGGGCTGGGCTGAAGCCAGGAGCCTGGAGTGTGGAGCCTCGAGGTCTCCTACAGGCGTGTAGGGACCAAAATACTTAGACGATTCTCTGCTGCTCTCAGGCCATGAGCAGCTTACTGGGTTAAAGTGGAGCAGCTGGGGGCATGAACCCGTGTCGATGCTGTACCACAATGATGGCCTCTCAAATTTTTTTCTTTTCTCAAAAATTTTTCTTACCACCTGCCCTGATGAGCATTGTATAGGCGAGTGGTCTAAACAGTTGAGTTGAGGCCACAGAAAAAAGAGAGGCAGGAGAATTTAAACAGTGATTTAAATAATTGAGGCAAGTGGAGAAGGAAAGAAGGAGCTAAATGGCAAAAAGGTTAAAATAATACTTCTATTCATTGAGCATTTAGTTTATGGCAGACCATGTAGGGTGCTGTTTGCACAAAATTCTTGAACCCTTACAGTATTCCTGCAAGGGACATTGTACTGCTTGCTCCCTGTTTCACGTAGGGATCAACACACAGAGAGGTGACATTGTCACTTGCTTATAATCACAGTGCCAGGGAGTCACTGCCTGCCTTGTGCTGATAAACCACTTATGCTGTTAAATCATTAATCTGTATTGCCGGAGGATCCCATTTGGGCAGGACCATCCGTTAAACTTCTGTTAAACTGCTCACTTACCTTTCTCCTTTCTTTGCCCTTGAGTGACAGTCACTTTTGGTCATTTGGACCTATGCTGTCTTGTGCACCCTTATCAGCAATATGTAGTTGGGATCTTATCCAGCTCTCTTTTTTTCCCTGGCTTTGGGGGCCAGCAAAGAGTAGCAGCAGTGCGGGTTAAAGGCATGAGCTCCGGGGTCAGATTCAGCAGAGCTTAGTGTGCAACCACTGTGTTCTTGTTCTGTCATTTGAAGCACATTAAGGAACTTAAGTAAGGCTCTTACTGTTCGCTGGAAGGGGTTGGTTCTTAGAGATTAAAGCCCCTTGGCATTATGCATGGATGGTGGACTCACCAATGATTATTTTATAGTGAATTTGAGGCTAATTTTACTTGCCTGTTTTTGTTTTTTAATTTCACTCGGCTAAATTAATTTTCCTTCCCAAGATTCAATAAACACTTTTCATGTGCTACTTTCTCAGGGTTAGGTCCTTGTACGGGCTCCTCTGTGTTTTGTTTCATATAATCCTTGTAAAAGCCCTATGAGGTGGAGATGATTATTCTCCTGACATCTGGGGGGACTTGAGGCACAGAGAGGTAAAGGCCTGCCCTCTGAACCCCGGTTGTCTCTGAGAGTCCTCAGCTGGGATTTAAGTCTGGTGAGTCCCTCGATGGCAATAGGGTGGGTCATACTAGAAGCTCAGTTGCACCATCCTGGTGGTTGCTTGTTCCAGAAACATTTGTACCTGGCAGCATTGACTTAAGATTGGTGACTTCTAAATTTGATGTACAGCAGAGACTTGAAGTGAGGAAGCTCTTAAAAAATGGATCACAGTCGCAGTGTGCACCCAAGACCAGCTGAGACTCCTCACGCTGCCTGCCTAGTGCACACCGCTGCTGCCAGGGTTTCAGGAATGCTGGACAATTGTGGTGTTTCGTGGCCTTTGCAGAGGTGGACTTTGTATGGTGACAGAGGAGAGATTCCCTGGTGTTCTGAGTGTAGACTTTGGTGAGTGTATTGAGTAGGTGGCTAGTTTTACTCATCTGGAGATGACCTCAAAAGAGTAGTATCTAGGTATTAGCCATGAAAGCACGGATTTTGAATATCTGCTAGAAAATTAAATTTTTTTAATTGAAAAGTGGGGTGGATTTGGTATCATGTGAATTGATGGTGTAGACACAGCAGGGGTTGAGGAATAGGTCTAGGTAAGGTTGGGGCTTTGGGGTGGAGGTGAGGGTCTGGTATTCCTTCTCTGCCCTCACCCGTGTCACCACATGCTTGCCACATTTCCATTTCTGGGCTGTCCTAGTCCCATTGTTGTTGTGCTACGGCACAGAGGGATCCCATATGGATGCCGTTTCATGTCTTGGATGCTCCACTTCCCATCCAGCTCCCTGCTTGTGGCCTGGACTGCAGTAAAATGGTCCAAAGCCTTGGAACCCTGCACCTGCCTGAGAGGTACTGGCTTTGGATCAGCTCAGCTCTGGCTGTTGTGGCCACTTGGGGAGTGAACGGCAGATGGATCTTTCTCTGTCCCTCCTTCGCTCTGTAAATTTGCCTTTCCAATAAAAATAAATAAATCTTTTTTGTTTGTTTTCGTTTTAAAGATCTCTAGCCTTGTCTTTCAAATAACCAAATAAATCTAAGAAAAAAAAAGAACAGGAGCCGTGATTCTCCTGCTGGGTCTCCATTGCCTCGTTGATGGCATCTCCTAACTTGTGCCATATAGCAGAAAAATGAGGTAAGGACGGACATACACTGTCTGTGAGCAGAGAGGGTGTGAGAAGCTACTCTGGATATTATGCCTGCTTATCTTTGCTCAGGGAACCATGTGCTTTGTCCTTTATCCAGGTGTTGTCTGGACATGTTGCTAGCGCCTCAGAATAAGAACACAGTTATCAAAGAAAAGAAACAGAAGAACCTGTGAGTGTGCCAGGCTTCTGAAGCACAGTCAGGAGCTTTTCCAAATCCCCAGTGTGCATGGCTTTCCAGGGCCGGTGGAAGGATGTGGTCTGTCTCCATGAATTTGCTTCCTTTCTTTCAGTTGCTTACAAAGACCGCTTTGGTTGAAAGAGACCTATGTGGACTTACCTGATGGGGAGAAAAAGGGCTTGTTGGAAGGGAAATGTTCTAGAATTCACAACTTAACTGTTCTGGGTGTTGGTTTCTCTTTGCCTTTTTGTGCTGTTATAATAGGTCCCTTACATGTGATAACATGCCTTTGTAACTTTTGTCTGCATGTGACTTTGGCTGTCAGTTTCCATACTTAGCGCCCCCTACACACTATCCAAATTTCAATGACTCCCAGAGTTTTATAGTTTTGATAATCTTGCTGGTTTTACTCATTCTTTTTTTTTTTTTTTTTAAAGATTTATTCATTTTATTACAGCCAGATATACAGAGAGGAGGAGAGACAGAGAGGAAGATCCTCCGTCCGATGATTCACTCCCCAAGTGAGCCGCAACGGGCCGTTACACGCCAATCTGAAGCCAGGAACCCGGAACCTCCTCCAGGTCTCCCACGCAGGTGCAGCATCCCAAAGCACTGGGCCGTCCTCAACTGCTTTCCCAGGCCACAAGCAGGGAGCTGGATGGGAAGTGGAGCTGCCGGGATTAGAACCGGCACCCATATGGGATCCCGGGGCTTTCAAGGTGAGGACTTTAGCCGCTAGGCCACGCCGCCGGGCCTGTTTTACTGATTCTTATGCCTTCTGTTTTAAGTCACTGGCCCAAGCAAAAGATTAGCTAGTTTTGCATAGTATGTCCACCCCTGTCCCAGCACCCATGGCTGCACTGGGGGACTCCTGTGGGGTGGTATCAACCCATTGATCCCCAGCAGCCAGGGCTCTAGGGGCAGTGCTGGTGGGGTGGCCTGGTCAGTTTTGGGTGCTGTGTTCCTTCTTGATGAGCTGTTGCTCCCCTACCTGTCTTCTTTATTTCCCTTTCTCTTTCATAAATGCTGGAGGATTCTTTTCCCCTGCACTTTGCTGATCTGAGCTGAGTCAGAGTTCACTGTGAAGTTCAAGATGACAGTGAAGTGCCTTGTTCCTGACTTTGTCTTGATCGTAGTGAGTGGGAACCTGGGATGTCTTAGAAAGCTGCTCATCCTTCCAGATAGTGAAGTGAGTGTTTTCAGGCCAAGCAGAGCCCACAGCCTTCATCCAGGCACAGGTTACCTCTTCATTCTTTCTAGGAACACTCATGTGAGTTGAAGCAGCTCAGTGTCTCTTGAGTCTCCCAGCCCGTTTTTGGCAGCTCACTAAGGAGTTCCCCTGTTGGTTAGGGCTTCCTTTCTGTCACCTGCAGAGGCTGCTGGCTCACCCGGGTTGCCTTGACTCATGTACCAGACACTGCTGGAGTCAGTGGGGACTAAGCTTGTCGGGTTCATTCCACTTAGAGCATTAGTAAAATGATCATGTGTTTTAACCCTGAAGTTGGAACTCTCTTGAGAGTCAGAGAGAACATCAGCAGTCACCGTGCCCAGAGAGTAGCCGTAAACCAGGACTGCAGCCAGACATGTGGGTTCCATGGTTTTTTTTTTTTTTTTGGTTAACTAAAAAAAATAGAAATACCTTCCTTGTGTCTACTACTATTTTATTTTATTTGAAAGATTTATTTTTATTACAAAGTCATATATACAGAGAGGAGAGACAGAGAGGAAGGTCTTCCGTCCATTGATTCATTCCCCAAGTGACTGCAATGGCCGGTGCTGAGCTTTTCCGAAACCAGGAGCCAGAAGCTTCTTCCAGGTCTCCCACATGGGTGCAGGGTCCCAAGGCTTTGGGTTGTCCTTGACTGCTTTCCCAGGCCACAAGCAGGGAGCTGGATGGGAAGTGGGGCTGCTCAGATTAGAACCAGTGCCCATATGGGATTCTGGCATGTTCAAGGCAAGACTTTAGCCGCTAGGCCACACGGTGCTGGGCCCTGTTACGATTTTAAAGGGTAAGGGGAGGGAAGAAGAATGGGAAAGGGAGAGCGAGGGAGAGAGAGAGACAGACAGATGTGCTCTTTCTTCTTCACTCCCCAATTGTTTGCGGTAGCTAAGGCTGGGCCACATTGAAGTGAGGAGCCAGGAACTCAGTGTAGGCTTCTATGTGGGTCGCAGGGACCCAGGAGGTTGAGCTCATTTTCTGTTGCCTTCCAGAGAGCACATTATCAGGAAGCTGGATCAAAGGCGGAAGAAGGACTTGAACCCAGGCCCTTTGAAAGGGCATGCAGACATCCGAAGCAATGATTCATCCTATCATTGTCATAACACCTACCCTGTTAATTCCAGCCTCGATTCTAGTGCCCTGTGGATTTGTGATTTAGGGAAGAATTGCTGTTTGATAGTTAGGCATCTCTGAAATGCAGATGTCTTTTACACTCTGGGATATCAAGAGTTTGGCAGTTGTTTTCCCACTGGTTTGTAAAAATGGTGGGTATTCAGGTTGTTGGCTTCTGAAGTTTAGTGAATCTTTATCTCCGTGTGCCTCAGGCTCTGGGGTTCTCATCTACAAAATGGGGAGGGTTGCAGCACCCAGGACCAAGTTCATCCTGAGCATTCCATGAGCACATGCCTATGTGGTCTTCCTGGTGCAGGGCCCTAATGAGCATCCGGCCCTAGTTAATGGTTTCAAATGTCTCATCACTGGCTCGGTTATGGGGAGACTGTGCTTTTGTACAACAACTCTGATCCTATCACTGATTTTTCTCTGAATATCCTGAGCATGGATGCTTGCAAGGTAAGATACAAATGGGGAGCTGGAAGGGTCAGGGTTGGGAGGTGACAGAGAAGGAGAGGAAGAGTCCCTGTGGTGCCTTCCATGTGTTCGGAAGTGGAGGAATCAGAAGGGTTTGGGGGAGAAGAACTTACTTGCACTCACAGCGTTGACTACGTCAGTATATTTGCTTCATCTAAACATGTTTAGTTTTCCTCCTTAGTGAGGCAGTCTTGTTATTAAAAAAAAACAACTAAAATATTTTAAAAAATTTATCTGTATTTGAAAGGCAGGGTAACAGCAGAGAGACAGAGAGACAGGTCATCCTTTAGCTGGCTCATTCCCCAAATGGCTGCAATAACCAGAACTAAGCTGATCCAAAGCCAGGAGCCAGGAGCTTCTTCCAGGTGTCCTGTATGGGTGCAGTGCTGCAAGGACTTGAGCCACCCTTTACTGCTTTCTCAGATCTTAAGCAGGGTGCTGGGTTAGAAGTGGAGTGGCTTGGACACGAATTGGCACCCATACAGAATGGTGGCACCTCAGCTGGGAAACGTAGCCTCTTATACCATTTTATAAGCCCAAATGCTCATTTTATTTGAAAAGGAGAGAGGGAAGGAGGAAGAGGCACAGAGTGAGAGAGAAACGGGAGAGAGAAAAATTGGTCTTCTGTTTTCTGGTTTCTTCCTCAAACGTTCACAGTAGCCAGTGCTGGGCCAGGCTAAAACCAGGAGCCAGGAATTCCATTCTTTTCCCTCCTGGGTGGCATGGACCCAAGCGCTTGAATCATCTGCTACCTCACCTCCCAAGATGCATTAGCGGAAAGTTGGATCAGAAGTGGAGGAGCCAGAAATTAAACCATCATTGTGAAATGGAATGTCGCTATTCCTGGTTGCAGCTTAATTTGCTATGCCACAGTACCCATCTCAGATTCAAATTTTAAAATTTTTATTCTAAAGACATATTTACAGGGAGACAGAGAGCAAGAGAGAGAGAGATCTTCCATCCACTATTTAATTCGTAAGTGGCTGCCAAATGGCTTTGGAACTGAGCTCATCCAAAGCCAGGAGCTGAGAGTCTTCTTCCGGGTCTCCCACGCGGGTGCAGGGTCCCAAGGCTTTGAGCCATCCTCCACTGTTTTCCCAGGCCATAAGGAGGGAGCTGGATGAGAAATGGAGCAGCCAGAACATGAATTGGTGCCCATTTAGAATGTCAGCAGACTAGCCAATTGAGGCATTGGCTACACATTTTTGTGAGAAAGCTTTAACTTTTGCTTTCTGTAACCATTTTCTGCTTGTACATTTCTCCCTCCTGGTGATTTGTTATCAGGGATTCAAACAAGTTTGTGGAAAATGGAATTAAAAGATATATTTATTTTGGAGCAAAAAGTTTGAAATTCATAGTTTTTTATAATGTGAGTTTCTGATTGAAGACCCCTGAATGTGTAGATTTCCAGGTATCTTATTCATTTAATTTTTTTTTTTAATTTTTTTTTTTTAAAGATTTTATTCTTATTGGAAAGCCGGATATACAGAGAGGAGGAGAGACAGAGAGGAAGATCTTCCGTCCGATGTTTCACTCACCAAGTGAGCTGCAACGGGCCGGTGCGCGCCAATCCAATGCCGGGAACCAGGAACCTCTTCCAGGTCCCACGCGGGTGCAGGATCCCAAGGCTGTGAGCTGTCCTCGACTGCTTTCCCAGGCCACAAGCAGGGAGCTGGATGGGAAGTGGAGCTGCCGGGATTAGAACCGGTGCCCATATGGGATCCCGGGGCGTTCAAGGTGAGGACTTTAGCCGCTAGGCCATGGCGCCCGGCCCCATTTAATTTTCAACGCTCTGTATATTATACTGTCTGCACTTCGAAGGACATATTCAAGTTACCTTTGAGAGGAAGAGGGTAAAATTGAATTTAATATGCATTCTCATTCTACCCTGAGGGTTTATAAATCCCTTTAATGATTAATCCAAGAGGCTCAGAATTATTAATTATTTTTGGTTAAAAGAGTAAACTATTAATGATAAATATTTCTTTGTTAAGCCTCAGAGCTGTGTCAAAATGTGTATCATTAATATTGAAAACCAAGAGTACAGGGAAAAGAAAAATGAATTTTTGAGTTTTCCTTTCCATAATTAAAGTGAATAAATAAATTGCCTATCTAATTAGGACAACCAGGTAAATTTTGAGATGATGAAGTTGTAAACAGATTGAGCTCACTGAGTTGAAAGCAGTACAGCGGCAGAGTTCATCCTTTAGCTTCTCTGTGGTAGAGTGGGTGAAGTCGCTGCTTGAGATGCTGTGGGATCAAATCCTGCTTCTCGCTTCACATCCAGCTTCCTGCTCTTCAGGAAGGAGCGGATGATGGCTCAAGGACTAGGCCCCTGCCACCCGCCCACGTAGGAGACCAGGATGGAGTTCCTGGTTTCTGGCTGTTGGAGGCCTTAAAGAAGTGAACCGCTGGGTAGAAGATCTCTGTCTCTGGCTTAACCTCTCCCTTTCTGTTACTCTACCTTTCCATCGAAGAAGTAAGTAAATTATAAAAATGAAACAAATGCATTGGATGGCTGGGTGTTGAGTTGGATCGTTTGAAATGCAGGGAGAAGACTTCTGACCAGTCCTGGGGTGGCTGGGTCTAAGGATGCTCTTAGGACTGGGGTATCAATGCTAAACTCCTGACAGAATGCTGGGAGTACAATAAAGGCTTCCTTTTCTGGGGATGTTTATTGTGAAACTTTTATGGCTATCTTCTATATAAAATGTTTAACTGAGGAGGAACTTCAAAGATGAATTTCATATGAAGAGACAGGAAAATACAGTTTTATTTTTTTTTATCAGATGTCCTCAAGTAAGTATATTCAGTGATGGGATTTCGTGTTTCTTAATACTAGCACCAGGTCAGTAATACCTTGTTTAGAGTAATCCACGAGTCACAATGTCCCTTTCCTGAAGATGCTTGGTTCTGTGCTAAAGGATACATCCGTTTGCCCAGCCTACTACCGAGTGTTTGTTTTAGGTCAGAGAAGAGCTCCCTTCCTGGAACTCTATACTTTTCAGTAAGCATCGTGGTCATAATTTAAGCCAGATTAATTATTCACTCCTAGAAGTGTTTGTGTCATTGAATTTTGCAGTGGTGAGGGAGGTCACCAAAGAATTGCTTTATTGATTCAAAATTTGGGCTAATTTGGAACCGTTATAGGTCATACAGATAGTTTTTATTCCAGATCTTCTAAAGGTACTAGAAATACAAGTTTACACAGTTTTTTAAAGGTCAAGTTTTTACCAAGCTTTGTCTTGGCATAACTCTTGCTGTTGTGGTCATCTGTGGAGTAAAACCAGTGGGTAGAAAATCTGTCTCTCTGTAAATGTTGACTTCTAAGTAAGTATGTGAGTCTAAAAAAACCTATTTCTTTCCTTTTTTTTAGAATAAATTTATTATATATATACATGCATATTTTTTTTTTATCCTGCATTTGATCCCATTATTCTATGATTCTGTGTGTGTGTGTTTGTGTCTGTCTTGGGTAACTTCCATGTTTTGTCTATTGAAAATAATCCTGCTCTGAGTGTCCAAGGAATGCATATATGTAAGTATGCATACTTGTTTATACACACACACACACACACATATTTATTTTACTTGGACAGTTGAGAGAGAAAGAGAGAGAGAGAAATAGAGACAGAGATAACTTCCATCTGCTGGTTCATTCCCGTAATGGCTACAATTGCCAGAACTGGGCCAATTCGGAAGCTGCGAGCCAGGAATGTCTTTCGGTCTCTCACATGGGTGCAGGTACCAAGGATTTGGACCATCCTCCACTGCTTTCCAGGCTATAAATGGAGCTACATCAGGAAGTGGAGCAGAGCCAGGACACAAACTGGCATCCATATGGGATGCTGGCACCAAAAGTGGGAACGTAGCCTACTACACCACTGTGCTGGCCCCAAAGAATGTATTTTTTAGGATCGTATTCACCTGAGTAGAAATGTTAGATATAAGTTTGGACTTTTTTAGGTGTAAGTTTGGACTGTCTTTTTTTGTTTCCCATGTCTAGGTAAAGTATCTATTAGGAAATGTTTTTCTGGGGTCAGGTGCAATACCCTAGTGGCCAAAGTCCTTGCCTTGCATGTGCAGTAATCCCATATGGGTGCCGGTTCTAACCCCAGTGGCCATCCTTCCCATCCAGCTCCTTACTTGTGGCCTGGGAAAGCAGTCGAGGACGGACCAAAGCCTTGGGACCCTGCACCCGCGTGGGAGACCTGGAAGAGGCTCCTGGCTTCGGTTTGGCGCTGCTCTGGCCATTGTGGCTGCTTGGGGAGTGAATCAATGGGCGGAATATCTTCCTCTCTGTTTCTCCTCTCCTCTGTATATCTCACCTTCCAATAAAAATAAATAAATCTTTAAAAAAAGAAATGTTTTTCTGATATTGATCTGTTGAAGATTCATACTCATTGATTCTTCCAGTGGTTGGTTGTTAAGGGCATCCTAGATTCTTCTTTAGGCTCAAAAGATAGTGGTGGATTCGGGGAGTTTGGATACAGGAGACTGTAGCTGCCTGCATAGTGCTTGCAGTTTGTTTTGCTGGAACAGATGAGAAACAGACAGTTAAAGTGGGATGTATCTGTATTACCTGAAGGTTTCCCATATCTCATGGCTCAGCTGTACTGTTGCCCTTCTTCTCACTGGCATTTTAAGGCTTTCTGTAAATGGCTAGGGAGCCTGTTTCAGGGAACATGTGAAAAGACTCAGTTTCTGGGCCAGGCCTGGTGCTTGAGTGATGAATTACTACGTTGAGTCCTCCTGGTGACTGGCTGTTGAATTATGCCTGTGATGGGTTGTGTTGGGGCCCCCTCAGAAAATTCCCATGTTGCAGTCACTCCAATCACATCAGAATAAGACCTTATTTAGGGATAGGATCTTAAAAAAAATTAGAATGAGATGTCATTTGGAAAGACCCTAATCCAGTGACAATTGGTGTTCTTAGAAAAAAGGAAAGCTGTAGATTCAGAGCCAGAACCGGTGAGAAGGCCATGTGAAGGTGAAGGTGGAGTTGGAGGAGACGCTTCTGCAGGTCAGGAACACCAGTGACTGCACGCTTCCGAGGCCCCCAGAGAGGCAGGTGGCAGATTGTCCCCAATAGTTCCTAAGGAATGGACTGTACCTGTAGAACAGTTCCAATTCTTCCGGCATCGGGTCTCAGTACACAGGTCAGTGAACTTTTTGTTCTTTGTGCATTTGTGAGGAAAATGTCACCTGTCACCTTGCTGTTATTGGGAAAATGGTTTGGACCTCACACACCTTCAGACCCCCCGCATCGAGGCAAGCATAATGACACTGATGTTTGGATCGAACCTCCCTGAAACTGAGAGCAGATGAGCTCTGGTCTTCTCCTGGAGATGCAGTTTCCTGGAGAGTTTGCTCATGCGCCACGAGCATTAATCACCTAGCTTTGTGCTTCACATGGTGGTTCTAACCACAGTGTGGTTTCCTGCACCTTTGTACAGTGGTGTTGGATTTGAGAAGGCTCTGGTGCTGAAAGTGAAACCAATTTGGAGGTAACACAGGTGACAGGTTTGAGTGTGTGATAGATTGCCACAGACTGTGTAATTTGTGAAGGAAAGACTTTTATTTCTCAGAATTCTGAAAATGAGGAGGTCTGCTATTAAGGTGAACTTTATGTGATGTCCTGTATATAAAATAAAAAAATAAGATCTTTCTGATTACTGCAGAGGCCCTACTTTTAAGTGCCATTACCATGTAATTTTGGATATTAAGTTTATTAAGTTTCCAATGCGTGCACTTTTTTTTAAAGACTTATTTAATTTTATCGGAAACTGAGATATACAGAGAGGAGGAGAGACAGAGAGGAAGATCTTCTGTCTGCTGATTCACTCCCCAAGTGTCCACAACAGCTGGAGCTGAGCCGATCCGAAGCTAGGAGCCAGGAGCTTCTGGGTTTCCCATGTGCGTGCAGGGTCCCAAGGCTTTGGGACGTCGTTGACTGCTTTCCTGGGCCACAAGCAGGGAGCTGGGTGAGAAGCCAGGCTGCTGCACATGACCCAGCCCCCATATGTGATTCTGGTGTGTTCAAGGTGAGGATTTTAGCTGCTCGGCTATCATGCTGGGCCCAATTCATGAACTTTTGAAGAACACATTTGAACTGTAGTAGTGTACTTCTAGATATGGGTTCTTAAACTATTTCAAACAGTTGCTAGAAATTGGAATAAGTACAGAGCCTTATTCATTTAAATGTGTCAATTTTGTTATTTCTCATTTTACTTTTAAATAGGAAATTTCATTGTTTTTCACCTCTCCTGGTTTTTACCCATTTTATTTATTCAGACAGCTCATCCAAGGTTAAAAAAAATACACGTTTAATACCTGTGTTGCAAGCCTTTTGAAAAACAGTTTCATAACTTAATCCAGCTGATTTTATAATCAGAAGCATAACACCCAGTGCTGTTTTTCTTCAGTCGTATAAAGTTGAAAGTTAAGAATAATCAGCATGCAATCAAAAGCTGATTCTACATGAACAATAATGAATTTTAAAGTGAAATCACTGCTGAGCGTTATAATAATAATGAGAAAAAGGGTAATAGCCATAGTGGAGAACAAAGAGTGATAAAAAAAATCTGGTTAAGCTAGTAGGCGAGTAGTGGATGAAAATCAGCTAGTGGTGATTCTTAAAGAGCTTTGGGGATAGTGACTGGGACAGACAGGATGGAGTGGCAGCGTGGATGTCTCTGTCCATTGACCGCCACGGGTGAAATCATCCAGGGAAAAGCATTGTGGATTTTTAGGAGTGGGACATGTCTGCTTTCAAGATGGTGGTGAATGGGCTTGAGAAAGGCTTCAGTTGTGTCTGCTTCTGGCTCACTGAACCGGTGTGTTGGTCTAGGTGAGATTCAGAGCCCTGCTCAGCTTTATTCTAATCTTTGTTGTATGTTTCCTACTGCTCATGGATTGCATTATTTGCAAAAAATGTGCATAACGTGACAAAGTGGCTCATAGAGCAGTGTTTTTTTTTGGCATGCAGCATGCGCACCGTTTGTGGTGCACACAACAGATTTAGATCATTCAGGGATGTATTGTGAAATACCGGAGACACACATAGCATTCCCTGCTAACCCTCATTTGATTTCTTTAGAACTTATAGGATTTGTCCATGAAGATTTTCCAAGTTCTGTGCTAGAATGCTCAGGACTGTTGAAACTGAATCCCTTTTATTTTCTGATTGTGCTGATGCTACCTTTGACCTAAACAAACAGTATGAGGAATATCATTTATACCTTTAGAATAAATACCTGATTGAAAGCCAGCATCCTAAAGAAATTAGTAGTAGTATTGGTTCCTGTGAATGTGTGCTTACTGAGGAACCTTGGACCAGACCTGTCCTAGGACTCGCTCCTGTTATATTCCCTGGCAACAGATCCTGAGAAAAGGGTTCATCTGGACGAGAGATTTGAGGGACATATAGCTAGGAAAGGTTGGAAGGGCACTGGAGAGGTTGAAAGGGAAGGGAAGGGAGGTGGGCAAGTATGTGTCACTAAGCTAAGTTGTGGTTGCGAGCAACGGAGTTGGGATGTTTGTGCATCTTCGTCTCTTCCATGAGGATATAACTGCCCAGGCTCTGCTAATCCTTCAAGCACCAGGGCCTTTTGGTTTCAGCACCCCATGACAGGGAGTTGGAAGTGTGATTGCTTGGAGTGAGTACACCATGGAAGTCAGTGCAGGGACAGTGTGGCCCTGTGGAACGCTGGGCACATCCTCCTCTGTGTCTAGGGCAGCCTGCAAGGTACTTAGTGACTTAGTGCCTTGGACACTAAAATTTCTGTGTCTTTATTTCTTAATGTAGTATTAGAAAGTAGTTGTACTGTTTCTAGGGTACTTTGTGATGTCTAAAATTTGTAATTTATTTTACACATACTAGAGAGAAAGAGAAAAGATCCTTTATGCTGTCTGTTTCCTGCCCGGCCCCCAGTACCTGCATCAGCCAGACTCTGGCCAGACAGAAATTCGGAGCTTGAGACTCAGTCCAGGCCTCCCACTGAGCTGCTTGAGCCCTCGCCTGCTGCCTCCCAGGGTCCACGTTGGCAGGAAGGTGGAGTTAACAGGTGGATTCAGGGCTTGAACCCAGCTACACTGATAGAAAATGCAAACCTCCCAAGCAAACCACTTTCCCAGACACCCATCCCCTGTTGATTATTGAGTCAGTATTATAGACTACTCATTTTTAAAAAAGATTTACCCTATATTATTTGAAAGTCAGAATTACAGAGCTGGAGAGCAGGAGATAGATCTTCGATTTGCTGATTCACTTCCTAAATGGGAGCCAGGAGCTTATTATGGGTCTCCCACATGGGTACGGGGTTTAAGACTTTCAGCCATTCTCTGCTGCTTTCCTAGGCCTTTAACAGGGAGCTGGATCTTAATTGGAGTAGCTGGAACATGAACCAGTGGCCATATGGGATGCCAGCATAGCAGGTGGAGTATTAGCAGGCTATGCACCTGCAGCAACCCTGACTTCTCAGTATTTTTAAAAAGCTTAAATTTACACGTGAGCCTCATTTTAAGCAAACATGTCCGTAAAATTATGGGTTTTAACAGGTAGTTGATTTTTCCCAGTATGCATCTATAAGGCGCACAGAAGAAAGTCTAGTGTGCAGAAGGAACGTGGGCCAGAAGCTGTTACCTGTTCACAGACGCCAGCTCTCCTTTACTCAGGACACATGGCTGAATTGCATTTCTCAATCTGTCTGGCTGTGCCTGTGATGGCTCCAGACCAGTGAAGTGTGAGCAGAAATACTGTGGGCTGCTCTGGCTCCTAAGGTACTGCCATAAAGTTCCTTCAGTCCCTTGGATGTGCTGTTGACTGAGAAATTGATGGCCATATTTGGTTTGGAAGGTGCATGATCAAGATGGCAGCCTGTGTTTCCTTCCTGAATAACCCTGTGATGAGCTACCCCTGTCTACATGTTCGCCTACATAGGAAAGCACGTGAGGGTTGGTTGAGCCACTTCATGTTTGAGCTTGTTATAGTAGCTTATCCGATGTGAACTTACACAGAACTCACAAAACGTCAGCCAGGAACATGCGTGGCCTGACTTTGAGTGAATCAGTAGACTTGCCTGACCCTGTGGAGCGGGAATAATTAGTGGGACTCCAACTTGTAAGCGTTGAAGTTGGAGGAGAATTGAACAATTCTTAGTGAAGTATGGGGAGCTCCACTTAGCCCAGGGGTTCAGGATGTTTGACTTGTGGTTGTAATGAGAAAGAGTCAGGGCACTGGAGGCGAAGGGCAATGCTGCTTACTGGCCATTCTGACCTCTGAAATTATAACCATGTCTACCGGACTCTTGCCTCTTTAGAATAGCTGTTGGCTTGTCATTCCAAAGGTACCTCCAGAGAGATCCAGTATCTTTGTGTCCTTGTCAGCATTTGAGACTGTCACCTTTTAAAACCATAGTTGCCGTAATTGGTGTGTGGTTACACCTCACGGTGGTCTTCATTTGCATTTCCCGGATGGCTAGTGATACTAACCATCTTTTTTACGTGTTTGTTTGACATCTGTCTTTACTGTATTTTTTTCTTTATGTATTTTACCCATTTTCTGATTTTTTTCTTTAATGTTGAGTTTCTGAATTTTTTTTATATGAGATGTCCTAAAAACCTTAATAGAAAAATGCATATTCTGGAAAAAATTGTGCAAGTGTTTCTAAATTTTTTGCACTTTATAACTTTATAAAAAGATTTTTTTGTGTGCCTGATGTGATGGCTCAGTGGCTATATATCCTTGCTTTGCATGCACCAGTATCCCATATGGGCACTGGTTCTACTGGCTGCTCCACTTCACATTCAGCTCCCTGTTTATGGCCTGGGAGGGCAGTGGAGGATGGCCCAAAACCTTGGGAACCTGCATCCTCGTGGGAGACCAGAAAGAAGCTCTTGGCTCCAGCCTTCAGATAGACTCAGCTTTGGGTATTGTGGCCATTTGGGGAGTGAACCAGCAGACAGAAGATCTTTCTCTTTGTCTCTCCTCCTCTATTCAGTTCTATTAGAAAGGCAGATCAGATTTATAGAGAGAAGGAAAGAGAGACCTTCTGTCTGCTGGTTTAGTTCAAAATGGCCACAGTGGCCAAAGCTGATCTGATTCAAACCCAGGAACCCAGAGCTTCTTTCCAAAAACCCCAAAGCCCACCTTTTACATTTTATGTTTATCTGGATACTTTATGCCTCTGCTGGATTTTCCTGTTGCCTGTCAGATACTTATTAACCGTCTCAAAATAGGATGCCCTCTGGATTGACAGGTAGCAGTCGGCTTTATAGTAATGTTTCAGTCCTTGTAGGGATTTGTGAAGATTTTTCTCAGAGCTGTTTTTGAAGGTGAATATTTTCAGCGTACCAAGTGACTAACACAAAATGACCAGTATAAAAATGTTGTCTTGCTGGGGAGAAAATCTGTGGTTATCTGATATTTTAGGTCTCTGATCTAAAACAGATGGTATCATAGTTTTTCTAATTTTATTTTTGATTTCTAGCATTCAGCTTTGTGTTTACTGCAGAAATTTGGAACAAACAGGAAAAAAAATTATTAAGAACTCATTGATCACCTGGGACTATCTGTCCTTTAGGGAAGATCTGAAACGAGGGAGGGGTAGTGTTCCTTGTTTTGTACCCTTGTGCATTATAGATGGGAACGTAGTCTCTTCTAAATGAAATTAGGATCATACTAATTAGATACTTTGGTGTGTTGTTTGCTTCCCGCTTGACATTAAATCTGGAGTGTTTACCTGTGCACCAAGTATTTTTGCAAATATGACTTACGATGCCAAAGAATTTGGATGTGGCGGAGGCTTGCATGGACATAGATGGCCTCATTTCTTTTGTCATTTCCTTATTTGTGGGCAGTTGTTTGTTTAACATTGCACTGTGTTAAAAGCACAGTGATGGCGGATGGCATTGGATGGTGTTGTGGCGTAGCTGGTGAAGACACTGCTTACAGTGCGGACATCCCGTGGTTGCTGGTTCAAGTCTCACTGCTGAGCTTTTATCCAGCTCCATGCTGTCTCTCTCCTGCCCAAGAAAAGCAGTGAGTGGCCCAAGTGCTTGGGCCTCTGTGACCCATGTGGGAGATCTGGATGAAGCTCTTGGTTTCTGGCTTTGAAATGGTTCTACCCTGGCTGTTGCAACTATGGGGAGTGAACTAATAGATGAAAGATTCCCTTTGCCTTCTCTCTCCATCTCAATCTCTGTCTCTCTCTCACCCTCTTTCCCCCTCTCCTCTCTCCCTCTCCCTCTCTTCTCTTTTTCTCTCTGTGTATATGCATATCTCTTCTTTCTGTAACTCTTTAAAAAATTTAAAGCAAAATGCAGTGATGCATATTCTTAAGCATAAATTTCTGCTTATGAATCAGATCAGTTCTTGAGGTGTTCTGTCATCTTGTCTTCCAGAAAAATCTTTGTGGAGTTATTCTCCTGCCTAGGAATATTAACAATGGTGATAATCATGAATAATATTTATTAGCAGTTTATGTCTAAACAGCTTGTATGGATTCATTAATTTATTCCTCATAAAATAATAGCCTTTAAGGATAAGAATGTGGACTTGCAGAATATGAGAATGTGTAAAATTTGCTAATATCTTGAGCACCATAAATTTGATGATATAAAAGCATTTTTCAAAGAATTCGGGTGTGTGTGCACGTTGTAGCATAGCAGTAGAGACGCCATGTGGGAGATCTGTGATCCCTATCAGGGTGCCTGAGGTCATGTCCTGGCCCTTTTCTCAGTTCTGCAGACCTTGGAAGGTGACAGATGCTGGCTTCTGTGGTTGTGTTCATGCCCCTGACAGGAGGGACCCAGTTTGAGGTGTAAGTGACTGGCCTTGGCTTCACCCAGCCCCGGCTGTTGTATGCATTTGGGGACTGAAGTAGCAGAAAGGAGATACATAATCATCTCTACCTCTGTCTCTACCTTTAAAATTAAATCACTTCTAAAAATAAGGTAAAGTTTTTCCAGTTTATTAGATGTGGAAAACTTCCTTGTTGTTTAAAGTTGCATTGCTCTAGTACTATAGAATTGTACAATCATTTTCATCTGTGAAAGCAAACATTATTGTCTTAACATTAGGAAGAAACTGATCCCTGATATATTCTAGATTCTTGTAAACCAGAAATGTCAGTTTCAACAGGATATTTATAAAAGCATGGTCACACTTTAAAATTAACACCAGTTCTTGCAAAACATCATTAAATCCTGCTAAAATGGACGCTTTCCAGACAAGTTAGTCATGATAACATGAACTAATGAGACAAGTGTCCTTGATGATGTACCCAGTCACTGGCCTGCCAGCTCGGTTCCATCAGTGTTTTCCTAGCTTTACGTTAGTGCACTTTGTGTTCTGCTTAGCAAGTATTCATATTCATTTGAAGCTCAATGTTTATGCAATCGAAACGTTAATGCAGACCTCATTCAGGAAAACAATAAAGTATACAAAAGAAATCAATACAAACAGTGCAAGCGATGCGTGAGATAATCAGTGTTATGAAATAGACGTAAACCGTGAGCACACTTTCATTTAATGTACGAATACGAGACTGCTGGCACGATGCTTCATTTCCCAGCTTTCAGCTGCTCATAAAGCATGGGGTACCCAAAATGACCCTTGCCCATGCAAATTAATGCTGTCACTTGAACTGGATTTGTTAAATGGAACTCCTTGTTGAGTTCTTGGCATCTGATGGATGTGTCTCAGAGTCTTACTGTATTACGAATAATTGGGATCGGGGACAGAAATTGAAGTTTATTTCATCCTATGTTAAAGCAGTTAGGCATTTTAGATGAGTTTCACCAGTTAAGGGTTTGGAACACCGAGTCATATGATCACATTTCAGTTTTGAAAAGATCACTTTTGTATGGAGAGAAGACGACTAGCAGGCAGAAGTGAATGGGTTCAGACCAGAGTCAAGAAGCTGTTTGGAGTCAAGTGCAAAAACTGAGTGTGACCCTTTGGCCATATGTGTCAGGGTTACCTGGAACATTTTTAAAAGCATAGATTTCTGCATTCTCTTTGATATAATGCGTGGAGAAGGCCAAGAACTGCATTCTAACAAGTCCCTTAAAAGATCTTCCATGTTATTATTTCAAAATGTGTATTTGTATGAAAGTGAGAGAGGGCAAGAGAGTGCATTTATGTCCATATTGATTCACTCACGTAAATACATGTAACAGCCAGGGATTGACCAGGCTGAAGGCATGAGCTAGGAGCTCCATCAATGTTTCTTACACGTGTAGCGGAGACTCAAATACTTGGGCCAGTGTTTGTTGCCTCTTGGGATGCGCAACAGCGGGGAACTAGACTGGAAATAGAGTAGTTGGGGCTTGAACCAGGCACTCTGGTAGAAGGTTAACCTTCTGTGGCACGTTGACTGGCCTTTGTTAGTTTTTGGAAACTGTTGAGCTAGTGATTTCCAGGTTGAAATCACCCACCCTCTGTGCTGCTGAGTGTTGTAGAAGCATTGTCCACTACATCTGCATTGCAGGTTGTGCAACTAGGGTTTGAACCCTCTGTGTGCAGTGACGGCGTGATTTCTGCTATGCCATGCAACCTCTAACTGTGTCTACTGTAATGAAGGCTTCACATTGCTTGGCTTTCTTGATGGACTTGGACCTTGGCGGCCAGTGTTCCAGATGATGTTTAAATATTCTGTTGTGGTCCACACTTGCCCAGCCCTCTCCTGGTCCATGGAATTCCTAGCAAAGGCAAACAGATCGCCTTTGCATTCAGCTGTGTCCTGGCCTCCAGCAGTTTGAACAGCTGCACGCTGTCAGCTCAGAGGTGAAACGCAAAGTGTAACTGCAAGCTGGAGACGTGTTGATGTGCATCAGTTTGGAAACAATGCAGGGGTCAGTTTCTGAACTTTTACAGGGTGAGTCCAGCCTAAAGAGAGCCCCTAAATGCCAGTCATTGAGACCACATTTTCTACTCAGTGCTCAATAGCAATCCTTTGAACTGTGTGCTATCATCATCGTTATCTATCATTATCCTCATTTTATGAAAGGAAATTGAACCTGAGCGCGGTTAAGTCATTTGTCTAACCTCACCCACTGGTAAAGGATACAGTTTAGGTTTGAATCCAAGGGCAAACGGACTTGGAAGTTTATACTTAAAAGGTTTTTAAAATTGTGAAACATTGCATGAAATATCAGGGGAGAAAAATCTGTCATGTGGGTAGTTTAGCACATGATTCTAACATGACCACCAGTCCCTAAGATCTAATCCAAAAATGTCCTTCTGCTTAGTCTTTGGATTGTTTTAGAACCACACGGCTATTTTTTTTTTAAGGATACACCTTTAGTTATAAAGTTAAACTCTTAATCTCTTCTTACTTATCCTCCTTAGCACGTCATAATATGGAACGAGAAAGGCCATGCATCTGAAACCCCAGGCCAACCTGTCTCTTTCATGACTGTGGGCAGCTCATGCTTCTGCAAAGGAAAGGTGAATACTTCAAGCAGAGTGGTCCAGAGAGCTAGCTGCCTGGAGTGTGGGAGTCGGAGGCAGAGTAGCCTTTGTTTGATATTTTCTTTGTTAATTTAGCATTGTGGTCATGTAAACTCTTAGCAGTTTCAGTGACAGATTTCACTCATTTTCAGTAGCAGGTATTTTGCTCATTTATGTAAGTCAGTAAATTGCCCTTATGGCTTATTGATTAAAATGTCCCAGCTCTTGAAGGACTCACAAGTATAATTTCTCTGAGACAGATTGTACTTTTGTGTTTTAAAATCCACCGTTGAGGTCTGTGCATGATAAAGTAGAAGCAAGTGGTGATTAATTTTTTATTGAAAATTTTTGAATAAGTACTTTCTCTTGGGTAGTTTCAAAAGGAGACATTTGCTGTGTCTAATTAGAGGTAGTTCTGGACTGTAGGTTTATTAAGTTTCAAGGCAACTTGTAAAGAAAAATTTACCTTGATCTCCCTTTTTAATTTCACTTGAATCTGAATTATTCTAAACATCATCTGGGCATATAGAAGATGCTGGGTAATGTTAATAGTGATGGTGTTGACAGATCTGTCCCAGAACCTTATTTTTTACCTTGACTTCAGCATCTTGCTTCTCTTGCTTTGTGTTGCAGACATGAGCAATCGGTCGTGATGCTAATCCTGTAAGCATGGGAAGAGCCTTGTGGTTTTGGTTTATAGGGCTCAGTCATTTTCAGTTGGTCATAGTTAGGCTCTTTGCCATCCCTGATTCTGGCTGTCTAGTTCTGGATTCTAAGAGCCGAATCTTTCCAGAATGTCTTGAGGGTCAGTTATATTGCCAACTGATTGGTTGTATCAAATTTCTGCCTTGGGCCCCATTTTCCCTCTTGTCTGGGTAGATGAAAATCTTCTGTTTTGGGGCCTGGCACGGTAGCTTAGTAGCTAAATCCTCACCTTCCATGAGCCAGCATCCCGTGTGGGAACCAGTTCAGTTCCTGGCTACTGCACTTCCCTTCCAGCTCCCTGCTTGTGACCTGGGGAAGCAGTTAAGGGTAGCCCAAAGTCTTGGGACCCTGCACCCAAATGGAAAACCAGAAGAAGCTCCTGGCTCCTGGCTTCGGATGGGCTCAGCTCTGGCCGTTGCAGCCACATGGGGAGTGAACTAATGGATGGAAGATCCTTCCCTCTGTGCCTCTTTCTCTCTGTAAAACCCACCTTTCCAATAAAAATAAATAAATCTTTTTTTTTTTTTTAAAAAAAGTTTTCTGTTTCTCAGGTCTTTCTGTTCAGCCTCATTCTCCGGATCTCTCAAGCTGCTCCTACAGTTTGTGTGTCTCACAAGGGGTTTTTCCTTGGCCACTCTTTGCCAGGCCTTTGGAGTTTCTGCTGGAAGTGCCATTCTCTCCTCTTGACGCAACTGTTGCTCCGTTCAGCAGTGCTGACTGCTCCTGAGTTGAGGGTTCCCTGAGTCTTTGGAATGGAAAGAATGTCTCTGCTGGAATTGCTTTAGGATATGTCTTATCAACACACTTTGTTTCTGAAATGCCTGTGTTAGCTCTTAGCGTGTTGTATTTTCTCTAGCTAATGACTGCTCTCTCTGGACAAAATATGTAAAACTTGAAGGCTCTGGATAGCAGGGACCATCTGGGCAGAGTTGAAAGAGATGGGTGATGTTTTGAGTTTCGCGGCTTGTGAGGGCAAGTTGGACTGGGGCCCCAGCTTCATGAGAAATGCTGCCGTGCTTCTGTGCTGATGAGCCAGGGGTGGAGTTCACCCCACAGCAGTGACTAGCATGTGGGGAGAGTGGACAGAGTCAGGGGTGGTGGTGGATTTTGTGTGTATCCACCTCAGAGGGCTTTCTCTGAACCTGCTATGTGGGTCTGCCTGGAAGTGGCCCACTTAACGCTGAGAACTAAGCTGCTGCCTGAGACAGTCTGCAGCGCGAGTATGTGTCACTCATGAATCACTCTTCTCTGAGATCTCAGCTATGTTCATTTATGTCTGATACACACAGTGTAAATACACATCACTGCTCAGTTGATCTGAGTCTCCAGTGCTTCATTCACAGTTGTGGCACTTTAGAAAGTCAGGCCTGACATCTGAAAATTACCAGCGCAGTGTCTCAGCCTCGGTAGGAATTTTAAGGATGTTGGTTCTGCTCCTCATTCTTGCTTCTTTTGCACAATTACTGGTGTGTTGTGAAGGTGTTGTTTATGCATTCAGCTGTCCTGTGTTACCTCATGTTGCTTTGCTCTTGCGTCAGGATAGTGTCAGAAGCATGTTCAATATTGTAGACATCTCAATAATTTTAAGTAATAATAGCTGGTACTTTCTGAGCTATTACTACAATGACAGATAATATTCCAAGCACTTTGCATGTAGCAAGTCATTTTCCTTTTAAGGTAATCCTCTTTAAAACAAGGAGCCCGCAGGAAGGCAGGTTAGGAAGGTGGATATGCATGTGCACTTTCTCAGAGGTGTGATTAGAATTCAGAGCTACTGAATTCCTGCAGAGCACTGAGTTCCCGTAGATTGCTGAGCAAGATAGATAAGAAAATGCCATTTTCCTGCTTCTGTGTCTTATCCAGTTTACTTAGGAAAATGCCTAAGAAATACTTGTTGACTTAAAAATTGGAACTTCGGGTTAAAGGAATGTGCTGTGACTGAGGGGTTTAGATTCTTCCTGGGTCATTGTTGATTTTTGGCTAAAATATTGCTGATACTTTCATTTGTGTTGGGCGGCAAATCACTTAATACATTGAATTAGAATTTCAGAAATGTACAAATACTTTGTAAGAGAAGAATTTTTCAATCAGAGAGACCCGGGGGACCTTGGTGATGATAGTGTATCTACTCAGGAATTGATAAAATGAGACTTATGTAACTGCTTGTGGTGCCACCAAAGAGCTTCTGTGTTCTGTGATGCAGTGAGCACTGCAAGGTGCTTTAAGATGTTGGGCTTGTAGGATCAACAAAAGGAATATTGCAGCCTTGAGCTTAGGTAAGTATGTCGAGGGTATCCAGGATAGAAACACAGTTTCTATTACTTGGTGAACCAGGGACAAAGAGTGACTGCCCTCTGGTATTCAATGTTGCAAATAAATGCCTGTTAAATGAGAAAAAAAAAGAAAAAAAAAGAATGATTGATCTAACTCAGGTGTATATAAACCCTCTTTGGAGAAATACCTTCCAAACTCAGAACTCCAGTGACCCAAAGACCCCCCCCAACCCACTTCCCAAACTCTGTAATTGGATGAACTTTGTTTGCTCTTAGTGCCATCAAATTAGAGTTTAAAGTCCAACATGAGTTCAGAAGCCAGATTATGTTTCAGAAATAGCAAGTAGCTTGTATTGGACTCATAAAACAGCTAAAACTGAAAACTTTCAAAGTATGCAAAATATGAAAAATAGTTCAAAAGTATTAACCTATTTGAGCATCTTAACATTGACCAAATTCAAGAGCTCTGCCCATGAAGGAAGGGGAGAGCCACCCTGAAAAGGATGTAGGGTTTTCCTCTGGGGGTTTTCTCTCGCCTACAGCATTGAGTCCAGCAACAATCCATAAAGGTGTCCTGTTGGCTCTTTGATCTAATGAAGTTTAGGCTTTGCTATTGCTAAGTAAGCCTATTGAACATAAATGTTGACAGGAAGTGTTGCCATTTTTCAAAATAATTTATTTGAAAGGTAGGATTAGATATGGGGGAGAGAATGAGAGCGAATATACATTTTTCATCTGCTGATGTATTCCCCAAATGTCAGGAGTCAGGAACACCTTTTTTTGGGGTAGCAGGGGCCCGAGTACTTGGGACATTCTTCAACCGCTTCCTCAGGTATTATAGTAGCAGGGGGCTGAATTGGAAGTAGAGCAACCAGGCCATAAACTTGAGCTCCAGTGTAGAGTGCTGGCACCACAGGCAGCAGGTTAGGTAGGTGGCACAACACTGGCCCTGGCAGCATTGCTCTTCATATGTACAGCTCTAGTATTGCTGGCATTTCATTATGGGATTTTCATATAACTTTATATAGACTTCGGGGTAAGCCACTGGTATTACACATTAAATGTTAGTTAATAGGCTGTAGGAAATGAGGAAGTCAGATTCAGAGTTGAAGGAGTTAGGGTTCATTGACCCTGTGACCATTTGAGGTAGAACTAACTTCTTGCAAACATGGAAAATTCAGTTTGCCTTTTCTATATTTTAAAGGTTTGACCTCCATGTAAATTACTTTACTACAGAAACTGGTTGCAATGTACTACATTGTTTATGAATATTGATAAAATAAATATTTAATGACTACATTTTGATGGTAAATACTTCAACCAGCATGGAATTATAGGAATTTTATTTGAATCGGTCTGTGAAACAGCCAGAAAAGGGGGGAAAAAGCCTACTCATGTCCTTTTGAATAACCTTAAAAACATTTCTTTTTCATTATTCATTTGCTCTTGGTTTTGGTTCCTGGCTTAAGCATATTAATTGGAAAATGCAGTGCCTGCCCACTTATTTTATTTTTGCGTTTGAAGGTGTTCGTGATAAGGGTGGTGAAAAGCCACGTTGGAGAAGTTCAGATTTCTATTTCGATCTGCAGGATTATGGGATTTCCTTGCACATGGTAGTGAAGTCTGGGAAAGATCAAATGGCTTTTTGGCCTCACAGTGTGCAAGACTGGTGATGTAATTGTTTTGATAACAGGAGCAGTTTTGAAGTGCCAGCTCTGTGTCACACACTGTGATGCATGCCTGAAAGGCAGGAAGATCTCTCTGATTGTGCTTGATGACCGGTCAGTACAGACTCCTGGAGTTCACTTGGAAATCTTTGTGATCCTGGGACAACATCTTAGTCTCTGTGCTTCAGGTTTCCGTCCTGCATTACTGTTTCAAAGCAGTGCATGACATCAGTACCACATTCCCCCGTCACCTTCCGTGATCTTGGTTGTTACCATTGTGAGGCCAGGGCTCAGGAGCAGGTTTCTGTTGCATTGCGTGTTGGAGCATAGAGTGCCCAGAAAATAGGCTCTTCAGCAGTGTTTGTGCTTGACTTGGCTTGTTTGTTTATAATCTGTGTCAGAACACAGAAAATTCAAGGCTCTGGGGTATTAGATACTAAGAATAGGTATATGGGCTGAGATCTGTGAGCCTCGGCAAGTGCCTTGCCTTGCCTTGACTAATGCCATACAAGGACATGTAAAAATGTTCATGGAAAATCAAATTGGGAAGCAGTTACTTTGGTGCAAAAAGAATTCTACCTGTGTGCAAACTTTTTAAATGATTTATCTGTTTGAAAGTAACAAACACGGGACGAGAGAGAAAGAGAGAGAGGGAGGCAGGAATGCCTATCTACTGATTCATTCCTCAAGTACCTGCAAGAGCCATGTCTGTACCAGGCTTAAGCCAGGAGGTGAAACTCCATCTGAGTCTCCCACATGGGTGACAGGGTCCCAGACTGTGTGTGGAGTGTGGGATTCTCAGTTGGCAGCTTAACTTGCTTTGTTCCCAAACCTGCTGTGCTGCAACCTCTGCTCTTAAAGCACAGTATTTTTTCTTTTTTTAAGATTTATTTATTTTTCTTACAAAGTCAGATATATAGAGAGGAGGAGAGATAAAGAGGAAGATCTTTCGACCGATGATTCACTCCCCAAGTGACCACAGTGGCCGGTGCTGTGCCGATCAGGAGCCAGGAGCCAGGAGCCAGGAATTTCCTCCAGGTCTCTCATGCGGGTGCAGCGTCCCAAAGCATTGGGCCGTCCTCGACTGCTTTCCCAGGCTACAAGCTGGGAGCTGGATGGGAAGCTGGGCTGCCGGGATTAGAACTGCACCCATGTGGGATCCTGGCGTGTTCAAGATGAGGACTTTAGCTGCTAGGCCACTGCGCCGGACCCAAATCACAGTATTTTTCATGATACTTTCCATGACCTTCTTGAAGACCCCTTACATAGCAAGGTTGTTCCAGGACTATTATTCTACAGAAAAGCAGACAGGTGAGTAGTTGTGGTGAACAGGCTGTCATTTGCATAGCCTGATTTGGAGAATGCAAGAAGGTTTTCTACACACATATATTTGAAAATGTGATCTACACGCGTTAGTATACAATTCAGAAGATTCATGGATAGTGCCATGAAAATGAAATCTTCCGTGTTCTCCTTCTCTTTGTCTTAGTATTTGGGTATAGTGTGAGTGCGTATTAGAGGCTGCTGTTGGGGGCTGAGCCCCAGTAAACCAGAACACAGCTGAAAATGAGGTCACTTACGTTGAGGTTCACGGTCTCCAAACTGGAAGTAGTAGGTTGAGTGTCTGAACACACGTGTGTAAGGACACACGTTTGCATGTGGGCCAGTGGCAGAAATCACGAAGCCTGATGTTAACCCAGCCATATGCTTGTGTTTGTTTTCTTCCTCTGTTCATGCCATACATGGAAAGTCACTGAGCTGGATGGTCCGCATTGTGTTTTTTGTGCGTTTTTCTGGTCTGTTTGTAAAACTAACCTCTTTTGCTCATTCCATGGAAACATTCGTCTTTTTAAAAAAATTTAAAACATTTATTTATTCGAGATACAGTGACATAGATATGAAAAGCAGAGAGAAGGAAGGAGAGAAACAGATTTTAAATTATTTGTGTGAAAGTCAGAGAAAGAAGAGACGGAGAGTCTGCCATCTGTTGGCTCACTCCTCAGATGTAAAACCCAGGAGCCTACAGGCCACTATACCCTCCTGAAACACTCTTTTTGAAATTGGATTCTAGAAATCGAAAATAAAAGCCAACTCGCAGCTTTAAATCAAGTTTTAACTTTGTCTTTTGACAGTTGTTTAGGTCTGTTTTGTAAATCACACTTAAACATTTGAACAAGATCTATTTTTATTAGAAAGGCAGAAAAAGAGAGAGGGAGAGAGCACAAAACAGAAAGATGTTTTCCATCTGCTACTTTTGCTTCCCAAACGGTTACTGCAATAGCTGAGGTTGCACCACACCAGGGCTCCATGTGTGTAGCAGGGGCCTAAGAGCGGGGGCTATTTCCCAGTGCTATCCCAGGCTCATTATCTGGAAGCTGCATCAGAAACTAAACAGTCAGGATTTAAATAGGAGCTCACGAAATGCTGGCTTTCTAAGTAATGCTTTAGCCTATTATAGCTGCGCCACGACACCACGCTCCTCAATACATTTTTCCCCCCCAAAAAAACTTTTTAAAATATTTATTTATTTTTATTGGAAAGTCAGATATACAGAGAGGAAGATCTTCTGTTTGATGATTCACTCCCTAAGCGACCAGAATGGCTGGTGCTGTGCCGATCCGGAGCCAGGAGCCAGGAGCTTCTGGGTCTCCCATGCGGGTGTAGGGTCCCAAGGCTTTGGGCCGTCCTTTACTGCTTTCCCAGGCCACAAGCAGGGAGCTGGATGGGAAGCTGGGCTGCCGAGATTAGAACCGGTGCCCATGTGGGATCCTGACACGTTCAAGGCAAGGACTTTAGCCACTAGCTGGACCTTTTTTTTCAAAATTTTAATGCTGTTTTCTTTGGTGAGATGTATTGGCAGAATTTTGTGTGGGAGTTTTGTTGTTGCCTCAGGATTGATTCTTCACTGGAAGTCTACGCCTGTTTAGTATTCTTTCTGCATCAGTAACAATCCTTAATAAAGATGAGAATGTGAAAATTAGTGTCTGTGCTTAAGACATTTTGATAATAAACATGTTGTATAGCAAGGAACGTGTTGGGAATGACCACTGAATACCTTAGAAAAATGAAACCACTGTTCTCTGGAGTCTTCTGATTTTCACTTCTAGAACTTTAGGCACTGCAGCAAAGTTTCTGATTTCTCAAGTAAGTTGACCACATTTTGTCGTCTGCTTAAAATGTGCTCAAACACTTGGATTTGAGGGATTAGTGCCATGGCTCAATGGATTAATACTCTTCCACCTACAAGCAGTGGCATATGGGAGCCGGTTTGTGTTCCAGTTACTCCACTTTCAATCCAGCTCCCTGCTTATGGCCTGGGAAAGCAGTGGAGGATGTCCCAAAACTTTGGGACACTGCGCCTGTGTGGGAGACCCAGAAGAAGCTCCTGGCTCCTGGCTTCGGATTGGCTCAGCTCTGGCAGTTGTGGCCATCTGGGGAGTGAACCAGTGGATGGAAGATCTTTCTGTCTCTGCCTCTCCTTTTCCTTTACTCTGTAAGTCTGAGTATCCAAGAAAAATAGTGTCTGTGTCTTTTTAAACAACTTGAATTTGATAGCCCTTTGGTGAAGTTAGCAGTCTGTGTTTTTTGTCATGGAATCATATGATGATTTCATCCATGGGGTGCTGTGGCTAACTCCCTACCCCCTGCTATTACCCCACTCCCTCTCATCTCCCATTCCCCCTCAGTTTTTGTTTCTGCCTTTGGAGGGAAGCCAGCTCTTCATCTTCGTCTGAGATCTGGGCTGGATGGGCTAACAAATAGTTGATCAGAGTCTGATACAACGGTCAAAATTCTTATTTTTACTTAAATAATATTTTTACTTAAATGGAGTGGGCTGTTGTAGTGCAGCCCTTTAAGCCACTTCCTGGGATTCCTGAATCCTTTATCATAGTCCCTTTTGTGTCTTAGCTGCTCTGCTTCTAATCCTACTGCCTGCTGGTGCTCCTGGGGAGGGAGTAGGTGATGGCCCAAGTACTTTTACGTATTCACATGGAAGACCTGCTATTGGAACCTTTTTGGGTAGTTAACCAGTACATGGAATCTCTCTCTTTCCCCCTCTCCTTGTCTCTCTTTCTCTCTCTTTCTCTTCCCGTGTGTGTGTGTTTTCAAATCAATCTTAGAACCAAAAGCCAGTGTATCTGTCTGTGCAGAGGCTGTCTTCCCTTAGCTAGGGCAGGTAGAAAACCCTCCCCTGGGCCTCTTGGTGCTGATGTAGGAGGGCAGCAACATGCCCTTGTGAGGCTTTATGAGATAGACAGGCTTAAGACTCCTCTTTCTGAACCTGAGAAGAAAGATTTTGTCTTAGTATATTTGTTTTCAAAAACAAGACAGAGGGAGAAAGAGAAAAAAAAAAACTTTCCATTTGTAGTTCAGCCCCTAAATGCTTTCATCAGCTGAGACTGGGCCGAGTCAGAGCCAAGACCCAGAAATTCTGAGCCCTGAACTCCATCCAGATCTGGTGTGTGTGTGGCAGGAGCCCAGTAACTTGGTCCATCTTCTGCATTCTCAGACACATTAGCAGAAACAGGGCAGCCAGGTTTCGAAGCAGGTCTCCAGTACTGGATGCTGAGTGTCTTAGCTGGCAGCTTAATCTGCCCCTGGTATCAGAATGAACTGTTGCTACAGTGAAGGACTGTGTCTGGCACCATGGACACAGGGCACCGGATGAGAAGGTGTCTTTTCCATCCATCAGCCTTACTCTCCCTGTGGTGTCCCACACTTTTGCAACCTAATGGGAAGCTGCGGCTGGCAAAGCAGAATGTTTAATTGGAAGAGTCCCAGTTCCCTAGAGCAGTGAGTGTGGGGCTGGAAGATTTGGGCACTGAGAGAAAATAGCCCAATCATGGGCATGTCACCAGGAGGCCCACGTGTGAGCCATTTGGGTCTGTCTATGGAATGACTGCATTGATTTCCAAAGTGATTGTGTGGATTATGGGAAAAGGTGCCTGAATAAATAGTACCCTTGCAAGCAGAGTGAGACTGCTGTTTCTTCTGTGGTGTTATGGTTGGTTGTCTTTTTTTTTTTTTGCAGGCTGTGGCATTCCCAAGGGAGTGGCTCATTACATGGGGTTTTAAGCAAAGGTCAAATTAAAATTGGTTTGGGGATAACTGTTAATATAGTTAAGTAGATTTTCTTTTTAAGGTTGAATACCTCAGAACCTTTAAGGTACTGTGTATTGAGACTATCTAAATGCAGAAAATTAAACTGTACATTTCCAGAATGCAAGGGGCCTTGAAATACTCTATGGCAAAAAGGGGTGTTATGACAATGATAAGCAAAGAGTTCAAAATTGCCAAAAGAGTTATATACTTAACATTTAATTCTATTTTTATGAACTTTTTCAAGTACCCTTGAAATTGACCACGAACCTCCCTCCAAACCCACCCCTCCAGTTTTAGCTCACTAACTTGTTTTCTAGTTACACGGTTAGACAGTCTTTGCCTTCAATGTTTTTCTTGCTGTCTTTTATTTTTCAACTGTCAATAGAACAGTTTTACAGTTTGAAACTTGCAGTTACATTGGTTGTGGTGGGTCTAATACCCCCTCACGTCTCTGTAATGTATTGGCTTTATTGTGTTACACCCTTCGGGATCTCTGTTGCCGTCGTGTGAGTTACTCTGCTTGTTTCTCGGATGCCGGTGTTTCTCCTTGCCAGGCTTGCTGTGAAATAGACTGCTTATGTCAGTGACTCCTGGAGCAGTAAGCTGTGTAGACACGTGCTGTGTGCTAGCGTCTGGTGTTCTCCTGGGACACAGTGGGTCTCCAGGATCGACATGTCCCACATTGCCTGTCTTTATCCAGCATGCCCTCTTCCACCTGACGTTGCTCATCCTGATGGATGTCTCCGTCCCTGCTCTGCTCCCTGGATGCCTAGTCCTCAGGAATTATTTTCACTTTTTAAAAAATATTTATTATTTTTATTTAAGAGGCAGATAGTTTTCTTTTAAATTTTTTATTTTTTGTGTTACAGTTCCTTAGGCTCAGGGATTTCCGCTACCACCCTCCTGCACGCCTGCCCCACCAGTGTTTTCCCTTATATTGTAACAATAGTTTAGACCCTCATAGCAGTCACAGGTCCATTGCTCTTCTATTTATGTGTATCTTGACATTGTAAGTAGAGAGAATAGTATAAAGTAGGCCCCTAAAACGAAAGGAGGGGCAAGCAGGATACTCCATTTCAGAATCTTTCCCCTTAGGTGTTAGCTAGCTCACACTGTGTGGACCTGCCTAAGTGGTAGAGCATGCCCTCAGATCCCCACTCTGGTGGCACTTCTTACCTCTCTGAGTTCCTTTTTAATGCTGTTGCATTTCCCCTCGATGGTAGACTTACTGTTCAGTATAGGAATAAAAGAGAGAAGACTAAAACACTCTGCAAGAGAAAACGCAGATTTATTTGCCTTAAGAAACAGAAGAAACTTTTTCAGGTGGCACATGAGGCCAGAACTTGGAATCGGTTGCCTCCATGAGATATTGTTCATGTTACTTTTTGTCTTCCTCTTCCCTAATTTGGGACCTGCTGGCCCTTTATAGAATGTACACAATAGGGGTTGTATTTGAATTGGCTCCCTGCTTCTGTGGGGCACGTCGGTAGCTGAATTCACACTTGCCCCATCTGTGGTCAGGAAGGGTCAGTAGTTGGTTTAAATTTCCCATACCCTCACCTTAGGTGCAGTATTGCCCCCTCTTCCTCTCTTTGGTGTATTCTAAATTGTGTTTTCTCACACTTCATTTTTCTTCAGAGGGGTGGAATTTTTGTAAAATTTGCCCGAAGTCCACTCTTTTTCTCTAAACCCTGCCTTCGGGACCTCTTTTCCTTATAATGATAGACCAGGTGGGAATATTTCGCAATGTCTTTCTTTTTTCTCTAGCAACCCTGAAAAGCTGTAGTGCTTGCTGTTCTTATTTCATATAAATGAACAAGATACAAGGTCACGAGCTAATAGATGGCAGGGTAAAGATTGCCCAGCAAGTCTTCACCCCCTCCATCACTGAAGCTTACCTCTCGGTTATCAGCTCCTGGAGCTGCCATCTGGATATCACAAAGCCTCAATTGCTCTTTATGTGTCAGGTTCTGCATTTGCTGTTAGTTTGCAACAGTTATTAAAATGCAATCATGCCACATAAAATTTTGTTTTAGGTGCATAAAAGACAAATCATTAGAATTAAACTTTCTGCATTCTGCTTAGGTGCTCGGCTTTTCCCCAGTATTAAACGAGAGTGGAGCGTGATCAGGCTGCCGGGACCCAACGTGTGAAATGGTCCCTTGTGCAGGGGTCCTTTTGTCCATGGGTGCTGTGATGAGCTGTGTGTCATCACAGTGCCCTTTTCAAACGAATGACAATATTTCTTCCAGCAGTTCCCTGGAGGAAAATGAATGTCATGCATCCTGCACCATGGTATAAATTTCTCTTTACAGGGATTATTTTTAAAGTTTTCAGTTTATGTTCATCCAGTTTTCAGAAAACTGGCCTTGAATTTAACTTCTGCTTTGTGTCATTCATACAGATGTTGCCTAGGAGATTTTTCCTTTCTTTTCATGAAAGAAACTCAAATTTGCTGCCAGAGAAGAGGCGACTAATTTGATTTGAAAGATTTGGTGTGTTTTTCAGTGTTGTTGTGACATTTTTCTGTAGGATATTGGGGAGGGCAGTATAATTTAATCCTCCAGATTGTGCTTACCTATAAATGAAGATTTTTTTTGGCAGTGGAAATGTGGAGAAAAGGGACATTCTCAATAGTGTTGCCACTGATTTTTCTAATATAAGCTTACGAGTTAGCCATTCCTTAGTGGTATTTTATTCATCATCCAGAACAAAATCTCTTCCTAAACCCAGGGAATGGACTTCGGCTTCCACAGACAGCAATTCTTATTCTGCACAGAGAACATTTGAAATGTCAGAGAGGGTGTCTCGTGAATTTTCCCCAGTGAAGGTCACTCATTTACTACTCTCCAACTCATTTCTTGGGTCTGCCAGTGTGACAGGCTGACCTGCAAGATGGAGTTAGCTCGTGCGTTCAAAACTGCCATAAAGAGGCTATGAGGCGCTTAAAGGTAACTTCCATTAAACGCAAATGCATTCTTAATTATTAGGTGTTATAAGATTGTTAGAGCTTGAGTGGATTGCCTGAAATGAAGTCTGCCTCCTGTAGGCTTCCAACTGTATTGCTCAGAACTTGGCTTTACTTGTTGGAACTGGAGGGGTTGGAAGAAGTTGAGGGCTGTGTCTGTACACTGACACCTGACTGATACTTGACCCATTATGCTGGTAGCAGATGTGCAAGTAGGTTTTTATTGTTTGTTTGTTTTTGATATTTACTTGTTTGGAAAGCGGAGAGAGAGAGAGAGAGGCAGAAAGACACACATGTGCACATACAGAGGAAGGGAGAGATCTGGTCCATACCCTGAAATTACCACAAAGCTGGGACTGAGATAAGTGAAAGCTAAGAGCTTGATACTCTTTCCTCGTCTTTGGTGGCAAGGCACTTGGGTCATCTTATGCCACTGTCCCACGTGTATGCAGGGAGCTGGATCGGAGGTGGGCTAGCTGGGGCTCTGAAATGGGATGCCAGTGTTGTCACAACACCAGCCCCAAGCAGAGGTTACAGAGCACCTTCCCACACTTTCTCTGTCTCCCCGCAGTGCTGGAAGGTCAGATGTTGTGTTTCAATGAATGGCATTTCTCCTTTACTCAGTGTCACAAGCACATTCAAAGTGGAAGTTGGGGAAAAACAAACAAAAAACAATGAAATCAGCTTGTTTCACACTGGTAATGAGTGTGGGCAACATGGGTGATAAAAAAATAAATATTTTCCATTGTTTGAATATTATGAATGATTTCCTCTGGTGGTATGTTTTAAGTATGTGAAATATTTGCCTGGAGTTAGGTGAGCCATTAATAACTTTAGAAAAAATATTTTTTTTTCTCCTGAGTTTGTAAATTAAAGGAATAATCCCTTGGCTATTGTATTCCTGCACTGTTTTAATTTTGTTCATCCCATAGAGATGATTCTTGGAACCCAGAATTGCTTCTGCTACCTTGGAGACTCACTGAAGTGAGTGGATGAGGGGACATATTTACCCACATACATGAATGTAAGCCTACGTCTGGAAAATGGACTAAAGGGCACTTTTATGGTTTTATTTTTTAGGGATTTGCTTTTTAATTTGAAAGAGCAACAGAAGGAGATCTTCTGTCACTTGTTCACTCCCCAAAAGTCTATAGCAGTCGGGGATGGGCACTCTGAAGTCAGGGCTACATTCGGGACTCTCACATGGGTGGCAGGGCCCAAGCACTTGGGACATTTTCTGCTGCTTTCCTAGGCACATATCCAAGGAGCTAAATTGGAAGCAGAGCATCCAGGACTCAAATTGATACCTGTATGGGTTACTCATTTCACCATCACATAGCCCTGGATTTTGTCCTTTTTTTTTTTTTTTCTCCAAGATTTTATTTATTAAAAAGGCAGAGTTATAGACAGGGAAAGAGGGAAGGAAGGAGGAGGGAGGGAAGAGAGAATGATGGGTCTTATAGTCACGTCCCAGATGGCCTCTGCAGCCAGATTTGTACCAAGCTGAAGCCAAGCGCCTGGAGCTCCGTCTGTGTCTCTCCAAGTACCTGGGCTGTCTTCTGCCTCCCCAGGCACACCAACAGGGAGCTGCGCGGAAAGCAGAACAGCTGACACTAACGAGTGCCGCAAGCCAGTGGCAACCCAACTTACTGTGCACCGGGAAAAGTCACTGGTCTTGAGTGACTTTTCTAAAACTGCATTTAATCTTACTCCTCTTAAAACTCTGCGAGAGTGAGTCTAAACTCTAGCCTTGACTTCCAAGCACCTGAATAATGATCTCGTCCATACCCGTTCAGTCTTCCATTGTCATCTCATCCTTCCCTGCCAAGGACCATGAGATTCTCTGGCCTCGGCCCACCATGCTTCCCCTCACCTGCTTACACCCTTTGTATCTTCAGGTCCCTGCACCGGTTCCGTTTCCTTCTGGGGTCCATCAGTGTGAGGTTGACTTGGATAATTCATCACGTGTGCTTTATTCCCTTCATAGCACTCTAATCACGTGCCTCAGTTATGTGTTTGTGACTTTCATCCCTGCCTCCTCTTTTAGGAACAGAGGTTTTCTGATGGCAGAGAACATGTCTGTGCTCTGTACTTCTAGTTCTGGTTATCAAATACCATGGCTGCCACATAGAAACACAGTGGAAAATTGTTGAATGAGTGGACAGTGTTGTAAGTTCTGCGTCTGCTCTTGGTAGGAGCATGTTTTCATTTATTCTGTGGCTGTAGCAGAATACCTCAGGCTGCTCATTTATAATGGAGATAAATTTATTTCTTACTGTTTTGGAAGCCGGAGAGCCTAAGAACAAGGGGCGGCTTCTGGTGAGAGAGCCTAGAGCAGGCAGGGATGAAAGTTCTATTTTTTTTTTTTTTTTACATCAAAATAAGCTCACACTTTAAATTGTATTTTTTACAAACTTTTACTAAATGCCATCATGTGCCTCCTGAAAAATACAAGTAGGAAGTGCAGTGCTCTGCCTCTGAGCAGTTCTGTCACCCTGAACATTCACTTACAGTTCCTTACCTTTTTTTGAGCCTTAATTTTCTCTGAATTAAGTCTGTGCAATGGGTTTCTACCAGTGTCTTTGCTTGTTGATAGAACTGAATGAGGTAATGTTCATCATGTATGTAGGTCAATTTCTGGAACTTTCTTGCCGTTCAATTATGTTCGCTGGTGTTTATTTTGGTTTAAAAATATAAGAATTTGTCTGGAGACCCCAGAAGAATTAATTCTAAATTGAAAACTGATACGATCCAGTTTCTAAATAATCTGAAAAGTGAAATGCCTCTTCGCTGGTGGGACCGATGATCATTTTGTACTAGTGGCTTTTTAAAATTAAAAAAAAAAAAAGATTTATTTTTATGGAAAGGCAGTTATACAGATATACAGAGAGGAGAAGAGACAGAGAGGAAGATCTTCCATCCATTTATTCAGTCCCCAAGCCACTGCAGTGGTCGGTGCTGAGCTGATCTGAAGCCCGGAGCCAGGAGCCTCTTCCAGGTCTCTCATGTGGGTGCAGGGTCCCAAGGCTTTGGGCTGTCCTCCACTGCCTTCCCAGGCCACAAGCAGGGAGCTGGATGGGAAGCTATGCTGCTGGGACACGACCTGGTGCCATATGGGATCCCAGTGCGTGCAAGGCGAGGACTTCAGCCACTTAGGCTACTGTGCCTGGCCCAAGTTTTTTTTTTTTTTTTTTTTTTTTTTAAGATTTATTTTGTTGAATGAGGAGAAGCAGAGAAAGGGAGGGTAGGAGTGTGGGCGGGGGAGAGAGCGAGTGAGCGAGCAAAAGAAAGATATATCTTTAGTATGCTGGTTCACTCCTCAGATGGCCACAGTGTTCAAGGTTGGGCTGGCCGAATCCTGGAGCCTGCAGCTTCTTCTGGGTCTCGTACCTGGTGCAGCAGGGACCCAAATGCCTGGACCATTCTGCTGCTTTTCTTTTTCCAGGCACATGAGCAGGCGGGTGGATTGGGCGTGGAACAGTCAGGACATCCAGCATCAGAGGAGGCAGCTTTACTGTCTTTGCTACAGTGCTGGCCCCAGTGGGTAGTTTAAACAGTTGCTGCTCCCTATGCTTCTGGGGTTGGTGCTCTTGGGGGTCTGCTGCCCGTGCGCATAGTCTGAAGATTTCTAGGAGGAAGATCTCCAGCGTTGTGTCTCCTGACTGGGAAACTTTACACACTTTTCTATTTAATGAAGTTAGTGAAGTTCCACATCCCATCAGCACAGTCTTTGCAGTAACTGCATCATCCTTACCCTCGGTCCCGGTTTGTCATTTGCTTTTTCATTCTTTAAAATAGAAAACAATATTTTGGTGTCAGAAGCCACAGGAGAGGTTTTTGTGTGTGGTAGTTCCAACTCTTTATTTTGATGAGTGATTCATTGACTGAAAAGAAGAAAAAGAAGGTTTTGGGGATGGGATTTGGATCTTGATTTCCAGTTAACCGGCTTGTAGTTGAGTTTGTTCCTTTCTGTTTCTTTAAAAATTGTGTCTGTGGAACAGGGTCTCCTGGCCCAAGCAGATTATAAGGTAAATTTATGGAGCAGAAGCAGCATGTTGTAATTTACGAATTGTGCCAGTAGGAGATTTTTCTGGTTCTTCCTTTTGTAAATTGCTTGTCTCTTTCTGTCACTGTTGAGTGATTCACAATTGAAGTTTAAAATACATGCACAAACACATTTGAAAGGGACGGCAGGGTGCTTGGGCCCTTTTCCTTTCTATCATTTTTTTGGTCTCCTACCAGTTTCATTCTAGATATATAATTTTTTTTTTTAAGATCTATTTTATGTTTATTTGAAAGAGTTGCAGAGAGGCTAGGCGGAGAGAGAGAGGGAGGGAGGGAGGGAAAAAGGGAGTGAGTGAGAGAATTTGTTTATTCATTGGTTCACTCCCCAAATAGCCACAATGGCTGGAGCTGGAGCTGAGTCAATTTGAAGCCAAGTGCAAAAAGCCTCCTCTGGTTTTCCCACCTGATATAGGGGCTCAAGAAATTGAGGCGTGCTCCGCTGCTTTCCCAGGACATGAGCAGGGAGCTGGACCAGAAGTGGAGCAGCTGGGACACCAGTCATTGTCCGTTTGGGATACCATTACTGCAGGCATAGACTTAGCAAGCTATGTCACAATATTGGCCCCTATTCTTGATATGTTTTTATTTTTCTTACCCTTTCTACTTCACCATTAACTAAATGTAGCTTATATTTGTTCCCTTGAACTTATAAAAAGCAAATCATTTATTTGAGACACATAGAGTGCTTCCTTCTGCCAGTTCACTCCCCAAATGCCCACAGGTGTAACCTCAACCCAGGTCTCCCACATGGACGGCAGAAACCCATTAATCACTGTTGCTTCTCACTGTTGCTTAGCAACATCCAGAGTAGTTGGAGGCCTTACTCTAGAATCCCCCCAACCTGACTGCACTCAAAAAAAGCACTCACATCGGGGGAAGGGGGGTGGGGGGTTGCCGGTGGAAAGAAAGTTGTGTCCATTGAAAGCACGGAGCAAAGATCTGGGCAATTGCTGCTCAATTCCTGGGCTCCTCAAGGGGAAGGGCTGAAGATTCTTACAGATTGGGACTGGGAGGTGCATGATCAGCTCGTGTCCAGGTTCCTGGTTGGTCATTGGAGCTCATGAACTCCTTTAGATGCTGTGCTCTTTCGGGAATTTGTGATGAGCTTACAGGCTCCTGTTGGCTTAAAGGTTATGTGAAGATGGCAGTCACATTGTGCTTGGAACTTGAAGTCACTCCATAAACCACCCCAGGACAGCAGTCGCCATTTTCTCATCTATTGGGGAAGCAAATGACTCCTTGAGTTCTGTAATTAACACCTTTTAGGACCAACTGGATCACTCCCTCAAGTCAGTGAAATCCTTTTGACAAAGGACACACAAGGACATTGTGGGCTAGGGGAGACAGATAAGAGGCTGTGGCTTGCCATTATATCATATCATATATCATATCATATATCATATCATATCATAGGGACAGTTTCATCAGGACCTGCAGTATTAGGAAACTGGAGCCAGGTACTCCGATGTAGGCTTAATACCTGATCCTAGTTTACATTTTTTTGATTACCTCTCATGCGCTCGTTTCTGGCAAACCTGCAGTTTTTGACTAATCGTTGTAACCAACTGCTGGATTGGGCCTCACAACATCCTGCACTTCTATAATGGGAAGGCTCATTTTGGCTGCCGCTCGTGCCATCCACGGGGTAGCTAGGATCCTGCTACATCCCTGCTGGAGGTGAAGAGGTCTGCCGCAGGCTGTGGCTCAGGAGTTTCCTTACAGCGTGCGAGGCAGGGATTTCCTAACTGGGCAGTACTCAGCCCCAAGCAGCTCCAGACAAACAGATTGATGTTTCTGAAAGTGAGTCCGTTTGAAGGCCCTGAACTTGAGCCTGAAAGCTGAGAGTTAGCAGCACCAGTACTCACACTTCTGTTCTTTCTTCAGTGCTGGATGATATATTCTCCACTCTATATTCAAAGGATGATCATTTTCCTGTTTATTTAGCATGTTGCCACACTGAAGGAGAAGTTCACATACTGGCATTGTTGCATTTACGCTGAAACAGGAAAGTAGTAGTATTATTTCTCCTAAATGGGATTCCATTTAGTCTTTTTTTTTTTTTTTTTTTTTAGATTTATTTATTTTTATTGGGAAGTCCGATATACAGAGAGGAGAAGAAACAGAGAGGAAGATCTTCCATCCACTGAGTCACTGCCCGAGTGGCTGCAATGGCCAGAGCTGACCAAGACACAGAAGCTTCTTCCGGGTCTCCCACATGGGTACAGGGTCCCAAGACTTTGGGCCATCCTCGACTGCTTTCCCAGGCGACAAGCAGGGAGCTGGATGGGAAGCAGGGCTGCCAGGATTAGTACTGGTACCCATATGGGATCCTGGGCATGCAAGGTGAGGACTCTAGGCTACAGGGCTGGGCCCCCATTTAGTCTTTTTTTCTTTTTTTTTTTCCATCCACTGCCTCACTTCCCAAGTGGCTGCAATGGCTGGAGCTTCGCCAATCCGAAGCCAGGAGTGCAGAGCCTCCTCCGGGTCTCCCCTGCGGGTACAGGGTCCCAAGGCTTTGGGCCATCCTCAACTGCTTTCGCAGGCCACAAGCAGGCATCTGGATGGGAAGCTGGACTGCCGGCATTAGAACTGGCCACCGATAAGGGCATGCAAGCTGAGGACTTCAGCTGCTAGGCTACTGCGCCAGGCCCAGTTTTTTTTTTTTTTTTTTGAAATAGCATGGTGCGATTAAAGTGACTTCTTTATCGCAGCCTGTTGAAATCGAGCAGATCTTTCATTTGATGACACTCGGCATTGGGGCAGATTGAGTTATATCTGTTTTTTCATCTACACCTACGCTTTTATTTGAAGCCCGGTATTTCCTAGGTAACGTGACTAAGGTAGATTTATGGGTGGCAATTTGCATACAGAGCAATCCTGGCGAAAACTAAAACATTACAAGCACTAGCTTTTGGTCTGCCACAGCCCACTGAGCATCTGCCTTCACTGCCGCAGTGTAACGAGAGAGAAATATACTTTCCTCTGCATTTACGGATAATTGCTTGTTTGTATTCCAGAGCCGTCATTCCTGTTGAGAGCTCGAAACGAGGCTTAAGAGGCCCTTCACGTCTAGCTGCATATGGCATTTGTAGCAGCCTGTTACGTTTAAGTAAGGGGGCAAGCCCTTCCTGTTGTGGATAGGATAACGCAGACGTCAGGGTACATCATTGGGTCATAGTCTAGGCCTGATTACTTCCTCTTAATGTTGGTTTTAAGCAGACTGATTGTGCACAAGTAGTCCATGAAATTCCCCTTTAAAAAATGTTGAAGTTATAGCTTAGGTAAAGCTTTTGTTTTTTTGGCTCTACTTTTTTATTGTTATCATAATTTTCTATGATACAGTGTTATAGGGATTCCCCGCCCCCATCCAATTTCCTTGCTTCCTTCCCCTTCTCCCTCCTGCAGCTATTTCCCCCCATATTATTACAATAGTATAATCCTTCAGCAGCAATCACAAGTGTGCCATTCTGCTATTTGAGAGTGTCATGGTATTGTAGGTGTAGGCAATGATGGCGAATCTAGCATGTAATCAAGGCGTAGTCAGTAGTTTCATTGGGAGTCTTTTCATTCAGGAATTGAGATCCGCACTGCAGTGTGTCCTCACATGCCGATGTGCTAGTCTCCATTATACAGTTCATCTATGAGAATATATGCATGTTTACCTATGTATCTATTTGTTTTATATTTTGTATGGAGGTTGCCTTTTATCAGAGAGACATGATATTTGTCCTCTTGGGATTGGCTTATTTCATGGTATAATGGTATATGGCCTCCAGTTGGGACCATTTTGTTGCAAAAGATGTAATCTTACTGGAGTTAGGGGGAACCTCAGTGTGGTTTTTATTTGCATTTCTCTAATACATAGGGAGCCTGAGCATTTTTTCATGTCTGTCAGCCATCTGAATTTGCTCCTTTGGAAAAATGCCTGCCGATTTCCTTCTCCTGTTTTTTCACAGGGGTGCTTTTTTGGCTGTTGTTAGGTTTCTGAAACTCTGAATCCTGGATATTCGTCCGCTATTGGTTGTGTAAGTTCTTCCTGAAACATTTGGTGGAATTCAGCAGTGAAGCCATTCAGTCTTGGGTTTTCTTTGTTGGAGTGGATTTAAATGCTGATTCAATCTCCATTCTGGTTATAGGTCAATTTTGATTTTCAATTGCCCTGTGATTCAGCTTTGGTAAATTGTATGTGTCCGGAAATCTATCCATTTCTTCTAGGTCTTCTGGTTTTGTTGGTGTATATTTTATTGTAATAGTTCCTAATTATTCTATGTGTGTATGAGACATCTGTTGTTATATTTTCTTTCTCATTGCTGATTCTATTGATTGTACCATCTCTCTTTTTTAGTTTTTTTGATTAGTTTGGCTAGTGGGATATCTATTTTTGTTGATTTTCTCAAAGAGTTAGCTCTTTGATTCATTGATCTTACGTATTGCTCTTTTGGTCTATATTTGTTTTGTTTCCTTCCTTATTTTACTTATTTTTTTTTTTTTTGTTAATCTTGGGATTATTTTGCTGTTGATTTTCTAGCTCCTATTGATATATGGTACTTCGTTTACTTTTAGGATATTTTTACTTGTTGGCCTCCAGTTTCACTCCTTGATGGTCTAAGAAGATACGTGTTATGATTTATATATTTTTAAAAACTTTGCTGAGGCTTGTTTTGTGGCCTATAATATGCCCAATCATGGAGAAGGTTCCTTGTACTGATGAAAAATAAGTGCATTCTGTGACTGTCAGATGAAAGGTTTTGTAGGTATCAATTACATCCTTTTGTCCTGTTGTCTGGGTGCACTCTGTGTTTCCTCGCTGAGTTTCTGTCTCGTCGATCTATTGATGTTAGTTGTCTGTTAAAGGCTCCTACTATTGAATTGGAGCTATTTGAGAGTGTTTCTCCCTTAAACTCCATTAATATTTGTTTCACGTAGCTATGTGCCCTGACATTTGGTGCATATAGATTTATTATCATGATTTCCTCTTGCTGAATGGATCCTTTAATCATTATGTGGTATGCTTCTTCATCTCTTAATACTTTTCATGTCAAAGTCTATATTAGCTGATATTAGAATGCCTAAACCAGCTCGTTTTTTCTTTCCATTAGCCTGGAATATCCTTTTCCATCATTGCACTTTCAGTGTCTGCATTTCATTGTTGGTGAGCTTTGTCTCCTCTAGGTGACAGATAGATGGGTCCTATATTTTGATCCAGTCTGCTAATCTATGTCTTTTGATTGATGAGTTTAAGCCGGTTACATTCAGAGCTAATTTTGGCAGGCAGTGATTTGGTCCTGTCATTTTAGCAATGGGTTTCTCATTGTTTGATTTAGGTTTCTATATGGGTTTATTGAGCTGTTCTGTACATTGACCTTTGGTTTTAGTAGGTGTTATTCTCTTTCTCTGTCCTAGCTTATCTTTAAGCAACATTTGTAGGGCAGATCTTGGAGAGGTGATCTGTCGAAGTTTTTGTTTGCTTTGGAAGTCTTTTATTTCATTTTCAAATACAAAGGAATGTTTTTCTGGGTGTGTTATTCTGGGCTGACAGTTTCTTCTTTTTGCTGGAATCTGTTGGCAATTAGATCTAGGGGAAACCTAGAACAATTTTGGGTGAACCCGTGAGATGCCAAGTTGGTATTTTCCCAGTGGGGCCAGAGCAGTGTTTAGGTGGAAGTGAGTTCTGCCCTGTCTTAGCACAGACACAGCTTGCTGCTGTTTTTCCCCCGGGGACTTTGCTGCAGGACTCAAAATGGCACCCATGTGGCACTGTTGATGGTCTGGGCCATGAAATCCCTACCCCCAATCCCCGTACCTACACTTGTGATTGGATTAAAAAATCAGCAGGGCCTGCACTGTTGTGGCTGGACTCATTTCCTGCTTTCTTGGTAAACTCCCCTTTGTCCCTGACTGCTGCTGGTGGAACTGTACTTGCTGTTCGCTGCAGCACGGTTCCACCATCTCTGATCCTCACCCATCTTCAAGTGTCTCTCTGCTAGCGTCTTGGGATTGTGCTCTCTCTACTTCATCTCTGCTGATCCTTCTCCATCCATGTGAATGTGTCTTCACCCTAGTTTGCCATCTTGCTCTCCCCTAGGTTATATCCTTCTGGTGTGCCCTGGCTGAGCTTACTGGCACTGGCTTGGTATCCCGGATGGATATGTCGACTTGTATGCAGGCCTGTGTTTAGAGCATGCGGAATGCCCCTTTGAGTGTGGGTGGACGTGTTGTCTCAAATGGAACTGTTGATGTGCTTTGTATGTTGTTCTCTGTCTTGTTGGTTTGCTTTGATGATACTGATAACATTGTTACTTGGAGACTATCATCAGCGGCTGCTGTAACAGTTCACTTCCAAGCTCTCAGTGGTGCATAGAGGAAAGATTGTTTTTCTCAGCTTAGGCACATTAGGTCAGGTGATCCCAGGGCAGCCGTGTCCTCCAGAGAGTGACTGAGCGATCTAGACTGCTGCTGCCTTCTGATTTCCCAGCACAGGTGACTTTCAGGTCACTGCAGGGAACAGGAAGTGTACTAGAGGCTTGGTTTTTCATATCCGCTTGAAGTCTTCACACATTCGCGGAGAGAACTGAGATGTTGGAGAAATTCTGTGTTGTTACACATATTTTAATGTTTCATGGACATTTACGCCTCAATTTGTGATGAATGAACCAATCATACCTTAAAATATTGAGAATATTTTGAGTATACCTAGCCTACCAAATGTCATAGCTTAGCCTAGCTTACCTTAACTGTGCTCACACTCTTTATATTAACTTACTATTGGGCAGAATCTCCTAATGCAGAAACCATTTTATAGTCCAGTGTTGAGTATCATGAAATCCATCAAATACTGTACTGAGATTTTGAAAAACAGAATGGTTGAGGAAGTATGCTTTTGCAACATCAGACCTTTGAGAAATAGCAAATTGAATCATTCTAAGCCAGCGACCATGTGTGCTTCATGCGCCCAGTCTCCTGTTTGATAGGCATTTGGGGCATTTCCAGCCTGTGCTTTTTGTTCTGCACAGTATCACCTAGAAGATCCTGTTATGTGTATCTACTAGATGCTTTGTGGGAATAGATAATCAAGAAGTAGACTTCCTTGGTCAGAGGATGTGGGTGTTCTGTTTTCAGAAATGCTGCCAAACTGTGTTTGAAGGTGTTTGCACCAGTGTCTTACTTGGGTGGGTATTGTATGCCAAGCCTGTTTTACCTTCCCCTCAACAGTGACAGGATCAAGCTTTAATCCCCTTACTCCCCACCTTTGCTAACAGTCCCTTCATCACTTGAGACAGAATGACTTCTCTTGGGTGTTTGAATTTGGGTTCTCCTGGTTAGCTGTGAGTATCGGGTCCTAATCCTCCTGAGTGCTTCCTTCTGACTGAGGCTGAACTGCTGAGCACAGTGAGGCTGAAGCCGGAGGAGCAAGTGCAGAGCCAGCGGGAGGGCAGGTGTGCTCATGGATTTTCCTTTGAGGGGCGCCCTGCTCACATCTTTCTCTGTGCCCTTTATTGATTTGTCTCCCTGTGGTGCTATTTCTGTAGTCTCTACACCTCTAATTTTAAAACCATGGGGATAAGGATGATTTCTCAGTCGTGTCATTTTATTCTGGGTAGCTGTCTAATTCTGTGTTTTGAGTTTTCTTGTGAATTTTTGCCCGCTTAGTCATTGTCTTTTTATCTCTTGGTTCTCTTTGTCCCTCTCCTCATTTTTCATTCTTTTTCTTCTGAGTTTGCTCCCTTGTTCCCACAGGCCCTTAAATCTTGATGTGCTGCTTTTCTTTTAAGTTGGCTTTTCGCCTTTCTTTCCAAACTTAGAAACACTTGCTCTGTCAAAGGCAGGCAGATGGGAAGGGAGTGGCACAGGTCATTCTGAGTCCATGGGGCGCTGAGCCTAGGAGCCCAGCTGCCCCAGCTGATTTGAGTATGAGGCTGCTCTAAGATGCTCACTTTGCCAAAATCCCTATGAAGAAAAGGAAAGAGAGCGGAAGTTAGTCCAGTTTTTATCCTGCCCCTGGCTCCCTGTTAAGACCCCCGTGTAAGGCCATTCCTCTACTTAGGTTCACAGAGATGTGACCACTGAGTACCTCATGAATTCTTGGAACCCCAGTATATGAAACATGGGATAATAAATTTGCCTGCTCATTTAATACATTTTAGTAAGGGGAAGATAATTAGTTGTGGGAGTTGTTAGAGCCAGTGGAAGGCACACAGGGTGGAGAGGTGACACAGATTGATAACTTCAGGTGTCCATGCAAGCCAGTGGTGGAAGTGGAGGTCACAGCCGGGGCTGTGGTGAGAGCTGGGATAATTGAAGGAAGGATTGTGCAAAGGCACCAGGCCTGTCAGAGGAGTTGGCAGCTGTTGTCAGAGATCCGCCATAGCCTGCCATCTGACCCCACTGTCCAGCTTCTGAAGTCCCATGAGGCAAGGAGCGTGAGGAATGTAGCTAAGGGGAAAGAACAAATACAGTCCTGCCTCTGTCTCCACCATTTTCTTTTGGGAGGCTTTGGTCACCTGTGGTCAACCATGATCTCAAAATGTTAACTGGGGAATTACAGAAACGATGTCTGTGGTTCAAATAAATTTCATTAGAGCACATTGTTCAACTTGTTCTGTTTGTTATTAGCTGCTGATGATCTCTTACATGTCCTGTATCATAAGTTAAACTTTATCACAGGTCTGTATTAAAGGAACAAACAACATAAGTAGCTTTTGGTGTACTGCCCATGGTTTTAAGTAGACCCTGGAGCCTGGAAATGGAAGCCCTGTGGATAAGGGAGTCTCCTCTACCTGTCAGAAACAAGATATATTTTTTTGAAGATTTATTTATTTATTTAAAAGTCGTATTTGTGGCAGAGACACATAACTCTTCTATTTACTGGTCCACTCCACAAATGGCTGGAGTGGCCAGGGCCAAGTCAGGCCCAAACCAAGGGCAAGGAGCTTCATCTGGCTCTCCTACATAGGTGGCAGAGAACACATGGACCATTTTTTTTTTTTTACCTCTTTTCCAAGACCAAGAGGGAGGGAGTGGGATTGAAGTGCAGCAGCCAGGACTCAAACTGGCACCTATAAGGGATCATAGGCAGCCACTTTGCCCGCTGTGCCACAGTGCCAGCCCCAAGGGACAGATAAACATTCAACTCCCATTTTAAGGATGTTTAAACATTTGTTTTTGTTTATTTGAAAGGCAGAAAGTGGAGTGGGCAGGAGGACAAGAAGAAAGAGAAAAAGAGATCTGTCTGTTAGTTTACTAACCAAATGCTCAAAATAGCTAGGGCTAAGGCAGGCAGAAGCTGGGAACTGAGAAGGCAATTTGAGCTCTCAGTTGAGTGTCAGGGACTCGCTCCCTCGGGTTGTCATGTGCTATCTCCAAAGGTACACACTAAGAAAGCTGAAATCAGGAGAGGAGCTGGTTCTCCTACCTGGGCACCCCGTCTCAGAATCAGAGCGTCCCGAGTGGCGTTTTAATTACTGTGCCTGTCCCTAAAGTAAGATTTTACTTCTTATTTTTCATGAAGATTTTTAAATTTAAAGAAGGAGTTAAAGATAGAGGCAGAAAGATAGATAGATAATCTTTATCTGCTCATTCACTCCCTAGATGATTATAATGTCTGGGGCTGGGCCAAGCCAAAGCCAGGTGCCAGGAGTTTCATTTGAGTCTCCCACATGGATGCAGAACACCAAGCAGTTGGGCCAGTCTTCTGCTGGTGTATTAGCAGGGAGTTAGATTGGCAGTGGAGCAGCTAGGACTAGAACCTGCACCATATGGGATGCTGGCATTGCAGGCAGCAGCTGAACCCACTATTACTGGCCCCTGAACTAGGCCTTTGACAGGAGTAAAGATGTCCTTCTACCCTGTGGTACCTAGGGACCACACCTGTTCACATCTCCACGTCCTTTCTTGCCCAAATCTGCAGGAGTTATGTTTTTTTCTTCACATGCTCTGCCAGAATTTTATGAATAGGCTGTTCTTGGTAAACTTTGGTCTTCTAGTGACAGGGACAGTATCTACTTTAGCTTTTTTAATATACATTTATTTTAATTTTAAAGGCAGTTTTCATAGAGAGAAGGAGAGATACAGAACTCTTCCTTCATTGGTTCATTCCCCAAATGGCACAGTAGCTGGAGATGAGCCCACCTGAACCTGGGAGCCAGGAATTTCCTTCAAATTTTCCATGTGAGTGCAGAGTTCGAAGGACTTGGGCCATTCTCTGCTGCTTTCCCAGATCATTAGCAAGGAGCTGGATTAAAAGTGGAGCAGCCAGGAAAAGAACTGGTGCCCCAGGACTGGTGCGATAACTCAGCTGGCTATTCCTCTGCCTGCAAACATTGGCATCCTGTATGGGTGCCTGTTCAAGTCCAGGTCACTCCACTTCTTACCCAGATCCCTGCCAGTGTTCCTGGGAAAGCAGCAGAACACAAACCAGATCCTTGGGCTCCTACACCCATGTGGGACATGTGGGAGAACTGGAAGAAGCTCCTGACTCCCAGCTTGGATGAACTAAGGTGTGACCATTGTGACCATTTGGGGAGTGAATCAGCAGATGAAAGATTGATTTGTTTCTTCTCTCTGTAAATCTGCCTTTCCAGTAAAAATAAATGAACCTTAAAACATACACTCAAAATGGTGTCTGTACAGGGTGCTGGTGCTACGGGTTAAGAATTAGCTTGGTACACCTCAGGCTGTATCACTAAGGGGATTCTTGGAATGTGGGGCCAGAATACAAACACAGGGAACCAACAGAATGTGACAGCGGTCAGTACTACTGGTCAGAAAACCATACTGTTTCACTGCTGCATATCATATTGGACAACTGAGGTGACCTTCAGGCGGTTTCCTAGCTCCTAAGATTGTTTAGTCAGGACAGACTAGATTGTGTTGATAGACTAGGCTCTGTGTCAACCTCATGGCCAATCACCTGGGATCCTTCTGTCCTCACTGTGTCTCCTTACTGACTGATCTGCTGCCACCTTAAATATTGTCTTTCTCATTTCCGTGTTAGAGAGATCTTGAGGTAAGTGAGAGTGAGCACGGGGTAATGGTGGTGGTGTCGCACAGTAGATATACTTGCAACTTAATTGGCTAGGACTTGTTATATGACCTCACTTAACTTCAACTGGGGCAAGAAAGTGCCTGGGGACAAGAGTGGACATACTGGTTGATACTGGATATACTTGGCTATGGGGAGATATGATAATGCTTGATATATGGGATTGTGTTTAACCATTACATAATGTGATTGCTTGTTATAATGCCTGTGCATGCATTAGTAGACATATAGGTAGTAGGTACATACTCTTAGTAGACAGATAATACTGTAGACAGATAATTTAGTAGTTTATTTAATTTAGACACATAATCACTGCTAATATTCAGAAGTTTATCTTTCATTCCCAGTGTACCTTCTACCATTGCTTGCTTAACAAAATTTTCCTTATGTTTTTTATGCCTCTTGAAAATGGAAAAGTAGAGTTCAATTGTTTCTCTCTAGCATGGATTCTGTTTATTTGAGAGGCAGCGAGAGAAGATAACGGAAGAGAACAGAAGAGAGCTCAGAAACTCCCATCTGCTGGTTAACTCCCCAGATGCTCGCAGCAGCCAGCACTGAGCCGGGCCAAAGCTGGGTGCTGAGAATTCAATGCAGGACTCCCTCATGGGTGGCAAGAAGCCAACTGCTTGAACCATCACTGCTGACTCCCACCATCAGTATTGACAGGAAGTTGGAATTCAGAGCCAGGGTGGGGATTGGCTCTGCAAAGCACTGCCAGATATATGGGAGGCAGGCATTTTCACTCGTGTCTTGACTTCTGTGTCAGCTGTTCACTCTAGCACAAATTCTTAATAAGTGGAGTTGACTTAATGACGTTTTACACTTCGGGGACTCTGCTTTGCCAAATTCTGGATTGGCCCAAGATAGACGATTGTTCTGTAAGAGGATTGCTTTGTGAAGGGTTGAGTGTCAACAGTGGCTTTGGGACTGTGCTCTCAGTCTTGTTTTTCAGTTTAAGAGTAGTAGTCTTTTAGCTGGCTTTCATTTGAGTCAATGTAGAGAAAGAGTCAATATGTATTATATGCCTATGAAGCTGGACTCCAGATCGATTGCAATTAGCTTGCAGCAGATTGCATTAACATAGCTAAAATTAATACAGTTAGTGTTCTGATGAAAAGGAATTGACCACAGCCACACTGTGTTTTTTTTCTTAGTCCCACTGAACTGTGCTTTTCAAACTGTATTTTGTTCTTCTTTGGCTAATGGCTTTAAATTGGTATGTCAACACGGACTTAATCCATCGATCCTTCCCACTTACCTTTTATAAGCGATCCCAGATAATGGCACATCTGTAACATTTAATGTTTTCTTTCATTAAGTAACTTTTACTAAATGCCTTAAACTTGTACTTTTCTCGTTTTGTTACGTGATGCGCTATTGAGACTATTAAGTCTACATGTACCCTTGTTTGTGAAGTTTTGTTTTTCAAATTACTAGCCTTAAAAAACTCAGAAGTGGAGTTAAGTATTATACAGCTAGCAAACAAAAGGCAAAGGAGCCCCACTTGTTTCACAATTTATTTTTTTCTCCAGCATTTTTTTCAAAAGATGAAATAACAAGCAACTTCAATATTCAAAACATGATTATCAATATTATAAAAATAGAAGAGCTCCTTTTAGGTTAGGTCATGTCAAAATAAATATTGTACAAATTGACATAGACTAGGCTTTTTTTTTTTTTTTTATTTGTACGGGACTACTATTTTTAGAGGTGGTCAGTTTCTGGGAATGAAAAGTTGCTTTTATCCAGGTCGAAAAAAGCAAGGTTTATTCATTTTACTGTCTGGTCTGTCTTTAGTATCTTCCATATGCCAAGTACCATTGTGTTTTCCTAAATATACTAAGAAGTTTCGAACTCTCTCTCTTCCCTTGGTGTAGTTGTAGAGTGTAAGTGTCTATTTGGAATTTCCCTTGTTACAAAGAACTCCAGGGACTTCAAAGGAAAATGACTATTTAAGCGAGACCTGAGAGCTGATGTTTCCCTTTGATGAACTGCCAGGAACCTTGGTTTTGAAGTTTGTCTGGTGCTGCCTTGATATCCACCAAGGTCTCTGATAGAAGTAGCTGTGGCATGGGGTTAGCATGGTGGTGTAACAGGTTAATCCTCTATCCATGGCTCCAGCTCAGATACTGGCTGCTTTGCTTCCGATCTAGCTCCCTGCTTATGACCTGGGTGGGAAAGCAGCAGAGTATTGTCTAGGACTTTGTGCCCAAGTACTCATGTGGGAGACCTGGAAAGAGGCTCCAGGCTCCTGGTTTTCTCTTGGCTCAGCTCTGGCTGATGTAGCTATTTGGCAAGTAAACTAGATAATGGAAGATCTCTCTCCCTCTTCTCTTCTTCCCCTCACCAAGTCTCCCATTCCTTCTCTCTCTATATCTACCTTTCAATTAGAAATAAAGACAATAAAAAGAGCTAGTTAGAATACATACAGGTGATCTCTTACATGTTGGCAGTCCTGTGATTCCTTTGTGTGATCTATTTTTCAGTTTGTATTAATGACATTGTTACCCTGCCTCTTCTAAAGTAGTGGTTTCTTTGTGCCGTGATTCATGTGGAAACAAAGCGGTTCATTTTTTTTTCCCTCTTCCAAATGGGGCTTTTGAGTTTGTTAGGAAATGCTCCCCCCGCCCCCGCAAAAGTAATTTATTTCCGTGTGTGTGTGTGTGAAAATACAAATTTTGCTTTGAAGAGGTGACAGGAATTTTGAAATACACTGGATAAGGGAGAACATTTAAATCAAACTACAGTGACATGATATCACTGCTAAGTTATCTGTCATCAAACAAAGCAAAAAAAAAAAAGGGGGGGGGGTAACTAATTTTGGCCAAAATGTGGAGAAATTAAAACTTTTATACACTGTTGGTATAAATGCCAATGGTTTCATCACACACACAGGGTTTTTGGGTGTTCTAAAATAAACGTCTTTTAATTCCCTTTCCCCACGAGCTGTTTAAGCACCTTTGCATCATTGTAGTACAGGGTCAGAATGAGGAAGTTCGCACCATTAAGTTTCTGTTCATCTAGTGATTTTAGTTTTTAGACTGTATGCATTAGTCAGTTGTCATAGTTTCTTTAATACCTGGTTTTCATTATGTATGTGTTTGTATAGTTATCCTTAAAATTTTTGATTAAAAAATAGTATTGACAATGAGGTCCTTGTGTCGTGTGTCAGATTGCCGGCATTCACATCCTGGATTTCCTCTCAGTGCTGGCTTCCTGATGATGTGCAGCCTAGAAGTCTCTAGTAGCGAAGTCACTGCCACCTGTGTGGGAGACCCGGCTTGAATTCCAGGCTTTGGCATTGTCCAGTCTAGTCTGGGCTGTTGCAGCCATTTCAGACGTGAACAGTGGTCAAGAGCTCTGGCTGTCTCTCTGGCTTTCCAATAAAGTAAACATGAAAGATGAATAAGAATAAGGAATTGGCATAGGTTACCTTTGCCTGGCTGATCGCCAGGACTGATGTATTTATAGAATACAGGCTGCTTAGGTTGGCTGTTCTTGTTTCTTATGAGTGTTCTCCCTCGTTCCCTCCATCTGTAGGCGGTTCAGCTGACCTCCAAAAGATGGCTCAACCTGCAGGAGTATCAGAGCAAGAAACTCATGTCTGACAATGGAGTGAGAGTGCAACGGTTCTTCGTGGCAGACACTGCCAGTGAAGCTCTTGAGGCTGCTAAAAGGCTCAGTAAGTGAATTTGGATCAGGCACAACATACCCGCGGTAGCAGCAAATCCCTCTGTCGTTCCTTGTTGCGGCTCAAGGGACAGATGCTGGTGAGAGCTTTGCATTGCCAGAGCAGACGAGTCCGGTTAGGAAAGCGTGATTCTTTTATATGACATAGCAGTACATGGGATGTCACTGTCTGGTGTTTTATTCTGAGTTTGTACTCATTGTATCTCAGCTGCAGTTTAGCAGCTGGGACTAAGATGGTTATGGCTGAAAGGGGTAGTGTGGGGAAGCCCATTCGTTGCAGGATGGGTTAACATCTCTTTAGAAACCTCTGAGAACCTGGGTGAGCTCCCTGTGAGTGACAAGGGAAAGGGCGCATGTTATGTCCTCCCAGGTGCTGGCTGTGTAACCTGGCCTGCAGGTCTTCTCCTTTTCCTGGCTGTGGATCAGAGCTAACGGTGTTCATCTCTAAGGCCTGCTATGAGCCCCTCAGAGAAGCTGCTGTACATTGTTGTGGTAGAAAGGCCACCTCATTTTTCCCTCTTCACAGGTTGAGAATTTAGGAATCAGATCCTGCTGCCTGCTTCTGCTTGACTGTGACTTCCAGTGCTGTGCAGGTTGCCTTGTTGTCACTCTGGAGATATAATGGGAACCAATTAAGCATTTTTAAAGTTTGTGATAGGCATAATGGGAAAAATGAAAAGAGTAACCAGCATTGTGGTCTAGAGGTTTAAACTTCCATCTACCACTGCATCATTCATATGGGAGCTGACTGAAGTCCTGGCTGTTCCACTTTTCATCCAGCTTGCTACTACGGTGTCTGAAAAAGCAGTGAAATGTGGTCTAAGTACCTGGAGCCCTGCACCCACATGGAAGATCTGAACGAAATTCCGGGCTTGAGCCTTCAGCCAGGTTTAGCCCAAGTCATTGTAGTCCTTGGGGAGTGAGCAGATGGAAGAGTTTTCTGACATTGCCTTTCAGAAAATTAGTTTTTTAAAGATTATTTTTATTAAAAGGTAGAGATAAAGATTATCCATCTGCTGATTCACTCCTGAAATTACTGTTCAGCTCAGAGCTGAGCCAATCTGAAGCCAGGAGCCTGGAGTATCCTTTGGGTCTCCCTTGTGGGTGCAGGGTCCCGAGGCTTTGTGCCCACCTTGACTGCTGTCCCAGGCCACAAGCTGGGAGCTGGATGGGACATGGAGCAGCTGAGACAGGAGCCAGCATCTACAAGGGATCCTGGCACTTGCAAGGTGTGGATTTAACCATTGAGCCATCGTACCTTGCCCATACATACATCTTTTTTAAAAAGAAAAAAAAATGAAATGGGTGAAATTAATTTAGTCATATCTGAACCATAGTTCAGCACGTAATTGATAAATTTAAAAATATCATGGGGCATTTTAATTCTTTTTCTGCCCAAATTTTAACAACCCTTGGTGTATATCTTACAAGCAGTACATGTGTTTTCAAACGATTGTATTTTTGTTTGTGTGACTAACGTCTGTATTTGAAAGGCAGAGTGATAGGGAGGGAGAGTCAGATGTTCCATCTACTCATTCTCTCCTCAAGTGGTCGCAATGACAGGGGCTAGCTCAGTGTGAAAGCAGAAGCCTGGAATTCCACGTGGGTCTGCCCCGTGCGAATAGGGGCCCAAGCACTTGGATCATCTTCTGTTACTTTCCCAGGCCCTTTAGCAGGGAACTGGATCCGAGGCAGAGCTTCCATGCATTTGAAGCAGCACACCGATATGTGATACTGGCATCACTAGCTGTGACTTAACCCACCATATTATCACATTCAAAGTACTCTGCTGGCTTGTGGCCGGTGGCTGCTGTGTAGGGCAGTGCAGATATGGGCCACCAGAGGGATTTGCATGGGCGTTCTTTGCTTGATCCTTTGGACTGCAGTTGTTTCCCAGCAAAAACAACAGAAAATCTGCTCACTGGTCTTGTCCAGGTTCCTGTAATAATGATTCCGAGTGTGACATGAAGGCTGGCTGTATTTTGCAGTATTTTCTATTTTCTATGCTTTTTTAAAATTTTTTATGAAAAAGCATTCAGGTACCTGCTGCTCATTGTTGTTTTGTTTCTACCAGCTGCCAGTAGTCCGACTATCTTCTCTGTTAGATCCACTGAGATGTGTATTTATTATTTGTTTGGGCCAGCATTTATTGACAAGCGCACATTGGGCAGTTTGGATACTTCTGTGAAAGTTTAGAGATCTGTCTTTCTTCTTAGGATCTTCATTTGGGAAATAAACTGATGATTTTAAGATGTTAAATGCAGCAATTGAGAGCAATTTCTATTTTAAGGAATTATCAAAGTCAGTTTTTTTCAAAGATTTATTCATTTTATTACAGCCAGATATACACAGAGGAGGAGAGACAGAGAGGAAGATCCTCCGTCCGATGATTCACTCCCCAAGTGAGCCGCAACGGGCCGGTGCGCGCCGATCCGAAGCCGGGAACCTGGAACCTCTTCTGGGTCTCCCATGCGGGTGCAGTGTCCCAACGCATTGGGCCGTCCTCAACTGCTTTCCCAGGCCACAAGCAGGGAGCTGGATGGGAAGTAGAGCTGCCGGGATTAGAACCGGTGCCCATATGGGATCCCGGGGCTTTCAAGGTGAGGATTTTAGCCGCTAGGCCACGCCGCCGGGCCCCAAAGTCAGTTTTTATAGTGAGGGTGGGGAACAGCCCTAAACATGGAGGGCTCCAGGTTTAATAAACTGAGTACCTTTTCACAAATAAACATCATTTTTGTTTTAAACTCTTGTGATCTGGGCAAAGGGATATGAGAGCTAGGAAATGGAATCTTGAAATTGCTCTCTGATTTTTGTTTTCCTGATTCTTGCCTTTCCTTTATTTTGTACTTATTTGAAAGAAAGGAAGAGAACATTTTTTCCTGTGCTGATTGACTCTCCAAATTCCCACAGCAGATGGAGCTGGTCCAGGCCAAGGTTGGGAACCCGGAACTCTGCCTGGGTCTCCCACCTATGTGTCAGGACCCAATTATTTAAGACATCACATATTATTTCCCAAGGTATACATTAGCTTGAAGCTAGGGGGGGAGTGGTGCCAAGAATTGAAGCTAGGCATTTCCTTATGGGGTGCAGTTATTCCAGGCAAGATCTTAACCACTTTGCTGTACATCCACCCTAAGGATCCTTTTTCAGGGAATTCTGAAAGAAATTGTGATTTCTCCCCTACTTCTACCCTGTTTAAGCATAGCGTAGCTCAGAGGGCTAACCTTTCAGATTTTCCTAGACACATGGACTTCGTGAACTAATTGACATCTTAGTCATGAGTTTATTGGTGTTGGAGACTATATATCAGGCTTTTAAGATAGTTGCTGTTTTTAAGATTTAGTTTATTTATTTATTTGTTTATTTAACATTTATTTTGTTTATTGAAACGGAGCCTAGAAGAGAAAGAGATTTTAATTTTCTATCTGGTATTCACAATGGCCAGAGCTGGTTGAGCCCAAAGCCAGCAGCCAGCAGCTTCATCTGGGTCTGTCATGTGGGTGGCAGGGAGTCAAGCATTGGGCCATCCTCTGGCTTTTCCAGGTGCATCAGTAGGTGTCTCCATCCTAATTGTGGCAGGCAGGACTCGAATGGGGCAGGCATCTTTAGGCAGCTCCTCAGTTCACTGCACCAAAACACTGGCCCCATTAAAGTAGTCTCTGCTGTGGATAAACTTGGTAGTATGGTGTTACTATAGTGGGACTGGAACAATGGAAGGAAAAATCAAGACAGTGAAGTCAGCTCAAATAAGAAAAGATGAAAGCTGAACAAGGCTAATATATTGTTAAGGAAGTAATTCTGGTCTTTGAGTGGTTTCAAAGGAATTGAGAAAATCAAAGCAAGGAATTGAGAATGCAGCCATATGTATGTGGCACTCCCAGACACTTTGACCTGGCATACCTGGAATGCTGTCTGGGAGTGTGTGGCCAAAAGAAGGCCTCCCTGGAATTCTGCTTAAAGCTGAATGGCAATGGAGGGAACTAATCCAGGCACCTCATTTCCCAGGTATTGGATTTATCTTCCCCTCCTCCATGAGCTGGTTTTGTAGACAGAAAATGTCTTCTGATTTCTGTTGCTGAGTAGCTTTGATCTGAAGGGAATCTCACAGAATTAGAGGAGGTATTGGCACCAGTTCTTATTGTTTAGAGGTGAAATGAGTGGATAGTAAGGATGAAAGCACGTGTGTGCACAACACAGAGGCTCCCTGGAGAGAGCAGAGCAGCAAGAATCTGGCCAAACTCCACGGTGCTAATGTTCTTGTCACTGCAAGACTGACAAAAACCAAGAGCTGCACTGTGGTCTTACCACATAGACTCCAGGCACAGATTAAACCTACTCCCTATAAACAGGATATTCTATTGGGAAGACTCCGTAAGATGCCTATGGTGCACTGCTATGTAAGATGTTAAGCTCTGCCTTGGTCATCAGTGTCATCTAATTCTGGGTGATTCACTGCTGTCATGATTTAAATTCTCAGCCGATCAGACATAGGATTGTCAATATCTTGCATCCCTCTCTTAGGAATATAGTATAACTTATTTATGATGGAAATTTGTTCTATTTATTTCTTTTTGTTTTATTTATATTACAAGTTCTTGATGAATTTTATGAATTTCTGTATGTATTATGAAATAAAAAAGGACTTTTGCAAAATATCATGAAATGCTGGTGTTAGCAACATTCATGATTTCCAGTGTAATCTCTGTGTGGGTTATCTCACAGGCCAGTTTGTGTGTGTGTCTGAATCATATTCCTGGTTTTCTGTTGGCCTTCTGGGTCTCTGACCTAAAGTGGAACTTACTGTCTCTTGGTCATTTCATATCTTCCCCTTCTTTTTTCCACTTGCTGACTCAGCTGAAATATATCCATGACCTCTTTAATGTATCTGTTGTGTATCGTATTTGGTCAGTTGCCAAATTGTCATTGCTGGTACCGTGTTATTATTTGATGAGTAGAGAAACAGGCAAGATGAAGTTAAAAAATATTGCCAAGGTTGTACAGCTAATAATCAACAAAGATGGGATTTGAATCAGCCACGTTAGATTTAATCTCCTCTCCTAGCATTTTCTCCTTTACTAACTTGATGATGATGTTCTCGGGAGATTGTTATGTATAGGTCAGCATTTTCAAGATGGGAAATGCGTATTAATTAAATTAGAAGATTGGATTAAGAGTAGATGTGGCAGTCTGAGGTGCAATTTATAGAAACTGTGTGATCTGCAGATATTTTCTTAATGGTTCATTTTGTTGTATCTCCGTGGGCAATGGAACCTTCTGTTGTATCATTATGGAAAGCTTGTAAATTTAAACAAAATGGGCAATACAAGGCACAATTCATAGTGTTAAGATATTGATTGAAATCCTAATTTTCTTGCACAAAAATTGGTGTAGTTCTGATTGGATAATTTGGTTTGGTGTATTTCTGCAATAGTTCATAAGAGCTGTTTTTGTAATCATCGTTATTTCCTTTGCATCTAATTGTTTACGAGGCTTATTAATTACATACTTTTCTCTTATTCTGGACTAAGATTAATTAATGCAATCAACAGATAATTAGAGAATACCTCCTGTGTGATTGACTAGTTTTCATATTACCTTCTTAATTCTCTTTGAAGATGAATGAAGGAATATGTCTCTTATATAATTCACAAGTGCTAACTTAAATAGTATTTGAAAACAAGCATATATATATATATATATAAAACATTTATTTGAATACAAAGAGTCCTGGACTATTATTTCATGGTTTTTGGAATGTGCACTATTTATTAATGGTTATATTTATGTTGACATGAGGTCACCAACATTTGATTAAGCAAGGAAATTCTGTTTCAGAGGCTCAGTTTGTAATTTTTTTTCACCAGAAAAGAAAATTGAAATAGGAAAAAAATAAATCAATCCTTTCTAAGTTAATGGCGTGCATTTTATAATGAAGATAAGGGGTTTTTATCAAACTTTACTAGCTTTGGATTGCTTTCAGCTGTAGTATGTTTTCAGGGGTCAGTGTGATGTTATTCTTCTTATTTCATATAATCACATCTTAAAAGCCTAGTGTGATGCTTAACACTATCGAGAAGATGCTTTATGTAAAAAGGGAGCCTCTGGATGGCTGACTGACATGTTCTGTTAATCCAACAGGCAATTAAATACATCACAAGCTTCCTCAATTTTTGTGCTTTGTCATGTCATATTATAAAAGGTCTTACATCCTTTCTGCTGAAGTGATGGTCATTTTTGTTGTGTAATGACGGGGAAGGATAACATTGATTTCTGTGAAGTAAGTCAGGTTATTAGCAGCCCGCTGTTTTGAATCTGGAATGAATAATGCAGAGATCCTACTAGGTTACGGCACTTGTGGTTCGTCAGGGTTGAAGCAGTGCCTGCCTTCTGGGAAGAGCACTGGAGTCTGCCCCAGACAGGTAGTTCCTGTGATTTGATTGTGCCTGGCTGCTGTAGGTCTTCTGTTTTCTTTCCTATGTTCTCAGTCCAATTCTCTTGCTTTCTTGATAGTTGCATGAGCCTCCCAATAGCTTTTCTGTAATTAGTTCATGCTCATTTCGGCTGAAGTTCATTTCTGTTTGCCGCTAAGAACCCTGACTCATCCAAATGGAATGTGCTTTTCTTAGGGTTTCAGATGTTAGTGTCCCCAAAATATTACTATTCAGAAAATAGTAATGATATTACTATTACCAGAAAATCTTGATATTGTTTGCTTGCCAATGCTCCAAGGAGCATCTGGGTTGAAGTGAATGGTTTTTTGCAACTCTGTATTAAAGGAGGACCCCAGTCACCAAGTTGTAGCTTTTAATAGCATTTTCTGTTGTGTCTGTTTTTATAAATAGCCCAGCCCTCTTCTTTTCTAGAAATTATTTCTCTGATTTCCCTTTAGAATTTCTCTGCACTGTGTATGTTTCCCCTGATTGTTTTACGGTATTCATAGATTGGAAGCAGCAGGAGAGCTGAGAGTGAAGGCCAAGATGAGGGTAGGTTGTGGGCAGGCTGCTTTTGTGGGGAGGGTGGATGTAGCTTCCTTGTAGTTTCCTCAGAAACAAATGAGAACAGCGCTTTGAAAGCCAATGCCATGACTTCAAATGTGGCAGGAATAGAAAGTGAGGATTAATTTTTCCTCTCACATTTTAATTAATGAGAGTAATAATGGTGGTATTGTATGTTTGAGCCAGTCCCATGTGCTCAGCATCCTGCCAAGCCTTCAATCTCATCTCAGAGAATCTTCCTTCCTTTAGAGAAGAGGGAAAAAAGGCATCCCTTCAGTACTGCTGGTCCCACATTACCCTATTTTCAGCATTATGTAGCGTGATTGCTGATGTACTTTCATTGTGTCCTTTATGGAGTTGTGCATGGACCTGTTTATGAAGGCAGCTTTGTTTCAATTGAACAAGAAACTGATGTTGGCATATGGTCACATTCTCCTGATCCTTGCTGGTAGTTATTTTTCCTTGGCATTTTCTGCTTACTCTGAGTGATGGCTTGGTATTCTTAATGTACTGAAAGTTCCTTACACAGATGTAAATGCAGAAAAATTTTGCCTGAATTAAGTGGCATAGACGCTTGATCCTTGAGGTTCCTTTGAGTGGATCTCTTGACCCTCATCAGGAAACCTTACACACAAAGAGATGACTCACTTCTTGATGAAATGAATGTGCTTATTATTTTGTTTCTGGAAAATACAGAAAAATAGAAAGAATGAGAAGTCTCCTTTAATCCAATTACTCAGAAGGTATATTTATTTTTTAGGGTGAATATTTTTCCTGCCATTTTTGTTAAATATTCATTCACTCATGCATGCATCAATATTAATTTCAGTTGCTCCAGTAATACAATTGAGGGGCCTAAGTTGTGGTGCAGTGGGATAAGCTGCCTCTGCTATACTGACATTCCATATCATCATGTCAGTTTGAGTCTTGGCTGCTGCATTTTTCACCCAGTTCCCTACAAATGCGCCTGCAAAGTAGTGGAAGATGACCCAAGTAGGTGGGTTCCTGCCCACTTATGTGGGAGACACAGATTGAGTTGTGGGCTACTGGCTTCAACCTGTACCAGCCCTGGCCATTGTGGCCATTTGGGAGACTAAACCAGCAAATGGAAGCTATCCGTTTCTTGTTTATCCTCTCCCCACATTCACCACCCCCCGCCCCCGGTCGCTCTGTCAACCAACTAAACAAATATTTCAGTAATGCAATTGAAAGAGAGTAAACTTATTTATAAGTTTGGGAAGGTATCCAGTGTACAATTTTGTTTGAAAGTTTTGTTTTAATATTATTCTGTGTTATACCAGGCGCTAGTCATAGAGGGAAGACCTAAGAAGGATTGCATGTGGACATTTTGTACAGATCAGATTTCTTCTGCTTGCCTTCTGTTAGCTAAAACTCAGCACATGATCTCAGCTAGTAGGGAGGCTGAAAGGCAGAATGTCATTGAATGCTTAGGAAACAGAAGGAGTGAATTTGGTGACTGTCTAGGAATCATCTGCCAAAGGCAGCACTTGGAATCTTGAAGACATTTGTGTCTTAGCGTCAGGGCTGGTAACAGTGGGTAGGCCTCAGAGAGCACACAGGTGTCTCATCTCAGCTGTGCGGCTGTGCGAATGCCTGTAGCTGCCAGTTCACTTGACGTTAATATTAGGAATAAGTATGTGTATCTTAAAGAGTGATTCATAAAACCACACACACACACACACACACACACACACACGCCCCATCTACATCCTGTTAAAGGAGACCCTCATCACATTTTCCTTTCCCTGCCTTTTTCCTTTCTTTATTTGGACTGACTCCGATAGGGTTGCCAACTGTCATAAAAAGGAACATAGTAAATAAAAGAAATGTGATACCAGATGCAAAGTAAAAATGTTCAGTGCTTTTTTAATAACTGCTGAGTGTTAAGCTGTATATGTATTGTGTAGTTGGCTGATTTGCTGATGAATGTGTCATTACCTGTGTACCTTGGATTAATACTTCTGAGGGATGCAGCCGTGTATGAAGTCACATGTTGTAGAACTTCGAAGTAAAATGAAAATATTTATTTTGCTCTCTATTTCTACAGAATAAATATTACCCAAGGACTGATGCTTTTAAGAAGCTATGGTCTTCCCCAAGGTGGTTGTCGTAGACAGGGGTAGTGTTTAACAGACGTCCGTGAATAGAGTGAAAACTCTACCTGTGTTTTTTAGGTAACTTACAAAAAACAGGGAATGATTTGCAGAGGCTTAAAAGGATAATATTGCTTGATCTACCTTAGGACAAAAATCAGATGAGTAATCAGGCAGCTCAACTGCCTATTTTTTTTTCTTTGATTCAGTGTAGAACAAACTAAGGGATTTGAAAGTTTGTTACTTCTCTCACAGTAAATGTGAGTCAAGTATCAGAATTTTCGTTTTTGATTTTGTGCTTTATCTTCAAGATTTTGTGTCACTATAGCAGTGACTTGTGTATGGGGAAAAAGAAACCAATGAGAGGTGGATAATGGGAAAACAAAGGGGCTGAGAGCATTTAATGTGCAGAATCCCAAACTCTTCAAGTGTGTTGAGGTGCTTGATGTAGCACTGAGAAGAACCTGTACAGCAGCATAGGTTTTATCTGTGTATGACCTGTCCATTGGCATCATAACCATAAAAACATCCGGACCCTAGGGCCAGTATTGTGGCACAGTGGGCCAAGCCACTTCTTGCCTCACTAACATCCTAGTAGAGTGCCCACAGAGTCCCAGCTGCTCTGTTTCTGATCCAGCTTCCTGCTAATGCAATTGCAAGGCAGTGGGTGATGGTCCATATGCTTGAGCTCCTGTCACCCTTGAAGGAGACTTAGATGGAGTTACTTACTTCTGGCTTTGGCCTGGCCTAGTCCTGGCTGCTGTGAACATTTGGGAAGTGAATCAGTGGAATGAAGATCCCTGATTTTCTGTTTCTACCTTTCACATATATAGAGCTTTAAAAATGGCAGAATCTAGATCCATTCATGGCCTTGCTGATCTTATGTCATCACTACTTTTTCTTTTTCTTTCTTTTTTTTTTTTTTTTTTAAGATTTTAGTGTTATTGGAAAGCCGAATATACAGAGGAGGAGAGACAGAGAGGAAGATCTTCCATCCAATGTTTCACTCCCCAAGTGAACTTCAACGGGCTGGTGTGCGCCGATCCGAAGCCGGGAACCAGGAGCCTCTTCCAGGTCTCCCACGCACGCGCAGGGTCCCAATGCATTGGGCCGTCCTCGACTGCTTTCCCAGGCCACAAGCAGGGAGCTGGATGGGAAGTGGAGCTGCCGGGTTTAGAACCGGCGCCCATATGGGATCCTGGTGTGTTCAAGGCGAGGACTTGAGCTGCTAGGCCACGCCGCCGGGCCCATCACTACTTTTTCTTACCCATTGGATTTGGTTTAAACCCACAGTAGCTTACTGAAGCAGCTTTTATGCCACCACTTCCCCTTTGGCATCGTTTTCTTCCTTTCTGCATCTTTCCCAGTATGTGGCCACGTCAGTTTCCTTTTTGCTTTGGACCATGTTTTATTCTCAGTAATACATATTGTTATACAGTGGTGATAAGTTTAGAGTTGACCTTGACTTTAAATCAGCCCCATTTTAGCTGGGTGACTCTCACTTTCTCTGACCATTTAGGGGATATATAGTAGTTTACTAATATTTAATTTCCAAGGGAACCTTACGAATGAAAAAAAAAGGGTTACATAATGTATAAAATTTAGACAGGTTATATATTATAATGTCTTGATAATGGGTGCCTGGGATCATAATGCCTGTTTTTGTCACTCATCTATCATGGCCCAGTTTAACTGTCCCCTATTCAGTGACGTCTTCCAGCAGACATAGTGTCTGTGTTTTAGGATGGGAGGCTATGGAGAACTCTGGATTTGTAGCCAAGCTGTATCTTTATTAGCGGTGTTTGAGCTTCTTTAGGGGCTCTGTTTACTCGTCTGTAAGATATGAGGGGTCGCACACTTGCACACCAGCAGAAGCCAGAGGATTCATCTGGATGCCCTACATGGGTGGCAGGGGCCTGCACACTTGGGCTGTCCTCTGCTGCTTTTCTCAGGCCCTTAGCAGGGAGCTAACTTGGAACTGGCACAGCTGGAAATTGATCCAGTGTCTGTATGGCATGCTGACTTCGTAGGAGGTGGCTTTACCTGTTCCATTTTAGGGAGAAGGTACAGTAAGTATGTCTTAGCCCTAAGGGACATTGGGACGGAATGTGTCATCTTTGTGGCGTCGCCTGCTGCCAGCCTTGTGGTTGAATTTAGCACAGGGTTTGTCTCAGGCTAGTCCTCCTATTTAGCGCCATTTAACAGCCTTGTTCAAAATGTGGGGTAGTTAGATGCAGCCTTGCTGGGAATGAATGTACATGGATAAAGACAGACTTACCTTCTGCCAGGGTCACTCTCAGTTCCTGCAGGTTGCATTAACAAAAACCCCCTGGTCTGTGCAGTCTTTTGTTCTGTCGACACTGATGAGCTCTACTTTCAGTTTTAGGATCTTTAGGTGTGTGCTCGTTTCAGTTGAAAAGTGCCCCAAATATGCTTCGTTTCAGTGCCATACGCTCATTTGTGTGTGTGTGTGTGTGTGTGTGTGTGTGAGAGAGAGAGAGAGAGAGAGAGAGAGAGAGAGAGAGAGAGAGAGAGAGATTGCTTTTATCCTTGACAGAGTGCTATGTCAGGGAGGCCTTAAAGCACCTGCTTGTTAAGTCACCTTTGTCTGTTGAATGTGAATTCATTTAACAATTAGTACCTGAAATGCATCAGGCATTGAGGTTGGTTGGGCATGGGGATGTCTGAGGATGGTTGGAGAGAAACTTACATCAGCACGTAGGGCTACAGGAGTGATAGGGCACACCTAGGTATCTTCAGCCCATGGGGTGAATGGGATGCTAATTCCTCAGGGATAATGAGTAATTAGGGAAAGCTTTCTGGAAGAAAATTGCATTTTCTCTTAGATTCATTAAATCTGGTGCATTTAATGAATCAACTGTGTTATGATCCTGGAATAGAAACTTTGGCTATGTTTTTCTCTGATCCCGTAGACAGCAAACCACAAGCTTCTCGTTGTTGATTGGTCGGGAAGCTTCAGAGTACCTACCAGTAGTTCATCAGGTGAAGGAGTTGGGATGTTCACTAACAAAATATGTGAGAAGGATGTGCGCAGCAGAAGTACAGGGTCTACAGGAGGGCCAGATGACTTCCTCATAGCAGCAGTGTTTCTGTTTGTCATCTTGATGTCTAAGACAAGCTTGCCTTGTTTTACCTTAGCACATTTCTTCTCCTTTTTCAAGCAGAAAAATATATTTCAATAGGTTTTTGTTTACACATGCCTTTATGAAATATTTACTGTGTGTATGTGATGAGTGGTAGAAAACAGTCTCTAACGTATTCTGAGAACACAGTGCATATTTATTTAATAAATGCTGCTAAGTGCAATGTCTGCTTTGTCTTATTGAATCCTCATGAGGTCTTTCTAAGTCATCATCTCCATCTCTAGTTTAAAGGAATCTTCTGAGAGGCCCTAGGATGGTAGCAAATACTTAACACAATGGTTAAAACATCATTTGGGATGTTTTCATCCCATATCGGAGTGCCTGATTTGAATCCTGGCTTCTTAAAACTCAGCTTCCTGCTTCTGTCTGCCTTGTAAGGCAGAGAGTATTGGCTCAAGTACATGGGTCCCTTCCATGCTGTAGTGATACCTGAATGGAGTCCCATGCTCCTGACTTTGTCCTGGTCGTACTCTGGCTGTTTCAGCTGTGTAGTGAATGAGTTAGTTGATGATATCTTTCTGTCTTTCAAAATCTAAATAACAGCATTTACAACAATAGAGGCTCTTTAAATGGGAGGGAAATGTTGTAGTACAGCTGTGGACAGCTGAGGAAGTTGCTGCTTGCCACATTGGCATTCTACTTTGGGGTGTGGATGTCAGTCCTGGCCACTCTGCTTTTGATGTACCTTCCTTCTAATGCACCTGCGAAGGCAGTGGCTAAAGGCCCAAATGTTTGTGCCCTTCCCAGTCTGTGGGAGACCAGGATGAAGTTCCTGACTCTTGGTTCAGTCTGACCTACACCTGACTGTTTCAGTTCTTGAAGAGTAAACATAAATCTTTTAAAAACAACAAAGTGAAGCCTTAAGATGCACACACTAAATGTTCCATCCAGTAGACAAAGGTGACTTAATAAGCAGGTGCTTTAAATCCTCCCTTGCATACCACTCTGTCAAAGATAGAGTTTTTGTTTCTTATAAAAACAAGCATGACAAATTCAGTGTCAAGGAATCCTGATAGTCATCTAGAGTGGTGCTCATGACAGTGTTTATTTGCACAGCTTTCTCCCCTCAGTTTAATTCAGAGCAATTTAGGATTGGGTGGACTACCACCAAGACCTTCCCTTCTTGCTTGAGGCTTGCTTCATGTCCTGGCTGTCCACCTTGGCTTGACACTATTGAATCCAATCTTTGAGGAATCCGGCTGTCTCCCAGTCCTCTGTTGGGAACAATGCCAGCAGCACCCATTAGCTGAACAAGGAACTGGGTCTGTTGTGTTTCACATTACAAAAGTGTTCTTGATATAGAAACACGTCCGCTATCATGATTCAGTGCCTTTTAACTTCACAGTGGCTGGAGTTTAAAGGGGTCTTTTGTGAACATTGAAGTCCCTAAAGAAGGTGGTTAGCTTAAATTTTCCACTCAGGCCCAAAATATGGAACTCTAATGACACAGAGTGACAATTTTCATTGCCTCTGTTTTAACTCCTGTAATGAGGAGCTTGCCATTTCATACCAACCCAGATAACCTTTGGATTTTAGCTTTCTCTGACTTAAGTAGTTTTTTGGGAGGAGAGCAACGTCTTAATGGATACTGATATTGAGGTATAGTTTAGTTTCTTTTGAAAAGATCAATATAGCTAAAACTTTGCTATAATTTTCTCTGCTTTTGATGAAATTAGGTTCAACTAACATGTTTTTCAAGAAGTCCCTTTTGAACATTTTATGTAAAAGCTATCAATAGTTGATAAAAGTCATGTGTAACTTTGCTTCCTTGGGCATTTTTACTTTCTGTATTTTAGTAATAGTCCCTTACATTTTGTTTTTTTACATACCAGGAGAATACCAGATCAAGAGTATTATTTTCTGAAGCTTTGGCACCATTCATTTGGTACCCAGTAACTTACTCAGAAATGTTTCAGTATTTGAATTTAACGAGGATACAGACCATCAACAAATTAACAGGAAATTTGCTGACTGAGTGTAAGAAATATCATGATGAAAATAAACAGGCATCATGGTAAAATCCTGGAGGGTTTAGGGTGGTGAAGGAGAGGGTGATTTTAAGCCAATATTTAAAGATGAGATAAAATGGAAACAGAGGAGAATTGAGGGCAGAGGTATCAGGAGGCCCTGGAGACTGAATTGGAATTACATCTATCAAATTAAGAAACAGAAAGAAGACCCTGGTGAGATTTAAGCTAAGAAAAGGTCAGTATTGTGAAATGTGCAGTATAAGACATCCCAGATTATATAGAGCTTTGTAGGATAAGGATTTGAGATATGGCTGTGATGTGCAGTGCTTATGTTTCTTTTCTTTGCTGGAGCCATGTGGGATCCTGCTTAGATTTTCCCAGTTCCTTTTCCACTCCTCTAATTTATGCCTTGAATAACTGGGAGGACTCATTCTTCAGGCCATTTGGGCATTCTGGTTGACTTCATATTGGGTAAATACCCATCCATAGATGTGTGGTGTCCCTGGATATTTTTGTAATACTGAGCATTTTTGTAGCATGAATAATTTGCTTTGAATATTTTGACTTCATTTCTCTGTGAAATCAGAATAATAATTTATGAATGTTAGGAAGAGTTATTATTTGAGACACTGTATAAAAAGCTATTACATGAGCTGCTGGATTCCCTTCTCCACCTGACCAGTGACTTTCCAGGACTAGATTCACATTGGTTTCTTTTTTCTCATTTGTTGAATCTTACACCCTTGCATGTGACTGTGATGAACAGTTATTTGTGGAAAGCATGGTGGATAAAGTATCAGTTTTCCAACAGCTTATAACTCTGCCCTGGACTGTTGACTGCCTCTGCGTTCTAAACTTCTTTCTTCTACTTGTTCATCATAGTTCTTGGGCTTTAAGTATACCTACCTTTAAGAGAAGCTATAAATATTTTTTTCTATCAACCTTGCTGTGTGTATTCTCATTATGTTAATTGTAGGAACTCATTGTATTGGGTTAGCATCATTAGATCAATTTAAGTGGCTCTATTAATAATAATAAAGTCTTGACAACAGCTAGCGGCCTTATTATTGCTGTTCCTATCTACAGATTTGCTCCTGAATTTTCTTGATTTGTGACCTTACATGCAGTTCAGAAACAATTAGTTATGTATAAAATTGGTAAGTCTGTTTCACAATGAACTTGTAAAGGATAGTTTGACATAGATTTCTATAATTTATTCTTTGTGATTTTTCTTTGGCAATTAGTATGCTCTGTTTGATAAATTTAATGCCTTCTGCAAAAAGGACTTTGATCATCTGAAATGTAATCCTTTTAAATCTAAATCCCTTGAAATTAAAAAATAAATTGGGGAGGGGTGTGGCATGATGTAGCAGGCTAATACTGTGCCCTGTAGCATCAGCATCTCCTATGGGTGCTAGTTCATGTCCCAGTTGCTCCATAGTCCAGTTCTTTGCTTAAGATCTGGGAATGCAGTGGAGAATGGCTCAGACCCTGCACTCACATGGAGAACTGCAAGAAGCTCCTGGATCCCAGCTTCAGATCAACTCAGCTCTGGCCGTTGTGGCCACTTAGGGAGGTGAACCAGTGGATAGAAGTCTTTCTGTCTTGGGCTTGGTGCTGTGGCCTAGTGGCTTAAGTCCTTGCCCTGAATGTGCCGGGATCCCATATGGGCACCGGTTCTAATCCCGACAGCCCAGATTCCCATCCAGCTCCCTGCTTGTGGCCTGGGAAAGCAGTGGAGGACAGCCCAAAGCCTTGGGACCCTGCACCGGTGTGGGAGACCCGGAAGAGCTGCTGGCTCCTGATTTTGGATCGGCGCAGCACTGGCCATTCTAGTCACTTGGGGAGTGAATCAGTGGATCGAAGATCTTCCTCTTTGTCTCTCCTCCTCTCTCTCTCTCTCTGACTTCCCAATAAAAATAAATAAATCTTTTTTAAAAAAAGAAGTCTCTCTTTATCTGTCATTCTTTCAATCTGTTTTTCAAATTGTTTTTGGTGTTAGTAATTTGGAATGCAGAAAGAGAGAGAAATTGAGACTCCAAATGCCCACAGTAGCTGGGGCTAGACCAGCCTGAAGTCAGGAGCTGGAAAGTTAGCAGGGTTTGAACTTTTGAGCTGCGGCTTTCTGCCTTCCAGAGTGTTGGCAGGAATCTTGCTTGAAAACTGAGCTGAGATTCAAACCTAGGCACTGCGGTATGGTATGTGGGTGTCCCAAGTAGCACCCCAGTTACTGTGCCAAGTCCCTGCCCACTGGAGAGTCTTTCCTTTTCTGTTATTCTGTATTGCCCAGGAGCTCTTTTATTTGTTACTGCTTCCAACGTGCATCTCTCTGCTGTAGTTTTTAAATTTCTCTGTATTTATCTTAACTTGGTTCCATGTTCTGTTTGTGCTCTTGATTTATTAAATCTCTGAGATCATCCTTTCTCTGGGATGTGAGGAAAGGCTCTGGGCAGTCATCCTGGGAGATCTAAAACAGCCCCACAGGTATACTTCTTGTTCACTGCATTCCAGCAGCTGATGAGAGATCAATAAATGTACATCACTGGAGTATATTATGCACTTTTCCTGGAAAACAAGTCTGTGTTCAATAGGCTAAATAGGAAAAGAGGCATTTTTCAGTTGACATATCTCTATAACTATAAATAATTCTAAGTGTTTTTTTTTTTTTAAAGAAAGTTCTTTTAATGTCTGAAGTCTTGAGCAGTCGATATCTTTTCCTTTTGGAAGGATGTGAACCTTTGTAGGATGTGGAAGTAATTTAAAGAATACTTAACACTCTGAAAAAAGCCTTGTCCTGAAAAGCTAAACCCTATCTAACTTAGAAGTTTCTCACCAGTTGCACTGTCTTTAAGATTGGTAATATAAGCTTTCCTCATCCTCATTTCTGGACTTACACAGGGAGGAATATAGTATAGAACATTATAGAATTTTTTAAGTTATGAATTTTATTCATTTTTATGTATAATTTTTTCTAATGATATATTGTATTGACAGAGATATGAAATAGACCCAGTGAGCTTAGCAGACTTTAAGCAAGATGTTACAATGGCAGATAGACCTGTTCTTGACATGGAGGCCCATTTGCTTCCACATGTGCAAAAAAAAGTTTTATAAATGCATATATGAATGAAGCTAAGATTCCACTGAATAATCTAAAATATATGTCAAAGATAATACATTATCTTACCTTGAACAACACTCCTTCATTAAAATCTGGAGGCCTGGCATGGATTTTGTGTCCCAGGACATTATGAAGTTCAGTGTATGGAGCCAGAAGACTGCTTCTTTTCCCTCTCAGTTCCGTCTTTGACTTTAAGATTCCCACATCCTGTGCATGTTCAGATCCGGCCACCTGTTCAAATAAACATCCTTTGAGGTTTAGAAGTATACATTGAAGGCGCCACGTGTTCTCTCGGATGGCATAATTGGAAAAGAGGCTGACATTGGACCATTTGAGTCGACGCTGGGTGGGAATGTCCATGGTGCTAGCTAGATGCATCAGTTCTGTATAGTCCCTTTGGCTGGATGACTCTCATCCCATCCTGTGACAAAGTCTGATTGTGAGGTTGGTGGTGGGATGGTTTCACATGAATTGTTGGGCTGCTTCAGTCGCATTATTAGTCAGCTTAATGACAGGCATTCTTTGCTTCTTTATTCATTATGTGTTTATTATATGTAGATAGTTGGTGTGGAGATAGTATTGACATAAGGCAATTCTTGCGAGGGGCTGGGATTCTCAAGAGAGATGATGGAAAATTAGCAAGTAAGTAGTTCTAAAATAATGTCCTGACATTATCAGTGTTATGAAGAAAATGAGTGTGTGATTGGATACTGATGGAAGGGGAGGAGTGAGACCAGTGGTCAGGGGAGGGTTCTTTCTGGAAATGACACTGTGATATGAAAGATATGATGTTGAGCAACCAAAAGCACAAGTAAGGGAGAAGTGCTCTTATGAGATCAAATGCATGGGCATGATGTGATGGCTTTCTGGGCTAGAAAGACATTTGTGGAGACTGGGGAGAGGATAGATCAGTGAGTGGAAGGAGATGGGATTAAAGAGATGGACATGGTCCTGTAAGAGGCCCTTGTTTTTGGATTTTTGTTCCAATGGAATCTATTGGATATTTTTAACAGGAAAATGGTACTAGCACCTCCTGATGCAATCTGCGGTGAAAACGGGCTGTCCACATTTAATCATTCGACCCATGTTAAATGAATCCTCCTGCTGCATACTGCTAATCTCATAATAGTTGAATGTCACATATGTTTTGTGGGTATTTTGAGGACTTACACATTAGTGCAATTGGCAAGTAGTGTGAAAAAGGTGGCAATGCATTTATCAAATTTCATGTCTCTTGGTAAAAAATATTGAACCAAGAGAGCTCTGAATATAAATATAGGCTTGCTCTTGCTGTTGGTTGTTTCATAACTATTCGTAGGTGCCAAATGTCTTCATCTTCACGTAATTTATAATAATGTAAGTAATATGTTGGAGGCTAACAAATCAAAATCTCATTTTAGATATGTGACACTAATGTTATGTTGACTTATTGTTTCGTGTGTTAGATTTCTGGCAAAATTGCTGAGCCACCTTTTTGAAACTAGTGAAAGGAAGAAACAATAGGAATATCAGCTATTCAGCAGTGTGACTTCTTTTGACAGGAGATTACTGATATATTCTTAATTGTGTAACTACCTCAATTTAGGAACTCTCAATGTGAGATTATTTTGATAGCAAAGGACTTAGAAGTAGCAATTTGTTAGAAAACAAAGATAGACCAAGTTGAGCTTTTATTTTTTATCATGATTTGTTTAGAAAGATCTCCCCAGCAACAACCAGATGTGAAACATAGAGGCAGCTGTATGAAATTTTCATCTTTATGCCCAGTATTGGAAACCCTAGCTGAGGTTTATTGTGTGTTATGGAAAATGAGATAATCTTTTGCTAGTCTGTGCAGCTGTGTAAAATAGAATGATGACATCTTCGCCTGTCTCCAAGTGACCATCTGTTTTTATGAAATTTGACAGGTAATTTATTAACTTTAGGAGGCTTGTTTTAGTGGAATTTTGGCAAATGCGGATGTAGTGGCATTTTAGGAAAACAATGTAAAGCTCTGGATTTTTTTTTTTTTAGGTCTTTCTAAATATCTAGTATGTTTTGCAGAGGATAAAATTATTTTCTAAAAAAATGATACACTAGGGAACTGGAGTGTGGGCATCAGTGATACATTTGACAGTCTTTCATTTGGTTTTGGCCATGTTCAGGAATGTTAATACTGCATTGAAGAGTTTGTTTTTCAGCTTTTCCTCTTCCATTACTATTGCCGTTTTCCTTTTGTCTCTCTAATGTAAAAATTAAACTTCCCCAACCTTGCTAGTACATGGAACATTTCTATTCTTTCTTTCTCTTTCTGCTTTTCAAATAAACAAAACGTTAAAATATATATATATGTTAAACATAAAAAAGAAATGTTGGGTTGCTTTTAAAGCTTTGTCCCCTTCTATTTCAGCTGTCACTGCACTTTGCTAGGGTCTTCCTGGCCTCTTTATAAATCTTGGAGGAGATATCAGCTCTTTTCCACATTCATTTATCACTTTTAAGGTTTCACTGAATTACCTAGACTGAATGCAGAAGGAAGGAAATGCCACAGTTATTATGCTGACTGCAGACACAGTGTGGGAATTCTTGATGATGTGCCTTTCTTCCTGTGTTAACTCTTTATCCCATTACACTTAGCGAGTCAGGTTGGCCTTGTTTTTTCTTCAGGTAGATGAGATGGCTGGAAATAGTCATGCTCGTTTTCATTGAGAAGTTTGAATGTTTTTTTTTTTTAAAGATTTATTCAGTTTATTACAAAGTCAGATATACAGAGAGGAGGAGAGACAGAGAGGAAGATTTTCCATCTGATGATTCACTCCCCAAGTGAACCTCAACGGGCCGATGCTGCGCCGATCTGATGCCGGGAACCAGGAGCCTCTTCCAGGTCTCCCACGCGGGTGCAGTGTCCCAAAGCTTTGGGCTGTCCTCGACTGCTTTCCCAGGCCACAAGCAGGGAGCTGGATGGGAAGTGGAGCTGCTGGGATTAGAACCGGCGCCCATATGGGATCCTGGGGCTTTCAAGGCGAGGACTTTAGCCACTAGGCCACGCCGCCGGGCCCTGAGTGTTTTTTAGTTAAGCGATAATGCTGAGGAGTAGCCATGAACATCATCTCTTCTGTTCTGCCTCTCTGTCACTGGGTAATGGAGGCATCATCCTTATTAGCTCAGTTCTCTTGTTTGTAAAGATGAACTTTGGGACATTTTCTTCTGTCATTCATTGGCATAGCATTAGAAAAGTGGGGCAGCAGCTAGTATTGTGGCATCGTGGGTAAAGCCACTTCTTGAAACAACAGCATCCCATGTGGGTCCTGGTTCATGTCCTGGCTGCTGCTCGTCTGATGCAGCTTTGTGCTCAGCCTGGAAAGCCACAGAGATGGCCCAGATGCTTGGGCCACTGCATGCATGGGGGAGATCTTGAAGAAGCTGGCTCCTGGCTGCAGGCTTTGACCTGGCCCAACCCTAGTTGAAATAACCATTTGGGGAATGAACCTGCAAATGAAAGATTTCTCTCTGTCCTTCTGTTTCTCCTCTTTTCTATGTGTAAGTTTGATTTTCAAATCAACCAATCAATATTTTAAAAATAGAGACTGGAAGGCAGGGTGGACAGTGGCTGAGCCCATAGAACCTATAGCTGCATCTCTCTTATCACTTGTGAGACTCCTGCAAAAACCTCATAAAAGATAGAATTAAAAGATAACTTTTTTTGGAGGTACAGATAGCTAACTAGTTTGATAGTAAGGATGGAATATGTACTTCAGTAAGAATGAAATGTGCTACCTTGAGGAAAATGAAGTACCAGGAGTAACATGGAGTTCCCTGTAGTTGCCAGCATTGTATGGGCAGAGAATCCACATATTTTGTTCTCATCATAACAGACTTTTTCATGAATATTTTGAGGTATAACTTATGTGAACTTGGACAAGTTATTTAGTATCTTTGAATGTAGCAAATGTCACATTTGAAATTGGCACCAGCGTCTGTCAAAACACAAAGTCACAAAACTCCAAAAACATGGACCATAGCACTTGAAATGTCATGCAACAAAACATGGAAAAGTAGGAGAAGCTGGAAACATTATCTTCTTTACTTAAACACTCATTAAAATATATATATATATATATATATATATGGTCATAAATAATCAGACCAGATGTAAAGTATAGGTTAACTGGCTGACTGTGGTTTGACATTGTTGTATTGGACTCTGCTACACTACAAAACTTGTTTTTGATCTGTTAAAAATCAATGAATCTCATTAACAGCTATTTCTTACAAAAATAATACAGCAGTTCATCTTAAGAAGTCTTGGATGTTTATGCATCACCCTGCTGTATAAAATGTTTACTTGATTTTATTTGGAAGGCAGAATTACAGAGAAAGATTATAGATATATATATTTAGAGAGAGAGAGAGAGAGAGAGAGAGAGAGAGAGACAGACAGAGTGAGTCTTCCACCATCTGATTCTCTCTGAAGCCAGGAACAACTTCTGGTTTCTCATGGGTGCTGTGGCCCAAGGTCTTAGGCTGTCCTCTTGCACTTTTGCAGAAAACTGGATTCTAAGTAGAGCAGCCGGCAGTTGAACTGGTGTTCAAATGGGATGCTGGTGCCAGAGTGGAGGCTCAACCTGCTACACCATGTTGCCTGGAGGACCCTCCTTTCTAAGACTCTGTACAATGGCTTTGTCAGGTTGACTGATGATGGTGCCTCAACTCTGGGGAATTCTCTGTTTTGTGAATCTTGGTGGTGGGAGACTTGGCTGTAGTATAAGAATAACCCCTGGAAATCATTGTGACTTCCGTGTTGGTTTTAAAAGTAGGAATAATTCCTTTGGAAGGACACAGCAACTTCTTTAGCATTACCTGTGGATCTTTTAAAGTGACAATAATGTTTCACCAGTTTCGGATAGAGGTTGTTTGACACTGGAATTGTTTTACCAATGTTGATGCTCATCTGTCATGGAAATAAGTGAAATGAAGCATGACTTTGAGTGCGCAGCGAGTGAGAGTGGCAGGCAGGAGAAAGCATTTTCAGCCTGATGGTGATTTGTTCCTTCCTGATGGAGTCCGCTGTTGCATTCTGGCAGCTTACTGGCATCGAGTGGCAGCAGAGACAGATGAAGGAGTCTCTCTCCCTTTCCAAGAATATCCTCTGCCTGTTCAGTGTCAGAATGCTCAGCCTGTACCAACTGTTACTGGGTGTTCATTTCTTTTTTAATCATACCTTCTCTCACCTCACAGGAGCACAAAAGGATCTGCTTCATGTCCACTCTCTGGACAAGTCCATTCTGATTGAGGGCTTACTCAAGAGAAAAAGCCAAAGCAATGTTAACCTCATTCCAAGGAGTGGATTGGTGGAATAAATGGGGAAGACGCCAAGGCAGAAAAGTGCATGGAGATGCCCAGGGCTAATGAGAATGGAGTGGCAAGGGCAGCTGAAAGAGAAAAAAACAGATGGAGGAAAAGAGGTCGGATTGGGGCCGGCGAATATGCCGCTAGAAGGATGCTGGCTTTAAATTTGCTTGAAAGAGGGTAAAGGTTTTCACAGGGATTATATTTATCTTTTATTTGTAAACATGTTATCAGCTGTATTTTGGTTGTCATCAACTGTGTCTTATTTCAAGAGTATAGTGAAATGAGTTTTTAGTTGATTTATCAAGTTATGTAGCTATCACCATAGCATGATTTTAACAAGCATTCATCTCTCAGTTCACTGTTCTTGGATCAGATGTTTAGTGTGGCAGGTAAGTCTTCTGCATGGGCGTATCCCATGTTAGGAGGCCTGGTTTAACTCTGCTCTTCTTCTGCTCTAGCTGTTTGCTGTTGCACAGCTGGGACGGAGCAGATGAAGGTTCAGGTTCTTGGGTCCCCTCCACCTTTATGGGAAGTAGACCAGTGGATTGAAAATCTCTCTCTTTCAAATAAGAAGGGATTTTACTTATTTAGTTATTGGTTCTCTTGGGGACTGTGGTAGACAGAATCTTTGCCCTAAGATCTTTGCGGTAGAGGTGTGATTATATAACCTTATGTGGCAAAAGGAGCTTTGCAGGTATAATTACATGTTACTAATCAGTTAGTCTTAAGGTTATAAGCTTTTTTTTTAGATGAACTCTGTGGAACTAATGCGATCACATGAGCTTTTTTTTTTTTTCACATGAGCTTTTAAATGGAGAGGAGAGGCTGAGGAGGAATTGAGAGTGTAGAAGTAAGAGACTTTTAAAGTGTAATAGAGTGTAGTTTACCATTGCTGGCATCAGCAGGAAGGATCACATGTCAAGGAAATGGAAAGTTCACTGCTGTAGTTGGAAGGAACAGGTATCTGCTGGTGAGCTGGCAGGAGTCCTCAGACTCCCACGTGAGAATCACAGTCTAGGCCACTGGCTCCATTTACCACGGTGAGAGTCTAAAGTAGGTAACCCACTCACATTGTACAGGACTTCTCACCTCTGAGCATGAGTGTTGAACAGAATAAAGGAGTGTTGTTTCAGGCCATGAAATTAGTGGCATTTGGGCCTGGCGCAGTAGCCTAGCAGCTAAAGTCCTTGCCTTGTACGCACTGGAATCCCATATGGGTGCCGGTTCTAATCCTGGTGGCCCTGCTTCCCATCCAGCTCCCTGCTTGTGGCCTGGGAAGGCAGTTGAGGACGGCCCAAAGCCTTGGGACCGTGCACCCACGTGGGAGACCCGGAAGAGCCTCCTGGCTTCAGATCTCCTCAGTTCTGGCCATTGCGTCCACTTGGGGAGTGTATCAGTGGATAGAAGATCTTCCTCTCTGTCTCTGCTCCTCTCTATAAATCTGCCTTTCCAATAAAAATAAATAAATAAATAAATAAATAAATAAAATCAAATAAAAAAATTTGTGGCCTTCTATTCCAATGCAAAAGAAAACTAACAGAAAAAGATCTTTAAAAATGGAATTGCTAAGTTGTATGGAACATTTCCTCATTAAGGAATTTTTAGAGGTTTTAAACAGAGGACTGACCATCTGATAGATATATGGCTGTGTGCTGGAGGTGACAAGGCAGGAAATGGAACAGAAGAGGACGACGGGGCATCCCTGAGCCCATGACGGTTTTTTCTTTTTAAAGATTTGTCTATTTTTATTGGAAAGGCAGATATACAGAAAGATCTTCTGTCTGATGATTCACTCACCAAGTGTCTGCAATGGCTGGAGCTGGGCTGATCTGAAGCCAGGAGCCAGGAAAAACTTCTGGGTCTCTCATGTGGGTGCAAGGTCCCAAGGTTTTTGGCCCTCCTTTACTGCTTTCCCAGGCCACACACAGGGATCTGGATAGGAGGGAAGCACATCAACTGGGCTAGGAACCAGTGCCTATATGGGAGGGCAGAGTGAGGACTTTAGCCACTAGGTTATTGTGCTTGGCCCACCCATAGTGATTTAACATCTCAAGACCATTGGTCGGTCTTGGGGGAAGCTGAGTCATTGCAGCAGGAGGGGTGTGTATCATAGACTCATTAGTAAAGACTCATTATGGCCATCTGGGGAGTATACCAATGGATAGAAGCTCTCTTTTCTGTCTTCCTCTGTATCTATTACAATGTCTTTCAAATAAATTGAAAAAAAAAGTGAAATGTTACACATGCTTCAATATTTCTTATTATTGTTGAATATATAACGTTCAGAGGGCATAGATAGCTTTATTTAACTCGGAAAGTCATTAGAGTTCCTTATTTGGCTACTAAGCTCTTCGGTAGTTTTGTTTTGGGGAGCTCATTGGTGACTCTTCTAGTGTTTTTACCAATTTTGCATTTTTAAACATATGCTCCCTTCCACCATTATTACTTGATTGATCCCTGTAAGATTCCTTAGTATGTGCATGATGTGGGTGTGTTTTCCTTCCTTTAGCTCTCCTCAAGTATTCCATAAAACTTCTCTGACTTTCGGTGTCACAGTTAGGTGTCGCTTTGAGAGGCTGGCTCTCTGGAGACTTCATGCATCTTTGTCTGCTCCTCATCTATCTCTCAGATGATTGTGAACCCCAGAAGTTCTAGGCTCATCATTCAGGATTGCATCCCTGGAGGCAAAGAGTTTGCACCAGGAGACACTCAGGAAATATTGAACGAATTGAAACAGAATCACAGTTATCACTGATTCATGATCTCCTCTTTTAAAAATTAAAACAAAAAGTAGTGAACACTTAATCTCTTTGAGAAAAAACTGTACAGAGAAAGTGACTTGTCATTGACAGACCTTTGAGTCCCTTTGACAAATGTCTGTAGTAGTAGAGAGTGCGTGATTTTGACCATACTCATGCGTGTACTGTCACACGTCATCCAGACTTGTCATTGTAAAAGAAACATCTGTGTACTAAGCACTCTGTGTCTTAACTTGGCTGCAGCTTTGGTTAACATAATCCTGTACATCACAGATCCATGGGAGGAAAATATAGTTATCTGGGAAGTGAATAGACACCCAGGTACTTAAAGGGGAGAGTAATTTTCAGAAATTAATATGGCGTGCAGTGCAGGGAACTTTAAAGGGGGACAACCTTCATTTTATGAACACAAGTTCAACCCATTCTAGGGGCTCATTTTTTCAGAGGGTCTTGCCCAGGTTCCCTGTTCATATACCCATAAGTTCCTGCCAGCACTTCAATTTTGTATGACATTTATTGGGTTACACTTGACATTTCCAAATGCAATAGGTGTTTTTTTTCCCCGACAACCCAGTTGTGAAATGATGATTGACAGTCTACGTTGTTCAACTCAGCTGTATTAAAAACTGACCAGTGGTTTTGAAAGAACAAGCTCCAGAGTTTGTGTCCATTGGACAGTCTCACGCTTGCAGGAGAGATAATGATCACCAAGAGGTGATTTCCAGTAGTAATAATGGCGGTCTGGAGTCCAGGCTTTTTTCTGGACTCAGACTTAACCACTTGGTGTATGTGTCTTACAGTGTTCTAAGGAAGCCATCAGCAAATGCTGGGTGAATCAGTCAATAGTTAATTTGAAGGCGTGTCTTTTGTTATCTCTTTGTTGTTTAGTTTCATTTACTTCATCTATTCAAATTATATTTAAATTCCACAAAAAAATGTGTAGTGTATTTCTTCAAAGAGGCCTTGTATTGCTCATCTGTTGTTGGACTGTGTTAAGTCTAGATCATAAGCTCCTTGAGGCCGTGGATCACTTTCGCTGTAGCCAGCATACACAGCAGCAGGAGTATGCTTGCACTTATCAGACCTTCACTGACTGCTTCTCAATTTGTTTTCCATGTGAATGTACTCCTCTCCATCTATCTGTTTTCAACAACTGGGAGTCACCAGTTACTACTCTGCTAGTGTCCTTTTGGTCTTTTGCTGGGCTTTTAACTCAGTTTTTACTATATATTGATGCTTTCCCTGCCTTCTTGTCTTTAGTACATTTTGTGTTATTATAGAAAATTATTCCCTCTAATTGTTTCATCTTTAGTGATCCCTGTGTGTGTGACTTTTATTTTTGTGTTTTGGTGCTGCTGTTGTGTCTGTGTAATGACGTAGTTGAAAATACAACCGAACTCGGATTCACTAGGAAGCCTCGTTTGTGTCCACGATCTTTGTGCTGCCCCTGTGACTCAGGAAGGTTTTGCTTCCTCAATGCTCTTTGCTCATAAGTAAAATAGTAAAATAAACTGTGTCATGCTGTGTCCAAAAAAATGTCCAAAAAACATTAAATACATACAAAGTAATGAAATAATGAAAGGTTTTTATTGTCAAGCTGTGTAGGCAACCTCTTGGCTGAAGGACAGACAACTATGTCAAGGTTGTTTTGACTGCCTCTTTTCCTTCCCTGATCACTTAAACTTTGTGGACATATACTGGCTGGCACCTCTGGTTTAAATATTTCCTTACATGCCTTTCTGTCTCCCTATCTTGGAATAATAGATGCTATTTGACTTTGCAACTCAATATCATGTGTCCTCTACGAACAAATTTTATTTAAAATACCAGCATCATTTTGAAGGATGACATTGTCATCTGGTTAACATGGACTCCTATTTCACCATTGTCCTGTTTCAGTTTCATTTTTGCAGCCTGACCTGGACTAGTTGTAACACCTTTTGTGGCTCTGTGGAAGGTGGTGTTACTGTGTTCCCATCGTAGTCTTTTCTATCAAGTGGAAAGAGAAGACAAGTCAAAGTCCCCCTGTAAAATTATTTTGGTTTATGGTTCAGTGGCAATAGATTTATCAGGACTTCTTGGGAGGGGTAGGGGTAGGTGTTCTGTTTAGTGCTCAAAATGGATAAGTGGCAAGCACATATTTTGCAAAACAACATCAACCGATGGATCAGAGTCTGGTGATGGTAGAACTGGGAAGAGGCACTGAGGACTGTTACGGACTGTAGACATTTGAGGGGGCAACCAACCAGTAGATGGGAACTCTGTCTCTTTTTTGTCTCTTTGCCTTTCAGATCAAAAGTTTTGAGGTTTTTTTCCCCCCTTTTTTGGCATTGCACACAATGTGAATAAGTTTTTTTTAAAAAATCTTTATCTCCATTAAAAAGTCAGATTTACAGAGAAAAAGACACAGAGAAATATCCTCCATCTGCTGGTTCACTCCCCAAGTAGCTACAATGACTAGAGTTGAGCCAATCCAAAGCCAGGAGCCAGGAGCTTCTGGATCTCCCATGTGGGCACAGAGTCTCAAGGCTTTGGGCCGTCCTCTACTGCTTTCCCACGCCACAAGCAGGGAGCTGCATGAGCAGTGGAGCTGCAGGGATATGTACTGGCACCCACATGGGATCCTGGTGTGTGCAAGGCAGTGCAAGGCAAGGACTTTAACTGCTAGGCTCCCATGTCAGACCCGTGAATAAGGTTTTTTAGATGATAAGAAATAAAATCTACAGCCCTGAACTGTGAGGTATTGGACTATGGTTATTGTTGGTGTCATCCAATTTCTGGTTTCATCAGAAAAACAAAGTTCTGTGAGTGCTTAGTCTTAATTATATTAGGTATAGCAAGTGTTTTCTTCACGCAGATTAATGCCACTTGACATCCTAAATTCTATTCTTAGTCTTGTAATTGCCTCATTTTGCCATGATTTATAAATTGTGAACTTGGACCTTGTATCTTACTGAGGACTCCCTTCTAAAAAGATCTATTAAAGAAGACAGAACATTTTCATTTGAGGGTGAAGTAACTTTACCCTCCGCTGTAAAAGGGGCTCCCATTTCTGCCAGGCTTGGTGGGCTAGGGGTTGGCAGGTGGGAAAAGGAGCTTTTCTTTTTGAGGCCCCATCCCAGATGCTCCAGACCCTCAGAGTTTCAGGGAGATGCCAAACAAGCCCTTAATCTTCCCCTCTTGCCCCAACTACTCTTGTCAAGGTCTGATCTTCTGGTTGATGATTTTTGTTGAAATGCAAATTTGATGCTTTTACTTCTTACCAGTTTTTGGCTGACTTGGACTAGTAAACAAAAGGTGCCAGAAAAAGCTTGAGATAAATTGTTACCTGTTTCCTTGGTAGCTGACTCCCCCAGCAGTGGTTCCTATGCGTCTCTGGAGGCACCCATCTGTCTTCCCTAACTGAGCTGCTAGCCCTGTTTTGTGGTGCAACCCTGGTCCCCACAGCAACCGCCACAGGATATCCCTGTCTTTCCCTACCTGCTTCTCCACCCTTCCCCTCTCTTCCAGCTACTTGACACAAACCCTCAAATAAGTAGTTGGCATACACTTGTTTTTCTTTTAAATTTGAAAGGCAGAACAAGGAGAGAGAAAGACAGACATAGCTCTCACTCTCTGATTCACTCTCAAAATGCCCCCAAGATCAAGACTGGAGCAGCACAAAGCCAGGAACTCAATCCAGGTCTCTCCATGTGAACCCAGTCACTGAGCCATCAGTATCACTTCCAGGGCTGCATATTATTAGGAAGCTGGAATTGGGAGCAGAACCAGGAATTGAACCCTGGCACTCCTGTATGGGATGTGAATTAACTGCTAGGCCAAGTGCTTGCCTCAACAAGGAAAGCCAATCGAAGGCACTTGTACAAAGTATTTTTTAAAAAATTATTTTTCAACTTGATTACTTACCAGGTAATTATAACATTTCCACAGACACAACTTTCTCTTGATTAGATGCCATATTGCATTGCATCTTAAATACATAGATAACCTTTAAGGCATAGAAGTTGTGGTAACTCTGTGCTTATTGTTTTATTGAATTTGAGCCATTGGTCACTGTGTGACTTAGAGTCCTTCGTCTTCACCAGCAGGAGAGGTGTGATACTCTGATCAGATTAGAGAAGGAAGATGAATAGCACACCTCTGGTCTCCCCCTTCCCAGTTCTACCGTCATCAGACTCTCATCCGTTGGTTGGTGTTGTTTTTCAAAATATGTGTTTGACATTTTTCCTTTCCTCCAGTTGTTGCTAAGGTAAAGACTTGAAGAGAATATTTCTTTCCTGTCTTGTCTAAGACGTATTACATGCTTGAGCAAAGGGAGGTTTAATTCCATTATTTATTAAATAAGCCAGAATAAGAAAATCTATGTAAAACATCTGGCATGAAGGTTGGCTGGAGTCTCAGGTTGATTTCGTGTTTTATCTGGCCATACTGATTTTCTGTCTCTTGGTTATACTTTGCTAAGCTCCTTGCCTGCCTTCTTACTATCCCTGCCTTTGCTTAATGAGAAGGATCAGCAAACACAGAGGCTGTAATGTAACTTTTGTGTCTCAGAGTTTTGCCCTGAGCATTAAAAACAAACATTTTATTAAAACTCTGTAAGTTGAAATGCTGCCTGATTTTACATTTCTGCTTTACGCAAATTACAAGTCTTTTATTTAGTGTGTAGTAACCGAAACGTTAGGGATAAAATCAGATTTTATTTTCCTGTCTTCTTTCACTTAGTTCAGTTCTTGCTGGCTCATGATTCTACTTACATGCTGATATAATTCCTGAAATTGTTTTGTAGTGAAGAGACCTTGTATTTTATAAATTTCTTTTATATACAATTCCAACATAACTTCTGACATCTCCGGGAAGTGTTATTTGTTTTATCCCCAGCATGTGGTCTTTTTTGACTAATGTTCCTATGTATGAATTTGTAATTCTTTTCTCAGTTCACTTTTATTGCAAAGTGAACTTTACTCCTAACTTTCCTTGTTGAATAGTTCCTTACTTTTGTCTTTCAGCTGGAGCAGGTCAGCCTGTAGAGTTGTTGACAGCAGCGGACTGATCCATTTTGAGCATCTTTTCTTTCTTTTTTGAAATCATTGTTTGATATGGATATTGGAAGTTGATTTGGACAATTTGATGACCAATCATTGGTGGGAACTGAAAGTGTTCAAATTATGTAGTCAACAACCTGTAGTGTTTGCTGTCTTCTCAACTTTCTTGCTTTCCCCCCTTGGAACCAGATAGTAGGAGATATTTTTGTTGAGTTGGCAGTGGCAGTAACTTGCAGCTGAAATCCTGTGTGGTCAACATTTGGGAAGAATGAGGCTTTCAGGAAGGTTCTTTGAGAAAGCTTCTGTTTTCCTTCAGATAGTCTGTCTTCCAGAGCAGGCGGAGAGTGTTCTTGACATTCTCCCAAACGGCTGCAGCTCCTCAAGATTGCTCGTGGAGATAAAATACGTTTATTCAAATGCTTCTATTTGCTATTTAAAGAAGAGAATGTTTCAATACATTGGTGAGTGAGATCTACTTCTGAGAACTCAATTACAGTTTTGAAGCATTAAAGTTTCCCAAGGGTACCTTGTGTCTATTAAAAAAAAATGGTATAGATTATTTCCTGGCCTACATGAAATACTTCATGTTGTGGCCTGCTTTCTCTCTGTCTTCAGAGAAAGTCCTGTGTGAGGAAGGAGCAGCATCCTAACAAACTCAGACTATCATGAAATATGAGTTAATTCAAGGAAAAAACATTTCTTTTTAAGAAAGAGATCTTTCAGAGATGTGGTCCCCAGATTCTTGTAGCAGCAGAGTGGACTGTTCTAGTACAGGACCCCAGAACTCTCCCAGCTGGGTCTCCCTCATGGGTGCAGGGACCACATACTTGAGCTCTTTTTACAATGACGTTGCATCCCAACAAATTCCTCCTAATTAAAATACCATAAGTTGGGGGTCAGCACAGTGGCGTCACAGGCTAATTCTTCATCCTGCAGCACTGGCATCCTGTATCAGCACTGGTTCATGTCCCAGCTGCTCCACTAACTGTCCAGCTCCCTGCTCAAGACCTGGGAAAACAAATGAGAATGACTCAAGAACTTGGGCCCCTGGGAGACTTGGAGGAAACTCTTGGCTCCTGGCTTCAGTTCTGATTAATTCTGGCCATTGTGGTTACTTGGGTAGTGAACCATCAGATAGAAGCTTTCTTTCTTGTTTCTCCTTCTCTCTGTAAATCTGCCTTTCAAATAAAAATAAAAAGGAGAATCTTTAATAAAATGTATAAGTTGGAAAAATGTTTTCAGTACACGTAAGCTACTGCACATCATATTTTTGTGACACACTTCACTTTTGAGTCCTGATGGTTTCCTTTTGGATGGTGTTACTGATGGAATGGTGGCTGCTACTGTTCAGCTACTCTAGGAAAAGACAAAATTTCAAAATTCACAGTAGGGTTTCTTCTGAGCATGCATTACCATTATTTTAAAGGGAACAAGTTTCATGCATTTTATATTTACTGTTTTAAGAACATAATGATACTTCTTACCCTCCCTTTATCCTTCCCTCCCACTGCCTTCCTTTCTTATTTTTCTTTTAATATTTGCAAGGTCATACTTGAAATTTAGAATCACAAGCTTAATCTTCCACTAAATACCTAATTCAATAAGTAGCAACTAGAAAAAAATTGTTCTTCAGGAGTATATACAAAGGGTAATTGCTATGAGCAATTATAAAATTTTAAATTGGCAATTACAAATATATACACACTACTTCTTTTTTGTACTCAGTTACCTTAAATCAGAAAAAGCATGGTATTTTTCATTTGGGACTAGATTATTTCTTGAAGCATAGTGTTCTTTGGCTGTATCCATTTTGTTGTAGAACGCCATGATTTCATTCTGGATCTTAATTAACCCTTTATCAGTTATATAGTTTGCACATAATTTCTCACATTCTGTCAGTTGCCTCTGCTCTTTGATAAGTGTTTTCCTTGCAGTGCAGAAACTTCTTAATTTGATATAATTTCATTTGTGTATTTTTAACTTAATTGTTTATGCTTCAGGGTCATTTAGAAGTCCTTGCCCATGCTAATGTCTTGCAATGCTTCTCTTAAGCTTTCCTCTAGTTATTTGGTGGTTTCGGGTCTTAGGTTTAGATCTTTGATCCATTGTGAGTTGATTTTTGTATAGGGTGATAAGTAAGGAGTCTTTGTTTCAGTTGATGCTAGTAAAGTGGTCCCTCAAAGGCCTCCATAACGTCAGTCCTGGAACCCATGATTTGTTTCTTTATGTGGCACAGGAGACTTTACAGAAATGATTACAAGTATCACCATCAAGATGGGTGACTGTTCTTGATGACTGGTTAGACCCAGGAGAATCCCAGTTTTCCCCAAGGCAGAAAACCTTTCTATGCAATATCAAGATAAACGAGATGAAAGAAAGAGATATTTGGGCATGAATAAGTGGACCTGCAGTTGTTGGCTTTTAGGGTGGAGGGAGGGAGCCACCTGCTGAGATTGTAGGTGACCTCTGATGAGCTAGGAGAGAGCCTTCAGCCTGGAGCAGAAGTCTCAGTAGTAGAACTTTGGGTTCTAGTGTTATAACTTGGACTCAATGCTGTTTACCCCCTAACTGAGAAAGGATATTGATCCTCCTTCGAGTCTCTAAGAAGGAATATTGCCCTGTGAAGTAGCCTGGTGAGTCACATGTCAGAATTCTGACCTAGAGAAGGGGAAGATGATAAGTTTGTGCCAAGCTGCTATGCTGGTGGTGGTAGTTTGTTATGGCAACAGTTGAATCCATCATAGTACCTTTCCAACTTAGTAACTTGTGTTGTGACATTGGAAAGTGAATATCCCTCCCCCACCTCAAAATTTTCCTTATTGAAAATTGTTTAGGCAATTTTAGGTGTTTTGAATTTCTATCTGCATTTTAGGACCATTTGTCAATTTGTGCAGTGAGACTGTTGGAATACAGATCTTCCATCCGAAGACTCACTCCCCAAGTGACTGCAACAGCTGGTGCTGTGCCGATCCAAAGCCAGGAGCCAGGAACCTCCTCCAGGTCTCCCACAGAAGTGCAGGGTCCCAAGCCTTTGGGCCATCCTCGACTGTCTTCCCAGGTCACAAGCAGGGAGCCGGATGGAAAGTGGAGCTGCCGGGATTAGAACTGGTGCCCACAGGGGATCCCTGCCCTCTCAAGACGAGGACCTTAGTCACTAGGCCACCACGCTGGGCCCAGGTTGAGGGCTTCTTATCTTCAATGCTTGGGAGCAAAGATGTTTTAGATGTGGAGGTTTTTTTTTATTTATTTATTTACATTATTTGCATAGCATCCCTAATCTGAAAATGCAAAACTATAATGCTCTAAGGTCGAAAAGTCTGGGCATTATGTCAGAACTCTGAGATGCTAACATTTCAGATTCAAATTTGAAAGTTGTATTAGTTATACTTAGCCTTCTGCATTGCTGTGATGATCTCCTCATGGATTGATGTTATTGTCAGTGGAACAAAATTGAGCCTACAAATTTGTTAACCTGGAATGACTTCTTTAATTTCTTTCAGCATTGTTTTGTAGTTTTCAAGTAGCTAGTATTTCTTTCTGAGTCTTTTGCTTCTATTATTGCTTTTAGGTTATTGATTACTTGTATATAGAAATACTGTTGGGTTTCGTGCCTTTGGTCTTGTACCCACTAACCTGGTTTTACTTGTTGAATTTTGTTCCAGTGTTTTTTTAAAATCACATTTTAAAGACAGGACTGTCTCTTCTGTGAGAAGACAGTGTTATGTTTTCCTCTCCCACCCCAGTGTTGATGTCTTTAATTTCTCTCCCATGCCCACTTGCACTGGCTAGAACCGCTAGTACAGCGTGGAGTTCTAGAACAGCCTTCCTTGCTTTGTCCTATCTTACCAAGTGAAATATTCATTATTCTCCTGGCTGCTTTAACCTGGAGTTTGTGAAGTGCTGCTCCTACATGTATAGTCGAATTTTTTTCTTATCGCTCTGGGTGTGATCTTTTCATCAAACCAAAGAGATTGTATTTCTCTTGTTCAGAGTGTAGCTTTAAAACAGCCGCTTTTATTTGAACAGTTATTTTTTTATGCATAAAGCAGTACAGATGTTTTTAACTTTGTTTAGGTTCAAGGCGCAGTCAGTTCTAGTATTGATAAACTAGACAAAGAATGATTTATTCCTTATTGCAATTAGAAGGTTTTGTTTTAATGTGAAAATTTTACTTGAAAGGCAGAGAAACAGAAACAGAGAGATCTTGGATTTGCTGGTTCATTTCCCAAATGGCCTCCAAGAGCCAAGGGTGGTCCAGAATGAAGGGTGGTTCCTGAGGCTCAACATGGGTCTCCCATATAGGCGGCAGAAAGAGAAGTACTTGAGACAGCATTTGCTGCCTCCCAGGTGTAATAGCAGGATGCTATATGGCAAGCAGAGGTGAGACTTAAACTCAAGCATTGCATTGTGTCACAAGTGTCCCAGGTAATTTCTTAACCAGCATGCTAAACATCTGATCTTGCGCATTCTTTGGTTTGCTTAGGGTTTTTTTTTTTCACATTTGACTATTTCCTCATATTTTTTTCAATGTGTATTAAAAAATGACTTCACAGGCACAAAGGTACTACAGGTAGTTCAAGGAGAAATGGAATGAAAAGATAAATTCATTTTAGTGTAAGAAATTTGATATCCTTCATGATTTTCTCATAATATGAATTTTCTGTGAGCATATGAGGACTTTTTAGGATATGTAGTGTTGTTATGATAGGTTTTGGAGGCTGTAAAGGAAAAACTGGGAATTCACTTTAGCCAGAGGCTGATGGAAGACATAAATATGCAAGAAATAAATTAAACCTTTTCAGGGTTTTTTTTTTAAAAGATTTATTTATTTTTATTGGAAAGGCAGATATACAGAGAGGATTAGAGAGACAGAGAGGAAGATCTACCGTCCATCCAAAGATTCACTCCCCAAGCGGCCACAGTGGCCAGAGTTGAGCCAATTTGAAGCCAGGAACCAGGAGCTTTATCTAGGTCTCCCACGTGGGTGCAGGGTCCCAAGGCTTTGGGTTGTCCTCAACTGTTTTCACAGGCCACACGCAGGGAGCTGGATGGGAAGTGGGGCTGCTGGAATTAGCACCAGTGCCTATATGGGATCCTGGTACATACAAAGAGAGACTTTAGCTGCTAAGCTACTGCTCCAGGCCCAACCTTTTCCGTTTTTGAATAGAATGCATAGAGCTTTGACTTTCACGATCTCCTGTACCTGGAAGAGGGCCTTGTGGGAAGGCTTTATTGGCCTATTGGTGTGTTCAGCCAGCTGCCTAGCTGACTCCTCTGTGAGGTGTTTAGTTATTTTCTTTGTCAATACCTCGATGGTACCTCTCATCTGTGAAACTTTATTTCAAGAAAATGGCCACACAGAATTCTCACCATGAGCTCAGGATGGAAGAAAAAAAGGGGGAAAATGGTCATAGGCAGAGCAGACAGATTTAAAAAGAAAGAAAGAGAGAAAGGAAAAAGATTTGTTTTTTATTTGAAAGGAACATTTATTTAGAGAGAAGGAGAAGCAGAGAGAGTGCTTACACCGTTCGTTCATGCCCAAATTGGCACAGTGTCCCAAACTGGGCTGGTCTCCAGCCGGGAGCCTGGAGTTCCTTCTGGGACTCCCACTTGGGTCATCCTTCCATGCTTTCCCAGGCACATTCACAGTGAGCTGAATCACAAATGGAGAAGCTGTGACTCTAAATGGTGCCCATTTGGGCTGCTGGTACTATGGATGGAAGTTTAATTTGCTACGCTGTGGCAGCAGCCTTGAAGACATTTTTAAATTTGACGACAGTCCAAGGAGTCAAATTTTCGTACAATGCCAAATCAAGAGAAAGTAACTTGTGAATTGCTTTTATCGGTGTTCCACTCACTGAAAACAGTTTTCCAAATATGTTTTTTGTTATGCAAGCCAAAGTAAGTGACATAGATTTGAGCAATTACCCAGTACTTATTTTAGTGTTAAGGACTTTGATAACTTGTTTTTAATATATGATCTTATTTCCTCTGTAACAGTCCTGTGAATTGATTCCTTATTGTTAGTTTGAGAAATTGGAGGATCAAAAGTTCAGTAGTTTTTCCGGTGTTAAACAGAGAGTGCTTTTTGTAGAGTTTTTATGTAACCATTGTCCCCTGAAATTCAGGTTGATAATTGCCTCACGGCTTTGTAAGTTGTCTCTGATCTAAGGGCTCACTCTGTAATGTCAAAGCTGTAAAACAGGGTGGACATGTTAGACCTAAGAATTCCTTGCTACTCAACAGTTCTTTGTGTTAGATGTTTGCTAGCATGCTTGGCCTGGACCCTGCAGATGCCGGTAACAGTCACCAGTTGTAACCACCAACACTATGTCTAGAGGTGGCTGCATATTCTTGGTAATAAAATTGCCCTGGATTTATAATCACTGCATCTAACAGTGTTAGGTGAAGTGTTGTGGTGTACTGAGAGGGAAAGAAAGAAATGGTGAACTGTGTTTGGGAGTGGAAGAAAGGTCATGGAGGTGACCTGAGCTTCATTCTTGCCTGGAATTAGTCCAACTCCAAAGTTAGGGGGCCAGCTTCGTTTCTCATACTTGGAGTTGAGCATATCCCTGAACTAACCTCATGGGCAACAATTGGTTGAAGGATTTGCAAACATGACTGGGTGATGTTATGCCCATGATTTTATTTTATCGTACAAAAAAGATACAAATTGGAGTCAGACACTCTGAGGCAGTTAGACTTTGAGAAGATTCTGTACAGGAAATTGTATTTTTGTATATTTGTATTTTCCATGTGTATTTCTGTGCATTTTCTCCCCTGGCATTGATATGGGATAGCACATGCATACTTTGCATCCAAGGACGCTCACCCGCATCTCAGTGGTCAGGGTTTTTACTGGGGTTCCATAGCATTGTTGATTGATTATCTGTGTGGTTGATCTCAGTCTCTGTGTCACCCAGAGCTTCTACCCTAAGTCATTTGATTGGTGTTTCTGGCATATGGTGTCCCTAAATAAAGCTGTTGGATATGACCCTGCCAGTTTGTCACCCTACATCAAGACATTCTAAACAGGTTTGACGTTTAGGTCCCTTCTGGCATTGAGCACAAAGACCAGATGAGAGACAGTTGAGCCCAGCTGTCTCCGCTCCCTCAAGTCTTACCCATTGGCACCAACTTTGAAGTTCAGAATCTTGTGTAAATCAGTCAGTGTGATTTCATGCCTTGCCTAAGACTTCTCCAGCTGTGAACCTATGAAACTACACAAATCACATTTCTGAAATAGATGGGTTAGGCACTCATTCCTTAAGTAGAAACCTGAAAGAAGATGTGGGCCATGAATTCCAAACTAATCTGAAATGCACAGAGCAAATTCCACTGGATTTTAATGCTGAGTGGTAATAGTTGTTGCTACAAGGTTTTATTTTCCTGGACACGCCTGCGCAGCAGCTGCACCCCTGAAGCTTCTTGTTGTAAGATTGCTGAAGTGTGATTAGATCTGGAAACAAGAAAGAGACATTAATTCTTGCTTGATTGATCTTCATGGGCCTGGAGGTTACAGACTAGATAGGGACATAGGTGTCAACTCAAAGAATTGCAACAAATGCATGGTCAAGTTCATGCATAATAAAAAAGATTATATTCTTGAGGTCTTTGAACTGCAATTAACTCAGTGATATTTTGAAATAATTGTTGGGTTTCTTATTTTATAAGCAGTTATTGAATTAATGGATCATACAATAAGAAAATTTGGATTAAAGTGAAGGATTTCAGGTTGCAGATAGGATAAGATTGGGGATTATGATCGAGAGATTTAGCAATCTGACCATCTATCCTACATACCTTTATAATATAGCTTAATTTTCCCAAATAGCTTTAAATTTGTTCTTAGAATTTTCAGTATTTATTTGGCAAAAGCTTGTTGCTTCAGGAAGAATGAGCAAGATAACTCAAAATTTGTGTTCAGAAAATAAAATTGTGTTTAGGCTCGCTTGAAAAAGGAAATGTCACTTAAGTTTTTCTTTCAGATCGGGGTAGAAAGCATTTGTTTTTCTCACATTTTCTTATTTTTCTCTTTGTTGCTGTGGAATCTTGATCTTACATAGGGTCAAAAACTTGAATTACCTGTTAGACTTTTATTTATTTTGCATCTTTTCTTTACATAGCTATTTTAAAATCTGATGCTCTCTGTTAGGAGTTAGAGTCACATGCGTTGTTACCATTTGGTCAAAAAACTGTATCCCTCACTCCTTTTCATTTGAAAAATACTCTCTGAATTGGCCTTTTCTGTAGCAGAAAATAGTTCTCCTGTTAACACACTGAAGCCCAGCAATAACAAAATTCAGTAGCTCTTAATACTGGAGTTCATTCGCTGTTATGGTCCCTCTCCTTCATAGTGGGGGTGACTGAAGTCCAGTTCTGCAAGTGCTCTTATTTTATGTTTTGGTGGAGTTTAATATGTGAGGTCAACTTCTCTCCATCTCCTCTCCATCACTCGACCTTTCAAATCAGTCAATCAATCAATCAATCACAAAAATAATTCACAAAAATAATTCATCTTCTTTAAATCATTTTCCTATGTGCAAGTAGATATGAATTGGAAACAATTTCCATTTAGATTTACTTCACAAAGTTGAGATTATACCTTATGTAGCATTATATTTTAATTTTTTATAGCAATATGGCAATTACAAAGCGTAATGGAAAAAGTGTAACATTTGATAAGTTAAAATTTGTTTTCTTCTGTAGAATTTTTACATTACTTACTCTAAACTTTACAAGCTACAAAGTAAATACATAATCGTATAAGATTGGAGATATCCACGATTATTCACTGTGTTCAAAGAACCGAGAGTTTCATCAGAAAGTCTCTGTCAGCTGTCTGATGCTTGATTCTCTTTCTTCAAATACTTGTCCTTGAATGTAAAATCTTAAGTGGACGGATGTGTGATTCCTTGTACACTCTGTACTCTCGTTTGTTGATTGATGCAGGCCGTGGTATAGAATGCGGCACAGTAAATCACAGATTTGAAAAAGACAAGAATGATTTTCCGAGGTAGGCATCTGAGGTGACAGAAGCCGGTGACATTTCTGATTTGAGCAGTGATTAGGCTTGGTGGAACATTGCCATCTGTTGAGTGACAGTTGGTTTGTGGTGCATCTTCACCCTTTTTCCTGAACGAGTCCAGCACAGGGGCTTTGAGTGGCGGCCTTGGGCCTCAGACCTCGGGGTGCCAGTTGCGATATCATGAGGACTGTCCAGGTTACAAAGGAGAAACAGTCCATCTAGTGTAGTGCAATAAGCACAGTTGTGGAAATTTGGATATTTATGTTGGACAAAGAGGCTTTACAAACTTTACCTGATGTGTCAGGAAGGTATGTCAAAGGCTTTGACATTTTAATGTAATGGATGTGAAGGGTATTTGCATGCCAATGTTAACTGGTTTGGACTTCTGTCAGTGACTAGTGAAGTATGCCACAATATTTTTTGCTAGCATGGCACATTTGTAATTTCAATAGGTAGTATTGGGTTACACAGTTGGGGTAAGAATAGAACATGAAATAACAGTTTTGCATCCAGATCCCACAAGGCCTCCTGTAATGCTGTAGTACTTCTGTTAGAAAGAAAACTACCCCGTATTCTGGAGAGTTTGCATTACTGCTGATGTAAGGCACCCCAAAAGGGAAAGCCTTACCGTCTGTCTCGAGAGAGTGTGTTTCCCCCAATGACCACCGAAGACGAGGCTTGATGCAAAAGCAAGAGGCTTTATTTGATTACCAGCGCGCTGAGGCCAGGGCCAGTTCCTCACGCAGGAGCCTGAGCACACCGACCCCGAGTCCTTTAATTACATTCTTTTTAAAGGCTAAGTCACAAGCAGAGAGGGGGGAGTCACACAATTGGGGGCTTTCCGCTCCCAGGCCATAATTCTTGAGATGCCCATTCTAAGATCTTTCTCATATTTGTCCTGAGACCCTTCTCATGACTTTATCAGGATGTAGCTGCAAGAGCCCCTTATCTCTCAGGTTCCTGGGCTATATTTCCTGAGACCCTTCTCATGACTGTCCTGAGACCCTTCCCATGACCTCATCAGGATACAGCTGCAGGAGCCCCTTATCTCTCAGGCTCGCAGGTCATGTTTAGACTTCCTTACTCCCCTCCCTAATTGTAAAATGCCTGTTCAGCTATTCACTATTCTCTACCGCAAGCAGACTACAGCAGGCAAAAAACATTTTAGCAGAATATAGAAAGCAAAAGCAACTTCAATCCTCTGGCCTTCCAATTCTGAATATTTCTTTTCACTGACTGTTCATAAATCAGATTCTATATGGAATCTATATGGCTATATCATTTTATGAAATTATTTGTGGGATGACTTCTTCCCCCAGATATAAGTTGAGTGAAAGTGAGACCTTATTTATTTGCTCTAAATTCCTAGCCCCTAATGCATATAACATACATGAACATACATGTAACTAGTTTATTCATGCCTAAACCCTGTTTAAGGTAATGTTTGTTTGACTCTGTTGGATACCAGAGAATTACTCAATCCCTTGTTTTTATATCCTTCAGTATGGAAATGTTAATATATGTTCCATTGCTTAAAGCAAACAATGAGAAGAATAGAGGTAGTATTAGGATACAAGATATGCTTTGTTTTCACTGAGAAGGAAGAATGGTTTTCAAAGATTACAAGATCATTAAATAAAACTGCTCCGTGTTTCTATTGTGCTTTGAAAGCTTCAACCTTTTGTTATTTGTATAGGTTCTAAAAATCCTGGTGATTAAGACAAGAACCCAATGTCCTACAGGAGGTGATTTCTTTTGGTACCACTTGTCTTGGACATCAGGTAGAGAGATAGTAACTGGGACCATTGGTTTCTTCTGTGCCTCACTAATGTGACTTGCCACACTGCCGTTTTCATTCTCTGTTTCAACAGTGTTTCACACGTTGCTGAAAATGTGAATCAGGTTCAAATATGAAATACAAATCAGAGTTGTAGCTGGGGGAAATAACAAACTCTAGAGGGAGCTCTGCATCAGGTCCACACAGTATGACCTAGGTTGTGACCCCATGGAGGTCATGTTACAAGGGCAAAGCTGCTCTGCAGAAGGAAGCTGCTTGTTTGCTGCTTGTTGGCAACAGCTTGCCCTGTTTATGCTACGAGAGAGTGTGGTTAAAAGATCAGATCACAGAATTTCAGTTGCTATTGCAGATACACTTGATTTTCCCGAAGGAAAAGCGGCAACATACTTGAGATGCTTCTCTTTCTTTGTTCTTCCCCCTTTATTCCTTTACAGTTAATAATTAACAGAGGAGTACTTCAAGAACAACTAGTTCTTTGCCTTCTTTCCTAGGCAACAGTAGCTCAAATGCATTTCTTTAAGGGCTTCAGTGAGGCCTAAGAGACAGCACACTGTGCATACGTGTGGTCTATACCTCGCCTTTTCCCACTGAAGAGTGTTTTTGAGCTCTCTCCATAGAAGTTTCTTCATTCTTTTCATGCAATTCGCAGCCTTCCAGATTGAGGATACCCCAGGTTCCCATTCCTTCCAGTTCTTGGTTAGAGGCCTGGCAGTGTTCATTCAGAGGCGACTGAGATTGTGAAACCCAAGGAAAGAACGTCAGGGGAGCCGTGTGTAGTTGAGCAGCCCTGCTCACCGTCAGAATGGGAAGCTCGGTTTTGCTTAGAACATCTTGCGTTTCATCGCTGTTCACAGCAGTTTGGATTCCAGAGGCTGTTCTTGACATCCAACATGATTGGATCCAGGTTGTTTCCAAGTCAGTTTTTGTGGCCCTGTGAAGTCTTCCCTATGTAATAGATTTTAAATCAGCTGTGTCACTATTTATAGTAAACATGTGATCACTTGATCGGTGTGATTTAAGAAACTAAATGCTAGTGGAGGCTATTTAGCCTAGTGGTTCAGGTGTTCCTTGGGATGTCTACATCCATTCGAGTCCCTGTGCTTGAGTCATGGTTCCACTGTTGGTTACAGCTTCCTGCTACTGTGTACCCTAGGAGAAAGCAGGCGGTGACCCCAGTGCTTGAATCCCCGCCACTCGTGTTGGAGACACAGCTGGAGTGCTGGGCTGCTGGATTGGGCTAGTCCTGAGCTAGTGAATTAAACCTCTGTCTTGCATTCACTCTTTTTCTGCTGTTTCACAATTTAAAAATTGAAAAAAATAATGAAACAAAGCATGTAACTATGCAGTATAAAAGTTATAGTACAGAAATATTAAACCTTTCGTATGTGTATACTCATAACCCATTAATGTTTATGTGGCTTTGTGGCCTTAATATAATATTAGTAGCAGCAATAGTAGAATCTTGCTATGGGGAATTTTCAGAAAGTTCATGGAAAATATATATTCTGTATAAGTCTATATGTTTTGAAATTTTCTGAATCCAAATAATCTTTTATAATCATTTTCCCACAGTTTGTAAAGGTCAGGTCATTTTATTTCTTCAGTAAAGGTAGTAAGAAAATTGATGTTGAAAAAGTTCCTATGATTTGCTGTCCCATGGGTCATTAATCAATATGCCCATTGTTCTAGTACATACAGGTAGGGGATGCTTTACCAAGTGGGGGCTACATTGGGGAACTTGGGCTCACAGAGTGCATTTGAAGAGGAACCATGAAGGGTTGCCACCATGACTGAATACATGGAAAAGTGCTTACACTGAAAACCATCCTGCCTTCTTGGTCTCCCTTTGGAGTTGGTGTGGCGTTAAATGTCTTTGTCTTCTCCCTGCCTTGTACCTGTTTCCTCATCAAAGCAGAGCTGAGGTAAAATCCAGTGTTGGTGGAATCCTGAGTTGAGGTGGCATCCAGTGCAGGTCAGACCAAGACTTTGGGTTAGCTTTGTGAACTCAAGACTTTGAGAACACCATGTGTTGACAAGGGACAGCCTTTACACATGAGATATGGGGCTTTTTTTTTTAAAGCCTTCATCGTGTTGTGTGATTGCAGAGCTACCACTACTCAATGTATGTGTTAGAACTTTTGACCCCAGTGTGCATAACATGTGTAATTAACTGCATTTTAAACTGATAAGGACAGGATAACAGGCTAGAATGAACAGGATAACCACAGTTGTGTAGTTTCATGAAATTTTGATCACATGGTACTGAGAAGTGGGCCTCTTCAAGAATCTCTTGAATCTTGTTGTGGAGAGAAAGGAGAAGCAGCCCAGAGGGAATAATTGAACCATCACTGAATGTTAAGGAGAGACATGTTTGGCCAAATATTTGTATTTCCAAATATTTATTTTTGCTGCAATATGAAGATACATTTTAAGCTCCTGGCTCATTTTTGTTTACATGTTTATTTAGTGAAGCAGGTAGGATGCAACCGCTGAGCCCTGCATTATTCTTTTGCCAGATGAGAGGGTATTTTTTTTAGTGGTTGTTCAGGACTTTAATATTTGCCCAACGTGAAATGCCACATATAATGCTGTCTTAACGTTGGCAGTGTTTAATTGAAAATTAATGCAAGAAAGCAAAAGATATTAAAAACTGACTTCATTTTCTTGGTGCTTGTCAATGTCCACCGGCATGAGAGGATGTAATGCAGTGTTTAATGTTCATTAACTCTTTACTGCAGAAAGATAACAATACACATGGTGCTTATTACAGTACTTTTGCTGAATGAAGTTTGAAGGAGTCACTAAAGCAGGATGAAAGTAACTTTTGCAAGTGCAAGAAATCCAACAAAACATTAAGCGACTGTTATTCCTTGTAGAAGAAAATATTAGTTATCAAAGAAGATTCTTTAAAAAAATTTCAGAGGCAGCAGGAGAAAGAGAAAGATGGAGATTGTGTTGGGGGCTGGGAGATTGTGTTGGTGACTGTTTCTGTTCACTAGGTCTGTCCCCAAATGATTGCAATACCCAGAGCTGTGCTGGGCTGAGCCTGCAAGCTGGGAATTTGGAGTTCAGGTCTGCCATGTGGGCTGCTGGAATTCAACTATGTGAGTCATCACTGTGGCCTCCAAAGGTCTGCACTAGCAAGTAACCGGAGTCAGGTCCGACTCAGGCAGGTTGGTATGGAATGAGGACCTCTTACCCAGTGTTCTAAATGCTGGACTTCCCTTCCTGCCAACCCCCTAGCCAAAAGGATTTTTGTCCCCTAAGCATCTTGCAAACTCAAAAGCCCAGCTTTCCAGACAAGCAGCTATGTTGATGTAACTTAACTTTCTGTGCTGATTTTACGTTATTAATGAGTGTAGGAGGGTGGGCTGGGGATTAAAAAGAGAAAATAGGATACCATCCTAATTGATCACTGCCACTCAGGATGTCTCAGGTTAGAGTTGCTATTTCCCTATTTTGCTGTCCTGTAACTTAAAGCAAGAAAAGAGTTCCTTATTCCAGGGCTGGGCAGTTGCTTGTGTGAAGATCCATGCATGTAGGAATTACTGGGCACAGGCACTGGAGAATCACCCAAGGTGATTCTGCCCTCCCAGAGAGTGAATGTGCTCTGGGGACTGGTGCCATGGCAGGGAAAACCAGGTGAGTATTGCTCACATACCTGGAAGCCAAAACGCATGTTATTTGTTGTTGTTCTTCAATTGTCTGGTTTAGCTCTGTCCATGGTACCATGAGGAAGTACTACTATTGCTTTGGTAGTTTTGAAAAAGTTAATTCTGCTGAGAGAAATCTCTTGCTCAGGGTCATGTAGCTAAAGGGTAGATTCAAGTTGTTTTTTTTTTGATTAATCACATGCTATTGACTGTGCATATTTCCTAAGGCTGCCATATCATGTCACAAACCAGGTGGTTGAAATAGTAAGACAGATATTGGGACTCTGGAGACTGCTCAGCCCTCTGAAGGCTGTGAGAGACAGTGGGTTGTTTGTGCATCTAACTTTTGGTAGCGTTAGGTATTGTCCATTCTATGGGTTATGACGAGGTGTTGTGATTGGGATTCACCTGGGCATTCCATCCTGAGTGGTGTCACTGTCCTAAAAATTCTCTGTGCCACTGTTTTTGTGAACTCTTCGGAGGTTGATGTCTCTTAGTCCTTTACCTGTGAATGGATTTTTTGATTTTTTTGGAAATTTACTTATTTTGTGTGTCTGACATGGGATCTGGAGTGGAGCAAGGACTCAAACCCAGGCATGTCTCTTTAGGGATGTGAATATCCCAAGGGTGATGACTTTAGTCGCTAAGGCACGCACTGACCCGTTTCTCTCTCGTTCCCTCTCCCTTCTCTCTCTTCCCCCAAGACGAATCATGGAGATGTTCTGTCCCCATCCTTACTACTGGCAGCCGAAGAACCTCCATTCTCTTGGTTCTCCCCATCACGATTCCTTCAGCCAACACATGTTATATGTGTTTAGTTTTTTTCACATAATGTGACATAATGACAGTTAGTCATGTTTTTACCAGAGTGGTTTAAGTTTTTTTTTTCAGACTATATCCATACCACCAAGTTTATTGCTGTCCCATCAAAATTTAGAGTTGAAGATTTTGAAATAATAATACAATTATAATAAAATGATTGGTCACAATAATTATCTCAAGTAAGGTCTTGATAGTTTCTTTTATTTATTGATTCAAATGCAGATTGTTAGAGAGATCTTCTGTTCACTGTTTCATGACAAAAGTGGCCGCAATGGCTAGGGCTTGGCTAGGCCAAAGCCAGAAGTGCAGCGCTCTGTCCGTGCCTGTGATGCAGGGGACAGGGGCTTACACACTCGCTTCCCCAGCATAGCAGGGAACTGGATTGGAATGAAACACCTGGAACTTAAACCAGTTTTCTTACAGACTGCTGGCACCATAGGAAACAGTTTAACCTGGTAGATTTTATTTTTTGTAGCCTCTTAGGGAATGAATCTGCCAAAATTGGACCCATGGGAACTGAGAATTCTGCCCCATCATCAGTGTGGGAGGATCATGCATCCAGTTAATGCTGTAATCTGAGAATCTGAGTGTCCTGAGGGAGCCGCTCTTCACCAGGCTGCTGCCCTGCTTGGCAGTTACATCACCTGCTTGAAAAACATCACTTCCTATTAGGAGGACTGCCTGTGTTTCTCTTGGTTTGGGAAGCTTGCTCCAGTGTTCCAGGTGCTGTCCATGAGAAATGGGTCAGTAGGAAATCTTTTTTTTTTTTTTTTTTTTTTTTTTTTGAGGAAAGTACAGCTCTTTTGAGATTTACTAACTAGTAGACGATGTAGAGCTTGGCAGGTTGTCCCAGCTGCTGTGGGACATTTTACCAGGGCAAGTGCAGAGCAACCAAGGGTGCTAGAAGCCAGGTGGGACCTCAGCTCTTGCATTTTGCTTATCAACCAAGGAGCCTACATAGCCAGATCTCAGATGTGGAAAATGGGACATCGTCTTTCTAGAGAGCTGCAGATGCTGTTGAAGTTTCAGTGTTCTCTGTGGCATTTAAGCTGTATGATTTTTTTTATTGTCAAAGAATAGAAAATTAGTTTTAATTGTTACTTATGAGGCACCATATGGCTACTCTATAATTTTGGCTTCCCATGGAGCTGCATGTGCATATGGAAAATGAAATTAATTGGAAATCACACCCTGAAATCTATTATTAAGTTAATATAGCTAACAGCTTGTGGGGTGTCCTCACACTCAGCATGATGTAATTGCACATAATAACAAGCGGCCATAAACTCATGGAGGAGACAGGCCGCGATCCACAGAGGTCAGGGGGACAGGCTTTGGGAAGGGAAGAACATTAATAATGGATGCCTAGGCAAACATTTGAGTGCCTCGCAGTCGACATCCCCAACGTGGAAGGATACGGCATAATGCTATTGAAGTGAATTAATAAGCAGTCCTGGGAATTTCACACCTCCAAAAATGATTTTGGTTTGCAAACTAGTGAGTTAAGGTCACTCTTGGTGGAATTAGTCACAGTCACTGATGTCTCTAAGCATAGCTGTACATTGGAGCTCGTGGTGGAGCTCTGGCGGCTGATCTCTGAATCGGGTTGTTGGGATTTCATCTACTTGTTCTGGATTTCTTCGTTATCCAGATGCACTACAGGTGATTCTGGTGGTGCTTGGCTGTGCGCCGTGAAAATCAGTGATTGTAGTGAGATGGTCACATATGACTGTGACATTTCAATGGTTAAGTCTTACACTTAAAATGATATGTTTACTTTGCCTAACTTCCTAATTTAAAGTGGAATAAAGTAAATTGAGAAAAAAAAGTATGATACCTGGAACTTCATTTGCTAAATCTGAAAATTGTGGACAAATTGATGTCTTATGCATTTTTCAGACCGGTGTTAGTTTATGAATATGTCTCTCCTTGGATTCCAGGAGGGCTCTGGCTGTTTATTCATATTGATGATCAGGATGTGGTAGTGATTAAATAAATGTTTGTGGAATGTCAGTTTGAATGCGAAGCGGGGTGAAGGTGTTAGCTGCTAATTATTCTCTTGGTTGGAAACGGCAGGCACAATCTCTGTTCATCCTAAATCATTACAAATATCTGTGATCTAATGGATATGCAACTTGTGCCATTCACAGTCCCTGAAAAGTCCAACCTGTTAGGTGGTGGAGGACAGAACTGCATGGACTTGAAATGGGACAGTGGGCTGTTTCCAGTCTCTGTCTTGAAATGAGGGAGAGGTCTTACATATCCGTTACACTGGTATATGTAAGGCCAAGTCTGTAGTTTTGGTTGAGGGCCTCATTGGCCAGACTTTTGGGATAAATGCCAGTCCAGGTAGTCTTTGTGTTGGCGCTGGATGTCTCTGTGGGTGGTGAACTGTGGCCCCAAGCTTTGTCTCTGAAATCTGCTCTCACTTCCCCTTTCTGCTGCCCTGTTGCTGCTGTCTCCATCTTTCCCTCACATTCTGTTTATTCTGCAGGCTTCTGGAGTGTGTTCCTTCCTCTTCCCCTGACCCTCTGCCATGGCTGTGCCAATACAGTCTTTCATGCTGCCCAGGTCCTAATGCATTGAGATCATATTGCTACCTAACCCTAAAACATGTTCTTGTCTGCTGACTGGCTTGCACACAGGGCAGGTTAGGATCTCTTGAGGGACCAGAAGGAAGAAGGTAACAATGTTAGGGCAAACAATTAAAGCAGGGAAAGAAGGATTAAGGCCGTATTGATGAACAGAGCCAAGGAAGGTAGGCAGATACTACAGTATCTTTGGCTGTGGCCCACCAACAGGGACAGGGAGCTTTGTCCTAGGGTCAGGACCACTGTGGGCTGTCAGATATACCTGTAAGAGGAAGTCACGCCGTATCCTTGGTGCCCGTATTCATGACATTTGCCTGTGTCCTCTTCGCTGTTCCTTTTCCTGGGGTAGGAAGGGAGTCTGCCGGCTTTTCACTGAGTTTGTGGCCACGGTATCCCAGCCTTGTTTGTAGCTGTGTCTTCATCATGGCCAGGCCGCCCATTTGAACATGAAGAGGAGGCCATGTGGTGAGGGACTGTGGTAACTGTGCGATTGTGATGATAGCTCTGAGCATCTTACTTTGGGACTTTGTGTCAGAGGAGGGGAACCTAAAACCTTGCTTTTATTGTTTTAATAGCAGCTAAATCCAATTCAAGCTGTAAATTGAGAATGCTTGCTTCTAAGATCCAAAATCCAAAATGTGTCCAGTGTTCAAACCATTTTGAGTGCCCATGATGCCACCAGTGGGAAATTCTACATGATAAAACTACTTCATGCATAGAATCAATAGAAATATTGCATCAAGTGACTTTTGGCCTAGGGAATATGATGTGAAGGAAATAGAAATGCATTTTGTGTTTAGACTTGGGCCTTGTCCCTAAGATGCCTCACTGTGCATATGAAAATGTTCCCAAATCAGGAAAAAAAAAAAGCACTCCAAACCTACAATACTTCTGTAACATGTAGGTAAGGGATACTCAAACTGAAATGCTACCCCTGTAGCACAGAGAGGAAGTTAAAATCATTCACATTCAAGTGGTACAGTACTTCATCAAGAAGGCTAGTACTAAATTATTAAGATATCATAAAGGTATCAGATGTAATCTCTAAATTAAGGAACAAAATGGATGGGAGTTTGAGTTATAGTGGAATGTAATAATCCTATGAAATGAATGTAAGATTCTCAAGCAATAAGAAAGTAGCTGAAATTCCTAAAAAGATAAGAAATAATAGGAAAGCAGCATGCCTGTGCATACAGATACACACACACACACACACACACACACAGAGAGGGAGTCAATGAAGCAACTATTATGAATATTTACAGTCTGTTGGGAGCACATGAGAAGTCACTACTACACTGACCAAAGGGTTGATCCCAATGCTTGGTTTTGTGAGCTTGTCTGTGACATGATATTTGAAAGCATTTTCTTTGTATTTATGTTCTTTAATGCCAGAATAGTTTAGGGTTTAGTAAAACTGATAATGACATTTCTAAAACCCATGTGACTAATCCTTATCAATGATTAATATCTGCATACATTTTTTAGTTGATGTGTTTGTACTATTTAAAAGAACTTGGCATATTGAAGTAACTTTCAGACCAGACATTGATTCTACTTCCTATGTATAGTTGGGTAATTGACATTACTCTTGTATTTTTTATGTTGAAAGATAAAGATTTTGGTAAAAGAGTATGAGCAGAATTGCAGTGCTTTTAAAATTCACTGAATCGTTTAATTTGGTAGAGAACTATTATTGTTGTTTAATACTTGAGAAATGTTCCTTGCTTGTTAAGAGAATTCAAGTGCCCAAAGAAAAGACAATAGACAAATAACATTGTTTTGAGGTTGTTAAACATAGACAAATAACATTTATAAATGTAGCTTTAGATTGATTTAATTTGTCAGCAGTAATGAGTGCTGTAAGAAGTTTAGGGTATCTAGTTTGACTTATCTGAGTCTTAACCAAAAGCCCCCTTGAATGAGAATTGAAAGTTTACTCTTGTAAATGGAATAATAACATTTCCATTTTGAGCTCACAGGCTTGTGAGAAAAGGGGATTCTTGGACATCTATCTTTTTACTTAAGTAAATATTTTATTTACATTTGTAAGTGCTCTCCTTTGCAATACAGCCACCCTGAGTCTCTGAAACGCAGGGACACAAGGACCACTTCCATTGCTGGCAGAACTTGCAGGACCAGTGGTGGCAGTCTTGTCAGGGATTTGATGCCAAGATCAATTCCTGATAATTTCACCTAGGCTAATATGGCCAATTTGGGGACTGCCAGCTTTCAGGCATGAGCCCTTGAAGCAGGCTGCAAATTAACATTGTCATTCCTTCTTGGTGAGATGAAAGGTGCAATAGTAAAAGCACGGGCCAAAGGCCAGGCCTCTCAGCATGTCTTTTGAACTCTAGAGTTTTCAGCCGTAAATTGTGAACAGTTATTTCCAAATTATATGATTGTTGGGAGACTTAGAAATACATCAAGCACCCAGAATACTGCTGGCCACCTGGCAGGGTCCAAACAACAGTGCGATTTGATAAATGAAGGTTGTGCTGTTGTTAGATTAGGTTGGGAGCTATTTGGAGATAAATAACAAGATTAAAGAGCATGAAAGATACAGTAATACACATTCATTACTTGCCTATTGTCCGGTATTGTGTGGAGTCTTTATATAGGTTACATCTTTCGCTGCCAATAACTTGTGAAAATTTGCTATTACTCTCTGTATTTTCTAGGAAAAAAAAAAAACAAGCAGATTCAGAGAGGTTATGTGACATTTCCAGTTATGCATAGCTATGAGCAGGTTGATTGCAAATCGCTGAAATCTGCTGTGTGACACGTGGACTGAAATGCTTGAGCCTGTGTTCCTGTCTTCTGGACGCCTGTGCCTGCAGTTCATGTGCTGCAGAGAAAGGAGGGTCAGCCTTTGATGACTCTGACTTCACAGAATGGCTCTCCGATTTTTCTTTCCCATCAGTTGAGCTACTGCCTTTTTGTGAATGCATAGCTGGATGAGTATACTCATGAAGTGTGTCCTGTTTTATTACAATTGAGTATCTTTAACCATGGAAGCATTGCATTATATCGACATAAAAGTAATTTCTTCTGAAGCTACTAATATGTGTGAGCAATGTATGAGAATATAACCTTCCAGGTATCTCACAATGAAAAATCTTTGTTAGTATGGCTATTGGGTTGTCAGATTTTCCACATTTTTGGTGGTAGCCAGTTATCCCAGAAGTCACCATTAAACCACGTGGTATTATCTCTTGCCACTGAATCTCATTCACTTCCCAAGCCCTGGATAGCTGAGAGTTGCGTATATTGATACCAAGGTGATGTGTGTGGAGTATAGGTCTGACTGGATCCATGTGCTGTAAAATTTATGGCTGGATGATCTTGGGCAACTGATTTCAATTCCTAGGTCTCTAGGAATAGCATGTCTCGCAGAGGGTACATGAGAAGTGTTTGAAACAGTTGTTGTTTCCTAGCCAAAGCTGAGACACAGGATCTAAGATAACCTAAATTACCTTTGCAACAATAATCCCAACAGCAATAGTGACACAAAGGGACAAGTCCTCATGTGTGTGAGCCCTGCTGTGTACAGTGCCTGCCAAACCTCAGCATCTAGCTTGCTTCCTCTCCAGCTCTTGTTCCTTCTCCTGCAGGCAGCCACAGGCCTGGAGCAGCACCAGCCTGAATGTTGGGGAGGGATGCACAGTGCTGGTACAAGCTTCAGTCTGCTAATGAGACTCAACATGGAACCACTCCAGATGGAGGCAGGCAGTATGTCCTTTGCCAGACAGAGTGTCAAACGGGCCAAGGCTGCTGGTGCTAGACAGCAGCTATGGATATCAAAAGGGAAATTGGCAGCAAGTAAGGAAACACACAGACCGTGGAAGTAAACACACCATCACTGCACAAATAAAAACATGGTGTGCCTTTTTGGCCATGGAATCTTATCTGGAATCTAGAGATACTCATTTAACTCCAGTGCATCTGGGAGGTGGCACAGCTGTGCTTGACTGTCTTTAGAGTTTGTGCTGCTTTTGATATCCAAATCTTGTCAGCTTGATGGAAGCTCATATGCTGCCATTAACCATAGACACATTGGTCATCTCTGAATGATGGAAAGAAACAGGTGTTTTATATGATGTTAACAATTGAAAAATCAGCAATAACAGATTTATTATAAGAGCGATTTTGCCTCCCATTGAATCTTACTTTCATCATTGTTGTCTTCTACCATTTATTTGGTTTTCATGACATAAGTATAAATCAGTATAAGTAAGTATGCAAAGCGAAGTACTATGTAAAGTACTTTCTGTGCATTTCACCCTGATTTGATGCTCATGACAGCTCTGAAAGGGAAGTGCTGTTTTTGTCAGTTTTGTTTTATCGATGAGAACATTGAAGCTCTGCTTCCTAGTTAGAGTCACTCAACTGCCAGTAAAGAGACAGAACCTGAATCTTAGTCCAAGGCTGTGTGCCCCATGGCTGATGAACTTGGCCCCTTTATTCTTCTTAGTGCCATGTGCTTTCTTCCTTAGGAAGGACGGTATGGGAACTCAGAAAGGAGAAGGTGCAGTGATTTCATGTACATGTCCTAGATTGTTAATGCTGGTGGGCTGCTTGGTAGAGTAAGTTGCCTCTGTTTTACATGGAGGGAACTAACAGAATGGAAGCTCATTCAACTAATTCAGCCAATTCTGCAAATGCGGATTGCCCAGGGAAATGCCTTGTGTGGCTGCGAACCAGAAGATTAACTGCTGAATTGAGGAGGGCAGCGTTTTGTCCTTGCACCTCCTCTGTGAGTCATACCTCTGGTGAAATGTGGCGCTCTCATTGTCCTGGTCAGGCATCTGGTTTCAGCTCATGGGTAGTAAGCTCATTTAGGACAAAAGCCCATCTGATAAATAATCACATTTAAAATAGTGTGTAATAGCTGCTTTTATCTCTATTTGCGGATATAATTAATGTTCCTCACTGCAAATTTGCAGTCCAAAAGGGTAGTCAACTACCCCTACCGACCCTCCTCCACTACTAATCACAATTAACACTGTGTGGGATGCTCAGGGAATGTCTCATGTGTAAGTTTATATATGAGGGTACTTCAGAAAACTCATGCAGAAAAAATGCTGTTAAAAGATAGTGCTCACTACCCATGAGATTTTCAGATGCCTGTGTCTAATTATTGATATACATGTTGGATTATAGCACTCGCCCTGCTTACCCAGGAACAAACTGTTACTATCGCTATTGTGTCAAAAACAAAAAGGGGTTTTATCTGAAATCTCGTTTCGTCTGAGTGATTTCGGATGGAAATGGTCATTGTAAAGCATGCAAATATCAAACTGTAAAGGAAAGAAAATCCACTTGAGCCCCTACTCCCTATAGATAGCCAGTTGATGTGGGTTTTATGTAATTTTAGGTGTTTTAAACTCGCGTATGTGTACTTTTGAAAGATTGCAAAAAGTATATGTAAGGCACTGTGGTTTATAACACAGATGTGTTTTAGCATTTATCTTCTAAATTCTTTGTGATGGTTTTCTTCCTCCTTTCTTTCATAAACGCCGTAGGCTTATTCATGGGCTGGAGTCTCTTGACTCCTGTTTAAGATTCAGGCAAGTGATGGTGACGAGGACCTCACAGAAACAATGCTTTGCTTTTGGTTAAAAGACGTTATTGGATTCCTAGTTCAAAATAGAAGGGCCACACAAAAGTATCAGGACAGGTGCCCAAAATTTATGGGAGAGCCGTTCCAGATCATTTCCATAGAGTTTATTAAACATCTTTGTCTTTGAAATTGGTCTTGAAAATAATCAAGTTTCTCTGCTCTAAAATTTACATATCTTCATGGTTATTAAAAAGAACCTCTTGGAAGTCAGTGTTTTGTGTATCTTAGACTGTGCTTTCGGGCTTTTGAGCAAGATTCTGACTTGGAAGTGATGGTGGAGAAAATTGATTGCTGTTTTACTGTGTATCTGTGGTATGTCTACTATAGGCTGGTTTAACCGTTGAACTTTTTACCAAGATATGTGCATGTAACACTTCGTTATGTTTCATTTCAGTAAAAATTGTGGTTAGATCCTTTTCTTAAAGATATTTTTATAGGGCCCGGCGCCATGGCCTAGTGGCTTAAGTCTTCACCTTGAACGTGCCAGGATCCCATATGGGTGCCGATTCTAATCCCGGCAGCCCCACTTCCCATCCAGCTCCCTGCTTGTGGTCTGGGAAAGCAGTCGAGGATGGCCCAAAGCCTTGGGACCCTGCACCGACGTGGGAGACCTGGAAGAAGCTCCTGGCTCCTGACTTCGGATCGGCACAGTACTGGCTGTTGCAGCCACTTGAGGAGTGAATCAATTGATGGAAGATCTTCCTCTGTGTCTCTCCTCCTCTCTGCATATCTGACTTTGTAATAAAAATAAATAAATCTTTTAAAAAAGAGATACATTTATAATGTATTCTCAGAAACAAAGCAGTTTTCTCATTTTATTTGTAGTTTCCCTTTGTATGGTGTCAGTTACATGCGGTCAACTATAGTCCAAAAATATGAGAAAGAAGGTTCCAGAAATAATTCCCAAGTTGTCATTTTAGTGCTATTTGGAGTAGCATTATGAAATGTCATTGTCCTGTTCTGTCCCTGGGTTGTGAATCATCCCTTTGTCCAAGGTAGCCATACTCTGAAAATGGTCAGTCAGTGGTAGCCTGCTCAGTTTGTGTGATCAGCTGCCCTGGTACTACGGTGTTAGTGTTCAGGTTTTACTTTTTTCTAAAACGGCACAAAGTGATTATCCTCCATATGCTGGTTCACCCCCTAATGTCTGCATCAGAGCAGGGCCAGGCCAAAGCCTGGGTCTCAATACTCAAAGTGAGTCTCTCATGTGGCTGGTAGGAACCCAGCTACTTAAACTGTCACTTGCTGTCCTCCAGGTGTGCAGTAGCAGAAAACTGGATTAGAAAAAGGCGTAGGACTCAAACTGAGGGACTCTGACGTAGAATACAGGAACTCTAGGTGGCAACCCAAGCCCTGGGGTGGCAGAACATGCCCCATTACCCCAAATGCCCACTTGTTTTTACATATTGTTGACCCCAAAGAGTGAGGATGATGCTACTGGTAATTTTATTATCACATATGCAGTTGTTCTGTTTAAGTATCAGTTACTGTGTATCTTATACTGTGCCTAATTCACAAACTTTAAGGATGGATGAATTTATGGATGGTTGGATGGATGGATGGATGGATAGGTGTGTGTGTGAGGAAATGTCATATATATATGGTGAGGTGTTATGAGTAGTTATAGGTAACTATTATATTTCTTAATTGGGCAGTATGTGCATTTGTCAAACCTTTACTGAATGTTAAACTTCTGGAAGAACAAGGCATTATGTTATCTTTAAATTGTACCTCTTAGTCTAAGGGAAGAGTCACCAAATAGTAGGGATGATATACATGCTGAAAAGTTTAAAGGTACTTGTGTTGATGTCTGTAGTTTATATTGAAAAACCTACAAAATAAGATGCAGTGTAATAAATGGAGAGACATGTGAACTGTGAACAGTCACAAACTTTGCATGGTAAATATTGAGGGTGTTTGCTGGTTGCTCAAGTTTTTCATGTGAGGAGGAATTTTAATAATAGTAACTTAGGGGGATTTCCCAGAAATAAAATACTCTGTGAGGTGGTGAAGGCCCAGCCTTCACCTTTGCTTTCTCTCCATTCATTACAGTACATCTTATTTTGTGTGCATTTCAATGTCAGCTACCAACATCAATATAATTGCCTTTAACCTCTCGAGAATGTGCATTAGTCACTATAGTGTACTGTTTGCCAACTGTTTCTTTCTGGCTTAAAACTTAAGGTACTGGATGCTGAATATATGACTATGTGGGAAAGTCAATTAATAACCCAAGTTGCTTGCTACACAGAGAGAATAATGAACTTGGTAGAATCCTGTGTCCTGCTATACCTCTAATAGGCAGTGATTCTCATTTCCCAGTGCAGAGGGAGTGATAATGACAAATGAATGTGTGCTGAGGGCTCACTGTGTGCCTGGCTCTCTGCTGTGGTCATAGTCGGGAAGCCGGTGACCTCATTCTTCAGTCTCCATGTGTGCCCTGTGTAGACAGGTTCACACTCTTACAGGGGTGAGGAGTGTGATGAGCAGAACTGGAGCGTGGCTTTATTTCATCTGTCAGAGGCCCTTCCTGACCCCATGGATCCCCCCTGGTGTGGCGTCTTCTTTGAACTAAGAGTGCCTGCAGGAGCAGAGCAGCATCTGCTTTGTTTAACATGGTCATATCCTCAAGTCACAGTAAATTTAGTGGGTTCACAAAAATTGCTCCGTTTGCCTCATGTTAGGACATTGCCTTTGGATGATTATCCAGTTTTAGATTTTTTGCACAGGTGTCTTGGGAAATCCTTCAAGACCTGCTCTGTGCCCACAGTCTGATCCTGTTTATGCATCATGACAGCAGTTGCTCATGCTGAGAGGCAGGGAGAAAGGGTCAGGTGCCTGGAACAGGCCAGTGCTGACTTTAAAGAAGGAGAATGTTCCAGAAAGTTCTGTGGGTATACAGTTTATTCTGGATGTCTCTGCTGTTCGCAGGTAAGAAGGAAAACAATACAATTAAGAACGAATGACAGTGGACCTGGTGGCTTAGAAATGGTTTTGGAGGCTGGAAAGACCAAGGTCAAGGCATATCCAGTATCTGGTGAGGTCTTGTTAGAGATGAACTAATGGAGAACATGAGAGGTCATGCAGAACTGAATTTTTATTACTGTAGCAGGTCAGCCATCATCTCACGGGAAGATATGCTGAAACAAAGAAAGTGAGAGCTTTTATACTTTTAAAAAAACATAGTGCAAGTGGTGAGAAAAAAGATGTGCAGAGCACAGATCAGCTGAGTTTCCACAAGGTCAGAGTAGCCCGTAACACAGTTCCAAGGAAAGGGTAAATAAGTAGTTCTCCTGTGGAAAGAAAGGAATCAGGCCACATTCCAAGGGATAACAAAACATCGGACTCTGCGGTCAGGTCTTTGCATGGCTCCAGTCCTGCGTGCAGCCTTGTGTGTACACAGGAGGTCCTCTGCTTTATGGCTCTCTGGAATGTCCTCCGAGGCGTCTGCATCAGGTCTTCTTTTTGGTTAAGTCGGGGACTTTCGTATGGTGAGAGCTCTGCCCCATGTCCTAGCTTCTCTCAAAGGCTCTGCCCGCCTGATATCCTTAGTATGCAGGCTTAGTCTTTTGACATAGGAATTTGCAGAGGTCATGGACATTCAGGCCACAGCAGGGAAGGTGTGTTATGGAACAAGTATCAGCCACACTTTGAAAGCATAATGAGCTGCCCAAGAGGAAGAGGGGGCGTAGCCTACATACTGGCTTTCTGCTGTGATGATGGACTGTGAGTTCTGGGTGAGAATGTCTTGTGGTCAGAGCTGTGATTGCTCATAGAGGACTGTTGAGTTCATCGAGTTTGAAACAGAATTTGATTGCCCTTGCACATTAAAACCCTCAAGCCAAAATTTCCTCTCAGCTTTGCCTGCTGAATGGTAACTCTAGTATTTTTCTGGGCCATCTTGGGTATTACCATTCAAAACTCAACCCTCCACCTCCCACTAAAAAAAGTTTTTGTCTCAGGTTACCAGCTGGTTAATTCCTGACTTTACACTTAACAGCACTTGGACTAGTTCTGAATTGTAGTTCAAGCCACACATTGAAAAATTAACTAGAGTTCCAGGACAAGACAATCCTCGTTTGAGTGACTCAAGACAATGAGAAAAGTTATTTTGAAAAATAATGTGAGAACGTAAGTGCTGTTTTCTTGGATTCTGAGGTTAACTACAGTGGGCTAATACTGAGTGCTCCATTTTGCAGTTACTTAACTGGATAAGTTTGTGTTTGGTAGTGATTCTTGGAAGAACGTGATGGAAGGTGGAGTTTAAAGTCAATGCTGATGTCTCCAGCTGTTGACATTGAAACTAATGATCTTGGTGATAACTTAATATGCAGAGTAACATATATAATGACTTGGATATGTGATAAAGAAAGGAAGGAGAAAGGGAACAAAGAAATGAGGGAAAGAATCAAGAAAATGCTTTAAGGAGAAAAGGAGATAGTAGCTGTTTCTTCCCGACCTTCAAAAATCAAGGCTGAGCTCTTCCCAATTCACTGAAACTACAGATTTCACACTCCAGGATATGATCCAAAGGCCCTTCTGTGTTTAACATTCAAGCAATAGACTTAGATTTCAGATACAGCGAATGGATCAGGACAGGCAATAAAAGAGCAAGACATTGCAATTTAAAACTCAGCGCAATTTGAAAGCGACATAACAAATTACGCTGCATCTCAGTGAATGTGTGTGTCTTGGGAAAGTGGTTCTGAAATCTTTCATCTCTCTGGGGATAAGGTCATTCCTAGCTTCTATTTAGCTCCAGCATGTCATCACCACTTTACAAACTTTCACATGGAGAATAAAAACCTCCTGGGTTCCTTTTTATGGCTACATCACCAAGCTGTTGTTTGGAGCTCTCTGTTTGTGGCTTTCGAAATTATAGCAGATTTAAAGTCTGCAGTGTGTGTTCCTTTGCAGGATGGGGAGCTAAACCTGTGCTTTATTGTCCCTGCCCATAAGCAACTGGCTCCTTTGCATTTCATTGAGCCATGGCAAAAATTTTCCAGAGCCCTGTTTGAGTTGTACTGTACTTGTACTTTTTAGACAAACATGCTAAAATTATTGGAGATATAAAATATCTAAATTTAACAAAGCCAGTCAATGTGGCTTTGTTTGTATGCTGTTTTTGAATACAGGAAAAATTTTAGTTTATATTGATTTTTTTTTTTGCTTTTTAAATTTATTTACTTGAAAGGGACAGAAAGAGAACTCTTCAGCCTGCTTGTCACTTAGCAAATGCCTGCAACAACTGAGGCTGGGCCAAGCCTAATCCAGGTGCCAGGGATGTGAGCTGGTGGCAGGGACTCACTGAGCTCTCACTGATCCCTCCCAGCATGCACAGTAGCAAGAAGCCAGAATCACAGGCATAGCTGGAACTCAGTGCCAGGCATTCTGACACAGTATGCGGGCATCCCAAGTGACATCTTGATGACTGCAGCAAATCCCCGTGCCTGTGTTTTCTGAGGGTCTGTAGTAATAGATTTGAGTGGTCTGTGCTGCTGATCCTTGCCATGCTTTGCTTTCAAGAAATACTACAGTGATTTTTAATTTAAACAGAAAACAGAGAACCAAGGAAATAAAAACAGAATAGCAAAATAGCCTTTCCCGGTTGTTTTTCTGTGAACGTAGTGTCTGCTCAGAGAGTTGTTGGTGATGCTGAAAGTCTCCTGTCTTGCACAGCTGGACTTGAAACCAATCTTTTTTTACCTGTCTTATATTTTTAATCTTTATTAGATCATTAATGCTTGGGGTAATCTTTTGCTTGGATCCCTTCATTGCAGTGGGGTTTCTAGAGGAGATACTTGATAACCGTAACCCTAACCATTACAACCGTAACCCAAACAACCTTAGCAATGCTAACCCTAACCGTTCTTACAACCCTAACCCCCTAACCCTAACCCTAACCCTAACCCTAGCCCTAACCCTAACCCTAACCCTAACCCTAACCCTAACCCTAACCCTAACCACCCTAACTCTAACCATAAGCCAGGAAGCATTTTGCTGCTGCTCTCACGTGTCTTGCATGGCACTTCAGCAGGTTGTGCTACAGGGTGCGGTACCATGTATCCTGAAGGTTCTTCTAGAGGCCTCTTCACACGTGGGCATCTCTGACTCCATGTATCAAAGTGATGAATGCTGATAAAGAAAAATCATTAAATATTCAAGGAATACATCTGTGAATACCTGTGTTTATCTCACACATTAATGCGTTTTAACTTATTTTTGAAGCAATATGTGATGATTACAAAAGTTAAGGCAGTAAAAGGTTATGATGTTACATCCCTGATTGGTGTTGCTTTAGCTAAAACAAATGAGAGATTCTGCTTATGAAGGAGGAACGTTTAGTTCACCTTGTGGAGGTCCACAATCCCAGGCAGGTGGCCTCCATTCATCTCTCTGCGGATGAGGATTGTGAGGAGTGGACCATGTGCACAGGGGCTACCAGGTGGTGAGTTGGGCAAAGCATGCTATCCCTCTGTCTCCATGAGCTCTCTTTCTGTGATTCAGCCATGGGAACTCTATCCTTACTTCCTGATCCGGTTTAATCATTCTCCAAAGCCCCTCAAGATAGCTGCAGGTTATGCTTTGGCTGTTGTGTAGCTGTTCATAAATTCAAGTACTGATTTGTATTTGAAAGGCATATTTTACAGAGAGAGAAAGGAGGAGCAGAGAGGGATTTCATCCTGTGGCCTTAATGGCCAGAACTCAGCTGATCACAAGACAGGAGCTAGGAACTTCTTCTGGGTATCCCATGTCGGTACGGGGGGCCCTGGAACTTGGACCATTTTCCACTCCTTTCCCAGGCTATAAGCAGAGCAACTAGGACACAAACAAGTGCCCATATGGGATGTCAGCTCTAGAGGGCAGAGGCCTAGACTCGGAGACTTCCCTGAAGGTCCTGTTTGCCCAGGGACATTCAGACCATGGTGACGGCCACAGACTGTGTGACGAGGGGTTCAGCAACGCGCTTTAGGAGTGTGTCTGAGGGTACCGGTTTACAAGATGCCGACAGATCTGCTTCCCTTGTGGAAAGAGAACAGCCTGGAGGAAAGTGGTGCTCCTATGGTCGCAAAACCTGTGGTCAGCTGAACGCTAGCATCGGACCTTAGAGTGAAGCTTCCAGTCAGCGGTTGCAATTTCCTGTGAGTCCATGCCTTACCAGGACAAGGGCAGTTAGAGAGAAACTGATTTAAATATGGGAAAGTGAGGTAGAGATTGGATGTTGAATTGAGAGGTGGGAGTGCTTAGAGGATTAGTGCTGTTGCTGTAAAAATGAGAAATCTGTAAATGTGATTCCAGCTAGGCAGTGTGTCCAAGCCTTTTATTTTAAATGTCATGGCCACACAAATGGCATAGTAGAAATTATGTCCGTTTGTCTTCTCACAGAGAATAGCCCTATGCACACTCATGGTGTTACCTTTGTTTGCACCCTCTGCTGGTTAAGATCCACAAGAGAATTCTCTTTTGTCTTTCTCTGATCAGACAGCTCCGGCATAGTAGAAATTATGTCAGTTTGTCTTCTCACAGAGAATAGCCCTATGCACACTCATGGTGTTACCTTTCTTTGCACCCTCTGCTGGTTAAGATCCACAAGAGAATTCTCTTTTGTCTTTCTCTGATCAGACAGCTCCCCATGGTCTGTGAAGACAGGAGAGACAGTCTTTGCACAGGACCTGCCACTCAGCAATTCTTCAGAGATGTTCACACTCAAACCTCACCAGCTATGGGCTCTCCCATCACAAGTCCTTCCCATCTGTGTGGTGACTTGATACTCAGTTCCCTGGGTTACGTTGGAGTCATACTTCCCAAAATTGCCCTCCCTGTGTAACTTTCAGGCAGTTTTCTGCAAGAGGAGTTTGCATAGAATGTGGAATGAAGCTGTACTTCCTTGAAGTTAAGTGAGTTGGTGGTGATAGTACATAAAGAGATGCTGAGGTGAGGGCTCAGTTCATTCCTCCGCTCTGCCTCATGGCTAGCTATTTTCCCAATTGCTGTCATGCCAGGCTCAGCCTCATCATGAAATGCTTGGCAACACTTGCCATGTCCTTGACTGTAGCCTGCCATAACCAGTCCTCTGGTCTTTCTGGAGGGGCTGGTCTCTTGATTAGCTGGTTGGAAACTCCTGTGATCCTCCAGGAATAATATGAAACAGACATCTTGTGTCTGATTCTTAGACCTTTCTTTTCCAGCCACTCCTGCAGTCATGTAAGTTTTAATCGCTACAGTAAATTCTGATCAGTTTTTTCTTCTTCTACTTTCCTTAATTGAATGATGACTCATATCATTGGTAGGAAAACCAGGGAGAACTTTTTTTTATGGCTAAGTCTTTACCCTTCTTTAAATTTAGATGTACTTTGAAAATAGTGGAAATGCTTTTGCTATTTATTAAAGCATTTCATCTCAGGGGTGTTCACAGATGCTGTTGCAATTGGAGTACAGGCAATTTCACTATTATTGTATATGCCCCTGTAGAATTAATCCATCCTGAATTGTGTATAAAGGATAAAAGAGGTGCTTCCTGGAAACTGCTGCTGACAAAACTTGTTTTCTTCTGAAACATGGTCATGTCTTCCATTTACTTTAGTATTTGCTATTTATTTTTAGTATTTACTATGGTTTGATATATTAGTAATGTTAGGAATTTTTTTGATGAATACAAGTGTTTGAGTAAGGTAACTGGACTGTTTCACCATTGCTATTAAGGGGTCGTGTCATTACTCTTTTCTTTCTGAAATAATGTCTGTTAATCAAGTGTAAGGTCTGTTGATTAGTATTAAATTACAGGAAAAGAGTAGGATTGTATATTTTATGGAGAAATAAGATGTTATGATTTAGTCTAATGGTAATTTTTATTTGGGTTTAAAATTTTTATCGCCAACACAGTGTACTAATGGAATTGAAATCAATAAGTAACATCGGTGACAAGATCAGAAGAGTAAGCTGATTTGTCATAATTTTTAAGGCCCATAGTGTAACAATAAATATAAGGTATTTTTGAGAGTATGATAGTATGAAAAAACAACAGTAAACTTGGAGACATCTTGCAGAAATTTAAGTTACTCCCTTGAAAACAAAGGTATATTTTGTGTGTTTTGTCTAAAGTAGCATTTTAATGCTCCCTACAACATCTGAATGAAAGACTTATTTTTGATAATGTGGAATTAATTTTGGATGTCATATTTGATAGGTAGGCTTATATTTAAGGCTTATGTAACAGCTGTTTACCAATAAAGGACTTTTTAATATCAAAGAGCGTGTCTCTGGACAACTTCCTATTTGTATTAAATATGCCCTTTCTAGAGATCATTGCATTTCCATCCTTTATTTGTGTTTGACAATTTCTTGGTTTAAGGCACTGTTACAGTTGACATCTGCTCTTGGATAACATTCTAGTGGGAAGCAAAGTGCCTCCAGTCTGATTGAGTTAAGTGATGTCATGACATATCTTAGATTCTTGATCCTAAAGTTGATGAGCCCAGGGGACAGGTTGGGGATCCAAAGAATTGTTTCATTCTCAAAAATGCCATTGTGTATATGGGAGCTTTCACACTGTGATCTGGTTACGGCTCCAGGCAGTACTTTTCACCTCACGGGGTGGGGAGAGGGTTGCAAAGATGATTGAAGATTGGCAATTCTCCATAGTTAGGTTTGGGTTCTGGAGTCAAAATGAAGGCACAAAAGTTACCTTATTTCCTTCTTTGTATAATTGATACTTAAGCCTCCAACATACTTCACCGTAATTGGTATGTTCTTCACAAAGATTTATTTTTCCATAATATTTTTTCATTCCTGTCATGCCTTCCCCCTCTTCCTTGTGGTAATAGATAAATCTGAAGTACTGAAATACATTTTTGCTTTCTCAATTAGGAATTCTATCAAACTCATGAAAGGTGATTCTGTGATAGAAATTACACAATACAATTGTGTTGAAAACTGGGTATTCTAATTTCGCTCTAGTCAGTGAAGCATAGAAATCATTGTTTCCTCAACTAGTCCAATGTTATTGACTAAAAATAAATGACTTATTATAGAGTTATCTCACTGCAGCATTTTGCTTTTAGTGCAACATTTTGCATTTAAGAAAGTATTATATTTACAAAGAGTAATGCTGTATAAAACGTAATAGTATCAATATTTTATTTGTCACAGAACTATTTTTAAAAAGACTTGAAAATAGCTAATCAAGTTTTAAAAATTATGTTTTAGACATTTACTGCAGTCCGCATGGTTCTGAGCTGTGTGTTGTGAGCATTGTTTTGTATAAATGTTTTTGAGAAACAAAATTGTAAAAATATAAGGTGAGCCAGCTTTATAAAGCTTGCTTAGTTAAAAGATTTTCTTATTTTCATATATAGTTTGAGCTTTTCTCAGGGATTTAATTTCTTATTTTTAAAAATTTATTTTTACCTGTTTTCATCTACTTAAAAGCTGTAGCAGCAGAGAGGGGAAGGAAAAGAGAAACAAAGGCAGGTACACACACACACACACACACACACACACACACACACACACACCCCCCTTTCATTTTTTGGCTCATTCCCTAAGTGCACTCAGCAGCTAGGGCTGGACTGTGTTAAAACCAGGAGCCCTAATTCACATCTGAGTCTCTGTTGTTCCTGGTTAGAGTGCAAGTACTGAGCTGTATTCAGCTGTATCCCTGCTGTAATATCAGGAAGCTGGTTTGAAAGTGAAGCAGCTTGGACTGGAATTTGCACTCCATTGTATGACATTGGTGCCCCAAGTTGTAGCTTAACCCATTATACCACCAGACCTGCCCTGTATTTTCTTTCAGATAGAGTGGTGGTTCAAAGAGTGTTTATAATCCTGCATGGGGCAGTTGGAGGACTATAAAAATGGGTATAAGGCTGTATAATAGCTTTGCCTCACCTGAGCAGTGGGAGCCAAGCCCATGAGACCTGAGGGTGGGGTGTGAAGGGCCTGTGTTGTATGGTCCAGGTGCTAATGGCAGTGGGCAGAGCCCTCAGACCGCCCAATGGCATGCTTGTCAGGGCTTGGGGGTGTGGGCTTGCAGGGAGTCTGGGGGATGGCACAGGTGGGGGCATGCAGGGATCTGAGGGCTCTAGTCCAGGATTGGTGGTCTGATCATAGAGTGCATGTGTCAGAACTGAGCTGCCTCAGTGGAAAAAATGGAGTAGTGGATGGCTTATCCAGATGTACATGGGGGATATGGCAGCCCATTGGGCCCTGCAGAGGACATCTGGTACCATAGCAGAGAAAGGAGAGCAGAAAAAAATTGGACAACCACATTAGCCAAGTGATGACAGCAAATATCTGGGCGAATGGAGACTGTAAGTTGGACTATGTCAGCTAATGGACCTTGGAAGAATTTCCTCATCCTTGGATCTGTGAGACTGACAGCATTTCAGAACTATCGAAACCACCTAAGCAGAACCCTTGGAACATGCTCCATGCCAGGAAGCCTGGGTTGATATCTGGTGGCCGTTCCCCATTCCCGGATATTGGAGTGATTGGGAGGCTGTCTGCAGCTTCTGCACTTGTCTCCTCTCTTCCCCTAGATACAGGAAAAGAAAAAATTTGGAAACCATGATCGCACTCACTTTCCCCTAACCCTCAATGATTCCCAGCCTGATCAACTGTAAAAATAAATAAATAAATAAATAAATAAATAAATAAATAAATAAATAAAGTTTAAAAAGATGATTGTATTATAATTAGAGTAACACTTATAGAGAATGAGAGGAAAATGTTTAAATCAGGCTAATAGGGTTAATCAAGACTGAGGTGTAGCTTAGGCTATGTAAATGGCTGTGATAATATTCTCTTTAGTGATATGGTTATTTGAACATCTTAACATTCATATTTAGCACATAATGTCCTTTGACACCTTGTCCCTTTATATTTCTCTATTTCTGTATCTGTTGTAATACACTGATTCCTAGCAAATGCAGGTGAACTTTATTGTCAGAAACTTAGTGGGAGAAGAACAAGCCACAGTAAGGATATTGCACATTTTAGCACCTGTGGACAGCTCTGATGAAAACTTTAAAGTTATACTGACTTGCATGTAACCAACACTGAATCCAGGAACGTGCTTATCAGTGCATGGGGACGGTCTGTTTCTATACAGAATCCATTATAGTAGTCACTTTCCCTTCTCTCTGCTCAGCTTGTTAACCTTCAGTTTAAATCATCTTATTTATTCAGAAAAATATTGGATTTCACATATGGGATGTTCTTTTGTAATAGCATTTGGGAATAAGTGTGGGAGGTAATGTGAAAAAATAACAATTTTATGGGAGTTTTGGGAGAAACTAGATTTGTAAAAGTGTGAATCAGCTGGATAAATCAGTGAATGAAGAGACTAGCCACTGTTGAGTCAGATTTGGCCACTTAATTCTCAGCACCTTGACTGAATAACCATTCGCATTCAGTCCTTTCATGAGAATTTCCTTCAGGAGTTGAGAAACTTACTTTACATGAGTCTGCTAACATGCTTTGTTGATTTAGTCCTTGAAGTGTTTGCGGTGAACTCATGTTTGACCTGGGATCTACATTTTCAATGTATCGAAGATGTGCAATATTGGATACCCCTTCCTTTATTTTATTTTTCTAACTTGCTGTCTCCTGTTTTATAGACCTTTACATTTTGAACAGTGTCTGCTTTGGCTTTTGAATGGATGGAGGGTGTGTGTGTGGTTCCTTTGACCTAAGGTTAAAGGGTGATGTGTGACTGACAGCATGTCATGGAGGACACTTCGGTTCCTGACAGTGATTGAGGCTGATTCCCTCAAGCTTGTGTAGTGCTGCTAGTGATACCTGGTCTGCCATCCCATCTCACTTCCAAACTTTGCTGCTGGAAGGCCCAAGATGGAAAAAATAAAATCTCTGGGTGACAAGGCTACAGAGAACAATACTGGCGTTGAAATGCTGGTTGTTCTTTTAAAGAATCTGAAGTGATCACCCTTTGAGAATTGTGTTGGTGGGGCTGTCATTTTGGGATTGTGGGTTAAGCTGTCCCCTGTGTCACTGGCCTCCCATATGGGTACTGCTCCACGTCCTAACTGCTCCACATCTGACCCAGCCACCTGCAAATGCACCAGGGAAGCAGTGGAGGATGGTCCTAGTGCCCGGAGAAGCTCCTGGATTCTGGCTTTGGCCTGCGCCATCCCTGGCCAGTGCAGCTATTTGAGAGAGTGAACTGGTTGATGGAACATCTATGGAACATGTGTCTCTCTCTCTGCCTCCACCGTTTCTCTGTAACGCTACCTTTGAAATGAACCAATGGGTAAATAGATAGATAAATAGATCATTAAAGAATACTTCGTGCAGACAGGAAGTAGGGTTTTCTTTTTACTCTATGTGTTCAAAAGATGAAAAGGAAATGTTTTCCCATGTTTTGTTTCAGTAATTGCTGGAACCAATTATGTTAGCTGTCATAGTTTTATCCTTTTTTCCCCTCTCCTGAGAGGCACATTGAGCATGAGCCAGTGAGCTCCCAACCATTAGCACTCCTCAGTGCCTGCACTGGCCAAGACTCAGCTAGGGCTAGAGTTGTAAGCCAGTAAGTCGTTCTAGATCTCTCCTGTGGGTGGCAGGGACCCACATACTAGGGCCGTCATGGCTGCCTCCCAGGGTCTGGTTCAACGGGAAGCTGGCATCTGGTACGGAGCTGGAGCACACTCCCAGTTACTGTCTTGCTGCCCATGAGTGTCCTCTTGAGAGGAATCTCAATCCCGTGGCTGCATGTCCCTCCCTTTTGGTTTCTAAATGTGCCAGCCATTGAGAGAGTTTACCTGTGATAGTTCATGTATTTTTCATGAGTTTCTGACATTGTAGATTTGTTTAATATGAACACATTACAGATGGGCATGTTATATTTAACTTCTGGAAGTTTCGCCTCATTATTACTGACCTTACTACTTTTCTTAAATGCAGTGTCCTAAGTAGACAGGAAGTTCATTTTGCTGGATTTCTTGCCTGGTGAATTTCTCCTTTCCTTGTTTTGTATTCTTCTTTTTTTTTCAAATATAAACAGAAAAGATTTCATATATATATATATTTTTAAGTACATGATGATACTTCCACCTTCTCTCCCTCCCTTCCTCTCCTTTCCTTTTTTTAAAAATATTTTGAGATTTTTAAAAAATTTCCTTTTTATTCACAGTCATAATAATCCTCCACTGAATAAAGAATTCAGCAAGTGAAAAGACCACTGTTTCTCAGGAGAAAAGATAAGGGATAGAAACAATAATTACATCTCAAGATGTCAATTTCACGGTGTGTTTTGTTTTGTGCTCTGATTATTAGCTACCAAAAGAGAAAGAAAGCATGGTAGTTGTCTTTTTAAGGCTGGCTTTTCCAGTTTATTTTCAGTAATTCCTAATGCTGTTTTTATGTCTGATGGTATTAATTTGGTTTTCTCTTCTCTCCTTCTGGTTAGGCAATGATACATCATTTTTCCTCTCAGAAAATCAGCTGTTTTTGTCACTGATGTCTTGTGTGACTTTTCTGTGTTCAGTTTTTCTTCCTACTAATTTTGGTTTTGATTGTTATTTTTCTGGGTCCTTGAAATGAATTGTTACATTATTTATTTGATGTCTTTCTAATTGTTATGAACTTTCCTCTTAGCACTGGGTTTTTAGCTCATAAATTGATGTGTTGTCTTCATTTTAGAAAGTTGTGTATTTCTATGACTCACTGTACATTCAGGAGCATGTTATTCAGTTACCATGCCTATTTTGTAGAGTATCTTTTATTGTTAATTTCTAGTTTTTTTTTCTGTTGTGATTAGAGAAGATATATAGTATGACTACAGTATTTAAAAAATTTTTTTAGACTTTATGTTCTAGTAGATGTCTATCCTACAGAATGTTCCACGAAAGAAAAGTGTATTATGCATCTGTGCTATGAACTGTTCGATGACTATCAGATCTGTTTGGGCAGTAGCATAGATTACCTTGTTGTGTCTTGTCTTAGTTTTTGTTTCTTGTCGTTTGATGAAACTGGGATGTTGAACTCCCCCATAGTTATTGTGTCACAGCCTGTTTCTGCTGTTAGAAACATTTTTATTTGTTTTAAATAGTTGGCTATCTTAGCATTGGGTGCATATACATTTCCTGTGCTTAAATCTTCCTTTTGAATTGATTGCATATTCATTGCATAATTCCCTTCTTTTTAAGTTTTTGTCTTATTTTATTAATTTGGCAGAGTTACAGAGATGAGGAAACACACACACACACACACACACACGGAAAGGCAGAGGGAGAAAGAAATCTTCCTTCTCTCTGCTGGCTCAATCCTCAAAGAACTGTAGTAGCTGGAGCTAGATCAGTCTGAAGCCAGGAACTTGCAGCTTATTCTGGGTCTCCCACATGAGTGTAAGCTCCTATGCACTTTGGCCTTCTGAGCTGCTTTCAAGGCCTATTATCAGGATGCTGGATTGGAAGTGAGGCAGCCAGGACTTGAACTGGCATAGGATGGGCTGCAGTCCTTACAGGCAGTGGCTTTATCTGATATACCACAATGCCAGCTCCTCCTGCTCATTTTTAAATTTCTGATTGCATGAAATATCTTTTCCCATCCTTTTGCTTTCTGTCTGTGTGTATTTTTGTTGGTGAGGTGTGTTTCTTGTAGGTAGCATATGGAATATCCATGTTTTAAATCCAGTTAGCTAGTCTGCATTTTTATTTGGAAAACTTAGGCCATTTATGTTCAAGGTTGCTATTGATAACACAAAATCCTTGTTTGTTTGTAAGTATTTCTATTGTTTGTTTTGTATCTCCTTGAACTTGTGTTAAGAAGGTTTCTGTCTTCAGATTCTTTCATGATACTGATTTTCTCTGTCTCTGTGTACTGAACATCTTTAAGTGTTACTGCTGAGTTTCTGTTACTGAGTAGTATCCGTGACTTGTCTTTTGCTCTCTTGAATGGGGACCCAATTTATTCTTAGTTATGATTTGGTTAATATTGTGAGCTTTCATACCCAGGGCAGAAAGTATTGTTGGAGGCCCCATCTTGATCTGAGGCCCATATAAGGCATGCATTCTTCTCAGCTATGTAAACAATATTTAAAAAATTTTTTTAAAGTATTGTTGAAGGTGATGGAGGACACTAAGAGGGAACTGACTTTGCTCTTTAAAAGCATTTTTTTTTTTTTTTTTTTTATTAAAAGGCAGATTTACAGAAAGGAGAGACAGAATGAGAATCTTCCAAGCACTAGCTCAGTCCCCACATGGTCAGAATGGCCAGAGCTAAGGCAGTCTGAAGTGAGGGACCAGGAGCTCTGACGGGTTTGTCTCGTGGGTACATGATTTGAATCACCCTCTGCTGCTTCTCCAGTTCATAAGCAGGTAGCTGGTTCAGAGTGGAGCAGCCAGGACATACACTGGCATCGATATGAGCTGCTGGCAAAGAGGATTAGCATACAATGCCACTGCACTGGACCCAGGAACTGCTTTTGTTCTTAAGAGGAAGATAAACCCTGGATTTCCAAGTGTGAAGTGTAGGAGAAAGTAAGACCCACCAGCGAAGACAGTGCATTATCCTTAATAACATCAACTCCAGTAGCCATCCTGCCCTTTGTCTTTGTTGTGTAAAAACCCTCGGTAACTACTTATTGATAGAAAATTTGCCCATGAGTATGAGAAATCATGATGATGACAGTAACAGCTGGAAGAGCCAACACTTGAGTTGTCTCTGAAAGGATCCTTTTGTTTTCCTCCAGCCTAACAGGGTAATAATTGAACCAGTTGATTGAAGCAGTAGTCTTTAACTTATCATATGCATTTCAGGCTCTGGGAAAAATATTCACCTGTTTTAACTGATTTGTTATATGGAGTAGAGAGTGGGCATATTATTTAGTGCTGAAAATGTCCAACCCCTGGGCCTGGTGCAGTGGCCTAATGGCTAAAGTCCTCGCCTTGAACGTGCCAGGATCCCATATGGGCGCTGGTTCTATTCCCCGCAGCCCCGCTTCCCATCCAGCTCTCTGCTTGTGGCCTGGAAAGCAGTCGAGGACAGCCCAAAGTCTTGGGACCCCGCATCCATGTGGGAGACCTGAAAGAGCTCCTGGCTCCTGGCTTTGGATTGACACAGCACCAGCCACGGTGGTCACTTGGGGAGTGAATCATGGCATGGAAGCTCTTCCCCTGTCTCTCCTCCTCTCTGTTTATCTGACTTTGCAATACAAATAAACAAATCTTTAAAAAGATGCTAAACCCCTACATTTTTTAAAAAATTTATTTATTTATTTATTGGAAAGGCAGATATACAGAGAAGAGGAGAGACAGAGAGGAAGATCTTCTGTCTGATAGTTCACACCCCAAGTGGCTATAACAGCTGGAGCTGAGCCAATCCGAAGCCAGGAGCCAGGAGCCTCTTCTGCCCAACCCCTACATTTTGAAGTCTCTCGATTGGATTTTCCTGACTCCAGCTTCTTGCTATTATAGACCCTTAAAGTGACATTGATGGTCCAAGTAATTGGATTCCTACCGCTAGTGTAGAGTCTCCCTAAGTGATTCTGACTCCTGGCTCCTGGTGTCAGTCTCAACCAAGGTGACCTCTTCTCAGCCCGCCTCGCTGTTTTGGGCACTTCGGGGAGTGAGCCGTGTTCAGGAAGCTTTGTCTGTTGCTCAGATACCCTCCCTTTCTCTGTCTATCAAATATATAGATTAAATAAATTGAGTTCATAACCAAGTCTCAGAGATGGTCATTTGGGTGATGTCACAAAGCTAACCTTGAGAATAAAGCCTGTGAAGAAGCTTGGCTGCATGGGTTCTAAAGCTGGTGTGCTGAAGCAGAAAACCATCACTGCCTTGTAAGGGGCTGCCTGATTTGGTTTTCTGATTTTAAATAAAGATGACTCACACAGGAAATGCCAGCTGCGGCCTAAGGGTGTGTGCTGTTGGGTTTATTAAACATATTGGATTTGGAGGCTGTTTCCTTTTTATTTGTGTGTTTGTTTCTTTAGTGGTTGGGGAAAGAGCCGCTCCTGTTCACTAAAGGCCCCATTTATTACTGGGCTGCTTCACAGATCTAGCTTGCTGGCAGGCCCACGAGGATCCTTGAGTTTATAACTCAGCATTTAGAACTCCAGCCCCAGAGGTCAAGGATGAACTGTTTGCTCTTTGCAGGAGTGTACTGCGAAGCAGAGACTCCACAACAGCTTCCCCTGGGATGTTTTGTTACTTTGCCAATATTTAGAAAATAGTGCTTGCTTTTAGTTTTAATCCATTTCTTCCTCCCTTGACTAGCCCTGTCGATATATAGAACAACTGCTCCAAAAACAGTGGGTTTCCAAGGATGCGGTTATTAAATGTGGCCTCTGTCTCTTGTCTTTTAAACCTTTTCCCCCATGCAGTCTGGTTTTCCCTTTGCTGTCTGATGGCTGACAGGTAGTTCACTCCTCTGATTGGAAGATTGGTGCTTCAACCACATGGGAGTGTCATCACAAAGTAAAATTAACACCACTGGTCTGGATTTTTTTTTCACATTTTCAGACCCACTCCAAAGGGTTCGAGAATGGAGTATTAGCTGATGAGACTGGTAGGGAAGGGGAAGCATCTGAGTAGTATCCTAGGTAAAGGGACTTTGTGTTCAGACACCAGGATTCTGAGTTCTTTATTGCCTTTATTTTCAGAGTTGGTCTGTGAGAACTTGTAACAGTCATATGGAAGTTATATGCCTTTATTGTTCTCCTTATTGCTTTTATATGTAGTATATAAAATATTTAAAATCAACCTTTAGTTTTGGGTTTTTCTTTTTCAGATGCCAAAGAAATTGTTTTAAAAGCCCAGATCTTAGCTGGAGGAAGAGGAAAAGGTGTCTTCAATAGCGGGTTGAAAGGCGGTGTTCATTTAACCAAAGAGTAAGTGTGAAGGTGTCCTGTTGTTTGTGTTTCGGCCAAGCAATTATGGAAGACGTCGCCTGTGATGGATGGGTGCACTGAGAAGCAAGAGTGTCGTGTGGGGTGTGAGCAGTAATAGCAAGAAGAGGAAACTGAATTACAGGTGTGGGGCTGTGTCAGTGCCCGCTTGGCCTCTGCTCTCATGAAAGGATTCTTACAAGTAAAATGCTACTTCAGGAATGTCATTTCCCTGTTAAAGGACCCACAGTGCTGACATTAAGCATGCCCTCTAGTCTGACAGTCCAGGCCAGCTTTGATCTGAGCCTGTCTTTCTTGTGCTGTCCCCCACATATCCAGGACCTGAAGTCTCCATCCTGGTTCTCTTTCTTTTTCATTATTTACTTACTTCTTTACTCCTTTATCTGTCCCCTTCATTTTCAATGAATCCCAAACTATCTCTTTTCAGATCTGCACTCACCTCTTTAAACCTGTTAGGCATTTCAGCAGTGTCTCTTTGAAAGTATGGCCGAAGTCTGTGAACAGCTTACACTGTATTTCTTCACTTACTCTCTCACTTCCTCATTGGTTCATTCACTCCTCCTTTATTAGTTTCTCCTGCTGAGTCTCTTGGCTGGTTCTGGGTACCTGACGGATGAATGGAAAGATTTTGCGTGTCGTGAGTGTGGAAGTGGATCCCATGCATGGAGGAGGTGAGAATGCAGATACTGTGCCTTAAAATGACTTTTAGCAGGCATTCATTTACTTTTCTTTTCTCTTTGTGCTTCCCTCTTAGCCCTAAAGTTGTGGGACAGCTGGCTGAACAGATGATTGGCTATAATCTAGCAACAAAACAAACTCCAAAAGAAGGTGTGAAAGTTAACAAGGTAATATGAATGCTTTTGGTCACTTTCTGTATATGTGTAAAAATATATATATATATAAACCCTGCTTCAGTTTTGACAGAATGCAGTGAACCATTGCTCTTTGTTCATTTATTTATTTAAAATTGTTTTTTCTTTATTTGAAAGATCGGGGGAGAGAGAGGGAGGTATTTTTGTTAAATAGGGTGGGTGAGTGATTGAAACATTAGCTTACCCTTTCAGAACACAAACACATTCTGGTTAACACTGAAAGGGACCCACAACAATGACCTTAAACTCAACAAGTGAGAGCTGTTGCTGCCACTCAACACTTTCCAGTTCCCTCTGTCAGAACTCCATTGTAGTTTTTTTCTTAAATGCTCCCGAGCCTTACTTTGTGAGGACTCCCACTGGAGCCACTAGCCTTGCTGGGAGCATATTGTATTAGTGACGTCTGCTGGGACTCCCACATATGTTTAACATAGGTACACACGTAGAAAGTGAGTCCTGGGGAAAGTGGCCTGCCTCAGCCCCATTATTGTGAATGGTGGAGCTGAGGCCTGGCCTGACCATACCTCTATGACTTGGTCACTCTGTGCCATAGCCACCCCTCATGTTTCAGGGGCCCAGTACCTGCTCCCTGATTTGCTTGATCCAGTGCAGAATCATGAAGCAAGGGGCACAAATTTCAGGACATCAATTGCAGAATGTTGGAACAGCAACATGACCTGCCTGGACCGAGGGCCCTGTGTGACTTCATAAATGGCATGCTTCGACCTAGGAAACACCCATGGTTAGCAGTCCCTGTCCGAACACTGATTTAGAGCTCCACATTTTTTTTAGCTCTCTGCTCTATTGGCATTACTTTGCACAGCAACATTCTCTCGCTTGTGCTTTGCTTAGAAACACTGCTATGATGTATTTTGTCTCTACTTTTTAGAGAGAGTGTTTGGGAAATTCTTGACATGACCTGAAAAAGTTACTGACATGTTGTTAGTGTCATACGAGAGGGTCTAGCCTTAGTTCTTAGTGCCCCGGTAAAGAAAACGGAGCTGGATGAAGACTGGGATACTGATGGATCATTGGCTCTGTGACTCTGAGAACACAAAGCCTTTGTAAATGTAAAAAAAGTAGACAAAAGCTGATTGATTATTTGCGTTCCCTGCTGCTTCTCAGGGAAATGGGTGGATTTGTCAAAACTCAGCACTATGGGACAGAGTTTTGGCCTAGAGACTAAAATGTCTAAATTCCACATCAGAGTGCTTGAATTGCGTTCCCACCTTTGAAGCCTGACTCCAGCTCCCCGTTGCAGACCCTGGCAGGCAGTAGTGGTGTGTTAAGGAATGGATTCCTTGTCATCCTGATGGGGTAACTGAGTTGACTTCCTGGGCCCTGGCTTTGACCAGCCCAGCCCAGGCATTTCAGGAGTAAACTAGCAGATAGAAGAGTCCTCTCTTTCTCTGTCCCACTGACTTGCAAAATTCAAGTGTGTGTGTGTGTGTGTGTGTGTGTGTGTGTGTGTTTGCTTTGTTTCTTGGACCAAAACGTTAATTTCCATTTTAAATCAGCATAGGAGTCTTTACCTGTATGATGTATTCAACATTTTTCCACAAAGGACATTATTAGTATTTTTATTGGTAGGAATATCTTGTATGTGAGAACAAGGAATTTTAGATTAAAAAATGTGACACATTTTAAAAGCATATAAAAATACACATACAAAGCAGATTCATACTGTGTAGTAATAGAATTCTGTACAAAATTAGTTTGGAGATAAGTTCCTAAAATACCAAAAATAAGTGTATTCTTGTAAATTGAGTCATTGCCAGAAATCCACTTAAATGATTTATATTTAAGTACTTTTTTTTTCTGGTTGCAGAAGGGATTAGTATGTAGAAAATTCCAGTTGTACAGAAATATATAAATTACAAATTAAAAATTCCTTGTATTCTCACCACTCAGAAATAATTGCCAAATTCTGGGCTTATACTTTTTGTGTATAAATTATATCTTGCCACATTTATATGACATTAATATACTGTGTGTGGTGGGTCTCTAAGATGTTCATAGAAAATGTGTGTTATGGAAGAGTTATAAAGAATTTCATGTTTTTTGCATCCAATTAAATTATTTTATTCTCTGTTTCTATGAACTTTCCTTTTTTTTTAAATCTAAAGGATTATTTATTTTTATAGGAAAGACAGATCAGATTTACTGCAAGAAGGCGAGACAGAAAGACCTTCCACCTGCTGGTTCACTCCCCAGATGGCTGCAATGGCCAGAGCTGAGCTGATCTGAAACTAGGAGACAGGAGTCCCTTTTAAGTCTCCCACCTGGGTGCAGGGTCCCAAGGCTTTGGGCCATCTTCTACTGCTTTCCCAGGCCATCATCAGGCAGCTGGAAGGGAATTGGAGCAATTGGCATTGGAACCGGTGCCCATATGGGATCCCCGCACTTGCAACACAAGGATTTAGCCATTGAGCCATGGCACTAGGCCTGAGCTTCTCTTTCTTTTGTTTCTTTTTTTCTCTATTTATTTGAAACAAAAATAGACCAAGGTTAGAGCACCCATGCACTAGTTTATTCTCCAACTACTCACAAGAGTCAGGGCTGAGCCAGAGTAAAAGCCAAGGTGACTGACCCCAAATTTAGGTCTCCCACATCAGTGGCAGACACCCAACCACTTGGGTATAGTCTACTGCATCGCAGGGTCTGCATTAGAGTAAGGTCGCATTGGGAGCATAACCATGACTGGAAATCAAGCACTAGAGTAAGTGGTGCAAGTGTCCAATAAGTGGTGCGAGCCTCAGTGTGTAGCTCTCCATCAGCGTTCTAAAGTATCCTACAGGAATTTTGGACAGCTTGCCATATCGGTATTTCTGATTCTGTCTCTTCTGATTGGATGGGGACGTGGTGTACAGTGAGTGAGAATACATCATAATTAATGGTTAATCAGTTTTTGAATGATGGGTGTTTGGTGTATTTTGCAGATGTTGTCGCAGTGATTATACTGAATGCTCTCATATGTAGTCAAGTCTGCAGGCACCGTGGTGACCACATCTTTCATTTTTAAGATGTGCAGTGTCCATGAAGATCTCAATAACAGTAGCAGCTTCTTGTCAGCTTTCTGAGTCTCGGAATTTTCCCTGTCGATTGCGTCTTTTCTTGGAGTGATCAGAGGTGACATTGTTCAGGAGCCAAGGTGGAATGAGGGATTAAAGTTCTTTTTGGACTTACCATGTATCTTGATAGAACCAAGCAAAAACATTGGAAATGCATGCAAGACATATTAGTTAAGACACTACTATGTTGTTTTTTTTTAAGATTTATATATTTTTATTGCATAGTCAGATATACAGAGAGGAAGATAGAGAGAAAAGTCCTCCGTCCAGTGATTCACTCCCCAAGTGACCACAATGGCCGGTGCTGCACTGATCCGAAACCAGGAGTCAGGAACTTCCTCCAGGTCTCCCACCTGGGTGCAGGGTCCCAAAACTTTGGGCCGTCCTCGACTGCCTTCCCAGGCCACAAGCAGGGAGCTGGATGGGAAGTGGAGCCTCTGGGATTAGAAGAGGTGCTCACATGGGATCCTGGTGCATTTGCTTGTTAAGTCTTCATTTTAGGCATAATTTTTGTTTTACATGATGGGACTATGATTTTTTAAGAAGCTGAGAAGTGTTTTCTGGAGTGACTGTCCTATTTCACATTGCCACGAGCCAGTATGAGTAATGGAGGTTCTTTGTAGCCTAGTCAGTATCTATTGGTATTAATGGTTTTTATACATGCTTTAGCTATTCTTACAAATAGGTACCAATATTTGTGTTTTTGTTGTCCTAGTTATACTGTTTGTTCACTAATTTCTCACCTGCTTGTTTGTCATCTGTGTGTTCTCTTTGGGGAATTGCTTATATCTGTTATGGTTTGAACATCTCCTCCAAAGTTCACATTGAAACTTGCAATTTCCCCTTGCACTGGCATGAAGAGATGGTATGTTTATGGGGTGGGTTAGTGTCTGGTAAGGGCTGGAGGGAGCAGGTTCAGGACTTTGTGTCCTTCTGTCATGGGAGGATGCAACCGGAAGGCCTTCACCAGGCACAGAGTAAGCTCCTTGAACTCGTACTCCTCAGACCCCAAAAGTGTGAAGAAGCAAATTTTTTCTTATAAATATCCATTCTCCAGTGTTTTGTTAGGGAAGTACAAATGGACTGCAAATGGTGCTTTTTGCCCTTGTTCACCTTGTCACTGTTGAGTTTTGAGTTATCTAAATGCTAATCCATTGTAGGATGTGTGCTTGGAGAAATATTTTCTCTCATGATATAACTTAAACATTCATCTTTCTAACATTGTCCCGGAAAAAGTATTTTTGATGAAGTTCAGTATATTGATACTTAAGGGTTTGTGCTTTTGGTCTTAGAGCTGAGTAGATTTTTTTTTTTTTTAGGCCCAAATAGCAACACTTTTTCCTTTTTCTCCCTAAATATTTTATGTTTTAGACTTAAATCTGTGATCCATTTTGTTTTCCCTTTTGAATGAGGCATGAGACTTGTTGATGCTTTCTGAATGTTTGGTTTTGAATGAAACTACGTCTGCCTACAAATGTCCGTATCCAGGTTCGTGGCTGTATTTGTGTTGTCTGCTTTGCCAGCATCAAGTCTGAGACTTGCGAATCCAAAAGCAAACACCAAAGGCCTCACTGTCATCTCCGTCCTTGGATCTCAAATTCCCAAGCTCCTCTGCTGTCTTCTGTGTGACTTTCAGAGTTATCTTAAGTTTTCTGTGTATCTCGTGGCTGGGTTTATTTGTAGCCAGCAGGAGGGAATGGCAGGAAGTATTTCCTTCATGTTCTCAGAAGTCCTGGATTATAGAATTTTTTGGTTTTTCAGTTCCTTTGAGAAGCTATTTAAACACACAATGTAGTTTTACACTTTGAGTGTTTTCTAATTCTGTGCCAGTGTGTTGTGTGCTTAGGATAATAACAGGGATTCTGAGCTGGGTTCTTCAACGTGGCCTGCGATGTAGAACCAGGAATGCTCTATGTTAAATACAGATATCAAGTCAACTTCTTTTCTTCTTTCTTCACAGTCCTGTTTTAGTTTTTTTCCCTGTCAGTCATCTGTAGACCATAATTTGAGTAGCACAGTTTAAAGATAATACATAGATTGTGTGATCAGATAAAAAACATTTAATAGCTTTCTCTGCTGGCACAATTCACAAAAAGATGCATGGTTGGTGTAACATAGATTGAAGGGATGCTCTTTTGAAATGTATTTTGGGCAGTGGAGGTCAGAATATGTAGAATTCCTTTAGATTTCTCTTGGGGTGTTTCTAAAATTCTGTGATTATGTGGGTCACATACAGATTGCTCATACTGTATCCAAACTGACCTGTGTATGAAATTTCTGGAATTGTTACTTGATAGTCTTTCTTTTTCGGGGGACGTTTTCATAATGAGTAATATATTGTTTCTGCCAAGCAGGAACTATGTGAAGTGTCACCTGCTCTTTACAAACAAGATGTGGATGGCAGAGCACACCTGTCAGCGTTTCAAAAGACTGAGAATAGGACTCTTAAGTGACACTTAAACTCAAAAGTTGTAATGTTGTGTGGCTTCTTAGAATGACCCGCCAATCACCAGACTAAGTATTAGCAAGGGGACAGTGGTTATGTTATTTCTATAAATGACAGATTGTTGCTTTATTTGGCAATGAGAGAAGAGAGCCACGTATTTTTGCTGTAGATAGTGTCATTCTCTTCAATCAGAAAATCTGGTGTTGTTTTTTTTTTAAGATTTATTTATTTTTATTGGAAAGGCAGATTTACAGAGAGAAAGATCTTCTATTGTCTGGTTCACTCCCCAGATAGCTACAATTGCCAGAGTTGAGCTGATCTGAAGCCAGAAGCCAGGAGGTTCTTCCGGGTCTCCCATGTGGGTGCAGGGTCCCAAGGCTTTGGGCCATCCTCTACTGTTTCCCAGGCCATCGGCAAGGAGCTGGAAGGAAAGTGGAGCAGCATGGACACGAACTAGCACCAGTATGGGATTTCAGCACATGCAAAGTGAGGAGTTAGCCACTGAACCATTGTATTGGGGCAATAGTCAGAAATTTTTAGCATTACCGTATTTTTTTTTTAAGCTCCTAAAAACTGACTGGAGAGTTAGGTAGCTGGGGACAGTTGACCTTCTTTGACCTGCCTTGTGGGGAAGACAACCAACTTGAAATCAGGAATGTTTTATGATTCTAGCAGTGCATACTACAAAATAGTTCTTGTATGCTTCTGATTTTCCATTTGTGTTAAAAGAATCAATATAAACACCATTGTGTTGTTTTTTAAAGTCTTATTTTATTTACCTGAAAGGTAGAGTTACAAAGAAAAAGGTGAAGGAGCAGGAGGCTGAGGAGAAGGACAACAGAAAGTGAGCGAGAGAGAGAGAGAGAGAGAGAGAGAGAGAATATATCTCCATTCTGCTGGTTCAGTCCCCCAAATGACTGCAACAGCCAGAGTTCGGCCAGACTGAAGCCAGGAGACAGGAACCTCTGCCTGGGCTCTCATGTGGGTAAAGGAGCTCCAGCACTGTAGCCACCTTCTGAAGTTTGAACAGCATTCCTTATGAGATGCTGGAATCACAGAGAGTGGATTTACTGCCACACCAAAGTGCAAGGCTCTGTATCTTATTTTTAAGTGATGATAAAATTAATAAAATTTGAAGAATGCTATACTAATTACAATATAACTTTTAGATTAGTATCTATTCAGTCCATTTCATGTGACCTAAAATAGCATTTTGGTGGCAGTTGAGTAGATGAAGTCTAATGCTTTTTAATCCCATAACTCTGCATGAAATGTTTTGATGAATTACTTTTAGTAATAGCAGTAGGTATGATTTTATTCTGCTCCTCTCTACTTATGGGGATGTTGTCTGCATGTTGGCACACTCCCTGTCTTAAGAGCATCTGTACTTACCTAACTATTATTTAATTAGGCACAAACCTAGCCACTTTACCTCTAACTTCCTTATCTTTGGGGATACAAATAAAAAATGAAGGTGTTTGCCCACACATGCGTACACACACACACACACACACACACACACATGTGCAATTACTAAGTAGCATTTAAAAATTATTTATTTGAGTGACAGTGAGGAAGACAGTGAGATCTTCCATCCACTGATTCACTCTCCAAAATGGCCGTGACTACTGAGGCTGGACCAGGCCAATACCCTGAGCCTGGGGCTTCATCCAGTCTTGTACATGTGTGCAGAGGCGTAAGCACGTTAGCCATGTTCCACTTTCCTAGGCTCATTGGCAGGGAGCTCAGTTAGAACTGGATCAGAGACTTGAACCCATTCTCATTTGGCTGCCACAACTGTGCTTTTGGATGTAACATTTAAGAGAAATTGAAGTCTGTATAAATGTCTGTGACCTGTGTCTACTGTGTAGTTAGCACTTCAAAGTGTAGTTAGTATCCAAAACACAAAGCAAGAATTTCAGGAAGGTGTTCCAAGTTGTAATGTTAAGAATGGTGGAAGAAAAGCACTGTAGAATGTGTGCTGATTCTGCCACCATGGTGCTTAAAGATGCGTATGATGGTGTTCACAGGTACATATAAAGTGGACTGAGAGGTAGCTCTGGTTTGTCCTCGTGCAGTTGCTTCACACACTTGTAGTTGTGCACAGTATAAGGACCCCTGGCTGAGGCAGTGAGGGTAAAAAGGGTGCTTGTCATGTGCCCTTCGCCCGAGTCATGGTCTTGGCTGTGACCACATTCTCCCAGAGGAGCATGTGCTGTGCCCCATTCTGAGGATCACAAACGTTCCAGTCAAGGTGAGCTCACAGGCACCGGGAATGCTAGGGCCCCAAGAATGTTTATGAACTGTGGATGGAAATAAAAGGCTTTTCTTTTTCGTTCATATACTTTTGTTATCATTTAAATCTTCAAATAGGCAACTATTATGTTTATAAATTAAAAGAAAATGCCAAATGAAATAAAATACACTGATCTTGGAGACAGCAGTGTGTCAACATAGGAAGCATCAGACTTACTGTAAAAGAAGCCTTCTTTGGCAGGCAAACTTCGTTCCCCATCAGTGGAATCTTAGGGAAGTCCAAATCCTAGTTTTTATGTACTGTTAAAATCACAAATTAAATGAACACTTGTTTCCCTGGAGTTTTTCTTACATGACAGGGTTTCTCGAAGAGAAAGAAAATGAAGATTTAAGTGAGAGGTTCCTTAAGGCAAACACTGCCTATGATTTAATGAGTTTACTGGATCAATTAAGATCTGGGAACAGGCATTGTATACCAGGAGAGCCAAACTCTGAAATCTCAGCATGCGAACTGGATGGGTTATAGGAGCCTGACAGGGAAGGCATTTTATTTGTATGGCAAGTTAGTGTAGTTTAGCAAGTAGAATTCAGCTCGATGGTGAATTAATTTGTTTTTCCAATTGCTGTGGTAGGTGATGGTTGCCGAAGCCTTGGACATTTCCAGAGAAACCTACCTGGCTATTCTGATGGACAGATCATGCAATGGCCCTGTGCTGGTGGGCAGTCCACAGGGAGGTGTTGACATTGAAGAGGTGGCTGCTTCGAATCCAGAACTTATCTTTAAGGTATATTGGGATTTGTGAGAAGCCTGTGTTGATAAATTTGTTAGAATAGAAACTCATGTGATGCAGCGTTGGAGGCTGGGAGCAGTAGATCTGAAATTGTATGGAGAAGTTGAGTCCCTTTTCTTACTGGGTGTCCAGGTGAAAGTGTGGTCCAAAAATTCTCTCCCAAGAGTCTGAATGTGTCTCTAAGCCTTATTTTTTTAAGTGGGCAAAATGAAGATAGAACTGAATATAACTTGTATGAGGGGATGTATGTAAAGTGCTTCCCACTTCAAGAATAAGGGGTTTGTGGGGAAGCTGTTAAAATCTTACAATTCCATTTTGCTTACAGAGATTCTCAGTGTCAAGATAACATAAAAGATTTACAGCAGGACCATTTCATACTTTAATATTTAAAAAAACCTGTTGGTTGTATTTATTTGAAATGCGAAGAGAAACCCTGCCCACTTGCTGTATCACTTCCCTGATGCCTCCAACAGCCAGGTCTGGACCAGGCTAAAGCTAGGAGCTAGGAACTTAATCTGGGTCCCTTCCACACTGCACAGAAAACTAGCATCAGAATCCATGAGAATCTGGAACAGGACTTAATCCCAGACGCTCTGACAGGGGATGTGGCGTCCCAAGTGACATTTTAACACCTTTGTCAAACACTCAGCCCTTCCTATTTCCTCCACCTCCTCCTCTTTTTTTTTTTTTTTTAATGATTTTACCTTTTTTTGAGAGTAAATGTTATTTCTTGTTTCATTGGATAATGTGCTCATATGCTGGTAATTAGATTTTAATATACTTTTACAGTGCTACATGTTCACATAAACTATCTTGGAAGTCAAAATTAACACTTTGCAAAATGGTTTACCAATAATACCCTGCTATTTTCAAAATTAATATTCCTTAATCAAGCCATTCTGTTAAGCAAATGTCAGAATGCATGAAATAATGTGTGAATGTTACATCTTTTTGAGAGATTGTTATATTAATAATTATCAGCAGCAGCAGACTCTAATTTATAGGATAATATTTAACCTATGTATAACAAGCTCTAAACCTAACAGCAATATTAGGCAGAAAAGTCTTCTTTTGGAAACTTTCCACAATGTCATAAAAATTAACTGACTAAATATTCATCAGTGCCATCTGCATAGTAATTAAAAGTGAAACCTGCTATCAGATTGTCTTGTCGGCTTGCCACCTTGAAGAATTATATAGTTTTTGGAAGGGCTGTTTCATGGATGGCCTGCTAATTAAAACATACCCTATGGGCAGCCGGCACAATGGCCCTGCTCAGAGATCTCTGGAAAGGTGCCACACTCTAATTAATTACTCATTTGCAAATAAACACTAAGCATTTTCTTTGGAGGTTGTAAATCTTCTCACTGGACTATTCTAAATTTCATTCACTTGATTGCTTTCTCCTAGGAACAAATTGACATTTTTGAAGGAATAAAGGACAGCCAGGCTCAGCGGATGGCAGAAAACCTCGGCTTCCTTGGACCTTTGAAAAACCAGGTACAAGAGGGACGGAAAGAGGAATGTGTGTGGCTTGTGTCAGAAAACATCAAGGATCTTACCTAATTGCTTAGAATGTTTGTGATTACAAGGAAGCAAGCTAATTTATTGCTTTATTGTTTTTGTTTCCAGTTTTCTATGATCATGACAGATATTTCCTGAGAATTTTGTGACACATGCATATGTGTGAGTGCTGTACAGTGGTGTGTATACTTTGTGATAGATTTATGGCAATCTCTGTTCTGTTAGTAGTTTCCACCTGGTACCTTTGTGACTCTTACACTCCAAAGTTCACTTTCACCATCTATAAAATGTGGGTGATGGTAGTTCTTAAGAGACGTACTGTGAACATTAATTCGGTGGAGTGTGAACATGCTTATTATGATACTTCATAAAGGCCAGTTAAGTTTGTTATGGATAATGTACATTGCTTAACTAATTACTATTTTTCATAGCTAATGGGCCCTTCAGAAGAATATTGATGGCGTGAAAGTGGAACTTAGCTGGGAACAGCTTAAAATATGCCAAATGAACAATGAAATTTCTTGGCTACTAAGGCAGAAAAAATTGTCCTGCGAGCAGTTGAAGGACGGAGTCTGAGCTCCTCCACACTGCCCTGCCGTGGGTCCAGCCCCTGATCCTGAGGGTGTGTGCACACAACTAAATTTCCTCATTCTACAGTTCCATCACAAGAGCTCACTGGCTGCTACTTCCTGGCATTACTCAGGACACATGAATTACTCTAGATTGCACATCCACTCATGTGAGTGTGTGTGTGTGTGTTTGTGTGTGTGTGTGTGTGTAGATTCATGTGTGTATGTGTGCATGTCCTGCCTGGTACTCCATGATGGTTACTAAGTACGCCCTTTAATTAGGTAGTACTGTTTCAGACCTGGTTTTTTACCCCCTTCCTTTTATGTTTTATTTTAACTGACTCTTATCTGTAGAAACTTTTGGTGACAGTAGGAAGTCAAAGAAGAGTAAAGCAAAATGATGTTTTTTTTACATGTATGTTTTAAGTACATTTTAATCAGCACTTCATTTCAATGTAAGAATTCCCTTGGAAAACAGAAGATCGTAGATTGTAGAATAGATAGAATCACCCAGGACCACAGCTTGGGAGAAGTGAGGAAGGGCTTGGATTTGATGACCGACTTTAGGAACTAATTGTCATTTCTGAGACTGGCGAAACAATACCAAGGGGTTGCTTTGCTGATGAAGATACTGGAATATTCTTGGATCTGTGCTGTAGTGGTTAGTTTAACCTCTATCAGCAAAGTCACTTGATATTTACAAATGATCTTGTGTGGTAGTTAGGTTCTCAGAGGGCCATTCTGCCATTTAGACTCTGCTAGTTGCACTGTCCTATGTCCAGCTCCACAGTATATCAAGCAACCTTGCTCTATAGCACTTTTTCAAAACTATTGTTTTTGGAAAGTCAGACTTACAGAGAGGAGAGACAGAGAAGTTTCTTCCATCTGCTGGTTCAATGCCAAGTGGCTGCAACAGCTGGAGCTGAGCCAGGAGCCAGGAGCTTCTTCCTGGTCTCCCACATGGGTGCAGGGTCCCAAGGCTTGGACCATCCTCTACTGTTTTCCCAGGCCACAAGCAGGGAGCTGGAAGGGAAATAGAGTGAACAGATACAAACTGGTTCCCATATGGGATCCCAGTGCATACGAGGTGAGGACTTTAGTTACTGTGCTTTAGAGCCAGGCCCGGCTCTACAGTGTTTTGTACACCTTTATTTTTCCTACTTGCATTCGCCTTTGCTAGATCTAGTGTGAGTGACGCCAAGGCCATTCTGTGCTGCTCACTTCATTGTTGCTGAAATCCTACAAGATGCTTGTAGGATATACCATTTGACATGAGCATAAGTCAGTGAAACAACACAGCTAGAATGTCAATTTTGAAGAAATTATAGGGAGTGAGCAGGAGGTAGCTTTACGTGGCGGAAGGATAAATCTTGAGTGGAAAAATCTGCGGAGCGCGTGGCTTGAAAGCTCAGGAGGTTTCTCCATAGAAGGCATTATGTTCATCATAATACTTCTCCCCTGTATTATGAGAGAAATATAGGGTGATTCATAAATCCTCTTCACATTTCCCTAATTCCCTCAACACTCTAGGGTTTTTGCTTTTTGAGATTTTGTTTTTAGTTTACTTATTTATTTAATTTCTTTAAAGGGCACCTTGTCAGGGTATCATTTGTGTATATCTGGTTTTAGGATTCATGATCTTTTCATTGCTTACTGAACAACCTTAAGCCAGCAATAATTGATGTCAAAAGTACAGGAAAAAAATTTACATGTAAAGGTCCTTCAGAATGTTTGTGGGAATTAGACTTTTAGTTTGGCACAAAAATTTTCAAGATCCATGCATGCATGTTTATCGAAATTATTTACTGTGAAAAACCGCTCAATTTCCAAGGCTTTTTTTTTTTGCAGCACTGTAAACTTATCTTCTAGTTCTGTTTTCCATTGAATTTTCGAAGTACCCTGGTAGAGTGATTATAAACTGAGAGAGTAGGTTTTGTAGGAAATAACTGACTACGAAGTGATCAACAGAATGTTTTCCTTGACCCATATTTAATATGTTTAGAGCATATTTAGGAAGCAAGAAAACTAGCACCAGTTTGGTATAGTGCCTACTATTCTCAGTGGTTACACCTGGTCCCATGAACCACTTTTGCTTTCCTACCACTTGTTTGCCATTTAGTTTACACATATTTTCCATAGAGATCTTAAAATAAAGATTTATTCATAATCTTGTTCACAATATGTTTATGGACATGCTTTGCTCAATAGCAGAAAATAAGATAGCAAATGCCCCCTAAATGTGCTGCTGTACAATTATAGTAGCTTTAACACAGACAGTTTAGGTTTCCTACTATATTAATAGTGCATGCATGAGTTTGAAATCCATTCAAATTTGTATCTGTGAGTGCATGACAAAACGTAGCAGAACAGGAGAAGTTTGTTTAGTCTTGAAGAGGCTTGTTCTGATGTCCCTCAGAGTGGCTGAGCTCTGATAGCCATATGAAGAAGCACATGCTGTGTGATTCCATATGCAGAAGGTGCCTAGAGTGGTAGATTCATCGGCAGCAAGGAGAAATAGTGGTTGCAGTGACCAGGACCAGAGAGCATGGTGCCCCTTGTTCAGTGGCTTAGATTTTTCACTTTGAAATCATGATGGTGTTCTGTAGACAGATAAGCATAACACTGGGAGTGTGCAAGGCACTGGAGTTGTCAGAGGCTCTTCTCAGTGTATGTGAAAAATGCATACTGTGGGAAAGCTGTGCATAGGTACCAACATTTTTTTTTCTTCGCACCAAAGTACACTTGGGTTTCAATTTCACTTTTCTATGGACTTTTTAAAGTCCCCATTGTGTGGACGTTTAAAAGTGGCTGGCATAAAAATGCTTACTTTTTTTTTGTTTATGCGTCAGTTGTTTATTGTTTCATTTTTCAAAAAAGGGTTTATTTATTAATTTAGAGAACAGAATGGTGGAAAGGGCTAGAGAGATCTTGCCTCTGTTGGTTCACTTCCCAGGTTCCCACAGTGAGCAGTGCTAGAGCTGACCCTGTCTCTTCCACGGGTTCTAGGGGCCCAAGTCATTGTGTCGTCATCTGCTGCTTTCCCAGGGCCATTAGTATGGATTCAGTTTGTTCTCCGAGGTTGGATACCAGCATCCCAAACTGAGGCTCGACCTCCCACAGCAAAGACACTGGTCCCAGCCTCATGTTTTTTTTTTTTTTTAAAGGAAAATTTGACATGGCTAGGAGATCTAGCTTGTGTGTGGGGTGTATGTCCAGAGGTTGTTTCTGTCATGTGGTTCCACAGAATTATTATGTGATGATTAACTCAGCTGGTGTTATTTGAGAACTGACACCTTGCAGAGGTTTGTGAATGCAGTGGTTCCCTCCGGGGTCACTCATACAGCTAATGTTACAAGCTCATTCTGTTACCTAGAATCCCCCCAAATTAAAAAAAAGTATCAGTGAGTTATTTCTTGGATTTACACTTTATTAAAAGATTTATTTTCATTACAAAGTCAGATATATAGAGAGGAGGAGACACAGAGAGGAAAATCTTCTGTCCGATGATTCACTCCCCAAGTGACCCCAATGGCCAGTGCTGCGCTGATCCGAAGCCAGGAGCCAGGAACTTCCTCCAGGGCCCCCACGCGCGTGCAGTGTCCCAAGGCTTTGGGCCATCTTTGACTGCTTTCCCAGGCCACAAGCAGGGAGCTGGATGGGAAGTGGAGCTGCCGGGATTAGAACCAGCGTCCATTTGGGATCCCGGCATGTTCAAGGCGAGGTCTTTAGCCACTAGATCACCACACCGGGTCCAGAATTTACACTTTTAACTCAAATTCTGTGTTGATTCAGACAAAAAGAATAAGCATTAAATAAACTGTTACAGTATTAAAGGAAATAATAGGCAATACTAAATGTCGTCTATACTTTGAGAGCAGGACTGGGCTTTTAAAGTCTAACAGGAAATCAGACATGAAAGAGGGTCCCTGTTGTCATCAGGTTTCCCAGTGGCGGAAGTGGCAAACCCACTTTTGAAAGATACATGTTAAAGGGGAGAAATACTTGCAAATTTTGTGAGTTAAGGAGCTGATTTTTCTTCAGGTAAAAATACATGCTGTAAGTTAAAAACAGAAAAAAATGGTTGGATAAGGTGAAAAGGTACCTCTGAAGTGCACAAAATGATATTTAAACTCATAATAAAAAAGATGCAAATGAAGGATCTGTGTCAGATAGAAAGAGAACTCTTTCTTCACCTAACACAAGCAGAGGTCTGGATGGGCCCTTGCTTAGGCGTGACGAAGCGCAGTTGTCTTCTGGCTTCTGGGGATAAACCTCAGGGGAGGCTTCCATCCACAGCAATTTAGATAGAATCTCCCAGTGTATGAAACCTGTATCCCTTTCTGCTCAACTCTTATCCTGTAAATGTTTATTCTCAGTTATAAACCAAAGTAATTCAGCAAATGCTGAGCATTTAGGATGCCTGTGTCCCATTTTGGGGAACCTGAGTGTGATGGCCACCGCCGACTCCTGACTGCAGCTTCCTGGAAGACAACAGGAATGGCTCCACTGCCTGGGTTCCTGACACCCACACGGGATATGTGGAATGAACTCGTGGTTCCTCTCGGCCTGGGCTGACTCTCACCCCATCTGGTCTTATTGATTGTAGAGATTTGTTTGTATCAGTACACTGGTTTCACATTAGAATTTAAGTAAATTCATAACTAGATGTAGAATGCGCTAACAGCATAAACTAAACTGTATCTGTAAGAGGTTTTCAGTCAAATCTAGAACTGCTTCCAATGTTTATACCAACAAAGATTTATTTTCTGGAATTCGCTACATAGGAGCTGCAGGACTAGATCTTTAATTAAGAGAGAACAACATGGAATAAATCAGAAAATTGTTTCTCTGCCTGGGCTGTAGGAACATGAGAGGAGGCCATGGTGCTACTGACTGTTGGAATCTGAAGCTAGAAGCCTGGGGGAATCTCTCAATGGAGCTGGCCCAGCAGGAGCAGGTATAGGCCCCAGGGAGGAGGAGAGGAGTAGAAACAAGATGGCTTTCCCCATGCTCTGCTGTCCTGAATCTATCCACTGGTTCCTATGGGCTGAACTGTTGTGGAACCAGCTGGCCCAGGAACTTGGAGAGGTCCAGCTCCCCAGAAATCCGTATAGAGATGAGAAAGGGCCACAGATATAGATCTGGTGGCACGTGATAAAGGTTTATAAACCATGGCTAGGTTGCGAATAAAATGAAGCCAAGAATGATGCTGAAACCCGGTTCTCAGCTACCACTATAGTTTTGCTTTGAGCCATAACTCCCATTGGCGTCCCTATCCTTCACTCACCTACCCAGGCTCGGCCTGCTGGGACACAGAAAGAGAATCAGTGTTGGCAGGAAAGAATGAGAGAATTTGAAGCAGATTGAGAACAGTGAAGTCAGAGGAGTAACATTAGAACCGTCGGTATCCTTGTCCTTGGTGGCATGTGCCTTTGGGACAGTCTGCTTTAAGTTTGAACTGTGCTGTTGCTGTATTTCTTCAACCTGTATGTTTTTGTCTTAAAACAATTTCCACTAGACACTCAGTAAATTATTGTCTCATAGATTATAGGCTTGAATTGATGAATATAATAACTGTTCGGCTCTAGTGTAATAAGGAAAACTTAGTCATTATAAACTCTCAAAATCATGTTTACTTTTTACTTAAATGGAGCTTGTTGTATTAATGATTATAGCTTCTATTACAGGATAGCTTGGCTAATAGGGACATGATAATTTACAAAAAGATTAACAATGTTTTAAAGCTGTACCAAAAATATTTTGTTTTCTTGGTAATGGTCTCTACTGGTGTATGGAGAAAATTTGAGTGATTCTTCCTAATGAATAGCAGTGGAGATTAATTATGCTTTCTTTTTTTTTTTTTTCCTCTTCAGAAAACCCAGCTGAAATTAAAGATGTAACTTGCTATTTTTAAGGTTTCATTAATCTAGCAAAATAAATTTTCTGTTTCCACTTTGGTGTAATTCTATTTCACTTGATCACATTTAGGCTGCAGATCAAATTAAGAAGCTGTATAATCTCTTCCTGAAAATTGATGCAACTCAGGTGGAAGTGAATCCCTTCGGTGAAACTCCAGAAGGACAAGGTAAAAATAATAATACTACTACTAATAAAAACAACTGAATACATTACGTTTATTTATGCATGCAATGAAATGAATGCACGAAAGATTGTGGCAGCAGCATCAATTTTTTTCAGTGATTTATTTTGAGCCATTGTTTCAAATGTTCCTGTGACTCAGTTGAACACTGCAGCATTTGGATATGTTTGCAACCAAATATCGTGCCTCAGAGCTACGTCTCGCTTTACTTCAAAACATCCATGCCCCTCACTACACCCCCACCAGTCCTGCATGTGGGCACACAGAAATAGAACCCTTATTTCTTTGGGCCTCTTGCGCTGTCACATGGAAGAGTTTGGATGGGGATGGGAACTGTTATGACACCTGCTTTTGTACAGCCAGTTTTGCCCTATTTCCTGCACTGTATTTACACCATCTTGGTGAAATCTTTATTACCTCAAGAACTCTTTCACCTACTTGGTGTAATTTCTACTTCCAATAGGAGGAAAAGGCATTTTGGTGGCAAAGGTTTTTCTTGTCAGTTACTTATAAATAGCTATTTCATATCTCATTACCTAACACCATCGTACTATGTCTTGTAGATTGCTCATATCAATAGGCTCATATCAGATTGGTAGCAAAAAGTTTGAATGTGTTTGAGGGGAGAAGATGTTGTTGGGAGTGGGGTAACAGGTGGATAATGTAGTACCAGAATGAAAGTTCCTTGAACATGGTCTTCTTCAGTATGTTTCCTCTGTCACTGCCTGGCATGTTGTGAGCATTTAGTTGGCTGATAGGATTTCCTTTTGAAGTAGTAAATGGGTAAATCCTAATGTGCATTTACATAACCTGTGGACCAGGATGGATATACCACGTTTCTCCTTTTCTCCTGAGCAAAGGATCTTCACTATGATTAAAAACCAAACCAAACCAAAACAAACCAGAACAAACCAAAACAAAAAATATTAACTAGATGACTAGGTCATTCAAATCTGCAGTCTTGGCTACAAATTCTCAACCTCTTCTTTTCTGGGATAGATCTGAGTTAGTTGCTTAGTCGGCCTAAGCCTTAATCTTTCTTTCTTAATCCAATAAGTAAGTAAAAAGTGATACCTGTCTCATAAAGTCAGTATGAAAGATGAGGTGACCTGATGCATATGTAAACATTGTCACACACAAAGAAAGATGTTCCCTAACGATTGCTCAGACAGAGAAAAGGATAGAGGGTGTGGGAAAGGAATGGGTCTCAGATTAGAGCAAGCAGAAGAGTTCCTGTTTGAGAAGCCACTGAAAATAAATGCACCCAGTAAAACAGCAGAAGAAGGTTCAATTACCTGGGTCCCTGATACACAGGAACATCCCAGATGCAATTCTGGCCTGGGTTTGGCCTGGCCCAGTTGCAGCTTTTGCAGAGATTTGAACAGTGAACCAGCACATGGAAGCTATCTGCTTCTCTCTCTTTCTGCCTTTCAAGTAAATAAGTCTTTTTTAAAAAAATGTTTTGTTAAAAAAATATGTATTTCATGATTTGCATGGATTACCATCAGTGAAAAATGTGCCGTGTAAGTTACGTGCAAGTGGTCTTCATTCGTAACTGTTTAATAGAGTTTCCTGATTCTTCAGGAGCCGAGATCTGAACTCTTGTCTCTTGGAGTCTACCAGACATGTTGGTTCTGATATGCCACTCTGACTCACAGTGCTCTGCTTCAATCTTTTGTTTTGTAGCTTTCCCCGATTCCACTGTTAATTTTATTTCCTCAGAGTGATCTAGAAGTAGCCTCCAACTTGGGAATACTAGTCAAAATTCATGTTGCATTGAGTGGCTTGTTCAAGGAATGAACAAGGAAGTTCAGTAGGAAAGTTCTTACAGGTCATACGTTGCTTTTCAAACTAGTGTGTGCAAGTAACTGACGACTTCATATTCGAAAAAATGGAAATTCAGCTGTGGATTGGGATAAAAATCAGACTGCAACGCTCTTTTTTCTTCAACCAGCAGCAGGCTGAGGTCTGGCAGTGAGCAGCAGGGGTGCAGGAAGTGTTTTAGAGGGTGTTTGCAAACCTCCTGAAGTCTGGTTGCATTTTAATTATAAAGAGGAAGGAAATTTTTCATTTTTTTAAAAAGAATCAGGATAAAACAGTTCATTAAAACATTAAGTCTTACACGATATTTTTAAGAGCAGAATTATCTTTAGATATTAATTTGTTCATTGTACCGTAAAAGTTTGGCTATTGAGTTATTTTCACAATTAAATGAGTATGTTGGTTTATAACTCTAATGAGCAGTAGTCAAATTAAGCCCAATTAGGAAATGGTGATTAATGACCTAATGTACAAATTGGTCTTCATTGTTGTCACAATGCCCTAAAGCAATATTAAGAACTGGAAAGCAGTCATTTATTTTAGCAATATTGATAATCTTAAAATCTATAATCTGAAGATTTAAGCTGTGTCCATATATATCAACAATGTCAGAAGATATGTGAAAATTTTTGCAGTGAAACTTGATTTAATAATGATTACTGTATTTTAGATGTTTTGGAGCTCGGGTTCACACCAAACATTTTTTACTTTAAACCACTTTATACAATTTCTTCAGTTTGCCTTTGCTAAATGAAGAGCATTTTGTTTTTACATCCATGTTATAGCTCATGCAATATTTTTAATATCTAAAAAATATTCATGCAGAGTAAACTAAAAGATATTTATTTTGGTGCATGCATGTGAGGGATGTCTAGGTATTTTTTTGAAGTAGGATTTATTATTTATTCATCTATTTCAGAGTCATAGTTATAGAGCAAGAGAAAGAGGGAGAGAGATTTTCCGTTCAGTGATTTGCTTCCCAGACAGCGAAAATGGTTGGCTGAACCAGGCGCTTCATTCAAGTCTGCTATGTGGTGGCGTGGGCCCAGATACTTGGACCATCTTCCACTGCTCTATCGGACCATTTACGTGGAGCAGGATCAGAAGTGGAGCAGCTGGGGCGTGAACCAGTGCCCATCAGAGGCAGAGGCTTTAACTGCTGTGCCACAGCAGCAGCCTCTAGAAGGATTATGGGATGGAAAAAATTATATGGATTTCAAGACATTTGCATGAAAGAAACTTTTCATCCCATTTTATTATTGAAATACCCTCCAAATTAGTTTAACAGATGATGCCAGTTGAAGATGAACAGTGATCTTGAGAACACTGCTAATAAGCATCCCAAGGATATTTTTTTTATGTTTTTTAAAAAAAGAATTATTGTCTTGGAACTAGTTTTCTAATTAGTTCATTTGATGAACAGTCTGATTCAGAGAATGTAATCTGTCCCTTCCGATGTAGTTTGGTGATTCTTAGCCAAGATCACAAGTGTTGCTAGTTAGAGAAACCTGTGTCACCTCTAGTTTTTGTTGAAAACTCTCCTGAGGTGAGAGAAACATAGTTGTTCTTGTGTAACTGGCTCATGTCCGACGTGACTTGGAAGGGAATATTTGATGTATTGGTGAAGACACCACTTGCGATAGCTGTATCCCATATTGGGGTATCTCTGTTTTGGTCCCACTCTGCTCCCAATTGCAGCTTCCTATGAATGCCTTTTGGGGAGGGGCAGCATCCAAGGGTGAGGAGTTTGGGTTCTTAATATCTTTGCAGAAGACATAGACAGAGTTCCTGTCTCCTGACTTTGGTCCAACCCACGGTGTGGCTTTTGGGAATGAATTTCTGTCTGTGTGTCTATATGGAACTCTTTATATTTCTCAGATTTTATAAATCAAAAATAAGTGAAGTGTGGGCTGGCTTCAGACCTGGCGAGAATCGGGATTCTCTGCTGTCAGATGGCTCCTGCAGGCTCTCTGCAGGGAGCACCAAAGATGAGCTCCAGGGCTCATCTGCCTCCTTAACAAGAGAGAGTGGGTCAGAATGGGTGAGTCTGCAAGGAAAATTAAATCTTTCCCGCAGCAAAAAAAAAATAACCTGTTTTGCCTAAAAAGTCAAAGAGACATCAATTATAATTTTCTTGCTTGTCTGTAGTTTCAAAAATTTATAAAACTAATGGCCAAATAAGAAGCAGTATTTCTTCATTGGTTTATTTGTATATCCCCAACCATCGCTACATTCATTTTGCAAGCCACTGCAACATTTTTAGACCATATTTTGTTTCCTCCCACCTTTAACTAGCTTTGCCTGCTCACTCTCTCTCTCTCTCTTTTTTTAATCTTTAATGCAGGAAGTTCTCAATGAGAAGTGTAGTCCTTTCTTCCTTGAGAAATTTGACAGTCTCCAGGGATAGTTTTGGATGTCCCATTTTGGGGATGATGTCTCTGACATCTCATAGGTCAAAGCCAGGAATACAGACTATTCTATGACATAGCTCACGACAACACAGAATCCTCTCCTCCCAGAAACCAAGCATCCTTCCTCCTAGGCACCTTCAACAGTTGGAAACAAAAGACTATTCAAAGAGCTCACAGCAATAGACTGAATTTGAATATTACTGTCTGACCATATCCCTATATTTTTAAAGATTTATTTATTTTTACTAGAAAAGCAGATATTACAGAGAGAAGGTGAGACAGAAAAAATTCTCTGGCTACTGATTCACTCCCCAAGTGGCTGCAACTGCCGGAGCTGAGTCAATCCAAAACCAGGAACCAAGAGCCAGGAGCTTCTTCCGGGTCTTCTATATGGGTGCAGGGACCCAAGGCCTTTTCTCTACTGCTTTCCCGGACCACACACAAGGAGCTGGATGGGAACTGAGGCAGCTGGGACATGAACTGCTGATCATTTGGGATCCATGTGCATGCAAGGCAAGCACTTTAGCCACCAGGCTACTGTGTGGGGCCCTGACCAAATTCCTTCAGAATTAAGTGTCGGTGATCCAAAGTTAATGGACGCTTAAAGTCTTTTTCTTCACATAGGTTTCCCTAAATAACCTCCCAGTTGCTTCATGTTTGCAAGTGCCCATGTTGCCCGTGGGTGTTGTTCTGTTTCTTTATGCACAAGACTTTATTTTCAAGAATATTTTCCGTTCTCTGCTCCCCCACCCCCACCTACCCCGTGTGTGTTTTCTCTTTTCATAGCACTAAAGAAAAGTTCTGAAAAGTGTACAACTCCTGGAGCATCAATATTTAATGGAAAGTGAGACTAATTTTAAAGCATCAGCATTTTAAGGCCATCTTGGCAAGGTACATTTCAATAGTGCATTATGGTTATTTATCACAAATCAAATGCACTTCATTGCTTGAAGACAGATTATTTTTCAAACTAATTATGGCAGTCTTACTTCCTGCTGTCTTTATGTTCCTGTTACATAAAAGTCTCCCCTCTGAAATGTACTTCTCTTTTGTCTAACTCTGTGCCATATTCTTCTGTTAAAACTCAGGGGTCAAAGGCCTCCAACTGACAGTCATGTTCTCCATCGAGGTTGTAGAATTAGCAGCTCACAAAATGTTGCACTACTAAACAAAAACAACAAAAACACCTTGTGAATGTAAGTGCCACAGCTAGCTTTGATATTTGTTCAGGAGAAAAATTCATTTGTAGAATCTATCAAGCATGTAACAATGTGCTTTTGATGATGAAAATTGTTTGATAAATATTAATAGGTATGTGATTTTTTCCCCCAACTTTGTACATGGAACGGCCTTTATTCAGGATGAATTTTCTACAGAAAATCAGTGTGACATTGAAAACCCTAACGTCTGAAACAAGCTCACCACTTCCCCAAATACATTCTTTTTTGTAGTTGTTTTTGTAGTATTGAAAATAGGAACAATAAGGTTTGAGCATCTGAGTTTATTTTAGGGCCCTAATGTTGTCATTGACATCAACCCATTGTGAATGTAGTGGATCTAGAAGTGCATTTGGAAGATTTTACAGGGTTAAGTAGGCATCTATCAGACAATATTCAAGGATTAATCTGCTTCTGGTGTGTAGAAAACAACTTTTTGTTTTGTTGTACTTCTTTATGTTCATGCCAGCAGAATGCACCTTTTCTGTTTCTTCTTTGCTATGATATTTGTAAGAACGCAAATGTGGTGAGAATGGTTGTTTAATAAGTATTGGCTAACTTTTCCTGTAAATTGCCAGTTAGTAAATATTTTGGGCATGCAGACCCGAAAATCTGTTCACCTTTGCTGTTGGCTTGAGAGGTAGTCAGAGACAATATGTAATGAAGCAATGCGACTTCATCAAAGGCAGAGTATTCACACAGTCTGGGTCTTGAAACTAGTTTTTTACATCCGAGTTAGGTCTTGTTTAACTGTTTTGTCTTATGCAAGAATACGGTGTGATTTGAGGGTCCCCGGATACCTATTTTATCCTTGACCCTTGGACGGAAATCCTCGTCTCTTGTCACTCTTGATGCCCAAAGCTACCTTCCATCAAAATCCTTCCATTGGGAAAATTCTCAAGGGCTGAGAAGATAGCTTTTATTGACAGCCACAGATTACTTGTACTTTTGTAAACTCTGGTTAGACTGCCATTTAGGTTTGCTTTTGAATAGAAGTCTGCGATTATAATGGTCGGAGGTAAAGTAGAGATAAGTTTTAGTGACAGTCAAAGGGGGAGTTGTGAGCTGCAGTCATGTGAAACTGTCAGAAGAACTCTGTACATTAGGGCGGTGGTGATGCGTGCTGGCTGTCCAAGCTGTATGCTTTGCATACTGTCTTTCTGTCCTGCAGCACCATGTAGTGGACAGTGATCTTCAATTTCTAATCAAGGTCACTCAGCTTAAGAGAGGAGGGGCTAGAGTTGTAATTTGTACCCAGTTTTTGATGCCAGAGCTTGCCTTAAGTGATTGAGTTCAAAGAAAAGTATATAGTGATGCAGCATTACTGATGCCAGCAATAAGACAGGGAAGTGCTTCATGTGTCAGAATGTGTGTAATAATAGAAAATAAATTGATTTTTTTTCCTGCTGTTCTTGTAGGACATCCCTCTTTGCAGATACCAGTTGTGAGTCTGAGTCTTTGGTATTCTGTAACTGCAAAGGGGACTCAGAGGACCATTTCCTTGGACTTATTTGCTCACTACAATGTCTCATACATCTCAAGGCAATGCTTGAGTTCTTCTTCACTTGTATCGCAAAGAATTTTTTTAATATTTTAAAAATTTTGTTTATTTTTATTGGAAAAACAGATTTACATGGAGACAGAGAGACAAAGAGAAAGATCTTCTACCCATTGGTTCACTCCCCAAGTGGCTGCAACAGCTGGGGCTGAGCCGATCTGAAGCCAGGAGCTTCTTTTGGGACTCTCAGGCAGGTGCAAGGTCCCAAGCCTTTGGCTCATCTTCAACTGTTTTACCAGGCCATAAGCAGGGAGCTGGATAAGAATAGAAGTGCAAAAGCTGAGCTACAACCCAGTGTCCATGTGGGATCCTGTCACATGCAAGGCAAGGGTTTTAGAAATTACTAGCTCAGCAAGCAGGTATGTGAGACAGCATACATGTTGGGTAAAGCAACCAGGAGTGTTCATGCTGTCCGCCTTCCCATTGTGCTCTTTAAACCCCATAGTGCAGAAGTGTCTGTGGGAGACACATAACATAGGCATTAAGAGTTTCCTCATCAAAAAAAGACTCTCCTTTTTCCCCGGAAATTCCTTGGGGTCGGTGGCTCTGTATCAGGAAACAGTAGAAAGCCAAGTATTAGCAGAAAAGAATTTTGTAATGTCCCAGTGGCTCAGGAATTTACAAGGATTTGAGGGTCTTTGCCAAAATTGAGGATGAAGACTAAAATACACACATTTCTTATTATAAATCACAGTATGACAGAGTGCTTTTTGTATGTTCATCAGGTAGTGAATATTGTGGTACAATAGGTTAATCCACTGTGTTGGCCAGTAATATCCCATGTTAGTGTATATGGTATCCAGTCCTGCCTGTGTTTCTGACCCAAGTTCCCAAGATGTATCTAGTAGGCAGCAGGTGATGGCTCTGCCGCTTGAGTCACTGCCACCCATGGGAGAACTAGATGGGAGGTCTTGGCTCCTGGGTTTGGGCTGGCCTGCCCCCTGCTGTTTCTTTGCCACTTGACTTTTCGGATAAGTAAATAAAACTTGAGAACATTACACAGTTACAACCAGTATACATCCCATACCCCCATCAAGTGCTTTGTTCTGTCACTCCACCTCTGACAAAAGATTGAGGCCTTGAGATTGGCACTCTCATTTTTGATGCTCTTCATTGACTACTAAGTCTCCTTGCTTGTTTCATAGTTGTGTAGTGTTTTTAACTCTGCAAAGCATGGGTATATTGCCTCTCACTTTGGCATTTCATCTTGTCTATGGATAGGGAACAGTTGGCAAAGGCCACTATACATACACATGCACACATGCACGCTTGTTACTCCATGGTCATGGTCTTCAGGCAGGGTGGTCACCAGACTGTGCACACTCACTACTGTATGTTTGGCATGTCTATCAAACTGAAGGAAAATGTCTTGAAAATCTGGCTTTGTAGGTGTTTAGTTGAATCTGCCTTCTGAACTTTGCAATATTTGCATTAATTACACTCTCTCATGTAGTGTGTAGCTGTAGTGTTTATATGGGGGCAAAGATCAGCTTGGAACTGTTTTGATTTACTGGTTTATTGATCTTCAGCAAGAATTTTTTTATTTGGAGCTCTCCATTTAGGAAGTCAATTTGATAACCTTTACCCATTCATCTTGAAGGTGTTGGTTACAGTAGTCTTCCCAGTGAATAATGGAGGAGCTAAAATTACTAATAAATTAATGAGAATGTATTATAAACCCAATGAAAGGCCAGAATATAGTTGCTATGCTATTGATTATTATGCTGGTCATTAATAGCTGAGAACAGGCCATTGTACGAAGCAGAGAATGTTGGCCAATTCCTTGAGTAGGATTCCATTATTAAGATTTTAGTACTCTGGAAAGTAATTACTCATTTGTTTAATGAATTCGTAGTGTGTGGGAAAAGTGGTTTGACATTTTGTGGTAGAAGTAAGGACTCAGGCAGACATCCACTTTGCTGTAAGATTCTCTCTTGTCAGTGCTTCTTTAGGTAATGTATACTCTAGATTTGCATTTATGTCAATGTCAGATGTTCGTAGATGGGGATATGACAGTTGTATGTAGATTTGTATCCAGGTTCTTCGCTGTTTTAGCATGTGGACCCTTGGGAAAAAAACTACACCTAACATTTGTACCCTTGGGGTGCTGCAACATCATGTTTACTTTTCGTAGGAAGCAAGCACGTTTTTTACACCAAGGTGATTGATTTCCAGTTGGATATGCACTTTCTCATTTTTTTCTTAAACATTTGACAGACAGACAGACAGACAGACAGTGAGCTTTCTGCACTGAACCACCCCCGAAGGGCTGCAGTAGCTGTAACTGGGCCAGGCCACAGCAAGGAGTCCAGAGCCTCACGTGGTTCTGCTTGTGGATGACAGGAGCCCAAGCATTTGGGGCCATTTTCTGTTGCATTCCAGGAAATGCAGCTAATTTCACATTTGCAGGAAAAGAAATCAGACCACCCAGTATGTGAACCAATGATCCTATGGGAGGTGGCACTACAAGTAGCTGCTTAGCACACAGCTTCATAATGCCAGACTCCTGCTGGACCACTTTGAAGAGTTCGGTGCTGACCAGCAATGCAGGAGGAGAGTGGGCAGTTTCTCTGAATTCTTGGTCAAAGTTTTCTGCCTATCAGGGTCCCAAATTAAGTTCAAGGATCTTATGATGAAGTGGCATCATATGGAATTAGTTTCTACTCTGAAGGAGAGATATGACAAGAGTGCAGGCAAGCCAGCTTCCCACCATAATGTCTTCCTCACTGTGTGTGTAGATGACTTTAAACTGAGGAAGTGCTTTGTATGCTGTCTGTGTCGTGGGATGTGCAGACAGCAGCACTGATAATACCTGGCATCCCTGCCTGTACAGCTCTCAGTGTGTGTGGTTCCTGGAATCAAGACAGTCCCAGTGTGATTGTATACAAATGAAGGGTATATCCCTTGTTTTAGCAGGCCTCAAAGCAAACACATCAGTATGACAGGCTTTGTTGCTCAATTTTACCCAAATAGAAAGACTAAGGCCTAGGGAAGAGCAGCTTGTTAATATGATGGTTCTAGAGTTAGAACAGAAGAAATTGCTAAAAGAATAGATTTTAAATCCTTTCATTAGGAGTTAATTCACTGTAGTTAATTCTTATCGTATATGTTATCTATGTATAAAACTGCTACTATACACATAAATGTGCAGTGATTTTGAAAAAATTTAAATGTAAAAATGGTTACATAATTATTAACGGTCAAATTTAACAACTGTTGCCCCTGACCATCATTCTTTTTGCACAATCTTTTGGAAATGCTAGAGGTCACTGAGTAAGTAACAGATAAAGGAAGACAAAGGAATCAGTATCATTGTCTAGTCTCTGCACAGAGAGAATGCTGATAGATCAGGAGATAAATATGAAGAATAAGAAATATGGGCCCAGTGCAATGGCTCAGTGGCTAAATCCTCACATTGCCAGCACTGGGATCTCATACGGGCAACAGTTCTTATCCCGACTGCTCCAGTTCCTATCCAGCTCCCTACTTGTGGCCAGGGAAAGCAACAGAGGATGGGCCAAAACGTTGAGACCCTGCAGCTGTGTGGGAGACACAGAAGAAGCTCCTGGCTCCTGGCTCCTGGCTTCGGATCGGTGCAGCACCAGCCATTGTGGTCACTTGGGGAGTGAACCAGCAGACAGAAGATCTTTTTCTCTGTCTCTCCTTCTGTCTTTCCAGTAAAAATAAGTCTTTAAAAAAAATAACAGATATAGTAAAAATGGCAAATCAAGACTGTGCCTAAGGGTGCTGGCCTGTGGCTTTGAACAGGTATCCGTAAGTTTTATTGTCATTTTATTGAAAAGAGACTGTATTGGGATGTTTGCCAGAATGGAAATTCCTTTAGAACAGGGATCATATTCTTTTTTTTTCTCTGTAAACGTAAAGATTAAAGGTCAAGAAATCTACAATAACCTCTCCTACCTGTAGCATTAAAACAGCCCCCCACCCCAAGTGACAATGTCATTTAGCTTTTGTTTTCTGTCGTGCCCTCTACCTTAGAGAATTTAATTTATGGTTTCTTAAAATATTTTGGTATGGTCCGTTTTTTTCTTTATTTAGTTGTCTGTTTTGATGCCAAGATAAATTTCGACGACAATGCAGAATTCCGACAAAAAGACATCTTCGCCATGGATGACAAATCAGAGAATGAGCCCATTGAAAATGAAGCTGCCAGATATGATCTGAAGTACATTGGACTGGATGGGAACATTGCCTGCTTTGGTAAGAAGTAGTTCTATCAAAAGAATGCTTTGTGAATTCTGATTTCTGAAAAGTTATTTACTAAGCAACTGAAGAGACAAGTGTTTTGTTTGTTTGTTTTTGCTGTTAATTTCCACCAAAAATGTTGTTCGTAATTGCTTATCACTGGTTTCAGTTGGAGGTCCTCAACTGTGTCACTTTAGAAAATTTTGGATGGGTCATTCACTGCTGAAGGGGGGCTATGCTGTGGATTATAAAATGTTTCAGATGATCTCTAGTCTCCAGTTATGAACTGCCCCCAACTGTTAGCCTCACCCTCTGTACCCCAGAATGACTTCAGCTGTTTTCCGTATGGCTGGGGTGAAAACTCTCCCTGACTGAGAACTGATGATGGAGTGTGTCTCGGTTACACTTTGCTTAGTCAGAAATCTAAGCCTTGCCAAATCAGTGTTAATGTACTAAGAACCAGTCTAAATTTGTGCTTAAAAATAATTGCGTTCTTAGAAGAAGTAGGAGGGGACATATACTTTAACCATTTTTTTAGAGTTTCAGATTATGTGATATCCAGTTTAATAATAATGCCAATTTATTAGTAAGAGTTGATTTTGCCATACTGATCTGAATTTGTGGAAATGGCTTATCCAGTTGTGATAAGAATGGGTCTGCAGAGAAATACAATTTCTCTATTGTCCACAGCTTATGGGGCTGAGATTAATATACTTTGGAGTTAATTGCACAAGCCTATGTTTCTGGTAGAACCAGTGCATTGCATTGGAAACTGAGGTCTTAATGGGATTAAAATAAAAAAGATTTGTAGCTCATTAAACCAACAGTGCCATTATATTCAGAACTGAAGAGACCTCATCCAGTAGTTTGCTGTTCAATACAATAGAAAATGACATCCAATTACAAGTGATAGCAAAAGCTCTTGCTTTGTATTGGTGCAATAACTGTAATGTACCCAGCCACTCACATCTTCTGATCCTGATAAGCTAATGGGCTCTCAATTCTTGCAGGCATTTAGAAAGGGGAAAGGTATAATAGTGTGTTTAAAACAAATTAAATACAGGTTCTTTGCAGCCTCTGGTGGATGTGTGTGGTTTGACCAAGTGGCATCCTCCGAAGCTACAATGAACACTTTTTAAATTGCTTTAAAACCCTGTATCAAGCATTTTTCTTTCAGTTGTCCCAGGCTTAATTAAATTAGTCACAGTTCATTGGCTGGCTGGGGGAATTCAGGGGTCAAGAACAGTGAAAGGTATTTTACCTTGAGACTTTCTGTTGTATACTGGAAATTTTGTTTTTCCTTTCTAAGCAGAGGAAAATGCTTTTATATCAATTGGGCATAAAAAGAAGAAGTGCAAAAGATCAATAGTATTTACCTCAAGGAAATAAGAATTTTGATGCTAAAACTGCTCATTTAGTTCCTTAAGAAAAATTCTTAAATATCTTGGCAATGACTGGATTAATTTGAAAGAGAAGCAAGGGAATAGGAATTTTTGTTTACAATGTAGTCATTTTTTGATGAGTTTTCTCAGTTTATTCTGACAATATTATGTAAACATTCATGATTATACTAAGTGTAAAAAGTATGAAACCCTGCTGAAGTTGGGGATCTCTGTGTCTCTGTGGTTCAGTCTCTAAGGGATGCCTCATTCAGAGGAGCGTGTTCTCAGCCAACAAGCAAGTGGAAGAATTTCAGCCTTTTGAGTCTGGCTAGCTCGTAAGACCTGAGGCTTTTCAAAACCTAAAACTCTTTCCTATAGAACTAGACCAGAATAGTTCCTTATTTAAGCCCCCTTGTTCCTCCTTCTTTAACTGAATCCAGTGAATCCTTCTGTTCATTCCTAGATCCTTTTGGTTTACTCGTTACAGACAGGTTTTCTGCTTGTCTGAAAAAACTATGGATTTACTTGGTTGGACAGAGTTCCAAAGGAGGCAGAAGTTGACCTGAGAGCAGGGGATGGAAAATACCTGTGGATTTTCATATCACTAATTGCCCTCATGTACTGTTTGCCTTTCACAGTGAATGGGGCAGGGCTGGCCATGGCAACGTGTGACATCATTTTCCTTAACGGTGGGAAGCCAGCCAACTTCTTGGATCTTGGTGGTGGTGTCAAAGAAGCTCAGGTGTATCAGGCGTTCAAGTTGCTGACTTCTGATCCTAAGGTAACCTGTCTTTGAAGTCAAACTGGATACTGTTCTGAATTCCGAACTTCAAGTTACTCATCAGCTGACATGTATATAGTTAGATGTCCCGGATGCAAATTCTACCATATGCTCCAGTGCAATCCATGATGGTATGATTCTCATCTATGACTTTATAAGCCCAGCTCCAGGATCTTATATTGGAGGCTTTGCTTACAGAATCCTGGTGAAAGAAGTAAATATGAAAGATAGAACATTCCAACCAATGAAGCATTAGTTGAATAATTTGAACATTATTTGAATAATTTCTACTGACACTATTACCCTTGTACTTATATAACTTAGGCCTGACCCAGCTTCATATTACTTTAATAAAAATGGCAGAAAAGTATTGTATTGGAAAAGTGTAGGATTGCAGGGTCATATATCACTGGGAAATAGTAACTTCTACCTCCTTCTGCATACTTTTTATCTAAAAAAATTGTTTCTTGTTTTTGGTCTGAAAGGCAGTAAGAATCATCATGCATGTGCTGGTTCACTCTTCAAAGCCCACCATTCTGGGACTGTCGTCCCAGGCTGCAGCCAGGAGCCGGGAACACTCATGCTGTCCTAGGCTGAAGCCAGGAGCCAGGAACTGTGGTGCTGTCCCAGGCTGCATCCAGGAGCCAGGACCTCGGGTCCCAGGCTGAAGCCAAGAGCTGAGACCTCTGGTCTCACATGTGGGTGGCAGAGTCTCATGTTCTTGAGCTGTCACCTGCTGCCTCCCAGGATGAGCATTAGAAGGCAGCTGGATTGGGGAAAAAAGTAGCTAAAACTTGAACCCCTCACTCAGCTATCAAATAAGGTTGAACCAGGCAGCAATGGAATCACTGAGCTGCATGCCCTCCCCTGCTCAGTTTTTAATTTCATTTCTGATCATTACAATTTGTACCATAAGCACTAATTAACAAATACCTACACATGATGTTATTCTTGTTGCTTTTTATTTATCTTTGTGTTAATGTATGTAGCCAGAATGTAGCAACCGCACTCATGCCAGATCCACGGTGAACACTGAATATGACTTTAATCTGTTTAGCGTCCAAGCTTAACACCAGCATAATATCATTTCATTTATAGGTGCTCAGTTTTCCAGATACCAGTGTTAACATGGAAAGACTAGAATTCTTTTAATGTTTGATATGCATGTTAGCATTGAATTCTCTTAGCAGACCTGAGTTAGATACTTGTTACAAACTTTTGATATTAATGTTTATTTGGGAATCATTATCTCAACATAGTTCAATAATCGAGTAATTTTTGTGGGTTGCCAAAACAGCTAAACTTTAAGAAGTCTGGAGCATTAATAAGAAAAGCTTAATGAGAACAGTACCAGATGCATTATTTTCTTTTTAAGGAAATGCAGTCTCAAGTTAGCATGCATGCTTCCCTGTTTAAGATGCATAGTAGCCATTGCCTGTTTTGGAACACATGCATCCCATTTTGTCCCGTACGCGGAGTGTGCTCATCCCTTTTGCGACTTAGATAATCAGTGATCTTATGTGTTTGCTATCTCATTTCTTCATTCACAACATAAAGGGATAGGTATTATCAGCTACTTCCCTTCAGTTGCCCTGAGCTACCCAGGAACTGCGGAGTCCTAAATTCACCCAACCAGATATTTTCTAATGGAAAGACACTTTTATTTGTATATGCAAGGACTTTGTTCTCATGGATTAGGTAGAAATGTTATCAGTGACTTCTCTAGTCATTTTTCAAAATTTACTTCTCCCTTCTTCCTATCCCATTCTAAGAGAAGAAACACTCCTAGAGATCTCCACGCAATCTGATTGAAGTCAGTAAATACCTTGGACATGACACAAGCTCATTAAGCTATAAAGCACCCCAGAGGAATGTAAAATATGTAACTTTTCACATCTCCCGAAATTCTGAACTAATAATGGCGAGACGCTGACGTATTAAAGCTACCAGGGCAACCGTAGGGTTTCCTTTGAAACATCTTTTCATTGTGGCTCTTCTTGGGTTTTAGTTTTGTGTAAGTACTAGGGTGATGAGAAATCAATTACAAAACTTCCTTCTTTATTGTTGTTGTCTTCAAAAATTTTGACATTACCTTATGGAACATTTTTAAATGCTTGGAATATTTAAATTTTTTTGAGATTGGCTGTCATGTTGGTTAGCTAAAGGTATGTGGGAGTTATTTTTCTCATGCTATATAAGGAAAATGAATGCACAGCTCATCTGAGTACATTTTTCAAATCTTGAAATTTGAAAAGTGGTTAAAAAACGTGGATGTGTAAATTTTTTTCCGCAATCCTGGCCTTGTTTCACAAAATTAAGAGAACAGAGTCTGAAAACTAGCCTGGATGAATTGATTTGATTTCACAAGTAAGTTACTGGTAGTCCTGGTAGGAGTTGTGTCAAGTAAAATCCTGTCTACCTGCCCAGAAGTACTGTATCCCGAGAGCCCAAAGCTAATTATTTCAGTGGGATCGATTTGCCTTCTAGATTAGAATTAGCCACCTGAGTGCACTGCCACTCAAACTTAGAAAAAGACCTGTAGTTGTTAGATCAGATCAACTTATGCCAAAAACTACTTGTTTGTGATATATGTGAGATAATTCTGTGACCAAGTAATAAATAGTAATAAATACAGCATTGCTGAGCAGAAATGTTAGGAACAGACATATATTTTTATTCATTTCAGTCTGAGCCCTAAAGCACACTTTTATTTGTATATAATGCAAGTGTCTTTGTAACTAATGTTTTTTTTTGTTGTTAAATGGAATTGCTCTACCAAAGTATCTGAAAGAGGATCTCGTGAAATAGTTCACTTAGTAAACTGAATTAATATGAAAAGTAACATTAAATATTTTATAATTCTTTTATTTTTCTAGCTGGGCTTGAGATGAGAAAATTTGTTCTACCAGTTGTAGAACAGACGTAATCTTGTTTTCATTGTTTTGATTTCTAAAAGTCTGAAAAACCAGTGTTCTTCAAATCATAAGGAGTATAAATGGTATCAAATAAGCCACAGAAGTAAAGTTTAGTAGTCTCTTAACAATTTGAACACATTTCAGGGAAGAACCATATTCTCTTTGCGTCTACTTGTTAATTTGAACCTTGAATTCCAAAGGTGTGCAGAATGAATGCAGCAAAACATCTGGGAAGCAAATTGAAACTGACAACAGTTGGCAGGATTTGCTAGAATAGCCCTAATAACCTGGTCTTCAAAAAGAAGCAAATCTCTTTTTCTCTGGGGGCTGGATTTTTAAAATCAGTGGTATATGACTGGTGTGCTTGAAGATACCTTGCTTCATGGTACTTGTGTTTCCTTGCTTAGAGTCATGATTTCAAATCCCCAGAATGAATGTCCATGAAGAAACAGGTTGCCTGAGCTCCAAGGATTCCTTTAAACCTGGAATGGATTCTCAGTTTGGCTCTGGTGCCAGGCTGCCTAGGTTTCAGTCCTGTTCTTACCTCCTGATTGGCTATGGGACCTTAGTGTTTTAGCCTACTGGTGCATTGGATTCTTCATTTGTAAAGTGACAGGAATTCTTTAACTCAGAGAGTGGTTTGATTGTATGAATTTACACCCACATTTCCCATTTGGAGAGGCAATAATTTCCCATAAGGATGAAGTTCCTCCTAACTCCAGTGAGAATGGGCTATGTGTACAAATCAGCTAACAACAGCTACTGCCAGGGATGTAGGGAGAAAGTTACCCTAGTCTTCTTTTGGTGGGAGTTTAGAATAGTACAGCCACAGGGAAATTGGTATGGAGAGTGTTCAGACAACCAAGAATTTATCTACTATATGAACCATTTATCTCGTTCCTGAGAATATGTCCAAATAAAATGAAATTGCATGAATGAAAGCGACCTGCAACCCTATATTTATAGCAGCACATTTCAAAGTCGTGATGACATAGAAACAACCCAGGTACCCATCAATAGGTGAATGGATGAAGAAGTTGTAGTACTTCTACCCCCCATGGAATACCACACAGCCATAAAAAAGGATGAAATCCTACTGTTCACTACAAAATGGTCCCAGCTGGATGCCATTGTGCTTAGTCAAATAAGCCAATCCCAAAAGGACTGATATTATCTGTTCTCTCTAATATAAGAAAGCATTCATGCAATATATATATATATATACATATATATATATATATATAGTTAATAAAGTACATATATATGTTCTCATTGATGGAATGTATAATGGAGAATAGCATACTGGGAAGTAAAGATACATTGTATTATGCGTGTCTACTCCCCACTAAAAGGAGAACCTTCTATGAAACATTTACATGCACCTTTACAGTATAATACCAGAATTTATAACATGGCCTGTACCTACAATGCCATGATACCCTTAAAAGGCAGTAAGTTAAACGTGTAACTGTCACTAAGGGACTACTGTGAATGATATGGGAGAAATTCATGGGAGCGAAAAAGAAAGGAGGAAGGCGGAATCCATATACCTGCAAAGCTATGTCATGGAAAATGATTTTTAAAAAATTCAAAAGTAAAAGCAAATAAAATTCAACATCACAGAATACATTAGAAATGTAGTAAGTTGTACATCAGTGTACAAATTCTAAGTGTGTAGCGTGATGAATTATCACAGTGCTTGTAGCCATGTAACCTGCAGCCCGATAAACAACATAGCCCACGGCCCAGTATCCTGGAGACCTCTTTCTGCACACTGCTTGTTCTACTTCCTCCCCAGAGACAACGACTTCCCCAGTTTCTTGTCTCAAAGATTTATTTGCTGTTTGAACTCTTTGGTATTTGCTGTCTTTTTAAACTGAAATTTAAGTACCTGTAGGTGTGTGGTGGTGTCTGATTGTGGTTTAGTTGTTTTCTCTTGGATCTCATGAATTTGAATATTTTCATGCCTTTATCAGCCATTTAGATATTCCCTTTAAACTTCTGTCACTGTATCTGTAAAGTAGATATGAAAATATTCCAAAGCATTGTTTTAAGTATCATTTTTGTAAGCATTACTGAAGCATTTGGAAACTTTGTGGGGGGATTGAGCTTAATATTACAGTATCATTTCTAAAATGTACATTTAGAATAAAAAGTAACATCTGGAGAAATGGGAGGTATCTGGACTAGGTTTACTGATAATCAGTGTTACTGTATGGGTTTTAAAACTAATGGAGGGTATAAATGACTCAGTAGCTTACAATCCTTTGCTCAGACTACCAAGAAAATAGGAAAAGGAGGATTAAGTTCATACTTGAAAGACCCACAAAGTAGTACTTGCTATATATCTGGGGAAAAAAAGGCCTGCTTTTAGAGCTGTGTTATATTCTTCAAAACTTTTTAGCTTTAGACACTGGAGAAATTAAATCAAATAATACATGTTAGGTATCCAGTTTATGCAAATGATGTAAATTTTAGCAATTGTAAACACATGAGACAAGTCTTGGATAAGTATTTCTCATAGTATCCATCTGTCTGTGTGCTTACCTGCCTACCTACCTACCCATCTATCTGAAAAGCAAAGATTAGAAGTAGAGCAGCTGGCACTTGAATTGGCACTCCCACAGGCTGACAGTGTCATAAGCAGTCACTTAAGCCCCTGAATCACAATGCTGCCCCCTGCACCATAAAGTTTTAAAGAGTTGGTTTGAACGAACAATAGCTTTTGAACTGGGCAGCCCCAAACCAGAAGTTGTTCCAGGGCTGTGCTGAGAGAGTACAATTGGAGCGCTTCTACAGGGTGGGTGTGGGAATAGAATACCAAAAATGTGTTTGATTAAAGCTATCTAGTATTGTCATCTGGTTTATCCTAGTGGTAGTCCCAGTTAAAGAATTCTAGGTAGCCCTCTCTGCTTGGTTTTGTTTCAAAACCAGTCATTGAAAGAAATAACTCTAATTTTGTCTGTGTCTACAAATCAGGCAAGGTTAAGTTCACATATAAGGCATGCCTGGCTTTGAGTGCTCAGGGATTCTTCAAGCCCAGTCTCCACTGTAATTTATTTTAGCAAAGCAAAAGCCATTTCAGTTCATATCACATGTGTTTATGGAAATACCTTATCTCCGAGTGAGTGCTGTTTGCTTTCTGGGGTAATAGAACTCTTGTAGGAATTTATTTTCAAATATACTGTCCAATACTTCATACAGTGGGATCATTATTTTTGATGTGAGTCCCCTCCAGTTCTTTTCTTTCAGGGCTCCTTGAGAGTAGGTTTCATATTAATCAAAGTTGAAAAGCTGAAGAGTTCAAGCAGCTGCCCTGTGTGCTGGTTGGTTACCTGGGCATCTGGTCCAAGAGGGATAAAAGTGTGTGTTGATTTGCATTCTGTGCTTTAGTCTCTGCTTCCATTCAGAGTAGCTGCCATGGAAGGCAGCTACTTCTCATAAGCTTGAGAACAGAAAACTATCTACCATGTACTGGTTGATTTTTCACTGTCATTTGGATGTCTGGTTGTTAACAGTTCCTGAGAGTGTGTGTGCTCCTTTCTGTCTACCTCAAGCACCTTTCATTGTATCTTCTCATTTGTTTCTATGAGAGCTAGGATCTGGTGCCTGTATTTGGTTTCTTGTCTTGTAGAAGTTGGGTACCACTGGTAGCAGACATAATTTCAAAACATCCCTGATATATCCCTGTTTTCTTACTCCTAGCTGACACTTATAAGAAAATCAACTAGGCCTGACAGCGTGGCCTAGTGGCTAAAGTCCTCGCCTTGAAAGCCCCGGGATCCCATATGGATGCCGGTTCTAATCCCGGCAGCTCCACTTCCCATCCAGCTCCCTGCTTGTGGCCTAGGGAAGTAGTTGAGGACGGCCCAATGCCTTGGATCCTGCACCTATGTGGGAGACCCGGAAGAGCTCCTGGCTCCTGGCTTTGGATTGGCTCAGCTCTGGCTGTTGTGGCTGCTTGAGGAGTGAATCATTGGACAGAAGATCTTCCTCTCTGTTTCTCCTCCTCTCTGTATATCTGACTTTACAATTAAAATAAATAAATCTTTTTTGAAAAAAAGAAAATCAAACATGAGGTTTTGGTTCCCTCTGTGCTTCTCAAAATTCAGACTTTCTAGTTTTAATAGTTACTTATTCCAGAGGAAGAGAGACAGGATCACCCAGACAAATTGAGTTTCCTTCCACTGGTTCATTTCCGAAGTCAACATAACAGTTGCGACCTTATCAGGCTAAATCCGAAAACCACCAACTCAGTCCAGGCTTCCCATGGATGGCATGTTCTACTACCTGCTTCCTTCTAAAGGTACTCATTAGTAGGAAGCTGGAATTGAGGGCTTTTTGTCCCAAAATACGTTTTTAACCATTAGGCCAAGTGCTCACCCCCAAATTCAAATTTTTATGTGCCTTATTTTCTTTAATGGTAGATGGCTTCAGCAATTCAACAAATTTGTACAAGTCATTAAGTGTTTTGTCCAGTCCTGTTGAATTGCTGATTATGAATCCTGCATGTAGAAGCTGTTGGTTAAAAAGAGAAATGAACCCATAATTGAATTATGATGTCACATAACTTGAGATATAACATATAGTTTCCAGAAGAATTCGCTGATTTTTTTAATGTTGTGTTCACAAGACAAACAGAAAGGGATGAATGTAACAATTAGAAAATAATGCACTTCCCAGCAGGACATTAAAATAATGCCTAGGAATAATTTCAGGAATCTGGAAATCGTCAGGAGAATCTTGTGATGAGAAGACATTTGTAACTTTTGCTGTTACTATTTTTGAGGTGCTGTCTTAGACTCAAGCTAAAGCCTGGTGGACTGTGGGCTGTGAACTTAAGGAAACCATTCAGAAGAACTTTGAAAGCTTGTGAGAGTCTCTGATGACTCTGTGGAACAGTAGGGGTGCACCATGATATGGTGGGGTGAATCCCTGTGGAATGTGTAGGTGGAAGATGCTTTGGGTTCCCTTCTTACCGTAGTGTTGCACCTAAAAATTAGGAAAGTTCGACTCAATCCAGTCAATCCAAAGGTCCCTTTGAGCTTGCCTGAAACATTGATTCGGCTTTGGCGTACTGTATAATGTTTCATCTTTGTTTCAGAGAGTTTAGTTAGTATCATCCTCCTTTTTTCTAATTAAGGAAGGCACAGATAAGTATTAAAATAGATCCCATTCCATGTACAAATGGGATCCAAAACATTGATGGAGAAATGCTTAATAAAAAATTTATTTTTTGCAGGTATTTTTTGAAATCCATGCATAGTTTGGTCAGAATGAGTATTTTTGTGAATTTTTTCTCAGATTCCTTTTGCATATCTATTGAAACTAAGTATAGTGTTTTCAAAAATAGCATTTTGTGATTAACAATATTATATAACCTTCTTTTTAAAGATTTGTTTATTTGGAAGTCAGAGATGGAAAGGCAGGGAGGTCTTACCATCACAGATTCACTTCCCAATTATCCACAATGGTCAGGGTTGAGCCAAAACTGTATTTGAAGTGGAGTACCTAGCACATGAACCAGTACCTGTATTGAATGTCAGCATTGCAGGCTGTATGCTACCACACTGGCCCTGCATATTTGCTTTCTCACTCATCTTTGTGTTTAGGTCTTTTTAGAATTTTCAGTAGCTGAATAGTATTTCCTGGTCCAGATGTCTGGTTTTGGTGTGATTACAACTTGCCATGAAAAAGTTGCCATGAACCTTCTGGTACTCAAAATACCATTTGGAGTATTCATCTAAGATGCCTCCCTGAGAAGTGTGGTGTCAAACGCGTGGATTTTATGTTGTCCCTTACCAGCGATTTTGTGGGTCCTCTAAAGAACTGCAGAGGACTTCCAACAAGGAAAAGTATTCTGTGTTATATCATGTTCTGGCCATCATTTCTATTACATTTTACCAACATGAACAAGGGAGGGTATTTGATTCTTGTTTCTTTGTTTGCCATTGTTTGATGCTGCTCTTATTACCTGCCTGCTTGTCTTTTGCCAAGGTAGACTTCCTTTTCTTATTGTTTTCCCTGGATATTTGGAGTACAGTTGTATATGCATGTGTTTGGCATCAAGACAGTGAATCAGATTATTTTTTTTTCACTCTGTCTTTTGTTTTATAGTTGGGTTATATAAATTTTGATCTGCAATAGAGTATGTCCACTGAATTATTAGTGTGTTGTTTGCACTGATATGTCTTCATGCATGCTATTTTTGTTACTTATAGTTTTCCATGATATTTATTGTGTATATTTGTGAAGTGTAATGTGATAATCCTTTGTATATATTTGATACGTGGCTCGTTAGCATTTTCATCTGAAGCTTTCTGAAAAAATGTTTTTTAAAGGTTTATGTCTTTTATTTGAAAGAGTCACAGATAGAAGAGAGAGAGGGGAATTTCTTTCATGCAATGGTTCACTTCCCAGATGTCTACTGCGGCCAGCATTGAGCCAGGTCAGAACTAGAAACCAGCAGCCTTATTCAGATCTCTCATAGTGGTGGTAGGAGCCCAAATGCTTGGGCCATCTTCCATTGCTTTTCCCAGACCATTAGCAAGGAGCTGGGTCAGAAAAAGCTGGAACTCAAACCAGCTCCTAAATAGACTGCCAGCATTGCAGCTGGTGTCTTTACCCTGTCCTAAAAAAAATTTTGTTCATATTTATAGGTTGTAATGTGGGTAGTAATTGTATAATGTATATTGATTAGGTAATTAACGTTTCAAATTTCTGGTCATTGCTTTATGTTTGGAGACTTTATGTTCTGTTCTTCTGTTTAGTTATAAAATATGCAGTAGGTTATTGTGAGCTCTAGTCATTGCACTGTACTGTTGAATACTAAACTAACTCTTATGTAACCATGTATTGATATCCTCTTTCCCTACCCTCCACATTAAAGTATCATTATGCTACATTGAATTTAGTTTCCACTTGAGCGAGACTGTGGATTGTTTGTCTTCCTTTTCCTGACCCAAGTTAACTTGATGTCCTCCAGTTTCATCTATTTTGCTGCAAAACATCATTTGTTTATGGCTGAATAATATTCCATTATGTATATATCCCCTGTTTGCTGTGTGCTCATCCTCTGAGGAGCAGCTTAGTTGCTTCCATGTCATAGCTGTTATGAATAATGTTGGATCAAACACTGCATAGCAGGTATTTCCTTCATAGGCTGAGTTTATTTCTTTTGGTTATGTATGTACCCAGAAGTGGGAGAGCTAAGTTATATAGTCAATCTATTCAGTTTTTTAGAGGAAATTTCATTTTTTTTCTTCCGGCAACGCCCGCGTTGCCGTGTACCCCAAGCCGAGCGGAGGGACTAGGGTTAAAAATAAAAAAAGAAAAAGGAAAGAAAATCTCTCTCTCTCTCTCTCTCTCTCTCTCTCTCTCTCACACACACACACACACACACACTGGGTCATTCGTGTAAGAATGCCATTTATTGGAAATCCAGGCTGTCTTAATAAACCCTGACTAGTTCCTCTTGGGGAGTTTTTCCCAGCTCTTTGGCCATTGTATGTCTTGCATGTATCAGGAAGCTTGCGGTTAGGCCAACATGAACCCATCAGTCATGTGGGGGGACGTTGTACCCTGTTGATCAGCCGCAGTTTCTCAAGCTTTCTCAAGCTCAATTGGTATGAGAAAAAGCAAGATTAGTGCAGCAGGCATATCTGGTGAGGTTAACCCTTGGGGGCCGGGCCCTGCACTTTTCTTGGTAATGGCTATATTAATTTGCATTCACACTAGCATTGTATTTTGGTTCATTTCGTCCACATCCTTCCCAGCATTCTTTTTTTTTTTTTTTTTTTTTTTACTTTTTACTTTTTTGACAGTAACCATTCTAACTGATGTTAGGTCTTGATTTGTATGTCTTGGATATCTAATGATAGGATCTACATTTTCATATATTTCGTGGCCATTTGAATTTCTTTGGAGAGGTATCTATTCATACCATTTACTCATTTCTTATGAAATGTTGTTAAGCTTTTCTTCATCAATTGTTGCAAGAATGCAGGTACTATGGTGGCCTCCAGTAAACCTCCCTCAGACATGATGATTTTCCAAAGGTGACAGAAACCTGAATATTGTGATTTGAAATAGTGTTTTGCTCTTGTCAGTAATAAAATTCTTAGCTATATTTAAACACCGGTTTTAGAAGTACTGAAGGAATTTCATTATATCCTGATATGCATTTCTTGTTTCCTAGCATTCTTGGTACAGCTTATCCTCATTATTCGCTGTTTCTACTTTCGGAAATTTGTCTATGTGCTAAAATGTATTTGCAGCTTGAGAAGTTATTTGCAGTTACACAGCACTCTTCAGGGTCACTCAAGGAAGTATGCAAAGTGGTGTACATTTTAATGTTGAAGTGCACATATTTCCAGCTGAGATCAAACAAGGCCAACCACTGCTTTGTTACTGTAAACAAGTGTACTTTCTGAAGTCTAGTTAGTGCCGTACTTTTTCTCATTTTTGTCTCTTTTTTTGACTTTCTGGTTCCCCAAGTGTAATGTCTTAACGCTGCCTCGCGTTTCTGCAGCTCAGAAATCTGAGATGTTCCTTATAGAAACATATAGGTATTTCAGTAGCTCTGTTTAGGCAAGGGTTATAGTGCTATTGGCTGGGAATTGAAGATTAACAAATCAGAAATATCTGTTGTTTTCTTAAACAAGACACACATGTGAGATAAGGCTATGAATTGACATTTTAACACATGTGTTGTGACCACATTTTCACAGGATAATAATCTGAAGCATTCACAAATTCAGTGTTTTGGTGACAGTACCACAAGCCCTAGGGACCATGGGTATTGCCTGTGGAGTGTTTAGGATAAGTAGAAGCAGCTCTTCAGAGATTGTATATGATAGACACAGCCCGTTTTCTCTTTTTCAGGACAGTCAGTAATCTCTGGTCTGAATGTACAGCACAAAAAAATACTTTCCTCCTCCTATAACTGGTATTAATTTGATTCCCAAAAAGAGAGATTTCATTATGGGAACTTTCAGAATATACCAGGAATTGGCTTTCCAGGCACACTGCCTTCATACCAGTAAAGTAAATAACATCTGAAGAAATTTTTAATAGTTTTTCACACTTACATGACAAAGGATTTTTTTCCTAGAAATTTAAACAACTTCACTTTTTGCTTGCTTGTCTATATCATTCTTTTACTGTTATGTTTCCTGCTGAAGATTTGAGATTAAAATGTCCCTAATTTTATTCCCATATACAACCAGTGTTATAATTGTGTTTAGCTGTCTTTCTGCGTTATCCGTTTTTACAATGTAAACATCTTCCTAAATTCCTCATTGCTTTTCTTCTCATTTTCACCAATGATATTAAATAAGCATCTGTTTTTCACATTTTGTTGTTTTTTAAAATGTATTTATTTATAGAAATCGATAAACTATAAAATTATTTATAGATTTTATGTATTTCATGTGTAGTTTTAAGAGTACAAATATACATTTCCACTGCACCCTGCTTCCTTCTTTTCTTATTTTAATTTTAATTTTTACAATGAAATATTTTGTTTTCTTAATAATCCCCAGCTTAACCCTCGGCTAAATACAGAATTCAAGTTAGCAGAAAAGAAAAACCACTACTTCTCAAGAGTATGAACAAGGATTGTAAACAGTATGTAATCTCAAAATGTCAATTTTGCTCATGATCGTTACATTTTGTTGGCCCCTACATGTTACCACAAATTGAGCAAAAACATGATATTCAGAAACTTAATATGTAAAATGTCTTTCAAAGATTATATGTCTTTTTTCCTTGAATTTTGTATACTAGGTTTGTATACATCAGTGTACAGTATAGTTAAGGCAAGTGCCGTAGCAGTATGTGTTAAAAGCTTTGTGATAGACAATAGGGTTTTTGTAACTTTTTTTTTTTAAATATTTATTCATTTTATTACAACCAGATATACACAGAGGAGGAGAGACAGAGAGGAAGATCTTCCGTCCGATGATTCACTCCCCAAGTGAGCCGCAACGGGCCGGTGCGCGCCGATCCAAAGCCGGGAACCAGGAACCTCTTCCGGGTCTCCCACGTGGGTGCAGTGTCCCAATGCATTGGGCCATCCTCGACTGCTTTCCCAGGCCACAAGCAGGGAGCTGGATGGGAAGTGGAGCTGTCGGGATTAGAACCGGCGCCCATATGGGATCCCGGGGCTTTCAAGGCGAGGACTTTAGCCGCTAGGCCACGCCGCCGGGCCCTCCCCATCACATCTTATGCCTTCGTAAAATGGCAAACTCTCCAAGTGAACTTTTAAAAGAGGTGTCTTTTTCATGCTTAGATTCCTCATGAGCTGTCAGCGTGCTCATGCTCTGTGCCACCTCCCTCTTCCCTTGCATGTGGTCACAACACACAGTCCCCACTGGGTCGACATCTCCTTCCTTCACTCCTCATTTAGCAGAACGGACTGGTTTTCCAGACCATAGAACATCTCAGCTGAATCAAAAACTATTCAGTTACCCAGTGAGAATTAGGTTAGGAGTTTGTGAATACCATGCCTTCTGCTAGGTACTGGCAGCAAAGTCTAGAGTGAGATGGAGTGTTGGCCTTGAGCAGCCATCATTGCAGTGATTGGGGCAGTGGGGTAAATAAAGCCAGTGAATGAATGAATGAATAAAGTCCAATACAGTGGGTGTTAGTGTTTGTTAGGTTAGAAAATAAAGGATGGAAAGGTGCCAGGTTGTACAAAGGATGTGTGATCTGTGGTGGGTTTGCCCAGGCCAACTCCCCTGATCTCTCTCACTCCTCTTGCTGTTCAGGAGTCCAGTTTTGAGAGAAGTGACATGATTGCTATCATTGAGGGAACCCCAGTGTTAGCTGCTCTTGTTTTCTGTAACGTGACTTTGTTATTGACCCAAGCGTTGTGAGCAGTCTTGGTGGCTTTTGGGAAAAAAAAAGGTTTTATCTGCTTGAATAGTTTGTGCTGCAGCTGTGCCCTAATTTGGGTGGTAACTCTCTTGCAATTAGATGACCTTTCTTGGATGTACATGGATATTTTATCTGCATACACAGGACCCTCTCCTGAGGATACTGCGTTACCACCGTGGAGGTTTTATGAAACAAAATTCTTAGAACATGCTTGTTTAGTTAGCATTCCCAGAGGTCCACTAACACAAACCCGAGTTAATTATTTGTCCTCCAGCTTATCTGAGAGTTCTTTCATTAATTGTTATCTGTAAGCATTGTGGACACACCCATTTGCTCAATTTGAACTGGCCAGAATATTTTTGATGTCTGCTTCAAGATGCAGAGGCTCTTGGATCATCGTAAAACGTTTAAGTGCCAAACTCATCTGGAGTTTAACCCTGGACCTTCTGGAGTTCACTTGCTCAATAATCACAGCAGTCTGCATCTGTGAGACAGAGAAAGAAGTGAACCATCCGTGTGTCAGTGTGATCTGCACAGGTTGGCATTTGAGTAGCAAGTGTGATGGGAAAGACCCAACTCCTTCTGTTTTTAGATGTTGACTTCTGGTGTCCTAGTGTATCTTTTAGCGTGTAATGGTGCTTGTTGATGCAGAGAGAACTTCCTTCTGGTATGGTAGCATCATGCCGTCTTGTGCTTTGCTTACTGCACTTTCTTGTGACTCTTCCCCTTGTTCCTTTTGGTAGTGACTCTCTTCCTTCCCTGTGATCTTGGTAAGATCATCATCTCTGATGCTTTCTCTTTCTTCTGTCCTTCCTCGGCTCGCCTCTTGTCTCGCTCCTGCCGGCAGTGTGAGCTGATGCCAAGGCCTAGACAGGTGCTTTACTGTGTCCCTGGTTTAGCCAGCTGCTTTCAGAACTGCATTCTGGATAACACTGGGCAAGCCTGTCAGACAGCTGTCCAGGGCTTTCCTTCTGATAGTCAGGAGAAGGACTGCCTGGTCTAGAGATTATGAACTACTGTGATCAGGCCAGGTTGTTTCTTCCACCCAGTGGAAGCCTGCGAAAGATTCATGTGAACCTGTGTGTTGGGATCTCCCTGAGTCAAAGTTCCTGCAGCCTGAGGTTTCTGGATGTCTGGTTGTAACTGATCATCCAGAGTGTTGTTACAACTGCACATTCTTGGGCAACACTCTAGATAGGTAGAGCTCAGCAATCTGTTCTTTCTTATCATTTCGTTGTTTATTTTAGAGGGAGAAGAGTGGAGGGAAGAGAGAAAGGGAAAGAGATGAGGAAGAGACTGACAGGCACACCCATAGATTTGTTGATTCATTCCCCAAAAGCCCACAATAACTGGATCTGGGCTCAGTCAGTTTCGGGAGCTTGGAACTCTGTCTTCAAATACCATGTGAGTGACAGAAACACCATCACCTGGGGCCTTACAACTGCTTCCCAGTGTCAGCCTTAGCAAAAAGGTGGGGTTAGGAGTTGGAGGTGGGTTTTGAACCCAAGCACACAGATAGGGGAAGCTTGCATTCTAAACAGCGTCTTAACCAGTAGGCTAGATGCCTGCTTCCCTCACCCTCAAGCCCTGTATTGTAATAAGCCTTCCAAATTTGGGAATGGATTATGGAGATCCAGAGCTCCAATTCTTCATGCTTTCCTGGCTTGAGCCAACTCATATCTTGTGTTTCTCCTTCAGTGAAAGTGTGTTTTTTGTTGCTAAACAATCTGCCAAACACATTTTGTGGGTCTTGTCCTCAACGCTGTTTAGAGTTTTTGCACATTTATGTCATGGTGTGTCATAGCCCTGGGCTCAAGTTTCGTTTCCCATATGTTTTATACCCATTTACATGTCAGGATTTTTGTTCACTGTCTGCAACTTAGAGGACTGTATCAGTTCAAAAGAGACTTCTCTACCCAAATGAGAATTAAGGATAATATTCTAGTTAATAGAGAAAGTTCATCAGCTGGGCTTGCAGTCACAATTTTTTTTCTAAAGAGTTATTCCCTCACCAAGAACCCTTTTCTTTCTCCCTGAAGGTAGACAACCAAAACAAGTTGTGTAATTTTCAAGTGACTTTCTATAAACTGTATGAAATTACCTCCTCTTGAACTCAGTCACTGAAAGAAATTTAATTCATTTTTGTCTCCATTAAGTTCCCATCCACTGCTTCTTTTCACAGGATATTTCTTTCCTATTATTGGTCTTCATGCATTTAATCCCTCTTAGTGCTTTTCTGTCTCCCTCTTGATTTGTAAGTGTTTTGCTGTGATTCAGTCTCCTGTCTATTCGTGTTACAGAATACAACCTTCCTTTGTGATCTAGGTTCCTGGTACTGTTTGAGGAGAGGCAAGTGGTCACATCTTTCTGTATTTGACAAATGTCACGATAACTAAGTGTTTCAAGACGCAGATGTTGAAACCACTTTTATGTTTAGTCAAAGAAATTGATTTGTAATGATACGTGATAAAAAGATCTTGGCTTTCTTTTTCTTTGCTATAAACAAGAAATAAGAAATTGTTTTTTCTAAAGACTGCAATTTGATGTCTCTACCATGATGTTTGTTCGTACAGGCTGCTTTTATAATTTCCTTTATGATTAGAGAATCAGCATGTGGCTTTAACTGTGAAACTATGTGTCATATGTTGACTGCCATTTGAGAATTAAGGTGTGCATGCTTGACTTTCATCTCCTGTATTTAGTATTAAGGTGGCATCTCTCTGCAGTTTGTCCACCTCTGAGGCTGTATTGTGTGCTTGGTGTTGGATGTCTCTGATTCAGTAAGGACAGAGATGAAAGGGCAAGGAAGGTACAAGATAGAGAACATTGTTCTCCTTTTTTTTTTCTTTTTTATTAATTTGAGAGATGGAACAACAGAACCAGAGAGAGAGATCTTTCATCCCGTGGTTCACTCCCCAAATGGGTACAACAGCCAGTTCTGGGCTAAGCTAAAGCTAGGAGTCCAAAGCACCATCCAGGGTTACTGATGAGTGACAGGGACCCAGACGCTTGGATCATCATCCACCGCCTTCCCAAGTGTATTAGGAAGGAGCGTGATTAGAAGTGGAGGTGCCATATAGGATGTTATTGTTGAAGGCTGCAGCTTAACTTACTGTGCCACAGTTCCAGTGCTTGTGAATGGGTTTTCATTCCTGCTTATACTTTCTGTCCACCCCTAGCTTCTGTACCACGTGTGTCATGGTGTCATATCCCATATGAGAATAAATCCCTAAACACAAGCCATAATGCCAAAAAGTATTTATAACCACAGTTAGGTTAGATGAAAACCCTTTGGATGACCTATAATTACAGTACCTTGAAGCACACAGTCCAAGTAGTATAGCAAGATTCTGACCCTGTGAGGGTTGTATTCGCTTCCTTCTGTCTCCATGGCTTTGAATGCGTGGCTGTGGGAGCATCTACTAGAATTTACATACTAATTTTGGATTGAGACACTCTGCTCTTGTAAGAGAGGAGTCTAGTCCTGGCTCTGTTTTTTACTTAAGCTTCTGGCTCAATCTTTATAATATTGGGAGGCAGCAAGTGTCAAAAAGTTGGGTCCCTGCCACCATGTGGGAGACTTGGATTCCCTTAGCTTTTGTGGATGTCTGTAGATGAGAGTGCCCCTGCCCCCTTTCAAGCATAAGGAATAAGGACATGTTGTGTTGTGTTGTGTTTTTCTCACTTGCTTGTTTGTGCTGATATCTTTGTGGTTGGATGCACCTTTGTTGTATGAAATGAATCTGGCATGCTAGTGAGATCCGGAGGAAGCAGTGAACACTATGGGCCAACAGATTCTTGCAAAGAATTCTTGTCATGTATATTTAGGCTTTTGGTTTTTCATTTAGAGATATGCAGCTCCCCAACTGGAAGGAATCTTTGTGGTGGTTGAGAAATTGCACTTCATTGTCAGATTTCGGTAGAATTACCACAAAACCACTTCCTGGCTGTGTGACTTTGGCTGAGTTGAATAACTCTAGTTTACCTTACTTACTTGATCTGTAAAATGGACTTAGTAACTTAAGGTATTAGATGAAATCATAGGTACAGTGCTCAGCAAGGTGACTGCACTTTGCTGTTGTTTCATAAAAGCAGAAGTGGCGGCCACCATCTTTGGGGATTGGAGGTTGTGGTGATTTATTTCAGTGGGGCTCCTACAAGGCCTTGTCTTTGAGCTAGACCCTGCTTTTTTCAGGTGATAAGAAAAGGGACTGCTGAGCCTTGCTGTCTTGGTTTGACACCTGGCTCCTTGCCCTGATGCTTTCCTTGGAATGTTTCATCCATGTATCTCTTTTTCTCATGTACAGTTTGGACATGGCATTAGTCTTTTTACTGTAAGTTTGTGGTAATGAATACATGAGTTAATATTTGTGAAATCCTTTAAAAAAGTGCCTGGCACGCACTGCCTAAGTAAGTCTCAGCTGCTGTTAATTATCGTTTCATTCTTCTACTCGATATGGTTCATTTCTTTTATTCCACAAATAATTACTCACTCTACATTATATTCCTGCCAGCCTGTGTGGACCCGGAATGTGAGGAGCAAAATAGAGCTCATCCTGATATTCATAAAGCTTTCTGATGCCATGGGCCTGGCAGATTTTGGTTATATCTCTTACCAGCGTTCTGATTACCAGGATGATGGGCAATGCCAGGCGGAAGGCAGGGGAAACAGAGGTAAACAGGCCTAGACTTCACCTTAGAAAAGCGAAAAATGTAAGCCGAATGGGCCTTGGGGACTCTTTGTCTGTCTCCCCTCCCCCCAAAACACACACACACACACACACACACACACTTATTTGAAAGGCAGAGAAAGAGAGAGGCAGGTAGACAGATCTCTCATCTTCTACCTTCTGATTTGATTCACTCCCCATGGGTCTGGACTGGGAACTGAAGCCAGGACTGGGAACTTGATCCAGGTCTCCCACTTAAGTGGCAGGGACCCAAGAACCCAAGCTGTCACCCGGACTTCCAGGGTTAGCAGGAAGCAGGAGGGCACCTAGGACGCTGAGCCTGACAGTCTGGTATGGGATGCATCCCAAACCACGTCATTACCGCTACACCAAACGCTCACGCCAGGACTTGGATCCTCATATGTTCTGACATCAAGGACCTTTCAACACTAGACATGCCCAAGCCATACTCCATACTCATTCAATCATTTCCTTAGTGAGAGGGGCTGTACGTCAGGGCTGCTGAGCCTCACCCTGCCTTGGCCAGTGGCTGCACCGCAGGATCCATTTTGATGCAAGCCAGGGCAGAAGGCAGGACCTTGGAAAGGTGGAAAGACACATGCAAGTCCATAGGCAAGAGATTTGTATATTCTTATGGATTCAAGAATCATGACACTGTTCAGAAACCATTGTAAGTAGTCATTCTGTTTCATGATATGTTCAAAATAACCATATGAAACCAGAATCCATAGCTGGAAGCATGTCTCCTTGATTTTGTTAAGAATGCAGCCTCGGAAGTCCCACTGGTTAGAATGTTCCATCTTGTCTTCCATCTGTCTCTTGGCTTCCATAGTTTCTATGTCTGGACTTGCTTACTGAGCCCACCGGCAGTTGAGTTAAGGCTGAATGAGTAATCTAACTTGATAGCTACTTGGTTAGAGAATATGATAAGACAGATATAGTCATTATTTTACATGAATGTGGACCAGGCAATCGATGGCTCAGAGTCAATATATGAAATTGTGGGGGGAATGTGCTTATAGATTTGCTATCTGTAAACTGGATGCTTTTGAAATTTTTATTAAGTTGGTTAGGCAAAATGAACTCTGCTCAGGAGAGGGAAGAAGGAAAGTACAGTTAGATCATCCGGCTAGCTTTTCTATGTGTTTCCCTAGTGAAGTTACTGTTCCAACAATAGTTTCAGGATTATAATTTACAGGCATCCACAGGGAAAAAAAATAAAATCATTGTGGGGTGAGCACATGGAGGAATTGTGTAAGGATAGTCAGCATGTCCTCGTGGGTGACAGAACCTTCATACGTTGTGTTCAGCACATTGTTTGATTAAAAGGTCTGGCATGCCAGAGGAAGCCTTCTCATTGAGAACTCGCAGCAGGTCAAATGGCCATGGCCAGACAGGTGCAAGGTCTCTTCGGAATTCCTTGGCACCTGCTTGTCCATGGAGGGTGTCCCCTTGACCTCAAAGGGAAGGACACCCTTTGTGATTTGAGGAATCATCTTTCTTCCCCACTTTGAAGCGCAGATTGGGTTCAGGGAGGAGAAATTCAAAGTTTCCCTGCTATTGGAATAATGGAAAGAAATAACTCCAGTTGCTTACAAATGAAAGCATGTTTTGTTGGGTAAGCCTTTAACATCTTTTTTCCAGTTTTATTCTTTCTGTTTCCATCCTATTTATTAGACACGTAAATTCTTTTACCCTGTCAGTACTAGCTAACATGTGACTTGTGGAGTAGCTTGCTGGATGATGTTTTGTTGGTCAGTTATACCATTTTATTAAGTCACATGAAAACACTAGGAATGAGTGACATGAAGACTCTAGAACTTGTTTTCAGTCACGCCAAGTGGCATAATTTTTACATGTCCTTCTGTTGTCTTTTTTTTTAAGAATTATTTTATCTTTTTTTTCCCATGGAAAGTCAGATATACAGAGAGGAGGAGAGACAGATTAAGTTCTTCCATCCAATGATTCATTCCCAAAGCAGCCACAATGGCTGAAGCTGAGCCGATCTGAAACCAGGAGCCAGGAGCTTCTGGGTCTCGCTCCCACGCGGGTGCAGGGTCCCAAGACTTTGTGCCATCCTTGACTGCTTTCCCAGGCCACAAGCAGGGAGCTGGATGGGAAGTGGAGCTGCCGGGATTAGAACCTGTGCCCATATGGGATCCCGGTGCATTCAAGGCGAGGACTTTAGCTGCTAGGTTACTATGCTGGGTCCATTCTTCTGTTATCTTTTCAGATGCGGAAAATAAATAAGTTGGAGCTGTATATTCATGCCTGCTTGGTATTGTGAGTGAGCAGTTCTGTGTGGTAGAGGGTGTGGACTGGTTGGTTTCGGATTGTGGGGATCAACGTGACTTTTGCCCAGAAGAGATAAAAATAGGAGATTCTTTCCAGGCTTACCATAGCCCTTTCCTGAAGCAGAATGCTGTGGAATGAAAAGACCCATGTAGGTTGTGAGTGACCTGGAATTGTATATGAACATCGAAAAGAATACCAAAACCAAACAATCAAATTCAGTCAGGAGGAGTTAAAGGAAGGTTATTTGCAGCCAGGAAAGTATGTACATAAGCCTCATTTTTAAGTGAAGCTTTTTTTTAAAAAAAAAAAAACTATTTTAGAACTTTATATGCAACAGTATTTTAGAATTGGGTGAGACCTTCTAAATATGAAAGAACGCAATATCATGAGGCAAGTTAAATGTGAGCAAATATAGGAATACTTGGCATGTTCTTCTGAAATGGGGCCAAACCCTGTATAGTCGCCAGTCAAGTCAAGCCTTGTCTCCCCTCTGTCAGCTGCTTGGTAGATCCACAGACATTTCTAAAGTGAAGCAAGCAAGACGGTAGCAAGGCAGCATCATGTCGAGGCATTGTAGGGAAGCATTCAGTATACAGACATGTAAGTTCTAGTAAGATTGTCATGTGTTAGCACTTCCCTAGTCTGTCTGGGTTTATGACAGGCAATGTATTCTATACCAATTCCCCACACATCATCTCTACCTTTGAAGAACTCATCAATGCTAGGCTTCATGAGGGAAGTCTGAGGGTGAGTGGCAGTTACAAATGTCTTGCTTCCTTTTCTCAAAGCAAATGGGTTTAGTCAAATGTAGTTCACACTTTTATCCTGTGCTTGGCAAGCTTTGGGGAGGTAGGAGGTAAAACCGATATTAGTGGAACTTGTGCTGTGATGTCGCATGTAAAGCTGCTGCCTGCGGTACTGGCATCCCAGTTGGGTGCTGGTTTGAGTCCTGACAACTCCACCTCTGAGCCAACTCCCTTCTGATGCACCTGGGAAAGCACCAAAAGATAGTCCAGGGGCCCAGTGCAATCCCTCAGTGGCTAAATCCTCATCTTGCAAGTGCTAGGATCCAGTATGGGTGCCAGATTGTGTCCTGGCTGTTCCACTTCCTATACAGCTCCCTGCTGATGCACTTGGCAAAGCATGAAAGTTGGTCCAATGGCCCAGCACAATGTCTCAGTGGGTAAATCCTCACCTTGCAAGCACAAGGTTTTCATATGGGCGCTGGTTCGTGTCTTCCCATCCAGGTCCCTGCTTATGACCTGGGAAAGCAGTAGAGGATGGCCTGAAGCCTTGGGACCCTGCACCCACCTGGGAGACCTAGAAGGAGCTCCTGGCTCCCTTGATTAGAATCAGCTCAGCTCTAGCCACTGTGACCATTTGGGGAATGAAGCAGCAGATGGAGGCTCTTCCTCGCTGTCTCTCCTTTATGCAAATCTTCCTTTCCAATAAAAATAAATAAAGCTTTGTGTGTGTGTGTGTGTGTGTATTTAAATACACACACATATTAGAAAGAAATGTGGTCCAAGGCCTTGGGCACCTGCACACTTGTGGGATATCTATCAGGTACCTCTGGCTCTTGCCTTCACCTGGGCCCAGCTCTGACCATTGTGATTGTTTGGGAAGTGAACCAGTGGATGGAGGAGACCTCTTTTCCTGTCTCTCCCTCTTTCTCTGTAACTGCCTTTCAAGTAATAGTAATAATAATAATAATAATAAAGGCATCCTAAAAAGTAAAGAAAAGTGATGTTGCTGATACTCTGAAATTTGCAGGAAAGAATCTGTGTTTTCAAAACTGAATTTTAAAATGAAGCTGGGGCAGCTTTTAATGTACCTCACCCCAACAGACAATGTGCAGTGTCTACTCGGATGTGCTCTGCCCTGGGAATCGAAAGGCTCCTGATGCTTGTTTTGGAACCTGGTGCAGAAAGTGTTTTTGTTAACTTTCTAAAGCATATCTTTTTAGTATTCATTTTTTTGACTTCTAAATTAATTTCTGTTTATCCGTGCTGATTGTTTTTAAGTCACAACTTGCAGAATTGAGGCTCAGTGCAATTTGTTTTTTTCCCTAAATTATTTGGTTCCATAGTTTGATGCAAGATCATCATAGAGGATTTGGAATACACAAAAGCACATGGAGTAAAATAAAACCTTAATTGTGTACCCCAGGGACAACTATTAGTAAGATTTGGTCTATATGCTTTCAGTATTTTTATTTCTGCATAAAAGCATTTATTTTTAAAATTAAATGTGGGTCTTACTGTTTCTTCTATTTAATAAGATATTGAAATAATTCTGTTGCATCGTTAAATGTTTTTTCTGCGATGAGATTTTTGGTGGCCAGTTCATATTCCCATATTGGATTATATCCTTGCATTTTTAGTCATATCTTTAGGGTCACAACAGCTGTCTGCCTATTTTTTGTTGCCACCTTACAATGTACTGCTGTTGTAGTATGAAGTTTATAATTAGGATTTAAAGTATAATGTTTATTCCTTTCTCTCCTTGGAAATAGGGAGCTATATTAAATATTTGTTTTGTAACTATACCTAGCGTTAGATTTTTTTCTTTGTGGTTACTCTCTAAAATTATGTTCTGATGATTGTTACAATGATTGAAATTGGGTGAGCTTCTGTCGTTCTCTGAAAAAAACTTTTTTTTTAAAGATTTATTCATTTTTATTGGAAAGGCGGATATACAGAGAGGAGGAGAGACAGAGAGGAAGATCTTCCATCCGATGATTCACTCCCCAAGTGAGCCGCAACGGGCCGGTGCGCGCCGATCTGAAGCCGGGACCAGGAACCTCTTCCAGGTCTCCCACGCAGGTGCGGGGTCCCAAGACTTTGGGCCGTCCTCGACTGCTTTCCCAGGCCACAAGCAGGGAGCTGGATGGGAAGTGGAGCTGCCGGGATTAGAACTGGCGCCCATCTGGGATCCTGGGGCTTTCAAAGTGAGGACTTTAGCTGCTAGGCCATCCGCCGGGCCCCTGAACAAAACTTCTTAAATGATTCCAAATGCTAAATAAAGTCCATTATAGGTAGATTCTTAGACATTAGCCTATGTCCTCAGAGGGTCTGCATAGAGTTAACCTAAATAAATCTAAGGCAGTATTGACAGTTGGTAAAGACAAATTATACTTATTAAGACTATTTCATTATAGGACAAACCAGTAAGCAGAATTTGTGACGAAATATAAAAGTTGCTGAATAAAAATATCATAGATTATAGTAAGTCTGTGATTATCCTATTTTGAATCTGGAACCAAAAATGACACTGAAAACAAAAGATAGACTCCACATAGGGTTTAGTACCATCCAGGGTTTCAGAGATTCATTAGGGTCCTTGGACTGTCCCTTGAATAGGGAGTACTTCTGTGTCTCCATGTGTCCTTGTCTATAATCATAATGTAGCATTTGGAAATCACCATTTCTTCCCATCCACCGTTTGCTCACCTCTGCATTGGCACAAAGAAAAGGCGAGGCAGAGATGTTCTTGTTAGCAACACGTTTAGTTGGCCTAGATGGGTTGAATCTCCATGTTTACCTAAATACCCAGAGTTCAGTATAGTCTCTTTCAGAGATCCTGGGTGAATATAATATGCATTAAGGTCCTCCCCTAAAGCTGACCAACCCAATTTTCTTTTTATTCCTCTTCCTCTTCTTTTTCTTCATTTTTAGTTTTTCCTCCAATCTTCTTTGCTATCCTGTCCAGAAAGGACTGAACCAGCCTAGACCCGATAGGCTGTAACCCTTAAAGTAGTGAATATTATTAACATGTTCTATTTTTTCCCCCCAAACTCCTGGTATTTTTCCTGTGTACTGCAAAGAATGAAGTAGCACCTTAAAAATCTTGGATCTGGTAAGGGTGTGGTTGGAGCAGTAGAACTGTAAGAGTAATTATGATGTTCTGGTGTCGTTTTTCACTCAAATTGGATAAAGATACCCTGCACAGAATCATTCTGTCTTAATAAGATTGGGAAGCTGTCACCTCATCTACTAACAGTGGTCTCAGGGACTTGCCTTACTCTGCTGGCACATTTATTTCCCGTGATAACTTAGCAGTCATGGCTCAGAGCTTTACACTCCCCTAGGTATTCTGGCAAATGTCATATGATTACCATCTTAATAATCCACTTGTATTGTGATTTCTAAAAGTTACTGCTCAAGTAACTCATGATTAACTTAGGAACTGCATGAAAGCAAGCAAAGCTGAAATGGAAAACACTCCAAACCCAGCACAGTTCCAGTAGTGCAGCTGTCAGAGTTCCTTCTGTGTGGTCTGCACCCCTCCTGACCAGCAGATCTTCTTTAGAATAGGGCAATGTCGTATTTCAGTCCTGGAGTAGCTATTCCAAGAAAACAGAAACCCCTATCGCATTTTTCTTTCTTTCTTACTCTTTTTTAATAAGACTTATTTGTTTTTGTTTATTTTTTATTTGAAAGGCAGAATTAGAGGAGAAAAGAAGGGACCAAAAGAATGAGAGCTCTTCGTTCCTGGTTTATCCTCCAAATGGCCATAACAGCCAGAGCTGAGCCGATCTGAAGCCAGGAGCCAGAAAGAAGCTCCCAGTTCTTACGCGATTGTATGTAGAGCTTGGGAGTCTGAGATGGCAAGGAGGTGTCCGTCTGAGTGATAGTTTCTAAAAACATTCAGCATTATAGAGAAAGCCATATCAACCAGATAAGAAATATGCAGACTGGCTAGAAGCAGAAGCTGAAGTATAAGCTCATTATATACACATCTTTGGCTAACTTGGGCCTTAGAAAAACTCATGAAATGTGAAAATCTCATTTAAGTTCTTTATTCAAAATGTATCACCATTTCTGTCTCATTTGCTTCCATTTATTAAATTTAGCCACACTCTATTCCCTGAATTAAGCCAAATTTATGTATAGGATCTACACTCAAACTCACTGGGTGAATCATAAAGTTTGAGAAAGTTAATTTCCTGGGCACTGTGTTTTTTTTTTTTTTTTTTTTTTTTAAAGCTAAGAACCTTATAGTTATGTAAGGTCTGTGGTACAGATTTGAGTTGAGTATCACTTCAGGGCTTTCTGTGCTTGAGCCTCCAAGCCCATTGTGGCCACTATTGTGTTGTCACTCTCCTGACCTCACTCCCCATGATTCTTAAGACAAGAGTTTTAAAAAATGCCTACCCTGACTTGCTTGGAAGACTTTGTAAGCTAGCACTTTCCCAGCACACACCATACACTTGATACACACTTCATCCATTTGATTTCTTTTTTCTAGAATGTATGAGCGTTCTTGCATCCACAGCGTTTTGCTGGTGCTGTTCTTTGTGACTCAGGCTCTCCCTTCTCAAGGGATTCTTTCCTCTGCTCAATTTCTGGCCTCATGAAAGGAAGCCCTCCATCAGTTGCTCAGAGCTAGCCGAAGGCAAGATTGGATTCCTCATTCTAACTTCTCAGACTGTGTTTGTTGAGTTGTACCACCACCTAGGTATTTTTGCTTTTGTCTGTTTTCATTGTCTGTTTATACCTCAGCCAACCACTCCCAAGTGTGACTGTGGTTCCCAGGATCAGCTGCTGGTCCGTGCATGGTGTCCACCATGTGCCTGCAGCATTGGAAGATGCAGTTGAAGCCTTCAGAAGGCTGGCAGTATGCCTAGTACCTGCCTCATGCCATTGCTAATCCATTCTCTTTGGCCTCCTTTTCTTCATGTCCACAGCTATTGTGTCTTACTTGGCATTTTTACTGTGTGACTGTCCCACAGCTTTCATGAATATGCAGTGATTTGCTTCCATGAGTCAGGAAATAGAAACATTTAGTCCAGGATTGTTATTTCTACCTTAGTCTGTCAGTCAGAGCTCTCAGAGTGTCCCCCTTCTTTCCTCCCTCCCCTGCTCAGCCTTCTTTCTCCCTCTCTTTTCTTTATTTTTTAAATGCAAATTTTACACAGAGAAGGAGAGAGACAAAGCCATCTTCCATATACTAGTTCTCTTTCCAAATGACTGCAGTGGTCATACTAAGCTGATCCAAATCCAGGAGTCAGGAGTTTCTTCCAGGTCTCCCCTATGGGTGCAGGAGCCCAAGGACTTGAGTCATCCTTTCCCACTTTCCTAGGTCATAAGCAGGGAGCTGGGTTAGAAGTGAAACAGCCAGGAAGTGAACTGTTGCCCATATGGGCTATTGTAGCTTCAGGTGGCGGATTAGCCTTGTACATAGCAACCCCAGCCCCAGAGCCCATCTCTTAATACAAGAGTGATAATATCACATTGCGGAAGAAGAGCAGGTGTGAGGGGTGATGCTGTGGATTATCTGAGAACTGCCTTGAGCCTGACCTTCATGAAGCCAGGGTTCATATTTATTGTCACATAATAGGCACTAATAGTATTATTTTGATTAAATAAAGAGCTCAAGGGAAAAATCCTGGACACATATAAGATGAGGCCAGAAATCAAATGAGAGTGATCCGATTCTCTTATGTCATTATAGGCTGGACCCTGCCCTATGTCTTCATGTCGTCATCTGCCTTCCAGGGTTTGTCAATGTCCAGCATGTTTCATTTACAGGTTTGCCCCTCTTGTGCCACTTGATTGAGCAGTTACATTACTGTTATTTTTCTCTCCTGTTTGCTGAAGGCATATGTTTTTATTTTATTTTTTATTTTTTTTAAAGATTTATTCATTTTATTACAGCCAGATACACACAGAGGAGGAGAGACAGAGAGGAAGAGCTTCCGTCCGATGATTCACTCCCCAAGTGAGCCGCAAAGGGCCAATGCGCGCCAATCTGAAGCCGGGAACCTGGAACCTCTTCCGGGTCTCCCACGCGGGTGCAGTGTCCCAGGGCATTGGGCCGTCCTCAACTGCTTTCCCAGGCCACAAGCAGGGAGCTGGATGGGAAGTGGAGCTGCCGGGATTAGAACCGGCGCCCATCTGGGATCCCGGGGGCTTTCAAGGCGAGGACTTCAACCGCTAGGCCACGCTGCCGGGCCCGAAGGCATATGTTTTTAGAGTTCTTTGCAGTTCAATATTGAACTATATAATGAGGTGGTTAAGAACCCAAGCCAACTTAGAAATCGTGTTTTAAATTGTACCTCTGCTCCCTCTAACCTATGTGATTTGAGCCAATAAGACTCTTTTTTTTTTTTCTGGTAGTAAAATGTATATCCTAATGGATGGAGTCTACTGCACAAGATTATTAAGGGAATTAAATGACTTCATAAATTGTGCAAGTCTCATAGCAAATTATATTGCAGGTTACCAAGCATTTCCAGTAACTTAGTTCTCATTATGTGCTGATTTAATGTTTCCTTATTGAGTGAATCAACATGTGATAATTTTCAAATACCCCTTTAAAGAATATTCTGCCCTATCCTTCATTAAGGCAAAAGCTTACATTTTGAATGAATGGAGACATCCTTTTAATAAAACTCTCTGAAAAATCTGTTATCCTAATCCTTTATATCTTTTTCTGTGTCATAAGAAGACTGTAGAGTAAGTCTTCCCCTCTACTTCACCTGTCAAAGCCATTCTTTCTAGAGCTTAAAGAGTTCTGATGTGTGCTTTGACCAAACTCTTTGTACTTGGTAAGAAAATTGGAGAAACCAAGTAACTTCCTCTTGAGTTTTTTGCAAGGAGAAAAGTATCTCAAAAGTATTATTTTGATTTGTACTGAGTTTTCTCTAGAATACTACCATCTTGTAGACAGTAATTATTGTACAATTAAGCATTCTTACACCATCAACCCCAAGAGGTGGGTAATATTTAAATAAATGAGTGTAAAAGATGATAATTGCACATAGTTAAGCATACTTACACTGTAAACCCCAAGAGGTGAAGAACACTTAAATGAATTAAATGAATTTTAAATGAATTAATGTAAAATTAAAAAGAAATTACACAGGTGACTTTGTATTATGGAGTTGATTCACTGGTAAGGAAAGTCCTGGTTTCTGAATCAGTACCGATGTGGAAATTCTACTTCTTCATTCTTAACAAGATATTAAGTATTTGAGGTAAAGTTCCAAGTTGCATGTAATTGTTCTTAAGGGCTGGATTGAACATCCTTTCACCCTGGACAGATGGGTAAGCATTTATGCTGGAAGGGAAGCTGGCGGCAGTCTCTCTTGTGAGTGCTAAGACAGGTTCTGTCCTTCAAACTGTTCTGCTGCAGTGTTGCATCCTTGTGTATCTCACTTCCCTGAGCTGCCTCCCTGGCCTCTATCCACCTTGACACTAGCATACTAACTTTCACTGGGGCTCATCAGTGGCCGGCCATTTCCCAGAACTGTGGCGCTTCTTCCTGGGAAGTCAGAGTTCTTCATCTCAAAGTGGAAAACAAGAACAGAACCCAGGTTTTGCCACCTGAAAATCCATAGCAATGAAGTGCAATGCCATTTCATCTTGCCAAGTACCATCTTCATAGTACCACTGCTTCCCCAAAGTGATGGCGGCAATAGCATGTCAGATTAAGCTTCCCTCTCAAGGGAGCAGTATATGTTGGGAAGTTTATTTCTATTGCCTTAAAAGTTACAAAGCCAGTTAAGTATATGGAAGCATTATGTCATGATCAAATCAGAGTTTTCGAAGCTCCTTCACCATTCCTGTATGTTAGTGCTCATCTTATTAAATCCACTTTTAAAAAAATGAATATTAAAAATGATCATTTTTGAAAGTCAGATATTTAAACAGAAATACAATGTGAAGACCATGTGTGTTACTAAACGTACTGATTGCTGAGAAAGGAATGGGGAATTCACAGGACTGGGTCATGATTCTTATTGTGATTGTATGGAACCCTATAAAAAAGCCATTGTTTCTTAAAGTTGAACATTGGCAAGAACTACGAGGAGACATTGGCAAGAAATACGTGGAGGGCTTAGCAAAATACATTGCTGGGTATCACTATAAGCAGTTTGCTTACTATTGACAAAGACCACAGGGTTAGTGAATTGGTTACTCAGTGTCATAGGCAAAGCCAAGACAGAATTAAATGCACAACAGGTTTTTATTAGGGAAATTGTCTTTGAGAGACTGGCCATCCATTAGGCTGCAATACGGATCTGACCCCAAGTGAAGGAGAGAGGAGTAGAGGGTTAAGTGGAGAAGCATAGTTTAAACAGATGCATATTTTGAGAGAGGACTCTGGCAGGTCTTTCCTGGAGCCCTGGAGCTAGAGACTACCAGGCTAGTAACCCCATGTTTCCTCTGTGCTTCATCATTGGCTGGGCAAAGTCTGCAGGAAGTGTGGCCTCAACAATCCAGTCCTGCTCCTGAGTGCAGTTTCAGGGTACATTCTTATACCCAGCTAGGGAGAGTTTCTCTGGGGAGGTGAGGCATGACTTGAGACCTCAGTGATACAAAAGAACCAGCCTTGGTATGGCCTATAGTAATACAGATGGTTCAGGGGAAAGCAGGTACAAAGGAGTGTTTTGAATAGTAGGGTGAGTATGGGTCACTGACAAGAGGGTGTCTTCAAACTTCTGGGGGGCCTGGGTTGCCTATTTGTACTTACGTTTTTTAAGCAGCTCTCTTCTCAGGTCCGTCTCCCTCATCTTGGAACCATGTCCCTATGTCATGTACTCTTTTTTTAATACCTCATTCTGCATACAACCTCATAGATTTTAACACAAACTTCTAATATAACTGCATTTGTAAGGGTTAATGGCTGCTCCGCTTCCCATCCAGCTCCCTGGAAATGGCCTGGGAAAGCAGCCGAGGATGATCTAAGTGCCTGGACCTCTGTCCCCATGTAGGAGATTTGGGTTAAGTTCCTGGCTCCTGTCACAGCCTTGGCTGTTGCATCCCTCTGGGGAATGAACCAGCCAGTTGAAGATCTCTTCCTCACCCTCTGTCTCTGTAACTCTGACTTTCAAATAAATAAATTAATAAATCTTAAGCAACAACAAAAGGAATTATATGCAACCTTGTTTCTAAGGAAAAACTGAAGCAGAACGTTGATGGAGGCAATTATTAGAGGAAGTTGAACAGATGTAATTGGCCTGAATTTAATTGAGAATTTTTTTCCATTGTCACAGTTCCCCTGTCCCTTTATCTTTCAGAAGCCCAGGGTGTATGACATTGGAAATACAAGGTTTGACTTGAAATTGATATGGAGACCTTGTGCCAGAGATTTACAGAATGCTGCCCTATTCCCGGGCATTGTGGTCTGTCTTGAGCAGGTCTTTGAGGGTAGCTCTTTTGTTGTGTCTTTTAAAAAATCATGTTTTCGTTTATATGATAGGCAGAAGAGCCACCACCACCGCACACACCACCACCACCACCATCACCACCACCACCACCACCACCCTTCATCTACTGGTTCACTCCCCAAACAACTGCAGTGCCTGAGGCTGGGCTAAAGCCAGGAGCCAGGCACTCAGTGTAGCTCTCCCACATCAGTATCATGGGGCCCCAAGTATGCAGCCTGTCAGCTGTTGCCACCTTTGTGCATGTGGCAGTAAGCTAGTATCAAGGAAGCAAAACTCCGTGTGGAAAACAGGCTTCTTAAACCAGCGTCTTGACCCCTAGGCCAAATGTTCATCCCTATCGTATTTGTATTGAGCATTCACCATACACACTAAGTACATAATGAATTCCCAGCATGATGGCTGACATGTAGAAATATGAATAGCCCTTCCCAGCTGGTACTGTCGCCATCCAGAGGAATTCAGGACAGAATACTTTTCCCAAGGAGCTTCTTACCTCTGAGAATGTCTCATCTTGTGTTTTTGTGAGTTTTTCTGTTCCTTGGATATGTGGTAAACTCTCCGTATCCTGGAGAAGTCGGTGCTTATGCTTTAAGTGAAGCACTGATTGCCCTGTCAGTCAGAGCACACAGGAACTGGGAACTTCCCAGATTGATGCTTGACAGAATAATTAGAAAATGTCACTTTCAGTAACCATTCAAGCACTTACTGAAGGAATGGTCCTGAGCCAGGTTTCTGCTGTCCAAATCTAGAGGTTAAATGTTCAGGAAGACGAAACATAGTGTGTCATGGGAGAAGATTGCCTTGAGTGCACAGGGAGGAGTGGCCTGCACCTGCTTGCACCGTGGCACCCCTTTGGGCATTTGCAGAGATGCTTCTCTGAACCTGGGGCTGATAATACCTCCCCAAGGTTATTGCACTCTCTGCTGATCGATTGCCTTGCAGTGATGCTTGTAGGCAGCTGACAAGGTAACTTCCTCTATGACCTTTTCAACAGGTGACATTTCTTTCTCTGTACTTCAAGATGTGCTCCTGGTCCTGGCATATCTGAAGACCGAAACCAGGATCTGTGCCACGTAGCTCCAGTCAATGTGATCAGAACAGTGGTGTGCTAAGTGTTGGTGGGGCACCTAAAGGAAAAAGGTGGCCCCATAAACAGATCAATTGCTTTGAGAAAAGTTTAAGTGCTCTTCTTACTTCTTGGAGAAATGTAGATTAGGGACTGTAAGTATTTATAGCAAAATACCTGAAGAAATTCTTCTATTCCATATGCTTTGTCATAGATGGCTTAAAAAAGATAAATTGTAGAAAGAAAATTCTGTGCGCTCACATCTTTCTGCTTCTCCAGATGTTATTAAAACTTCCCCAGCTCCAGGGTGTTTTGGGACTTCGGTTAGAAATGCTAACCTTGGCCTTCAGGATCCTATGCTCCCTTAATTAGCTTGGCAGCCTGAAAGATAGCAGTGAGAACCAAGTGGCAATGGAGTGTTCTGTATGTTGGAAATGTGCACAAAATTTTTCTATGCATTTTTAAAAAAATAACCTTGTTTTTAAAACCAGGATGTTTTCAGTGGTGTTCACCCACTTTTTAAAGTAGACTATTTCAGATGTAGGTTGTCATTCCTTGCTTTCTTAATTAGTTTTAACGGAAGTAATAAAATGTGTAGCAGCACACCCTTGAGGCTATCTCTTAGGAGTCACTTCCTGTGTGTTTTACCCCAGACATTGCTTCAAACCTGAGTTTATCCTTATCTGCTGCAGATCAAGTGCAAAGTTAAGTATTTTGGATATTTATTTTATGTATTTGAAAGGCAGAGTGACAGAGAGAAGGGGAAGGGAGGGAGAGGTGGGGAAGGGAGAGAGAGAGAGAGAGACAAAGAGAAAGAGTTTGCATGAACTGATTTACTCCTCAAATCGCCCCAACAGTTAGGGCTGGGGCAGACCAAAGCCAAGAGCCAGGTACTCTATCCTGGTCTCTTTCCTGAGAAGAAGGTACCCAAGCACTTAAACTGTGTCCTGTTGCCTTCCTGGTGCTAACCAGGACTCAGGACTCTGATATGAGGTGCCAGTTTTGCAAGAGCAGTTTAAACTGCTGTGCCACAGTACTGTCCCCTGAATACTAAACGTTTGAGCCACAGAGTCAGACATACTGTCATCTGACCCGAACTAACCTTATCTTTCCTTACTGGTGTGGATTTGCATGTCTGTGCTAGGGATCCTTGTTCTAAAATGTTTTCCCTCCCCAGTGCTTACAATAGATTCCAGTAACAAAGAATTATTCAGCCCCAAATGACAATAACTCCTAGGTTGTAGAATCCTGTACTACATGGAAAGTCTTTCTGATTCATGCGTGTCTTCCCAGTGCCTGATAATTCCTTCTAGTATCAGGTTGAAACAATACTGAAGTGAACGCATCTATCCAGAGTGCTATCTTACTTTATGCTTCTTCCATTAGAGTTGTATGGAAACCTAATTACATTTTTATGTTTTTTACTTGTCAGAATACCAGAATCACATAAATGTATAATCTGCTCTAAAGATTTCAAGCCGATTTAGGAAGTTGGCAAAAGAAATTGAGGAATGAGTTGGCTCCGATGCATTGTTAATGTTCAAAACCCTGAATCTTGTTGGAGTGTTAAACTCATGAATAGTGTTGATTTTTTTTTAAATTATTTAATTTGAAATACAGAGAGAAAGACATAGATTCTCCACCTGCTGGTTTACTCCCCTTATGCCTACAAAAGGATGATTGGGCCAGACTGATGACAGGCACTTGGAGGGCAACCCAGGTCTCTCATTTGGGTTTCAGGGACCCATGGACTTCAGTCATCATCACCTCCCAGGATATTCAGGGAGCTAGAATCAAAAGCAGAGCCAGGACTTGAATGCAGGCACTGTTGTGTGCAAAGGGCGGTATCCCTAGTGGTAATTCTACTGCTACAGCAAATATCCACCTTTAGCTAATGGTCATGCTATGTGTGTGTGTGTGTTAAAATGTATTTAATGTATTTGAAAGGAAGAATCTCAGAAAGAGGAAGCCAGATAGAGATTGTCTGTCTACTGGCTTACTTCGAAGATGGCATTTATGGTTGGGGTAGGATCATACTGAAGTCAGAAGGCAGAACTCCACCGAATCTTAGATATAAGTGGCAGGGTTCCAGATACCTGAACCATCTTAGCTACTCTTTCTAGATGGAGTTGCAGATATTGAAAGTACAATAGCCAGTACTCAAACTGGGTCTCTCAAGTGGGGTGTTCGTGGTGGGGATGCCACATCACCGTCTCCGTGTTGTTCTCGTCATCATTTTGCTTAGAAGTGAAACATAAAATGACATTTTCTTAAAAGCCCACAAGAAGAAAGGGCAGTTACTTGTCTTAGATTTTAGGTCATGCATATAGAAGGCATGTCTTCAGCACACAAAGTGGAGCTGACTCATGAATGCTGTGGTCAGAAAGATATACCAAGGATTTACGGAACGTACCCATGTCCTGCTGCTCTAACTCATACTCACTAGATAATTTCCATCACCAGTCTCTTCTCATTTCTTTCCTGTCTCTAAATCTTAATTATAAAAATGGCAGAGACTTCTCACCAGAATGTTCTCATGGGTCATATATTATCTCAAACTGTGGATGACCAGAAATGATTTTAATTTTTTATTCAGTGGTGTTTGATTTCTTTCCCCTTCCATGTAGACATTGGTTATTGTTATTTCTTTTAGACTTACTTAATTTTATTTGTTTGAAAGGCAGCGTGATAGGACAAGGTATGGGAAATGATGTTCTGTCTGCTGGTTTGCTCCCCAAATGCCTACAGTAATTGGGCTGGCCCAAACTGACATCATGAGCCAAGAACCTACTCAGATCACCCCTGTCGGTGCAGGGTACGACGTAGTTGAATCATCATTGCTTCTTCCAGGGTGTGCATGATGAGGAAGCTCATCAGAAGTTGAATAGGAACTTGAACCCAGGTACTGCGGCATGGGAGGCAGTATCCCGAGTGAGAGCTTTATCTTCTGAGCCACAGCACCTATCCCAGGAATGGATTATGGTTACAGTCAGTGGGGTAAAAAATCACTGTTAAGGCATGTAGCCAGCGTTAAAAACTAGATATCTTAATTCCTTTTCTGGGCCCCTTTAGGATCAATGAATAAAAGATCATTTTTACCAACAAATTACTTCCATTGATTGAGAATCATAGTAAATTATAATTCCAGTAAATTGAAGCCCTGCAATTATTTGAATCTTAGCTTTCTCAAGTGTTCAATCGGAATATCGGTGACCTCATCAGTGTATGATTAACAGGAGTATGATCAGGAAGACTTTGGAATTGCAGTTGGGTCATCATGGCAATGTTTCCGAGAACCTCAAAAATGTTCTGGAAAAAAACAGTGTGAAAAACAAAATGTTTATTTATTTTTTTTAAAGATTTATTCATTTTATTACAACCAGATATACAGAGAGGAGGAGAGACAGAGAAGAAGATCTTCCGTCCAATGATTCACTCCCCAAGTGAGCTGCAACGGGCTGGTGCCGATCTGAAGCCAGGAACCTGGAACCTCTTCCGGGTCTCCCATACAGGTGCAGGGTCCCAAAACCTTGGGCCGTCCTCGACTGCTTTCCCAGGCCACAAGCAGGGAGCTGGATGGGAAGTGGAGCTGCCAGGATTAGAACCGGCGCCCATATGGGATCCCGGGGCTTTCAAAGTGAGGACTTTAGCCACTAGGCCACGCCGCCGGGCCCCAAAATGTTTATTTTTATACAACGTTTGAAAATTCATGCATAGCTTTTTTTCGAAATGCACATTTTCCATAAACTCTCTGAAAACCCATCATATATAGTCTTAGAAAATGCACACTGGTCAATAGCTTTTCTATGAAATTAAGTTAACAAAAATCTTGCCAAGTGCTTATGACAGTTGATTAAAATAAGATATTTATTGCTTGCCACAGAATCTGATGTTCAATAAATGATATACACTGGTTTATGATATCAGACGTATTGTAAATTATTGCTAGCATCGAGAAATTATTTTGTCAGCTCAGTGGTAACTTTTATATTGAAGTTATTCTTTCAACCATTAAAATAAAAGGTCGGAAATGAGGAGTGCTTTACTATCTGCACATTGATTATGTCTAAGGCAGAGGCTTGATACTGAATGTCATTTGACTCTCAGTGCTTTATTTCCTGTTTAGTAGCAGAATCTCAAAGGAATGTCTGATGATTCTCAGTCTCCCTTTCGCCAGGTGGAATCATGTGACTGCTTTCTGGCTTGTGATAGGTTTGCAGAAGTTTGTTGGAGCACTCTAAGCAGTACTGTTTTTAAAGAAACTAAAGTAACTGGGAAGGAGGTCCTTGTACCTGTTGCCTGCTCTTTTCCTGCTCCTTCCAAAGCCTTTCAAATGGCAGGCGCTTCAACAGCCCCCTTCATCTAAGAGTTAACACCGATGGAAGCTTTGCCTGGTAGAAGAGAAAGATCAAAGGGATCTGAGTTCCCCAGGGGCTTCAGGAAGTATCCTGCCACCCCAGCCTGCCTGCCCACCATCTGTCTTCTGTAGCAGTGAATATCCTGATGTGTATAAGTTCCTGTGCTCATGTCTTCCTTCCTAGCATCCTAATACAGTTCTTGATCGATCCAGGCTTGCTGTTGAAGAGTTTTGGCATACAGTCTCATTTTCCAGAGTACTTCCAATCGTGTTGTGCTTTCCTGGTCAATTTCTCATTCATTATAATACAAATAAACAAACAGCTCAAAGTTGATGATCACAAGATCAACAAGAAAAAGCCTTCGTGATGTAAAGGCGAACGCAGGTTGCTTCTTGGCAAGGATTTTAAGCTGAATTTGAAGATGAAATAGTTCTAGAGGAAGGAGTGCTTGGCCTGCCAAGTCATCTGTGGCCTGCATGCTGTTGGCCAGTGAGATTCTAGTCCAGTTGTTCTTCTTACAGATAATCCTGGCATACAGTAGTAGTGCATGTTGAATAGTCTGCTCTCAATATGCAGTTCTATGGGTCTCACCAGAACTTTCTTAGATCTATTGTCATGTTTTTCCTTCCAACAGATGTGGTAGTGTGAGCCTGGTGGGTTTTCCATTTACATTGAATAGATAATGTTTTCATTCCAGAATACAAAGAGTGTTGGATGATTGTTTTCCGCAACTTTATCTGTACTTCATCAAAAAGACTATGTTAGCTTAAATGGTCAAAAAAAGGTGAAAATACACAGATGTGATAACTAATGCATACTAAAATGTGCACACACAAAACAGCTGCCCTTTGAATGGTTCACTGGACACCAGGATCAGGTGCAAGCTGAATTAAGAGCGTTTAGATAATTGACCTTCCATGTGAATAAATTAGAATAGATCGTATATGATTGATCACATGACAATTTAAATCATTATGAAAAAGCAAGGCCCCTTCCTTTTTCTAGGTTACTTTGTTATGTTAGGTCTCAAGGTCACCAAACGTGTTTTTTCCTGTTGGAAGAATTTCCTAAATACAAGCTGGCAGACTCATAGAGATGTGGTAATATTTACATGTTGCAGTTATTTTTTAATTTTTAAAATTTTAGTTGTAGAATTCAGAGCACTGTGTGACAGACTGGATCATTTAAGGACACTGCAAAAGGGCAGCATGTTTAGAATGTTTTAACACACATCGAGCCTTCCCTGCCTAACTGGTGGGGTGCTTGCTGTGATTCTGGCTGCCTAGACAGTTGGGATAGTGCTTTCTCGGGGTGTACTGTGTACTTCTGATCTGTACCCTACAGTGTGCACACATGGCTGCATATGTGTGTTGTGGTATGCTGACATTAACCTGCATCTAGAGAAGCAGTAAGCACAGAATACTCCTTTAAGCTGAATCATGGTATTTCACTGTTGAACAGTCTTAGACCTGTGCGATAAGTTAGTTCATTCTCACAACTTAAGAGATGCAGAGACATATGCCAATCATGGGAGATGCCCTGTCCTCAGATCAGAAGCTGATCTTACATGTGTTGGACAGTGTACCAAATTGTCCTTACCCAGTAGAGCCCTGGCCTTGTACCTGTTCCTTTGTAGCCTTATACAAACTGAGAAAACCCTTCTGTAGACGGAGGATGTCGTTAGTACCTATTTCTGGAAGCTGTTGGGAGATTAAAAAGGGACACACATCTGTGAAGTGGACTGGGTTATTGCTTAATGCCTAGTAAACCACCCTAGAACTTCAGTGTCTCAGAACAAGAACCTTTACAGTTCATGGTGGGTCACCAGTCTTGTCTGGGTCCTTTTGCTGTTCTTTTCAGGGTTCACTCCTGTGACTGTACTCCCTGGCAGGTGGGCTGGAAGCTGGACTCTCTCTCCCTGTGACACTTCCTCCGGTGCCCTCACCACATGGTCTTCTCTTCTGTCTTTACTGATATGGTTCCCCATGGGGCAGGAACAGACAGGCCTTCCCTAGGCATTTAGCCCAGGACTGGTACAACAACTTTACTGCTACATTCTAGGGGCCAGAGAAGATCTCAGGCCCAACCAAGATCTGAGAGGAAAGGGACTTAAAAAGTACATTTATAAATATTGACTTAATTCATCACAGGACACAGATGTCATAGGCCGTCCCAGGCAGGTCCCACTGTTTTCTGTTGCAACTAGGTGGCCCAATAAATGTTAATTGTTCTCTTTTGAGCTTGTAGTAGAATATTGCATATGAAAGTTCTTTTTTAAAAAAATTTTAATGGTTTTATTGCCAAATCTCTTAAATAACATCACTGTCCACAGTCTTCCTGGAATATTTGATATAAATGGGGATGTCAACTAAATTTGTTAATTCCGTAATTCCCTAGTGTATTCCCCAGTTCAAGCAAGTTTGAGTTGGAGCTGCAAATTCTGCATTTCTCAGAAGTATAAAGCTAAGAATCACAGAGTTGAAGTTGTTCCAGTTAGAGATTTAATTTCTGCATCTTCTTCCCACTGAAAGTATTTTACGCTTCTAGCATCTATCACATTTAGAACATGACATTTTAGGAGGAGGGAGTTGAACATCTCTTTTCCTCCAGTCTGATGTCCTGCCTGTTTTCAGGTGAGCCTGCTACCACGTGAAGCAGAGGTGCTGATCTTATCCATTTTCTTTTTTTTAATCTTTATTAATATTTTGCATTATGTGACAGTTTCATAGGCTCTGGGTATCCCCCCACCCCTCCCCCTCCCCTCCCCCCTGGTGGATTCCTCCACCTTGATGCAGTATTACAGTTCAAATTCAATCAAGATTCTTTCCTTGCAAACATATACCAAGCATGGAGTCCAGCTACTTATTGTCCAGATGGGTTGAACAGTTTCTTGGGGAGACCATTTCTGGTCCGAAGTCAGAGCTGGTATAATATCATCACAGTCAATTAAGAGTCCCAATATAACATCAACAGCAATTTGCAATATTATGGAATTGACATGGTTTTGAGTAACCAGTATGTTAAAAAAAAAAAAAAAGCCAAGTCCTAACCACAACCTATGATTAGCTCATTGACATCTCAATTTTAGTTTATGTACAGGATCGGACCGGCTGCTATATACCTTAAAATGGCTATAGGGATCTTACCCATTTTCACTATCCATAAAAGGAGACCAGTAGGAGGCACCCTTTTCTCATGAAAAGCAAGTCTTTGGCTATTTGGTCAAAGATGTTTTGGAGATGTTGTATTTTGATGAATCTGCCTTTCATATAGTGGCATTACAGGACTACTTGAATGATTTCCTTTATATAGAAGATCCTTGCTGATTATAAAAATTAAACGTTCACTAGTTTGCAGTTTCAGAAACTACATAAAGGTATAAGGAAGAAAGGGAAAACAGTATGGAGTTATTCCTACTCACATTAATATCTTAATACCTATTATCCCACAATTGTAATTTCTGTATTTCCCCCCCAAAATACTTTTCCTGTCAAATATGTGCCTTTGCTTTTGAGAATTCAGAGTTCAGAATGTCTTCTAGAAACTTTTAAATTGAGCTGTTTTTCTTGAGAGATACCATGATGTATTTTTGCTAGTATGTTTCCAACTTTGCAGTTATTTATAGTTCTCCTGAGAAGCCTGAAATTAAAATTTCTTTCCATACTGAATTTGATTCTTCCCTGACTTGCTGTTGATTTCATCTCCAAGTGTTTCTAATGAAGTCTGAAATTACCACACCCCTTTGTGAATGAGGTGTACTTTCCTGTGCCCTCCCATGCCACGGACACCACAGCAGCTCTGTTCCTATTATCAGCTACTTCTCTGTACTGTCTCTGTTGAATTCCACATTCCAATATACCTTTGAATGGTGTTTTATACTGGAGCTATGTAGGTAAACACCGGGCTCAGTGACATTTGAAGACACTGACTTCTCTGCAGAGGAACCTGTTTTTCCTTTGGTTTCTGTTTTACTTCCTAAAAGCTACTTGTTTTGTAGGCTTTGCATATCATGCATGGGCCATCTTTTTTTGCCAGCGTTATTGCTGGTTTTTTTTGGTAATAAAGGAAAAGCGTAAATGATGCAGTCAAAGATGGTCAGGTACCAGGGAGGAGTAAGGCCAGGCTGCATTCCAGAAGTCTTAGCCCATACTTTCACTTGTATCTCAGTAGCCAGACAGCAATCACATGATGCCCGGTTGAAAGGGTGCTGACAAATGTCATGGTATTGATTGGTCAGTGAGATTTTCTTAGTAAGGATGACATGGAAAATTAGCACCTGGCATCTGCGACTCTGCCTTGCACCAAAGTAATGTCTTAGGAGTGAATCATCCCTGATGGAGATCTGATTGCTTTCCATGTCAGAACTCTAGCTGGATCTAGTTACCTCAGTGGTAATACCCTAAATTGGAGGAATACTGGACACAGTCGTGCCTGTTGTGTTTATTCATGTTCTGTTGCTGTAACGGTTCAGACCAAGAGTTGGTTGACCTGACTTCTGCACGGGTACTGAAACTTTCTTTTCTGTTCTTTACCAATTCATTTCTTTATCCTGACCCTCAGAATCTTCATCCTTTGATGAGGGGATTGGGTGATACCAGTGGTGTTAATTAGGAATTTTGTGAGCAGGTGCTTCAGCAACTGTTAACTTTAACTTGGCCTTGGTGGGAATATTTCTATCATGGAAATGGGTGAACACTGCAAATCCACTTGTTTCCCTTGTTGCTACTCACTTTCCCAAAATGTCATCAGTCATACTGTGCTTAAAGTCCCTTCAGATTTGAAGAGAGGTGAATCTGTGATCTGTGACTTCAAAATATCTTCCATTTAAGATGTTCTGGGAGATTATGCCATCATGATGAATCGACTCCATTTTCCGATAGCCCTCTAGAAGTAAAAAAGAAAAAAAGTGTAAGAAGGGGAGACATTTCTTATCTTTCCAGATAATCATTTTAGTAGAATATATTTCTGTTGACAATTGAGCTAAAGAATACAAGGGTACAAAGAATTCAATGCCTGCTGGACGAACAATATGGTGTTGCCTGTAAATGCTAAAGATAGGCTGTGGTAGATTGTTTGGCACTGGTGGGATTTTGTCCTGTCATTGGAAAAACTGGATGTGAAGACTGTATACTAGTTGCCTTAAGATGTGTCTCTGTAAGTAAAGGCTAAATATTTCACCTAATTTAAAAAAAAAAACTTTTTTAACCTTGCAGGTACAGTACTTCTCAGGGAAAAGGTAGCATTTGAGGAAGGTTTGGGTAAATGAAGTGTGGGAGATGCATCCAAGCAGCCAAAACGACAGCTTGGCAAGGATGGCATCTTGAAGGTCATTGGAAGAAGCCTACATGGTGGCCACGTTGAAAAAGCATGCTGCTGAGTGGTTTGATTGTAGGCTCTCAAATCAAGCAGGCCTAACTCATTTTTAGAAATTTCATCTATCATTTGCTCACCTGTGAACTAGTTAGAAAGTTCATAGAGCTGTTTGGAGGGCTCTAAGAGGTCAGGCAAGTGGAATTTCTTAGATGATACTAGCATATCTTAAGCTGTCAGTAACTACTTTCTGCTAAAAGCCAAATGGGATGAATTAGAGCCAGACTGTGACTGGCATTTCATGTTAAATGAGGGTGTTTAGGCTCCAGACTGTAAGTTAAGGAGACTATCCATGTTTTGCTGGCAGTAGTTGTTTACTGTTACATTAAAAAGAATTCTAGCCACAGAGCAGCTTTCTTAGATAGGTGAAGGAGTTCGGAAATATCCATGGTATCTTTTAGAACCATGTTTCCGAAGTTGTGAAGTTGTGCATTGGGACCTGGTGATTATTGAGAAAACTCTGTAGGTAGTTAACTTGTAGTATGAAATCCCCTTAACTCTTTCTTTGATAGAGGGATGGATAAAAGAATGGATATGTGATAAAGGAAACCTAGTCACTTCCAGTTGGTAATAGATAGATATTAAATTCACCAGTATTCAGTTTTTTAAATTTCTCTATCTTCTTCTGAATGTCTGTCATAAAATATTAGAAAAAATGATAAAGTTTATTCTCTCTTTAGTTCTTCAAGTTTTGAAAATTCAACAGTTTCTTGGTGCTAATATAGCTTTCGCACTGTGCTTGGATCTGAGCCAGTGGTAGGATGTATCTAGAATTTAATAAAAATACTATAATTTTTATTTATTATTTCAATCTATGGGAAGTGATACTTTTTTGTCTTGATGATATTGATTCTATTCTCCAAATAATGCCATTAAGCTTCAAAAGATTCGATACATTATAGACAGATGGTGCAGTAACATGACCAAAGAGACTAAAAAAAGAATCAGAGGGTTATGCAAAGAAAAAAGAGGTTATCGTTGAGGAATTAAAATAAGTGACTTAGGGGCTAGTATTGTGACATAGCAGGTTTAGTGGCTACTTGTGACACTGCCATCCCTTATGAGCTCTGGTTCAAGTCCTGGCCACGTCACTTATCTGCCTCTTTGTTAATGGGTCTGAGAAAGCAACGCCAGATGTAGTTGTGCCCTGCCCCCACCTGGCTTCTGCCCAGCTCCTGCAGCCATATGGGGAGTGAACCAGTGGATTCAAAATCCCTCTCTGTCTTTCCCTTTCTTTCATTCTGTCTTTCAAATAAATATGTCTTTTGTTAGGAAACAGTAAGTGACTTAAATTTTCTAGAAATTTTTGTTCACTGCCTGTTCTTTGTGTGATAGTAGAATAGAAACAGATTTGCTGGATATTATTTATGTATTTCTTTACATCTGTCATTTATTTACTTGTTTAGTTGAAAAATAGAGCATCAGAGAGGGGGACAGAGATCTCCCATTGATGTGCTTGTTCATTTCCCAGGCAGTTACAGCAGCCAATAAAAATAAATAAATCTTCCAAGCTATTATTTCAGGATTTTCCTTTCTTTTCCTCTTGACTTGGACTGTAGTTCGCCAATGACCCGATGTTCTGAGGGTGGATGTCCAGGTTTCCTTTTGAAGTCTGTTCCTCCTGTTCGCTGCCTCTGTGCTTCCCGGTGTTGGTTATCCAGTGTACCTCCTCTCCCATTTGCATACCCACAGTTTAGGAGTGCATCTAGGACTGAAGCTTATGGATTTTTGTTGCTAGCTCTGCATTCCAGAGTCTTCCATATAATCATTACACCATGAATATTAGAAAAAACGTGGGGAGAGGAAATTCTCACTGCTGCACGCTTCCAGAATATTCTTTTCTATATGTAAACAGTTGCTTTTTTGTAATGACTTCATAGCATTTGTTCTCGTTGTTGGGGTTCACGTTAAATTGAATTTTTTGTTTAATTGTAGTAATTTATGGTACTTACTGTATTATTACATTTGGGAAATGAGGTAGAAATCTTAGAAATGAGCACATAAAGTGGTTTTTTTTTAAATTAACTCAATTTTATCGACCTTGAAGTTTAGCATGTTTTTAGCCAGTTGTGGTTCCTTTCACCATCTAACTAGTGAGAATACATGTTAAATAAAACTAGTGAACCGAAAGACAGTGTGTTTTCATTACCTAATTGTTAGTGATGAATGTTTCCTAACCTGTCTCAGAAAAGTAATGTTGATCTTCCAATTTTAGACATCTTCTCCTCATTAAGGGATCCATTCATGGAAATATGCAATCAGTAGAATTCACATTTTAAAACAGTAAAGATGGGGGCTAGTACTAGCTTGGCACATTAAGTTGCCTTCTGTGACACCCACGTCCCATAATAGATTTCCTGGTTCAAGTCCCAGAATCTCTGCTTCTCATCCATCTTCCTGCTGGTGTGCGTTGGAAGACAGACAGCAGATGGCCCCAGTGTATGTGGAAGGCCCAGTGCATGTCTGGGCTTCTGGCTTCAGCCTTGCTATTATGCTATTGTAGTTATCTGGGGAGTGACAAACCCACGAATGGGAAATTTCTCTCTCTCTCACTTGGTCCACCATCTCCCTGTCTTCCCCTCTGGCACTCTGCCCTTCAAATTAAGTAATTTTGGAAATAATCAAGATGATGATTTTAATGACTGCTAGGTTTGGAGGCAATTGAAGCAGAGAGAGAAAGGGGGAGAATTTTTGGTTCAGCCAGTGTTTTATTAGTCAGGGGAGACAGTCTGACAGACTGCTCCTTAGCAAGAGATGGCCTGGGACTGCTTCCTCAGGGCAGGGTGACTGCATGAGGCAAATGGCTGCCCAGTGTATACAGCACTAGGCTTGAGTACATCTCAGGCACGGAGGAGCAAGAGAAGGCAGCAGCTCCTCAGTTTGTGCATGTGTGGGGTACATATTATGGCAGGTGCTGACCTTCTGTGTAGAGACAAGGTTAGAGTGATTCGTCCAAACTCCCTGGATAGGAGTGTCCCCCTGACTTCTGCAGGGTGGCTGTAGGTGCTTCTGCTCTGCCCTACCAAGCAATGACTAACATGCCTTGAGTATTCTGAATTGTTTTGCTTTAAGTACCCGCACTGGACCAGCATTGTAGCATACCCAGTAAAGCATCCCATATGAACACAAGTTCATGTCCCCACTGCTCTGCTTATCCAGTTCCCTGCTACTTAGGCCTTGGAAAAGCAGTGGAAGATGGTCCAAGTATCTGGGACCTGCCACCAACAAGGGAGACTCCAGTGAAGCTCCTGGCTGTTGTTTCCACCCTGGCCCCGCCCTGGCTGTTGCAGCCATTTGGGGAGTGAACCAGTTGATAGATGATCTGTGTGTCTGTCTAACTCTGACTTTCAAATAACTAAATAAATACGTGGGAAAAATACTTGCATAGATGCAGTTAACAGAAAAGTCTTTTATTTGAATATGTGAGCCTTACAATAAGACTAGAATGTATTGTTTCAGCCATGTATTTTGTCTGAATGGGGAATGGAAAAATGATTAATTACATTGTGATTTTTCTTGTCAAGGTGTGAATAAATATGTGTACCATTAGTGAAGCTGTATATATATTTGAAAATCATACTGCTTGCCAAGCAGATGATTAAAAGACTCAGTTCCTCCCAAGGTCTCCTTAGAAAAGATCTTTACATTTCTATGGGTTGGCATTTAGTAATTAAATCTCTTTAAGCATTTTAATTAGGCAGAAGGCTGCCAAAGCCTTTGCTGTCATGTGGAAAGCACTTTGGACTATCAAGAGGCACAGAACTGTAAGACAGCCTCTGTCATCTTTGCAGGAGTCTTCAATGTGGAGCAGCTTACATGATTAGCAGCTGAGAAGTGTGTTATCGCATAGCTTCAAAGATTCTGACTCAGTAGCCTGCGCTGGATACCCTGTAAACATGGAGCCAGCTCTAGGCAGCTGCTGATTTGGGTACCCTATCTGGGGATCGATCCACTGTACCTGGGAATTCTGTTGCTTGAGGTTTGACAATCTCATGTTTTCATTCTTTCTTTAATCAGAACCCTCCCCCCCTTTTTTTAAAGAATCTATGTGACAAATCAACTATGTTGCATGTGGATGTGGTCAAGGTTATTTTTGTTTATAATTTAGAAAGAGGAACCAATGCAAAACTAAGTTGTTTGTCCCTTGATTTCTCTTCTTTTGAGAGCAGAGGAAGACATACTGAAAGTTATTTTTCTAAGTTTCTTTCATGCGCTCCCCCTTCTTAACAGTGGGTGAATTGAAGGAGTTGAGAACTTAAACTCTGGCTGTTTGGAGCTGCACCATTTTAGGCAAATACTTTGTGTTAGTTATTCAGTGCGTTGTGACACTGCTTTTTCTAGAATGCAGCAGCTTAAAACAACACTATTACTTAACCTTGCCCAGGGTGGGAAACACAGGAGTAGCTTAGCTGAGTGGTATTATCCTCAGGTCACTCATGAGCTTGTGATCAGGCTGTTGGTTGAGGCGGCCATCTCTGAAGTATTTGGAGTACACACATTTTGAAAAGCACAGGTGTCCATTTGCCAGAGGCTTCAGTTCCTTACCTGGAGGTCCTTTGCCTGTGACTGCTTAGGACATGGCAGGAGATTCCCCTCAGGGAAGAAACCAGCTTTGTTTAGCCTGTCCTTAGAATGTTAATGTGCCTGACCCCCCTTTTCCATTTTCTTTTAAGGGGAAATGGAGTTACTAACCCAATGCACAGTCAAAGGCAGAAGTCTCATGTCTTGAAAAATGTATCAGAATTTTTCTGGCGTATTTGTATCAGTTTTCTCATCCTTCAAATGGGAAAGTGAGATTTTTTAGGGACTCAGTAGTAGCTATTTAAGCTAATTATGATGATATTTCATCTTGCTCATTGCTTTAGAACATTACTCACAACCAAATTTGTAATGCATGGAACTCTATCCCACCCAAATCCATATTTAATAAGCTGTCCCATAGTATAAAGCCCCTTATTTGCTTTGTTTTGTTTTTAATGAAGAAAATATATCCTGATAGTAAAACCGGACTCCAGAGGTTGGGATTTGGTACAACAGGTTAGGCACCACTTGGGATGCCTCTATCCTGCATCAGAATACCTGGTTCAGAGTCCCCAGTGTTAGGTTTTAAACACACTTAAAATTCTTATGCACAGCTAATTCCCACAGCCAAGTCCTCTTTTCATGATTAGTTTACCTCTAGCCAAAATACCTGACGTGATGAGGCATAAGGAGGTCCTCTATGACAATAGGATAGGAACAGGAGTTGGGGTGGAGGAGGAGAAAACTGGAAGGGACAAGTCTCCTGCCATGGTGGCAGGATGGGGGGCTGCCAGGGCAGGGGGAAGAGAACAAGATGGAGGACAGGGGAGAGCCAGGTGAGCCAGGAAGGTGTGGGGCACCTGGAGAATTGGTTGGGAGGAGGGGCTACAGCCAGGCTCCAGGGAGTGGTGACTGAGATTGTCATAGGTGATTGGTAGGTGGGATTAGAGGGAGGTGCTGTGAGAGAACTGTGGGCAGAGTTCTCAGGTAAGACATGAGGTCACATCTTATTGGTGGATAACCAGTATGGCATGACTTTCACAGGCTGTGGGAAAGGGGAAGCAGGAAGTGGCGCCGAGTTCAAGATGAGATGTTTGAGTCATGCAGAACACCAGTCTGTTTTGATTGCAACGTCCTGCTAGTATAGACACTGGGAGGCAGCAGGTGATGGCTCAAGGGGTTGAGTCGTTGTCACCATTTTGGAGACCCTTATTCCAGGCTTCTGGCTTTAGCCTCGCACAGCCCCATTGATTGCAAGCATTTACCGAATAAACTAGAGGATAGAAATGATCTCTCTTTCTCTTCCTCTCAAGTGAAGATAAAACAAGTAAAACTAGACTGTGCACCACAGAAAGTTGAAAACACCTATTGTGTTTATGGATGAAAACATCTGTCACGGTGTACTATCCAACAGGTCCTTGCACCAATTCAAAAGGTCTGTTTTACCAAGCAGGGCGTATGCCTGGATTCCACCAGGACAATGTTTGTCAGGGCCTTTGAAAATTTTTATCACAGCACTTAACCGCGTAAGCTACCATAGGCATTTTGTCTTTCCAAGCATACTAACATTTTGGCTACAAGATGATGTCATCTTTTGTGATCAGCTTCCCGAGTGGTCCCTGATGATTGCTCCCCATCTTGTTCTCCTCACACCCTTGTGTGGTGCCCTCTTCTTGGCCTGTGGGCTGACTGCAGCACCCTCTTCTGACAGACAGTAATGGAGGATTAGGTTACCTTTTCAGAACTGTGAGGGATTTTCAAAAAGTTCGTGGCAATTACAGATTAAGCTTATTTTTGGTGCCAGGCATTTTTTCAGTCCAGACATACTTTTCATAATATTCTTTTCCTGTGAAATTTTTGAACATACCCTTTTATTACCTTGTCATTAAGAAATACTTGAAGGAAAAAACGAGGAGAGAAAAAAAAAGGAAAAGGACAGGGTACATGTAGGTGTTTAAACACATGTAGCATTTGAGAAATGTTTGATTTTTGGTGAGAAAAAAATTGTAACTTGTTACTTTGTAACTAAGTACTACCAAGGAAACACTTTCCTTAGAACATTTTTTTTTTAATTTAGGAGTTTTTTATGGAATACTGGATGAGTTTAACCCAGCACCTGCCAATGAAAAGTGCCATGTAATTACAAAGATGATGGTGGCTGTGAGACAATTCGTAAGAGTCCTCATGTAGTTAAGGCTGCACAGTCTACCAGCACATCATTGCTGTTCTGTTCTCTCCAGATTTGAATCCTTCAACTTCTCAAGATCTCTGGTTTATTTCTTGTTTGATGATAGGATCTTTGTCAGTAGTGTGCAGTGATGCTTTTCTTTCTGCCCTTCTTCTCCAGTCTCTTCTAGCATGGCCTGGCATCCTCTATGACGCCCAATTCCGCTTGCTCTGTAGGGCTCTTATTTGGGTCTGCTGTGTGTTATCATGACTTGGGTGGCAACAAAGGGCTGGTGAGCTGCTGGTTCAGGTTGATTTTCTCCTGCAAGAATTAAAATATCTGCAAATTTTGTTTATTTTTCTGTTAGCAAAGTAGCCCTTTCCCTGGTTTTGAAGTCTTGTTAAAATGGTGTTAAAATTCATTGAAGCTGAGACTTGGGTTCATTGCATTTTCATTACATACCCTTTTATGATGTTTACCACTCTCTGTGTGTATAAGCATCTGTATACACACACATATATATACACTCTATATATACATATATGTATACATGTGTGTATGTACACACATACTCTATATATACATATGTGTATTATGCATTTGTATTTTTCCAGAATTGGTCAAACTAAATGGTTTAGTCTCTCAAGTACCAAATAATCTTCCAAGCGCCAAATGTATTCTAGAATAAATGCATCCCTTCTGACAGCAAATACAATTTCAGGTCCACTTTGGGGAGATACCATTTTTCATATACTTGAGTTGCTGATGATATTAATATAGCCTCAGTCTAAAATTCGAGAGGAAAAGAACATTGAACTCTATTAAATGGTTAGCATAAATTCCATTTGGCTGTGTGTATATTTGTATGTAAGTAAGGTTATTTGAGTAAAACAGTCATAATATAGAAGAATCTACAACATTCTCTTGTTTTTCTTGTTCATTGAAGAAAAATGATTAGTTTAGGTCCTGATTTCCTTTTTAAAAAAAATCACGCCATCAAAGCATGTTTGCTTGGACTAGATTTACTATTTTTGCAAATTAGCATTTCATATGTGTAACGCTGGGCCAAAAGAATGAATGTGTGTTCTTGTTAGTCTGTAAGATGATGCATGCACAGTCTCCCCCACTGAGTCTTAAGAGCTGCTACAATTTGAGCTGTGCAATAATTTTACATTTTCATTTTCTGTAACTTAACTGGTGTCTTTAAATATAGGCCACAACTTGCTTTAATAATAAAAAAAAACATCGCTGTGTGGTGGAGATAGCATGCGATCATTACTGCCATTAACAGCTGCTCGTGTTAATAATAGATATTTTCTGCTTCATTCTGAGAAACCTGCATTTGATGCAGAAGATGGAGGTATATAGCCTTTGAAGCTTGTGATCAGAATGTTTTGTTCAAAAAGAAAGTGATTATTGAAAGATCCTAAAAGCGCATTATTTAGATCTAAGTCAGTATACAGGGAGCTGACTTTGAACAAGCAGTCTTGTGGTTTGCTGAGTTAGAGTGGTGGATCCTTCTCAGTTGTAACCGCACCACCCAGTGGAAGGAATTGATCTATTATGTTTCAGCCTGGCAAGCAAATACAGGAAAAATCAAGTTGAGTGTGATAGGCTAGACCTTAAGACTTCCCTTAAAAAAAAATTCTTTCTTTATTTTCATCTTATTTGAAAGTTAGAGAGACAGAAATCTTCCATCTGCTGGTTCACTCCCCAAATGCACACAGTCACAAGTGGTGGGCCCAGCCTGGAGCCATGAGAGGAGCTCAGAATTCAGTCCAGTTCTCCTCCATGGTGGGCAGGGACCCTAATCTGGAGCTGCCAACTGCTGTTTTCCCAGATGTGTGTTAGCAGGACTTGGCTCTGCTGTACAAAATGTGGGTGTTCCAAGCAGCTTCTCGACCACCATGCCAAATCCTTGTCCCAACTCTGAGTCTTTCCTACTTCACTCAGAAACACAAGAACGTTGTACACTGATTTTAAAACTAGAACATTATCACTTACTTGTAAACCCAATCTGACAGCTCATAGAACACAGAAAACAGCCTAGCCTCTCCTGGATATGATTCTCTTGCTCACTGATGGGAAATGAAAATAGGAAAGAAAAGAATTCTTTGCATACAGTACTATAGATATTTATATATAAAACACGGTACACAAGGAATTGAATTTTGAGAATGGAACACTTAGTTTGTGTGCAGACTTGACCACCATCAGCTCATCTCCCTCACCACCATGAAGTATTATTGCTGGGCTTCATCCCATAAGTTGAAAAATGACAATAATACCTTCTTGTGTTAGCTACTCTGTGCGTAATTTTCATTTCAGCTTGTTTGAGCTGTGTCTAGAACAGTGGCAAAGAACACAATCCTCTCTCTCTCTCTGTATATTTTTACTTTTCAGAGGGATTTCTAACTGGTCATTGCATTTACTGAATGTGCTCTCTTTTTTTTTAAAGATTTATTTATTTTTATTACAAAGTCAGATATACAGAGAGGAGGAGAGACAGAGAAGAAGATCTTCCATCCGATGATTCACTCCCCAAGTGAGCCGCAATGGCCGGTGCTGCACTGATCCCAAACCGGGAACCAGGAACCTCTTCTGGGTCTCCCACACGGGTGCAGTGTCCCAAAGCATTGGGCCGTCCTCGACTGCTTTCCCAGGCCACAAGCAGGGAGCTGGATGGGAAGTGGAGCTGCCGGGATTAGAACTGGTGCCCATATGGGATCCCGGGGCATTCAAGGTAAGGACTTTAGCCGCTAGGCCACGGTGCTGGGCCCTGAATGTGCTCTTGCAACTTGCACTTGATTACTTTGGGACTTCAAGATCTGTTCTCCTGAGACGGAAACCTTACCATGCATTTTGTCAAGCCCAACGTCTTTGTGTGATAGCCTCTTGGACTTGTCCTCAGGCTGAATTAGGCAAGATTCCTATGGAGACAGAAAGCTTTCTTTGTTAGAGGTTTTTCCTTAAGAACAGAAATCACATGAATTATTAAGCTGGCAAGTAGACAAACTTTTATAGACAAGACTTCGCTAAGCATCTCTGTGTATCCCTTTTTCCCAGCTAGAGCTTATTCCATGACTAATATGACCTTGTTTAGCCTTCAGACCTAAAACTTAGTTCACTCAAACTCTGCGTTCATTATTAATCCCCGTAGGAAATATCTGTTCCTCTGGGTAGTTGAGCAGTTTGCTTAATCAGCTGATGTGTCCAGCTATCTGTGCCTCACTGCTCAACTTCTACCTCATTTTTTTTTTTATGACAGTTACCAAAGGATTTTTATTTATTTATTTATTTATTTATTTTTTTTTGATGGTTGAGCTGAGTCTTTATTTTTTTTTTATTTTTTTTTAATTTAATTTTATTTTTTTTATTGTATTGTTGTTGACAATCTTTACATAGTTAATTACAGTTAAAGGAAAAAGAAAAAAAAAAGGAAAAAGGAAAAAAAAGGTTCAGGGGGATAGGAAAGTGGGCAATGCCATTATGCCCATATTGTCTACCTCATTTTTGAATTCTCAGAATTAGCCCTTTTTCCCCACACAGCAACTGAAAAAAAAAAGAGCGGTCACTGAGTCGTATGAACCTGGGCCCCTCTGTTCTATGTTATTGCTGGAAAGGATTTTCCATCTGAAATTTTATCAGAGTAAAACTGGTTTTTCCAGTCCATTTCAAGCACATATTAGGTCACAACTGGTAAATGGAGTGAAAGCATAAACTTGAAACAGTGTTCAAGCTGACTGTTTATTGATTTATTTAAAAGTTAGTTACAGAGAAAAAGGGAGAGGCAAAGAGAGAGAGAATCTTGTGTCCCGTGATTCACTCCCCAAGTGGCTGCACAGCCAGAGCTGTGCCAGGCCAAAACCAGGAGCCAGGAGTTTCGTCTGGGTCTCCCACTTGAAGGGAGGAGTCCGAACACATGGGTCATCTTCATTTGCCTGCGTTTCTTGTGCTATTAGCAGGGAACTCGATCGGAAATAAAGCAGCTGCAATATGAATTTTCATCTATAAATGGGATGTTGGTATCAACAGATAGCAACATTACCTGCTGTGCCATAACCCCAGGCCCTAACATGAAGTATTTTAAACTAATTCTGGTGTGTTTGGGAAATCCATGTGGAATATTTTCTCTTTGGAATAAACTTTATGATTTTTAAGACAGCAATAAACTCCCACCCCTATCCCCAACTCCCAAAGTACAACAAAAAAGAAAGATGATAGGATGGACTGATCTTTCTTACTTTGCAGTGGAATGATCCAGCTTAATTAGATTTCATCTCAGTTTTATTTTCGTGCCTAGTTAAAGCAGTTTAAGAAGCTATGAAAGCTTAGGAGACTTACTTATTCCTCAGGTCTTGCTTCAATAAATGTGCACAGAATTCCTGTTCCTTTTATAGCTCTTAACTGCCCTTGTGGTGCAGATGGAGGTGCAACCATAGAGCCCAGCCCTGGGAAATGAAACAGTGGGTGTTAGATAGCTCTCTCTCTCTCTCTCTCCCTCCCTCTCCCTCTCCCTAACCCTCTCCCTAACCCTCTCCCTAACCCTCTCCCTAACCCTCTCCCTAACCCTCTCCCTCTCCCTCTCCCTAACCCTCTCCCTAACCCTCTCCCTAACCCTCTCCCTCTCCCTAACCCTCTCCCTCTCCCTCTCCCTCTCCCTCTCCCTCTCCCTCTCCCTCTCCCTCTCCCTCTCCCTCTCCCTAACCTTTCCCTCTTCATACTTCCTTCGCTCTCACCCTTTCTCCCTCCTCATATTTTTGCTAGTGGACTTGAAAGTGGATATGTTTGATGTCATCTGTCAAAGCTGTGCTTGAATAGATCATGAGTGATCTGTTGTGGTTTTCCGTTGTGAAATATGGCCCCTGATATATGTACTTTTGACAACTGAAGAAGCTAGTTAGCACAGAGGGAATCTGAGCGGATTGTCCATCATTTTTGTACTGTTACAGGTCCACCACCCTCAGTGTCATCCATGGAGAGTGATACGGTCTTCAATGCCCAGTGAAATCGCTAGTGTCTGACCCCATGTGCTCATTTGTTTGTGTGTAATTACACTTTGAAAGTTGAACTAACCTCTTACCAGCTCTTGTGGTCAACTGGGTAGGAAAAGTCAGTTACCTGCATTAGTTGGGATAGAATGTGTCCCTAGAAGTTGGGTTGCCTAGTAGAATCCCTGATAACAATGCACGTCTGAATGCAGCCTTTTGTCTATGAACAATAAGAAAATCTGGGTCTCTGCTTTCTGTTGTTAGCTCCCTTCACAAGGGTCTCTCCTCCTCAGAGTTATTTTAAAACCTGATCTGACAACAATAGATTCTGTTTCGCTCAGTGAATTGGTGGGCTACTTTTAAAGGAAACTAGTTTTTGTTAAAAAGACAAGTATAATGACATGAAAAACATACATATCTGGCTATTTTAGTGATTACTAGTGATCATAGGTTAGAGAAAAACGATCCTTAATGTCTTTTATAATTTTTTTATGTTGAAAATAGGCACAGAGCTCTTGGTTACATAGCAAGAACCTAATTTCATTAACAGAAAGTAGTGTCTTGGTATTATAAAGTCAAGAGGATTCAAGTATATCTAAATGATGCATCCTGATGTTGGAAAAAAGTTTCTTTACAGTATTAATAGTTTGAAAAAATAAGCAAATCTGTTTTCTCATATAATGCAAGAGAGAATTTCAGGTAAGTCATTGTTCACTGTTTGAAACAAATGGAGGTTGAAATGAGGAGATTAGCTGTTATGCAGGGACGTCATTACTATTTTGGGAAATAATCAGAGTCATCTTTCAGCCAACATGTCCTTCCTAATTGGCACATTTTTTTGCTGGTAAACATTATTTGATAATTATCAGGAGCAACCTTCCTAACCCCCAAGTGCTCTTTTGGCACTGGTTTTTGTGTCTAATGCAATCATAGTCATTATAGGGGTTTGTTACTCTTCACTTGTGTTGCTCATCTTTTAAGCTCAAGTAAATGTCAGCATTTTGAAATACTGAAACTTGGCACTCTTCTGTTTGGTCTGAGATCCTGGAGTAGAATTCCCTCATCTTCTGTTTGTTCTCTGATGTGGAATCTTCCCTTCGAGAGTCTTGTGTGACTCACATTGAGACAGTTGGTCACTGTGTTGTGTCTTGTATTGCAGCAAAGCAGAATGTTCCTGAGCTGGAATTCCTCTCAGACTGTACATTTAGCTCCTTTTGTGCTTGTACTAACATTTTTGTAGGCCTTGATTTCAGGCAAAATTTTTTCTGTGGTAACTTGCTGGCAAAGTTGGTATTCCTCATGTAAGCTGTAATGTAGTATCTGGGCAAGATTTACATTACCCACCTGTTGTGGTCAGGTTTTTCCAGAGGCACAGAGTCAGGAAGAGATAAAAGGAGATTTATTAGAAGATGTTGACTCAACATAATTATCCAGACTGACTCACACAGTCACCCAGACAGGGAAACCCCATGATCTGCCATCTGCAGGCTGAAAGATCCAGAAGGCTAGTGGTGTGGTTTAAAGGCGCAAGGCCCACAGGTGGCAAGGTCAGCAGACAAATATTACAGCTAAACAGGCTGAGAAAGAGAGAGAAAGAGAGAGAGAGATAGAGAGAGAGAGAGAGAGAGAGAGAAAGGAAGGAAGGAAGAAAGGAAGAGAGAGAGAGAGAGGAAGGAAGGAAGGGAGAGAGAGAGAAGGAATGCATCTTCTTCTCTTTTTATCTTCTTTTGAGACCCCAGTGGTGCCCATCATGTTTTACCAAGTACATGACATCTATAATCCAATCAAGGTGACATCCTCAAGTGATCCTGATTTCCAAGGATCCTAAATGAATTCTAGTGGTTATCTATTCACTGAAAGCCAGGCATCTGATGATTGGTACTGTCGTATTCTACATTCTAAGATCGATGTTTAGGGCGAGAAGACGGTAACAGGTATAAGTGGGATACTCTGCCTTGTAATTAGAAAGAGTAAATAAATTGGTGAAGCCACAAATCATGGTAATCTCATCTGACATTGCATGTCAAACTAGAAGAACAGTTACTGGGTTGTAAAGTGATTTTGTGGCTGAAAGTAAGATGAGTAGAAGCCCATGGTAGTCAAAGTGAGGGCAGGAGTATTGGAAGGATGGAAGAGAATGGGGAGTAAGGCCTGTTAGGTTGGATGCTGGAGATGTTGTTGGGACATAAAAAAAAAATGGAGTGGTAGGTGAGATACTCACCACAGGAAGAAAAGGCTGAGGAAAGCCGCTGTCCGTTTGTGTCCACTGCTATTTTGAGTCTGTCTCTTTGGAATCCACAGGCAGCCCTATGGGGTGGGGGTAGAAGTGGCAGTGTTTGACAGTTGCTGAGCTCTTGTTGGTGTGCCAGGTTCTTGTACTATTTTTGTGGATTATTATACTTTGAGACATTGTTAGTGTGAGTTTTACAGCTAAGGGAAGTCGGCATAGAAGAGGTTCATAACTCACCCAAGGCGGCAGCACTGGGATGTGGCAAAGCTGCCGTGCTGAACTTGGACAGTGTTACATTATCTTCCATGTCCTTAATCGTGTCCCTGTATCACCTCAGGGCAGTAAGTCGCTGCAGAGAGCAGTAGCTCTCCTCATCAGCCGGCATTACAGGAGGGACACTGATAGCTGGAGACCATCTAGATGAGGATAATTGGGATGATGAACAATCCTTGAATCCTTGTGAACAGAAATAAAGAGGTAAAGGAGATAATCAGGTTTGTGAGAGTGATAGATCTACTTCATCGCCATCCGCCTTGTCTTCCTTTGATTTCATGTCAGCAGACTCTTCTCACTTGTGTGGTAGAGATGGAGGGATTGTGTAGAAATGTTTTTATGAGAATGAAAGAATTATTCCATATTGGCAGGAACTGTTTTCTCTGATGCTAAGATGACTAAGAGATGTCCTTCCCTTACCTGTTTTTTTTTTAATTTGACATTATTTAAATTTATTTGAAAGGCAGAGTAATAAAGAGGAGGGGAGATAGAGTGAGAGAGATGTCTTCCATCCTCTAATTTCTTCCCTCGAATATCTACAACAGTTGGGCCTGGACTAGGTTGAAGCAAGAAACCAGGAATTCCATCTGTGCCTCCCAAATGAGTGACAGAAACCCAGCATTCTAGCCAAAATCACTACCTTGCCAGCATTTACCAAGAGCTGAGTTGCAAGTGGTATAGCCAAGACTTGAACCTGTACTGTCATATGAGATGCAGGAATTTCAAGTGGTGGCATAGCCTACAGCACTGTAACACCCATCCCTCAGTAGTCTTTTTTTTTTTTTTAAAGATTTATTCATTTTATTACAGCCAGATATACACAGAGGAGGAGAGACAGAGAGGAAGATCTTCCATCCGATGATTCACTCCCCAAGTGAGCCGCAACGGGCCGTTACACGCCAATCCGATGCCGGGAACCTGGAACCTCTTCCGGGTCTCCCACACGGGTGCAGTGTCCCAATGCATTGGGCCATCCTCAACTGCTTTCCCAGGCCACAAGCAGGGAGCTGGATGGGAAGTGGAGCTGCCAGGATTAGAACCGGCGCCCATATGGGATCCCCGGGCTTTCAAGGCGAGGACTTTAGCCGCTAGGCCATGCCGCCGGGCCCCAGTAGTCTTTAGAATGAGACATCATTTGCTTTTAATTGCTACTAAAGCAGTACTTTGATGATTGAATACACAGAAAACAAAGCCGTGGTATCCTTTCCCTCTTCATGGTTTATATTATTATACACTTCAAGAAGTGGAGGCAGAGGGGAAGAAGCAGTGTATAGTTATTATTAGTGTTTGTGTTCAGAAATGCAATAATTTGTTTCATTCTAGAATCCCAGTCATCGTAGAATATGCCCTTGTTGTAATTATAGCATTTCAGGGAAGAAAACACACCCACAAAGGAAGATGTCTGTTTTAAGATGGATTCTGATGTCAGCAGTGTTAAATGCCCACAACTTGTAGGGTTATGTGAGGCTGAAACCAGGAACTAGTAACTCAGTCTGGATTTCCCACATGGTCTCAGGAACCCAACAGTTTGAGCCATCACCTGTAGCAGACAGCAGGAGTTAGGTATTAGAGCTGGGAATTGAACCCAGGTACTGTAGCATGTGGCATCGGCATTTCAACCACTAGACCAAACATTGACCCCCTAGTTCAGCATGCATGTATGTATTTGAGAGGCACAGAAACGGAGTGAGTTCTGTTGCTGGCTCACTCATCAAATGCCAGCAGAGAGGCTAGGCTTAGACTGGAGCCAGCAGTGAGGAACACAATCCAAGTCTTTAACTTGGGCAGGAAGAACTCAGCTGTTTGACTCTTCCTCTGCTGCCTCCCAGGGTACACATTAGCAGGAAGCTGGAATAGGAAGCAAAGCCAGAGCACAAATCTTGGCACTCCAGTATGGTACCTGGACACCCTAAGTAACAGCTTATCTGTTCCCCCAAACATTTACCCCAGCAATTTTTAATTTGTCTCATCTGATCAAACAACTTGACATTCTAGATTGTTTCCACCTCAGGAGTTAACTTTTTTTCCTCCTACTTGTTTCTTATCTACTAACTTTTTTTCTTTCTACTTGTTTCTTATCTACTGTGTGGATCATATTGATAGCCGTTTTTAAATCATTGAAAATAAGTTTGGCACTCACTTGAACAGGCCTGATTTTTGACAAGGAGCAGTGTCATAAATTGGGAACCAACTCAACATAAATTTTGCTTCTCATTAATGTTTAAGGCAGAGGACTCCTGAAAGGAGACTTGAAGATGGCTGTCAGTGGGATTTGAATTGAAGTGATTTATTTCCTGTGACCCTCCAAGCTGTATTAAAGCATGTTTGGATGAAGACCTTCTGATAGAGCAGCAGCATCTTTTGTTATTTCTGTGTTGATTTATGGTCTCAGAGCCGTACACAGACTCTTGGATAGTCTGATACATGTATGGTTTGGAAGTAAATGTTCATCCTCCTTCTTAAGAAATAAGTAGAACCATGCATTGTCTCAAAGGTAAATAGAAAGGCATTCAAAATCAGCATCAGGAAACCAAGGTAATCCCTGACCTAATATTGTAAGTTAGTGTGTGGTACAGTATCTCTTCAGGAAATTAAAGATATGTGACTTAGAGTTATTTTATTTCTCTAAACAGGCTATCAATAGAAAATAAATTTATAAATTTTCTCTATAAAAATCCAGACTTTGTCTCTCTCTTTAAAGATTTGCTCCTTTGAAATGCACAGTTACAAGGTGGAGAAAGCAGTTTCATCTGCTGGTCTCCTCCCCAGGTGGGCACAACGGTGAACACTGGGCTAGATTGAACCCAGGATCAGGAGCTTCATCTGGGTGTCCCAAGTGAGCGGCAAGGACCCAAGTACTTGGGCCATCAGTAGGGAGCTGTATTGAAATTGGAACAGCCAGGACAAAAGCTGATGAATGCCACAATACTGGCCTGCAGCTTTGCCCCTTTTGACGGTACTGCCATTAGCAGCCTCTTAGAGCACCTGACATATAATGAGTGCTTGGTGCTGAAGGATATGGGCACCGGTTCTAATCCCGGCTGCTCCACTTCCCATCCAGCTCCCTGCTTGTGGCCTGGGAAAGCATTCGAGGACAGCCCAAAGCCTTGGGACCCTGCACCCATGTGGGAGACCTGGAAAAAGTTCTTGGTTCCCTCCCGGCTTGGGATCAGCGCAGCACCAGCCGTTGCAGTCACTTGGGGAGTGAATCATCGGATGGAAGATCTTCCTCTCTGTCTCTCCTCCTCTCTGTATATCTGACTTTGTAATAAAAAATAAATAAATCTTAAAAAAAAAGTTAGAGCCATTGCTTTTGTGTCAGAGATCAGAATCGGAGCCTTCCACGTCTATGATTTTAAGCTCCTCAAAACTTAAGATCATCGTGTATTTGTGTATTACCTTTTCTTTTTGAACTTCACAATAAGAACAGGATTTTGTTATGTGTTGTGAAGTCCCCAATAATATAAAGAATAACTTGAAAAAAAATCTGTCCCTCCCAATAGTGTGGACCACCTTGCAAGGAAGGAAGCTGCCTGTCTGTGCAGGTGTGTTGTGCCTGCGTGACCCCTTAGGTCCTGTCCAGCTTCCAGATGTTCTGTTGCATTTGTCATTTCCACATGTTCAGCTTGCATAAGGCTGAGAAGAGAAGTGTATGCACCTGTGGGTTCTGTGTAAAGTTGCTCACAGCTTCTCTTGTACAAAGTGAAATCCCTGCGACTTGATCTCCTAACTGCTATTTTCTAGACATGACTGAAGAAGTCAGATTTTCACTCCTACTTCTGCTTTTAGTATTTGAGAAGCTGATTCCCTTTAAAAAAAAGTATTATAAATACTGTTAAGCAATGTATTTTATCATTTGAATGTAGTGCTAGCTGAATTTAGATGAATTATTTTATGTTTGTTACTTCTGAATAAATTTGTTCAAGGGGAGAACATTGCAAAGGTACAGTTTTTACATCCCTTAAAAAAAAACACTCTTGCCATGTCCAGGCAGCTAGCTATATGACTTCCTCTTCCAAACTGCAATGGCTGTGGCCGTTTATGGAATTATAGATCTCTTTTTATCTCTAATGTATTGTCTCACAAAGCGATATATGGGAAATTTATAATTATGCCAAATATCTCGAATATTTATGCTTACATTGGAGAAATTTCAAACAGTACATATATTTTTTTTCTGGAGACAAAAATTCTCTTTGCTTTCATTTTTCATGACTCATCCTTTCTTAACTCATCTTTCATACCCTTTGAAACTTTTTCTTCAGAGAAGCAAAAGAGCTTTCGTCATCATTTTTTTCCTTTCCAATTCACAAGGGCCCTACTTTTAAGTGAAAGAAATAATGTTGGTTTTCCACAGGGATTGATTATAAATTCCTTCTCCGCTGAGTTACACTGGCCTCTAGTGGATACGTGTCACAATTATATTTTATATTGATCTTGCCTTAATTCACTTTTTCTGACACTATACCACATGCTTTAATAAGTTTTGAGAAGCTGTATCACGCAGTGCCATCAGCCTTGTGGGCTGTTAAAATAGATCTCATCATTAAATTGATTAAACTCTAGGTGGGTAGTCCCAGGTGGGGGAGTTAGGGGGTTGCCAGTGTACTTAACAAATTTAAATTTTTTCCTGCAATTCTTCAAGGTAGAATTATGATGTTAATGACTAAGCGTTTTCCATTTAACACATATTGTACTTACAGATTTAGACATACGTGTCTTTAGATATAACCTCAGCATACTCTTTTCAGATAAATAAATGGGAGAACAGACTGTGATATTCCTTGCACAGTTTTCATTTAAAAAAAAAAGCTACCATGTTTCACCATTATGTCATCATATTAGAATTGTCCGCATAAGAAATTGGGGAAAACTGTCATTTTATAAAATATAACTCTGTGTCACTTCCTAGTGCTTGCAGTTTAGCATGTCTCTATGTGACAAAAGATTCATTTCAATTCTTTATGCCGTCAGTAAATAGTAAAAGTATATCCGTGTTTATTCAGTGATCTTCCATAAATTCAGATACTAAATATACTCTGCTGAATTACTTAAGCCTGTGTTGAAAACAGCTCTACCAACCCACGAACCAGCAATGTAACCTTGAATGGTTTTCAGAATTGATGTCTGGGTTTTGTTTTTGCGTTGTGTCTGTGTGAGGGTCTCCTCTAAGGTTCAATATAAATTATAAGCCATCTGAGAACTTGGTTGATTGCAGCTGGAGGATGCTCTTCAAGGTAACTCTCACTCACAAGGTAGCTGGCAGGAGACCTTAGCCCTTGCTACATGGACCTTTTATGAGAGTCCCAAGGACATGGCAGTGGGCATTCTCCAGCCAAGGAAGGAGTCCCAATGCCTTCTCTCACCTAATCTCAGAATGCATGCTCTGTCACTTGCACCGTGTTCTGCTCGTTAGAAATGAATCACTAAGTCCAGCCCCTGCTCCAGAGGGTGAAAATGAAGCTTGATATTTTGAAGGCAGGAGCATTAACGCTTTTGTGGATGTGTTTTGAAACTGCTGTCCATAGGAGGAGAATCTGAGGAGAAATGTAAATGTGTAAGAGTGGATAGTTTAGCTCTGTTCAGAACTTGAGCCAGGTCACACAAGGGGGATGACTCAGGCGTGATAGTGAAAGAATATAGATAAACAGCATAAGGCAGTAGCTCTTCAGCCATATGCAGGTCTGGACTCAGCTCATACAGAACCCTAGTGAGGGTACCCAGTGTCTCTGTGAAACTCAGAACATTCCCTTTACTCAGTAGCATTGTGGCAAAAGTTTAAAGAAGTTAACATGTATGAAATACTTAGAAACATGCTTGCCTTCTACTGAGTGGCCACCACATGTTGGCTCCTAGTCTTGATGTTATTATAGGTGTATGTGAACTCATGACCTGTAAACCTTCAGCACACTCTTCCTCACCTGAGAACTCCTGCTTGGGTCTCCTCTTCAACCCTGCTTTATTGTGTGTTCTTTCCTCCACATATGCAACTGTTCCCATCAGAATTTTTTGCTACATGAAGATTTTCCGATCTTTTGAGGAAGAGGGGAATATGGGAAAAGAGGAGAGGGCTATGGCAGCCTCAGAAGATGCTGATACTTCTGGCTAGGGTGGAAGCTGCAGAGGTTAAGTACTGAGGACTGCTGTGGCCTTCAGATACATGTTGTGTGGTGAGCTCAATGTTTTTGGAAATCCACATTACTGGCTTTTGAAAATGAAAAGATACGGGCATGTTGACTCACATTCCCATGACAACAATTGGATGGATTATACAGCACCTGCCTGTTTGGACCTCTCTGAGTCTGTTACCGAGTATTTTTTGTTGTCTGAATCCAAGGCCATTTTACTCCTTTTTTTTTTTTTTTTTTTTGTACCTGCTTGGCCGTGAAGGACACTAACTTTGAAATTTCAGTCTGTAGTTAAAATTAATGCTTTACAGTTCCTTCTCATGTGTTTATTTAAAAAAAAAAAAACTTAGAAAGGCAGAGTGCGAAAAGGAGACAGAGCACTTCCCTTCGATTTGCCACCCAACTCTTCACAGTAAAGAGGACTAGACCAGGACCAGAGCCAGGAAATCAACCCAGGTCTCCCGCATGGGTGGTAGGGATTGAGTTGCTCGAGCTTCTACTACTGCATCTCAAACTCTGTGTTGCTTGGTCCTGGGAATAAAACCAGGGCACTGTAATGTGGAATCTGAGCATTTTGACCACTAGGCTAAATATCCTTCCTGCTCTTCCTATTTTACAGATGACAATATGGTCCAGAGATAATGAGTAACTTATCCAAGATCAAAGTTGAGAGGTGCCCCCCCCACAATTAAAATATCCTGTGCATCTGTGAAGACACTGGAACCATGCCCTAAAACCAGGATGAGATTGTTGTTTATGAATCTGTCTCATCCCAAAATGACAGTGCTCCCCACCAGCCGACAGAAACTTTGAATGTTATCTGAATGATACAGTGTGAAGGACAACTCTGCAGATTACAGTGTGTGGTAGGATCAGGCATGGCAGGAAGCATTACCTAGTCAGGGCAACGTGAAATGGGAGGTGATCTCAGCAATCTTCAGAAGGCCATCCCATGGTTTCTGAATTGAGAAATTAGATATGATATTCAAGGTAACATTAACAACAGAAAGAAAGGAAAATGAGGCACTTGAAGGCATTATCAAAATATTTTGTTGATCTAGCAAGGTTCTAATTTAGAATGACATGGTACTGGCATGAATACATTCAGGACTGTTTTGTATCTGGCCTGTAGAAAAACCGTGTTTCTGAATTAAACCCTTAGTGAGGCTCCTGCAAACAGGTTTGTGGCTACATATTTCAGAGAAGAAAGCACAGGTATGGGGCAGGAAAGAGAAAGGAAATCTAGGACATAGTGGGAAATGGGTGCTTCTTGTAGTAGTTGATTTGCCATTGCTATAGCCGAATCCCTCAGATTGATTTGTCAAGAATAAGGGCTTGTTCTGCATCGCACTTCTGGAGGTCAGGAAGTCGAAAGGTGTAACATGACAAAGAATTGCTTTTATTAATAGTTACCCCCATGATAACCCATGAAATAATGAATGCCTTAACCCAGTCAAAGGGGAAGAGCTCTCATGATGCATTCACCTCTTGAAGAGCCCCCACCTGCAGATCCTGCCACAGTGGCAGCAAACTCATGCTTGTTTGTAATGCCATCTGGGTACTGTTAGTGCGTGTCTGTTGCTGACTGAGAGTACTTATTTCCTGGAGGAGCCACAGGGAGATTGTGGAGAGGGGAAGGTTGCTTGTTTCCCCACAGTTCTTGGTTGTTAAGCCTTCCCATACATATTCCCTCTGAGTGTATTTTGTCGTTGACTGTTAACAGCTCAAGGATACACTTTATGTGCCTAATAAAACAGAATAACCTAGTACTTGTGATCAATGTGGGGCGACTGTTTGCACCTGGATCATTGGAATTTCATAGCAGTTAACCATCATCTTTTCTTTGGGACTGCACACCTACTTTGTTATACTAACTATCTTTTCAGGGTTCGTCTCCATGTTACCTGCTTCCTGCTAGATAGCCCAGGAGGCTGCATAAGGATGCCATCTTGCAGAGCCCTCCTATCATTATGTTGAAAATAAGTATGGCAAGTTTTCTCCCCATTGGGCCTTCCTCAGTTTCTGCTCACAGCTAATAAACCAGATGAAGCCATTTTGCGGCTGTGAAGCTCATTTTTACCTGACAAGCTGTTGTCTGTCATTTATAATGGACGGCACTCAAGATAATAATACATGTGGCTTATGTTCGTTCCTTGACCTTTAACGTTAGTGTAGATCCAGACAGTTAATGAGCAATAATTTCAGACTGTTAGGTGTTAGCTCTCTCCCAAGAAGAACCAAAGAGAGAAGTATGTATTATTATTCATTTGATGACTTGTTCTGAAAATGCTCAGATTTATTTCTGTTTTTCTTTATTGTGGTCAAAGATATTGCAGGGAGGGAAACACTGAAGAGAAGAATCCAGCCTTCACAATGGAAGGATTATTGCTGAATTCAGAGCAGGTTGGGTAAAATAGGATGCTTTGATCTCAACAAGAAAAAGTCCACTCAGTTAATCATACTGATAGAAAGTTTCTTTGAAGATGATAATGAGGGTGTGGGTGGGGAGTATGGGAGCTTGGGGGCAGCATCCTGGAGTCTCATTCCCAAGTGAGAGAAGAAGGCAGTTACTTGAAGGAAAAGCTTCATAATGAAGACACTTGGGCCCAGTGCAGTAAACTAGCGGTTAAAGGCCTCACCTTGAATACACCAGGATCCCATATGGGCGCTAGTTCTAATCCCTGCAGCACCACTTCCCATCCAGCTCCCTGCTTGTGGCCTGGGAAAGCAGTCGAGGACGGCCCAAAGCCTTGGGATCCTGCATCCGCATAGGAGACCCGGAAGAAGTTCCTGACTCCTGGCTTCGGATAGGCACAGAACCGGCCATTGCAGTGACTTGGGGCATGAATCAATGGACAGAACATCTTCCTCTCTGTCTCTCCTTCTCTCTGTATATCTGACTTTGCAATAAAAAAATAAATAAATCTTTAAAAAAAAATGAAGGCACTCTTGTGCTGCTCACATAGCTTCTGCAGAGGCATGTGAAGTCTGAAGACCACCTTGCTGGAAAGGACAAGGGGGCTTTAAGCACTGTGACTGCCGCCTCCTCTTGCCAGAGTGCTTCTGGGAGCCCATCTGGAAAGAATCCCATTGAGCGCTGGTCCCAGAGTCAACCTTGCAGGGTCAGGAGCAGACCTCAAAGTGGTGAACAGGACCCCGAGTGGCATCTGTAATATCTGTGGCACGAATACTTCCCAAATGAAAATGTTGTGCTGTTTTCTTGAACATGCGCTATGGGGATGAAAATTATTACAGAATCCTTTTATAAAAGGAGTCTTCAAAGCTGGCAGACTCTACCAGGTTCCACAAAAGGTTAACCATGGGTGGTAGAAGGCGTGGCCAATCAATCCTTGACACACGATGAGGTGTAAAGAGTTTTTGTTAGATTTCATTCTGTGCAGGCTATTGGAAGTGCTTTACCAATGAAGTTTTAATTTGCTCCAGACATGGTATACTGACATTTGCTGAACAGCTAAATAAATAGATCAGACTTCCACACAGTGGATCACAGCAAGGTCAGAGTGTGATACCAATAATTTTAGAATATTGTCTACAGCAGAGGATGTTTGTGGTGACAGTAACATGTGAAGCTGCTGCTAGGTTGAGAATGAATTCAATAGTTTATAAACGTGATCAGGCACCAGTCGTGCCCAGAAATTTTAAAGGAGCTCTTCTTCAAATGGGATGTTAATTTTTATAATTACAAATGTTTTAATACTGAAGTTTCCTGAAGTGTTTTTTTTTTTCCTGATTTACTTGAATTTAAATTTGTGGTGCTACAGAATAGATCAGCAATGACAATTGCACAGTTAACATTTTGTACATGCAGCTTGACGTTCATTTTACTGGGATGAGCAAAAAGTGGACATTTTAGGAAATGAATCAGAAACTTGTTTTCCAAAGAAATTTGGCAGTAAACTTGACTTTCACAAAAGGGTATGTGTCATAATGTCTGCATTAAAACAATACAATTCTTACTCTCTGAGAAATAACTTTACTGCAATGTTAGCTAGGGGCTTTTATTTTTGCTCTTCCCACTTATCTACTGGGGTTTTGATAGGAATCTTTGTCAACCCTTATTTTTCCAGAAAACTAAATGATCAAATAAGTTTTCTTGAACAGATGTATGAAGCCTCACAGAATCATTATATTCCACCTTCAGCTTACATTAAGCTTGTTATTTACAGAAACAGTGGGTTTTGCTATTAACTAAATTTGTCTTCATTTCTGTGGTATGAAGTGTGAATCTGTGTGGTCCTGAGTTTTGGCTCTGTCTGCTTAGCTAAATTTTTCTTTTAATTGATGTCAGTCATGAATAAAGGAGATGAAATCGCCTGTGGAAGCATTTTTCTTCTTTCTTATAGGAACCAATTCTGTGGAGAGTATTATGTTACAATAATAGATGGATAGACATACTGTTTATAGATTAATAAATGGGTCCTTCACCAGTTGCGAATTTTATAGGTCTTCTCAATATTAACTCTGTAGCTAATGATGATGGAGTATACCTGTTCACATCAGTCAATATGACAGACATCTGAGATGATTAAACAAAAGTATTCCTCAGAATGTACCAATAAATATTCTGAATTTGCACCAACATAGTTTCTATTGCAAATAAAGTACAGATATTGCAATGTGAGCAATGACTATCCTACCTTGATAGCAGTTATCTGTTAGGATGGAAAGGCAGTTTTACAACTCAACTATTTTTAGAAGCTAATCATCAGCTGATTTCTTAAGTCTGTTTAAAAAAAAAAGTCTCCTTTTAAAAAAAGATCTGTCAATCAGCAGCCTGACAGAGAAAAATAGAAATCTTCCTTCTAGCTCATTTCTCAGATGCTCAAAATTGCTAGGGCTGAGCGAATCAAAGGCCAGAAGCCAGAAGCTTCATCTGAGTCTTACACTTGGCCAACGACAGCCCAACCATGTGAACTGTCATCACTACCTCCCAGATGCATTAGCAGGCAGCGACATTCCTGATGTGGAATGCAGGCTTCAGAAGCAGTGCCTCATCCTATGTGCCACAGTGTGACTCCTATTTTTTTTATTTAAATTAAAAACAAGTTATGATACAGCTCCTTAGACTCAGAGATTTGTCTCCATTTCAGGAGAGAGTGGGTATTGAAGTCTGGAACCCACTCTTTTTTTTTCTTAAACCCATCATTACTATTATCACCTCCTTTCTTGAACCCCCAGTCCCATCAAAGTAGGGCCAGCAAACTTTAGTAAAAGGGAAACATCTTGAGTTGTGAAGACCCACACCTCATTGACCCATGAAGCTATGAAAGATTTCTTACCTCTGATCAATGTTAAGGGAATAGTGAAATTCAAAAGCAAGAAATACTGGGACACTAGAATATTGGACTCAAGGATGTGCCCTTAAACTTCAGACATAGGACCAAAATAGAATTGGTTGTTATCTAGTCTTACAAGTTACTAATTATAGAGAGACAGAATGATTAGAGAGGACCTAGTTGTTGGAATAAGACTAACACAGTTCAGATCATGACTCTAACATTGTACTTCTGTGGCCTTCAAGAACATATAAAAGCTGTTTAAGTCTGCATTTATTTTCCAGGAAAGTTTGTAGTATGTAGTTTCTAGCACCTAAAAAACTCAACATTCAGTATGTCCTAAACCTCTGTGATTTTTACTTATTCTTAAAAGATAAAAGAAGGGAACATTTAGGAAGAGCTGAGCTCAACAACAGATTAGGCAACTATAACTAGGTTCACTTTGGTTCTTCTCAGAGGTCAAGCTGAGTGAAAACTTGGATGCTCTACCAAAATATTATTAACTGAGGATTCATCACTCCAAGGTTATGTCCACATTGTCTTTTTTTGGCAAAGGAGGAATGAAATTATATTTCTTTTTGATTCTTGGGTTTCCAGTTTAAATCATGATCTCACTAAAGTCTGTGGTTTTTCCCTCAGAGAAACTAGGAAAGGGCAACGTGGAAGGTGATCTTTTAGAAAATCTTGCATGTCGCATTTGTAGCTATTATGAGGATGCATCAGTTGTAACCCAGGAATCCTAGAACTTTAATTCATACGTGGGGATACACAGTCAACCCTGCATGTCCATTGGTTCTACATCCACTACTTCGACCAACCTTGGAGTAATTGTCTGTGGTGAACAAGTACAGATGTTTTATAATTTCCTAAGCAATGAAAATTATTTACATGACATTTATATTAAATATTATAATTAATCCAGAGGTGATATAAAGAATATAGAAGGGTATACATAGTTTATATGCAAATACTCTAACATTTAATTGGAAGTTTATGAGCATCCTGGCACTGTAAGAAATTAAGTAGCTGAGACGACTGACTTAGTAAAGAGAAGGGGTAAATTTTGGTTCACAGTTTGAGTCATAGCTCAGCACCTACATTGGCTTGGCCTCTGGGAGGAAGGCAAATGGCCACCTTGAAACATGAGTAGTGGGAGAATCACTTGTTGAGCTTGGAAGCAAAGAAAGGCAGGGTCTTAACAGAAACTTTTTACTAAACCTTCCATAAGACCTGTTTTCCAAGACACTCGTTTTCCATGGGACCCTTATAACAGTCCTTACTTCTTAAAGTTTCCACTTTCCTTAGCACCACTATGAGGATTAAGCATTTAGCACAGGCAGACAGTTTGCAACCTAGATAGTGCCCAAACCATAGCATTGTGGAACTAGAGCATCCCCAGTTCTTTAGGTTCCCAACAGGGGTATTTGGCCCACCCCCCAAATACCAAAGGGTGACTGTAAGAGAAGCTTCAAGAACACACCCTAGGTGGAAAAGCAAGTGCAAGCAGATCATCCAGATTTCAGAAGGAGGGAAATACCGTTCCAGTTGAACTGATCTGTCAGTTTACTTGTAAGATCGCAACAAAGGCCGAGATTGAATTCCTCACCTGAATCACTTTGTTATTGACTGAATCCGTTTAGACTCCTCTCTAATTTAGCAGAGTATTTTTATTAAAGCCAGGCATACAAACATCAATTATCCTAGCTGCATCTAATTTTCTTCACCATTTATTTTCCTTCATCGGCTGCCAATGGATTAGAAGACATGATTAGAATTCGGCAGGAAAATGAAAACAACATCAAAGAGGAAAATAGTTCCATGAAAACAGATGCTTAAACAAGAGCAACAACATTCAGAATTAGCATAACTTGTGATTTAAAAAGAAAAATCCTTATCGTGACTAATGCTTTGCTTGATTTTTATCAACCTAATGCCCACTGCAATGAGAATAAATTAGCATGCCAAATTAGAAAATGCAGACAAAACCCAAAAGTTAAATATCCTTTGTGCATCCTAATGTATATTCTGTGAAATGCTCCCGTTTCTTTCATTTTATTTTTAAAGATGTATTTTACTTATTTGAAAGGCAGAGCTACAGAGATAGTGACAGAGAGAGATCTTCCATCCACTGATTGGTTCCCCAAATCGCCAAAATGGCCAGGGTTAGGCCAGGCCAAAGCCAAAAGCCTAGAACTCCATTCTGGTCTTGGACAGGTCAAATCATCTGCTAATGCCTTCTCAGGCACCTTTTCAGGGAATCTACAGCTGAAGTGGAGGTGCCAAGACTTGCACTGATACTCTTAAAGGATGCTGGTATCACACACAGAGGCATAACCCTCAGCATCAAGGTATGCATCCTCCTCAGGTTTTCAATGCAGGAAAGTACTTGATTGTTTGCAATAACCATTGTAAAATGACTGACTGATTTTTAGAGTTTTTAAAGGAACATTGAAACTTGGGGTGGACATGTTTATGGAGCAGGCCAGCACTTCAGGCTGAGTGCATTAGCATTGTCAAGGATAGCAAGAAAGAGAATAATGCGACAGTGTCCAGTGTTTTGGCATAGGAGGTAATGCACTGAGACACTAGCATCCTATATGGTCACTGGGTAGACTCCCAGCTGCTCCCTTTTTGATCAAGCTTCCTGCTAATACACCTGAGAAAGCAGCCATAAATGGCCCAAGTGCGTTGGTTGCCCCATCATGAGAGACCTGGATGAAATTCCTGGCTCCTAGCTTCATTCTGGCCCACCCCTAGCCATTTGTCCTTTAGCCTCATGTCCCTTACCTTAAGACCATATAGTATGGCCTCTACTGATGTGGCCTGCCTCTTCCCCACCACTTGACTGCTCAAGCCCCACATCCCTGATATTCCAGGTTCATCAGCCCTTGTCTCTAAGCCTGCATGCATGGTATTCCCTTGATTTACTCTGCGCTTTCTGTAGTTGTCTTTCAGACCCTGGCTTAAGTGTCTGAGTACAAGAGGCCCTCACTGATCACACAGTCTAATGTGGGTTCCATCCTGTGATTTTTGTAGTGCCCACAGTCTCTCTCCCTTGCCTTCATAACTCTTACTGTCATTTGCAATTTTAGATCTAGAACCTTTTGGCTAATTTTACTGTTCTTCTTGCTGACCATGCTCAGTGGTTAGAAGAGTAAGGCCTCAAGAATGTGGATTCAGTAAATAATCCAGCTTTTGCTAAGCATCTTGGCAGTATTGCATTCATTAAAGAGTCACGATCATAAAACTGAGTTGTCGAGATTGAAAACATACCACATCTGTATATGTGGCAAAACTTTGTATTCTTTTCCTCTCTGTCTCAGCCTTCTCATGTGTGGAGTGGGATGGGTAATACCTTCCCCAAACATGTATGGCCATGGAAATGAGACAATACTAAGCCCATCACATCCTTGTAGGGCCTTGGCGACTTTGTTGGCCCTGAAGGGTAGTTGGCAGCAGATAACCTGCAGTACTTGTGATTTTCCCAGCTCTTCGGTAACCCATTTTCTTATCTGTATATCAGGAGTGGTATTTATGCCTACTACATAAGAATGCTCAAGTATTAATGTACATACAATAATTAGCATGTTGTAAACCACTGGTTAAATGGTCAGTAAATACATTCTTTATTGTATATGTGATTTTTAAAAATATATCAGTTTCGATGGGTGTAAACACTTTTCCCCAGGAAGATGTGCAACGAAAACAGAATGTTATAGACGGTTGCAACGAATCCATAGTTCCCTTTCTCTTACATGTGTGTATTTACTACCTCCTGCCATAATGAACAGTATAGACGGAGGATTTATCACATGTTATCCCCTGAAATATTGTGTGCAGTTCATCTGATTCGATGATCTCTAATGTTCATCAGATACTGAAAATATTTTGTTTTCCAACAAGGGGTTATAGTATTGATTTTTGTTGGTTTCTGTTCTTTTATTTGGAATTGTGATGAGCTTTATAAATAGAAAAAGCTTTAGCTTTTCTTCATTTGAAGTTCATTCTTTATTTTTAATTGCAGACTAAAATCTAGTGGAGGTGCATTTTTGCAAGACAAACAGACACAGGCATTTGAAACACCTTAGTTTGGACTGTCCAGCCACCTGTGTAACTGATAACCACTGTCACATGCTCTTTGGAACAGCTGGCTGGGGTCTGGGGATGCAGGCTCTGTATCTAGTACTGTAACAGCCTCATTAGATCATCTTTGTTTTTGTGAAATGGTCCATACCAAGCAACCCATACAGTACCTCCCAGGAATTTGAAAAAGCCCCTGTTCTTAAAAACACTTAAGGATCTTCTTGGAGATTCTCTAGGCACTGAAACAGGCCTGACATTGAGTAACTGCTGGTATTAGAGAATAGCAGTTAGCTGTTAAATGAATGAACACATAAGGGACACAATGGAAATTTGACATGCTTTATAAATACTAAGTAATAATAATAATGTCACAAGTCTTTTTTAACTGTCTTAATTTCATTCTCAGTTTGAGATTGCAGACTACAGTAGTTAATTATAGAAATTGGCCCAAAATGAAACCTTAAATCATCACATTTTCATTAAAACACACGACTGTAGCAAATTGCTTTAGTAGTAGGTAGAAACATGAGGATGGCATAGTCTCTGTTTGAATGGGGTCTTCCCAGAACCCCTGATGGTGGTTTTCATCTTAGTGTGCCATGGTGTTTTCCTGCACAATTCCATTTTCCTGAGCTAAACAGCCTGTGTACTTCTATGCCTTGCTGCTCCACTTGTAGGAAACCTAACTTGGTACTATCGATCAAACCCTTTCTTTGTCTTCCTGTCCCTGTGTCTCTCACGTTCTCTAATGCTCCCATGTTCCCTGTACTCTGACATAGTCACACTGCACCTGTTCACCCTCACACTCTGACATGCCTGTTGCTCACTCTCTTTCCTTCCCCTTCTGTTGCTTCCCCTCTGCTTCCCATGGAATCTGCTTTCCAGACTCTTTGCCATAACTACTCCGTGGAATGGCAGTGCAGTTTTAGGTGGATTAAACAGACCACTGCTTCCCTGAACACCTGAGCTCCTGCTTGTAGAATGCCCAGGATGGCACATGGCAGAATGTGCAGGTACCGGTGGTTGTATCTACAGCCTACTTTATAAACCACAACTGAGCTCTGGCAGTTCTGGAAATTGCATCTTGGACCTTGTGGAGTTGTTACTGCTCTTGAATGTTTTTCCTTCCACTGTTCTGGCAAGTTCCTCTCCATCCCACAGTTACTTGGAAACTACTACTGCACCAAGCCACAGTGCTAACAGCATTTAATAGCTGTCATTAGAAAGCAAACTTCTGCTTACCAGTCAGCCTACAGTGAGGAGTAATGGGAGATATTCTTTTTCTTGGGTGTAGCCCCAATCTCGGACTGGCTTGAAAAATACTGCTTATGTATTTTACTCTTTTTTTTTAAGATTTATTTTATTTTTATTACAAAGTCAGATATACTGAGAGGAGGAGAAACAGAAAGGAAGTGGAGCTGCTGGGATTAGAACCAGCGGCCATATGGGATTAAATGGGATTAAGGCGAGGACCTTAGCCACTAGGCCACGCTGCCAAGCCCGTATTTTACTCTTAAGACATCACTTTTTATTGAGCTTCAGAAAGTTTCTGTTCCCACTATATTTGAATTCAGCATAGCTACAGTCTAGTGCTGTCTAGGTAACCTGCCCACTTTCAACATAGCTTCCTGAATAAATGTATATAAATATCCATTAAGTGCTTTTAAAGCAATATGCTAAACATACCTGTGTATCATCTCATTGAGGCCTTTCAAGAGATTGAAGAGATAGTATTCCTGTCGTTCTGCAGGTGAGGAAACCACATTCAGGAGAGTTTAGGTAGCTGACCCGACATTGTAGCTCTAGCAAAGGACATGATGGAACAGACCCATACATAATCTAGAGAGCTGATCTTGCGCCTCACCCCTGCTGCATGTTGGCTGTGAGACTTTGGGACCTGTCACCTGGATGCTCTCAATGGCTTTATCAGCTGCAGGAGCCCACAGTTAGCAAATAAGGTACCTAACGGATAGGGTTCTGGGGTGATTAAAAATGAGGATTCATAATGAAAATTTGCTAACAAGTTACGTGCCACACCATTGTGAGGTGCTTGTCTCACCTTTATTGTTATACCTCGCTACCACATATATAGCAGGATTTTAAAATGACAGGCAGCGCCTGCATATGTGCTTTGCAATTAGTAAGGCACAATCTGATTTTAAGTCCATTGTTGGAATTTCGATACCTTTAACTTGATGAGCAGTCGTTTTCTGTGGGTGTTATCAATTAATCTAAGTAATGAATTCTCTTCATTATCTTGTTCTTCATGGTAATTATACTGGATTTTCTTATACTATTTATCAAGTCAGGACAACTCAATTTCTTTGTTTGCTCACAGGCGTTTGAATATGGAATATGTACAAAAGGGTAACGTGATGGGATAACATTTACATTGCTGAGAAATTCTGGTCACTGCCTTGATTTTCTTTAAACCATTACTTCTGATATTAGATTGTATCAATTTATTATGTAGGTCTTTGTTCTTTCAGTAAAAAAAAGGTGGTTACCTTCTCTGGTAATTTAATTACTCTGTTGTCTCTGATTTTTGAGACTATTCCTTCAGCATGTCAAAAAAGTATTCTGGAAGCATGGAAAAGTTTGAATTTTCAGTGTTGATGCAAAACCACAAATAATCATTAAGTTCCTTGTTTTTGAATTATTACATGAGGTCCCATGACAGAAAAACTGCAAAGAAAAAAGACACAAGTGCATGAGATTTTAAATGACACTACTCGTAAACCAAATTCCAGAAGACAGTGTTTAATAGCCAGAAGGAGAGAGCGGTGTATCATAAGTAGGGATAGGGATGTGGCATAGCAGTTAAGACACTGATTGGAATGCCTGCATCTCCTGTCACAGCTCTGCTTTTTGTTCCAGCTAACTGCTCATGTATATCCTGGGAGGCAACAGGTGCTGGCTCACGTGCTTGAGCCCCTGACACCCATGAGGGATTCTCCCGTTAAGTTCTGAGTGCCTAATTTCACCTTACCAACCCAGCCTCTTGCAGGCATTTGGATAGGGAGCTAGTCCGTGGTAGATTTTTCTCTCTTTCTCTCTCTCTCCCCTCCCTACCACCCTTGATCTTTCCTCTTTCCTCCTCTATCTCTATGCCTTTTAGATAAAGTAAATAAGTGCTTTTTTCTAGAGTAGAAGAATTTATACGGAAACTAATGATTGAATTGCTTTGAGGTGCTGAGGCGTGACTGATACTCGATATGTGTTAATATGGTAATGGTGCTGATGTTGTGGCTTAGAAAGCTGGTTAAGGCAACATCTGTAGTGCCAGCATCCGTATAGTCACTGGTTCTGATATAGTCACCGGCTCAAGATACAGGAGCTGCACTTCGGATGCAGTTCCCTGCTGGTTTACTTTGGAAGGTGGAGGAGGATAACCTAGGTAGTTGAGCTCCTGTGCCCATGTGGGAAACCAAGAAGGAATTCAAGATTCCTGGTTTCTACCTGGCCAAGCCATAGCTATTATTGACATTTAATAAAGCCATTTTGCATTAACTGATGCAAAAATTGTCTCTGTCTCTCTCTAGCTCTGCCTTTCAAATAAATAAATGAATCTTTACTTGTACGCACACCCGTACAAGTTTGCTACTATTTGAGACTTACTAATTTATTTCTAAACATTTGTTGGCATTCTGGGCCTTCTCTTTATACTGTAGTCTGAAAAAAACAACAGCAACAAAAAATGAGATGTACTATTTTATTTATCCCTGTTATTTAATAACTTATTTATTAGATTGTTGGCTGTCAGCAGTTTGATGGGCAACTTCCTGTTTTTGATTTCAGGTTGAAGCCATCCTTGTCAATATTTTTGGTGGTATCGTCAACTGTGCCATCATCGCCAATGGAATCACCAAAGCTTGTCGGGAGTTGGAGCTCAAGGTTCCCCTAGTGGTCCGGCTGGAAGGTGAGTCATTTTAGACTCTCATTGTGCCAGGAACTTCCAAGGAGAGGTGAGTAACTGGGCTCCATCCTTGGGCTTTGCCTGAGAACAGTGGCCTTCTAAGGGCTCCCTGTTTGATTCTGAACAATACTGAAGATGTGTAACTCAGGGTCTGAAGTGGGATAAAATTAATATTTCTTTACTGTTTATCAAAAAGATTCTTATTGCACTTGACAAGTGAATGATGTTGAAGAGTGGTTGCTATTGCACACCGGTACAGCTTCCTTGTTTCCATGGTAACACACCTCCTGTTTGCCCCCCACCAGTGCTGTCGTCATACCACTCTCACTGTTACTGTGGATGTAAGTTTACCTTCAGAACCTTCTTCCCCAGATTCTGTGGTCTCCTGCTGACCAAACATGTAGACTTGACATTTCTGCCCATGACATCCACAAGCCCAGATGACAACAGCCAAGCAGCCGCACCACATCTTTTTCTGCGGTAACATCCTTAGGAAACTCGGTTTTCCCAAACAATCTGAAGAAAGCCGCTGGCATGCATCAGAGCTTATTACATGTGAAGGGCTTGGTTGTTCTTCCCTGGAAACTCCCCTCTCCTCCAGATAAAATCCAGTGACGTTTTTGACTGTGCTGTGTCCCTGCACTTTCAGTCAAGATACTAGAGAGGTAGTCACCCACTGTCCTTTCGGCTTGGATCTTTGTATACCTTCTCTTACCCTTTCCTTCTTCCCTCTCGAGCTTGGATCTACTTCATACCAACGTGGTAGAGGTAATGATAGCAGACTCTTCTGTAAGCAGATTTTTTCCCTCCCCCCCAAATTTATTTATGTTTGTTGGAAAGTCAGACTTAACAGAGAAGAGGATCTTCCGCCTGCTTATTCACCCCCCAAGTGGCCACGATGGCTGGAGCTGAGCCAATCTGAAACCAGGTACCAGGAGCTCTTCCGGGTCTCCCATGCAGGGTCCCAAGGTCATGGGCCGTCCTCAACTGCTTTCCCAGGCCACAAGTAGGGAGCTGGATGGGAATTGGTGCCGCAGGGATTAGAACTGGCGTCCATATGGGAGCCTGGCACGTGCAGGGTGAGGACTTTAGCACCAGGCTACCATGTGAGCCTCTGTAGGCTGAATTTAAGAGAGATATTCATAAAGTATCAGTGAGTTAGACTTAAAGGTATAAACATCATGGGTCTCAGAGAAAAAATGCTCAAAGAACTTCGAATATTAATCCTAGTTTTGTTACCAAAACTAGGATTAATAAAAAAAAAAAAAGGACAGGGTCGTAATGAGTCTGATTTTGAGTGAGATGCTGATATCAAAGTATTTTCAGAGTCAAAGCGACTGGTGTCCTGGTAATCACTGTAAAAGCAGCTTTTCAGTGTCCTTAAGGGGAGTGGATCTTGGGAAGGCAGTCACAGCAGTGTCCCCTGCACTACCTGGAAAAGAGGGAGCACTTTGGCCAACTTCTTCCTTCGCGTGGTCCTCCCTGGGCCTGCAGCATCAGAGACCCATCATTACTAACTGAAGCATTCCTAGAAAAGAAAGCTACCACACCTTTAGCTTTTCACCAGAGATTTAAAGGGAAGCATCTTTTATTTTCACACCTTACTTAATATGCTTGCAGTTTAGTATTCCAGAAATATTAAGTCATCTCCATAATGTCTGGATATCATACCCATGCTAAAATATGCAAAATACTGCATCTAAGATTATCTCCCTTCTTAAAATCTGCTGGTTTTGCCAGAGATACTGCAAGATACTGAGATACTGCAGGAACCTATAAACTTAGAAGTTTACTAGGATAATCAGATTTGCAACTTTTAAGTAAATGCACTTCCGAGATACATGCCAGTGGTTTTATGATTAATTAATTAATGTCTTAATAAACAACATGTGCAGGCCATTAAGCTTTAGGCATTAAGGAAGACAAACAGAAGTACAAAATTGTTAAAAAAAATCACATTCACTAGATAACTTGGAAACTGAAATAGGAGAGAAAAAATGCAAGGCAAGGTACTTAAAATAATAACAAGTGTTTGTTACTGCAGTGAGCATGAGAGGATCCTAGGTAGCCACCATCCTGCCTTCCTGAACTTTTGAAAACAGAGATGACCTTGCAATGTTCACTGTGTCTTGGAGAATTAAACGTAATGACTCAAGATGAGTTTGTAGCTCTTGGACTGTTAAATCTCATGATTCAAGATGTATTCAAGAGAACACCATTCCTCAAATTTAGAAAAATGAAACATACCCATGATGATACTTACCAGGTTCCTCCTCTCACCATTATAGCCCCTACTTTGTGATAAGCACCAGATCTTTCTATCAAGGGAAGGAAGCAGAGGTGCTTTTGATATTTCTAGAGTCCGAGATGGTGATCATGTCTTCCTCTTACAGGAACTGGTATCTTTTGTGAAAGATGTCCGTAAATGGATTCAGTTTTTTATAACCAGGACAGCAGTACCAAATGTATTTTACTTCCACATGGGTGATTTCTGGGAAATCAGTAGTCCCACAGCAAGGTCCCCATGTTGCTTTGGTCCTGCATAATTAACAAGGGAAAGAGAAAGCATTCTGTTGTGATTGTGCTCTTGGCACAAATATAGCCGTTAGGGAAGGTGTTATCCATAAAGGCACTGTGAAGGGAACTAAATGCAACCCAACCCAGTTCTGTTTATACTAAGGAATTCAGAATCCCATAAAGGATGTGTCCCCTCCACTCTCCAGTAGCTCAACCTGCTTCTCTTCTCTTAGCTTGCTGTTCCAATAAAATCAACAACTGCTGTAATTTTATTAGATTTGCAAGTGGAGGTTAGGGAAGAAGTGTTTTTTTTTTTTTTTTTTTTTTTTTAAGATTTTTATTGTTATTGGAAAGCCGATATACAGAGAGGAGGAGAGACAGAGAGAAAGATCTTCCATCCGATGTTTCACTCCCCAAATGAGCCACAACGGGCCGATGCGTGCCAATCCGATGCCAGGAACCAGGAACCTCTTCTGGGTCTCCCACGCGGGTGCAGGGTCCCAAAGCTTTGGGCTGTCCTCAACTGCTTTCCCAGGCCACAAGCAGGGAGCTGGATGGGAAGTGGAGCTGCCGGGATTAGAACCAGCGCCCATATGGGATCCCGGGGCGTTCAAGGCGAGGACTTTAGCCGCTAGGCCACGCCGCCGGGCCCGGGAAGAAGTGTTTTAAGCAGAAAATCTTTAGATTGAGGCTGACAGTATATGTGTAAGATTTGAATCATTGGAAAGAATTTAGTAAAGGATCAGAAGGAAGTGATTGGTGCCCAGCACAATGGCTCAGTGGCTAAATCCTTGCCTGGCACATGCTGAGATCCCATTAGGGCGCCGATTCATATCCCGGCTGCTCCATTTCCCATCCAGCTCCCTGCTTGTGGCCTTAGAAAGCAGTCAAGGATGTCCCAGTGCCTTGGGACCCTGTAACCTCATGGGAAACCCGGAAGAAGCTCCTGGCTTTCTGTCCTCAGGTCAGCTCAGTTCCAGCCATTGTGGCCACTCAGGGAGGAAACCAACAGACAGAAGATCTTTCTCTCTGTCTTTCCCTCTCTGTAAATTTGCTTTTCCAATAAAAATAAATTTTTTTTAAAAGAAAAAAGTAGGTGATCTGAATCTTGGAGTTGGTGCTGGGGTCATAATAGTGGTGAGCTCTTAGAGCCAAGACCTGGGTAGACTGGAAAGCTGTTGGGAGAGTCATGTTCTTATACCAATATGTGTATGTTCCAGCTTGAAGAGCAGAGGAAGGTTCTAAAATCCAGGCATAACTGGTACGTAGAGAAAAAGTAGAGTAGAATCAAGAGTAGCGAGAGCTGAGGATCAAAGAAGGAACTGGGTGGATAAACATGGGGCTTTATGTATATTTTTAAAATAAATTTTATTTTTTCATAATGATTACATGGTTGATCAGGGTGCGAAAATATTGAGGCTTTGGACTATCCTCAACTGCTTTCCCAGGCCACAAGCAGGGAGCTGGATGGAAAGTGAAATAGCCGGGATACGATCCAGAGCCCATATGGGATCCCGGCACATGCAGGGCAAGGACTTCAGCCACTAGGCTTCTGCACCGTGCTTAAAGACTCTTATCAGCCACATGCAAGAACAGTTGCATTAGAAATTGTTCTCCCACAAGACAGTTCTGTTAAAATGAGAAACTCAAACAGCTTTCTGTTGCAACAGTTAAGGTATCACCTAGGACACCTACAACCCATATTGGAAGGTAGATTCCAGTCCCAGCTTTCCTTCTAATTCTAGCTTCCTGCTAATTTGCAACCTAGGAGGTACCACCTGATGGCTCACACAGGGAACCTCCTGCCCACACAGGAGGCCTGGATTGAATTCTGGGATCCTGTCATCACCCTGGGCTTTGAAGGCATTTTGAAAAGTGAACCAGCATGTAGAAGATTGTCCTTGTTTCTCTGCCTTTCACATAAATTGAAATAAAATGTAAAAGTTAAAATGATGAGAAACTAAGAATAAAAAAGGTGTCAGTTGTTTTCAGTGACGAAAAAAAAATCTGACTGTGGAGCACTTTAGGAGATTTCTTTTATCCACAATCTAAATTTTCTATTTGCCGCCTTCTGACTCAGAACATAAATTCTTCTCCTCTTGTAATCACTCCAAATTTTATTATAGCCAGCCTTAGAGATTACTTCTGTTTTTCTGAACATGGCAGCTCTTTGTTGTGTCAGGCCACAAAGCAAAACGAAACGGTACAAAGAGGGAGCCCTTTGTACTCTTCGAAAGGTGCTGTCTGGCTTGGCAAACTCACTAGACTCTGTTTTGCCCGCTGTACACGCAGAGATCTGGATTCAGATAATTGTTGGAATTGGTCGACCAAAACACACCACTATCTGGAGACAGGCAGAGAGATGAGAAAGGGCATCTGCCCTTCACCCTAGCTTCTGAAAGTGAGCCTAGAGACACAGAGAAGTGAGGCATGGTGCAGCAGTGCTGTCAGAGTCTGAATCGCAGCAGCAAACACTAACCATGTGTATGGAGTGCTTTCTAAGCATCAGGTGCGCTGCCGCACATTCCCATGGTCTGAGCAACTGTGGGGCTGTTTGAGATGGCGATAACATACATCTCTACAGTCCAGTGGTGAGCTCTCTCACAGTTGTCTGTTTCCTGTGGCACTTTCTGTCTGTTGGGAAGAGCCTGGAGCCTGCCACAGTCTCCCCAATGTGTTGCACACACTTTTTAAGTCTTCTGCCCATCAGACATGTCCTGATGAGAGAAGTTTTAATCAGTCAAATCAGGCTTGATTCCATGGGATTTTTGTGGACAAATCTGTGATCTCAGCTGTATAATAATTACAAGCTGTTTTACCAATGGATAAGGAAAGGATTACTCTCCCCTTTGAAATGGGTAACTTTATAATTACATGTATTTACTTGTCTTATCAGAATAGGCCTTGCCAGCTGAGATAGGATTATTTTTATTTAAAAGAATTTAGGGTGAATTGAACACCACATATTTAGAGGAAATTTAAGCCTTTACAGACAATTCTTCTGGCTTTTACAAAGAACAACAAATTATCTTTTCATTTTACTTTTTTTTTTTTTATAATCTTACTTAGTTACTTAGGGTACAGAGGGTCAAGGGCTGCAGGAAAGTGGGCAGTACCATCGTTTTCACACTAATATCATCATTTTTTCCCCTGTGTCTGGAGTCAGGGGAGAAGTGAACGGAAAAGCCCTACCCAGCCTCCCTCCCATCCCAGGTCCTCGATGTGAGGTGCGCTCCAAGGGTCCTGCTCAAGCAAGAACAAATTATTTATTCATTTAGTTCTTCACTGTGTTTTTAAAGTTTGTTTGAAAGGCAGATGGGGGAAAGATTGGGAGATATATATATGATTATATATCATATACTCTCTAAATATATATACATATTTACATACATATATACACATATATGTACATATATACATATATATATTTAGAGAGAGAGAGAGAGAGAGAGAGAGAGAGAGCGAGCGAGCGTGCTAGCGCTTCCATTCCCTGGCTCACTCCCCAGATGGCTGCAGTGGCTGGGTTTAGGCCGAACCAAAGCCAAGAACCTACAACTCCATCCAGATCTCTCAAATGGTTGAGCAGACCCAAGCAGTTGGGCCATCTCTTCCTCTTTTACCTGGCATGTTGGCAGTGAGCTGGATTGGAAGTGGAGCATTCAGTACTTCAACTGACAGCCATACAGGGTGCCAGCATCAAAACTGGTGGCTTAACCTTTTGCACCACACTGCAGGCTGGTATTTTGTTTTATGTTAAAAATATGTAAGATAAATTTTTAAGTCCTCCCGCAAATCATCTAAAGTAAATTGTTTCCCTAATTTGAAATGCATACAAAACTTGGCATGAAATTTCCTAGATGGTTAATTGAACCCAACCATTGATACTGTTGACAAAAACACAAGATCAATTGGTAGCTTTATTGCTCATTGAACAAATGTTTTCATCAGACCTTTGCATTTCTTTTGCATTCTACAGCTATGTGACAGAATCCACCAGCAACTTGAGGATTTTTTTAAGTTAGTTAGTCATCTTCATTATTGTTGCATTTAAATCTGCAGCAAACTTCTATGTATGTCTCTGATACACCTGAAAAAAAATTTGCTTTTTATCAGGTACTTCTTATAATTCAGAATTAATTCCCTAAATAAGAGTAATAACAAATGTAATCATTTACATATAGGCTCCCCTTTCTCTAAGACAAATCTCAGTTTGGTTATTCTAATCAACACCAGAAGGTTTGATTTGACAACATAAATATCTTATTACTGTTTTATCAAATATTCCAAAGTAGGAATCCCATCCCTTCACCATTCTCTCTGATGCTGTTGGGAACTCTCTGAAGTTACTGGAAGTCTTGGTATACTTGCTCTTCTTGAGGTCACTTTCTGGGAGGCGCACTTGATTCCCTTACAAGCTGGGTCACAGGTTGAATTCTGAGCTCATGGCTTGGGCCTGGTGCAGCCCTAGGCTATGGTGGGCAGTTTAGGAAATAAGCCAGCAAGTGGAAGAACCCTGTTTTAAACTTTGTATCTTTCTCTCTCTCTCTTCCTCTCTCTCATTGTTTTCAAATAAAATCATTTTTTTTTAGAAATAGAGAAACAAAGAGCCTCAGAGCTTTCAGCTATATCCATCTACCAGGTGATGGATCCTTTCCACAAGTTGTGAAGGAAATGGAACCAGGAAATGAGGGCAGTAAAGATGCCTTGGACTCCCATCAGAAAAAGGCAGCCTCAGTAGATTGACTAAATAATCTTTCTTGTGAAAAGCTGGAATTCTAAGTTTGCTGCTAACACCTAACATAAAAGGCAAAAGGGGTTCCTTGGCAGAGCTGTCAGTGTCCCAGGCAGAGGGAAGACAATGCCCAGCCGAGCAGGATTGGCCCAGCACGGTTGTGTGTCGCCTGACTTCCCCCAGCCTCTCTGCACCATACCAGATTTACGCATTCTCTTGGAGGCTCGTTTCCAACGTCTGTTTTGTACCCAGCTGAGTTTTCATCATCTCTGAATCTCCATCCTCTTGGCTGGAGCCAGATGTGCCTGTTCCTGAGCTCCACCCCCTACCACCTGTCCTGGTGCCTCTTTCCCTCTCTCCACTTTATGGCTCTGTGGGTTCCAGAGAGAGAGGCCTGACACCCCCGTCCATGCCTGCCACTTCACTTGTGATCATTTGATTCCCTCTGTTCTTTCTCCTCCTGTCCTCCAGGTCCCTGTTTTCCTCACAGCAGACTCACCTTTGTTGCTCTCTTCCCTCCTTCTCTGTCCCCTGTGGACATGATCTTCATATGACTGCTTTCATAAATCACCTTTCCTCCCATGACCTTTGCAAAAAATTAGTGGAGGTTTTTTTTTTTTTTTAGAAACAGAATTGGCCAGATCCTATCCTGTGCTTTACTTGCCAAATGCCTGCAGTGGCAAAGGGACCAAAGCTGGAAGCTCAGTGTTTTATCTAGTTCTTCCTTGTGAGTGGCAAAGACTGTTTTGTTTTTGAAGAGCCATCCTGGTGCCCTGCTTATGGTGTGCATTAGAAATTATGTGGAAACTGGAGCATCTGAGATGCCGTCATCTAAACCAGCCACTTAGCCGCCAGCCCAAATGTCCACCTCCCTCTCCTTTCTTTAATGTATGGCATCCTCACCAGTTTCTGCCTGTGTGTCCGCTTTCTCCAACCTGCTGGTTTTCACTTCCTCATCACCAGCTTTGACCGTTGTATAATGAACCCAGCTTGATGTTTAAACTTTGCCATGTTTCAGCAATAGACCAGGCCTCACTGGACATAACCTGGAGTGCTAATTAAATGAGTTAAAAGCTTTTTAGAGCTGATGTTTAAATTTCCCAGTGACTAGTGTACTCTATCAGGTACTTTGAGTTTTTGTCTTATCGACCTCCAGCCCAGGTTGATCATGTGAGTAATTGTAATTTATGTCACATTGAATCTGTGTGCTGCCTTAGGCAAGAGGAAGCCTTCACACACACCCTTGGAAAGCAGTCATTTTAATTACAGGAGAGGGCCTGTCAAAGGAAGACAACCCCTATCTTTGGGTTGTGTTTCGTTTCGTTTTGCTTTTTTGGTGGTGGTGGGAGGATGTGGTTTCACAAGGTCAAGTATATGATGAACCAAGACTCTGACCACCTTGGCCAAAAGGAGGTTTGTTGTAAACCCTGAATAAACTTGACCCTGGAATGCTGTCCACCTGCTTTCTAGCTCTGCCTCCTAGTGATGAAGGATGCCCTTAATCTTTTTTTTTTTTCTTTCTTAGCACCTTTCCCCTATTGCCTCTCCATGGCCATCCTGGATGCTCTGCACCCCCTGAAGTCCTGGTCACACAGGTAGCCTTTCTGATTCACTCACCTGATGGTCTCCTCTGTGACTCATGGCTCATCCCAGTAACCTTGTTCTTAGTTCATTTGAGGTTGCCCAACAGATTGCTCCCCGCATTAGTTCTCACCTTAGCAAGAAATAAAATACTAAGTAGAATAAGAAGGCTAAGTTGTCACTTTTGTTAAACAGAGTTGAGGGATGCACTGTATTCAGTTCCAATGGTGCACTGTCTTGCACTGTCTCAACCTAAGAACTAGGCAGCTCTCACACTCAGTATGCCTTGTGGGACCTGAATGGGCCTCTCACAGGGCAGAACTCTGAGGAGCAGATGTGCATCTGGCCTCATTATCACCAGTGTATTCTTAAAAGGCAGTGCTTAAAAGAAAGCGCTGGGCTCTGCATGTCATCTGTCACCATTCAAACACTCCATGCTGCCCTAAGTGGAGCCTGTGGTCAGAGATAGGTGACTCTTCCAGAGACACCAGGAGTAAAACGTGAAACGTAAATGCCTGTCCCTGTGCGTGGGAAGGAAACCTCCACCCAGCGCACATTACCAGTAAAAATCAGCCCTCAGACTGAGTGGCCTGTGGTTGGAGCCTGTCCCAGGCTAGTCAGGGGTTCTGCCTTCAGGAATGAGCATCTGATGTTGCTGCCCTGCTCAGCAGCTGTGTGCGGCTGACTCAGTAGGGACAGCTCCGGAGCACGGGCAGGTGCGACGGGGGATACACCCTGAGTCCTGCCTTGTAGCATCAGAATGTCACTGTCTGCCTTCTGGTTGTTTTTTAAGTGATCAGTTTTTGTTTGTCTTATGCCTGTTTCCTCATGAAATACTTGAAGGTTCTATTTAGTGGGCAATTGAATAGGCACATTACTACTAGACATGCGGCATAAGGACAGATTCATTTTTTAGTCAGGTTGTTCCTTGAGGTGTAAGGGCGATATGTTCCAACATTCTGTACAGATAAACAAAATCTGTGGAGGCTCCAGTCCCTTCTATAAAATGCTGTAGGATTTGCATGTAACCTGTGTGCATCATGATTTAAGAATGTCTGAGCATGTTCAATGCAGACATAGTGGATTTTTTCCCAACCTGAATATGGGTTAAAGTCAGGGATGTACCACCGGACTGACTTACAGAAAGGTGTTTTGGGCTAATAGATTCTTCCTTAGAGCGCCACCTTGAGGCTTTGCTTGGACAGAGTTGCCTAAGTAGAAAGGCTCAGATGATTTAGGACAGGAAGGACAAACAGCTTTCATCTGTGCTACCTCCTGCTTATTGGCCTGAAATGAGGACAGAAAGATTCCGAGTCCTTAGTCAGTGGACAAGAGTCCTGGAATCACTGCTGTCCACTGTGAATATGGACTAGGAGAATGGAGGCGTTGGAGCCACACTTTTGACATTGTTGATTCAGAGATGATGGGAGGAACTTTCTTTCCTTTTTAAGAAGAAAATAAGTATCTGTAGACTGTAGCTAAAGGAATGGGCATGGCTATGCTTCTGTTGATGTTTTGTTTTGTTTTTAAATACTGAAGGAGGTGATGGAACGTATCTGGCCCTTGAGTCACAGTTTGTAGGTCCCTGGGGTAGAATAGCAGGCAGCAGCAAACCTGGAAATCTGGAAAATCCTCTAGTTACCTGTCTCTGTCCTTGGTTCTGAAATGTCTGACAGCGATGGATTTGGAAAGCAACCTTCAGCTCTCAGAATCCAGCCATCTTCTCAAGGAAAATACTAGCAGTGGGGTCCACTCTGTCATTTCCACTCCCTAGTGACAGAGTCTCACGCAGTGGTGCAGTGTTACAACCACATACACAGTGTACAGCTCCAGAGTCAACCTTTGCAGACAGAGGTTTCTCACTGTCAAAGTTATCTTTGAAAATTGCTGAAATCGGGCCCGGCGGCATGGCCTAGCAGCTAAAGTCCTCGCCTTGAAAGCCCCGGGATCCCATATGGGCGCCGGTTCTAATCCCGGCAGCTCCACTTCCCATCCAGCTCCCTGCTTGTGGCCTGGGAAAGCAGGAGAGGATGGTCCAAAGCTTTGGGACGCTGCACCTGTGTGGGAGACTCAGAAGAGGTTCCTGGTCCCGGCATCGGATTGGCGCGTACCGGCCCATTGCGGCTCACTTGGGGAGTGAAACATCGGATGGAAGATCTTCCTCTCTGTCTCTCCTCCTCCCTGTATATCCGGCTTTCCAATAATAATAAAATCTTTAAAAAAAAAAAAGAAAATTGCTGAAATCAGAGTAGAGGTGGATTGAAAGCCACAAGGAATAGTCAAAGAAGGGACAAAGAAAAGTCCATATGCAATTGCTTAGATGTAGAAACATTCTTCCTTAAAAGGAATTCTTGTCACTGGCCCATGGTGTGAGGATATGTATAGAATGGTTATGTTTGTGCTTTCCAGAGCATTCAATTCTAGCTTCATGTTAAGGCTCCCTCACCTTTGGTTGTCATTAATGCATGTTGGCATTCTTTCGGGTTAATATGGTTGAAAGCAATAGAATAAGAACTCAGTGAATTTATCTTAGACTTGACTCTGAATTTTATTTCTATGAGGTGTATACCCACTATTCTGAAGAATCTGGGCCTGGCCTTCCTAACACCAAAGGTGTTAACTCCAGTTGTTGTGTGACCACCTTCCCTCCTTCAGTGTCCCTGTCTTCTCACTCCTGGAGAAATCATCAAGGCGGCTGGGTGTGGATAGAATACAGTCCCATAGGATAGCCGTCAGTCATCTTTCATGTTTATAAACTGTGAGGGAAACAAGGCATTTAGACAAGAAACTGACTCAAAGAGACTCGGAAGCCTCAAAACTACAGTAACTTCCTCACACTCTTCAGCTACTCAGCGAAAGAACTTCTTGTGGAATAAATGAAAGTTTTTTCATGTAGAAAATAGGAATAAAAACATGTGATGAGTTCATGAAGTTGCTGTAAGGAGTGGATGAGTTTTTAAGTCATGTGAAAAACGGTGATTGTCATCTATTCGTATTATCATCTGAACTCTTGTTATTGCGTCTTGCTAAACTGAAGGCACATCAAATGTGGCTAGCATTGATTGTTTTAACCACAAACCCACTGACCTGCCCTGTGCTTGGGGCCTCATCGCAGCAGTCCTGAAATGACAGTCTTGAGTGGTATGGGTTGACGAGCATCTCTTGACAACAGTGAAATGGGAGATCCCTCTAAGTGGAGTGTGAACTGGGAGCCAGGAGTTGGGAATGATCTAGCTTCAGAGCAGAGGAACCAGGGGGGAAAAAAGAAGATAAACAAATGAAGGGATACAGTGGTTGATAACTCATCCACATGGATGGGCTCAGTCGGCAGCTGAACAGGGTGCTGGATAAGTAAGACAAACCTGGCTACTGACATGGCAGGGCAAGTGATCTAAATTTACACATCACTAAGAAAGTAGACCTCCTCCATCTGATTGTCACTTGAAAGGAGAATAAGAAAGAAAGAGCAAGGGCACAGGGACAGTCATTATTTGCGGAGACATCTACTCCTATGCAGAATTAAGTTGATTTCCACTGATTTTCCCTTTCCCAGTGTGGAAAAAATAGATGCCGTTACTTAGATTAGGGTTGAACCATTTCAGTCCTTGCAGGCCGTACTGACTGTGTCATCACTGCTCTGCCACACCACTGCAGAACACAGGCAGCCGCCACCAATCTGTAAACGAATCACTTTGGCTGTGTTCCACGAAAACTTTATTTATGGACCCTGGGATTTGAAATTCATGTAATTTCCACGAGTTGCAAAATACTCTGATTTTTTTTCTTCTTGAGTATTTAAAGATAGAGAAATTATTCTTAGCTGGAAGATGGTACAAAGAGAGGCAGTGGGCTGGATTTGGCCCCCAGCCCCTGGTTGGCCAGCCCTGCCTTGGAGCATGCCAGTAAGAGTCGGGCTGTGTAGTTAACTGGTTGTCTGACCTGATCACACTCTTGCATCTCTGAGGCCTCTGTTTCTGTAATGAAAATGAGAAACCTATCCCAAAGCACCCCCTAGGATGCCATCTAGCACTGGGAGGCTGGACTGCTTGGTTTTTTTCTGCACCCGTGCATTTGCGCAAACCTGTATTCTCTCAGGAGTTCCTGACCAGCACCACCGAGGGGATGTTAGGCAGGCGGTGTTCCTCAGCAGCCAGAACCATGGGAGACAGTCTGATGGAGCATGTCCATTTATTGTAAAGCAAGCACAAACTTTCATAGACCAAGAAAGGGGGAAGGCAGAAGGGTGTTCCCCAAAAGTCCTCCCAGCAATGGCACTGTAATTGGCTAAAAGGCAGTGTACATCACACATGACTGGCAGGTAGGCTGTGGGTCACACACAACATGTACGACTAGTGGGTAATGCAGGAAGGCACCGACTTCCCGGAGTTGTTCATCAAGGGAGTCCCAGTACAGCTCCTCCAAAGACAGAGAAGAGAAACTGTGGTGCAGCCCACTGCTCTGGCCTGCATGGTTGGTGGCCAGATTAGGTGGAGGTCTTGGTGTGCCAAGACCATTGCCAGGGGGATCCCCTGAGGGCACCATGTGCTGTGTCCTTACAACCTTCCACATGGGCCAAACAGGCAGAGATCAGAGAGATCAGGGGCGACCTCCCCAAGCTTTCTAATTCCAGCTCAGCCTCTTGCTGGAGCATCTTGCGCATGTTCCTAAGCCTCCTGAAGCCTCAGTTGCCTCATCTGTAAAATGGGCATAAAATGATGCCAGCCTTGAGTTGCTCTGAGGATTAAGTTTTATGAAATTTGTGAATCCCTTCACTCATACACCCATTTATTACATTAATATGTATACAATATTTTTTAAGTTCCTGTTGGCATACTGATTTTATAAAATGATTCCTACATGACATAATTTTCCAAGCTAGAGAATTGATTTTTCCCCCAGGCCCATGATAAAAGACCAGCCTAAGTGGAGGGAAGGACTGCGCATTTTGAACACAACCCTGTATTTTGTGCCACCTCCACTGTTTTTTCTCTCATATGTGATAGAGAACAAAGACTGCATTTTGATAAATGAACCTTGCCTGTCTGTTTATGGCTCTCTTCCTCCACCCAGTGGCAGGAAGTCACTGGTAAAGATGATTGAAGAGATGGAGAGCTTTTAAAAATTTATTTTGCAGTAATTATTATTGTTCTCTACATTCTTCTAGCAGTCCACCAAGATTGTGCTTTAAACTCATTCGCCTCTGATTCTCTGTGTTGCTGCTTTGAAGTCCTGCAGCTAGCCATTGAGGCCAGTGGCTCTCAGCAAGCAGATAGTAAGTGCCTGAAGTTGGAACAGCATGAGCTGATCATTTATACAGATGCTGATAAAGGGTGTTGTCCTGCAACCTTGTTAAAAAGCAATGTAGCATTTGATAAATGTCGAAGCATGTCAGTAGTAGCACCATTGCAACCTGGGAAAGAGATGAATTTCCTTTGTAATTATGTGCACAGATGTGAACACTCTTTGGAGCATTTCATTTCACGTGGGAGTTGGAAGCCACTATATAGTTGTGTCTGTTTAGAAGTCAGTTGGGGAATAGGCTGAGACCTCCACATCAGCTACCTGGCCAATCAGGAAACCAGCCTCAGATACTCTAGCTAGAGTGTGCGGGCAGCAAGCCAAGGACCACCGCTTGCTCTCTTTCTCTTTGGTTTTCCATCACCTAGTTTTCTTGGCTGTGCTTTCACTTTGTAACCCATCCCTTCTGTGGATCCTGCTTCTGTGTCCACCAGCTCCCTGAGTGAGAAAGGAAGGCCAAGGCAGGGTCTCCCCTAGCAGATGGGTGGACGGCAGAGGACAGAATCCCAGCCCGTGGCTTTCTGTTGTGGGGCAGGGGAAGAAATTTTTTATGCACTTAACTCACATCCATCCCCTGCTCTGAAGTCCACTTCACTTCTGTAACAGGGCTGTTGTTGTCATTATTCCACGAGTGCTCTGCGTGCAGATTCATGTCTCAATTCCTCAGCCCAGGATCTAACACCTGCCACTGTTCCATCCCCTGTCCTGCTTTTCAACCTCTGGGACCTTGGCTGAAACCTTACAACATGAATCAGAATGCATACTGAGGTTGTTACAAATGAAATAATAAACCTTTAGGTCTGTGTTCATTGTCTACCAGTGTGTAACAGAGACAAACCAAGCACAGAGTAGCAAAACAAAGGGGATATTTGTTGTCGCAAGCTTTCCATTGTCAGGAATCTAATAGGCTCAGCTGTGTCCTCACACTCAGGATCTCTCACAAGGCTGTAGTCAGGTGTCCATGGGGCTGGGGCCTTCCTAGTGTTTGGGGAAGAATTCACTTCCAAGCTCGTTCCTGTGATTCATAAGATACATTTCTTCAAGAAAGGCTAGACTGGAGGCCTCAACTACTTACAGAGCAGCTTCTTTACCAAGGGCTGCTCACAGCATGCCACAGTTGGCTTCAACGAGTGAGTCCATACAAAGGCACAGTGAGCAGAACCAGATCTACAGGCTTTTGCAGCCAGGTCTCGGACGCGTATGCCATTCTTGCTCATTCAAAGCCAGCACTGGATCCGGCCCACACTCAAGGACGTGATTATACACGAGTGTGAATATCAGAAGACATCATAGTTAAGTAGGTCATTTGAGACTTATTTTAGAAGCTACCTACTACAATATCTACTTACAAAGTGATGTGTTAGCTCCAGCAGGACCACATGACAGAAGGTCCTTGCTCATTCACATGATCCTGAGAGCATGAGATGGGACTCTGCTCTACACAGTGGTTCCAGAGTCTAGGCTGCAGGAGTTAATTATCATCTTTTTTCCACGATCGCCATGGACAGCAACATTCCAGGAGGCAGGTGGTGGAAACAGGATAGGGGAAAGTGTATGGGTGTGTTTCCCGGCCACTTGGATTCGACCTTTTCTACACACAACAGCCCTCGGAAATGGTTTCTGGCTAGGCAGCTGCTCCTAGCAATAGCACTTCACTGTCGAAGTGAGGTGGGAATCCTTGCTGGACTTGAAGCCAGACCTGCCTCGGACTCTGTACCACTGGCAAAATGCTTTCACAGATCCTACTCCATTTGCTGCTCATCATAGCCTAAGTTATCAGCGGTATCTGCAGCCCATCTCTAGGACATCCAGAGTTGCATAATTACCTGCGTTGACCACGTCCCACCTCTAATGCTTGCAAGTACTTTGGTGTGTAAAACGTTTGAAACTTATGTACAGTTTTTTTTCTACAATATATATTTTCTATTAAGTTTCTGGAGACCTGTCATGTCATTTCTCTGACCACAGAGGTGTATGTGTCTCTTTCTCAGCCTCTCTTGCCTTATCTGGATCCCTGAATCTCTGTGCTATTCAGAATTACAGAAAAGTTTCAGATGCTGCAAGTAATTCATTTATCTTCTTACCTGGGCACCTAGAAGCACTTAATGAGTATTCATTCTAAGGAAGACAGGAAACATAAATATAAACAAAAACATTATGGCACAGAGGTATGAAGGAACTTGAAACTACAGAAGGATTTCAGGGCTGAGCATTGCAGGCAGCTGCCCCAGCTTGCAGGCTGTTGCTCTCTGTCAGCAGTGAGGAATCCTTGAGCTCTCACATTGCCAGGTGTCCCCTATGGCAGTGCTCAGAGAGACACGGAGCCCCTGAAGGATCAATGCCACGTCACCTTTTCAGGGCACCTCTTCCGTGTAACCACAGCCTTTGCCTTCCTGTATGAAAACCTACTGTCCGAGCGCCTCTCTTCCTGCATGCTCTGTGTAGTGAGACAGGTTCTCCCAGGCCTGAATTTCAAAGGCTTTGTATATAATAGGCTCCGTCTTGTCCACCAGGTGAAGGCACAAGAAATGATGCAAGAGATTTTGATAGACACCCTGGGTAGTTCACTGAGAAAGAAGAGAGTGCAGGTGTTAGGAAGTTACTGAAACGCAGCTTGAAGTGTGCTGAAAAGGCCACGAGCTGTCGTCAGAAGCTGTGTCTCATGCTTTTCCTTCTGTGGAGTGTTGATCAAGTAGAAGTGGACACCGTGAGTACCGCCCAGGGCTGCAGAGCGTGTTCAAGTGGAGATCAGAGCTTCAGGTCTCACATGGAATCATGACTCGAGCCTCTGCCCCACTTCAGGCGTGACAGCTCCACTGGACTGGGACTCAGCAGCAGCCATCCCAGCTTCTATCCGTGAAAGTACTCATCTCCAAACTCTTGCCAAGTCCTTGCTTTCATCTTCTTCTCTAATTGGACCACAGCTTGAGATCGATGTTGTCACATAACCTTTCCTGCCGATGACATTGATTCAAATCTGTGATTCATTTTCTGTTGGTGAAAAGCTGCAGCTAGATTAGTCCCCTGTGTCCTCATGTGTCACTCCAGTACTTTGTAAGAATTTAATACCCTGGTTTGGCATTCTCCTGCCTGTTCTTTCCACAGAACTTTCCTTTGAATTCCATCCTCAAACCATTCATTCAAGGAACAAATCCAAGGCATAAGACTTTCCTCATGCAGATTTACTAGACTGGGCTGGGCATTGGCATAGTGGTTAGGGTGCCAGGTGGGATGCCCACCCATGTTCCTTCTCGGAGTACCTGGCATCGTGTCCCTGCTCTAACTCTTTGATTCAAACTTCCAGCTAATACAGACACTGGATAGCAACAGTGAAGATTCAAGTGACTTGATTCCTACCACTCATGAGAGACCTGGAGTGACTTTCCAGTTCCCAGCTTCAGCCCTAGCACAGCACATATTTGCAGATTGTGCCCAGTGAAAGATCCCTTCCTGTCTTTGTCCATCTGCCTCTGAAGTAAATAACACCTAAGAAACTGGATGATCAAGTGATGGTTGCCTTCTTTGGGCAGAATCTTATACATACATGTTTGGGAAGATAGCAAGTAATGTCTTTATAATCCCAGGTAATTGAAGTGAAGAAAAGGAGGAAAAATACACTTGTTATCTGGCTATATCTAAGTAGGCCAGAGTGGATCATAAAAAATCACAGCTATGTTGCCATTAAGTTGTGTTGAGATCAGGTAAGTCCTGGGCGCCCTGTGACTTCATGTTGTACAGAACTTGGCAGCACACCACCTCGAGTTTCCTTCAGTGATTGTCCATCGTTGCTCTTTCTAGGAACCAATGTACAAGAGGCTCAGAAAATCCTCAGCAACAGCGGGCTGCCCATCACTTCAGCGGTGGACCTAGAAGATGCGGCCAAGAAGGCCGTGGCCAGTGTGGCCAAGAAGTGATGCCTCCATTGTCCTGGCCCCCAGAGAAAAAGGCTCTCTCATCACTGTGAATAAAATGCTAATCTCACATGGAGGAAACAGGGGGCAGAGGAAATGAACACCGATCACTGTATAAATCTGTGTTTTCTTCAGTTAAGATACATAGATGGCCTGAATTTGACTTTAGTTACACTGTTGATGATAAGAATCCTGTCCTGTGTGCTCATACTTTTTTTTTTCTGTATCACAGTAAATCTGCTCAGTAGGCAGTGTTTTGCCAACTTTGGGGTTAGGCTGTGTGGCCAAATACCATGCACCAAATACAGAATGTGAAAGTCAAGTAATGCGCATATACACGGAATGTGAGAATCAGGCCATGGATATGGAGGAGAATTTTGGGAGAAATTTAATCCTACATGCTAATTCGAAAAATGAAAACAATCCCTAAAAAAACTCAAGACAAGATTACTTGTAACATAGTAACTACTGAAAGCAGGCTGCTGAGACAGCCGCACAAATCCCTTTCCACTCAGCAGCAGTTTCTACAAGTTTCTAACACGTCTGGGGTATCAAAAATTTTCCAAAATACGTTTTACGATCAAAGGTCTGCTTTGGTGCACTGCGCATACGTTCTACCACTTGCCTTAACACTGAATATACTGTTTACTTCATACTAAGAGAAAAGCCAGAAGCCTTATTTGTGATTTTGGAGTAATTTTCATTTTAACCAAACAGTTGAAAGATGCTGCTTCATGCTGGAAATTTCTATAATGATAATTCTGAGAAAACGCCGAAGATAGTGGTGTTGAATGTGGGGTCTCCTTGCCTGTGCACCACGTCCACCCCACCCAGCTCCCAGGGTAGACCAGCTATGGTAGAATGACGGGAAAATAATGAAGACGAGTATGTCTGGATTCCATGATGCCCATTTTTACAGTGGGAAGAATTTGAGATACAGGTTTGTCTAAATTTTGGCTAATTTTTATCTGCATACAAAGTTAAATAAAAAAATCCTGTGTTTTGTAAGGTATTAAGATCTTTGTGTGTTTCTCGTTTTTATTCCTTGTCCAATTTTTTCTTTGACATGGATACTACCCTTCCCGTCTTAAGCATATCTCTAAAATGAGAGGATGTATGTTGTCCCCAAATGAGTGTACTTCCACTCTTCTCACCGGGTCACTCTTTCTGGGGCAGGAGATTGTCAGTAGAAGAATAAAAAAAAAAATCAGAGGCCATCCTTGCAGGGTAGCGGGTTAAGCTACAGCTTACAATGCCAGTATCTCATTTGGGCACCAGGGTCATGTCCTGTCTGGCTCACTTTTGCTGCTTTACTTCTGATCCAACTCCCTGCTAATACCCTAGCAGGGTATCCCAGCAGAGGTGCTTGGACCCCGGCTCAGATGAAGCTCCTGCCTCTTGACTCTAGCCTGTCCCAGTCCCACCCATTGTGACCAAGTGGAGACTGAACCAGCAGAAGGAAAATCACTCTATCTTTATTTTTTTTTGTTTATTTCTTTCACATAAATCTTTAAAAAAAATAAGAAAAATTAATGCCCAGGAAAGTGATTCATCCAACATGCCAGAAGAAATGTACCATGCAGATACCTTCTGTGTAACAAGCCTCAGGTTCCAAGTGTCCTTCCAGTGTGGTAGTTAACCAGCTTCCCTTATTGTCATCAATTTCACATGTGAGCAAAGGAAAATAATTCATTTTGTAAATTCACATGTGTTATAATTAGCCATTAAAGGTCATACCTTTTTAAAATGACAGATATTAGCAATGTCTTTCTTGATCTGTTTTGTTTTGGATAGTTCAGTATCTGCTTGGCATAGTAGAAGATGTAAGGCCTGAGCGATTTTGGTCTTACTGTTTTTAACCTGCAAGAGGCAGCTTTAGGCATTAATGTGAAAAAAAATAGAATAAATATGATCTTTGATCTTTCCATTTTGAAACATGGGAGCCCTTGGAAGTCTACTAAAAGGCCACTTGCTAATGAAACCACATCCAGTTATGCTAATTTATGTCTTTTCATCAACACAAGAACTATCTGCAGATAGCTTGTTGGCTTTTGAACATAGGCCATTAACTATCTGCAGGTTTGTTGGAATAATATCAGGTCCTGGCTATGAATACTAAACTCCCAAAGGGCTTTACCTATTAAGTCATCCATCCTCAAAGGGATCCTGGCAAGTGACTGTGTGGATTCTGTGTGTTGCGGAATCTTGAGGTCCGGGTAACATGATCAAAAAGCAACTAGAAAAACTGATTTCAGTGCATTGATTCCCTATCATGTTACTGCAAAAACTTCATTCCACTTGACTGGTGAGGATATTAGAGTATGGTGGGGATAAAGTTGTGCCCTTGATGTTTCATAATTAATAGCAAAAATGTAGGCTTCTGTACCTCTGATTCTTAGGTAATTCTGCCGCTTCTCTTATCTAATGCAAGAGTCTGTGATGATGGCCAGTGGTCAGTGTTGGTACTTCCGATATGTTCTCATTGGCCATGTGACTGTTGAGAACTGAGGAACTTAAATTTTTCCCATTTATGTATTTGAGAAAAAAAAAAAAAAGGCTGTACCACATGCCTCACCAAATACCTGCAATGGCTATACCAGGCTCAATCCAGGAGCTGAGAATCCAAGGATGACAGGAACCCAACGACTTCAGCCGTTCACCACTGCCTCCCAGTACACACGTTAGCATGCATTGGAATCAGTAGTGAAGCCAGAATTGGGAACCAGACAATCCATTCAGCACCGCATTGCTGGTAAATAATCACTTTGGGAGAAACATGTAATTTAAGGAAAAATTTTAATCAGTAAAACATCATCATGATATAGAACTTAAAAATGATATTAATGAATAAAAACATGATTAAAAAACAGAAGGGAGTTGAAGAAAATCAACATTCATGAACTAACCTATAAATCTGAAAGAGCAATGAATCCTAACTGTAGTTCAATATGTAAGAGATCCTCCTCAGCAAGGCAAGGATTTCCATGCCCGTAATGTCAGTGAGACTGAGACATCCTGATTTATCACAGAATGATTCAGGGATTCTTCCTACAATGAAGATGCCAAAAGGGAAAAAACAAAACAAAAAACAAAACACCTGACATAAAGATGCCTGGTTCACAGTGAATGCAGAGCTGGAAATGAAGAAAACAAAAGAAATATAAAATAGCGTGTAGGACAGGGATGATCCAACAGAAGAATAATTAGTGTCCTTAAACTAGAAAAGTTAGCATTTGAAATCGGAAGTTATTTTACAGATCAAGTAGGAGTGAGCATTATGATGCGGTAAGTTACACACCACTAGGGGGACCCCTCATTCCATGTCATAGTGCCTGGGTTTGGATCCCACTCTGTTTCTAAACTTGCTTCCTGCTAATGTGCACCCTGGAAAACAGTAAGTGTTGCTCACAGCCCTGCCACCCACGTGACCCATATGGAGATCCTGGCTCCATATAGAAGTACTCAAAAGAAGCCTACAGAGTGCAGATGACAAGCAGCCAGCAAGTACCGGGGACTTCATTTCTCTGCACAAGAAAATGCATAAATTATATTCTAGAAAAGCAGTAGAATATTATGTTACCATTAAAAATAATGGTGAATTGGCATACAACCGTGTGAAAAGGTGTTAATACATGCTGCAAGTGAATGTGTAGATTTTTAATAGCCTAAAAATGTCTTCAAAAGCTTATGGAAAATGCATATTAAATATTTTCATTATTTTTCCTATAAATTGCTTGAAGCCTCCTTGCACATGATCATATTTCTGTTTTTTTAATCTTAATTTTAGTTGTTTTTTAACATTCAGTGTGATTGGTGATCAAAATCCTAGGAAAATAATGATCTTTTCTGCCTCCCTCCCTGGTATCTCCTTGCCTCACCCTTTTTCATCTACCCTCCTTGCTTCAGCATTGCTTTCTTCTAGTTTTTGAGATAACTTTTAAAATTTGCATTACCATAAAAAGGCTAACTACCTCCCCCAAATAAGCCATTTAAGAAGCCAATAATGAAAGGACCCTAGTTTTGTGGTAATACAGACAACATCTATAACAAAAATAGTTGAATGGGAAAATGACCCTTTCAAAGTAATCACAAACCATTAAAACTATTTTAATATTTTAAATATTAAAACTATATAGTCTTGACTATTTGATAAAGTTTTAAAATTTTACAAAAAAAAAGTATTTGCAACAGTACTGGTAAACACAGACATTCCTTTTTTCTTTTGTTTTGAAAAGTTTATCTCCTTATATAAGGAATGGTATACAGCCTATGTCTTCCTGGATCTGGCCTGTTACACTTAACATGAGCGTTTGGCTGTGAATGGTAGAATCCATTGTGAATTGTATTGGACAATATTCTGTGCATATGGACCACATTTTCTGTATCCATTCAACTGTTGATGGACATCTTGATTGATTCCAGGTTTTGCATGTTGTGAATGGTGCTGCTATAAGCATAGTGGTGCAGGTGTCTTTTTGATGCATTGTGTTCAACCCAGTGAAGGGGTTGCTGAATCATGGGGAAAGGCTGTTTCAAGTTTTCTAAGAAACCTGTGTACTATTTTCCACAGTGGCTACACTAACTGAATTTCCACCAGCAGTGTGTATAAGCCCTACCCTTTCTCCATATCCTTGCTGGCATTTGTTTCTGTTTGGGATTTTAACCATTCTGACAGCTTGGTTAATGCATGGAGTATAAATCATTCTGTTTCTCATAGGAATGCCGAAGAGAGTCTGGAAATTCAGAAACTGTGAATCATGAACACAAAATGTACAGATGTCCTAAGATGGGGCTTATGAAGAACGCAACAGCAGCCTGTTGTGGAAGAGGGAATGATGGCACACACAGGAGGGGTTGTTTCCCAAGGCAGGGTTTAGGAGATAGGTGAGGCAGATCTCTATTGCGGATTGAAAATAGACCACTGTGGGGCCCTGGCAGTTCTAGTACCACCCATAAGGCCCACCATGATCTGGCCCCTGTACAATGTCTCTGTTATGAGAATGACGACATCAAGGGCCCCATCTTCACTCTGCCCTGTCGTCCATCACTTTTCACATAGGATGCTCAGTAACTTCTCTAAGGGAGTATGTTGACTGTGAGTTTGGCCAGCTTTGACCAGTAGCCGTTAGTAGTTGTGGATGTCTATAACAGGATTGCATGATTTTGGTCTTTCCCTGGCTAGGCTGCTAAAAGAAGACATCCGTGGAACAGCCAGTTTTTCCAGGTGTCCCAGCCGCAACTAGGCAAGACTAGCCATCTGCCCAGTGGTTATGTGAATAACTTGAATACACAAGAATAACTTTCCTGTTGAAGTCATTCTAATTCACTGATTCAGAGACACGTGAACAAAATAAATGCTTACCTGTTACAAGGCACTGAGGTTTGAGCTGATTTATTATACAGTGCTCCAAGACAGTCAATCTTGTGCACTCCCTAATACTTTCCCTTTGTTCTCTCTACTCTCTGGGACGATGTTTAAGAGAATCTGCCATTCTGAATCTCTGGGGTTCCCTATGTGGTGCATACACGTTGAATAATATCCCTGTGAGTGTGGTCAGGGCTGAATGAGATGCAACAATCTTTGGTGGCTGGCTGCCACGATACAACAAAGGTAAAGGAAAGTTGCAGATGTAATTCAGATCTCTAATGAGTTGAGTTTAATCTAAAGGGAGGCTGTCCTGGTTGGATTTGATATTGCCCCCGGGCACCCTTTAGATGAATCCCATAGCCAGTAGTCATTTTGGAACTCAGCAACCGCTTAAACACAATGGGAGCTGAAACAGTGTGGCACCAAGAACTAGCAAGAGGTCTGGGATTTCATTTGCACAGCTAGAAGGAGGTGAGCACTGCCGTTAACCAGAGAGACTGGGAATGGATTTTCCCCCTGGTTTAACTTTTAGTCAACACTTGCAGCCTCCAGCTGTCCCAGGACTGTACTGTGAACCAATAGAAATAATGAGATCATGAATGAAGGTTTTTTTAAAGCAGCTGAAATTGTGATATTTAGTTGTATACAGAATGTGCATATTTTTTACTTTTAATAGAAACTCTTATTTTCATGTTCCCGTGTAACTATTTTGTAAAAAATGATGGTTTTAATAATTTCTGTCCTCCTCCTTATCACAACTTAATTAACCATACTGCTGGCTTCCCCTAGCTTGTTGTTTTGTCTAAACACATTATTATTTAGCAACACCCAAATAGTCAATACTTAGTTAAATTAGCTGTCATATTTCATCAGTCCTTTTCTTTTTGCTTTTTTAGAGCATCTATACAAGTTTCCTATCAGATATTTGTAGTTTATTTTAATAAGATTTACTTATTTTTATCAGAAAGGCGAAGAAGGAGAAACAGAGAAAGATCTTTTCATCTGATGGTTCACTCCCCAAATGGCCCCAACAGCCAGAGCTGAGTCAATTCAGACCCAGGAGCCAGGAGCTTCCTCTGGGTGTTCCACATAGGTGCAGGGCCCCAAGGCTTTGTGCCATTCTCCACAGGCCACGGGCAAGGAGCCGGATGGGAAGGGAACAGCCAGGACATGAATTGGTGCTCATAGGGGATCCTGGTGCTTGCAAGGTGGAACTTAGCCAGTAGATGCATTGTGCCAGGCCCAATCAGTTCTTTTCTTACCCTTATTTCTTCTCTCCCAATACTGTGCATCACAATCTATTGTGTTAGTTGATTGGGATTTTTGTTTGTTTTTACCCTGAACTTGTCTTTTAATGTAATTGTCTATTTTTTTCCATAAAATAGATTTCTTCAGGATGGAATTTGGCCACAAAAATTGTATTTGAAATGTGTTAATTTTTTGAGTTTCTTCTGCTCTGCTCTGCTCTCCTCTTATTTCTGTCTGGCCCCTGAGTGTTCCTGCTGCTCCATCGTATCAGAGCATAAATCACTTTAGTTTCTCACAGAAATGCAGAATATGCATTACACTGTGCCCAGTGACACACAGAACGAACCAGACACTATGACTCATGAACACGGCATTGTGTATGTGAAGATTGGGGGGCAATGAAATGCACGTGCAGCCTGCTGTTGAGAAGGGGCATGTGCTGTTGGGGAGACAGAATTATTTTTTTCCCCTCAACCCCTGTATCCCTATCTTTTTAATATTAGAAGCTGACTGTACAGTTGCCTCTCCTCAGTACCTCTGCCCTTGGACTTCATTATCACCTAGGTTGCTGGTAACTGAGTGCAACAAGCTTGCTCTGTGATCTCCTTTTATTACTTTATATTTGTGTTCTACTTTTTATCTTAATTTTGAGCCTCAGCATCTTCTTTTCAAATTTCATAGCACACTTTTAATAGAAATTAGTATGTTTGTATTATTCATTTTCTTTTTAAAAATTGTATCTATGTATGCATTTTTATAGGTATAGGGATTTATTCTTCCTCTTTCTCCTTCCCCATTTCCCTCCTCCCATTCTTTTTTCCATGTCTTAGCACAATAGTTTAGTCCCTTAATACAAGTTACACGTTTAGCTTTCTGACACTTAAATGTATCATGACATGATAAGTATAGGCAAAGGTAGAAAAGAAGTATTGTATTTTAAAGGTGTATATAAAAGTTACATTGGGAGTCCTAGTTTTATTTGGAAGAAGAGATGCATACAACATGGTGGTATTTCCTGGCTTGCTGGTCTGCTTAGTACGGTTCATATATACTAATAATATTAATATATGTGTTTATAATGTTAATATATATGATTACATATGTTTACATAGGTATATATATATATATTATTTTGAGTATTCATTATCTGATGTCAGAGGATATTTGATATCTATCTTTTTGGTACTGGCTTATTTCACTAACCATAATGGTTTCCAGCTGGGACCATTAGATTACATAGAACAACATTTGATTCATCTTTATGGCCGGATAGTATTCCATCAAGTACCTATACTGTAGTTTGTTTATCCATTCCTCTGTTGATAGGTATCTGGGTTGGTTCCATGTCTTCACTATTGTGAATTGCACTGCTGTAAGTATATGGTTGCAGCTTTCGCTTTCAAATGCAGATTGTATTTCCTATACTTGATCAGATTTCATTTCCTTTGGATCTATTCCCGGGAGTGGGATGGCTGGGTCATATGGTAGATCAATTCTCAGTTATCTGAGCACTCTGCATACTGACTTGCAAAGTGATTGTCTAGTTTATTTTCATTATCACCCTTTTGCTTAGGAAGGAACTAAGGCTTAAGGATACTGAGCAGTTTTCCCCACTGTCACACAGAGTAGAAAAGCCATAGTTAGAACCTAAATGTTTATGATACCAGAGCATAAAGAGCTCAAGCTTAACATGAGGAAGATGTTTAAGATGCAGATAAAAAGGGAATGAACAATGGACAAAGGAGCCCCTTGGAGGTTCTGCTACACAGTGACTCCAGGGACCGTCCAATGGAAATGTTTTTCCTTTGGAGACGAAGTGAAAGACAAAGAAAGGAAAATCATGGAAATCCTGCAAAAAGGGAAAATGGTGGCCGAGAGCATACAGTGGTGGGCAAACTCGTATTTTAAAAGATTACTCTTTTCACATGGGGAGACAAGAGGGCCAGGAAAGTGAGGGTTAAAAGGAACAATCCCTGTGCCACACTTGATAAAGAATCTTGAAAGAGAATTTTTAGCATAATTAGACTTAGTAAATTAAAGAAACCTGAGGCAATGAAATGTGGATGCAGGAGAAGTTATTTTTCAATTGTTTCTGTTCTCGGAGGCTTCAGGAAGGAGCACAGATACTGTTACCATGGGCTTCTTTGTCTCCACTGCAACTGCTTTTATTTTATTTTATTTTATTTTATTTTATTTTATTTTATTTTATTTTATTTTATTTTATTTTATTTGAATTTATTGATTCACCTATTTATTTTTATTGGAAAATCAGATATACAGAGAGGAGGAGAGACAGAGGAAGATCTTCCATCTGCTGATTCACTGCCCAAGTGGCCGCAACAGCCAGGGCTGAGCCAATCCAGAGCAGGGAGATAGGAACCTCTTCCAGGTCTCCCACATGGATGCAAGGTCCCCAAGTTTTGGGCCATACTTGACTGTTTTCCCAGGCCACAAGCAGGGAGCTGGATGGGAAGTGGGGCTGCTGGGATTAGAACCAGTTCTCACCTAGGATCCTGGTGCGTGCAAGGTGAAGACTTTAGCCACTAGGCAACTGCATCAGGCTCACTTCATGTGTTTCGCAACAACATGTGTCTGTGGACTCTTGGCTTCCTATGCTACCACACAATATCAGCCAGAGTAGGGCTGATTGTGGACCCATTGTCCCGTTTGACAGGATAGTTTCTTTTTAAAAGATTTATCTATTTATTTGAAAGGCAGAGTTATGGGGGCAGGGCAATGGGAGGGGGAAGACATTAAAGGAACCTCCTGTTGGTTTATTGCCCAACTGGGCGACGCTGAAGCCAGGAGCCAGAAACTTCTTTGAACCTCCTGTTGGTTTATTGCCCAACTGGGCTACGCTGAAGCCAGGAGCCAGAAACTTCTTTGAGGTCCTTGACATAGGTAAATGGGCCCCACGGAGTTGAGCCATCTTCCGCTCTTTCCCCGACACATTTAGCAGCGAGCTGAATTATACTCATTAAAGTTTATGGTTTGGATCTCTGCCCAACATTAGATATGCCTCATCTGGTTTTATTGTCATACTTACCCTACGAAGCAAACTGGGGTGCTATCCCCATCATTCAGTGTATTATTTTAGTTGTTAAAAATTTATTAAGTAGCCTCCATATGCAAGTAATATATTAAATGTGCAAAATAAAATTATGGATAATGTCCTTACATTTGTGTGGCTTAAAATTGAGTAGTACTGGGCCTGGCGCAGTGGCCTAGTGGTTGAAGTCCTTGCCTTGAACGCAGCAGGATCCCATGAGGGTGCTGGTTCTAATCCCGGCAGCCCCACTTCCCTTCCAGCTCCCTGCTTGTGGCCTGGGAAAGCAGTTAAGGATGGCCCAAAGCCTTGGGACCCTGCATCCACCTGGGAGACCAGCAGGAAGTTCCTGGATCCTGGCTTCAGATTGGCGGTCACTTGGGGAGTGAATCATTGGATGGAAGATCTTCTTCTCTGTCTCTCCTCCTCTCTGTATATCTGACTTTGCAATAAAAATAAAATAAATCTTTTTTTTAAAATTGAGTAGTACTAAACAGATTTGGAGAAAGTATAATTTGATTAACAATACACCGTGGAAGAAAACCCAGGATTTTAACCCAATTCATTATGTAATAGCCTGAATTTGAACTACTCTTTGTATTTTAAGTAATGGCAATTTAAAAAATATTTATATATATATTTTGAAAGAAAGAATGACAGAGAAAGAGGGTGCTAGTTTGCTGCCTTAATGCCTGTAACACTCAGGGCAAGAGGACATGAAAGCCAGGAGCCAACAGCTCCTTCCAGGTCTCCTGCATGAATCACAGGGACCCAGGTACTCAGGCCAACACCTGCTGTGTCCCAGGAGCAATCTCAAAGACTTGAATTTGATGCAGAGTAGTCAGGCATCTAAGATCATATGCGGTTGTCCCAGGTCAGCTTACCCTTCTGTACCATAATGCACACCTTGATAAATATTCTTTGTGCACATTAGCAAACAGTCCAGGTAGCTTCATAAAGATTTAAAACCATCAATATGAATTAAATTGTGATTGCAGTTTAAAATACCTGATACAAAAAAATCAATGGCAAATTGTTTATTTAAACATATGGTGCCAATTAATTCACTCATAGTACTATTAAGAGTTAAAATGGTGTGCATTAGAATGAATGCTTCTGCTGTAACGACCAGCAGGGGCATAAAAGTCTTTGTGTGAAACTATCACCAGCATTGATTCCTTCTTCCTTCTTAAAAAAAAAAAATCTGGTTTTCCATAGCACAGGATGTGAAAAAGTGACCCTTTATGGATCTGTCATTTTATAAAATTGTCCTTTAGATACAGTAAAATTACAGGATTCAGAATATTCATCAAGAACTTTCTAAGTTATTGATTGGAAGACATTGCACATGCAAGCCATTAGGAAGAGAAGTAAAAGCTGCCCGTGGATAGAGGAAAATGCCTTACTGTTATTAACTTTTCAAATCAGAAGAGTGATTGTCATGGAGGTATAAATTTCAGTATCAAGGGTTACTTCCTAAGGGAGATTTGAACCACAAAAATGGACAGATTAATGAGGCCAGTATTCTGGACGAATGAGCAGTGGAGTTTCCTTCAGTACCTCATTAATACATTTTAAAATGCTTTTTCAAGTAGATGATTGGGTTCATTTTATCTCAGTGAAGGTGATTCCATGGCATGGATTTATATTTGTTAAACATGTGGTTTGTGTTGTTATTTTCTTACATTATTCCACCAATTCCACCATTGAAAATAGTGAGAAGAAAGTAAAAGTTATTTCATCTTAAGTGTTTACTACAGCTTCAGATAAAACTGTAAGCCTGGAGAGAAATACAAAATCCACGTCTTTTCGCTGGGAATTAAAACCGAAAGAACCATGTCAAGAAGTGTTATCTCAGATATCTTTTTCCTAATGTCTTTGTCTTTTTCATCCTATGTGTATCTTTACCTGGGCAACTTTGTCTTTAAAGAAAAAAAAAATCAAAAAGATTGCTTGAGGTAACTGAAAGACAGAAGAGAGACCTCCGACCCACTGTTTGAACCTTTCATGGCTCCGGCAGCCAGAATGGTCCAGGCCAAACCGGGAGCCTGGACCACCATCCAGGTATCCCAAGTGGCAGGCAGGTGCCCATCCATGTGACCCATTTTCTGCTGCTTTCTCAGGTGAGTTAGCAAGGAGCTGGCTCAGAAATGGAGCAGGCAGGACTCAAGTGACACTCCTGGGATACTAGTGAAGCAAATAGCAGTTTCACCAGCATACCACAAAGCTGGCACCCCCCTAGAGTTCCTTATAGGGCTGATCTTGTAGTGAATGATCTGTTTTTGCTTTTCTGGAAAAGACTGTATCTTTTTTTTTTTTTTTTTTTTTTTTTGCTTCTAAAGGTTAACTTTGCTGGATATAGTATGCTTGACAGTTTTTTTCCCTCCTTTCAATATTTTGACTATGTCATCTCATTGTCTGCTTGCTTAATGAGGTTTCTGCTGACAAGTCTGCAAAAAGCCAAATGGATTTTTCCTTCGTATGTAAGTTGACATTTTTCTCTCACAGTCTTTAAGATTCTCTCTTCATTCTTGACTTTTGACAATTTGGCTGCCACATGCCTTGGAGAATATCTCTTTTTGGTTAAGTCTGGTGAGGTTCTTTGAGCTCCTTTTGTCTCAGTTCCTCCTTCTCATCCCATTCAAGCACCTCTTCATAACGTGGGTGTTTGCTCCCTTAAAAGAGTGCCACATGTCTCCTAGGCTTTCTTCATCCTTTTGAGTTCTTGTCTTTTTATTTTTGCCTATGTTGTTTTAAGAATTTATTGTCAACATCAGAAACTCTTTAGCCTCATCTATTCTGCTGTTGAAACTCTTGTTTTGTTATTTTCACTTTTTGCAATGCTCAGCTCCATAGTTTCTGATTGATTATTGTTAAGATTTCTATCTCAGGTTTCTCCTTCATTTCTTGCATTGTTTCCTCATTCATTGCATCCGCTTCTTTGTTATCTATTTGTATTTTCCTATATCTCATTGAGCTGCCTTAGGATCAGTATTCATTTTTCAGGCATTTTGTAGATTTCACTCAAATCAGCATCTGTTTTTGAAAAACTATTATGTTCCCTTGAAAGTGCTGCATTCACTATTTTCTGTGTCCCTGCAAGGATGCCTGCATATCCATTTCTTCCCTATATATAAAGTAGTTCTTGTTGGAAAATATTTTTTAAATTTTATTTGAAATACAGAGTTAGAGAAGGAGCTTAAGAGGGGCAGAAATATTCCATCTGCTGTTCACTCCCCAGATGGCTGTAATGGCCAGGGCTGGGACAAACAGGCCAGGAGCCAGCTGCCAGAAGCATCTTCTGAGCTTCCCCACCTGGGGGATGGGAGTCCAGGCACTTGAGCCATCTTTCTCTGTTTTTCCCAGCCCATTAGCAGAGAGCTGGACTGGAAACAGCATCTGAGACTCAAACTGATGCTCATGTAAGATGCTAGTGTCACATGGGTGGCTTCCCCACTGCACCACTATGGTGGCCCCCTGACTTTTTTCCTGAGATGGCATATAGGATGTTAGTGGGCTAGTGGCTTTAGCTTTGATGGAGTTGAGTCTATAATTATAGCTACCATGTAATCCCTTCAGTTGTGATTAAGGTCAGCAGTGATTTGGAGTGCCATAATTTTATAATCTATAACAGTTTGTGAAAGTGGTGGTGTGACTTTCTGATGAATATGGGCTTCCAAAGATGTATTTCCTCAGACCCCACAAAGTTGTGTGCCAGTCGCACTGGGATTTGTAGTGACAATCGTCATGTTCCTTTTGCTGTGCACATAAAGGGTACCATCCCCGGATGAATGTGATGGATTCCAAGGCTTGTAGCATCCCTAGTTGTGACTCTGGAACTGTGGAATGCAGGTGAATGTGTGACACCAGTGTTTATGAAACCAAGAGCCCCAGTGTTAGCCCTGAGGCTGTGGAGGTAAACTTGGGTGGGTCCTGTGAAGGCAACAAGGGTTATGCTGAGGGTTGTGTACTGGTAGAGCCAGCAGAATGTAGGTAGGGGTTTCTGTGCTAGAGTATATGTGCTAGGCAGCGCAGGCTTAGTATAGTGGAACAGAGTAAGATCGCACCATTGAAGACAGATGCTACAAAAGGGATTGTGGCACCAACAGCTGCAGTCCTAGAATTGAACAACACAAAAGGAACTATCCCTGGTACTGATAGGGAACACTAGTAAATACAAGTATTTATTTCATTTGCATCACATCTTTGCCAACGGCTGGTATTGTTAGTTCTTTTAATCTAGCCATTCTAGCAGATTTAAGAGTACCTAGCTGGGATTTTACTTTTGCCTAATGAATTATGGTGTTTGTTGTTTAATTTTTTTCCTTAGTGTATATTCTCTGTACTTTATCCATTTTTTAAAAAATTATGATTTTCCTGTTACAATTACATTATAACTGTTTATACTATCTTAAATGAAGATCTTTTCATCAGATAAGATTATGGCAAATATTTTCCCTAGTCTTTATCTTTATAATACTTTTTTTAAAATAAAACTTTATTTTAATGTCAGAGTTACAAAAGAAGGAAGGGAAGAAGAAGAAGGGAGAGGGAGAGAGCTTAACTCTGCTGTTTCATCCGCATGTGGCCACAGCTGTAGGACAGAGCAGATGAAGCCAGGAGCCAGAGGAGCTCCTTCTGGGTTTCCTATATGGTTATAGGGCCCAAGTGCATGAGCCATCTTCCACTGATTTCCCGGGTCATTAGTAGGGAGCTAAAAATAGACTTATCTATTCTTTATTTGGAATGGCAGATCTACAGAGAGAAGAGACCATTTGCTGGTTCGCTCCCCAAGTGGCTGTAATGACTAGAGCTGAACTGGTCCAGAGCCAGGAGCAAAGTCTCTCACGCAGGTGCAGGGTCCCGAGGCTTTGGGCCATCCTCTACTGCTTTCTGAGACCACAAGCAGGGAGCTGGATGGGAAGTGGAGCAGCAAGGGCTCACACTGACACCCATATGAGACTGGTGCATGAGAAGCGAAGATTTAGCCTCCAGACCACGTAGCAGGCCCATTACTTAGGATCTTTACTAAGATCTTTATGTCCATTTGTGAGTAAGAAGATTTAACTTTTTCATTTGCATTTTGCTGCTCTGTTGTATAGGCAGCAATTCTGTGAAATACAGTGTTAGGCAACTATTTCCCACTTTTGGGGAAGCTATAGTATATAAAGTCACCTAGATTACTTTGTAATGCCCTGATAAAGCTGAAGAAGCTTTTTTTAAAAAAGATTTATGTTATTTTTATTGGAAAGGCAGATTTACAGCGAGAAGGAGAGAAAGAAAGAAAGATTTTTATAAGCTGGTTCACTCCCCAAGTGCCCACAGTGGCTGGAGTTGAGCTGATCAGAAGCCAGGAGCTTCTTCGGAGTCTCCCTTGCGGATACAGGGTTCCAAAACTTTGGACCATCCTCCACTGCCCTCATAGGCCAATAAGCAGGGAGATGAACGGAAAGTGGAGCAGCCAGGATACGCTTAGGCATCCACATGGGATCCTGATGTATGCGAAGCAAGGATTTCAGTCACTGAGCCATTGTACCAGGACTGAAGAAACTCTGTTTGTTTGTTTGCTGTTGTTCTTTTCTTGCTTGCTTTATTTTTTTTTACTATTTTCAGTTTACTCAAGTTGTATGTGTATGTGTGTGTGTGTGTTTGTATCTGATAACATCTGATCTCTTTTCTGTATTGGTTGAGATGACTGATTTTCCTTGTTAGTCTGCTAATGTGACTTTTAAATGTTCATTTAACCTTGATTTCATAATAAATCCCACTGGCTTTGATATGGTATTTGCCATATAAACTTGTTAGGTCTTCTGCATCTGAGGCATGTTGGTTTGGAATTCTCTTCTGTTGATGGTCTTGGATATCTAGGGAATCTTGGTATAACAAAGTGGGTTAAAAGGTGCTCTCTTTTCATGTTTTGTGTTCTGCCAGAATTCATGTAGAATTGCTCTTTTTTTAAAATGATCTGGATGTAACTAACCACTGGATAAAACTGCCACTTTGGGAACGATTTAAAAGTACAAATTTAAGTTGTGAATTTTTTTTTTTTGTTTTGAAATTGAAGACAGAATTGCTACCTTTAAATGCCAAAAGAACAAAGGGGAATATTTTTCTTAGGCAAAAGAAGCACTTGCTTTTGTTTCTGCAGAGTTTGGGAGCTTCATTTGAATATCAATAGATGATGGACATTAATTCCCATTCTACACCTTCCATTCTCTAAAAGTAAAGACTCATATTTTTATTCGCAGGAATTCCATTATAAAATATATTTATAGGTGAGTAATTTTTCCAGTAACTGTGTAGGTTAGCTGTTACCAAAATGTGAGTTCCATTTTTTTGTTTATTTATAATTTGGTTCAATTTTTTTTTCAGCTAATTTAGGACATTTCTTCCTTTTAATTATTCATTGAGTCATGCTAAGTACTTCTGGGTGTTACCTTGAGGACTGCTGTATCAATCACATTCATTCTATTTTCTCTGGAAGAAGAAGATCTAGGCGTTTCATCTTGTCTTTTGTACTATATGGAGAGGGAACTTCAGTACTGCTGGCCCAGAAAAACAAACTGAATCTTCATGCTTGATTCTTTATTCATTCCCAACTGAGCTCTTTCTTCTAGATCAGGTGTTTTAAATATTTTCTTCTATTTCCTAATTCACTCCTTCAAAAAAAAAAGCCTCTGCAATTATAAAATCAAGGCATTTTGTCATGAAGTTTTTCATCTTGGTTGAAAAATATATGTACACCTTTTCTTCCTCATTTAGTGAAAATATTTATTACTCTCTTCTAAGTATGCCTTTTGGGTGTAATGAACAGTGAACTATATATTAGTAATTCCAAAATAAACTTCTATACTGTTTGTGTCTTAGAAAGCCAACTCCATAAAAAATAAGTATATGATATAATACATTTGTTAATTAGCTTGATTTAGTTAATCTACAATGTATTTTATTTTTTTACATTTTATTATTATTATTATCATTTTATGATACAGTTCCACAGGCTATTGGTATTTCCCTTATCCCAGCCCCAATCCCCCCCCTCCAGCCTAGTTCGTCTGTATCATTACTAAAGTATAGTTCTTCATACACAGTCATATGTCCCTCATTGCGGGCATGGACAATGGCAGAGAGTCCACCATTGTCAAGATATAGTAAACAGTTTCACTGTAAGTCCATCTTTGTCTGGAAGTAGAAGTGCATACTGCATTGTATCCTCACATCTGGATGTTATCTCCGTTTCACAGCTACTGTACATCCCTCAAATGAAAAGTCATAATACAAAATCAACAATAAAAAGAAAAATAGAAATATTACAATGCCACGAAATTAAATAACATGTTACTAGATACGACAGTCTCCATTACACAGCTCTTTCTTCTGATTAAATCATTCAGTGACTCATAGATCATAGAATAGCATCATTTTCTTCAAGAAGGCTCTTGATTTTCATTTCTTCAGCTACACGTTGGTCATTTAGTACCATGTTATTTAACTTCTTGGTGTTGTTAATTTCTTTTTTCTTCCTGATGTTGATTTTGTTTTGTGGCTCTTCATTTAAGGGGTTGTATGGAGCTGTGTAATCTACAATGTATTTTAAAACATCATGTTAGACCAATAAATAGATATAATTGATTTTATTTGTCATATACAAATGAATAATGTTTTGAAAGGAGTAGCTGTGCTTTCAGAGCTCAGTTGAAACTCTCAAGAATGTTTTTGGTAGCTACTATCTAACATTTTTATGGCATTTTATATGTTTGGATTGTAGAAATATAATTTACACAAAGTTAAGTTGAATCATTTTATTTGAAATCTCATTTGGTTCTGATATAGATATGGATATAGATATAGATACAGATATAGATATCAGCCAGTAAAATCAAGACATGGAAGAGGTAGAGTACCCAGCAGGTTTCCTCAGCCTGTTTGTAATTCAGGAATTTCTCCAGACACAGTCCACTAGACTGTTTTCTGTCCGTGTGCATAAAAGGAACACAGCCTTATACATCTGATTAACTGGCAAGAATCACGTCAGCTATCTGTATCATTGCATGTGGCAGCAATTCATTCCCTTGTATTGCTGAACAATATTTTATTGCATGGATACACCACAATGGTTTTACCTACCTTTCACCCAAGGATGTTAGTACAAATACCCCCAAAACTGGTAAGAACCTGCAAAACTGAGTCTGCTCACCAGACACATGGAAAGCCCTTGACTGACACTGACGTGATATAAGAAAGAAGCACAGCACACAGCAAGGGGTTGGGTGGCTATTGCTTAATTCCCAGGATTTCCAAGAAGTGAAAGGTGAAGGATGTAACAGATTGAATGAAGCCGGGTGGAGAAGTACATGTTCAGTTTATGTCTAAGTTTGTGATTGATCTAGAGTTCTCTGACCTTCCTTTAATTAGACAGCAAAATTGTGTTCTTTGGAGAATTTAGATTATGGCAAAGTGAGCTCCCATCAAGTCTGGGGTCTCTGAGCAATTGATAGTTAGCTTCTGCTCTGGGCCTGGGGTTCCTGGAAAAGAAATCTCTAAAGGCAAGGCCAAATATCAACTTGCTATCTATAGTGGAAATATGACCTCCTGAGCCCTGTGATTAGAAATTTTGAAGTGCTTGTTACAACAGTCCCTCATCTCTGCTACTTAATTATAGTAGGTGGTTAATTTACACTCATTAAAACATGGCAAGGAGATTTTAAGGTAATGCATTGAGGCTGGAAGACAGTGGGAAACCAGGAGCTGATGGTCTCTAGCATATCTAGTCATGGCACTGGGAAAGGGGCTCGGTTTCAGCATTTGGAGAGTAGAGTATTGGGTCATCAGATAAGTGTGTGTGTAACTCTATGCGAAACTGCAAGGCTGCTTTGCCAAGTAGCCTTACTGCTTTGCACGCCCATCAGCAGACTAAAAATGTTGCAGCAGCTCTGCATCTTCTAACGCATTTAATGTGGTCAGATGGTTTAATTTTATGTTATCCGTCCTAATAGATGTGCAATACAATCTCACTGTTTTCTTGTTTGAATTTCCTTCATGAGTTATGATATTGCATCTTTCTTTATCTGCCTATTTGGCAGTTTAGGACTTGTTGTACTACATCATGATGAATAATGAAATGAGATAAAACTGTAACTACTTGCAAATACAGTTGGGCCTGGTCTCATAGATACAGCCACCTGGGCTAGAGACCAGAGTGTATCAAATGGCTTAAATTAGGCAAAGACCACTGGGTGTGCAGCCCAACCTGTTTGTCTGAATAACACTTATCTGATGTTAGATACCCCCAAAACACTGCACCCCACAAGGATTTGTCCATGGGTATTTGTTTTTGAAAGTTGACTCGAAGAATAGATTTAGGAATTGGGGAAATGAAACTGAGAGTGAGTGGCTTAGGAGATTGCTGTCTCAGGTTTGGATCAAGACCTGGCTTGTCTGAAGCAGCTATGAGAACATGGCCTTGGATTTTCTTTTTGTCTTTTACATTCCTTTGCATCCTTCTTTCTGATTTTCTCTTCCCTGCACTCCCACACGCTTCCTAATTTCCTCTCCATCCTCCCAGTGTAACTCTCAATAGGAATATGTAGTGAGCAATGAAGAAATCTGCATAATCAAAAAAGGTAGATTCCACTTTCCTCATGATTACTAAGTCTGTGAGCACTTAAGTATCTTTTTAATACTCAGTCGATGCTCAGAACATAGAAAATCATTTTTGCTTAAAGAATAAGTGGATGACGATTTAGCTCATCCTCAGATCACCAGATGATTATCGCTTTTCTTGTCTCAAGATAAAACCAGAATTTGGAACTATGCTTGCCAGATCTTTAAACATCCTCCCATGTTCCCAGAGATTGTTCTTGAGATTTTATCTTTCTCACTGTTCTATGAAATGCAGATTTAACCAAGTCACTATTTCACTTAGTGTCTTCAAGTATTGCAAAATTTCTCTTTTTAAAGCAAAACAGAATCTATGCAAAGCACTGTGGTGCATTTGAATTGGAAGTCTGTCTTATAAACCAGTGTTCCTGTCCCTGTAATTCAAGGTCTAAGACAGTGGTTTTATTCACCCAGGCCTGTAAACAATGATCTATCTACCCATGTTAGTAATATTAAGTTAAATTTATGCGGGTAGGTTTTCAGCATATTTTCCACTCAGAGCTGCATTCTTCTGCCACAGCCTGCATATGCACAACAGCTTTAGTTATAAATGTGTCCCAGTGAACCAGCACTCTAGATGCTAGAAATGAAATGTATGGTCCTTCTTAGAAAACTTTGACATGAATTCCACCAATCACTATGACACGTGGCTGAGAAACTCCATTTGGCTTTGCCTCGGGTGTTTTATCATTCTAAAGTGAATGGGTAGTGCAGGGGAGGACTTCTGATCAGGGAGTTTTGGTAGAAGGATGAGTGGATCGTAGACAGGCAAACACATTCTAGACTAACAGGAGCAGAGAGCCCAGATCACTCGGCAGGTGTGGACATGATCACTTTATACCTTCTACCTATTACACATTCAACCTCTACCTACAACTCCAGGCAGATCCTAGCAGTTACTGTCCCCATGGCAATGCTTACATACAGATCCTCTGGACTTACCTACTGTTGAGACTTGTGGCCCTGGTCAGTTGGACTGACCTCCCAACCAGCATTCCTTATGGTTGATTCCAGTAGCCTCAAGCCACAAGTCTGTCTCATCAGCAGGCAACCCATGTTGCCGTGGCCCTACTCCATGCTGTCTTATAGGGTTATGGGATCCAAGTGTGATCTAGTATGTGACATTGGTGGCCATGGGACCACTCATTCCATTTGTCCCCAGACTGTTAGGGTTGTCTAATCAGGGAAAGAAAAGGTAGGAAAGTGTTCAGACATTGCATAGACTTTGCGTAGGTGCTCCTGTAATTCCAACTACCACTGATTGAGGGCACTATTACGCACAACCTGGGCTATCACCAAGACACATACCTCTGCTGGGACAAAAAGGATCATCTTTTGTCTCTGTTGCCACTGCCATCAGTTACAGTAAGATTTAGGGAAGCTGTACTTACCATCTAAGTAGGACTGAAGTCAAAATCACTTACAAACCTAACATCCAGTGACACTGCTACAGAAAAAAGCTTTTACCTCAGAAGGTACTCTTCAAAAGGGGTGGAGACAACTGATCTTTCAGGACAATATTAATGTAAGGATTCAAGAAATATGAGTGGGCAAAGTCCTGTGATGTCCCAAGGATCACAATAACTACTAGTATTTGACTTCAAAGAAAGGAGATTGAAAAGATGCCTGGTAAAGAATTCAAAAGAATCATCGTAAGGATGCTCAAAGAGATACAAGAGAATATAGACAGAAAACTTGAAAATCAGTCCTACATAGACTTTTTTTAAAGACTTATTTTTAATTTTTAATTACAAAGTCAGATGTACAGAGAGGAGGAGAGACAGAGGGGAAGATCTTCCGTCCAATGATGCACTCCCCAAGTTAGCCGCAACGGCCGGTGCTATGCCGATCTGAAGCCGGGAACCAGGAACCTTTTCCAGGTCTCCCACGCAGGTGCAGGGTCCCAAGCTTTGGGCTGTCCTCGACTGCTTTCCCAAGCCACAAGCAGGGAGCTGGATGGAAAGTGGAGCAGCCAGGATTAGAACCAGTGCCCATATGGTATCCCGGGGCGTTCAAGGCTAGGACTTGAGCTGCTAGGCCATGGCGCTGGGCCCATACATAGACTTATAAAGTTCATGTTTCTTCTCACTGTATCTCAATTTGAAATATTGGCATTTGAAGTTTTTATGTGTTTATAACAAACTAGATGGTAACACTTGTCTTGAATTAGGATCCTCAGAAAGGGGACTCTGAAATAGAGGTTACTGTGCAGGACGTTCACTGGGAAACATCCTCAGGATCAGTGTCTTTCATGGGTGAGAAGAGTGGGACTGGCAGCAGCAATTGCACCTGCCAGAATCCCCAGCCTGCGCTTGGAATGGGCATCAGAGTTGACCTCTCGCTGACTCCCTTTGACTAATGGCTTGATCTATGGAGTACTTGAGACGTGAGCTGCCAGCACTCTGTACCACTGGAGCAAGGAAGGAGGCCTCAGGCCTTGTGGGAGTGCCCACGACAAGATGGCTTCCACAGCAAGCATCCCCTCATGCTTCTCCCACATGAGCCTATTTATTCTGGATGTTTTGATGGCCTCATTCTGAGAGAGAGAGAGAAAGCAGACAGAACAATGCGTCTCATGTTTTTCTTTTGGATTTCTGTCTTTTTGTTTAAGATGCTAGGGTTACAGAATTTTCTTTTAAAACCACTGAACTGGACTTGTTTTCAACTAATGATCATAGTTTGGGTCAAGGCCAAGAATCCTAGCAGGAGACAAATGGCACACTCGAAGGGGGATATGCAAGAAGAGTTTAATGAAGGGACGATTTAGAAATATATGTGTAAAGTTAAGGGAAACTAACAATGAGTGATGAAACCCTCGGGGGGCAACAGTGGGAAACCATTACTGCCACTGAGCTTGAAGGGCAAGGAGAGGGAAAGGTTACAGGAACTAGAGAGAGCTTTATTCTGACAAGAGCTCTGCTCTTTGCGAGAGGAATACAACCGCTAATAGTCCAGCAGAGAGGAAGCTGGCACAATATGGACACATCCTGACCTCACTCTCCTACCACCCATGGGCTGAACGTACCTAATGGCAGAAGGTGAGAGAGCCTATAGAAGCAGTCCGTGTGAGCCATGATCTTGGGCACAGACTGGAGTGGAGTAGGGTAGATGCAAAGCCACACATGCAAGGTGTCTCCTTATAACCTTATGCAATTCCCATTGTTGTTTAAATTTTTACCAACTAATTTGAATTTGGGACTTTTCTACTATTAAGCTGGCTTCTAGATTATATCATACTCATCTACTTTCATTCTTGTCTCCTACACACACCATTCTTTCCAGTGATCAAAATGCTGTTTTAAAAACCCAGTTTGTGTCCTGATACTTAGCTGGTGAAAAATTCCTCAGTGTCTACACAATGTTCTTGATGATACAGTCCAATTCTTTTCATATCACCCATGGGGCCCCTAGCCTGATCCTATGCGCACCTAACCCCCAACCTGAACCAAACCAGGCACCCCCTTGTTCTTAGGAAGTATTACTCTGCTTTCAGTGATCCAACAATCCATAGTCTCTTCGACTCCTGTTCTACTGTTCTTCCTGCATAGGACACACATTGTCTATCAAACCTTTCCTGGTCCTTCTCATCCCGGTTCAGAGATCTACCTTTGCTGTAAAACTCGTCCAATTCTCCTTCCTTTCTGAGTGAGCAGAGTTCTGGCAAATGTTCTCCTGATGTCTTCTTCACTGCAGTCTTCTGGTTTTGTGGCTTCATAGAGTTCTTTCCTGTGCATCTGCCCTTAGGTGGCTGGTTCTGAGAGAGCACAAACTAGCATGCTGTCTTCTAGTTTCTGGCAGGTGCTCAGGAAATACTCTCCTGAATGAAGGTCTGAGTCAGTGAATGAACTGAGATGGTTGGGAAGTGTGACAGACTCACCTGCTCAAATTCCTTGAAATATGTATTTCAGCATTGCCAAAAGGTGACTGTTTCTAAAGCTGAATTCAACAATGCTCTTGATCTTTCATCAGAAATCTGATTTTCAACTGTTGATCCCTAATCAGTATTTGCTTTAAAATATACAGTCCAAAGAAAGCATTATATTGGCTATATTCAACCTAGGGACCTTTAAAAAACAAACTTATAGTGTCCCTCAGCTTCATAGAAGGTGAAATTTTACATCTAAGGTTTAGTTCTCTGTTTATGACTTTTTCCCCTCATACTATTGTTAATCTCTGGGTTAACTTAAGCTTATTTGTAATCAATGAATTATCTACATTATTATACACTTAAATATTTTAAAGAGAACATTTTGGCAGAGGACATGATCTATTGTGAAGCCAAACATCCCCTACTGGAAATAGGAATGTGTGGAACTGGCACTATGGTATAACAAGCCACTGCTTGCAAATGTGTTATTCCATATGGGCATCATTCCAAATTTAGGTTGCTCAGCTTCTGATTCATCACCCTACTAATGACCTGAGAAAAGCAGCAAAAGATGAACAATATACTTTGGCCCTGCCACCCACATAGGAGACCCAGATGAAACTTGGCTGCTGATTTTGTTGTGGCCACTTGGGGAGTGACCAAGAAGATGGAAAATCTTTCTCTCTCTCTCTCAGTCTCCCTCTTCTCCCACCTTAGTCTGTTACTCTTTCCATTAAATAAGTAAATCTTTGAAAAAAACCTAAAAATGCAATGTATGAATTTGTAAACACTGGGCTATCTGACCTTTTGAATTATTACTCAGCTCCAACCATTGCAGCTACTTGTGGAGTGAACCAGTGGATGGAGGATCTTTCTCTCTGTCTTTCCTTCTCTCCCTAAATCTGATTTACCTTTCTAATAAAAAGAATAAATTTCTACAACTTGCTTATAGATGACTTTAACTTAACAAAGAGCAATGATGAAAATATTTTTAATAATGTAGTTATTTGGAAACTGAAATCAGGATCAGAATGGACAGGACTTGAGCCCACACACTGTGAAATGTAGGCTTCCCAGGTGGTGACAAGTGGTGACTTAACTATTCACAAATACCCAGCCCTGATTCTTCTAATTATAATCCCTTAGATTGATATTTTCAGTAGAAATCTTTTTAAGAATACATTTATTCATTTTTCCTTCAACATGGAACATTACAATCCTAAATGATTTGGTGTCTGGCACTTGACATATTCATATTTGGTAAGTGGATGTGTTATCTCTTTTTGCTAACTGGTTTTGTGACATATTGGTTAAGGCAAATAACAAGTATTTGTGAGTCATTATTTTTGAATGTTAATTTAATCATCTGCAAAGTGCTCACTATAGACAGGTGAGGAAAGGTGAGAAGAAATAAGAGCTCTAATACCAAAATTCTCTTGTTGATTTCCTGATTCACATTTCAGTGCTGAAAAAAGTTGTGAACTGATTTCTTTGATATTTTTTCTTGAAACTATTACCAACAATTGTTAGAGGAATCACAAAATTTTTATTCTCAATATAGAAACATGCATTCGTGCTTTATCTACTGATAAACAGGCAAATTGCACAATAGAGAAAACAAGAATAAGTGGAAGTAGCAGTGATGTGCAATCTGTCTTTTTGGATCTAAAACAATTAGTATAATGAGAAAATTTAGCACTGGAGATTAAATAATTTAACCTGAGTTAATTGCTGGCAGATTTGATCTGGTGAGCCACCAGGTGGCCTCTTGTCTACCAACAGACATTAATAGCTGCTCTGCCCTACTGAATAAAGTACAAATTTGACTTTTGAGTAGTAGAATGCTTTTCCTCAGCAGATTTCAAAACTCTTCCAACATTTTGCTGCTTTTCTCTGCTTCCTGTCCATTGCTAACATGGTAACACAGGGAACTTAATCGATGCACCTGACTTATCACTGTTAACGTAGGAGCTACAGGCTGTCTTTCTCCCCGTTGCCCTCCTCATATCCACTCAGGAACACATTGACTCATGAAATATGTTGACTTTGATACAACCATTCATGAGATGGAGATTCCACTGTCTTTTTATTTGGGAGCCCCAGGCATCCCTTTTCCCCTTTCCTGCTTTCTCTGTGTCCGTCTTTATAGGATTCCTTTCAAAGACATTGCCATTAGTATGCATCCTGGGCCACCATGTTTCAGATGCTCTCTGGTCTCAAGAATTGTGGCGATTGCAGATGAGATCCCGTGTGAGAATTCAAGATGTAGCCTTGCTTTTCTCAGTGTTGACCCCATTCTTATTCAGTCTCTAGGAAGCTGAAAACAAAAAGCATCTCTTAATTATGCAATGCATTAGAGAAATGAAAGCATTATGCAGTGTTAATGTTGAAGAATGCATATACTAAATAACTCTGCTGAGATTTATGGCAAATTAGGACTATGAAATCATTTTTATACTACCAGCTTCCTCTACATTTTCAGGCTTTTTGGTACTATTACATCAATTAGATGAATACAGAATAGATATTAAGTGCCAGACATGGTGAGAGAAGCCAGAAAGAAGAAAGTGGAAGACCTGAAAATTTAGTGGGTCATTTCTGCCTGAAATTCATGTTTTAGCTTCCTAACTAAATTTATCAGAGGAAAAACCCAAAACCTTGAGCCAAGATTATGTCAGGTTTTGCATATAGAAACAATAAGTGAAAGCCAACACCAGTATTTCACATGCATTAGTTTTATATGCATTTTGGCTTTCCACTTATTCAAAGGCTAATATTGGTTTAAGCTTTTTATGAGACTGAGGAATTTGAATTCTTCTTTTTTTTTAAAGATTTTATTTTTATTACAAAGTCAGATATACAGAGGAGGAGAGACAGAGAGGAAGATCTTCCATCTGATGTTTCACTCCCCAAGTGAGCCGCAACGGGCCGGTGCGCGCCAATCCAGTGCTGGGAACCAGGAACCTCTTCCGGGTCTCCCACGCGGGTGCAGGGTCCCAAGGCTTTGGGCCATCCTCGACTCTTTCCCAGGCCACAAACAGGGAGCTGGATGGGAAGTGGAGCTGCCGGGATTAGAACCGGCGCCCATATGGGATCCCGGGGCGTTCAAGGCGAGGACTTTAGCCACTAGGCCATGCCGCCGGGCCCCAGAATTTGAATTCTTGGCTTTCTCAGTTCTGTACTTAACCAATTTGCTTAGCTTTAGACCTGGATACTAAACAAATCAACTACATAGGCTGAACACAGCCCTTTGCTTCCCCTCCTCCCTTTTGTTTACTTGGCCTTGTGTTCCTATAGGCTGGTACGACTTCCTTATCCCCTGCTTCCTTTTGCGTTCAACATTCAACACCTTAGGAAAAGGTTGGAAGAAGAAAAGAGAAATAGGCTGTAATATTTGTTCTTTCTCCCTCTTGAGGTTGTTTGGCCTGCGTTTTCTTTTAATTTTTCTTGAGGAAAATGTCTCTTTTTATGTCTTTCATTTTAAGGGATGGTAATTCTTGAGTCCTCCATTTTTAGGGTAACATTTATGTAAATAGTTTCTGTAAAGAAGTTCTCTTCTAGTACCCTAATTTGAGTATATTTCCGATTTCTATTGAACCTGTTGACACAGCATCTCACCAAACTTAGATTTCGGTGGTTATTGGATATTGTATCTGGCTTGGATTTAATATCATTAAATATTTTCATCTGAGCAATGCAAATCATGTGATAGATTAGGAAAGTTTTTATCAGTCTAGAATCACTCATTAACAGGTCAGCTATAAAATATTCAAGACAAAATAGTCATGAAGCCAGAGCTTAACATAGTTTGAGAAAAATAAAATGCTATGAAATATTGGTGATTTGCTTCTAATTTGGGGTGGAAATTACTAGGGAAAGGCTGGGCCTGGATCTCAGAAGAAGATAAATATTTGTGACTAGGAGCATGATGTTAACCAGTGACAAAAGACAAAAATGGGTACTCTAATGAGATCACAGAAAATTAATAAACTCCATTCAAATCTGGCCAATTTGAACAGCAGGATTTTGAAAACTTTCCTGCAAATGAACTGCTTCTAAAAGCTGTACTTTTCCATGTTTGTTCTAGTTAATATAGCTAACATCCCTTAACATTGCATGCTAGACAGAAATATGAAGGCTCTGAGAGGCAGTGAGAAGGAAACCCACTTAGTGGCTTTAGAACCAGGCATGATACGGGTGCAGGTACCCAGAGATTCCTTTTTATCTGATATATTTCAGATTTATTGATAAAGAACCCAGGAAAGCAGAAACACCAATAAATAGAACAAAACTGTGCCCCAACAAAATCTTTTCTCTCCTGCCAGCATACAAGGAAAGAGGAGGCTGTTAAACTCAAAATAATTTTTACAAAATAATTGCTCTACTTCGGCCACAGACAAATCCTGCATTCCTCTCCTGCCCTGCCTTTCCCTTCTGCAGTAGTGAAGAATCCTTCACCAGCAATCCCAGCAGAATAAAAAATAAAAACATGAATTTCTTCTCCAACCTGGCAACAGGATGCCTGCCAAAACAGAGGTGTCAACTGTTATCCATATCTTACAATGCAGTATCCAATCTGTCAAGGTTTCAATCAAAATCACCACTCATCATAGAGTACACCATCCATCAAGAAGGGCCAGTATGAGGATGGAATTGTGCCATGCTTGCTGCTCTGGGCACCTCAGAGCAGAGTGCCAGTTCTAGTCCCTCTTACTCTACTTTCAATCCAGCTTCCTGCTATCATGCAAGGAAAAGAAACCAAAGATGACCCAAGAACTTCTGTTCTTTCTATCCATGTGGGAGACCTGGATGGAGTTCTGGGCTCAAGAGTTTAGCCTGGATCGGCCCTGGCAGTGCAGTCACTTGGGGAGTGAACCAGTGTGCGGGAGATCTCTTCTTCTATCTCTTGTTTCCTCTATGACTCTGCCTTTCAAGTAAACAAATACATCTTTAGAAAAAAGATGAATCTTTATAGCTCAGCACAAAGGCTTACTTCTGTCCAAGGTGTTATTATTTGCTAAGTGTTCATTCCTTTTCACTGTTGAATGGTATTCCTTAATACGGATACTCAACATTTTGTTTAAAAATTAACCTGCACAGGAATAATTTTTCTTTATTGATTTTATCTATTATTCGTTAATTTCTTCATCCTGCTTCAGCCTTGGGTTTAATTTGCACTTTTTTATTTTCGTCAGATGGAGGACTATTAATTTGAAGCATTTCATATTTTCTCATCCCATGGATGAATCAGAAGTGTGTTTTTCATTTCACAAGTGTTCAGAATGTTGTCTGTATTATTCATTTCTAGCCTTAGAACACAGCTTTTTACAATTTCAATTCTTTTGTGTTTACTGGGATTTATTTTATGATCCTGCTTGAGGTCTGTGATATGTTGTGAGTGATGCAATAGAATATGTATTTTGCTGTAATTGAGTGGAGTGATCTATATTAATTAGATCCTTTAGTTCAGTGTTGTTGATGATATGTGTTTCCTAATTTTATGTGTAATTGTTCTATTAATTAGTAAGAGAGGGATATTGAAATCTTCAGCAGTAATTGTTTAGTTCATCTTTGAATTCTACTGGTTTCTGAGAAAGATTTACTTTTGCTTATTAGAAAGGCAGGGAGAGGGCAGGGATGAGAAAGAAAGAAGGAGACATTTTGAGGACTCTTCACCCAGTTATGTCTTGGAGAATGGAATAAAGAATGAGTGAGTGCTTCTGTTGTTTGTTTTTGATAATGATAATATCCTGAAAGTATGCAGTAGCAATGGTTGTACAATTCCATAACGATACTAAAAATTACCAAATTACACACTTATACTAGTGTGGATTTTATATTAAATACTAATAAAAGTGATTCAAAAAATAAAAGTAAAATGAATCAGAACTGTTATATTAGCATCAGAAGCAGATTTTTAATCAGAAAAAAACGCCTAGGGGTAGAGAGAGATTATTTCAAAATGCAAATCCTTAAAGAGATAGAGAGGGAAGTCTTCTGTCTGCTAGTGTACTCTCCAAATATTCCTTAAAGAAAATTTGCTAAATGAATTTCTTTCTTATATTTCTAGGACCATGCATGTTTATCACTTATAAATGTCTATTTATGACTACTCAGATATGAGTTTATGCTTAAAAACAGACAGCATCAAAAAAATCTCATAAATTTTAGTTTGTCCACGTTTCACCTTGGCGTCTCATGACAAGTCAGTTACAGTCTGAGCGCTCTCAGCTGTATTTTGTATCTACTAACTTGTTAGGTGAGCAGCTGACAATACCTGGCCTGATTTTGCCCCTTGAATTCTTGAGAAGATCAAGTGATACATTATCATGACTTGCACATAGCAAGTTCTCACTGTCTACGGCTGGATTAATTGAATTGAATCATAGATAAAGGCCATGTGTAAATTATTAAGAGATGTACATGATACAGTGGTGCTATGTCTGTGTCTGGGTGGGTAATGCATCCAGACAGAGTAAGGCTTTCCAAAACTGAGGTCAGTAAACAATGCTGCCTTGGCTGACATCAGTTGGGAGTGCATTTCTCAGTTGCACACTGGTCCGTGTCATCCACAGGTTGGGGGCTCCTGACAGCCAGGCTGTCTATTATAGTGGATGCTTTAACTCCAAGATCTCCTTCAGTAAGAAGGCACACTCACACTGCTATTAAGTGTTGTTGCCAGTAGCTGACATTTATCTTTGGCACCAGAGAATTCTCAGCAAAGCAGGCTATTCTCACCTGGAAATTTATTCCCAGCCCTGGGAGCTACCCACAGCAAAGACCTGATGCTAGCAGCCACAAAAAGCTACCTTACTTCACATGGGACCGATTGTATAGTGCAATTTATGCCACAGAGCTGCTGGTAGGATCAGGTTAAAGCTAAGTTCCAGTCAAGACCACATCCTTGTTCAACCTTTTCTCTACCCTTGTCTTCTCTTCTTCCTAGCGCCCTTTGTCTGGAGAGACCCCATCCATCAGTCACATACTCCTGAATCCCTGACCCAGAATCTGCTCAATTTGAATTTATACAGAGACCAGTAAAGTGAACTAGGATTTGGGGACAAATTAGGTATAAAAGAGAGGGTGACCAGATAAAATACAGGATGTGCATTTAAGTTTGAATTTCAGAAAAACAATGTTTTTTTGTGTGTGTATGTATAGTATTACATGGAACATGCTTAAAATAAAAACAACCATTCAGTAATTCTGAAATTCAAATTCAACTGGGCGTCTTTTATTTTTTCATGGCTAAATGTGGGGTAACAGTGAAGTTGCTTGGCTCCTGAAACTTGTAGTTCTAGCAATTGGGCATTTAGCCTCACAGTTAACTCATCAGTTGGGATGAGTACGTCAAGGTGGCCATGTTCTTGCCTCCAGCTTCCTGCTCATGCAGACCCTGGGAGGCAGCAGTGATGGCTGAAGCATATGTGTCCCCACCTTCTACAAAGGTGACCTGGATTGAGTGAGAACTCCTAGCTGCAACCATTGTGGGCCTTGGGGGAGTGAATCAGTGGATGAAAGTTTCTTTTTTTCTTTCTTCTCTTATCTCTGCCTCTCAGATAAATAAATAAATATCATTTTTTAAAGTGTGGTCCTTAGACCTTCAGTGCCATTTGGGGGTTGGGAATGATGAGGCTCAGGCTTTAGCTCACACCTTGCTGCATTATGATCTGCCTCAGAGCAGAGTCCCCCAGGTGGTGCTCCTTGACCTGCTAGGACCTGTAGGGCCAGGTGCCCTCAGTACCCACCAGTTCTTACCAATGCAGCACATGTAAGTCTAAGTTGTTCAGAGAGTTTAAGGATGCTGGATTCTGTCTCCTGTGACCAACTTCGATATGTACAGTAAGTGTGATTAATTACAGCACAGAAACCTGCTGCTTCAGCTAGAAGACAATGATTGAAGAGTGTTTTCTTAAACTATTTTATCTATTTTAAAGGTAGAGTTACAAAGAAAAAGCTAGGTGGAAAGAGATCTTCACTCTGCTGGTTCACTCCCTAAGTGGCGACAACAGTTAGGGCTAGGTCAGACCAAAGCCAGCAGCCAGGTACTTCATCCAGGTTTTCAACGTGGGTGCTCGAGCTCAGGGACTTGAGCCATCCTCTACCGTTTTCCCAGCCACATTGACAAGGAGCTGGATTGAAAGTGCAGCAGTCAGGATTTGAACCAGTGCTCATTGCATTACATTACTGGTAGTGCTTAAACCCACAACACTGGCTCCAACGGGAGACCTTGAGGGAACCCTTTTAATCTTTGAGGTCCTATTCATTACACTGTTTAGGAAGCCCACCCATACAACATGGAACTCAAATTTGATGAAAAAAGTGCTGCCATTTAGCTAGATAGGAGGAAATTAGAAGCCAACATCCAGAAAATCAGTGAACAAGTAGAGCAGCTACATCGGTACAGCCAACAGGAGCCAACAGCAGCTCAATGTGGACCACTAGAAAGGTCCAAAGAACTAGAACTTCTTTCTTTTCTCATTTGGTTTCTTGAGACTCATTAAGTTGCTGCTAATATTTAGAACTTGCTAGTTTTTTTAAGATTTATTTATTTTTATTGGTAAGGCGGATATACAGAGGAGGATAGACAGAGAGGAAGATCTTCCATCCCATGATTCATTCCCCAAGTGATCGCAACAGCTAGAGCTGAGCCAATCTGAAGCCAGGAGTCAGGAGCTCTTCTGGGTCTCCCACACAGGTGCAAGGTCCCAAGAATTCAGGCCATCCTTGACTGCTTTCCCAGGCCACAAGCAGGGAGCTGGTTGGGAAGCGGGGCCACCGGGATTAGAACCGGCGACCATATGGGATCCTGGCACATGCAAGGCAAGGACCTCAACCCCTGTGCTATTGTGCTGGGCCACAGAACGTGCTAGTTTAATCTGCTTGTTATGTTTGTGCCTTCTAGACTGTGACAGTTTCACATGATAAGATGGCCACACAAGTGTTTCAGTCGGTATCTGATGCTCATGGCTTGATATGCATATGTTAGATAGCATATTTGAGAATGCTGTTCCCCCCATGGTAAGCTAGGCCCAGCAGGAAACAGCTCCAAAAGATGATATCTCCCTCTAAATCTTTTTTCCTACTTTAAAAATTTTAATGTTTAATCAGTATTTAACAGATTCAGTGTGATTTGTAGATATAATTCAAAGAACATGGTGACATTTCCCTCTTTCCTCTGTTCCATCCTCTCCCCTCCCTTTGTAAAAAACTTTTGAGGTAATATATTTTAGATCTACATTACAATAAAAGGCTTAATACTCACAGAATAAGAAATTCTACAAGTAAAAAGCAAACATACCTTCGTTTAGTGAAAATTTAGACAATGGTTTATAGACTGTGTTTGAATAAAAAAATGATCATTTCACCTATAAATTGCCAAGTAATTGTGGATCACTATAACTGTGGTAATATAGCATTCCTAACCACTGGCTTGACAAGGGTGTAAAATGAAAGTTTACAAAACTGTTTTTGTGGTGAGAAAAATGCACACAGACATTTTTTTCCTTTTTAATTTGTATTTAAATTTTACCTTCCACTTTCGAGGGAGAAAATGTGTTATTCATCTTTTTCAGTCTGGCCTATCATTCAACATGATATCCTCCAGCTGGGTCTATTTTGCTCCACATGCTGGAATCTCATTTTTTTTAAATAGCTGAATAACATTCAGCTATCGATGGTTGGTCTGAGATATTAATCCTTTGTGGGAGAAGAGTTGGAAAAATTTTTTTCTCATTCTATTGGTCTCTTCACTCTGTGCATTCTTTGCTTTGCCAAGCAGAAGCTTCCTGAGCTTGCTATAATCCCGTTTGTTTTAGTTTGCATCTGCTGCCTGTGATCTTGGGTTCTTAAACAAGAAGAGATTCCTGGGGCTGACCCTCTTCTGGGTCTCCCGCATGGGTAACAGAGTCTCAAGGCTTTGGACCATCTTCCACTGCTTTCCCAAACCATAAGGAGGGAGCTGGATAGGAAGTAGAGGAGCTGGGACACAAACTGGCTTCCATATGGGATCCCAGCAGTTGCACCACGGGGATTTAGGCGTTGAGCCATTGTGCTGTGCCCAGGTTAATGTTTAAGTGGGGGTTCTTTTGTTCCTAGCACTGAATGGTGACGCTTTTGTGACTCTTCCCAGAGTCTGCAGAAGGAACCTTCTGACCCCATCACTTCTCGTTTCTCTCAAACCATCAATGTTCTTCATGTTCTACATGAGCTATCAACACAGAGTGACTTTTTAGAGATTTCATAATTTATTTGAAAGACAGAGTGAGAGGCAGAGAGAATCTTCTGTCTGCTGCTCCATTCCTGAAATGGCAACAGGAGCCAAGTGTGAGCCAGGAACTCCATTCTGGTCTCCTGCCTGGGTTGTAGGGACCCAGGTAATTGGGCCATCTTCCCTTTTTTTTTCCCAGAAGCAATAACAGGGAGCTGTATAAATAGATAGTGGAGCATCTGGGACTCAAAGCAGTGCTCTTGTATGGGATGCCAGCATCACAACAGGAACCTTGACCCCTGCATCATAACACCAGTCCCAGAATCTAACTTTCATACTCACCTCGTCCTTTGAAGGAACAAGCTATAAGGACCGTTCTCATTCTTCAAAACAGGGACTTGGTGATATCCTGACTTAAGTCCTAAGAACTCAGAATTTGGCATGTTAATATGGTAGCACCTTTGTCATATTGACTTTAGCAAATTATGTATACACGGATATGTATACTTGCATTTATGCTTGCATAAGCTGTGAATGCAGCCAGGGACTCACATCAATGGACAAACCATGGAGGCCTATCAATATCTCCGGTCCAAATGCACCTGGAAACTCAGAATCCCTTCAATACGAGGCAGTCAGGACGACATAGTACCTGAAGTTAATGGCATTAACCGATGGATTTGGTAAATTTCTTTTGATAATGCCTATCTCTGGCTTGTTTGAAAGAAGAGGCTGTGTTTGTAAAAATTGCCATTAAATGGTCTTTAGTTGCAGAGTAAACTACATCCTTAACTGTTACTTTCACAGAGCAGGGATTGTCAAAAGGTTCATGGGAAACTCAGTGCTTTTCAATTCCCTTTCCTATAAATTTTTGAAATGCCCTCATATTTCTTCAAAATCTAACTCTTAACATTTACAAGAAATTTCCTTCTATCACTTAATAGGTCCATGGTTGCTAAGTTTTTAAATTTTAAATTAAATGGAATAAAATGTATCCTAATGGCAATGACATCAAGTTGATGAGGAAAATGATAGTATCTTCATTAACCATTCTTTTCCCCAGCACCTAAGCTTTCTTTTGGCAATGGCAATGGTGAAGAAGAATAGGGAGTGGGTATATGGTGCAGTGGGGAACTCCACACATGCGGTGCCTGCATCCCATATCAGAATACCTGATTCATGTGCTGGCCACTCTACTTCAGATATAGTTTCCTGCTGATACTCATCCTGGTAGGCAGCAGATAATGGCTCAAGTATTTGTGTCCCTGCCATCCATGTGGGAGGCCTGGATGAGTTCTGAGCACCTGACTTTGAAGTGGCCCAGCCCTGGCTGTTGCAGGGATTTGGGGAGAGAAGCTCTCTCTCCCTTCCTCTGTCTCTCTCCATTTCTGCCTTTTATGTAAAGTGGAAGTAAATTAAATGTAAAAAAATATATATATTTAGTTAAAAATTAATCCCATTTGAAAAATAGCACTGAAGTTGTATAATAAAAGGATATTGTAAAATATCTTAAATATCTTGTCCAGTTAATAGATTTGCGTGTCCAGAAAACATTTTGTCTTATATATTGCTGTAAGTAGTTTCTTTATCTCTCTCATTGTATCTTGATTTATAAGAGTCCTGTAGCATCAGCCAGGGACTTTTCTTCTTTTATAGGACTGTTGTACTTATTTTGCACAGCGAATACACACAAGTGAATATTATCAACCTTCATGTATTTTGGCAATAAATGCACCATTCGGGGACAAGTTAGAAATGCTGGTATCTTTTTTGCCTAAGTGACTCAAAAGAGATAGCAAAGCTTCCAGAAGAGCTTAGCTCAATTGCAGATAAAAGTCAGGCTTACCCACTCACCAATGAAAAAATATGGATACTCTGGGAATGTTTTGTGATCACAATATGTGAAACTATTTCTTACCCTCACTTTTCCCCTGTGAAAATTAGATATAGCTTGCACATTTGTGTTAGGGTAAGGCAAAAGTAAACTCATATTTCTAGAATATGACAACAAATGGAGCACAGGAAGTGTCCCTCCTTGGAATTTATCTTCATTTCTGCATTTTTTTTGCTCCCTCTGCCTGTGAAAGCTGCATTGTAATATGTGGATGTGGACATTCTACAGACCCTGACTGATGGAGGACGTATGGATATGTAAACGTGACCGTAACCGAGACAGAGATCATCTCTGCTTTCAGGAGGCTGACATGGCTATAGGGAGATGGTCAAAGAAAAAGGTCATCGAGCAAAATAGCTGCAGATTTTGCTAAGTACAAAAAGAGAAACTGTAGCTTTAAATGAAGTGTACTAAAGATACTGCCGTCCAGAAAAGAGGTTAATTTAGTTTGGATATAAGGCAATGGGCAGGATAAAGAGTGGGTCAGAAACAGTTAATAGCAAGTAATGAAGTAGGAGCGCAAGTGAAGATGGAATGGAATGTGGCTGGCTCTGATGTCCCTGGCTCCCTAGGAAATGACATAAGAGAGAGAGCAGAAACCGTAAAGTAGAAGGTCTGGGTTTAGTGGGTTTGAGTTTGTTCTAAGTGCAACGGGAAGCCATTGGGGGCTTTTAAGCTAGATCAACATAATTGGATTATTTTCACTTTGTGGGAGATAGCTTAGAGGTCAAGGATAGAAAGATCATCTTTAAGAAATCTTTTCAGTAATGTTATATTGGGACTCTTAATTGACTGGGATGATATTCTACCAGCTCTAACTTTGGACCAGAAATGGTCTCCCCAAGAAACTGTTCAACCCATCTGGACAATAAGTAGCTGGACTCTATGTTTGGTATATGTTTGCAAGGAAAGAATCTTGATTGAATTTGAACTGTAATACTGCACCAAGGTGGAGGAATCCACCAGGGGGGAGGGGCGTGGGGAGGGGTGGGGGGATTCCCAGAGCCTATGAAACTGTCACATAATGCATAATAATTAATAAAAAAAGTAAAATAAAAAATTTAAAAATTTATATCAAAAAATAAAGTTAATAGAAATTAAAAGAAAAAGAAATCTTTTCAGGACACAAGATAATTAGAAATGATAGAGCCCAGGATGGAGCTACAAGCGACAAGTTTGTGACTAATAGATTTGTTGCAAGAGAGAATTGGCAGAAGTTGTTGCTGGCTTGGAAGTGGGAAAAAGGCCAAGGCAGAAAGCAAAGATGATACCTGTGCTTATGGCCTGAGTATCCAATGGGATCACGAAGACTTTTACTACCCTAAGCAGACAGCTTTCCATCTCACATCTGCATGAGGAACATGACAATTGTTCCCACATGTTTGTGTGTGCAGTGACCCTGACACAACTCCCGAAAGAGCTGCCTTTCATCTCCTGCTACTGTTTCTCTTGCATCGTAATAGATGATGACTGTTGTAGGACTTAGTCTACAGATAGTGTTCATAAAAAAACACTGCTAAAAAATAATCTGAAGGGAAAACTTTTTGAAAAAAAAATTGTCAAATACACCCAGTGAATGTGACAATAACCTTTATCATGGAAAAATAAATGCAAGTGTTGACGTAGTGTTTTTTTAAGTACCCATTGTGTTTTTTATAATTCTCTCTAAAGAGCTGGTAGGATGATAGCAAGTGGCCACTCAAATATATTCGTAAAATATACTACCAGAGATTTCTGTTTTGCACAGGTCAGTGAAGAGCCATCTCTGCCAAATGGATGTATCTAACTTCTTCAATGTTTAAAGCTAAAAAGAGGACATGCCTGCTAAGGCTTCGATCAGCCCTTGCTAATTCTCATAAGGTGGGCTTTTGAAAGACCCAATTTTCTGCTTTTCTTGATTGTACAAGACATTCATGAATTAATGAAAAAACAACAGCAGTGCCTTTCTGGTGGTAAGCCTCATAGTCTTACCTCTGCATAAATTCTCACAGTTGTCACATCCAAGTACTAACCAGGCCCGACCCTGCTCAGCTTCCGAGATCAGATGAGATCGGGCACGGTCACGGTGGTACTGGACTTTATGCATGGTACTTGCTTGCCATGAAGGAATCATGACTGGATTTGAACTGTAATACTGTAACAATGTGGAGGAATCCACCATGGGGGGAGGGCATGGGGAGGGATTGGGGGAAATCCCAGAACCTGTGAAACTGTGTCATAAAATGAAATGAAATTTTAAAAAAGCTCTCACATTTCAGGATCCAAATCTCATCAAGTGACCCAGAATAAAAACTCATTTCTCTAAATTGTATCATCTGTTGAAGCTTTTTCATGCAAATAAATGGCAAGAGCTTCATCCCCTCTTCCTTTATTGGCTCGGCATGTCATGAATTTGAGCAGAACATCTTCTGTACTCCAATTACATGCATTATCGGGGAAAATCCACTCCTTGCATACATATCATCAGAAGCAGCTCAGAGAAGTACGCTTCTATCATAGGGCCCGTCATGGCTCCTCATCGTAATATTGACAGTTTAATCGTTCTGCTTCGTCCAAGATTAAAAGTTGAATGGTATCCATCTCTTTATAGTTTGGGTGGTGAATCCAATCAGACTCAATGCAGAGTTAAGCACCATATCTAGTAACTAAAGATGGACTCCATTTTTCCAAACATCCTAGGTAATTACCTGCTGTTATGGGGAAACACTTTGTTAATGAGAAAACCCAGGAAAACTGATTTTATGGAAAAAAATAGCATCTATTCATAAAGGGCTAAACAAGAGAAACTACTACGTTCTTCCCTTCAGACGAACTGATAAACCTGACTTGTCACTCACATGCTCCTTAGTCATTGTGTTTGGGCATTTGGTTTATTGGCTGTCAAAAGTGTGATGGCTGTCTTTGAATTGAAACAGCTTTTCAGGGTCTCTTACTGGATCTCAAAATGTGTCAGTAAAGAGAAAGCAGAAACAAACAGATGGAATATAGACATAAAGAAAAACTGCCTTCACTTAAGAACTATTTATTAAAATGATAGTGGAATGTGTTTTGTCTGTGAGGTGGTGAGTCACAGATAGGAAAAATGGGAATGCAGGGAACTGTTGGTAGTTAAGTGATGTGGCAGCTTTCCATCAAGAATATAACAGTGATTCAGAGTGAGGCTCCGTGGGCAGATGTATGTTGTAGTAAACAAATAAAAAGACTTTCTTGACTGCTGTCGCAGCCGGAAGAATCACATGGCTTGGAGGGAACTTACCTATCTTACACTGTCATTCAGGAGTCTGAGATATTTCACCTGTATTTTCATTCATGTTGAGTCAAATGAATGTGAATGAAAACCAGCACACCCTATGGGAAGGCACTGGAATGCTTTGTTGGTACAGCTGCAGAGCAGGGGTGTCAGGCGGAGGAAGCCGTGTTTCAATTTCTTGTGGGCTGGTATAATTTCAGGTTCATGTTGTGTTGTTATTTCATGATCAACATGACATTCCAGCATGTGAGCAGGACTGCACCAGCAAGGATATGCTTGGGTACACAGTGAGAATGAGTTGGATGGGTCTGAAAGACATGAAGCTGGTGGAGCAGTCACACCAGGAATTTTCTGAGAGATGATTGAGGGTGCTCAGTGTCAGTTGCCATACAATTTCTTCTACTTCAACAGCAATATGTATCCCATGCATTGAGATGGAAGCCCTGTGGAACACATTTCTATTGGCTATGTCTGATCATTATTATTGTATGCAATGATCTTGTCAGAAGAGTGAATATCCAAAATACTGTTCTGCAAGGAATTTGTTAAGTAAAGACTACTTTCTTGTAACTGGTGTTAGCAGTAAACATCACAGCTTTGTATTCTCATGCTGTAGAGAAAAAGCAAATAGGTATCTATGCAAATTATTACCGAACAATGGGAACACTTTTTCTCAGGAAAATATATTTTTTGACCTCTTCGGTAGAGCAGCCACCTGCTCTACCTAAGAGGAGAGGCAGAGTTTATAGGATGTAGTATTGAAAATAACAAGCACCTACACAGAGGAAGAGAGAATAGGAGAGTATATTAAAATCCCGTATATTAAAAGGACCCAGCGCGGTAGCCTAGGGCTAATGTCCTTACCCCCCACGCACTGGGATCCCATATGGGTACAGGTTTGTGTCCCGGCAGCCCCGCTTCCCATCCAGCTTCCTGCTTGTGGCCTGGGAAAGCAGTCGAGGACAGCCCAAAGCCTTGGGACCCTGCACCTGTGTGGGAGACCTGGAAGAGACTCCTGGCTCCTGGCTTGGGATTGGTGCAGCTGTAGCTGTTGCAGCCACTTAGGGAGTGAATCAGTGAAAAGGAAGATCTTCTCTGTGTCTCCTCCTCTCTGTATATCTGACTTTCCAATAAAAAAAAGACTTTATAAAAAAAAGTCTGTTCAACTTAAGCATGGCAGAGATCTGTGAAATAATTAGAAGAAATATTAGCTTTCTAATGATTATAATTTGTTTTTAAAAAGCAGTGACTAATTATATATAAACACTTTCTTTGTTCTTTAAGTGTAAAGACATGTTTCATGTAAATATCATAAACATGTTAGATTCATTTTATATAAGTGTATATCTTTATATAAATATACACAGTATTTTGTATTTAAAATATACACTTACATCTACAGACTTAAAGCATAATGCTGAATTTTCCCTTTCTTTTTGTAGTGCTCTTCTTTTTACAAATCGTGTTAAATGGCAACTTCTAACTGTGAATAATACATGCAACCAATTGCCTCTCTCCATGAATGTAAGTAAATAAAGGGATGAGTTAAAGATAGACTTTTAGCTTCTGGTTCATTTTTATAAAGTTCTATGTGTTTTTATTAGAAAGTTAGATTTATGGAGAGAGGAGAGACAGAGAGAATGATCTTTCTTCCACTGGTTCACTCCCCAAGTGACCTCAATGGCCAATCCAAAGCTAGAAGCCAGAAACTTCTTCTGGGTCTCTCACAGGGGTGTAGACTGCCAAGGCTTTGGACCATCCACTGCTGCTTTCCCAGGCCACAAGCAGGGAGCTGGATGGGAAGTAGAGCAGCTGGGACATGAACTGGCTTCCATATGGGATCCTGGTGTGTGCAAAGCGAGGAATTAGCCACTAGGCTATCACGCTGGGCCCCTTCTGGTTCATTTTTGTACACATTTGATAATAATGAACTGAACGATCAAATGTCAGGGTAAAGTGACTTAAACCATGAACACAACTATAGGCCTAACCAGTGGCGCTGCTGCGACGAAAGCCGAGTTGATGACAGGGATGCTTGCCCCGGAAGCAGGGTCTCTGTAGGGCCTGCAAATGCAACAAGGGTTTTTGAAGGAGGGAGTAGGGAAAGAGCGTTGTGACTATGGCGAAGAGACAAACGTATCAACTTTGCAGTTCCATTCCACTCGAGCCCAGAAAAGCTCATTCCAATTATCAGATGCCCACAGTGGCCTGGAAATGTTCTCATTGTTAAAGCACAAAATAGGGTTACTGCATAAACTCAATGCAAACGAGATAACCCAGATTCTACTTTTGTTGCCTGTTTTCTGGTGGGAGGAATTATAAAATAAACAAAGAAGCAAAATCTGCATGGCCTCCATCAAAAATAACTTGCTTTTTAATTTTTAGGAGGCATTTTATTTATTTGAAGGGGGTGGGAGGAGAGAGAGAGCTCATCTACCGACTGGTTCACTTCCCAAATGACCATAGCTGCCTGACCTGTCAAGGCTGAAGCCAATAGCCCAGAACTTTATCTGACCTCTCATGTGGGAACAGGAGCCCAAGAACTCAGAACACCTTTCTACTGTTTTCCTGGGCCTGTTAGTAGGGACATGGATCAGAAATGGAACAGCTGGGACTTGAACTGATGCTTTGATATGGGATCGGAGCATCACAGGTGGAGGCTTACCGCGCTGTGCCACAACACCAGCCCCAGTTCTTTTTTCTTTGTAGTATTTATTTATTTTTATTCAGGCAGATCAGATTTACATACAGAAGGAGCAACAGACCATTCCCTGGTCCATTCCCCAAATTTCCACAACAGCCAGAACCGAGCTAATCCAAAATCTGGAGCCGGGAGCTTCTTCTGGGTGCAGGGGCCCATGGCTTCAGGCCGTCCTCGACTGCTTTCCCAGGCCACAAGCAGGAAGCTGGATGGGAAGTGGGGCAGCTGGGACATGAACCAGCACCCATATGGGATCTTGGTGATTGCAAACTGAGGAGTTAGTCAGTTAAGCTATCATGCTGTGTGCCCACTCAGTTACTCTTTAAGTCATATTTTTATTAATTTTTAAAAATTTACTTTTTTATTTTCATTAGACTCAGTATAGTTCATAGATTTAATTCTGAGAATATAATGACGTTCTCTTTCTCTCCTACTCTCTGCTTCTCTCCCTCAATGTCATATATTTTAAAAACCCATAATTAAACTATTGTGGTAAATACTGATAGGAGAATTATGGTCTGATGATGGAAGACAGGAGGTGCTGTCTCTGAGATGCCTGGAAGGATCTTTAGGAGCCGGTCTTCCTGAGATCCGCGGGAGAGGCAAGAAGAAGAGACAGCCAGGAGACAGTGTCACTCTCTGTCTCTGGTATTCCCAGAAGGCTCTGAGCCAGGCCCTAGTGAATGCAGAATAGAACAACATAAGTGGACCTTTGAGTTCTGAGTGAAACAGAAAGAGGAAAACACAAGTAGAAAGAAAAGGAGTCTCCTCCACTAATCCACTAACCCTATCCATTTTATTCTGTTAAGCTGGTTGTCTTCTAACCCTAAACTCCTCCTTGTTGCTTCTCCCAAAGAGAGATGAGAAGGTCTTCCAACCAAGACTTAAAAAAAAAAAAAGTTTCTTCCGCTTCATGCTCAGACACTGTCCACATCAAAAGACGCATGCTCCCACCGCCACTGTGGCAGACGTCCTCAGAGAATAAAGATCTTCTTGGATCAGAATCCTCTCAGATTTTCTACTCAGTCTGCATTTTAAAAGGCTGTCTGCTTCTCTATGGTAAATAATCCAAGACACATGTTTGGCATCCTCAGTATCCTTGGATCCAATAAGCTACAAATGACATCACAACTAGTTAGCCTCCTGAAAACTCCTCCATGGAGGTGTGCCTTAATGTTTGTCTCTTGACTCCAGCAAAGGATGTCTTAGAACATACCTCATCTCAGTTCCAGTGGCCCCCACACCTATGCAAAATCACCATATCGTTGTAATTAAAGAGATGCAAAAATTGATACAAATACAAAAGCATGGCCCAGCTTGCTTATAACTAAAGCAAGCTATCTCTGAGTACGATTATTAAGTAAATCCTGATCTCTTGTGTTTCACGCTTGGGATCCTTTTAGGTTCTCCATAATGTACAGGGTGGAAGAGCTAATTGATTACCTCTCAGGTGGTCCTCTTGGCCTTTATTGGGCCTCAAGTCACGCCCTCTCTCAACACTACCATTACTGCCCCTGAAGTCAGTGTATATCCTGACTTGTGAGACACAAGCAAGCTCATTCATCCTGTTTCCTGTGATTGGTCCAGGAGCCCAAGCACAGCAAAGGCAAAAGTGCTCTGTAAGCTTGGCAACGGTTGCATTGGATGTGAGTGGAAGGTTTTACCCTTTACTCTGCATTTGTTTCTTGCTGTGACCCTTTGCTCTCCAAGCTACTCCTTACACATACCTTGTTTTTAAGTCCTTGGTTCTTGTTCAGGTTGGGTTTTTCCTCATGCTTGGTGCTTCCAGCCCCTTGCCACCACCACCAAAGGGACATTAGGAAATGTTGAAATAGTTTATGATATCTCAATTTTAGAGGGACTGTTTCTGGCAGCTAATGGGCAGGGAAGAAGGAAACTGTTAAACATTGTACCATGCACAGAACGACTTCCTCAACAAACAGTATGCCCATCTAAAATTTCAGTGGCGCTGAGGTTCAGAAATGCTGCTTTAAGAACTGTTTTATTTCAAATAACCAGCAGTTTTTTCTGAACCTTCTGAGATTAATATCAGTGTTTCCTTAGTGTCATCATGATACTGCTGATAACTTTATACATTGGTGGTGAGTTTTGCCCTTCAGCAGAAGAACCTTTGCTGTTGAATTCTGTTCTGCAAATCTGTGCCGTTTGGTACATTGCTGAGCCTCAGCTTCCTCATCAGAAAAAAAAAAAAAACTGGCTTCCGATTCAGGGGCTGATTGTGAAGAATAAATGAGATAATGTGTGCAAAGTGCTTTGCACATTTCTGGCTACTCAAGCTACTATTGCTATTATGGTTGTTACTGTGGTTGTCATTGTTTACTTCTCTTTCTAGGATCAGAGATCGACCAAAAAGACAGTGAAGCTGAAACTTCAAAGACCCTTGTTTTGTTTGTGCCCTTTCTAATGCCTTGTGCCTAATTCTGTATTCAAGATTTGACAGTGTAATCTTAAAGATTCCCCATATCGCCCACCCACATTGTATAAACTCTAAGCCCAGTAGAACTTTAATGTACCTCTAGCCAAGTCCTCATAGAAAGTCTTGATACTTGGAACACAATAAATACTCCATGATAGCAAGGTGCTAACCAGGCTATAGCCTTTTCAGCAAGTTACCAACCAGCTTGCAGCGAAATGTGTTTGATTATTGTTCCTTTGTAAGGTCACCATTGCTTACAATCTCATTGCCATTTCTTCCCTTTTTCAGTGGGGGCTTCTGGAAAACACTTTACCCATTATTCAGGAATCAATAGCATCTCTGTGCTTTTGTTATCTCTTTCTAGTGAAAGATTCACCATCGTGACAAGGACAGGGAGGAAAGAAAGTATGTGCCATCACTGATGTGATTCATTGATGAAGAGAATGCAACACCCAAGCCCTGCTTCCATGGGGACTGCCTGGTTCTGGAGATGTTCGTCTGCACACACTTCAGGTTGTGGTGGTGTTTGATGTGCAGGTAAGAGACTTGTGGTGGTGCAGGTAAGGGACTTGTGGTGGTGTTTGATGTGCAGGTAAGAGCTTCCCCTTCCCAATCTTACCCAGGCATAGTTGAGGATCTAGATGTGGGGAATGTAGATATGTCCAGTGGCCAGCCTTCCAATGTCCTGGTTGATACTGGGAGCCAAAAAGAGCTGGACAAATCAATAAGGAAAAACTTCATGGTGATAGGATAATCCCACAGTCCAAGCTGGTGCTCAAAATTACATGTGGTGTCAGAATTCTGATCACAGAAAATTCTGAGTGATGACTCTCCCTAAATATGGGACAGGGAAACAGAAAAAGGATTGCAAGAGATTAAACTACTGGGTAAGACTTAGAGATTAAAAAAGAAAATAGTGATGCCGGCATATGACTTTTTTCCTTGTACACCGACTGTTCAAGGAGGATGTTCAGCTTTCTCCCCCTTTGATTTGGTTTTTTCTCGTACCTTAATGGCATTCATTCCCTGGAATAGACATCATTCAAGTTGTTTTGAGAAGCTGCAGGCAGTGTCTCCCCAGTGACTGATTTCCACAGTGACTGCTTTGTATCAGCACTTAGTGCAATGAGGATGGGAGCTGGGGAGTTAAGAACCACAATTCCCCACTTTGCCCTAAGAAAAGCTAGAAGTGGGGTGAACAACAGTACAGTTGGTTGTGGGAAAAGCTTCTGTGCTGGTCTCTGAGTGTCAGTGGTTTTGTCTGTAAACTGAGTTAGTGGTATTCCCTTAGGGGATTGTTGCAAAGAATAAATGATGAGAGCTCTTGTCTCATGGAGCTGTCTGCTCAAAGCCTCTTTCTCTGGGTCCTGTCATTTACCTGCTCGAAAGACATGAATTGGGTTCCCACACTGATGTCTCCTCTTAACTCTAAACCTGTACACTGCCTCCTAGGACTTTTCCATTTGACCTTTCCCAAGGAACCTAAGTTACACACACCCGTGCTTACGTCATCATGTTTCCTTCCAAAAGCTGGTTTTTCTAACAACTTCCAGCTCATGAAGGGGACCTCTACTTGAAAAAAATCAGAAACTTACACATCAATTTCTAACTTCTAGTGGCTTGACGCTACTTAATGTTGGCTTAAAATTTTCTGAATTGAGCCTGGATTTTCTTATACCTCTGAAGATAGGAATAGAAAAGCAAGTTGCAATTATGGCTCTGGATTCCAGGTCCTTCAACAAAGTACTTTGGAGTCTGAACCTGTTCAGCACCTGGAGTTACAGAGTGAATATTATTCCTTGAAGTGCTAACCTGCAATGAAGGAAGCAGTACATAGACAGAACATGAGAAAAGGAGGTACTTGCCTTCTGTCAATCAGATATTGTTTTGCTTATTTTGTTTCCTCAAACAGGCGGCATGAAGATCAGGAGGCTCTAGAAAAAGGTTAAAAGAAGAAAGCAGAATTGCAATGAGATTTTCTTATCTCCAGAAACATATTACTTTTATCGAACAAGACAAATATGACTTAAAATTGTTTCTAATTGTGTTTTAAGTTTTATTCAGGCCATGAGAGGATATAAAATCAGCTTGAGAGAATGTTCAGTTATGTTTCCAACTTGATTTTATTTCTCTTATGAGTATATTTCAATATTCAGAATTGCAACTCTTCTCTGACTTATGGTTTGTGTTGGAATTTTCATGCATTTGAATTTAATACCTTAACTTTTTAGAAAGATATAAAATTGCACACTTTAAAGGGATATTTAGGATTATCAAGTTTATCATCCTCATTGAAAAAAACTAGGATGAAGTGAGGTTAAGCGTGTACAAAGTTATGTAGGGAGAAGGAGAACTGAAATTAGAACCCGGATTTTGTCAATTTCTAATTCCCTACAATGGCACTAATATCACTATTTTACTTTAAATATTTCTTAAAATATTTTAAAAATAATGATTTGCTTGTGTCTCCAGAGGTTTTGTTTATGTTTTAAAGACTTTTTTTATTTGAAAATTAGAATAACACAGAGAGAGGGAGATCTTCAGTTTGGTATTTGTATTCCCCAAATGGCCAAAATGACCAGGGTCTGGGTCATGCTAAAGCCAAGATCCAGAAACCAGGAGCCTTTTCTTTTTCCTTTCTTCTTTTCTTAAAGATTTATTTATTTTTACTGGAAAGATAGACTTACATAGAGAAGGAGAAACAGAGAATGATCTTCCATCCCCAGTTCACTCCCCAAATGGCTATATTGGCGAGGGCTGAGTTGATTTGACGACAGAAGCCAGGAGCTTCTTCCACATCTTCAACGTGGATGCAGGGTCCCAAGGCTTTGGACCATCCTCTACTGCTTTCCCAGGCCACAAGCAGAGAGCTGAATGGGAAGTGGAGCAGCTGGGACATAAATTGCCCCCCATTTGGAATGCCAGCTCTTAAAGGTGGATAGGTAGCCTGTTGAGCCATCAGCCAGCCGAAAATCAGGAGCTTCTTCAGGTCTCCCACATGGGTGACAAGAACCCAAACACCTAGTCCATCATCTACTACCTTTATAAGGCCATTAGCAGGCAGCTGGATCAAAAACGGAGCAGCTGAGACATGAACTGACACTCATATAGGATGGCAGCCTGGCAGGTGGTGGCTATACTCTCTATGCCATGTCTGCCCCCAAAATATGTCTTACTAAAACTTTTTTTGTGAACTTTTGTTTTGTGAAATCTTTACATACTTGGTAACACTGTACTCATAATAACAGTGGCAGGTAACCTTGACATGAATCAAGGGAGATCCTTGTTGCCTCTTCATTGTCTCTCTTTCCAAGTTACTCTCTCATCATTTTTCAGTGTCCTCTGCATCACGAGTTCAAATCTTTTCTTAACCATCATTATTTCACACATTGCTGCAAACTTAACATTAATGCACTTTTTAATTCATCATCAAAATATTCTAAATCTGTTATTAAAACATTTATATTATCGTTTGTCTGCTTCTAAACATTAAACTTTCACTTAAAGTTGAATCCAATAAAATAACTATTTTTTAAACCTCTTCGTTACTGCCTTCTACCTATCCTTTTTAAGGAGTTGAATTAATTATTAAAATATCAGATTATTTGCCTTAAGATTAACTGCTTGCTGGTTGAAGCCAATTTATATGGGTAGGCAGCCTGCTGTTCCCTGCATGTTAAAATTAAAAGTACACAAAATGGATTTCAGCTTTGCTTGGATTCGGTGCAGATTCTGCATATGACAATACCCTTGAATGCAAGTGTGTTCACAGGAAAAATCTTTGACATCACCTGTGAATTTTATTTCTCTGCATGTGTTCTATGTCAGTGCAAGAACTCAAAATTAGTGGTGCTCTTTCTATCTGGAAGTATTGTTTACTAAATATTGATAACCCCGAATGAGGATAAACACAGTCTTTCAGGTCAATCAGTGTTTTTTTTTTAAGATTGATTTATTTATTTGATAGGCAGAGATAGAAGACATAGAACAGAGAGAGAGAGAGAGAGGGAAATCTGGCTGCTGATCTACTCTCAAATGGCTGAAATGGTCAGAGCTGGACCAAGAGTTTCATTTGGTGGGTTTGGAAGCCCGAGCCCTTCGGTTATCCTCTGCTGTTTTACCAAGCATATTACCAGAGAGCTGGATTGGAAATGGAGCAGCTCGGACTTGAAACCATGCCCAGGTGAGATGCCAGGCTGCAGTGGCTATTATCTGCATACCACAATGCCAGCTCCCAGTATTTTAAATTTATGGTTATTCAATTCCTCCTTATTTTTTTATTGGAAAGGCAGATTTACAGAGAGAAGGAAAGAGAGAAAGATCTTCCCTCTGCTGGTTTACTCCCCAGCTGGCCACAGTGGAGGAGCTGAGCCAATCCAAAGCCAGGAGCCAGGAGCCTCCTCCATGTCTTCCATGTGGGCTCAAAGTCCCAAGGCTTTTGACCATTCTCTGCTGTTTTCCCAATATGGAGCTGGATCAGAAGTGGACCAGCTGGGTCACAAACTGGCACCTGTATGGGATGCTGGCTTTTGAAAGTGGAGGATTAACCAGTTTATTTTATTTTTATTGGAAAGTCAGATATACAGAGAGGAGGAGAGACAGAGAGGAAGATCCTCCGTCCAATGATTCACTCCCCAAGCAGCCTCAATAGCCGGAGCTGAGCCAGTGAGAAGCCAGGAGCCTCTTTTGGGCCTCCCACGTGGGTGCAGGGTCCCAAGGCTTTGGGCCATCCTCGACTGCTTTCCCAGGCCACAAGCAGGAAGCTGGATGAGAGCCGGGCTGCCAGGTTTAGAACTGGCTCCCATATGTGATCCCAGCACGTGCAAGGCAAGGACTTCAGCCTCTAGGCTACTGCGCCAGGCCCAAAAAGAAAGTTTTTAAAGTTATCTTTCTTGCTTTAAGCCTAGAAGGTATTCTAATTCATTCAACAAAAACAAAAGTAATATTTAGTAGCATCCAATATTTAGAAAACCCAGAACAAATATTCAATAGTAATACTAATATTACCAGTATAGCAATCTGATCTCTGTAGCCAGAAATCATTTCATGGGTATCCATCTGATTGGCCCGTGCTCATGTCATAGATTTCTAAATCTGCTGTCGATGTCACAGCTGTACACTCATGGCCACCTCCAAGACCATGTCCTCATCTACCCGTAGTTCAGAATCTAGTCACCCAAGCTCTGAACAGATGCCTACCTGGAGGAGGACATTGATTTCCTGGATTGGAAAGGAAAGGGGAAGAGCCAAAACCTCGGCTCCTTACACCTGTCACGGATTTGAGGTAGGAGAAGCTTTGAGAGGCATTAGCATATGTAGGTATTCTTCCATAGACAGTCAGAATCTTGGTTTCTTTTGGTCTTAGGATTCCTTGGAAGACTAAAAGGGAAATGTTGTTGAGATTACTGGTTTTCTTACCTATGTAAATAAATGAATTTAGTTATGGACAAGATGGGTTAGGGAATGAGATAAGACCCCAGAAGTGTATGTGCAGTAGCACATTTCTCAGCAGAGCAGCAGGATGCACAGTTTCTAGTGCCCACACGGAATGGGACAGATCAGTGTCAGTGGGCCTCACCTGGGCTTTGTGTCCTAGATTGTGGTACACACTAGTGTACTCATCTAGGGAAGTACAAGTTTGTACATATCAACCTGATTAGGTAAAATAAAATTTTATTCAAAATGTATGCTTTTTGAATAAGAAAATGCTTTTTGAGTGAAAAAAAAAGAGTGGGCTAACATTAAGGGGCAGTGGGTTAAGCCACATATATCTGATATGGTTACCAGTCCATAGCCTCGCTGCTCCCAGTTTACACTCCATGCAGCTCCATGTTAATGTGCCTGCAAAAGCAGCAGAGGAGGGTGCATGCCATCCATGTAGAAGACATGACTAGAGTTCCTGACTCCTGGCTTCAGCCTGAGTAGGCTTAGCTGTTGTGATCATTTGTGAAATAAATCAATGCTTTCTGTAGTTTTTGTCTTTCTCTCTCTCCGTCTCTCTCTCTCTCTCTCTTTCTGCTTTTCAAATAAATATAATAGATTTCAAAATATACAAATAGGGAAAGTGAGGAAGTAGATATTTCCAAAGCATTTGCATTTTGGAGGTCAGCAGTCATACTCTCAGTATCCATAGAGACCGTCTTTCTATGGTGAGCACATCATCCTTGAGAAGTACTTCTCAGCTTAGAAGAAACCCTACTCTATCTATGGGGGGTGGGGGAGGAAGCACGCTCTTGTATTCCCAAGGCATGAGACTGAGAAAGTTTCTCAGTGCTTGGCAAGCTGAGATCAAGGTACGCTGGCCCCAGGTGATGTAATGCTTTCCATGACTTTGGATGTAGAGAAAACTGGGCATAGCTTTCAGTGCCCTGGGCCCCAGCGCTTTTTGTTGTGCTTGCAGATGCTGCAAGCAGGATCCTAATCTACTTTAGAATTTTTACACTGTATGCATCATGTCCCAAAGGCTTTAAAAGAGCTGCACAATCTTGTATAAAGATTTATGGGTCTCAGTACAAAACAATCCAGCAGGGAGATTTAAAAAATTAATTGGTATTCTAGGCAACACAACTCCAAGTATTTGAGGCATTTAAGAATTTTAAATATGAGGCAGCGTGGTGAGTCGGGAAACTCTCTACTTCAAATAGTGTATCAGAATTTTGAACAGGTGGAGAAACTTGTATTTTTTTCAACTCAAGATATGTTGGAAAATTGAGTTTTGCTTTGCCCACACAGAAGTAGTAAGAACCAAAGCACCAGCCTTCTCCACTTAAGAGCTCCGAGTCTGGAATATTGCGATCGCTTCCGCACATTCCATACGAGCCACCATGTGTGTTTGTAAACAACTACAAGACCCAGCTAATCTTCAGCAGTACACAAATGAGCCATCTTTGAGAATGCCAGTCGCCTGCTAATAACTTTCTAAAATTGCTCTTCGGCACTAATTGAAACCGTAAATTCTCATCACATTCAAAGCCTAACCACCGTATGCCATTAGCTCCCTTCAGTCTCAGGCTTCTTCTGGGGCACTTTCTTGCTGTATCCGCCCTTCCCTAGGAGCAGCCACATTTCCTATTGCAGCTCAGATACTCTGAGACAGTCCCGCTGGAGAGGTACACTGTATCGTTAAGCACATCAGCGTGAGGACGGCTTAATAGCAAGACTTATCCCATTCCCACTGGAACAAGGTCAAAAAATGGTCAGTGAGGATACACTCTCATTTATTTCATCCTGGATGCCTGTAAATAATACAAATTGAAACAATATTTAAATTCCATTTGGTGAAGACAGGCTTCTGCTGTTATATTGTGGAGCAGGTAGGAGGTTATGGTTGCCTCTAGACAATTTGCCAGACAAGAAAGATGGCTATGCACACCACCTGACAGCTTTATTCTTGTGGCTCTGGCAGAAAAATAGGCAAAAAAAGATTGCAGAGGCGGCTGAGCGGAATACAACAGAGAAGTTCAAAAAATATTAACTGGTTGTAAAATGTGTGGGAGGATGTAGTAAAGGAACTGGCATTTCAGTTATATAAAAACACTTATTACGGCATTTTTATGGCCAAATCATACTCCCTTTCTATGCTGTATCTTTGGGGCTGTTTGCTCAAAGGGGTGGTGGAGAGCCCATCCGTAAGGCATGGGAAGTTTATGTGGAAGAAGCAGCCATGAATTACCTCATGGCAGAATCATGTTCCCGGTCCTAGCGAAGACCCTCCAGCAGTTTGGAGCCAATTTCTATCATGCCTACCTGCACTGTTACAGATCTGTTCAGGCCCCATTTATTTCCTGCACAGCCACTCCTGGGCCTGCTAATGGACCCTTGTAATCAGTGTGGGTTCCTCTGAAACGTTTGTGGAGACAAGTCCATGTAGGCTCTCCAGTAGCTGAGACAATGGCGAAAAAAGCTGCAAGTTCTTTGTTCCTTAAGCAGAAAAGATCGACTCAACTGAGCACTTTCTTAGATCATGGACCAACATGGTAGAGTCATTAGATCATCCCTTTTACCCAAACTCATTTGTTAGTCATGAAGAAAATTTCTTGTCTTTTCTCTTACAAGGAAGAATAAGAACTGAGTCTTCCTTTAAGAAGATCCTTTTATAGCTGAAAAACTGGAGAACACAGAGCATGCCTTCCTGCAACAAGATGTGCTATTACAGTTTCAAGAAATCTTAATGTGTGTTTGTTCCCAGAAAACTATCTGTAATTCAATACATGGAAAATGCTGGGTGGTAAGGAGTTACACAGGTTTTCTTTTTCTTTCTTTATTTCTTTTTTAAAAAGATTTATTTGATTTATTTTCCAAATAGCTAAACAGAGGTGAGGAGAGACAGAGAGGAAGATCCTCCATCCCCTGGTTCACTCCCCAAGTAGCCACAACGGCTGAAGCTGAGCCAATCTGAAGCCAGGATCTAGGAGCCTCTTCTGGGTCTCCCACATGGGTGCAGGGTCTCAAAGCCTTGGGCCATCCTGGACTGCTTTCCCAGGCCACAAGCAGGGAGCACTGGAATGGAGGCGGGGCTGCTGGGAGTAGAAACCATGCCCATATAAGATATGAGATCCCAGCGCATGCAATGCAAGAAGTTTAGCTGCTAGGCTACCACACCGGGCCCTCTTTCTTTTTTTTTTTAAGATTTATTTATTTTTGTTGGAATGGCAGCTCAGATTTACAGAACGAAGGAGGAACACAGAGAAAGCTCGAACATCTGCTGTTTCACTCCCCAAATGGTCACAGTGGCCAGTGCTGAGCTGATTTAAAGCCAGGAGCCAGGAGCTTCTTGTGGGTCTTCCATGGAGGAGCAGAGTCCCAAGACTTTGGGCCATGCACTACTTTCTCATAAGCAGGTTGCTGGATGGGAAGTGGAGCAGCCAGGACATGAACTAACCACCCTTATGGGATTATGGTGCTTGCAAGGTGAGAGTTTAGCCATTGAACCACTGTGCCAGGCCCTACACAAGTTGTCTTACTGCCGGACTTCACAATACTTCCAATATGCGTGGCAGATCTGCAAGGAAGGCCTATGTATCTCTTACTTTTAATCTCTGGTCTGTACCTCATGAGCATGTGCACTTGCTCAGGATTCCTTGGGATACTGTAAAAAATAATACCTTTCTTGGAACAGCATTGTGCTTAGTGGTTAAGCCATCAGACAGGAGCCGGGCGTTCCATATCTGAGTCGTGGGTTAAAGTTGCAGCAGTGCTTTGCATTCCGGCTTCGTGCCAAGCACAGACTGAGAGGCAGCAGATGGTGGCTCAAGTACTTAGGTCCCCCTCCTGGACTGAGTTCCTGGCTCCGGATTTGACCTAGTCCGGTCTGACCCTTGTGAAAAGTAGATAGCAGCTCTCTCTTTCTCTCTACTTTTCCAAATGAAGAAACAAAAATGTAAAGAGATGATAGCTGTTTGCATCCAGGATTTGGTTGATGTGAGAGAGACCTGGTGTTTCTCTGTAAATGCCAAACAAACTTCATTTCTTTTCAAAATCATCCAAGAATTGCCATAGAGAGGCCACCCCTTTGGTATATGGGTGATGCCACTACCTGTGGTGCCAGCATTCCATGTGACTATTGTTTAGGTCCTGGCTGCTCCACTTCCAACACAGCACCCTGCTAATGTGCCTGAGAAAGCAGTAGAAGATGGCCCAAGTCCTTGGACCCCTACACCCACATGGGAAACCAGGAAGTGGCTCCTGGCTTCAGATCAACCCAGCTCCAACCTTTGCGGCCATAGTGGATGGAAGATCTCTCTCCTATCCTCTCTCTGACTCCTTTCCTCCCTCCTTCCCTCCTTCTCTGTGACTCTGCCTTTCAAGTCAGTAAATAAAACTTCTAAAAATCCCCATGTTACAAAATCAACACCAAATCTTTTTTTTTTTTTTTTTTTTTTTTTTTTTTGTCATTCCAGATCCAAGGTGATCTAACTCCAGTATGTTTTCTCCCCTTTTCGACCAGTACTTAGCTTTCCTGGACCTTCATGCTTTAGTCAAATTTGTTTCTTGTAGCAGTGTTAATACTTGTCACATAGCTCACCTCTATGTCCTCAAGTAAAGTACTGCTGTTTTCTGGAACAACCTGACTCTTCACTTCTATTTGGGGGATAATCATTTTTTCCAGACTCAGTTAACTATAAGAATTTAGGGTGATTATGAGCTCAGGAGTCAAAATGTCTGGGTTCACATTCTGATTCCAACACCAAATAGCTGTATGTCTTAACAAATCACCTTCCGTGATGTCAGCTTAGTTAGCTGTTAAATCCACTGACAGTAATACTACTGCATAAGATTCTTGTGAGTCTTACAGGTGATGACATGGGTGGAACAGTTGGCCCAGTGAGTAGCATGTTGTAAGTGCTCAGAAACGGTAGATTTTATTCATGGTGGGAGGCTCCACATTCTCTATATCCTCCTCCGTAAAGTGGGTGTTAGTTTATTTTTGCAGCATTAGCAAAATACCACAAACTTCCTGGCTCAGAGCAGTCCACACTTAGGACCGCTAAGTTTCCGTGGACTTGGAGCATGGATGCAGACTAACTCGAATCTCTCTCTGCAAGGCAATAGTCAAGATAATTAAGCCTATGAGTAAAGGAGGAATGAATGAATGAATGAATGAATGAATGACTTACATTCAGGATTCACAGTGGGGGATAGTCATCCTAAGTAAGCTTTCTACAGGAGTGATTTCCCAGTGATTTTATATGGGTGGCTGCAAGATCTGCCATGGGCGGTGTTGAATGTCAACTGTAGGTGGGTATTACTTGCCTTAGTCATGTGTAACTTATTTAAAATTCACTGTTTCCAGGTGAGTGTCTGGAATTGCCGTTTTTGCTAATTGTGAGTTACTCATTTTCTGTCTTCCCTCACAACTAAAGAAAGTGAGTTAAGAAGCAAGGAGTAGGCTTGCATAAATTTATCACATGAATGAGCCACCCTGGTGCTGGTTCAGTGTAACAGACTGGCTTCTTGACAAAATTCAGAGTCATGGAGCTAGGACCAGTTCAGAAAGACTGTGGCCAAGCACAGGCTCCCTGGTACACAAAGAGGATCTCTCTTATCTCTTCATTCAGCTTCGTGTCTATACAGTGTCAGGCTTGGTGCTGGATTCTCAGTGGACAGTAAGAAAAGAACTTGGATTAAAAACAAAAACAACAAAGGGGCTGACTCTGTGGCTCAACAGGCTCATCTTCCACCTGCTAGCACTGGCATCCCAAATGGGCATCAGTGTGTGTCCCAGCTGCTCCACTTCCTATCCAGCTCCTGCTCTTGACCTGGGAAAGCAGCGGAAGATGGCCTTGGGAACCTGCACCCACAAGGGAGTCCCAGAGGAAGTTTCTGACTCCTTGCTTCAGATCGGCTCAGCTCTGGTTGATGCCACCATCTGGGGAGTACAGCAGATAGAGGATTTCTCTCTCTATTTCTCCTTCTCTCTGTAAATCTGCCTTTCTGATGAAAATAAATAAATCTTTAAAACAAACAAAAAGCCTGTACTTCTAGATATAAGCATTTGGTCAGCAGTTACAAATTCTGGCTAAGGTGCTTATGTCTAGTATTGGAGTACCTGGGCTTGATACCAAACTCTGCTCATTAATCCAGCTCCCTGCCATTGCAGACCTCAGTAGGCAACAGCGATGGCTAAACTGATGAGATCCCAGATGAAAAAAAACCAGGCACAGAAAGATAAATACTGCATTTCCCATCTTACAAGTAAAAGCTGAAAAGCAAGTCAATTTGAATGTAGAGTATTGATTCTGAAATGTGGGAAGGGTTGAGGGAAGGAAGACAGGGAGAGGTGGGTAATAGGTATCAAGGCACAGTTAGGTTGGAGTCAGTGCTGTGGCATGATGGAGAACTGGAATTCCCAACACCCTATTACATATTGTGGGAATAAACTGAGAGGAGGAGCTCGAAGACTCCAAATATAAAGTAAGGGCAAGGAGTTGGAAATGGCAATTACCTGATACTGATGAGTATTCACTGTATGAACTTATTGAAAGACTATACCCCTCAAATATATACAATTATCAACAGTTACTCAAGAATAACGTTAAATGTTTAATTGGGTGAAAATGCAAACATGATTTTATCACGTTGCATATATAATTAGAATTATGCTATAAATACATGCAATTAGTAATAAAATAAATTAAAATTTTTGATTTAGTTTAAAAATGTGTTTACTTGTTTTATGTAAAAGGCAGAAATAAAGTAAGAGCCATGACCCGAACAGATAGCAACAGAGATCTCCTGTTGGCCAGTTCACTCCCCAAATGCTCCCAATAGCTGAGTTAACACCAGGAGCCACAAGCTCAACCCAGGCTTCCACATTAACTGGAAAGTTGAATGAGGAGCACAGCATAGACTCAAACCCAGGCACTCTATGTGGTATGTGGGGGTCCCAAGAAGAGTCTTAACTGCCAGGTCAGCTCCAACTCTGTGTGTGTGTGTGTGTGTGTGTGTGTGTGTGTGTGTGTGTGTGTGTGTTAGTGAAATAAGTCCAGTGTGGCTGGAGAGGGGAGGGGAAAAGGTGCTGTTCAGTGCACCTGACGCTGACTGATGAAAGCTTTGTGTTCTCACAGGAGGATGAGATTATGGCATTCCCAAGCATATGTAGGGTGAGTGGGAGAAAAGGGGGAGAGACTTGGCAGAGGAGAGCATAGCTATCTTTTCTAAAAGTACAACGTATATAGACAGGATGATTTGGATGGAGGATCTTGATCCAATAGGGAATTGATCTTTTTCCCCTGGCAGACGGAAGCCTGGAAACCATCCTCCTAACAGCTCTAACTCCCTCTCCAAGCTGCATTGCTCAGCTGACCCAATTCAGAAGCAATGTCTACAGGAGTTTTTAATAGATTCTCAGAGCCTAGTGTTTCACAGATTGCTTTCTATTTTTACATCTTTACAGTGGAGAAATTATTCTTTATAGTTAAACATACTTGCTGGAATTTTGGCCCGCATTCTCTCCTCATAGGAAAACACTTAGCAGAGGACTTTACATAGATTGTGTTCAAGTACGTGAGGACAGTAACTTCTTCCTTCCTCTTTGTGTTTGATCATTCCCTAGTTTTCTGGAAGCATATTCTATCCCTAACTCTCACACGAACCTCTTCTTTGTTATCTGTGCTCACAGTACATCCCCACCATCTCAAACCTCAATCTCAACTTCTTGCCACCAAAACTTACTTTGAATGTCTTTTGGGACTAGGGTACAGACACGGGAGGATTCAAGACAGCCTATAAGTTGATCAGGACAGTGGCAGCATGATGGAATAATCAAGAGATTGAACCCCTATTGGTGGAGCTGAGCATTTTGCCTCTCAGTGAAGATGCCAGTTAATATTCCTGTGTCCCTTGTAGGAGTAGCTGAGTTGCTGAGTTTAAAGCCTAACTCTAGCTCCTGATTTTAGCACAACTCTATTCCTTCAATGTGGGCTGTGCGTGATGACTTGTTTCCCAAAAATGCTTACCACTGAGGCAGGGGGTAAATAATCACCTTACATTTGAGAAACTTTACAAAAAATTCAGCTAGACAGGTGCTCAGGGTTAACCCCAATAATGATCAATCGCCTTGATAATGCCTTTGTATGGTTTGATATGATTTGATAGCATTACCATTGGTGAAAATGATGTGATCTTCCTCTTAAAAAACTCAATTCTAAAAAATTCAGCCAGTCCACATTGAGCAGCATTTTGCAAAATTCCTCACAGTGTTGTTAATGCCCTCAGGGTTATCAAATACAAGGGGAATAAAATGCCCCAACCTAGAGGAGCCTCAGGTGGTGATTAAATGTCATGTGGTGTCTTGGATAGGGTCCTGGAAGAAAAAAAGGACACTAGGCAAATACGGTGGTAAAATGGAGAAAGTACGGCATTTCAGTCATGGCTAAAGGATTAGCATCCATGTTGGTTCTGCCGTGATGATAGATCTGCCAGGTAGCGCAGGGTGTGGATTTGTCAGGAGGCCTCTGTACTCTCCGCTGGAATTTTCTGTAAAATTTCAAGTGTTCTAAGATTGAAGCTTCATTTAAAAAATTACTTAATTTCATAATATTCTGTTTACCTCCATTTTGTGTTCCTTCTCGCCAAAGAACTGGATTGCAAGTTCTTTGAAAAAACGAAGCCCTCTTAGTTTTACACTATTTTAGCATGTCCTACAATTCTGCTCCCCGCCCCCACACACACAGTGAGGAAACTACCCATGTTTGTTATATGTGCTGCAATGGCCTTTGTCAATTAACATATCATGAATTTCTTTTATAAAGTTGAGAGGCATTTAGTTAAGAAAATATATATGTATGCAAATTAAAGTCACTCAAAGAGGTCAGCATTTAGCCTAACAGTTAAAATTCCAGTTTAATCCAGTTTAAAAGACCTTATCACATATTAAACTACCTGGGTTCAACTCCTGATGATGGCTCCTAACTTCACTAGGAATCATCAATGATGACTCAAGTGACTGCTCTTGCCATGAATGTGAGAGGTCTGGATTGAATTCCCAGCTGTCAGTTTGGACCTCAGCTCTCATGGTATTTGGAGAGTGAATCAGTGAATGGGAGTACTCTCTATCTACCTCTGAGTATCTCTCTCAAATAAATTATTAAAATCATTTTAAATTGTTAATGCTTCCATGATGCCTGGGAAGATCATTATTACTATCTTTGTAGTCTTCTACACATTTTTTCTCCCCTATAATATTAGGAACATGTATTACCTGATATCTTAAAGCCTATTTTTGCTAATGGTCTATTACGAACATTTTCCATTCCACAAATAATCTTCTTAAAGCATAAACTGAAAATGTTAATGGCTGGAGAACACTGAACTACTAGGCTTATGAAAGAACACTGCTGAGAAAAGAAAGAGGCTAAATCAAGAAAAGTGTGGAAAGAGCAGTTGTGGCCATGACGCTGTGGAGCAGGTATCAGGAGTGTTGACTTTCGGAGGCAGAAGGAAAAAGAATCCATCCAACTTCTCTCAATCCACTTTTCCGTGGACTTAGGTCGATAATGTCCATGTCAGCCCTGTTGCTCTGCACATGAGCAGGAAAATTGACAACCAACACATCCAGCAGCATCCTCTGTGCCGTGCTTTTCTGTATCTCATTAGATGTGTGCTTCTAAGGCTCAGGGGTTAGTTGGCAGATATTGAACAGTTCTGTTGTGTCTCTGTAGAGCTCCGGATTTTCCAATCAAACCATGTTCTAGCCTGGTTGTACAGGATAGTGTAGCCAGTGAAGAACTGAAGGAGGGTTTTCTTGCTTCCCCTCCTGTCCTCAGTGTCCTTAGAATGCTCATTAGGATATATGAACTGACCCCATGCTGCAAATCCTCTATCAATTTCAACCCTCCCATACCTAATAAAAATTAAAAACTCAACTTCCATAGAGCCCTGACAATTCCACTAGTCCCTAGAGTCAACTGTACTTCAAAATCTTTTTAAGTTTTTAGTTAGGGCATTACTTGGTTTCTTGCTTAACCAATTATTTGGGAGAAGAAAAAGGTATCAGGGTCTCCATAAAAAAGACAAATAAATACAAAACAGTTGCTGGATCTCAAATTCTGTGCAGCGCGTTCTGCCTTATGACTTGGAAGGCAAGCTGAAGGGAATAGTTTATCTGAGTGGGCTGTTATGAGTGGATACTTATTTTTGGCTGGCATAACAAGGACATTTAGAAAACAATGAATGTTTCTATGGGGAGTGAGGGAGGCAGTCACGAAAATGCGGGACCAGTGTGGATTTGGGGTGGGGAGTAGCATGTGGGTGACTACTGACATTTGACAGTTTTTATCTGGGGTGGATTACAGATGTCTGAATTCAATGTGTAGGCATTCAATAATGTCACATCAACAGCTGATCCAGATTGCTAGGGGGAGGAAGGGTGCATAAGTTGATCAATCCTTTTGAGAAAGTTGCTGTAGAATTGTGTTGATCCAAGGTATATGTACGAACATTGAAAAGCAGCCTGTCTTAAATGGTAGAACTTCAGGGTTCCCCCCCCCCAACCCCGCAATTATACAGAGAATTTCAGGATCCTCTGAATGGGCCATAAATTTCATCCCAAGAAAGCTATTCAGGAAATAATTGAAGCTACATGTCACTGGAATACACACCAGGAAAATGGACTCAAAAAGTTTATTTACTATCTTCCTAAACAATAAACAAGTGATTCAACCATAGGTGCCTGTGTGGCACTGTGGTAAGTGCTGATTATGTGGAATGAGAAAGTTTGGGTTGTTTCTGCAACATTTCTAGCTATGGAATCCTAGCAGGTCACTTTCTGAAGTTCAGTGACCTCCTCTGTAAATGAGAACATTGATGGTAAATACTTCTCATAAATAGGCATTATTATTATTATAATATTCTCTAGCAGGATAGTTTGGTTAAGTTTAAATTTACATAATCAAGATGGTGAAATAGGGTGAGGACACATTTAAACAGATGGAGAAACATTAGGGTGAAGCAGAGAGGGCACATTCCAGGAAATAGGGTAGGACAGAATGACAGCAGAGGACCGCCTGGAGACTGACCCACACAGGAACACAGTGGAGACAACCATGTGGTGGAGACAGTGGTGTGGCAGAGACAACGCTGCAGTGACCCAGTACACCAGCAGCACTCAGAAAGTGGTGATCTGAACTGCACCAGCAGCCAGAACTCCAGCAGAAACCAGGTGGGAATAGGAGTTCACTGGGAACTCGGGAGGTGAACCCAGACAAAAAACTGACCATCCTGCTGGTTTGTATTATTTGACCAGGAGCAGAGACAGAACAGCAGATCCCAAACAGGTGGTGCGGGAACAGGGTGGATTTCACAGCTGAGTCAGGCAGCATTTGTGTAGGGAAGCAATGGCTCTGAGACAGAACTGCACATGGACTAAGCTGGGAGTGAACTCATTTCAGGCTTAGTGAATTGCAACCACATGGCATCCTTCAGGTTCCACCCAAAATAGGACCTTGTAGCCCCCAGAGCTAATGGCCAGCAGATCTAGAACTCCAGAGTTTCACATCACGTGCCATTCTGTACAATGTAGCAAAGGCTTTGACACTATAGGGACAACCGTGAGCTGTGTGTGCTCTCCCATCCTGGGAACTTGGTGAACTGAAACTGGGAGAAACATTGTACAGACAACGGTGCAACCACAGCACAGAATAACAGGAGATGGAGTGCTGAGCCAAGAAAGGGTTATGCAGACCATGGTGGATGTCTAACATAAGAGCCTAGGTCTGGAACTGCTCGAGGTAGTGTCTGCAAACAAAGAACCATGTTCCAACCACAGTAAGTAAAATTGAACTGCAGGCCTATGGGTGACACAGTTTGGAATCCTGCCCTAAGAAGAATCTGTTAACCAGAAATACAATAACCAAGAGCGAAAGAAGAGAAAAAGACACAATGAATATTACAGAAGACTGCCGTGCAACGAAGCAGTAGCCTTTGCCAAGCTCAGAATTAACTGAGAAATACATAGAAAAAATGGGGGATACAGAAAGTTTCAAAACACTTGTTATAAAACTTTTTATCAACCAGCAAGAAGCACATGCAGGAATTTATGGAACCTGCCACACAGCAAATAGCAACACTGAAACAAAATCAAGTCAAATTATTGGAAATGCAGGATGCAATAGGGCAAATTAAAAATCCAGTGGAAAGTCTCAATAATAGAATGAAGGAGGCAGAAGAAAGAATTTCAGAATTGGAAAATATTTCTTGTCACCATGGGAAAACAATCAAAAAGCTGGAAGCAGAGCTGGGTCAAGCTAAAAAAATATTCAAGAATCAAGAGACACTCTTAAAAGGCCAAACGTAAGAGTTGTGGGAGTTCTGGAAGTTATAGAAAGAGGAGCTGGGTTTAAAAATGTGTTTAATGAAATAATAAAGGAAAACTTCCCCAATCTGGAGAAAGAATTGGGAAACAACATCCTGCAGGGGCACAGAACTCCAAACAGGGTTGACCAAGAGAGATATTCACCATGACACGTGATCATCAAGCTCTCTAAAATTGAACATAAGGAAAATATCCTTAAATGTGCACATGAAAAATAATCAACTGACATATGGAGGAATGGCAATTAAATTCACAGCTGATCTCTCACAGGTAACTCTACAGGCCAGAGGAGAATGGAGTGACATATTCCAGATTCTAAAATCGAAAAATTGTTGGCCCAGAATAATGTACCTAGAAAAGCTTTCCTTTGTCTTTGAAAATGAAATAAAATTCTTCCACAAGAAAAAAAGTTAAAATACGCCTCTTCCAAATTTGCCTTACAAATGATACTTAGATGTTCTCTTGACAGAGAACAGGAATAACACCCACAAAAACCAAAGGCAAATCTGAAGAACATCCCACTAAAATAGCAATAGAAGACTAAATCAACGAACAACCCATTGCTAAATGAACAGAACAAATTAGCACCTATTTATATTAACCCTGAATGTAAATTACTTATACTCATCAATCAAATGTCATGGATTAGGAGGCTATTTGTTGCCTACAGGAGATGCATCTCACCAACAAAGAACAGTGGAAACTATATCTCATGGATTTTTGATGTTTTTAGCTTCATTTCTTCAAAACACGTTTTTTTCCCTCATTAAACTCTTTAGTTACTCAGACCATGCAGTAGTGTCATTTTCTTCAAGAAGTTTCTTGATTTCCTTTTTTCATTTCTTCAGTGACACATTAGTCATTCAGTAGCATGTTATTTAACTTCATGACATTGTAAGTTTCTGTGTTTTCTTCCTGTTGTTGATCTTGTTTTGTGGCTTTTCATTTAAGGGAATGTGTAGTAACTGTGTAATGGAGATCATCATATCCAGTGGCATGTTGTTTAACTTCATGGCACTGTAAATTTCTGTTTTGTTTTGTGGCTTTTCACTTGGGGGGATTTATAGTGACTGTATAGTGGAAACTGACATGTCCAGATGTGAGGATATGGTGCAGTGGACATATCTACTTCCACTCGAGGATGGATTCCCAGTGTCTTAACAATGGGATGCTGGACCCTTTGCCATTGTCCATGCCTACAAGATGGACTTATGACTGTTTATGAGGAACTGTGCTGTTGTAATGATACGGGAGTACCAGGGCCTATGGAGCTCCATCATAAAATGAAAGAAAAGAACAAAAGTTTGAATTTACTAAATAATTTTACCATTAGCTAGGATGTGTGAGCTTTGTGTGTACTGACTCCAAGTACTCCACAATGCTGTGGACTATGTGTTACTGTTTCCATTTTGCAGATAGAATCATTTCTCATTTTGCAGAAGTTTTGGAATGCCTAAGGGCTCAGTCCTTGACAGTTCTCCACTCTTTTCTATTTAGACTTCCAGGGTGGTACCATCTGGTCTTAAAGCTTTAAATATCAACCAGATGTCCATGATTTCTACTCAGAATAAGGAACCTAGAATACACCTCGGATGCCACTGCCTGCTTGACCTACAAATAGGTGCAGGGACTTGAAGGTGGTGGGCTCAGTATGCTGCTCCTTTTGCAGTTGCACCCTGCTCAGTGTTAATTCTGTTCTTGCAAGTGCTCAAGCCAAAAATCTTTAAGTCTTCCTGGAATCTTCTCTTAGTGTGACCTTTAATCTTTATGAAAAGGTCTGGCCAGTCCTACTTCTTGGACTTTTACCGCTACTCCTGATCCAAACTACCATCATCTCTCTCGGACTTTTTTTTCTTTTAACAACTTACCTGTTTACTTAAAAGTCAAGAGTTACAGAAAGAGAGGGAGCGAGGAATGGAAGGAGGGGAGCGATAGACAGAGAGAGAGGAAGATCTTCCATCTTACTAGTTTGCTCACCAAGTGGACACAACAACCAGGGCTGAGCCAGGCAGAAGCCACAAGCAAAGAGCTTCATCTGGGTCTCTGGTAGCAGGGATTGAAGCACTCAGGCCATCTTTCACTGTTCTTCCCAGGCTGTTAGGAGGGAGCTGGATTGGAAGTGGAGCATCTGGAACAGGAGACAGAGTTCATTTGGGATTCTGCCATCAAAGGCAGCAGCATTACTCACTGAGCTCTGCTCAGACTTATCTGTTCTGCTCTGCTGTACTCGAGTGCCGCACTTGGGAGAGTCAAGCCCAGGACCACATGGGAACCTGTGAGGACTGACCTCATCTGCCTACTCCTCATGGTCCCTCTGACCTCATTTCCTATGAACCTCACCCTCTAATTCTTTTCTAGATTTCTTGCAGCTAATCTAATTCTCCAATCCACCAAACACAGAGCCTTGGGCTTGCAGTTCCCTCTGCCTGAATTTCCTCATCTGTCCTCACTTCATTCAGTCTTGTCTCCAATATTTTCAGTGATATCTTTTTTACCTACCTTTATTCAATAACAATTAACCCCCCCTCACACACACACCAGACACTTCCTATCCCCTTACATACATACCTCCTGAGTACTCATCATTGCCCACAGTATTACCTGTGTCACTTGCTTTATATCTTTCCCTTGACAAGCCTCCAGGAGAGCCCTCTGGTCTGTTTTGTTCATGTCTAGTGCAGTGCCTGACAGTTGATGCTCAATCAATATTTTGAAATTGATGCATAAGGAAATGGGAGCTCATAGACTGAGAAATGGCCCTCACTCGAAGAGGTCATAATAGGCTGTATTTCTTCTCAGACTGAACCTACAGGTCTGTCTAAGATGGGGAATGAGGGTGGGGATTGGGGTCCAGGCACTTTTGGCTTTGATACACTCTCTCCTGAAAGCCCCCCAAGTGCTGTTCTTGCCAAAAAGTATGTGTGAGGATTCTGTGTGAGGAGGCCCCTGCAAGGGACCCAGCCGGGAGCTGGGCCATAGCAAGCTGACTCTGCTAACTCCTGGAGTTTTGTGCATAACCCAGACTCATAGCCCTTGACATAGCCTGTCAACTTCTGCCGCCTTTGCTTCTAAATTTGTGTGATCTTAGCATAATTAGCCCAGTGTTTGTCACCCCCCAACTGCTAAATATGCAATGGCTGTGGTGTGTTATGGCTTCTCTTGGAAACATATGACATGTCATGAAATATTTATTGGAATAAAAAAAAAGTGCAGGCTTTCTTAATTATTACCTCTGACTGCTTCCCCTCAAAGTCCAGGAGAGGCAAGTGCACACACTGCAGAACTGCTTGGATATGATAATTTTCTTTTGATCTTTAATTGTCCCTCATGCTTCTGGGTGCGTTTTATGGCTTCTTGGAGAAGCTCTGCTCAGATTCACTGGCTGCCTGTTTGTTCTCCCCAGCCTGCACTGCCTTTTGTTTTCATCGTTTACATTTCTTAGGCTGTTTCAGATGAATAAATACTGCCCCAAATTGCCATAGCTTAATAAAACGATTATTGCTCATTAAGTCTCTGGGCTGGAGTTAGTTGGAAAATACGCACTGGGGTCGTGTCCTGGTTTTATACAATAATATTGTAAAAAATCATTTCTTTCTCTGGGACCCCTGAAATACATCATTAGGAACGGAAAAGCTTCAGGTTGTTGCTACAGAGGCACTGCTTATCACTCAGAATAGTTACCAGTTAATTCTCACGTGAGCAAGGCTAATGGGAAAGGGAAATATGCTTTTCTCAGGCTCCCTGGAACTCAGAGGAAGGAAATGAAGTCTTTCGAATCTGTTGGATTTCTCATCCTAGTTCCTGCCTCCCTTGAGTTTTCTCAGTGTTTCCTTGTTACCTTTCTAACCCAAAGTTGCTTTCTCTTCCAGTCAAGAAACACATTCAATGAATTATTGCATGCAGCAAAGACTAGGGCATCACATTTACACAAAATGAACCTCAGGGATGCATGGAAACCTTACCTCATGGATGACCATACCCCAGGGAACTGCATTGCAACAACACAGCATCTTGTCCTTTCTACACAGTTCTAAGCCTGCCTCTTTTGGAGAGAAGCAAAGGAAATTGGAATGGATGAAAAGATTTTGCACTATGATCTCAAAACACTCATTTTTTTATATTTAAAGGAAATGCAAAACTTCATAGAACATGAAACTAAAGGATACATCTATTTTAATGCAAAAATGGTTGAAACTTATGCATTCTTTTTTCATAATATGCACTGCTTATAAGCTTTTTGAAAACCCATAATGTACATGGATTTCAAAAATGTTTGCACCAAAATAAATGTGTTTTTGAACTTCATTTTGACAAATATTTGGAACTACCCTTGGTGTTCTAACAAGAAGAGTAGAAGCTAGTCTATCTTTTTTTCCCAGTTTATTTGAAATTCAGAGAGTCAGGGAGAGAGAGAGAAAGAGAGACGAGGACAGGAGAAAGAGATCTTCTGTCTGTTGGCTTATGTACCAAATGCCTGCAAAAAGCCAAGTTGAAGGTGGTGTAGTCCCTGGCTGGGAGACACTCCAGTGGAAGCATGATGGACTTGAGAAAATTCATGATGGATGCACGTTATGAACCTAGAGGGGAGAACAGAGAGGAGAGGAGGGAATTTGGGGGAGGGGGAAGGGAGAGTCCAGTGCCAACTAAAATGTATCAAAAAAAAAAAAAAAAACCAATAAAAAGTAAAAAAAAAAAAAAGAAAGTGGTGTAGTCAGGTCTTGAACCATTTCCATATGGCATTCCAGTGTTTCAGGCATTGGATTTGCCTTTTACACCACAATGCTACCCCGCCCACCCCCGAAAATGTGCCTTAAAATGAAATTGAACTTGAAGCAGAAGCAGGGCTTGAACCCAGGCTCTCTGATAGGGATTTACGCATCCCAGATAGCATGCTACCAGGAACCAAACTGGTTTTTGTTGTCCTAATCAGTGCAACCCTTTTTATTACAAATAGTATTTTTCTTCTTTGTGCCTTCTCTGTTCATCTCTGATCTACCTTAGTATTGATTGGTTGTCGTTACTAGTCTTCTTAGGAAACTGATTTCCAACTTCATGGTTCATCTGTATTTACATTTTGTGTTTTTCATTTCACATTCAAAAATGTTCCTTCTAATTCCTTGGGTATTTGTGGCTATTCTTTTCCCAGATCTGTTAATTAATTGCTTAACTCCTTGATGGTAGCCTTCCTTCTTGTTCTCATCTGGAGTTACATCAGTGAGGATAGTGTGAGTTTGCCATATTAAGAAAACGTCCAGATTCTCATTGGTTAAACCAGTGAAAGTTATTTCTAACAAGTTGTTACTTGATACTGGGATGTTGGTTCATGAACCACAATTGGAGTTGCATTTCTTTAGATTAATTTTGTTTTCTTCTTCCTTACTGGAACCTTAAGCTAGCAAAGAGCTATAAAATAAACTGTGAAATAGACAAGTTTTGCCTGTTTCTGAAGTCATATAATGCTTTACATCTTAAGAGGATGTCGTCTTGATGTTAATCCTTCTTTCCAGGTAGGGTGTTTGAGGCAGAGGTAGATTTTCTAATAAAGTACAACAGTGTTTGGCCCTGGATGTTGATTTCTCATGGTGCTATACAAGTGTCTGAGTCACATGGGTAGGTGTGTCACACAGTTCGTGCAGTGTGCCAATCCAACACACCCATTACTTTTTCCTGAAATGGCCACCATGAAAGGCACCTAGTCATTTGGAATTCTGTTGACAAGGATAAATATCAGATTATATATGCTCTGTCTGTATCCCTTTAAATGAAATTCCTTCCACCTAAATCAACATTGGGGTGTCTAACAATTCTATTCCATCACTTATTAGAGAAGAGCTATTTATCCACATGGGGATAGCTCTATTCAACCAGAACATTAATGGTTAATTCAACTCCTAAGACTCCATCCCCTTGAATATAGATGTATTGTAGTTCCTGATCACTCTGCAGTTCAAGATTAAAGGCTGTTCAGATGCAAAATTTGAAACTTTATTGTGGCACGGGAGAACTAAGAGCTTAATTTCTAAGCGTGGATCCATAAGGACATAACATTTGACTATTCAAAAGAAATAATATAAAAGGATGAGAAGGGGTTTCCAGTCCAGCCTTCATTGTCCTAGGAGCATCAGTGACACCAGGGCCTTGAAATCACAGGTTATTGCTGACTCTCCAATGTTCCTTCCTTTTTGACAAAAAAATTATTTATTTTACAGTCAGAATTACAGAGGGAAGGAGGGACACACAAGGAAAGAAGGTGCGGGAGAAAGAGATGTATCTACTGGTTCATACACAAGATGGCCAGAATGTCTAGCACTGGCGAGGCTGAAGCCAGGAGCCAAGAGTCTAGAGTCCAGAGTCCATCCTGCATGCAGTAGCCCATCTTTCTGGACTGGACTATACCGAGAATGCTTTCCAGGCAGCTCAGTGGAGATAGCATAATATGGAATCAAGTTGCAGAGGTGTAAGGATTGCTGAGAGTTACCTGGGAAAGTGAGCTGACCCCGAGTTTAACAAAAATAAGGAAGTGCTTTTAATAACAGGACAAAAGGGACCAAGACAGCAGACAGCATTATCTGTGCCCAGGCCTTCAGGAGGCTAGGAGAAAGTTAATACCTAGGAATGCTGTGAGAGGAAAGCCGGGATCCTCCAGATGTGGCTACTCAATGAGAGCCAAGGGTGAGAGAGGGGTGCCCAGAAAGAGCAGTGAGAACAGACAGGGTGTGCATCCAGCTGGACCTGAAACCAAATAGGAAATGTAGCTGCTGGAGGGCAGCCCTTTCCTCGTAGCCATCCTGTCTTTCCTCATCACCTCCCAGTGCCTGAACTGAGACAGAAAGAAGCCTGGGGATTGTAGCTCTCAGCGTTTCACTTCCATGATACAGAACACAGCAAAGTGTGAAAATGGATCTGAGGGAGCCAAACAAGTGACTAGCACAGACATGAAAAGGGAACCCTGAAATATGTCACAACTCTGGGAGCTTATGAATGGGGTGGTGGACAAAAATACCATACATGCTTTACTGATGCTATGTTACATGTATGTCCAGTGATGATGTTAAATACATTCAATGCTTAGATCTCGAGTGGCAGCACGTAGTAATGTATGCTGTGCAAATTGTAGCACTGGCACCGTGAGAGAGTTCCCTCAGTCTCCCCACAGAAGTCTGTGTCAATTGTCTCCTCTCGTTCAGCATCTCTAATTTCTGTTGCATAATTGCATCTTTTTCATTTAACAAAAGAATTGTGTTTAATCTGTTAAGCCTTATGTTCCTGTCTGGCTCATGTGTGTCAGTTTATTTAATTAGCTGCTAGTACACATTTCTAATTTATTCCTGAGGCAAGGTTTGGCTGAAATTATGGCAAAGTAAGCCTTTATTTTCATATGCTCAAAATCATGACAAGCCACCAAGACTTGGGAGGCCAGTGCAGACTGAAGAATTAGACTGGATTTAGACTCTACCATGTGTCACAGTTTATTTCATAATTGTGGCTGGTAATGTACAAATCTGCCAGGTTTTTGCTCTCTCTCTTTTTAAAAAGAATTTATTTATTTATTCATTTGAAAGAGTCAAACAGAGAGAAGCAGAGAGAGAGAGAGAGAGAGAGAGAGAAAGGGTCTTCCTTCAACTGATTCACTCCCCAAATGGTCGCAACAGCCAAGGCTGGGCCAGTCTGAAGCCAAAATTCAGGGACTCCATCTGTGTTTCCCAATTGGGTAGCAGGGGTCCAAGTACTTGGACTATGTTCCGCTGTACTCCAGGCCATTAGGAGGAAGTTGGTTTGGAAGTAGAGCAGCCAGGACACGAACTAGCACTCTTGGAACGTGGGCATTGCAAGAACTGGCTTAACCCACTGGGTCACAAAACAGCACTCACCAGGCTCTTATGAAATGGAAAAAAAAACAAAAACATGAATACACTCCTGGAGTATCATAAATGGAAAAGAGGATTTAAGATTCATTCCTTACTGGTCCAGAAAAAATTTTTTAAAGAGAGAGGAATGTGCACTGGTTATTAGGTAAAAAGTTAATCTCAGAGTGTTTAAAGACCATGCATGAGAGTTAGGGCCTGTAAATTATTTTCTCCTCCAACTTCTGAGTTAATCTATTAATCTTAAAACTCACTTAGCTGTTGAAGCTATAAATCTCAGTTTTTCTCACTCTTCCTTGTCTTCTGGTTTCTTTGGCAGTGAGTCCTCTAAATACTGCTTTAAAAAAAGAGAAAGAAAGAGTTATTTATTTGTTTGAAAGCGTTATAGAGAAACAGGAAGAGACAAAGAGAGAGAACATGCTTCCGTCCACAGACTCACTCTCCAGATGACTGCAAGCCAGGAGCTAGAACGTTCGACTGTGGATGGGAGGGACCCAAGGACGTCTGCTGCTGCTTTTTCAGGCAATTATTAGAGAGCTGGAGCAGAACTGAGGCGGAGAAATCTAGGCCTGGCGTGGTAGCCTACTGGCTAAATCCTCGCCTTGCATGCCCCAGGATCCTTTATGGGTACCAGTTTGTGTTCCAGCTGCTCCACTTCCCATCCAGCTCTCTGCCTGTGGCCTGGGAAAGAAGTCAAGGATGGCTCAGTGCCTTGGTACCCTGCACCCGTGTGGGAGACCCAGAAGAAGCTCCTGGCTCCTCACTTTGGATCAGCTCAGTTTGGGCCGTTGAGGCCAATTGTGCAGTGAACCAGCAGATGGAAGATCTTGCTTTCTGTCTCTCCTCTCTGTAAATCGGGCTTTCCAATAAAAACAAACAAGCAAGCAAGCAAAAACTTGAAGCAACCAGGAGACAAACCAACAACCTTATAGGATGCCAGCTTTACAAGCAGCTACTTTACCTCTTATGCCAACCTGTTGGATCCAAATTTTACTACTTAGGTTTATGTTTTTAATGTAGCTCATCTTGTTCATTCCTCTGAACATTATTTTGTTCAAATCCATGTCAATTCATGCTTTACCCAATATAATAGTTTTCCAATTGACACTCCATTTTGATACCTGCATTCATCTAATGTATCTTCCAATCTACATTTCCATGTGGTATCTAGAGTGATATTTTTAAAAATTTTAATCACATATTTTATGGGATATAATTTGATAACTCAGTACACATATACTGACATTATATATGCATGCATATTGCATATATAATAAGTTTAGTGAGCACATACATCTCCTTAAACATTTATTTTATTAGCATTTATTGATTGTACATATTTATGGCATATAGTGTAGTATTTCCATAAATATATACAGTATGTAGAAATCAAATCCGTGTTATTTTCTTCTTGTTATTTTCATCTTGTTTGGGGATGTTGAGTTCCTCTCTTCTAATTATTCATAAAATGCCGAGCAAGTTATTGTAATCTATAGTCACCCCATTGTGCCGTGCACCACTAGAACTTATTGTTTCCATCAGAGTGTTGGTTTTACATGCAAACCACCATCCCTCCTACTCTTCTTCATCCTAGAATGGTAGTTTTAAAATACTACTCTAATCATGTAATTCCCTGGTTGCCTGTCTTCCTATTGGCTGAAGTCCATTAAGACTTCTGATTGACTATAGAAAAAACCTCAGTGAACTCTTTACTAAGAGGGATAGCACCCTTCCAAGCTTGTATATCACAGTTCCCAGTACAATTTCCTAATATTCAAACATTGTGAAATCTTAGGACCAAAATTCTATCCCAGTTGATTTCAAAAGCTTCTCAGATGTCTGTTTTAGCCTTTAGTGCTATTTGTCAACTAGTGCTGATTCTTGACTTCCTGGCACATAGTGAAGTAATGGATCCCTTGGTGTTAATTGGTAAGAGTTCTGTGACAAGTTCTGGCCAACGGGTTAGCTTCCAGACTCAGGTGCTTAATTGCTGGTGGAAGACACTCTGGCACTATTTTACTCTGCTGGAGAGCATGGCAGCATTCGGTGTGGCTGCTCTATCGGTCTCCTCCCCAGAGTAAGGGCTTGGAACAAAGCCTCAGCATGACAGTGAGTGAAACATAAATCTTGCTTCTTACAGGCTTCTAAGATTTGATGCTAGCTTTTTGTTGATGTTGTTCTCCTAGCTTAAATGAAGTGTGATTGACAAAAATTGTCTGTATTTAGGATACACATTGAGATGTTTTCATATATATCTACTCTATGAAATGATTACCACAATCAAGTTAATTGGCGTATCTATCAACTCACAGAGTTAACGTTTTCCTTATCCATTTGTCTGCCAGCAAACATTAGATTGTTTGCATGTCTTGACTGGTACTGCAAGAAACTTGGAAACCCAAAATCTTATTGAAAAGTGTGGCTTTGTTTCCTTTGGTTATACATCTGCAAGTGAGACTGTAGAGTTGAATGGTAGTTCTATTTTTAATATTTTGAAGAAACTCAATACAATTTTTTTGTGTCATGGCTGTAACCAATTTACATTCCCACCAAGGATACATACTAACATCTTCACCAAAACTTGTTTTCTTATGACTTTTTTTTATAACTGTTATCTTAAAAGACATGAAGGGAATATCACATTGTGGTATTGATTTGCATTCCCCTGATGATAACAAAATAGACAAAAGATATGAATGGACATTTTACAAAAGAAAAAATACAATGACCAAAAAACATATGAGAGAATGCTCAAGATCACTAGCCATCTTGGAAATGCAGATCGAAATCATAATGTATTATAGTTAGAATCACTAATATCCAAAGTCAAGAGACAATGAATGCAGGCAAAGAGGTGTATAAAAAGTAACCCTCCTGGTCCCAGCGCAGTGGCCTAGTGGCTAAAGTCCTCACCTTGAATGTGCCAGGATCCCAAGTGGGTGATGGTTCATAAACTGGCAGCTCCACTTCCATTTCCAGCTCCCTACTTGTGGCCTGGGAAAGCAGTCGAGGACGATCCAAAGCCTTGGGACTCTGCAGCTGTGTGGGAGACCCAGAAGAAGCTCTTGGCTCCTGGCTTCAGATTGGCACAGCTCTGGCCATTACAGCCACTTGGGGGGATAAACCAGTGGATGGAAGATCTTTCTCTGCCTTTCCTCGTGTCTGTAAATCTGACTTTCCAGTTAGAATAAAATAAAACTTAAAAAAAAAGAAGTAACCCTGCTAAACTGTTGGTGAGAATGCAAATTAGTAGTCATTATGGAAATCATTGTGAAAATTCCTCAGAACATTAAAATAGATAATGTATTAACCAACCCAACTATCCTACCCCTGATGCTATCTCCAAAGGAAATGAAATCCGTATGTAATAGAGAACCTTACCTTCCATTGTTTATTGTGGAACATTTCACAACGAAACAAACCTAGATTGCCATCAAGCAATGGCTAGATAAAGGATGGTATATATAGACAATGCAATATTAACCAACCATTAAAAGAATGAAGTGACCAAAATTGAAGATCATCATGCTAAATGAAATAAGCCAGGCTATATATGCAATATAAATAATATATATATACACACACATATATGTACACAATATAATCTCTACATATTATTTATATATTATTTGTTATATAGATATGTATAAATGTTGTTTTTACTGAATTATACCCCATGTTTCCTAATAAACCCATCTATCCTCACTTCAGAATCTTTATCTTTTTATATAATATTAAAATAAGTAATATGTTATATAACATTAACATTAATACATACATATATGCATATGTATAGGGTCCTGAAACCCATGTTATATTCTGTTATTATACCCATTTCTACTTCCTAGAAAAATAGTGTGCGTGTGCATTTATTCATATTTGCATGTGTAGTACATGTGGAAAAATTTTAGATTGTTCAATCTAAAGCAATATCCAAGGAGAATATATACGTAAAATATATATTTTGTAAAAAGAAAGACGCCTGTATGGTCAGCTATTACTGAATGGATGGATATTGATCCTTAGGATAAGTTTAAGGTGTTTTTGGTACTTCCATGGCCAAGGAGCATACAGATTTTTTTTTTCTTTTTTTTTTTTTTTCAGTAATTACATTGTATTATGTGACACAGTTACATAGATACTTGGGTTTTCCCCACCCCTCCCCAAACCCTCCCACCATGGTGGATTCCTCCACCTTGTTGCATAACCACAGCTCAAGTTCAGTTGAGATTTCCCCATTGCAAGTGTATACCAAACATAGAGTCCAGCATCTTATTGTCCCGTCAAGTTCAACGGCTTCTTAGGTATACCCTCTCTGGTCTGATGACAGAGCCAGCAGAGTATCATCCCAGTCAATTGAAAGAAGGAGCATACAGATTTTGCCTAAGGCCAACCACCCTTTTTTTTTCCCCTGCTTAGGAGAGCTACATGCCTAAAACCAGCAATTGTGATCGGGTAATGGGTATCATTGTAGTTGAGCCTACATATCATGGCAGAGCTCTCCTAAGCACCTGACCCCAGAAAATATTTTTTCTCCAAAGCCATTAAGCCACATCATCTCTAGATGGAGCAGGTTGTGAGGATAGATCTAGATCAAGCTATCCTCGGTCCCCTTCTGCAACCATCCACAAGAAGGATGGGCTCTCCCCTTGACTTTGAAGAGCAAGGAAGAGAGAGTTGAGAGGTCGTGCCCATATATGACATGAGTATTATACCTCTTTACATCCTTAAATTTTATTAACTTAATGTTTTTCGAAAACATTTTCATTTAACTTGGGGGAGGGGTCATTTATTTGTTTTTAATTATTTGAAAGTCAGGGCAACAGAAAGAGAGAACAAGAGCATTCACTCATTGGTTCATTCTCTACCAGACTGAAACCAAGAGTAAGGAGCCAAAAACTCTGTCTGGGTCTCCTACGTGGACAATAGGGATCTACACACTTGAGCAATCATCTGGATTGGAATCTGAGCCCCTCTCATGTGGAATGAGGAAATCCCAGATGGACCTTAACCCACTGTCTGAGAAGCCCAAACCAATTTTCCTTTCTTTGCAATGTCCAGGTTGCCTACCATTGATCATGCAGAGATAAAAAATCAGGTTATTATCAGTAAAAAAGAGATTCTTCTTTTCTCTTACAGAGCAATAGCTCCTACCTTTATTCTCCAATGTATATGTGTGTGGACAGAAAAGAATAGTCAAGTACGTTATTTAAATTATCTCATACTTGGGAAGATTCTGATTGTTAAAGAGAATAAGCACTTGATCAGTCTGCATTTTCTGGTAGGAAAGACTTTTACTTTTTTCCTAAAAAAAAAAAAAAAAAAAAAAGAGAAGAAGAACTATTTGCAAAGGACCAATTTAGCGACATTCATTTCCAAAGTCATTAAGTCATTTTTTTATAGATTGTAAATAAATTTGCAAAATCATGTAACTTTAATGGTGATAGCTTGACCTAGAGATTACAAGGTAATTAAACTCAAAGCATCTAAGTGTAGCACTCCAAGAAAAACATAGTTCTTAGTGCCAGGAGTCAAAGTTTCTTGCTGCTAAGCACTATTGCAAAATGAATTAGTCCTGGGAGTTTCAGACTACCACACTTGGGAATTAGGAGAGCTGCTCTGAAGTTGAGAAATGTAATTTATGACTACGTAGGATGAATGCAGGGTGTTTAATGAATGATTGGTGATATCTTGCTACAAAATTCCATTGTGATCCTAAGGGAAGGTGTGTGTTCCTGATGGAAGGTAAGTATAGCATCTATAGCATCTAAGACATCTATCTCTGATCTTACAAGTGGAGGCTCCATTAAATTTAATTATTCAAATGTGAACAATTAAAATAGGGGTTTGATGGTGATAGTTCAGTGTTATAGCTCGAATTTCAATTGTGTTACAGGTAAGGCCTGCAAGAGATTTTTGCCAAGGTAAACATGGAAACTGCTTGGATCGTAGTCTGCTCTATTCATTCCCAGTAGGGAAGAAGCCAGTGCCAAGCGTCTCCCCTAAACCCAGAGGCTCACTGCCTGCCTTAAGAGCAGCTGGCCAAGACAGCTGTGGTGGCCACATTGATAAAGACTCCGTTCTCTTGGGTCTTACTAAGTTTCCTCACCAGACTGCTGATAGGGCCTTTTTTTTTCTGCTGACAGAAGAGGGAATACTTAAGGTAATCTTCACATTGTCTGCCTGGACAGTTAGGAGATACATTGTTTTTTATTCTGCAAAAGAATGAGCATTTCCCGTGGTGTACTGCAGTTCAGTTGTTGAGTTGGTTGCAAATGTACCAGCAATAGAATCAATGCTATGGTCTCTTTGGGGACTCAGGATGGCTACAACATCAACCCAAGATCACTTCTCTTTTAAGCTGAACTTGGCTAATGCTTTTTTCTACTAAGCTCTTTTGATCTTTTCTGCTGCTCACTTATGTTTGGAGAAATTTTCTTTGTTAAGTGTTATCACTGATATGACTTTAAGACCATATGCCCTGACGAATACAGATTTTTGGTTTTTTATGATTTGTGACATAGGATGTGGTCCATTTTTATTAATGGTTCATGAATGTTAAAAAAAAGTCATATTCTTTATGTGAGATTTAGGGTTCTACATAGATATTCATTATACTTAAAAAACAGATATGGCAATATTTATAAAAGATATCTTTGAAAACAACCAAATTCAAAATACTCTTGAAACATAAAATTTTCACATAAAATGCAGTCATCTATGACTTAAAAATATGTAAGTCAGTCATGTACCTAAAGAGATCATAAACTCTGAAGAGCTCACCTGCAAGCTCAGGGGTGTGCTCATCTGTAACTCACTCTCAGAACTCTGAGCGTCCCAAAAATCAGCAGGAGTCAGTAATCAGATTTGAAATTGTCAAAGCCATATATATGTCCCATAGCCTGTGAGTCTAGCTTCCGGTGACTCAGGTCCAGGCACACAACCGAGGTGATGCAGGCGAAGACACACCTGTTCAGGATAAGCTACCACTGGCATGAATGCCAATGAATAAGATCCAGGGATGAGGAGAGCATCCAGGGCACAGACTTGAAAGTACCCGCGTGCCATGGAAAGGACAGATAGCTTATATACACCTGAGAGAAGGGGAAAGAAATGAACAATTCACAGGTTTCTTATTCTTTTGATCTTTCCCTTTGAGGGCTGTTTCTGTAAGGCTAGTGTTTAAAGAATCAAGATAGATTAAATTTTTAATTATGTTCGGATCTTTTATATATTTTTAATCATTCTGTCTGCTTGCTTTACTAGTAGCTAAGAGAGTTGTGATAAAAAATTTCTTATTATGTCCATTTCTGCCTTGGATTCACTTTCCTCATCAGTACAACTTACTTGTCATACACCCCATTTCCTGATCTTCATTTTCCAATATGACAGTTATCTTCTCAGTTAATTTGCCCTCAAACTTATTGATTTTGAATAAAGTAATATTGTGTCTGAATCCACAGGCTCTATCTAGAAAGCCTCTTAACTTACAAAGAGGTACAGTTCTGAAAGATTCTGTTCGTAAGTTCAAGAGACCACTAATGCCTTTTGTGGGTACATTTATGATTCTTTTGGTCTGGTGTGTATCTTTGCTGATATTTATTGCAGTCTGCACCAGTGAGAGTTCCATTGTCAACAGTGTGTCATTATAGGCTCTTCTGTATTAACTCAAATTGCAAATCCACCATAAGGAAGGGACTAAAGGCATATTGGAAGTCTTAGCCGACAACAATGCTATCCTCACTTCACTGCAAAATGTGTGGTTAGCGGATACCCTCTAAATGCCATCTCTTTCCAGCTTTGGAACCAGAGGCATGCTGTTTCTGAGGTAGTATTGGCCTGTCAGTCAGTAATACCATGGTATGAGGCCTTAAGCTTTTCTGCCCAATGTAGAATTCCTTCAGAGAGTCACAGACTTCTGTATGGTCTGGAAGCTTTTCCCTAATTCTTCTTCTGCATTTTTCCTTTCACCAATGTTACTTTCCAATAAAAAACCTTCTCCACCCCTCATTCTTTCAGAAGACTCAACTGATACCAGATATAACTAAAAATGTCCTTTCTAATCTAATTCTTCTTTTTTAAAAAGACTTTTTAGTTGGAAGGGCAGATTTACAGAGAAAAGGAGAGACAAAGAGAAAGATCTTCCATTCAATGATTCATTCTCCAAATGGCTGCAACGGCCGTAGCTGGACTAATACAGTCTGAAACCAGGAGTCAAGAGATTCTTCTGGGTCTCCTGCATGGGTGCAGGGACCCAAGGCTTTGGGCCATCCTCCACTGCCTTTTCAGGCCACGAGCAGGGAGCTGGATGAGAACTGAAGCAATTGGGACATGAACTGTTGCCTATATGGGATTCTGGTGCTTAAAAGTGGAGGACTAGCCAGTTGATCTATTGTGCCAGGCCCTAATCTGATTCCGTCTCTCTTTTTTGGTGAAGATTTATTTATTTTTATCGGAAAATTACATACACAGAGAGGAGGCGAGACAGAGAGGAAGGTCTTCCATATGCTGGTTCACTCCCCAAGTGGCCACAACGGCCAGAGCTGAGCCAATCTGAATCCAGGAGCTTCTTCTAGGTCTTCCACATGGGTGCAGGGTTCAAAGGCTTTAGGCCTTTTCGACCGCTTTCCCAGGCCACAAGCAAGGAGCTGGATGGGAAGTGGGCCGATGGGACATGAGTTGTTGCCCATCTGGGATCCTGGTGCACATGCAAGGGAAGGACTTCAGTTGCTAGGCTGTCATGCCAAGCCCTAATCTAATTCTCTTATGCCATGTCCATGGCACTTCTCTTATTCTTCTACAAAGATCAAAGATCTTGCCTCAACATGGGAATCAGTTTGTATTTAAACCTATGAAAAATATGCCCATCACATTTATCAATAGAGTCAAAAATCCTGGGATCCAACTATGCCTACCACTCCACTTTGTCCTGCTTCAGTATTTTAGTTCAGTAAACTCCATAGCATTGAGGCTCGAGTGCTGTATTACAGAAGCTATCGATCCCTTATAGGGTACTACAGGAAATGACTTATTGATTCTATGCAGCGAAATCAATCTGCATCCGTATGATGAAAAATCATGGAGATAGAACCAGGTTTTAAATCAGTTTTGATGCCGAGTGAGAAGTATTTCGTTTGGAAATTTGAACCCCATCTACTCCTTTACTCCTTGAAATTATTCTGAGTCCAAAAGAAAGCTTGGTAAAATTTGATTGCGTAGGGACAAAAGAGCAGAGAGAAGTGGAGTTTAATTCAAGGCAAGAAACTCCAGGAGTATTGAGTATATTGATGGAAGAAATGAGGATAAAACAGCAGTGAATTTTGTCCTAAAATTACCCACATCATTCAATGGAATTACATGTACCTGGAGATCAAAGGCAAATAATGATGCTGCCATTGTTCGTTTCATATCATCTTCCAGACTTTTAAAATTCCAGACTTACTTTAGCAGTAATATCCTAACATAACATGAATATCCAGAGTGGGTGTCTTCCAGAGACACCTCATGCTGATATCTTTGTTGACCATATCAGTGTAATTCACAAAGCTTCATGGAGTTTCTAAAGAGCACATCACCCCTGTTGTTCACCACAGCATTTCCTTTGGTAAAGTTTTAGATGCACTTAACCAGATCCCTTCCTTCAAGCTGTTTTAACTTCTGTCTCAAGCTAGCATCAGATAGATTGTGTCTTGTCTCTTGTTGGGAATAGTGCGTGTAGGGGCGGGAGTGGTTGAGTTACATTAAGGCGGTATTAGTAATGGGGAGGAATTTAATAAGCAGCCATTCATTTACCTTGGGAACTCTACAAAGGTGATCCTAGCTCTGAGTGATTCACAGCCAGTCTCCTTCCTCCCTCTCTCCATATGTCCTGGAGGTAATTCCAGATGCCCAGGTAGAGAAATGTCTGGGAGCGGTCAACAAGTCATTGTGCCGTCATTAATCACTTGCAGACAACTCCTTCCCTGTGCTCTCTCAGTCCTGCCCTGATATGATCTCTAGTCTCTCAGGGCAGCAAGGGGCATGAAGGCTCAGCTTCTCTTTGTGAATCTTCTCAAAATGTCAGCCTCAGAGAATCAACTTGGGAAGAAAAACACATATGTTTCTTACAGATACTATTGTTTAAAGAAATATCCTTTACACATGGAGTTTTAAGAAAAATTACAATGCTTCCAACTTTTTCTTTCTAGTTTGGATAACACAATGTGTTATGTAAGTTATATTATGCAGAATGTGCATAATGCGGTGTCAGTGGTGTTTTTCATATTTGTTTCCTATGTGTCACAGGATTGGTTTCAAGCCCTTAAATGTTAATTCATTGCTACTTGTTTGTGAGCTGTACATCAGCATTTCCCCAAATATGTTCTATGGAACATGAGTCTTTTTTGAGATGCTCAAAAAGAGATAGGTTTGTGAGGCCAACATAATAACTCAACTGGCCAATCCTCTAGCTGCAAGCTCTGACATCCCATTTGGACACCGGTTCACGTTTTGGTTGCTGCACTTCCACCTCCATGCTTATGGCCTGGGGATGCAGCGAAGGATATAACTGAAACTATGTACTCATGGTTCATATTTCTGGTTTAAAAATGGGAAAAAATCAATTGTAATACCTAGATAGATAACAAAGCAGGAGATTTCCCTCTGATCGCTCACAGTGATCCAATAATATGACACCAAGCCACCAAATAAAATGTTACAGAAACTTTTCCTTGTTATTAAAGTTCAGTGCCCTGTCCCCAGTGTTTCTTCCTTATGAACCCCTTTACTTCTTTTGGTTAAAAAATTAGAATCTATTTCTCGTTTTTGCTTCGTCTACTGGTGATCTCAGAGCTAATTGTAAAGCGAAATCACAGTCATGAATGCATAAGCCTTAGATATTGTGTATCTCTGAACTCCTTTTCAGCCATGAATACTTAAAATAATTTGCCTCTGTACAAATTTGGATGGCTGCAGACTGATATTTGTGGGATTTTGTGTATGTGTCTTTTGAAATAGGAATGAGAGTAAAATGAAGAAGAGGGGAAGGAAAAGAAATATTTTAGAGAAAGATGATTTAACCATGATCATTGAAAACGTAGTAATTTTTTCCTCTTTTTCAACATTTAATCAAGTTGCCTTCCTCCAACATTTTATTTAGTAATTAAACTTCAGGATATGTGTTATGAAAGAACTAGAGATTATATTTGGGTAAATGGTAAGAGAGGCTATCAAGTCTGAATGCAACAAATGTCCATGATTTTTACTTTTACCACTTTTTCAAGATTTATTTTTATCAGTTCGAAAGGCAGAGTGACAGAGAGATTTTTTGTCTTCTAATTCAGGACCCACATGGCTGCAGTGACTGAGGCTGGTCCAGACTGAAACCAGGAACCAGGAATTCCATCTAGGTTTCTCTTGTGGGAAGCAAGGGCCTGCACACTTAAGCCATATTTGGGTGTATTAACTGGACTCTGAATCAGAACAGGAACAGCCAGGACTTGAGCCAGCACTTGGATTTTGGATGCTGGCAAAGCAGGTGCTAGCTTCATCCCCTGCACCACAACATGCACCCCAACCAATGATTTTGATTAAAGATCCCAGAAAACAGTGACTGAAATCAAGATGTGGAGTTTGTAATGTAGAGAATTATAGAGAGAATAGAAAAAAAATGGGTCTTGGTGGAAAGATGTCTATATTACAAAAGCTCGTTTGAAGGGCACTTTCCTTGGATTAGTTTTCTGAGCTATTGTAGCCATCTTCAAACTTTTTATCACTGTGAGTTTTGTTTTAATATTTCTGCTTGTCCTAGGCATCAAGGAAAGCTCTGAGATACTTGGAGAGATATCTTATAGGAGTAAAAGTGGCTATTTCCTATTAATAGGGAAATTAATTTGACTTCATTTTTTATCTGAGGTCCCCTTCCAGCAAATGCCAGTGTTGAGTGGTTGGGAGATTGTTAGCAACAGAAAGAGTCAAAATGGAAAATGAGCAAAGTAGCTGGCACTTCTCAAGGAAATGCTGAAGCATTTGCTGGCTGTTCTTTTTCAGGCTTCTGCTAATGCTTATTGTGTTTTGATGTTGCTGTTCTGTTGTTTTTCTCTGAGATCTGTTTGCCAATTTGCACCTTTCTGAAGACCAGTAACTGTTTATAAGCCTCAAACAGCTATTAAGCATGTGGAGACAAGTGGAAATGCTGCCTAATGCATAAATTGATTTGCACTTATAATTTACATTTATTCTCCAGGTACAATTGACACTAATGTTGTGCCTGAACTTCCATGATGAAGATTAATTACGTAAACATATTTTGCTGACTTTGTAAGCAGCTGAGTTAATTGTTTTACTTGATTTTCTAAGCTAGTACTTAATGGTAGGATGGAGAACATGCCTTGTTTTTTTCCTGGATCCTTCATAGATTAAATGCTCCACACCCTTCTTACCTCACACACATTTCACACAAGGATTTTGCTGGCTTAAGGGTTCTGGCTTCCTTAATGGTAAAGAAGAAATAGAAGATAATTCAATTCTGGGAATTTTGCAAACATCTGGACTGTGACAGTATTAACCAGTACAAAACATCCTGTGTACCTAAACTAGTATTCAAGAAAGAATGAGGGAAATGTGTATTATTAAAGAAACATACTTCAGTATTTTTTGCAATGAAATGCACCTTTTAGTTCTTTTTTCCCAAGTACTTTGAAAGACCCTTGTAAATGTGCTCCATATAATTTAGAGGTGCTTTGTTCAGTTTTTCTTTCTCAAACGGTATTGGCTAGACCCCTAAACACAGGCTCTCAGGGGTCCTGTGCGCTCCATTTTAAAACATGGCTAATTATAACACTTGCCTAGTTGTTCTCAAAGCATATCATCAGTATTGCTGAGTCATGTAAAAAATACCACTCGCTGGCCAACTTCAGTCAGATACAATCAGAACTGCTGGAGTATGTTTAATCATGGCTTGGTGAGGGGGGCGGGGTTCCTGCTACTCTTCTTTGAGGTTACACAGAAAGCTTGGAGGCTTACCTGAGCCAAACAATACTGATTAGAAGGGGCTATTGTGGTTAGCCCATAAGGTCACTGTCCAGATCCACATGTGCCTTTAGCTTTTAAAGGTGGAGTTTTTAGATGTTTCTGCCACAGGTTAGGGTGTGAACTCTGAGCCAAGGTTCTGAAATCCAAAAATCCCTAAGGTCTGTTTTTTCAGGTCTGACATGCACAGCTACTCTATCCATAGTCTTCTTCATGGGTGGGGGTGAGATTGAGCTCCCAAATGCTCTCAAATTCTGCCATAAATAGGATATGCAAGTCAAAGAACTCCCAGCAGCAGTCAACCCCAGTGACTATTCAATCCCAAATAAAGCCATGGTTCTAGGTAAGGTAGTAACAGCTGTTGGCATTCCTGAATGGGGAACTCAGTCTTAATGGAGTCTAGAAGCAGAAAAGCTGAGATTTAACAAGCAAAACTTATAATCACTATATGCTGGAGCAAGTGAACACCTTTCTGATTGTTTTTAAGTCTCACATGTGAGCCAAAAGAAAGCACAAGGTACCGTTTCCTGAAAATTACCTGCTTTCTTTGTAGTAGCATTCACTTTCCTAATTTGTCGTTGGTGCATGTGTCCCTTCTGGAAATAGAGGAAAAGATGTGACCCCCATGTGAGCAATCTCACAAAATGCTCCTGAAGCCGTTGCCACCCACTCTCCTGATGGAGCTTGGGGAAGGAATTTATATGGTGATTTGAGGACAGAGGGTCTTATGGAAAGGCCTCCCATCTTCTCTAGTGGTGCTGCTTGGAGGAACTCCAGGGGGAATATATACTCTGGCCTCATTTACTCTCTTGCCTCTCATCTCACATCAGAATCCAGATAAAGCAAGGGAACCCAGGAACCTGACTTTGCTGGTTCACCACCATCAGGGAGCAGAGGAAAGAAAGAAAGGAAGAAGGGAAAGCCTGAGATGTATTTTCTCATTTTCTCATATAATATTGGCTGGCCTTGGGCATTGATCATGGTGATTAAATATCAGCAGACATTGTGCCAGGCATTGTATTTGTTACCCAGATTAACTCTCCGAAGAAAACTTAAGAGTAAACACAAATGCTTCAGATATGAAACAATACGGTTCAGAGAAGCAGAAACCACCCGATTACTTTGGTTTCCCATTTGCTCACCAGGACACTGACTTTTATCTATGGAACCACCATCTTTACTAATAAGAAATCTGATTTTTCATGTCTCTACTCAAAACCAGTAAAGAGACATTGTGATTGTGTGAAGTCTAGCAGACAACAATGCCTACTTTCTTTTTTCAACCCTTATTTTATTTCTACATTTGTATCTTAATTGGTCTACTTGTTTTCAGAATATGGTAGGCATTTAGCAAAGCACTCAAATTGGAATGTTCATCTTGATGAATTTTCACAAAGTAAATTCACTTTGGAACCAGCACCCAGAGAAAGAAACACCTCCATGCTCCCGTGTCTGCCTGCTCACCACCCAGTATCCCCAGGCCATTTGGATTCCTAATCACCAGTTATTATTAATCTTGTCTCTAGTTGTTGGGGGCCCATTGAAAGTTTAATGCTGCCTTTTTAAAATTTAATGCAGATTTGTTAACGATTTATTGTGTCAGATCAGCAACTGACAAACTACAGACCAGACTCAGCACAATGACTCTTTTTGTAAATAAAGGATTATTAGAACACAGCTGTACTTTTTGTTTATCTATAGTTGCTTTTAGGCTGAGGTGGCAGAGTGAGGGTGTTCAGCAAAGCAAAAATGTTCACTGCCTCACCCTTTTAAGAAAGCATTATCCTGCCCTTTATATGTAAGTATGAGGACAGGATGATAAAAGAGAACTCAGTCTGATGGGGGCAACTGGTATTAAACAAGTAGCTGTACAAGTAAATAATAAATAACATGCATTGAGAAGTGCACTTCAAAGATAGCCAGAGTACTTTATGGGAAGCCGAGAGGCCATATTCCCTGTCTGTCACCACAATGTTCAAAAAGTCTACCTGCCTTGACACAACTAAGTTTCATTTCAACTGGACAGTGCACAGAAACACTATGTATCCTCTAGAAAGACAATGCAATGTATTGAGAGTCTTCAAAAATGAGTAAAAAAAAAAAAGCAAAACAAACACCAAAATAACTAGGCAGAGGTATTCAAAAATGTTTAACCCAAAATAAAGTGACCTTTTAATTCCAGTTCACCATTAAGTTGTTGGAAGTCCCCTTGCATGAGTGAGCAACACAGAGTAATTTTCCAACACCCAGTCTTCCTGGGAGATGGCAGCTAGTAGAGAAGACCTCCCTGGAGGCCTCTATACAGGTGTCCCCCAACATTATTGCCTGTGTCTGCTTAATAACAGGATGTCACCTTGCCTGTTCACCTTTAAACTGGAGGTGGAACAAGCGTCCTCTCTTTCCTTACCCAGTGACCTCCCCCAGCAGCAGCCTGTGGCTGTGAATTCTTTATCCCTGTGAACTTGGCTGTCACATGTGATTCTGATGGGAGACTGAACGAGGCCCCGGGCTGGGGCAGCAGGTGCAAGCTTCCAGGGAGTGCGGTGGGTTTGAGTTTTGTTTTCACGCTGGATGAAGAGAGCCAAAATTTAGCTTTTCCTGTGAAGAAGGAAAGTTGCCTCATCTTTGCAGCTTTGTCTGGTCTGGAATTGCAGAATTCCTGATGGCAGAACTTTGGCCCTGCGAGCTTTATGTGTTCTCAGCACACCTGCAGCAACAGCTCAAGACGTTGGCTTGCTGCACTGCCTGCTAGAAGCAGAATCTTGAATAAAGCGATTAATTTTTTTACTCTCTCCAAACAAGAAGGCTCAGATAGATCAAAAACACTAGGCAGAGAGACATCAATAATGTCTATTTATAAAAAGGAGGGATCTTTTAAACCAAGATGGCAAACTTTATGGAGAAATTTCCATGTACATGATTCAAGCCCAGTTTATATCCATAATCAATCACTGTGCTTTTTGTTTCTGCCCAGGCTGGGCAATCCTCTTCTGTCTTTCTGGTAGCTACCACGAGGAAATAAGAAGCAAATTACACAGATCTAACATTTCTGATGTCAATAATCACTTCTGAGTAGACACGCTAGGTGAGTATTTATTGGATGTCACACAGTATTCTGAATGCTTCACATGGATTTGTACATTTCATGTAAACCACACAAGTACAGACTTTGAATTATTAATACATCACTAGTAACTAGAAAAGCCCCTAGAAAAGCATACATGCTGTATGCTTCCAAAAGATTAAATCAAATGAATTCCAAGCCCAACTATCATTCTCACACTCCAAATGAGAAAACCAAAGCTCAGGGTGCTTCCTTGACTCTGGAGCCAAATGACTGAAGGATGGAGCCATGACTTGACGCTGCTTTATTATTGTGCTTATACTTCTGCTGTTCACAGAAATTTAATCATCTTTGTCATTTGGACTGCCATCCTTTTTGATGTTTTTTTTTAATTGTCTGAAATGACAAAGGGTAGAACAAGAGCTAATATTCAAATGCCTATAGAGCTGAGCAGGAATCACAAATGAGAGAGGCAGGTTAGTTGGGCATCATAGGGGAGGAGGCTGTGAACGAATGTACTCGGAGCCACTGGTACTCAGCCTCAGCAACTGCAGATGTGGGTAATCTCAGCCGAAACTACCAGATGCTCTCATTATTCCAGGGAAGTAGGATGTTTGAATTTTGATATGAAAATACCAAATGAAAGTATCTATAGGAAATATCTCATGTATAAAGCATCAACAAGGTAAAAAAAAGCCAGGCAACCTAGAAAACAAAAACAAGATGTTGCTAATTAAATACCCACAGAGCTTCAGGATTACACATTGATTTATAGCTAGCAACTGAGAAAGAGAGAGAGAAATGATATTGCAGGTGGCTCTGATAGCTGTTATAGTACAAGAAGAACCTGATGAGAAATAGGTTAATGTCTGTTAATATTTTAGAATCAGGGTTTCTGGGAAATAGTGTGGTGGTAACAGTATCCTCATCCTTTTGCATAATATTTTCTTTTCAACTCACTCCTGTGTAGGCATTTGAATCTTTCTGCCACCATTTGGAAGTTTTCATTCCTTGGTCAATAATAAACAGTAGGATTCAGAAGTGAGTTCTCATCTCCAAATTCTGAATCTGGTTTCTTTTAGTTACACAAAGCCTGGAAAGTAACAGTGACCATCGATATCTGCATTAGTGTTTTGTCCAGTCATACAAAGTAGTAGGAATGAAGTTAGTAGGATACGAGACAGAGTGCTTGCCCGGTTTCTGATGAATGTTCAGGAGAGAAACAGGAACAACCGTTTGAGGATCCTTGTGTAATTGCCAAAGCTTGTTATTCTTGGCAAATGGAGATTGTTGATTTCCATTTGGTCTCCTCAAATCATATCTAATTATAAAAATGCACACAGCAAAGTCTGAATAAATAATGTAATTGCGGCCTAATCATTGTGTACATTCCCAAACACTCACCTAATGACTAATAGTTTGGGAGTTTTGCCACTCCGAGTACAGCTGACTGCCAGCCCAGAGCTAAAATGTGGCATGTTTTGCATGCTCCACAGAAACCATTTTAAATTAAGCAGATTTGAAAAACCATTACATGGAGAAAGATGTTTTTTTCCCTGATTCCTGGGTCTGTGTGGGCCTATTGAATGTCAGTTCTGTGCAGAAAAGGCTCTTGGCATTCTGTGCCTTTTTGCCAGGTTGTGTATCTGACAGCTGTTCTGGGTTGTCTTTTCCCAGCCACTGGCCTGACTGCTGTCATAAAGCCAATTAGCGTCGCAGGTAATTAATGTTATTTTCCTCAAGTGCTCCTAGTAAGTCATATCATGCTGCACTTTGGCATGAAATCTGTGACCTTCGGAAATACATGCATGAGAAAAGCAAATATGTTTGGCTATGCAGGTCTTGTCTTCCTTTAAATAATGAACAGTGTGCAAAGAAATTGTAGTTGCTGGGTACAGAGTTATCCTTGGAACGTTCCATATCTTAGGTTTCTTAGAAATGAAGATATGTGTCCATGCCAAAACCCATAAAAGAGAAACTGCAAAAAGTGGTCGGTATACAGACAGCAATGTATTTGCATGTGTTCAACAAACTCTTTTACAAACTTCAGGAATTGAAATGTATTCAGAATAGGGCTGCACAACTACTACTTTCTTTATCATGTCTTAAGGAGGATAAAGAACAACAGGAAAAAAGAAACCTTAACATGTTAGCGAGGATTGGGGAGAGTGGAGTTATGTAGCACCACCCCCAAAAGGAAGACTTTATGAGAAGGACAAAAGGGCATTCCTCCAAAAAGTAAAATGAAGATTCTCAGAAAAAGCTTGGGTGCTCTCAAGAGATTCCTTGTAAACCCTTGGCAGAGAAGAACATCTGGAATATAGCAGGTGTTTAATAAAAAATTGTTCAATGAATAACAAAAGAATTTTAAGTTCAGTATGTTGATTGTGCATGCAAGTGTGCTCTCTAGATATTGCTCTCTCTCTCTCTTTGCCCTCCTCTTGTTCTGTATTTTAAGAATGACTGCTCTACTTGGATGCAGTATTTGTTTTTTTGGTCTCAGCCTCCCTTGCTATGGCTTTGGTCCCAGCTCTATTTCACTTATTGTTTTCCCTTCCTAGCCCTTGAAGGTTGTGGAGCTGACCACTCCTGGTTTAATCAGAGGTAGTAGGCAGTCACCTCTCTTGGGAGTGGTTGATATGGTTCTTGAGTAAAAAATAATGAAGCACATGAACTCGTGCAATCTAGCAGAAGGAGTGCCCCCATCCAATATTCCCAAGCTACATAGTCCCACATGGCACTAAGTATCCTCACTGTCTGGTACTCTGAGGTGAATAGCTAATGCTACAGCTCCATTCCCCTGTTTGTTCTCCATCCCCTTTCTGCTTTGTGTTGATACTCTTTTAGACACATCCACTGAGAACAACTTCCAGCATTGATTCTAGACACTGTAGTGCATAGGGGTTGGGGACCCATGCGAAAGATTTGTGTCACCAATTAGTGACATTGATGTCAAGGAGAATAGCAAGTGAGCCAGTTTATAGAGAGATTGGTGCAGGGACTTGTTTGAATTGAGAAGGTGCCATGGTCTTGCTAAATGCTAATCACTTTCCATCACATTGGCAGAATATTTTGGCTCCAGGCCTTTTCAGCTTATCCCATCTAGCTCCTGAGAGATCTGCTGAGTGCTGCTTACAGCTGTGCCCCTTCCTCAATACAATCCTTAATGATAGGAATTATACTTAGATATGAGTCCCTAAAATTTAGACAATGATTCACAGGAGAGCTGGGGATGAGGAAGAGATACATAAACAAGCCCCCTTCAAGATTCAAGGCCCAATCATTGACAACATACCTAATCAGGTGAATTGGCATTAAATTTCTGCATTATGTGCCTTTGTTATCTTACAGATGCTGCAGAACTGTTTTCAAAAAGGCTAAATAGATTACTCCTGGGAGAATAAGAGACAATGAAACTTTCTAGACGAATCTAATGATCATTCATCTAGAAATGTTGAGTAAATACCAGCGGTGGCAGAGAGGCATTTGTAAAAGGTGAGGGTGTTTGGGTCATCTGCATTGAGATCTCTGTATTTCCCCCATCCCTCAGGTGCCATAAGCCAGGAGCAGGATGGTGTTCTTGGCCCACACTTGTTCTAGTCCCAGAGTCAGTGTCCAATGTGCGAGGCCATCCAGGCAGATGGCATACAGGACAATGTTTCTGAACTTTGGAAAATATACCACTTGAGAGTCCCAGCTGGGGAAATGCTTGAAATTGGAAAATAATGTAACAGAATATTTGAGTTGCCACCAAAGACCTTAACTGGGAAGATTGCCACATGAAAATGAGAGGACAGCTTGGCTGGCTTCCCTCTTTCAGTTCTGCTTAGTAACTGCATGCTGACAGGCTGAGTCCTGCATTCCCAGTGGGTCCCCAAGGTACCTGTTACACCTCTGCATCCCGAAGCACTCCAGATTTGAAAGCACACACTCCAAAGAAGACTTAGGGATGTGTCTGCTAAGCAGCAATATTAGTCTAAAAGCCAAGGTCTGAGCCAGCAGTCACTGGATGTTTCCTTGGAGGGCTGGTAGGTGGCCACTAGAGTAGATGGCAAGGTAAATTAAATGTCATTCCCATTTAATTCAATTTGCTGTTTCTCCGTGCTGCCAGCAACTGACTTGGCCTCTTGGAGGCAAGATTGTTTTCCTGTGAATCACTGGGAACTTTCTGAACCAAAATACCTCAGTCTTGGAAGGTTAATGTCATTGAGACACCTCGTCTATTCAGAGTTAAGTATCTGTCATGTTTTCCCCCAATATTGCCTAAATTTCACAGAGAAGGCTTCATTGGCATGCAGCCTATGGAAGACTGCTAATGCTAAACACATGTAGTTCTCTTTCTCCCTTTTTCTCCCCTTCTCTCCCCAGCCAAAGAATCTCTGTTGGTAAATCTACAATAATAGAAAGTTATTGAATCCAGGAATAATCTGCACCAAATAACAGAGGGAAGCCAGTAGAAAAATACATTGGATTCTTTGACCTACAATTGGGATAATTCTATGGTGCTTGTTCAACATAATCTAACCATAGTTCCCAGTAGAAATAAGATACTGATATCTGGTATCTGACTTGATAATTTTTTTTTAAAATTCATTCCTTTTCTCTCTCAGGGCCCTGGCCTGAATCCATATATGCATTTGAATAAGATTGCTCTTGTAGATGTAGAGATTACCTACACCAATCATGGTGTTTTTCCTGTGTATTTCAATTAAACTATATGCACTATGTATACTGGAATATCCCTCTTTGCCTGTGCTTTGCGGAAATCCAAACTGAGAGTCAATCTGTATGCAGTAGAGAAGCTCTGTGAATGAGATGTAAGTTGTGCATTTGTAGGCATGCATTTATTCTGAGGCCATTTGTTACCAAAGGCATACAATAAGTGAAGAAACCTGCAGAAAGACTAGGTGGGTGAACATGACGAAGGTTGGCATGAGTTGCCATACCACAGCAAGTTCTAACTTCCAAAGAGGGTGCAAGCCATTATGGGTTTTACTCACTAATGTATCCCTACAAGGTAGACATAGAGTAATACTAAGCAGATCTTTTACACTCCTCTTCTCACAGATAGAATGCTGATTGTTATTAATTGGTTGATTTTTTGCAGAAAGGCCCCTTGTTTTTAGATGGCTCAGTTCCAAAGAATAATGGTACCTTCCTAATGAAAGGTGAAGGTTTACTAATAGGTGGACAGATGAACAGCAAGGTCATGGAGAAGAGAAATCTGTCTGTGTCTTGTCTGCTCGTAAAGGGAATTTTTCATCTGTCATGGGTGGGATGCATCCAGAAAAGCAGGTTGGAATGGAGAGTGATGACTGTTCTTTCATTCAACAAACGTGTAATTTTTTATGAGATCCATGAACCGAGAGACAGGTTACCAAGACATTTAACAAGAAGCAGTCTTGATGATGATGATGGTGGTGGTGGTGGTGGTGGTGGTGGTGATGGTGATAATAATGGCACAAGGCAGATTTGTCTCCTAAAAGACTGAGTCCTGAACAAAAAGGGCCCTTTCCCTCTGTGGAGAAGAGGAGATGAAGGGGAATATTATTGTGTTCCTAGAATTGTATCTACAAATCCTATTCATTCTATTAAACACTAGTTAAAAATTAAAATAGAAAAGTGAAGAACTAAATGAAGAAAGAAAACAAAAAGCAAGACTAGTTCACATCCTGAAATCCTGGAATAATTTCATAGCCCCATGTCACACAGGTAGCCTAACATTTCCCAAGGCTCTGCCACTCTAACCTTCAGTGACCGTTGTTAAAAATTGATGTTGCAATCTCTAAGAGCTGATTTCATTTTTCACACAACTCAGGTTTGCTGAGAAAGTTGTAGGAATGGATGGAAAAAGATCCGAAGTGGGATCTTAGCCCACTGGGGCTTGTACATGGAAAAAAGCATTGGCAGCAAAATCTATAACATGGCGCTTACTGACCCAGACCTGTATCTTGGTGCTGGTGGGAGTGAATACATGTGTGTTCTTTCCTCCTATCTGTTCATGAAGGAAGAAACACTACAAAGTGGTCATGTGTGTAGAACCTAAAGCCTTCCTGACTTCCTGGTTCAAATCCTGCTTTAGTCTCTTTTTTACTATAGAATCTTGACCCAGTCACTTAATCTGCCTCAGTTTCCTCATCAGCAAAGTGAGCAGATTAATACTACCCATGGTCAGAAAGTTGTTGTTAGAATCAAATTAGTTGATAGGATACTTAAATGAGTACTTGACTATTTAAGTGTTCGGTACTGTGATGATAAAAATGACAGACTGGGAGAGGGACCCCTGGCGGCGTGGCCTAACAGCTCAAGTCCTAGCCTTGAATGCCCCGGGATCCCATATGGGCGCCAGGTTCTAGTCCCAGCAGCTCCACTTCCCATCCAGCTCCCTGCCTGTGGCCTGGGAAAGCAGTTAAGTATGGCCCCAAAGCCTTGGGACCCTGCACCCATGTGGGAGACCCAGAAGAGGTTCCTGGTTCCTGGCTTGGGATCGGCACAGCACTGGCCGTTGCGCTCACTTGGGGATTGAATCATGGGATGGAAGATCTTCCTCTCTGTCTCTCCTCCTCTATATATATCTGAGTTTGTAATAAAAATGAATAAATCTTTTAAAAAAAAAGAAAATGACAGGGAGAGGACCTTTGACACAGGACAATAAGAACAAAAGGCAGTGTAAGCTATTAGGCATCATGTTCCATGTATTTATGTACTAAGTCTCATGTAATCCTCTAATATCAGAATGTTTGCTTTATACTGGAGGAAGCTGAGGTTGAGACAGGTTATACCCAAGTGATTGTTAGCCAGTAGCAGAGACAAGTTTTTGTCTTGTTTCATTTTTAGCATGTTTGTTTGATAATAGGCACTTTTAGTGTTTCTGTTTCACAAATATTCCATATCCCAAGTCAATATTATAGCATTATTACTTGAAAAACTCTTTTTCATCCCTGCCTATATCTGTAGCCTTACACCACATCAGGCCACCAAGCCTTAAACAACAGTGTACTGTCTTTGGTTTCCTACTCTTACTGTCACTGCCAGACCTTGGTGGATGCCGAGTCCTTGGCCTGGCAAGTTCCATTTCCTATCCTTTACTTATCCAATTCTTGTGCAGAGAAGCGCTTCTATTCTTCTTTAGCCTGTGTAAGTACCAAGTAAAGGATTGTTTCCCAGGTGTCCTTAAGGGGTTGGTTAGAAAGAAAAATTGCTCTTTCCTGGGTTTTCGAATGCTGGCTCTTATCATGAGCCTCTTAAACTTTCTACTACTCAGTATATGCACAAAGCATATCAAGATTTGCAGTCTTGTTTGTAGACCTTTTAAAGAAATATCTCACAATTCTGTGGAGGGTGATTCTTCAACTGGTCTCTTTCATCCAGCTCAGAGGCCTGAAAGAGCAGGTGGACAGAATGGGGGCATTAGGAATTATTTCGTCCAGCTCTACCTTGAAGTCCAAAATTTATTAAACACATTTAAATGGGCCAGAAGATCCCACAGCCCAACTTTCTTGCTCAATCTCAGTTTTTAATCCAAGAGGAACTCTTTAAGAACAAAGACATAGAAAAAAGCAAAGTACTGAAAACCATTTTTTTCATTCTTAGATTAGAATGGGTTTATTTGTTATTTGTTTTAAAGGCAGATCTTCCAACTGCTCATATATTCACAAAATTCTTTCAACAGCCAGGATTAGGCCAGACAGAAGCCAGAAGTCAGAAATTCAATCCAAATCACCCTCATGGATGACAGGGACCCCAGTGCTTGAACTGTTAACCTGCTACCTGCCAGAATGTACATTGGGAGGAAGGGAGATTAAAAGCATACTAGCTGGATACAAACTACTATGGGAATATGTATGTCACATTTTATAAGTCCTTGCCCTCACAGAGGTAGGAGTTAAAAGACGCATAAGTAAGGTGCATAGTAACTATAAGCTCCATTTAAAAGTGACAGAATGAATATGATACTGAATAATTAGGCAGCAATGTTACATAGGAATAGGTGAACCGGAAGATGATCCCATTAATTTCTTTGTGGTCCTGCTCTACCACCCCATACATGACAATCTGGTATGTCTACTTTCCCAGGATGCACCTGTGTCTCATCAGAGACTAGGAAAGAAGATATGCCATGATGACCCTCTGGGGGTTAAGCTGCATGAGAAAGCAACATGAAATTCTCAGAAAGATCTCCCCCCTCCAAGATACACACACACACACACACACCCCTGTCCATACTCTACCCTATTTATACATTATTTGTACATTTAATATTTGATTTGGGGATCACTTGTACCCCATAAAGGTGACTGTTACATGTGGGAATGCACATTTTAAATTTTGCTTTTCAGTTTATAGAACTTCTGCCATGCCCTCCTGTGGATAGCTCTTGGCCTACTCATTATGCTATTTTTCTGTGTGGTGTTACCTATTCTCTTGTACAAATGTATAGTCACTATTTCTTTTTAATAAATCCTGTTCTCACTTGTGTGCTGCATTTATCCTCTGCTTTGAATTCTTTTTTCTTTGTGAACAAGAACTTGTTCAATCTCACTTTTCTTTTTTTTTTTTTAAAGATTTATTCATTTTATTACAGTCAGATATACAAAGAGGAGAGACAGAGAGGAAGATCTTCCGTCCGATGATTCACTCCCGAAGTGAGCTGCAACGGGCGGGCGCTGCGCCGATCCGAAGCTGGGAACCAGGAACCTCCTCCGGGTTTCCCACGCGGGTGCAGTTGGGCCATACTCAACTGCTTTCCCAGGCCACAAGCAGGGAGCTGGATGGGAAGTGGAGCTGCCGGGATTAGAACCGGCACCCATATGGGATCCCGGGGCTTTCAAGGCGAGGACTTTAGCTGCTAGGCCACGCCGCCGGGCCCTCAATCTCACTTTTCAATGCAAGAAGAACTCTAAGGACAAAGGCATAGCGAAAGGTCAAATACTGAAAACTGCAAATTTTGTTCATACTTAATCAGTCAGTTTTATAAAGTAGACTAAAATAAATTTATTTTTGGTTTTGAAGCTGTTTGAGAGGTGCCCTGGACTGTTTCTGAAATCTTTCTTCCTAGTCCCAGTTAAATGTGCTTGTGTGGTACATCATCGGAAAGCAGATGTACTGAAGTGACATAAAAGAGATACAGTTATGAAGCAGGGCTAGAGTCAAATTGTGAGAAAAATCTTCCAATTCATCTATTTCCACTTAATCTTTCTGCCTGATTTTCCTTCCATCAGAACCATGCACTCTCATACAGGGTACTATTGCTGTAAGAGCTGACTCAATTTTGAGCCAAAAGCCTGGGCTACAACAAACTTCTTGTTGAACAGGTACTTCAAAGATTTTCCTATGGATAAATTTGCCCTCTCCACGAGCCAGTACCGCATCCATTTTAGAACCTCACTGTGGACTTCCAGGGCTTGGAATTTGCTGCACCTGCATTTCTTTGCTTGAGGGGCAGGATGTTGGAGTAGCCCTTGGCTACTCTCTCTCCTAATAGCCCTCAACAAATTTCTGATGAATTCGTATATCAGTCCACCAAGTTCTGCACCCATTGCATGTGATGTCTTTGGGAGGTCGCTTGAGAGATTAAATTTCCAGTTATGGTAATTAGTTCTTTATTAGAGTCCTCTCTCTGTTCTCTCACTTTACTTTCCCCCACTCCTGCTACTTCCTATAATAACCTAGAACTAAATTATAGTCATTTAAATCTTTGTCTCAGGACATAGTTTTGAAAAACCCAAATCCAGAATCTTTGTCCACCATTTTACATTGAAGAATAAAGACTATCAAAGTTTCAGAGGATTCTTTTGAAACCTTCAGTAGCAGACACAACAATGCAACTTTTTTCCCTTGAGTGAAAGTTTGGGGATTTCTACTAGTTTTAATTCACTAGTTTTAATTGCCCATGAATTTGTTTAGAGTGTATCTTAGTGAAGACTCTTTTAAAGTGATAAAAAAAAATGTTAGGCTAATTTAACTCTTTGAGAGGAAAAATGAGGAGTGGAGCTAGTAGGTGCACAGAAGTGCCTATCAAGGCAGAGGAATGTTTCTTAAGCAGAGTGAGGAACTGGACCCAAGAAGTGGATAGCAATCTTTCTGTCAACCTCTTGCAGTTTAAAGTAGAAGTTGAATAATTCATGATTTGTTCATGTGTATACCTCTGGTCGATCCATGGTGCATATTGCTTTTGTACAATAATAGATGCCTGAGTGTTTCTTGTGTAATGGTAAAGGTGAGCTCTACTCTAAGGATGGTTGAGTGCTGTTTGGTTTGATTATGGTCTATGAATTTCTGCAATTCTCTTAGAATGAATTTCTCTTAGAATCAAGGACAACATTGAGATGTTGACCACAGGAGAAAGTGGAGTCTCTGTGAGTCAGGGTCTTAACTCTGGTTTTTATGTCACTTTTTAAGTTTAGTAAATTATTCTTTACAGAGGAACTGTAATTTGAGTGGCATATACTCAGTCCTGATGAAGTCCATGTCAAAAGCCTTAGGAGTAGGGGCTTAGCTTTGGACGTTTGAAAAATGTCACCTACTTCTAAGATGGGTGTCTGCATATCATTGACAATACAGAGATGCTTCTACTATTCAATACTATGTCAAAGAGCGCTCAACTAACCAGAAATAGACAGCTGTAGTTTGCAGAATGCTTTAAGCAGAGGACAAAAATGTGTGTTTCATACATTTCCTGCCTTTGGAGCCAATACTTTCAGTCCAATGCACAGTGCCCTTATTGAGAGGTCAGGAATGCTCTTCTACTTTGAATGACTTTGGGAGTTAAACTTGGGGCAAGTATTATTTTAGTTATCACAATGGTGGTTGTTTAACCTGTCAAGTCCTTGGATTCTTCAAATACAAAATGGGTGCATGAATTAATAAAATATTAATTGAGAAACTGCCTGGCACACTGGGAGGAGACATAGAAAAGTACAGTAAATGTTAGCTGTTATTTTTATTATTATCATCACTCCACTACCTACCCATGAAGATTAAATCAGGAAGGCAATGCAAACTGCAGATGGGAGTCACTTAACATCAGGAATACCAGAGTCTTTCAGCCTGTGGGCCAAATTCTCATGGTGATGTTTATTGGCTTTGTGGCCACACTTTGCTTCAGTTTTATGATCTGTAAAATGAGGCTCACTTGTCACAATAATTGCCTTCTTATGGTTGTAGTTTGGAAGAACTGAGAGGAAAGGAGCTGCAGACAGAACCTGGAAGACACAGAGTCCTCAGCACATGAGAAGCAGGATGAAGTTGATGTGCTTCATGCTCACATTCTGGTCAACAACCGGAAGATGAGGTGAGTGGATGGAATGTTTAAAAATGCATATAAATACAAGGGGATGTAAACATATTTGGGAAAATGGAATGAAAAGATAATTTGTTTTGATGTAGAAAATTTTGAAATCCATCCCTAATTTGTTCATAATTTGGAAAACACCTTGGGTGCATGGATTTCCATTTTTTAGCTTTAAAATGAACTTGCAGTTCGATTTTGCATGAAGTTTTTGAAGTACCCTTTCTCCTCATTACTCATAAGTGGCATGTCACTTGTGCTTTTTCAGTTGAGAAGATGGCCCAGTAGAATTAAGCTAATATTCCAGTGATTAGTGGTAAGTCTTAATGTCAAAAAGCGTATTTTTTCTGTGGATCTGAGGCCATTGGACATAGGTCAGATTTGGTTTTTTATTATGAAATATTATAGGCAAATAGATTCATGAACACGTATTTTAGCGAAGTTTACCATTGTGGCATGGTAGGATATATACTCGTTTGGGTGTGTATAACTTTAAAACCAGGCTGTCCACCTTTTTAAGGGCAGTGGGGGGACGTTGAATTCCTGCTTACTCCTGTGTTCTGACCTGCTGCTGCTGTTAGTCAGAACCTCTTAGCTTTATTGCCTTCACTACATATGGCGCCATGAGCTTGAGTCAGGTCAGTGCACGATGACGGGGACTCATGTCGGTGCACCAGGGGGTTGTTGGAAGACCCAGAAATGATGGCTTTCAGCGTGAACTTCGGGTTTAGTTCACTGGCTTTAGATTCCTAGCACTTCCATTACTTGTGGTAAGTGATCCTGGCTTGTAGATTAGAAATTGTTACAGCTCTCTAAGACAATGGACATTAAAGTAAGGTGATACATGTAAAGCAGTTAGAACCGGCACATAATGAATGCTGACAGAGTGTCTGTTACAAGAACTATCATAATCCGCTACACAGATAAGAAAACTGGAGATGAGATGGTGAGTGGAGTGCAAAGGTTCTGTGGACTGAAATTAGGCTTAAATTAGGGCTTAAAACCACCAAATCCCTCACAGCTTTCTAAAAATGAGGTTGACTAAATCAGGAAGAGTTGTGACTGGGACATACCTGCAGCAGTATGGACTACATTCAGTTTTAAAGCATTTTCTAAGTGATTTAATTCAGTGAAAGCAACTGTTGGCTTGAGTAGCAGCCAAAAGATGTGTCTGGCTGAAGCAACATTTGCTGCTATCTGATTATTCTCCCTAATAGCCTACACTCACTCAGTAAACCCTTTTCAAGAGCCCCAACCCATCTGGGAGGTTGAGAGTAATAAAGGCTTCACATGTTCAGATCACATCCTCAATATGAGAGTTTTCTCTACAGCCCTTGAAGAATCTCAGAAAAGCAGCCAAGGGGCCCAAAGACAGACACACGTGGAAGTGATATGAGACTCTTAGGTCTCCAAGGTCTTGAGAATTAAATAAGACAATACGTATGGAGTGTTTCTGAATGCAATGGTTGCCATTAGCAAGTAATCGATAAGTGGCAGCTGTGTACAAAGAAAAGCAATTCCAATCAGCCAGGGAAAATTTCCTTCTAGAACTATTGGAAGCAGTATACTATACGCACTTCAGTAAAACTGATAAAATTCCTTTAAAGTCACAGAATCAGCAGCTATGGTGTGCCCTGTTGGGATTAGGGCCCAACTCAGGTGTTAACCCTCACTTTTCGGCAGAGGTCAAACTGCTGTTGCTGATTCAGGTGCACACAGGTATCAGATCTGCAGAGCAGCTCTTGCAGGTGGTAGATTCCTCTGTGGCGAATTTAATCAAAGCAAGTGGCCAAAGGGATTGTAGGTAATTCAGTGGCTTCTGTCTTTTTCAGTAGCTGGAATCTGCGTTTGGTGTAGTCTCCTTTGGTGTGGTTTCCTGCGGTTCACACTTTGGTAAGTACTTTCTTCTCAAGAACGGTTCTAGGCAAGCAGATGTCCAGTTTTGGTAGATGAGCATTCAAGTCCTCTCTGAAACTTATTAGCTATGTACTCTTCAGTAAGTTGCTTCACTCACCAACTTTTCATTTTCTTGTCTCAAAATTGAGCATGATGAGAACAATGTCCATGTCACTTGTCTGCTAGCATAAAAATAAGGAAAACAAGAAAATTCTCGCAGTACCTAGCTCATGGCAAACGCTTCTTATATGACAACGGTTATTATTTTAGTTCATGTTGTTTCTGCCACTGATGCTGTTATAAATTAGGTTTTCTTACAAATGAGGAAATTGGGGTGAAATGAGGTTGAGACGATGGTTCTTTATTGTGAAGAAAGATAAAGATGGAACTGTGTTGAGATCATTAAATGGACAAACTGTTAGAAAGTGATCACAAGCCATGGCTAATACCACCTTCTCATTGCTAACATTTGCTTTTAATGTGCTTGACCAGAGGAAAGGGCTGGTCCTGCTTCTAGGTTAACATTCAGTGATCAGATGGGTGATTTTCACAGTCAGGCTAGTAGTCCCCCTTTTGACTGAACCAGAGCATACAATTTTGGGAAAATGAGGTTACATTTGTCATTGACTTAGTTTGATGAATTGTTTTAAAAGGGACTGTCATTGTCATGCTGGAAAAAAATCACCAAAATGTGCTAAAAAAAGATATTTGGGACAGGTTGGAACAATAACAGTACCTCCCCCCAATAATTTCTATTGTGCAGCTTCCCTGCCTCAGTCCTACAAGGAGCACCATAAATCACCTCTAAATTGACTCTTATGTCATCATTGGGTATTGGAATGACAAACAATCTTGGGCAACTTCATAGATTCTAAGGAGATGGTTTTCTTGCTTGTGTCAACTCAAAGCAGATGTGCTTAGAAGCAAGGCTGAATTTATGCCCTACCTTTTAAGCTATCCTCCCTCCTACACCATCAGCAGAAAGTCAGCGGAAGTTAGTTTCTGCTTCCTGACCTCATCGTGGTTGATGGAAATGTGGCTGATTCAGAGATACAGTCATTGTTTTAGACTTTGGAACTCTGTACAGGGAGGAACGACATGTATTTTGCAGGGAATGTGTACTTTTACACGTATCTTCCAGATGCAATCAGAGAATCAAGAGAGAGGAGTAACAAGTGGCCCTGCCTGGTCATACCAACACTCAAGTGTGACCATGTGACATTGTCAGTCCTGCCAACCCATCTGAGCAAATAGGGAGTGAAAAGTTATTCAAGGGTAATGCTATATACCCTTTATGAATTATGCATCTTAAATAAACTTGCACTAACCTGAACACTCAAGTGGAAGCCTTTTAGCTAGAAGGAGGTCACTGAAGAGCCCCGACTCTAGATCTCTGATGGTTTTTGACGTTGTGTCTCACCTCTAGTTACCAGGCTGTAGGCTGTCTGGTGCTAACTCTGACTCATTTGTTAACTGTGATCCACTCCCCTTCCCACATGGACAATCTTTCAAAATCTTGGAGCTTTCAAAATGCTGCACTTCTTGAAATGAGAATTACCAGGGTCATTTATTGCTTGTTTTAGAGACTTGGAGCAGGCCTCTGTAGGGCTCTGTGGAGTTCAGAATGCCAGTGATGCCCCCATAGGTCAAAGGCAATGAGAAAGTAAAGACAGTGGGGATTGAAGCCTTGGTCAAGGAGAGGATGAAGGTGGACAGAAATGGCCAAGCAAGGCACATATTTAGAGAATGGTAACTGCTACCCAGAGATAGCTGTGATCAGTGAGACACATACAAGACTGGAAATCAAGATACATGACAGATGCTCAAAATATTCACTGAATGCATATTAGGAAAAGTGTAAGATTCTCTTGAATCAAAGAAATACTTTTTAATTCAAAATTTCCTAGCCCTTATTTTCTTAGAAAAGTTGCCTTAGTGTCTAATAGGAGCTCCTTAACCTCACAAAATTACTCCAGGGTTTGGGAGAAGGAAAAAAAAAACAAACAGGCTCAAGTAGAGCTGCTACGTGTTGTCTAATCGTGAAGGAAAGAAGGGTATCACCATTATTTGCTCACCCTAGTCTCTAATCATGATTAAAGAGAATAGGCTTCTATGATCTGCAGACAGGATGCAAGTTTTAGTTCTGCCCTTTCCTAATGTAGGGCAGGTTAACTTCTCTGAACCTTATTTCCTCCATTTGTAAACTGAGATTAGTAGTGTCACCTACCATATAGAGGAGTTTTTGAGGCTTAAATGAGATAATAGCTATAAATGTTTAACAAGGTGACTTGGATGTGTTAAAAGCAACTTGAATTGACAGTTTTTGCTCCTTTATGAGTACGCATGAGGCTTTCTTTGGCTTTAAAAAACAGTAAGGTGAGATTCCCACACCTGTCTCCGAGCTACTGATGGTCCCCAATGAATCTGATTGCACATCTTGAGCAGAGGGAAGAGCTGCCTGGGAATCGGTGTCTGAGACTATTTGGAGCATCCTAATGGCTCTGCTCACAGACACAATGATTGCTTGGCTCCTCGTGGTCCTCTCATTGTCCAAATCACCTCCTCAAGAGTCTTTTTAGCAAAATTGGCTTCTCTTTTCTTGTGGGTAGATACCTGGTGACTCCTCTCATGCCCCGCATTTGAGGAACTGTCACTACCAGGCAGCCTTCATGAACTAGTACATCTTTTGTTGGCATGTTCACTCCTCCTCTTTTGCTTGTAATGATTAGAAATCTAATTTACAGCTCCAAAGAGGTGATGGGCATGTTCAGCCCCTTTGCTCTAATTATAAATATATTCCTTCTAGAGAGTCATTGGGAATGCAGACAGTTGAGTGAGCCTCTACTCTGTGCCAGAGACCAAGCAGATTAAGTCAAATATGACCAAGATCATGGCTTCAGACCACTCGTGGTCTTACTGTTGGAGAAGTGGATCTTTGCAGCTCCTGATGTGAGCTTTCTAGGTTGATGCTCCTCCTTGATGAATGCATTCCATGGCTTCACATGGATCAAAACATTTTTGATTTTTGTGGAATCCCACAGGAAGTGTTACCACCATCTGTTCTTCTGCCTTAACTAGCTCTACTCCTCATGCCAGCCACTCCTGAAACTTCTCATGGCCGGCCTGAGCCCTTGTGTCCGTCATGCTCACTGTGACCATGTGCAGCGGTGCATTTAAGCTCCATACCCTACATGCACCTGGGTAGCCTAACTCATGCTTCATTTCTGCTTCATCCTTCCCCTGAATTCTTCACAAGGTGAAACCTGGTCCTGCCTTCTTTGATCTCTCACTGGACTGGCAAGTCTTGTATCACTGAACAACTTCTTATTACAAATTTGCGTGCATATTTGCTTTCCCCCACCCCTGCATGCAATGTTTATAGACAATAGATTAATGAATAAGTGAATAAAGTAAAATGAATAAAACTCAAAAAATCCAACATCATACACTTACGTTCTTGGTACTCTGATACTGATGCTAATAGTAATGAATGCTGTTTTCCCCAATATCTCAAGTAGGTGGATATTTAAGTGATTCAACCCATGTAGGGCAGTGAAAGTGGGGCAGGTTGAACTTGGCACACAGGACTCTGCTCTGAGATCCGTGCCGAGTTTGTGATTCTCACTACTAGATAACTGCTTTTAAAAAGTTAGGGCAAGGTAGGATACCAGATTCCAATGAGTGATTTTATTAGAGAAATCAGGCATTTTCTATGGAATGTGACAGTCTCAAATCTTCATAACACTAATCTTGGAGTTAAAAATCCTGACTTCAAATCTTTTTTTTTTCCTTTCTTTACTTCTGTATGCTTAGTATTATACAAGTTTGTGTGTATTGTGTTTCCAACTTGCCAATTGCTATTCTGTTTAAAAAAAAAAAGGTGGGAAATTAGACCACAGTTTTACGTAATTTCCCCTTCAGCGCTCCAGCCTCTTGATAAGCATATGGTGTGAGTGTACACAGGAGTCCAGGACTGTATCTGTTCAGTGTGAATGCTTTCTCTACTAAGCCCATTGCAACTGCAGGGGCAGGGGAGGGTGTGATGATATGAGCAGACCCCTTCACGACACTGACTTGGAAGTCATACTTGGATGTAGTGATGTCCGGTGACATAATCTCAGCCTGAAAGCTGACATTGGAAGGTTAAGAATCACCTTTTCAGCTCAACTAGGCAAACCTATATTTAATTGCTGTAACAAAAATGTCCGAATCTGGTGGGTTTTTTTTTTTCTGCTTTTAAGTAAAAGGAACAAAGGACTTCAGTTTGACCTTTGAAACTTCTGCTTAATCATTCCTTTGATCAGGACTCTCTCGGAGGGTCTCTGTCAGCTCCCTGGAATGTCTTCCACGGACGGACGTGCCCCGCAGCCTGTCAGATGCTCAGCTTTGGAGAGCATGTTTAAAGTTTAAAACTGCTCGTTATCGCTGTGCCAGCCTGCCCTGCCCCAGCAGCATAATCTTTCCCAACGTAGGCTTTCATTCTTTGGGAATGGAACTTCTTATGCGTTGATGGTCAGAAGATGGTATTGATTAGAAAGCTGGCCGTTCTGTCTTGATAGTGGCAGTTGAACACATGCGCACCACTGGTCATGTACATGCTGGCTGCCTACCACATCCTCTTTACTGTTCACAGAAACTTTTCTTGCGTAAATTCTTTGGACAGGTGCTTGCTCATGCTATGTGGATATCAAGTATATATTTGAACTCTTAAAGAATTACAATTACACATGAAACTTGCCTTCTTCGGTTTTCTACAGAATCCTCATATAGATTCATGTATATGTGTTAAGCTTATTTTTAGAGCTTAAAATCCTAAGATGGAGCTATCATGTAAAGTGTAAAATGCAAATAAATTCTATTTCTTGTCAATGATGGCGCTGCCTCCCAACACTGCTACAGTGAAGGAGCAAGCATCAACTTGGGTTAAGGTGGAGACAGAGCATATTACAGTCATAGTGTGCACTTGATTACAGAAACACACAGTCAAATACAATGTCAGGAAGGGCAGTGGTCAATATGGAAGGAGTTCCGACTTACAGCTTTAAAAACTGAACTGTCTTGAGGTTTTTGTGAGCTTCTTACATACAATGTTTAAAAGCACTGAAGTGATCTTTCTTGACTAATCCGCTGAAGTGTCCAATATACAAATAATTCAGTCTAACAGTTTAAAATATTGTTAGACGTCAACAGAGACTAAAGAGCTTCGGGAAAACTGCCTTTATTTTTAACTCTAGGATCCTATTTCTTTTAATTGACAACAAATTTTACGTGTCCCTTCATAAGTGATAAGTAACGGTGTTAAAAATAAACACACTTAAAGAGAGCTGTCCTCCTCCAAATTACTTGAATGAATGCTTAACGGTTCCTAATTGTAATCAGAAAACTGGTTCTGTTTCATTCACTCTAAATGATTGCACATGTGCCCTTGTTTGTCATCTGCTTTCTGAGCTTTTCCACCTCCTGGACTACTACTCTTAAGAGTGGGTGCAGATGCAGTTTTTTTTTTTTTAAGATTTATTTATTTTTATTACAAAGTCAGATATACAGAGAGGAGAGACAGAGGAGGATCTTCCATCCGATGACCCACCCCCCAAGTGAGCCGCAACGGCCGATGCTGCGCCATTCCAAAACCGGGAACCAGGAACCTCTTCCAGGTCTCCCACTCGGGTGCAGGGTCCCAAAGCATTGGGCCGTCCTCAGCTGCTCTCCCAGGCCACAAGCAGGGAGCTGGATGGGAAGTGGAGCTGCCGGGATCAGAACCTGTGCCCTTATGGGATCCCGAGGCATTCAAAGCGAGGACCCCAGCTGCTAGGCTATGGCACCGGGCCCCCAGGTGCAGTTTTACTTCACAGTTAATGTAGTAGACTTGATTAAGAAACCTCTTTCTAGGAAGGTAAAATGTATGGGGGGCCTATGAATTCCAGACAAGACAAGTTCTTTGTGTCTCTTCTGAGAGGATTGCCTGGAGCTGTTAAACTGGAGTCCCTGGGCCAGAGTCAAACTACTGACGGGTTTTGTGACAAACACACTCATACTCCTTGCTTGACCTACTGTGTATTATACACAGCTGCTTTCATTTGATGACAGCTGACTTGAATGATCTTGACAGAGGCTGTTTGCAAAACCTAAAATGCTGATTTATCTGCTTCTCAAAAAAAAAAAAAATAGAAAAAACTTGTGACCTTAGGTTAGGTGATAGTGTATCACTTATTTGGTCACTGTTAGGAAATGGCTTTGTCCTTGTGTTGTATCTATGAAATTTTAAAGCACTTTCAGGAACATCTCCTTTGGAATATCTCCTGGGATAACAAATGCAGAAAAGTTGTTGAGGAAATGGAATGGTATCACACAAACTCAAGTTATCAGCTACTTTCCATTAACGTAGGAAGTGAGGTTAGACAGTGGGTGAACATAAGATGTAGCACGTAAGATGCTGTTTGGGAAACCTAGATTCAGTATCTGAGGGCCTGGTCTGAGTCTGGACTCACTTCTCTCCCAGCTTCCTGCTAATGAATATCCAGGGAGGCAGCAGGAATTGGCTGAAGTGCTAGGGTCTCTGCCGCACATGGGAAACCCAGAGTGAATTCCTAAGGTGAATCAACAGGTGGAAGATACCTCTCCCTCCCTACCTACCCCTGGTAGAATGTAAGTAGCCATTGTTATCAGATGTAAATATTCAACTTTCGACTTCAAGACTGGCAAGGGGGTGAACACTGTGGCTCAGGAAGTGAAGCCACAGCTTGGGATGCCTTCCGCACCATGATGGAAATAATGGCATCACGCCTTCCCTCCAGTTCCTATTCTGTTTCCAGTTAAAATGATTGGGAGGTAGCAGATGATGGCCTGCCAGGTCTCAGTTAAGTACGAAAGCAAGAAAGACAATTCATGGGCTTTTGACCTTCATTAAAGACACCAGTCAGGAGTAAAGGAAAAATGTAGCTGAGTAGGGAATCATGCCATTCCACACAGTAAGGATCCCAATGGGGATGAGGCAAGAAGAATGAGCCCACTCTAGAACATTTCAAATTTGGGGTTCCCTGAGATGAATTATTGATTGCATGGATTTGAAAAAACCATGTAAAGTGGACATTGAGATTAAAGAAACAGCATCCCATGGTTTGTGGTAAAAGCACATTTGGAGGGCATCTCAAAGTTGGCTGATACTTCTCGCTGGTTGAATCCTCATGGAAGATTATGGAGTGAATAAATATAGGTCTTGTTGTTAGCTTCTCTTACGGACAGAAAAATTGAATGTCAGTATGATATCAAAAGCTATTCTCATAGTAAGTTAATGACAAAGCAAACTATTATCCTTTATTTTATTCTTCATTTGTGGGGAATGTCTACCCCATAGACCATATAAATCCTGTGAAATTATTTGTTCTGACTCTGCCAAGGCAGCACAGATGGGACTCAAATGCAATAAATCTGTAGAAGACCCACTTTTAAGTTGCTATTTGTATGGTCGGTGAATAGTGTTACTCGTAACCAAATTGTCCTTGGCAGAACAAAGGTTCCCCATCCCTGCTTTTATATAAGTAGTTATTTTTATAATAACTACTTATATAGTGTTTACATTGTAATAGCTAACATAAGTCATCTAGAGATGATGTAAAGCATTTGAAAGGATATGTACAGGTTATCTGCAAAAAAATGTGTCATTGGAAAAAAGACATTTGAAAACTTTTTATTATTTTGAGAAACAGATTTACAGAGAGAGAAGAGACAGAGATCTTCCGTCCATTGGTTCACTCCCCAAATGGCTGCAATGGCCATAGCAGAGTCAATCTGAAGCCATGAGCCTGGAGCCTCCTCCAGGTCTCCTATGTGAGTGCAGGTCTTCTACGTGGGCTATCCTCTGCTGCTTTTCCAGGCCATTGGTAGAGAGCGGGGTCAGAACTAGAATAGCTAGGACTTGAACTGACATCAGGCAGACGATTATCTGGCTAAGCCAGTATCCTGGTGCCTAAACAAAAGGCATTTAAACATCTTGATATTCTGATATTCAAAGGAGTTTTGAAATCAATCCCCAAAAGACAGTGAGGGATGCCTTTACCTCCTGTATCAAGGTTGCAAATCTTACAATCCAGCAAGCATCATCCGTCTGCCAGAGTCCTGCCTGAGACCTTCACCTTGGAGAGCTAGCTGCTTTATCCAGGAGGGACCCCTAACCACGTTAGCTTATTGCCTCCCAGATACAAGCCTTAGACTCGGCTGAAGAACTCGAGAGGTAAGGAAGCCTCCTGATGCAGAGAGGAAGCCAGGGTGAGCCATTCAGCACTGAATGCACAAATACTCTAACTGAGGCTGTTTAGAACACACAGATGGATCCATCACGTGAACACTTTGCCAAGCAAACCAGATTTGCTGAAGAAGTCAGCTGTGTAATGAACAGGAACATTACCTATGCGTACAGCCTTGTGACCTTGGACTTGTCATCACATCACACGTGCGTTGCAATAATAAGAAGTAAGGTATTTGCAAAGTGACCCCCACAGTTTCTGACACCTGAGAAGTGCTCAGCAAGGAGCAACTACCAGTAATCAGCAGGGTTTTAGGGTCTCTCTTGCCGTCTCTTCTTTTACCCATGGGTAGTTCTTTGAAAACCAGAAGAGTGATTGTTTGGCATGACCTTGCTTTTGGTAAATTCCTACCAGTCCTCATGATCATTGCATTTGTCTGTGAGATGGCTTATTTAATAATGTATACCAGCGTTTTGTTTTCCTTTTAAAGAATGAGACATTTGCACATCTCTCATCTTCAGTTTTTTCTGGTTGATACCGCCAAGATACATTTGCCAAGTGTTTACATTTCTGATCTAGTCTTCCAGGGACATCCTCAGAACTTTGGATAAGTTCAGGGGTAAATAAATAAATAACATTCTTGGGTCATGTTGTGTCTTTTGAAGCCAGCAAATTCTTGTCATCTGAGACAGAACAGCACTGTTACAAAAGATGCTTAAGATCTCAAATTCTAATTGAAGTCTTTTCTTCATATGCAAAAAAAAAAAGTGAACTTGTTGGTGCAAAAATATAAAAATCAATGAGGAAGATTTAAGGGAGCAATTAATGAGATAATGTCTAGAAGGCAGTTTGAGCTCCTGGGAAGAAAGGTTTTTCTATCCACAGAACGTTTTTACTGTGATGTTTGTGCCTGAGCCATAAATACAATTGAATTCTCCTGTGAAAGCAGTGCCTCGAGGTAGAGAAAGGAAGAATCAATAATTTGTCTTAAGATGTCACAGAGCTGTTTGTTTCTATCCGTTTGAATATTTATAATTACTGATAGAGCACAGAGCTTTTGAAGAAGGCATTGGACTCTGGGTTAGGGAAATGTGGCTGCTACTCAGAACTTGCCTGTTGTTTCAAAGATGTGCTGTCACATTTAGGTTGCCTGTAAGTTATTTCAGAAGCATTTTTGAAAGGTTCTTTATTCGTACCCTCACCTATATCCTTATCAGCATTGTGATTTATTTAGCAGGTCCCGGATTTCTTCATGCCGTCTAGTCGGCTATCTAGGACAGCGGCTCTAAAGTTACAGACAAGTGCAGACTCACTCTGTAACAGAGACTCCTTATATTTGAATGATCCTGCGTGGTTGTCATTATTTCACATTTGCCTAAAAAAAAAAAAACAAAGCAAAGATTATAAAGAATTTTACAACAGCGCTGATTCTAGCCATGGAAAATCCTCGTCTTTTCATCTCGTCAGACAAATACAGGTGATGAAAAGGTTGAACAAGACACTTAATCCTGAGAATCCATATTCCAGAGCAATGCTGCTCCAGTCTTAATGAGCACACCAATCATCTGGAGATCTTATTAAAAATCAAATTGTGATTCAGTTGGTTGGGATGGGGCTTGACATGCTCAGGTGATGTCAAAGCTTCGGATTCATGAACGAAACTTTGAAATGCAGACAGTGAGAATTTTTTTAAAATTCTGATAGGAAAGTCGTTATCAGGATTGAGCTACACACCTGGAAAATATGAAAGTGTGCATCGTGTCAGCAGTTAGAATGTATTCAAAAGTAATTTTTTCAGATGTGCAAGCTATAACAAGTTATTTACCAAATTATACTTGAGAAAATGCAGTCAGTCCAACAGGAGGATATGCAGCGCTGAAAGAAAACTTGCCTGTGCTGAAACTCAAACATTTTAATGGGCCCCTCAGCTACCTAATTTTCTAAAGTATACTATGTGCTTATTTGGAGGTTTAAAAAAAAAGCTACTGATTGTGCAAATATTTTATAAAGAATTTCTACCGCTGATAATTGAGATTTTTTTTCTTTTGAGGCATGAACTCCCCTTCTGATATGATTTTTTTTTCTCATTTGTCTTCCTCCTGGCTTAAAGCTTTACAATGCTACATGCCCAGATTCAGTTGGGGGATAAAAAAACCAGAAACTTCATTTTGATGAGCATTTATTGAAAAGCTATATTAAGTGAAAAAATGTCAAAAATGTTGGCATTAGATGCAAAGGCAAATTATGCTGTAACCTATGTTAATAGGCAAATGAGATAATAGAACAGAGAAAATAGTTGTGCTGCTAACAGTAATTCCTTTGGAATGGCAGTAGGATGATGTATTAGCTTGATAAACTATCATGACAGAACTCCACAGCCTGGATGCGTTTATCAGTGTGCAACATCAGGGTGTTGGAAGGTTTCATTTCTCCTGAGAGAATTCTCTAACGCTGGCATGTGGATGCCTTTTAGTTTTGTCCTCACAGTGTCGTGTGTGTGTGTGTGTGTGTGTGTGTTGTCTAAATCTTCTCCTCTTAGAAGGAAACCAGTCAAATTAGATTGCATCCATTCCCAGGGTCTTGTTTTAACGTTACTCCCCTTTTACAGGCTCTGTCTGTAACTACAGTGACCTCCTGAACAACTGGGACTTACAGCTTCAGTCAGTGAGTTTGCCAGGACACAGTACAGACTGTAACAAGAAGAAAAAGATGTTCAAGAAGTGGTAGACAAAAATCGATACATTAGGACTGGGGCAAGAGCAGACAACCCCTCAGAAAGGGGATGAGGAATGGGCATTTGGCACAGCTGTTGAGGTATCATGTAGGACCATCTCACATGACAGGACCTGCTTTTGCAACTTGCTCTGCTCTTGATTCCAGTCTCTTGTTACTGTGTCTGGAAGGCAGCAGTAATTGCCTAAGTGCTCAGGGGCCTGCCACTCAAGTGGCAGAGATCTGGATTGAGTTCCTGGCCCCTGGCCCAGCCCCAGCTGTTGTGAGCATTGGGTGAGTGAAGCAATGGGTAGATTTCTGTCTTCCTGCCTTTCAATTAAATAAATAAAAGTGTTTCTCTTTTATTTAAAAAAAATCAGATTTGGATTGCATAGGTGACAGTGTGAACCTTATTATAATGATGTATTTAAGCGTGGAAAATAGAATAAAGGATAAAAATCCAAGTGAAGCTCAGCCACTTTATAAATACTATTTTGTTAAATTTTCTCTTAAAGGTTATTATACATGAAGTCCTACATGCAGTGTGCAAATTTGTCACCTGTTTATTTATTTAGATTGCATCTTAGACACATTCTATCATCTTTTGCCTTATGTCTTGAGAAATTCCCATATTTTAACTGATCAGATTTTTTCTAACTGATCTCTTGTTGACCATAATTATATTTGTAAAATAGTTGTGGAAAATATTGTGAAGTATTTTCAGCAAGGGAATATATTATAGTACTTTAGAAATTCCCTTGTTGTAATTCCTAGCCATGGTATTGATGGGTCATATTTTTAGGAATGTCTCCTGTTTAATAATTGGATAGAATGAATGTTATTATAATCCCTGACATTTATTGACAAATTGCTTTCCTAGGAGACTGAACCAGTTTTCACGTCACTAGCAGTGTGTGACAGTACCAGTTTTATGCTTTAAATGTCACTTCTGCATTCCTTCTGAAATGCTCTAATGTAGTCCACTGCTGCTCTGTATTCTCCACCCCTTTCATTACTTTACTAGCACTTAAAACTATTTCAGATTATTGTACTTGATGTGTAAGCTTGCCTGGTGTTGGACTCCCCCTAGTACAACACAAATTCTATAATGGCAGTGATTTTTCTATGTGTTGGTAGTTATCTTGCACATTGGAGACACTGACAGGCAATTTAGTGAATGAATCCATTTTTCCAGTTTGGAAGAGGGAGGAAACTGTACTTGGTTCTTTGAATTTGCTTTATAAAAACTTACTGTCTTCATTAGCACTAGTTTATTTATTTATGTATTTATTTATTTAGAATTTAGAATTAGTAGTACATTCCCTTTTGTGAACCATTTCTCTAATCATGCAAGTCTGGTAGGTGAACATGTAGTTTCATATATGCAAGCTAGCTGGACTCTCCTTGTGTGTTGGCTAGGCGCCTTCCTGAACGCACAGAATTTCCATATGTATTATAGGTATGTATCTCAGCCAGTGTGACCAGAAATTAGAAAGGGCATAGCTGGATGTGATGGAGAGGAAATAAGAAGCAGTGTGCATTAAGATGAGTTTGGAAACTTGAAATTACTAGGCATCCTGACCAGGCTCAGGTAGGATGGTTGTTTTGTTTCTCATAGTACTTGGAAATGTCTGAAGTGTTTTTTCTTAGGAGGCTAAGTGACTAGGCCATCTGTTGAGTAAGGACCTGGGACAGCTCCTTGTCACAGATTTCTTGGTCTAGAGAGGAACTCAAGTGTCTCATATTCAGTAGCTTCACGGGTAAGGGGAAGTCGGGATTGAGACCATCAGGATTTTGGAAGAAAGATTCCCAAAACTATGTTGGCCAAAGGATTCTATTAAAATGCTTGGAAGCACTTACATAATGCAGATTCTCATTAGCCATTTACTACCCTTGCCCCAGTCTTTTCATCAGCGCATCTGAAGTGGGTCAGAGGACTCAATCACATCCGTAGCTCTCCTGTGGGTTCTCCTGAACTTGTGCATTGAGAGCACAGCTTGGTGGGGAGGTCACTGGCTCCAGCATGAGAGCTTTTAGGACTGTTCCTGTGTGATTCTTGCCCTGGAGTTATCAGCTGCACTGTGGAGAGACTATGGGGGTGGTACAAATGGGAAGGATGCCTTTTCCTGCATGTCTTCAGTGGACACGCCCTCCTGGACTGAGCGGCTTGGGAGTCCCAAGACAGAAGAAAATGAGAGTATATTCCTTTGCATACATGGGGAGAACCTGTATGCAAAGCCCACGTGGCTGAGCCGTGGAGTGTTGGTTTTGTGGCTGCTTTTTACTGCCTGTGTCGCATAACACTGCACAGGTGAATTTTCCAAAAGTAGATGAAAGATAAGACTGCCTTGGAAATAGCTTGTTCCCATTTACCCACAAACCCTCAAAATAGTGCAATAACACAAGAGCTAACCCTCTGTGTGATCCTTGCTCCAGGCTGCCCAGCTCACACACTCTGGCTTTAACATGGGCTGTATTTAAAGATAGCTTTCAGATCTTTTCCAGGTGCCCTGTCTCTCCTCCGTGGTCCTGTGTTTGCCGAGTTATCTGGGTCTAGGTGCTTGAGCTCACTCATAATTTATAAGCAAAGGAACCTTGGCCCCACCTCCCGAATTGCTGTAATTGAACACACTCAAGCCATGCCACCTGCCAGCAGCACCTCCTGCCTAGGTTCAGGTGGAGAAACGACATTTTGATCCATGCTTGTCTTGGTTTATTGATCCTGTTAACATTATCTCTTAGGAAGATCGATGCCTCCATCTTACAGATGTATAAATAAAGTGATAAAAAATAAATCAAGGCCAATTGTTTCCTGATGGAAAATAATGGATGAATTGAGATGGTTTGTGGCTTCTCTAACCTCCTGAAGGCTTAGCAGGAATGAAGACTGGGATTCTGCTTGGTAGTTCAGAGGTGTCCGCTATACTGCATGCTTGGGGGATGGATGGCCTTATGCCACTTGCTTCTCAGGATTATTGCTGGTATTGCATAGACTGTGTTTTGATCTGATTAAAACCCATATTCGTTATTCAGTGTTATATTTTAATTTTTAATCAGTTTTGTACTTTTAAAGAGTCTTACCTATTTACTTGATAGGTACAGTGAAAGAGAGAGAGGGAATGAATCTTCTGTAGATTCACTCTCAAAATGACTGTGATGGCCTGGACGGGGCCAGACTTCAGTTGGCAAGTCTGGAACTCCATTTGGGTCTCCCATGTGGGTGGTCAGGGCCCTAGCATTCAGGGATTTTTTTTGGCTGTTTTCCCAGGCAGATCAGCAGGGAGCTGGATCAGAGTTAGAGCATCCAGGACTGGTGCTCTGATGTGGGATGCTGGCATTGCAAATGGGAGTTTAGCCTGCTGCGTTGAAATGCAGCCCATGAGTTTTATGTTCTTAAGTAAAATTTCATCTCAACTGATGCACAAAATAAGGATAATACTAAACCAATGGGATATCATATGTCTCTTCATGTATTCAGCAGTACTTTTTTTTGAATGCGTGCTATGCACAGGTGCTGTTATATGTTTTGGAATACAGTGGTCACCAAGACAGGCACAATCTTTTGCCTTTGTAGAATTTATCTAGGTTAGGCAGGGCTACACAGAGCCAATGTAATAGGATATTGATAATGATGGATGCTGTGAAGAAAACAATAAAGCAGGGTGAACCATTAGTGAGTAAACATCAGCACAGTTTCCATGCCCTTCACGTCCCAAAGTCATCTAGCTAATCTGCAGTGGGAAACAGAGACCTGGATCTAGGGAGGAAAGAGCCATTTCCATGACAAAATGCATCCGATTAACCATCTCTGGGTATCCTAGGAAAGGCCTGAAATTCAGAGTGAGCAGTCTTGGGGATCTGACCTTGGCTGCTCCTCTGATTATCTAGGTGACTTTGGAAAATCAAACGCTCTCTGTGTATGCTGATTTCTTCAGATGGAAAGGGCAAGTAGCCCCGTGCCAATTACAGGATGGTTTTGAGATGCGAGCATGTGTCTAACATTTCAAATATAGGAAGTAAAACATAGGAGGCCCTTTGGTGAATGTTGGCTCCTGTCTCCTGCAACATCGGAGTTAGGCACATAGATGCTCAGGTCAGTGTATGTCTGTAGAGGGACTGAAGTGCACCCATTCATTCAGTCTATGAATACCTGCTGAGGTGGCACAAGGTGGACAACCCAAGCAGGGAACCTGGCTCTGTGCAACTCTTTAATAGAATAGTTCTGTTACAACTTAATGCTGATGGAATATAGAACCTGTAGCAGTACTATGTGGATAAAAATCCCAGTCTTCCCACTTATTAGTTGATTGAGCATGGCAAATAGCTTCTTTATATTTCTATTTGCTCATCTACAGCATGAGATGATAATAACCATGTGATAAGGTTGTTAGTAAAATGAGTTAATATTTGCAAACCTTTGGAACAGGATATTATACTTGACAATAACTAGAAAACTTCAAGAAATTCCTTTGTTACTTTCCCAGTCCCATCACTAGAGGAACAGCTGAGTCTTGAACTAGCACTCATATGGGATGCTGAAGTTGGCAAGCTGCTGCCTTACCTGCTGTTACACAATGCCAATCCCCAGTGTTTATCTCCTAAAACACATGTGCCCCACCTGGTGTGTACTGTGCTGTGTGTGATTGTGTTTCTGAAGCAGAGTTGCTGTAAGAATGAGGAAGTAATACTGGGAAAAACAAATGACAAAGATCTTCATAAACTAGATGTTTATTTTTGTCTGAAGTATTTCCCGTAAGGCGACCCTAATGTATTTGTATTCATGCAGTAACTTTTAAGCTAGTTTTTAACCAAAAGTCTCAGTGACCTTGGAAGTACTAGAAAGATGACTTTCACATGGGTGAATGGTCCAGGTATATTTCTCCAGTGAATTGGAAAAGAACGGGTTTGTCTTCTCACCAACATGGTGCTATTTCTCCATAACCTCTCGTGGATTGGTGTCAACAAAATTAATTATAACTAATTTTGGAAGAAAAGAAAGAACACAAAGCAACTTTTATTCATGTCTAAGCTTCTGGTTATTTTCCTTGGAGTAGGAAGCTCTAGGGAGAGTTACCATTTGATAATTCAGTCTTTTCCTGACTCAGTCATTTATTGCTATCCTATTAGGTCCTCAGGTTCTTCATCTGTTGGTATGCAGTCGTTGTGTTTGTAGAAGTTAAATCATTCTTGTACAGTGCAAATTTGGGGAACTTCTTACTAGCACCACAAAAGATCAGTTGGATGGGCTCTTTTATTATAACTTGATAATCGGAGATTTTTTGCTTTAATTTCTCTTTTTTATTTTTATTTTATTTGCAAGGCAGAAAGAAGTAAAGAGGAAAACTGAAGTAAGATTGAGAGAGGTCTTCCCTCAAGTGGTTCCGTCCCTTAATATGCTGGTAACTATGGATGCAATAGTCAAACCCTGAAACTGGAATCCAACCTGGGTCTCCCACATGGGTGACGGGAGCCCTATCACTTCCGGCACTGCTGTTAGCATGCAACAGGAAGTTGGGATCAGGGACAAAGTTGGCATTTGAACCCAGGTACTCCCATATAGGATGCTGTATCCCAAGCAAATGTCTTAACCACTGTGCCCAATGCTTGTTCTGGAAGCAACTGTTTAGGAAAGCAAAAGTACAAGTGTGAAAAACTTTGGAAATCATCACTTATGGCTTCATGACTGCACTTCCCTTTAGTGAGTTCCTCATTTGTCACAGTTTGGCAGGGAAATCCCCAAGTAAACAGTCTGAGAGCACACATTTGAGGATTGTTTCACTTTACTACCCATGTACACCTGTGACTCCTTTTAAGTTATTCTTATCTGCACCCCCTTTTATAATCCTAAGTGTTATCTACCTCTTCATATCTTTTTAGGTCAATTTTTGATTGATATGAAGGAGTACAAGAGTGAGAGTGAGATCGGATTAACTCTTCAGATTGCCACATGGCTCTCTATCTGGGTCTCCCACATGGGTGTCAGGAACCCAAGCACCTCCACCATCATGTGCTGCCTTCCCACCCAAATTAGCAGGAAGCTACATCAGAAGCAGAATAGACAGCCCCCTAGGTCTTCAGCTTTAATTCCCACTAACCCAGAGCATCTCATGCTTTTCCTTTTCTGCATACAAAGCTTTTTTATTCTCAAAAGTTACTTCAGAAACTGTTAAATTCCTTTCATCCATTTTTTTAAAATATTTATTTATTTTTCATTACAAAGTCAGATATACAGAGAAGAGGAGAGACAGAGAGGAAGATCTTCCATCCAGTGGTTCACTCCCCAAGTGCACGCAACGGCCAGTGCTGTGCTGATCCAAAGCCAGGAGCCAGGAGCTTCCTCCAGGTCTCCCACACGGGTGCAGGATCCCATGGTTTTGGGCCGTCCTCAATTGCTTTCCCAGGCCACAGGCAGGGAGCTGGATGGGAAGTGGAGCTGCCGGGATTAGAACCGGTGCCCATATGTGATCCCGGGGGCTTTCAAGGCGAGGACTTTAGCCACTAGGCCACGGTGCCAGGCCCACATCCATGCTTTTTTTAATATATTTTTATTTTGAATTTTGAATGATGTGGTACAATTTCACATAGGTTAGGATTCCCACCCCACCCCACCGCAAAACTCCCACCCCCCGGCAGATTTTTCCCATTTTACCACAATGGTGTAGTCCTTCAAAAGGAATTATAATTCCATCAGTCTCCTATTAAGTGTGCCAGGATGTTGCTCGCACAGACAATGTCAGACAGTCCAGCATCCCGTTGTCTACACATGTCCATAAGAAGTAGTCATGATATAGACCATGTGAGGCAAGGAGAATACACTCGCCAAGGAATATGAATATAAATTGGTTTAAGAGGGAGGACAAGCGAGTCATATTCTTATCAGCTATAAATTCTAGATATTCAATGTATATTAAATTTTTATGGGAAAGATGATTATACTAAAAAGATCTCTTAGAGGTTCTACATGGAAAATACTTGAGAAACACTGATGCGGGCTACTCCGGGGTATGTGTTACTTCCAACAACAGGACTTCTCTCTCTAGCATCTATGCCCTTTTATGTCATACAGTGTGTAGAGCAAGAGAAGCGATAACAGCTGATACTGGCTATCCTGTTCCCCATTCACACTCTCACTTGCCATGAGAGTAGAAATGCTTTCAGTATTACCTTGTCCAGGGCCTTTATCTTCACACTTGAACATTCTGACTTACTAAACCGGTAAGTTTGTTACTGTGTTTTAAGATTCAAAGTTATCAAGCTGTCTCTGTTGATGTATCTGGATATATCAGATAAACTAGAGGGAAAAAAATGGGACATCTCGTAACAGTCAGCTAAACAACTAGAAATGGTAAAAAAAAAAAAAAAAAAAAAAAAAAAAAAAAAAAAAATTACCACGGGCATGTTGAAGCCACAAGAGAAGTGAAAGAGAACCTGTTCCACCTCCAAAAGTCACTTGTTATCCCTGTACCCTTGACTCACCTTCCTAAAAGGATGGATCAAAAGAAATACTTGGGGGTTTGGCATGATAGCCTAGTGGCTAAAGTCCTTGCCTTCCATGCGCTGGGATCCCATTTGGGAACCAGTTTATATCCCAGCTGCTCCACTTCCCATCCAGCTCCCTGCTTGTGGCCTGGGAAAGCAGTAGAAGATGGCCCAAAGCTTTGGACCCATGCACCGACGTTGGGGATCCAGAAGAAGCTCCTGGCTTCTGGCTTCAGATTAGCTTAGCTCCAGCCATTGTGGTCACTTGGGAGGTAAACCAGCAGACGGAAATTCTTTCACTTTGTCTCTCCTCTCTGTAAATCTGACTTTCCAATGAAAATAAATAAAATCTAAAAAATAGATAAAACTTGGCCAGCAACCTTTTAAAATAAGGTGTGGCTGAGTGACAGATCTCAGAAAAGTTGTAGGTGCTGAGTCTCTTGTCTCGTTGCCTTTTTTTCTGCCCTTGAATGCAAGTGCAATGCCAGGAGCTGGCAGCCACTTTGCAGCTTTGAAGCAGTATAGTGAAGGATAAAAACCTGGTGTTATATGAATAAAAAAGTGGAAACAGAAGGGAGTGCATCTCTGATGTCCTCAGTGAGTACATGGCACAATACTTGTCTGTATATGGCCTGTACATGTCTGTATATGGCCTGAGGGACTCTGAGCTGGGTTTGCTGTTGCTTAAAGCTAAATACACCCCTAACTGATTAAAAAAAGATGATGATGATGATGATGATAACATCAGCTGATATGGAAGGAGAGAGCCTCGGATGCTTTTTAGTCCTACTCTCTAAGTGAATATTGACCCTTCAAGTGATTTCTGTAGCATGAGGGTTCTGCAATTTAAACTCATCAATATTCCTTGACAAGGTGCATGTTCTACTTTGCATGATCTCTTTATGTGTGTGCATATGGTTAAAGATAGATTGGAAGCATTTGGAAGGTAGATCATTGAGGAGAGTTAGCAGAGTTTATGTTCACCTGTCCCCCTGATAATGTCCTTGTTTATGTTCTACATGCATTCTAGGGTGTTTTCAAGACCCTGAGTAAACTACCCTACCTTCCCTGGTCTGGCCCAATGAGTAAGCTTGACTCACATCTCCCTCTCCTCCGTATTCTGTGCTCAGCTCTCAAAAGCCAAAATATCGCACAGACAATTCAACACAAAATCAAAGCAAAGTTTAGCCATATCATACAGTGCAGTTTAACTCCCTATCAACTCATTTCAACTCCTGGCTATTCTGGAAACTTTTGTCTTTCGCATCATCAAAAGTCCCACTAGGGCCTGGCATGACAGCCTAGTGGCTGAAGTCCTTGCCTTGCATGCACTGGGGTCCCATATGGGCTTCAGTTCATGTCCCAGCGGCCCCACTTCCCATCCAGCTCCCTGCTTGTAGAGTTGGAAGGCAGTCAAGGATGGCCCAAAGCCTAGGGACCCTGTACCCACGTGGTTGTCACAATGCACTCCCCTCATATTTCAGAGTTACAGATATTTAATATATATTAGGAAGGTACATCTTTCTTAATATATTAATATGCTTCATGAATACTTTCAGTTTATCTTTTTGTCATAATAAATTTAGAGACCAAGGAAATTGCAAAGCTAGAAAGTAAAAATTATGACACAGTTAACATGAGATATTTATGTGCATAATTTTGTATTAATGTGTTTGTGCACATGCACAAATTGAATGCAGGAGAGAGCTTCATAAAGTTCATGGATAAGTGAATGAAAAGACTAATTTATTTTGGTACAAAAAAGATTTTTAAATCAGGCATATTTTTCATAGAATATGTTCTCAATGAAATTTTTGAAGCCATATACATTTTGTTTTTAGCCCACTATTCAAATTTTTGTTTAGCATAGATAGTTAGCATTTTGCCATCTTATTAAATATTTTGTCACATTGTTAGTGACGACATAAAATTTCATTATGTAGAAGTGTTATTTATATAAAAAAGCTCAATTGTTTGCTCTTAAATTTTATTCTGTTGTTACCAATAAAGGTAATAACTATGAGGAATACTTTCCTAGACAAGTTTTTGAACATGCTTTTGCGTTAAATATATTTTCTAGATTTTCATAGCATCTTGGAATCTAGAACTAATCAGAAAAAGTATTTCATTCTAGATTCAAGTCTTAAATCGATACAATGCTACCCAACCCAAGGTCATGTCATTCTTGAATGAGGCCATTAATCTGATTTATTTCAGATTTCAATTTTCCTATGATCATGAGTTTCTGAACTGTCAAACCCATTTATGCAAAACCAATCTCTGTTGGATCAGCTTTACTGATAGGTTAGTACACAGCCAACCCAGAGTTCTCACTGCTGTATGACAAAGTGGTTCAGTTTTTAGTGAGGCTTCCAAATTTACCGCATTTAAATTATAAGACTTCATTTTCCAGGCAATTTGATCATCGATATTGTCAGTGAGCAAATAGGTGCATTTATTTGTATTTCTGATTTTATTTCTATTAGATGGTAATGATACAAATTATTTATAACTAATTTTATATTCCTCAAGTCATCCATAAGAGGAGATGATGGTTTGGCAGTAAAACAATGAAAATATTATTTGTGGTTAGATGCAAAGAGTAAAAAAAGTTAATTTTTTTTAAGTAGTGCTGCTTCTGGTTTTGTTCAGTCTGAATGCAGAGCAATACTTACGTTTTTTATATTTCTCCATTGTAAAAATCTAGTGCCATTTTGGAAAAACTGTAAATGTAGAAAAATAGAAGGCAGAAAATTTTAAGTTCAGTCCCTCTTCCCTTCAAGGTAACAGACATATCCTCCAAGTCATTTTTCTACTTAAAATGAAAGAATACAGGCTACTTTTACTCATTATCAGGTTGTGATCACTGTTCTAGTTTTTTTGTTTTGTTTTGAGAAAAAAGTTTTACCCTTTTTAAAAAAAAAAATAGTTACTTTATTGGAAAGGCAGACTTACAGAGAGAAGGAAAGATAAAGCGTAAGAGTACCTTTTCAAGTCCTGTTCTTTGTTTTCAACTCCCTGCTAAGGTGCCTGAGAAAGCAGGGAAGATGGCCCCAGTGCTAGGGCCACAGCCACACATGTGGGAGACCCTGATGAGTTCTGGGCTGCAGCCCTGGCCTGTGTGACTATTTGGGGAGTAAACCAGTGGATACAAGATCTCTCCCTCACCTTTTGTCTTCCAAGTAAGTAGAATAAATCTTTCTTAACACAAGTTCATCCATTTTTTTAACACCTCTGGAAACAGCTGAAATATAAACAGAGACCTTGAGTCACTGCAGGGATTATACATTGATTTATTCAGTCTCATACACAGTGTTTTCCCACACCCCGAGGAGAATTACATGGTGTGGCTTTGGTCTTTTGCCTGTCAGCTTCCAAATTATTAAGGAGGGACACTGTAAACTTTAAATTACCAAATATTTTTTTTCTGAAACAAATGGCTTTTTATAACAGCATCTTTCCTCTTTTGACCAAAAAGCAATTATGGGTTTTCAATTTTTTTATTATTTTAAAAAATTATTTGAATGTCAGAGTCACATAGAGGAAGACACACAGAGATCTTCAATTTTTTGCTTCACTCCCCAAATCCAAATAGCTACAATGACTGAGCCAACCTGGGGCCAGGAGCCAGGACCTTCTGATTCTCCCTCATGGGTCCAGGGACAAGGCCCTTGGGCCATTCTCCATAGCTTTCCCAGGCACATTAGCAGGGAGCTGGATCAGCAGTTTGGGCACCCATGGGGATGCTGACATTACAGGCAGCATTTACCCCAGCAAAATTGTTTTTAACCTCAAATTTTCTCATTTGTTTTGATTTAGTTTCTTTATGCCTTTCCCACCCCTTCCCATAATAACATTAGGTAAAATGACAGGAAATAGACTTTTGAAAATGCTTTTTCAGATGCCTTTGTGAGTCAGTTTTAAGGTCACTGGTCAAATGTGTGCATGTGTGGTAGGGTTAAGGGAATACATGGGACTTATTTAAAATTATTTTTAATGTTTTTTAGTTTTCAAATAGAGTGTTAACAGATTTTGTTGTAATATTGTGAAAATGGCTGTCCTGTAGTTCTCTTTATAGATGATGTAAATCAGTTTTCACTAACATATTGATATTATTTGGGTCTTCATTGAAATGAGAGAGATACAAATATCCAATCATGAATAAGATTCCTCCCTTTTAAGTGATGTTCCACAAGGATATAAATAGCTAATGACTCTCCAAACTCCTTAGGTTTACAGGAGAAATAATGTAATGAAGCCTCAGATTACTTAGTGTGCTTTGTTAATGTAAATGAGTAATGTATATTGATTTTTCACAGCTTGAAAATCCTTTTCTTCATCTTGAGCAAGAACGTCTGTTAAAGAATTATTAACGAAGCGATAATTGTTTTAAGATCTATGCCCTAATTAAAACAGTAAATTCTTTATTACATCTTTATTTTAATTAGATATTCAGAAAGACAATAATTTTTACAAGAAACCCTATGTAAAATAAACCCATCTCATTCAGGAAAAAAATGCTTCAAAGAATCTGTGCTGGTGTAAGTCAGAAATACTGGTGAGAACCAAAAACAGAGTAATCCAATTGCAGTGGAAATTGAGACAGTATTTAGGCTAAGGTTCATAGTAGTAACTAGATTGTGGTACACTTTTGGCTAAATGCAATCCACCTATGCCAGTAATATTCTTCTTCTGTGTTTTAAAAAAAATAAATAGATGAAAAGTAAGGATCCTTTTTCAACTTTGAAAAGCTCAACTGAAAGCAAATATGCATGAGATTGTCATGGAAATGGACTTGCTGCACTTGAGTTGAATTGTTTTTGCAGTTTTTCATTGTTTCTTCAGGTTGCAAGATGATGCTTTAATTTTACTTTTTATTATTATCATTTCATGATACAGTTCCATACATCCTGGGATTTCCCTTATCCCTTCCCCATTTCCCTCCCTCCTCACTGAGTTCCGCTATATCGTTACTGTAGTATAGTTCTTCATACAATCATATGTCCATCATTACGGACATGGACAATGGCAAAGAGTCCAGCATCCTGTCAAGATACAGTAAACAATTTTATTGGGATTCCATCTTTGTGTGGAAATAGAGAATCATATCTAGTAGCATGTTATTTAACTTCATGGTGTTATAAATTTCTATTTTTCTTCCCATTGTTGATTCTGTATTGTGGCTTTTCATTTAAGGTGAGGTATAGTAACTGTTTAATGGAGACTATCATATAAAGATGTGAGGAAGATGATGCTTTTTAAGGATTTGTCCTGAGTTGTGTATGCTGAAAAGCCACAACCATGATCAGTACTCAGCCTTCTTCCAGCCAGTCTCTTCTACTTGCTTTTCTGTCTTTAGTACATGGGGGTGATGGAGGCAACAGATGTTCTGTGGAGCTTAGGATCCTGAAGAGTAGTAGCTGAGATAACACTGGAAGGAGGACTTTATGCTGTGCACGTTATTGAGAGCATTTGCGGTGGGTCATTCATCCTCACAACAACCGAAACCCAGGAAAACCACCTTAGAGGAAAAGGAACTGAAAGTTAGGAAACTGCCATTATTGGATCATCCAAGCCAGCAGTCTGATCTTACATCCCATAGGCCATATCCTGTTTGTCACCTGATTTTATATACAAAATGTTACAGGACTTGAGCACCTCAATCCATACCACTTTTTGTTTCTTGTGGGTTTTTTTTAATGATTTATTTATTTTTATTTGAAAAGCTAACCTACAGAGAAAAGGAGATACAGAGAGAAAAAGACCTTCCGTCTGCTGGTTCACTCACCAAATTGCTGTAGCAGCCTGAGCTGAGCCAATCCAAATCCGACAGTTATGAGCTTCCTCCAGGTCTCCCACATGAACACAGGGGCCCAAAGACTTGGGCCATCGTCTGCTGCCTTCCTAGGTCATAAGCAGGACGCTGTGTTGGAAGTGGGACTGCCAAGACTCGAACCTATGCCCATATGGGATGCTGGTACTTAGAGCCAGAGCATCATCCTGTTGAGCCATCATGCTGGCTTAGACCCTAACCTCTTCATTAGGTGTTGTCTTTGATTGTTTTCACCTTACAGTGGCAGAGCTGAGTAGAGTAGAGAATTGAATAGTGCAAGACTCTCTGACCCATAAATCCTTAAACATTGACTTCCTAATCCTCCACCTTAAGAGTTTGGGGATGCCTGGTATAAACCAAGAAGTCAGCAGCTGCTTGCATTGGTGCCCCTCCCTCATCCATGTCTAGTCCTAAATGTGGTGTATCAAGTTTAAAAGGACCCATCCCTCTTCTCCAGCACCCTCTTCAGACTTTGCCTCTTCCTTGATTTCCACTTCTCTCAGTTCAAGGACCTTTTTATGCTGAGCAATATCTCCTCTGTTTTCTAAAATCAGCCTCTTCTGGCTTATTTCTGCTTTTGCTATTATTATTTATTCCACTCTAATTATGTTACTAAAGTCATTGTAGCAGCTTGAACTTTAGCTGGTAAGGCGATTATTACAGAGAAGCATGATTTCTTGTTGTTCCTTGTTACCTGAATTTCTTTTCTTAAATATACCTGCAGAACTGATTTTCTGACTGTTAGAGGAAGATTCATGGGCTTTTAGAATGGGAAAAAGTCTGCAATTGTCATAAAAATCAGATCAGAGAGGCACTATACCCAATTGTAGATCCCATGTTTCCATGCATGTAAGGAAAAAGTAATGGGATAAGCAGAAAGTTGAATTGTTTGAATTAATTTATTCTCCACAAAGGACCAAGATAGCCTTGTGTGAATAGATCTCAAGGGATTTATGCTTAAGAAGGAAAAGCCTGAGAAATACTAATTAACTGAAGATAGTGAAAATCAGCCTAAATCTTCAAGATCAGGACATTAAAAATAGAATATCCATACTATGCAATGATATGCAGTATCACTGACAGCGCAGAAGAAAATTTGACCTATCTGTTACCTAAATGAATGTGCATAATTGTGTTAGTAACTGGAATTTTACTTAATATACATCATACATACATATACAAGAATGACAGTGTAACACAGTATGCATGTCTTTGAGTGACAGTTACCGTTTTCATTATATTTCTATGTATTTTCCCAGTAAGTGTGTTTTTTATACGTTTAAAATGTTTCTTTTTATTTTTAATTTTAGATGATGCTAACAGTTGATCAGAGTGCAATGGATCAAGGGTTAGGGCAAAGTGGGTGTGATCATTATTTGCAAGTTTTCTGTTTCTCCTCCTTGTTTCAGGCAGGGGAGTTGGCAGGGAAGGGATAATGGGAGAAGCTGTACGCAACCTCCCAAGCACTCTATAACCCAGGGATGGAGAATGACCTCTTGCTCTCAAGCCAGGGTCCCAATGTGGCATATACTCCAAGAGTTCTGTCCAGATGGTTTCGATAGTTCTGAGATGCTGTCAGTCTTGCCAGTCCAAGGATAAGGGAACGCTTTCAATGTCTATTGGCTGACATGATCAACTTCAGAGACTCCATTCGTCCAGATATTTGCTGTCATCATTTGGCTAGGGTAGTTGTCCAGTGTGTTCTGTCCTCCTTCTTCTGGGATGGTACAGATGTCCCTCTCAGGGCTCAGTGACCGCTATATCCTTCATGTAGATCTGGGCAGCTGTTCACTGCTTCGTCTTTCCCACTACAGAGGACCAGTCCTCGCAGATGGGCCAAGGACCCTAACCAGGCAACTGGGCCCTGCTGGACCCACTGCCCCTGAGACTCACGGACTGAGCACCCACTGTGCAGGCAAGCTAAGGACCCGAGCCGGGCTACCAGGTCCCAGCTGTACCCCCTACCACCGGGGTTCACGCACCTGGCACCCAATGTGCATTTGGACCAAGAACACAGGCCAGGCAACTTTTTGTGGGATTAAAAAGGTCACAAGTAGAAAGATTTGGGGTTAGGTAGTAAGCAAGATATTCCTGATTGCTCATCACTGGAGTACTCACATTGAAGGTCTCTGAGTCTCTCTGCCGTTACACAGACCACACTGTTTGTTCTTTGTAGGAATTAGCTTAGGCTATTCCCTCACTCAGGGCAGGGCCACTTGTCTTTTTTTTTTTTAATTAATTAATTTCTTTAAATGATCTTAGGTGATTAGGGTACAAAGGGTCAAGGGCTACAGGAAAGTGAGTAATGCCATTGTTTCCACATTAATATCATTTTGTTCCCTGTATCTGGGTTCAAGGAAGAAACAAAGGGAAAAGGCCCATCCAACCTCCCACCCATCCCAGGTCCCTGATGTGAGGCATTTTTGATAATTTTAAAGTCATGTGGGAATGCAACCTTGGGGAGGACTTAGATGCCAAGTTGCTGTTTGCAAACCAGAGACATTTGGCTTTGTAGACACAGGGACAGGTACACAAACAATGGTGCCGTCTTCCAGATGTCCTCCTTGCAGACATCCCGCAGTCATGTTCCCAGCCACACTCACTGCTGGCGCTGTGTGGAAGGGCTTCTCACCCTAGCTATGTGCATCCTCTCAAAGGTTAGCCAACCTGACTCATTTCCCTACTTTGATTTCTGAATAAAATTTGAGGCCTTTGTTGAGCTGCTCTTTGTTCTGATCAGTGTAGTGTCTCTAAAGAGTCAATTCCGATGCACAGTTACAAAACCCCATCTTTATCTGCTCTTCAAAATCTTTACTAAGTGATTTGTATGCTAAGTGAAGTATTTTAACCTGAAGGAAGTTTTCATTCAAGATGGAGTTAAAGGAAAAAGAATAAGAAATCCTTAGGCACTGACTTGATCCGGTAGCCCACCAGGCTGATTCCCTTTTCTACCAACACATCATCTCACAGATAGGGTAAGATGGAGAAAGAAAGAGACAAAAGGGTGGAGAGGGGGAGAAATACTAGCTGAATATAGTGTTGATCTCTTGGTGGAACATGTGCCGTTTCTGGGCTTTGCAGAGCAAGACTAGGATCCTATTCCCAATCAGCATGAAAAAGAAAATGTTCATTTACAGCCTGTACATCAGCCAGGCTGAGGCGTTAGGGAACTGTTGTGATTTTCTCCCAATGAGGCTTGTTTTCAATTCCTGACTTCTCACCATCCATAGTCCAAATTAATAAGATCAGAAAAGTCCAGGTGTGGGTGTTATGTAGCAACATGTTTGGCCATTGACTGGGATACCTGTTTTGTATATTGAAGGGGCTGGATCATGTCCTGCCCCTGCTTCCAGGACAGATTCCTGCTAATGCACCCACGAGGCAGCATGTGGTGGTCCAGGTATTTGGGTTGCTACCATCCGTGTGGGGAATCCAGATGAGTTCTGAGCTCCAGGGTTTGGCTGGTCCAACCATGGCTGTTGCAGAAATTGTGAAAGTGAATCAGAAGATGGAGGATATCTCTCTCACTGTCACTCTTTTAAGTAAATAAATATGTCTTTTAAAAATAAGAGGAGAAACCCAATCACTCTTTGTCACCCCCTGAAAAAAACTTAGCCAGATAGCTTAGGAGGTATTTTATTCCTTCTTGTTTTTCATGACTCTTATCTATTTAATTTGCATACTTGGCGGAATGGGCACAGCATTTTTATAATGAATCTACATGTTTTATTATCCAAAAGTGAGGACAATTATTTATAAGTTTATGATTCCTTGCAAATATCTTTTATGAGGCATGCATTTTTTAACTGTCTCCAATTCCTGTGGAAGCACAACTAAATGCAATTTTTTGAAGACAAGTTTCTCTAAGTATATAATGATAGTCAGAAACAATAAGTATTAAAGTATTATGCAGCAGGCACTTTCTGAGGCGTTTTACATAAATTTATATTAATATGTTTAGTTCTCACTGTTAGCAGTGTTTTACTAATCAGGAGACTAAGGCGTAGAAAGACTTGTCAAACATTACATGGCTAGTACAGGATAGAGCCAGGATTTAAACCAAGAAATGTTGCTATTAGGCCATATAATTTCTTAAATCCAAGGAAAAAGAAATATTTTTAGTTGACTGTTGTTAAGTGTGTTCACACATGAGTGCTTAGAAGGAAAAATTCAACTTGGAAAAAAATTATTGAGACCTATTCATAATTGGGGCACTGAGCTAGATCCTGTGGCACTGTTTTTCCCCTGCAAGGAAAGAAAACCCGTTCCATATATCAGATTGTTTAGTACTTAGTGGAGAAATTAAAACAAGCCCACAAATATGACCCACAAAGCAGAAAGAAACTGCATAGGAGAAAAATAAGCTGAGGGGCTGGCATGGTAGCCTAGAGGCTAAAGTTCTCACCTTGCAAACATCAGGATCCCAAGTGGGTGCCAGTCATATCCCGCATGGTCTATTTCCTACCCAGCTCCCTACCCTAAGGCCTAGGAAAGCAGTGAAGAATGGCCCAAAGCCTTGGGACCCTGCAGCCACATGGGAGACCCAGAAGAAGCTCCTGGCTTCAGATTGACTCAACTCTAGTCATTGTGGTCACTTCGGGAGTGAACCAGCATGTGGAAGACCTTTCTGTCTCTCCTCTCTGTAAATCTGACTTTCCAATAAAAATATGTATTTTTTTTTAAAAAAAGACAAATACAAAGAACAATGGAATGGTTCATCTCTAACAAAATTCAGTGTTATTGTGTCTGGGCTTCTTTGACTAGTGTCAGATCCTGTCTACTGTGTTTTCCAGTGTTTGATGTAAATAAGAACGTTACTGTGGATTGCTGTACCACGGAACTGGGCTTCATCCATTTCAAGTGTGTAACCCTTAGTCCCAAAGCTTATGTTGGCAGACATGCTTTAGTACTTTCATGAAGTCATAAAGCTGGCTTGAAGCAGGAGATAGTGGGACCTCATAAATTGTACCTTATTTATTTGCTTGAGGTAAATGATCTGTCTAGTTTCTTTTCATTAAAATTATTTCTCTTTTTCTCTGCCTTGCTCTGAGTCTTGGATTTTCCAAAATATACTGTACTCTGTGGTGTTTGAGACATAGGCTCAGTTAGTGCTCCCTCTCCAAGGCCTTAAATATTTCTGACAGTGTGAAATGCTCCACACAGGGCCGACAGCAGGGAGATAACACAGGGAAGGCAAGTGCACAATGTTAGCTGTCAAAGAGGAGTGAACAGTTATTACTGGCTATTATCATTCCAAGACTCTGTTTTCGGTCATTTCTAGAAAGCTTCAAATCCCAGAAGCCATTTGAACCATACCCTCCTGATTTGAATCACGATATAAGGGCAGAAAAAGTATCCATCATAAAAAGTTGCAGAATGCCGAGTTGGAAAATGACTAACCAGCTGGGGAGATTCAAATGTCTAAATTTAAGTAGTTAGGTGTGATAGTTACGTGACTGCTTGGGACACCTAAATCCGAAATGGAGTACCTGATTGGAGCCCTGCCACCTGCCATCCGAATTCCTGTTAATGCCCGCCCTATGGTGCAGCAGATGATGGCTCAAGTGTCTTAAGTCCCTTTTACTCATGTAGGAGCCCTAGATGGCATTCCGGGGTCCGGCTGGCCTGGCCCAGCCCTGGCATTTGTGGACATGGCACATTTAAGGAATTAGCTAGTGAATGAAAGATTTCTCCCTCTTGGTCTCTCTACCTTGCTTTCTTTTTGTAAGATTTATTTATTTATTGTTGAACAGTCAGATTTACAGATAGAAGAAAAGACAGAGAGAAAGATCTTCGGTCCACTTGTTGACTCCCCAAGAGGCCATAAATGGCTAGAGTTGAGCCTATCTGAAGCCAGGAGCTAAGAGCCTCCTCCTGGTCTCCTACATGGGTGCAATGTTCCAAGGCTGTGGGCCATCATTTCAAATAAAACAGACTACATTTAAAAATTACAAATAGAAATTACTGAGTTTGATTGAAACATGAAATAAATTGGTGAGCTATTTTGAAAATGGAAACAGGACGGCCTGGTGGCATGGCCTAGAGGCTAAAGTCCTCGCCTTAAACCTGCTGGGATCCCGTACGGGCACCGGTTCTAATCCCGGCCGCTCCACTTCCCATCCAGCTCCCTGCTTGTGGCCTGGGAAAGCAGCCGAGGATGGCCCAATGCTTTGGGACCCTGCACCCGTGTGGGAGACCTGGAGGAAGTTCCTGGCTCCTGGCTTTGGATGGGCGCAGCACTGGCCGTTGTGCTCACTTGGGGAGTGAATCATTGGATGGAAGATCTTCCTCTCTATCTCTTCTCCTCTCTGTATATCTGACTTTGAAATAAAAATAAATAAATCTTAAAAAAAAAAAAAAGAAAAAGTGGACACAGGTAAAAGTTGATATTTAGCTGTACTTTGTGACTTTCAGCATTTGAGTCACTTTCATCTAGGAAAAGTGTTTCCAAAGAACAATGCAAAAATAAATGTGATTTTGTAATATAAGAGTATTTCTAAATGTTGAATAGAAAGTGTGTCGCCGTCCTGCAGTGACACTAAAATGACGAGGAATACTCTTGGAGGTCCGGGAAAAACTGGCAAAAGCGGCTGCGTTTTAAAACCTTTTCTCCGCTGCTCCTGTCCCCGTCTGTCTAAGCTTTCCTACCCGCTTCTTCGCCACCCTTCCTCCCGTTTTCCACCACCCTTCTTCTCAGTTCTTCCCGTTTCAGTATTCTCCCCGTTCCCCCCGTAAGGGCCACCAGAATGTCACGAACCAAAAAGGAGAGAGACAAAACCAAAAAGAGAGGGCGAACCAAAAAAAGCATTTATTGCCGAAAGCGAGCTGCTTGTAATACAGTTCTTCCACCAATCACTTCTGCCCATGGTCCACGGGGCGCTATCTGATAGGCCAGCAATCGCAGCCAGGGAGAATTAACCTATCCTTGTGACTTCCTGCCTGCCCACTGGCGGCAACAAGTCCCGCCTCCTGGCACTCGGCCAGCCGCCATTTTGAAGCTCCTCATCCATGTGGGGTTGGCTGCTCCCCACAAAGTGGAATTAAAATAATTTATTTTGCTATGAACTTTTTTAAGATTTGTTTTTCTATTGGCAAGGCAAATTTAGAGAGAAGGGGAGACAGAGAGAAAAATCTTCCATCCACTGGTTCACTCCGCAAATGACTGCAGTGGCTGGAGCTGAGCCCGTCTGAAGTCCGAAGCCAGGAACTTCTTTTGGGTTCTCCCACACAGTTACAGGGTCCCAAAGTTTTGGGCCGTCCTCGACTGCTTTCCCAGGCCACAAGCAGGAAGTTGGATGGGAAACGAGGCAGCTGGGACACAAACTGGGATGCACTTGAAAGGTAAGAATTTAGCTACTTAGCCATCATGCTGGTCCTGCTACAAACTTTGTAAGCAATTGGTGCATACTTTCTGGTATTACACATTATTCAGGAGTGTTCTGAACATTCCTTGTATATATGAATTTCACATTATTGCACCAAAATATGCATATCTTTTTATCTAATGTCTCCACAAATTTTCTGAAATGCACTCATTCAATATTCCTTAGCAAAAGTTAAGTTCTTCTGGATTGATGTTTTGAATGATTTATCTGTCTGCTTTCAGTCATTGCAAAAAATAGTAAAACATGTGTGTCTTACACAAATTCTATGCTAGTTTTCTTTTTGTTCTATGCTAGTTTTCAAGATGTTTATTCCCTCAGCATACAACAACGTGGATAGACGAATACACTGTGACTCTTTGCTTTGTATTCCAGGATGTGGGCATTCAATGTAAAGTGAGTTAGGATTCTGTTTGGCCCGTCTCCGGGTAGCTATTTTCTTTGCGATGTAGATATTTCTAATGATTTTTCTTTAAGTCCTAGTCTATTTTAAAACTGCAAAAATGGATCTAGATGATCTTATTTAATTAATTATTAGCATGGTTAAGAAGGTGCACACTTGATTGAAATACAGGTACCAGTTTTGTTTCTTGTTCATACAACACTTAAGGAATATAAATGATCAAAAAATTTTCTGAGAGGCAAAGAGATCCTGAGATGGAAACAGACAGGCCGAACATGCATCACTTGGTCACTCCCAAAATAACTCCCGTTAGCCCAGGCTGGGACTGTAGCTAAGAACTGGAAATTTATTTCTGGTCTCTCATGTGGGTGTCAAATACATGATTATTTGATCCAGAAATGATTAGACTTTTGAGAGAACAACACATGGTTGTTCAGGAGTAAATTCATAATTCAGAAGGTGTAAGCAGATTGAGGCTGTTGCTATGCTGATAAGCAGAATCTGTGGCCATGAATTGTTGATGATCATCAAACAGGCAAAATGTACCCAGAACCATCTTGTGACTCTGAGAAGCATTTCCGTGTCAGAAGGGAACAGTGTCTAAATGTATTGCCATGTTCCCAGGTGTGATATACATTTCAACCTTCTTGGCTTAATTTTATGCTATGGTAGGGGAACAGGCAAAAGTGAGAGGCAGCGCCTGCCACACACCAGGGTGTAGTACCCATTGGCCTGTAATCAACTAGGCTGAAATAACCAAAAATAACAGTATCCACACACGATTGTACTGGCCTGAAAGGTAATCCTTTATACTAATAATGATGATTAACACTTTGTTTTGGGATAGCAGCCTGCTTTATAGCCGCATGCCGGTGTGTGTGCACTTTGCCTCACTCAGGTTTACAGTGCTGCAGGAGCGGATGGAGCAAAGGTGAGGTCATGGAAGCGCTTTCCAGGGAGGAGTTGCCACAGTTCTGTCTGAGCATCCTGACCTGAGTGATGACAGCAAACCCCAGAGCACAGTGGTCTCCAGATGTCACTCAGCGCCCTGTGTTCCCTGCCAGCTCTCTGACCGTCACTTGCACTCAACCTGTACAGTACCTGGCAGCATCTCAAAGAGTAGATGTGGGCAGAGTTGTGTCTACAAGGAAAATAAACATGGCCAAGTGTTGATTTCATTTTATTATCTTATAGCAAGGCAGCTACACCCAAAGCACGGAATAGCTCAGAACCTTGCCACATAGAACCTTGTGTAGCTCTGGACTGAATAGGAAACACATTTGATGTATGTTGCAAAAACAATTTGGCTTAGTGGTTAAGACACTATTTAGGAAGGCTATATCTCATGGAATCAGATGCCAGTTCCCATGTGGATTTCGGCTTTCTATTAATTCACGCTCTGCGAATCAGAGGTAATGACCAAGTGGTAAAGGCCCTGGCCTGGACTGAATTCAGGGGAGTAAATCAGGGAGATTTCTCTCTCTCTTCCCTTCCTCCCTTCTGTTACTAAAATGCATAGAGAAAAACTGTTACGTACAGAGCACAGGAAACACAAACAACTGCTTCATTTTTAGTTTATCTTTTTGTTTTGTTTTTTTTAAGAAAAAGAATAAAGTAGAACAAGTGCTTATAAGTAGATCCAACCTTCTGAAATTCCTAGGAGGCTGCTTAGTTTGGCTTTCAGCTGTTAGCAGGGGCAAAATGCGAAAGTTATAGCCGTGGTACCTAAGTGCTGAGTTAAGTAGTCAAGAGTTGTAGGAGTCCACCAGGCGGTGGAACATGCCCTCTGTAGATAAGAAAGGACTACCCTCTCCAGATCTCCTGTAGGGAGTTCCATTTTCCAAACCCAAAATGCCAAGTATGTGCAGTGCAGGGGCATCCTGCAGTTGGGGTGCATGCAATTCATGATGAGGGGCGGAGAGCAGAGTGCAGGATTGGAGATGAAGAGGGAAACAAAAGCCGTCCCGGGTACGCCAGGGATGTGTTCCTCCAAATGCGCACTTGTCTCCACTTGGGGAGATGAGGGCTGTTTGTTGGAGCGACTGTGTAATGTCATGCTCTGTTTGTCAGATTGATAGATCTCCTGCTATCACAGAAAATATTGCAGAGCCACTTTACTACCTTTGCACAAACTACGCAGAAAAGCTAATTAATGGGATGCCCTTGTTAACACATGCAGATTTAGCATTATTAGTATAATTAAAAGGATTTTTAACAGTCTTATCCCCCACTACTACCTTTCTGATTCCTACATATCTCAGTCAGAGTAAATTAAACTCATTAATCAAAGTGGTAAAAAATGATAGAAGGTTCAGGATATGGGCAGAACTGAGTAGTGACTAACAGCCCTAATTATGTTTAATTTTGTTCCCTAGCAAAGGATAATAAATTCAGATCGTAACATCACAATAAAACTTAATTATTCAAGAGCAGGGCAGGGCATGTTATAATTAGCTCTCTGTCATCTGTCTTCGTTTAGGGTTGTAAGAGATACACTTCCGTCGCCCAGTCAGTCTTAAGCTAAAGATTTAATGTGAGATCCCATTCACTCTATCACCAGGAAAAGTGTCTTCACCAAGTAGGGCTTATCTTGGGCTGTGAACCTGTGGTACTTAAGCTGAGCAGCTGGCTCGTTCACTCTCTCATTGAGTCTCTGCCGAATGCCACATGTATGTTTTAACAGCTTTAACAGTGATTAAGCAAAGTCCTACATGTCACAGAATTTACAGGAAGGCAGGAACACATGCTCCTTCTCTTGGTTGTGAAACTCTGTCACCTTGCTGTGTCTCAGACTTGCTTGTTTGACCCCCACTCCTATCGCTTCCGCTTTGTTCACTACCCTCACCCTTGCCTTCTTGTGCAATGCACCTGCTTTTGCCTCATCTTTCACATCATCAAGTTCTCAGAGTGAAAAAAACCCATCCTGACCAGTGCTGCTTAAAGAAGCTTCCCAAACATCAGCCACTCTATTTTGTTTAAAGGTCTTACCCTATCCAACATTATTTTGTGTGCTGGTTTATTTGATTATTATTTATCTCTTTGCTCATCCTCAGTAGAATAAAAGTTCCACAGAAAAGGGGCCTTCTTATTCTTTCCACTATATTTCCAGAGTGTTTGTATCACATAGTAAGCTTTCAACAAAAGTTTATGCCAGTGACTGCTTAGGTTTTCCAAAGAGAACAGTAACTTTATCTCCCATCCTATGTTTTTGTTAAATCTAGTGCCATCCGCATAGGAAGAGAGACTAATTCTCCCACCGTCTCAAATTGGCAGAGTGGGATTTCAACTCATCTGAGATGAACAGTGTGTGGTAGAAGTAAGGCTAGGTCATGAAAGGTGGCCCATCTTTCATTTGGAGTCCAAATTAGCACGCATGAAGGGGAAATAAAACCTACCTGAGAGCCCCTACCTGAGAGATGATAACCTATTGGCTAAAACCTCAGCTTACATCCACTGGGATCCCATATGAGTGTTTGTATCCCAGCTGCTCCTTTCCTTCCAGTTTCCTAGAAAGCAGTAGAAGATGGGCCAAAGCCTTGGCTGCCTGCACCCACATGGGAGACCCAAAAGAAACTCCTGGCTCCTGGCTTCAGATTGGCTCAGCTCCATGCAGGCCCCGGTCTCCCAAGGATTAACTCCACAGTTTAGCTTGTTTCTCAGAGGGAAACAGGATGAGCAATTTTGGCCTGATACATCTAGCCACTGGCTTAACCGCAAGTTCCTGCTTCCTATTTGTCAAGTTATCTGCCAAGGGATTGGATAAACAAGGGAGGAACTCAAGGGATTTAGGGTGGCCACTAGAGGATTGGATAAACACTGGGAGGAACTCAAGGGATTTAGGGTGGCCACTACTGGGAGGAACTCGAGGATTTAGGGTGGCCCCTTGAGGACTGGATAAACAGTGGGAGGAGCTAAGCAGAGTATAAAAGAAAGCCTGGAGTTGCAATAAAGATCAATCTGTCATCGATCGGCATTCGGTGTACTGCGTGTTGTCTTGTGTTGGCTCTCTGCGTATTGTCTTTGTTGTAACCCTAGTCCCTCCACTCGGCTCGGATTATGTGGCGACGCGGGCGTTGCCAACAGCTCCAGCCACTGCAGCCACTTGGGGAGTGAAGCAGTGGATGGAAGATCTTTCTCGTTTTATTTCCTTCCCTCAGTACGTCTGGATTTCCAATAAATAATATAATAATTTTTAAAAATACTACCTGAGAAGTGTGTGATGTCCACTTTTAAAAAAACTACCTGAAAAGTGTGATCTGCCTAGGACGCTATGTGGACAGTAACTATCTTATTTACAACCACCTGAAAGACTCTGAAACTGCCCAGCTGAGCCCTTCCAAAATTGCCACCTACAGAAACTGAGAGAGAGAGAGAGAGAGAGGTGGTTATTGTTTCAACAAAGCAAGTTTTGGATGGATCTGTTATATAGCACTAAATAACCAAGGTAGTAGTTGCCTACCTGAAGGAAGAAATGAACCAACAGGGTTGTTTGTTACTTTTAGTAACAATATATGTTCGAAGAAAACATGTGATCAAGATAGAAGATTATGTTTTGGAGATTTATGTGTCTAAAGAGAAACCAAAGACTTTGGCAAAATTCTATTATCCATTGCTCCCAATATGTTACAAATTTCATTAGATTGTCAAATAATATCCCCACTTCTGGGTAGTGTAAGACCTGTTTTCCCTTCTATGGGAATAGTGTGAGGCTATCTAAAACTAACATTTTCCAAAGGTAGATACTATGTATTGGTTACTGCATTCTCTCCGGTGCTTTGGGCACATGATGTAGATGACAGCTGTCTACAAGTAAACCTCTGGGAGTCATAGATATGTGTACCAAGTCAATTATACTTCAGCAAACTTGCATTTCAATAAGTGAGATATCCATCAATTAGAAAAATGTTTAATAGACCATTGGATATCTGAGTCTCATATTTAGAACTTTCCCGTGAGATTTGTTCTTGGTGACTCCAGAAACTCAGAGATTACATTTTCAACCAGTTTGTGCCAGAGTTCATCTTGCCTGAACAAACACAGAAGCTGGAACATTTGTGTTCTGCTCCTGTTAGATGCTGGATAGTACAGAAGCTTGAATTTGCTACTAGGTCTCCAGCTAATCGTTTTGTGTTAAAATATACTCCACAAATTCCTCGTGCCCTAAGTACAATTCAGTAGAATACTTCAGAGAGGTGGTGGTTTGGAAAAGGTCTTTTGCCATATCTGTGAATAAGAACAAAAAAGACTAATATTGTGTCAAGGATAGAGGAATGGGTCCAGTGTTTTGGCACGCAGGTTAAGCCTGCGTCTAAGAGGCTGACATTCCATATTGCAGCACCAGTTCAAGTTCCAACTACTGTGCTTCCAACCCAACTCCCTGTTAATGTGCCTAGGAAGATGGCTCCAGCACATAAGCCCCTGCTACCTGCATAGGAGGCCAGGATGGAGTTGAAGGCTCAGGCCCAGCTGTCGCAGCCTATTGGAGACTGGATGCGGGGATGGAAGACCCACTTTCCACTCTGTAACTCTGCCTTTCAATTAAATAAATAAATCTTTAAAATAAGATTTTTAAATGCCGCTAAGTAATTGTGAGGAGACATGGGGAGGAGATTTAGTGATCAATACTCTAAATGTTTCTCAGTTTGACTTCTCCCTTTACAAAGCCTTCTCTTCAGGATTTACTATCTTGTTAAATTGTGCTTAAAAATAAATAAGTAGTATTGTACTTGGGAGTTACACATAAGCAGCCAGTCATTTAAAGACCCATTAATTTAGATTCCCAGCTCTCCAGCCTTCCAAATTTATGGCTGAGATCTTGACTTGAGCTGTGAAATATCAAGCTATTGAATCACCCATTCTAGTCTTCTCGTAACATACAAGCTTAACCAGTAGACTCAAACAAAAATTAACCTTTAAACTAAGAATGATATTACACAAAGAGAATTCAGTAGGAACAAAGAACTGAATTTATTGCAGTATCTGTTAAACAGTAGTGCATTTAAAAAATAAAGATCACATGCTTGCATGTAACTTATACTCATGGTCCCTAAATTATTCTACGTTCTTGTATAAGTGAAGAATGATCAGTTCTGATGTTACAGGAAAAGGCTCGGCTTTGCTGACTTAAGAGATTATCAGGAAATTAGGGCCCAGCGCGATAGCCTGGCAGCTGATGTCGTCGCCTTGAATGCACCAGGATCCCATATGGGCTTCATTTCTAATCCCAGGCCCAACTTCCCATCCAGCTCCCTGCTTGTGTGCTGGGAAGGCAGTTGAGGACAGCCCAGAGCTTGGGACCCTGCACCCGTGTGGGAGATCCAGAAGAGGCTTCTGGCTTCGGATTGGCTCAGCTCTGGCCATTGTGACCACTTGGGGAGTGAATCATCGGACAGAAGATCTTCCTCTGTATCTCTCCTCCTCTCTATATATCTGACTTTTCAATAAAAATAAATAAATCATTAAAAAAGAGAGAGAGATCAGGAAATTAAAATACTGCTTATGTTAAAGAGATTTAAAGAAATTTCTAGGGGTTCATGCTGTGGTATAACAATTAAGTTTCTGCTTACAATGCCAGTATTCTGTTTGGGTCCCTGTTCAAGTTCCAGCTTCTCCACTCATTATGCAGCTCCCTGCTCACACACATGACAAAACAGTAAAGGATGGCCTTGGGCCACTGCACCCACTTGAGAGAACCAGATGAGGCTCCTGGCTCCTGGCTTCAGTCTGGTCCAGCGCTGGTTGTTGTTGTAGCCATTTGAGGAGTAATCCACAGGATGGAAGATGGATATCTCTCTCCTCTCTCTCTCATTTCTAGATAATTTTTAATATATGAATTCTCAGTGTAAATTCAGCTGTTAGCAACTAAGGGTCCACAAGGCCTGGTGCTCCTGTGCTTGGTTTGTGCCTGCTCATATTAAGCTTGGAATCTGGCAGGTGCTCAGGAAATGACAGCTGTGGCATTTAGTGGTAGCAGCCAGAGCAGACATGCAATTAGGGTAGCAATCATAACAGTAGATGGCACAGCCAAAGGAAGATCTCTGTGAAGGAATATTAGGGGTTCTTTGAGGCAAAGCAGAGCTGATTGTCACAGTGGTTTAAGATTTCATGCTACGCTATTAAAGAATCATCCTGGATAATTAAGCCACTTCATTGTTCATTTCTTTAGGAGATTATTTCTGCAGAGACAGTAAGTGGTCATATACAGAGTTTTTTTTTGTTCTGAATATAATTGCATTATCCCTACATCCTGATTTGTAATTTTTTTCAAATGATGTCATTCATTTATCTAATAGGTTCTTTAAATGATTCTCCTGGCACACGTGAAAGAAGTACTGGGAAATTCTAGTTTCTAGGTAATCTGTGGCTGCTGTTAAGTGTTGTGCTGAAACACAGCTAGAATTTGCTCTACATGATTTAATATTACCATCCAGAATTATTTAAATTAGCCTTTAGCTGTTACATGTAAAAATAGCCTCCTTTATTTTTCATCTATGAATGGGTATATTTAAGGATATTTATTAACATGTATATTTATATGTAATTTTAAGTTTTAAAAACACCTTTCATGAATTGCATTAGCCAAAACCTTTTTCTTCATGAATTACCCAAATGAGAGTTGTAAAATTCAAACAAGTGCACTGGGATTAGCAGCTACTAGGTTATACTTGATGTTATACTTAATATGTTACTAAAAGTGTTCACATTCAACATCTGGATTGATTGACTTTTTATCAAACAATATCCAACACGAATAGGAACTGAAAGTAGAAATATAGAGTGAAGAAAATTTACTCCTATTAAAAAATAGATGTGGTGTATCATTTCCTATCACAGAATGAGTTATCTGGAACAGTAGCATTAGTTTAAAGTCTTGACTGTACAACAAATTGAAGCTCAAAGTTTCTTTTTCCTTTTCCTCATCATGTCCTCCATTCTGTATTGATCTAAAAACTGAAAGAGTGCTTTTACTTTTTTCCAAAATTGCCAGAGACTGAAATCTCTGAGCCTTCCCGTGATTGTGTCTTTTATCCCACAATTTAACATAGAAGAGAAAGTAAAAAATAATGGTGAATCTAAGACCTTCTGTTCTGCAGACCATCTGGACGTAGCACTTAGCCTCTGTTATGTTCATCGTCACCAAGAAAGAGGAATATCCAATGTCAGTCGTGGAATCCAAAGAATAGTCTAAAACTACCTTTTTTTTTTTTTTAACTGAAGGAAGTTCTATAACCGAAGGGTCCAGAATAATAGATTCATCAACACTGATTTTTTAGTACTATGTATGGTGCATATGAAGCAAATGAATTTCATATTCAGACTTGAGTCCCATCCTCAAGATATCTCATATTATGCAGATATGTCAAAATCTGAAATCTGAAATACTTTAACTTGAGCATTTTGGAAAAAGGTTACCCTTGTATGCTTTCCTTTGTGTCGTTATTCTTTTCCTGAATTTCTGTGTTGTGCATAGTTGCGTGGTTGCATTTCATTCATTTTTATTGCGTATTACACCATTATAGGAATATTCGGTCATTTTTTTAATTTCATCCTTCTGTTGACAAATATTTAGTTTTTTCTATATCTGTGGATTTTAGAATACTATTTGAATGGTCTTGTATGTGGCTTTCATTATATATGTATGAGTTTTTTAGTATGTACACAGTGATAAGGAAATTGTAAATATTATGGTTTCAATGTTTGTGTTTTCCCAAAATTGGTACACTGAGATCTTATCCCATAAGGTTGTAATATGAGGAGATGGGGCTTTGCAGGAGGTGATTGGGTCATAAAGGCAAAGCCCGTGTGAATGACATTACAGCAGGCACCAAATCTGCCTTGAACTTGGATTCCCCAACCTCCAGAACCATGAAAAATACACTTCTGTTATTTCTAAACCCACTGAATCTGTCACATTCTGCTACAGCAGCTCCCTCTGAGAGAGACCTAGGCAATGTATAGCTTTACTTGCTAGTATTCAGCTACCTTTTTTGCCTTTTATTATCAAAGAATATCTTATGAAAATACAAATCATGACTCACAAATATAAAATCAAAACATCTAGGATTTTTATTAATCTTATTAAACATGAGTGGAACTGTTACAAGCAATTCAAAGGAGAATATGAACAGATAAATATATAGGCATCAAAAATGATGAAAAGAATTTAAGTATACTGGGCAACAATCAGTTCTGCTCCATGGGATGCAATGTACATTTATAAGTACAAGAAATGCCCAGATACTTACTTGGAACACTCTTTTTCAAGGTGCTCTTTCAATCTTTAGCCAGTCTTCTCTTGTTGAACTTCCTTGGAGCTCACAGGAATGTCAGAGACTAGTGGTATAGAATGTCTGCGTCTCCTGCCATTCTTGTGCCACCTATACAGCATTAGGCTAATCTGTGTATCTGATTATTGTTGCTTTCTTGATTTTTTGTTCAGATTGACACATTTTATCTTTTACATATCGATTTTGTAATTAAAATCACATAGATGCCATAATGGAAAATTGGTATCAGTTGACCATAATCAGCAGGTTTTAGTTCAAATACCTGTAATAATAGCAAGATTACATTGTTACATTTAATTGAGTAGATTCCTCTCAAATCAGGGCCTGAGCTCTGTTCTGAATCCACTTTCTTTCTCCCTTCCCAACCTGCAACCTAATGCAAAAGGAAGTGGGCAAGTATTAGAGTAATCTAAAGAAACACTTGCACCAGGCCGACTTTTCTCCTGCTTTGAAATAAAGATTTGAAGGAGACAGACTTGGAAACAGTGTCATCATGTGACTCAATGTCATTTCATGTCTGACTCACATCCAGGTCTCACTAAACTTACCTTGTATTCCTTCAGAGGGATTGTGTTTGCGTGATTTGGGGAACCTTGATTTCATTCAATATCCTTATTTTACAGAGGGAGAAGTTGAGGCAGTCCACGAAGGTCTGATAGGTACTCTAATGATCCTCAAGGATATCCATCTTGAATTGCCAGAATCTGCGAACAAGTTACCTTACATGGTAAAACAGGTGACACAGATATGAGTAAGGTTGATGAGATGGGGAGTTTGTCCATCCTGTCCACACTGTCTCAGTGGCCCAGATTTAATCACTGTGTCTTTCAAAATAAGCATTTTCTCCAGTTGAAGTTGGAGATGCAAGGGTAGAAGAGGCAGGAAAGAGTGGAAGCCTGAGAGTTGGCCCACTGCTGTGGCTTTGAAGAACAGGAGTCCTGGAGGAGCCAGCAAGTGTGGGTGCCCAATAGAAACTGAGAGTAACACTGGTTAACTTGTAGCAGGGCAGGGAGGACCTTAGTGCCATCACTGTAGAAAACCAAATTCTGTTAACAGCCTGAAAACAGTGAGTGAGCCTGAGGCACGTTCTCCCCTAAGAATCCCAGGTGTGGGTGACTGACACTCGGATTTGAGTATTGTGAAATCCAGAGTAGAACTACCAATCAGTCCTACTGGATTTACAGGCTTCTGGATTGTGAGATAATGTACATGGTTTCAAGCATTTAAGTTTGTAGCAATTGTTATGGAAGCAATAGAAAACTAATACAACTTTTCAACCTTCAAGAAAGGAATAGATCCTCTCACTTGCTAAATCACAGATGAATTTTTAGGACATGATGCTAAGTCATAGAAGCTGGTTGCAAAAATGGGTTTACATCTGTCTGAAAAATCTAAAGATGTCAGAGCTGTAAAAGCAGAGATTAAAATGTTGCTGCAAGGGTTTGGTGTGTTGAGGGTTGAACAAAAATGGTCAAAAAATACAAAGTTTCAGTTTTGTGGGATTTTTTAAAAAATTATTTTATTCATCTGAAAGGCAGAGTGACAAAGGGGGAGAGGTAGAGAAAGGTCTTCCATCTGCTGGTTGACTCTCTGAATGGCTGGGCCCAGCTGAAGGTAGGAGCTTCGTCAAAGTCTTTCATGTGGGTTCAGGAGCCCAAGCACTTGGACCATGTTCCACTGCTGTCCCAGGCACATTAGCAAGGACCTGGATTGCCAGTGGAGCAGCAGGGACTTGGACCATCATCTGTGTTGGACGCCAGCACTGCAGATGCAGGTTAGACTGCTATGCCACAGTGCTGACCTTGAAGTTTCAGTTTTGCAAAAGAAATAAATCCTGGCAGTGAACTGCCCAACATGATGCAATACACAGTGTTAGACCATGTACTTAAAACTTTGATAAGAAAGTAGATCTCATGTTCTGTTTTTATCACACTTTCTTTTTAAATCAAGAGGGTAAGAGAGATATATTTGGCCAAGCATGCAAGATAGCTGTATGTCACATTGAGGTGCCTGGGTTTGTTTCTCATCTCCAATTCTGATTGCTACTTCCTGCCATTGCATACCCTATGAGATGACTAAATAGGTGGATCCCTGCTACCCATGTGGAGCACCTGAATTGATTTCCTAGCTTTTCCGTTTCACCCAGCTGGTCCTGAGCACTAAGACATTTGGGGAACTTTCTGAAGCACACAACTATTTAGAATCAGAGCCAAAACTAGAAAGTAGGTCTTGTATGCTCTATCCCGGGACTCTTGGTAACACATTTCATAATTCATACTAATGAAAAAGATTTGGGGAAAACTATTGGTAAGCTACATTTGCCTTCTGTTTTGCTGTTTTGTCAGTTGGGGTGCCAGTGTCTTTAGATATAGGAGAACTATGCATTTTCAAAATAATATTTAGATATCCTGAGATTTTAAAACTCATCTTCATGGAGCAATAACATCTGAACCAGGTTTTCAGTCCAGTGATTTTTGCCCTGGGATATTTTGAGCACAGTGTCCCCAAATGTAAAGGACAGAATACATGAATCTCCCCACTGAGGAGATAACTTGCTCTGTAGAAGGTTAACAAAAAGAAAAAGGCAAAGAAAAACAAACCCGAGCCAACAAAGTTCAGTGTTCTGGTTACTTCACACCAGCAGTTAACAGTTCTCACCACTTTTCCACAGAAGGCAGGCCATAAGGATCTGCTAAGCCGTCATCTATTGAATACGACGCCTACTGTGGAGGAAATTAAATGTCTCCTGTCAACACCTCCTGGGTTGACTCTGATTTGCCTAATAAATACAGACCTTCTCTCTCTCTCTCTCTCTCTCTGAATAATAGTCTTGCAGGCAGGAAGCTTTTGGCAAGGAAGGAACATTGGAGAATTACTTTTCCCCCCACAATGGTCTTTTCCTCCTAATTACGTGCAAACAACTCCATTGATGTCCAGTCCTGCTGCAGTTGTGGCTTCAAAAGAAAAGCATTTTTTTGTGCCTCTGCTGATTCTGTGCATCAAGGTGCATGGGGCTGAGTGGCTTTCAGGTCTTTGCCAAGGCCAGATAGTAGAAGATGCTACTGGTAGTGGTCATGACCAGTGACCATTTCTTGGTTGGACTACTGAAATGGAAAATCTGGCAAAAGTGTGAAAGTTGGATACCATTTCAAATTGAGAAATTTGATAACCTTTGATAATCAAGCCACTCAAGTGGTCCTTCCTTTTCTGGCTATTCGGATATCTTATTCAAGATAGCAATAAAACCAACTTCAAAAACCCAGGCTTGTGCATACAACTGCAATCTGAGCATTTTGGCAACTTAGAAAATAATTTTTCAAATTTCCCAGTGTTCGAACACTTTTTTTCTGGCATTGTTTTACCTTATTTTATGCTATAAACTTATAAGAGGCAGATAAGAACTAATAGGCATTGTAGTATCAACATCACCTATCAAAAATAGACTTTATATGAAATAATTCAGAAGGACTAAAAGTGTGTGATCAGTACAAATGTTTTTTAGTTAATGAACACTAAACCTAGCCAATAAGTATTGATACAATCCAGTACATCCCCAGTCAGAGGAAATCAACTCCTTTGCTGTCTGAGATGACCTGATCAATGCATATTGGAGGCTGGCATAGTTGGTGCAGAAGGAAAAATTGAGCTGCCTAATATTCCTGCTGTGAAGTTCTCTGCTGCTGTTGCGCAGTGGAATGGGATTCCTCTTAGACTCCTTCACATCAGTGTCAGTTACCTCAATCAGCATATTAAGTGAACACATGCTTCATTGTTAAAGTGAGAGAACGAAGGCTGAGTTGTGGATCTGGGTCCCAAATAACTCAGTTTTTCATGCTGGTCAATTTTCCTCTCCTGTGAAATGGAAGAGTTCCTTGGACTAGAAAGCAAGCAATGAGTTCTGAACATCCATTGGTACTTAATACCTATAATTTGCACCGTAGGTCGTGTGCATTTTAATCTGAGTTAATTCTAAAAATCAATGTGTGCTTATTACTTTTTTAAACTATTTGTGTGTTTATTGGAAAGAATGACATAGACAAAGGTAATGACAGAGATCCTCCATCTACTGGTACCCCTAAAAGCCACAATAGCCAGGGATGGGCCAGGCCAAAGCCAGGTACCAGCAATGTCATGCTATGCTCCCACAGGAATGACAAGGACCCACAAGCAGTTGTGCCTCCCACTGCTCTCTCAGACATATGAGCATGCATCTGGATCAGAAGCAGAGCAGATGGGACTCAGACCACTGCCCCACTATGGGATGCTGGCATTGCAAGTGTAAACTTAGCCTACTGTGCCACACTAGTAGCCACTATTTTCTTTTTTTAATACATACAAGTTACCAAAAAACAAGAAAAAGTACTTAAAACAATCACAGCTTACACATTCTAAAATCTGATCTTCAAGACAGTGTCAACTAATTTTCTTTTGTGTTTGCGTGTAAATAATTATTCATCTCTCTAAGTATACACACATTTATACACATGTATTTTTTAATAGGAAGATTTATTACACATAAAAATTTAATATCCTTTTATGTAATAAATCAGAAGCATCTCTCCATGTTAGAAGGTATATAGCTATGTAATTTTGAACTGCAGGAGAGAATCCCATTCTGTATTTATTCCATATTGTATTTAGCCAGTTGTCCATAAATAGACATCTCAGGGGTTTTTTTTGCTATTAATACAATGCAAGAATGAATATTCATGTGAATAAATCTTTGCCGACAGAAGCTCATATTTCTGTGGAAGAGACACCCATGAGTAGAATTAGTAAACCAAAGCATAGGCACAATTTTAGGCATTATACAGTATTTCTGTTGTATGGGTTGTAGCCACAATGTCAGGAGCATGACAAAGTCCATCTCTTTCTCCAGAACTTGAAATACTTCATTTCAGGTTTATAGTAGAGATTTTTTAATTGTTTTTTTTAAATTTTGTTTTTTATATTTTTTACACATTTGGTTAGGGTGCAAAGGGTCAAGGGCTAGAGGAAAGTGGGTGAGACCGTCGTTTTTACATTCTCTGCTTCCATTACTGTATCTGGGGGAAGAGGAGACACAAGGGAAGAAGCCACTCCCAGCTTCCCAACCATTCCTGGGTCCCTGATGTGGGGCATGCTCCAAGTACTGCTCGAGTAGTTTAGATAACTCAAGTTTAAATCGCTGCCAATCTCACTACTCCTGTCATGTTGAAATCTCTCAAGAATTCTCTGGCTGACACAGTCAACCTTAGAGTCTCTGTTTGCCCAGATAGGAGGATATGGTATCAAAGCAGACGTGGGATCAAAAGGTAAAAGCCAACCATGTGAATGGCTGGGGACAAGGTTCTTGGAGCAATAAGGGCAAATGAAAAATCCCAAGATAGAAGCATTTCTGTCATTTTACAGACCAGCATGACTGAAGTAGAACAACAAATAGAAAACATAGTTCATAATTAAATATGAGATTAAATATGGTTATAGCAAAGATGTCAGTTAAACAGACAGAGGCATTTAGATTTTACAGTGAGCTTGGAATATGAGATGTTACATTTGGGAGTCATGTTAGTAAATGCACTTCAGAATTGCTGTAGGGGAGGCCTACACCATGACATGGCAGGGTTATATAGTGGCATCCTGTGTTCCAGTGCCTCTGTGAGTTCCAGCTGTTTCTCTCTCTCTCTCTCTCTGTGTGTATGTGTTTTAAAAGATTTATTTCCCTTGAAAGAACTACAGAAGGAAGAAGAGAGAGAAAGGTCTTCCATTTGCTGGATCACTCCCCACATGGCCACAGCAGCCAAAGCTGGGCCAATCCAGAGCTAGGAGCTTCTTTCAGGTCTCATGTGAGTGCAGGGGCCCAAGCACTTGGACCATCTTCCACTGCTGTCTCAGATGCATTATTGGGGAGCTGGTTTAGAAGTGAAGCAGCTGGGACTCATAGGTACCTATGTGGAATGCCGGGACTGCAGGAGGAAGATTAGCCCATATCCTGCCATGCTGGCCTCAGCTGATCCATTTCTGACCCAGCTCCCTACTGACGCACATAGAAAGTTTGCAGATGAAGGCCCAAGTGCTAGGCACATGCTTCCCATGTGGGAGACCGAGATGGAATTCCTGGATCCTGATTTCAGCCTGGTCCAGATCTGGTTTTCATATCCAATGAAAATATTTCTTTTTTGTCTTCGCGCTCGCTCTCGCGCTCTCTCTCTCTCTCTCTCTCTCTCTCTCTGTTGTGGTCTGTATTTCAAATACATAAATAAACCTTTAAAATTTTTGTTGGGTACAAAAACTGGCCACCTATCCATGTGTATACATATATGTAATCTGGAAAATTGAAGAATTTACGTTGGTTTCTATTCAAGTCCTCTTAGGATCAGATGAATGTCAAAATGAGATTCACATATGAGAGCTCTGTTGGGAGAAACACCTTGGAATGGGGAAAGGAGGAAGGAGAAGGAGTAGAGAAATAGAAATAGCCTGACACCTTTGAATGAAGAAAGCAAAGTCAGGTGCTAGGTAAGAAAAGCCGAACACAGCATAACTCTGAAAAAGACTCAACCAGATGGTGCTTAGTTCTCAGGCAAAGATTGTCTGCTGCAACCTCAGGCAAGCCCACATTCAATATCAGGGAGAAACCATGCAGCTCTAGATCCCTTGCTGTGCTCTGGACATTGTCTGTGACTAGCTCATGATCTTGGCAAGAGTATCACTGTGGGCCTGAAGGTGTGGAATCTGGGGACTGTCAGTCAACTACCTTCTTATCAGTTCTTCCAAAAGAGATCTGAGCAGTGCCCTGCAGGTCCACCAGTGTATTTAAAATTCTTCATTGCTGAGTATAATCTTTCGGCTCTGGAAATCTGACAAGTAAACTGTTCCATTTATTCCCTTTTAAATTAGTAGTGAGTAAAGCTCTATTTGGTTTGGGGCTTTTTAAAATGAATATTCTATGGTACAATGAGAGTGAACAAGTTTAATATTTTTTTTCTGTGGTTTCATTTGACATTGGATGGATATAAGCTCCGGTGAATGAAAGAAAATCATTTGAAGAAAGTTTTTTGATCTGTGGGATGAGTGGGAAGTAGTGTGCTTGAGTCAACTATAAGTGGGTAAACAAAGCATGATGCTAGCAAGGATACAAGAATTAAATTCCAATGGAGAGCTTCATGAATGAGCAATACCAGTCTCCTCACTGTGTCCCTGAATCTTCATACTCAGATCAAAATCATCTTGGGCACTGAAATCATTTCTCTTTTTGTCCAGCTTGAACTGTTCCAGAAACTACAGTAGTCAGCTTGGTATTTCTGTAGCTTAAGTTGTGTTTGTATGCCTAGAAGTATTGATCTGAAACCAGAAGACAGGGACCAAATGTGTAACTAAGCACCTGTTGATGAGCTAGCTAGCTTATGGTCCAACTTTATGATATCTGAGTATTTTGTGATTAATTTTCTTTTCTACCAATAATGTAAATCTAAGTTTATCTTCAACGTTTTAATAATTTTCTCCAGAATTTGAGCTGTAATATTGCAACAAGGTGGAGGAATTCACCATGGGGGGAGAGTATGGGGAGGGGTTAGGGGAATCCCAGAGCCTATGAAACTGTGTCACAAATTAAAATGTAATCAATAAAAAAATAATAATTTTCTCCAGAGCAGGAAAAGAAAAAAAGAAGGCTGAATAGTATTCACTTGTGTGCTAGCATCACGCTGCTTGTGTTTGAATTCTGGAGTAAGTGAGCTATGTTTTGTTTTCTTGATCAAAAAAGAAATCAGTCTGGCAGGCATGGGAATTTAGTGGCTAAAGTCCTCTCCTTGCATGCTGTAGGATCCTATGAGGGCACTGGTCATGTCCCTGCTGCTCCACTTCCCATTCAGCTCCCTGCTTGTGGTGTGGGATTGCGGTGGAGGATGGCCCAAAGCCTTGGGGCCTTACACCTGTGTGGGAGACCCGGAAGAAGCTCCTGGCTTCTGACTTCAGATTGGCTTGGGTCCAGTCATTGCAACTGCTTGGGGAGTGTACCAGTGGATGGAAGATCTTTCTCCCTGTCTGTCCTTCTCTCTCTGGATCTGCATTTCCAATTAAAGGGAAAAAAGATTTTGTAAAAAAAAAAAAAAGAGAGAGAGAGAGAGAAAAGAAAAGAAAAGAAAAAGAAAGAAATTACACTCCATCCTTCATTCCACCAAGGATAATGAAATCTTTGTTCAGGACACAGTGGATGCTCTGCTGGTAATAACTTTCCCTTTGCTTACCTTTTCATTCACAGAGAGTAGTTTCATAACAATTTAAAGAATAAAAATCACAAGGAATTGTGGAATGCTTAAAACATGCAAGGGTTGTCAAAATGCAAGTTCACTGAGATGAATGGGAGTCAGGTGCATGCCAGTGCAGCTAGGTCCAGGATGGGAGGTGCAGAATCACTTAAAAAAAAACAAATCACAGACTAGAGAGGATATACCATGCCAGTGAATGAGTGCTTAATTGTAGAGTGGTTACAGAAAATGAATCGGTTACTCTTGTTTCTGCAAATAAAAATCCCATGCTGAAGGAAGTTTGATTGTCTTTGTGCCACCGACACAAACATAAAATAAAAATGTGTATGTAAGTGTGTGTAAGATATTTCCTTCCAAGTAAGTGGAAGGAAATACCTTGTCCATACTAAAGTACAAGATACGGTGGCCAGAGTAGCACCAACCTGAGTGAGTAGAACTAGAATATACCTTCTGTGCTTTACCAGCCATACAATCAAAAAGTTTCCCTGAAAAAGTTCCCACCTATTGCAATTGTTTCCATCCCCCCTCACTGTTGCTGGCTCTGTGAAGGTTTCCAAAATTATTCCCTATAAGACAGATAAGGAGGTAGTTTCCAGATCAAAATTGGTTGTCTCAAGATGCTTTTTTGTTAAAAATGATTTATATATTGTCCAAGTGCAAATGACAAACAGAATTAAAGAAAATTGTGAAGTGAACAGATTATGGGATTCAACGTCTATTTTGTTATCTTTTTTCATTTATTTTATTTTAAAAAGAGAAATAGAGACAGAGGTCTGCTATCCACTGGTTTATTCCCCAAGTCCCCACAACAGCTGTGGCTGGATCAGATTGCCATTGGGTGCCAGGAACTCTGTGCCTTTGGTGGTTGATAGGAACACGACTTAAGCCGATACCTGTTGCCTCCTTGAGTGCACATTAGCAGGAAGCTGGACTCAGGAGAGAGCTAGGACTTAAATATGGGCACTTCAGTATGGAATGTGGGTATTGCAGTGCCATCTCTGTGCCAGATGTTCAGCCCTAAAATGTTAATTTTCAGTTGAAGGTAGGTAATACTTATAACCAATTTTTTTTGTACAGCCAATTTTTGCAAAATATTTATGAGAGACCAATTTCCATGCTAGAGTGCTTTACATACATTATTTTGCTTTTGAGGGGTATTATTTTTTTTATGATGCACTTCCATAGACACCACATGTTCCTTCAGTAACCAATCAGGAACATACTACATTTTTCTCATCTTATAGATAAAACTACCAAGGAGGAGAAAGATCTGATCATTTGTCCTAACTCACAGTCAGGAGGAGATGAAGTAAGAATTCATAAACTGGATAACAGGATACTGAATTATTGCTTGGGGACAATGCTAAAGTATGGGAACCTCCTTGGTTGCATTAGCAGAAAGTTGGATTAGAAGCGGAGTAGCCAGGCCTGGAACCCATACCCAGTATGAGTCGAGGCTGTCTTAAGGGAACAGCTGTGTGCCTGTTGCTGAGAGCTGCTCAGCCTGAGAATACTGTGTGCCCTGGTCAGGTGTTCAACTTTTCTAGGGCATGATTAGCCATTCTCTGGAAAGACCCATCATTATCCATGGGTCAGAATTCCCAGAAAAGCCACAGGAAGCCTTTTGACTGGTGCCTGCATGGTGGCCTGGATGCTATCCAGGATTAAAAGGTCTGGTGAAATTATCCTGGTAATTGTACTTCTTAGGGTTCCTGACATGAATTCTCAATGCGTTATTCACTATTAAAAACTAGCCTAAGTATGTTATTAAAAAAAAAAGATTTAGCTATCTTTGTTGGAAAGTCAGATTTACAGAAAAAATGAGAGACAAAGATCTCCCATCCACTGCTTCACTCCCCAAATGGCCATTATGGCTGGAGCTGAGCCCATCCAAATCAGGGGAGCCAGGAGCTTCTTCAGGTCTCCCAAGCAGGTGCAGGGTCCCAAGGCTTTGGGCTACCTTTTATTGCTTTCCCAGGCCACAGGCAGGGAGATGGATGGGAAGTGGAACCGCAGGACATGAACCAGCATCCATATGAGATCCCGGCATATGCAAGGCAAGGATTTAACCACTGAGCCATCACACTGGGCCCTGTCCAGGTACGATAATACACACAAGTCCCTGTATCTCAGAATCCACAATGAGACAGTTCAGCTTTGAGCCCTTGATGTGTGTTGTGTTTTGAGTTTATGTACTTAAATTTTTTGAAGATTCCAACAAAACTGATTTTATTTGGTGGGGGAGGGAATTCAGGAACTATACAGAAAGCAAGGAGGTTGATTTTGATTTTGACCAGATTTCAACAGGCTTCCTCAAATAGTTCAGAAACCCTTGTTTAAACAGCCCCCAATCTCTGTGGAATACATGAAAGGATTCGCTTGGAGCTTTGACGAAAATGTTTACCAACCTAAAAGAGAATCAAGAGCTGTTCAGTTGAAATGACTAGAGTGATGATTCTCTTAGGCAGCCACAGTCTAAATTCTTTGTATGTGAACCAATAAATAGCAACTGTGAATCTTAATCTACAAATTTTAAGATGTGCAAACTGCCAGTGTTAGGATTGTGATGTGATGCAATGTGAATGGAAACTTAAATGATGTTTGTTTGATAAACCCATGCTTTTTGTCACTCTGATTGTAAGAAAACTATGAGGCATACTTATTAGGGTTTGGATTTTTGTTTTTCACAAATTCCTGGTCAGAGAGAAACTACTAGAATAAAGAAAGCCAGAGGATGTGACAACTAAATGCAATGTTGAACACTGGGTTGGATCTGAAATAGAAAGAAGACATCAGTGGAAAAACAGAAACAATTTGAATAGAACTGGAGTTTAGTAATGGATCAATGTTAATTTCATAGTTCTTATGAATGTTCCATGGCATGGTAAAATGATGGCTTAGAAAAGTGTGATACAACTGAATTCTCAAAATCCAATCTGTTTTTTAGTAAGTTTAAAGTTATTATGAAGTTAATTTTTTTGAAAAATTCAAGTACTACCACACTCTCTCATTCTAGTACACTGTCTAAAATTCAAGCCTACTCATCCATGGATATCCAGACACCCTTACCCAGTGTCCAAGGATCAGGTTTTCTGCCCACAAAGTTAATACTGACCTACTGATGATTAATAGGCATGAGTTGCCTGAAATCAACTGCTGGGGTGGGTGTTGGCTCTAGTAGTTAAGATGCCAATTGTATACTCAGTTATGAGTGCCTGGCTTTGTGTCCCAGCTCCACTCTTGACTCCAGCTTCCTGGGAATGTAAATTTGGGGAGGCAGTGGTGATATCCAGATGGATTTATTCTGGCCATCCATATGGAAGAACTCGACTCAGTCCCCAGGATCTGATTTCAGGCTGACCCAGTCCCAGATATTTTGGCTGAGGGATATACCTGTGAATGGGAGTATACTGTGTGTGTCTGTGTGTCTGTCTTCCTCTCAAATAAATTGAATTATAACAAAAATAAAACCAGCTACTATAGTGCCATATTTGAGTGGCCTCTATAGGCATGAGAATACCACAGTTAGCATTCAGTTTTGTTAAACAGCTGAATGTCATACTTTTGATATTTTAAAAAATATTTTAAAAAATATCAAAAGTAAGAAAAAAGAAAAAAGAGAACAAACAGCAACAACAACAACAACAAAAACCCTTTTTTGTGTGTGCCACCTTCAAATCCAGCAACTTTTCCCACCTCCTTCCTAGAAATACCTGACATTATCTTTTGTACAAATTTTAGCTATCACAAAAGAAAGGAGAATTGCCTGTTTTCCTGCCATTTCTTATCAGCCCCTGCCGAATTCCCCACGGCTAGGAGGACCATTGGAATGTGTGACTTAAGCACAAATCAATGTATAAGTAATTTTGTTCAAAATGCTTTATTATAGTAACCTCAGTTACTTATCTGAAGAAAACACATCGTTGAGATTCTCCACACTCCTCTACTGTCCCCTCTCATCTCGGAGCAAGGGATTCATGGATTGTTCTCTGGCCTCAGGGTGTGAGTCTGGAGTCACTGTCATCTTTCTGCTCTAAGAACAGCATCAAGCTTCCCTGCTGCTCGCACCTTGCTCTTCTCTGAGGCTAGAGATTTAATGAGATCACTCAGGGCATGGGAGACCTTAATGCCAGGCAGGGAGCGAGCCCGCGAGGGCTGGGAAACAGAGCAGGAGAATTTTAATGCTGTGGGTGAGGCTAAAGTAGAGAAAAGTCCAAGGCAGAAAACTGAGGAGAGGAAGGCTGCTATGGATTGAATAGGGCCAGGTTCCCCAGGCAGTTTTAAACCTTGAAGACTTGCGGTAACGGTTGATGGATCAAGAGTAGAAAGTTAGGACATCTGAGATCTTTGGGTCCTTGGGGCTTGTTGCTCCCATGAGATGGTTGGTTGTATAAGCCAGGTGTATTTCCTGTCTCTCTCTCTGCTTCCCCCTCACAATATGATCGCTCCTCTGCACCTGTTCTGCCATTGCCAGCCTCTGCCAAGTGCCAGATTAAAGGGACCACCTGGATTTCAGAACACAAACCTCCAAACTGTAAGCTGAAATAAACCTTTTCCTTGCCAAGGAGCTCCTCTGTTGTATTTTAGCTAGAAGATTGAAAAGCTGACAAGTACAGGGATTCTGAAAAGGAAGAGACATCCAGTTTGGTCTGGTGAAGCTTGCTGACGTGTGACCTGGATTCTTGAGTGGTATGTGCAGAAGTGAACTTCAAGTTCACAGTGCAGTCCTTTTGTAGCCATCTGGGAGTAAACCAGCAGGTGGAAGGTATCTCTCTCGCTCTTTCTCTGAGTAACACTCACTTTTAAATAATCTTTTTTAAAAATCAAGGTCCACAAACTTATTAGCTATGAAAATTAAATAACCTATATTAACTGGAAATTTTTGCTGAACCTGTGTCCAAGAGACAATACAACAGATAGATAGTTGCCTTGGTCGGTGGTTAAGGCCACTTCTCAAGATACACAGTTATCAATTGTGACTTGGCAAAAATTCTTGTTTCACTTAGTTATATCCCTGACTTTTTTGAAACTTAGCATAAGAGAATAAACAGAATTCCAAATACAGTAGGTCTAAATGTTTAAAAAAAAACTATGAATTCATCTAATGAAAGAGTAAATAAAGCTAGTTATACCACTCTTTCCCTGGCAAATACATCTTCATAATCCAAAAAAAAAAAAGATGTATGTGTGTGTGTCTGTACAAGTGTATTTCTTACCTAACTAATAATTTGACAAATATCAAAGACAATTGATGTAATTATTCTTTAGTCCTAATTTATATGTTCTGTTATTAAGATAGTGATATTTAGATAAGTAATAGAATAAAATCATAATTATTATGTGATAACATGTGTATTGCATAATTGTTTTCCTGCCTTTCATTTCAGTGAAATTACTGATTATATTGCTGTAATCATGATTTTTTCCTTACTTTGTATTCTTTAATAATGTAAATGATTAAAAAATTTAATAGCATTCAATGTACTTATATTTTAATCTATTCATCAAAATGCAAAAGAAATTATATGCTAAAAATTGAACTTAAAATCATTGTTTTTTAAAAAGTCATTTTTCTTAATTATCCAGAAGTACGTGTAACAACTCAGATTGCTAACCTTAATTATAAGTTATAATTCAAAAGTACTTAAAAATCTAAAGTTTTATATTGTCTTTAAATTATCTTGCCCACATTTATAAAAAATCATACTATTTGCTCCATCTTGCTTCAGTTTCCTAATCCTAAGTGTTGGTTGACACATTTCATGCAAAATATATGCAGAGTTGACTGACATTCTTACAGGGTTAGGGACAATGTGAATGAGTTAATATTGAAAGTCACAGCAATTGCTGTGAGACCATGTTAACTTTTCAAATATATACATAACCATGAAACCAAGAATTTTGAAAAATGGACATTGAACACAAGTGAAAAGTGATACTTACATCAGTAGTGGCATAACCTGCCCATCTTGATGAAAGAAGACGTCTTTTGTTTGAGTACACAGGAGGTTGGAGTAAGTCTCTGCCTGCACCTGAACTGAGTCATTCTCAAGGCTGAACACTTCTGATACTCGTGTGAGAACTTCATTGGTTTCTTTTAACGATCTTTATTGCCAATCATGATTAATCAAATTTTGCATCATCCATTTTGCATTTTTAAAAATTCTTTTTTATTTTATCCAAAAATAAGAGAGAAACAGAAATAAATCTGCTAGTTTACTGTCCAGATGCCCACAACTGCTATGGTCAGACACCAAAGCCAGGAGCGGGCATCTCAATCTGTTTCTCAAGTGAGCGACAGGGACTCAAGGATTGAGCCGTTACCTGTTGCCTCCCAGAGTTTTACAGAGAGGGTCTTCCATCTGCTCCTTCACTCCCCCAGGTGGCCATAGTGACAGTGTCTGAATGAGGCTGAAGCCAGGTGCTTCATCCAAGACTCCTATAGGAGAATAGGGTTCCAAACAGTTGAGCCATCCTCTGCTGCTTTCCCAGGCATAGTAACAGGAAGCTGGATCAGAAGTGGAGTACCCAGGTCTTAAACTGGTACCCATAAGAGATGCTGACACTGCAGATGGAGCTTGCCTTGCTGGGATACAGGGTCCATTCCACGGCTCTTACTTTCTATAGAAATTCAGGTCTGTAGTTTGTAGTTGGCTTGATGAACTAGATTGAGCCAGTATCACTTATTTTGAAGACTAAATCCTCCAGGAGGTTAAACTGATACAGTCCTGAAGGTTGAGTTGAGCCAAAATTTTCATCTATAGATCTGTGACCTGTCTGCTGGGAAATACAACTAACACACATAATGAATACTGCTTATACACCCTCAATGCACACTCAGGGAAAGAGAAAGTTTCAGCCAACAGAGAGAACCCAAAGCTGACACCTTGAATTTGAGACTTAGCAGGCTTCCTCTTCTCTGGCTGAATGAGAACAATCAAACCAGAAGGACCCAGTGAAGCAATGGTTCTTTGGAATCAGTAAGAAGAGAAATTCAAAATATTGGAATTTTTAAAGAATAAATCATCTTTGAGCAAAGAGGGAAGCTTCATCTTTCTAAGATGCATTACTGTATAGTGTTGAAGTAAAACACCACAAAAAAATAATTCTCTGGGGTGATGTTATGATGCAGTTAACGTGATGCCTATAGTGCCAACTTCCTAGATCACAAAGCCTGTTTGAGCTCTGGCTGCTCTTCTTCTGATTCAATTTTCTGCTAATGCCACCACTGAACTTCCATAGAACTGACTTTCCAAGGCTTCATGGTCCTTGCAGGACTAACAGGCAGTTCCCAAAGAGAAAACCCACCCCATTCATTGAGTTCATGGCTGACCCAGTTAGGGTTGAATCCTCTACTGTTAAGTCATTTGCTTCTAAAGGGCAGTAAACTACAGGTAAGGTAAGAAAGGATCCCTGGAATGTAACTGCAATCTCAGCCAGCGCCTTCCACGGACAGGTAGATTGAAAAGTGCAGAACTGTGTTTTGTTGTGGGAACTTCTTCCTCAAGACTACCACCCCAGGTTCTGGCCAAAGATCTCAGTTATGGGCAGGCGTGAGCAAGCTCCACTGCCTGATTCAACATGGTACACCATTCCCATGGTGGATAACACAACAGTGATGTTCAGTGAACATGTTGGGATCCAGTTTCAAGCCAAACATGAGCCTGTTGACTTTTAACTGCAGCATTCAAGTCCTGATATCAGATAGAATACTTGATACCAATATAAAAGCAGAATAACACACACACGAACACCCAAACTTGTAAAATATAGGGATAAACATGAGATAATGTTTTCATTTTAAACAATCTTATGTGATATTTGGCTATTTAAATAAAAAGAAATAAAACTGGGAATTATAGACAATGTAGAAATAAAATGTATCACAAAGGTTTTCAAGAAGTTTAATAGAAACTTGTAATACAGAAATCTATATATTTAAAGGAAAATTTTAATAAGTATGTTCTCTGAATTATGGAGCAACCACTAAAAAATTAAAAGAAAAATCCAGCAAGCCAATAGCAGAGATAAAATGAAATAAAAATAAGTAACAAATTTAAAAGAAAGCAATAATATTATAAAATAGGAACAAAGAGCAAATTAAACAAATGTTAAGATGATAGATTTCAATCCACTCATTTTATAATCCCATTAAAAGTAAATGATGTAAACATTCTCGTTGAAATTGAGAAATTGTTAAACTGGATAAAATGATACTTTGAATATAAAATACAGATTGGTAAAAACTAGAAGGATTGCAAAAGATATATCATGCTAATACTAATCAAGAACTAGTAGAAAAAAGCCTAGACTAAGATTCAAGAATGAATCTTATCACTATTGTCTACGTGGTAAATTTGGAGGTTACTTGTCTTAGCTAATTTTCTACTATCTATTTAAAATAAGGATAAGATAACCATCTTATAAGGTTGTGATAAAATTTAAACGAGTTAATGTAATATATATGACCTAGTTCCAAGCATGTATCATTTGCCAAATGATCTTGGTATCCTTAAAGTTTTTAATTCAGTCTGGGCCATGGGAACAAGCCCATCTCTTAGAGGATATTTGCATTTTGTTAGCTGTAGAAGAAAATTCTATCTGCATTGTTATTTTTTAGGCAATCTGAGCTGCTGAGCTGAGGGGTTCTTGAAGAAGACCGGATGGCCTTATCTGTAAGTCGAGTTGGGACCCTCTGTCATTCCCTAGCTGGCTGGAGGCTGGCTTCACTCAGCCCCAAAGGAGAAGGGATGTGCCCCCGGTGACAGGCAGATAGCTGGAGGAGTGAGGATAGGCAAAAGGACACCTGGAAGCAGCAGGGTGTATTCTCTGTCAGTGGGCAAATGAGAAAGGAGCATCCTTTCCTGTTTCCGTTGTGACATTACGTAAAGATAATGAAACACAGATGCTCAAGATAAATAATTCAGGAGAAAACAAGAGACATAAACCCCCAGTGCCCTGAACAGCAGCCAAGATAGCTGCGTAGGCAGCCCCTGTGCACCCTTGTTCCGACAAAGTATGCATTTGAACTTTGAAGCCAGATGTGAATCCTTAATAAGACAGAAAAGATATCATAATTCCATGTGGCTGGAAGCTGTGTGATGGGTTTGACTCAAACTACTGCCTCCTGCACCTGTTTCCAACTACTGTGCCTTTTCCTTTTTTCCTGTGCAATAAACTGCTCTCTTTCTGGGTTTCCTATTTACAACTGTGACCTGACAAATCCTGAATTATTAGATGTCTTCATGACTCCTTAGATGGCCAGGTGTCACATCCTTATCCTATTGAACAATAGTATCTGATAGTTAATGGCACCATTATAATATTAATACTGTAATATTTATGAAACACTCACCACAAGGCACTGAACCAAATCTGTGGGTTGTTGTACCATGTCTAATCCTCCAAAACACCCTTGGAAAAAGATTCCACTGTGTTTTCCCCATTTGGAAACATAAGAAAACTACATTCATGGGGGATTTAGTAGTTGTCCAAGAAAACATGAAGAGTAAGTAGGGAATAGGAATTAAAAGTTACAGGCAACTTGATCCAGCAATTAAGATACCTGGTAGGACACAGTGGACCATATTAGAGTGCCCAGATAGGACTCCTGGATCTGACTTCTTTTTATTTATTTTTTTGAAGATCATTTTTTTTTATTTGAAAGGCAGGCTTACAGAGAGAAACAGAGATACAAGTCTTCTGTTTGCTCGTTCATTTCCCAAATAGCTACGAATGATGTAGGGGCTAGGCCAGGCCAAAGTCAGGCACCTGAAGCTCCATTCATGTTTCCCACATGCTTGGCAGGAACATAAGAATTTGAGTCATTTTTTGCTGTTTTCCCAAGCATATTAGTAGGGAGCTGGAACTGAAATGGAGCAGCTGAACCTCAAACTGGTACCCATTTGGGATGCCAGCATCACAGGTGGAAGCTTAACCCACTGCACCACAATGCTGGGCACTGAGTTCTGGCTTCTGACTCCAGTTTGCTATTAACAGTAACCCTGAGAGGCAGTAAAAGTATATTTTGCCCCCCCATCTAGGAGACTGGAATTGAGTTCATGGCTCCTGGCTTAGGTCTCAGCCCAATCCTAATACTTGCAAGCATTTAGGGAGTGAACTGGTGAATTGGAATATGTTCACTATTTCTACCCCTTTCTGTCTATCAGTTTCCTAAATAAATTAATTAAAATGAAATCATGGAAAGACTAATGCCAGAACCTGTTCTTTTCATCTCTATGACAGAAAATCATTTTCATGCAAGGTGATCATCCGAGTGTCTGATTGCTTGATTGATATAATTTAGCAAACTCAAGAGTTGTGGTTAATCAATGTGGGTTTCAATGCCAAAAGTTCTCAGTGTTTTGTTCCACTTTCCTCAGTTCCTAAATGGCCATAACCCTTACATCTTTTAGCCTCATCCATTACTCATTAGAATAATAAATGCTAAGAAGAATAGATAATAAAGAATAGAATAATAAATGCTAACTACCTCATGGATCCTTGCAAGGATTAGACAGATAATCCTGGTAAAGCACACAGAATAATCCTGATGTATGAGAGAATCTTGAAAAATAAATGTAATGAAAAAGTTACACATACCATATGGTGCTGGTTCGAATGCTGGCTGCTCCGCTTCCCATCCAGCTCCCTGCTTGTGGCCTGGAAAAGCAGTTGAGGATGGCCCAAAGCCTTGGGACCCTGCACCTGCATGGAAGCTACTAGTTTCTGATCAGCTCCACTGCAGCAGTTGTGACCACATGGGGAGTGAACCAATGAATGGAAGATGAGTCTCTCTGTCTTCCCCATCTCACTGTAAATCTGCCTTTCCAATAAAAATAATCTTTTTTTCCAAAGTTATACATGAATTCCAAATTTTTTGTCAAAAATGTATCAGTTCCATTTTCTATGAACTTTCTGAGATTTGCTCGTGTGTAGGGGTCCACAGATAGTAATGATTAGTGAATAGCTGACAATTGAGTAGACTTGGCTAACTAGTCTCTGGTTAAGAACCACAGTAGCCACAGCTCAGCATCTCTCATTCCCACTACATATGGGAAGCTGCCTTATAGCTCTCTGGAGACGGCCACACTGGGAGATGATATGAATGAACTACAAGATGAAATCTGTTCTGAATAATAATCAGTGATTGGGATATTTTGAATGAAATTATTTGAGTGATTTGGTGGCAGTGATAGAAGCCATGAGCAGTTTTATTCCTTCAAAGAGTCACATTTCCACAGGATGACAGAGGAAATCCTATACGCTGGGTCTGAAACAAATGAGACTACTATGCTTCTTAGAAAAAAATCACACTTCCGTGGGTTACAGTCTCTTGAGACAGAGAGCTGGGAATTTGTCCATTGAAAGCTTGTGGAAAGGTGATTCATCAAGATTAAGATGCCCACTGGGGTGGACATTTGGCCCAACGAGAAAGATACAGGTTATATATATGTATATGCTGCTCTTACCAGAGCCTGGGTTTAATAATCACCTCTACTTCTGATTTCAGGTTCCCACCAGTGCAGGACCTGGGAGACAGTGGTGACAGCTCAGGTAAGTGAGTTCCTGCTGCCTAGATTGGAGGCGGGGATTGAGTTCCTGGCTCCCAGCTTTGGTCCTAGATAGGGACAATTTCAGTCATTTTAGGACTGCACAGCAATTGGGATCATTTTCTGTATGTCTCTCAACGTTTGCTTGTTAAATAAATCAGAAGTAGCAAAGGAAAGACTTTTAAGATACCCATTAAGTTTGGGGAAGAGACTGATGTGCCAGCAACCTTCCTAGGATCCACCGCTGCTCTAATTGACAGCCCTGAGCTGTTTGTTTGTGATACATTGGGAAAATTGGGTCTTCACAGTGCCTGTGTGTAAACCAAGTTGCAATTTATGGTGAAATCAATGCCATGTATTACTGTGGAATATCACTCAGCCATAAAAAGAATGGGATCCTGTCTATTGCAATAAAATAGTTGTAGCTGGAATCCATTGTACAAAATAAAACATCAGTCCCCAAAAGACAAATATTATACGTTTCCCCAGGTTTGTGGTAACTAATATACTGATCAAAAATGTAGTGATTACAAGGAAAATTGACATTTTAGATTTGACTGCTGTTTACAGCCTTGTCTATATTCTTGAGAAACAGAGGTTTTCCTACTTACTAGTTGTTGAATTCTTTATTTGATGGAGAGTTAAGATAATGAACATAAAATAAGAAATATGTATTTCCAAAACTTAAACAACAAAAGGAAGGAGGATGAGAAGTAGGAATGTGGACTGGAAGGAAAATAGGGTAGAATGTATCATTATGCTCTTAGATCCATATATATGAAATCCATGAAATTTGTTCAGCTTAAATAATTAAATATAACTATCCCTCTGAAAACATAGACTGTGGCATCAATCATGGGTAAATAAATTATCATTATTATTACAAAAAAACATGCTACCCTTTATTATTAAAACTATCATAATAATAGGAAAGATAATAAAATGAATAAAATTTTATAACCAAGATCTGTGATTGAGGAGGAAGTTAGACTGTCTTCATGTTCTAAAACAATAGCAAACACTTCTGCACGTGAAAACCAGCACATGTTGGTGAAACAATTTTTCATTATTAATAATCAATAGATACCACAAAAGACCAACCTTATCTATCAAAAGTCCCCAAAATATAGATTTTATAAATAGCATATAAAAGTGGTTCCTAGCAAGTTTTAACACTTAGTTTTTAATCTTTTCTTGGTGCCATGTATTGCATGAAGCAAGCCTTGCCCTCTGTACTTGCCTACGTACACACATCACAGCATTGCTCTAGTTGCAGATCAGTGGACTATTTTATCAATGAGGCTGTCTCGTAGAGGCCCTTGTCAATACTTCTATGATGAATCATTTTTAGATAATGTCTAAATTTAATCTGATTTCTACTCTTCTAAAGACAGCAATCTAATTATGGGATTGAGTGCTTTTATCTGCATTCCATAGCGTATACTCTTCTCCTAATTTTGCTTATTTGCTTCTTTAGAATCTTATTTTGTGAATGTTTGTGTTTCCCACCCCCATATATGTTTATAGGAATAGAACCATATTACACGTGTTTCACTACTAGCACTAACAGGATGTTGTATTGCAACCAAGTGCTGTGTAGATTCCTATGGGCAGCAGCAAGGTCCTCATCCATCCATGTATAGATTTATATACAACACACACACCCCTCAAGAGAACCAACAGAAAAAAAAAAAAAAAGAAAGGCCAGTGAAAATCACTAGGGTCCTTACATGGCTACCCAATTTGTGAAAAAGTAAATGAACATTTGTTTTCCTTCATTGATATTAAAAATAAAATCAGGGGTAGGTACTTAGCTATGCCAAGTGGTTGAGACACCCACATTCCATATTGGAGTACCTGGGTTTAATACCTGGCTGCAACTCCTGCTAAGACACATGTTGGAAGGCTGTGATGGTGACTCAGAGAGTGGAGTTACTGCCACCATTGCGGTAGACCTCAATTGTGTTCCCAGATCCTGGTTTTGGCCATGGCTCAACTACAAATTTTACAGACATCTGGGAAGTAAACCAGCAGCTGGGATTTCATTTTTTGAAGAGGAAGCAGTTATACAAAATCTTAAAACACTAAAAAGATACTTAGCATGTTAGCATGTTGTTGGGCATTGTAATAAGGTATTTATTTGCTCTAATTAATTCTTCTTTAACACAACCATAGGAAGCCCCTATGCTTCTAAATCTGAGTGGTGAAAGATGTGAAATCTCCTCATTTTATATAAATTAAATGAAAGAAAAAAAAAGGCTTGGGAAATCTTTGCTGTAACCATCCCCTTTTACAGCTAAGGGAACTGGCCTAAATTACCTGGACATTACAAAGGGACAGAAATGATGTGCATCTGACTCTCTCCCAGTGTGACATCCGTGAGTCACTTCATCAACCTGTGCTTCTTAGGGAATGATTTCTGTTTTTTTTTTTTCCCCTGGGGGCTGAGGCCTGCAGCTAGAACAAACTCTGTGGGTGGAGCCGGGGCAAGAATACAGGGAGGGGCTGGGGGAATCCCAGAGCCTGTGAAACTGTCATAAAATGAAATGTAATTCCTGATCTCAGACTAGTACGTTTTTGCCGGTTCATGAAATTGCTTTTCCCTTTAGCTGTAGTTCACAAATCTCTTCACAGTGGTGAAAGAGTCAAAAACTGTATCTGTTTTTTTCCCCCTTTCTGAGAAAATCAGCCGTATGCAGTGGCCACAGAGGCACAATGGTGACTCTCGTGGAAGCTCTGCTCTTGATGGAGCCTGGGAGGGAAAGCAGTAGCTCACGGGGCGTTTTGAAGCCACAGGAAATCACTCGGGGGCACAGGCTGCTGGAATGCCATTGCAAGTGCTGTCCTAACACCCCTTGGGGTCCTGCAAGATGTCTCAGGGCACGTTTGAGAGCTTGCTCTTGCATGTGCTGGTTTTCATGGAGCATACCAGATGCCTCTAATTTTGGAGTCGACATCTGCTGCTGTCAAAGTATTTAACAATTGCTGATTGGTGATGTGAGCAGAATACGCTCATCACTTTTTATAGGAGGAAGAGGAGGAGGAGGAGAAGAGAAAATAGTTATTTGTCTTATTATTTAATTTTATTTATTACTTGTGTCCTATTTCCCCATGAAGTGTCTCCATTAAAGGGACCACGGTTAACTGGCCCTTTTCCCCATGATGAATTCTATAAGGACAGCTGTTGCTTCTATGTATTCACTACTGCATTTTCATTATTTGATTTGTGGGGTTTTATTTTGAGATTTATTTATTTATTTGAAAAGTAGTGAGACAGAGAAAGAGGGGTCAACCAAGAGAGCTCAGATTTATTACTTTACTTTCCAAATCCCACAGTTGCCAGGACTATGTCAGGCTAAAGCCAGGAGCCAAAACTCTATCTAGATTTCCTCATGAGTGGCAGGAACTTAAGTACCTGGGCTGTTATCCACTGACTGTTGGGTACATTAGTAGGAAATTGGATTAGAAGCATGAATTAGCCAGGACTAGGACCAAGCACTCTGATTTCATATGCAGGCATCTAGAGAAATGGCTTAACTCCCTGAGTCACCACATCCACCTCCAAACACCTACTTCTAAAACAGTCTGGGCCATAAATGGATTTCCTTAAATGAGCAAGGCCTGGGGCTGATGTGACGCCTCAGTGGCTAAATCCTTGCCTTGCATGCACTATGTTCCTATAGAGGCACTGGTTCCTGTCTTAGTTGTTCCACTTCCCATCCAGCTCTCTGCTTGTGGCCTGGGAAAGCAGTAGAGGATGACCCAAAGTCTTGGGACCCTGTACCCATGTGGGAGACTAGAGCTCTTGGCTCCTGGATTCTGATCAGCTCAACTCTAGCCATTGTGGGCGCTTGGGGAATGAGCCAGTGAATGGAATATCTTTCTGTCTCTCCTTCTCTCTGTGAATCTGCCTCTCCAATAAAAATAAATCTTAAAAAAAAGAGCAAGGCCTGGAGTATCCCAGAAAACAATGAAACATTGTATGAAGCCATAAAATACTGTTCTGCTGTAATAAGCTTTGGATCCCAACTACTCCTGGATTCAGGGATACCACTCAGTGTTTGGATTTTAAAGTGTACTGCATACGCTGGAAGCTGGTACCTCTTAGTGGGAAATTTGAAGAGTGGATGGATTCTCTCCAAATTAAAGGGAAAAGAGAATGAAGCAGACATATAATGAAATATCAAAACTGAATACAGAAAAGCTAATCCCAAATGCTTGTCCTTCTGTAACACAGGTACTATAGCACCAACCAAGATCCTCCAACTCCTGTGTCCAAGTAGCATGGATAGTTCAGATCTGCTGAGAAATGCTTAGAATCCAGCTAGCAGAGGGCACAGAGAAACAAGCAACAAAGAACATTAGCGTTATCCAATTCTCATGGAATTCTCAGTCACAAAACTCACTTGAATTCCCACCAATTCAGAAAATATAAATTCTATAGTTATGTGCAAGACTTCTAGAATTAGGTACTGATGACTCCTCATTGGCAGAATGGGTTTTTCTAGGAGTGGAAATAATAATGGATGGGTCACTTTATTTTTTAATACTATCTTTACATGAATGGTTGAAAGAAAAAGATCTCTCCTCTGAAAAACTATTTTAAAAGAAGATACAACAGCATGATTTCTAAAAGGAACTTTCCTAGATAAAATTGTATGTTTTTATTCACATATGACAAAAGAATATGTAATGGGGTGTGTGTGTGATCATTTTATTTGGGACACTGGTTTTCTACTAGAAACTTGAAAAAATCATGTCTTAAAAGCCCGGAACTCCTTTCCCAACCATTGCAACTTGTCCTCATTTTGGTAGACAATTTGAAAGAAAACCAAGAATTATGTACTTGACCTTTTGTTTCTGTTGTTGAGATTTTGTTGGTTTTGTCTAAATTGTGTTGGCCAAGTATTCTGCATTTGGATTCCACAGTGCACATAGTATAAGACAGACTAGACGTTTAATGTCTCACGCTTTGTGTATTAATAGAGAAAACAGTTGAAAAGTCATCCTGACGGCCAAAAGACACTTCTATTTTCTACAAATGCTTTTCTTCTCTCCTCTCAGAGGGGATGGTAACGCCCAAGCAGCTGTGTGCATGCACCCTTTGAAGTCCAGCTGCAGCTGCAAGAAAAAGTTTAATATTTTCTACAAAACCCACATACTTATCAATAGCATTTTGCAGCATTTCAAGAACAATTGAGCCACAAACACTTCCCACATTTTCCCTGTCTGTTGCCATAACAGTTAAAATCAGGTTTTGCTTATAAATAGCTCAGCAGGATGGCATGGAGCACTTCACTGATGAGAAACATTATAACCTCATCCATGCATCACAATATTTTAGCTACTTATTTTCTTTTCCATCCTTAATTGAGTATGTTGTTTGAGGATTTTGTTGTAAATTTTTTTTTTGGAGATTGTAGTAAATACTTGAGGAAATAACCAGATAGCCAGTGATCTCCTGAAAAAACTAGGAAGCTTGTCAGGAGAACAGGTATGCGGATATTGGATGGAGCTTCATGAATTGCATAGAGATCAAGTTTGTGAATCTGATTTCCTTAAACTCATGCTCTCATTAACAGAAATACTGTCCATGTTCAAGAACATTAATTCACCATTTCAAGTGTTGTGTATTTCTACCTCAAAGCTATGTATTAAAAAGACAGAGATGGACTGATCAAAAATGAAATAGTTGTGTGTAAGAGTTTTTCACTTTTAAGGGCTTCTTTTAATTCATCTGAAAGGAATTGGTGTCCAATGTATTGATGAACCATAGCAATGATTGAGTTAGTCTGAAAGCCTACTTTTACCTACCCGGAAAGCATTATCCACAGAGAGGACATAGCTACAAAGGCAATTGGCCCATTTGATCTCTAACCTGTTACTACTCTATCAGTTGTTACCTATTCCAAGACAGCTCTATAAAGAAACAGGCAATGTACTCACAGTTGAGATGTCTTCACTTGAAGATTTAAGCTGCTTTTATGCAGAAGAGAAATATAAAAGGCTTTGGGAGGAGGGGTGTGTGACATTGTGGCAGAGCAAGTGAGGTTGCCAGCTATAATGCCAGCATCCCATATGGACACTGGTTTGTGTCCTGGTTACTCCACTTCTGAAGCAACTCCCAGCTAATGTCCTGGGAAAGCAATAAAACATGGTCCCAGCATTTGGTCCTTTGCCACGTATGTTGGAAACCCGAATGAAGCACCACCTAATTTCTGCCTCCAGCTTGGAATATCCACAGCCATTGCAGCCATCTGGAAGAATGAATCAATGAATTGAAGAGCTCTCTCTCTCTCTCTTTGTAACTTTGATTTTCAAATAAATCTTTTAAAAACTTTCTGCAGAAGGCATTTTGTCATAGTGATTAAGATGGGCTAAGATTCATGTTTTCCATATCCGAGCACCTTGGTTCAAGTCTTGACCCTACCTTCTGACTCTAGCTTCCTGCTAATGTAGTTGCCAACAAGAAATAGCGGTGCCTCAAATAAGTTCCCGCCATCCATGTATGAGATCCAGACAAAGTTTCCAGCTCATGGACTCAGCTAAACAATGCTGTGACCATTGCTGGCATTTAGGGAGTAAACCAATGGTTGGGAGTCATTTGTCTGTGTATTTGTCTCTTTCTCTGAAATTTTTTGGGAAAAATGCAAGAAAGGTTTCTCTCCTATCCTAAGAGGAGATGATGCCTCTTTTTCTTTTCCTTTTCTTGTATTCCTGCAAACTCCTAGCTACATGGAGTTCTTCAAGCTTTCACAAGCAGCAGGACAAGATATTTCAGCAACAATAGCAGTCACACACAAACACTGCTGATTTTCTTTTGGGAGGGCTGTAGGCTACTGGGAAGGAATACATCATCTTATTTCTTTTTTCTCTTCTCTAGGAAATTGAAGCATTGTTCGGCTTTTAGAATTAAGTTGCCCTCTTCTTCAGTCTTTCGGTTTCTCTCTGTCTCTCTCTCTCTCTGCCCTAAATGTGCCCCTTCCTTCTCATGCTTGCGCATGTGCTAGCACACAATCACACTCACACACATGTACAAAACAAAAAACTCACTTATACAGTCATATAAGGATTTGCTATTGTGTCTCAGATCCTGTGAATCAGTAGGATTCATTCAGTCCATGGAAATGGATACCAGTGCTGGATATTAAAGGGGTACAAGTTGGTGTGCCCTGAACCCAAACAAGGCTCACACAAAAGAAGGAAAAAATGAGTTTCTAGAATCCCCAGAGGCAGTAGGGCCTCAATGAAAGAACATATCTTTGATAGAAAGTATCCACCAAATCCTTCATGTTTGTCAACAATGGCAAAATCTCCATGTCAGGAGTATTATGGAGGGGAAGGAGTTGCTCACCTTTGAACCATTTTTGTGATCTAGACAATTAGCATGTAAGGACCCCCATCGTGGCCTGAGAACATAGGTCCTCATACAAGTTGTCTGGACGTGTCAACCACATGACACAAAAAATGAACAAGGACACTGAAATAATCCCAAATCACAGCCAGACTTAATTCATGGCAAATGTGGTTTTGTTCTCAACTGTGGGCTGTAAATGTATATCCATTCCAAAAAATAACTGATAGACACCTGAAAATGCATACACCCATAACTTAAGGTTCATTAAAAGGTCCAGAAAGAAGGATTAATATGCAGGTGTTCATTGTGGAAATAACCCCAGAAAGCCCAAGTTTATGAGTGACAAATACTGGAAGGGAGACGCCAAGAAAATCAGAATTATTGCAAAGTTATCACTGAATAGTGGGAGTCAATCCTACTGAAGAACTGTGAGGGCCTTAGAATTATCCTGCACTTGGAGAAGAGAGCTTGGGCATGGGAGTAACCCATTGACAGCACTCATGGTCAGTACCTGCTTCCAACATGCTGCTTTAGATTTTCAACCTATCCCCATGTCGCAAAGGAGAATTCTGACCACAAGGAAAAGCCGGTGGTATTTGAGAGTTCATTCAGTGACAATGTCCAGGAGACATGGTGGGACCCAGCAGGATGCACTGCAGACTGTGAAGCAATTGCAGCTGGTTTTAGTGACAGCAATACTAATTATGACCGTGCCAACAGCTTGATTGTTCAGAGAGATGGAATTTCTTCAAGCAGAAGATATTTTCAAAGTGTGTTAGAAATAAAATCTTTGAGGTGGAATGGACCAAAAGTGGTTCAGATTTTTTTCAACTCATTTTGTCAATGACTTGGGGGAGACTCAGAGTATAAGGGTTGTGTTCATGTTTCCACTCATAATAGACATACTCTTTCTATGTGATTGGCACACACTATGTAAACATATAGAGGTCTGAGTTCCAATCCCTAAGTACCATGACCGGATGCCTGGGTTTTTAGTGCCTCTTCTCTGTGGCCATTGTTCAAAAATGAAGTCAAATGAGCCATTACACAATACATCATCAAAGTTGCAGAGTTGGCATGTTGATAAAGCTGATACTTTCATTGGGCTATGAGAATGTACTCTCACCCCTTATCTCTTTCTCAATATACCTTCAATACACAGTGAAGGGTATAAACCATTCCTCTCCCCTCACTGTGTCTCTGCATTGGTGTCTTTATTGCTTGTGGTGGAGTTGCCCATTGTACCTTCATTGGATCTTTTCTTTACTAGGCAGGCTTATGTTTATCCTTATTTCCTCTGCCACACCAGCATGCCAGGGGTTTGGTTTCTCCCCTGCAACATTATTCCCTTGCAGTCTCTCACAACATGTACATCATTTCCCATGGTTGTGTATCTGTTTTCCTTTCCTGTCTGTATCCCATCATTTATAAAATGCTTTGAGAGCAGCAGCTTTGTTTCTTTGGGGGATAAACCAGGTTGTGAGGCAGTAATAAATATTGTTAAATCTAAATGAATTTTTGAAAGAAATACTGAAAGCCACATTGTGGAGCAAAGAATAAGCCTCTGCCTGTGATGCTGGCATCTCTTATGATCACCAGTTCAAATCCTGGCTGCTGAACTTCCTGTGTGGTTGTTTCGAGGCTGGAGCCGTCCTCACTATAGGCTGGAATGTTTCTGAGCTGTCTTGATGGCTATCTTCGTATTTACATGGATGGTTACTTATGCTGAGTAAATTCTGGATGATACATAAATGAGCCAATGAAAGAACATCACACATTATTTTCATGTATTTGAGATGCATTAACTAAGACACATACATGGCCATACATTGAGGTGGCTTTGTTTTACCCCTCAAGAGGTAGAGTCATCACCATCATCATGGTGGGCACTTCCTGTTGAGCATTGTGTGCTAGGTTTCAGATCAGGTGTTTAGAGATCTTCTAAGTTATCCGAGCAATCCTGTAAGATGGGTGTTGTTATTAATCACATTTTACAATTGAGAAAATGCAAGTGCAGAGAGATTATCATTTACTCAGTCACATAGTGCAAAGTGAGAGAGTCAAGTTTGTCTAGTTCCAAAGCCCATATTTTAACCACATTGGTTCCATTATCCTCATAGAATTTCCCTGCCTGATCTTTCAATAGTTAAGATAAAGATAGTTTCAATGAATGCCCTAGAAAGACCATTCATGGCTGCCAGGCCACAAGTAAGTGTGAAACCATCTAATATTAACACAGAGGCAAAGAGAGATCATCAGGCTGCTATTAGCCAAAAGCTTTTCTAATATTTGGTATTTTGTACTTCTTTTAAATTCTTAAGATTGCATTTATCATGCACAAAATGTGAGATCCCCACTGTGTGCTTACACAAATCCTAAATGTGATCCAAAGCTCTCCTCTGGGACAAACATGAATTCTTGGGAGTCCTGATTGCCCATTCTGAGGCTTTGGAAATTGAGCTGATTTTCTGTCCCACTGGAGAGCCAGGTTTGGTTTCTAAATGATGGCAAAGTAATGGACTACCCTGCCCCCTAGTGGGTAGGATCTGTGCCGCTGACCTTGGTTCTGAAACAGCAGTCCATCAAGTCACTACTGTGTCTTCTTTGCCTAGAACTTTAAGGTGCTGTCCAGTTCTGGTCTAGACCAGTGTTCAGTTATTCTTTTTCTGTGTCATGATAATAGTAGTACTGATTTCATGAAGTGTTGATGGTTCTGTTTCTTCTTGTACTTATTATGTTTGGTGATTGGAAAATACTCTTTTCATCTATGCCTTCTGATCCTAATGTTCATGTTGCTTTGGGTTTTGCTGTAGTTTATTAAAAACTCCCAATTAAAATGTGGGGCAAATATACTGGAAAAAGTAGAATAAACACAAAGTAGGAGAAATAAATGAAAGCTTTGTAATCAGTCTGACCATGTTTGAATCTGAGCTTTGCTATTTAAAATCTAAGCAACCTGGGGGAACTCAAGCAGTCCTTGGGATTCAGCAGTGCCTAATTCAGAGAGTAAAGTGAAACCTGGAAGAAAATGCTTGTAAAATGTTCAGCACAGATCTTGGTTCTGTAATAGTTAATATCTATTAGGTGGTCATTTTATGACAGCTGTAATTATTTTTTAGCATTATTATGATTTTGTACCAGTCATGAAAACTCATTTTGATATAGTACCTGCCAAATACGTGCTTCTTGTAATTGATATTTTGAGGAGAAATTCATGAAAATGTTAACTGTCCACTTCTTCATTCTTTACACTGTATGAGATAAGGTATGTATGCAGAACACAGAATATCTAGACCATATCAGCTCAGCTGCTTCCCCCTGGAAATGTCAGCTTCACTTTACTCTCATTTATTACAGAAGTTGGTAGAAATTATTCTTGCAGGAGGCTTTGCCTCCTGAAAAGTTGAAAATATTCTTCACTATAAACCCATGGATCTTTGAAAGGGATTCCATTGTAAGAAGTTTTCTTCCCAAGGAAACTTTTCTGCCTTCTTTTGTCTAGAAAAATTAAACGTAAGTATCTTGTAACTAGTGTAGTTTTCTGCTTACTTGCTAAGAAATGTATAGTCAAATTCATCCTTTGATAGCAGGAATGAGTTAACATTGAATGCCTAACATTGCCTATACTCACTGCCCATTTCCCCTACAGATCTATATTATAAATTTTTCACTGACTGATTTGTTGGTCTTTGCCTGTATAGTCAACAACAAATTCATTTGTATCTTCTGATTCTTTAATCAGTGTGTTATGTCCTAAATTTGTCAGCTTTCATAAATATATGCTTGGAGGGAACTATATATTTTTGATACCTACGTAAAGTATAATTTTGTTACTTAATCTATCCCATGCATACGTGTTTTTGAGAAGTTCTTAATGGAAAATAAGCAGTTAGTCTTTATACCGGCACAGATGAAAAAAACCAAAGCTGGAAAACTAGGTTAGTGTGCTTCATTCAGTGTTGTCTCTTATACGGTAATTACAGTGTTTAGCAGGGATACCAGAAGAGACACCTGCTGATAAGGTTATAATCCTGGGCACTGGCTTAGACTTACATTCTTACTACTTGTGTGATTTGGACAAATTGGGTGGTTTTTTTTTATTTCCCTCTTATCTGTGAATCAAGTGGTCATGAGGATTAAATCTATGATTAAAGGAGATTGGTACACAGTAGGTACTCAGTAAATGTTAGCTGCTACTGTTTACAAGGACACAAAATGCTGACATTTTTACCTGGCCACCCTGTTTAAAATTAGAAAGCAAGAAAATAAATAAAATACTGCACACTTTGGTTTTCCTCCATGTAACAATTATCATTGCCACAATATGATGTGATTTAATCATTCCTTTAAAAATTTTTTTCTCTAGCAGAATGCATATTGTCAACAGATACTTACTCATATTTTTAGCACCTTGTAGAATGCCTTACATATAGTCAGTACTTAGTAAATGAATCAATCATTGATAAATGAATCAATTCATTGATAAATGAATCAGTGAATGAGTAAATGAATCAATCATTGATAATAGTATTTGGGGGAAGTAGGGTTCATTGACAGAGAATGCAGTAATACTCACCACAATATTCAGATGACATTTGGTTTCAACTCCCAGATTCACCATTTACAAATTGGGTGGCCTTACTCAAATTACATTTATCAGTTAGTCTGTCTCCTTCCCTACTGAACTGGACCAAGGCTTTTTCTGACTCAGGGAAAGTGATTCACATCAAGTGAAAAGCACATTGTTCATACTCAGCAAATCATAACTAGGTTTATGTATCCCTAGTTTGATACCTAGCATCGTTTTTCAAGGTCCTAAGAGTTTTTCACTGGACTATTGGCAAAACTGTAAGGGAATTGTGCTTTTGTTTCCTCTCTTATCAATGTTTTTCCCCCACTAAAGCTATTTCTCCATCCGCCTCATAGCTCAAGAGAAAACAATGAGAATACATATGCTTTATATGCTTGTATCTTCATTTGTAAGATGGAGCTGAGTCATCTGTGAAGCAAAGTCTGTGATATGAGTTGGGACTTTCAGAGTTTTGTGTCTGCCATTTGTCCAACAACCACTATTTGCTGGATCAGTATGATTTTTCTCTCGTCTTACCTGCATCCAACCTTTGAGAATATTGTCTGGATAAAGTCATCCCAGCATCTTCAAGTGCTGTTTATGACACATGGGAAGCAATTTAGGGAGATGAGAACCTAAGAAGCTGGAATGATGATACATGTGTGCTGCATACCTAAAGCCATTTGCTTGAGATGATTTAAGCATGGAATCATTGTTACTGTCCGCGGAAGCAAGGTCTGAGATTTTTACCCTTATACTCGACTTTGATAATATCAGAAAAATTGCTGAAGACAATGGCTACAAAGGAAGGAAAGGAAGAGTTAACTTTTAAATTTGTGAATTTGAAGATTATGGGGAAATTTGTACTTAGAAAAACATCTTAAGAAATGATGGATTGGGGGAAGGAACTTGGAGGGAGCCCAGAGCCTGTGGAACCATATCATAAAACAATAATAAAAATATTTTTTAAAAACAGAAATAATGGACCAACTTTACAGATCAACTTTTGAAGCGCAAAGACTCAGATCAGCAATTTTGTTTACCAGAGTTGTCTGTCCTGCGGTGAGTCCCTACTGACCAGAAGCATGGTGTCTCATTAAATAGCCAGCTAATTGCAGCTGAAGGTTGTACTTAGAAATAATCAGATTACACCTAAGGAAAAAAAATATTTATCAAGTATTGACAATATCTTGTTAGCTTGCAGGATGTTCAAGATACTGTTCCTGAATGACAATACTAAGCAGGACATCTTAAGTATGTCAGAAAGAAAAGGTCTGTTAATATATTCAGCGTGTGATACTTGAGTTACAGAAAGTACTTTGGGAATTTCCTTGGGGAAAATGCTGTTTCATTTTATTCTTCTGTAAAATTATCTAGATAAGAGCAAGATTGAACTCTAGTGGAGAAAAATCTGAACTACAAGCTGCTTAAACAGCCCTGTAGAAATGAAAGAATAGCTGTGGATTGCTCTGCCTAGATAAGGCTGGGGAGGCTGCAGGCCTGAGCAATTGCAGCAGTCTTGATCCTAAAAGAGGAGTCTGTTTGTGAGAGCCCAGGTTTCCTCCCATATGGTGGGACTGTTATGGCTGCATCAAGGCAGCACGCTGTTCTAGGGTAGATGCCAAGGGATGGTATTTTTAGTTTTCTCCAAAGCAACCACTGAATATATTGAATCTACAAGGATAGCATTCATGAAGTAATGGTCTGAAAATAAATTTTATGAAGAATTCCTTAAGTCAACCTTGACTGTAACCATGTTAATAAGAAACAGAACCAGTCAGAATTTCATTCATTCCACAAACCTGAATGAAACACCTTCTTTATGTGAGATGCTGTTTGAAAACACGAAGAAACATTAGGCAAGTGTCTTGCTTTCCTGAGTGAAAGATAATTTCCCTTTTGTGCAGAAATGAGGCATAGAGAATTTGCATAGCTGAATTTAGCAGACTGAAAAACTTCCACTGTGAGCAGCACCCATCTCCTCCTTTGGAATTGCATACTATGAACCATACCTGCTTGTTCCGGTATTTGTACTGTATCACACTGGTTCTTAGTATCTTGCTGTTACTGAAAGCTAAGATTCTATATAGGTTTCATCCAAGAACTGGTACACATTCATAAAAATCTATGTGTATCTCAGAATCAAGGGCACCATTTGCTGTTGTTGCTGGCTGCTTAGACATATATTTGTAATCCTTTAAGATCTGAGTTGACTGCTTAAGATCTGAGCGGACAGGCTTTTGCTTGTCGTCAAAGGGTATACTTTACCAAGCAGAAAAAGCAAAATGTTATTGGCTGTTGTATTAGCCTTTTGTTATTTTTCTGAACTACCCAAGAATGGCCTCTGAGAAAGGAATGCGGCTTACTATGGCAATTTTGGAGGCTCATGGACCAAGATTTGGTGGCCTCACTGATCTGGAATCAGATGAGGGTGATGGGTAATAATTCTAACGCAGCTTTTTATGGCATAGATGCTGCACATCCTAATGTAAGGCTAGCTAATCCTCCCTTGCAAGGGAGGATCGCATGGCAAGACAGGAAGCAGAGTGAGCTGCATGCCTAATTCTGCTTTTATAATGAACACACTTACGAGAATTATCTTTCAAAGGAACTATCCAATGACCTAAATATCTCCTGCTGTTACCTACCTCTTAGAAGGCATCTATAGACCAGCTGTACCCTTAACTGATTAGTCATTAACATTAATTCATCAACCGATAGTGCAAGACTTTGAAGACCAAGGCAAAATTATTACTCAGATGTGTATTGATGACCCATTTTGTAAAAGAGGGCAAGGAATTAATTTTCTTATGTAATAGAAATCAGGGAATAGATGGATCTGACTCCAGGGAAGACTGAATTTAAAGAGTTAAATGTTTTATAGCTAGTGTTTCTTCCATTATTCTCAACTATTCACTTTTTTCTCTGCTTATGTTCATCTGTAATTAAAGCATTTCCCTGGGTAGCATACCTCCTCTGTTCTAAAGAGACTTTGGGCAGCTAGGAGTATAGGTCAGGCCATGTAGGAGTTACAACTGTTGACCAATGGCCTGTGAGACAAACAAAGTTTGGATCCCAGCTCCATTCTTTAATTCTCAAGGATGTGCTTTGATAGGCAGCATTGGTTCATGTACTCGTCCTTTAGACAAATAATGAAGCACAGTGATTGGCTAGCCTTATACTAGGATGTGCAGCATCTATGCCATAAAAAGCTGTGTTAGAATTATTACCCACCAGGAAACCATTTCATTTTAAATCTATGCTAGGAGACTCTTCATAGAAAAGATTCTGTGCTGATAGACATGTAAGAATTTTTAAAATAATTTTAATCCTGGGACCAGTATCATCACTTAAGCCATCACCTGTCATGCTGGCATCCCACATGGGTTCCAGTTTGTATCCAGATCCTCCACTTATGACCCAACTAACGTGCCTGGGGAAGCAGCAAGCACTTTGCCCACTGAACCCACTTGGCAGACCAAGATGAAGGTCCTGCCTTCAGCCTGGCCTAGCTTTGACCATTACACAGCCACTCAAAATAAACCTGTGGATGGAATATTCGTTTCCTCTGTATTTCCCTCTATCTCTGAAATTGAGCCTTCCAAGCAAAATAAGTTTTTAAAATCATTTAAAATTAAACTGATCCTTTTTTAAACTATAGAACTGCTTAAAACCTTTAAAAATATAATACATGTTATGAGTCTTAAAGAAATGGATATGGGATGCAGAATTTGTTATGCATCCTTTCTGTCCCTAAAATATTTTATTGACATGAATTTTGTGAAACAAGAATTCAGCACTGCACATTGGGGACAACAACTCTAGAGAAAATAATTTGATGTTGATTATCATTGTTCTGGAGACTGTACAGGTTGTTCTCCTAACGTTAGGTATTGCCAACCTAGATATCTGTCCCTTATAACTGGTATGTCTGATTAGTAGAAATAGTCTGATGGCTATCTTACATTTTATCATTTATTTAGCAAATATTTATTGGGTACTTGGGCCTGGTTCTTAGGTGCTTGGGAGAGCAGTGAATATAAACCTGAAGAAAATGAACCCTTGGAGAATGATGTCCTGGTAAGGGTACAAACAAAAAGGAAAAAAAAATCCAGTCAATATATAGTGTTAGTGATAAATGTGCCATAGTTGGGGAAAATAGGACAGAGGGTGTGCTAGACGATCTGGCGTGGTCATGAAAGTGTTTATGGGAGAGTAAAGTGTGAGCACTGTTCTGATGGCTGTGTAGGAGCTCTGTAAGTTGCTACGCTGGGGCCAGCCTGTGAGCACTGCTTGGCTCCACCACTTATTGCCAGCTTCTCTGTGAGTCAGGTATATACTGTTAAAATTCTGTTGATAATCCTGGTGCTTAGATACAGGATTTTTATAAGCATGAAAGGGTCTACACAGACTATTAGAGCAGTTTCTGGCATTCCACAACCACAGCAGTATTGTCTTAGCTCAATAAACCTTTTAACTTTTTATCTATTTTTTATAAGATTTAGGTGGGAGGGTTTGGGGAGGGGTGGGGAGAATCCAAGTACCTATGAAATTGTGTTACATAATACAATGTAATTAGTGAATTAAAAATAATAAATAAATAAAAAATAATAGTTAAAAAAAATAAGATTTATTGATTTACTTGAAAGTCAAAGTTATAGAGCCAGAGGGAAGGACAACAAATCTTCCTTTCCTTGATTCATTTCCCAGATGAATGCAATGGCCTGTGCTGCACTGGACTAGGCTGGGTTAATGCCAAGAGTTTCATTCAGGTCTCCCATGTGGGTGACAGAGGCTTAGAAACTTTGACCATTTTTTACTGCCTTTTCCAGGCCTCTAGCAGGGAGCTGGATTAGAAGTGGAGCTGCTGGAATACAAACCAGTGAACACAGGATGCCAGGATTGCAAACAGAGCTTTAAGTGCTGTTGTATAACACAAACACCATCCCCTATTGAGTGAACATTTTTCTTACTTTTTTTCTGTCCCTAATCCTCACCTTCCATCATGATACACTATCAAATGAAAACTAAGAGATACTATATTGACCCTCACAATAAAAAGAGAGGGAAAAGAAGAAAAAAAGACCATTGGGCCTGGGATCAGAGAAAATTGCATGGGATTGGGAGTAGAATTTACTGTTGTAGCTGGATCATCCAATATGACAACCATCAGACACAGGTACTTATTTAAATTGAAATAGATTAAATTAAAAATTTAGTTCCTCAGGCCCGGCGCCATGGCCTAGTGGCTGAAGTCCTTGCTTTGAATAAGTCGGGATCCCATATGGGCGCCAGTTCTAATCCCGACAGCTCCACTTCCCATACAGTTCCCTGCTTGTGGCCTGGGAAAGCAGTCGAGGACGGCCCAGTGCTTTGGGACCCTGCACCCGCGTGGGAGTTATGGAAGAGGTTCCTGGTTCCCGGCTTCGGATTGGTGCAGCACTGGCCATTGCGGTCACTTGGGGAGTGAGTCATCAGACGGAAGATCGTCTTCTGTGTCTCTCCTCCTCTCTGTATATCTGACTTTGTATTAGAAAAATAAAATAAATCTAAAAAAACAAGTTTAGTTCCTTGATCAGGCCAGCCAGATATTTTTCAGTGAGTACTAGAAAATGGGATGTATGAAAAACAGCCCAGCTGCAAAGCATCAGTTTCTACCCTAACATAATTCTCTCCAATTCTGGCGAGTGACTTAGTAGCTCCTTCATCTTTACTGAATAATATTATCCCATTGTCTAGACATGTAACAGTTTGTTTATTCATCCATTGGAGGACATCACAATTGCTTTCAGTTGATAGTAATTTAGAATAAAGGAATTCTAGCATTCACATGTTGGGTTCTATGTGGACATGAGTTTTCATATCATTTGCATAAATACCTAAGAACATGAATTTTGAAATATATGGTAAGCCTGTTTTAGCTTTGTAAACAACTGGAAACCTGTTTCAAAGTGACTGCATTATTTTGCATTTACGGTGATAATGAATGAACCTTCCTAGGGCTGTCCTTGTGAATGCTTGATGCTAGTTTTTTGTTTTCTTATTTATTAGAGACAGAAGGTGAAAGAGGAGGACAGAATGGACATGGCCTGGTTCAATTCCCAGATGTCCACCACAGCCTAAGCCAGATCTGGCCAAAACCAGGAGTCTGGAACTCAGTCCAGATCTCCCATGTAAGTGGTAAAGATCCGATTACTTGGGTCAACACCGATGCCTTTCAGGATCTACATTAGCAGCAAGCAGGAGTCAGGAACTGATGTTGAGCTATCAAACCCTGTCATCCCATAGCACCCAGCATCTTAGCCGCAAGGCCAATGCTTGCCTCTAATTTTAGTGTTTTGTATTTTATTATTCTAATACCTGGCAGCTATGCAGAGGTGAGAGGCATCTCATTGTTGATTTAGCAGGTACTTCTGTAATGACGAATGTTGCTAAACCTCTTTTCATATATATACATTTTCTAACTTAATGTCTTTCTTGGTGAAGGGCCCAGATCTTTTGCCCATTTTTTATTGGCATGTGTGTTTTCCTGTCTTTGAGCTTTAACGATTCTTAAGTACTATAAATACAGTTCTTTTATCGGATATGTGTTCTGCAACTAATATCTTCCAGTTTGTAATTTTCTTTTTATCTTAAGTATTTCTTGCAGATCAAAAAAACATTTTTTAATCTGAAGATCCATCCCTTCATTGTTGATCTATAAGACAGCTATTGGTTTTAATGCTTAACCTTATGTCTTGCAAACTTGCTGTGCTTACTTATTAGCTCCATTCACCTCTTGCTGAGTCTTTCAGATCTTCTTGAAAGATAATCATTTCATCTGCAAATAATTGTTGCTTACTGTCCAAAAGGTATACATTTCATTTCCCTTTTGTGTCCCATTGAACTAGCCAGGCTTTCCGATATGATGTTCAATGGAGATGGCTAGAGGAAGTGCCTACTTTGCTACCTATTTTTGGGAGAAAGTGTTCCATCTCTCCCTATTAAGTATAATATTAACTATGTCTTTATTTAGGCATTCTTGCTTATGTTGAGAATGTTCCTCATTATTCCTAGTTTGTGGAGTTGCATTTTAATGATGAGTCCATGTCTAATTTTTGTCAAACACTTTATCATCATTAATCGATCTTTCTTCTTCAGTCTGTTGATAGTGTAGATTACGTTGATTGACTTGGAATGCAGCCAACTCAGTTGTGCTCTATAATTTTATGCCTTGGTGCATTTGATGTGGTGATACTTTGTTGAAGATTTTTTTGGATTTCTGTTTATGAGAAGTACCCATCTGTAGTATTCCTTTCATGTAACTTTTAGTATTACCATTTCAGAAGCATTCCTTCTGCTTGATTTTCTGCAAGTGATTTTGGAAGATTGTTATTTTTACCGGAAATGTTTTGTGACATTCACCAGTGAACCTTTCTGGGTCCAGTTTCTTTTGCTTTTTTTTTTTCTCCCAAAGGCTCTTAGGTATTGATTCAAGTTACTTAATAGCATAGGAGCTATCTGATTAATTATCCATTTATATTTTGAAAGTTTGTCTCTTTCAAGAAATTGATGTGACTGTTCAGTTTGTGGGCATAGAGCTATGTGTAGTGGCTTATGCTTCATTATCCTGTAGATGTCCAAGCGATCAACAAGAATCAACTTTTTTCATTTCTGATGTTGTAACTTGTGTCTTCTGTTTGTGGTTAGCCGAACTAGAGGTTTATCAATTTTATTGTTTTTTTCAGAGAACCAGCTTTTGATTTCATTGATTTTTCTCTATTATTATATATTTTTCATCTTCATTATTGCTTACCATTTTTCTTCTGCCTGCTTTCAATTTGAATTGCACTTCTTTCCCTAGTTTTCAGTGGCAATCCTTAAGGTCATAGATTACATTCTTCTTTCACAATTTATTCCTATAATTCCATAATTTGCTCATCAAAGAACTGCTTTCTCTGTACCTTACATGTTTTTCTGTTATACTTTCATTTCTGTTTGGCTCAAAATAATTTGTAAGTTTTTCTGTGTCTTCAGCTTTGATCCATGATTTATTTGTAAGTGTATAATTTCAAGGATTTTGAGGATTTTTCAGGTACCCTTTCATTTTAAAGATGTATATTTTGTCTCAGTGCTGAATTGGCCTGCTTGGACTATTATAGCAAAACTCCAGGGATCCAATGGTTTAAGAAATAGGAAGTCACTTTCTTGTAATTCAAGAAATCCAACATCTAGACTCTGCCTGATTTGGTCCGTGGTGGGGACACTCCTCCGGGCTTACAGGTGGATTCCTTCCCAGTGGTTGTCATGTGACCTTCCCTGCATTGTGCATGTGGAGTGAGCCCCTCATGTGTCTTTGTTTGAAAAGCAGAGTTACAGACATGGAGAAGCTCAGGCAGAGAAAGAGAGATCTTTGTTCCCTTCTCCAGATGAGTGTTCATTCAGGTCTCCCACCAGGTCTTCTGCATGAATGTGTAGGCCCAATGCTTTCCCAGGTGCATTAGCAGGGACCTGGACTGGAAGTGGGGCACCAACCAGCGCCCTTATGACATGCCAGTGCTTCAGGTCTTTTCTTAAGCCATTGTACCCTAGTACCAGCCCCTGGAGCCTGTTAAGGACAGCAGTCCTGCAGAATCAGAGCCCTATCCTCAGGATCTCATTTAGCTTGACCTCCTTAAAGGCCTCATCTCCAAATAAAGCCCAGACTGAGCTTCAGCACACTTCAGTGCATGAAAAGTACTTAAGATAGTCCACTCAACTCACTTCTCCCTTGTGTAGTTTTCTGTCCTTCTTCCTCTGTAAGGAAGGTTTTCCCCAACTTTTGGGTTCTTTCAAGGCTACCTCTTATCTTTCACTTTCTGTAATTTGAACATTCTATGCCAGTTGTAGGTTTGGTATGAGGTCTTTGCTTTTCCTCTACTTCAGAGGACATGGCCTGGTGTCTTTCCAGATCTGTGGTTTTCTGTCATTCAATTCGCAAAGTTCTCAGCTGTTATTACTTCATTTGTTTCTTGGGTTGTTTTGTTTCTTACATTGTTATTATGTGCGTGTTAGTACATTTTGCTGCTTTCTGACAATTCTTGCATGTTCTGTCTTGCTTGTTTTATGCTTTATTTATTGATTTTTATTTCTTTCTGCATTTCAGTTTGGCAAGTTTTGTTGACATCTCTTTAGAGTGGTTATTGTGTCTATTAAAGCTTTTTGTTTGTTTTTAGCTTCTACCATTTCCTTTTGTTCCTTTCCCTGATACATTCATATGCTCTTTTATTTTGTCTACTTTTAAATTAGAGCTGTTAAAATTCACATCATGGGAAGCAACTGATTGAAGTCAGTGTCGAAGATGGTGAAAGAATTCACCAAATCAGCCGGTTTCACTGAATGAACACCGCGGGGCAATGAGCAGTAGGGGGCAGCATGCACTGTGTAGTCCAAGGGACTTCTGACCGCAGCATCTTCATAGTGGGCGTCAGTTTCCTTGTGGTCCCTTGAATTGCAGTAGTTTGATATTTTGCCTTTCTAGGTGGGGCTAGGGAGACTACACCTCCCCTAGCTAGGGATTTTACTGGTCTGTCAAGTATCCCAGGTAGACCATCTACAATTAGTGTTGTTTTAAATTTCCTGTTTGATAATATTTACAGCTACGTGATATCTAAGTCTGCCTGTCATGCCCCATTTATTTCTGCAGATTGTATTTGGGTTTGGTTGTGGTTTCTTTTTGCATTCTTAAGTTCCTCTTTTTGTTGTGGTGGTGGTGGTTGTTGAATCCTGGACAAGCTGTATTGGGTAACACAAAGGGAATTAAATAGCCTTGTGGTGTGGTGTGGGAATTTGTGTTGATCTGGCTAGGGATTAGTCTGTGTTTAGAAATGTCTGAATCTGTAAGTGACAGGGGGCTCCAGTTCTTCTAGCATTGTTGTTGGAGCCTCTGTCCACCTCCCCGCCGCAACCCCCCCCCCCCCGTTTGTTCTGAGTTCCCCTGAACTCTCCCTCTCAGATGGAGTCCACATCTTGCCATTCATCTGTAATCCATTGTGATCCATTTTACTGGAGTGCTGTTATTACAGGGATGCAATATAGATAAGAGAGAATGATCTTTCACCTTCCAATGAAATCTCCACGGTTTAGTGGGTTTCTGACCTTGGCTGTGACTTTCACAACTGTTTGTTTCTCCTTCCCGGGGTGAGTAGACTTTGTTCTGCAGAAGCCTCTTGGACACATATCCCAATGACTGTTCTTCTCCAGGCCCTTCCAGAGACACATTCTCCAGGCCCTTCCAGAGACACAGGGTATCTTACTTGGAGCTTCATTATGAGAGCTTAGTAGATACAAACCCCACCAAACCCCTAGGATGCAGCTCCTGGGAGGTGCTCACTGTTATGTTAAAAAACATTCAGCACTTTGACAGTTCAAACTTTCCATTCAGATGTTCCCCAATCTGTGGATCCCACTGTTCTGCTCCATATAGACAAATCCAGTTGTCTCTGGATGTGGCTGGTCAAGATTTGAAAAGTTCAGTTTCGGATTCAGAAGTCTAAGAAAAATTACTGATTTCCATCATGTCTGCTTTACTTGTACAAATGAAAATGTTGACTTGCTCTATTTTTTAAAACACATTAAAGCTGAAACTGCAAGTGATGGTGTAAATTTAAATGAAACTTCTGTAGTTATTTAAAAAAAAAAAAAAACTAAGACACAGGCCTGACATGGTAGCCTAGCAGCTGTAGTCCTTGCCTTGTACGTGCCAGGATCCCATATGGCTGCTGGTTCTAATCCCGGCAACCTTGCTACCCATCCAGCTCCCTGCTTGTGACATGGGAAAGCAGTTGAGGATGGCCGAAAGCCTTGGGACTGTGCATGTGCACAGAAGACCCAGAAGAAGCTCCTGGCTCCTGGCTTCGGACCAGTGCATATCCGGCCATTGTGGCCACTTGAGGAGTAGGTCAGTGAATGGAAGATCTTCCTCTCTGTCTCTCCTCCTGTCTACATATCTACATTTCCAATAAAAATAAATAAATCTTTTTAAAAAAACAAGAGTACTATATAAAAATAAAAATAATAAACTAGCATGCATTTCCCATTATTGAGGAACATGCCAAAATGAGGCACACACTGATCTTCATCTCATCTCTCGTGAGATGCAGTTTAAAATACATACATGGACACTGAAACACGAAACTGTTTGATCTATCCTTTGGGGTTCTGGTTAGGAGAAGTCTGTCCAGGCAAAGGACCCTATTACCTTTCCTTTCCTTTGCTTTGTAAAGGCTGTAACCCTGAGGGTATACAGATGACTATTTGCCTCGGTGCCCAGTAAATGGCCTCTGTGACTCATTTTCTGCCCGTTGTACTTTGCTACACAAGAGATTGTGTGGATTGATGTTGCACTGTTGTTCTGAGACCTGTGTGTTGTTTAACAGCGAGTGTAGGTAGCCCCAAGCAGTATTTTCTTTCCCTCTAAATGAATTCGCAGGAAACCTCAGCTGAGCCTCTTACAGTTTCACATTCCTAAATCAAGACTTCTGGATTCTCCTTGTGGTCCATGGCGATTTCTATTGAGCAGAAATTTATTCTGGAGCCTACCTCTCACTGGCTTGTCCCTCACACATTTGAAAGTTACATAGTCATTGCCACGTTAGACTCCCATGCAGTAACCTCATCTATAAAAGCAGTCTCTACAGAACATAAGCATACTTGATTCAATGTGAGTATTAACTAAGGACAGGCATTTATTACTTCCATGATGCTGCAACAATCCTGTAGCAGAGCACAACCATGAGAGGCAGGCTCTGTGCTGGAAGTAAGATGAAAGGAATGTCAAGGGACAAAAATCAGATCCATCGCTTACACCGTGCTCAGTGCTGTCTAGGTGGTTCATGGTCTATTCTTCATAGTAAGCTTTTGAGAAAAATAATTCAGTGCATTAGGAAGGAGGAAGGTAGACTTCGAATTCAGCATTGTAGCTACATTGTTTCTCCATTTGACCATATAAAAATCCATTGCATGGGTATTGATTTCAGATGATGGGAGAGCTTGGATTAAAAGAAAGGTAAGGAGCTGACATTATGGTACAACCGATTAAACTACTTCAGATGCTAGGCCCACACTGGAGTGTTGATTCAAGTCCCGGCTGCTCTGCTTTGATCTAGTCCCTGATAATACACCTGGGAAAATAGCAGAAGTTGTTCCAGCAATTGGGCATCTGCACCCACATGGGATGACAATGGAGTTCTAGATTCCTGATTTTGCTCTAGCCCAGGCCGAGCCGCAGTCATTGCAGCCATTTGGGGAGCCAATTTATGAAATCTGTTTCTGTCTGTCACTCTGCCTTTCAAATAAATCAGTCCTTTTTTAGAAGAAAGGTAGGGATTTTCCACTCAACGCTTAAACCTGATACCAGGATTTCTCATTCAAGGAAGTGGAGAGTGTACCTAACTGTTGCCTTTCGGCATTGAGAAGGCTTTTGCTTGGATCTCTTTAACAGTTACACTTCTGGATCTAGGAAGTGACACGTTTCTTTCTAGAACTATACCACTGATGAGATGTTTCCAGCTGTTTTCAGCGGTCCAAGCATTCTCTGCAGATACAACTTAAGAATTTGTCAAGAAGAGTCAAGAGCTTGTCAATGACTTGGCTAATGAGAACATTGCAAGCCATTAGTGTCTTTAATCTAAACTTTTGGCGTAAGCTGTTTTAGAAATGTACTTCAACTCTTCCTGTTAATGTCCCTGATAGAAAACAACATCAGTAACAACAACAAGAACCAGATCTGTGAACAAGGGCTTGTGCTGTCTGTGAGTGCTGCAAATGTGCTTCTTACTGAAGGCCAAGGCCATTACTGGGTGTTCCAGGGAACTGTGCTGTCTGTTTCCAACTTCATCCAGATATGCAGAACCAGGAAATAACAGCTTCTTGGAGAAAGGCCAAAGGCAGAGAAAATTCTATAAACTCTGGTTTGAATCAAGGGCTTTTTGAGCAGTTTCGATTTTTTCACACATGCAGAGAACCATCCATCCTAGGGGCCACACTCCCTCCTGATTTGAGATGTGTCCTAACTCAAAGGCCCATCCGTTTCTGGTGACATGATCTTTTCTCTTCCAATATTTTATCTTAACTCTCCTGGGCCAAAAAACACCTGCTTCGTGAGCAGGATGGGCAGAGTCACCTAATTGTCCATTTAAGAAGACCAACTTGCAGGCCTGTGCGTGGTAGCCTAGTGGCTAAAGTGCTCGACTTGCACGCACTGGGATCCCATATGGGCGCTGGTTCTAATCCCAGCTGCTCCATTTCCCATCCAGCTTCTTGCTTGTGGTCTGGGAAGGCATGGCCCAAAAGCCTTGGGACCCTGTACCCACATGGGAGATCCAGAAGAGGCTTCTGGCTCGTGGATCCAGATTGGCTCAGCTCTGACCATTACAGCCGCTTGGGGAATGAATCAGCGGTGGAAGATCTTCCTCTCTGTCTCTCCTCCTCTCTCTATATCTCACTTTCCAATAAAAATAAATAAATCTTTTAAAAAAGAAAAGCAGACCAATTTTCTTAGTTTTAGTCTGTATTATCTGAAGTAGTTTTTTAATTGATTCTAAGCCTCATCTTTCTCATCTCGTCTATGGGATAATAATGGCATTCATTTTAGAAAGTTGTGAGATACCTAGGTCCTGTCTGTCACTCAGTGAAGAGTACATGCTACTACCATGGGCCCACCTGCAGAGTTGGCACCTCTCTCCTCTTCCCTGGGTGCTTTGTCTTAGGCGTGGATGCATCGGGTTAGCTTAGACTCAAAACGAAATTGAGAGGTTGGAATTTTGATTGCCCTTCATGGGACTCTTTCTTTGATCTTGAGTCTCTTTGTTGCAGAAGAGAAGCAACTCAGCACTATTGTAAATCCTTCTAGGTCTATTTGCATTTGGAAAGAAAAGAGTTGATTTTAGAAGATTCTCTCTCAAACCCTTACCAATGTGCAAGTTGCAGTCTTTCAGTTTGTCAAAAACAAGCAAAAATGCATTTAGCAAGTCCCTAAAATCCCACCAGGTAGGCACACCAAAATGGTACATACCTGTAACTTTAGTTCTGCAAACTACATTTGTGTCTGCTGCTGTAGGGCTTCTTTCCAGAGGAAGAGATTAAAGTTAACATCTTATGGTATTCCCTTGGGCTCATTAACTTGTTTTTGAAGATTTATTTATTTTTATTGAAAAGTCAGATATACAGAGAGGAGAAGATACAGAGAGGAAGGTCTTTCATCCGCTGATTCACTCCCCAAGTGGCTGTTACAGCTAGAGCTGAGGCAATCTGGAGCTAAGAGCTATGAGCTTCTTCCTGTCTCCCATACAGGTGCAGGATCCCAATGCCTTAGACCGACTACTTTCCCAGACCACAAGCAAGGAGCTGAATAGGAAGTGGAGCTGCTGGGACACGAACTGATGCCCATATTGAATCCCGGTGCATGGAAGGGGAGGACTTTAACCACTAAGAGCCAGACCCTTAGGCTCATTAACTTTTTTTTTTTTTTTGAAGATTTATTTTATTTTTATTACAAAGTCAGATATACTGAGAGGAGGAGAGATAGAGAGGAAGTGGAGCTGCCGGGATTAGAACCAGCGGCCATATGGGATCAAGGCGAGGACCTTAGCCACTAGGCCACGCCACCGAGCCCTAGGCTCATTAACTTTTATATCATTGAAATTGGTTTAGATAAAATGCCATTCTCACTGAAAATATTTATCAATAGTATGCTCGTTAAAAATATCCCAAGTAATGGAAAAAAAGTTAGCTGAAGACGCACAAGCTCTGATTTAGAATTTTGCTCATTTGTGCAAATTGACTTGTTTTTTGCATCTGTGTGCTTCTTTGATCTTAAATAGAAACTTTTCAATGTTAGACCAATTTAAATGCAACTATCATGTTAGGCTTAGTTGAAAAAACAAGGGTGATAAAAATAAAGTATTTTGCAATTGATTTAATTTGGATGATGAAGTCATACCTAAACCAGGATTCATGGAGTCTATTGAGATTTTTAAATATTGTTTCCACATTTGAAAAGAGTGTTTTGAAAGTTGTTCCTAATTAGATGGAAAATGTTTGTTCAACTTAGCTCATAGCCAAATGGCTTTTTTGAAGATTTATTTATTTATTATTGAAAAGTCAGATATATAGAGAAGAGGAGAGACAGAGAGGAAGATCTTCCGTCTGATGGTTCCTTCTCCAAGCAGCTGCAATGGCTGGAGCTGAGCCAATCCAAAGCTAGGAGCCAGGAGCTTCTTCCCGATCCCCCACATGGGTGCAGGGTCCCAAGCCTTTGGACCGGCTTCGACTGCCTTACCAGGCCACAAGCAGGTAGCTGGATGGGAAGTGGAGCTGCTGGGATTAGAACCGGTGCCCATATGGGATCCTGGGCGTGCAAGTCGAGGACTTTTCCTGCTAGGCCACTGTGCCAGGCCCAGCCAAATGATTTTCAGACTCTAAATGCTTCTTCAAATTGGGGAAACTTTCGGATGTGCTGAAATATGTAACTCCATGTACTAGATCAAGTCTAATGTTGCTGCAAGGGTTTCACCGTGAATGTTGACTTACAGTTCTATATACTTCTCAGTGTGACTATATATGTATATATGCCCTTTTAAAATGAAACAGAATGCATTTTGAAACAATTCTCCATATGTTGGTTATTATGTGAACATCACCCATATCGAATTACAGGTTAGTTGAAATCATTTATTGTTCCATGAAGTTGAGATTGTTATGGCAAGAAGCAGCGTTCTCTTGAACTCTGGTCCTAGTCCAGAGCATCCTTTGGTGATTGAGTCATTGAGTCATTGAGAACCCAGTGCCAACTCCTGCCTAGGGGTCTGATTGTCAGTGTAATCAACTTCCAGCTTTGTTGATGAGTACAGCAGTTCCTTTTAGACACTTTACATAAAGGTCTCTCTGGATGCTGAAAAAAAAATTGACAAAACCAACTCATTTCCTGGAACTGCAAAAGGAATCTATTAGATTAAGCAGAAAATGATGCAATGATGCAATGTCACGTAGCATGAAAATAAGGTGTAACTCATCCAGCCTGATTATGTTTCTTTACTGTCCTTTGACTAAATTAGCTGAAAAGACACTGCAAGACTCACAATGTCAGTATCTGAGAACAAAATTGAAATAAAAATCTAGCATATAGGTTGCCTTCAGTTTTATGGTTATTTGAAGGTTATTTATTTTACAGCAATCTTCAACAACATCAGATCCATGGAGGAGCCCATTATTAGTCACATGTACAGACTCAATACCAGTAAGCTGAAAATCAAAACTTTTTGAGCACTGACATGATGCTACAAGTGGAAAACCATACTATAAAACTTTGCTCCATGCACCTTATTTAAAATATTATGTAAAATTACCTTAGGCTACGTGTAGCAGGTATTTATGAAATATGAAAGAATGTTGTTTAGATTTGAGTAGTAATCCCAAGATACATCATCATGTATATGCAAATTTTCTAAAATTAAAAAATATTTGATATCTATAACATTTTGGGCCACAAACAAAAAAAGTAAGGAATGCTCATCTATATGTACCGTGTTGGCTAATGTCCTACGTGGATAAGAGTGGCAGGCTGTGGCAAGATATATACAAACGTATGTTCCCTTTTTAACTGCTATGAGCAAACATGTTCTAAAGGGGTGGAAAGAATGCTAACAAAGTAATAGTCCTATTGCTACAGCCATAGGTAGCCTCATTCACTTGCCCTGAGGGCTATAGGTAGCGTTTTTGACATATTTATGATTTATTTTATTTTATTTGAAAGTCAGAGTTACAGAGAAAAGAAGAGAGAGATCTGTAATCTGCTGGTTCACTCCCCAAATGGTTGCATTGGCCAGAGCTGGGCTGGTCTGAAGCTGAGATCCAGGAGCTTCTTCTGGATTTCCCATGTGTGTGCTGGGGCCCAAGGACTTAAGCAATCCTCTGCTGCTTGCTCAGGCCATCAACAGGGAGCTGGGTTGGAAGTACATCCAGAACGCCAGCCAGTGCCTAATTGGGATGCCAGCCCTGCAGGCAGAGAGGAATAACATGCTATATTACCACTCTGTTCCCTAATATATATTCTGATGTGAAAAAAAAATAAGAAGGATTGCTTTTATCAGAGTCTGATTTTCTGCAACTCCCAGAAAGACTTATTAAACTTTTTTTGTGTGTTTTCACTCTGAGTTTCAATTTAGTAGCCCTGGAGCCTGAGAATTTGCATTTCTCTGAATTATTCAAGGAATATTATTGCTGCTGGCCTGGGCCAGTACATTTAGAGAGCCACTGCTATAACCATATTTAGAAGCAGACAACAATAGTGTAGAAGAAGCAGACAGCAGGGTAGAGTCAGGGCTTGCCTTACCTTGGATTGCTAACTGAATTTTAAATGAGAGGTAACTCTTCCATGATCCTTCAGATCTCTAGTTCAAGGAATCCTGAGAGGATTGCCAACATTCTCATTCCTCATTCATATATTTCTCCTGGCAATGTTTCTCTTATATCATATTTTGCAAATCTGCTTTTAGTCCTTAAGGAAGCAACCTAAGGATTGTCCTCTCTCAGCTGTACTGACATTTTTTTTCCCAAACTTAATCCTTTTAAACTTAAAGTATGGAATCATCAATGGATTGACCAATAGTCCTACCTTGCCTAGATCTGCAGGAACTTCTTGGAACATATGACTTTCAGTATTAAAACCTGGAAAGTTACAGGAAAACCATGATCACTCGATCACCTTCCTTAGTAATCTGCCTAAATTTTGGTTACATCTTAGCTGCATAAGATTGCACTGTTATCATCTATTTCACTTACAAAACGAGGTGAAACCCATACCAGGAAGGTTCAATATGTTCTTTATACTCAATAATAATAGAATCAACAAAAAGTCTTCTTTTATCAACCTACCTTTATGTTGTCTTCCTGTTAGGGAAAAACAGAAAAAGGAAACTTATCTAGTACCTGAAACAGAGCTTAAGAAACAAGGGAGAAGGAAAATACCTTTTGTGCTATAGGTCTCTTTTGTATTTGTTTGGAAGAAAAAAGTCTTTGACTTTATACAGCTCTTGAAAAGAGAAATTTGAAACACTAAATTAACCCTGACCTATAGCCAAAATTGGATTTTAAAATTGATATGTTTGAGAGTCAACAAAACCATTTGTTTCTAAAGGTTTCCATCTTGTTTCTCTTCTGGGAGATGAGTTCTGTGAACTTTTCTAAAACACTGTGATTTGCTTGTAGGGGGAGATGTGTAACAAATTAATTATAGATGTATGTTAAATTCCTTTCATTACCATCCCTGGTTTAGGAATGAATGATCAAGCATCTTATGATTCATCCCATGGCGATAGTTACCCTCATTCTGTTTGTGATGCTGTTCTCACATTAAGGAGGAAAGCTAGCCCTGAGTTGAGGGCTTCCTGCAGATTCCCCAGGAAGAAACATGGCTAGTCCACTGTGAGGTATCCCAGATAAACACAGATGTGCCCTTAGTCACATTGGGCTTCACAAGCCTGAAGCTTCAGAGGTCATATAAACACTGCATCTTTTATTAACTTGAAGCATCTCTTCGGTCCTCAGGTCTTATCTCCCCTTTTGAAGTATCAGTTCACTTGTGCAAAGCCCTGGTCATCCTCAGCTAGATTGGCAAGATACGCTTCCTGCAGCTTCTCCTGTGCCATCCTATTTGTTAGCTGTTTGGTCTGGGGTCTGGAAACCTCTAGAATTTGGTTTACTTCCTAAGTGAGGTAACTTGACCTTTTTTTTTGTATTTATGATTTAATGAGAATTAAATTCAGAATACCAATTTGTGAGGATCAGTTCCATTTGTTAGAGCAAAAACAGATTGCAGGTAGCCCTGGAGCTGAGGAATAGCCTTGAGTTTTGGTAATATTTGGGAATCCACAGTTTTCTGGTCACCCTTGTGCTGCTGTTACCTTGTATTCATCTTTCTGGGTGTTGAAAATCTCCCCTTCCTGGTTTCTGGGCTTCTGCAGCCACTGCTTCTTGAAGTAAGCATCAGTTAGAGGCTTTGGAATTGTCATAAGACAATTGGGTGTCAATTTTTATGAATGTGGCAACAATTGATTTCTGTTATATTGTACGCCGAGGAGCCCGATGGGAGGAAAAAGTCTGGTCACAAGCAGCAAACAACTGCTTCACTGCTTGCTTCAGGAGCATCATGCACTTGTCTGCAGTGGCCAGTGGGGAAGGTCACAGTGGTCCCAGAGTGAGGCTGGCCTGCAGTTTCCTCCTGTGCTGACTGAACGACTTTTGGCTAGACCTCAGTAGCTGTTAAGGGACACCTTCTGCGGAACAGTATCTAAGCATCTTGTGAGGCTGAATCACCCTGTTGCCACCATTCTTGTCATTATTCTCCTTCTTTTCAATCCTGGAATTGGGAGGCCAGTACCTCTTTTTGAACAATGCCTTTCTGGATGACAAGGCGGAAAGGCCTTGTCTCTCTAAAGAGGACACGCCTCAGCTGCAGGGGGGCATCCCCTTCTTGGGCTTTTGCGCCTTCCGGTTCTTCTTCATTTTGCCTCTGGCACTATCTGATTTCTTGACTGCAGATTTCTTCTTGGCATCTTTGGAGCTGGAGCTGTTTTCACCCACCATCTTGCAAGATGGGAAGGAGAACTAAGGATCAGGAACTTGAACTCTTAAGAGTTCAACTACAGTTAAAATTCATGGTAGACATTGAAGTCTTACCTAGCCCCTAACTGCGAAACTTCACACAATCCCACTGAAACTTGCACTGGAGGAAAGTGGACATGCACATGGACAAAGGCAGGTGAAACCATGACCCATCATCTGCAACAGAAACAGCCAGCACTTAATAACTGACAAGTTCTCTCCTTTTTGACTCTCTCTCACCCTTACTTACAACTTGGGATCACAGTGAAGACCAATTATATTCTCCAAACAAATCGTACGGGATGTCCATCTGTAGTCATCCCCCATTCATTTCCCCATACAAGCTGCTTTGAATCAAGAAACGCTCTCCAAAATCTGCCCTCTGCCAATATAATACATATCCACTGTTTCAATCAGTTTTGATCAACTGTGGTCCAAAACATAGTACAGTACAATAAAGTGTTTTAAGAGAGAGGGAGCATAGTCATATAACTTTATACTATAACTATTATTTTATTATAGGTTGTTATTAATCCGTTTCTATGCCTAATGCACAAATGAAACATGGTATATATCGCATTTGGTAGCAGGCACCACTCTGGAGTGTCTTGGCACATCTCTCCCATAGATAAGGCAAGACAGCTGTCTGACTTTCCACCCCACTACCTGCTTCTCATTTTCTGCAGAACACATGGATGGTAGCTGACTCCTTGTATAGCTCACCCGCACTGTATCAAGTTTATTCTCACTTGGGAGATATTTACTTTCACAATTTTCCCTGTGGTAAAAGAAGGGATTTTGGAGTAAAGTTAAAGCCAGAGGAGACTAGAAAAGAATAATTGGAACTGTCGCCTCCAGAGACCAGAGGGCTCCCTCTGCACTGGTGAGAGGCACTGGTGATCAGCTGCTCAGGGATGCAAAAACAGCTGCTGCTGTGGCAAAGAAAAAAAATTTGCATATCTGTGAGACAAAAATCTGTAAATTTACCTGTGCCTCTCTAAAGATATAAAATGACCCAATCAAAGAAAATGTAGAACATCTGCTAATCCTGCCTCTGAGTGTCAGGTGCTTGTTCCGACAAAGCACTAATCTGGATGAGAAAGCAGAGCCTCTGTGATTCTGTGACTGCTTCAGGGTCGCAGAGCTCCTTGGTGCAGATGTCAAAACTACAGACTATGAAAGCGAAGCAGTCAGTGGGTCAGGTCTCCTGACAGCATTGCGTCAAGGATCATGGGGAGGTCTTGGCTCCACCTTTCTTTGCCCCTTGGCATTTGCCGCCTGCTTCAGGGGAGGTCCCTGGCACAAGGATGGGGACGTGTTGGTGGATCATTGGATTATTACTCCTGCCTCCTTGCCCTAGTCAGGGCATTTCTAAGCCTGATCCCTTGTCTTTCTGCTCTCTCATAGCTGGGAAACACCTCCTTCAAACCTTCCTCTTTTGCCCAAATCACTCCCCATTCAACCAACCTGTTGCCTGTGATTGCCACCCCAGTAACTGAATGGCCTCCAAATCATTGACTCAGGAATTGCTTTAGAAGGAACGCAGGTAGAGACAGAAAGGTTGGTTGTAGAGGCTATGCTACATCCGTCATGAGTTCAGTGAAATGAGAACATAATCTGATGGGAGAATGAAACATGTTATGGAGAACACAACTTGTTAGGAATGATTCTTTTTAATAAATCATTTGTCATCAGTTCTTATAGCCTTCCTAATTAGGGCTTTGGAATTGGGAGTTATAAGTCTCTTTGTATCTCTCCGTTTCTCTGTGTTTTTCCTCAAATACTGTAATTCTATGTAAATACAGAGAGTATTCACATTTCTAGAGTGAAGAAATTTAGTTAGCCTTTGATAATTATATACTTCACTCGTATTTTGAAAGTAAATACTGTAAAATTTAAGATATGAAAAAAAATAGAATCAAATTTTCTTAGGCAATCTAGTATTTTATTTTTTGATATACTAGAAGTAGAGATAAATAACACTGAGATCATAAGAGAAGGAAATAAAAGGCAGATATGGAAAAGCAATTCAACTGCTGACATGAAGCAATTATACTTTAAGAAATACATCTATGAACAAAATATTGTTAATAATGAGTAATGCTGGAAAGTACCAGCTAAGACTAATTTCCCCAAATGTCTCTGATCAGAATTGACTTCCTCAGGGTGAGAAATGCTCTTTGTCATGTGGGTGCTTGAAATATGATGTTCAATATGAAATCCTTCTTCCAATAACAGTTAGTATCCAATGACCAAAAAATAGGTTAGGAAGCAAGAATTCAATTGCATGTATACACAAGTGTAGGTGTGTGTTCTAGTTAAACAATATACACATTGTATAAAGCTTATTCAAAAAGAAAAAATATTGACATCCATGATTAAATTCTTCCAAAGTAGTAACATTAACATGTTAACATGTACTTTCAAACTTTATTAGATTTTACAATATTTTATACAATAGATTATTCAATATTTTTTAGATTAGTAGAACTAAGCTCAGGATGGATAAGTATCATCAATTTTTAATGGATTTTGTTATGCTTTTCCATTTGGTTACATGTTTATTTCAAGTAATCTATAGCTGACTTACTCATAGATCATTGTGTTTGTATAGCATAGTGTTTCATTTGAAACTTACTTCAAATGATTTCACTATTACTTGAAATTTAGTGATAATGCTGTAGCTGGTATCTTATTACCTTGTTTCTCTTGTTTTTGTTTTTTTAAAATTCATTTATCTTTATGTGAAAGATAGATTTATCGAAAGGAGAAACAGAGAGGAAAAATCTTCTACCCTCCCCATATAGCTGCAGTGGCTGAAGCTGAGAAGCCAGGAGCTTCTTCTGAGTCTCCCACATGGGTACAGGAGCTAAAAGAATCAATCAAGTCATTCTTTGCTGCTTTCCGAGACTACAACCAGGGAGTTGGATTGGAAATAGAGAAGGTGGGATTCAAACTGATACCCAGATGGGATGCTGGCAGCACAGGCAGAGGATTAACTTGCTACGCCATTGCACCGGCTCCTCTTCATTGGTTTCAAATGATAAATTACCAACTGGGATTTCCTGAAATGTGATTATGAACATTTTTAAATTCTTGATACAAATTACTGAATTGGTCATTTTTATATATATATATATATATATATATATATATATATCTTCTTCCGAGTTACCATTTAATTATATTCTTTATGTATTCATATGTTTTGCCACTTTGATATGTAAAAAAAATCATTTTTCCAAGCCAGATATATTCTCTTATTATTGAATATTGACTTAGCTAAGTCATCTGCCCATTTTTCATATAAATTTAGACTTCCACTTTAATCCTCTATGTTCAGGTGACAAGCACATACTAAGCTTCTACTTTATACCCAGCTTTATGCCAGGCACAGGAGACACAGCACTGCATAAAACACATTGTTTCTTTTTTCACAGTGTGTCCTTATTTCTTACCAAGTTCACAGTCTGTGGGAAGCAGGAAGTTAAATTTTAGATTTACAGAAGTACAACCGTATCATGATAAGAACAGCTCATTGTGCCTGAACACCCTGTACAAACCATGGTTTAGTGTTGAACAGTTGCTCTTTCCTGGAGCCTGCGCTTGTAATATAGGCCAGACAGAGGATGCCAGCATGGCCAGCCCCCAATACTTTGACCACTTTATCTTCCCTGGTAGACAACATTTCACACATGTGCCACAGCTTGTTCCTGGGAAAATTAAACATATGTGTACTTTTGATGAAAAGATTCTTGGTGTTGTAGACTAGCCTGTGAGATTGGCATCCCATGTAGGCACCAGTTGGAGACCTGGCTGCTCCACTTCCAATCCATCTCCCTGCTAATGAACCTGGGAAAGCAGCAGAAGATGGTTGAAGTGTTTGGGTTCCTGCACCCACATGGGAGATCCTGAAGAAGCTCTTGACTTGGCTTGACCCAGTGTTAGCTGTTGCAGCCATTTGGGAGAGTTAATCAGCTAATGGAAATCCTCTCTTTCTCTCCCCGCCCTTCTTTCGCTCTCTGTGTAACTACATTTTTCCAATAAATAAATAAATCTTAATTAGGAATCCTCTCACCCTATACATCTTTTCCTTTGGTTGATTTTTATTTCTCTCTATGTTATAGTAAGTCTTTACTGCTTTCCAAGGCCACAAGCAAATAATTAAATTAGAAGCAAAGAAGCCAGGACACAAAACAGCACCCATATGGAATGCCAGCACTTGCAAGTGGAGGATTAGCTAGTCTGTTGAGCCATTGAGCCTGCACATATGAATGTGTGGGCTTTTTTTTTTTTTCTGAGGATTTAGTTGTTTTTATTGGAAAGGCCTATTTGTAGAGAGATAGAAAGATCTTTCATCTTCCTTTGGTTTACTACCCAACTGCCCATAAAAGCTGAAGCTGAGCTGAGCTGATCCAAAGCAGGATCTTCTTTCGGGTTCCCCATGTGGGTGCAGGGACCTGAGTCCTTGGGCCAATCCTTGCTGCTTTTCCAGGCCATAATCATGGAGCTGGATGGGAAGTGGAGCAGCCAGGACATGAACTGGTACCCATATGGGGTCCAGCACTTGCAAAGGGAATATCAGCCAGTTGAGCCATCAGGTCAGGTCCTATTAATGTGTTTTTAATGATCATTTGTGAGTAATCATAAGCTATCATTATACTACTGTGGTTAGAAGAATAGCATTTTAAAATAAATAACAATAACTATGCTTTCTGATCCACTATCAAAAGATTTCAGACTTAGGTTGGGATCATTTGTGTCATATTAACTGTTGAATATTTAGAAAGTGTTTTATTTGGCAGCCACTTTCTGCAAGTAACATAACCAGTTTGAACTTCTCTTTACAGTTTGATGTGATAGGTAATTAACTCCTGGAGATTCTCTTCCTGAAAATTTGTGAGAAGTAGTACACTGAAATGTAAATGGATGTACGTTATAGCTTTTGTTTCTAGAGGACATAGAATGAATGACCAACAGACCTAAGAATGAACACTAGCAAAGCAGAAAGAACAGTGGATAGTGGTGGAAACCCAAACAGGGGGGAGAGAGTTACTCATCCTTGGATATTTTGGGGGGATTTAGTATCTCTTCCCCTCAAATACCAAAATCCATGGAAGCTGAAGTCCCTTATATATTTCCAAAACACCTAAGCAACACTCTTGTATAATTTAAATTTTCTCCAGATGATGTGTAATACTTAGTACAATGTAAATGTTGTCTAAATAGTCACTACATTATATTCTGTAGGGAATAACAACAAGAAAAAAATCTGTATATATTTAATATGGCTGCAATTTTCTGGAATCTTTGCTGTCTCTGGTTTGGTTGAATTCACATGTGTAGAACTTGTGGATACAGACAGCCAACTATATATTGAGCTCTATTTCTGACTTTTATTTCCACCTGCCTGAGTGGAGCACTGGGCCTCAGTATCCACCTGCTTGGAAGATCTTAATGAGGACGTTGAGCCTCCATTTCTCCACTTTGGAAAATAAACCCCTGGTCACTACCTTCCTTCAAGGCTTTGTCGATGCTCAAGGGAAATAAAATAAATACAGTTTGAATGTTATATATTCTCCTGAAAAAGGAGCATATCATTTTGGGGGATGATTTGGCCAGCTGGCCTGTGTTTTTCTGTCACATTTCTTGGCAGGAACTCTGTTCTATACCTTTTTTTTGTTTTTTAATCACTAGGTAAAACATTCTAGTTAACCAGATGGTTTTCTTTACAATGTAAAGCCCTTCGCTTGCTATTAACTGGAACCGTTTTCCCCCAAAGGGAAAGAAAAACGATTAAATACAGAAGTGAGCTTCATTCACAGAGTAGCAAGTCTATTTAACATGAAATGAGCATCTAACCTGGCACATTTAATTGCAGTACTGACGATACAGATTTGCTTGAAAATAAGCCAAGCATATTTAAAATTCTTATTACCCAGCAATGGGCAGTTCCGAGTTACTTACATATTAATCAACAGGGACTGCTGGAAATCCAGATGTGCAGGTGCTTTTGCTACATAAACCTGTGTGTAAAAATAATTTGCATATTCAATTTCTCATAGCAACTCCCAGGACTGGTGTGTAGTCAGGTTATTCCCTGGAAATCTCAACTGAGAGTTTTCATTTCTGTAGGTCCACAGCAAACACAAAACCAGGAAAGCAGCTTCTTTGAAAATCATGGTGTCCCTTAATTCTACAAAAATATTTGTGTCACGCAAAATAATAGAATTATCATGATGCCATGATTATCCATTGTTTCTGTCATTGAAGTTTTGTTCATTTATTTATTTGAAAGGCAGAGTGACAGGAAAGAATGGAGAGGGAGAGAAAGAAAGATATTTTTTTCCACTGGCTCATTTCCCAAATGACAGCAATTACTGGGGCTGGGCTCTACCAAAGCCTGGCACTCCATCCTAGTCTCCCTCATGGGTGACAGGGGCCAAAGTATTTGGGCTATCTTCTTTTGCCTTCCTAGGTATTTTGGCAGGAACTTGAATTGGAAGTGGAACAGCCAGGACTGAAACCAGTGTTCTGATACAGGATGTCAGTGGTACAAGTGATGGGTTACTCTGTGCCACACTGGCCTTTTTGAACACAAATTAAGAAAAACCTAACAAAATGGAAAACCATCGAGTGTGAAACTAGAGGTAAAACTGCTGACAATGATTCTTGACCGTCACAGTCAATAAGATGTTCTCATTGAAAGTGGTTAGGCTGAGAAAATGTGTTCAAAATTCCCACTGAACGCCATTTATACCATATGCAAAATGTCACATTCAAAAGATTTTAGATTGAATTAGTAACCTGAGTGAGGATAGTTAATGGATTCTTAGTTATTACTGGTTGTTTAGGGCCCTGGAAAACATTCAGCAAACTCTGTTAAATGTGTGTGAGAGAACTTAGCTTGTTTTTTCATTTATTTTGTTGATTTCAGAGAGAGAGAGAGAGGGATCTTCTGTTCTTCATCTCATTCCCCAAATGCCAGCAATAGCTGGAACTGAGCCAGGCTGAAGTAAGGAGCTGGCTTCTTAATCTGGATTTCCAATGTGGGTGTCGGGAACCACTCAAGTTATCATTGCTGCCTTCCAGGTTTTACATTAGGAAGGTGCTTGAATTGGGAGTGGAGCCAAAGCTCAAACTCAGATACTCCAGTATGTGATAAGTGCATCTTAAGCAGTGTCTTAACCACTACACCAAATATCTGCTCTGAAAACTGTAACTTTTGATTTACCAATGTTAAGCTCAAAGTTTCAGTTCTCAATTTTCAAATTGTTGGGTCTTTGCAAAAGACTCTGGAATTTGAAAATTCCGAAGTTTTGTTATCCTGAGCATTTTGGATGAGGGCTACTCAAACTGTACTGAGATTGTGCTGTTTTACCAACAGTACTGTGAAGGAATCTGCGGAGAGTTTTCTTGTTCCTTCACTAACATACAATATGTCACCTATGTTGTATTTCTGTTTCAAAAATAGAATGTTTTTTTTTTATGATGAAGGGAGACATCACTAGGTTAGAATATGGGTTTTTTTTTTTTTTTAAGATTTATTTTATTTTCGTTAAGTCAGATATGCCCAGAGAGGAGGAGAGACAGAGAGGAAGATCTTCCGTCCGATGATTCACTCCCCAAGTGACTGCAATGGGCGGTGCTGCGCCCATCCGAAGCAAGGAACCAGGAGCTTGTTCCAGGTCTCCTGTGTGGGTGTAGGGTCATAAGGCCTTGGGCCATCCTCGACTGCTTTCCCAGGCCACAAGCAGGGAGCTGGATGGTAAGTGGAGCTGCCGGGATTAGAACCGGCACCCATAGGGGATCCTGGCGCTTTCAAGGTGAGAACTTTAGCTGCTAGGGTTCGGCACCAGGCCCTAGAATATGATTTTTAAATAATTTCTCACATTGAGCAAAGCAACAATTACCATAATAAAGATGTGATCTCAAAGTTTCATTACAGGAAGTATGATGAAGACTGAGAAAATACTTAGATTAACTCTTCTTATCATACTCTTGCAACTGCCTGAGAAAACATCTTCAAATTAAAAATTCACTTGTTTCTACATAATCAGGTCTCAATCCTGATTTCATCCCAAAGTGCTGTTAATTACACCCATGGGTTAATCCTGAAATAACACTTTGTGTTTTAGCGTTGGAATTCTTTATGCCAGTGAACCGGTCACAATCTCTTCTGCTATCTTTATTAGTTGTTATTATGCTTTAATTGCAACAAACAGAGGAAATTAACAACTTTGAATTAACAAGTAAGTGAGGTGAAAGTGCAGTAGTGAGGTGATCTGCACCAAGAGGTGGCTGGGATATCCGACCACTCTCCTGGGCCCAGATCTCATCAGACATTTGTGCAGTGAGGCTTGGTTACAGTCCTGTAGCATTCACATCTGTTAATTCAAAATGATCAGATGCATTTAAATCCAATGTATTACATGGTCACTTATAAATTCTGTTATTTATGCAGTAATTTTTGTTTCAGAAACAAGTAAGTTGCCAACAGGACTCACAGTAAATCACCTGGGCCCAATCAAACTTACTTGGTTAAAGTTTACTCCAAGAAATTCATATCCGTTTCCTTTGGGAATGAAGGGAAAAGACTAAGTCAATGGACCAATTGACTTCCCCAGGGTCTGGCAGTTAATTAGTTGCTACTGGCAATGGAAAGCTCCAGCACACTCATGTCCGAGCTGCCATGACAGTCACTGTGCCCCAAAGACAGCCGTTTGATTGGGTCTTAATGTCCATCAAAGCTAGTAGTTCTCTAACGTGAGCACACATCAGTGTCACCTTAGAAGGTTGCCTTGGAACACAGATTTCTGAGTCCCACCCCTAAGTTTCTACTTCAGTAGTCCTGCAGGAAGGCCAAGAATGAGTACTTCCTGCAAGTTCTCAGGTGAAACTACAATTTAAGAACCACTGTTGGGCCCGGCAGCATGGCCTAGTGGCTAAAGTCCTCGCCTTGAAGGCCCCGGGATACCATATGGGCGCCGGTTCTAATCCCGGCAGCTCCACTTCCCATCCAGCTCCCTGCTTGTGGCCTGGGAAAGCAGTTGAGGATGGCCCAAAGCTTTGGGACCCTGCACCCGCATGGGAGACCCGGAAGAGGTTTCTGGTTCCCGGCATCGGATCGGCGCACATCGGCCCGTTGCGGCTCACTTGGGGAGTGAATCATCGGACGGAAGATCTTCCTCTCTGTCTTTCCTCCTCTGTGTATATCTGGCTGTAATAAAATGAATAAATCTTTAAAAAATAAAAAAAAGAGAACCACTGTTGTCTTCCTGTTTGATGGCAGTTCTTGAAAATTGCATTTCACAATTTCTTATGTGCATGCAAATCACTTACAAGTCTGTTAAAATACAGATTATGTATTTCTTTTAAAAAAAAGATGTATTCATTTCTATTGGAAAGGCAGATTTACAGAGAGACAGAGTTATAGAGTGATCTTTCACCAACTGGCTCAATCCCCAAGTGGCCACAATGGCCAGAGCTCAGTCAATCCAAAGCCAGGAGCCAAAAGCTTCCCCTGGGTCTCCCACACAGGTGCAGGGTCTCAAAGCTTTGGACCATCCTCCACTGCTTTCCCCGGCCACAAGCAGGAAGCTGGATGGAAAGTGGAACAGCCAGGACACGAACTGGCACCCACATAGGCTCCTGGCACATGCAAGGGAAGGATTTAGCCACTGAGCCACTGTGCTAGGCCCAGATTATGTGTTTCTAATGAATCCCTAAATAATGTCAAATGTTCTTAGTCATTCATCCTAGCTCTGAGGAAACCTCCAAAAAATTCTCAGGTAGACAACAGGAAAAAAAAAACTAGAAATGTGTATTTCCAGCAAGAAAATTGCCTCTTTCCCCCAGTATAGCATCATTTTTAAGAGAATGCACTTGGATACATATGTGAAGCAATCCTAGCCAATTTTAGGAGGCAAGACATGTCTTTCATTTCTGGTTCTTCTGTTATCTCAGTGCCACTGGCAAAGAATCTTGAAATTATACTGTTTTAGTATCTGTTTTAGTAGGGTGGCAATGTTATATATCTCCCAGAGGTTTCTGTGAAGGACTAAATTGCCAGTCCGTGACCAGAAGTTTCATCTGCCTTTTTGTACTAACTATTAAGCTTAGTTTGCTTGGTGCTTGTATTGTTGTGGATAACTATCTATATTCCCAACCTTGGAATATAGATTCTTAGAATATAAATTCTTCATTTAATATTTAATATTCAACTGTACAGGCTTTTTCCTTCTCACTCTACAACATAGAGACTTCTACCTCTTGCAGAACAGGTTCATTTAGATGGTTTTTGCCCTTGCATAGCTCTTCTTACTCATTTATTTGTGCTTTTGGCAGTATTGCATTATTCATTCAGCAACTAGCTAGCCATACTTAAAGAGTGTCATACATACTCCATGTCATGCCCTCAACAAGACACGGAGTATTCAGTGGAGTATGTGTCTGTTTCTGTAGAGTTACATTAGTTTCTGGGAATGGATGCCAAGAAAGAAAATGGACCCGAGCTTAGAAACAGTATCAATTCATCTTTGAACCCATGTCTTGTGGTTACTACATAAAGATCATAAGAGAAGAAGGGTTTAAAGCAGCCTGTGTGAGAAAAGGCTTACCATAGTGACCTCCAAATTGTTCTACTATGAGGGTGAAGGAAGGTTCCTAACTAGTACATGTGATTAAATCTGATTTGGTTTTATAAAGATCATTCTGGCTTATATGGGAAGTGTTGAGGGAGCAGTCGAGAGGTTGAAAGAAAGGGACACGGAGAGGGAGAAAGATGGAAAGAGAAATCAGGAGGAAAGGAAGGATCTTTCATGTAGTGGTTCACCACTCAAATGGCCTCAACAGCTGGAGCTGAGCCAATCTGAAGCCAAGAGTCAGGAGTCTCTTCCAGGTCTTCCACATAGGTGCAAGGTCCCGAGGCACTGGACCATCCTCCACTGCTTTTCTAGGCCATAATCAGGAAACAGAATTGGAAGTGGAACAGCCAGGACATGAACTAGCACCCACATGTGTTGCTGGCACTTGAAGTTGGAGGATTAGCCTGTTGAGCTATGGTGTCAGCCCTAAGAGGGTTCAGTTTCTAAAAGGTTAGCAATATGTCCAGGGTCTGAAGAATTGATAGCTTAGTAGCAGAACCCAAGATACTCTGATGCTAGACCAATGATCCTGATCAGTGTGTGTTAATTTCAGTATCAATCGTCACATTCTATTGCCTTAGAAAGAACATTGCCTGGGTTTAAATCCACATTCCACTACATGATAGCAATTAATTTAGTTCCATTGATTTGTACATTTCTTGTGTATAACAGATATACTTGTAAATTCTTCTATATGCTTAGAATGGTTATTGGTACACATAAACCCAGGAAGGTGAGTTGTTATCATTTTAGTCTTTTATAGTTACCGTAGTTTAATCTTCCCGGAGTAGGAGCATAGTTTTCAAATATGAGATTGTAACAATCCCCTCAGCCCCTTAGTAGCACACAGAGGTGTGAATAGCATGTGACAAATGTTGGTGGCTCTCCAGCTGTCAGTTCCTTTCTTGATGACTTCCCAGTCCCTCCACATTTTCAGATCTCTAAAGGAGGAGTCTTCCAGGACCCAAACGTTGAATGTCTTCTCTTTTCCATCTGCACTTCCATTCTCTCTGATTGCACTCACTTTTATACGTTGAAAGGCCATCAGTATTCTAATGCTGCTGGTTTGTGTGTTAGATGTTCCTCCTCTGAACATAAACTGTTTTTAGTCTGGGTTTCAACCCCCATGGGTGGCAGGGACTCAACTACTTGAGCCCTAACTACTGCCTCCAATGATCTCTGTTAGCAAGAAGCTTGAGTTGAAGTCAGAGCTGCACCACACACAGATACTCCACATGGGATCCAACTGTTTTGAGTGATTTTTTTTAAATGCTAAGCCAAGTGTCAAAGTCTTCTGGTCCTTTTTAGATCTCATCTTCATGTCACCTGAATCCACCTAATTTCTGTTGACTTAAGGAAACATGAAGTGGGAAAGAGACCTAGGTCTCTGGCCATCCCCATTAAAGCGGTATCTGTCTTTTGGTTATATTGCTAGCATATAGCACATAGTTTGGTGCTAAATAAATGTTTAATGAATAGATAAATGACCAAATAAATATCTTTATATGTATATACATTATTAAAATGTTTCTAAATGGGGAAGCATTTGGTTCTGTGTTAATGGATACATAAAAATAATTTAAATTAGGTATCTTAATTATTTATATGTGCTTATACTTCACATTTATTCCTGAGAATTTACTTATTCAATTAATTTGCTCTGCAAACCTTTAATATAAGGGAGTAATAAACTCCCACTCATTCTTGTAAGAATAATGACATTCTAAGATTGCTGTGATCTAAATTTAGCTGTGTTGTAGAATCAACTTAGAAACTTGGTTGTACCACTTCTGTTTACTCCAAACTCTAAATGGGAAAAGTCTTATATGCTAAGAATGGTTATACTTGAACCTCCACAACTTCCAAACTTTATGGCAAGACAAGTGATCTTACAATATAGGAAAGACTGATAAAATTCAACAATTATCTTTCTGCTAAAGCATTGCTAAATTCTTACTATCATTCTCACTGAGATTAATGTTTTTAAGTTCAACCTGAATTTTTTAAAAATTCATTTTATTATGTTACCAAGTCAGTGTTAATCTAAAGTCAAAATCTCATGTTTGTATCCTTCTACTTAAAAAAAATGCTGAACTATCAAATATTACAAAATGAGCAAGCAGGGTAGGCAGTTGGCACACGGTTTAAGATAGTGCTTGGGATGTGACATCTTGTATCAGAGTGCCTGTAAGTTTAAGTCTTGGTTCTACTCTTGACTCCAGCTTTCTGCTGACGCACACCCTGGGAGACAGTGGCTAATGACTGGAGTCATTGAGTTGCTGTCATCCCCATGGGAGATCCAGATTGAGTTCCTGGTTCCTGGCTTCTGTTTGGCCCAGTCCAATGTTATAGACAGTTGGGAGTCCACCAATAGGTGACATCTTGTTCTCTCTATGCCTTCCAAATAGATTAACTTTTAAAATAAAGAAGAAGCAAAAGCAGTTTTTTAGCCTCATTCTAATGGAAGAGATCTTGCAATGGCTTAAAAAATAACATAATATTTTCTGTTGGAATGCTTTAGAATGGAAAACTGTGGGCCCAGCATGGTAGCCTAATGGCTAAAGTCCTTGCCTTGCATGCACTGGAAACCCATATGGGTGCCAGTTCATGTCCCGGCTGTTCTGCTTCCCTTCCAGCTCGCTACTTGTGGCCTGGGAAGTTGGGTGATGACCCAGAGCCTTGGGATCCTGCATCCACATGGGAGACCCAGAGGAGGTTCCTGGGTCCTGGCTTCATTCAAATCAGATCAGCTCCGGCTGTTATGGCCACTTTGGGTGGGAAGTGAACTAGGGGATGGAAGATTTTCCTCTCTATGTCTTCTTTCATCTGTGAATATGACTTTCCAAAAAAAAAATCTTTAAAAAAAATTGAAAACTGTGTGTATCTTTTTTTTAAAAAAAATTTATTCATTTTATTACAAAGTCAGATATACACAGAGGAGGAGAGACAGAGAGGAAGATCTTCCGTCCAATGATTCACTCCCCAAGTGAGCCTCAACGGGCCGGTGCACGCTGATCCGATGCCAGGAACCAGGAACCTCTTCCGGGTCTCCCACGCGGGTGAAGGGTCCCAATGCATTGGGCCGTCCTCAACTGCTTTCCCAGGCCACAAGCAGGGAGCTGGATGGGAAGTGGAGCTGCCGGGATTAGAACCGGCGACCCATATAGGATTCCGGGGCATTCAAGGCGAGGACTTTAGCCGCTAGGCCACGGTGCCGGGCCCAAAAAACTGTGTGTATCTTAAAGTGGTCATTTCACTTTTTCAGTTTGTGGGCCCAGAGGGAAGATGAGCGTTTTAGCCTAGACGTTTCTGATTTACTGGCTTAGTAGGCATGGTCTTGTATTCTGACAGAAATACTTTCATTCATTTTTTTACGTGTAGAGACATCAGGAAATATAGAAAGACAGGCAAGGATAGCAAAATATTCTCAATAAGATGCTTCCTCTCTGTGTTTATAGAAACAGGGAGCTCCAAGTGGTAGGGAAGCAATCACACCAAAACAGATATCATTAACCCAGGTGAGCACTGCTGGAAGGGTCGACTAAGGACCACCCCACATCCTGCACCTCCATGAAAACAGAGAACCCTGGCAGAAATCAAGGAAATTAACTTTTCAGAACACTGGAAGGTAATCAAAGGCTGTGAAAGTCTTTTGATAATGCACTTCTGCAAGGAAAAAAACTTAACTCTTGCTGAGAACCGGAAGCTTCAGGGCACTTATCTCTGCATTCTGACCCCTCAGCTCACCAGCTCTGCTGTTGTTTGGAGAAGCAACATCTTCACAAACATCACAGCGTTGAGAATTACCAGGCAGCCTCCCTTATGCAGGCGTAACAGGCCCACAGGCCGCCAGAAAGCACCATCCCCAGAGAACGGTCGTGATGTGTCTTGTTTGAGAGCTTCCTGGAGTCAATCTCATTTCAGGGACAGCTCCATCATGAGGGCGTTGGTTAAGAAACAACGTCAGTGGTGGTTGCTCAGCATCGTACTTGAGGTGGTGGTGATATCATAAGAGTATGATAGAAATGCGCTTAAAGGGAAAAACTGAAGGATGAAGTATCCATAGAAAGCTTGGAGCCTCTTACTGATATTCCTGGGAATCAAAGGAAGGCCCTTTGCTCCCATCTTGAGCTGATTATGAGACTCTAACAAGCAGGAAGTGGGAGCTGAAATAGAATTTTAATCTGCTGGTCTGAAAACTGAAGTGTGTTCCACCACAATGCTTTAGTGAAAGTGAGGAGATCCGTTATTTCATGACATTTGTGGAAGTCTGTCACAGTGAACCACTAAACTAATCAAGCACCAGCATTAGTGGCTTCACATGGAAAAGTATTCACACCGTTACATAATTTGGCCAAAGAAAATATCAAAGGAAGCAAAATCAGCAACAGTAACAGTGACAGGCTCTAAAAATAGTTTCTGATTTCCAGAGATCTCATGTAAGTTTACTTAATAAAAACTTTTATTAGAAACAAGAGGTACATAAAATAAAAGGAACTGAGGCAAGGGAACTATGAACATGTAGCTTTGAGACTGGCATTGTGACACAGTGGATTAGAAAGCTGTTCTGCTTTCTGATCCAGCTCCTTCCTAATGGGCTTGAGAAAGCAACAGATCATGGGCTGGTGGTTTGGCTCCCTACCACCCACCTGAAAGACGCTGATGGAGTTCTTGACTATTGCATTTAGCACCAGATTAAGATATGGCAGGGAATCTGGCCTTCCTGTATTTTGACCTTAGGACCACTGTCATTGGGGTGAGCACTTGGCAGAGCAGTGAAGTTGCCACTTGTGATTCCAGCAGCCCCTGTTGGAATGCCTGGGTCAAATACTGGATCACTTCCAGTTCCAGCTTCCTGCAGAGAGACAGTTGGGATGCTTTATGTGTTTGAATCCCTCGAACCCACATAGGAGAACTGGATTGAATTCCAACTGCTGTCTTCATTCTACCTAGCCCTGCATACTGCAGTTATTTGGGAAATGAAAGATTCTCTGTCTCCTCATCCTCCTTTTTCCTCTCTTCCTCTTTCAAATGAAATGAAAATAGAAGCTCAAAATGTATAAAAACAACTATAATGGATATGCAAAAGAAGAAAGAGTAGATGCCAAGAAAATATTTTCAATATTAACTAATTTTAAATATACTTCTTTTTAAAGCTTAACTTTTTGTTTGAAAGGCAGATTTACAGAATTGGTTGTTTCCATTGCCATAATCAACAGCTTAGTAGTACTACCATGTGCTCTTGTACAAGAATTAAGGCACATATTTAGAAGTGGGAAGGTTTATCTTTAATTTTACTGAGTTCTACAAAATACTTTCCCAGGAGTTGGTACCGATTTATACTCCTGCCACAGGTTTACGGAAGTTCATTTTTTTCTTGATAGAACCTGGTATTTATAGACTTTTAAATTTTGGAGTGTAAAATACTATCATTTTTATTTGAACTGATATTCCTCAAGTTTCCAGGGAGTTTTAACACCTTTTAACATGTTAATTATAATTTTCTCATTATGAATTTACCTAATATCCTTTGCTATTTTTTTTCTCTTGGATTTTCTTCCATTGATTTGCAGGGATTATTTACAGGTTCTGAGTAACATTGGTTTTTTCATTAAAGTCTTGTAAATACCTTCTTTTCTTATATTGTCTCTTAATTTATAATGTATTTTCTCAAACATAAGTTTTAATTTTATGTAGATATACATAGATAAATATCTGTATCTATATGTAGATATCTGTGTGTGCATATATACATGTGTGTATGTATATACATGTATATATATAGATCTATCTTGACCGTGTGTTCCTTTTTGGTTACATGCTCTAAATATTTTCCTAATTAAAAAAAATAAATTGGGAATTTTGCTTTTCACACTTAATTCTTTAGCCTACCAAAATGATAATTTGTGTGTTGCTTGAAGTAAAATGCAGAAGATAAAATGAGAAAATTCATTGGACTTCTGCAGTACCTGTCACAGATGAGATAAATGAAGTGTAGGCTATGTACCTTAGCTCTTGAGTGGAATGTCTAATTAACCTTGCTGAGTCATGCCTTCAAATTGCATTGACAGCATCACTTGCTCAGCTTATTTGAGGGTCTCCTGTATCTGTTTGAAAGGAATTTTTCGTTGAAAACTGGAATACATGGCAAAGTATTTCATTTTTCCTATGTGGTAAATAAGATGCAAATTTAGTAAATGAAAATGAAGAAATCAGTTCAAGGGGTGATGCTTCACTGAGCTGATGGGACTCTGTGCTATAACTGGCAGATGTAACAGAAAACAGACCAGTTTGTTTTCTTTTGGGTTAGGAAGTCAGTTTCAGTATTGTAAGTAATTAACTTCCTTCAAGTAACTTTTTTGTGTTTTTAAGGAATGTGAGTTTCACATGCAAGTATACATGTGTAAATATATTCCCAAATCAAGAAGAAATAATTACTGAGGATTTTCCTATTTGGATAATTAGATTATCTTCTGATCCCTTCCGAGAAAAGCACTAATAAGAATTAGCTATATGTTAGAAATTTTTTACTGGCAAAAGAAATTGAACAGACATTTTTCAAAAGAACAGTTTCAAATGGTTAACAGACATGTGAAAAGATGCTCAGGTTCCGTAGCCATCAGGGAGATACAAATGAACACCACGCTGAGGTACCACCTAACTCCAGTGAGGTTGGCCTACATTCAGAACTCTACTAACAACACCTGCTTGCATGGATGTGGGGAGAAAAGCTCTCTCCTTCACTGCTGGTGCAAGTGCAGGCCAGTGCAGCCGCTATGGAAATCAGTGTGGAGAATGCTTAGAGAATTACAGATAAACCTGCCATATGACCCAGCTGTCCCGCTCCTAGGAATATGCCCAAAGGAAATGAAAACTGCATATGGGAAGGGGATCTGTAATCCTCTATTTACAGCAGCACAATCTACAGTAGCAAAGACATGGAAACAATCCAAATGTCCATCCAAAGAGGAGTGGTTAAAGAAACTGTGGTACATCTACTCCATGGAATACTACTCAGCCATTAAAAAGAATGAATTATACCATTTGCAACTAGATGGTCCCAACTAGAGATCATTATGCTCACTGAAGTCAATCCTCAAAGGATAAGTATGATATGTTCTCTCTAATATAAGGAAACCATCATGCAAATTGGAATGTATAGTGATGGCATAGTGGAGACTATCATATCCAGATGTGAAGATACAGTACAATATGCATCCCTACTTCCAAAGCAAAGATTGACTTCCAGTGAAACTGTTGGACATATCTAGACCATGGGAGGCTGGACTGTCTGACATTGTCTGTACCAGCAATGTTGGGGTACACTTAAATAACAGGCTGATGGAATCATGACTCCTTACGAAGGACTATACTATTGTAATAACATGGGGAAAATCAGTCAGGGGATGGAATTTGGGGAAATTGTACCATAAAATTCAAAACTTTTTTTTTAGAAAAATAAAAAAAGAGAGAGAGAAAAAAACTTTTTATTATTTTTTTAAATTACCTTTTTACAGTACTAGGAATCTGCTAACAAGAGATTTTCCCACATCTGGGTATGTGGATAAACTTAATAGGTATTTCAAAAACCTTCTTACATAGCTAAAATTTATCTGAACAGGAAGGCTAAACCTGACTAAGAGAATCTAGCTGTCCAACAAGCCCTTGATTGACTTAAATGAAAGATAACAGCACAGTGTTCCTGCATCTAAGCTGGTGAGCCCTCTGAACTACCCTGCATCTGAAATCCCTTTTGTCTTCTCCGTATGCCAGACAGTGCAGCACCCCAACAGAAGCCTCTGTTGGATTCTTAGAAGACAGAGACTGTACACTTAAAAAATGTATTGAAAGGATCTACCTGCTTCTATAAGTCTTCTTATTAAAAATGCTTTTTTTTCAAAATGGAATTTATATTTGCTTCACCTTCTCTTAGACCAAAATAAAGCTAAGAGAAAAAAGATATGGTTGCAACTACATGTAGAGTTTCTTCAACATATCTATAAAATCAAGGAAGGTTAGAATTGTGACATAAAGTCTCATTGCTTCAAAAATTCTCATAATGAGGAAATGTGAATAAAGCTCAAATTCAAGAATGACAGAACATATTAGTATGCGTGCTTTTGGAAGAATAGACTAGTTTAATATTGACTACATACAAGAAAGAGTTCTTAACTGTAGTTTATTAATCTTCTAATGTTGAATAACATGAAGGAAAACAAACTGAGGCATGCATATCGCATATTTTAGTGGATAGGATTTTATGAAATAACCAGAAAGTAAAAGTTACATTTAAGCTGTAATGATAGACTCTGGTTTGTATCTCAAATCAGTAATTGCTGATAATAGTGTGCTGCCAGCCTACCTAGAAAAGTTGGCGTATTACATCTTCATCAATTGTTAGAATAAAATAAAAGTAAGATAAAATCAAGTTAAATGCCTTACAGACGAAAGATAAAAGTAACTAAAAAATAAGCCAGGAAACTCTTGAGACAGTTTTACAAAATGCTCTCTAGTACTTAGAGAATTTTTAACGACGTTTTCGAAAGAGTAAATCTAGTGTTTTGTGATTTTAAAAAACATGAAAATGTAATGCCATAGCATAACATTCTGAAAAAAATGAATTTAATTGTGGTATCAAATAAGCTTGGGTTACATATTGATTTATTAGAAGTGTATGAAGCCTACTCTCTGAAGAGCTCCAACATGCCCGAGTTCAGCTCCATGAGTTGCTTTGATAACTCTCTCTTGAGAACATTAGATGAAAGTATATTCCAGCAGCGATTAAGAGATTTATGGGATTTATATATCAACGTGAAAGCTAAGGATTTTAGGCTTGTACTAATTGTTTCCAACTCTAAGTCCCCAAACTCTGACTCCGTTATTGAGATGTCTTGAAAGATAATTCAGAATGGGCTTTAGGAGTCCCACAGTTGGATAATTTAAACATTACTTCATATATTTCTATATATTAAACTGTAACATGCATGCATCCCTATTTGTTCAAAAGTGTTGAATCCTAAATTTTAACATGGTCAAGAAAATAAACGCCTTCTTGCAGTCAGAAAAAAAAAATTATTTACATACAAATTCCAAAAATTATATTAGCTTTGTCATCCACCTCCAGGTAATTGGACCTTTTGTAAGGGCAATATTAATATTTTAAAATGTATGTGGCTTTCCATACATGCTTGTAATCAATGATTCATATCTGCTGATACCTGTCATAGTACATTACATACTTTCATCAGCTTTTGTTTTTGCCATTTTTTTTATAAGATGAATGAGATTCACTAAGCTGTTCAGGTGGCGGGCACACCATCCTTTGTAATGAAACTAGATTTGGGGATTAAAGGGCAAAACAAAACCTATTTCACTATTTTGAAAGTTTAATGCCTCTCTATTTGATAAAAACAAGCATTGAATTTTCAAAATAGTGAACACCAAGCCTCAAATTATGTTACAGAATGGATTTTGAACCAATTTTCTTGCCTGAGAATGGATTTAATCTTTTTATCAACTTCTCTGAAGTATGAACACTTACTTGGTTTTATTTACAATAGTTAGAAATATTAGTGAACAAATACTATTATATCTTTGGTGTTTTAGGACCAGCCTAATGGCCCAGGATCCAGAGATTGCAATATTTAGATTTAGAAAAGACATGGTGTGCTTGTATTTAGTGAGTTAATATTTTCTCCCTATTCTGCAAAGAAAACAGAATAACAAAAATTATTTGAGTATTGAAGCTAACAAAAGACTACAAACTATCTTAACACCAATGATAATGACAACTCTTGATATCAAATTACATAAAGTTGTCAAACATTTTATTCTCTAAGATTTTATAGATAAGCAAATAACTTATAAAATATCCATTTATGCTATAGATTAAAACCACTATTTTTTGTTTCCAGTATCCAGATTCTGTGGAAGGCAATATTTTAAAAATAACGTACACTACCATTTGAAACATGTAAAGATTATTGTCTTAAGATAATTAAAAAATAAAAATCACTGGCTTTATGCTGCACTGCTAAACCTTAAATGTATTTTTCCTATCATCTCTAAATTTTACTGACTTACCTTGATTTTCAAGCTCTGAAGATCCACAATTTACCTCTGCTTCTGTCCAGAGGGCTGACTGTCCTGTAAGTAGTGAACAGGATATTTCCCAAGGTTATTGTGTAGATTTGCATGTTCTCACTAGCAACTCAGTGACCTCTAAATTCCTCCTGGTTACTCGGCCCAGTGTTTGAATTCTGTGTTCTGGGACAAATGCTCTCATTCTGTTCTTAATGGTATCAAAGTGACAGCTTCAAGGTTGAAATAGATAGCTTTCCCACAGGCATGCTTAAACCAGTCACAGTATTTAAGAAACTTTTCTACTCACCCTGTCTTTGAAGTAGAATCGTTTATTACACAAGAAAGCAGAAATATGGACAAATACCCTCTTTAAACAAGATGCACAACCTAAAGAAAAACTTGGAACAGATGCCAGGTAATCTTGGGAATTTTCCTAACTCATCTTTAGCTCTTCATGTTCCATGTTTATTTTAACCTTGGGTTTCTTTTCAAAGTTCCAGTGAGTCTATTTCAATCTGAGTTTGCCCCTTGTTTTTTCTAGGATTTCTTTAAGGAATTAAAATTTTATCCACCATGGTCAGTTATCAAAATCACTGTAGCCTTTGTTCTTCTGGAGCTGTATATACCATAACCTCATCTCAATTTCAGTGAGCTTCCCTAAGCTTTAAAGTTATAAAGAAAAAAAATGCTTCATATGGTTTCTCAACTTACCAGCCTTATTTCTTTACTTCTTTTTAAGCCTCTCAGCTAATAGAATAAAGAAATGAAAACGTCAACAACCCTAATTGGAATGGAATTCCATTCAGAGTGAGCTTGCCTTCTCCCTTGTCATCTTGCCCCCTCTTTGCCCCATCATGGGTCTTCAGAGACTCAACTTACTCTATTTGAAAGGATCCAAAAAGGCCTTTTCCACTCCAGAACTAAACTTTTTAAAGACACACTTAACCACAATGTATATTAAGATGGTTCCAAGTAAAAGTGATTTCTCCCAAATATATTGTTAAACAAAAAACACCACTTGTATGCTGTAATGTCTGCAACTGATGAGATCCTCCCTCTGTTCAGGTTTCTCCCTTCTTTCAACCCCACATGATGTTGGAGCACACACAGTTATGGGGAAGCAACAGGTTTCAGATCGATTCATTGGGAACAAATTCAGAATGAGAATCCAGGCCAACATTTGGGAAAGGAGCTGCTTGTGTTCCCTAACTGTGTCCTAGTCATGGGATAACTTGCTCAGTTTGTGGCTCCAAAGCCAAGAATCTGCCTCACTAAATTCTCTGGGTTTTATTTTAGTTGCCCAATGGAAGAATTCAGAAGGCAGTAGGCATATCACCTCTCAGAAAGTAGCTAATAGAATAAAACCATGGAATGCCAAAACTCAAAAGGACTGTAGCATATTCAAATTGAATATTGGTAAATCCCTTTGTGTTTGGGAACTCGTAGGGACACATTCTGTGTCAATTACATAATGTGTCAATTACATTCAAGCTGCTGTCAGAGAAGTCTGGTATCTTGAAGGTATTCTTTGTTAGCATATGCAAGTTGTGATTACTTGAAAAGAAAAAAATTAATAGAATGAATAAGGAATGCCTTGAAATGTGAGGTGTTAACTAGATTTTAATGTAAAATTTTGACCCAATAATATAACACTCATATAAAAAAATCAGGGATAAATAATATTCTCATCTGTGACCATCTCTGATTGGTATCCCTATTTCCAAGCAGAGAAATGCTACCACTAGCTTTTTAGAAGTGTTTGCAAAGCAGAAAGAGATTCTAACGTCTATTGATTTATTCTTCAAGTGCTCATGATAGGTGGTCCAGGCCAATGCCAAGAGCCTACAACTCAATCCAGGTCTCTCAAAGATGTCAAGGACTAAAGAACTTGGCACATCACCACAGCTTTCCAGTGTGCACAGTACCAGGAAGCTAGAAACAGTGCTATATGATGTACTCTCTCACAGCACCAGGCCCATTTTTCTGCTTTTAATTTTCACTCCAAACTTTGGGAATTTTCTTGAATGTTTTTCCTAGAAAAATTTTATATTTAGCTTTTGCAATTTAGAAAGAAGATGATAAAATTGTTGGTAATTTTACTGATATCGTAGCACTGACTTTTAAATTAACATAAAAGGGTGCAGCGTGATGACCTAGTGGCTAAAGGCTCACTTTACATGTACTAGGATCCGTGTTCCAGCTCTCCCACTTCTCATCCAGCTAATGCTTATAACCTGGGAAAGTAGTAAAGGATGGGCCAAAGACTTGGCATTCTGCATCCTCTTGGAGGACCCAGAAAAAGTTCCTAACTCCTGGCTTCAGACTGGCTCAGCTCCAACCATTGAGGCCGCCTGGGGATTGAATCAACAGGCGGAAGATTTTTCTATATCTCCTCTCTCTGTAAATCTGCCTTTCCATTCGAAATAAATAAATCTTTTCTTTTAAAGATTTATTTTTATTACAAAGTCAGATATACAGAGGAGGAGAGACAGAGAGGAAGATCTTCTGTCCGATGTTTCACTCCCCAAGTGAGCCTCAACGGGCTGGCGCGTCGATCTGATGCTGGGAACCAGGAACCTCCTCCAGGTCTCCCACGCGGGTGCAGTGTCCCAAAGCATTGGGCCGTCCTCAACTGCTTTCCCAGGCCACAAGCAGGGAGCTGGATGGGAAGTGCAGCTGCTGGAATTAGAACCGGCACCCATGTGGGATCCCGGGGCGTTCAAGGTGAGGACTTTAGCCACTAGGCCACGCCGCCTGGCCCGAAATAAATAAATCTTTAAAATCAATTAATAACCTGCAGACTTTAAGACAGTGTATTCTGTACTATCGAGGTGGGCCCAATTTAATCACTTGAGTCCTTAAAAACAGAGAAAATTCTCCAGCTCAAATCAGAGGACTGTGGCAGAGCATGACTGTAGTAGTGAAAAGAACAGACTCCCCTGCTGTTGTTGGTTTCATGATAGAGCGAGACTCAAGAGAAGCACGAGAAATGAGTCCTGTGAAGAACCAATGGGCTTTTGAGGGGTCCCTGAGTCCTCAGTGACAATTACAGACCTAGCTAATACCTTGATTCTGAAGGGGCATTAACTTTCAAAGAGCACGAAAAATCTCAAAGTTTTTCAAGTGGTGGGTCTTTGGTGCAGTGGGTAAGACACCACCTAGGGTACCTGCATTGATATCAGAGTACCTGGATTTGAGTCCTGGCTCCTCCCTGATTCTAGTTTCTTGATAATATGCATGCAGATAATGGCTCATGTGCTTGAGTCCCTGCCACTCACATGAGACCCAGATTGTGTTACTGAATCATAACTGCCTCAGTTTTAGCCCCAGCCTCAGCTTTGCAGGCATTTGGGAAATGAAGTAGCAGATGGGAGTTCTCGCTCTCTCACTGTCTCTCCCTCTCTCTCTCTCTCTCTCTCTCTGTGTATGTTTCTGTGTCTGCTTTCTATTTGAAAAATAAATTAAAACAATTTTCAAATACAAGAACACTAAGGAAATTTAAATCATTATTAGGCATATGTTTCACATGATTCAAATGAATAGAAATTACAGAATAGAAGATAAAGATATCACATTCTCTATTGAGAGCCAGCAAGTGAGGAAAATGATGGTGTTTATTGACAAGTCAAGAAGTGGAAAAAACAGCATTGAATTAATGGTATTGGCATCAGTAGAAATAGAAATCTTAATAAGCGGATATTGCTTCCTTCAAAGAACTGAAGAGAGGTGTGTGTGTGTGTGTGTGTGTGTGTGTGTGTGTGTGTGTGGTGTGAAGCTGGTTTAGGGCATTTCTGAGATAGCTAAGATAGTTGGGACTTCCCTGGTGAAAGCGGGTGGAGAGGATTGAAAATCTGGTACCTGATTGCAGAAGAAAAGAACTGTGGTGAATTCTGGCTCAGGTCATTTCACCCTTTTCATTTATAAGCCAATGAGCCGGTAATCAAATCAATCAGTATTTTTAGAGAACAGAGTTGTTAAATGGAACTAGATCACCAGAAAGCACACGGTCTGCAGGATTGTTCATCACAGAGTTATTGTAACCAGAACATGTTGTTTGCATTAGGAACCGTAAGAGAAATTGCTCATTTCCATATACATTTTTTGCTATGATGCAACATTAGTTATGTTTTATAGGCTGACAGAAATGCTATCTTGGTTAGCATCTGTGGGAAGATATTGTTGTTGATTAAAAATGCTAAGCTTTCTCTGGATGATTCTGAACCATACCCTATTTCCTTTGACAAATGTTGTTATAAACCTATAACAACATTGGGATCATATGAGAAATCTCTGGAGGCTCTGGGAACCCCTGAAATTAACTGTTTGTGACAGGGGAGTGTATTTCTGAAAAGGGAGGATGTGCTTGTCAGCATATGGTCAAGTGTCTTGAACTACCTTTTCTAAAAATAAAAATTAAACTCTTTTCTGAATGGGTAGGCTTTTTTATGCTCAGTCAAAACTATATATTGGCACTCTAAATTTTTTTTTATTGACCTCAAGAAGTGTTTTAGATTCGTGAGCTTCAACCCCCATATTATATCCTATATTACAAGAGGGCATCTAATTTTTAAAAAGTCACCAAATACACAATTTTTAAAATTTTACTTTGCTGTGACTTCATAAGGACCAAAAAATTAAGTCCTCTCTTTCTGTTTTTAAACTTACAGTAAATGTCCCACAGATATGTTTTTTCACCTTTGTCAAACAAGATAGCATTCATACTAGATGCAATGATTAGATCATGTGAGTGACACTCAGTAGACATTTTTAAATCCCTAGTTTCAGTCATAATACTAGAGTCACAAAGAACACATGCCTAAAATAGTTTAGTAGTGCCCCAAACTCCTAGAATAAGGTCCCAGTTCCTTTGAATAATGTAGTAATTGAATGCTAATGTAAGTCTTCAGGTTTATCTGTCACATGATTTCTTAGGCTATACACAATTGGCCCTGAGAATTGAACAATTCTTTCTGTGGTAGCTTCCTGCATACTAAAGTACGTCTAGCAGTCTCGCTGGTAGCCACTCACCAAAGGCCAGTCAGCATGCCCCTTCCCCCGAAGCAGCTCTTAGAGCCCAAACAGTCTGTAATGCATTGACGGATTTCTCCTGGAGACCAAAATCCCCTACAGTTTATAATCTTTTACCACCTTGATTCTCCCATTATCATGAACTCTATATTTCAGAATACATACCATTCTTTTTCCTCTGTAATTGTGTACCTTCTGTGTATCCTAACATTTGCAACACTCTATCCACCCTCATGCCTGACCAATAGTATGCTATCTTTTGGACTTAGCTCAGTATTCTGAGTTTGGTTCCTACAGCTTCCAACTCCATTCCCCCTTTCACAGCCTGACCCTAACATTTAGGGAATCGAAGAATTATCTGTATGTTGTAGGAAAGCACACGTTGGCAAGTTTGCAAGGAGTCAGTCATTCCTGAGTTTCTCACTACTAGATCCTCATTGCCTGAGATAAACTAAAGATATAATAATAATAAACTTAATATAAATAATAATAAAGATAGAAATAAATAATGGTTGAAAAAAACAAAACTTTGAGCCTAAATAAACATTCTTCAACATTATAGTGTTACTTCTAAGAAACCACAGTTAACCAGCATTAAAGATAAAACAAAAAAATGCCTTGGGGGACTCTTGGTACAACAGATGTCAAACACACATAGCTGTTTTCAACTTAATTCTCTCCATGTTTTTGACCTTTATAAATCTTCTTAGCTTAATTTATTTTATATTTAAAACCTATATTTTATCAAAATTTGGCAGGTTTTTTGTTTGCTGTTTATTAGCACAGTAAAGGTCACATCATTAAAGGAAACCTCATAGCAGAAAAAACATGATAATTTGCCAATGGGAAATACACGGGAAATGACTTCATTTTTTATGTTGTCCTACAGTTTTTACCTTGAGGTTGATTTTAAATGTTATTATTCAAAACTGAAAATTATGCCTGAAATGAATTCCATAAAAGACACAAAAGAGACAAATTACTTGGAAGTCAAAATTTGAAACCATGGTTATCTTACCCAATTAAATACTAGAAAGGTGCTTACAGTATCTTGGCTAATAAAGAAATTTAAACAGTTACTAAATAAAATTGGTTGAGTATACTGACACCTAGGGTTATGTGTTCCTGTTTGGTTTTTTGCCATCAACATTTTTCTGTAATGGTAAAGAGATTAATTTTAGCAATGCTTGTATGAGTGAGATTACTATTTGGTGTGTGCTCAATTGGATAACAACTGCATCCCTTTCTTGGTAGAGGTGTGTAGGGCCCCAGGGCAATGGTCACAGTGATTTTCTCCACTGTTTCTCATTTCAAGGACTTCCAGTGGAGCACAATGCAAGGCAACCTGTCCAGATGATTAACTGAATGAAGGCTCTATGCGAGGCTGGAGTTGAGGCCAAGAGATAACAGATGCAGGACTTGCCCGGGAAAGCTAGTGGTCTGGCAAAGGGTAGGGAGTTACACAAAGGACTGTGCTTTAGTGAAGAAGCCCCCTCTGCACTAAAATACAGAGAATTCCTGGTGAATTCAAAGACAAGAGAAATACATATGTGTATGTATTGAATGTAATTTTATCTTAGCATTTGTTTTGTTTACTGTATTAGTTGGACTCCTGTGACCTGACATTCATGAAATCCTAACTTCCATCTGTGTCTCTCCTACTTATCAAAACTGTGCTCTCCATCTTAAACAAATTAAGAGAGAAAGAAGCAGAGACAAGTTGTCTCAGAAGGTCGTGAGTGGGAGAGAAAGAGAAGAGAGAGTCTTCTATCATTAGTTCATTCCCCAGATGGCTGCCATAGCCCAAACTGAACCAGGCCAAACCCAGGAACTTCATCCAGGTCGGCCGTGTGGGTAGCAGGGCTCAAATACTTGGTTTGTCATTTGCTGCCTTCCCAGACACATCAGCAGGAACCTGGATTGAAAGAAGGGCAGCTGGGACTTGTATTGATGCGCCCTGGGCATTCCAAATGGCATTTTGTCTGGTGTACCCTGTTGTCTGTCCCCAAAAGCAGTATTTCCATAAGACATATTTTGATAATAATGAGCAGAGGATGGAAGCATGTGGACGTAAAAGGCCATATGTCACACTGCAGAATGTGTCATCGCCTTGGCTGACAAGGAGTCACACTGTAGCAATTTATACCTCTACCCCACTAGGACTGAGTACCATTCTTGTCACATACTAAGTGATGTTGTTGGTTGTGCGTATGAAAGTGAAGGCAGAAGAGAAGGAGGGAGGTGCACAGGAATGGGGAAACTAGATTAACTAACACTGGGAGCTAAATAATGAGGACTTCTTGCAGTTCATACAAGGCTGAGAATTATTTGAGCTGCAACAAGGTATAGTGGAGAAAATTCAGCAAACACTTTATAAATAACAAAATAGTCACATTAAGAAGTGGGAATAGGGAGGAGTGTTGTATTTCTTGTTCCAGCTGCTGCACTTTTAAGATTTGTTTAGGTTTATTGGAAAGTCATTTACAGAGAGGAGATACAGAAAGATCTTCCATCTGCTGGTTTACTCCACAAGTGGCCTCAACAGCCAGAGCTGAACCAATCTGAAGCCAGGAGCCAGGAGCTTTTTCTGGGTTCCCACACAGGTGCAGGGTCCTAAGCCTTTGGGCCATTCTCTACTGCTTTCACAGGCCACAAGCAGGGGGGAGCAGCCAGGACACAAACTGGCACCCAAAGGCAATCATGTGTGGAAGCCAAGGATTTAGCCGCTGGACCATTGTGCCAGGCTCCAGCTGCTGCACTTCCAATCCCCTCCCTGCTATTGGCCTGGAATACACTGCAGAGGAAAGCCCAATCAAGTATGATCCCCGTCACCTTGGTGGGAGACCCAGAAGGAGCTTCGAGATCCTGGCTTAAGCCCTGTCCAACCCAGCTTCTCTCTCCACCATTGCCTTTAAATAAATAAGTAAATAAGCCTTTTTCTTTTTTTAACTGGGACTAAAGTAAATTTTCTCATGAAACATTGCAAGTATCAGAATGATAATACTAGAGGATGGTAAGACTGCAGAGGATGTAGATCTCTCAAACACTGGTAGTTCCTTAGGGAGAGGCGGGGAGCCTCCAACCAGTGACCCGTGGGGAAGCAACTGAGGCAGTCAGTCCAGAAACTCATGAGGAACTGAATCCTGACAGCATGCTCAGGTCCTTTCCCAGCTGAGCTTTCAGAAATGACTGCAGGCCCTGCCCGGCATGTGCATTTCTGTCTTTACTGTCTCTGCTACTTCTTCCCGTAACTTTCTTCTGGCAGACAATCTTGTAGCAGTTCTGTGAGAAAGCTTGAGGCAGAGACATTTCAGCTAGGCTGTGACTGGGACGGTGAGTTAATCAATGGCTCTTGTTTTAAGCTGGTAGATTTGGAGATAATTTGTGATATGGAGTTACAACTATACTCTTACTTCTCTGGAATGTGCATTTACATTAACGACTATATATTGTTTTTGGTATTGTGCAAGCACCTCTCCTTCAAGATGATGGATTTCTTCAGGCAGGAATTGCTGTCTTAACCTAGCATGCTGCTGCACTTAGACATTGAAAAGACATGGATTCTAGAACTTAACTGCCATCAAGTGGCCATATTCACTTAGGAGATACCATGTGGTCTAAAGTCTAAACTTTGGTTGCAGTTCTATCACTTTATTCACCAGATGAATGATTGTTGGCAAGTTTCTCAATCTTCGTTACATCATCTTCCTATATGTGATGAGAATAATAACTGTGTCTACTCTTTGGGATTGATGCATAGTGTATGGAACACTATCTGCCACATAGTGTTCAATAATTGTTCAATATTATTTAGTATATATATTTAAAGATTTATTTTCTTATTGGAAAGTGAGTTAAACACATAGGAGAAGAGACAGAGAGGAAGATCTTCCATCCATTGATTCACTCCCCAAGCTGCCACAAAGGCCAGAGCTGAGTCGATCTGAAGCCAGGAGCCAGGAGCTTCTTCCGGGTCTCCCATGCAGGTGCAGGGTCCCAAGGCTTTGGGCCGTCCTTGACTGCTTTGCCAGGCCACAGTGGGAAGCTGGAAGGGAAGCAGGGCTGCCGGGATTAGAACTGGCGCCCATATGGGATCCTGGGATGTGCAAGGCGAGGACTTTAACTGCTAGGCTACCGTGCTATGCCCTAGTATATATTTTTGAGATCATTTAATGAAGCAATTCAGGATGTGTAATTTATAAATGGCATCAGATTACTTAGGATTGCAGTGCTTTGAATGACAATAATGCATTTAACAATTCTTTTAATTCCCTTCTACAAACATTTTGAACTATCAACTGGACAACCAGGTACTGTGAGAGGAACTGGGAGCAGACATAGTTGTAGGTCACAGTCGCTGTCCACAGAGATCTTCATTGCTGTTATCACAAACCAAAAGTCAGGAAAATGCACCAAAAATCCAGTGTTAAGGCTTCTAAAGGCATTGCAGGTTCACAGAATGTGAGTCATTTGTTGTTGCTGAGCTTAGAGGGTTTATATGGTACATGGTGGACTAAGGCAGCAGAAAATACTACAGAACAAGACTGCCTATGAGAAGAAAATAATTGGAAGAAAAAGTAATAGAGTCAGGAGAGACTGATAAGTTATCATATCATGGTACATCAAAACGTTTGTGGAACAAATGAGTTAAGAGAGAAATTCATTTTAACAAGGTGTAGTTTTTTGTTTTTTGTGTTTTTTTTTTTTTAGTTTTTAATACGCATTCCCATGAACTTTTCAAATACCTGGTATGTATGAGTTTCAAAATGTCTTTTTCAACAAAACATATTTTTTCCCAGTGACTTTTTGAACTATCCCCAAAAAAGTGAATACAGAGTGGTTATCTCCTGTGATATCTAGCATTTGTCAAATAATCCATTCAGGGAAATTTATAGAGTCCACAATGAGTAAAGGTATCAAATATAAGGAAAGAATAAAGAAAACATATGGTTATGCTTCCATTATCCATAGGGTACATAGAAAAGATCAGGCGGATTAAATATTCTCCATGTCTGTCAAAGTTTTTACATGGGGAGAAATGGGCCACATGTCAAGGAAATGAAAATGTCATGCCTTTACAAGGGAGTACTTGACTTGTGAGAATGGACCAATAAGGCATGACTAAGCACCTGCTTTCCCAAGTTATCCTGACTACGAACAGGGGCCCTCCATGGTAAACAGACAATGATGCACATGAACGCTTGGAGCACCCCTCAAGGACCCTAAGCAAACAGCCATGATTTCAGACTCAAAGACCAAAGTACCCTTTCACAATCAGGCCTTTAGTGCTAGTGTGAAAGGTAGCAAAATTAGGGTAAAGTAGTAGAAACTTTATTGTCCTTTTTCACATCTGTATTGAGTAATAATATGTAATTATAAGGATGTTTGACATAAATGTTTGAAACAAACTTCATAGTGGGGAAGGGGATAGACCATTGACAATCATAATTCTTCATACACTAGACTTAATTTTTCTACCTTTTTCAATGCTAATGAGTTCTCAAGAATGTTGGCTTGGTTCTGAACTTAATATTTCCAAATAGAGTTAATAAAATTGCCACTGTTGCTATATCTGTAGCTAGAATGAATTTGATTAACCTAACCTCCGAACACTACAAAAAAACATAGAGTCTATATATTTTTTATATTTATTTATGTACTTGAAGCTGTAGTTAAGAGGTAGGGAAAGGGATCTTCCATCTGCTGGTTCATTCCTTAATAGCCACAACATCCAAAAATGGCACCGTCATAAGCCAGGAAGCTGAAATTTCATCCAAGTCTCCAACATAGACGGCAAGATTCAGAGTACTCAGGCCTTCTTCTGGTGCCTTGTCAGTTGCATTAGCAGGGAACAGAAGTGAAGCAACTATGACACACATGGCAGTATTGGGATGCTGGCATCGTAGGCACCTGCTTAATTCACTGTGCCACAACACCTACCCCATACTTTTTTTCTCAAGTTAGGAAAGACTTAGAGATTAAGAAAAATCTTCAAGGTACATGTGTGTTTTTGTGTGAGGGGGTGTGTGTGTGTGTGTGTGTAGAAAACAGAGAGAATGTTTTAGAAAATGAGTTACTCATTTGCCTAAAAGATGTTTATCTGCTACCAAATTAGATACTCAGTTATTCTTGCAAATGTTACATCCATCTCTACCAAAAAGATAGTTATTGAATTTTATATGATCAGCTCCTGACCGGGGGGGGGGGGGGGTGGTAACTGCTTAGATAATATAAGCAAAATAGAATGAATATCACCGAGCTTTTGATGAAGTTTTGATTCTTGATCAAATACACTTATCAAATCCTCTTGAGTTTACAATATAGTTCTTCAAACAAAACAACAGTGCATAATGTGAGATTCAACTTGAAACAAGGTACTGGGTTACTCACTCAATAACCTGTCACTTATACACAGTTCTCACAACAGGATTTATTTTTGTGTATGTCTCATTTGGATAGAATGTACTATACTGGAAGAATCCATGTTTAACCTACCCGTTCCAGGCTCATTCCATCCTGGAGATGTAGGAAAAACTGACTTTTAAAGGTATTAACTAACTTGGTGACAAAAATAAAACCCATGGACGGGTACTCAGCTGCATCCCATAATGTGTGATGCTCGACTCCAGCATCCTGCTGATGCAGATCTTGGAGAGCAGTAATGATGGTCCAAATGATTGGGTTTCTGCTACCCTATGGGAAACCTGGATTGAATACCTAGCTCCAAGCCATTGTGGAGGTTTGGGACATGAAGCAGCACATAGGATCTACACCTTTATCTCTCACAAAAATAAATAAAACACACATACACACACACGTATATATATAATCTTAGACTACAAAATATTTTACAACATTTTTACTTAGATATATATAAAAGAAGTTCAAAGTACATTTTATAACAATACTTTTTATAACAAAAGACAAATGTATTTTTTTCAAAAATTATGTATTTGTTTATATTTAAAGGGCAGATTTACAGAGAAAGAGAGACAGAGATCTTCCATCTGCTGGTTCACTCCCCAATGGCTGGAATAGCCAGAGCTGAGCTAGGCTGATCTGAAGCAAGGAGCAAGAAGCTTCTTCCATGTTTCACATGAGTCCAATGGCACAAGAACTCCACCACCTTTCCAGGCCTAAAGCAGAGAGCTAGATGGAAAGTAGCGCAGCCAGGACTAGAATCAGCGCTCATATAGGATGCCAAAGTTGGCAGGTGGAGGATCAGCGTGTTAAGCCACCACACCTTCCCCAAACAAATGTATTCTTTTCTGACAATGAACTCCTCAAAGGACTTGTTCAAGGTTGTGCAGAAGGCAGTGAGAGATGGTTTAAAGAGTTTAAAATTGCTTGCTGTAATAACAACCATGCACTATATCCCTTCAATCACTGAACTGTATAATTAAGTCTACCTACCCTTGTCAGTTTGATCCTCTTCGGTTTCTAGGTAGGCAAACCAATCATTAGTGAATACTCTTGTCTCTCTTTTGCCAACAAAATCTCTTCTTTTTCTCAAGTATTTAATTTTGCAGGGATGAGTGCTACCAGAGAGGGGATAAACAGCATTGCTGCTTCTGATTTACAAAGACAACTGGTATAGTTACACTAATTATATCAATGTTTGGATTCAGTTTTCATGAAGGTAGTCTTTGTGAACTTAAGCAAATGTATTGATCTTTCTTTTTTTCTTTTTTTTTTTTAAAGATTTATTTTTATTACAAAGTCAGATATACAGAGAGGAGGAGAGACAGAGAGGAAGATCTTCCGTCCGATGTTTCACTCCCCAAGTGAGCCGCAACGGGCTGGTGCTGCAACGATCCGAAGCCGGGAACCTGGAAACTCCTCGGGGTCTCCCACGCGGGTGCAGGGTCCCAATGCACTGGGCCATCCTTGACTCCTTTCCCAGGCCACAAGCAGGGAGCTGGATGGGAAGTGGAGCTGCCGGGATTAGAACCGGTGCCCATATAGGATTCTGGGGCGTTCAAGGCGAGGACTTTAGCCGCTAGGCCACGCCGCTGGGCCCTGTATGATCTTTCTAATTCACTGAGTATTTTTATCCATGTTAGCTGTGGAATTTTACATCTGTCAGACTGACAATATGCGTTTTTCTCCTGGTGTGATTTTTCACCAAGATCCTCTTTTATCATTTTATTTCTGTTATGCTGCCTTCTGCCATTATTTAATAGCATCCATTTTAGAAAAGTTTTTCAGGCACCTCTTTTGTTTTGCTTCTGCTCTTACCACTTTTTTAAAAAAGATTTATTTGCTTTTTATTGGAAAGTGAGGTTTACAGAGAGAAGGAGATACAGAGAGAAAGATCTTCTGTAAGCTGATTCACTCCCCAAGTAGCCACAATGGCTGGAGCTGAGTTGAATAGAAGCCAGGAGCCAGGAGCTTCTTTCGGGTCTCCCACGCAGGTGCAGGATCCCAAGACTTTGGGCCGTCCTCGACTGCTTTCCCAGGCCACAAGCAGGGAGCTGGATGGGAAGTGGAGCTGCCGGGATTAGAACCGGCGTCCATATGTGATCCCGGCGTGTTCAAGGTGAGGACTTTAACTGCTAGGCCATGCCTCCAGGCCTAGATTTTGTATGATGAATGTTTAGGAAAACAAAATTAGGTTCTGGATAAGATTTAAATTTTTTGTTTGTTTGTTTGGGGCCTGGCACAGTAAATTAGTGGCTAGTCTTCGCCTTGCATAATTTTATGCATAGTAAAAGAATATTTCTTAGTTGATAAGAATTATAAAGCAAAAATAATTACTTTTAGTTTGTTTATAAAACAATTTAACTGAGTAATTACAAGGATTGAAAATTTCACTCCAGAAAGTCTTGTAGAGAGACACAGAAATATAAGAACAAACGTGTAAGAAATCCAGCATCTTATTAATAAGATTTTCAGAAACCAAGCAAGCTAAGAATTAGGGAAAGAAATCATCAAATAAATGACACAGGAGAATTTCCCAGAGTGCCATGAAAAACTATACACATTTAGGCATATGTTGTGAAATTTCAGAATACAATGAAGAGCAGAAATATCTAAAATATTCCAAAGGAGAAAAATGAGAGAGAAAGTAATTTACAAAGACCAGTAAACAAATGAGACCTACATCTCACCATTGGTGGTAGGTAGCACTGGATGCCAGAAAGTAAGAAGGAATATAAAATGTGTGTGTGTGTGTGTGTGTGCGTGCACCCAGGTCCCTACAAAAATGTTTGCCAATCACTGCTAAGCCTGCAAAAGTATCTTTTCAAGCAATGAGAAATGTAAAATTTGAAAGTCCCAGAGAGGGTAAATAAATCTGTAATGAACACGAACGGTGCATTCACGCCACTGTTCTTCAAATAACTGAGATGGGACCCATCTGGACTCAGCTGACACCCCAAGGTCAAGGATCCTTGCTGTTGAGGAGTTCAGATCCTACACAAGGAGGACCAGTGTGCAGAGGTGAGAGGGAAAAAGCAGGTGGCAGTCACCGAAAAACAAAGGCCAAGTCCCACTGCTTAAGGAATGTGATGTTCCAGTTCATTCAATCATCTAGCTAATTCTATAGCAATCGACAATGTTGCAGAGTCAGAAATGAACGCCTTCACTGTGCAAAGGTTTCCTGCACAGAAGCTCCCACTGAATTTGCAGGAGTTGGTGTCAGTCTCAACACCCAGTTTTCACCTGAACACGGGCCTCTTTGCTTTCTCAATGCTGTGTTCTGCATTGTCACTGGCCCCCTGCTCTTGGCTCCTTCAAAAGGTTTGTTCCCTTTTTTGTGGCCTCCTGTGGTCCCTCCCAGTCTTGGCTTGCACCCCAGCCCTTCTCTGCTTGCTTCATCCCTGTAAGCCCTTGGAGCTCTGACCAGTATTTGGGCGACTGCCAGCTCCACATCTTGGCCTGACCTGTCACCCATGTTCAGTTTTCTTATCCACACCCACCCTGGCTGCAGCACAGTAACCTATACATAGCAATCCTCTGTCACTTGAAACTCTGCTCTTCCAAAAATGAGCTCAGTCGCTTTACATCCCATAATAGCTGTGCTCGCCAACTCCTTGCAATCCCAGCATCTCAGCCTTCAGGTTTTGCCTGTAACTATCAGGCCATCTTCCTGGATCCCCTGGAAAAATTAATAGTATGTCCTATTTCAATGTTTGTTTACTAAATGGTAGTAGGCAAGCGATGACAGATGGCTGTGGGAATCAGTAGTAAGATCCAGTGGGTAACTTAGGCAAAAGCATTTCAAAAAGTACAGTGTCATGCCAAGAGTAAGATATCAGAGAATGTCTCATAAACATTTAAATATTTTTTGCCTGGGAGGTTATTGTCATGTGCAAGTAGGGCAATAGAGTTTGTCATGCTAAACAGCAAATCAGACTTGTACAGTTCTGTCCCCAGAAAAATGTAGACAGTATTCTAGGTTTTGGAATTGTGAAATACAGTTTTAAAAGAAAATTGTAATCTCTTAGAAACTTCCAACAAAGAAATACATATACCGGCACGCATATTTATGCATGAATATAAAAGCAGATACACACTTTCTAGAATCACCCACCCTCCCTTATTTTACCCCCAATTTTGTTTTTATCAATTGTGGATCAAGATTATTCCAGGACACTGATGACACAATTTGGAGTTGAGATCATTCAAATTGCTAACTGCTACCTGTCCTGGGTGATGGACTCCATCTCTCTGGCCTCTCTGGGTACAAACACTACACACAAGGTCTGTATCCTTCCCACCTTCATGTGAGCAGCTCTAATTAGCTCATCCATTCTTGTGCCCGTGACTCCTGCCATCACCACACCCATCACATATTTTAGACCACACAGGATATTCGAGGACTTATCACAAACCAGATGTTTTGGGTCAGGAGTGGGAACCAGACTTGGCTGTGGGGTAAAGTAGCAATAAGTTGTAAAATCTGTTAACATTTGCATTCTCATACAGAAATTTAAAAGACCACAGAAAATGAGTCCATTTCTCTTCAGTCAGTGTTTTCTCTTTATTCACTCTGCTTCTGGCGTTGATTTTATTAGTAATGCCTCTTTGCCTGTAGGGGGTGCAGGGTGTGTGTGTGTGTGTGTGTGTGTGTGTGTGTGTCTGAGTGTACCCTTATCTATGTAGTTTTCACCTTTGTGGATATAGAGATACTATACAATGCTGACCTGGGATACTCCAGACATGTAACAGGTTATGGCTTTGCCCCATTTCCCATTTTTATGGAAAAGGTATGAGCACTCCTTTAAGCACCATTTCTCCAGCACTTCCATGTCTGGGATCTCTTTGCTTGCAGGCTTCATGGCACAGCACCTGAACCCTCACCCAAACCTTCCACTTCCACCTCCTTGATAGCAGTTGATTTCCCTGATTAGCACTTTGCTAAACTACTTAGTCATTTCTAATCTTCAAATTGCCAGATCCAGGAAACTTTTTAGTAAGCATTTTACTTAATCTCTAGATGTCATTCTAGCAATTCTATATGTATACACCTCTTCTGTGGTTCCTTTTTTTTGATCATTTTTCAGTTGCCTTTCTTCTGTCCTTTCAACTGAATTGCTCACATTTTGTACTTAGATATTTTATCTCTCATTGTATGTTATGTCTTGAAGCTAATTCATCCATTCACTCAAACTCAACCATAACTGACTGGGGAAGCAAGATTCCTGAATTCATTAATAAGTTTTACCTACCTCTACAGCATTAAATGAGTTGTCAGAGGGACCCCGTGGAGTTGTTGCTATTACAAGTTTACACTGATTGTAAAATGCTTCTCTGTGTGTTGTGTGGGCTCCTCTTTGCATATACTCTTTCAAATTGTGACCCACTGACTTGTAGACATATCTCAGGCATTCTAATCTAAGTCCTGGCATAAAGCACTTGCTTTTTTCTTTTACCCTTAAGCAATCTTTGCAATCAAGCTTCTAGAGCTGAACTGTGTGACCTGAACACAATTAGATACTCCTACATCTATCACCCAATTCATGTGTCAGAATCCTAATTCTCCAATGTATGAAGAAATGGGGCTTTTGGGGGTGCTTAGGGCTGGAGGACTGATTCTTCATGAATAGGATTAATGGCTCTTTAGAAAAACAGGTAATCTGACAGCACCTCCATCTTGGATTTGCACCCTCCAGGACTACGAGAAATAAATGTCTGCTGAAACCACTCAGTCAGTCAGTGATAATTTGTTATGGCAGTTTGAACTAACATTGTTCTCTCTGACTGATAAAGGACAAAATAAACTCTAAGGTCAGGCCCTGTTCGGTGCTTAAACACAAACAGAAAAGCTTTATTTTCATTTTTACAGGTACGGGTTATAAGCGCTGTATGTAATACCACTTGTTTAGTTATAGTCCTTTACAAATAAATGCATAGTCCAGAAATTAAAGTGAGAACTGTGTGCCTATAAAACTGTGAAAACTGTTTTCATGAATGCCTTATAGGCAGAGTCCAAATGGCTATATTTCTTATACTTTATATTAACTCTTATGAAATATTGTTCTACAAAGTTCTAAGTATACCTAAATGGCAGCAGTACAGCTATTATAGTGGTAACAGCAGATAATTTACTAAGTGTTCATTATGTGTCAGGCACTTTGGTAAGCATTTTAGGTAATTATTTGATCTTCACAAGAGCTCTGTAAGATGAAGTTATTAACTTCTTTTATGCATAAAAAACCTAAGGCTCAGATGTGCTAAGTAAGCTGCACATAATCACAGAAAAGAGTATAATTCATGTTCGGAATATAAAATGCTTTAGAAAGCACATTACACATTTCTTGTTTAAGTTAGTGTAGTGTTTTGAGTGTTTTGTCCATCAAATCATACAGTTTTACATATATTTGTGGAACAAAAAAGGGACCTATTAAATCCCCTTTTTAAAGAAATAAACAACGGGCAATCATAAATGATAGTTTAAAATTATTATATTTTAACTTTAGTTTTAATACTTTGACAAAAGAAATTTGTAAAATCATTTATGTTAAAACTTTAGCATATCATTTTCAATTTTGTCCTATAAGGCTGGATTATTAGGTACTCCAGCATCAATATTTTTTAATTTTAAAATTTATTTGAAAAACAGAAAAGTAGAGTTACCAAGAGAGGAGGCAATACTCTGGTTTCTCTTCAGATCGTATAAGTCTTTCGCCTTTTACCAAGAGAGGAGGCAAAATAAAGAAAGGGAGATCTTCCATCTGCTAATTAACTCCCGGGGGCCGCAATGCCCAGGTTGAAGCCAGGGGCCGGAAGTCTCTGCCTGATCTTCCACAGAGGTGCAGAGGCTCAAGCATTTGGGCCACCCTCCCCCGCTTCCCCAGGAACATTTGCAAGGAGTTGGGCTGGAAGTAAAGCAGTCAGGATTTGAACCAGTGTCCATACAGAATGCCAGTGTCTCAGGCAGAGGTCTAGCCTATTACACAATGCATCAGCATTTAATAAACTATAAGTAAAATAATTATATGCCATATGAAGATACTTAAATATGGCTGATGATATGAACTGTAGAAATATTCACTCAATCAACAAACATCTTAGAAGCTTATTATTATGGCTTCCAGATTCAGCTCTTAAAATGTTAATAAAATGTCATCACTCCCAACTTTACAAGTTGTTCAAACTGAAAACCAGTGATTTAGAAATTAGTTGCAAGGCATACAAACACCCTGAAATGTGGAGTTTAAGTGAACTCAGAAAGTCAGTCGTGACCTGCTTAGCTCTAGCCAACGTAACTAGAGCCATAAACTAATAAAATTCCTCAAATGGCTATTCTGATCATTCCTGGAGGCTGAGTAAGGACTGCTAGGACAACCAACCATGAAACTAAATAGCGGGCCTGGCGGCGTAGCCTAGCAGCTTAAGGGCCTTGCCTTGAAAGCACCGGGATCCCATGTGGGCGCCAGTTCTGGTCCCAGCGGCTCTGCTTCCCATCCAGCTCCCTGCTTGTGGCCTGGGAAAGTGGTCAAGGATGGCCCAAAGCCTTGGGACTCTACACCCATGTGGGAGAGCTGGAGAAGTTCCTGGATCCTGGCTTCGGACCAGCATAGCACTGGCCGTTTTGTGCTCACTTGGGTAGTGAATCATTGGACGGGGGATCTTTCTGTCTCTCCTCCTCTCTGTGTATCGGACTTTCCAGTAAAAATAAATAAATCTTTTATATATTAAAAAAAAACCTAAATAGCAGCGTGAACCTCTTCTATCAATTCTGTTTGGAACTCAGGTAGTGCAGAGGAACAAACTGAAAGTACACTTCGTTCTAATTCCAGGTGAACCCTTCATTAGTCAGAGGACTTTCAGCATCTGATTCAATGGGTCTTTGTGTTTCCTATCTGGCAGAACAGAGATGATACCGGTTTTACCACTTTCCTGGCTTTAATGAAAATTCATTTCTTCTTAAAACATCTGAGTGTCTAATTGTGTGCCACATATTCATCTGAAGTATGGCTAAGTAAAACAAACTCCTCAGCTTTATGAAGCTTACATTTCAAATATGGGAGTGAATACAAAAGGAATTCAAAAAGTTCATGGAAAATGGAGTTAAAAGTTAAGTTTATTTTGGTGCCCAAATGTTTGAAACCCATGCAGAGTATTTTTTTAAATATGCATTTTTCATGAGCTCTTTAAAAATGATAGGTGGTAACGGTAGGGGAGAAGCTGGAGAGAGGCTCGCATAACTTTACATCAAGTGATAAGTGAAGGCTCTCTAGTAAGGTTTTAAAAAATACTGGAATAAAGTGAGTCACTGAGGCGCCTCTTGCCAAAAGACACACAAGAGCAAAGACCTTGATGCTGGAGGTACACCTGGTATGACTGAGGAGTGAGATCAGTGTAGCTGGTCAGAGGAGGTGGGGAGAGGATGGCAGCAGGTCTATGAGATGGAGCTGGAGGTGCGCACCAGGTATGTGAACAGTTTGGCTCTCACAGGAAGGCAGGTTGCAAGTCACTTGGAGGGATGGGATCTCACATTTTAACAGGATCGCTATGACTACTGTGCAAAGACAGTATGTAACAAGGGGTCAAAGGTGATGAATAGGATGAATAATGCAGTGCCAATTACAGGAAGGCACACAGCATAGGTTAGCTTAAGGATTGTCCCACAGGAGAGTACCTAAGTTCAATGAAGGCATAAGTAACTGGATCTTTGCCACCTAAGGGGAAGGTCTGGATTGAGTTGCCCACTAAGAGCTTCAGCACCTGGCCAGCCTAGCTGATGTAGGCATGTGCGGATTGAACCAATATATAGGAGCTCTGACTGATACATAATTTTTTAAAAAGAAAAAAGGCTAACATAGACCTGAGTATCAGTTTCCAAGTGGTACATAGTTTGGATCTAGATATATTTTGGAGTAAGAAGCCAACAGGATTTTCTGTTAAATCACTAGTAATATGACTTTAGGCCAAAGGAAACATAACAAAGCAGTTATCAGTGTAAGTAAGCTTGCTCTAAAATTTAAAGATCCTTAATATGTGACAATATTAATTAGCTCATTTTCTGTGAGAGGCCAGATATTTCAATATATTAAAAAGCTCATTCTGTTTTACTAAAGTATGAGCTATTTCATGATTTTTCACCCATATTATCTTCTTCATTACTCAGGTCAGTTTACAACACTGGAAATTTTCTATCAGAAAAGATTTTATTATAAGAAACAAAGACATCAGGTAAAAATGCAAAAAATTGTGCAATTATGGTAAAATGTTGAGAAACCTACACATATGCCCCCATAGGCCTACAGTACTTACTACATACCTGAGCACTGAACAATGAATGCCATGTTAAACTTTTTTTATATAGGGAATTTCTTTCCTTGCAGATCACAACCACTTTTTATTTTTTCCACCAAAATCAGTTTTAACCTTGAGCATCAACTTTGTGGGAAAACAAAAAAACAAGGATAGAAGATAGAAGAATATAATTTCTACTTTCCTATAATATAGTTATAACAAGTCCAGTTTTCCAAGTGTAAAAATGTACAGGAAAGTGCTACATACATTCTTCAAATGCAAAAACAAAGTTAAGGTGAAATTGACATATGTTAGCTTACATTTTTATTCTGTGGTTCCCATTGTGCCTTTTGCTTATACTTATACTATGAAAATGTACCTTAATATCCAAACATAAACCCACACATACCACTAATATTAATCTTCTAGGACTTCTTTTGAAACCATTTAAAAAGTGGCAAAATATCCCAGCTATAGAATGTAAACAAAATTCTCATACAAAATTCTCTATATATTCTACTCCTGTAGTAAATCCTAAGCCTTGGCCTTAATACACTCTACTTAGATTATACCTTTGATATAAATTGTTATAGCAAAAGGATGAACTGTTATGCAGATCAACAGAATAAATCGACTGCAGAATTCACCACAGCATGTTGTTCTTATACACCATACAAGCACATGTACATTGCTAACCCAATGTTCTATGTCATGTCTTCAAGTAATACAATTTTCTAAATGCAGAAGATTGTCAAAAAGCGGCAGGAAAGCTGATATTCAACAAAGCTTTCAAAAATAAATTACACAAACATTTCTTGTAAAAACTGGTTGTTTTTTTTCTCTCCCCTCAACAATGCAAAACTATAAAGAATGATTCAAAACCTCACACAAATAACCTCAAACAACATGAAGATAACAAGAACAGGATAAACATGAGGGAAAACTGGAGAGGCAACCATCTTGGTTAACAAAGTTTATACAGAGATCACAAGATACACTGTCAAGGCCAATATGAAAAAAATCACATATCTAGCGTTCTAAGACTGGATTTTAAACTTAATTCTATAGATGCTGTCCACTTTAACTTCTGCTTCAGAAAACATTCCCTACTTATAGAGGTCTATGTAAAGCAATTTGGAAAGTTTCTGAAAAAACGAGGTATGTGATGCAAAGAGGCAATGTTTCAAATTTGTTTCACAGTATCACATTACAATTTGTGCAAGATCTTTTCCTTTCTTAATATAAACCATGCCAGTATGCATTCTTTAAGAAAACGTGTCCCAGCTGAGGATAGATTCTGGGTTACACTCACATCCTTTATCAATTCTAAGCATAGTTAAAAAAAACAAAAAGTTAGTGATCTGATGTGTATACAAAGATACACAAATGAGTTTGTCCTTCATGTTAATATTCCTGACATAGAAATTCATCTGTTACTTTCCTCTTTTCCTTTTCTGTCACTTTCCATTTAGAACAAGGATTTTAAGAAGAAACTATTCACTATTTAGTGGAAATTAAAAAAAAAAAAGGTTTTAACTATGAGACTCACAAACCATTAAATTAGACCATTGCTGGAGGTTTATGTTTCTGAAAAACAGACCTTTCAAAGTAGGTGTAAAACTTCACATTATGCTCTATGCAGAAGAGAAATAAGTTACCTTTCATTGTACCGATATGGTGGGACCGGCAGACAATGGAAAATGAAGCTGGGCATGGCCCGTGTTAGTGCAAACTGTGTTTAATGTTGTTCTTATTCTGAGTCCAGTTACCAATAATTGGCCCTATCTTACTATCACGTAAGTAGAGAATCTTGTGAAATCACAAGAGTTCAATAGCTTAATTAGTATATCCATGGAACTAATGTATCAATTTGAAAGATAATCATAGGCTCAGACCATTGGAATCTATCTAGCTATACATATGGATTAGCTATACTAGCACCAGCCACCTGTGAATTCAAGCCCTTTTCAGGATTTTAAAAGGTCAGACAGTGTTAGCACTTGAAAAAGTGATCGACAGAAAACTGCCTCTCTAAAACTTAAAGCTACATGAGAAATATGAAACAATCATACTAAATACTTTGAGACTAACGTGTTTTCTACTCGAATAACTGAACACATTTAAATTGCAATGCACTTGAAAACAGTACACAAAAATATATATATGTAAATACATGTATAAATATTCAGAATGAGGATCTAAGTTAGTATTTCTCTGTTAGAGAGATCACAGCTAAAGTCAAGTCCTAGTGATATTGCCTCAGATTGTTACCCGTATTTATAATAAGAATCCATGTCAAACTAGTTTTGATGTAATCAATGACACTCCAACTGCTCTTCTAAGTGTGCATAGTTGTCTTAAATTGGATGGTCTCTCAAATCACTGTTTGCCACAGAAATCAAAAATGATGTAATTACTTTTCATGCCTGGAAAAAAAAAAGCTGATAATTGCACTTTGTTACCTTTCCTTACTGAAATGAAAACCTCACAAGAATGAATGTAAATCTACCTACACCGTAATCTTAAAGAGCACCCATTTCTTCCTTAATCATTGACAGCACTTCTTAAGACAAGGCTCCTAAGTACAAGATGCCAGTGAAACACTAAGGCCTGCTACTCTTTAAAGTACTTTCTGAAGACACTGAGGGTACAGTTTAGCGACAGCACATTCGAAATGCCGGCCGAGGTCCCAGAGCCGATCTGGAGTCTCATACACCTTCAGCCATTCGTCAGCAATGTCATCATACTGATAAAGTGAATTTTTTCTGCTGGTTCTAAAGACATGCTCTTCAACGGTCACTTGAGTAGCTCGAACAAATAGGTGGAGTTTGTTCTGGAAAAGTACCAGCTTAAGGTATGGATTTATAGACTGATCACATGGGAAGTCTTTCTTACGAGTCCATGTATTTAGCTCAATATCATAGGCTTCTACAGTAAACACACGCTGATGATTTCCACAGGTTCCAGCTATGTAGTAGATGGAGTTCTTGTATACAGCTGCTAAGCCCTGGATTCTAGGCACAGTCATGGGAGTTAAAAAACCCCAGTAGTCTTTTTGAGGCTCATAGAAGAGGAAAAATTCTCCTAAAAAAAATGATAAACAAAAAAGTAAGATATTTGTTTTTTTTGCAATATGTTGATAATTCTAAAACCAAAGACTAAAGAGCATAATTCTTCAAATAGTTCACTTCTAAAATAAACACAGTATAAAGACAGTATCATGGTCAACCTGAATTGACACGTTCATAACAGGGAGGTATGTAGGAGGAGTACTCCAGCTTGATTCCATTTGTTCTAACCAATTAGGAAACTTTATGTTAAGCCGGCTCCAAAACAAGCATTATTACTAAGTGATAAGCCAGCAGGGATTTCTGTGGCTATGAGAAGACAACACATGGAGTTGTTCATTCAAATGGATCGTGGCTGTATTTAGTTGATGTGACTACAATGCACAGACAGAGGTTCTACAGGATAAAACATGGCTTTGATAAAATAGTAAACCGGGTTTCTGGAATGGACTTTGAATCAGTTTCTATGCTACACTGACAATAAAATGGTACACTGAGTCTTATTACCATAAAAAGAAACTTAAAAAACTTCATGGAACAATGAAATTAAAAGGTTATTTGGGTGCAAGGAAGTTTTTAGGAGGCATGCATAGCTTTTTCGTAACACATTTTGCAAGGACTTTAATGTATGGATTTCAAACATTTTTGCACAAAAATAGCTGCTTATCTTTTAATTCCATTTCCCCTCATATGAAAAAAACAGCTAAAAGAAAGCAATGAATTACAGCTTTTGTAATAAAACTGTGAAGCCTTCATGAACAATTTTTTTATCCTTCTATAGCCAGATAGTAGAACAAAAACTTGCAACTATCAGGTTTATTTATGTAAAGAAACTTTGTTTAGATTAGAAATACTTAATTCTACACTGAGCTGCCCCTTGAAAACAGTTACAAACTAGGGCTATTCCTATTTACAAATTCAAATGTGTATTTAAAAATAGTGTTGCTTTAGAGGTGCGTGTTGTAGTGCAGGGGTTTAGGTTTCCACTTGGGATGCTGGTATTCCATATAGGAGTGCCAATTCTAGCCTGGGAGGCATTGGAAAACAGCCCAAGTATTTGGGTTCCTGCCACCCATGTGGGAGACCATGATGAACTCTGCTGGCTGTTGGGTTTGACCTGTCTCAGCCTTGGCTGTCACGGGCATTTTGGGAGTAAACACGCAAATGGAGTAAACCACCCTCTGACTCTTGCATGTTGGGCACTACCCAGCTGGCTGTAAGGCCAGAGCCTTGCTGATAGCTAGGGCCGGGCCAGGTTGAACTTGGGCACTTCAGCCAGGTGTACCACATGAGCAGCAGGGCCCAAACACGTGGGCCATTTTCTGGTGTTTTTCTCAGGCCATTAGCAGGGAGCTGGTTGAGAAATGGAGCACTGAACACAAGTCGGTGCCCATGATAGATGGCAGCATCACAGATGGCATCCTTATCTGTGACACCTCAACGCTGACCCCTCTACAAATTTCTATGGAAAGTAAAGATGACACATCAAAAAAGCAGACTTTTAAAATATAAAGTTCTTTTTACAAACTAAAACTAATGATAATCAATTAAAAAATCCTTTAGGAAATCAGAATTTTCTTATATAAAGCATAATAACCTCAGACTTGATGGTCATCCCAGTTCAGGAATTCATATCATTCATTGGTATTTTGTTTTAGTATCTGCATTAACACTTGGATTTTACATTCCACGTGGGAGTGTTAAAATTAAATCCACCTCTACCAACTAACTGGTTAGCCAATAAGACATATACAGGGAAAGGATATATCCTTCAATATAATGAAACTATCTAAACATACTGAATGGATTATAAGTTGATTTTTATTTCCCATTTTTGGACCAGACCAACACCCAAATTGTTCCACACTCTAACCAAATAGAAGACTGCTCTTCTTGCCTAACGTTAAAAATATGGGCTCCTGCATTCATAGGAAATTTTAAGTCAAAGGATTAAAGCAAAGAATATAATTTTTAAAATGACAAATTTGGGTGGGAGTTTTAAAAGCATGTCTATCTTCATAGAAGCTTCCTTTTTTACCTTGTTTTACTAAAGTAGCACTTTGAGGAAAAAATATATATAACTGATTAAGAAAAATAAGAGGAATGATGTCCATATTATCTGCACTGTATTCAACATTCAAGTCATTAAATTCTATAACATATTGTTTACACAGGTGAGGATCTGGGGTGAATGTCATATGTACCATCAGGCAGTCACTTAGTTCCATTGTTTCTTTCCCAGAGTACTGATCCTACAGTTTTGTTTGTTTGTTTTTTTTTTAAGCTAAGGATATTAGATAGTCCTCGTTTATAATGGTAAAGGTAAGAAAAAGGTGATATCAGGATTTTCTGTTATGGCTGGTTATGTGAAAGAAACCAAGAAACCATGTCAACTACAGTGAAGATGAAGTTGAACTCCTTGGAAACTAATAGTATAACTTTGGGTTAATGCTCTGTTCTTCTTTTAAGCTTATAAGTTCTATTAAAAAAAAAAAAGCAGGTGTTGCATCTCTTCTTGATTATACATATATTTCTGAAGAGCAGAAATAGCCATGTACCAACTGTGCATTACTGATTGGTTTTGAAAAAGTGCTCTGAAATTGCTTTTCCCAAATGCCAAACTATACTTACTAAGAGTATTTTCAAAAATATCTATCCTGCATATTAAAACAAGAACATTAAATTCTTATAGGACCATTTACTAAAATTACTCCCTTTTGCAATCACAAAGTTTGTTTTCTTTACAGATTCTATATGGAATGGATTGTTTCAACAAACGGTTCATGAGAAGAAAGGCAGAGGTGTTCCTCAACTAACAACTAACACCTGTTCCATCCAGTGCAACAAACCACAACCTGAGTTGCTATCTGCCCCCAAAGAAGTAAGTCATTTAGGCACCTACCCTGTAAAACATAGATCTTATCTTTGTATTCCACAGCAGTATGAAATTCCATTGCAACAGGCATTGCACACACAGTTGTCCAACAATTCTCTCTGCTGTCATAGCACTCCACAGATTTTAGTGAGTTTCTTCCATCACCTTCGTAAACACGACCGCCAATTGCATACATTTTGCCAGAGCAGTACACTAGCTTGCAACCAATTCTGGCTCGCAGTAAGGATGGTTTGGATATCCATCTATTGGTGGAATGGTCATACATCCAGAAATCATTTTCTGCCTTGTGGTCAATAGAAACCTCACTGCTACTTGGCCTGTATCCTCCTGCAATGTAAATATCATTATCTGGTGAGACAAGGATACCAACTTCTCTCAGGTCATTTGGTGGTTTGCATAGTTTAAACACTCTTCCTGTGAGTATATCTAGACAAGGCACTGTTTGCTTCTTCCCTGAGTGTTTGTGGGCAGCATCAAAACATATGATCATCTCAGAAGCAGTCATCCCGAGCCTCTGTGCACAGCCACTGGTGCTGGATGGTCTCTTTTCTGCACCGCTTTTGGCGATAGCCTGTGCAAACTGAGGTGGGATTTTCTCTATAAAGGTATTTTCCATCAGAGGAAAACGAATGCATTTGGCAAAAATTTCTGGAAGTTGTACCTCTCTCTCTTTTTGTTCATGTTCAAACCACCTTATAATGCTTTCATAAACATGCTCTTCACGGTCTACATTTAAGTCATCACTGTCTAGTATGCTTATCAGCTGGTCCTTTGTCAAGTGAAGAAACTCTTGTTCTTTGGTGACACACAGAAACTTCTTACGAATGTATTCTTTTGATCGATCTCCAAGTTCCTGATGTCCATAATGATCGGCAAAGATAAAGACCCCAATACAATTCTGAGGGTCCAAGTGACTGATCATATACTTAGCACACTGGTCTTGGATGGAAGGAATCTGGAAGATGCTAGCTGCAGTGAACAAGGCTTGAACATTCGCCTCTGTCAGCATAATTCTGGAGGTGTAGGCATAGTTCAGGACTAAATCCATTGATTCAGCTTCCACACCAACTATCCTAACTTCTTTTTGAGTAGTTTCTGTAAGGCCGCTAGTGAACATGGATCTAAGAGGAAAACAATAGTATTATATATTTGTTACAAATAATTATTATGACAAATTTTTAAAGTATGAAGTTACCACAAGGACTAGCTTTACTAAAGAAATGCCTGGATACTATGAACAAAGACAAACCTGATAATCTAGCAGAACAATTTAGTGTTGCACTAAAAAACCCTATTCTGAGGTTCAGCCTGCTTCATACCAACTATGAAATAAAAAGGGGGTGGCAGTATAATACTTAAGCATACAGAGAAATATAGTCTAACACAATTTTCTCATGTTCCAGTAGAAATTACAAGGTAACCTGTGCTCAAAATGCAATTCTAGAAACTACACAGGGATTTCAAATATTACACCAAAATAAGCTTATTTCCTAATTCCGTTTTTCTACAAATTCTATGAGATGCCTAGTAAAGATTATTACTGATTATTTAGAGATATTATTCACTGATTATTTAGCAATAACAATTTGGGGCAAACTTTTTTTTAGTGAAAATATGGTACAGATATGGAACTTTGTTGACCAAACATTACACAAAAAATTTGGCTCTTTATGATTTACCTTTTGTTCGTTCATTTTAGGCTACGCTTAAACATAAAAAATCAAATGTTTTTAAAACCGCCCATAAAGCACGGACTGTAGGCACTGTAGTTTTGTTTTCAAAGTCTAGAAAGTTTAATAACTATTTAAGTAAGAAACTGACCAACACTGGTAACAAACCTGATATATTCATGTCCAGACCCCTCCCACTTTAAGTGATGGTATGAAAAATATCCTTAAATAGTTAGATTTCCAGTCACTTTTCAAGTTTCCATCCCTATATAAAATTATTTCTTAAATGTTGTAAAAGACACAATGCATCTACATGTAAATTTTAGAATCACACAGGCTTCCTTTGATGACTGAAAACTTGATCTTCCTAGCTGCTTTTCAATTGTTGTTGAGTCTTTTGACTCACCTAAACAGCTACCAATTAAAAAGAAAAATAAACCCTTCATTACACAGCTATTAACTCCCCAAGGAGAACATTAGCACATATTCCTTTATCCTGGCAATTCCTGACTTAAATAAGTCCAATAACAGGACTGACACTTGGTGAGTTCTGAATTCCAACAGGTCCTGCGTGTGAATTCCACATAAAAGACAGCACTTCCTCACAGGAAATGCTAAGAGGAAAACATTTCTAATAATCACAGAAAACAACAAGATAGTCATGCCAGATTTCCAGCCAGTCTAACTTTTCGCCAGTGATGGAACACTCAGAAAATATTAAGTATAACTTTCTAGATCCCACAAAAGGAAAAACACTAACACAAAAAAACTTGTGTATGATCATTTCTAGGAAGAGTTAAGACGCAAATTCTCATATAGCCAAATATCTTCATGTGAAAGTATATTTCTTATAACTAAAGTTTCCCAACCTTTTGTTTTACTTCCTACTGTAGCATATTTCTTTTAAAGCTTTGTCGTCAAAACTAATTTTAATTCAACATATTTAAGTGACAGCATAAAATTCAGTAAAATAAACACTTTCACTTTGAAGTCTTATTTTTTCTTACTTTTTTTTTTTTGCATCCAATCGTAATATAAAATAATATAGCCTGAAAGGAGATTTTAAAGAGCACTCACTCCAAACCAGTTATTTTCCTCAGAAATATATACAGATAGTGACTAACAAGCCCGGCTCTGGAATCAAATCCAGCCTCTGCCATTTACTAGTCAGAACAATTCAGACAGGTCACTTAACCTCACTGGGCTTCAGGTTATTGATCTCTAAAGTGGGAGTAACTGTACAGAGGCAGGATGGTAAAGATTACTGAAACAACACTAAAGCAAAGGAAGCCTAAAGCTCAGTAAATAAACTGTGACCAATATCCAATGTGGTGTTCCAAAAAAAAAAAAAGAATCACAGAAAATGCACAAGAGCAGACAAGTAGATTTCAAAATCATTCTGCACTAAAATAAACTTATCTTTTAATTCCATTTTTCCATAAACTTTTTGAAGTACACACTTATTTAAAACATAAATGACCCCACCATATTTAACGCACAGACAGCGTAGCTAAATCTTATCAGTAGTTTCCAGTACCAGCTTATAAATATGTAAGTTCTACCCCCAGTCCCACCTCTAGTTCACTGTCTTGTCATGATTAATACTTCGTAGCCCACTGACCTACCCTGGGCAAGTCTAAATGATTCTATCACAAATATCAGTCCAAGTAACTACATTTAAGCCAGTATTCTGAGAAAGAGGAACCAAAACTACACTCTGGAACATCACACTATGTGCTCTCTGAAACGATCAAGTATTTTCAAAAGGAAAACAGTGCCTTTATGGCTGAGAAAATGATTTCACTGTTATTAATGCAGTTTGAAAACGAAAGACCTAAAAAAAGTGATCATTTGAAACAAAATAAACTCTAGTAGGAAAGAAACTGCCTTTTTTCACTGACCTTTTCTTAAAGTACAAAGTTCTTTTTCAAACCTAAACATTTTAAGTTTTACTTCCCAAATTTATGATGAACAAAGATTAATATGATTGCAAACTGTCAACTATATAAAATACATCTGGAAATCTTTGAAACAATCATTGGTTTGGGACTTAAGACCCAGGGAAACTGTATTTCATTCACTGTTATTCTCGTCTATTGAGTCTCACAATTTTAAAACAATCTGTTGAACAGTAGTTAGTTTTAAAGGAAACAGGCTACCAATGTTTACACATCATGAGTAACTTTTTGGAACAAATTACTACATCAGTGCTGTCCAATAAAACTTTCAGTAAAACTGTTCATTAATACTTTAAGTGGAATTGTTGTTTATTAGTCTGCCCAATATGGCATTTACTAACTACATGCGGCCATCCAGCACTTGAAACTTGTATGTTGTACTTAAGGAAATGAGCTTTTTCATTTAATTTAAAATAACTGAAGTGTAAGTAGCCACGTGTGGTTAGTGACTGCCACATTGCACAGTGCTTGTGCAGTTTTCTGGTTATTTGCTCTGCATGAACACAGTTCAGTAAGTTAACAAACCCACTTGATGAACTTTACAAGAATCCTTTCGGGTCGAAAACAAAGGATGATTACAGCTGTTCTCAGGAAAAGAGCTCATCGGTAGCTTTTTAGTGCAGCTCAATGTTAACAATCAAGGGGATTACACCGAAAAGGGCGGGGGACCTGGTGCAGAACTTGTCCACGTTTCTACCGTCGTCATACCTGAAGTAAGGGCTGATTGCAGCAAGAACGTTTCTATGACAGGAAAATGTTTTCCCGTGATCCACTTCCACTATAATGTCTGTCAACTGTCCTTGATCGTACATTGTTTTGAGTTGCTTAAGAATACTGCACGCATGGAAGGGGTCCATGGCATCGCTGGCAGTGTCTGAAGATGGAATCCCATTCGGTGTTGGGGAACACTTACTTAAATCTAGGAAAGAAATTATACAACCAGAGGAAGTTGGAGCCAACCACGGGCGTCGCGGGAAGGTTCGCTGCGCGTAGCCTTGGCTTCTTCCCCCTCCCTCCCACCCCACCCTACCCCACCCCCTCCCGCTACACAAAATCACGTAGATGGACACACACTCGGCGTCGGGAGACCGCGAGTGTGGGGGACGGTGGGAACCGGAGGGCGGCCAGCGAGTCCCGAGGCCCGCCTGCTCCCGCCGGAGCCCCGGCGAGCCCGCTGCCCTGCGCTCGCGGACTGACCGCGCCGGCAGCGCCCGCGGACACCCCGCCGACACCCCGCCGACAGCCGGAGGGCAGCAGCCTCGCGAGGGCACGTCGGAGGAGGATGGCGTCCGCCGCTGCCCCCCTCAGCCGCCTCGCCAACAGGTCGCGGCAACGGGCGGGTACCCAGCCTGCCCATCCCCGTCGGCTCGGACCGCCCACTGCCCTCCACGCCATTCATCCTCCCCTCCCCGGGGTTCCCTCCACCTCTCCATCCTTCTCTCCGGCTCCTCGTCGTGACCGCCTCAACTCGCAGTTTGTGTCTCGCTTCGGCTCGCCTGCCCCTCAACCCTCTTCACACCGCCTTAGCCACATGCGACCCACCTGCCGACGCGGCCATTTCTCGAAGGGACCCTCGCTCTAGCTATTTAAAGAGGAAATGTCATTTCGCTCCTCGAGCTCCCGGGTTCCGGCCCTTCTAAGCTTCCCCTAACCAATGGGGTGGCCTTTGCATCAGGCTCCGCCCCTGATCTTCTAATCCCTGGCGATGATTGGCCAACATGCGGGCACTTGCCCGATGGGAAATGTAGTTTTATCGCCTTCGCTCCCGCGTGGTCCCGGTCGGGCGGAGGACGAAGCCGGGGATCCTTATTGGGTGTTTCGGGCGGAGGTGGCGAGCTGGGAGCCCGCCAGCCTGTGTCCATGGGGAGCGCAACGTCTGCCGGGAGTGGTAGTCTTCTGACAGAAGAGAGCTGTCATTCTGAGGGGCTAAGGGTAGGGTGAGATTCGGAAGTGCGAATTTCCCTGTTGAGGCCTCTCTCAGGCCCTTCCTCTCCCCCACCCCCTAAAGCCTGTACCCTCATTCCCTGAACTTCCTGCCAAGGGCTGGCTTCCGCAGTGAAAGCAAGCTGTACGTGAGGGCTGTGAAGCGGGGAGGGGGGAGGAAATTGAGGTGGGGGGAGGGGAAGTCAGGAGGGCAGTTGTCCAAAAATGCAAAGGAAATCTGACACCCCACCCTGAGGAAAAATATGAAGAGGCCCCAAGGCTGGCCGTCTGGAATGAGTCACCTGTGACACCCAGCTGGAGTAGCATCGGCTTGGCCTGGTGCTCCGTTTTCCACAGATTCACTTGGTTTGGTTACAGGGGCTGCTTTCTCTAGCACAAACGATGCCTGTTTCACTTTTAAGACCATCTAGAACCCTATAGAGGGATTACAGGATGTTTCCCTTCAGCTCGTGGGGAAATCGGGAGTTTGGGATACTAAGTCGCTTGGAATTTCCTTGGAAGAATTATTGGAGAGAGTCGGAGGGTGGACGGAGGGCGATTCCTGATACCCTGGCTTTCCGTTCCCTCCCTGTAGGAATTTAGATAAGACCCTTCCAACACTGGAGCACTTAAATCCTCTATCTGCAACAAGTGAATCATGATCTGTTTTCTATTTGTTTCATGCATTGCTATCTTTTTTGTAGGAAATCAGAAATTATATGGACTAATGTTGTGCATTTCTGGCATCCAACAGGCTACTTGGCACGTTAAAGATGCTTAAAGTTTGTTTAAAAAACAACGGCCAAATTTTGGCAATGCTAAACCTTTGAAATGTAAGGAAGTATTATCAAGGAATAAAGAATTAATGCTGGTGCCTAACTTTGTAACAATGTGAAGATCCAACAGCTGAACTTCTTGATAAATGATCTTGAAACTTAAGTTGTGGTGAAGATACAGAAAATAATGAAAAAACAATCCAGTGTTTCCTGAGTATGCTGATAAAAGGCTCACACAAATTAACGAAAAACATCGTTTCCTTGAGAATGAGGCTTAGGGACATTTACATGAACTAATAATTCCTCTTTGTAGAAACCATGTCTGCACAGTTCTGCATGGACGAAATTGATTTACATTTTGTCATTCATAACCTTAAATTTCCATTTCCATTACCTCAGTTGATTAAAATACTGGTGTTTTTGTTCACAACACCTTTGATGGTACTTTTAAAAATCAATCTTAGGATTGTCAGATTTAACAAATTAATACAGAGCATGAATTCCTGGGACAGACTTAAACTAAGATGCCAATTACTGGTTATATGAAATTGAAATTCAATTGAGTACTGTACTTTATCTGACAGCCTTTGCAAACCTGTTTAATGCGGGAGTTCTGTCAGGCTTATGTAGCCACCAGTAAGCCGTAAGAGAAGTGGCTAGTTTTCTGCCACAATAATAACGCTTAGTACTACATTTGTATTTACCATTATTGGCGAGAAAAAGGAAAAATAACAACAGGAGGTAAAAGAACAATGTAGGATGAATCTAGGTAAAGTATATATAGAAATGTATTGCATTATAATTTAAGTTCTCTTATACATTTAAATATCATTCAAACTTAAGAAAACCAAAATAATTGAAATAAAATAATAAAAACAGCAGAGAAAAATGTTGCCAGGAGAGAATAAAGACAAAATCAGATATGTGTGTATAAGTATTATGATATTGGCAATAAAACACTAGATAGATTCTAACGTTAGAAACTTACATTCTTATTAGAAAATTTAACAAATACCATGAATAACATTTCCTGTAATTAATATGTTTAGAACTCTTAATTATATGGGGCTACTAAAATTCAGAACAGTTTTTAAAATTGACCAATATTCTTTTTCTATAATTCTCACATAATTGACAAACCTGGCAATATTATTTGATTAGTTGAAGAAATAGTTTTGATTCTTGTACTCACAAGGAGTTCTGAGATGGAACACAATGCAAAGAAAAAAAGCTAGTGAAAGCAGAAATAGAAAAAAGTGAAGATTAATAAGGATAAGATTGTTATTTATTTGCCTAAGTAGACTGACTCAATTATACTGGGAAGATGGTGTGATACAGTAAACATGCCATCATTAAATGTGTTTTCAAGTTGGAGCCTTTCAAATTGAGCCAATAGTCCCACAAATATCTCTTCAAAAATATTTGTTAATATTGCAAAGGAAGTTCTGTTTCAGAGCTGATACCAAATTGCCACAGGCTACAGCATTGTTTTTCAAATCGTTCTATTTTCAAATTTAATAAGCTCAAACTGAATCTATTATCAACCTGGAAAGCAGCAACAAATAAGTCCACTTTCTTCTCAGTGTTCTAAGTGCTATCTTGTGCTCTGAAGCAATTTGTTCATGTATTCAGTTTAATGTAAAACTCTAAGGATAAAAATACGAGGAAAAAAGCTTTATTCTTTCAATGTTTATTATATAGTAGCCAAAAGCAAAGAATATTACTATAATTATCATTGACATTTAAATTCTGTCATTCTGTAAGTATGGTTACTTTGCATTTAAACTCTAGCAAAGCTGAGGATTATCAACTCAGTAAACTTGGAAAATGAAAGTTTTCAATAGCCTTATTCTACTTCCACTTGAAGAGAATGACTTGGAGCAGTTATCAGCTGTGCTCAAAGCTGCTGCCAATAACCCCACACAATACAAAAATGATAGCAGTCTAATGAAGAAGGTGTGAAAGCAAATAAAGTTCACTTCTGCAAATCGATTCTGCAGCTTTCCAATTTCCCTGTTCAGTACTGATGGAGGCTGTGAAATTGACCAGAGATATATTAAATGAAAGTAGAGAGTACTTGGCAATACTTTTTAGCAATGATATTATAGTCTGTTTATCCTTCTTAGCCTATTGCTCCGATCTTCTTGATATCCTCAATGTGACATTTTGGCCTCACTGAAGATTTTTTGGGTTAGTTAGTGTTTGGTGTAAAATAACAAGAAAATTGTTCCACTGTAAATGTAATGCAATATCAGATCCATTTTGTATATTATCTGGTTTCTTTCAAATATGAAACTCTAAATACATATTAACATTAAGTGTGCTGATTGGGCACTCCTGGACGTTATTGTATTTTTATTCCCTTTGAGAAGATGTGAAGATTCGACAAGGTAACAACTATAAAACTACATTTTGTGAATCATTGAATTTTAATCACTCAGAAGAATGTTAAAAGCACATTATTTCAGCCTTTAGCTATATGTGAAAAAGAAAACGATTGTGAAAGTTGTAACAAAAATATTCAATTCTTCAAAACCATTTGTTGTTACCTGCACTCTGAATTCTGGGCAGCAATATGAAGAAATGTCCATGATACCAAAAGAGATTGATATAAATATACATACATACACACATAGGAGAGTCCTAACTTTAAAAGCTGATTAGATTATCTATGGCAATAAAATGTTTGCATGTGAAAATCAACGATAAAAATGGGAACTAAAGGCAGACACTAGTGAGCACACAGTACTTCATGCATGGATAAGGATTTCAGAAGAGATGAAGGGATTCTGTTCAGCTGGTATGGGACTCATTTTGTTCATCAAAAACAATGGCGTTTTCTTAATTGTTCACTTTATCTTGGCTTTATGAAGAGGGTAAATCATGAATTCTTTCATACTTTAATATTGATAGAACTTAATTCAGGAGTTAAACATGGGAGATTATTGGTGATATGTTTTATCTGCTTCATTTAATTTCATGTTCTAGTTAAATTTTATAAGAACAAATCTTATTTATAAGAAGACAAACTAGAATTTCATTAACTTGCTCATAGTCATAGGTTGGTCTCTTAACTCCAAAGTTCCCTGGGAATATAACAGATACTGAAAATGAGGTATTATAGGATTTTGTCCCCATTAAACATGTTTAGTTATGTGTCAAACATGAGATCTATTAATATCTGTAAAAGGAAGGTACTATTTAAATTGATTTGAGTTTTTTTTTCTCTAAGGAGAATAAAAGGAAAGATGACAGATTTAGGGCTCATGTATTAAACTATTTAACTTTGTTACACCAAACTGATAATTTTATTTACTTCTTTTTAGGGAAAGACAGATCTTCAATTTGCTGGTTCACCCCTCAAATGGCCTCTGTGCTGGAGCTGGCCCTATCTGAAGCCAGAAGCCAGTAGCTTCTGGGTTCCCTACATGGGTACAGGAGCCTAAGCACTTGGGCCATCTTCTGCTGCTTTCCCAGACACATTAACAACGAGCTGGATCAGAAGTGGAGCAGCCAGAGCACTCAGAGGATGCTGGTACCAAAAATAGCGGCTTTATTTGCTGCATTACTGAACTGGCCCTCAAACTGATCATTTTTAAGGTATAGTATTTGATATCTTTTTCTTCCAATTAAAAAATAAAAATCAAGCATTAAGAGCTAATATCTGTTGAACTGACTATGCTTCACTCTTCTGCAAACTGAATAGTGTACAACATTGGATACTCCTACCAAGACCTTAATATCGTAAAAAAAAAAAAAATCAAATTCAAAATACTTGTTAAAGCTAAAGCCATCAGCATGCTTCTGTTTGAAGATTACCTTAAAGCCCAATGGGGCTAATGACCTTAAGCCCTAATTGTTAGTTCTTTCTAACCCCAGGCATGATCTGACTTTTTCTTTTTTTTCAAAGCTCAAAGAACCAGTAAAAAATTAAATATAGGGAATGTCAGTAGGCGGTAGTCATCGAGTACAGGTATAAGAAGGAAAATTCACAGAGAGTAAGGATCAGGTATTTGGGAAGTACCTTAAACACAATCAAAGGAAAATAAATAGAGGTTAGGCATACTGTGTTTTAATCCTCAAAATAATCATAGAAGACAAATCTATTGATATACTACAATAATTTCAAGCAAATGTATTTTCTGTTCCATTTGTCCCACAGGGTTTTTTTGTTAAGTTTTTATTCTCAGAATTGTTGACAGTTTTGACCAGATAATTCTTGGGGTTGGAGGACCTAGAAGAATCTCCTGGCTCCTGGCTTCAGATTGGCTCAGTTCTGGCCATTTAGAAAACTTGGGGAGTGAATCAGCAGACAGGAGATATTTCTCTCTGTCTCTCCTTCTCTTCGTAAATATAATTTTTCAATAAAAATAAATAAATCTTAAAAAAGAAAGAAAAGCGGATTTTACAGAGGAGAGCTCCAAATTTTCCACCTGCTTGTTCACTCCCCAGTGGCCACAACAGCCACAGTTGAGTCGATACAAAGCCGGGAGCTTCTTCCAGGTCTCCTACGCAGGCAAGCCCCTGCTGCTTTCCTAGGTCATAAGCAGAGAGCTGGATAGGCAGTGGAGCAGCCAGGGCGGGAACCAGTGCCCATGTAGGATATAAGTGCCTTGGGCAGAGGAATAGTCCGAGCTGCTGCCATCTCAGCCCCAGAAGACAAATTTTGGTTCTTGGTTTTTTAAAAAGCTTGTTTCATATTGTAAGCTTCAAGCTTGAGCTTTGCAGAACGAACACTCCAGAATGGAAGACGTGAGGCCTGATGAAAAGATATTTGTGGGCTGTTGCTTGTGATTCACAGTGCAGACCCTGGTGCAGCAGTATGTTCATCTTGATGGCTTGAGAGAATGCACACAGCTTGGGGTCTCAGAAACAGCTTAAGAAAGCTTCCACTATGTTTGGAATGTACTGAATCAATAAATTGTTCATTTTTTTACACCTGTGTTAGCCCACACCCTCCCCCCCTCAGCCAAAGTTTGTAGTGTGAATACAATCCAAACACTTTATTAATTACTCTGCCTCACACAGGTCAAGCAGCAAGCCTCAGCCAAGTTGGAAAGTCTCTTATTTACTAGGTTCCCGTAATCACAGGAGAAATTTAATTGCTATGTGAATTCTTCATCAAAAAAAAAAAATCAGCCCCTTTCACACCTGCTCCTTATGACTAGCGGCCCTTTTTCCGTTCATTCTCTGGCCTGTATTTGTTAAGTAAATGACTTTGTTCTAGAGGAATACAAGCTTATGTCTTTAGAAGCGAAGGCCATGGTCTGTATAACCTGCCATCACATGATCTGGCATAAATAATGGGTCTGAAAGTACCTACACACAGAGGAGTGAAGCAAGCCCAGCAAACTGTTACCCTTTTCACCATTGGAATAGCTGATAGAAAATCAGTGTGCTACTCCTGCAGATTAAAATGTTTTCAAGTTAAAAAGTAAAGAAAGAAAAACCTGAGATTATAGGAAGAAAGAAGTCCTATTAAGTTGGAGCTACTGCAATGAAATGAGAAAATTAGTTTTTAAAGAATATTTTGCATAAATAAAATAGTATTTGGATACAATGGAAAGCAGAATTGGTACTGCTCCTCTCCCCACGGAGTTCTTTCAACCATTTTGATGGATAAATTCCAGATTTGGCCACATAATATCAAGTAGTCTTCACCTTACCAAGAAAAAGGGCATACAGGAGGTGGTGAAAATAAAGGTCTGTTTTTTTAAATGATAATTTAGTCGGAGTTGACTTTGACTTATCAACATTGTGCACGAAATTACTAGACTAGCTGGCCAGAAATTGTACTAAGAGAAAAAGTGTTTGGTGGAAAGGGGGCTTGGTGCGTAGGAGACCTAGCTTTTCACTGTTGCAAATTGTACCTTAGAGACCTCCTTATTGAATACTATGGTAAAATGAAATTGAATCCTCCAAATTCCTATGCTGAAGCCCTAACGTCCCAATGGGATGATTTTTTTAAAAATGAGGCTATCAGGAAATAATTAGGTCTGAATTAAGTCGGTGAAGGTGGGCCTTTGTGATGGGATTCATTCACTTTTTCTACTCCCTTCCCTCACCCCACATGTGACAACGAAACGAGAAAGAAGAATGGCCATCTGGAAATTACAAAGGAAATTCTCAGTGGAACCTGGCCACATTAGCACCTGGACCTCCAGGCTCCAGAACTGTGAAAACAGCAAACAACAAAGCCCACATTTCTGTTGTATGAGCTGAGCAGGCTACACTATTCTGTCATGGCAGCCCAGGCTTTCTAAGACAATTGTGAAATATTTGTTATGAGAGCTGATAGGAACTGCAGAAGAGATGGAGGATGGTGTAAATTACAAGGTTAATACTTCATACATAATGAAGCTAGCTTATGCTGGATTTCCACATGGTGAATAGCTCTGTTTAAAAATTTAAAACACATGCAAATGAGGAGCTATATTAACACAAACTGGTTACAGACTTTTCTTGAACTTGGTCTAGCCCACTTATGTCTGGTCCATGTCCATTTATATAAAAAAAAGCAGTTGTTTTTGTACAGCTTTGTGTGGCTAACATTTAAGGATTGTGACATTTCTGCATCTGGAACACTGATATGATTGTACTGTAAAATTCTGGAAGAGCTGATGTTGAAACCATAGTCCAAGCAGAGGAATCAGAGTTGTTGCATTGTCTGATTTCTTTCAAGGCTTTTTTGCCTTCTTATTTCAGTCAGTTTTCACACAAAAGAGAGCTAAAAATAGAAGCCCACTTACTTGAATAGAATTTCTGTTAAAATATGGAATCTTAAAAAAGGGTTAAATTTTTCATTTGAATTTAGAGCTCACTTTTGCCAGACTTTGGTAAAAGAACAGGCTTCATTTTGGACTGTGCCTGCTGACTGAAAACTTGCATTGTTTTTTTTATATAGTCTCTTTTATTGTAGACTCTATGATTTCCTTTTCTTTAAAAAAAGATTTATTTATTTTTATTTTTATTTTAAGACAGATTTATGGGCCTGGTGTGGTAGCCTCTAGTGGTTAAAGTCCTCACCTTGCATGTGCTGTGATCCCATATGGATGCAGGTTCATATCCCAGCTGCTCCACTTCCCTTCCAGCTCCCTGCTCATTTTTTGGGAAAGCGTTAGAGGACGGTCCAAAGCCTTGGGACCCTGCACCCACACGGGAAATGCAGAAGAGGTTCCGGACTCCTGGCTTCAGACCGGCTGTGCTCCAACTGTTGTGGCCACTTAGGGAGTGAATCAGCAGACGAAAGAGCTTTCTCTCTGTAGCTCCTTCTCTCCATAAATATGACTTTCCAATAAAAAAAAGTAACAAAGTAAATGCTTAAGAAAAAAAGAGCAGAGAGAAGAATCAGAGAGATCTATAAAGACTATATAGATCTATAGGGACTATATAGATTTATAGAGACTATAAAGAAATTTGCTAGAATGCTGTTATCATGTTTTATCATGTTAGGATTATGAGATCATAGATGATTTTTACAAATCATTTTCTCTTTGAATTTATAAATATTATTTTTTACAACAGAAGCTTTAAAAAAGATTTTCTTCTCTCAGACTTATTTGTATTCCCATTTCTCTAATGCAGGGTTACATATATTCCACATATTTGGGATCAATAGAGAACCAAGAGAATCCTCAGAATTGTGAAAAATGATGGGTAGAAGGTACGTCACAGCACACATAAAAGAAGCTCTCACAAGTGTGAAAGTTAGGTAGGCCACATAAGCATCATCTTATGGGTTGTAAATGCTATTTTACTCCTACCTTTGCAGAAACAAATACCTCCGCAAAAATGAACATCCTGGATGGAAATGATTGACAAGCAATGCTGGCACCACATTTGCTTGGGTCCTTAGAGAGCGAAGGAAGAAGTTATTGTGGTGGAAAGAACACCTGCGGAAGAGTTTTACCACAAACAGCTCTGCAACATTCTGCACGTGCCTCAGTCTCTCTGAACTTCTGTCTAAAATGAGGACTATATTATTGCTAATCCCTTTTCCGTTTCTGAAATTCAGTAATTTACTCAACAGATATTCCTTCAGCACCTGCTGCATTTCAGGTACTGTGCTAGGGCCTGATGGAGGTTAAAAGAAAACAAAACCACAACAGGTTGTGGTTTCTGATCTCAAAACAAACATCTGAACCTTACTGGTGGAGAGGACTGCCATAGGGCAACAGTAGGAAGCCTCGGTTTTTAATCCATCTTTACAAATAAGTGCATAAAGCGTGTGTGTGTGTAAAACCATTCTGCTTACTAAGACAGCCAAAAGAAACAGTGCTGTGTGTATTAGTTCTGATACTATATTTCTTTTTTTTAATTATTTATTATTTAACTTCATTAATTACATTGTATTATGTGACACAGTTACATAGATACTTGGGTTCTCCCCACCCCTCCCCAAACCCTCCCACCATGGTGGATTCCTCCACCTTGTTGCATAGCCACAGCTCAAGTTCAGTTGAGATTCCCCCATTACAAGCATATACCAAACATAGAGTCCAGCTTTTTTCTTAAATGAAAATTAGGAGGGAGTGGGTGCTTGGCCTAATGGTTAAAACACTGGCTGAGATACCCACCCCAGAGTACTAGAGTTTCATGCCAGCCGTGGTCCCCTCTTCCAGGTTGCTGCCAGTGCAGACTCGGGCAATCAGCCGGGTTGACTCAAGTGGCTAGATCCCTGACGCGTACCTGGGAGACCTAGAGTCAGTCCGTCTCTCAGCTTGGGCCTGTCCCAGCTCTTGCCATTTTAGGTACTTCATGTATGAATCACTGGCTGGGAGCTCTCAGTCTCTATCTCTTGAAAAAAATAAAAAGAATAATTTTAAAAGTTCCCAAAAGTCCATTAGGTAGATTTAGTATTTACCTGCAAAAATTCATGTCTTAAGGATATAAGAATTGGGGGGTGGGGGAGGGGCTGGTGTGGCACTGGTTTGCAACCTGGCTGCTCTACTTCCAAACCAGCTCCCTGCTGTGACCTGCCAATGGCCTGGGGAAAGCAGCAAAAGATTGCCCAAGCATATGGGCCTCTGCTAAGCTGGATGGGAGTCCTGGAAGAAGCTCCAGGGTCCTGGCTTTGGTTGGCTCAGCCATAGCTGTTATGGCCATCTGAAGAATGACCCAGTAAGTGGAAATCTCTCTTTTTCTCTGTGTCTCCTTTTTTCTCTGCAATGGTTTCAAGTAAGTAAATAATATTTTTAAAATATTTTTAAATTGTTAGGTAGGAATACTTACCTGTGAGGTAAATATTCCATTTCCAGTTTAGATCTTTTATTATGTCTTGGTCTGTCTCTTTCTTGTTTCCATTGCTTACATTTTTATCTACCAAATGGACAGAATGTAATTCTAACATTCTCAGATATCCTTCAAGTAAGAGAGAGACAAAGAAGAATGGTCACAGTGTAACTGAGGCTTCCCACCAGGTGCCAAAACTGAAACCTTCATTCCTTGTTGACATAAAACTAGACTGAGACACCCACTAGTCAAATACCATAATGTAAACTTTGCCAGTTGACAAGTTTAGTACTTTAAGTCAGCCTGTAAGTTTCAAAAATTCTAACACAGTATCCTTCTTTTCATGTATTAATGAGTCCTTCTGTATTTCTAGATGTCCTCTTAATAAAAATAGCTAACACATAGCAGACATTTGCAAATGCCAGGAATTTTGCAAAGTGCCTTCCATACATTGTATGAATTTTAATCCTAACCAAAACACTGAGTAGTGGCAAACCTGAGATTTAACTCCAGATCTGTGTAGCACCGAAGTCCATGCCCCTAAATATGATGGCACCTGGTACGCATTGTCCCATTGCCTATTTAAAATTAATGCCATGATGAAAGTCAATAATTCTCTGTCACTTCACACTCTCAATTGCCTTAACTTTCTGCATCTACTGGTTTCCACTCCTGGACAAGGGCTCCAAAAGACTTCTTTATTTTTATTAGGATTACACACACACACACACACACACACACACACACACACACAGAGTGAGAAAGAAATCTTGTATTTGGTAGTTCAATTCCCAAATGGCCACAACAGTCATAGCTGATCCAGGCTGACACCAGGAGCCAGGAGCCTCCTCTGCATCTCCCACCTGGGTCCAGAGGCCCAAGAACAACCTTCGTTGGCTTCCCAGGATGAGTCATCAGGGAACTGGATCAGAAGATGAGCACCTGAGACTCAAACTGGTATCCACATGGGATGCCAACACTGAAGGAGGCAGCTTAACACACTAAACCACAACACCATCCCTTCAGTCTGTTTCTTACTTCCCAGGATTTGAAGCAGACCTGAGAAGAGCTGTTACACACAAGAACAGATACATGGATAAATGGAGATTTTTAAACAAATTTAAACAAAGCAAGTTTTGGCTAGGAAGGTTATGTGAAGGAAAGTGAATAGTAATACTGATAACGCCAGTAGCAGCTAAAACTGGTGACATCTGGACAGATAACCTGGAGAAAAGTCTCATTAATATTCTCATTGTTTAGATGGAGAAACCAAGGCTCAGAAAGGTGGGGCAAATTGCCCAACCTTCAATAGCTGGTAAGAGGTAAGGCAGAGTTTAGGTCCATTTTCTCTGATCCCACAACATGAACTGTGAACAACATGCCCTAGATACTAAAGAGAGAGCGGGAAATCCTAAGGTGAGCTTGTGAAAACACTAAGTCAATTGGTTTAGCATGACAGTGGTAATAATAGTAATGATCACGACAGCTGTCCTTAAAAAAAAAAAGCTTCCCTTTCCTACATGTTAGTGGTAACACAATAGCTAACATTCACTGAGCACTACATTGAGGAAGCACCATACAAAACTTTTCCTGGGTCAACTATCTCATTTACCTCCCCACAACAATCCTTTTGAAGTAGTACTATTATAATTCTCACTTTTGAAACAGCAAATGCTGTTATAGAGGGGTCGAGTATCTATTGAAGCTTGATTCCTTTAAAATCTCTTCTCCAAGGTTTGCCAGTAAAGAGAAGGTGAGCGTAGCAACAGCATTTGAGCGTGCTACTCTCCTGAGCGTATGCGCCACGTGCACCTGCAATCAAGCTTTCGCGCAGTTTCAGCTGAAATCTCTTCCAGCGCTGAAGTTCACCAGAAAGACGGGCACCATCTCAGGTTTCCCCGGCAGGCTGGGCACCCACTGTAAGTAGGCACCTGGGAGCTTCTTAAGCATCCCCCAGTGTGTTTCTTACTGATTTGGGGGATATGTATACATGTATTTTTTTGGTACATGTGATCTGCTAGACTGTACAGCTAGGCCCTAAACCTCTTCCACGTGGGCTTCATCCTACCAGGCAAAAAAGCTGATTAAAAGTTGGATACCAGTGGTTTCCTTCCCAGCTGCTTTCCCTGCAAAGGCGCTCATGTCAGCCTTAAAGCTTCTCTTTGACACCAAAGAGAAGGCAAAGGTGAGAGCAGTGCAGTCCGCATCAACCAGGTTATCTGTCTGGGAAGCCTGACTTCATAAGGACTCTCCCCTGCCACTGCACTGTTGCTTTGTCGTGCTCTTACAACCGTGTCTGTTCCGCGGGAGAGCAGCCCAGCTGCCTTTGGCAAGGTGAGCTCTTTGTGATACAGGAAAGGTCCACCATTGCCTGCTGCTTTTTAATTCTTTTGAAATTTGGCAATGTCTTCATATTTTGGAAAGTGGGTTTTGATACTCGGATACATGGAGAGATAATGCTAAACTGAGGTGAATGTCAGATGAATGTGTATGCATCCGAGCTGCTTAGATTTGGTTTCAATTTTACGGTCAGCCTGTTGACAGTTTAATGCAAGCTTGTTTAGTAGATGCTTAGCTGTGCTCTGTAGTGGTCTGACATCTCAGAAATTGGTCCTTCAATAATTTAAGCATTAGGATGGACAGAAATAAGGTCTGAAGGGACTAGGGCAATTTTTGAACTGTAAACTTCAGTTTTACCTATTTGTCTTTACTGGACATTTTGGGGAAAATGATGGTAGTCTGTATTTTGGTGGTATTTTGAGGAAAGCAAGGAGAATACAGTTCCTTGTTACTGATGCAGGTAAGTTCTATATGCCGTTTCATTGAGCTTCTGAGCTTTGTACATGTCACTGGAGTTGTGCTTGCTTGTCCTCCGAGCTTTACAAAGGAAATGGTTCCTCTGTAGTATGGTTATGATGATGACTGGTGCATATTTATGCTTAATTTGGAAAACATATCCCAAAATGTTACAAACCTGTTGATACCTAATAGAAACATCAGAAATACTACCTAAATCTCCAGGGGGGAGGGTTGTTTTTGTTTTTTGTTTTTTAATTCATTCCCCAGAGACAATTTTGAACTGGTACAAGTACATTTCTCACTGCAGTCATTTATGTTTAAGTTATTTTTGGAGCTCTCAAATCTGAATTTGTTAGCCCTGAGCTCAGTAAAATGCGATGTCATCTATCTTGATCATCCCATACATTTTGGTAGATTTCATGTGACAATGAAAGACCAGTTGAAGCAAAAAGCTTTGGTGGGTTGTAGAATGCCTAATGTTAACAGAATGTTGTCAAGTGATTCTGTGATATCACATGGCTTTCTGTTGTTTCATGGTGGTGGGGAGAACAGGGAAGAAAATCTTACGAAATTATTGAATCTTGATATTGAAGAAAATTTTTAAAATCACAAACAAATATCTTTAGAAAAGTTAACCTAAAATGCATAACCATTACAGATTCCTAAAGAACCAGTGGCAGTAAATGTTTCAAAAAGAATTCATTCAGGTTATGCTAATTGGTATATAAATGCTTAGAATAAGAAATAGTATTTTATGTCATGGGAAATCTCATCCTACAATCTTACCTCCTATACATATATTGTTTTCCTATCATGTGCATTGTCCTGTACATATGTGAATATTTCTTTGGAAATAACAATTCTGACTTCCAAGTATGTTTAAATAATTTTTGACCTGCAATGTTCAAAGGCTGTGCCTCAGGGTCAGCTGCTCCACTCCCTGTAGCAGAATCCTAATTCCCAGAACCTGGGTCTGTGTTGACTTTCTCGGCCAAGGGGCAGGAGGGCAGCAGATGGACTGAAGGGGGTTAAGCCTGTGGCCTTGGGAGGGGAGGTGCTCAGGTGATCCCAATGCAATCACAATCACCGGAGCCTCCTAAGTGGGAGAGGAAGGACAAAGGGAGCATGAGGAATGGCAGCTTCGCGAGTCAGCCTGGTGGAACTGGCACTGAAATTCAGGGCCGGGACACAGGCCGCCTCGTGCTGGCAGCCCCTGGGAGCCAGAAGAAGAGATTGAGGTGTGATGGTGAGAATAGAAGTGAGCGTGGAACATTTCAGATCCTTTATATTTTCTTCAATCCGAGCCAATGACTATCATCAGATGGCAAATGGTGGTAGGGAGGTGAATTACAATAACCTGTGCTAAGGCCCGGCACCGTGGCCTAGAGGCTCAAGTCCTCACCTTGCATGTGCCAGGATCCCATATGAGCGCCGGTTCTAATCCTGGCAGCCCTGCTTCCCATCCGGCTCTCTGCTTGTGGCCTGGGAAAGCACTTAAGGATGGCCTAAAGCCTTGGGATCCTGTACACACACACACACACACACACACACACACATGCAATTCAGTCATAAGAATGTAGCTGGTGCTAGATTGTGGTAGGTGAGGTCTCTGCCTGTGGCACTAGAATTCCATGTGGACACAGGTTCATATCCTGCAAACAGGATTCTCTGGCTCCTTGGCCTCCCGCACATATGTGGGAGACCAGCTTTGGACCAGCTCAGCTTTGGCCATGGTGGCCATTTGGGGAACAAATGAGTGGTTGGACTATCTCTGTTTTTCCTCTCTGTAACTCTGCTTTTCATATAAAAATAAATATTTGCATAAAAATTTCTCATGACTGAACATATCAAAATACGTTTGTATTGAAAGACAAAACTTTGATTTGGGATTTTTGTTTGTTTCATGGGAATGTGCTCATGTGTTTACCACAAATTACAGTGAATTTGCAGTGCAGCTCTAAAGAGACATTCCACAAATCATCATGATAATGATGATGTTTAGTAGATGAGTGGCACTGTGCAATGACATTTCACACACTAGCTCATGTAACCTGCAGTCAATCCTGTTCTTTTCTCCTTGATAGATGAACACTGGTTTTGAGAAAGTACTTGCAGGTAGTTATAAAACTGGGAGATGATGAAATTATACTCACTCAGGACCTTCTGGTTCATAAAGCATTGCTACTCTAACCTTTGTGTGACTAACCTACTTTCATTTTATGATTATCACTTGCTTTTGTCAGATATGTGGACAATGAAACCAGCCATTTGTTGCATCCATGACTAGTTAATTTTGTTGTTTCTTTCCTGAGCACAACCATGTCTATATTCATTTACTGTAGGGAGAATATGGTGATAAAAGATTACAGTTAGTTACTGACTACAAATTGTAATGAAAGAGATTATTATGGAAAAACTAGATGATTAAAGACCTGGTATCACTAATGAAACAGATGAGCATTGTGTATCATATTGTGACAGTCTCAGAAGGACATAGAGTCATTTATGTCAGATGACTATAAAAAGGGTTTTTAACATGGATCTAGTCATGAGGTAACAAATCTGAAATAAGCACCAGTATGCAAAAATAATTGGCTCAGAATCTTCTTCATTCATTTTAATTTCAGGCCAGGCAAACCCTCATGAGAGCACGGTTTCCACTTCTGTAGGTGACTGGAGGCATGGCATCATACATGTATAATGTTTACACTTTAGTAAGTCATTCCTTAAGGGACGTAAAGTTGTATGTTTTTGTTCAGAGTCACAAAGAGACTATTGCTAAAGGACTATCCTATTGTAATAATAGGGAAACAGTGTAAGGGGGATCCCCTATGCCTATGGAACCGTATCATGAAAGACAAAACAAAAAGGACACAAAGGGAAAAGTGATCACAAAGATTGATTTCATTTATTTTGTAGTTAATCTGTTCTTATATTCTCAAAATTTAAAAAACGCAAGAAAATTTAATTAGTTTTTCGAATCTGTAACTCCATCTTCACCTGGTTTTCCTTTCTTTCTGTTCTTTTTGTTGTTGTTGTTGAACTGTGTGGTTAGTATTCACAATTAATTTTAATGAACAGCTGATAATGAAGTCAGTTACATAGGATGGATCAAAACTAGTCATTTTGAGTTCTGTACTGTAAAGAATAAATACCTGAAAACACTGGCCCTGTGATTGTTCAGGCAACAACCTGTGGCCGGGACTAGATAGGTCTCTGAACTTTGGTTAGAAGAGAAGACCTCGGAGCTATGGGTCTGCTCATTACCTTTCTGGTCTTTACTGTTACTTTGTGACCCTGCTTTAGCCCAAGACATGCATAAAATTGTGTTAACTTAGCTATAGAAATGTATGTACTGTCTGTGATGTGTAAGACTGATAAACATGCCACCCTGGCCCCCAGGTTAGGGTTTACCTAGAGAAGGGGGTCTGAGAAGGTGTTAGGGTGCTGATGTAGTTTCACAGCAAGGAGTGGCCCTTTTCTTTCCCCATCAGCTTTGCCTCCTGTTGGGCCCACAGGAGAGAAAAAAATGGAAACATTTGTCCCACCCACCTTCCTCCATACCTTGACCCTCCCCATCCTAATCAGAAATCCACATGGGTGTACATTTCTCTCAACTATGTAAACAATATTAAAAATTTTGAAAGACACCACTTGGGATGCCTATAGCTCAGAAAATTTGGTAGAACACATCTGGTTGTGTGATTTATTACTTTAACCATTGTTAGAATAAAAAGATATGTAATGCAATTTTTAAAGTTTTCTAGAATACTAGAAATAAGTCCGGTGGTCCCCAGACCTAGCATATTTCAGAACCCTATGAAGGAGATTCAGGCCTCTTTGAGATAGAAAATAAAGCTGTTCCTCCACTTCTTAGTGAAGCAGACATTCCCAGGTGTTTTATTGGCACTAAACAACCAGAAGAAACAAGGAAACAAAGAATGTAGACTCTGTTTCTCCCATACATCCCCATGCCCTGCCTTAGAGCCACCCCCCATATTCAATTATAAAGTGCACCCAGGTCTTTGATACGGACTAGAATCAGGATATTAAATCTCTTGAATTTCTCCAGGAATGTAACAAGAAAATTAGTCTAAGTTTTTTTTTTAAGTTTCTAAGGTTACGGTATTATTTTGAAGTTATCAAGTTGTATCTATTTCTCTCCATCTTCAGTGGAATTTTAGATACAAATCAATCCTAGCACTATTCCAAAGAAAGTCCTACAATGAACTGTAATAAATTAAAATGCCCAGTGTTAAGTCTATATGATTTAATTAACTACCATTACTACCTGAAGAGATGTAACAAGTATGGTCATTGTTTTGTCACTTGTGAGATTTTTATTTAATGTCGTAAAATATAATTAAAATTAAAGCCCTAAAGGAATTTTAATATGTGTAAAACCTTCTAATGAAGATTAACTTTTATTCTATCAAAAAGTTGACTAATCAAAAAGCTTTTAGTCTTTAAAGATACTGATAATTTCTTTAATTGAATTAGGTTTGTTCAAATATGTATTAATTACATAGACCTAAATAATTTTAATTCCATAAACTTGTTTTCTTACACCAGAGAAAACAGCTCAGAACTGCATATGCTTTATGCTTTCCTTTCTATGTATTTTGTTATTTTGAAGAGAAAAATCTAGTTATCCCTAAAGCAATGAAAACATTAGTCCTTTTTTAAAAATTCTTTTTATCATACGGAAATTGGATGAACATTGAAACAACCAGGAAATTGATAACACAATTCAATATATACTATTTTCAATATACATAACTTTTTCACTAAATTAGAAATTCATTCTAACTTTAGCTTTCAAGTAAATTATTTTTTATTAAATAACTTCTTGAATTTAATAGAGGAAAAGAACATTTCAACTACCAAATCTGTTATTTGGTTTTACATTAATGAAAAGTAAAGCAAAGGCAATGATTTGATTGACCGGTCTTTCCCATACATTATCCATTATCCCAATTTATCTTCAGAAGAATACTTTCTGGGATATATTACAATTCTTGCTTATTTTTATTTTTTTTAAAATTCCGTGGAGAACAGAGTTGGCGGAATAGGATGTGGACAGGTTTAAACAGAGAAGCATTAGCCAGGGCGGAGCGGAGAGGGCACGATGTGAGGAACGGGAGGACAGGCCGATGGCAGAGGGGCACCTGGAGCCCGAGGGCTGGGGGAGGCAGTGCAGACAGCAGGGCGGGGTCGCAGTGACCGGATGCCCTGGCTTCGGTCAGTGATGAGAGGCCACGTTAGGCGATCCGAGCTCTGCTGGCAGCCGGGTGGGGAGTGTACCAGGGACTCAGAACTGCCCGTCCTGCGGGCTAGTTTAATCCGACCCTGAGCAAAAGCGGAGTGGCAGAGCCCAAGCAGTCGGTACAGAAACAAGATAGATTTCACGGCCCAGAACCACGCGGAGTGCCACGTCAGCGCCATTTTGTACGCAGAGGAAAACACTGGGGCTGGGAGGGGCTGAAGGAAGAACAAACTGCGCATGTGCTAGGTCAGGAGTGAGCTCACTTCCGGCACAACGCAGTGTGCTGGTCACACAGGGTAAATGTAGACGTGGCATGCTACAGGTTCCATCCAAAATAGGTCCGGGTGGCCCCCGGACCTAACAACCAACGGGTTCCGGCAAAAAAGAGGAAAGAAAAAAAAATTCTGCCACCGCGTCGTACGATTTAAGACCGGAACTCCATTTGCATATCCCGTTAAATGGCAAGTTCATTTCACCAGTCTGCATATGAATAATATATTTTCATATAAATATTGCTTTCTAGCTGATTGTTATTAGACTAAAAACTCTGAGAATAAAGATGAACTTGTTTATTTCTGTGTTCTCTGAGTACATTTCCCCAGTGTTCAAAACCGCGAGATTCTTCAATCCAGTGATACCATGAACCAGAAACATAAACTTTTCCCCTTCTGTGTTTTCATACTTGGTTTTTGGCCACCACAAAGGATAACGGTAGAAGTATACAGTTCAAGGCTGATTTTAGTGAATAACTGAAAGATGCAACCATTTCCCTTTTAGATGCATGATTCTAAATGCTGGGGGGGGGGGGGTGGGAATGAAGCGTGTTACAGTGTCTCCTGTTAAAATGGGTTATAAAGAACATGTTTTTGGCAGTCCGTGGCATGTCAGGAATGCCCGGACGGCGGCAGCCGGGCTCGGAGCGGGGTGGGGCGGCGGCCAGCATCATGGCGGGCGGCGGTGCCCAGCGCCCGCGTGGCCGCGGCTGCCTCAGTGCGACCACAGAGAAGGCTGCTCGCCGGCTCCACGCCTTCCAGTTCAGGGCAGAGATGTCCGGCCGCAGCCTCGTGACCCAGGAATCCGAACACATTTATTCACCCTCGGTTGTGTCCTTCCCGACCCGTTGGGAAGTAGAAATCGCCAGGGAATCCCTGGCTCCAGATGCCGAACCCCACTAAGAAGCAACTGGGAAAGAAGCTGGTCGTGAAGGGCGCCATGCTGGCGGTCCGCTGGACGGCTAGAGATCCTCGCCCCCCTCCAAGTGTCCGAAATCCACTTCGTGGAGCAGCTTTCCCTACTGGTGCGAACCCTGTGCCCCCCCCACCCCGGCTTCTCGCTGAGACAGATGATGTAAAGGCGCCCAGTTCTTACCTTGTGCCCTCCAAATAATGATCTTGCCGGAGGGTGTTCAAGCCCAAGGCTGCTGGACGTCCTGGCGTTTATTTAGATCAGCGCCACTCGCTCAGGATCCACTCCTTTTGTTTACTGTTTAAATGTTTGCTGTCATCGAGAATAAAACTGCTGTTCTCCCCCCATGTCTCCCAAAAGAAACGAAAGTGTTTTGAGTCACATTCTGTGCAGATTGAATTTCATCGCAGGAACTCCAAGAAATTTAGAACAGAATGTCTACCTAAAATGTAACAGTAATTGCCTAGTGGTAGTTTTATTTGAATTTCCTTTTGAACTAAATATTCCGTATAGTTTTAGTGAACAAAATCAGCTGGCAGATTTGTCATCCTAAATGTATTTGTTTTAAAATCATTGCATGTACATGAATACCTAAAAGAAAGTGTTTCTTGTATGAAAGTTCTTCAGCTCTCTGGATTAAACACTTTCAGATTTTCCCTCAAATATTACAAGTTTATTCATTTTATGATGGTTAGCTTGGAGACTTTGTCTCTCAAGCAAAAGGTGCTTTTTTTTTGCAGTTGGTTGCTATTAAAAAGAGAAGTCTTAAAATGAATTGATTAAATGTATTCCAGGTTAATATTATCCTCCTGGACTCTGATTAGTTAAGTGTAAAATAACTTTATAAATAATCACTTAGAAGTTCTTTCATAGACAAATCTAGCTTTGAACAATGCTTCTTTTTCTAATGACTGCTTCAGTAAACTTCTGAAATTGATCATTTTGTCCTTCCTGAGGTTTTTTCTTTTTCATGCTTCATATAGAAAAGCCAAGAGTACTGGCTTTTTTTTTTTCAAGATTTATTTATTTTTATTATAAAGTCAGACATACAGAGAGAGGAGGAGAGACAGAGAGGAAGATCTTCCGTCCGATGATTCACTCCCCAAGTGAGCCGCAACGGCTGGTGCTGCAACGATCCGAAGCTGGGAACCAGGAACCTCTTCCGGTCTCCCACGTGGGTGCAGTGTCCCAAGGCATTGGGCCATCCTCGACTGCTTTCCCAGGCCACAAGCAGGGAGCTGGATGGGAAGTGGAGCTGCCGGGATTAGAACCGGCGCCCATATGGGATCCCGGGCGTTCAAGTTGAGGACTTTAGCCTCTAGGCCATGCCGCCGGGCCCGAGTACTGGCTTTTGAATTACTCTGTCCAATCGCTTCTCAGCCTTTTGGCTAAGATCAAGTGAATTGTTATGTCCTTATAATAATTGCTGGTGTGGTGCTTCAGTTTGTCAGTTAGCCTATCACTGCTGTTGTATTTCATGCACACACTCACGGTGAACTGACCGCTTTTGTTGAAACTGACTAGGAGTGGACATTGAACAGCATAGCTGCTAAAATGATTAATTTCAGTTTCTTTTTGCATCTATTAGAACATTGGAAACCATTTTTAGTCTCAACTATGTTCCTTTCTGCTAATTTTTATTATACTGTTATTATGTTGATACGTAGTTATTAATATATTATTATTTATTAAGAATTTACTTTAAGATGTTGTATAACCCCTAAAAATCATTTAAGTCTCTATCTTAGAGTGTTAATGTCTTGGTGACCTTTGATCTTAAATGACTGAGCTTTCATTCACTTTTTTTTTTTTAAAGGACTTACCCTTTGAATTAATTTTGTAAAGATAAGTTATATCTTATGGAGGGCCCTGAGGACTGATTTTGTGTTGTTGTTACATTGTTTAATAATACTATCATTGAGTTTACTATTTGGCGTTTTAGAAAATCTTTTACTGCTAGTATCACCTATAAGTGACGTAGCGCATTATTTGGCATTCTGGGATAGTACAGGGCTAGAGAATTTCTCATCTGGCAAAGCATGCTTTTTTTTTCTTTCCAGCTATATTTAGAGATGTTCACAGGTAGGAGCAGTCCTGTGGTATATCAGGTTAAGCTGCATCCTGCTGTGCCAGCGTCCTGTTTGGATGCTGGTTCCTGTTCCAGCTGCTCTATTTCTGATCCTGTTTCCTGCTATTGTACCTGGGAAAGCTGTGGAGGCTGATTCAAGTGCTTGTGTCCCTGTACCCACATGGTAGACCCGACTGAAACTCCCAGTTCCTGGCTTTAGCCTGGCCCAGTCCTGGACAGTATAGCCTTTTGGAGAATGAATCCGCAATGGATGACTCCCTCTCTGTAACTCTGGCTTTCAAATAATTAAAAAAAAAAACAACAGAGGTGGTGGTGGTGATGGGACAATCTGTAGTTCCAACACAAATTTTTCTTTTTTAAATCAAATATTAATCGAGCTCTTATATTAGACTGTGCAAGAGCTTAAAATTAAAGAGGATTGATACACATTTATCCTGGTTCTCAAAACAACTCATATAATTAGTGATTATAGTCAGACACCAATGCAGGTATCAAGAAGGTCATATAATAAGAACTGTGATAGAAGTATTACAAGTGCTGCTAAGGAAAGAAGGGAAAAAACTGGACCACAGCCATTGAAAATTCAAGAGAGATGAAAATCCAGGCTTTGCTTTATTGCATTAGAATTTTCTACCATGTGGAGAAGGTGAGAAAGAGCATTCAAGTTTGGAGATTTTAAATAATGAAAGGTCTGAGCCTTGGCGATCACACCATGTCAGCAAGACTAGATCCAGCTCTTCTACTTCTCCATTACTCATTGATTCTTACCATTAAGTTCCTTAATGTGCAGGAGTGTCTCAAGTCTGCTTACCAGTTGTGTAGCTTAAATAAGTATATAACAAAACCTGGGCATAGTAGGTAACTCATCATAGTTGTTCATGAATATTGGTTTCTTCTCTTTCTTTGGTGTTCAGAGATGACCTGAACCTCCATGACGTTTGAATATAGACAGATTATTGATGAGGAAGGGCACTAAGTGACCAAAAGTAAAATAGGAAAGATAATCTGGGGATGGGATTGTGAAGGGTCTTCTAAATTGTATTTGTGTTTTTATCTTAATGTCAGTAGAAAATAATGAAGTAGAAAAAAGATTTAATTGTATCTATGGTTAGAACTGGATGTTGAGGAAGACCCAGATTATAAGCACAATATTGAATATTCTTCTAGTCCATCTGGAATCCATTGAATATCGATTTTGGTGCATGAGCCAGAAATCATTAGAAGTAGGTTGCAGCTACTGGGCAGGAGAGAAAGGCTGCGGGTTCTGTGATTTAACGCTCTTTGCTTGGCTAAGATACAAGAATTCCTATTGCCAAAAGGTCTGTAATGCTCTGGAGAAGAAGCGACACTCTTGGCAGTGTCCAGGAATATATCAGGGTTTGTCCCATTCTCTTGGATCTTGAAAGATCATAGTGGCTCTAGAGAGTAAGCTCAATAAGTAAAGCTAGAGCTAGATGTTACTGTAAGAAATTTCCTAAAATGAGACGTTATTATTTGCACTTCAAGTGACATGGCATTTTATATATATGTTCTGAGAGATTAAAAAATGAAATTGTTTTGCCTTGTGCCCTCACCTGCTTTTGCTTGCCATTGTGTATCCCTTTGTGGTCAAGCTTACGGGAAAGTTCTTTCAAACATTCACAGTGTTCTCCAGTAGACACACTGGAACTGGGGTCATTCAAGGATGACTTAGTTAAAGGAACAATTTGTAAACATGGTCGGCAGGAAACCACAAGGAATAGTGTACTCTGTCGGGTACTAAAGCATCCTCAGAAGGGCTGGCATTGTAGCACAGGTGATCAATCCTGTGATGTCAACATCCCATGTCAAAGCACTGTTCCACTTCCGGTGCAGCTCCCTGCTTATGAACCTGGGAAAGCTGTGGAAGCTGACCTTAGTCCATGGACTCCCTGCCACCCATGTGGAATGCTTGCATAGAATTCGAGGCTTCTGGGTTCAGCCTCACCCAGCCCCAACTCTTGTAGCCAACTCCCCCTCTCTTTCTCTCTCCCTCTCACCCTCGCCTCCTTCCCCCTTTCCCCTAGTTCCCCTCTCTCTCTGCCTCCCCCCTTCGTTCCCCCCTCATTCTCTCCCTCTCTAATTCTCTCTGTAACTTGTTTTTCAAAGAAATAAAATCTTTTTCAAAAGCCCTGAGAAACTTGATATATTTTAGAATTATGAAATATTTACTTAAAACTCCTATAAGTTACTAATTTATTGAATATGAATCAGGCAGAATCTGCTTCAAATGTCTATTAAAGACTTTTAAAAAATTATGACATCTCTTTTTTCATGAGTTAAGAATGAAATCAATTTAGTTTAATTGGTTAAATAGTTGTATTGTAATGGAGTTTTTCCTGACAAGAATATGCCTTATGTTTTATTCTAACATTATTTTTCCTTTTGTGTTTGGTTGGGGCAAGCACGGATGAGTAGTAATTTAAAACAATAGCTCATTTAAAAAATTCAAATATAACACTCAAAGACACAATGGGAAATAACTTGAAGCCTTGTTGAAATATTTAAGATAGAGGAAAAGAACAGGCTAATGCTTTTGCTTATTTCTTTTTTCTTGCAATAATCATTTTCTTATTGCAAATCTTACCTGGGAAATTTATGTACCACCCAGCCCCTAGTTTATCTTTTAAAAAAAATGTTTATTTATTTAAAAGGCACAATGAGAGGGGGAGCAGGGCTAGAGAGAAAGAAATGCAGGTGGGAGGTGGTTCTTTCTGCTGGTTTACTCCTTAAAGTTCGTAGAAGTTGGGTCTGGACCAGGTGGAACCTGGGAGCAAGGAATTTCATCTGAGTTTTCCACATGCATGCTAGAGGCCTATTTCCTGTGCTTTTCTAGGCACATTAGCAGGGAGCTGGATGAAAAGCAGAGCACCTAGGACTCAAATGAACACTCTAATATGGGATGTTGCCATTGCAAGCAGCAACTGAACCCAGTGCACAAAAAGGCCAATCTCCCGTAATTGGTTTAAAATCTCCTGTACCTGGTGTTCTCTCTCAGTTCTGCTAAGGTTATTTGCTCTTTGGAATCCCTGTTATTTTGTTTGATTTTCCAATCCTCTTCCCTGGCTGACTTCATCTTTAAGGTTTTGTTTTCAATTGTGCCGTGATTGATTCTGCGGTATCAGCCAGAAGTTCACCCTCAGGAGAGAGTGAAGTAAACAGTACCTTTTGTTTTCCATAATCAAATGGAAGTCACCTCAGATCGTCACATGGTGTATGCCCTTACAGTAAAGGACCTTTTAATTTGCCAAGTGACTGTTTTAGAGAGGAAATTGAAATATAATAGCAATATGGTAAATTGCCTCTGAATGGTTTTTAAATTAATCCTCAGTACATTATTTTGGACCTTTTGACAATACTATTTTTAACATAACTGAAGTCAGAGCTTATAGAGACCCTTACACATATTCATGAGCTAGTTATTTGTAAGAAACAAATTATTTGCTTCCTTTAATCATTTTAATTCTTAATTTCAAATGCTTAATTGAGAGGTAAATGGGAAGATGGAAGAATTACTCCGCTGGTCTTGGTTGTCCTAAAATCTTATCAGATAACATGTAAATTTGGGTTTATAGAAATTAATTAGCTAAATGCTCTTAATAGACCACTATAAAATGAGCCCCTACTGAGACCCAAGCAATGCCAGCCTGACCTTCTGTGTCACGTTGTACCCATTTATCCCAAGGCTGTGAACTCGGAATACGGAATAGCATGTAGCTGTCTCAGTGCTTATTTCAACTAAATGAGAGCCCAGGTTGACTACATGAGAGCCAGTTTTATTTGAGGCTATTTATAGTCTTTAGAATTAGCAGCAGCACCAATAAAAAGCTGACTTATTTTAAAATAAATGCCTGGAAGAATACAAATTAGACTGAAAATATGCTTAAATATGTATCTTATACCTTTTGTTGAAATTTGTGGAAACCAAACTCTGATTTAAGTCAGCATATCATTGAGTTTATTTACATGTATCACAAAAATTTCATACCCACTCATGCGTGACTCTTGAATAATCCAAACTGGAGTCATTACATTATTTCTTACATCTTTAAGTCATTTTAACATCTTAATTCTCTAAAAAGATTTTTAGAACCCCAACTAGTCATGTTAGGTCTTTACTATCATAATACCCATCATGAGATATTTCTACACATTTTAATTTTTTAAAATATCATTGCCTTGTTTGTATTAACTTTATTAATATTTGCTTCTGCAGGGAAGGGAAGTATTATGACACTCAAATGTCATTTTCTTGTGGTAATCTTGAAAATGATTATTTCTTATTAGTGGTTTGAACTTGAGATTCTCTGCCAAACACACTTTTGCGGATTCTCCCCTCGTCAGTGCTTGTCAACTGCATCATAATGAGTCAGTTTCTGTGTCAATATAATCAGTATTCAGTAGTGGTGAAGAAACTTCCTAGATTAAATGATTTTTTTGTAGTTCTTTATTAACATACTTTGTGAAACTGTTACCATATGTAGTACTATTACACATTTGGAAATAGCTCAGCTCCAAGAACAGGGTCATTCTAAACAAGTGTTTAGTCCTTTTCTATGGAAAAAGGGTGAGTGTGTGTGTGTGTGTGTGTGTGTGTGTGTGTGTGTGTGTGTGTGTATTCCTGTGGATTTTGATAGTGATGGAGGATAGGAGTCATCAGAAACTAACATTTTAAGTTAAAATTTGCTGAGACTTAGTTGCTCAGAAGGAGTTGGGTAAGTGAAGGTATGAAGATGAGAAAGAGCAACGTGAGGGTGCAAAGGAGGGGATGAGTGAAGTGTGGAGGGCAAGCGCAGGGATGCGATGGGAGGCCGGGGCGGGATGGCAGGAGTTGTATGCAGCGGTACCTCCTGTGTAGTCAGTAGGACTGTCCGATATGTATCAAATCAAAAGACACCCTGTTAAAATTGAATTTCAAATAAAGTAATTTTACAAGTGTGGCTCATGCTGTATTTGGCGTTTTGCATTTTGTCCAACAACTCTATTCTTAACTGTATCATGCAAATGGAACATGTTTGAGTGAAGGAGTCTTAGCAGCTAATTCACAACAGCAGGACTAAACTGAGTCTGGGGGCCAGCACCATGCTGTAGCAGGCTGATCATGCTGGCTCCAGTTTCAGAGCAACCCAGCTCCGGCCGTTGCAGCCATGTGGGGAATGCATCAGTGATGGAAGATTTTTTTGTGTGTCTATCCTCTTTAACTCAGTCTTTCAATTAAAAATACATCAATCTTTTTTTTTTATTAAAGGAATGTCAATGTAATTCAGATGAACAGAGTGTTTGGTCATTGTAACTCATGTATACAGAGTTTGGATAGGTTTTCTTCACATTTTAATGAGACATTCGTACAGTTTTTATATGATTTGATCTGCATGGCTCTTGTGTAAAGAGTAGATCCTACCCAAAATAACCTTAATCATTTGGCAGGTAACAGAGGTGAGTCCAGGCTACTAATGAGAACAAAGTATTATGAGACTGTTCTTTGGTCATTGATTACTGTTTGGCAGAGTTGAGATTTGGGTGTAAATCCTATTGACTGGAGCAAGTATTAAGGCTAGTGTAGGAGAACAATTGATTAGATATCTGTAAGGAGAACAATTGATTGGATATACGAAACAGAAACACTTGCAGGCAAGGGTACGGAAGCGATTGATGGGTTCTGTCATCTCAAGTCAACCCGTTGTTGTTGGTATGTAAACTCCCCAAAGCCTTCTCCCTTATCCTATGTGACCCTCAGTCTGTAAAAGCCCAATATCACTAATAAACTTCAGCGCTTGTCTTGAGCGCCACCTGTTGGTAGCATTTTGGAAGAAAACCAATTTATTTCTGACCCTCACCTCTCAAACAACAAATAAATACATTTAAAAAATGCTATTGACCCCCTCCCCCGAAATCCCCTTCCTTACTTGCAGAGGCCCCATTGCCCATTATACATGATAGCAAATAGACTTATTTATACACAGATCCTGAAAGAAATATACATATCCATAAAAGTAAGCTTTTGGTTAACTAAACCTGATTCTTTCCAGACACCTAACTAAATATTTACTAGCCTTTATATTGCTGTTTATTCTGTGCATTTTGCAAGTCCTTTTTATTTCAGTAAAATATCTCTATTATTGAGTAAATACATTTTAGTACTGATTTCCATACTTCCTTTTTCTCATTTAATATTCTCTTCTAAAGAACTTGTACTTTATAGTCCTTATGCCAGAGATTCTCTTAAGTGTGGTCCTGGGACCAGCATCATTACATGGAAAGTTTCCTGAAAGGCACATTCTCAACTGTGAGCCCAGAGCTACACTGCCCAGAGGCAGAAACGGGGCCTAGGGCCGACAAGTCAGAGTTCTAACTCCACCCATGTGATTTTGATCACAGCCAAACTGGAGAGCCTGCTTGGTGGCTGTGAAACAGCGGGCAGTGATAGCAGTCCACAGTTCTTAGAGCTGTTCTGTTTTCATCTCTAACTGATGATCTGCCATATTGGCAGCAGAATTGTTCATATAGAAGGCCCTCTTCCACTTTTCACCCATTCTTCAGAATGAAATTAAGGCAAAGACAGTGACTGGTTTGTCAGCTTTTTAAAAATTAAATTCTGTTCTAAAAGCATGTATTCATACTGCCACTCCTGAAGCGTGAGAAAATTTGCCTATAATCCAGTCAAGGTAGTACACTAATGAATAGTTTAACTTACGATTTCCTAGTTTTAAAGTAATAGTATATTTCAGTTTGCATATTGATTACTAGTAAATATACTACTTTCGTTTGAAGTGTTTCTATTTTTGTGTTCTCTATCCACTTGCCACTTGTCATTTTGTATTTTTTATAATAGGAGCATTTCGGGGACTGCCGGCAACCCATATGGATGCCGGTTTGTGCCCCAGTTCCCCTAGCTGCGATTTCACTCCCAGCTAATGGCCTGGAAAAACTGTGCAGTATGGCCCAAGTGTTTGGGTTCCTGCCACCCATCCGGGAGACTTAGGTAAAGCTCCTGACTTTTGTCTGGCTCAGCCATGGCAGTTGTGGCCATCTGGGAAGTTAACTAGTGGATGGAAGATCTCTCTCCTCCTCTTTCTCTAACTCTTTTCAAGTAAATAAAAATATTTGAACATTTTTACATAAATGTATGTGCATGTGGACACACATGCTAGTTCTGATTTACTTTTTCCTCTTAAATGTGTGTGTATTTTTCAATTTTATGGCAAGTTAATAGGATTCTCTTTAAAAAAAAAAACTGTTTGGGCAGGTGCCATGGTAAACTAAGCTTCCATCTTCAGCATCAGTATCCCATGTGGGCATTGGTTCATGTCTCAGTTGCTCCACTTCTTTCCCCCTCTCTTTCTCTCTGTAAAATCTGCCTTTCAAATTAAAAAAAAAACTTTTCAAAAAAGTAAAAGATTTATTTTACTTGGAAGAGGTAGAGAGTAGAAGAGACACAACAGAGAGCTCTTTCATCTTCTGGTTCACTCCCCAAAAGGGCCATAATAGCCAGAGCTGGGACTGTCCAAAGCTGGGAGCAGGGAGCTTCTGGATATCTTACATGCATGCAAGGGTCCAAGGCCTTAGGCCATTCTCTGCTGACTTCCCAGGCTGTTATCAGGGAGCCACTACTGAAGGTCAGAAGGACCAACATAGAAATCTCTATCAGAAATTTCAAAGCAGGTAGGAGCCTGCTAGCAATGAAGTGAAATAACTATTGATGAAGGAAGCGACTATGCAATAAATCTGTAATTGATGTGATACAGTACTAGCACTGAGCTATCATGGAAACCCCATTGTAACAGGAACCACTATCTGCTACCAATTCTGAAATAATTATGTGGGAACTGCCTATTTTGTCAGACTATCCTAACATAGTGTTTAACAGGATATTATCTCCAAGGTGATTTCCTGAATTGTCTATAGCTGTCCCTCCATTTAGACAGAAGTTCCCAAAGGGTCAGGAACAGATAAAATTTTCCCTTGACATACTAGCTCAACATGAAGTGTAACTTCGTGGTGGGTTGTGTTGAGAAGGATTCTGAGCTACATCAGAGCTCAGCCTGAAAGAACGCTTGTTTTCATGTCCAGTGGTTGCTGTGCTTTAGAAAAGGCTATTGTGACTTTCCTTCTGCATGTTTTCCCTCCGGGACTTCATGCTTTAGTCTGCTTACCTCCAAAGTCAGAATGACTTTTTCCTGTTAGGCTTATATTAATTTAACATCTTTGTTCCTGTGTCTTTGACATACTCTAAATTAATATGCCTGGTGTGCATATCAAACACAAAATACAATATGGTTTTTAAGATAAATGATAGCTTTCCTTCTCAGACATTAAACATCTTTCTGTTTCTTGCACACTTGAGACCCGCAGGGACCCCAAGGATCTTCTCAAGATGGGAGAGCAAAGGTCTTGCCCCCCGTTGAGACTCAGTGTGATAAAAGAGGAGCCAAATTGAAACAGTGTTAATGAATCTGAGGTTCCTGTCTTTCACCTCTCTGTACTGACATTTGTTATCTGCCAGAATCACTGCAAGCTACAGTGCCAAAGCAGCTGATTGGAGTCATTCAGTAAATAACATCTGATGAAAAGGAAATTGGATGTTAAAGAGACCCTCGGGAATCAGAAAATGGCCCTCTAGATTTGAACCTATTCATCATTTACTACGGCATTGAATAATATTGCCGTCTTAAGAGCCAACAGCGTACACTGAATCAAGTGGTTGAAAGCTGCAGCTTGAGGAATTGTTTCAAGTTGACTCAAAATAACCTTTGATTAAGGAAACATGAAAGAAAAAGCTAATCTTCAGGTTTAACGGAAAGGCTTGAAAGAACCATAGCAAACAACATGAATTATTCAAGGCAGTGATATTGTGCCTTGTCTTTTATACATAAATACTCAAGTGTTGAATTTCAAACCCAGTACAAATAAATTGATTTATGTCAGTTGAACAATGTTTTAGAAAAAAGAAAGTGTTGAACTTTCAGCCCCAAACATTTTTGTTATTATATTAGCAAAGAAGAGGCCCCAGGCAAGACTTTCGTTGGGACAAATACTCTCTTCTGGAATGTCATCCCTAAATTACTTCTACATACAACCTCAGGTATCCAATTGGAGCACAACAATAAAGCTGCAGCTCTGTGCTCCTTTGAATGCACAGCAAATTTGGTGAAAAACAAGCCAGCATTTGCTGTTAGTATAAAAAAATTTTCATTAGAACAGGTAATAAGTAGCAGCCATCCTGCTATAAAAATCCCGTTTACTCCAAGAACACTTCTAAATACTCTTAATGCTTTCTGTACCCTCCCATTTACAGTTTAAGAAAGGCAATGCATATTAAGGAGAACATGAGCTTTGAAACCAATTCTACTTTATAATGGGCAAGTAACCCATCTTCTCTGATTCTTCTTTTTTGTCTATGTGCAAAGGTTATTGTCAGCATCCCTGAGGTTATGGTAGTAGCTCAATAAATGAGAGTGCTTTTACTGTCAGAGTAAGGAACAGGGATCATGAGTAAGTATATATCCCAAAATGCCTTCAATTCCTTAGCTATAATAAGCATCTTTAAAATAAATGAGCCAGGTAGCTTGCCTGTCACTGCAGGTAGCTTTCTTAGTGTGCTTCCATGTAAATGCAGTCACTGCTCCTCAAAAGCATTCTTTTTTTTTTTTTTAATGTTCAATTATTTGCATTTGAAAGGCACAGTTACACAGAGAGAGGAGAGACCAAGAGAGAGAGAGTGTGGTGTTCCATCTGTTGGGTCACTACCCCAAAAATGTAATCCAATTTTTGGCTATGAAGGTTGGACCTAGGCCAGTGCAAAGACCTGGAGTTTCTTCTAGGTCTTTCTCGTGGATGCAGGGGTCTAAGGCTTTGGGCCATTCTCTACTACTTTCCTAGGCCACAAGCAGGGAGCTGGATGGAAAGTGGAGCAGCCATGACATGAACTGGTGGCCTATGGGATCCCGGCTCTTGAAGGGGGAGGATAAGCCAGTAGAACCATTGTGCCAGCCCCTCCACACATGGAAAAAATAATTTTGGAATATGAAAATCCTTTTTAATTTTTTCCATGTGAAATATGTTATGGCAAGTGAATGTGTTCTAGATTTTTCTAAAGAGAGTATACATTGGATAAATGATTTGATGCAATGGATAAGCTGTCCCTTGGGATCCTAACATTACATGTCAGATTTCCTGCATTTGAGTCCTGCCTCTTTTTACTCTCGTTTCCTATTGACACACATCCTTATTGACACACATATTGGCACACATATTGACACACATATTGACACACATTCCTATTGACACACACAGCTCAAGTAGTTGGACTCTGCCACCCACATGGGAGATCTGGATTGATTTCTTGGCTCCTGGTTTGCCTGGCCTGGCCTGGTTGTTGTGAGAATTGAGGAGTAAACATATTTGTGGGATTTCTCTCCCTCTCTGCTCTGCTTTCCTCTTTCTTTATCTCTCTCTTTCCTTCTCTTTTCCCTCCCACATACCTCCTCTCTTTCCTGTCTTCCCAGTTTCCCCATTGCATCCCTCTCCCTCTTCCCTTCTCCATTTCCCTGCCTTTCAAATAAACTTTAAAAATCTTAAAAAGGACTTTATAATTCATATGAGTAATATAGGCAAGAAGAGGTGGTTAAATCAAGTCAGGACTCCAAATAACCAAAGCTGAGGTTCTGCAGGATTAAAAACAAACCAAATAAATAAAACAGATAAATAAAAACAGAAATGGAGAAAGGGAGAGAACCTCTGTTTTCAGGCTGAACAGTTGGTTGATAATGTTGCATTACAGTTACATAAGTGGGTCAGTCAAATGTATATTTGCTGAGAAAGTTTCTGAAAGTCTTACCAATAGTTGCCTTACTTTGAACATTTGGTTATTCACTCTTACACTGCTGTGACATGACAGCTTATGGAAGCCAACAAACAAGTGACTGAGACAGTCATTTGACCTAGTGATTAAGATGACACCCGTGTCCCACATCGCCTGGATTCACTTGCCAGCTCTGGCTCTTGAAAATTGCATCTTGATAATGCAGACCATGGGAAACAATGGTGATGGCTCCAGTAATTGGGTTCCTGCCACCATGTGGAATGTCTGGATTGTGTTCCTGGCTGCAGCCAACCCATCCAGAGCCTTGGCAAGCATGTGGGGAATGAATCAACAGTACCAGTGCTCCTACATCTTTCTTTCTTGTTGTTACTCAAATATGTATCAATGAGAGGAAGACAAAGAGGAATTTAATCCATAGATGTCTAGTGTGTTCTCCGACAGGGAAAGATAGCCTTCTCCTTTGCTCACAAAGGTCTACTGGAAAAGAGCAAGTCCCAGATAGAAAGTCCCATGAGGTTCATGGAGTAAAACAATCAGTGGGCACGAGAGGGAGGGTTGTATGGTGCTACCTGGATAAGCCATAATGCCTTGAGAAGGGAAGCAGGTTTGTAGGGGGTGGTACAGGTAATTAAAGCCTTCCCTGTTTATTCAGTGCAATGAAGTGCGACATAAAATCAGGGATGAATAAATTAACGGGATTACTTCATAAAGATTTTTAAATATATTTGGAATTGTTAAATTGGTGAAACAGAATTTCACCCTTGGAATACAATTTGAATGTTGGTTTCAATCAAGATTCTTGAAATTACAAACAAAACCCTGCACCCTGTTTTTTTCTTTTGTTGCCCTGTACTCTGAATAATGTATCTTCAGAATTGTAGGAGCTCATTAAATGTTTCAGAATCGAGGAGCAGCAGCATTCTCTAATAGCTCACAGAAGTTAATTTTTTGGAATGGCCTGCTCTGGACAGATGATCCTTTCCACTTACAGTAAGCAACTGAATGTATGCGCAGAGTGTGGAATCATGAAATCAACAGCAAGTTCTAAATCTTTAGAAAACATGACAGTACTGAGGAAATGTTCCAAGTCATTATTGAATGCTGATCTAAGTTTGTACTCATCTTTTATGTTCATCTCTTGTAGCCTCTATAAGCCTGTTCTGTTAAATTGCCAAATAAAAGCTTTATATATATTATAAATATATATATAATAATATATATATAATAAAAAATATATAATATTCATATATACAATCTATTATATACATACCATTTTACAATATGTACAGTATTGCAGAATGGCCAGGTTGAGCTAATAGACATATTCATTACCTAACAGATTTCATTTTTTGTGGTAGGAACACTTAAAATCTAGTCTCAGCAATTTTTAAGAATATAGTACATTTTTATTACTGTAGTAACTAAGTTGTATAATGAATCTCCTAAATTTAAAAACAGGATATTTAAAAAAAAACATTTTATGCTTGCGACTATCCTAGATAAAACCTTGCTTTGTCATCTAATTCTTGAACAAGCATTGTATATACATATATACACATAAATTTTTCACAAGATGCCAAATTTATCCTTTGTATCAAATAGAAGTATTTTCTTTTTAGTTATTAGAAATACGCACATTTATATCACCCTCAAACATCAATAAATTTGTCAGGAAGCAAAAGTTGTAAGGTAAGATTTTAGTGCTGAAGAACATGCTGCATGCAGAATGTTGACAGAAGACATTTAAAGGAGAGTGGATGCTTTCCCTTTGCATTAGTATCCTATCTGGGTTTGCTTTAGTTTTTACCAATAAGCAGTCTCTCTTCGCCCATTTCAACTGCCCTTTCAGAGCATAATCAATTTTAACTTAGTGCAAACATTTTTGTTGAATGTGAACCCAGTATTAGGAGAACCCCAGTATAGTGACTTAATAAAAGTAGAATTCCAAATATTTCTGAAAACTAAGTCATGGGAACAGTTATTATAGACAAATAATCTTGCTTAAAGCTCGTCTGAAGTTAGAAAACAAATTGCTTAGCATCTCTATTTTATGCTGTCATGCTGTTTTACTTTTAGGTCAAATTGTAAATAGTTAATGTCTTCAGAAGTTACATTCTCTTCATGACTTTTTCTGCAATAATGAGCCAATACCTTGGTTATTACACTTATATTGTGCTGTCATTATTTTTTCTTTTTTCTAAGATAGCATTTTTAAAGAAGATTATTCATATTGGAAAGGTAGAGTTACAGAGAGGAGAAACAGAGAGAGATGTCCCATCTGCTGGTTCACACCCACACCTCCAAATGGCCGCAGGAGCTGGGCCATTGTGTAGCTAGCAGCTGGGATTCTCTTCCAGATGTCCAAGTGGGTGCAGGAGTTCAAGGACTGGATCCTTCTCCCGTGCCTCCTCAGACTGTTGGCAGGGAGCTAGATTGGCAGTGGAGCCACCAGGAATCTAGATGGCACTTGAGTGGCATGTTGGCACTGTAGGTAGATGCTTAACATGCTATGCTATAACACCAGCCCCAAAGATAACACTTTTAGCATATATTATAATTAAAGACTTAATGGTTCTACTAAGGAAAGACTGTTTCCTGTCCAGCAGAAAAATTGGCAAAGACTAAAACAGTAATCAAATGAAGAAGTGTTCAGTTTGATCATGTAAATTTTAAAAATAGTCACAAGCTGAAATGAAAAAGACTGGCCATATGTATCAGTTTTGCTGCAAATACAATACTTTGTCAAACTTTATTTTAAATATTTGTTCAAAAATTGACAGGAATTACGTGGTACTGTGATAAATTACTATTATACTGTGATTTGTGTAACACATATGTTACATCTGTTAGTCTCCTTATCATACACTGAGCATCACCACGGAAGAGACTGTTTTCTACTTTGGGAGGATCTTTACATTGTATTCAAAGATTTATTAATTTATTTGGAAGAGTTAGAGAGAGACAGAGAGAGAACATCTACCACCTGCTGAGTCTGTCCTGCCCCCAAATGGCTCCCCAAGGCAAGACCTGCGCTAGGCTTAAGACAGGAACCAGGAAGTACTGCCTTGTCTCCCCTGTGAGTGCAGGGTAGCAAACATTAGAACCATCACCCACCAGTGTCTCGGGCCTGTAACAGGGAGCTGAATCACAAGTTGGCCAACCCAAACTCTGTCAGGCACTCATACATGATGCCAGTATCACTTCTTTGAATTTTAGGGGGAAAAAATTCGGGGGGGGAGGTAATATTTTGCCTTCACCCACCATGAGGTTCATGGCTAAGGTTACTATAGAAAAGGACACTTGAAGAAGGGAAACACACATTTATTTAATGTAAATTTTATGTGACGTGAGGCCTGTGTGTGTTTGTGTTTAGGTTTGATGAAAAGCAGACAGTTGTCTAAGCTGCGATACTAAAACGGCTGTCATCACTTAGAACAATGGCACCCCAAATCACAGTGCTGGGTTTGAGTACCAACTGTTCTTCCAATTCCAACTTCTTGCTGTGTACCGTGAGATGTAGGGTGATAACTCGAGTACTAGAGCCCTTGCCACTTGCCAGGCAGACCTGGATTGAGTTCCAGGTTTTTAGATTGCTCCTGTGCCAGTCCTGCCTGTTGTGGGTATTTGGGAAGTAAGTCAGTCTCTCTCTCTCTCTTTTAGTGCTCACTCCCTGTCTGCCTGCCTGCCTTTCAAATATGAAAAATAAAATGAACAGTCATAGAGAATTTGATTGAATAAAAAGGGGTAGTCTCTGATGTGCTAGGAGGTGAAGCACTCCTTGTTTTAATTTCCAGGTCTCACACTATGTGTATTCCTTATGATAAAGCCATCATGCTAAGTATTAAAAATGATGTAATGGAATGATAATAAACTAGTGGGAACTTGAGCTTGTTTCTTTAAATTTTTCTTTGTGTCTCTTCCTTTCTCTCCTTCTTACATAGGGAGGACACTTTTGGGATAGGTATACTATGACTTATTTTGAACGGGTCTTAGGAAATTCTTTTATGTTTAGTTTCAGGGCAAACAGCACAATGAGGTCAGAGAAGCTTTTCTTGCTTTTGCTGCTTTCTCCATAGCCAGAGTGCCTGATTTTGGGGTAGCATACTAGTCAGTACCCGTAGAATCTAGTTCTACACTTGGAACAAAGAGGGCTCACTGATTTTTTTTTTTAATTGAAAACGTACCTTAAGAGTCCTGTATATTTCCTGAGTTAAGAGCAGTGAGAATTTAAATCATGATTCAGCACTTACTACAAGGACAGACTGAGAAGACAAAAAATATTCTTCCTATTTCTCAAACCTGTATTAGGGTTTTCAGTAAGGACTTATTGGTGTGTTTGTGTTGCATAGCTATTCTAAGTGAAAATGTGATTTTCTCAAATGTTTTCATTATTTAAAAAAAAAAGCCTATCCTATATGCACTTTACGTTTGCTGTGTAGTTGTGGGTTTTTTCATCATCTCTTTCTCAGTATCCCGCATGTGTAATATTAGAAGTCTTTTCTTATTCTCCTTCCTATGGCTTTTAGGCTTTTAGAAATGCATTTGTATTCAGAGGTTCAACTGGTAAAAAAAAAACTCAACAAGATGAAGCTCTTTAATCCTATTTTATATCTAAAATGCATGCTCAACACTATCTTCAACTGTCTCTTGAGAATCCAATTTCTTAAGGTTATATGCCTGAGACTGAGTGGAAATTTTCAAAACCTGCAGTTCAAAGTTAAGTATCACATTCAAACAAAGCCTAGACAATCTTGCCTGAGACTGATTTGTGGTGCCATAAGCAGCAACACAATCTTCCAGTGGCTATCGGGATAATGACCATGATTAGAGCTTAGCAAAATCATGTCTCTTTCCCTCTCACCCTGAAGGCATTTGGGAACTGTCTTTCCAAATGGAATTTTGGGGGAGTTTAACAGTCCTCACAATAAAAGCAACCGGAGCATGATAGCAGACACCCGTGTAAGTACAAGGTATCAAAACCGTAGCATGCAATTTAATGAGAAAACCAGTGAGGACTCAAAATTCTTTTACTGAAACAATACTGAGTAACATATTAAGAAATTCTACCGAGCAGAGAATGGAGGAAGTTTTGAGTCACTACCTGCTACCTGTTCGACTAATATGCCAAGGTCAAATGTTTTACCCTTGACATGGCATTCTCTATGAAATATGGAAATGAAGAAATGACTGGTTCTTTTGTGAAAATATCGAGTGCTTTTTAAACATCAGTAGGTGAAGCATCCTTCTAAAATTGGTTTACGTTTCTAGCTAAGAATTCATTCCAGAAATCACTGATTGACTTTATAATTTCTTACAAACACTCTCACTTGTCGTTGAACTTTGAAGATATTTTATGGGAAACTGGTTCTTTTAAAATATGTTTATTTCTTTAAGAAGGAGGATGGTTGCAACAGATAGGGCTGACCAAGGCGAAAGCCAGGAGCTCTGAGTCTCCCCTAAGGAAATCAGGGACCCAAGAACGTGAACCATCACCCATTGCTTCCCCGAGTACACATTATCAGGAAGCTGGAGGTGAAGCAGGGCAGAAACTCAGAAACAGGCTTTCTGAACAGGGATGCGGGCACTACTCAGCTCTGAACTCTTGTCTTTAGGAAGCCTGTCTGCATGACTGGGAGAACTGTGGGCATTGTATTTGCTTCACTTTAAGGGAAGTGATCAGTTCTGCATATCTGTTTTAATTCAGTGAAAACTTTCAGTCCTAACATGGTCATGGGTTAGTGCTTAGAATTGTTTTGGGGGTCTAAAGTCAGAGTTAAAGCCATTTGCCCTTAAGAATTATCTTTAAAAAAAGATTTATTTTTATTGCGAAGACAGATATACAGAGAGGAGGAGAGACAGAGACGAAGAGCTTCCATCCGATGGTTCACTCCCCAAGCTGCCACAATGGGTGGGGTTGGACCAATGTGAAGCCAGGAGCCAGGAACCTCTTGCAGGTCTCCCATCCGGGTGCAAGGTCCCAAGGCTTTGGGCCATCCTCAGCTGCTTTCCCAGGCCACAAGCAGGGAGCTGGATGGGAAGCAGAGCCGCCAGGATTAGAACCGGCACCTATGTGCGATCCCGGCCTGTTCAAGGCGAGGACTTTAGCCACTAGGCTAGCACTCCAGGCCCAAGAATAATTTTTACAGAGAGATAAAGGGAATTACAGACCACTGAAAGCTGGTTTGAGTCTCTGGAAGTTTCAGATAAGGGTTAGAACAAAAAATGAGCAATTCCATTGATGTCAGTTTACACTCATCCTACAGACCTTAAACAGAAACAAAATGAAGAAAATAGAAAATGAAGCGCTTTTTTTCCCCAGACAAAATGGCTATTATGTTCTAACTTTCAAATATACAATCTCCAAGGCTTCAGGAGTTTGAGTTATCTGAGTAATTAGAGACGGAAGGAAAAGCTATTGCTGTGAGTCCGATCCTGGATGTAATGGGACTCCTGGGCTGTTTCTCTGTGAACAGAGCTTGACTGTAGCTGCGCAGTTTGAAGTCTTAGCGAGCTGAAAATCGCTCTCATGGAAAGGGCTCTGCTGCCCTCTACTGTTGATAAGAAGTCAAGGACTCCGACTGAGGGAAGCCAAAGCAGAGCAGCCGGGACTCCGTTCTCCTAGAAAAGCCGAAAGGCTCAACAGCCCCTCCCTAGGGCAGGACTCGTGAGATGATCCTTAAGCTGTAAGTCAGTCACTCAGCCTCACTGAGGGATGTGGAACATCCCATGGTGGCAGGAAGGCAAGCTTGAAATCCGAGAGGTGAAATAGTCCTTCAAAGCCGGGAAACATTTTTTTTTTCTTTTAATTTATAGGCATTGGGGGAAAAAACCCCAGCATAAAGCACCTGTGCCAGGAATGGATTGGGGGTGTGTGCGGAATTGCAAAATTGATTAGTGTAGCATAATAACAGGGAAACTTAGAATGAGGCTGGAGAAAGCAGGAGAAATCGGATTCGTCCAACAGAAACATGATGTGAGCCCTTTATGCCATCTAAAATGTTCAAGTAATCACGCTTCAGGGCCCGGCAGCATGGCCTAGAGGCTAAGGTCCTCAACTTGAACGCCCCCGGGATCCCATATGGGCACCGGTTCTAATCCCGGCTGCTCCACTTCCCATCCAGCTCCCTGCTTGTGGCCTGGGAAAGCAGTCGAGGATGGCCCAATGCATTGGGACCCTGCACCCGTGTGGGAGACCCGGAAAAGGTTCCTGGTTCCCGGCTTCGGATTGGTGCAGCACCAGCCGTTGCGGCTCACTTGGGGAGTGAATCATGGGACAGAGATCTTCCTCTCTGTCTCTCCTCCTCTCTGTATATCTGACTTTGTAATAAAATAGATAAATCTTTTTTAAAAAATCACTCTTCAAAGAATAAAATGAAATCACATTAATTTTAATGTTTTGTTTAACCCAATATAACCAAAATGATATCATTTGGATAGGTATCAGTGTAAGTGCTACTAATGCTTTAGATGTGTTTTACCTTTTTTCTACATTAACTTCAACATTGGCCATCGATGCTATAGCATGCTATGAATTCACTGCTTGTCAAGGATTTAACAGTCAAATATAACTGTGGTTGCTTTTTTAAAGTTTTTTTTTTTTTAATTTGGAAAGACAAATTTACAAAGAGCAGGAGAGAAAGAGAGAAAGGTCTTCGACCCGCTGGTTGCTGCAATGGCTGGAGCTAAGCAGGTTCAAAGCCAAGAAAAAGAAGCTTCTCCTGGGCCTCCCATATGGGTGCAGGGATCTAAGGTTTTGGGTTATCCTCTGCTGCTTAAGATCTTAGGCCACCATCAGGGAGTTGAGTGGGTAGGGGAACAGCTGGGACATGAACTGGCATCTATATAGGATCCTGGCGTTTGCAGGCAAAACATTAGCTAATTGAACTATTGTGTCAGACCCAGAAAATTTTATAGTAGGTGTGGCTAAAAATCGTTTTTTGGTTTAAATCACCCTTATTATGCTTTCTTTAGAACAAATTCTGAGTGTTATTCATGCGGTTATTCAAATAGAGCAAATGGACAGCAGATCTAGCAACTCCAGCAAGCTCTGAGTTGACAGTCAGCAAACTGGCTCTCTTTTGGGTTCAGAGAGGTTGCGGAGAGGTTGTTTATGGACTGATGAGCAGAGAGGAACAGAGGGAAATGTAAGTGAGTGGGCACTTCCCGGATGTGTGCATACAGTCCGCACTCCTGCTTCAGCTAGCCCTGTTGTGTCAGAGGCAATGAGGGGCGTGCACTACATCGCAGCTGACTCTTCATTGCCTACAAAATGTGCAGTCTCAAGGAGGTTACTCACTGTTGCTTGCCTCATTTTTTCTCAATTATGTTTTTCCTCATGACATTTTTTTAACATGAAAAAGTTATTTTTCATGATACTGTTTTGTAGGTTTTGGGATCCCTTCATCCACCTCCTTTTCCTCCCTCCCGGTTCCCTTCCACTACCACCATTTCCCTCCATATTATATATATTAGTTATTCAGCATAGTCACAAGCCCAACATTCTGATATTGAAGTGTATCGTGGTGTTATAGGTTTGGCAATGGTGGAGAATTGAGTCTTGTATTGTCAAGGAATATTTAACAGTTTCATTGGGAGCCCTCCTTTTATTCAGAAGTAGAGATGCATATTGTACTGTATCTTCAATTGCCTGTATGCTAAACTGTATTACACAGTTCATCTGTGACAGCATGTGTATATACATGTTGATCTATATATTTATTGATCTTGTATTTTGCATGAAGTTTGCCTTGTATCAGAGAGAACATATGACATTTGTCGTTTTGGGAGCCATTTGTGGTTTGGGATCCTTCTCCTGAAGCCATCCTTACAATTGACCCATTGAAAACTCTTGTTACCTTAGAATTACAACTCTCAGCTTGTAGCCGAATAGGTTATCTGATAGTTCAGCAAACATTCTGTGCAGTTTTCTGAATGGAGTAAATATTAATATATGATGAGCACTTACGGTATTCCAAGAATGCTGCTAAGTGATTTACATGTATTCTTATTTAATATTTAAAACAAATGTAAGTAGAAGTTATTATTGTCCTTTTGTAATTGAGAAATAGGTTCAAGAAGCTTTTCTAAAAATACACAGTTAACTGGGGTAGAGTCAGGGCTTAAATCCAGGTCAGTCTGCCCAGCCCTTGCTCATCTCCCTGAAACCTTTGGAAGTCCTTATACTTCACCCCAGTTTTAACACTGTGTGGCTCAACACTGTGAGATTTCCTCTCTCATTGGTTTAAAACAGGGTTAAAAAAAACCCACTATATAGTGTGAGATCAAATTAGGGGGTACCTAGAGCTCAAAGGGTTAGGGGAGAATAGAAAGTTATATCTAGTGGGCATAACGTTTCATTTTGGACAAGGAAAATATCTGAAAATTGATTATGATAAATTATTTATGAAAAGAATCATTGATGTCTGCATTTTTAGTGGGTAAATAGTGTCACAGGTGAATGATACTACATTAAAAGTGTTACTGGAAAAAGAAATATACCACTGGAGACATTTGGCTTGCATATCTGACTGCAAAATGTTCATGTAGTATATATGGAAACCAGTAAATAAAGCTTCTGTTATTTGTTCAAAAAGTGATAATTCACTTTTACTTGTTTGTAGCTATAATATACAGAATTGAGTTTCCAGAAGTGTTCCTTTAGTAGTATTAATATTATTTGGAGGCAGAGAGACAGAGAATTGTCCATCTGCTGGTTCACTTCACAAATTTCTGCAAACGCTAGGGCTGTGCCAGGACGAAGTCGGGAGCCAGGGACTCAACCCACGTTTCCCGTGGGGGTGGCAGGAACCTGACCACTGGAACTGTCCCTGCTGCCTCCCAGGATCTATATTAGCAGGAAGCTGAAGTTGGAAGCTCAAGCCAAGGTAGTAGAGACTCCACAAGCTCAGATATTCCAGTGCAGTATGGAAGTTGTCCCAATAGGGGGTTTTAACTGCTGAGCCAAATGCCCACCCCCTCTTTTTTTAAATTAAAATTTTAAAGTTTTAACTTATTTAATTATTTTTTAAAATATTTTAATTATTTAGTTTTAATTCAAAAATTTTTTTAAGTTTCTTTCAGAGGCAAAGAGGGAGAGACCCACATACAGAGAGATGTTCTTTTTCAGGTCTTGGATAATTGGCACATGGTTACTGAGACTCACTGACAGTGATGTTCACTAGAGCCCCGTATCCAGTCATCCTGGGCAATCTGGATGGCCACAGAGCCTGCTAAGTTCATTGTACTTATTCCCACCAACAAAGACAAAAGTGAAGTGAAGGGTGATGAGATTTCATCCCAGAGTCGGTGCACAGTAACTGTTGAAAAGCCACGTGATGGGGAGGATGGCTTTCAGCTTTGAAAAATGCGGACCCAAAATGAATCTCTGCCTACTGGGGGAGGAGCATCAAGCAAAAAGAAAGACGACCTGCTTGGCAAGACCATTAACTTTCTGTTTGCACTGGCCCGATTACTTCAGAACCTTGATTAATGTCTCCCTAAATATCAGACAGAAGGTGAATTGCATGCTTCTCCCTACCTGTGACCTTATTAACTAATGGTTGCTCAGGGGTACTTTCCTGTCCTGAACAATCCATATCTTTAACAGTTTTCCTTTTCCCCCACAAACCCAGAGTTGATTCAGTCACAGCACAGAGGGGTTCCTATTAATCTGTGAAGGAATTTAACTTTTTCTGAGTTTCTTCCAACTGCTCTAACTCACTGAGGAATCACACATAGTGATAGGGTTTGGGTTTTTTTGTTTGTTTTGTGTGTGTGTGTGTGTGTGTGTGTGTGTTTTAGCTTTTTCCTTCTTCCCTGTAGAAGGAGAAAGTCTCTTTAAGGTAGGAGGTAAAAAAGCTTTGTAAATCCACATGATAAAGTCCCAGAGAAAGGGACAGGGCAAATCTGGGGAGAAAAGCTTGGATAATCTGAGTGAGAAAATGTGAAGAGGGCAGGGTGAGTTAGTGGACAAGGCAAAGGGGGGAGGTTGTAGAATATTCAGAGGCGAGGCCCTTCCTCTACTCTGTTCCTGAGCCTGATTTTTTAAGGCAGAGTCTCACACACACACACGAGAGAGAAAGAGGGAGAGAAAAAAATCAGTCTTCCATTTGATTATTCATTCTCCAAGTGGCCACCACAGCCAGGGCTGGGTCCAGCTAATCTTAGCAACCAGGAACTCCAATACCAGCCTCTCACACAGGTGGCAGGGACACCCGCTACTTTCCAGGTACCATCAGCAGGGAGATGGATCTGAAGCACAACAGACTAAAATTGGCACTCTATTATGTGGTGCAGACCTCCCAACCTACAGCTTAACTGACTGTGCCCCAAGACCCACCTCTATTTCTGGATACTGAAAGGTAGAAACAATGAGGATTGAATTTGTCATTGTTCCCTGGGTTATAGGTAGGTTATGTCTTTTTATAACGCATTGCACTGGGACTGACCACGTGAATCAAAGATAGCGTGTGCCTGGAGGTTTTCTCTAGGTATACCCACTGAGAAGGCCCTTGGATGTGCATGCAAAAGCAATTGGTAGAGTGGACATTCAGCCCAGTGGGAAGGCTGCCCATGATGAAGCATGTGAGTTCAATTCCAGCTCTGGTTTCTGAGTCCAGCTTCTGCTCATGCAGACTTTGGGAGGCAACAATGATGCGATGATGGTTTGAGTAGTTAGATTTTTGCCTTGCTCAGGAGATATTCTGGTTGTATTCCTGGCTCCCAGATTCTGCCTTGGCCCAGCCCCATCTGTCGTGAATAGGACACATTCATTCACTGTCTCCTTCTCATAAATAAATACGTATCTTCCGGGTGATCATATATATAAGCAGCGAGGGAAAACATGTAAGCATGAATCAGGCAAAGAGAGACTCCAAAGAGACACTCAGCTTGGCTTACAGGAAAACGAACTGTTGATGATGAGCAAAAATCATCCTTTTTAAAAATAGGATTGGGCAGGACGGGTGGCTGTTGTGGAAGCATTTTGGATTCCTCAGTGCAGGAGAATTCTAGAAATCCTTCTGTTCAATTTGCTGTTGGGAAAAGGGAGGGAAGAGTTTATGACTCTGGGAGAGAGATCAGAGCACAAAGCCTTGATTCATTTCTTAGTTGTGAGACTTCATGAAAACGATTCTACCTGCCTTTTCCACAGCATGATTATTTTGTTGATTGAATGTTTCTATAGAAATAGATTTTCTTACTTTCCATTTTACAATAATATAACATCTGCTGAGTGTTTCTGTGCAGGGTTTAAATTATCCTTCATTTTACAGAAACGCAGGCTGGGCCTCAGTGACTTATACAAGGTCGAATACCTAGGAAGCGGCAGGGTTTAGGTTCACACCCAGCCTGTCTACTCAGTCTCTTCTAGTGCTCAGTGTCCCTTTTCGTAAACAGTGAAGTATGCCACATGGCACAGTGTTGCTTGGTTCACTAAAGTTTAACTTGGCAGTATATTCTTTGACGTACTTTGTGTACAATCAGTAGTATTATCTCCTTATACCCAGTTATTTCAGTGTTGCTTTTGAAATATAATTTTTTCTCAGTAGCTGGGTTGTGTTGTTCAAGGTTCTCCATCTTTTATGAAAACTCAACCTTGATAAAAATTCATGTGGATCTTCACCCATCTCATAGCATCCCATGGTCTGTTTTTCCTTCAGTATCTGCCAAAACACTAAGTTGAAAGATGATTTTGTTTATGCAACTGGCTTTCAGTTATGCAACTGGCTGCAAAAGAATACATAGTGTATTTATGTAATATAAGAATGTACTTGTTCATTTTCTTATTCTCAGAAAGAAAGACAAAAGGCCTTTAAGAAAGAAATCCTTATTTGGTCCTTAAGTAATAATTTCTTAGACCTGTCTTTCCACAAGTTCTGCAAGTTAGGTTGGAGGATAAGATTTGTATCGTATGTTAGGGAATTCTTCATCTACTAGCAATTCAACCTCAGTTAAAACATGACAAAGTTCAGTCTCCTTCCATGGCTAATTGAAGCATTCCATTAAAAAGTGAAACATGTATCGGGGCTCTGTGGGATGATATCCGGTGGCCATACCCCTCTGTAGGTACTGATGCAACTGGGCTGCTAGGAGCTGCCATTCCCCCTTCTCTCCCCACTCTCCCCAGACACAGAAAAAAAAAAGTTTGGAGGCAACTGTTTCAACTGCTTCCCCCATTGATTGACCCTTCTCACCCTAATCTGTGGTCCACATGGACATGTATCCCTCTCATCTATATAAACATCAAAAAATAAAATGAATCTGTCATTAAGAAGATAAAATGTGGAACACGAACTGATGTTGTGATAAAAAGGATAAACCCACTGCCTGTATCACCACAATCCCCTGTGGGAATTGGTCTAAGACCTGGCTGCTCCTATATGCTCCCTGCTAACGTGCCTGGAAAAGCCGTGGAGAACTGCCTGAGGGCTCAGGCCCCTGTACCCATGTGGGAAGCTTGGAAGAAGTGCCAGGGTCTTGGCTTCCGCTTGAGCTAGTCCTGGCTGTTGAGTCCTTTTAGGGAGTTAATCAGTAGATAAAAGATATTCTCTCTCCCTCTCTCTTTCATTTTCTTTTCTAATCCTGAATTTCAAATAAGTGAACAATTTTCTTAATGAGAACGTGTGCAAATCAAAACACCAGAAGAACAAGAAGGAAGATGGGAGATCTCTGAACAGGGCACTATTTTTTTCTGTCAAACTGGCCTCTGAGCCAAAGATGAAATGGAAATTTCTTTATCAAATCAGAATAAAAAAGGAAGCTGCTGACCTTTGATCAAATGTTCATTTGTAGTTTTGACAAGGACATTTGCATGAGAAAAAAGTTTGCTGGACACTGATTACATGAAAAGTTAAGTTCAGCCACGTAAAGGAAGCCAGAGGTCAAACCTCTTAAACAGCCTGTCAGATAAAAGCTGGCTTCTTTCTGCTGTGCACACAGGAGGTATTTCAAGCTGCAGAAGATTTGAAAGAAGACAAATGAAGTGTTCTGTGCTTTAACATGTATTGCTTCTCATCTGTGCGGACTGGACTTTAGGCTAGTAGTCTTCATCTTACGTGTACTAGGGGTTATGGTGGAAAGATGTGAATAGGTAAGAAACTGTACCAACCATCTAATCTGTGTCCATAGTTATTACAGGAGAACTGGTTATAAACCTACCCAGGTGTCAGTGTGATGTCACATTGCTGACATACCGTATGGGCAATGGTTCACGTCCCGGCTGCTCCCCTTCTGATCTTGCTCTCTGCTTATCGCCTGGGAAGCCAGTGGAGGAAGGCAGAGGAGTATGGCTGGAGTCCTTGGGCTCCTGCACCCACCGGGAACGCTTGAAAGAAGCTCCTGGCTTTTGTTTTAGATCAGCTGAGCTGCAGCCATTGTAGCCATTTGGGGAATGAATCGGCAGATAGGAGACCTCTGTGTCTCTTTCTGTAAAAATTCTGCCTTTCAAATAAAAATCTTAAAATGCTTTCATAGGAGGCAGGTGTTGTGGTGCAGCAAGTTAAGCTGCTTCATTGCCAATATTTCATACCAGAGTGCCAGTTCTATCCCAGCTTCCTGCTAATATGCCCAGGAAATCAATGGATAATGGCCTAAGTATGTGGATTTCTGACACCCATCTGGGAGAGTGGGCTGGAGTTGTAGGCTTCTGGCCTGAGCTTGGTCCAGCCCCCATCGTTGTAGTCATGTGGAGATCAGGCCAACAGGTGGAAGATGGATCTCTTCTGTGTCTCCATCTCTGTCCCTGCCGCCTCTGACTGATGCTGTTTTTGAAATACATACATGTATACAACTTTTTTTTCTTTTGCAGAATGGTATCAGAAGACCAGTAGCTGTCTTTGAAGTATTAACAAAAGAGATTTGCAGATTATAAAGTATCACAATTAAAGAGCATTTATATGTGAGATCATAATAGTGCAGACATACAAATATTTCTCTTCTCATACCAGATATCTGACAGCTGAGAACAAACCTTTTGTAAAAAGATTCTTAACATGAATCCCAGAATAAGTCTGTCTCAGAATAGTTAAAATGATGCAGTGCAATTCTGATTCTTACTAATTTTTCTATTCAATCAAAGTATGATTTTTAAAGAGATTTATTTATTTTTATTGGAAAGGCAGATATACAGAGAGGAAGAGAGACAGAGAGGAAGATCTTCCATCAGATGGTTCACTCTCCAAGGAGCTGCAGTGGCTGGAGCTGAGCCAGCCTGTATCCAGGAGCCTGGAGATTCTTCAGGATCTCCCATGTGGGTGCATGGTCACAAGGCTTTGGGCTGTCCTCGACTGCTTTCCCAGGCAACAAGCAGGGAGCTGGATGGAAAGTGGGGCTGCCATGGGATCCCAGTGTGTTCAAGGGGAGGAGTTGAGCAGCTAGGCTATCATGCCAGGACCCCCCCCCCAAATATATATATAAATAAAAATATACATATATATTTTAAAGATTTATTTATTTTATTGCAAAGTTATATATATGAGAGAGAGAGAGAGGACATATAGAGGAGGAGAGACAGAAATATCTCTGACTGATGATTCACTCCCCAAGTGACTACAACGGCCAGTGCTGTGCTGATCTGAAGCCAGGAGCCAGAAGCCTCTTCTGGGTCTCCCACGTGGATGCAGGATCCCAAGGTTTTGGGCCATCCTCAACTACTTTTCCAGGCCACAGGCAGAGAGCTGGATGGAAGCAGAGCCGCCGGGATTAGAATTCGTGCTCATATGGGATCCTGGTGTGTTCAAGGAGAGGACTTTAGCTGCTAGGCCATGGCACTGGGCCCCAAAAATGTACTTTAATGACTGTGTTTCAAGCACATGGTAGGCATTGTTTGTACAATGAAAAATATCAAATTCTCCATAAAACCATGTTATCCTTTGCTTCACCATCTTGGGAGCTGTGCCTTTCATTATTTGCATTTGTTTGCATGTATTCCATCAATCTTAACACAAAGCAGTCTCCTTTCAGTTGGCATTGGCCCTCATGTTTGGTGTTGTGAAGATCACAGTACTGACCTCAGTCACCCTGATAGCTGTATCTGACAGATTATTCCACCTGTTATGAATAGACTTCTCTCTGTGAAGAGACTTCGACCCTGATGCCAGTTATTCAGGAGACAATTGGACTATCAGGCCTGGTGCTATCTTTTCTAATAATCAAAGACTACAATAATTTCTAGTTCTTGATCATTCATTTAACTCTCCTACAAGCCTTTATATGTAAAGCTCTTTTCATTTAACATTATTTTGAAAATATGTGAGACACCTTAAAAATATTTATTTATGTGATGACTTTTTCAAATACCCTTAGGCTTTTTTCTTCCTCCATGTCTACTAAATCTAAGAAGTCAAATGGGAAGAAAGCAAGGAAATGGAATCTGAAATTAGAGTCAGAGATCTAGGCCTGCAGCTCTCCATGAAATATTTATTCCATTACTTATCTTTGGAAGCTTGTTAGCCTAGTGTTTTGAAAGTCAGCAATCCATAATTTAGGAGTCCAGATGAACCGATCTTACAAAGACCAACATCTGATCTCAAGGAATAGGGACAATGCTTGAATGTGCTTCTATGATTTAAACCAAGAGGGTAAAAGCTGCAATATCTGGCTTGTTTTCAGTGTTGAAAATTTTACAAAATCAGACTATTTTTTTTAAATCTCTACAATTTATTTAACAGGCACAAAATCTTAGAAACCGAAATAGAAATATCCCTGAATGCAAAGACACTTCCAGAGGTGAGCTAGGCTGAACTTAAGAACCTGGAATCAATCCTAGTTTCCCACTTGGCAATAACTTCTTTTATGAAAGATTTATTTATTCATTTTTTTTATTGGAAAGGCAGATTTACAGAGAGAAGGAGGGATAGAAAGATCTTCCATCTGCTGGTTCAGTCCCCAAGTGACTGCAACAGCTGGAGCTGAACAGATCCAAAGCCAGGAGCTTCTTCTGGATTCCCATGTGGGTGCAGGATCCCAAGGCTTTGGACCATCCTCTATTGCTTTCCCAGGCCACAGTAGTGGGGCTGGCTGGGAAGTGGAGCATCTACGATATGAACTGGCACCCATATGGGATGCCAATACTTGCAAGGTGAAAACTTAGCCATTAAGTCATAGTGCTGGGGCTTGGCAATAATTTCAAGGGACCAATTGACCTGGGAAATCCTCTACTGCCTCCCAAGGTACCCGTTAGTAGGCAATTGGAATCCAAAGTGTCATAAAGATTCCTAAAGCATTGTTTCACTAACAGATACAAAACTAGAGTTGGTCACACCTGAAAAATTCTTGGAATCATTCATTTCTGCAATGACAAAATGCTTTGAACTCAGACATGGAACATTGTGCTCTAGAAAATAATTTTTGATCCCAGGATTCTCTTTTTAAAATTCATTTTATGCTGTGAAAGGCAGAGTAACAGAGACAGGGAGCAATAGTGATAGAAAAAGATCTGTGTGCTGATTGGTTTGCTTCCCAAATGATCACAACAGATTCTGCTGGGCAGAAGCCAATATTAGAACTCCATCAAGGTCTCCTGGGGAGTGATAGGGGCTCAAGCACTTGGGCCATGTTCTGCTGCTTTCCCAGATCCGTTATCAAGGAGCTGGATGGGAAACAGAGCAGCCAGAACAGAAACCAGTGCTCTAAAATAGAATGTTGGCATCGCAAGCTGCGGCTTAATGTGCTGCTCTCCATCACCAGCCCCTCAATGAGAAATATAAAGTAAGATAAAAACTCTTAACATCACTTATTGTGAAAAAAACGAAAGAGGAGGACTCTATGGCACACTAGTAATAACATTCATTCTGATAGGTCTACCATAAGTTCTTTGTTAAAAAGAGAAAAACAAAACTGCAAAACTTTGTCCTGATATAATTCGTGTACCAAAAGTTATTGTTTTGATAAATGTATAATTCATTGATTTTTACTATATTCATAGAATAATGCAACCGCCAACACTATGGGGTTTCAGAACATTCTTATTGCTTTGGAAAGAGTGTTATTTTCAAGATTGTTTTGACTATCCTGGATCTCCTGCATTTTGCTATGAATTTTAGGACCAATTGGCTATTTCTGCAAGTAACAGCCAGGATTCTGATTAGCTTGAATCTGTGTGTGAATTTGCCGAGTTAAGCCTTCTTACGTGTTTCAAGTCTGGGATTCCGAAACATGGATCAAGTATTTCCGTTTGTTTTGATGTTCGTTAGTTTCTTGCAAAAATATTTTACAGTTTTCAATGTGGAGTTTTCCCTAAGCATTATGGTCTTTTACATACCTTTAAAAACAGTTTTATTGTGAAAGTGAAGGTATAAAGAAACACAGTTGATTTTTAAAAAGGTTTATTTATTTTTATTGGAAAGGTAGATATACAGAGAGGAGGAGAGACAGAAAGATCTTCCATCTGATGATTCACTCCGCAAGTGACCACAACAGCTGGTGCTGTGCATATCCGAAACCAGGAGCCAGAAATTTCTTCAGGTCTCCCACACGGGTTGCAGGGTCCCAAAGCTTTGGGATGTTCTCGACTGCATTCCCAAGCCACAAGCAGGGAGCTGGATGGAAAGTGGAGCTGCCGGGATTAGAACCAGCGCCCATATGGGATCCCGGGGCGTTCAAGGCGAGGACTTTAGCCACTAAGTCACGGCGCAGGGCCCACAGTTGATATTTTAAATTGAATAGTATTCTACAAACTTCATGCAGTTTAATTAGTTTTTTTTTCCATTCTGCCATGTTGGGCCTTTTGCTTGTAGTCTTAGCTATTTATACTTCACATAATTGCTTATAAGGCAAGATTGTATCTGCCATTTTGCTTTTTTTTTTTTTTTTTTTTTAAAGATTTATTTTATTTTTATTACAAAGTCAGATATACTGAGAGGAGGAGAGATAGAGAGGAAGTGGAGCTGCCGGGATTAGAACCAGCGGCCATATGGGATCAAGGCGAGGACATTAGCCACCAGGCCACGCCGCCAAGCCCCATTTTGCTTTTTACTTTCCACATATCTGAGATCCTTTCGTCCCATTTGTTAATTACTGAACCCTTTCATGTTAAATAGCTTTCCAACAAATAAATCTTTTTATAAAATTATGTGTTTCCTAGTTTACCATATGTTATTTATTTTTTGAGTTATCTTTATTTTTGTAAGAATTTGACATGGAATTATAATTGTCTTAATTTAGAAAATTTGTTTGGATTAATGCCAGTGTAATTTAAATAGTATACACAATTTTGCATTTGCACAGCTCCATTCCCGCCTTTGCTTTGTGTCATCATTGTTCTAAAAATTACATCGTTGACTTACAAGCCATTGTTATCACGATTGTTAATTACTGGTTTACACGTTCACCTTTGGAATCAAGGGAAAACGTGATCCGTGCAGACGATTCATTCGTAGTTCCCTGTTGCCCGACGTGTGTACTTTCCCTTGTGTTGTCTGTGTATTCTTTGGCCTCAGGTTCGTCTTTGGCATCCTGTGTTTTCAGCCTAGCACATTACCAATAACCCTTCCAGTAAGTCACTTTTGCCAAGAGTGCTTTGGCACTCCCCTGTTTTCCTAGTGGACTGTGATCGTCTCAGATCCTTCCTGGGCATGGGCCAAACCTTGCCTGTGATCTTCTAGATCCCTTAGGATCTATCAAAGCCCTTTCAAAGCGTTCTGGGGACTTCCATTCCCCTCCTTTTCCTTTTAAGTTTTTTTTTTTCTTGTTGTCCAGCCTTTTGTTTGCCCTGATACGCCATACACAGCTGTTATATTGAGCAATTAACACATCTGTGCTTTTGCTTTCAACCCATGCGCTAGGAAAAAGGCTGTTCGTACTGAACAAACTCCTAGGCCAGATAAATATGAGGCCTGTAAATGAGGAATGCAGGGAGCTGCCAGACATGTCAACTCGGAAAATATTCTGAGAATGATATTTTAGTGGCACTCTAAACCCATTCTTTCCTCTCCAACGTCTGCTCCCCTGGTCATGAGTGTTGGTATTCAGTGCTACCATAGAATTAAGACAAAGGATTGGGCTTGGAGCCGAGTTAAAATGCCACCAAGCTTGCTGTTCTTACTGAGCCATTCTTACATCGATGCTCCTTGGATTGTTGAAACTTTTTGTTAATTTGAACAATCCTGTAGAAGTTGACAACTCTCTGCTATTGTTCTAATCACTTTTGGTAATCTCTATTCTGGAAGTTCTTCATGCAGGTAATTTTTAAAGGATGACTTTGAAGGATAACTATATGTGATTTTGACATGTTTTACAGGCATTATCTGCTTCAGGCTGGAATCACTTGGCTGAACTTACATATTTATAGCCCACCTGATTGGGGGCTTGATGCTTCTGCCATTCCTTGTTGAATTAAGAAAGAACTCGATTGTGAACAGAATGCTTAGTGATTTGTAATGATTTGATAGCAGGGCAGTTGCCAAATGCTCTGTACTGCCAACTTACCCAGCCTTGTTGGTGAAAGCGTTTGCCAGCAAATGCAGGTGTTCAGCATTGAAAGTTTAAATCACTGCCACACATTTAGTTCATGTGCCTGTGTTTCTAATAAGAAAATCATGAACTGTGAGTGTCTGGGAAAAGGGGATGGGATTGAAACTGTTAGGGAGTTCAGCTTCTTGCTAAACTTCTCTGTAGAGAATGCTAATCTTCTCTGTATCATTCCAATTTTAGTATATGTGCTGCCGAAGCGAGCATGGGAGTTCAGCTTCTTATGAAGGCAGGGAATATATTTTTCCTCAGCTAAAATATTAAAACTGTGGCTCTGAGGAGCTGTTAGTTTAAATGGTTCTGGAGACATTTCTAAAGAACCTAAAGTTTGAATGTGAATAGTGAGAATCCTCTTGATGGATTAACTTTAAAGTTTCTCTAGTAATTAACATTTGTGAGTTTTATATTTTCCCTATGGTAAAAAAAAAGTCTATTAGATGCATTCACACACAACTACATGTTTCTTAAACAGCAGCTAGTTTTGTTTGTTTTTTAGATAGAGAAGGGAATAAATGGCAAGAATGACGTAGGTCAGATAGAGTAAGAAAAAAGGAAGGGAAGAATAGATTTGACTTAGCCAGTGATATTCAGAACTGAGATAAAGTGGCCTATTCTAAGGGCAAAGGAGCACCCCCAGAAGCATGTGGTTCCCAAAGCATCAGAGACAAAGTGGCCAGGACACCTGCTTACATATTTCTGACTTTTGATCCGGGATGTATTTGTAGTGCTCTAATTATAGAACTCGTTTTGAAAGGTTGAGGAAATACAGCTGTTTGAGTTATTTGGAATCAAAGCATCAGCATTGACGCGCAATGCCATTTAGCAAGAAGAGTATTGTGTTACCTGATGCCCTGAAAGTAAAACAGGAACTGCTGAGAAATAGATACAATTTTGTAAACCCAGATGGCTTTTTCTTCTTCTTCTACCCACTGTTCTCTCTACATTGCCAGGAATCTGCTTTCTTGTAAAACTACTGGGTTGTATTTAGAATATACTTACTCTATATTTGTGCATTGTGTTCTTTCATCTTGGTTTCTATTACTTTCACTTAAAAAAAGTTTAAGTGTAACCCATCTACTATCTTTGTTACACAGCTTTATCAGAATCCATAGGTTCTAATCCTTGCTCTTTTCTCCTTGCTAAATCTTGATGAAAGCAGGTCCTTTTCTCTTGTTTCTATGTTCCATGGTAGTTTTGTTTTACTTTATTATTTTTTATTTGAAAAGTACAGGGAGAGAAAATGAATAAAGGAATGAATGGATGGATGGATGGATAGATGGATGAACATCTTCCATCGCTGGTTTACTTCCTAAATGCCTGCCGTAACAGAATTGAGCCTGGCTGAAATCAGCGGCAGAAACTCAATCCAGCACCGCTACGTTGGTTTCAGTTACCCAAATACTTGAACTGACACCTGACACCTCCCAGAGTACATGCTGGCAGGGAACTGGATTGAAAATGGAGCTCAGACGTAAACCTAGGAGCTCAGATATGGCATACAGTGCCTTAACTGCTCTATCAAACTACTCCTGTGTACTCCTTGTGAATGAGGTTGATGTGTATGGGTGTATGTGAGTCCCGTGTGCAGTGTAAACAGCAGTGTTCATTTAAGGTAGGTTTCTTATTCCCTTCTTAGGTAATCTAGGCATCTTACTGATTTCTGTTTGTTTCTTGTTGAAATTTGGGAGGTTTCATTTTGTTGTACCTAGGTACAAGCTGACTCTAAAAGCCAAACCACATATATGTTAAAGAAGTCATACACAAAACACCATATTGTGTGATTCCTTTTATAGAATACCCCCAATTTACAATGGTTGGATATATGACTTTTTTTTAGTTTTACAACAGTGCAAAAGCAGTAGTTATTCAGTAGTAACTACTTCAAATTTTTATTTTTTTCATTTTAGTGTTATGTCATACCCTGTTGCATGGCTGGCTAGCTGCAGTGACCTACAGCTCTCTTTGGCCACTTGCTCAGGAGTGGAAACAGTCAGTGCTACAGTCAAGTGTCACCTACTTGTTTTAGGAACATTGTTTCATATTTTTATATGCTACCATATCTATAAAATGCCAACTTATACATATTCATGAGATTCAATATTTCATTTTGTGTTAGATGATTTTGCCCAAATTGTGGGATAATGTAAGTGTTCTGAGCATGTTTAAGATTGACTAGGCTAAGTTATTATGTTTAGTTAGTCATGATAGTTGCATTTTCAAATTTTTTAATTTAATGGTGAGTTTATCATAATGTACCACCCTCATAAATCTAAGAGCATATGTATATGGAGTCCCAGAATAAACAAATCCAGATTGAGTAGACCAATAGTTACCATGAACTAGGGAGAGGACAAATATGAAATAGGGAGTGGATGAAACAGCTTACCAATTTTATTTCATGGTAAACATTCCAGAATTAAATCATAGTTATGTTTATACAGTTATTTGTGCTAAAAAGCACTGTTGTACACATGAAGAGAGTACATATACTATGCCCATTGTTTCTCTGTAAAGCTCTTTAAAAAAAAAATCACATTCAGATGACTGTATATTTAGAAAATAAGGATAAAAACAACCAGTAATCCCATAATTTCAAAACACTCCCAGGAACAATTTAATGTGTTTTCTTCCTGCATTTTATTATATTTACATATATATATATATATATATATATATACACATATCTTATCATATATCAAACACACTTACACTAAATACATCTATATTCTATTTTTTTCACTTTGCATTTTTTCCAGTTTGCTTTTAATTAAGTAGATACTTAATTTTCACAAGCAGATATACAGGTTTTATTGAACAGTTTCTTTTTGCTATGTAGTTTTTTCCAGTTTCTTTATATTATTAAGATGCATTGATAATTATATTTGCATGCATGGCTTTTCAACATATGAATCAGAGTTGTTCTTAAAAAGAATGTTAATAATCTGTCAGAAATGATGACCATTTCCTAGATGCTTCCTGAATATTACCATATTTCCTTCCAAAACAAGCTTTCTGTTTCACATTGTAGGATGAAACACATTCCACTGAGTATTCTGTGGCCAAGCAGTTCTCCATTGCTATTACATTGTGCCTAGAGGATTTTTTGCAAACCCAACATGTGCAAATTCACCCAGGGTCTGCAAGAAATTGGCTGTGTGCCATTGAGCGGGTGAAAGTATGCGTGAAATTGGTTATGAACAGGTGAATTGCACAATTGATTGTCCAAGCCTCTGTCCCTTCTTTAATTAATCATAGGCTCTATCAGAACCATGTTACAGGAGACCCCACTTAGAGAGGTGGGAAGGTACCTAGTACCAAATGAGGAAAGTTTGAAGGGTAAGGATGAACATATCCAGAAAAGAAGTATTAGACTGTCATTTCAAAGTAAATGCCTGTTCCAGCATCCTGGCTTTTTACCATAGCCATTCTTGTATTGCTTCCTGAGCATTTAAATCATCAAGTGTGCAAGTGTATTTCCTGAGGCCTAGTTATTTAAGGGTTTTGTAATTTTGAGGAATCTAGATTGCTTTGTACCAGACCCCATAAACTGAGGAGGCTACTTATGGAATATACTCATGCTCCCATAGCCCAGTTTCCTGTAAGTTTTTGTAAAGGATAGTTTTTGCGACAGATCTAATTGTTTCATCTGACTGTACATATCATAACATGGCCCATGTGCTTCAATGAGCCCAAGGAAAAATTCACTTTTTTACATCAACATAAAGTTGATTTTAAGACCCAATTCTGGGCAGTCCACCAAAAACAACTGGTGATGTCAAACTGAACAACTGGCTTGTTTTTTTTTTTTTTTGCAACCTGAGCTCTCTGGAAGAGAAGCTTAAGGCACATCACCAAATGGCATGACATTATAATTTCTGACAGATGTATTAGTTCCAACATTTTATTTCCACACACACACACAAACACAGCCTCACTTCATCCTTGCATACATAAATTATGTGCTTAGTTTAGAGTTCATATTGGTTAAATTTCCAGTGGATTCAGTGACTTCTGGAGTGATTGTATTCTAATATGTCTTTCAGCCTCAGTCCAGGAGGATTCTGTGTTTCTACCATGAATATGGCAATGTTTGGCTTGTGTCACTGCTTGTGTTACTTGGATTCTGAAAGTTCTGTGGGACATACTTTTCTTATAATTTGAGAATTTTTAAAATAATTTATTCATAATGATTTTTGAATATAAGGTTTAAAAATTTATGTGTTTGACAAAAACCTAGGATAGACAGACAGAGAACAACAAGGAAAGCATAGAATCAGACAGGAAACAGTCAGCGTGGATTCACTTATACCTTACTAGGTGCGACACAAAGATTAGTTATTCCTCACTATGGTACTGAAGATTTCTCTGCACACCCCGCCTAAAACTGTTCTGCACCTAAACTGTTGACATATGTCATGTTAGAATTATAAGCCAGTCTAGACTAATCGAAAAAAAGCCAGGTTCAGCAAAATTATGCTTCAACGCTATAAAATGCTAAATACTATAATGAAAATAGACACGAGACAGCTGAATAGTAATCTATAGCCATTTTAAGGTGTATAGAACCCGGTTGTGTATAAACTAAAATTGAAATGTCAATGAAGAAGTCACAGGATGTGTTTAAGAACTTGCATTTTTTTTAACATATTGGTTACTCAATACTATGTCAATTAATTCCATAACGTTATAAATTGTTGATGATGTTATGTTGGGGCTTTTAATTGAACGGGATGATACTCTACCAGCTCTACCTTCAGACCAGAGATGGTCTCCCCAAGAAGACGTTGAACTTATCTGGACAATAAGATGCTGGACTCTATGCTTGGTATATGCTTGCTATGAAAGAATCTCAACTGAACTTGAACTGTGGTAATACAACAAGGTGGAGGAATCCACCCTGGGGGGGGGAGGGTTAGGGGAGGGGTGGGGGGAATCCCAGTGCCTTGACAGCTTGAAGCAGATGTCAATAGAGAAGTAAGATCTCATGTCAACAATTGAATCTTCCATATCAGGACACTGAAAAAAGAGCCAAAAATCCTAAGACAGAAGAAGAAATAATAAACAGAATAGAAATAAATGGAGAATAGAGAAACAATACCGTTTTAAAAATATATTGAAAAGATTGGTAGAATTGACAAGCCCTTAAATAGACTGACCAAGTAAAAACTAAAATCAGGAATATTTCACAAAGTGAAGGGAATACAAAAGATATCTGGGCATACAAAAGATTATTATTGAAAGCAGTAAAAAGTATGCCATAGCCAGTGCTTGCAAGGCTCAGAAAGATGTTGACCCACAAAGAAAAATGAAAGCAAATGTCACATTGAGTTTGAATGGGTATGAAAATAGGTGTATTGATGAATGATTGTGATGAGGACACACAGTGGTGTGCAGAAACGCAGAACATGCCTCCTTAGCATAGTCATCTTTGAAAATCTGCCTGGGAGTGAAGGTGAAAGGGCGTCCCAAATCACATGTTATTGTGGAGATGCAAGACTTACTGTTTGAAATGCTCTAATTTCATCTGGCCTGATCTACCATTCCCAGATTGGGTGCCAAAAAAAAGTATGCCACCACAGCTGTCTGTCCCCACTGCTGTTTGTTTCTAAAATATCAACACCTGGCACCCCACAGTTGCACTTTAAAAATGAGGAATTATTGCTTTGACTAAAAGGATAAAGCATGGCAACAGCGACCACATGAAACCATGGCTAACAAATGGCTTGTGTCAAATTCTCTGGAGATAAATATGTGACCCCTCCCAAGGAAGTTGCACAGATGGATTCTTTTTTGAACACAATTTCTGATCAAAGTCAAAAGTGATTACTGTGCAAGATGGTCTTTTCCTTGATCACCCATCTAGATTTTGCCTCTCAATGATGAGTAATCAACATTAGGGATGATAACCCCCGACTCCCATCCGTCACTAACACATTCTTCCAGACCTTTTAGTTATGTGCATAGTCATACTTGTAGACAAGACATCGGTTTTCTTTTTCCTTCTGATTTACCTTTTATCTATTAATATGAAAAATAGTTAAATAGTGAACTTTAAATAGGAGGCCTAGAAGTGACCTTAAACTTCACAACTCTTTGGCTATGTGACTTTTGGCATAGAATTCCATACCCTCAGCTTCAATTTTCTTATGGAAAAAATGGTAATTACAATCATTTCTGATGTGACTTAAGTGCCATTCATAATAGCACCTTGTTCAATGCCGGAGTCCGGAGATGGTAGCTGTTTTAAAGCTCCAAAGTTGTGCTTTTGACTTGAATGTATTTTCATTTCATCTTAATATTAACTGATAAAAGCAGAAAAATTAATAATTGGTTGAAATGTGTTCTGAGTGATTTTTGAAAGAAATGCTACATTGATATAGGAATATATAATAGTATTTCTTAGATTTTACAAGTTTATGAATATTTTCATGAGACTTGGAAGAAATATACTTTTTCTATCACTTAGGTAGTTTCATTCCATCCAATAAATTTAGTTCTAGAGAGAATGACCAGGATCCTTTGGTAGTTCAGCCTGGCATTGTCTGAACTGACCCCTAGGCTCAGCCTAAGGCCGTTGATCACAGGACTGGAAAATGATGTCATTACCCTGCAAAGCGGGAGAACAAGCTGAAGTAAGAAAGTAGTTTCAGGGAACTTGAGGTTTTTTGGTTTCTGGAGGTCAGAGAAGAATAGTATGAGAAAATAAGATGAAAAGATATTTCACAACTCAAATTATTTAACACATTATCTTGTTCCTATTTTGACTAAATAGTCCAATAAGCTTTGTGAGAAATTTTGCTTCAACATGTTGCCTTTGAACATCCAAATTAATCTAAAACATACTAATCACAATTAAATTACATCTATTGCTGACCTTCTTGATGTTGGTTCATAATTACGTTTTGGTTAATTGACAGTATCCTGACCTTTGAAACTTTGATCTTAAGTACTAAATCATTGGCATGAGAATCCTTGTAACTTGCTCAATATAAGTTTGTTTCTTCAATGTGTCGGGCAGAGCTCATCTCTTTACCAGTCTTAACAAGAAAAAAATTTTTGTTTTCAGGAGAAAGAGGTGAAAAATGTGCTGCTTCAATTCTTCAGTGTTTCAAAAGCATTTCTTCCATATTTCGAATCTTACAAATCTGTGAGCAAATATCTAGACAGCTCCTCCCTTCATTCTGCATATGTGAAATAAACTTAGAGATGAAAAGTAACTTCCCCAACATCACATAGTCTTTTTGATCTTGAGCTGGATCTGGCAATCAGATCTTCCAATTCTTGATTCAATGCTGACTTCTTTTAAGCTGACTTCTTTTAAGGAAATTTACATAGAGGTAAGGAGATATTTTCAGTGTGCTGTGTTGTTTTTTTTGTTGTTTCTTTGTTTTTTTTAGTCTGGTCACATTGACATCAGTCCCCTTTGTGACTAACAGGAGGCTTCAGTAATGTGTATTAAGGCACATAAAGTTCAGTATTAATTGGTGTATAGAATGTGTGGTTTTGGTGTGTTACCTACTCTTATATGGTTGCAAAAAAACTGAAACTGAGAAACATAATTCAAAGATGACTTTACTGAGAGACAGCGAGGACCACACAGCATCAAAGCAACACTTGGTTCTAGGATCTGGAAATCCAGGTAGCAGATTGAATCAGTGGCATTGCCAAATCAGTATGTAATTTTCATTAAGGCAAAATGTTCTTCTGTGAGACTGTTCAGGACTTGAATTCCCAAGGGAATGGCACTGGGTCGTGTTCTCAGGCCACTTGCCTACCCCTTTACTTGAAAACAAGACTGCAACATGTACCAGGAGGTTTGATGCTCCCACTAAGGCAAGGCAAAGTGTGTTGGGCAGCAAAACTAAGCACTACTATACTGGGCTTTCCTGTTTTCTCCTTCTCCTTCTCTTTCTTCTCTATCTCTTTCTTCTCCTCCCCCTCTTCCTCCTCCTTCTCTTTGATACATTTATTTGAAAGGCAGGGTTGCATAGAGAGGGAGGGAAATGGAGAGGGGGATTAATCTAGGAGCTAGGAGTTTCATTCAGAATTCCCCATGGGGTCCAGGAGTCCAAAGATGTGGATCGTCTTCTGCTTCTTCCAGTATATTAGCAAGGAGCTGGATTGCAAGTGGCACAGCTAGGGCTTGAACTGGTACCCAGATGCGATAATGGTGCTGCAAGTGATGGTTTAATGTGCTGTACCACAGCCTCAGTCTCTCTCTCTCTCTGAAATCTTTTCTCCCACCATCCTTCCTCCTTTATTGTGCTACCACAAATACATGATATTACTGAATATCACTTTCTTGTGCTACAACAAAGAATAACTGGTATTACCACTTTACTGTTAAAGCTAGTCTTAGAGACTATGACAGCCAAGAGATACTTCATAAATGGTAGAATATTATGTATTCAGCAATGCATGTGAGCACATCATTTAGCATGTTATCAGTGTCAATTCTCAGAAATTAAAAGCACCTACTAGAACCTGATTGCCTGTTATGACGAAATTATACACCAATCACCTATATTGTTTCACACAAGTTATTTAAGGTGTGTGTCTCAGAATCTTCATCTGTAAAAATGGGATTAGAAATCATCTGTTTCATAGTGGTCTGTGAGAGTTTTCTCCCATAGTTTAGGTTAGGTACAATCACCCCTTGTCCAAGAATATTTAATGGAAAACTGTAGAAATACATAATTCACAAGTTTAAAGCTGTGTACCGTTCCGAGTGTCATCATGAAAGCTCATGCCCGCCTGCTCTATCCCACCTAGGCTATGCATCATTATTTGCCTTACCCCAAAGTCACTCAGTAGTCCTCTTGGTTGTCTAGTCAACTGTGAGGGTACTTCTAGAGCTTGTGTTTAAATTTAAATTCTTAATTGGCTTGTATCAATTGCATGTTATTTCTGGATGATGTGATAATCAGATACATGCATAATGCCCTGATCAGGGTGATAAATATTCATCACCTTTATTGTTTCATTATGTGGAGAACTTTCTATTCCTCCAGTTCTTATGAATTATAGTCCCCTAATTGTCTATAGAACACAGAAACTTCTTCCTCCTATGGAAATATATTTTGGTAGTAGTTACCCAACATTTCTCTATGCTTTGTAGCTTCTGCTTACTACTATTCTATTTTTTTGTTTTTATGAGATCAACTTATTTTATCTTATACACATGAGTTCCAACATACACTATTCCTTTCTATGCCTGGATTAGTCTACTTAATGTAATGTCTTCCTATCTCGTCCGTGTTGCCACAAATGGCAGTATCTCATTCTCTTTTTTATGGCTGACAAGTGTCCCACTGTGCATATATACTGCATTTTCCTTATCCATTTGTCCACTTATGAACATTTAAATTGTTTCATTTATTGACTATGTAAATACTGTTGCATTAAATGGGAGTTCAGATATTCTTTAAAATATTGATTTTATTTCTTTTAAAAAATAATGGGATTGATAGTTGGTAGGTCTAGTTTAAAATTTTTAGGACTCTCCCTAGTATTTTCCATAATAGCCATGTTAGTTTGCATTTTGTTTACATTTTTATAAAATGCTATTTACATTTTAATGTTAATTTACATTTTTATAAATTTTAAACTTTTTTCACATTCTCTCCAGCATTTGTCATTTTGTGTTTTTTTATTATAAAGCCATTCTTACTGCATTTTGCTAATGATTAGTTACTTAAGCATTTTTTAAATATACTTGTTAGTCATTTGTATGTCATCTTTTAAAAAATGTCATTGCAAATCATTTGCCTGTTTTCTAATTGCAGGAATTTTTTGTTTATGTTTGTTTGCTTTGCTGCAACTTAACAGTTGTTTTCCTTAATAGTGACCCCAAAGCACAAAAGTAGTCAGGCTGACAATTTGAATCTGTCGAAATGAAGCTATAAACTGTTTGTTTTAAAAGGAAAATGAAACTTGATCATCTGTGTGTGTGTGTGTGTGTGTGTGTGTGTGTGTGTGAGTGAATATAAGGGAAAAATAATATTTGTAAGGTTGTGTTCTAAATGAGACTTCACGCAACCAGTAAAGGTCTTGGTATTTATTCCCACAGTTAAGTAGGAGCTATTGATTATTCATTTGAAGAGTAAACAATTTAACATATGAAGAATGCTTATAGCATCCAGTTTATGGTAACATAGTTGTTGCTATAATCACCTTTATGGTCATCATCTTTGAAACTTTCAGTCATTTTGACAATAAGAATTGGTTTCTTTTTACAGCATGTGTACCATTTGGGGGGATAGTAGCAAAGGACGGGTTGTAATACTGTTAATTTTTAATAAACTAACTACATGCAGATTTATGGTAAGGATTTCCTTTCTACATGTGTCCCTTAAACTCTTCATCAATATTTGCCTTTATAGTTTTTACTTTCTTAGTAAATAGAAGCTTGCCAGCACAATTGGTTGAATTCAAGGGCCTGAATTTTCTTTCTTAGGGATCACATCTACATGACAATGGCTAACCATTTAATCAGTGAATTGTGATTATTCGCTACCTATTAATCTGCTTGCCCACTCAAAATGTGATGAATGGTGGTTCCTTTTAAGTTTCCAAAGAGGCTGGTTTAATCTGGGCCTTCTGTTGCTTTGTTAGGGAAATTAAACACCCAGAATTGTTCTTTGGCTCTCCCTTGTTGCTTAGAGGTCATGGGAAAGTAAATGTGAAAGCTGTAGTGTGATTCATCATTGCCTAACAAAATCATGTGACACCTAGACACAGTGATCTGACTGATGGCATTCACATTCTCTGCCCCTCTGTGAAATGATCCTCTCACGAGTCTGTGCGGTGGTGACTTGGAGCAGGTTAGGCAATAGGGGAGCACTCACGGGGTTACAGCTGTTTCCAACTGGCATGATGTATAAGTGACAGTCAATGACTGGGCTTTTCAACCCCATTTTGTGTCTGTCTCTTGCAAGCATTAGCAATAAAGCCTAAAACAACTAGAACTAAAACATTGTATGCCGTGTCAAAAAATATTGTACCCCAAAGGAAAATACACGGAATGGCCTGTGAGAATCTGCATCCTACAGATTGTCATGCTCAAGATATATTCTGCAGAGATTTTTTTTACACAACAGATGTTATAATTCTCTTGAAGTTAGAGAACTGTCTGTCTCTGAGAGACAAACTAAAAGCTGAGAGTCAGTTTGGTTACTTCTATTTCATCTCTCTTTTATGTCTCATAAGGAGAATCTTCCTCAAATCCGAGAGCTAGAGCTAGAGCTAGAGCTAGAGAGAGAGACAGAGAGAGAGAGAGAGAGAGAAACCCAACTTTAATCTTAAAGGCAGAGAGATATTTGGGAAGCGGGTCCCATTTTGACAACTGCATCCTGCCTGCTTCCAATTAACAATCCCTTTCTTCCTTAGCCTGCATTTCTATCCTTCCCTTTTCCTCCCTTTTCTTGAACCATCCTCTCTTTTTTAGAGATTTATTCATTTTTATTGGAAAGTCAGATATACAGAGAGGAGGAGAGGCAGAGAGGAAAACTTTGATTCATTCCACAAGTGGCCACAGCGGCCAGAGCTGAGCCAATCCGAAGCCAGGAGCCAGGAGCCTCTTTTGGATCTCCCACGTGTGTGCAGGTTCCCAAAGCTTTGGGTTGTCCTTAACTGCTTTCCTAGGCCACAAGCAGGGATTGGTTGGGAAGTGGGGCAGCCGGGATTAGAACCAACACCCATATGGGATCTGGGTGCGTGCAAGGTGAGAACTTCAGCTGCTAGGCCACTGTGCTGGACCGGAATCCATCCTCTTTGCCAACCTCTTTTTTCTTTCTTCTTCCCTCCTTTCCTGTATATCTCTTTCTCCCTACCTATCCCTCCCTCTTTTCTTTCCTTCCTTCCTCCCTTCCTTCCCCTCCCTTCCTTCCTTCCTTCTTTCCTTCTTTCCTTCCTTTCCTAAGCATTAAATTTCATCTCTGTGTTGAATACATGGGAAAGAAAGATGAAAAAGGCTCTGTGCCTGAGTTTTTCCAGAGTCCTTTGGGGAGGCAAGCAAGTACACTCATCTGAAGAGGTCAACACCCTGCTATTCCAAGTCTGATTTCCTGGACTTACTGTAAACATAGACTCTCTGCCTTATCCAGAATTACTGAGTTAGATTGCACATTTTTCAAGATCCCAAAGGAACCATTTGTCAAGAAAAGGAATATTAGAGGTAGATACAAAGCACTGTGTAAAGCAAAGATGTACATCTATAGCTATCGGGCATGTGAGGAGAATGTGTAGCAGCACTGCTGACCAGTTGGCACTAAGTCCCCATGACCAAAAGAATATGAGTACATGGCTTTGAGCCTGCAGATTGCAGTGGTTAATACCTCCTTAGGTACAATACCCTTAGGTAGCCCTGAGGCAAACACCAAGCATTTTACTCTCCTGTTTCTGCATGGTATCTAGAAAGAGAAGGGAAAAGCTTTCAGTGATCAAAGGCCTCTATTTAGTACCTTAAGTGAAGGTGATTTGGTTTTATATACATTTCTCTGGTAAGTTCTATTGTTTCTCCTTGCAGTTTTAACACTGAGACTCTGATGAAAGCTGTGTGCTGTATTTTTAGATACGCAGAGTACAGACATATGAATGGGAACATCGCTCCAGAGACTTACAGATATTTCAGTCCCATTCTAATACCTCTTAAGGTACACATTTAGCAGATAAAACAACTCTGACTTGGACTTGACAAAATTAATGCGATCATATTTATTCCATGCCAGGAATTATCCTAAGCAGTAACATACAGCAAATTAATTAATCTTTGCAGGCAATATTACCTAGTAGGCCTTCATCATCACCAGTTTAGATGAGGAAATTGAAGGATAGGAGGATTAACAAATTGCTCAAGGTCTAACACTAGTTAGAAAGAGAAGTAGAAATCGAACTCCAATCTAGCCTACTGCAGAACTCATACAACTTAAAGCCACCATGCAATAGTCTACCTGGGATGATGGGTGACCATTCAAAATAAGACATCCAGGGCTGGCACAGTAGCATAGCAAGGTAATCTTCTACCTGAGGAGCTGACATCCATGTTAGTATTGCTTCTTATCTTAGTCACTCTAGTTCCCATCCAGCTCCCTGCTTATGGCCTGGGAAAGCAGTAGAGGATGGTTCAAATATTTGGGCTCTTGAAACCATATTGGAGACCTAGAAGAAGCTCCTGACACTCTGCTTTGGATTGACTCAGCTCTCACTGTTGTGGCCATTTGGGGAGTGAACCAGCAGATGGAAGATCTGTCTCTCCTCTCTCTGTGTATCTGCCTTTCAAATAAAAATCAATGAATCTTAAAATTTTTCTTAAAAAATAAGGTAACAAATGTCACTTAACTACATTTTTTAAAAAAGATTTGTTTATCTAACAGTCAGTGTTCTGGAGAGAAAGAGGCAAAGAGATCTTCTACCCATTGGTTCATTCCCCATGTGTTTGCAAAAGCTGGGGCTGAGCCATGCTCAAGACAGAGATTTCATCCAGCCATCTTCCACTGCTTTTCATAGACCTTTTAGCAGGGAGCTGGACTGGAATTGGGGTGCCTGGAAAACAAATCAGTACCCACAATGCCAGCCCCTCCACTCTATGCTTAAAAATTACTCAAATAGAGAATTTGTTTTATATAGTTTGAATATGGTTTAAGAGTGACATTCACAAGTTCATGTACATGAAGGTTGGTCTCCAGACTGGTGCTGCTGAGCTGGCAGTACCTCTGGTGATGGTAGTGGTGAGGTTTCACCACCTAAACAAGATAATTAGACCATGGCATCAACACTCAAGGTCATTACCTAGTGCAAAGCAATGAGGTCATATTAGGAGATCTTCTGGGTGATTCAGTTCTTGTGGGAACAAGTTATAAAAAAGAATAAGCTTGGCTTCTGATTTGCTGACTATGTGACTGACCCTTTCACAAATGCTCCTATCATGCTGTATAATATAGCCAGAAGGTTCTTGTCAGGGGCTGAATAAATGGGGCCACCTGATACAGGACTTTCAGCCTCAGAAACTGTGAGCTAAAGAAATCTTTATTTTTTAAAATAAGTAGCCTTAGGTTTTTTGTTATAACAGGAGAAAGTTAACTAATAAAACCTTACACAGAATATGATATATAGATATGTTCAATGTTTGCAAGTCCTTCTACTTTTATGTGCTACTCCTTTTCCTGAGATGTAGAGAAATAATGAGGCAAAAAAAATTATACAGTTCTACCCTTTGTTTACCACAATTGGAGATGCTAACTGCATATTGCTTAAATCATAGGCTCATTGAAAATTTCTCAAGTACTACTATAGACTTTCAACATGTGGTTGAGTGAGCTGCACTTTTAATATATTCATGAAGGTATGCAAATTGTAGAACTTTAACAGAAATGTCTTTGTGTTTTGTTCACTAAGCACTAACACGAAAAGTCCTGCCAATGACAACCTGTAGTATCTTGTTATAGAGCTGGAGACCATCCAGCAGTGTGCTTTCAGAGCACAGAATCTGACTGGCTGAGATCTTCAGTCTATTTCTTACTCCTTCTGTAGTACACTTGAAAGAAAAAAAAACCCAACTTTCTTTGGTGAAAAAATATGTAGTTAGAATTAGCCACCTGGACTCGGTGTAGATGGTCCAAGTTTTACTGGTGACATTGAAAGCATCATAATCAGAAGTCATTCAAATATGTGCCTTCTCTCCATCAGCTCCAATATGGGTGTTGACTTTGGCCACATCAGTACCATGGAGTTTTCTTCACAGCCTGTTTGATCTGGTGCTTATTGGCCTTGACATCCACAATGAGTGTGTTGTCTTCCATCATCTTCATGGCAGGCTCAGTGGTTAGGGGGAACCTCGTAATGGCATAGTGGTGAAAGTTCTCACTCCTGGGGATGCTCTTCTGATGATACTTGAGCTGTTCCCAGAGGCGTAGTGTCTGGGACCACTGGAACGTGAATGATGTGTGGATCATCTTTTTGGGACTGTGGTTGCCTGTCATCCCTGCCTGCTTGGACTTCAAAGCCTCGGCTTGGACTTGGGCTTGGGCTTCGCAAGGGACAGGAACTTTTCTTTGCCTTGGACACCAACTTGGTACAAGGCACAAATCTAACCTTTATACAAAAGTCTTTCAAAAGTCTATCTAGAATGCATATTGTGAAAAAACTACGCATGACTTAAAAAATGGTGCCAAAACAGACTTACCTTTTGCTTTCATTTTCCCATGAACTTTTTGAAGTAATTTCACAAGGCTTCATTTTCTTCTAGTGAGCTAAACCTTTCCAGTTTTGTGAGATAAATTAAATTTTTGGTGTAATTTTTGGTTAAAGAAGAGGGAGTACTTAATAAATACAAGTGCTGCTGATGAAGGTTAAGATGCTATTTTTATTCAGATTCTAAAGAGTCTCCTGAATCATTTTGGTTAGTCATAACATGAATTGGTGATTTGAGGATCTATTTCAATGTACTTGACCACAGTAGAACCTTATTTTTAAAAACATTGATTGATTTATTTGAAAGGCAGAGTAATATATATGAAGAAGTAATAACAAGAGTGGCCTTCTATTTGTTGTTTCATTCCCCAAAAGGCTACAATGACCACAGCTGGAAAAGGAAGAATCCAGGAACTTCTGTGTCTGCCAAGGGGGTAGCAAGGGCACAGGGACTTAGACCGTCTTCTGCTGCTTTCCCATATAGGGAGCCAATTCAGAAGTGAATTAGCCAGGACTTTAACCAGCGTCCATCTGGGATGCCAGTGTTAAAGGCAGTGGCATAACTCTCTCTGTCACAGTGCCAGGCTTCCCCCATCCCTCCTTTTTAAAATATTTGGATTCTTATTATTAAGCAGTTACCTGTTTAGTTTTTCATGTGTAATTGAAAAAATGCTAAGATGCATGTATTTTAAGTGAATAGCTGGCTGTATGCACTCCTGATGCAGTGGGAAAAAATGAACATACATAATATTTCCAAAAGTTTCTTCTCACCCCTCCCTTCCTCTCAGCACCCCACCCCCAGGCAGCCACTGGTGGACTTTCTGACAGAATCCGATTAAGGTGTGTTGAAGCACAGCATGATTCCCTCTGCATTTTTCTGTTTGATCATGCATATGATTTGATTGTCTCTTTACGTGAAATCACATGTTTAAATTGTCCTAAAAGTGAGAAGGACCTTTTTTTATTATTCCATTTTTTGACAGTTTCATAGGCTCTGGGATTCCCCCAACCCCTCCAAAAACCCCTCGCCCCGTACTTAATTCCTCCATATTGTTGCAGTAGTACAGTTCACATCCAGCCCTGATTCGAGAAGGGCTTTTTAAATAAGTAAATGTTTAGCAAACTAGCCCTTAAGATGCACAATGGAATTTCAGAATATGTAAATCAAAATGCCAATCTTTTTTCACTTTGGATTTCCTTGAGTTATTCTGACGAATTTGGAAGATTTTGTTATTGTTTCTTTAGCCTGCTGTGTTGCCATTAGTCCTGTCATTGTACACTACATGTTTCAATATTGTGTGACTGTCATTTTAGTATTTAATTTTAGAGAACATTATAGGCAACCATTAGGGATTCAAATCTGAGCTATGATTCGAAGGATTACCCTGAGGCATATTTTGTAGAGATGGGTCATTTCACTTTGTATGCTGGGTAGGATAACTGTGTCACAGTTTATGTTTCTTCTTCGAAAGTTTCTTTTAACGTGCATTATAAACTACACCTCAGTTTCTCAACACCAAATAGGAAAGGAATGATGTACATCTAAGGGTTCAAGATATGTGAAAACTCTATCATTTGGTACTCTTATTGAGGTTTGTAGTGTTGAACTTATTACTGTGTTGATGAAAACAAACCAGATTCTCAAACAAGGTGACTAAGCTCCAGAGATCTGCTGTGCAGCATGCAGATGATATTTACAAGTAGCACATGTTCATGAAATTGCTAACAGAGTACATGTTAGCTATTCCCTCTGTGAAAAAATGATGAATGCATGCAGGGATAGACTTGTTAATTAGCTTGATTTAATAACTTCACAGTACATACATATAATAAAATATAAAACATGCTGTACAACAGAAGCATAATTTTTACTTGATATACTTTAATAAGTCTGGGACATATTTTTCTTGTTTATAAGAACTAAACAATATATTTCTTCATAAATAATGTGAAGCCTAATACAGTGTTTAAATATGGGAGTGAAGCTTTGTCTAATCTGTGCTCATTTGTTCACACAAAGGGAAACACAAACAATAAAGACCACGCCCTGTTCACATAGTTCTCCTAGGATCACGATCTGATTCCAGAGTCCTTGATCCTCTAATGATCATTGTATTACAGCATGGCAGCAGCAGAGCGAGGGTCAAGAAGTGACATTATAAAATCTCCCCAGGTTGTTATTATCTGCATTAGGAATGGGCTTGCTATACATAAAACTCAGAATTTATCTACTTTCCAGTTTTAACAATTGAGAGCAGTAAGTTCATGAATGTTATCTCTTACAGAGATAAGAGTCACTTAGTGCAAATATATTACAAATCACATCAGTATTTAGGCTCAAGTTATTGTTGAATAAGGCTCACCAATTACCCTATATATGCATTTATTCATGTGTTCATTTATTCATTCAGTAAGTCCCCACTTTTCATCAAACACAATTATGAGGATGTAGTGACAAATAAGACGAATAAATCCATGACTTTGGGTGAAAGTACTATCATAAATAATGCTACATTTGCAAACTTTAATCAAGATTAGGGTGCATGCATGGCAATGTGGCTGAGTGGGTACCCTAGTCAGTGCTATTCACATGTCTGAATAACATGTGTTTGTGGCTTGCTACATACACAGTTGTCAGAAAACTTGTGGCTGAAAAAACTGTTCTAGATAATTAGGGCAGAGATGATGCAGTAATATCCACCTATGAAATGGGAAACCTGCCTGGTGGTTGAAGGCGAAATGGCCTGAAGAAGCATAGCAGTCCCCTGAGTCATGTTGTCTGGCAGATTTCCAAAGGAGACTTTGCAGGTGTGATTATGAAAGCAATCTGGGAGATTTGAATGGAGAAAATAATCAAATTTAAAACTAAAGCAAAAAAAAAAAAATAGAGCTACTTGGAAACTGTGATTACAGAAACAACTTCATATTGGAGATCCCCTCTTTTGAGAACAACTCCAACTTTGAGACTATGTGCCAGAAGTACATCAGAGTCCTTGGAGTAAGCCCACGAAGGCAGGATCCGTGTCCTGCTGATGCCCACAGTAGACAGTCCCCACCCTGAGGCTCTGCATTTCTCTGTGTTCCATTGCAGCATTCATAAGCCCTTGGCCCTACTGGGATCTTCAAGTAATTTATTCTTTCATATCTTAAAAAATAATTGTGGATGAAATTTGCACCAGTTACCAAATGTAGTGGAAGAATAATGTGTAGAACAACAAACAGAAGAATACAAGGCAATAAGGTGTGATTTCAAAACCTGTTGAGTCTTGGTCGTCTAATCATTTAGTCATTTAGTGTGGAAATCTGATATCAGACAGGAGTCCTTAATTCATCTGTATGCCCTCTTTTCGGCCTATAAACTTTACTCAGCATAGTGCTATCTAGGGGTTCACATTCTAGATAAATGTGTGCAATTGTATAAAAGATAAAGATTGGAATTAATCTTTAGCACCTCTAATGCTTGTTGATTTCTGTTTGTCTAGTTAATTTCATGAGGAATTCAATTTATTTTTTTTAAAGATTTATTTATTTTATTGCAAAGTTAGATACACAGAGAGGAGGAGAGACAGAGAGGAAGATCTTCCGTCCGATATTTCACTCCTCAAGTGAGTTGCAACGGCCGGTGCTGTGCCGATTCAAAGCCGGGAACCTGGAACCTCTTCTGGGTTTCCCACCCGGGTGCAGGGTTCCAGTGCATTGGGCCGTCCTCGACTGCTTTCCCAGGCCACAAGCAGGGAGCTGGATGGGAAGTGGAGCTGCCGGGATTAGAACCGGCGCCCATATGGGATCCTGGGGTGTTCAAGGCGAGGACTTTAGCTGCTAGGCCACGGCGCCAGGCCCGAGGAATTCAATTTATTTACTTTAACTTGAAGTACTTTGCCTATGAAAATGTAATTATATCCAAAAAGAAGATGCTTGTGTATATGCTTGATGCTTGTATGCCGGTAAACTGAGAAATATATGTATTTTTATATGCCCATATAATTTTGATATCAAATATCAAATTGACAGATGGAAAGATAATTTTAACAGTTGGAAAGATTCTGTAATGTTGGTAGGCTGAAGTGTTACTATGTTGAAGTTCTTTTAGTGCTTAATAAATTTATAGGTAAATATTTAATTTCTGAGTACTTTAAGGCAACTAGTCTCAGAATTATATGGATAAATGTCAAATGCTTTGAAAAGAAACTTAGGAGTTATAAAAATAAATATACTACTCGTATTAAAGAAAATAACTAAGACTATGAAGGAAAATAATAGGAGTTGCATTTATCCTGAAACCTTGAAGATCAACAGAAGCATACGTAAAAGCCTAGTCATTAAGTCATTGCTTGGGACACCTGTGCTCCATAGCAGAGTGGCTAGGTTTGGAGTTGCGGCTTTACTTTCTAACTTTTTGCTAATGTGTTCCCTGGAAGGCAGCAGTAGTGGTCCAAGTAGTTGAAGTTTCTGCCACCCATGAAGCAGATTTGGGTGCAGTTATTGGCTCCTTGTTACAACAACAGTCATTGTGGGATCTTTAGAATATACCAATTGGGGAATGTTATTTCTCCTTTTTTCCCCCTCTGCTCTCTATTTTAAAAAGAGAGAGAGAAAGAAAAGAAAAATTGAGGACCTGCTGTTATATGCTCGTGGCTCTCAGAAATTTCTTTAGCTTCCTCTACCCAACGAAGATGTTATGTTTCATTTTTGCCTCCTTTAAGTATTTTACCTCACATTTATTGTTCTTTGAACTACTTCTTTTGTGAATGTGTTAATTTTGTTCTTGGGTCTATATTTGGATGAATAGATTGAAATTAATTGCATTATAAACTTATAAACTTTATTCTTTGCTATTTGAAATGGAGCATATTCTAAAACTTATCAAAGATACGAGTATCTAAAACGAGAGTGGTTTTCAGAGTCTTGTTGAGCAGCAGTCACTGCAGGCTTGGATCAGTTGCCTAGATTCAAATGCTTGCTCTGATGTCTTACTTGTGATGTGACTCAAGTTACTGAACTTTCTTCATATGTACAATGGATATAATTGTGTCATATTACTATCAGAATAAAGTATGGCTTGGTTAATAAATAAAGATAGGAAAAGTTGCTGTGGTAGCATGTGAGCTGTTATTGGAAAAAATGCTGTCTTATTACATGATTAATGTGGTGGAGAGGAAGAAAATGTATCTTAAAGGATCACATTGCAAGTATCCACTAAAATGATTAGATTTTACCTAGGTAGGTTTTCGAAACTCTGTAACATCTTTGAAATAATTGGTGACAAACTCATGTTAAAATCAGGGTTGGGAATTATTAGTCTAGATTTCAAATAGCAGCAAATTGATGCTTGTGACTTTGTTTAAAGTGTCCTAAAATCACTTCACTTTAGATTGCTAATCTCCAATAATGTCACATTTCCATGAATTCTGTCCAATATAAGTGATCATTAAGTTCTCTGCTCCCTTACTCACTTTCATAAATCTCATGTCAGTTTTCATAGCTCTGGCACTTCTGCTGTAATTTGGAATGTTTAATATGAGAAGAGTGCCAAAAAGCTTAATGTGGCTGTGTAATTTCAGAGGACAGATACTGGTCATTAAAATATTATGTTGTTTTTTCATTTGAGATAAAAATGAGTAACTGAGAGCTGAAGGATGGTAATGACATTGAAGTGACCCATTTCCTCTTTAATAGCAATGGTAGAATCTGTTTTCTGCAAGCCAATAGTGTTAGCTGATATTTGGCGTTGATTCTATCAAAAATCCAGTGGTAGTAACTCCAGACAAAAGAAGGATTGGTGTAAAAAACAAAAATGTAGCAGACATACTGACTAGACAAGTCCCTAAGACAGGAACTTAGAGTAGTGATTTCCTAAGTCAAAGGAAGCATTGATGTGAGAAGGAGAAGGAGTAAGATTCTAGAAAGCAGGGGATTGCTTTGGGGATGACAAAATGACTTAAAGTATGTCATTGGGGATGGGGTGAGGAAAATTCTCTAAAATTGCTTGTGCTGATGGTTGACAGCCATAGAAAAATACATTCCATATGAAGATGTGTTGTCAAAGACAGTTTATGCTACACATTTGCTCTTAGACCTTTCAGCTCAGCCCAGAGAGGATATTTAGTGAATGCGTCTACTTCCATAAATATGTGAAGAGACGCAGTGGAAGAAAGATCAGTTTTCAGGAAGAATATTTGTTGATGAAAAAATAGCAGATATGACTAAACACTTCTTTGAACAGAGCACATAAGTACTTTTTTATTGAAAAGGTAGATTTACAGAGAGAAGGATAGAAAAATCTTCCATCTGCTGGCTCACTCTCCACATGACCACAATGGCTAGAATTGAGCCAATCTGAATCCAGGATCATCTTCTGGGTCTCCCATATGGGTACAGGGGACCAAGGCCTTCTGCCATCCTCCTCTGCTTTCCCAGGTCACAAGCTGGGAGCTGGAAGTTGGATGGGGAGAGGAGCAGCTGGGACATGAACTGGTGCTAGGAGGCTAATACTTGCAGTTGAAGAATTAGCTAATCAGGTTATCGTACCAACCCCACATTAATATTGAAGTACAGTTGGTATGAACATCTTTTAAGCTTACTCTTCATTTTTATTTAGGCCATTGGATGTTAGCTAGAACTTATTTATTTAAAACATTATTGGATATTAGTAGCAATTGGATAATTGTAGACAAGTTATGACTAAATGATTCTTTTATTTCTGAAGAGACTTTTCATCCAAAGACTCTTTAGTAAAGAGGCAACTAATGTTTGTTTTACTTGCCTGTCTTCTCAGAACACAAATATTCCTGGATGAAATGCTGCCTGGAGACAGTGGCTATGGCCCATAAATTTAATTACTAACCTTTAATTTATAGCTGACAAAAATCAGTTGTGGAAGCATCTAACCTAATCAGGTTTTTCTGACAATGCTAATCAATTGTTGATCTGTCTACCTTTGGCTTAATTACTATAGCAATACGTTATATTTTCAAAATGTCAAGAATCCTCTTCTGCAAATGTAATAAATCATTCCTACATGTGTTAGCGGAGAGCCTATTATTCCCTCACACCTGACCTTGGCAGCATGAAGTTGACATCAATCATTCATTGCAGTGGTGCAACATTACAGAGAAGAGAGTTTCTGTACAAATAGCATACACACTCAAAACATAATAGTTTAAAAAAATCAGCAATGCCTGTTTTCAAGTGAAGTGAACCACTTACTGTCAGATGTTGTTTTAAAATTATTAATGTTTCTTTTTATTTAGTTAGATTTCGTTAAAATAAGCATAGTGAAACTTCTCATTCTAGCCTCCCTCCTGCCTGCATTCTTACCTCCCTTCTTCCTTATTTGTTACTTTTCCCCTGATTTTTGCAATGTTTTATGTTCATTTCACTTCACAAACATAGGCTTAGCACTGCATTAGGTAAAAATATCAACACAGAACAAATAGAAACAGAAAATATCTGATGTTCCTCAGCAGTATAGACAAAGACTGCGAACAATAACCAAATCTCAATATGTCAATCTCACTCATAGATTACATTTTTTTGCATGCTGTGTATTCATTATCACAGATCAGAGAAAGCATAGGATATTTATATTATGGGGACTGGCTTACTTCACTAACCATGATGGCTTTCAATTGGATTCGTTTAGTTGCAAAGGACAAGATTTTATCCTTTTTTAGTATAATCCATATATACCACATTTTGTTTATCCAATCCTTAGTTGATGGTCATCTGGGTTGATTGCATATCTTAGCTATTCTAAATCAAGCTGTTATAAACATGGGGGTACAGGTAAATTTCTCATGCTGATTGCATTTTGTTTGGATGAGTTTCTAGAAGTAGGATGGTAGGGTTGTATGACAGATCTGTTTTCAGATATCTGGGGAATCTCCATACTTACTTCCATAGTGGTTGCCCTGGTTTGCCTTCCTGAGGTACCTTTTCCCCTTTGCCGGGATTGTTTTCTGATTTCTGTGTGTTAACCATTCTATCTGGGGTGAGATGAAACTTCATTGTGGGTTTTTTTTTTTTTTACATTTCCCTGATGGTTAGTGAATCTGAGCATGTTTTCATGTGTTGGCCATTTGAGTTTCATCCTTTGCCCATTTATTACCTGGATTGTGTTTTCTGTTGTTGAATTCCTTGGGCCTTTTATAGATCCTGAATATGAATTCTCTATCAGTTGCATAGTTTTCAAACATTTTACCATTCTATTGACTGCCTCTTCACTTTGTTGATGGTTTCCTTTGCAGTGCAGAAATTTCTGAGCTTGATGTAATCCCATTTGTTATTTTTACTTTAGTTCCTTGTTCTTCTAGGGTCTGTTCTGAGAGGTCTTTGCGTATGTATGCCCATGTCTTACAGAATGTCCCTGTTGTTTTCCTCTAGTATTTTTATGGTTTCATGTCATGCTTTTAGATCCTTGATCCATTTAGAATTAATTTTTATATAAGGTATAGATACGGGACTTGTTTCATACTTCTGTACATGTAGATTCCATTCTCTTAGTACCATTTGTTGAAGAGACTATCTTTTCTCCCTGGATTGATTTCTTTCACTTGTCAAAAATTAGTTGGCTGTAGATATGTGAGTTCATTTGTTATTTTTAAAAGTCTTATATGTCCAGGATGTATTTTCTGGAACAGCTGAGCTCTGAGGATTCTTTTAAAAAAGATTTATTGTTATTTTATTTGAAAGGCAGATTTAAAGAGAGAAGGGGATACAGAGAGATCTTTTACCCACTGATTGACTCCCCGGATGGCTGAAAGAACCAGGCCTTGGCTAGGCTAAAGTTGAGAGCCACGAACTCCTTTCTAGCTTCCAACATCCTTTCCCACCCCACTAAAATCTTTCTTATACTTTTCCATGTTAAGTGTTCTTCATTGTGTTTCTGTTATATGATTTTTATTAATTCTGATATAATAAGTCAAATAAATAAGCAGTTTAAGGTTGGAATTTAGTATAGAAACTAATGTGACATGTGTTGGGCATAGAAAATAGAGAACATGTGTGTTGAACATAGGAAGCGATGGAAGAACCAAGAAAAATTAAGTACCCAGGAAGCCCCAAATATTCACGGTACAGTAAATAAGCATGAGCTTTGGAGGTTACCAGTATCCATGAAGTTTTAATAACCCATGGGTGACACCCACTGTGCCTCTGATCTCTTCTGTCTAAAATGCATCATGGGAAATTGGTGAGCCATATCTGTGACCAGGCATGCCTAGATCTGCATAGTCTCCCAGTAAGCAAGTATGCATGGACACTGAGCTCTGAGGAGGGCTCTGAGCACCTTCCACTTGCCAGACTTCCTTGTTCCAACTCATCTGTGACCCTAAGGAGCAGTGCAGAAACTGGATGCAACACAGAACATTGCATATCCATGATGTAGTCATTCCTTCTACTGTCCTTGCAATCTGTCCTGAGTATGTTAGCCTTTCTTCATTCTCCTTGGTTCTTGATATTTTCTGTAAATCAGATCAAACCAGGTGCATCAGGATATTAGCTAGGTCTTTGTTATTTCTTTTCGGTGGCTTCTGAGAAAGCTATCCTCTTAATATTTTTGTAAGTTACCATACCATGCAAGCAGTTCCAACTTGTCATTTTGAATTAGGTTTGAGTCCACCCAGAAGATTTTTCCATGTTTCTAGGGCCTGCATATTGTAGCTCAGAAATCTCTCTCTGAATAAAAGGTATTGTCCAAAAGCTTTTTATTGATTTTTTAAGATTTATTTATTTATTTGTTTATTATTGGAAAGGCAGATTTACAGAGAGGAGAGACAGAGAGAACATCTTCCATCTGCTGGTTCACTACCCAAGTGGCTGCAATGGCCAGAGATGAGTCATTCCAAAGCCAGGTGCCAGGAGTCTCCTTCAGGTCTCCCACATGGGTACAAGGATTCCAAGACTTTGGTCCATCTTCTACTGCTTTCCCAAGCCAAAGACAGGGAGCTAGATGGGAAGTGAAACAGCCAGGGCATGAACCAGCGCCCATATGGGATCCTGGCATATGCAAGGCTAGGATTTTAACCACTAGGCTACCATGCCAAGTCCAACTGATTGGATTTTAAATTACTTTAATTGTTCATACTTATGAAGTGTGTTATAAGTCAGTACATGTATTCAGTGCATGGAGATCAAGTCAGAACAGTTAGTATTTCAAAAAATGTGCTTATGTATTTTTTTTGTGCTTATGTATTTTGAAAATTTTTTATTACTCTCAAAAATTGCATGTATCTATAGGGTGTGGTACATTGTAGCATTTCTCTTTTTTCTTTCATAATTCCCACATTTAATTTGAACATATCCAGAACACTGTATATTACAAAAATCACATATATATGTTTATATATAATTTATAATTTAAAGGTTTTATTTGGTTCAGTTTTGAAATTTTCTGTTATTATTTTTATATAAGATAGTTTTTCTTTTTATTATTTTATTTAAGGTGAATACATTTCATGTATTTCATAAACAGATTTAGTAGCATAATGATGCATCCCATCCTCTCCTCCATCCCACCCACATTCTCAACCTCCATCCTCACTTTTGTTTTTTAAAGTTTTTACATTAATGTACTTTCAGTTGACTACATAATACAAGATTTAACCCTCTATTAGGTAAAGAATTTAACAAATACTAAGAAAAAACTGTTCCTCAAGAGTATAAGCAATAATTAAATCTCAAAGTGTGAATTTTACTTGATATCGGTTGATTTTTGTACCCTGTATATTAGTTATAATATATGTAATGGTTCACAGTCAAGACCATTAACTTCTCCTATCCTATTCATTCTATACTTGGAGACTTTACTATCCTTTTCTGTAATCAACTCATAAAACACGTGATGGATTACTACCCCCTCACCCTGTGCTGTGGAACACTAGAATTCATTCAGACAGTGTAACCATGGCTGTGTATCTGTTATCCAACTTGCTCCTGTTCCTATTCCCTCTACTCTCTCCCTGCCCCACCATCTATCCGCCTTCTGATGAGTGAGAGCTCAGCATGACTGAGCTTGACTAGAGTTTTGTTTGCTTTCCCTAGTAGCACACTGAGAGTCTCTTCTAGTAGACTTTTGACAAGTATAAAAAAAAAAGTTCATTTTCTTTACGAGTAAACAGGCCTGAAACCTGAGGCTTGTTGCCACACTTATATGCCTCACTAGTTCAGTCAATAGACTTTAAAATCTACTTTGTGTCTTGGTTGGCAGTTAGGAGACACACATTGTGGGTGAATAACAAAGAAATGAGTTTAGTAAGGTCAACAAACTAGCAAAAATATGCCCAGCTTTCTACCGGGTGCTTTATATACATATTTAATTCAGTCCTTGTGTCATTTCAAAGGTAGATACTATAATCCCAGTTTCATAGATAAGGCATTGTCAGTATAGTGCAGCCCACAGTCACAGAAACAAAATGTGAGCTTTAGGGAGTAGAAACAAACTGTTGCACAAGGCTGCTAGCAGTGCTCTGACACTTTTTGGGTAGATGACCTTGTATACTTTGATCACGTGATTTCTTTGTTACAAAAAGGGACTGATTGCTGGTACTCTTTCTGAAATCTCATGAAGATTCAATGAGCTGATATTTCTAAATAGCTACCAGTCTAGAGATTTAAAATAGGTTATACTTTCTTAATCCCAATGTACTTGACCCCAAGTTCACTATACCCCATTTTAGCACATTCTGCAGCTTTCTGGACTTGCTGCTCAGAGTGTGGCCTGCAGATGTCCTAAGAAAGATTTCTGAAAGTATAGTCTAAGGGTTTCTTGTTGGAAGCATGAGGCAGTGCTCTGTAGAAATCTGTAGAAGAGAGGGGAGTAAGCTGGAGCAAAGACGTGGTTTCAGTTGCAGTCTCATGCCAGGCTCCTCCCACATTGGTGAAGGACTTTTCAAAATCTTAATTATTTTTATTTATGATGATTTTTACATAGTTGATTTAGGGTGATAAGGGTCAAGGACTACAGGAAAGGTGAAGAGCTTTGAGGGAGAAATGACACGCAGAGTTTGACCTTATGGCAAGAGGGCTGTGCTTTTGTACCTCCCTGCTTGTAAATCACTGGCTACCAACTGCAAAGAATGAAGTGGAATGGTGACAAGATATAGATTATAGCTTTCAAGGACTGCCTTTCAGATGTTTAATGCTGGGGAGGTGGATACACGAGTCTGGGGAAAGGAACCCTGGCAGTCTAGTGTGAGGTAGTAACAGCTGCATTCACAACCTGGAAGGATCAGCGATATTGGCGTCACTGTCCTGCTTTGTGGAAACACACAGTTGTTAAACCTGTCCCAGATTCTCTAGGTCAGAATCTTCATTTAGTGCAGACCCACCCCTTTCCTGTTTGTACATTAAATTATATCACATCTATAGATTATATAATGTGGAGGGAGATGAGTCTTGTACATACCCACACTTACACCAGTGAGAGTGGCCAGTATCACAATCAACTCAATAAGTATTTCTCTAACAAATTTTAAATGCTTCTTATTTCAGCATTATAGTATTTGATAAATCACAACTGTAGTGTTTCCTTCAACGAAGTGGATAAGGAGTCATAAGCTATATCTTTACAGCAACAAATAGGGACAGCTGTTTGACCTCATGGTTAAGATGCCAGTTGGAGCAACTGCATTTCCTACCACAGTGCCTAAGTTCAAGTACTGACTTCCCAATTCCAACTTCCTGCTAACATACCCCCTCAGAAATAGCAGGTGATGGCTCAAGTAAGTAAGTTAGGTCCTTGCCACCCACATGAGAGACTCAAGCTCTCAGCTTTACACTGTCTTCACTCTAGCATCTGGGAGTTAATCAGTGGGTGGGTGCTTTTTTGTCTCTCTCTGCTTCTCAAAAAAATAAAACTAAGCAAGATATTTTTGAAGAATGGGATGGGAAAGAAGCAGATGAGATGAGGAGGTTTAACGGAGACCCAGTGCAAAACATTGCAGGTTTTTTAATTTGTTTCAGTTTAGTTGGAAAACCTCTAGCAGCTCACTGGGCCATGTTAATAGGACATGTCCTGTATCAGCAAAACACTTGTTTTGTGGGCCTGTGACCTAGGTTTGGAACTACAGTCAATGAGTTTCACAAATAATTTATTTTATTGGAAGTATAGCTCTCTCTGACTTGAGGCCAGCCAAAAGCTACAAAATGTCCTGGAAAGAGATGGTCCAGGGGTAAAGATGGGAACATTAGTGTTGTTGTATGTTGATGCAGATTTGCAGAAAGTGGGATCTTCTGTGAATTCCATTGAGGATGGGCTCATTGCCTAGAACACGCCTTCAGAAGCTACCTTAGTCTTGGCTGCTCTATTGCACATGACATATCCACTGATCCTAGGTGAATTTTAACAACAGTGGTGCCTCCTGCTCTAACTCATCCCCAGCAGTGTCCACTGGCTTAAGCTTTACTCTGAAAAGGTGAGTGACAATAACTGTGGCCAAGTCAGTCTTCCATGTTCTAAATCCTTATGACTTGAAGACACTTTCAACAGTAAAATAATAACAATAATAATGTAAAAAGATTCTGTCTGGCTTGCACATGAAGTTCTCTGGAAGCTGTTAAGGTACCCAGAACTTTTCATCAATGTATTCATTTGTTTATTTTGTCAACATAGTTAAGCAACTCTTACATCAGAATCACTATTGCCACCTCCACGCCCATAATGTAGGTGTGAGCTGTTAGAGTCTGCATTTAGCCTAATTATCATGTAGGAGCTAGATGCAAACGCAGAGTAGTACTGTAGTTAAGATCATTATTTTTGTCTCCCAATAGGCCATGGATTATTTACTTATACTCACACGCTTATGTGGTCTTCAGTTAGAGCTATCTTTATTTCTTCATAAAGACAAACTCATCTGCTACTAAACGGTCAAGTAAGAATGCCCTCCTTGGGGCCTGGCATTGTGGTATAGAGCAGATAACGTTTTATTCTGTTTTTTTCACTGCTTTCAAATTCTCCACAAACATTGTACAACCTCATTGTATGTGTGTTCCTGATGTGAATGCTCCCAGTCCCTGACACCCTATTGGCTTCCTCTGTGCTCTGGTACTTTGTGAATAACGCCAGTTTTAATCTGTTTTAGATTCATTAGTCAGTTGTATGCATACTGATGCACTGAAAATACAAATAATGCAAGCAGGCTGAGCATGTATTACAGAGTAAGGATAACACCTTGTAACAGTTTACCCAAACTTCCCCATTCTGAGCACTGAAAGCACTGTGTTCCTCCTGTCTTGTTCACGGGAACAATTGGTTATGTCAGACATGCTGAGCATGAAGTAAAGATAGTGGAGAAGGCAGGAAGCCAGGGCTCAACATTTGCTGTCATGTCAAGACAGAAAGAAGTGCTCATTGAACGCACAGGGTCACACACATAAACAGAACTGCAATTAAATGGAATTTAAAGATGAAATTAAAAGTAAATTTATTTTGGGGATGCGTGTAGTTTTTTCATAGTATGATTTTTCCGTAAACTTGTTAAAGATCCTTTCTATGCATGGATTTCAAATATTTTTCCCCAAAATAAACTTTTTTTTTTTTTTTTACCATTTCCCACACCCTTCTTGAAGTGCCCTTGCATGTATTCCAGAGGTTGGCTAACACACATCTTGCCCCCTCTACGTGCTTTTAACTTCACATATATGTCTATGTCCACCCACTGATCAGCTCTGTATGCCCAGATTCATTTGACTGAGCCCGAAGTGCTGAACTAGCAGTCATCTCGTCATGCCCTTTCTTGTCTCGTGTGTTTTGATGTACCTGCTGAGGGAACATTCAACGCGTTCTAAAAGAGGTCACACAGACGTGCAGCCTAAGCCAAACTGATCATTGCATAATTGATAATAGGCCTTTTGTATTCACATTCTGTTTCGATTATTGTATGGAGCAGGTGACAGGTGTTCAGTGAACATTATCCAAGTGCCTGTCTCTGAGAACATCCTGAGACCAGCTGGGGAAAGCAGCCCAGAGGAAATCCCCATAGTAATTTAATAGTTCACAGGCTCTGGGTTTGTGAGGATTACAAGGAAGAATTAAAGTGATATTGACCACCCACTGGAGAAGGGCATTTGTGCTTTTATCTGGATTTTTCTACACTTATTTTGATCCCAAGGAAATCACTGTAGGACGACCAAAAGGGGGAAAAATACTTTTTTAAAAAATTTTTCTCTCTCTTTCGTTTTTGTTTTGTATTGTTTCTTTGTGGGGAGAGGGTGTTAAAGAGTGTGTATTACCATTTAACTCTGAGAAAATAGTTCAACAGAAAAAAAGAAGTAATAGAAAAATCTGCTTTGAAATGCTCAAGAGAACTCTAGTTGTGAGGTAGGTGGAACTGCCAGCTTACCAGAGAACTTTTACCAAAGCCAGATGTTTCTGTAAAAAATCTTAAAATGATGCAGTATGCATGGATAATAGTGGATAATAAAACAACATGTCGGAACATTTCACATAGTTTTTCATGAGTTGTACAATGGGTTCCTGTGTGGATTTTTAAAAAGTTGATAGAGCCAACATTTCACTCTTTGTTCTAAAAGTTAGGTCACATTTATCTACCTTTTGAGTACATGTTCCAACCTTCCTAGGCAATTTGGTTATTCAGAACAAATTTGAATCAGAATCCATATATTGAACAAATATTTATTATTGAACATGCCAGCAGTATTGAATGTTCTGTATGAGACACAGTTCATTTATTTCTGGAATATTTTGCACAGGACAAGCCCTAACAAGACCCAACTATAAAGATACACTCTGCACACATAACTAATGTTACAGTGGGCAGACCAGAGAATCAGGTGAAACTTGGTTTTGGAAAAAGAAAAAATGAAAAAGAAAGAGCTGAAAATAGTAGAGGAGCAACGTGAAAGGTAGCTTTTTAGCGAAACCATAAAAAAATACATGAATTTGTTAAGTGAATATTAGAAGCATGTTTGTGTTTGTGAACAGGACTTGTATAAAAGCCTTTTGGCATATAATCCCTATTGTGTTTGAGGCCATTATAAGGACCCCATGTTTATTATCAGAGAAAAAGCCTTGATACGGTTTGGATTAAGGAGTGATGTGACTTAAGTCAGATTTTAACAGAGTCACCATGATGACCAGACGAGAAGTAGTACAGAGAAACACACTGAATAAATAATAATAAAATAATGAAAAGCTGAAAAAAAGAATGGCTAATTCCAGCCATGAAGGAAGTCTTGAAGGAGGTAGCTCGAAGAAAAGCCTCTTTTTTTAAAAAAAAAAAAAAAAATTTATTCTTCAAGTCCTTTTCTCCTTCTCTCTTCATCTCTTTCCCTGCCACATTTTTGTTTCCTTCCTTCCTTCCTTCCTGGACATCATTTCTTTGGCCTTAGCACTAGTGAAACGTTGTCTCAGGGTTTACTTTTGTTTCACATTTAGAGATCTTTTACTGCCCCAACTTCTTTAACTTTACATTTGGATCCTCAAGGCAATAGGGATCTGTGCACCAGCTGCTGTTTTAAAGGGTGTTTTAGGCACTTATGATAATGAATTTTGTGTTCAAAATATGAATTAAGCTAATGAAAATATGAAGGGGTTTGGGGTTGAGAGGGGAAGTACAGGTGACATCAGATTGGCAGAATGTTGATGGAGGCTGAAACTGAGTGATGGGCACACAGAAGTTTGGTGCACCTGAATGTTTGACATTATCTCCCATAAAACTTAACAACAACAACAATAAACTCCTTTAGGTCATTGCTGCGGTTTTGATGTGTTTTTTTCATATTCATCCTTCCCTCTCCAACATGGAGTTTATGAGTAGTTTATTTTTCTACGTCTCAGGTTGGACTCCAGTGTGGCTATATGAAAAGTGGAGGGACCTTTAAGAGGTGGAGCCTAGTGAAATCTGATTAGATCCCAAGGGGGCACTGCCCTCAGAAAGGATAAAGGAAGTTCTCATGGGACTCTGAGTTAATGCTCACAAAAAGGTTACTATAAAAGAATAAGCCTGATCCATCCCCAGCTGTTCTGACTTCCTTTCTCATCGTGCTATCTCTTCCCTTCTTGTATGCACTCTGACCATTGGGACACCAACTGTTACTGTGAGGTCTTTATTAGAACAGAGTTGCTGGGGGTATCATGCCCTTTGATGTGCCCTCAGATAGTTCACTCTAGTTATGGACTATAATAGTCATTGTCATGAACTATAGTCAGCTATGGATGTTGGAAGTGCTGCATCTTTTACAAAATAAATCAGTCTTTTTGTTGACAGCTGGTTTCTGAATATAGTGGTGCATAAGAAAAAAAACACTGCTACAAATAACTGCATCAACAGATGCATAAACAGAATAACATAGGTTTTGGTTTGACTTTGTTTGTGAGGCATATTTTCAATTTCCAACTATTATCATTCAATCATGTCATATATACAAGAGAAAAAGATCATTCAAAAGAATAGCTTCATTTGAAGCAGTTACAGAATAAGGCAGATTTTGGTCACCAGAGTTCACTTTTTCTGGGTATTTAACAATTATTTGTGGAGTTGATCTCTGAAATAATTTTGTCCAAGTATCTCCTCATCACTGTATTAAGTCTGTTCTTGAAAGAATGCAACACTAGAGGTCAGTCTTGACATTGAGAAAGAATGGAAAGGTTTAGAGAGCAACTATATGGTGTCCTATCTCTCCTACTCCTTTGAATAGTGAGAAAATTAGAGTAACACTCATATTTTGATCAACTTCCATTACTAATACACATGAGACATATTAAAATCATCCATCTACACACTACACAAGCATATGAAGTCAGCCCTCCATAGTCTCAAGTTCCAAACAGATTATTTCAACCAATTGCAGATTGAAAACACTGGGAATTTGGGCCCTGGGGCATGACCTAGCGACTAAAGTCCTCGCCTTGAATGCACCGGGATCCCATATGGGCGCCAGTTCTAATCCTGGCAGCTCCACTTCCCATCCAGCTCCCTGCTTGTGGCCTGGGAAAGCAGTTGAGGACGGCCCAAAGCATTGGGACCCTGCACCCACGTGGGAGACCTGGAAGAGGTTCCTGGTTCCCAGCTTTGGATCGGCACAGCACCAACCATTGCGGTCACTTGGGCATGAATCGTCGGACGGAAATCTTCCTCTCTCTCTCCTCTCTGTATATCTGACTTTGTAATAAAAATAGATAAATCTTAAAAAAAAGAAAACACTGGAAATTAGAAAGCCTCTACATGGAACATGTACAGACTGTTTTTCTTACCATTATTCCATAAATAATATAATAACTGAGTATTTATATTATATTAGGTGTTATATTACTTTGCACTATTATAAGTAATCCAAAAATGATTTAGCAAGAAGGGAAAATTGCAATGTTATGTGTAAATTTTGCAGCATTTTATACAGGGAACTTGAGCAACCTGGAATTTTGGTGCTCACGGATCCTGGAATCAATCCTCCATGGAGGCTGATGAGTTTCTGTTCATGTTTACATATTCATAGAGTATATGGGACGGATCATATTGTCTCACTTTTTTTGAGCCCTACGTGTGTAAGATAGCCTTTAAAAATCTTAAAACTCATTGTGGAAGACAGAAAGCTGAAGTCCAAAATTGAACAGGTTTAGCTAAACTGCAAACTTACCCTCTAAAGCATTTCCTCTAAACTCCAGAGCACTTTGAATACTTTGGCAGAGACTGGCTTCTGTTCTGCTTCATTCATTGTCCTGTGCCAGATCTCCAGCCCTTCACCAGCTGCTTCAGGCTGAATTTGGATTGAAATCTCTCCTGTGATGCCTTTTCTCCCCTGAATGTGGACTCCGTCAAGCAGAGTCTCACGGTGTGAAGCACTAGCATGTTTCTCTGCTGACATTATGTCTCTTTTCTTTCTCATTTTTCATACTAAAAAGGTCTTCACCGTTGGCTAATCCAAAGCTGAGGAAAATGGCTAATTCACCCAGAGCAATTCCTCATTTTCTTCTGAAAGCATTTCCCCAAAAATTCTCCATGGGGGTGGAGAGTCTCTTTATTCAGTAGTTATAGAGTAGATCAGAAGGAGAAACAGATGGCACAAAAAACCAAGTTATGACTGTTAAATCAATGAAAGAAAAATAACTATTAGGATAGTTATTTTAATTCTTCTTACAGACATCTTTAAATTATAAGGTTAACTTTCACTCTAAGAGAGCTCACAGAAAGTAGATGAGAAGATGAGGAGACAGCCACAAACTAGGAGAAAGAAGACATATCTTCTTTCCTATTAGGAATATCCCTATTCCTAATATAGGAAGCTTTTTCAAAAATTCAGCAGTTAAAGGAAAAACCTGTAAAATGAGGAAACAGATTAACAACAGGAACAGTTATTTCACTGGCGGAGAAATACATGCAGCAAGACAATGAAGATATTTAGCATCATTAACCATTGGAGAAAGGTAAATAAAAATCAGAATTAGGTATCACTATACCTGCAAAAGTAGAAACAAAAATTACAGTGTCAAATGCTGGGGAATATGGAAGGAAACTGGATCACTCATACATTGCTGGTTGCAATGGGAAATGATACACTAACTCTGGTGAATAATTTGGCAGATTCCTGTGTAGCCACACCACCCAGCAAGCACTCTTCAACATTTATCCCAGAGAAGTAAAAGCTTACGTAAGCACAAAACTTTGATGAATATTTACTGTCATTTTCTTCTAAATAGCCTGAAGGTGGAAACATCCCAGGTGTGTTTCCATGGGTGGTCAGTGCATACCAAGGAATACTACACAGCAGTCAGAAAGCACGAGCAATTGATTTTGCTTCAACTTGAATGACTAGCCAAAGAGTTGCAGTGACTGGAAAAAAGAAATCAGTTCTCCTAAATTATACACTAGTAATTAAGTGTAGATAATGTTTATGAAAGAACAAAAGCGGTAGAAATCTGAGAACAGACTAGGGGGATCAGGAATTATGGGAAGAGGACAAGAAAATAGGAGGACATTGCATGAGGTGATTAGAAGCTGGCCCAGGGGATCCTTGTGGTGATGAAGCTGTGCTTGTTTGTAGTGGGAAACATGAACCTGCAGATATCATAAAATACACAAACAAAAATGCAAGTCCAAATAAAATCGGAAAAATCTAAATTCAATGGGTGTGTCATGTCTGTGTCAATTTCCTGGTTGTGATTATCACACTACTGTTTTACAAGAATATTGACAGTGGGAGAAATTGCGTGCTGAGTACATGGAACCCATGTCTATTTTTTCTTTCTACTAACTATGAATCCTCAATTAAACCTAAAATGAGTTTCTGGACCGGTATTGCGATGTAATGGGTGAAGCCACTGCCTGCAATGCTGGCATTCCGTATGGGTGCCAGTTCATGTCCCACCTGCTCCATTTCCAGTTCAGCTTTCTGCTGATTTGCCTCGAAAGGACAGCAGAGAATGGCTCAAGTGCTTAAGTCCCTACCACCCATGTGGGACTCACATGGGTACCAGATGAAGCTTCTGACACCTGGCTTCAAACTGGCCCAGTCCTGTTTGTTGCGGTCATCTAGGGGAGTAAATCTATGGATGGAAGATCTCTCTCTCTCTCTCTCTCTCTCTCTCTCTCTCTCTATATATATATATATATATATATATATATGTGTGTGTGTGTGTGTGTGTGTGTATACATATATATTAAATTATATATATATAATTTTCAAACAAATAGATAAATCTTTTTTAAAGTAAAGTTTTGATTAAAAGAATACATGAAGTGTTGGTTAAACAGCTCAAAAAAGACAACACATTAGCACCTGGAGATTAATGTATGGCTTCAGTAGTGTAGCTGATTTTTTTCTGCTTATTTCTCTGTCCTGAAATTGTTGTTAAAGTGTTGATCAGAATAATTTGGCATACAGTTCCCTAGACAAAAAAAAAGCAATTCCCAAAGTATATTGGGAATTTGAATTTCTACCAAAAAATTCCAACGTGGAGCTGATCCAAGCATTTTGGTACAATGGTTAAGCCACCACATGTGATACTGGTGTTCTGTATCAGAGTGCCAGTTAGAATGTACCAGCTGCTCTATTTCCCATCCAGCTTTCCCCTAATGCTTGTGAGAAAGCAGCAGATGGCTCAGATATTTGGTTCTTGCTCCCCATGCGGAAGACCCAGATGGAGTTTGTGACTCCTGGCTTCCTCGTGGCTGTTGTGGCCATTTAGAAAGTGGGCCACCACAAAGATCTCTCCTTCCCCTTCCCCTTCCCTTCCCCTTCCCCTCTCCTCCACTTCTTTCTTCCTTCTTCCTTCCCTCCTTCTCCCCCTCCCTCTCCCACACACATCCTGTTTGTCTTTCTAGGTTTAAAAATAAATAAGTAAAATCTTTTGGAAGTTGCAATGTTGAAGGAAAACACTTTTCCAGACTGTGTAGATGAGAACATGGCATGGAGTCCCTGCTCAGCATGTTCATACACAGTTCTGCACAAAGGGATTACATCTTAGGTAGTTTTTGAATGTGCACGCATGTGTGGAAATTGGGCAGATTACTCAGAATGGGATCAGCTGTGTTGTGCTAATAGCATCCACGTCTTCAAATGACACCTATACACAGAATTGAATTATTTGGAATCTCTTTCTCCCTTCCTCTTTTACACACACACACACACACACACACACACACACACACACACACTCACTCTCTCTCTCTCTCTCAATTAAAAAAGGAATGTTTGCAAAAACTAGGGAAAGTTACATGAAGTCTAATCAACAGTGTTGTACAAATATCATTTTTGTGGATTTATTGTGCTATAGGTATGTTCATATATGGCTTCATCATTGGGACAAGCTGGGTGAAGGGTTCCTGGGTGTATTCTGTACTGCTTTGCATCTGGGAATCCGTAATGATCTCAGCATCAAACCAGCCAGGACTGTGAGCCAGCTGGAGGCTGCTCTCTGGGTAGTGTTTCCTGTGATCTGGCTTGAGCTGAATCCAGCATTTGCCACAGCATTGACATACTAAGCTGCTGCTTACGCTCCATGGCCAAACCTAGAATTAGTGAAAGTGAGCTAAAGGAGAGATCAGTGAGAGTTTGTGGAAGGTTTTTATGTGCTCAGATAGCAGAAACCTGGGAAAATCTGATGAACAGTGTGAATGACTACTCTATCGAAACGAGCAACAATCTGCAGCACAAGTCATCTGTGATGTGCTTGATACTAGTTCTCAGCCTCCAGATTAGTGAATCAGAAGGGACCTTTTCACCCTGTTGGAAGATCACCGTTTTTTTGGTCCTAGTCCTGCTAACTCATTAATTACATGAGTTTGGGCACATATACCAGCTCTGCTTAAGCATTGGTTTCTTCATCTGTGGAATGGGTTTGTTGAGAAGATGAGATGACATGATAGATGAAAAATGTTTTATGTGAAGCCCATTGAGGCACATGCAGGGTTGCTATTTATTTTTTCCCTTAACTCTTTCCCTTCAAAAAACAATTAAAACTGTCTGCTAGGTTTTTAAATTAAAGGAGAAATACAGGGTAGGCAAGAAGAATTGTAAAGAACATTTAAATCATTTTAATGAACCTTTATTCACATTATTGAACCTGTGCTCTCACACTGTAACTCGTACAGTGCTATCTCAGCCCACTGTAACCTCAGCGCAAGGGGATTTCAAAAAGTTCACAGAACCTGGAATTGAAAGATAAGTTCAAGTGCAGGCGTTTGGTGTAGTGGCTAGGATCCACAGTGGCATGCCTAGGCTTGCCTCCATACTCCAGCTTCTGGTTCTAGCTTTCTACTAATGCAGATGGTCGGGGAAGGAGGGCAGTGGTGAGTGCTCAGGTCATTGAGTTTGTGCCACTCTTACGAGAGACCTGGACTGAGTTACCAGCTTGCTACTTCAGCCCCAGCAGTTGTGCACTGTGGGGTTTGGAAAGCTAATCAGTAGATGAGAGTTCTCATTCTGTTCTCCCTCTCACTCTGCCTCACTCTCTGTGTTTCTCTCGCCTGCCTTCCCATTTCAACTTTTTACCACTCTTACCTTTTCCTCCTTCCCCCTTCCCTCTCCCTCTCCTGCCACACACCTGTACTTCACAAATAGATTTTCAGGAATTAAATATAAGTTTATTTTCATTCAAATCTTGTGTAATATATGTATGTTCTATTAATGGTTTGAAAATGCCTGATAGATTACTATTATTATTAAAAGAAAGAGTATAGAATAGTGACAACGAGGACAGGTACTGTCTCCTAACCACCCGGGTTTGAATTCACTTCCATTGCTCACTAGGTATGTGGCTCTGGGAAAGTTACTTAACCTCTCTGCACCTCGATTTTCCTTATTCAGAGAGATCATGAAGATTAATTTGAATTTATCTGCCTGATTCAGACCAAATACAAAGGAAATAACATCAGTCATAAAAGACAAATTGTTCACTTCTCCTCTCACTAATCCAGTAGGAACAATGAAAGCATTACAAGACCACCCAGACACAGTAATACTGCATCAGCAGAGCTCAATAATCAATGAGGAAAACAAAGCAGAGACGGTTTTATAAGAACATCTTTATTCTAGTTAAGAAAAACTGTATTAATTCTCAGAAGAGTATCTCTTCCTTTTTTTTGGTTAAAGATTTAGTTACTTAGTTGAAAGGCAGAGAGATATCTTCACTTACATGAGTGGCAGAGTCCTAAGTGCTCGGCCATTGCTGCTTTGCATAGAGCATTAGGAAGAAACTGCATGGGAAGCAGAGCAACAGGGACTCAAAGTCACTGCTGTGGCTCCATGCTGCTGACCCCAATTCTCTCTCTCTCTCTTTTTTGGTTTCTGGCTCAGCATCTTTGAACAAGAAAACTGTTCTTATTCTATTTATTGTAGTGTGGAAGAGTCTGGGATATCCATAGTTGGAAGTAACCAAGCCACTTTTTAATATATTCATGGCTGCTAATGCAGTCAGTGGATAATCCACGAACCTTTTATTCAGATGACATTTTAAAAGCTGCCTCCCTGCATTCTTCTTGCTTTTCATCAAAGGCTAATAGGAAAAGCTATCTGATCTGTCACATGGGCCAATCTGATCTGCCCTATTAACTGTGTTTATGGAGCAAAATGCTTTGTAATGCTATATATCATAAAACGCAACACATGAAGCAGATGCAAAATGCTCCTGCAGTAGCAAGTGCTGACCAGTCTCTTTTCTTCGCCAAGTAGATCAACTTGGGACATGAGAAGTGCAATCTCTGTCATCAAAGATGTGGTCAGACTGTCCCATGTCCGCTATTCCCTATTCTGTAATACCTTCTACAAAACCCATGTTTCATCTTACTTTGGAACATACTTTTTAAATGCTTTTACAAAATTACACTGGCTACTTTAAGCTCATATATAGTTCAGTAATCATATAAACTCTAATTAGAGGTTTGCCATAACTCGATTGTTTCTTCCCAATTTAGTTTTCCCAAGTGAATGGGGAGAATTTTGAAAATGCAGATTTCTAAGCTCATTGACCAAATTTCTGAGGCTTTGGCCACCAGGAAATGAAATTTATCTGCAACCTACCCTTCCAGATAATTTTGGAATTGTCATAGTCTTCCCAAATTTTTAATAATAGATTATAATAATTATACCTTAAATACCATTTTCAGATTTTTAGATAGATCAATCACTTGTACTGTGTTTCTTCCTTTATAGATATTAGTAGTAGTAGTATTTTACCATTTCAAGTCTGTGTGTATCCACAAAGACTGTATTTTGTAGTTAATTCTCTCTTAGACTTTACCTTATGGGCCAGATGGACAGATGGATACGGAAAGGGGGAAATAAGTAGCTGTAAATGTAAGTAGATACAGACAGAAAATGTTAGATACAACTACTTTTAAAAAGTCCCTGCAACACAAATGGTAACATTTTTTTTAAAATCAGTGAAGATACTGTCCAAAATTGAGTTTTTGGGCAAACTTTATTGCAACTAATAAGAATATGTATTTTTGAAGCACAAGTGCTAAGGAGGTTATTGCTGTTGTTCATTTATGATTTTGCTTTACTTGATGTATGGTAATTTCTCTGCATAGTATGGCAGTATCAAAAAATTAAATCACTAAAGAAAATGATTTAATTATAACTGGACAATAAGATGCTGGGCCCTATGCTTGGTATACGCTTGCAATGAAAGAATCTTGACTGAATCTGAATTGTAATACAGCAACAAGGTGGAGGAATCCACCCTGGGGGGAGGGTTCGGGGAGGGGTTGGGGGAATCCCAGAGCCCCTGAAACTGTGTCACATAATGCAATGTAATTAATAAAAAAATATATATTATTTTTAAAAAAGAAAATGATTAAATTAAACTGGGATTCTTATTAAGGAAAAAAATCATCATTATCATTCTCAGCTGTTCAATGACAACTAATATCATATATGCCACTATTTTCCAAAGTGGTTCCCAAGGACCCTCACCCCATGTGTCCCCTCTAAGGAAGGGTCCTGTGCTGTCAGATATATTTGCAAATTGCTTCACATTCCTCCTGTCTTTTGCCCTGGACCCAGAGCTTCAAAGTATACATTCACATTAAAGACTCGAAGGAGAACACCAGTAATGCAACTTGGTAAATTTTGATGAGTAAAACATTTTTATTTTTTGTATTTTTCAGCATTATTGATTTATAACTCAAAAATAAAATTTGTTTATTGGATTTATTTTTTATTTTTATTAATATAAAATAGAACAGATGTCATATTTTATAGGTACAAATCTTTTTTAAAGATATATTCATTTTTTACTGGGAAGTAAGATCCGCAGAGAGCAGGAGAGACAGAGAGATGTTCCAATGCTGGCTCACTTTCCAAGTGGCCACAGTGACCACTTGGAGCTGATCAGAAGCCAGAAGCCAGGAGCCTCCTCCAGGTCTCCTATGCAGATGCAGGATCCAAAGCCTTGGGCCATCCTCGACTGCCTTCCCTGGCCACAAGCAGAGAGCCAAAAAGGAAGTAGAACAGCTGAGACACAAACCCGCACCCATATGGAATCCCAGTACATGCAAGGCAAGAACTTCAGGCACCAGGCTACTACACTGGGGCCTATAGGTACAATTCTAAGTTAGCCATGCTTTGTTCTCTCCTTTTTTTATTTGTCTCTAAGTCTCTCAAGTTCCCATATTTTTAATCAACTTTATAATTCTCTTGGACAGTTCTTCAGAACAAGCAAGCCTGTAGTAACTAACAAGCAATTCTGAATACAACAGTTAAGTCAGACATAGGGTTAAATCTAACTTACGTAGCTGCCAGATAAATCTTGCTGTATAGAGATTCTACCCTTCTGCTTCATCTTTTCCAGCTGGGCCATTGACCATCAAAGGCAGGAAAATTAAGAGTACCCGCTTTCCATGGCCAGAAACCAGGCCTTGCTTCTCATCAGCACATCCTGCTAAAGGCAACTCAAAAAGCTTGTATTCAGGATCCAGATTCATTTTTTTTTTTAATTCATTGATTACATTGTATTATGTGATACAGTTTCATGCAACAAGGTGGAGTAATCCACCATGGGGGGAGGGTGCGGGGAGGGGTGGGGAGAATCCCAGGGCCCAGATTCGTATCTGCTTCTTTAAGTTTTCCCAGCAAAAGTGATTTCTCAGTCTCCCTACCTAAAAGACATCTCATCTCTCTTTAATCAGAGTGTTCTATGTGTTGCTCACTGTTAGAATAAGGTTGGCAAGAACAGTCCTTTCCTAGGTGCCATAGTTATGATTCCCGCATGGCTCAGTCATGAAATATTGTACATTTGTAGTCTTTCAAGGTTGCGGCATAAAATAGCATTTCCTCTGCAATAATTTGTAAGACTCTGCGGTGCGACAGGTTGGGCTCCCAGTTTAAGTCTACACATCTTGTTCCCCATTAACTCTGCTGTCTAAACCAACAGTACGATTCACAGTTGACATATAATGGGCATTTGATATTTTGCGAAAAAGTGAATGAGGCTAAAGTTTCAACAATGACAACAGTTAGATTCCTGACTCCAGAGCCTGTTGTTCTAGAACTAAGAAGTCTCCTGAAACTTGTGGCTATCCTCTCTGCTCACTTATCTCCCGTAGTTCTAGGAGAGGGTTAGATGTTCTACAGAACTCCAAAAGCTTTGGAGTCTGTAGTGGGTGTCTAAGTCTGTTTCCTATTGCTATAATAAAATACCTGAAGCTGGGCACTTGACAAAGCAACAAAACTTGTTTCACTCACAGTTCCAGAGATTCAGAAGCATAACACCAACATCTTGGCTCTGACAAGGGCCTTCTGGCTTCATCACAGCATGGCATACTTACAATGGAGGGACAGATCACACAATGAGGAGAGATGCCAGAGATTCAGAGTCCAGAATTCTTCTCTGGAACAACTTGAACTCACAGGAACTAACTGGAATCTTGTGAGAACTACTTTAACTCTTGCAAAAGATAATACCCACAATGACCTAGGCCTCTCCTCTTGTAATTCCTATCACCTCTACACATGGGAGACCAAGCTTCCAGCGCATCAAACCATGAAAGCATCTACTTGGCCCTCAGCCAAATGAATAAAGCTGGCTCTTGATCCTTCATTTGCAAAAGGAAAATCACTATGCATAAGAAATGTTTTATCAGAAAACTAGGATGAAATCCAGAGTACAGACATGACCTTGAACTACCAAGACTGTGAAAATCTTTGCAACTGGGCTCTTTTTTTTTTTAATTTTTATTGGAAAGCCGATATGCAGAGAGGAGGAGAGACAGAGAGGAAGATCTTCCATCCAATGATTCACTCCCCAAGTGACTACAACAGCTGGTGCTGTGCAGATCCGAAACCAGTAGCCGGGAACCTCTTCCAGGTTTCCCACACGGGTGCAGGGTCCCAAAGCTTTGGGTCGTCCTCGACTGCTCTCCCAGGCCACAAGCAGGGAGCTGGATGGGAAGTGAAGCAGCCGGGATTAGAACCGGCGCCCATATGGGATCCCGGGGCATTCAAGGCGAGGACTTTAGCTGCTAGGCCACGGCGCCAGCCCTGGGCTCTTTCTTGAACCTACATCATACTCATGCCCACTCTTAAAACAAATAGTGTTAGGTATATCTGGGAAACTGATAAGGAAACTCTAAATCTTAATTGAATCTGGAACTTTTAGCTTCTTCCCAGAGGATTTACTTCAACATTAAAAAAGGACAGTTACATAGTAAACTCAACATCAAACCGAATCATTGGAGAGATGAAAGAAGAGTTTCTCAATAGGGCATGTAGACCATGTCTTAGAAGCATCTCAGTCCAAATTTTGGATCAAGTTAATAGTTGAGAATCCTTATGTGGAGCCTTGCTGACAAAGCATCACAAAGGAAGGAAAAAAATTTTTTTTCTGCTTCTCCCAGGCTCATGCACAATTTTGCTGCATGCAGGGTTACTGTGGTTCTCAGCAGGGAACTGCTAGTTGAGGCAGAGCAATATGAGAGCCTGGTTCCCTTTGAAACAGATTAGACATGCAGTGCTTGAAGGCAGGGGAGTCACCACCTGCAAAGTCTTCCCTGATCAGCGAGCAAAGATGGTGCTTGCGACCATTTGGGACCGAGGAGGTGAACTTGCAAAGTCCTTGAAGGACTTTAAAGGAACCTGGATGTACTGCGGGCATATAAATGAGAGTCAGGAGTTGGAGTGCTTTAACTTGGAGGCAAGAAGTAAGTCTATAGTAAGTTTGGGTTTTAAGCACCTGCTCCTTTTGGGTATCTTGGACTTCTCCACATAAGTTGGGAAGCACATTTTAGAGAAATGTTTCCAAGAGAAGAACTAGGAGTTCATTATAAAAATCAAAGAATTTTACTAGTAAGATGACTGGACTTTCAAGGCTGTTTCTTTCAAATTTGTCCTCTTACAAAGGAGGAAATTGATGGTAGATGAGAAGCATGGAGAGTCAGTTACTTGATTAGGCATAGGAACACTTGCTTTTTTTCTCAAAAATGAGAGCAAAGTGTGTCAGTCCTATTTCAGTAAATCCTGCCCTGGACCTGCATTTCCAGCAGTGTCCAGGCTTTGAGGAGGACCACTGTGGAGTATAGAATAGCTAATGCTAAAATTTCGTCACTACAACAGGAGCTTCATTTCTCTGAAAATATCAAAGCCCACAGTCATTGAAGTACAGAACAAGGCAACTGTTTCAGGCTCAGCGGGAAGCGCCAACTCTCCAAGTGCGAGTTTAGAATTCTGCCAGAAATGCTGACTCTGCAGTGCCAGCCAGCTGGCTCTAAGAGGCATCCTGAGAAGTCCACAGTCTTTGCAAGACTCTGAATTGCCATAGTGTGGGCACCAAGGTAGTGTTAACACAAGAATATCCTTCTCTAGCCTTTTCCACATAAGCTACTCCATATGTAAATTGAAGTAAGAACCCATCCTTGGCTGTTGTCATCAGGGTTTTTAAAGAAATTAGGTAGACATCATTAAGACATACTACAGATAAAAGACGCAACTCTCATCCCAGAGGAGCTTTTGAGAAAGCCCTTAATGAGCCCCTTTTTGGAAGAGCTTTCTAGCAGATCCAGAAAGAAAGTGTGTATGGTGGTTTCTTATACATTTCCTTACTATATTACTCATGGCTTTATTACAAGCTTCAGTAGAAATTCAAAATCACTGGACCATGAAGCGGAGACATCTTAGGGCTCAAAGGAGGGTAACCATAGAGAAAGACACATTTGGGAATTTCACAAACTCATTTCCTTTCTGCTTGTTCTCCACATGTGGGAGCTAAAACCCCACCCATCACTAGCACTGTTCCTTTATCCTTCACTTTGTAAGACACAATGCTGTTGATTCATTCATTCATCCATTCATTATCCATTTAGTGAGTTCCAGACATTGCAGAACATTAAGGATGGCAACCAGAGCATGGCATGGGACCCTGTTCCCACTGAACCTGTTATTGCAGATCTTAATGGTTATACTACTAGGTGAACAATGCTAGGAATGATATCAGTACAGAGTGATAAGAGAACACATTGGAAGGGTACCCTAGAGGAAGTTACGTTTTAATGAAACCCTAAGAGTCAGTCAGTCCCTTGTTGGAGGCAAAAATCCAAGGGTCACATAGAGAAATGATAAAATTACACTAGGAGGGATCAGTCCACATGCAAAAGCTTAGAAGCAAGAAAGGACAGAGTTAGTCCAGATAGCTTCAAGATTAGGATGATTTCAGTAATGTAAAATATATACATATATCCCAGAACTTGGATTACAATAGTGGCACTTGGATTACACTTAGCAAAATGGCCTTGCACAGACCACTTCTTTTGGAGCTTTGGTTTCCCCATCAGCAACACCAAGTGATTGGCCCAGAAGGCAGTTGGAAGTGCACGGTCAGAAAGCCTTTTCGTTCCTGGTGTGGTGACTCTTCAGGGACTCAAGTTAGAAGAGCAAGGACAGTTCACCTTGGTCTCCATGTGTGCAGGAGGGCACCAGGGAGGCAGTGGAAAGTTTTCAAACATGTAGAGCCTCTAAAGTCGCCACCAAGTCCTATTATCAGACGGAGACATTTGTATAGTCCTCATGCCCTGATAGTCTGTGTCTGAAACATTTTGTTAGACCTGGAAAAGGGCAAATAACTAGATGTGATTACAAGGTATGCTGAAAGAACTTTCAGTGTTTAATGAATGGAAAACAAATATTGATTAGAATTTATTAAAATTATCATATATAGAATAAAGAAACAATGTTGGTTAAGGCTCTTAGATTTGTCCTATACATAGTAGGTGCTTAGTAATGACATTGACTTGATTCAAATGCACGTATAATTATAGTAGCTCTGACACAGTATGTTTATTATGCAGGGCTTGTTACTACTATGTTTGCAAAATTGGAACTAGGTCTAGATTAATGTGTTGACGTAAACTCATAGGATATTTCCCCATGTAAATAATTTTCTTCTGGTCTGAAAGGGCACTCCTGGCTGGGTAAAGCAAATGTCAGTCAAGGTAAATTCGTGTCGTCAAATCAAACCATGTTGTAATCAGGATCATAGACCAGATTCATGCTGTATCTTTCATTTGCTAATGTCTTTGGTGCTGCTTAGAACATTATGAATATGGGAGACATAGCTTAAGGGCAAGTACAATGAGTATTTGGAGGTATTGGTCTATAAATTATATATTTACTAATTTATTCCATTTTTAAAGGAAGATGCCCTTGCTACATAAACATGAAATAGGTGCAGTCTTTATAACTGTAATCCATTTTCTTAAACTAGACACATGAACCACTTAAAATACATTAATACTTTACTTGTTGATTTCTTTATTTAGTGGGTCATTAAGTCCTTGAATGTAATGTTAATTTAAAATGTTATGTCAACACTAAGAAAGCAAGAAAGGAAGGAAGGAAGGATAGTATAAAAGAAGCATTGGTAGCATAAAAAAAATCAAATTATTAAATTTGCAAAGGTTGTAGTTTGATTTCACAAAAATATGTCAAGCTGCTCAGTGCATCATTTCTTTTTTTTTTTTTTTTAAAGGATTATTTTTTATTCAAATTCTGATACATAGCCATATATTAAGATAATATAGAGACATACAGAAAATATACAAAATTCAAAGGGAAATTTTTAAAATATTTAGTATATCATCTTTACTTTATAATTTAATATAGTTTTACTTACAGCTGTTCTTTCTAAATTCTGATTTGTCATAAATTCTACATTTTTTATGTTTTGAGAAAGGTAGAAACCCAACAGTCTCTGCATTTTGTTTTACTGGCTGGCAATAGTGAATAAATTCTTCTAAGCTGGAGACCAAAAAAAAAAAAAAAAAAAAAAAAAAAACGCACAAGCATGTGAAGTTACTGTCCCAGCAAAGTTCACATAGTTATTACTTGGTAGATTGCCTCTTGAATGTCAAATCAGAGATCATTCGACTAGAACCATCCCAGTGATGCCTTTTAAGGTTTATGGGACCAAAATTTCTTGCTACACCTGGCATCTTTTAATATCCTTCTACAAAGGGTATTTCTGTACTGAAACTCAGATTCTGAATTGCACCTACCTCTGTGGAACTAATAACTTTCTTTTTGAATTACATTAATTTTTTTTTCTTTGACTATTTCTCAATCCATCAACAGAAGTGCATCATTTCTTCACTCACCCCAACAAGAGGCATGAACAGTAAAAGATATTTGCAAGGTGAGGAATATTCACAGACAGATCTCAAAGACAAGAGAATTTCGTTGTCCCAACAAAACTAGACATTAGGGAAGGCCATATGCCCTATTTGGACAGATCTGTACCCTTTTCTTCAGTTTGGGGTACATTAAGGAGGTTCCCCAAATCGTGTGTTTTCAAGAACCCCTTTCTGTCTGAGAAAAACCACAGAACAGTTGATAGAAGCTCCAGACATATCACAAATGGGAGCTTTGACCTGGTAGGTCAAAACCTATGACATAGCCTCAGATGGATCATATGGTTTGGATGTTGTACAGCCTGTGGTATAGCTGACCATCTCCAGCAAAACTTATACCATTTGCAAGCTCAGCCATTTCCAGGTTAGCTGGCCCTGTAGCAGTGCATGTTGGGCAAACATCTGCCACCTTTTATAATCCCAACCAAACTCCCATCTAACAAGTCATTCTTAGTCATCTGGAAGCCCCTCGGGGGGCGTGCTTTCTTGCATTCTCTTTCCCGAACATTAGAGTGTACAGCACAATCACATCTCCAGATGCCTGTAAATCTTTGAAAGGGGGAAGACTTGCCCTTCTGTCTTGGAGGGATTGTCCTTTCCAAATGCTGACCACCTGACTTTACATGATCATTTCTGCAAGAGCAAGGACATGGAAAAATTTGTTTAACTTCTCCCAGGGACGTGATACAATTTTCTCTAGAAATCTTAAGTAAAAAGATTTTTTTCCCATTGTCTGTGTAAGGATACTACAGTTCTGCCAAAAATAAATTTGAAATTTGGTGTGATATTTCCATTTTATTTTTATGGAATCATGGCCAAAAAATTTTTAAAAAGCAAAGGAAAGAGGAAAATAATACAAAGAAAACTAATAAATAACTATTAGTCAACTCCTCCCCAAGCCCTGTAAATGTGAACACATTAATGAAATAAGTAACTAAGTTTAGTTTGAAGTTTGACTGTTCTGTAACTGTCCATTTGTATTCTGACATCTAAAGAAACCTGTTTTTTAAATTTTAATATGCCATTTTGCTTCCAGCTTTCGCGTTCTATTTTTGGCAGTTAGGGGCTCGGGTTCTGTATACTAAGAGTGTTGAACATCTTTTTGCATAGAAAATTATGCTAATCTTCACAATTTATTTTCACTAAATCAGGAAAAGATGATGGGGAAAAGAGGTAAAATAACGTGATATACTCACTTTGGAAAATAAGGAAAATTTAAGGATCTGGTGAGATTTACCTCCTCGCAAGGTTTGCTATTATTCCTGTTGATTTAGTCACTTTGGAGCAGATAATTGGACCAAAATGACCAGGAAGCTGACATCATTCAATAGCATAAGAAGGCATGACTCCAAGGACAAAGGTTCTAACTTACCACTTGAACTACTCTCTTTAAATTCTTCTTCAAGTGGGAAAATTGTTCATACGGGCGTATTAATGACAAGGAGTTTTTGTATTTCTGGAACTCTGGAATAAACAACCTTTGTATACATTGTGATTGCTTTCAATTTTCATTGCAACACTGAGAAACAGTCTCAGGGACAATTAACAGTTTCTTACATATGAACAAAGTGTGGGAGTTGGACTTAAGGTCACCCAGATCGCTGGTAGAACTGGCTCTCAAATGCGGGCATTTTGATGTGGAAGTTAGGTTTTTAATCCTTATTCCTATTAATTTCTGCAAAGGAGAGAGTAGATTCATTATGCTGAAGTCTTTCAAGAATAACTGTACTTTCAGGCAAATAAGGCTATCTACTTAAGTGGAAGAGAAGTCATAAAATGGGCTTTTTTTTTTCCTGTTGCCTCTTACTGTCAACAGTGAGACATAAAACTTGGAAACGTCCTAAAAGTCAGAATTTTGCTGCCGTGAGCCTTTTAAATACCCCATTGTCTCTATGGAGAAGGACAATCCAGTCTTTGTCCTGCCTGAGCCTCTTTCATCAGTCCCAGATCCCTGGAAGGCCCCATTCCTCACAAGAGCTGTTGTCTTTTTCCTGCCACAACATCAGTGTGACATGTGTCACACTTAGGACGGCAGCCTACTCAGTTCCCATTCATAGATTCCTCTGGAAGATGATGTCTGCTTACTACACCCCCTACCAAAAAAAAAAAAGGCTGACTTTGTCAAAAGAGTTATTGGAAATAGAACTTGTGAAAAACCCTTCCTATGCAGTAGGAATCCAGATAATAATGTTTTGTAACAGTTCTGTTTGATGTGTACTGACAGGAATTAATCATTTTAGTTAACAGAATTGCTCTTTGTTATGTAAACTTTGTAAAGTCCACCTCATCTGACCTTTTGTATTTAGGAAATCCACTGTTCAAAACTACCATCTTTTTGTAGGCGGCACTATTCTTACAGCAAATTCTGAAACCAAATTACCACTTGACCTCAAAGTTCATGCCGCCACTGGGTTGGCTGCCAAGCCAAGCGAAGACTAAAATACTGCAAAATATGTACACACACGGTCTCTTTTCCCAAGAATTGATTAACTGGAATGAGTATTTGTTTTCCCATTTCTCCTTTTCATTTGCTAGTGTCTTAGATAGCCGGCCTCTATCAAAAATGACCACGAGTCTAAAAATACACCGTTTTAAGATTGATATACTACCTCGTTCACTTTAGATAGCTTTCCTTTGCATAGGTATAAATTGAAGATATATAATTTGATCTGGAATTGTGTGCGTTTAGTTTGGGTTTTTAAGAAGCAAGTAAGGCCAGTTTCCATGATAAACACCACCTTCTTAAGCTCCCTGTTACGCTCAAATAGAAGAATGATGGACTTGTGACTGTTGTTGAGGGACTATATTATTGTTATAGGGTAAAACTGTCGGGGAGAGGCAGGGTGGAGGGGAAAGGGGACAGTAAAAAGGGAAAGCCCTGAGCCTAAAGAACTGTATATGAAATAACTAATTAAATAAATAAGTGGGATTTCCTCATGACATAACTTTCCAAAAATCTATAATATGTTGGCACCAACTCTCACAATCTTAGTGAATATATATTCTGTAAAATCACCCCACCTCCATCACCACAGAGACTAAGGAACTATCAGGATTCATTTGTTAGCCTCTTTTGGCCCAAAGATTCACCAAGATTGCTTGAACTAGAATGAAAAGATTTTGTCCTTTAAATTGTTGTTTTCCTAATGTTTCTTGTGAAGTTGTTAATTGCTATGTTTCCTGCCCACAAATAAGTACCTAACAAATTAATTGTTAGCCCCAAATTTTAGCTGAAAATCCTTTAAGAGGGACAAGGGCTATAACAGTATCAGGAAGGGGTGGGGTCTTCAAAAAATTCATGGAAGATGCACACCTCTGTTTTGTAGCAATAAGCATGCTGGTGAAGTTTAATGAAGAGAAATAGTGAAAACACTTAAATCAAATGGGCACCTCAGTGAAGAACTGAGAGCCATGCACATCATCTTTTAATTCCATTTTTCTGTGAAAAGTGTGAATTTCTCCTACGTCAATGTGAGATAACAAGAAAGAAAGAAAATGTCATGCTCACAAGGGTATATGTGAAGTCACATCCCACTTCTGGCTCTTACTTCTAATACTTATTTCAGTTCTTCAGATGGTTTAGGGCTTAAGTACTCTGTTGAATAACAAGAGTAACATGTTAAAATTGAACAAACTAGTTATTGCTGGGGCAGGATTTGAATATGTGGAGCGCAGTAGATATTATCATAGCCACTACTGTGACTCCTTTTTATTATTCAAATAAAACCCATGGCTTTCTGGGAAAGTTAGGAAACCATGCCTGAAAGTATTTCATTGTTCTTCATAAATGCCATGAATATTTTTCTTTTCTGCTGCAGATTGTAAGATGTGTAAACCTGTGAACCCACTGTGAAATGTCCATTTGCTGTCAGTGAGTACACATGTGACAGCCAAGTTAGTTGTTTCTTCTTCTTTTACAACTTATTTATTTGGAAGACAGAGTAACAGAGAAGGAAGAAGAGAAGGAGAGAGGAAGAGTGGGAGAAAGAGAGATGGATTTATTTCCAAATGAGAGAGAGATTCAGTCCCCAAATGGCTGCAACTGCCAGGAGTGAGGCAGGCTGACATCAGAACCTTGGAATTCATCCTGGTTTCTCACATGGGTAACAGGCCCAAGCACTTGGACCATCTTGTTTTATTATTTTTTTAAGATTTTATTTACTTTCATTGGTAAGTCAGATATACAGAGAGGAGGAGAGACAGAGAGGAAGGTCTTCCATCCACTGATTGACTCCCCAAGTGGCTGGTGCTAAACTCATCTGAAGCCAGGAACCAGAAGCCTCTTCCGGGTCTCCCACATGGGTGCAGGGTCCCAAGGCTTTGGGCCATTCCTGACTGCTTTCCCAGGCCACAAGCAGGGAGCTGGATGGGAAGTGAAGCCTCCGGGACATGAACCCAGCGGCCATGTGAGATCCTGGCACGAGCAAGATGAGGACTTTAGCAACTAGGTTATTGCACCAGGCGCTTGGTGCAATCTTCTGATGCTTTCCCAGGTACATTAATAGCTGGATTGAAAGTGGATCAGATAGGACTTGAAGTGTTGCACATATGGGATGCTAGGGTTATTGAAGGTGCAATAGTTCTCTCACCAGTTTCTTGTAAAAGAAAGGACAACACAGTGGGAATTACAAAAGCAAAGCATTTAGCCTCAAATACTCTCTTTGGAGTGATTAAAAAAGCCCTTACTGTTTTTACACAAACTTTATCTGCCATCTGAGTGGAACAAGATTAACGTTCTAACCTGCACATTTAGCACAGTCGATAATGTCATGAAGGCAACAAAGTGGTGGCGGTATGATATCAGTTTGTCAAGCACGTGATTACCTTGTAACCCTACCTGGGTTTTCAGTGTCTCCAACCTTATCAGAACCTGATAGGAAATAGAGTGCACTTGTTCACCAGCTGTGGGGGTATTCTGTAGCTTTTCCAAATAAAGGACATGGCAGGCACAGTCGCTTGAAAACTTATCTGCCAGATATCTGCCAGCCCATCAAATGTTCACTGGTAAACAGGTAATCCGAACTGGTGGATTCCTACAGACTGGGAGCCATTGAGATCTGCTTGCCAGAGAGGCAGGGAAGCACGTGTCTGATTGAGAGTGTAGATGCTGGGCCTGCTGGCAGCCGATCAGGCTCCAATTAAAGAACACAGAAGCTTTTGCATTCGTTATGGAAAGCTGGGGCATATGGGCACTGGGCCCTGCTGGAGCTTGCTGTATGTCCCTATGAAGTCATCTGAGATCTGGATGAGACAGCAAAACAGTACCCCAAGCTTCCCCGGGAGACAACTTCTTCCGTTCTTGCCATTTTATGTTGTCCTTGCAAAATTATATTCAAACTTTCAGCGTGAGTATAGTTTTACTAACTCCATTGACTGCAATAATATATAGATAGTTTTACTTTAAATGCACATTTAGGCAAAAAATCAGCTGAGTCTATTTTCATAAAATGTAATAGTCTTACATAAGAAAACAGGAAAATGGGCCTGGCGGTGTGGCCTAGTGGCTAAAGTCCTCGCCTTGAAAGCCCCGGGATCCCATATGGGCGCCGGTTCTAATCCCTGTAGCTCCACTTCCCATCCAGCTCCCTGCTTGTGGCCTGGGAAAGCAGTTGAGGATGGCCCAGTGCATTGGGACCCTGCACCCGCATGGGAGACCCGGAAGAGGTTCCAGGTTCCCGGCATCAGATCGGCGCGCATCGGCCCGTTGCGGCTCACTTGGGGAGTGAAACATTGGATGGAAGATCTTCCTCTCTGTCTCTCCTCCTCTGTGTATATCTGGCTGTAATAAAATGAATAAATCTTTAAAAAAAAAAAAAAAGAAAACAGGAAAATAAATGAGCCGTAGTTTTACTAGTCAAAAATTCCTCTTGGAATCATGTGTGAAACTTTATTCCAGCTTAACACACATCCAGGAAAGTGTACAAGTTAGAAGAGTACAGCTTCATGAGTTCTCAGCGACTGATAGCAGTCCAGGATCAACATCATTAGCTCCTCAGAAAGTCTGCTTGGCTTTTTCTAGAAACTCCCCACTTCCAAGGGCACCTCAAACTGGGCTGCTCACAAAAGAGATGAGTTGTGTGTCAACATTTTTTCCCATCGATTTACAGAAAAGGTGTACGTATCAGAAAATTTTTAAATTACAGAAACATTGGAACAGGCAATTGAGATAGCTTTTCAGACACCAACATCCCAAATCTGAATGGTTAAATTGAAGTTCTGGTTCCCCTCCCTATTCTAGCTTGCTGCTAATGTGTACCCTGGGGAAGTAGCAGGTGATAGTTTGAGTTGGGTCCCTGCCACCCACCTGGGAGTCCTAGATTGAGTTCCCTGTTTCTGGGCATTATGGGAGTGAACTGACAGATGAAAGATCTCTAACATACTTAGAAAAAAATTTAAAGTGCAAAAGCATAATGCAAAATAATCCCTTTCTACCTTCTGTCTCCTAAATGTAGCTTCCAACAATTTGCATTTTCATTTTATTTTTCACTGTGCTCCAGAAAATGCTTAAACCACTTGCCGACATTATCATTTCTTCCCTTTCTCTTCTTTATCCTTTTCTCTCTTTTCCTTTTTCTTCTCCTTTTAATTCATACATGGCACATCCTACACTTTTATTGTCCTATTAAATACTTACCACCTTTCTATCATTTTCTTCCTGAAGAATGTTTGTATAAATTTCATACTTCTCTGTTAAAGGAATTTCAGTTTTGGGAGAGATATTTCATACTTTGTACACAAATTATGTTCTTGATTAGTAAGAGGGAAGACAGAGAAAGGAATTTTTTTTTCCTTTCTGCTAAAAGATAAATGAAATTTCCTGTGTAACTTTTGCCTTTTCTCCAGATGTCTGGGTTCTTTAACAGAGCTGAAAAAGAAAGCTGCCCCCAGCCTCGCGATCACTGAGAAAGACCCCCTGTGCTTACACCCTGGGAAACTTGGCTTCCATCAGGATAGCTGTAAAGCAACTTGTAGAAAAGCCCATTTGTGAATGATGGTAGTTGTTGGTCTAGTATTGCATTATTATGTAATATTTTCTTTGCTGTCCAATTGAAAAACGAAAGCCCCCTCCCAGTTTTTTCCAAAACAAAACACTTAGAGAACACCTAGATTTCTGTGAGCTGGCTTAACTTTGTTTTTCTTTGGTAGGGGAAATTGCCATCCAGAGAAGCGTTTTCCAATATTGCTGCTGTAATCCTGCAACGTTATTTTTATTTAAGTGTGTCTTTCCGTTAGGTGGTGCTAGTGTGTTTAGATAGAGTTAAGCTGTCTGTATGGGGAAAGTTGTATGGTTCAAAATAACTGCACTTAACAACTTATCAACAAGTCTTCCTCATGCTCTTAGAGCGGGTCTTGACTTCTCAGCACCTCAAACAAGGCTGAAAGACACCCAAAGTCCCATGTCAGTAGCTGGCTCTTGCCTCTGGGGTAAGGTAAAAAAGATCACAGAAAGAGAATAGTTTGCTGCAAGAGCATTTCATTTGCCATTTAGTCTGAAGGTGGTGTTATTATTTGAAATTTAAAGTATGAGGTTGAAATTTTTCTTGCAAGCAACTGAACACAAAGGAAGTAGTAAATATCTAACAGGCCCCCACGTCATCTGTCTGAAATACAGACTTGACACGAACATCCGGAGAGAGCTAGACACTTGTCTTTTATTTCAAGTGTTCTGTTTGTACGATAGAGGTGATAGTGCCTCTCCCAAGGGAATTGTTATATTGGAGGATGTCTCAAGAGAAGGCCTTGGTCTCTACTCATGGGTCAGGTTATATGAGGCCCTCAAGAAGACTTTAATCTCTACCATCTTTCCACCTAATGTAAAAGGAAAATTAGAGCTGCTCTTTGTCCTATGTAGACCAGGAGCACACAGCATGATAAGCCTGTGAGTGGCTTGACCCGAGATGAATACAGTCCAGATTTCTTCTACTTCCTTCCTGAACAGAAGAGTCAGATAAACTCTCTTGCTTGTTAACCCATCCAGGAAATAGAGTTACATATGATAACTTTCTGCTCCCTGAATTATTACTTAAGGATAGGCAAAAAGCTAGAAAGTTTTAGAGTACCAGGTTTCAGTTGTAAGCGCAGTCTGCTTTTCACACAATTTTTTTTACTGTTTAAGTTATTTCATAATTAAATTATCAATACTTTAATAGACATCACTGTGTTTTGAAGGAAAGCCATATGTAAATTCAAAATAACTGTAGGAAGTTTTTGCTTGTCATGAAAGGGATATCTGATAATTAAATAAAACTTGTAAGATTATGACAAGTAGAATGTGGAGAGTAGAATTCTCCACCCTGGTAGAGATAGAAACAGTAATTGTCACTTTTAGGGAATGCGACTGGCAATGTTATGGTGTAACAGATCAATAAAACAGGGCTATCTTAGATTGTTAAGACCGGAGAACAAGCCCAGCACCTTATAAATCCACTTAAGTTTAGGAGAATATTTCAAGGGTCAGAAGATTCAACTGGATGCATTGCATTCTAAGAGCCTTTGCAAACTAGAATTCTGTAATGTACATTCGCTCAGTACTTATTTGTTGAGTACCTACTACACGGAAGACACTGCGCTGGTTTACCAGGATGTACACTGACAAGCAAATGTGGCAGGATGATAGCTATTAGAATGTGAATTAGGCAATTCACTTTTTACTTATTATGAGTAGAATGAATGAAGTTGTGAGATTATGAGAGAACAGACGGTGGATCCAATAGGGAGTCAGGAGACTGAGCTTTGAACCTTAAAACATATTTAGTGAGAGTAAAACAGAGAAAATGGCTTGTACAAAGGCCCTATGGCAAGAAACATCCCCAGATTACATAACAAACAAGTATAGTGATGGGAGTAAGAATGGGCAAAGAATACTTCCCACATGAGAGCACAGATTTATTGAGAGACCTCTAGGTTATATATGACTGGACGCTTTGAATGAATCCTTCAGCTTTCATTTGAAATACAGATTCCAGGGTGGAGTTTTAGGCCAGGAGTACCTGCTACATGGATAGAGAATTAGACCTTGCTAGAGCAGTTTAGGGGTAAATGATGGTGGTGTCAGTAAATTGGAGAATGGCTGTTTAAAAGTATTATCAGAGGACTAGTGCTGTGGCTTAGCATATTAGCCCTCCACCTTCAGCATAAGCATCCTGTATGGGTGCCAGTTTGTATCCTGGTTGACCCACTTCTCATCCACTCCCCTGCTTATGAACCGGGAAAGCATCAGAGGATGGCTCAACTTCTTGAGCCCCGGTATCCATGTGGGAGACATGGAAGAAACTTCTGGCTTCAGATTGGCTGAGGTGTGGCCATTGTGCCTTTTGAAAAGTGAAACAAGCAAAAGGAAGATTGTCTCTCTCTCTCTCTCTCTCTCTCTCTCTCTCTCTTTTCTCTCTTTAAATCTGTATTTTAAATAAAAATATGTAATTATTTTAAAAAAACTATTAGCAGGACTTGATGCAATTAAGCAAAAGGAGAGGGGAAAAGACATTAGATAACTTCCAGATCAAATGTATTAAATCAAATTGTTGATGAGTATACTGTTTCAATGAATGTGACTTTCTTCAGTCAGCAAATATTGAGCTATACCCTTATTCTACAGCTCTGACTGCATTCTAGCACAGAGAATACAACAGTGAACAAAGCATAGAAATCACGAAAGCACCTGCAGAATCCCAGTATGAAAACATTCAGACCATATGCCAGCAGAGTACAGCCAAGGCCAAGTAAGATTTTCTTAGGTGATCATGTACCTTCACCTAGATATTGCTAAGGTTGCTTTCCCTGCAACATCGAGGTTCAGGAGTCAACAGAGACTGAATGGCCCACAAAAATGAAAACATTTTCTATCTGGCCTTTTACAGAATCTTTGTGAACTCTTGATTTCGAAAAATCTGTATGTTAATCTGAGTTCCTGTGTTACTTTGAGAGAGCTGCTTGAACTGTATGCTTCTCCTGCGAACCAACTCGGAAAGCTTGTAATTGCATAAAGTACCGTGCTAATATGTGATATCAAGAAACACGCTGAGAGTGTGCTGTTTTAATTCTGATCATCCTTTCCCTGGTGTTTGAGATCCTCAGCCCATTTTTCAAACCTAGAGTTTTTCTACATTTATGTTGTTCCCTATTCCCTTTCTTACGGTGTCAGAAATCCTTCCCTGCTAAGGTCTTTGCTAAGTGTCAGCTTCTTGATGTAATTTTTCCATATGGATCCAGCTTGATGCTTCTCCTTTATTCAGATACTCTTCCTGCTAGATCTGTCCCTCTCCAAGCCACTAACTCACAGTATGCCATGATGTTGCACTTTCTTGTCTTGTTATAAATTGTGAGATAGAAAAGATAAGTATTGCTCATATCGTCCTATAGGGCTTAGTACAGTGCCTTGTACTAACAGATGCTCTGTCACTAGCCACTAAAATCAATTATAGACTCAATAATGATTTCAGGTTTTTCAGTTGAAGTCTTGAAACTGACTCCTCCATAGGAAGAAGGTGACATAGAAGTAGAGTTTTTTCCAGTAACCTAAAAAAAAGTACAATACATTAGGAAGATGTTGTACATGAATGTAGATGTGACTACTGAGTATCTCAGGGGTTGATTTCAGCCTCCAGAGCTGTTCTTTTTGTGTTTGTGTTAAGGTTTTATTTGTATTGGAAAGGCAGAACTAAAAGCAGAGAAGGGAAGACACACCTTCCATCCACTGGTCCACTCCCCAAATGTCCGCAATGGCTGAAACTGGGCAGCCAGATTACAAGTGGAACAGCTGGAACTCGAGCCAATGTCCATGTGAGATGCTGGCGTTGCAGGTAGAGGCTTAGTGTGCTTTACCACCTTACCAGCCCCATGTTCGTTTTACTTTGAACTGTGTGAATCATTGCAAGGTTACATTTTTTAAAATTGAATCTTAAAATAGTAAATTTCATACAAAAATCTGGGTTTCTGAGTTTTAGAATAAACCTGGATTCCCACTTGGCAACAAGCTACAATAGCATTGTGTGGTGAATATTCTTTTTATGTAGAACATATTGTCTCCAACTTGCCACACTGCCTACTACTACTGTTGTACAAGAATACTTCTAAATATTCATAAAAAAATAATTAACACATATTTGGTGCAAAAAAATGGGAACCCATGCCTTGTTTTTTTATCCTGTGCATTTTCATGAGCTTTTTAGGCTGCCTCCTATTTATCTATTTCAAAATCTTTTTACACCACCATAAACATGTCTTAATTTTTTTTTAGTTGCAAGTTTTTGTAAAAGGTGTGGACATTTCGTATTCATACGGAACATGTCGGGGGGTGAAGTGGGTCTGGAGGGGGAGGGTGGGGGAGAAGGAGATGTTTTTCCTTCCATTCTGTGTCTGTAGGAAGATTGTCTCTCCATGTTACCATCTTTGTATGATCTTGGTAAGGGGAGTAATTTCATGACACGGCCCCAAGTCCCCAGTGAGCAGAAGCATGTTTTGGGGGAGAGGTCATTTGATTATTAGCTAGACAGGTGGCATTTGTAAAGAGCAGGGGGAGTGTGGTTTTCAGCTTGTGACCCTAGGCTGGCTAGTTAGCTACCTACCATTTCCAGCTTTTAATCTAAGGATTGCTGAAGGGTGCACATTCATCACATCTCTAGTTATTTCTTGCTAATTGTGGGTGGGAGGCTTGCTTATACCATATTCAGAACTCTCTATCACATCTAATATATCCCTCTGATGACCCAGAGAACTTCCATTCAGTGCCAGTGGCTATGTCCCCCTCATCTTCATCATTACACTGACAAGCTGTTGGTATCTTTGCATAGGAGACAGCATTATAGATGCAACATGTGTGCTAAGGCCAGACCACCCACCCTCAGGTTCTGATCTCTGAGTTGGGAGATCCTGAGGTAGCTGAGGCCAACATGACATGAAAGGACGTGTTGTTTGCTGATGCCAAAAGTTGTTGGTGGGCCTAGCACATAGCATATTTTGTGGCCTGGCCCAGCGAGACCTGTGGTACCAGCTGTCTAGGCTCCTCTGCTCGACTTAATTCTTTTCCCACTAACTTTTTGAAATACCTTCATATGTCTGATGTGACTTCAACATATTGGCAATTTATCATTATGCTTAGTCTGTTTTCAGAAGTAGAATTTGGGGAAAAATAAAGTACTTTAAAATATTCTTAATATAAAATAAAGCAAATCTTAACAAAAGTGTAAACCTGAAAACCATATTTACAGAAGTTTGTGGAATGTAATTAAGCTCATGGACTCTGGTATAGCATGTTTTCTAGATGAAATAGAAGAATCCATTTAAATTGGAATTTCACATTCATAATGATTTTTTTTTTACTATTATATCCTTGTATTTTATTTCTATATCTGAGAGTCCTCTTCTATTTCCTGTGTGATCCTGGCAAGTGTCGTATCTTCTGTCTCATAGTTTCTTCTAAAATGGTATTGATGAATAGATTCTTATACAGTCAGCACTGTCTTTCAGAATCACATTACCAGGAATCTGGAGTCAGAGCTAAGAATTGATGTCAGGTAACTTTATGTGAGATGTAGACATCTTAATGGCAACTTAACCACGAGACCAAATACTTGTCCTTGCTTCAGGTTTTATATTACCTGCCTGGCTACTGTAGATATTTCAGTTTGCTATTACGAACCTATACAATGAATTCAAAGTCAGAAGACCTATATTCTAGTTTTTTTTTTTTTTTGGTCCAGCAAAGTATAGCCAGAGGATTTACTTTCCCAAGAAATTCATTTCCTTCCCAGTCTCTGGAGGAACAGAAGTCGTGTCTTAGGTTAAAATGGCTATAGTACTGACTTGGAAACTTTTGAACAGAATCCCAAGTGGAAAAGAAAAGGAAATAGGAAATTCAAGCACTCTGATTACAGGCCCACAGGTATGAGAAATCATATGACCTTTTCTATTTGTACCATATAAACCGTATCTCATATGTTGTTTTGGATTTGAAGCTACATCATCCCTGATATGTCCTAGTACCTGAAGCATGCTTTTCAGAACGTAGGCAAAAAACCTGCAGAGTTCTCACGAGTGGGGTAAATTCACATGTTGGCATTAAATGGGATTTCACCAACAGAAATCTGTAGGACACAGCCTTGCATTCAGGAGAACACCACATCTATCAATCCACCAGCACCAGAAATCACTGACTGATGTTATGGGTCAAAGGCCAATGCCAGCTGCAAGGCTTCCAAGGTTAATTAGGCTACCTTGTTCTAATCACTCCACAGAGTGAGTGAGAGCATACTAGAGAGAACTAAGTTCATGATGAGTAATGAGGTTTTGTCAGTGAAGTCTAGTGTATATAACTTGTAAAGCTGAGAGTGGTTCCGACCTTAAGGTCTGAATTTGCAGCTTTAGTGATTACTTGTAGGGAAGTTTGGAGCTGTTGAAAGTTGGGACTTGAAAATTCAACCTAAGCCATAGATACGCTACCTGTTTGTGTTCAAGGAAGGAGACGTTGATTGAATCTTGATATTCTTTGATAGGGAAGAAGGTGCTGTTGGCAGATCCATAAAATGCACCTGAGGGCCAGGTTTCAGCAGTTCAAAGTCATTTTACATCATTATTGTTCTGCTTGGTCATTTTTTAAAGAAAGATTTCTTTTTTATTGGAAAGGGGAATTTTTGGAGAAGAGATACAAAGAAAAAGATATTCCATCCATTGGTTGATTCCCCCAAATAGCCTCAGTGGCTAGAGTTGAACTGATCTGAAGCCAGGAGCCAGGAGCTTCCTTCAGGTCTCCCATATGGGTGCACGGTCCCAAGGTTTTGGTGGCCATCCTGCACTGCTTTACCAGGCCAGAGACAGAGAGCCGGATTGGAAATGGAATTGCTGGTACATAAGCTGGTGCACATGTGGAATGCTGGCCTTTGCTTGAAGAGAATTAACCAATTGAACTATTGCACTGACCCCGTTTGGGTCTTCTCCTAGGTCTGGAACAATCTGAAAAGCAAAACAATCCTGAAAAGAGAATAAATTTATTCTTTGATCCATCGTTATCATGACTAAGAATAATGAAAAAAAAAGTTCAGTAAACTGAATTAGACTTTACAAGCACTTAAATTCATCTTTGAAAGTAGTTATTTGAGAGACAGCACTCCCAATCAGTGGTTCACTCCCTGAAATCCCACATTGACAGAGGTGCCAAACCTGGAAGTTGGGAACTCATTCCAGGTCTAACACGTGAGTGGCAGGAACTTGGTCACTTGAGCAATTACCAGTGGCTCCCACATTCCACATTGGCAGCAAGTGGAGTCAGACGCTGGGATTAGGTATCAAATACAGATACTCCAATACTTTTTAGCCACTATACAAAGCACCCATGCATAAGCACTTAGCAATCTTTGGGGGGATTTTGGTGATCCTTTTCTCCGGCTTTTGATTTGTCTGTGGGTAAAATCCAGGAAACTCTGATGGCTCCATTCTGATAATAATTTTAAGCTCAGGGGCTAGCATGGTGGCCTACTAGCACTGGCATCCCATGTGGGCACTAGTTCACATCCCAACTAGAGATTGGGAAGAGGTTTCTGGCTCCCCACTTCAGATCAACTCTGGCCATTGCAGCCATTTGGGGTGTGATTAGCAGCTGGAAGACTCTCTTTAGTTCTCTCTCTCTTTTTTTTTTCTCAAGATTTATTTATTTATTTATTTATTTATTTATTTATTGGAAAGTCAGATACACAGAGAGAAGGAAAGACAGAGAAGAAGATCTTCCGTCCATTGATTCACTCCCCAGTTGGCTGCAACGGCTAGAGCTGAGCCAATCTGAAGCCAGGAGACAGGAACTTGTTCCTGGTCTCCCATGAGGCTAAAGGGTCCCAAGACTTTGGGCTGTCCTTGACTGCCTTCCCAGACCACAGGCGGGGTGCTGGATGGAAAGTAGGGCTGCCGGGACACAAACTGGTTCCTGGTGCCTGCAAGGATAGGACTTTAGTCGCTAGGCTATCACAGTGGACCTGACAGCTAGCTATTTCTAAACTATCTAGGCAGCTCAACAATGTGATTGAAGACATGGGCTCTGTGATATCTAGATCTTGGATATCTTGGAAACATTTCTTGACTTGTCTGTGGTGGTGCATCTGGGAGAGTTAACACCTGAATTGCTAAGCTGAGTAAAACATACGGCCTTCTGAGATGTAGGTGGGCATCATCCAATCCATTGAGAGTGTGAAGAGAAAAAAACAAAAAACAAAAAAAGCAGAAAGGTCACATTTGTCCTCCTTCTGTCTGTGGACATTAATCTTTTTCTGCTTTGAGCTTCTGATTTGAAGTTCAGTCTACACCAGTGACCCTTCAGCTCCTATTAATGAGCCTCTCTTGGGACCCTAGCTCACAGAGAGCAGATTGGTGAGATGGCTCACCCTGAATAACTGTGACCCAATAACAGAATCAATCAGTAGATCTACCGAATCGCCTACATATCTACTCTTGGTTCTGTTTCTCTGGAAAACCCTCACTAATACAGTCTTCCTGGGGTTCTTGGTGACCCTTCATCTTTGAGTGTGTCACCTTGTAGTCTCTAATGGTAGCCACAGCTTCCAGCATTTCAGCCACATTCAAAGCAGGAGACAGGAGGTGGCCGGGGCCACCAAAAAAGTGGCATCCCTGAAAAGTTTTGTTCTCAGTTACCTCCTCCAGAAGTTTCTTCCTGTATTTTATTGGCCAAGCATGAGTTGTAAGTTCCTATTGCCTTCGCTCAACAAGGAACACTCTAGGAATATGAGTCTGGCTTTTCCACTGTTGGTCATGGAAAATTGGCTAGGAAGAAGGAGCTCTGTGGTACTGGGAACATCCAGAAGTTTCTGCCATAGCAGGTTATGTGGAGTAAATGATACTTGGGTTGGATCTCAAACAGTGATGAAGAGGACATTTATTGAGCTGTCTATCCAACATCCCTTTTCAGAGAATTGTCCCTTTCCAGCTCAAAGTGTGAGCTGCCAAAATCATACAACATGTTCCTCTTCTCTGGGGATACACTAATAGGCTTTACAGATGCTGCCAAATTGCCCTTTTCTTTTGATTGTTCCTCTTCAGGAGCATTTCTAATTTCTTTCCCTTATTGAAGATACTATTGAAGATATTACTCCTGCTTAGTTCAATATATTTACATTCTTTGTGTTCGATTTCCTGTATTAGTGAAGATCCTACTTATTTTATTAAAAAGGATTGAATATAAGATTAAGTATGTCATAGGAAACTGAAAGGGCCAAAAAAGGCACATTACAGTATTCTAAAAGTAGTAGCTACAGAAAGCAGCTAACGCTTCTTGTGTAGGGGGAATGAAGAGGTTGGGGTTATTAAAGCTTATTAGAAACTCTCAAAGGAGAGATGGTAGAGGAGAAGGCAGGGACTGAGTCCAAGAGGAACTGGTCTTTTAGAGGTAGTACCTGCTGGTTCTGGTGTGTCTGAGACAGCAGTGTACCTGATTCTGATGATGGCAAGACTGCAACCTGAAATCAGATCCTGTGACTGGAACCAATGGGCATACCCAGTGCTGGAGAGGTTGTAAGAGTGAGAGTAAACAAAAAAAGAGCAGCATGTCTGTATTCATCCCCTCCTCTGTTCTGCTGGGCCCTCTAGTACTGATTCTTGATACCTAACAGAATTTTTTGCAAAGCAGAAATGCAGTTTGCAGAGCTCCTGCAGCACGTGACAAAATGTGGCAGATTTGGAACTAAGAGACAACAGTGTCATGACCATCACATCCTGTATTGTTTTTGGTATGATTGTGTGCTTATTAAGAGGAGGCAATAATGGACTCCTGCCTCCTAATATTGTTTTAAGGTACAAATAATAGAAGTTCATGCAGTATTTTAACAGCATGCCTGGAACTGGGTCATCATTTGAGAATTAGACATTATTACTATTTACTCAACAACTGTTTGTTTTGTAATCCATGTGCCAGTCATGAATGTCAGTCCTGAGAACAAGTGGTGACCCAGATAGACAGTGTGCCTGTCCTTATGAACTTGTGTTTCAGTAAAAAACGGGTCACAGTAAACAAGACCGTTTCAAAAAGGGGTAATAGATGAGTTCTGCAGTTGAAGAGGCACAGGGTAGAAGTGGGCTGAGATTGAATGAAAAATGGAAGATGAGGTACAGACTTGGAGAAAGTATTTGTAAAACACAATCTGATAAAGGATTTGTATGCAGAACATATAAATAACTCTCTAAGCTCAATCATAGGAAAACAGTGTAACTTAAAAATGGGCAAAATGTTTGAAAAGATACTGCATCAGCTGAAATTATCGCTGATTAATAAAAATAAGAACACCTGCTTAACATTATCATCTGGGAAATAGAAAATAAAACTGGGGTTCAAATGTCTTTGCTTTTTTAAAGATTTGTTTATTTTTATTGGAAAGGCAGATACACAGAGAGGAGAGACAGAGAGGAAAAACTTCCGTCCATTGATTCACTCCCCAATCGGCTGCAACAACTGGCGCTGATCCAATCCGAGGCCAGGAGCCAGGGGCCTCTTCTGGGTCTCCCACGTGGGTGCAGGGTCCCAAAGCTTTGGGCCATCCTCAGCTGTTTTCCCAGGCCACAAGCAGGGAGCTGGATGGGATTAGAACCAGCACCCATAAGGGATCCTGGCGCATTCAAGGCAAGGACTTTAACCACTGAACTATTGCGCCGGGCCCCAAATGTCTTTTTAAGAACTTAGAACGAAAAGAAAAAAAACTTAGATTGCTGCTGATGAGGATACATAGGGACGAGAGTTCTCATAAATTGCTGAAGTAAATGCAAAAGTGGGATAGCTTTGGTAGTTTTCTTATAAAGTTAGATCTATACCTAGTATATGACCCAGCCCCCCATTCCTGAAGATTTATCCTAAAGAAATGAAAAGTTAAACTCCACAAAAACCTATATTTGCATAAATGTTGATGGTATTCATCTGCTTTGTGTACAATAGCTTTATTCATAAAATTGAAAAGAACCCAAATGTTCTTCTGCCACTAAACTGATAAACAAATGTGGTATATCCATTCAATAGTATATCATGCAACAACAAATAAACTATTGATAAATTTGGCATCCTGAATGAGTATCATATGCATTATAGAGAGCTGATTTTAAAAACTGCATTCTGTATAGCTTTATTGTGATAACATTCTGAAGTAACAGGCAGAGCATCTAATTTTTCAGGTGTTGAGAATGGGAGAAATGGCTGACTTAAAAACTATGAGGAGGTTTGGCATGGATGAAGCAAAGGAAATGGTCTATAACTTCATTGTGTTGATAAGTATGTAGTTTTGTGACTATATATAAATTCATACTTTAAAATAATAGCTTACTGTATATTACTCTCCAGAAACATAACGGGGTGAGGAGCGAATGCTGCTTCTAAAAGTTTCATCTCAGTGACTGATCAAATAGTGGCAGCACATGCTGTAGTATGTAATAGGAAGGGCTCCACTGGTGTTTGTAATATAGGCCATTCTCATTTCTAAGCAAGTCACATGTATTAACTTCTGTAATAGTAACACATTTAGTCCTTACCATGATAAAGGCAATCGACAGTAACACAAAATTAGCCCCATTTAACAAATGAGAAAACCAAGGCACTAAAAGCTTAGGGACTGAAAGCTACATAGATAATAAAATTGCAGAGTTAGGTTTCTAGCCAAGTGACTTGGTTCCACATTCTATGTTCAGTTTTACTGTCTGTTGTGAGCACATGATAGGGACTCAATAAAGAACTGTTGGATAGATGAATGAATGAATACGAAGAATGGCCCCCATCTTTGTGTTTATTTTGTACAATGTGGTCACAGTTTCTGCAGGCAAAATAAGTAGACATCTTCAATTCTCTGCAGAAATTTTAGTTTCATGTTGTTTTTTGGACATAACCACATAGGTTGATGTTGGAAGTTATTAAAGGAATTCCTGGGAAGAGGTGTTTTTAAGATTTATCATGTTACTAAGTAAAGAAATTCTCTTTCACAATACCCCAAGTAAATTGGTACATGTAGTTAACTCCAAGATCACATACTGTGGAGTTCATTTCAACACTGTCATCAACTGAATTTGTCATTCAGATAACATATAAATGTGCAAGGAGTAATGCATAGGTGTACCACCTCTTGTTGAGTGATTTTTTTGTATAGTCAGCAGGTGTTTTTTAACAAAGTTGTGACTTTTAGTTCTCTAGAAAATTGGTATCAACAGATTATTGTCAGTCAGTTGATGAACCTAGGGTTCTTATCTGTGTAGATGTAGACATATTAATACATGATTTTGGAGGCTGAGATGTTCCCCATCTGTTGTTATCTGGAAGCTAGAGATCCAAGAGAGCTGGTGCTATAGGTTCAGTCCTGAGGACCAGAAACGCCCTTTGTGTAAGTCTCATTCAGCTCAGGGTCCTGCCATTCTGATTTGCACCGTTTCTTCCTCTACAATGACTTGCTTCTAACAATCTCTCAAAAAAAGAACTCTGCTGTAAGTGTATCTGTTTTTTTGTTTGTTTGTTTTTGTTTTTTTAAAGATTTATTTATTTTATTACAAAGTCAGATATACAGTGAGGAGGAGAGACAGAGAGGAAGATCTTCTGTAAGCTGATTTGCTCCCCAAGTGAGCCGCCACGGCCGATGCGCGCCAATCCAAAGCCGGGAACCAGGAACCTCCTCCAGGTCTCCCACGCGGGTGCAGTGTCCCAATGCATTGGGCCGTCCCCGACTGCCTTCCCAGGCCACAAGCAGGGAGCTGGATGGGAAGTGGAGCTGCCGGGACCAGAACCGGCGCCCATATGGGATCCCGGGGCATTCAAGGCGAGGACTTTAGCCGCTAGGGCACCCCTCCGGGCCCAAGTGTATCTGTTTTTACACACACACACACACACACACACACACACTTCATTATAGAAGTTATTATGTCATAGATACAATATCCATGTACCTCAAAGGGAGCTTTGTTTTCCCTCACTCTAATTGATGCACAACAAATAAACAGGTTATCCTAGCAAATAGCAAATAATAATCAATAATAATATACCTTCCATTCTCCAGTTAGCATAAGTTTAGAAAAATTTAGATTGCGGGAGCATTTTAGTTTTCTAGGACACCCCTGTATCCTTTTAGGGGAATCCAAGCCAACAGTCTCAAGCTGTGGGAGTGGGGGTTGGGGATCCGGAGCTGTTGCTGCCTTCTTTCAGGAGGCCTGGTCCCTCATTGGGGGTTGTAGAACTCGACGCAGCTTGAGTTCTCAGAAGTCCTGCATTCACCCATGACTGATGGTTACAGAGCTCTCTGTGGGGAAGCCAGGCAGCAAACACATCCTGGGGAAATCATTGTCTTGTCCCAAGCCTGGCCAAGAAAGGCGGACACTGGGTTACAATGATGTCTTTGTTAGCTGCTCCTGATTTACCATTTTAATGAAAATGGGACACCTGGGAAGCAGCACATGGGCTCCTAGGTCAACAGCCAGGAGAGAACCGCCAGGACCTGGGACCCACAGTCTCTGGGATCCCCTTACAAAAGGCAGTCAGGCATTCCAGAGGGGGCTGGGCTGAAACTTTATCCACACTGGGGTCCCTTCCCAGGGGACCACCCTCCCCTATCCTGGGCTACCCAGTCAGGCCTACATGCCTGGCAAGTCGCCTGCCCCTGCTGTGGCTGCTGGGTCAATCAATACCAACCTGCTGTCCTCATTCCCGTTGCTCTCGGCCCCTAATTGGGGCTCCTAGAAACAGCCCAGTTGTGAGGAGGCAAGATTTTTTCCGTTTTCTGGCAGTTGTATTAAAGTCATTATTGTAATTTAATTTCTCAAAAGTCAGAGCTGTTTTCTTTCCAGGTATATCAGGGGCCAGGAAATGGTTTGAAGAATTGGAGAAACCAGTCCAAAATCAGAAAGGTTAATACAAATGAGGAATCTTGAAGTGTATGCTGCTATTAATATATTTCATAATAATTATAATATGTAGCATATACCTTGTATATTGTATATACTATATGTATAAAATGCCTTAATACAATATTAATATATACTATTACTATGACAAGTATGACAATAATCCCATATTGAGACATATTACATTTATAATGTTTATATATATGTGATTATATGTAACACATATTTCAAAATATTCAGTTAATTTGATAACATTAAAATATTTGAGGACCTTTCTCAAAATCAGGGAAGTTTTAAGACGAAGAAATCACAGAAAGTGGAAATAATTATGACTTTTGTTATAAAACAACCCCAGAACTGATTGGAGGTGTTGCTGTAGAACTCCCGAAATTGAATCCACTTGCCTAATGCGCAGAAAATAAATAATTGGCAGTGGAATAGTGAAGGAGGTAGTTGATCGCAAGGTGCAGAACAAGGACTTGGCAACTATAGTTTAATTCCTAGATTCCTGATGAGTTTAATTGAAGGTTCTTATGATTTGAAGTTGTTATGAGAGGTGCCTATTCAGTGTATGTCCAGGTTCCTGATGGATTGGCAGTGGTTAATTCCAGGTTGATCCTGGCCATCTTTTGGTAATATCATATATATAATATCTACTATTATTAATTGATTTTAAATTAATTTTTGCAATATTAGGAACACAATGTGTTCTTGAGATATTTTTTGATAGCAAGGTGGGCTTCCATTAGTCTGAGAGACTACGCACAGATGTGTAGCTACTTTCTGTCGTAGACCTGGAATCTGCTCCCACACTTCCCGCCCTGCCAAGGAATCCCTCAGGAACAGTTCTTACCTTCAAGGCGTTCTCTGTTGGAGAAGAGATTAGAACCTTGTAGGGTCAGCTGTATAACTCCTTCAGTTCAGCGAGTCAATTTTAATAGGTGGTAGATTTACTTTCAAAAAGACTAGATAAGTATACTTTTAAGAGAAAGAAGCTTGGATAATGGGCATGGTGGAATTTAACATCTGCATTCAGGTTCCCATGTGGGACTCATATTTCACAAAAATATTTAGCTTTTTATTACATGTATTATGCTATCTGATTCTATAACATGTGATATATCTATGTAAGTGTTACTGTTCTTGCTACTAAAGATAGCATTTATTGATAGAACTTGCCAAAGGCTACACAGGAGTTAAAACTCAAAACTCAATTCTGTGGGTCTCAAAACTCAATTCTGTCTGATACTCTTCCTTTCTGCATGCTGTTACCTTTGCATCTGTCAAAGGAAACATGGAGAAGTGATGACATGCATGGGCATCTGCAAAGACATCCACAAGAAACACTTTTGAAGAGCTGAAAGTGCACTTTCTCCCATTCAGCGGGGTTAGTGAAGCCTAGTAATGATTTCCAAGGGAGAGGAGAATTCCCATTTTAGGATGAAGAAACTTTCGTGAGCTTTTTAAGACGCAGCAGGGATGCCTCCCTCCCGGGAATTGGGTTTGGCTCAAGGTGATCCAAATGGCAGGCGTTCTTCTGCATCTGGTGTCCAAATGGCGTGAAAGAGGCCAGGCTGTGGTTTCCAGGAGCCCCACCCCACCCAGTAAGACCTCCTAGCTCTCCTCCCAGTTCATCCCAGGCCCTGACCTGCCTTCCCTCTGGATCCCACTGGAGTGGCTGCACAGGGAGCCTGCCAAGGACCAGCTGAAATAAAGCCTCTGATGGGAGGGGAGAAAGGTGATGGAGTTCAGGGAAGGAAGACAGAGGAGAGAGCCAGAGAGGTTGTTAGAGAACACACAGGGTAGGGTAGGGCAGGGAGGCTTCTCCAGGGAACATGATGTTGTTCAGAGCACGTAGCTACTAAAATGACACCTTTTTGCCTATGGAATTATAAAACCCAGTGCCATCAGATGTATCTGCAGAGTATGTGGTTATTCTTAAATAACGCTACAAAAAACAAATCCTGTATCTGAAAATGATATTAATGTACCAGGCACAGGAATGGAAACATCTACAGGCTCTTTGCGGGTGAAGGAAGAGTGGTGAACCTTTAGTGATGAAATGCAGTAAAAATCATTTCAGCTTTTTTTGTTGTCTAGTCACCTCACCTTGGAAAACTTTAAGATTGGATCAAACTGGATTCTCTTTTTCACATGCTAACAAAGCCTGAGCAGGTACCTCCCTGTCTCCCTGTAGCATTGAGTGCCACCCTACTCAGATGCTTACACTGGAATATAAAATGATGAATTTTGTCCACAGGCCCCTTCATTTACAAATCGTTGAGCATCTGTTTATTAGTTATAATCATATGTTACTGAATGATGGATTGTGTGCATTATAAAGTATATACCAAGAATAATCGAACAGGATAAGATTTTAAAAAGAAACAGAAATGACAAGTTTTACTCTTCACACTTCACTTTTTGGCAGCCACACAAAGTTGGCCCCTAAATGAGGCTCATTAAATATTGGGACCAGACAATGCCATTAAAGACAAGCTGAGCATAGAACCTCTTTATAACCAATGCCTTACTATTTACTTACTATTTTACTTACTATTTAGTCTTGCATATTTGAGCTCATCAATCCTTACAAGGATATTTTGAATTTTGAATTTAGGTCTATTTTGCTTTTAGTCTGCCCTTAGGATATTTTTTTTCTTTCTTTCAATCATGCCCAGTAGCACAAACAGCAGTCTTTTTGAATCCAGGCTGAGCCTGAAATACTAATTTCAGTAAATGCCAATCTAAACACAAGAGAAATTGGTTCACAACATTTTTTTAATAGTGAAGTGCTCACTTTTGCCAGAAAGGGCTGGGAGAAAATTGTAGAATTTAAATATACTCTCCAAATTTTGAAACAGCCACACTTTCATTATAGTCCTCAAGGGAGTGATATAATAGTGAATAATAACTGCTAGTGAAGTAGTCTGAGATTTTTGGATGAAAGATTATGTACAAAGTTTGAAAGTGTTATTAACTGTGTCACTTTTAGGGTTAAATTTTGCATGTTACTGCCTCAACTCCTACCTAATTTTCACAATAATGAGAAGAAGTATGACTAATACCAGGTTTTTCTTCATTTAAAATCTAGTAATAATACCAAGAGAAGCAATTATGTCTAGGTAGGGAAGTCTTCTCCACCCCAACCCTCACCACAACATATTAAATGCAGCTTCCAGGGTTCATTAAGATAGAAGGATTCCAAGTTTCCTGTAACATTTCCAGTCAGTGCCTAGACTTTTAACTTCACCTATCTGGGCAATGAAGGAAGCATGTATTTCCACGTTCTTTTATGATATGGAGTAAGTAGGAATGGCATCATGGTTAAGACTTTGGCTTTTTGGAATCACCCTTGGATTTAATTCTCATCCTAATCACTTACTAGCTGGATGGTTCTAAAATGGGATCAATGATAGTAGCTCCCTCAAAAAATTAAGAATGTAAGATGTTGGGACCAGTGTTGTGGCATAATGGGTCAAGCTGTAGCCTGGGGTGCCAGCATTCCATATTGGTGCTGGTTCAAGATTGGTTGCTCCACTTCTGATCCAGCTCCCTGCTAGTGTGTCTGGGAAGGTAATGGAAGATGGTCCAAGTACTTAGGCCTCTGCCTCTATGCGGAAGATCTGGATTAAGCTCCTGGCTTTGACCTGATCCAGCTCTAGTCATTGTGGTCATTTGGAGAGTGAGCCAGTGAATAGAAGATTTCCTTCACTGTCTCCTGTCTCTTTCTCTCTCTGTGTAACTCTTACTTTCAACCAAATGAATGAATTTTCTCAAATTAAAGTTTAAAGTTTGTTGAATAAATTGAAAGAATTGCAGACATATGGATCCTGAAAAGGGATGGAGAGGGTCAACAGGAAGAAAAGTGGGTGAAAGAAGTGTTTCTGCCCTCTCTCCTGGGTCTGTGAGGGAGAGAATACATTGGTGTGACAGGAATTGGCAGTTCCCACATGATGCTGCCTGCTTGACCCAAGGAGAGGGAAGAACTTCTTAGATGATGTGAGAGGTTACTTGATTGATAGATAGGATGACGTTTACATGGAGCAGGGATGGTGTGACCTTGGCTGCCTACTTCTCGGCTTTCATTCCCTTTTCTAGTGGATCCTTCTCACAAGCTGGAGATCTTCTGTTAAATGTCAGTGGCTGTGTTTCCCACATCATTTTGCTAGCTCTGGGACTTTGTTAGCTTCTCTGGACAGGAGGCAACAAATTCTATTTATCCCTATCTAGGTTCTTCACTGTTTTATGGCCTGTTGGCTATCTATGAGCCCCAACAGACTTGGTGTTTGCTGTACAGTTTAGCCTGAAGAGTTGGCCAACTTGCTCGTCTTTCCACTATTTGAGGAGGTACTTGACATCTTCAGTTGGATCAGAACAGTAGGGATTCTTATCTTTGATCTGAAGTCAGCAGTGGAGGTGGCCATAAAAAATATTTTTAAAAAAAGAAAAAAATTAAAGAAGAGAGAATGTGAAGTAAGTAATTGGTGCTGTGGTCGGCACATGGGAAGAGCCTAGCTTAAGTTCCTTATTGCATTATAAAGAAAGTTTTTTTTTTTCCTCTTACTCTTCTGTCAAAATCAGAAATTTACTTGTCTTCCTTTAACTCTTTGAAACTCCTATTTTTTTTCAGTTGCTTTGACCTATATCTCCTTTATTGAAGCCAATGTTGGCAAACTTCTTTTTTTTTTTTTGTACAGGATCGGTTAGAAAATGCTTTTGCCTTTTCAGGCAGTTGGGTGTCTGTTTGCAACCAGTCAACTCCACCTTTGCAGGTAAAAAGCAGCCCAAACAATGTGTAAATAAATGGGTGGCTTTTTTTTTAGTAAACTTTCTTTACTAAAATAGGCAGTAGTAGGATTTGGCCCACAGGCCAATGTTTGCTGCCCTTGGACTTAGGCTCTGCTTTTCCCCCAGTGTGCAAAAAAACAGGCTGGAGACCGCTTGGGAAAAACAAGTGTTTAGCACATGTTCTTTAGGAAGAGCTAGGGAAATGAGCTTGGCTTGTGTGGATATAAAGGAAATGGGGAAAACTGAGCCCTGTTTCTCCCCCTCCAAAAGTTGCCTACACTCTTTCTGCAGAGCAGGGCAGTCTCAATGCAGAAAGAAATGGGTTGTTGGATAAAGGAGAGAGAAGTGGCACTGGTGTTTGTTGCCCCTAGGATGCCTACATGAGAACTTGGCGCTATGGCTCCATCCTCCTACCTTGCTGTGCTGTATTCTCCAGTGTTCAGAAACCCTGGCAGCTGGAGAAGTCTGCAAGTTTTCACACCATCAAGAGCTCTGAAATAGTTCCAGAAGCATTCTCTCCAGTTTCTCTGAAACATTCCCAGAAACATGCAAAAATCTTCAAGAAATGGATATTTAAGAAAAACAGTACCAATCAGACACATTTGATTTCTCCCCAGCATCTACATAGGAAGATTGTCTTCTCATATCCTCAGTCCCCCTCCCCTAATGTATATTATTTTGCCTACTCTGTCTATATTTTTCTCTGGAGGAGAAGCTCTGGTTGAATGACAGAGAAAGAAGGAGAGTGGGAGGAGGTGTAGGAGGGAGACATCATCTCTCCACTGGTTTAACCCAACCAAAGGCTACAACAGTCAGATTTGAGCCAGACAGAAGCCAGAAGCCTAGAACTCCATGATGGTCTCTCACATGGGTAGCAAGGGGCATGGGGGCATATTGGTAAGAAGGTGGATTAGAAAAGAGGAGCCAGAATTCCAGCTGGCATAATAATATGGCATGCCAGTATTATAAGGGATGGCTTAACCTGTTTGCACTAAGTCTCTTCCTCTGAAACAATCTTTTCTTTTCCCCTTATCAAGCTTCCAGGACCAGAAACCATTGGAAAGCTCTATATAAGCAATCTCTGAATTGGGCTCTTTATGTTTGAGACATCTAGAATGGCTTCCTGTGGTATAACCTACCTCCCATATAATCTAAATCCTTTTTGCTTTCCCCAATAGGCCTTTAACATCCTATGCTTCCCTGGGATGGTTGGAGGCTGATTGTGGCTTCCCCCATAATCTCTCCTCTCTCCCCAGATACAAGAAAAAATCTCAAAACAATGGTCTCACCCATTTTCCTCTATAAAAAATAAAAGTTATGCAATTAAAAAAATCCTATGCTTAAGGTATCATCATCCAGACAATATGTAAGTATATCTGTGTGGTGAGATGCCAGGAACAGACCATGGTGGTTTGTCTGCTTTGTGTGAGGGTTTCTTCATTTTACGCTCAAAGGGGCTTCTGCATTAGTCAGCTTTTCACTGTGACAATAAAATAACTGAGGGAAGCAAACTTTACAAGAGAAAGGGTTTATTCAGGTGACAGTTTGAAGGTTCAAGTCCAAAAACAGGCAACGCTCTTGGTTTAGTATTTGCTGGTGAACTAGAAAGCAGAGAGGGGATGGGCTCCATCCAGGCTTTTAAATAACCTCTTTCAAGAAAATTAGCTTCCAACGGCATGTCTCAGTGTCCTGGGGACCTTCCACTATGCTTCCATCTGCTAAATATTCAATTGAATTAAATTTCCAACCTCTGAGTGCTATTAACTTATAACGTTGGGATTTATAGGTGTGTGTGTGTGTGTGTGTGAGTGAGGGAGAGTCAAATCATGTCAGTCATAGCATTCCTGGTGGCATCAAGTTCAGAGTGGAACTATGATTCCACCTGGAGTGGGGATGTTTGTTTCTAATTGTCTTCACTGGTGTTTGAACGTGAAATTTAAGGACCTCCATTACAGCATGGATTGTAGTGTGACTAACATGGATTTGAGTAATAATCAGGCTGAAAAATTTACAAAAAATCATCTGTGTATCCCCTAGATTGCCTTAATAATAACTCTGTTTCTTTAAACAGGAATGATAGTACTAGATGCAATTTCTCTAAGTAAGAAGCTCTTAGTCTTGACTACATTAAAAATACACAGAATGCATCTGGGGAATGGGGAAGGAGTTATGTGGGTCTGTCTGTAATCTGTAGGACTGGGGAAGAACCTGAAGCTTTCTGGCATGTACACTGGCCACCATCTCCCCAAACTAGGTCGTTTTAGTGGGGATGAGTTGGGAACCATGGCTAAAGCCATTTGAGAATAAGGAACATAGAGGACCAACTCTGAGACATGATTCCTCAGGCATCAAAGTGGATATTACCTGTGTTGTCATGATGATTCTTTCTCAATCTTAATCTCCAGAGAAATTCTCCAGAGGAATCAAACACTGAGATATCCAAAGAATGGAAAGGAATTTGAAACTGATGCTCTTTTTAGATCCTTTGTACATTTTCAAACATATCCTACTACACAATTCGTAAAGCATCTGCATCTTGACATGCATTCTCTCTTATGTCTATCACAGTTTCTTGATCTTGGGAGTCTACAGACCCTTAACAACATGCAAATAGATTTGGGGGATAGAATGTACTTAGGTCAGAAATATTTTCCAGTAAACCCTAACAGCATTTTCTTTAGTTATGAATATAAGCAATAAACCCTTGTTCTAACAGTATTTGTGACTTTGTCACCAAATAGTTTCATATCATATCACTGCTGTTACAAGTATTGCTGCATATCATTTAGTCTTTTCTGAGAACTCTTTAGTTGTGTTGCTAAATCTCATAATTTAATGCAGCAATAGAAACACACGTTTATTTTTGTATCATAGTATACATAGTTTGATCATTATATTTTGTTATGATTGATTTTGCAATCCTGTTCATTTTTTAAAGATTTATTATTTATTTTTATTACAAAGTCTGATATACAGAAAGGAGGCGAGACAGAGAGGAAGATCTCTCATCTGTTGATTTACTCCCAAAGCAGCGTCAACAGCTGGAGTTGAGCCAATCTGAAGCCTGGAGCCTCTTCCAGGTCTCCCATGCAGGTGCAGGGCCCCAAGGCTTTGTGCCATCCTCCACTGCTTTCCCAGACAACAAGCAGGGAGCTGGATGGGAAGCAGGGGTGCCTGGATTAGAACTGGTGGCCATATGGGATCCTGGCACATTCAAGGCAAGGACTTTGGTTGCTAGGCTACCGTACCGGGCCCACTCCTGTTTTTTTTTTTTTTTTTTTTAAGTTTATTTGAAAGGCAGAGTAACAAATGTAGAGAATGTAGAGATTTTCTATCTGCTGGTTCAAATAGGTACAATAGCGAGATTTGGGCCAGGCCAAAGTCAGTAGCTTCTTCCTTACCCCCAGCATGAGTGCTTGGACTAGGGCTTGGGCTATCTTACACTGCTTTTCCAGGTTTCTAGCAGGGAAATGGATCATAAATGGAGCAGCCAGGACTTGAACTGATAACCATAGAAATGCCAGCATTTGAGGCAACAGCTTAATTGATACACCACAACACTCACCTCTGTTTTATTTTATGCATTAAGAACACATATCTAGGGCCAGGGTTGTGACATAGTGAATGAAACTGCCACCTGCCACACCGGCATCCCATGTAGGTGCCAACTCATGTTCCACTTGCTCCACTTCTGATCCAGCTCCCTGCTAGTGACCTGGGAAAAGTAGTGGAAGATGGCCTAAGTATGCAGGTCCCTGCCACGCTTGTGGAAGAACTGGATAAAGCCCCTGGCTCTTTCAGCTGGCTTAATGCTAGACATTGTGGCTGTTTGGGGAGTGAACCAGCAGATAAAAGGTCTCTGTCTCTCCCTCTTTCTCTGTAGCTCTAATGTTCAAAACAAATAAATATTTTTAAAAGCCCCCACAATTCTGTGAGGGTGTCCATAGATTCATTAGATGACCCAAAGAATCTTAGGGCAAAAAAGTGCCAAGAATCCGTCATCAAATGATCACAGATGTTCCGTGAACCTAGCAAGGCAGTGACTGCTATCCTCTTTCCAAGGATGGGGAAGTTGGGGGAGATCATGTGGCATGTCAAAGGTATCAATACTAGTGGTTAGTAGAACCTGGAATCAATCAGTCTTCATATTCTCTTCTTGACCACAGCTCTGTGAAAGGAAATGTGGCCTTTCTCTGTGCAGAAGTCTGCACATGACTGCAGCAGTGAGGAAGAAAAAGACACTGAGAAATTCTTGCATCTGGGGAAGGCTTTAGAGTAATCACCGGAACAGCCGCAGGATGAGTTGCAGCAAACAGCATGGCCTGTCAGGCTGGGGTACAGTGATTAATTGTGCAGGGGAACGCAGCCAACAGCAGAAAAGCCACACCAGACCTCCATCCATTTGTCCATGCCCTGAGGTCAGATGTGGAGCAAATGGAATCTTTTATAAGAGAGGAAAGGGTGGAATGTGGCCATTGGGGGAGTTCTGTAAGGAATTCACAGGTGTTTTCTTATTGTACTCCTGCCTCCCTAAGGACCCTTGGGCGTGCTCTTAGCAATAGCAAAAGGGGATGGCGTGGGGCTCGGTTCTGTAATTTTTCATGTGCCCCTCCTCCACTCCTCTCTTGTGAACTACAGTGGTTTGCCTTGAAAGAGCAAAAACCATACTCAAGTCACAGAAAGCTGGGTCACTGGGAAACTCATTAGATTGTTCAGTTAACTTTAAGAAGTGAATGTGCAGAGGCCTTGGGTTTGGAAGGCAGTCAGGCAGAAGGGTGTTCCAAGCCTAGGCCATGAGCAGACCTATGGATGTCTCTGCATATCTAAGATCAAGGGAAACTCAGTAAACTGTCCTCTCTTGGAAAGGCAGCTTTGGTGGTTCGTTCAGCTCATTTCTTTCCACTGAAATTCTGGCTTGAGTGTGTCAGATGGTTGATATTCAGAAGCATTATTAATGAGGAAGCACAGCTGCTGTGGGTCAGGAGGTCTTTTTTCTCCAAACATTTATTTGAATTATGAAATGATTCAAGATTTGGAAAAGTTAAAACACACACACACACACACACCCCAAAAGGAATGTTTAATTGTATATCCCAGGAAAACCAGTATTCCTATTTTGATGTACTCTCTTTTCAACAGGCAAGTAAACAGAGAGGTAACAGTGTTCATCATGTCTAGAAAGTAGGCAAATTGGGTCCATGAAAAACCAGTTTCATTACTGAAGTATTATTTATGCAGAATCCTCTTGTGTTGCCTTTTAAGCCAAAAATATAGATTCAAAAATGCTGTGAAGAGTCTTCCTACCTGTATTTTCCCTTGCTTCCTTTACCCTCTCTTTCATGGTATTTCAGTTGCATCTTCTATCCTGAAAAGTGCTCTTACCCTAGATTTAGGAAGGAGCAGGGAGTGGATTCTAACGCAATCATTTAATTTGGGAACCTTTATGTGTGGCAGATTGTGTTTGCCCTATAGTCAGAGATTCTTTTGGACTTTCACAGGATAAGAACCAGGCTAAGGATTTTAGATTATTTGGAGGAAAAATGCATGAGAATAGCAACTGCCTTTCCCTTTAGCCATTGTTAGTTCTCTCACACAATGTAATTAGCTTGCTTCCTTTCCTACTAAAGAATAGAAAACAGGATGGTGGGTGGCTAGTATGGAGCAAAGTAGGAATATCTCCTATTACAAGATATAATAAATGGCCTAACCTTTTAAAAACATTTGGTATGTGCCCAAGTACTATTCTAATTGCTTGAATCTTCTCAAGAGAAAATAGATGTGGATAGATAACTAATTTACTAGAGCTCTGTAAAGTCAATCAGTAAATAGCACAGTGTAAATTCTAACCTTGGTCATTTAGCCCTGGCAGTACCCACCTTGGCAGATTGTATTTTTCAAATATGAGAGCACCAAAATATCTATCCCATTCTAGGTGGATTCTTGGAATGTATGATGTCACCCCACCTTCCAACTGGGCGGATCTTATATCTGGAGAGATGCTTATATTTGTTGATCAGGAGAGTATGAGCAAAGTTCCACTGTGTATTTGGAAGACTCAGTTATGAAAGGCAGTACAGTCTCTGCCCAGCTGCCTTTCTGCCTTGAGACACCTGCCCTTATCACCCTGGGGAAGAAACACATACCACATGGAAAGGTCTTCTGCAGTGTTCAAGCTGACAGCCCAATATGATTTCTAATGTGGAGCCAGAATCAGCAATTAGAGGTGTGAGGAAAAGGGCCTTTCTGTGATTGTGGACTTTCAATCTTCCCTTTAAAGCTGTGGATGTCACATAGCAAAAAATGAGCTGTACTTAATGTGCCCTGACCCACAAAATTGTGAGAGACAACGAATGATTAGCATTCTATTCCCTTAGCACTGCTCTTCACCATTGTGTTAGAGCTAGGGAATACTCTCAGTAACTCTCCATCCACACATTTGTCTTGGCATACTTTGGTATATCACTATGCCTGAGTGCCATGAGGAATTTTTTGCAAAGATTTTCTAAATGGTCCCCATCCATCTAGGGAATTATTTCCATTATGCTTTCTATTGTTTAAGTCTGCATTTTCCCTCAGTTTTCAACAGGTCTTTTTTGGGAAGTAAAAAAGGCTGTCTCAGAGGCTGCAGGCCAAATGTCATTTTGAGCCAGATGTTAAATTAATCTCATTTAGAAAAGATGGAGCTATTCTTTCAATAGTTGTTGACTAAGAACTTACTCAGACCAGCCCTAGGCTTTGTCCAAGTGAGTTTGTTCACTCAGACTATACTGTGCAATACTTTTCTAAGAAAGAAAAGTATAAATGCACTATGTGTTTGAAATCTTGGCTCTTTATAATACCCTTCTCTGGAAAGCAAATAAAAATGGAGAAAATAAAGGAAACAAATAAAAAAGCATAATAGGCCTAAAGATCAAGTAAAGAAACATCTACCGATGTTAAATTTGGTTGCAGGAGAAATTGAAATGTTTAAGATTTGCAAAGTTAAAAACCCACATCTGCTTTCTAACCGCAGAGCTTTTGTATCTTTTTAGTTGTTCTTAGAGGTAAATACTGCTCATGTCTTTTAGCTCTCTGTATTTCTTTGTAAAAATTTAGTAGGTGATAATAGACTTCCAATGATTTGATGAGTGAAACAGAGTAGAAAGTATGGCAGATAAGGACCACTCTACCTTTAACATAAGGAGAATCCATGTACCCATTTCAATATGAATTTTCACGCACAAATAAGTATGTACTGGCTGATACTGATTTATATATCTTATATTCAAGTTTAGATAGTTATACTCCACAAAAAATTAGTTCCTGAAATTCTATACATGCATACCTCGGAGATACTCTAGTTTTAGTTCCAGACCATCAAAATAAAGCAAATACGACAACAAAGTGAGTCATATTTTAAAAAAATTTCCAGTGAATGTTATGTTTACCCTAAATTGTATTCTGTTAAGTTTGAAATAGTTTTGTGCCTCAAAAAATGCACATGCCTTAATTTAAAAACACTTAATAGCTAAAATATTCTAAGGATCATATGAACTGTCCACAGCCATCATCTTTTTGCTGGTGGAAGGTCTGATGGCTGCTAATTGATTAGGGTGGTAGTGGTTTTAGACTGGGCTGGCTGTGGCAATTTCTTACAATAATAAGACAGTGATGAAGTTTGCTGCATTGATAAACTCTTCTTTTCATGAAAGATTTTTCTGTATCATATAAAATAGGTTGATGGGACTCCACCCTCAAAAATTCCTTCACATACAGAGTCAGACCTCTCAAACTCTGCCACTGCTTTATTGAATAAATATATGTGATCTAAATATTTTGTTGTTATTTCAACAATGGTCACAGTGTCTGCACCCAGAGTAGAGTCCTTCATACACAATTGCTTCCTTTGCTCATCCCTTGAGCAATAACTCGTCACCTGTTACTGCTTTCATCATGAGATTGCAGCAGTTGAGTCACATCTTTAGAATCATGCCTCATCCTGGTTTCCTTGGTGTTTCCAACACATCTGCAGTACACGAACTCTAAAGTTTTGAACCATCCACCCCCAAAGTCTTCCATAAGGGTTGGAATCCAAATTTCAAGCAAACTCCTTGTAATAATGATATTTTGACCTCTTTTCCTGAACCACAGATGTTTGTAATGGCTAATACAATAGTGAATGTTTTCCAAAAGATTTTCAATTTATATCCCTGATGCGTCAGAGGAATCACTGTCTATGGCAGCTAAAGCCTTATGAAATGCATTTCTTAAATAACAAGACTTGAAAGAAAATTACTCCTTGATCCATGGGCTGCGGAATGGATGTTGTATTAGCAGGCATGAAAACCAAATTGATCTTTATGTTCCTGTCAGAACCTTTGGTGACCAGATACATCATCAGTGAATATAATATTTTTAAAAGGATCTTTTTCTGAATAATCTGTCTCACAGTGGGCTTAATATATCCAGTAAACCATGTTTTAAACAGATGTACTATCATCTTTTTTCTTCCATTTAAGGGGACAAATGGACTTGATTTCATATAATTTTTAAGATTCCTAGAATTTTTCAGAATAGTAAATGAGAAATGGCTTCAAATTGAAGTCACCAGCTGCATTATCCCCCAACAAGAATCAACCTGGTCGTTGAAGTTTTGAAACCAGGTATTGACTTTTCCTCTCCAGCTATGAAAATCCTAGATGCTGTCTTCTTTTGGTTAAAATCTGGTCTAGATTAAAAACCTGTGGTTCAGTGGAGTCACCTTCAGTTATCTGGACAACTTGCTGTAGCTTCTACATCAGCACTTGCTGCTTCATCTTGCGCTTCTTTCTTTCTTTAAACCTCATGAACAACTTTTGCTAATTTCAAAGTTTTATGCAGGTAACTCACCTGTCAGTCCTTACAGAATTGAGGAGACTTTGGGCATTATTTTGGAATAGGCTTTGGCTTAAGCAAATGTTATCCTTGGTTTGTTCTTGTACAGATTGTGAAAACGTTGTCCATATTATCATTTTTGTTTTGTCATTTGTGTGCTTAATGGAACAGCACTTTTATTTTCTTTCATGAACTTCTCATTTGCGTCAATAAGTTTGCCAACCGTTTGGTGCAAGAAGTATAGTTTGGGCCTGTCTCCACTTTAAAATAAAAAAGCTTCATTTTATTTGAAAGACAAAGTTATAGAAAGGAGAGACAGAGAAAGAACTCTTCCATCTGCTATTTCATTCCCTTAATGCCTGCTACAGCTGAAGCTGAGCCTCTTTGAAGCAAGAAGCCAAGAGCTGCTTCTAGGACTCCCACATGGGTTCTCTTTCTCTCTCTTTCTCTCTCTATAGATAGATAGATAGATAGATAGATAGATAGATAGATAGATAGATAGAGTAATGCATTTGTTATATCATTTGTGTAGATAATTTTCTAAAGATATGCATGGAACCCTGTTCATATTGTTTTCTGTAGACAAACCTGCACATCATCAACAAACTCTTCCATTTTAAATGAAATGAACAATTACTCTTCCATTCCTGGTAGAGGGATTTCTTCGAAAATTCTCATTAAAAAAATCTCATAACTAATCCAGTCTACAAAAGAAAGAAAATATATAATCAAATTATCCTGTTTTTTCTAAAGGCAAGAAAGAAGAGAAACAACATATCTACTCTGGTTATCATTATTGCACACTGTGGTTATGAGCTATAAATTTTAAGATTTCAAGAATAAAAAGTTAAATTGATCATCAGAGATGACTATCAAAACTTGGTCCAGAATTCTGCAAACTCTCAATCTATTTCCATAACTTGCTTCTGTGTCTGGATTCAGCTCCTCATGCTAAGAGTAAGAGTGATACAGGTTTGATAGCAAGTAGATTACTTTATTTTATGTTATTTATTTGTTTGTTTATTTTTTCACTTTCACTTGCAAAATCTTAATATAAACACTTTGGCTGTGTTTACTAAAAGCATATCCTTAAGAAAGGATTCAAATAAAAGCAATTTTGAAGGGAGGAAATTTCAGGCATACCAGTGACTGAGGGTAGAGAGACTACCAAGGTACCAAGGGAGAAAAGCTAATAAAGTGTATGTGTTGCTAATGTGGGCAACTTAGACTCAATTTTGTTGGAGGCTCTGAGATCAGTGTAGGACAACACTTGACACTGGCTCCACAAAGCAAGATGTGTTATTTATCCTTCGATTCTTGATTTAATGGTTGTTCTTGCTAGAATTAACTCTTTGTGCTTGAGACCTAGCTGTATTTTTTGAACTGAACCACAGTGCTTACAACTGTTTTGTTTCTATGACTTTTTCTCTAATTGTAAAGTGTTCATAAGTTTATTTTGCATATTTGTAAAACAGACAAAGGCAGAGAGAGATTTTTCCATCCATCCACTTGTTTGCTTCCCAAATACAGGCAATAGTCAGGGCTGGGCCAGGCCAAATCCAGGGGCCTGGCACTCAGCCCAGATCTCCCACTTGCATGAGAGGGACCCAAGTTCTTACTCCATCTCTGTATGTATCTTTTCCAAGTAGCTAAGCAATAGGGATCTTGACAAACTTCCCCTGGCATCAGGGGTTTCAGTATAGAAAAGTAAGCTGAGATAATTTTTTAAGTGGAAAAGAATCTGTCTTCTCAAAAATTTGAGGCATGTTGAAAGGTCATTTGATTCTGTATCCCTAACACAGGAAACATTTTAATTCAGAATATAATGAAATGATTTTTTTCATGAGTGGAGAGAGAGTGAGTAACAGAGAGACTGGGGAAAAGAAGCAAAATGAAAAAACCCAAAGTGTGACTCAATGCTGTATTTCTTACTTGTTGGGATAGTTCGGATTTAGCAGTTTCATGTTTGTTTTTAACAGCTCGCCTCTCAGGATGATTGGAGTTTCAGCATCTTGGAAAGCTCTTACACAGCAGCAGGCTTTTCAGGAATGTTGTCTCTAGTCATTTTGAAGGTATGAAATTTCTTTAATGAATGTGCCACCTGTGGAAAACAAAGCAAAGGGCAGCCCTGAGGAAAAGTAAAGGAGTGGTTGCCAGGGTGAGATAATGTAAATAATAGTCCCATCTTACCTTGAATAATTCTTGAGATTCATCAAATCCTGATAAGTGTTAGATTCCTGGGCAGAAGGAATGACTAGAGAGAACAAAAGAGAAAGCCCACAACTTCATACAGCTTACATTCTAGTACAGGGTTTCAACATCTTATGCTATGGTCGCCGTAACAGTGTTAAGTGTGTGGAAACATTTTCAAAATAGTGTTTCCAAGTTTATCAAATAAAATGTGTGAAATTTTAAAAAGCAATTATATTCTACACTGGTTACTCAAAACCATGTCAATTCCATAACATTGCAAATTGCTGTTGATGTTATATTGGGACTCTTAATTGACTGTGATGATATTCTGCCAGCTCAAACTTCAGACCAGAAAAGGTCTCCCCAAGAAACTATTCAACCCATCTGGACAATAAGTAGCTGGACTCTATGCTTGGTATATGTTTGCAAGGAAAGAATCTTGATTGAATTTGAACTGTAATACTGCATCAAGGTGGAGGAATCCACTGGGGGGAGGGGAGGGGGAGGGGAGGGGGAGGGAGGGGGGATTCCCAGAGCCTATGAAACTGTCACATAATGCAAAATAATTAACAATAAAAAAAAATAAACGTAAAGATAGCAAAAAAAAAAAAAAGCAATTATATTCAAACTTAGTAGTTTGAACAACACTATTCTTGCTCATTGTACAGCAGTCTGCTATTGGTGTGACAGACTACACTTCAATAATTATCTCAACCACTGAATGCATTAGAACCTGTCTGGTCTTCATTCCCAACCTGAATGCTTACCTTTGCTTAAAAAAGCATTGCAGGCTTACTGTGAAGTACAAATGCTAATTTGAATGGTCCAGTTAAAACAAAAAACAGAAAAAAAACTATTTGCCATTAATTATTGATAGACAGTGTAAGCATAAAATACTAGCAAGTAGTGAGATATCTTCATCACCAATCTGAGAAACTGTTTTTCACTATTTGTGTGATAACCAAGCACAGAGCTGATCATGTAAGCATCAGTGAGCAAGAAGGCTTGAATCACTTGTCATTTAACTGCAGGGCTACCGGCTACCATGGTTTCAAAGTGATGGTACAAATATTTCATAGTGTTGTCAACAGTAATGTGTTAAGAAACACATCTGTGATTTCTTGTTGGTAAGATACAGGGACTGCTAAGTCATGGAGTTTGCTGTCTGAATTCATAGTAGAAGGAAGTGCTATTTCAGTTAGAATATAGTCAAATAAAAATGTGATTGGTTTTTCTGACCAATAGCTTCCTGAAATTCCAAGAAGGCTCTAGCTAAAAACCCTTTGTGGGATGCAGACATTGTGCTACAGCAAGCTAAGCTTCTGCTTGGTGTGCCCATATTCCATCTCAGAGTGCTGGTTTGAATACAGCTTCTTCACTTCCAGTTTTTCTTATTCTGATCCTGCTTCCTGCTAATGTTTACTGGGAAGTAGTTAATAATTCAAGTGCTTGGGCTCCTATCACCCGTGCTGGAAACCCAGATGTAGTTCAGGTTGCCCCAACACTTTGGATGGGGTACTACTTGACTTAGGGGAAGAAGAGCAAGGAAGGCATTTTACCGGGACAAGCAACTGAATAGGAAAGTGGTGAGAGATGATTTCAGAGAAGCAAGGATCTTAAAGATTGCATCAGCCAGAAGTCTATCAGGTAAGCAGCAGAAACATGGGTATTTTGGAGTAAGTGCTTACAGTAGGAACTGGGCCTTCAGTATTTGCAGGAGGAGGCAGGGCGGTAACCATCTGAAAGGTCATGTTGAATGTCAGGGAAGAGTCTGTAATCAGTTCTGGTGTGGGTGAGTGATGAAGGCCTTTCAAGGAAGATCTAAGAGCCAGGCATGTCCAGTTGCTGCAGACGGACATGAAGAAGAGCTAGCAGAGGAATCAACTACAAGCTGTTGGCTGTGTATTGCCACCATCTCTGTGTGTCTGAAGACAAACATCTGGTGATGGGCCTTGCTTGGTACCTATTAGTTGGCAGCCAAGAATAGCTAGATATGGAACAAAGAACAGCAAGAAATACCTTATTCATGTTCTTTCCCACATCTGAACCCAAAAGACTTCAGAAGACTAATGTCTGTATTTTCATGTTCCAAATTCCTCGTTGAGTGAGCTTTGTCCCAGAACCATGTAGGGAAGAGGATTAGAGAAGTGGGTCTAGCTGAAACAAGTTGATAGACTACAGACTACTACAGATGTCAGTTTAAGAAATTTGTTTTCTTTAAAACAGTTAGATAGAAATTCTCTCAGTGGTTTTGAACGTAGAAATGCATGATTTGAGTCAAAAGAATATCTGAAGCTCCAGTATTTGGCACAGATGCTAGGAGGACAAGGAGTGTGGAGGTAGCACAGTAACTTCAAATGAGAAAGAATGAGAAGTTCAATCCAGACTGCAATGATGGCGAGAGTAAGGTCAAGTGCTGTGATTCAAGATGTATTCTGAACATTCTACCACCAGACTTTGCTGTTCTATTGAGAAAGAGAATGCGGAGATAATGTGAAGCTTTTATGCCTAATGCAACTCAAAGAGTGAAGTTTCCATTCAGAAAGATTGAAAAAACTGGAGGAAGAAGAGAATAGGTGGCAGGAGTTAAGTCAGACAACATGACATTTTAAAAATTTATTAGACATTCAAGATGACACAGTTGGCAATTAGAAAAATTAGAAACATGAATCTAGTACCTTAAGACTGAATTCCCCCTGGTGCTGTAAATTTGATGGATGGACAGCATATAGATTAAGTAAAGAGGAGGACTGAGCTCTGGGCATTCCAGAAGGTGAGGGATATGAGTGGTATCCTGGGGGAAGAAATCTTTAAAAAAAATGTTTCCCACAATGTAGGAAGGCAAGTACAAGTGCCTTGTGGAGGTAGTAAATGTGGGTGTGCAGAGTGCTTCAGAAACAAAATAAGATGAGGTGGGATATTTGTTACATTTGATTAAAGTATAATTGTAAAACTTTGATAAAATTTTGGTGCAGAAATAATGATAGAAATCTGCTTTAAGTAGTAGAGAATAAAAGGGGAAAAAATTGGAGACAGGAATTTGGTTAGAGTTTTTATAAAAGAGACAACAGAAAAAAATGGCCCATGTGTGAAGAGGCATGTGACATTCAGACAGAGTTTTCTGTTTTATTTTATGAGGGATATTGCACATATTTTTACATGTTTATGTGCTAAGAGGAATAAATCCTGAAGGAGAAAAAAAACACTCCGATGGCTGCAAGAGAGGATAGGGAGCAATTTCTTGCACAATGTTTTTGAAAAATGAGAGTAGATGGCATCCAGTACAAAGTGGGGAAATTGGTTCTAGGAATGAGCAGAAGGGATTATCCATGGAAACAGGAGAAGTAACAAACAGAACACAAAAGCAGATGACTAGATATTTAATCAAATTGGAAGAAAAGTCTTCAGCAAACTGTGGCAAGTAGCTGAATGTATGTTGACAAGAGAAGTGTTAGCTAATTGTCTAGTTAACTAGTTACTCTTCGTGGAGGGAAAAGTGGTTTGGTTTCTGATGACATGATCTATAGCGACCGTGGAGAGAAGGATGAGCAGGAGGAGGTGTTGGGAAGCAGAAGGAAACCTCCCTACTCCAAGCTCAGCAGTCAGGAAAAAAAAATGCTGCATCTGAGAAGATTGCAAGGGACCAGCACCCACAGGGGAGAACCAGCTTTCAGTTAGAACAAGACAGTAAAAGGAATGTTGAGAGAAGAGGGTAAAATCGTGGGTGGCTTTTACTTACAATATCTTGAGTCCAAGCAGGACAGTGAAAAGGCCTGGGTGTAGGGGAAGGGGAGGCAGTGGATGGGGCTGGGTGAAAGTTTTGATGGCAAGATATTATAGGGATAGTGATATTTATATGGTGTGTAAGACCAAAATGAAGTTAAAGGATAGACTTGAACTCATTCTGGTGATGATTTTTCAAGCTGGGACAATCACAAAATTGTTACAACACTATGTGATAAAGCTGGATTGGAACCCCTGCTACTTTGTTTCTAATCTAGGTTCCTGCTATAACATGCATTTAGGGAGGCAGCAAATAATGGATTTAATACTTATGTTCCTGACACCCATTTGAAAAACCGAAGTGGGATTCATAGATCCAGGCTGTTGCAGGCATTTAGGGAATAAACCAGAAGATGAAAGAACGTTCTTTGTTTCTATGTATCTGTGTGTATGTGTGGTGTGCGTGTATGGTTTTCGAATAAAGTGAATAAAAAGTTTTTTAAGATCGCAAGGAGCAAATAAGATGGGAAAACCATAGAAAACAATGTCAGAAAGTACAGTAAGGTCAGGAACATTGAATCATAATGTCCTCTCCTTTATCCTGACTGTTATGGGAAGACAGAAAATAATACACGGTAGAGAAATAAAAGTACAGCTACCTGTTGATATGTACTAGAAATGTTTACCCTACAAATTCTTCCTCATATATCATAGTTGGAAATGAAAATGCAAAAGTAATTGGAACACATCATTGTTTCCAAAATCAGATGAGACTGTTAGTTAGACTCATCCCTCAAAGAGTGGTAATAGTAATAGAAAAGAAAAGTTTGTGTACCAACTCAGCACTATCAATTGTATGAACCGTGCTGTAATCAAGAAATGAGAACTGGACTCACCTAAGGACGTTCTTATGTTCTTGGAAATTATTTCAAATGCACTGATGCAACCTTGCTGTAGGACACCTTGAGGTTTGGAATTAGCCTAGACTTGATTTTTGTGGGCCCAGAAATACTTACTGGGACTTTCCAAAGTAAATTTGCTATTGATTCATGATGAGAGTCATCCACATTCTGTTCTTTTGTGTGTAGGAAAACCCCTTTTTCTAGATGATCTGAGTGCTGGCCAGAAGAATTGTCCATTAACATGCTGCACAACTTCAAGTAATAAAGATATCAGCTCTCAGGAGGACTTGGATTGGATACATGTAACCCAAGAATCAGCTTATGAAAATCATTTCACCAAATCTGTGATGTTTGGATACAGTCATTAAAAGGTGGTGGTCCCTACTCAAATTGTTCATAGGATGACATTCTTGATAAAGACACCAACCCAAAGGATGTCCTAAAGAAAGAAAGAAATGTCCCCAGAAAGTCACTATTCAACTCCAAACTGTATCATTCTTAATTCAGGACTAGAAAACCCAGCAACACCTTTTTTATATATAAAGGAGAGGAGACTTGACATTGAAAAAAAAAACTAGGATAAAAATACAATTTTGGATGGAGGTTGTAATGAGATTGCCTAATACTTGGAGTACACTTTGAGACCGAGTCCTATCATATACACAGAAAATTGTACACAGTCCATTCCCAGAGGCACTATGACGAAATCCCTGTGGAGTAAACAAAAAGAATAAGCATCAAGACTCAACAGGACTGACTCAGCCAGAATTAAAAGAAGACTGGCAAGCTCACAACAAAATCATAATAATACTGGTCACAAAACCCTCCTTCAGGCTGCCAGTTTCAGAAAGTGCAGCCAGAGCAAACCAGCATGCTGAAAGACAAGTATGAAAGACTCAAACAATGAGAAAATTTTCAGGCATGGTATATTCCATAACTCACCCCAAAAGGTGCCCTAGATGGTGAGAAAAGTGAAGGTCCTCTATAGAGATAGTAAGAAATCAAAATGAGCTCTAACCACAGAGTACTTTATAATACTAGCTGATTTGATTTGATTTTTAAAACACTGAACTAAAGATTCAGAAACCTAGGCCAAATTTCAACACTCTCAACTCCTTCCAGCCAACTCCAGGAAGCTGCATTACAGATTTTTGGGAAAGGAGCCTAAGGAGCTGGAACCACCTGGTTTCAGGGTTACTAAGGGGCAGGGAGTTTGCTTGACCTGACTCCTTAAGGACCATGAAATAAGAACTGGAGTTTAATAACCTGGATCTGATTTCTGTATCTTAAGTTGACTATTTTATTCCTGAACCCAGGTGAAGCATCATTTTCCTTGTCAACCTCTAAAATGAAAATGGCTTTTTAAATGCTTTTGTTTTGAGGCTGATAAAAGCATCTTGAAAAACTACATTTTTTTCTGTTCAGGAAACTTTTTTTGGAGAACTCCCCAGACCACAATGAAGCATAAAAGTGAAGGTTCTGAAAGCTAGCTCGGGGGCAACAACTGAGGGTCCAAGGATTTCCCCCAAGTTATCTCCTTCACTCAAGTTGGTAGGTCAGTGGCAGGGCCAGAGGGAAGTTATGACAAAACACATGGCCTAGCACCCAAGGAGTGTCCTGCAGGCAGTAGCAGCAGAATAATAGAGAACTGTGACTGCACCTCTCTTATTATACTTGAGTTATTTATTGGAATCCCCCCACAATTTAGGATGAGATAGAAAAATCTCAAACTTTTGAGATTGAAAGTTTGAGAACACAAACTGCTGGCTTTTGAATTGAGGCTCATACCAAACACATCCTAAACTGGTAGGATCAATCCAGGCCTAAGCACAAAACACACACACTCAAGAGAAAAACAGATCTTCTTAATCATGCCTGAGTATAATACCCCTTACAATTAACTGCCATGTTGGCCAACTTTGCAAGTCAGGAGGGGCTTTGAAGGACTTTCTAGTTGTCGTAAGAGGGATGCACTGAGCTGTTTAACAGTTTTACTTGAACTGGTTTTCACTTGAAGCAGTGCACAACTTTGCTCATAAGCAGTGTAAAATCAGATAAGAGCATAACCTCTGACACTGCTCTTGAACTCCAAACTTTTGTCTTTATTTATTTTTGTTATTAATTTTGTTAATTAGATTTTTAGCATTTGGCCCTAAGATAAGAATTCGTGTGACTTATTGTTTTTCCAAAAACAGCATGCTACTAATTTTATTAAAAACTGTATCTTCACAATCAAGCATGGGGTGAGGCATTTGACCCAGGGTTTAACATATCAGTTGGGGACCGGTACGCTGGTATGGTGTGGGTATAGCTTCTGCCTGTGATGCTGCCATTTATTTGGGCACCAGTTCAAGTTCTAATTGCTCTGCTTCCGATCCGGCTCCCTGCTCATGGCCTAAGAAAGGCAGCAGAAGATGGCACAAGTGCTGGAGTATCTAGCCACGCGTGTGAGAGACCAGGACAAAGCTCCTGGCCTCTGCCATTTGGGAAGTAAACCAGAAGATGGATGGTCAATCTCTCTCTCTCCCTTTCTTTCTGTTTTTTTTTTTTCTCTCTCACTTTCTCTCAAGTAAAACAACATCTGACATTATCTTTAAAATGAAGAGGAGACAGAGATAGATATGGGAAGCACCTAAGAAGAGGAAAGGTCATTTGAAACACATATTAATCACAATGAACATAACTTATCCCATCAATAATCAGTTCATAAGATGTCTTAAATTGCATCATCCACTCTTCTATATTCACATAGGAAGAGATTGAGAGCCAATCAGGCGAATCACTTGATCAAGATCACATATGCTTCACATGCAAACATATGTAAAGGAATGATTAGCTTTTTGCTATGTAATATCCTGCTATTCTTTTTTTCAAAGGTTTATTTTTATTGCAAAGTCAGATATACAGAGAGTAGGAGAGACAGAGAGGAAGATCTTCCATCCAATGATTCACTCCCCAAGTGACTGCAACAGCTGGTGCTGTGCCAATCCGAAGCCAGGAACCAGGAACCTCCTCCAGGTCTCCCACACAGGTGCAGGGTCCCAAGGTTTTGGGCCATCCTCGACTGCTTTCCCAGGACATAAGCAGGGAGCTGGATGGGAAGCAGCGCCACTGGGATTAGAACTGGCGGTCATATGGAATCCTGGTGCATGCAAGGCGAGGACTTTAACCACTAAGCTATCATGCTGTGCCCTATCCTGCTATTCTTTTCATGAGAGAGTTGACTTGTGCTGAAGAAAAAGCTAAGCGTGTTACACCCAAAACAAAACAAAACTCAGTTGAGCTAATCGTGTTTTACTCATTATGGCCCAAGAACAGTGCCATCTCCAGTAATCAGATGACTGGTAATCAGACTCGGAACAGTAACTTCATTTCCAGTTTACTCTGTTTGGTAAACAGAATCAGCTGTCCAGTGCCCTCCTGAGACATCATGTTTTCACCTATGAAGATTGCTTGCTTATGTAGACTTCTTAATTTTGCATTAAAATGTAAGTTCCCAAAATAGTCAGTAATGGTGTTCCCATGTCATGGTGAGAGCAGATTTTTTAAGTTATTTGAGTGTGTGGTTCTCATTTTCCTTGGTTGGATTATTGAGTAATTCACAGGTGCAGTAACATGGAAACACTGTTTGCGTACAACATGTTGTAGTTATTACAGCAGTTTGTCAGCGTGTTAGTTCATTTTTGTTGTTATAACAGAAAATCTGAGACTGAGTAATTTATGAAGGAAAGAAGTTTATTAACTTACAATTCTGGAGGCTAGAAGTTCAAGATCACAGGGTGGAATTGGCTGCACACCGTGCTGTGTACCACGTGGCGGAACAAAACACAAGGGGCAGCCTTGCTGTGTAACAGTTGCTTTTGTGGTGCAGAATCCAGTTCCTGAGATAAAGAATTCACTCACATGTGTGGACATTATCCCAGTTCTGCAAGAGTGGCCACACTCCTCCTTCAGATCCCACTCCTTTTCAACACCTCTACATGGGGGATCGTGTTTCAAGATGAGTCTCAGACTGTACTAACCATACTCACACCATAGCAGCCAGTATTGTGTGTCATGGAACAAAAATCTCCCACACTGTCTGAACTCATAGTTTCCTGTGTGTTGCTTTGTTTTTTTAAGATTTGTTTAGTTATGTATTTGCAAGGCAGATAACAAAGAGAGAGGGAGGCAAAGGAGGAAACGGGAAGAGAGAGAGAGGGAGAGAGAGAGAGAGGGAGAGAGAGAGAGAGAGAGAGAGAGATCTTTCATCCCCTGGTTTATTTTCTAAATGGCTGAGACAGCCAGTTATTGACAAGGATACAGTCAAGAGCCAGGAACTTCCTCCTGATTTCCTGCATGAATGGCAGAAGTACAGGTACTTGAGCTTTCTTCTGCTGCCTTCCCAGGTGTGCTGTTGGGAAGCTGAATCAGAAGCAGAACACCCCCAATTTCTACTAGCACTCTGATGCAGTCTGCTGTCCTTGCAGTTGGTGATTTAATGCACTATACCATAATGCTGGTCCCTGACCTTGTGTTTTTAGCACTTTACTTTTGAAGAATCTCTTTGACTTCCTAATCTCATTCATTAAACAGTTTCTATGTTATAGAACCTACATCACATGGATTTGGGCCTTCTAATTTTAGATGAATTTTAAATTCAGTTCTTCAAAGGTAGATGGCAACTAATACCCCCAGCACTGTTGGATTTGGGGGTAGATGAATGTGTGTTGAAGAGTGCTATCCTATAGACTGCAATATTAGCTAAGCTGCATCCCCAGCCTCCCTCTATTTTATGCCAGTGGCACTTTCCCCTCCCTGTTGGTAGAATGAAAATGCCTCAAGACCTTCCGTGTTTGTTCCACAGAACCAAGTCACCCATGGTGATTGTAATTTATTTCAGGAAGACTGCAGGAGTATGTGAGCTCCACTAAAAGCTAGAATTGTGATTTTTTTTTTGCTCATGACTATATTAATCATACAATAAGTGTTTTGTTTTAAATAGATTTGTTTTTCTTTTTTTAAAAGCAATCATTTTTTTTAAGATTTATCTTCATTGGAAAGTCAGATATACAGAGAGGAGGAGAAACAGAGAGGAAGATCTTCCGTCCAATGATTCACTCCCCAAGTGACTGCAAAGGCCGATGCTGCACCGATCCGAAGCCAGGGTCCAGGAACCTCTTTCTGGGTCTCCCACGCGGGTGCAGGGTCCCAGGCTGTCCTCGGCAGCTTTCCCAGGCCACAAGTAGGGAGCTAGATGGAAAGTGGAGCTGCCGGGATTAGAACCGGCGCCCATATGGGATCCCGGGGCGTTCAAGGGGAGGACTTTAGCCACTAGGCCATGGCGCCGGGCCCTCAATAAGTGTTTTTTAAGAAACTTTCTGTTGTTTCAAACACACAATATAGAGTCAGAGACAAAGCATTGGATATAAAATATTCATATATCCATCTACCTAGCTATACCATTTGAACCACTTTATACCATTTGAACCATTTTGAATCTTAGTTTTGTAATATATTAGAGGAGATCATCTTTACTTGGAGTCATTGTTTTGTGAGTTTCATACTCAGATTTGTGTAAAAATGTTTGTAACCTTTGAAATAATATTTAGATCTTCAAGATAATTTTAAGAAGAAAATACACGGCAGTAGATGCTAACTTCCAGAGATTGACCAGGGTCAACCAATAGTGGTTGAGCTCTAATCCAGATGCCGTTTGGCCTAGAGTTAAGATAGAAGTAAGGGAGGGCGCTGGATCTAACGTCTACAGAATAGCACAGGGATGTGTCATGCTGAGTGACAAGGCAGCAGTTTCTTTGCACAGCATAGATTGTTCTACCCACATCCAGGCGCCCAAGGAAAAGAGGGTGTTCCTGGGTGGCCAACTTACTAGCATGTAAGAATTAAAATGGTCAGAAGCCTAACACTTCTGAGAGACTGTGGTTTCTCCATTTCTGCTACACTAAAAGCAAATCAAAAGAAAAATTTCATCTGTGTGTTTCTGTATAAACGTGAAGCTTTCTAGTATTTTTATTCTCACACCAGAAGGTTCAGCTTGTGACCAGTCCGCCTATTGGAAATTCCAGAATCACTAAACAGATAGTGGATGAAGAACCTCCAGGGGCCAGGTTCTGTAAGGAGAAAAGGAGATACTCTGTTGACACCTGTGTCTACGTGGTGCCATAATCTCAGTGGCATGCATTGAAGCCTTCTGGGTAAGCCCAGTCTTACAACCATGGCACAGATACCCCTAGAGAAGACCATGTCTGTGACACCGTGTGATAGGAGCTATAAAAGTAGGCATCACTTGTAGGAAGGGATCTTCTGTCTTTGATTATGGGTGAAGCACTTGACCTTCATGTAACTCAGATTTCTTTATTCAAAATGGGGCAATAAACTTGCTGATCCTATCTGACTTGGGACAAAGAGAGTTGGGACAAAGGTCAAATGCAGTAAGGAACTGAATATTTGCTTTGTGTTTTTAAACATTTATTGATTGGCTCTCCAGAGAAATAGAATCAATGGAATATTGATATGTTTGGGTATATGTCTGAAAATTTTAAATTAAATTAAAGCATTTATTTTGTTGCAAAAAATTGAAATCCATACGGTTTTTTTGTAATATGCATTTGTACGCAGGTTTTGATGATCCTTTATGGATAGATTTAAAATGTTTTTGTAGGGGTAGAATTGTGGCGTAGCCAGTTAAGCTGTTGCTTGCAGTGCCAGCATCTTATTTGAACACTACTTTGAGTTCCAGCTGTTCCAATTCTGACCTAGCTCCCTGCCAATGTTCCTGGGAAAGTAGTGCATTCACGTAAAGACCCAGGTTCGCTCCTGGCCCCTGGCTCCTGACTCTTTCTGCCTGGCTTCAGCCTAGCCTAGCCGCAGTCATTGCAGCCATTAAGATAGTGAAAGAGCAGGTGGAAGATCGTCTGTCTTTCTCTTTCTGTAATTCTGCTTTCCAAATAAATGAACTCATGTTTTTAATGATATTTACATAATTGATTAGGAAGGGAAAGGATGAGGATTAGGGAAAGGATGAGGATTAGGGAAAGTGGGTGACCATTGTTTTCAAATTTTCTTTTTTTTCTTCCTATATCTAGGAGAAAATGTTTTAGGACCAGTATAAACTTACCTTTCAATCTGTTTTTCATGAACTTTGGAATTATATAGGAATAATCATAAGGATAGGCGATAGAGATTGAGATAGACATACAAACACAGAGAAATTAAAGAGATAGAGAAATTTATCTATCTGAAGGCTTGGTTCATTACAAAAAACGCAAACATTAAGAAGTGAGTGTCAAAAAAAAAAGTGAGTGTCCCACCTATTTCCATACAAAGGGTAATTACTGTGAAGATTTTTATGTACATATATGCAGATTTATTTCTGTGATTATATTACTATAAATATTAAATGAAGGAATCACGTTCATATTTTAGGTTAGCGGTTATATCCAGGACATGATTGCCTATCAGAAGGCAAAGGTTAGCCATGGTGTTTGCACACCAGTCTTAGACAGCAGCATGGTCTAGAGAGCCTGCAAACTGACTTCGGGCTCAAGGCTTCTCCAGGGCTTCCTCTACCCTGTAGCCAAGACCTGTCGTGTTAATTGTCATTCAGGCTTTCCAAGCGAAACATAATACTCCTACCTAAACCCACTGCTTACCAAATTGAACTTCTGATATTCCATAATCTCTTTTTTAATCCTTTATGCTATTTCATCTTCCTCTGGATTTGACCGTGAACTGCATTTGGTTCATGTATTTCTGCTATGAAGAGTATTAAGAATGATCCTCCTCTTTAATAAAAACAAATCCAAAAAATCCAAAAAGCCAACCAGCTCCAGGCATGAATAACCAAATCAAGAGGTGGTTTGCAATGTCATTTTCTTTCTGTTTGTCTAATTATTTCCCAAGCTTTCATCATGCAGCTGTCATCTTCACCAAATCAGCCATTTTTTCATACTGTTACTTGCTATTTATTCATTATTCTCAAAGTAATTCCTTGTCTTAAAATACTCTTAAAATTTGTATCCTTGGCACAAATGGAAAGCCAGTATTGCTTTCCACAAGTAGAATGAAGTGTGAAAAAAATACTAATCATTCATGGGTAACACAAAACATCTTTTCCCTAGTTTGGGAAATACTGTAATGTTCAATTACTATTGGATCCTCTTGATTCTAGTAATATTCACAAGAAAGATGGGTTTTAAAGAAAGATATCTAAAATGCATGATTTGCTAGGCTTCCTGAACCAGTTTGGTGGAACAGAAAAATTGACCTAACATATTAATAGTATTCCACAGTTTATATAATCAAGTATGTGCATATTTAGAACCAAGGAATCTTGGAACTGCAAGCAAGGCTTTAATCCAGTCACCCTCAAGACTTCAAGGCCTTGAGAGAGAATGAGTCCTATTCTCTGAAGGTTGACCAAAAAATCAGTTCTCCTAACCTCTGCCCTGTCGTTTTTCTATAACCCAATAGGAATGTTGGAGTCAAGTAGACCTAGTGATTGGTTTACTTATGCTGTGCAACAAACTACTCCAGAATTGAAAGACTTACAACAGCACCCTGTATGTCCTTGACTTTCTGTGGGTACAGAAGAGGGGCAGGGCTGTGCCAGAATGGTTGTACTACTCCGCTTGGTGTTAACTGAAGTCATTCCTTCAGCCTCATCCATATACCTCCCAACCCTGATCCCAATCTTCTGAATTTCCACAACAGATTTTATCAGACAAACTAACCAAGTCCATTTTGTTTTTCACTCACTGAATGGCCAGAGGGCTTCCAAATTAGTTTGTTCTCATCCAAACCTTGTACCCAGTTTCTCAAGTAAATTATGAAACAGTGATATCTCACACCAAGGCTGCAAAATTCAAGCCATTATCATTGCCATTTCTGGCATCTTGCTGCTTCTCTGTATTTGTACTCATTCTCTCTCTATCTCCCCTCCAGTCCCTTTACCATTCTCCTCCAAAACCTTCTCCTGGTTAGTATAGACTTCTTTACATTATGGAGCTCTCACGTGCCATCTGACTGCCATGATGTGAGGGAATATCTCAAAAAATGAAAAATGAAGATCATAGATCTTTTTAGACCTGCCACAATCTCTTGTACACAACTAGTCAGGAACCAACCTTCTTTCAGGTCAGGGGAAATCAACCTTACCTCTCAAAGGAGAGTGGCAAAGATTCTTGTCCCTTTCTAATCCACCATCCTTGAGTTTAAACCACAGCTCTATCATGTACCAGCTATTTTCTTAAGTAAATTGTTTAAGCTCAGTATTCTCATTAGTAAGAGGAAAGCAATAAAATTTACCATGTTCTGTGCTTGTGAGGATTAAGTAAGACAAGCATGTAAGATGATTAGCAATGTGCAGAAAGATAGTAATTGTTCACGAAATTGTAGCTATTTCCTTCTCAGTCTATGAAGAACCAATTTTCTTCCAATGCTATGATGATCAGTAACTTCAACCTTGGGAACCATGATCCTGGGAAGGAATACTCAGGCGTAACAAAAACATTTTCTACCAAAATGTTAAGTGAAGGGAAGTGAAGGGGAAGTGCCCTGAGATACGCATGGTCCAGTCATCACAGACTAAGCTTGTGTGTAAGCCAAAGTGTAGGCTATGAATTGAAAGATTTATCTTCCAAAGTAACCTTTAAACATTGTGAAGGCCTGTGTTAGAAAGCAGAACCAAGAAGCTGGGTCATAGCTGTTTTCAGTCTGATCTCCAAATGATCTTTTGGGTGTTTTTTTTTTCCAATTCTTAAATCTTCCTTGAGTCTTAAACAGACTGAATATCAAAGATACAACCTCTTCATGCACTGAAAGAGCAATAATTAACTAAAATAATTATTAATAGATAATCATGGGAATTTTAGTTTTAAAAAAAAATGTGTGTCCAATATGCTGACAGTTCTTGATTGGGTATATTGTTATTCCCCTACCTTGGAAATACTAGGCAGTGTCTGGAGACATTTTTGGTTGTCCTAACTGGAACAAAGGATGGTAATACTGGTTTCTAGGAGGTAGAGGATAGGAATTCTACTGAACACCGTGTAGTGCCCAGACAGCCTATCAACAGAGAAATTAAAGGCCCCAAGTGTCAGTAAATGCCAAGGTTGAGAAACCTTGGGGTAAGACATCACCATGTTGTAATTTACTTTAAAACTAGATACAAGATTTGCATGGGGACAAGTTACTCAGAATCTCTCTAGTCATTTAGTGACTGCAGAGGAAAATGGACTTGATTAGTTTGCCTGTCTGATCAAATCCATTGCATAGACTTAGAAGCTTGGGGCCTCTATTCTGATAGTGCTATGTTTCAACAATTTTAAGGTGATGATGATTCAAAAAAACAAAGGGGGAATCAGGGTATAAAGGAATGCAGACAGCAGGTCAAGATAGCAACTGAAGGCAGCGCCCTTGTTACGTACAGTGCCCACCCGAGTTCTACACTGCTCCCGTGTCAACACCCTACTGCCATTAGAACCTGAGAGTTATTGTAGGCCCCCACAGAAGGGTGCCAGCATGTAGGGTCCTTGTTTATCTCTATAATTTCCAGAGCCTATAGCAAGAAAGTGGATGTTAGTGGCTACTGAAGGAATAAAATGCCAGTAACAACAAAGGAGCACGTGAATCAGTCAACCTAGCAAGTGAGGTATTTTTTATAATGAACCAGTATTTCAAGATTTTTTTTTAGTTGCCTGAAGCAAAGACATAGGATTCAGATGTGAATTTTTGAAAAAGACTAAGGGTATTTTGTTAAATATTTTCAGGCAAAAAGCTGGCACATGAGGAGTAGGCTACTTTCAAAAATGTTTGATAGGGCAGGCATTTGGCTTAGCAGTTGAGATATCAGTATAAATACTTGGGTCCCATTTCAGAGTACTTGGGTTCTATTTAGTCCTTTCCTGCAGTTCCTGACTCAGAACTAATGCACACCTAGGAGCCACTGGTCATGATTCAAGAAATCGGGTTTCTGATACTCACATGAATTGATCAAGCTGCTGTGTCTTTACTTCAGCCTTAGCCTAGCCCTGGGCATTGAGAGCCTTTGGGAAAGGAACCTTTAGGTGGAAGCATTCTCTTTCTCTCCCTCTCTCAAATTAATGAATTAATTAAAGAAATATGTTGCAGCAATGAGAATGAATGTACTATTAGTATATGCAGCATGAATGGATTTCACAAGTATTCATGGTATGCAAATGCAGACAGACCCAAGAAATCTCTGACAGCCACATGCCTAAGGCTCTATTGTTTGCAAAGCTCAGCAGAAAGCACATTTCTATTTATATAAGGCAGGGTGTCTCTACCTTAAAACTAGTGACATTTAAGACTGTGTTGTATATTATAGGATGTTGACTGGCATGTCATTTGATGCCAGTAGCAGCCATTGCTCAGTTGTGAAAGCTAACATTTTCAGACGTTGCCAAATGCTACTGAATATCCTCCATACAAAATAATCTCTTGTATAAGTAGGATGAGTGGTGTCAGGAAGGGACCTAAGGAATTTCAGAGGTGCTGGTAATACTATTTAATCTTAGGGCTAATTTATTTCACCTTGTTAAGAAATCATCAATGGAGCCAGTATTTTTCCTCGCGTTAAAATGCTGGTTAAGAAGCCTGTATGCCATATCAGAGTATTTTATTCCAGCCCCTAACTCCAAGTATCCACTAATGCAGACACTCAGATGCAGCAGGTATGGCTCAAGTGATTGAATTTCTGACAGCCATACTGAATTCCTTGCTCCTACCTTCATCCCCAGTGGAAGGCCAGGAGTGGGGGCATTGTAAGCATTTGGGAAGTAAACCAGTGGGTGAGTGCACTTCCTCAAGTTTAATTTCTCATATACATTTTTTAATAAACAGAATTAATTGTACCGAATGCTTACGTGTGTATGCTTCTGTGTATGTGTAAAGTTTGCTTAAAAGTAGAAGAACATGGATAGAAGAACAGAGAAAAGCTATTTCAACAGCTGATGAGGCCAGTGAAAGAATTTGTACAATATTCCAACATTTTCCAATAGTATGGGTTTATTTCTCAATATTTGTTGCTATTTCCAAAGTTTAGGTAAGAATTTATGAAATGATTTTTGGACAGGAACTTTCCCACTTCATTGCGATGGCTGAACACTCATGGAAAAATAAAATGTGTGACCTACAGAGTTCTGGGCCAGTCTGTCCTCTGGCACATGGCCTGTAAGGTGGAGTTTCACACACATTTACAGATTACATTGTTAAGATTATCATAAAAGGGTTCCGTTTGTCAATTTTCCCTTCCTTGCTATGGTAACTGTCAGGTTCTTGGGCTGCTATTGTCCCTCTTGTTCTCACAGTGAGTCATTGCTGTGACTGAACGAAAGGATACTTTGAAATTTCTCTCCACCTACACAGGGACCCTTTAAACTTGTTACAGCCCAAAAATGCTATTGAAATGCCTTCTGACTGCTTTGTCAGTTCCTTTTTTAGTGTGTAGAAGTTGTGCTTTATCTAATTGTAGTTTAAATAAATAGAGCTTGGAAACACTGACTTTAATTTAACCTCCCTGACTTGTAAGTCATTTTATTTCGCTGTATGCTAAGAGAAAATCAAAGGCCAGATTTATGGTGCTTACAGGGTTAGAATATGCTCAGGACATTAGTTTTCAGACATTCTTTAAAGGGAAATTCTCTCAGTGTTCCCACTCTTTATTTGTACATTTTCAAATCAAGTTCTGTGGTGCAGTGCCTAACTTGAAGGACATATGTGCACATAAATGTGTGAACCAAATATCCACTGAAGGTTGAAGTTTCTAGTGTGAGTTGTTATTGCAGAAACTAGACTAAAATCTTCAGGGCCAACTCTATCTAATTTTCCCCCAGGTTCATTGCTGTGTTTGGAAGGAAGAGCATCAATGGGACCACAGAGTCTTTGCTCTGGATTTCCGAGTCCTTCATCTGGTCTTTTATTTTCTTAAGCCACAACACTGCCAACTTTTTTTAAATAGCAAATTAAATTTTTAAAAATTGAAGAAATGGAATCAGTGAGACTCTGGGGGACAATCAAGCCTCCAAGTTTAGCCTCTCAAAGAGAAAAGATAGGGACTGCCATTGTGGTACAAAGAGTTAAGTCATATCTTACCATTCTGTCATTCTATATAGGAATACTTATTCAATTCCTGACTGTTCTACCTCTGACCCAGCTCCCCGCTACAGCACCTGGGGAAAGAAAATAAAATAAGGCCCAAATACTTAGTCCCCTGCTATCCATTTTGGAACTCCATTAGAATTTCAGGCTTCTGGCTCCAGCCATTTGGAGAGTAAACTAGTACATGGAAATTATTCTTTCTCTCTTTCATTTATTCACTCTCTTTTGCTCTTGTTCCTTCTTGTTCCCTTTCTCTATCTCTTCCCCCTATGTCTATAAATATACCTTCTAAATGAATAAAATAAAATGGTGTTTCCATACTTCACACAAAATTGTGTCCTATGAATATTGGATGAGTGATTGGAAGTGAGTCCCAAGACATCTTCCTTTGGGTAGAAATGTGTGAAACCAGTGAATAGCAGCTACTATTTTGTCTTCTAGCATGAATTCATAAACTAGTGCAAAAGGGCAAAAGGTGGTTACAATCATTCATTTATCTGTTGTTTATGGCTGTTTTGAGATGTGGTGTCACTTGTTGAGTAGCTGTAGCAGAGATCACTGGGCCACAAGACCAAAGATAGTTATTATTGGTTCTTGTACAGAAAAGGTTCACCAATCCTGTGTTATGACTACAAGTTTCATTTGTATGTACCAATTTTATTAACTTTCAGAATTGAAATGTTATTTTTAACTTTTACACTTAAAAGTAAAACCTCCTGATACATATATTCCCATGTGATATATATTTTCAGAACAGGGATTTTTCTCCTTTTCTTACCATTTTCAATCTTCCTCTCTCTCTTCCTTCCTTTCCCCAACTTTTTTGTCTATTCCCAGGGACCTACCTTCTTCATGCACACCTCTCTAGAGCCTTAGGAGAGAGAAACAGATATTTGCTAATGTATATTTTAGAAGCAGAAAGAGAGAGAGAACTCCCACACATTGGTTCACTCCCCAAATGCTCACATGATGAGGACTGGCCCAGATTAAACCAAGGAACTCCGTCTGCTTCTCCCGCATGGGTGACAGGAACCAAACTACTTAAAGTATCACCACTGTTTTGCAGAGTGCACATCAGAAGGGAGCTTGAGTCAGGATAAAAATGAGAAACTGAAACCAGGTGTTTCAATGTGGGACCTAGGTGTCCTAACCTGTGTCTTAATAGGCCACATGCCTGCACCGGAAAAGCTTTTTGGGTAAGACAAAACACCAACAACAGAAGACACGATAACATCACAAAACACAGCATGTTAAACAAAAAAAGATCCTTGTCCAAAGATAGGTTTATCATGAAATATGTTTCAGTCACAAGACTCTAAAAGGCCGATCTAGAATATGCTCCCCTGAGGAAGTATAAGGATCTGGCATTTTCAGAAGCCCATTATACTCCTAGACTATTCCAAAGCTTAGGCCAAGATCTCCAAAGTCTCCCGATGGCCTCCTTTCCATTCCTCTTTTTTGTACTTACACTCACCGTGTTTATGTTAAGAGGTCACAACAGTTCATTCTTCCTGTGAACCATTTGCAATTTCCATTGTCCTGGGCTCTAACTTCTCAAGGGTTAAAGTTGAACATGTTTTACAGGGCCTAGAGCACCTTTATGAGATTCAAACAAATAGCTGGCAAGTGCAGTGGAACAAGCTTAGGTGTGCTTTTTTGCTGAAGGTCTAGGCATGTGATTATCGCACAGAAAAAAAAAATTGAGATTGGAACCATGTGTGCAAGGATTTAATTCCTAGAGGCAGTTAAGACTGTGATGGTGCTAGACAAATGTCTGTAAAATCTTGCAAGCCACTTACCCCATTCTTATAAAGCAAACACCAATTCATTCAAGTTATTCCCCCCCAACCTGATCACAATTAAAATATCTTTGAATAATTTGTAAAGATATGATCTCCATTCTGCTACATAGCTCCATTTTTAAAATTTAAGCTTGGTCCTAGTCTCCTACAATGTCTCCCAGTGGGCAAAAGACTCTCTCTTTGCCAATTTTTCAAAAAAGTTAAACACAATTATCTTTTTGTACCCCTGTTGGTTAGTATGTTTTTTCAGTATATTTTTCTCAGTATATTTTCAGCATATTTTTCAGTGGGGGCTTTATCATCCATATACCATAGTTACCTGTATATAATCACTGTCACCAGCAACATTGGAAGATCTTTGGGGACAGTGACTTCTGCGACTCTATGTATTACCTTATCTCACATTTGATACCCTGGTTGGTGTCAAATGGATGGACTGATCAGCTCGTGAATCAGAGAAAGAAGGAAAGACATCTTTTATTATCAAGGGACGAGTCCCGTGAAAATGGAGAATTTGCTTGCATGTAGCCAGCAAAGATGAAGACCATTCTCTCAGTCTGGGGGGCACTGTCAACAGTAGTGGGTGGAGGGGGTGGTGTACACAGCTGCTTGGAATTTTGCTTGTGTGGCAGTGGCTCTGGGCCAACATACAGCGCTTTTCTGCAAATTCAGCCCCATAAATGACATTTTCTAGACCAAAGCTCTCTGCTCACTCAGATTTTTCCCAGCACTCTGACTGCATTTGTCCCAATCATGTCATTCTGTGGGCTGCAGAAAATGCAAGCTCTTAAACAAGATGAAAGAACATCTTTAAGCAAGATGGCTGTACAGCTCAGCTTCACAATTGTCATCAAGGCTACGTGAAATCATTTTGGATCCTTTCTTTTCCCTTTGAGCACCGAAACTCACATCAAGTTATGTGGGTTTGGTGGTGGTGATCTTAAAAGAGCGTTGTATTTTCAAATGAACATGTGGAAGAAAACATTCTCTTCCTTCTGGAGCTTGGCCCCTTTTCCTCAGTCCAGTGGAAGCGTGACTGAACCACACTCATTCCCATCTGTTTTGCAGCTGCTGAGCCAAAGAAGAGGCTGGGATATTTTCTGGTGCTGGGGCTGCATCAGGCCTGTGTGGCTTATACATTGCTTTTGGCTCCCTTCTGTAAGCACTCAGCCCATTTTCAAGTAAGCCCCTGAGATTTCCTCTTTGAAAGAAAAACATTCTCTACATTCCCATCTTCATTTGGGCATAAAGATGGGAGAATTCCCTTTGTCTCCGAGCCTAGTGTTTTTGTTCAGGTTAACAAATGTCTATTTGAGCACCTACCATATGGCCAGACAGGACATTATGGGATGTCAAAACTCAGATGCTGATGAGAACATAATCCTTGCCTTCAGTGAGCTTGTGACCCGTCAAAGCAGACACAACATGAACAATTCCTTTTAATGCAATAAAACAAGTATTCCTAATTGGTAAATGCAATAGAAGACTGAATAATTCTATATGGAGGTGCAAAGAAAGCTTCTTTCTGAAGATGAATTCAAGTTTGAGTTTTAGAGGGTGAGCAGGAGTTTGATTAGGTAAGGAGTTTGATTAAGTAATAATAAGAATTATACTTAGTTATACGTAGATATTTTATTACGTAACATAATTTAGATCCCTATTGAAAACCGTTTATCAAGTGTATATTATACAGTAGGCATTCTGCTGTGAATTATATGCTACATAGATAAGTAATTCCTATATGGATACAGAAGAAAGGAGATGGAATTGCTGTATGTTTTCTTCATAATCCTGGGGAATGACTACTCTGAGAATCACCAAGAGAGAAATACTAGACATCATCCATGAATTCTAATTCCGGCCATGTGTGAACTATGCTTAGTAAACAGAAAAGAAAGGGAAAAAAGATGTATGGTGACATCTAGATTTATTCTCAAATATATATATTTCATGGTTATGGGCATGGATGTATGTTTTATTTTAGAAAATAAGAATGGAAGTATAATAAAATAGAAAATAAGAAAGAATTAGAGGGAGAGAGTTCTCATTCCCACCCATTGGAAAGATATATTACACTTTTTTGTGTTCTTTGTACAGAATACCTGATATCAAGCCATATAATAGGTATTCAAAAAGTTCATGGCAATGTGTATTTTGAAACAAGTGTATGTGCATGAATTTCCAAAGTTTTTTTAATAAATTTAACAATTTATTTTTTAATTTAATTGGCCATGAGTTTTAAGTATCCTCATATTTAAAGCTGAGTTAAACCCAACCTACAGTACTTCCCATCTATAATAGGGCTTTGGCAAAAAGCTCATTCAACATATATACAAAACTGTCTGCGGCTTAGCTTTGTAGCCGTCAGTGGTATGTAGATGACTTTAATCTTTAGAAGTCTCTGTGTGTGCTCACACATGTTGGGAGAATTAGATGAAATGATGAACTAACAGGCAAAAAATTTTTTTTCACATGATGACATTTATTTCCTAAATAAAAATTACTAGTGGAGCAAGTTTTGTGGTACTGGAGATGAAGCTGCTGTTTGGCATGCCCTCATCCCATATCTGGAGTGACTGACATCCCTGATAATGTACCTGGGAGACAGTGGATGATGGTGCAAGCATTAGACCCCTTCCACTCATGTCGGAGAGCAGGGTGGGTTCCCACTCTTCTAGTGTCAGCCTGCCTTAGTCTGGCTGCTAGAGAAATTAGGAGTGTGAACCAGTGGTTGAAAGCTCTCTTCCCTTTCACCTCTCCAGTTTCTTTTACCCTGCCTTTCAAATAAGTAAATAAATCTTCAAAACAAAACAAAAGCCCCTATTCCTTTTGTGTTTTTTTTTTTCTCTTCTTAATTCAGGGAAGAAAATTAATTCAGAGAAGAAAAACAAAGTGAAAACTGTGTTCAGAGTATAGAGACAGGACAATTCCATGGGCGAGAGCAATAGTTTCAACTTGTAGGTTGAAGGCATTGTAAATGAAAGTGAGGAATTTCCATAACTTCAGAAACCACAAAAATAGGATTTGCAAGGTGAATCCTGGGTCCAAAAAAAGCTAAACAGAGCCCCTCTCAAGCTCCAGAGTGAATTGGAGTGTTTTTGTGAGTTTAATTCGTTATGAAATATCAGTCCACAGATATAGTCCTATGCTCTTTCACCAAAGAATATCCCCAAATTTCTATTCAGAAAGGGAAAAAAAGTGGAAGATAACAGTTTTTCAAAAGCGAAAGCAATCATTTTTAAAGTATCTTTTTCTGGTTTGAAATTCCCCCCTTTTTGGTTTTCATGACAGTCCTTTATTCTTCTCTTTTCCTTTCTATTCTTTAAAATTATCCCATGTATCTAAATCTAAGATCACCTAATAATTCCAAGAATTTTGAGGGCATTTCAGCGCCCCAAAGGATACAGGTTAGAGGATTCCTTGGCCTCTTCATGACTTATAGTTCTATATTTCCCCAGGAAGTGTATTTTTGAAAAAGAAAGGCAATGACTTTGGGAGTTAATGCTCTAAATATTAATTGAGGTTCTTAAATGTGAGCTCTCATTGCAGGCTCCAGACTCCCCCTGGAATGAAATTATAATGAACATTTAACATTTTTCAGAGTTCACCTTCAACTTTCAAGAAGAGGGAGAAAATTGTTTTGGCAATGCAGATGCCTGTTAGTATATACATTGAGAAGACTAAAACCACGTCTTAAAAAAAAAGACAAAAAACTTAAAAAAAGGAAGACAAAGAAAACAGCTCCCAGAGAAGTAATTTTTCAATTTCCTTGATTTGTTTAGTGTTCTTCAATTTATTATAATTTGAAAAGACAATGAATTCTTCATTCAGAACTACTATAAAAATGACCAAAATGCATCTTGCTTGTCTCAAAATTTACAACCTGTTTGGATAAAGCATTTGAGTCATGGGTCACTGTTAAAACCCAAGTTTAGTGATGGCTGGTAATGTGTTCCATATGGTTTTCCCTAAATGATAATTATAGCTCATTCTGAACTACAAATTATATACACTAAAAATGTTCATCTAATTTAGCATTACTGACGGGGTGCTTTTTTTCTAAAAGCAGGTGTAATAGGAATTATATTTTCTGAATATTGTCAGTAATGGTAGACACGATGAATTGGTGTAACCAGATTATTTCTAAACTTGCCTTTATTTTGTGAATTCTCTTTGCAAATGTTCAGCCTGGTATGCATTCTCTATGATTTATCCTGAGCAGCTAAAACATTAACGAAAAAAATCAGAATAAATGCCTCTCCTGAACTCTCCAGTAAGCCTGTTGAAATAGAATAATTAGGAGAGAAAAGTAGAGTATGAAACAGGCTGCATGTCCCTTCATTCAAAGTTCACAATCAATCACTATTAAATCAGTAATATTAATAATTATTGAAGGTGAAATTAACTACGGTCTCTGACTGAAAAGTATTTACTTACAAGCTTTCAGTTAGTTTCTATAATGAAATATGGCAGTGAATTAGCCATGGTAGTCTGGAGAAAGGTGCTCAATAAAAAAAAAAGACTACTCATTTTTGGAAGCCAAGTTCTTGCTGTATTTATTTCAGTGTAACTTTCTCTTTCCCACCCCATTCTCAAAAACTATCTTTTTGCAAACTTATTGCTGCTTCCAGATAGAAAGGCACATAGTGTGAAAAATTTTTAATTAGTCATCAAATTTTCAAGATGTCAGAAGACTTAGAAATCACTCAAGTCTAGATGTTCTTAACAGTCTTCAGAAGGGGGAGGAGTGTAGAATGAGTGAGGACTAAGAATAGAACTAGATAGCTTGAGTAGAACTCAACTTCCTAAAGTTACTCTGCCCAAGACATTGAGAAAGTCACTCTGTGTGATCCTTCATCTATCTGTCAAATGTGTGTTACAATAACACTTATGTCATAGGTATAAAAACAGAAATAAAGCAGGCCTTTGACTGGGTCCGGGACTTTCTACATAATTTCTAAATGTTTGCTGTACTATTAAAACAAAACTAAAAAGAACAAACAAGCTCTTATCTTTAAAATCTAGTTCTCTGCCCCCCTACTTTTAGAGATTCAAATTTATTAAATATTCATCAAGTTACCTGTATCAATGTTAGACAAACATCCTCGTTAGTCTTGGCCCATAGTTAAACAAAAACCAGTATGATCCAAGTCCCTTATTTGGAAGAAAATAAAAATGAATCCCAGAGGGTACAAAGCCCTTCTCAAGGTCACACAACTAATTAGGGATTCACCTGTTAGAAATTTTGACTCTTTCATCATCCATTGCAGTTGGCTATCCACCGTTACAAGTTTCACATACTGAACCCTGCAGGGGTAAGGAATCCCTTTTTCTCCCAAGGGCCATTTGTATATTTATAATATAATTCATGAGCCATATGAAAATTACCAACCTAAAAATTTGCTTGCTATAGATTTATTATTGAGTTTTGAATCCTGCCTGTAGTTGCTTTGGCAGGGTCAGACAAAGTGATTACGTGGACCTTACACAATCAGTGGGCCAGACAATCCCCATTGCTATGAGGTCCTCAGCCAAGAGGAAACATCAGAGACACCTGGAAAGCCTTTTCAACTGATGTCCAAGTTCCGGTCCAGACCTGTTAATCTAACAAATAGCAGATCTTAGTCCTGAGCCTAGTTTCCCTGATTAGCCCATAGCACCAGGTGGGCATTGCTGGTAGCTTCCCATGTTCTTTTCATGCTGCAACACAGAGCATATCATGTAATTCATGCTGGCATCATTTTTCTCTCTTGACTACACTTTCACATCTTGACAGTAGAATAGAGATACAAGTTATTAAAAACAAATACATTTGTGGCTTATTTCCCTTGACTCAGCAAAGCATTTGGCTGCTCTTTTCTATTCACCAGGAACCTTTAACATGCAGACTGGACTAATTCAGCCATTCTGAACCATGGATGCTTTAGCCATCCATGAAGCATTTGACAACATCTGCAGATATTTTTGGTTGCCACAGCAATGAGGCAGTGCCTCTTGCATCTGTTTGTGTAGAGACCAGGGTTGCCGCTAAACATTCTACCATACAAGGACAGCCCCACCACAAAGGACTATTTGTCTCAAAATGTCGTTACTGTCAAGGTGAAGGAACTAGAAGCTAATCAGTGGGAAAGGGGACTCAGAAGAGAAGCTTGCTTCAGAGAGCTGAGAGACTTGTTGAAGGGAAAAACATAAGGGGAAGGGAGGAAGGAGCTCTGTGAAGGCTCCTAGATAGACCAGCACAAGAACTTCTCATACCAACCTACCAGGGGAAGCAGTAGATCATTGCTATTTGAGAGTAGTTTCTTCTTTTAGCAATTGGTACCTGAAAATTTTCCCTTCATCCTCGGGATTAAATATCTTTTTTTTAAGATTGTGTTTATTTGGAAGACAGAGTTAGAGAGAGAGAGAGAATGAATGAATGAATGAAGCTCTTCCATTCTGGTCATTCTGGTTCACTCCTCAAATTATCACAATTGCCAGAGCTAAACCAGGTCAAGGCCAGGATTCAGGCACATAACCCAGATTTCCCATGTGTGTAGCAAGGCCCCAACACTTGAACCGTCTTGCACTGCTGTTCTCAGGTTATTAACAGGGAGCTGCACTGCGAGTGGAGCAGCCAGGACATGAATTTGCACCCATATGCAGTGCCAGCCTTGCCGGTGACAGATTTACCTGTTATGCCCCAATGCTCTCCCTAGGATCAAATGTCTTTAGGCAAGAATGGCTTACACAAAAGACCAAGATGGCTGCACCCTCCATCTTCTCCTAGGCCCACAGCTCAATCTGGGACCCGGTTAGCCCAAATGGTGACATTGATGGACATTCTCACTAAGCATCCTCATTTGCCCTTGTAGGAGCTCTGTCCTTCCCACAGCAAAGATACTCCAAGGTCACCATAGTTCATTCCTTACTAGTTTTCTACCAAGCAGCTCCATGCTTCTAAAGGGTTGCCTCCACCCTCCAGCCCACAAAGTTTTCTTCCTAATACCCTGCTCCCACCTTGCTGTGACAGGAAAATTATGCAGCTCTTTTTATTTACTAAGGTGTTTATGGCTGATTAAATATATCTACATGCTTATTAATAACACTATTGGAATCCTATATTCCTTGGGCATATAGCATCCTAATCCTGACTAGGTAAGGATAATACAGGATGATCTAGAATAAGGGGAGTGAAGAGATTATCATATAGTCATAGAGCTAAGGAAGCCAGAGCTCAAAATTTGGACTCTAAAGATGGTGTTTTTTCAATATTTAATATTACCTGATGTATCGGTGTAACTTATGTAATTTGTGATAGTGTGACAGGAAAAGGAGGAAAATAGAGCATGTTATTCAGTAGCTATTGAATGAGTTCCTGTTGTCTATGGCTTTTTACTAACCAAGGAGAAAGTCACTATAGAAAGCAGTCCTTGTGGCACAAACAGGTCAAGTCACAACTCATGAAGCCCTTATCCCACATCAGAGTGCTGCTTCAAGTCCTGGCTACCCTGCACACTTCAGATCTAACTACAAGACAGTGCACCTGGCAGGCAGCAGTTAATGCAAGTACTTTGGCTTATGTGCCCCTTGTGGGAGACCAGGATGGGGTTCCTATCTACTGACTTCAGCCTTGCCTGGCCTTGGCTGTCAGTGTCTGTCTGTCTCTCTCTCTCTCTCTTCCTCTCAAATAAATAAAATGTTTACAAAATCCCTTAGGATTTTTAATCAAGCGAGCACACTTTTTCCCCTGTAAGCTCACTCTCTCAGTAGCTGTGCAGAAGAAACTTGAATTTTAGTGTACAGCTGGAAGCTACTGGAACACCAGTGCTAAGTAAGGTAGTTTGAAGAACTTTGCTTCAATGATAAATTCACAGAATGGTAGTCCTATGATGAGAGATGGGGTTTAGAACTTCTTGTTTCTGATAACAAAGAGTAATCACCTTTATTATGTTCTAGCAGATTAAGACTGGCCCTGAATCAGAAAGAAGTGGATTTGGATCCCAGTTTTATCCTTTAATAGCCTTACAACTTTGGGAAAGATACTATACCTTCTAAATCTTAATATATAAGAAGAACCATCATGATGGTTATCTCAGGAAATTGTTGTGTTGCAAATGTTCTGGCAGAAAAAGCACTAAGCTTTGTGCTTTGGATTTTTTTTAACACACTGTAATAGTCACTTACTATTATGTGTTGATGTTCTCCCCACCTGGAAGCTTTTCCTGTGTTTGTCTATTTTTCTTTTCCTTTGATTCATTAGTACAATGACATTGAGGTATGTTGAAACACATGACCACTGGGGTCCTTGAGAAAATTTTATAGATATATGACATGCATCTGACTCTTTGACTGTTGTTTTAGACTGTCTTATTGAGTATCCCACATTACCCTTGGGTCTGGAAAACACATACTTTGATTGAAGGAATTCAGTTATCTGAGGAACATAGGACAGCTCAGATTCTGAAACTTTGCCTCAAGGAATTAGCCTGTTAAAGGGGGAAGGTAGTAGGCATATTTCCTCCCATTGCAAACTCCTCTGGAATCTCAAAGTTTTGCTCCAAGTTTGAATTGAGTCACATGTCAGGAAAAACACATTGCATTCCTTTGGCATAAGATAAACAACATATGCTAAGTTTATTTTTAAATGGTGGACAAGAACAGGGAGACCATGCTCTAGTCTGAGAAAATGTTGATGCCATGGTGTTGATGAAGCAGGTTATGGGTTAATTCATACCTGCGGATTAGAGAATGAAAAATGAACCCATATCCTCAGCCTGACATATGTGTAAATGGTGCATAGGGATGGAGGCCTGCCTGCCTTAACATTCTTGGGATAAAGTAAATACTGAAGGGCTTGACGCCCTGCTTAAGCCTAACAAAGCTGGCCCAGCTGGCCCCCAGATGCATTGCAGGGTGGGTGGAAGGAACTAGAGGCTGGGAGACAGGACAGAAGCCAGGAGATGCCTTGGAATTAACAAAGCTGGAGGAAATAATGAAAAATCATTGCTTTTACACAGAATTGTCCTGATTCGCTCTTCAAACATGGATGAAATTGGAGTTTGGGGGTTCTCTCCACCTTTTCTCTTGCCATTCTACCAGTCCACCCTTCTTTCTGCATCCCATTCTTGTTTTTCTCCATGTTCACAACCTCCCTGGCTGAGATCACGAGGGCAGTATGGGAGTTTCAGGTTTTTTTTTTTTTAATTAAAAAGGAAGCTTTTATCTGTGTGTACATACATATATATGTACAAATAAATATAAATATAAATATATATGAAAGTCAGAGTTACAGAGGCAGAGAGAGAGAGAGAGAGAAAAACAGAAACACAGATAGACACAGTTGGACCCTTAAAGATTTTCCACTTTCTGGTTTACTCCTCAAGTGGTTGTAATGGCCAGGGCTATGTCAAGTTAAAGCCAAGAGCCTAAAGTATCATCGAGATCTCCCATGTGAATACAGAAGCTCAAAGACTTTGGCCATAGTCTGCTGCTTATATGCGTTAGCAGGGAGCAAATGGAGCAGCAAGGACATGAACCAGCACCCATTTAGAATGCTAGCTCTGCAGGCGGCAACTTCTACCTGCTACATTACAGCACTGGCCCCTGGAAGTTTCTTTTAAACCTAAAAATTTGCATGGCTGCGCCTCAGCTGCTGCCTGCCACTCCATCCCACCTATACCTGGATACGCAGATTTAGTAGCACATTTCCCATTGTAAGCAATTGGAAACAACCTAAGTATTCAGCCACAAATAAGGCGTGACAATTTTGTATTGGTTCTGAGATGTCTCTTTGGAAAATTGGCGACTTACTTCCTAATATTCCTGGAGGATTAAGAAGAATTTATTTTAGAATTTATTTCAGCAGTGGCTATTATTTCTATTTGTGCTATTATTAATCCTACCTGGAGTACTATGCAGCCACTAAGAAAAATGATTTATATCCAACCGTGATAGTGATATTAAGGACAAAAGAATTCAGTTGCAAAACCATAAGTACCACATAGCATTTGTGTTTGTGTAAATATATATATATATATATATATATATATATTATATATGTAAAAGATTTATCTATTTTTATACAAACTCAGATATACAGAGAGGAGGAGAGACAGAAAGGAAGATCTTCTGCCCGATGATTCATTCCCCAAGTGAGCCGCAACGGCCGGTGCTGTGCCTATTCAAAGCCAGGAGTCAGGAACCTCTTCCAGGTCTCCCATGCAGGTGCAGGGTCCCAATGCATTGGGCCGTCCTCGACTGCTTTCCCAGGCCACAAGCAGGGAGCTGGATGGGAAGTGGAGCAGCCAGGACTAGAACCGGCGCCCATATGGGATCCTGGTGCATTCAAGGTGAGGACGTTAGCCACTAGGCCATGCTGCCGTGCCCTGTATTTTTATATTAATAATAGCACCATTTGCCTAACAACACACTTGCTCAGCTTATCTCATTTTGACAAGCCTCTCAGATTCATGTAGAACTGGAAAATAAAAATGTGCAGAAATAATATTTGTATTTCTAAAAATCCTTATCAACCCATATATACACCTTTGGATATATACATTTGTGTGCAAAACCATGAAAGACTTTTCACAGACATACTGAGCATGCTAAGAAGTAAAATGCATAAAATTTAGAATTTTGTTTCTTTACTGTCTTGAAAAATCAGGGGTGGCAAATTTAAGTTGGAGGAAAAATAAAACTGAATCTTTTCTCAGATGTGTTCATTTAGGGATAACATATAGGTATGACTGTGCCATTAAAAAAGAAAGCAGAGGAGAAAGCTGAAGTGTTCACTTTTTCCCCAATGAGGCATGTTTGTTCTTTACTGAGCTTAACCTTGCAGCCTCAGAAGAGAAGGACCCTTCAGGAACCTTCTCAAACAAGTCCTGTGGCCTACATGTGAGGGAATTGAGGCTCACAGAAGGGAGGTTTCCAGCTCAAATTCACCTGACACAGGCAGTAGGAACAGAGGGGAAGAACATGTAGTCAGCCCTGGACTGGGAGTGAGTAGTTGGAAAGAAGCTTTCATGTTTGCAGATCAGCTAGCCAAAGGGGCATGAAGGTCAGGAACAGGGGAGATGAGTTAGAAGGCTGTTGAGAGGTTTTATAGCAGAGATTCACCAACATGAGACGTCCAAACACAAGTTTCTTGGGCTTTCTTTTTCTCCCTGATTCCAAAGGTGCTTCTGGATTTTTCTGCTTATCATGAAGGCCCCTTGTCCAGGTACAACAGGAGGAGAATTGAAAAGTAGTCTAAATAAATAAATAAATAAATAAATAAATAAATAAATAACCCCTAGAAATCTTTCATAAGAAAAAAACTAAGACCTTCATTCAAATAATAATAGAACAAGATATTGAGAATCTACAAAGAGCAGCACAAGGGGAGTTTAGAAAAAGAGTGGGTTTAGAGAGTACAGCAGGAGTTAGTTGTAATCCAGAGACAAAGGGACAAAAAGAAGGGAAGAGGCTTGCAAATGTTTCTATGGGTTAGGAATTGTAATTCCCTTTGCACAAAATCCCAAGTGGCTTTAGTAAAATATATTGTTCAGAATTTTCTGGAGGTCAGATTTGACATTGAAGTGAATGGGACAACGGCCCACATTTCTAAAATTTGCACCCCAAAGCATCATTGTTGATAATAGTTGAATGAGCTACACAGCATTTGAAATGCCACATCAATCCTCATGTTGGGATCAGGACGTGGAGCCCTCTTTCCAAATTGTACCTCTCAGCTGTCTTTACTCCTGGCTCGCTTGCTTTTGTTTCTCAGACAGAGAGGGAAAGGGGGAGGTGTTTGTATAAAGCTCACAATCGAAACCATTTCCTTTCCCATTTGTGATAACAAAAGGAGTTCCTAATATCAACCAACTACCCGCCAAGACCACACTTGCCTGGCTTTTGATGCTCATCTCAGCAAGGTCCTCAGACTTGCAATTGACTTAGCCAACAAAAGTTTGGAGAAACAGTATATATGTCAAGTTATCATTACTTGAACAATAAAACACACCAAGACATGCACACACACCCAAGGACACGGGGCAAAACAAACACATGTACTTCCGTTGTGCTGGTAGAGTGCCTGGGGTAGGAGTAGGGCAAAGAACTTGCTACATGTGCTGCCCTGTGGGAAGCAAGTGTAAGGATTTCTCTACTCTGCTCCGAGTATCTATCACAGAACTTTGGCTTTTTTTGCTCTTGGTTACCTCCACTTTGTAAGATGGGTTTTATGTGCTGATTTTTCCAGACAAATAAGAATAGGCATTGGTGTTCTTTTGCCAAAGATTACCTGGGTGGTACGTCTTGTAAGAATGGAAGTGAGGTTCCTGAATCCTGCCCATGTTGCATGAAGTGTAAACAACCTTGTTGAAATTGTCTACACGATCTGGAATGCTAACAGCTTTTGGTCTGCTTGCTGCAATGCAAAAATATGAGAAATATTTAGTCTTTAGAAATATACAATGGTATCATAATTTTCCTGCAGGTTCAAAGTGAACACAATGTAGCTCAGTGTATTAAAAGCAGAATGTCATTGTATATTTTCAAAATGCAAACAGCAAAGAGTTTGATGAATAGCTGAAGAGCACCAGACCATATCTTATCCTTATAAAAGTGTCTCCCATAAATGTTAACTGTATTTCACAGAACATTTTTAGTATGCTTCATAGTAAAATGTGTAGACAACAACTCTATAGAAATACATATGCCCACCTGGTGTGCAGACTGTGTCAATTCAAAGGGAAGATTATATAAACTTTGGAGGCCCAGCCTTTTGCTCCTGAACAGAGAAACATATTTAAATGTTTATGATTTTCAAGATCCCTTATACACCTCAAGTTTAAAAAATTCTGTTTTTTGGCTCAAATATCCCTATTTCTGAGATAACCAAACCAGATTATTTATAGTAAGTACATCATTATCTGTTTTAATCTGTGTTTGGTGTTCAATCTTGTGTTTAAAACTATATTAGTTTTGTATCATAAAATTGATATATGTTCATTATAAAAAGGAATTTGGATGGTGTGCATTTACTTCAGTTGCAAGTAACAGATACATAAATATGTAGGATTTTTTTTCTCTTGTCAAATCCAGAAGCAAGCAGTAAAGCTTCCTATCCAGTTAAAGATTTTGTGGGGTTAGAAATACTCTGTTAGCTATGTTGTCCAGTTTAATAGCCATCAGCTGCAAGTAGCTTTTGAATTTTTGAAAAGTTGTGTAAGGGAGTGAGGAATTTTTTTAAAATTTTAGGTAATTATAATTAATTTAAATTTTAAAAATCCTCCATGGCCAGCTAATGCTAGTCTCATAGCAGACACAGAAGTAATGGGTTGGAGTGGGGAAAACTGATGCTCCCAAAGCCTGATGTTGGTCATTCCTCCCCTCAAGACACCCTCACAAGCAGACTGCTGCTTGAACCACAGCATGAGTTCACAATACCAAGTGATGAAAAGGAACTTTCTGCAATGATGCTAAACTTGTCCTGTCTGTGTTGCTTTTTAAAAGGAGCTGTCAGTCCTACGCACTGCTTCTGCTTACAGCTTGCCCAGAACTTAATCACATGGTTCTCCTGGGCTGAAAGGCATCAGAGAAAGATTTCATATTTTTTTTATTGTGAGATAATTAATAACTCTTTATTTATGAACTGGTAAAATTTATGCTAATATGCCTGACTGAAAGGATGTCATATTTTTAAAAAGTATTATTATTTGCTTGTTTTACTGAAGAATTTGCAAGCAAATAGCAATCTTAGCTGAAAAACTGTATCAAATCATTTTTCCTTTCCATTTCCTTCAGCTTCAATGCAAATCTATTACTAGTCCTTGGTGATAACTAGCATGAGTGATATTATATATAACTGCCTGTTAAGTCTGTCTATATACAAATGTATATTCTTTTTGTCATATTTTTTCTGTTTGTATTTACACATGTGCAAATTATCTCTATCATTTTTACAATGGTCAACAGCCTGCAGGGAAAAAAAAATGGCTGGATGAGCTCAACAAAAGAGTGCAGTGAAGGGACTTCAGGGAAGCTCAAAGCCATCCCTTGCTCTGCTAATCCCTGTGGCAACTTGCTTGGAAAATGAGCTAAAAGTGTTGATGCAAAAACCAAGAAATGCTCTGCAGTTAAACTAGGATTTGACTTCTGGATCAGCCACTTCCTAATACCATGACCCAGAGTAAATTTTAAAATGCCTCTGAGATTGTTTCCTTTTCATAAAAAGGAATGATGTCCTTGCTGTCGTAACATTGTGGTGCAAATTAAATAGCCAGTATATCTCCCTATCATCTATTATCTGGCACAAAACAGCATCCTCATTATCAGAGTTGTCGATGTGGAACATATTCAGGTATTTCCAGAATGTCAGAATGTGTTTTAAGAACCAATGGATGAGTTCAGCGGGAGAGTTGCCTATCCATATTGAAGAACTCAGACTGTTTTGGCTTGAAAAGTATTTCATCTTCATTTCTCTGTAAAGGCACTCTAGGTGATAGATAATAGATAATATAAACATACCCAGAAAACATAGTGGAAAATGAAATTAAATGATAAATTTGGGAGGGGGTATCTAGCATAGCAAGTTAAAATGGCTGTCTTCCACATTGGAGTGCCTGAGTTCAATTTTTGCATCCAGCTTCCTGCTAGCATGGACTCTAAGAAGCAATAGATAATGGCTCAAATAATTGGTTTTCTGCAGCCCACATGTGATCCCGGAGTTGACTTCCTAGATCATGGCTCCAAACTTAGCCCATCTCCAACTATTGTGCACAACTGGGGAGTGGTGTAGGACAGTAGATGGGGGAGCTCCCTCTTACTCACTCACTCTTGCTCTCTCATTCCCTTTAAAAAAGAGATTGGCTTCTTAGAAAAGACACTAAAAGCATAGGTAGTCAAAGCCAAAATAAACAAATTGGACTACATCAAACTAAAAACTTCTATACAGCAAAGAAAATGATCAACAAAGTAAAGAAGTAACTATTAGATTGGAGAAAATTTTGCACACTATACAACTAATAGGGGACTAACATCCAGGATTTACTAAGCGTTTCATAAACTCAATGACAGCAAAGTAAATAACCCTGTGAAGAAATGGGCAAATGGAATGAACAAACATTTTTATATATATATATATATATTTTTTTTAATTCATTGATTACATTGTATTATGTGATACGGTTTCGTTGGAACTGGAAATCACCCCGCCCCTCCCCCCGCCTTCCCCCTATGAAACATTTTTCAAAAGGAAAAATTCAAATAGCTAATAGACACATGAAAAAATCCTCAGATTCCCTAGCTGTCAGGAAAATACAAATGGAAACCACTTTGAGGTTCCACCTAACTCCAGTGAGATTGGCCTACATTCGTAACTCTAATAACAACACCTGCTGGCATGGATGTGGATAGAAATATACTTCCTTCACACTGTTGTTGGGAGTGTAGGCTGGTATAACCACTTTGGAGTTGTATCATAAAATAAAAATTTTAAAAATAAAGATTGGGCCTGTGTTGTGACATAAAGGGTTTAGCCATCGTCTCCAATGTCAGCATTGCATGTGAACAGTGCTTCAGCTCCCCTTCTAATCCGACTCCCTGCTAATATGCCTAGGAAAGCAGCAAAAGATGGCCCAAGTTCTTGAAACCCTGCACCTATTCGGAAGGCCCCAAAGAGGCTCTGGGTTCCTGACTTTGGCATGGCAGAGCCCCCGCCATTGTGGTCATTTGGGTAATGATCCAGTGGATGAAAGATCTCTCTTTTTTCTTTCTCCCTCTCTGTAGCTCTTTCAAACAGTTTTTTAAAATCCTTAAAAGAGAAAGAAATGTTTGACACAAAAAGCCTTTTGAAATCTATGTAGTTTTTTCATGTTCCAAAATACATGTCTTCCAAGATCTTTTTTGAAGACCACACTTATTTGGGTAACTCCCTCACAGACTACTGAAGGCATTCTTGATCCATACACAGAGCAATACAATAAGAAGGATGGTAGCAGCCAACTAGAGCAGAAGCTCAACACACAGACACCAGTAAATACTCAAAACCACCGTTTTCCACAGGTCATCCATCCCAGAAATGTTTAGAGATGCTGGTTACAAGTGCTAATGCCTGGAACCCAACTCAGCACACAGAACTGGAATCTTTGTGGCTAGAGCCCTCAGGCCTCCAGTTTTGCAAGATCTTCAGCTTACCTTTACTCACAGGAAAATGTTAAAAACGCTAAGAGGGAATTATGTTTAATAACACTTTCTAACTTTAAAAAATGAAAGATTTTAGAACCCATCTTGTTTGAAATGAGACAGTTGTCTAACACTAGAGTACAAGGAGTGACTCATGTACTCTTTCCTTAGGCATGAGTCAAGAACATAGTGCTGGAACGTAAGATGGAAATTAGTAGATATTGCAGAGGAACAGCAAAGAAGAAGGAGTGGTTAGGTCTGTGAAACATTAGTAGGCAAAGCTTAATGGAAAGATGATGGGGCTTGACATTGTGGCATAGTGGGTTAAGCCATCGTTTGTGAAGCATGTAATTGATATTAACATCTATGCATATATTACCTGTCAGTTATGCATTATATATTATCTATATTTATACATTACTATTTGTAGTAACAAATATATAATTACTAATATATATTAATGTCATGTGTAAGATCTAATCTAATTATATACTATAAATATCACATAGTATGTTAAGTGTATTATATATTTTAATATATGCATAGACATATATATATATATTAGCTCTCACTGTAGAGTAACCTCCACTCTTAACAACCATTTGAGTTCCAACCCATGTGCTTACCTACATTCTCAGCTCATATAGCTGATCACCCTACACCAATCCACCCTCAGCATTCCCACCTTCTCTTACCCATATTTCAGGGACAGGTTTTCACCTGAAGCCAACTCCCACTTGTGTAGTTCTTCTGAGAGACTCAGTCCTGTTTGCACAGAACAACAAATACTCTCACACAAATCACATGTTTGCCATCTCACCATATTCTGTTATCAGCCTTGCAGACGATCACCACAGGCATGAGAAAAGGCAGCTGATGGGCTTTGATGCCCCTGCCAAGTAAAGGTGCAGTCATGGTAACCTGTATGCACACATAGGCATAACTTAGATTTTTTTTTCTGTTTACAGTTTGGCTTTCTTAACTGCTGATCATATCTTACATGTCTCATATTTGAAGTGACTGACTGTCTCCCTTCTGTGCCCTGTAGTGCTGTTGCATATTGATAGACCTACAAAGCTGAAGACACTTCGGCTCTTCTTGGAACACTTAGGAAATCAATCCTTTTATTCTGACATCAGTTCAAGTCTTCAACACTACCTTATCAAGACTTAATTCATCCCACCTGAAGATGCAGTGTAGCCCACTTGTTGTGCTGTTGTGTTGTGTTGGCCTTTGTCTTGTACTGTGAGTTGATCATGGATTATGAGCGAGGAAGAGGAGAGTGATCACAAATTCTCTTCCTCAGAGTGATTCAGAAGAGGTGAACTTGACTCCCTAAGCTTAGACTTTTCAAACTTTCAAACACTGAATCATTTAAAACTCATTTCCAGGGGCAGGCTTTGGCAGAGCAGTTAGTATCATTCTTGGAAACCTTTATCTCACATGAGAGTTAACTGAGTCCAAGTCCAGCTCCACTTCCCATTCCAGCTTCTTGCTAATGTGCATCCCAGGAGGCAACTGGGAATGGCTTAAGTATTTGGATTCCTGCCATCCACGTGGAGGGATTTGATTGATTTCACAGCTTCTGATTTCAGCCTGGCCCAAGGCCTATCTGTTTTGGAAATTTGAGGAGTGATTCAGCAGGGATAAAAATGCATCTTTTTTCTTTTCTTGTCATTCTTTCTGCTTTCTCTGCCTTCTAAATAAATACATATATTTTCAAGTCTTCCCTCAGTACCTTGCATTCAGGTGAGTATTACATGCTAGAAATACCTAGATCCTGATACTACACCAGCAGCCTCTGGCTAGAAAAGGGAGGCTGTGTCCCTGCCCAGGAAGGCTCCTGTGTACAGCAAGAATGCTCAGCTTATTGATTTGGAGTGGTTTTGGAGATAAGTCCTACTTTGAGGATTTGAAAAGGTGCTGAAACCCTCATTTGGTCCTTTTACTAAATAGTAAATAAAACATGGTGCCTCGCTTTATCTCCTAGCTGGAAAATTGGAACTAGCAAAGTAGCAAAAGCTTTGAAAGAGACAAAAAATTGAATGAAGACAGCAAGAGGCTCTGTTAAGGAGATGATGAAGGTAGTGTAATAGAGAATTATTGGGGCAGACCTGGGCAAGGGACATTTAAGGAGAAAACTGACAACCAAGAGTCAGGCATATAGACCAATGGAACATGTATGTCAACAGATAGAACATGGCTTAGACCTACATATGGGAGTGGATTTGAGCCTAAGGTACAGGAAACCAGGTGTGAATAGCCCAAGATGAGGCTGGAGAGAGGAACAAGGCCATTTCCCATAATGCCTTATGAAGGGATTTCTGTTTTATACCAAGTGCAGTGGAAAGTCACTAAAATGTTTTAAAGGGCAAGAACCACCACCAGCAGCACACAGTTGTTTTTGTTGAATTATATTCTTACATGGAAGATTACTTCTTGGAGAGATTAAAATGTACCTTCTGTGATTGAAGTGAGGCTGGAAAACCAGAACCTAACAAAGTGGTCTCCTCCTCCCAAAACACCTCCCCAGAACCAAATCTTAGCAAAATACAGTTAAAGTCACTATTCCAGGTACAGGGGAGCCCTAACTGATACTTAAGACTGAGGATGAATCAGCAAGTAACAAATGCAAACAGTGGCATTAGGACCTAGAGCGCAGCTGTTCTGGAGAAAACATGTCAAATCATGTTGACCAGGACTATTCCAAGATTTCTGTTCGCATTGTTCAATATCTTAGGCCAGAAATAAAGAAAATGATTTATTGGAGTTAAGCAAAATGGGGGCAACCAAAGCATTGAATTGCTGGTGAAAGATCCAAGTGGATGACAAGGAAAAAAACAACTGAGGAGAGTTGGGGGATACAATAAGTTAAGGAATGAAGCCTAGGCCTGGATAAGGACATGGGAAAAACAACAGAGTGTCAGAGGTGCATTGTTTAGGGTTGATTGCATAACAGTATCTAAAATGCAGTTTGTTGGTTACTAGGACAAGAAGTTCAAGGTTGCTGCAACCCAGGAGACTCAGGGATATGAGGTCATTGGTTGGCCAAGTAGTGTAAGTGCTGCAGTAATGCAGTAGGTGGTAGGAAAGATAGAGGGGAACTGTTAAGCTGGAAGTGTCTGAAATCTCACCAGTGCTGTGAGTGAATTATGTGGTGCTAAAGAGAACAACTCCTCTGTTTTAATATAAGTTTAGCAAGATTGCAGACACCTAAAAGGGCACTAAGAAGTACAGTGCGTGTCCTTTTATCTATCTCTTAGATGAAGCAACAAAGCTGTCAGAGTGGGCATTGTGTCACAGTGGGGAACCCACTACTCAGGAGCGCCTAATCTCTCGTTTCACATTCTGCTCATGTGTATCCTCAGAGGCAACAGAGGATGTCTCAGGTGCTTGAGCCCCTACCTGCATGTGACAGACCAATACAGAGTTCCTGGTTCCTGGATTCAGCCTCACTCAACCCTGGCTATAACATATGTTTGGGGTGTGAACCAGTGAGTTCTCAGGTTTATTTGTTTCAAAGGTAGAATTGCACAAACAAGGGTGGGAGAGAGATCTTCCATCTGCTGGTTCACTCCTCAGATGGCTGCAATAGCCAGGGCTGAACTAGACTGAAGCCAGGAGCTTGTAGCTTCATCTGTGTCTCCCGCATGGGTACAGAGACCCAAACACTTGTACCATCTTCCAACTGCTTTCCCAGGTACATTTTCAGGGAGCTGAATTGGCAATGGAGCAGCCAAGACTCAATGTGGCACCCATATGGGATTCCAGTGTCTCAGGGGCACCTTTATTTGTTTTCTCATTATGCTGACCCTCATATTTTTCTGAAATTAGATTTTATCATTCAACGTTAAATTACGAGCTTTGTCACAGCTGATACATGCGTATGTGTGCTTTTGTACACAAAGGGAGTCCATGTTTACAGCTACGCAGCTTCATATTGTGTGAATATTCTATGGTACTACTTACATTTCTTCCCTCTTGTAGGACATTAAGTCCTTTCTGAATTTCCTAATTTCATACATTGCTCCATTGAACATCCTGCCCTCAGATCTCTGTTTTCTTATCTGTGCTTTAAGGGAAATCAAGTGAATACTTTTAAAGATATGGTCTCTGATTTTCCTTTCATCTGACTATTTTTAGCTCATTTTAATGGAAGTTTCTATAGAGAAGCTCTGAGTACCCATGAGTTCAGCAATGCTGAGGCCCCATAGCCTGTCAGTCTGAAAAACCAGATTACAAAGAAACTGTCTCTGAAGAATGGAAAGCGTCTGGCTCGAATGAGGCTGCTGTAGACCTTTTGCCCTGCAGACACTGTCCACGAGCATTTGAGTTTATCCCGACAGGTGTTGTCCAACAAGGACTCTTAGGTCACCTGACATAACTATAGGATGATTTTGTTTTCCTCATTCATTCCATTATTTCATTCATTTCCTTTTTTTAAGATTTATTTTTATTGGAAAGTCTGATATACAGAGAGGAGGAGAGACAGAGAGGAAGATCTCTGCATTGATTCACTCCCCAAGTAACTGCCATGGCTGGAGCTGAGCCGATTCAAAGCCAGGAGTCAGGAACCTCTTCCAGGTCTCCCATGCAGGTGCAGGGTCCCAAGCCTTTAGGCCGTCCTCGACTGCTTTCCCAGGCCACAAGCAGGGAGCTGGATGGGAAATGGAGCTGCCGGGATTAGAACCGGTGCCTATATGGGATCCCGGGGCGTTCAAGGCAAGACTTTAGCAACTAGGCTACTGAGCCAGGCCCACTTCATTCATTCTTATGCTGAACTAATCAAGTGACTTGTTCAGCTGACTTGCTTATTTTCTTGCAGTGTTATAAGTGAGATGCACTTTTTTACTGGTAGAATACTTATTGCTGTAGGCATGAATTCCAATACATCCTATATTGGATTTTTCCTACTTCTTTCTTTTAATTGCCCTTTAGTTTCTTCTTGTCATACTAGTAGAAAACAGATTTTAAAAGGTAGTAACTATCTTAAAATTCAGTTACTATGTATTTCTGACTCTAGAACTTAGAGTCAAAGCATCAGATTTATTTCCTCTTTGTCATTACTTCTTTTGCAAAACGGAAAGCTACAGCAAGCCCTTGGAAGACATTGAACTTCAGAACGTGGAAAGATGTGTTGGCTTGAGGGAATTTGAGTGGCCTCAAAAATAGCTTCTTTACAAGACACTTGGATTCAATGGGGAGATAAAAATGGAATTTAAATGAGGAAGGCAGCCCTTCTTCCTTGCCACTAGTGTAATTTCAGAATTGGTCTTTTCCATGAGCAAGAAAAAGAGGGGGCAAATTCCCTCCACAATGACACCAGTGTTAAAATGCTGAGCTGTGATTACAGCACAAGGAGATGCCCAGCTGGAAATATTTGGAAGGGTTTTGATACCCAGTGGAAAACTCTGGAAAGAGTTCTGGGGTTAGAGGTCACGTGTGCAGCCTTCAAGGCCGCAGATGACAGTTGTTTTTCTATCAGCACTTGACAGGTGAGTCGCGGCCATCACGTCTGCCTCCTCAGGGGATCTGACAAAATGTCAGGACTCCACGCCCAGCTTGGTTTCACTGCCACTCACTCCAAGCCCTTGTACAAACAGCAACAAGTTTCCAGACCCTTCCTTTCCATTCAGGCTTTTTTTTTTTTTTAAGTTAAACAAAGTCACTGACCATCACAAAGAAAATATTCAGAGCATTGTATGGGAAAAGGGGAGTACAAAATGAGACTGTTTAGTTTGCAATGTTTGGATTATAAACAAATATTCACACCTGTGTTAGGCCTCCGGCTGATGGAGAACTCAGCCAACTATTTGAAACAAACACATTTTCATACTTTTCATAGCTGCAAGTCATTTTGGCATATATTGCCAAGACTGAAAATTAAAACACAAAGAAGAGAAAGGGAGAAATATTCCGTGGATGATTAGCCACAGGAGGAAAATTTGTGAACTCACTGAGCTTCCCCACCATTCTGTGAGCTGTTTCATTTCTGTACTCAGTAATCTTGCTGGAGGTGGAATATGTTTAAAGTAGCATTTAAAGAATTGCTTGTGCTCATAGATCATTCCTATACTTAAAGTAAAAAAAGCAGCAAATACATTTTACCACAAGGGTTACAATTGGAGTAACAGTAAAATAAAAAAAAAAAACAAATACTATCATGATCAATGTAATAAAAAAAATGTGGTCAGGTCCACTTCTCTTAGGAGAGTTTCTTGTCTCTAACCATGGTCAGCTCAGTAGCATGGTAACTGTATGATACCCAAATATTGGTTACATTTCTAGCACTCTCAAATCTGCTGAGTGCCTGGAGACAGTACATGTCAACAAACAAATGAACCCTGAGCTGCTTTGCTCTGTGTCGCTAAGCGCATCTCCTTAAAGGCACCTAGCTGACTATGTTTAGAGCCACTGAGGGCACTGCTTCTTGGGCATTTCCCTCGCGGATGTGTATGAAGTTATTTTGAATTCATGGAATTCAGTATTGGCTTGGAGATCAAGTTCATTGCTCATAGTTGCCAAGTGGTAGCCAGAAAGTGCTGTAGACACAACCAGCAAGCTTCCCCATGTCATGGCTGTGCTCCATGGGTGGTCCTTGTGATCGCACAGCTGACTTACTCCAAGAAGCCCCAAACAGATCCACAGCAACTATTATGTCAGGGAAATTCAAGAAGTTGGTGGGGGAAAAAATGAAATTTACTTTGCTGTAAAAAAATAAATTTAATTGTTTTTTTATGCTAATCATTTTCCACAAACTTTTTGAAGATCTCTGTTACTTAGTAAATTTTGAAAAAAATACATATGAAGAACCATTTTCTTAGATGAAGCCTGCTAGATTGATATTAAGTGTTTAGACTGGGAATTGTGCTCCCAGGTTTTCTTTCCTTCCTGTAGACACTGGCTTACCTGTCACAAAGCCATTTTATATTTGCTCCACAAGGTATTTCAATTAACAGAAAAAACAGATTTATTTATTTATTTATTTGAAAGGAGGAGTTACAAAAGGAGATCTTCCATCTGCTGGCTCACTCCCCAACGGCCTGGTCTGGGCCAAGCAAAAGCCAAAAGCCTGGAGCTCCTTCTGAGTTTTCCATGTGGGTGCAGAGGCTCAAGGACTTACAACATACTCTGTTGCTTCTCCAGACACATTAATAGGGAACTGTTTCAGAAATGGAGCAGCTGGGACTTGAATCAGCCTCAATATGGGATGCTGGCATTGCAGATGGCAGCCTAATGTGCTGCATCACAACCCTGCCCCATGAAAAGGTATTTTATTTTGGTTCCAAATGGTGTCAATATTAATGAAGCAAGAATAGATTGTATGTGGGAGGAAGAATAAAATCAATATCAGAAATGGATGAAGCTGGGCAGCAGTGTGGCACAGTGAGTTAAGCCACCACCTATAATGTCAGCATTCCATATGAGCTCTAGTTAAGCCCTGGCCACTCTGCTTCCAATCTAGCTCCCTACAAATATACCTGGGACGGCAGCTGAGGATGGCCTAAGTAGTTGGTACCCTGTCACCCACATGAAAGACCAGGATGTAGCTCCTGGCTTTAGCCTGGCTCAGCCTTGGCTACTGTGGTCATTTGGGAAGTGAGCAAATAGCAATGTTTTCATTTCCCCAGACCCCAAACCAAGAAATGAGTATTAGACAAGGACATGTAAACATAACCTAAGTAGGACGCACTTCCTACCTATGCAACAAATGCAAGCCACTCTGTTTTCACAGGAATCAGACACTCTCAGAATCAATCAGATTGTTGCCTTGGGAATTAGGGCCCTGTTATTGAGACATGGATTCTGGATCAGCACATGGACACTGAAGGGGCATGTTCTTCCCATTCCTGCTGGAACCTGTACCCATTCATCAGTCTATTCAGCATTTAGGAAGCAACCACTCTTTATTAAGCCCTCAAACAGGGATGATACAGAGATGAGGAATGAAAAAAAGACCCTGCTCTAAAAAAGTTGTCTGAATTTATGTACAAACTTGATTCCAAGTTCCTGCTGATACAGATCCTGGAAGGCTGCAGGGAGGGTTCAAGTACGTAGCATCCTGCCTCTCGTGTGAAAGACCCGGACTGAGGTCTCAGTTGCCGGCAATGGCCCCTGCTGGACTGCTGTGAGCATTTGGGTGGGGGTGCTCTTTTCCTTCTCTCTCTCTCTCTCTCTCTCTCTCTCTCTCTCTCTCTCTGCTGCTGCTGCTGCTCAAATAAATAAAATGTCTAAATTAAAAAGGAGAAGGAAAAGGAGAAGAAAAAATCAGGTCATAAAAATTGCAAAAACCAATTAGTCTTCTCAGAGTTTTCATCTTAAAGAGGTGGGTTTTAAAAATGTGGTTCAGAAACCCAGATCTGTTACCTCTAGTGATGCAAGTGAAAGATGCTAAACTCACCCAGAGACAGGAGTCAGTACTGGCTACTCAGGTGATGGCTTGGTCTTGTTTGCATGAACTCAGGACATGCTGATTTCATGCAGAAGTTCTTGGAAATGTTGTTTGGACATGCACCAGAAAGCCAACTTACTCTTTCCCTTTCCAAATGTATTTCTCTCAGTCTGGTCATAGCTGAAACAATAAATCGTGAAGTTACATTTCCCAAATCACATGTATTCTGGTTCCCTCCCATGTTACAATTTCCTGAGAGAGACATCTGTAAACAGAGCACAGTAGTGCTATTTAGGATTCAGTGGATTAGGGAATATGGGAGTGGCATTTGAGTTCCAGCCTTACTCTGGAGGGACTATCTAGCCTCACTGAGCTTTGTTTTCCCATTATGTGGAGTAGGTAGATGAAGTTATCATAAGACTCAAATTCTTCCCACTCAGCACCACCGGGATCCTTCCTTCCTAAAGACAAAGCTTAGGGGCAGAGCGAACACTAGCCAGGATGCTTGTGACTCAGGATGCCTGGGGTCAATCCCTGCCTCAGCCTCTAACACTAGGTTTCAGGATGCCTGGGGTCAATCCCTGCCTCAGCCTCTAACACTAGGTTTCAGGATGCCTGGGGTCAATTCCTGCCTCAGCCTCTAACACTAGGTTTCTGCTCCCAGATCCTGGGAGGAATCCAGTGGTAGCTCCAGCACTTGGGTTTCTGCCCTTCACCTGGATTCATTCCCCGGCCCGACTCAACCCTTGCCACTGTGGGTATTTGGGGAGTGGACAGTTGGAAGGGAACACATTCTCTGTCTCACAAATAAAAATGACTTCTGATGTTTAATTTCAGTTTATCTCCCTTCAGGGATCTTTCTAGAAGCTCAGTTACATGACACTGTGACTTCCACGCATGGCATTTATTTCTTTTTTATTCATTGTCTATGAACTTGGTGATGTTCTTCCCTATCTTGGATGGACATTGTCAGGAAGGATTCTAGCTTGTCCCCTACTGTGTCTTTCATACCTGAAGTATTGTCTGGCACATTGTAGCTCTCAAAAAACACTAACTTAGATAGGCATAAGACCTTACACACTGTCAGGTTTTCAATAATCATAGTTATTACTCCCATTACTCCCATGGGAAGCTCCACTTCCCATTCAGCCCCCTGCTTATGGCCTGGGAAAGCAGTGGAGGATGGCCCAAAGCCCTGGAACCCTGCACCCTTGTGAGAGACCTAGAAGAAGTTTTTGGTTCCTAGCTTTGGATCAGCTCAGCTCACTTCCCAAATTGGCAGCCATTTGGGGAGTGAGCTAGCAAATGGAAGATCTTTCTGCCTCTCTCTCTGTAAATCTACATTTAAAAACAAACGAACAAACAGATAAATGAATCTTTAGAAAAAGAGAAAGATTACCATGTAGCCTGTTTTCTCTATTGCTGATAAAACATGATGACTTATAGTTTTTAAATAGTTTGTTATTTACATGCTCTGAGGCACACTTGAATTCTCTCCCTTCAGCTCTTTCCCTGATTCCTGAAAATTGACTCCTGTGACTGACTTTTATCAGACCCGGCTGTTGCTCTCATCTCACTGTGGGGCAAAGAACAGAAACAGAATTCTTAGCCTAATCCAATAGTAAGGATTTTCCTTTTCCTAAAGGTGATACTCAAGCTCACATCATCATGAGAATCATGCATGGTACACAAAGAGCACAGTGGCTTTGAGCAGGAATGACTCAGTGTTAAGAATTCTGTTTGTCTATTTTTCTTAACAAATCATAATTAAAGTCAAGTAGACAGTAGAGGAGGTATTGAAAGCTCTGGGATTGGTTGGGTGGTGACAATGGATTCCAACACAGAGAGAAAACCAGCAGAATCCGCCATGGTATGCTAATTATAGAAGGCCATCGTGCCTTATTATTCCCTTGGAATAAGAAAGGGAAGAGATAGCAATCCACCAAAATCCAGAAAAAATGTTCACCCTTTATCACAATTAAGAAAACCTACAGGCACTGCTGCATGAGCGTTCCACGCGACTGTGTTTCATAGTCATTTCACTGTGTCCATGAAGAGGATGACTGAGTGAAGTGCATTTTCAGGATGATCCTTTGTTTCTAAAACTGATAATTAATTGCAGCTCTAGTCAGAAACTTTTATGGGAAAGAAATGTGGTTCTCTTTGATTCTTCTGTTATTTAGGTCATTCTGCACCATGCTCAGATGTTTTTCGGGAAAGAGACTTGAGGCAAAATGAAAAAAAATTAGTAATTATAATTTTAGTAGCTCTTATTTGCTGAGCACACACTGTGTACAAACACTTGAACTACAGGAGTTACAGATGTAATCCTATTGTCAAGATTTCTTCCTCATTTTATCTACCAGAATTGTTGTGACTGCAATTTTTCCGTGTTCTCTGCCTAATTATATATTTCATATAAAGAAAATTACACAGTGTATATTTAGTACATATAGGTCATAACCTTCTCTGGAATTGCTATGGATTGAGATGATACATAGAATTTTTTAAAAAAATCTAACAGCAGAAGATGTACATTCAAAAATTTACTGTAGGGCCTGGCGCAGTAGCCTATTAGCTAAAGTCCTCACCTTGCATACACAGGGATCCTATATAGGCTCTGGTTCTAATCCTGGCAGCCCTGCTTCCCGTCCAGCTCCCTGCTTGTGACCTAGGAAAGCAATCAAAGGCGGCCCAAAGCCTTGGGACCCTATACTGCATGGGAGGCCTGGAAGAAGCTCCTGACTCCTAGCTTCAGATTGGTACAGGTTTGGCCGTTGCAGTCACTTGGGGAGTGAGTCAGCAGATGGAAGATCTTCCTCTCTGTCTCTCCTCTATTCTATATATCTGACTTTGCAATAAAAATAAATAAATCTTATAAAAAAAACTTACTGTAGCATAGCTTGTATGAGCAAATAATGCTAAATGTCTTTTCAAATCTTAAACTGATTAGAGATAGGTGTTAGGCACAGTAGTTAAGATGCCACTTGGGATTTCTGCATGCCATATTGAAGTACCCATGCGTCCTTCTCCGTCAGTGGAGACACGCGAAGGATGGTTATCATGTAGAGGCCCTAACCTGAAAAAATGTATAGTATGTTGTCCCCAAGATTTCACGCAAAGCCTAGTCCTGATCAGCAGGTGTGTGAGCAACACAATAAATCCATGAGCCAAGGAAAGACAATAGGAAGGAAAAGGTAGGGAGCCAACAGGATGGGATTTTACATGCTAGCACAGCCACCACCAACCTTTTAGTCAAACACATTGCTTCTTAATAAACTTTCTTTGTCTCAAAACATATATTTGTGAACATTGCAAACTGTACAAGTGAGTGGGAGTTCTCTGTCTTTCTGCCTCACACACACAAATGTGTGTATGTGTATAGGTATGCGGGATGGAGAATGGGAAGATGACCTTCTTGGTATATGCAGTCTTAGACAAGAGGAATAATTCATTTTAGATCTATTGCACAGTATGATGAAAATCGTTAATGATGGCATATTTTACATTTCCCTTGCTAACAAGATAAATCTCAAGTATACTTGACATAAAGAAAGTATTTGAAATTATGGATATATTAATGTGCTCAATTATACCCCATTGCATTAATAAATCATAACATCACTTTGTTCTCCGTAAATATATAAAACACAAATTATCAACTCCAGCTTACATACATTTGTGTTCTTTTTTAGAGAAAAGGTTTATCTTTAAATATTTTAATTGATTGACTTTGGAAAGCAGAGATCAAGAGAGAGAGACAGAGAGTGAAAGAAATTCTACATTCCACAAATGCCTGCAACAGAAGAGGCTGCACAAATTTAAAGCCAGGAACCCAGAACATCATTCAGGTCTCTCAAATGTGCATCAGGGAGACAAGTGCTTAAACCTGCTACTCCAGGATGTACATTAGGAAGCTGAATCAGGAGCAAAGTGGGCATTCAAACCTAGGCACTCTGAAATGGGATCCAGATGTTTCATTAATGTCTTTTTTTTTTTTTTCAAGATTTATTTTATTTTTATTACAAAGTCAGATATACTGAGAGGAGGAGAGATAGAGACGAGGTGGAGCTGCCGGGATTAGAACCAGCGGCCATATGGGATCAAGGTGAGGACCTTAGCCACTAGGCCACGTTGCCGAGCCCTCATTAATGTCTTAACTGTCAGGCAAAAATACCTGTCCCAAAAAAATATTTGTGTTCTTAAAACTCATTTGACCACATCTTGCCTTGTTGTGCAATGTGATTTTTTTCTTTGTGATTTTTTTACTTCTCCAGTAAAAATTGGATCTAATATTCTTTCCCTCATATTTCACCTCTACCATCTTCCAGACCTCCCCATAACTTTTTATTTGAAATGACCACAAAAAGAGAAAAGCGAAGTAATTATCACACACTAATTAAGATGTGAGCATGATACAATTTCCATGATAGAATTTACTACATTTCTGACTACATGAAATATAGAGAAATCAACTCTTTTTCTAGTTATTTGTCACTGTGAAAGGTGTGGTCCTCATTTCCATGCCTGTTTTGGGAAGCAGAAGAAGAGAATAGAAAGCTTATAAATTTGAATTATTCCTTCCTTATGTTAATATTTGTCCTTAATTAGCACAACTCTCTGTGCATCAGTTTAATCATTTCTAAAGAAAATATTAATCTGTAAGAAAAATATTAAACATGTGTGGACACTTGTTTACTAACTTTCTACCAAAGCTTTGTCAGCAATAATGCAAAGAAGGGTATGATTTCTTAGTTTCTATACTGCAATGACAGATGAGAGAAAGCTTTGTATACTCTTTGAAAATATTTCTTTTCAGGACAAGCATTTGATCTAGCTCTTAAAATTTAAAGGTATGCCTCACAGATGAATGGTGTTTTTTTTTTCTTAAGATTTATTTATCTTTAATGCAAAGTCAGATTTATAGAGAGAAGGAGAGACAGAAAGAGCTTCCATCTACTAATTCACCCTCCATGTAGCCACACGGCCAGAGTGTGGGAGACCCAGAGTAAGTTCCTGGCTTCTGGCTTCAGACTGGCTCAGCTCCAGCCGTGGCAGTCACTTGGGGGGTGAATCAATGATCGGAAGATCTTCCTCTTTGTCTTTCCACCTCTCTATATATCTGATTTTGCAATAAAAATAGATAAATCTTTAAAAAAAAAAAAAGGTTCTTCACTCCGATCAGCTGGTGGTTGTAACCCCTGCGTTGGATCTATTCTGAGCCCCGACCTCCATTGGAACCAATGAGTATTGCAGCTCTCCCCGGCTCTGCCCATCACACACTCGTCCCTCACCTAAACCAGTGGGAGGTGTGCTGGTTGGGTGCTTGTGTCATGTAATACAATGTAATTAATGAATAATAAAAAAAAGAATAAAGGAAAAAAAAAGGTTCTGTTGAACTTAGAGACACCTGGCTTCAAACTTATACGGGGTGAAGGCGGGGAGGAACTCAGAATCAGAAGGCATACCACCTGCTGATTCTTCATTGTGTATTGTGTAACTTGGAATCACAAACAATATGCATGCAAAATGAGAAGGCATAGAAGAGACAAGTTTAATCAAGTTTACGGAGTTTTTGAGACTTGTAACCATAGAGCAAGCACAGGTGAAGAAATCTTCAGTTATCAGGCTACTGTATGCCAAGTCCTGCCTCATGAGAAACACAAGTTGATAGGATTGCTTTATTCAGCTCTCGTATGAGAGGGCAAAAGTACCATGAACTGTTCTTTGCTTGTTCAGTAGTTTCATTTATGGAAAACTATCTCCGATAATTAATTTGGTGGCTGTATCAGAAAGTATGTACAGAGAACAGTAACATATTGGGGATGAGGATGTCATGATACCAACTGTTGGCTGCTTTTTGTTGAGAATAGGGAAAACAAATGAACAAACATCGATGTACCAAGCTGAGGGTGAGGAGTGTTTTCTTTTAAAGGATCTTCTTTGGCATCAGAGTATTTTTTCTCTAGACAAAGGGTCGGCAAATATCTCGTAAAAGGATCAGATTCATGGACTGTATTTTCTTCTTCATAACTGTTCAACAATTGTGTTACAATATGAAGGCATCCATAGACATTTTATATGAGATTGATAGCCTTCCAAAAAACTTTATTTATAAAAGTAGTTTTGGGTCAGACTTGGCCCTTGGGCCATAGTTTGATAGATGCAAACTACTTTTGTTGCCAGATGACATCATATTCTGCTTATGTACCAAGATTTTCATGTTTCTCAGTAAAATGGGTATGTGCTGTGTATTTTGGATCCATGGCTTAATCTAGGAAATAGTTCAATCAAGAAGATATCCTAGTCAGATTATATCTTCCTTTCTAATCCAACATTTTTCCCCCTTGGGTGATTTTCAGAATGTTGCTATAAATTGCCTAATTCAACTTGTATCTCTAGTTTTATTCCATCTCTCAACAAATTCTCTGACCACCTATAAACCTTTATCCTACACAGTCAGAAATGTTCCTGGTTCTTTTTTAAACACACTGGAAAGCAAATGTACTTAACAATCTCTGTTATTGACATGCACTACTGAGTGTCTTGGTATTCACAGATGTTCATTAAACATTAGATGAATAAAAAGGCTAACAGAGGAAGGAAAGAAAGGGAGGTGAAGGGAAACTGGTTGTTAAGAATCACTGAGTCACTGTATTTACTAGGTCGTTGTATGTGGTTCTTTTGGAAGCATATTTATAGTCACATGTTTTGTTTAAAAGATTCATCAGTGAGGGAAGAGTAAGTCCTTCATTCATTTATTCAACAAATATCTCCAAAGGAACATCTGTGTGCCAAGACTTTGGTGTTACAGTAATGAATGAGTTTACTTTCCATTGGCAGGGGCAGGTAGTAAATAAGCAAGTCAGTATGTAAGCTGATTCCCTGCGTGTGGCCCCTGGGCACCTTCTGCAGTCCTCAGCACTTACTGTTGGCTTGCTCTCAGCATGTACCTGTTGAAGGAAATTCAAAGTCTGGGAGGCTGCCACTGTACCTCAGTTTCCCACTTGCAAGAAAGATCAGCACAGTGGTCACAGGCTAAAGTTAGGAGCAGAGAAGCAATGAGACCTGGGATGTATCTTCAATACCGTGAGAAGCTCTCTTGATCTGCTTGATCTGGAAATGAATGACTTGAGACTTGGGGGATTGATTCTGCTTTTGGTTTCCCAGGCTGATAGCTGGGAAGGAGCTATGAAATGTTGGTAGCAGCTTTAAGAGCTGGAGCCAGTAGGCTGCCCATGACAACTTGAAGCTGTGCCATCTCAATACCATTATCAATAACAGCATGAGATGTGGTAGATGCCTGTGGCAATGGCAGTCTTGGAATGTCTGTTTTTTCTCTCTCTGAACCCATGTTATACTCCCAGAGCCTCGGCCCCTGAAGGAATAAACAAAAAGGAGGATTGGCAGTCAACACTGAGAAAAACAATCTAGGACGATTGCTGCTGCAATAGCTGGACCAGCCACTACTTGTCCAGACAAAGTCTGTCTCCACAGCAGTGTTTCCAAGGAAAGCTAACAGTGTCAGGAATCAGGCAAAGGAGATCTAAGGAACTGACTTCATCCTGACCGCTTCACGGGACACAGGCAGGGGCAGTAGGCCTGCATTCTAGGGGAGCTGAGCTCCTTCTAGTTCCACTCTTTTAGGAATACATCCTAAATGTCAGATATTTGTGAGCTAATACATGACCACCAAAAAGTGGCTGCTCATAGACATATCCTGCCTTTATACACAGCTCTGTACTTTTTAGAACAGACTCAGTAAAACTTTTAAATATTGTCTTTTGTTGGCTTACTGTGTGCCAAGTAATGTGCTAAACAGTTTGTGTATTTAGTCCACTTCATTGCCCTGTAAGAGATAGCTGTCCTTAAGCCCATTTATCAGATGAGGAACTTAAGATTCTAGAAAATGAAGTAAAATTGTCACAGATCACAGAGTAGGGATAGAATTTCAACCATGCCAGCTGATTTCATTAATTGAGACTAACTTGTCTGTCAGCATTTTACTTAATCATCACCACACACTGTGTTATGAATAGATGGGGTATACATTCTTAACTTTGTGGTCAATAACTATCCTGTCTGATAAATTAACCACTAGCTATGTCTGTCTATTCAAATTTAGCTTAAATTTGAATAAGATATTAAAATAAATGTCTGTTACGAACCACTTTTCAGGTGCACAATAGCTCCCTGCCCTGAGGGAGCACAAATAGCATTTCTCTCAATGTAGAAAGTTCTAGTAAATAACACTGACCTAGAACCCTAAGTTCAGTCAAACAGGTTTTTTGCTTTTAAACGACTAGTTTTCTTGAAGTCAAAATTACTGAGAAAGAAAGGGAGAGACAGAGATCTTCCATTCACAATTTCATTCCCCAAATGGCTGCATTGGCCAGAGCTGAGCTGATCCAAATCTGAGAGACAGGAGCTTCTTCTGGGTCTCACACGTTGATGCATGGTCCTAAGGACTTGGGTCATTCTCCACTGCTTTCCCAGGCCATTAACAGGGAATTGATCAAAAGTGGAGCAGCCGGTACAGCACCCACTAGCGAATGCCGAGTCGAGGTGGGTCATGCCAGACTGGGGCACAGCACCCAACCAACACATGTAGGAACCAGGGATGGAGGGGGCAAAGCTGGTAGGGGGAATGTGGAGGGCTGTCCTGCTGAACTGCCACTCCCACGGGAGAGTTGAGTTGGGATGGAGGCAGACCACACCAGGCAGGGCTACAACACCTGTGGGCCTCATGTGAGTTATATCAGGGAAAAGCCAGACTGGGCTGACTGTTCCTACTGGTGCAAGCATAAATCAGAGTGGGTGAGGGTTGGTTGGGCTTTGCCGCAACATCAGCTGGCAGATGCTGGCACTGGGGCTAATTCTGTCAAGCCAAACTGCAGAACCACCTGGAGTGCATGATCCAGGCCCAATAGGGAAATAGTGGGCATCTCCCTCTTGGGTTACCACTCCCATTGAAGAGCATGAAAACCAGGAGTGGGGCAGGCATGGCTAGACAAGAGAGTGGCATCTGTTGGCAGGTATGTGGACTGGATAGTGGGCTGCTTGGGTTGAACTAGGCTTCAATGCCCATTGACACGTAGGAGAGCTGAATGAGATGTGGGACAGACGGGACCAGTTGGCTTTACATATTGGCAAGCATGGGAACCAAGGAGAGGACCAGGCCTAGTGGGGGTTATTGTGGGTCACTCCAACTAGGCTGCGTCTCCCACTGGATTCCGTGAAGGCCAAGTGTGTGGTGGACAGAATCAGTCTGAACTGCAACACCCATTGGTTGATGTAGAAGACAGGGCTGGAAACAGAACTGACCCAGCAACTGCAACCACCAGCATGTGCATAAGCTGATTGGGGCAACGATCTGTGCCAGACCCTGTACTGGCATGCACACACAAGAATCTGGTCTCGGATCACCTCAGATGAATTTTCTTTGGGGATCCCTCCAACTGAATGCTGATCTCAGAACCCCATCCATGAAGAGAACTGCAGGTTCCATGGTCTGACCATGGAGTGCATGTGTCAAAGTTGAGCCTCCTTAGAGGCTCAGACGGAACAGTGATCAGCATATCCAGGTGCACATGAGGATATGGCAGTCCATTTGAGCCTCCTTAGAACACATGGTACCACAACAGAGGAGAGAGAACAGAACAAATCGATCATCTATCCCAGTCATGTGTTGGCAGTGAAAATCTGGGCAGAGATTCTAAGGTGGACTATGTCAACCAGTGGAGTCTGGAGAGATTTCATTGTGCTTGGAATGGCAAGATTGGCAGTAATTCAGAACTGTTGAACTATTGAAGCCACTTGAGCAGTGCCTTTGGAACATGCCCCATATCGGGGTCCCTGGGATAGGTGGGAGGTTGGGTGTGGCTTCCCCCTCTATCTCCCCGGTTACCCCAGATACAGAAAAAAAAATGAAAAGAGAATTGGAAACAATGGTCTTACCCACTATGTAAAGATTATCAAAGTAAAATAATATATTTTTTAAAAAGTGGAGCAGCTGGGACACCAGTCAATGCCCATATACGATGTCAGCACCACAGGTGGAGGGTTAGTCTGACATATCACCAAGCCTGGTCCCAATCCAACAGTTTCTGAGAGCTCTCTGCCAGGACCACCTCTGCTAGAAGGAGAATATTGAAGACCATTTCATTTTCTTTAGTAGTTTACAAATCTTGGGATAAATGACTGATTAAGGAGCTTGTTGAAGGTACAGACAGGAATCATAGTCATGCTAACCTCCGTTCCCTCCATCATGTTGATTTCCAGGCCTCCTAAGTAGAGTGGAAAAGAAATGACTCATTATCTCCACACTGAGTCTTTCTAGAAGTGCAATTGCACCACAGTTTAGGTCTGTGTTTAGTTCAGGTGTTCTCTGAGAAAGTTTGTGTACAAGATAGAAATGAAAAGAGGAAGAAGTTTGTGTTGAGAAGAGCACATTGAGATGGACCCATGGAGGGAGTACACACCAGCGGTTGATGAAGAGCATATTTGTGTGACCAGGAAGTTTCTGGGAACATAAATCCAGCTCATCTTTCCTTCATGGATCCAACCTCTAAGAAGAGCAAATACTCTGGAAAAAATAAATCAGAAGCATGTAACCTTCCCTGAAAACAAACATTTATGAAACTAAGCATAATGCTGTAGTAATGACAGTTCAGAGGGTAGTGTTAACAGCAGAAATCCTTAATTCACATACCAACTACAGCTACTTTTATTGAAACAAGTTTAGGCAAAATTATTCAATTTTTTTTGCTTCAGTTTCTCCATCCTTAACTTAAAAAATTATAATAGCTCTTATATTTTGTGTTTCTTTTGGAAATTGAATTAGGGATTTGTGTGAACTTCAAAGCACCCACATATGGCAGGCATGTGGGAAGCAGTCTGTAAGTGGTATCTTAGGGTAGCTAAGAATTATTTTATCTGTGTGTAACAACAAATTTGGATTTTATAAACCATTAAATGTGATGTTCATTTTATATTTCTCTTTACTGTAGAACACTGTGATATCAAGTAGATTGTAAATAAGTGGACTGTAGCTGATTATTGAGTTGATATGGTTTATTTATAGTTTAGTAAAAAATTTTAACCTAAGTGAAGGTACAAAATGTAGTAAATCATAAAGGCTCAAGCATGGAAAAAAATTCATTTACACATCAAAGCTTATTTTGTGTTCTCCTAGGTATCAAGCAAGAGCCTGAAGAGTCTGAAGTTTAGTAAGAAGGAAGAGTTAAGAACTGACACATGGTGGCAGGAACTTGGCATAATGGTTACTATGTTAGCTTGGATGCCTAAATCCTACTTCATGTTTCAGATCGTCTTCCATTTCCACCTTTGTGTTTATAAAGACTCTGGATACAGTAACATTGGCTTAAGTACCTGAATCCCTGCTACTCACATGGGAGATCTGGTTTGAATTCCTACCTCTCAACTTTGGCCTGGCCCAATCCTGGCTATGATGAACATTTGGGTAGTAAAGCAGTGAATTGGAGCACTAATTTCACTCTTCCTCTCTCAAGTAATTTTTTTTAACATATATATATGTTTTTGGAAAGGCAGATTTACAGAGAGAAGAAGAGACAAAGAGAGATCTTCCATCTGCTGGATCACTCCCTTAGCAGCCGCAATGGCTAGATCCAAAATCAGGAACCAGGAGCTTCTTCTGGTCCCCCACATGGGTGCAGAGTCCCAAGGCTTTGGGCCATCCTCCTATTCTTTCCCAGGCCACAAACACAGAGCTGGTTGGAAAGTGAAGCAGCCAGGACATGCATGAATTGGCACACATCATGGGCTCTCAACACATGCAGGACATGGGTTTAGCCACTGAGTCGTTGCACTGGGCCCTCAATTTTTAACAAAATATTGAAATGAACACATGTGTTCACACAAGTAATAGGCCACAAAAAATGTTTAAAAGTTCTTTAAGATCTCAAAGCAAAGTCAACTCATATTTCAATGTTTAGATACGGAAATTTAGATGAAAGAATGAACTTCCAACCTGTGACAGAAAACCAAACATGCAACTGTAAGAACAAAAGCATTGCTAGACACAGAATATGAGCAAAGATTTTCTCAGTTGCTTCAGTCTGAATGAATAAGATACTGGATAGAAACAGAAACAAGTCAGACATAGGGCTGAAATGACAGGTCAAGTAATGGTTATAGAGATCTTAATGTAGAGTTGAAAGATTTGTGCTTGATTTTGTAAGACAATGGTTGAGGATACTTTGGAAAGATTAACTTTTCTCATTGGGAGCCTCGGAGAAACTGAAAGGAAAATACTTAAGATACTTTCATAGTCTTCCGGCTGAGATGACGTGTCATGGAGAGTGTACAACTGGTGAAGACAGGAGAAACACAAGTAGACACTTGAAAGTATGAGCAACAGACTTGATGTTGGTTAGTCAACATGTGTTGGTTGCTCTGCAAGTTTGAGTGGTGTGGGTCAGCATTGTTCTTACGTAGATACAGAAGTCAACAGAATGGGAGCAGGAATCCTTTGGAAGGGAAGGACTTATATTTTAAGATTTATTTATTTGAGAGACAGAGACAGAATGAGTGAGGGAGGGAAGAGCAGAGAAGGATAGAGAGAGCGAGAAAGAGAGAAGAGACTGGTCTTCCATCTGTTGACTCAACCCACAAATGTCTGCAGTAGTTGATGTTGGGGAGCCCCAACCACAAGCCAAAAACTCTATGTATGTCTCCTTTGTGATATGGGGCTCCAAATATTTGGATAATCTTCTGCTACTATTCCTAGGCCATTAATAGGGAGCTGAATCAAAAGCAGAACAGTCAAGACTCAAACTGATACTCAATACAAGATGCTGGTACAATAGATAGTGGCTTAATATACCACAATTCCAGCCCTTGGAAGATTTTGAGTTCAGATAGAGCTATATTTTGACTTCAGATAGAGCCATGGGCCTGATTCAGTTATTAATATTAGTGTCCATTTAGCATCCAAGCCAGATGTCATCACAGATGTCTTCCATTTCCCTATTTCTTAACTATTATATTAGTTCAATCTTACCACATAAGAAATTACCCCAAACCTTGGCAGCATAGAACAATGGTCACTTATTGTTTTGCACAGTTTCTGTGGAGCAGGAATCCAGTAGTTATTTAGCAGTGGTTCTGGCTCAGGGCCTGTCATGAGGTTGCACTCAAGTTATCAGCCACAGGTGCAGTCATCTCAAGGCTCCAGTGAAACTGAAGCATCCCCTTCCCCACTCGCACACGTTTGATTGCAAGCCTTATTTTCCTTGCTAGCTTTTGCTAGAGGCTTCAGCTCTGTACCACATGAGCCTCTCCATAGGGAAGCTCACAGGTTGGTTTTGCCTAGAGGAAGTGATCCGAGAGAAATAACACTAGGTAGAAGGCTAGTCTTTTTTAACCTAACCTTGGATGTGACCTGTCACATATTCTCCCATGTACATATGTTCAGAAGCACAGCCCCCGGTACAGTGTGAGAGAAAATTACAGAAATCTGTACACATATGGAATAGACATCATTGAGGGCCATCTTGAAAATCACTATCACAGCTATTAAGTTCTAGTATTAGTTCTCTTGTCAATAGTGCGCTGTTCTCCATCTTACCCCCACTTCTCTCACGCAGTGCCTTTAACTCATATTCTTATTGATGTTTTAGTCTAATTAGACTGTTTTCAGCTTTCTACCTATAAACTCATCCTTTTTAACACTTCAAGTAAAATCTCTAAAAATTGAATGCTCCTGTTGCTTCTGCATGTCTCCTGCACCTGCAGCCTGAAGTCTGTTTTCATATGGTGTAGATCAAGCTCCTTAGCATGGTTACAGGTCTCTGTGTGTCCCCACCTACTGCTCCAATCTGATTCTCTAATGGCTTCTACTTTGAACCTCACACTCAAATGTTAAAGTCAGAACTCTGTATTTCCAGCATTACTGTCCATTCCACCTATCCATGTGTTTGCTATGGTTTTCCTTCTACCCACCATACCCTTCCTCATCTGTCCTCTACCATTTCCTGGCAGGGTTGTGATCCACAACATGAACTCTGAGTCCCACCCCATACCTACTGTATGACATGGACAGTTAGTTAAATTTAATATTAGACACTGATCAAAACATTTATGTGCATATATCAGTTTCTGTGCATGTAATCATCAACAGACCTTGACATCAGTTAGCCAACAGGCATTGGTGGCTCTCAAGTTTAAGTGTGGGTCAGCAGTGTAACAGCAGTGCCCTTAATTGTGTGTAGAAATCAAGAAAATGGAAGCAGGGGTCCTCTAACAGGAAGGGCTTTTCTCTTATACGATTTATTTTGTTTATTTGAATGGCAGAGTGACAGAGAGACCTAAACGTAGGTGAATGTTACTGTCATCTTATACAAATAAGAAAATTAAGGCACATGGAGGGAAGGTCATAAAGGTGTTCGCAATTGTCATTATTCTTCGAAGTAGGTTTGGCTATGATCTTCTCTGTCAAAGTCCATCCTTCTAAACTTCTAAGGCATGCACCCTTCTCCATGCTTCTCAGAGCACTCTGGGTATAATCCTGGCTTGGTAGTTACTGTAATGTTTTGGGATGACCTGTTTTTGAGTGTGTCTTTTAAACAATAGCTTCTTTGAGCACAGGATCCATGTCTCAGCATTCTGTGCCAGTTCAGTGCCCAGTAGAGTCTCCGTCAGTGCATGTTGGCTGAGTTGAACTGTGTTTGCAGTACCTGTTGAAAATCCCAATGACACTGTACGCATTGCCAAATAAAGGAAAAGAAAGAAGGGCAGCTGAGTGCAGAAAGAAAACAGAGAAATTGTGGAAATATCTGCTTTGTTTTAGGGTGAAATTTAACATTGTCCTTACTAAAACTAAAATAGTAACTATAAAATATGTGTCTGGAAAACCTACCTGGAAGAGGTATGTATCCATCTAGGAGATGGAGTCCTATCCATCTAGGAGATGAATTCAAACTGGAAATGTGTATGGAACTGTAAGTGTGGTTCTTTGCCTGTTCCTTTCCCTAAGGAAAAAAATGGACATATACATTTATAGGCGCCAGGAAAGCGAACAGAATAATTGTGTCTCCGTTGCTCATGCCCTCGAGATTCTTCCTTCTTTCCTCTTTGGGAGCCGTGACCCTGTCGTGCTGTTGTCAGCAAGCAAGCTAATGTGTGGCACAAGGAGAGTTATCACATGTAAACAAAAGAAATGGAGGAATTTAAGAAAAGTAATAAACTTGTCGTACAGTGGAGGTTTTTTTTTTTTTTTGCAAGCTGTCTGTAAGAGAAAATTATCAAAATAGTCATCCAACTATTGAGAGCCTTACAAAAAGTGACTTTGAGTTCTTTACAAATGGTGACTTTTGGCCCAAGAGACCCATTCAAGCCATAACCAGAAATAAGATGGGAATTAAAGTTGTTTATCTTTAGTGAGCTAATCTCTGAATAGGTTTACATCACAGATGGTCTTTGAGCTTCATTGTGTGCTAAAATCTGTGTTTTTTTTTTTAAATAAATCTCTGGAATTAGTTCTGCCAGGTGTTTCTTAAAAATAGTTTCCACATGACAACAGCTCCTGTCAATATCCTATAAAGAATGAAACTTTTAAATAAAAAATTTTAAAAAGAGAACCATGTCCAGCCCCGACTTTGTCCAGGGACCCCTTCAGTTTCCTGTCTCCAGTGATATCATTTTCAACATTTGCTTTCTGCAAAGGGCTTATGTGTGCTATACAGCTCTGTGATGTGTCCTGGCATGTTACTGTGGAAATATTAAATCATTCCATATGCAGGTTTGCCTTTCCAGGTAGATTTTAGAATTTCCTTGAGAACTATGATTGTGTCCCCTTCGCCTCTGTGTGTCTTTTCCTCTCTTCTCCCCAGAAATTCTTCAAGAGAGTATTCGCAAAGCAATTATTCAGTAATTCTTGACTGGGTTTCTAATTTTAAAACACAAACTGACAATTTGTTGATCAGCAGGTGTCATACATAAAGAAAGAGACTTTTTAATGCATTCTCTCTAATCTTAACAATAGCCCCGTGTCTGTTATGATTTTCCAATTATGGAAATGGAGGCTTAGCAAGAAAAATTGACTTTCGCAAAGTTACAGTTAATAAACTCTAAGTTAACAAACTGGAAGTCAAATCTGTTATGTCTGACTGCAGAACCTTTGTATGTCTATGTATGCTGCCTGATGTAACACTGGCCATCTTTGTAACTGTCAACTTCTCTAGACTCATTGCTTTCCAGACAGAAAGGGAAATATGTTCTTTAGGCCCACGAATATGACATTTCTGACAACAGAGACTAGGTAAGATACTTGTTGGAAAGCCTAAGTGAATATTCTTCCCTAATCTTCATTTTTGTTTTTGTTCCTTTAAAATTGTGTAGATGCCTTCTTGTTGTATCCAGACTGCATGGAAGTCTGTAAACTCGTTCTTTACCTACTCACTCACCACTCAAAGTGTGGACTTCAGAAAAGGAATATCAACATCATCTGGAATTCTGAAAAGATGCAGTCTCTGGTGCTGCCTCAGACTTCCTGAATCACAGTTGACATTTCAACACCATGCTCAGTTGCTTTATGTGTGCAAGGGGTATCCTGGCCTATTTCCACTTGTTGCATAAAGTGGACCTTCTCTGTCCTGCAACTGTTGGCAAATAAGTCAAGATGAGTCAGTAGATCTGATTCAAGTGAATCTAAGCAATCTGACCACTTAAATCCAGGAGGTAGTGTTGATTTCTACCATGAATGCACAACCACTGCCACCAGGTGTTCTGATTTCATGTCTCAACATCAAGTTTTCAAGTTGTTGAAAATTCTCCAGAAATGGAGCCAGGTATTAGTATTAAAATTAAAACCTTTACTGTGGGTAGTTTTAAAACCCATTGTGCTTTCTACAGCATGTCTCTAATACTCATCTTTTTGATATCTAAAGTTCATCTGCTAAATTCATGTGACATTTTAATCTAGCCTAATGTCAAAACATAGTAACTTTGTTAAAGGAGAGGTGAGTTTAGGATTACAACCCCTTTTAAGATCTGCATTAAGAAATGTTTATACCACCCATCTCTGGCTGTGCCAAGTTTTCTTGTAGTTGTGGGCACTAGGATAGAATAACCTCATTATTTCTCTGTCTAACCTCTCTACAGCTATAAAGTGCAAGCAAGCTTTGTACTCATACTGGTTGGAATGCAATGTTCTCTGGAAAAGTAAGACTGGCAATTATTCTGCAAAGACTTAACATGTTTACGTCACAAGTTAGACCCTGCTTCTTTAAAAAAATTTTAAAATATATTTTCCCATGTTTGCATTCAAGTACGTACTGAGTCATGTGGCAGGTACGAAATACATCAGGCATGAGTAATTGCTCTCAAGCAGAATATATTCTGGCTAGAGAAATAAGACTGTACAAGGGAAAGCATAGAATGGAGTATAAATTAATCTGCACAATTAATGGATTCCTGAGTTATGATGATTTACCAAAAATAGCAGCATCTTTAGGGAAATGAGAGAGAATGACCATGATCTTAGAATGCCTCATAGCAGAGGAAATTCTTGAAAATTAGGTAGGCAAAGAATGAGGAATGATTATATTCAAAGGAAAATAATCTTAGCAAAAGGTGTAAGAAGGAATAAGCATGAAACCTCTTCAGTGACCCTGATGTGAACTAGTACCTCCAGTACCACTGTGCATTTTTTCAGCTCAAAAGAACGACGCAAAGCTGCATTTAGTCAACACATTTCTCTAGATATTAAGTGATCATTTATAATTGTATAATATTATTATTTGTAATTATGTATGGGTACCTCAAAGTTCATGGAAAATGAAATAAAAAATAAGACTTTTATTGCAAAAAATTTGAAATCCATATTACAAGGGATTTTCAAAAGATTATGGAAACTGTGCAGTATACAAAAGCTGTATATGGATCTCAACATTTGTGCTAAAGTAAATATCTTTTAATTAATGTCATATGGACATAGTATTAATGTAAAGACAGTTCCTGAGTTATGCCGATTCAACTGAGCAGTTTTTCATTCTGCCATGTTGCAAAGCATAGCCTAAACCATTATTTTTCACTCTTAGTACAGTATACAATAAATTTCATGAGGCATATAACACTTATTATAGAATAGGTCTTTTTTCTTTCATTTTGCCCAAGAGCAGCCTATGCTCTTCTTGCTATGTTTAAGAGAGGCTAGGCTAGACTATGGTGTTACATAGCATAGTAATATTTGATTCATATTTGACTTAGCTTACCTTTCACTTACAGTGTGTTTATAGGGACATAACAGCATCATAAATTGAGAAGCATCATGTAATAGATGATGATCAAATGTTACACATTTGTGTTAGCTAGTATGTAAATAATTATAAAATAATAGTATTTTGGTCCTCCACATCCATTGTGACTGAGTTCTGCAGATTTATTATACACAGCAAGTTTGCGGTAATATTTTTATCTCATTCATTGATAAGGGAGAAAGCTTAGGTTTGGAACTTTAGTAAAGACACCTGCAAATTAACTTGCTCATACAGGTATCCCAAATGTGAAAGCAAAATTCACATTATGAACACTATGCCATGCTCTCTGGATAGTCTACATATGACAGTGCCTTGGACATTCTGTACTGAGGTAAAGCATAGCATTCATTAGGGTGTTAAGATAGGAAAAAATTACTCATTTAATTTCCATTCTTTCTGGAAAAAGAATGTGTAAGATATAACGCTGAAACTCTTGAGCAAGATCAAGTGACAAAATTCTCTTTTTCAAGTCCCTTAAGTGCATAAAAAAGGCATGCAGGTAAGATTAGTTTGGGTACAACTTCATAGAACCGATCATTCTGAGAAGATTAATAGATCTGCTATTCTAGGCCAAATTTTCACTTAATTATTTCCATAATTATATGGCTATAAATTGCCCAATCATCACTTCTGAAGATGGGTATGAATGCAAGGTCCCAGTTGAGAAAGACCAGGAAAAAGCATCCATTGAATTTTGTACATGATTCTTGGATATATGTTTCAGTCCCTTTCACTCACTTTTTTTGGAGCTTTTATGAGTCAGTTTATGAAAAATAGCTTAAAAATATGTAAAGAGTCACACATTGAACTCTGTCTAAAAAGTGAAGTTACCACAGATAGTCATGGGACATAGTTCATTTAAGTAAAGGACAAGTTACTCAAAGTGTGACCCTAACAAGCAGCAGCAGCAGAGGGACCATCTTGGAAATGATTGGAATTGCAGAATTCGGGCCTCCGCACTCCAATGAACTGAGTTGATCTTTGGGCTAATGGATCTATACTTTTACAAGATTTCCAGGTTTAGGAAACACCAAACCTTATCTATCTCCTCTCTAAAAAGGAAAAAGGATAGTAATACTATCTTCCTTACAGGATCTCTGTGAAAGTTGAGATACACCCAACATGCTTTGTGTGGTGTCTAAGACAGTAATGCTTAATAAATAATATCCTCATGACTTTTTTTCATGTTTGATAAAGAAAGGCTAAGAAACATGTATATGTGGGCCCCAGCGTGCTAGCCTATTGGCTAAAGTCCTTGCCTTACAGGTACTGGGAACTCATATGGCTACGAGCTTGTATCCCAGTGGCTCCATGTCCCATCCAGCTCCCTGCTTGTGGCCTGGAATAGCAGTAGACAATAGCCCAAAGCTTTGACACCTTGTACCCACATGGGAGACCTGGAAGAAGCTCCTGGCTCCAGGCTTTGGATCAACTTAGCTCTAGCCATTACAGTCACTTGGTGAGTGAACCCATGGATAGAAATCTTTGTCTCTGCTTCTCTCTGTAAATCTGACTTTCCAATTTAAAAAATCGAATAAATCTTTAGGAAAAAAAAAAGAAAAAAGAAGCATGTATGTGTTTGGTGCAGTGATTAAAACAGCATTTTCAGTAGCCTTGCTGTCAGGATGCCTGGATTTGAGTCACGTCTCTGCTTCCTATCCCCACTTTGTGCTAATGCACACCTTGGGATATGATGAGTGATGCTCACATACTTGGGTTCTTGCTACCCACATGGATTGAGTTCTGAACTCCTGGCTTCAGCCTGACCTAACCCCAGCTGCTGTGTGTTTCTGCCTTGCAAATAAAATAGTGTTTTTTGTACAAAGGAAAAGTAAGCAACCAAAACTCTAAATTCTGTGTTTCTTAGGTTTCAGCAGAAATCAGTTCTTATAATGAATGACCAAGACTTGCCCAACATACACCTTATTCTACTATGAACACCTGAATTGTATGAACAGTTTTCTTTTGTGGTCTTTCATGGGCTCCTGCTTGGAAACCACAGAGATCTATGGCTGAATGTTGTACAGTCACTCCAGAGGTTTTGCAGAGCAGCTGTAATAGATGTGTGTGTCAGATTGCAAAACACCCCTGACTGGCGGCAGTGAAAGTCCTACTCAGAAAACTGTCTCCAGATTTCACATTGGAGAACACAAACACTTGAGAAGTGCAGTGCTTCTTCCCAGGGAGACATGCTGTTCGCTCAGCTTCCTGTGAGGTGCCCATATGCACTGTGGGATAAATAGAATCCTGTTAAATCCTGTGGCCACTTCCAGATCATAGGAGCCCATTCTGATTTCCCTACAACTTTGGGTTAGTGTTTGTTTATATGAGTTTGGATATCTCTTGTTAACTTTTTGCTTCTCATTTGCTGTTTCCCTTTTGGATAGAGGTCAGCAAACTTCTGTAAAGGGCTAAATATAAATATGTTAGTCTCTGGGAGAAACTCCTCAACTCTGCTGTTGTGGCCTAAAAGCAGTTAGAGACACAATATAAACAAAAGGACAGTGCTGTATCCCAATAAAACTTTATTTACAAAAATAGGTGTCAGGCCAGACTTGGCCCATAAGCTGTAGTGTGCTAACCCCTGACTTCAAATCTCAAAACATCCAATAAAAAGTCTGAATGAGTAGGCAGCAAAAATGAGTCAGTGTCCATAGGTTAACTTCCAACTTAGAAGAGCTCTTGGCCTGAGCCGGGAATAATGGTATAATGGAGAGTAAACAATACTGACCCTTGTTGTAAACAAACAAGACCCATCCTGCAACTGATTTGCTCCTACCTGGCCCCCCCAAAAATTCTTCTCTAAGTTAACAACTTTCAAAAAAAGATACCATCTCTTTGAGAGCAAGCTAAGCAAATTGCAAATCTATTGGAAAAGGAGGGTTTTTCTAAGTGGTAAAAAGGAAAGAAAGAGACTACTCAGATACCATTGGTATTAGAAGCTAGGGTTCAGACCTAAGCCCTGACAGTTCAGAGTGAATGCCATCGTCTTCCTTGCTTAGAACAGTTCTCTGTATATGACTCTTGAGATTTAGAAACTATTGAACTGGCCCCTTTGTAAAGAAATAACCCAAGGGCATGGATATAATAACAAACACCTCTATACCCATGGCCTAGGAAATCTTACATCATGATAAGGACCTCTGTACAGGACTGCTGCACAAGAAACTAGTTGATGAATACTCTAACCTGGCTAAGGTTTGCATTTGCAGGACTTTTGCAATATCATGTGTGATTTGAGATTATCCTGTGATATTTAGTCATCCCAAAGTTAGATTTTGTTTGGTTCCAGGCTATCCATTTATAACACACAATACTGGTTACTCATCAAATAACCAATATAATTCCTCATGTTTTTCATAGAAAAACCACTAATTCTGGGTAGATTTTACATGTAATAAGGAAAATCTTAATTGGTTTAATTTAGCCATGTTTATCTCATTATTTATGCCAGTAATTGGTTTATGAGTGGCTATTATATAACCCAGTACTTCACGGTTAAAATATATATATATTTGAAGAGGAATCTGTTGTATCTTTGAAAGAGAGGCAAGACTGGCATTGTGGCATATCAGGTGAAGCTTCCACCTGTGACAACTGGCATCCACTGTGCCAGTCCTAACTGCTCCAGTTCTAATCCAGCTTCCTGTTAATGTGCCTGGGAAAGCAACAGAAGATGGCTCAAATGCTTGAGCCTCTGCACCCACATGGGAGGACCAGAAGAAGCTCTGGGCCTTGCAACCATGTATGTAGATCATAAACCAGCCCATGGAGGAGGCAGTCTCTCTCTCTCTCTCTCTCTCTCTCTCTCTCTCTCTCTCTCTCTCCCTCTCCCTCTCCCTTCCTCTCTTCCCTCTCTTCCCTCTCTCCCCCCTCTTTACTCCCTCTCTCCTCTTTCTCTCTTTTCCTCCCTTCCTCCCTCCCTCCCTTCCTCCCTCGCTCCCTCCCTCCCTTCCTCCCTTCCTCATTCAATCTCTCCTTCTCTCATGGTAACTCTGCCTTTCAAATAAATAAAAAATATGTTTAAAAAGAGGCATACAGAAAAATATGTCCTTCTGTAGATATTGTTGGAGTAGAACTAGGAGCTCTCGTCACTGCCTTGCAAATTGGAGAAGCCAGGCTTTGGACAACCAGGAAAAATTAACACTCAGCTGCATTACTTTGAGACTTCTTGCTGTTGAGAAAGTAAATATTCCTTATTGTGTAAACTGACTAGAGTTTCCTATTTCTTGCAATCAAACAAATCCCATATGGTATACAATTCTCTGTGCTCTGCCAGGCCAGTTCAGTGTCCAAGTTTGGCTTCTAGCGGTCTCAAGTTTCTGTTTTCACTGTACTCATCTCATTTTACACATGATAAAGACTTGGGAATTGTACTTGGAGTTGTTGTTGTTGTTCACAATTGATAACGCTTGAGGTTGAGGTCTTCCCTTTAGGATTTCACCAGGGAACCACTATTCAGTGAAGAATTGCTCAAACTGCTTCTCACAAATTGAAGTGTTTTCTATTTCAGCTTTTGGGTATTCTTATTGTTAATGATAATGTTGTTTCTCTTTCATTTTTCCAATATAATCATTCCAGTATAATTCTCTAACACTGTGTATGAGTCAGTGAATGTAGTCAAGTAAGCAGTTACAACATCATGATGGGTCTTGGGTACACATGGGATTGTGGCCACTCAGGGTAGGCTGTGGTGTTGGTTTTCCACTTATGCAATGCCTTGCTTTTCTGCCATGCTTACAGAGCTCCTTTCCCTGGAACTGCTAGGCTCTGGCTTTCAGCCTTCATTGCAGCCAGGGCAGATGTTTGTTGTACTCTAGCATGTATGTGAGCAAGCCTTAGAACTTCTGGGAAGGATTTTCTTTGAAAAGCAAGATCATGACAGAAGGTGTGATCCTGCCTTCCTGCAGCTGGTTGTTTTATGGGAGAGCATGATTTTAAGCTATAGCACCCATCTTTTCTTCATGACACAAAGGGGTAAATTTGAGGAGACAAATCATATACATCATTGAATATTAAAAAGTTTCACCAATTTTCTTAGGCATACCAGAAATACTGTTAAAGCCTTGTTCATTTGCATGATATCAAAGTTAATCACTGCTTTTACATACCCAGATCCCATTGCTAACAATTTGCTATTACTTCATACTATTAGGGATTGCAATCTGCTATTTATCAATTTTGTGGAAAATCTTAGAGGACAGATTCTGTCTCACTTCATTTGTATCAATCATCTCCAACAAATTTTGATCAAGTTTTGGTTGAATTACCCATCCTGTTACCATTTGTATAATTTGTGTTTTCTCTTTCTTAGTTGTTTCAAGAACTATTGAAGGCTAGAGAAGTGAAGAAAGGGGATCCAACTTTTATATGGCTACCCCAATATAATACCATAAAGTAATCATTCCTTGCATTCTTTTATCAAAGTTTGTTACTTATCTACCATGTTCCCGGCATATTTTAGATGTTGGTGATATGGTTGTCCCTTCTCATGGTGCTTAATTTCCAAAGAAGGAGAGAAGATTAAAAAAATGAATCAATATGGCTTCACGCATTCATAATTTCCATCAAGAAAGCAGTTTAATTGCATGATTGGGGGATGGAAGTGACTAGGGAGGAAGGAGCTGGTGCTCTTCTAGGCTGTGTTAGAACAGGATATGATAGGGCCCGGCGCCGTGGCCTAGCGGCTAAAGTCCTCGCCTTAAATGCCCCAGGATCCCATATGGGCGCTGGTTCTAATCCCAGCAGATCCACTTCCCATCCAATTCCCTGCTTGTGGCCTGGGAAAGCAGTTGAGGACTGCCCAAAGCTTTGGGACCCTGCACCTGCGTGGGAGACCTGGAAGAGGTTCCTGGTGCCCGGCATCGGATTGGCATAGCACCGGCCCGTTGCGGCTCACTTGGGGAGTGAAACATAGGATGGAAGATCTTCCTCTCTGTCTCTCCTCCTCTGTATATCCGGCTTTCCAATAATAATAAATCTTAAAAAAAAAAAAAGAAAGAAAAATAATCAGTTGGAGAAAATTATTAAAAAAAAAAAGAACAGGATATGATAGATGTAGCCAAGGGAGAGAAAGACTTCATTTATTCTATAATTAAGACTCAACATTACTGCTCCTGGGTCAGACGACTAAAATTTTTTCATCAGTGGGCTAAGCTAACTCCACATTTCTAGATTTCTTGCTTTCAAGAGTCACATCATGTGACAGCAATGACTACAATAACATGGATGGATGGATGATATTTTACAAAGTTTTCTCTGTAGGAGACAGGCATTAAGTCTGACACTCTTAATGCTTGTCTCAGACTTCCACAGAAATATCCCGATGATGTACAGGAGCTCAGTATTGTACAATATGAACACTGAGAAGGCAATGTCACAGGTAGAAGACACCTTCCACCATGGATTCTTCAACACCTCCTGTGTGCCAGAGCCTGCCTTACAACCTCAGTATATCAAACATGAGCAAATGCAGCACACCACCTGGGTTGAAAGGCATTTTAGGCAAAAAGAACTAAAACTGAGTTTGACAGAAAATCAAAGTTATGTGTGTGTGTGTGTGTGTGTGTGTGTGTGTGATCTGTGTACGAAGTGCTTTGCCCAGTCCTGTACAGCAAGGTCTAAATGTGAAGAGTTGTGTGCATCTTTGTCCTTCATTCAGGCCTTCAGGACATTGTCCTTTCTCTCCACCCACCCTCTCTCATGCTCCCTGAGGGAGCATTGGCTTTCTGTTCCTGTGGCAGTTCTGCAGGTGCTCCCTCTTCTTGGGGGAATGCAGCCTTGTTCTGCTTGGTCATCAGGCAGCTGTGAGGTCCCATAGTGCGATATCCTTTCTTCATCCTGGGATCCAGCCCCAACATGTGTCTCCTGATCCTTACCCTCCCAGATTACCCTGTGGCTGCTAGAAACCACCGGTCCCTGTTGCATGTTGTTCCTCCCAAGTTAATCTTGTCATTACACAAATGCTGTCAGAGGCCATGTCTGAACACTGCCAAAACAGCTAGTCCAGAAGGAGCATTTGGACAATCTGGCTTGTCAGAATGCCAACCTAAGACATTTGTTTGATAGAATTCATCTAAGAGTTGGTCTGTTGTCTCTGGAACTGAATTCAGTCTGGTTAGCTCAGTATCCAGGCCCAGGTCTTGTCTTCTGGAGTTATAAGAGCCCCTGTAATCAACAGCCTCCACAACAAGAGTGTATCTGTTTTGTTCCAAGATCCTCATCTTATTTCTATAACTACCCTGGAAAGCATTTGTTGGGGGGGAGGGACAGTTATGCCATCTTCTCCATCATACAGAGAATAGTCTGTGAAATAGTCCTGTCAAGTAAAGTCTTGCCAGAAAGGAGGTGTCCTCCTTAAACTAGACAACTCAGGGACAGTTTATCTATGGGCTTTAGGGACCTGAGGGGAGAGGATCAGGAGGAGGAGAGCGAGTACTAGCTCTTTGTCAAAGTGTCAACATGTTAAGGATACACAGGGTCAGAGGAGCTGAGATTAGGACCCTGGCCCCACTCTCCTCTCTCACTCAACTCCAGTCACCTTCCTGGGCTTACCGGTTGCAAAACTCATCTGGAAACTTGAAGACATGAGAATCTATAGGTGTGAACCTCCCAGGATGCAGGAAAATTTTGATTCTAGAGTCCCAAGCCCTTGAGTTTGGAGGAATTTTCAAAGTCCTAACCCCTCTGTGGATAAACGCATCACTACCCTTCAAGGCATTTGATTATACTTCTAAGTAATATATTTCACAAACCAGCATCTTTAAGTTCCTCAGTTTGCTCCTGGAGATCACTAGAACAAATCTAAATCTCCAACTCACTTTCACAGGCATGCCCAAGCCTCAGCACTGTATTTTGTGTATGGATAATCACTTTCTTAAAGAGAAAGAACAGAGGAAGGCCACAAAGCAAGTCAGAGCCAAATTCCCAGGCAAAAGTAGAAGAGTGTCAAGCTGTAGGGAGAAAGAGGAAAACCTTTTTCTCCCTTGTATCCTACCATAAAAGCATCTAAAACACAGAGCATCCTAAAAATGCAAATGTGACCAGGAAATCCCTGAGAATCAGAAGTGGAACCTTTAAGGCTGATTTAATTATATTTCAAAGCCACATGCTTTGGACACATGAGCCAACCCCAGTTCCCCTCAGAAAGACAGAAGAAACCAAGAGCCATGGCGAACAGCAGCCAGTGTAATTAATGAAAACCTAGCAGCTAAAAATATTCTTTGCCCACTCAAAGGACCATACTGCTGCCAGTAAACATATTTCATCTTTTTTACAATCCCAGCCTGCAAAAAGCATTCTGTGTGGAAAGAGCCGGGTCGTTTGCAAGCATCAGTGTAAAACTGAGACAGTAGTTTATTTGTTAGGCCTGTAACACATGAGAAATGGGGGAGAGATTTGTTTTCTGAAGCAGTAGGCAGATCAAGCCAGCTGGCAGAGTGCCTGAAATGAATAACCAAGAAACAACTAGATCTGTGTGAAGCTTGGTGAGAAAGTTTAGAGTTTGGTAGGGCAGGGAAGGGGGACTACAGGGGAACACAAAACAGGCAAGCAAGGGAGGATAAAAGGATTTGCAAATTCACTTATTGGTAAATGCCCGAATGGATGCATTGCCTGCATCAGTTCACCAATTCCCACCTCCCGTCTCCTTCCGACTGCCACTGTGTCAGCTTTCCTTTAGAGACCTGGATTTTGTCCTAGTACCGTTTCACCAATTTTAAGGGTTAGAATTAAATTTGGTTGGTTTTAGTTCTTAGGCATCTATTCCATAGCTGCAAACCTAAAAATAATGTACTAGGAATATTGAAAAAACAGGTTTCAGTTGTTACTCCACTATTTACCATAAAATTCAAATGCCCCAGCAGCCCTTCCACAGGAACATTGTTATAAGCCTCAATTCTCTAACCATATAGATATTTTTACATTTATAAACAGGGCAATCAAATGCTCCAGTTGGAATACCTGTATTCCATATCAGAGTGTCTCATATTAAGTCCTACTTGCACTTCTGATTCTAGCTTCCTGTGAATGCTTACCTTGGCAGGCAGTAAGTGATAGCACAAGCACTGGCATCCATGCATCCCATCGGAGAGATCTAGATGTGTTTCCCCTTCTAACTTTGGCCTGGCCCACTCCCAGCTGTTGTGGATATTTGGGGAAGGAACCAACAGATGGTAAATCAATCTTTATGTGTATGTATGTGTCTTTGCCTTTCAAGTAAATAAACCTTTCAGCTCATCATAGGTAAATTCCACTTTTTTATTTATTTAATTTTGCTATATAGTTTGTTCAGGATTTTCATAAACACTACAACAAAAACATAGTATGGCTCTGTTACAACAAAACTTTTCCTTGTGTGAACCCTTTGCAACAAGACCTTTCTTCTTCCTAGTCTGAACCCATGTACACCACTAATACAATTTTCTTTCTTCTACGTCATATTGATGAAATCAGTTTTTTTTTAAAAAAAAAGTCTGTACTAGCTGCATCTTATAAATAAAATCAAAGCAAATCCCTGGAAAATTGGAAACTTTCCAAGGGTCACACAGTTACAAAAGTAGAGGAGATTTTACGTGTACACCTTCTGCTTCCAAATTGTATCTCATCTCTCCAGTATTGGGCTGGAACTCTGCCTAGTCTTTGTTTCCTCCTCTGCCTCACCACAGTGTCGGAAATAGGCCAGTGGAATCATGGGTGCACGAGGAACTTGGAGTAAGGCATGCTCCGCTTTTGTTTCCATGAGTTGTTGTTCCCATCTGGGTGTTATGTAATAAGGTATTGGGCCCTTCAAATTGCCCTACTGAACTTGGTGACATATCTTTGAACCTGTACATAATAAATCTGTTAAAGGAAAGGCACACAAGCGCACACACACACACACACACACACACACCCCTTCCACCAATGCAAGAAATGCCTTAGAAGGTTAAAGGACCTGTCTTGCCTGGAAAAATGAAGCAGTGTTTTCTATAAAAGAGGCAAAGCCACAGATTTATTTAATGGGATTTGGGGTTAGGCAGGGGTGTTTGGTTATCTGAAGGGATTTTTCTTTTCTTAGGACATGAAAGTAATTGCTGCAAAATAAAATTTGACTTGACTATTATGTCACAAGAAGTAAACATCATCTGCTGGCCTGATGGCTTAGAAACCTCTCTCCAAACTGCTTCAGCCAGAGGCTTGGAAATGTTTTGCTTTCAGACTGGATTCAACTATCAGGATATTTAGAGAAGCACATGCTCGACCCCCATGAGGCAGATCTGTCTCTTGGTGAAGATAAACCTGCAAACTGTGGCTTTCTGGAAGCCATATCAACACAGGTTTGCTCCTTTTCCCAACTCAGTATCCATAAATGTTATCAAAAGGTCCTTTTCTTTAGAACCGCTGAGTGCAGTGTAATTTTAGAATTAATTCCAACAAAGTACATGAGGTATTTCAAAGGTATTTCAGAATCTTTCTTACTTATAAAGGGAACAAATTTCATATTTCCTATGTACAACTTTAAGAGCATAATGATACTTCTCATGCTATCCTCCCTTCCTCTCCTATTCCTACCTTCTCTTCTTATTTTAATTTTTACAGTGACATACTTTCAATTTGCTTTATAATCACTAGCTTAACCCTCCACTAAATAAAGAATTCAACAAGTAGAAAGTCACTGTTCGTCAAGAGTAAACATAAACCAAATCTCAAAATGTCAGTTTCTCTAATATGCATTGTATTTCTGTTGCTGTTGTTTTACTCCATTATGGTCCAGAGAAACTATAGTCCAAGCTATATACGTAAATCTGAAATTTGTAGTCTTATAAATAGATACGGATATATGGATACATGTATTTGAAAGGCAGAGTGATAGAAAGATAGAGATTTTCTGTTCATTTGCTCCCAAAATGCTTATAACAGCTGGAGCTAGGACAGGACTGCATCGGAGGCCAGGGATTCCATGTAGGTCTCGCACTTCGTAGGACAGGAACTCAAAGTAGTTGGACTGTCACCCACTGACTCACAGGCATGTTAGTAGGAAGTGCATCAGAAGCAAGGACTCAAACCTGATCCCAGACACTCTAATACAGGACGTGAGCCTATCAAGCAGTGGTTTAATCCACTTGCCACGGCACCTGCCCAGGAGCCATGCTGTTAGAAAGAAAGAAAGAAAGGGAAAAAAAAATAGTTGAAAATAACTACAATAGCATTTTGTTGAACTCGGTATGGCAGAACTATGTACTCACTTCTTCATGGCTAATTTTTTTTAATTCTTTTTTTTTTAAATTATTTATTATTTAACTTCAGTAATTACATTGTATTATGTGACACAGTTACATAATTCTTTTAAAAAAATAAGTCTTTCAAAATCCAGTGTGCATTTAGGACTAGCTAACCATATGTAAGTACTAAGTGACAAGACTGTAGTCATCAGTGCAGCTAAACGGGCATAGGTTAACTCAAATTTCAACAGGACCTGTAATATTTATATGACCTTAGCTTGTTTAAGTTCTCTTCTTATCTTTTTTCCTTATCTAAGAAGTGACAGTGATATCTGCACATGGAATGGGAGTGACTGTTAGATGAAACTAGTACCAATAAAATACTGGGCATGTAGTAAGTGATCAACTAATAAGAGCTGTTCTCTGAAGCGTAATTAGTACTGTTCTGAAAGTATTGCTCTTATTGTGGCTGTTACTATTGAGGAACTCAAATCTCCTCATAGAAATGACAACTAAACAGATTCACTACCTGCAAGGTGCAGGGAGAATTAGGAAAAAGACAGCCAAAATACATTTTACATTTTTACACCTCTTAAAGGTTTAAAAATTTTTTAACATGCCTGCATGTGATTTCAAATAGTCACAGTTAACCTGGAACATAGCATTCTCAGGCTTAGCTGGAGCCCACCAAGCCTGCGTCGATGAATGCTAATCTTTTTTTTCTCGTTGGGTATGCCAGGCAAGTTGCCTTACTGTTCTAGGTCTTTGCTTCCTCATCTGTAAAGTGGGAGTCCTGTTTGCTGCATAGTGAGTAAGGAGGTAGGTTAATGTGGTGGATTTATGGAGTAACTGTTGCCTCACAACTAGTGTGTTGGCTACGGAAACCAGAACGCCTTACTGTCCTCTCAAGTTGGATGCTAAGCTGACTGGGTTGCTGATTTGAGCTTTGGACAGAAATCATCTATGACCAATAGTTTTGAAGCTGCAATTGCTTAGACCAGAAAAAAATCACTGAAAGTTAGGGTGAATGCTTAGCCTCATGCCTTTGATGCATGTTCACTGACTTCAATGTATACATCTGGCGTCACATGTTTTTCTTTTGTTGTGAAGCTTTCTTCATCCCACAACATCATATAAAGGGACATCATCTTGAAGCCATCACTGCCACTTGGCCAGCAGACATTGCATTTAGCTCTTTAGTGAAGGCATAATAGGAAAAAAAATGACTGCACATCAATAGAGGAGTGGCTCAGGGTCTTGGCAGGATTTACATGTCTCCCTCCCACGGGATGGTAGAGGAAAATTTAGTAAAAGTGTGGAATTGTTTATAAAAGTATGGGTTGGGTTAAGAGAAAACAGCTTAGGGTGAGGCAGAACATTGTGCTTAGCTACAAAGGGACTGTATTGTCCCAAGCTTCAGGGATGAAAAGCATAGAATCAGGAAGTTACTGCAACTGGGGATGGCTGCTCTAGCTACACCAATCTTGCCCAAGTGTCAATGAAATTTTGTCCCAAAAAACCATCATAATTTGAAAATATCCTGAATCAAAAATAAATTTAATTCAGTTAGGTGAATGGCAGATTATCAACACAGCCCACTCCAGGGCACAGTTTGTGTCCTCTTGTCACTGGGATTGATTGGTAGCTGTGCTCACTGCCATTTCCCAGCTTCCCAAGAAAACATGTAACTGCATCTTGATAGACTGAGAAAAGGTTCAGATTTAAAATGCCTGTATCAGGATTTGTCTGTGTATGAGGCCTGCTTAATGTGGCTGTATGGCCTTCGGTGGAAAGATACCACCAACTAGGTGGTATTGGTAGAGAAAACCAAAGCAACTATGTGCCATGATCTCATTCTCACATTTCTTGATAATGCTCCTGATTGGTTGTATTCAGGGGAAAGACAGAAGATAAGAGATCCCATTGATTCTAAAGAGCTTGGTAAAAAAAAAAAAAAAAAAAAAAAATGTATGGAGACTGGACCTGGAGGTGGAAATGAAAAACATCCACATAAAATACCATTTTGATATCAGAACCTTTCCTAAATGATTGACTCCTGAACTTGGGTGATGTTTTGAAAGTGAGCATGGCCAACCTACCCTCAGAAACTCTTGTTCAACTACAAAATTCTCTCCAAACTCTGACAGAGGTGGGCATGATATTTACAGTGGAAGCAGAAGTATTGGCCAAACTGTCTTATTCCCAGGAGCTAGGCTGCCCCAGCCTTGGTTCATGCTCACCAGCAACAGCTGCATTCTAAAAGGGTGAATTCCGCTGTCAGACTAGCTCCCAGTCATGGGTCTCACATGCACCAGTGGGTGCTTGAACCAGCCTGCCTGACCTGGCCCTCCTCCAGTCCCAGGATTCACCAACGGGTACTACAGTCTTTCCCAGATGTCCTACCCCCATTATGACTATCACAGAAGAGAGTTATATCCCAGCCCTACCTAGCCAAGCTCTCATGTGGACTGGCATGTGCCATGGCTTCTATCCTGCATCCAGTCTGACTCTTGCATCATTGGGTGCTGGGACTTAACCCAGTCTGGCATGTCACTGGACACAGCTCACATGCATGCCAAAGGATGCTGCAGCCATGTTACGTCCAATTTGCTATCAGCCCTGACTTCCATAGTCATTACTGGGAACCACAGCCTAGCAGGGGAGTCTCTGTAGTTCCCCTACCAGGCCTGCTTCCAGCTCCAAATCTTGTGCGTGCTCATGTTTGCTCTGACCCAGCTTGGCATGGCCTACCCCCAGTCTCAGCACTTGCTATTTGATACTGCAACCTTGCCCTGCCCAGCCTGCCTCTATCCCTATTTCTCATGTGAGCTAGCAGGTGCAGTACCTAGCCACTTGTGACCCACACTCCATCCTGGTTCCCGCACATGCCAGTGGGTGAAATGGCTTGGCCCAGCCTTGCCAAGCCTGCTCCCCAAGCGAGCCCACACACATTCTGAGAGTGCCTGGCCCACCCCCAGGCTCAGTGCTTGTGCTCAGAGGCAGGAGTTATGGCCCAGTGGGGGAGTTCCCCAAGTTTCTCCACTAGACCTGCTCTCAGACCCAGATCTCACAGGTGTTGGCAGATGCTAGGCCCCTACCAGGCATATTCCACCAGAGTCACAGCCTTTGTGGTGTGTGCATAGGTGCTGCAATCTGGCCTACCCCAAATCTAGTTCTTGGGTATCCCCATAGGTACTGCAGCAAGGGCCAGCTTATGCCTGGCATGATCCATCACCACTCCCAGCTCTCACACAAACCAGGGGGCACTGCAGTCCCTCAGGATTCAGCCCACAAATCCCCTAAAGAGTCTGTTCCCAGACTTAGTTCTCCCACATGCCAGTTGGTGTCATGGTCCAGCCTTGTGTGGCCCATCGCCTGCCCCAACACTCACTGGCAGGCATTGTGGCCTAACTATGCCAGGCAGGCCCTCCAGCCCTAGCTTTTCACACGTCCTCATTTTTACCGAAAGAGCTTTCTAAATCTTTTTTTCCTATATCATAAAACATTGTCCCTCTAGTAGAATATATATACCATGAAAGTTTACATGTCATAATCAGCGACATAAAATAAATTCACAATGTTTTATAACCATTACCATTTCTACAACTTTTTCATCATGACAAACAGAAATGCTTTGCCCATTAAAGCACAGTTTCCCCATTCCTCTTCTATTCCCAGCCCTGGAAAAAAGAATGCTTTTTAAGTATTATTTCAAGCTAACTACAAAATATTACTTGTATGGATATATACTTATGTATTAAACTATTTATTGTAACTTCAGGCAATTATGTTGTTTCTAGATTTTTTTTTTACATGAGTGGAGCAGGAATATGTGTACAGATGCTTATTGGAGAATTTTATAATGACTGTTGTAAAGTTTTCATCATATAATTCTATGTAAACATTTCTATACATAATTTATGTATAGAAATTCTATATGTAATGTAGAATATTGCATCCTGGAGATGAATTTCTCAAGTGAATATAGTGAATGATAGGCTCTGTATTTTAAACCTGTTGACAGAATAGCTTGATTAAGTTTTTACTCTCATTCTTAAAAAAAAAAAAACTTAACATATTCTCCCTAAAACTATGTGTCATATGCTTAAGGTTTTTTGATAATAAATTCTGAACAAAGGATATGTTTTACATGTGCATTAGCCATTTCTGATTTTATAATTGATCAAGACTTTTGGGTATCAGCATGAGTCCTGTTGTTCATTTATGTAAGTTTATTATGAATGTAAAATACTCTCTGCCAAATGTTAATTATTGCAAGTGGTATTCCTGATTTGTCACTATATTAATACTTGGCTTTTTTATTTCCTACCTACAAGGTATGAAGGGTTTATGTGACAGAATTGTTAATGTTCATCAATTTTTGCCTTTTGTTTTTATCTTAAAACATTCTTTCTGAAGTAGTTCATATATGCTTTATTTTTTACATATTTGTGATTTAATTTTCCCACTCAACTCACCTATGTCTACAATTAGCTTTGAGATTTTAAATCCAGTGAAAAGTAGAACTTTTTCACAAATAGCTAACTACTTACCAGATATTAACATTCTTCCACTTCCCTAGAAATTTGTGATTGAATCTTCAACATAAGTATCAAAATTTCATACATTATCTCTGTTTTGGGACTAGCTACTCTATTTGAGTGATTTCCTCTTTATTCTTATGCCAGCAGTACACTATATAATTGTTTAGGTCTTAAACTTTTATTTTTTATTGTGAAGAATCTCAAATATATCAAAATAGATAAGTATTATGTTGTAAAATTCTCTATACTCACCGTTCAGGCTTACTGTAATTATTCCTTCGGATGTTGTGCCTTTTAAAAAGAACATGATAGCAAGTGTAAAAGAAATAGCAAGTAGAAAGGCAAGAGGAGATTAATAATCCTTGCACTACACTGTACCCATTTATGGCTTAGTCTCCATCCACAAGTGTAAAATGAAGACATCTGTGCTAAACGAGGGAAAACAGCTGTTCCAGGAGACCTATTTAGGAAAAGCCAATGCAACCAAACAAGGAATATAAGAGATTCTGAGATTTGTGAAAGAGCCAGAGTAAAAAGAAGAGCTAAGTCGTTTAAGAAGCGTGAGAGTTCATGGCATGTGATGAACCTTTTCTTTACATGAAATTCAAAAAGGAATGTTTTGTTTAAACAGTGTTGAACGAAATGGACAGTGTCTTCCAAAGCAGTGTTGCAAAAGATAACAAAGCAAACTCTAGATTACTTTTTCTTTTCTCAACTTTGGATAAAAACCAGAGTCTGCTTTTAATCACTGTCTGGAATACATTTCAAGCAAAAGCTAAAATAATAACCAGGTGTGTGTGTGTGCACGTGTGTGTGCATGTATAATATCGCATTTTGATATGTACATGCATATGTATATATATTTAAGAAGATTAGAGGATCTAAAATCAGAGGATCTTACTTAGTGGTACTAGAGTCATCACTAAAAGACCGATAAGCACTTAATCATTCTTAGAAGAACTGCAAGGTTGAGACACCATTTGTTCATTTTGTTTTGTTTTGTTTTGTTTTGTATTTTTTGGTTAAAATATTTAATCATTGTGCATGACTTCCTATAAAATGAGAGTTTTTAAGACGATATCTGGTTAAGCCAATATAATTATCTTTATCCCTTGATACTGACATGTTTTTCAGCCCAAGACAGAAAGAGCAACTGTTAGTAATTTTCCTGTTCCAAAACTATACTGTCAGTCTTTTTTTTCTGATTTTTAATTTTATGAGAGTTTTAGTTAGTTTTTATCATATTCACTATGGTTTGTAGATACAATTCTAAATATCTTCCCTGCCCCTTTCTGCCTCTCATTCTCCTTTCTTCTGCCTGTCTTATTTTTTAGTGTTTGAAATAACATATTCTAAGTTTATATTAAAGTAGAAATTCGTAATACTTCACCAAATCATAAGTTTATCAAGCAAAAAGAAAAAAAAATCCTAGTTTATTGGGAACCTAAATAACAGCTATAAAATAGTGATAGAATAGAAAAGTGATCATTTCACCCATATACAATAGACTTTAAAGAAATCACAGGTGATTAAAATTATAGTAGTATAACAGTCTTAATAATTGGTTTGATTAAGATACAGAAAAAGTATTTACCAAAACTATATTTGCAGCAATACTGAAACACACAGTCATTTCTTTCTTTCATTCTTTTTAATTTAGTTCCCACTTAATAAGGGAGTTCATCCAATATTTATCTTCCCAAGTCCAGTTTTTTTCAGTGAATACTGTGTCCTCCATTTACATTACTTTTGCTGCAGAGAATTCAAAATTCAGTTTTTACAACTGAACAATAGTCCATTATGTGTATATATAGTATGTTTTCTTTATCCATTCATCTGATGATGGACACCTTGGTCGTTTCCAAACTTTGGCTATTGTGAATAATGCTGTGATAAACATGGTGGGCAGGTATCTCTTTGATGCAGTATGTTCATGTCTGTTGAGTGTATAGCCAGTAGTGGGATTGCTGGACCATATATATGGCAAGACTGTTTCTAGTTTTCCAAGATGCCTCCAGACCATTTTCCTCAGTGGTTACACTCAGTTACATTCCCTGCAATGTTGTATACATTTTCCTTTTTCTCTACATCCTTACTAGCATATATTACTCTCTGTATTTTGAGGTTTAGCCATTCTGGCAAGTGTGAGGTTGTGATTTTGATTTCTCATAGCTAGTAAAATTAAGAATTTTTTTGTAATTTGATAGTCATCTTTCTTTCTTTCTTTCTTTCTGAGAACTATCTGTTAAAGTCCTTTGCCTAACTTGCAGCTGCCTTGGTTGTTTTGTTTTTGTTGTTGTCGTCAATGAATTTCAGTTGCTGATATATTCAGGATAGTAATCTTTTGGTGGGTAGGTATCTTGTAAATATTTTTACCCACTCTGTTGGATATCTCTTCACAGTATTGATTGTTTTTCCCTTGCTATGTGAAAGCTTCTGAGTTTGGTATGTCCTCTTTTGTTTAGTTTTGAGTTGGTGGCCTCTGCTTTGGATGTTTTGTCTAAGAAGCCACCCCCTATGCCATTGTCCTGGAGGATTTCTCCCACAATTTCTTCCAGCAACTTTGAGTTGATTCCTTAGCACAGTGAGAGATGTGGATCTAATTATACATATGTTGCCAGCATCATTTGTTGAAAAGGTTATATTTCCTCCACTGTATGGTCTGAGCACTTTGGTCAAAAGTCAGTATCTACATGAACATGGATCCGTTTCTGGGATCTATTCTGTTCCATTGATCTGTATGTTAGTTTTCATCCCAGGAGCAACCTTTGTAGTTGCAACTTCTTGAAGTGTACTTTGAAGTCAAGTGTTGTGATGCTTCCTGCTTGGTTCGTCTTGCCTAGTGTAATTCTGGCTATCTAGGCTCCCTTAAAAATCCTGATAAATTTTAGGATTGTTTTGTCCACTTCCATGAAGAATGTCATTGGTATTCTGGTTATGAATTACACTGAATCTGTAGGTGGCTTTAGGTAATATAGATATTTTAATGAGATTTATTGTTCTAATCCATGAGCAAGAAATATATTTCCATTGTGTAAGTGTGTCCTCAATTATTTCTTTCATCAATATTTGATTATTTTCACTGTAGGGATCTTTCCCTTGCTTAGTTAAACATATTTCTAAGTATTTGATCTTTTTTGAACCACCCTACTTTTGAGAAGCCATTCTCAAGAGTATGGCCTAAGGTTGTGTGTAATAGATTTTAAGTAAATTTTTGGGAGGGGGTTTTTATGTCAGCTTTTTAAAAAATTGATTGTTTTATTATTCCATGATACAGTTCTATAGGCTCTAAGATTTCTCTTTCCCTCCCTCCCTAAATTCCTTCAATATTCATTTTGAGAGAGCTGGTATTGTGGCACATCAGGTTAAGCTATCATGTGCAATACTAGCATCCCATATGGGCATTGGCTTGAGTCCCAGTTGCTCTACTCATAATCTAGATCCTTGATAATTGCTACAATGCTTGGCCCCTGAAAATCACATGGGAGACTTGGGTGGAGTTCTAGGCTCCTGGCTTTAAGCTAACCAGATTAAGTCATTGTGGCCACTTGCAGTGTGAACCAGAGGGGAGAAATTCTCTCTCTCTCTCTCTCTCTCTCTCTCCTCTCTTCTCTCTTCTCTCTTCTCTCTTTCCTCTATCCTCTCTCCTTTCTCCTCTCTCCTTCTCCCTTTAACTCAAATAAATAAATAAATCCTTCAAAATAAAGAAGTAAATATTTTGAGATTTTAAGGCCCGGTAAGATGAAGGAAGTATCATAATGTACCCTAAATGTCAGATGTCCCACTGAACATAACTCTAAAACCTAGACGGAATGCACAAAGCATTTATATAAGGAAAGGATACTTAAGGATTATGAAAAACAAGTTATAGTAGATAAATTGGGAAAGAGGAGTAGACTTTGAAGTACTAAAAATATGGAAGGGAGTTTATCACCTTTTTTCCCTATTAATGTTCTCTGGTCTAAATATAACAAAGCCTAAAATCCAAACAGAGCGTATTACAGGAGAGGCCTTCTGCTTCTGACTTGATAGAGAGGAAAAGGATATGCTAAGACTCATAAACAAGATAGAAATCCCGTCTCCCTTTCTTTCCTGTTCTGAATTCTCCCCACCCAAGCTCCCTCAAGCGATCTGAGCTAGCAAGAGCCAAGTTTTTGAAAGGAAAGTGTCTTCTTCACTGACAGGTGGAGATGTGATCCCAAGAGAATGTGGGACAGACTCTCCATGGCATTTTATTCTTCTTGTAGCTTCCAACCACGTAAGCTCAGACATGGGTATAGTTGCAGACAGGCATGGCAGAAAGAGTAACTGAAGTTAGGCTTTGGCCAAGGTCCCAAAGGAACCACGGATTGACACACTTGCATAGCAAATCTGCATAGTGCTACGAAGTCTTGGAAAACTGTAATGGCATTGGAAACAGCGCCCACAGGTGGCAGGTTGGAATTTGTGATCTGAACTTAACAAGTTTGATTGCCTGATAAAACAAAGATATCTATAATTTTCATTAAATTTAATACAGTTTTTTAGGCAAGCACACACACACACACACACACACACACACAAAATGATAACATTTTCAAATTGTTTGGAAAAGGTAGTCAACAGATAGCAACAATATGATTACATAGAGATTCATAGATCCAAAAGGGAGATTCAAGGAAAGCTATAAATAATTTTAATTGAAGGAGAATGATGATAAAACATTTTGTTACGTTTTGGGTTTTAATTAAAGCAACTGTTACTGTTAAAGGGGATCTTATAGCATAAAATACTTATATTATACAAAAAGAAAACTCTCAAATCAATGAATTATCACCTTAATAAACTTAAAAAAAGACAACACAAGAAAAAGAAAAGGAATGATAAAGGGCAAAAATCAATAATTTTCTTTTTTTTAAAGATTTATTTATTTTTATTACAAAGTCAGATATACAGAGAGCTGGAGAGATAGAGAGGAAGATCTTCCGTCTGATGATTCACTCCCAAAGTGAGCACAACGGCTGATGCTGTGCTGATCCAAAGCCAGGAGCCAGGAATTTCCTCCAGGTCTCCCATGCGGGTGCAGGGTCCCAAAGCTTTGGGCCGTCCTCGACTGCTTTCCCAGGTCACAAGCAGGGAGTGGATGGGAAGTGGAGCTGCTGGGACTAGAACCAGCGCCCATATGGGATCCCGGGGCGTTCAAGGTGAGGACTTTGGCTGCTAGGCCATGGCACCGGGCCCCCAAAAATCAATAATTTTCTAACAAGACTGAGAAAGAAAATTCATTATCAGGAATTGGATATGGATAACATTATACACTGAAAAATGATGAAGAAATGCATGCCAAGTCTTTGCACATATAATTTAACCTCCTTAGAAAAATTTGGGGTGAGTGTTGTGCGGGCAGAAATTGAACTGCTATTTGAGATGCCATAATAGAGTGCCAATGGTTCAAGATTGTTATTGATCCAGTTTCCTACCAGTACATACTCTGGAAGGCAGCAGGCAATGGCTCAAGTAAATGGGTACATGACACCTATGTGGAAGACCAAGACAGAGTTTCTGATTCGACTTTGGCCTTGGATCCTGGCTGTTGTGGGAATTTGGGTAGTGAACCAGCAAATGGATTATTCCAATCTCTTCTTCTCTCTCTTTCCTTCACCCTCGAAATAGATGAAATAGCATGAAAAGTCCTAAAACCATAGAATACATTAAATGTATTAGTGTTTTTATCATCCGTAAGCATAATCTTTAGTCCAAGGCAGTTTGACTATCAGATTTCACCAAATTTTTAAATAAAATGGCACTAATTCTACCAAATTCCTTTCAGAAAATGAAAGCACTTGCTCATTCACTTAATCAGTTCAACGTTAGTCTGATACCAAAGTCACTTTCAAAATATAAAAATGCCAATACCAAGAATATAATGTAATTCCTGGTATAATATTAACATATAGAATCCAAAACTGTGTAATATGGTAAAAAGTAGGCCTGGTGCAATAGCGAAGTTGCTAAATCCTTACCTTGCTATGTGCCGAGATCCCATATGGGCACTGATTCGTATCCCAGCTACTCCACCTCCCACTCAGCCCCCTGCTTGTGGTCTGGGAAAGCAGTCAGGGATGACCCAAAACCTTGAGACCCTGTACCTGCATAAGAGACACGGAAGAAGCTCCTGGCTCCTAGCTTCTGATCAGCTCAGCTCCAGTGTTGCAGCCACTTGGGGAGTAAACAAGCAGACTGATCTTTATCTCTCCTTCTTTCTGTAAATCTGCCTTTCTAATAAAAATAAATAAATATTTTTTAAATGGTAAAAACTAAAAGCAAATTCAAAATCAATGAATGTCATCTTCCATATTGCAGTCAAAACCATAGGAAAAACTGTTATTTTAATTAAAGATTCAAGACATGCTGACTATTACAGTCAGAAATGCAAACACAGAAAGAAACGTTCTCTGCCTGCGAAAGTTATCTGCCAAATAAATGAATAAATAACAGACGGCTTCGTAACTTAATGATGAGAGGGTTTCTGCCATGATCAGAAACCTAGCAGGAGACTGTTGTGAGCATTTGAATAGTGAAGCACTGAGTGAGAGCTGCCTCTGTGTCTGTATTCTCTCTCTCTCTCTTGCTCTCTGTGCTTCTCAAATTTATTTTCAAAAATCTGGGTGAGATGTACACATGAAAAATTAAAAGGCAAAACTGTCTCCTATTATAATTATGTTATCGTCTGATAGAAAATGTCAGGAAATCTCTACAAAAACTCCTGGATATGAGATATAAGATGTGAGAACTTGACAAAATCAAACTGGCAATGTAAAACCATAAGCTGACCTTTTAAGAAGTAATATAATTTTTATAGTTACAAATATAAATATTGCATAACGTAGTAAAACATGAGCAAAATCTAGATGCTGGAAACTACAGTGTGTTCATGAAAGAATCAGAGAAGATATTAATCAATGGAGAGAAAAATTCCTAGAAAAGAAAGCTTAATATAGTAAATCTATTTTTCTGTAGAGTAATTTAATTTCAATAGAATTCCATAATGCTTATTGTAGATTCAGGGCTGATTCAAAACTTTATACATGAAAGGAAAAAATAGCTAAAATAATTTCAACAAGAAAAAAGTAAAGCTGGAGAAATTCCACATCCAATATAAATATGAGAAAACTACAGTATTCGCCAGAGGCTAGATTTGGGAAAGGACAGCAGTCAGACTTTCCAACATTCTAAACTAGATTTTTTGTTGTGATGGTGGTGGCTATGTGTTGCAGGTTGTTTAGCATTACCTATTGCCTCTACACATTAGATTCCAAAAGCTATGCACCTATCTCATAAGGGCTAAAAGGATAAACAGCAGTAACACTGAATACTAGAGAGGAAGCTCTCCTGCCTTGCTGTTAAAAACCCAAAACTATGTAGTCTGGAAGACAAGCTGACACCTTTCCAAAAGGTTATGTACTCTATCATTTCATTCATTTTACATCTTTGAGATGAGAATGTTATAGAAATGGAGATCGGATTACTGCTTATTTGGGGTTAAGGGTAGAAAGTAGAACCAAAAAAGTAGTTTTGGATATTAAAAAGACAGCTGAGGGGTTCAGTGCTTTGAACTGTATCACTGTGATTGTCATTGTCATGATATTATAGTATAATTTTTCAAGATGTTACCATTGGGTGAATCTTTGTGATATCACTGACAACTGCATATAAATCTACAAGTATCTCAAAATACAGATAAATTTCTTCAGATGCATTTCTCTTTTAGATCTGTGTGAATGACATGATTCCGTGAACACTTACATTTTTACATGTAAATATGACTAAGTAACCTATTAAATCAATTATTCAGAATTCCTAAAACTTGACATTTATCTAATGAAACAAAAAGATTACTTGAGTTTTTAACTCCTATATTCTAGGCAAGTTTTACAGAACTCTGAAGCTCTTACTGTGTATGTAGACACTGTTTGATCATTGTGGTCTCTGATTTGGGAGTTGAACATCCTGTAATGTGCTATCTTATTTGGTGATAGTTTTCAGTGTGTCCAATTAGCAGTTTGTTTTGTCTTGTTTTTGTCTAAAATTACCCTTGGTTAAGCCTTAGTTGTTGGCTGAGGTTTTTTTTAGGATTGATTGCTTAACATCATAATGTGTAGAAATTTCGATTTCCTGAGTATTGTGTCCAGCCTATATAATTTTTCATTAACTAGATTTGTATGTATCTAATGTGCTGTCGTTCAGAGTGAATCAGCTATGCCCATATTGCTAAAGCAGATGTGTACATAATCCCAAAAGAATTTGGTCGAACACTGACTCTTCATTGTTATCATTGAGATGAGAGAAGTTGGGCAGATGGGCTGAGGTCTTTTGCTCCACTAGCTGTCCATGGCAAAAGAAACATATGAAGGTCTTGACCTTAAATTTCTTGTTTGAATACTCATTTTCTGAGCTGAGTATAATAGCAAAAAGTCAAATTACGCTAGTAAGTGCAGGCATTGTGTCATAATGAATTGAGTTCCAGAAACATTGAACACCAACTGTGTAGATGGCAACGATGCCTGTTATGAGTATTAATTATTCTGATTGAGCTAATGTCCAGGTGCAGAGTCCAAGGATGCACTGTTCAAAATAAAAATTTTCATCTCCCACAGAACAAAGTGAGCTTTGTGCACATCTCAGTACTGTCTGTAACAGAGAAAAACTTTCTCAGATTGCTTTGGAATGATGAAGAGTGTGTCTCTCATCCAAGAATTGAAATGATACCTTCAGGTGAGTCTGGAGTCCAAATCCTCAAAGGAGAGATTTAAGGAAAGCATTTGAGAGGATCAGATTTAAACCAAACAATCTCTCCAGAAGAAATTCCATTCAGGTTCTTTCTTTAAAACAGGAAATTAAACGGAGTCATTAGAAGGCAAGCTCAAGAGAGTGATAGTTGCATCCCTCCCAACTCTTAGTGGTGGGAATTTCATTTTGGGTCATCTGTGACTTGAAAACTCGATTTAAATTTGATCCTGGTAACCACAGTTCTTTTAAAGTACAGCAATTAGAATTTAAACAAAAGGTATCCTTCTGGAAAAATATGTTTTACCTGAAGACAACTCCTTGCATAATCATCAAGGGTTTGGTATCCTGGGGTATTGTTTTAAGCACTTTATTAAATCTGTGGACTTGTTCCCAACAGTCTTGTAGCAGTCAATAGGGCCAGATTAGAGAACATGAGTTTTTTCAAGACCCTTGTTAGTTAACATACTTTATTAAAATTATCTGAGGCAAGCCAGACAACTAAACTGGTAATGCAGGCAATTATTGGCACTCTTTCTGCGTGTTTTTAAGTTTTCATTGCATGAATGTCGGCAGAATAAGCGCTGCTGTGTCAATGCAGCAAGACTGAAACCCCACCCAGTAAATAACTCTTTCAGTTGCTTTTCAACAAAGCCTTCACTGCACGGCTGAATTGCACATTGTTCTTTGTGGATGCAAGAAGAAAGACTTCACACACACCCTTGAACATTCTTGCCAGGGCAGAATGTTGGTACAAACTCCTCCAGAAACATTCAGTAGTGAATGCCTAAAATTAATCTGATTTTATTGGTATGTTTTTTCTGGGTACAAAAATGAGCAATCTGGAGAAAAACTATTCTACCCAATTAATATCTTCCTTAGTTTTATTCAGTAAGATGTTCCCTAGCAGATGGTTTAAGAAGACCTCAGCTGGAAATCTGCTTGGCATAACTGAGGGAGAGCAAGGTATTCAATGTAAAGCAATATAGTGAAAGGATGGAGAGGCTGTGGGAGGTGAGACCAGGGCAGCCCAGGACTAAACTAGATTGAGCCCTGTGGCTCAATGGAAACCTCCATGTTTCACTCTCAATAGGAAAGGAGGCCCTGGGAGGCTTTTAAGTAGAGTTGGGACAAGATATGAAGCTGAATATGGAATTGGGATCTTTGGAACCAAAGATCCCCACATGGAAATCAGGGGTTCTTGTGAAGAGTAGAAGGAACCAGATGCTGGGGAAACAGCCAACAATGTGCACAACACACTCTGTTTTCTCCCAGTGAATGATAGAAAAGAAAACAGAGCATGTTTTGAAACCAGGAATATTCACATATGTTACCCCACACATGTGCACAGAGAGAAACTTTACATCCCAAATGACAAATTGAGCAATGTGCAGAGACAAAAGAACTGAACAGCCCTAAAGTACTTTGATCAAGACTAATTAATTTTTTCAATTAAGGTCACTTTGAAGAGTTCAGATTCTTAAAGAGTATATCTTCTTGGTTCCAGCTGTCCAATATTTCAAGAAATAGTCCTGTTTGGCAGTTAACCATGTCTTATAACTTTTACATAAAATATGCTAAGCATCTTTCCCTAATCAGCTTAACTAACATTTACCTTTATTGTGTCTAACATGTACCCATCACAGTACAGCTTACAGGGAAGTGGTTTTTCTCCCTCTGATATCAAGAACTGCATATTCGTATCATAGTCATCATAGTAGGACTAAAAGAGGAATTTCCTAAGTGTGACTGTTACATTGTTTCTTTTTAAATGAGTGTCATTTATTTGGTGACCATGTAGGATATATTTAGCCCAACCCCCTATTTAAATATATGTCCTCCCTTGTTTACAGCTCACAGATATTTTCTTTCTGTCAGCCAGTGCTTCACTACACCATTCATCCATGGAAGAATGGATTTCTGTTATTACAAATAGGCTAACCAATGTGGAATTTCCATCCAGCTATCATTGACAATTCCAAGTCAGCCCTTCAGGAAAGATTCTCTAGCCACACAACACTGAACACATTCCTTCACTGAGATTCCACTGTGAGCCAGGTGCAGTAACCCAGCTTTACTCCTGAAAGCTGTGTGACCTTGGATAATGTTCTTGCTCTATCTAACATTCAGTTTCCCCATCTGTAAAATTAGATGAACCTCACAAAGTTTTGTGAGAGTTAGGTGAATTAATACATGTAAACTACTTAGAACTCTGCCTGGTATATCATTACCACTAAGTGTGTAGCCCACTAATTATCAAATTTAGTCATTATCACAACCAAATTATGAGATAATACCATCATGTTCCCATTTTACCTATCAAGGATAAGAAAGAAATAGGTCGCAATAGTAGTGATCATAAATAAAACTAACTAGGCTAGGCAAGTTATATGCATTATCGCTCAGATTTACAACACTGTTATTCTGATCATGAAACCAGCCTTCAAAGAAGTCATTGCCATATGACAATTAATGGAATCAAAATTGAAAATCTATGTTCTCTGTTACACAAGGCTACTTCATTCCTAAGAAACTTTTATCAACATAGAAGAAATTAATTCTAAATTAAATCTTTGCTGGATTAGCTAGTAGATTTTTTTAGTACCCTTGTTTTCATTCAATGAGTGAATTAGTGACATCTTAAGATAATGAATTTTATAGTGCTTGGCTAAAATTATATCTTTTTTTTTTCCAGAAACACTGTGCTGCTTTTCTGTTTATTTTGGTCAAAAAGTTAATGTTATTACACAATGGATTTAAAAACATCTCAGGAAATGGCCATTGAAAGATGTATGGTGCACTAATGGAGATTGAAAGCAAGCAGTCTCTGCATGTAAGTGCGATCTTTTCTTACTTAACAAATAAGGTTCAAAGCAACAGAGTACTACTGTGATCATATAATCAGGTTTCTTAAATCAACAGATGATATTGTATTGAATCACCCAGCTTCATACTTAGGAAAGGTTCAAATTGCAGGATTAGAATCACTGAATTCAGAGGTATTAAAAGCAAGAGTCATCTGTATTTTTGCAAATTCACCTTCAGATATATATGCATAGTATAAATTAGAGCTGTTGAGTTTTAGCTATGACTTTTTCTCCTCATTGTCTTTTAGTCTACATACAGATGTTTTATTTTGTTTCAACATAATTCTATTGGGCTTTTACACACTAGACTCAGAGCTATAGAAAAAAAAAAACCTTCCTCAAAAGCAGAATTTACAAATGAACATTTATTCATTTCATTATTTTGGTGCCAGTGTCCTATTCCAGTCCTAAGCCTAGTCAAGAACTCTACTTTAAAATAAGGACTCTGTCTTCTATAAATTTCATGTATTCCTAGTTATTCCTCTTTGATATTCAGGGTCTCTGCATTCTCACAACTTTATCCTTCTATAAACCTAAAATAAACATTGTTCTCCTTTCTATATCTTTTTTTGCATTTAAAAATATTTTATTTTGTTTTATGATATAGTTCCATAAGTTCTGTGGTTGCCCATACCCTTCCCCAAGGTCCTTCCTCCCACCCCATTAATTTCTGCTCTAGTTTTACAATGGATGTCCTTCACAAACAGTCACAAGTCCATCATGCTGTTATTGAAGTGTTTCCTGACAGTGTAGGCATGGACATTGTCAGAGAGTCCATCATCATACTGTTAAGATGTATTCCGTACTTGGAAAGGGAGAGCAAAGAACCCTTAATGACAATGACTTGCTACTATAAGTGTTGTGTTAGCTGAGATAATGCTTGTCAAAGTTAGTATAACACGTAAAGAATGAGCAGATATTTTTGTTTTTAAAGATTTTTTATTATTATTATTGGAAAGCCGGATATACAGAGAGGAGGAGAGACAGAGAGGAAGATCTTCCATCCTATGTTTCACTCCCCAAGTGAGCCGCAACGGGCCGGTGCGCGCCAATCCGATGCCAGGAACCAGGAACCTCTTCCAGGTCTCCCACATGGGTGCAGGGTCCCAAAGCATTGGGCCGTCCTCGACTGCTTTCCCAGGCCACAAGCAGGGAGCTGGATGGGAAGTGGAGCTGCCGGGATTAGAACCGGCGCCCATATGGGATCCCGGGGCATTCAAGGCGAGGACTTTAACCTCTAGGCCATGCCGCCTGGCCCACAGATATTTTTGTTTTTAATACTAGCTGCAAAGTCTTTGTCAAGAAGATGATGTTATCTTTGGAAGTTATGTCATAGTGCCTGAAGTAGATTTGACAGGCTCACTTAAGAATATCACTACATTTTCCTAGATATATAAAACCTTTATGTCGTATCCAAAAGGCAGAATATAAGCACGCAATCGACAAACATTGGAAATATGAGACCTGTATGGCTCTGAAAATGACACAGTGTTCTGAGCAGGGCCAAACTTTCTACAGGTAAGCTGGTAAGGAAGACAAGAAGAGAAAGGAACAGCTGTAGTGGTCCACTAACTGTGGGTATGTGATATGCTCCACTGTGTGCAATATCTCATCCTCACAACTGCCCAAGAGGTAGCTGCTCTTTTAACTGTGTTTCCAGTTTAGAATCTGCAACAGACAGGACAATGGGGAAAATCAGGATGCTGAAATGCCAGTTGAAGCTTTGTCATTCTCATGATTAATAATTCTATAAAAGCTCCTTTTCCTCATCTGAGCATCATTCTCCCTCATTATTTTCTCTTTTTATTTATTTTTATTGGATAGATTTGCAGAGAGGAGAGACACTCGTTCAGTCCCCAAATATCCACAATGGCCAGAGCTGAGCTGATCTAAAGTCAAGAGCCAGGAGCTTCTTCTGGGTCACCCATTTAAGTGCAGGGAACCCAAGGTTTTGGGCCGTCTGCTGTTGATCTTCTAGACTATAAACAGGGAGGTGGAGTGGAAGTAGAGCAGCAGAGTATGCAAGCCGGTGACCACACGCGATGCTGAAGCTTACTGGTGGAGGATTAGTCAGTTAAGTTGTCATGTCAGTCCTCCATTCTTTCCCATTCTTTAAGTGTGGATGTTGTTGCAGTTAACTTAGGTGTCACCAATCACTTTTTCAAAAGCCTTTTAGCCCATCATGAGAAAATATTTTTATTTTTTCTGAGAAATTCAGTATTATCGATATTTTATTGTAATAGTGTACTACTACATAGTGAGAAGTTATAAGGACCAAAATTGTCAAAGTGTCACAGAAATGCACTATATGGTAATATCCAACTGTATCTTATTAGATATTAATTAGATTATTAATTAATTAGATTAAATATGTAGAGTAAAATTATCATGTTCCACCAAGAAGTCCCCCTATTCTTAAAGTGAGAATTGCTATACTAATAACCTTTATAATTGCATCCACTCTAAATCTAAAAATATACAAGTTTGTGATCACGTTTCTCCCTTGAAAGGACAAAGAGGAGAGAGTACATTCTATAGTCTGTACATTGTGTTCCATTTATCTATTCTTTGTTTCATGCAAACAAAGTCTTGACTGGTAAGAACACTCAGAAGATAGATAAAGCATTGTGAGATGTGTTTCAAAGGCTGAGAGACAAGAGCACTAGTGCTAATTAGTAAGACCTATCATTGACTAAAACAAGTGATTAGCCATGATAATGGAAACATAAACAGGACCTAATTAACAGAGTGCTTCATTACTATCTCTTGATATAGGCAGTAAACATTTGGTATTTAACTATCACACCCATCTGCATAATTTCTTAGTTGATTTTGGCCCAATAGAGTGGGTAGTATTCAAAATGTACAAAATAATTGAGGGTAGTCACAGTGCTGAAATTTTTATACTCACACCATTTCAAATGAGCCAAAGACAACATGAATATGAACTGGTAATGCTTTGTCAAACCCAAGTTCTTATAAGAATATCTGTGCTCCCACAATTTCTATTATTCCCCACTGTAATCCCCAAAAGAACCAACTCTATGCCTTCTTCACTCTAGGATGAAAAATATATTTAGTTCCTCAGTCAACTATAATCTGGCTTCCACATCCATTAATCATCCATTAAGATCTGTTTGTAGTATACTTTGCAATGACTGCCATATTGGTAAAACCAGTTAGACAGTTGACATACTTTTCTCTTTACTCTTCATAATTTCTGTCATAGTTTTCATTCTGCTAAACACTCATTCCTTACAAATACTCCTTATGCAGTGTTGCTACTCTTTCATGGTTTTTTCATTCAACCTTTACAAGGAAATCATTTCCATCTCCTTTGCTTGCTTCTCATGCTTCTGCCCATTTTAAATGGGAATTCATTTGTGATCATCTCCTCTTTTCCCATCATGAATAATAACTATATAAGTTCATGCTGACATAATTACAATTAAGCCATTGTATCCTTTTCTGTCCAAATTGCAGATTTCACCCCATTGCTTTTTGTTCTTTATCCTCTGGGCTTTTTTATTCCTTTGTAAACATTGTTTACATAGTTGAGAGGGATGCATGCACATATGGGTCTCTGATTAGAGTGAGAAGGGTCAAGGCATGGAGAAAGGTAGATGAGACAGATGTTTTAATTTTTTTTTCTCCTGTGTTCACAGCAGGAAAGGGAAGGGGGCTACTCCTTGCTGTCACACTACATCAGCACCTGGGAATGGGGGACAGTCCTTTGATGACACCTTAGAGATCATGATGTATGGAAAAGTGTTCCCAGACTGTTACTTGAGTGGTTTTGATAGTTCTAGTTCTAAGGCTTCATTATACCAAGGTTGAAAAAAACCCATCCAAAGTCTATTGGCTGACCAAGTCCAACTTAGTGTATTTGCAAGCCCAGGAACATATTGCAAGGCTTGGCCAAGAGAGTAGTTCAACCTGTTCTGCCTTCTATCTTCTGACAGGTACTTGATGTCCTCTACTGGCTTGGATGAACTGGTTGTCATGTCCCCCACCACACAGGTGTCAGTATCTGCGGAAGCCCAGTCCCAACAGATGCACTCTGAGGTCAGACCACATATATTGTATTTTCCCAGTGGCCACGGTTTGAGTTCAACAATCTAGTTGGGAAGTCCCCAAGAAACCTCACCGGGAATGACCTCACACTTGACTCGTGTGTGCCAGCCAATACAGGATATGGTTTGGTCCATCACCTGCACCAGCCAATGCAGATAATGATGGAAGCAACTGCCTGATCAGTTCTGCCTCCAGCCCCATCTCTAACATGAACTGGTAGGTATTGCAGCCTAGCCAGTGCATCCTCCCATAGGCCCAGTCTTCATACACACCCGCAAGTGCCACTTCCTAGTCAGAATGATCCAATTAACCCCACCAATACCCACCCTTAGCTCCAGTTTTTGTGTGCACTGGCATATACTGTGGCCTAGCCCATTCTGTCCTGCATCCCATCTTGCTCTCATGCATAACCAATGGTACTGCAGCTTAACTCAGCTTAACCTACTCCCACACATATGCTGACAGGTGCTGCTACCTTGCCCAGCCCATCTGCCACCAACCCCAACTCCCGTGCATATCGGTAAGAGCTACAACCTAGCAGAGGAGTACCCTCAGTTTCCCTACCAGGCTTGCTCCAAGCCTGGATCCTGCACCTGCTAGGGCGTACTGATGTCCAGCTTACTATGACTTGAACCTAACCCTGGCACTTGCCAGCTAGTGCTGCCAACTAACCTTGCTGGTCCATACCCATTTTGCCTCTCATACATGCCCCAGAACCAGCTCTCAAACTCAAAAGTAGAAGCAGCAGCCCAACAAGAGAGTCCCTGGAGTTCCCCTACGAGGCCTGATTCCAGCCCTTGGTCTTGAGTATGCAAGCTAGTGTTGCATCCTAGTCTGAGATGGCCCACACCCATTCTAATGTAACAATAGCTACACCAGCTCATTTTTCTTTTTCATTAGCCTGAAATAGCTTTTTCCATACTTTCACTTACAGTTTCTGCATATCTTTGTTGATGAGATGTGTCTCCTGTAGGTAACATCTAGCTAGGTTTTGTTTTTTGATCTAACCAACTGGTCTGTGACATTTGATTGATGATTAGCCATTACATTCAGGGTTAATATTGATAGGTAGTAATTTGATCTTGTCATTGGAATAGCAGCACAAGATGACCCAAATAGTTGGACCTCTGCCACCTACATGGGAGACCCAGGTAGAGTTCCTGCTTCCTGACTTGGTCCTAGTCTAGCCCTGGCTGTTATGATCATTTGATTAAAAAAAAAAAAGATGCAAGAACTTTCTCTTCTGTTCTGTAAACTGCCTTCCAAATAAATAAATAAATAAATCTCTTCTTTTGAAAAAAGATAATAATGCAGACTTGCAGAAGTTCTAAATAAAACTGGAAAAATACTATAATAAGCAGGAAAATTTAAAAGAAATGACCAATAAGAGAGTTCTTTTGTTTGCATCTATACTTTCAAATATTGAGCAAACTGATGAATATATCTAATACAACCTCAGGGATATAACTTTTCTGGATTTTTTTTCTGAGTTTAAAAACTTTTATTTGATATTTTATAAATTGGAGTTGGATAAAAATGTGAACTGGAATGAATCCAACCAATTACAGAAAAATAAAAAAATTTTAAGTTCTATTGATTGAGAGCTTCCCCTACTCTAGGTTGTTTTTCTCTTGAATTAAATCTAAGTGTTTAAAGAAATCTCGAGAAAATATGGTGACCACATGAATGAAGTGAGTAGCGGCTTGCTTCTTTGTAGGTTAAGGTGATCTGTTAGCGAGCTCTTTATGGTGTAAATATCATCATTCCAGATTTGTCACAGGTCATTTAATGTCCACCTGGACATTGCATCATGAAACCACTGGAATGTGTAGCTAGTTCTGTCCAGTATTCCCATTCGCCTGTACTGGACCAATACCATATGAAGCATCATTTTTCTGTATCCTTTATCAGAAATTCGCAGATATTTCTCACTGGGTATGCTTTTTTTTTTTGACATGCATCTTGTCCCAACTTTAAGTTGGCTCACTAAAGAGTCTCAGTCCACCTTTCAGATATAAAAGAATACATTTATTTTTCTGTACTTAGCCATAATGATGATCATTTTAAGTCCCCTTTCAACAGGGCAGAAAAAAAATTAATTTCTTCCAGTTTACTCTCTTCCCTTTCTTCAGAGCTGCTGCTGCTGCTAAATGAGAAGGGCAAGCATGCACGGTGCCAAGTCCTTGCCAGGGGATTCGTGTGCCCTACTGTGAATTGCTCACCGTGGGGCATGCGCAGGCTGCGTTCAACACAGTGCTGTTTGTCAGGGTCCTGGTAAATACCTGGTGGCTGCTGATGGTCTGTGACCTACTCGGGAGTTCTGCTCTTCTCCGACTGCAGCTGCTTCTCCCAGAGGGGCCTGGAAGCCTATAATGGGAACCCCCCTCGGGGCCCCCTCAAAAACCATGGACTAATGCAGTAGCGTAAAAAGTTCAGCTCCACACTTCAAGGCAGAGCAAGCTGTGGGGTGTAATCCACACTGTCTTGAAGCCATGTCGCTGCCTGACTTCTGCCCCTATTTTATCCTCCCTGCTTCCCTCTGTCTTTAAGATGTTTCCATTTATTTGAAACGCAGAGTTACAGAGAGATGGGGGTGGCTGGGGCAGGGGGAGAGAGAGCCTGATCCTCTGTTTCACTCTCCGAATGGCCACAACAGCCAGGGCTGAGCAAAGCCTAATACAACCGCTAAGGACTACATCCAGGAAGTCGCATCTGGATGACAAGGACCTGTGTGGTTGGGCCAACTCCCACTGCTCTCCCAGATTCATCAGCAGGTAGTTAGAAATGAAACAGGACTCTACCCAATGCTTTTAGCAGGTAGAAACTTAACTTACCACACCACAATACCAGCCCCATTGCTTCCCTCTCTTGCTTTTAGGTTTTTCCTAAGAACATTCCATCTGGAAGTCACCTGTGCAAAAATCCCCAACTCTGGCTTTAAGAGCTATCCCTAAGAAAACTCAGAGACCCTCATCATCTGATATGTTCCTCGACTCTCAGTTTGCACAAGTCACTGCTCAGCAGTAACGGCTCCTATCTGTGGAGTTTCTTCAAATCCATCAATTTCTTCACTCTGTCTTTGCCACTCAGGTGTTTGTGAATTCTTCCCCAGGAAGATAGCAACTACACATTAAGGCTGTGAAGATCTGGTTTGCAACAGTGACCATACAGTCATCTCTTTCCTGGACCCTTATGCCACAAAGAAATGCAAAGGAGATACAAGCACTCTAGACTCATCTGGGGACAGTGTCATTCATTGTCCAGGGATCAGGTTAGAGTCAGGGGTCATGAAGGACACAGGAGTGAACCTGCCTCTTAACTCTCCTGGTAGGGCCTCACCCAGTGGAAGAATCCTTTTCTAATTTCAAGGGAAAAGCAACTTTGTTTCAGACTGAATGCATTTTCTTCTTTTGTCCATATCCTGTATCTTTGCAATTTCATCACTGACTTAACCGGTAGTATTGAATAGAAATATAAACGTGAGACACCTATGTAATTTTCTAGCAGCTACATTTTTTCAAAAAAGGAAATAAGAGAAACTAATTTTAATAACCCTTTGTATTTAGCCCAGTAAAATATTAGCATTTCAGGGTGCAATTAGTAACCATTCTAGTCCAGTTATAACAAAATACATCTTTCAAACAGCAGAAAGTATTTCTCACAGTTTAAGAAGCTGAGGGGCTCACAGATTTCAGTACCTAGAGGGGGTGAGTCTTGGTTAATAGATGGCAGCCAAGAAACTCTAAGGTTCTTTTAATAAGGGTACTAACTCCCTACATGAGGATTCCACCCTCTTCACCTGTTTGTGTCCCAAAGGCACCACTTTCTAATGCCATCAACTTAGGGTAGGGTCAAACACACAGGGGTCAGTCTACCGTCTATAGTCAGTCTATAGACAGTGCTTCACACTCCTTTTTCCACTCAATCTTCAGGATCTGGAGTGTGTGTGTGTGTGTGTGTGTGTGTGTTTCTAGTACTAGCCACTTGATACTCACATGTGACTAGTGGTTACTGGATGCTTTAGAGTCTATACCAAGAGTCATCCTTTTGTAGTCCTTCAGTTTCTGGTCTAGAAACTCAAAATCCTGGAAAAAAAATTTTTTTAACTCCCAAAGTGCATCTGTTTTCTAGACAATAAACCCAGAATGAACAACTTCCTAAATAGGGAACTAAGTTATGAAATAAAAAGAAATCCTAAATAGAGAAACGAGTATTAATAACCCGCAAATGTTACTCTGCCATTTTGTTACCAATATATTATTATAAATATATCCTTTATTTTTTATTGTATTTTAATAGATTCTGTTAACATTTGCCATTCTACATTCAGTAATAAATAACAGATATCGTAAGTACTCTCTTATAAATTCTCTCCTGTATAAGTGCTGGTGTTTTTTCAGTGCAAGGTGTGTTTTATAAACTTTTTATAGGATTTTTGAAAATAACAAAGAGGTGCTCAAATTTGTCAAGTAAAGCCACAGGTTTCTACATAGAATTTAAGTAACTTGGGCCCAGCGCCATGGCCTAGTGGCTAAAATTCTCTCCTTGAACGCGCCAGGATCCCATATGGGCACCAGCTCTAATCCCTGTGACCCTGCTTCCCATCTAGCTCCCTGCTTGTGGCCTGGGAAAGCAGTTAAGAATGGCCCAAGGACTTGGGACCCTGCACCCATGTCGAAGACCCGGAGGAGGCCCTGGGCCCCTGGCTTCAGATCAACACAGCTCCAGCCATTGTGGTCGCTTGGGAAGTGAACTAATGGATGAAGGATCTTCCTCTTTCTCTCCTCTTCTCTGTATATCTGACTTTTCAATTTAAAAAATCTTTTTAAAAAAAACATAAGTAACTTGTACATGGTCAGAGATAACAGAGTTCATATTCCATCCAAAGCTTGAGCCAGTGACTTCTGCAGAGCGTATAGGAAGGATTACCTGCTACCCCTGCGTGCCCATGCCATTGGTTAAGTCAGCTCGGAGACAACCAGCAGGGGAATCCAGCAAGGCCACGGAGCAGCTGTTAGAATGGCTGGCTCATTGTGATTGCCCTGGCCTTTGATGCCATCTCAGAGTGAGGCCAGTGTTGTTTCCTGTGTCAAGAGAACCTTCATTTCTGATAAATGATGGTAGCTTGGTTTAGAAAATTCATGCTCAACCTTTGCACCAAGCTACAGGTTTGCCCCCTCACACTGGCCGCCTATTGTTCACAAACACAATTGGATATGAATATCGGGTTCTCTGCTGTCGCTTGGGGTGCAATACAGACCTTACTTGGAGTTTTAATCCTGGCTTAATCTTTTCTATAATAATCTTCATTCTTCATCTGAAGACAGTTATTTCTTTCTATTCTGTTCTGTGCTGCACAAATGTAATTGTCTTGTTTCCTTTTGGAAAGAGGTCAGCCTATAAAATTCAAAGGGTAGCTTGAATAATCTGCTTTCATCTATTTAACTCAGTTTTTAATACTTTTTATTTAACATACTTTTTGTGGATTTTCAAAAAATTGGTTAGTACTAGTTGTGCATTTTATGGGATATGCCATGGCATTTCAAGACATCTGTACAATGTGTACTGATTGTTGCAAGGTGATTATATTTCTCCCTCCTAGCCATTGCTGTGTGATTAGCCCTGGAATACCTCTCTTCTGTTTGCTCAGAACATAAGTAACAGATTATCAAAGTATCTCTGCCTGTGTGGTGTAACACTCTTAAGTTGATCTTCATCATTTAAATTTACTTTTCTCCTTGTTAACAATCCTAAATTAGACGACTTTTTAATTTACCTTGTACTATAAAGAACTACTTACATATCTTTATTCATTTTTAGCATCTTGAATGAAACGTCCCTGTCAAATTTAATTTTCTCCTTAATCCATTCATTCAACATGCATTTTCCAAACAACTATAATTGTCCCAAGGATAGGGCCAGCCGCAAAAATTATTTTGAAAAGTGCACAATTCAGTCCTTGTTCCAAGCAGCTTAGAGCAGTCTTTCCCATAATGTAATGTTAATTAATTTTATAGGAAAAGAAATTCCATGGGCAATTACCCCACCACATATTCCTCACCCATACATAATTTCTCAGAGCCTCTAATATGCTAATGTGTTCTATGAATCCTCAAAAAGTAAGATAAAATATGGAGTATTTCCTGAAATATTTTTACTGCAGAACTGTTTGTGTGATACCTTGTGAGAGAAGTGTTTTGTGAACTTTGCTTTAAAGGAAATAGTAGCTTGGCGCTGGTGAAGGACAAAGACATGGAAAAGTAATTGAAATACAGGGCCCAGTGTGGTAGCCTAGCAGCTAAGTCCCCGCCTTAAACACGCTGGGATCCTATATGAATGCCAGTTCTAAATCCAGCATCCCCACTTCCCATCCAGCTCCCTGCTTGTGGTCTGGGAAAGCAGACAAGGACGGCCCAAGGTCTTGAGACCCTGCACCCATGTGGGAGACCTGGAGGAAATTCCTGGCTCCTGGCTTTGGATTGGCTTAGCACCGGCCGTTGTGCTCACTTGGGGAGTGAATCATCGGACAGAAGATCTTCCTCTCTGTCTCTTCTCCTCACTGTGTATCTGCCTTTCTGAGGAAAAATAAATCAATCTTTTTTAAAAAAAGGAAGAATAGTAAAATGAAAGTGAAAGCGAGGTCCAGTGGAAGAATGAAGTTACCTGTAATCACACAGCTTAGCTAGTTACTCCCAGAGCCAGAATAAGAGCTCAACTGTCTGTCCTGCCTGTTCAATTGTAATTCGCTCATGATACCATAGTCATTCCATAATTCATACTGGAATGTTTAAATGTAATAACAGAAGAACAAGCATCTTCACATAGCGTTTCCACTTTACCAGTCCTTCTTTGAAATCTGTTCTCCAAAAGGGTGAGGAATAATTGAAAAAGAAAAACAAATGAAAAAAATAAAGGGGGAAGGGGCAGTATTGTAGCATAGCGAGTAAAGCCACTTAGAATGCTCACATTCCCATATGGACTCTGGATGGAATTCCAACTGCTCCTCTTTCAATCCAGGTCCTTGTGATGCTCTTGAATAAAGCAACAAAAGATGTCCCAAGTCCTTGAACCCTTACCAACCCACACAGGAGACCAGAAGAAGATCCTGGATCCTGGCTTTGGCGTGGCCCTGCCTTGGCCATTGTAGCCATTTGGGGAGTGATCCAACATAGAAGATCTTTGAGAAAAAGAAAAAGTGAAACTTTTTAGGTTAGTTAGTGAGGGGTCTTTTGTAGAAATGATGCCCAACTCCATTATAAAAGGAAGATAGCCTGCAATGTCAAGGGGCAGTTCTTAGAGATTATTTAGTTATTTAGTCAATAAATCTAAATAGAAGAAAAAATTGTTCCATCGCCTCACTCTGCTCTTTATGGTTCTTTAGAGTCCCATCTGCAGAAGTATGGAAGATTTGGACTCTTTCACAAGCTAAAAGAACTGCTGAGCTTCCAAGTGATGCAACAGCTTCATGTTGCATTGTGTTTCTTTTTCAAATTCATGCTCATAACCATGCCCTCCACCCTCCCTGCCAGCAAAGACAGGGAACTTAAAAAAAAATAGGAAAAGGAAGATAATGTGTTTTTGGAACAGTTTAGACTTTATCAACTCCTTCCTCTTGAAGCCACCCAGCCCTTCCCCTCAGATTGTAATAATGTTACCCTTTTTTTCTCAGTTTTTGTTATCAAGGGGAAAATGACGGAATTGCCTTTCAAATGCTCTCTGAAGATATGAGATTGCATCTCTGGAAAGGGGCAAATGTTCATACCTTTGGGAATCAGGCCAAAGTAGGGCCTCCTCCAAATTAGGTCACACCTGCTTGCCCAAGAAAGTTGTGGATGCTTTGTCTGGGGTTGTTGAGGTTTACCGAGTCCAGCAGTGCAGCTGTTTGCTTTAACAAAATAGCTTTCACTGTAAATATTCCAAAGTATCATGCTTGGTGTACAAAAATCCAAAAATCCCTAATTCTAGAGCAAATACATAAATCTGACCCTGACAGAGGCAACTTAAGCGACCACATGTTAGGAAAAGTTTGGTGTTTTCTTTGTGAGAAGATTGTCTTGCCCTGTGGACTTAAGGGATCCTGTGTTCTTTTTTTTCCATTTCAAATCCTCAGGCTCTCAGGATAATTGAAAGCAAGCAGGTTGTACCAGGTGCTTTGAGAACAATGAAAAACTACTGCCGGGCCTTAAAAAATATTTGTCATGGGGGAATTTTTCCCTCTTTTTCCAACTGAGACCTGGTGGAATTAACTGCTCCCAGCAGTTATTACAATTTAGCTGGGCCAGGTGGTTTCTTGGGCAGTGTCTGTAACAGGCCAAGATCAGTGGGTGTTGTCAAGTATCTGGTTCATTTCACAAAAAAGGAGATAGCCAAGCAGATACCAGAGTTCTAAAAGCAGAATATAAAATTATCAGGTTGCTGAAGCATCATGAAAATCCCTGCCACACAGCTTCTGATTACAATCTTCACTGCAGATTTAGACGAAAATAGAGTTTCTTTGTCACAGGAAATATTTCAAACCAAAACTAGTGTTAAAGTCAGTCAACCCTAAACCAAGGACCCAACAAATTACTCAAACATTTACTATTCTGACAGGTCTGTTCTTTATAGCCACTTTCCTTTGTTACTTTAATTTCTTCCCCCTCAAAAAAGAATGGTTGAAATTTATGGCTAGGAGGAATAACTGATGATTGCTGGCAAGTTTACTGAAGGAGTCAATTGTTCCATAAGGCAAGAACCAGGAGGCTGGAGAGCCCTTCACTGGGGAAGACTGATGTGTGAAAGGGCAAAGCCATGTTGCCTCCATTGTGTGTGAAAGGGTTTTCGTGTTTGGTTCCAAATTCCTGCAGGCAGCCTGGTGTGCAACAGGCTGAGCCGTAGGGAGAGCATATGAAAACTCAGGGTAGATGCTTCACACACAAGCTTGAGGTCAACTTCCCAGGAGACAAAGGTTTCCTGTTCACTTTTGTTAGAGTAGCCAAAGCCTTTTCACAATAGTCAGGACATGAGTTACAAGAGGGCTGTTTTTCTATTTTTGCTTGAAACTTGAATGGCCCCAGGCCTAATTAGATTTGGACTGTGAATGAGACCATAAATATACCTAGGACCCTCCCCCTACCATTCACACACACAAACACACCTGGACATGTATGCACACACATGTAAACACACATGCCAAAGTGTTTCTAGGGATCCTGGGCTGGCTCACATGTGCACAAGCCTTTGTACCACAGCGATGCTGCCCACACTCCTTTGCGATCTCTTACCATGCAGCAGAATCTTGGCTGTCATGATCATCTCTTCTGCCAAGCATAATCAGCAAACGCTTTCCAAGAGGACAAGTCAGGGCTGGGCCCGTCACTGAATTAGTAGATTGCTCTGTTTCACACCTTGCCAGATGATTCTAAACTTCATTGTGTGTGCTTTTTGTCGCTTTTGCCTTACAATCATGAAATATCTAAGGCAAGGTACTTCAAACATAACAACATCATTAGCTTATAGCTCTGCAGCTTCAAGAGCATGGCACTAGATTTTGCTTTTCTGGGAGACAAGATATTGTGAGTATTGGTCCAAGCTTCCAGAACATGAACCTTTGAGGAACAAACCACACAAATGATACAACCACGTTATCAATACCTGCATCTTTTCCTCATAGGACTGCACAAGGCTCAGCATGCATCCCTTCTATGGGGAAAGATAACTCACCTTCCTGGGTTATTGGCCTTCCTCTCACAGCACATTGCCTGCACATCAAGCTTCCTTCTTAGTGAATCATTGTTTTACAAAAGTCTGTTCTTAATAGTCCGCTGAAAAGTCTCCAACCCCTGGTTCGGTGAGAGTCAACCAAACTCTGACCACTACACATAGCAGGGTCAAATGAAATCTTACCTAAAGGGGGTCCAGAGTATGTGGACCCTTTATTCTCTCACTCTTACTCTCCAGCTTTCTCTGATGTACTCCTTTATTTCCTGACTAGTCATTTGTCATATTATGGCACCTGCTACTAAGAATGAACTGATTACTCACAGGACAGAGCCTGAGAGCTGCAAGATCTTCTATTGCAGCTAATTGTGGGGAGAAGAAGCCTCAAGCCTTATGTTCTCTGTGTGACCAAAATGAAAACAGCAGCAGCATCTCTGGGCGCTGACAGGCAGCCATTGCTTCAGAATATATGCAGCATTTCACACACACTATTTCATTTAAATAATGAACTACACCCAGCTTTATGTTAAATAGCAATGAAATGGAACTTTCTAAGTAAGGAAGCTTAAAAAAAAACTTATTGAAAATAGCTCCAAAGGCAATTTGAACATCAAAGAGTATTTTATGAATCAACATTTTGATGAGTTAAGTGTAAATAAGTCAGGAACATATGGATTAAATTTTAGTTAAAATAAGCAAGGCTTTAAAAATTAAGAGACAAAGTAGTTTGAAAACACATCTTGTTTCATCCAGAGTGTCTGAGGAAAGAAGAGGATTGAAAGTGCTGTAAACCAGGGAGGTATAAAATGGTGATCCTGTTACCTGGGATTCAGGTGCCTAGAGCCAAAGTGCAATTCTACCATTCTAAACTCCTAAACAAGGGAGGACCTAGAAGTTACTTGTAAATTTCACTTTAAATTATAGAATTATTCTGTTGATCACAGGTGACTAAAACCATAAATCACGCTGTCCACAGATTAATCATGCTATTGAGTTTGCGGTTTTCTGTTGTTTTAACTCCCCTAGGGGCTGGATTTTAGGAGTAATGTGTCCAGGTTTCAAAAATAAGTCCTGCTTGGTAGACTTATTACTGGATTACTTATAATTACTGGATTTTTAGGCAAGGTTTGCAGCAATGTCTTTGTATCTGTCGTGTACAGAGAACTGTGGTGGAGAGTTTTGTACTAATTATCCTCCACCTATCTCATCTGAATCATCCCATCCTCAACTGGATTCCAGAACAGCATGAGACACATTGTCAAATTATCTAAATTTGTATTTAACACTCCTCCAGCTTCTCATGAGACTACAACTTTCATGCCCACCCACAGACCCTGTGCTCTCATGGGTAGAGTGGCACACAAGGCACTCACAGTCACATGCACCTGGGGCCAAGATCTACGTCTACCCATTCCAGTAAATGTATACTACTAAGCGGAACTTTTTTTTGTTTTCTGAGTTTTGAGTCTCAGTATGTGTTTGAGTTTGCTCAACTCAAAAAGTTGCTATCAGTCACTCTAGTTGATGTAACCTAGTTTGATGTCACTCTCATTGCATTCAGAAGGCCTGATGTTCTTTTTCTGTGCTCAGACCTTCATCTGCACAGACATGCTCTGCTCTCCTCCTCCTTACCCATGTCTTTATGTGGGTTGCTTCCCCTGCCTATAGCTTGCTCTCCCTCCCTGGTCCCGTTTATTTCCATCAAAAGTCAATCAACCCCTAGGGTCCACCTTCCCTGGCACCTATTGCATGAACTGCATGTTCAAAAGTGATGTCTTCTTTCCTTCAGTCCCTGTACTTCCACGTGGTGATGCGTACTGTCAACATTTGGTGTGTATCAGCATATCTCTTGTTCTAAACCTCTTATGTCTAAGGTGGCACTTATTCACTGCATGAAGCATCTTACTTTTAAACTAACTCGCTAAAATTCAGAAAAGTGTAAAATTCAGTTCCTGAAATGCACTGGCCATGTTCAAGGGCTTAGTAGCTACATGTGATTAGTACCTATCATACTGAATAGTGTAAATGGGAAACATACAATATTGTAGGAAGTTCTATTCGGCAACATGTTCTAGGCTTTACAAGACCAAGGACTTTATCTTTATTTTCTGTCTTTCCTAGAAATTCTCCCAACCGTTGCTATGAATGCACAAGGTTCTATCTGCATCCATCATCTTCCTAGTCCTATGGGGCTGATTCAAGTACCTTGTACAGAGTATAAATAACATGGTATGATTTTAAGTGCTGCATACTTTGCTAACCCCTCTTTTTACCCTCTTTTTTTTTTAAAGATTTACTTATTTTTACTGGAAAGCAAGACTTATAGAGAGAAAGAGAGACAGAGAGATCTTCCATCTGCTGGCCCACTGATTCACTCCCCAAGTGGCTGCAGTGATGGGAGCTGGGCAAATCTAAAGCCAGAAGCCAGGAGCTTCCTTCAGGTCTCCCACACAGGTGCAGGGTCCCAAGGCTTTGGGCCGTCCTCAACTGCTTTCCCAGGCCACAGGCAGGGAGCTGGATGGGAAGTGGAGCAGCCAGGATATGAACTGGTGCTCACATGGAATCCTGGCACATGCAAGGTGAAGACTAGCCACTAGGCTACCATGCCTGCCCTTGTAATAAGCCCTCTTTGAGGTAGATATTGGTAGCTTCATGTTACAAACATGAATTAATAAATAAATTAATTAATTCCCCTGGCCCCTGCCTCCAACAGGTGTTCATCTGGCCTTTGTTGCTGCAGGTCCTTTGTGATCTAACACCAGGCTGTGGAGCTGGGTTCCCATCCTTAGCAATAGTGACTTTTGGGGCCAGAGAGTGTGTTTTGTAAGGACTCTTATGAGCCCTCTAGACATTGGGCAGCTGTCCTGGCCCCTGACTGACAGATGCCAGCAGTACCTTCCTCAAGTATGACAACTGAGGTTGTCAGCAGATGTGACCTGACATCCCTTCGCAAGCAACATCCTGCCCAGCTGAGAATCCCTGGTTTAGATGACCAGTAGAAATTGTTCATATGGACAAATGAACACCCCTGGAAATACTGTCATCTTACTAGCAAGTGAGAAGCAACTTTATACCTACCCTTAAAGGAAACAAAGAGAGAGACTTTACTTTTAATCCCCTGCGTAATCCTCCAGCCAACTTCCCATCTGGGAAATGTGTCATGGCTGCCTCCTTTCATGCCGGCCAGGGACAACCCTAGGTTGCTGACAGCCCAAATGCACTGCATCCCCACATGGCTCACGCTGACACCCACGTGCCCTGCTCCCCAAGCTGGGCAGCTTGTCCTAAACCATCAGGTTTTAGACAAACTGGCTCAACCAACGGTACCTCTGGGGGTTGGGGTGGGGGAAGACAAAGGAGTGGATAATTGAAAAGATTGGGGAGGAAAGAGGAGAAAGCTAATATCTAGACCTCTCTGTCCAGCCAAGCAGACTGACCTCAGAAGAGGGAAAGCTGTTCTAAGCTATTAGCAAAGACCCAGGGCCTAGCAAATGGCTCTGAAACCACAATGGGTGAGAAAACAGGCCATCTGGGAATGATATTTCAGTCTTTATAAACAATCATAAGTTGAATACGGCAAGTAAGATGATCTTTTAAAAAGCTGTGGGATCTTCCTAAAGTCCCTTTTGTAGATGCAGCCTGTCACATGCCCAGCTTCCCCTGCTATTCCTTTGCCATGTAAGTTGGTAACTGTAAACGCACCCTAACAAAAACAGTTTAAAGTGTACTCTTTTTTTAAGATTTATTATTCATTTACTTATTTATTTGAAAGGCAAAGTAACAAAGACTGGGAGGGAAAGACAGAGCAAGAGATTATCCATCTGCTTTTTCACTCCACAAACAGCCTCCACAACAGACTAAAGCCAAGAGCAAGCAACTCCATCCTGGTTTGCTGTATGAGTGACAGGGATCCAAGTACTTGGGCCAGCATCCACTGCCCTCCAAGACCTGTTAGCAGGAAGGTAGATGGGAAGCAGAGTAACTCTAACTTGAACTGGCACTCCAGTTAGAGATACCAGTGTCATAAGTGGATCTTAGCTCACTGCGCTACAACGTAGTTCCCTAAAGTGTATTCCTTTTGTTTGTTAAGATTTATTTGTTTAACTGAAAGTTAGAGTTTCCTAGAGGGAGGGAAAGACAGAGATCTTCTTCCCACTGGTTCACTGCCCAAATGACTATGCTAGCCATGGTTGAGCCAGTCCCAAGTCAGGAGCCAGTGGTGTCATTCACATCTTCAGGGGCCCAAGGACTTTGGGCCATCTGCAGTTTTCCCAGGTGCATTAGCAGGGAGCTGGATCAGAATTGTAATAACCGGGACTTCAACAGGCACCCATATGGGATACTGACCTCACAAGTGGTGGCTTAACTGGCTGAGGCAGCATTTCCTCAATAACCTTATGAAAAATTCAAAAATGAAAAATTCTGTAAAATGGTGTATCATGAACATTTGATAAACATTGACCATCATGTTCCTTCTCTGGACTTTCTAGAGCATATTAATATATAAATGCACAGAGAAGTCTGCAGCAAAGAAAGAAATATAGATTACAAGCAAAATATGCCTTCTGTGGTTAACTCAGTCAAAAGGTGATCCTCTCTTTAAAACAAGGTCTCTGGCAGAAGTGAGATGATAGAGATAACAAACTGGAAAATACTTCTGAATGTTGGACATATAAACACAAATATCTGGTAGAATTCAAGAAGGTTGCTTTTTGCAAGGAAGCAAAAATTCCTTCAATTATGGAATTACTGAGCTCCACACAAATTGCTTAGAGTCAAAAAAATTTTTAAAAAGCAAATGGAAGATTTTTCCCCAATGAATACATGATGACTTATTCTTACAAAAATAATCTGTTTTTAAGGAGTTTTATTTTAGGTTCAGAATTTCATATGTGCTGCATCTTTCTTATTCATCCAACTCCTGACTCTAATTAAGGATGTGGCACTCAACTAGCAATAAAATCCAGAGGCTGAGCAGTTATAGTTTAGCAGCAATTATCATCATCAGGCTGCAGTGTTTATTGGCAGATGGTGTCCCAAAATAGCTCCCTCTGTTCCTTCCGCCATCTTCATCTCCAGGAGAGGCAGCAGGGGGAGGGTCCCGTGGTTCACAGAGTCACATGGCTGGAATGTGACAGATCTCTGAGGGAGCACAAAATCTTTACCATCACATGTGCCACCTGGTAAAGTAATGACATGCGCTGGAATTGTGATGAATGGGTAAGCTGTTGATTGTCATCTTGGCATCCCGTAAGAGTGCTGATCCAGGGCCCGGCGGCGTGGCCTAGAGGTTGAAGTCCTCGCCTTGAAAGCCCTGGGATCCCATATGGGCGCCGGTTCTAATCCCGGCAGCTCCACTTCCCATCCAGCTCCCTGCTTGTGGCCTGGGAAAGCAGTCGAGGACGGCCCAATGCTTTGGGACCCTGCACCCATGTGGGAGGCCTGGAAGAGGTTCCTGGTTCCTGGCTTTGGATCGGTGCAGCACCGGCCCGTTGCGGCTCACTTTGGGAGTGAATCATCAGACGGAAGATCTTCCTCTCTGTCTCTCCTCCTCTCTCTGTATATCCGACTTTGTAATAAAAATAAATAAATCTTTAAAAAAAAAAAAAAGAGTGCTGATCCAGCTCCCTTCTAATATGCCTGAGAAGGCAACAGAAGACAGCCCAAGTTATTGGGCCCCTGTCACCTACACGAGCTATGCAGATGGAATTCTGGGCTCTTGTCTTCATCATAGCCTAGCCCCAGCCCTTAAGGCCATTTGGGGAATGAGGCATCAATTGAAAGATCTCTCTCTCTCTCTCTCTCTCTCTCTCTCATTTCACTGTGTGCATGTGTATATCTGCTTATGTAAATCTGCCTTTCAAATAAGTAAATAAATCTTAAAAAGAAACATGCCATTTGGGACACATACATCCAACATTGGAATGACTGACTAGAGTAGAGGCACCTCCGTTTTCAATCTAGCTTCCTATTGATGTGTGTCCTGGTTGCAGAAGGTGTTGCCTCAAGGGCTTGGGTCCTTCCCTGTTCTGGACAAAATACTTCTTATAACACCTGGCACAAAGTCACTTTAGGTATGGTTGTTGTCATGGCTATCGTCATTTTATCTCTATATGAAAGACAGAAAGACTGGGAAAGAGACAGAGACCGAGAGAGATCTTCTGTCAGCTGGCTCTTTCCACAGATGCCCACAGCAGCTGGGATTGGGCCAGGCCAGAGCCAACCGTCTGGAATTCCACCCAGATCTCTCTCATGAGCAAATGGGACCCAAGGGCCCAAGGACTCCTGCCTCCCAGGATGCATGTTAGCAGAAGGTTTTATTGGAATGAGGGTATCCAGGACTTGAACAAGGCATTGTGATCTGGGGTGTGGGCATTCCACGTGGCAATGTAACTACTGCACTTTAATGCCTAGCCCTTGTTTCAATATTTTTATAATAGTATTTCAATATAATTGGTTCCCTCTGGAATCTTATGTGTTTTATGTATTTATAAATATTTTGGTGGAAAGGAATCCATTGATGCATCAGACTACCAGGGTCCAGATTCATGGCATGAAAATGATTAAGAACTCCTAGAGGACCCTATTATTACCCACTTGAACAGGCTGAGAGTCTGAAGCACAGAAAACCTAAATCATTTGCCCAAGGTCAAAGAGTTTGCAAAGAGCAGAGCTAGGATAGGCGTCCAAGCAGTATGTCTGCAGAAGGCTCGTCTCTGAGTCTCTGCAGGAATTTCTGTCCTTGGTTGCAGAGCTGCCATGATGTCCCTGCTTGTAATCTCAGCCTCTCATCTACACTTCAGAGCGGACAGTTATGTTCGGCCATACTCTTTATTGGCTTCTGGTTGTACCTCCCTGTTCATTCTGGTTTCAGCCTGCTTCTCTGAGTACATCTCTGAGTACATCTCTCCTCGATTCATCTTGTTCTCTGTTTTCCAACCACAGCGGCCTCAGAGCCTTTGAACTTCAGCTCTCCTCTGGCAGGACTGCCCAAGCTTGCCTCTCTTCTTTCCCCTCTCTGTGATCTCTGCTTTCACGTCGTGATCTCAGACTGGGCTTCTGGGATTAATTGACCGATGTAGTTTCATATCTTTTGCATATTAATCCTTTTTCAGTCTGAATATTACAAATATTTTCTGAAATGTTTCTGACTTTTCTTTGTACTTAGTAAGGAGTCAAATTGATCAATCTTTTACTCTGTATTTTGAGCTTTTCCTTTTCTTGCTTATGGAATCAGTCCTGGGGCTGTCACTGTGGTATCTTAATCTATTGATTAAGCCACCCACCACCTGCAGAGCCAGCATTTCATGTGTGTGCAGATTCAAGTTCTGGTTGTTCCACTTCTGATCTAGCTCCCTGCTAATGTACCTGGGAAAGCCCTGGAAGAGAGCCCGAATCCTTAGGCCTCTGCCACCCAGATGGGAGACTGGGATGAATCTTTTGCCTTTTGGCTTCAACCTGGCCCAGCCCTGACTGTTGCTACCATTTGGGGAGTGAACCAGCAGCAGTTGGAAGATTTCTCTCTGTGTCTCTTCCCTTTCTAACTCTTTCAAAAGATTAAGAGAGAGAGAGTAGAAATCAGTCTTCACCTACAAGGTCATAGATATGTTTTTCTGGTAATTCCTAAAGTTTTGTAAATTTTGTATTTTATGTGTAAACCTTTGATGCATCTGGAATTGACTTGGGTAAGTGTTATAAGGTAGGAATTCACTTTCTTTTGTTTCTTTCCATGTAGATTACATGAACTATTGAGTGGTCTATCGTTCCTCGACTGGTACCACTTGGGTGTCCTTTTTTTGTTTTCTCTGGTCTGCTGGCCAGTCCATGAGTCAGTATTACACTTTTTTGTTTTATTTGCTCGTAGTATGTTAATAGGGCAGTTCCCCTTCACTTGTTTATTAAGAAGTATCAGCTTGGCCTTTGCTTTGTTATGTAAATTTCAGAAACAACCTGTCAAGATCTACTAAAAATAAAAATAAATGTGGGAAATTTCAGTGGGATTTCCTTATATCTACTGAATTTGGGATGAAATTAATATCTTTAAAATATCCAGTCTCCAACTGGGAGTCCTATGAAAAAGAAATATAAGTGACCAACAAATATATGAAAAAAGAATGCTTAACATCACTATCCATCAGGGAAACGTAAATTGAAACCGAGATGTTACCTCACCTCTGTTAGAATGCTGAAATCCAAAACAGAGAGAAACAAATGTTGGTGAGAATGTGGAGAAAGGAAACATTAATATACTGTTGATGGGATTGTAAATTAGTGCAACCACTATGGAAAATAGTGTGGAGATATTCTAAAAAACTAAAAATGCATTTGTAGTCCCATTACTGGGCATCTACCCAAAAGACGTGAACATATTGTATCAAAGATATATGCACCCCACTATATTTTTATAGCAACACTGTTCATAGTAACTAAAATATGACATCAGCTAAAGTGTCCATCAACAAAGAAGTAGAAAAAGAGTTTGTTTTGTGGGCCCAGGGCAGTAGCCTAGTGGCTAATGTACTTGCCTTGCATGTGCTGAAATCCCATATGGACACCAGTTTATGTCCCAGCTGCCCCACTGCAGAGAGCAGGTTGGATGGACAGAGTTCCTGTCTCCTGACTCACCTCCCAAATGCCCACAGTAGCCAGAAATGGGCCAGGACAAAAAGGTATCTTAACCAGTATCTTTTTTTGAAGATTTTTTTTTGACAGGCAGTGTTACAAAGAGACAGGTGGGCTGTTCAGAAGCTGAGAACCAAGAGCTGCTTCTGGGTCTCCCACATAGGTGTCAAGGGCCCAAGGTCTTAGGCCATCCTCCACTGATTTCCCAGGCAGTTAGCAGGGAGCTGGATCAGAAGTGGAGCAGCGAGAACTCGTACTAACTCCCATATGGGATGCTGGCACCACATTACCCATTATGCCACATTGCCAACCTCTTAACTAGTGTTTAGTTGCCAGGCTAAATGCCTTTTCCTGTGTTGTGTATGTGTGTGTGTTTGAAGACAGTTTCTGTTCTTATAATTTGCCGTGATTTTTACAGTATTTTACTTCTTCCCTTTTCTTTATTTGAAGGACTTCATTTAATGTATATCCTGTATTTTCAGGTAGTGGAATCTTTCTCTTGTTGAACCAACCTTGCTCTCCTCAATTAACCCTTTTTAGTTAAAAAAGCATCCTCACATATTGACAGCTTCAATTTTCTTACATTTTGTTTAAAATTTTTGTTGATATTGCTTGCCGTGTTTGGAGCTGTTATTTTCTTCCCCCATACTGTTCATGTCTAGTTATAGAATCTGGGTTTTACTAGCCTTGTAAAAATGAGTTACAGCTTAGTTCCTCTTTTTGTGTTTTTGGAGATGCTCTGTAAGATTGAATTTGTCTGTTCCTGGAATATTTGGTAAAGCTTGCCAGAAAAAGCATCTGGGCTTGTATTTTCTTAGTGAGATTTCATAACTGCAGCATTAACATCTTTTGGTAATTTTTAAGTTGTGGAGATGGTAGGAATGGCCACAGTTCTCCATTCTTGCTAAAGAGTAGCCATGTCCTCACCTTTGGAAATTGAGTTATCCTTGTGAATGTCTTAGCCAATAGGCAATAATACTTCCACTGCCTTGGTAACTCAAAAAGCCCTTCATGCTCTGCCCATGGTCACAGAATTCTACCACCACCAATGAACAACCCAACTTTGCCCATTGCAATCAGCACAACTATTTCAACTGAGGCCACATTATCCTGACCTGCATTGAACTGCCCTTGAGACAGCCATAAGACCTGACTTCATTCAGCAGATCCTTCCAGTCAGCCTGCATTTGGCCCAAGGCATGTAAGAAAGCCTAGCCATGACCAAAGGAACAATCTAGCTGGCCAGCAAACTTCCGAGCAAGAACCAATATTTAACATTTTGAGTCACTGACTGTTAGGATGATTAGTTATCCATTCACATACATATCTTGATTTATTTATTTGGGACCAACAACATGGTATTGCACACTAATCTTCCACCTGCAAGTGCTGGCATCCCATTGGGCACTGGTTCATGTGCTGGCTACTCTGCTTCTGATCCAGTTCTCTTCTCGTGGCCTGGGAAAGAAGCAGAGGATAGCCCATATGGGAGGTCAGGGAGAAAGTCCTGCCTCCAAGCCTCAGATAGGCTCAGCTCAGCTCTAGTGGTTACAGCCATTTGGAGAATGAAACAACAAATAGAAGACCTCTCCGTGTGTCTCCTTTTCTCCGTAAAACTCTGCCCTTCAAATGAAAAAAATTGTTTATTTATTTGAAAGGCAGAGTTAGAAAGATAGAGAAAGATCTTCCACCCACTAGTTCACTTCCTGGAATGCCACAGAGGCCAGAGTGGACCAGGTCAAAGTCAGCAGCCTAGAAATCCGAAAGGGTCCCCCAAATGGATGGCAGGGCCCCAAGCACTAAAGGATCTTCACGGCGCATCAGCAGGTAGACGGATTAGAAATAGAGCAGCCAGAAGTCACACGAGCACTCTAGTGGGATATCAGTATCACAGGCAGCCACTTAGTTTGTAACAGCCACAACTTCAGTCTCTCACCTAAGTTTTTAAAATGTGCTGTTAAAAAAAAAATGTCATTCCAGTCTTGTAATTAGTCATTTCTGATTCATCTATATTGATGTCCCCTTTTAATTATTTTGATTTTATTTACTCAAACTTATAGAAGGGTTTTCAATAGCAACACTTCTGTAAGCCAAAGCAGGATCTATTATTTTTTTTTTTATTAATTACATTGCAGTATGTGACACAGTTTCATAGGCTCTGGGATTCCCCCAACTCCTGCCCAGGATCTATTATTGAAAGCACATATTTCTCAATGTATTTTTAGAGGAAGATCTTCCGTCCGATGATTCACTCCCAAAGTGAGCCTCAACGGGCTGGTGTTACACCGATCCAAAGCCGGGAACCAGGAACCTCTTCCGGGTCTCCCACATGGGTGCAGGGTCCCAAAGCTTTGGGCCGTCCTCGACTGCTTTCCCAGGCCACAAGCAGGGAGCTGGATGGGAAGTGGAGCTGCCAGGATTAGAACCGGCGCCCATATGGGATCCCAGGGCATTCAAGGTGAGGACTTCAACCGCTAGGCTACGCTGCCGGGTCCTCTCAATGTATTTTTGCTATATTTCATTAATGTCTGACAATTTTACAATTTTGTCCCTTGATTTATTTTCTTTAGCTTTTCCTGGGTTTTGTACACTTGTGTTGTTTTTATTGAGTTGCTTATAAACTAATTTGCTTTTAAACTTTTCCTATTTTTAACTACAAAAATGTGTGCATACTCACGGCATTTAAAAAATATTTGTATGGCTACTTTTGCTATTTAATATTTTTATTATTATCCAACTCAAATGGCCATTATAATGTTTCTTTGGTATACTGACTTAAGAAATCTGTTTTTAATATCCAAATGAATGGGGGAGGAACTAGTTACACTATTTATTAATAACTATTTTTATCATCAGAGAGTGCTTTAGCCAACTCAGACTCACAAGACATGATTTAAAGATTCAGGAATTTATAAATCCATTGTTAAAAAAACTATCAGAGTTTGAGAGTAACTATGGTGTATGTATTTGTACCACAAAAATAAGGAAACACTGCAAATCAGGACTTTGTACTTTTCCTATGGAGACACAGCCTGCAGTTGGCCTGTAGGATAACAACTACTTGCAATTTGTTGATAATTGCCTTATGCCCCACTACATGTTCAAGCTTTATACATGTTGCACATATGCATTAAAACTGTTAGAAATAGTGCTCTATATTTTATTAGAACATTTCTAATAAATGTATTTCTAATAAATATAAAAATTTTTCTAGAAACGTTAATTATTCTTGCTAATTATGTTGTTTAAGCCTCCTCTCTAATTTTTCTTTCATTTGAGAGACACTACTCACTTTGACAGCACATATATCGATTTGAGAGACAAAGAGAGCTCCCATTCACTGGTTCACTCGCCAAATACCCACAACATCAAGCTGTGGGCTGGGCTGAAGCTGGGAGTCAGGAATTCAATCCATGTCTCCCATCTGGGTGTCAAGGATACAGCTGCCTGAGCCGTTCCCCACTCCTTCCCAGGTTCTGCCCTGGCAGGAAGCTAGAACTGAGAGCTAGAGCCAGTGCTTGAATTAGTGCACTTGACATGAGGCACTGTTGTCCTACGCAGTGTTTTAGCTACCAGGCTCACCTCTAAGTGTTCTATATTTTTATCACTTATTTCTGTGTCTATCAATTATTGATGAAGTTATATTATTAGAAACACAGGTCTAGCTGGTTTGAAAGCAGGCATTCTGATATGAAATGCAGGGTTTTGTGTGGTTTTTTTTTTTTGGCTTTTATTGGAAAATCAGATTTACAGATAGAAAGAGAGACAGAGAAATATCTTTCATCTACTGGTTCACTCCCTAAGGCGAAATGCAGGTTGTTTTCAATCTTTATGCATACTTGTTCTCTATGCATTTCATATAACCAACATAGAATTTCACTTTTTAATGTTGCTTTATGACCTTCGACTATTTCATTGAGATGTTCAATTTATTTTCCTTTTATTGTGATTGTTGCTATATTCTTTATAATTCTGTGATCTGAGTTTAGCTTTCTGTTGACTGTGCTTTATTTTAGGTTAAGAATTCCCCACACTCCCTGCTTCCTACGTTTCATTTTTCTTCCCTGCTAGTTATGAGGGTTTTATGTACAATCTTTTCTCCTTCTGTTGGTAATTATTTTGTTTCCTAATGTTTGTGTTCATTTTGGTTGTGGATATTTATTTATTTATTTGAAACATAGAATGATAGTAGGGTAACATAAAGAGAAATCTCTGCTGGTTTAGTCACTAAATGGCTGCAGTAGCCACATTGGGCCATATTAACACCTAGAACCAGAAACTCCATCTGGGTCTCCTATGTGTTCAGTTACTCAGGGCATCCCCCAATCCTGCCTTCGGATGCATTGATAGGGAGATGAATCAAATAAATAGCAGATAGGACTCAAACTGGCTCTCAGAAGAGATGCCAGTATTGCAGATGGCTGCAAGGCCATCTGTGACACCATGCCAGTTGTCCCCACCATGAATGACTTTTTTTTCCTAAATGTCTTTTAGGATCCCAGTTTGAAGTATGCTTCTCCAACATGAAGAGTAAAGCTTTTCCTTCTTGTAACCCCCTGAAATCATGTTTTTGTTTTGAGATGCTTTGTTTATTGATTGATTGATTGATTGCATGGATTCCAACACCAAACATGCAAATTCATTTATGATAAGGAATTCTCAAGGGATTCTGCTATCTTCATTTATTCACCCAAAGCCAGAGTTGAAGCAGACATTAGCCTCAGTACCTTCCACTGAGGATTTTGGTTGCATTTGGTTTTACTTTTCTTTTAGTGTGCCTACTAAGATTCTCACTCCTTGGTCCCTTGGCTGTATGTAGAAATCTGTCATCCAATGTCTGCTCAAGTCTTATGCTCCAATTCTCATGTTCTAAATGGAACCTATGGAAACTCAGGATTTAGTCCATCAGAGATCAGTTTCATACCCCCAGGACAAATGCAAAATCCATTGCCACCTCCTCCCTGACAATATTTGCTTTCTGGTCACTTCGGGAGTTCCTTTACTCTCCCGTGCAATCAGCCATGCATTTAAAATTTTTGATTGAGTGGTATAGGAGACAGAAAAACAGAGCCACACAGAGACATCTTTCATGCCCATAATGACCAGGCCTGAGCCAGGCCGAAGTTTGAAGCTATAAACCCAATCCAGGATCCTCAAGTTACCTATAGGAACCCATTACTTGTGCTATCCCATGCTGTTCCAAGGGTGCATATTATTAAGAAGTTAAAATGAGGAGTGGAGCCAGTATTCAAAACCCAGACATTCTGATATAGGATACAGCATCCCAAGTGTCTTGACCACACCCCTATATTTGTATCTATATTGGAACAGGCATTTGACTAGCAGTTAGGTACCCACAAAACACATCCAAGTGTCCTGGCTCAGGCAAATGACTCCAGCTACCCAACACAGACCCAGGAGGCAATGGTAACAGCTCAAGTAATGTTCCTGCCACCCACATTCCTAACTCCCACAGCCATTGTAGGCATTGAGGAGTGAGCCCAGTGATGGCAATGTTCATTTCTCTCTCTCTGGGTCTCTCTTCACGTACATACATACATGCATGCATAAAAATTTTTCAGTGTTCTGTTATTTTATTTAGCATCTTAGTTGTGCTTTATTAAGAAGAGTTTTCATAAATATCTGGTCAACTCTGTGGCCCAAACCAAAAATTTCTCTCTCCTATTTTCTGTCCTATTTATTTCCTGTGTAGCATACATTTTTTTTACTTGTCTATCTATCTGTTTTCTTTTTTCCACAATGGAATATATCATTCATAAGGATAGAATGACTATCACTCTTTACCACCATATTTACACACCTAGCTAGCATTACTAGCTGCTCAATATGCTTTTTAGATGTGTTTATTATTTATTTGAAAAACAGATTTTTACAGACACAGAAAGAGAGGAAGAGAGGTCTTCCATCCACTGGTTCACTCCCCAGATGGCCACAACAGCCAGAGCTTAGCTGGTCCAAAGCTGGAAATGAGGAGCCTCTTCCCAGCCTGTTACATGGCTGCAGGGGCCCAAGGCCTTAAACCATCACTGACTGCTTGTTAAGGCCATAAGCAGAGAGCTTGATCAGGAATGGGCAGCTGGAACCAGAACCAGTGCCCATATGGGATTCTGTAGGGTGTGCTAGCCCTGCTTGATGCATTTTTATTAACATGTAAGTGAATGAAAGTTCAAAAAGCTGAAGGACTAGGGCACATTGATAAAGAAAAGATTTTAGAGAAGGCATTCATTCCATATCTGACACATGAGGAGAAGGAGTGGAAAGCTATGCTATTGATGTCTGTTGTGAAGGAGACAGAAGTCCAAGCTATCCGTGGAATCACCAATGAAAGCCTGCAGCCCACATTGTCAAGGTGACAGGTTAGCTGAAGTTTCACAAAAGAATGAGGAAAAGATTATTCAGGGTCATATTGTCTAAAAACATGCACTTTCTTTATGCAGTCCACATATTACTAGCTTGATATTCATGTTATAATGTGTTTCCAGCTCATTTTGTCTCTTAATAAGCATTTTTATTTTTAAAAGACTTACTGTACCAGTTTAGGTAACTGGAGGGCTAACTATCTCAAGGATGTCATGTGCAATATGAGAACAAAGTACTAGCAATGCCCTTTACCCCTTGACCACCCTATTCCCAGTTTCTACTCCAACAGGTTTAATTTTTTCTTGAGATTAAAGCAAATTGCCAGTGGACATATCATTATTGCTTAAGGCAAAATGCAAACATGTAAGCCAGAGACATCAGTAGATTCTGTCACCTTCGAACACGAATTCTTTTTTTAAAAGGAGCGTTATTCTTTATTGTTGAGAAGCTCTATAACATTTCAAAGCCTAAAATCCTTCCCTAAGATGAAAAAAAAAAAAACTGTTGGAAATATGCGTAAGCCAAGTCTAGACTAGAAAAGATTCTAAATAATAAATAAAAAGTTCTGTGAATGTAGAAACATGTCTAAAATCATAATATTTTAATAAGGAAAATAAATCATAATCGGATTTTATCAAATTCATTTTCCTGAAATGTATCGCATTGCATTAGGAAAATTGAAGATGCATGAATACATAAATTAAAACAATCACCCTAGAGATTATGCCACCATTAATCATAATGTAAATAAAGAAATTACCCCCATTTGCTTTGGAACAGGTCAAGCAAATACGCATCCTCTTAATGCAGATTCTAGATTTAATACCTTCTAAGTTGCATGATACAGTCCAGGAGTTGGTCTCAGAACTTCAGTGACATCTGCTTTCTAACTACCTTTTTCACAGGTGCTTTGCTTTTTGTTTGTTTTGTTTTGTTTACTCTGTTTCCATAATTCTGTAACTGTTTCTCTTTCATAAGAGTTCAAAACAAAGATAATGTCACTCATAAGATGAAGGAAGTTCTTAATAGTGAAGAAACATACAATGAGATAAAATGAAATTTCCTTATTTTCTGTGCAACGTAGTTAGTGGCTGTACTCCTACAGAACATGATGGAAGGAAATAAGCTCTGTGCAGCAGCAGTGAAATTGTGATAACAATCAACAAAGGGTTTTTTTTCTACAATGGAGAGATTTTCCATCAGATTTCATTTGACCTTGAACACTATGTTAGCAATGAATAATTGATGGTACTTATTACAGTAATGTTCCATTTAACTGACATTATCAGGGAAATAGATGCCCTAAATGGGTGAATTGGCCAGATATTGTAATGTGTTCCCTATAAGTTCTTTTAAAAAAAAAAAAAAAAAAGCTTTATCATAACCATTTCTTGTGCCTGTTTTTCTAAAGTATATGGTATTATTTTGTGACTTGTAGAATGCATTGATATATAAATATTTATTCATGCAAAAAACACTTCATGGAAGCCAAGCATGTGATAGGCACCATTTCAGGTGCTAGCGCTGTGATAATGGCTGGAAGAGACAGAGCCCTTGTTCTTATCAAACCTGTCCTCCACTGGAGAAAAGATAAACAAGGAATCATGTTTAATCAATTCAGATTGTCACATGGAAGAAGTATAGACAATTAGGAGCCTCACTGAGGGGTGAAATAGTTGATTTCAAAATTGGATAAATTCTCTAGACCTGCTTCCCTCCCCATTAACTCACCTCTGACTACAGTGTCTTCAGTTTTTATGATTGATAATAGTAATTTATTTCTCTCCTCCCATTTGTCTTGCTAAGTATGACACTGCTGCTACTGTTTGTCTACTACTAATACTGTCCAGAAAGTGATTAAGCCAAAGATTGTAAATATATGGTATGTTATCCATTGTGGTGTAGCAGATAACTCCAAAACTCATCAGATTATTGCAACACACATTTATTATTCCAGTTTCTGTAGGTTAGGACTCCAACAAAATCTGACACATCTAGTTAGATTCTCCACCTTAAGGTCTCTGACATGGCTGACTGCAGTCAAGCATAGAAATCTCCTCTGAAGGCTGACTCCTTTTCTCAAGGATGATGGCAACAAGAACTTCTCTTCTTTGCTGGCAGGTGCCTGGAGGCTGCCCTCAGTTCCTTGTTACATGAGCTTCTCTAGTGTGTAAGCTCCCTTCACCAACGGTGGTGAATATCTTCAACAAAAGGGAAGTCTCAATCTTTTGTGACTTAATCACAGAAGTGCCATCACAATACTTTTGCTATTTACATTCCAAGCAAGCCACTAAGCCTCGCCACCCTCCAGGTGATGAATCCTTACTGAAAACCACAGGGCCACACAGGTGTAAAGGCTGCTTACCCCACAAACCAAACATGCAAAGGTTTTTATTCCAGAAGCCTTGCTAAAGATGTTCAATCCATCATTGCACTGTCTCCCAGAGAGGGCTTCAAGTGCTATGCACTGAAGACTCCAAGAGACCCAATATCAGGTAACTGGTGAGATAAAATCAGTTTTTCTCCCTGCAAGTTAATAGTGACCATTACAAGTCGTCACTACAAGGAAACTATATGAGTCTATTGCAACATGGCAACTATAACCCATCATTTTCCATGTCAAAGGGTGGAAATAAAGCCTATAGCAGAAGTCAAATGAAAAAGACATAGATAAATACTTCACTGTAAGTGCCACAAAGCAAGAAATGCCTGTCATAGTATACTATAGCCCAAATTAGATCACTTGGATTATGATTGTATATACAAAAAGAACCTAGACTTACCAGACTGAATATTATGTTCTTGGATACAAGGGAAGTATCTCTCCCATACTTTTTATTCATTTTATTCAATGAATAATACAGGAAATGCACTGTATCTTTTTTAAAATCTATGTATATAATTTATTTTAAGGCAGATTTCCAGAGAGAAAAATCTTCCATCTGCTGGTTCAATCCCCAAGTGGCTACCACACTGGAGCTGAGCCCCTCCTAAGCCAAGAGCCAGGAGCTTCTTCCAGGTTTTACACATGGATGCAGGGTCCCAAGGCTTTGGGTTATCCTCTCCTATTTTCCCAGGCCCCAAGCAGGGAGCTGAATGTGAAGTGGAGCAGCCAGGACACAAATTGGTACCCATATGGGATCCCAGCACATGCAAAGTGAAGTTTTAGCCATTAGCCCATTGCGCCAGGCCCAATGCACTGTTTCTTATGCCTGACTCAGTTTGCAGGCTTTTTGCCTCCTTTGGAAGGCAGATATAGAGAGATCTTTCATCAGCTAGTTCACTCCCCAAGCTTCCCAAATGCCCCGAAAGTCATGTTTTAGCTGGGCTAAGGCCAAAATGCAGAAACTCCATCCTGGTCTTTCACATGGGTAGCAGAAACAATCTTCCACTACCTTTCCAGTCACATGAGCAGGAAATTGGATCAAAGTAGAGCAGCCACAACTCAAACCAGTGTGCTGATATGGAATGCTAATGTTGCAAGCTGAGGGCAAAGCCGCTGGGCCACAGGACAGCCCACTCTGCTGTGTGCTTATCAGTGCTTCTCATCTTTTCTTCACTCTGTCTCTATTTTGGAAAAATCTTATGTATAAGAACTGGCCACCAAAGGCAAAACGATGCTATGAAACTAAAGAAAAAGGAGAAATGCAAGAGTACAAGGAGCATAATTTACTGGAAATTCTCACAGACTAAGGCATGGTCTCAGGTGGCCACAAGACAATGGATCTCATGCCAAAAGGAGAAAAAGAATTTATAGACAGAGGTAACCCTTGCTAATTAGAATGCACCTGGACTTTTCCATGAAATATTAACACTCATAACAAAGATTCCAGGCCTCAGATAAGACCTGCTGGTTATTACATTAACTTTATTTACTCCATAGGTTTGTCTTAACCACCAGGGTCATCCAAAGGGCAAGATGGTACAATGACATCACATGGAAGTTCTATATCTTCCCATTGCATAAACGTATATATCTTTTTGCCTGTCTCCCAGTGAATTTGCTCTGCTTCCTCCTTGAGAACCCCCTCATATATTCCTGCATGATTTACCCCATGACACAATGAAGACTTTCTCTTGACATTCTTAAAGAATCATTTTCTTTGTCTACACCTGCTTTGAATAGCGGTATTCAAGATAGGGGATCACAGTTCCCCAGGAGATTAAGACGTTTTAAATGTCTTATTCTGAAAGCTTTTGAAACTTCCAGAAAACCTTCATTAACCATATAGAGAACTCCTGCATCCCCCTTCACCCTCACATTTCCCTCTTCACTCTGTCAGTATCTTTGTTCAAGTGTTTTTTCTGAATCATTTGAAAAGTAACTTGCAGATGTAATACCTGGTGTCATTGAACTAGTCCAGTGTATAGCATGTGCCTCAACAGCCACAGTATAACTGTGAAGCTTCAACTTATTCATGCCTTGAATCCACAGATCTCTTTTGCATTTCACCAGCTACCCCAGTGATGTCTCTCTTAGGTGCGGGATCCAATCTCAGCCACACGCTGCATTTAGCTGTCAGTTCTCTTTAGTTTTCTCCCATCTGGAACAGTTCTTTGGTTTTTCCCTTGCTTCTTTGTGACTCTGACATTTTGTGAGAGTATAAACCAATTACTTAGTAGAATATCCCTCTGTTTGGGTATATCTACTGTTTCCAAGATTAGATTCACGTTAGGCTTTTTAGGTAGAAATATCAAAGAAATGCTGCAACGTTTCCCTCACTGCCTGCTGTCAGTGGAGACCATTGAGGCTACTACGTTTCTCTACAAGTGGATTTGTTAAGTATTTTATGCAGTCAGTTAAGAGTAATTCACTGATTTTGGCGGGGGACGGGGGAATAAGGGAGATGTTTTTAGGCTTTGTAAACTACCCCTTCTCTGAACTATTTTATCCAGCATTTCTAGCTCTGTTGAAGATTCTGTCCTAAATCTGTTAGTTCTTTGATGATTGCCACAGAGATTTGAAAAGGAGTCTTTGGCATGAGTGGTTTGTAAAAGAATAATTTCTCCATTGTCAGCCTCTCACTGGAAGCCTGTGACATTGGGGTCTGGGAACGAGGAGTGCAGGGTGTGCTGGGTCTCCGTGCAGAGCCACAGAGCACCTGGGCATCTCGGATACACAGAATGAAGGGAGCCCCCTGGGGTTGCACCACAGGCTTCAGCTGGTCCCCTCCCAATTCTGCTTTCACAGCTGCCTGTTCCTCTCTTACAAAAGAGAGAGCCACCTCTGCTCCTGCTGAAGCTTGCTGTGGTGCAGCGCCCCAGGGTAAGAAACCCCAGACGCCAAACAAAGGGAGGATTCAAAATCTAGCTGCTTTCCAATTGGGAAAGTGAATAATTCTAATGATTGGGTTACAAATCCTTTTGTAAGTCAGCTCATTCTCAATTCTTCGCTTTCAACAAAATTGAATGCAGATCTGATGGAGTTGTCAGCTGGTAGAGCATTAAAAATTATTTTTGATGATAGATCTCCATATGATTTTGGCAAGTAACTTGGAAGAGTTTAAGGAACTGAATGATGTTGGTGTAACAAAATTCCCATCTGCTTAGGTAAACAAAAAATTTTACTTATGATAGCTGTGATTAAAAGCAGGAAAAAAAGAAATATAATTGATATTCAACCCTTTGTCATCTGGACAATATAATGTAGTCACTAATTAATTGAAGAATTGAAAAAAAAGCCTGTTTCCTCTCCTTTAAAGTACACAGATACAATAAATTTTTACTTTTTGTTCGTAATTATTTACTAAATTTTATAACATATTCATAATTTCAACTAAATATACATAACAATTGTAATGATAGACCAGACATAATTTTTTATAGCTTCTTAAAGCACCAAGTTCACAGAAAATGTTAAAGATTTAAAATTTAGGCCCCGCATAATGCCTCAGTGGCTAAATCCTCACCTTAAATGCACCGGGATCCCATTTGGACTCCAGTTAGTATCCCAGCTGCTGAATTTCCCATCCAACTCTCTGCTAATATGCCTGAGAAAGCAGTAGATGATGGCCCAAAGCCTTGGGACCCTGCACCCATGTGGGAGACCCAGAAGAAGCTTCTGGCTCCTGGCTTCAGATTAATTCAACTCCATCCATGCTGCCACTTGGGGAGTGAACCAGCAGACAGAAGATATTTCTCTGTATCTCCTTCTGTCTGTAAATTTGTACCTGTCCACATGGGAGACCTGAGTGGACTAGTTAGCACTGACCGCTGCTGACCACTGGCACCCACTGGCACACAGTAAAGCCAGGGCTGGGGACCTACCTGGAAGGACTAGATCACAATACCCATCAATGCATGTCAGCACAGGGGACAGGTAATGTTAGGGTGAGCCATGAAACTAACCAGCACATGAGACAACCAGGTCTGGGAGCAGATTCTGCGGGGGATATGTGGGTTCACCCCTGTAAAATCCACTGTGTTTTACAGTATAATATCCACTGGTCATGGTGTCAGGCTGAGATAGGCATGAACGTGGAACCCCAAGAAACCCATAGATACTGGGGTTGGAAACAGGATAGGCTGATCCAGGCTGTAGCACCCAGAGGCACATCCAATAATAGGGTGTGGGGCAGGCTGGGCCAGAACATCCACCAGCTCACACAAAGGCCAAGACAGAGGGGGCAGACTATGCTGGGTAAGGGTCAAGCACCTGCTGGCACATGTGAGATTTTAGTCTGGGAGTGGGCCTGCTGGGCCACAACTTGCCCTGGTGAGCATGTGACACAGACCTGGGTGTTGGCTAATCCGGGCAAGACTGCTCCACTTGTCACCAAGTGTGTGGTTTGGTTCTCGGGGGTATGAGGACAGACTGGGCAGGGCCAGGCCCAACCTTAACACACTGGCTTGTGCGGGAGCTAGGATGCAATACGAGCCATGCTAGGCTAGGCTATCACATCTACCAGTGTGCATGAAAATCATGGATGAGGATAGACCGGGCAGGGATAGATTGTAGCACCCACCAACAAAAGTTGGACTAGGGGTGGGCCAGGCCAGGCCAGGACAGGCTACAGCATCCAATGACAAAGGCCAAGACAGGGGATGGGCTATGCCAGGCTGGGTCAGAGCAGCCACTAGTACATGCAAGATCTATGGCTGGGAGCAGACCTGGTCGGGGAGCTAAGGGAATGCCCCAGCTGAGCTGGTGGTTCCTACTGGTGAGTGTGAGAGCCAGAATGGGGGCAATGAACCTTGTTGTGGGTATGGACTGGTTCTGAGGTGTTCCAGATTGGGCTAGGCTCAGCAACTGCTGGTGCTTGCAAGAGCCTGAGTGGGTGTAGGATGGGCTGGGCTAGTTCTCTGCACCTGCTGAACCATGTGAGAACTGGGTCTGGGCATGAACCACACAAGACTGGGCTATAGCATCCAACAATGAGAGCTGGAAAGAGTGTGGGCTACTCAGGCAAGGCCGCTGTTCCTGCCAGGACAGGAGGTGGACCAGGTCAGGCTGGGCCAAGGACCCACCAGTGTATGCAAGGTGTGCCCATGGGAGGTGACCTGATAAAGGAGCTTGGAGTATTCCTCTGTGAGGATGTAGTCCTTTCAGGTGAGTGCAAAAATCAAGGCTGGGAGCAGCCCAGACCAGACCAGGTTCCAGTGCCCACCAGCATACATGTGAGTCTTGTCTGAGTGCAGGCCAGGCTGGGCCAAGTCATAATACTCACTGGCAGATCAGAGAATCCCGATAGGGTGCAGGATAGGCCAGGCTGGGCTGCAACACCAACCAGTTCATATTAGGGCAAGGACCTAGGGCAGTTCAGGCTGAGCTAGGATGCAGAACTCACCAGCATGAGCTGGGACTGGGGGCAGACTGGGCCAGGCCAGGCTAACAGTACCTGCTGGCAAATATCAGGGTGAGCTGAGCAATGCCAGATTGGACAGCACCTACCAGCACATGTAAGATCCAAGGGAAGAGATGTGTGTCAGCCCCGTAAGGGGGCAGCAAGGACTCCCCTGCTGGGCCACTGTTCCTGCTGCTGAGTGTGAGAGGTGGGACTGAAGACAGACCAGGCTAAGCAAGGCTACCACACCCGTTAGCCTACATGTAAACTGCTAAAGTGGGAGAGCCAGGCTGGGCTAAGATATTGTATCCACTGGTACATGCATGACCCAGAATAAGAGCAGGCTGGTCTGCCTTTGCCACAGCATTATCTGGCAAGTGTTGGGAATGGAGGCAAGTCCTGTCAAGCTAGACTGCAGAACCACCTGGAGAGTGCAAGATCTGTGGCTGGGAGTGGGCCCTGTAGGGAAACTGTGGGCACCTCTTTAATGGGTTGCAGCTCCCACCACTGAACATGAGAATCAGGGCTGGTGGTAGACCTGGCCGGACAGGTGGTAGTACTTGCCAGCATACATGTAGGCTGGATAGCATAAGTTGGGTTGAGCTAGGATGCAGCATCCATTGGTGTGTACAAAAGCCAAATGGGATACAGGACAGACTAGACCAGTCTGCTGCACTTACCAGCGTGTGCAGGAACCATGGCTGGGGACACACCTGGCAGAGGTTATTGAGTGTCACTATGAGGGTCAGGCATGTAGTGAGTAGGGCTGGGCTGGGTTGCAGCATCCTTTGGTTTGCATAAGAGATGGGGCTAGAAACAGAACTGACTCAGCAACTGCAACCACCCCTGAGTGATGGACTGATCTGGATCCCGTACTGGCTGGCACACCCAGGAGTCAGATATGGGTCACTTCAGATGAGGTTTCTTTGGAGACTCCCCATAACTGAACTACTGGACTCAGAACTTGGGCTAATCACAGGATCTGTTGTCTGACCATGGATTGCATGTGATAAAATTGGGCCTCCTCAGTTGCTGAAGATGGTATAGTGGATGGCATGGTCAGATGCACATGGGGGATATGTCAGTCCATTGGGGCCTGAAGAGGACATCTAGTACCATAGCAGAGGGTGAAGGGAAGAACAAATTGGACAACTCTCCCAGCCAAGTGTTAGCTGCAAGTATTGGGGCAAATGGAAATTCTGAGGTGGACTATGTTAGCCAATGGACCTTGGGAGCTGTTTGCTCATCCTTGGGTAAACAAAATCAACAGCATTTCAACACTATCGAAACCACTTGAGCAGGACTTTCAGAGCATGCTCCATATCAGAGACCCTGGGATGACATCGGGTGGTCATTCCCTATCCCTAGATACTGATGAGGTGAAGATGCTGGATATGGCTTCACCACTTCTCTCCCTTCTTCCCCCAGATACAGGAAGAAGAAAAAGAAATTTGGAAGCAATGGTTTTATCCACTTTCCCCTGTTTCTCAACCCTTCCCACCTAAAACAGTGGTCCGCATGGGCATGCATCCTTCTCAACTATGTAAATATCATCAAAAATAAAAAAAAAAAAATTTAAAGGGGAGAGTGGCTGGATCAGAGGTGGAACAAATTGAACATTCTAATTTAGGATCTAGGCATCACAATCAGCAGCTTAATCTACCATACCACAATGCCAGCCCTAAGATTTAAAGTTAGTAGCTCCTCTTGTGAGTCTAGCTTCCAGCCAGTGTGTACCCTAGGAAGTAGCAGGTGATGGCTTAAGTATGTGGTCCCTGTCATCCTAATGGAGGCCCACAGTGAGTTGTTAGGGGCCTTGCTGCAGCCTGGCCCAGCCCCTACTGTTGTAGGCATTTGAGGAGTGACCAGCTGATAATTCTCTCTCTGCTCCCTCTCCCCACATCTCCCTGCTTCTTTTCTTCCCTCTCCCCCACCTTTCAAATAGAATCAAAATAAATTTTTTAAAATATTTAAATTCTTTTAAGCATGAAAATATAAGTTTTGAGCAGTAAATATAAATGAGATCAAGAATGGAGTGATGCATATGAGATTTCCACTAGATAAACCTCGGAGTTAACAAAACCATTTTTATTTCATAATTTCAAAGTATGCTAGAGATTATCCAATTTTTACACAACTTTTTAACTCTATGATGAAATTTTATAACTTTCAACTTAAAAATATGGGAGGAGTAAAAGATTTCTCAAACATTTTATGGGTCATGTAGCAACAGTTGAAGAACATTGCTAAAAAAGACACTTACCCTCTTTTCCTGGGGTGTTACCCCCATTTAATATGGCAAGCCTTTTACTTCCCCTAGAGTATGTCTCTGCCTTCGTTTCAGAGCCCCACTCACCAAACATGCCCCATTGCCAGCCATCTCCTTTTCCAGTGCTGTCCCCAAGTCAAGATCAGACTTGTCCATTCCATTAAAAAAAAAATCCAGGTCATCTTCATAAATTCTCAAACTCATCCTCTGCATGTTGTATTTATTATACTTAGATTCCTAGAACACATGGCCCTTGCTGATTATGTCAAACACCCAGCGAGAAGTTTGGCCCTGTGGCAAGTCCTCCCTTGCTGTGGCTCTGTTTGCACCAGGGCCATCTCCCTTGGGGTATGCATGCCTTATTGAGGCCTGGGAGATTGTGGATACAGCAAAAATAAATAAACTCAGCTTGAAGAGGAAAGTCTGCACTAAATTCCAGGAGTCTTGAAAAATGATGGCTCCCATATCTTACCAACAACATATGATAATTTGGTGGACATGGGAAGCAGCCCAGAAAGAAGTGTTTTAATCAGACAATACCAAGGGGTCAGTGCAATGGTTTCATGGCTAATCCTCCACCTGCAGTGCCAACATCACATATGTGTGCTGCTTTAAGGCCCAGCTGTTCTACTTCCAATCCATCTCCTTGCCTATGGCGTGGAAGAGCAGCAGAGAATAGTTCAAGTCCTTGGGGCCCTGTACCCACATGAGAGCCCTGGAAGAAGCTCCTGGCTCCTGGTTTGGGATCAACTCAGCTTTGGCCATTGTGGCCTTTTGAGGAGTGAAGCAGCAAATGGAAGACCTTCTCTCTCTCTCTCTCTCTCTCCCCTTCTTTCCGTAAATCTGCCTCTCAAATAAAAATAAATAACAACAGCTTCTACTAGCTAATTTTGTTGCTTGTATCCTGTATCGTACCTTCACTATACCTGGTGCCATAGCTTTAGGTAGCCTCTGATCCTGGCTTAGACCTCTCTAATTCTTGCTCTTGTTTCCATCCAGGTACTCAATATTCCAAAGAATGATGATGAGTCAGTATACCTGCTCAGAGTAAGTAGATATTCATGTACAATATTTTATCTTTGGAGTTGATTATGGCTTCATTATTTGTATCAATAACTATATATGTAAAATATCACTTCTAATTGAATATAGATAATAACCACATAGAAGAAAAATATCAGGTATTATTTAAGCTTAACTGACTTTTAAAATATTTAAGGACTCACAAAACCTTATGGATGGGGAAAATAAATTGCAGGAAAAAGTGAGTAACAAACTTATTCATTCTAATTAAAAATTTTTAATGTATTATGTGATACCAGTGGCATAATATTGACATAAGTCCATGTTAAAGTAATCATAAGGTTGGACCACAGAATTAATTTAAAAGAATTAATTTAATTTAAAGAATTAAGAATTAATTTAAATTTAATTAAAAGTAGTATAGTAAAATTCTGTTGTCATTTTGGCAACACACTTACTCCATGAATACAGCTATCAGAAATGCAATGACCACATGTCTTCATTGTAAAATTGTATGTTAATGATAAATTGATAGTAGCAACAAATAGAAAATAACTGGTATAAAAGATTTGGTAAATTCCCTGGAATATTATACTTTTCCTTTAAATGTTGTTTTAAAAAATATTTAATGTTAGGAGATAATATTTAGGTTATAATATGAAATGAATCCCAAACTATGAGAAAAAGAGAGGGAGGGAGAGCATGTAAAATACACATAGGCAGTTGTCACCTGTGATAGGGAACTAAAAGGGTTTTGTTTTTTACTTATTTGTGTTTCTTTAGTTTTAAAATTCTTTGCAGTGCACACATGTGGCTTTTAATCCAAAATAGCATTGCTTAAAAAAACTAATAAATATTCTAACTTCTGAGCTACTGATTCTGAGGGAAAATGGCACGCTAATAGTATATTTGCATAGACTCATAGGAGTAGTCCATTTCATTCTTTTCCCACTCCCGGACAGCAAGTTGACCTGGAGTGAGTTTGAAGCATCACTCATTCTTCACTCTCCCCCACCCCTAACCCCCAAGGGATATTCTAGCACATCCCTTGAGAACCTACTTCCTTTCCTTTGTCCTAAATAAATAGAGCTGAAGGAAGCTCTTCTTTACATGAGCTTGATGTTAAAGGGTAGAGAAAACAAGGCAATGAGTGACTTTCATTTATCAGTATTACCATGATTAAGTGTCCCCTTTTCTACTTTTCATTCATTCAACAAGTAGCCCTGAGTGCCTGTTACACACTCAGCTAAATACCCTGATGGAGACAAGGGCTTAGTTAACCATGTGCTGGCTTCGTTGGTCACTAAATATTTCCTACAGTGTATGCCCACTGGGTGATGGATGACATTCGACATTGCCGATACAATGGGAAGTCAGATAGACATGGTCCCTGTCTTTAAGGAGTTGTCAGTATAGCAGAGAGAGACACATAATAAATGTAAATTATTAGTATCTACAGTATTGCCATGTGAGAACACACAAGAATTGGAACAAATACTAATAAGAGAACCTATATAGAGAGAGTGTTAAGGAATGCCTCTCAAAGTAGCAGTGTGACTAGGAAAACAGAGACTCCATTTCAGGGGAACCGAGATTCAAGCTGAGTGATAAGTTGCAAGGGATATGGGAATGGGGAGATGCTCTGTGAATGAGAACCTGAAGGTTCTGAGCAAAGGGAGGCCACCTCTTCTGCCAGGAGAATGAGATCTGCAAGTTTGTGTCATCATGAAAAGAGCCATAAACAGGCATAATTATGATCTAAATCAGGAATCAGTGAACGTTTCTCTGAAGGGCGAGATGTTGAGTATGCTTGGCTTGCAAGCCTTAGCATCTCTGTTGGCTCTGATAAGAGAAAAGCAGCCACAGGTAATAAGGGAAATAAAGGGCATCTTCACTTAAAAAACCAGCAAGGATGCCGATTGGGCCTAAGAACTCTATTTTGCCAAGCAATAATATGAATGATAAAAATAGAAATTGCCAGAAGTGTGGGATAAATCTCAGAATGGAAAGATGGCTACCTTTGGTGACAGCTGAGTTGAGTCTCAACAGATGAGACGACTTCAAACGTGACATCATGGGGAAAAGGGGAAGTCAGGCAGAGAGAACAATAGGAGCTGGGGCAGAGAGGTACAGCAGCCGAAGAACATCGGGGTGGTGGGAATGTAGCTTTTTGTGTTCCTCACATATGTCAGTGGCTTGTTGAAGTAGCAGGCTCTGTGCTAGACATTTGAGAACAGGGGTAACAGGTGAATAAGAATGGCCCTAGTCATTTACAGCTGCAAGGACTAGAAGGACTGACAGCACACAAAAAAAGACATCCCATGCCAACTTAGTATGAGAAAGTCAGGGAAGATCCCAGCAAGGAAGAACTGAGAAATTAGCTTCCCTCACTATCAATATTTTATTTGCCATTTGAGTAAGTAAATATACCCAGATATTGCAAAATTACCAAGGCACAAAAGAAAAGTCCCCTGAAAATTCTCTCCCAAGCACTGTCCTCGAGCGTTCGCAATACCCCTCCCAGAGTGAACCAGAGAGCTGCTGGAGCCTTGCAGGGATGGTCTTTACAAATTCAAGCAGTTGAGTATGTTTTGGGTTCTTGTTCCTCTTTATTACTCAGATGTTCTGAGCTGACCTTTGAGTATGTGTTCCAAAGAAAGGGATTGCAAAATGAAAGGCAGAGAACAGTGGAGGGAAAGGGAAAGCATTGTGACTGAAGACAAGGGTGGAGCAGTGCAGGCAGTGCGCCGTGTATGCATTGGGGTACGTACGATGACCTGTCCTGTATTGTTGGAACTAAGTGTGAAGAAGAAAGGTCAGAGGGGCCACATCATGGCAAGCCTTGGTTGTCATGCTGCGGGAGACAGATTTAATCTGGTTGGCAGCTGGAATCCAACAAAGGCTTTTGTCAGCACAAGGGTGATCTGTGCTAATTGGTGTTTCCAGATGATTGTTCCAGCAGCTGCTAGAAGACAAATACCAAAGGAATCCTTAAATGCCAAATGCAAGTGAGTTCCTTTCCTTCAGTCACTGAGTCTCGATGAATGTTTGCCATAGGTAAATGGTAATATCAGAGGTCTGTTTTGGGCAGATTAGTCTACCCACAGTGTGTGGCCTGTAAATACGGTAGTTAGAAGATGGATGGAGAGAAAACCAAACATATGGCAATCTAACTACCCTCCAACCCTCAGCACAAATGTAGGTCTTTTACCTACTTTGAGGTTTTAAAACATCTATACAGTGGCTATCTATGATTGCCTATCAGCTCACCCTAAAACTTGGTATCTTTAAATAGAATATACTTCTTATCTTTTGATTTCTGGGGGAGCGAGGTCATAGGCATGCCTTCCTTGTATTCTCTACTTCAGAATCTCTCATGAGCCCCAAGGAAGAGTCAGTTCGGACTGGGGGCTCCCTCCGAAGGCTGGAGCAGGGAAGGCCCTGTGTGCACACTCACCCACAGGGCTCTTGGCAGGATTCAGTTTACTGAGGTTGTTGGATTGAGGGACTCAGTTCCTTGCTGGCGTTTGGCAAGGGGCCACTCTCACCATGGCAATTATTTCATGAAATATACAAGCTGGGAAATCAATCGAGAGAGTCTGTTAACAAGACGGAAGTTAAACACTTTTATAACCTAATTATAACCTAATTACAGAAGGGACATCCTATCATGTTTTCCATTGCTATTGGCTAGAAGTAATGGATCCCTCCCAGATTCAAGGGCAGGGCAGGGGATTACACAAAGGCATGAATGTAAGGAGACGGGCTCATTGGGGGCCAATTTCAAAGTTTAACAAGGATTGCTGCAAGGAGGGTTATAGAGCCGAACAAGGCCTAGAGGAATAAAGCCTGCATTGTTCCTCACACATGATCTGGCCAGGAAATCACCTTGCTCTCCACTGGCCTGCTGATTACCACTCTCATTACGGTCACGGCCATCCCCCTGTCATTTCTGTCCACTTCTCCTGATGACAAAACACCGCTCTCTTGAAGTCAGAGCATCTGGGAATATTTATACACAAGATGTGTTGGGCTGGAACTCCCTGTTGGAGCCGGGTTGTTGTGAAGTCTCCCCAATACTGCAGCTGCTCCCTGACATCCCACTGACTAAAGGGAATATCTTCAAAAGTGAAGGAAAATTCTTAACTGGCCTCTTTTTGAAATAGGGTGGACTGTTTGGTTTGGTGAGGGAGAGTTGTCTCTCTGTTTTTCCAAATCATAGTGCTGGGACAAAGCAAGGGACTCAGGGAATACTTAGGAAATCCCAGAGCTCTGAGCACAGGCTGCATAAACTACCATTCCAGACCACATGAGGCAAGCAGAATGAAGCAGCAACCACTGTGCGTGTGCACAGACCTGCATTGTGTTGTTTAGCTTGCTAACAAAATAGAGTCAATGACATGGAAAAACCTGAAACCCAGAGAGGTTTAATAGCATGTATGGATACTGTGCATGTAAGTAGTGGTTCCAAAGTGGTACTCCACTTATTATCAGGTTCCAAACAGTCAGTCTGACTCCAAAGTTTTAAGCTCTTATTTTGGGGACCAGAAATAATTTATCATTATAAACAGTTATGTTTTGTTCTCAAGTACAAGCAGACCTCATCTGCTAAAAATAATTTGGGAAGAGATACACACACATATGTATGCATGCATATATGTATGTACATATATATATCTCCTTTATTACTCTCAAATATGTGTATGTATATATACATAAAAACCAACTTAAATCATGGAACAAGCATGTGGCACAGCAGCTAGGATGCCACTTGTTTCACTTGTGGCCTGATTCCCAGTATTTGAGTTTGAGTCCTATGTCCACTGCCAATCCAGCTTCCTGCTAATGTACATTCTGAGAGATAGCAAGTGATGGCCTAACTACTTGAGTGCCTTCCACTGGTATAGGAGACCTAGACTGAGTTCCCAGCTCCCAGTTCCCATGTTTGCCATGGGCCTAGTCCCATTGCAGGCTTTTGGGGAGTGAACCAATGAACCAGGAGCTTACTTTGTCTCATTCTTTCCCCACTCTTCCTCTTTAATTAATTAATTAAAATTCTGCCATGCAAATCTAAATGCTAAGGCAAGGGTAGTTTGGCATTAATTACTCCACTTATTATCAACGTGGTTATCAAACTGTGGTCTGGGAAGAGCTACATTTGCACCAGCCAGAAGCCAGTATGCAGGGCAGCCCTGAAGCCTCTATCTGGAACAACTGGGCAGCACAACTCTGGGACTAAGCCCCATCAGTCTCTAGGGTAACAAGTTCTGCAGGTGTTTCCAGTGCACACTTAAAGTTCAGAAGCACAAGATTAGAGCAACGGTATTGGGTGATTCCTGCAATTATATGGATTTCAAAAGTCCAATGATTTCTTGATGGTTCGAAGGCTCTGGCTCATGTTCTTTGTTCAGGTCATTCATTCATTCATCTGACTAATCCTAACCCTGAGTCAGGCATTGTGTCAAGCACCAAGAACAATGTAGAGAAGACAGGCACAACCCTCATCTTTCTCAGGTTTACTATGCAATGTGGGCAACACAGCTACCTGGTGTGAATTCTAACAGCATAGACTGTGCGTTGCAAGGTGTACATGGGGTGTTGATGGCCAGGAATTGCATCAAATTCCATTTTGTAAGTCAGGGGAGATTTCCACATCTTCTTTGAGAAGGCCTAATACTGTGGGAGTTTGCTTTGTCTCTCCCTTGATTCATAGCCTGCCTGAAGCTGCTTCAGTTGGAATAAAGGAGGAGAAACACAACCTGTTGCTTCCAACTTGTTGGAACACTTATCTCTGACACGCATTAAAACCATATGGAAGGTCAAAGCTCCATGTGTTCTCTTGGTAGGGGAGCAGAAAATTGGATAAGCAAATGTGCATACTTCCCCGATCCCAACTGCTGGACTCTTATTGCCAATTTACGTAATTTCCTGTGCTTATTTCAAAATAGTCGGGGGGTGGGGAGCGGCAGGAGACATTGTGAACACCATAACCAGGCCATTTAGACAAGCAGCTGTGGGCACATTAGCATCTTTCATGATTTAAACACACACACACAGTAGAATTTGAAGGGAAAGCATCTTTTGGGAAAGGAATGAGTAGTTTCCTTAAGAGAAATCACTTTAGATTCAACAAGCCATCCACAAAACAGACTCGCACTTATTCATTCCTCTGTTCAAAGTATTTTTGACTACTATGTGCTGGCACTGAGTAGGTGCTAGAGATAGGACAAGTGTACAAGTGTAAGAAAGACTCTAAATTCAAGGAGATTGGAGAACAGAAGCTGACGCCCCTAGAAATATAATGCATGCTTTAAAAAATGAGTGTTGGAGTCAGTGGTATGTCACAAGAGGCAGTGAAGCTATTGCTACTGATGTCTACATCCCACATCAGAGCATTGATGTCACTCCTGGAAGCTCCAGTTCCAATGCAGCTCCCTGCTAATGTGCCAAGAAAGCAACAGCAGATGGCCTAAATGCTTAGGCTCCTGCACCCTATGTGGGAGGCCCCTGGCTGTTGAAGATATTTAGAAAGTGAACCAGCAGATAGAAGATCTTTATCTGTGTTTACCCCTCTCTCTCTCTCTCTCTGTCACTCTACCTTGCAAATAAAATAAAATAAAATATTTTATAATAAAATAAAAATTAGTGTTCCATACAATACTAGTATTTGAAGAGTATAAGCCAGTACAAATAAATGATTTTTAGAACTCAAAGTATTTCTGTACTGGTTGATGAATGGGATATGTGCTTTGGTAATATCTCACAGATAGCCACGAGATTAAAATCAAATTTATTGAGCCACCGTGGTGGCTTATTGGTTAAACCTCTGCCTTCAAGCACCAGCATCCTATATGGGTTGCCGGTTCATGTCCCGGTTGCTCCACTTCCCATCCAGCTACTTGCTTATGGCCTAAGAAAGCAATGGAGGATGGCCCAAAACCTTGGAACCCTGCACCCACATGGGAGACAATGGTTCCTGACTCCTGGCTCCTGGCTTTGGATTGGCTCAACTCTGGCAGCCATTGCAGCCTTTTGGGAGTGAACCAGTGGATGAAAGATCTTTCTCTCTGTTGCTCCTTCTCTCTATAAATCTGCCTTTCTAATAAAAAAAGCAAATATTTAAAAAAAATATCAAATTTACATTTGCAAGGTTCAGGGACAGGGTGAGAGGTGGGGAGGGGAAGGATTTACTATCACTATGAAGGGTTTACGAAAGGACCTTTGTGGTGATGGAACAATCTTGTGTCTTGATTGGAGTGATAGAGCGACTCACCTGTACATGTGCCATAATTACGTAGAATCACATCCACAAACAAATGGAAAGTGCACATAAAACTGGTAAAACCTGAACAAACTGTGTGGATTATACCAACATTGAAGCCCTGGTTTGCTGCTGAACTGTACTGATATATAATGTTTCCCTTAGAAATTATGAGAAGGGTGCACAGGGCCCCTTTATATTATTTGAAATTTCCTGTGAATCAATAATTACTTTAAAATATACAGTTAAGGAGCTGACATTGTGATGCGGCAAGTTAAGCTGCTACCAATGTCTTAAAATAATGCAGTTAAGAGGCCAGCACAACTGACTAATCCTCTACCCCCAAGCACCAGCATCCTATGTGGGGGATCAGTTCATGTCCCAGCTACTCCAGTTCCCAACCAGCTCCCTGCTTGTGGCTTGGGAAGGCAACAGAGGATGGCCCAAAGCCTTAGGGCCATGCACCTGTGTGGAGACCTAGAAGAAGGTCCTGGCTTCAGATCAGCTCAACTCAGACCATTGCAGCCATTTGGGGAATGAAACAACGGCTAGAAGATCTTCTTGTCTCTCCTTCTCTTTGTAAACCTGCCTTTTCAACAAAAATAAATTAAAATAAAAATATGCAGCCAAAAACACTATTTGGAAATTATGAGAACAATTGGAAGAACAATTTATACAGCCACAATTCATTCACTAAGCAGATTTGCTCACCATTAAGAGGGCATTACAGACTTAACTGAGCTTGCCTCAGATTCTTGTATGTTAAAGCCCAACTCAACCAATGTGCTGGTATTTGAAGGTGGAACTTTTTGGTGGACATGAAGTTTCGGTGAAATCACAAAGGTGGAACCCCTACAAAAGGGTTAGATCCCTTTAAGGAGGAGATACCTGTATGTGTCTGTGTATCTACTTGTATCCCACAACCCTCCATGTGAGGACACATCAGAAGAGAACCCAGCCATACTGAGACCCTCATCTCAAATATCCAGCCTCCAGAACTGTGAAAACATAAATGCCTGTCTTCTGAACTTCCTGGTTCACAATAATTTGTTATGGCAGCCCAGGGTTGGCCACAATAAAGTGAGGTAATTACTCAGTCATCCTTCTGTTTGCTTACTCCCATTACCCATACGGAATTGTGTGTTTTGATTCTCATCCAGTTCCTTGAGACCATACTCAAAGGCCTTCCCTGGGTAGACTGGGCTCTGTGAGTAAGACCAGCAAGTATCAGCCAGGTGAGAAGCTAGAGTCAGGCAGGGAGACCAGGATGTGAGGAGACCCTGAAATGGGGCAGATCCACAAGACAGAAGGGACCCAGCATCGACGGAGCAAAGCAGACAGAGGAAAGAAGATGCGAGAAGGCTGAAAGAGTCAGCAGATGCTCTCTTCCAGAACCTGTCCTTGGGGTTAGGTCAGCCTCCTTACGGATGTGGCCACCAGGCAGGGTTTGGAGGACACCCACTCTTGCTTTCAGGCATGTCTCTTGGTTGATCATGGCAGCAGTCACCCTGCGACTGCCCCCACAGTGAGGACCACAGTCACTCTGTGGACAAAGGATGGCTTGCAGGATTTTATCTCAAGTGTTAGTTTGGTACTTATTTTTATTTTATTTTAAAAAGTTTCTAGGACTTTGGAGTTAGCACTGGTACTGAGAATGAAAAATGAAGCTGACCAAAAAATGCTTGCTTATTCTTCATAAAGGAAGAGCAGGGGGAGCAAGAATGAGGTGTGGGGATACTCATGCAAACAGGCTTTTGAGGCTTTAATAACTTAAGGGAATCCTTGTACCAGCTCCATTGCACTCACCTCATCATCTTAAGGTTTCAGTTTGCATGACTGGATGGCAGTCATGGTATTTACCTACCACACCCCCACCCTCCCACCTGCTCAGCCCTTCCAACCCCCATTCCTTACCCCCAATCCCACTCCAAGCTTTTCCAACCCCTATCCTCCCACCAGCCAGCCCTGCCTTTGGATAAAAATCAGCCTAACAAAGAGCAGCCCTGGGAGGGAGGTGGAGTAGGAGTTTGCCCAAGAAGGGTTAGGGGGCAGGCTCTGGCTCTATATTCAAACCTGAAAGCCTGGAGCTAATGACCCTGTCAGTCTTCCATTCAGACTGCCTTCCTGCAGAGAGGAGACAGCTCTGCCCCTCTCTGCACCTGAGTTTTCCTTTGCAATATGGCCAGAATCCTGTGATCTCTGTGGGATAAATGTGCATTGGGTTGAAATCATCATTAGGAGCAGAGATTTCCTGCAAGGCTAGGAAATCAGACCTTGTCATTCTAATGACCAAGTGACCCAATCTTGTATCTCAAAGGGTAGTTTCAAAAACTTTCTATGCGTCCATTAAATGTCTCTATGACATTCTTCTTTGTCTTCTTATCTTCTCTCCACCCATCGTCCTTTTAGCTTTACCAGCTGGCTTGCAAAAGATGTTATCTGTTGGTGATTTTTAAAAGAATATCTCTCAAGGTTAACGAACTCCCAAAGAAGGAAAAATTACCAATATTCCATCTTTAATTTTAAAATTAAAGATCCCCTTTCCCTTAATTCAAACCATTCCCCAGTGTAAGTCTGCTTTTGTATCAGTCTGATCTTAAAAAATGAATGATTGCCCAACCTTGTTAGGGAAAGAAAGCTTTCTGCTTCTTCATTGGAGAAGGCAGTCTTGATGCAAACTGACATTTTTCAGATGCCCATCTCAGGGAATATTCAACGTGAAACCCCAAATTTCTGGCAGCTGAAACTCCAGCTCAACTGCCAGACCCTGGGAGAGATGAAAGAAAGTGGAGGAGCAGCAGGCAGATGAGATGACAAGAAGAAGCCTTTTCTCTGGGCCCAATGAGGTGAGCCCTGGAAGGTGTCAGTGGGAAGGAGGGGCCAGAGTGGGGCTTCCCAGGGAGGCAGCCAACAACAAAATAGGCTCTTCAGCTTTCTGTTGAGACCATTCCCTGTGTCCCCTGCTCCCAGTTCATCTTGAGCTCCATTCATTGAGAGGTGCCTTCTCCTCCACTCTTATCCCAGCATGCTGGCTGAACACACCCTGCTGCTTCCCAGCAACATCCTCCCTACTCCAGACTCCTCAGGCCAGGCTTACTGCATCCCTTGACTTCAGATTCTGCTGCAACAGTCATTCTGCCACATTTCTCTTTCCCTTTTCCTCTTCCTGTCTGAAAGCCAAGCCTCTAAAAGCTGGAAAAGATCATCCTGGAAGCAGGCCCCCATTATCAAAGGCCTTTTCCCCTCCAATCTGAGCACTAGACTTACCTGGTTTTATTTTTACAATGTATTTAGTTTTGAATTTGAAAGAGACTTTATAGAGAGAGAAGGAGAAGATAGAGAGAGAGAGATCTTTTATCCTCTGGTTCTGTCTCCAACTGGCCACAACAGCCAGAACTGAGCAGCCAGGAGTCAGAAACCTCCTACAGGTATCCCTCGTGGGTGCTGGGGCCCACAAGGATTTGAGTCATCCTCCACTGCTTTCCCAGGCCAAAGCAGGGAGCTGTATTGGACAGGATATGGACTGGCACCATTTGGGGATATTGGCACTGCAGGTAGAAGTTAAGCTTACTATACCATCCTTCTGCTTGCTTCTCCCCCGCTTTTCTGAGATTTTGCTTGTTTGCTTTTATCTTCTAATACTAGCAATTGAAAGCAAAGCCACTAAACATTGTCCTTTTTTTGCCAACAAGTTTTCCTGCAAGGCTAGAATTTCTGGGATCTGAGGTGGTTTTATTTATTTTGGGGGCTCGACTAACAAGCCAAAGGGAGAAATAAACCTTGCTGAGAGCCCTCCTCTGTAGCCAGCTACCCACAGACAAGTTCAGCTCTGTGACTTCCTAGGGTTATGAACTTGGCCAAGTTGCTTCATCATCCTCTATATCAATGCTCTCCATTTATGTCACTTGGAAAATAGTAGCACATATTTGCCTAGCATTGTTATGAAGATCAGTTAGGATATAGCCTAGTAAGCATCAAGAAGTACCAGGGGAGAATGGTATTGTGGTATGAGGCATAATGGGTTAAGGTGCAACCTGCAAATCCAGCATCCTATTTGGACACATGCTTGGGACCCAGCTGTTCCACTTCCACTCCAGTTCTCTGCTAATACACATAGGAAAGTCGTGAACGATAGTCCAAGTGCTCAGGCCCCTGCCAATCATTTGGAAAACCTAGATGATGCTCCTGGCCCCAGCCCCTGACTTCAGTGTGGCCCAGCTCTTGCCATTGTGGCCACTGGGGAATGAACCAGCAGAGGAGAAGATTCTCTCTCTGTCTCTCTTCCTATCCCTCCATATCTCTCTCTTTGTAACTGTGCCTTTCAAATAAAGAAAATCTTTTTTAAAAAGCATCACATGTTTACTATGGCACTGTATATTTGCTGTACATTAACATATGGGGATACTCCAGAAAGTTCATGGGAAAAAGAGTTATAAAAGATACCTAGCTTAAACTTTTTGTGACGTCATGCAAATGAAGGATCTTGAAAAAGTCCATGAAAAATCCATATTATGAAGAAACTGTGCATGTGAAATGGGTATATATTAGCATATATATTAGCATATATTTCCTTTTGGGTAAAGAATGACTGCCCTTCATTGTTCTGATAATTTTTCTAGTAAGCAGACAGATGAGTTCTGCTGCGCTTGAGACTGGTTCATTTCTTCCTCTTGGAGTTTGTTCCCACCTGAGGCACCTCTCAGTGTAGCTCACAGGACAGAATTCGAAGGTGGTGGGATTTGGGTGAGAAGGATAAATAAATATAAATCTCTGGATTACTCTTTCTAAATTAATTAATGAGTTAATTATTCATTTGAAAGGCAGAGTTACAGAGGGAGAGACAGTGCAAGAGAGACATCTTTGATCTGCTGGCTCATTCCATAAATGCTGTTTATAGTTGAGGCTAGGCCAGGCTGAAGCCAGGAGTCAGGAATTCTACCTCTATCTCTCACATGAATGGTAGGGACCCAAAATCTTGGGACAGTGTTGCTGCCTCCTACGTACATTAGCAGACAGCTGGATTGGAAGTGCAGAGTATCTAGACCTTGAATCAGGCACTTTGATCTATGAGACAGGCACCCCAAGTAGCAGCTTAACTCACTGTGCCACAATTCCTATCCCTCTCTGGATTATTTTGTCTTTCAAAGAAATTTCCACACTAGGGCTCGGCGCTGGGGCCTAGCAGTTAAAGTCCTTGCCTTGCACATGCCTGGATCCCATATGGGTGCTGGTTCTAATCCCGGCGGCTCTACTTCCCATCCAGCTCCCTGCTTGTGGCCTGGGAAAGCAGTTGAGGACGACCCAGGGTCTTGGGACCCTGCACCCGCGTGGGAGACCTGGAGGAAGTTCCTGGCTCCTGGCTTTAGATCAGCACAGCACCGGCCCTTGTGGTCACTTGGGGAGTGAATCATCGGACATAAGATCTTCCTCTCTGTCTCTCCTCCTTTATGTATATCTGACTTTCCAATGAAAATGAATAAATCTTAAAAAAAAAAAAAAAGAAATTTCCAGAGTAAAAATCAGGTATCTTGTCTGGAAGGAAGTCCCAAAGCCCCTTCCATCATTGCACTGAAGAATGACTAAGTGGGGGAATCCTTCTTTGATCTCTTGTCCCTGACACCCTCCTACTTCCTTCGGATCATAGTCATTTAAGATCAACTCCCACCCCCCCCCAAAAAAAAAAACTTAAGTTCCTCTGCACCCAAATCCAAATGTTCATCCTCAGGGAGAACAGATTTCCAAAGCCCTGCCCAAGGGTTTTCCAATGTCCCAATTTTATGCTTGTTATTATGACTTAAAAAAGTTTGCTGGGTTTGTTTGGAAGACAAGGGAAAAAATAACATTACGCTATTTTAAACGGCTGCAAATATTTAAAATATTATCCAAGGCAGTAAAAATTCTGTGTTTCCCAAACCACAAACCCCACTCCTTATTAAAATCCAATTTCCATTGGAGAGCAAGACGGGGAGTCCACAAGCCAAGTCCGCAGCATCACAGAGTTTATCTTTCTTGGGTGGCTACAGAGTACTGTCTTCCCCTTCACTTTCATTTCACAACCTAAGCTCATAAAGCTGCTGAAAAATCATACTTCAAATATGATACAGGCTTGCTTTTTGCGATGTTTGAGATACTGCCAGGTTTAGATGTCATGACAGGTTGATTTGGAGGGACGAGGTTTGTGGGAGAAGGAAAATGGGATCGTGGTGATTTGTGGTATTTCTTTTGATGTTAGAGATGAAAAAGTAGTGGTCATTGTGAAAATGTGTCTTGTAATTTTCTTGCCGTTTCCTCCCGGTGCACAGAGCACAGAGCTTGGGTCCAGCTTGTTTTGGGGTGCGCTGTGTCAAGGACAGAGTCTAACACAGAGCTTTCAACAGATGCTTGTTGAAAGAATGATCTATTTAAAGAATGAAGCCCAAGGGGAAAGCAAAATTGGTATAACTAGTTTTATTTTTACTATATTTAAGTGCACTGTTTTATGTTAACTGTATAGTTTAAAATTTAAACACAATATTTGTGCCTGCATAAATAGTTGGAAAAGGTAAAATGTCATAACATTGGGTATTTGTTATTAAAGTTGGAACTTTACTTTTGGATTATGACAACTTGATTTAAAACAAGGAGAGGATTGTTCCTTGCTCCGCTTACTCTAAGTTTTCAGTATTTTGTGACAGCAAATCTTTCTCTGGGATATAAACAGACGGTGACAAAGGGTAGGTGCCATGTGGAGTCACTGCGTCTGAGCATCGACCTTTCTGGGTGGTTGAAGGGGAGATACAGAGAAGCTGACCCGAACGATGAGCAACTCTGATGAAAACCAACGCAGCTCAGACATCCCAGACAGAAACCAGTCACTGCAGCTCTCAGTCCAGCCAGACAAGACTTGAGCTCAGCTAGGCAGTTATGGAGAGCAAGAGACAACTTTGTGATGTAAAGACTCAAGGACTGTGCAAAAGTTGTATGATTTTTACCTTAACACTGAACAGTTTTTGCTTCTTCCCTCAGCATCCCATCCAAACACACACAAACACACACAACTTATCTAGAATTAGGTTCTGTGATTGTCTTAGGGAAATAAGATATGGGTGTAAGGAAGGATGAAATGTGTCTTCTACTCTGATAGGTGCCACCACCATGTTGGCATGATCACATTTATCAAATCCCACACTACTCCTTCACAGGCCTCACGGTGCTCCCTGAGCACTGACCAACAGGACGAAGATGTGCAGCAGTTTTAAATTTAAGAAGCTTTCTCCAATAATGGTTCAGGATAGTAGTTAAAATGTTACTTGAGACACCTGCATGGCATATCATAGTACCTTAGTTCTAGTCCTGGCTCAGCTCTCCGTCCTAGCTCCCTGTTAACACTTATCCTGGAAGGTACCAAGTAATGGCCCAAGTACTTCGAGTTACTGCCTCCCGGCTTTAACCTTGGTCTTCTCCAGCAGCTAGCGATTAGAGAGTAAATGAATTGATGCAAAATCTCTGACTCTCTGACTTTAAAAAAAAATAAGGAAGGACAGGAAGAAATGAAGAAAGGAAGAGAAGGAGGGAGAGAGGGAGAAGGAAGGAGAAGTTTCATGAAATGCCAAAAGAGCAAACAAACCTCCCACCCCACCCGTCGCTGCTTATGTGCATTTAAGTAAGTTGCTTGCTCTGTTGAGTTTCCTTCTGTTGCCTCATACATGAAAATAGAAATACTGAGAGTCCCTTCCCCAGGGGTTATTGTGAGGCCTGCACGAGACAATGTGTGTAAAGCAGTAAACTCCACACAGGAAGTGCTCATTGACAAATGAGTATAAAAGATAAATTCAACTGAAAGTCAGGGTCTATCTCTAAGACCACAGAAGTGGAATTTTCTACAAAGATGTATTTCTACCTCTGTTCGCCCAGAAGGGTTTCTTGCTTTTCTGATAACAGCTAAGCCACAGAAAATACGTACTTTTCAGTTTGTCTGGGCTTTCATTCCCAGCTTACCTGGTTTCCAATAAATACCTTACTAGGATACATGCCTGGAGTCTGACTTATCTGTATTTGACCTAGCAGTCAAGAGGCCACCTACCATGCGCACGTCTCAGGGTACTTTGGTTGGAGTCCTAGCTCCACTCTAAATTCAAGCTTCCTTCCAATGTACACCCTAGTGACAGCAGGTGATGGCTCAAGTAGCTGGATCACCAGCGCCGGCAAGAGAGACCTGAACTGGAATCCCTGCTCTGGCCCTTTGCAGCCATTTGTGGGAATGAACCAGCACATGTGAGTTCTCTCAGCCTGTATTTCTGATTGCCTAGAAAATAAACAAACATATAAAACATGCAGGTATTAAGCCATATGTAGACTAATAAGACATGTTAAAACATATTATTACAGTTTTTAAGTTGTGTGAATAACATGAGTATCTTTAGTAACATCATATGGCATATTCTGACAGTCATTGTAATACTACCATTTTTACAGAAATTACGAGAAAAAGATTGTTTCTTTTTTTAAGATTTAATTTTGAAAAATATTTTATTTATTTTTATTGGGAAGGCAGATTTACAGAGAGAAGGAGCCATGGAGAAAAGGCTCGCATCTGCTGGTTCACTCCCCAAATAACTGCAATGGCCAGAGCTGGGGATCCGTTCTCTCCTACAGAAGCTGTGTGGGTCAGAGACCTCAGAAAGGGTTCACCAGTTCCAAGCAGGTCAGTAACTTGACCGTAAGTGCCTGGCACTTCCCTGTTTCAGCACTGGAAATATGGCATTCTGAGAAACCCATCAGTCCTGGCAAGCCAGGATTTTCTCCCCACTCCCCACCCCCATGTGACCGTTCACATCCCAAGGTGGAAAAGTCAAGGAACCTACTACCTGTCAGCTGCAGGTTCTCCTCTGAACCGCTTCTGTAGGGCATAAAACTAACATATGGGTACCGGTTCTAATCCCAGCAGCCACGTTTCCCATCCAGCTCCCTGCTTATGACCTGGGAAAGCAAGCGAGGACAGCCCAAAGCCTTGGGACCCTGCACTCATGTGGGAGACCCAAAGGAGGCTCCTGGTTTCGGATAGGCTTAGCTCTGACTGTTGCGGCCACTTGGGGAGTGAATCAGTGGGCAGAAGATCTTCCTCTCTGTCTCTCCTCCTCTCTGTGAATCTGACTTTCCAATAAAACTGGTAAAATAAATCTTGGAAAAAAAAAACCTACAAACCCATAAAGTGCCCATTAGCATTAAGCTTTTCCTACCTGGGGCCAAAGGTACAACGTAAACCCTCTCCCTCTTAAATCACTGGACTCTTCTAATGCAGAAAAGATACAACTAGAGAAGCCCGAAACCGACCAGAAAGGCCCTGCTGATGGGTTTTTCCTTAAATTTATTTTTAAGTATGGTAGTAGAAGACTTAAAAATAGAAAAAATAAATAAAAAAGAAGAACTTCTCCACCTCAGCCTACTTCTAGATCTTCTCTTCAAATATAGTCAGTGTTAACACTTTTCTAAAGATTCCTTCCCAGGAATGTTGTCAGTACTGTTTTTAGCCTAATGCCAGACACTACATTTCCAACATTTAATATCCACCTTCCGGAGTGACATAGGTGTATTTCTTAATCTTGGTACCTCAGTTTCTGCATGTGGAACAGAGAAATAATGACAACTTACCTAGTGAGTGGCAATCTGTGAGAAATACTTAGTACTTAGCGTGTACTAAGTGTCCCAAAAGCATTGCTTGAAGCAATAATAATAATATAATAATTGTCAGCATTGTCATTACCTCACTCATTCTCTTCCCTTGCATGGTAGACAGCAGAGTGTCCTGGAGCAGTTCTCTATTTATCCAGCCTATAGGTGGATATGGTAGGAAGCAGTAGTGATTTATGTCCTAATCATTCTTCAAGAGAGCTGTGACCCCATCATTTCAGTGTATCTTTGGAAAGCCTGGCCTAGAGGCATGATTATTTCTTCTAGACCCATGTGATCCATTAGGGTAGCCACTAGCTACATGTAGCTGTGTAAAATTTAACTTCATTTTAAATGTGTTTCCTTAATCACACTTACATAATTCAGATGCCACGTGGTGGCTTCCATACAGGGCAGCACAGATAAGACATTTTCTTCATTGCGGAGAGTTTGATAGGACAAGGTTGTTTGTTCTAAAGCCCTTCCTCATCCTAACACTTGTAAAGAAACCGTACTCTGGGCAACCAATGGAAACCTTATCTTCTCCTGCTCTATTATTCCAGTCTTTATTTGAGAGATTCTTCTCCAAGTCCCATGGTTAGATGTCTTGGGTCTTGTGGATGAAGGAGTAAATAATGCACAGTTAGCCACACTTCATTCATTTGTGACACAGAGCCACACGGCATACATTCCTGCTGTGTTCCTTGTTTTTCCAAGTCATAGCAATCATTCCTACTTAGCACAGAGTTCACCTGCAAGCTCTAGTCCTAGGAAATTGTAAACATGTCCCCATACATCCGAATACCCACTTTGAAGTTTTGTGTTTCGATTCTTTGGTATATCCCCTGGGACTTGGTGGGAATTCTCTCCTCTACAACCTCTTTCACCAGAAGCTCTGGTCAGCTGTCTGGGGGAATTTTCTTAATCTTCTTGTCTCATATCTTTACCCTGGAAGGGACACCGTTTTTCTTCTCCCTTCTCTTCCTACCCCCTCTCCTTTCATCTTGATTTCAGTCTGTATTGTGTACCTGCACTAGCAAGTACACCTGACACAATAAAAAGGCTTGGTCTGTACATTAAAAAAGCTTTGCGTCTAAGTGGAAAAAGCAAACAAAAATGCTAATGGTTATGATAACAATAAGTGTTTCCTTGTTGGAAGCTTATTGTGCCAGGACATGCTAAACTCTTTGTAAATGTTTATTTGGGTGTATGTTGATTTAATCCTCATAATAATCCAGTCAGATCGGTTCTATTATTAATCTTATTCTGCATATGAATAATATGCCTAGCACAGTCCACCTTGTAGCACAGCAGTTTAAGCTACCACCTATAAAGCCAGCATCCCATACAGGTGCTGCTTCAGATACCAGCTGCTCCACTTTAAATGCAGTCCCTGCTAATGCACCTGGGAAAGCAGTGGAGGATGACCCGAATACTTGGGCACCTATCCCCATGTGGGAGTCCCAGATGAAGCTCCTGGTTTCAACCCTGTCCAGTCTTGGCCATTGCAACCATTTCAGGAATGAACCAGTGGTTAGAAGATCTTACTTTGTTTCTCCTCCTCCTCTCCCCTTCTCTCACCTCCTTTCATTCTCCTCTCTCTCTCTGTTTCTCTCTGTCTCCCTCCTTCTTTATCTGTAACTCTACCTTTCAAATAAATAAGTGAATCTTATTCATAAAAAATTAACATGCCTAGGCTGGTAGTGTAACACAGCAGGTTAAGCTACCACTTACAATGCCAACATTCTGTTTCAGAGCAATGTTCAGGTACCAACTGCTCTGCCTCTGCTCCAGCTCCCTGCTAATAATGCTCCTGGGAAGGCAGGGGAGAATGGTGCTTCAGTACCTGCCACATAGATGGGAGACTCAGATGGAATTATTGGCTCCTGAGTTTGGCCCACACTTGTGACCATTTAGAAAGTGAAGCACAATTGAAAGATCTCTCTTTCTCTCTGTTTCTCCACCTTTCTGACTCCTTCTTTGTTACTCTGCCAAGTCAAATATGACTTGGAGTTAAAAGAAAGAAAGGAGTTAAAGAAAGAAAGGAGTTAAAGAAAGAAAGGTAGAGGTAAGAGATTTTTCCATCTGCTGGTTCATTCCCAAAATGGTTACAATGGCCATGCCTGGACCAGACCAAAGCCAAGGAACCTGGAACTTCTTCCAGGCCTCCCATGTGGGTGCAGAAACCCAATAATTTTGGCCACCTTTGGCTGCTTTCCTGGATGCATTAGTAGTGAGCTGAGTCAGAAGTGAAACAATCAGGAGCCAAAGTGGTCCACGTATAGAATGCCAGCGTCACAAGCTGTGGTTTTGCCCACTACATAGCACTAGCCCAAAGTAGATAAATAAATCTTAAAACAAATGATGTACGTAGACCCACACAGCTAAAATGGCAGAATGAGAATTTGGACAGACAGCTGAGTTTGACACCTGGCCCATCCATGGCCAGTTTGGTTCACCAAGAAGTATTTGGCAGGGTCTGGAGATATTTGTTGGTTGTCACAGTAAAGGGAAGTGATACTGATGGAGACTGAGTGGAGGCCAGAAATGATGCTCAGCATTGGACAGTGCCAGCACAGCAATCAGCCACCTACCATGTCAACCATGCTGCTGATGGTGGTTCATCTCTGACATAAAAGACTCAATGAAAGGCTGCCTGTGCGCATCCGTCCACTTAGAATTCCAAAATTGACGTCATCGTTATTCCTTTTTCCGTGGGTTTCATTTTCAGAGGATGATGCAATTGTCAAGCATTTTTTTTTCCTCAAACGAAAGTGTTTTAACCAACACCCTAAATCAAAACAAACAAACAAAAAGTAAAAGCTGTTACTTCAGTGTGAGATGTTGAAGGACAAAGAACGATGGTTTAGCTGCTGGTCACCCCCTCCATGTCCACCTGCCAGCCCCCATGGAGAGGCTGTGAGCCTCAAGCCCCAGGCTTGCATGCATAACCTCCTGACCTGCAGTCCCTGCACTCTCCTGGTGCCCTCTGTATACCACCACAGGAAGTAAGCAGTCCCGCTGGACCCAGGCCAATTAAATTCTCCCATGGTTGCTTGTTAGCAAGAGCATGTGGAGAGACCAACTAGTTGGCAAACATTTCCCCTTCATCTCATCTGGGCCCCTGCGTCATCAGAAAGAGGAACTGTTTCTCAGGGTGCCCACAGCTGCGTTCCCAGCCCAGCCAGCCAAACATTCCTGGCTCCACTAGCAGTCCGGCCATCCTGCTTCTGATGCAAAAGAGAGAGAGAAAGATTTTCTGAGAAAAAGGGACTCGGAGGAGCTTTGTCTAAAGTTTCTGTTTCCTGGCACTGACAAGCATCTCCCTCCAGAGAGTTCTCCTTGGGTGTTGGCTCTTTGCCAGGGAATAACAGCTGAGACTACTGGATCCACCGTCAACTGGCAGGAAAAAAAATGAGGCTTAGGACCCTTGACCCTACACCAGCCAACATTTCCCAAAGCCTGTTGCATGAGCCACTTACTCCACAGAATCTTAAACGACGTTGGGGTGGTCCACGGTGGGGGGGATGTCTGAGAGAAGTATGCAAGGTTTACCCACATTATTTGATCCTGAACTCTTGATTTAGATTTCCCTAAAAGCAGAGGGGGAAAAAACTGGCCTCAGATATATTTTATCTGGAAATTGATTCCAGGGATTAAACATGAGGAAGTTGGGGACAGGCGTTTACCCCAAGTGGCTTATGATGCTTGCTGGGGAAAGCAGCTGCATCCATCCCAAATTGGAGTATCTGGGTTCAGTTTCTAGCTCTGGCTCCTCATTCAAGCTTCCTACTAACCCTAACCCTGGAAGGCAGTGGTGACTTTGGGTAACTGGGCTTCTATTATGGTTAGGAAACTTGGATTGAGTTCCCAGCTTGCAGTTTTGGTTCTGGCCATTGCAAACGTTTGGAGAGTAAACCAATGAGTGAAAATGTTCTCTCTCTGTGTCTGTCTCTCTCTCTCTCTCTCTCCCTCCCTCCCTCCCTCCCTCCTTCTCTCCCTCTCTCCATCTTTCCATCTTTCCCCTCCCTTCTTCCCTCCCTCCCTCACTCAAAGACTTATTTATCTCAATCTTCTTTCAAATATTTGTGTATTTATGTGTTTATTCTTTGAATGACAGCATGGCAAGGAAGGACAGAAAGGCATCTATCTTGCAATGATTCACCTCCAAATAGCTGCAGTAGTCAGGTCAGGTCTGAGCCAGGCTGAAGCCAGGAGCCAGGAGCTCCATCCAGGTTTCCCATGTGGCAGGGGCCCAAATGCTTGGACCATCTTCCACAGCCTTCCCAGGCACATTAGTGGAAAGCTGGATCACAGCTAGAGCAATGGGTGGGGGTGTTAAACTGTACTCTGATACATAATGCTGCCATCATACGTGACTGGTTAAATCTCTGTGCTATAATTATGGCCCCTTAAATTTTTTACAGATGTATTTACTTATTTATATTGGAAAGGCAGATGTACAGAGAGAAGGAGAGACAGGGAGAAAGATATTTCATCTGCTGGTTCACTCTCCAAATGACCACAACAGCCAAAGCAGATATATGCATAGGCACTTGCAAGATTTAAGGAAAATACAGAATTAAAAGAGAAACTTGGGCCTGGCGGCGTGGCCTAGCGGCTAAAGTCCTCGCCTTGAAAGCCCCGAGATCCCATATGGGCGCCGGTTCTAATCCCGGCAGATCCACTTCCCATCCAGCTCCCTGCTTGTGGCCTGGGAAAGCAGTCGAGGACGGCCCAAAGCTTTGGGACCCTGCACCCACGTGGGAGACCTGGAAGAGGTTCCTGGTTCCCGGCTTTGGATTGGCACGTACCGGCCCTTTGCGGCTCACTTGGGGAGTGAATCATCGGACGGAAGATCTTCCTCTCTGTCTCTCCTCCTCTCTGTATATCCGACTTTCCAATAACAATAAAAATCTTTAAAAAAAGAGAGAGAGAGAAACTTATTTTGATGCAGAAAACTTTTGAAAGTTATATATGCAAGAGATCTGTAGAAAGTCATCCATAAAAATGCATATTATGAGAAAGCTATGCATAGATTTCAAGGACTGGTGCTTTGGTGGTATAGGTTAAACCTCCACCTGCACTGCTGGCATCCCATATGGGGCTCAAGCCCCATCCTGCTGATGTGCCTAGGAAGACAATGGAAAATGGTCCAAGTCTTTGGGAGACTGGGAAGAGGCTCCAGGCTGCTGGCTTCAGACTGGCCCAACTCTGGCCATTGCAGCCATTTAGGGAGTGAACCAACAGACAGAAGATTTCTCTTCCCCTCCCCATCCCCACCCTGCCTCTCCTCATATTCACAAGAAGGGATTTAGTAGAGGATTGGCTCTTATGATCATGGAATCTAAAAGATTCTACAGTAAGTTGTTAGCAAGCTGGAGAACCTGAGAATGGATAGTATGACCCAGTGCAGCCAGCTGATGCCCCAAAACCAGGGAGGCCAATGGTGCACCACACAGTGAAAGACTAAAGAAGCCAAGAGGGCCACTACTGCAAGTACCATAGTCCCAAGGCCAAAGACCCTGGAGTATGGTGTCCAACAGTGGTGGCAGGAGAAATATACTCTGCTCCAGAAGGAAGAGCCAGAGTAAAGTTCCGCATTTTCCCTCCTGTTTTTCCTATTCTATCCAGGTCCCAGCCCATTGAATGGTATCTGCCCACAATGAGGGTCTTCCTTGGTCAGTACAGAACCCCATAGCCAGTCTTCTAAAGAATAACCCATTGTAGACACATCTAGAATATTGCTTTACTTAGTGTGCTCCAAACTGGTTAAGAGACACCCAAATTAACCCTACACTTATAAACTGACATTATTGCTGGCCCCCATCCACCATCATATTCCCACAGGAGAGTCACTCGTTTCCCCCATCCCTCTTTTTTTTTTTTTTTTTTTGAACAATGTCAGTGAGAAAATAGCAGAAAGCTATATTAAGGGAAAAATGTGTTGACTCCAGCATAAAAATATTTAGCATTATCATTATAATAGCTGCTGTTGAATAAATCCCAACTCAAGTGCCTCCTAACTGATTATGTAATTCTAGCATTCAACAAGTATATATCAAGTGTGCACTCTCTGCCAGGCTCTTTCTAGACACTGGACATAGGTCTGAACAAAGCAGACAAAAATCTCTGCCCTCTAGGGCTTACACTCTGGATGGAAGAAAGATTGTGTGACAGCAAATACATTTCCAGGCATGTTAGTATATTAGATAGCTTGTGCTACCTAACAGACCACCCCAGACCAAAATGTTTTGAAACAATAATTGCTTACCTGGATCTTGATTCTGTGGTTCACCAACTTAGACTGAGAGGTTCTTCTACTCTCAGCTGAGATTGCTCCCAGATACAGGGCCAGCATCTGTCATTCTTCCCCTGTGTCTCTCACATGTGTGTTCCTCTGGTCAAGATGCAAAGGGGAACAGCCCCATCCTACAAGAGGACAGAAATGGACACACACTTCTAAGTCCCTTCTTACATTACAGGTCTTTGAAAAAGTCACAGATTACAGGCAAAAGATTCAGGGACACTTTTCTTGGGACAATTAAGTAAATCGCTTTGATGCAGACAAAAATCAAATAGAGAGAGAGAGTGATGCTATGGAAATAAAACAGGCTTAGTGAGATGGCAGGTACGGAGACTTAGAAATCTTAAGCAGGAAAGTGGGGGAACTTCCTGAGAAGGTGACGTATGAGGAAGATTTGTTTCTTCATGTGTCACTCGTAGTGTCATTTCTAATGACACATATACACAGGTTCAGAATCCTTCATCCAACAATGTGAAATATGAAATATTTCAAACATCAAAATTGTTTTCTTTGCTGAAATGATGCAACCAATGCAGAATTCCACACTTGACCTTCCGTGACTAGTTAGTAGATCATAGGCAAAAAATGTTGTATAGCTTCAGGTTTGTATGCATAAGGTGTATATGAAGCATACATACATTTTGTGCTTGGACTTGGATTCCATCCTCAAGTTGTCTCATTATAAATATGCAACCATTCAAAATATACAACCAAAAGCACTTGGGGAGCAAATGCCTAACCTGTGTTAGAAATTATCCTCCTGGGCCTGGTGCCATGGCCTAGCAGCTAAAGTCCTTGCCTTGAATGCGCCAGGATCCCATATGGGTGCCGGTTCTAATCCCGGCAGCTCCACTTCCCATCCAGCTCCCTGCTTGTGGCCTGGGAAAGCAGTCAAGGACGGCCCAAATCCTTGGGACCCTGCACCCACGTGGGAGACCCGGAGGAGGTTCCTGGTTCCTGGTTTCGGATTGGCACAGCACCAGCTGTTGCGCTCACTTTGGGAGTGAATCATCGGAGAGAAGATCTTCCTCTCTGTTTCTCTTCCTCTCTGTATATCTGACTTTGTAATAAAAGTAAATAAATCTTTAAAAAAATAGGAATTAACCTCCTTATACAAAAGAGGACATTGAGGCTCAGAGCTGTGAGTTGGACTCTTAGTACAAGCCATAAAAATGCCAGCCCCGACCAGCATAAGCAAGGCAGTGGGGAACCTCATTGTCTGACAAAATTGAAAAAGATCAGTGGATTCACCTCCAGACATTGCCTGTGGTCAGTTTTGTACCCTGTCGCTGAAACCTTGCTCTCTCCCTGGTTCCTGAGTGTGATTTCCTCTGTGCTGCCCACATTCTTAGGCAGTGTCACCTGGACAGGCAGAATGTGTGCCTGCATCACTGCCAGTGTAAGTCCAGGAAGAGACAGTCTGTTTCTTTACTGTCTTTACCCTCTGCATGGGCTAGTTTTGATCCTAAGCAGTCCTGACCATTCACAGAGGCCAAGAGAATGTGATGTTAAAGCTGTCATGGACAGCCCCATGCCCTCCACCAAGGCAGGCAGCAGGGCAACATAGAAGGTGCCTGATGACTGTAAAATAGATAAATGAATGAATGACCTCAAGGAGGCCTTAGCAACTCGACATACAGGCTTAGTGTAGCCTGCACAGGCAGTCTTTTTACTAAATAAAGTTCAAATTCTCTCATTTCTTTTTGAGTGATACTAAACTTCACATTACCTTCTCACCCCCAACACATACTGGCTGCCTTTACAGCTGGCATGCAGCTTTCTTTTATGAAAGAAAAAACTATGTGACATATTGAAGGCCTCTTTGGGAAGAATTAAGGGTGCTTTTCCTCCAAAAGAAATGGCCAGTATGAAGAACTTTACACAAGCCACCCTCAGGAAAGCTTTTTGAAAGGGTAAAATCCATCCTCAATTACAGTCCCAAATCACATTGCTGGAAGTCTGCAGTGTAGTTTTTTTGAGAAAATATCTTTGCGTTGTATTCCCAAATACATGATATAATTTTCTCCCCCACCCCCATTTTATTTTCAATTTTATAATACAATTCCAAAGGCTCTGGGATTTTCCTTAGCCCCTCCCCGCAACTGATTTCCCCCATATTATTACAATGTAACTTCTTTAAAACATTTTTATTTATTTATTTGAAAGGGAGAGTGACAGAGTGAGAGTGAAATATATCCTCCATCCACTGGCTCATTCCCAACATGGCCCCAGCAGTCGGTAGTGGGTCAGGTTGAAGCCAGGAACTCCATGCAGGTCCCACTCGTGGATGACAGGGACTCAAGTACCTGTTTCATGATCTGTTTTCCAGGAGCATTAGTAGGAAGTTAAATTGAAATTGGAACAGCTGAGATTCGAACAGGCAATCTGATATGGAATGTAGACAATCCTAGGCAGTGACTTAACCAAGTGTGTGATAATGCTCCAAAAATGATGACATAGCTAGAAATCACCATGTAACCTAAAGGGAGAAGTATGGTTCAGATTAATTCACTTCATCCAATATGCACTGAACTGCATTGTTCCTGAAACTATGCTAGTATCATAGAAGGATAAAAAGATACTTAGGCCTTTGGCCATCTGGGAAATCAGGTACATTGAACCTGACCCCCAGTGCAGCATCCTCACAGCTGATATGGGTTAAACTCTGTGTGCTATATGCTGCCCTAGGCATTTGCTGAATTATCTCATGTACTCCCCAGAACAATCCTATAGTGGGTGCCATTATTATCCTCTTGTCTCATAGGAGAAAATTGAGATATGGAGGGGTTGAATAGCTTGTCCAAGTTCATTCACATATGAAAGGGCAGAGCTGGAAATCAAACCCTGACCTCAGAGCCTGTCTTCTACTCCATCTACACATCACTGCTTCCTTCTAATCCATGCAAGCCCTAACAATAGTGTATGAGTCATACGGACCAAATACTTTCAGCTATAACATTCTATCATTTGTTAAGTGCTACTTCTGGGTCCAGCACACATCAGGACAGTTATATTTATTAGCCTGCATAGCATAAGTAAATCTGTGAAGTTGATATCCTGGTTTTTTTTAATTTATTTTTCTCATTTTATTTGAAAGGCAGAGAGACATAAAACCTTCTCTCTGCTGGTTCATTTCCCAAATGCATTAACAGCCCAGACTGGGACAAACTGAAGCCAGGAGCCTGGCATAGCTTAATCCAGGTCTCCCGTATGAGTGCAAGACTCAAGAGCCTGAGCCATCATCTGATGCCTCCCAACGGTCATAATAGCAGTAAGCTGGATTAGAAACCTAGAAACTGAGACCCTGATATGGAATGTGAGTACTCTACCAAACACCCATCCTGATGCTTGTGCTATTGACCCCATTTTATGAGGTTCTACTCAGTTAAGTAGCAGAACTGGGGAGATAATCAGATAAAGGGAAACTTGAGCAGGGCCTTACACTGTTCTGCCCCCCAAATGATTAGCACTGCTGCTTTTATGCACTTATTATTTGCCAAATCTTGTGAAAAGTAATCTATAAGTTATCCCCCACTGACTTGTTGAAACGAGAAAGGGTGTCTGGTGTAGACCCCAATCCCATATCCAGTTGACCCTAAAACCTCTACCCTTATTGTAAGAGCACTTTTTCTTGTAGAAAAACATGAGAACATGTCCCTGAAACAGGAATAACTAAACAACATACGCTGGAGTACCTACACAGCAATGAAAAGTACAAGCACAAATGAATTTGAATTGTATTAAGCAAAAGAAAGAAGCAGGCTCAAAACACTTCATTTGGAGGGATAGAAAGCAAATCAATGGCTGCCAGAAGCAGAGAATATGAGACTAGGACAATTAACTACAAAATGGTACCTGAAAGTATGGGAAGAATGGGTCTGTTCCATGCTTTGATTGTGGAGGTTAGGTGTCTGTTTATACTTGTCCATACTTGCAAAACTGTGTACCAAGAAGAATGGATTTTGTTGTTTATAATTGATTCCTTAATTATTTAAAGGACAAAAAGAAGTGAGAGTCTATTATTATTTGAAGATGCTCACCTGGCATTGAATCTTCGCTTATAGTATACCATGTACTATATTAAGCATAGAAAATACTGCATTGAAGAGGAAAGAGGAGCTCTTAAACCTCTTGCAATTTGTATTGTGGCTTAATTTAAAATGAAAAAAAAAGGAAAATGAAGAAGGTAGGAGGAAGGAAGGATGGTCCAGAGAGGAAGAGAAGTAGAAAGAAACAAAGAAATTGGGCTCAGCTTATAGTGCAATGAGTTAAACCTCTGCTGATGACACTAACATCCCATACTGGATTGCCAGTTCAAGTCCTGGATGTTCCACTTGTGATCCAGCTCCCTGCTAACACATCTGGAAAAGCAGCAGAAGATGGCCCAAGTGCTTGGGCCTGAGCCGTCCACATGGAAGAGCTAAAAGAAGCTCCTGTTCAGACAGGCCCAACTCCAGCCATTGCAACCATCTGGGGAGTAAACCATCAGATAATGTATCTCTGTGTCTTCTCTGTATAACTCAGACTTTCAAATAAAATTTTTAAGAATTTTTATTGGTCAGATTTACAGGAAGAGGAGAGACCAGCCATTGCAACCATTTGGGGAGTAAAGCATCAGATAATATAGCTCTGTCTTCCCTCTATAACTCAGACTTTCAAATAAAATTTTTAAGAATTTTTATTGGACAGTCAGATTTACAGAAAGAGGCGAGACAGAAAGAAAAATCTTCCATCCACTGGTTTACTCCCCAAGTGACTTCAATGGCCAGAGCTGAGCTGATCTGAAGCCAGGAACCAGGCGCCTCTTCTGGGTCTCCCACATGAGTACAGAGTCCCAAGGTTTTGGGCCATCCTCCACTACTTTCTCAGGCCACAAGCAAGGAACTGAATGGGAATTGGAGCAGCCAGAACATGATCTGGCAGATGCAAGGCAAGGATTTAGCCACTTGGCTATCAAGCAGAGCCCTCAAATTATTTCGTAAAGGTAGTAAGTCTTTTAAAAAAAACGAATAATGTACTATAGGTTGGAAATTGCAACTCAAGGATGAGTAGTGTGTAGAACACTGGAATGACCACTCCAAAATTATCAATGGAGTGAATATTCAAAGGTTTTTAAGACAAGAAAGTCATGCGGTATCGCGTGCAGCCTATGCTCGGTGACCCACAGGCAAGACATCTGCAAGAACAGTTTGATCCCTGGAGCAGTTTCTTGATGCCTCCCAACACACAGGTCACCTTTGCCTGGCCAAACAGAGAATGCCCATTAATTTCAGCAATGGACTTCAGGAAACATATGGAGAAAGAGAAATATGCTGGGGCCAAAGATTGCATTATTCTTTCTTTTTTTTTTTTTAAAGATTTATTCATTTTATTACAGTCAGATATACACAGAGGAGGAGAGACAGAGAGGAAGATCTTCTGTCCAATGATTCACTCCCCAAGTGAGCCGCAACGGGCCGATGCTGTGCCGATCCGAAGCCAGGAACCAGGAACCTCTTCCGGTTCTCCCATGTGGGTGCAGGGTCCCAATGCATTGGGCCGTCCTCGACTGCTTTCCCAGGCCACAAGCAGGGAGCTGGATGGGAAGTGGATCTGCCGGGATTAGAACCGGCGCCCATATGGGATCCCGGGGCTTTCAAGGCGAGGACTTTAGCCGCTAGGCCACTGTGCTGGGCCCGATTGCATTATTCTTTCTTGGGACTTGCAGCAGTGCTTTTGGATTATTCACATGGCTGCTTCCATCAGTGTTGAGTGGATTTATCATCTATTCTTCTCCACAATATAAAAACATTACCATTACTTTCCAACTGCACTGTTTGCTTAGCTTTGTATTTTATGAACAGAACATTCTTCCCTTCTCCTGGACTCTTTCCTATGCTTTATGCCCAGGAAAACCACATGATTTCAATGCTTTGGGGTTGGGTGGCTCCTTCCTGCACTGTAGCCCCTTAGGTCCTGAGAACTTGATGCCAGAAGTCACCTCCCACACTGATAAGGTGTGTTTCTTGTTTGTTGAGAACACATCCTTTCTCCCTTTGTCCTTGGCTCACCTGGAGAATGCTTGAAGTTCAAATTGTCAACATGAAATGAAGCAATTCTCCATGGTGACCTAGGGGATGACTTTGGCATTTTTATAAATGTACCATGTTGGCTCCAACACCTTTACTCCCCAGCCTCCCAAAGGCAACCTGATTTGGGCTGATTCCATGGCCATTTTGGCTTTCAGAACAAAGAACCTGGTTATTGGCTCTAAGACCATTCCAGAAGTAAGGTCATTGTGTTATGAGACCCACACTCTTGCAAAGGTTGCGAAAATCTGACGCAAGTTGCTCCTGAATTTCCAGCACTCAGAGAAGAAAAGACCTTGTCTCTTTTCTCTGTTAGCTGTTTACTTAGGGTTTTGATTGGGCTCTCCACCTTGCACACACAGAAGCAATAACTCCCAGCCAGTTGGCATTTTCTGCTTTAATTTGTCCACAAGCACGAGTTTTTTCTTGAACTTTCTGTGAATGTCAAGAACCTTTCCTGGTAGCTCAATAAGATACTCTTGGAATCTGGGGAAGCATTGGCAGAAGAGATTATAAAGTTGTTGCTTGCCAAAGGCTAACCTGCCCCAGCAGGTTGAGGCAATGTGAAAACTGTGTCCCCATTGAGAATTGTCTTTTCATTCTTACAACTTTAACTCCTCCTTTAGTGTTATTAGGTGGGAGTAAACACTTGCATATTCCCAACAGAGATGTTTGTAGGTTTTATGAGACCACATGATCTTGGCTGAATTTTGTGACAGAAGTGATTTACAAAATAGTGATGGCCAAACTGACTCTAAAGATGTGTATAAAGGTTAAACCACAAAAATGTTCATGATTTATGGTGTTTGTGAAAAGAAGAGTAAGAAGAAAAGAAGAAGGATGAAGTGGAGAAGAAGGAAGGAACAAAAGAAAAGCAAAAAATCAAGTGAATGAAGAAAGGAGAGGAGAGAAGGAATGGAAAGGAAGGAGTAGGGAGGGGAAGAGAGAAAAAGGCAAGGAGGGGGATGGAGACAACCTAAACGATAATGAAATGTCAGATAAACTATGGTACAGTCATTTGATGTTAATAAAATGTCATCACGGAAACAGGTGTTACAGAAAGTTATATGATGGTAGAATGATTTTATTCCGCAAACTAGAAAGAAAATAACAATATGGCAAAGGATAAACATGTTAAGTCAGTGTCCAGGAATTATTCTTCACCTTCAAAATAGTTGCATGTTGGTGTACAACCAGGCTCAGCATGAAAGAGCTTCCTTTTTCATCCTGACTCCTCTAATACTAGCTGCATTATTATTATTATTATTATTATTATTATTATTATCCTGGGTTAATGATTAAATTTCTGTGAGTACTAATTCTCCCATCTGAAAAGTAACTATAATAATTCTCATCTCAAACTGGTTGTTGGTGGAACTTGCATCCCCGTAGATGTCAGACTGAGATCCTTGTGTATGAGCTAGCTGACAGGCAGGGACCAGACTCAACTTCTGCAAGTTTGCCACAGTCCCATGTTATCTGGCTCCTACAGAAATCTCGCCAACATAGAAGTTTGCTTTCTTCCAAGTCAGTGAAAATAAGGCTCTCTGACTTGCACTTCCACTATTCTCTGCCTTCAAAAAACCCATACCCTGAGTGTTTAGTGCCCCAGTATTTTCCTCAGCCCCTGCTTGGAGCCTTCGTGTTCCCTGTGATCACCCTGCAGCCTTCCTTCAGGGACTTGAACTGCCACATCCCTTCCTGCTGCAGAGCCTTCTTCCTGCTGTTCTCCAAGATTCACCCACCCATCCACCCCTACCACACACACACACACCCTCAGTCTGCGATCTCTTCAGTTATTAGTTCAATCTTTTCTTGAGCAAAGGTGCCTCTTGACCCTATCACCTCTACAGATAGGTTAGACCATCAGCACATACCTGGTCTTTCATCCAATTTTCTGGTCAGTAAGCTTCAAAAGGGAAAAAGCCACTACTGGGTCAGTCCTCTGCCCTTCCCCGAGATTCTGGCAAAACACCTGACATAAGAAAAGTTATTGAAGACAAGGTGAATGGGTGTACGTTAGGAAAATTAATTCTAAGACTTAGCTATGTCAAAGGACTCAGTTGTGGAAATTTGAAATAGCTGAAATGTATATTGTTCTTAATGCTTTTTATTTGCATTAAATAAGTAATCCATTGACATATATAAAATCAAAAGTCATAAATTATCTCCTTTATGTCTTTTTTAGTCTTTTTTCTACATCTATAACATAATCACATAATAATCATAGTGAGTGTTGGGGCTAAGTGTAATACTAACATTCTATATTGCAGTGTTTCTTTGACTCCTAGCTGTTCTGCTTCTGATCCAACTCCCTGATAATGTGTCTGGGAAGGCAGAGGAGATGGCCAGGTGCTACTTGGTCCCCTGTCACTCACGTAGGAGATCCAAGGTGGAGTTCCAGGCTTCTGACTTTGGCCTGCCCTAGCCCTGACCATATCTGTCATTTGGGGAGTGAACTAGTGAGTGGAAAAATCTATACGTTTCTCTCTCTCTCTCTCCCTCTCACTCCCTCTCTCTCATTCCCTCTCTCACTCCCTCCCTCCCTCTTTCTCTCTCAGTTGTTCTGCTATTCAAATAAATACATAATTTTTTCAAACATTAAGCTTAATTTTATTTGAAAGGCAGAGTTACAAAGAGAAGGTGAAACAAAAAGAGGTTTCCAGTCTGTTGCTTCACTCCCCCAAATGACCACAGTGACGGGAGCCAGGAGCCAGGATCATCTCCTGCATCTCCCACGTGAGTACAGGGGTCCAAGGACTTGAGTCATCTTCTGCTGCTTTCCCAGACCATAAGCAGGGAGGCCACACCTCCAAATACAATTAACATGTGAGTTTGATGATTATGTTTACAATGCAAAACATGCCCCGTCTCCCTATCCTCGCATTGGCAAACCATTTCTAGGGTCTCCCTCCAGAGATACATATCACAGATATGTGAGTTCCTATTAGTATGTCAGAAGTTCTTTGTGCCCCATCACTTTATGAAAATATTCAAAACAGAACAAGGTTGAAGTCGTTTTACCAAACATGTCTGTGAACAGCCAACAGCTGTGTTTTACTAAACTTGCTGGGCTTGCTTTTTATTTTTTATTTTTTTTTTTTCTTTAAGGATTTATTTTATTTTCACTACAAATTCAGATATACTGAGAGAAGGAGAGATAGAGAGGAAGTGGAGCTGCCGGGATTAGAACCAGCGGCCATATGGGATCAAGGCGAGGACCTTAGCCACTAGGCCACGCTGCCAAGCCCGAGGGCTTGCTTTTTAAATATCTAACCTACCTGTCATGCTTTTGTCAATCCACCAAGCTACTGTATCTCTTATATGTTTCAAAGCAATTGAAAATGTTAATGAACTTTCACCCAAATATTACAGTAAGCTTGTCATTAACTAGAGTTCAATGTTTGTGATTTGGTTTATTTTTCATGCAAAACATACATATAATAAAATGTACAAATTTTGAGTTGATATCTCCTAAATGTTGACAAATACACAAATCTCAGATGCACAAAACACTGACTTTTGACAGTTAACACATTTGTGTAATCGAAACCTCTATCAAGATCCAGAATGTTAGCATTACTCCCTGAAACTCTCCTCTAGCCATTTACTAGTGAGTCACACCCTGTACTCTAAGGGTCAATTGTTGTTATTTTTCTTCCACCAAATAACTTTATCTCTTCTTGAGTGTCTTATAAATTGAATTGTATAGTATATACACCTTTGTTTTTGAGATTTATCCATATTGTTGCATGTTTCCATAGTTACTCATTCCTATTGCTCTGTTGTGATCTCTCATAGTATCCTCAGAATTTGTTTACCTTCCTTATTATTTTTCTCCCTTGTTTTCAGACACAGAAAGCTACACTGGCGGGGTCTTCCACCCATTGATTCATTCCCCAAATGCCTGTAAGTCCCAGAACTAGGCCATGCCAAAGCCAGTAACTCAGTGTGTTCTGTAAGTGGACCCAACTTCTTGAGCCATCATCTTCTCCTTCCCAGAATGCATAGCAGGAAGAAACTGAAATTAGAAGTGGAACCAGGGGCTGGCACGTTGGCATAGCAAACTAATTCTCCACTTGCAGTGCCAATATTGCATATGAATACCATTTCATATCCTAGTGGCTCCACTTTCCATCCAGCTCCCTGCTTATGACCTGGGGGAGAAGAGGAGGATTGCTCAAGTCCTTGGGTCCTTGCACCCATGCGGGAGACCCAGAAGAAACTTCTGCTTGTGACTTCAGATTAGCTCAATTCTGGCCATTGCAGACATTCAGGGAGTGAGTCATTGGATGGAAGATGTGTGTGTGTGTGTGTGTGTGTCCTTCTCTCTGTAACTCTGCCTTTCAAATAAAAATAAACAAATCCTAAAAAAAAAAAAAAAAAAAAAAAAAACAAGTGGAGCCAGGACTCCAAAGCATGCACTCTGATAGGGGATATAGGCACCCCAAGAGTATCATCTTAACCATCAGACCAGACCCCTCCCCATCCTCCTCATTAGTAAATCATCAGTGTTGCATATTTGTACAATTTCTGCCTGATATCACAAAGATATCAACCTTCTACAAAAATTATAGCTACCTAAATTTCCAAAAGTGGAATATCCTTTGCTTTTTTGCTTCACAAATCTAAGAGCAAAACCAGTACATGAAATTCAAAGCTAACATATTTCCACACTGTGAATTTACCAGATCACTCATTTCCCAGTTGGCAAGAACAGGCTGTAAGGTTAAGTGTTGGCTTCCCACCCCCAACACCTGTGTGCTATTGCCCAGCTGGAGTCTGAAAGAGCGGCCACAGAGAGAAAATTTCCACAAATATTTGTAGGTACTAAACTCCTCTAGCAGAGGGATCATTTTGTACACATTCCTTTAGTTTCCTGTTGAACCTTTTGTTTCTGGCAGTCTTCATCCCTGAGACTTTACTGCAGACTGACTGCTGGTCTTGCTTGCAGTTCCACCCCTTTGTTCAAGAACTTACATCCTAGGAAAGCTCTGGGTTTCATTAGATAAGCTTTCCCTCCACCCTTTTTTCACACTCATTATCCCAGGCCCTGGAAGGTGGTGATATGTTTTCCTTACTTTCCCCCCTTTCTCTTTTATTTCCCACTGATAAATGGCAAAAGCAGCTGTAGAGTTTCTTTGAAGACTCTGATGGACGAGCATGATGAATCAGTGATGGATTAGAGCAAATGAATCACATAACGCAGAAAGGGAACCAAGGCTAGAGTGGGAAGCAAGCTCCCAGCTCTACGTGTTTCAACCTCATCTTAAAAGGCAGCGTTTCTTTTAATCTGGTTCCAGTTTCTGCAGTGACTCCGCATATGTTTAAAAGAAGGAGAGCGAGAGAAGTCTTGTGGATATAAACAGGGAATTCCATTCTTCAGTCTGACTCTAAGGATGCATTGTCATTCAGGCTGCTTAAATAGTTAGGAAACCACTTCAAGGCCCCCTCAGAAACAACTGGGCAGCTCCAGGAAGAGGAACAGTTGGTAAACCAAGTGACAGAACTTAAAACTGTAAATCTTTAACATGAGGATTGACTAGCAAAATACATCTGTTGCTGCTAGTAGCCATATTCTTATTTGGGAGGAAAAGTATATTCTTGAGCTGATTATCACAAACTGCTTGGTTACTCTGAAATGGTAAGCATTAACAGGTTGGAATCCGCTGTTGTTTGGAACCCAAGAAAAATACGAACAGTTATTTCATTGACTGTGCTGTCTTCTGGTCTTAAAGCGACAAAGAAAATAAACTGGGACTGAGAAATTCCGAGTCCTCCTTTGAAATTCAAGAGATACTTCACAGAGAAGAAAGCTCTTGGTAGATGGATGGTTCCTTTGTCTTTGAACAAGGGAGACCTTTTTCCTTCCTAGATGGAAAGCCATTCAAAGGAAATCATTAAAGGACATCCCCTTTTTGCACAGTTCAAGCTCTGGCGGTACAGCCAAAACCAAGAGTAGAACTGATGCAATTATGCAAGTAACCAGGGCTGGGAGAGAAAGAAGGAGAATGTAGGCTTGGCTAAGTGGCAAGTTGCTACCACCCTACAGTTTACCCCAGCTGTGTTGGCCCTGGCCATCATGAAGCAGTTACTGATGACTTTCTAATTTCTTATTTTAGAAAAGGTGGAGGAAATATTAAAGGGAACCAAAGACTGTTGAGTGACCGAGTAGGGAATGGAGGTCTGATTCATCAGAAACTTCTTGGCTGCAGAGGTTCTAAGATCATCGCTGTTGGTTGTAAGACTACAGATGTGAAGAGGCTCTTCTCAGCACTGCTGAATACTAGTAAGCCTGGCCGACAGTGTGATGGAATGCCTGCTTTGTGACAACCACTTTTCCAAATCCTTTCCATGGATTATCTGATTTCATCTTGACCTTCTCCTGCAGATGCCAGCATTCCCTTCTGCCAGACAGCTTTACAAATAAATGAAATGAATCTTTAAAAAAAAAAAAAGGAAAGAAGGAAACAAAGAAAGGGAAATAAAACAGTTCTGGCTACCCCATACAGTGTAGATGTGAAAATATTAAGCAATGGAAATTGCAAGGGAAAATTATTATCCTCTTTTTCTCATTGCTACCCTTTCTTCTGTCCTGGTTTTCCTAAGAACATGAGTCTACTGGGAGCTCTGAGGGATTCCATATCAACTGTTGCTCCTGTCTTCAGTTCGTTTCTATACCTTCTATTGACAACTACTGCCCTACTCCTTGACCATGAAGAGTTGAAGAATAAGAAAATTAGAAAAGGAGACAATGATGAAATTGCTTTCATTGGCATTTTTACCACACAAATTTTATAAATTCATTTCTAAGACAAGCATTGCTCCCCCATCTGTTTGGGAAGCTTATATTAAATGCAAATTAAGGCTAAATGGCTAGCCAATTTTCATCCCTTATCACGATTGTAGAATTTAATAAGGTATCTGAGCACCAATAAAGCCCACTCAGAATTCCTGAAGAACACATATGTTTGTTTTATAAGAGATCGCCACCTACATCTTCTTCCTGAGTAAGGATATTAGGATTAATTATGTCACATTCAGCAAGTATTCATTGAACAACTGCTTCATACCGGGTTACATACTAGATTCTGAAAATACGATAATAAACAGATACACATAAACCCTTATAATTAGCTTATAATTTAGTAGATGGTTGACATTAAGTATATAATCACACAGTTTAAAAAAAACGGGACAATAAGATGCTGGACTCTATGTTTGGTATACGCTTGCAATGGGGAAATCTCAACTGAACTTGAGCTGTGGTTATGCACCAAGGTGGAGGAATCCACCATGGTGGGAGGGTTTGGGGAGGGGTGGGGAGAACCCAAGTATCTATGTAACTGTGTCACATAATACAATGTAATTACTGACGTTAAATAATAAATAATTAAAAATAAATAAATAAATAAATAAAAATTAAAAAATAAAGAGTTACCAGGAGCAGGCATCTGGCGCAATGGCTAAGATATAGCTCAGGCTGCCTGCATCTCATATCTGACGGCCTGGATTTCAGGCCTGGCTCAGTTCCAAGCTGTGGCTTCCTAGCGTGTACCCTGGAAGACACGGTGATGCCTTAAGTAGTTGGGTTCCTTCCTGACACTAATGTGGGAGGCCTGGATTGAGTTCTTAGCTCTGGCACTGGCACAGCACTTATAGAGGGTATACTAGCTGATGAAAGATATCTGTGTCCCTCTGCCACACTCTCTATCTCTGCTTTTCAAATAAGTTGAATATATGTAATATATATATAACTAGGGCCTGACACAATAGCCTAATGACTAAATCCTCACCTTGCATGCACCAGGATCCATTGTGGGCACCGGTTCATGTCCCAGCTGCCCCACTTCTCATCCAGCTCCCTGCTTGTGGCCTGGGAAAGCAGTAGACGATAGTCTGGCTTCAGATTGGCTCAGCTCCAACCATTGCAGCCCCTTGGGGAGTGAACCAGTGGATGGAGGATCTTTCTTTCTCCTTTTTTTTTTTTTTTTTGTAAATTATTTCATTTTCTGACACAGTTTCATAGGCTCTGGGATTTCCCCAGCCCCTCCCCAAGCCCTCCCCCCATATTGAATTAGATAGAGGATCTTTTTCTCTGTATCTCCTTCTTTCTGTAAACCTACCTTTCAATAAAAATGAATCTTTTATGTTTCTACATATTCTATATATAGATATGTAGAATGTATTTATATATATAGCTTACGCATAGAAAACATATACGTGTGTGCTACAGAAGAAAGGCATCTGAGAGGCAGACAGTTGGCTCCGCAGTTTAGATACCACTTGAGATGCCCACTTCTACTGTTCGAATGTCTAGGTTCTAGCCTCAGCTCTGCTTCTAATTCTGTTCCTGCTGATGCGCTGCTCGGGGAGAGAGTAGGTCATGGCTCAAGTGTCTGGGCTCTTGCCACACACCTGAAAGACCCACAATGAATTCCTGGCTCCTGGCTTCATCCTGGTCCAGTCCTATTTGTTATAGATATTTATAGAGTGAATCAGTGGTTGAAAGATCCCTCATCTCTCTGCTTTTTTTCCTCTCCTCTCCTCTTCCCTCCTCTCCCCTTCTCTTTTCTTCTCTTCCCTTTCATTTTCCTCCACACTCCCTTCCTTTCAAATGAATAAAGATAAATACATATTTTAGTGTTAAAAGAATGCAGGAAGAATCTGAAAGAAGAAAATCATCAGTACATTCTCATTTTGAGGGGTGCCCCAGAACCAACGGCAAGGAAATTCTAGGCAAAGTGACAGACACTGGCAGAGTCCCAGTGGCAGGAATGCTATAGTTGAGCACAGAGTTGAGAGATGGCTGGTGTGGCTGTTGTGAGATGGGCCGGAAACAAAGCACAGGGTCAGAGGCGTGAGCAGGTGCCCCAAAGCCAAGGAGAGATGAAAGCCAACAAGGCCTAGCCAGCAGGAAGTTTCATATGAGTTTGGATAGGCTCCATCAATTTTTTTTTTTAAGATTTTAAAAAACCAGAGACACCGTACATCTACTAATTCACTCCCCAGACAACTACAATAATCAGAGCTAGGCCAGGCTGAGGCTGAGCCTGGGCTTTCACCCAAGTCTCCCACATGGTACAGGGACCCAAAGACTTGGACTATCTTCTGCTGCTTTTCTGGGCAAATTGGCAGAGAGTTGAATTGGAAGTGGAGCAGCTGGAACTTGGACTGGCACCAAAATGGGATGTCGTGGCTGCAGAAGGTGGCTTAACACACTGTGCCACAGCAGTGATCCTGAGATCTGCATTTTTGAAGAGCTCACTCAGAACAGGAATCAGAGACTGGAGTGAAACTTAGAATAGAGAGAAGAGATAGGAAGATAACGGCAGTAGCCCAGATGCCAGCTGAATGTGACTGGGCCTAAACAGCAGCAATAGAAGTTGTAAGTGGGTTTAGAGGTTTGAGAAATGAAGATTATTTCACTTTCCCCATATCCTTGAACAGAAAGCACAACTAGTAGGCACAGCTCCAGAGAAAAAGTAACAGCTTTTGGGGTTGTCTGTGTAGTCAACCAAATAAAGTAATTCATGCTTACCTACATACAGGGCAGGGCTTTCTAAACTATCCTTATTAGGTGTTCTCATAAACACTGCCAACTGACAGACTGTAGCCACCTAGATGTTGACATTAGCATTAAGAAGTCATAAACTGACTCAAATTGTTAAGAAGACTCTACAAGGGCCCCTTACAAAAGGATAGCAATACTATGAATTTATTTAACCACCATATGGTAAATAGTGTTGATTAGAATTCACCATAAGCTTTTTCATCCCTAACATGAGTCCTACCAGGATATAACTTTAATCTTTCTCAGTGCAGGCATTCCCTTTATCAGCCATAGCCACTCCTTCATTTCCGAGCTAAGAAGTCGGCCTCACGATCATCATGGCTTCTGATGAAGTCATCCCTCTTGATTCTTTGGTGCACATATGTAGAACTGAGCCCTTGTGAACTTTACTCATCCTTAGCAGAGCTGAACAACAAACTCTGCTTTATGTAATGTTTGTCTTTGCTCAAACCACAGGCCTTAGCTGGATATACTCTGCAAGTTGCTCTTTCAGTTGATTTGGCAAGGGTTCATCAGTTTGGAGGTCAAGGTTGTATATTCTGTGTCCAGTAACACGTGCCCATGATGAGTCAAAAACTAGAGTGCCTGCATTTATGAATGGGCCATTCCAACACCCGCAACACTGTGATAAGTACCCCTACAACAAACAGAAGGACTTCTTCAGCTTAATGTTTGCTTAAGACTTGTTAGAAGTTTAATGTCTTTAAAAATACATTCAACATTTTTTCAACATTAATAACACTTTTATTCTATATGGGCAGATAAACATTTGATGGAGTTCAGTGATGTCTTCAAAAGTTATCCCAGCTTTATCTGTGTATGCATTCAATGAGTAATAATGAAGACAATTACCTAGATAAAATGCCAAGAGCTGAGATAAGAAATAATTTTGAGCAACTAGCTATTGCCTCTCTCTCTCTTGCTCTGTTTCCAGAATTTCTTTATTTTTCCATTCAGAAACTCTGTGCACATTAAGCCATAAATTTTCACTCCTTCCCCTCTTTAGTCCTGCCTGGTAACCTCTAGCTTACTTTTTATCTCAATGCTTTTTTTCTATTCTAGCCATGTCCTGTAACTGGAATCATACAACATGAGTCCTTTTGAGTTTTGTTTACTTCACTTGGCTTTCTTGTATTCTCAAGGTTCATCCCTACTGACGCCTGTGTTGGTCTTTTCATTATTTATTGTGGCTAAAAAATATTCCCTGGTTTAGATAGCTCATGGTTTGTGTATCTACTTGTCAGTGGATGGACACTTGGGTGTTTTCAGCTCTTGTGAATAAGACTGCTGTGTATATGGGAGTACAAGAATCTGTGGGAATCTGTGCATTCACATCAGCCTATTTTTTGCTAGTCTATGTGCAAATTTTGTGTATAGCTTGTCCAGGGACTGCTAAATAGTGTCACATATCAGCTGCAACATGTTACAGTTCCACTCACAATGCACCACAGTTCCAATTTCTCTGCATCTTTGCCAACACTTTTTATTTTCCTTTTTTTTTTTAATACTCATCCTAAAAGATATATCCATTTCTGTTTCACTGGTCCCATGTATCTTATTCTGGTCATCTGGACAAATCAACTGATCACTGTACTCATCTTGGCTCAAATAGTTGCACAGTAGATAGAAATTTTTACCCAGACAAAAAGTGGCGGGATGGGGGTGGGATTAGAGAATCTGTCATCCAGATTGAAAGTAAAGGAAAAAATTACGTATGTCATGCAGAATAGCCAATGACTGAAAGTTCAGACAGGCACCAGTGTGCCACAGCTCAAACCCCAGCTCTGCTCTAGCCAGCAGCATCTGTGTGACCTTGCCACGGTGAGCCATGTAACTCTTAGTCAATTTCTTCCCCAGGAAATTAGGATCATAAGAGTACATAGCGTGTAGGGTTTCTGAGAGGATTAAATAAGTGAAGACACCAAAGCTCTTGGCACAGTGCACTGTAAATATTAGTTTAAGCCATACTAACCCAGTAAATTTCTGGGACTCATATGCAGAAGACTTCCGGATTCATCTCAAGCCCCAGGCAGCTAATCAGAATCTTGGGGGGAAGGAATATCTGTATTTTTTATGATCTTTTGTTGTGAGGGAGATAAGCAGAGACAGATTTCACCTGCTGGTTCACTTTCCCAGATGCCTGGAATGGCTGGGCCAAAGTGAGAAGCCAAGAACTCAATCCAGTTGTCCCATGTTGGTGTCAGGGCTCCAAGTGCTGGAGCAACCAACTCTTTCCCAGGGTCTACCTTAGTGGGGATGGAGATGGAAGTTGGAGCCATGTATCCAGCATGTCATTTTGATGTGAGACATTGGTGTCTTAAATGGCATCTCAACCACTGGCAAATGCCAGTCTAGAGATCTGTACTTTGAATGAACAGCAAATACCCAATAGAGCCCTACATGGAATTGCCTTTGACAAGCCAGTCCTAACCCACAGCCAAGCATTGTTTTTGTTACTACTGATCTTCAAGCAGATCAGCCACAAGAAGGGATCCAATTTATGTCTATAAAGCTGCAAAAGCACAAGTGAGATTCTAATTATTTTTTTTAAGATTTATTCATTTTATTACAGCCAGATATACACAGAGGAGGAGAGACAGAGAGGAAGATCTTCCGTCCAATGATTCACTCTCCAAGTGAGCTGCAACGGGCCGATGCTGTGCCGATCCAAAGCCGGGAACCTGGAACCTCTTCCGGGTCTCCCACGCGGGTGCAGGGTCCCAATGCATTGGGCCGTCCTCAACTGCTTTCCCAGGCCACAAGCAGGGAGCTGGATGGGAAGTGGATCTGCCGGGATTAGAGCTGGCGCCCATACGGGATCCTGGGGCTTTCAAGGTGAGGACTTTAGCTGCTAGGCCACTGTGCCGGGCCCAAGGTTCTAATTATTAAACTTAGATCCTCTGGGGCTGGCATGGTAGCCTACCATGATAATCCTTCGCCTGTGGTGCTGACATCACATATGGGCACCTGTTTCTGTGCCTGTTGCTCCAGTTCTGATCCAGCTTCCTGTTTATGGCTCGGGAAAGCAGTGGAGCATGGTTCAAGTCCTTGGGCCGTTGCACCCATATGGGGAATCTGGAAGAAACTTCTGGCTCCTGGCTTCAGATCAGGCTAGTTCTGGCCATTGAGACCATTTGGGAAATAAAACAGTGGATGGAAGATCTCTCTCTTTCTCTCTTTCACTCTCTCTCTCTCTCTGTGCTTCCATCGTGTAACTCTACCTTTCAAATAAAAATAAATCTAAAAAAAAACCTGATAGCCTCTGAGGATTATAAAGTTATAAAATTCTATTTCATGAAGGAAATTTGTCTTGAATTTTTTGGCTTTATGCTTACGGCTTAGATAGGAGGAATAGAGTCAAGAGATCTATTGCGCTGACTCTGATACAGTTCTTTGCTCTGTTAATTTGATTGTAGCCCTTTCTCCTTCCTGAAGCAAAATGATGTATTTTTCTCCAATAAAAATGAAATAGCAATTACATTTTTATAGCAAACTCTGTGATAAACTCTTCCTAGAAAGTGCCCTTTATGCTTTATAAAAGAATTATCCTAAAACTCAACAAAAGTGCTAGTATACCCTTGTGGCCAAGTTACCTGGCCTTTTCCAAATATCCCAGCGTGTGGCATTAGATAGACAAAACAGGATCTGGAGGCACAAGTTCTATCTTGACCTAAGAAGGCAACAGAAACATTCCATTTCCTAAAAAACATTTTCAGTAATCCATGCATGGGAGCTCTTGTGGAATACTTTTCATGTTTCACATTGCAGAATTATTTCAGCAGCCTGGATTTTTTTTTTTTTTTACAACACTGAGGAGTACAAGAATATGGAGCCCTCACATGGGCCAGCCACACTTTTACAACCAGGTTGGCCTCGTCAAGTTCCCACTGGGAAAGCCATCAGAATTTCCACTTCATAGCAAATGGCAGTGGAACTGAAAACAGTGTGAAGATTTCCTTCAAGAAAAACTGGCGTTACTGAACAGCTTGTAAGAGAAGTAAGAACATTCCAAATATAGAGCCCAGAATCATCTTGAAAGGAGCATTGCTGCGAAGAATTGAAAATATTTTTGAAACAGTGGCCAGCACACAAGCTCTCAGGGGTTCTCCAAGACTTCCATAATGTTAAGGAGTGGCTGTAGTGATAGGGCTCACAGAGAAACAACCATTTACCTGCCAAAACCTTGTTTCATAAACATACTCTCAGCCACTTGGCACTTCCACCAGGATCATCAGGGTCCACCTGGAACATCAAAAGTAACAAGCTGCTCTTGAGGAACCAACAGATGGAATATCTCATGTCCTCTCTCTTGCGCCAATTCTCTTTCTCTCTCTCTGTTTCGGTCCCTCTCTGTGTCACTCTTTCAAATAAATCTCTGTAATTAAGGAGACACTGCCAATGGCATAGATGGAGCACCCAGGGAAGGCCTCTCAGAAGAGGTGGCATTGAAGGAGAGGCCCAAAGGGGGACTGCATCACACAGGGAGAGAGGAGCGCTGCAGAGAGCAGCAGCAGCATGTCAAAGACTTCAAGGATGAACAGAAATCTAGGGACCCCTAAGGCTCCCCAGCTGACAGATGGCGGAGGCAGGATTTGTCCTCCCTGACCACTTTGTCTCTTGTTTAAATGTCCCCTCTCTTGGATGTCAAACCTCACTGTTGGTCATGTTCTCCCTGTATCCCTTTCCTGATGGTCTAGCCAGATAGTGTCAACATTACTTAAAATGGGAACAAACTGTTCCATCACCAATGGCAAAGTGCTTTGCCCCGCTCTTCAATCAGCAGAGAAAAAAAGAAAAATCTGAAGTTTTGCTTTCTCAGCTATCTTTAAAATCCATAGGGGACTTTCTGTCATCTGGGGAAAAAAAAAAAAAGGTCATCTAGTCTTCATTTTTCAAAAAAAATATTCAACACATGCCCAGCTCAACTCTTACTGGGCCTGTCTCTGCACCCAGAAAGGAGTTCTTACAGTCTTCATAAATATTTATGATTCACAACTGATCACGTTCTACATACTGCTCTATGCTACTATGATTCGTGGTTTCAAATCCTTCTGTGCACAGAGCATAAGGACTGTGGATAAAGCGAATAGCATCCTGGCTAGGGGAACCAAGATGTTCATTGCCATTGCCATTGTTCTGGGGGCCTGCTTAAAGAATTTGCAATTGTCTAAATCAAAAGAGAGGTAACTCCATTTCCTGTGGGAGAAAAAGAAAGGGGGAAAAAATCCAATCTGTTGGGACCATGTGAGAAAGCATTTCAGAACTGAAAACATGGCGTGTAAAGAAAAAAGAGGTGAGTGTGTGATTTTCAATGGAAAAAACAGCTGCTCGGGTCAGATAGAAACCAGATGGGAGACATAGCATCAGACGAGAGAAGCTGAAACGCAGTCAGGAAAAAGACATCAGAAGCGAGATGTGTTCCCAAGTCAAAGCAGCGGTAACTCTCAGACCTCTCTTCCTGTGGCGCTGGACCATGTGGCTTGCAGGAACAGTCTTTGTCCACGAACATGGAAGAAAAACAAAGGTGAATGCTTGCAGTGAATTATCCCAAGAACTTTTCTCTAAAGCAATCCACACAGCTAGGGGGTCTTCATGAGACCCCTATCAGAACTTGGCCTGCCTGCTTTGCTGAGAAAAAGGAGAGAAGCCTTAAAAGTTGAAGGAGGTGTGTCCTCACCCAGCTCCCATGGGGAGAGAAATAAACCAGCCGGGGAGACTTTGGGCATTTCCAGCATGTGTTTATAGGAGCTGTCCTTTGGCCAGCTGTCTTTGAACACGACTCTCCAGGGAGATGAATGCAGAGGCACTAAGGCATACCCCGCCACAGCAGCCATCTTGCCTAGCCGACGTGAAGGAGCAGGTTCTGGGACTGGATTTCCTCCATCCTGTGTTGTGGCTTTCTCGCACTGGTGGGCCGCCTTATTTGAGTTGCCACATGCTGACCACAGGCTTCCGGCTGTACCCCATGCCGACCTCAGAGGAGGCCCGCTCACGTTTGGGCTTCCCAGCAAGGCCTGCTGGGGTATGGGGAGGGTGTTGTGGGGAGCGTTGTGGCCTGGGCGTCTGGCAGCCCTTCTGCCCACACAGAGTTGGAGACAAGCCGGCCTCTCCCTGCAGAGTGAGAGTTGCCTGCTCAGCCTGTTAGTGAGTGGATTATCTGCTCACTTTAGGTCAGCAGCTAATAACATGTTAACCGGGTTAGGAGGAACAGTCAGCCAAAAAGATGCCCAGCCCCTCCCTGTGCCATGCAAGGACGGGATTGTTGTCCACACTGTTGAGTGCCCTCTACCCGGCCACCTCGCATGTTGCCAACACTTTGGACTCACTCCTGTACCCGGTGTGGCATCTCAAACTTTGCCAGATGCTCCGAGCACCTAATGTTCTTCCTCACCAACACGTTCAGATACAGATGTTTGGTGATGAGGCCTGGGATTCTCCATTTCTGTCTCACTCCCAGGTGTGACCAGTGTCAGATTGAACCTATCTGTGGGTTACACACTGAAGAACAAAGCCTCAGTAGATAGAAAAGAAATTTTCATCAAGAATAGCCCAGCTGCTTTCTAAAGTTCTAGAAGTTCTAAAACCTTAGGCTAATCACTCAACATCCCAGAGCGTCAATCTTCACATTCATAAAATAATAACCATGATAATAATGATGTCTGCTTCACAGAGTAGCAGGTTGAGGAAATCAAATGGTATCCTTTATATCAAATGATTCATATAAACAGGATCTTTATGGTTAAAACGAAGGAAACTTCAACTTGAACTAGTTGAAGCAGAAAAAATGAAATGTACTTGCTGGCTCCCATAAACTGAGAAGTCTTGGAGAGCATCTGGCTTCAGGCATAGCTGGATCCAGTTACTCGAGTTATTTCTTCCAGATGCTTGCTTATTCATGCATTTTCTCTCTCAACCTCTCAATCTCTTCCAATCTGTTCCTTGTCCTTTTCCAGACCTTTCCCTACCTTCCTCTCAGGCTTCTGCTTTTTTTCTCTGTTGCCTTCAGACTTTCAGGCCCTTTCAAAAATGATAAGATGGCTTCTTGCAGTTCCAGTCCAAATAGTCATTATAGAGGAAGAGAGACTTGCATACCTTCTCATCTTAGAGAGGACTCCAATCGGATTCTCTTGCATCCAGAACCTATTCACCCCTTGCTTGCACCAGTGTCTGCAGACACAGACATGGAGAATTATAATTGGCCAGACCATACTTAGCAGTGTGCCCTCTTTTATACACACAGTGAGGTGCCAGTGAAAGCACTTCATTCACTGATGGTGTCTTTTCCCTTCATATCTCACTCTTTTAATCAGCTATTGTTTTATGAAAAAAAATAAGTTGGGCATAAAGCAACCTCTTGTTATATATGCGAAGGACTACTAGAGTGTGTTCTAATCCAAGCTTTGTCACCAGCAGACTTTGAACCATTAATCTCACCACATTGTGATTGAGCTTCCCCATCAAGAACATGTAGGTCCCTGTCAGTTGCCTCAAAGGTTTATGCTAGCTCAGAGGCCTGTGTTTCTTTGAGATGACTCAGGACAACTCTTGTTTCAGCACAGATTTTCTGACATGGTAAAGACTTAGTGCAATGGGGCCTGGCACAGTGGCCTAGCAGCTAAAGTCCTCACCTTGAAAGCCCCGGGATCCCATATGGGCGCCGGTTCTAATCCTGGCAGCTCCACTTCCCATCCAGCTTCCTGCTTGTGGCCTGGGAAAGCAGTTGAGGACGGCCCAATGCATTGGGACACTGCACCTGCGTGGGAGACCTGGAAGAGGTTCCTGGTTCCTGGCTTTGGATCGGCACAGCATCGGCCCGTTGCAGCTCACTTGGGGAGTGAATCATTGGATGGAAGATCTTCCTCTCTGTCTCTCCTCCTCTGTGTATATCTGGCTGTAATAAAATGAATAAATCTTTTTTAAAAAAAAGACTTAGTGCAATGAATGAGTCTCTACACTGGAAATGTAAGAAAGCTTTTTTTGGATAAAAAAAAAAGAAGCAGTATACCTCTCCAAGTCTCCTAAACATCACTACAGGTGTATACACATTCGTCACACCTGTGGCATTTTAAATTTGCTGGTTAAGTCGGTCCTGGTTGTGGCTTGGCTGCCTATGTGAACACACAAGGGCAGACCACAAGGCAGGGTAGCCACACTCAAGTCTGCTTAACTCTGATCAGATCCTAGCTTCCCCCGTTCCATCTCCTGCTTTTACCACCATGCGGTAATCTGGCCCCTCTCCAACAGCTCCCAATTCATAGCCCTCCTAAGCCTCCTTGGCCTGATACAATGGTCTAGTCTCCAAAGTGTTCCTAACCTCCACATCTCTACCAGAACTTCCCTGCCGCTTCCCACCCCTTCAGAGTCCTACACTTTGCTGAGCTGCAGACTTTACATTCAATAAGCTGGGTGCAGAAAGTTAACCTCTAAAGCTCTAAGTGTGTGTTTCTCAAGGGCCTTGTCTTAATGCAAAAGATGGGCTCCACGGGTGGAATTTTAGGACAATGACTGGAGAGGAGGAAGCTGGAATAGAAACCAAACCTTATGAGGTCACGTTCAGACAGGCAGTTTTCATGTGTGTTTTTTTACACTCCACTTCCTCCAATGTTGGAGGCTGCTATGACCCTTTAGAAAGACACATGTGCTAAATGTTAGAAATTGAATTTAAAGAAGGGGAAACAAATAAGTCAAGCCCTTGGGCTAATATTTATTTTGAGTGTAAAAATGCACTATTCTACCTAGTAAAGGCAAAAGCAAAGTATAGTGGATTAAACCGTGTCTAAGCACCAGTTGAAAGGAAGAAGACTTGGTCCTGTGCTAAAGTAGCGGAGGAATTCAGATGAGAGACCTGAAACAGTATAGAAAACAGCAGCTGAGTGGCCTTTTGTTAGAGCCTGTAGATGTGCTCTGCATGCTGACTTTGGATTACACCCTCGAGAAAAGATGTGCTCACAGCCTAGGGGACATTTCCATAGCACGTTAAGTCTCCAGCCTGGTTTGAACTCAGGAAGTCTGAGTTATCACCAATTCCTATACATTTCACATCATAAATGTTCCCAAACTGGCACTCTAAGAGCAAGCATTTGCCCTAGCAATGAAGATATTGGTTAAAGGGCCCACATGCTGTATTGGAGTACCTAGGTTTGATTTCCAGCTCCAGCGCTGAGTCCAGCTTCCTGCTAATGCAGATCCTGTAAAGCCACAGTATGGATCAAGTGATTGAATTCTTGTGGCAAAACTGGATTGGGTTTCTAGCTCCTAGCACCACCCCAATCCAACCCTGGCTGTTGGGAGCATTTGATGAAGCAGTGAACCAATGGATAAGAATTCTTTGTCTATAACTGTCTTCCTCTCTTTGCTCTGTCTCTCCTTCTGCCTCTCTTTCTCCCTAACATTTTTTTTTAATTTCTTAAAGCATTTTAGAAAACCAGTACACTACCCTTCATAACCATTCCTCTGGCCTTAAGTGGAACCACCACCATCACTTTGCCCTGGGTTCATTCATCTGTCCACCATATCCCTCGGGTCCTTTCTGTGCACAGAGCGCTTAGACATCACCTTTCCAAGCTTTCCAAAGATCCTGCATGGCTTTCCCATCACTGGGAGGATGCAAAGGTCTGGGCTCCCTGACCTCTCACGGCCTGGCATCCTGTACACTTACCCAGCCTCCCCTCTTTTTTTTTTTATTTATTTTATTTTATTGTATAGTTGTTGACAATCTTTACATAGTTAATTATGGTTAACAAAAAAAGGTTCAGGGGGTATAAGGAAGTGGGTAATACTATTATGTCCATATTGTTTCCATCGTGTATCTGAGGTAAAGGGGGATATTGAGGGAGAAGCCCCACCCGGTTTCCCGCCCACCCCAAGTCCCGGATGTGGGGCATGCTCTGAGATATTTGCTCAAGTGGTTTTGATAGTTCTCCAGTGATGAATCACTGCCAATTTCGCTCGATGAGGTCGTCCACTGATTGATACGGTCCATCATAAAGTCTTCGTTTGCCCCATATCTCGCTGCCAACATATAACTGAGATGAATGACCTGTTCTGTCTTCTGTCTTTTCTTGGTTAGAGTTCTGAGTCCAGCAGTTCGATTGGGGAGATCTCCAACGAAACTTTGAGGTATTCCCAGACTAGATTCTTGTATGTTCTAGCAAGCACAGGCCAGCCTCCCCTCTTTTCCTCTCCCATTCTACTCCTCCTCTTCCCTCCATCTGAAGTATTTTAAAACTCTCCCAAATGCCCATCTTTTTCTGTATCATATGTATTCATAACCCATCTTAGAACTGCCTTTTTTAAAATGACATTTATTTTTATTGGAAAGGCAAATTTTACAGAAAGAAGGAGATGCAGAGAAAGATCTTCCATCTGCTGGTTGCTCCTCAAGTGGCCGCAATGGCCGAAGCTGAGCCGATCTGAGGCCAGGAGCCTTGGGCCATCCTCTACTGCCTTCCCAGGCCACAGAGAGCTAGATGGGAAATGAAGCAGCTGTGACACGAACTGGTGCCCACATGGAATCCCGGTGCATGCAAGGTAAGGATTTAGCCACTAGATTACCATTCCAGGCCCAGAACTGCCTTTATACTTACCTACTCTCTCCACCAGGCTCTAAACAACAGCGCTGAAGAGCCCAGCCTCACAATCCATCCCTGCCATTCCGTGGGCTCACCACATGATCCCATTTCCTCATCTCTGAATAGGCTCCTTATGAGTATATTCTTCATAAGGATGCAATTGGCCTTCATCCTCAGCATCCAGCAACCAAGGATTGAAAATAGAGGGAGAAAAAAATAGAAACATTGACATTAAGCATCTACAGATTTTTTTCCCTTAACAACATAGTAGAACAAGTGTTATAAATAATCTAGACGTGTATTATGTGCAAATGTTACAGAAAAAGAGCAAGAGGGCTTCCATCTGCTGATTCACTCCTTCACATGCCTACAACAGCGAAGGCTAGATGAAGCTAGAACCAGGAACTAAATCCAGGTGTCTAATGTGTGGGGGGATTGGGACAGGGGACTTGGTATTGTCTCATCATCCACTGCCTCTAATGTGCATTAGTAGAGAGCTAGATCAAAAGCTCAGAGTATCAGGAACTTGAACTGATACGACACACAGGCATTTCAACCAGTGGCTTAGCAAGCTGCACCACTATGCCTGCACCATGACAACTTTTTAGATAAGGGACTTGAGCGCCTAATGATTTTGATAGGCACAGGGGGCAGGGGTCCCTGAAACCAATGTCCTGTGATTACTGAGAAATAACTGTATTTTGAGGACTAAATGAAACAAAATGTGTTGCAAGATCTTATCCTATGTTGAATACATAGTAAGTGTGAACAATAATTATTATCATGAATAGTATTGTATTACGATAGGAATTTTATCTTATGCTCCATTGCACCCCCACACCTAACTCAAACTCAAAATGGGTGATCCATGAGAGGTTGTTAGATGAATGGGTGAATGTTGCTATCTACTGTGCTTGCATACATTGTTCTTTTCAGCCTTCACTTTATTTAGGCCTGTGTGGACCGAAAGAACCAACTGTCCTAGCACCTCCCCAGTTTGTTTGTTCTGGTGTTTTTTCCATTGACTCTGCAAGAAGGATTCCATTTTGTGAAGAAGGGAGGAGGTGGGAACCCAGTTCCAAAGGCCTGTTTGTCCTCATTATTAATTTTCTTCTCCTCTTCCAAGTAGAGTTTGAATGATTTTGAATGTGCACTCGTCTGGAACCACACCCTTATTCTCTTGTTTCATGCCTGGCTGCAATTAAAGTCAAAAGCAAAATGCAAAAATACAACTTTGTTATACAGTGAGAGAGTAGTGGATTCAGGGACGGCCTGCTATCTCCCGTTTTTCCTCCCTCCTCCCTGCCCCCCAAACACACACACACACACTCATACACATACACACAAGCTGCCAGCCTGAGGGTTTGGTCCCACCAACTGAGACATGAAACTCCAGAATCAACAACTTGGTTAACTTGGAAAATTGCTCAAATGTTCATAAGAGGAATTAAGGTTCTATTAGAACCTTCACACCTCCCTTGCTAAAGGAGTACTTGGAGGATAAAAGTAAAATAACTGAATGGGGTGCGGCTCAGCAGTTTCCAATGGCAGATCTGAGAGCTGTGGAATTCAGGAGCTGGAAAGAAGCTCGAGGTCACCCTGAGGCCATTTTACTGATAAGATAACTGAGGCTCAAAGCGGGAAAGAACTTGCCCAGGTGCACACAGTGGCTGGGAATCTTGAAGGCTCTCCATCTTGTTGTGTTCCTTTGTACACAAAATATTTGCTGAGAGTTTACTTGCAGCCAGGCACTGTGCTAAACATAAGAAATTGATTAGGAGGCCAAGCAGACGTGGTTTTCTGCCTTGTAGATCTTACATTCTATGCGGGAGTCAGGTAACAAGTGATCCAAATCAGTATATAGTGGCTAGACCCAACCAGATTGCAGTGGTGGAGAGCTACCTTGCTGAGGTGACCAAGAAGACAATTCCAAGAAGATGACATTCTCAGCTGAGAACCTTGGAAAAGAGGCTTAGCTCCAAGGTCCAGAGAAAGGGAGAAGTCAGGTGGATTTAAGCATGTGGAGGGAGAAGAATGTGGCTGAACTACAATGGGCCATGTGACATCAACTCTACTAGGAGTAGTACACTGTCCCTGTTCTCTAAACATGGGCACTGCTGGCCCTGAGCAGAATATGGAGGGGTGGAACACAGTTTCCTGCCCAGTCCCCCTGAGAGTATAGCAGTTACATCTATTCTACTGTCAGTCCCATTCAAATCACTTGTCAAAGCCCTTTCCTTCATATGTGAGGCAAGAAGCTACCCAGGGTTAGTACTCAAACTTAGTGGTTGATTTCCTAATTGGGAGAAAACCAGGCCAAGGACAACATGGCTGGGAAAGGATGTTCCACTGAAGCCCAGAGCAGAAACTGTCAAGTCACATACTCTACCAGAGAGAGGTCAGCCTCCACCCTTAAGGAACTGGGCATGTTGCATGAATGTTAACAGCCATGGTATTCTCCACTGTACACCAGGGTGCCTCACAGTGGCATTGGAGGGTAGGAACAGCTGGGGCCCACTCAGCACCTTCCGAGTCCTCACAATTCAGTGTCACAAAGGGCAACTGACCCCATGTGAGCATCCTCAGCCCCCCTGCCCAGCTAAGACCCCGATCCCACAGCCCAGCCCCATCATCCCACCTTCTGTAGTGACCTGGCAACCCACCTGGACCAAGAGCCAACACTGCGGCCCCAGGACCAATTGGTACCAGATCACAGAGATGCCTGCCCATTCCTACCCATCTCCCTCCAAATCCAAGAGCAGAAGACAAACAGCTTCACCAGAAGTAATAAGATGAATAACACTGTTTTTGGTTAAACACCGATGAGGTGATGTCTGATTTTTATTAAATATCACAAGTAACTTATTAATTCATACCAGAAACAAAAGTATAAACATAGCCTGCTGACACTGGTACTCCAACACACTGTGCTTAACCATGTTCTAGGACCCAAAAGCTCAGGAGTTTTTGAGGTCTTAGCAACACAGAAATCCAAGCAAGCAGGCATTGTGGAAGTCAGGAAAATACAATGTTCCTCTCTGTTACACCACACAGCCACCACTCCATCCCCCTATTTCCCAAACACAATAATCCTTGAACCACTACTCAGCACTGAGTAACAATGATGATGATCATTGTAACAGGAGTAGCATTTATAGAACACTTCTTAAATGCTAGACTCACCTTGCCCTCTTAAACACACCACTAGCTGCATCCAGCAACTGAACACTCAACATGGAATACTCAACATTGAGACTTGCTGTAAGTGTAAAATATGCTCTAGAATTCAAAGCTACTATATAGATTCGGGTTTTTTTAGGAGTTTGCTTTTTTTAAATCTGAAAAGCAGATTTGCAAAGTGAAGGGGAGACAGAGTGAGAGATCTTCCATCCACTGGTTCATTTCCCAAATGTCCACAATAATGAAAGCTGAGCTGATCTGAAGCCTGGAGCCAGGTGCTTCCTCCTGGGTCTCCCACATGGGTACAGGGACCCAAAGACTTGAGCTATCTTTTGATGCTTTCCCAGGCCATAAGCAGGGCGCTCGGTAGGAAGCGACACAGCCAACACATGAACTGGGGCTCATATGGGATGCAGGCGCTACAGGAGGAGGCTTAGCCTACTATGCCAGTGCTCTGGCTCGCTCCTGGCTTCAACCTGGGCTAGTCCAAGCCATTTCAGGCACTGTGTTACAGATCCAAGTGTTCTCTCTCTGTTTCTTTATTTCTCCTTCTTTCCCTCCCTCCCTCCTTCTATTGCTTTGCCTTGCAAATAAATAATATATATCAATTTAAAATTATAGGAAAATAATTAAATTAATTTTGCCTGTTTAGACACTAGAAATTTTTAGGAAGTTCTTGTCTCAGCCCCAGTAAACAAAGGCATGTGCACGATGTCCTCTGTAACTAAGGACAATTATCCTTCCCACTTCACAGGTGATAATGTGGAAAGTTGATGGTTCTGATTTTAATCCCCCAAATCCTAGGGGCTGTAGGAGTGTTTTGCAGATATGTCCCTTTCTGATTTTGTTCTCTGAATTCCATTTCATTTTCAAAATGCCTTGGAATTTACAAGGTCCTCTTCTCCTTGGGACCCTCATAATTCTCTTACCTCCTCTAGCTTTCTGCCTCTGTCCATTTCTGTACCCCTCAAAGGCCTGCCCATAACCCTTCTCTCCTCCTAACAATTACAGACTTAAATCACATCTGTCATGTTTGACATTCTTGCTAGTTCTCGTTACTTAGCTTTTTCTCGGTAAAGGGATATGTTCTTCTGCAGTGGTTTTCTGACTATATGTTAAAACCCAGTAACTAGTGAGATATGAAACCAATTTGGTGAACCACAACTCAAAATGTTTCCAAAATTGAAATGTAAAAGCAAAGAATAGAGGGAGGAAATTTCAGTTAAATATTGTTTGCTCACACTCTTTTTTTCTTTTCTTTTTTTTTTTTATTAATTACATTGCATTATGAGACACAGTTTCATAGGCTCTGGGATTCTCCAACCCCTCCCCGTGCCTTCCCCCCTGGTGGATTCCTCCACCTTGTTGCAGTATTATAGTTCAAATTCAGTCAAGATTCTTTCTTTGCAAACATATACCAAGCATAGAGTCCAGCATCTTATTGTCCAGATAAATTCAACGGTTTCTTGGGGAGACCATCTATGGTCTGAAGGTAGAGCTGGCAGAATATCATCCCGATCAATTAAAAGCCCCAACACAGCATCAACAACAATTTACAACATTATGAAATTAATTGACATGGTATTGCACACTCTTTTTCTTAAAGAGGAACTGAAGCAGCAAGGATTTTTTAATTTTAATTTATTATTGGAACGGTAGATTTACAGAGAGAAGGAGAGACAGAGGGAAAGATCTTCCATCCTCTGATTCACTCCCCAGCTGGAGCTGAGCTTATCTCACAAGCCAGAAGCTGCTTCCAGGTCTCCCACGCAGTTGCAGCATCCCAAGACTTTGGCCCATCCTCCACTGCTTTCCCAGGCCACAAGCAGGGAACTTGGTGGACAGTGGAGCAATCGGGACACGAACTAGCACCCATATGGGATCCTGGCAGATGTAATGCAAAGATTTAGCCACTAGGCCATTGCACCTAGCCCTGTCCACATTCTTATGCAGATGTAATGCTTCAAGGAGCATTTTATGTTTTCTGACTTGGAGGCTCAGTCCAAACACGTCTGAGAAACCTGTGTGGTGCCTGGTGCCTGAATCTGAATCCATCTCTGTGACTTGTTTGCTGGGTGACCTTCCACAGGCTTCAGTTTCCTCTCCTGTAAGGGCCTTGTGGAAGACTGTGTCACACAGTAATTGATGCTGTGAGTCACCAAAGTCATGTTGTTATTTTTGCCTTCCAGCAAGGAATGCACTTCTAGGACTCCTTTGCTTGAAATCTCCTGCACATCCTTGTGATCTGCTAAGTAAAACATCAGCATGCAGGCCTAGAGGTCAAGGCCTAACCCATTCTGACCCTAACCTGCTTCAGCAGCCTTGATGCCCACCTCCTAGGAAGTCTGCCCCCTGCCCGATAGCCACACTGACTGCCATGCCTTGTCCCTTCCTCCCTTACCACTCTGCCTAGTATTCAATGCACATCATCTTGCTGTGCCTCTGAGTGATCAGATTCCACTAGCTTTCAATGTGGAACTAAACCCAACTCCTCAGCATGATCTGGGGTGTTCTTTGTCCTACGTTTTAATGACCCACCTTGTCTCAAATATGATGTTTTTCATTTTTTAAGATTTATTTATTTTTATTACAAAGTCAGATATACAGAGAGGAGGAGAAACAGAGAAGATCTTCCGTCTGATGATTCCCTCCCCAAGTGAGCGCAACAGCTGGTGCTGTGCCAATCCGAAGCCAGGAACCAGGAACCTCTTCCGGGTCTCCCAAGCAGGTGCAGGGTTCCAAAGCATTGGGCCGTCCTCAACTGCTTTCCCAGGCCACAAGCAGGGATTTGGATGGGAAGTAGGGCTGCCAGGATTAGAACCAGTGCCCATATGGGATCCCAGCATGTTCAAGGCGAGGACTTTAGCCACTAGGCCACGGCGCCGAGCCCAAATATGATTTTTTTATAAAAGATCTATTTTATTTACTTCAAAGGCAGAGTGAGAGAGATGGCAAGGGGAAGACAGAGAGATAAAAATATTCCAGCTACTGATTTACTCCCTAAATGTCCTCAAGAGCCAGAACTGGACCAGTCCAAAGCCAGGAGCCAGGAGCTTCCTTTAGATTTCCCATGTAGGTGCAGGTGTCCAAGCACAGGCCACCCTCTGCACCAGCAGGGAAGTGAAGCGGAAGTGGAACAACCAGTACTCAAACCAATGCCCACATGGGATGCTGGTGCTAGGCAGTGATTGATCTGTTACACCACAGAGCTGACCCTTAGATATGGGTTTTTGTTTGTTTGTTTTTTTGTCAGGTAACAGTGTGGGTTTTTTAAATTTATTTATTATTTTTAATTCATTAACTACATTGTATTATGTGACACAGTTTCATAGGTACTTGGATTCTCCCCATAGATATGGTTTTCCCATGCAGTCATGTGCTGCATATTGACAGTTTGGCCAACAACAGACCACAGTATGATTGTAGTCTCATAAGGCTACAATAAAGTTGAAACCTCGCTATGGCCTGGATGCCATGATACTGTAGTGTAACACATTACCCACGTGTCTGTGCTGGTGTTGGTGTGAATGGGCCTACTGCACTGCCACTGGTATAAAGCTACAGCATAATCGTTTATGTATAGGAACTAATACTTGGTCACAGGAATAACTTTGCTTCTGGCATATATATTCCCTAGTAATAACTGCTAGTACTGAAGGTATTCTTATTCTACTTATAAAAAGTTTACTATAAAGTGATGTCACAGTCACTAAGTGACTCATGACTGTATCCAATGCATACGGAAGAGAGAAAAGAGGAAGGTGGCGGGGGGGTGCAAATAAGCCATGGTGATCAGACCTTAACATACACAGAATCACTGGCAATGCTGTGAAAGCAGATAGCTGGTCTGCCTACTTCCAAGGGTGGAAGTCTACGCTCATGAGTCACGTGAGGGCGCTGTTGAAAAGTGGGCGTCCACCACTGTGTGGATGTAGCATCTGACTGGATTATCCTGACTGGCCTAGAGACCAGTAAGGCCTCTAAAATTCCATCTGGGGGTTGAGCATTACTGGTGTTCACCGTGGGTACTTTTGCATTAATTTTTCACCAAAGCAAGAGCCCAGAGAATCAAGACCATCATCTGCATACTGTGCCCACACCGGACTTTGTTCCTTGGGTTAAAGGTAATCATTAGCACAAACCGACCTTAAGGTAATTTCTTTTAGCAGTTTAGTTGCTCTGCCTCTCCAGTGATAGGAGCTAGCCTGAGCAACACAGATCTCTCCAAGATGCAGAATCTTGGGGGACAGAGATTAGGAGCCCTTCTCAGTGCGGTGTTGTGCAGCGAGATAAACTGACTATTCCAAGACTGGCATCCCATAACAGAATACTGGTTGGAGTCCCAGCTGCTCCACTTCCTATCCAGGTCACAGTTAGTGCACCTGGGAAGGCAACTGACTGACAGCGGTGCAAGTACTTGGGCCCCTGCCTGGCTGCTGGTTTCTTCCTAGCTTAGCCTTTGTCCTAGGAGTCATTTGGATAAAAGATTGTCTCTGTGTGCTTCTCTCCCAACCCCTTCTCTCTGCTGCACTGTGGCTTTCCCTTCTAACTTAATCTGAAGAAGAAAGAGACCCTTCTCTACTAAGCAAGGAGTTAGGGCTCTTCATCTCATTTCCAAGACAATGGAACTTATTTATACTTCATTTGCATGCTAAGAGCAGCTTTCCAGGGACTTAGCTGATCCACTCCAAAGATTCGGCAGTTAAGCTCTAAGAACCCCTCCTCAGTTTGGGGTTATTGTGTTCAGTCTGCTCACCTACGTTAGCAGGTCATAAAAACAATTTAGTAGATTACAGCTGTACTTCTAATAACTAAGTAAATAAGTAAATAGAAATAAACATATGCATTTGCAAACTTTAGAGAATTGGTTCTTGAAACTTTCACTTCTCTTATGCAAAGATATGCCTGGAATGGATTAAGATTTTAACTTAATTTTTTAGATTGAATCAAAGGAAAAAGTTGAAACCCACAGCTCTCTGGAAAAGGTGTTTTTGTCACTAGGATGCTGTCTCCTTTGTCTTTCTAGTCTTCATCCTCTAGACTTAAACCTAGAATGAATTTTGGGGGATTCATTTTCCCATCTAGGAGCTGAGACTCAGAGTTTCCAGATTCTAGGGTCTGGGAGTCTGTAAAGAGCACTTGCCAGGTGGCTTGGCAAGGATCCCTTTAAGTCTTCTAGGACCAGCCCATTCACCTATTAACCCTTTCAGACATTGTGTTCTCCAGGTGCAAAGACTTCCTAGCTTTGGACACAGCCCAACAAATATGTGCTGCATTGGTTAAACTGCTTTAAACCAGGAATTACTGCTTTTGGCACCTTTCAGATATCAATTAGATTGCTCTTGATATGAGCTCTTCTTCATTGCGTCCTTATAGCTCATGTGTTTCATTGGTAGTATTTAAATCGTTTGAAAACACAGACCCTCTCTTTCCCTTGGGTCTTGAGTCCTCAGAGAGAAGCTGAGTGTAAAGGTGATACTCTGTTAACCCCAGAAAGCTGATAAAGTTGTGCTGAGAAGACATCAGGCTTGTCTGACTTTATCTAAGTAGATCTCAACGTGTGCCGAAGAGGATTTAAGCATGCTCAACAGGATACGTTAAATAAGGCAACTTAAGTTAAAAGCCACCAAAACACCTAAGGAGTTTAACTGAAAGAAAAATCGGTCTGTGTGTAAATAGCTACAGGAGGACTAATCGCAACTTTTTTTTATGTTATAAAAGAGAAAATTTAGAGAGGCAGCGTCTCCACAAGCAGTTAAGATGCCAGTGGGGCAGCCATATCCCATATCAGAGTTCTTGTGTAGGATTGCCTAACCCTGGCTCCTTATTGCAGTTTCCTGCCAATGTGCATTTTGAGAGGCAGCAGGTGACAGATCAAGTGACTGTATTCCTGCCACCCAGGTAGGAGACTTGTATTGGGTTCCAGGCTCCCAGTTTTGGCTAAGCCCCCTCCCAAAGCCTTTATAGGCATCTGGGGGTTAAAACAGCAGATGAAAACTCTCATCATCTCTCCTAAATAAAATTTTTTTAAAATAAACAAAATGGAAATTTTAGAAACAGTAAGAAATTCAGGTGTCTTACATTAATTGACAACATTTTGGGATATCTATAAGAAATTAAATTATACAGAAAGATACACATAATGAAGTAAGTGGGAGTGATTTCAGTTTGTAAAATGTGTGTATTTGCCACAGTACGAGAAAGGAGAAGATACACCAAAACATAAATCATGAGACTCCGGTGTGGACAAGAGATATTAACAAAGTTTGTGTTTAGGTTTCTGCGTTTTTCTCTGTTTTCTAAATATAAATGTTCATAATTGTGACACAAAAGCATCATTCTTTTCTATTTTTTCAAAACTATCATTCTTCTGTATGGGTAGGATAAGGAAATTTGTCACTGCTTTTAACATAAGTAGACCAAAAGAAAGGAAAATCAGAATAGGGAACTAGCAATGAAATTTTTTCCAAAATTGAGTGAGAGAAACCTAAATAGGCATGGCATAAAATTGACTCTTGAGTTTTCCAGCAATTTCCACATGTAGAGAATCAGAACAGACCATGTTACTCACACAAACCAGGGAAAATGCAGCTCTTCCTAGTACATGGAGTCAGTGCTTAAAATATATTCCACACCATAAGGAACAGCAAGAACTCAGCATTGAAGTGAATTGACCTGAATCCTGGCAATCCCTCAGCCCCTATCCTAGGGTCAAGAACGGCTTTGGCAAAGTATTTTAATTCCTCAAGTACCTCTATTCATGCACAGTGAATTAATTACTTTGTATCTAAATAACTGAAGATTGTTAAAGGTTGCTCAGAGCACTCCTCCTTATTACATGTCATGGCCTCAAGGTTACAGCTGCTCCCAAACAGCCAGAAGCACCTTTCCCAAAAGAGTGAATTGCCAGCCTAGTGCTGCCATAGGGCCAAGAGGCAACTCAGGAGCTTACCTCCACTCCTACCTCCAGCTCACCCAGGTGTGTAAAGGAAACAAGCCAGAAGGATTCAGTTGTTCAAACGTAACTCATGTCTAAAAACCAAAGGACCGAATAAAACCAAGGCAGTGATCTGTTTCTCCTTGTAGCCAGATGCTCTTGGAGTATTCTCCTAGAGAAAAGGAGGTCACACAAAGTAGAATGAACTTTTGTCTCTAAGCATATTCCAAGGCCTTCTCCTGTGGAGGCTTTGGCTCAAAATCTTTGACTTCTGACATCTGTCCCCTAAGTATGCCTGGCACTGAACAAAGATGAATGTAGGGGCTGGCGTTGTGGTACAGTGGTAGTGCATCAAGATGTCACTTGCAATGTTGACATCCCATGTCAGAGCACCAGTTCAAATCCCAGTTGCTCCAATTCAATTCCAGCTCCCTGCAGATAAAATTGGGAAGGCAGCAGAAGAGGACCCAGATGCTTGGACGCCTGCTATTCATGTAGGAGACCTGAGTCAAATGCCAAGATCCTAATTTCAGCCTGACCTAGTCCCAACTATTGTGCCATCATCAATCATCATCTCTCTCTCTCTCTCTCTCTCTTCCTTTCAAGCAAATAAATCTTTTTAAAAAAGTTAATATAGTCAAGTGAGGGAGCTTCCCAGTTGGGGAGACAGCTAAGCAAGGAGGTCATTTCAGTACCACAGGTCAGAGGGAGCAACTAAGGCAATAGGAAGAGAGCCTTACCCATACCGGGATGATATCCAAACTGGATCTTAAAGGATCGAGATGGGCTAACAGCAATGAGACTGTAAAGGCTATTGCAAGAAAGGCAAGTAGTTTTGTTTACTAGAAATCTATGACCATTCTCTTTATTTCCTGACCATAGTATTCAGAATGGAACAGAGGTGAAACAGAACAGGTGCGTTGAGGTCAAGTCATACAGAGCTATAATGCAGCTCTAAAGAACCAGCATTTGTTCGTTCAATCTGGCATTTCTTTCCAGGAACCTCAAGATCAGGCAGGTGATGTAAATTAATCCCATGGCACAGAGACAGTCGAGAATGGTGGCGACTATGACAACTGGGTACACTCATCTTCCCATTGTTCAGGAGTCGGCAAAACTCAGACCCTGTGAGCCACTCTGCTTCCCTCTTTGTACGTACTAGTGTTTACTTCAAATTGAACCATACTTGATGCCTGGCTGAGTTCAAACTGAAATACAGGATAAGGGGGAGCACTATGACCCTGTGGCAGGGAACCAGATTTAACCTGAGGGCTGGATTTGGTCTGTGTTACTACCTTAGAAAACAGGGAGCTGTTGATAGTTCTGAGACAGAATAGCATCTAGACTTGTATGCAGATGGATGAAATGTTGATTAGGAAGGGGAAAGACCAGAGCCTAAAACCCTACCGTGTAATGTATATAATCCAGAGAATTCATTTTACTGAAGTGCACATGAAGTGATTCTTTCATATCACTCTGGTAGTTTCATTATTGGTATACATTACCAAGCCAGCAGAATCATCTGGCAACCATTTGTAAAGGGAAAGAATCAGGAATGGGGACGGGCAATGTGGTACAGCAGGGTGAAGCTACAGCTTGCAGTGTTGGCATCCCATAGCAGAGCACTAGTTTGGGTCCTGGCTGCTCTGAAGCACGTGGAAAGGCAGATGATGATCCAAGTATTTGGAGTCCTGTCATCCTCATGTGCTACCTGGATGAAGTTCCCAGCTCCTGGCTTTATCCTGAGCCAGCCCTACAAGTTGTGTCCCAGCAGGTGGACGCTCTCTCAATCTATCTGTTTTCATATTTGTCTGTCTATATCTTTTTATTTCTGTCTCTGCCTGGTAGATACATTCTTTGGAAGTTTTCATTACAATGAGGGGGAAAATGCACTGAACTCAGGATAAGGTGGGACTTTAGAAATATGTGTTATCCGGTTCTGTTTTCTCTGCTCCAATCAATTCAGAATAAACTTTTGCACTGAAGTGCATCCTGATGTGGCCGACTCTTCTGAAGCAAGCTGGTTTTGAGGCATTCGGCCCCCACTTTCCTGTTACCCGGATCTGAAGTATTTATAACTGTTTTGCTGAATCATCAGACAATATCTGAGTAAAAGAAAAATAATCAATTTCTGAAGCTTTCATGCCTCTGGGGTTTTGGAGGGATTACACTAACAGAATTTTCCTTTATTATAATTAGTTTTTCTTCCTTCATTGTAGTATGTAGTTCTAACATAAGTAGTTTCATATTTGCTCTTGGTTTTCCCTCTAATAATGAAAACCAGGTTCCCATCTGATAATTTAAAGTATTATTTTGTCCCTGTTTATTTGAAAGACAGAAAGACAGAGAGAAATAGAGAACTTCTACCCACCAGGCCACTCCTCAAACATCTACAGTTGTCAGGGCTAGGCCAGTACAAAACTAGGAAACACAAAATCAGTTCAGCTCTCACAGAGGCAAGGATCTGACTGTGTGCGCCCTCACCTGCTACCTCCCAGAGTGCACGTTAGCAGGAAGGTTGAATCAGGACCAGAGTCAGGATGCAAACCCAGGCACCCTGAGAAGAGGTGTAGGTGTCTCAAGGGGTGTCTTAATGGACATCAAACTCTTGTCCTGTTAGTCTTTCATTCTTCCCACTATACAATAGTGTGGGAAAATTGTTTTGGAAAGCATCAAAGAACTGTCTCCCCTCCCTAAGACACACAGTGCAACCTTCGCAATTAGTGTTTTTATAAATGACAGCCTTGAAAGCATAACATTCATTCCAGTGTTTCTATACTTAGAACAATTATTCGGACTGTTTTGCTATTCAAATTTTTCTTATAAACATGTTTACCAAAATGTAGACAATGATGAAAACCATGTTCCAATGAAAATTTCTTTAAAATCCAGAGAAATCACACCTTACAACCCTTTAAATCCAATTAAAATTTTTCTGGCTGAAGTTCTAAAGTTATAAACCCAATCTTCCACATATAACTGATAAAAACTTTACAAATGAATGTCATAAGTTGGAAATGACCTTAGCCTGCTAATTTGGTCTTTGCCAAGGTTTTCATAAAATTAGCTTGAAAAGTCTTTTTTTTTTTTTACACTAAGTGCCTGTGGATGTATTTGTATATAAATGTATGTAGTTTAAGGTAGTTTTTAAAAATTATTTTTTGCAGGGTAAAAGGAGAGAGAGAGAGAGAGAGAAGAAAGAGTTCTTCCATCTGCTGGTTCACTCCCTAAATGTCTACGATGGCAGGAGGTGGGCTGCTTCAAAGCCAGAAGCCAGGAGCTTCTTCTGAGTCTTCCATGTGAGTACAAGGACACAAGCACTTGGGGCATCCTCCACTGCTTTTCCCAGGTGATCAGCAGGGAGCTGGATCAGAAGTGGAGCAGCCGGGACTCAAGCCAGCATTCACATGGGATGATGGTGTTACAGGCAACAGTTGTACTTGCTGTACCTCAGCACCAGCCCCAGGTAGGAGCTTTTTCTTTTTTTCTTTTTCTTTTTTAGCCTTGACCTGATATAACCGTGATCTTAATTTCTGAAGTTAACTGTAAAACAATAAAACATGATGATTTAAGTTTTCAATGAGTCCAAGACATAGCCCGTTCTGTCACTGGGTATGGAGCTTCAGAAAGGTCATTGAACTTCTGTGGTTCCTTCTTTGACACAGGGCCCTGGCCCCTACCTTAGAACATTCATCCTTGTCTTTCTTGTGGAGCTTTTTTTTTTTTTTTTTTTTTTTTAAACATGCACTCTTCAGTAATCTTATTTGCCACAGGAAACTATTCTCACCTTAGAGATAAAATAGACAGCTTTACTCTGATCAGCCCACATTTATAAACATCCAAATCGTGCAACTGAGGGACACATTTAAGAATTTTCCAATTGAAGTCTTTATTTACCAAATATCTCTCAGCAAGTATAAATTTATCTTTAAAAAGGAGGGGGCAGGGGAGGGAAGGGGAGGTGAGGCAAGAAAAGAGAAAGGAATGTCCCCCAAAAAAGATAACCTGTTGTGGATTTTCCAAATCAGATTAGCTTCCTTACCTCCCTATTGTTTTCCTGTGGCAGCTAAAGCCAAGGAACTGATACCATGTAGACCCTGATTCTCTGACCTAATTCTTCCCCACATGCCCTGTGAATGCTTCCTTGGATATGAAAAAGCAATGAAAACCACCTTCTCATTTCTCCTTTTAAACTTCTGATAAGATCATTTATTTGAACAATAGAAAAGCACCATGGGAAAGATTGCCAAATGACAACCATTGGTTGGACTTTTGCAGGCATTGGGGCGTGGGGTGAATAGTTCCACAAGATCCCAATCATGATTATCCCATTTATATTTGAAGTGATTAATCTAGGGCATTTGTCCTCAACCCAGGCAATCACATTTAAACACACACACACACACACACGGCTAAGGCAATAACTCGAGATGTTTTTGGTCGTCATCATTGGGAGTGGTCCTTGCTACCTAAGGTGGTAGAAGCCAGGGATGCTGCTCGGGACAGTCTCCTCAACAACAGAATCATCAGTTCCTAAATGCGTAACAGGCTGAGGATGAGAAACACCCTCCTAAAAGCTGACACATGACCCAACTTTGGAAAATTAACTGTGACAGGAAGGAGGTGGGGAAACTTCTAGGAAACAGTCTCCCTCATTTCTCCTTGAAGTACTAGAGTATGAATGCATGATGCTTGGAACTGCGGCAGCTACCTTGAGACCATGAGGAAAGCCAGTACCAACATTCCAAGGATATTTGAGCCTCTGCATTGGTCTAGAATAGCCTGTTTCTCAGCTTCTTGTTATATGGGAAAGGTCATTGACTCTTTTTTTTAAAGATTTATTTATTTTTATTGCAAAGTCAGCTTTACAGAGAGGAGATAGATTATCCACCCACTGATTCACTCCCCAAGTGGCTTCAGTGGCTAGAGCTGATCTGATCTGATCTGAAACCAGGAGCCAGGAGCTTCCTCTGGGTCTCCCACATGAGTGCAGGATCCCCAGGCTTTGGGCCATCCTCGACTGCTTTCCCAGGCCAGAAGCAGGGAGCTGCAAGAGAAGTAGATCAGCCAGGGTACAAATTGGTACCCATATGGGATCCTGACACATTCAAGGCAAGAACTTTAGCCACTAGGCTACTGCACCTGGCCCCATTGACTGTACTTTTAAAACAATTGTCAATTGGTGTTCTTCTTACTTGAAGTGAAGAGCATCATAATTATTATACATCTACTATGGCATACAATTTGGCACATTCTGTTGACCAGAATACAGTAACACTTTCCTGAGGTTCAGATACTGTTCAATGAACTGGGCTTGGTCCTTGGGAAATGACTTGCTTCTTGCACAAAGCCTCCCTGACTGACTTTCAACTCTTGCCTATGAAAAAGAACAGAGGACTTCACATCAGGAATGTTCAGAGGGACTCAGAGACTGGAGATAATGAGACTGCCTGCCATTATTTAAATCCAATCTCGTGCAAGTGTGACCCTTAGCAAGTTAACTTTTCTCATGCAGCTTCTCAGTTTGTAAACTGGGGATAATAATGGTGGTCTCAGAGATTTATGAATTATTGAGTGAAACATGCCTACAATACCCATTAAGCCCTATATTTATATAACATCGTTGTTCTTGCTGTTAAATGCTACATCTGAGACTGCCAAGTGTCTGTTGAATATTTTTTAAGATTTATTGTATTTGAAAGACAGGAAAAGAGAGGCATATATCATGTATCCACTGATGAACTTCATAAATGACCACAACTGCCAGATCGGGGCTAGGCAGAAACCGAGAGCCAGAAATCCTATCCAGGTCTCTAACATCGTGGCAGGGACCTGTTTACTTAGACCAGCCTCTGCTCTTCTTCCAGGAACATTAGCAAGAAGTTGCATGGGAAGCCGAGTATCTGGGACTTGACTTAGCCCTCTCATGTGAAATGCTCACATCGCAAGTGGCAGCTTTACCCACAAAACTGACCGTTGCTGAATGATACTAATAAATGAATTTTACTTTAACAACCTGACCACCTTTCAAAAGTGATGCTGACAGTTGAGAAGTCATTCTGTGTGACCTACTCATAGGAAAATGAATTAGCTCTTAGGGTAATAACCAAGTGGCTTGACAGCATAACAGTGCCAAGGTGCTAGCAAATGCATTGTGGGTATGACCCTGACTGGTAGAGGACCAAGCTCCAAGGAATCCTGCCTCCTTTCTTACAATATTAATCATAGTACTGTATGGTTATATATATAGGCAGATGGTTAGTTCAGCACTCTGTATCCCTCTGCTTCATATCCACTCTTCACTCTATTAAACCAGTACCAAGAATAACAGCATGCAATTCCCAGTTCCTTACACTCCCCAGTAAAGCAGCTCTCTCAGAGCCTGTTCTTTCCTTTCTACCTTTAAAACTTTGTCTTTTGTCTAAACATCTGTACAGTAGGGCTGTAAAAAAAAAATCTATGTATTTATTTTAAAGGCAGAGAGAGAGAGAGCATTGCCATCCCCTGACTTACCCATCTATCCACTCCCAAATGCCTGCCATGATCTAGGATGGGTTGAGGCCAAAACTGGGAGCCAGGAATGAAATCTGGTCCTCCCGTGTGAGTAGCAGGAACTCTGTCATTTGAGTCATTACTGCTACCTCTCGCGGTCTGCCTTAGCAAGGAGCCAATACAGTTGGGAGCCAAAGCTATGCATTAAACCCAGATACTCTGATGTGGGATGTGGAAGCCCTGCCTGGCATTTTAACTACCAAGTTAAATATCTACCTGGCTTTCAATGTTTTTCTTATTTATTTTAATTTTATTCATTCAGAAAGCAAAAAAGGAGCAGCATACACATGCAAATACATTCCCTCACACATAAAGACTTACTCCCAGTGGATTCTGAAGAGCTTTCCTCATACTTGGAATGGCAAAATTGGCAGCAATTCAAAACAGTTGAACAATTTAAAACCACTTGAACAGTATCCTGAGAGCATGCCCCACATTGGAGACCCTGGGATGGTTGGGATGCTGGGTGTGGCTTCTCGCTTTGTCCCTCCCCTTCCCCCAGATACAGGAAGGGAAGCAGAGAATGTGAAAACAATGGTCTTACCCACTTTCCTTTAGCCCTTGACCCTTTGAACCCTAATCAACTATGTAAAGATCATAAAAAAAAAAAGCAGAGCCAGAATTAGAACCCAGGCACTCTGACATGGGATCCCAAAAAGTGTCTTAAACTCCATATCAAATTGAAGACCTACTGGCTTATTTTTTTTTAACTGGTAGTAAATAATAACTTCTTCTTTGTGGAAGACAGTGAGATGTTTCATTCCATGGATATATTTTTATAACAATCATCTCTAAATATTTAATTTTCTCTGTCATCTCAGTAATCATTTCTTTGTGATAAGATCCTTCAAAATTCTGTCTTCTAGGTATTTTGAGCCACACAGCATGACAGTTGATTGTGATCTTCCTTTTGCACAACAGAACACCAGCACTTATTTCAAAATGTGAAGAACACAGGCAGCAAAAGGGAAAGAAGACATATAGGATTATGCTGAATTGTAAAATTTCTTCACAAAGAAATAATAACAATAATAAAAAGAGACAGCCCAAGAAATGACAGATAATGTTTACTATCTAGATATGTGACAGTGTTTAATATCCAGAGCCCATAAGAAACTTAAGTAAGTCAGCAGGGAAAAAAAAATGTGGCATTGTCAAGAAGCATCTGGGGCCTTGAATTAAGCTCTGTGGCTAAGTAGCCAGGAGACTTTAGGCAACTTAATCTACATTTCCTCATTTGTAACATGAGACCCTGTTTTAGAGAGTTGAACTCTTAAGAGTGCCTGTTCACTTGTTTAACAGCAAGATCAGTGTTACAGTGTATCAAAGGGTTCATGCACTGTGCTGGATCATAGCTAAATGTTTCATATCTTTTAAAAGCATGTATTTAGTTAGTTAGTTATTTTAAAAGCAATGTAGCAGGGAAAGAGGGAGAGGCAGAGAGAAAGAGATATTCCATCCTCACATCCATACCCCATATGGCTCCAACAACCAGATCTGGGCCAGGCCATAAGCCAAGAGCCAGGAAATTTATCCAGGTCTCCCACATGGGTGGCAGGAACCCAGTGTTCCTTCTTCCATTGCCTCCCCAGGCACAATTAGCAAGGGAGCTGGACTGGAAGAAGAGCAAGTGAGAATCCAACTGGCATTCTGATAGGGGATGCTGGTGTCACAAAGGGTGGCTTAGTGTGCTGTGCCACAATGCTCTGTATCCCCCATTTATTTTCATGAATCCCTTTGTAATACTTTTACCTAAGAAAGCAGAGGGAAAACTAGCAGGATCTGGGAGGACTCAACCAAGAACCCACATGGGTTGTATATTCCAAGTGGCGCTCCTCTGGTCCTGGAGCGTAAATCTTAAACTCTGCAGATCTGCTCTGTTTTGTAGACTCCCAGCCGCACAGCTTGACAAGCATTTTAATTGGCCAGGTCTCCCTAAGGAAGAGTAGTCCACTGCACAGTGAGGTTTCCTGTCTTGTGTAAATGTTTAAGAGCTTGGCACCCACATGTTTATTTTCATCCTTCCTGGAAGAAACCATCCCCTTTCTCTGTTTACCCCTGCTCTGTCCCCAGCAGCAGGCTGCATGCTTGCCCTCGCCTTAACGGAAGTGCCAAAAAGGACACAATTTTGAAAGTATTCTTTCTCGGCAAGGCTATCCTCCTTTCTCACCAAAGAAGTCATCTGTGTGTCCTTGCCAGAACCTGCAGGATGACACTGGAAGGATGGCATGGCTTACTTTTTCCATACGAAGTTCCTATCACTCAATTTTAGATTTATGAAGGTGAGAAAAAGCATTAGAGTCGTACAAATGTATTGTGTTTCTTTGGTGAATTAATTTTCTGCAAAAATGATCTTGCTTTAAGGAACTTTCTCAGTAGCTCGTATGAGTGGAGTGTCTGATTCATTTCGGGTGGAGCGGGAGGGCCAGGAGGCACTTGACCAAAGGAATGAGGGCAATACTGCATGAGTTCCCTGCATGAGGCTTACAGAAGCCTCATGGAGAAGGAAGTCTGTGTGTTTCAAAAGCATTGTAGACCCGAGGGTAGTCCCCTGCTGACCCACATGGAATTATGTGGGACCCTTAGTGTCCACTCCTGTCTCCCATCTCCCTGCATACCTGAACAATTCTTAGGACTGGCATTGTAGCCTAGCAGATTAAACCACCACTGCAAAAACTGGCATCCCATATAGGCAACAATTCCAATCCAGCTCTCTGCTAATGCACCTGGGAAAGTAGTGAAAGGTGGTCCAAGTGCTTGGGCTCCTGTACCCAACTGGGACATCTGAATGATATCCCTAGTTCTTGGCTTCCGGCCTCAGCCTGAGCCAGTTCCAGTCATTGCAGCCATTTGGGGGAGTGAATTAGCAGATAAAACTAACTCTCTCTCTCTCTCTCTCTCTCTCTCTCTCTCTCTCCATTCCTCCACCACCCAACTCTGTACTTTTAAGTAAATAAAATGGATCTTCAAAGAAAAACTTCTCATTGAAATACTAATGTACAGAAAAGTGCAATGAGGTTTCACATGCCTAATGTGACCAGCACCCCAGAAGTCTCCATGATCCCTTTGTCCCTACTTTCTTCCAACAGTTATTTCTACCCTACTTGCAACCCACAGATTACATTTTGCTATTTTGACTTTATCCAGTCCTCTCTGGCTAGTATATTTATGTAATATTTACATTTGCTTTATGTAACTTATCTTAAGTTAGCTAGATGGAAACCTATGCCCTATGCCCTGTGGTCTCTGGCTTCCTCCACTCAGAACTCTATTGGTGAGGTACATCCATGCTACCACCAAAAGCTGTCATTTATTCTTTTTCACTGCAATTTAGTTTTTTGCTGTGAATATATTACAATATTTAAATGCATTACAAAGCTGATGCTGGACAATTGGATAACTTGCAATTGGTGGTTGTTGTGATGAGTACTGCTATGAACAGTTTAGTATATGTCTTTTGATGAATATTAGTCCTTATTTTGGTTGGATATATACCCAGGGATACAGCTGCTGGGTAAACCAGTGTGTTGAATAAACATTTAGGCTATGTTGACTCCTGCTGAAAGGTAGGAGCCACTTGAACCAACAAGTCGGGGCCATTTTCCAAGATTATTAACACAGCTTAACTTTTACACCAGTTCAGAGGATGTAAACTGTATTCACAAAATCCTGAAATTCATACTAAAAAAACAGAGACTCACCAAGTATGCATGGAAGAAACCACTGCATAGAAAATAATTCAGGGCCCAGCGCCGTGGCCTAGCAGTTAAAGTCCTCGCCTTGAACATGCTGGGATCCCATATGGGTGCCGGTTCTAATCCCGGCAGCTCCACTACCCATCCACTCCCTGCTTGTGGCCTGGGAAAGCAGTTGAGGACGGCCCAAAGCATTGGGACCCTGCACCCGTCTGGGAGACCCGGAAGAGGTTCCTGGTTCCTGGCTTTGGATCGGCACAGCACCGGCCATTGTGCTCACTTGGGGAATGAATCATCAGACGGCAGATCTTCCTCTCTGTCTCTCCTCCTCTCTGTATATCTGACTTTCCAATAAAAATAAAATAAATCTTTTTTTAAAAGAGAAAGAAAATACTTCAGAAAGCCAATCCAGATGCCTGTCCCAGTTTGGAGCACGTATGTGCGGGTATGGAGCAAGAAAGCGCAAATCAGGTCACCTGGTGGACGGCAGAAACAGCTACTTGATCATTCCCTGCTGCCTCTCAGGTCTGGACTGGTAGGGTGTCCAGGTTAGGAGCTGATGCTGGGTTCCAAGCTCAGGCGTCCCAATGTGGGATCTAGAATCTGGGCATCCTAACACATGTCTTGACTCCTTTTTGTGCTTAAATCACACTGAATGTGTTGTATCATTATAACCAAAAGTGCTGCCTTGTCACGATCATTCTAAAAGCGTTTTAAATTGTCTGAAGTTTGGGGAGTAACCAGAGATGATAAAGGGATTCCAAATGAGAAAAGTTCTTTCTTCACCCTGCTGAGTCTCTTTTGTCATGTGTGGAAGCAGAGAGCTGAGGGCTTAATTTGAGCCAATTCATAGAACCAGTACAGGTGCTTCTGTAACTTCCCCAGACTGAAGTTTGTGAGATTTGAAGTTGGCTTATATTCTGGATTTCCTCTCTCCAAGGAAACAAAGTGTTCAGAGAAACAGCTGTATCTATTATAACCCCTTCGAAGGAGGGACCCACTGGCTTGCACACTGTCCAATGGTATCCTGCCTTAGAAAGTAATTGTGCAGAAAATGCTGTCACACTGATTGAAAAGCTGGCCAGCACTGCACTGCTAAAATGTTCTACCTCCTTCACAGCGAGAAGTTCCTGGTCTCAGAGACAAGGGGAGAGGCTGCCAGTATTTGGTATGATCTTAGCTTAAGGCTTCTCTGCAGACCCAAGAATTTCACACCAAGGAGAGTTGATGGTGGGGTTCAAAGCTATGTAGAGTGATGTATGCAGAATGTGTTAGGTGTCTCAACACAGATAAAGAAGTGCATGCAGTTTAAATGGCACCCTCATCAGTAAGAAGTCAGGAGCACTGAAGAGGCTGTGGGGTTGTTTCCTAGATTCAGCAATGTCACGGAGGACATTGATGTTTCTCTTATCTCTGCTAGCCTCTTTGAATTAATGATACAAAGCAACTGCCTCTGCAAGTCTTGACATCGTTGCAGAACAATTGCCAAAGACCAGAAAGAAGTGCATTTTCTCCTCTTACATTATTTATATCAGAGATAAAATTTCTCTTCTCCCACTCTTCCTCTTGAATTCATTGGCCATCATGATTTCACCACCTGAAAGAGGAGATAAAGTGACGATCGCTGGTGTAGGCCAAGATGTCTCAGCCCAGCACCATGAGCACATTTAGGGAGAGAGAATTCTTTCTTGTGAGGGGCCACTATACACATTAGGCAAAGTTTAGAAGCATCCTGGCCTCTAGTGACAAGATGTCAAAAACACTTCCTTATCATGCTCATCAGAAATGCCTCAGACGTAGTTCTGTGTCCACTTCAGACAGAATGGCCCCAGCTGAAAAAGCCACTCATTTATGGCAATCTACACTCATCCTCCCTGGCGATGCCGAAGGATCTCCTTTCCAGAACACAGAGCAAAATCAATGGCTAACGTCATTAGGGCCCAGCAAGGCACAGATACAGTAGAGGGGTTTGTGTGGAGGAACAGGGAAGGTGACTCTTGAGGCACAAGTGTCAACTTTGTAGATCTACAAGCAACCAAGAAGGTGTCAGAGAAGAGAACTAGTAACTGATTCTATGTGAGTAGATCCCACAGCTATTTGTGAAGATAGGGAAGGAGAGAAGAATAAAAATATCTTTGTCTTTATTTGAAAGAGTAACACATACTAAGAAAAAGTTAGAGGCAGAGAGATCTTCCATCAGCTGATTCACTCCCAAGATCATCACCAATCACCCAGAGCTAATCAGGCAGAAGCTGGGAACCAGGAACTCCATCCAGGTCTTCCATGTCAGTCGAAAGGAACGCAAACAATTAGGTCTTCCTCTGCTGCTCCCCTGTAGCTTTCGCAGGGATTTGGATTAAACGTAGAGCAACCATGTGCTTTATGTGCAGGCAGAGATCCACCCCACTGCACGACAGCAGCAGTCCAAAGAATGAAGCTTTAGTGGTGATCTCCATGTACCTGATCTAGGATGAGGTCTTTACGTGGGCTTTACTTACGATCCTTAGAGACATACACTGAACGAAACTAAACTTGTGTCTTTTAACCTCAAGAGGATAATGACTAGGGTAAGTTAGGGCAGACACTAGGTGAAAAGGATTAATTTTCTTTTTCGTTTTGCTCCACAAACCCTTGCACAGTGTGCAAGTCAGTAGATCCCTCCTTCAAATAATGTTTTTACCTACATAAAGCAAAACACTGCTAGGACTTGCTGTCTGCATTGAAGGATTCACCTGCATGTTTTCTCATTGAGAACTAAAAGAGGAAGGGTTGGAGAAATATGAGAGGCAAAATCTGCTTTCTTTCATGTGATTTTGGGCATTTTGGACCTCACTGATTTGCCTTAATTCTGCTTTTCCTAATTATAAAACCAAATCACCTTGATTGCAGAAGATGAAGAAAAGTAAAAAATGTTTCTATTGTCATCACCCAGATAGATGGACAAAATTATTGGTGGCATTTTAGTAGATTCTTCCAGACAGCAGGTGATGGCTCAGATAGTTGGGGCCCTAGTACCCAAGGAGGAGACCCAGGCTCAGTGCCACAGTATTCAGCCTGGTTCAGTAGCATTTTGGGAAGTACCCAAAGACAGAAGCACTGTCTCACTCACTCTCTGCATTCAAATAAAATTTTAAGTATGTGTGTTTTTTCTTTTTCAATCTACTTGAGAGGCAGAGCAGCCAAAAGAGGAGGAGGAGGGACAGAGAGATTGTCCATCCACTGCCTACAACAGCCAGAGTTGGGCCAGGTCAAAGCCAGGAGCACAATGCACCATCTGTGTCTCCAGTATTAGTGGAAGGGTTGCAAACACTTGAGCCATCATCTGCTGCCTCCCAAAATGCATTAGCAGGAAGCTGAGTTAGTAAGGGAGATGCTGGGACTAGAACCAGGCACTCCAGTATGGGTTGCAAGCATCCCCCTACAGCAGCTTAATGTGCTGTGTGTTGCGGTGCCAGCCCCCTCTCATACATACATTTTCTTAAACACAAAAAAGAAGCAAACAAAATGACTTTTAAAATTTGTTAGTGGTGGTTGCACAGCTCTGTGAATACACCAGAAACTGTTGACTTGTTTATGATAAATGGGAGACTTGGAAGGAGATCTGTCTCTTGGCTTCAGTCTGGCCCAGCCCTGGCCATTGGGACCATTTAGAGAGTGAACCAGAAGATGGAAGATTTCTCTGTTTCTCTCCCCCTCTTTCTCTGTAACTGACCTTCAAACACATAAGTAAATCTTAAGGAAAAAAGAAATTGTTTTCAAAAAAAAAAGAGGAGGAAGAAGCTCTCTCACCCAATATGTTGTTCTTCAGGTAACAATATTAATGTGTATTTCCTGAATACTATGAAATTTATCCTGGAAAAAATTTACAAGTTGATTATTACTATTATTCCCATTCTACAAAGAGAGAAAATGAGGTTTGAGTAAGTTTGTCTAAGTTCATAAAATAAGTATGTGGTAGAGATAGAATTCAACCCTGTTCTGAAGATTCCAAATTTTCTTTCTATATTTTTCTAAGCATATATATGATATACAGTATCATGTAGCATTAAGCTCTTTGTTTGTGTAAGTTTATCTCCTGCCTTAAAAAAATAACATTGCACCATAAACATTTTCAAAGACCCTTTTATAGCAAAACTATAGGGCAGACATTTAAAGAGGTGGGTAAGACACTGCTTTCATCATGCACGTTTAGTGTCAGGATGCCTGAATTCAAGTCCTGACTCTGCTCCCAATTCAACCTTAGTGGTGACATGTACCTAAGCAGGCAGCTAGAGATGCTCAGGTGCCTGGGTGCCAGCCACCTACATGGGACACTCCTCTGGCGTCTCCAGCTCCTGGCTCTGGCCTGGCCCGGAGCTGGGCATTTGGGGAGGGAGCCAGCCAGTGGGAGATGTGTGCGGTGTGTAGGTGGGTGTGTTAGCACGTGTGTACTTTTAAAATAAAAACTTAAAAAGTTTTAAATATACTTTACAAATTGTTTGCTGGAATTATCTCTAAATAATTTGCTTTTAATTGTTGTTACTTTTATTCTGGATTAAGTCTGTTTTATCCATTATATCCTCCAGCTAGCTATTGCTGGTTTCCAAAAGCTTATGGATTTTTATTTAAATCATATGCAGGCAATTTACTGTAATTTCTCATATAGTCTAAGAACTCTGGGTCATTCTTTCCAATAATAATCTTAGTGTTTTTATTTCATATCCTACTTATCTTGGCGAGAACATTTAATCTTCAATCCAATTGTAATGGAAGTATGTTTCACTATTTAACCTATTTCCTACTGATATGCCATAAATATTCTTTGTTCAAGAAGGGTATCTCCTAATTTTTTAAGAAGGTTTTGCTAAATATGGACTTGATTATAATCAGCACATTCTCTACATTTAATAAGCACTGATTTTTGTACTAAATAGATCAAAATGGCATATTATAATTTTCTAGTATAAGCCCTCTTTAAACTGCCTGATTAATCTCTACTTGACCATCACACATGATTATTATAACATATTTTAAATTTGATAGCTGCCAATTTTGTCTTTGAAAAGTTTATGTAGTAAGTGTAGAAAATATCTTTTTCTCTTTCAGATTTTTCGTTCTTGGAAAGTCAGATTTACAGGGAGGACAGAGAGAAAGATCTTCAATCCATGGATTCTCTACCCACGTGACTGCAATGGCTGGAGCTGAGCCAATCCAAAGAAAAGAGCCAAGAGCTTCTTCTGGATCTCCCATGTACGTGCAGGTTCCCAAGGCTTTGGGATGTCCTCAATTGCTTTCCTAGGCCATAATCAGGGAACTGGATGGGAAGTGAAGCAGCTGGGACATTAACTGGTGCCCATATGGGATCCTGACATTTGAAAGGCAAGGACTTTAGCCACTAGGCTACTGCATTGGGCCCAGAAATTGTCTTTTTGAAAATTTGAAATTTTATTTGCTGGCTATTAGAACTACTTTAGAAGTAAATGTTTATAAATAGTTCAGTTTCCTTTCGTGATTATATTGTTGTGTAATATATCCACACATACACTCATCCATTAATAGAGAAAAAGCTCAGAATTATTTATTTATGATTATTGTTTTTCTAATTCATTAACTTTTACTCCTACTATTTTCTTCCATTTTCAACATGCATTTTTATTCTTATTTAATAATGAGAGCATTTTAATCATTGATTTAGCCTGGTTTGGGTTTGGTAGTTTTCTGAAAACAATCGCTCTTTTTTTAAAATGTGCTTCAGAGACAGAAACTCCCTCCATAAATTCACTCCCCCAGATCTTCCAACGTGTTAGTAGAATATTACCACCTCTTTGGCCTCTTTTTCATTTGCTGTTTAATTCCTTGTGCTTTCCTCTCTCCTGTAGTTTACGCAGAGTTTGGATGTTCCGCCAAGGTTTGCGTCTTCACCTGATTGCCAGAGCTGGCAACATTTGGGAGATGGTAGAACCGTTAAGAGGTGGGGCCTAAGAGACACCCTGAATTCAGCGAGATCCTGCCCTCCAAAGGGGTTAAGGTGGTTCTTTCGAGTGGCTTGTATTTTTGGTGGAAAGTATTTTGATGTATTTCAAAAAATTCTTCCTTATGCTTCTGCTGTTCGTCCCCCGCCCCCGTCATTCTTTCTAATTTTATTACACTATGTTCATTCAGGTTATTAACATGCATTTTTTTCATTTTGGAAAAGTTATTTCCTCAGTGTGTTAACACAAACTTAATTTTTATAAGCAGTAATAGATGCCTACAAAGAGGACATAGTCTTTAGAAAAAAAAATACACGTTAAATCCTGCAAGTTTTGTTGTTCCTATTCTCTACCTATGTTTATATTTTTTTAAAAAGAAATATTTATAGGGTCAATGAGGTGGCATAGCACACTATTCTCTACCTATGGTGCTGTTTTCCCACCCCCAGCCCCCATAATTCTTTCAAGTGAAATAAATAAATCTTTCCAAAAAAGGATATATTTATTATTTGAAAGGCAGAGTTACAGAGATGGGGGAGAAAGGGAAAGAGAGAGAGATCTTCCATCTGCTGGTTCACTCTCCAGTGGACAACGTTGAGCCAGGTTGAAGCCAGGAACCAGGAAGTCCATGTGGGTCTCTCAAGCAGGTGTCAGGAATCCAAACACTTGAGCCACCTACTGCTACTTTCCCAGAATCAGAAATGGAGCACCCAGGACTTGGATTGGGGCTCATATGGGATGCCCAAATCACAGAGGTTTCATTGGCTAATTTGCTATGCCACAGTGCTGATCTCTATTTTTTTAACTGTCAATTCTGTAAAAGTATACAAGCAACATTTTTTTTCTTTTTTTTTTTTTAAAGGTTGATTCATTTTTGTTACAGCCAGATATATACAGAGGAGGAGAGACAGAGAGGAAGATCTTCCGTCTGATGATTCACTCCCCAAGTGAGCCGCAACGGGCCGATGCTGTGCCGATCCAAAGCCGGGAACCTGGAACCTCTTCCGGGTCTCCCACACGGGTGCAGTGTCCCAATGCATTGGGCCGTCCTCAACTGCTTTCCCAGGCCACAAGCAGGGAGCTGGATGGGAAGTGGAGCTGCCGGGATTAGAACCGGCGCCCATATGGGATCCCGGGGCTTTCAAGGCGAGGACTTTAGCCGCTAGGCCACTGTGCCGGGCCCACAAGCAACATTTTAAAACTCCCATTTTATCCTTTGCTCCTTTTTTTTTTTCTGAATCTTTGCTAAAAGAAGCATTCAGCGTATTCACTATTCCATTTTTGTTGTTAATTATCAGGATACCATTACCTCTTTTGACCCATGAAAGCTTTTTGGTCAGATTCTAGATCATCGGGAAATCATTTTGCCACCCTGTGTTTTTGTTATTGCTGTTCACGCTTGCCAGGAAAATCGTCCTCACCCTTGTCTGTCTAAGCATTTCTTGTTCATTTCTTTCAGGTGTGGATTTTGCAAGCGACATATTGTATTTTGTTTTCATTCTTTTCGCGCCTGTGGTTAATAGTGAAGAAAAGTCTTCTGCTTTCTTTTGAGGAGGCAGGCTGCATAGTTTCATGAGGCTAGCAAGTTGTTTTCCTCACATGCACTTTTTGAGTTAAAGTTGGTGGGAAGTCCTCTCAGAGTCTACATTGGACTAATCGAGACTGGTGTTTGCATTTCTGTTCATCTTCCTACATTTGGGAGAGGGAGTTGGCACGTAGAGTGGCAGGGCCCACAGCAGATGCCCTTTGAATTCAGCGTCTGCACAGCTGAATCTTCAGGCCCCTGTCTTTAACAAAGGAAGTGAATCGCTGCCAAGAGTGAGTGCCACACACAAGTTCATCTTCACGTCACTCACTCCATTCAGTTCTCTCCCAAGTGGCCTGATGCAGATACAGGTCACACTGATTCAGAGCAGCCTCACAGGTGTTTATTGGCCTGCCAACATGGGATTCATTTCCATCTACTCACTTAGCAAAAATGTACTACCTGCGTACTTGTGCAAGCAAGTCACTCCTCTGATCCCTAGACGTGAAGTGGTGAACAAGACATAGTATATGTGTCCCTAAAGAGAGTACATTTTAATAATTTTAAAAAAAGTAAGCAAGCAAGCAATCACAATAAAAATAAAGAATTGAAGGTAGTGATATGTGCCATTTGGAAAGATAATATCGAGCTATCACACAGAGAATGACAGAAGAGGAGGAGGTTAACTGAGATGAGGTGGTCAGGGCTGAGGCATTGGAGCAGAGACATGGAAGAAACCAAGAGGCAGCCATGAACAGCTGGGAGTGTGACACTGCAGGCCAAGGCGACAAAAGCAGGTGCAGAGGCCCCAGGCTGAGTCAGCAGTAAACATCCTTAGTGTTGCTCTCTGTCTCTCTCTGAAGATTTGAAGTTCTAGGCAGAAGTAGCTGGGTGATTGCTCCTGGTTCACACCTACTGAACAAGAACAATATTACAGCAGTGCAGCCCCTTGACTTCCCAACATGCCCGGAAGAACAGCCAACCAAATCCCATAGAGCCACTTGCCAGAGAAAGGCATCCCAAGATCTCTCCCATTCCTGCGTCCAGCTCAAAGTCCAGGATTTCCACATAGTGAGCACCCCTCTCATTCTTTCAGATACTATCTCAATATTATGAGACCTTTGAATGCAATTATGGAATTAACCACCATAACACAGCCTACGTAAGAGCAGCATGAGGGAAAATTAAAGGAAATTAACAAATACAAGTGTATATACATATGCATATATTTTGCCAAAATGTATATTAAAGTAACTATAAAATATAAAAATATTTTGGAATTATTTCTATTCAACAATGAGATAAGTCGTTGATTAGAGGGTGTTGCTGGGGCAGACATAAAGCATAAAAGTTGACACAGCTCGGATTGCCTGTATCCTCTGTCTGGATCCCTGGGTTAGAGTTCTGGCTTCCTATGAACGCAGACTCCAGGAGGCAGCAGCTGATGGCTCATGTACTCTGCAACCCATGTGGGAGCCCAGATTGTGTTCCAGTTTCCTGGCTGCAACCTGGTTTAACCCTGACTGTTGTAGATGTCCCAGGAATGAACCAATGGATTGAAAAAAAAAAAAAAAAAAGATCTCTCTCTCCTTGCCTCTTACCACCCCCTTTTCTGTCTCTCTGCCTTTTAAATAAATAAACAACAAATACAATTATTGTTTGAAAAAGCAAGGTTCTGATATACACAAAAATCAGAATAAAAAAGGAAAAATTTGCTGTGTTCCCAGAAGGCTCTCAAAAGTAACTAAGCAATTTCACAAAACTATTGACGATGTTATGCAGGACCCTGGGAATGAGCTCTGGGCACCAGGCTGTCCCAGGCCAGTTGTTTGGGGCATTTGGAAAGTGACCAGTACAGAAACTCACCCTCTGACTCTCTCCCTCTTTTTCCCTCTTGCTCTGACTTCCAAATAACTACAAGTAAAGTTCTGTTTTATTCAGTATCTTCTTCCTCTGGCTCCTTCTACTTAAAGCACTGACCTTCATTTCAGGCTATTTTACTGCAAACTTCATTCCTTTTATGAATGAATAATATTCCATTTGTGTATATCCATTCATCCATCAGTGGGCACCTAGGTTGATGCCAGATCTTCTTGGTTACTGAGAATAGTGCTGCAATGAACATGAAAATGTTCTTTGATATGCTTCGTTTTTTTAAAGATCTATTTATTTATTTATTCATTTATTCATTTACATGTCTGTTTTTGTTGTTTTTCTATTCTAGTGGGGTAAGGGGGATGAAACGTGGCATCTCCCTGTGATTTTAAATAATCTTTTGCTAATGCTTACTTATTTTAACTAACATCTGTTCACGTGCTTCTTGATAATCAGTATAACTTCTTTGGGAAATTTTCAATCTTTTGCTCACACTGAAGTTTAATTGTGCTATTATTTGAGTTATAAGAAAGAATACCAGTTCTTTAGAGGATAAATAATGATAAATGATTTGCAAATATTTTTCAGTGCATCAGTTGTCTTTTCGGTTAACAGTGTTATTTGAACGTATGAGTGATTAATTTTCACTAAGTATCACATTTTTCTCTTATTGTGCTCTTGATATGTTAACTGTCACTTTCATTTTGTTCAAGGAAAAAACATATTTTTAAATATTTTAAATTTGAGAAACAGAGCATGAGAGAGAAGGAGATGTTACGTCTGCTGGTTCCCTCTCACATGACTGCAACAATCAGAGCCAGACCAGGCCAAAGCCAGGAGCCTGGAACTCTTGCTGAACCTCCCTAGTAAGTGGCATGGACCTAAGCACTTGAACCACCACCTGCTACCTCTCATTGCTCATTAGCAAGAAGCTGGATTGGAAGCAGAGCAAAGACAAACCTATACATTCTAACATGGAATTCAGATGTCCTATGCAGCATCTTTTTTTTTAAGATTTATTTTTATTTTATTACAAAGTCAGATATACAGAGAGGAGGAGAGACAGAGGGGAAAGATCTTCCATCCTATGATTCACTCCCCAAGTGAGCACAACGGCCAATGCTGCGCCGATCTGAAGCCAGGAACCAGGAACCTCTTCCAGGTCTCCCACACGGGTGCAGGGTCCCAAAGCTTTGGGCCTTCCTCAACTGCTTTCCCAGGCCACAAGCAGGGAGCTGGATGGGAAGTGGATCTGCTGGGATTAGAACCGGCACCCAATTGGGATCCCGGGGCATGTTCAAGGTGAGGACTTCAGCCGCTAGGCCACGCCGCCGGGCCCAATACTTTCCTAATCTAATGTCTGCTTTGCAGAGTGTAAAATCAGTGGTTGGGGAAAGTGCTTTGTTCCCAGTGTGTTGTCGATCTGCACCTGCCATCTGATCTGATGGGTAACTTTGGATCTTTGACTTTGTCCCACAGCACAAGAAAAATGTCCTGTTTTGGAGCAAATGTCAAAAAACCTTCACATTCTCAACCCCACTGAACCTAGAATAAGACAAAGAAAGTTGGACCAAAAGACTTCCAGTTTACAGATGTCCATGGATTCTGAAATATTTGCATGTACACAATGAAGTCTCTTGGCCATGAAAACCAAGTTTTAACATGAAATTAGATTGTATTTTGCATACACACAACCTGAAGGTGATTTTTTTTTTGAGATTTTATTTTATTTTTTATTGGAAAGGAAGATACATAGAGAGGAGGAGAAACAGAGAGAAAGATCTTTCATCTGTTAGTTCACTGCCCAAGTGGCCTCAACAGCTGGAGCTGAGCCCATCTGAAGCCAAGAGCCAGGATCTAGGAGCTGCTTCTGGGTCTTCCACGTGGGTGCAGAGTCTCAAGGTCATCCTCTACTGCTTTCCCAGGCCACAAGCAGGGAGCTTGATGGGAAGTGGAGCAGCCGGGGCACAAACTGGTGCCCATGTGGGATCCTGGTGGATGCAAGGTGAGGATTTAGCCACTAGTTTATCACACCAGGCCCTGAAGGCAATTTTATACATTATTATTAGTTTGCCTGCATTTCAACTCTAACCCGTCACATGAGGTCCCATGTGGAATATTCCATGTGTGGCATCATTTTGGAGCTCAACTGTTTAGACGTTAGACATGAGGACACTTCAGCCTGGAGTCATTATGAGCCTGCCTGTAGAGGTAAATGGTGTCTGAATTATTGCTCTGCCACTTACCAGCTGGAAGATCCTAGCATTTCTAAGCTACAAGTGGTCTTTTACTTTATTTATTTATTTGGAAAGCAGAGAAAAGGGTATAGAGGGAGCCCCCATCACAGAGTTCATACCCCATTCACCTTGGTGGTCAGGCTGAAACCCATAGCTGAGGACTCAGTCCTGGTCTCCCATATGAGTGACAGGGACCCAGCTATTGGGCTGTTTCTACTGCCTTCCAAAATGTTGATCATCAGGAAACTGGTGTCACAAGCAAAGCGAGAAATAGAAACTGATGTGGGTCCAAGGCATCTCAGCTTACATTTTACCCACTGAGCCAAATTCCCACCTCTCACATCTGGTCTTTTAGTAAGCAGATAACAATTAAACTAAGTTAGGGTAGGCTGCCAGTATGTACTAAGCTGTCTATAAATTGCAGGCATCATTGTTATCATAATTATTGTTGCTATCATTACTGTTTTATGAGGAGCAGCAAGGAAGAACTCCCCCAATGTCAATGTTCAAGAAGCTCTTTTGAATCTGTTAATTTTAATACAGAAAGGAAGGCGCAAATATATCTGGCTGTTCAAAACGAGGAGCAAGGACGGGCAGCATCAGGCCCAGCTTCTTGGTAATGCGGACTTTTAGGTGTTGCATACAGAACTTGAATCTGCGTTTAACAAGGTGTCCTGTGGTTCTGGAATATTCCCAGCAGGAGGGGTGGGTGACGTGAGAGTGAACGCTGTTTCTCCTGCAACCCCACCACTGCATGACCACAGCAAGGTCCTCCCTTCATCTGACTGGTATCCTTTAAGGGACTACCTTGGGTTTGAGGCTTTCTTTTCTGGAGCAGAGGAGGGCAAGGAGACTCCGGCCTTATCTTAGAGGCAATTTACAGTTAATCAGTGTTTAATTGGGAGGCTTGTTGTATCATTTCGAGGAACAAGCCTCAGATAACCAACAAAAGAGATAGGGACAGATAAGTCAGAGGGTTTGGCCTTTTCCTCCCCAGGAGCCAATTATAAACTGACAAAGCCAAGAGATCAGAGCTCCCAGTTAATCTTTTAAACAGCCAACATCTACTTACACTGCTTAAACACCAACTGTGGCCCCTCTGATGGGCATTTGTGGATTGGAACTCTTCCAGAGTCATGGACTGCTCCAAAGGAAAAGTGTCACCTCTCCAGGGCTAGCACTTGTGCTACAGCTAGTTAACCTGCTGCCCATAATGTCAACACCCCGTATGAGCAATCATTCAGGTCCCAGCTGCTCCACTTGTGATGCAGCTTCCTGCTTATGCACCTGAGTAAACAGTGGAAGATAGCCCCTGCCACCCATGTTGGAGACCCGCACGATGTTCCACTGTTGGCTTTGGCCTGTCCCAGCGCTAGCCATTGAGGCCATTTGCAGGGTGAACCAGTGAATGGAAGATTTCCCTCTCTGAGTCTCTCCCACGCTCTCAACTGTAATTCTGCCTTTCAAATAAAAAAAATTTTAAAGAAAAATGCCTCAATCAAGAAAATTGAGTTCCTAGCCCATCTGTCCTCAAGTCTTCAACAAGCAATGATAATGAAACAATGAGTCCTTTCTCCATACTTTTTTATTACAAACCCAAGGGGAAAACGTCGGGAAAGTGACCCAGGAAAGCACACAGTCAAGATTCTGTTTTTCCAGGTACATTATCAGGAAGCTAGACTGGAAGTGGAGCAGACAAGACTTTCACTGGCACCCATATGGGATGCCAGCACTGCAGGTGGGGGCTTAACATACTGAACCTCAGTACTTTTCTCAGATAAAAATTTTTTAAACTAGTAAAAGTAATCTAAATGTACCTACAGTTTTGTTTTTGTTTTTTTTTTTTTAATTTAGATATGGAGACGTGATCAGGAGACAATTGCCATTGAAAAAATAATTGCAGTTCCCTAAGAAGGAGAGGGTGGCAGGGTACATCACATGGGGACACACAGAACAGTGTGCATGGAAAGCATGTCCTGGAGTCTTCTCTGTGGTCTCCACAGGAAAAAATTGGAACGGCAGGGTGGAGAAGCTGAGTGCATTTGACATTGGTGAGTTTGAATAATTTCAGTGGGTATTTTGTATGTATTGTTCAAGTGTTTGTTACTGTCTCAGACAGCCCAGCTTTCTAAAAGAAAAGGTTTATTTTACTTACAGTTTGCAGTTCAAGAATGGGTTGGCCTCCAGCCATGGTGTTAGTCTTGCTGGAGATTCCTAAAGTGACACAGAGCATCACGTAACAAGAGACCAGGGAGCAGGCCTGCGTTCACCTCCACCTCTTATGAAGCCATTAGAATTCTGTCATGAGCTCCACCCTAAATGGCCAAATCCAAGCTAATCACTTCTCCAAAGCCCCACCCCCAAGCACCTTAGTTGGGTTCTTCCCACACTCTTCCACCATTGTCATTTGGGTTTTTACCTTCTGAATGAGTACCAAATTATGGTCAAACTGTAATAGAGTAGTTCCTCCGTGTCCACAGCTAACCCAGTAGTGACTTAGGGCAAGGGGTTAGGGTCCCAGATTGCAGAAGGCTAATAAAAAGAGGTGAGTAGGGACTCTGGACTGGTTTGTTTGCATATCAAAGGCTTTCAGGCTGTTTCCTTGAATTAGCTAATCCCCAGAAGGGCAGTCACTTCCTGGGTCCAAAAGATCCCCAGATGCCAAAGCAATAGGAACTACAGAAAATAAGAAACATGGTTAAAATACTAAGGTCACAACTGGGATATACACCTTAGCAAATCAGAGCAGAATCTAATACAAAATATTATTTATCTTTGCTTCTTTCCAAACTTTGATATTTTTATCTTGTTTTAAGTGATAACAGCCATGAAATCATGAATCTGACATGTTTGGTACATTCTCTAAGCATGCATTCGAGCAAATGTACGGCAAAATCATCTATACCATGTCATACATCACTAGTGTTTTGTGCACTTCAGAATGGAGAGCACAACTATCTCACCTAATTGGGGCCTTTTGGGAGAAGAAATTTAAAGTCCAGGAAGGGCAAATGGCTTGTCCCAGGTTCTATAACAATTTGTGGCAAAACAAGGGATTAGAATCCAAAACTTTTGACTCACATTCCAATATATTTCCTCTTCTGTGTAATTCAGGTTTCATTAGTGCTACCAAAAAGCAAGGTACTTACTGTGAGCCACTCCTACTTGGGACTTCCTGTGTTCTTTTGGTCCAGTTTTCTCATGAGACTTACCATTGTCAGTGTCGACACCTGGCCTCATGGTTAAAATGGCTGCATCCCATATCAGAGTGCCTGGACTCATTGCCCATACTCATCTCCGGACCCCAATTTTCAGCTAACGCAGACCCTTGGGGACAGCAGGTGATAGCTGAAGTAGCTGAGTTCTTGCCACGCACATGGGAAACCTATATTAGGGCTCCTGGCTGCAAGCTTTGGCTCCGTCCCAGCCTTGACTGTTGTGGCATTTGGAGAAAAAATCAATATATGGGCTATCTCTATATGCATGATTATCTCTTCCTCTCTCTCTGTCTTCCTACAACTAATTTTTTTTTTTAAAGAGACCATTGTTGTATGAAAAAAAGTACTTCCCCTGATATAGCTATCTGTGTTGTTCTTCCTTCTGTACTTCCAGTCACTGTGGAATGGAAAGAAAGGTCTTCTAACCTGAACACTTCAGATTTCAAATAACGACAGCATGATTTGCTCTGAGAACTGAGACAATTCAAACATTCCAATGATCAGCATTTAAAGAAGGAAATGACCATGAAAGTTGAACTGTGAAAGACTTCAGAAAGGTAATTAAGCACATAGATACAGAGCTTAATATTTTATGGGTGAATGCCTTCATATTTAACAACGCAGGCAAAAAAAAAAGCTGCATTAATACAAACCTGAAAAGAAGGCAATCTAGTATACATAGCAGACTTTTCTTTGCAATATCTGAGGTTTTATTAATGTTAGTGAGAACTGATAATTAAGCCCTTGCTCCCTATCGGACATGGTTGAAAAACCCCCCGAGCAGGAAGAAGGCACTGTCATTCTCCTCTCCATTTCAGGCTGCTGAAAAGGGGCAAAGTAACTGAAGCCTAATGCTGTACTCACAGTAAGTGGCAGGGCTAGGCTTCATTCACAGGGATGTTTGACCCAAGAGCCCTTGATGTAACCACTGGGGAAAAATGGTAAGTCTTTTACACATAACATTGCATCCAAAACGACTCAATCAGAACAAATAAAAACTTGTCCCTACCAAAACATCACTTGTATGGTGAGATGATTTGTTGATGGGCAGAATACGAAAGGTTCTCTCTAAGAGCTCTGGAAATTTTCCCTCACCTGGATTGTGCCCATTAGTACATAGAAGATAAATACATTCTCTATTAATTATTTCATGGTGAAAGGCAAATAAAAGTATTGGAATCCCCATGTTTGCTTAACACCCTTATTTAACCAGGGAGGAAACTGAAGCTTAGAGAAGTTAGGTAACTTTTTTTTTTTTTTTTTTTTTTGAGATTTGTGGTGTATGAGTGAGAGAGAAAAGAGAGAGAAAGAATACGCATCTAATGGTTCCCTGCTCCAATGTAGGAAATAGCCAGAACCTTGCCAGACCAAGCCATGAATTCAGAACCCAGTCCAGGTCCCCTGTGTAAGTGGTAGTACTCAAGTACTTGAACCATCACCTGCTACCTCCCACAATGCTCATAGGAAGAAACTAGCATTGAGGGTAGAGCTAGGACCCAAGCCCAGTCACTCTGACATGGGCTGCAGCCAATTTAATTGCTAGGCCAAACATTCAGCCCAAGGTGGAGTCAATGGCTGGACAGAAAAGATGCTGAGACAAGAATTGAATGTCTCCACGAAGCATGCTAATAGAACCGCAACCTAGCAGGAGATGAACTCCTATCTATTCCTGGTACCTAGTGTGTTATGCAGTGCTACTCAATGAATGACAGGCTAGTTGGAATCCATACTCACTTCATTGCCATACATGCTATCACAAACTTAGCAGCTAAATAATACTAATCTACTATGTTACTGTTGTGTAGTTTAGGGGGTCCAGTGTTTATCTCTCTGACCTTTCTGGGGGTTCCAGGTAAGGATATATATCTGCTCAGTTGAGATGTTGGTACAGCTCAGTTATCTGTATTATGTATCAGCTTTTGTGCTTGTTGTGAGTCGAGAATCCCTGCTGGCTTCTAGAGAGAGCCATGTTCCTTGGTTTCTATCCATCATCACTCCCCTAGTTCTTTACATTATTACACTGATACTCAACTCACCCACACGAGCACTATGGATGCTCAAGAATTAGAGACAATCTAACCAATACTTCCAGCCATTATTCTGGCTTTACAAAAGCTGACAGGTCAAGTCCTTATTCATATCATACCCCTCTGACTCTTCCTCTGTGATGACATCTCTCTTTGATCACATCTTGGAAAGTTTCCCTCTATTAAGGATACACATGATTAATATGGGTAATTCAGGAAAATTATGCCATCCTAAGATTATTAACTAAATCATACTTTTAGTGATTTAGTCACTTTTGTCATGAAATCTCCACAAATTCCATGGTTAGAAAGCCAACTTCTCTGTAGGCCTTTGTTCTGCTCTCTAATTCAGTGCTTTCAATTCTTCCACTCCTAGAAGATACCAGCAAGAACTTGTAGTTCCCAGCTGTCCAACTGCCACACCTGCCCTCCTTTCTGCTATTAATCCCCACTTGTAAATGTATTGGATTAACTTCCTACAAGGCACAGGGTTAACAGAACCAATCCTCAGTTCAGAGTAGTGAATGGCTACTTCTTGTGCACATAGTTGACTCGAACACCTCATCACATCCCTTGGGGATGTGATACTTGGTTCCAGACTTGTTTGTTCATTTAAATCATCTCAATTTCGTTTTGCAGCCAGGTTTTTTTCTTTTAAAATGAGCCATTCAATCTTACACACACACATCAGATACTTTCTCACCTCTGTACCTTTGTCGCCATTATTTTCGTGGCCTGGAATGTTCTTATCAATTCATCTCTGAATTTCCAAATCCTAATGATTTCCATGCACAGTTCAGATATCTGTAATGCCATGAAATTCCATTTCCTGAACCCCCACCAGATAAAAACAGGACTAAAAATACATTTTCCTTTTTCTTCCAATTTCTCAGGTACCTCATCCATTGCTTTTTGTTGACCCTAAGCACCATCCAGTTAGCTATACCTGTGTGACAAAGTATACCAGATCTTGATGCCTGAAGACTATAATTTATTAGTATTGCATTTCAAGATTCTGTAGATCAAAGCATTTGGTCATGATGGGAAGGGCTCAGCTCTGCTCCATGGCTTCTGAGACTTGAGCTGGGTTGACTTGGATTTCTCTCTTGTTCATGCCACAGGCCTACCCTGGGCTTCTGCAAAGCACAATGTAGTAGGAATTTTAACACAGTAGCTTAGAGTTCCAACAGACCAGAATGGAAACTGCCAAGTTTTAACAGGCAGGTCTGGGCCTGGGATGCCATGCTTTTTGTTTTACTTTATTTCATTTCTGTCCTGGTTTATTGCCTAAAGCAGTGTCATGCAGGATTCAGGAAAGGAGTAGTCTCCCAATATTCTATAAGAACATATCAAACAATTTGAGGCTATCTTTTAGGTAAACAAATGATTTTACTCTTATGTATATATACACCTGAACTGTTTTCCAAAACCATGAATCCTGGGGTATGACTCATTTAGTAGCTCCTATGGTATCTGTAGAGTGCTTTGCCCATAACAAGTTCTCAGCAATTTTTTTGATGTATTAATAAATACATCTGTCTGCAGACTATTCTTCCCAAAGGCAACAACACCTAATTTTACATCCTGTAGAGTAAGCAAAAAGTTTGGGGACTAGTCATTCCTTTATATAAAGTGTTGAAAATGTGCATCTATAGTACAGTTGGCCATCTTCTTTAGGGGGCATACTGTGAGCATGACTAAATAGAATGTGTGATGTGAATTCTGAGTAATCAATTTGGAGTCGTATTGAACAAATCTTTCTAATTGAATTCCAATGGAGCACCTGTCTTCTGTCAGAGTGCAGCTCACAAGTGGGCTTGTTTTGCAGAAATCCATTTCATATTGATTTTCAGTGCTGCTTAATAGTTCTGCTGAGTTGATCAAAACTTAAATATGTAATAAGCGAATAAAGTGCTTGCCACTAAATTATTTTTAATCAGCTCACTGCTCTGAAGTTGGATGGCTTCAGCTATGAGAAATTAAAACTCCTTCTTCAAATATACAATTTTCCTTCCAAAGTGTATTTTACAATATGCCTTCCAATTTTAACCATAATTGTCTCATGAAAAACTGTACCTTTCTTTTTTTGTACAAACAGTGAAGACTAAAGAAATAATAAAATACATTTAATAATAGTAATAATATTATAATTATAGTAATTATATGACAATTATAGTTTTATAAAGAGGAAAATAATTGAGAGGTAGTGTGAAGAATAAAAATGGATAGAGTTCACAAAGTACACCCCCTAGGTTCAAATCCTGCCTTTCCCATTTCCTAGCGAATTTCGTTACTATTCTGAGCTTTTCTTCCTCTCATTTGCACGTCAGAGCTATGAGAATGTCTAACTCATGGCCTTGTTAAAACAATGAAATGGACAGTGTCCATTTCTGGCATGTAGTGGAAACTCTAAATGTTATGTGTTATTATCATCTTTTGTTGTTTAATATTTTATTGGCTGTCCTTAAAGAAGAAAAGAAGGAGGAGTAATAAGAAAGCATACAGGCCCAACGTGGTGGCCTAGCAGGTAAAGCCTTGCCTTGCATGCGCCAGGATCCCATATGGGTGCTGGTTCTAATCCCAGCAGCTCCACTTCCCATCCAGCTCCCTGTTTGTGGCCTAGGAAAGCAGTTGAGGATGGCCCAATGCTTTGGGACCCTGCACCCGCATGGGGGACCCAGAGGGGCTTCCAGGCTCCCGGCTTCAGATTGGCTCTGTTCTGGCCATTGTAGTCACTTGGGGAGTGACTCATTGGATGGAAGATCTTCCTCTCTGTCTCTCCTCCTCTCTGTATATTTGACTTGCAAAACAAAACAAAACAGAAAAAACTTCATTTGATCTTAGTCAAAAAAAAAAGAAGAAAGCATACAATTTTTTAAAGATTCATTTAGTTTTATAGGAAATTCAGATCTACGGAGGAGAGAGAGAGAGAAAGATAAAGAGAGAGAGAAAGAAAAAGAAAAAAGAAAAGAAGAGAAAAGAAAAGAAAAGAAAAGAAAAGAAAGAAGGAAAGAAAGAAGGAAAGGAAGAAAGAAAGAAAGATAGATAGATAGATCGATAGATCGATTGATCGATTGATCTTCCATTTACTGGATCACTGCCCAAGTAGTTGCAAATGAAAACTGGATCAGTCTGTACCAGGAGTCAGGACCTTGTTCCACGTGAGTTCAGGGGCCAAGCCAACTTCTGCTGCGTCCCCAGGCTTTCAGCAGGGAGCTGGATTGGAAGTGGAGCAGACTTCAAACACACTTCAAGCAAAGGCTTAGTTTGCTATGCCACAGTGCTGGCCAAGCTAGAATTTTTAAAGATTGAGGTGCAGAAGAGGAATGATGGACATCGGTGAGCACGCACTGCATCACCAGAAGAAATTAGCGATGTCTTCCCAAAGGATGCTGGCCTTTCAGGTTTTGATTGAAAGATGGACTTACGCAAAAGACAATGTTGAAATCATATAGGGTATTTCACAAGATCCATGGAGAAAAATATAATTGGAGGTAAGTTTACAGGCAGGTGTTTGGCCTAGTAGTTAAGATCCCCATGAAGATGTCCATGTGAGGGTCAGCATTGTGGTGCAGTGCATTAAACTGCTGCCTACATTACCAGCAGTCCCTTCTGAAAGCCAATTTGAGTCCCAGGCGCTCTACTTCAATCCAGCTCCCTGCCAATGCGCCTAGGAAAGTAGCAGAAGATGGCTGCAGTAATGAGGCCTTATCACCTACACTAGGTGATCCAGACGGAGTCCAGGCTCCTGGCTTCAGCTAGGGCTTGGTCTTTAGAGGTATGGACCAGTAGTAGATGGAATATCTTTGTCTTGTCGTCTCTCTGTATGTAACTCTGCCATTAAAAAAAAAAAAAAAAGGCTGTGTCTTACATTAGAGTCTTGGACTCCATATTCAGCCGTAGCTCTGTGGCAATTTCTCAAGTAATTGGTGTCCTGCCACCCACATGGGAGACCTGGTTTGGGTTTTTGGCATTCAGAGAGAGAATCAGCAAATGGGAACTCTTTTTCTGTTGCTCATTCTATCTTCCTGCCTCTCAAAAAAAGTCCATTTTTTTAGAAAGGATAAATTTATTTTGCTCTAAAGAATTTTGAAATTGATAGTCTTCATACTATGCATTTTAAAGATACTTCTTGCTTTATTTCATTTGAAAAGGACAAAGACACAAAGAGAAAGACAGATACACAGACCGAACTCTCAGCTCCAAGTTGGCTCCCCACATGCCAGTAACAGCTGGGCTAGACCAGGGTGAAGGCAACAGCCAGGAATGCAACCCGGATCTCCCACGCAGCTGGCAGGACCTCAAGGAGTTGAGCAACCTCCTGCTGCCTCCCAGAGACTGCGTTAGAGGGCAGCTGGACTTGGGAGCTGTGCTGGAACTCAGACCTGGCACTTTCACATGTGTTACCAGTGTTCAAGTGGCATCTCCACTGCTCCTCCAAGTGCCTGCACACGTAATACACCCCTTTCAAGAACTTTCTGAAGACCCCTTGTACACATTGATGCAACTTCTTGTGTGCCAATACCATGCTTATCTTTTAATTCTCATTTCATTTCATGGAGTCCCCTCACACGTGATCATGGAATTTTGACCACCATCTTGGTTGCAGCGTCGCTGCGAGCCAGACCACGGCCTCTAGCGCAATCAGTGTGGGAAGCAGGAACAGCCTCTGCAGGCAGGACTCAGGGACCTCCAGTCTTTATGTGTTGTTCCTGTTTCCAGTTCAAGACCAACAAGAGAAAGCCAAGTGATACTCTTAAGCATGAAAAGCAGCTCTCTTCACCTGCCTGTGGGCTTCTCAGGCTTACGGGCTTTGACTAAGGCTCACCTGAAACCTTTTGCTCTCATAACTACAAAGCTTCCCTCCAATCCCCAGAGTCTTGTCTTTTTTCTTTTTTTGAGATTCACTTATGTATTTAATTGAAATGCAGAGTTATAGGAGAGGGAAAGATAGAGAGAGAGATCTTCAGTCCACTGGTTCACTCCCCCAAATGACTGCAAAAGCATGAGCTAGGCCTGTCCAAAGCCAGGAGCTTTGGATCCAGGTCTCCCATGTGGATGTTGGGACCCAAGCACGTAGGCCATCTTCTGCTACTTTCCCAGGCTCATTAACAGAGACCTGGATTGGAAGTAGAGCAGCCAGGACTCAAACCATTGCCCATATGGGATGCCAGCACTGCAGGCAGTGGCTTTACCCACCATGCCACAGTACCAGCCCCACCCTGGCAGTCTTTGAGCTTCTGCCGAATACAAGTAACGGTGGCTTGACTCCCCTATGTACTGCTTTTCTAGGGCTGCCATAATAAATCACCACAACCTTCATTGCTTACAACAGTAAAAAAATTTCCATTTCTAGAGGCTGGAAGAGTGAAATCAAGGTGTCAGAAGGGACATGTTCTGTCTGTTTCAGGGACAATCATTTTCTTGTCTTATCTTCCAGAGTTGCCAGCAATCTGGCATTCCTTGGATAATGGATACACTGATTCAGACTTTGCCCCATTTTTATATGGCAATTTCCCTGTGTGCCCTGTTTGTGTCTCCTTAAAAAAAATGGTAAGGATACCAGACACATTGGATTAAGGGGCCACCCTATTCTAGTCGGATCTCATTTTCACTAATTACACATACAACGACATAATTTCATAATATGATAATCATACTCAGAGTTTTGGGAAAGAATATGAATTTGAAGGGGACTCTATCCAATCTTGTACACTTTGTCATAGCCAACTCTAAGTAAATAACTGTATTTACATTTGACTGTGAAGAAAGTGGCAAAGGGTTGGAAAGTTGAAAAAGCAAAATAGTAGGAACAGCACAGGACATGTACCAGGACCAGCTAGCTGCTGTAATAACAGTCCCAAAGTTTTGTCAGCTAACAACGTTCAGTTCATCCCTCACGCTTCATCTTCATTTGTTTGGCTAGGGTTGCAGGGTTGGGATTTCCATGCAGTGACTTTTTAGGACCTCAGACTTCTTTATCAAGTTCCTTTTACTTCTACTCATGGTTCACCAGCCAGAACTCAGTGACATCACACCTGTCTGAAGAGAGGCGAGGAGATATAGTACAGGAATGTCCCCCAGGAAGAAACCCTACCTATTGACCAAATGGTGGGGCAAGAGGAAGCGCAGGACCTCTGTTCATGTTCCTCTGATCCTACAGCCTGAGGTTCTAAGAGCTCAGGCCACTAAGCTGCCAGTCAAACCCTTGGGGGGGCCACTCTGAACTGGACCATCCTGCTTGGCCACCGTTTCCATCCACTTCATCAGTGTGCATCAGGCGAGCAGTCAGATGTTCTGTCTGCACAAGGCTATATGTACTGAAGTGCTGAGCCCCACTCTCAGCCGACAGCCAGCCTGCTGCAGAGTGACAGTTTTGTCCTGCCAGTCCTCGGTGGGAAGACAACAGCACGGCCTTCAGAAACCTGCCTTGGGGAGTGGGGGGCGCTACACATGACCGAAGCACAGAGCTCACTACCTGCTTAATGCAGGACTCTCCAGAGGTGTTAAGAAGAGGCTTTGCTTGTGAGCTTGAGACCTGATGGCCACTGCCCTCTGAAGTTTCACACCTGACATTTGATAGTGCCGGTCTGTGAGGATATAGTTTGCTTCACATCCTGACCAAGCACAAAGTAATGTAGTACTGTCTATCTATTTACCTAAGAGGATATAATGAACCCTGTTTGTTTAAACTTTTCACAAGAAAATGTAGAGGATTTTTGGAGTTTTTTGGTTTGGTTTGGTCTGGTTTTTAAAGGAAGTGAGTGACAGAGAGACAGAGACAGAGACAGAGAGAGATCGTTCATGCATTGGTTCATGCATCAAATGCTTGCAACAGCCAGGGCTCAAGCAGCTGCAGCGGAAACCCAGAACTTGACCCAGGCTTCCCACGTGGGTACAGGGGCCAACTACTTGAACTACTTGAGCTGGAATTGAAAGCAGAGCTGAAACTTAAACACATATGTGCCAAGCAATACTAAATGCTCACTCTTAAACCCTAGTTTTTCTCCAGATGAAGTTTTATTTTGTTTATAATAAGGACATCTAATTCCCAGAATCACCTGCTTTGTTCCATCCTAGCCATCCTTCATATTATGTTCATGACCTTTGTGTTCAGGAAACTATCCTATCCTGGAAAAGAGAGATCGGGTTTGGTTTGATTTGGTTCCTTAAGACTCTTGTGGGCAGGGACTGGGTAATATTTTATCTTCATAGCCTGGAGTTTAATATGCTTAGGAAAAATTAATTGTGCTACAAGAAATATGAAAACCTTACCTGGTCATGTTTCCCATGCCTCAATTTACAACCTGCTATCCACCTTCTAAACACCAAAGAGACAGCAAAGAACAAAAGAGGCAGAATCCCCACCTGCATAAAATGTGTATTGTAGTTCAGCAAGAACCACAGAAACAAATAAACCCACATGTGAACATGCTACTCCCCAGGCCAGGTTTTTAGACTGATTCAGATGCCCGTGCTCCACACTGGTATGCAGGGGGTTAATACCTGTCTTTGATGCCAGATTCCGGCTTCCTTCTTCTCTTAGAGATATTTGTTCTTTCTAAAGATTTGTTTGAGAAGCAGAATTACGGAGACAGAGTATCTTCCCCAAATGGCTACGGTGACTGGAGTTGGGTTAGGCTAAAGCCAGGAGCCAAGAGCCAGGAGCTTCTTTTATTTCTCCCACATCTGCAATCCTCTGCTTCTTTCCCAGGTGACTTAGTATGAAAGTACCAGTCCAAAGTACAGCAGCCAAGACTTGAACCATCCAATGGAGATGCTGGCCTATAGATAGCAGCCCTTCCAACTTCCTTCTCATGCAGACTCAGAGTGGTAACTGGGCTCCTACCATACACGTGTCAGACCTTGATTCATTTCCTGCTTCCCAGCTTCAGCCTGGCTTAGCCAGCTGTTGGGGGCATTTGGAGACTGAACAGTGAATGGGAGCTTTATCTGTCTCTCCATCTCTGAAAAAAAAATCTGGAGGGGGCAGCACATTGGCTCAACTAACTAATGCGCCACCTCCAAGCACTGGCATTCTGTATGGATGCCACTTCATATCCCGGATGCCCCACTTCCCATTCAGCTTCCTGCTGATGGTTTAGGAAAGCAGTGTAGTGTGGCCCAAAGTCTTGGGACCCTGCACCTGCAGGAAAGAAGCTTCTGGCTCCTGGCTTCAGCTCCAGCCATTGCAGTCATTTGGGGAGTGAACCTGTATGGATGGAAGATAGGAAAAAAAAATAATAATCTGATGGAGAAGAGGAGAGAGGAAATGACTTTAGCCAGAGGAATCAGGAAAGGCCTCTCTGAGAAGCCTCTTACATACTAATGATATACATCACATGTCAGTGTCAAGAAAGTCTTCATGGAACGCAGCCATGCACCCTTGCTTCCATCCTGGCTGTAAGGGAAGAACATTCAGGCAGAAGGAACAACACAATTCCAATCCCAACACAAGAATTGGAGGCTGGAAGAGAGGCTGCTGTGAAAGGGGAAGAATGGGGTCCGAGCGACAAGCAGCAAGTAGCTCCCAGAGCACACAGTGCATTTTTTGTCCCCTAATCACAGGCTACCGTGTGTTAGGGAGAATATACCTTCATCTAGTCTCTACCCCAAATAATTTCAAGTAACCGAAAGCGAGGCTTCTGTTTCATCATTGTAACTGACACAATTCAATCCCATGCCTCTTGAGCAGCTTGCCCTGGGGTGCAGGGAGAAGGGATGGTGGTTCCGTCCATGTTTTTCCTGACTCCCTTTTGCTCAAAGCAAGAGTGGCCAGAATCTCATTCCTGCTATGACTGTGTGGCCTTAGGCAAAAGACTCAACTTCTCTGTGCTGCAGACAAGTGGGAGCACCCAACTCCAGAATTTCTATGAAGATTCAATCCTGCAGTACACCTCCAGCTGTATATTTTGTCACTGTTCTTACAACAAATGTGGGTGCCCCTCCCCACCCCCAGAGATCCTGATTCAGTAAATTGGGTGGGGCACAGGAATCTGCCGGGAGATGTGTGTGAGGCACAGAGTTGAGAAATACTTCCCCCTGGGAAGACAGGTGTGGGGCCATCTGGCCTGGCAACGTGACCTGGCCTAAGGCAGTGATAAACAGTAACTGTGTATCATTGGATGGGTGGGTAATCTGGGGGTGGGATTTTTTTTTTCCTATGTAAACTCAAGCCTGAGAATGAACAAAGAAATGAGGTGGAGGTGAAGATAGGGATGGGTTGGGCCTCAAGCAAAGTCCCACTCAGTGATAATTATGTTCAGTGTTCTCCTGTGGTAGTCAGGGGCCTCTGCAATTTGTGTCTATAAAAATAATTCTCTTCCTTAATTTTCTATGAATGCACATATTCCCTTTGGGCTGGGGATGTGAATTAAAAGGTCCTGACTCCATGCTTTACAAGGGCATATACAAAAGGAAGTGGGGCCTCTTGCCTCTCCCCTCCCATCTTTAGTCAAGTGCCACAAGAACCTGAGAGGTAGCTGAGTGAGGCAGGGCTGAAGTGAGACAATAGAGAGTGGTGGAGACTGTGGTAAACCAGACAGCACAGTCTGTACCTCCGGGCTGGCAGCTCCTCCTCTTGAGCAAATTGTCTTCACACAGGAATGCAGACTGAGAAGGTCTAGCTGGCCCTATTTTCTAAAAGAAGCCAGATATCCAGATTTTTGTGCAATATATTCCCGTTAATAAATGTTGGCAAGCAGTTTAGTTTTTTTAAAACCCCATGTGGGCCAAAGAAAACACATCTGCTGGTCGGATCCAGCCTGTGGGTGGGCCTCCAATTTGCAAGCTCTGGTCTAGACAGAATGGTTCCAACTTTGGGATCATACATACTCCACCCCACTCCCACCCCATGGTCTCTGTGGAGGGACAGGATCTGTCCTGGGGCTCTGCATCCCAACCCTAGCAGCACAGTGAAATCAGATGGGGAAGGATAAAATAAATACTGTGATACCTAGGTCCCATAGCTAGATTCTCATTTAGTGTTTCCGCGGACATCTCCCAGGACAGTTTGCAGTCAGACACAGGGAAGGAGAACATCTTGCAAAGAAAGTACCTAGAAATCTGAAAAATAAGGCCAAGTTAGACACCCCGATCAATGAGTCCACTTCTTCCTTCTCTCCCTTTGTTTACGGAGAGCAGACATGCATACATTGTTAGGAAGAGTCTGACATGGTCAAAAGTTCTGTTTCAGTTTCCACCAGTAACTTTGGGGTCATTGCTAAATTCTCCTAGTCTCATACAGCTTCATCAAGCAGCCCTCATGTCGTAGTCATGGTCTGGACAAGGGGAACAAGTAACAGGGCAACCTCGCCTTTTTTTGCTTCCCTGGTGTCCAGGTATTGAAGGAGCCCGCCCTGATGGGGCAGGAGCTCAGGAGCTCCAGACGACACTACCAGCCCTCCAAACCCCACTCTTCCCACCCCCCACCCTCAGACCAGGGAGGATTGTAGAGACAGAGAAGAATTTCCACTGGGCTGTCTCAGCTGCAGATTCAAGGCATAGCATCACCAAACTGACCAGATAAAGGGACCCCTAAAGTTAAGGTAGTGGCTGATGTTTGGTTGACAAATTATTCTTTTCATTGTGATAGCTCAGCGTTTGGCTCATGCTTTCTGAAGGAAGCAAGAGAGTGTGTGGGGACAAAATCTGTGTTCATGGCTTTTCTGTTTTTGAGGCAATTCCTTCTTCTCTCTTTTCTCTCTCTCCTGATGAGCAAATAGGGAGGTCTGCATGGGAACTGGGACCACTAAATTTTGTTTTGTATTAGCAAGCCATGCCTTGCAGCCGGTTCACGAGCTGCCAGGGTGGTTTTGTACAAAGGTTTCACTCACAAATATTAATTGGCCCTTAACACACAGGAAGACACCAGTGAGGTTTTATAGTGTGGGGAGGGTTTTTTGAACCAGGAACCAGATACCTTATTTTCCCTACACCCACCCTTTTCCCTTTGAAGTCAACAGGAGTCCTGCTCAGGATTTCTAGAGAGAAACAAGGCTCTGGTCTAAGCGAATTGTTAGGGAAATGTGTTAAAGTGCTAAAGTAAGATTAAGTTACCCAGAGAAAACACCTTGAGCCAGAAGGAACTGCAATCAGAACCATCTGAAGGACGTCCTGGGGTCCAAGAACAGAAGAAGATGTATATAAATGCTCACTGAATGCACTGCATTGCCTAACAGCAAATAAAGACCCGTTGTCCTTTACATGTTGAAAATATGAATTGCCAATTAACGATGTGATTGGCAAATTGCTCTACAATTAAAAACATAAAAATGTTGTTTGAGGCAATTAGAATAATTATCATATGTTAATTATGGGTTGATGGATTTTGCATGCTGCCAGCAATTACCTTTTGAGCCTGAGCTTTTCTGAACAGAATCCAAATCCATAAAGTCATTGATATAATAAGAACTATCATCTTTGTTGGCATGCCTGCCTTATTTTTAGCGTCTTTTAAGGTATGTAATTATTTTTAATTAGGTTTCCAGAAGAAACTTTCTTAATACATGGTTTACTATGTCATCATTAGAGAATCTTAGAATCATTTGAAAGGACAGAAGGGAAGAAGGAATATAGGAGTCAAATACCTACTTAGTAACTGCCTTTCTGAATCTCAAAGGGAAATAAGGAAAATTTATACATTACAAAGTCGTTAGGTCATGTTTTTATCCCCAAACATTGTGCATGATATATAGGTTCTCAAAGAAAGTTACTGTTTTGCTAGAAAAAGTAGGGCTATGCTCTCAAACTAGAATCCCCTCTCAACAATTTTATTACCAAAAAATAATAATAAAATAAACCTTGCAAATTGCTATTCTTTTTTTTTTTTTTTAAGATTTATTCATTTTATTACAGCCAGATATACAGAGAGGAGGAGAGACAGAGAGGAAGATCTTCCTTCTGATGATTCACTCCCCAAGGGAGCCGCAACGGGCCGGTGCACGCCGATCTGAAGCCGGGAACCTGGAACCTCTTCCAGGTCTCCCACGCGGGTGCAGGGTCCCAATGCATTGGGCCGTCCTCAACTGCTTTCCCAGGCCACAAGCAGGGAGCTGGATGGGAAGTGGAGCTGCCGGGATTAGAACCGGCGCCCATATGGGATCCCGGGGCTTTCAAGGCTAGGACTTTAGCCGCTAGGCCACTGTGCCGGGCCCGCAAATTGCTATTCTTGCAACTGGAACTGTCAGGTTGTGCCCTGTGGAGTTTCTAGTGCAGTTGTGGACATTGCCGTCTATGCGAAGAGTTCCCCTGAGGTTGTACAGTAAACACCTTTCCTACCATCCCAGGCAACTGTGCTTGCAGTGAGGATTCTAAGTGAAACATTTTTTAATCACTTTTTTTTTCCAAATAGGTGTTTCCTGTTCGCTTCACTGATCTCCCCCCCAACTTGTTCACCAGTCTCGACCAGGGGTTAACACTTTTCCCCTTGCAGATCTAATCTAGCAGGTAGACCGTTTTTGAACAATACAATTTTATAGGACTCCTGCACATCCATTCATTTACATGTTGTCTATGAGGGCTTTTGAGCAATCACAGCAAAGTGGAGTTGTTGCAACAGATAATCTATGGCCCACAAGGCCAAAAACATTAACTCTCCGGTCTTAAGGAGAAAGTTTGTCAACCGCTGTTATGGATGACTGAAAGATAATGGCTTTCTATCTTTTGTCTCTTAGATTATTGAGTCAGAAGGAGGTGGAAGTGTTTTTTGTGATCCACCTGTTGTCTTCTGTATCTCTATATCTCATACCCAATAATGATAATGTGGGGCTCCGTTACTGACCCCTAAAGATTCCAGCGCCTGGCTCATGGTCATACAAATGAGCCTGCCACCATCCTGGCCTCTCAAAGCTTGAGTCATCTCATCTGCAGCGATTGATTTTACTTTCAGTCAATGTTTAACAAATATCTGTAAATTTCCAGACTTCACGTTTAGCCTCTTACTACCATAGTCACACCACATCTTGTCTTCGCAAGGTCGAGCAACCCCGTCTCAGTCAAGATTCCCTTTCAACATCACATCTTTCATTTCACTTCCTCATGGTTCCTCAAGCCTCCATCATCTCCACTCCCCTTCTCTTGCAGCTGATTGCTTTGTCTTCTATTTCACTAAAAAAATAGAAGCAATCAGAGAACCGGCTCCGTCCCTCGCCACAGGAGCTAGTTGCTCTGTCTGTGTAGTATAATCTCCCATCCGGTTTGTTTAGTTCTCTGTGGTCCTAAAAATACCCTGTCCATCTACTAACTCTTGCCTATTCAAGAATATTGCTTTCAAATTTTCTTCCTTCTTTAACATCATTGGATTTTCCATTCTCAGTAAATTTATTTGTATCTTTACAAATTCATGTTTTCTCCCATATCAAAACTGAAAAAGCTTTTCTCTTCTCATCTCTGAAGTTATCATCCTATTTGTAAGTCTTCAAAAGTATCAATTTTTTTAACCTTCATTTTTCCCTTCCTTTTACTGGAAGTGCTCTTGTTAAGGTCACAAGCAATATGTGTTGGTAAATGTAGTGGTTGGTTCTCATCTTGACCTTCCAAAGTCATTTCACGTAGCTGACTACTTCTTTCACTTGGCTTCTAGAATATCATGTTACCCTGGGTGTTGGGGAAGGGGTTATGAATCAGGGAGAGGGACCCATTGATGAAACCATGGGATACATTTGAATTGGGAGAGAGCTTTGCCCTGTGAAACAGACATGTCACCTGTGATGAGACACTCCCCTTGTTCACACTAGACCTAGAAGAGCCCAGTGGTTCAGGGATACCGGGGATGGAGGAACCAAAAGGAGTTAGCACTAACTTGAGTCCTATTTCCCAATGTATGAACATGTGTCCTTGCCAGTTACCTATACTTTCCAAGTTTCAGTTTTCTTGTTGTAAAGGAAAATTAATCAGCATTAGAGAAAATCTGGAATCATGGTTACAAACTGAATTGTCTCTCCTGATAGGCAAGCAAGAAATAGCAATTAAGACAGTCAGCAGATGCCTCCCACCCGGTGGTGGATCAGACTGAAAAGTTTTGAGACAAAACACATTGAGAAAAATTAATTCCACCTGAAGTCCAAGTTTGGCACATTCTTTACTAGAGAGTAGCTGAAATATGGTAGGTATTTAGTTAATATTAAATTCCCTTTCCTTGGGACCTACTTCAATCAGTTACTCATACCGTTCATGTACTATGTTTCTCACATTCCTATGCGAGTCATCTGCCTGAGTTGCCCCCTTTCCAGATGCTATGGGAGACACTAGGCATAGTGGTGGTCCTTGCCATTAGCCTTCATTTCTACTGATAGAGATAACTGGGAATAAAACAGGCTAACAAATTGTGAAAATCATGGCAAACTAAGAAAGACATTATAAAGACAAACACTTTTATAAGTGGAGTAGCAGCTTCGAATCCACTGTAACAGTATCTGGGAGTGATGGTGAGGAGTGGTTTGTAAGGTCTGACTTTTTGGCTGCATGATCTTAGTTTATGTATCTTTTCTGTAAATCCCCAATCTCTCTCTCTCTCTCTCTCTCTTAAGATTTATTTATTTTTATTGGAAAGACAGATATACAGAGAGAAGAGACAAAAAGGAAGATCTTCCATCCTACAGTGCACTCCCCAAGTGGCCGCAACAGCTAGAGCTGAGCCAATCCGAAGCCAGGAGCCAAGAGCTTCTTCCAGGTCTCCCACACAGGTGCAGGGTCCCAAAGCTTTGAGCCGTCCTCGACTGCATTCCCAGGCCACAGACAGGAAGCTGGATGGGAAACGGGGCAGCCGGGATTAGAACTGGCGCCCACATGGGATCCTGGTACATTCAAGGTGAGGACTTGAACCACTACGTTATCGTGCCGGGCCTCCCATTCTCTTTTATAAAATGACCTGGCCTGTAGGTTTCTTGGGAGGATTCAAGGAGTTAATGCATTTGAAGCACTGAAGGCTTATTCTGGCACATAGTAGGTCTTCATTATATGGCATGCAGGTGATTCTAAATGTGAATTTGAAAACCACAGTGCCTCAGGGTGGAAAATCAATGTTCCAGAACTTTCCTTTCTTGCTATGATTTGAATGTGTCCCTCAAAGTTCATGGGTTAGCAATTGAATCACTGAATTCATGTTAATGGTGTTTGAAAGTAGGGCCTCTGGGGGGTAGTGAGAGTTAGATGAAGCTACGAGGATGGGGCCTCCAGGATATTAGCGCCTTTATGAGAAGAGGAAAAGCTGTTGAAGCCAGCATATTTGCACCCTCTCCAACCCATGCCTATGTGGTATGCTGACATCCAAGAAGTTTCTGACTCCGCAGATCTGCAGTGGGGCCTGACCCGCTATGCACTGTTAATCACTAAGACCATTTGTCTTCTGCATAGTCTGGATTTTAGGTTGTGCATCTGAGATCTGCTTACAATCTTATGAGAAAATATGGTTCTTACACAGAATTACTCACTCAGTGAATCGTTGCTGTTCATCAGTGTCCATTGAACATCTGCTGTTTGTCAGGCACTGTTCTGGGTGCTGGAGATCTGGCCTTCAGCAGCATCTAGGACAGTAAACTCCCTCATAGCAGGGAGTTAGCGAAGATGCATTTGTTCGCTGCAGTGCTTTGCCCCTCGCTGATGTCAGGCACAGTGCAGGCTCTTAGCTAACAAGAGCAGGAAAAACAATGCAGACTGACACTTGAGGAAACTATGCCCTGTGGACTGTAAGGGTGAGCACGCAGCTGCTGGATAGGCAGGTGGATCTGCCCAGGAGAGGTGACATCCACCCCACTTAACTGCCTTCAAACATATACTTCCAGACTCCATCTATCAGTGTTGATTCTTTTGACTGATAGTTAAGCTTTTTATAATCATCAATTTATTCCTCACACACACACACAAAAAAAAACAGGTTAAAGTTTGAAGCTTTAGATGCCATTTTCAGAAAGAATATAAAGGATGCACAAAAAGCTTAGGGGAATTATATATATATATAATCAAAAAAACCTTTCATAGTTTTCAAAAAGCTTTTGCACTGAAATAAGTTTACTTTGATTTATTTTTACATAGAGACAGTTTGATGTACACTTGTATAAGATGTCTTGCATCCTTTCAGTGGTTCCATACCTCATCTTGCTGGCACAGGGTCACATCAGAGCACCTATCTCTTAAAAATAAGCAGATGTTCTGCAGATCCTTCCTACTTACATCCACGAAAAGTCATTTTATAGCCTGCAAAAGAACCAGGATATTTATTACCTGAGAAGAGCTGTTCACCGGCATCAGCCAGTTGGCGTGTTGTTGTCCGACCAAAGGCCCTGTCAGGAAGGTCAGCTGATAACACTACTTTCTTTGACACTCTCAATGACAGGTTTATTTGATTACACTCAATTCCTCCCCCCCAAATCCACTTACATTTTATTGCATGTCCGCTTTGGCACATTTGTGATCTCAGTTATCTATGGCTGCATAACAAATCACCTCCCCCAAATTTAGGAGCTTAAAACTGGGGCTGTTTTAAATTGGTCATGATTTTAAGTTTTGTGGCTCAGGAATTTGGGCAAGGCTCATGGGGAGAATTTTTGCCTGCTCGTGTTGTATTGGGGAGGCTCTTTTTGTGTAGCTGCATTTCAGCTGGTGATCTGCCTGCACGAAAATGTCCAAAAATCACTTCCCTCTCCTGTCTGGTATTGGTTGTGCCACCCCATTTGTTTCCACATGACTTCTCTCTCTCCACATGGACTCCCTGCCACCCCTGTACCCAACCCCACTGCACTTGTAGCGCAGCAGTGTGGGCTCCTTTCCAGGCGGATTCAGGGTAGGAAGTGGGCAAGTCAGGCTCAGAACTGATGCAGTATCACTTCTACCACATGCTCGGCCAACAGGGCGAATCTCAAAGGCAAATGAGTTTCAAAGAGAAGGGGCCAAGACAGACTCTGTTTCTTGATGGGAGAAATTGCGGGTGGCTATCTCTAAAGATTCTTAATCTATACTCTTCATTTTCCAAATCTTACCCAGTCAGTGCAGTTTTAAATAAGAAAGATTTGTGGATTTGACGTGATGGGAATGGGAATGTTAAAATTAAAAAAAAAACATAAACATAAACAAAGACTTTGCTTTATAGCATCCAAATCCCAGAACAGGATCAGAAATCCAAAGGATATTTAAATGACTATGACTACCCAAAGAAGGTAGTTTCTAATAACAGTGGTCCAAAGCATTTAACATGTGTTGATATGTTTATGAGAAATGTGAAATGTGTCATAAACTCAACTGTCCACTGGAAACAAATATAATGGGCGATAAAATTGGCAAATGCTTTTTGTAAGCCTGCATCTTGAGGAAAAAGAGAGTTGAATGTCATGAGAGAATGTTACCAAAGTCTCGTAGGCAACAGATGTTTTGAATGCTATCCAGTTTAGGGGCAATAACACCACACGCTTGCCTTTATTTTTGAAATTATTTTATTGAAGGCTTGTGGAAATGTAGGCTGTATAAACACACACACACAGAGACACATAAAAAGACATGGGAAAGGCATAGCCAGTCCCATTGTGGGGAGGACCTAAGTTCTATATATGAGGGGACTTCAAAAAGTTTGTTAAAAGGGAAATTGAAAGTTTATTTTGGGGCAATTAAAAAAAATCCATGGATTTTTTAATATGCATTTTTTCACACTTTTGGAAGACCCTTTGTACATGCAAAGACCTGGTGCTTCTTAGTCTTTATTGTACCAATGAGGGGTAAATGTTTGGCACAGCGGGTTAGTCTTGCGATGCCCACATCCCCTATCTGAGTGCCTAGGTTGAGTTCAAGTTCCTATGATGATGACTCAGTTTCCTGCTAATGTGCATCTTGGGAGGCAGCAAGTGTCAGCTTAGGTACCTGGTCCTGCTGTCCGTATGAGAGGCTTAGACTGAGTTCTTAGCTCCTGGTTTTGTCCTGACCCCAAGCTATCATGGGCATTTAAGGCGTGAACTAAGGGATGAAGGATTCTTTTTCTGTGTCTCTGTCTTTGCCTTTCAAATAAAATGAGAAAAAAATACTGGTTTTATATGTGAAGGAGTCACGTGGGGACCTTACTCAAAGGCAGATTCTGATCTGAGTGGGAACTGGGAGTCACATGTGTGAGGCATTCTAGGCGCTGCTGCTGCAGGTACATGAATGTGAATGGCAATTGCATCTACCATAGGACAGACAAGGTGCTTGGGAGAGAGAATGGTGCCCGCATGCCTGTCACGTCATGGAAACAGTACTGGTCCATGGGAACACCAATGGATCAACTCCCAGATCTTAAGGAGCTGCCCACCTGGGAAGAGAGAGATATCTAGGGAAGAATTAAAATTGAGGCTTGAGAAGTTGTAGGATTATGGTATATTAACTATGAGTGAGCTGGGGCTTTGGGTTCTTGTTCAACACCTACCTAGGATGTGTTGTGGGTAAGCAAAGGGCTGAGACTCAGGAACTCTGGCTGCAAAACAATAATGTACATGGTACCCATTACATGAAATTCTTCTGTGACTTCAGTAAAAGTACGGCATAGAGGGAAAGCGCGGGCTTTTTGGTGTAGCAGGTTAAATTGCCACGTGGTAATCCACATGACATATCAGAGAACTCGTTTGAATTCTGGCTGCTCTGTTTCTAATCCAGCTCCCTAGGAGGCAGTAGACAATAGCCTAGTGATTGGATTTCTGCCATCCATGCAGGAGGGTCAGATAGAGTTCCTGGCTCCTGACTTCGATCTGGGCCAGCTCTGTGTTGCTAGCATTTTGAGAGTGAACCAGCAGAATATGGAAAACCTTTCTCTCTCTCTCTACCTTTCAATTAAATGAAAAGTAACTTTTTAAAATTTTCATAATAGGAAATACTGCCTAGTGTATAGGAAGTGCTCGTTGATTAACCACACATATTGTGCAAGTGCCACTGTGTGTGTAGGAAAAGTTGATCGAGTTCTCATTTAAAATGCTAGGGTACCAATCAGAGATGAAAATTTGGGATTGTATTAGTAAGTGTGAAAAAGGAAAGAAATGATATCTGTTCGGACGGCATTGAGAAAGAGATATGTTAATAGCACATCGCACATCCCATGACATCCTGACTGGATAGCATGGGTGATGGGTTGATTTAGGATTCTCTTTGTTCCTGACCCTATGTGACTGCGGGATAATCCTTTAACCTCAGCTTTCTCCTAATAAAGAGGGAGCAGTAACAATCGTCGTATTCAAAGTTGATGAGGATTTTTAGTGTCCCCAGCGCTGGCTTGGATTCTTGGCTCTGTCACTTATTAGCTTGTATGACATTGAACATTCTTTCTGAATGCTACCTTAACGAGAAAAACATAGCTAACACTCCACAAAGTGAGAGGCACATGTAAAGTGCACAAAATTGCCATTGCTTTCAACAGTGTAAGGCATGTGACCTCATGATGACGATTATACATTGGGATAACTGGGCTCTTGTTTCATACACATTGAAGTGTTGTTTCCGAGGCCGCGGCTGTAAGGCATGAATGTCGATTCCATCCCTCCCCTCTTTCATGTGCTTTTCAAAGTGGCGTTAGGAAAGCGCAGTGGAAGTGAGAGGTCAGTCTCTGGTGACATATCATTCGCCCAGCACTTTATTGATGTCTTATATAGGCCACTGCTCCGGAATCTCTGAATTTTGAAATGCTCGTGATTTCCATGATCTAAAAAAAAAAATACTTTAGGTGACCAGAAGAATCTTTAAAATTACTAGCTCACAAGGCAAAGATAAGTGCGCAGGTGTCAGTCTGTGTTAGAAAGTGCTCTGTAGGGTCTGGGCCCCTGGTCAATGGTGCTGTGCAGAGGAAGGCAGGGGCCTATGAAGGGTCCCAGGTGAGCTGCAGGAGCCAGCCTTTCCTGCTAGCAGCTGCAGCTTGGCCCGATATGGGTCTTAACCAATATCCCCATTGCCAGAGATTGCATAAGCAAATGCACCTCTCCCATCCTCCACCCAAGGAAAATGTTGGGATGGGGGACTGGGAAATTTCACAACTATCTCTTGTTTTATTCCTTCCCCAAACTCATTAGTTTCCTTTTTTTCCCCCTTCTGCCCTAATCCATCTCCTTGACAAGATTATTGTGAAGAAGGAGTTAATGAGTACACAGTTTTATTTTCCTTGGAAGAGAGAGAGAGAGAGAGAAGAGGAAGAAAGAAGACAGGCTCCAAACAGGGCTGTCATCACCCACCCTGCAGGTCTTCAGGGGTTTTTTAGATAATTATTAACCCTTTGCAGCATTACTGGAGAAGAAACCTTTATGCTGAAGGAACCCATTAAGATGTTGCATCTCTACCATATACAAGGTTACTTCCAAAAGCTCATGGAAAAAAATTAAATTCTGATATGAGTTTATTTTGATAAAGAACAAAAACAGGTTTTGAAATCCTTGTATAGTTTTTTTTTTTCATTTTGTGGCATTTCCCAGCAACTCTTTGAAGACCCCTCCTTTGCATGGATTTAAAATTTTTTCACATCACAGTAAACTCATCATACCACTTCTATGCAGTTTTTGAAATATGTTTACATTTTGGATTCCTTGGTTCTCAAATTAAAATTTAGTAACATTTTAAAAATCATGGTAGCCTAGAAGCTAAAGTCCTTGCCTAGGATGCACCGGGATCCCATAGGGGTGCAGATTCTAACACTGGTGGCCCTGCTTCCATCCAGCTTCCTGCTTGTGGCCTGGGAAGGCAGTAGAGGGTGGCCCAAAGCCTTGGGACCCTGCACCCATGTGGGAGACTTAGAAGCGGCTCTTGGCTCCTGGCCTCGGATCAGCGCAGCTCTGGCTGTTGTGGCCACTTGGAGGGTGAATCAGTGGATGGAAGATCTTCCTCTCTGTCTCTCCTCCTCCTCTCTGTATATCTGACTTTCCAATTAAAAAAATAAATCTTAAGAAAAAGAAAAAAATCAATCTTAGGAAGTTACCCCCAAATCTGTGTCTGTTATCAAAATGGATCTTTCCTAAGTTCTTAGCGCCTAGCTCAGAAGGCTCCATTATCTCTGTTTACCACTTGAGAAAGCTGAGACTTAAAGAAAGGGGATGAGTGGCCAAAGGTTTCATGGCAGTAACGGCTGGCAGGAACCCAGGCCTTCAGAAGTCAGAAGGCTGCCTTGGAGATCCTTCAATGTACTGAACATCACGTGCTATTGTGTCTGAAACTAAGAAACCACTGCTGAATGTCAGCACTCCTTAAACCCGGCAATGATCACCCCCTAAAACGGCAGCATACCCCCTAAAAATCTCAGTCTCCTGAAAGTTGTGTTTTAAAAGAACAGTTTTTGTGATTAACCTGCTCTCTTGTTATTTTGTCATTTGTGTCTCTGCAATTCTTGTAACTTCAAGGTAGTTAGGTGATGGGTTCCTCTCTCTCTGGGTTTGGGATGATTAACTAGGAGGGCTTCTGCGTGGAAGAGAGACTTGCCATGAGTCAGAGGATTTGAATCACTGTTGGCCTGAGGTTTAGGTCTCTGCTTGATGAAAATGAACCAGAAAACCCACCCTCCCTTGGATGAATCTCTTAAAGGATACTGTTTTAAATAATGAACATGGCACCAGAGGAAAATGAGGTCCCAGAGCATGTACTCCAGATTGCTGTTCTGTGCCAACTGGACCAAGACTTGCTCTTTGATAAGCCGGATGTAATTTCTCTGAGAATCTCCCTGCTGCTACTGGGATCTCTGCAATCTTGGCTTGTGGCCACAGATGAAATCTCCCCGGGGCTAGATCTCCCTGCACATCAGGCCCACACTCTCCCTGCAGTCACGGGCAGGTTGCTCGTATGTGGGCAAACTTCCATACATGGTATGGGGAGCAGACATGACTTCATGCTTTTGCTATAGACGAGAGGAGTTGCCAAGGCTCAGGCACCCCATTCCCCCCAAAGTATTTCTCAGCTCTGGAATCCTTCTCTCTGGCTGGGGAGGGGATCCCAGGCCACAGGGGAAATTTCTGCTTGTGGGCACCCCTTTTGCCTTGCGGATTTGCAAAACCTGTCTTCCAGAACCCAGGAATCCCCAAAGAACATCTCACAGGTACAACCACAAGCCTTTGAAAACCATGTTACAGCCAACACATGAAAGATAATTTAGGGTCAGCTGTTGAAGAGGTGCAACCAGTGCAGTGTATTTTGGATAAATACGCAGTGCATAGGTAGAATGCAGCATGATTTTCTGGTTAAAGGAAATATTCATGGACATTTTGTATTATTCTTTTGTGCTCTTTGGTTTTGGGAAAACTTAAACACGGATGTAAAGAACTTTACAACTTTGAAAACTTTTAAATTTCATTCTCTTTGTTTTTGATTATTTTATCACAAGGCATGAAAGAAGGGACATATTTGTTTATGTGCAGATGGAAGGTGTATACTTCCATAGATTACAAATAAAGCATAAAAGCCGAGTGAAACCTTGGTAGAATGGGTCAGGTGTAGCATTTTTTTTTTCTGATGATATTTCTTGGGAATCATATTTGGATTGATTTTACACATGTATTTGAGCAGTGCCCTGGGCATCACTGCTGAAAATCATGTAAAAAAATGATAAGGAAAGGGCCTGCCGCCGTGGCCTAGCGGCTAAAGTCCTCGCCTTGAACACCCCGGGATCCCATATGGGCGCCGGTTCTAATCCCGGCTGCCCCACTTCCCATCCAGCTCCCTGCTTGTGGCCTGGGAAAGCAGTTGAGGATGGTCCAAAGCCTTGAGACCCTGCGCCCGCGTGGGAGACCTGGAAGAGGTTCCTGGTTCCCGGTTCCCGGTTCCCGGCTTCGGATCGGCGCAGAACCAGCCATTGCGGTCACTTGGAGGGTGAATCATCGGACGGAAGATCTTCCAATCTGTCTCTCCTCCTCTCTGTATATCTCACTTTGTAATAAAAAAAAAAAAAATCTTAAAAAAATGATAAGGAAAAACCAGGCACTTTTATCCGATGACACAGTAAACCAGGAGAGAGGAAAAGAGATAGAAACAAGGCAAATGAGAATTCACTGACTCCCAAGCCCGCCCCACCCAGTTAAAGAAAAGAGGCGATTCTCCAGCTGAGGAAATATTGAGCCCATTTGGTGCAGCTTGATTAAAGCTAAGTCCTGTGGACTTTATCAGCCATGGAAGAGAACCCTTTTTTAAAAGTAGGGCTTTTTAAAAAATGTAGTTCATTTCTTTTGCTTCTCTCCCACCCCCTTCATTTCCATAAAACAAGTCAGAGGTAACGTGCTGGAGCAAACGTTTTTCAGCACACTTGCATCGCTTCAAGTTCCTGACCACGTGTGCAGTTATGCCACAAACTTGCACATTCTTGGGAAGGGATATGAGACACCGCAAACCAAAACGCCCAGAGGGGCAGCTATATGTTACAGCACTAATATTCCCGGTTTGTCACTCTGTGTGTGCGCGTGTTTGTGTGTCTGTCTGCCTCTCCGCTTCCAGGCACCGTTGTTACACGTGGCTACTACCTTCTGACCTGTAGGAGCCAAAGTTAGAAGCTTTGTAACGATTATTTCTCTTTTTATTCTCTTAGAAGTACTGTGTGGCTCCTTAGAAACTGGACTTGGGCTCTGATTTTTGAAAACGCAAACCAGCAGCAACAACAAAAAACAAGCCCTTTATCGAAAGCTGGAATGCTTCCAGAGGTATCTTTAAACTAGCTAGGCAAGGCGCCCGCGGGCGGGGAGGGGGTGCACCTGTGAGACTTGGTTACTGCAGGAGCCGTTCATTTTGGCAGTCAAGGATAAATACGGAGCGGGAAGGAACTTCACACTATGCAAGGAGCAAGGGAGCCACCCCAAAAGAAGTGTTTCAGTCAGGAGGAAATGTGGGAAATCTGCATTGTTTCTCTGCTCCTGAAAGGCACCTGAAGAATGGGTGTGGGTTTACTTTAAACTCGAGGTCCGGGTTGCAGTTTGAGGAAGATGGGAGAAAACTTTGTGGCAGACAGTCCCAAAGCAGGGGCGTAACCCTCCTAACCAACTTTCTCTCCCACCCAGAGTATTATATGGATGCCTCGCCTCCTTAGAGCGCCTCCCCAGTCCCACCGAGAACCGCTACGTCTCCTTTAAGACGCAGGGGCCGTCCCTTCCTTTCCCCCCTCCCAGTCCACCACTCTTCACACCTAGGGTGGGAAAAGAGAATGGGGGCGGGGCGGCGGGCGGGGCGGGCGGGGCGGCGGGCGAGGCGGGAGGGGCGGGGTCGTGGTGATCGCCCCAATGGGCTCTGAGGATGCCTCCCGTGGACCCCGGCAGCCAATTCGCGGCGGGCTGGGGGGCGTGGCGAGGCGCTGTTGCAAAGCATCCAACGTGGGCCAGCGGGCGGCCGCTGGGCGCGCGGCCGAGGGGTGTGTGAGGGCGAGCGGCCGGAGGCGGGGCCTGGGAGATCCAGCCGGGCTGGGCCGCGGGGCGACTCGGGCCGAGCGGCTGATTGTTCGTCCGCGAGGTCGGCGGGACTGTGCGCAGAGGAGCGGTGCTGCGCCCGAGAGTGAGAGCGCGCGCGCTTCGCCGGCCGCCGTGGGACAGCAAGACGCACGGGGCTCTCGGAACGCAGGCTTGGCCGCGCTGTCCAGCCCGGCGTCTCACAGCTTCGTGCCCGGAACCGCGAAGAAGATGCCTGCCGGCTCCGAGCTCCGGCTGCGAGGCTGAGCGCCTGCCTTCCAGCGGCGGCGGGCAGCGGCGCTTGGCGTGCGCGGGGCGCCCCGGAGCCACCCCAGAACGCGGCAGGAGGACACGGAGCGGCGGCCGAGCACCCATTGCCCGCACCTATAGAGGTGGTTTGGGAGAGAGAGCTGCAGGCGGGTCGGCCCGGATGGGCGCTGGGTTCGCGGCCCCCGCCGGGCGCTGCCGAGCGGCCCGGACACCGGGGGCCCGCTGAGCGCTGAAGCCGCGTCTGCGGAGAGAACGTGTGCGGGCGGCCATGCCCCGGCTCGGAGCCTAGTGCCGAGTGGAGCCTCCTCCGGGCTGTCCGCGCCTGCACCCGCTCGGGACCTCGCAGTCCCCGCGCCCGTGGTTCGCTACGCGCTCCAGACAAGATGGCGCGGCCGGTCCGGGGAGCGCTCGGGGCCCCGCGTCGCTCGCCTTGCCTTCTCCTCCTGTGGCGGCTGCTGCTGCTGCTGGAACCCGCGACCGCCACGGCCGACCCGCGCGCACCCTGTGCGGCCGCCTGCACTTGCACTGGGGACTCGCTGGACTGCGGCGGGCGCGGGCTGGCGGCGCTTCCCGGGGACCTGCCCTCCTGGACGCGGAGCCTGTGAGTACCACCTGTGCCGACCTTCTTGCGCCCCGGGACGCTGTCATTTGGGGGCTAGGGCGGCAGGGGTTGCAGCTTGGGTTCTGTGTGTGGAGTTGTGTGGGTTGGAAGATTTAGCATGGAGGTGCAGGGGAGAAATGAGTACGCCTCCGGGAGTGTCGAGTCGAACCAGCATGGGTCGTGCAGGTCGTGAAGGTTTGAAGATGAGTGAGTGTACCTCATGGGAGGGCCAGGAGGTTGAACGAGTGGGGTTTCCCGGGTTGAACGATTAAGGGTCGAGGTGGTTTGGGGGTGCGCGAGCGCGACAGGTGAAGGTCTGCAGGTGTGTGGGCGCGCGTCCCTGAGCGTGATATGGGGTCAGAGAGGGAGAAGCCGGGGAGGCGAGTTTGCGCGTGGGTGACCGTGGAACTTTGGTTGTGAGGCAGACTGTGAGAACGTGTGCATGTGGTGGTAGTGTTTTGGGATGCGTTTCTTGTTTGCTGTCTCGTGAGCTGTCTATGGTGTTTGGGCACCTTGGTTTCCCAGTGGGCAGTGAGTGAAGGTAGCTTGCGAACCTCCTGGAGTGAGAGTGTGTGCAGCCCCTTTGGCGGCCCGCCGTGGCTCTGGATGGAGCGGGAAGACTGCTTTCCTCAGCGAGCACTCCAAATCAGGGGGCTCGAAGAGTTCTCGGAAGGTGCGTGAGCGCTGTGGGAGAGTTTCTTTTTCCGCCTAGTTGGCATTATAGGGAACTGCGCTGCAGACCCTTCCTGTTGGTTCTGTTCCTTAGGGCCCCATTGGGCTTGGCGAACCGGGAGAGGTGGGTCCCCTCACTCATGAGAGCATCTTTCCTTCGGTAAAGGGTGTAAATGGTTTTGGAGTGGTGCTGCTTCAGGCCAGGGGCCGGACCGATGTAGCCGAGTTGGCTGGACCTCAAGTAGGGTCTTTTAAGTGCTGTCAGGATTTTCGTCTGTCGGGAGTGAGGGGTGGGGTGTGTGTGTGTGTGTGTGTGTGTGTGAGAGAGAGAGAGAGAGAGAGAGAGAGAGAGAGAGAGAGAGAGAGAAAGAGAGAGAGAGAGAGAGAGAGAGTCACAGAGTGAGACCAGAAAAAAATGGACTTACGTGAATATGGTAGAAGGGAAGAGCCGCTTTCTACTTCTTGACAATCTACCTGGTCCAGGAGGCAAAATCCTGTCTAGCCGTCAGTAATTAAGTATCTCTGGAGAACTGTTGGAACCTTCCAGAAAAGGCCCAGCTGGTCTAGTCTGCGTTTCAGTTGAGTGACTGAACCTTTTTTTGCTAGAGTTGAGAAGAGGTAACAGCAGTGACCTGGGGTGAGACACTGTTAGAGAAAGCTGGTGACTGGTGCGTTTTGGCCAACACTTTTGGCTTGTTGGAGCTGCGCGGGCGGGGTGCTTCTCTTGCTGCGGCAAGGACAAGTTAAAAAGTTAAGTCTCTTCCGTTCCTGCGCTGGTCTCTAACTTGCCCAAGAGAAACCCTGTTTCCCAGCTTAGAGCTGCGGGGGCTCCGAGGAGGCTGGCCAGGACGGTTTCCGCCACTTAGGGTTCTCCTTGGTGTCTGCTACTTTGGCAGAATTCACCTAGGGACCTGTGTCATAGGGTGGGTTTTAAAACAGGCCAGGGCTGTTGAAGGGCTAGCTTTATCGCTGTTTGGGGTGTTGTGGTTTTTCCTTAAGACAGTTTGCCCCCTCCCGGCTCCCTCCGCCCTGCCCCACATAGAATCACGTGGAAGGAATCAGAAGAAACGTTGCAGGGTTCACCAGTTGTGGGAGTGAAGGTGTCTGTGGGGTCGTGGGGAAGGTGCTGAATTCCAGAGTCCTAGCTTTTGGAGATGGCAGAGTGTCCTTTTATTTACCCCACCCCCCCTTTTTTGTGTGGTCACACGACCCAATTTGTGTTGCTTTGTGTCCTGGGAGCCAAACACACTGGTTGTGTTTTAGGCTTTCTGTTGCCTGGAGATAACGTTTCACTGGGCTTAAATACCTTTAAAATTGAAGTCTTGTCTGTTTTACACGTGTGATCATCTGTAAATACCTAACTAGGTATTTTGAGCTTCAGAAGACTTGATTATACTAATTATGGTGTTAACTGATTAGATTTTAAGATGTGGTTTCTGGTTAGTATGTAAAGACACTATACGTAGGAAATTGGTGTCCTTCGAAAAATACTTGTGATGTTATTTTATTTTTGAGTAAAGAAAATCAAGCATTTTTCCCCCTACTGTTAAGATTTCTGAAATAAACCATTAGTCTTATTTTTAAATCCCCCTAAGGTTATCTGTGATTTACATTTGTGGCTATTATGCAACAAGATCTGCCAGGAGAAAATCTTAGAATATAATGTAAGAAAAAAACTTGTTCTTTCACCAAGTTTACACCCTGTAAGTACATTGTTTCTAGAGAATGTATAGATCTTCTTTATAAGCCCATGAACTGGGTTTACTGCAGCTAGTTCAAACAATTTCAAGCTGAGGGTTAGAGATAGCAGGGGACCCATAGCTTTATGGATTTTTTTTTTAAGCTTTTGTAAACAGCACATCTAAGTTTGGAGTTGCTCTTAGGCCTGATATAAGGAAAGTAAAACATTTAAATAGTGTAAATACAATGTAAAAAGAAGAAAAGGGATGGCGCCAGTACAGGTGAAAGTGGTTCATTCCTGGGCCTTCAAGATGATCTACTCAACACAGTAACTTATAATTGTAGCAGTTGAGCCGTAGCTGAACGTCCCATCCAATTACGTAGGTGAGACTCGCGTAGTCCAACCAACACATTCGTAAATAGCACCAAGTACTGCCAAGTCTTATTCCAACTTCCCAGAACCTTAGAAGAAGTTGTACTTCCTAGAACTGAGATGTTTGCTTTCTTTGAAATTATTTTTTTGAGAGCATGTCTTCAGAATCTGTTTCAGAATTACTGCATAACTTCTTTCAAGGCTCACCTGTGGGATAAATTTGAGTCACAAAATGTTGTTAGCTGAAAGTCTTGAGAGCTTCTGAATGGCCTGTCGGGTTGTGATTGAAGAGGCAGGCAAACCCGCTGACTCTTTGCTACTTACATTCAAAGGCAAGGTTGTTCACAAGAGGACCCCGGATGTAGGGTCTCTGGGATGTGTCTGTGATTGCAGGTCCGGTGGCTTAACTCTGCCCTAGCTGGCTTCGGGTTGGGGTTTCATTATAGAATAAACAGTGACCTCTTGACCACTGTTGTGGTGAAGCCAAGAGGACCTTTGTCTTTCAAATTTTACAGCAGTGCTCCAAGGCCCAGGGGTTCTGGGTGTTGTGAATTAAGGGGTCCAAAAGCACTTCCCATCCTGTTTATGCAAATTAAAATTGAAGTGCAGGCTACCAAATTGGTCCAGAACCTAAGCTGAGATTTTTTTTTTTTAAACCAAATATACCAATTGTTATCTGGAACATCCTTCCCACTCATCGGGCCTTGGCGGGGTGGGGGATGGGACTGCAAAAAGGTGCAGAAAGGTGTGAGGGAGCATTTGAAACTCAGAGTAATACAGGGAAACAGTCTGAAGTGCATCTGTGCTATCCCAAGTTCTTGGGAAATTGAGTTCAGGAGTGCTTGGCAACAAGTGTTGGATGGCTGGTGTTAGCATCTCTTGCTGGTGGAAAACATGTCTGTTGCTGGCTCTTTTTTTTTTTTTTTTTTTTTTTTTTTTTTCTGTAGAGGGTTCTGGCAAATATTCTTGATTGCCTTGAGAGAAAAGCACACTCCCTAAGTCCTGCTCCTATGCAATTATGACCATGAAATCTTAAGTTTTGAGTGTGGCATGATCGGGAAGTGTCCAAATAACCCTCGGGGCCCAGTATGAGCTCTGTACTGGCAGTGTCCCTATTGCCGCGATCGCCGCCTTTTTTTTTTTTTTTTGGAAATGAAGTGTGCTCATCTTTTTCCATAATGACACAGGGTGACTGGATTTCTCCAAAGTGAGGTTTTCCGTGGGTGCGTGTGTCGTATCAGGTCCTTGGGAACACCTCACAAAGGGTGAAGGAAACGGTGCGTACTGAGAGAGGGCTGCTTGGGGACCTCCCAGTGTCGCCCCCTCCCTCCAGGGTTCATTACTTTGCTTGGGTTCCTGGGCACTTCGCGAGCTCATCGCGAAGGCCTCTGGCTGACCTTTCTCTCACTTAGACGCTGAACTCACAAAGAAAGGGCCTCTCCCTCATTCTGCAGAGGTGTCTCCTTGGTGCCAAGCCTTTTCAGCATCCTCTCAGGATGGACAGGAATGTGGGAGCAAGCGCTGTCGTTTTGTTGTGACTGAATAATGCACCTGGCCCAGAATCTTGCACCTGCTAACGCCCTGAAGGTCTGTGCAATGGGAAGGCAGCTTAGAGGTTGTTGAAAATAGCCTATAGTTATTTTGAAATGACATTCCCAGGAGAGAGAAATCAAGAAAAGGAATGCATTGACTTTAAAGTTGCTGTAAGCAATAAAGGATGTTGGTTGTAGCAGGGTCTTTTTTTTTTTCCTTTTCCTTATGTTTTTAAAAACATGAAAGACATTCTTGTGACTTACCCAATAGTCGGAGGAACTTTAGGTTTCACGGGCTAGCCTAACTTTCAGCTTCTTTTGAAAGAGCACAGTAGACCTTCCCCCTCCTCAGTGGCTGCAATTTGAAACCCTGGGGGGTCTTTAAAAAGCCATCAGGACTCTGGGCTGTGTTAACATTCAGGGCTGTATTACAATGGATGCAGTTTCCTAGGCTGAAGGCATTGTCTAGAGGCAGGATTCAGCAGGAGTAAAGGAAAAATTCCCAGGCAGAGGAGTGAAAGTATCTGAAACCCTCCTGTGATCACACTGGCATGTGGGACATTCGGGGGCTGTAGGCCATGTTTCTTCAAGACTTCAGCGTGACTTTGTGCCAAGAGGTCCAGTGCATTTTCTTCCTGGCCTCGGTTCTTGGGTATCATGGCTGTGGTCTTCTGTTTCAAGGTAAATTACAGGAATCAGAGAAAATAATGCAAATTTTTTCTTGTCTCCTCTGCAAAAAAGTAGTGCTTTTTTGAAGCCCAGTGTTAAATTGTTTTTTAATAGTCTACACTTTGAAATAGGCTTTGCTTTTTATGCCCAAAGAATTTTATGTTAGAGTGTAGCAGTCCAGACTGACCACCTGATTGAGCTGAGACGTCTTCTGCTGTAGAACTTGATACATGGCCGCTGTCATCATTGCAGGGAAAAATGAAAATAGTAGTTTTGTTGTCTGTTTGGTAATTGCTAACTCGTGTCCCTTTTTTGTGAACTTTTTGTTATCTGCTTTGTATGTTTCTATTCTGTTGTTTAATGCTCTGTCTGTGATTTTATGCAAGCACGCCATTCGTAGTCATCTGAAACAGAAGCTACACACTTTATCTACTTATAAAAGTCATTTTATAAGGAAACAGCTGTCTCCATTTTCCTTGTCTCCCCCCCCACCCCCCACATTTTGTTCTTTGTCTCTGCTTAGCAGGTATTTGTCAGCCAGTTATCCCCTGGTCTCCATTTGGGTTACGATTTGGGGGAAGGAGACATGCACTTGTCCCTGGTGGTCACATCTAGCCCACCCCCTGCTCTAGTGAGGCGAGTTGTGAAGAAGAGGTTGAAAGTTGATTCTAGGGTCTTCTCTGAGCTACATGTGTGGTTTTGGGCAGATTTCTTACTTTCCTTTTTTTTTTTTTTTTTTTTTTTAAAGATTTATTTATTGGAAAGTCAGATATACAGAGAGGAGGAGAGACAGAGAGGAAGATCTTCCATCTGCTGATTTCACTCCCCAAGTGACCACAACAACTGGAGCTGCGCCGATCCAAAGCCAGGAGCCAGGAACCTCCTCCAGGTCTCCCATGGGGGTGCAGGGTCCCAAGGCTTTGGACCATCCTTGATTACTTTCTCAGGCCTCAAGCAGGGAGCTGGATGGCAAGTGGGGCTGCTGGGACACAAACTGGCGCCCTAATGGGATCCTGGCACATGCAATGTGCAAGGATGGATCTTAGCCACTAGGCTACTGTGCGGGTCCACTTACTTTTTTTTTTTTTTTTTTGTAATTATTTGAAAGGCAGAGTTAGAGGAGGAGAAAGAAAGATATTTCCCTCTACTGGTTCTCTACCCTACCCCATGGATACAACAGCTGGAGCTGGGCCAGACTGAAGCCAGGAGCCTAGAATTTCATCTGGATCTTGCACAGGGATAGCAGTGGCCCAGGCACTTGGACCATCTGCTGCTGCTTTCCCAAACACCTTGGCAGGGAGCTGGAATGAAAATGGAGCAACCAGGACTCAAAACAACAGACAAATAGGGTGCTAGTTTCAAAGGTGGTGGCTTAAACCCACTGTTAAGAACACTGGCACCCAGCAGAGGATGCCCAGTGCCTTGTCAGAGTGTGGAAAACAAAACAGAGAGGACCACTCTCCTGGCAAGCTTTAGAACGCATTCCTGGGCCTGTGGATGTACTGAGGTGGATTTGGTCAGCCAATAGACCTTGGAAAGATTTTCTCAACCCTCGTGCAACAAAGCTAGCCATGTCTCAGAAGTATCAGAACCACTCAAGTAACACCCTTGGAACACTCTTCCCCCACACCAGTCATCAAATGACTGTCCCCCATCCCTGGGTGCTGATGTTTGACAACACAGGAGGGGAAAAAAATTGAAACATTTGTCCCCTCTACATTCCTCTATACCTTGACCTTCCCCACCTTAATCAGAGACCCACATGGGCTTGCATCCCTCTCAACTATGTAAACAATGTTAAAAATATTTTAAAAAGAAAAAATAATACTGGCACCTTGCCTCTTTCTAAAAAGGAGATTTTGCTTGGCATTGGAGGATGCCTGTGCTCTGTCTCCCAGTGTGAGTCTGCTGTCCTGATTGTGGATCACGTTTTGAATGTTAAGACCTCCCCTCCATAGCTGAATACTTTGCATCCTCTGTGGTGGCCGCCTGCTTGTTTTTTTTTTTTTTTTTTTTTTTTTTAATTATTTATTATTTAACTTCAGTAATTACATTGTATTATGTGACACAGTTACATAGATACTTAGGCCGCCTGCTTGTTGACAAAAGTGTTTCTGGGTAGTGTTCAGCTTTCTGACCCAAAGGAGTATGATATGCAGGGCTCACAACCCAAGCAGTTTTCTCCGATAAGCTTTTGTTGATAAATATGAAGTGCAACAAGTGAAATCTCACGGGCCTTTGCAAGTCTCAGAAGGTGGGAATCTGTGATCAGTTGCATCACATTATACAATTAGCAAACAGTATTGAGGTAGTTTGTAAATCCCTTCCAGTTGTACAGATGCTTCAATCTAGTTAGCATTATTCTTTTGGGAGGTAGGATGTGGGATGTGGCAAGGAGGCAGGGAAGTGAGAGACTATTAAACTAATCATTTTACCCTATTATTTCCCAGGGTTTCATTGAAATTGAGCCCAACTGAGATGCATGTAGCCCCCACAGTCAATCACTTGGAAAAATACAGGTGCGCTCTTACAAACGGGGTCAGGTTACAGATTTTGGAGCCGGCTGCATCCTCACCGTGTCCACTTCTTTTCGTAAAGACTTGGTGGAGGAGGGGAGGAACAATTGTTGAGTTGTAGGCAGAGAACCCTTCTCATTTATTTGGGTCTGTTTACAGTCCAGTGGTAACTTTGTAGGGGACCCAGGGATGTGAACACCGGGCCATTTGAGAAATCTGGCACGGATACCTCCTCCAAAGCCGTTGACCGTTTGCTGTTGCTCATTGTGCACCTGTGCCTGAGTCCCTTGCCCCGTGAATGGCGGTGATTCACAGCCTTACCCACATGAACGGCCACGATTGTTTGCGTCTTTATTACTATTTAATCTAGCATAACCGGTAAGGCCCATTGTGCGAACAACCAATCCGTTCATCCCTGCAAGTCCTAATACAGCTTGGTTTTCCTCATGGACCAGGATGCAAGTTCCAATCAGTTGCTGGAATGGTTTGTTTTGGCAAAAATGCAGCATTCAGAAGGTTTCAAGAAAACATGGCCTTTCTTCTCGTGCTTTTGGGTTGATTGTTCTCTCCACTTTCACGGTGCAGAGGCCTCAGATCTTTTATGATCTATAACTTTTTCTTTCTCAAGGTCACCGATTAATAAGAAAATGAATGAAAGAAGTGAGGCTCTTTCCCACAAGCAGAATTGGCTTGGACATTGAGACACAAGGTGGGATAACGATGATCCCCCTTCCCTCCTCTAGCTGTTGTTTTTTTAAAGATTTATTTATTTTATTACAAAGTCAGATATACAGAGAGGAGGAGAAACAGAGAGAAAGATCTTCCATCCAATGAGTCACTCCCCAAGTCACCGCAATGGCCGGTGCTGTGCTGATCCGGAGCCAGGAGCCAGGAACTTTCTCCAGGTCTCCCACGTGGGTACAGGATCCCAAAACATTGGGCCGTCCTCGACTGCTTTCCCAGGCCACAAGCAGGGAGCTGGATGGGAAGTGGAGCTGCTGGGATTAGAACCGGTGCCCGTATGGGATCCCGGCACGTTCAAGGCGAGGATTTCAGCCACTAGGCCACGCTGCCGGGCCCCTAGCTGGGTTTGATAAAACCCCAAAACTGCACAGTGCTATCCTCTAAAACTCCTTTATGCAGCATTTAGCAAATTCTGTTCCCACCTCCACTTCCTGTCCTTTGTTTCTTCCACCCATGTGTAATTTGCTGCTCAAATAATTTACTGCTTATCTTGGCGGGGACATACATTACCCTGATAAACCCTTTCTGCTGGATTTCCTGCTTGACGATGGCCTGTTAGGATGACGAGGACTGAGCACTGTGGTCAAGCTGGGGGATGGATCATCTTGCTCTCTGCAGACCTTGCGATTCTAGCACTCTGAGTTTGGAAGCATTTAATACCTCAAGTATTAGCACTTTGGGCTGGATAACAAGAAGCTATCCTGTTGTTCTGTGTGGTTGGAACTACCCTCTGGGGAAGTCGGCTGCTGCAGATCCAACTTTTTCTTGTGAGATGATCTGAAAGATAAAATATTAAAAAAAAGTCAGTTAACGATTTGATATGCAACTAGGTGCTTAACTCAGTTCTATTGGATTTTTTGCCGTGTTTGCCCCAAGAGCACTTCTTTTCTTTGGAAGTAACTCCCAAGACATACTGTTGCGTCTGCTTGTGGATAAAGTATTCTCTCTCAAGTTAATAGCTTTATTAGGCTCTAATTCACCTGACTTTGATTTGGGTTCTGAAAACATGCTGCTTTTCAGGGAGAGTTTAGTAAGCTATATGTCCACAGAATGTTTATTGGGCACACACTGTGGACTATCCAGTTTATATGTTCTCAAAATCTGAAATTTTATTTTTTCTTTTTGTGGAAGATGCTTAGAACGACCTTTTGTCCTAGGGTCCTTTGTCAGAATGTGTAATTCCTATTGTTCTCCATGGTACTGTTTTTTTTTTTAACCAACCTATTAACTGTTGATTAGTGAACAAACATGACTATGAATAGATCATTTTAAAGTGGTGCTTCGGTTCTTGTTTAATAAAGGGGCAATTAACCATTGGTTATAGTTAAGTTAGAAGTCTGAACTAAGTTACCCAGTGTTTACTTTGCAAGATCTGAACTTCCAGCTGTGGCTACTTGTGGCTGCCTTAAATAGTGTTTAGAGGCACCATGTAAGAAAATCTTCACAAAGGCAAGAAACTAGGCTATTGGTGGGTTGAGATGGAAGGGGCTCTTTTTTTTTCTTAAGATTTGTTTTTTATTTGAAAGACAGAGTTATCGACAGTGAAGTCTTCCATCCCCTGGTGCACTCCCAAATGGCCACATTGGTTAGGCTGGGCCATGCCAAAACCGGGAGGCTGGCAGTCCATCCAGGTTCATGTGGGTGGCAGGGGCCCTTGTACTTGGACCATCGGCTGCTTTCCCAGGTGCATTTACAGGGAGCTGGATTGGAAGGTGGAGAAGCTGGGACTCAAGCTGGCATCACCCATGCGGTATGTCAGGGATGGTGGTGGTCATTTAACTCTGCCATAGTGGCAGCCCCTTGGGGGGCTCGTTCGGACAGATTTTGTGCAGGTTGCGGCTTAATGAGAGAGCTGAGGGTTTAAAGAGATGTCCAGCATGGTCAGTTTAAATTTGTGGATCTGTTAAGCTTCGTTAAATCTCTGTGCATGTTTGCTTACATACCATCAACAGCAGGTCCTCTTCAGAAATGCAGAAGTGTTCTTCAGAGGGTTTAAGGAAAAAATTAAGGGGGCGATTCCCCCCCCAAAAAAACCCAAAAAAGCTCTTACAACTGAGAGAATCTGACTATGAATTTAAGTTCTGTGTTATACGTTTGCAGAACTTGGTTCTTGCTTGCAGCAGATTTTAGCAGGGTAATACTGTGATCTGCTGTCATGCATCTTTTTCATTTTTTGAAATTTAATTTTTAAAATTGTTTTTATGTGTTGTGATTTCCTCACTCCACCTGGTCTGGTGTGAGTTTCTGGCACACAAGCTCCCAGTGCTTGCAAAACTTTATAAACAGCCAGAAGAGCTCATTGCTTCCAGGAAGTGGATTGTTGATGCAACCAAGTGATAGATGCAGGAGCTGCAGCTTGAGGGATCCAGAAAGCAGATGGAACCGCTGCGGAGCTCCACGGGTCTGCCTCCCCCACACTCTTCCGTTTGCTCAGCCTTTACATCCAGTTAGTCCTGTTGGCCACAGGCATTTTGGTCTGAGAGCTGTGTGCTTTAAGCAAAAGAAGAATCAAACTCTTGAATGTAGATTTTTGATTCTTTCACAAGAGTTCATTTGAAACAGTGCTTAAAATGGTTAAATTCTATCAAGTCCCTAACTGTCCTAAAATAAAGGCTGGCTGATGTTAGATAGTTCCTTGGGGGGCAGGATGGAGTCCAGGAAACTTGTTTGTATTTGGAATCTTTTAGTACTCAGTGCATCCTTCTGGACAGAGAGGATTTCATATTCTGCTCAAGTTTCTTAAAAAGGGGCACTAGTCCAAAGAAGGAAAATACTTTCACCTAGGAAGAAGAAATGGCATTTTCTTACAACCATGAAGGCAGCAATGTGGAGGAATGAGAAAAAGCACCTGATTGGGCCTCGGAAGCCTTGGAGTTGTGTCCCGGCTGTGCCGCTGCCTGGCTCTGTGAGGTGTTAGTCACCTCTGTCTTCCAGAGGGGATGTAACTGTGACTTCTCAGGTGGCTCTTTCATGTGTATGCTTCTACTCTAAGCAAAGCAGAGAACAAACTCCCTGTGTATTGGTTGGTGAGAATTAGCAGATGGGAGACTGGTTTTATGGCATTGCAAGTTAAGCTGCCTTCTGTGACACCAGCTTCTTGTATGGGCTCCAGTTTGCGTTGTGGCTGCTGCACCTCCAATCCAGCTCCCTGCTAATGCAGTGGAAGGTGGCACAAGTGTTTGGACTCTTGCCACCCACATGGGAGATCTGGGTGGAGTTCCAGGCTCCTGGTTTCTGCTTTGCTCAGCTCTGCCACCACTGCAGTCACTTAGAGACTAAACCAGTGGCTATCTCTCTCTCTCTCTCTCTCTCTCTCTCTCTCACTCACTCTCACTCACTCACTCACTCACTAGTTCTACCTTTTAGATAGAATCAATCTCCCCAAAAGAGAACTAAATTAATGTGGGGCTAGGCTACTTTGTTGAAAGCTTTCTTAGCATGTTTGATTTTTTTTTTAAAGATTTATTCATTTTATTACAGCCAGATATACACAGAGGAGGAGAGACAGAGAGGAAGATCTTCCGTCCGATGATTCACTCCCCAAGTGAGCCGCAACAGGCCGATGCGCGCCGATCTGAAGCCAGGAACCTGGAACCTCTTCCGGGTCTCCCACGCGGGTACAGGGTCCCAATGCATTGGGCCTTCCTCAACTGCTTTTCCAGGCCACAAGCAGGGAGCTGAGCCGGGATTAGAACCAGCGCCCATATGGGATCCCGGGGCTTTCAATGCGAGGACCTTAGCTGCTAGGCCACGCCACCGGGCCCAGCGTGTTTGATTTTGATGCTTGTGTGTGAAATGTTCAGCAAATGCAGAAGACTGTCCCCACGGAGCCCATTTGTGGGCCTTTAGATGTTACTGAATTTTCTACAACAAGCTGTGTACTGAGAATTCCTGGTGTAAAGTCTATAGAGTGATGGCATAATGAGTCCGAAATTCAACTTGGGGAAGTTTTATACCATGAAACTTTGTTTCATACACAGCAGTTATGACAAACATTGCATGAAATTATCTCCAGGATGTGTGTACAAGGTGTATATGAAACATGAATTTTGTGGTTGGGTTTGAGTCCTCTCCCCAGAATACCTCATAATGTGTATGTGGATATTCCAGAATCTGAAAATGTCTGAAATGTGAAATCCTGTGAAGCTCAGCCAAATTGCCTTTCCTGTCTGGTCCAAAGAAAATTAAGGAAGAAACCAAATGGAGACTGAAAACTTCATATCTTTGATTTAACTTTGGTAGATCTTAGGTTAAAAAAAGAATGAATTGGGGCCAGCATTGAGGCGTATCAGGTTAAGCCTCCACCTGTTACCCTGGCATCCCATATGGGCCAGTTCAAGTCCCGGCTGCTGCATTTCCAGTCTAGCTAATGTGTCTGAGGAAACAGTGGAAGATGGCTCAGGTGCTTGGGCTCCTGCACCGAAGTGGGAGATGTTGAGGAAGCTGCTGGTTCTTGGCTTCAGCGTGGCGTAGCCACTGGAGTCATTTGGTGAATGTCCCAATACATGAACATCATTCTGTTACTCCTCCTCTCTCTGCTACTCTGCCTTCCAAGTTAAAAAAAAATTATAAAAGGTGAATAAAGGTATTTAACAGACTGTTTATCTATTTACTTATTTGTTTATTTACTGGTTTACTCCTCAGATGGCCACAATTGCCAGGACTAGGAGCCTAAAACTCCCTCTGTGTCTCCCACGTAGATATCACAGGCCAAAGGTTTTGGGCCATTATCTACTGTCCCCCCTTACCCCCCCGCCAGCTAGATTAAAAGCAGAGCAGTTCAAACTTCTGGAAATTGAATTTGAGCTGTGATAGCAGATCCCGGCAGTGCAGGTGCCAGCCTCATTCACAATGCTGGCACGTTTGTTAGGGCAGTGTCTGTCTTGGGTAGGCTTTGTGTAACTAGCTGGGATGAGTCAGATTGTAGGCCATTTTTTTGGTATGGTACCTTAGGAGGCCTGAAACAACTTGGGGTCTGTAGTGATAGGGCAGAAACACAGGCACACATGTCATAAACACACTGTTTTTTTTCTGAGCCAGCTTGTTTCTCTGGCTACCCATAGGGGTTACATGAATTTCCGAGTGGCTTTGCTCGCTTTTATCAGAGAAACCTTTCATGTGTGCCTGTGCAGGTGGCAACTCAGCAGCCCAAAGGCTGTGGGCTTTAGTTTCCTAGTGTCTCAATTTGAGGGAGGCAGTGGCACTAAGTTCATACTACGTTTATCTGTCTAATAAAGTTTTCATTGATTTCTTGGTTAAACACTGCTGTTGAAAAATCTTGGTGCTTGTCTAATTAGTCCCCCATTTTTTACAATTTTTGTGTAAGTTTTTCATTTCGCAACAAATTTTTTTGTAATTTTGTAACAGGTGTTTTTGTTGTAGCTGTGTGTGTGTGTGTTGTAGCTTGTTTAGGGACACAGCTAAAATATAATGAAAATAGAAGCACTCTGAGTTTGGAACTTAAATTCAGCAGCCATTAGGTAGAACTTCAGGAAAGTAGAAATGAGGGAGGTGGAGCAAACAAGTAGACTTTTCTTTTTTCTTTTTGGGGGTGTGGGGTTGGAGTAAGCCTTGTCCCTTTAAGACCCATAGATGACCTTTTCCCATTGTGCTTTCTGAGGTCACAACAAGCCAGATGCTCCTCCCACCCTCCAGGAGCCTCTTATGTCACTGTCAAGCATTCTCTTTGTAATTCACTTGTCCTGGATTTTTTTTTTTTTAATTTAAATCTAGTGTTCCTCTAAAGAATTCTGAGCCCATCTGAGTAATTTTCACATGTTTTCCTTTTTTTTTTTTCTTTTTTTTTCTTCTGTCTCTGACTTGGGAGAGTAATGCAGCCTCACAGTCCTTGGCATCCCTTGCTTGACTTTGCTGGGACTCCCACAGATCAGAACCTGCAGTGGGGTTCTGGGGTTGACCCCTCTTGTGATGGTTCTGACTTGACCCGTGTGCAGGACTGAGCAGAAGTGAGATGAGAATTTAGCCACAGAGCAAGGGTGTTTCCTGTGTGCTGGGGCTTTGAGTTGCCCCCACCACCAGCTGTGAGTATAGGGATGAATTCAGACGCCTCGTTTGGTCATGGGTCCTGTGGCTGTACACGCCTGCAGCGTGAGCGCTGTAGCGGGAGACTTGTCTGATTGTGTGTTGGAACTTTGGGAGAGAACCTTTGACCTGCAGCAGAAACCAGGGACAGTCCTCCTCCTTTCCCCGTTGTCCTTGTTTTCTACTGTGCTTGAGAAGTACTTCAAAGGATCAGATGTGTTGCTGCCGGACACCGTGCAGTGATTGTTGAAAGAATTTGGAAATATAATTGAAAACAAACTTTGTTGAGCCAGGCCCATCCAGGCGAGTTCTTACTTTGAGGGAGAAGGGAATTCCAAGTTTTTCCTCTATTTGGAGCTGATGTCTCAGAACACTTGTTCTGTGAGATGAATCATCTGTGAATTCTACATCTGGGAGTTATATATTGGGAAATGGCATTCTTTTCAAATGTAGAAGAAACACAAAAGCTTAAAGTTACAGTGCAGTTGGAAAATTTTAGTCAGAGTTTTATAAAAAAAAAAAAATGAGCCTCAAGATGAAATTGGCAGAGTGATTGTACGTGAGATTGCGGTACCTAAAATAGACATGTCCATTTATGGAAAGCAAGAGAGTAGGCACACTTCTTTATTGGGGCCCCTGCCCTTTGTTTTGAAACAGATGATTTTTAAAAAAATTAATCCATTTTCACTTTACTTGAAAGGCAGAGAGGTAATCGGACATAGAGCTTCCATCTCCTGGTTTATTCCAGAAATACCCACAGAACTGCCAGGGCTGGGCCAGGCAGAAACCTGGAACCTGGTACCCAACCCAGGTCTCCCATGTGGATGGCAGGAGCCCAAGTCCTTGAGCCTTCTTTGCTGCCTGCCAGGGTAAGCATGAGAGGACAGCTGGATCTGAAGTGGAGTTAGGCGCTCCAGTGAGGGAGGCAGGCATTCCAAGGCGTGGCGTTATCGCTGAGCCAAGCACCCATCTTGATAGTTGAGGGCATTTTAAGTAATGCCACGGACCTTATCTGATCAGTCATGATTCAAGGCACATGTGACTTGAGAGTTTCTATTAGTGTGTCATTTGTCTTGAGCTCTGTAACTAAATACAGGCCGTGGTCACCCTTGGGAAGTCCAGAGCATTGCGATGTTGGAAGATCTTTAAGGGGAAGTGATGTTACGTCCTCCTCTGTGGAGTCGTGCGTTCTACGTTTCTGGGTAGGAGAGGTGGGAGGGTTGTGGAAGTGAGGATGAGGCAGCTGTAGTGTTCTGTGTCACAATGATCAGAGAGCTGGCTATGAAGCTGCCTATGTGGCCTCAGATGGCTGGGGCTTCATTGTGCCTCAGTTTCCCCTCCATGGAAAGGGAGTGTGATTGTGGTGCCCACTTTACTAAGCTCGTCCTGAGGACAAAAATGCAGTAACTTAAAAGTTCTTTTTTTTTTTTTTTTTTATTATTATTTATTTTATTACAGCCAGATATACACAGAGGAGGAGAGACAGAGAGGAAGATCTTCCGTCCGATGATTCACTCCCCAAGTGAGCCGCAACGGGCCGATGCGCGCCGATCCGATGCCGGGAACCTGGAACCTCTTCCGGGTCTCCCACGCGGGTGCAGTGTCCCAAAGCATTGGGCCGTCCTCAACTGCTTTCCCAGGCCACAAGCAGGGAGCTGGATGGGAAGTGGAGCTGCCGGGATTAGAACCGGCGCCCATATGGGATCCCGGGGCTTTCAAGGCGAGGACTTTAGCCGCTAGGCCACTGTGCCGGGCCCCACTTAAAAGTTCTTTAAACAGTCCGGCACAAAAGTGCAAGGAAGACTCCTGTTGCAGTTAGAGCAGTAATCGTGTGCATATGTGCATTCTACAGTAGGAAGCATTCATGTCAGTTAATTTAATCATTGTCCTAATCCTGTGAAATATTTTACTTAAACCATTTTTTTAATTCTAGTGTTTGTTTTTTGGGGGTATGAGGAGGAGGGAGGAGCATAGCACAGGCCGGAGGAGGGGTGACCTTGTGACATCTTTTTTTTCCTCTAACAGGAAGTGCTGTGATTTTAATGGTTGGGTCACCTGAAGGACACATTTTGAGTTTTAAACTCTTTTTTTTTTCATTCAGCTTCTTTGAGAGGGAGAGGAAGAAGAGAAAGAAGCGGGGAGAGAGAGCGAGCGTGAGCTTAATCTAGTGTGCACAACAGCCTGGACTGGGCCAGGCAAAAGCTGGATCTGGGAACTTCAGCTGAGTCTCCCATGTGGGTGTCCCAGGGACATCACCTGCTGCCTCCCAGGATACTCATTAACAGGAAAATGAAATTGTGAGCAGAGTTGAGACTCGAACCCTGGGCTTCAGGTCATGGGATGTAGTTTTCCCACGCCGCAGGGCCTTAATTGCAACGGCCAGTAGCTGCCTGTCTGTACCACTGTGTTATGTGTGAGACCCAGAGTGGTGCGTGATGGACCTTGTGTGTTGTTGCCAGTTAGAACTCAGATCTGCCTTCGCCTGTTTGTGTTTAGAAAGAACAAGACTGAGACCCTGTCTGCTTGCTTTCTTGCATTCCATTTAAGCCTGTGAGTTCCTTCAGGCCAGTGATTGGTTCAGAGCGACTGGCTCTTCACTCTTCAGTGGCTTAAAGCACTGCGCTGGGTCCTGGCCGTAGAGCCGGCATTCTATAAACAGTGACTTCAACACGATCTTGTTGGAGTGCATGCGCCTTCCCTGGGAGGCTTGTGTGTCAGAATCCATTTTTGGTTTGCCTCTTTGGTGGAGGAGGGTGGTAGCCTGCACATATGCCTTGCCATCTGTTGCTTATTGTTTCTTTTAGGTTGCGGTTTATGTTCCTGGTCCGTGTTGCTTTGGTTTCTGGAGCAACTGCGAATATTATATGCTTGGGGATCAAAAAAAGTAAACTATTTATAAACAGCAAAGGATCCTTGGGTTTGGAAAGTGTTTTTCTCAAATGCGTGTATATTTGGTGGCTTTATTATAATCTCACTGATGTATCGTTAGACAATTTGCAGATCGCAACACGTCTAAAAGATGGGCGAGTCATCGTCCGGCTTTGTGTAACCAGCTCACAAACAGCCTTGGTGATAAGGCCCTGGTGTTAACACTGACCCCAGTGGTGTATTTTTAACTCAACAACATATAAACAGTTTAGCCTGCCGGTGGAGTTTATACTCTGCTTGAAATCCTTGGCATGCTTTGGGTTGGGTGGGGCTGGGGAGACACATGTGGTCCTGGGAGACTAAAGTGGCCATCCGTGACCCATTGTCCCCACCCCTGCCCCTTCATTGCACAGGGAAAAAAAACTAGGAGTGAGGAAGAAAGTGGAGTGTATCTGTGATTTTATATTGAAAAAAGTTTTTATGGAGTGGAGGGACTATTTCTCCATGTGATATAGATGGAAGAATGTGGAGGGTTTTTGTTTGTTTGTTTTTAATTGTGGTTCACATCTGACCCCAGCCACAGGTCTTTGCAGGGCCACAAACTGGAGCAGGTAGAATTCCATCAGTTAAAGCTCTGGCTGTCCCCTCACCTCTCTAGTTTTATTCTGCCTTCTTCCCAGATCCCACCAGCCCGGGTCACCATGATGGGGCTTTTCCAACTGTGTCCTGGGTCCCTCACATGCCATTCCCTCTTCCAGGAGACTTTGCCCCACCAAGTTCATGCACCTTAAATGTTTCTTTCCCTGAACACAAGGCCAGTGTTCCCATCTTGAGGAGTCTGCAGTGGGACATTTAATGGGACTGTTTAATTAATAACCGATTTCCTGGGGCTGTCTGTAAGTTTCCCAAAGGCAGGGGCAGCTTTCTTCCTGATCCACCATTATGTTCTCAGAGTCCAGCACAGGGCCCAAGAGACATCGCTCTGCAGAGACACTGATGCAGATGTGGGGATTGGCATTCGTTCATTCTCTTAAGTCCTCTGCAAAGAGCTTTCCCAGACCAGCAGAACAATTTGGACCTCCCAGAGTGCTCCTTTCTGCGCATTTGCTAAGCGTCTACCTCGTCTGTCTGGTAGTTTCTTCCATTTCTCTGAGATACTAGTGTTGGGAAGGGGAGAAAAGCGAGGCACATGGAGTTGAGATGGACAGGATGGCAGAGAGGCTGTTTGTGTGCCACCTTGAATTGGCAGTCTTTGTGCCCCTCCTAATTTTGGGAAGGTGGCTGTCAAATTCCATATGCAAGTGTTGTCACTGGAGCGCGTTTCCAGTTGAAGCATTGCCTGCAGCCTCTTCTTGCTGGGGTCCCTGGGAGCGGCTTCTCTATGGTCCTTAGCCCGTGGGCCGGGTGTGGCTGTTCTCCACGTGCCTGGTGACGTCTGCCTAACTGTTGACATGGTCTCTCATCTGTTCTTTCAATGGAGCCATGTGGTGAGGTCTTTGTTCTCAAGGTTGACGCTGCCAGAGGGAGGCAGGTGGGAAGGGGACAAGGTGTTGGGGGGTGTCGTATCACACATAGGCCCAGGCTTCCTGAGCATCCTTCTTCTCCTTGTGGTTATTCTGCTCCATTTGCGCTGAGCCATTGCTAAGCGGCTGGTTTTGGTTGTGTGGGTTTTTATTTCCTTTTCAAAGACCCCTCCTTGAGAAAAAGTTTTAACAAACCAGAGTGATTCTTCTTGCTCTTGGCGGCTGGCAGACGGAGAGGTTGCTCTCCTTGACCAGAGAGAATAAGAGCATGGAGCGCAGGTTCTTAAGCCCAAGAAATGACGTAGAGTTTTGGAAGTGTTCACGGCAGGAGATGCTGGATAGATAGACTTCTAAAAAACAGGTCCTTTTCCCTTGGACCACAGAAGTTAGTCCTCCACCTCTACTGACTCTCAGAGGGGCTTTCTCCCTCCATGGCTGAAGGGTCATGGCTAATCCACCTATGGGGGGGGTCTCTCCAGGGCAGTGTCCCACGGGTGCTGATGGAAGGCAGAGGCCAAGCATTTGGCCAGATGTTCAAGTTTGGTTGTGTTAGAGGGGCCTTGGGATGGGGCTGTGTCAGGAAGCTGGCTGTACTGGGTGAGCTGGGAGAGTGTAGGAGGCGGCTGCACGTGGGGAGCGTTAGCTCATGGGCCTGTTAACCTAGTTACTGTGTCTTTAAATCCTTGTAATTTTCTGATAATTTCAGAGAAACTGCAACAGAAGAAGAATTTCTCTCACTACCCAGTGACAAAGGCAATTGCTCTGGTGTATACAGCCCAGACATATCAAATATTAGAAATGTGTTATGAGTTCTGTGTTAAAGACTCGACTATCCAGAGTATTTTCTCTGATTTTAAATGTGGCTGAAGTCATAATTGAACTTTACTGAGGGTTTAATTTCTTCCTTAGATTTGGGTGGAATGCTAGTGCATAAATGTTTACACATCAGTTGCTTCCTTAGGATGAGTTACTAAGCCCAGACTGCTCTGCAATATGCAAATTCTTCAACCTTTTCATGTTGCCGCCCCCGAGAGACAGAGGCTTCCAGTTGTCTTGTGAACTTGGCACTGGTTTTCCCCATGCGCCGCCAAGTATTAGATGGTGCTGCTGATTTGGTGTGCCACCTGGACTTGCATACCAATTCAGTACCTGAGAATGGCCTTGGATTATGCAAATCTGTGATTTGTGGGATGGTCAGTGTGGTGCCCTGGACTGTAGCCTCTCGGCGGGAGCCCGTGGACAGGTGTCACGGAAGGAAGCAGGCATAGTGTGGGAACACCTTGAATGCTGTGCTTCCTGTGGGCATGTCACGAGTTTGGCCTCTATAGCACGGTGTGTTTGTGTGTCCCCTGAAACCTGTGCTGAGGATGTGTGTATGTCCCCTTCCACCCCCCCCCCGCCCACACACACACCAGAGACCGTCGCAGTGGCTTTGTGGATCCCAGGCTGTTACAGCTTGCACAGAGCCAGGCCGCCCATGCCCTGGCCGCCCTGTTTGTGGCCGCAGCGCATGGTACCTACAGCTGGTAGGAATCAGAGCAGATTAGCGTGGCTGAGAACCCTTCAGGAACAGCTTCCAGCAAATGGAAATTATTTTAAAACAAATTGATGTGGTTTTTCTGTCAAACCTACTTGGAGCATAAACAAGGTTGGACTGTAGGCTGCTTCCCTCCTACAAATGAGCCCGTGTTTAGAATGTGGCTTTGAGCAAAGTAAACATGGTCTCTAAAGTGAGTTGCGTGCGTCTGATTGGAAAAGTGAAAGCAGCACGCGGAGCCAGTGTGCAGAGAGACTGTCCCGATCTGGTGGAAGACATCCCTTCTCGCTCATCTGTCTTCCCTCCATGACATCCTTCCTTCCTGTCAAGACTGTAAAGGTAAGGGCTGATTGGGTGTTGAAAGGATGGAGGAGAAAGAAATGCCAGATCATCATCTGTGGTGAGGTGAACCTTGAAAGGTTGCCCTTTGCCAAGCGGGAATGTCAAGGACCTTTTGTGAAGTATTTAGGGGTGTGTGTGTGTGTGTGTACACGCACACTTTCGCACTGACACTTGGCCTGTGGGCTCTGCATCTTTGAATTCTCTGCCAGTGTTCAAGGTGGTTCCCCTCACCCTGGGAACCATGTCGGCTGTGTTAAATTGGTCGCAGCCGCTTGGAAGGTCAAAAGTGCTTTTAATGTCCAGATTATACGTTAATGAACAACCGTGCCTAGGAGCACTTGCCAAAAGAAGACGGCCAAGTGAGAAAGCCAACAGTGTCACAGTGAACTTTGCACTTTCAAAGTGTGAATGATGTGGGGTGCCCAGGGTTTATTGTACAAGGGGAGCGACTGGAATCTTTTTTGATACTGGTTTACGTCCTGGTTGCACAAGACTTTGAGGTTCCCCAGTTAACCACCTCTTGACTGGCAAGGTCAGTGTTTTGGTGTGATCCCAGAAATAGAGGGACGTGCCCTGGGCCATTAAGGTCCAGTTTACCTTTGCATGGGTGGTGGAGACAATGGCTAAATCTCTCTGTTGCCAATTATCTCCAACAAATTTTCCTGTAATTCTACAGTGAAACACACTCACCGCCCCCCCCCCTTTTTTTTTGCCTTTGGAGGGACGTTTCCAGAAGTAGCATGCCGTTTTTCTAAAATCTGCCTGTTCCACCAGAGAAGGGGTTTAGATCTTCATCTGAGTGTTTCCCCCTCCACCCTCTCCATTGTGGTGCCGTTTCCTCTTGCCTCCCGGCTTGTTCTTAGTTTTTGAGTGACCAGCCGTTTGCAACCCTTGTTTCCACAGGCGTATGAAATGACTACTCAGAACAGAAGAAAATGCTGTTTCGAAATTGTTAGTTATTTGAAAAAGATTGACAGAGTTCTGGTTCATTAGGATATTACGATATTATTACGCGCAGCTAATTCTCGCAACCTGGTTCTTTACCTTGAGCTGAAATCACCAGACGCAACGAGGTATCTTAGGAGGTTTATTCCAACAGAGCAGGAACAGGGTAGGGTGGTGAAGATCAGGAAAGAAGGAAGAAGGGGAGAGCAAAGAAGAGCGGGCAAAGGAGACAGAAGAGAGAGAAGAAAGAGAGAGGAGAGAAGAGACCAGAGAGACCAGAGAGGGAGGGATAAGAGAGACCAGAGAGAAAGAGAGCAGAGAGACAGAGACCAGAGAAGGAGGGATAAGAGAGACCAGAGAGAGACCAGAGAGACAGAGACCAGAGAAGGAGGGATAAGAGAGACCAGAGAGAGAGAGAGAGCAGAGAGACAGAGACCAGAGAAGGAGGGATAAGAGAGCGAGCCGCACCTGGGGGGGGCCTTTTTGTCTGCCAGGTGTAGGGGGTGGGGATTGGGATTGAGGGCAGGCCCCAGGGGATTAGTGCCTGGGGATGATTGGTGAGTGGGCGGGGTTGGGGGAGGGGCTGGAAGATGGGGGTGGGATTCAGGTGGAATGCCAGGTTACATCCGATTGGTGGATAGCTAGGCCGGCGGGATTTTCGTGAGCTGTGAGGAAGAAGGAATGGTGCCAGGTCCAGGGAGGGATATTGGAATGACTCCTTACAGAAATTCCAAAGGTTTTCATTCTGCAGGAGGATTAGCTACAGCTGAGGTTTGCTGCATCTGTCGGCATTACGGCATTACGGCCAGAGCTTGGTAGCGCATGCGGAGCAGCTGAGGAAGCAGAGAGGCGTTTGAGGGTGCTTTCAGGGCTTGGCCATCCTAAATGTGGATGTTTTGTTCCTCTTCCATTTATCTTTTAGCACTTAGAGTAAAAAGTTCTTGCCACATTTTTGTGGTGCAGAAGTAGCCAGGCGGCATTTTCGGTCTGGAATTTTGAGGGCCTGCTAAGGCTGCAGGACTTTTGTGTTGTTATTAAGTAACAGCTTTCTTGAGATGTAATTCAAATACCACGAAACTCATCTGTTTGAATTATGGGATCCTAGGTTTTTCATATGCTGCCGGAGTTATGCTGTCATCACCACTGTCTTTGAGCATCATTTTTTAATCACCTCTAAAGCAGAATCCTGTGGTCCTTAGCAGTTCCTTCGGCCTCCCATTGCCTGGCAGTGTCTGCTTGCTGTCTGGATGGGTGTTGGCTGAGCCTAGACATTTTACGTAAGTGAAGTCATGCAGTATGTGGCCTTTTTTTGTGTGTCTGGCTGCTGTTCCGTAGTGTGTTCATAGCCCTTCCACTCTGTTGCTTGTCAGGTCCTTCTTTGCTTTTTGTGGTTGAATAATATTTCATCTGGTTTAGCAGGCCGTGTTTCGTTTATCCGTCCGTTGCCTGATGGATGCTCGAGTCCTGTCTGCTGCTTTGACTTGTAAGGAATAATGTTGCAGTGAATATTGATGTTCCAAGTTTTTGTGTAACCATGGTTCTCTTTGAAGAGTAAAATTGCAGGGTCACGTGTAACCTTGTGTTTGAATTTTTTAGGAGTTGCTACACGGTTTTCCATGGAAGCTTTGTGCATCATCTTGTACTTTCGGTGTAGGAAGGCCTCCATTTCTCTACAGTCCCACCGGTACTTGGTACTGAGCGGCATCCCATTTTGGTTGGAGATTTCCTATAGACACCGAGCCTCTTGCTTTGCTTTTGATATGAGTGTGCCTTCTCTGGGGAACAGTCTGTTTGAAAACCCTTGGCCCGTGTTTTCATTAGGTCATTTTATCTGTTTCCTTTTTCAGTTGTAAGCAAACATGTTTTAGAAAGACAAGTAGGAGAATTTGAAACGGTGTAGGTATTCCAATTGCTTATCAGATGACCAGATTTGCATTTTTAAGGTATTTTTTTAAAAAAGACTACTCGAGATCTTCAGGCAGAGTCATGAGAGACAGTATTTGCTTGGTAGTAAGCTATCCTCCCAGCTGTAACCCAAGAGAACACTCCTGGCAGGATAGAGCAGTGGTTGTTCTTGCTATGAGTCTTTCGGGGTGTTCATCCTCAGTGTTTGCCATGGACAGTGAGAGAATCTGGCCTCTTGCAACTTGAAATTTCCTGCACGGAAGACCCAGAAATTTGCTGGGTCTCCCGTTTGCTCTGCTCCAGGGTAAGCCTGCCTTCGCCGACTGAACTTTGCAGCTATAAATTAGACAGAAATGCAGTGCAGGGGCTGTGCAAACGCAGGCAGGGTAATTGCTCCGGGCAGGTTTACAGTAGGGAGGTGTGAAGTGCTTGGTGCAGACCGGAAGCTGGGGGAAGGGAGGACATATTGAACTTGGGCGGCTGTAGGGTGGTGGGCTGACACAGCTAATTGAAAACCCTGGCCCTGGTGGCTTTTAATGGGAAAGGAAGCAGAGGCCTTGCAACATTTTCCTTCAAAGCTAGAGACCAGAGAGAGAGGCTCGTGAGTTGTTCAGGGTGGGGTTGGGGAGCCAGTCCTGACCTCTGCCAGCTTTTGAGAGCCGTTGGCCTGGGGCAGAGGAGAGAGTCCTTGGTTTTCAACTCCCTACCCCTTGGAGCTGTTCTGGCTCAGCTGGCTGGATGTCAGGACCTATTCCAGGTGGTGGTGTAAGGCTGTGTGGAGTCCTGTAGAGGCCCTTTGAAAAAAATATGGCTAGCTCTGCCCTTGGGAGGTGGTGATTACACTCTAACCCTAACCTCTCAGTCTTCCAGGAAGCCTGTAGATACTTTCTTTTTTTTTTTTAAAGATTTATGTATTTTATTACAAAGTCAGATATACAGAGAGGAGGAGAGACAGAGAGGAAGATCTTCCATCCGATGATTCACTCCCCAAGTGAGCGCAACGGCTGGTGCTGTGCCGATCCAAAGCCGGGAACCAGGAACTTCCTCCGGGTCTCCCACACGGGTGCAGGGTCCCAAAGCTTTGAGCCGTCCTCGACTGCTTTCCCAGGCCACAAGCAGGGAGCTGGATGGGAAGTGGAGCTGCCGGGATTAGAACCGGCACCCATATGGGATCCCGGGGCTTTCAAGGTGAGGACTATAGCCATTAGGCCACGCCGCCGGGCCCTCCTGTAGATGCTTTCTGACTCCTCTCTAACTCTGGGGGGTCAGAATAAATGATGTTAGGGCCTGGGAACATGCATTTTCTTTCTTTTCTTTTCTTTCTTTCTTTCTTTCTTCTGAACATGCATTTTAAACACTAATGAGGACCTTGTTTGGTAGACTTGCCACTCCTGGGTTGAAAGTTTGCCTGGCAAGGGCCCGGCAGTGTGGCCTAGCGGCTAAAGTCCTCGCCTTGAATGCCCCGGGATCCCATATGGGCACTGGTTCTAACCCCAGCAGCTCCACTTCCCATCCAGCTCCCTGCTTGTGGCCTGGGAAAGCAGTTGAGGACAGTCCAAGGCTTTGGGACCTTGCACACGCGTGGGAGACCCGGAGGAAGTTCCTGGTGCCTGGCTTCAGATCGGCGCAGCATTGGCCGTTGCGCTCACTTGGGGAGTGAATCATCGGACGGAAAATCTTCCTCTCTTTCTGTCCTCCTCTCTGTATATCTGACTTTGTAATAAAAATAAATCTTTAAAAAAAAAAGTTTGCCTGGCCTCAGCTCCAGGTCCTTGTACACACACACACACACACACACACACACCCTGTCCTTGGCTCCAAGTCCTTGTGTACACACACCCCCCCACCACCACCACCCCCAATGCCTCTTTTCCTTTGCATTCACTTGAGTCCAGGAATTGTGTGAGTTGAGGCCCACAATGAGCTGCTTAGCCGCTCTGCAGCCAGGCCAGCTGCTTGCTCTGGGCCTTCACCTGTGCCCTCCCTGCTGTGCCTCATTCTCTGCGTTGTCTCCCAGAGGACTGTCCCAGAACACTGAGGTGCCAAGGGGACCTCTCTCCTGCTCTGGAGTGGCCTTTGGAACACAGTCCTGCTCCCTTATACTTGTCTTGCCTCCTGGTGTGAATCCTCGAGGACTGAGCCTGTAACTGGTTTGTGTGGTCCTGGAGTTCTCAGCCATTCCTGGGACCCAGCAGGTGCTTAGGAATCATTTGTCAGTTCATTTCCAAACCAGCTGTACTGCCCTGTGACTTCCTAGCCCTAGGTGTTATCCACTGTTTAGTGTTTCGCTCCTGTCCGGTAAGTAAGTCACAGATTCTCACATGGGAGCTGAATGGAGAAGGCTTCTTGAGTCCCCAACATGCCTGCTTATTGTAATGTATCCTGAAAAAAAAAATGAGAGTGGAAAATGAGGTGTAATCAAGAGAAGTGGGGAGTGTAAAGTCTGAGGAAAGCCTTCTGATTGGGGGTGGCCTGGCTTCCTCACAGAATGGTCCAGACTGGTCCAGGTTCAGGCAGCTGGCCTGTTAGATGAGAATTATCCCAGCTGTCCCTGCTGTGCCATTGTGCCTGGCATCTTTGTGACTGTTTGGCAGAGCTCGAGTACAGAGGGAGGCTGTGATCACAGGAATGCCTTGTCAACCCAGGATCACTGTGTCTTGGGTTTTTGCCTTACTGGAGTTACCTACTATTGCATGTGGGAGGCAGAAGAAGTGTAGGTGTTGGGGTGTCTTGGAAGCAAGGGGTGAAGTGAACCTGCTTGCATTGGGTCTGACTGCACAAGCACTGCCTGCCTCTCATGGCAACAGAAGCCATCGGTTAAATAAACCAGCTGTGAAGTCAGACCAAGAACAGGAGTGTTTGCACAAAGAGCCTTTACGTTTTCTGATCCTTGATTAAAGTTAGTTGGTTTGTGAATTATTAACTAGAGTGTGTAGGAGGAAATACTGGCCACTTAAGTGTCCTGTGTATTTTTATGTAAGAAAAAATAAAACTAACCACACCCTCAGCTGCTACCCCTCTGGGCTGAGTCTTGGCCTGCCTTCACTCTGCAGGCGTATTTAGAGCAGGAGGAGGAATGTTGATTCCACAGAGACCCCATGCACATCGCGGGCTGTAACCCATGACTTGCTAAAAAGGGAAAGGAAGAGCTTTGCAAGCTGCTAGGATGTGTAGGTGGCAATGCTTGTCAGGCTGTACTGCGTATTCAGAGTCGTGGAGAGAGGTAGGGATATACACCTGTGTGGTTAGGATGGGTTGTGTGTATGGATCAGAGAGTAGGTGTCATGGAGCTGACTTGAGAAGTCTGTTACCTGCCCAGCAGCTTTGCAAGACAGTTTTGAGACACGCTAGTTAATTCATCCCTGGGAAGACATCCATTTTTCTCCAGTGCATCAGTTTCTCTTGCAGTGTCTGGCAGAAGCCAACAATGCCAACTGAGGGAGCTGGGCGGGGCTTGGGGTGTGGTGGGTGAGGAACATCCAGTAGACGAAAGGGTTTGGGGACTTGAAGCTATGGGAAGAGACTTGGAGAAGTCCATTTGGGAGCCTGGTTTCCATGGTGCACAGTTGTTTTCAGAGGTCTCAGGGGTCTCTTGAGTATTTCTTCTCATGGCTGCCTGGGAAGAAGAATGGTGGATGTTTCAGGGGGACTTGGCAGAAAGGGGTGAAGGAGGAAAGTTGTAGAAGAGATTTGGAAACAGGGCTGCCGGGTGGGGTGGGTCTTTTTTCTAGTCTCACATACCTTTGGGTATTGGTTACAGGATTAATCCTGCAGTGTGAGTAAGTCACCCTTAAAAATGCTTGGGCGTGATTGTTGGGGTTCAGTTACTCTACTGCAGGGGCTAGGCTTTGCTCTTTTTCAGTGCAGAAAAGGCACATGCCATGGCAATGGAGGCAGGCAGGCCCTGGGTCTCCCTCCCCCACCTCTTCATTGTCCTCAGGTGCAATGCCATTTGATCCCAGTAGTTTGGAAATACATTGGACGCATTATTCTCAAGCTGCCAGGATTATTGCTGACATAGACCATGAGTCCTGCAGCCAGCCTCCTGTATGGTAATGGAGGAACAGAAATTCAAGCTGTAAACGAATCTGTTTTGGGGCTTTGTAGTGGCAAATTGTGCGAATGAATGAATTGAAAAGGTGCCTGGTTTATACCATCGTGAATACTTGGACCTTAGATTAAATATTGACACCAGCAGTATGACAGGCCTACTATTTGTCTCATGCCCCTAGGAATAAAAGATCTTTTCTCAGGTGCTCGTGACCTTATAAACCACCCTGACAAGTTTGTGCAGGTGCTTTCTGCACTCTCCCTGGGTTGGCGAGTGGGTGGTTCTCTTTGTGCTTGTGCAAGCGTAAGCCTAACTGAATCTCCAACTGCTTTGGCTGATTGATCACAGTTAAGTTTGTGCAAGAGAGTGGAATTGCAGAGTCATGCTTCGTGTGGCCATACAGACCAGTCCTGGGTTTGGCACATCTTTCTTTATTTTGACCGTGCTTCATCACTGAGCGTGGAAAGTGAGGCAAAAGGAAAGCCAGCTCAGAGAGATGTAATTGGAGTACATGTTGAGTCTCATAGCTGAACGCCTTTTGTTACCCATCCTTTGTTTGATCCCCTATGTTTCAGGGCATGGAACATCAGCTGAAGGCGGCTGATGACGACAGTTTATTATTTATTTGTTTTTATGTAATTATTTTGTGTCTTTGAAAAGCATAGAGAGACAAATGTGTTTGCTGGTTCACTTTCCTGAAGCCAAGGCTGGGCAATGGCAAAGACAGGAGCAGAGAACTTACTCCAAGTCTCCCACAGGGTGCATATTATCAGGAAGCCAGAATAAATAGGAAGTGGAACCTGGACTTGAATCCAGGCACTCCCACTTAAGAGGCAGCAACAGACTGATCAAATTTTTCTTTCACTTGTTCACTCCCTGGATGTCTACAGCAGCTATGGCTTGGCCAGCCTGGAAATGGGAACTCAATCTCGGTCTCCTACATGGGAGGCAGGGACCCAACCACATGCTGCTTTCTAGGGTATACATGAGCAGAATCTGGGCTCAGGGAGTGGAGTTGGGACTGTAACCCTGGTACTCTTGTAAGGGGTGTGGACTTTCCACCTGTTGGCTTAACTGCCGGAGCAGACACCTGCTCTTGATTCCGGTATCACTAGCGTTAAGTATGCAGAAGCATGTCATCTCTCCCCTACCACCACCCCAAGAGAGTGTCCTTTCATTGCAGGGAGGTCATGATAGTCACTTCACATAGTACAAGATGAACAGACTTTGAAACTTTTGCTAGCTTACATCATGTTTTAAAAGGATTGACTTGGCAGTTCTACTCATTACACAGCGAGTGCTAGGCAGAAAAGTTGTAGCTATTCATAGGTAGCTGCCTGCCTGGGCTGACCTCATGGATGTCTGAGTTTGATATCCTGCTCCTGTGTGATGATGTCCTGTGAATTGAATAGTTCCTCTGTTTCCATGGTAGATTGAGAGGATATGGAGTATCTGAGATACACGTGGTGTTTCTTAAGTTTCTGACTATAACAAGGATGGCCAAAAGGGACACCTAGAGTCGGTTTTGGGTCGGACTTTTAATCTCCTTCAGAAGTGGATTCAATCTGTAGGTATTTGGTTCAGGTATAGTTTAGCCAGTGGCATTCACTGCCAGAATCCGCTATTTAAGACTTTTTCCCCTGGGAATAAATGACTTGGTGCTGCAAACTGTGAGAAATAGGGGTGTGGTGGGGGAATTTACTAAGCCTGTTTGTGTCATTTTCACAGCTCACTGTCATTCAAGAGTGGGAGGCACATATATCACCTGATTGTGCATGTGATTTCAGTGACAAGCGAGTTCATGTTTTGAGAGCAGAAAGCAGCATGTAAAATAATGCATGAAATATTCTTGGTAAACCTGGACTTTGTATCTTCTCAGCCATTTCAAAAAGTAGAAGCTAAAAATTCAACTGGCCTGCCTCCTTAAAAGCAGGGAAAATGGCACAAGATGAAGGTCTGTTTAGAGTGTTCCCTGCCTAAGAACTGTAGAAAGAAAAGAAAAGTTGACTTTTTGGTTTCAGTGAAACATTTCATGACACACATAAAATGGACAGCGTGGGATTGCAAGTCGATAAGCTAGCTAATAAAGTCAGCAGCTTAACTGTCGGCCAGGCAACTTACATCTTCTTTTTTTTTTTTTTAAAGATTTTATTTTTATTACAAAGATATGCAGGGAGGAGGAGAGATAGAGAGGAAGATTTTCCATCCGATGATTCAGTCCCAAAGTGAGCGCAACGGCCGGTGCTGTGCCAATCCGAAGCCAGCAGCCTGGAACTTCCTCTAGGTCTCCCACATGGGTGCAGGATCCCAAAGCTTTGGGCCATCCTCGACTGCTTTCCCAGGCCACAAGCAGGGAGCTGGATGGGAAGTGGAGCTGTTGGGATTAGACCTGGCGCCCATATGGGATCCCGGCTCATTCAAGGTGAGGACTTCAGCCGCTAGGCCACTGTGCCGGGCCCAACTTACATTTTCTTGAGGATAGTTAGTTGGAGGTACCATGTGCCGGCTTGCAGCGCCACAGGTGTGCACTTGAGGAAGCTGTGACTGAATTCTGTCTTCACATTTGGTGGAGTTAGTATCAGGGCTCTACTCTTGCTGTTTTGAATGCCCTTCATCATTTGGAGTGTCGAAGGAGCCAGGAAAGAGAAAGGTGGACCAACCCAGAAAATAGTTTTGGAAGGAACTTTGAACTTAATCCATGTGCAAAGAGAGCATCAAGCCAAATGCAAGTCAACTTGGGTTTCTGTGTGAGCTTTCTGTACAGATTTGGGATGTTTGGCCTTTGCCCAGACTCAAAAGGATGTCATAGAAGCTAGTGAGCAGAGGGTATGATTTTAGTTGAAAATAAAGGATACACGTAAGTTCCAGTGGAAGCTGGTAGGGAACTCCAGAGCCTACCCCTGGGAACTGGGGGCTTCTGAAGGAGGTGAGAAGACAGCTCTGCCCACTCATGTCGTTTTCCCCTTCAAGTTCTTGTGTGCATGAGTAGGGGAGAAAAGAGAGGCCGATAACTCGAAGGTAAGCTGTTGTTTGCACAGATGTATTTGTTTAAGGCAAACCACTTTCATTTCCTTCTTCCTTCCCGTAAGGGGGCACAGTTAGGCCACGTATTAATGGTCTTGCTCCATTGTGACCCATAGCGTACTTACCTAAAATTGCTCTCTCAAATACTTTTATTATAAACAATAACAGAATCTGTGATGCCTGGAAGTGAGTCACCTCCCAGGTTTCTGGACTTTTGTGTTTTGTTTTAAAATATTCCAGCGTACATTTCTGAATGTCACTGATTGGGTTATGTCAGGGAGAATGGTCAATGAGGATTAACACAATGCAAAATGCCTTGATGCTGTCCTGGTTCCAGCAGATTCCTGGACAAGAGTGTTTAGAACGGCACATGCTGACTCAGCTGGAGGGAAGGGCTGTTGTTCTTTGATGTTTTGCCTCTTAGGCTCAGAGGTCGTCCTATAGTGTAGGACATTTCATTCCTGAAGAGGCAAGACTCACAAGTATAGAATTACTTTATCCATGTGTCCAAGTGAAATCCTAGGTTGTGCCTTCTGCCAAAAAGAGAGAGGCTTGGAATTTGACCTCCCCACTCTCGTGACCCGAGTCCCTTTTAGGAGACTATATTCTTGTTAATTTTCTCCTTGAAAGCAGCATCCTCCTAAGATTCCTAAGGGTGACACCCAATGTGTGCTGTTGTTGAGCGTGAAGTCTCCCCTTCATGCTGCATTGGATTGGAGATGGAAATGGGTCGCAGCTTCCCTTGTGGGTGATGTTTGCACTGGAGTTGAGTTCGTTAAGTTCTGTTGCGTGGCACAGGCAGTCAGGGAAGCGTCCATGAAGTGTTGCTGGTTTGCATCTTTCCTTTGCACACACTGATTTTGTGAGTTTCAAAACTATAGCACTGTGTGTGCTTCATGGGTGGTTCCCTAGGGAGCATATACCCTGAAAGTGGAGAGGTTGGAGGAGCCGGAAAGGAAAGGGATCATCTGTGGCCAGAGGGGCTTTTGTGGATTTTATGGAGCCCTTGGCAAACTGAGGATTTTGTATTCATCTTGGCGTCCTTTTTTCTCAGTCTCACCCATCCCTTCTGTCTGTCCCGTTTCCCCGACTTGTTTTCAGTACTCCAGAAGGGAAAGTCTCTGCTGCCCCAGCAGAATGTGATGTTGGTTTTAGGAGACTTCTCCTCTGTCCGCCTTTCACTGGATAGACCTCTGGCCTCTCAGCGGTAGCTGATAGAGCACTGCGCATGTCTCCTCATCTGGATGGCGGTGCTCTGCTCACTTGGTGTCTATTGCTCTTCTCTGCCCAGATTCCCTTTGCTTGTAAAAGACCTGCCAGCTGCAGAGCTCCTGTGCGGGAGTGCTTCTCCTTCATTAAATCCACACGCAGGGGGTGAAGGTGCACGGGCTGAGGGCCTCTCAGGTACCAGTCTTCACTGAGCCCTGATTGGCTTCAGTGAAAAAAAGCACAGCAACCCACTTTGTCTAATTGATTTGTCTCTCTTTGGTCAAAGAAAGATGCTGAAAACCAACGGTAACATCTCCTGTTTGAAAGGGGTGTTGTGCCAAACAAGGTGCAGAGTGCCTTTGGTGGTGAGAAATGTCCTGGGTCTCTTGGCTGTTTAGGTCAGAAATTTGACAAAGGTGAACAAGGGGCTGTTGTGTTCCTATGGAAGTCAGCTGTGGATTAGCCTTCTGACGGGGGCTGGCACAGGGATTTGTGGCAGTTTATAGAAGCCTTGACGTCATTGCCTGGTAGATGGCGCATCTGGCAGCAAGACTGACTTCTCTTGACTTTGCCCTGAAACTATTCATGTCCTGGCCCTTTGCTTCTTCCTTCCTTCCCAGGAGGCCCTGGCAGCTTAGTCTTTCTGTATATTTGCTTTCTCCCATTCCCTCCACACCTTATTGTCCTTTTCTGACCTCGTTTCCCAGGGCTCTTTCTTGGAAAATGTTCTCTCACAGGCTCAGCCAAGGTCTCGCATTTGCTGATAAATCCTTGTTTATTTATTTATTTTTTTAAATCACAACTGGCCTTCCTGTTCTGGCAACCATCTGGCTGCAGGGTTGTCCGTACAAGCAATAACAAATGTAGGTGCTCACAGGGGCTGGGAAAATTTGGCCCATGAGTCCAGAGAGGCTGGGTGAGACAAAAAGGGCTGCTGAGGTCGGTGGCCAGGGGAGTGCTTCGAGAGGCACAAAGCTGATGTTGCTCTCAGGAGTGCTGGTCCAGGACTTATTGTCAAGAAAAGCTGAAAATTCTTCCTTTTTATATTTTTGGTGAGAATTTTCAGTTTTGGCAAACATTATTCAATTAGAGACAGATGAGGAAGGTCCCCATCCAGCCCAGCTTCGGCCTAGGAGCTGTCTCCCACGGTAGGCCACTTGCACGTGGGAGGCTTTGGTTGGAGTCACCTGATTGAAGCGTTATCTGACTTCTGCAGATCTTACCCTAATCTCTAATCAGTGTTTATCACAGCACAGTGCGCTTTACAGTCAAACACTCAATAACTATAGAATTTGACATTCGTTGGGTGCTAGAGGGAAGGGATATAGCTCGCTAATGAACCGAAGGGTGGAATGGGATGCCAACTGTGAAGCTTGGGAAGCGTAGCCGACTTGATGGGATTAGAGACAGGTGCAGGAGACATTTCTCAGGTGGTTTTAAGCATTAGGGGTCAGTCCAAGGCCCCTGCTGACCAGTATAGCTGGTTTTCAACATGGACAGTGACTTGGGTCAGGGGTTACTATGGCTGGTCTCCTGACTCACCTGTCATAGGTCTGTCATTTGTACAGACAGTTCTCAAAAATGGAAGTAATCCTTACTCGTACCTTAGCCAAAAGGCCGAGGAGCAGTGTAACTGACTCTAAAATATAACAGACGTGTGGAGACTGGAGTGATTTTTCTCCATTTGATTGTTCCTGGAGTGGAAAATCTTTATCAAATGTGGGTTAGGGGACCAGGCAACTACACAGCTTTCGGAGATGGGATGGGTAGTAGGTACAGACCCCTCCCTGTGGCAGGCATCCCCAGATGAGAGTGTCAGGACCGTGTTTCTGACTCCAGATGAATTCCTGGTTCTGGGGGGAGGGGAGTTGTGTTTCCAGTTCAAGAGGCAATTTTATTATTCTTCCTATAAGCCTTTAATATGCCTTATCAGGCTCTTCACTTGCTGTTTTTGGTTAAGGAGGGGGAAGGCATTGCACTTGAAAACAAGCTAAGGACAGCTGATATTCCAGGATTAAGAGAAAATCTCTTACTCTCGTAAAACCTTACATGGCGGGACTCGGGAACATCATGTGCTGATTTCACTGGGGCTTGGTGGGTGCTCCATGTGATTGCTCAGAAGGTAAAAATGCCGCCAAAGCAGCCTTCCCAGCTCAGGGGATTAAGGAGCTACGAAGGTTCAGATGTTCTTCCTCAGTCACACCCCTGGTCGTTTTGCAAAGACCACTTTTTCCCAGTGAGTCCTAAGCAGGTGGTCCACTTTTTAATGGGCAGCAAATGGTGTAAGTTTTGGGGTTGAGATGGAGATGGACAGCTGGATCCCCCTGCCCAGAGAAACTAAGAGTTTCCAAGGCCAGGCCTGGGCACCTACTTCCTACCCCGTGGTGTGGCTGCAGGCTGCCTCCCATGTCCCTGTCCGGAAGTCGTATTCATTCTAGCACAAATCTCTAAGCTGAAAAGATGCCTCCTGCCGAACTGGTCAGGAGTCCAGCCAGCGCTGATTCATCAAAGTGGGCTAGCCTGGGAGCCAGACTGAATGTGAAGATGGAAATAGGCTAGCCTGAAAACCAAGCAGATTCTAAAGTCCTCATTCCACAGGGGACTTCTGTCACAGGCCTAGGACCAGCTCTTTGTCCTATGAATTATCCTACTAACATTGAAAACTAGAAGTGTGCCTCCCAGCCTGCTCCCGGCACAGACTGCACCTGGAATGAGCCATCTAAGCAGCTAGCCCATGCTTTGGGGAAGGGGCGCAGCACTGAATACTGTCTAACAAAGTGGGATTACTTCCTCATCATGGCTTAACCAGAAGTCAGGGTGGAATTTCTTATCCTTCAACTATCCAGCAGTAAATGAGTTATTGTTCACTGGCTTTGAGGAAAGAGCCTTTGCCAACTTTGTACTGTGTGGCTGTGGTTATAATACAGGAAGGTGCTGGTCAGATTAGGTAAATACCCGATAAGCTTGCAGAATTATGCCGGTGATTACTCAGAGAATCTTCCTAATGACTCGAATCTGCAAAGGCCCGTTCCCCTGTTGGGATGATAGTTGAAGACTTGGTGTCCCGCCGATGGGGTTTAGGTTAGTATCAGTCTCCATGACCCATTTTAAAAGAACTCTTGAAGTTTGGGGAAACTCTGGATCTGCGTTCCTTCCACAAGAGCCATTTCCTGTGAATATCATTTCACGAGTTAGGAATAACTGTTGATTGTGTTAGATAAGGCACAGTTCAATTTTCCATTTTAACTGTTTTGGTGCGAGTAGCCCCTTGGCTGGTAGCTGCCAGCTCAGCAGACGCAGGATACATTCGTGGTGGATGTCTCAGTTGTTGACCAACTTTGGCTATTCCGGTTAGTGAGGGATTTGCTTGGGGACTTGTCAGAAAGCACACTGTCCTGCAGGCACCAGCAAGCAGTTTGCTTTTCAGACAGGCCTGGATAAAGCCCGGCTGTTCTCTGCAGAGGGGCCTCCTGTGTGTTCTGCAGACGGTGGGCCGCACGGTCGTCTTTCAGCAGATTAGCCGAGAGAATATCTATGGCTGGGCTCAATTGTTCGCTGCTCTGCGCACCCTTTGTGCGAGAACAGGGGAAATTTGTGTTATGACAATGGCTGACAAAATGTTTAATGAAAGCTGCAATTGGCAGTAACTAAATTCCCCTGAGGTTTCTCCCCTCTCCTCTCTGCTACTGGAAGGTGCAGAAATGCTTTTGACAGCATCTGTCCGGCTGACAGATGAATTGTTTTGACAGGAGAATCTGAAACCTTCACCAGAGGACACATTCAGATGTCAGGCCTGGTCAGGGGCAATGGTGTTGGTAGAAATAAGCGAAATGTTTGAGATTTGAGTGTGTGTCAGCTGCCACCTGGAAGAACAGCCTTATGAAAGCGTCCCTCTGTTTAACCCTTCGATGGCTCTGAGCTGAGAGCGCATACCCCTCTGTGCAAGGCTCTTGGGCTGGAGAAGTGCTTCCTTAATCATTGAGAAATGAGTGCTATCGGTAAGCATAGCCATGAAAGGGTTTCACTGAAAGAAATTAAATATATATTTTTTAAGTTAGGAGGGATCAAAACCCCACTGCTGATATTTATAACAGCATGGTTTGCAGTAAGCACAGTGGAAGCAGAGTGACTGTGCAGCATCAGACCAGTGGGAACTTGCCATGTGGTACACACATGCCATGGAGTAGCATTAGCCTTAGGTGAGGCACAGCATAGGTGAACCTGGACACAACGCTCAGAGAGAGAAGTCAGCTGCAGTAAGACAAGCACTGTGGGCTTGTGGCTCTGGAGGGACCTGACGTACCACTCCAGAGGAGGAATGAGATTCACAGTGAGAGAAGTAGGCAGAGGAGGGGGAGGATTGGGTGTTGAAATGTGCAGAGGCTTCCACTGGGATATGGAGAGGGCTCTCGATGGATGGGAGTTACCACACTACAATGGGAGTGTGCCTCGTGCTGGTGAACAGTAAGCCTAAAGGTAGTTGAAGTGGCAGGTTTTGTGCTGCATATATCTTTGTGTGTATATGTATGTATGTATATATGTATATGTCTGAAGGTTTATTTGTTTATTGGAAGGGCAAAGCTATAGAGAGAGAGAAGGAGAGATAGAGTATTCCATCTACTGTTTCACTTCCCAAATGTTTGCACCATCTAGGACTGGGCCAGGTTGAAGCCAGAAGCCCTGAATTCCGTCCAGATCTCTCACATGGGCAGCAGGAGCCCAGGCACCTAGGTTATTTTCTGCTGCCCTCTTAAGGTACATGGGTCCTGGGTTCACCCCTGCACCACAATGTTGGCCCCATAGTGTGTGTGCTTTACAGATCAAAAAGCTTGTGCTCAGTGTTTGTCTTGTTAAAATGAGCCATTGAGAAGGTGCCTGAGGATTTTGTTTCATGCCGTGTTTGTCTGGGAGAATGTACTATTTCCTTTGTTTCTTGGGAAAACAGTGGAGATTCAGCATCCTGTTTCGGGTTTTAGACCCATTCACTTGTCAGCACAGCACCCAGGGCAGCCCTGGAGGGGTGGAGCCCAGGATGCCCTCTGCTCTGCATTGCCCAGCATGCCCTGAGGGGAGAGTTACCCCTGCAGGCAGTACCCTGCCCTGCATTGCCCAGCGAGCCCTGAGGAGAGAGTTAGCTCTGCAGGTAGTACCCTAACCCTTACCTGTGCAGGCTGACCCAGGGAATGCCATGAGCATCTTCATCCCTCATTGTTGCTTGCTGGTCCTGTAGTGTAAGATTCCCCTGACACTCAGCCTTTGGATCATAATAGAATGAGCAGGCAACCCCATCTAGGTAGCAGAATTTGTACATTTTTGAAATGTAATGAAATGTTGTCTGCTATTTAAGGGAAAGACAAGCTGAAGGGATGTTGTGACTTCAGATGGTTTTATTTGGGGCTGACACTGTAGTGTATTCAACACAGCCACTGTCTGCAATGCTGGCATCCTATAAGGGTGCTGGTTTATGCCAGATCGGAAGGCTGCTTGACTTCCGGTCTAGCTCCCTGCTAATGGCCTGGGAAAGCAGCAGAGGCCGACCCTAGTCATTGGGCTCCTGCACCCATGTGGGAACCCAAGAAGCAGCTCCTGGCTCCCGGTTTCGGTCTGGCCCAGTTGCACCGATAGTGGCCATTTGGGAAACAAACCAGGAAATGAAAGATCTCTCGTTCTCTGTCCAACTCTACCTTTCAAATATGTAAATTATTTTTTAAAATATTTTTATTCTAAGTTGCTGAAGATTTTGAACTTGTTGGGTAGGAAACCAAGGGAGTGCCTCTGTTTCGGATAGTTTAACATCAAGCCAGCAGTTCATTACATAAGCCCTGCAGAGCCCCAGCCTCACTCCCAGCTACAATTGTCGACTGGAACCAAGCCGGTCATAATGAACCCAATGGCACTGGGAGTCAGTGACCTAGATCAAAGCAAACACCGGTACTTTTCAGGCCAAATAGGACTTCAGAGATATGTTGTTGCGGCACTCCAGGATTACTTTTGCCCTCCTCCCTTTTTTGTAAGAATCAAATGAATTTTGTATAAAAATACAAGTGTTGAACTTTTCTGGAAAACCAAGAGGAATGGCATCCTCTGGCCCTTGCCAGGGGCCGGGAACGTATGCCCCTTGAGGTGGGTTGGCAGGCAGTGTTCTCAACCTCATTTTGCAAGAATCTGTGACGTGTCTCTAGCTCAACCTCTCTTACTGTCCTTGGTGTTTTAAAGGTGATAATTAAGCCAACACTCTGGTTAAAGTGCCCACATCCCGTATGGAGTGCCAGAGTTGGAGTCCTGTTGACAAATCCTGCTGAGGCAGACCACAGGAGGCAGCAGGTGGTGGGTCGCGTTGTTTACTCACTGCCTACCATGTTGGAAACCTGGATTTATTTCTTGACTCCTGATTTGGGCATTGATGAGTGAATCAAAGGATAGAAGCTTTGTCTTTCTCCCTCTCAAATTGTTAAATTTTTTTTTTTTTAATGACACCTGCATTCTAGAACAGCAGGTTAAGCCATGACTTGTAATGCAGACATCTTTGCCAGAGCTCCAGTTCAGGTCTGATCTGTTCAGTCTCTGATGCAGCTCTGTGCCTGGGAAGGCTATATATGGGCCATTACCCATTATGTGGAAGCCAGCGCCTACAAGGCTGAAGCTAGGAGCTGAGAACTACGTCTGTGTCTGTCCCATGGGTGCCAGGTCCCAAGCACTGGGGGCATCTGCTTCTTTGCCAGGAACATTAGTAGGGAGCTGGATTGGAAGCAGAACAGCCAGGGCTTGAACCAGTACCCATATGGGTTGCTGGCACTGCAAGTAGGGGCTTAACTGGCTTATACCACAACACTGGTTCCCACTTTCCTTTCAAGTAACTTCAATACATTGTAAAAAAAAAAAAAATGAAGTGATAGTTAGCAGTAAACAGTATCTTTCTGCCCAGAAACAGTATTTCCAGACTTCCCCATTTTTAAAGTGATAGTGTGCTTAAAATAGAAGAACATTTGTCTATCTTAGCCATCTTCTGATGTAGATTTTCTTCCCAGGTGTCACTGGTTGACTTCTGTGTGCTCATTAATAGATATCCCCGGGCACAGACAGGCTCACACTTGACTTCAGTATGTGGTTTAAAAAATTACCCCCTTCAATCTTTATGGTAACATAATCTCCCAACAAATTGCTTTTAATTCAGGCTGTGCCATAAGCGCAGATGAACCATTAGTTTCAAGTGTAGTTTGACTTTTATTTAGATGAATGTCTGAGTTTGCAGTGAAATGGCGATTGCTTGTAGATTACTATTGATTGAGATGTTGCTGAGTAAAGGTTCTGAGATATTGGTCACCCCCGTGACACTGTAAGAGGCAGGTTTGAGGCTCATGGCTAGTTAACACTGTTAGTAGGCAGTCACGTCATTGAACTTAGTAGCTGAGTTGAAAAAATGTTAACCTCTTCAGCAGAGTCTCAGCAGCAGGGAACAAAATCGCAGGGCCCCTTTGGAAGGCAGCTATGCTCACCACTATACCACCAACGCCCGCTCGCAGGGCCCCTTTGGATCCCATCTCGGTTTCCTCTTTTTCAGAAGCACAAAGCCGGCCGGTGATGGGAGCTTCTAAGTGCAACAGGTTCACCCCAGCGTGCTCTTTGCCTGCTGGGGGCAGGCAGGTGGGTGGTGGGGGACAGAGCTGTGGTTGTGAACAGTGGAGATGGTGCCTGTCACCTTGGGAATATTGGCCACCGGAGACCCTCCTGGCTTGTGACTGGCACCACTGTGACTCCACAGCTGCTGCTTCAGTCCTGGGTGAGTGTCCCACTCAGTGTTTAGTCCTCCCTGGTGACACTGCTGGGCTGGTAGATTGCCTGTGACTCAGCATGTGGCCGTGCTCATCTTTTTTTGAAAGTTGCTAGAATTTGCTGATGTGTCTGAGCAGGTTAGAGCCTTACGCTCTTGTGTAGACTAAGACTTCCCTGTGGATACTAGAGTTAACATTTAAAACTGGGTAATTCTCTGCTATTGAGGAGCTGTTTGTGCACTGTAGGGTGTTTAGCAGTGTCCTTGGCTTTTGCCCACCAGATGCCAGTGAACCTCTCCCTGTTAAGATGATAAACTAAAAGTGTTTCCAGATGATGCTGAATGTCCTTTGAGGTACAAAAAATCATTCCATGTTAGACCTGGTTGTAGGCCCTGCAAAGCCAACCATCTCTCCCCACCTCTTCTCTCCTTTTCTCTTCATTTATTGCTACTTGATGTTGATGCTTTATAAGCTACAATTTTTTTAAAAAGATTTTTAAATTCAGAGTAAGAGTGGAATGAGAACAGCCACACACATGGAAGGATCTTCCATCCATTGGCTTATACCCCTGATGGCTGAAAATGGCTGGGCTGTGCCAAAACCAAGACCCAGGAGCTTCCTTGGATTCTCTTTCCCATGTGAACCGAAGGGGTCCAAGCACTAGGACCAGTCCCTAGACCATCAGTTAGATTAGAAGTGGAATAGCTAGGAATTGAACCAGTGCCCATATGGGATGCCAACATTGCAGGTAGTGATTCTGCAGCTGTGGACCAGTGCTGGCTCCAGAAAAACACTGATTTTAAAAAATACTATAAGGGGCCCAGCACGGTGGTCTAACAGCTAAAGTCTTTGCCTTGAACACACCAGGATCCCATATGGGTGCCATGGCAGACCTGCTTCCCATCCAGCTCCCTGCTTGTGGCCTAGGAAAGCAGTTGAGGTGGCCCAAAGTCTTGGGACCCTGCATCTGCATGGGAGAGCCAGAAGAAGCTCCTGGCTCCTGGTTTCGGATCGGCTCAGCTCCAACCACTGCAGCCACTTGAGGAGGAGTGAATCATCGGATGGAAGATCTTCTCTCTGTCTTTCCTCCTCTCTGTATATCTGATTTTGTAATAAAAGTAAATAAATCTTTAAAAAAAATAACCCTTCAGAATAAATGCGCCCAAGAAACTAAAATATACTGAAAGGTGTAAAATAATAAACCAAGTGATGAGATAAGCTATACAATGGAAGAAAATATTTTTTCTTAAAGATTCATTTTATTACAGCCAGATATGCACAGAGGAGGAGAGACAGAGAGGAAGATCTTCCGTCCGATGATTCACTCCCCAAGTGAGCCGCAACGGGCCAATGTGCGCCGATCCAAAGCGGGGAACCAGGAACCTCTTCCAGGTCTCCCATGCGGGTGCAGGGTCCCAAAGCCTTGGGCCATCCTCAACTGCTTTCCCAGGCCACAAGCAGGGAGGTGGATGGGAAGTGGAGCTGCCAGGATTAGAACCGGCGCCCATATGGGATCCCAGGGCTTTCAAGGCGAGGACTTTAGCCGCTAGGCCACACCGCCGGGCCCGAAAATATTTTTTTAAAAATCTTTTTAAAAAATACCATAGGTATAGCTTGAGATTTGATGTATGAGGTCTGTGGTCCAGGCTGCTTCCTTGTAGATACAGGATGGACTTTATAAGTGATGACGTGGTGAAGCAGTGTTGCTTGAAATCCTTTCGGGTTTACACAGTCTCAGGTGATGTGGGTTTTCACAGTGTTGCTTCCGGTGCCTTGTTCATGGGTGCAGAAGGGGAGAGTATGTCTGTTAAGTCTCATTGTCCGTGGTTTCTGTCGCATAGCGCTTAAGACTGAGCATTTTTGAGTGAGCGGGCTTGGATTTTGCATGTGGGACAGGGGAGGAAAAATTTTCCTAAATCTTGGGTTTAATGCCAAAAACTGATTCAATGTTTTTGTTTTTCTTTCCCTTTACCAGAAACCTGAGTTCCAATAAGCTCTCTGAGATCGACCCTGCTGTTTTTGAGGACTTGCTGAACCTGCGGGAAGTGTAAGTGCTCCCTCTAACCTGCTGGTGGGTGGTGGCTAAGCTGGTTTTTTCGGGGGAGCTGCCCTGTGCTGCGTCGTTCACCCCTCAGTCAGCAGGCTCTGTGTTGGGCAGACACACTTGCACCTGGGCTGGCAGCGACAAATCGTGCTGCCTTGCTTCCCCATTCCCCGCCTCCCGGTGTATTCTCCACGATTTTATGTTCTGGAATCTGCTCATTTTGTGGTCTGAAAATATTAAAGGGAAAGTTCCAGAAATGAACAATTCTAAAGTTTTCAATTGTGTGCTGTTCCGAGTAGCGGAATGCAATCTTACTCTTGTGAATCATCCCGTTGTGTGGCACATCCTACCTATCGGTCACTTAGCAGCCTTCTTGGTTATCAGGTCCACTGCTGTGGTGTCACAGCACTTGTGTTTAAGTAAGCCTTTTTGTACTTAGTAATGATCTGAACACGCAGAAGTGTGATGTTGGCAATTTTATTACAGTATCTGTTTCTCTTTTTTATTGGTGGTGCTAATATCTTAACTGTGCCTCCTTTGTTAATTAAACTTTATCTTCAATATGTATAGGAACAAGCATAGCACAGTCTCAGGCACCCCTTCTCACCCACAGATAAGAGGGCCTCCTGTACTGTTTGGAGGACTTGGAGGGGTCTCCAGGCTGGGACTCCTGTTTCCATCCTCGGCAGTCTGGGAAGGCTGTGCTGTAATCTGTTAAATGCAGAGTTCCTAGAAATCACGGCCACATGGCTTCCTCCTTTGTGGGAGGCTTTGTGGGCTGTTGGGTGTTGCTGTGGGGCAGGTACTTCTTCCAGGCTCCCAGGGAGTGGAGTAGCCAGCTTAGTGGGGACTGTGAGGCCAGCTTCCTCCTGCTGTTTGCAGGAGCCAGCTGCAGAACAGTGGTACACAAAGGTTTACCTTTTCCCCCTCCACCTGCAAACAGCCAGGCAGGCATCCCTGCCTTGGGAATGGCAGGCTTGCTGCGGGCCTCCTGAAGTGTCCCTTCCATCAGCCTCCAGGGTTTTTCATCTTTTTCATGTAAAGAAATTTTGAGGTATCAGGAGTTTTAACCCCACAGGGACTTAAAGAAGCTTTCATAAATCATCCACGTATACTCCAGAAAAATTGACAACTGTGGAAACGTTTGAAAAGTGCCAGTATTATCACCAAGGCATAACCATTGTGAGCACTTAGTAAAAAGTAGGTCCCTGTATATAAGAGTTTTGCATCTGTCTTACTGAGCAGCAAAGGGAGCACTCCCCAGATGCCTGAGACAACCAGTGCTGGGCTGGAGTCGAAGGTAGGGACCTGGAAACACAATCCAGGCTTCCCAGGTGAATCTAGTGAATTGTGGGAACTCAATTCCTTAGCTGCCTCCTGGGGGTCTTCATTAGCAGGAAGATGTAGTCAGGAGCCAGGTCTGGCTTTTGAATTCCGCTACCCCAATGTTGGATGCAAAATAAAATATTTTGGATGTCCTGTTTTGTTTTTTGTGTGAGCTACTCGATACAGGTCCATAAATCATTCATCCAGTGCTTTTATTAAATATTGTTTGCATTGTTGCATACTAGTAGGTTAGGCCTCTGCTTATAGTGCCAGCATTCCGTGTGGGCTCTGGTTTGGGACCCAGCTGCTCCCCTTCTGTTCCAGCTCCTTGCTAATACGCCTGGAGAAGTGGTGAATGGTGGCCCCAGTCCTTAGGCCCTGTACTATATGCGAGGCTTGGAGGAGTCTCCAGGCTCCTGGCTTTGGGTCAGGTTAGCTCCAGCTGTTTTGACCACTTGAGGAGTAGACCTTCATATGAAACAGCTCTGTGCTTGTCCTTCCCTCTCTGTAAAAATCTGCCTTTAAGATAAAAGTGAAATTAAATCTTTTAATAAGTAACTAGTCAAAGTCCTTGCCTGTTACTCTGAGTCCAAGATTGATGACTTGTGTAAAGGAAATTTTAACCTTCTCTGTGCAGTTCGCAAAACACTTGTGTTCTCTATACTGATTGCCTCAAAATTTTCCAAATTAGCATTTTTGATATCTGCTTTTCAAAGTTCAGGCTTTCACAGTTGAAGAAATTGGAGTTGGAGTGGGCCTTGGACCCCGATGTTCCTGCAGGGTCTGCAGGCCAGTGGTAGGGTACAGGAGTTTGGAAGCGCATCCTTGCCATTGAGCTAGGGCTGCCAGGACAACCCCCGCCAGCTTCAACAATAGAAATGCTATATTCTCACACTCCTGGAGGCTGGACATCCAGGAGCAAGTTGCCCACAGGATTGGTTTCCTCAAAGGCTTCTCACCTTGGCTTGCAGTTCATCTTGACGTGTCCTCACATGCCGGAGACCAGCTCCGGCAAAGGATGCGTGGATTGGTGAGATGATAAGAAGAAGAGATAAGATGTGGACCACTATGACATGGTGCTCATAATGGACAACTCAGAAAAGTTGCCTTCTTTATTTATACACAAATCATCAAAAGTTTTTGCACAATATCCAATTGTTTAATTTTTACTTCATGGTTAAGAGAATACGGAAAACATTTTCAACAAACCATTACTCATTGAAACCTGCAGGCACTTGGCTGAAGCCAGGAACTCCACGGTTGGCAGTGCATGAAGTTACATAGTGACAGGTGGTTTACTGATACTCAAAATCAATTTTTACTAAACACAAACATACTAATATTGCTTAAAATATTAAGAATACAGAATTACAAGATCATAAAAGGATTTTGTAAAAGCATATAACAGATTCTTTGCTAAATCTTAAAATCAAATCATGCATTAATTACTGTCACCTTCACCTCGTGCTGATTCAATTGTTTTTTTGTTCTTTTGTTAAAGGATCAAGGCCACTCAGCTATCTACAAATAGAGGGCCTTTACAAGAAACTTCCTTTTATCTTTATAAACTGTTTTCTTTCCCTAAATATAAGTGCCAGTATAAGATTGAGATTTTAAGCCATTTTGGTGGGGTTCACATTTGTTTCCCTATAGAAGATGCCCCATATACTTTTGCTTTCTGTGGTGAGAAACTAAAATGCGTCATATCATGTGTTGTAACAGTTCGAGGTACATGGTAAACAAACTCTTTGTACCTTCATGATTGCCATCTATTCCAAGATATTATCAAGCCATTTCTTAAGGAAATCATTACTTATACTAGGACAAACTTCAGGACAAAAGTGGGCACATAACAGGATATTTGGAAACATAGTGGGCTCAATTGTACTATTGTATACTTTTAGCTGTGTGTCATAGCCTTACATCGCTAAAGATGTTTTTATCATAACATGATTGATCAATTTGAGGTGTCATACCAGTTACAGGAATCACTTCACATTAGCAGAAACACAACAACACCACCCTCAGGAGGATTCTATGAGACATCAGAGAGGTGAGTGAGTGTCCATATAATGGGGTGCGGCAGCAATGAGGTGACCAGAGACATTCCGCCGGGCCTTGCCTCGCTGCCAGAAACTCCTCGTAGCCTTGCTAACTGAGGAGCGGTGCTCATCAGACACCCATGCCATACGACCCAACTGCATGTCTTCCCACACTCACACAGTCTCGGTGTGCATAAGTCCTTGGTGTGTGGATTTCATATCCTTATTTCACCTTTAAAAGCACTTTCTTCAGATAGCCTTGTTCTGAGGTACTGGGATTAGAACCCAAACGTGAGCTTTGGGGGAACACCTACTAACTCAGCACAATACACCCAACGGTCAGGAGCTGCTTGGGCCAACTACCTGGTACTTTTACCTCATCTAAGCTGTCTTTAATGCCTGTGGTTTTAGACTTCTGCCGGTAAGGCTCAAGGCTTAGTGGTTTCTTTCAGAATTGGATACAGTTAAAGTTCAGAGTGCTTCCTGTAGCATCTTTAACACTTGAGTGGCCTGCTCTGTACCACATGCTGCTCTGCCGCAGTCCAGGAGGCAATGAGACACCAATAAGGCTGGACCAGAGACGCTAGGGATGCATTCACTTCAAGCACTAAAAGAACAAGGGGCCAGCGGTCAAGGCACAGAATTTGTTGTTGTTGTATTTAAAACTGAACATGAACACACACACACACACACTCTACAATGAGTAAACAAAAGTTTAAATTGAAAGAATCAGCATATCTGATTCTTTTCCTTTTGCTGTGGCTTTTAGAATGGCTTGCCAGGACCCTGATGTGAATGTTTGGTACTTGGCTTGCCCTTCCTTCCCTTCCTATCTTTCCTTCCATGTTAGAGGAGTGATCCTACAGATGGGCTGGGCAGGAGGCTGATGTTTGAGCACATGTCAGTGATGTGGGTAGTGGAAAACTACATGCCCAAGGGCCCCAAGGAAGGAGCAGGAGGCAGGCCATGCTGTTGTTGTGCAGGCCATGGGGTGTGTGGGTTGCGGGCAGGGTCTGGATTCTGGGGGCCCCAGGATGAGGATCCTGTGTCTGTTGTGCAGAGGGGTGTGTGTGTGTGTGTGTGTGTGTGTGCATGCGCACGTGCACGCGCCTGGATTCTGGGGCCTGGCGTGAGGACCACAGTGTCTTGTGCAGAGGGGTGTGTGTGTGTGTGTGTGTGTGTGAGGGCCTGGATTCTGGGGCCTGGCGGTGAGGACCACAGTGTCTTGTGCAGAGGGGTGTGTGTGTGTGTGTGTGTGTGTGTGTGTGTGTGAGGGCCTGGATTCTGGGGCCTGGCGGTGAGGACCACAGTGTCTTGTGCAGAGGGGTGTGTGTGTGTGTGTGTGAGGGCCTGGATTCTGGGGCCTGGGGGTGAGGACCACAGTGTCTTGTGCAGAGGGGTGTGTGTGTGTGTGAGGGCCTGGATTCTGGGGCCTGGGGGTGAGGACCACAGTGTCTTGTGCAGAGGGGTGTGTGTGTGTGTGAGGGCCTGGATTCTGGGGCCTGGGGGTGAGAGAGCCACAGTATCTGTTGTGAAGAGGGTGTGTGTGTGTGGGGGGGTGCTGGATTCTGGGGGCCCCAGGCCATAGTAGGTACTAGTTTCAACTACCATGTCAGGCTTGGAGCTGGCAGGTGAGTGTTGTGTTTTCTCTGGTTCCCTGGTGCCAGTTGCTGCTTGCCCAGACTTGCTTCCAGCTTTTCATCTGTTTTGGCTCTCTTAACCTCTCCCTTCAGGCCTCCCCTGCTCAGTGCTTCTTAGAGTGCGGGCCCCCGCCCAGAGCTACAACCCAGGACATGAGACTTCCCGCTGGGGATGCTGGCCTTCATAGGGGGTGCTGGACACGAGTCTTGCTTAACAACAGTCACAGTAATTACAACAGCTCTGTGTTAATAAAGCTTTGGGGAATATGATCTCATTGAAGCCTCACACCAGTGCTGTGAAGGAAGAGATTGTCTTTGCAGAGAGTTCCTCCACTTCATAAAGCAGCAGCAGCTCAGACAGGTTAAAGAAACTTGGAGTCTCAAGGGGTTGGCAAGGCTGCATGGTTGGGCTCAAGTCTGGGAGATCCCAAAGCCAGAGTAATGAGCCATGAGGGTGTGCTCCCTGGATCCCCACGTCCCTCATCTTTCCTGCAGCATCCAGCTGAAGACGGACAAAGACAGGAGATGGTCGTTCCTCTGTGTGCTTCCGTTTGTCTCTGTGCGGTCTTCTCTCTGTGCAGTGTCAGCTGCTACTCTCCCAGACGCCTTATCCAAACCCCATGCCATCTTCAGTCCTGACCCACACAGTGTGGGTTTTCTCCATCTCTTGAGCTGCAGTTGCATTACGAGGAGACTTGAGAAAGTTTGTGGAAATGGAACCATAGACAATAAATATATTTTGGTATAAGAACAATTCTGACACCCATTCTTTATGAGCGATATCTACCAAAGTTCCTGGGAAAATGGACGCTACAAAAAAGCCATGCCATGGATTTAAAAAATATGTCTGCACCAAAATAAGCTTGTCTTTTAGTTGCATTTTCCTGCATTTTGATGTGCCCTCATATAGGTGGGACAGTGCCCCCAGGGCTAGTGTTTTGTGAATCTTCCTGTTCCCCCTGCCAGTGTTGACTGTCAGTTAGCATCGTGTTCAGCACTCCCTAGTCTCTGTTCCTCCCTTCCCAGGCAGCAGGAAGAACGGATTCATGGCATTTAGCTGAAATCACCCGGGAACTGGGCCTATTCCTCCTCTCTGCAGTAACTCCTGCGGGATTCTGTCTGTCCCATCCTCCACTGACCACTCACTGATTGTGGGAGTTGTAAAGACTGAGATCCCATTGGAGCATATGGGGATAGCAGGGGGAAAAGGGGGAACACCACATCTGGTGGTAGACACACCTGGGATTGAGTTCTGGTTCTGCCTCTGCCCTGCTGTGTCTCTGGACAGAGGCTTTGCACCTGCTTTGTTTCCTGTCCCCCTTTGTTGTGGCAATGCGTAATCAGTTATTACTGTAGACACTTACTGAAGAGGATGTGCCGGACCTTGCACATGGGAAAGAGTTAAGGACATCATTTCCCCTCTCTTCTGCTAGCTTCGAAGTTGTATCGCTTGGAAACAAATCTGTGTGCCTTTCCAGAATGACCCTCTGACCACCCCCTGCCCTGTGGGATGGATGAGCCAAATTTGCTGGTGCTTAGAGCAGCAAAACTTCGCACTGATAAAGATCTGGGCTTTCCTCTGAGGGCCTGTTACTGCTTGGAGACAAGAGGAGGCTGCCAGGAGTTGAGGGAAGAGGAGTCAGGGAAGGAGTAGGGAAGAGTGAGATTGCAGTGGGCACCTCATTGCTCCAAAATGGACTGATTCTGAGTGCTCGTCGGGTGCTGCCAAGGCTCCCGAGCAACAGGCTGGCAGACAGTGGGTCGTGGTTTCATGGTGGTTTCATTTCAGAGGCCCCAGAACCACAGAATGTCATCGGCTGCTTGGAGGAGGACAACACACCCTTGGAAGGCCTCTGGAGGACACGAGGACACTTGTGCAGCTGCTTCCAAGCCACAGATCTGAGGAAAGCCCACCAGGGATTGCCTGCAGCCAGGGTCCAGCAGGGTGGGGCACCTCTATAATAAGTGGGGCTATTTATGTAGCCCTCTGTCAAGGCTACACTAGGATCCTGTTACTGCTGCCTGACCTCATGTAGTAGCCTGCGGTGGGGGCTGTGTGTGCCCACAGCACCACTGGCCCAGAATGTTCTGAAGGCAGTGGAGAAGCCCTGTGTGTGCCATATGCTGGCTGTTTATGGCTGCCCTGCTTCCCCAGCTGGTGCTGCTGGTGTGTTTAAGGGAAGGGTGACATACCCAGGGGGTGTTTAGAGGTCCTGTTTCCTGGCTGAGAATTGACACCACCTGTTCAGCATTGTCTGCTTACCTGGACGTATCTTAATTGCTTAGGTGTAATTGTTTTAACCAGATCTGCCAAAAGCTTGTGAAACTGGTACCTGTGCTATTTGCATTTTCAGAAAAAGGAAACTGAGTCACAGCAAGGTTAAGTGCTGTGCTAAAGGTTGGTCACTGGGGAAGGAGTGGAGTTTGGTGGAAAGATCCAAGGTCTATCTGATTTACAAATCTGAGCTGTGTAAACTTGGATTTGTAGCTGTTGTAGCTCTGTGATTGTGTTGTAATTCATTCTTTGATGGAGGGTTTATAATTTGGTACCATTTTTGGAGGATGGGCACAGCATTTGGTCATATATTTTTATGTGGAGAATTTAAGCCAGAGCTCAGCACATAGTGACTGTTTAGCATTATTATTGTTTATAATTGTTGACTTAAGGTAACTACTCCTATGTCAAAGAACTTTCCCTGGCCATTTTGCTACACAAGCAACATATGCAGAACTCTTCCCAAAACCTTTATTAGTATGAGATATTCCTAAATACTTAAAGCTGTAATTAAATAGCCCTGATTGTAAAGCTATGTTCTTACCTGTTACTGAAGGCTTTCTCCATTTGGAGAAAAAAATAAACAATATTTGAGAGTCAGAGAAACAAAGATACTTAGTGAGTTTCCATCCATTGGCTCATTGCTGTGACCATAGTGGCTGGGACTAGAGCTAGGAGCTGGGGACTCAATCCATGTCTTCTGTGTAGGTGGCAGAAGCCCGGCTATTTGAGCTGTCACCATTGGTTCACTGTGTTCTGCATTGGTTGTCAACTGGAGTCACTGGCCAGAGCCAGGAATCAAACCCAGATCCTGGGGGTGTGGGGTGCAGGCCTCTTAACTGCCATGTTAACCACCTGCCTCCACGACTAGGGTTACAACCCCCTGCCTGCCTGTGTTGTTAATTGCAGCTCTGTAATTGGAAGCAGCCACTCTGTGTACCAACAGCAGGTTGACCAAATAATAAGTAAAATGGTTCCTTCACACAGAGGGCTGTGTGGCCAGTTACACAGATTATGGCACTCCCCAGGATGTATTATTAAGGGGAAAAGAGCAGTGTATGGCAGTCTGCATAACACACAAGTGTTTACGCGAGAGGAAAGCGTGTGCGCATCTGTTGCTCCCGGCAGCAGCGGCTCCCCGTTGGAGGGGATCCAGAGGACTGACATGCAAGGAAGCTTGCTTTTGCACTGAGTACTCCCTGTGTTTTTATTTTTTTTCCAAATGGTTTGAGAGTATTACTGTGGGTTTGTTTCAGCTCTTCAGTATGAGTGTGGCAAGAGAAAGTGCTGAAACCCCAAATTACTCCTAGGGCTGGTTTGACATTGTTTGTTGAGGCTCAGCTTGGTGAAGCTAGTAATTCTATACTGTAATATGTCTGAAAACACTGGCATCTCGCAGAATGTAATGCCATTTTAATCAAGCCAAGTAAGTGGCAGCTTTGGGAGAAAGTGCAAGCTGGCCTCGTGGATTGCCTGGGACAGGTCCAGTGTCCCAAGTTCTGCCCTGTGGTCAGGCAGAGCGTGTAGCCCCATTGACCTCACCTTGACCTTTTCTGACTGAGGCCGGGCGGTGATTCCTAGTGTGATGTGTCTGAGACACTTCTTGGGCCTGAATCATCGGGAAAAGCTTCAGTTATAAAGGCCCGGTATTTAGAAAGTTGTTTAGGGTTTGGGGGGGAACTTATGGAGACACTTGATAAGTTGTAAGCTGAGGTGGATGAAGAAGGGTGAGGACTGCCCTACAGGAATTACTCAGAAGGTTTTTGTGAGGTACAACTTCTGAGTCCCTAGAGTTTCCTTCTTCACAGAGAGTGCTGGACTTGCCGAGTGCCTTCCCCCTCAAAGCTCCAGCTGTCCTATTTTTGACTGGTCTCTATTTCAATCTGGCAAGAAGTGCTTCCCTTCTCAGAGCAAATTTGGCCTCTGTTGCGTTCTGAGGATTGTATTCTCATTTCAACAGGGGATAAAGCGAGCAAAGGGGAAGACAGTAGGGGTGAAACTAGCCGATCAGCTAGTGTTAGAACCAGCAAGACTTTTTTTTTTAAAGCAAAAATGATCTAGAAGCAAACTAGATGCACAGTTCCTCTGCAACTGTCTTCTTAAATCAGGGAGGTCTGTTGAGATAAGAGCAGCCCCTGAACCCCAGGGCTACCCATTGAACTTCACGGTGCCCCATGAATCTTCAGCCCTGGTGTACTGCCTGTCCAGCCTGCACTTCCACATCAGAAATGGTGTTGTAATGCCTCCTTTCCTTGTTCATTTCTGTAAAGTTGAGTGGATTCAGGCTCTCCAGTATACAGTTCTGGCTGACCAGAGACCATGCTCCTCAGCCAAACTTCCCGCCCTCCTTTGCAGATTTAAAAGCAAGTCAGATTACAAGCAGGCAGAAAAACAACTGTGATGTTACCTAAGGGCTTAAGAGCTTTCCGGCTTGTCCTGTGTTTGCTGGCCTGGTCACTTGTGGCTGGTCTGGGATTGGCAGTCATGCTTTGTCCTGCTGTTTATTTGTTTGTTTTTAAAGACTTGCTTATTTGGCTGGCAGAGTGACAGAGAAAGAGACAGGAGCAGGAAGGAGGTAAAAGGGAGAGAGAACCCTCTGTCCACTGGTTCACTCCCAAATGGAAAAACTGGGCTGGGGCCATGTCACAGCTGAGAGCCAGGAACTCCATCATGTTGATGGTAGGGATCCAAACACTTGGGCTGTCGTTTGCTGCCTCCCAGGCTGGTTGGCAGGATGTTGGAGTACTGGCCCTGAAACTAGGACCTCGGTGTGAGACACGGGTGTCCCAAGCAGCTTCACCTGCTGTGGCACGACTCCTGCCTCTTGTTCTGCACTTGGCTGGTTCCTTCCTGGTTGTGTGCCCCTACTTTTGTTGCGGAAACTGACTTAGCATCCTAGAGGAAATAGTAGAGGTACCTGCTACCTACCTTAGAGTTGCAATGATGAAAATAATGCTTCATCCCCGCCTTTTCCCCCTGTGATTGTACAAAAATAAAGGGGAATGGTTAAGAACAAAGACTTGGAAGCCAGAATGCATAGGCTGCAGGACCTACTTAGAGGGATCTAAAGACAAGTTACTATACCTGTAAGGTTCTTCATGCTACCCCCACACGTAGTAGGCCCCCAACAAGTGCCCTGCTGCTGTGGCTACTGCTGTCCTGTGTGTTCCAGATTAAGTCTCTGAGAAACCCAGAGTTCTTAGCAAGCTAATTGGCAGCAGCTCCCTGACCTTAGCGTTTCTTGCTCTGATAAAACCCAAGGAACTCTTCTGCTAATTAGGTGCCTTGATGGGTACTATGAAAATTTATTAGTCGAGATGACAAGTGGGGTAGAGTTTTAAGTATCCCCTAAGCACGACTGGGAAATGGATCACTACAGAGCTGGGCGAGATAAAAGGTGAAGCAGAAACAATCTGATTTAGGGAGCAGTCAGATAAGAGACTGTTAAAGTAATTAATTGTCTATTTCAACACACAAACAAGGGCCCTTTAAGTGGAGAAAGGATTTGCCACATGATACGGATCTGCTTTCTCTCTGCCAGATGCTCCAGCCATGCAGCTATTGAAACAGGCAGTCTGTGTCCCATGGCCTGGTAATTGCCAAGCTTCATCCCTAACTGGCTTTGGCATTGAGGAAAGCAAATGGGATAATTTGAGGTCTTTTCTCCCCACCCCACCAACCCCACGCCTTTTCCTATTCAATTCTGTAAGAGATGGTGGACAACCAGATTATTCTAGTTAAGCAAATGTTAGCTGTATGCTTGTATGAATATAGCTGTCATTTCAGCGGTTTTATCTTCAAATGGCCACAAGCTGCTCTATGTAAGACCTAACTCCCTTAAAAATGGAGAACCAGGGAACCCAGTTGCTTCTCATCGCAAAGGCGCTTTCTTTCCAGCGTGTCACCCGGCAGAGTGCCTAAACACTGTGTTTTGGCTTCCTCCAGGCTTTCTGGGCTCACGTTACAAGTCTGAGTTTGGATTTTCTTTCCAGATTTGGAAGTACATGTCCATTTAAGGAGGCCAGATTGCAGAGCCTCTGGGGGCAGACCAGGCGAGCTGTTTTGGTTCTGGGCTTCTCCTACTGAGATATACTAACGATGGGAATACAGATTTGAAGTGTTCAAGCAGGAAGGCAGCTGGAAGAGGAAGTTCTGTCCGCTTGGGGTTTAAAAGATGTCTTATGTGCCAATTCACCCCCTGGATAATGCATGTGGAGGCTTCATCAGAGTACTAAGAAGTTGGAATTCCAAATGGATGAGAGTTCAGTTTCCTTATGTCACACACAGATGAGGCGTTGAAATAACAGTTCCCGTGCGTCCAAAGCCTGAGGCTGTGGTTTTGCACGTGCTGGCCTTTGGCACAGCAGGTGCTTCAGTTCTGAGCCCACCTCTTGGCCTTTTCTGAGCTCTGTCCTGGGTAGGAAGCATTGCCTTTGGTGTGAAGTTTCTCACTGTGATGTCATAATCTGTTCTGGTGACCCCTGACCCTCTCAATACTCAATTTCGTTAGAGTCGGTCATTTTTACGAGTTCTGGAGTGTTTTTTGATTTTCCTCTTATGTGCATGATTTTTAAGGGATTCTTCAGACACATCAGGTGGTTAATTTCTCCTTGTTGTTTTAGGTACCTAAACAATAATGAATTGACCGCTGTACCATCGCTGGGAGCCGCTTCGTCGCGTGTCACCTCTCTCTTTCTGTAAGTGGTGCTGTGCCAGGTGGGTGGGGTGGGGTAGGGGGACCCTGGGGTATGTGAGGAGGCAGTGTTGTCTTGCTGGCCTCCGGTGGCAGGGGAACTTCGTTGGTGACAGTCTTTCTTTACAGAGTTCTCAGGATTGCAGTGAATGCCTTGCTTGCTGTTTTGGAGTTTGCAGAATTAAAAGCTCCAGGGTGTTGCCTCCTCTCTTGTTCAGTGGGAAAATTGATCTTGCTTGTTAAAGCCCGGAGATGCGTGAGTCTAGGTTTCTCGCTGGTAGTAGTTACGCTGCAACTCGGGTGAATAAACAAGAGGCAGAGGAAGCTGTGTGAATTGAAAGCAAGCTCAGGTTAGTGTTACTAGGAATGTGACTCGATTTATTTTATGGCTTTAAAACAAAAAGTGCCCCCAGTCCTCTGAAAATAAGCAATGAGAGGTCGCAGTCAAGCATCCTAGACAAAACCCAACCTGTTGATTATGAAGAACAACAACACTGCAAGTGAAAAGGAATGTAAAAGGCCTTAACTGAAAAAGCAAGCAGGCAAACCAGAGATGTCAGGCGGGGATTGTTATCATTGGAGCTTTCAGAGCGCCTGTGCCAGGGAATTAAGCACCTGGCCATACCCATGTTTCTTCAGCAGCCAGGCGGAGGTGCCTGCTTGTTTTAAACTCACCCAGAGGTCTTTCCAGATAAACCAGTCGTGAGTCCCACAGTTTCTCAACTGGATTTAATTGGCAGCTTCCCCAGCCGAGCACCTCCCTCTTCACACTGAATTTCCTGTTTCCATCCCAGCCCTGCACAGATCGACTGTATTTTCATTTTGCTGGTTTTGTAATTCATTTGCTCACCTGAATGTATCTTTTCTCAGCACCAAGGCCTGGCTGGGCAGAGGGCTTGGCAGGAAGGTGCTGTGACTAAGACTGCAAGTGTAGCTCACAAGGGCTCAGATTTTTACTGGCCACAGGCCCCCTGGGTTGAGGAGGTGCTACGTTCTTCTGGAATACAGCCCCATGCTCTTGGCTCTTTCCAAGGCATCCAGGGGTTGCAGGAAAGCCAGAGGGTTAGAAGTGGGGCTCACCTGTGGATTCTGGGCAGATGGTTTCATCGCTGAGATCCTCCCTTTCCTCATTTACAAAATCTGCTGATCCACTTAATGTGTGGGGGACAATGAGGCTGAGGGCAGCAGAGCGTGGCAGTCCTGGCCTCGTGCAGGACTTCTCATCGGTGGTGTATCAATGATGAGTGATGCTTCCACCTGGTGTCACATTGGTGGGTGGTCCTTTGTTCCTTTGAATAGGCAAAGTTTTGGCATTCTTGTTATACTCAGTCTCTGTGCCTAGCATCTGGGCAGGTGTTTAATTGCTGACTAAATGAAATGGGTTGCCCATAGCTGAAGCTAATTAGGGGTGGTTGGTAATCCCTTGTGTTTTGATGGGGCAAAGCACTTGAAGTGCTTGTAACTGTTAAGCCTGAAACATATCTCCTGGAGTAGCAGTGTCACTTTCTGCCCTGAGTGTATCAGAAATGCAGCATTCTAGTCTTAGAGGGCTGTGGCCAGAGCCCACGGGGTCAAGTTTAAGATGTGTTGGTTTAAGTTCTCTTATTCTTCCCCTGGGAGAAGTCAGGACCAGAGAGGACACCAAGAGGTTCTGTGAAGGCCTTCTGGGTGGCAGGAGAGAGAGAAGACACAAATGCCCACACATCACTCATCTTGCCTGCATGCTCCTGGTGTGGGAGCCTGTTAGCCAACTCTGAACCAGCTTCCAGCACAGGCAAGTGGGGCTCCTGACTTGTCCCTTGGGCCTGTGGCACCTCGAATTGCACCTTGCTCTGCTGACTAAAAATACTTTACTGTTCCTCGGCCCCAGTGCCAGAAATAGTGGGGTCTGTTTGGCTTTGTTCCTGCTATTCCATTAGACAGCATTCAAATATGTAAAGCGTAGAGCGAAAAAGGGAAACGCTTCCCTGCCTGTTGCGATTTGCTTTGGAAAATGTAGGTTAGCATTGGCAGCCACCTCTGGCCTGAAGCTGTGCTCTTTCGTCTCCATCTGACTTGCTCAAGGATTTCTCTGAAACTGCAGAAACTGAAAGACCTTTATCCTTTTTTTCTACGCTGCCTGTGTTCTGCATTCTTAGATTGGATGCCCGGGGCTAGTACCCGAGAAGGGAAGTTAGCAGTGTGTGGTGCAGGTCTGGGAAGCAAGGTTACAGATGACTTTGGTGTCGTCCTTTGTACTTTGCTGTGTCTTCTGAGTGGACACGCAAAGGACAGAGAACTTCCAGAGCGGGTATCAGATGAGTGTCCCTTGACATCGCCTGTATCCGTGGGGTGATGCCCATCACTCAGCCTTTGCATGGATGTCTTCTATGTTTCAAAGGTATCATGTGCCGTGCCAGTAATCAGCATGCTTTGTGGCCCTTCCTGCCGTGATGTGGACACCCCAGCACATGGTCAGAAACTGGTGGTTGGCAGTCAGAGAATCTGCATCCTTCATCCCCAGGCTCTTGTTCCCCTTGTGTGGCAGGCAGGGGGTCAGCACAGCAGTGAAAATGCGTGAAGGGAGTAGAGCAGATAACCGGGGCCATGTGGGAAAGCTTTTGGGGTCAAATTTTATAGGCAGGTGTACTGGGGGGGAAATGGGGAATCAGACATTTTGACTTTCTTTGTGTGCAGTGCAGTTTTAACCCAGGAGAAGTTGCTGTTTCCTTATTTGTTGGAGGAAGAGGTGAAAGCGTCATATTCTTCTGAGACCCAGAAATGGAGAGAAGGGACAGTAATGCCCCAAAGGCTTAGCGACCCCTCTGTTGGGTGACCAGCGACGCTCTGTGTCTTTTCAGACCTGGCAGCTCAGACACCTGTAATTGTGAACTTTGCCTGTGAGGTTGGCTGTTCGTCTGTGGGTGTGTTGGCTCACACAGGTCTCTCTGATCTGAGACCCGAGTACCCTATTTTGCCAGGTATCACAGTTGGGAGCACCCGTGGGAACACGTTTTGTTTTGCATCTGGCTTCAGTGCCAGGGCTTCAAAAGAGTTCCAGAAGTTTGGGAACCAGAGTCAAGCAGCAGAATTTCAATTGGTTAATACTTTGTAATTAAGGGAATGTAATTCGGTGGAAGTATTTGTTCGACAGCAGATTTATTTGCATCGCATTCTGAAGATAATACCACGGTCATTTGTCCTTAATAACAGAAACCATAAAACTCAAGGAAAGCTTTTAATAGGATTGGTTTGGAATGAGGGAGCTAATTCCATAAGTTAGTTCTCAGAAAAAGAAACAGACTTTTCTGTTAAATGAGGGCAGAATCTGCCAGTAGGTTTTTTTATGTTTCAGGTTTTTTTTTCTTTTTTTTAAATTGGAGTCCAGGAAACTCAAATTAAGATTCCCACAGCAGCAGTAATTTTGTCTGATGCCCAAGCGACATTTTGGTTGAAGGAAAATTTCCGCTTTGCCTTTGGTATAACTGCACTTGTATCATTGAGAGGATCAGTTATAGTGGAAATACCGTGAAGTCGCCTTCGCCTCCCTGCACGGGCTGTGCCCACGTGTGTCTCCCATATGGCAGCTGGCTGGCCCGCATCATTTTTTCCCCCTTGCATGGTACAGCTGAAAGTACTGCCGCAGCTACGCATGGTCGCTGGGCTGTCCCCTCACCCCCGTCCATGACTGTAATGCTGCTATTAAAATTCCTTAGGTATATGTTGTATTTGAAAGCCCATGCAAATACCTCTGTTAATCTTGAAAAATATTTTCTCTTTAAATAATTCTTGAGATAACAGAAGCTACCATTTTAAAGTGCGCCATTCAGTATTCTCAGTGTGCTGTACTCATCGTCAATTGTGGGTTATTTTTGTCCCCTTTCTGCACTCCGTGTCCCAAGTGCCATACTCTTTTAGCAGTACCTTCCCATATCTTCCTCACTCAAGAAGGGTAGAATATAAATCGGTTAAATAGAAATACCAGAAGCTACTTTAACCGCCTGCCTTTTGCTGCACCCTCTCAGCTGACGAAAAACAGATGAAAGAAAATCAATGAGACATGTAGCATCTCTTCCTTGTAGCTTTGAGAAGTTGTAACTGGGAAGGACAGCACCCTGCCTGTCTGTCTCTGATGCCACTGGGCAGGGGTGGAGGGGACCCTGGGTGGGGGCCTCGGCACTCTTCTGGGGTAGGGGGATCCATGGGTGAAGGGAAATCAATGAGAGTATTTAACGCGCAGAATACCTTGCAGACCGCTGGGAGAGACAGGCGAAATCAATCTTCTTTATAGCCTCATTAACGCAAAAATCAATGCACATTAAAGCGTAATTAAAGAGCAGCTTTAGAGGGGAGGCTGCCGTAATCTGCCATGATCTGCTGCCACTCAGGGCCAAGGAGAATAATAAGAGTTTCTCAGAGGGTCCATCCTACAAATGGAGACCCAGAATGGTCTCCACTCAAAAGGGGGGGACCCAGATTTCAACTCTGGCGAATAGGTCCAACTTCAGGTCCTGGCCTAAAGGCCATTAGAGATCATGCACGAAGCAGTCAGTGTGACTCCCGAAGCCCCGTGTGTGTGCGTGAGTGCTGGCGGGAGCAGGCTGGGCTCCATTCTCCACTTGAGACTTGGGGGGAAACCTCCTGTCTTTGTCTTCGCTTAGCTGTCCTTCAAACTGTTGCATCACCTGAAAGCAGGGCGTCATTTGCAGATAAAGAACATCCTAAATAATTTGTGTGAAAACCTTTCCATGTTTACCTTTGTCATTGAACATGGAGTGAGAATGGCAGGAGTTGGGCACAGTGGTTAGGAAGCCCCTGTGGATGCCCAGATCCCATATGAGAGTGCCTGGTTGTGTGAATCCTGGGCTTCCCTCCTGCTTCCAGCCTCCTCATCATGTGTGTCCTGAAAAGTAGCTGGTGAATTTCTCAAATAGATGGGTGGTACCGGTCACCTGGCTGTCCAGAATGGCGATCCTGACCCCTGGCTTCTGCCTTGACCAACTGCAGCTGCTGTGGAAATTTAGGGGAGCTGTCTCTGTGCTGTCCAAATAAATTGATACATTTTCTCTCTCTCAAGTTTGAGCGGTACTTTTCAGACCTTAGAGCACTTTGTGTATTTATTAGAAAAAAATAGTAAACTTAAACCAGAGCCCATATGGGATGCTGGCAATGTAGGCGACAGGTTTACTCATTACGACACAATGCTGGGTCCAAAAGTAATCACTTCTGAGGAAAATTCTAAGGGCTGTGGACACTGTGGGCAGAAGAGACCTGGAGGGTGTGGCTCAGTGTTGAAGGCCTAGGGCTGGTTTTGGTTCTTCATGCATAGTTTGTTCTGTTTTGTCTCCCCAGCAGACCCAGGCAGGAGATTTGTTATTATCTCAGTTTGTGGGGAGTGGCGGCTCTCCTGACAGATGTACATTCATTTGCAGGAGTCAGCTTTAGCATCCCTTACCTTCCTTCTGTCCCTCACTGGGACCAGAGAAATCCTTAGCCCACTCCTGGCTTGAAAGGCACCCCCTGGTTCCAATGGGAAGTGGGATGGCTTGTTTGAAAGGTGGATGCGTCTTCCCATCCCAGCGGGAGAATCAAGAATCCACATTTGCCTCACTGCTTCTTCCCATCCTCGCACTGTTATGAATGAGTGGGTTATTGGCTGCCTGTGTCCCAAGCCATGGCCTCTGTGACGCTGTTGTCAATAGGGGACAAAAGAGAAAGAGGAAAGCAGAACAAGCCCACCCTGGGTTACCTGCGAGGCGTCTGTGTGGGCTACTGGCCCAGGGGGTCCATGAGGCTCCCTGTGAATGAAACAGGCCAGAGCCTGGAGTTCAGTTCCCTAGGTCCTCGCAGTCTTGCTGCAGAGAAAAATGGGCAAACAGGTCACTAATGTTCAAGGGCAGGGGATTGGCGAGGAGCATCTCACTCCTGTCCTTGCTGGGGGTGTGTGGCAGGGAAGGCTCCCAGGTGAAGAATGCATTTTAGCTGAGGAGGCCTGTTCTGCCTGTCTTCCCCTCTCTCCCATGGCCCGTTGGGCATAAGCTACGAGCAGAAGTTGGAACACTGAGCACATTCAACCGTCACTCAGAGTACTTGGAGCTATACCAAAGGGACATAGCTGGGTTCGTTTCTAGGGCAGCCTCTCCTGCCTCCAGCCCCCTTTTGTCAATAGGCTTTCAGGAAGAGCCAAGGAAGCCAGTGGTTGTTGGGAAACAGAGCCAGCCTGGTGTTGGTTCCAACTGCAGCCTCAGCACAGGTGCTGGACGCCACTCATGAGCCTCATCTTAGAAAATCAAGTGTCCTATTCACCAAGAAAGCAGAGCTGTCCTAGACACTAACTGCTGAGTGCAGTCTGCCTTTAGTCCCTGAGTCCACGTGTGCCTCTCCTTGGGAACGGAGCCTTATCAGATCACAGGGTCCTAACTTGCCATTTTCCTCTCTTTTGTCCACTCCCCCTCCCCCCCACCCTGGTTTCTTTGCAAGTGGGAGTGTTGAACCAACCCAGGGAGAGGTACATCTGTAAGTTATTTGCTGACAAAGCGAAGGGAACACATTTGCTACAGGGCAGGGGGAGTTGGGGAAGGGGAGAGCCCTTGGAAGTTGATCCTGAAAGTAACTGCCCTTTTTGGCTTCAGGTCTGTTCTTGCATGTTGTCTTTTGTTGAGGATTTGCTCTGTCTCTCCTGTGCATGCTGTCTCATTTCTCCTGATGACTGCGTAAGCTTTAAATAGTGTGCAGGATCCAGTGGGAATACAGGCTGCTCTCAAGGCCTGAGAGTCACGCATGGTCTCGGAGGGGAAGTGCCCCTTCTCCCAGCAGTGGGTGTCAAAAACTCCTCAGGGCTTCATGAACCAGAGCAAGGAAGCAGAAAGCTGCTCCATCGTTGCACAACCCCCGATGTGAAAGGGGCTGGCGTCCGTCCATATCAACAGTCTCCTTCCAACTGGGACTATTTCCTCCTCCTCCACCTCCCCCTCCTCACTTCCTGCAGGTGGCTCCTGTAATCCAGTTACCACAGGGGAAACCTCATGTGCATATGCACCTAATCCGAAAATGGCTGGCTTGACTTTGACCCAAAGGTTGACCTTGCAGAGAAGTCCGGGTCTATTGTGTCTGCTCACACCTGGGAGCCATTTTCAGCTTTTACAGTCCAAGTGGAAGAAATGTGTTTGCATTTATGCTGGGCCTCCTTTTCATAAAGCTGTCGTTCTTGGGTGGGATGTGGAATACCAGATTAACCCTGCTTTTTCAAAGGCAAGGTTTTTAAGCAATTGGACGGTTTACTTTATAGATTGAGTGATGCAGAGTTGGGTTTTTGTTTGGTGGAGGGTGGGTTTGGCAGGGGTAAGGGAAGCGAAAATGGTTAGATGTTGATGGTGTTGCCCAGGTACAGTTCTGACTTTCGGGATGAACACATAGCAATAATTAGCCCGTGTGGTCTGCCATGCTGTGTCTTTAGTGTGTCACTTGTGCCCGTTCTGTGAGACACAGCCAAGGCACAGAGAGGGCAGGTAACTTGTGCTAGATTCCAGAGCCAGGAAGTGTCAAAGCTGAGTCCTGATCTCATCATTTTCCATCTCTGGGTCCTCTGCTCGCTGTGTACTTGACCATGTGTGGTCTGGGAGACTGGGAGGGTGTTGTCCTGGCCATGGCAAACCCAATTACATGAGGGATTGGGCTCCAAGATTCTGATGTCACCCCTCTCGCCACCCCCAATGCCACCTGGAGTGTGGACATCAAGGGTGAGTATGTTGACAAAGCCTGTTTGTGGGCTCAGGTGCACTTTTGGGCAGCAAAGTGCAGCACTTGTATGAGTTTTCTTACCTGAGGCGAAATTATAGGATGTCCTCTTTACACGCTGAAGGTTAGGCTGGCCAGCCGCCACCCAACCCCTAGTCACACTGGCAGATTGAATGTCCTGAGCTAGTTAGGACAGACCATCTGTTTAGGGTGCAGGGAAGAGAAATCATGTTGTGGTCAGATCTCGGCAGAGTCCTGGCTTGTTGCTGGACCATGCCAGTGGATTTTCACCAAGTGGCCAGCTGCCCTCAAGGACATCATTGTGAGGCAAATTCCCGGGTAGTCTCCTCACTTCCTGGATGCATTTCAGACCCAGACTGCTGAGATGAACGTGCCAATTTGTGGGCTTTTTTTTTTTCTCAGCTTCTTTGAGCCAGGAGATGAACACGTGTGATCTGTACCCTGTGCTCTGGTCTGCAGGAGCTGCAAAGTTCCTGTTCCTGTTGGTCTCCTGGTGGAATCTCTTAAAGGTTCCCTGACCCCTGTCACTGGGGAGCCTGTTGGGAAGGCAGTATGTAAACGCCAGGCCTCCTTCCCTGCCTTGCTGTAGGACAGGGGCAGATGCTCATGGGTCTCTTTCCCTTCCCTGGTTCTTGGGTCCTGTGGCCTCTGAGTGCAGAGCACTTGTGCATAGTGGTGGTGGCACTGACAGTGTTGGCAGGAAGGCTTCCTGCCCACCACCCCTGTCTTGGTGGGATTGGGCCCATGAGATGCCTTCAACACCCTGGTCCGGCCACCTGGACAGTCCGTCAGTGGCAGGCCTCGCACTCCCAGGATGATCCTTGCTGATGCAAGGGTGTGAGTGATAATGGAAACAATGCATGTTCCCAATCCACGGTCAGGTGGACAGTGTATGCCCAGCATTAGCCATTCTGACCACTCTTGAGCGCTCTTGGGGTCGTGGGCCTGGCTGGCCCTGCTTCGCTGTGGTGCTCTGAAAGGTTTCTGTGGTTTTATGAGCAGAATCACAAAGCCTGGTCTAAAGACTCAGAGTGTTTGCAGTGCCTGGAAATCAGTCTTAACTGGCACAGACCCATATGGCACACTCCCCTGGGAACCAACTGCAGTTTTTAGGAAATTCTGTGTGTCTGTATAAAAGCTTGGCAGGTCTTTTCAATGGGCAGCTAGAAGGCCTCTAAGCCATCACCCTGGCAATTGGAAGCAAAAGGTGTCACATCATGTAGAACTACCAGGCCTCTTCCAACTTCTTTGTTTTTCTTTTTCTCCTTAGAAGAGGAAATACATACCATGACAAGCCTCCTAAGTTCAACACTTTAGATTCTGGGGATCGCTGTCCCAGGCTTCAGTTACCTTTTTCATTGATTTAATTAGATGGTATAATGTAGTTTTGACTTAATGCGAGTAGGACATTGCTTTTGCAGTATCCTGGGGAGGATGTTAGACCTTATTACCTCATCTGGTGGTCCCAGAATTTGTGGGTTGACCCCATTATCTGCATCATTTTTCCTCCTGAACGCTAGCCCACCCCTTTCATTTTCAGTTCAAGGGCAAAAAACCCTCTGTATGCTGAAGTCACAGGCACAGCTGACTGAGCTGCAGCTCAAGGACCTGGCTGCTGTTTCAAAACGAAGTAATGGAATCTGAGGATGATGGTGAAGTGAGGGGTGGTGCTGTGATATGATGAAATTTGTGCTAAGGCTGAGTTGGATCACTGTGACGGATTTTGCAAGAGCCATGTTAGGAACTGGGTACCTGAGAGAGAGTTGCGGAGAGTTTTTGGAAATGAGGAGGCATTTTTTTGCCTGGGACTTTGGAGAGTGTGCTCAGCTGCTTTCCCCCGGCCATTCATGGTGTGTGTTTAATCAGTGTGGAGGAATAATGATTATCAGTACACGCAGTGTGATTTTTCTGCCTTGTAATTGTGGTTTTGGATCTTGGAGTCAGAACGAGGGGTGGGCTGTGGAGCATGCCAGCATGGGCGCCACAGGCACGGCCTTCCCAGGGCCCCTTCACTGGGCCCTGCTGACAGCTCCGATAAACCCTTTCATCACCTGGCTTTTCTGGCAGGCCAGGTTGGCCCCTGCCTCCCTCTGCCTGACTCTAGTGTGTGTGAACAGGAGCCCTGACCGGATGATTATCTGGCTGCTGCGTGGTTCCCTCTAAGGGTCTATCGCCTGTCTTCACCCTATTCGCTACGAAAGAGCCTAGTTCCTGAGATTTAATGTGTTGTCCCAGGGGTAGGCATCTTGCACAGGAGTGAAGGCACTGCTTGGATGTCCATTTCAGAGTGTCTCGACTTGAGTCCCTGCTGTGCTCCTCAGGTGAGCTTCCTGCTAATGTGTGCCATGGGAGGCAGAATGGTTGGGTCTGTTGCATCCACATGGGAGATCTGGATGGAGTTCCTGACTTCCAGCTTTGGCTCATCCCAGCTCTGACTGTTGCTGGCATTTGGTGACTGAACCAACAGATGGGGCACCTGTTTATCTTTCTACATTTCCAGTAAATAAAGTAAAAAAGAAATCGTGACGCAAGGAGATGGATTCAGAATCCTGAATGTTGTTGTGCACTGTGGATACATTATAGAATCATTCATACTCTTCTGTCTGTACCAGCAGAGCAGGGTTCCCTATCAGCTATACTCAACCAGGCTTAGATCACAGCTGCTTCTTCCCTGAGGTCCCGGCCAAGGCCAGGGAGTCTGTGCTTTGGAACAAATTCATTAATAGTTGAGAATGACTGTCACAGATGACCCACTAACCGTGAAATGCTGGGCTCCAGGTAGACTGTGTGTGTGTGAACCCTGTGCACGAGCCTGGCTGAACAATGTGCCACAATGTTGAGAATCTTGCCTGGACCAGTGTGGGATTAGAATCCTAGCCAGCCCTTTTGGTGCATGGCCCAGTCTGAGACACACGACTCTAAGGGGAGTGTTCATGGCCTTGGCCCATAAGTATGCAGACTTCCCCATTTGGCCTCCTCACTCCCCACTCCATTCCTACACTCTTCTCTTTTTGGTTTTTAGATTTTATTTTTATTTGAAGGCAGAATTACAGAGAAAAGGAGAGAAAAACCTTCCATCCGCTGCTTGGTCAGAGCAAAGCCCGGAGCCAGGAGCCCCCTCCATGTCTGCCACATGGTTGCAGGGGCCCAAGGACTTGAGCATCCTCTACTGCTTTCCCAGGCCATGAACAGGGAGCTGGATCAGAAGTGGAGCAGCCAGGAGATGAACTGACACCAAAATGGGATGCTGGCACTGTAGGTGGAAGCTTAGCCTAGCACTGGCTCCTCCATGCCTGCCTTCTGTTGAGCTGCCCATCTATGGCCACCTCGTCATGGGCATTTCCTGAGAACATGGATCCAGGTCTTCAGATTAGTCCATTTTCAGTTACTAAAATATAATGCCTGGGACTGCATAGTTCAGAAAGAAATCAGGTGTGTTGAGCTCCCAGTTTGGGAGGGTGAAAGTCCAGACAGCGTGGTGCCAGCTCTCAGGAGTGGGGATAGGCATTTAGCTTAGCGGTTGAGATGCTGTGTGGAACTCCCATGTTCCCTATGGGGAAAGGTTGAATTCAGATTCTGGCTCTGTTCTCAGTTCTCTCTTGCTGTTAATGCATATCCTCTGAGGCAGCAGGTGGTGACTCAAGTAGGTAGGTTTCTATTGCCCATTTGAGAGACTGGGATTGAGTCTGGCTGCTGGCTTTGGCCTAGCCCAGCCCCCAAGTGTTGGGAGCATTTGAGGAGTGAAGCAGCAGGTGTGTTCCTCGCCCTCTTCCTGTCCCCCTCCATCTCCTATAAATAAAAATATAAAAAGAGAAAAACATCATAGCAGGTGTATCACACAGGTAGGATCATTACAACACAAGACAGAAAGCTAAAGAGTATGGGGCGTCTGCCTCTGTATGTCAGCACACTGGGATTAGACCACAACACTCCAACTATCTCCCAACCATAGCACCCCCTTTTGTGGCTTCTGCAACACCAGGGGAGGGGACTAGTTTGGACAGATAGTATCAGAAAAGGTGGGTGGGCAAATCCTGCAGGGCAGGTTACTTTAGCAGTTAAGACAGCTTCCCTGATACGCTGGGAAGAAAAGGTGGGTGGTAGAAACTGCCACAGGGAGGCAGCGTGGCTCAGTGGGCATTGCTGCAGGTGCTGGAATCTGCTTACTTACGTTTTGATTGCCATCTGCTGCCATGTGGTGGTGGTTTGCTAGGCCTCAGCTCGCGGAGATAAGAAATTGCTATCACTGGAACAGATTTGTCTGAGAAGGTCTTTGCTGCTCTCTGCTCACCCCTGTAAGGAGCCTCGAGGGAGTTTGCAGCAGGGCTTTCCTCAAAGGATATGTGGGAGGTGACTGAGATTCCCACTCATGCCGAGTGGGGAATGAGAGAGAGATAACAACCGGTCTGAAAAAATTCTAACCAGGAACATTTGGATTTCAGATGGGACTAGTCACATTGAGGGAAAAGGGATGCTCTCTAGTCACAAACATTCAGAACATCTAGTCTTAAAGGTAAGCATCTGGAGCTGGTATACAGCGCAGTGGGTAAAGCCTTTGCTTACCTCCCTGGCATCCCGTATCAGAGTGCTGGTTCGAGTCCTGACTGTTCCACTTCCCAGTTCCCTCCCTGCAAATGCATCTGGGAAAGCAGAGGAAGGTGGCTGAGTGCTTGGGCCCGTACCACTGGCATGAGAGACCAACACTGAATTCCTGGCTTTACCCTGGCCCAGCGAGATTCTTGTGGCACTTTCAGGGAGTGAACCAGCAGTTGGAAGCCTTCTCTTCCCATCCACACTCTTGTTGTCTTTCAAGTTGGATAAAAATAAATGGGAAAAATAAATATTAACAAGAAAGCCCTTTGCTTTGCTGTAGGGCGTGAGGACCTTGTATGCCGTAGTGTTCACTCTGCCTTGAAAGGGAAGCAGAGCCGGAGTTCCTTAGATGACTCTATGGTAGCTCTCATCCATGTTCATTATTGTTTGCTTTGGGAGGTGGGGAGAGAGATTTGTAGAGTGTGAGTGGTGCCGGCAGGCAGAGTCCTCATAGGATCTCTCACTGCAGGTGGCTGAGGTTATGTATTGTTCTAGTGTCTGGAGTTCCTCATTTCTTCTGAGGTTCGAGGTCCATCTTCCACAGACTGTCGTAATTTGGGTTCCTCCTTGGGCTGACAGCATATCCCTTTGGTGTGGTATATCCTCTGCTAACCTGAGGCCTCTGTGGGGGTACTGGGTAGGTGTAGCATGGATTTGCCACATTGAATGAGCTGCCGGGACACCATGGGATTGCAGTGGGTGGCTCCTGAAGCAGGAGCAGTGAGTGGTGTTAGTGCAGCAAGTGTGGGAGTCTGTAGGAGACAAACCTCTGATGCACCTGCCATGCTCTTCAGTGAACAGCTCTGGAGGCCAGTATCATAGCTGAGACCCACACCCTTTGTCTGCCACCTTCTGCTTTTGTCCAGCAGCCCTGGGCCAGCCGCAGGACTGATGACCAAGATAGATGTCAGGCCACGGCCACACTGGCTGTGCTGGGCAGCGTGCTGGTCTCCAGGAGTCCAAACCTCAAGCCCCTTTCTAAATGATAGGAAGTAAACAGCTGGCGTGTATTCCTATGTTTCAGAAGTCCTGCAGAGCTCGGCAGTGCCCAGTGCTTGGCTTTGAGAACTGAGTCATACTGTGTACTGCTGCTCTTCGAGGGAAAAGCCAGAAGCCAAGTAAAATAGCGGGAACCAGTGTGATGACCCGGTGAACTCCTCCGGCCCTCCTGTAGGCTTTCCCCAGGCCTGTCAACTCTCATGATGTTTTGTTGTTTTAATTTTGGGGGGATTGTTGTTGATTTGCATGCAGCTGTAAAAAAGAAAAAAAAAGATAATGGCAGGAGAGACCCCTGTGTACTCTTAACCTAGTTTTCAAATCAGGGACACTTTGGAAAACCTGTCCTAAGCAGGATAGCAATATTGATAATCAAGACACAGCTTTTCCATCCCTACAGGAATCTGTCAGGTTGCCCTTTTATGGTCACGTCCATTTCCTTCCTATCCCTGTGACCTCTGATCTCTTCTCTGCATAATTCTTGTGTTCTATAGCAGGAATCATTCATACCTGTCACCTGCTGGGATGGGCTCTTTTCACTTGCTGTAAGTCTCAGGAAGGAGACTCATCCGGTTGTCAGGCATTCATTTTTATTGCAGGGTTGTATTCCGCTGTATGGAAGAACCATGCTTTGCTGAGCTGGTCACCCATTGAAGGACATCTGGAGTATTTTTGGTTTGGGGTCGTTACAGAGATAGCTAAGGTTTTTCTGTGAACACAGGTTTCAGGTCAGGAGTGAATGCCGATGACTGCAACTGAGGGCTGCTTGCTCTTGGCTGTTTAGAAGCAACTAGATTCTCCTACTTCTGGTCCAAGTTTGGCGTTGACTTTTTTGTGTGTATTTTAGCTGTTCTTACAGGTTTTTGCTGAGATTTCCTTGCAGGTTTCATTGGCCTGTCTTTGGCCAGTGATGTTGGTCATCTTTTCCTGTATGTCAGAGGCTCTTTTTCTTGAAATGTCTGTGTGCTTTGCCCTGTTTGGTGTTTTTCATTGGCTTCTTGACTCAGTGTAGGCCTTCTCTTTGCCTCTTAACAGAGCCATTCAGAGAACAGTCCTTTTACATTTTGGGACAAAGTCCAACCTGTTGCTCTTTCCTTGGGTCAGCTGTGTTGCTCGGCTCAGGGCCGAGGACTTTGCCTCACTCTAGATTGGAAAGCTCTTTTTCCACAAAGTTCTTCAGTAGGATCTTTTGTATTTCAGCATACTATGACTTTTTTTTTTTAGGCTTGAGACAAGAAAATCTAAAGGTTTGGTTTCTGAGAAAGAACTAGAGCAACTGTTGGCTCTTGATGGTGCCTGGAACAGAGAAGATGAGGGACACATGGCTCTGGGCCACGGGGCAGTGGTGCTAGCCGCAATGCTGCTCTGATGTTCTGGAAGATCTTACCGTCTCCGGGCTGGATAAGGAGGACTGCATTAAAGCTCTGACTCCTTAATCCCACCCGTACACAGCTTCAACCCTCCCCAAGTACAGTCAGGTCATATGCTGAAGGCTTGGGAAAGTGCATGGTAAGAGATACCCTAAATCATATGATCCTGGAGATCAAAAGTCTTCCAGATGGGGCAGGAAGCAGGCCTGGTTTTATTTTTAAAGGCGCATCAGTGGTATCACTCCCCAGAGGCGGAAGGATCTTGTTCTGGAGACAGCTGTCAAAAGCTGAGGCAGCTTCCTCTTTTGCCTGGAGCCATGTAACCCTCGGGAAGCTGGCACTGCAACCGCAGCGGATGTGCCCACAGTGGGCAGAGGTGAGGGCGTCCATCTGTTGTCCCAGGGAAGGTTCGGGGCATTGTAACACCCTGTCCCCATCCCCTCTCCATCCTCTTTATCACAGACTTTCTTAGAGTCCAAATGCTGGCTTACTCCTTCAGTGTTCACAAAGGCTCTGGGCAGAGCTTGGCTGCAACTGGGAGCTGGAACTCAATCCAAGTTTTCCAGATTGGTGCTAGAGTCCCAGCTCCTTGAACCATCACTGCTGTCTGCTAGAGTCCGCACTGGTGGGCTGTTGGAGAGTGAGGAGCTAGAGCGCGCAGACTCCTGTGTGGGATGCTGGGTTCTTACGCAGCACTGAACTGCTGGGCCACACAGCTGCACTGCCACAGACAGTGTGTTCTGGTTTCTTGTGCCTCTCTTGCTCTAGAGAGCAGCACAGCCTGGTATCTGATCCATGTGGAGAGCAATAGGTTATCACGTTTCTTCTGCCCACAGGAGATGCCCTGGTTCTGTGCCATCCATCTTACTGCCCAAGGAATGAAGAGCCACTTTCACCCACCTGTTTTGGGGTGCAGAAACTCCCTTAAGTATAAATAGGGGCTTCCCAGCTGGGCGCTGTGGCAGCTTTGTGAAGATGTGTTGTAGACTGAGGGACTAGGAAGCCTACTGTGAGTGGAGGTATGTGAGCCCCTAGGGGAAAGCAGAGGGATTACCAAGGGCCGGGAGTCAACTCTTTTCTAATCCCATGGTGTAGCCAGCACAAGAGACCTCTTCCCAGATGGATGCTGTGAAGAGCTGGGAGGTGCAGGGTGCTTTCCAGAGAAGCTCCCTGCCTCAGGGTCCTCTGCCTGCTTCTGGCATGAGGTACTGTACCTGAACTAATACCAGAGACCAAGAATTCACATTCCCAACTCCAGCCCCAGATGTGCTGCTTCCTGTAGTTCCAGCACCCTCACCAGTGAGAATGTGGCCAGGAGCTGCCTGTGGGGTTATTGTGAGGGTTCAGTGTGTTGGTCCAGAGAGGAGCCGTGCCTACCAGTTGGCACTGATGCTGGAGTGTTGACTTTGTGTCCGTGGCTGTGCCGACGAGGGTTGCTGAGAGCGGAAGTGCCCTGTCTCTTCTTTCTGGCTCAGTAGCCAGGGGAAGCTCCCAGGAGGTTGCAGTGTCCTGTGCAGTGACCCTAGTGTTGCCACCAGCTCTCAGCAGTCCCAGAGGCCCTGGGACACCATTCCAGGCTCCTGCTCCAATGACTCTTGGAAGTTGTCACCTCCCAGATTGGGCTTGCATGCTGCGAGAATGTTAGGTGCCCCAAGTGTGGAAGCATCCACCGTGCCTCGTTGAGTTGGTAATGAAACAACAGAAGCCAGACCCAGGCTGTGTTAACCCCAAGAAGCTTGAGCTCAAAGTCTAAGCTCATATTAACTACTTAGTAAGTTGACAAACATGTTATAAGGTGCAAATTAGAAAGTAGATTCCATTGTCCTCATCTGAACACAGCACAAAGCATTTCCTACCTGGATCTTTTAGGTTGGCCATCATGCATACTAATTGGCTGTGTCGCCTGCTTTTTGGCCCAGTCAGGTGGCGTGCACAGTTGAACACTGTGGATCCCTTGATGCCTGAGGCTGATGTGGATGGCTGAGTGGGAAGAGATAGCGTGTTTTTCTTGGAAATTTGGATCAAGGCTGTTGTGTTGCTCTCCTGGGGATTCCGTTTATCCAGGTCCCAGGTGACGAGGTCACTAGGAATAGAGCCCAGCAGCCAATGGCGACTCCGTTCATTGGTCTGGGGTGCCAGTCTTCTCACCATAGTTGTTGTCCAGCGTGTGTGGACCTGGAGCGGTGAGCTCTTTGCTCTGTGGGCTGCCATAGCGCTATTGCCCACTCATGACTTTGGAGACTTACCCACCTGGCCCTGCTCGGCACAGTGCCTTTGTTGGAGGAAATCCACTCATTACAACTCTTTATAGCCTCTGGGGGAGTTGGGTGGGTGCTACTTAGTTAATCCCTTGCCTCATGGGGTCTTCCCCAAGCTTGTTCTGGCTCAGAGCTTTCCACTTTTTTCGTTTCTCTTGGCGAGACCCGGTAGGTAGCTCAGACCCTTGAGTCTGAGCAATCTGGGTCTCAGCTCATCCCCGGGGCTGTTTTTCTTGCTTCTCTTCCTTGCAGGAGTACAGCTGTACAGGCATGGATGGACACAGTGTCCCTCGACAGTGAGCATGAACTTAGCCTTGTTCACAGAGAGAAGGGCTGGAGCTGCACAGGTTTTGTCTGGGTCGGCGGCTTGACCCCATGCAGCCCAGCAGCCTGGGGCTGTGCTGACTTGCAGCCAACGCTGTGGTCTGCAGGGGCTACATTCCTGTGAAGGTTTTCAGGATGGTGAAGTAGTGCTGAGTGCTAGGGAGGACGGAGAACAGGCTGCCAGGGAAGGGCAATCCCAGGGAGGAAAGGAGGTCTGTGTATGTTCATTTAGGGGAAGATAAAGAGAGAGACGCTCTAAATGCATGGAGCATTTCTAACCTGAGCTGCCTGTATGAAGATGGGAATTCAGCTGGCAGTGGCTGTTGTTTCCTGTTTCTTGGCCTGCCTTGGTTGTTCTACTGTGCCCTTAGAAGTCTTTGTCCGTGTCAACAGTGTCACAGTCTGTGTCCCTGGGGAGTGCACCAGGTGTGGCTTACAGAGCTGCCTCAGGAGGATGGAGTGGGAAGCATGCACCTGGAGAACTGTGTGCTGATGGAGCAGCTGCCAGGGCCGGGGCGGGGAAGGGACTTTTGGCCAGCTGAGGACTGGCAGCATCTCACCTACTTCATCAGTGCCAGGGTTGGGATTAAACGGACTATGGGAAACGCATAAGTGACCTCCAGATCTTCCTATGTGCCATTTCCTTTCAGCTTTGCTACCTAAACCATAGAAACAGTATGGTACCTTTTTTTTTCTCCCCAGAAAGTTTTCATTGGGTGGTGGTCTTCCTTTGGATTTTTGTTTTTTATTTTTTGAACTAACATTCCTTTTTTCAGGTTTGTTGTAATGAAGGGAGGAGATTCAACTAAAGTTTCAATTTGTTTATTCAACAAATACTGCTTGAATGCTGCTTATCTATGTGCAAGTAAATAAACTAAGATTCTGGCCTGTGTGTAGTGTATGTTACTGATGTCCTGATCTCAGGCCTTGTTAATCCTTTAGGAGGCTTTGCTTTCCTCAGTACACTTTTTATAACGTTTCAGGTTTATAAATGATTTGTTTGGAGCGTAGGGAGTTTTCACATGCCCTCCCCAGCCCCTCTTTCAATACAGGTTTTCCTTTAGTGTGAATGTTTGACTGTTGGTGAGTTGTTATAGACACATTATTTCTAACCAACACAGTTCATATTAGGGTTACATCTTGATGGGTTTGACGAGTAGGTAGTGACATGAACCTGTCGACATCAGACCGTTCCAGGCAGACTAGCTTGGCTGCGCTTCCACCTCGTCATCCCCGCTTGTCCACTCCTTGGCAACCATTTGACCTTTCCACTGTCTCCATAGTTTGCCCTTTTCTCAGAACATTGCATATTTAGAACCCAACAGTAAGTATTCTTCATGGGCTCTTGTTATTTAACAAGCTGCATTTTGTGTATTTCCTTAGGAAATGTTACCGTTACTATTTGTACGCCTTGAAGTGTAGTCAGGTTCTTATCACATAGATGGGATTCTAATGAGCTGGTGTCATTCCTGGGTTGAGTCACCAGGATGGAGGGGGACTGGCTCTGGAGTGTCCCTAGATTTTTCCATTGCAGAGCCAGAGCTTCCATCTCAGTGTCGGCTGATGGCTGGGAGAAGCCTGTGGTATCCGCTGCAGTAGGGTCTCTGTTGCCATGCATCTCTGGGGAGATGGGATGTAACTGTACTTTGCAAAGAGTTAATGGAAACTGTTTGTTGAAGACCCCAAGGGGAGAATGACCCTAACGGAAGTGCACGGGTTGGAGGTTGGTTGACACAGCCCAGTTCTGCCTCCAGAGCGGCTGACCCCGCCTGGTGGAGGCTGTTTATTCCGCCACTGGCCTGCTCTTGTTTTTTATCCGATCTCCACCTGAATAAACAGATCCGGAACGTCATCTTCAGCCAGGCTGAGAATCTGCCAGAATTCCCCAGGGAACTGGTGATTCACCAGCAGCAGGGAAAGAGAGGGAGTCAGAATGAGAGAGAGAAGCTGAGACCTGCTTGTTCTGATCCTCATTTCCTGTCCAGCAAATAACCCAGGCGAGGCCGTTTCTTGAGACACTAGTTTTTTCAAGTTACCAATTGATGCAATAGAACAGATGTTTTCGATTTTCGCTTTTAAGAAGATGGATATATAGCAGGCTAATGAAAGGATGATGCTTTCGACTGTCATTCTGAGAAGGGAAACTCTCTCAAGTTGGCTAAGGAAAGCTTTTCTTTACTCCTTTGTTCATTACATTTTTTCTTCATTTTCAAGCTGTGTATGGACGTTGACCTGATGTTGGTGTATCCACCTGCTGCCTTGCGGATGAGGAACTTGGAATTGTTCTGCTTTTCCTGCTGCTGCTTTTTGGTGCTCACTAGACCTCACTTTTAAATGAATTCTGTTTGTCGCTTGGAGGCTGTTAGATTGGCTTGACCATGTCCTTTGGTCCTGGCTATACATCTGATGCTAATAGGGGAGAATCTGCAGGAAGGGGAATGCCTGAGAATAGTTGAATCAAGGAACATAGAGTTGGGCACTGGGATCAAGTGGCTTTTTTATATTCATTTCAATCCTGGGAGATTTAAAAGTAAAGCAGTTTAAAAGTAAAATGGCAGCATCCTCTCAGACCAAACATGGACACACAATGATCCGAGCAGCAATACCAGCCTGGAGCTCCCATACCTGCTAGAAAGGCATGCTGCGAGATAGTCGCCGAAGGGCCTGCTAGGGAAGACATATCCCTTCTCACCCCATTGTGGCTGTTGCTGTAGCCTGAATGGGAAAAAAGTCATTGTTGTCTTTTTCATTGATGTGGATGTATAGTAACTGTGTAGTAGAGATTGTGGCATACAGATGTGAAGATACAATGCAGTATGCATTTCTACTTCCAAATCATAGATGGACTCCCAATAAAACTGTTGAATGTATCTTGAAAATAAGATGTTGGACTATCTGCCATTGTCTCTACCATCAATGTCGTGGCACACTTATATAGCAGAGTGATTGACTTATGACTTGGTTGTGAAGGACTGGACTATTGTAATGGTATGGGGGAAATCAGTGAGGGGCAGGACAGGAGTGTGGGGAGGGCTGGAAGGGAAATCAGAGAATTGTTTTGTTGTTGAAACACAGCTGGACTCATGTGTTTCCAGGGGTGGGAATTGTCTGGCCTACGGGCTGTACCTGCAAAATCATTTGGACTAGCCTTGCTTAGGCAACTGTAGGCGGGACTGAAAATCCAGCAAATCTGTAACAGACAAATTTTTAAATTGATGATGGTATATGTTATGCATGATGTGTGATGGCATAAGTATCCACATGGCCAGGGGCAGAAGAATATGCTTTCCTACCCCTGGTTTTAATAATGTCTGTGATCGCTCCCATGCTGTAACTGTGGGGTTGAGATAGTTGTGAGGAGACTGGTTCACAGAGTCTAAAATAGTCACCATCTGGCCCATTATAAAACGTGTTTGCTGACTCCTGGTGTGCACAGTAGGTGCATAATTTAAGGAACTAGAAATCATGCCCTTCATCCCCCCCCCCCCCCTTTGCCCTACTGCCTTTGATCTGCACTCCTTTCCCTCCTGGCTGTTACCTGTGACGTGATATCTTTCCCACCACTAACGGGAATACCTTGTAAACTTGACCTTTTACAGAGCCATGGTGGAACAGTCCCTTCTGATAAAAAGTTTTTTTGAGTGTTGGTTTCACATGCCTGTCTTTTTCACTGTCTTAATTTCACATCAACTCTGCAAATGTAGCCAGGTGGGGAGAGCTTATCTTGCTCACTCTCTGCCTTTGAAGACTGATATTATTTTTGAAGCCTGTAACAGGTGTGGTTTAATAGACTAAAGCTGTATTAAGTTCTTCCCACTCCAGAGTAAACTGACACTGCACCAAGGCAAATGGCGTATGACCAGTCTGCCACACGTTCCACCCCACCCTGTTCCTGTACTGCAGGATGGCTCGTTTTGTTTGGATATGCAGAGAGCCTGGCATGTTTTATTGTTGAGCCAGTGAGGATGTTCATGTAACTGTCCCTTTTTGCCTTGTGTTCATCTTCACTCTGAGTTTAAGTGAATGCCTTTGTAACAACACCTGCTCTGTTAGTAGCCATTTGTTCGTGCATCAACACAGGTCTGTAAAGACCCCTGCCTCAAGGGAGCAATTCTGTACTTGGTGCCCAGAACATCCACAGTGAGAATTTCAGTTGAGTCTGCCTCCTTGGGCAAGATTTGGTTGCACAAAGCCCTGTGTGCATTGGCTGTTCCTGCAAGGCACCTGGTCGATGAGTGTCTACAAAGAAGACCTGTCTGAGCTGACTGGGATATGGCCTGGCTTGACTCAGGGTTGATGGGTGGTATCTGGCAAAGTGCCCTGAGAAATTCTACCAGGAGCCTCTCTGGTGGCCAGGGGCGTGGAGTGTGTTGTTCCCCTGCGTTTTTGCCTTCACATTCCTCTTGCTTCCTGATTGTTCGCCCCAGGCAAGCCCTGGCAGGCTGCTGAACTTTGATTTCTGCATGTGTGTTAAATAGAGCAGAATGGGTACCTGTGTGACTGCTCTGTGTTTGCCAGTGGGCTGCGCTACGCTGACACATGCTTGGGGGTGTGCAGCGATGGGTGAGCTCTAGCTGAAAAGAATATGGAACAGGAGATAGAGACTCTGCAAACCACCAGCGTGGATCTTCTTGAGAGGTGGGCAGTTCGCATTGAAGCAGTGGCACGGTGGGCACTTGTACTTACGTGTGGCACTAAAAGCATGGACTATTTTGTGCCAGTGAGGTTCCAGGCAGTTTTCACAACTGCCACTCCTATGAGGGAGGTGGGGGTGGAGGCTCCCTGTGAGGATGCTAATATCAAAGGTTTCAGAAGGTTTAAGGAAAATGGAGTGAAAAGATCTTGTGAATTTCCCAGAGACTTTGTGAAATCCTTTTATACTCATTATTTACTCTTCCCTTGGTACAAAGGAGCTCCCAGGGGGAATGTCTTAGATGCCTGGTTCCCTCCTGGTAGGTGGGGTGGTAGGTCCCAGGCCGGGAAGTGAATGGGGGCTGGAAATGAGGAGGGAAAGTTAACACTGCTGGCAGGGAATCCTTTGGATGTGCAGCTACCCTGAGTTCTGCAGAAGGTGCAGTCTCAGATTTTGCTTTCAAGTGTGGCTTACAGATAGAGCCTGATCTCAGCTGGTAGCTAGATTTGACCCAGGTGGGCCACTGAGAAAGTTCTGAGCCATCCCCTGTTCCTAAGAACAGAGACAGGCCTATCTGTGATTGCATTGAAATGTGGCAGAGGAGTAGATATGAACCAGTCAAGCCTTCATTTGATTCATTCCTTCTCCAGAGTAGCTTGAGTCCTTCAGCCTGGCTCTCAGACTGCTAAAATGACTGATGAAAACAAGAACTTGTTGCATTGAGCAGCTGTGCTATGTGTCAAATCACGTTGAGCCTCTGGGACACAGAAACCTCAGCATTGCGTTCACATGTGGGGCTACTGGAGTACTGGCGACTGTGTGTGGGGTAGCTGGGATGTGACTTGGTCAGGTACATTATTCCGCTACTTGGTGCTCAGTAGAACTCCCCATCCTGGAGTGAGTGGCAGGGACCATGGACACGTGTTCTGCAGTGAGGGATGAGAGGCGGGGTTCTGTGAGAGCACAGACTCTGCAGTCAGCTTTGCTGAACACGGGGTTCAGGAAAGGTTTGGTCAGGGCTCTGGGCTGGAGGCTGTGTGTCCAGCAGCTGGTGATGGCAGTGTTGGAAGGCCAGGAACCTGTGGAGCTTCTCCAGTATTGCAGAACGCTAGGCAAACTCTTGTTCTTTTCCTAGTTCTTCAGGTAGAACAAGTCCGCTGGGGTGGTTTGCTTCTTCTTGTCTTCTGCTGGGTCTCACATCTGTTCACCTTCAGCCTTTTGCCATTCAGTCTGTGCTCACCCTCTGTACCACGCATTCATAATGAATTTCACATAGGTATTTTTTGGAAGCACTTCATGTGCCTTGCATTGTGCCACTGGCCGGAAGCACCGTTGAGTAAAGCACAGCATCCACCTATCTGTATCCTCCTGTACACTTTGCATCATCTCTGGATCACCATGCCTGATACAGCCTGTGCGTGAACAGTTCATTTACTGTCCAAGAAGAAAAATGTACATGTTCAGAACAGATGTGGGATTTTCTCCAAATATTTCTTTGAAGATTTTTTATTTATTGGAAAGGTAAGTGTACAGAGAGAAGGAGAGACAGAGAGCAAGATCTTCTATTCGCTGGTTCACTCCCCAAGTGGCCTCAACAGCCGGAGATGAGCTGATCTGAAGCCAGGAGCCAGGAGCTTCTTTCATGCAGATTCCCTGCATGGGTGCAGGGTCCCAAGGCTTTGGGCTGCTTTCCGAGGCCACAGCATGGAGTTTGATGGGAGGTGGGACAGCCAGGACATGAACTGGCACCCATATGGGATCTTGGTTCATGTAAGGTGAGGACTTCAGCCACTAGGCTATTGTTCCAGGCCCTCCCCCAAATATTTTAACGTGCAGCTCGTTGAATCCTAAGCTGGGGAGCTCCTAGATCCAGAGGGCTGACTGTGTGCTAAATGTCAGTCCCCCATCAGGGAGGTGTTTGTACGAATCTTCACTATCATGAGTGCTTGGCTGACTGAATTTAATGATGTCTCTTTGCTGGGATGGGGTTGAACTACTAAGTGGGTAAGGACCAAAGTTGTAGCCAATAGCCTGCTAACCCAGTTAGCTTTCATTTCTACATTAGGGAGTTCTCAGGATCACTGTATGAGGCCTCTCCACTCCCCAGCTGTAATGTGCATACCCTGTGTTCGATGGTTAGTCCTTTCTGCTTGTCTCTGTGTTGCTGCCACTCATCACTTTGCCTGGTGAGCAATTCCCAGCTTTTTAGCTTGTCATGGAAGGCACCTGCTGGCATGATCCTTTCTGTCCTACCACTTGGAGCTATACTGTCCCTGTTTCCCCCACTGCCCCAGCATCCTGCCTTAGATACATGCCCCTGCCAGTATTTCCAGGCAGGACCAAGCCCATTCTTCCCCTCCCCCAAGCCTTTTTTATGGATCCTGCTGCCCCTCACTCCCACGCACCCTGATTTCCCATCTCTGTGGCTCGCTGTTAGGCTAACTGAGGAACGTGTTCTCAGTGTGAATGAGACCAGTCTTCCTCCCGGCATCCTTGTGCAGAGCTGGGGCCCAGAATGTGTCTGATCCCACGAATAAATCCAGCAACAAGGAGGAAAGGGGAAAAAAGGTGTAAGACGAAAGACAAGAGAGGAGAGAGGCAGGGCAGGGGGCAGTTTTGTGGGCTCACAGCTGTCGAGCCCTGTCTCTGCACAGCCCTCTTTGTGGGACTTGGGGCTGTGCCCCGCCTCTTCTGTGTGCAGATCCTTCTTGTCCTGGCTCCCTGGTACTGTATTCAGAGTTCCCGGATAAGGGCCAGCTCAGTGGCCTTTATTTCTTTCTTCCTTCCATGCTTTGCATAATAAAGGTTTTCTTTTTTTTTTTTTTTTGCTGTCCCCTTTCTTCAGAACCTCCCCCCCCCCAAAAGGGACCATCTTTCTTAAAGAACTTAATAAAGAATCAGGGGAGTAGCTGGTTGAGGGTGGGTGGGGGTGGGTGACGGGAAGGATCCTTTGATTCTAAAGGAGTTTCTCTGTTCAGTGTTGTGCCCTTGTAAATGGACTTTTTGAGTTCAGGGCCTGGGAGACTTGTGGAAAAAAAAAATCCACAACAAAGGAGTGGATGAGAAGTCCCAGAGCTGCTGGGAAAGAGGTGCTTGTCTACCGCTTGGAAGTGATTTGGTCAAGTGCTTGCTTGAAAGGGGATGTCACTTGCTAAGTGACGACTGGCTTGCTTGTACTGTGGTCAGGAATGCTTTGGTTGGCACAAGCCCTAAGCCTGTTTACTCAGAACTGGCCCCAGTGAGTGCCTGGAGCCTCATGGCCCAGTGCTCCCCTCCAGCCTGGTCTTCGATCCCTGCTGCTGGCGTGGCTTTAGCCAACCCAGTAGTCTCACTCTCTAAAGGGCATTTCCTTCTATCAGTCTTTGCTTCCTCCTGTTAGTAATAGCAGGTGGGTGAGTGGTTTGGTTGCTGGTCCCTTAGAAGATGGACGCTGCCAACCATGGAAAAGTGCCTTTCTTGGCAAGGGGTAAACGCTGAGCATTGACTGTAGCTTTGGCTGATTGCTGTGGTATCTCTAAACACAGAGCTGTAAAGGGGGTAGAGTCAGGAGATCTCCAGGGTTCAGGTCCAATGAGATCTAGCAGGTAGCTCTTCATTCCCATTTCAGATGATCCGGGTTTTTGTCATTGTCATTCCTTAAGGGAAAAACAGTTCCCAGCATCTATCTCTCTGCCTGGCATGTGGTAGGTGTTGGTAAAATGTGGTGTGTGTAATGAAGTGATACTCGGATTAAACTGAGCTCTGATGCCTTGTAAGTTATGGGCTTGGACAGGGTTCTGAAGATTAGACACAGGAGTTTGGCTTGGAGCTGGCAGGGTAGCAGCGGGCATATCTTGCTTGGTCAACAGATTGCTGGGTTCTGGTTGCTTTGTGCTGATCTGTGTGGACTTAGATCTGTCACTCAGTGTTTTTATCCTTGGTGAGAGAACAGCTCAGGGATGGATCTTGGATACGAAGATCGTGTTCCTTCTAGTACCCAGCCAGGGAGGGAGAAGTGGAATCTCATTTTAAGAGTGGCACTGCATTTGCAGTTGCATGAAAAAGGAAAACATCTAGAGGAAAAATATCTGAAGGCAGTGGCAGGGAGCACACAATAGTTTCAGATGGTTGTTTTGCAAAAAGAAGTGCTGGAATTGCCTCTTTTTGTGTTTCAGGCAACACAATAGGATTCGCAGCGTGCAGGGGCAACAGCTGAAGGCATACCTTTCCTTGGAAGTGTTAGACCTGAGTTCCAATAACATCACGGAGGTGCGCAGCACCTGCTTTCCACCCGGACTGCGCATCAGGGAGCTGTAAGTACCTCTATGTGCCGTCCCCTCTGTTGGTCCACTTCCACGCCAGTAGCGACCTTGCAGAGCCCTGGTCTGGACGAGGGCTACGTGTCTCTTCTCAGCCTTGGCTTGGCTGTGTTGGTGGGGAGGTGTGCACCTCTGCAGCAGGGCAGGCAGCAGGGACTCGGCTACCATGTCCTGTGCTGACCTCTTCAGAGAGCATTTCCAAATCTAGTGTTCTGCCATTTCATATTCTAAAGTTGAGGCGGGGAGAGGGCTGTTCATGTGTCCATGGGGCTCACCGCTCCAAGGGGAGTGTGAAGGACTCAAGGCCAGACTGTGTTGACCACAGAGCCTGTCTTCTGCTTCACCCTAGGGGCTGCCGCCCAGGGAAGCTTCAAGATTTGTAAGGATAGTTCAGGACTCCCATGGGCGGGAGATCTCATGGACCAGTCTTTGCTTGACAGTGCTTATCTTTCTCATAGCATTCACTGTGAAAAGAGGTCAATGCAGGTCATTTGCAAGGCCCAAGTGAAGGGTCACTACAAGCCCATCTTTGCAGGGAACCTGAGGATTCAGATACGAATCTTCCAGGTCCCTCCACAACTGAGGAGAGGAGTGATGGCTTCTTTGGGCCATAACAAGGCATCAGGCCAGGGGCCAGGGGGCCTGGGCCTTTGTGAGTCCCCAGTGGGTGCAGCTGCGGCCATGACACTCCCTCGCTCGGGACAAAGAGGCTGTCAGCTGCTGAACTGAACTTCGGTGACCTCCTGTCCCTGCACGAGAGCGCGAGGGACTTTGTGTTTTGGCAGCCGTTGGCCGGTGTGCCTCCATCACACAGGCTGCCCTTCGCTAATCTGGAGTGCGAAGAACAAACTGTGCAGCTCTAGTCGTAAAGAGCCCTCATGTGCCCTGTCCTGGGTGGCTGCCACGAGACACGGAAGGGGGCCTTCTTTCCTTCCCCTGCTCCGGACGAGAGCTCTCTCCTGTCCTTTTGTCCTTTTTCACTCAGTTTGAAAATGGACCAGCAGCATTTGTCCAGGGAAGGCAAAAGGGGTTGCTGGCAACTCCTCGTGGGAGCACTGGCCACACGGTTTCTCCGCTCTCTTTCTTGTTACTCAACATGGCCTGTGTGCAGTGAGATGCAGAATTCTGAGCTATAGATTGAAGTGCATCTTAAGCCTGCTCTGCCTTCTCTGGATTGTCGTGGCACGAGCCGGTGGGGTGGGTATGTGTGTGGCCCATGAGTGCAGGTGCTGTCATGTGTTCAGAGGGACTCTGCCCAGATGTCTTTAGTCAGAGGATTTCTTTAAGGCACTTGAAGAGTATTTGAATGACTTGGCTTTTGCATATTTACCATATAGATTGCACAAATCAGACCCACTTCAAAATTACATGCTGTTTCTCCACATTTCTTTTTTTTTTTTTTAAGACTTACTTATTTATTGGAAAGGCCGAAATACAGAGAGGAGGAGAGACAGAGAGGAAGATCTCCCGTCCGATGATTCACTCCCCAAGCGGCCGCAATGGCCAGAGTTCAGCCAATCCAAAGCCAGGAGCCAGGAGCCTGGAGCCTCTTCCGGGGCTCCCAGTGGTGCAGGGTCCCAAAGCTTTGGGCTGTCCTCGACTGCTTTCCCAGACCACAGGCAGGGAGCTGGACAGGAAGCTGGGCAGCTAGAATTAGAGCCGGCGCCCATATGGGATCCGGGCGCTTTCAAAGCAAGGACCTTAACCACTACACTATCACTCCGGGCCCTCCACATTCTTTAGTTGACACCAACTTTGTGTCTGGGGCACTTGGCACTTCCATGGGCTTTTCTCATCCACCTCGGGGAGCAGAAGGGACTTTGTGGATGGTTTTTTGACGTGACTGCCTGAAATGAGAAAAATTGGAGACTGAGATCTTTGACCTGCCCAGCCTCCTAGGGGAGCCTGCCAGCCACAGGCAAAGTACAGCCCAGGGAGGAAGGAATGCTGCTTCCAAGCCTTCCTGGGATGGCCCTGACACCTGCCTTTCTCTGATTCCCCACCTGGAAGTCAAATGGGAACAGAGGTCTTCCTGGCTCCATCCCTCTGGGCATTCCGGTCCTGCTTCCCCACCCTCTGGGTCTGGTGTCTGCTGGCATGGGGAAACCCCCTACCTCACCACCACTCAAATTTTCTTCCCTAAATCCTTGCAGCAACCTGGCCAGCAACCGGATTGGCACTCTGGAGTCAGGAGCCTTTGATGGTCTGTCACGGTCACTGCTGACCCTTCGCTTAAGCAAAAACAGAATCACGCAACTTCCTGTGAAAGCATTCAAGTTACCCAGGCTGACACAACTGTGAGTACAGAAACCTGCACTTTAATTAAGGGTAGCCCAACTTTATGGAGACCAGGTTTCCCCCAAGGACCTCAGGCAGAATGCGACCCCTTCCTCACTTTTCCTTGGTAAGGTTCTGTGCAAACCATCATTAATGGCCCTGTGGCAACACCTAATAAAAGCAAATTGGGAGCCAGGCCTGGTGCTGGAGGCAGCCTGCAGTTGCCCAGAGAGGGATCCGCCGAGTGAGCATGCGCTTGTCCTCCTGGTCTTTTCCCAGTATGCAGTGAGAAATTCTCCTGTTAGATCTGGATTTGACTTCTCGAATGCCTTAGAGGTTCTTGTGTGGTTTTTAAAGGTCCCTGGCCCATCTGTATCTTGGACATGAGTGTGCCTAAGAAACCGGGAAACAGTTTCAGAGGAAGGTATCAGGGCCAGAGGTGGGCATTGTGTTTGTCGCCCAAACCCTATAAGGCAGTTGATTTATGTGTGTGGGGTTTTTTTTGTTTTCTTTTTAAAGAGGCTTTTAGTTTCCCATGTCCTCTTTGGAGTGTGAGAGTCTTAGCCGGTGTAGGAAATTTGGTTTAAAATTTGGATTAACAGTGAGCCAGTTGTTGGAGGCTGGATTGACAGTAAGCCGGGTGCACACAGCCCGCTGTTGCCTGTGTTTTGCTCCACTTGGGGGTGATGCCCAGGCTCAGGCAGTCCAGGTCTCCTTGGTACCGAGGAAGCTGTGCGTGAGGCAGGGTCATGAGGCACTGTGCAAGTATTTGGGGGAAAACCATGGGCTTTTTAGTTAACTCTGTCCTCCCTCTCTGTCCCCTGGTGTTGTTAATGGGTCCAGTACACCCAGAGTCCTAAGAGCCTTTGATTAACTGAGCTTCTGGCTTGCTGGGGCCAGCAGCCCAGTGCGTTCCTTCCTGCTTCGGTTGTCTCTTCTCATTTTCTGTGTTGGCCCTCACTTGTCTCTGTGGGCAGTTTGTAGGAAAGCATTGTTGCCATTTGATACCCAGCAGTTGTGTTTGTCATGGGCTGAGACATCAACTGTGGGTTTCTGTGGCTGAGTAAGAGACCATCCCCACCTAAGACACCCCACTCCTGAGTCATACCCACCCCACCTCCTTGCCATAGAGCCACCACGGGCATCTGTGCTTCAGGGCAGGAAATGCCAAGTGCGTGTGTGTTGGCTGCTCCCTGACACTCTCCTTCCACAGTAGCTGTGGCCGGATGGCAGCATCAGCACCTGTGTGGACTCCAGTGTGTCCATCTCTGAGATCCGGCAGGCCCTGCCTGGGATTGCTCGTAGGTGGGGATGTGTGCCTGTGGGGATGCCGTGACCTTGTTGCTCTTCTCTCTCTAGGGACCTCAATCGGAACCGGATTCGGCTTATCGAGGGCCTCACCTTCCAAGGGCTCGACAGCCTGGAGGTGCTGAAACTGCAGCGCAACAACATCAGCAAGCTGACGGATGGGGCATTCTGGGGTCTGTCCAAGATGCACGTGCTGTAAGTGTGGGCTGGAGCTGAGGGGCACAGGCGTGTGTTTGCGGACTTGTTTGCTAGACATGGGACGGGGCACCAGACCCCCCCCAACGTGCCATCCTGGGGGATCTCTAGAAACATGAGCTGGGTTGCCTGCTGGGACTTCAGCTGTTTCTAACTCCTCTGTTGGACAGCCAGGCCAAATCTGAGGGGTTTATTATTAGCAGGTCAGGAAGAGCTCTTGGGGCAAGTTTTAGTGGTTTAAGTGGTTAATTGAGGGAGGTAGACCTGGGTGCCATTTTGCTGAGCCCCCCCGCCCGCACTCTTTATTGGTGTACATGGACCTGCAGAGCAGACTTCTCCATGCCTGCATCCACAGGAAATGCCTCCCTTCCCCATGCTGAGTTTGACAGCTTTTCTTGACGTGCAGGTGGACCCAAAAATGCATAGTTCATCCTGGAAGATTTACTTCCATGTTGTGAGCTAATGAGGGCACTTGCTGCAGATGTGCCGCTTGTGTCAGGGGAGCCTTTGCTGCAGCCAGATGTGTACGGTCAGAGTGTGCCTGGAAGCACAGGAGAGGAGAGGACGGCTCTTCTGGTTTCAAACGCCGAAATGTGTTTGTGTTCATCAAAAGCAGTATACCCTCACAGCTGAGCAAAATCAGATGGTACAGAGAGCAGTCCCTGCCCACCTCACCCCCTCGTGTCCTCTGTGCCCCGGTTCTCCCAAGAAGCAGTCATGCTGCTAAGTGTTTTTCTTTTTTTTTTTTTTCTTTTTTCCCATTCTCAGTGTTGCTGGTGATGACTTCTCAGTGGTACATGTTTGTCACTGTCACTCAACCCCGTTGAGGTTTACCTCTCTCTGAGCCTGACAGTTACATCACAGCTTTTATATGCTGTCTAAGTTGTCTCTGGAAGTGAAATCCAGCCACAGGAATGGGGGCCTCACTGTGCCCATCTTTTTTGTTTTTGCTTTTAAAGATTTACTTATTTTTATTGGAAAGGTAGATCAGATTTACGGAGAGAGAGAAAGATCTTCCATCTACTGGTTCACTCTCCAAATGGTCACAAAGGCTGGAGCTAAGCCAGTCTAATGCCAGGAGCCAAAAGCCTCCTCTGGACCTCCCACACATCAGGGTGCAGGGTCCCACAGCCTTGGGCCTGCTTTCCAGGCCATAAGCAGAGAGCTGAATGGGAAATGGAACACCTGGGACACAAACCAGCCCCCACATGGGATCCCAGTGCTTGCAAGGCGAGGATATAGCCATTGGGCCATTGCGCTGGGCCCACTGTGTCCATCTTGTTACCAGGAGCATTGTCTGCTGCTCCCTGCCACACACAGACCATAAGGAAGGGATGTTTTGCCTGCTGCTGGGCCTTCTACTCTCTTCTGGTCCTCCTTGGCATGGCTGCATCTTTGCTTTTACGTATTCAAAATACTCTTCACTTGATGTCCTTAAAACTATCATTTTGTACTGTGAATCCAGGCTGGTTGGACTGAGTTTTAAAGACTTCTCCAGAACAGAGTGAGAGTTGGCACCTGAGATTGGGTTTTTAGGTTGAAGAGACACATACAGATTGAGTAATGAGCTGCTGTAGAGATTAATTGTAAATTAGTACTTTCTTTCCAACAAGTGGCAGAAAATAAGGTAGAAGAAAACAAAACTGGTTTGCTTAGAATCCTTGTGATGCTGAGCAGAATGGAATTAAGTCCCCTATTCTGGAGCAAGAACCCTGCCTGGCTAGTGTGTGCTGTTAGCAGGCAGACCTCCAGCACATACGAATACCCGTGGAGTTCCAGTGGGGTGACATTCTGACAGACTATGAAACTGGAAGTAATGTAAACCAAGAATACATTGTGTGGGTGGACGTTTGGCTAAGCTGTGAGAATGCAGCTTGAGGTATCCATACCATGTATCTAAGCACTAGGGTTCAAGTCCTGCTCCCGTTTTCATTCTGATGCACGCCGTGAGAGGTGGTAGGTGACAGCTCCCATGGTTGAGTTCCTCCCACTTTCATGGGATAACCAGGTTGAGTTCTAAACTCTTGACTGCAGCCTGGTCCAACCAACCACGACATCTGGGGAATGAAATAGTGGATGGGAGGTATCTTTTTGTCTTTTCTTCTGCCTTCCAAGTAAATAAATAGTTTTTAAATGCAGTCTGCCCAGCAGCGTGGGGGCACAGTAAGGCATTGGTTGTTTGCCCGATGTGATCAGTGGCTGACTGGGAGCTGCATTTTCTGCTCTGCCCAGCTCCTTGAGAATTAGATAGGGTTTGCCTGGTGTCCCTAGCCAGGAGAAAGTGCCGAATGCAGCATGAGCATTATGGTTCCTGTTGAATCTGTCTCTTTTGCACCATCCTCAGGCTGGCACGTCATCACTTGACTCATGCTCAGGTGAAGGCTTTCTGTGCAGACTGGGTAAACGTGAAGAACCAGGTCCTCAGCTCTGGGCTGAGATCCTCATGTGTGTCTTAGTCCATACTTGTGGATGCCACCGACTCACAGTTATTCAGGTTTCTTCAGCCATCAGAGTGGCAAAGTTTTTTTTTTTTAATTATTTATTATTTAACTTCAGTAATTACATTGTATTATGTGACACAGTTACATAGATACTTGGGTTCTCCCCACCCCTCCCCAAACCCTCCCACCATGGTGGATTCCTCCACCTTGTTGCATAACCACAGCTCAAGTTCAGTTGAGATTCCCCCATTGCAAGCGTATACCAAACATAGAGTCCAGCATCTTATTGTCCAGTCAAGTTCAACAGCTTCTTAGGTATATCCTCTCTGGCCTGAAGACAGAGCCAGCAGAGTATCATCCCAGTCAATTGAAAGCTCCAACATACCATCAGCAAAAATTTACATCATTATGGAATTAATTGACATAGTAATGAGTAACCAATATGTTAAAAGTAAGTTAAGACCGAGATCTGAGTAGCTGAGCACATCTGGGTCTCCTGGTACAGGAGGGCAGAGCCCAGCCCCGTAAGCCACACCTGGGCCTCCGTCAGCTCTGGCCCCTCACAACACTGTGTGGAGTTCAGTACATGGAGTCTTAGGCAAGTCACCTAGCTTTTCCTGGCTGGCCTCCTCCTCTGTGAAGGGCATGAATTAGAGCTGCCTCCTTCTCTCTCTCTGTTTATGGGCTTTGGACTTTGGAATTGCTCTTTGGTTCACTTTCCTGTAGATTGAAAAGCAAAAAATGTCTTTTCTAGGAGTCTTCCCCCTGCTTGCTGAACTTTATCTTATCATCTAGCAGTATTTCCTTTGGTTTGAGTATCTTGTAGGATCCCATCCATTCTCTCTCTCTCTCTTTCTCTCTCTCTACACATACACACACACTTCTAGGATTCCATCCTCTCTACACACACACACACACACACACACACACACACACTTACACACACACACTTTCTCTCTCTCTCTCTGCAGTTCTCATGCATTGTTAGCTTGCTTCATCCAGTACAAGGTGGTACTTACTGAATGAATACCCCTCTTTATGTGGTATGCATGTGGCTGTCACTGCAGGCACCTGGAGTACAACAGTCTGGTGGAAGTGAACAGCGGATCCCTGTACGGCCTCACAGCCCTGCACCAGCTCCATCTCAGCAACAACTCCATCTCTCGGATTCATCGGGATGGCTGGAGCTTCTGCCAGAAGCTGCATGAACTGTAAGTGTCCTCAGCTTTGGTCTGTGACAGTGATTAGAGATGTGGCCTATTAAGTGAAGTCCCCCAGAGCTCTCGCCTGGTTCCTTGCATGGTTCCGTGGTTCAGGAAGCATTCCCTCTCTGCTTCTGTCTGCCTTCAGCAGAGCAGACTGCTGGAGTAGCTTGTAGAGTTGAGAGGATGTTCTTTGGGGAAGGCAGTTCCAGTGCAGGTGTCCTGAGCCTGATGGTATGTTAGTGACGGGACCAAGTGCATGTCACAGTAGAGGTTGGCTGCTTCCAAGCTCTCAGGCTGTGACCCTCCCTCCTGCTTTTGTGTTGCTCTAGCCGAAAGGTGTGTGAATGCCTGGGAACAAGAAAGGTCTCTCAGGTCTCTCAAGCCTGAGTTGATCTGATTGCTAAGGCCAGGAGCAGAGCCGCATGACTCATTAGAAAGCATGTGAGCCCCGATGTAAAGCAGTGGGAAATACATGCTCCTTCTCTGGGTCAGCCTTTGTGTTCCCTGTCTCCCGCTGACTCTCCTGTGACCTTTAGAAGGGGCGAGGGGAGTCATGGAAGGGTGCATTGGCCAAACCTGGCATCTTGTCCCATATCCAAATGAACTCAGAGCCAGATTTGGGATTTGCTTTCCAGTGTGTGTTTCCTGCCCTGCTTTTAAGCTAAAGTCTTTAATTGCAGGTGAGGATATAGTTTTGGTTTCCTGCCAGATCTTTGCAATTGCCAGTATGATACCATGACTTATTTCTCCAGGAGGAAAAGGATGTTGCTCCCTGCCACCTTTTTAGCTCTTTAATCTTCTTGGAATCTGCTTCTCTTCTTCATGTCCGGGTCTAGATTTCCCAAGTGCTGTGTCAGAGGTACAGGAGCACCAGGAGGAAGCTTTGATGCTATCATGCCAAGTGTGTGATTTTAGGGATGTGTTGTCCATGGGTTTTCCGCAGCCCAGCAGGTGGGGGCAAGGAGGCTAGGAGCCTGTGTTGCTGCCCCCATGGCCCAGCTAAGCTGTGCACCACCAGTCTGTTGTCCAAAGGCAGGGGCTGGCGAGTGGTGCCCTCTGCTGGTGGACAGAGGGAGTCCATTGGGGCTCCCTTGCTCACCTTCAGAACATGTAGGGTCCTTCCAGAGTCTCAGGCCTCTGCCTGGAGAGGCAGCCGTGGATAGCAGGCATAAGGGGTTGGAGCATGTAGTGCTTTCATGTTGTATGGCCTTCCGTCATCTCACAGTTAAGGTACAGCTTGTTCTCCATGACCAATCCAGACGTCTGGCTGAGTAGACATTGGGCCCCTGATGGGTGTCTAGGTACATCGCCACTTTCCACCCCCCTGGACTTTGTGTGTATGTGAGTGACCTCATCTGTGCTGTGTGTCCCCCATGCCTCTGAGACTGGCCAGTTGGCGTGTGTGCAGGGGTGGGGCGGGCAACCCTGTGTGGCCTGATGATGACCTTGCTTCACCTTGCCCTGGCTCAGGATTCTGTCCTTCAACAATCTCACACGGCTGGATGAAGAGAGCCTGGCCGAGCTGAGCAGTTTGAGCATCCTGCGCCTCAGCCACAACGCCATCAGCCACATCGCCGAGGGCGCCTTCAAGGGACTCAAGAACCTACGCGTTCTGTACGTGTCACTCATGGGTCAGCACAGTGGAGGGCCCCAGTGAGAGAGCAACTCACTGGCTTGGAGTCAGAATTGTGTTCACTGCTGACTTGTTGCATGGGCCCAGCCTCAGGCTTTCATGTAATCCACTGGAAAGGAGCAGGTTGAGCAGAAAAATCCCTCTCACTCCCCCCGGGTGGTACTATGGAGGTGCTGTTAGCAGACGGGCGTTCCCTCCTGGTGCAGGACAGGTGGCTGGCATTCTGGTTTTGGGAGTGCCTGGCATCTCGCCGAGACACCAGCCATGGGGCCTTTTCTGAACCAGAGCATTCCAGTTGTGACTTCTATTTTTAAGTCCTGAATTTTTGGTAAGCCAAGGGAATACTGGGGTCAGGTTTTGGATTCCAGAGTTAGGATTTCTTCAGCATCCTCTCTATCCAGAAAGTGTGATTTCCAAGAAGCCAAAACAAGGGAATCCCGTGTCCTTCGTTGTACCTCACTTGGGGATCCTTTCCCAGAGAGGAAGTGAGAAAGCCATGTTCCTTTCCATTTCTAGTCAGCGGAGTTGCCAGAAGTTGCTATGGAATGCCTTTCTGAGTCTTGCATGAGATTTTTTCATTGTTAACTTCACAGAATTTCCAAGTAACTCTGAGAATACAGTTCCTCTTCTGCCTCCCCACCCCCCGGGAGGGCATGCAGTTTTCAATAGACGGTGGTCATGGATTCACACGCTCTGCTGCCCCAGGATCAGAGGGAGGAAGGCCCTTGCACTTGCACCTGGCAGGGCCAGCTTTCATGTTGAGCCATCTCTGGAGAGTGCAAAAGAGTCCGGCTGCCAAGCTATTGAAGCTGAGGTCAGGCCTGGGAGGCCTCATGAGGTCTGAATAACAAGGCCAGGAACATTCGGGCCGAGCTGGCCAGAAAGACAAAAACCTTGGCCGCCAGGGCTAGCAGCAGAAAGACAGGGACACAAAGCCACAGCCCCGGGTTCCTGTGTGTGTGTGTTTCAGCATGAAGATAATAGGGAGGAACCCACTGCAAAGAAGTCTGTTCCAGCAGCAAACACTCAGTGGTTTGAGCTTCCTGCTGTAAAATAAAGGTCAGGGCAAGCGTTTCGCTCGGCAGCACTCCCTCCCTGCTGGCAGCCTCAAGTCCTTCTGAAGGAGCTGCTGGGAGCCAAGAGCAGCATCCCTTTCTATTCCTGGCCTGCACCTGCAAGGGCTCAGGAGAGGAAAGTTTAGGGAACAAGGACCTTGAGTAAGGTTGGGGAGGGCAACCCGTGTGTAGAAGGGGTCCTGGGCCCCAGGTGCAGTGTGTCTCGCCTGGGCACTGTGACCTGCCCTTGCAAGCCGGGGGTGGAGGCTGACTCACTGGCCTTGGGAGTTGCATTGTCGAAGGAGCCCGAGCCGGGGAGTTGGTCTTGTCTGTCCGATCCTGGCGAGTGGGTCAAAGTCTGACTCAGCATCCAGATGTCCTTCCTGGCTGCAAGTCAGTGCTGTGTGGGCCTGGTGGGGTGGTGGGCCCCAGGCTCCAGACCTGCTGGCTAGCATAGAGGGGCCCCAGGAGGATCTGCTTGCTGACTGGGGCCTTTTCCCCATCCCTCTCCTCCATGAGCCTTGCACAGTTTCTTGGAGAAACCTAGAAAACTGATGGGTTTGATATGCGAACAGGGGGAGCCTTAAGGAGCCTCTTGGGCTATGCCAGAGCCCAGCTGTCCTCTCTGGGGATGGAATACAAATAGGCTTTTCCATGTGCTCTTTGCACTGCCCCCATGTCTGGGAGCTCTGCCTTGCCTCTGGGAAGCCACAGGCAGGACTGGGCAGGCTTCGTGTTTGAGGCGTGGGCTGCCTTGGCTGGGAAGCTGAGAAGCCAGGCCGTACTGCAAGGGGTGCCCAGCAGGACTGCCTTCCTAGGGCTGCACTCCTCCAACCCAGGTTGGCAGTTAGGGCTTCGCTTGCTAGGGGAGGCTGGGTATGAGTTGCTCTCCTCACCCCAATGTGGGGGTGTGAGACCGGTCCAAAAACTTAGATTGTCTTCTCCCCCAGGGATCTGGACCACAATGAGATCTCAGGCACGATAGAGGACACGAGCGGCGCCTTTGTGGGGCTGGACCATCTCAGCAGGCTGTGAGTATGGCTGAGGGGGCGCGTGTACACTTTGGCATGTACCCACAGGGCAATGCTTCAGGGGTGTGCGGGCCCCTGTAGAGATGCTGTACTTGTGGGTGCCCTGGAGTTGGGTTCTTTGGGACTTGGTGGCCTGCCAGCTTTTCTTGGAATGGATCCTCAGCTGAAGTGGAAAGGAGCTGTTGTTTGTTATCCCTTGCACGGGGAAGGTCTAGTTTTATACTCAATTTTTAAAAATCACGTGAGAGCCTCTTATGCTAACTGACTTGGTGACTTTTGAGGCATCTGGCAGTGTTTTATAGTTGGTCATAATCTCAAATGGAATATGTATGCTCAGGTGTAACAACAAGAGTCTCCTGGCGTTCTCGGGCTGGGATCTTCTCTTGCCCTGCTGGTGGTTCTCTGGGAGACCACGGGTGATGGGTAAGAGAGGGACTCTCAGGGGCACAAACATATCTGCTAAAAGAAGCATGAGATCTTGTCAGACTGTCTCCCTAGGCCCACCCTGCCCTTGCTGCACCTCACCAGCACTTTCTGCAAGAGGCCACCCACGAGTGGGGTGGAGGTTTTTACTGTGTACTAGTGACAGGCTGCAAGACGCAACAGAGAGACAAGACCTCACCGCCCACCTCACAGCCCCTTTGCCATGACACGGAGCAGAGAAGCAAATATTTTGAAAGCCCTGGTTAAGGTAGAGGCTTTTGTATTTTTTTATTTATTAATCCATTGAAAGAACTACAGAGAAGAGATATACAGAGGTCTTCTATCCAGTGGGTCACTCCCCAAATGGCCACAGTGCCCATGATTGGGCTAGGCCAAGGCCAGCAGCCAAGAACTTCATCCACGTCTCCCACGTGGGTACAGAGGCCCAAACACTGCCCTCCCAGGCCATCAACAGGGAGCTGTATTGGAAGTGGAGCAGGCAGGACATAGACCAGCACCCAGATGGGATGCCAGCATCACAGGCAGTGGCTTTCACTGCCTGCACCACCATACCCAGCCTGGAAGCTGACAGGGAGAGTCTGTTGTAAGAGTGGATGCTGCTGGTTGGTTTGTCACCCCTCTGCTGGCCCGAGGCACGGTGCTCTGCTCTTTCAGCTCTTGGAGGATCCTGCTCCTCCAGCTTTGTGCCTGAAGGCTTGTCAGAACTAGAAAAGCTCTGTCATCCTCGCTCCACTAAAGCAAGGTTCTCCCTCAGCCACCTGCTCCCTTGTGCCCAGGCACAGGAAGCAGCTAGGGGGACTGGGCGCAGGCCTGCTGCTCTAAAGGAAAAGCTCACGGACTGCAGCTGTGGTCTTGGGGTGGAAAGCTCCTGGTGGCATGGCTGGCTGCTCTGTGGGGTCAGTCCCTCCTGGTGGAACCCTGAGCCATTTCTTGGGGGCTTTGGCCTCCAGGAGGCTATTCCTTGCCACCAAGGAGGAGGGGGGAGAGAAGTAGGGTGGTACATTGGGCTAATTAGCTATAGCTGTATGCTGGGCGTGGAAGTGGAAAACCTCAGTACTGGGCACAGAGTAGGTAGGTGTGGAGTGAGCACTGTGGGAGGAGGAGTGGAGGGAAGAAGGCTGTTTCCCTGACCCCTCTCCCCTGTATTCTCAGCACATTGCCAGGCAGATTCTGTTGCATGCCCATGGCCAGAACAAGTAGCCATCTCGCTGCATCACCTCAAGTGCGCGGCCTGGGTCAGGTCCATAGAGGTCCATTTGATGTGGGTGATGAACACATCAATGTTTGTATCCAGGTTCTTGTCTCCTGCAGAAGAAAACACTACATGGAAACTAGCATCTTGTACAAATAGGAACAGTGTCTATTTAGCAGTGGGGAAATAAACCTACTTTCACTAATCACTGAGCAATACCCAGCATGAGTGGGCCAAAGAACTGCTCATCACCTAGGGAGAGAAAAAGAAAAATTAAAAACGATACCTATAATTTGGAAGTGTGAGAGTGATATGTTTGAGGCTGTTCCACGGTGGAGAGAGACCACAGGAGCAGCAGGTCCAAGAGAGGTCTATGGCAGAGAGATGGAACATGGCAGTGGAACTCCTCGGCAGGGTCCCTGGCAGAAAGAGACCTGTCTCCCCTACCACCTGGTTTTAGAAGGAAGGGGCTGCTACCCTAGTTGGATTTGTAAACAGGGTGTGGTCTGAGCTTATGCCCTGCTTGGCCTGTATGCTCTGGGGACATCTTGGGCAGGTGGGTCTATCAAATTGCCAGTTAGAGAGAGCACCATTGTGCAGGCATAGCAGAGTTCCAACTCGCCTAGGCTTGGACTAGTTACCCTGCGGCACTGAGCTTCAGAGCTTTCTTGCCCAGAGCGAGGCTGCTGGCTGTGGCACAGCCCATCCTGCATGTAGATGCTGCGGGTGGTGCTCCAGCATGGGTTTGCTTTTGAAGAGCTGCCAAAGCAGAGGTGAGGTTCTTGGAGTCACTGAGTTACTTAGGCACCTGAGGTCCTTGCACCATGTAAGAGGACACACTCGAACTGTTGTCCAGAAAAGGACAGAGTGAGCACCAGGGCCATAGTGTGGGTCTTGTCCCGCTGGTCTTCATCCCAGCTGCCAAACTGCTTCTAACCAAGGCTTTCTGGCAGGGTGAGAATGTTTCAAAAGTTGGGCTCTTTCCTTCTGGGCTGTCTCAGATTGTTAGGGTCACACAGGGGTACAGAGTCAGCGTGAGGGTCTCTGGATCCCATATCAGAGGCAGAGAGGACAAGTAACAGGTGCCCGGTCTGGGGTGTTGCTCAGGAGGTCAGGGGTGCAGTTACCCTCGGGACCTGTGAGGAGGAGTGTTTGGGGCAGTGTGCGGGCTCCTGTATGTGTGGGTGTTCTGCCTGGTGCTAGGGCTGAGGGCGGGGGCATGTGTCATGGCCACTCCCTTACACATGAGCCACTTTGATCTCCTGTGTCTTCCACAGTTGCTTTAGCACATACTGAACAGGTCCTCGGGAGGCTGGGTTGGCCAGAAGACGCACAAGGGGTTCAGGCGTGTCCAGCGTCAGTGTGGGGGTGGTCAAGGCCAGTGGTCATCCCCTGAGAGCCCTGGCTATGGGCTGAAGAGCATCTGCCAGCTCTGACTCATAGCCCCACTTCTTCCATACAGCATCCTCGTCTTAGAACCATTGCAGCCAACTTGAACTCTGCTGCCCCCACTGCCCGGTTGCTTGCAGTGGGGGAGAAGATACGGGCTTATTTGAATCCACCAGCAGAATGATAAGCCCCTCTACAACTGAGAATTCGAGGATTTGTTTTACTGCAGTTGTCACTGTTAGAAATAGTAGCTTGCCCTCACTGTAAAAGAGGTCAGTGTGACTAATACTTAATGGATGAAAGAAAGTACAGCTTTTTCCTGGATTTCATGTTTATGGGACATTTCGCTGAACAGTTTTTTTTGTTTTTTTTTTTACTGGGACCTGCAGTGCACAGTGGCAGGCCTGAGGGGACATGAGTAAGTGTGGAAGCTGGCAGGACTCACAGAAACTCTTGGGGTTCTGTGCCCCACGAACTGTCACTTGCTGGCAAGTTCTGGTCTGAAGGAAGTGGCTTTCCTCATGTCTGGTTGGTCTGTTTTATGGTATGAAGGCTGGCTCGAGTGAGGTTCCGGGAGGTTCCAGGAAGTCTTTCAGGAAGTCTTCGGGCACACTGGCCTCAGAGAGAAGGAAAAGGCCTGTTGGCTTTGTCTGAAAATCTCTCCCCTGAGGCCTCAGGGGAAGGAGTGTGTTTCTGTTGCCATGAGGCCCTGGAAGCTGCCAGCCTGAGGCTGCTTGGGATGCCCCTGGGAGCAGGTGTGCTCTGGGTGCTGCCTGATGCTGCGCCCACTGGAGCCAGCTTCCTGCAGGCAGCGGCGTCCGCAGACCTGGCCAGACCTGCCTCTAGGGGCCCTCCAGGGCGCGTGTGCCGAGCTGTGGTGAGGCTGCTCGGCATCTCTGCTTTTCTTCCCGGCTCATTTCCTTTCCTCCTTTCGGGAAGGGGGCTGGTGAGGATCTGCCTCTCGGTGCAGGTAGAAGGCTCCAGATCTTTCTCCTGCGCCCGGTGGGATCCTGGAGAGTTTGACCCCGCACAGCTTGCCCCTGAGGTTCCCCTCCCTCACAGTTCCCAGTGTCAGCAGGCCCTGCAGGTCAGTGTGTGGAATGGACAAGGCTTGGGGCCCGTGTGGCTGGAGATTGCTCCTGCTGTTCTGTGGCAGTGGACTGTGTCCTGGGTGAGGGAGGGTGTCTGTGTGGCTTCTTGTCACAGAACCTGACTACAGGGAGGGCAAATTGGAGTGCTGTCATTCCCAGAATCTAGGAGCTGCCCGGCCTCAACACAGGCTTGCCTTAGGTGGCAGCTGTCGGAGGCCTTCATCACGTCCCCGAGGGATGCAAGGGGCAGACATTGGCCTAGGAAAACTTCACTTTTTCTTTCATTGTATTTACAGAATGCGAATGTGTTATTCATTGACATGGTTTTAAGAGCATAATGATACCCCCCACCCTCCGTTACACCCACCTGGCCGCAGCCTTTTCTTATTTTTCTTTTAATTTTTCTGATTTTCAGGGTTTGTTTGTGATCCCCAGTTGGGCCCTCCAAATAAGTGAAGGGTTGAACAAGTAGTGAGGAGGAAAGCCACTGTTCTCAAAGTGTGGACAAGTAGACAAGGATGGAAATAATAACCAGGTCTCACAGTGTCAGTGTTGCTCCTATACATTGCTTTTTTCCTGTACTCTGTAAGTGAATAATCTATACTCTGTGAAGAAATACGTATGTAAAGACAAAATTTTCAAGTTGCCGCCAAAGTTGGGAATGTGATTTGCAAGAAGTGGGAGTCGTTTTTACGGTTGCAGGCATTATGTGGCCTTGTGGTCTGACCTTTGAGGACAGCCTTGTGAGGACAGCCATGTGGGAGATCACGACCCTGTGGCCCAGTGATGTCACTGAAACACCAGGCTTCTGCTGCAGGGCACCTCGGGAGGCCCTGAGGGTCATTCTCGTAGGCTGAGGAGTGGCTTGCTGAAGCTACGTCTGGGTCCCAGGCCCACCTCGGGTGCACAGAGCTGTAGAGCCTGCCCTGCTGTGTTCTTGTGGCTTCGAAGACCCTTTCTCAGAACACAGTTCTCACAGCAGTTAATAGTTTTTTGCTCCATACATATCGTCACCAGCTCTCCTGCAAAGCCTTGGCCTGGCCGCCCCCTCTGGGCCCCTTTGAGTGGTCCCTGGGGAGGGACAGCCTGAGCCAGACAGGGTGCTTTTCACTTGATATGGCCAGGCCACACGTGCAGTCCCAGCCTGTCGTCACTATTGGATGAACTTGAAAGTATTCCATTTCCAAAAGGGGGAGGCTTGCACCCTTGAGCCCCTTGGGCTCAGAGCAGGTCAGCTGCCACCTGCCTCTTCTAGCATCCCTCTAATTGTGTGTTTTTTCCTCTTCCCTCCCAACCCTGCTTCGTCCTCCACCCTTGCCCCACCCCATTTCTGGATGTTTGGAAACTGCAGGACTCTATTTGGAAACAAGATCAAGTCCGTGGCTAAGAAAGCGTTCTCAGGGCTGGAAGGCCTGGAGCACCTGTGAGTATCTTGCCAGACCTTGCCTGACGCACAGGCCTGCCAGATTGCGGCTGCCGGGGCAGTCGGCCTGCGATCTAATTGCGTCTTTGTAAACCGAGAAACAGGCTATTTGGAAACGCCAGCTGCTTCCTTCTCATTAGGAGTCGGCTTCAACTTTGGCCTTTATTTTGCCCATGCCAGGAACAGCTACAGAACATATGGCCAGTCGGTGTGCTCCCAGTGACCACAGTTGGCATGGGGATAAATACCTTCCTCCCGGAACTGCACTGGTGCCCCCAGCTCCCTCGTGAGCAACCCCCCAACAAACACACACTCCCCTGGGGGCACTTGGCCTGGACCAGGCCCAGGGTCCCCACCAAGGCGGCTTGCTCAGGGCCTGCCAGGCCTCACCTGAGAGACCACAGGGGCAGCCTCGGAAACACTTAAGGAGGAGAGAGCTAGCCCTGAAATGGCCATGTCGCTGCCATCTGGGGCGGATGTGTCCTGTCTCTGCTTTGCAGATTGCTTCCCTTATGAATCCAGTTTGACCTTTACGCTGCCAGCACAGGCTGTGCTGCGGGCTTGCCGAGCAGGCCTCCGCCTCAGCTGTTGTGTTTAAATGTGTTGTTTAGTTGTACTTGACACACAACAATTGTCCAGACTTAACAGGGTTGCCCTGCAGCATGTCAGCACACACGCAGGTGTAGTAAGATCAGGGTAACTGACATGTTCGTTCCATCAAACATTGGTGACATCTTTTGTGCTGGGAACATGCAGTGTCCTCTCTGCCTGCTGTTTGGAAACACTAATTGTGGTCAGGTGACCCTGCTGTGCCACGAGACCTTAGGAACCCTTCCTCCCCCTACCACACTCCCCAGATGTCCCCTGTGCCTGGGTCAGTCCATGGGCAGTGACCACTGCATCCTGAAAGAGGAGAACGTGGGTTTGCCCAGGGCTGTGTGCCTTGGGGACAACCAGGGCTGACCTGAGGGACCCATGAATGTTTTGGTTCAAACATGTAGCTCCTTTGAAGGGTTCCCGTGCCAAAGTCCTTGTGTTCTGTTGCAGAAACCTGGGAGACAACGCCATCAGGTCTGTCCAGCTGGATGCCTTTGCGAAGATGAAGAATCTCAAAGAGCTGTAAGTGCCTGGGGTTTCGCGGCTCTGCTGCGCCTGGGTGGGTGCTCAGGGCTGAAGCACCTGTAAGGGCACTACCTGCCGTGACCTTTGTGGGTGGACCTGAGTTTTGTTGTTCTGAAACTGAAAAGCCCTGTGGGGCATTCTCTAGATCCAGGGCAGCGAATTTGCCCTGAGAGGCCTCATAGCAAGGACAGACGTTGTGAGCTCTAGGCTCTGCGTGACTGCTCAGCTGTGCAGTCAGGGCCACTCAGTCACACACGAGCAAATGGTGTGGCTGGGGGCCATTACATTGTATTAACAAAAGCAGGCAGTGGGCCTGCCGGCTGTAATTTGCTAACCGCTGTTGCAGATAATGTGAAATAAACCCTCTCTCTAAAGTGGATAATCACCCCTTTAATTACGTCAGGAACAGGCTGTGCCTTTTGGAGTTGAAGAGCCTGCGTTGAGAAGTCTTTCTTAAAGCTTGGAGGGCTGGCAGTGAGGCCAGAGGCTTGGAGGCCCTGTAGTGGCTCACGGGTCGGGTAAGGCCATCGTGGACTCTGCCCGTGGCTGGAAGACACTGCCGATGTCCCAGCAGGCACAGAAGCTAGTCTAGGAGGCCGGGCCTGAGGTTCCTGAGTTTTTCCTCTATGTCAGTCTGCAGCCACAAAATCCTATCCCTAATGGTGTGTAAAAAGGATATGCACCCAAGGATGGCCGCCTTCATGGTCTGATCTCATCACATGCCAAGGCCACTCATGGTGGACCCAGGATCTGGGCAGGGAGGGTGGGAAGCTGAAAAGGAGGCGCGGCCCCTGTGGTTTGGAGTGGAGCAGCGAGCAGCATTCCTATGTGGGAGGAGAGGTTCCCCAGCACTTGCCTTGGGATGTGGAGTTCCTTAGCAGATACTGTTCTAGCATGATCAGGGGCTTCCAGCAGGAGGTGGCAGCTGCCTCAGGCTGCTCTGATCCAAGTGCAGTCTTTTCTGTGGCCCACAGTGGTCCTGCCATTGTCTGCTGCCTGGGTGAGAAGGAGTCTGCAGAGGAAGAGGACGAGATGATTCCAGAATGTCCTGGGAGGCTAAGAGCAAGGGTGAAGCATGAGCTGCAGAAGGCCAACAGGGTTCCCAGAGTGCACAGGGTGCTCGGGGCTGTTCTCTCTAGGAGCTGTGGTGCAATGGCAGGTGCACCAAAGGTCTGGGTCAAGGAGGGGAAAGATGAGGTTTTCCTTTGATGCTATCCCCATTTCCCTGAAAACCAGCTCACTTGTGCCTGCTGTGCTGGAGGCTCAGCCTTGGTCTGCTGCCTGGGTCTGGTGGAGGCTGGGCCTGGGCCTGTCCTCTGATGGGAGGAGCGGTTAATTCCACATGGTCATTCTCTGCCCATCCCCTCTCCGAATCAAGGGAGGTTATCCTGCATACTTAGTCATCCTCCGGGTGAATTTCCACCAGCGATGATTGGAAACACACGGAGTCGGAATCATGAAAATGCATGTTGAGAGCCAGCAAGGAACGGGGTGGCTGGAGGGTGAGCCATGGAAGGCCAGGTGCCTGTGGGTGCTGAACTGGGCTGTTCGTGAGGCCCCCACCAAATAGTGGAGTGAGCTTGGTCTCTGACACATGTGTCTGTTGGAGGGAAGGGCAGTGACCTCACTATTGTGTGGCTCCCTGCTCAACCTGCAGGATGACCCTGTCCCCTTCCAGTGTCCATCAGGGTTGGAGTCTGGCTACTTATTCTCCCTGAGGGGATTTCCTGGTGGAAGAGCTTGCAGAGTGAGGCCACGCTGGTCCACTGCACATGAGTTGAGGCCTAATGCTGTCCACCATGCACACGTTCCATGCAGGACCAATGTGCTTTTTGTGTTCCCACGTCTGTTCCATTGGCTCAAATGAAATACATCTCCCCGCTCCCTGACGGTGTGAGGTCTCCCTGCGGTGGCAGCCTCTCCCTCTCCCTCAGTGTCCCTGCTGTCCTGCTAACCTGCGCCAAGCGCTGCCTGCATGGGAGCTGCAGGGGCTCTTCATGGTGGGATGTTGCCCCTGGCCCTTCCTTCAGGCTGCTGAGCTCCGCCATGCCTGGCACAGCCTCCCCACAGAGCTGTGCCCAGCCAGCACCCCTGCTGGGGGGCTGAGAGGGATGTGGCGGCAGAGGCAGTGGACATCTCTAACAGCCTGCTGCCCATCAGACACAGATGCAAGAGCTCATGCCGATTTCCAGCTCCGCCCCAGGCCAGCATCCAGAATCTAATGGCTGTGAGAGATTTTATGTGCGTCTTTGGAAAAGCACTTTGCAGAATCAGTTGAGTAAGTTCAGAAGCCCAGTTCACGTGGCTATGATGAGGAGTTGGAGGGTGAAGAAGATTTTATTTCATTTACTCAGCCATGAATTCTTTGGCTGCAAGTTTGTTCCTCCTTGCTGGTCACCAGCTGAGAAGTTTATGCTGCTGCGGGGACACAGAGAAATGGAAACACAGAAGCAGCCACTGGGCTGCTTGTAGATGTCAGAGGGCAGTGGTGGGCAGAGAGGGGACTTCCACTGTCCTGTTGGCTGTGTGACACTTCTGTCATTTCTTTTTAAAAGATTTATTATATTTGAAAGTCAGAGAGGGAGAGGGAGAAGGAGAGATCCTTTATCCTCTGGTCCACTCCCCAGATGATGACAACAGCCAGGGGGAGGTAGCCAGGAGCTTCCTCTGAGTGCGGGATCCAAGGCCTTGGGCCATCCTTTGCGCTTTCTGCTTTTTGTCATCGGCTACCCGAGGCTGCCGATGCCAGGGAAGCCCGCGTGCTTGTTCTCTCGGTCTTTGCCCTGTCCTGGGCCAGCGCTGAGGTCTCCCAGGAGGTGGGCAGCGAGACACCGGCGTTGACTTAGCTTCCTTCAAGTGACTCCTTAGGAAGGAATGTCCACCAAGATGGCCCTTCTGATTTCTGCTGAAAGAGCTGACTCTAAGTTGCTGAGAAATGAGAAAGAAAATATTGTCTGTTTTGGTTGGAACGTCACAAAACCAACGTTGCACATTCTCATGCTCCCTGGGCAGGGGCAGTTAATGAACAAGTACCTCTCAGGGAGCCGCTGCTCTCGGGGGTGGCCCGCGGGTGCAGGCGAGGGGCGCAGGCATAAGCACGAGGCTTGGAAACTCTGAGTGGGAAAAACCTGAAAGGTGACAGGTCCCTGCTGGATGCTCTGAGGCCGGCCACAGGCCAGAGGGGCAGGGGACGTGACCCCTGTGCCGTGGGACATGGCCTGGCAGCACCCACAGCTCCAGGAGCTTGGGACGGGCAGGGTTTCGGCCTGGACTCCCGCTGCTCCATCAGAAGCAGCAGCCTTTAAGTGTCCGCTGCTTGCTCTTTTTTCCTTTCAGCCACATCAGCAGTGAGAGCTTCCTGTGTGACTGCCAGCTGAAGTGGCTGCCTCCGTGGATCATGAGCAGGACGCTGCAGGCCTCAGTCTCCGCCACCTGTGCCCATCCGGAGTCCCTGAAGGGCCAGAGCATCTTCGCAGTGCCACTGGAGAGTTTCGTGTGCGGTGAGCCCGTCCTCATATGTTTTGCCCCTCCTTCCGAATGAATGGCCAGGAAGCCAGGAGGAACTCCTCATTATGGGATTAATTCTTGGGATGGAGGCAAACCCCAGCCCAGGGCCGCTGGTTGGCTGCTGGATGCAATTTAGTTCCCACTGGAACCACACGTCGTGTTTACCGTACAGCGCCTCATTATGCGGTCATTGGAGTGCATGCATTTAATCAGAAGGGAGCAGAGTAGTCGGTTACAGGAAGCTGGCGCTGTTGTTTCAGAAGGGCTCTGGTGCCTGGGTTTAGCCAAGGAGCTTACTTGGTGTGCGAAGCTGGGGTTTTAATGTGTGTTTTTTTCCAGCCCCAAGAATGAAAGGTTAAATACAGGAAGAATGAGTCTCAGGAGAACAGTCGCTGTAGTAAAAATAATTCCTTCGTGTTGACTTGTACTCTTGCCGTTTCTCCAAACCACTGAAGTCTGTACTTGTAGCTTTCAATTCCTTTTTCCTTCTGATTTGTGGAATGTGGCTCTGCCATCTATGTGACCAGGATGGTGAAGACGCAAGTTTGGTAGGCAAAAGAGCACAGAAAATGTTGGACAGCTGCAAGTGTGCGCGCGAACACACCCACACACACCCCCCAGCTTGCACAGCAATGTGACAGCCGCACAGTCAGCAGGAAGGGGGCAGAGTAAGGGACAGTATCCAGCTTCCCCTGGCCTCTGGACAGGAGCAAGGCTGGATCTCCTCTGAGTCCTTGCCTGTTTGCCCTGAGCCTCAGGAACCATGCTGCAGCCGTCCCACCAACAACACCCACTTGGAGCTCTGGGGCCCTTGGTGGGTCACATCGCCCTCCTCCTTTTTGGCCATCACCATAGGCAGCACACCTGAGGGAGTGTGGGGGCAAGAAGCGGGTGTGTTCTTTCTGCACAGCTGCCCATCACCCCCTGGCAGCACTGCTTTGGAGAGCAGGCTTGCTGTAGCTCCTATGCGGAGCAGCCCTCCACGCCAAGTTGGGCCGTCCCGCTGCTCAGAGGCTTCTGTGTACAGGGTGAGGCGGTGCCCAGCTCCCGTGTGTAGGTGCAGGATAGCTGTGTGGCCGTGGGTTGTTCGTCAAGCCTTGAGCTGGTGTTGGTTTATGGTGGTTTAAGCTGCTACTTGCAAACCTCGGCATCCAGTCCGGCTCCCTGCTCTGATGCCTGGGAAGGCAGGAGAAGCCCCCAGGTGCTGGAGACGCTACCACTGATGGGGGAGACCTGAGTGGAGTTCCTGGCTCCTGGCTTTGACCTGCCCATACCCGGCTGTTGTGACCATTTGGGAAGTGGAGCAGTGAGAGGAAGATGTTCCTCTCTGTGTGTCTGCCTTTTAGATAATAGAGCTTTATAAAATATTTGTTTAAAGATTTATTTCTTAAATTTTTATTACAAAGTCAGATATACAGAGAAGAGGAGAGACAGAGAGGAAGATCTTCCATCCGATGATTCATTCCCCAAGTGAGTGCAACGGCCGGTGCTGTGCCGATGCCGGGAACCAGGAACTTCCTCCAGGTCTCCCACGCGGGTGCAGGGTCCCAAAGCTTTGGGCCGTCCTCGATTGCTCTCCCGGGCCACAAGCAGGGAGCTGGATGGGAAGTGGAGCTGCTGGGATTAGAACCAGTGCCCATATGGGATCCCGGGGCGTTCAAGGCGAGGACTTTAGCAGCTAGGCCACGCCGGCGGGCCCTAAAAATATTTTTAAAGCTTAAAAAAAAGTTTCCAGAGCTTTGTGTGGTTTCCTTGTTCCTTCCTGGTATGGGGCTGCCTTTCTCTGTGGGTGAGAGGGGAGGACCCCAACTGCTGCCCCCCAGCCTGCCGCCTGTGCACCTGATAGTGTGGATGGCAGTAGCTATATGCCATCTCGTGCCTGCATCTGCACTGCCACTCAAGCCTCTGGCAACACCGCTGTGATGTGTTGATGGCCGTTGTGTTAGCACATGGCAGGAGATGAATGGTTCAACCTGTTTGGGTCTCCCACCTTTTTTAAAAAAACTTGTGACAGAGCATTGCATGCCCACGAGGAGAGCTGGAACCCACAGGCAGTGGTGAGGACAGTGAGAAATCAGAGGTCTCCTGGAGGTGAAGGTGGGAGTGGAATTTGGTGTTGTCATTTTGGAGGACAGCCTCAGTGTCCTCCGTTAACACCAGATCGCTGTGTGACCCAACACTGTCACTCACAGGTCCAGACCCATGAGCAAGGAGTCACGCCTCACAGAACCTCCACATGAATATTTACAGCAGTGTCATTCCTAACAGCCGCCAAGTGGGAGCAACGCAAACACCCGAGAGTTCATGGATGGAGGAACAAAAGGCAGTGTAGCCAAACACTGGGGGCTCCATAGCTCCCGGTCCATCCCAGGACACAGATGAACTGGACAGATGCTGTGCTGAGGGGTCAGAGGAGGCTGTAAACCACACGATGGCTACATAAGAAGCACTCAGAATACGGAGATATAAAAGGTAGAAAGGCACAGGAGTAGTTGTTTAAGCACTAGGGACGATTGAGAGAGAAGGTAGGATGCCCCCAAAATGTTTTAAAACTGATGAGTGATATTTAGAACTAAATGTGAGAATACAAACGATGTACATTCAGAGCAGATGAATTTGGCCCATGTGAAACCTGCATTCATATTGTTTGTGGCAGGAGCTCAAGTTACCTGTTTAAAAAATTCACCTCTTTGAAATGGGCTGTTAAGTGGGCTTTCAGAATATTCAAGACTTGGATGAGCGTCAGTGCTGATTTTAGAACGTATACTTGGCCCGTTAGTGGTCACAGCGTCTTCTCCCCTGCCCCAGGCTCTGCAGGCACTCAACCGGGCCTGGCCCCACCACCCTCCTGGTGTGGACACTGCCAGTTCAGCCACTTCACTCATTGACTTTTCTCATTCACTCTCCCCCGCCTCCCACATAGCATGTTTTAGTATTTCACTTTTTTTAAAGTTTTATTTAGTTGACTCCCTAGATGGCTGCAATGGCTAGGGTTGGGCCAGGCCAAAGCTAGAAGCAAGGAGATTCATACAGGTCTGCTATTTGGGTACCGGGGCCTGTACACTTGGGCCAATTTCTGCTGCTTTTCTTAGGTCATTAGTGGGGCAAGGGATTCAAAGTGGAGCTGCTGGGACTTGAACTCGTGCCCCTACAGGTCATAGCAGCTTAACTCACTATGTCAGCATGATAACCTCTTTCTTCTTCCCTTTAAGAAAAAATTATTTATGTGGAAGACAGTTACAGAGAGAGGGGGGAAAGACAGGTCTTCATCTGCTGACTCGTTCCCCAAGTCACCACAACAGCCAGATTAGGCCAGGTTGAAGCCAGGAACTTCTTCCAGGTCTCCAGAGGGTAAGAGGCCCAAGACTTTTTGGGTCATCCTCCACAGCTTTCTGCTTTCCCAGGAATATAAGCAGGAAGCTGGATCGGGAAGGGAAGCAGCCGGGAGATGAACCAACACCCATAACGGATGCTGGTGTCACCTTAATCCACCATGCTATATCGTCCCCCTCCCCACTTCCCTGTTAATGACAAATAACAGAGATATGCAATTCGTGTGTGCCGATCAGATGGTGAACATTATGTTACATCATAGTTTTGGCTCTGAGGAGTAATATTATCACAAAAATTCATGAACAAATTATTTGCAAAACCAGCTGTTGGAATCATTTGTCAGTCTTTTTATATTTGCTTGAAAGAGTTCTTTCAAAATTATGGGTTATCAGACCCTCATCAGGCATGGGATTTGCCAGTACATACTTTTATCTGTTCAAGTTTTGCATTTGGTGGAATCTGTTTTCTGTTTAATCGTGCCATTTGTGCGTTGGGTCTTTTAGCTAAGGAACTATGACCTGAAGACCTGAGACGAGGTCACAAGGATGTACTCCAGTATTTTTTTCTAAGAGGTTTATAACTTTAGCTCTGGATGGAGCCTTTTTAATTTAGTCATTTTTTAAGACTGCTTTGATTATTTGGATTCTTCATCATTTCCTGATGCATTTTTGGATCAGTTTTCCAGTTTCTGGGAATTCTGGTAGGGCACAGACTGAATGTTCTCTGGAGAGTCCGTCATCGTGGTAGCGTGGCTTTCCCAACCCAGGGGCAGTAGGTGTCTTTCCACTGATACTTAGCTTTTTAAAAACTTTCATTCATACTTTGGTAGCTTGTGATGTGAATCTTGTACTTTTTTGGTTAAAGGTGTTCATATTTTCACTCTGTTGATACTACCAATGGAATTTTTGATCTCCTGGGTTTTCACCGCTAATGCATAGAAATACAGTCCAGTTCTGGGTATTACAGGCTAGGCTGACATACTTTGTTGTGTGACCTTCATGCCATTTGAAAAAACAAAAGACTTTCTTGTCTTCCTGTCCATGGAATGGGTTTTGTTTCTTTTTCTTGCCTATCTGATTTAGCTGGACGTTCCAATGCAGTGTTGAACAAAAGTGGTGTGGGCATTGGGCAGAGGCGTCCATTGTCTCACCATGAAGTGTAACCTTAGATATAGGAACTTGATAACCTTTTAAAAATCTTTCTGACAGGCAGGAGGTTAGTGCAGGAGGGAGAGACTGAAGCTCAGCTGACTGATACTGCAAAGGACAGAAGTGGCTGTGGCTAGGGCGGGTTGAAGCCATCTAGGTGTGACACAAGGGTGGCAGGGCCCATGTACTTGCCATCGTCTGCTACCGTAGCCTGCACGTTAGCAAGGAGCTGGAGTGGAAGTGGAGCAGCAGGGACTTGAACTGCCTCTCGTGTGGGGTGGTGAGCTGACTGCACCGCAGTGGCAGCCCCTGTAGATGAATTTTATGAAGTTCGAGAAGTTCCTTTCTTAGCTCTAATTTGTTTAACATTTTTATCTTGGGAAGGTGTTGGAATTTGTCAAGTTTTTTCTGCTTTGGTTGAAGTGAGCTTGTTTGCCTGACTCTGGGTTTTGATGTTAAACTCAGCTTGCTTTCCCGGGATCAAGCTTGGTCGTGGGATATACTGCTTTTTGTATGTTGAGGATTCAGTTAATGTTCTTCCTAAGGAGTTTTATACTTACGCTCACAAGTGAGACTGTTCTGTGTGTAGGATTTTGGGAAGTGGGTCTGGGTTCTTGATTACATTACTGGTCACACGGAATGAGTTCAGAGATAATCTCTTCTTTCCCATCTTTTTTTTTCTTTTTCCTGTTTGCAAAGCAGGATTCATTTAGAAAAAAAGGGAAAAAGAGCTCCTGCGATGGTGGCAGGAGGGGACTCTATGTGTCCAGTGGATAAAACCCCAGACCTTCTGCCACAGTGGCAGGAGGAAGGAAAAAACCCTTTCGCACCCTTGTTTCCGTAGCTGTGTGGGGCCGGGGAGGGGGTGGTAGGCGGTGATTGCCGCTGATCCTTCATTCAGGAACTGCACCACAGCAGTCATGTGCAGCTGGGCTTTTCTTCATGGCAAGTTTTAAAATGACTAGTTCAGTCTCTTGTCAATGTCTGTAGAATTTCTATTTCTTCTTGAGCCAGTATTATGGTTTCTGGGAATTCTGTGTTTTTTTCCAGGGTAACCGATTTGCTGCCATACTGTTGTTCAGTGAGTCCCATCACCTTTTTGGTTGCTGGCGGGCTGGTGGGAGGCGTGTGCTCTTTCGTTCTTGATTACAGAAATGTGAGTCTTCCCGCCGTGCCGTTCAACGGAAGGCTTTTCAGTTCTGTTGACATATTTCAAAGGGCTTGGCTTTCTCCATTTGGTGGCTTCCTCATTGTTCTTTTCTATTTGTTTGCTTTGAGTATAGTCTACCTTTTTTCTAATTTTTAAAGAGTTACATATTTGAAAGCTGGAGAGGAATTCATCTTTCATGTGCCAGTTCTCTTTGCAAAAGGCTTCAACATGTCCAAGGCTTTGGCCAAGAGCCAGGAACTCCAGCCGGGTCCTCCCACATGGTGGGTGATGGGGGCGTTTCAGCCGTGGTCAGCTGCTTTCCCAGGCGCATTAGCAGGGAGCTGGGCCAAAAGCAGAGCAGCTGGGACTTGAACTCGCACTCTGATATTGGATGCTTGTTTCCGGTGGCAGTTGAGCTTGCTGTGCTACAATACTGCACCCTTCTAATTTCTTCCAAGTTCGGGTATGGTATGTTTTTGTTCCCATCTCCATTCCAAACAGAGTATTAGCTAATTTCCTGTGTGATTTCTTTGCTGTATAGGAGTGCGCTAATTTCCACAAACTATTTTTGCAGTATTCTTTCTGCTCTTGATTTTTAGCTTTGTTCCACTGTCATCAGCAAAGATACTTTGAATGACTTCCATCTTTTAAAATTTATTGTGTCTTGTTTTGAGAGCTGAAATGTGACATATGACGGGGAATATTCCATGTGCACTTCAAAGGAGTGTTTGTTCTGCTGCTGTTAGGTGGAGCGTTCCGTTGGCGTCTGTCAAGTGTGCGTGGTGGGTGCTGTTGTGCAAGGCCTCCCTGCTCTTGCCCAGCGGCCGCCAAGGTCGGGCCTCTCGGGGAGCAGGCAGATTGCTCCCTACACGGCCTCGGGTTGCATCCACAGTTCCCCAGACCCGTCACGTCGGGTTTGATATTTCCTCCTGTTCTTAGGTGTATTTATAATTCCTATCTTTGCTTCATGGCTGGAACCTTTTAGGTTAGTTAAGTGTTATTTTTTCTCTTTAGTAAAAACTTGTGTTTTGAAGTCTGTTTTGTCTGATAGTACTGCAGAGAAATCCTGTCAGTTTTGGCTCTGCCTTTATATACAAAGAGCTTTTAAATATATATTTAAAAAAAAAAAAACTCTTACAGACAGCACATAGCTGGCCCGTGTGCATTATCCATTATGTTACAGCAAGCCTAGCCTTTTGACTGTAGTGTTTCATTATTTTTAAATGTTTAATTACTGATACAGAATTTCTCAGCAGATTTTGATTTTCTTTGCTTTATCTTGTTTATTACTGTTTTGTATTTTGGGAGGGTAAGATTTTTTTTTTCTTCACTTGATAGAGTTGCTGAAGGAAGCAGGGAGATGGATTTTTCCATTTGCTGGCCCACCACCCAAATGGCTGAGCCTGTCTGCAGCCAGGAGGCAAGAGCTTGCTCCGGGTCTCCCATGCGGGTGCAGGGGTCCAAGGACTTGGCCGTCCTCCTTTGCTTTCCCAGGCCTTTAGCAGGGGGCTGGATCTTAAGTGGAATACCTGGGGCCTGAACTGGAGCTGATGGAATGTTGTTGCTACAAGTGGAAGCTTAACTTGCTATGCCACAGGGCTCCTTTATTTATCTGCAAGGCAGTTTGGGAGAGGCAGATCTCCCATCTGGTGGTTCACTCCCCGGGTGGTTGGCACAGTCAGAGCTAGGTCAGGACAAAGCCAGGAGCCTAGAACTCCAGCTGAGGTTCCCACCCTGCTGGCATCTCACATTGCTTTCCCAGTAATGTTAACAAGGAGCTAACTGGGGAGCAGAACAGTCAGGATTTGAACTGGCACGCACATGGGATGTCAGTGTCACAGCGGGTGGTTTGACTGATGATGCTGCGACACCAGTCCCTTTATTCTAATAGTTATGGGGAGTAGTGTAGCGAAAATTAATGATACAGATTTATTAAGGTTTTTGGCCCTGCTAAGATCCGTTTTCCGTAATTTGTTACTGTGGTCCATACCGCATGTCTAAATAAGCTCGAAGAGCACGGATACATTTACCTGGAGCTGGAGCCCATATGGAATGCGCACATTGCAGGAAGTGAGTGGCTTTACCCATTGTGCCATAAGGCTGGCCCCTGTAGTTACTGGGTAAATCACAAGAGAGACTAAAAACTGTCTGTGTGCTTTCACCTTTATCTATGTGCTTATCTTTATTTGCATGTGAATTTCCATCTGGGGTGTGTGTGTGTGTGTGTCAGCTGGGGGGGGGCTCCCTTTACTCTTTCTTATAAGGCTGGTCTGCTAGGAAGTGGTTGTCTTGTGTTAGTTTGGGATATTTAAATGTCTTGTTTGTGAACACCGTGGCTGGATATGGAATGCTCAGTGCACAGGCTACCCCCCAGCCTCCTCCTGGCTGCTGCGGTTCATGGGTAGAAGTGTGTGAGGCGCTCCGGTGAGATCAAGTATTGCACTGTGGCCCCTCCCAGCATTCTCTGGCTTTGGCAATGCCCAGCTGACTGCAGTTTATCCATATGTGCATCTCTGAGTTTACTTGGATGTGTGAATGTGACGTGGGGCCTTTCTGTTCCTCTTTGTTGGACTTGCATGATGTGCGTGTGGTTATGCTGGACAGTCACATCAGCCCCTGGTTTGCCCACTTGTGTTGCTGTGTCTCCCAGGGCATAAGGTCAGCTGACAGTGTCTCGGACCCACTGGCCCTAGAGTCCCTCCAGTGGCTCGTCGATTTTATTTGCCGTCCTGGTAAATTCCGCAAGTTATATTTGATTCATTTTTTGTCATGTCTGTCTCTTCACTGACACTCTTGCTGGAATTATGCTGCTGTTCTCACAGTCACACATTGTTGTCAGGAGTTCCTTTGTAATCACTGACTTAGATAATTTAATAACTCCAAGATCGAAGTCCCTTCAGGGAGTTTGTGTTGACTGCTTTTTCCAGTTCTGTAGGTGATTTGTAACTTGTAACTTGTTTTTGAAACTTGGGCATTTAAATAATGAAGCTACTCTGGATGCCACTGTGTGTGTGTGAGGGAATGTTGGTTGGCTTAGTGCCCCATGGCCCCTTGCTGGTTTGCGTGATGGTTAATGAGTGCTCAGAGGTCTTTCAGTCACTTCAGCCAGTCTTCCATCTTTTTTTTTTAATGTATTTATTTGAAAGGCAGAGTTGCAGAAAGAGAAGAGACTCCTCAAATGGCTGGTTGACTCCTCAAATGGCCACAACAGCCAGAGCCTGGCCTGTGCAAAGCCAAGAGCTTCTTTCAGGTGCCCCCAGCACCTAGGCCACCTGCTGCTGTTTCCCCAGAAGCATTAGCAAGGAGCTGGATCATCTGGGACACAAACCAGCACCTCGATGGGATGCTGGCACTGCAGGCAGAGATTTCGTGTGCTATATCATGGCACTGTTTAGTCATGGCTGCTCCACTTGAGAGGGAGTTCCTTGCTAACCAATGTGGCCATTTGCCAGTGCTTTTCAGACATCAGCATTCCATTCACCCAGGAGTTGGACTTCCCTAGCTGAGTGAGCAGCCTCAGGCCAGGCAAGTACAGAAGCCAGACTGCCGCCCTGGATCATAGCAGCAGTCCTGAAGATGGGGCGTTCGAGGCAGTTCCAACCCCAGGCTGGTCCGCAGTGACTGTCAGGCTGCTGGGCCACTGTGGAGTTGGGCAGAGGGCAGTGGGGTTTAGGATGAGCTAAAAGGCCGCTGAGATGGAGCTATTTTCTTGAATCAGCACTCCACACACGGTTTGTTGTAAGCCTTTTATTTTTTAGAATTGTAGGGGGAAAATGTATCTTGACCATTTTTTCAAGTATTTTCATTTGCTTTAATGGGAGGTGAAGGTTTTGGGAGGTCCTTACACTGATCCTTTGATTACATATCAAATGATTTTAGAGCAAGCTCCATGGAATCAGGGCTAGTGCTTCCTGGCTGTCAGCATGTCTTGTGTGAAAACAAGGAGATCAATCTGGTTGTAGTCATCTGCAGGAAACTGGAGTCACAGAATTGAGGGCTGGTGGGTTATACTTGAGCCAATCACAGAGGAGACTCTGCTCAGAACTGCACGTTGTCTGTTACGGCCCCGGGAGGAGCTGATGGTGTGCAGGCACTGTTAGCTTGAACACCAGCTGGTCCCTCTGTGGCTGTAAGGTTGTGGGTGACTAATGGCTGGCTCTTGTCTCCCCAGATGACTTCCCAAAGCCACAGATCATCACCCAACCAGAGACCACCATGGCCGTGGTGGGCAAAGACATCCGGTTCACGTGCTCAGCTGCCAGCAGCAGCAGCTCGCCAATGACCTTTGCGTGGAAGAAGGACAATGAGGTTTTGGCCAATGCGGACATGGAGAACTTCGCCCACGTGCGCGCACAGGATGGGGAGGTGATGGAGTACACCACCATCCTGCACCTCCGCCACGTCACCTTTGGGCATGAGGGCCGCTACCAGTGTGTCATTACCAACCACTTCGGCTCCACCTACTCGCACAAGGCCAGGCTCACTGTGAATGGTATGGCTGTTCCAGTGCAGAATTCCTTTAAGGCTTGTTTCCTTTCCTGTGCTGGGAAGGTTGTGGAAAGCAGGGACATTGTGACAGCCTGCTTCTGGGCCGTGTTTGGGTAGCAGGAGGGAAGAGCATGTCATTGTTGGCCTACTAGGCCCCTGGGACCTAGGGCTTTGTCTGTTGGGGTGTCCTGTGTGGCTCTCCATGGGGGATATCATTGCTAGCATGTGTGGAGTGCCTGCCGTGGCAGCCTGGCCAGCAGCCATGGACATGCCTGTCATCTAGGACCTGGTTTGGGTGCACATCCTTGCCACTTGGCATACTGTGCTCTCAGGGAAGTCGCAGGCCTGCGCTGGGAGAACCCACAGGGCAGACGAGCTGCTGAGGCAGAGGATTGGGGCAGTTCCTCTCCTCCTGCCCCTAGGATGCTTCTGGGTAGCTGCTGGCTGGGCAGCCTGGCAACTGCTGCCCTGCACTCAGTAGTGGTAGTGGGGGCCCCAGGCAGACGATGGCACTAGTGGTGCTGAGGGCGTAGACTGATGCCCAGTGCAGTGGGGAGTGGGAGTTCTGAGTGCCAGACATGTCCCTGGCTTTGTGTCAGCATCAGCCACACCTTACCCTGCATCTGTGTTTTACAGTGTTTCCATCATTCACCAAAATGCCCTATGACATCGCCATCCGTACTGGCACCATGGCCCGCCTTGAATGTGCTGCCACTGGCCACCCTAACCCGCAGATAGCCTGGCAGAAGGACGGGGGCACCGACTTCCCTGCAGCTCGCGAGCGACGCATGCATGTCATGCCCGACGATGATGTGTTTTTCATCACCGACGTGAAAATAGATGACATGGGGGTTTACAGCTGTACTGCCCAGAACTTGGCTGGCTCCATCTCTGCTAACGCCACGCTCACTGTCCTAGGTTTGGCCACTGATAGCTCTGTGTGTGTGTGTGAGACAGACAGACAGATAGACAGACATAGAGAGGGGGAATGAATGGTGTGTGTGGGGAGGGAACTTGCAGGTGTCAGATCCTTCTCCTAGATAAGCTTCTATTGCCCGGTGGAGTCTGGGCACCCACTGTACTGGCTGCTGCTTTTTGGAGTCTTGGCTTGCTAAAGTTTTTCTGGAACAAGTGGTTCCATTTGATTTTAAAGAAAATTGGCAGCTGTCAGTGATTCAGGAGTCTTTGTGAGACTCAGGCCTGCGACATTTAACTATGCCTTGCCTGCTGCATTGGGCAGGCTGGGTGCGGCCTTGGTTAAGAACGAGTCCACAGCTCTGTCTTGGCCAGAGGGCAGTCCACACTCCGTGAAGGGGGCCCCAAGCACGGGTCTCCCGTGGTAAGAGTATGATCTCAATTCCTGCAGAGACTCCATCCTTGGCAGTGCCCTTGGAAGACCGTGTGGTATCTGTGGGAGAAACAGTGGCCTTCCAGTGTAAAGCCACCGGGAGCCCCCCACCCCGCATCACCTGGCTCAAGGGAGACCAGCCGCTGAGCCTGACCGAGCGCCACCACTTCACCCCGGGCAACCAGCTGCTGGTCGTGCAGAATGTGGTGGCTGAGGATGCGGGCCGCTACACCTGCGAGATGTCCAATGCGCTGGGCACGGAGCGCGCACACAGCCAGCTGAGCATCCTGCCCACCCCTGGCTGCAGGAAAGACGGGACCACTGTGGGCATCTTCACCATCGCTGTGGTGTGCAGCATCGTGCTGACGTCACTGGTCTGGGTGTGCATCATCTACCAAACGAGGAAGAAGAGCGAGGAGTACAGCGTCACCAACACAGGTCTGTGGCAGGAGTGAGCGGGGGTGTTGCTGCAACACAGAGCGTGGCAGTGCTGCCAGGTCCCTGGAGAACTCCAGGTCGTCATCCCAGGAAGCTGAGCTCTGCAGCCTGCTGCTTCCGGAAGGGCCCTTGCGTGTCCTCTCCACACAGCCTTGACGGGGAGGATGAATGGTGAATACGTGCGTGGGTTTGTCACATTCCCCTCATGTTGCATTGTCCTGTTTCCCTGCAGACGAAACCATCGTGCCACCAGATGTCCCAAGCTACCTCTCTTCTCAGGGGACCCTTTCAGACCGGCAGGAAACTCTGGTCAGAACCGAGGGTGGCCACCAGGCCAACGGACACATCGAAAGCAATGGTGAGGCCAAGTCCCCCAGTGCTCCCTGTGGCCCCTGGCCCAGGCCAACGCCGGACCAGTTCAGGTCTTTGTAAGGCCTGCAGAGCTTTAAGGTCCTATCACTCGGGAAGTCACTGTTTTGGGTGTAGTGTCTCCCAGGCAGAAGGGAGGGTTTCCTCACCTAACGGTGCCAGGTCAAGAGGCCAACCCCTGTGTGTGCAGACTCAGGCAAGTACAAGTAGTGAAGTCCAACATGGAAGCACCTTCATTGCCTGAATGGTACTGTCACAGCTATTTGGCGTTCACACTGTACTGGGGGCTGATGGAGGATGTACACAGATTACAGATAGGGTTTCTTATAGATAAAAGCTTGCCTAAGTGTGGTGGTGTCCCTAGGAGCCCAGGGAACAGCTTCTGGGGATACTGAGGAATGAGCCCCGGGGGCAGCAGCCAGAAGTGCTCAGCTTCAGGCACGGAGCGCCTGGGTGCTTGTCCGGTGCTGCCAGGGCTGTTCCTTATGAGAAGGGCGGCTTGAAAAAACATACCATCCGGGCCCGGCGGCGTGGCCTAGTGGCTAAGGTCCTCGCCTTGAAAGCTCCGGGATCCCATAGGGGCGCCGGTTCTAATCCCGGCTGCTGCACTTCCCACCGTGTTCCGTGTTTGTGTTCTGGGAAAGCAGTCAAGTCGAGGATGGCCCAAAGCCTTAGATGGGAGACCTGGAAGAGGTTCACTGGTTCCTCTAGTGAGTCAGCTAACAACTATATAGGTTCAAAGAAAGAACTGACTCTCAGGGCCCGGCGGCGTGGCCTAGCGGCTAAGGTCCTCGCCTTGAAAGCCCCGGGATCCCATAGGGGCGCCGGTTCTAATCCCGGCTGCTGCACTTCCCACCGTGTTCCGTGTTTGTGTTCTGGGAAAGCAGTCAAGTCGAGGATGGCCCAAAGCCTTAGATGGGAGACCTGGAAGAGGTTCACTGGTTCCTCTAGTGAGTCAGCTAACAACTATATAGGTTCAAAGAAAGAACTGACTCTCAGGGCCCGGCGGCGTGGCCTAGCGGCTAAGGTCCTCGCCTTGAAAGCCCCGGGATCCCATAGGGGCGCCGGTTCTAATCCCGGCTGCTGCACTTCCCACCGTGTTCCGTGTTTGTGTTCTGGGAAAGCAGTCAAGTCGAGGATGGCCCAAAGCCTTAGATGGGAGACCTGGAAGAGGTTCACTGGTTCCTCTAGTGAGTCAGCTAACAACTATATAGGTTCAAAGAAAGAACTGACTCTCAGGGCCCGGCGGCGTGGCCTAGCGGCTAAGGTCCTCGCCTTGAAAGCCCCGGGATCCCATAGGGGCGCCGGTTCTAATCCCGGCTGCTGCACTTCCCACCGTGCTCCGTGTTTGTGTTCTGGGAAAGCAGTCGAGGATGGCCCAATGCATTGGGACCCTGCACCCATGTGGGACACCTGGTTCCCGGCTTCGGCTTGGTGCGCACCGGCCGTTGCGGCTCACTTGGGGAGTGAATCATCGGACGGAGGATCTTCCTCTCTGTTTCTCCTCCTCTCTGTATATCTGACTTTGTAGTAAAATAAATGAATCTTAAAAAAAAATACCATCCCCTCAGCTAGCACAGCAGTCGGTCCTTCCAGAAAGCACGTTTGTGAGACGATGCTGGAGGCCCTGCCCTTTCGCTCTCACCTGGTGTGGATCTTTCGCAGGTGTCTGTCCGGGAGATCCGGGCCTCTTCCGTGAGGTGGACGTTCACGGCGTGGCGTGCAGGCAGCCCAGGCTCTGTGCTGTGCACAGTAAAGAACCGTGGAAGACGCTGGAAAAAGCAGATGGACCTCCCGGCCTGCCTCCACAGGGTATGCAGGGCTGCTGCTTTTTGAAATCAGGATGGGGGTTGGGCTCCCTTCCTGAAGGAAGATGCCTTACTCTACCTGCCTCAGAACTGGGTGGTAGTCAGTGTGCACTCAAGCAGCTCTAACCTGTGTCTAGGTCAAGTGCAGAATGGTGTGTGCTGGTGTGGAAAGCCGGAACGGCACTTTGCTTAGCAGCAAGCATTGAATATTGTGAGTAGTTCAGAAGAGTATGGCACCTGATTCAATAATGTTATCCTGCTGTCCATGCTGGGCACACCAGTACCGGTGTCATCTCAGTGCCGCTGTCCTGTCAGCATCCTTTGGGAGAGCAGGGTAGACGGCTGGTGCCCCAGGCCTTGCTGTGGGGGTGGAGAGCAGCAGCCATGGTTCTCACCAGTCTTTGGCTCTGTCCTTCAGACCACGGTGGAGCGGTCATGTGCAGTGACCGCAGCTCTGCGGGGGACAGTTGTTCCAAGGACCAGGCCTTGCAGTGTCAGCCTGTGGCCAGGGACGCTACGCAGCCAAGTACACTGAGCAGCCCGGAGCCCAGCCACAGTGACCGAGAACACTCTCCACATCCTCCGGGTGGTGGGACTGCTGATGGATCCCACATCAACTGCAGGGGGTCCTTGTACCCCAGCAACCATGACAGAATGCCCACAACCACACAGCAGCCAGCGGCACCTCTGGCCGGGAAAGGTAACCTTTGTACTGCAAGCAGCCGCTAGCCTGGGTGCGAGGCAGCCGCGCGGCTGGAGGCTCTGACCTGCCTCTCCTCTCGCCTAGAGGATCTTTCTGGGACGTTAGTGAGGTCGTGTGAAGTGGATGCCGCCGAAGGGCAGCCGTCGTGTGCGCTGAGCGCAGCCCCGGGAGCCACCCTGGCATTTCCTGCTGTGCCGGTGGCTGCAGCCCTTGTTCCTGCGGGCATGTCCCCCTGGCCTGTGACTCGAGGCCCTAGTCCTTGCCACGCACAGGACAGCTCCCTGGAAAATGCAGGGGGCTGAGAAGCTAGGCTTGGTCTACCTCAGCTCTGGTCATGGCAGGACTCCGGCAGAGGGAGGAGAGGCTGTGAGGAAGCCTGGCTGCAAGTGTCTGCGGTGTGTGCAGAGGTGCAGCTTCCACAGGGAGGCGCCATGGCTGAACGGACTGCCAGTGGTAGCATGCAAGAGGCTATTTGTGTACAAATGGCAGAAAAAAGTATTTGATACCATTGTACATAAGAGTTTTCAGAGATTTCATATATATTATATATCTTTTACAGAGGCTATTTTAACCTTTAGTGCATGGTTAACAAAAAAATTACACAGTTTTGACACTATTATTTTTCCTATCAGGTTGCTGTTTAATGTTGGAGAGGGTGGGGGACAAGTTTTGGTGCCTTAACGCGTGGCTGGAATTTAGAGGCTAAAACCACCTTTGTTCCGAGGAGCGGGTGGGGTGGGAAGGAGGGGAACTTGCGTTTGTGTTGCACGTGGCTGCTCGGCAGTCAGACGACCTGTGGGGAGCTCCCCGCAGCGGGGGCGCATTCACCTCGCGGACGGGCACTTTGGCGTTTCAGGTTTTCAGTTCGTTCTTGACAGAGCCCAAGGACAGTGGCTGACCTGTCACGAGCAGCTGGTCAGACAGGGAAGTGCTGCCTCTCTCTCTTCTGGGAAGTTCATCCTACTAACACATGCGCCCCGACAGTTATTTTAGAGGCTGTCTTCCAGGCTGCTGGCGTTGGTTCCTGTGGATTGTCAGTTCTGCCAATAGAATGAAAAAGGAGATAGTTCTTACTTTTCAGGGCTTGCTGTTTCTACTGAGGATCCAGAGCAGGCCTCTGCCCACTGTTCCCTCACGCAGGTGGAACTGGGCTCCGACTATACAAGATTTAGCCCTTGACCTCGGTTCTGGGTATATTTGCACTTTGGAGATCTGTTGCTAACCATCTTGTGAGTGCCAATGTATTATAAATCAATGAAAACTGCATTGGAACAAGGTCCTTAATACTCAGAAAGCAAGTGCCTTTAGCTTCGATGCTAAAAGAGGGGACAAAATACTTAAGTTACTGCCAGATGTCATCACTGTTTCAAAAGGTAAGCACATTGAGAACTGTAGTTCAACAGCTATGTAATAATTTACTTCCACAAAATACGTGAATCTGCTGCTTCTGAGAGGCAATGTGAAAGAGGAAGTATTACTTTTATGTACAAAGCTATTTATTTATAGAAATTTTGGTACAATGTACATTGCAAAACATGTAAAATATTGAAGTGTCTAACAAATGGCATTGAAGTGTCTTTAATAAAGGTTCATTTATAAATGTTACACATGTGGCAGGAGTCATTATTTTACATACTGGTATTTCTTAGTTCCAAACAGATTCTCTTAACAAATGCAGCCATCATGCCATAAAGTATCCCTTTCCCCCCCAAAATGGGAAAAAAAAATCCAGCCTCCAGACACAGCTGGATTCCTGAAATTTTGCTGTGTGCCCCTCTCCACATGGAACGTGTCTGGCAGGCTGTGCAACCCCAAAGCTGCATGAACACAGGGCTCCCCACTTGGGGAGCACAGTGTGATCTGGCCTAGCTTCCCCCAGGACTGAGGCCCAGTCCCTCGGCAGCTGCTCACGTCCCGTCACTCACCGCTCGGCACCCTGGCTGCCTCCTTTAGGATACAGTCGCATGTTTTTCTGGGTGAAATCTGAGGGTAATTCCGAGCAGCAGGCTGCCTGTCCAGCCACAATGCCTGCCGCACACCTGTACTTGAACAAAGCTGGGCTCCTCCAGTGAGGCGAATTAACCCAAGGAAGAAACACACACACGGCAACTTTGGCCCCAAATCTACTTCCTTTGCCAATCTAGCCTTTTTGTTTAAATTAGAAGCATCTTGTCTTCTGCTGAATCCAGCATGTGGTACCCAAAATGAAAAAGAGCAGCTGGACGCTCAGAAAGGACTGGCCTTGGCACTACCAAGCTTGTTTATTAGAGAGGGCCTGAGGAAACTGTTCAAGGCGCCGCCACGGAGCCAGCTGCCCCTCTCAACCGCCTGCCAGGGACCCTGCAGCCGATAGCTGCTCAGCACTGCAGGCTCAACAAAGGGGCCCTAGCATTGTGCTGGTCAGGTGGCCGAGCTACTGGCTACTCACCTGGCAGACTGCCTCCTCAGGAGTGGCTCTTCTTCATGGGTTCTTCCTGCCAACTTCTCCCAGTAGGCTGCGCATCTGGTCATAAGTCCCCAGGAAGATGAAGCCGCCTAGGCTTACGGCTGTCACGCGAGGGAGGATGCCTGCAAATAACCTGGGAACAGAGAAGAGTTCAGGACACGTGTGTACAGAAAGGGCAACTTCTAACACCACAGCTTGTGTAACTTAGCTTCCCGTGGTCAATATGCCCACACAAAGCACTGAAAATGTTTTTCTTTTTAGAAGGGCACTAAATTACATTCCCAAGGAGACTTGTTGATGTTTGAGACCAGCTGGCTGTTGGCTAAATGGCTACAGACCAGACAGCTCACTTGTTAACACTCTGAGTTAAGGACATACATACTCTGTCCAAAATAGTTGCCTTGAAAAACATGTAGGCCCTTCTCTACTAAGAAACGATGACATGGTCTTCATAAAAAGGAGCCCGAGGGCTAACTCCTAGGCCAGGCCAGCACCCCCCCTCCGGCCCCCAGCTACAAGGACCCATGTGGTCCCTGAGTGGGACGGGGAGGGTTCATGGCCAACTCTGCGGCTCCCACAATACAGTGACCAGTCTCCATGGATTGCCTGTTCTTTTTCCTGGCCTGTTTAAGCACTGTAGGGGTGCCCAGGGTGGGGAGGGAACAGCACTGACACCTAGGCTCAGCCCACCACAAAGTATCGCTGGGCGCACGCTCACACTTGCAGACATGATCCAAGCCATGCACAGAGGCGTTCAGAGATGTTCTCTGCTGCACTGCTGAGCCGAGACTACAAATAACACACGTCTGGTCGGTAGGAAGCAGTGGAAAGCTGGAGGGGCAAGATGGGGCAGCTGACAAGGATGAGGCCCCAGAGACACCAACATGTTAGAATATACAAAGCAGCCATGACAACAAGGCCTCCAGCCCCATGTGCACTGTGACTACATGTCTGAAACAACAGGAGGCTGTCCCAGCTAGGAGCAGCCCAATGGTTTGTCCTTAGGAGGAAAAACCCAGCATTTAAATCACCCAGTGAAAACTACATGTGAAGTGTAAGAGCCACAGCAGGCACTTGCCCTGAGATGCCAGTTAGGTGACCCCCACCCCATCTCACGGTCTCCAGGGTAACACATCTTGCCAGTTCTGGATCCCAGCTTCTTGCTGATGCAGACCCTGCGAGACAACAGTGGGCTCACATACCTGGGTTCCTGCCACCCACGCAGCAGCCTCAGCTCCTGGCTGTCCAAGGCTCTGGCCCTTGCCTGCATCCCAGCCCAGGTCACTGTGTGCCTGTGCAGAGCGACCCTGCAGAGGGGAGGGGGCCCATGCTGCTGTTGTGCACTCTGGCACGTTTCCAATAGATACATCTCTTCTACATCATGGAAAGCCTCTTTTTCTGATCTAAAAAACCACCATCAAAAATTCCACAGTATATCATAATATATTTTTAATAAGAAAAAAACTGCTCAGCTCAGCATCTTGCCGACTGCTCTTGTATGAAGAGGGTACTGAAGGCAAAAGGCAAAAGTCAAAAATGACTGCTTGGGGCCCCTGCTTTGATCTGGTCTAAAACCCAGCTGGAGGTCCCTGCCTCTGTCCAAAAGGAGCATAAAAGGCAGGCAGGAGCTGAGCTGAGCCACAAAACTCACCTGCCTGTAGGACTGGTCTCATTTCTAAAAGCCAGGGTTTCGCTGAGCTCTTGCTGCCACTCTTAGGCAGGGCAGATGGAGGCCGTTTATGGTTTCCCTAGATGACAACTGAATCCAAGCAGGTAATTACAGCCTCAGAGTCACTTGCAAAGTGAGCAGTCAAGCCCCAAGACAGACTTCTCAGTGGGGCAGGGCTGTGTCCCTGTGCCCTGGGATCAACTGAGAATGTTCTAAGCACTGAGCATCGGGCCGAGCGCTAAGTGGGACCTCGTGGCAGAGCAGCTGCTGTACAGAGGCAGAGTCTGGAAAATCAAAGGCCGGCAGACTGTCAGAAGGGCAGCAGGCAGAAGCAAGCCCAGACTGACACGGTTTCCATCTGCTCTGCAGCTACGCGGGTGAATGACCACATGGTGCTTGTATTGAGCAAAGTGCCCTGGAGCACCTGCTTCTGGCCAAAACATGGATGGGATGGCAAAGTGGGCACCCCTGGGATGTACCACGAGGGGCACGGCTGGGAGAAGGGATCAGCTACGACACTTGGACAGCAGTAAACTCGTGAGTGCTCAGAGAGGCAGCCGAGGTGTCATGAGGGCTGGGACGCCTGGGACCACAGCTCAGAGCAGCTCCCCTCCACATGGGAGCAGGACTGCCTCTGGTTTTTCTATTACTGTCTTACTGTCAGACTGTTACCTTTTATCACATTAAGGAGGGGGCTAATTAAAACTTATTTGTTTCTAAGTGGCAACCTTGGCTGCCTAGAATGCTTAGCCAAGCACTACATTGTATTCATCAAGTACAGCCCAAGACTTTCAGAAAACAAAAAAGTGCTAACGCGCTGCTTGAGCCAGCACCGCTTGAGAGCCAGAATCCTGATGTTAAGTACTTTGAGTCAAGGATGCGCCACAAGTGAGCTGGGAAGACTTGTTTTTAATCACAATAGATCCTTCCCTACAGGCTTTTTCAGGGCCATGGTTTTGCCAGTGATGCTACCTCACCAATATTTTTTCCAGAGAGGCAGACACGCCAAGACCCTATCCCGCCCTGTAGGGTTGAGCCAACCACAGAGCTTTGACCAACAGCTGCCACACAGCCTACCACGACTGGAAGATAAGGTTGACACGTGGCAGTTTGACTTTATGATCTAAAAAGCCTCCACTGCCACCAGCTGTACGTGGCCCAGGCACCACAGGAAACATGCACCGACCTTGAACCTGCCACTCAAGTTCTTCCTAGCTCCTTGTTCTCTCTGGTCAGTGTGGGTCTGGAGGCAGAATAAACACGCCGGCTCGGACTCCTCCCAAGGCATGGGCCACCCATCAGAGCAGGGCCTGTCAGCTACCAGCCTGCCCTGCCCTGGCCTCAGAACTGTGCTGCTCCTCAGGCGGACAGCATGAGCCACCCTTGTCCCTCCCTTCATGGAGGATTCGTACAGAAAGCTCGTCAGAACCGTGCCTGGGCCCTCTGCTACCTGCCACGTGTTCCCTGGAACAACAAACAGCTGAATTAAGATTGGCGTGTGCATGAAGAACCCCGAGAAGGGCTCGCTCAGCCCTGGGAGCAGGAGCTGGTGCTGCCGCGCTGGTCTCTGGGGCGCCACAGCAGCTACCGCAGGCTCCGGCACACAACTCTGCTCAGTGCTCCCAGACAGCTCTGCTAAAGCAATGGAGGAATAACTGACAGTGTTTTCAGGCCTAGAAGCTACAAGTTCGTGGCACTTGATTAATACCACTAAATAATACTTCTCAAATGACCTGCAGCTGAGGAGCCCCATACCCCAGCACGCTGTAAGCTGTTACTAACAGAAGTATGAAACCGGCAAGGCCGCCTTCGACCAGTGCCACCCTCACTTACTGGCACTGCTACACTATGTAACCCAGGTCTTGCTTGTCAGTGCTGCAGCCTGGATACGTGCCTGCCTTCCAACTTTAGGATGGCCCAGGCTGCTGACGGTGGCCCGGAACACTGTCCATTTGAGCCCCACCCTCTCATACATGCAACAGCAAACGTAACACCGCAGATGGCACAGACACTGGATGAGAACATACGCACAGGAAAGCAGACATGCTCATCTGGTGTCAGGCCCAGGAGGAAGAGGCAGGCACGAGAGGACAGGCGGGTGCACATTTCCTTGGCTCCTTACCCTGCCAAGCCCTGGGACCGCCAGACACCGTGCAGGGCAGAGAGCACGTTCCCACTGGCCATGCTGGAGCCAGCCTGCAGGAGACAGCAAAGGGACAGGGACAGCTGTTACCTTGCCAAACTCCCCATGTGCGAGCCGGGTCCCTAGCACCCCTGCCTGGGCCACGGTTTCAGGTGGACTGTGGGGCGCCTTGAGACTCAGTGTTCGCTGGCAGTGTGTGGCTAGCAGGGACCTGGCCCCCAGCTCCTGGAGAAGCTGCTTGATGGAACTCAGCTGTGTCCAACCCAGGCCAAAGGCTGCAAGCAGCATGGAACGCCCTGAGGATGAAGAGAGCCATCCACATAGAGGGGACACTAGGACGCTCGCCTCGGTGATGAACACTGACCAAACAGCCATGTGCAATTTGAAATGAGGCTGACACTCTTCCGTCTACTACCCTGCGCACGGGAATTCTGCCTGGACTGTGCCCTTTCTTTGGCTCAGTCCAGAGAGTTATGTGTATGGCATTCTTTGAACTTTCCAGCTTTTTAACTATTTTTCTTTATGATCATTAATAAAATGTATCTATTCTGGCATCTGTTTTAACTTGGCCAGGGACAGCCTACCATGATGTGGATGCCTTGCAGATGGCATGAAGCTCATCAAACTGTGGCCTCAGAGCTCTCACCTCCACCCCCCAAACAACAACAGCAACAAACTATTCTGAATACTATCACAAGGCAGAGGCCCTTGCAGCCCTGTGTGCATAAAAAAGTAGGTGAAAGTGGATTGAGAGGCCAGATGCCAGACTTGTGGGCATGGCGTGACAGGGGTACTGTTCTGTCAGTGTCAGTTGTATTAACGGCTCAGTAGGAGGCACCAGGTACTGTCCCAGCGAGGGGCTGCAACACTGTAGCCCCCTAGAGCATCCTCAAGTCCCAATGCAACATACAGAACTGTCCATTGCGCCCACATGCCATGACGTTACCCCTTACCTTTGCCAACATAATCCGTGTCTTTGCCACATCCAGAGGTGTGGTGACTGCGGCTGCGCATGCACCTGTGTGTGGGAGACCCAACAGTCAAGTGAGAGCTTGTTCACCGGGTGCTAACATTTTATTTTTCCTTGATAACTCCTAAGTGGCCCAATCACTTCTTCACATCTACCTTCCTGATCCAGGAACTGCTTGCTTGATGCACTCTGCCCCTCACTCCATCTCTGACAATGAAGGAGAGCTCCAAATGTAAGAGGTGCAGTGTAACCTTGACCCTCTCAGGGAGAAGCACGAGGCCCTATCATCTCTCTGGCTTTTATGGGACACATGCCTCACTGTGGGTGGCACGCAGCCCCGAGTCCTCAGCCAATCCCTGCCACTCTGGGATCACTGTGCGTTCCCTGCAGGAGGAATGCACCATTTCTGCTCCGTGCACAGCTAACTGGATGAGTCCCGAGCACCACACAGGGTGTGTGTGACAAAGGGCTGGGTTCTTCTGCTTACCACAGCAAAACCGGCCAGAGGTCACAGGCTCCTTTTGATGGGGCAGTTCGCGTTTTCTCCCTTTGAAGCTCTCTTCCACAACCTTGCTTCCACAGGCCTTCTCCCCACCCCCTCCTTCCGCATGTTCCCCTCACTTCTCTGTATCTACATGCCGGCGTTGCCAACTGTCCTTTAAAAAGAGGGTTGATAACTACGGAAAAAATTGAATGACCTTTTTTGTTCATGTAAACCAGTGTGTGGTGTCCATATTTTATTTAACACACACAAAGCTACCTTTTAAACACCAAGGCCATCAAGGCTTCGGGGACTGAGTGGAGCTTGGGAGTGTGCGGGAGGCTCAGAGAGCGTGCGGGCTGCCCTCCGAGTGGGGCCGTGACAGACAGGTGACTCAGGACCCGCTGGCTTTCTCAAAGGCGCACCTCACACTTCCCGTGTGCCAGTTCTAGTTTCCCATGAAGGTCACCTTAACCGAGCCATGTGTATTAGAATCACCTTGTTTTAACCAATTTTGGAGTATAAATTTATAAAACAGAAAACACTTTGTCCTAACTTCAAATCTTACCTGAAATTGACTTGCTAAAATTTTAAAATGTCATGGCCCTGGCCCTGAAAGCCTACTCTTCTAACTTTCATAAACCAAATAACGTGCCCTACAAGAGTAAGTATTATTTTAGTTATAGGAAAGGACCCAGGAAAGGTTCACATCCATCTTTAGAAAGAATCCTTGGAAAGAAAAGGGAAAAGCAACAACCTAGTAATATCTCAAGCTTCCCACTCTAAACATCATGTATTTGGTTTTGTTTACTCCACTGGCAGCAGGTCCAACAGGGTCTGGCCAGAAACAGCACGCAAAGCTGCTCCGGCTGGCTGGCCTCAGGTGGAATCCTCGCTGCTGTGAACGCATCTCATCAGACAGATCCTTATTCTCACATGCCCCCGGGGACAGCAAGCCTACAGGTGCACAAACGGCTCCTCACCGTGCAAACTGATACTAAGCCCCAGACCTGGGCTCCTGACCACTGGCTTTCTAGTGGCCTCAGCTTTCTCACATACACAAAGAAGACAGATCCAGAATACAGGCAGTGGGGAGTCCATGCCAAATGTCTCCAGTTCCGCTGGGTCCACAGCACTGCTCCGAGTAAGCAGTTCTGTTCTCGACAGGGAGAACTATGACTCTCCTTCGTCTCTAACCAGGACACCAGTGGGCATTCCAAGCTGCTTACTGAGTACCCTGGACAGGTGTCTGTAGTATTTCCAAAGTAAAAATTTCAACATCTTCTAGGCAGGAGGGGCTGAAGCTGGCATCTGTGGGTGCTTCCTTCAGAACTGGCCAGCTCTCTCAGTGACTGTGTTCTCTAGAATTAACTTTTGCTGTCCTACAGATTAACTTATGCCCAGGCCCACACGGTTAGAATGGAGCCAAGTCCTGTGCGTTTGGACTTTCCACTCTCTGACGACTCTGATGTAGCTTCAAAGAAAGGCAAATTCACATCTATCTGGCTGCCAACACTGGCTCGACTGCTTGAAAATGTACGTAAACTGGGCTCGGCAGCGTGGCCTAGTGGCTAAGGTCCTCACCTTGATCCCATATGGCCGCTGGTTCTAATCCCGGCAGCTCCACTTCCTCTATCTCTCCTCCTCTCAGTATATCTGACTTTGTAATAAAAATAAAATAAATCTTAAAAAAAAAAAAAGAAAATGTACGTAAACTACCCCCACAGAAATTCCACAGACCTAATGGTTGACAGAGGACATCTAATACATTTGAAAACTAATCCAAGTCCTCTCGGCCATGAGTAAAGTTTACCTTTGAGTGCCTGCCATTATTCTCTTACAGATTTAGTTTTCACGAAAGTACCAGCACAAAAGGCTAAGGACAGAAGCACGTGCACCTGAGTCAGCTTGAGTCTCTTCAAACACAAGGATTTCTTCAGCTCAAAGACCGTGCAATGCTCTCCATAAGGCTGTAAGAAGGGGGCCAGGCTTTGGCACAGCAGGCTGAGCCACACTGTGCAACACAAACATCCTTTATGAGCCCCAGTCTGAGTCTTGGCTATTCTCTGCTGCCAATCCTCCCCCTAATGCCCCTGGGGAGGTAGCTGGTGAGGGCCCTGCCACCCATGAGGGAGATGTGGGTGGGGCTCCAGGTTCTGCGCTTTCACCTGGCCTGCGCCATTACAGCCACTCAGGAAGTGAACAAGCCCTCCACTTTCAAATAAATAAATCAATCTTTTTTTTTTAAATGGCTCCAAGAAGGGTTTGTGAAGATGATGAACTAGAGTAACTTGTCAAAATGGGCAGGCGGAGGGGCCCTGGACTTGCAGTTACAATGTGGTTATTTTCCACATTTGCCCTCAGGGAGCTGTAAGCTACTGGTCATAAATACAAAGCACACACTAACATGGGAGACAGGAAATGACTCGGTACAGCAACTACGGGTGGCTTCGGGTTGCCGAAGGTCTCCATTGGAGCGAGATTTTCACTGAATGTCAGGCCAGCTGCTTTCCAGGCCCACACTCTGGGGAGGCCAGACTCCACCTCCCGCTTCCTGGGGCAACAAGGGCAGATGCCTTGCCCCGGAGCAAGGGCTCAGCTCTGGAGCGCCAGTGCACCGGCTGCCTGCCGTGCCTGTGCCTCCGGGCTCCAGGATCCCAAGCAGTGCTAGAGGAATGGGGGACACCCTGGTACCCCTCTCCCATGCAGGCTGCACAGAGGCACCCCAGGAGCAGCCACACTTCCTGACAGGAATGCCACAGCTGCCGCTGCCCGGTGTGTTCTTAACACCAGGCTGGCCTTTCTCATTTGCTACCCAAATAATCCTTAACCCTATTTCAGACTTTCGAGCCCTGGGGGAGGGTGAAGTCACTCTCCTGTTCTTCTTTCCTACAGACTTTAACAAGGCACTTATTAACTGGCACTGTTAAAACAAAAGTGTCACAATAGTAGCGGAAGTGCTAACTATGCAGACTCCATTAGGTCTTCAGGTTTTATGTCTGGAAGTTAACCTCAATTGAGGAAGTTGGCAAAGTCCTTTTCCCCCAGGTTTAACCCCTGACCAGAAGCCAAGAGCATTTCTAAGCATGACTAGCCATCAACACCTCCCATCTCCAGAGACACTGTGGAGATCTGTGCCAAGGTGCTGATGACACAGGCACAGGAGAGGAGTGGCCTCTGGAGGGCCCGGAGAAGGGCCCTGGGGTGACGATGTGGCCAACGCACCCTTGGAACCGCACACGGGCATGAGAACTCTGGGTGCTGCCTTAGCAGCGAGCTTTCTCAGTGCCTTTGGCGCAGCACAGGGCAGCGGGTGAGCGAGCAGGGGCTGCACGTGCTGCAAGGCGTGCCCGTGACTCCGGACCGTGTCGCACACGGTGCTGCGAGCGGCTCTGAGAGTAACACTGCTTTTTCACCACCTGGAGCATTTTCAAATGATGTTTGCCCTTCAGAAATGCTTTAAAACAGGAACCTTGTTCTTCAGGACTAACATTTGTGCCACAAGAAACTACAAAGCAAAAAGGGACAGAAACAAGCCATGTATCTGTCACGTGCTAAAAATGTATAGTTCTACTGACCACCTATTTTTGGCAGACCTTGGGCAAACACTTTCACTAACAGGTGAAGCTCAGCTGAAAAACAAAAAAGAGAGAGAGAACTGTAATGAAGACTTTTTTCTATCTACAGCCTATCAGAGCAGACCATTGCGCCCAGTAACTTCATTACTCTGAGTCTTTCAAAGCACATGAGAATATGAGTGAGTTGTCCTAAGAGCTTTTCCTTCCTGGGTGCGGGTGGTTCAAGGTTCTTAGTGAGACAGGTGTCCGGGTGTACAGGTGGCTGAGCACTGACCCTGTCACAGTGATGGCTGACGCCACACCACAGGTCTTCACGTGAGACTTGCCAATCTTGTCAGGCACCTAGCCCGCACTTGCCAGTGTGGCTTCAGACACTTCCCTTCCTTCACAAGCCCCAGCAGCCTAGACGGTGCTGTGTGAAGGTCTGGATGACGGCTCCCTGCCAGAATGCACCTGCATGGCAGACACTTTCCTCCTCGCACTCCTGACAAATCTAAGCGCATAGTGCCTATAACATACTACTCTTAAAAAGCATATCTTCAGATCCAATATTTAAGGAATGGAACCAGAGAATATACACTTCTTACCTCAGCATATAGTCAATTTCTGAGTACTATTAACTTTCAAGGCACGGCATTTATCCACATTTCCAAAATGTGCACTTGAACCCCAAGGCCCAAGAGGGAGTCAACGTAAAGGCGACCTGCTCCAAGGGCCTGGGGAGTAAGGATTTCTGATTTCTGGGAAATTAATCAGAACCACCTGTGCCTTAACCACAGAGAACAATTACATGGCCACGTGTTGGGTAGAAACAATTATCGATCCTTACCAGCCTGGGCAGTTGGACGTCCAGGGGTAAGATTTTTACTTTTATCAGTTCTTTAAATCAGAGAGGTTTATATAATGAAGGATGTGTGTTTTCTATTTTCCCAAACACTGCAATCAAAAGCCCCAGCCCAACAACCATTAAACAAATTTGAGAAGAACTGTTTTCTATTTATGACCTAAAGCCACCCTTCTGTCATTTGGAGCTTCCCGGGTCAGTTAAGAGCTTGAAATTACACAGCAAACTTCCACTTTGTTTCCACTGCAATTCCAATTTACCTTTAACTCTAATAACAAAACCTCCTCCTCCCTTAGGGTTTAAAAGGGTATCACTTTCTAAATTCTTTAATGAATCTGACTTCTCACCGGGAAACTCCTGAGACTCAGCGATGGATAACACAATGTTGCCTATTGTCACTGTGCTTGGGCTATGATGTCTCCAAAATGCCCAGATGTTTAGGCTGCCCTGCTGTGTCTTCTACCCTGCACAGCCCAGCCTGCAGTAGGTTGTGGAGTAGCCAGCCTGTGCTCTCCTGACACCAGTTAATCAGTGGTGCTGTCAAATCTGTCACAGGAGCGGTGAATCATGGCTTTCTGCACAACCTGCTTCCAGCCCCAGGCGCTCCTCAAGGCAGACAGCTGCACGGCCGCCCCGCCCCTAGGCTGCCCCGCCCCAAGAGGCCCTCATCAGTCATCCTGAAGATAATCCAAGGGCCTGAGTGAAGGCTTTAAGAAAGATAAAAAGAAAGAGGAAAATTTGTCAAAAACAAATTGGCTGTCTTTCAGGCAGACACCTTTTCAGCAGTTTTTTCTTCCCCTGCAACACTTTCCCCAAACAGCTAGTGAAGCTCTCTTCATCTAAACAATCTGGAATTTCTAAAGAATGTTGTTTTTGTCTCGTTATTATTTTCACATTTCCTCCCCCCTCTCCAGGCCTTTCCCAGCATCAGATAATCCTCTGCACCTGCAAAAGCTCCACACACTGCCGACTGCCAAGAATCCACCACACGATCCTGCCGCCAGGACCAGAGGGCCTGTGTGTAAGCACAAAGAAAAATACAAGTTATTAAATATTTGCATTTGTCGGAACCTCCTGTGGGTTAGCTCTAGGGATGGGAACTTAAGTGAGAAGCTATTTTGGTGGCATTCTTTACTTATGACATAAGTGATTTTCCCAAGGCCCTAACTGCATTCTAAAATAAGGCGCAGGAACAAGGGTGACAGCTCCATCTGAGCGCTTTCTGGAAACATGCTGACACACTGGTGTGTATGCATCACACATGCATAGATCAAAATAAAAATACAGGACAACAAACTCTTTCAGATATCTTCACATATAATTCTAAACAAAGAAATACCACTTTTCACAGATTAGTCCAGATTCCTCAGCTCCTTTCACAACCCTTATCCATACCACACATGTTTGAGGGATACTAACCCCATTACCTACATATCATTTAAAGATCTGTCAATACTCTTCCTGTACTGTCACCTAACAGCTTGAGGGTTACACAAGCACACATACCAAGTTTCACACGGGGCAGAATAATGGCTAAGCCACGGTGCCTTGTTCACAAGAGTTCGTGAGCAGTAGGAGACACAATAAAGCTCCAGGAAGTAGTGAGGACTCTGAGTCCAGCACTGGAATGATCTCTGACCATCTGTTCTCCACCTCCCAACTCCGAGGAGCGAGCCCTGCAATCCAGACTTTACCAGCAGAGCCAGCACAGAATTTTTCCTTACCTCTATTGAGGTGTGATTAATATCCCATAAACTGCACATCCTCAAGTATGTAATTTGATAGGCTGTCACATGCACACAAAATGGACACAAAAAATATGGTGAATTTATCCATGACCCCAAAAGGTTATTTTGTGTCCAAGGGAACCTCTCTTTACTGCCCTTCCATGTTACCGCTCAAGCAGTACAATCTTCCCATCACCCTGGATTAGTTTACCTTCTCCAGAATCTCAGATAAGTGTAGTCATATGCTAATTTTCTAAACCTAGCATCTTCTATTCAGCATCATTTTGTTTCATTCCTGTTACCACAGGTCTCAACAGCATATTCTCTATTTTTTCTTTTTTTGATGATGAGTAACACATTATATGGATCCATCATAGTTTACACACTGACCTGTGGACAGACATTCGGAATTTTTCCAGTGTTGCTTCTTACACACAAGGCCACTATAAACATGTATCTACACATGTATGAATGTGGACACAGACATTCACTTCCCTTGGGGAAACATCTAGCAGTGAGCTAGCTGGACCACAACGAGGGCATGTTTAATTTAAGAACTGCCAACCTGACCTGCACAGTACCTACACCAAATCACGTGTCCAGTAAGCTCAGTTCTCTACATTTTTCCAACACTTGGTACCATCTGCAAGTTTATGGTAACCATTCCGAATAATGGCGAATAATATTTCACTATGGTTTTAGTTTGCATTTCCACAATGGCTAATGAATGTACCTATCAGCCATCTCTTTTTGGTAAGTGTCCACTCAGGTGCTTTTGCACACTTTGATTGGGTTATCCGTTCTGTAACCAAGTTCTGAGTCTCCATTACACATTCTGAACTCAAATCATTTTGCAAATACATTCTGCTAGCCTATGGCTTATCTTTTTGTCCTCTGAAAACTTCAAACAATGCTTGATTGACAAGGTCCACACTATGCTTGCATGGGTCTTACTTCTAAAGCCCATTTAAGAGACTTTTGCCAAAGCTAAAGTTATGAAGACTATTCTAAATTTTCTGCTAGAAATTTTCTGCTAGAAATTTTCTGCTTTGAGGTTCTACATTTGTCTCTAACCCCTCATCTGGGGTTGGTATTTCATGGGGTATGGTACGGATCACAAATGGATCATATGTTTGGACACATGAATTTCCACATATGTTTCCCACATGAATACAACTGGGAATGACGGTCCTTGATCCTGTGACTGCCTTCTCACATTTTTTTTAAAGATTTATTTAATTTTATTGGAAAGGCAAATAAACAGAGAAGAAGAGACAGAGAGGAAGATCTTCTGTCCGATAATTCACTCCTCAAGTGACTGCAACGGTCAGTACCGCGCCGATCTGGAGCTAGGAGCCCAGATCTTCTGGGTCTCCCACGCAGGTGCAGGGTCCCAATGCATTGGGCCATCCTCGACTGCTTTGCCAGTTCACAAGCAGGGAGCTGGATGGGAAGCAGGGCTGCTGGGATTAGAACCAGTTCCCATATGGGATCCTGGTGCATTCAAGGCGAGGACTTTAGCCGCTAGGCCACTGTGCTGGGCCCTGTCTTCTCACTTTTAACAAAAATCAGTTGTCCCTATGGGGCTGGGATGGGGATATTTCCAGACTTTTCTATTTTAACCTATGTATATGTCTTGATATCAATTTTATTCTTGATCATAACAGCTTTATAATATACCTTATAATCAGGCAGTATTAATTTCCCAAATTTGTTCTTCTTCAAGGTAGTTTTGACTGCTCTAGGTTTTTTTAATATAAATTTTAGATACATTTTAAAGAAGATTTATTTCTTCAAAATAATCAGTTGGTATTTTGATTAAGACTGCAATAAAATTATTGAGATTTGGGGGAAATGGAGATATTCTTAATATATGAAAAAGAATTATTTGACTCAGAATTATTTCTCTTTGCTTAGGCCTCCTTTAATGTCACTCAGTATTGGTTTTCAGTTTTCAGAATATAGACCTTGTTTTTGGTATTATCAAATACCTGTCTATGGGCTTTATATGTTTTAAGGGCACTGTAAATTTTTTTTTTAAAGAATTATTTATTTTATTACAAAGTCAGATATACAGAGAGGAGGAGAGACAGAGAGGAAGATCTTCCGTCCGATGACTCACTCCCCAAGTGAGCCGCAACGGGCCGGTGCTGTGCTGATCCGATGCAGGGAACCTGGAATCTCCTCCGGGTCTCCCACGCGGGTGCAGGGTCCCAAGGCATTGGGCCGTCCTCAACTGCCTTCCCAGGCCAAAAGCAGGGAGCTGGATGGGAAGTGGAGCTGCCGGGACTAGAACCGGTGCCCATATGGGATCCCGGGGCGTTCAAGGCGAGGACCCTAGCCGCTAGGCCACGCCACCGGGCCCGGCACTGTAAATTATTAATGACATTGGGTTTTTGTTTTAAGCACGCTTAGTATTTTTCATCAAAGGCATAGCCACACAGAGAAAAAGAGACAAAGAAAGAAATACTCCATCTGGTATTTGCCAGACACCTGCAGCAGCCAGGACTGGGGACCAGTGTCAAGCCAGGAGTCCAGAATTCCACCCAGGTCTCCCACATGGATAGCAGGGTACCAAGTACTTGACCAACCGCCTGCTGTCTCTAAGGAAGCCCTGGCAGTAACAAAAGTGGAGAGACAGACTCAAACTGGCGCCCCAGCATGAGATATAGGTGTCAGAATTAGTCCTTAACCTGGTGTGCCACAGCATGCACTCATACTGTTTCTTCTTTGTATCTGCATCTCTGCTTGCTCACTGCTAGTAGATAGAAACTGATTATCAATACAATTGACATGAATAACCTTGTAACATGCAAGGTTGTGCTAAACCCAACTGGTAAAACTAGCCAACTGTGGTAGCACTTTTGTAGGGTGACTTCTACACAGAGGACTGTACGTGCAAGTGCACACAATGATTGTTCTTCCTCATTACAATCCCTTTTCTTACTGCACACATGGCACTTATGGCCACAAATATTACTGAAAAAGATGCCATGAATACATTAATTTAATGGCTAGGCTACTATAATGACCTACCAAGACACATTTAGAAACAATCAAATACACCACAGTGAAGGGAGAACAGTGAACTTGGCACTAGTTTTGCACACTTGGTACCTTCTCGGAAGATCAAGGGGTGGCTATAAAACTGAATAGGATAAATGAGTGAAGATATATACTGGCCCTAGTTACACTGTCAACTTTAGCAACTTCTACTGCTAAAGATATACTTACTTATTTGAAAGGCACACTGGGGGTGGGGTGGGGAAGAGAGCCAAAAGAGCTGTTATCTGCTGGCTTAGCCCCAAAATGGCCACAATAACAGAAGCTGGACCGGTCCAAGTCAGGAACCAGGACATTCTAGGTCTCCCACATGGCTATAGAGAATCAAGAACTTGGACTGTCTTCTACTGTTTCCCAGGCACATTAACAGGAAGCTGGATCAAAAGTGGGGCAGCTGGACTCAATCTGTCACCTACAGGAGACACTGGCACTACAGGCAGCAGCTCTACCCACCATGCCACAGTGCCAGCCTATCTGTTTTTTGTTAAGATTTATTTATTTGAGAGGCTGGCATGGTAGAACTGCAAGCTAGTCCTCTACCCTGTGGCAATGGTATCCCATATGAGCACTGGTTTGTGTCCCAGGTGCTCTATGTCTGGGAAAGCCGTGGAGGACGACCCAAGGCCTTGGGGTCCTGCATGTGGGTGGGAGACACAGAAGAAGCTCCTGGCTTGAGATCAGCTCAGCTCTGGCTGTTGTGGCCATTTGGGGAGTGACCAGTAAACAAGACCTTCTCTCCCTCACCTCCTCTGTCTATAAAACTGCCTAGCAAATAAAAATAAATCTTTTTCAAAGAGATTTATTTAATTGAAGACAGAGTCAGAGACAAGGAAACAGAGAGAGAGGGTTCTTCTATCCGCTAGGTCACTCATCAAATGCCAAAATGGCAGGAGAGAGGCCAAGCCATGTGCAGGAACTGGGTCTTTTCTGGGTCTCTCAAGTGGGTACAGGCACCCACAGACTTGGGCCATTTTCTACTGAGTTTCCAGGCACGTTAGCAGGGAGCTGGATCAGAAGTGGAACAGGTGGGAGCTTCGCCCACTATACTACAATGCCAGCCCCTTAACAACTTTTCTTGAGCCAGACGTGGAATGATGTAAGCCATCTAACAAACGAGATGTACAGCACTGTGTAGTGTGTAAGCACTCCAGCACTATCTAAGTTTACTGTATTAAGAGTACAGCTATCAAAGATTTTTATGGCCTTGCTTGTGAAACAAGCATTTAAAAGTTTTATTATAAATCAGTTTCCAAAGATAGTGTTTTCACTAACCACAGTACTTGCTGTGTTTTCGTAAATGCTTTGAATGTTTGTAAATTTGTATATTTTGTACAAAGCATTTTCTTTGCAATCTACTAAACATTGGAGACAGAATATGAAGCTTGACAGAATAAAAGCTATTCACATTTAAGGTGGCATCATGCACACTGATACCAAGCTAATGCCAATGTTAATGCCATTACTACTTCACCAACCTATTAGAAAAGGAAATTAATCACATGAAACTTTCGTGGATTAGTCAGTTATCCTAGTCAAAGGCTCCAATGAGCACAATTACTCCAGACCCAGAGAGGACTGCTAGTAATGAGGCACTCCCAGGCAACAGCAAAGAGCAGATTATGAAATGTGAACCAGGTGTCATGTACCAAGATGAGATCTAAGATGCTGTGTAATTCAGAAACTCAAAAAGCGTTTCCTGAGAACCTACCAGCTAGCAGGCATTTTATAGTCAACAAGAATAAAACAGTCGTTTGGTCTAATAAATCGGGGGAGGCTCAGCAGGGAAAGAGGAGAGTTATAAAAGACAGAGGGGAGATGACACAGAAGGCTTCAGAGATGCTGCTGTCTGGACAGAAAAAAAATCTGGTTGCTAGGGGCGAAAAACACCATCAAAATAGACTTGGATGACTGAAGACACCATTTAAAAATAGACTTTCACAGATAAGCCTAACTTTCCATTAAACCTGCAGATTAGTCTTAAGAACATAATAAAGAAATCCATCTGTAATTGAAATGAATTCGGGTAAGTAACCTTAAAAAAAAAAATCTGTAAATGAACCAGCAAGTTCAAAGTTGAGTGAGAAATGTTAGTGGCAAACACAGAACTTGACCTAACTAATGATCGCACAGCAACTGCTACACGTGCCCTTCAGAACCTGGACGCTGCAGGTGCAAATGATGCTCACACACAAACTCCCACAACCCTCCCGGGGTCCTACGTGGCACGGGCGACATGCAGCATGTCGTCCTCTTACAGGGAAGGAAGCTGAGGCTCGGAATGCTTACACAGCTAGCTGTATAGCTCACACTGACACTAACAGAACTGGGTGTGAAAGAGAATCTTCGGAGCAAAACCACGTGGGGGCAGGCATTTGGCCTTGTAAACTGCTGATTTAGGATGCCCTCCTCTCCCATCAGGGTGCAAAGGTTTGATGCACTCCAGCCTCCTGGGACCCAGGAAGGAATGATGTGGCTCTAGGAACCGCTTCTGGGCACTCACATGGGAGACCTAGACTGACCTCTGGCCTCTGACAGCAGAGGAGTGAGTCAATGGGCACTCTCTCTGTCTCCCAAATGAATAAAGAGAAACCAAAAGCAGCAACAATAAATTAGGTTTGTATCTACAGGTTATATCTGCCTGGACACCAAATACAATGACATAAGACACTTCACTTCCACACACAGATCACAATGTCATGTCCATGGGCATACCGAACCAACCAACCAAATGAATAAACTATGTCAATATCTGAAACAACTTGCTTAAGTAATTCGAATTTGAAATAATTTTGTTTTGCAAATGAGACATTATCTGAAAACCAAATTTAGGAAAAGTAACAGAAACTAACTGAAACAGATGAGAGTGATTTACGAGAGGTTCACCTGGGGCAACACTGAATTCACAAAATCAGAAGAACCTGACTGATGTGAAATACTCAATATGAATTATGAAAACATCCTGAATGAAAACATGTTTTTTTTTCCCTGGCAGAATGGAGGGAGGTTGGAATTCAGGTACAAAGCACAGTGAGACAGCAGCACCAAGTTCTGCGTGGGCAAGCAGCACAGCAGTACGACGCTGCATGCCTCATGTACCCCATGCCCAGACGCCTGGCCTGCAGCCCCGGCTCCGCAGCCAGGGCCACCTGTGTGCTAATGCACACTCTGGGGGCAAGCTCAGGTACTCTAGTTCCTGTTACCCACATGGGAGACCTACAGAGCATCCCAGACTCACAGCGGCAGCCACATCCAGCCCTGACCATTGTGAGCATGTGCAGAAAAAATCAGTGGATGGAAGCTCGCTCCACCTCCACCCCAAAATACATACATATACTTAAAAACTATACTGGAGAGCCCAGCATGGTAGCCTAGTGGTTAAAGTCCTTGTCTTGCATGTGCCAGGATCCTGCTGGTTCTAATCTCAGCTGCTCCATTTTCCATTCAGCTCCCTGCTTGTGGCCTGGGAAAGCAGTCGAGAACAGCCCAAAGCCTTGGGACCCCGCACCCATATGGGAGATCTGGAAAAGGCTCCTGGCTTCGAATTGGCGTAGCTCTGGCTGTTGCGGCCCCTTGGGGAGTCAGTCAGCAGATGAAGATCTTCCTCTCTGTCTCTCCTCCTCTCTGTATATCTGCCTTTCCAATAAAAATCAAATTAAATCAAATTATACTTGAAAACACATAAATCTGGCTTTGCCAGTACTACCTTTACTTCTGATTTCTTATGGTGCTTTGTCCCCTTTCACTTAAAGAAAAAAAAAAAAAAGAATCTATGTGCAATGAAAAAGAAAAACACCAGAAATGAGATGAGTTTGCGGCCGACTCTGAGGAGCTGGGAGGTCACCCCCACATTACCTTGGCTATATTTCAAGGAGAGACACACTGCATTTAAGTAATCTGTGGGCTGTGTGTCCGATGGACTCCGGGCTGCTGAAAGGCACGGGCCACGCTACAGGTCTAGCTCGAACTCCACAAGCAATAAAGGTACATTGACAGCATGTGTAACTTGAAAAGGCCACGGCCTTGAAATGCTCAAAGCACGGTTCTAAACACCGTGGAGCCTGTGGCCAAGCACCACACTGCAGACAAATGTCAAGCAGGGCCAATCTTCAAGGCCAAGGTTAGAAGACTCTTTAAGCAAGAGAATGAGCTTGGCTTTCCAAGACACATGGCATTTGGCCCCTAAGAAGCAGATTTCAAAGCAAGGGACAGCATACTTAGAGGCAGCAAGGAAGTTCCGGATGGAGGGAAAAGATTTGGTCAGAGAGAGAGAGAAAAGCCAGGAGGCAAGGGAAGAAGAGGGGAGAAGAAAGGAGGGGAGAGGAGGGGAGAAAGGCACAAGGGAAAGAAATAGACACACTAGGTGAGGACCCTTGAAGGTCATCAACTTCACATTTCAGGATCTCACAAAGTTTTAAGTTTCTAGGAATACTGCTACTTCAGTTACACAAATCCAAGGCGTACAGTGCATGAGAAGCTTGGGAAGCCACCAGGCCGACAGCAAGAACATCTGATAAAAAGGTGGCTATGGGTTTTGATAAAGTCACGGCCAGCAAAACCTGATGAGCGACATGACCTGAAGAAAGAGAACACATGATATTTACCGCTTGGTGGTTAGAAGAAAAGAATAATTAGCAGAAATGAGGTAGACAGTGCAGGAAGGGACTGTAGAAAAAAGGGGACAACTGTTGACCTTCAGAGTTCAGTTGAAGGGAACACTAGATACCCCTCCCCTGCAGACCTTCTTCTACAGAACAGTGTGAATGGGAAACTGCCAAAGCTCTGGCTGAGAAAAGTCTTGCTAGAAAGATTTTTCTAGATTTTCTAGAAAGTGCCTGGGAAAGCAGAAGACAGCTTAAGTCCTTGGTCCCCAGACTCACATGGGAGACTAAGAAAAAGTTCCAAGCTTTGGATCAGCTCAGCTCCAGCGTTGTGGCCATTTGGAGAGTGAACTGATGAACGGAAAACCTTTCTCTGTCTCTCCTCTTCCAGTAAATCTCCTTTTCAGATAGACAGATGGATATTTTAAGTCAATTTAATAGATAAAATCAAAACCACAAAATTAAAAGGGCCTGAAATGATCTGCTTCTACAAAGGCTTGTGACTCACGTTAACATGTCAAAAAGACAAGACTGGGCCTGGCGTGATAGCGTAGCAGTTAAGCCCTTGCCTTGAACGTGCCGGGATCCCATATGGGAGCCGGTTCTAATCCCAGCAGCTCCACTTCCCATCCAACTCCCTGCTTGTGAACTGGCAGAGCAGCAGAGGGCGGCCCAAAGCATTCGGACCCTGCACCCGCGTGGGAGACCCAGAAGAAGATCTGGGCTCCTGGCTCCAGATCGGCGCAGTACTGACCGTCGCAGTCACTTGGGGACGTCACTCATCGGACGAAGTATCCTCCTCTCTGTATATCTGCCTTTCCAATAAAATAAAAAAAAAAAAATCTTAAAAAAAAAAAAGACATGATTATATGAAAAGAAGCTCACCACCACTGATTTATGAAGGCACTGCAAGTCAATCCCAGTGAGTGACAACTACTGTGATGGCCATTTTTTCAAATGTAATATCAGATAACATCGTGGATGCAAAATAAATGGCCTACTGGCAGGAGGATAAAATGACAGTGCCACTTGGTTAAATGTTTTGCCCATTTCCGCTAACAATCAAACAGCTCACTGAAGACCCAGCCATGTCACTGCTGGGGACTTACCCGAGAGAAATAAAAACATATGCCCATATACCTCAGGTGAATATTCACAGAAGCTTTACTTTAGAATTACCAGAAATTGAAGGCACAACTATGTAAAAATAGTGAACAAATAAGCTAACTGTAATGACTACACTCATACACCTGTGGAATATTATACAGTTGTAAAAAGTATCACACCAGTGTTACAGAGAACAGTATGAACAGACTTCAAAAGTATCACAGTAAGTGACATAAAGTAAGGCATACGGCACGACAGGGAACACTGTATTTATATGCTATTCTGGAAATGAGAAAGACTAGTCACCAGGGATCAGGTATAGATAATTTTGAGGGGGATGATGGAACTCTTCCCTACGGTGGTTATAAGCATTTGCTGAAACTCATAAAAACATAGTGATTTTTACTCTCTATAAATGGTCCCTTAAAAAAGTAAGTTAAAAAAAATTAAAGCATGGTTGTAGTAAAGATCACTCTGAAAAATTCTAGACATTTCTCAAGCAGCTAGGATCCTGCAAATGTTCTTCATATTGAAAGGAGCCATGCTTCCCCTTCCTGGGGCCTCAAAGCATCGCCCTGCAGTGAGGCACCGGCTGCTGAAGCACGCAGGGCCCGTGTGAACGCTGCTTCCCGACACACTAATACAGTGTGTCTTGCTTGTTGGACAGCTGTTGGCCTCACTGTTTTTTGTCTTGCATTACAAAGGAATTGTTATGCTAATGGAATGTTCCCTTCTAATTGGACAGCTGTGACATCATACCCGAAACACGACCTGAAAAAATACTTCCACCAAGTAACACAGAGGAAATGATAAAAATAAAAACAAATAAAGCGATGGCAAAAGACCCAAAAAACTGAATAAATAAAATACACAGAAAAACTTTGCTAGATATCTATTTTCACTTGATCATGGTTTTCAGATTCTTTAAACACCGTCCACAGTGAGAAACGCACTCAGTCCTGCTGCCCTGTTCTGGTACATATGACAACACAGGCCCTCACAATTCACAACAGCCCACAGAGAATGAAAATCTAACGCGGTATGTCTACGCATATGAAAAAGGGTTTCCAAGCTTCCTTTAATGTGTAAGCAGATGTGTGATCTCCCCCAAAGCTAACTACAATCCCCCCACTCCTCCTCCTCACAGGGGATCCTGGTTCTGCTAGTGAGGCTCTGCCTGACCTCCTCTATCTCCAGGGACCTGGGCCTTCCAGCCTTCACTCAGGGCCTTTCTGTTTCCATTTACCCTAATTTTTAAACACACATAAAATAAAATTAAGCTGGACAGAAAAGGGTGATATGTAAGTTTGTGTCACTACAACAAAATACCTTAGAGACGCTCTTGATGAAAGTATGAGGTTTATTTGGGTTCCTGGCTTTGTTAGTTCTCCACCCAAGACCAAGCCAGCCCTCTGTGAGGCCCCGGGTGGCAGCTGGCAGAGCACACGCAGACAAAGCATGAACTGCATGGCAGCCACAAGGCAGAGCGCACGTGGGCCCAACTTGGGCATCCGTAAGCAGTTCTCTAAAGAGAAAGAATGCCCTTCTGAGGGCACACTGGCAGTACCAAGAGCATTCTGCCAGCTCTCTCACATGCCACAGTTACACTAGTTTCCCACTCTGTTACCATACACATAAGACTCTGGAGTGTGGCATTCACATGAGCCGAAGAGCGAAACCTTGTTCACACCACAGCAAACGCCAGCATAGTAAAAAGCAGGTTGTTCTTTTTTTCCACCTCGGTGCATTTCAGCTTATTAAAACTAAGCTTATTTTCTGGTGCCTCAGACAAAAGGCAAAACTGATATGTAAGTCACACACAAAAACATTTTCAACTGCTAGCAACACTGAGTTTTTAAACTTCCAACACTGAGTTTTTAAACTTCCAGTCAATGTTAAATTCTATTTCAAGCTAAAACTTTCGCATATTTTTTTATAGAGTTAAGTTGCACATAAAGAATGAAAATGAAAAACTTACTTTTAAGGACTCCCATAAGGGAAACTGGACCAAAGAGAAAGGAATCTGGAGAGAGGGAAAGAAAAAAAAATTAAGACAATAAACATCAATTTGCCTACATTATTACAGAAACCTAAAATTGCTGCTAAAACATTATATTTCATGTTAACTTTATGTATAACAAAACTAGCATTAATGAATCTATAGGTATAGTAGACATCATCTTTGCAAAGAAGCCATAACATAGCTGGTAAACTTCTTTTTTTTTTTTTTTTTAAGATTTATTTATTTGGGCCCGGCGGCGTGGCCTAGCGGCTAAAGTCCTCGCCTTGAAAGCCCCGGGATCCCATATGGGCGCCGGTTCTAATCCCGGCAGCTCCACTTCCCATCCAGCTCCCTGCTTGTGGCCTGGGAAAGCAGTCGAGGACGGCCCAATGCATTGGGACTCTGCACCCGCGTGGGAGACCCGGAAGAGGTTCCTGGTTCCCGGCTTCGGATCGGCGCGCATCGGCCCATTGTGGCTCACTTGGGGAGTGAATCATCAGACGGAAGATCTTCCTCTCTGTCTCTCCTCTGTGTATATCTGGCTGTAATAAAATGAATAAATCTTTAAAAAAAAAAAAAGATTTATTTATTTTATTACAAAGTCAGATATACAGAGAGGAGGAGAGACAGAGAGGAAGATCTTCCGTCTGATGATTCACTCCCCAAGTGAGCCACAATGGCCGGTGCGCGCCGATCCGAAGCCGGGAACCAGGAACCTCTTCCGGGTCTCCCACGCGGGTGCAGTGTCCCAATGCATTGGGCCGTCCTCGACTGCTTTCCCAGGCCACAAGCAGGGAGCTGGATGGGAAGTGGAGCTGCCGGGATTAGAACCGGCGCCCATATGGGATCCCGGGGCTTTCAAGGCGAGGACTTTAGCTGCTAGGCCACGCCACCGGGCCCAGCTGGTAAACTTCTAAGAGCTTTTTGCACCCAAGCCCAACAGTCATTAAATGATACCGTGAAGACCTTTAGAAATGAGAAATTATAACCACTGCTCTACTGAAAAATATGTCTAAACATTTATCTGCATGTAAACTCATCCACACACTCTACTGGCTGCTGACTTCACTGTCTAAAGTTCTAAAGCAGTAACAACTCTGTATGTATCCATGTAAGCCTCACCAATTCCAGTAGGCCCAACCCTGAGCTTATCACATGACCACAGCGCAAGGTGCCACGTGTGAACATCACTCCTGTGTGCACTTATATACATATGTGATGTGTGCATGATTGCTCGCTTGATCCGAGAGGAGCTAAGGGCTGCTACCCTTTGCATGAATTAAGGGCATTAAGTTATTTCTGAAATAGTTGTATGTAATCAGACACAAGTCGGTCAAAGCAAATGGAGCCCTGAGTCTGACAGCAGTCAGAGGGAACACCCTTCTTCCTTTCAGGAATCGAGTGGCAGTGAGGGCAAAGTCCAGGGCAACAGCTGTGACTGAGGCGACAAACGAGCGTGGCAGAGACACCACACATTGAATTTTACAGTTCCACAAGAAAATCCATATTCTCTTGAGTCTTTTTGTCACCAAAATATAAAGCATCTGACAGTCCCTTCTGAAACTAAAGTAGTAGTGTCTTTCCAATTAGTTACCCAAACCACAAAAACTGGGAAATAGGCTTCTAAAACGTGTCCTAGTTTTTTAAAGACTCACATAATAAAACACATGCCACATGACATGGAGTATTTGTTGTTGTTCTCTTCCTTCTCAAAAGTAACTGTTCACATTTATAAGATGTAATAACAATTTCCGCTAGTGCTATTCCTTTCTTATGCTATTACCCACAACACTGCACTCAACTTTATCTGTACTTCTTTGGTTTTTGGTGTTACTAGATTTTGAATTCTACAGATGAACATTCCATCCATTTTTCTCTATTAAAAGTTACTCACTAAATCGTTCCCTCAGTTTAAGATTTTTTTTTAATTGCAAAGTCAGATACACAGAGATGAGGAGAGACAGAGAGGAAGATCTTCCACCTGATGATTCACTCCCCAAGTGGCCACAACGGCTGGTGCTGTGTTGATCCAAAGCCAGGAGCCAGGAACTTCCTCTGGGTCTCCATGTGGGTGCAGTGTCCCAAGGCTTTGGGCCATCCTTGAATGCTTTCGCAGGCCACCAGCAGGGAGCTGGATGGGAAGTGGGGCTGCCGGGATTAGAACCTGCGTCATATGGGATCCTGGCACATGCAAGGTGAGGACTTTAGCCACTAGGCTATTGTGCTGGGCCCTGTTCCCTCAGTTTAAAGAAGTAATTTAAAAACACACACTTGGAATGCCCAACATCCCATGGCCTATTTACATGAAAAAGTGAATCGACAGTAAAGCTCAACTTCATTACCTAAAACAAGATTAAATGTCAGTGTGAGGTAATTAAATACATAGTAAACGCTTCAACAATTATATTTATTTCTGTCTTGCAGTAGTGAAATAAGATAAAACCCTGATGTATGAAAAATAGTCAATTAATCTCCCAGTCACGCTCATCATGCTACACACAAACTGTTACTTATAGGTTAGAGGCAAGAAGAGAAATGTGTTCCCCACGTATAAAAGGCCTGCCAGCAAATGCAGCCCCCCAACGAACATGAAGGCCTCCCCAGCCGCTATGGACCCTGGGACTGCCAGAGAGCCAGCCCCCTCTTGTTTCTATGAACTCTGGGACTGCCAGAGAGCCAGCCCCCTCTTGTTTCTATGGACTCTGGGACTGCCAGAGAGCCAGCCCCCTCTTGTTTCTGGTCTGGAGTTACACAGCAGCGAGGTTTCCTCAAAACATGCAATTTTATACCCCAAGCAGATGTAAGCTGTTATTCTAAAATGTTTTATAGTTGCAGAAAATGAATAGCTGTACTCAGAGGTCTTATATTCCAAAACACAACATACCCATTTTATTGCACCAAATGTTAGAAAATGGCTCACTGTTGTGACCTGCTTAAGGCCTCCATTTAAGATGTTTTGTTTGAATAAGGTCATTAAGACACCAGGCACTAATAAGTGAGCAGCAGTAAAGGCAGTTGCCATCAAAGATGCAGAGGTGGGGGGTGGGGCTGTTAACATCCAATGTAGATTCCACTTAGTAATAAAAATACCGACAATTCTATGTGGCGAGACAGACAAAATGAATCTGGGTGTAGCAGACGGGAGGGAGAGGTGCTAGCCATCACTAAAGACATAAACAACACACAGACCGCACTCTGAGCTTGCTCCAAGCATCTCAATACTGACTGGCAGTATCCTGAGCCAATCAGTGCTTCCTAACCTGTGAGCTTCCAATGCGTGGAACCTCGTAGTCAGTCCGTTAATCAAGACTGCGACATAGAAAAGTAACAGAGACGGAAATGAAGGCAGCTTGTACTCAGGTACCATCCGGCTCTGAATGATCAAACTGGACTACCAACACGTCCTCTTAAGTAAACAAAGACTGACTATAAACTGCAATGAACAAAATGCCACCATGAGTTTTCTAATAAGTCTAAAGAAAACAGTATATTTTAAAAACTGTGAAAGCTATCACATCTGGCAGAAATACCCAAGAACTCTCCAGCAACAAGGGTTCAAACTACTACTCATCAAAAGGCTCTGGTAAGAGATCCTAAAGATGTATTTCACATTCATGCTAAAATTCACACACAATTTCAAGAATCCCTTGACAGCCGAAACAATGTTGTAAAAAGGAACAATTTGGAGATTTTGTATTTGCTGATTTCAACAGTTAGCACGAAACCACAATGAGAAAAGTAGTATGGGTACCATTAGGGCACAGAAACGTAACAGAGATCCCAGAAAAACCACCTCCTGGACATGGTCCGTTGTCAACATGAGTGCCAACCTTCTCAACTGAGAAAGGAGAGTGTTTTCAACAAATGGTGCTGGGAAAACGGGATACCCACACGCAACAGAATGAAGCTGGAGCTTTATTTAATGCATTATTATACAAAAAGAAAGTTTAAAGGATGAAAGACCTAAAGATAAAACCTAAAGTCATAAAACTCCAAGAAAAAGGGGGAAAAATCTTTAAGGCATTCAATTTGATAACCATTTCCTGGCTATGATACCGTACACACAACAACAGGAAAAACAAACAGAACTATATCAAAATTAGACATCTGTGTTCATCAAAGAACATCAACGGAGCATTAAACAATCCTACAAATCACCTGGTAATGAGTTCATATCCAGAATACATAAGGAACGAGGCAACAAAACATGATTTTTAAAAACACAAAGGACTTGAACAGTCACCTCTTCAGAGAAGACCTAAGAAATATAAGACTCAGCATCACTAGTCATTACCAGAATGCAAATCAAAGCCCCAGTTATCCCCTCACACCCAGCAGGGAAAACCAAAAACAAGTACCACGATGGATAGAAAGAAGCTACAATCTCTCTTCACTGCTGGCTGAGAACCTTAAATGGCACAGTCACTTCAGTCACTTGAAAAACAGCATGATTATTTTCCCAGAAAATAAAGCAAGTCACTGACTAGAAATATTTGCAAAACACGTTATCTCCTACAAAAAGCCTTATACATATCGCTTCTTGGTCATTTGGCTAAGATTAAATGTAGCATCTATTGTTATCAGTTTAAAAAACCTTATACACACAATACCCATTTTTCTCAACTTAGTTTTTTATAATGTGTAACAATATTGAACAGCCAATAAAGGAAGATACAACAATGACCAATGCAAGTGCCGGAAGATACTCAACATCTTTTGTCACAATGAAAATGCTAAATAAAATCCTTTGAGAAAAGTCTATTCCTAAAAGTGTTAAGCATAGTTACATATACAACCACTTCATTCCACTCCCAGCTATGCAGTCAAAATAACTGAAAACCGACTTCACTAGGCATTTACACACTAATTTAATTACAGCAAAAGTCACATCAACCAACCAACTCAAGTTTATCAACAGAGGAAGGGACAAAGCAATATTGTAATACAATCCTAACATTCAAAATCTGAAATGTTCTAAAATTCAAAACCTTTTTGAATGTTGACATGATACCACAAGTAGAAAATCCCACACCTGACTCCAACGAACAGGGAGCAGGCAAAGCACAGGTGTGCTAAAAATACTGCGTAAAATTACCTTCAGACTGTGTATAAGGTATTCTGTGTTTAGACTTGGGTCCCATCTCCAAGATACGTTATTATGCTAACAGTCACAACTCCAAAATTCAATATGCTTGTGGTCCCAACCATTTCATATTAAGGATACTCCATCTGTATCTATGTAAACCAGAATATTACTAAGCAATAAAAAGAATGAAGGTCTGACACACACAATGTGGATGAACCCTGAAAATATGCCAGGTAAAATAAGGCAAACACCAAGGGGAAGATTATGTACAACAGCATTTACACGTAACACCTAGATGAGACCAACTCACATTGGCAGCAACTTGGTTAGAGCTGTAAGCGGCTGGGAGACGGGTATGAGCTACAAGCACAGAGACTGCTTAGGTGATGGGGGATTTCAGGAATTCAGAGCAGTGATGGGAAGATTTTTTTTTTCTTTTTAAATTTTTCACTGAAAGGTAAAGCTGGAGAGAGGAATATCTTTCTTCCACTGGTTCACCTCCCCAAAGCCACAACAGCCAGAGCTGAGCCGCCCTGAAGCCCGGAAGCTCTTCCAGATCTCCCATATGGGTGCGGGAGACCAAGGACTTGAGTCATCCTTCATTTCTTTCCCAGCTCATCAGCAGGGAGCTGGATCAGAGAGTGGAGCAGATGGGACACAAATGTGTGCCAATATGAGATGCTGGCACAACTCAGTTTACCTACAACTCCACAGTGCCAACCCATTAAAGGTCTTTTTCTAAAAAAGGTACATCTGATGTGCCATTACCCACTAAAATCACTGATATTAAAAGACACTGACAAAAACACTGGGAAGTAAAGGTAGTATATATCACTCATACTTGCAGGTGAGAACTAAAAATGGAACACTCACTTTCAAAAAGTGTGTGAGGATGGGCCCAGCATGGTAGCCTAGTGGCTAAAATCTTTGCCTTGCACATGCTGGGATCCCGTATGAGCACCAGAACTAAACCCAGCAGCCCTGCTCCATTTCCCATCCAGCTCCCTGCTTGTGGACTGAGAAAGCAGTCGAGGACAGCCCCAAGTCTTGGGACCCTGCACCCGCATGGGAGACTCGAAAGAGGCTCATGGCTCCTGGCTTCGGATTGGCTTAGCTCTGAATGATGCATAACTTGGGGAGTGAATCATCGGACGGAAGATCTTCCTCTGTGTCTCTCCTCTGATATATCCGACTTTCCAATAGAAATAAATAAATAAAACTTTATTTAAAAAACTGTCTTGTTTCTAAATCCCAAGGTTCAATCAAGAAGAATCGACCATATTTGTGACACACTATCCTCGAGCAAAAAAGGGTGTATGACCCTCATATACAAAAGGGTCAATGGAAATTGTGACAGTTCTGGTTCATTTCTTAATTGATACGAATGAACTGCTGATACAAGACTGGCACAACACCATTTCTGCCCACACTCCATTGGCCAAAACAAACCAGGACATCAAGCCTATTCTAAGAAATCATATACAAAAAGGGAAATCTAAGCAATTTTTTCATAGGGAAAGAAGCCAAGAGCTGAGAGAAACAACATAATCTACTTGTCCTGCAACCTGTACCCTCCACAATCCCATGCCTATTGCTTTTCTCCATATTGCTGGTAAACCTATGCAAAAAGAGAATAGGAAAGATTCAAGCCCACAAAGGTGCGAAGAAAATGATGACATACACTCATCTCTACTTCCATTATCATTTCCAATCTCTGTAAATCTGGAGCCAGCCAATGGCTAGTAGAGCTGAAGGCGTAGGCTTCAGAGCAGGGAAGCAACTGTGAGCTTCATTTGCCAGGATCTGGGCCAGGGCTGGAGATCAGCTTCTGGGATCCCAAGGACAAGGACTGTTCATTAACGGTTAGGGGAATGCCTGGCCAGAGAGATGGGGAATGGAAGAGGGGTGTAATTCTGTCTTCTTCATTCACTAGAGACTAGAACTGGGTTCCCACGAACCGACAAGGAAAACATGACAGCATAATAAGGGGCCTGAGCATTCAGAAGGACACAAACCATCCTGACAACGCCAGTACATCCCGAACCAGACAAAGCTGCTTCAAGAGAAAGGTCAATCCGGGTCACAATCAAAGTCACAGAGATTTGAGCACATGAGCAAAGCTGGGGGGCCCTGTACCCACATGGGAGACGTGGAAGAAGCTCCTGGCTTCGGATCGGCTCAGCTCCAGCTGTTGTGGCTGCTTGGGGAGTAAATCAACAGATGGAAGATCTTTCTGTCTCTCCTCCTCTCTGTATATTTGACTTTCCAATAATAATAATAATAATAATAATAATAATAATAATAATAATAATAAAAGATGCATGTGGATGGTTAAAAGAACACTCCACTACTCACATATCATACCTAAGAAATTATCTGAGAAGGAACTCTGATAAAAGCACAATTACATCAAAGATTCATGTGCCAAGTAATAAGAGAGAAGAGTGGTAAGAAAGCAATCTTGTCTGTGCTCACATTTGCTTTCCCAATGTTAAAATCAGGGTAAAGCAATGATGAAAAACCCTCCAGGCCCTCCACATGCCAGGCACGTTCAAAGAATTTTATATATTTTACAAACACATTACATTATATCACCAATTTCAAAGAAACTTATCAAAAATCAACTTGCACATACACTGGATTTTAGCAAAGGTTGGCCAAGAGAAGAAAATGTTGCAATCACCTGGTTGATCATAAGGTCATTTTTCCTTAAAACTATGTTCTAAGAAATGAGGCTACTTTCTAAAAAGCATATTAAATTGTACCACTCAGCCAGTAAGGAAGCATTAAGGATACAAGTAGGCCCAGCACGACGGCCTAGTGGCTAAATCCTTGCCTTGCATGTGCCAGGACCCCATAGGGTGCTGGTTCATGTCTCAGCTGCTCCACTTCCCAACCAGCTCCCTGCTTGTGGCCTGGGAAAACAGTAGAGGACAGCCCAAAGCCTTAGGACCCTGCACCTGCGTGGGAGACCCAGAAGAAGCTCCACGGTCCTGGCTGCAGATCGGCTAATTCCAGCCATCGTGGCCACTTGCTGAGTAAACCAGTGGACAGAAAATCTTTCTGTGCCTCCTTCTCTTTATAAATCTGATCTTTCTAATAAAAATAAATAAATCTTTTTTAAAAAAGAATACAAGCAAATAATTATAAAAGAATACCTTGTAAGGATAAACAATTTTAGTTGTTGACTAAATCATTTTAAAACATAATTTGTGTAGGTTAAAAAATACATAATACTTCTATAATGATGCTCATGTTGTTTCTTGAATACTCAAGTTCTTATAGTGCAAAGTCACGTAACAGAGATGAGTTTAGCACCTCTAGATAAATGGAAGTATTGTTAAATAGGAACCAGAACTGTGTCAGACAGCAAAACTTTCAGTATCTCAGCATTAAAGGCAACAGGGTAACAGTAGCCATTTGAAAACATGCAGAAAGGACCCGGTGGCGTGGCCTAGTGGCTAAAGTCCTCGCCTTAAACGCCCCGGGATCCCATATGGGCACCGGTTCCAATCCTGGCAGCTCCACTTCCCATTCAGCTCCCTGATTGTGGCCTGGGAAAGCAGTCGAGGACGGCCCAATGCTTTGGGACCCTGCACACATGTGGGAGACCCGGAGAAGGTTCCTGGTTCCCGGCTTCGGCTCAGCGCACACCAGCCATTGTGGCTCGCTTGGGGAGTGAATCATCGGATGGAAGATCTTCCTCTCTGTCTCTCCTCCTCTCTGTATATCTGACTGTAATAAAAACAAATAAACAAACAAAAAAAACCATGCAGATAGAGCTGACCAGGAAATTTATAAACCAAAGTTACGTTATACCTATTGGTGAATGATGCATTAGCATGTGTTGTTAAGTATGGTTGTAAATGAGCCACATAAAAGCTGCTTTTAGATTCATTTTATTTATTTCGAAGGCAGAATTACAAAGGAGGGTGGAGATCTTCCATCTGTTTGGTTCATTCCCCAAACAGCTGTAAAGGCCAAGGGTGAGCCAGGACCAAGAAAAGAGCTGGGAGCTTCCTGTGGCTCTCCCTCCTGACAGCAAGGGCCCAAGCATTCGAGCCACCTTTCAGCTGCATTCCTGAGCACTTTATCAGGGAGCTGGATCAAAGTGGTCCAGCCGGAACTTGAACTGCCACCCATATGGAATGCTGGCCTTGGAAATGGCAGTTTATCTGCAAGACACTGGCCCACAGCTTTCTGTTAAATAAAATTACAGGGGGGAAATGGTTGCAAGTAAAACTTCTGCTATGAAATAATCCCTTCTCTCAGGATCCAGAAAAAAGGTCAAAATTGGTGTGAAACCAAAACCAGAAACAAAAAGCATAGCAAATAGCAACTTACTGTAAAACCATAAAAAAAAATTCAGACATTTATAGTATTAAAAAATCCAAATTACTGAAAAAAAATAATGGTCTTCTGAGAAAATTCAACTGTGAAGCAATAAAAGGAACACACAGCTTATTTGCCACTTACAGACGTCTCACAAGAGTCAAAGCTGGGGACAATGCTGTGGCTCCTCCATGTTTAAACACCAGCATTCTATATGGATGCAAACTTCTACCCCAGATGTTCTGCTTCCCATTTAGTTCCCTGGGAAAGCAGCAGAGAATGGCCCAAGTCCTTGGGACCTGCACCCACATGGGAGACCCAGAAGTTGTTTCCAGTTCCTGGCTTCAGATCGGCTCAACTCTGGCCTCTGTGGCTGTTTGGGGAGTGAACCAGCAAATGGAAGATATTTCTTACTCTGTCTTTCCTTCTCTCTACAAATATGCCTTTCCAATGAAAGTAAAATAAATCCTAGCAAGGACGCGAAGGTGAGCAGGCAAGTGCGGAATACTGAGTCTAGGAGGAGACATGACACAGGAGTGATGGTCTGCACCAGCTGACGGAAACGCCTGCTGGGATTTCAGAAATGCATACTGCTCTGCAGAGTGAAGGTGGGGGTGTGTGAATCTGGCAGGAAAGACAGATATTTAAGGGGAAAACTACTTTCTTCAAGGAAAAGCCACTGGGCAACAATAATTCCTGTACTTTTTCGGGCTGTGGAGGCTTTCAGAAAGGGTACACACGTAGTTGGGTCCCTGCTGTAGGACACCATCGGAGCTCCTTGCGGGGAGGTCACTGAGACACAGAGTAAGTCAGAGAAGGACACTAGCACAGTGATACTTTAGGGAAAGTTTTAGGGAGTTACTTCAGCAATGTGTAGGTGCACAGGAGACAGGAAACTGAACTAGGCTAATAGGAAGAGACTGGATACAGAAACAGCTGAAGCAGGCATTTCAAAATACAGCTGACAGAGTTTTGGCAATTCAATAAATCCGCACTGAAAGAGAAGTAACAAATGCCAACAGCAGTACATTCTACCACTGGAAGGATTAAAGCTGCTATCTCAGTTACCAGGATCTGTGACCCTGATATCCTTGTTTCCTTATCCAAAAAGTAAGATCATTATACACCAAGGCCTCCCAAGTCCCTTCCAACACCAATATGTTACCATTCTAAGCTTACAAGCCCTGACATTCTGTTGGCCGCATGCACTCTGGTACAAGGTACTAGGTATGCTACCGAAATAAAGCACTCCCCATACATCTGTGGAAGGACAGAAGCTTCAACAAACAATTTTACACAGGTTACAGATTATTATTTTGGCTTAACTGTTTCTGGGTTGTAACACGGCTAGCGCACCCTTGTCAGAAACCAGATCTCCCAAATGACCCTGGGCAAGTCATACCTGTCCCCAAAGTCTCACTATTGAATCCAGAAAACAAAAGGTACTAAAGAGGAAAATTTGAGACAAAGAGCTAGGTGCCATGTTTGGTCGGAGGCTTCTCCATAGAGCGCCCTACAGACCACATTAAGGTTTTTATTTTTCTACTTTCCCTTATTGCGGCTATCATGTAAGGTATTTTATTCAAGAATAAAAAGGCATGTCTGGCACTGCAGCTCAGCAGGCTGAACTGCTGTCTACAACACTTACTCGCTCTACTTCTTATCTTACTTACTTACTCGCTCTACTTCTTACTCGCTCTACTTCTAATCCACCTCTCAGCCAATGCGTCTAGGAACGTAGCAGAGGATGGCACAGGTGCTCAGGCCCTGCCATTGACATGGAACATCTAGATGGAGGTCCCAGCTCCTCAGTTTGGCCAGGCCCAATTCAGATTGTTGTTTTTTGTTTTTCCACATGAGCAGTTTTCACCACAGCCTCACTCAAGAGCTCAGGACTCTGAGGCCTGCGGAGCCTCCCAATGGAGTCCAATTTCACATGGGGTTAGAATACATAGATCTGTGGATAAGTTATAAGGCCATATCATATAACTGTCATAGGACTGCCTGCCAAAAATGAAGGTAAGTAAAAACAGAAACTATTGGCCATCCGCTTGTCCATTTCCCACATGGAAATGAAGACATTTCTAATGGCTTGGGCTGGGCCAGGCAGACCATCATCTGAGTCTCCCATGAGGGTACAAAGTCCCAAACACTTAGGCTATCTTACACTGCTAATTCCAGGGACATTTGCAATGCACTGGATCAGAGTGTAGCAACCAGGACAAGCACAGTACCCAAATGGGATGCAGGTGTCTCAAGCAGCAACTTACCCCAGTGCACTATAATGCCAACCCCTTTGTGACTGCTTTTTATTTTTTTTCCTTTTTTTATTTTATTTTATTTTTTAATAATTTCATTGCATTATGTGACTTCTTTATGCACTGGGATTCCCCCTGCCCCTCCCGAAACACTCCCCCCCCCATGGTAGATTGCTCCACCTTGTTGCATTTCCATAGTTCAAATTCAGTTGAGATTCTTTCATTGGAGGTTTTGACCAATCATAAAGTCCAGCATCTTATTGTCCTGGTAAGTTCAATGGCTTCTTGGTGAGACCATCTCTGGTCTGAAGGTAGAGCCAGCAGAGTATCATCCCAATCAAGTAAAAAATCCAACATAATATTTACAACCATTTACAACATTATGGCATTAATTGACATGGTATTGATTAACCAATATGTTACTAGGGAAATGCAGGTTCTCAACCACAACCTGTGACTTCCTCATAGACATTTCAATTTTGGTTTATATTCAACCATGTTCTATACACCTTAAAATGGCTATAGATTGCTATTCAGCTGTCTCTTGTCTATTTTAATGTTATATTTAGCATTTTATAGCATTGAAGCATGATTTTGCTGAACCTGGTTGTTTTTCGGGTAGTCTAACTCTATAACTTTAACAGGACATATGTCAACAGTTTAGGTGAACGTTTTTGGGAGGGGTGTGCAGAGAAATCTTCAATACTCCAGTGAGGAGTAACTGATCTTTGTGTCCCACCCAGTGAGTTATAAGTGCATCCTGGCTGACCGCTTCCTGTCTGTTTCTAAGCTTTCCTAGTTGTTCTCTATCTATTCTAGTTTGTTTGTTCATTTGTTTGTTTGTTATGAGGGGTTTCTGGAGCGATCCTGATGGTCCTTACGAGAGAGGGTGGGGACCCAAAGTTGGAAGCAGGCAAGGGCCAGAGAAAGCTCCTCTCCCTAGTTCCGAGTGACTGCTTTTTAACTCAGTTGACTGGGATTCCTTGCATCTTTGGCTCTGTGATGAGTTACAGAAAAAGAGCAATGACTTCACTGGTTATTTGGCTTTCTATCCTGTGGTTCCATACATCCTAGGAGAAAGGACACTGCAGAAAATACTATGGCAAGAATAGAAGTGAAAACACAGCAGGACACAATTCAAGAGATGCAGCTAATCAATGCTTAGACTAGAAGATATACATTATTATACTCACAGGAGAGAAAAAGAAAGTATATCTACCAAGCCTCTTAGTTTATAACTTAAGAAGCAGGAAAGGAGGGTGAAGGGGGAGTAAAAGTAGAACGGAAAACAAAAAGCAATGAAAGACAGAGGAAAAAATGGCTGAACTAAAAACATTATGCAGACATTAAGAGGATGTACTATATCATTTCCATTGTGTTAAATTATCCACAACACAAAAACCAAATCTAGGGCCCGGTGGCGTGGCCTAGTAGCTAAAGTCCTCGCCTTAAACGCCCAGGGATCCCATATGGGCACCGGTTCTAATCCTGGCAGCTCCACTTCCCATCCAGCTCCCTGCTTGTGGCCTGGGAAAGCAGTTGAGGACGGCCCAAGGCTTTGGGACCCTGCACCCGCGTGGGAGACCTGGAAGAGGTTCCTGGTTCCCGGCATCGGATCAGCGCAGCACCGGCCTTTGCGGCTCACTTGGGGAGTGAATCAATGGACGGAAGATCTTCCTCTCTGTCTCTCCTCCTCTCTGTATATCTGACTTTGTAATAAAATAAATAAATCTTAAAAAATAATAATAAAAAATAAATACATCTTTAAAAAAAACCAAATCTACAGGGCTGGACAGCAGAATAAGTGGCTATCTGGGGCTAGGAATAGACCTAGAGATCGGACGGTAAGGGGCATAACATTTTTAACGCTAACAAAAATGTCCTATATTAGGAAATGCCAAGTATAAGCTACAGGTTGACTGCCTGCTGCAGTAAATAAAGTTTTGGTAGAACACAGCCCTACCAATGCACTTAGGTATGTATCTGATTTTCCACTGATAGTGGCAGAGCTGAGCAGCTGCAAGTGGGTCTATTTGCTAGCATCCATTCGATACCTGCATCTCTACCATAATGGAAACAATGAAGTTCCTCGGCTAAATGAACATACTGGAATATATTGAATTATAAACTTAAAATGCTGCATCTATTTATTGTTTCTAAAATAACATTCCAATAAAATTGATTTAAAAGAAATAGTGCTTTGAAGAGGAACAATGGTGGAGTAAATGTGAAACATTTGCTCCCAAAGTTTAGAACAACAACAAACATAAAAACATGATGACAAGAGTGAGTCCAGAACTCTGGCATGAAAATACCACAAGCTGAAGGCATCCAGGTGTCCTGCAGTCCGCATCTGTCTGCAAGCAAAGATTTCCAAAATGACTCAGCAGTTCAGAGCATACTCCAGAGCTCTCACTGTATCTCCCAGGAACCTTTTCAACAGGTCTTTTGTCTTCCCTCAAGTGTTTTTTTTCTCCATCTCCATTCCAATGGTCGATTATCCGGGAAAAGTCACCCTCCTCTATTAAAGATAGAATTCTAATCAAATCGTATTTATTTGAGGGTTCTTAAATATTTGTACAAAATCACCTCTCATCTTTCTTGTCAGTTTGATCTGTATGTCTCCAAACCCAGAAACTAAGAAAGTAATGACAAACAGATTTTCCTCTATAAAATATAAAGCAAAAAAACCAACCAACCAAACAAAAAACTACACCCTGGGCTTATAAATAAAATGTAATGTCTGATATATTACACTGAACTTTTTATTTGTTAGAATACAAATTTTACAGCTGCTAAGCTGACATAGAAAAAGAAATTTTAGATTAGTCAAAGACTAATTAAAGACAAGAAACTCAATTTTATTTTTTAGGACTGGTGTTATCTTGCGCTTGTTTAATCTGAAAGGCAAATATAAACACATATTTGCAATCTGCTGTTTCACCTCTCCCAAATGCCCACAACTCCTCAAGCTGGGCCAGGCTGAATCCAGGAACTAGAACTCAGTCCTGGTCTCCCACAGGGGTAGCAGGTCCCCAAGTACCTGAGTCATCACCCACTACCTCCTAGGGCATGTTTAACAGCATGTTGGACTCCAACTGCCTCCCTGAACTCCAATATGGAATACGGCTGTTCCGAGCAGCATCTCAGCCACTAGGACAAACTCCCACTCCAATATATTTGATTTCAACATGGACTCTCCTAACTCTCTTCTTCTCATAACCCTTCCTTCCTCCCACTACCTACCGGAAGGAACAAACTCAAGAACACATCCCAGCTGCCTCATGGTATTCCACCCCGTTACCAGATAATGCAGAATTCCCATTTGCACCTAAGCCCAAAGCTCAGAACAGTTCCTAGAAAGCATCCTAAATTCAAAGCTGCTGTTTCCAACAGGTATTTCTGCAAAGAAATGAATTGTAAAACTTTATTTATTTTGAAACAATTTTGGTGCAAACGCCATAAAAACCAAGTTAAAACAAAACACTCAAAAATTTGTTCCCATTTAATCAGAAAACTTGACTAGAAATGCAGTATGAAAAATCTGCAGAAAAGTATCAAATAAGTTAGAGTGAAAAACCCCACTGACTAGCTGATAGACTATTTTGAATGCTGAGTGCTGAGATATAAACCAACTCAAAGTTCAAGCCATGGCATCTGTATAAAACTTCAAATTCTAAGTCAATATTCATTTGCCCAAGATTGTTTGTTATTGAAACCACATGTTGGCACTGAATCATTTTATGGTTCATTTGAGACAAACATGCAGAAAATTGTGGGAAACAAATAGAGCCCATGAAGTCTGGTAAAGGCAAAATGCTCAATTCCAACACAATCTCAGTCAAAAGGCTCTAAGACGCCTAAGCCGAAAAGTCTATCTGTGGTTGAAGAGATTTATACCATTAAGAAACTTCACTGCTGTTGTAATGAGATGAGACAGCACCAAGCCCTCACCGAACAGAATTTCTAATCCAGAAACTGGAAAACACAGACACTGTTTTCTATTTAACAAGAAAATATGTACTTAAAAACTTTTTCACTGGCATGTTCAAACAGCTATGGATTTAAATTTTGCAGTGTAAAAGTGTCCTACTTTTAAAACTAATCTAATCAAAGACTATCAATACAATGGACTCCTTCCTTGAAAGATACATTATATCCTAAAGACAAAAATCAGAGTCGTACCCCACTAGCTAACTATCTTCAAAGTTCATTTCGTGTAATCTCCCATGTATTCTAAATAAAGTTACATGGTTTGAAAACAACCTCCAAATGTATACACTGGAAGCTCAACCGGCAAAGCAGCAGTGTCAGCAAATAAGGCCTAACGGGCAGAGCTTGGGTCCAAGGCACACAGCCCTCAGGCATGGGTGGACTGAAGCGTTCACTCAGGAGTGGGTCACTGACACCTCAAGTCAGGAGTCAGGATATCAAATTCAGATCTCCTAAACAGCTGGCAGGCGCTCAGGCCACTGAGCCATCACCTGCTGCCTCCCTTCCCGCACATGAGCAGGAAACCAGAATCGGATGCAGCTCCAAGCCAGGCACTCTAATATAATATGCAGGCATCCCTGCCAGCATCTTTTAACTGCTGTGCCAATTATCTGCCTAGATGTCAAAGTTTTTAATTCACAAATAAACTTCCCATTTCATTCTACTTTTTTTGTGGCTTTTTTTTCCTCCAAAAGACATTCAGACAGAAAGAGAAAGGTTCCCATCCAGTGGGTTGGATCAGGCCAAAACCAAGAGCTCAATTCAGATCTCCCACATGGAGGCAAGAAGCCACCACTCAATCCCATCACGCGCTTCCTCCCAGGAGCTGTGTGACGGGGCTAGAACGAGGAGCTGAAGCCCAGTACCAAACGCAGGCACTCCAACATGAGATGTGGACAAAGCCGCAAGGCCAAACACCTGTCCCTTCCACAGACTTTCTGCAGTTCCTATTTATATACCCTGCTGCTTGGGGACCAACTGGGTGCAGCAACATTAGAAGGATCTGTATAGTTTCTTAGACACAAACACTTACAAATCCTGACATGAAGAAACTCTCAAGCTAGAAGGAGTATCAACAAACTGGAAGCACTGCAGAGTTCACTAGGAAAGCTAAGCGGCGGCACAGCACATGAGCCAGAGTGAGATGCTCTGAACCCTCAGAGGGAAGGACAGCACCCCGGGTGGGGAGAAGGACAGAAACGTTGGCACGCATCAGGATAATCCGGAGAGCTCCTTCAAACACAGACCAAGTCTTCGTCTTTCTACTTCAGTGGAGACTGCGAATTTACACTTGATCTCAAATTCACAGGTGATGCCGAAGTTCCCGGTGTGGGGATCACACTGTGAGAACCACTGGAGTAAATACCAGTCTGAGGATGAGTACAGGCTAATGTTCACTTCAAGCGAGTCTCCTCCCAACCCACTTGAAATGTTTTTGTAACATTTTGTAAAATGTTTTTGTAACATTTTTTTTAAGGTGGACAACACTCATGTTAAATATCAAGGCTGCTGGGATAAAAATGACCAATATTAACATGCAAAAGAATCAAAAACCCCAAGCACATAAGTATCAAAAGTAGAAACAGAATAATGGGAACAAAACAAACTAAAGAACTTTTACACAGCAAAGGAAACAATAAAGGAAAGGAACAAATCTGCACATGTGTTAAGAGGTTAATCTCTACAGTTTATAAGAAACTCCAACAACTCAATGTCAAAATAAGTAACACAGGTCCAAGGATCTGAATACACATTTTTCAAATCACAAAGGATAACAAATAAGTATATGAAAACATGCTCAACATCATTAATTATCATGAAAATGCAAATTAAAACAAAAATGAAGCATTACTTCATATCTGCTAGGATGGCCATAATCAGAAACACAAAAGATAACAACAGTGACCAGGATTCAGGGCAAATAAAGCCTGCACGCTGCTGATGGGAAAAGAAATTAGTACGGCCATTGTGGAGGTTCCTCAAAAATTCAAATATAGGATTACCATATGAACCAGCAATCCCAGTTCCGGGTTTCCTTCTGAAGAAAATATCTCAGAACAGCAAGGCAATGTTTGCACCCTACTGCATTACAGCACAACTCACAACATCTGATCACAGATACCTAACTACCAACATGTAAATGAACAAAGGCAATGTGCTCTATGCACACACATGAACTAGAGGGAACCACCCAGCCTAGGAAATGAGCACCCTGTGATTTGTGACAACACAGATGAAACTGGAGGACCATAAGTGAAATAAGCCAACAGAAACTACGTGATCTCATTTACATGTGTAATCTAAAAAGTCAAACTCAGAGAAGCAGAGAATGAAGTGGTACTTTGCAAAAGGCTTGGGGTGAGACTCAGAGAAGTACTGTGAAGAGATGTTTGTCATAAACTTTTGCTTTGGGTCCAGTACAGTAGCCTAGTGGTTAAATCCTTGCCTTGCATGTACCTGATCCTGTACAGGTGCCAGTACATGTCCCGGCTGCTCCACTTCCCATCCAGCTTCCTGTCTGTGGCCTGGGAAAGCAGCTGAGAATGGCCCAAAGCCCTGGGACCGTGCAATGTGTGGGAAACCTGGAAGAAGCTCCTGGCTCCTGGCTTCAGATCAGCTCAGCTCTAGACATTGAGGCCATCTGGGGAGTGAACCAGTGGATGGATCTTTTTTTATGTCTTCTCTTTTCCCTGTAAATCTGTCTTTCCAATAAAAATAAATAAATCTTTTTTACAAAGTAAGTTCTCTGTTTTCTAAGTAGATGAAAACATTTAAACACAACAATTTAGGGTGTTTTAATATAAAACTTAATGCTTTTACTAAAAAATATCTTAGGGGGCCCAGCACAGCAGCCTAGTGGCTAAAATCCTCACCTTGCACACACCACGATCCCATATGGGCGCTGGTTCTAATCCCAGAGGCCCCACTTTCCATCCAGCTCTGTTTGTGGCCTGGGAAAGCAGTTGAGGATGGCCCAAAGCTTTGGGTCCCTACACTTGTGTGAGAGACCTGGAAGAGGCTCCAGGCTCCTAGCTTTGATTGACTCGGCTCTGGCTGTTGCAGCCACTTGGGGAGTGAATCAGCGGGTAGAAGATCTTCCTGTCTCTCCTCCTCCTGTAGATCTGACTTTCCAATAAAAATGAATACATCCTTTTTAAAAATAAATACATCTTTTAAAAAAATTATCTTAGGGGCTGGTACAGTGTCTGCATCCCATAAGGGTACCAGTTTGTATTCTGGCTGCTCCACTTTTTCTTTTAAAGATTTATTTATTTTTATTGCAAAGTCAGATATACAGAAAGGAGGAAAGACAGAGAGGAAGATCTTCTGTCCAATGATTTACTCCCCAAATGACTTCAAAGGTCAGTGCGATCCGAAGCCAGGAGCCAGGAACTTCCTCTTGGTCTCCCACGCGGGTGCAGGGTCCCAAGGCTTTGGGCCGTCCTCAACTGCTTCCCCAGGCCACAAGCAGGGAGCTGGATGGGAAGTAGAGCTGCCAGGATTAAAACCGGCGGCCATATGGGATCCCGGGGTGTTCAAGGCAAGGACTTTAGCCACTAGGCCATCGCACCAGGCCCACTGCTCCACTTCTAATCCGGCTATCTGCTTAAGGCCTGGGAAAGAGGCAGAGGATGTCCAGAAGCTGCTGGCTCCTGGCTTCAAATCAGCTCAGCTCCTGCCACTGCAGCTGTTTGGGGAGTGAAACAACAGATGGAAGATTTCTGTGTCTCTTTCCATTTCTCCCACTCTCCAACTATGCCTTTCCAATAGAAATAAATAAATGTTTAAAAAATTATCTTCAATTTGTTTTTCAGGGATCAGTAGTTTATACCATTTCAGTACCACCACCATGGTAGTACTGAAGAGTCAGTAAGAAACTGGAACCCTCGTACACTGCTGGTACAGTGTAGACGGTGTAGCACTGTGGAAACACCTTGGTGCAGTCTCAAATAGCTAAGATGGAAACAACTAGCTGACCCAGGAACTATACTCTTAGTTCTATATTCAGAAGAACTCAAAGCAGGGACTCCCACTCATCTTTGTACACCAGTATTCACAGTAGGTGGAAACAACCCATGTCACTACCAACAGATGGATAACAAAAACTGATGTGTTAACACAATGGAACATTACTGAGCTACTAAGAGGAATGATAAACCTGCATAATATTGTGTTAAGCAAAGTAAGTCAGTCATAGGGCAAAAACACAGTCTGATCCCCTTGAACAAAATATCTAGAACATTCATGGCAACAAAGCAGATGAGAAGTTACTAGGGACTGGGGTAACAGAAATGAACAGTTACTGCTTAAAAATTACAAAGTTTGTATTTGGGGTGACAACATTTGAAAACAGTAGTAATGCTTACACAACACTATCAGCAATTCTAATTACCTATGTGCATAAATGTGGTTAATATAAATTTTACATCGTTTATAATTTACCAAAAATGAAGTCCAGTTTAGCCAATTAAAAGTTTAGTGTCTACCATATTAAAAACCCACTGAAGAACAAATTTCTGTCATTACTTCTTTATTATCAGATTAGCTGAACCTGTAGGTTATAAAGACATATCATGTTGGTCCTGCTTCATCTACAGTACTTATATACTCATAAAGAAAGTCTGTCAGGAGAAACCAGACAGTGTAAACCTAATTCAGCCAAACAAGCAAGGAAAACATTGATTAGCACATTCATTATAGATCATGAAGATATATATTTTTTAAGATTTATTCATTTTATTACAGCCAGATATACATAGAGGAGGAGAGACAGAGAGGAAGATCTTCCGTCCGATGATTCACTCCCCAAGTGAGCCGCAACGGGCCGGTACGCGCCAATCCGATGCTGGGAACCAGGAACCTCTTCCAGGTCTCCCACGCGGGTGCAGGGTCCCAAAGCTTTGGGCCGTCCTCGACTGCTTTCCCAGGCCACAAGCAGGGAGCTGGATGGGAAGTGGAGCTGCTGGGATTAGAACCAGCGCCCATAAGGGATCCCAGGGCTTTCAAGGCGAGGACTTAGCCGCTAGGTCACGCCACCGGGCCCTCATGAAGATATTTTTTAAAAAGTTAAATGTGGAATCAGTTGTTGTAAGCCATCTATTTTCCCCCAAATAAATAATAAAATGCCTACCGAAAGTACATGAAATCTGTTTTAAAAATTATTCTATTTCCTTTTCAGTAGTCTACCTATGTGAGGGGGATGCATGCCCTTGTGGGCCTCTGATTAGGCTGAAGAGGGACAGGTATGGAGAAGTGGGTAGGAGAAATGTTCCTCCCCTCTGACCACCTGCATTTTTTTCCCTCCTGTGTCCACAGGGAGGAGAGGGAAGGGCTGCTTTTTGCTGTCAAACTACATCAGCTCCCAGGGATGGGTCAATCATTTGATGACGCCTTAGAGACCTTGATTTGGGGCAGAGTGTTTCAAGGGTGTTATTGAGTAGTTTTGATAGTTCTGAGAAATTGTTTGTTCCCTTGCTCCAAGGCTGAAAAAAATCTTTCCAAGGTCTACTGGCTGACAAAGTCCACCTTAAAGTCAGCACGTACAACAGCCATGCACCACCAGGTTAGAAGACACCCGCCAGCAGCCGGCCACCACGAGGTTAGAAGACACCCCCAGCAGCAAACACACATGCAACACAAAACACCCAAAGTTCCCAAGCCAGCACTTGTCTAAGACTTCAACCCTCCTCTGCAAAACATGACAAAAGAGAGGTAAACAACATTGAGCAGAAATGGTGGTTTTAATCTAAAATATTGCATCCTGCATCATCGGCATCTTCTATGAGGACATGCTCAAGTTCCTGCTGCTCCACTTCCAGGCTCACTCACTGCTAACGCACCTGGGAAGGCAGCAGATGATTCAAGTACTTGGGACTGCCAGCTACAATGGAGACCCGGATGAACTTCCAGGCTCTAGGCTTCAGCCCTAGCTGTTACAGCCATGTGGGGGTTGAACCAGCAAATGGAAGGACCTCTCTCCTTGGTCTCTTCCTTTACCACTCTGCCTTTCAAATAATTAATTTCAAAAAGAAAGCAAATACATGTTCTCAAATTCTTTTTAAATCAGAAATTAATAGCGAAGAGCTGGAATTATGCAGACTGAGCCACCACTTGCAACCCAGGCATCCCGTAATGAAAGCTACTCATGTTGATGCGGTGAAAATTTAGTTTAAAAAAAAAAAAATCTCAATTGATAGAGTTTCAAAAATCTAACAATATTTTCTGACTCACTGCCCAGAGTTTACCTAGAACATCTGTTTTTTTTTTTTTTTTTTTTTTTTTTTATTCTAACTGCTGATTCACACCCCGAAAGTCAAAACAATTGGAGCATACGCCAAAGACGGGAGTCTAAAACTCCATCCAGGTTTCCCACATGGATGGCAAGGGCCTAAATACTTCAGCCTACATAGGTCTCCTATGTGGTACAAGGACTAACAACTTGGGCCACCCTGCACTGCTTTCCCAGGCCATACTCAGGGAGCTGGATTGGAAGTGCAGCTGCCAGGACAAGAACTAGTGCCCAAATGAGATGAACACACTGCATGCAGAGGATTAGCCTGATGAGCTACGTCAGTGATTCCCATGTCCTATTTTCTCAAAAGACTTATTTATTGGAAAGGCAGAGTTTTAGAAAGAGATCTTCCAAATGCTGGCTCACTCTCCAAATGACTGCAATGTTTGCAACTAGGCTGGCCTGAAGCTAATAGCTTCTTCAGTGTCTCCCACATGGATGCAGGGGCCCAAGTACTTGAGCCATCCTGCACTGCTTCCCTAGGCACATTACAAGGAGTTAGCAAACAGAGCTCTCAAACACCCATGTGGGATGCCAGTGTCACAACCAGCAGCTTTACTTGCCATGCCATAACACTAGCCCTCCAAGTCTTGCTATGGTAGAGGTTTTCAACCTGGGCTGGGCCCTTCAGGGGACATTTACTTAGCACTACACAGAGGGAATTGCATGAAGGACAGGGGTGTTTCTCTTTCTTTTATTGGAAAGTCAGATATACAGAGAGGAGGAGAGGTAGAGAGAAAGATCTTCTGTCCACTGGTTCACTCCCTAAGTGGCTGCAACAGTCAGAGCTGAGCTGATCCAAAGCTAGGAGTCAGGAGCTTCTTCTGGGTCTCTCACGCAGGTGCAGGATCCCAAGGCGTTGGGCCGTCCTCGACTGCTTTCCCAGGCCACAAGCAGGGAATTGAATGGAAAATGGAGCAGCTGGAGTAAGAACCAGCATTCCAGCATTCATGTAGGATCCTGACACATGTAAAGTGAGGACTTTAGTCATTAGGATACCGCACCGCGACCCCAGAGATGTTTCCCAAGATGCTACTTACTCCAGGCCTTGGAACCTCTGTAGGAGGCAACAGGTGTCTCTCTGGACCCTGAGTAATGTCAACTGCCCCAACCATGATCTCAGGCACACTCAGAAGGCTCTCTCATATTCTAATTCCCCTTGGTTTGGGCTTTAATCACTTTTCTTTAGCTTAAACTTCAACACAAAATAAACTGTTTTCTCATCTTATTTTCACCAAGTTACAACCAGTTCTAAGAGCACAACAGGTTTGCACCACTCCATGATTCCTCTAGTTCAGTTCTAACCAAACACTATGAAATCCCCAGTTTTAACACACCTATGCTTTATGCACTGATCAGGATTTGTCAACCTGACAAGGAGTGGCTGCTGGAACGGGGTGGTGCAGGCCAGGCTGAGAATCACTCCTTACATCAAACAGGCAGCAGTAAAAACCAAAAACACAGCATTTTGTGGTCTGTAAATGATAGAAATGGTGGAAGTGAGCCAAGGGCCAAGTAACAGAAGCAGGTAAAAATTCCAGTGGGGCCCGGCGCCGTGGCCTAGCAGCTAAAGTCCTCACCTTGAACATGCAGGGAATCCCATATGGGTGTCGATTTTAATCCCAGCAGCCCTGCTTCCCATCCAGCTCCCTGCTTGTGGCCTGGGAAAGCAGTCAAGCACGGCCCAAGGTCTTGGGACCTTGCACACCTGTGGGAGACCTAGAAAAGCTCCTGGCTCCTGGCTCCAGATCAGCACAGCACTGGCCGTTGCAGCCACTTGGGGAGTGAATCATTGGAGGGAAGATGTTTCTGTCTCTCATTATCTCTCTCTCTATATATATATCTGACTTTGCAATAAAAATAAATTAATCTTAAAAAAAAAAACTCCAGTGACGTATGGCTCGCAAAGCCAGCTGCTCTCCACTCTGGTAGCCATACAGCAAAATGGACCCAATACTGCCAGAAATTCTGATTTCCCAAGAAAACTTAGTATCTGGAGTTGCATATGAAATTCCTTAATTTTAATGTTGCCTTATAGTTTCTTAAAAAAAAAAATCCCATGGGTCCAACATTTGGATCACTTGTTTGAAATTTGTAACCTGGACATTACAATAAGGTAAATGAAGAACTATAGATAGGCTGAATTCAAATTACATCCAGAGTACAGTTTGCATAGAAAGGCAAAAATAAGAGACAGGATGGAGCTGAACTGGAAGGCCTCAAATTGGGCCATTCAAGGTTTGGAAGGCCCCAGCTGCAGACAGCTACCTGGGCTGCCTGGTACCTAAGCAGGTGTTAAACTGCTGGGAAAAAGCTGCCAATTCTGCGTTAATTATACCAGTGTGCCAGCAGAGTTCATTCTTTAATGTTAAATGTGTAACAGTTTCCAGAGAGACCAAAACATGCAACCTTTTGGCTCTAAGGCAGGCCGCTCCCAGCAGCATGGTGTCAGACTGGGAGCAGGCCGTCCCTGGTCCACACAAGGGTCCTAAGGCAGGCCGCTCCCAGTGACGCAATGCACCACCAGCATGGTATCATGTTTAGAGCAAGCAAGCCAGGAGAACCACACCATGGTCCTGGGCATACCACTGCACTGGAACAGGGTCCTGAGGTCAGGGTCCTAAGTGCCCACTGAAGGCCTTTAGCAGCCTGGACACCTGATGGGTCTGAGGCCAGAGTTGCGAGTCAGAGAACTCCTGCTGGGATCTTGGGTTGGCCGCACCTGCAATGCACCACTGCACCAGCCCGAGAGCAAGCAGGCCTGGACACCTTGAGGGTCCTAGCAGCCACTCCCACAGTATATCACACCAAGCTAGGCCAGAAGCCTGACGTTGACCTGTGGCATAGTACCCTGCCATTCTGGAAGCAGCAGGCCAGAGGTCTGAAAGGTCCTAGGCAGACCGCACTCATAGCACATCACCAGGTTCTGCCAGGGCACTGTGCTAGGGATCTTGGGCACAGGGAGACCGCTGATGGCCTGTGGAAGGCTGTAGACCACATCCACAGGGTACCACAGCACTGGTCAGGGACCTGATGAATCCTAGATAGGTAGCACTCATGCTGTGCTAATGCTCCAGTCTGGGAGTAGCAGGCCACAGTCCTAGCAGGTTCTAGGCAGTTGTAGCCACAGTGCCCCACACCAGGCCAAGGTCCTGGTGGGGTGGGGTGGAGGTAGGGACAGAGGATGATGACTTCAGTGGTGCCAAGAAGCCCAAGCTTGTTTGTCCAGTTGGTCTAAGATGCGCCAGGATCTCCATTCTCAGGGATCAGAGCCTGGAGGTGTGTATCCTGCCACGACAGCTCACAGCGCATGCTGCCCTTGCACAGGGGAGAGGATCATAACCAGGTGCACACAGATGTGCAGACAGCCTGATCCTGTGAACCAGCTGAAGACCTTGGATGCCACTTCAAACGACAAGCAGAGACCAACGACTTCTCACAGTCCCAAGGACAACACGAGAAACACAACCAATGGCACTGTCTGGATTGTTTTCTTCTAGCTTGAGATGAACCCATCAGATGAGATAGGGAGAGATTTTGGAACCCAGCACATGTAACACATATACCCCAAATTAGCAGGAAGTAGTTATAGAAGATGAGATCAATCTACACCTTTCAGCACCTCTTAGAAATAAGGGTCAAAAATGAGGAGTGGGAAATCAAATGAGCCACAAAGGTAGCTAGCTTAGAGTTATGAGTTGGAAACCATACTTCCCCTGCCCTGTGTAATACCTTCTATTTACCTGTAAACCAAATAGCCCTTTGCTCAGGATGTACTGTGCCTCACTCATATACCGAGAGTACCATATACCCTCAGCACCCACAGTACCCACACTACCATATAACCACTTCCCTTTCCAGGCTCACTACAAGTCAGGCAATTCCCACAGACACACGATTAAAGTTAGAACATTTCTATTCCACTTTCCCCTCCCTGTCCCCTCTAGTCCTGAAATCACATGTGTATGTGATTTCTTCACCTTTGAAATAAATTTTACAAAAAAAGAAAATCGGTTTTAAAGGGAATACTCATAATATTGCCATCACCATTCAGAGTAACAAATCATAACATACACTATTCTAGATAATATCCTAAAAAGATTATATGGACATACATACGTAATCTTCCTAAGAATGTTTTGAAGTAGGTGATAATATTACATTGTACACAGATGAATAAAATGAGATACAAAGCATTTTAAAATTTGGCTAAGGTTACAGGGCTAAAAAAAAAATACTGGGAAAGTTGAGCACGGATGTTCCCTCCCGGATCCGTCTCCTGGTCACAGTCCTCATGCAGGACTCTAGTTCCCTAGCTCTTACCATCCTGGAACTACACAGAAAACATGTTTTATCAACCCAAGTTCTTGTAGGCAACCTTAGATAGAAACGGGCTCAACCAATGCTCCCTGTCCAAACGCTAAGCAAATACAAGCAACCTTTTTTCCTAAGTGAAAACATCAGCTTTTTTTTCCCCCAAAGATGCGAGAGGGAGTCAATTCTTGTGGTCAGCTGGCATTCTGCTTGCTTAGTGATAGGTGGGGCCTCTGTTTACACAAGAACACTGATAATACATGCAGATGTCACTTTCTGATGTTTAACAAAGGGATCCCAAAACTAGCCGTGCCCTCAAACCACAGTGGGAACTGGGGCAAACAATTTTAAAAGTCTAGGAAGATTTACGGTGTGAACTTGTCCTGCATATGGCAGCATTATTACTAAAATTCCTTTTAACCTGTGTATTCAAAAATCCATAACAACTTAGCAAGCAAAATTCTACTTCAAAGCAGCTAGTATGTAAATTAACTTCACATTTCACTTCACTTAAAAATGAAATCCCTCACTAGAATAAATTCATGAAAGCTGCCAGCTTTGAGTAAAAAAAAAATGAAATGTCAAATGGGAGTTCTGCTATTTGTTCATCTTCATGAACCATATTTTCCATTTTAAAAAGAAGTGCTACAAGGCAAAGAATGAGTTCTACCACCTTATTCTTACAGGTCAAAAACTGGTGTAATATTATGAAAATGTACAGACTTTAGAGAATCAGCAGAACTTAACATATTTTAAACACCATTACTCCAAAATCTGCTTAGAAAGACAAACAAGATCTAACTTTTAAAAAGACTTGATTTTAAGCTGTGCTGGGAAAAAGAACCCTGTACATACAGAAGCATAAACACAATTTAACAAGTGTATTTAACAAGATACTAAAACATAATACACATGTGTTAGTAATCATTTTGAAACACTAAAAATATCAGTACTAATCCACCTCCTTCTAACATAAGCTGTTCTTTCAACTACCTCAATTTCCTACTTTCTTTCCAGTATATGACAATGCTCAAAAAAATTTTTAATGAACCAAAAAAACAAAGGGACAAATCATCTCTTTCGGAATGTTGGACAAACATGCATAATGGCTGTGGCATCTCAGGACAGTATATGCAAAACCTCACACAGCTTTGGATCTTAAGAACGAACAAAACTCAAATACATTAGCAACAAAATCAAAGATTTTTCTAATAAGCAGCTTTCAGATTATAAGTTCTGTGAAGAATAGGTATTACCCAAAATAAACGCAAAGGAAGGAAAAATGGCAAGTAATTCATGATTTCCTTTGACAGAATAAAAGTTCAAATCATATTATCTATGTCAATGCTACAAGTTTCCACGCGACTGTCAATGGCCCACTCACTAAGTATCAATGGTAATGGCTGAATTCCAGTACATCACACACACAACATAAAGCCAACCCACCCACCCAAGCCTAGGAGTCTCCCAAAGTTCATGGTAACAGGATTTGAGCTGTAATTAAATTTGATTAGTTTGGTTCAAACCTCAAGTTCAAAAGAATTATCAGCATGAATGGATGAAAAGCCCTTTTACACGGGCATTTTGAAAATATGAAAAGGGCTGACACAGCAAGCATCAAAGACTTTGAAAGCAATTGACCCTTCCCAGAGTAAAGGAGAAATGCTAACAGCTGAAACTCAGATGCTGCGTGCAAAGAAAATAAAGTTCCAGATGTCTCAAAAGCTTAGTGGCTTATTAACAATTAAGTATTATTTTTAACTGAATTTTACCCAAGGATAGCCCAATGTGTGTCATCTACACAATGTGAAAAGAATAAATCCAATTCCAATTATTACAAAAGTGAAACAAATACTTTTGTTTTCTAAAACAACCAGCCTGAGCACCTGAAAGAATTACAAAAAACACCATGACAGTCAAGCCATCACAATGCTCAATAAACAAAAACAGCAACACATTTTAAATCATAAAGTCTCTCTGAAGGAAAGCACACCACACAGAACTTAACATGCCATTATTTGGAGATCTTTTCTTACTCCATACACACTTCGTACTCCCTGAATCATACTGTATTTTCTGTGCATTAAAAAGGAGATAAAGACTTAGTGACAGAGGGATAATGCGTATTTTAGAAGCAATTAAAAAGAATGAGGATTTTGTTTTATAAAAGCTCACTGTATACACTGATTTAAACATAAATGTGACACATATCCATTCACAAACCAGGTATACTACACATTTCTAACACGCATGACTATATATAGTGAAAGTGTATGTGGATGAATATATACATTTGTAGTTGTAAACAGACACACAAAACCAAGGGCCTGTTTTCAACAAAATAAAATCTAGTAGTTTACATGCCCTGAGCTTTGAGACAGCACTTTTGGTTTCTGTATTACAACTTCCCTTCTTACCACACTCTCTCCATGCCTTGGGATATGGGGGAGGGATAGACGACTTCTTGAGATGGAAACATTCTGTGCCGAATGAAGCAGGTGTGAGATATCTCCAAGATGAAAGCAATTCTCCACATAACACCGGCATCCTGTAATGCGCTCCTGACATGTACAATTTTGCTATTCCGCCTTAGAGGTTTAATATAAAGCACCGTGTTAATAATCTTTCCTCTCAGTTGAGTAGTGCTCATTTCTTCTACCATTAAGGAAAAAGTCAACACGATCTAACCTGAAATGCGTAACAAGCCTGAGTGCAGACTGGGGCTTTTGTTCCACTTCAAACGCTCTTCTACCAAACGCTTTTCTTTGGCAGCACAGTGATCCTTAACACAGTTCTTTTTCTCTGTTGTTAATTTCAAATTGGTTTTAGAATACTTCCAACTAATTTCTTAGCAAAAAAGGAAGATCCTCATTGAAAATCATATTTTCCCACTAAAAATATGTTCAAGGTGACGTAAGTATTTCCTTCAGGAATGTCTCATACTTTTTATGTTCATAATTTATGAGAAAAAGGTTGAACACCAAAAAATGAATTTCACCCATTTATATAAAAACATGTAACAGGTCATTTTTCTCCTGCTTTAACTACCAAATGTTTATACAATTTACCTTTTTATTTTGAAACATAACTGGACTTTTTATCACCCAGTCCAATGATTTTCACATTTCCGCATACATCAAGCTCACCCTGAGTATGTAAAACGAAAAATCCAGATCCTACACCCAGAGCTTCTCACCCAGAAAGAAATCTCAAACAGGTCTTATAGCATGATGTTGCATGCTAACATCAGCAGGTAATACAGAACCAATGACCTAGTCGGTAGTCTGTTTTTCTTAATAATTAGAAAAGTTGGTGATGAGGAAACACCCCACTGTATCCTTATTATAAATATTTCTGTATCTTAGAATTAAAAAGAGAAACTAACATAAAGGAAATCTAATCCAGGCAGAAAACAGACCTTAGGAATTATCTAGTCTAAGATTCAGCAAACTTTTCCCATAAAGAGCCACATAATAAATAGTTGGGGTTTCGTGGGTCATACAGTCTGTCACAATTACTCAATTCTGCCCCTGCAGTGTGAAAGCAGACAACAGAAAGTGAAAGAGGCCGGCCTGTGCCAAGAAAGCTTTATTACAAACACAGCCCCAGTCTAGATCTGGTCCACAGGTCGTAGTTCAGCAGACACTTTTTAAAAATAGGAAATAAATAGCTAAGGAGGTTAAATAACAACAGAAAGCACCAGACAAGGGCAGGCGTTTGGTTTAGCAATTAAGGCAGCAAGCAGCATTTCCACACTGGAGTACCTAGATTCAGTCCCTGGCCCAGGCTACTGACATCAGCTGCCTGCTTACTTGGAACCTGGGAGGTAGTGGTGATGGCTCAAGCAGTCAGTCCCAGCCACCAACGTGGGAGACACATGCCGAGTTCCCAGTCCAACAGGGAATTCTGCAAACATGTTGTGCAGTGAACCAGCAGACGGAAGCACGGCATGCATTTGTGTGGATGTCTCTCTGCCTCACTCACTGCCTCCCTAATATCTTTAAAGCACAAGCTAACAAGTGCTGGAATTACTGCTAGGAACTTCAATATCCCGTTATCTAAGGTAGCAAACAAGCTATTTTACAATATTTTGACAAAAAAAAAAGCCAAAAAGCAAAATGCAGTTTAAAACCTCATGTAGTTAGTCAAAGGGAAAAAATAGTTGCACTAAATAAAATAGTATCTTAGTTCTAAAATTAATATTAGACATTATTCCTTACACATTACTTCCAAACAGGAGACTGCACAACTGAAAATTACTACTGGGGCACATGTCACACAGCCTTTTTGGACTCCACATTAGGGGTAGCACGGTCTACACCCACTGAGCCTTCTGATCAGCAAGTGTAGAAAACGGCCATGAGTGAATTCTCAGTTCTTACCCTTTTGGGTTTTTACCTTTCTCATTCCCTCTGTCATTAATTAGATGCTATTCCTTCAAAAAAAATTGTCCGAACACTAAAATTTTCCCATTGAATTGCCAGAAGAGGTGGTAAATTATGAGACCTCAGTTAAAAACAATGTTTCTGTGCAGTCTAAGTTTGATATTATTTACAGCTGCTAGAGAACAGTAAGCTAGGAAACTAATGCCAAGAGGTTTACCTTTGCCACAAAATCATCTAAATGCATATAATTACATGGGTACACAGATACACATGTAAGCAATTGTACTTGTGTATGTAACCATGTTAAACATGTAAAACGCATACTTTGTTTTCAGAATTCTGTAAAGCTCGGACTTTAACACTGACACTTAAAGAAGTCAGTAAACCTTAGCAACTAATAAAGGAAGCTCTTATGACAATTTTATACTTGTTTAATTTTTAAAAAGAAATAATCATACATACTAAAAAGAACTTTATGCATCAAACGCAACTCAAAGCTTTTTTCTGTAATAGCTAGTTCAAATTGCACATATCTAATTCAGGATAAGAATGATCTGACCTAAATCTGAGACAAAGTTTTGAACACGTTTGATGTATCTTGAACTATGCAGGAAAAAGCATCTGTTATTTACAGATCAAAGCAACAAAGGGTACCCTAAAACAATGAGAGTGAAAAATGCTCAAATCTAATTTCATCCTTGTCCATATGCTCCTTTGAACTAACAATTCAGAGAATTGATCAGTATGTTGAGCTAATTAGCATGCTTAATGCTTGCCAAGCTTGATGGCTCCAATACTTCAAGAAAAAGAACATAAAAACCTCAAAAAGCACACAAAGAAAAGTGAGAAAATGCAAAAGCCAGTTCAAGTTGACAAAATCACCTACACTGAAAAATGCCTCAAAAAAAAAATCCAAAAACATCAGATGACACCTGCTTAATACACTATTAGCCATGAAACAGGCTGGGCATTGATTATTTGGGGTTTTTATTTGTGTGACAGCAATTCAACATCTTTTAATGCAGTTGTTCTTTGTGGGATTTAGCATATATCTAACATTATTTTAACATAAGGAATTGCAAAGCAATTTTGATAAGAAGCTGACACTTCAATTGCAATAAAGTAAATCAGTTCAAGAACTTTAATGCGAAATCCCACCTTTGTGAGCTACCTACACATGCGATTTTAGTGGCCAGGTTTTCTGCAAAAATTTACCTAACAATTATTGTGGTAATAGACAAAAAACTTCAAGTAAACACAATGCTAAGCATTAAACAGCATTAGCTAGTATCTCCAAAATGTTCCTAACAGTTAACTTACAGCAATCAGTGAAAAACTCAGAGTAAATATCATTACTAAGTACTACTAAATATTAGCCAGCATCTCCAAGATTGTTATTAGAACAGTTTTAGAAGCTGTTCTGATAGTCTTTAAGACCACTCGTTCCCGTGTTTTAAAATGAGAACATTACACAAAACCTTCCAAAAAGATTCCACATTGGTCTGCAATTCTGTCTTCTCTAACTTGACCCAACAGTTAGGCATTTTTAAAAGAGAAAAGAATGAATCAGCCAACGTCCCAACTCCAAAGGGCACGTGTGATTCCAGACAGCAAGTCCAAAGTCAAGGTTTTAGTACCACTTAAAGTAGAGATAAAAGATACTCTTTCTAGGCAAGAAAGCATTTTTTTTCCAAGATGTTTCCCAATATTGACAAATTAATTCCATTAAACTCCCATCCCTTTTTAAAGTTTTGTAAAATGACTGCCCAAAATTCAGCTCACTCAGAGGTAGGACTTACTCTCTTACTCCTCGATTCTACATTTACCAGCACTTAGAGTATTCCATCACTAATGAACAGTAAATCAAATGCACACTCAAACAACTGAAGGGATCTGCATGAAGCTGAACCCCTTCTGCTCCCTCCTCACACTGCTAACTATTGTCTTGATTCCCACCCTCATTCTCCTAGTGCTCTCAGATGAACAAAAATCACCGGGTCTCAGGGTATTGCTCTCATAACCACAGCACATTTCAACCTCCAGAGTACAAAGCAATAGTCTATATTCTGTGTTAGACATTATATCATACCAACAGTGATTAGCATAGGAGTTAAGACACCTATATTCCACTAAGGACTGCCTAGTGTCATAGGTTGGGTTCAGTTCTCAGCTCTGGCTCCTGACTCCAGCTTCCTGCCAATGCGGATTGTTGGAAGTAGCAGCGATGGTTCAAGGAACTGGGTTCTTGCCATCCAAAGGGAGACCTGGATTCTGGTTTCTGGCACTGACAATGGCTCAACTAGTTACTAGCTGCTGAAGTCACTTGCAGAGTGAAGCCGCTTGGTCTCTGATCTCTCCCTTTCTCTGTGTCATCTCTTTATCAATCGGTTCCACAGATAACACAATTTAAACAGCATCATGACTGCACAGTTTCCTTCCTAGGAAGGCAGTGTGAGATAAGAACAAAACAATCTGGGTTCTACATTTGTCTTCAGTATAAAGCAACTGATCTTATTAAGTCAGTTTGTGTTTTGTATTTTATAGGATATTGTTTAGAAAATAAGAACAAACAAAAATTCTGCATGTTTAGGTAAAACATACCATCTTCAAGTCGGTGAATGTCAAGAATATTCATACTATATGACAAAGTAATAGCAATAATGAAAAAATTAACAGGCAATCTACACAAGGGAATAACACTATATACTCTTGATCCAAGTTAGATGAACTGAGCTTCTGGTTCACTCATCTGTATATATTAACCATGTAAACACGAAAAATAAAGACACTCTTGGAAGATTGGAAGGAAAAAGACAAGACACCATCTTTTGCAGATGTTTTTAGTTATTTCTTCCTATCAACCTAAAAAACAACAAAGACATGTTTCATGAGCTTTGGGATGTTTGTAGTAGTTCATGCTGTCAGTTAAAAAGAGAAATGTCTTAATGATGTAAATTTTTGCTGATGGTATGTTGGAGCTTTTAATTGATCGGGATGATACTCTGCTGGCTCTGTCTTCAGGCCAGAGAGGGTATACCTAAGAAGCCGTTGAACTTGACTGGACAATAAGATGCTGGACTCTATGTTTGGTATATGCTTGCAATGGGGGAATCTCAACTGAACTTGAACTGTGGTTATGCAACAAGGTGGAGGAATCCACCATGGTGGGAGGGTTTGGGGAGGGGTGGGGAGAATCCAAGTACCTATGAAACTGTGTCACATAATACAATGTAATTAATGAATAAAAAAATAAATTAATTAATTTTAAAAAAGAGAGAAATGTCTTAGAAAGTCAAATCGTCATCTTTGGAGACTGTTGTTTTCAAAAACAAGAAAACAAATACCTTACTATGTAAAGCAAAGCAGTCCCTGCATAACACACAGCAAATAACTAATACCTAATTGTTTCAGATACATATCCACACAAATCTGGCCAACTGACTATATAAAGATGCAAAATCTTATCAACACAGAAAAGACAGTCCTTTCAGCAATGCTATGGCAATAACTGGACACCCATATGAAAAAACACAACAAAAACAGCCTAACCTCATCCCTTAAACATCCATTCAAAGTGGATTATACACATAAATGAAAAACATAAAACTATTAAACATACAGAAGAAAACAACAGAAACCAGGCAGGCAGAGTCAGGTAGAGTTCTTAGAAATAAACTAAAAAGTACGATTCATTAAAGAAAAAACTGAATCAACTTTTTTTTTTGGGGGGGGAGCCACAGAGTTTGTGTCCCTGGTATGCTAGAAACTCTTCAGAATGCGGAAGAATTTCAGAGAGCGGAAGATCAAGCACCTGACAAAGAAGTCTGCTCAAGACACTCTGAAAGCAAGCTTATCTACAGAAGCTGTTCGCACTATCACAAGGAATAGAGGCAGATGAACTCATCTGAGATTTGAATGCTAGCATGGAAAGAAAAGCTGGCAACTTTGACGCACTAGCAGAACTCAAACTGGTGCATGTCAGCCTCAATGGTGTCAAGTCTGAAAGGCTGAGGGCGTTTCAGCTTTGTGGATAGACTGCCACTGGCACCTCTGCTAAGCTTAACAAGGCTTCAAATAACATACGGAGCACTGTGAAATCACACAATGCACTGGGGTAACCAAATGTGAATTTAGTAATTGAATTAATTTATAGATTAGTGATGTGGCAAAATCAATGAGAAGCAGAATGCCGTGACAAGAGAAGAATCATTCATTATGTCTTGGTAAGTTGGCAGAATCTACATGAAAGATCTAATCCACGAGATTTAAACTGCTGGAAAATGCTTGAAACATACAAATAGCTTCCAAAAGCTCTTCCAAATGTTCTTCTCTGCAAGGTGAAATGAATGAAGAAAAAGGCCACCCATTTTGAACAAAATTGAGATATTCCCAAAGGTAAGCTTGTTAGAAGGATAAATTCAGGCATCTTCCACAGTGTTTCAGTAACTGGATCAATCAACCTTGTGTTTACAGTGATTTTTCTCAGATTGAAAAAAATGTCTATTCAACCAAAATACAACTTTCAGTTTGCTAATAATACTGTTCGGAGAATTAAATAACAAAATAAAAGTTATCAAAAAACAAACAAACAAAAACAACCTGTACAGAATGTGACACAGACCAGCATCTCAAATACATTAACCACATTCAAAAGTCTACAGTAAGAAAACAAAACAACTTCAAAATGAGCGTGGCTAGGCTTTTGGTCTAGCAGTTAAGATAACCATTTTTAAATACATGCATCCCATATTAGAGGACCTGGGTTCAAGTGCCAGCTCTGCTCCAAATTCCAGCTTCTTGCCCATGCACATGCTAGGAGGGAGCAGGCAATGGCTAAGATGGCCGGGTCACTATCGCCCACGGGCTGAAGCCATTTCAGTTCCTTGCTTCTGGCTTCGGCCTGGCCAGCCTTAGCTGCTGCAGAGATCTGGGAAGCAAATCTGACAATATCTTTCTCAATCAGTTAATCAATCTCTCTGTCTCTCTCTCACACACAAGCAAAACTAATGTTAAAAAATGACTTTAACAGATACTTCACCAAAAAAAGAAAACGCACACACACACAATGCATACAGAGATGGAAAACAAGTGTATGAAGAGACCTTTAACATCATTTGTCACTAGAGAGATGGAATTAAAACCACTAGAGGACACCATTCCACATCTGTAAGAATGGTGAGAATGGCCACAAAAGCCTACCACTGCCCAGGGCTGAGAAGGGTGCCAAACACAGGCGGGAGAGCAAAGTGTTCAGCTAGAATAGCAAAAGCTTGGCAGTTTCATATAAACAGAGACAGACAGAGACCAAACAATCCCATTCCTGAGTATCTTCCCTGGAGAAATTAAAACCTATGTATACATAAGAACCCATTTATGACTATTTATGACAATTCTCTTCACAAAGATGGAGAAGTAGAGAGAATTCTAATGTCCTTTAATATAAACAAACACCTATTTTTTCTGTTCCACTGTACATGCAAACAGAAGACGTGCCAGCAATCAAAAGGAGCCAACCACTGATATACAGAATGATAGTGATCAATTTCCAAGGCCTTACATGAAAACAAACAAGTGTTCCAAAAGGTTGTGTCTTACATGATGACAAAGCAAACACCACAGGGATACAGAACAGATCCCCAGTTACCACATGGTAGAAGCAAGAAAATGGATGTGGCAACAAAAGGAGACCTCTGAAGGTGAATGAAAGTGGAGCGGAGGCTTGCAGATCTAGGGACAGAACCAGGAGATGGGGCATGCTCATTTGCATACGGGTTCTCTCTCATGTATGCAGGCTGTCTTCAACATGAAATTTCACAGTTGAAACAAATAATTTAAATATTCATATAAAATAAAAATTTACACCTCTGCACACCAAAAAAAAGTCTTAGACAATTTGAAAAATAAACATCTAAATGTTGTTCTTGCCTGATATAATAGATGGAAATAGGAAATAAATAATGTGTATCACTTTAAAAAAATATATGCCCAGGGCCCACCACAATGGCTCAATTGGCTAATTCTCACCTTACAAGTGCCATGATCCCACATACATGCCAGTTCATTTCCCAGCCACTCTACTTCCCATCGAGCTCCCTGTCTGAGACTTGGGAAAGCAGTGCAGGATGACCCCAAAGCCTTCGGACTCTACACTCACGTGGGAGCACCCGGAAGAAGCTCCTGGCTCCTGGCTTTAGTTCAGCTTAGTTTTGGCTGGTGTGGCCATTTGGGGAGTGAACTAGCAAAGGAAAGATCTTTCTCTCTGTCTCTCCTCTCTGTAAATCTGCCTTTCCAATAAAAACAAATAAATCCTTCCTATCTATCTATCTATCTATCTATCTATCTCCCCAATAAGAAAGTTTAAATGCAGTAATAACCCAAGCCTGAATCTTGGTCTCTAAAGAATGCTTCCTACCAGAAGGATTCTAAGGCTCCCTCAGAAGATGGCTGCTGGGCAGGAGCAGCAGCACAAGCTAAAAAGGAGACACTTCAATATGCTAATAAGCTGATCCTCAAAGATTAAAGGGGCCATGTCATGACAGCAGAGAAGTTGGGGTGCTGTTTGAGGAAGGGACACTGTTAAGACACCTGCATCCCATACTGGATGCGTTGATTTCCTTTGCTGCTCCACTTCTGACCCCTGCTGGCGTACCCTGGAAGGCAACAGGATGACACCAGTGCTTGCGTCCCTGCAACCCACATGGCAGATCTGGATGGAGCTGTGGGTTTCTGGCTTTGGCCTGGGCCAGCTCCAGCTGCTCACAGACATGGAGGGTAAAGTCGCAGATTACGATCATTTTCTATATCTCTGCCTTCCAAATACAGAAAAAAACATTAAAAATGAAGACAAGACAAGCCAGGAGAGGCTCCCACTGGTCAAATTTGGTAAAGTTTAAGCTTCAAAAAGACTAATAGTGAGAGACAACAATTATTTAACAAAAAAGAATAATATCACTGGATGATGGTTGCACTTGCCCGTGACTATACTCCAACTCTCCTTCCCGAACATCACTTTACACAGGTGATTTGTATCATTCATAATTACAATCTACAAAATCAGAAAGCAACAGGGATACTAAAAAAAAATTAGGGAGTGGCAAAGAAAGCTCTTCTTTACTGAAAAATTTCGGCTAATAAATTCACACAGCATTAGGAAAATCACCATTATGCAACCACCAATGTAATACACGCCTCAGGCAGTATCTACAGATGCGAATACTATTAGGTTAAAGATGACTGGAGAAGAGGCTATCGCTTCTCGGCCTTTTGGCTAAGATCAAGTGTGGAGAAGGGGCTAACTAGTAAGTCTCAAACTAGTACTCCATAGATTACTTATTAAATAAGAACTTTTGGTATATAAAAAACTAGAGAATATCAACTTAAATGATTAATCTCAGCCTCACCACATACAGGATATTATGTGCCTTCTGATACAACAAAATATGAAATATCAGGCCCGGCGCAGTATCCTGGAGATTAAAGTCCTTGCCTTGCATGAGCCAGGATCCCATAAGGGCACTGGTTCTAATTCTGGCAACCCCACTTCCCATCCAGCTCACTGCCTGCTGCCTGTGAAAGTAGTCGAAGACGGCCCAAAGCCCTGGGACCCTGCAACCACAAGGGAGACCTAGAGGAAGCTCGAAGCTCCTGGCTTCTGATCAGCGCAGCTCTAGCTGTTGTGGCCACTTGGGGAGTGAAGCAGCAGATGGAAGATCTTCCTGTCTCTCCTCCTCTCTGTATATCTGACTTCCCAATAAAAATAAATAAATCTTAAAAGAAATGTATTATTCATTTGAAAAATATGAAAATATCATAAAAACATGTTAGAATGTTTACAATGAATGTGGAATCTGTTAAAAAAAAAAAAAAACCTAATTGCAATGTAATCTGACAAGCCAGATAAAGGCTGAAATCCGAACAACCAAACATATGATCCTTGACTTACTCTAAGGGAGGAAAAATATTACAAGCTTTTATTATTAGAATACAAAAAACTGACCGTATATTAGATAATATTAATATGGTACAGTTAAGCTTCTTGGGCATGATAATGGTATTTACGACTGAGAAGTATGACTTCATTCTTGTAAGACAGACACTGAAAGTTTAATAAGTAATTTTTTTTATGTTTCCTACTAAAAATACTTAAAGAGCAATGGCAGAGAAAGGAAGATAAAGAGGAAGCAAAAGGTTAATTGGTGAATGTCGAGGAAAGACATGTTTTAACTTCCTGCAAACTGTAATTTTTCAAAATACACATCTGAAGAGGGAGAAGACAAGATTTTGGTGCAATTCACTTTATTTTTTTTTAAAGATTTATTTTTACTTTTATTGGAAAGGCGGATATACAGAGAGGAGAGACAGAGAGGAAGATCTTCCGTCCAGCATATGACAGGAGCTGAATAAATTCATTCAATTTCTTCCTTAAAATGCAGAAAAATTACACATTGAAAACTTACCATTCACCAAAGGCCAGAGCCTTTAGTTGGTGTTTGCACCCAATCAAAGCTAGTCCAATGTGAAATTGATGAGATGGATACCAAGTACTGCAACACTTTATTCAAATTCATACTAAATAAGGATGATGAAAATACTTTGGTAACCAACTGGATGAATCAAAGGATAAATCATCCTTGATTCAACTTCTACCTCTTTCGGAATCAGTATGAGATACATCTTCGTCTCCTCTCTAAAAAGATGGTACTGTATCTTCAACTTAGTTGATGCCATAGTCAATTTGACCTATGAAGCACAATAAATTTCATATCAATCTGGCCATCATTCTGTTACCCTTACGGAAGTATGAAGTAATCGCAGACAAACAGGAAGGACTGTGGATCAAGGTATGGTTAAACTGTATTAGAAAACTAGGTAATCCACTTATAGGACTCCTACAGACCAATGTAACCACTCATTTCCCAAACATAATTAGTACACACACAAAACTGATGAGATCAAAATGCTCTTCTAAGAGCATTAACATAATTCGTACTTTTAAAAAAAAGTCAACGAAACAGACTTGAAGCCAAAGCAGCATCATTAATGGCTATCATCAGGCATGTGTATGATGAGATTTGTAAACTGTTCTGAGCACTTAAGATAATTATCTGATCATTTCCCCAGAAAAAAAAAAAAGGATATAAAACCTTTCAAACAAATGAGCTATTTTTTTGCACCTGTTATGCCTTAAAGCATTTCTGCTCAGCGAGAACACAGGCAGAAGTGTGAGCTCTTCAGAGGCAAATTTGTAGCTGGAACCTAGTCTGGCTGCAAAGTCACAATCTGCCCCATTCATGATCCGTTCTGCAACCTTCAGCAAACAGCAAATCCAACCCAAGAAAGCAATGCAGAGAAGTCCAGACACAATAAATGAACACACCAGATAAAAAAGGAATTCTGAAGGCAATATTGGGGGTTTGAAGTACATAGAGTGGGTCAACAGGTTCTAACTTAAAATTGGATAGGAGAAATAAGTTCTGCTGTGCTACTGAACACCAGAGGGACTATTGGTGGTAATAATGCACCAAATATTTCAAAAAGGCCAGAAGAAAGGATATTAAAAGCTTCTATCAAAAAGAAACCAAATGTTTGAATATATGTTTACTTTGATTTGAACATTACACATTGGACAAATGTACTGAAGTACCAGAGTACCCCACACACACACATAAAATTCTTATGTGTCTACCTAATAAAGTACAGCTTAAAAAGGCCTTTCTAGGAAGTGAGATCTGCAAAATAAGTAGATCAAAACAGCAAAAAGTAAGCAATAGATCCATCATATGAAGAAAAACAAGGTGTTGAAAGGTGAAGGATAAGAAACAAACATGCAAATAAACAATTAAGTAGCTGTAACTGCAGAGGCATCAATCAACTGAGATGCTAGAAAGGAGCTGGGTCAAGGAAAGGTACAACTGGATCTGCATCACTTCTTCTACCCCAAAACTCAAAGGACTGCATGCCTCTAAAGTTGACAACTGAAAGAAGAGAGGCTTAAGGAGGTTAGTCAGAGGTATGGATATCATCATCAAAGTCAAAGGAGCCGAGCAGAAAAGGAAGCCTGCTGGGAAGCAGGACCGCAAGCTTTATTCAACACTAAGTGCTGCTATGTGTTTTGATTCGTTTTCAGTTGCACATATCAGGGATTAAAAACATCAACTTCAAATTTAAGGAGTCATTATTTTAGATCATCTTTAAAAGTACACTGAAAATTTCACACGATGCCTAAATCTAGCATTCTCTTTCTCGCTTAGTATTTGAAACAATTTGGGCTTTCATGAAAGTTGGTAAAATATATACAGTGTTCATGTGTAGCCTGCTTCTGGCCTTCCTAATGTTAACAACCTGAGCAGAGTATGATAATCACAGCTGGCTCCCAAAATGGCTGCAACAATAGTAATGGTTAAATCATACCTCTTACGTGGATTTGACCTGTTTTCTCCCTAAGATGTGCTTCCTATCTTCAGATCCATTCTGAATGACATACTGCATGATTCACCAAGTCTCCTTAATCTGTACAATGTTCGTTATCTGGCCAATTTTGTACACTGGGTCATATTTCTGCTTGTCTTATGTTTCCTCATGATCACACTGACCCTTTGCAAAACTTCACAAGAAGGCTATTAAGTGGTACTGTGTCCTCCTGGTGTATCACATGGGGGGGGAGCTGATGTCAGTGTTGTCTTATTACTAGTGATGCTGACCTCAATAACTTGGAAAAAGTAGTCTGCCATTTTTTTCCACCGTGAAATGACTATTCTTCCATTTGTAATGGATAAATAAGTTGGAGGAAATATTTTAAGACAGTAACAGCCATATTTTAACATAACTGACAAAAACTATAAGATATACAATGTGATGATCTGACACAGAACACCTTACGTAACAATTATTACAATCGAATTAAAACCTTCCTCAGCACTCTCACCGGATCTCAGACACCTGGAACATGAAACCGTGTAGCTCGGCTTCTTTGATCTTTCTGCATGCCACATGTGAGATCATGCGGCATTTGTCTTTCTATTATGACATTCATTTCTGACAAATTAAACATACTTACAGTTCTTATCATTCAGAGGTACACAATGAAATATTTCTGGATGAAGTAAGATGCTTGTACTTGTTTTGAAATAATAAAGAAGTGTGGGAAGTAAGTTTAGCTACAGAAGGACTACGCTGGTCAAATTCTGGCAACTACTGCGTGAGCAATGGGACTGCAGAGCTTCATTGCACTAACTTACTGCTGGGTGTTTCCATTTTTCCATGTAAGAGTTTTTAGAAATTAGAGCCCTAATAAACAAATGTAATTCTACACCATAAGATGAAATAAAAGTTCATTTATATACTTTGGTTCTAAAAACATTGCTTACTATGTCTGGGTTTTCACTTTCCTATTTGAGTCCTTTTGAATGTGCCAGACAACTCAAGAGCTTCCAGCTTCGTGCATATTAAAGCTCCTTTGCTGATGTCTAAAACACAGGCACTGTGCACCCTCTAGCGTGCTATTTCATAAAAACGTTTTGCACCAACCAGCTCTAATCAAAAGCAGAGTATTTTCAAATGGGAAAAACAAATTTCTTTCTCTTTACCAGTCCCTGCTTCTTTGCTAGATCAGTAAATTAATTCTAATCACAAAGCTGTCTACAAAACCTATTTTTATGCCCAAGATTAACAACTGTTTCCCATATGCTACACTGCTTCTTGGAACACATAGTGAAGCCCTTGGAGGTAGAGCAAATGGAAGGTTTTTAAAATCGGTAAGAATATTGTTAAGTAGCCTTGCTAATGACTGGGTGAAGGACGCTGCTGATACACTCTAAAAGCCAGACTCAGAAGCTTCTCAGAAATCGTGCTCTACTTCCAGCTCAGGGGATTTGGTCCAAGTCTTTGAAATATGCCATCCTTTACTTTCCCAGGACTTTTTGGAACATGTTTAGAGAGCAAAAATCATTGAATTTATCTATAAGACACGAACAGGAAGGGAACAATAATAAGGAATACAGTATCTGGAATTATGCAGGTTCAACCCCAAATTCCATTCCTGTCATTTCCTAGCTGTGTAACAAATTGAGCATCCCTTATCCAAACTGTTTGGAACAAGAATTTTCCAGAGCTCAGATTTTTCACTTTGAATATTTTCATAGAAATGCCAACGTTTTATCTCAGGGATGTAACTTCCACCTCAACATGATATTCATTTACATTTAAGACACACCTGATAGACACAGCCTGAAGGCAATTCCGAGCAACATTGCCAGTGCACCTGCATTCCCACCATCTCCATCATGCGATGACAGGTATGGAATTTTCTGCTGTGGCATCAGAATCCCACTCAAGAAGACTCAGACTCCACAGCATTCCATATTGCAGATTTCTGGATCAGGGATGCTCAATGTATATTCAATTTTCTAAGCCTTGGCTTGCTGTCTTCAAAAACAAACATTCGTATATTAGACTTTAAAGATCAGAAAAGCACGTGTAAAATACATAATTAATTAGTATTAATATTAGTATCATGCAAACTATAACTGCTTTTATTACAGATCATATAATAGGTATTTTGTGGCCCAGTAGCCAAAATCACTTATAAACACATTAAACCATTTGGAATAAATGACTCCTTTCACCTCTTATTTTGGAATTATGCATAAAAATCCTAGATTTGATTTCATAACTTTTTTAATATAGAGATTATCTTAGTGTTCCTTATATGAAGGTGTTAGTTCAGACAATAAGACAGTAAACAGTATAAGAATCTCAAGAATTTTTTTCTCTTCATTAGTTAGTACATCATTCACACTAAGCCACTGTCAGAGAGAGAAGCCAAAAGAAATAATAACTTTAAAGCTTTTGTGTACACACTCCAATAGCAACGACTTGTTAAAAGGCTTTCAAAGTCACCTGGTCTCACACACACACACACACACAAAAAAAAATCAGCTAAAAAGTTTCTCAACATACTCTTAAGTAATTACAATTCATGCTAACAGCAAAAATGCACAAGATATATAGAGCAAGCAGCACGTTTCTACAGAAGCAAGAACTTCTCATTACTCAGTTCCAAATTCCCTACTGTTGGACCAATTCACTTGCTTTAGAAAGACCAGCATTCCTGTCATCTTCCTCTATGATGTGCTTCCCACTTGGCCTGCTCTTTTAATCAAACTTGCTGGAGACCCAACATCAGTGTCTTCAAAGATAGCCTATTTGGCTGCTTTAAGATTTATTTATTTTCTTGAGCGAGTTACAGAGAGAGGGACAGATCTTCCATTGGCTGGTTCAACTTCCCCAAATGGCAGCAGTGGTCAGAACTGGGCCAATTGGAAGCTGTGAGCCAGGGGCTTTTTCTGGGTCTCCCATGGGCGTGCAGGGCACCAAGGCTATCCTCTGCTGCTTTAGGCCATCAGCAGAGAGCTAGATCAGAAGTGACAAAATCCAGCGATACCCTATTTGTGAAGACAACAGAATGCTACGAGTTCTTCAGCATGTAGCCCTATTTTCAGCTTCGTAAGATCTGCAGCACTATTCGAACTAACCTACAAGGGCCAATGTGGTGGCTTAGGACATTAATCCTCTCCCTGTGGCACCAGCATCCTTCACCGGCACGGGTTCATGTTCTGACTGCTCCACTTTCAATCCACTTATGGCCTGGGAAAGCAGCAGAGGATGGCTCCAACCCTTAGGCCCTGTACCCATATGGGAGACCCCCCGAGAAGCTCCTGGTTTCTGATCAGCTCAGCTCCAGCCACTGTAGCCATATGAGGAGTGAAGCAGTCAACCGAAGACTTATCTCTCCTCCATGTAAGTCTGCCTTTCAAACAAAGTATATCTCTAAAACACCAGCCTACCACTGTGGGGACCTGGTGGAGGACGCTGGCTGCTGCTCTCCCAGCAACGCCTCCAGTTCTGAGTCACACAGTGTTCAGCAGACACAACTTGTAAGTATCTGACAAAGCATATTCTTCACAAACAGGTTGTCTACTATTCTCATACAGTATTCTGAAAAACTCTTTGCATATATAAAATATAAACATGGTCAATCTTAACTGGCGAAGCAAGCTTTTTAAAAGGGGCTACATGTAGAATGTATAAGAATATCAGAAAACAAAAGACAGAAAATCTAACCTAATTGTAAATACAAAAATTATTGTGCAGAAAATCATTCATTTGCTTGGCAATTAAGAACTCCATAATTCTGGCTGAAGCCATATGGCCCTGGAGCACCTAAGCAATGAGAACTAGTCCACTTCTGAGGGCAAGTGGATGCTCTCCTCATTAAACAGCTTTCGTGTGCTACATTTCAGATGCTCCTCCTCAAGGTCTGAGATTATGTAATGCTTGCATTTCTAAAAGCAGGGAGCAAGGCAGGCAGGAGCACCTGCCCTCAGGGTGGATACGTTTTGAGAGAGAAGGGTCAGAAACGTATAAGCTAGAAACGAATGTAGAACAGTGCATTCGAGGGTAGAGGTGAGTGACGGGCCGGCTAGGTCTTTTTAAGTTGGATGGTCCAGGACATGGGCTCCTCAGAAAAGGAACGTGACAAGGGTGAAGCAGGTGATCACAGAACATGCACCGGGAAGCCACTGTTTTTCACAGGCATTTCCATGGAAGGCAATTCTTTCCAGGAGCTTATATTTTCTACTTAACTTGTTAATGTTACATAGACTCTTTATTGCTATAAATTTTTTTTCCCAAAATCCTGGCACTAATGGCAATCCTAAAAGATGGAAGATTAGTATGTGGACTATTCATTTTCTCTCTAGGAAACTTTATCTGCATATTAATTGTGAACCATGCAATTCACAGCATTGGTTAAGAAGACGGGCTCTGTGTTCTGGGCTCTCCCACCGGCTGGATGTGAGACTTTTCGCTAGACAATCTTACTCTGCCTTCCTCTCTGTAAAAATGCTATGGGTTACTGGAAGGATTAACTGAAAAAATGTATGCAAAAAACTTAGTACAGTGCATGGAACTCAGTAAACCTAAGTAATCATTTCCATTTAAAATATAATTCACGTATTTTAAGCAAACTGCTTATACATAAATACGTCAATAGAGGTATTTAAGATCGTAACTTTAAAACAAAAGTAACACATCCACATCAATACCTTCAGGTAAACTGGCATCTTCAAAATTCTAATTCCAAAAGAATACACTGCCGCCAAATAGGACAAAGGTCACAAAGAAAAGTAAGAACTAATACTCCCATTTACAAAGCAGAATGAAACGTCCAAAAAAACCTGTGCGGGCAGACAAGATGATAGGGGAGTTAACAAGACAACAGTCGAGGGTGGGCTGATGCTGGAGACACACAGGCAACGGCAGCCTGCACAAGAACAGAATTCAGCTGGAAGAAAATGAAGAGAAAAAGCCCAGCAGACACTGCAGGGTGACTTAGCATCAGCTGCTCCAAACTCCTCTTTGTCTGTCTGTCTGTCTCTCTCTCTCTCTCTCTCCACTGAAAGGCTGACAACTCACTTCCCCGGTCCCCACGCAGCTGGCTGGTATGGCCTCCTCCGCTGCTTTATTCTGGAAATGGGACCATGATGCCTACAACTACAGCAGCCGTTTTGTCAACTGAGCCAATTAACCCGTATAATCAGGTTAGTCAAATACAGTACATTTAAACAGTACACTAGCCAGAGACAGGACATCATCAGATTTCTTTTTATTTAAAAACAAAACAAAACAAAAACCTTATTTGGTCAAACTGCTATAGTTCTATTTTCTGTTCTATGCAGCCTAAACGTGATCCATCCTAGCCCGCAAAGAGGAAGGGGGGATATTTCAGATGGAACGGAAAACACAAAGGAACAAACACAGGGCTCTGTGAACGCTACAGACGACAACTGTAACGTTTAACATGAGAAATCCAAAGATTTTACACTTGTACCCAACAGATTCCCTGGATTATTGTGTTTACATGCACGTAAACCCGCACAAGACACACCAGAGTAACCGGAGATCAGAAGCACTAGCACAGCGTCCTCCTAAGGCGGCTGCAATCCACCCAAAGAGCGAGAAAAGGAAGTAACAGCTGGTTTCACGTAAACAAAACATCAGAAAAGGCGCAGGGAGGGACTCAAGCCATTCTTCCATATAAAAATAATTTCTCTGATTTGTCCCTCCGAATAATATGTTTACTTAAGAAATGATGAAAAACTGTAGGCTCAAATCTGTATTTGAAGAATGCTAATTTGAGGTTCTAAAATGATGAACTGATGAAATATCACTCATCCTTCACAGAACACCTCTGCAAATAACGTTTTCATAATGTAAATGCAATTAAGTGTAAATCTCTGTGATTAAAGGGGAAATGTCATTTTCATTTGTTTAATGTTCCCACTAATAACAATGTCTCATTACATTTACTGAGAGCCTCAAAATAAAACAATGGACCAATTCCAAGAGCAAACAAGGAGTTTTTCCTTTTTCCCATGAAGCCAACATTATGGAATTTTAACAGATGTTCTATTTGGTCATAGTTAATAAAATGAATTATGTAGGATTAAAATAGGGTTCAATATGTTTGCATGGGATTTTTACTGAAAAACAACTTCACATTTAAAGTTTGGAAAGATTTCTCATCACTTTTTTCTTTTTTGGACAAAAATGGCCAAGATGTAGAACTGAAGTGCGTAACTTCAAGTTACTACTTTGCTTAGGAAACCAGACCCATACAAACTTTTTTTCATGATTTAAGATAGGAACTTCAGAAAATTACTGACTTTTTGGTATTCATCACCTATCAAATGCAGAGATCGCAGTAGCTGAATAGGCTGGGAGACCGACTCACCGCCCTGAAGAGCAGCGTCTCTGCCACGTGGAAACGACCACGGTGTCCGGCAGTCATTGCACAAGAAATCACCCAGAGATAAAAGAACGAAGGTATTATGCTAACACTCGTGCGAGCCACAGACCTAAAACTTCGATGGACTGTTTAAGAACTGTGTTATTTTGGAAAACATGTATAATCAAAATCAAAGAAATAGGCAATTCAAGAAATCATGCACACTGATACAAAGAGAAAAGAAGTATAAATCAGATGACACTTTAAAAACTGCGTTTTTACTATCATGAAAGCAGGAATCAGAAAACAGACTCTAGGAGAAACAAAAGGTGTAGTTACAATTGCTTCAGAAAGTTTTTCAATGGAAAACATTCAAGTGTTGCAATCCCAGAAAGAAAAATTCCCTCAAAATGGTTAATATTGTTTTCAGAATAAATTCCAGTGAATTATCAATTTGATCTACAAAAGAAGAATCTCCACATTTTACTAACCCACTTCCACTGACAATTCTGATTAGCCTGGTTATTAGAGCCACTTTGCATTATAATGTCAATCTGCTCTTTTTCCATCGGCAGCAGCCACTGTATAAAACGCGCAATTTGCTGCCAGTGCAGCAGCTCTTCTCCATAAACATGTGGATGAAACACTCTCCAAAGTGTACCCAAGGACCCCGGGGAGTGACGGTGAGACCTCTCACTCCCTCACAGCCATCAGCAGTCCTCACCAACCAGTGTTCACCTGTTCTACACTGACACATCAAGGTTGCAACAACCCCTCTAAAGAACCCAACAAGTTAGAAACAGGCTCAATTTCTGACTCTGCTGGCAGGCTGCACTGCTCTGAGACCTGCCTCACGGGACTACTTCAAGGGGCACTACAGTCTCAGCCAAGTTCCTCGCTCAGGGGGCAACCTGGGCTGGGAAAGATTTAAAAACTTGTCAACAGCAGTAGCTGGGAATGGGCAGTTAGGTATGCTTTAGGGTTCAAGACTCTTCCAGTTATCAAGAATACTCAAAACCTTAACTAATACTTTTTGAGCATATATTATGTGATAGGCAGGCATTGCAGAAAGTACATGGATCAACGTAAACCAGTTCTTAGCCCAATCTTAAAATTAAAGCAAAGTGACATTACTATCTCAGATTGCTAGCACCTTTGGTGAGACAGGCAAAACAGAGTTCTACAATGCTGGTTAAAGTGTTAACTTGGGTCCCAGTAGCCTAGCGGGTAGTCCTCACTTGGCACACACCCAGATCCTAGATGGGCACTGGTTCTTATCCCGGCATCCCGTTTCCCATCCAGTTCCCTGCCTGTGGCCTGGGAAAGCAGTCGAGGACAGTCCAAAGCCTTGGGACCCTGCATCCGTGTAGGAGACCCGGAAGAGGCTCCTGGCTCCAGGCTTCTGATTGGCTCAGCTCCTAACGCTGTGGTTACTTGGGGAGTGAATTGTTGGACGGAAAATCTTCCTCTCTGTCACTTTTCCTCTCTGTATATTCACCTACCCAATAAAAATAAATAAATCTTTTTTTATTATTATTATTCATTGATTACATTGTATTATGTGATACAGTTTCGTTGGAACTGGGAATCACCCCTCCCCTCCCCCCTAAATAAATCTTTTTAAAAAAATTTATCCTCTCCACTCCAGTGGATACTCAACAGGCTCTTTCTTTTTTTTTTGGCTTTTTCAATGTGTTCCTCTCTGGTCCCCTGGAGAAGGTCCAGCTGGGGCTGCAGGTTCAACCTCTCCTGCTGGCAGATACCCCACTTTGCTTCAACAGCCTTCAACTGGTTCACCGAGGTAGCGAAAAACCACTGTTGTTGCCAGACGCAAAGCCCAATTCTGCTTAGATAACTGACGGACACATGTGTTCTTCCACGCCCTTGTGCTGCTGGTGCTGTTCCAAGTGCTTGTCTCCCTAATTACTAAAAGCCACTGCTTCAAGAATTAAGACTCATTTTGATTAAGGGAACAAATGCCAAGTGAGTACCACTCGAGCACTGGTTCTTCTAAAACCCCAGCTGCACCTTGTATGCACCCACTGTTGTGGCAATTACAGCACTGCACTGTAACGAACGACTTCCCCGTGTGTTTCCCCATCAATGTGATCCTTGTGGGGGGACCCAAGTGTTCTAACAATTCTCAACACGCAGGGGGCACTCCAAAGATGACTGCCGAGTACAAGCGGAGGGATGAAATGCATTTGCTGAGCTTAACTGATTCCTATTTCATTTTGATTAAGTGGCTTCTCTTTTTCCCTCTATCCAAGTCCTTCAAAATCACATCCAACATTATGAGGCAGCTCTCCCCAGAACCTGCAGGTCAATGAAACCCATGAAAGCATCTGAGCAACAGACAGCGGTTATGAGTTTGCTCCGCACCTCCATTTTATTGCCGGACCCCCACTGCACCATAGTGTGGGACCACAACCAATTTGGCCAAGATCATACGAAAAACTAATCCTGTAAGGATGAGGCAAACAGCGTAATCTGCTGACCTTACTCAGGCTCAGTCTAAAAAGGCACACGAACTAACGCAGTTTAGGATAATGTAAGGGATTGAGCAAGCAATCGCCACAAGCGTCACATGCAATAAAAATGCATGACAGAATTTACACAATCTAAAGAACACACATCATCTATCTTATAATGCATAGATTCAAACTTCAATCTCATTCTAATGGGCAACTGCTACAGAGATAAAAACGGTTTTAAAGAAAAAAATTGCACCCAGCAAAGGTTCTCAGTGATTCTAAGATTTCCATGCTTTTTCTTATTGAAACAATCAAATGAGCTCTTGGTAAGAAGATGTGATACTGGTGTCAGACTAATGTGAGAACCCAACTGTTCATAACGCAGAAATTCTGCCTAAAGCAGATAGATTACTTCTTATTTTTCTAGTTTTGGAAAGAAGCTATGTTTCATTCAGCAATCATTCCTCTCCAATTCTATCATGAAATCTTTGCAAAAGAAATACCTCAACTAAAATCAAGTCTGAAGTATCTTTTATGAATACACATAATGCAGAAGACCCCAATTAAATCTGCAACAAAGCACTGCCATTTTGAGTAAACACAGTCATCTCAGCAAGGTCATTCTCTGTGCGAGGACTGCGACGTAGAAATTAATTACCAGCATGACATGTGTCAAAACACATTTTTAAAAGAATGGAACACAGTTGGAAACATGTGCTTCATCTGCATGTATGCAAAATCCGCCTTCTCTGGCACGAAATGGATTCATTTACTCAGTGCCTCTTGGACAAAATAAGAACCACCTTTACTGCTCCCCCTCTACCGGCACCCGGTGCAGTCTGACCAATTCAGCAATAAGTATTTAAGTTGAGAACGAAGCTAAACTACACGTGGTATTTTTGAAAGACGTAAGTCATACACACAGATACCCCCGAAACACTCAGTTAACCACCAAAGCAAATACTTTAAAAATCAACAGCATCATTGGGCCCGGCAGCGTGGCCTGGCGGCTAAAGTCCTCACCTTGAATGCCCCGGGATCCCATATGGGCGCCGGTTCTAATCCCGGCAGCTCCACTTCCCATCCAGCTCCCTGCTTGTGGCCTGGGAAGGCAGTCAAGGACGGCCCAATGCATTGGGACCCTGCACCCGCGTGGGAGACCTGAAAGAGGTTCCAGGTTCCCGGCTTCGGATTGGCACAGCACTGGCCCGTTGCGGCTCACTTGGGGAGTGAATCATCGGATGGAAGATCTTCCTCTCTGTCTCTCCTCCTCTCTGTGTATCTGACTTTGCAATGAAAATGAAGAAATCTTTAAAAAAAAAAAAAAAAACAACAGCATCAGGCCCAGTGTGACATCATAGTAGGTAAAGCCGCCCCTGTGACACCAGCAGTTCACAGAGACATGGGTTTGAGTCCTGACTGCTCCACTTCTGATCCAGTCCCTGAAAATGCACCTGGGAAAACACTGAGAGATAGCCCAAGTTCTTCAGCCCCTTCACCCACGTGGGAGACTTGGAAGAAGCTCCTGGAACCTAGCTTAGGACAGGCCAAGCTCTGCCCACTACAGCCCTCTGGATCGTGAACCAGTGCATGGAAGCTCGTGCTCTCTAAATCCTAGGCTTCAAATAAATAAATCTTGTTGGACAGCCAGATACAGAGAGGAGGAGAGACAGAGGAAGATCATCTGTCCAATGATTCACTCCAAGCGGCTGCAATGGCTGGAGCCGAGCCAAGCTGTAGCAGGAGCCTCATTTGGGTCTCCCATGTGGGTGCAGGGTCCCAAGGCTTTGGGCCATCCTCGACTGCTTTCCCAGGCCACAAGCAGGGAGCTGGATGGGAAGTGGGGCCGCCGGGATTAGAACCGGCATCCTTATGGATTCAAGGCGAGGACATGAGCTGGTAGGCCACCGCACTGGGCCCCAAATAAATAAATCTTAAATAAACAAACATCACATACACTATACTATAGATTATTACCTTATGGAAATCAAAGTCCTAATCACATGTAACAATGCTGGTATATCATAAAGACTGGAATTTAAAAATAAAAAAGACAACTGGAAATAAAGTGAAGAATTTCAACATTCAAAATGGGCAATATTTATCTCAATTAACAGCATTTTTTACAGAACTTAGCAGAAGTTAGCATTGTGGCATAGTGAGGTAACACTGGCTTCCGACATGAGTATTGGTACCAGTCCTGGCCGCTCCGCTTCCAATTCAGCTCCCTGACAATGCACCCAGGAAAGCAGCAGAAAATGACCCAAGTCCGTGGGTCCCTCAGTCCATGTGGGAGGCCTGGATGGAGCTCCAGACACCTAGCTTTGGCCTGACCCCCGCCCTGATCATCGTAGCCCCTAGAGCCATGAGCCAGCAGACAGATCTCTCTGCATCTTCCATCCCCTCTGTAACGTATTTATGGGAAAGTTTTGCTTTTTCAACCAAAAGCAACAAGACGATCTCCCATGCAATGAATCCAACTTTAGAGTTAGAAGGCACAGAAAGGGGTAGCAGCTGGCAAGCCCTGACAGAACTGCTTAGCACACTTCATTAAAGGAAGTCAAGAGCCAACGAGACGCACGTTTTGGAGGCATTTGTTTCTACCAGTACTAACTTTTCCTTACTTCTCCATGGAACAGTAATTAACAAGGTATCCTGCCCATGATCATTATTTCTTAACATTCAAACCACCAGACACAGAATACCAAAGAGACTGCAGGCCACTCCAATCACCAGCACTGCTCTTCCAGCAAACCCACTCTGCCATTCTCTCATATGCAGGAACCAAGACAAGACTCAACAATTTCTTCTCAATTTTTAAACAAGTTTGTCCAAACGTATTTTGTACTAAGAATTTACAAACGTAAATGTACTAAGAGGTATAAATTTACTAGAAAGACTACATCATTCTTTTGTCCCTCCATCGTGTAAATTAAGTGAATTACCTCTCTTAAAACTGTGCTTTTGTAGCCTCGATATAATCCTTGGATACCCTGAAATAAACAAAAAGGCAAGAGCTCAGAACGTGAGGACAACAAAGATCTCTGAGCGACATTCTGAATAAAGCAAATTTACCTGCACTGAAGTTTGAATCCCAAAATGTTTACAGTATTCTATTTTTTTAAACCTTTGTAAAACTTTTATTTGAAAGGCAGATTTTAGAGAGAGAGGAGAGACAGAGGTCTTTCACCGGCTGGGTCACTCCCTAAATGGTTACCACAGCCAGAGCTGAGCTGATCCGAATCTGGGAGCCAGGAGCTTCTTCCAGGTACCGGGTCCCAAGAACCTGGGCCATCCTCCACTCTCCCCCAGTCCTTAAGTAGAGAAGCGGAGCAGGAGCAGAGCATCTGGGGCACAGACTGACCCCCGTACCAGATGCTAGCACTGCGTGCACCAGTGTGCTAGCCCTACGATATTTTTTAAGAGACTGAATTTTACAAACCAGGCCAGATCTCACGGCACAGCAAGTTAAGCCACTGCCTATGATGCCAGCATCCCACATCCACGCCAGTTTGGGTCCCAGTCACTCCACTTCTGACCCAGCTCCCTACTTCTGCCTGGGCAAGCAGCAGCAGATGACCCAAGCACTCAAGCCTCTGCAACCTATATGGAAGACCCAGATGGAGTTCCAGGCTTCTGAGCTGAGCATAACCCACCCCAGCCATTTGGGGAGGAACCATCAAATAGACCTCTTTCTCTGTCTCCCCCCCTCTCCAGCTCTGCCTTTCAAACAAATAAAATACATTCTTTACAAGTTAAAAAACCCACCCATGGTACATTGGCTCAAACTGGCTCCCTTACAAAGGGAGTGTCTCTAATGATAGTTTATTATGGCCTGGCATTGTGGCACAGCACGTGAAATCACTGCTTGTGACACCAACATCCCATTTGGGTACAAGTTTGTAGCGGGGGGTGGGAGGAGGCAATGAAAGCCAGGCCAAGCACGCAGGCTCTGGCCACCCACGTGGGAGATCCAGAGAAAGACCTGGCTTCAGTTTGGCTCAGCCTTGACCTCTGCAGCCACTCAAGGAATGAACCACTGGATGGTTCATTCTCTCTCTCTCCGTGTCTTTCAAATAAACAAATCTTTTAAAAGGGACCTACATATTATTTTCATTTCTGCTGCTATTTTTCAACATTTCTTCCCTTGAAAAAGATATTTCAGATTCTTTAAGTATATTTCCAAAAGCATTACAAATAGATTTACATTGCAAAGCTTTAAGCATCAGATATTCATTAATACTCTCCAGTTTAAATATTTCCAAGCTCTGATTTATTTATTTAACCAACCACTAGACTGACCTCATTTGTGTATTTTTTTTTAAAGATTTATTCATTTTATTACAGCCAGATATACACAGAGGACGAGAGACAGAGAGGAAGATCTTCCATCCTATGATTCACTCCCCAAGTGAGCCGCAATGGCTGGTGCTGCGCTGATCCGATGCCGGGAACCTGGAACCTCTTCCGGGTCTCCCGTGCGGGTGCAGGGTCCCAATGCATTGGGCCGTCCTCAACTGCTTTCCCAGGCCACAAGCAAGGAGCTGGATGGGAAGTGGAGCTGCCGGGATTAGAACCGGCGCCCATATGGGATCCCGGGGCTTTCAAGGTGAGGACTTTAGCCGCTAGGTCACGCCGCCGGGCCCTCATTTGTGTATTTATATTTGATGTCTCCTCACCTAATTCACAGACCATTAAGAACTATTTTTCTTGAATTGAATTCATTTAAATAGCTTTGTAACTAATCTCTACTTTTACAAAAAGCCTTCTGTACAAATACAAGAAAAGTGGCTAGGTGCTCCCTAGTCACACAGCCCAAAAGATTAATGTCTGATTCCCAGCATGAACGAATCAGCAAATCAGAACTCACATTTTGATATAAACTGTATGGTGCTGGTCTGCATGCCTAGTTCACTGCTATACTGGGACCTTCAAATTCTGTAGTGCTATTTTAATATGATATTATTTTCCACATTACACATTTTCAATCTGTTTACTATCTTATTCTAAAAGAGAACAATTCAGAACACAAAGGCAGTAGTCACACTCATAACGCACTCGTTTTGAAATGTGAAAAATTCAAAACAAATAAAAAAAAAATCAAAGATCATCTTACCAAAAAAAAAAAAAAAAATTTACTGTCACTGGCTATTAAACTTAGTTCCACAGTTTGTTTTTCAAAGATTTATTTATTTTATTACAAAGTCAGATATACACAGAGGAGGAGAGACAGAGAAGAAGATCTTCCTCCGATGATTCACTCCCCAAGTGAGCCGCAAAGGCCGGTGCTGTGCCAATCTGAAGCCGGGAACCTGGAACCTCTTTCAGGTCTCCCACGCGGGTGCAGAGTCCCAATGCATTGGGCCGTCCTCAACTGCTTTCCCAGGCCACAAGCAGGGAGCTGGATGGGAAGTGGAGCTGCCGGGATTAGAACCGGCGCCCATATGGGATCCCGGCGCGTTCAGGGCGAGGACTTTAGCCGTTAGGCCACGCTGCCGGGCCCAAGACGGATTTTTTTCAACTTGCTTTCTATGGGTGCTTCAAGCTCAGGAGCCGTAAAGAAAACTGTGGAGGGCCCGGCGTGGCCTCGCAGCTAAAGTCCTCGCCTTGAACGCACCGGGATCCCATATGGGCACCGGTTCTAATCCTGGCAGCTCCACTTCCCATCCAGCTCCCTGCTTGTGGCCTGGGAAAGCAGTCGAGGACGGCCCAATGCATTGGGACCCTGCACCCGCGTGGGAGACCCTGAAGAGGTTCCAGGTTCCCGGCATCGGATCGGCGCGCATCGGCCCGTTGCGGCTCACTTGGGGAGTGAAACATCGGACGGAAGATCTTCCTCTCTGTCTCTCCTCCTCTGTGTATATCTGGCTGTAATAAAAATGAATAAATCTTTAAAAAAAAAAAAAAAGAAAGAAAAAAATCCGTCTTACCTCTTCACGTAAGACGTTTGAGAAAATCTGCAGTGTTCCGGTAGAGGCCGAGACCTGTGCCCTCTGCTTAACCACCTCAGAAGGAACTCGGATCAAGCAGGCCACCTAAAAGGCATAAATGGTGTTGCAAGCTGAAAAGGAAATATTTACATCTGGAAATATTTTCATAAGTAAAAATTATAACAAAAATGTAATACACAAAGATACTTCAAACGTACATGGAAAATGAGATCTTAAAAATTCATTAAGTCTTTCATGTTTTCTATTAACTTCTGATGACCCCTCTTATGCATAAACTTGCTATTTTTTTACACTGAAACAACTTCATTTTCCAAGAACATTTTTGAAAATTATTCATTTGAAAGCTAAAGTGACAAGCAGGAAGAGACAATGAGGCCACTTCCATGGACTGCCACAGCCATGCGTGGGTCAAGGCAGGCACTTCACCCGCCTGTCACACAGGCTGGCAGCGGGAGGTGAGGGCCAAGTGCTCGGACTGTCCTCGGATGCCTTCCCATGTGCAGTAGCGGGAAGCCAGGCCCGAGCAAGAGCAGCCACTGTGTCTACCCCACAACCTTCTCAAATCAACCTCATACAGTTGGTTCTGGTGCCTGCAGGCTCCTTACCCACAGTTTCAACCTACCACACACTGAAAATATTTATTTAAAAATGTATTTATTTGGGCCGAGCATGGAGCCTAGTGACTAAAGCCTTTCCTTGCCTTGCAAGCACCAGGATCCAATATGGGCACGGGTTCGTGTCCTGGCTGCTCCGCTTCCCATTCATCCCCCTGCCTGTGGCCTGGGAGCGGCAGAGGACGGCCAGAAGACTTGCGACCCTGCACCCACATGGGAGACCTGGAAGAAGCTCCTGGCTCCTGGCTTTTGCCTGGCCCAGCCTTGGCCTTGCAGCCACCTAGAGAGTGAACCAACAGATGAAAGATCTCCTCTTCTCTCCCTGCACCGTCTGCCTCTCCCTCTGTCTTTTCCTCTCCCTAATTCCATGGAACTCTGACTTTCAAATAAATACATTTTGTTTTTATTGGAAAGGCAGAATTACAGAGAGATGGAGAGACAGAGAGAAAGGTCTTCTATCCACTGGTTTACTCCCCAAGTGGCTGCAATGGCTAGAGCTGAGCCCATCTGAAGCCAGGAGCCAGGAGCTTCTTCCAGGTCTCCAACCTAAGAGCAGCTGGGACGCAAACAGCTGTCAGTAGGGGATGCTGGTGTAGCACATGACAGCTTTACGTGCCATGTCACAACGCCAGCCTTTAAACAGATAAACCTGGTCATATGGTAAGCCAGCTAAGCTGCCGCCTGCACACCACTAATCCCCACCTATAATGTGAGATCCAGCTGTGGCTAATCCACATCTGATTCATCTTATTGCTAACATGCCTGGGAAGGCAGAAGATGGGCCAAGCACATGAGACCCAGCCTGTTTCAGCCCTTGGAGAGAGCACCTAGACGTCTCTCCCTCCTTCCCTTTTTCCTCTCTCCCCCTAGTCCTCTACCTACCATCCAACCTTTTAAATAAATTTTAAAAATCTTATTTTAAAAGAATCTGGACTGACAATGCATAACCGCTTTTCATTATTTCCTTTAAAAATCCAAAGTAGAATAACCACGATTTGCATAGTATTTACATTTCTGTACGCTGCACGGTGGGATAGGGGGGAAACTCAGAGCTCCCTATACCCCGTTAAAGCAGCAGGGCTGTTGGGCAGCAGGGACAGTTCTCCAGCACAGCAGGGCCCGGAGCAGCGGTGGCACCCAGGGACCGGCGGCCAAGCGCAGTCCAGGAGCTCCTGCCAGAGACAACATCCTGCCACACTGCTCCTGGCTCTGCTCTGGCTGTAGCCTTCCTCCCAACTCATGCCCCCCCCGCATTCCCCAGTGTTCCACACCTTCCAGGACTCTCCAATGCTCCAAGATGTTCACAGAAATAAGGATCTTTTCAGACACAAGACACAAAACATTGATGGTAAATGACACTTTGCGATGTCAGTAAATGGCCTTTAGTTAGAGAAACAGTTCAAAGCTGAGTGCAGAGCCTCAGCAAAGCAAGAGCCAAGGCTCGCAGCACGCCCTTGCTCAGGGCCCCAGCACAGCAGGTACCTCCAGAAAGACAGCTCTTAGCTCCTCCAACAGCCTCTCAACACAAAACTGGCCTCCAGGCAGAGAAGAGCCTCCTCTGTGCTTCAGATGCAGCCCAGCAGGTGTCCTTCCGCAGATCCTGGCCAAAACCGCAGGACACAGCCAACCCTCTTCACTGCTCCCCAAGGTAGTCAGGAGCCCTGGCTCCGACCTCTCCCTGAACTCACTCCCTTCACCAGGGATACTCCAGCTCGGTCCATGCCTGCATGCAGAAAGGACCCACACTGGAAGGAATGAGCAAGGCTGGGGGCCTGCAGGCTCAGGTGGCAGCCCCAGGCACCTGCCAACTGCCCAGGACTAACCTGCTTTTAGTTAGTTTCTTAATTAATTTACTTTTTGAGCTTGCAAATTTAAAAGTACATATTTATATTATTGTATGTGCAATTCTTCCTTAACTTAGATCAGAGTCTTCACAGTGTCCTTTCACGTCCTATTCTATAATTCTTAACTTTCTATAACCAACCTCTTTTGTATCTCAAGATTCCTTCCTTTTCATAAATTTAGCTTCTAATTTTATTATCTATTACGTCGTCCAGTTGTACTTTCATCTATTTCAATTTCCAAATAAAATACCTAACATGGTATCTTGTACACACTGACCTAAACTCTGCGATTTTTAAGACATATTACTTTCTCTCCCACTATCCCCCAAGCACCACGAAGGCCAGAGGACAACACGCACAGGCCTTGCCAACTGACTGAGGAAGTCTCCCCACCGCGTATTTCTTCTTTTCATCATTTTATGCAGAAAGTAAATGAGACTACTCAGGAGGAAGAAAAAACACCAGGAAATCAATAACTGCCTCAGAAATGGCTGTCACTACTCTAGAATTTAAAAATACATTCTAAGAATAAACAGAATAAACATATCACCTACATGTAAACGAAGACTAGAAAAAATGGGGTTTTGGAGTGGGTTTGCAGGTGATGCTATTTCTTTTTTTGCTTATCAGCATTTCCTAAATTCTCTACAAGTAACATCTTATTATTTCATACTTTGAAAAATAATTGCAAAGGACAAAAATATTTCTTACGGCGTGGCCTAGTGGCTAAAGTCCTCACCTTGAACGCACCGGGATCCCATATGGGCGTCGGTTCTAATCCTGGCAGCTCCACTTCCCATCCAGCTCCCTGCTTGTGGCCTGGGAAGGCAGTCGAGGACGGCCCAAAGTTTTGGGACCCTGCACCTGCGTGGGAGACCTGGAAGAGGTTCCAGGTTCCTGGCTTTGGATGGGCACGCACCGGCCCGTTGCAGCTCACTTGGGGAGTGAATCATCAGATGGAAGATCTTCCTCTCTGTCTCTCCTCCTCTCTGTATATCTGACTTTGTAATAAAATAAATAAATCTTAAAAAAAATTATAAAAATATTTTTTACGGACTAAGCAAAAATAATTAAAACAGGCTTGTAGACATGAATCCACCCTTTAGCCTTGTCAAAGTAACAATTATTTTTAACTTATTATCAATAAACACAACAAAAAAACAGATTAAAGTTTACCAGTAAGGCACATCAGCAGGTATAAATTATGCTCCTTTTTTGATAAGGCTATAAACTTTTAGATACACCAATACACCAGTAAAGAAAGTCCACTGAAACTTACATAAGCCTAACAGGACAGTTTCCAGCATGTAAAGCCTATTGAAGTAAAAAATCATAATAAAAGAGAAGAGAAGGTTTTATAACTCCATGTATTTTTCAATTCGAGGGGTCAAGAGTGAAATATGACCCCAATATATGAAGAAAATAGGAATTGTCTACCTTTGCAGTTTGGCATACATATTTATGGAACTTCATGCTTCATAACCCTCCATGTTCTTACATTATGTTTTTATTCCTTAATAACACAGAAGCAGAAGAAAAACTTTCAAAAGGTTCTCAGATGAAAACCAATCTAACTCGCCAGTAGGGCATGCAGCCCCCAGCACGCCTCCCTGACTTCTTGGGGCTGGTAATTTTGGCCTAAGAGAAAGGCTACAAAGGAATGCCTCCATTTCCGCCAGGAGTTCCAGAGCCTTCCATTTGGTTTTCTATTAACTCTGATCTTTCTTAGATTTGAATCTGAGATATAAGAATATTTCACTGCACAAGAACAAAAACATATTACAGCACTGTGGTTCCATGAAAGCAAATAAAAGTAATGTCATCTGGGTGCCCTTAGTCACCCCATTCTCTGGAGTATTCCTCCCTCAGAAATGTGGGGTTCGGGATGAAGCCATGACACAGGAGTGGAGCATCTCCACTCAACATGGCTCTGTAAGCAACAGCTCCATTAGACACACCGAAGGCTTTCCATAAAGGAAATACATGTTATTCGTTTGCCATCTTTAAGTTGCAATCCTCTTCTCATTAGGATGAAATGTATCAAAAAATAGGATGGAGCATCAGCTCAAACGTTTGATTAAATAATGATGCTGTTATCAAAAGTTTTTTTAATGTAAACTTAAAAATTTGTGATGAAGCTTTTAATACAGCACACTCCAGTCTCACAACAGTGAAAACAACTCAAGTTGGAGAAACAGAAATGGAAGCTACTGAAATCTGCTCTCCCGCAGCCATGGCCAGCTCCCCTACAACACAACACTCGCCAGGGCTTTGTAATCTCACTTCTATCTTCTCTGGAGATGTTCTTTCAAGTAACACCAAGGGTATTTATATTAACATTACGGCCTTGCCCGACCTCATTTAAGACAATTCTGTAGCAATCAACAGCTGGAAACCTGCTCTGGCATCAGAGCCTAGTTATGTTAGCATTTTATATATAAATCAACCTGAAATAATTCAGAGAAGTTACTAAAGGCCAGAGGGTGCCTTGAATCAGGAAACAATGGTGAAATCCAAATCTTTTGATTATTATCTCCAGACCTCTTTTTCACCGAAGAGAAGAACATATTTGCACACATCTAATGAATTTGTAGGTTCAAGGTGCAGTAGCGGCCAATTCAAGTTTCGACAGGCAACTCTGTAGCTAACTGAAGAGAAACTTTAAAATATGTCAACATGGTCAAGCAAAAAAAAAAAAATTCTCCTTAGAAAGCATATTTTCAAAATGCAACAGCTCACATTCTTTACCACCATTAAAACCTGCTAAATGTTCATTTGTGTGCCAAGCCTGCCATCTTGTGGTCATAACTGGAATCATAACTTGGTAAACCAAACAGCAGTTGACAAATCTCTCTTCAAAATTTAAATTATATCCCCTTACATTGCTGCAACAGTTCAAGAAAATATCCCATAATCATTGTAAGGAAAAAAAATTTAAATATCTTCAGTATCAATCTTTTCTTGCCTGACAAGAGAAAAAAAGTCAATAATCTCTACAAAAAGAATTGTTTCAACTTTTAGGCCTTGTTACTAAAAGCTATTCACAGAATTTTTCTTAATCTTTTAAAAATTTTTCACAATTTTTAAACGTATTTTTATTTGAAAGGCAGAGTTACAGTGAGGAGACAGAAAATTTTCTACTTAATGGTTCACTCCCCAGATGGTAGAGCCAGAACTGGGCCAGTCAGAAGCCAGGAGCTTCCTCCAGGTCTCCCCAAGTGGGTGTGGGGGCCCAAAGACCTGGGGCCACCCTCTGCTGCTTCCCCAGACACACTAACAGGGAGCTGGGTCAGAACTGGAGTAGTCAGGACTTGAAGTGGCACCAATATGGGATGCTGGCACCACAGGCTGAGACCTAACCTGCTACACCACAGTGCCAACCCCATGGTTATGGGGTCTTTTAAAGATTTTTATTTATCAGCTCATTTGGGAAGCAAGGAGAGGCTTAGCTCGAGGGCTTGCACCCTCTGGCTTCCAAACAGGAGCCGTCCAACACAAACCAGGTCTCACACACAGTGGCAGGAGCGTACCTTCCTGAGCCATCAGCTCTGGGGTCCTGCACCAGTGAGAAGCCGCACCTGGGATCCTGACACAGGCAGTGTACCCACTGCGTGCACTGTTCACCCCGGCTCACAGAACTCCAAATAAGCCAAGTGTTAAGCACACAGGGCTCTTTCCCTTTCATACTTTTCTGTAACAGAAATTACCACTGACTTCACAGGAAACGGCAGCCCATGGAAAGATCTATAAACTTCTGCCAATGTAAGACAGTGAAAACAGAGGAATTTCCTCTTGCTGCAGTGATAAATTAACACATGCTTGGTGGTTTAAAACACTAAGAGTTTCTCATCTATTATTCTGTAGGTATGCATTCCAAAGCGAGTCTCCCTGAGTTAACATCAAGCAGTCAGTCGGGTGGTTTGCCTCCTCCTGTAAGCTATTCTAGAAGCCACCTGTGCATCCTGGTTAATACTTTCTACCTCTACTCCTCAAGTCAGCAGTACGGCATCTTCTAACTGTCATCTTCTCAGAACAAGTTGGGCCACAACATCCACCAGTACACGTGAGGGCTGGGGGCTGCTGCACTCGCCAGCAAGAGCTGGGACTGGAAGTGAGTTAAACAAAGCAGGTTTAGGGGCAAAAGTGGAAAACAAGTTATTTTTCTATATTGTTAGAATACATTTTTTGTGTAAGTTTTAAGATATAAGATTTATAAGAAGGAACTAAAACGTCTGCCATAAACCTGATCTCCTAAAGTGAAAACCAGGTTTCCAGGCACACTGGAAAAGTAGACAGGAAAACAGGGTAAATTTTCCCTGGGCACAGACACATGCTCAGCTACATCAAAAAAAGAAAACTGCAGTTCTGTTTCATCTTCTAACTAGATGAAAAATCTCCTGGCAGCACCTGCGTACTTCTCCCAACCGCGGCACGGACGCACGGGCAGCTCCATCACTGTGCTGCACCCGGGCCCATCAGGCCCAGCAGCTGCGTCTCCAGGCTCCGAGGGCAGCAGTCCTGTCTCCTATTCAACCTATGGCCCGACTGAACTATGCAACTGTGCAGGGTTTGGAAAAGTATTACATTTGTAAATCAGAGAATATTGTACTACTTTATGAGAAAAAAAAGATAAAACACATTTCAGAGGTTGTCAACGTATCTTCCATGATCACGCAATATGCTTTTTCTTAAAAAGGCCAGGAAAGAGCACAATATGACATATTCCTTAAAAAAATGGTATTAGGGCCTGACACAGTAGCCCAGGGGCTACAGTCCTCGCTTTGCACGCGCCGGGATCCCATATGGGCGCCAGTTCTAGTCCTGGCAGCCCCACTGCCCATCCAGTTTCCTGCTTGTGGCCTGGGAAAGCAGTTGAGGATGGCCCAAAGCCTTGGGATCCTGCTCCCACATGGGAGACCCAGAAGAGCTCCTGCTTCCTGCCTTCGGGTCAGTGCAGCTCTGTCCACTGTGGCCACTTGGGGAGTGAATCATCAGATGGAAGATCTTCCTCTGTCTCTCCTCCTCTCTGTTTATCTGACTTTCCAATAAAAATAATCTTTCAGAGAAAAAAGATGGTGTCAACAGCATAAACAAAGAAGTTTACAGACACTGTAGCAACCAGCAGGTGCACAGTTCTCTGGAGCGGACAGCCACAACATTCAGCATCAATACATCAGGTCCTCTCAGCTGCCAGTTCAACAGGAAGGCTGCTTAAAAGCCACAGGCTCAGGACAGGCATTAGTCACAGCAGTAACCTACGACCTGATATGCCCACATTCCACTTCAGAGTGCCTGGGTTCAAATCCCAGCTCCACTCACAATTCTAGCTTCCCAGGAACATGCAAACTGGGAGGCAGCAGGTGGTGGCTCAAATGGATAAATCCCTGCCACCCAAGTGGGAGACGCCAATGGTATTAGCATGGCCCAGCTCTGACCAGTGTGGGCATTTGGGTAGTAAGCCAGGAAATGGGATGCCTCTAGCCCCCTCCACCTTAACAAATAAATGCATAAGATTTAAAAATAATAAAGAATCTCTTTGTAAAAACAGGCTAATATAAAACAAGACTCCCGGTTGCACTGGCGAAGCCACCGTCACCTTCACCTACAATGTCCCACAACAGCATATGCTTTGGAGAAAACCACAGCGGGTTACAACACTTCCTCTAACTTCAGTAAAATTCAAGGCTAACACTGAATGTACTGTCACCACCAAAAACAATTTACTAAACTAGGGTTTTGAGGAGGTCTAAAATACACACATTAACTATTGAGGAGCAAAGAGAAATCATGCTTTTGATCTGTAAGCGTCACTTAGTGCTCTGCAGCTAAGATATTGTTATTTAGTTGCCTGGTCAGCCAGATTGGCACAAATGTTTACAACCGAGGCGCAAGGTGAGATTCCTGAGAGGCTGGCATGGTGGCATAACACAACAATTGTCCACCTGCCCATCCCATATGGATGCTAGTTCATGTTCCGGCTGCTCCACTTCCCATCCAGCTCCCTGCTTATGGCCTGGGAAAGCAACAGAGGATGCTTCAAAGCCTTGGGACACTGCTGCACGAAAACCTGGAAGAAGCTTCCAGCTCCTGGCTTCGGATCAGCCTGGCTAAGACTGCCGCATCCATTTTGGGAGTGAAACACTGAATAGAAAATCTTTCTCTGTCTCTCACTCTCTCTGTAACTGACTTTCCAAGTAAATTTTTAAAATCTTAACCAAAAAAAAAAAAAAAATCAGTGGGAGGAGGAGGGAATTTTAGGAGGGGATAAGGGAAATCCCAGAGCCTATGGAATTGTATCATAAAACTTTTTTGAAAAAAAGATAAATTTTAAAAAGATTTTGGATGATTCTAGATCAGCAGCATTAACCATGGATCTTGTTTAAAATGTGACGTCTCTAATTCCACCTCCAGCAGTCTGTCTTTATCGCCAACTGCACAAGCAACTTACTCTGCAGGAAGTGCTCCCCGGGCCACACATGGAGAAACACCAGCCGAGGCTGTCAGGAAGGCATTTACAAGACAGGGTGAAATGTGTGTCCCAGCTTAGTCCCAAGTGGGAATGCAAAGGAAACCTGCGGCTTCTGGGCGTGAAAACATCTGCGTATCACACAGGCACATGCATGGAATTCACAGCGGCTACTTTATTTTTTTCACTTCTTAAAACATGATTTGAACCAAAAGCAGAATGCGACACAAGAAAAGTTGTACCTTAAAATCTTAAAAAAAAAAAAATCCCTTCCATTGTGATAACGCAGTATCTGTAATACGAAGGTAAACTGCCCTTGACCTTTGATCTAATTATAGTGTCTACTTCTTACAGATCATTTTCTGTGTATGATGAAAACTGAGCTGCGAAGTAACTGAGGTAGGGACTTAGAGATTTGGTACAACAAACTTCCTAATAAAAACGGCACAAGGGCCCGGAGGCGTGGCCTAGCGGCTAAAGTCCTCGCCTTGAAAGCCCCGGGATCCCATATGGGCGCCGGTTCTAATCCCGGCAGCTCCACTGCCCATCCAGCTCCCTGCTTGTGGCCTGGGAAAGCAGTCGAGGACGGCCCAATGCATTGGGACACTGCACCCGCGTGGGAGACCTGGAAGAGGTTCCAGGTTCCCGGCTTCGGATCGGCGCGCACCGGCCCGTTGCGGCTCACTTGGGGAGTGAATCATCGGACGGAAGATCTTCCTCTCTGTCTCTCCTCCTCTGTGTATATCTGGCTGTAATAAAATGAATAAATCTTTAAAAAAAAAAAAAAAAAAAAAAACGGCACAAACGGGACTCTGCTTGGTGTTGTTGTATATTAAATCTTATTTGATCAAATTGACTGTATTCCAAGCTGCATACGTAAAGTAGAAGACTGTAATTATACTTGTATTGATTCACTATTAAGTTTTAATCAAGCCACTGCTCCAAGGGATGGTTACTATTCTGGCAGTGTTTCTGGTTTCCAAGATTCATTTATAATCGCTGTGACAATGTTTACTACGGACATATTCAATATCAACAAAATAGAGCATAGTGCGAGGGGTCTGCAACATAAAAATCCTGTATTAAAGCAAATATGCTAGAAGATAATGACTATACTAAATCAAATCTTATTATCTCTAACTTTCCACAACTTAGAACTACAAACATTTCCATTTGTCTTTATTCTAACTGCAAGGTACTTCCTCTTATTTTTCGAAACCACCAGCTTATACTTTACCAGACTGAAACCAGTTACTGCAAGAAGAATGGAATAATGGGCCCGGCGCGGTGGCCTAGCTAAAGTCCTCGCCTTGAACATGCCAGGATCCCATATGGGAACCAGTTCTAATCCCGGCAGCTCCACTTCCCATCCAGCTCCCTGCTTGTGGCCTGGGAAAGCAGTCGAGGACGGCCCAATGCATTGGGACACTGCACCCACGTGGGAGACCCGGAAGAGCTCCTGGCTTCTGGCTTCTGATTGGCTCAGCTCCAGCCATTGCGCCTGCTTGGGGAATGAACCATTTTCCTCTCTGTCTCTCCTCCTCTCTGTATATCTGCCTTTCCAATAAAAATAAATAAATCTTTAAAAAAAAAAAAACAGATAAAACTCAAAATCAAAACATACATAACGTGTGGAGTTCTCAATTCATGCATGCACTGCTGACTGCTTCGCCCCTTACATTCCCTGAGGAAACACGGAATCTATGAACAAGTGTTTGCAAAATAGATTATATAATAAACATTTTCAGATTCTCATTTACTGATCCTACCTCCCATTCTCAACAATCCAGACACAAATTATCATGACATTTAAAGGGCTTGGATTAAAAACAATTAGTTTAGATATTAAAAACAGTAGCTATATAATTATTTGACAAATAAAAAGATAATTAACATAAGAAACCTAACAGCTACCATAATTTAATGTAGCATATTTTCTTGATTCAAATAGACAATATTTTTTATGACTTACTGACATTTATTTGACAGGCAGAGAGACAAAGAGGAAGAAAGAGACAGAAACAAAAATCTTTGATCCAAATGGCTGCCATGTCGTGGGATGGATCAGACCAAAGCCAGGAGTCAGCACTCCATCAGGAGCTCCCAGTGAGTGCTAGCGTCTCGGCTCCTTGAGCCACCATCCATTGCTTTCAGTGGATGGAAGGTCTTATTCTGATTCTCCTTCTCTCCGTAAACCTGATCTGCCTTGCCAATAAAAATAAATAAATCTTAAAAAAAAATACTAGTAAAAATCTAGAACTTTTATTTAAAAAAAACAAAACAAAACAAAAAACACCATAGGGCCTGGCATGGTAGCCTAGTGACTAAAGTCCTTGCCTTGCATGCACTCAGAAACCCATATGGGTGCCGGTTCTAATCCCAGCAGCCCCGCTTCCCATCCAGCTCCCTGCTTGTGACTTGGGAAAGCAAATCAGAACAGTCCAAAGCCTTGGGATCCTGCACCCGCGTGGGAGACCTGGAAGATGCTCCTGGCTCCTGGCTTCAGATTAGTGCAGCTCCAGCTGTTGTAGCCACTTTATTATACGGGATATCTTCCTGTATCTCCTCCTCTTGTATGTCTGACTTTCCAATAAAAACAAATAATAAAAAAAAAACCCACCATGACCATATGAGATTAATCCCACAAATGCAGTTATTTTCACAAATGAAAATCAATGTAACATATCAAAGTAAAGAGGGAAAATACACAATCATCTCACAGACGCAGAAAGCGTTGACAATCCAGGAAAAGGCAACAATTTCCACACTCTAAATGAGGCTATCTGTGAAAAATTCACAGCCCGGAACTGGGCTGTGGCACAGCAGATAAAGCTACTGGTTGCAACAATCCCATACTGGCACTAGCTCAAGTCCCAGATATACCACCTTTTTTAAGATTTATTTTATTTATTTTTTTAATTGGAAAAGTGGATATACAGAGATGAGAGACAGATCTTCCATCTGCTGGTTCACTCCCAAGTGGCCACAAAGGCCAGAGTTGATCCAGTCCAAAGCCAGGAGCCAAGAGCTTCTTCCAGTTCTCCCATGCAGGTGCAGGGTCCCAAGGCTTTGAGCTGCCCTCAACTGCTTTCCCAGGCCACAACCAGGAAGCCAGATGGGAAGTAGGGCAACCAGGACACAAGCCAACACCCATAAGGGGTCCCGGTGGATACCAGGCAAGGATTTAGCCGCCATGTCATTACGCCAGGCCCAGATGCTCCACTTCTAACGCAGCTCCTTGCTAACACACTAAGAAGGCAGAATCAGATGTCCCAGTACTTGGATCTCTGCCACCCACATGGGATACCCAGATGGGAATTTCAGGCTCCTGGACTCAGCCTGCTGCATCTCCAGCCATTATAGTCGGGTGGGGAGCAGACCAACCAGCAGACGGAAAATTTTTTTGTCTCTCTGTTACTCCACCTTTCAAACAAACAAATAATAATAAACCAGCTAATTTCACACTAATGGGTGAAAGAATAAACCCCTTCTCCCTAAAACCAAGGGCAAAACAAACCTATCTACCCTCATCATTTCCATTCAACATTGTAACAAAGCCCTTAGCCAGGGCAATCAAACCAAAAAAGAAAAAAAAAAAAAAAAAAAAAAAGAAACAAACATTAGAGATGTAAACTGAAAAGGAAGATTATATAATCTTTTAAACACACACACACACACACACACAAAGAATCCAATAGAATTTTTAGAAACTATGAGGTCAGCAAGGTTTAAATATATTTAAATATATTTAAACACATATGTATATAAATCAATTTCTGCTTGTACAACATCAAGCAACCAAAAATGAAAAATCCGTTTATAATGGCATCAAAAATAAAATAAAAACACATTTAACCAAGAAATACAAAACTTGCATTGTAAGTACTATAAAGTATTGTCAAGAAAAAGTGAAAACTTCATCAGAAATATGTAACAAATTCAGAGACTGGACAACTTCCCCGTTGTAAGATGACAACAATCCCCAAGGTACTCTACACACGGAACACAAGCACCATAAGCTACAACTCTATGCAGAGTTCTGAAATCTATGAGTTCTCCAATTTTCTTTTCTTTTTTTTTTTCTCAAAATTGACTCCTCTGGGTCCCTTATATTTTCATGTGAATTAAACAGAGTTGCAGTCATTCATTCATGGAGCCATCTGCTGGTTCACCCCCCAGCTGGCCGCCAACAACTGGTGGGTGACCAGGTCTGAACCCAGGATCCCAGCTAATGCACTGGGAAGGCAAGGGAAGACAGCCCAGGTACCCGGGCCCCTGCTAACTGTGCAGTCTATACAGCTGCTCCTCTGGCATCTAGCACAGGGACACAAACTAGGGGACAGAAAATCAGACAGGGAAACATGGAAATCAATGTAAGACGAGCACAGACAGACTTCAATTCACATTCCTAATTGATCCACAGCAGAGAACTGCAGAGAGCTAGTCTCCTCTACTACAGTGCCCACACGACCTGACTTAGAATTTGGAGAAGGTGAAAAACCGTGTCAGAGACGGAGGCGAGAGGCGGCTGGATGGGGCACGGGGAGCAGCAGTGCCCGCCCTGGCACCTGCCTTCTGAGTACCCTCGGCTGTGTCAACACCACCTAACAAAGTACAGAACAACTTTGCCGTTGGCTGGCCTAACCCGAAACTATCGGAAAAAGAGAACTGTGGGAAAAACAGCCGCAGCTCAAACTGTACTGACACAATACAAAACCAGCACAATGTGCAAGAATATTTTCTTCCTTTCTTTCTCTCTCTTGCTTCCTTCCTTTCCACCCTTTCTTCCTTTCTTCCCTCTCTGCCTCCCTCCTTTCCAGTGGCAACAGAAACAGAGCTCCCATCTGCTGCCATAAATGCTCAGAATTACTGGTATTAGGCTGAAGCCACAGCTAAGACGCATGAGCTCAATGCAGGCCCTGACGTGGGAGGCAGGGATCCAAGCACAGGAGTCCTCTCTGCTGCCTCCTAGGCTGTGCCTGAGCAGGAACCAGGACTCAGGAACCTTAGCCACGAGGCTCAGCAGTCACCCCAGCATGCATACTTGTTTCCATCTCTTTAATTTTACACTTTTAATGATCTCTTGGTGGAGGTCTGTCTAGCGAATAGCGCACTGTCAGATTTTTCCTTCTTATCTAACACTCTGCGTTTGAACTGTCTCTACAGATATTTGTAGTTATGGAGATTCAGAATTTTAATGGTGCAACTATGGGGAATTGACAATAAAAGAATTCCTGCATTTCTCAAGTGTAATACAGATGACTTGTCACTTACCACTTCCCCAGCAGAGGCAGCCAGCATATGCTTCACGGGCGTCAGGTAGGAGGCTGAATCCGTGTACAGAAACCACTTCGCATATTCGTAGGTGAGGAAAAAGGCAGCAGCTAAAATTTAAAACAAGCTGGTCTTTCACTGAGTTTAAACACATTCCTAAACTGTTAAGGCATATATTTTTTAAAAAGGCCTAATATTTCTCAAAGTAGGAGATAACACATGAAGCACACAGTTAAAAATATACCACCTTTTCTCCAGTCTTGCTCTTTCAGAATGTCCTGAGTCCTTATCCGTGAACTTGAGTTACTGAAGGAAAGAAGCCAGCCACTGGAGGTATAGCACATTAAGCTGCTGCTTGGGGTGCTTGCATACCACGCTGAAGTGCCTGAGTCCTCTCCAGGTCCCCCACGACAGCAGCAGGCAGTGGACAATAGCCCAAGTTCTTGAGCCCCTGTCACTCATGTGGGAGACCCGGCTGGAGTGTCTACCTCCTGGCATCAGCCTGGCACAGACTCAGCTGTTGCAGGAATGTGGGGAAAGAACCAATGTATGGAAGATCTCTGTCACTCTGCCTCCCCCTCTTTTCATAACCCTGCCTTTCAAATGAAAAAATTTTAAACAACAAATCTACCATGAACACATCTGGAGGGGCCAGACAACCCACACTCCCTATTTCATACTGACAAACTGCTTTGCACTTTTTTGCTCAAACTTCCTAAAAAGTACATGGAATTCTACAATCGAAAACGTCATTACCTATGATGATAAAACAGCTACACTGACTGACTAACAGATTACAACTGCAAATATAACTCAAACGTCTACACTATGTTTTATTGATGGTTACTTAAAATAATCATGCTACACTTTACCACATCCATTCGTCATTACATCAAGAAAACAACTATTTAATCTCTTTGTGTCACAAACTTTTGAGTGATCACTGTGCTCACAGATTAGCACTTCAACATCAGGTTAACTCAAGAGGAAGGGACAGCAGAGCAGTCACAGTCACAGCACATGACTGTCGCCAGAACCAAAGACAATGAAAAAATGATCCAGACGCACCCGGCTTGCACAACAGAAACACAGTTTAGACAAACACTGAATGACTGTTAGGTACACACGCTCCACGAGAGTCCCCAAGGCAGTGGCCATCAAACTCGGCTGGCCTGCACAACAGAATCACCTAAGAAGCTATTAAAACTTTTGATACCCAAGCAGAACACAGAACCATTAAATTTTTGGAGTTGAGACACAAGAATGGCCATTTTTTTAAAAGCTTCCCAAACGATTCCAACTTGCAGAAAAGGTTAAGAACAATGGTTCAAAGGGTCCATTATGCTGAAACAACACTTTAAGGATTCTAACAAGAATTACAAGAAAAACTATTTCTTAAAAATTGCTTGGCCTTGGGTTCTTTGCTGAGAGGCCTGCATGGCCTATCAAGTGTACCTTTATTCACTATACTTTGTTGCAATATTCAAAATAAATTAATAAATACTCTCATCTATTATAATCATACTAGAGTGGAATCTATAGAACAAAGTGATTTTAAAATAATGGGTTGAACAGAAAATACATTTGAAAGATAAGCTACAGTGCACAAGGAATTAAAGTGGGGTTGAGACCATTTGCTATTTCGAAAATAAATCCCATGATCTTGACTTTACAGCAGTGAGAATATCGATGTAATTTTTACCATTAGGAAAGGATCCAACAGCAGCAGAAGGAACACCAGCATATATTCCACGGAAGCCACCAGCCTTGCTAAATCCCTGTGGACTCTGCAGCCTGGTTTTAATGGTATCCAGAGGAAATAATATCAAGTCAACAGCGGCACCTGCTACTCCACCAGCCTTTAAAAAAGAGTAAAGAAAGAGAAGTCACAATACGACAAGGTTGCTGTCCCATCAAGGTGCAGGGACACAAAGACGGCCGTCTTCAAAGCAAGTTTCTTGCACCTTTCTAACCATGAACTTCTGTGGCATAACTAAATCTGAGATATTCTATTTTCAAATTAAAAGTGTGACTTTAAATTTGCTTTATAAATGTTTACTTAAGAAATTAAATGAACTTATTAAAAAAAAGTTAAAGTCATCATTAATCAGCTCACATGGCTCAAAAGTAAAAACCAAAACCAAACCAACCTTGAGAAAGGCAGTATGCAGAAGCATCTTACCCAACCCAGGCACTGTGAACAGGTGGGCACCTGTCTTGGCTCACTGACGAATCCTATCAAAGTTACTCTAAACAAACAAAAACCACCAATCCATATTTAAAAAAAAAAAAAATATATATATATATATATATATATATATATACATATATATAGGCCTGGTACGGTAGCCTAGCAGCTTAAGACCTCACCTTGCACGCGACAGGATCCTATATGAACATGGGTTCTAATTCCAGCAGCTCCACTTCCGATCCAGCTCTCTGCTTGTGACCTGAGAAAGCAGTTGAGGACGGCCCAAAGCCTTGGGACCCTGCACCCACGTGGGAGACCTGGAAGAGTCTCCTGGTTCCTGACTTCGGATCAGCGCAGCTCCAGCCATTGTGTCCACCTGGGGAGTGAACCAGTGGATGGAAGATCTTTCCTCTCTGTCTCTCCTCCTCTCTGTGTATCTGCCTTTCCAATAAAAATAAAATAAATTTAAGAAAATAATACACAGCATGCACTATGCTGTACTTTTTCATTTGCCAGTTCATCTTGTTAACCTTCCCCTAGCAAAACAAATAAATTTTTTAAAACAAGTGGTGAATCTACATAAAATGTTTTGACATGCAAGTGTTTAAACAGTTCATCAATCTAGATCTGTTACTTCAAGAATCACAAAGAATTCATTTAACACCCTATTTATTGTTTGAAAATCCTGATAATTTTTTTAAATATTTTTATTGGAAAGGTAGATTTTATATATATACACACACACGCACGAGAGAGAGAGAATCTTTCCTCCACTGGTTCACTCCTCGAATGAACACAACAGCCAAAGCTGAGCTGGTCCAAGAGCCAGGAGCCTCTTCCAGGTCTCCCATGCGGGTGCAGGGTCCCAAGGCTTTGGGCCATCCTCTGCTGCTTTCCCAGGCCACAAGCAGGGAGCTGGGTGGGAAGTGTAGCAGCTGCAACACCAACAGACGCCCACATGGAATGCCAGTGGGTGCAAGATAAGGACCATCATCATGTCGGCCACTTGCAATAGTTTGATAGGGTGCAGCCGGGTAACAGCAACCCACTGCAGTGGGCAGATATGACTCCATTTTGGTTCCTTCACTAAGTTTCAGGCATAGCTAACCACAGCTATCCGCTTCTGTGAATGGGCTTGTGAAGTTAATTGGACGTGTGGTACTGTGTGCCACTAAAGTTTACTGAATGACTACCGGGTGCTTAAAAACCCAACCTCTACCTCACAGGCCTGTGGCTCCTAGGGAGTCGTGGGTGCTGCTGTCCCCATGCTCCTGCTTACCTCCTACACTGTATCTGGTGTGATCTCTCGTTCTCTGTAATACTACATTCCTAGGCAGAAATCAAACTAGTATCATGTATGTCGTCATGGTAACTGGACACACTGCAAAATTTAAAAACTGATTAAAGGGTAAACACTGTAATGTTAAGAGAGTTAAGCCACCAACTGCAAATACTGCCAACACATACTGGAATGCTAGTTGAAGACCCAGCTGCTTTACATCTGAATCAGCTTCCTGCTAACGTGTCTGGGAAGACACACAGACAACGGGACCCTGCCATCCATGCGGAGCCCAATTGGTGTTCCTGGTTCGCAGCCTCAGTCTGTCCCAAGCCTGGCTATTGCTGTCACTTGGAAGTAAAGCAGTGGATTTCAGTTCTGTCTCTTCCTGTCTGTTGCTCAGCAATTCAAATAATAAAATCTTTTGAAAGGAGACAATAAAAACTAAGTTACTATGTTTATAATGAAACATGCAGAATTTTGTAAATCAAATCATATCTCAAAGACAAAAGAAACTCCAAAATATATTAAAAGGAAGACAATGTAAGAACAACAACAACAACAAAGACAACATCTGAAGACACTACTTGAATCAAAACCAGGTTATATTAAGCAAACACAAGTGTAAGGAGGAACTCTCACTGCGATTTCTACATCATAACTTTTTAACAGAACTGCTAACTTTGTCTATCTTTGGAATTCTACCATTTGAACTTATTACCTATTTAAAAAATATTTAACAGGACAGGTGTTGTGGCCCAGAAGTTAAGTACTGCCTAGGATGCTCACATCACAGACTGTGTGATCTAGTTTTCTACTTCTGTACCCTGGGAGGCAGTAGAGGAAGGCTCCTTCCACCCACAAGGAAGACTCAGACGGAGTCATGTTCCTGGCTTCAGCCTGACCCATCCTGGGTCTGTGGGCATTTGGAAGTGAACTAACATATGGGAGATCCTCCCCCCACACCCTGTTGCTCTACATCAAGTAGATGAAAATAAATATTTTAAAGACTATGCATTGGGCCCAGTGGCGTGGTCTAGCAGCTAAAGTCCTCGCCTTGAAAGCCCCAGGATCCCATATGGGAGCCGGTTCTAATCCCGGCAGCTCCACTTCCCATCCAGCTCCCTGCCTGTGGCCTGGGAAAGCAGTCGAGGACAGCCCAATGCATTGGGACCCTGCACCTGCGTGGGAGACCCGGAAGAGGTTCCTGGTTCCCGGCATCGAATCGGCGCGCACCGGCCCGTTGCGGCTCACTTGCGGAGTGAATCATCGGATGGAAGATCTTCCTCTCTGTCTCTCCTCCTCTCTGTATATCCGGCTTTCCAATAATAATAAAATCTTACAAAAAAAAAAAAAAGACTATGCATTCACAGAATCACGCAGAAAGCAAGGTTCAAGCAGACCAGCTGCTTCCACCCTCCAAACCTACAGAATTTCAGAGTGCTACCAACTTTGGTACTTCTGTTCCACTTGACATTCGCTGCAAAATCATTCCACTGGTTAAGTAGAAAAACAAACTACTCCAGTGAACAGTCCAAAAATGCCTATGTTAAAGCTAACTGGCACAGATCATCCAGAAGTAGTTTATACCAGCAAAGTACATTTCTATAACTATGAATACTAAACGATCAGTCTGAAAAGCATAAAAGAATTTGAAAGACCATGAATGTCTTTTCTATGAATATCCTGAAAAGATGTCACCAAAAGACACACTGAAATGCCAGTAGAGCATTCAAAGTGACACTAATGACAACATTAGATTTCTTTCTGGATTTAAAGGTGCCTTTCCAACTCTTAGGAAAATGTTCAAACAAGTAATGTTGGAAAGTAAAACAAAAACAAAACACCTTTTCATCATTTCTCATATTTTCTAAAGATTTTTATAAAATTCCGTCAGGCAAGTATTTTGCCTGCCTTTTCATCTGCTCAAAGCACAGACAGCATAAAGAGAATAAAATCCTGGTGGAACTGTTGGATACAATTGGATTCTTAAAGTAAGCTGTGCTTCATTCTAGTTTTCTCTTTAATCTTAAGTGGAGATTCAGAAAAGTGCTTGCTATCATCTGCTCCTAAATTTTAATCAATAAGTTAATTACTCCTTTAATCTAGCTGGCTACTTTGCATGCATTGATTCTTTAACCTTTCTTCCACCACAATTCTTCTGAGAATAAAATTACCAATTCAATCTACTTATCTGATAAAGCATGAATCAAAAGTTATTAATTGCTTCTGTCAATTTCAAGCTTTCATAACTCCAATGTCATTCATGGGGCTGGAAAAAAAATAGCTAATAAAGAACCTGAAGAATATCTTCTCTGTTTGGTCAAACAACATATTTAAGAATTAAAAAAATAATAATAATTGCTGGGCCCAACATGACAGCATAGTGGCCAAACCCTCACCTTGCAAGCACCAAGATCCCATATGGGCACCAGTTGATATTCCAGCGGCTCCACTTCCCATCCAGCTCCCTGCTTGTGGCCTGGGAAAGCAGTCGAGGACGGCCCAAAGCCTTGGGACCCTGCACCCACGTGGGAGACCTGGAGGAGGGACCTGGCTCCTGGCTTCGCATTGGCTCAGCTGTAGCCATTGCAGCTACTTGGGGGGTGAATGAATGGACTGTCTCTCCTCCTCTATATATATATCTGACTTTGCAATAAAAATAAATTTTTAAAATGTGGTTTGGAACCACCACCTCAAATGGAAGCAGCTGGGTTCATGCTCTGGTTCTGCTTCCAACTGCAGCCTTCTGCCGGTGCACACCCCGACGAGAGCGGATGACAAGTCCTGAGTCCCTGGCACACACATATGGGAGACCCAGACTGGGTCTAACACCTTGGTCTCAGCCTGGTGCAGTCCTGGTTGCTGCACCAGGAGAGGGAAATTAGGATTGATTTTGTTTTATTTGAAAGACAGTTACAGAGAGATCTTCCATTTGCTGGTTCACTCACCAAATGCTGTAGGTCAGGGCTGAGCTAGGCCAAAGCCAGGAGGAGACTCAGAGCCCCATCCGGGTCTCTCAGGTGGGTTTCACAGGCCCAAGCACTTGAGCCATCTCCTGCAGCTTTCTCAGGCCATTAGCAGGTAAGCTCAGCAGCAGGACTTGGAGTGGCATAACATGGAATACCAGTGCTGCAAGAGGCAGCTTAACTCTCTGCACTATGACCCAGGGTCCTCAGATTTTTTCTTGAAAAACAAAATCCAGGGTCCACAACTCAACGGGCCAAGCCTCATTCAGCTTTCTGTTAATGTGCCTTGAAGGCAGCAGATGATAGTGCAAATATATGGGTTCCTACCACCCACATAGGAGACTAGGATGAAGTTCCTGGCCCCACCTTCAGCGCAGTTAAGCGTGAGTGCTGTTAGCATATGCAAAGTGAATCAGCAAGTAGAAGACATCACTATATCTCCATCACTCCATTTTAAAAACAAATAAATCTTTTTTTAATGTTTATTTTATTGGAAAAGCAGATCAGATTTACAGAGAGAAGGATCTTCCATTCACTACCTCACTCCCTAAGTAGCCGCCATGGCTGGAGCTGAGCCCATTTGAAGCCAGCAGCCAGAAGCTTCCTCCAGGCCTCCCATGCAGTATAGGGTCCCAAGGTTTTGGGCCGTCCTTGACTGCTTGCCCAGGCCACAAGCAGGGAGCTGGATGGGAAGTGGAGCAGCTGGGATGCAAACAGGTGCCCATATGGGATCCCAGAGTGTGTCGGGCTGCGTTTTTGCCATTTGAGTCACTGCACTAAGCCCAAATAAAGAAATCTTTCACACAGGACAGAGTGTCTCACTTGTGCCACTTCAGACAAAGCAGCTGCTCACTATCCCAGCTTCCTCATTTGAAAAAACAGAACAAGGCTCCAATCGTTTAAGAATTAAATGGGTATTGCACACACCAACAGCCAGCACAGGACTACTGACAACAACTCAACTGCTATATTACCAGCTTCCCCACTCCCCCCAAAAAATAGTTCCTTGCAGGTGGTAACATTTATTTCTGAAGACCTATTTTATACAACTCCTAGCAAATCTAGATCTAAAGGCATCATCCACATGTCTGGCTAAGACACCTCTCCCTTCCATACGTGCTCATAATCCCCTGAACCTGGCCCACCTGTTTTTTTTTTACCCCAACAATCATTTTACAACTCCATCTCAACACCTGAACTTCGTGTGACTGACCGTATTATCTCCAACACCTGCAACTCCAAGTAGTGGAAATTGAAACAGCACAGGCCTCTGGACCTCCCTTTGCCCTGAGAGGTGCATTTCTGAAGTCACTGCTCTGCCACTGCCCACTACCCCGCAGAGAAAACATAAGCAGGCCACTTTTCCACTTCTGTTCACTGCTGTATGCAGCGTCTCCTACTCGGCTTGCTGTAACCGACCGTGAAACACCCGTATTGGTGAAAGGACTTTTTCTTTCTTTTTTTTAATGTCAAAACGTGTTCTCACAGCTTTCTAAGGAATTAAATTCAAAGCCTGCCGACCAAATTCACAGCCGCCTACTTATGCCCATCAATAGCTTTCAAAGCCTCAGCCTGAAGCCCAAGAAACTAATCAATTATGCCTTCAATGACTGAACGGCTAAGATTAAAAATCAAATATTAGACTAGAGCAAGACAACTGTAATCATACAGGGAGCTGTAAGGATTTTTTTTTTTTTTTTTGCCTTACATATACCTACCTCGCCTTTATACCTTTGATTCGCTCACGTATTTTTTTAACTCCCCAATTGCAAAGCCCTTTCAGTGAACCAACACGCGGAAGACAACGAACCACGTACCCCGAGTCGCCTTAGCTCCTGTCTTGGCAGAAGTCGACGCGGCCCAGGGCCAGGCCCGGTGGCGACCTGGGAACCCCACACCTGGGAGCCGGGGTGACCCGACGACACCCCACGAGCCACCCCAGCGGCACGGACTCCCGCAGCCCTACCGGCCCTCGCCTCCGCCCTGCCCTCACCACCAGTGAAGCTGTGAAGCCAGGCCGGTCCATGGCGCTGCAAAGCCGGCTCACGCTACCACTCGAGACCGAGCCCAGGCGGGTCACGGTCCCACGCCCTGCGCGCTGCCATCTTGAAAGCGGGGCCCGTCCTGACTTCCGGGATCGCGTGACGTCAGGACACAACAACTGCACGTGCGGCTCCCGGGAGGTGGGCGGGGCTTGGAGAGCGGTATTCGCGCCGAGTCTCGCGGCTCCTGCTCGGCTCCCGTTTCCCGCAGCGACCTTAAGATGCCGCTGGGAGACTCTCGCGAGAAATGGAGACTCGCAATGAGGAAAAGGTGATTCTAAGGCGGCTGTCGCGGAAGGAGACTGTGGGGTCTTCGCCTGTTGCTTGGCCTGACTCCTGCAAAGTATCTTCCCCGGTGTTACCTAAATGTCTATTAGATGAACTCATTATCAGATGATTATACACCTGCAAGCCTCATCAAGCCCTTAGGCTTTCTTAAAAGGAACAGATTTTTACACTTGAATAGATGAACACTCGCTAACCTTCCTATGTGTTAGGGCAGGCGGTATTTCAAACGCGGTGTCCGCTGGTTGCCTTACACTTCCTCTTTAATCTCACACCCCGTAAGGCAAGCCCCATTCTCCTCATTTCACAGGAGACTCTGATGCTCCGAGGACTAGCAAGCACAGAGCTGCGGTGAACTGAGCAGAGCCAGGACTGAGTTCAACTGTTCCACAAAAACCTTCACAATAGCCTTGGCGGGGAGCAGCCATTCTTCAGTCCTTCTTTGAGACCATTGTCAGCATCCTTACTCCTCTAGATAGAATGCTCTAGAAATAATGAGAATTGCTGTCGAATTGCACAGGATTCCAATTCTGAGTTAACTAGTGAGTTTGCACATCATTTTCTAAGACCGAGCCCTCTAATCCCAACATTAGAGTGGGCCAATGGTAGTAACTTCTTGTGACACTGTTACAGAGTAAATGAAATAAAGCCTTCAAGTTCTTAGGCTAATTCCTAGCCTTATAGAAAACAGTCTGTAGAGGTGATGATAATATCATGTCCCTCTCCAGCCGGTGCAAGCCAGTCCATCCTGTTAGTGTGGTGTGCACCCCTCAGCTGCAGCTGACTGTCGCTGTTCCCTCTGGCAGGACAACTCACAGATACCTAGTCAAGCCTGCTTGTTTCACCCATGTTGTTCCCTCTGCTCTTTTCGCCCTTTTCTACTCTCCCTGAAGAATATTGATTAGTCTTGCCCCCTCCATCTCTGCTGTTAGTGTTTGACTCTTTAAACATTGTTTTTAGGGGCCCGGCAGCGTGGCCTAGCTGCTAAAGTCCTTGCCTTGAACGTGCAGGTATCCCACATGGGCACCAGTTCTAATCCCGGCAGCTCCACTTCCCATCCAGCTCCCTGCTTGTGGCCTGGGAAAGCAGTCGAGGACGGCCCAAGGCTTTGGGACCCTGCACCACATCTCCAAGTACCAAAATCTATTTCCTGCATATCACCCCAAAATTAATGAGCTTAATGCTGTAACAAAGATGTACTGCCTCACATCATTTCTGTAGGTTGGGAATCCAGACTCAAGGTTTCTCCTGAGACTACAGCTAAGATGTTAGTCAGAGCTGTCTCCTAAAATGTGTTGGGATATAATTCCAAGAGGGCTCACTTCAAAGGCATGCTACCTTTTGACAGGTGGGCGCAGTTCCTTACCACCTGGACCTTGAGCTTGAGGTGCTTATGGCATGGCCGTTGGTTTTTTCCCAGAGTGAGTGACCAAGAAGAGAGCAAGAAAGAAACTATAATGTCATCAACATATGATCTGGCCTTAGAAGTCACCCAAGTTGTCACACCTGCAATAACCTATTGGTTATACAGGTTGTCAGTATTTGATATACAGCTCGACTGCACAAGGGCATGACTACCACAAGGGTCAGACGGTGGGGCCAGAGTTGGGTGCGTAGGGAGAGCCGCTGCCTGCGCACCACCCTCGGATAAGGGCTCTAGTTCTTGTCTCAGTACTCCACTTCTAATCCAGCAACCTGGCTCATGTCCTGGGAAAAGAAGGTAGAGAGAAGACAGCCCAAGTAGTTGGCCTCTGCCACCATGTGGACAACCTGGACGGTGCACCTGGATTTGGCCTGGCTCCACACTGGCTGTTGCAGCCATTTGGTGAAGGAAACAGCAGATGGAAGATCTCTGTGTGTATATGCCTCTCCCTCCTTCTATAACTCTTTCAAAATAAATAAATCACCGCTAAAATAACAGGTCTGACATGAGGGATTCCATGTTGAGTAGGGCTCCCTCTAGGTATCCTGCAACCTGTGAGACTGTAGCCTGGCCAAGAGCCCTCAATCCCCTGACCAGGCTGTTCCAGCATGGTTCAGCAATAAAAGCTTGAAAAGTTAGCAAACGTTAATAATTTTTCATTCCTAAGGTAGTTCTAAACCGCGACCCCCCCCACCCGGCCCTATTGTGTAGTTTTTGCCATTATAAACTCCACTGAAGTTTAGCTTCAGGGCCAACAGTTTTGGGGGCATGAGCCCACTCTTCACTTCAGGCAAATAAAGGACTTCCAAGTCTTTTCAGTGTATAGTACTCCTGTGTATCAGCTCATGTGAGTACAGCAGTCACAAAAATAAGCAAAATAAATAAATAAGTAAACAAAAAGCACTGGTGCCACCACACCAGGGAAAACCACCAAGAGTACAACCACAGCACACCCAAGGGGTTCCTATTGTAAAGATCAAGGGTGACTAGGATGAGGAGCAGCTAGCCACTGCTGTGGGCCATATAATACGCTACGATCACCTTGAAATCCAGTGTTCCTTTTAGGTATCTACCCAAGAAAAAGGAAACATGTTCATATAGACATTTTTAAATTATTGTTCAAAAAAGTTGTATCCATAATAGGCAAAAAGAAAAAAATTCAAACCACTTCAATAACCATCAACTTGAGAATGGGTAACCATATTATGGTGACTCCTTGCGATGAAATTCCACTCAGCAATAAAAACAAATGAACTATGGACCCATGCAACAAAGTGACTTAATCTCACAGGCTATGCTAAGTGAAAAAAATCACATACAAAAGGCTACCTGCTTTGTGATCAATTAACTGAGACTCCAAAAAAGATTAACTTACAGTGACAAAAATGGTTTCCAGGAGCTGAAGTGGGGGCACAGACTACAGAGGGGCCACGAAAGACTATTGTGCAATGATAGTCCTGATCTGTGCCATGATGACGGTGGCGGCTGCCTGTGGGTGCATACATCTACCAAGATCCGTTAACTTGAATAAAAAAGGTGCATCATGTATCTGTTACATATACATTAGATCACAACAAATTTATTAAAATATGAGTACCTCAGGATGGCAAGGATTGAATACTATGTATATACCTGGAAAGTGTGTGGCCCAGTGCTTGCCATATAGAAAAAATTAACTCGATTTTGTATTTTCTTCTCTAAGTTATAGATTCTGAGTGTTACAGGAGAATGTTAAATTAGGAAGGTACATATACTTTGTACAACTACTATTTCACCAAGGGAAATATTCTTGCAAGTTTTAGGGAAAAACAAAAAGAAACAAACAAACAAACAAAAAAAGCCTCTTACCTTAGAGAAAAATTTTACCCAGAATTCTGATTTTGATTTTGATTTCTTCTTGGAATTCTACCTATGGAATACATAATATTCATTTTCTTCATACATTAAAAAAATTCAATTTTGATTTCTTGCATCCTTTGGTCTAAAATGGAGGTGAAAAACCTTTTCCCCTTTATAATGCTAACATTGAATTTTGTAAAGAGAAATTATCTTGATGTGATTTTCCAGTAAGCGGAAGGGGAATACAATTCATCAGGTGCCTTTCAGCATCAAAGTGAAATGTGTATCCTTTTTCTTGCACTGAGGTAAAGCTTTTGTAGGTGTCTCATGAAGTCCCTTTAGGATGTACAGATATTAAAATGTGACCTGGGTCCTCCTTTTCATGGCATGTCAGGAGCGTGATTAGTACGTAGGCATGCCCTTTCAATGGACTTTCTCCATGCATCATCAGTATCACCACACTACAGGCAGGAAACGTCCTCAGATCTCTTGTTGTACATCATCATTATCACCACACTGCAGGGAGGATGTGTCCTAAAGCCTTTCATTTTGAAAGGTACTAAGGGCAATGTGGGAAACACTGATTTGTATTATACATGTAACATTTTGACAATAATATAATAATGTGTCTCTTTTGCTAAAACCTACCACTGCAAGCCAAGCTTATTTTTAAACAAGGTCATGGGCGCCGGTTCTAATCCTGGCAGCTCCACTTCCCATCCAGCTCCCTGCTTGTGGCCTGGGAAAGCAGTTGAGGACGGCCCAATGCATTGGGACCCTGCACCCACGTGGGAGACCTGGAAGAGGTTCCTGGTTCCCGGCTTCGGATCGGCACAGCACCGTTGCGGCTCACTTGGGGAGTGAAACATCGGACGGAAGATCTTCCTCTCTGTCTCTCCTCCTCTCTGTATATCTGAATAAATCTTTAAAAAAAAAAAAAAAAGAAAAAAAAACAAGGTCATGAATCTCCATAATATTTTACAAATTTAGCAAGTGTTCAAAGGCTTGTCACAAAACAATCAGACCTCATTTTTTAAAAAGATTTATTTATTTTTATTTGAAAGGCAAATTTACAGAGAGAAGGAAAGACAGAGAAAGATCTTTCATCTGCTGGTTCACGCCCCATGTGGCTGCAACAGCCAGAGCTGTGCTGATCCGAAGCCAGGAGCTTCCTCCATGTCTCCTAAGTGCGCACAGGGTCCCAAAGCTTAGGGCCATTCTTAAATGCTTACCCAGGCCACAAACAGGGAGCTAGATGGGAAGTAGGGTAGCCAGGACATGAACTGGCACCTATATGGGATCCCGGCACATGCAAGGCAAGGATTTTTTTTTTTTAAAGATTTATTTATTTTTATTACAAAGTCAGATATACAGAGAGGAGGAGAGACAGAGAGGAAGATCTTCCGTCCGATGATTCACTCCCCAAGTGAGCGCAACGGCCGGTGCTACGCCTATCCGAAGCCAGGAACTAGGAACTTCCTCCAGGTCTCCCACACAGGTGCAGGGTCCCAAGGCTTTGGGCCGTCCTCAACTGCTTTCCCAGGCCACAATCAGGGAGCTGGATGGGAAGTGGAGCTGCCAGGATTAGAACCGGCGCCCATATGGGATCCCGGAGCTTTCAAGGTGAGGACTTTAGCTGCTAGGCCACGCTGCCGGACCCAGGGCAAGGATTTAACCATTAGGCTATCATGCCAGGCCCTCAGGGCCTGATAAAGAAAAACCACGAACGTACTCTTCAGCTGGGATGAGATCTCAGCACCAATTTTCTTCCTGAGTTTTATTGAAATGTAGGTGTTTTTGTGATACAAAATTCATATGCTGAAACATATACACCAATGTGATGATATTCAAAGGGTCCTTGGATCTTGAGTTGTGACACAGTGGTTTATCCCCTCCCTTGTGATGTCACTACATCATACCAAAGTGCATGCTCAAGTGTCATCTGCTCTAATCATGATCCCACTAATGCACCTGGGAAAGTGGCCTAAGATGGCCCAAGTGACTGGGCCCCTGCCTTCCACAGGGGAGACCCCGGAAGGAGTTCCTGGCTCCTACCCTTCACCTGGTCCAGCCTCAGCTGCCAGGGCCGTTTGGGGAGTGAACCAGCTTGTGGAAGCTCTCTCTTTCCCTCCCTTCCCAGTCTGGGTTTTAAATAAATACATTTCTAAAAAAGAAAAGATGTGAGTAGGTCACGAGTGTTCCTCCTTCACAAATGGGAGCAAAACCTTCATAAAAGGAGACTTCACAGAACATTCAGCCTTGGGTCTTTTGACACAGCATCCAAGCACCGCCTGACTGAGGAGCAGAGTTGGAGCCCTCATTACGCACCGAATCTGCTAATGCTTGGGTCTCGGACTTCCAAGCCTCCAAAATTGTAAGAAGCAAAATTCTTTTTGTTTCATTTTTACCCATTGATTTGAAGAGCAGGCCCTCTGATGTGGGACACAGGCATTTTAACAGCTAGACCAGACCCTAATTTCTAACCCCTAATTTCTAACCTAGAAAATATTCCATCTGAGATACTTTGTTATGGCAGTACAAATGGGCCAAGACAATTATTATTTTCAATTTAAAATACTCATGGAATTATTATGATTCCTAGTCAAAAGACAACAAATATGTGTGTAACTGAAACAAAGTCAAATACAAATTTTGAAAGTCATATTTGAAGGACCAATTTTCCTGTAAATGATAGAATCAATGGTGAACTTGTCATATGGCATATTTTCATACCAACTCAGTGAGAATAAAAATAATATCACTCAAGTAATGGCTTCGGGACATTTGGTCCTTAAGGTAGAAGAAAATAATGCTACCACATCTTATACTTTTCCTCCAAAAATAGTTATAATTTTTTAATCTATACAATCACTGTCAGACTGAAATATGAGCAACTATTAAAAAGGATATTAGAAGGAAAAAGCAAACATTTCACTATACTTGAGTTAAAAATTAGTCTCCATGCCAGAAAAATTTTTTGAAAAGTGGTAAATAAAATTTGCAATATATATAATATGGAATTGTTACTATAGAAAAATAATCCCATAAATCACAAAGAAAATCCTAATGCCAAAGAAAAAATGAGCAACAGTCACAAAAAAAGAAATAGAAATAGCTAATTTACATGTGGAAAGTATTTTTAAATTCATTAGTAATACCAAAATGAAAACTAAAATAGTGATAAAGTGTGCATACTAACTTACCAAACAGGCAATGGTTTTTCTAGAGAGCAAGTTCTGGTAAACAGCATTGCAAAATGTAACAAAACTTTCAAGAGGCCAGCATTGTATTGTAAGCAGGCTAAGCTGCCATTTGGGATGTTGGCACCCCATACTGGAATGCTGTTTGGGATTTTAGCTGCTCCATTTCTGACCCAACTTCCTGCTATTGACCCTAGGAAGATGGTGGAAGATGCCCACCCTTGCTACCAACATGGGAAACCTGATGGAGTCAGTTGTCTCCAGCCCTGTCTTCTATGCAAACGAATGGGTGTTGCAGTCCAGCCTGATCTTGCCCAACACACACTCAGCCTCCACACAAAGCAGTGGGGGTTGTACCTAGTTGGAATGACTCACAATAACCACCACCACCCCAGGCCCGCCCCTGCCCTGGTTCCCGTGCTCGCCAGTATGTGCAGATTGGAATTATCTGTCCCACATCCTATTCAGCTCTCATACATGTCAATGGGCACTGAAGCCTAGTTCAATCCAACCAGCCCCACTATCCAGTCCACACATGTGCCGTTGGGTGCCACTCTCTGTCTAGCCATGCCTGTCCCAGTCCTGATTCTAATGTACACCAGATTGGCAACTCAAGAGGGAGATGCCCAATGTTTCTCTAATGGGCTCACTCCCACTCCTGGAGGAAGGTAGTATTGCAGTTTAGCTTGATAGAGTTATCCCCCATGCCAGCATCTGTTAGCTGATGCTGTGACAAAGCTCAACCAACCCTCATTCACTCTAGCTTACGCATGTACCAGTAGGTACAGTCTGCCCAGCCTGCCTTGTCTCCAATCCAGGTTATATGCAGATGTTGTAGCCCTACCTAACCTGGTCTGCCCCAATCCCAGCTTTTACACTCAAACAGTAGAAATAGTGGCCCAGCAGGGGAGCCCCCCCCCTTAGCTCCCCTACCAGATTCACCTGCTCTCCCCTGGGTCTCATGTTTACCAGTTGGGCACTGTGACTCAATCTGGCATGACCTGCCTCACCTTGGCATTTGCCAGTGGGTGCTATAGCCTGGCCTGGCCCAACCCACCCCCAGATCCAACTCACACTGGTGGGGACTACAGCCTAGCCAGTCAGCCAGCCCCCAGTCCTGGTCATAATATGAACTGGTTGGTATTGCAGCCTGACCTGGCATGACTCACACACCATTCTGACTCTCAGATTTGCCAGTGGATAATATGAACTGGCCCAGCCTGGCTTACCCCAGACTTGAGCCAAAGGTAAGCCCATGGGTAACATAACCTGGCCTGGTCTGGGCTGTTCCCTTTCTTAGTTCTTGCACTCACCTGCAGGGACTGTGTCCTGACAGGGGAATTGCCCAAGCTCCTCCATCAGAACCTCTCCCAATGCCAAATCTCACACACATTGGTGGGTCCATGGGCCAGCCTTACTTAGCTATCTCCTGTCCTAGCAGGAACAGTAGCCTTTCCTGATTGACCCTCACCCATTCTGGTTCTTCTGTTGGGTAGAGAGCCTAGCCAAACGTAGCCCACACCCAGATACAGTTCACACATGGCTCAGTAGGGACAGAGACCTGTCCCAGCCCATCCTACATCCACCCTGGTTTTCATGATCACCAGTGGGTGCTGGAGTCTAGTCTAGTCTAGCACACCCCAGACCCAGTCCACACCCATGCCAAGGGAGACTGCAGCCATGTCCAGATAAGATTGCAGCCTTCACTTCTGGTCCCCGTGCTCACCACTGAATACACAACCCAGCCAGGATGTGCCCTTAGCTCCCCAGCCAGGCCTAATTCCAGCCACAGATCTCATGTGTGCCAGTGGTTGCTCTGACCTAGATTGGCACAGTCCCTCCAGTCTCCTGGCCTTTGACTTTAGATGCTGCAGTCTAGCCTGGCCCAGTCCTAACTCTCGCTGGCAGGTGCAGGAACCTGGCCCTGCTCAGTCAGCTCTCATCCCTGACTCATGCAAACCAGTAGGTATGGTAGTCTAACCCAGCGTGACCTGCACTCCATCCTGGTTTCTGCACTTGCCAGTGGGCTATTGTTTGGTTGGCCCCACCTGGTCTATCCCATTCCAAAACCACCTCACACACTTGCCAATGGATGGAACTACCCTGCCCAGCCTGCCGAACACCCAGGTCTGGACCACGTGCTCATGAGCGGGAGCTATGACCCTCTAAGGAGATTCCCAGGTTCCCCCACTCAGCCACTCCCAGACTCAGATCTCACATGCATGCCAGCGGGTGCTTGGCACTCACCAGGCATGGCCTGCCCTATCGGTCCTGGCCTTTGTATGAGCTGGTGTGGTCCAGCCCGTCCTGTTTGAGGCTGCTCATGTGGGTGCTGCAGCCTGGACCTACCCCACTTGTTCCCAGTCCTAGTACCGGTGAGCACTGGTGAGTTCCATGGTCACAGCTAGCTCAGCCCCTCACCATCCTTCTCTCTATCTCTCCTTCTCCTTCTCTCTGTCTCTCCTTTTCTCTCTGTGATTCTTTCAGATAAAAACAAATATAGCTTAAAAAGCTAAAGAGACCACAGTCTTTTCTAACCTTAAAGGCTGAGATAATATCTCATCCCTTTTGCCAGCCCACACTCAGAGGGAAATTATAAAAGAGAACAATACAAGGCAGCAGACATTATTCAGTTTAATTTTAGAGGTGATAGACAATTTACAAATACACAGAAAATTTTAGGGTTGATGATGGCTCATTATTTTTGTGACTATTGAAAATGATCTGTTTTTCTAGTGGCATTTCTATTAAATAATTACTACCACTGCAACTCTCATTATCATATAAATCTTTTTATGCTGACCTGTGTCTAGCTGAGCTACTTACATGATTCTAATTTAATTCCTTAACCTTCTCCATGAGCAAGTTGAGATATACCTGCCCAAACTTCACAAAGAACCAATCAGTTATCTTCCATAATTGGATTTTATTCAGTATTTGACCCAAGATGAAGCTCTAACTAGGCTTCCAAGATACATATAAAAATGGTCAGAATGAAATGTTGCTCAGCTAATTTTCACATTCCCTGACAAGGATCTCTACCCAAGTAGGTATGGAAATTATTCTAAGACCTCATGCCCCATGCATTTACAATTCATCAGTCCTCAGGCCAATTACATTGAAAGATGACACAGAAGTGCCCTTGCTGTAATTGTTCCCCTCTACTGAAGTGGCAATGGATAATTATAGGTCACCCTGTGACACTTACCTGACGCACATGATGACAGAAAGTGACTTTTCCCAGGCTCTGACTATTGTGATAATCAAGGGCAACTGAAGCTGTTTATTCTATGCAGGACACGGAATAATGAGGAAATATAAATGAGGTTCATGATTTTCCTGTCAATCATTTCAATAATAAATGTTCACCATTAAATTACAGCCTTCCAGCGAAGCCCCAAATAAGGGTTTTTATTAATCTTCAGATTACTTAATGTGCATAACAGCCTTTTTCTTTATAAACATCTTACTCTGTCAACTTTATATTTTAAATTTTTTAAAATTTACTTATTTTATTTTTCCATGATACAGTTCCATAGGCTCTGGGATTTCCCTTACCCCATTTCCAAATCCCCATCTTCCCGCTGATCTTCCCCATGTGATTACAATAGCATAGTCCTTCACAATCAGTCATAAATCCATCATTCTGCTACTTAAGTGTATCCTGACGTTGTAGGCATGGACAATGGCACAGAGTCCAACATTCTATTGTCAAGATACATTCAACAGTTTCATTGGGAGTTCATCTTTGATTTGGAAGTAAAGATGCACACTGCCTTGTATCTTCACATCTGTATGTGATAATCTCTACTACACAGTTATGAAACCCACAAAACAAAATCAACAACAGGAAGAAAAATAGAAAATTTGCAACAACATGTAGTTAAATAACATGCTACTGAATGACCAATGTGTTGCTGAAGACATGAAAAGATTTAAAAATTTTCCTGAAGCAAAAATTTTTAAGGTTTATGTAGAAGAAAGGAGAGACATAGGATAAGACATGTTCCTTCTGCTAGGTCACACCCCAAATGCTGATGCCCGTGCAGTGGACAGCATCCCCAAATGCACACGGGGGACATGACAGCCAGCTCATCGAGACCAGCAGAGGACATCAAGTCCTCAACAGAGGATGGAAAGCAGAACAGGTTGGACCACTTTTCTCACCAAGCTTTGCAGTAAGTATTTGGGTCTGTGAATACGCAAAGGTAGTGTTCGTCAGCCCACAGACCTTGAAAAGATTTTCTCAGTCCTGGTGCAACAAAGTCAACAATGTCTCAGAACTATCCAAACCACTCAAATAATACTCTCAGAACACTCTTCCCGGCATCTGAGTCTCAAAGGTTCATCAAATAACCATCCCCCACACCCGGGGGCTGACATGGTTTGACAACGAAGAATAGCCCCTTCCCCACTTGTGGACACAAAGGAGAAAAAAAGGAACTGAAACATTTATCCCACTCACCTTCCTCCTTACCTCCACCCTTCCTTCCCTAATCAGAGACCTACAAGGACCTGCATCCCTCTCAACTACGTAAACAATATTAAAAAGGAAATAAAAATTGTTAAAAGGCAGTGTAAAAAAAAAAAAGCCTGCCTCTTGCTCAACTTCTTATTTATGGTTGATGTTGAAACCATCACCTAATCTTTCAGAGACCAGAGACCTTACTTTCTCATTTCATTTTGTGACGGACCTTGTTTCAGGCCTTCAATAACAGTGGTTGAAACTGTCACTGAAAACATCCTCTTGCTTCCAGCACCTTCCCCACCTCCATGCAAACACAGGAGGAAGAAAAAAAAAAACCTGAAGCATCTAGGGAGTGAACCAGTGCATCTCCCCACCCACCCGGTCCCTGTCTTTCTCTCTCTCTCTGCAACTCAAACTTTCAGATGAATAAACAAATCTTTACCAAAAAACTTCGTCATACTACTGAGGAAGGGGTAAAGAGAAGGAAGGAAGCAAAGATGGGAGGGAGTGAGGGAAGGAATGAAGAGATGATAATAGAGAAAGGAAAAAGGCCAATAAAATCAGAAGATGATCGTGTCTCTGTTTCCTGTTTCAAAGACAGTTTTTCTACAACCCACACGTACACTGATGAATGGATAAACAAATTTAATATACATGTTCATACCATATAATAGAATACAGAGGTATTGCAAAAACCTCATGGCAAGATGGAGTAAAGGGATACGGTTTCTTGTTGCAAGAAAATATACCCAGGGCCCGGCGGCGTGGCCTAGCGGCTAAAGTCCTCGCCTTGAAAGCCCCGGGATCCCATATGGGTGCCGGTTCTAATCCCGGCAGCTCCACTTCCCATCCAGCTCCCTGCTTGTGGCCTGGGAAAGCAGTTGAGGACGGCCCCATGCATTGGGACCCTGCACCTGCGTGGGAGACCCGGAAGAGGTTCCAGGTTCCCGGCTTCGGATAGGCGCGCACCGGCCCGTTGCGGCTCACTTGGGGAGTGAATCATTGGATGGAAGATCTTCCTCTCTGTCTCTTCTCCTCTCTGTATATCTGACTTTGCAATAAAAATAAATAAATTATTTCAAAAAAGAAATAAAGGACACATCCATTTGTTCGCATGGATGAATGTTGAAAACATGCTAACTCACATGTGCTAATCAAAAAAGATGAATACTACAACATTTCACTTACTATGAGTTATGTAGAGTGGTCACTTTCATAGAGAAAACAGAGGTCTATAGGGCTTCTGTCGGGAACAAAACAGTTAGTGATGTTTACAAAGTAATGTCAATAACCTGCAATATACTCCTAAAAATTGTTGTCATGAGTTGTTTAGCCTAGTAGTGAGGAAATCAGTTAAGGTTCCCAGTGGTTTAATTTACTAGTTAAGGTAAGAACTCCTGGTTTGTGTTCTGACACAGTGGGTAAAGCTGGCATATGCAGTGCCAGCAACCCATCTGGGTGTTTGGTTTGAATCCTGGCTGTTCCACTTCCAATACAGTTCCCTGCTAAGGTGCCTGGGGAAATAGCACATTGCAAGTGCTTGGGCCCCCGAACCCATGTGGGAGACACATAGCAAACTCACGCCTGGCTTCAGCCTGGTGCAGCCCTTGGTGTTGTGGCCATCTGGGGACTGAACCAGCAGATGAAAGATCTCTCTCCCTCCCCGCCTCCGGGCTCCTGATTTCAGATCAGCTCAGTTCTGACCGTTGGGGCCACTTGGGGAGTAAACCAGTGGATAGAAGCTCTTTCTGTCTGTCTCTACTTCTCTCTATGAGTCTGGCTTTCCAATAAAAATAAATCTTAAAAAAAAAAAAAAAGCAAGCAAGCACATTGTTTCTGGCCACAGGATTCCAGATAATGCCAACCTACATATAAAAAAAAGAAAGCAAAATCGGTAGCAATGACTGCATATTTCCATTCTGCAGCTCCCTCCTCAGGACGTGCCGCTCTCAGCTTGCCATTTTTTCCCTTCCTCATTACAAACCTTTCAGAGAGCTCTGGGGCATCACGGGCTGGTTATTTATTACCTTCTGTCAAGCAGACAGCAGGCCTCCGTGCAAAAGGACACAACCTTTTATTCTTCTGAGGTAGCAGCACACCTCCTGAATGAACATATTAGACTTAATGCTGAAGCCCCCACATTTATCTTCCTAATCTGTCCCCAGGTGAGCCTTTAGAGTTCAAACAGTCACTTGGAAAGAGGTGAGTAAATATCACTGTTTTGTCATTTCTCAGGTTCAGTGCAGCTGACATTGTAACACGGCCACTACCTCCCCAAATAATTGCAAACAACCACGGTACCGCCTGCAGGATAATGGGTCACGGAGGTATAGTCCCACATATTCAGTTTTGTTCTTCTTGCAGGTTTAATTTCTCAACACTGTGTATTATTTTTTCTTACGAAAGATTTATTTCTCCTTTATTGGAAAGCAGATCATCTTTATGCAGACAAAGAGAGTCAAAGACAAAGTTCTTCCATCCGTTGCTTCACTGCACATTGGCCACAACAGCTAGATCTGACCCAATCTGAAGCCAGGAACCAGGAGCATCTTCCAAGTCTCCCACACAGGTGTAGGGTCCCAATGTTTGGGACTGTCCTCTTCTACTTTCCCAGGCTACAAGCAGGGAGCTGGATGGGAAGTGGAGCAGCCAGAACATAAATTGCTGTCATTTGGGATCTTGGTGTTTGCAAGATGAAGATTTAGTCATTGAGCCATTGAGTTGGGCCCAACATTGTGTATTCTTACCTTTACCTTGAGTGATCAAACCTCTGACTATTGCTTCTACTTCATGGTCCTCTAGCCATTTTTTTTAAATAGCTACAACAAAGCTTAAGCAACACTGGGGATTTTGATCCCTCAGATGAGGCAACCTGGTCTGGTCCTTTCAACCTCAGGCCCTTGGCACATGCTCAATCCTCACTCCCACATTTCTCCAGCTTTATCTGAGGCTTTGACTAATGGTGGTTTCTGTGGAGCGTATCTGTCCCCTTCACATCACCTCAGTCCCACCAGTTGTTTTTTGTTTGTTGGTTGGTTTGTTTTTGCTGCAGTGTCGTGTTTTTCAGCCAGGATGTATCACAGTTTGTAATTTCATACCTGGGTGTTCATTTGTTTGACATTTGTCTCCACTGCCAGATTATTAAAAATGCATGAAGTCATTGTATGTACAATGCCAAATACATATTATGGACTCAACTGAAATGAAGGAAAGCAGGGGAGGACGGAAGGAGAAGAAGAAATGAAGGTAACCGTTGTGCAGTTGTGTCTTCAGCTGCGTAGCAAAGCTGAGGTGCATTGAGAATGTCCAGTAAGCGCTAAAGACTCCTAGATACAGAACCTAGATGTGTGTGTTGCTACTGACATCTCCAGAAACCATAATGCCTATATTTTTGACAGTTGGAAGAGAAATGATATCAATGTATATTATGCATGTCTGGCCAGAAGGCAGGTGAGATCCATGCAGCAATAACTTTCCTAATTTCCCTGCTCCCTAGTCTCTCCAAAGTTCATTGCTACTGGCCTGCTATAATTTCTTTTAAAAAAAAGTAGCTGTTACAGGTATAAATGATTGCAGTCAAAGCAATGAGAAATCAGTTTTGTTGTGGCTTCATTGGCAATACATGGGCCACTTCACAAAAGCAGGAAATCATGTCTTTTTTAAGAGTCATTGTGGGAGTTTATGTCAGGGTGTTGCTGACTAAGCCTCTGCCTGTGGCACCAGCTGCTCCATTTCTGATCCAACTCCCTGCAAATGGCCTGGGAATACAGCAGAAAAACGGCCCAAGTGCTTGAACCCCTAAATCCACAGGGGAGACCTGTAGGAAGCTCTTGGCTCTGACCTTCAGACTGGCCCAGCTCTGAAAGTTGTGATCATTTAGGGAATAAACCAAAGGATGAAACACCTTTCTTGGTATGTATCTCTCCTTTTCTCTCTGTAACTCTGCCTTTCAAATAAAAAAATAAAATTTAAGTCACTGTGATGAGTAAAAAGACCACCTAGTGCTTATAGAAATAAAATGAGAAGTTAAAAGAGAAATACAGAATTTTTTTTCTGAGTAAAGCTTGCAAAAGAATGATAAAAATGTTTCCAAAAAGTGAGCTAGAGTTAACTAATCCCTCTGAAACAATGCAATTTTTCTTACCATGTTTTAGCTATAGTCTTTTCCTATCCCATACATGACTCAGGCTCCATGAATACTCATGGACTACTGTAATTGCACAAGAACTCACATTATTCATACTTTTTGTGAGTACATAATGGATCTTTAGTCCATGGCAAATCACCTCAGTATTGTTGGTAGTCTGTTCTAACAGCTGATAAATAACAACATTAGGTGATCTGTAACAGGACCATTTTTCCACTTCCATAATGTTTTCCCACTTCCATAATGGAAATAAAAAGAAAACATTCAAGTGGCAAGAAAATCGGAATAGCTATTATTATGAAGATTTAAACTTGAGATGGTGGCGTTGTGCCACAATGGATTAAGCTACCATCTGCAACACCAGCATCCCATATCAGAGCCCTGGCTTGAGTCCTGGCTGTTCTGTACCTGATCCAGCTGGCTTCTAATGTGCTGGGAAAGCAGCAGCAGGTGGCCCGTGTGCTTGGACCCTTGCACCCATGTGGGAGACTTAGAAGAAGCTCCTTACTTCTGGCTTTAGCTTGGCCCAGCCCTGGTGTTTGTGGCCATTTGGTGAGTGAAAGAAAGGATCGAAGTTTCTCTCTCTCAGCCTCTCCCCCTTTTAACAGTTGCTTTTCAAATAAGTGGTTTTTTTTTTTTTTTAAGATTTATTCATTTTATTACAGCCAGATATACAGAGAGGAGGAGAGACAGAGAGGAAGATCTTAGGTCCGATGATTCACTCCCCAAGTGAGCCGCAACGGGCCTGTGTGCGCCGATCCGAAGCCGGGAACCTGGAACCTCTTCTGGGTCTCCCATGCGGGTGCAGGGTCCCAATGCATTGGGCCGTCCTCGACTGCTTTCCCAGGCCACAAGCAGGGAGCTGGATGGGAAGTGGAGTTGCCGGGATTAGAACCGGCACCCATATGGGATCCCGGGGCTTTCAAGGCGAGGACTTTAGCCGCTAGGCCACGCCGCTGGGCCCACAAATAAGTGTTTAAAAGAAAATTTGGAGTTTTTCTTCTCAGTACTATCTCAAAATGATGGAGTAAGATATATTTGGAAGATTACATTTGCCTTGTTTGCTGAAAAAGCCCTATATTTATCGGGACCACACTGAGAATGGAAAAAAGCAGAAATTGGACTAGAACGGTCTAAAGGATTTGTGGGAAACTGAGGCTGCAGCTTCTCCATGTTAAGGAGGGATATATATGCCTTGGAGATTAGGCAGTTTATACCTGCCTCTCTGTAGGTGGAGAGGGCCCAAAAGCTGGGTGTTTGGGCAACAGATGAGCCTCCCCATAAGGAGAAAATAACGTGTGTGATGTCCTAACAAGAGATGGCATTTGGGATGGCGCCTTCACTTGTGGTGCCAGTATTCCGTATGGGTGTAAGTTCATGTTCTGGCTGTTCCACTTCCCATCCAGCTCCTTCCTTAAGGCCTGGGAAAGCAGTGGAGGCTGACTCCACTTCGGACCCTACATCCACATGGGAGACCCAGAAGGAGCTCCTGGCGTTGGCTTCAGATGGGCTCAGTGTCAGCTGTTGCAGCCAATAGATGGAAAACTTACTCTGTTTCTCTGTAATTCTGCTTTTCAAATAAAAATCAAATCAATAAGTCTATTTTAAAAAGAAGAAAAAGATATCAGTATGCATTAAAGTCTATGGGGTCTTTCAAGTCTGATTTTCAACTAGATGTTGAAACTCGTGCTGGGCTTGATGTAACACATTAACTGTGGTTTCTTTCGTTTTGAAATGCCCCCTGTCTAATATTTCATAGTAATTAATTTTTTCTTCCCAAAATAATGTTCAACCCTAATAAGCAGATTTTTTTAATGAGAGAAACTGTGTATGGTTTTACAGTTTGTCCTGTGCCTGCATGGCTCAAAGGGATCCCAATTACACTGACATTTATAGGAATGTTTTACATATTTTTCATTGCACAGCTCCAGGGGACAGCAATTCCACTGCCATCTAGGTGACAGGCAGCCTTTGGAGTTGTGCGGTGCATAAGCCGCACAGCCATAGATGGCAGCCCTAGGCCCATGGTAGCCTGAAGTTTCTCAGTTCCAAAATGGACCCTGCCTTGCAGTGGAGAAAGTAAGGATGTGGGGATATCATGGATGTATAGACCCCTACCTCCTTGGCTGGCAGGGGCTGTGGCAGACAGTCCTCACCATTGTGTCAGTGCCCCCAACTCAGGAAGCAAGGGCTCTGGTCCTTCTATATAGGAACTCTCTCCTGAACCGAGGGAAATTTGCTGCCCAACCGAAAGGTGTAGGAGAATCAACATCTTTGCCTTCTCTTTGATGCAGAGGTTCTATGTATGTTTCAATAGCTCCTCAGAGCTTCCCAAAACCACCGAGACAGACTGCCTACAGCACTCACTGTTAAGTTATGCCTATTTCATTACCTTCTCTCTCTCTCCTGTCTGCTTCCTTATTTGTGCTTCCAGGATCCCTAAGAAAACTACCTCTATCTAAATCATTTTCAGGCTCTCCTATAGATGGAGTCCAAATTGACATAAATGTGTTGAGTACAAATTATCTTAGTTGGATGTTACTTGAGTATGGATTATATTTCAGTACTTGAGATTAAAAAAAAAAGATTTGCTTATTTGAAAGACAGAGTCTCACACACACACACACACACACACACACACACACACACACACACGGTGAGTGGGGGTGAGAGAGATCGCCCACCCTCACCCAAATGCTCACAACAGTAGGGGATGGGTCATGCCAAAGCCAGGGAATACGAGCTCAATGTTGGTCTCCTACATTGCTGGCAGGAGCCCAAGCACTCGGGCCATCCTCTGCTGCCTGCCAGGCACATTGGCAGGAACATGGATGGGAAGTAAATGGGATTCAATGCCAGCCACTCTGACATGGGATGCCAGCATCCCAAGCGATGGCTTACGCTGCTGCATCACAACATCCATCCTAGTATTTGTTGATTTAATGAATCATTTTCTGAAAGAATCAAGGAACTATCTCCACTGATCAAAAGGTCGGTGGTAAGACAAAATGTAACAGAAAACTCAACTGTGCGTTAGTAGGCAATTAGGTGTGCTTCATTGCTAATCAAATGAATATTGGTTTGTGTACCACTAAACATAAAAATAAGATCCCTGTTTTTATGCTGTGGAATATCTCTGTACACTCTTCATGTTCTCTTTAGTCTCTTAACAAAATACCTGTACGAATCCAACTTGAATTTGACATTCAAAATCTTGAGATAATCTGTTTCAGAACACTAGGTGAGCCTGTGAGTGCATCTGCCTTCTTACTAGAGAAAGATACAGGACTCTGGGGACAGCGAATTTGAAATCCATTTCTTTGTTCTTTGACATCACCCCGTTTATCTCTGAGCCTCAACAATGCTGTTTTCTTTCAAACTCACAGACTACATGTTCAAGGAGTGTGAAATTAACACAGTGCTTGCACAACCTCAATAAATAAGCATGAAAGCCTTTCTGTTTCACATCACTGGCTTCATTCAATTAGTGAAATGGTAAGACACTGGGGCATTGCACAACCTAACCTTTTAATTTTTGGACGGGGAAAAAGAAAAAGCAAGTAACAAATAAGAAAGCTTAAAATTCTTCCTTTTGCACCAAAACCAACATACTTGGCCAAATGTAGAACTAAGTTTCCTGGATTTCCATTTCCATCTTAGAACAATGTACTCTGTCAATCTCCAGATTGCTTAGTTTTTCTTTTTACAGTCAGATCAGTTGTCTAAAGTATTAGCAGACAGCCAAGCCAAGAAAAGGAATTCAGCACCTCCGTGGTACGCCCAATTTGCCATGCTGAGCGAATGACCCACCTTGCTGCTGTGTCACTGTAACAACGCTAGACTTCTCAACAAAGGACTCCCAGCACTCATCCCAGTAATTACTCAAAGTTGTCACAAGAATCTTCACTGAACTAGTACTATGTTCTAGACATAGTTCTGACTTCAAAAATACAGTAATCAACAAGACCCACAAGAGCCTTTCTTCTTCTAGTAGTACTGGCTTTCTAAAAAAATTAACAAAAAACAGAACTGTGGAACCCCAAAAGTATGAAACTCCAGAAATAGACAATATTGTTATTATTGTCTATATATGCCACTAAATAGTAATTTCTAAAAAGATTTATTTTTATTGGAAAGGCAGATTTATAAAGAGAAGGAGAGACAAAGATCTATCATCCACTGGTACATTATGCAAGTGGCCACAATGGCTGGAGCTGAGCTGATCCAAAGCCAAGAGCCAGCAGCCAGGAGTCAGGACCTTCTTCTGGGTCTCTCATGCAGGTGCAGGGTCCCAGGCTTTGGGCCATCCTTCACTGCTTTCCCAGGCCATAATCAGGGAGCTGGATGGGAGCAGCTGCACCCATACAGGATCCCAGCGTTTGAATGGCTAATTGAGTCACTGGGTTGGGCCCACCAAATAGTCATTCTTGTTACCTAAATGTTTTGGCTTTTTTTTTTATCTTTTTAAAAATTATTTTTATTTATATAAAGGGGACAAATTTCACGTATACAGTTTTAAGAGCATACAGATATTTCACACACACCCCATCTTCCTTACTTCCCACTACACTTGTTATTTTTATATGTGAGCTTCCTTTTATAAAGCCATTAATTCTAGTGTTGCATTGTTAGGCCTGTTATCTCAGGACTAGCACAAATCCAGACAGAGACAAAAAGATGAACAAGCCAGGAAGACTCTCCTTTTCTGCTTTTCCTTCTTTCACACCTGCTGTCCACCAGGCTCTTTGATGTACCTAGTACTAAGAGAGATACGTTTGTCTATGTTTTCAGTTCATGAAATACCTGAGGCAGTGATGCTAATAGAGGCTCATTTAGCTCATAGATTGGAGGCTAAAAGTCTCAGATCAGGCAGAGCCTAGGGAGGGTTCAATGGCGGGGCGGGCATAAGGGCAACTGAGGGAGGAAAAGTCACATCTTCAAATAGGAAGGAAGAAAAGAAAATGCAAGGTTCAGGGTTGCTCTGATTAGAATGCTCTCAGGATCCCAAGAAAGCCACCTTAATTCCTTCTAAGGGTAGTGCCCATAGGGATCTAAGAACTTCCTCCTAGGCCTAGGGTCTTATACGTTCCCAGCTCCTGCCAATACTGCTGTCCAGACCCGATGTCCCTGGGGGGCACACTCAGAGGCTATCCTGATCTTTGCAGGGGTAGATAACGTACACTCTTCACCCCTAGGATGCCACAGTGTAATGAGGACCTGAGCCCTTTGTCAGCTGATTGGCTGACCCTGGACTGTAACAACCCCAAAGGAAGCACCCTGGGTGAAATTCATCACTCTTAGGAACTACTCCTCTGCAAATACTACCCTCAATCAAACTCTCCCTTTTTCTCTCAACCATAAGAGACACCCAGAGGACAAACGGCTACAAATCATCCTGGTAATTATGAACATTTATTTCCTAGTTTCAAAAAATTAAAAAGTACATCAAATATCTATATATTATCATTCCAAGGATTTTTCACATTTTATCAATCTATTGACACTTAAAGAAATAAGTGCAAATTAAAATTACATTTAGACAGCAATTTTCATACTTTTTTTTCCCCTTTAGAAATCAAGCATTTTATAGATAATTCATTAATTAGATTAGGCTCAAGTTTTAAAAGTTAGTCAACAGACTGGAAATTAATTAATGTAATATTATGTGATAATATATTTATGCATGATGTAACAATGTATTCGTGTGTTAATTAGCTAAATCAATGTATTAATTTTTGATGAGTTATGTTGCAATAATTCTATAAAACTGAAATGTTTAAGAAGACATCCATATTATGCTGTTTAGTTAAACCCAGTGTGGGTCCTGGAATCCAAAGGCCGGTGGATGACATCCAAGACAGGCGTGGAGCCTGCTCCTGCTTTCAGAGATCAACTCACCGTCCCTGCGCATTCCTTCCAGAGCTTTGGTCGATGGAGAATGCTTGCCACAGAGGTCAGTCCTTCCCCTAGCCTACTCAGACTCACAGGCTAGTCTCAATTGGAAAACTCTCACAGACACACCTGCACCAATACCTTTGCAGGTTCCTAGTTATTTCCTCATTCAGTCAAGTTCACATCTCAGAATTAACCACCACAGGACCAGCATTGTGGCATAGGGGTTAAGCCATTGCCTGTCTGCCATATAGGCACCAGTTCGAGTCCTGTCTGCTCCACTTGAGATTCAGCTCTCTGGGAATGCACCTGAGAAAGCAGAAGAAGTTCACCCAAAGTGCTTGGACCCCTGCAACCATGTGGAAGAGCTGGATGAAGCTCCTGGCTCCTGGTTTCCATCTGACCCAACCCAGAACCCAGATCAGCCTATCACAAGAACCTCCAGACATCAACAGTGATGCTGAAGCACAGCATGACTCAGACATTATCCTTACACAGATCTCAGTCTTGAATTTCATTGTGGACCTTTCTTTATCGTAACTTTCCCATAATCCTGTTCATGCCTACCAAATCAACTGAGCTTGACTGATCCTCACGCTGACCCTTATTTGAGCTTCACTCTAACTCTGGCCTGATTTTGACCCTGAACTTCAGTCACTTCCACATTTCTATAATCAAGACTCTTACCCTGAGTTAATCAGATTCTCACTTTCATCTCACAGTAATCCCATCCTGCACTTGATCCTGACCCCTGCCCTTACGCTGCCCTTATCTCTGACCATGAACCAGATATTGGCATTCACCATTAATCTATTCTCTTTCCTTACACCAAATATTCACCTGATCCTTCTTTTGACTCTGATTCTCATCCTAGCCTAAAACCTACCCTTGCTTTGAACTTAACTCTTAAATCTGACAATGATTCCAACCCTTTTCTTCAACTTAACTGTGATCTTGACCCTAACCCTGATTTTAACACTGACTTTTATGATATTTATTTGACATTGAAGCTGACACCAAGATGTATACCTACCGTCATTATAAGTTTACTGTTGATATTTACACCAAATCTGTCCCTAACCCTTAAGACTCAACAACCCTCTCATTTATCCTGCACTGTCCCTGACACCTACCCTAAACTGACCTCACCTTAGACTTGATTGACGTTATGTGCCTGACCTTCACAGTGACCATTACGACCAGCAACCTGAGCAACCTGAGAGTGTTACTATCATGTTTATCCTGACCTTGCACTTGCCCTCAAGCTCCTTCAGACCCTATTCCTTACCATTATTCTGACACCGTCACTCACCTGCTTAGCTTTTTCTTGCTTTTTGGTCTTCACCATGTCCCTGAATCCAAGCTTCAGTGTGTCTGACTGTTAGGACCATACTTACAGAAAATCTGAAGCTCACTCACAGGTTGAACCTTTCTCCTGGTCTTTGTCCTCGACCTGTATTCTGATCCTGACCCTTACTTCCTATCAAGTAGTTAACCCAGGGCAGTGCAGTGAATGACTCCAAGGTTAGTTTTTTGTAAGTATTATGTCTTATTAACCAAAATTTTATATATTTTTAAAAGATTTATTTATTTTTATTTAAAGCGAGGCTGCCGGGATTAGAACCAGCACCCATATGCGATCCCAACGTGTTCAAAGCAAGGCTCCTAGCTGCTAGGTCATTGCGTAGGGCCCTAACTAAAATTTTAAAGACAGTAGATACAAACACCTAAGTATAATTCAGGTAAATGCATGTATTTTGCTAATTCACTAATATTTTAAAATACGATTTAATTTTATTTTTGATGATGTTTATATAGTTGGTTACAGTGGAAGGGATCAGGGGGTTAGGGAAAAGTGGGTAAGACCATTACTTCCACACTTGGTTTTTCTTCTTCCTGTATCTGGGGGAAAGGGGAAGATAAGGGGAGAACCTACACCCAGCATCCCAGTTGCCTCAGTACCCAGGGGTGGGGAATGGCGGTCTCCAGTGTGGAGCATGCTCTGAGGGTTCTGCTCAGATGGTTTCAGTAGCTCTGAAATGCTCTCGATCTTGCAAATCCAAGGATGAAGAACTCCTTCCAAGGCCCACTGGCTGACAAAGTCCACCGTAGAGTTTACAATCACCCAGACATTTGCTGTCAACACCTGGCGGAGGTAGTTGACCAATTCAGTCTGCCCTCCAACATCTACTATGGTGCCAGATGTCCTTTGAAGGTCCCAGTGAACTGCTATATCCTCTCTGTGTGTCTGGGTATGCTGCCCACTGCTCCATCTGAGCCGCTGAGGAGGCCCAGTTCTGACAAATGCATTCCGTGTTTAGCAAGTACAGTGACTTGTCCATGGAAGTCCCTCGGAAGTCATTCCTCCCTTGCAACATACTCCCTCAGCAGTCGTCCCCCTACACTTCCCCTCACTCCTTTCCTTGGTCACTCCATGGTCCCTGCGCCTGGAAGTGCACGGAGAACCTGGCACCAAATGGTGCGCATGCAACCTGGCACAAACCAGGCTGGCGGCCCAAGGCTCCACCTTCCTCCACATAGTGTTTTTTTGAAATAACAAAACAAAACAAAACAAAACAAAAAAATAGAATAGGCGACTATGCTGGCACAGTGGTATAGATAACACAAATTTAGCATTAAGCAGGCCCAGGATGCCCACTAGCTATTGGCTGCTCTTTGCCCAGCAGTATAACGCTTGCCTGGGTACAAGGCAACCTAGGCCACTGTCTACAGCAGGAGGGTGGGTTCACTAATTATTTAATAGCAGCAAATTAAAATTGTTTCCTATGGCAGTCTTTAAAAAAAAAAAGATTGACTTATTTTTATTGGAAAGGCAGATATGCAGAGAGGAAGAGAGACAGAGAGGAAGATTCTCCGTCTGATGGTTCACTCCCCAAGTGAGCCGCAACATCTGGAGTTCAGCCAATCCAAAGACAGGAGCCAGGAGCTTCTTCTGGGTCTCCCACGCGGGTGCAGGGTCCCAAGGCTTTGGGCCGTCCTCGCCTGCTTTCCCAGGCCATAATCAGGGAGCTGAATGGGAAGCGGGGCCACCGGGATTAGAACTGGCGCCCATATGAGATCCTGGCACATGCAAGGTGAGGACCTTAACCGCTATGCTATCGTGCCAGGCCCTCCTATGGTATTCTATATACAAATATCTATAGTTTGTTACAAAAAATAAGAATGTATTTTTGAACTGGCTGTTTTGTTGGGGACACAAGGGTTAAGGCACTGCTTGCAATGCTTTTTTTTCTGCAATGCTTTTTAAAATATTTTTTAAAAAAGATTTATTTATTTTTTTATTGGAAAGGCAGATATACAGAGAGGAGAGATAGAGAGGAAGATCTTCCATCCGATGGTTCACTCCCCAAGTGAGCGCAACGGCTGGAGCTGAGCCAATCCGAAGCCAGGAGCCTCCTCCAGGTCTCCCATGCGGGTGCGGGTGCAGGGTCCCAAACTCTTGGGCTGTCCTCAACTGCTTTCCCAGGCCACAGGCAGGGAGCTGGATGGGAAGCAGAGCAGTTGGGATTAGAACCGGCGCCCATAAGAGATCCCAGGGCATTCAAGGCGAGGACCTTAACCGCTATGCTATCGCGTTGGGCCCTAAATAAATAAATATTTTTTAAAAACAGATGGTTTTTAGCTTTCTGTCCTCTAGATGTCACTTATGTCTACAAAAAAAGGAAAGAAAAACTACTTCAAGATAATGCAGTCTGGGTATAAGAATTGCAGAGATTTTCTACTTGGTTATTTTTAAAGCTTTTCACAATTCATTTACACAGAAACATAGTTTTATTTGATATACTGACAAATTCTATTTTAAAACTATAATTTAAAATGTTAAAATATTGCCTAATTATGTATTATGAAGTCATCAAATATTCATGAATAGAATTGCCCCCCTCCCCACTTTGAAATATCTGATCTAGCGCAAACCTTCCCATACAGCACCCAGCAAAGCACCACATGCTGTCCCAGGTACTTCTGACAGCTCCTACTGACGCAGCAGGTCCCAGTGGCGTTTGTCTACCCTTCGCACAACCAGAAACAAGCCCCAAGTGTTCATCTATAGATACGTTCCTGGAGGTTTTCTTATTCAAGAGCTCTGACAAGTCTAGTGCTTTTAGTGCCACAGGGGCTGTGGAGCCAGCTTGGCCAAGGTTGAGTTTCATGTTCTCACTTCCACAAAACTTTTAATAATCCAAGTTAAATCCCCATGAATGGGCCCGGCGGCGTGGCCTGGCGGCTAAAGTCCTCGCCTTGAACACCCCAGGATCCCATATGGGCGCTGGTTCTGATCCCGGCAGCTCCACTTCCCATCCAGCTCCCTGCTTGTGGCCTGGGAAAGCAGCTGAGGACGGCCCAATGCTTTGGGACCCTGCACCCGCGTGGGAGACCCGGAAGAGGTTCCTGGTTTCTGGCTTCGGATCGGCGCACACCGATCTGTGTCTCTGTCCTCTCTGTCTCTCCTCCTCTCTGTATATCTGACTTTGTAATAAAAAAAAAAAAAAATCCCCATGAACAAATAAGTTGCATAGCTTTTACTGTACTGTCCCCGGGGTGCAGTTTTCTTCATATGGAAGAAAATTGACAGTAATGATTATGTAAAGAAAGATAGTAGCTAGGGGGCCGGTGTTTGGTATAACTTCGTAGTGCCTAGCTCTTCTCCCGACTCTAAGTTCCCATTAATGTTCACCGAAGGAAGCATCCAGTGATCGCATTGCTCGGTCCCTGCAATGCCCATGGGAGACTTGGAGTGACTCCCTGGCTTCATCCCGGCCCAGCCCAGGCTGTTGCAGGCATTCGAGCAATGTCTTTTAAATAAATAAATAAATTTCAAAATCAGATAGAAATGAATGGAAAGATATTCCTTGTTCATGGATTGGAAGAATCAACTCTCCCAACACCCACCCAAGCACAGACAACAAAAGCAAAGATGAACCAATAGGACTATATCAAACTCAGAAGGTTTTCCATGGCAAAGGAAATGTTCATTTATTTAATGATAATTATTAATAAATTAACATTATTATAAATGTATGATATTTATGGTGTATAATTAATTTTAATTATTAATAATACTAACAAGATGGTATTTAAAGTGAGAGACATACAACAGAATGGGGAAAATTTTGTAAACCGACTATCTTCAAAGGATTAATATCTCAAACATTTCAGCAACTTAAGAAGCACAACAACAAGCACCACCCATCAATGCAGTTAGGAAATGGGCAAAGAACTCCGAGAGTCCTCCAATGAAGAAATACAAATGGCCAACAAACACCTGAAAAAATGTGCAATTCCCGTAGCCATCGGGGAAATGCAAAACAAAACCACAAAGAGCTATCATTTCACTGCTATCAGAATGCTTCAAATCCCACAAATGCTGGCGAGAATGAAGAGAAAGGGGAACCTTTGTAAACCAAGGAGAATATAAATTAGTGCAGCCGCTGTGGAAAACAGTATAGAGATATCTTTAAAATCCAGCAAGCTGGATCATATGGTGAGTTCATTTCTAGTTTTAGGAAGTCACTCTGTTCTCACTGCGGCAGTGCTAATTTACAATGCCAACAGTGTGTGAGTGTATTTACCCAACCGTCTTGAAAACACTGAATCAAAAAGGCATCTGTAACTGAGCTTATGGCAGCATTGCTCACAATGGCCAAAATTTAGAACCAACCAAGGTTTCCATCATCAGATGAATGGACAAAGAATAGGGGGTATATATACACCATGGAGTATTATTGTACTATTAAAAAAAGTAAAATTCAATTATTTGCAGCACAATGAATACAACTAGAGGCCATTGTCTTGAATGAAAAAAGCCAGAGTCAGAAAGACAAACATGGCATGTTCTTCCTTAGATATGGGAGCCAAAATTTCGAAAACTAACAAACAAAAAAAAAAAAAAAAAAAAAAAAAGAAAGAAAGAAAGAAAAGAAATATCTGTGTCAATATTGCTGCAAATATAGTTTCGTAGAATTTTGTTGTATACCTTCGTCAAACCAATAATTGAGAATATTATACTAGGGTCAACGTTGTGGCTTAGCATATTAAGTTGCAGCCTGTAGCGCCAGCATCTCATATGAGTGTCAGTTCAAGTCCTGGCTGCTCTGTTTCTAATCCATTTCCCTGTTAATGCACCTGGGAAACCAGAAGATAGCCCAGGTGCTTGGGCTGTTACACTCACACGGAAGACTCAGAAGAAGTTTCTGGTTTAGGCCTGCCTGGCCCAGCACCAGCTGTTGCAGCCATTTGGGAAACTGAGTCAAAGGATGGAAGATCTCTCTTTCTCTCTCTCTACGTAATTCTGTTTTTCAAATAAATAAGATAAATCTCCAATAAGATAAAAAGAATGCTATACCAGCAGGCCAATGTCACCCTCTATATGACTGCAGGTTCAAGTCTCAGGTGTTCCTAGCTCCAGTCCGTTGCGTCCAACCTGAGCCTCTCCCCAAGAAGTACATCCCAGAAAACTCTGCTAAGCAGCAAAGTTTATTGAGGAGGCAGGTAGACAGACCAACCTGCTGAGGTCAACTCTCCTTTCCTTCAGAGAGTGACCCTGAGGTGAGAGTTAGATGGGTTTCCACAGAAACAGTGAGTTATACAGCCATGGGAACCAGGTGAGTTGGACAGCCACAGGAGGTTGCCATGGGAACAGTTGGTGAACAATGGGTGGGGTATAGCAGCCACAAAGGAGGCTGCCATGGGGACAATGGGTGGGCTAGAGCAGCCACAGGAGGCAGTCATGGGAACAATGAGTGAATAAATCATATAATACTGTCCCCTGGAATCGAGAGTTGCTGGCAGGGCATGTTACACCTTATGATCTGGCCAAAAAGCAGGAGACTGGCAGAGCATTTTGTACAGAAGCGTAAAGAGCAGGTTAGCACACTTACACAGATCTGAACCAAAGTGACTCCTTTTGTGACAAGAGTTCACAAATCCAGCTCCTTGCAAATGCATCTGGGGAAGTAGTGGAAGATGGCTCAAGTTCTTGGAACCCTGCATCCATGTGGAAGACCTGGAAGAAGTTCCTGGCTCCTGAGTTCACCTGGACAACCCTGATTGTGGAAGTTGTGAGGCAGCAGATGGACAATTTCTGTCTCTCCCTCTCTCTGTAACTCTGTCTTGCAAATAAGTAAATAAATCTTAAAAAAAGCCAATGGGATGCTGGACTGTCTGACATCGTCACATCATGACATCGTCTGTGCTGGCAGTGTCGGGACACACTTAAATGACAGACTGATGGATTTATCACTGCTTGCGAAGGACTGTACTATTGTGGTGATAATGGGGAAATTAGTTGGGGGGGCTGGGAATTTGTGGGGGGGGGCAGTGGGGAAATCCCAGACCTTGTGGAATTGTACCATGAAACTTAAAATTTTTAAAAAGTTTAAAAAAGGAGCCTTATACTACCATAGTTTTAGAGATCTATAATTACTTTAAAATTTACTGCATTTGGCTGAAATAGTCATTTTGCCATTCAATTATTGCTTACTGCTATTGTCTTCATTTCCAGCAAACTAAGGTCTTTCTGCTTGTGATTTGTTAAACTTACTATTTGCTAAAGTAGTACGTCTTTTCACTGTAGTGCAAATTAAAAACACATTATTTTAAAAACTAAAAAAATTGGGGAAAGGAATGAGTTTAGGAAGAGGCAGAGAAGGGAGGGAGGAAGGCAATAGTATCATGCTGTTAGAATTGTATCTACAAGTCACTCCGAGTCTGTTCATACTAGCAAAACATTTAAATAAAAAATAAAAACAAGATAGAAATTGACGTAGGTGCTGAATATATGAATGCGACAATAGACATGAGAATATTAAAATACAGCTCTTTGAATAAGTTTAATTATACTTTTTCAAGCACTTACTTACGTATTTGAAAGAGTTACAGAGGAAGTTAAGAGACGGAGGGAGGTCACAGTAGCTGTGGCTGGGCAAGGCTGAAGCCAGAAGCTAGCCAGGTTTCCCATGAGACTCTGGGTATCCCAGTACTTGGGACCATCTTCCACTGTTTTCCCAGGTGTAGGGAGCTGGACTAGAAGTGGAGCACCAGGACTTCAACCAGCGCTCTGATACGGAGTACCAATGCCACAGGAGGCTTAACGTACTTCACCACAACATCAGGTCTTCTCTATTTTGATCCAAAGAATATTTCCTCATTTGAAAAATATACTCTTTAGGGCCCGGCGCTGTGGCCTAGCAGCTAAAGTCCTCGCCTTGAACATGCCAGGATCTCATATGGGTGCCAGTTCTAATCCCAGCGGCCCAGCTTCCCATCCAGCTCCCTGCTTGTGGCCTGGGAAAGCAGGCGAGGACGGCCCAAAGCCATGGGACCCTGCACCCACGTGGGAGACCTGGAGGAAGTTCCTGGCTTCTGGTTTCAGATTGGCACAGCACTGGCCATTGCGCTCACTTGGGGTGTGAACCATCGGACGGAAGATCATCTTCTCTATCTCTCCTCCTCTCTGTATATCTGACTTCGCAGTAAAAATAAATAAATCTTTAAAAAAAGAGAAAAATATACACTTTAAACGAAAAGGCATTTTTCTTAATCAGATTGATGTGTCCAAAATTCGTATTCCTTTAGAAGGAGACAAATGTGTGATCGGAGGCGGGGTCTGCCTTAAGGAAAGGAATCATTTACTTATTTGAAAGGCAGGGTTACGGAGAAAGGGAAAAGGAGAAGGAGAGTGAAAGAGAATCTTCTGTCTTCTGGCTCCCTCCCGATATGGCTGCAAGGGCCGGGAGCTGAGGCCAGGACCCAGGAACCTCATCCTGTCTCTCGCACAGATAGTAGGGGCACAAAAACTCGCGCCATCCCAGGCAAATGAAGCAAGCAGACTTTGAACCAGTGCCCGTAGGAGTTGCAGTGTTTTAGGCAGAGGTTTTACCCAAAATCATATTTTTAAAAACTGTAGCAAACACCTATTTTTATGTTATATATGTAGGGATACTTAAATTCATGCAGATGAATGTATATTGTTTAGTACAATTTGTTACATAAAAAACAAACCAAAAGAATGCATTGTAATTTAGGTCTTTCATGTGAAATAATTATTTTATGCCCTGATCAAAATGGTTTCTTTCGCCGCCACCAAATTATTCTGCTAATTCTCCTTGCTTTGGACTTATTCTTCAACCACTCTTTTGTGATTTCCTTAGACAGTACTGACCTAATTTTATCTGTTCATATTTTCAAAAAGCTGTCGCAGACCTAAATTCGCCCCAGAAATAGGAGCGTGGACCAGATACCCGGCAGATGGCGACAGCGAGCGCCACCGCGCTGCAGAGTTGCGCCTGCCTACCTGCCCAGCGCAAGCGCATTTGCTTGAGAGAACAGGTGGCTGGATCGCATCATTTAGCTGAGGGCCTGACCTTGCCTCCTGCACTATTCTTTCTTTTGAGGAAAAAGGTGGAGGACGCTGCAGGTCTCCCGGGTAATCCTTGATCTTGGCGTTGCAGACGGCTCCCAGGGCGCTCTGTCCTCCTGCACAGCCATTTGGCCACCATGGCCCCTGGAGTAATCGGTGCACGTTCAGTAGCCGGCTGGGAGCTGCCTTGCAAAGGTCGGCATGGGCGTCTGGGTCAAGAGAATTACAGCGCGTTGCCCAGCAACAATGAGTCTTTTCAGTTGCAAGTTCTTGGTAGGGGGTACATGGGCGGGGCTTCTCTTTGCAAACTTGTCAAAGTACTCATTGACAGCAGGCGCAGGGGCATGGGGGCACTGGGTACTTTATACCGAAGGAATTGAATTGCAGAGGGATTTTTGGTGGTTTGAACTTGCAGTCTGCAAGGCGGGATGGAGGTGGGTAGAAACATCGGTTGCAGCTCTCTGCCTTACCCCAAGGGTAGAGAGGGAGGCTAGGCTGGATCGGTGATCCCGCTACACCTGCAGGCCCAGCTGCCCTTTCCTTTACCAAGTTTCCCCTAGGTATGAATACTGTATGTGAGTTCCAGAAAGGGTTGAGTTTGTCGGCATGAAAGCTAATGAGAGCTTTGGTTGTTTGGATTTCAAAGTCCGTTCCTTCTCCCTCGTCATCTTGACACCTATGATAAGGACAGGGAAGCTTCCGTTTGAAAAGGGACCAGTGAGGTAAGGGTTTCTGTCATTGCCAAAAACCCAACAAACCAAAACCAAAGCAACCTTCAGTTGCTCCCCCTTCCCCTATGCCTCCAACTCATCAAGGGAAAAAACTACACTCCACCCTAGGAATGAACACACAATAAGCAAACCATGTTTATAGCCCCAGGGGAAGGGTACATTTGGAAGTGTTTATGGGACGTGGGGGACATGTGTTGTGCCACAGCAGACACATCACTGCTTGGGACACTTTCATCCCGTACCATGGTGCCTGACTTTGAGTCCTGCCTTCAGTTTTGATCCAGCTCCCAAGGATGGCACACCCTGAAAAGCAGCAGGTGATGCCTCAAGTACTTAGGGGCCCCGCCAACTACATGGAGTGCCTGGATGGAGTTCTGGGCCCCCTAGCTTTAGTCAAGCCACTGTAGGTATTCAGGGAGTAGCCCTGCAGATGGAAGGTTCTTTGTCTCTTTTTCGTGTGGGCACATTCTCCCTCTCAAGGGTACAGGGTCCTTGATTCTTGTCCTTGATAGTGTCACTGGCAGCTGGGACATGCTTTTCACCACATCCTTGGATCTACATCTAAAACTCCACAACTGTGTTGGTGGAATATTGTTGCCAATCTGTCATTTTATTGTGATTCTATCATGAAGAACTTTGAACTCCATCTTCAAATGTTTGGTGATTATCAGTTGTACATCCTGAGATGCAATGATCATGTTACATTGAATCATACGCTTGTTTCTGACAGTTAGTAGCAGCCTCTTGGAGTTCCTCTAAGATTTTTCTCTCTGTGTGATTGTAAGAGTACTTATGTAGACGAGCACTATTCATTTAGCATTGTGGTCTGCAAAGCATGGCCAGCTGGGTGGCTGAGTGCCCTGTTTCTGCTTTCGGCTCGGCCTAGTCCTGGTCACTGTAGGCATTTGGGTAACAAACCAGTAGTAAGGATTTAGCTTGACTTTTCTCCCTCTCTCTCTCTCTCTCTCTCTCTGGCTCCCAAATAACAGATATTTGTTAATGTATACATACATGTACAAACATACATACCATTATTTAAACTTATAGCATTATAATACTGTAGGTATACTAAACAAAACAGTATACTATACATTAGCTGTATGAGTAAATTGGACTTACAAAAATAAACAGAAAATCACACCCTGAACATACACTTTTCTCTGTCTATGTAACCTTTATAGACAATATAATCAACTATCTGTGTCAATCTTTTAGTGAAGTCATTCTTTTTTTTTTTGTTTACCTAAACATTAGAGGCACCTAAAGGACAGAAAGTTTAAAATCTGCCCACGCGCTTTCTTTGGCAAGCATTTACTTCTTATTAATTAATGACTTGGAGAAGACAAATACACAAAGATGCGTTAGCATCCAAAAAAACACAAACCTATCTTATTAATCCAATGACATTTTAAGACCAAAGACTCAATTAAAATTAGGCTTGATACACAGCATACGTTTCTGTTCTAGTAAGAAGGTGCATTTGAAATGTGATGTACTGTCCCTGCAGTTATCTTGCTTGCCTCTGGGGTGAAATAAAGAGTATACTTCAGATTGAGTTTGAGTTTACTCCCCTGATGTATTCAGTACCACTGCTGGAAAGTGGTGCTTGACCTAATGATGAAGATGCTGCTTGGGACATCTGCATCACTGGGCTCCCAATCCCAGTTTCCTGCTAATAAAAACTGGTTCAAACACTTGGGTCTCTGCCACCCATGTGGGAGACCTGGGTTAAGTGCTTGGTCCCTGACTTCTGCCTGGCCCAGTGCCAACCATAGTGGCTATCTGGGGAGTAAACAAGAGGATGGGAATTCTCATTGTCTCTTAAATGAAAGAACAAATCCGACTTGGATTTACTCCAATTTGCTCTGTTGTCGTAGCCTGAGGATGGTTAAAACAGAACACTGTAGACGGGGTGCCTTAAACACTCATTTCTAACAGTTCTAGACAGTTCCAGAAAGTCCTGGATTAACAAAGTGGAGAGGAAAGGGGTTCCTTTTTTCCCTCTGCTTACAGGGCACATGTCCCATTCATGAGGGCTACAGCCTCGTGACCTAAAGGACTTAGTTTTATCAGATTGGGAATTAGGGTAGTAACACATAGACTTGATGGGGACACAAAGACTCAACTTTGAGAGGTGACACCACCCCAGGGATGTGTGTGTTTGTGTCTTAACATGCATCCCAGGGCACTGCAAGGAAGGATAGGAGTTGCAACTGAGGAAGGGCTGACCTTGAGTTTGTTCGAACTACTGCAGATTCTTCCCGCTTACTGCTGCGTCATCTTGTTATGCCTCCCAGGCAGGAGGTGCCCTTGCAATAAATATTGCGTATTCCTCTGTGCTTACTCTATGCAGCCAGGAGGGAATGTGTGAGACTGAGCTCCTAGGCATGCATTGGATATTTTCTAACACTACTCCTGTTTTCCTAAACCAAAAGGTATGTGAGCTCTGTGTGATGAAAAAACTCTCAAGAACTCAGAAACCCACATTCATCTCAATTACATTTATTCCTGTGACTGTGAGTTGGAACAAGAGAAACCTGAGCTACATAAGTAAAAATGAGTATATATTTACACACTGTTCTCGGCCATAACTTCTTGGGAGTTAGAACAAAGATTATTGAGAATTGTATTTATGTGTTCAGGCTAGCAGTAAAGAAGAAATCAGACACTAGGTTCTAAAGAAAATTCGTATTAACTTTTAGAATGAACTCATGTTTTATGTGAGGCAAATCGATGAGAACCACATCTTGGCGGTTCTATGTCAGGTAGACCATATTAATACAAATCAAAGTTTGCAAAACACAGAAGTGCTAATAAGGTCCAAACTATATAGTTTCCAAAAGTGTATTCTTATTGCAAGCTATAAAAATCTAAATAAGATTGGCTTATCAGAGTATCAGACTTCATTTTCAAAATCAAGGTGGTGACGATTTTACCACTGTTAGGGTCAGAACCTTTAGGAAGGTCAGGGTCATGTTGAGGAACACAAAAAGGTCACTGAGTGAGTTTAGGGCCTAGGGTCATGATGATAGTGAAGGTCTTGGTGATGTTGGAGTTAAGCTGAGGGTCAAGGTCAAAGGGGTTAAGTGGTAGGGAGGGTCTGCAACAGGAACAGAATGAGAGTGGCTCCACTTCAGGTTCACAGTTAAGTGGAAAATCAGATTGAGAAATCAGTGTCAGGGTCCGCTTACTGCAAGTTAAATCAAGTGTTGGGCTTGTTGAGGCCAGCTGTAACCATGATTCTTCATGCCAGTGACCGCTCAGTCTGGCCTTAGGTCATCACAGTGTAAGATGAAAAAGTGGATCTGATGGCTTTTCAGACTCCATAGGAACAGTTCTGGCCCTGTTTGTCTCACAAAGCTTGCAACAGTGTTTCTCAGCTTGTAAGACCCACCTTCTTGGAAGGGGTGTATGACTCAACAGTTAAGATGCTAGATGGGATGCCTGCATGCCATACCAATGTGCTGGGTTTGAGTTCCAGCTCTGTTCCCAATTCCATCTCCCTGCTGTTGTGAACGCTCAGAGACAGCTGTGATTAGGTCTCTGTCACTCATGTGGCAGACTGAAGTTCCCAGCTTCCAAGCTTCAAGCCAACCCAGCCTCAGCTGCTATGAGCATTCAGATAGTAAACATATGAATGGGAGCTGTGTGTGTGTGTGTGTCTCAAATTAACACAAACGAATTTTAAAAATTCACATTTCCAGTGGCTAACATGGTCCTGATCTTATCTCCGCTAATTCAGAATCTTCCTTCTCCCCCACTAGGACTTGTAGCAATTTCTACAGAACTTCAGGGATCAAGGAAATTATACAGAATTTCACTTTCCATCATTTGTATTGCACGAATAGGAGACATTTCTCCAAAACTAAAAATTGCAACCTGCAGACTGTGTTTTAAATAATTCCCTGTCCTGTATTCCCTGTGAGAGCCTAGTGAACTTCCAGGTGTCTTCTCACCTCCCCTGTGGGAATCTCTGCTCTCCAATCATTTAAAGAGATTGATTATATGTTCTGCCATGGACACTGTTCTCTTGCTTTTTTGTCCAGGTTGACCACACCATGCGTCAGTTTCAACAGATAAGAAAGGACTGCTGCTAAGGCTTTCTTTATAATGTGTCCTTGAAAGCTCAGCCCAACTTCTGAAACCTGTAATGTTGACAAGTAAGGAGGGGAGACACAAGGTAGAGGTCATCCCCTGTGAAAATGATGGTGCTGAATGGACAAGTGTGAGCGCACACAGGGCATGCGCAACGGCCACATCAGAATGATTGAAGAAAGAAAGAACGGAAGACTGAATGAAGCACAGCGATCCATGGGGAAAAAACAGCGATGTGTGAAACATAATAAAGACTCAGTCTATCAATCAAGAATTACAAAAACATGGAAACAACCTAGATGCCCATTGACAGAGGACTGGATAAAGAAACTGTGGTTCATTGACTCCATGGAATACTACTCAGCTATTAAAAAGAATGAAATTCTATTGTTTGCAGCCAGATGGGCCCTACTGGTGAACATTATACTAAGGGAAACGAGCCAATCCCAAAAGGTCAGATATCATATGTTCACTTTAATGCAAGCTAAGTGATCGTCCCCTGATGATGCCCAATGCTAACATGGCTAGGGGTTGTTTCGCTCGTCTTCTTAGGGAATGGCCCTTTTTTGTTTCAATTTGCAGTTGTGTGGTGTCAAACCTAATTATTTTACTGTAAATTTTACCTTTTTGCACTTCCTAGTTATTTGTATCTTTTTTGGTAAGTTCTTGCGATTCATTAATTGATCATCCATAAGAGATGGTTTGATTGCTTTTAAATACCTGGGATTGTAAATGTCCCTTTCAACACTGTTTTTTGTTACATCTCTTAGGTAATGATGTTCTAGTTTTAATTGCCACATGGGTCATGCACTGGCATCTATTCCTACAATAAGGTTTTTTATTTTCTTTTTCATCACTCTAACAATGCATTGGTATTTTTGTAACATGTTCATTAACTTCACGTTGATGAAAATTGACTATTTTTCTCCCTGATGTGGACTGTGTCCACTGGTTCTATATTTAAGGGGATGTATAATAGAAGTGTAGCAGACTGATATGTTCAAAGGTAGAGACAAAGTGCAATATATATCTCTATACATCCAGACCAAAGACAAACTCCCAATGAAACAGTTGAAAATATCCTGACAGTAGGATGCTGGACTCTCCAACACTGTCTGTGCCTACAATGTCAGGAAATACCTCAATAACGGTATGATGGACTTATGACCACTCATGAAAGACCACCCATTATAAAACTAGAGGGGGAAATTAATGAAGGGGGAGGGAATTTGGGGAGGGGAACAGGAAATCCCAGAGCCTATGGAATTGTATTAGAAAACAGTAATAATAATATTAATAACAATAATAATAATAAACAAATAAATAAATAAAACTCAGTGTGCTACTGAGTAGGTGGAGAAAGAACAAGAAGAGCAAGAGAGAGAAAGAGGGAAGGAAGAATTCAGAGAAACTGCAAGTTTAGTGAGAAAAATATAAGACTTGGAGTCAGGGGACCTTAACCTGAACCCACCTCCATATTTTTTAGATATTTGAGCTTGGACAAGTTTTCTGACCTTTCAGAATTCTGGTTTCTTCCTTTTTCTTTCTCCCTTGAGTGGCTATACTGTTTCTTTCTCAGCTAATCTCACAAGATGACTGTTAACAACAAAATGAAATAATGGCTGTGGAAGAACTTGGAAACTCAAAGTACCGTCAACACAGGAAACACTCGGCACCACCATCATAGCCACAGTATTTCTGGAGTGCTCTCTGCCAGCCTCTGTGACATGCTCTTAATATTACAGCATTTAACCTCACGACAATCTTGCAGGTATAAACTGTTCTTATCCTCTGCTATGGATCAGGAAATGTAAAGAGGAAAGGTAATTTGCAAGAGGTCATATGACTGCTAAGTGATCAACTGGGATTTGATCAAGACCTGCCTGAATCCAGCAACCAATTCCTTTTTTAACCATTCTGGGCCAAACATGCATCAGTGAGATAAGACCTGCCTCCCACTGTTAAATGACATCATACTAAGGTTCCTAGGGCTCCCCTGGTTGTGAGGGTGGCCTTGGCTATTCTCAGTCCAGGTTCTTGTCTCAAGAAATAGATGTAGGTAAAGATGAGCAAGAGAGCAAAGCTGTCCTTTTAACATCCGTGGAAGTAACAAGAGGAAGTGGGGTCTGTGGTTTGGCTTTGGTGCGGGGCTTGAGAGCAGCCCATTTCTATGCCCTCTGTTGGAAAACTCCAAAGTGTCATGACGCAAGATGCATGATGGGAGAGGGGATGTCAACTCAAAGGTCCAGGTGGGGCAGGCAGCCTGCACCCATAGTGGATATTTCTAATGTGTGCTGGTTTGGGCAGCAAAACTTCAGCAGCTATGGTTTGCCCAGAAGGGATTGGGGTTTTGGTGGGACATGGTGGGACTGTGACCCATGGTTCTCTTGGGTAGCTCCCCTCTGCCTACATTCCCAAAGAAAGTTCATGTTCTCACAGTTCGGGGGTCCAGAAGCCCAAGGTCAGGTGTCAGTAGGTGAGGACTCTCCTCCTGGCTTGCAGACAGCTGCCTTCTCCTTGTATGTTCACATGTCCTCCTTGTATGTACACTGTCCCTCCCCTGTCCCCTTCCCCCGTCTCTAGGTCTCCTTAGAAGGACAACATTCCAACAGGCCGCACCTTCTTGGTTTTATTCAACCCTGATTACTTCCCTAAAGGCTCAGACATAACAGTGTTAAGGCACTGGCATTGGAGTGTAAGGGAACAAAAGCCAGTCCATAGCAGACACAGAATTGACCGATATTCCAAAACAGGTGCAGGTATTGGCCTTGCAGTTAAGATGCCCACATCCCACCTCAGACTCTGTGGGTCCAAGACCTGGCTCTGTTCCTGATTTCAACATGCCTGCTAAGGCAGACTTTGGAAGATAGTAGTGATGGTTCAATTGGTCGGGCCTCTGCCCTCCATGTGTGAGACCCAGATTGAATTTCTGGCTCCTGGCTCTGACTTGGCCCAGCCCCAAGTGTTGCAGGTTTAGGGGGAGTAAACCAGTGAATGGCACATCTCCATCTCTCTATGTTTTAAATAAATTTTAAAAACTGAATATTTTTTCCCAGCAAGGAAGAATTTCTTTAATTCCATCAGCTCAACAGTAACCACTGCAGCAAAAATTTTCCACTCTGATCCTGCCCAGATAACTGCTCTCCCTCCTGTAATGCCAAGAGGCTCTGCTTTGAAGGAAGGAAGCAAGTTTTGTGCAAAACATTTAAAATGATCCTACTTGCTCCATCCTGCTAAAGAGCATTTTGAAGAAGTGGAAAGATCTATCCTTTCTTCCTCTCCTGCTAGGAATTCCTATTTATAGTTTTTCGTGCTAGCAGGTCTCAAAAAAATCACTGCATGGTTTTATAGCATGTCCCCCCACCTCCAACTGCCACTTCTCTCGCTGCTTTTTCTGGTTCCCATGTGAAAGAGGATGGAGCAAAAAGAAAACAATGAGAAAGATAGGCAGCGTGCACAAGTGCAGGTCCCCCTTTAAAAAAAAAAAAAGCCTGAGAAGAAACTAAATTGCAGCTTTATCCTTGTAGTGTTTTTGATTTAGGTTTGCCCATAACTAAGCCCTCCCTGTCTGTTCCTGAAAAATCAAAGGAAAAACTTTCACATTGACTTCATCCTTGAATCCCACTTCACAGAGATGCTGATGAGACTGAGGGCAAAGAGGAAAAGGCCAGAGGAGTCTGTTGCATGGATGCCAGAAGCCATTACTGGGTTTTGCAATTCATCTCTGCTCCTGGCGGCACATGATAAATTACCAGCATCAATCTATCCAACAGTATCAGACTTCAGAACTTGTGAGCCATATGTTCACGTCATTGCTTTGTGCAAATAGATACTCTAAATATGCATTGATCTGGCACATTCCTCGAATATTTATCAAAATGTTCTCTTGTCCCCTTCATGTATAATAATAATAATAATAATACCGAAAAATACCAAGTTGCAGTCAGGCATAAGATTCCAAATTGGAGTGAGTTTGCAAATTTATGAAGGTTATTTGTAATCTTAAAAAGGAATGAAATATCCACATAACCAGAAGTTTTTAGAAGCTAGGTTAAGGCTTGTTACACTATAGTTTTTATAACTGGCTGATGCAAGAAAGTCAGAAGCATGGTTGAGCTTCTTGAATTCCTAGTAAATATCTGGTTTGGATTCAGCCATCTGGAGCAAAAGCAAACATTCTTTATGCTGGGAATCTTGTGTATGGCTCCACCAGCTGAGCCACACCCCACATTGATTCTTATAGCACTAATTTCACATTTGGTGGAAATTAAATACATTTTGAAAATAGTCAACCACAGGGGTTCTAAGCTCTTAAAAATATAACAATACTAATAATTTAAGTCAACAAGTAAAAAATTAGAAAAAACATCTGGAGGAGATTTATCACATCAGCAATACTGTACAACTACAGGGATTGCTGAATTCATAGGCTTCCTCCATTTTCTTCAAAGCTTTGAATTTGATGGTTTGTATAATACATGACTGAAGTTGAACTCTTCTATCTCTTATAACCTCCATTTTCCTGTTGGCCTTCCTGAATTTGAAACATGTTCTTTGGCCACAAATACATGAGGGTCCTTTAAAAAGTTTGTGGAAAAAAATGAAATTAGAAGAACATTTTGAATACCCTTCACATGTAACCATCAATGGTACAGATGTTGTTTCTAAAAAGTATATCATTGCATCATTTTTCAGCTTAATGCCTTTTTTTTTTATTTGAGAGAGAGAGAGAGAGAGAGAGAGAGAGAGAGAGAACATGCACTCCTCTCTGCATTGCCTGCAATGACTAAACGGTCAAGCCCATAAGCCAGGAACTCATCCAGGTCTCCCACCTAGGTATCCAGTTACTTGAGCTATCTGTATTGCCTGTCAAGGTGTGCATTAGCAGGAAGCTAGAGTTGCAAGCTGGACCGGGGAATGAAACCCAAGTACTGCAATGTGATTTATCACTATACTAACAGGTGTGTTCATTGCTAGGCCAAAGCCCTGCCACCTCAACTTAATTTTCACTCTGTATTATGCTTTTGTCAGCTCTTTCTTTCTGTGTTACTTGAGAACATTTTTGAAATATTTAATTGCGGCCGGCACTGTGGTACAAACAAGGAAAACCACCTGCAACACTGGCATCCTATGTGAGCATCAGTTCCTGTTCCAGCTGCCTTGCTTCTGATCGCTACTGGCTGTTTGCTAGTAGCTGGGAAAAGCAGTGGGAGATGGCTCAAGTACTTGATTCACTGCCATCCATGTTGGAGATGGAGATGAAACTGCTAATTTCTGCCTTCCATCTGGCCCAAGCCAGGCCACTGAGGCCACCTGGGGAGTAAACGCTCTCTGACTTCTGACTCACCCTCTCCTGCTGTCTCTCCTCTCTCTGTGGCTCTAACTTTCAAACAAATAGGTACATCTTTAAATATATATATATAAATAAAACCATTTGTATCTGTTATATCTCTTATTTTAGTTAGCAAGATATGACCTTTCATAATGTTAACAAATGGTCTATGTCCATACCACCCTGAATGCGCCCAATCTTGCCTGATCTTAGAAGCTAAGCAGGGTCAGGCCTGGTTAATACTTAGATGGGAAAAACTGAGAGACACTAGAGAGAGAGTCAGTTCCTTTGTGTCTCTGTGTGGGATCACCAACGACTAGAACTTGAGTTCACAGCATTGTTAGGAGAATCCTAGGAGCAAGAGGGAGGGTTGGGACAGGGTGATGAAGCCAATGTAAATGATTAATACTGAAATTGCCACTGAATAGGGACAGCAGGGCCTTAATTCTATCAGGAATATCCTGAGAAGTACATGCTTCCCAGAGTCACCTGTCTAAAAGCAGGGAGGTTGGTCCCATCATCTGTAAGCTCTCCTCCATTGGTTGAAGATGGCCCCCAGGCACTAGGTTCCACTTGCCTTCCAGGGACCTCATGGACATTGAGAGACATCCAGCAACAGAACAAGGGAGACACACAGCGCACACTTCACTGGGGCTTGGCCACCCAAGGTGAGTCTGAACCCAGAACTCTTGGGCCATCTGAATCCTAGCTTCCAGCTGGGACCGCAAAGAATGGATGACAGCTAGTGGCAGGCCTCCGTCTTCCTTACAAGTGCAGGAAATTAGGCCATAGAGAGTAGGCCTGCCCTGCCTTTTCAAATTCAATCAATGAAAGGAAAAGCATCCAATTCTTATGAGCTGTCTGAGAAAATTCCAAAAACATGGTTACCATCTTCAAAGTCACCCAGCTCATAGCACAGAATCAATTCGATTTAGTCAATTCATCTTACCTCCTTCTTTCCCATAAGAAGAATCAAAAAGCAACCACCCAGAAGTCTGAAAGAGCCAACAACACCCCCATTGCTGGTTTGTACTAGACTATGCTTAAAGCAAAGTAGCTTCATCTATGTCTAAGGTTCAGAACAGAGTAGACCCCTCAGTAAATGTACGGTGATCTCTTGACCCCACTCCACCCCTCTCGTACCTCAAATGCTAGATCTATTGAGATTTTTCCCTTCAAGGAATGAGTCCATAACCCCAGAAATTTTCATATAGCATGCAGGTCACCCATTCATCTCATTATCATCCCTGGATCATCATAAGGCCAAAGATGTGAAAAATGAGAGAGTCCATAGAACAGGCAAAGGGCAACAGAAGGTACCAATTGTGAGGTGCAGAGAAAAAGAGGAGGTGGCAGGGAAGGAGCAGTTGCTCAAAGCACAAAGTGCCAAATGATGTTGCTGATGACAACTTTTTGAATTTTCACACTTTTGCTGGTGCTTCCAGTGGTCTTTGGAGTAGCTTTGTTGTTCACAGCCTTGTTGTTACTTGTACTTGTCACTCAGACAAACCAAACCTCTGTGGCAACCTGCTCGGTGTCCAGTTATACTGGCCCCTCCAAAATGCTGCATGGAGAGATCCCATCTGCTGACTACCCTGGGGAACCCAATTCATTTGCTTCCATCAGTGAACCTGGTTAACCACTTATTCTCTCACTCCCTAGGGCCTTTCTCTGGGTGAGACGAACCAGGTTTGCCATACGGAAGAGAGGTGAAGGATGATTGTCATCGCCTGAATGATTTCAGCCATAATCTCACTTTTGCCAAAGTGTGATCTTGACCTTACCTGCTTTGGTTCCAAGAGGGAGACTTTATTCTTGAAATTAGAAACTATGGCTAGAAAGAGACCCCAGCAAGTCATTGACCCTCGGGATAATAGACTCAATTATTCAGCAGCAACAGACGCTAGGCACATCTTCCCTTTTGCACATTCCTAGAGGTGAGGTGAGGTGAGTTTTCAGCCTCTCCTCTCCCTCGCATCCCTTTCACAATGAAGGCATCCCAAAATGAAGTCTCCATCAGAGCCTACAAAAGTCTGAGAACCCACTTTATCAGTCAGTTTTGGGGGTTACAGTGTGTCCAGATACCTGCTCATTTTTTTCTTCTTTTTTTTAAAGTTTGCTTATTTTTATTTATTTGAAAGGTAGAATGACAGGTAGGAAGAAGGAAAACACACACACACATAGCAGAGAGACAGAGACGTCCTCCATCCTCTGATTCCTTCCCCAAATAGCTATGCTGGCTCATTCCAAAGCCAGGAGCTAAGAACTCCATGCAGGTCTCCCACAAGCGTGACAGGACCTACAGCACTGCAGATGGCCACTGTCTGATCTTCCCACCTCCATCATCAAGTGAACCAATCCCTTATAATCTTTACCTATGTGTCTATACTACACCCTGCCAGCTCTGTTTCTCTGGAGAACCCTGCTTCATCTTTGACTAATGAGGCAGGATTCTAAACATCAGAGTTAGAGCCTCTGTATTTTCACAGTATGATTTTAGTATGACAGGTCTTCGAAAAGTACACAGAAAAATGCATATTACGAAAAGTGATGCATGGGTTTTGAATTTTTCTTGAACTAAAACAAATGTATCTTTTTAATTCATCATTATTCATGAACTTTTTGAAGTTCCATTGTGTACATTCACAACTAATCCTATCCGTTGCCAGGGTTAATGGAGCTGTGGTGCTGGGTAGAACAGGTGGTATGAACCACATTGTTAAAGCCTTAAGTGGTACCCTCTGCATAACAGTATTTTGTGACTTTTCACCAGGCATTTTCATAAGCCTGACAACATCATCTCATTTTGGTCCTCATTTAGAAATGCTGATGAATATTAATAAGCGCTCAAGGCACAGTGTCTCTTTTTTTATGAGAGTCTTGTCACATGAGTAAGAGAGCTTCTAGAAGTTTGGTTCCTTATGGAAATGTGGATTGAAATGCTGAGGTTGGGAGATGTGGTGTTTCATAAACTTGGTGCAACTACTGAGCTACCGCTTTTCAATGGAGGGGATGGGGGCACCCTGAACCTTCTGGAAAGAACCCTCTATCACCCAAGAACAATTCATCACAGCAGAATTAAGAAAAATCCATTTTTGTGAAAATTTGAATGGAGGTAACCTGTCTCTTCCCAATGACGTGATTTCAAGTCAGTCCACTCTATTGCCAGCTTGGCCAAACCATTGTGTCATTCTTTTTTATTTTTCTTATGTTTTTAAACTTCTATTGGAAAGTTAGATATACAGAGAGGAGGAGAGATAGAGGGGAAGATATTCTGTCTGCTGATTCACTCCCCAAGCGGCTGCAATGACTGGAGCTGCGCTGATCTGAAGCCAGGAGCCTGAAGCCTCTTCCGGGTCTCCCACATAGGTTCAGGGTCTCAAGGCTTTGCATCATCCTCAACTTCTTTCCCAGGCCACAAGCAGGGAGCTGCAAGGGAAGCATGGCCACCGGGATACAAACTGGTGCCCAGTTGGGACCCTGGGGCATGCAAAAATGAGGACTTTAGCCTCTAGGCTGCCGTGTCGGGCCCTATTGTGTAATTCTTCTCAGAATCCCACAGCACCAGGTAGCAGACCCTGTCAGGTTGGAAACTACAAATCGAAACATAGTACAACTCAGCCCTGCCCTTGAGCAAAGGGAAAGCGTGTGCTTTTACAGCACTGGTCCTTATTTAGAACAAATGCTACTCCAAGGGGAAAAGGACTTCGTATATGTTATTGAAGAGAATCATAGCATTTCATATCTGTAAGGTATTTTACAGATTATATAAGTGTACATAAGCAAATTGCAGGGACATAATCCTGTTTTTCCTCTGGGGAGCCCTCTTTCTCCACATTCCATCTCTGTTGATGAGGTTGGGGACTGGCCTAAATCCCAGGCCCAGGAGAAAGCATGCAAGCCTGAGTATCCTTCTGCTGCTTCCTCTGCCACTGGAAACACTATCTCAGCATGCCAGTCACAGATAATACCGGCGTGTGTGTGTGTGTGTGTGTGTGTGTGTGTGTGTGTGTGTGTTAAAGCAACTTGACACAGAACATTTCTTTCCAAATGGGGTGAAGCTGACACCCACTTTCATCACAGTTTGAGGCTGGGGTGTGCGGAAGTAAACTCGGGGAGTAGAATCACGGATGGAAGATTGTTGATGACCCTGCTGGAACCTGTTAGAGGATTCAACGTCTCCCCACCCCTAAACCCCCTCCCCTGCCAAATCTATATGTTGATATCTTATCCTCCAGAACCTGAGAATATGGCTCTATTTGGAAATAGGGTTACCATAGACATGATTAGTTCAGATGAGGTCATCAGGTGAGGTCCTAATCCGTACACAGACTTTCCTACAAGACGATCACCACATAAACCTAAGGCTAGAGCAGAGGAATGGGGCCACCCGATACCAGAGATAGGGAAGTCAGGCAAAATAGACTGTCCCTCATGGCCTACAAAGAAACCAACCTTGCCAGTGACTTTTTAAGGGAGTTTTAAAAAGTGTACTTGAGAGCATCTATTCACTTGCTTGCTTACTGAATGCTCTCTGTAGCAGGGGCTGGACGGAGCCAAAGCTGGGAACCGGAAGCTCAGTGCCGTCCCAGGTTCCACCCTGGCAGGCAGCTCGAGTCGGAAGCCAGGGCTGGGACCTGAAACCGTGGTACTTCAATGTGGGACACAGGCATGTTAGTTGCTAAGCTACGAATCCACTCCCCTTGCCCAGTATCTTAGGTTGGCCTTCCCAGCTCCCAGAACCGTAAGACAGTAACTTGGTGTTATTGAAGCCCCCAGCACTCTGCCTGTGGCCCTGGAGCACTAAGATGAAACCCTGAGCAGCCTGGGATTCTCAGTTTCCTGAGCCAGTAATTTTTTATTTCACTTAATCCAGTTTGCTTGAGTTTCCAGGACTTGCTACTCAGATGTCTCACAAATACTCCATCCACCAATCAGGGCTACCAGGGTGTGGTCATAAAAAACTATCACCTAGCAAAGGCTGGAGAGCTGAGGGATATTTACACAGAGGAAATGATCACACGAAGGAGGAAGAGGAAGAGTAATGCTATTTTTGTTTCAGAGAAACTTCCTATGTGGCTCCCTGCTGTACTCTCCATACCGGGCACATACTTGCTGCTCCATACATATTTGATGAACAAATGAAATCAAAGTCTCACAGTTTTTATTGCAAGCAGTAGAACATGCTTTTATTTGGCACCATGGTTAAGATGCTTTTCAAGGTGTCTATGTTCCGTATCTGAGAACCCAGTGTGGAAACCCAGCTCCACTTTAGATACCAGCTATGCTACTGATGCATAGCCTGAGAAGCAGCAGTGATGACTTGAATAGTTAGGTCCATGCCACCATACGCGATATCTGGTTTAAGGTTGTGCTCATGGATTCAGCCTGCCCCATCCCTGACTATAGTAGGTAAAAGTCAGTGAGTGAGAGAGAGAGAGAGAGAAAGAGAGAGAGAGAGAGAGAGACTCATCTCCTCATTCACTTCCCAGATGTCCTTAACATTTAGGATTAGGCCTAACCAAATCCAGGAGCCAGGAACTCAGACCCAGCCTCCTTTGTGGGTGGGAGGATCACAACCCTTTGAGCCATCAACTGCTGCCGCCAGGGTCTGCATGGGCAGAGAGCTGGATTCAGGAGTCAGAGCTGGATATTTAACTCAGCTTCTCTGATGTGGAATGAGGTATCGTAGCTGGCATCTTAACTGCTAGGCCAAATGCCCAGGCCTGCAGTCATTTTTTTTTAAAGATTTATTCAGTTTATTACAAAGTCAGATATACAGAGAGGAGGAGAGACAGAGAGGAAGATCTTCCTCCGATGTTTCACTCCCCAAGTGAGCCGCAATGGCCGGTGCTGTGCTGATCCGAAGCTGGGAACCTGGAACCTCTTCCGGTCTCCCACAAGGGTGCAGTGTCCCAAGGCTTTGGGCCGTCCTCAACTGCTTTCCCAGGCCACAAGCAGGGAGCTGGATGGGAAGCGGAGCTGCCGGGATTAGAACAGACGCCCATATGGGATCCCGGGCGCTCAAGGCGAGGACTTTAGCTGCTAGGCCACGCCGCCGGGCCCAAAAGTCATTTTTAATGATGCAGAAAATATCACAGTTCACCTGATGCTCCCTGGTTGCAGTTCCCAGTAGGAATGTAGTATCTGAATGCCAATAGGTGAAATTGCAATGGAAGTATTTTTTTTTCTCTCATCCAGCAAATATCTGAGTACCAACCATGAATTGGCATTGTTTCTAGAAGCTGGGAATACAGAAAAGGACAGGATAAACAAGTTCTTGTGGGACTGAAGTTTTAGGGGCAAGATGAACAAAAATATCAAAAAGCAACACATCAAAGAAAACCAGATTAGGTGACCAAGAATGAATGGTGGCTTAGATGGAGTGAGACAGGGAAGGCCTCGCTGAAGGATCCTTTGAACTGATATTTAAGCAGTAAGGTGGAACCAACTTATGGAGAACTAAGAACCCGCACACAGAGTCAGGCATTTGGTATAATAACAATTATTAATATTTTTTATGATCTCCCATCACTCCCCAGGAGCTTCTAATTAAAGGCCCTGCACCAACAAACAGGCAGGACCCCTACTAGCAAATTCTCCCCACTAACAAATTCTCATTTGCTAATTTATTTATTTTTAGAAGATGTGTTTATTTTTTAAAAAGATTTATTTATTTTTATTGGACAGGCAGATATACAGAGAAGAAGATCTTCCTCCGATGATTCACTCCCCAAGTGACCGCAGCGGCCAGTACTGCACCAATTTGAAGCTAGGAGCCAGGAACTTCCTCCAGGTCTCCCATGCGGGTGCAGGGTCCCAAGGCTTTGGGCCGTCCTCAACTGCTTTCCCAGGCCACAAGCAGGGAGCTGGATGGGAAGTGGAGCTGCTGGGATTAGAATCGGCGCCCATATGGGATCCCGGTGCGTGCTCAAGGCGAGGACTTGAGCTGCTAGGTTACTGCACCAGGCCCGGTGCAACAATTATTACGACACCATTTGGGATGCTCACATCCCAAATCAGAGTGCCTGGGTCCGCTCCCAATCCCAGATTTCTGCTACTGTGGATCTTAAGAACTTGGGTTCTTGCTGCCCACACAAGAGATCCATGTTGAGTCCCAGCTCCAGCTTCAGCCTGGCTTATTCTGCATTTAGGGAGTGAATCAGTAGTAGGGTAACTCTGTCTCTCTCAAATAAACAACATAAACTTAAAAAACAAATTCACCCAAGACAGAGGAAATAGGAAGTGCAAAGGCCTTCCCAGGCAACGAATTTGGTCTTATTGAGAAGAGTAAACAGGACCAGGCTGGCTGCCATGCAGTAAATGAGTACCGATTGTGAGCACCTTAGTTCCTACATGTCAAATCTGAGTCAGCATTGATGACTATTTAGAAACTACCTGATAGATTTTAAAGACAGACTCTGGTTGTAAGCAGTTGTGAAAATCTATGAAACTATAACAAAAGCTCAAGAAAGGACCGGCATTTTTCAATTATTAAACACCTTATTCAGAAAGATCTATGGGGCATAGATCAACTTTCAGGAATTGCTTGCTAAATGGCTCCCTGAGGGCCCCAGAGTACTTGTATCAGTAGGAGGTTTACATGTGCCAACATTTGAGACCGTGCCTCAACCTCTGCTTTCACTTAAAGCATTAAATCTTCAATAAGTCTAAATTAGATTCCAAACGCACGCCTACCTTTGGAGAAAAGACAAAGTCCCATGCTTCCAGCAGACATATTTTACATTTGGCTCAAAAATGTTGAAAATAAAAATAAATAAAATAATCATAGGGTTAAGTGTTAGTCAAGGTCCCAGAGGGTTTTCTAAAAATGTTTTAGAGAGGTGAGGCTCTCTAAAGAACCAAAAAGGTGAGAGAGATTCATTTTGGAAAACATCTGCAAAGGTTTTTGTCTGCCTCCAGAATTTCAGGAATGTCACTGTCATTGGATTCGTCTTACTCTGGACGAAATCAAGGTTAGTGGACAGGAGAGAGTTTTCTATCAATGCAAACGCAGCCATTGCTTTGCCATTAGACAGCATATTACAAAAGCGGTGGTTCCCTTAAGTTCTTGTTAGAGAAGTACAAAAAGCTGGCTGCATTTAAGCTTGGAAGAGCTATATGTTTTTAGCCTATATTGAAAGAAAACAATGATCATTTCATTTAATGCTTACTTTATCAAAACATTTAATAGATGGAATGTATTCACTTAATATCGAAGGAAGGAAAATTAAAGGGTTTCCCCATCCTCACGGTACCCAGAGTGCGGGACAGATTGAACTGAATAATAGTTATTAAGCACTGAAGGACATTCGGGGAGATGGAAGGGATAGCCTTCCAGAATTTCATTGCAGCCTTTGTATAGTATTTGATAAAGGGCTTATTTTACTTGCTCCACCTAATAACTCTTAGAGTTAGCACATGAGGCAGGATTCCTTCAAGTTGTAAATGAGCAAAGCCTGTTTTAAACATGCATAAGCATAGGAAGGCATTTGTTGACTTTTATAGGGTAAAGCTGCCATCAGGCCTGGCTACTTGCAGAGGTCAAACAACCTATCTCTTTTCTCTGTCCCTCTCCCTTTCCCAGTCTCCACCCTTCCCTGACTAGGTTCACCTGCTTTTTTCTTATTTCCTTTTTTTTTTTTAAACCAGAAAAAAATCATTACAGTTTGAATAATTTTCTGTTATTGCTCATGACTTGCTGAAGGTAATTCCACATAAATTGGAAATCCAAAAACATAGAAGAATCTAACTGGTCCTCTTCTAACCAGGAATTCATCCTTGAACTAACCCAGAAGAACAATGGAACAGTGACCCTCATGGGCTGAGTCTGAATTCCTGGCCACCAGGCAGTGGACATGATTGACAGTTCAACCAAAAGTACATGGAATTAGGCTTGGAGGTATTAGTCCAGGAATGGAAAGTGGTGTGCTACATTCACAAAAGCTAGAAATAGGCAGTTAGGGGTCTTAAAAGATCATGCAAACGCATGTTATGAAAAATCATGCACAAATTCAAATTTTTAAAAGATTTACTTATTTTTATTGGAAAGTCAGATACACAGAGAGAAGAGACAGAGACAGAGACAGAGAAAGCCACTTCCCAAGTGGCTGCCACAGCCAGATCTGAAGCCAGGAGCCTAGACTTTTTCCGGGTCTCCCATAGGGTGCAAGGAACCCAAGGCTTTGGGCTGCCCTCTACTGCTTTCCAGGCCACAAGCAGGGAGCTGGATGGGAAGCAGGGCCACTGAGCTATGAACTGATGCCCATATGTGATTCTGGTGTGTGCAAGGCGAGGACTTTAGCCCCTAGGCTATTGCACTGGGCCCACAAATTCAACTTATTAAACTTTGATTTTTCCATGAACTTTTTGAAACACCCCTGTTGTTATCTGCCATATTTTGCAAATAAAGAAACCTTCAGTGATTAATTTGATCAAATCTTTACAATGTCTGTTAGGGTTGTTGTGGCACATCAGGCTAAGACATCACCCACACAATACCAGCATCCCACATGACAGCCATATCGAGGCTCAGCTACCCCACATCCAATCTAGCTCCCTACTAATGCATCTAGGAAGGCAGGACAGGCTAGCCCAAGTACTTGGGTCCCTGTCACCCATGTCGGAAACCTGCCTGGAGTTCCAGGGCTCTGGTTTTGGCCCAGCCCAGTCCCTGAGGCCATTTGGACAGAACCAGCAGATAAAAAAAAAAAACTTTCAGTGTCTCTCCCTCTGTTGCTGTGACTCTACTTTCAAGTAAATAAATCTTTTTTAAAAATGTGTTAATATGACCTTAGATTTCTTTTACAAAAGGCTTCTTTGTTATAAGATAGATGGAGTCTCAAATGAAGAGTAACATTGATGAATTAAGCTCACAACAAGGTAAATGTGTCCGTTACAAGATCCTTCTCCGAGTGTCAGTCTTTTATGAGGCAATCACTGCACACAGCTATCTGAAGGAGGAAACAGAAATGCAGTTGGGAGAGTTATCCGAGTCCTTGTCATTCCCCTTCAAATGTAAACTTTTGGCAGGTAAAAGTCTGCACCTTCCCCTTCTTTGCTCCTCACAGGGCTTGGCAGATGACAGCACACAGCAGAAAATGGGAGCCAAATAAAGAGAAATAAATTAGCACCCTTGGCTTGTCCTCTCTCTGCACAGCGATGTGAGCTCAGCACATCACCTGCAACGCTGTCTACCTGATACATACGACTGACCTTCTCTATTGGCAGCATGTAAAGGTGTTTGACAAGGGTTTCAGAGCAGAGCAAATAACTTAGAATCAGGAATTCACAGAATATTTGAACTGGGTTTTAAATATCCTATGCTTCAAGTCCTCAACTTTTTTTTTTTTTAATATCAGAGATTAGATGCCTGAAAATGCATGCCAAGTCTCTAAGGGATGTAGGCCGTGGGAGAGGTTTGTAGGTATCTGTCCTTGGTCCTGAAGTATGCTGCTGCATGCATGGTCACTTTTCCTAACACTGAATACTTGGATTCCAAGATCTCCACGTGCTGTGGTTTTTGCTTTTTGAGAATAATGGGTATAAGAGTAAGTTAGACACTATAACAGAAAAAACAGAACTGAGCCATGTATCACAATATATAAGTTATATCATATATGTTAGCTAGTTCTCTCATTTCTCTGACAGTTATTCACCCTCTCTTTCCCAGGATTTGCATATGACACCAAAAGAATAGTTTGCTCTGATTTCACAAATGAGCAAAATGTTCCCCACCCTTCTTGAATCTTTCTCTGTTGTTACCACTCTAACCCTTACCATACCCATTTCACAAGTACCTGAAAAGGCCATTCCAAGAGTGAAGACTAAGGCATTCTCACCCTGCTTATGAGTCTCTATATTAGTTATTTATGACTGCATGACAAATCACTCAAAACTAAGGGACTTAAAGTGACACATATGTATCATCTCCCAGGTACTGTGGGTGAGGAATCTGAAAGGGCTTAGCGATAAAGTTGGAACTCAGGCTTTCTCACGAGGCTGCAGTAAAAATATCAGCCAGCCACTGCAATCAATTAAAGGCTTGTCTAGCTGGGATGCAGAATCTACTTCCAGGATGGCTCACCCACATGGCAGCAATTTGCTGTTGGTTGTGGGTTGAAAATTTTAGTTTCTCTCTAAGTGAGCCTCTCTTGCAGCTACTTGAGTGTGCTCATAACATAGTAACTGGTAACTGGCTTACCAGATACTGGGCAGTCCATGAGACTAATGGGCAACACTCAGTGGTTTTTCTTGACCTAGCGTCTGCAATTACATATTATCACTCCCATAAGCCCAATAATTCAACCTGATACAAGGATGTGCATTCAAGAGGCATGGGTTCTAGGGGACATCTGGTAGCTGGTGCCTGTGGATGCATCTGTGCATCCTGTCTCAGCACGTGTTCCACTCTGTTAGACCTTTCTTTTCTGCACCTTCCTGTTGCAAACCCAGTCACTACCATTATCACCATTCTCATGGCTAACAGAACCCTGATTCGTTCAGGTATTAGGAGGAAAGTGCTTTGTCCCAGGGTCAGGAACTGAGTCCTGTGGCTTGTGCCTAAGGAACTAAGAACAGTTTTAACATTGTTGTAGGCATTTGGGGGATAAACAAGCAGATGGAAGATTCTCTCTCTCATACATAAGGGGCATACCCAACACTGATCGCTCATTTTATAAGCAGCTGAAAATGGTTGCTGTGTAGGCATTTGCAGATAAAGTTTGCTGACCCTACTCCGTGTCACAGACAATAATCACACTCTGAAATTCTCATGGACCTACGAATGGCCAAGTGTCCCAATCCAGGCCTGTAGAATTTAAGAGAATGCTACTAAGATACTTCTGAAATGGGTTTTCCTTCCTCAGAAAAGCATACCCGCATCCGAGGAGATCACATAGGCTTTTCACCCCTGCTGTCTCAGGGGATGTTTGGTGAGAACACAGCTGGAGCAGCTGTTTCACAACCATAAAAGGAAAGGCAAAAATATTCTGGAAAAATAACTCAGACAGTTGACCTTGTTGAGTTGTTCAATTAATCAACCTGCTTTAGGTTTTTGTTACATAAGAAAACTAAAACTACCTGTAAGATATTCTTCGGTCATTTTACAAACTGGAGTTGGAAAAGTTATAAATAAAACATATCTTTTCAGAAAGTGGGAAAATATCTTTTTATCATAGAATCCCCCCTTTTTATAGAAAGGTCTGACAGAAAAAATTAATTGGGTAAAAGCAATTCCTCAAAGTCAGCATTATTAACATAGGCATTAAACAATTCTTTTTAAATTTTTAAAATTGATTTATGCTTACTTCTACTAAAGGCAGAGAGAAACAAACAGAAACAGACTGACAGTCAGAGCGCCTATCCACTGGCTCACTCTCAAAATGCCTGCACAACAGTTGAAGGGGATGGGCTGATAGCAAGAGATAACAACTCAATCTTGGTCTCCCACACGGATGGCAGGGACCCAAGGACTGCCTTCCATGTTGCTGCCTTCCAGAATAGACATTAGCAAGGTGACATCAGGACCCAGTGCAATAGTTTATCAGCTAAAGTCCTTGCCTTGTGTGCCAGGATCCCATATGGACGCTGGTTTGTATCCCAGCAGCCCTTCTTCCCTTCCAGCTCCCTGCTTGTGGCCTGGAAAGTAGTCAATCATGGCCCAAGGCTTTGGGATCCTGCATCCACATGAGAGACCTAGAAGAGGCTCCAGGTTCCTGGTTTCAGGTAGGCCGAACTCTGGCTGTTGCAGCCACTAGGGGAGTGATTTAGTGGACAAAAGATCTTTCCCCCTATCTCTCCTCCTTTTTGTATATCTGACTTTCCAATATAAATAAATAAATAAATACTTTAAAAAGAAGAAGGTGACATTAGGAGCAAAGCCAGGACTCGAACCCAGATACTCGGTTATGGAACGCAGTCATCCCAAGCAGCATCTCAATCTTAGTGCCAAATGTCTGCCCCTGGGGCCAGATCCATCTTTGCTGTAAAGCTGTCTTGTATGTCACAGAACTCTTCGCAGTGTCCCTGGCCACCATCCCCGGGTATTGGGTTACTTACACCCTTTCCCCACAGGCTGTGACTAGCCAAAGTGCTCTCATGCATTTCCATATATCTCAGAGTGGGGTGGGAGGATAAAACCACCTCCTGCTTGATCGCCACTGGTGGACATGAAGAACTATTAGAAGATCAACTTGTAGCCCAAGTTACTTATGCAAAACTTTGAGTTCAGAATAGGGTTCAATTCAACCTCAGTAGAGACAGAAAGACCCTGAAGACAAGGAATGGATTGAGAAAAGAACTCCTAAAGATGAAGTGAATGGAGATGGCTGCTGTAGCATTCTTAGCTCCTCTTAGCCTAGCAAGGCCCACAATCACCATGACCCACTTACCCTTCGGTCTTTTTTTTTTTTTTTTAAGATTTATTTATTTTTATCAGAAAGCCAGATATACAGAGAGGAGAGAGAGAGAGAGAGAGAGAGAGAGAGAATCTTCTGTCCGCTGATTCACTCCCCAAGTGGCTGCAACGGCCAGAGCTAAGCCAATTCAAAGGCAGGAGCCAGGAGCCTCTTCCAGGTCTCCCACATGGGTGCATGGTCCCAAGGCTTTGGGCCATCCTCGTCTGACTTCCCAGGCCACAAGCAGGGAGCTGGAAGGGAAGTGGGGCTGCCGGGATTAGAACTGGTCCCCAAATGGGATGCCCAGCGTGTGCAAAGCGAGGACCTTAGCTGCTAAGCTATCACATTGGGCCCTCACCCTCTGGTCTTTTTTTATGTGTATTGGTGATTAGAGCATAACAGACGGGGTTCATGGTCCACGTCTTAGTCCAGTACTGGAGACCAGAGAAAGGCAGACTCCAGCGATGATAAGAAAGAAAAATGATTTTGCCCAGAGAGTCCAGAGAGCTTGAAGGCCTGAAGAGAAAGGTTACAAGGAAGGACCGAGCCCAAGGAGGATTAGAAGACAGCATCATGAAAGTGGCTGAAAAACCCAACCTCGTAATGAGAAAAATGCAGTCACGCTTCCGAGCAGTTTCCTGCCACGGGTCTATCTCTTCTGAAATGACAACAGAAACATTTCCATCAAACTGTTTCCTGTCAGACACTGGCCCCTGACAGATTGTGGCATATGGAATGTGGTCTGTCTTTGAAGTCATCAGGGTTTTCTCACTTAGCTTCTTCAAATGGTGGCTGTAATTATGGCAGTAAATGCCTCTCAAATGACAGCTGTTTTTTTCCTCCTTCAAAGGGTGAGTATTTTAACAAGGATATCAGGGATACCATGAAGAAACAGGCACCACAAGCCTTCTTGGGATCAAACTAGAGAATGCTGTTCACCACTCAGACATGGAGCTACGTCCCTACAAAGGAGGTTAAGGATGAGAGGGCAAAGTTCCGATCCAGGCTGACCTCTTGCTAGCTGTACAACCTCAGGGAAGCAGGAATCTCATCTCTCTGAGGCTTTACTTCCTCAGATGCAAACCGACTTCACTTTTCTGGATTAAATACATATTTACAAGGGGCTAGCGTCATGTTGCATGAGATTAAACCAGCCCTTGCAACACTGGCATCCCACGCTGGAGCCCCAGTGAAGTCCTGACTGCTCTACTGGTGGTCCAAGCTGCTGTGGGTGCTTGGGCAGTGAACCGACGTATGGGAGTATGCTCTCCATCTCAAAAAGATAATTTGGGTCCATGAAAAATATTTAATCATATAAAAAATTCTTATGCTATTAGATTATTTTATACTGTTAAGATTAGAGCAAGTTGGGCCAGCGCTGTGAAACAGTGAATTAGACTGCCACCAGAAAACAGTGCAGGGAGGGTATGGCTAGCTCTGATAACAGCTCACTTTCATGAGTTTACCCAACTTTGTAAACTTCTAAATGGAAGTATCCTACACATCACTACATCTGTGGATCCATAGGCTCCAAACAGTCTTCACCTTGACCCAAGCGAAAGCAACTTTGTGTAAGGATTCCCACTATTGCTCTTGGTTTGCCAGCTTGCCATTTCCTTCACACAATTCTCCAGGTGGCCGAGGTCAATGACAGTAGGAAAAGACCGAGACGAAAAGAGAGAGGAGACTTTTGAAAATTAACAATTCTCAGCCAGGAGAATTTCAAATAGCTAAACCTGATCGCACCTGCTAGAGCTCAACCCCATTTACACGGATGCCGTAGGAAAGCAGTTTGATCATCATTTTCTGTGCAGTTTGAAATCATGGAGAAAATTGACAGAGTTTAAAGAAATAGAAACAAGATTAGAGAAGTTCTATTTTGAAGAAAAAAGTTGAACCCTATTTATCCTTGCAGTAATTGAAATCACCCAATAATACCCAGACTAGATCAGCTTATTTGATATTTGGATAAGAAGCCATTGGAGGCTGCGGCAGCCAGAGGGAGCAATTAGGAGAGAAGAGAAAATTAAGAGCCCTTGAGGACATCCAGTATCGTCAACATTGTCAGCTAAGCGGGTCCTTTAATTACTATTGATTTCCATAAGAGTGCATTAACCCAATGTGTCAATTCAGGTTTTTTCACAGACTATTGTACACAAAGAATCATCCATTTTTGTAATATCGAAGAGGAGGAGTGCCAGGTGTATTTGGAATAAAGGCACCCCTTACACATATGTGTCTAATTTTTAAAACTGTTTTGCTTGATCAGAGTTTTGTTTTATCTTAATTAAATGGATCCATCATCCTGACAGTGTTTGGCTGCAAACATTGGCTTCTGAAACTGATTATTTTTTTACCCACTGGCTCCTTAGAGTGGGAAAATGGGGTAACAGAACTGATTTGACAAATCAAGCCAATAAAACCAATTGATGCATTACATTAGTTAGTATCTTTAAAAACAGATCAGAAGCTGTTTAACATTAAAAGCATCAGGGTTAAGACCCATATTTTGTTATGGCCTAAGTTCTCCCAGTTGTTAAAAATGAGCTTCATGAGGCAAGTGATTCAGCTTGGCTGCCAAGATGCCCATTAAAATGCTCAAGTCTCAGGGGCTGGCATTGTAGCAAAACAGGTAAAACTACCACCTGCAATGTTGGTATCTGCTACAGTTGCCAGTTCATGTTTGGGCTGTTCTACCTCCAATCGATCTCCCTGCTTATGTCCTGGGACAAGCAGCAGAAAACAGCCCAAGTGTTTGTGCCCCTGCTTCCTTGTGAGAGATCTGGAAGAAGCTCCTTCTGGTCCCTGTCTTCGGCCTGGCCCAGCCCCAGCCATTGTAGCCACCTGGGAGAGTGAACCAATGGATGGAAGTGTGCTCTCTCTCTCTCTCTTTCCCTCTTTCTCTCTAGCTCTTTCAAGTACAAAAATAAATCTTTAAGCAAAAATGCCACATGTCACATTGGAGTTCCAGAGTGACATATCCAACTTCACTATGACTCCAGCTTCCGGTGAAGGCATACTCTGGGAGGAAGCAAGCCAGGATCAAATAACTAGGCTCCTGTTATCCATAGGAGAGAAACGAGGATCAAGCACCTGCCTCAGCCCCAGCCCTGGGCTCAGCCCTGGCCGTTGCAGGCACTTGGAGCTTGAACCGGTGGATAGGAAGTGTATACATGTAAGTATGTATATGTGTGTGTGTGTGTGTGTGTGTGTGTGTGTGTGTGTGTGTCTTCAGCTCTCAAATGAACTTTTTACATAGAGCTTCTTAAAAAAAATTTGCCTTATTCTGCCTTTCATAGCTTCCAAGAGACTCAAATGAGACAGTGGCTTGGTTTCTAAGGGTTTAAGTACCTCAAAAGCTAAGGTCTTTAGGCATTCCTGCTGGTTCACCAGAAAGGTATCATTAACCAGCGAAGACCAAAGGACCACCTCTTAAGGTAAAGGCTTGGAACCACAATCTCCCAAGATTTACCAATCCTGGCTGAGGAAAAAGCCATTAAATACCAATCATCATGCAAGGGACATCAGGTTAACGTGGTGATGCTTTGCCTGAATATTAATTATGGATTAGCAGATCACGTGACAAGGCTACTGCAGGACATGCTTTACAGGTTTATCAATAAGGAGCCCATGCTAATGGACCGGCATAAAACAGGCCTGGCTTTCCCACCGGAGACCATAAACTTAACATAATTTACATGGCACAAAATCTATTTCCTTCCAGTCTTTAAAACTAATGAGAAACATCAGGCTTGGAAGGGGAAAAGAAAAAGAAGAGCAAGACACACAGAGAGAGAACTTAAGAGGTCAGAGATGCTTCTTTCACCTTGCTCTTCTTCGGGATCAAAGCTGTTTTTAATCATCAGGCTCAGAATTCCCTAGAAGGCAAAAATAAAGGGGGCCCAGCATGGTGGCCTAGCAGCTCAAGTCCTTGGCTTAAACGTGCTGGGATCTCATATGGGCACCGGTTCTAATCCCGGCAGCTCCAGTTTGTATCCAGCTCCCTGCTTGTGGCCTGGGAAAGCAGTCGAGGATGGACCAAAGCCTTGGGACCCTGCAATGAATGGAAGACCCGGAAGAGGATCTGGGCTCTTGGGTTTAGATCGACACAGCATTGGTCGTTGCAGTCACTTGGGGAGTGAAACATCAGACAGAAGATATTTCTCTCTGTCTCTCTTCCTCTCTGTATATATCTGACTTCGCAGTAAAAATAAAAAATAAATCTTTAAAAAAAAAAAAAAGGAAAAACCACTCTGGTCTGCATGGGGCCTTGAGATTGGACAGTACTTGGCACAGCCTGTGACTCAAAGGCTCAGGCCTAAATCCTGTGATTCAGCTGCTACAGTAGGACAGGACACCTTGGTGTCCCAATCTGCTTGTTCCTTGCAGCTTCCTCTTGCGAGGCTTGGCCCTGCAGCTCTACAAGACCTCCTCCCCGGCATCTGTGTCTTCACTGACAGCCTTTGTGGGCGTGTGGCAGCTCTGCCACTGCTGTGATGACATCCTGCCACATCTGCTCCCCATCCTTCATGCTGATCCACATCTCTGCACCAATAAGGGAGAAGGTGCCCCAGGCTGCAGAATCTGGGCGTTGGTTTCTGCTGTGGTTTGAATGGGATTTGGCTTCCCAGCTCCTGCACATGTTTACAGCCGAAAGTCACAAGGTAGTGACAGAGGCTGGAGGCTTAACTCCATCATGGCACCTTGGGGACATGATTCGTTTAGATGAGACTATTTGTGTGCAGCCCCATGACCACATCACAATGTTTTTGTCTTCATCTATAAGGTGTATTGATTTATTTAAAAAACAGAGTAACAGAAAGAGGGAGAGACAAAGAGAGAATCTTCCCATTTGTTGGTTCACTCCCCTAATGGTTACAACAGGCAGAGTTGGGCCAAGCCAAAGCCAGGAGCCTGGAACTCCATCATGGGTTCCTACATGGTTGATAGGAGCACAAATCTTTGAACATCCTCCACTCTTTTTCCAGGCACACTAGCAAAAAGCTGTATTGGGAGCAGAGTAGCAAGGATTTTAACCGGAGCTCCAAAATGGAATGTAGCTGACCCATACAGCGACTTAATCTGCAGCACCACAAAAGTGTGATGGCTTTCTAAAGAAGGATAATCTCATGGGTGGATGTGTTCCTCACCTCTCTGCTTCCTGGCTCCCCATAACGCGATTATTCTGTCCCTGCTTGCCCATCCACATCTACCACCTTCATCAGATGTCCAATATCTTGCAGTGGAAACCTCCCAAACCAAAGCCAAACTAAATCGTCCTTCATAAATAGCTTTTCTCAGGTATTCTTTGTTGTAAAAAAAAAAAATTTGACTGACACAGATCCCAAAACATCATGCCAGTACACAGATTTTTATCAGTTGTTTAAGGAATATTTTTTTTTAATTTTTACAAATTTGAAATGTCCACTAAAGTGGCCAGGAACACAGAACTCAATCATGTCTCCCAAGTAGGTGGCAGTAACCCAAGTAATTGAGTTGTTACCTGCTACCACACATGGTATATTAGCAGAAAGCTGGGATCAGAAATGGAATCAGAACTCAAAATCAGGTATTCCTGTGCCTTAATTGCTGCTTCACCCTCTTACTAGATCTTTCAAAATCATCTCAGGATCTTACTCATGTCTCCCTCTTCCCTGAGACTCAACATCAGTAGACAAAGCTGGATGGTAAAGTATCTGCTGTCTTCATCTCCTTCTCTCCTCTGCCTCACCATGGGCACTTACTTTCTTTCGGGAAGTGAAACAAAAGCCCCTTTATAGAACAACTTGCAACAGGAATTATGGCCATGTAACTATAAAAGGTGGACAATAGAAACAATTGGTAAGGTTTTCGAGAAACTAGAAACTGTCTACACTGTTGCAAATACAAAATAATGCAGCCACATCAGATAATTTTGATAGTTTCTCTAAATATTAAACATAGTTTCCATATGATCCAACAATTCTAAGTAATATTCCCAAGAGGACTATAATGTAACATTTTCACAAACTTTGCTTGTAACTATTCATAGCAGCATTATTCATAGTCTCCAAAAGATCTCTCTCACTAACTGTACTTTCAAATAAAAATTTTAAGCCCTAAAAAGAGACAAAATACTAGTACATGCTACAACATAGATGGATTTTAAAATTATCATACTAAGTGAAAAAAGCCAAACAGAAAGATCACATATTATCTGATTCCATTTATATGAAATTTCCTGAATAGGCGACTTTACACAGATAGTAAGTAGACTATTGATTGTTAACTGAGAGAAGAGAGGACTCCAGAGTGACAGCCAATAGAAGAGCCTCTAGAGGGGGAATTGCTAGTATTTTAAATTTATGTTTTCCAACACTACTGAGATATGATTGACAAAAATTGCATATATTTAGGTTACACAATGTGATATTTTGATGTGTGTATGCACTGTGCGATGATTACCACACCCAATGCAAAGGGTGCCTTTCTAGGGTACAAAAGATGCTTTGGAATTACTGATGATGGGCACACAATTCTGTGACATATCATACTTTAAAGACTGCATTTTACAGCATGCGAGGGATTCATTTATTTATCTGAAAGATCAGTTACAGGGGAGAGACAGGGAGACAGAGAGATCTTCCACCTGTTAATTCACTCCTCAAATGGCCACAACAGACATGGTTGGGTCAGGCAGAAACCAGGAGACAGGAACTGCATCTGGGGCTCCCACAGAAGAGGCAGGGGTCCAAGTCCTTGGGCCATCTTCCATTGCCTTCCCAGGTACATTAGCAGGGGCTGCATTGTAAGCAGAGCAACTGAGACTTGAACAAGTACTCATTTGGAGTAGCAGCCTTGCAGACAGTGGCCCACACTACTGCTACACCATGCCTGCCCCAGCATGTGAATTTTTATTGTTTTATTTGAAAAGCAGAGAGATTAAAGAGAAACAGAGAGGTACATAGAGATTTCCCATATATTGGTTCACTCCACAAATACCTGCAACAAATGTAGCTGAGTCAGGAAGAAGCCAGGAGCCCATAACTCAATCCAGATCTTATACATGGGAGGTAGGAATCCAAGTGGTTAGGTCAGCATCTATTATCTCCCATAGTGTGCTCTGCAGGAAATTGGATCAGAGCAGACAAAACCAGAACTCAGACACAGGGACTTTAATATGGGAAGTGGGCATCCCAAACAGTGTCCTAAATACTGTGTACTATATCCACCAATATGTGAATGGCATCTTAGCTTTTTTTAAAGATTTATTTTATTTTTATTGCAATGTCAGATATACAGAGAGGAGGAGGAGGAGAGAGAGAAAGATCTTCTGTCTGCTAATTCACTCTCCAAGCGGCAGCAACAGCTGGAGCTGTGCTGATCTGAAGCCAGGAGCCCTGAGCCTATTCCAGGTCTCCCACACGGATGCAGGGTCCCAAGGCTTTGGGCTGATCTCTACTGCTTTCCCAGTCCACAGGCCAGGAGCTGGATAGGAAGTGGGGCTGCCAGGATACGAACTGGTGCCCATATGGAATCCTGGAGTGTGCAAAGTGAGAACTTTAGCCGCTAGTCTACTGCACCGGGCCTGGCATCTCAATTTTTTTAAAAAAGATTTATTCAGTTAATTACAAAGTGAGATATATATAGAGGAGGAGAGACAGAGAGGAAGATCTTCCAACCAATGTTTCACTCCCCAAGTGAGCTGCAACGGCCGGTGCTGCGCCAATCCGAAGCCGGGAACCAGGAACCTCTTCCAGGTCTCCCAAATGGGTGCAAAGTCCCAAAGCTTTGGGCCATCCTCGACTGCTTTCCCAGGCCACAAGCAGGGAGCTGGATGGGAAGTGGAGCTGCCAGGATTAGAACCGGCGCCCATATAGGATCCCGGGGTGTTCAAGGCGAGGACTTTAGCCGCTAGGCCACGCCGCCGGGCCCCCTACTTGCTTGTTGATGCCTGAAATTCCACTGTGCAGATGCATTCTTGTCTAACTTGCACGGAGGCAAACTCTGGGATCAATCTTGTCTCTAAATAAAGCCAAGTGTTAACACCACACTTCATCCCCTCAGTGGCTGTCACACTATAATAGTTTGGTAGATGGACTGAAAAAAAAATGTGTACTTGACTTGAAATCAGAGCTTTCCCCTGCTGCTTTCCTGTAGATGAATAAAAGTTCTGAAAGGTATCAAAAATGCAAATCCTATTTAAGTAGGTGATAGCTCAAGTCACCTACTCACATTGGAAATCCATTTTGTATTCCAGGCTCCAAGCTTCAGCAGGACTCAAACCCAACTGTAGCAGACATTTAGGGAGTAAACCTACTGATTGTCTGTCTCTGAACCAGGTGAAAATAAAGAAATAAAATGAAGAAGGCTACTTGGGCTTAAGGGAACAATAAAAGAAGACATAGTGAGTTTAGGTTAGCATCTCTAGGTGCCTAATAAGTAGCAGGAATAGTGCTGGACTGTGCAGTGTTCCCTTCATTATAATCTGTGTTAAGGAGGATGCAATGTGTTTGGAACAGTACACAGTTACCTTGTTCTTTCCCAAAGAGCTAAGGCCTACAAGGGTAGTCTCTCCTCCTCGCTGCCCGCCCCCCCAAAAAAATTCAGGGAAAATGCATGTAACAGGAAAACCATGCAAGGACTTCATTAATTTTTCATATCCAAACAAACTGATCTTTTTAATTCCACTGACTTCTTGAAATCTGCTTGTATTTCATCTGATTTGAGCCTCTGTCTGGGTCTGTGAGATTGATTGTTAGAATGTGCCCGTTTTTGCGTGGCAAAGGGGTCAGTGGCTAAATCCTCACCTTGAATTCACTGGGATCCCTTGCGGGCACCGGTTCATGTCCTGGCTGCTCTACTTCAAATGTAGCCCCCTGCTTGTGGCATGGGAAAGCAGTGGAGGATGGCCCAAACCTTGGGACCCTGTACCAATGAGGAGGACCTGGAGGAAGCTCCTGGCTGCTGGCTTTGGATCAGCTCACCTCATTGCAGCCACCTGGGGAGTGAAGCAGCAGACAGAACATGTTTCTCTCTGTCTCTCCTCGTTATTCTGCCTTTCCAAGAAAAATAAATGAATCTTTTTTTTTTAAGTGCCTGTTTTTAAAGACAGGTTTGTAGAATGACCTCACAAGGGCTGAATGGCTGATTCAAAGGTTATACAGCAAATTAGGAACCGGGCCAGGACTTCCTTGGGGACTGTCTGTTGTCCCCCAAACCCAGTGTTTCTCCTTTCCCTCCTGCAGAACATTCATCGCCTCCTCCCTGAGATGCAGAGTGTGGAAGGACCACGCACGCTGCACGATGCCACAGAGCAGCAATGGGAGGCAGAAGGCATCCAGGCAGGACTCCACTGGGCTATTTTTAGGAGCAACCTGGCCAAGGCAATGCAAGCTGCAAAGCAAAGCAGCATTTAGTCAGCTCCCTCGGCTGCAGCTGCTGCACTGTGCCCATTAGCAGGGCTGTGTCTCCTTGCAGAGTTTCAGGGGCTCCCCTGGGGAGGAAAGCAGAGGACCCTCATGCAAATCTCCCAGGATACCAGACTCCAGTAGCAGGATTCATAAGCAGGCATTGCAGCAAGAAGATAATCAGCCCAGAGGACCAAAATCAGAGCCAGGGAGGCCCAGGCCTGGCTCAGCCGAGCCAAGTCACACTAAGGGATGGGGTTAAACCGTACATTCCAGGGGACTCTCACTATCTCCTCATATCACTCCCATCCCTAATAGATAGGATAAAAATCACCCAGGCAGAGCCATGAAAACAAACACCAGGGCCACTCCCAGGGCTTGGGAAAAGGCGATTGCATCTTTGCACAATCTTTCTCTGGAGGAAGACAAGGTCGCAGACTAACTTGGCAGGCCCTGGCAGCCCCAAATCCTTCCCACCCATTGTTGGTGCCCGAGATTCCACCAGCAGACTTGGCAGGAGGGGCTCAGGCTCATGTTCTCTGCGAGGCTATTTCTGGTTTTTGTCTGGGCTCACACCTGAAAGCACACCATGAACTGTAATGTGAGTTCAGCTTGGCCTTTTTATGAAGTTTCTCAAAGCATGGTCTGTGGCTGCAACCCTGAATCAGAGGCCTTTAAATCAGAAGAAACCCCTGGAAGACTGGGCCATACTCCAAGCAAGATCAGTCAACTCGTGCATGAGAGGCAGGGACCCAAACCTCCCAGGATGCACATTAGTAAGTAAGCTGCAATCAGGAGATGGAACTGGGCTCCAAGCACAAGCTCTCCAACATGGGATGAAGGTATCCCAATTGGCACTCTAGCTTCTGCCAAATGCCCGCCCCACCATGCATCTTTATAAAACTTGGATTACTTGGCTCTGATCCAAGGAGACTCTTGTTGTTTCTTAAATTATTTTTAAAGTTTTTATTTTAATAAGCATGTAATACTGGTTCATTTTGGCCTAGGCAACTCTTATTTGTTTGGTCTAGGATGACTCACCTTTAAAGTTTCCCAGGTGGCCCTAATGTGCCAAAAGTGAGAATAAGTGCTCTTGGTAGGATGCATGGATGCAAGGGCCCATTTGCACATCTGTAGTTTCACAGACTTGTGATGCTCAGGCTGGACCTGTGACATCCTCTGAGCCCTGCAGACCACCAGAACCAGGCCGTGCAACAGGACAGCAGGAGCAGCCCCATCTGAGGCTAGCAAATGGACAATGGCTGGCAACTGAACTGCACGCTCTCTCCCAACATAACCCATGTATAACCTACATTCATTGAGTGACAGTTAAGAACACAAACCTTTTCTTGATGACTGGGGGAACAGGTGATCTCTTTGCTTCTGGAAGATACCATGTGATGTGACAGCTGAAGGAGCTGCAGTCATTTTGCCACCATCAAGGATATCAACCAAAGGATGCAAAGGACACTCAAGGAGCACAGCACAAGAGAATCATTGAGAAAAAGAACTGAGGACTATCACACTCCGCCTGAATTCCATTGTGTCACATGCCTCTTTACTTAATGACAAAACAAATCACTACTTTTTAAGTAAGATAGTTCAAGCCAGTTTGTAACCAAAAGCATTCTGATTGTTGTACCTCTCTAAGCCAATATTCTCATGAAACTATGTTGCATCATTGAGTCTTGCTACTCAAAGTGTGAGCCTCGAGCCAACAGCCTCAGCAGCACCACGAAGCTTGTTAAAAATGCAGAATCTGGGCTGGGCAATCAGGAATCTCATGCCCACATCAAATTCCTGATTTTTTTTCCTGGTTCCGCCTTCCTGCAGACCTTGAGAGACAATAGTAATAGTTTAAGATACTGGGTTTCCACCATCTACATGGGGAATCTGGATTGAGTGTCTGGCTCGTGGCTTTTGTCCTGCCCAGGCACTATCATGGTGGATATCTGAAGAATGTACCAGAAGATAGGAATGCTCTCTCTCTCTCTCTTAAAAAATAATATAGTGTCTTAGGCTCCTCTTCAGATACACCGAATCAAAAGCTTCATCATGATAATTTTTTTTTTATCTGCACGGGTGCCTATAGCTAAGGCCACGTGGCTGCCTTGGAGGAGGGGCGTTTGCAGCGAGCCTTCAGAACCCCCTGCTTGGAGGTTTTTCTAACCAGTGCAGGTGAGGGACTTCCACAGACAAGTCCATGACATGTGTATGTAAGTAGGGGGCTGACAGCAAATTGATTTGGAACGGAGAAAAAGAATGAGAAAAATGAGTCTGATAGAAGAATTTGTGGGGGCAATATGGGCTCACCTTGTTGAACTGTAATCTCTGCTGGCTCACCTAAGAATTGCAGATGGGGTTAGGCCTTGCTGGGGTCAAAGGGGGTGCCCCAGCATGGTTGGTGTTCCCACTGGTGAGGATGAGATTTGGGCAGCAGGCTTGACTGGACATGGCTACAGCCTGCACTGGTGCAGGTGTGCCTTGGGACTGTGGAGCGTCAGTTTGGGCTAGACTCCAACACCTATTGGTACTCATGAGAGCCAGGTTGCATGTAGAACAGGCCAGGCTAGGTCTTGATTCCCACTAAACTACATAAAAGCTGTGTCTATGTCTGGGTGTGGACCAGCTAGAGCTGGGCTGCAATAACCAATAACAAGAACCAGAATGGGTGTGGCTGGTTGAGCAAGGCCACTGTTCTTGCCAGGATAGGAGGTGGACAAAGTCAGCCTAGGCCCATTGGTCTGCGTGAGAACTGCCACTGTGATGAGACTTGATGGAGGAGCTTGGGAAACTCGTTCCCTGGGACACAGACCCTGCATGTGAGCGCAAGAAGCAAGGCAAGGAGCGGCCCAGACCATGCCAGGTTAGTACCTGCCAGCATACAGGTGGCTCAGGTCTGGGGACAGATCAGCCTGGGCCAGCATTTAACACCCACTGGCAGATCTAAGAACCAGGGCAGGGGGCAGGAGGAGCCAGATCAGGCCACAACACCAGCTAATTCACTCTAGGACCGGGACAGCAATCATACTGGGCTGGGTTAGGCTGCAGCGCCCACCAATAGGAGCTGGAACAGGGGGCAGATTAGACTAGGCCAGCCTGTACAATAAGATTGTGGACGCTGAGGTGAGGCGAGTCATACGAGCCTGTACCCAGTGGGGACCAGGTTTGTGAGTACCTGGGACGGGGATCTGACAGGGTTCAGGTAGCTTGACTCAAGTACTAGGGTTCACCTGCGTGGTGGGAATCAGGTTCCTGATCGCCAGGGATAGAATTTTTATCCTTGCTGCACTCACTGGTGCCACATTATATCTTTTTAAAGTTACAGCTTTTTAAAAATATATTTTAATTTACTTTTATTGGAAAGGCAGATTTACAGTGAGAAGGAGAGACAGAAGAAAAGATCTTCCATCCACTAGTTCACTCCCTAAGCAGCCACAACTGCCAGAACTAATCTGATCCAAGGCCAGGAACTGGGAGTTTCTTCCAGATCTCCCACACAGATGCAGGGTCCTAAAGCTTTGGGCCATTCTCTACAGCCTTCCCAGGCCACAAACAGGAAGCTGGATGGGAAGTGGAGCAGCCAGATATGAACAGGTGCCCAATTGGGATCCTGGTGAGTTCAAGGTGAGGATTTAGCCCAAAGTTATAGCTTTTAAAAAAGAAGATATATTCATTTCGTTATTTGAAAGGCAAAACTAGAAAAAGAGAGAGAAAGATCTTTCTTCCACTGATTTGCTACCCAAATGCTTTTACACAACAGAAGCCAGGATCCACAAACTCCATCCTGGTCTTCCATACTTGAGTTCCTATCACCTGCAGGAAGCTGGATCAGAAGTAGAGGTGGGACTCAATTCCAGGCACTCCAATACACAATGAAGTGAGCTGAGTGTCAGCTTAACCTGACAGGCCACAGTATCTGCCCCTTACAAAATTTAAATGAAATAAGCGCTGGGTTTTTGAATGGAAAGTCCTTAAAAGTAGAATACCTGGGTGAAAAGGAGCCTACTTTTCCTATTAAAACAGGTAACAGGAAGGTAATGTTTTTAAAAACTTCAGTCATACAATAATAACAACAACAACAACATTATGTTAGTAGAACATTATAATTGTGATAACTCTACTTTTTCCGAAATAATTATTTTCAGATTCCCTCTTATCTAAAGTTTCAAACTTCACCCAGGTCACAAAAATATAAATGTGGAGTATATTTTTGGGTAAGACTGATATTCAGGAATTTCTTTGACTATCAAAATGGAGTGGCGGGACGAGACAGAGAATTAAAATAAGATGGTGTATTTCCTAATTTCTATTTCTGTCAGTAGGTGTATAAATAGCTCTGAAAGAGGATATAACATTTCCCTAGGTACTTCACATTTAAAGGATAAAAAAAAGTTGCGAAGTGCTGATGAGTATTAAAAAAAAAACTACCTTTATATACTGCACAATTGAAATGGAATGCTGATTTAGTAATCTTTTTTATAACATTATCTGCTCCACACTGAATTTTTCAACATATAATTATTTAGCACTTATTTCACCTCTTTTTTTTTTAAGAAAAGAAGAAAGTCCTTTCACCCATTTGTTCACTCCCTAAATGAAAATGGTCAGGGATGGGCCCAGCGCAGTAGGCTAGCAGTTAAAGTCCTCACTTTACATGCACAGGGATTCCACAAGAGTGCCAGTTCTAATCCCAGCGGCCCCACTTCCCATCCAACTCCCTGCTTGCCTGGGAAAGCAGTCGAGGACAGCTCAAAGCCTTGGGACTGTGCACCCACGTGGGAGACCCAGAAGAGGCTCAAGGTTACTGGCTTTGGATTGGCTCAGCTCCAGCCATTGCGGTTTCTTGGGGAGTGAATCAGCGGATGAAAGATCTTTTCTCTCTCTCTTTCCTCCTCTCTGCATGTCTCACTTTCCAATAAAGAAAGAAATGGTCAGGGCTGAGCCAGGCCAAAGCCAGGAGCCAGGAACTCCGTCCAGGCCTCACAGGTGAGTGGCAGGGACAGAAGTTCCTGAGCCATTATCTGCTATATTATAAGTGTTTTGGTAGGACGTCGGATCCAAAGCACAGGCAGGAAACAATCTGACATATTCCTATATGGGTTGTACATCCCAAGCAGAAGCTTATCCCCTCAGTGTCTCCATCACCTGCTCCTCTCATACCCCCAAGTTGAACAGGTGCTATGGTACCACGGGTGAAGGCATCACTTCAGAAGCACACATCCTACATGGAAGTGTCAGTTTGAGTTCCAGCAACTTAGGAAGCAGCAGGATTCAGGCCCCTCGCATCCATGTGGGAGACCCAGAGAGAACTCTGGCTCCTGGCTTCCATTTGACCCAGCCCTGGCTGTTACAGGTGTTTGAAGGGCGAACCAGCATAGGGGAGATCTCTGTATCTCTGTCAGGCTTTCTCTGTCATCCTGCCTTTAAAATTAATGAGATTTTTTTTTAAATTTAAAAATAAAAAGCAAGGAAAAAGGATACAGACCCTATACCCTCCCCCAAATTATCCTGTTCTCACCAATCAGTAAATCAACAAATGAAATGAATACACAGGGCATTCAGCAACTGATACCGTGGGGCCGGCACTGTGGCCCAGTGGGTATAATGCTGACATCCCACGTGAGCACCAGTTCACATCCCAGCTGTTCCTGTTCGGCTCCCTATTAACATGCCCGGGAAAACAGTGGAAGGTGACCACAGGGTTTGAAAGCCTGGCACCTAAGCCAGACACCAGGTCAGAACTCTGAGCTCCTGGCTTCAGCCTGGCCCAACCTCAGCTACTGCGGCCATTTGGGGAGTGAACCAAGAGATGGAAAGTCTTCTTTCTCTCCTTGTGATTTTACATTTCAAATAAATGAAAAACAAATATCTTTTTTTAAAAATGTAAAAAGGAAACTGATTATCCCTTTAAATATACATGACCATACCCTTCAGAGTGACCAAAGATAACGAAGAGCTTCATCCACCAAAACAAACCAGAAAAGATCCATTCATGCAAACATTACGGACCATGAGAAGCCCATTCAGACACTGATGGGATCTGCTTTGTTCAGTCTGATGTCTCAGCTGATGACATTCCTTGCTTCTTTTCAGTTAGGAATACTTCTTATGAAAATGCAGAATTAATGGATGTGTCTCCACCTCCTTGCTAATAGTCTCCAGCCCCAGGAATTCAGTTTCTACCTCATTAATATTACAGTCATTCCTGAGGGATTTCTTCCGCCAGGCACCATTTCTCTGCCTCAGCCACTCCTTCCCACACAGCTGGATAAACACCTTGGCCTGGATGTAAACCCTCCCTCCCTTTTTGGCCCTTCCCCAGATACATGGAAACCTAGCACAGGCACCTGTCCAGACCTGGTAAGTGTTGGCTAGAGTAATGCTCTCCAGTCTTCTGATTCCCTGAAGGCCCCTAAACCATCAGCTATGACTGCTGTATGTGTACCTGTGCCAGCTGTGCAACATCTGGGGCACTGATGAGAGTTTGCACAGAAATCACCCTGCTCGCTCAACTTCAGCCCCTGAATCATCAGAACTCTGCTCCCAGAAACCCGTGAATTCTGAGCTCCCCGGCCGACTGCTGCTGGCTCTGTGTTCACATGATGGTGTGCTTCCTGTCACAGACACAGCAAACTGCCCTCCTCACACACCACAGCCAGCTCTTCTCCACCTCAATATCCACAACAAACTTGAGAGAGCATGACAGCCAGCTGTAATGAGACATATGAAACTCCCATCTGCTGGTTCACTCCCCAAACTCTTGCAACAGCCAGAGCTGGGATGGGCCAAAGCCAAGACTTAGAAACCCTATTCAGATTTTTCGCATGGTTGGCAGAGCCGTCATTTCTTGCCCCCTGACCCAACCCCAGGATCTGCATTAACAGGAAGCTACATCTTGAGCTGGGATACGGACATCTTAAAAGACACTCTCTTTTTGAAAAATTTATTTTATCCATTTGAAATGTAGAATTACACAGAGATAGAGAGATCTTTCATCTGCTGGTTCATGCCCCAAATGAGCACCATGGCCACGTTGCCACATTCTGTGCACTTGTAGGTGCCCAACATCTGAAGTCACTTGTATTTCTTATTATTGGCATCAGCTTCATAGGTGAACAATGTGTGTAGTCTCTACAGGTCCTGTGCCAAGAGTCTTCATCTGGTTTTACACTCTGCTATTGACATCCTGGAATTCCTCTAAAACAATATGTATATTTATTTGAGGCGCAGAGACAGAAAGAAAAAAGCCTCTATCTGCTGGTTCATTTCCTAAATCTGCAGACCACAAATATGACCCAGATATACCATGTGGGTGGCAGGACTCCAATCATTTGAGCCATCAGCACTGCCTCCCTGGATCTGCATGAGCAGGAAACTGGAATCAAAAGCAGAAGGTGGGTATCAAACCAACACACTCCACTGTGGGACACAGCTATCCTTCATACATATTAACCAAAAGCCTGCTTGCTTATTCATTTTTAAATGAAGCACCTGCATGTTCACTTGGCGCCATTAGTTGTACACCTCTCCTGTTAACAGTTTCTTGTCTTTCTCTTTGCCATTACAGTATAAGCCCCAGGAAAGCAAGGATCTTAACCCTTTAGTTCAATATCGTGTTGCCAGTACTTATACACTACAGGGAGTGTTGCACCTGCTGAGTGAAACACAGAATCCTTATATTATCAGTAATCTGTCTCATGAGTATACCCAAAAGAAGTGAGGAGGAATGCTCAGTGTAGCAGCATTACGCACAATCACCAAAACCGTAGAAGCAAAATGAACATTCATTCGTGTATGAACAAAGAATGATGAACAGATTCGTACAGTGGACTCTGACTTAGCCATAAAACAAACAAATAAGCAAAAACCTGCAGAGTGAGAACAGATTTCTCTTCTCATCTCCTGCCAGGTTCTCTGACTGAGATACCTGCAAAACAAGGCAGCCTGGACTTACCTCCTCTGAATTTTACATGACACAGGAGCATTAAGAAACGAAGACTCAAACAAACAGGAGCAGGTACACTTTTGCTCACAGATGGATGAGGTGTGGCTGACAGTGTGGAAGCAGGAGTTGGTAGAGGTGTGATCTGGCCGTAAGCTCGGGAACTCAGCAAGCCCTGTTTGGGCACATCTCTCCCTGACCTAGTGTCATTAGAGACAAGGACATTCCTTTTCCCTAAGGATAAGAAGTGTGTCTAAGGCGGGGGTCTTAGACCTACTTTGGAGAATTCTTTCATGGTCTGCTTTAGCGCTGAAGAATAGGAGAGTCATGGTTACTTCCCTGCCTTACCAGTGTTCTGAAATGCCAAGGTGCCTCGTTGGGGAGCACCACGTCCAGCAGTGATCAATGCCACTACGTGGATGATCCTTAGAAGCATTACAATATGTCAAAAGAGCCAGACATACACAATTACAAATCATGCGACTCACCATTATGAAGTGCCGGGAGTGGATGAGAAGGTGGAGACAGAAAGCACACAGGTGTGGCCCGAAGCTAAGTGAGAGTCCCTGCTGAGTGAGAATGGGGTTTGATTTATTTTGGGGGAGATGAACAAGTTTTGGAATTGGAAAGAGCTGCAGGTTGCATAATATAGTGAATGCCTCAGAAGCCACTGGCTCATTAACTCTTCAATGCTTAATTTTAGGGTTTTAAGTGGTTCATTTGATGTTATGTGACTTTTACCTCAATTTTCCCAAAGGAAACTGAAAACTAAGTCAATAGCTTTTAAAACAGATATCTAATGAGGGACTGTTTTCAGGAGCCTTTACTGAGACGGGGAGCAGAGGATTGGTGACGCAGCCTGAAGCTTCAGCTTTCCAGCCAGCAGGGTGGTAAGAACACACTTACCAGAACGCACTCATGACCTTAAGGAAGACAGGAGTGGAAACTCTTCAAGCCTTTGCTTTGACCAAGAGGACACAGGACGGGGCTGAAATTTGGCACAATGGTTAAGATGCCTTGAAATACCCACACTTGGGCTTGGCAGCGTGGCCTAGTGGCTAAGGTCCTCGCCTTGATCCCATATGGCCGCTGGTTCTAATCCCGGCAGCTCCACTTCCTCTCCATCTCTCCTCCTCTCAGTATATCTGACTTTGTAATAAAAATAAAATAAGTCTTTCCAAAAAAAAAAAAAAAAGAAAGAAAGAAATACCCACACTCTAAATCAGAGTGTCTGGGTTCCAGTCCTGGTTACATTTTAATTTTTTAAGGATTTATTTATTTGAAAGGCGGAGCATCTGAGAGCAAATGAATGAGAGCTAACGATCTCCCATCTGCTGGCTCACTCCCTTAAATAAATAGCTCCCATAGCCAGGCTGGGTCACGTGGAAGCCAGGAGCCAAGAATTCTATCCAGGTCTCCCCCATGGTAGCAGAGGACCAAGCCCCTGGGTTACCATCTGCTATTTACCAGACTCGTTAGCAGGAAGTTGTGTAGAAAGCACAACTGATGGGACTCCGCCTAACACTTTATGTGGGATGGGGACCCTAAACCCTCTGCTCCACAATGCTGTCTCCTCCTCTCTTCTCCCAGCTACATTTCTGGTTCCAGCTTCCTGCGAATGTGCACCCTGGCAGGAAGCAGTGATGGCTCAAGTACCTGGATCTTTACAACCAGTGAAGGAGATCCAGATTGCGTTCTAGGCTCTGGGCTTTAGCCAGACTCCATCCTCGGTTGTTAGAGGCATTTGGGGACTGAGCTAAAAGACTGGATGGGAGATCTCTGTCTATTTCTGTCTCTGCATTGCAAGTGGGAAAGTGAGTGAGTGGTGGTTGCTATGGTGACTGGAGGAGGGCGGAGCCTGCTTCAAGCCTGATCTCGGGTTACAAACCAGAAGAAACAGCAGAATTCTGGTGTGACCCACCCCAGGCAACAGGGTCCTTGCTGCACCAATACAAGACACAAACCAATATTCTCCACCAAATAAGGGCTGAAGCAACCCCTGCCTCAGCTTCTGTGTTAAGGGGGGGCGGCGGTTTAAAACTCCCTTGCACATTTCTTCCTGGCTCCTCTCCTTCTGTATCTCCCTGCTTCACATTTGTCTCTCTGCTACATACAGGAGGGAAGCCTGTGACCAAAGTTCCCTGGAATAAAGGCCATCTAGATTCTTTTCTATACAGCTGATGTATTCCTTCCCTGGTGCTCAGCGACTCTAACCGTGAGTACACAGGGATGGGCAGAGAATAGCATTACGGTGCAGGAAGTAAGCCACCACTTGAGACATAGGCAGTCTGTATCAGAGTAGCAGATTGAGACCTGGCTACTCCACCTCTGATCCAGCCCCATGCTAATGCTCCTGGGGTGGTAGCGTAAGGTGGCATGAGTACTTGGGCCCCTGCCCCCACGTGGGAGATCTGAATGGAAAGTCTGGCTCCCAGGTTCAGCCCGGCCCAGCCAGGGCTGTTGTGGCCACTTGGGGAGTGAATACAAAGATGAAAGACTGTGCCCTTCTCTCTCCCTTTCTTTTTTCCTTTCAAAGGTTTATCTTTTATTTGGAAGGCAGATCTACAGAGAAAAGTGGAGACACATAGAGAAAGAGCCATCTGCTGGCTCATGTCCCAAATGACCACAGTAGTTGAAGCTCGTCTGATCTGTAGCTAGGAGCCAGAAGCTTCTTCCAGGTCTCCCATGTGGGTATAGGAGCCCAAGAACTTGAGCTATCTTCTACTGCTTCCCCAGCCCATAAGCACAGAGCTGGACCATAAGTGAGGCAGCGTGGCCTAGAAACAGCACCCAGATGGGATGCCAGCAACCACTGGCGGCGGATTAGCCTATTGAGCCACTGTGCTGGCACCTCTCCCTTTCTGTCTCCTTCTTTGCCACTCTGATTTTCAAGTAAGTAAATATCTTAAAATATAATAATAGAGGACATAATCATTATAATGCCAATCCTATTACACTCTTTATTGTTGTTGTTATTATTTGAAAGCAAATGCATAGGGAGACAGACAAACAGGAAGAATCTTCCATCTGCTGGTTCACTCCTCCAAATGACTGCAACAATAGGGAGCTGAACCAGGCCAAATCCAGGAGCCTGGAACCCCACTGAGCTCTCAGACATGGGGGGGCAGAGTCATCATCCGCTGCCTTCAGAATCGCAAGTGGAGGAGCTGGGACTCAACTGGTGCTCGCACAGGACACTGGCATTGCAAGCAGGAGCTTAACCCTGCTGCTCCACAATGCCAGCCCCTTTACTACTCTTTTTTCTGTTACTTTTTTTTTATTCATCTGCTATTTTAAAAATTGTCAGGAGATAATTATAGATACATGTCCAGTTGTAAAAAACTTACACAGAACGAGCTGTGTAATCTTCCCCCGGTCTCCCTAATAGTAGCCATCTGCAAAACTCCACTGCAGGAAGTACACGAGGAGACAACATATCTACTTTGAATCTGGACTTGTGAATGTGTGTGCTGTATCTATGGTGAAATGCAACAACAGCTCCTTTTAGTATTAGGCTGCAGACTAGTAAGAAATTCTAGAGAGTTGGTGGCATCACACAAGAACCATAAGGAAATGGCCCAAAGCACAAATTGAAAAAAAAAATCATTCCAAACTAGCTACGGGGACTTCAGAGTCTGATACTTGTTAGTCCAATCGAACTTCTGAGATTCATTTCGTTTTGTCATCAAAGAACACTTCCAGCTCTGCCTGCTACCAAATGTAACTGGGAAATGAACCACAGGAGAGGAACAGACTTGAGAACGTTCTCAAGTGTTTTCATAGAAGCCTTCCTGTACATCACCTGAACTCAATGGAAGGTTCCAGTGAATGCTCCTTTCTCAACTGTTCTGGCTGAAGGATTGGCATCAATTTCACCTTTGTTGCGAACAGTACACAGTCTTTCCAATGGATAGCATTCAAGCCCTCTCCTACCCCAGCTTTTTTTTACAAGTACTGTCTCTAGCTCACTGTCCCATACTTGCCACTCACGGGATGGGTTCTTGACTCTACACTTAACCATTGGTTCTGAAAACATGCCTCTGAGGTAGGCATTTGCTCAGAATCATGACGTAACTCAAGACACCTGAATCCTATACTGGAGTGTGTGGGTTTGAATCCCCAACTTGCTTCTGATTCAGCTCCCTTAAAGTGCATTATGGAAGGCAGCAGGTGGCAGCTCAAGGACCTGGTTCCCTGTAACCATATGGGAGATCTGGGTGGAGTTCTGGGCTGTCAGCTTTGGCCTGGCCCAGCCCTGACTGTTGTAGGCGTATGGGAAGTGAATCAGTGGTCGGAAGATCTCTGTTCCTGCCTCTCTCTTTGCCTTTCAAACACATAAATAAAACTTGAAAAGACAGGGAGGGAAGAAAAACACACATATCTAAAATTGGCCAAAAGAGATGCAAGCCTGTTTTTCACTAGAATGGTTAGGACAAAGATCCTCCTTCCATCATACTTGCAGGGGTTAGCAGACAGCCAGGAAACATGAAGATCACCAGTGAGAACATGTTGCCAACATGAAGGGAGTACACCCTACTGCCCTACCTGCGTGTCTAGAACCCGCTCTCCCCAAAGCTCAGGACTTGTCAGTTACATGAGTCAATAAGCTAGCGAACTAATCACCTTTTGGAGTGCACCTAAATGGATTTAACTTTTTTGGTCACTTGCAACCCTAAGAAGGATCAATGGCATCATCTAGGAGGTGAGGCTCGGGCCCATAAATCCTTAAGCTCATTTAGTATTTGTCCCTTGTCACTCAGCAACACTCTTATCCTCTCATCTGTCTACATTACTGTCTGCAATAACTTGGCTGTCCCATGGCTTTGTGTAAAAGAAGTAACTCAAGTAGAGTAAATAAATGGCACGAGGAGTACATTAACGTTTCAGACCCTGTAATGTCAACTTTTAAGTAGGTTATGCATGTGTAACGCTGTAGCCATCCATCCACATTGCTTATTTAAGTTCTGTAATGAAATGGCCGGAGCCCTCATTGTTTATTTATGGGACGCAGGCTGTCTTCTTTTAAACCCTAATTCAATCTTCAGTCACTGTTGGGGATTCTGGTGACTACAGAAGAGATATTGGCTGCTTCACATGATGCTTTTAAAAGAAAATCATTCCAAAAGAAATTTTTACTCCTGATGGGGGGCAGGGAGTGTGAGTTGTGGGGGAGGGACATTAAATCACTATAAATTATGGAAGAAGAAATGGCTAATGTTACTCCCTTTCTCTTTACTGCAGGCATTGTTTTATCACAACTGTCAAGCAGAGCACACACCTGTTTGGAAAGGCTTTTTGCAGCTTTGAATTCAGCACAAATGGGGAAATAAGAGGCTGTATCGTGAGAGAAGTCAACTGAGCTCAGCTTTACAAAGCACAGGCAGATTTCACCCTTCTGCTTTCATTCACAAATGGCACCACAAGAAGTGAGGTGGTGGGGTGGCCTGGGGTGACCCCGGAGAAAAAAACTATCTGCAGGAAACAGTTCAGATGCACAGCCAAGGAGATCACCCTGGGTCTGGCAGAAAATGGTCGAGTCTTGCAAAGGCAAGCTAAACTCTTCAGTAGTTTCTCTCTCCTGGAGCAGAGGAAGAGGGGCAGTTGGCAGGGCAAAAGTTTGAATCTGTTTCAACTGAATAAGCACAGAGTCCGTCCATCCACCAATGTTGAGCTTACAGAAATCACAAAAAGGACAGTTCTCTTGTTTCTACCTCCTGGCGATTTCAATGGACTCAGTCCTGCTGTTGACATTAACTGTGTCACGAATGTTCTCAGCAGAACCAGCAGAGGGAGCCCAAGATTAATGGGTGGATTCCAAATCTTACCAAGGAGGTTAGCTCCTTTTTCCAGGCCCTGCCCATCTGGTGCATAGACACAGACCGCTATCCCAAGCTTTCTCTCTATCCCTCTCCCTCCAGGTCCTCCCACTTCTCTTTAAGATGATTTATTTATTTATTTATTTATTTATTTATTTATTTATTTATTTATTTATTTATTTATTTATTTATTTGAAAGGCCAAGTTTTGGAAAGAGATGGGGGTTGTTTCTCAGCCTTTTGGCTAAGGTCAAGTGTAGAAAGAGAAAGAGAGGGATTTTCAACCCACTGCTTCATTTCCCAAATGACTGCAACAGCCAAGGCTGAGCCAGGCAGCGCCAGGAACCAGGAGTTTCCTCCAGATATGTCATGTGGGTGCAGGGGCCAAAATACTTGGGCCATTTTCTGCTGCTTTCTCAGGTGTAATAGCATGGAACTGGATTGGAAGTGGAACAGCCAGGACTCTACTCAAATCAGCACTCATATGCCATATGGGCACCCAAGTGGCATGCCAGCATCTGAACTCATTATACCACAATGTCCACCACTGCCTGTCTTTCCCTACCCTGACACCCCAGCATTCCTGTCCAACCCACCCCCAAGGGACATGTGACTATCCTCCCACCCAGAACAGTCATTTGGAAACACTTTACCAAAGACCGAACACATCTGATGTTCTCTTGGCAGATCCACCTTGTGGGTTAAGCATTAAAAAATGTGCAAACAAAAGAATTTTGAAAACCAAGTAAAAATGCTTATGAATGATCATTAAATGAAAATATCAGGTTGCAAATGTGTTTCTATAGTAGGATTTCAAGTGTTTAAAATTGTATTTTTAACTCACTAATTGAAAGACTAGGAAACGGAGAGAGCCACTCACAGACACGGAGTTATCTCCCAGTCCCCTAAGTACATACCAAAGCTGGCAGCTGGGAACTCCGAGGGAGGAGCTGCCTGTGGAAGCTTGTGGCCACTGACTCTTTTCAGGCACACAAGTGGCTGCATAGACTTAACCAATCAGAAGAGGAGCAGAATAACAGCTAAGAACAAATCAGGAGGCTCAAGTAACAACCAGTCAGGGGGCTAGGATAGGAATTCATCAGAGAACTGGAATTTGCAATCCTGTCTAGCCTGCTGTCATGATAAAACTAAAAACTCCTTAGAGGGCTGGAATTGATCATCCTATCTAACCTATTCTGATAAAATGGAAGTACAGCTAAAGGCAGCCTTTGGGAAGAAGAAAGTACTTTATCCACTCTTAAAGGAACCCTGTCCCTTTTCTCATTCCTTCAGGGACCTACTGGGCCAGCATTTTAACCTAACTCCTCATTCCAGAACTTCACCCCAGGCACTCTAGTGCGGGATGTGTGTAGGCCAAACAGCATCCTAACCATTGCATCAAACACTTATCCTGCAAGTCTCCCTTTTAATAGTGCCATAGAAGCTGTTGGTGTGACCATATTAATCGGCATTAGAGAGGAAAATGATTGATTGTCTCCCATATGCTAGGAACTGCTCTAGAAAGCTGGGGGAATAAATAGACAAGTCAGAAATACTCTGGCTTTAGGAACATAACAGTGGCACACATCATCTTCTCTTTCAGGAGTAACTCTGTGAACATCTCAGTCTGTTCTTCCTGCCCCAGGCTGAGTATCCTGTCAACAACAAACATTTTCACAGTTCTGGGTTGGCATGCTCAAGCTCACAGCTCCAGATTCAGTGTTTGGTGACGTCTTGTCCATTCTCTAGGAGAGATTTTCTCACAGTTTCCTCCCATGCACAAAAGGGAGGAGGAATAAGCACTTGTCTTTACATGATTGAAGAGAGAAAGGTAAAAGAGATAATGCTATTTTGTGCTGCTGCTTTTTTGTTGCAAGAGTTATTTATTTGAAAGCTGGAGTACACACAGAGAGAAGCTGAGGAGGGAGGGGAGAGAAAGAGAAATCTTCCATCCATTAGTTCACTCTGCAAATGACCAAAATTCCCAGGAGTGGGTCAGACTGAGGCCAGGGGCCAGGAAATAAATTTATGTCTACTACTTTCCAGGCTGCTAACAGGGAACTGGATTGGAAGTGGAGCAGCCAGGGCATGCACAATTACCATTATGGAATGCTGGCATTGTAGGAGGAGGCTTTAACCGCAACACCACAATGCTGGGCCTCCCAAAGGTCATAAGCACACTCAGGCAGGTCCACGCTCATGGCTTAAGCACTTCCTATAAATCTCATCTCTTAATTTTATGGTTCTAGAGCACCCTCAAAACTGGTTAGAAAAGTTGCTTTAGAACCCCAAAACTGCTCACCCAGGGGACAGTAAGCCAGACTGTAAGAAAGGCGATTTATTGGAAAGAGCGGGACAAGAAGCCAGACAACTGTCTCTTAATTCCTGGGATCATTAGGTTTTCATAGATTCAAGTTAGGGCGAAGAAGTGCATGTTCAGCTTGTGCCCAAGTTCCTGGCTGGTTTGCCAGTTTACTGCTAGTAAAATCAGTAATAACACTATCCTTAGGGAATTCTGATGATGGCCCAGTGGGATCAGTCAATTTAGGGACTACTTGCAGGCAGCAGTTTATTTTTGCTTTGCTTGGGATCTGGGTTCCTGGGGTTGGAGGGGGTGGAGGATCCCTCAAGATAAGACCTGCAGGGATGACAAAGAGGGTCTGGTGACTGCAGGCCTGTAGGGCCAGCTGCACCACTCTCCCGATGCAGTGAGCTACGGTGAGTAACAGAAGCGGAACAAGGAAATGTGATGCTAAGCAGGGAGGCTGCGCTGTGCAGGGGCTCAGGCTCCTTATCACACTGTGGATTCCATTTCAACATAGGCATGCTGGGAGGCACATCCGGGCCACCTGGTAGACAGCAATCCTATCAGTTTTACATGTAGGTAAATGATTGGGCCACTTCACTCTCACATGCTAGACTTTGACATTCAAAACCGCCCCCTTGGGCCCAGCACGGTAGCCTAGTGGCTAAAGTCCTCACTTTGCACACGCCAGGAATGCAGTTCTAATCCTGGTGACGCCACTTCCTATCCAGCTCCCTGGCCTAGGAACCCTGCACCCACATAGGAGACCCACAAGAGGCTCCTGGCTCCTAGCTTTGATTCCGTTCAGGTCCAGCCGTTGCGGCCACTTGGGGAGTGAATCGTCGGATGGAAGATCTTCCTCTTTGTCTCTCCTCCTTTCTGTGTATCTGACTTTCCAATAAAAATAAATAAATTTTTTTTAAAAATATTTTTTTTTAAAGGCAGGGTTACAGATGAGGGGCAGTAAGGGACACAGAGAGCAGTTTTCAAGCTGCTGGTTCACTCCCTAGATGGCCCCAATGGCCAGGACTGTGCCAGGCTGAAACCACCAGTATGGGAGATTGGCATGACAGGTGGTGGTTTGACCTGCTATACCACAACACTAACCCCCAACTATGATCTTTCTGAAGAGCCCATGTGTATATATTTAAATGACTTTATGTTGCCTATCTTTTATTAACGGAAAATAATTCTGCTTTGCATTTACAGTAGTAGCTTTAGACTTCTTTTAGGATAAATATCAGTTAGGAAGGCAGCCGGCACAGCAGGTAAGATATGGTTCAGGTCTCATGTCCAAATACCACAAGGAGGGAGCTGGATTAGAAGCAGGGCCACAAGGATACAAACCAGCACCCATATGGGACCCTGGTGCGTTCAACGCGAGGACTATAGCCACTAGGCTACTGCTCCAGGTTCAAAAAAACCTTTCATTAAAAAGTTATTTTTAAATTATTGTTGAAACTTTATGATATAATTCCATAGGCTCTGGAATTTATCCTCCCCTAATCCTCTCCTGCTGCTGATTTCTTCTCTATTATTACAATAGTATAGTCCTTCAAAAATAGTCCTAAGTCCCTCATTCTGTTATTTAAGTGTATCTTGACATTGTGGGTAAGGACAATGGCAGAGAGTCTAGCATCCTATTATCAATATATATTTAACAGTTTCATTAGGAATCCATCTTTGATTAGGAAGTAGAGATGCATGCTGCATTGTATCATCACAACCTGATTTAAAAAAATTCATAGATGGGTTGCTGTTGTAGTCCAGCAGGTTAAGCCACTTCTTAGGATAACAGCCAGTTCAAAGCCCAATGTTCCACTTCCAATCCAGCTCCCTGCTAATGACACATGGAAAGGCAGTGAAAGACGACCCAGGTACTTGGGCACCTGCACACAAGTGAGATACAGTTCCAGGTTCCTGGCTTTGACCTGGTACAGCTGTGGTCATCGTAACAATTTGGGTAGTGAACTAGTGTCTGGAAGAGGTTGGTCTCATTCTCTCTCTCTCTCTCTCCCTCTTTTGCTACCATTCAGCCTTTTAATACATAAACAGAGAAAATTTAATGGAAATGTGTTACTATAAGATAAATTTATTTTGGTACCAACAAAATTTTGAATCAAAGCATAAAAGAGGTCTTCAAAAATTGCATATTATAAAAACACTATGTATTTTTTTTAGATTTTATTTATTTTTATTTGAAAGGCAGATTTACAGAGAGGGAAAAATCCTCCAACCACTGGTTCACTATGCAAATGGCAGCAATGGTCAGAACTGAGTTAATCCAATGCCAGGAGCCAGGAGCATCTTCTGGGTCTCCCACAGAAGTGCAGTGTTCCAAGGCTTTGGGCCATCCTCCACTGCTTTCCCAGGCTATAATCAGGGAGCTATATCAAAATCAGAGCAACTGGGACACAAACCAGCAGCCATATGGGATGCTGGCACATGAAGGTGGAGAAATCAGCCTGTGGAGCCATGACACCAGCCCCACTAAGCATAGATTTCAAAAAACTTTTTTTTTTTTGCATCAAAAGAAGGTTATCTTTTAACTCCATTTTCCTGCCAACTTTCTGAGGTCTCCGCATATACTATGACTAAGGAACCTCTGCCTGACACAATAAGAAGAATTTAAAGGGAAATGCTTTGCATGCATTGCAATGTATAGCATACATGACACTCATCAAGGCTTTTAGAAACATGGTACCAATTGATGCAAGGCCAAGAGAAACATCCTAGCCAAAAAGAACAAGAAAGCTAGCAGCCAGAAAGCATGTATAAATCAAATGTCACCACCATGAATTTCAAGCTTATGGAAGTATTTCTTGTATAACAAGTAATTATTTTAGAAGCATAGGCATCAACTGGAACATGACAATAAAAGCTGGTTTTTAAAAACCATAAATGTATTTGCCTGTGAGGAGTGCATGCAGTGAGATAGAAAGAACAGCAGTTCAGGGACCAAACAGACCTGGACTCACAGCAACTCATTACATGCACACCCACCCTGAGTTTCTCCAAGCTTCAGCGTCTTCAGCTATAGGCCGTGGGAGAAGGATGAGTAATTAGTTTGGTATTAAGGAGTGCTCATTTGTACCTCTTAGGTTAAAGGATAGTATTCCCAAAGAGGAAAAATCATGAGCTTCGTATGTAAGAATACCTGGAAAAAATTTTACTGGTTATAAATGAGAGAACCAGTGAAATGTTACAACTCAAAGAAGTCAAACAGCAGACATGTATAGATAGAACTGCTGCAATGAACTTGGATTTGGGACACAGAACTGTCTCCTTTCACGGGGGAGAGGGAAATCAACGGACAAAGGCAGAGGGGCAGAATTTCTTTGCATAACAATCGATAACAACTGCCTGTAGAACTATTGGTTTTGGAGTCCCAGAAGTGGGAATCCAGCAGGGCTTGGGGCGCCTGGCCTGGGGTCTGGGGCCTCCCTGCGAGGTGGGTGCTGGGTTTTTGAGCTCCAGAGGTAGGGGATCTGATGGGAATTGGGTCTCATGGCCTGGGTCCTGGGTCCCGACTACTAGGTGGGTGTCAAATTCATGAGCCCCAGGGGAGGGGGATCCAGCGATGCTTGGGATGCCTGGCCTGGGTCCTTGGATGCGCCTGCAAGAACACGTCCTACTTAATGAAAAAGGCAGAGCAGTGGACACACGCCCTGTTGTAAAAGGAGAATATGTCTGCTCATTTGGTGCCGTAGCAGAAGAAGAACAGAACTAACCAGACAGCTACCCCAAACAAACAATGACAGCGAAAAATCTCAGGGAATGGAGTCAATGGACATTGGGAGGGTGACATCATCCTCGGATCGGTGAAATCGGCAGCATTTCACAACTGTCCAAACCACTTGGACAGAACCCCCAAAATATGTACACACTGAGACTCTGGGTTGATATGAGGTGGCGGTTCCTCATCGCTGGGTATTGGGACGTGTGGAAAGTCATGAGTGGTCTCCCCCTTTGTCTTTCCCCTTCCCCCAGAAACAAGAAGAAATAGCAAAACTGGAAGCAATGATTACACCCAATTTTCCCTAAACCTCGATCCTTTCACCCTGACCCACCATGTAAGCATTATAAAAAAAATAACGTTTATTAAAAAATAAAAAAGAAGTAGACGAAAAGAACTATTGGTTTTGTCATTAGTTTCTGAATTTTTCAGGACAATACAGAAATGAAAATAAAACAGTTAAAAGAGCCTGGTCAAAGACAAAGCCTTATATCCCTGCAGCATTACACAATACTCAGGGACCTCAGCCTTCCACTTAAACACAAATCAGAAATCCCTTAGATTTACTTAGTATATCCCTTAATATTATATTTTGCCTGACACTTATATTAAGACTGGTTCTGCTGCACTTACTCAGCATCTTAAAAGTGCAGTTTTATCATACAGAACGGATGTAATAGAAAAGGATTGGTCACATTTAAAATATCTCTAGTGTTTATGATCTAACATCATCTAACTAATGAGAAACGTGGAATAGGTAAACTTTAAGGCTCCATTCAATTCTGAAGTTGTAGGAGTCTATCATCCCTCATGACATGATATTTATTTGTATTTCACTAAAGGAAAGTTAGATGTAAACTGAAATACAAAAGTAAAAATATCTCTGAAATTAAAAATGCAAGATAGGAAAAACCAAAAGTTGATAACATGAAGACAATCTCAGAGAAATTTGGATGATATAAATGGCATGCTTTATCTTATTTTAAAAATATTAACAAAGGGGCCTGGTGCGATAGCCTAGTAGCTAACGTCCTTGCCTTGCATGCACCAGGATCCCATATGGGTACCAGTTCTAATTCCAGTGACCCCGTTTCCCATCCAGCTCCCTGACTGTGGCCTGGGAAAGCAGTCAAGGATGGCCCGAATCCTTGGGATCCTGAACTCGTGTGGGAGACCCAGAGGAGGCTCTGGGCTTCAGAGTGGCTCAGCTCTGGCCGTTGTGGCTCCTTGGGGAGTGAATCATCGGACGGGAGATCTTCCTCTGTGTTTCTCTTCCTCCCTGTATATGTGACTATCCAATAAAAATAAATCTTTAAGAAAATATATCAACAGGGCCCGGTGGCGTGGCCTCACAGCCAAAGTCCTTGCCTTGAACGCACCGGGATCCCATATGGGAGCCGGTTCTAATCCCGGCAGCTCCACTTCCCATCCAGTTCCCTGCTTGTGGCCTGGGAAAGCAGTTGAGGACGGCCCAATGCCTTGGGACCCTGCACCCGCGTGGGAGACCCGGAAGAGGTTCCTGGTTCCTGGCTTCGGATCGGCGCGTATCGGCCCGTTGCGGCTCACTTGGGGAGTGAATCATCGGACGGAGGATCTTTTTCTCTGTCTCTCCTCCTCTCTGTATATCTGACTTTCCAATAAAAAATATATAAATCTTTAAATATATATATATATATATATATAGAAAAAGAACATGTATCCAAGACAAAAAGTGATGAAAATCTCTCAGATCAAGATGAAAATTTCTAGCAAAACCTTTTCTAACCCTTTCCTCCAAGCCATACGCATAATGATTTTTAATGATTTTAATTTATTAATTTGATGATTTTAAGTACTATTTCAAACACAAGGTAAACCAGGGAATGATTTCTAAAGGACTAAGGTACCTTGAGGGTAACTGAAAGTTGATTTTTTATTTTTTAATTTTTACTTGAAAGTTGATTTTTAATTTCATGGTAACTCAAATTCAGATTTCGAAGGGAGTTCTATAAGTTTTCAACATTTTGCCACTGGGCTCCTGGAGTCCTATTTTTGGCATGGAACAGTTTTCTGTGACACCCCAACTCAACGATTCTTTCAGCCATTTAAACCACCCAAGCTTTTGAATAAGCTTAGTGAACACAGCAAAGGAATTCAAATGACATTTCCTTCCATTCACAAAAACTTCAACTTTTATGTTCCATAATTAATGGCTTGTTGAGCCAGGGCTAACATTACAAAATAAGAGCAGTTACTATTTACTGTGGCCATGTAATAAAATGTCAAAGGTTATCACAACAGGATATCTGTGTTTAAGTGGAAAGAGATAAAGAGTGAAGATGGTTATCCCTGTTGTGTTTTCCAGCTGGAGGGAAGTCTACTAAAATAGACTTCCAACAGCAAAGGCTGCAAGCTCAGCATCGTGGGCATCCTGGACATTCTGGCTCTTCTTTCCTTCCACTTGTGAAGGACAGCGACTACTGGCATGGCAGTGCCCACCGTGGGTGGCACTTCCTCATGCTCTGGAGCAACATTCATTTTCATTGACATCTTAGAGAACAAACGTAGGCAGGCTTTGGAAGCAGAATAAGAACCAGGGTGACCAACAAAGCCTTCGTCGAAGCCGGGCTGGTGAGCATGAGCCGTGTCAAGGCTCCAGTTTCACGACCTTTTCTGTGTATCTCCTGTCATGACCTTGCTCTCTCAGGATCCTCTAACATTTGTTTGTGTGAAAGGTCAAGAGTCAGAGGTAGAGAAAGAGTGCCCATCAGCTGGTTCACTCCTCAACTGTTCAGAGCATTCGAGTTGGGTCAAAGGATAGGTCTCACGGTATCAGCAGGAACCCAACTGCTTGAGTCACCGCCTGCTGCCTCCCAGGGCATGCCTTATCAAGAGGCTGTCATCAGGAACAGAGGCAGGACCTAAATCCAGGTCCTCCAACACAGAAATGTGAGCATTCCAAGCCATGTCTTAATGTCTTCTGTCTGTCCTTCCCCTAGTGTCCTTTCGTCTTGATTGTAACAACTACCATTGCAGTCCTGCGTCTTCATATTGACTCCCAAAGACACAGCTCTTGGAGAACGAGCATTTCCTTTCCCTGAGTTTATAGATGAAGACATTGGAGCTTTGAGAGCTTCAGGTGACTTATCTATTAGATGGTTAATTGCGTGTGAACCCATAGCTGTTAAGCTCTAAGCTGATCCTTTTTTTTTTTTCCTTCACATATTCCTTTTGTTTAAAAGTATTTATTTGTTTGAAAGGCAGACTGATAGAGATGAAAAGAGAAGGAAAAACAGAGCAATTTTACATCTGCTGGTTCACTGATCAAATGGCCACATTGGCCAGGGCAGAGCTATGCCAAATACAGGATCCAGGAACCTCATTCAGGTCACATGGATGGCTGGGGCCAAGTCCTTAATCCATCCTCCACTGCTTTCCCAGGAACATTAGTAGGGAGCTGGATTAGAAGTAATGCGGCCAGGACTCCAATTGCAGATGCAATATGGGATAGTAAGTGGTGGCTCAACCCACTGTGGGGCCTCATTATTGGCCCCAATTTCTATGACTTTAAAAATCAATGCTATGTGCTCACATTAGGAAAAAAATTCAAATATGCAGAATAATACAAATGAAAAATAGAAATTGCTCACATTCCACTTTGCAGTCATTAATATTTTGGTAAATTGTTCTCTAGTTTGTTTTAATAAATCACACAGAAGTGTAACCATGGGGCCAGGAATGAGGCCTTGTGTGTTGTGTTCCATATGAGAGGCTGTGTGAGTCCAAGCTGCTCTCCTTCTGATCCAGCTCCCTGCTAATGGGCCCGGGAAAACAGCAGAAGAGGGCTCAAGCGCTTGGACCCTGCTGCCCACACTGAAGACACAGGTGGAGATCTGGTTTCCTGGCTTGACCCAGCCCTGGCCTCTGAACCCATGTGCAAGTAAACCAGTGAATGGAAGATCTATGTCTCTCCTCCTGCCTCAATAACTCTGTCTTTCAAATAATTAAATAAGTCTTAAATTGTAATGAGTCCGTGAATGCATTCTATTGGCTACGTAGTTCCACTTAAGATGATATAAAAACTATTTTTTTTTCATTAAATATTTTAACAGTACGGGTGCTGATCATTATAAATAACTCCCACATACTAATGCAGTAATTGACTTAAATCATTTTAAAAACCATGTGAAACAGTTTCAGTCATCAAAATCATTCATCACAGATGTTTATTCTGTAAGTAGATTTATGAAAGTTATGAAACTAAGTTATGAAAATCAGAAATTAAGAATATAGGGGCTTTTTAAAAATTAATCACTCCAGTGCAACTGAATAGAAAATAGGGAATTTCTATATGGAGGATATTATTAACTTCTCATCCAGAAAAAAGAATTATACACATAATGAAGGTTTTCGTATAATTGAACCCATTAGAATACAGATTTCTCACTACTGAAAAGAAAGCTTAGGGTAGGTATTTGACACAATACTGTATCCCACATCCCATGCTGGAGTGCCTGAGTTCAAGTCCCAGCTGCATTTCCAATCGCAGCTTCTTGTTAGTGTACACCCTAAGACATCGCAGATAGGAGCTGCAGCACGCGGGTCCCTGTTACCCTGGTGGGAGATACAAACCAAGTTTCAGGATGTTGACACAGTTGTCAAGGACTGCTGTGAATATCTGAGGAGTAAACTAGTGGTTGGGTGGTCTCTGTTTTTCAAACAAAAAAGAAAAAGAAAAAAAAAAGGAGAAAAGCTTTGCATTTAGGCAGTAGTTATATAATTCCAAAATGACTAGATCAAAATTTAAAAAATGCTAGAAAGATGAAAAAAAATCATCTGGATACGACAGTTTTGTAGACATCCTGAATCATCTCCACAATTGTAGTGACAACCTGGGAGAAAGTATATTAATCTTTCAAGCAAAAGAAGAAAGTGTAACAGCACTACAGCCTAAATATGACATACAGTGGGAAGCACATTGAGCATTTCTATATGAAGCACAAAGACACTGACAAATGTTATATATTATTCCCACTATGCCCACTGACATTTTCCCACTCTCCTCTATATTGATTCTTTTAAGAGTAGACGTGATATTCATATGCTAACTCTCCTTGCCAGGATATTTAGGATGGAAGCTCTGAACTTGCACACAAGCGTCTCTATCTGTAGCCCATATTAGATAAAGGGTTACTAATTATAGTAAAAAAAAAAAAAATACCCAAGGGAAAGAACTGGTGGCTCAAAACTACACAGCAACTGAATGTTAGGGGGTAAAATAGAATTTGAATACGTATTACACCTCCCCGAAAAAAACCCAAAACTTACTAATGAAAAAAAAATCCTTTCCATAAGAATTGGCTTACACATACCACTTTCTATAACACTTGGAACAAATGAGTAACTTTGTAAGGCTATATGTGAATTAGAACATAACAGAAGAACAGCTTAATTCAATGCCCCAGAGAAACTCTGGAAGCCAACGTTCTGAACTTCCCTGGCACTTAGCTTTTTATGTCTATGTTCACCAGACTGGCTTCTGGGTCAAAGGGACCCATTACTCCTCTCTTGTAAATTTCCCACATCTGGCTTATTTTCCTACAATATTTGTGGTAATCTTTAGCTTTGATATGTGTATTTATTTAGGTGTATTTCTTTCTTTCTTTCTTCCTTTCTTTCTCTCTTTCTTTCTTCCCTTCTTTCTTTCTTTCTTTTTTTTTTTTTAAGAGAAAGAGAAATCACCCCTTTTCTGGTTTACTTCCCAAGCCAGGGGCTAGGCCAAAGCTAGAAGCCAGGAACTCAATCCTCATCTCACACGTGAGTGACAGAAATTCAGTCCCTTGAACCATCACTGCTGCCTCCCAGCATCTGCACTGGCAGGGAGCTGGAGTGAGGAGGCAGCGCTGGGAATCAAAGGCGAGGACTTGCTTGGAGATGCAGACATGTTAACTGCTAGGCTCAAAACCCACCCTATTGGGCAAAATTTCTTTTCACCCTCCATCTAGTGATTCTTTACCACTGTTGTCAAGGAACAAACTCCATATTTTGTTGTGTATATGAAGAAGAGAAGACATTTAAAAAGAAAAGCACAAAACAACTTCTCTCATAACAGCTTTGAGGGCATGTTTAGGAAGAATGATCTACCCTCTTAAAGAACGATCTACATCTTGAAGGTTGTACTTTATGAAACTGGGCACACATGGCTACACTGGTTTGCTGTCCCAAATCTAATGATCTCCAACAAATGATGAGTAAAGTTGCAGTTGATGTTAGCAAGGTTGCCTCTGCGTCATCATTCAGAATTCAACTCCAGCGATACTTCTTGGGAAAGTAGCGTCTCTAACTTCCAGGTATAATGAACATAGGATCTGAGTCACCTTCTAACTTTTCTCCTTGCCTTACTCCTCTGCACAGCGCTTGTGGCCATTTGGCAGAGTTTGCAAGTGGGCGTGTGCTTCTGTGCTTATTTTCTGCTAGCCTGCACTGCAGTGACAGCTTTGAGAGAACACACTTCTCGTTAGTCATTTAACAGTCCTGCTGGTCACTTGGCTGAACAAGTATTCAGCTGTGTCCATCTTCCCAATTTTGTTTACAGAAGTAGGGATCCCACCAAAGAAAAGAAAACAAAAACAATTGCCACCTTTGTTAATTCACCTGCTGGGTGGTCAGGAACCAAGATGTGTGGGTGGAGTTGTTAGAAAGGCATCCTTGAGTCAGGAACCCTACCTTCCCTTTGTCATTCTCCTCTTCCTGCCTGGATGGCAGAGTCTGCAGCTGGGGCAGCAGCAGCCCATGGAGCAGCAGACTTGGGGTCACAAGGAGGGTGGCAGAAGCAGCACCATCCCTGATGGCCCTTGGGAACCACACTGTATAATCCACGCATCATCTGTGTCCAGATTTCTAACTCCATGAAAAAAATGAAAACACTTACTTAGTTGAAGCCATTGCTTTTGGTGTTTCTGTCACTTTCCCCCAACAGTCAGTCCCTTGTACATGAATAGGGTCTGGCACATAGTGATACTCAGCATCTGTGGAAGAGGGAGCAGGGGTATTTAAAGCCATTCACAATCAAGTCTGACTATAAAATAGTAAGTATACTTCGGGGTTGAAGATTTCAAGTAATCACAATTTTTTTTATTTTTCCACTCAAAATATTCATTTTATTTATTTTTTTGAAAGTCAAAGTAACACAGAGAAAGAAACAGAGATAGAGAGATACCTTCCATCCACTGATTCATTCCAAATGCCAGCAACATTTGGAGCCGGATCAAGCTGAAGTCAGGAGCAAGAAATTCAATCTAGGTCTCTCATATGGGAGACTGAAATCCAAGTACTTGAGTTATTATCTACTTTTCTCAAGTGTGTTTGCTGGAAGCTGGACAAGAAGCAGAGACAGGACTGAATCCCAGAAACTCTTTCAGTATTCACTGAATTGCTGTTGTCCCTCTTTACCCTAGTGGACTTCAACCTCCAAGAGTATCCTCCAGTACTGGGCAGTCAGAATTCACTAAATTTCACACCCCTGGGTTTGATTGAGTACTGGCTCTAACACATAGTATCCAGGTAGCTTTGTGCAGGTGCCTAATTGCTGTGAGGCTGACCATGGAGGGCTATTGCAGAGATTAAGTTATGGTGCAAGTCTTTAGCCTAGTGATTAGGATGGCACATGCCGTATCAAAGTATGAGGGTATAACATGCACCTCCAACTCCTGGCTCCAGCTCCTTGCCAATGCGGACTCCAGGAGGCAGTGGTGACAGTTCCAGTGACTGGGCTCTTGCCACTCATGTGGGACACCAGGTTACATTCCTGGTTCCTGGCTTCAGTGCTGACCCAGGCCCTACGACTATATGCATTTGGCAAGGAAACTTGCAGGTGAAGGTGCCCTTTTTCTCTTTGCTCAAAAGAGAAAAAGGAAGGAAGGAAGGAGAGAAGGAAGGAAGGAAGGAAGGAAAGAAAGAAAGAAGGAAGGCTAAATTTTATGAACAAAAAGTTTCTAAGTTACTGAACATAATGCTTGAACCAATAAATTACAGCCTTAATGTTCTCACTCTTCCTGTCAAATTTTACCAATTATTTAAGATGTTTTAGTTATGAAATGCATCACTATTTATCTATCTTCAATGGAGAATAAAAATGCTGCCCATGGAACAATGACACAAGAACTGAATGCCAGTCCTGTAAAAGGTGTGATGAAATATGCCACTACTTGTTGCTTTCGTATCTGTTTCTTGATTCCAAAGAATCTGGCCATTTCTCCTGCCTTCCACACACAGCTTAATGTGTGATGGGAACTGTTTGGAATGCTTCGGAGAAAGAGCATGAACTGAAATACAAATGACTCTTTTGTCTCCTTGAGAAATAGGCCTCTTATAGGTTCTTGGATAAAAACACTTAGAGGAATTGATGTCATTCTGCTTTGACAAGTGTTTGTTTCCATACAATCATTTGTACCTGGCTACTCTCCTGCTATGTTCATGAAACTGTGGCTGTAATACTTTTCATCTAGTGCAGAATCATTGGTACTGTTTTGTAAAATACAGTATATCAAGTGTTAATGAAATTCAACCTCAATAGTTCTAACAGTAGGCAATATATATGTAACTATATACATGTATATTGCTGTTTGAGATACTGCTGTAACAGCAATTATGAACAGAAACAGAATTCTTCATGGGTAAGAGCTCTGTATCACAACCTAACAGACATTCAAACAGTGGAGGGTGTTAGGATACTTGCATCCCATCCCTGGATTTGCATTCCAGCTCTGTTCCAGATTCCACCTTCTACTCTGGGAGGTAGCATAGACGGGTCAAGTAGTTGGCTCCTTCTACCCACATGAGCTACCCAGACTGAGTTCCTGGCTCCTAGCGTCAGCCTGGTCCAGACCCATCCATTGCAGGTATTTGGACAATGAGCTAGTGGATGGGAGCTTTTACTACGGCCTAGCAGGTAAACCTACCACTTGTGATTCCACTTTCCCAAAATGGTGCCAGTTCTAGTTCTGGTTGCACCTCTTCTGACCCATCTCCTTGCTAATGCACCTGTGAAAGCAGATGACCTAAGTGTTTAGGCTCCTGCATCCCTGTGGGATACCTGGAAGAAACTCCCAGCTCCTAGCTCTGGCTAAGCTCAGCTCTAACCATTGAGGTAATTTGGAGAGTAAATCAGTAGATAAAAGATCTCTCTCTCTCTCTCTCTCACTTGCCCTCTCTTTCAATGTCACCTCTGTGTCTGTGTGAAACTGTTTCAAATTGGTAAATATCTTAAAAAGAAAGAAAAATAAATGTCATTACGTAAGTACCAAAACTCGCATACTAAGGCATATCTTTTCCTCACCCATTACAAGGTTCATGGCTGCGGCCTCTGCAACAAGAAAGATGAGGAAAAGGAAAGCCTACATATTCAGGAAGCCCTAAATAACTTCATTTCTGAAGGCCCAATGAAACAGGGAAAATGGTATTTTCATGGAGAATGGTGCTGAAATTGGTTGACCAAAGGGTGTGATGTAATGGCATCAAATTGGGGGAAACTACCAAGGGCTTGCTCAGATTCCCTGCTGAGCACTAGTATTTATAGCCAGGAAATATGCCTTCTGTCCTGATGCAAGGAGGTCTTTGGTATAAGGGATATGACCTCCTTGAGGGCAAGGTCAGCCAGACCTTATGAATCACTTCAAGGGAGAATAGGGTCACAGAAGCCTTTTCACTGTACTTTTTCCAAATGCCAAGGTGCCCTATGCAGGGGAACAGTTTGTTCTGCACTTTATCACAACCTTGTGTCTCAGAGATTCAAACTGGAAGCCCCCTATGATGGTGGAATAAAGCTTAGCAAATGCAAACCATGGGATATGCAGCAATGAGAAGGGATAAAATGTATCCCTCACAGGCACAGCAGGAAGAAAAAGAAGCCAGATGACAAAACGCTACTCTGTTTATAGGAAGCACAAGAGCAATCAGAACTCATGTATATGATTATTACAAGTCTGTAGAGTTGGTATTTGGGGGAGAGACTTGTTTAGTGCATAGATTAGTTAAGGCAGAAGTTTTTAGGATGCTGTTAATGTTCTGGCTTTAAAGCTAGGTGCTGCCTACCTGGGTGTGGGTGGTTCACAGAAGTGATAACTCATGGTGCTGTGCATTTCTGTATGCACAAATCTATGTATTTTTCCATAGGCAGAGTACATGTCAAAAACACAATATTGAAGGCCATTTCTTGGAATATATGAAAATACTTCAAAAATTTTGTGAAAGCAAAATTAGAAGCACACTTGAGGGAGATGTTGTGTTTAGCAGTTGAGACTCCTGCATCTCATCTCAGAGTACCTGGGTTTGATCCCCAGGCTCTGGTTTCTGACTCCAAATTGCAGACAGTGCAGACCCTGGGAGGCTGTGGTGATGACTCAGGAAATAAGGACCCAGATCACAGGCTCCTGTCTTCCCCCCGGCTGATATGGGCACTCAGGGCATGAACCTGCAGAAGAGAGAAACAAACTAAACCATGAAACCCACAAAGGCTAAGACATGAGTTTATTTCCGTGAAAAAAACTGGAAATTCAAGTACAGCTTTCTTATAATATACATTTTCAATTATGGAAAAATGATTTTGCACCAACATGCATGTATACTTTTAATTGCACTTTTCCATGTTTTTTCAAATTCTTTTGTATACACACAAAAATACACACACACATGCAAACATGGGCTTGTATGAGTACATATAAATGCAACATTCATCTTTGTTAGGATGGGAGAAGTGACACTTGAATGAAGGATTTGTTGTCATGCCATTTTATGAAATTTTATTGATTGTTAAAATCAATACTTATTTCATTCTTTGCTTCTTGCATATTATTGTAGTCACAAACAACATCTTATTGAATAAGAAAAAAGTTGCTTTGTTTTTATTATCTCTAAGGTAAATTCCCACTAAATGCTCTTGTCCCAAGCTACTCCCATGGCACACTATAAGTTGCTTCTTCTTGAAAGTGTCTTCTCTAGTGGCAGTTTTCTTCAGAGAATGAGGACAAAATACTCCAGGAACTTAGCACAAGAAACAACTATTTCTGCCTGGAACAATCTGGAAAGCATTCCCTGAGAAGGGTGCAGAAGTGTGACTTCCTGCACCAGAGTCTTCAGCCCAGGAGGTCAGAGCTCAGTTGTTGGAGGCGAGAGTATGCTGCCCAAGGAACAAGCCACACTCCCAGGGAGTTCTGTTTTCTCAGTATGCTGCTGAAGTTGTCTCTTCCTATTTGTGTGGCAATTTACCAAGGTGTTGGTCATGCTCCTCCACTCCTGGTACAGGCCTGGAAGTAGCAAAGAGAGAAGTCCTCTTCCCAAGAACCCCAGGCCTTTCTGTACACAGCAGCGTATCTTCTGTCATCTGCTCACACGTGCTGAACTGCGAGGGTCAGTTTACTTCACTCTTCAGCGATTGCATGCATTCCTCTGAAACCAGCTGAATCCCACAGCTACACATCCAGCTGCTCCAAATGGATCTAAAGACTCGCCCAGCCCAGCCTTGTCCATACTGCAAACCACTAAGATCGAGAGATAGAAATAAGATACTTTCGTGTTTCAAGTCATAAAGTTTCAGTGAAGTTTGTTATGTAGCAATAGAGAACTATAACTGCAATGATGTTATTCATAGGATGAATAATCTAGAAGAAGTGAAAGGAAATATACTAAATTTATAGAAATGGGGAAAGGCTGAAGAATGTATTATTCTCAAGAGGACTATGTAAAAGACCATTGATATGGACCTTAGAGAACCATTGGGCCTAATTTTTACCTTAAAAATCCCTTAGTTCAGTTCTTGTTTCTCTGCTCTAAATAAATTCAGCGCTATGGTGGCTTCTTTCATTCTCATGACTTTAAGCATCAACCATATATTGATAATTCCCATATTAGCCAAGACTTTTCTCCGGAACTCCAGACTCACTTATTAAACAACTTGCTATCTCCTCTAGGATATCTAATCGATTCCCTGAAATTAACATGGCTTAAATTGCCATGTTTATTCTGTTCTTCCATCCTACCTGACTTCTTCTGTGTGCAATCTTCCATAACTCAGCAAATTCCAACTTCCACCTATCCAGCTGCTGATTTCCCCTTACTCTATATATTTTATAGTCTCCAACTGAACAGGAAAAATATACCCATGTACATATAGTAAATAATTTTGTCTGCTCAAATACATGAGTTCCAGATCCAAAAAATTAATCAACTATGCACTGAAATGCTCAGAAAAACACTGCATCTCTACTGAGCATGCACAGACTTTTTTTTTTTTTTTTAAATCTGGGAGCTGGGAACTCAATCCGGGTCTGACAGAAACCCAGCCATCTGAGGAATGATTATTACCACTCAGGGTCTACATTAGCAGAAGCTGCAACCAGATATGAACTCAGGCACTGTGGTGTAGAATAAGGGCAAGCTAACAGGTGTATTAACCACTAGGCAAAACATCTACCTCCTGTGAGTCCTATTGACCCACAAGATAAAGCTGAGGTAGACTTAGGTCAAAGAATCAAGCTTTAGGATGGCCCGGTAGTTTCTGCTTTGAAGCTTTTTGGGAGCTCAAAGGTGCCATATAGGAGATCTAGCTTTTTCTGAGCGCATCAACCAGCTGTGGAGACCAAACGCGGATGCCACATAGAATCTTTAAGATTGGGTGAAAGAGAGGCCTGGTGTGCCAGCTGAGCTCAGCTTTACCGCTATTCTTGCTCTTCCTGCCCAAGTATTAGACGAATGAATCATGGAGCCTCTTGATAACTGTAGCTGCAGCAAGCAGCAAAAGCAGTATCAAGCAGAAGTAGCCAGCTAAACTGAATCGGATCGCAGACTTTTCAGAGATAACGAAAAGCCTGCTACTGAAGCCACTGAGATTTCAGGTCATTTTTTTTAAAGCAGCCATAGATCATCAAATTCTGCTTATCTCTAAAATTAGGAGACAGGATGAGATCATGATAGATCATATTCTTTTTAGCCCACAGAATCCTTGATCTAAACAAAATCTTATCTAAAAGCCCAACACATGTCTGTTAGGACGCAACTGTCAGGAAATCCAGCAAAGGTGATTTAGGCAAGATGGCTTCTTCCTTAGGTGGCAGTCACTAGAACTGGCTCAGAGCTGCCTCAGGTCAGACCCATTGTTTCTTTGATTCCAGCAATCCTCATCACGCTGACCATCACAGGGCCACAAGAGTGCTGATGCAATGGCAGATACGCTATCAGCATCAATGGGAGGAAGAAGAAAGGGAGAGGGGAGACCACCAGCCCCATGTGACCCTCTTATATAAGAAAATGAAACATTATAAAGGCATTAGTAGCTGTTGGCCTCTTATGTTTCAGGGGCAAAAAACTGGGCCATAAGTCAATTCACAGGGGCCAGGGACAAGACTATAGTATATGTCTCTGTTGACGCCCCATAGATTGAATAAAGGACCTTTGCACAACACCAGGGCCTAGGAAGGAAGAAGTGGAGGACTGAATAATAGGTAAGTAGCTTCTGGAAAAATACAAAAAGGCTGTTCAAAAGGTTCTCCAGGAGCTGAGCTGATTTAATTGCGGAGAAAGGGCATGGATTTCTGTCAGGTCAGCCTTTCCTTTTTTTAATTGTTCTCTCTCTCTCTCTCTCTTTTAAATATGAATTTAGGAGCCACCACAATAGCTCAACTGGCTAACACTCCACCTGTAAGCACTGGGATCCGGAATAGGCTCTGGTTCCCATCCTGCCCCACTTCCCATCCAGCTCTCTGCCTGTGGCCTGGGAAAGCAGCAAAGGACGGCCCAATGCCTTGGGACCCTGCACCCATGTGGGAAATGCAGAAGTTCCTGGCTCCTGGCTTCGAATCAGTGCAACTCCTGCTATTGCGGCCACTTGGGGAGTGAACTAGCAGATGGAAGATCTTTCTCTCTGACTCTTCTCTCTGTAAATTTGTCTTTCCAATAAAAATGAATGACTGTTTTAAAGAATTTAAAGAATGGATGTATTTATTTTCATTTTATTTGAAATGCAGAGTGACAGGGAAATAGAGAAAGAGATCTTTCATTTGCTGCTTTACTCCCCAAATGCCCAGAGCAATCAGGACTGGACCAGGCTGGAGGAGACCAGAAGACAACACTGAACGGCCAGATGCCCAGCAAGGACCCGGGTACCTGAGCCATTAGCTGCTGCCTCCCATATGTACATTAGCAGGAAGCTCAGTCAAAAGTAGAAAAGGCAAGGCTCAAATTCTGCATCTTGATATGATATACTGGCATCCCAAGCAGCATTTTTAAACCTGTGACAAATGCTTTCCCCTCTGCTATTTTTTTTAAATGTAACAAGACGTCCCAGTGAGCCTTTAAGCAAGCCTTAGGATTCCAAAAAGCCAAGTTTAAAATAACCTGGCTATATTCTGACATCTCTTCCTGATTTCTAGAATCTGAACAGTTAACCGGTATAATTCCTTAGAGTACCATCTCCCACACTTTTTCTTGGTGAGATGAAGATAGATAGATAGATATAGATAGAGATGTATTTGTTTTTATTGGAAAGGCAGATTTACAGAGATAAGGAGATAGGGAGAGAAAGCTCTTCTATCTACTGAATCACTCCCCAAGTGGCCACAACAGCCAGAGCTGAGCCCATCCAAAATCAAGAACCAGGAGTTTCTTCCAGGTCTTCCACGCAGGTGTGGGGGTCCCAGGACTTTGGGCCATCCCTCCCTGCTTTCCCAGGCCATAAGCAGGGAGCTGGATGGGAAGTAGAGCAGCTGGGACAGGAACCGGCAGCCATATAGGATCCCGGCAAATGCAAGGCAAGGATTTAACCACTGAGCCATTGCATCGGGCCAAGTCAAATTGTAGGAACCAGGATCATGAAATTTCAGTCACTAATTCATATATCAGGAACTTCTCAAGAACGTAATCTTTCTCCCAAACATAATCATCAGTAACAGATCACTAACTTTCCATGAGTAAGCGTTTCTTTCTCCTTTAACAGATGAGGGAATGGGCAAAGGAGCCAAGTTCACACTGTGCCACCTGCCCAAAACATCTGAGCCTGTGCCAAGCGCTCATTACATTTATCTAATTCTAATCTCTCTTCCAGTATCTGAGAATATTATTCTGATAAATTAAATGAGGGTTCTGTATTGATGTGACACATGCCCTAGATTGCGACAGACAAAAAATAAGCAAACTGATAAATGAATAAAGCCAATATTGTTGATAGGATAACTAGTTTAGGAAACAATCAATGTGAGGTGCTAAGAAAATTGCAAAGATGGAGTGGGTATCACCTGCCAGCTGGGTGATAAAGGATGCTCTGTGAAGGAAGAGGTGGTTTGAAATGAGAAAATGCCATCTGTGGGAAGACATGGGAGGAAGCGCTTCAGGCTGTCATGGAAGAGCTTGTACTTTTGATGAGTCAGAAGCAGATCTATGTGGTTGAACTAAAAGAAGAGGAACTGCACAGAGAAGCCACAGACAGGTGAGAACTCTAGCTGAAGCATTTGTCCATCACTGTCCACTTGCAAAACTCATCTCTACCAAGATCATTATATTTTTTCCAGTTTTAAAGATCTGTTTATTTTGAAAGGCAGAGTTACACAGAAAGAGAGAAACAAAGAGAAATTTTCCATCTGCTGGTTTGCTCCCCGTATGGCCACAATGGCTGGAGGTGGGCCAATTTTAAGTCAGGAGATCAGAGCTTCTTCCAAGCCTCCTATATGGATAGAGGCCCAAGTACTTGGTCCAGCTTCTATGGCCCAGGTACACTAGCAGGGAGGCAAACTAGAAGTGGAGCAGCCGGGTCTTAAATCAACCCCCACATGCAATGCTGACATCACAGGCAATGATTTTACTTGCTGTGACACAATACCAGTCTCCAGGATCCTTTTCAAAGAGCTTTCTCTGGTTTCACTTTTATCTTTCTGGAGGGATAAAAACTAGAGAGGGGATGTCTGGTGCAGTGCTTAAGTGGTTGATTGGGCCACAATCATCCCCCATCATTGGGCTTCAATTTGAATCCCAGTTTCAACTTCCTGCTAATATACACCCTGGAAGATAGCAAATGATATCTCAGAAAATTGGATTCATACCACCCTTGTGGAAGAAATGGATGGGATTCCAAGCATCTAGCTTCCCAGTTGCTATGGGCATTTGAGAAGTGAATGTGTAGAGGAATGAAAAATCCTTCTCTCTTCCTTTCTGTCTCATCCTTTCATAAATATTATAATAAATAAATAAATCAAGAACTAGAAACATCACACCCAATGTTGCAGGTACTGGAATCCAGTGATTTATAAAAGCAGGGTTAGAGGATGAACGGTGAGAGTCTATGGATGTTTCCTCCTAATGGTCTTTCAATTGAAAGTTGACACTGACCAATGAATCATCATCTTTGCAGCTAAGAAATGCTGAGTCAAGACAAGATGGTGCCTTACTCTATGGGGAACATAGTGCATCTAAAATGCAACTGTCCTGAGGTGAATTTGTAGGAAGTCTACACAGTGATATATAAGCTCCAAAATATAAAAAGAGGGTCCTCATGTGCTTAGTTTCATAGCTGCAGGATTTATGGAATAAACACTTAGTTTAACTTAGAAATTAATGAACAAACTTTATAGCTACAATATATCCCAGATACCAGTGTAAAAAAAGTTGGGTTTTGTTGTTGTTTTTTTACACTGCTTACCATGAGTCAGCAATTCTGGAGGATTGTTGCCTGAACTGTTCACATAAGGTGTTCTTTTTGTTCCTATGATGATGCTCTAAGTCTAAAGTTGGATATGTTTCTTTGAGCTGGAGCAGAACTAGCCTCAGTGGACAACAATGAGCCAAAGAGATGATGATGATAATGACAATGATGACAGCTTCTTCTATTTACTGGATGTGTAGTGTGTGTCATGAGCCTGACATGTTTTTATCTCATTCATTCCTCACAGCATCCTTTTCAGCAGATACTAGATGCTTTTCTAATCCTCATGACACAGAAAATAAAGACTCTAAGTTTTCAGCAATATGCTTAAGGTCACTGAGACATGTAGAGGAAGACCATAATCTGATTCTGACATTCCCCAGGAAGTAAAACTAGCTACTAAGCATTTCCATGCCTAACCGCATTTATGCCAAGAAGACCAAATTTCTACTTTTAAAGATCCCTTGAAAATACAGTTAGCTGCTTCAAGATCCACTACAACAGCTTCTCAGTTGGAAGAGGTCTTTGGGAAGTTTTGGTTCAGTTTTTCTAAGGTCACAGGATCATAGCCAACAAACATAACGGACACAGCCAGAGGCGTCCTAATGTATATTCTGACTCATTTGTCCAGTAATCCATGTCCACTGCCAGGCAAAAAGGTCAGTCTGCACACTGCTTATCTTCAAGAAAAACGTAATATTGAGATGTTCAAATTTCCAACAAAGAAAAGATCATTACACACCAATCTCACTCTGGACCAGAAGGAAGAAGGATGCAGGAAAGGAAGGCCTCTGACCGTATGCCAATGGGTACCCATCTGGTGGCAAGCGCAGGGACAGAAAGTTCTCACTTGGGTTTCTGAGGGGCCTAACAAAGTAATCCCTATGAAAACGCTTCTTTATGTGGAGGGAAATTCCTGACCCAATCAAAGGAGACCACCTTCTCCCTATTAGCTTCTCATCAGGAAGGTCATGTTTAAAGATTCTGAGCGACAAACAGGCTAAGAAGTCACAGAGAGAGAGAAAATCAGTGTAAACGGTTTTCAGTTGAGTCCTTTTTATGTCCCACTCTAATGATGTTAAGAAGTAGAGTGGAGCACAGGCCTTGGGCACCAGCTCAGATTTTTCTTCTCCTGATCATGCCCCATTGCAGGGGTCATTCTTCTTTCAGGGCATAGGGTCAACTCCTGAGAGGAGGATGAGTTCCCTATGGGGGTAAACCTCCAACAATGGGAAGTAGGAGATGGGGGAGGACAACAGACAAACCTCCCTTCCTTTTCCTATTGCTTGGACTCCTCAGTCACAGTTTTCTCCTTGCCCTGCAGGGCTGTGTGCACACCGAACATGCAAGGCAAAGCATCAAGTCAACTTTACACCTTTCGCTGTCTGGCTTCGCTTTTTCCCCTCACTGCCCACCCTGGCTTGAAGCTCTTAAACCAAAGTTTCAGTGTACTGTACAGGGCTCTGGGTGGTTGCCTGACCAGGTTCTTGACAGCGGGGATGTACGTGGAAGTGATGTGTGGAAATGTAGGTCCTGCCCTTGCAAATGATTGAGTGGATGGGTCTGTTTGTCCACTTCTCATTCTCCTCCCCTCAGTCCCCTCACATTCCCTGTTCACTCAAATACTGGCTGGGAAGTATCAACAAGGGGAACTATATTGGAGTCTACAAATCAAGGGCAGTAATGAATCTTTAAATAAAAACATACATTTCCATGTTTAAAAAAACTGGGGGCTAGCAATCAAGCTGTGGTTAGCACACTGACATTCTGTATCAGAGTGCTTGGGTCTTCATCCCGGCTCCCCTTCTAACTCCAGCTTCCTGCTATTGTACCTTCTGGTAGACAGCAGTGATGACCTGAGCAGTTGTGTCCTTGCCACCCCAGTGAGAGACTGGGATAAAGTTCCAGACTCCCAGCTTTGAACAGTCCCTGCTATTGTGGGCATCTGGGTAATGAATGATTGGATGGGAGATCTCTGTTTTTCAAATAAAAACAAAACAAAATAAAAAATAAAACAATATTAAATGCCTCCATGTTTGCCTCAGGCTCTAATTCCAGAATAACTCAAGCCAAGTGCAGAGATAATCAGATATTATCTACATCTCATTTGTTAGCTAGCTAGTGAGGATTTTTATAAACTATATTGTAAGTCTCAGCTGAACTGGATGCACTGCTACTACTGAGGGGCCTGAGGTATCTGAAAACAAATTCTTCCACGGACAAACACACATTTAAACTTGGGCCCCTCTTTCCCCTTCAGGGTGACCATCATCTATGTATGAAACGATGGACAGATGATACCCAAATGCAGCATCTTTCCACCTCACTGGAGTTCAAAGCAGTTGGTTGAAGCCATGATTAAATGTTCCTGATAAAGAGAAGGACAGAAAGGCCTCAGAAGGTGTCAAGCTTCCATTCTCCCCTGGCTAATGGACTAGCTCAGGGTTGGCAATGCTGTGGTTCGCTGACTTCAACACTTTGAAGGTGAGTGAAAGATCACTGCAAGGTCAAAGGCCAAGGTCTTGGCATGCAGAGGTAGGATCAACAAGAAGCTTCCTGGCAAAACATCTGAAGCTAACCGTTATATAACTGGATTATGAAGATGGTATGAGATGAATACAATCCAACACTTCTTAGCAATTTTACTTTTAAGAATTTGTCTTACAGGAATTACTAAACAGAATTAACATAAAATAAAAATAATATTGCTGTTTTAAGAATTTAGGGAACCAGGGTTGTGCTGCAGCAAGTAAAGCTGCCATCTGTAACACCAACATCTCATATAGGCATTGGTCACGCACCAGCTGCTCTACTTCCAATTCAGCTCTAGGCTAATGACCTGATAAAAATGGAAGATGGTTCAAATGTTTGGGCCCCTACCACTTGTGTGGGAGATGCAGAAGAAGCTCCCGGTTCCTACTTACAGCCTGGCTCAGTACTAGCTATTGTGCCCATTTGGAGAATGGGACAGCTTATGAAAGATTTCTCTCTTTGTCTCTCCTGTTCTCTCTGTAATCCTGAGTTTCAAATAAAGAAAGAAATATTGTTTTTAAAAGTCAAATTAGTTTAATAAAAAGTATAATACTAGTGGCAAGACTGATCACCTTTATATAATAATGCAAAAAACTCCACAAAGTAACAGAAATACCTACTGTTAGTACACACAAATCTAGTATCACATTTAATAAGTTTTGACATACATTTGTATTATGCACATTACTATATACAAATACAGCAGTATGCAAATTCTGATATATCCATGTAACATGATACTAGCTAGTCTTCCAAAATAAGGAGAAACACCTGTATGAGAATATTCCCAAAATGAAATAAAAAGCTTATTGTGGTGCAAAAATTCTTGAAATCCATGCAGCTTTTTCTGTAACAAATATTTCCATGAACTTCATTGATAATCACTTTGTTTTTCAGAGGCAAAAGTAAGAGAGAGCATGTGCTACAACTCTGATCTGCTGGCTTGCTCCCTAAATCCCCACAGTGACCAGAGTTAGGATGGGTCAAAGCCATGAACCAGGAACTCAATCCAGGTCTCCCCCATGGGTGTCAGGGTCTGGTCACAGTTACCTTCTGAGTCTGCAATGGTAGGGAGACTGGAACAGGAAATGGAGATAGGACATCTGTGTTTGCCTTCTCATGCAGGATGTGAGCATTTTCACCACTAGACTAGATTTCTCTTCCTTAGATTTCTTGCCTCTTGACATAAGAAGGAAGCCCATGACTTATTCAGCTTTCCGTAAGGCATGTTACTAAATGCAGTTAAGATAGGGTCTATACACTATAGCGGTGGTTTTCAAAGTGTGGTCCCTGGGATGATAGCCTCAGCAGTACTTGGAAACTTGTTAAATATGCCAATATTTAGTCTTATCCCATACCTACTGAATCAGAAATTCTTGCAGGAAGGTCCAGAAAACTGTTTTAAACAAGCTCTTCAAGTGATTCTGTTAAAGCTGAGAACTACTGGTCTAGAACTAGAAGAAGCCCACTGGACTTGGCATGGTGGCTCAATGGCTAAATCCTCGCGTTGCATACATGCCAGGATCCCACAGAGACACCAGTATATGTCCCAGATGATCTACTTCAAATCCAACTCTCTGTTTGTGGCCTGGAAAAGCAGCAGAGGATGGACCAAAGTCTTGGGATCCTGCACTCGTGTGGGAAACCTGGAAGAAGCTCCTTGATCCTGGCTTTGGATCAGCTCAGCTCTGGCCGTTGCAACCACTTAGGGAGTAAACCAGCAGATGGAAGATCTTTCTCCCCTATCTCCTTCTCTCTGTAAATTTGACTTTCCAATAAAAATTTAAAAATCTTTAAAAACAACAAAAAGTTCACTATACATTAATATAAGGGATAATCAGATCCCAATTTCTGGAGTATGCATAGATATAGTAGACAGTAATCAGAACAAATTAAAAATAAACAAACAAAATCTCAGCCCAAATAGCCCCAATGTGTAAATCGCTTCACACAAGCCTGTGGAGGGGAAGGGGAGTCATTTCACCTACCTGTTAAGACACTGGTTAAATACCCGACTCCAGTTCCTAATTCCGACTTTTTCCTAATAAAGACCCTAGAGGGCAGCAGGTGATGGCCCGTGTAATTGTGTTCTGCCACTTGTGTGAAAGACCTGAATTGAGTTCCTACTTTCAGCTCTGGCAATGACAGGCATTTGAGCAGTGAACCAGTGGGTGAGAGTTGATTTTTTGTGTTTCTGTCTTTCTCCCTTCCTCCTTTCTTTCCTTCCCCTCTCATACACACACACACACACACACACACACACACACACATTTGAACTGGGCAGGTGTCAGTCCCTATACTTAGCCCTTCACCCCCATTTGTTCTGATTCATTTATGGATTTGATTCACTTCAGGCTGGTAGCCAGACGGCTGCAGGAGTTCCAAACATCACAGTCACGCCACATCGTGAGGCTAAAAGGAATTTTCTGTTCTGCAGTCTCCTTATGAACTATTGAGACACCTTCTTCAGGAGCCCCCCGCCCCCACCGCCTCAGATTTTTCCTCCTAGGCCAACAGCCAGGATGGACTGGTTTGTGGGCTTGTTCCTAACCTAATTAATGGGGAGAGGAAGAACAACCAGATTCACCTATGAACTGGGGAGGATCACATTCCCTGAATGATGCATAAACAAAAGTGAAGTTCTGCCAGAAAGGAGGATGGGAAAAATGGCAAGCAACCTTCCTGCTGCATCTGATGCAGGCTGGCAATAGCTCTCTGGATGTGCCTGTGAAACCTGTCTATTCATCACTGATGTGATTAACATATTAGGTGTGTTGGAAACTGGAGCTTGCTGTCATTTTCTTAGGGTATTTCTTGTTTCAGATACGTATCAGAATGTCTCTAGCAGCACTCTTACACATCAGCACCAGACTGGAAACCATCTAAGAAGAAAGGACAGGAAAGTGGTGCATGTGTATAAAGGACTATTGCACAGCAATGAAAATGAATGAGTGGTGCTGTTTCACATGCCATGATGCCTAACTGCTAACTGCCTACCACAGTTTGAGCTGAGTCAGATGGAAGCCAGGGACTGGGAGCTTCATCTGACTCTGGTGTAGGTAACAAGAATGTAGATACTGGTACTACTGCCCCCCAGGATCTAAAAACTCAGAGGCTGGAAGAGAGAGCACAGCCAGGAGGCAACCTCAGTCACTCTAATAATGCAAGCTGGCATCCCAAATGCTGGGTCATCTTGCCCTATTAGACAAGTGTTTAATAATGAAAATAGTGTGGTGTTGGCAAAAGACAAATAGAGCAGCAGAACAGAAAGCCTCCCCAATAGATCCAAGTATATGTGAGAATGTGGCATACGAAAAAGACGGTCCTTCAATTCACCGGAGTCGAGAAAATTCTTACCTAGGTGGGCTCAGCTTACTGGGAAGCCAACTGTAGAAGATGAAATTAAATGCCTGCCTCCCACCATACACATGTGCATAAACTTCAAGTTCATGAGGAAGCTAACTGGATATTAAAAACGAGTATGCAATCACATTCTCACCTTCTCGTTTTTAATATCCAGTGAGGACTTCTCACCTTTTCCTTCTAGTACTTAGTCCTCACTAATCTCAACATAGGGAGACTTTATAACAATGATTGGGAAGTCTGTGGACATCATAGTACTATCTCACAATTTTTGCGTTATAAACTGAAAATGAATCATTAAAATATAAAATCTGCAAGCCACCCAAAGTGAAAAACTTGACTACCTAAAATTAATTTTTTTTTATCACTAAGAGAACATGAACAAAGTCAAAAGATAACTGACAAACTGGAGAAAATATTTGCAACATATATCACAGTTTAATATTGCTAATGCAGAAAGAATATTTTCAAGTTGGGTTTAAAACCTAATAAAGGAAGGAGAAGACACGTGAGCAGATAACTTATCACAAAAATAGATGAAAACAAATGCCCCTGAACTTTAGCACACGTTATCCACATTCCCACCTAACTAGATATAATTTTTTAATTGATATACCATTTTTCACCTTCCAAATTTACAAAGAAGTACAGACAAATAATTTTGTTAGCGAGATTGTAAGAATATTGAAAATGTTGTTGGTGCCACCCTGATGGAAAGGAGCTTGGAGCTATCCACTGAAACTAGATATTCATTTAATCTCAGCGATTTCTCTTTAATAGGAATTTATATGGATGATCCATTTCCAACAATACAAAAATATATACAAACAAAGTCTTCATAGCTTCGTTTATTATTGCAAGATGTTGGAAACCACCTATACACCCACAAGAAAAAGAGCAATTTGGTAACTAACAATGGAGCACTGTGTTGATGTAAAAGAGGAATGAGGAAGTTCTCCGTGAACTGATAGAATGTCCAGGAGTATTGCTCAAATGAAAACAAACACACACACACAAACAGGATATCTATATGACCCTTCCTGTAAGAAAGAGGATGCAATAAAATATACACGTATACGGAAACTACAGAAATTAGTAAGAACAATGACATATGAAGATGACCAGAAGGAGTTGGAAAGGAATGGAAAAAGAGGTGCAAGAAGTGAGGGGAATGACACCTCTGAGGGTAATTTCAGATTTTTCTACCCAGGTTAGTAGAAATGCAAAGAAAAAAAAGTTTGTGATTGAAATTAATCGGGAGATACATAGTAATTGCTCAATATGTAACTGGTACATAATCACTAGGGTGGGAAGGGCACATCTAAAGAAATGTAGAAAGTAGTGTTTCTACCATATGCTGCAAAACTAAACAACTAGACACATCTTCTAATTCAGTTCAATTTTCAGAGCAGTATGGATGAATATTCAAAGATTGAGCAAGTAAGTGGGTATATTATGGATGCAATACAGGTTTCCTTTCTTCAGAGAAGGAAGTTACAGATTAGGAAATGAGAAGGAATAGAATAAAACCCAGTGTGGGGCCTGGTGTGATTGCCTAGTGGCTAAAGTCCTTGCCTTGAATGCCCCAGGATCCCACATGGGTGCCAGTTCTAATCCCGGCTGCCCCACTTCCCATCCAGCTCCCTGCTTGTAGATTGGGAAAGCAGTCGAGGACGGCCCAAAGTCTTGGGACCCTGCATCTGCGTAAGAGACCCAGAAGAGGCTCCTGGCTTCGGATTGGCTCAGCTCCAGCCATTGCAGTTACTTGGGGAGTGAAATATCGGAGGGAAGATTTCCCTCTCTGTCTCTCCTTCTCTCCGTAAATCTGCTTTTCCAATAAAAATAAATACATCTTAAAAAAAAAAGTGTGTTTGATTGAAATTGGAGTTAACAGTAGGACCCATGGTCAATAGATATATATTCACACTGGCAGATTGTTAGACACGGAACTAGAACCATGTGTGCATGTGTGTGAGCGAGCATATGCGGTAGTGTATATCATATAGAGGGTTCCCAGTTTACAATGGTTCACCTATATGGTTCAGCTTTAAGAGGGTGCTAAAATATACATGCAGTAGAAACAATAATTTGAACTTTCAGTTTGGATTCCCTGGCTAGTGGCACGTGGCCAAGTCCACTCTTGGGATATTAGGCAACAGCAAGGAACACAGTTTTCACCCAGCCCTGCCATAAGGAGAGACAACCACTGCTCCACAGTGCATTCTGCCCTGAGCATAACCCAGCAGGCTAGGTGTACTCCAATTATATTTGCAACTGACAGTTGGTTTTCTTAAATGTAACCCATCTTAAGTTAAGAAACATCTATTTGTATTCAAAAACAGTAATATTCAGGGCCTAGTGCGACAGAATCCCATATAGGTGCAGGTTTCTAAACCCAGCAGCCCCACTTCCCATCCAACTCCCTGCTTGTGGCCTGGGAAAGCAGTCGAGGACGGCCCAAAGCCTTGGGGTCCTGCACCCACATGGAGATCTGAATGAAGTTTCTGGCACCAGGCTTTGGAATGGCGCAGCTCCAGTCATTGTGGCCGCTTGGGGAGTGAATTATCAGACAGAAGATCTTCCTCTTTGTCTCTCCTCCTCTCTGTATATCTGACTTTGCAATAAAAGTAAATAAATCTTTAAAAATAGAGTAAAATGTATGATCAATGTGCACACACAGAGCCCAAACCTTGATTTCTATGTCATTTACCAATAAGAAGACCAAGGGCTTCTTAAAGAATGACTGACTCCAAGGTTGGGACGCAGAAAGCACAAGAGGAATCTATAACATCATGTAGTCTCAGCAAATAGGGAAGTACCAAATTAGTAGAAAAATGATGACACACGTTTAAGGGCATAAGAACCAGCTTGAAAGCATACCCAATGACCAAGGCTGAGACAATTTGGGCAATAAACACTGAGACTAATGAGTTATAACAAGATAACCGAGTCTAGCACCATTCTAAATAATTAATACATAATTTATACAAGTGAATAAATGAAATAATTTGCTGAGCAAATTACAATGAATAAATCAAAAATTGACAACTAATTACAGAAATAACCAAATAGACGGAACAGTTAGTCCTCCCTTACAGCAGACTTCTAATTCATGGATATATAAAAAGAATGACAAAACTGAGTGCTAAACTTAGGGATAAATGTACGATGAGTAACAAAATATTAGCATGGTCTCAAAATATCTCTGTCAAGATATTTATTCATTGGGAAGAAGGAAATAAGGGGGCAGGCATTTTGGCATAGCAGTTAAGCTACAATATGGGACACCCACATTCCAGATCAAAGGGCATGGGTTAGAGTCCCACCTTTGCTTATGACCCAGCTTGGTGACAGTGTGTATCCGACTAGGCAGCAAGAAATGGATCAAGTACTTGGCCTCTAATATACATGTGGGAGACTTGTCTGGAGTTCCTGGCTTCTGGCCTATCCCTGCCTGTTGTGGGCCTTTGGAGTATAAACCAGCAGATTGCAGCATTCTCTCTTGTCCTGCCTTTCAAACAAACAAACAAACAAATAAATAAATAAATAAATTTTAAAAAAAAGATAGGAGGAAGAGTTAGTAAGTTTCAAGTTGAGAAATCCAATGTCATGCTTTCAATGTGTGATTGAGCCAAGCATTACTACTGGTGAGGCAGCCAGTACAAAGGCACAAGATCCCTTGTCGCATTAGGGACAAAAATGTCTCAACTGCACATTGAATCATGAGGAAGCATCACACAGACTTAACATGAGGGACATTGTAGACGTAGCTGACCAATCTCTTAAAAATCATAAAAGCCCAGAAACATATAGCATGCATCCCAAATGGGAGGCGACTAAAGAAGCACGACAACAAGCTACCATGTGTACAACTAACCTGGATCCTGGAAAAGAAAAGGGACATCATTTGAATCCATGAAATAGGCGCTAAACCTGTATTAACTAGTATTATCTCGGTGCTTATTTCCTGGTTTTTATTGAGGAAATGCAAATCAAAACCACAATGAGATACCACCCTCACCCTAGTCAGAATGGCTAAAATCCAAAACAGGATGTGGAGAAAGGGGAACACACCACTGGTAGCAATGTAAATTGGTGCAGCTTCTGTGGAAAAAAGTGTTGCAAGTTCTAAAGAAAGAGAGAAAGAAAGAAAGAAAAAAGAAAGAAAGAAGAAGGAAGGAAGGAAGGAAGGAAGGAAGGAAGGAAGGAAGGAAGAAAGAAAGAAAGAAAGAAAGAAAGAAAGAAAGAAAGAAAAGGAAGGAAAAGGAAAAGAAAAGAAAAAAGAAATAGATGAGTCCAGAACAATGGCTCAACTGACTGATTCCTCACCTTGCAAGCACCAGGGTATGGGAGACTTGGAGGAGGTTCCTGTCTCCTGGCTTTGGATTGGCTCAGCTATGGCCATTGTGGCCACTTGGAGAGTAAACCAGTGAATGGAAGATATTTCTTTTGTTTCTCCTTCCCTCTGTAAATCTAATCTGCCTTTCCAATAAAAATAAATCTTAAAAAAATAGAAATAGACTTACCATATGATGTAGCAATTCCACTACTGAGTACATACACAGAAGACTGAACATAGTGAAGCAAAGAAATGCCTGCAGCACCATGTGTATGCAGCACTGTTCCCAATAGCCAAAATGTGCAAGTCTCTGGAGTGTCCAACATCAGATGAGTTGAGTGGATAAAAAAATGGTATATACATAACAAAATATCAGTTAACTATAAAAAGATTGAAATTGCAGCAAAATTGATGCAGTTGAGGATATGTTTGGAAACATAAGCTGGACCCAGAAAGACAAATGTATTTATTTATTTGGCTTCCTTATATATGGAAGCTAAAATTTGAAAAAAGAGAGAGAGAGAAATGTTGGTATGTATTGATATTGCTGCAAGTGTAATTCTGTAAAACTTTGTTTTATTACCATCAAATCAATGATTATGAATGTTATACTAATAAAGCTTTAATGATTATGATTACTTTAAAATTTACTGTATAAGGGTGAAATAGTCATTCTTCCATTCATTTATTGTTCGTGGTCATTGTCTATATTACCACTAAGAAAGGGGTTTTTTTTGCTACTTATTAAACTCCGAATTTAGAAAAGTATTAGACCTCTTTACTGCAATGTAATATTAAAATGTGGTATCTAAAAAATGAACAAAAAAAGAAAAGAAGCAGAGAGTAGGAGAGCAAGAATAAAACAATATTGGTTACATTGGATGAGATACCACCTGGCAGGTACATAAAGAAACCAATGGTCCTGAAAATAATCTGTTTTGGTCTTGATGGGGGCATACAGATGTAAACATGTTTAAATCTCACTGAGCAGTCAGTGTTAAATAATTATGCATTTTTCCAATAAAAAATGTTTTAAAAAACTACCCACAAGGGTCCAGCACAGTAGCCTACTGGCTAAAGTCCTTGCCTTGCATGCACCGGATCCCATATAGGCACTGGGTTGTGTCCCAGGTGCTCCACTTCCCATCCAGCTTCCTGCCTGTGGCCTGGAAACCAGTTGAGAGTAAATCCTTGGAATTCGGCACTCTTGTGGGAAACCTGGAAGAAGCTCCTGGGTGCTAGCTTTGGATTAGCTCAGCTCCAGCCATTGTGGCCATTTGGGTAGTGTACCAGCAGAAGGAAGATCTCTCTCTCTCTCTCTCTGTCTCTTCTCTTTGTAAATCAGTCTTTCCAATAAAATACTAATAAAATAAAATAAAAATAGATAAATCTTTAAAACAAACAAACAAGCAAACAAATTACTCACAAAGCAACTTTGGCCAAGCATGTTCAGTGATTTATATTGTACTAGGCTCCTAATAAAAGAACATACTATTTACCATCATAGTGTTATCAGCAAATGTGAAAAGTTCCCAGAAGAGAAGATGTCAAATTCTAACTATTCAGCTCAATTCAGCAGTTAAAGGGGACTTACAATTGATATAAAGTGTGGAAGACTCTAAGTTTCTGGGTTGTTTTCTTTCCTTCTTTCTTTTTTAAAATTCATTTATTTGAAAGGCAAAGTTATACAGATGGGGAGAGACAAGAAAGAGATCTTCCATCTTTGGGTTCACTCTCTAAATGGTCACAATGGGTGGGGCTGGGGGTCAGGTTGAAACCAAAAGCCTGGAACTCCATTTGGGTCTTCAATGTATGTGCCAAGGGCCTAAACACTTGGGCCATCATCCATTGCTTTCCCAGGCCTTTAGCATAGAGGTGGACTGGAAGCAGAGCAGCCATTCATATGGGATGTTGGTGCTGCAGGTGGCAGCTTACTTCACTGCAACATAGTGCTTACTCTAAATTTCATTGATTCTTCATGGCTTAACAATAGAGGAGGGATTTATACTCCCTAGGCAAAGTTGGTATTTCAAAGTCTACATCAGATTTCTAAATCCAGTATAATTCACACTGCTGTGCTCTTTTCTTAAGAAGAAAGATTTGGATCATTCTTTTTAAAAAATAAATTGTGGGGGTGAACAATTGGTATAGCAGTAAAAATACCCATATTATGAGAGTTCTGGGTTTGAGTCCCAGCTCCATTTCTACCTCTACCTCCTGCTAATGCACACTCTTGGAGGGAGCAGGGATACCTAGAGTACTTGGGTCCCTAACATCCACGTGGATAGCCAGATGGAGTATCCAGTCACCATGGGCTCCTAGCTGCAGTCTGGCCTGGTACAAGTATTTGGGGAGCAAACCACAGGACGAAAAAGCATTGACTCTGTCCCTATCTTTCTCTGTGTATTTCTGCCTTCCAAATAAAATGGAAATAAATAACAGCAACAATCCAATCCATTTCTACCATTATTATTAATGTAAAATCTGGTCACAAAATGGAATCACTTTGGTTCAGATCTGTGTAAGTGTGCTAACCTGCTCTTTATGCTTCTGTACAAAATGCTCTGCCAGTCTCCTGATTTTTGGCCAGATCATAAGGTGTAACATGCCCTGCCAGCAACTCTCGATTCCAGGGGACAGTATTATATGATTTATTCACTCATTGTTCCCATGACTGCCTCCTGTGGCTGCTCTAGCCCACCCATTGTCCCCATGGCAGCCTCCTTTGTGGCTGCTATAGCCCACCCATTGTTCACCAACTGTTCCCATGGCAACCTCCTGTGGCTGTCCAACTCACCTGGTTCCCATGGCTGTATAACTCAATGTTTCTGTGGAAACCCATCTAACCCTCACCTCAGGGTCACTCTCTGAAGGAAAGGAGAGCTGACCTCAGCAGGTTGGTCTGTCTACCTGCCTCCTCAATAAACTTTGCTGCTTAGCAGAGTTTTCTGGGCTGTACTTCTTGGGGAGAGGCTCAGGTTGGACGCAACGGACTGGAGCTAGGAACACCTGAGGCTTGAACCTGCACTCATATAGAGGGTGACATTGGCCTGCTGGTATAACATTCTTTTTATCTATTTTCTTATTGGAGATTTATCCTATTTCATAAGCTCTGAACTTTGGCTACCTTTTGTTCTTGGAGTGGAGAAAATACACTAATTGTTCACTGTTATATCTAGGTGCTTTATAAAGGAAATAAGTTTGTGTAGGTCACAGTTTTAGAGGTTCAGGATGATGGCATCAACAAGAGCTTTCTCTGATGGGAACCTCACTGCCAACTGTGTCAAAATAGTGGGAGTACATACAGGAGAAAGAGATCATAGCATAAGACAGGAAACCAGTGACACAGCGAGGGCCAGGCTTGCTCTTTTATGACAATCCTCTTTGAACACCTATAAAGGCTCCCCTGAGGACTACATGAACAGCTTCTGAAGGCAGTGCCCCACTGGGCCCTGTCTCCTAAGGTCACACTGCCTCTTAATACCATCACAGTGGGGACCAAGCTTTGAGCACATGAATCTTTAGAGGATACTCTTAAATCACACCCAAAAATCAGAAGGAAAGATCAAGGTACAGCATGTATCATACTTTGCATACTCCTTCTCAAATGATCACTATCACCTCATATCTGGCACTAGTCCAAACTGGTAGGTATTCTGGTTATTGCTGAAGAATTAATGCTAGGTGATGAGTTTCTTGGTTGTTGTTCTGCCTCTTTAATTTACCTGAAAGTGAGTGAGAGAGGTGTACATCAAGAGTCCACCTTGGTGCATCCACAGATTCAGGAACATGCTGCACAGTTTGGTTAGGAGAATTGTCCAACCTGTTCTTTCCATCGTCTGACAGTGAAGGCCAGGTGACAGACTACTGATCTAGGTGAGCTGAATGTCCTGTCCTTTGTGGATTGGTGTCTGCTCCAGGGCATGTCATCCACTCCACAGGCATCAGCAACTGAGAAGACTCAGTCCCAATACATGTACTCCAAGATCAAACCACTCCAAGGCCCAGACTACATATTCTGTGACTTTTCCTGTGGCCAGGGTTTGAGTCCAGGGTCTAGTTGGGGATTCCCCAAGAAACCTCATCTAGGGTGACCTCAGACTTCACTCTTGTGTGCACCAGGCAGTTAGGGTTAGGTGTGGTCTGTCACCTACACTGGCGAATGCACATATTCGTAATGCAGCTGCCTCATCAGTTCTACTCCAGCCCCATATCTCACATGAATCAGCAGGTGCTATGGCCCAGCCCAACCACCCTGCCACAGACATACCTGTGGGTGGCATTGCCTAATCACGGCAACCCGCTAATACTCTACCAGCTCACTTCTAGCCCTAGTTTCTGTGCATGCCAGCCACTGCTGCAGCCTAGCCTGACCCAACCCATATCCCATCTGGCTCTTGTGCGCATCTGTGGGTGCTATGGCTTAGCTCATCCCAAACCACCCACAGCTCTGGCCCTCATGTATGCTGACAAGTACTCTCACCTGGACAGCCTGGTCTGTCCACAGCTCTGGTTCCTGTGTTCACCAGTGATAGGTGCAGCCTAATAGAAGAGTGACCAGGCATGTTCCCAGCCCTGGATTTTACACCTGCCAGGGGGTACCATGCTGCAGCCTTACCTAATTTGCACCCAGTCTTGACACTTGCCAGCTGGTCTTACAGCCTAGCCCAGGTAGCCTGCACCCATTCTGGCTCTCATGTATATCACAGAGGGTGCAGCAGCTTAACCCAACCTGGCCTGCCCCTAGTCCCAGCTCTCACCAGCATTGTACCTGGTTTGTCTGTCAAGTCAAATGCCCACCATCCTGCTCCAGCTGTGTTTTTTTTAAACCAAGGACTCACTATGGCAAAGCACTCTGAGAAATATCAAGATGAATCCTTTCTGAATGCCAAAGTGAAACAACATGACTGTGGAATTCATTGTGAAGACATTTAATGTGCCCACAATGGCCCAGATGTCATATCAGGTGTGACAGTGGCAACTAACGAAGTCCTAGAACTTCTGAAGCTTACAGTCTCTGGAGGAGAAACTGACAATAAACAAGTAAACAAAGACACAATATGACTGCAGCTAGTGGTGAGGTTTCTGTGACGGATGGAGCTTTAGGGAGCCACAAGTTCATTATGGAAAACCTCTTGTGACTTCTTCTCTATGTCCCAAACTTTCTCATTGCTCAACTGTTGTGGACTGCAGCAGCCACTGTGAGCAATAACATTCACGTAGGAGACACAAATGGAAGGAGCTTCGATCCCAGGCACCATGCTGCACCAGCTTTCCTTGTCTAAGCTACTATTCATCCGTTATGTTTATCCACAGACTACCTTAAAAGTAACTAACACAATTGTTCTCTTCTGAATACACTGCTGCTATCAAATATCAAGTATGGAAGTTTAGAAGAAATTCAAATCTGATTAATCAAAGTCAAGAGAATGCCCGAGACTACAAATGAATAACAGTGTGGATTAATCAATCACTCAGCAAATTCAATCCATTCTAACTCCCTCATTATGCATGAATGATCAGTTTCTTCTACCCACAACTTATTTCCCCTGAAAACCTTCACTGTGACTCTACACCCTAGCAAACTTCCAGAATTGTGTGCGCATATACCCTCCTATATGCCTGCCACCTTGCTGACAAACACAGCTATAGCTTCAAGTGTATTCAGATCAACCAGACTCAGATTTTATTGTATCATAATAACCTTAACTGAAGGAAAATAGGGCAACTTACTGTAAAGAAGATGACTTTCAGAATACAATGGATAAACAGAGTGAAAAGGGACATCTCGGCTATATTTTTGAACTGCCAGTAAACCCTAGTGACTGTGTTATTCAGGAGTAATGTAACACTCTCAAATACTTACTCCCAGAGGAGAGAACCTGGAGTTTTAATCATTTAGCAATGTACTTGCGTCAAATCTTGCAAATTTGCCAAAAGCCATAAATGAATCAGTTTTCTGTATTTCTCACTTTAGAGACCATTTTGGTTTTTCACCTACAGTACCAGCACCTTTGAACAGAGAAGACACTTGGGGAGGGGAACCACCTGGGTTTCCAGGTGTTGGGAAGGGATTTCAGACACCACCCAGACCCCAGTTCTCCTGGGGGCCTGGCAAAAGGAGCTGTAAAATTTAAATATGTTCCAGGCTCCCATTGGGAGGCCAGCCTGGGTGAGCTGAGGTTTGCATGCTTGAGTCACAGTGACCATGTGTACTTTGGGATGTCTATGCCGTGTAATTGAAGCCACTTGTCCAGTTTCCACTTGTCCTCAGTTACATCGTCATGAGTCTTTCCTTGGGGCTGGGGAGGAGGTGTACAGCAACGTCCTTAGGGATCAGTCACTGTGTGGGTTGTGCCTGACAGGCTTCTAATCTCAGCTGGGTTTTTACATCACCCAGTAGGAGCCAGGTACCTTGTTCCTCCATCACTTTGTGTGTTTAGGAAAAGAGCCCCGGTTTTGAACGAGTTGTGTCTGGCCTCTGCCTAAGAAAAAAGTAATACTGGACGAAAAAGAAGAGTGTCGTTAGTAGCTAGACCAAATTGAATCTGAATCAGTTTTGCCTCTTCCTGGTTGTGTGGGCTGCAGTTAGTTAACAAACTGTTTTGAACTTCCGTTTCTTCACAAAACAAAACAAACAGCAAAAACACACACAAACCTTTTATTTATTATTTTTTTGACATACACATGCAGAGAGCAAGAGACTGCTACCAGCTACTGATTTACTCACTCATTCTAGTGCCTACCATGGCCAAGTCCAGTCCAGGCTGAAGCTGGGAGCTGGGAGTTGGGAATTCAGTCCAGCTCTCCTATGAGAGTGGCAGAAACCTAGACACTTGAGCCATCACCTGCTGCCTCTCGGGGTCTTTACTAGCAAGCTGGAATTGAGAATAGAGCTGGAACACAAAGCCAGGTTCTTCCAACATGGGATTCAGGCATCCTAACCAATTTCTTCATTATTAGGACAAATGCCTTCCCCTCCTGACTTCTAAAATGAAATGATGGTATCCAACTGCCAGTCTTGCAATAAGGATTAAATGAGTGCACATATTAAAAGAATGTAGCTTTTTTAGAAACTGTGCTGTAGGAAAAAAGAAGTCAACAAAGCAATAGAAATGTGAATGAGAACCACTCACAGGTTACAGAAAAAAAATTGCTCTTACCCCTGTCATAAGATGTTTAATTTTGCTTACAAATAGAAAACTATAAGTTAAAACTGAACAGGGATATCACTTTTCACCTATTAACTTGGCAAAAATCCAATCACCAAATTTTACAGCGCATTTTGTAAGAAATAGGAGAATTAGGTACTCTCATTCATTGCTGGCAAGAGTGAATAGCCCTTTGGGGAGTTAATTGGCAATCGCTATCAAAATTACAAACGCATTTACTTTTTACTCAGCAATTTCACTCCTGGGAATACATTTTACAGCTTTGTGCGTACTTAAACCAGCACTAACTGAAGTGACAGATACACCCTCCAGCAACTTCAGAATGTGTGCATTAGCAAGAGGCTGGAAATACCCATGGGCACTGAGCCCTGTGGATCTATCTCAGGCAAAGAAGTAGGTGAAAAAGTCATGATACCAAACAATGCACAGTGTTCTCATTTCCACAGAAATGGGACAAATAAGGATATGTTTTCAACCACGCAATGCTCATTGGGGGGTGAGGAGTTAGGATAAGACTTTTCTTCATTTAATTTCTATTGTTGAATCAAGTGAATAGTATCATCAACTCAAAATCAAACTCAAAAGATTAAGATAGCTTAAAATGAAGGACTTCTGAAATCAGAAATCATATTTGAATGATTGCTTATTTAGAATATATTTATGGTCACTGATTGGGTTTTAAACCTTGAAAGACAGGCCTTGTCTTACACAGCACTATAACCTGGGAGGTCAGCCATGTGTTTTACATTCAGTCTGAGAGGTACTCAACCAATGAATAAATGAATGAGCATGCTGCTTTCAATTGCGGAGGAAATACTCATTAGTGAACTATCAAAAGCTTTCCAAAAGGGTGGCCATTTGGGCACAGCAGTTAACATACTACCTGGAACATTTACACATTCTAACTTAGTGATTGAATCTAAATGCTGGCTCTGCTTCCAATCCAGCTTCCTTCTAATGACCACCATGGGTGGCAGCAGGTGGTGACTCAGTGCTTGAGGGCTTGCCATCCACATGGGAGACATGAATTGAGTTCCTGGTTCCTGGCCTGGATTTGACGAGGACCTAGCTATGTCAGGCACTTTGCAGAGTGACCTAGTAGGTAGAAGATTCTTTCTCTTTCTCCCTTCAAATATATTCAGTAATAGAGTTTCTCAATTCATTTTTTAGAAAAAAAATTATCTAAAAATCAAAATAACATGAAAAATATGACATGTTCTTTTTTGGATTTATTTATTTTTATGGGAAAGGTAGATTTACAGAGGAAAGGAGAGACAGAAAGATGTTCCATCAACTGGTTCACTCGCCAAATGGCTACAGTGGCCATAACTGAGCCGATATGAAGCCAGGAGCCAGGAGCTTCTTCCAGGTCTCCCACACAGGTACAAGGTCCCAAAGCTTTGGGCCATCCTCGACTGCTTTCCCAGGCCACAAGCAGAGAGCTGGATGGGAAGTGGAGCAGCCGGGACATGAACCAGCACCCACATAGGATGCCAGTGCTTGAAGGCAAATGATTAGGTGACAGCACCATCACACGGGCCTCACATATTTTCTTTTTAAAAATATTTATTTATTTGAATGCCTAAGAGAGAGAAAGAGAGAGAAAGAGAGAGAGATCTTCCATCTTCAGGTTCATGTCACAGATAGTTGCAATATGCAAGACTGAGCCAGAGCTTCATGACCAAGCACTTGGCCATCTTCTGCTACTTTTTACAAGCCAATCAGGAGGCAAGCTGATAGCTGGATCAGAAGCGAAACAACTAGGATCCAAAGCAGTACCTACATGCATGCTGCCATCACAAGTGCTGGCTTTACCCATTAAGCCATAATTATTGTCCCATGAAATGTTCATTTTTGAAAAGCAAGAGGAGGAGCCACTGCTGTGGCCTAGCAAGCTAAGCCACCACCTGTAACAGTCCTGGTTGCTCCACTTTCATTCAACCTTCCTGCTATAGCACCTGGGAAAGCTGTAAAAGATGGTCCCAAGTGCTCCCATGTGGGAGACCAAGAAGAAGCTCCTGGCTCCTGGTTTTGGATTGGCCCAAACCTTGCCTTTGTGGCCATATGAGGAGTGAAATAGTAGGTGGAAGATCTCTTACTCTGGCTGTCACACTCCATTTTTGTCTGTACTTGTGCCTTTTAAATAAACACATAAATTTAAAAAAAAAAGAAGCAAAGAGAAAATGGATCCCCCGAAAATGGAAACTCAAGGACAGAAAAGAGGGCAATCCCCACCCACAGTAACGGCCTATGGCTTCCTTCCTTGAACTACTTGAACCCTGCTTCTTTTGGAAGAGTTGTATTTGCAACTGACACCCAAACACTGCCTTTCTCCACAAAGCTGGGGAAAATCCACTTATCTGCTCCAGTTATGTTAAACCCGAGGAGGGAAACTCATTAGGTCAAAGATCCAGTTTTCTCAAGGGAATTTCAAACTCATTTCTCATCATCAATCTCCTTAACAAAAATGGGGGGCAAGACTCCCGCACATAGATGATTGATAAAATGACATACATGCCAAGGAACCAGCAACAATTTGTTCATCCACGCTTTAACTTCCTCAGCCCACAATCAGTTATACAAAAATGCCGTCTCCCTTACTACAGGGTGTCTGATTTACAGACTGGCCATCTGTTTCATATAAAAGGTCCTGAAGGGAACAACAATCTATATTCTAACAAAACAGAGAATTCATTTCATAAATCACTTTCCACCTATCAGATATCTCACACTGAATTTCTGCTAAATCCAAGCACATTTTTCTTTTCTACAGTTTATCCTGCATGTTGCTATCAAGAACAGAAAAATACACGCATATTTCAAGCTATTTTAAAAGACTCCAAAGAGTAATATAAAATGCGGAAACCAATCTACTTCTATTTAGTTTTACCCTATAATAGTTTTTAGGCTAAATACCTAAAAAGCATACCACATGTTTGCTCTAATATAATTTCCATCAAAAATCTCAATACTTGGGCCTGGTGTGATAGCATAGCAGTTGAAGTCCTCGCCTTGAGTGCGCCGGGATCCCATATGGTCGCTGGTTCTAATCCTGGCAGCCCCCCTTCCCATCCAGCTTCCTGTTTGCGGCCTGGGAAAGCAGTCAAGGACGGCACAGAGTCTTGGGACTCTGCACCCATGAGGGAGACCTGGAGGAAGCTCCTGGCTCCTGGCTTTGGATTGGCACAGCTCCAGCAGTTGCAGCTGCTTAGGGAGTGAACCATCAGACAGATCTTCCTTTCTGTTCTCTTCCTCTCTGTATATATGTCTTTACAATAAAAATAAATAAACCTTTAAAAAAAATCTCAATGCTAATACGGCAGGGGTCATTTTGCTCATCTTATGAAATAGCTCTTGTTTGAATTCGCAGTTTTGTCGTGTCAAATTTAATTATCTTTGCTGTAAATCTTATATTTTCATACTTCTTAGTTATTTGCATATCTCTCAATAAGTTATTGTGATTCATTAATTAATCATCCATAAGAAACAGGTTGCTTGTCAACACCTGAGATTGTAAATGTCCCTTTCAACACTGTTTTGCTACATCTCATGAGTAATGAAGCTCTAGTTTTTAATTGTAATTCCTTCAGTGCCACAAGGATCACACACTAGCATCTATTCCTATAAGATTCTAATTTTCATCACTTGCAACACAGTATTTTTGTAGCATGTTAGTTAACTTCATGTTGATGAAAATTCTCACCCTATTGTGGACTGTGCTCACTGGCTCTGTATTTCAGGGGATATTTAATGGAAGTGTACCAGGGACTGATATGTTCAGCTATGGAGACAAAGTGCTGTATGTCTGTGCATACAGAGATGGACTCCCGGTGAAAGAATAGAAAATTTCTTAACTGTACCGATGATGGACTCTCTGACAATGTCTATGGCTACATTGTCGGGAAACACTTCAATAACAGCATGATGGACTTGTGACTGTTTGTGAAGGACATACATTGTAAAACTAGAGGGGAAATGAATGGGGGCGTGGGGAGGAGGGACCTTGGGGAGGGGCACAGGTAACCCCAGAGCCTATGGAACTGTGTCATTAATCAAAAACAAATCATTTTTATATGTTAAACAACAACAACTTAAAAGCCTATGTCCTCAGAGAACTTCTCACCCAGGAAATTACAAACAAAACTTGTTTGGCCTCTCCTTCTTTCCTTGCTCACAGCAGACATTACTAATGTATCAATTATTTCCCATTACACCTGCTTGAGGCCCTGCTGTACTTCTCAACCAAAGGATTCAGGCAACCTTCAGAAAGCAGCAAATAGCATGCAGGACAGAGGAGCCCAGTACAGTTTCCTTTCAGGTTAACAGAACTGAAGCACGGGAGGAGAAAAAGACCGACCAAGGTAACAAATGAATCAAGGATCTACCTGAAGGCAGGTTTGCAGAAAGAAAAGGAAAGACAGAGAGACAAGGAGAGAGGGAGAGTGAGAAGAGAGAGGGAAAGTGAGATGAAGAGAGAAGATAGAGCTTCCACCCACTGTTCAGTTCCCAAATGGTAACAACAGCCATGTTGTGCCAGTATGAAGCCAGGAACCTGGAGCTGCCTCAGGGTCTGCCATGTGGATACAGGGGCCTGAGGACTTGGGCCATCTTTTGCTGCTTTCCAAGGTGTATTAGCAGGGAGTTGGATCAAAGTCAAACAGCCAGGACTCAGACTGCTGCCCATCTGGGATACTGACACCACAGATGGAGGCTTAGCATACTACGTCAGTGTGCCAGCCCCACATATTGTTGTTTTAGAAGATTACACGTATTTATTTATTTGAAATACAGAGAGAGTGTGTATGTGGTGTCATTCACTTCCCGAATACACCCAACGGCTGGAACCACAACCAGACCAAAATGTAAACCCAGGAGCTCAATACAGGGCTCCTACACAGGTGACAGCAATCCAATTCCTTGAGCCATCTCTACTGCTGCCCAGGCTCCACATGAGAATTGCAAATAGAACTGGAATTCAAATGCAGGCACCTTAACCTCAAAGCTCAACACTGCTCCCCAAAACATATCCCCAAGTCCTTCATCTCACTTGCACCTTTGTCTGCACTAAAATATAATTAGCATTTGAAAGGTCTAATATGAACTTTGTTGTATCTGTGATTTTTATTTTTCCACATAGAAATTTCTCTTTAAAAAAGAAAAATCTCAGGCATTGAAACAATTCCCATTAGCTATGTTTTTCAAATAAAGAATCTACTCATCTTCCAATGCAAATTATTCAGAAGCTCCTGGCAGCCTGCCAGCTTAAATACAATTTTGTTTTACCAATAATCTTTTCTTATCAAATATGCTTCCTCTTCAAGGCAGAAACTGTAATTATCCTTAAACAGGAAATTACTTTGTGTGGCAACCAACACAAAAGACTGAACTTGGATGTGTTGCAGATCTCTGTCTCTGTGGCTTGTCTGTCAGATGACATTAACTGCTTTTTTAAAAATAGAAAAAAAATACATATATATATATATATCAAACAGAACATCAGTCTCATGGTTTTAAACTCTCATGGCAGTCACTGGCAGCAGCACTAAAGCACATTCCAGAACGGGTTAGGACTGATGCTTCCCACGGTGGTCCTGACCCTGCCCAGCACAATGACTGGGCCACTTGACATTTATTGAATTGACTCTCCAAAGTCAATTCAATAAAATAACATTCCAGGTCTAGATACCATGCCCCAAACTCTTGGCATGGAGGTTGGAATAATGAGTCTGTGTTGCAAGTAGATATCTATTCTACTAAACTCTCTTTTAAACAATCGCAGATTCAACCACAATGAAAACAATCGTGGGATCTCATGACCAATGTTGCTCTGTATGATCCTAGTTAAGAGACTTAGTCGAACCAGCTAATGTCAGTACTTACTCCACTCGAAGTGCCTTTGGAAGGTGTGTCTGCTTTCTAGAACCGGGTAGGCCTTGTCCCTCTACTCAAAGCTGAGTGGAACTAACAACAGCATTTCTGTCCACAGCAGTTGTGTGTAAGCTGGGCTCTAGTGCTGTAGTGAGGATGGTTTGGTTAAGAATTACAGAGGCCCCTGATTATATTGACGTTTCCTTCAGGATGCCAAACTTCTGAGTTGTCTTTCAATCTCACCAGAACAAAGACTTTAAAGGATATGGGGGAAGTAATGTACAGGAGCTCATCCTGATCATAACCATGCAGAGTAAATCATTCAGACTCTGGTCATGAGTTCCTGGCTTTGGTCTCGCCCAGGCCTGACAGTTGCAGGCATTTAGGGATGGAACCAGTGGATATGAGTGTACACTCTCTCTTTCCCATATTGAAATATCCATCTACATAATTTTAGGGGGGGAATCAATGATAGATTTGTTGTGGTCAGGGTTTGGGCCTCATATTCATTTCTTAGGTTCTTGCCTTTTACTGAGAGGACATTTTAAGTATAGGCACCTAAATGACTTAAGCAAGTGGTCAAGTTTATACCATGAGCTACAGATAAGATTTTGCATCTTTAAGTAATTCCAAAATTGTATTTTTAACCCAATACATTTGCCAAATTACCATTTTAAATATAGTCACTCTAAAGCCACAAAGATGTCTATGTTCTCCTAAAAATTATTTCTTTTTTTTTAAAGATTTTATTATTATTGGAAAGCCGGATATACACAGAGGAGGAGAGACAAAGAGGAAGATCTTCCATCCGATGTTTCACTCCCCAAGTGAGCCGCAACGGGCCGGTGCGTGCCGATCCGATGCCGGGAACCAGGAATCTCTTCCAGGTCTCCCACGTGGGTGCAGTGTCCCAAAGCTTTGGGCCGTCCTCGACTGCTTTCCCAGGCCACAAGCAGGGAGCTGGATGGGAAGTGGAGCTGCCGGGATTAGAACCGGCGCCCATATAGGATCCCGGGGCATTCAAGGCGAGGACTTTAGCCGCTAGGCCACGCCGCCGGGCACAAAATTATTTCTTTACTTGAGACAGAGAGAACTCCTATGCACTGGTTCACTGCCCCAGAGCCCACAACAGCTGGCACTGGGGGGAACCAAAGGTGGGAACACAGAGGTTCAAATCTCTAACATGGAAGGCAACGATCCAACTACTTGGGCTGTTACTGTTGCTTGCCAGGATCTGCCATTAGCAAGAAGCTGGACCATACAGTGAACCCAGGACTGGAACCTAGGTACTCCAATAGGGGATGTGGGCATCTGAACTGCAAGACGAAGTACCTGCCTTCAGTTCGTTTGTTGTTCTTTGGTTTAAATAAATAGGTAACTGAAAAATAAGACATGCTCAAAGGTTAACAAGGATGATTTTTTGGAGTCTTTTACTTTCAGGTTTTTAATTTCTGAAGTTGTTCAAATCTGTTCAAGTGATTGTGTGATATACTGGTAATTTTTTCAAGACTATTATTAATGGTTTTAATCTTTTTTTTTTTTTTTTTTTTTTTTGCTTTATTGCTTCTTATACAAGGAAATGTTAGCCTCATGGGTGCTATTCCCGGAACACACATATCTTGAGTGAATTCCTGTCTTGCTTATCTCTACTTTCATTCTCAGTTCTGGACAGGAGGGGTCAAAGGTCAAAATCCTCAGCAGACACGTGTGTGACTGGTCCCTGGGAGGAGCAGCAGCAAGGCGACGGGCAGAAGAGGTCAGTCTCTGCTCCACCAAGGAATGGCAGGCAGTATCAGGGCTTCCCAAGTCATTGCAACAAATGCACCTCAAAGGCTAGTCCTCATTTGATTTCTTTTTCCTTCATTGTTTCACCAAATCTAGCATTACCCACAGCACAGAAAATTGTTGCCTTTGAGGGTCTCTGAACTTCCTGCTCTCAGCTATGGAGATCATAACACACAACTTAATACAAAAGATGGGTTTGTGTATAGCTTTGTTTCAAGCAGGGTATCTTTACTTTTCTTAATGCAGAGTCTAATTGTATAGCACAGTAAATCATCACAGATACACTTGTAAAGCCTTCATCTAGACCAAGAGATAGCAATCTCAGAGTGTCCAGCAGGCCCTGCCAGGCCCCACCATGCATGTTAGCTGTTTATGACCATGCAGCCCACTGTCCCAACTTCGCAGCTAAACAACAGTAGATTTAATGTGTCAGCCTTGGTGGGTCAGAAGCCCAGGCAGAGCTTATGTGGACCCTCCATTTGTGTCTCACAAGGCAGTGATCCAGGTGGTCAACGTAGTGCTCCTGTCTAGGACTTGAACCCATTCAACTCACAAGCAGAATTCAGTTCTGCACAGTTGTGTAACTAAAACCCTACTTTCTCATGAGCTATTGACTAAAGACCAGTTTCTGCTCCTTCAGGCCATCTTCCCCCCATTGCCACATATAGCCCACAAAGACGGTTCAAGTGGTTCCTTCCTTCAAAGCCAGAAGAAATTTGTTTCTCTGACTTCTGTCTTTGACTTCCAACTACTCATTTATGAGCTCACCTGATTAGGGTGATTGCCTAGGTAATTCGGGACCTGAATGATAGAAGTCACAACCTATGAAACCAGAGATGCCACAGACACTCAAGGGGCCGGACTTTATAAGGAAGTCACACATTACAGGGCCAGAATTTTATACCTATGTTAGAATTCTGCCTAGTATATTATCTCCTAAGACGGACCACTACCTTATGTCTAACACAGCATTTTTACCTCTTTAAAGTCTGTACAGATGTAATCTTAGAGCGTCCTTCTGATGCCTGGCTTTATTGGTGGAATATCATGTGTGTGAAGCACACTCATCGCTTTTCACTACTGCATAGTGTTTCTCTGTGTATAGACCATTACATCACATTTCACTTACCTATATAAGAAAAGTTAATGGGCAGCTGGGTAACTCTTATTTGGGGACTATTAACTAACAATGATTCTGCAACATTCTAGAACCTTAAACAGTGCTTCTGAACATTCTAGAACCTGTTATTGTGGTAACCACATGAATGAATCACTCTGTTGGGTATATACTGAGGAGTCCAATTGCTGCACCCTAAGAGAGATAATTTTCAGCTAGGGAGATACTATCAAATGTGGGTATTTACTCACAGTGCAGAACAGTACACAAGAGTGTCTTGAGATTTAGATAAGCACGATAAAGAGGTCAGGAGGACCTGGGATAAAGTAATAACTAAATAAAAGTGTTCTCAACATAAATTAATATCAAGTGTTATTTTCTGCACTTCTATTAAAGTCTATGAGGCATGTATACCCAGCTGAGTAGTATACCCCTAGTGACTAGCCAAAGCAAATACAAGGTACACATAAAACACAGGAAAACATATAAATGGCATACATTTTGCACAACCTCATGGCCATGCATGTTATCAGATTTGTATTTACCTTCTCCTGGTTTCTTACACATATCAAGAGGGACTGAGGGATCTTCAGTACTCTGGTGTGTGGTTAGTCTACATGGGACTCTCTCAGAGGGTAGTTTCTTTGAACTCAGCCAGGTTGCAAGGATAAGATATTTCATCATGCTGCATTTGCATACAGCAGCAATTTTTACAACAGAGAATGCTCACATTGTGTCTTTGCAAGATGAGATTTAAGAAAGGGGGTTCAGTTGCTGCGATCACCAAGGTACAAGAAATATCTCACTTTAAATAGCTTGCCTAGAGAAAGCTTCTGTCTCTTTCCACAAGGACAAAGAAATAAGTTAAACTCCCAGGCTACAGGGCAGTGACCCAACACAAATCTGTACTTAGTTATCCCTTATCCTAGGGCTCTGGCACGCTGATCAGTTCTTCCTAATTTTTTTTGTCAGTCATTATTTCTGAGAGGTAATGAGTCATCAGTTACAGCTGCTGATGCCAGGCCTCTGAAGGCCAAGTGAAATCAAGAGAAGTAAGAAAGAGGAACTCTACAGACCCTTCCCAAGATAAAGCAAAGCTCTCACCTGGATGCCAAGCCTCCTAGAAACCACCCTGATTTTAATGTGTTGCTCACTTAGCCTCTCTAGCTTGAGTCCTCATTTGTAAAATAGGGTAAATATTGGTATTTACCATCCAGTGATTTAACAGATATTTGATTCCCACTCCAGGCCGGCTCTGTGCCAAATGATGAGTAAGTATTTATTAAAGGCTAATTGTGGATCAGCTAGTCTCACTGTCAACACTTAATTATTTGCATGTAAGCTATCAGTATTGAGAGATATCTTCTGAAATAGATGTAGAGATTATGTTTTTTAGATTTTATTTATTTATTTGAGAGAGGGAGAGAGAGAGAGAGAGAGAGAAAGAGAGAGAGAGAGAGACCAGGACTAGGGCATGCTGCAGCCAGGAGTCTGAAAATGTAGAGTTTTTAGCTCCTCTTCATACCCCCACATATAATCCTTGGCACACTGCACTCAACTCCAAGCCTGAATCTTCCAGAAACTTCCATTACTGCCATTAGAGGATGCAAACTGATTTTATTATCTGTTCAATGCTTCAGAGCTTAAAAGAACAAATAGGCCACATTTCATAGGCACAGGGAAAAGTTTTGGGGATTTCCTGATATCTGATAGCCTGTTTCACATGTTCCCTTTCATCAGCTATGAAACACAGGGTACAGCATTAGATGGGTCTGCAAATACACTCTCGTTTACAGCAGAAATTCTCTTCCCCCAACACTCTCATCCTTTTACATCCTAGCTCCCAGAACTATGTGAAACCATGAAACTGTGTGTGTGGAACATATCCAAAATTCCTCCTACCCTGACCCTTTGACTGACATGTCGTTAAGCTTCCTTTCAGCCTGAATCATAGAGTTAAGGAACAAATGTTACATTAATTTTGGCAGAAGAACCAAAGAAGGCCACAGAGACAAGAGAATAGCAGTGGATAGAATATTCATGTGTTGAAGGCAAAAAGTTGAGGTTCAAATAACTGAGAACTGACCGGGTTAATGTTACTACCTAAAATATGGGACATGCAATTGCATTTGAATTTCAGATAAACAACAAATACATTTGTAGCAGACATACATCACAAATCCACATAGGGGATTTATTTCTACTCAAGTATCTGTTGCTCATCTGAAATTCAAATGCAGCAATCCTGTATTGATTTGCTAAGCCTAGTAACTCTACTCACTTTACTAGCTTTGTGACCTCAAGGCATGTTCCATAAACCCTGTGTTTGTGTTTTGTTGCTCATAAAAATAGAAAGAATAGGGTCCTGCATCGTAGCCTAGCGGCTAACATCCTCGCCTTGTACACACTAGAATCCCATGAAGGTGCTGGTTCCTGTACCAGCTGCCCCACTTCCCATCCAGCTCCCTGCTTGTGGCCTGGGTAAGCAGTAAAGGATGGTCCAAGGCCCTGGGACCCTGCACCCACACCAGCTAGAGGAGACCAGCTAGAGGATCCTGGTTCCTGGCTTCAGATTGTTGCAGCTCCAGCTGTTGTGACCACTTGGGGAGTGTATCAGTGGATGGAAGGTCTCTGTCTCTCCGTGTATCTGACTTTACAATAAAAATAAATAAATCTTTAAAAAAGGAGAGAACTACCTTGATTGTTCTTTCTTTTAAAAAAAGAATAAAACCATATTTTTCATAGAATGGTGACAGTCGTCATTTTTACTGTTTCACAACTAAGAGGATGCTTCAGAAAGTTCATGGAAAATGGAATGAAAGTGTAAGAACATCTGGATGAGAAAAATTTTGAGTTTCATTCAAGTTCAAAATGGAAATTTTCAAACTTCAAAAAGTTCATAGAAAATGTCCATTTTGCAAAACCTATGCATGAATTTCAAGACTTTTCAAACTGATTTTTAAAAAGTTATCTATTTATACGAGAATCAGAGAGAGAAAACACTCCTATCCACTGGCTGGTTTCTTTCCTAAATATCTGCAAGAGTGGGAGTCAGAGCAGTAACACAGCACAGGCTTCCCAGAAATCCAATTACTTTAACCATCATTGTTGCGTCCCAGGATCAGGAAACTAGAGTGAAACAAATCCAGAGACTCCACCATGTGAGGTAAACTTCTTAACTGCTAGTCTAAAGCCAGCTCAGAAATAGATTTTTTCCATTCCATTTCACCCCCCCCCCCAAAAGAAAAAACTTTGTAAAGTACTCCTTTCTGTCTGGGTCTCTTCCCTTGAAATATCCGGTAGGTAGGGCAGGCGTGTGGCTCAGCAGCCTAAGCCATTGCTTGGGATGCACACAGTCCACACTGCGGTGCAGTTTGTGCCCCTCCTGCTCTGCTTCGGATTCCCCTTCCTCCTGATGTGCCTTGGAAGCAGTTGCTGACAGCTCGAGTTCTGGAGTTCCTTCCTGGCCGTGAAGGAGACCAGGATAAAGTTCCTGGCTCCTGCCAATCTCAGCCTGCCAGCCTGTCACTCTGCTTTCAAAATGGGTGAGGTGGGAGAGGGAAACAAACATGATAGTACTTTGTCTTCCTCTTGAAGTAAAGTCTGTGACTTGCTTTATTTAGTCAATGATCTATGAGTAACAGGGAAATATCACTTACCAGTAGAATTTTCCCCACCCACCTTCCCCCAACCAGACTCAAGAAGATATACATGTAACTGAAGAGAGACACACTTGTGAGTTTAAGCTCTGAAATTTAGGAGCTGTGTGTTACTGGAGCATAATTTAGCTCACTCTGTTTGAACATTCCTCAGAATGCTACATATACCATTAAATTTTTTAGAACAAATTTGGCACGTAGAAGACACTATGTAAGGATTTATCAGGTTAAGAGAAAGTGGGAAAGATCTTGTTATGGATGATATGAGTCATTTCAAAGACTAAATTCTCAAACAACAAATCTTTTTTTTTTCATTCAAGATCCTGGATTCTAAAAAATGAGAGTGTCAGGAAGCCTGGCATGATGGCTCACTTAGTTAATCTACCTCTTGCAAGTGTCAGGATCCCAAATGTGTGTTGGCTTCTGTCCTGAATGCTCCACTTCCCATCCAGCTCCCTGTTTGTGGCCTGGCAAAGCAGTCAATGATGGCCCAAAGCCTTGGGACCCTGCACCCATGTAGGAGACCCAGAGGAGGCTCCTGGCTCCTGGCTTTAGATCGCCTCAGTCCTGGCCATTGTGACCATTTGGGGAGTGAACCAGTGGATGGAAGATCTTTCTGTCTCTCCTTCTCTCTCTCTGTAAGTCTGCCTTCCCAATACAAACAAATACATCCTTTTTAAAAAAATGACAGCATCAGGCCTGGCGCAATAGTCTAGCAGCTAAAGTCCTCACTTTGCATGTGCCAGAATACCACATGACGCAGGTTCTAATTCCGGCAGCCCCACTTCCCATCCAGCTCCCTGCTTGTGGCCTGGGAAAGCAGTCGAGGATGGCCCAAAGCCTTGGGACCTTGTACCTACATAGGAGACCTGGTGAAGCTTCAGGATCCTGGCTTTGGATTGGCACAGCTCCAGCCATTGCGGCCTTTGGGGTGTGAATCAACAGATAGAACATCTTCTCTGTCTCTCCTCCTCTCTGTTTATCTGATTTTGCAATAAAAATAAATCCTTTAAAAATGACAGCATCAGAAAGATTGGGCTTAGGGAAGGTTCTCTGCCTCGTTGCGGAATGCTGCCTTCTCCCTGTGCTCTCATCTTCTGTGCACGCAGAGTGCAAGCAGAGAAGCAGATACTTCCCCCTTCCTCCAAGGCCACCAATCCTGTTGGATTAGGACAGCACCTTATCACCTCATATAACCTTAGCACCCCCTTTAAACCCTCTCTCCATAGGCCATCACACTGCGGCTTAGAGGGCTTGAACAAATACGTGTTCCAGGGACACAATTCCATTCCCAGCGTTGTACACATCTTAGTAATGAACATCTACAGTCTGGGTCTCTGTCTCCAGACTTAGGAAACTCAACCCGCCCCTTCTTCATAGTATTTGGTAATAAACTCTCTAATGCAGCAGCATTTAGTGGAGGGAGTTTCTTTCATCATTAGATGGAAATTTTATGTCTAAAGCACGCCTGATATGTGTGCACTCAAATTGCGGCATGGGTTAGAACAGAGCAGCAGACTCCACGGCAGATGACTGAGGCTGAGCAATCTGCAGAAGCCAGCCCATGCACAGTATTTCAGAAAAGGCAGAGAAACCGGATCTGGTGAGGGGAGGGTGGGGGCAGGAATCATAGGCAGTTAATGAAAATCAGATGCAGGGTAATTCAGACCGCGGCGCACGTCCTGCTCTCTGGGCACAGGGAATTACATCCATAAACAGACCAGACCTGGTTTTCTGCAGCTTTTGTAGCCCCCAAAGCACACTCTCCTGGCTGGTAGCTAAGGGATGTGGAAAGGCAAAGAGGGAAATGCTGTGATCGCAACTCACAGTCCAGCCATCTGCGTTAGCCAGCTTGCGTGATACTGGCTGACCCTTTACTGTTAGAAGAAATATGCTCTTTGTCCGGTTAGATAAGAAACGTGCCCATAAAACAAATTCAAATATGTTCTAGCAAGGTTTCCAGACTCTGAACATGAACCGCCATAAAAAGTACTGAACTTACAATACATTGAGTTCTTTATATCATTGAAATAGTATGAGACTCTTTATATAAATATCTATCTATATCCACACATGCATTGAGGATTTCATATATGAAAGGAGAAAAAACTTCTCAAAATATTACTTACTATATGTGATGTTTGCTGAATCTATTTCTTCTTTTAAAAGTAACAAATCATTGATATTAGTTGGTTTTATAATCTACTTCTGTGTCAGATCTTCAGTATTGAAATTCACTGCAATTAAAGACAATGAAAGGGAGCATCAGGCTGCTGTATCAGGACACCATGGCGTAAGGCCTGTTGACAGCCACTTTGTCTTTTCAGGTCGCTACCCTTCAAGGGATTCTTCCAGTTATAACTTGCCGAGATTTTTATAGATGACAATTATATACAGATAAAGCAAAACCATAGTCACATGATGAGGTTTTTTAAAAAATACATATTTTATTGTATTTTGGCAGAAAGGCAAAGAGAGACAGATCTGTCTGCTAGTTTACTCCTCAAATGCCCTTCTCACTACTCACGACCAATCCAGGATGAAGCCAGGAGCTGGAGAATCCATACAGATCTCGCACTTGAGACATTATACTCTGCCTTCAAGTATGCATTAGCAAATAAAATAAAATAAAATAAAATAAAAATGGTACAGAGGTGCAGCATATTGCTGGCATCCCCTTTGGGTGCTGTTTTGTGTCCTGGCTGCTCCATTTCTGATCCATCTCCCTGTTTGTTACTGGGACCCTGCACCTGGAGGAAGCTCCTAGTTCCCAGTTTCAAATCAGTTCATTTGGAGAGTGAACTAGAGGATGGAAGATTTTTCCCTCACTGTCCCTCCTTCTCTTTGGAAAACCGCCCTTCATAAAATGAAAATAAATAAACAAATCTTTTTAAAAAAGCTGAACAGGAAGCAGAAGTGCCAGCATCCAAAGTGGCTCTCTAATAGGGGGGATGCAGGAGTCTCAGGTGCAGCTTAACCTGCTGTACCACAGTTACTGCCTGAGATTATTATGGAAACCTGAGTTGAGTTAGACATGGGGTTAGAGATAGGAAGAAGTCCTAAAATAATTTAGGCTGCTAAATTAATAGGAACTTTTGGTTGCACATAAAAGAATCTCTCTTCACTCAGATACTCCATCAGATCAGCAGCAGGTCAATTGAACACATAAATACAGTGGTTAGTCCAAAGTGACCTAAGCATTTAAGCTTTATTTGCAAGCCAACTGCAGTACAACCATGGAGGCAATTACAACATTCCAAACCACGGACACACATGTACACAGATGGTTTCTAAAAGGTGCCAAAAAAATGACTGGTTCAATATAAAAGAGGTCAGAGATTGCAGAGACTTCTGTCTATTAGGCATTGGATCCTGAAATGATGCCACAGTAGCCAGTCCTCCACCTCTGGGTACTACTCTCTTATCTGTCAGCTTTATTCTTTTCTCTTACAGACAGAATTTCTCCTTGAAGCCAGAGAAGATTTTCTATTACCATTTCCAGAGTCATGTTCTTCCAGCCTAGCAGTGCAAGTACTACTGCTCACATGGAAAAACTGGATTGTGTTCACAGCTCCTGGCTTTGGCCTTGGGCAGCTCCAGTTATTGCATGTATTAGAGCATCAATCAGCAAATGGGAGGTCTTCCTTTATGCTCCTCAAAATGTTCTTGAAAAATTAAAAGGAGTTGGTGCTTTGGCGTACCAGGCTGAGCCTCTGCTTAGGGGACTGGCATCCCATTTGAATTCAAATCCTGGCTACTCCACATCTGATCCAGTTCCCTGCTAATATACCTGGGAAAGCAGGAAAGGAGGCCTAAGTGCTTAGGCCTCTGCACCCACTGGGAGACCTGGAAGAATGTATCAGCTCCTGGTTTCAGATTGGCTCAGCTTCAACTGTTGCTGCCATTTGGAGAGTGAATCCGCATATAGAAGGTCTTTGTTTCTCCTCCTCTCTCTGTAAACTCTGCCTTTTGGATGAAAATTAATAAATCTTTTTAAAAATTAAAAGAAAAATTATGTATACTAACAATTCACAGGAGAGAGGATTCCAGTCTTCTAACTATTCCTGCTGGGATCAAATGCCTGTTTCTGAACCTATTACTGTGAACCTATCAATGTTCAAATTCAGGTCATGTGCCAACCCCTGGGATGTAATGATGGAATCAGACCCACCAACTCACATGACCTTGAGAATAGCATTATTCTACAAAGGAAAATAAAGGTGACATTTCCAAAAGTTGACGGCTAGGATGTTAAACAGATAATCAAACAATGGCCACTACTGACCTACCTAGATATACCACCACCCCCTACCTGTCATTCAATCTCATAAATACAAAGAAGAACCTGGGCTTCTGTAACCACACAGAGAATAGTTTTCATTGAGAGGAATCCAGACATTTTCTCTCTCCAATCACTTTTACAAGTTGTAACGAGGGATGCTTCCAGCCTTCAAATGTAAAACTTAATGTTCCATGCACTTCTGGTCGTAAGCCTAAGAAGTAAAAACTCTCTTCGGGGCCTTTTAGAAATCATCTCCCTCACTTCACGTCTGTGGTTTAGAATGTTGTAACTGCCTTCATGCTTGTACTGCTGCTGCTGGCTTTGCTAACAAAGTTTAAACGTGTAGGTCACCTTGGATTAACCAAAGCTTTGTGTGCTCAACTGATTAGCCAACCTGCTGGAGTCATGAATACTTGTTCTGTCTTGCACTGAAAAGCACACACAGAGAGGAAACACACATGCGCACAGCAACTGGACCCTGAAATCTGACAAAAAGTGGGGAAGCGTAAGCATTCTGGAGAAACACGGATTGCTGCTGTGATGGTTTCAGCATTTTGCTAAACACTGTCTTCTGGGAAGCAATGCAAACACAACTGTGACTCTCAGATTCTGCAAATATTATTGGTATGCATGTGAGGTAATGAACTTGCCAAAACACAGGCAAGAGACAGAGGGAGTTGTCATGGAGTCTTTCTTCTGGCACATGCCCCTCTGATGCCAGACCATCAGGCCTGGAGCTGCGGTTAATGTGCTTGCTTGCTTGCTTGCTTGCTTTACCCAGTTCTTAATTAGTTTGTGGTCTTTGCATGTGATTTCTCACAGAATATTTCAATCCCAGTGTGGAAGGAAATCTTACTACCACACAGGCATATTTCTCATCTTGAAGACATTGACAGCTTCCCATTGATAACGCTGCCTAGTCCTGAGTTCCAGATACAAAATCAACAATTATTTCTTTATAGGTATAATCTAAGAAACAAGGAAATGCTTTTCTCACTGCCTATTGCACTTGCCTTACATTTCTCTCAGCTCATGCATTCCCCAACCTTCAGTCTTGGCTTAAATGTCCAGTCATAGATATTCAAAAATTAAACAAGCAAAAGTAAACCAAATAACCACACAGGCAAGAAATCCAATTCTAGGTATCTACCTGAAGAGAAATAACACCATATACCAATGCAAAACTTCATTCATGACTGCTTGAAGCAACACCACTCACAATAACCAAAAAGTCGGAGACCACTTGAAGCTCATCATATGAATGAGTGAACAAAATGTGGCATAATTATATAAAACAATATTATTCAGCCACAAAAAGGGAAAATGTACTGATAGAAGCTATAAAAAGATGAACCTAAAACTCATGATGATGCTAAATGAAAGAGACCAACACAAACGATCACATTTGGTATAGTGATGAAGTAATGGAAACTACCATATCCAGATGTAAAGAAACAATGCAACATGCATCCCTACTTCCAAACAAAACATGAACTCCCAACGAATGGACATATCTGAACAATGGAATGATGGACTGTCTGACATTGTCTGTACAAACAATGTTGGGGCACACTTAAATAGCAGACTGATGGAATTGTAACTTCTTATGAAGGAATGTACTGTTGTGACAATATGGGCAAAATCAGTCAGGGGGTGGGAATCGGGGGGAAGGGAATCCCACAATGCTATACAGAATTGTACAATAAAATTCAAACTTTAAAATAAAAATTTAAAAAAAGGAAGGCACAGAAAGATTCGACTACAGAGAATGAAAGCAGAAAAAAAGAAAGGCAGTTAAGAATGAGGAAGAGGATCACAGGCCAGGGAATGCAGGCAGCTTCCAAAAACTAGACAAGAGGGCCAGCATGGTGGCATAGCAAGCTAATCCTCTACTTGTGGCATCAACAAGCTACATGGATACTAGCTTGTGTCTCAGCTGTTCCACTTCTGATCCAGACTTCTGCTTAATGGTCTAGGAAAGCAGCAGAGGATGGTTCAGGCTCTCAGACCTCTGCACCCATGTCAGAAACCTGAAGAAATTACTGGGTCCTTGTTTCAGATTGTTAAACTCTTGCTGTCTGTTGTGGTCATTTGGGCAGTGAACCAGCAGATGGAGGACTTCTTCCTCTTTCTCTCTGTCTCTCCATCTCTCTCCGTAAAATTCTGCCTTTTAGATAAAAGATAAATAAATTAAAAAAAAAATAAGAGTTCTGGGTAGAACAGGGTATTGTTTCACAGCCTGGTTCTATTTCCTGAAAACAACAAATCTATTTCCTTTTAAATCTTCCCACTTTTCTCCTCATTCTGATGGACCATGCCCTGACAAGGAGTTGGTGAAGTTTTGATGCTGATTGTCCCACCACAGATGCTTTGCCAATACCTGTCCCTTCCCGATCAGGCAAAACCTAAGGCTTACCCTCAACAGCATTCTCACCAGCCTTCTGAATACATCACCAAGATTTCATCTCTGTCACTTTCCTTGTTTTCTCTCTTCTTCTCCTTCAAGCTTTATTTATTTGAAAGAGAGAGAGAGAGGCAGACAACAGACACAGAGATGCATGCCTTTAGAATTGCTCCCCAAATAACTGTAATGTCTGGGGCTTAGCCAACTTGAGCAAGGATCCAGGAACTCCATGTGAGTCTCACAAATGAGTGGCACATGCCCACTTACTTGAAACATCATCTGCTACTTCCTAGATGCACCAGCAGGGAGGTAGATTGGAAAGGAGCGGTTGGGACTAGAACAAGCACTCTAATACAGGTTGCACACATCTTAAGCAAGCAGCTTAACCCACTATGCCACAAACCCTGCACCATCTGTCAGTTTCTTCTATCTTCATTATTCATAAACTTTTCAAAAGTTTTATTTCAGAGGCACGGAGACAGAGAGCAAGCTCCCATCATTGCTTTTGTTTTCTAAATGACTTCAGTGAGAACAGGAGATGAAACCAGGAGTCAGGAACTCTGTATCTCCCAGGTAGCTGGCTCTAATTACTTGAGCCATCATCACTATCTTCCAAGGTTTGCTTTAGCAGGAAGCTGGAAGCAGCAGCCAGTTCCAGAAATCAAACCCAGTCCTCTAACAGCAGACATGGTCATTTGGCCACTATGCTCAACACTTGCCCCCATTTTTACCTTCGGAATTCTAGCCCTGTTTTTCATCACTCCCAAGACAGGCATCCGTGACAACTCTTCTCTGATCTCTTGAATCCCTCCCTCTGCCCTCCCGACTACTCCCTCCTGCTAACTACAAATCAGATGTACCCAGAACAAAGTGTAGCCTCCAGAGTCAGTATGAATGGAATCATTACCTGTGGGAATTTGGTTCAAGTGTAATCTTTCTGAGCCTCATTGTCTTCATCAACAAAACCAGATAATAACAGCAAGTGCCTCTGAGGTTTGTGGGGAGGATTAAGCGAGAACCAAGTGCTACCCACAGTGCCTGCAAATAGCAACTGCTCAGTAATTGTTAGCTGTACTTGTCATGACCACTTGTCCTATCCACCAACCTATCAGGCAGAACAATGTCACCCAAGCTATTATAAACATGCACATGTTCATTATGCAACATCCATTCATCTGTTTATTATAGGCAAAGTGCAAAAGCAAGCTTAAGGACTTCTTATTCTTGGAAGCAAGCACACGTAGGAAAAAAAATAAGTATCATTAAAATGAAATCAATCATAGTTAGAAAGAGTAGATCAAAGACACAGTGGAGCACATAAAATATGGGTAGATGGAGAAGTTCATGATGCTTCCCTTAAACAAGCTAATAAAATTCCTTTCATACTCCAACCAGTCTTTCCCCCTCCCCCAGCTTATTCCCCTCTGTTTAAAAAACAAAAGCAGGCATAAAAAAATAAAAATCTATCGCAAGTAGGGTAAGCTCTGAAATATTGTGAAGGCATTTTATCAGCACAAGAAGACAAAATTTAATCCTGAGCTAACCAAATATAAACAAGAAGTCGGAGAGTGACACCGAAATGCCCGCTGCACAAGCATGTTTTCTATCCGGCGATTCCTTTTATCTCTGGAGTTGTCCTACTAGCTCCAACTGTGCTCTGAGTTTTGTCATTCGAGAGCAAAGTCTCACAATCGCCAATGCGAGAGTGGTTTTCTCTGAAGTCATAAAAGAGATATTTTTGAATGAAAATACTATTGGTTTCTTTGAAGGCCTGTAGGGCTGGAGTTACAGATTATGGGAAACTTAGAACTAAGGAGATGATGATGGCCACATCCCACATCCTACCTTTTAATTTAAAATTAAATCAGCCCCAAAACAACTGAAAATGTGGTCAAACTTCTCCTTTTTCCACAACTCTACACCACTGATTTCCTTGAAAGTAGCCTACATCCTACTTCTCAAAATTTTGTTGTTGTTGAAATTGCTTCACTAGGAGCTAAGCATGTGATTAGTATCTACACATCAGACAAGACTGGCACAGTGTAAAACAAAAGTAAGATTCAGAGACTGGGGTTCTAGTCCCTTGGGTTACTTACCCTGCCTATGTACCCAACTACCTTGTCTGTGGTTGTACTGGTTGTGTGAGGAGTAGAGCAAGTTAAGCCAAAGTAAAGTGCCCTCTAAAGGGTAACTAAGTAGTAGTATAGAACTAATTATAATGAATCTATCACTTGTGTGGAAAAGGTGCCAAAGCAAAGCATTATGTTCAACTAAATGGTGTCCTTAAAAATGTCTCCTTTAAAAATTTTTCCTATAGGGGCCCGGCAGCATGGCCTAGCCGCTAAAGTCCTCGCCTTGAACACCCCGGGATCTCATATGGGCGCCAGTTCTAATCCCGGCAGCTCCACTTCCCATCCAGCTCCCTGCTTGTGGCCTGGGAAAGCAGTCGAGGATGGCCCAAAGCCTGCACCCGTGTGGGAGACCAGGAAGAGGTTCCTGGTTCCCGGCTTTGGATCGGCGCAGCACCGGCCTGTTGCGGCTCATTTAGGGAGTGAATCATCGGACAGAAGATCTTCCCCTCTGTCTCTCCTCCTCTCCGTATATCTGACTTTGTAATAAAAATAAATAAATCTTAAAAAAATTTTTTTTCCTATAGGAGCAGGTGCAGTGGTACCTTAGGTTAAGATGCTGCTTGGAATGCCCACATCCCATGTTGGAATATCTGTTCCAAGTCCTGGCTACTCTGCTTCTATTCTAACTTTCCCACTAATGTTATCCTGGAAGATTGCAGGCGATGGAGTAAGTGGCTGAGTTCTTGAAGCTCACATGGAACACCCAGATGGAGTTCCAAGCTCCTGGCTTCAGCCTGGCCTGTTCCTGGATATTGCAGATATTGGAAAATGAACCGGCAGGTGGAAGATATCTCTCTCTTTCTCTTTTTCTCTCTGTTACTCCCTTTACAATAAAGTTACCTCTTTTGTTAGTTCCTTACCATGCTCTCAGGTGACAGAGAATTTGTAAAAAACACTATAAGCTTCATTTAATCAGACTTTTTACTGATGAGTTTTTGGTATCCTGATGTGCAGAGAGAAGAAATGAACAAAGAAGGGGAAAATTACATATAGTGTCCAAAGAAAAGGGTAACAGAACACATACTGTGTCAGTGGATGTTAAGCATTTCAGAAGTTATCAAAATTTTCTTTGCAGGAGCACGCCTGATGCCTTCTGGGAAATCTTACTTTTCTAAAAACATTAAGGCTTACAATGCCTATTTTGTGGTTTGTAACTATTTTCAGGGTGATTAAATGGTGTACTACCCCTGGGATAGTCATTCGTTCCACAAACTACTGGATCTACTGAACACCAATTAGTGCAACAGACGATGTGGAGAAAATGACCATTAAAATCCTCACTCACATGGAATCTAAGGGAGGAGGAAGCTACCCCTGGGGACATTCACAGGGCAATAAATATGTGCCCAGTATATAGTAAGAAAGAGGACTTACTATGGGCTTCACTGATGTTATAGAATTAGAAGCTTCCCAATTTCATCTTCTTGGCAGTCACCGCTGGAAGCTGTTAATTGGAAAGCAGCAACAACTATAACAATCTAGATGTCTCAAAAGATTTGTTTTCAGCCTATTGTAAAATGGTCTTGTGTTCTGCAAAAAATGCCACTGTCACAAAATACAAAGAAAGGCAGTGTGAGCAAAATTAAAGTAGAAATAATCACAAAATGTAATAAGAAAGCTCAATCTTGATCCTGTACTGAAGGAAAAATATAATTAAGGTCATTATTAGATTAATAGACAAAATAGGCATATAGACTGTTGGTTCAATAAAATCACTGATCAACATTTATCTGTTGTAGCTGTATTTGGTTGTATAAGAGGATGGCCTTATAAGGAAATACACACTGAAAAATTAAGGACAAGCTAGAACGAAAAATACGACATAATCACAGATGGTTTGAAAAATATCTCCTTTAGGGACTGGCACTGTGACAGAGCAGGAAAAGCCACCATCTGACACCACAGCATTCTGTATTGGTGCTGATTCAAGACACAGCTACTCCACTTCTGATCCACCTCCCTACTAATGCTCCTGGGAAAGCAATGGAAGATAGATGAAGTCCTGTACTCACATGTGAGACCTAGATGAAGCTCTTGGCACCTGGCTTTTACTTGACCCAGATCCAGTCTTTGGGAAATGAACCAGTAGATGAAAAATCTCTAGTTCTCTTTCCGGTTCTTTTTACCTTTCTGTGACCCTTTCAATTTAATAAAAATAAACATCAGAAAAAATTTAATTAAAAATTCATCTGACTTATTTTCAGAGGCAACACTATTGATCTTTTAAAATAATTGTTTGCATTCTATATGAAAGGCAGAGAGAGAGGGATTCATTCACTGATTAACTCTCCAAGCTTGGAGGTTGGAGTGTAATCAGTCTCCTACAGGGGTAGGCTTGGTCATTTTCTCCCATTGTGTTGCTTTGCAGAATCAGACACCAAGCTGGGACTCAAACCTAGGCACTCTGTTATGCATGGGGGGGTCCAAAGTAGCTTCTTAACTGCTATGCCTAACTCCACTCCCTCAAAATTCTTATACATGACAAGTGAGCAAGTAAATGGAGAAAATAATGGGTTGTGAATCTAGAAACAGAGCCTGTGGGAGATTTTTGTGCTACTGCAATTTTTCTTGACACTTATAGTAATTATTTGTGAATAAAAGTTTAAAAATGGTGTACATCTACAATGCAGGATCCCAGATAGCACAAAGGTAGGGATAAAAATTCCAAGCACATATTCTCTGCAGCTGGGTATCATTAACAATGATGTCCTGTTGTGACCAGATATTAAAAGTTTGATCTGCCATGGTGAATTTTCATGGATTTGGGCAATAAAACGAAACACTCTCCCAGTCTAGGATTTTATTATCATTCCTCTGAGAATGTATTCCTGGTCAGATATGCTTTATTTTGGCTCCAGGTCACCTGCAATTTCAGAACGTGTTCTGAAATCAATTCATCTCTTAGGCCATCCAAATGCAGAAAATGTCATTAAAATATGAAGTAGAACTGAAAAGATCTCCATCTCATGGCTTCCCATCTGCATCCATCACTAGGGAATTGGTGCCTGAAATCTGAAGCCTCTAATGAGCTTAATCTCTTGATAGCTCAGACATAACTCTGTGCTGAGTGAAGGTTTTTCTACTTTCACAATGAAATTTATGTGCTAACATACACATAGCTCCGGAGGTGGAGGAGGCAAACACCAGGCGTGACTTGGGACCTTGGGAGAAATAATTTTGTGTAGGCTCAGTTATAAATGGGGGGATAATATTCTTACCTCAGAGGAGATGATGTCAGAAATAATTATCATTTGAGGAAAGTCTCAAGGTCCTGAGATGAAAGGGACATTTGGGGTTGTCAAACTCTCACTTTTATTATCGGTTGACATTTTTACAAAGTTTGCTCGTTTTGAGTTATTTGAAAGGCAGAAAGAGATAGGGAGGGAGGGGGATGGGGAAAGAAGAAGAGGAAGAGAGGGAGGAGGAAGGAGGGAGAGGGAAGAGAGGGAGAGAAGGGGAGGGAGGGGGAGGGAGGGAAACAGAGGGGAGAGGGAGAGAGGGAAAATCTTTCACTTGTTATTCATTTCATAGTTGCCCACAACGCCCAGGCCTGGCCCAAGCCAATACCAGGACCCAGGAGCTCCACTGGGGTTTCCTATTTGGGTGGCAGGAAGGTAACCTCTTGGACCATCAACTGCTGCTTCCCGGGAGCTTCAGCAGGAACCTTGATGGAAAGCCACCACAGGATTCAATCATTGGCACTCTAATAGGGTATGCAGGCATGCCAAGCAGCAATTTGCCCTTTACAAAGCTCCACAATCCCAGCCCCAAGCAGACTTAGATTGTCCCCTCAGAAGCCTGTGAAGGCTATTGTCACAATTCACCCCTTATATAAACTAATTATATGCCCTTGGCCACAGATAGGGTTCCTGTCAATGGAATAAATAATGAAAAAAAAATGCACTGTTACCTCTTCTTCATTTTCACTGGTTTTCTAAATGAGTTGCTGATTTCCAATTTACTCTTTCACTTCAATTTCTTCTTGCTTTTTACTTTTAATTTTATTACACAAACTATCTTGATCTAGCACATTTAGACAAAAAGCTTCTGGCCAAATTCATTCCTTCCCACCAGTATTTACTGAGGACCTATCATGTTAATTGCAGTACATCTTCAGAGCTTTTTAAAAAATTATTTTCTGTACTAGCAATATCAGGGTACACTGAAATAAGAGATTGATGGAATTATGACTCTTTATAAAGGACTACACCATCGTAGTAAATGGGGAAAATCTGTCAGGGGGTGGGATTTCGGGGGGGAATCCCAGTCTATACGAAAGTGTACCACATAATTAAAAATTCAAAATAAATAAATAAATACATATATATAATTTATTTTCTTTTTAATATTGTTCACATAGTTAAGAGGGACACATGCCCATGTGGGCCTCTGATTAGGGTGGGGAGATTAAGGTACTAAGGAAGGTGAGTGGGACAAATGCTTTTAAGTTTTTTTTTTTTTCTCTCTCTCTACAGGGCTGTAGGGGAGGCAACTGCTCCTTGCTATCAAACTATATCAGCACCTGAGGGTGTTACTTGGGTGGTTTTAATAGTTCTGAGAAGTAGTTGGCTTGGTTGCTCCAGGGTTGAGAAAATCTTTCCAAGGTTTATTGGTTGACATAATCCACCTTAGTGTATCCTCAGATCCAGGAATATGCTGCAAAACTTGGCCAGAATTGTCCAACCTGTTCTGTTTTCCTTCCTGTGACCAGGAAGTTGACGTCTTCTACTGCCTGGCTGTCATGTGCCTCATGTGCATCTGGACATGCTGGCTGTCCATCTCATAGGCATCAGCAACTGAGAAAGTACATTCCTGATACATGTAATCCAAGGACAGACTGCACATCCTGTGATTTTCCCTGTGACCAGGGTCTGAGTCCAATGGTCTCGTTGGGGGTACCCCAAAAAACCTCACCTGGGATGATTTCAAACTTCACTCTTGCGTGTACCAGGCAGTGCAGGATCTGGTACGGTCTGTCACCTGCACCAGCCAACAAACATTCCAGTGGATGCAGCTTGGTCAGTTCCACCCCAGGCCCACATCTCACACAAACTGAAGGATGCTGCAGCCCAGCCCAGGCAACCCACCATAGACCCAGTCTTAATGCATGCTGCCTCCAGCCCCAGTTTTTACATGTGCCATGATTTTCAAGTTTGACAAAAGTCACAAACAGAAAGCTAAGGATGGCATCTGAGATGATCAAGGTGAGGCCTGTTATAAATTAACTTTTAATAACAGAGCTTTCCAGTACTAGTAATAAGGAATATGACTGCTAATCTGTTAAGAATAGTCCATCTAGACCACAGGAAGAGACCAACCTCTTTTTCTTAGCAATACTTCTTGTCTTCTCAGAATTAGTATTTTTGAGAGTCATTACATCAGAACAGAATATTGTAACTGAGGAAAAATTGCAAGTTGCTGAGCCCAAATTGATTCTTACCAACTTGACAATAAGAAAATCAAGAGGAACTTCAGCATTTTTAGAAGTACAAAACAAACAATACTATAGTAAGGAATTTGGAAACAGACTGGGGGACTCATTGCTGTTCTTGAGATAGCATCTTTTTACAGAGTACAAGGTGAATTGATGACACCTCTTGCTACATTATCCTTTTCGGATTCATACTGCCGCATTCCCTCATAGCTAGGAGAAGAATGAGTCCTTCTGACACAGGTTCAACACTAAGTTTGTAATGAAGTAACTTGAACACTGCTAGTACCAAAGCCCCTTCAGTACTAATCTGCCCAAAAATCCACAGTGGGCTGCACATTCAATGGATCTGCTTCCTCCTTAAAACCATTACATGGGTACAATGATAGCCCCTGGAAGTGAAGATGGTGAGGACCAGCACTCAAAATACTCCTTGGAACACAGAAAGTTTCCAAGAAATATGTGCTGAATGAATAAATGGGTAGATCAAGAAATGAGAAAAAGAAATCGAACTACTTGAAAGAGAAGGGAGTTACATGCTAAAAGCCAACAAAAAGCAATGCTTGAACTCTTACTGTCATCAATGTAAAACTTTTGGTGCAACATTTTTTCTTATTTTATACAGGCTGTTGTTTTGCATATTTTGTACGGTTGTCAAATCAACCAGCACAGATGACACACATTGCAGCTCTGCATAAAGTAACTAAAGGTTATAGCTTAAATTTTTTTTCTGTTGCAACTTGATTAATTACAGAACCAAAAAAAAAAAAAAAAAAAAAGGAACAGTTTGCACCTGTTTAGTCATTTTAAAGGAACTTCTTCAGCTGTCTGCGAAGGTGTTTGTTGTGGTTTCACTGATTAAACAAACTAATCTACTCACCCCACCCCTATTCACAGGTAGGTTTGTAGTGATAAAATGAAAAACCAAATATTTCTAACCAAGTTTCTGGATTTAAGAAGTAGCTTAAATCTTTTCTGATATTAAACAACCTCTAAGGTATATTTAAGACAATCAACAACTCGGTTGCTGAGGGTGCTATCCATGTAAATCAAAATGGAGATGCACACAATATTGTAGGATGAATACACAACAAACTGAGCAACTGTAGTGAAGGTGTTGTCCCTGGGGAGCAGAGCTGAAAAGTGTGGGAATGGCATCTCTTATGACTGCATGCCCCTTTGCAACGTTAGTGTTAACAATTAAGAAGCATTGCTTGGGGGGTGGGAGGACTTCGGGTGGACTAAAATGTAAATAATACCTGCATTTTCATTTTTCAAACTTTCATTAATATATTTAAGACATTAACTCTTGTACCTAAAACATTTTTTTTAACTTGAGTGTGGGAGGAATTCTACCTACATCCTGTTTTCTTGTGCATGCTGCTACATTTTTAGAAAGAGCAAAACTTTTTTACATTCTATCACCCGTACCAGGTTACAGAAGTCCCAATACATATACAATTAAAAGAATGTGTGGGCTTACTTAGTGGGAGAGTCCAGAAGCAGGGCACATTTCAGATGCGGTTTGATTCCAAGTTCTACCATGAATTCCCTGCTCTCACTCTACCCTGCTCTAAGCACTGACCCCAGGCTGGCTTCCTCTGTGAGCAGCACCAATGGCTCACCAAACCCTGAACCACCAAGGCAGCAGACTAGGAAAGAAGGTGCCTCTGTCTCAGCAGTCCCAGTACAATACAGGAGATTTCCTGCAAGGGTCCCACCCAGGTTAAATGTGACCATGGCCAGGTGCACTGTGTGAGCCTGTGGGCCACACCTGTTGTGCATTCAACTGACTTCCCCAGCATGAGACCTATCCTCTAATGGAAGATGAGGTTACTAGGAAGGTGAAAACGGGGAAGTGGAGCCTCAGAAGACAACTTTAAGTCCCATACATCAGTCCCACAAGGCAAACATAAATACAGAACCTTGATCTTCAGGGTTAGGAAAATAAAACTTTTGGGGACAGCACTGTGGCGTATCAGGTTAGGTTGATGCCTGTAGCACTGGCATCATACATGTGTGCTGCTTTGAGTCCTAGCTGCTTCAGTCCAGCTCCCCTGTTAATGTACCCAGAAAGCATCAGAGGTTGGCCTAAATGCTTAGGCCCCTTAGCACCCACATGGAAGGGCTGCAAGAAGCTCCTGGCTTCAGCCAGGCCCATCCCTGGCCATTGTTGCCATTGGGGAAGTGAACTAGCAGGTTTAAGATACCTTTCTGGGGCCCGGCGGCATGGCCTAGCAGCTAAAGTCCTCGCCTTGAACGCCCTGGGAACCCATATGAAGACCGGTTCTAATTCCGGCAGCTCCACTTCCCATCCAGCTCCCTGCTTGTGGCCTGGGAAAGCAGTCGAGGACGGCCCAAGGCATTGGGACACTGCACCCGCGTGGGAGACCAGGAAGAGGTTCCTGGTTCCCGGCTTCGGATCAGCGCAGCACCGGCCGTGGCAGTCACTTGGGGAGTGAATCATCGGATGGAAGATCTTCCTCTCTGTCTCTCCTCTCTGTATATCTGACTTTGTAATAAAATAAATAAATCTTTAAAAAAAATAAGATATCTTTCTGTATGTATGTCTCATCTCTCTCTGTAACTCTAACTTCCAAGTTAAATAAGTAATCTTAAAGTTTGACTGCATCTCTGTACTTTCTTCCAGTGTTCCATCAACAGAGTATCTTCCTCACAGTGGCTACTGGCTAGACACAGGTGTCTTAGGTAACACAAAGTTCTCAATAGAGGATTAAATGAGTAAATCAGCACCTGGCCAAAAAGTGCTTTGTTGCCAGTTATGATGTGAACCCTGACTCATCCCACTAGCATGGAGGAATGAATGGGCCCAGATTCTGTTGCTTCATGGAGGGAGTTCTCCACGACCACAGTCACATGTTATCTCTGGATTTGAAATAGAAAGCATAGCCTTGCAAATAGCTAAGTTGGATGGCCTAAACCCTGAATTTGGCAGAACAAAATCTACGCAAAACACAAGCTCCCTTTCCACTATGGAGGTGTTCAGATGGTTGGGTTCGATTGCTGGAGGCGTTGTCTGTAAGAACAAACTGTACCTGTGCTGTGTGCCATCCTCTGGATAAAGTATTGGTGATATGGTTGGGACCAAAGCAGAGTCTCAGCCCTCCCGACACCACCTCCTAGCAGCTTGGTCCAGTGGGGAAGACAGTGAACATAATTAAACTGTCACACAAATATGGTACAGCTAAGTACCCTGTGTGATTTGTCTCCGCTTCTTCCTTCCAGTTTACTAGGATGCCTTCACCCTTGTTCTCTACAGGGTCAAGATCCAGTGGTTACTTGGATCTTTTATTTGTTCCAATCAGCCTTGCTTCCTCTCAACTGTTTGAACACACTGTCCCTTTATGGCAGAAACATTTTCTCAATACCTCCCCAGTCTCATTCCCCTTTGCCTTTAACTCTGCTTTTTGGATTTCAGTGTAAATTCCAATTCCTAAGGAAATGCTTTACCTTGATTACGTTAGTTGTTGTTACTGGCTATTCCAGCCCTACCGATGTATATAACCCTTTTAGAAAAAGACACTGCGGCTGCCACTGTGGTGCAGTGAGTTAAGCCACTGCTTGTGAGGTTGGCATCTTATGTGGGTGCCCACTCAAGTCCCAGCTGCATCCTTTCCAATCCAGATTTCTGCTAAAGCACCTGGAAAAGCAGAAGATGGCCCAAATCCTTGGGCCTTTGCCACCCACATGGGAGATCCAGAAAAAGTAGCTGGCTCCTAGCTTTGACCTGGCCCTGCTGTGGCTGTTCTGGCCATCTGGGAAGTGAACCAGCAGTCGAGTATTTCTGTGTGTGTGTATGTGTCCCCTTCTTTCTCTGTAATTTGGACTTTCAAATAAATAAACATTTAAAAAAAAAAAATAGAAGGGACATCAATTGGGGGGAAATTTGATTACTGCCTGTCTCCTCAACCAGACCCTACACTCCAGAATGATAAGAACATTTTCATAATGTTCTCACAGTAGTGTTTCCAGACCACACCAAAAGTACTTCCATTGTCTATCCTAGAGATAGTGACTTGATCCACTCTTTCTTCTAATCTCTACTTCAGTTTGAACTTGACCTTGAAACCCTGAAACTTGGCCTTGCCTCCTTATACGTAATAGAATCCTCATCTACGGTGTCACAACTGCTCCCTTTTTTTCCACAGCAGCTTCAGACTCCTCTTTCTCCATTGTGTCTTGCTCCCAGTAGATTATCAACTCCAAGGGGACATGGCTTCTCTATTTAGTTGACTGCCTTCCTCACTGTAGTTCTCACAGTACCTAGTACATGTCAGGTACACAATAAGCATTTATTGAATGAAAGGATTAATCAAAACCTAATGTTACTGATAGTCCTTGGTGAGGTACTGGAAGTCTCCGGGGTTAGGATACAAGCCTTCTCCTGTCTTCCTGCTCCACTCTGGGGTCCCCTGTGCATATGACCTCCTGTTAAGAGGCTGTCAGGGTCGCTCTTGGATCTCATTGTATGTCTTTATAGTTTTTGCTAATGTCTAAAGCAGACTCGAGTCTGCTGTCTGTAAGTTACCTGTTATAATCTTGATAGATTATACTTAGGATAGATTATACAAGGACTATCAGTATGGGCACCAAGGACTATATCCCAACTGCCAAGGAGATCACAGGGAATTGGAGTGCCCTCGTAGGCCGAGAACTCTGAGGTCAACCATTCCCTATCAGATCTCCCACATGGGATGGAAGAAGCCCAGATCCTTCCTCACAGGATCTAATGTCATCGGAACAACAGCCAGGAGCCCTGAGCAGTCCTCAGAAATAGAAAAACAATAAACTTCCATTGGGACTCAGTAGAGGAGCTTTCTCTGGTCCTTACTTAGTTCCAACTTTGGCTCCCCACCCTCTCTTGCAATGACCATCAGGGTCGCTCCAGAGCTCCAAAAATTAGATCAGATAAACAGAGACCAATAAGGAAAGCTTAGAAAAGTCCGGAAAAAGTCAGCTTGGACTACCATATACCTTACTAGGTAGGACACAAAGATCAGTTACCCCTCACTAAGGTACTGAAGATCTCTCTGCACACGCCTCCTAAAATTGTTTTGCCTCAATCGTTAACACATGTTTTATTAGAGTTATAAGCCTGTTTGGACTATCCTAAAATCCACAAAGTTCAGTAAAAATCATGCTTGAATTCTGTAAGCTGCTAAATATGAAAATGAACATAGACACGAGACAGCTAAATAGTACCCTATAACTGGTTTAAGGTTTATAGCAGCCAGTTGTGCATATACTAAAATTGAGATGTCAGTGAAGAAGTTACAGGATGTGATTAAAAACTTGCATTTTCTGGGCCCGGCGGTGTGGCCTAGTGGCTAAAGTCCTCGCCTTGAAAGCCCCACGATCCCATATGGGCGCCAGTTCTAATCCCGGCAGCTCCACTTCCCATCCAGCTCCCTGCTTGTGGCCTGGGAAAGCAGTTGAGGACGGCCCAATGCATTGGGACACTGCACCCGCGTGGGAGACCCAGAAGAGGTTCCTGGTTCCCGGCTTCGGATCGGTGCACACCGGCCTGTTGCGGCTCACTTGGGGAGTGAATCATCGGATGGAAGATCTCTGTCTCTCCTCCTCTCTGTATATCTCACTTTGTAATAAAAACGAATAAATCTTTAAAAAAAAAAAAAAACCAAAAAACTTGCATTTTCTAACATATTGGTCACTCAATACCATGTTTCTTCCTGTTGTTGAAGTTGTGTAGTGGTTTTTCATTGGAGGGGATGATATTCTGCCAGTTCTATTTTCAGACCAAGGATGGTCTCCCAATGAAACTGCTGAATTTGTCTGGACAATAAGATGCTGGACTCTCTGCATGGTCCCTGCCTGCAATGAAGGAATCATGACTGGATATGAATTGTACTACTGTAACAATATGGAGGAATTCAATATGGGGGGAGGGCTTGGGGTGAGGTTGAGGGAATCCCAGAACCTATGAGACTGTGTCATAAAATGAAACAATAAAATAAAATTTAAAAAACTAACATTAATCAGATGCAGTTGCACCTAGTGGGAATTCAGGAAATTTAGAATAAATTGATTCCTGAATGAAGATGTACAGATGCTACAGCAACAAACACGGGGCAATTAACCTTGTTGGAGGTGTCCCAGAAGGCTGGGAATACGAAAGAGGATTTCAGTTCTATTGTGCTAATCCAACTCAGACAAATGTCATTTTTAAAAAATTATTGTCATTTTTTTCTTACAGTTGGACCAGGACATCTGGGCATGGCTGGGAAGTCTGTTAAACCCTCCACTCCCTAATACCCATCTCTCCCATCCCCCTCACTGTTCAACATACTTTCACTCAGCTGGCAATGTTTGTAGTTCTGCAGTTTCTTGGCAAGAACGGAGATTGAAAATATCCCGTAGAGAAATTACCATCAGGATTGACCAACTGGAAGCCAAAGCCTGCAGCTATTTTCCGGCATTCTTCAACTCCCAGGAGAAGCAGCCAGGAGAAAGGGGCAGAGGTTAGAGGGAGGGTTTTAGAAGTGTCATTCTTTTACTATGATGGCTGACTTGTGTGGGCAGAATTGTGTGTGGTGTAGAGCAGAGAGCCCTGTGCCTGTGGGAGGAATTTCTATGCCTCTTTCCATATTTTGGTCTTTTAATGACTACCAGTACCAAAGGAGCTAGGTGGGTTCTTCTCACACTGGTTTAGGATTCACTCCATAAATTACCTGGGAAGATGCATATGCAAATACAGGAAGAAATAGTAGTCTTGATATTCATGATGACAGCTTAGTTATCCCCAAGGGGAAGAAAAGAAGAAATAGATGTCTTAATAAAGTCTTTCCTGGCTCATCCTAGAACTCCTTTTTATTTTACAAATTTATTTTATCTTTGATGATGTTTACATGGGTGAGAAGAATCTATGCCCATGTGGACCACTACTTATGGTGGGAATGGTTGAGGTATGGAGGAAAGTGGATGACACAATTGCTTCTAAGGGGAGAGGGCCATAACTGCTCTTACTTGGTTGGGACCAGTCTAGAAATTTTGCTAATAGTAATCTGATCTCATTTCACTATAACCCTGCAGTGTCATTAGAACAGGTTGCTTTAATGCTCTCTTCTGGAAACAAAAGACCTGCACACAGAACACTTTTCCTGAGATAGAAATCCACATAGACAGACAAAAGCCACTTAATACGTGATGGTTATTTCCCCAAACCCAGTCACTTTGTTTTTAAAATAATGGTCCCTGGAAGGATTCACAACACTCAATCCACAATTTATTTGTTTAAGATTTAAAGTCATGGTTTGGCACACTGGCCTAGTGGCTAAAACCTCTCCTTGCAAATGCTGGGATCCTATCAGGGTTCTGGTTTGTGATCCTATAGGGGTTCCAGTTTGTGTGCCAGCTGCTCCACTTTCAATCCAACTCCCTGCTTTTGGCATGGGAAAGCAATCAAAGACAGCGTAAAGCCCTGGGACCCTGCACCGGCATGGGAGACCTGGAAGAAGCTCCTGGTTCCTGGCTTCAGATCAGCTCAGCTCTGGCCATTGCAGCCACCTGGGAGATGAGCCAGTGGGTGGAAGATTTTTCTCTCTGTTTCTCCTTCTCTCTGAAAATCTGCCTTTCCAATAAAAATAACTCTCCAAAAAATCACATGCAGTTTGTACTAATCCTCGTTATTAATGTTAGGATAAATGGCAACTTTCCTGAAAAGTAGTTTATGATAACCAACAGTAATTTCACTCCGTGGTTCAGGAAAGTGGGGCTCAGACATTATAAAATGTGTCAAATGAAATTCTAGCTATTACGTGACAGAATAAGGTTTTGGCTATAGAGCTGCCAGCTACAGAAGTGTGCTTGGAGTGGGTGGTTAGTCCAATGTTAAAACTCAGTTGGCAGGGGCAGGATGGGTGTTTGGTGCTGCACTTCAGACATTGTTTGGGACACTTGGATCACATATTGGAGTACCTGGGTTTGGCCCTGCCTCCCCTTCTCATCCACTTTTCCCCAGATGTGTATTCTGGGGGACATCATATGATGGCTCAAGTACTCACAGTCCTGCTATCTCTATGGGAGACTCTGAGTTTGGGACTCTGGGCTTAAAGCATGATTCAGCCCTGAATGTTCCAGGCATTTTTGGAGTAAACCAGCAGATATGGAAGAGCTCTATTTCTCTTCCTCTCCCCCTCACACAAATCTGTGTGTGTGTGGGGGGGGGGGGCGGGAGGCTTCATATAAAAAAGCAACTAATAAAATAATAAATAGTGGCCAGCATTTTAAAACAGTGGGTTAAGCCACTACTTGATACTTAGATCTCATATGACCACTGGTTTGAGTCCCAGCTTCTCCACTTCCAACATAACCCCACGCTAACATGCTTAGCAAAGCAACAGAAGATGGCCTAAGTACTTGGGTTCCCATCACCCAAGTGGGAAAGCTGAAAGGGCTCCTGGCTCCTGTTCAGCTTGGCCAACCCCTAGCTATTGTGAACATTTGGGGAGTGAGCCAGCGGACAGAAAATGTAGATCTCTCTCTCTCTCTCTCTTCTCTTTTCTCTATTCTCTCTTCTCTCTTCCCTCCTCCGTTTCCTTCTTTCTCTGTAACTTTCAAATCAATCAATCAATCAACCAATAAATCCTTAAAAATAAATACACAAAATTCCAGGTGGGATGCCTGTGTCCTCTATCAAATGCCTCAGTTTGTTCCCCGACTTCAACATTCTGTTACTAATACAGGCCTTGTGAGGTGATGTCTATGAGTCAGGTGATTGGGCCCCCACAATTGTATACCTTGCTCCAGGCTCAGATCCCAGTGCAGCCCCAACTGTTGAGGGGGTGGTCTTTGAAAGTGAACTGCTGGATGTGGGCTCTCTCTTTCTCTCTATCCATCTCTCTTGTCTCTCTGCCTTTCAAATATATAAATACAAATCTGAAAACTAAAAAGGCTATCCTTTGAGTCAAGTCACTGATCTGAGCATGGCTATTTCTTGTGATGTTTATTTTTTTTCTTTCATAAGCTATTTGGTACCACTTAGCACATTCTCTAGTATTGTAATATGTCACAATTTTCAATGGCATCACAGTGATAGCTTTACATTTTAGGTAAAATTCACAAAAAAGTTCAATATTTTAATCATTTTCAAGTGGAAATTTCTGTGGCATTTAGTCCATTTGTATGCTGTATAACCATCACCTCTCTAGTTCCAGAGTCTTTTCAGCACCCTTCCCAACAAATCCTGCACCTGTTAACCTTGCTCCTCTTTGACTAACCACTAATCTATTCTTTGTGCCTATTGTTTGTCTACACTGGATATTTCATGTGAATGAAATTATGATATATGACCTTTTGTGTTTTCTTTCTTTCACTTAGCATGTTTTCAAGGTTTTTCCATAGTTAGGCTGTATCACTAATTCATTCTGCTATGTAGATGAATAATAATCCATTGCATAGGTATGCTGCCTAACCATTTATCCACTCGAGGGCATGTGGGTAGCTTCCACCTTTTGACTATTTTGAATATTGCCACATGAATATTCATGTACAAGTTTTTGCTTGCCCACCTGCTTTCATTATTTTGGGTATATATTCCTAGGTGTGCAATTCCTGAACCACATAGTACTTCTGACTTTAACTTACTTATTGCCAAGCTGTTTTCCACAGAAGCTAAATTATCTTACAATCTCCTCAGCAATGTATACCAGTTCCATTCTCTTCATATCCTCAACATCTGTTATTTTCCATTTTTTAAAAAGATTTTATTATTATTGGAAAGCCGGATATACAAAGAGGAGGAGAGACAGAGAGGAAGATCTTCCATCCGATGATTCACTCCCCAAGTGAGCCGCAACGGGCTGGTGTACGCCGATCCGAAGCCGGGAACCAGGAACCTCTTCTGGGTCTCCCACGCGGGTGCAGGGTCCCAATGCATTGGGCCGTCCTCAACTGTCTTCCCAGGCCACAAGCAGGGAGCTGCCGGCGCCCATATGGGATCCCGGGGCTTTCAAGGCGAGGACTTTTAGCCGCTAGGCCATGCTGCCGGGCCCTGTTATTTTCCATTTTTAAGAGTATGCTCTTCCTAGTTAGTGTATCATGTATCTCAGTGAAGTTTTGATTTGCATTTCCCTAATGACTAATGATGCTAAACTTCTTTGAGTGTTTTTTTAGGATACATTTTAATTTCAGAATGATTTTAGATTCATAAAAAAATTTTTAAAATTATATAACTGGATTTTAGTAATATGATACCCATGTGAAACGTGCTGGATGGAATTCTTATGTCTGTTGACTTATTCCACATTTGGTCAAGAGGCCACATTGTAGTTTTTTTTAAAAAAATGTTTATTTATTTATTTATATTTATTTGGAAGGTGTGGAGAAAGAGAGAGATATCTTCCATCCACTGATTCACTCCACAAATGGCTACAGAGGCCAGGTCTGGTCCAAGGCAAAGGCAGGAGTCCAGAATTCCATCCGGATCTCCTGTGTGAATGGCATGGGTCCCACTACTTGCACCATCCTGTGCTGCTTTCCCGGGCATATTACCAGTGAGCCAGATCGAAAACAAAATGATCAGTATTAGAACGGGTGCTCTAATAAAGGATATAGGGGATGCTGGTATTGCAGGCAAAAGCTTAGCCCTCTGCACCATAAAGCCAACCCTCACGTTAGAGTTATTAACGGGGGTACTTTAAAAAAAAAGATGCATTCATTCATTACAAAGTCGATATACAGAGAGGAGGAGAGACAGAGAGAAAGATCTTCCATCCGATGATTTACTCCCCAAGTGACCACAACGGCCAGTGCTGCGCTAATCCAAACCCAGGAGCCAGGAACCTCCTCCAGGTCTCCCACACGAGTGCAGGATCCCAAGGCTTTGGGCTGTCTTCAGCTGCTTTCCCAGGTTACAAGCAGGGAGTTGGATGGGAAATGGAGCTGCCGGGACTAGAACTGGTCTTCATATGGGATCCCGGCGTATGTAAGGTGAGGACTTTAGCCGCTAGGCCACTGTGCCAGGCCTAAGATCTTGCAATGTTAACTACCACTGTCATTATGGTCAAGATTTTGATTGAGACAAAGACAAATTATTGTGAAGATTTAATGACATAGTAACTACAAAGATTTACAGCAGAGTATGCCATGTTGTAAACACGTCTCCCTGAAAATGTTAGTCTTCTTGGATTCGTTTTCAAATGTAAAGCCACTCTTAGCTCATGAGTCATAAAGATACAGGTTACGGGTTGGCTGTGGGCTGTAGCCCATGGCATAGTGCATCATATGCAGAAAGCCTAACTATATTTTCATGAAATGTTTATTTTAGCAGTTTGTCTTTGTGTGTATACATTTCATCTTGTGACAGCAATCAACTGTGTGGGAGATATGAACCTTGAAAGCAATCTTAGCTATCAGGAAGACCTGGGTCAGGCCGACACAGCTTGCCTTAGCAAGTGAATAGCATGGCTTTAATAGAATTAGGCTTTGGTGGTGTCAATTTAAAAACTACAGTTATACTAGAACTGGCAGTAATAACTGAAGGAAGTTGAGTCTGTCTAAAATGGGGAAAGAGAGAAAAGGCAGTGGGGGGAACCTCAGCATGCTCTCTGTCTAATGTTTGCTCCCATCACCCAGCTGTGTGTTCCCAGCGCTCTGAGTTCCAGAGGCAAGGTCGTTCAGATCAAGGTCAAACATCTGAAAAATGCAGATGAGTTTGGAAGCAGTAACATTCCCAAGTATATGCAGTTTACGTATTCACTGCAACAGAGGGCTAACTAAATACCTAACAGTGAAGTGTCTAACAACACTTTGCCTCATTCAGCAGCTCTCCACTGCCTCTGAAATCCTTGGGGTACTCAGACTCAGGAGGGCTGAATTTCTGAACCAGTCGCACCAGGAATGAGCAGGATACAATGACTCCAAATTTGGGCACAGACTCCCTGAGGGAGGTTGCTCAACACCATTCTGGGTTTGGCTGTGTCTTCTCTTACCTGGGCAACGGTCCATAACAGCGAGTTTAAAATTCTAGGAACATGCTAAATCTGGAAAGTGAATAATACTTTTTTTTCCATCCTCATTCATCAGGCTACGTGATTTGGTGGGGAATGATTTTCCTAAGATGGCACAGTTCAAGGAGCAAGGTTGTCGAGATTGCAGCCTCATCCTGAGTCATTTTCCAAAACCTAGATGAGGTTTTGCTGGCTCAGCATCATGCCAGCCAAAGCTGTGCTTCACAGAACTGTAGATCCACACTCTGGAAGACCACAACTACCTGGGAACTCGCTGGAAGCTGCCATAAAACACACCTTTGAGCACCTTTGTGGGATTATATAACTGGATTTTGTGTCTTCTTAATGTACTGTTAAAATAAATTAGAAGGGAAGAGGCGAGGAATCCTCCTAACAGTTTCACCTTTAATTTCTAAAGCCATGTTTACAAACTGTAATCCTCTCTAGCGAGGATTACAGGATCAGCCTGGGTGTTCCTGACGTTGACCTTACCAACCACTGGCCTTTTTTTTTCCTTGTCTGAGCCCCAAATTAGGATTGGAGACTTCCTCTTGGGGAAAGACAATATGTCTTTTTAGCTCTGTACCAGGACTCCACAAAATACGTATCTAATCAATATTTGTTGAAAGAATGGATGAATGAAAACAATCTGCCAGCTGTCTTGTGTCAACTTGGAATATTTAATTTTCCTCTTCAGCTTATGCGCAGAGGAAACGCAAGACTCGTTTTAGAACTTTGGAAACCGACATTCTGTAGTTTAACAAGCCATCTGTACTAAACAAGTACACTACTTGACTGCTTCCCCTATAAAACTGTTCAATGCTGCATTGTTGCCAGCTTCAGAATATCTTCAAAATATCTACAGAAATACGGGCCAATGACTGCAGTTTTGGAGGAACTCCCACAACATTTGACTTCTTGGAACTTTTTTAGGTAGCAGCTGACAAGTATGTGGAAGAATACTACCTGTTGAGGTCTCCCTGAGTTGTTCCACATTCTTGAACTCTATGTTAGGCTCCATAAGGCAGCTGAGGAGGCTCTTCATTCACTTGTCTTGATTGCCAAAGCCACTGAAAATGGGCAGAATCTGTTTCTGATCTCAACTAGTGAAACTGCCATAGTAGAGTTTTTCCAACTACATTATGTTCGTATTAGTGGGAAAATCTCTCCCCTATGATTGCTCATCCAGGACTCAGTGAATGCCCTGCAGGTCTCTCCTGGCTGGCTGGAGAAGCTCAGTCTGTGATAGAAGAGGATGAGGGTAACAGATAGTAAAAGGTAGAGTCCAGAGAGAGAAATCTGAGCCTACCACCTGAAGCCGTTCATCTGGACATGTCGAAGTCTAGTTTGAACACTGGTCTTGGCCGGTTATATGAGGTTGTAACTACACTTCCTAAAACCAATGACGTTCTTAAAGAAAAAAAATTGAGATTTATTTATTTTTATTGGAAAGGCAGATTTACAAAGAGCAGAGACAAAGAGAAATATTTGCTGATTTACTCCCTAAGTGGCCACAACAGCCAGGGCTGATCTGATCTGAAGCTATGTACCAGGAGTTGCAGGGGCCCAAGTACACAGCTTATTTTCTATTGCCTCCTAAGATGCTTTAGCAGGAAATTGGATCAGAAACAGAGAAGCCAGACCTGGCGGTCCAAGCGGTGGCTTAACATGCTGTGTCACCATGCTCATCTGAATTAAGCTATTTCACAAATTCTGCAGGAACTTACATTACTGGTATATTAACAAATATGGACATTCTAACTTTAATTTTGATGTGTATTTTCTTCCTCTTGTAATCAGTTCTGGTTTGGTGCAGTAAATTGACATATATACAGGACAAAGAAGAGGAAGAACCGTAGGCGATTAAATAGTTTTGACCACAAACATGAACGTCATCTTGGCATCTACATTGTATAAGTAACAGTATTTTTAAGGAATTCCTGGGAGATGGAAGAAAAGAGATAGAAAAAGATCCACTCTCAAGAAAATGTGATTCCCCGTTCTCAATGAAATATACACTATGGTCGGGAATATTTTCATTTACATATATACAGGATTATATGCTCATTTCAGATGTTTAAGGTTTTAAGTAATGGAACCACTTGGGAAGTTTTAGGATAGATATGATAAAATTGGGAGTTCTCGGTTCCTCAATCTAACTTCAAATCTTCTGCTTATTATTATTTATCTTATTATTTACCTTTGGAAGAACATTTGCAGAAACTTTAGTGAGCTTGAAAATTAGCCAGGAGATAAACTCTTTCTGGAGTTCCTTCTCTGGGATATTAAAATAATGGTTCAGGAGCTGGCGCAATGGCTCAATTGCCTAATCCTCTACCTGCAAGTGCTGGCATCCCACTTGATAGCACTGCTTCATGTCCCAATTGCTTCTCTTCTGATCCAGCACCCTGCTTATGTCTTGGGAGAGCAGCTGAGGATATCCCAAAAGGCTTGGAACCCTGCACCTGTGTGGGAGACCCAGAGAGAGCTCCTGGTTCCTGGCTGCAGATTGGCTCAGCTCTGGTCATTGCAGATATTTTGGCAGTGAACCAGTGACTAGAAGATCTTTCTCTCTGTCTCTCCTCTCTGTAAATCTGCCTTCGCAATAAAAATGGATATTTAAAGAAATAACAGTTTATATGTGATATCTTAAAAATGAACAGTGTATTTAGTTTTGTCCAGTTGAAAGCACTAAACTTACCTAGGTTTTTTGAAAGATTTATTTTATTTTCTTCTGGGTCTCTCACATGGGTGCAGGGACCCAAGCAATTGGTCCCTTCTCCACTTCCTCCTCAGGCCATTAAAAGGGACCTGGATCAGAAGTGGAGCCACTGGGACAATAACTGGCACCCATGTAGAATGCTGGAACCACAGGCAGAGACTTTAGCCTACTATGACACAGTGCTGGGCGGGCCCCAAAAGTTTTATTCTTATTTATTTGAAAAAGAGTGAGAATCTTCTGTCCACTGATTTACTTTCCAAACATCCACAGCAGCCACTGCTGGTCCAGGTCTAAGCCAAGAGCCAGGAACTCAGTGTGGATGGAAGTAACACAAATGCTTAAGCTATCACCCGCCGTCTCCCAGGATGTACATTACCAAGAAGCTGGACTGAAAGTAAAGGCAGAACCTGCTTGCAGTCAAAGACTTTCCTGTTTCTGAGGAATTTATATCTGCAACTCTGACATAAATAGCTTGATGGCATCCCTCTGAAATCATAAGGTAACTAATTTATATGTCCACCTCTGTCCCACAGTTAATCAACTTAGTTTCCATACTCAAATTTCAGCGTGACTAAAATATTGCCTTAGACTGCAGTTATAAATTTCTTGGGGCAGGCATTGTGGCTCAGTGGGTTAAGCCATTACTTGGCACACCTTCTTTCCATATCAGAGTGCCTGTACTGAGTCCCAGTGACTCCATGCCTCACATCCAGCTTCCTCGGAATTCACACCTGGGAGGCAGCAGGTGACAGCCCCAGTGTGTCTGTGCCTTTTCACCCTTGTAGAAGACCTGGACTGGGAACTGAGCTCCTGGCTCCACATAGGCTCAGCTCTCTGTTGTGGGCATTTAGGGAGTGATTCAGTAGATGGAAGAATGTTTTTTCTGTTTCCTTTCTTTTTCTGCCACTTAATCTTTTAAAATAGCTTTAAAACATTCCTCAGTCACAGCATTTTTTTTTTTAAGGCAGAGTTGCAAAGACACATACACAGAGAGAGATCCATTCTCGAAATAACCACAGTGACTGGAGCTGAGCTGATCTGAAACCCGGAACCAGGGGCTTCCTCCAGATCTCCCACATGGCTGTAGGGGACCTAAGGACCTGGGCCATTCTCTGTTGTCTTTCCAGGCCATAAGCAGGGAACTAGATAAGAAGTGGAGCAGGTGGGACATGAAGCAGAAACTATTTGAGATGCTGGCACCACAGGCAGAAGCCTCGCCCACTGTGCCATGAACAGGCCCCTTTTGACACAGCTTTAAAACTTAGGGAAGAAGAATGCATTTGAGAGGAGAGGCAGTATGCATTTTATACTTGTGGTTTGTTTGTATTCTACCAAACAGAACTAGCTGTATGAAAACAGGACCTTAACATGTTGAGTGTTTTTTGTGCTGCAGTTTACTTAGTTTCCCTATCAGCTCTGTTTCTTGCATTCACTGTTGAAATGCTTATGTGATAACAGTATAAGGATGTTTGGCACATCACCTGTACCACAGCCCACAGATTCTAAACATTGTAAAAATGTTTGCAAATTAATTCTCTTTACATTCCTGTAAATTATTCCATCTTTAGAGCTTGCAGATGGGGAATAGCAAACCAAATTCCAGAGTGGAACACTATTCCCACCCACTGAAAGGAAGAGACAGAGAGGAGGGCGACTAAACGACTATGCACACACTATTGGAAAGATTAGAGAGACAACATCACTGTTAGGCAAACATGCTAAATGGACAGATGCTACAATCTTGTGGTGTGGTGGTTCTTAGCCCAGGTTATGGCTTGTGCTATAGGTCCACAAGTCTCTTCATTTCCCTCACTCCACTTTCCTCAGTGGTAAAATCAAGGTGATTCCAGATCATTCCTGCCTCACACAGCAGTTGTGATGAACACAAAAAGTAGCACAGAGGTCTGGCATGCCTTTTAGGCCTGGGTTGAGTCCTAGCTACTCCACTTGTCATGCAGAGCCCTGCTTGTGGAGTAGGAAAGCAGCGGAGGATGGCCCAGATCTTGAACCCCTGCACCCCAATGGGAGACTCAGAAGAAGCTACTGACTCCCAGGTTCAAATCAGCCCAGTTCTGGCCCTTGGGACCATTTGGGGAGTAAACACGGGGATGAAATATCCCCACACCTTCACTATCACTCTGTAACTCTGACTTTAAAACAAAAAAACAAATTTTCTTTAAGAAGCCCACGATGTAACTGTCCTGGTATGTACACATAACCTTGGAGTTAGGCATTCTGCACCATTTCTTCCATTAGAATGTATTGTCAAATTCCAATTTTTGCCAAAAACAAAACAAGGTATCAAAAACCACCTTTAGGTATTGGTATCATGGTACAGTGAATTAGCTACTGTTGGCAATGGTTATATCACATAAGTGCTGGTTCAAGTCCCTGCTGCTCAGCTTCTGATCCAGTTGCCTGCCAATGTGCCTGGGAAGCCAGTAGAGGATGGGTCAAGTACCTGCACCCCTACACCCACATGGGAGGCCTGAATGGACTCCTGAACTTTTAACTTTATCCTGTTCCATCTGCTACCATTGTTGCCATTAAGGGGATAAGTCAGTGAATGGAAAATCTCTCCTTCTCCACCCTCAGTAACTTCACATGTCAAATAAATAAATTCTTTGTGTTTATTTGAAACACAGAGAGATACACATATACAAAAACAGACACAAGGATCTCCCATCCATTAGCCCATTCCTCATGCCTGTAACACTAGAGCTGGGCTAGGCTGAAACCACGAGGCAGGAAATCCATTTGAGCTCCCAAGTGGGTGACAGGGACCCAAGCATTTGAGTCATCAATGTGCACCAGGCGGCAGTTGGATTAGAAGTACAGTAGTTGGACATGAGCCATGCTCTCCAATATATGAAGGCAGGTGTCCCAACAGCAACTTCACCTGCTGTGTCATGACGCCTACCCTGTACAGCCCAATTCATAGCATGAACAACAGAATACTAAGATTTGGCTTTACAACTACTCAGGGGGGAAAAAATCTGCTTAAAATAAATCAACGCTAAGTTCCCCAAGGAAAAAAATCTATAAATTTGTTGGTTTGGGACACCAACCGTAAATTGAGTTTGGGTTCAGGGTCACTTCTCACACAGTATTACATTTTATTCATTTCTGCATCCATCCAAACACTAAATATGATTCATAAGCCATGCAAGGCACGGTTTTTAGTAGTGAGTAGTCAAAGGCTGGACAGGAGAGAGCTGATTTCTGTCTGGGGTTGCTTCCAGTCTGGGGCACAGGAACTAGAAAAGGTGAAGCTGAGTCGGCGATAGGGTCAAAGGGAACATTCCGAAGTCGGTGCCTGGAAACTGGCCGACTTGGCTGCTTTGAAGGTTCAAATCGTTTCTTTTACGGCCCTAGATAGTAATGTGTCACTCCCTTCCTCTCCATCCTGTCCTCAAGTACTTCTCTTGGGGTTGCTCTACATCCAACCCCTGATGTGTGCTACATTTTTAGTCCTTTCCCTTCTCAGCTCTGAGGTGATAACTGGAACCTTGAAAAAGGAAAATGTTGCTTTTGTGGCTGAAACCACAGACCCCTGATGTCACCTCATCCCTTGGGTTCAGCTATGTGGGAATGAAAGTGGAGTGGGAAGGCAGGGACCACCAGTTTTAGTGAAGCAGGGGCATTCTTGGCAAACAGAATGCTAGGACATGGAAAAGCAAAGCAAGACAGCACACATGGTCAAGGTTACTGTTGATTTATGGGGCATCTGTGAATCCTCGCTAACAGGGCCTACATTTTCTTGGACAGATTTACTTGACAAACCTGTGAGCTCTTACTAAGTCCCACATGGCATCTAGGCACTGGGACTGCATCAGCGAACTCAACTGCTAAGGCAACCTGCCTTTCTTTGAACTTCACCATACAGAAATCTGGATTGCAAGCTTACCCTTTAGCAGACATGAAAAGTATTTAGGGAGTGGGTATTTGGCTAAGCATTTAAGACAGTGATTGGGACAACCACATTATACATAGAAGCTCTGCCCCAAATTCCAGCAGCCTGCTTATATGCACCCCGCAAAGCAGACATCATGGCCGGAGTACTGGAGTCCATGTCAGCCATGTGAGAGATCTTGGTTAAGTTATTAGCCTGGTCCAGTCTAGGATGCCATGAGCATTTGGGGAGTGAACCCGCAAATGGAAGCTTTCCCTTACTCTCTCAAAGTATAAACCAAACATTAAAAATTTCAAAAAAGGGCCCGGCGGCGTCGCCTAGCGGCTAAAGTCCTTGCCTTGAATACGCCAGGATCTGATATGGGTGCCAGTTCTAATCCTGGCTGCTCCACTTCCCATCCAGCTCCCTGCATGTGGCCTGGGAAAGCAGTTGAGGACTGCCCAAAGCCTTGGGACCCCGCACCTGCACGGGAGACCTGGAGGAGGTTCCTGGTTCTTGGCTTCGGATCGATCATCGGATGAAAGATCTTCCTCTCTGCCCCTCCTCCTCTATATATATCAGACTTTGTAATAAAAATAAATAACTCTTTGAAAAAAATTTTCAAAAAAAAGGAAAAACAACCAAAAGGCTATGTCTATGAATTTCATCGTTGTGTCTCAGCACAATGTAATCAAAACCTCCAAAATCTGGGTGGTTCCAGCTGTTCCATTTCTCATCCAGCTCCTTGCTTGTGGCCGGGGAAAGCAGTTGAGGATAGCCCAAAGCCTTGGGACCCCGCACCTGCATGGGGCCCTGGAAGAAGCTCCTGGTTCCTGGCTTTGGATTGGCTCAGCTCCGGCCATTGCTGATCTTTCTCTATGTCTCTCCTTCTCTCTGTAAATCTGATCTGCCTTTCCAATAAAAATAAAGAAATCTTTTGAAAAAATATCTGTGTAGTAGAACTCAGACCTGCAACTCAGAGTGGCTGGATTTGGCTTTGGGCCTGAGAAACTGTGTGTTGAAGTGCCTGCTGACTTTGTCACTGTCAGGGTTGAGATAGATTTCTTTCCAAAAAAAAGAAAAAGGCTGGAGATACAGTTTTCTCACCAAGAAGAGTCGTGGAAAATGCCAGCCAGTGGGACTTTGAGATCTAGATGTCCCAAGAGAGAAGCATTCTCACTTAAAAAATAAAATTATTAGAAGGGAAGTTCTGAGCAACGGGTGGGTATCTGAATCCCACAGCCACAGCCACATGCTGTGCCAGGCCAGGCTTCCTACTGGGGATCCTGGCTCCCCAACCACCCCTGCTGGGCGTGGAGAGGGTCCTGGGTTTGTCCAAGGCCAAGGTCCAAGAATTTCCTCCCTCCACAGCAACCATCTAGGGACAGAACTCAGATGGCTCTGGGAATGCTCAGGACCATGGCTCTGCCCACCACCACCTGTTGATGGGTAGAGTCCAAGAAAATCTAAGCAGCAGGAGGGCGTTTGGGTGCCCCAGCCATGTGGCTGTGGCTGGGAGAAACTGGACCATGCAAGGCTTCCTGCTGGTGATCATAGAACCCCATCCACTGCTGTTAGGCAGATGGGAGGATCCTTGGCTTGTGGGCAGCAACAGCATCAACATGCATTGGACTTTGCCTGCTGGCTACCCGGTGGCAAGCTCTGAAGTCCATGGCTAAGTTCACTATAAGTGTAGGTGAGGAATGAATTCTGAGGGACACCCAACAACAGGTTCACGGTACTTGCACGTAAGCGAGGGGACTGAGATCTGGTGGCTTGAAGGGGAGAGACCTGAAGATCTTTATGGGTCATACTGATGCACCAGTGCACATGGAAGTCCTGGGTTTGGCTTATTCACATGGAACATGGCTGGCCACCACATGCCAGGGCACATGCAAGCTATGGCTGAGAACCTGTCTGGCAGGGTTAGATCCCAGTACCTGACAGTGTGTGTCAGATCAGGTGATGGGTAACATTAGATTGGGCCATGACATCAGCTCAGGGGGTGGAATCTGTGGGGGATATGTGGGACCAACCCTATGGAACTACAAGTCCCTCTGGTTAGCTTGAGAGTTGGGATGGTAAAAGGCTGAGCTAGCTGTGACCATGGAACTCACCAATGCTCACTGGTACTGGAGCTGGGAATAAGTGGGGCAGGTCCAGGCTGTAGCACCTGCATGAACACCCTCAAACAGGGTGTAGGGTAGGTTAAGCCGCACCAGCTTACATGAAGGCTGGAAAGGATGGGGTAGGTCATGCCGGATAAGTGCCACGCACCTGCTGGCATGTGTGAGGTCTGGGTCTGGAAGTGGCCTTAGTGGGGGAACCTGGGAAACTCTCCTAGTGGGTCATAGCTTCCGCTGGTGAGCACATGGTCTAGACCTGGGTGTTGGGCAGGCTGGGCAGGGTAGCTCCATCTGTTGGCAAGGATGTGAGGTAGTTTTGTAAAGAGGCAGAATGGGTGGGGCCAACCAAACCATAGCCCACTGGCAAGTGCAGAAACCAGGATGGAGTGCAGGTCATGCTGGGCTAGGCTGCTATGCCTACTGGTTTGCATGAGTCAGGGATGAGAACAGACTGAGCAGGGCAAGGTTCCAGCACCTGCCAGTGAGAGTTGGGACTTGGGGCCAGCTGGGCCAGGCCAGGCTACAGGAGCTAAAGGCAAAGGCTAAGACAGGGGAGGGACTGTGCCAACCTAGGTCAGAGCAACCACTGGCACACATGAGATCTGTGCCTGGGATCAGGCCTGGTGAGCGCGGGGCCTGGAGTGGAAGCTGCACTCTTGTCTGGACATGGCTGCAGTCTTGGCATGGGTATGGACTGGGTCTGGGGTGTGTCTGATTAGGCTAGACTCCAGTACCCACTGGTGATCGTGAGAACCAGGGTGGGTGTAGGATGGGTTGGCCAGGTCTCTGCCCCTGTTAACCCATGCATGAGCTGTGTCTGGGTGTGGACTAGGCTTGGCTAGGTTTTAGTACCCAACAGTAAGAACCAGAACAGGGGGTCCGGGGCAGTAGCCTAGCAGCTAAAGTCCTCGCCTTGAATACACCAGGTTCTGATATGTGTGCCAGTTCTAATCCTGGAAGTCCTGCTTCCCATCTAGCTCCCTGCTTGTGGCCTGGGAAAACAGTTGAGGATGGCCCAAAGCCTTGGGACCCTGCACCCACGTGGGAGACCTGTAAGAGGCTCTGGGCTCCTGGCTTCAGATTGGTGCAGCACTGGCCATTTCAATCGCTTGGGGAGTGAATCAACGGATGGAAGATTTTCCTTTCTTTCACTCCTCCTCTCTGTATATCTGAATTTGCAATAAAAATAAACAAATCAAGGCTCGACACGGTGGCCTAGTGGCTTAAGTCCTTGCCTTGAATGTGCCAGGATCCCATATGGTTGCCGGTTCTAATCCTGGCGACCACGCTTCCCATCCAGCTCCCTGCTTGTGGCCTGGGAAAGCAGTTGAGGACGGCCCAAAACCTTGGACCCTGTACTTGGTGGGAGAACTGGAGGAGGTTCCTGGCTCCTGGCTTTGGATCCGCACAGTACCGGCCATTGCACTCACTTGGGGAGTGAATCATCGGATGGAAGATCTTTCTCTCTGTCTCTCCTTCTCTCTGTATATGTGACTTTGCAATAAAAATAAATAAATCTTTAAAATAAATAAACAAATCTTACAAAAAAAAAAAAAAAAAAAAAAAGAACTGGAATGGATGAGGGCCAGTCAGGAAAGGCTACTGTTCCTGCTAGGGCAAAATGTGGACTAAATAGGGCTGGCCCATGGACCCACCAGTATGCATGAGATTTGGCATTGGGAGAGGTTCTGACAGAGTAGCTTGGGCAATTCATCTGTGGAGACACAGTCCTTACAGGTGAGAGCAAGAACCAAGAAAGGGAGCAGCCCAAATCAGGCCAGGTTATGGTAGCTACAGGCTTACCTTTGGCTCAGGTCTGGGGTAAGCCAGACTGAACCAGTCCATATCACCCAGTGGCAGAATAGTGTGTGGGTCATGCCAGGTTGGGCTGCAATACCAGCCAGTTCATATTAGGGCCAGGACTGGGGGCTGGTTGGGCTGGGCTAGGCTGTAGTCCCCACCAGTGTGAGCTGGAATTGGGGACGGGCTGGGTCAGGCTATAGCACCCACTGGCAAATGCCGAGGTGAGGCAGGCCATGCCAGATTGGGCCGCAGTGCCCAACGAGCATATGTGAGACCAGGGAAGAGTGGGCAAATCTGGTAGGGGGCTGCAGGGAGAGTCCCTACTGGGTCACTATTCTTATTGGTGAGTGTGAGAGCTGGGATTCAGGCAGACCAGGCCAGGCAGGACTACACCTGTTGGCCTGCATGTAAGCTGGACCGGAGACAAGGCAGGCTGAGTGAACTGTACCTACTGGTACGTGCATAAGCCAGAGTGAATGAGGGTTGGTTGGGCTTTGTTGCAGCATCAGCTAGCAGATGCTGGCATGGGGGTGGGGGGGTTGGGGGCTGGAGAGGGTAACTCTGTCAAGCTAAACTGCAGTCCACCTGGAGAGTGCATGATTTGGAAGTGGGAGTGGGCCCAGTAGGGAAACCGAGACTCTAAACTGGACTGTGTCAGCCAGTGGATTCTAGAGAGATTTCATCGTGCTTGGAGTGGCAAGATTGGCAGCAATACAGAAATGCTGAACTATCAAAACCACTTGAGCAGTACCCTCGATCATGCCCCACATTGGGGTCCCTGGGGTGGTTGCAAGGCAGGTGTGGCTTCTCCCTTTATATACCCCAGATACAGGAAGGAAAAAAAGACAGTGTGAAAACAATGGTCACACCCATTTTCCTCTAGTCTTAGACCCTTCGCACCCTAATCAAATATGTAAAAATTATCAAAAATAAAATTTATACAATTAAAAAAATATTGGATAGAGATAGAGGGAGAGAGAAGCTCCCATGTGTTGGTTTACTCGGGCTTGGGAAGCCAGGAGGTGGGTGCAGAGAACCAAGTGCTGCAGCCACTGGCTGAAGCCCCCTTGGGTGTACCTTAGCAGGGAGCCGGAATCGGAAGTGGAGGTGGAACCGCGACTCCATCCCAGGCATTCTGATAGACACACAAGCCAGGTCTCAAAGCGTTGTACCCACCACCCATCTCCTCATTTTTATTCGATTAAAATTAGACTGTGCTTTAAAAGCACACCATTATTCATTTTCATACCCTTTTAAACTCTATAATGTAAGGGATTAGTTATTGTCACTTCCTCATCTAAGCCTTCAGAAAATTTCCTAGTTTGGAATACCCCTGCTCATAAATACTGCTAGGTTTTTTGAATTATTATTATTATTATTATTATTATTATTATTATTCTAGGCCATTTCACTCTGCAAGCGCTTTCCCTGGAATACACCCAAGGCGGCGCGTGTGGTAACGTCAGACCGACCCCTTTAACCCGACAGAAACGGAGATCGGGAGAGCCAGAGAGTGGCACCTGTTAAACATCCCACGAAGGGTGCACCAGGGGTATGCGAAGTTCCTGAACAGCACTGGCTTCAAGTCACCTCTTTTCTTGGAATCTCTCCTGTTCCCGATGATGAACAAACAACTTGCAAATCAGCGAGGAGTGAAATAAACTGCGGGGGAGACCATTTGCAGGCCGGCCTGGGGTTTGTTTTGGGGGAGTTCAGCTTCCCACCTCGGGCCAAGGCTCCCTAGGACTTGACGCCCGGCACCCAGCGCGGGGCAGCATCAACGGGGGTGGGGGCCGAGCACTCGATCCCGGCGCGCCTGGGACCCCCCTCCCAGCCCCGTCGGCGTCCCCGGAGCTGCTCGGCGGGTTTCCAGACTGCACTGGAACTGCAGTCCTGGGCCGAGGACCAGTTGCCGCAGTGCCTGCGGGAAAGACGGTTAAAGAAGCCGGGTCGGTCCCTTTTTAAGTTAGAGACCTTACGCGACTCTCGGCTTCTCTGCCCTCGTCTATAGGTTTTTCCCTGCGTCCCCGAAGTTCAACGCCGCGGGTGGCTGTCGGAGGCGGGACACGTGCGACACGCAAAGGGATTGCGTTGAGTGTCGGTGTGCGGAGGACCCCAATGCCCTGCTCCCCAGGGACACAAGGACACCGGTGTCCCCCACGGGCGCAGGGGCAGGCGGGCAGCAGACGAGCAGCCTGTGGCTCGATCCCGGAGGGTTTGAAGGGTGGAGGGGAGAGGAGGCGAGGTGGGCGCAGACAGGCCAGCTGGGTGACCGACAGCGTGGCCAGCCACTGGCCGAGGGCGGCTGAGGGCGTGCGCGCGAGCACCAGGGGCAAGCGTGTGAGCCTCCCCAACCCCCACCTGTTTGCCACGGCTTTGAAATGCCCAAGGCCAGACTGCCCAAGTTTCCAAAGTTGCCAACTGAGGCAAGTAAAACACGGGCGCGACTTCTCAACCCCAGAAGGACGTGTACGGTCGAGAGCATCGCAAGACAACATTGAGGCAGGAGAGAGGGTGTGCACAGATGGAGGACGGGACCACGGGGGAAGGAGGGCGCTTCTGGTGGGAGGGGGAGATGGTCGGCTTTAGGACCCGGCGGGCAGCATTCGGAATCTCTGCCTCCGGGGAGGAGGGGTGGGGCGTCCGGGCCGGCTGGCGGCCGCGGGGCGCATGCGCGCGCGTCTCCTCAGGCCGGCCGCTGCGCTCGGCGGCGCGGAATAGAATGAACTCTAACAAAACAAGCCGAGCCTTTGTATCTACTTAAAGGGGCCGCGGGCACTTCTCTCCGGTCTTCTCCACCCCCGCCCCGGCACCGCGTCTCCCGGGCTCCCGGCAACTGACTGGAAGGGCTTCCTTCGCCTTCTGGAACAGCCCGTGCGTCCGCGAGGAGGAGAGGCGAGCCGGGCGAGAGACAGAGACGAGACGGCACATTTCTAAAAGACAAGAAAAGGCAGGAAGGAGAAAGAGAGAGAAGCCAAGCGGCGCTGAGTGGACTCTGACCCGGGAGAGCCCGGGCCGGCGCCCGATCGTGCCCGGAGAGTCACCGGCATGCAAACAAAGCTGGCGGGCGCGCGTGCGGGGCTCGCGGGGAAGCCCGGAAAGTTTGTTGGGTGATGGCTGGAGTGCGCGAGTGCGTGCAGGGGAAGCGAGCCTGCCAAGTTTCCCGCTCGCCTTTCGCTCCCTGAGGCGAGGATGTGCCTCCCGTGAGCCCCGCAAGACGCCTCGGGACGGGGGGCTTGTGCTGCGGGGGGCACCTGTCTCCGGGTTTCCTCTCGTCCTTTATTTACTGATTTTGGGGGTTGGTTGGGGAGAGGGGGAGGAGAGGTGTAAGAAGTCATCATGTCGAAAGTGATCCAGAAGAAGAACCACTGGACTAGCAGGGTTCACGAGTGCACCGTGAGGCGCGGACCCCAGGGCGAGTTGGGGGTGACGGTGCTGGGGGGCGCCGAGCACGGCGAGTTTCCGTACGTGGGAGCGGTGGCCCCGGCGGCAGTGGTGACTGAGGCGGCGGGGCTGCCGGGCAGCGGCGGCGGCGAGGGCCCGAGGCTGGGCGAAGGGGAGCTGCTTCTGGAGGTTCAGGGGGTCCGGGTGTCCGGCTTACCTCGCTATGACGTGCTCGGAGTCCTCGACAGCTGCAAGGAGGCCGTCACCTTCAAAGCCGTCAGACAAGGTAAGCCCCCTGCCCGCCGCGCTTTCCCGCCTTCCCCTTCCGAGCGCCGCCCAGGGGGAGAGATGGGGCCGCACGCCCTGGGAGGGGGCGAGGCGCGGAAAAGTTGTGGCGTCTTGTTCTTGCTCACCTGCGTTGCTCCGGGCGGCGGGGAGGCTTCATCCAGTCTCTCCCCCCACCTCCCCAGGTGCAGCGCAGCCCGCGGGAAACTGGCTGGGTAGGTAGGTTAGGGGAGGTCGAGGCAGGGCCGAAGGTGGGCGCACCCCGGGCTGCTGCGAGCTGTGAGGCGAAGCACGCGGTTGTTGCCACCCAGTGTTTGCCTACTGACCTAGGGAGCCCTGTTGCCGGCGTCCGGCTGTGGAGGGGTGGCTGTGAGCCACTGGGGATGACCCCAAGCCGGCCACTTAGAGGCTGCGCTCACCACCCGCCCCCGAGCTGGGCGATGCTTGTGTTTGTATGGTGTGGCAAGACCATGGGCTTGGGGTGCTGCTGTCAGCCCCACCACTTCTGATGGCCAGAGGGTTGGCTACTGTTCCTTGTTAGCTTACTCCCGGTGCTCGGCTCTGGGTGGAACGCTTAAACTTGCAGTATGTCCTTCGGATTCATAATTCTCAGTGGTTCTTATAAAACTCGTATTACAGATAAGGAAACCCCGGACTGATAACTCACTAAGCGGCTTGTCCAAGATGACGCAGGGACCAAAAGGGAGGGTTGGAGGCCTCACCTGCAGAACTGAAGGAGGAGGGCAAGAGCCTGGCTGACGGGAGGGACAGATTGGTGAGGGAGATGCAGGAAGCAAAGTCAGTCCCTCCCGCCCCTGGCTGTGTGCAGAGGAGCGCTACCGCTGTAGCTGGGCCCCTGGGTGGTTCCTGTGGGTGCCCAACACGGGTGACTGGAGGCCTTACAGGGATCCCAGGAGCCACCGAGTGCAGCGACGCAGAGCCTCCTGGGGAAAGCACCCGAGGAGGTGGCGGACTGGAACGTGGTGAAAAGTTCCCATATGTTTCCACAAGGGCAGGCAGCAGCTGGGGGAATGTGTCACAGGAAAGGAGGGCTGGGCTGGGCCCCTCTTGGAAACAGGCTCCTTCCAGATGACATGGGGGGCGGGGGCAGGGGAGACAGCTTGTCCTGGAGGTAGCTGTGAGAGCTGAGAGGCTGTCTGTCACTCAGCCAGGAAAACTTTGTCCTCTACTGAGCACTTCCTCCAAGAAGTCCTCCAGCTTCCTCCAAGGTGAACAGATTCTGCCTCCTGTGAATTCCTTTAATGTGTTTTCTTTCTTTCTTTCTTTCTTTCTTTCTTTCTTTCTTTCTTTCTTTCTTTCTTTCTTTCTTTCTTTCTTTCTTTCTTTCTTTCTTCCTTTCTTTCTTCCTCTCTCTCTCTTTTTCTTAAACTGACTCTAAGCTGTGAGCTAGTATTTATTTCTAACTATCAGTACCAGGAGGGAGAGACTGTACCACATTCGCTGCCTATCTCCCCAGGCTTGGAAACCGAACACCTTGCCTCATCTGGAAGCTGACTGCGGTATCTGTGCTATGCAAACCTACATGAGCCAACTTTGAAAAAGTTAAAGGGGGAAAGAGAGAGAGAGAGAGATTTTCCATCCACTAGGTCGATCCCCAAATAACTGTGACTGCCAGGGCTGGACTAGGCCAGTCAAGATCTGGGACCCACAGCAGGGTCCCAGGTCCTTGGCCTATCCTCTACCGCTTTTCCAAGTGTATCAGCAAGAAGCTGAATCAGAAGTGAAGCAGTGGGAATTTCAGCTGGCAGCTGTGGGCAACTTGCTCCACCAGGACGTTCCACCCAAGACTGTTCGATGTGCTCAGGAATGTTTATAACAGGCCTGAGTGTGTGTGTGAGAGAATCTACTTAGAAGGCCATAGAGAGGGCCTGGCACGATAGCGTAGCAGCTAAAGTCCTTGCCTTGAATGCACCAGGATCCCATATGGGTGGCGGTTCTAATCCCAGCGGCCCTCCTGTTTCCCATCCTGCTTCCCATCCTGCTTGTGGTCTGAGAAAGCAGTCAAGGATGGCCCAAAGCCTTGGAACCCTCCCATTTGGAAGACCCGGAATAGCTCCTGAGTTCGGATCGACACGGCTCCAGCCATTGCGGCCGCTTGAGGAGTGAACCATCAGATGGAAGATCTTCCTCTCTGTCCCTCTTTTCTCTGTATATCTGCCTTTCCAATAAAAAATAAATAAATCTTAAAAAAAAAAAAAAAAGAAGGCCATAGAGAAAAGATGGTGCTTGGGAAGGTTGAGTGGCTGCAGTCTGCTGCCATGTGAGAGCTATTGGCGTGTGATCATTACCCAGACATGGTCAACCCTTCTGACCCCCTGATTATCAATAAAGGTGCCTTTGACCATTCCCCCAAGCTTTTTTTCTTCTGTTTTTTTCCTGGAGATTTGGTTGAAGTAGCAGGGTAGAATGGCTCTGGCTGTCTCTTCCGTGTCTTGGTCATCTCTAAGGTAGGCTCTTATTTGATGTGTGGAAAAGTGTTAGCCGTGTGTTGCATGCTTCCTGAGTTAGCCTGTCTCAGTGACACAGGGCACTGTGGGGATGCTGTCTATGTGGAAAGTTTGTGTGAGAAAATATTCTGCTGTTTTGGTTTTCTTGCTCTGGAGAGATGCATGGACCAAAATAATTCAGAATAGCAAATGGTATTGTACGAAACAGGATTGCACTGTGAAGGAATCAAACTAAATGGATCTGTTGGATTGAGATGGTTTATTCTTTTTAAATTTTTATTTATTGAATATTTATTTATTTATTTTTAATTGGAAAGGAAGATTTACAGAGAGAAGGAGAGACAAAGATCTTCCATCCACTAATTCATTTCCCAAATGGCTGGAGTGGCCAGAGCTAAGCTGAGCTGATCTAAAGCCAGGAGATTCTTCAGGGTCTCCCACCTAGGTGCAGGGTCCCAAGGCTTTGGGCCATCCTTGACGGCTTTCCCATGCCCCAAGCAGGGAGCTGGATGAGAAGTGGAGCAGCTGAAACATGAACAGGCACCCATATTGGATCCTGGGGTTGCAAGGCAAGGCTTTAGCCATTAGTTCATTGTGATGGGCCCATTTTATTTTGTTTCTAAAAAGTTGTGTTTATTTGAAAGGGAAAGTGACAGAGGGAAGGTGGGAAGGAGGGAGGCAGAGAGAGAAAGAGAGAGAGAACTTCTATATATTGAGAGAGAAAGAGAACTTCTATATATTGAGAGAGAAAGAGAACTTCTATATATTGAGAGAGAGAGAGAGAGAGAGAGAGAGAGAGAGAGAGAGAGAGAGAGAAAGAACTTCTATATATTGGGTTATTCCCCATGTTCTTGCATTAGACAAGGTTGGACCAGGCCAAAACCTAGAACCAGGAGCTCCATTCATAATCTCCCAGTTGGGTCACGGGAGACCAAATGCTTGGGCCATCTTATGGCATCTTCCAGGCCTGTTAGCAGGAAGCTGGACAGGAAGTGTGAAGTAGCCAGCACTTGAACCAGGTACTCCTATATGGGAATGCCTACAGTGCAAGTATATCTTAACGCACTGTGCCATAGCACTTACTACCCAAGTTGGTTCATTTTCAATATGTATACCCCCAAGGACACATATTGCATAATGATATTTTGGTCAGTATTGGAGCTCATAGATAATGATATTCCTGTAAGGTTTTGTTACTCACAGCTGTTGTAGCTGTCTTCATTTATGCAGCTGCATGCTGGTGTTTCTGCAATGACAACATTGCTTAGTGATGCATATTCCAAAACTTCTCTCTGTTATTGAGTGACACACAACTGTGTGTATATATAAATACACTAGTATATTAAGATTTGTTTACCTATAGTACAATGCACAGATTTTTTTTCTTTGAAGATTTATTTATTTATTTGAAAGGCAAAGGAGCATGAGAGAGATCTTCTATCCACTGGTTCACTTCCTAAAAGGCTGCAACAGTCCTTGCTGGGTTGAGCTGAAGTCAGGAGCCAGGAACTCCAAGCAAGTGGCTGGAACTCAGTTATTGGAGTCATCACCTGCAGCTTCCCAGTCACATTACCAGAGCACTGACTCAGAAGTGGACCTGATGGACTCCAGCATGCACTCCATTATAGGCTGCGGGTATCCCAAGATGTGGCTTAGCCTGCTGTACCACATTCCCTGCCCTAAATGCGCAGGTGCCAAGCAGCTGGTTGTTGACAGTGCAGATTTTTGTGTTATCACCCCTTAAAGTCATGATGTCAAACATTTCTTTTACTCCAGAAATTTCCTTCCTGTCCTTCCCAGTGAATTCTTTCCTATCCATTCCAGAGGTAAAGCCTGTGTAATTTCTTTTCTGTAAACAAGTTTGATCTGTTTTTGGCCCTTATAAAAATGAAGTAATGTGATATGAAAACTTGTGTGTCTAACATTATTTTGAGTTATCAGGATCTTTGGGAGATTCTAGGTTGTGTATATTGTTGATTTGGTTCTACTGTGTTGTTGAGTGGTATTAGATTGTCTACAAATACCGCTTTGTAGCTTTGCTTGGGTTGACATTGGGATTGTTTACCATTTTGACTTATGAATAAAGCTGCTATGCATGTGTACTTGCTCAATATATTTTTTTAAATAAAAAGATTTATTTTTATTGGAAAGGCAAATTTACATAGAGAAAGAGAGACAGAAGGAGATCTTCCATCTGCTGGTTCACTCCCCCAGTGGCCACATTGGGCAGGGCTTTGAGCCAATCTGAAGCCAGGAGCCAGAAGCCTCTCCCAGTCTCCCTTGTGGGTGCAGGGTCTCAAGGCTTTGGGCTGTCCTCCACTGCTCTTGCTTGACATCTTGCCAGTCTTTCTTATCTGTCTTGACGCTTCGCTAGTCTAGTGTTTTGGGAAAAGCTCATTAAGGAATTAGAAGATGTAGTTGGTATTAGTTAAGCGTGTATCTTAGGATTTGCCAGAGTCTCTGCTAACCTACCGCCTATGGGCATTCTCTTCTTGACTTCCTAACTGGACTCAGTTGTGGGAAACTGAGGTTCCAAGGGTTTGAGTAATTCTTCTAAAGCATGTACCTCATGTGGCAATAGGAGAGCTGGTACCCAGCTGTGTCTGATTCCTGGGATATTGGATGCTGTCCTGGAGTCCCCCTCCTCAGTAGCTTGAGCATGACATGGGAGCTGGTTAGAGATGCCCATTGCCTGGCCTCACTCCAGCTCTGCTGACACGGACTCATGGGTGGGTGGTACCTTGGAGGTGTTTCAACAAGCTCTCACTGACTCTGATGCTTGCTCAGTGTTGAGAACTGCTGCCCTAGGGTACAGGCTGAAATTGAGGCCATGACATCAAATGAAACAAATGACCTGGGTGCCGTAACAGGCTCTGCCAGCTCATGCTGTCATCTCCAGCAAGTCTGCCTTTGTGGCCTTACTGTCTTTACTCCAGACATAGTGGGAGTGCCTCTTAGTTTTCTGCAAGTGTGAAAAGCTGTGCTTCCCTGAATAACCCAGTCTGAAGAGGTTTAAAATGGTGTGACTGTGGTTTCCCAAATCAGTTGATTGTAGACTGTGCGTCTATATTTTTGTAGGTGAATTTTATGGTTTTGTAAATGACACAGGAAACAGAACTGTTCCTCTTCCTTTTTTTTAATGGCAGAACGGGGAAAATAAATAGATGCAATTTAAAAGCCAAAATGCCACCACCAGCCGCTTCCTTTACCACAGCCAAGACATTGTGGCCACATGCAATTAAAGATCTTTATTTGTTCCATTTTTTGTTTTGTTTTGAAACTGTGTGTATTTTGACCACTTTGCCTATGGAACAGTAACTCTGTAAAGTGACTATGTCCTCAGTGTAGACTGCAGTGTGTTGTCTTTCTTGGATCCCCTGGATGCTCACAACACTGACTCTCTTCCTGCCTGTGTGTTCGGAGGGACTCTGTTCAGACTTTTCATTGATCTCCTGAAGGACCACTGCCAGGTGTGCTGTGAAATGCGTAACAGCTGGCTCCCCTGGCTGGGAGACCAGGTGGTAGAGCTGGAGGCGGCTGGCTCTGCAGATTTGCTTTGAGCTGGTCCCAACATACTCCTGAACCCTGTATCAGGGAGTTCTCTGAAGCTTTGCCAACACCCTACCTACTTGTTTATTAATTTATTTTAAAAGATTTTATTTATTTATTTGAGAGACAGAGTGATGGGAGTGCGTGTGTAGGGGAGAGGGATAGGTAGATAGATGGACAGATTGATAGATGTTCATTTTCTATCCACTGGTTTATTCTCAAATGCTCTCAACAACCAGGGCTGGGCGAGGTCGAAGCCAGGAGCCAGGAAATTGTTTCAGTACCTTGATGTGTGTAGCAGGAAACTAAGCACTTGGTTCGTAATCTGCTACTTCCCAGGCACGTTGGAACGAAGCTAGATTGGAGACAGGAGTAGCAGGGGCTTGAACCTTCATTCTAATATGGGATAATAGTGTGTCAAGTGTTAACTTAGTTATGTGCCACAATACTACCTTCTAGCCCCCGACTTTGTTTTTCATAGCTTTGACACAGTCTCGCATCTTCTTTTGTTTCTTCTTTATTGTCTATCTCTTCTTACACTTGAATGCAGGTTCCATGAGAACAAGAAGCTTAATTCTTTTGTTCAACTATCTCCCAGTGTCTTAAATAGCATCCAGCAAATAATAGATGCTTCGCCATGTACAGCATCTTTCCTTCTTGGCTCCCAGTTCATCTTTGCTTTTCACCCAGGATACCAATGTCTTCAGTTTCTCATCACCAGCTCCTCCGATTAACTAGACACAGGCTCCTCCCTGTGTCTGATAATGTATACTTGACTACAAATGACTGATACTTAATGTTTTTGCCTATTGCCTGTAACTGTAGTTTAACAAGTGACTTTCTCTGTGTGAAATTTCAGCCGGTAGGATGATGGGAGCTTTCTGTTTTATGTGAATGCGGGACCTGCCCCATGTCAGGGTCTCTAAGAGTGACACTCTGCGTCTTGCAGCGTTGTCCATGTGTAGGGTTTTCTCTGCTAATAGCAAACTGAGTTTTTGCTACAAAAAAACAGTCATGCTTTAGTTCTCTTTCTAGATTGTGTTTTGTGTTTCCATGTCATTTCCCCCTTCCATTTAGACTTTTAAAAATCAATTAGTTTTTGTTCCTAGTGCCAAAAGACCACTCTCAAAGGGGTATTTTTAGGTTATGCTGTGAAACACTCCACGGTTTTTACAAAAAAAATAACGCAAGGACAGCCAACCCAACTGGTCCATTGTTTCCACAGTGAGCACCCTTTGCCACTGGCTGTGTTCTTTAAAAATAGATTAACTTGACCTTATGAGGCAATGGCATACAGTTGGCTCACTGCATGTGTTGGCATTCGTTGCCCGGCTAGTTTTGGATGGCAGAATTGATGATATCCACTAAGGGGAATTAAGTGGTTTATAAGAGAAAACATTCTGACATCTCTTTACCACAGGGGTTTACATGAAGGATGTTACTTTATAAATGATGGTTATTTAATGCAAAACACCACCCTCTGATGTTAGTGGTCCTTTCCCTGACTTTGTATCCACATGTAACAGGATATACTGATTTTGTATATATTGAGAATAAAGGCTGTCAGATTCGTTAAGAGCTGACATTCACATCCAAACAAACAAACAAAAAAATGAGTAGGTTACTGCATTCTTGTCTATTTTTATGCAGCTCATATGTGACATCTGTAACCTTGAAAAAGCCCTTGTAAACACTGGAGCTTTGCTGTACTGTACCCCTTCGGATGTGAGCATGGATGGAGTATTTCTCGTGAATTCCTTTGTTGATTCTGCACTTGAAACTCATCCATGTCAAGGACGTTCCTATCATGGTGACTTCAGCCTTTCAGTAGTGTCCTAGGAAGAGTCTGGAATGTTCTGGATGTCAACGTTTCCGAAGGCATGTAGCAAAATTAGAAAATGTAATTTGAATTGTGTCTTTTGTGATTAAATGGTCATTTTCTTTCTTTATAGCCTCATAATTAATTAATGGAATAACTCATTATTTATTAGTGTTTCTTAAGTCTCTATTTCGGAGGCAAAGTTGATGTCCTTGCATAAACTCACAGGTCCTTGTGATCTGACCCATGTAATAATTTCTCCTTCCTTCCCATGGCCAGTTCTTCCCTACCACAACATCCCACAGGCTCATTCCTTCATGATGGTCAAGTCTTCCTCAAATGTCACCTCAGGGAGCCTTCTCTGGCTGCATAGTTTAAAACGCATAATTTCACTGTTGCTTGTCATTCCCTGCCTTATTTCACTCCATTCAATGTAGATCAGTTAAGAATAAGTAAGCACTTTAGTTTCTCTATCCCTCTAGAATATATGTTCCCAGAAGGTAGGGTTGTGGTCTTGTTCCCCTGCAGTGTCTTCAATACCAAGAACAAGACCTGGTACAGGATCATGTTGAATATTCATTGTCAGACTTAGATCTGGAATACATCTCCCCTCAGCTCAGTTGCCTTTGAAAATTATGATTTGAAAGGCTTAGGGCCCGGTGCGGTACCTTAGTGGCTAAATCCTTGCTTTTCATCTGCCAGGATCCCATATGGGCACCGGTTTGTTCCCTGGCTGCTCCACTTCCCATACAGCTCCCTGCTTGTGGCCTTGCAAAATATAGTAGAGGATGGCCCAAAGCCTTGGTACCCTGCACCTGCATGGGAGACCTGGAAGAAGCTCCTGGCTCCTGGCTTTGGATCGTCTCAGCTCTGACTGTTGGGGCTACTTGGGGAGTAAACCAGTGGATGTAAGATCTTTGTCTCTTCCTCTCTGTGAATTTGCCTTTCCAATAAAAAAAATCTTAAAAAAAATTGAAAGCCTCTTAAAATGAAGGGATTTCATAACGGATCACATTGAACATTACAAGACTTTAGCACTTTCAATCTATGATTGAGGTTAAATAAAATTTAGCTGATTGATCTAGAAGAATTTGTGTGTGTGTGTGTGTGTGTGTGTTTAGCTTCATGTGTTTGAGATTCAGAGAGATGCAGATCCACCAAGAGTATGTGTTATTTTTTTTAAAGATTTATTATTTTTATTGGAAAGGCGGATATATATAGAGGAGGAGAGACAGAGAGGAATACCCTCCATTCGATGATTCACTCCCCAAGTGAGCGCAACGGCCGGTGCTGCACTGATCTGAAGCCAGGAACCTGGAACCTCCTCCAGGTCTCCCACATGGGTGCAGGAACCCAAGGCTTTGGGCCGTCCTTGACTGCTTTCCTAGGCCACAGGCAGGGAGCTGGATGGGAAGTGGAGCCGCCGGGATTAGAACAGGCGCCCATATGGGATCCCGACGCGTTCAGGGCGAGGACCTTAGCCATTAGGCCATGCCGCCGGGCCCGAATGTGTTATTTTTAATGTTGCCATCTGCTGGTTCACTTGCTGCATGCCTACAAATGACCAAGGCTGGGCAGGCTGAAAGTAGGGTCCAGGAGCTCCATCCAAGCCTGTCACATAGGTGGGAGAAATCCAATTACTTGAGCTGCCTTCCAGGGTGTGTGTCTTCAGGGAGCTGGGATCAGGAGTCAGGAGTAGAGCTGGGCCTCCAACCCAAACACTCTGATATGGGTTGTGGGTAGCTCAAGTGAGGTCATAAACACTAGGTCATACACTTGTCCCTGATCTAGGAATGTTCTTGAAGATAGTGAGCATGTTTATCTGCCATATCTTGGTTGCATTTAATACTAAGTATGGATGTATAGGTAAGAAGTGTTGGATCCTTGGTCTCCTGTAAAGAAGCCGAATCTGTTGGAATCTCCTTGGAGTTAAAGGTTAGATCCTATGTAAGCTACTTCTCTGTATGAATGAGGTCCTTGACTTTTTTTTTTCTTTGAGGTCCTTGACTTTTAAGCTTTTAAGTTCCCTCATGTTAGGAATTACTTGGTTTTGAAAAAAGTGATAGTAACATGAGTTACTAGGTAGTTGATTTGATCAGGAGACCTGAAAGACTACTTGGCTCATCATGAGGATCATATTGACTTATGAATAGCATCCATTAGCCAAATCACCTACCCTAATCCATTTTCAATCCTATTTTTTGCTTCACCAACATCCTTGTCTTGATCTGAAGCCTTAGAAACAGATTCATGTTGAGGATGCAGTTGCAAGCCACTTCTTCAGGAGGTGGTCCTGGGAAGCATCCAATAGAGGAAAGGACAGGTGAGATGAGAGGCCAGAAGGCCAGTAGAGGTCCTTGAAAGAGCACATTGCTCCACTGTGGGTGGTGAGGAGGAAGAATCCAGACTTAGGGCAGCTCTGTGCTGAGCATATCAGGGAACTCCGCAGAGCCTTTGCAGACTTTGAGCTGTTTTTACTGTGTGTTCTGCTTCCAACTCCAGGATCCTGAGAACAAGTTATGTAAGAGTACCTTGTCATGGCTAAGGTATCCAGCCTGCTATGATTGCAGAAGGAGGCATTTGTGTGTTCCTCTAATGGGCTGCAGTTATGTTTTCCACAATAAAACTCATCTCTTAGCCTGTTAGGAGACAAGGTGCAAGCCTTTCTTTACCAACAGCGGGTGGTGGTGCAATTAAAAGGCGATTAGACCCTGATTACAAGCCGTGTTTCAAAATTATTGCTGTGTACAGTGTTAACCTGCCTGCAATGCTGCTCATAAAATAATCTACAAATATCAATTTATTGATGTGTTGTAGATTCAGATGTTAGACACGAGCTGGCTTGAATTAGGCATAGCTCGATGGCCTGGGGCAAAAGACTTCATCTTTGAGAATAGTATTTGTCCCCTTCTGAAAATAGGGATAATGAAAATGCCTATTTTCTACGGTAGGTGGAGAAGCAGAATGGGAGTTAAGTAAACCACATAGCACGGGGCCTGGCACAGAGTGAGCACTCAGTAAACATTGACTTGTGTTATTGCTTGAATGTTCCCTGCTTGCAAGCATGTGGGAGAGAAGGAATTTCTTGAGAGGTTGAGATTGTGCTGCAGAATTCTCCAAGAGAGCTTTTCATGCGTAGAAAAACAAAAACAAAAACAACCCCCTTTCCCCCACTGTATGTTTTAGATGCTGTGTTTTTAAAAAGCTGAGGTTTGGTTAGTTCTGACAAGTTGGAAGGAAGAAAGCCTGTTGATCTTCCGGAGCATCACTGAAGGTCCAGGCTACCTGACCTTCTCCCACATTGTTACTGGTGACAAATGGATTCTCTGTGAGGGTTCTCAATTTCCAGATTGTGGCCCAGTGAGAAGAGAGAGTGGGTTCTCTGTTACAAGAGTATTCCAGGCAGGCCAGGACAGTCACAGTGATCCCTGCCTGTGTGACACTGGGAATATGTCACTGTCTGTAGCAAGATCTTGACAGTTGAACTTGGATCTTCTGCTCCTGGGGCTATATCTGGGCTCTCAGCTCAGGGCCAGCTGGGGAGGCCATAAGGCTTCATGGACATGATGGTCTGGAGTTGGACTCAACTTCAGGTTTTGCCATTTCCCAGCTGAGAGATCTTGGGCAGGCTAACCGCCCCGTGCCTCACCTCTTCAAGTTGAAAATGAGAGAACCATCTCCCTTGTAGGAAGATGATGAAGATCCAGTGAGATGTACTAGTGGAGCCATAGCACTGAGTTCTCAAGTGGTGACTCGCAAGTTGGAACACTTCTGCCCCTTGGGGACATTCGGCAGGGCCTGGAGATATTTTAGATTGAACCAGTTCAGGAATGGGGAACTGGCTTCCTGTGAGTAGACTTCAGGGATACTGCTAGACTCTGCAATGCCCAGAATCATGCCTACAAGAGAAAATTTCTCAGTTCCCCCTAGCATCGGTAAAGCCAGGGTTGAAGAACCCTGTTCATGAGACCTAACTTCACGCTGAAACTGGGAATCGGAATTAGAGGTAGGAGACTTATACGTCCTAGTGAGGATTTATTGATTTTCTGACATGCCATCAAGGCCCAGGTTAAAGTTTTGCCTGGGTACTTTCCTTTCAGCCATGAGAAAAATGAACTTGAGTGGTCAAGTTATTCCTCCTGACACAGTGGGAACTGAAAAAGAGCTGTTTAGTTCTGACATTCTTATCCTCACTTTCTGTGTTAGAAACATGTGGCTCCGTAAAGCGGAGCCCCTTTGTTCCTGGTACTTTAGGGGTCAGTGTGGCTGCATTTGTTTTAGACTGGCCCGATTGCCACCAGAGACAGACAGCAGGACTAGGGATCTCATGACCCCAATGAAAATCATCCTAGAATCTCTTTGGAAGCAAATTGCCTTAGTGTGTGCTGCTGCATATTTTGTAGCAATTCTGCTTAATTGCTGCCTTCTTCTTCTTCTTTATTTTTTTTTCAATATTTATTCTATCTCTATTGGAAAGTCAGATATGCAGAGAGGTGGAGGGACAGAGAGAAAGATCTTCCATCCGATGATTCACTCCCCAAGTGAGCGCAATGGCCAGTGCTGTGCCGATCTGAAGCCAGGATCCAGGAACTTCTTCCATGTCTCCCACACGGGTGCAGCGTCCCAAGGCTTTGGGGCATCCTCGACTGCTTTCCCAGGCCACAGTCAGGGAGCTGGATGGGAAGTGGAGCAGCCAGGATTAGACCCAGAGCCCATATGGAATCCCAGGCGCGTTAGCCGCCTGGCCACGCCGCTGGGCCCCTAATTGCTGCCTTCTATTGTCCCTTATCTGCTGCTCCAACCTCATGAGATTTTTTTTCTCCCAAGATTTATTAATTCTTGTTGGAAAGGCAGATTTATGGAGAGAAGGAGAGACAGAGAAAAACATCTTTTATCCACTGGTTCATTTCCCAAATGACTGTGACAGCTGGAGCTGAGCAAGTCCAAAGTCAGGGGCCAGGAACCAGGAGGCAGGATCTTCTTCCAGGTCTCCCATGCAAGTGCAGGGTTTCATGGGTTTGGGCCATCCTCTGCTGCTTTCCCAGGCCCCAAGTAGGGAGCTGGATGGGAAGTGGAACAGTTGGGACATGAACCAGTGTCCATATGTGATCCTGGTGCTTGGATTAGGAGGGTTAGCCCATTGAGCCATCACGCTAGGTCCAACCGCATGGATTTTTTTTCCCCTTTAGTGCTGTCTCCATGTCTTGAATATATATGTCGTTATTTCATCAATCACAGTAGTGACTTGTAATTGAGACTTGCCTGCTTTTGACCTGTACTGCGTTTTGTGTTTCTTGAAGCCAACATCCCTGATTAGTTTTTGTATTTTATTTGATAGCTTTATGTGCTGGAGAGGGTTAGGGAGTGCCTGTCTTCTGGTTTATTCCCTAAATGCCTGGTTTATAGGAATGGCTGGTGAAGGGTGGCAGTGGGCCAAGGCCAAGGACTACAACTGGCTGCTCAATCCAGGTCTTTCATGAGAGTGTCAGGAACCCATTACTGCTATCTGCCAGTGTCCACATTTACAGCAAGCTGGACTGAGGAGCTAAAGCTGGGGATCCAACCCAGGTACCCTGACATAGGATGTGGGCATCTTAGCTGATAGGGTAAATACCTGCCACTGTTTTATGTGTTTTTATAATCTCTGTTCTCTGTTGGGACCCACAAAAATCTGTTGAATTGAATTCTTTTTGAGGGTAACGAGTAGGCCTGATTTTTAAATTTCAAAAAAAAAAAAAAAATCTTGCCTAAGATCTTGTTGGCTAGAAAACCCATGTCTTATTTTTAAGGCATATTAAATATACTTAGCCATATGTCTGACTTTTCTGTAATGATTTAAGATGGTTGTCTGCCAGTTGTAGCATTTTGAACTATAGAGAAATATTGAATTAATTGTGTTGAAGGTCTTTGAGAGCCTCATCCTGCCCAGATGTGTGCATGGTGCTGAGCCTTTTGTGTATGGAATGTGCCATGGCCGGTGTCCCCCTGGCTTGATTTAAATAGCCTTAGTTGCTTACCACCTGGATTCTTGGCCAAGCGTTAGGGCTTACATCTGATAGGGAGAGCATGTTCATTTCCTCCTCCAACTATCAGCCTGTTTAAGTCTCTGTGACTTGATAAGGAATTCAAGCCTCAAGACTGGGTTGTTAAAAAATAACTTGATCTGGCATTGGAGAATGTGTATTTTTTTCTAAATATAAAGGAATACCAGCATGTGGATTTGCATTTATAACCTTTTAAAAACTCAGGTGATGTGGGAACCTTATGGGACAACATATCTCTAGCCAGAGTTGATCTCAGCTTCTATAGCTTACAGGTTTATTTTTTGGTAAAGATTAGAACTTTTTCCCTTATTTAATCCATGTATACAATACAGAAAACATGTAAATGTGGGGAGGAAAATATATCTGCATTGCCCATAATCCCATGCAGAGAAAAACATGTGTTAGCACTATATTTTCTTCCAAAAATACTCACATACATACATATGCAAACTGGTAAATTTGTTGAGAGATGTCTTTTTCTTATGAAATGGAGGTTGTCTAGTATCTGCTGTTTTGGTGGGTTTTTCTTCGTGTCTAACAATGTATCATGGACTTTGAACATATTACATATAAATTTGCTGTATTGTTGAATGGTGGTGGAACCTATTTTTAGTTGTTCTGTATTATTAAACCGTGATTTGAGGATAACATTTGGATTATGCTTAGTTGCATATTTTATACAACATATTGATGAGTTTCTTATATACATATTTTAATGAACATCCTCAGATGTTTTATTTGTATAGATGTCAAGAAGTAGAGCTCTGTCTTAGCTTATATGAATTACATCATTTCAAGGCTTTTAATATCCACTGTCTTGTTCTCCAGAGAATGTGTCAATGTATATCTCTGCTGCCTGTACTTGTGAATCCTGTAGGTTATCATTTACCTCACTTGTGACAGAAAACACCTTATCACTATGATTGTTCATAGCGGTCATCACAGAATCAGAGATTGAGTAGGCACGTTAGATGACATAAGGGAGTAGGAAGGACTGGGGCAAACTGATCATGCTTATCTGTTTCAAAGGGGAAAGCTACCATTTTGCTTTAGTCTATGACTGCCATAAGAGAACATTGGCCAAGTATTGCTAGAGATCTTTTAGGGTTTTAGGAGAACTTAAGAGATTTTTTTTTAATTAAAAAAAATGTTTAATGTCAGATTTGCCAGTTTTAAGTGTTGGCTTAAAGTTCATTGAATCACATGTATGAACCAAACAAAACGTAGCTGGGAGCTGTACTGGGCCCTCAAGGGGCCAGCTGGCAACCTCTTGTTTGTGTACCTTTCTCTTATTTAGTATTTCACCCCGTGTCTCATCTGCTGTATAGCAGAACTCACATTTCTCTATTAAGTCTGTCTTCTCAGGGCTCAAAATAGTGATCATTTCCCAAGGCCGGGAAATGTGTGCTGAGGTGAATCATATTCTGGAAGAACTAGACTGATGTTCCACTGGGATCTGTGTGGCTTGTTGGATGTTGGTGGGCAATAGCTGCTCAGTGACAGTTGTGAAGAGCTGGGGAAATAGTCTGTTTTGACACACAGCTCTAATTCTTGGATTGTTTTGCTTTGGGATCCCCATTCTTTTGACTCTTAAAACTGGATGTGGTCATCATCATTATTATTATTTCACTTGAGATGCAGAGTTACAAAGGAGAGCAGAAAGAGAGAGATCTTCCATCCACTGGTTCACTCTCCAAATGGCTGTGATGGCTAGGGCCTGGAAACCAGGAACCAGGAACCTTTTTTAGGTTTCCCATTTGGATACAGGGCACCAAACACTTGAGCCATCTTCTACTGCTTTCCCAGGCACATTTGCAGGAAGCTGCATCAAAAGTGGAGCAGTCGTGACAGGAACTGGCACCCATCTGGCTTGCAGGTGTTGCAGGTGGTGGCTTAACCTGCTGCATCACAGATCTGGTCCCCACCAAAAAATAGTTTGAAGTTGATGTTCGTTTTAATATGAATTACCCATTTTGGAATCAAATCTGTTCTCTGATTTTAGCTTAAAGTATGCAGCCTTGCAAATAAAAGATTGAATGAACTTTATGTATACTGTGTAGGGAGGATTAAATATGGCAGGGAGATTCCTCATACTGCGGGTTGTTCAGACATTCTAGAGATAAATCAAGGCTGTGACCTTTATTGGTAGAGTGGGTGCTGTCAGAACACAATTGACTTTTAAGACTGGGCATCTGTTCTTTAATGCTAGCATCACACAGTAGAATTTTGTTTTTGAAAACCAGTGCAGCCCTTCTTGTTTTCCTGCCTGCATAATGGATTGTTCTGCATTGCATAATTCATGTTGGGCACAAGGTTTGCTGTACTGGGATGAGGAAAGAAACTCAGTTAATGTGGATTAGAAGTTTCATCAATGCAATTATTTTAAGGATCCAAGAAAGGAAAGCTGTTAATGAAATTAAAATTATAAAGTAGGCAGCAAAAGCCTAACTAGTATGCGGTTTAAATTTTGCTAGGTTTGGATTATCATGTGTCTCTTCTTTCTCCCACTGGTTCCCTTGTCCTTGTCCTCCTCTGTATTCTGTCAGAATGGAACATTCCCTTGGTCTGTCTAGTAATTCAAATTTTAGGTAAGATATTGTATAGATCATCCAGAATTTATGATGTGAGACATAATTGAGAAGCGTTTCCAGGTTGAGACCCCTGTCTGTCCTATTCTCTTTTCTAAATTATGTAGGCCACTCTTGGGGTGCTCAGAAGTCTCCCAGCTTGACATGAAAATTGGCTTTTCTGTCTGATGTTTTAGAATGACCCAAGATAGGAAAAGATAAGTCCCATGCTGTTTCAGGCTGGGCCATCCTGGGTTAAATTTCTGTGCTTTGGTCTTTGTTGGAGAGATGAATCTACTAGGCTGCAGTTGGACACATCCTCAGTGTGTATGAGAACATGTTTGTTTCAGCTCGGATTAACAGAATTTCTAGCAGACTCTGTGTAAACCCTTGGTGCAGGTGTAGTAAATGCTTATGATGTAAACCACTAAGGCTTGTGATTGTTACTGTGTGATGTTATACTAGCAATAGTATACATAGTACTACAGTAGTGGGAGTTTATGTCCATATAAGTAACACATGGCCTAAAGCAAAGTCTGTTTGGGACTTTGAATCTTGAATTTAGTGAGGCAGAAGTGGCAAAAAAAAACAATCCTCATTCATTCCACATGAAGGTGTTTCTGATTTCAGCTCCTATTGGTATGCCCTAGCTTCTTCCCATTTGAAATGATGAGCCACGTAATTGTTCTAATGCATTTATTTATTTCTTTTTAGTTAGAGAAAGAAAATTGATGGTGGGAATTGGGGCATGGTAGGCGAAGCTTCTTTTTGGGACAACTGCATTTGTATCAGAGTGCTGCTCCTCAACTTCTGATCCAGTTCCTTGCTAATATATTCAGGAGGCAGCAGAAGATGGCCCAGGCACCTGTGTTCTTGGGAGACACACATTTGGGTGACCCAGATAGAGTTCTTAACCACTGGTTGTGGCCTGGGTCAGACTTTGCTATTGTAGCATTTGGAGAATAAACCTACAGATAAGAGACACCTTGTCTCTGTGTCACCTGCCTTTCAAATGAATAAGTAAGTAGATAAGTAAACAGAAAAAAGACTTAGGAGAGGTGTTCTTGTGGTATGGTGGATAAAGCAGCTGGCTGTGACACCAGTAGGCACTTGTTTATGTCCTGGATACTCTGCTTCCAATCCAGTTCTCTGCTAATGTGTCTGGCAAAGCAGCAGAAGATGGCCGAAGGGTTTTTCCCTGTGGGAGACTCAGAAGAAGCTCCTGACCACTGTGTCCAGGCCATTTGGGGAGTGAACTTGTAGATAGAAGAACTTTCTTTTTCTCTGTCTCTGACAGAGGGGAAAAAATCCAAACCAAAACAGAAACAAAAGAAAGAATAGTCAGGAGCTTCTTCAGGATTTCGCACAGAATTGACTCTGAGAAAAGACTTTTCAAAGCACACAATGTTATCTCAATATTAATGTTTTATGCCAATGTCATTACTTGTAAGAAAAAAGACAGGGAAATAGGATTCTCATCCAAGGAGAAATTCTTTTAGGTGTTGCCTATTTATGTCTCTCTATGTCTGTGGGAAAATAGTGTTGCCAGGAAGACCCTGGCTTGCTTAAGCAATGTGAATCTGTTTCTGTGACACTGTAGCTAAAAATGCTAGCTCAAGCTAGTCTCTGAAATACATGATTCCAAAGAGAGGTAATTGTGAGAAGAAGGCGTTAATAGGAATAGGCTAACTGGCTGGTACTCTTGAAGGCCTTTTTGGTGGAAGGAGCCTGTTCCTGGGGTTTAATAAAACATAGTGAATCACTCGGCTGCCTGAATTCCTGAGGGAGAAGATGCTTTGGGAAAAGGCTGCGGGGGAAATATGTCCTCCTGTGCACCTGTTACCAGGCACTTCACCTGATGGCTGCAAACAGATTGCAGGCAGAACTGCCTGGAGAAAATGATCAGCTCTGGAAACATTGGCTCACAAATTAGGTTGGGTCAGAGGAGCTATATGAGAATTACCTAGGAGAACTGGCAAGTTATGGGCATCTGGGGTGGCTTTATTAGTGATTCAGGTCACCTCCTCAGCAGACCTGAGCTCCAATCCCAGCTTCAAACAATGTCCTGTGGCATGGCCACTGAGTCAGAGCTTTGCATGATGTTAATTAGGGGATTGCTAGTCTTCATGCCAGACACACAGGTCAGATTCCTCTGTGTGTGTGTGTGTGTGTGTGTGTGTGTGTGTCTTTGTGTGTGTGTGTGTGCATGAGTGTGTGTGTGTGTGTGTGTGTGTGTGTGTGTGTGTTGGGATGGGGGAGAGCCCTGTGAAGCCACAGTGTTTTAAATAAAGTTCTGGCTCTTGGGAAGTCCAGAGTTTGAGGCTCTAAGTTCTGAAATAGTACATTTTTTCCCTTTAATTTTTGTTTTATTTAAAAGGCAGAGAGACATATAAGCAGATAGAGATCTTTATCTGCTGGGTTATTCTTCAAATGGCTACAATATCTGGGACTGGAGCAGGTGAAAGGCAGGAGCTGGTAATTGAATCTGACTCTCCAGCGTGGGTGGAAGGGACCCACCTACTTGGGCCATCAGCTACTTCCTACCAGAGGATGTGTTAGTAAGAAACTAGACTCAGAGGCTTATTGGAGACTAGCCCTCAAGCACTCTGATATGGCATGTAGGCATTCTGTATGGTGTCTTAACAGATGTACCAAAAAGGCCTGATGCAATACTGACCTTTTCCATTCCAAGTCCACTAATACCTAATTCCAGTTACCTACTCTGCCTTTTAAGGAGTATCAATTGGTGATGTAAATGAAGACTAGAAACACAAACTGAAGTTATTTGAGCTATTCGTTTTTTCAGTTTCAGATGGTGAGTGTATGTGTGTATGTGAATGGCCATTTTCTTGCTGTAGGGCCTCAGAGTAAAGTCTTGTAACTGATGCTAGGGACATTTCCCTCTGGACCATGCTTGCTTTTTTTTTTTTTTTTTTTAAGATAGAAAAGGAATTCTGGAGGAAGGAGGGTGTTAACCATTGTGACTTTCTGTGATAATGTAATATTGATCTACATCAGTCAGTATTTTGTCTACAGGCTACATAAAATGATTGTGCACTTGTGGCTAATTTGATTGAGGAGCTGAATTTAAAATTTTATTTTTTTTATTTTTTTTAAAGATTTATTCATTTTATTACAGCCAGATATACACAGAGGAGGAGAGACAGAGAGGAAGATCTTCCGTCCGATGATTCACTCCCCAAGTGAGCCGCAACGGGCCGATGCGCGCCGATCCGAAGCCAGGAACCAGGAACCTCTTCCGGGTCTCCCACGCGGGTGCAGGGTCCCAATGCATTGGGCCGTCCTCAACTGCTTTCTCAGGCCACAAGCAGGGAGCTGGATGGGAAGTGGAGCTGCCGGGATTAGAACCAGCGCCCATATGGGATCCCGGGGCTTTCAAGGCGGGGACTTTAGCCACTAGGCCACGCCGCCGGGCCCTAAAATTTTATTTTTATCTAATAATTTTAAATCTGTGTAGTTACAGGTGGCTGGCATCTGCCATATTGAACAGGACAGAAGATAGGACCACTGCATGTCTGAAGGACAAGCAGAAATCTTTAGTGTCACTTCTGCTGTTCTAAGCTGAGGTTGGAGTGCCACTTTGGGTTGATGCTTCTTGAATTGGAAAGTTTTAGGATAGGTTGTGTTTAGTGGCCTTTTTGTAAGCAGTGCACTTACTAATGATTTTTTTTTCCAAGGCAGTGTGCAGATTCTCTTAAAAGAAAGTAGTTTTTATGGAACAGTTATACTCCATGAGGCTGGGGATGACGTTTGTTCTGTTGAATGCTTTGTTTCTAGTGCCTTTGCAGTGGATGAAGATAGTGAAGGGTTGAAAAATGATTTAAACCTGAATATTTTATGCAGGGTGGCCTTGAATTATCCTCAGTTTGTATCACTTGACAGTTTTGATTGTGACTAATTAAAACAACTCTCATAATGGCTGAAATCACAGGGAGATAAGTTGAATTTCAGCAGGACAGACTTTCAGGTAGTGTTTGATCAGGGTGATTTGCCCATCACCCACACGGCACCCTTGCTACCCGAGAGAGTAGAATCCACATATCTGCAGTGGACAGCCTAGGTTCTCTCAGTTCTCGGTGCTGCTCTCTTCACTGGCCTGCCTTCAGCCTCACGCTGGGCGTGTTTGCAGATGAGTTATGGTGGCAGAGGAGATGATTTGTCTTCTTACTCCCAGCCAGGGAGGGAGAGACCCAGAGGGGTGCCACGTGCTGTGTGCTAAATGGCTTAGTTCTGCAATCCCTAGAGCACTCATTCAGTAGGGCTTAGATGAAGCAGCGCTTACTTGCAGCAGGGTGCCTCTGTGATTGCTGCACAGAGGGGAAGAATTGGTTCTCTACAGGGCAGAGAGAGGCTGTGAAGAGGGGACATGCCATGGAGTAGATGCCAGGTACAGGAGCCTGGGATTACCTGCTTCTCACCTACCCTCAGTGTGATGTTGATTTGAGACAGGTTTAATTGGGCGGGTGCTAGTGTGAAATTCTTTTGTCATTGAGTATGCATAAGGCAAGAGTGGACTCCTTGGATGTTAGTTCTGTGCTTGTGGAGTTAAAAGTTAGTTACACCTTCCTTGTAGTGACCCCATGTGGCCCCAGCCCCTGACAGAGCCTTTCTAGATGTTACCTTATTTTTCTCCAGAACAGCTTTCCAGGGAGGTAGTAGTTGAACGATGAAGAAACTGAGTCTTAGAGAGGGTAAGTAGTTGGCTTTTGTTGTAGGCTTGTAATTTGCTGTTCTCTGGTTCTTGCCCTGGAGTGGGTGCTCTTACATAGTACTGAAGACTAGTGGTTTCCAATGGGAGGGTGATTTCAAGAGGACAGACCCCGGGCAGGTGAGTGGTACCTACATGTTTGGAATGAGTGAATAGACCCATTAAGAAGGCTGCCTTTGTAGGGTGGGTGATGCTTTCCAGGGTGAAGAAGACTCAGGGAAGACTCAAGAAGTAAACAAAATCTTTGCAAAGTGCTGGGGAACTCTGGAGACCCAGTATGGGATCCTCAAGCAAAAAGCGATGAGATGACAGGTTCTCATTCTGCTAGCAGAACTCAACACATTACCATGACTTGAAAGACGGGAAGGGTCAGTGAGTAGCTGGGACCAACTCAGGCTGTGCTGGGTGGGGTGAGAGCGTGAATCAGGAGACTGGTTAAGAAACTTTTGGGCCTGGCGGCGTAGCCTAGGGGCTAAAGTCCGCGCCTTGAACGCCCCGGGATCCCATATGGGCGCTGGTTCTAATCCCGGCAGCTCCACTTCCCATCCAGCTCCCTGCTTGTGGCCTGAGAAAGCAGTCGAGGACGGCCCAAAGCTTTGGGACACTGCACCAGCGTGGGAGACCCGGAGGAGGTTCCTGGTTCCTGGCTTCAGATCGGCGCGCATCGGTCCGTTGCGGCTCACTTGGGGAGTGAATCATCGGAGGGAAGATCTTCCTCTCTGTCTCTCCTCCTCTGTGTATATCTGACTTTGTAATAAAAATAAATCTTTAAAAAAAAAAAAAGAAAGAAACTTTTACACTCAGATTGTAGGAATGTATAAAGGGAATCACCAGCCCTTTGTCCTTCTGTGGCCACCAAAGGTGCAGGTCCATGTGAAACTGTGCCACCAGGGGCCATGGTCCATTGGAAGCAGGATAGCTTAGAGGCTGCAGTGGAGTTGCATCGTGTGTGACCTTTAGTGAGCTCCTTAACCTCGCTGTGCCCCAGATTCTTCATCCACTGAACAGGGTAACAACAGTGCCTGCTTCTCTGCCTGGCGGCAGCAGTTGGACCTTACCACCTTTTGGGGGACCCGGATTGAGTTCCTAGGCTCTCACCTTTAGCCTAGCCCAACCCCTGCTGTCACAGGCATTTGGGGGAGTAACATGGGAATTATTTTGTGTTTCTGACTCTTCGCTATGAAATAAATACATAAAATTACATAAATCCACAGCAAGAGCCTCTCCATTTTAGAGATCATTGTACTGAGGCTTGAGAAGCTGTTTCTCATTCCAAAGTCTCCAGCTGACTTAGGGACAGTGTTGGATTTCCTCCAGATTGGAAAACTTTCAGGCATGCATACAGGTATTGCCTTACCTCTGGGCTGATGGTGGGCTCCCTGTCAGACAGCAGTGCATCCTGTGCAAACTTTGGGTGGGTAGCTTCCAGGAGTTTGTTCTGAGGAGAACTTGGGGGTACCTTTCTTTTCTTTCCAGCCCCCTGCAGATGCCTGGACCTGGGCCTCATCTTTGCAGCAAACCTGGCTCCCTGCAGTGTGAGAATTGCTCTGACTTGCCATATGTGGCCACAGTGACACTAGTGTTTGTTTCTTCTGACACTGGCTAGCACCTCTAGACTCCAGGCAATGCAACTTGAACTTGGTGGATACAGCCAAGGTTCTATTCAACTTTTTTTTTTTTCTGTAATTGTGGGAAATATATCTTTTAGCCATTTTTAAGTGTACTAAATAGCAGCGAGTATATCCACATTGTTTTGCAGTCATTGCCACAGTCCATCACTTGAGCTCTGTCACTGCCTCCACCTAAAACTCTATACTCACTCACACCTTCCCATGCTCCTTACCTCCCTGGCAACTTGTGTCCCTGAGTCTGTATTTCATTTCTTTAAGAGTTGCTTGTAAGCAGGATTTCACACAGTCTCGTTTTTGTGACTGCTTGCTTCCCTTAGCATAGTATCTTCAGCGTTCATGCATGGTGGGGCCAGCGTTGTGGTGCAGTGAGTTAAGCAAGCCCCTACTTGTGAAGCTGACATTCCATACAAGTGCTGGGTAGAGTCCCACTTCTGATTCAGCTCGCTCTTAAATGTGCCTGGGAAAGCAGCCATGGATGAAACAAGTGCTTGGGTTCCTGCCACTCATGTGGGAGACCTGACTAGAGATCTTGGCTTCTTGCTTCAGATGGGCTTAGACCTGGCCATTGTGGTCATTTGGAGAGTGAACCAGGAGTCAGAGGATACATCTCTTCCTTTTACTGCCTTTCAAATAAACAAATAATGAAAAAAAAAAAAGTTCATCTGTGTTGTGGGGTCATGTGTCAGAATTCCCATTTTCTGAAATAAAAATTTATTTTTCTTTTAAATATTTGTTACTTATTTGGGAGAGTTACAGAGGGAGAGACAGAGAGGTTTTCCATCTGCTGTTTTACTTCCTAAGTATCTACAAAACCCAGGGTAGAGCTAAGAGCTTCTTTTTTGGTCTGCCACTTGGTGGCAGGGCCCAAACACTTGAACTATCTTCTGTTAGATTTCTCAGACCAATAGCAGGGAGTTGGATCAGAAATGGAGCAGCCAGGATACAAACCGATAGCCATATGGGATGCTGACAGCACAGGCAGTGGCTTTACTGGCTAATGCATACTGCAGGCCCAGAATTCTCTTCCTTTTTAAAGCAGGGTTATGTTGCACTATGTGAGACACCCCTTTTTGCTTGTTACTATGTCTGTTGGTGGCCATAACTTTCTTCCCTGTTTTTTTTTTTTACGATTTATTTTATTTTTATTGGAAAGTCAGATATACTTAGAGGAGGAGAGACAAAGAGGAAGACCTGCCCCCCACCCATTTGCTGATTCACTCCCCACGTGGCTGCAATGACTGGAACCTAGCCGACTTGAAGCCAGGAGTCCGGAGCCTCCTCCAGATCTCCCATGGCAGGGTCCCAAGACCTTGGGCCATCCTCAACTGCCTTTCCAGGTCACAAGGAGGGAGCTGGATGGGATTAGAACCTCGGCGATGAGCTAGAACTTGCGAAAGGCCACTTCATTGTTCTGCAGGTCGGTGAGGCTCACCTCAAAGACACGGCCCTTGAGGCCGTTGGAGGCGATTTTGGTTCCTTGGGTCCTCAGGACTAAGGTCTTCCCGATACTTCTGATGTTGAACATGGCTGGTGCTTTCACATCATACTAATCTTTCTTAGAAAATGGGTCCACCACTTTCTTCTTGGCTCCCTTTTTGCCACCTTTCAAAAGGCGCTTGTTCTTGCCGACCGCCATGGTGCAGCTCAGAGAGCCAAAAGGAAGAACGCATTTTCTGTGTGATTGTTGTATAAATGAAGTGATTGAGTGGTTTCCTGATTGCCTAAGCAAAGGCAATACTCAATGGCTAATAGTGATTATTATGTGAAGTTTATTGGTTTTCCTCCTTTAAATCTGATAACTTTTGATTTTAGGGTTGTGGAAATATCGAATCAACTGTGTTATTAACTCAGAATACTTATGTTTAACATTCTGGGTTTCATGATCTTTCTTGGCACTACCACCACCACCTCTGAGAGTTTGTGGAGTTGAAATTTGTTAGATGGAATTACATGGAGCAGATTTTGTAGAAATACATTCTAAGTATACTGTGTTTATGGTTTGTGTTATTTCCCTTCGAGCTGTTAAAGAATTTAGTCACCACTCTTCTGTAGAAAGCTACAAGTGATTATTGGGCAGTTAAGTGATCCTCATGTCTTTAATCTTCTAGGATGATGGATGTAAAGAGAAGGTAGAAAATGCATTCAGACATTTTCCAATAAACCGTCTGCCAGGAGCCTTGTCTGTCTTGATCACTTTTCCTTTCTATCCATTGTTCTGGCAGTGGATGGGGTGAAGATTCAGCTGCTGGACTCTCAGGGTGAGCCAGGACCCTCTGGGCTGTTGATGTGTAGTCATCTATTGTGGTTGTCCACAAGACTCCCCTTGGAATTGTTCTATAAACTTCCACAATGTGTAACCCATGTATCCTTTCTTGGACTTAATGAGTATATAAAATTAGAGCTCTGTGATCTTGCACTTGGACCTGAAGTGTACAGTGTTAAAAATCAATTTGGGATACATTTGACCACAAGAGGCCTGAGGTGAGCCTTGGTAGAAAGGCATGGCATATCCATCCCCCTCTCTATGCTCATTTATTTTGAGATGAATTATTTTTTGCCATCACAGGAATGAGCTGGTGGGTGAGTAAGACATGGGGAATGGATAAGTGACAAATGTTATGTGGTAGATTTTTCTCCTAGGAGAGTGCAAGCCCCACAGATATCGAGGCATCTATATGTGCTGTAAAAATGTTTGTGTGTGGGTAAAGTGAGGAGTTGCCTACTCCTCTAAGTCTGATGAGGTATTTGATTCTATGTGGCATGACATTTAAGGGTACAGACTGTGGAATCAGGCAGTTCTGGATCTCAATCCCCTGGCTAACTTTGGACTGGGTCTTGTATAATCTCTTTAATTTTCAGTTTTCTTGTATGTAAGAAACCTTACTCACAGAATCATGAAAATTAAGTGACATCATGTGTGAGAAATAGTGGTCAAGAATGCCTGGTATTTAGTAAGCACTTAATAAACATTTAATAAATATCGAATGCTGTTATTAATGTTTTTTGATCCATTGAACAATGAATGAATGGCCATTTAACAAACATGTATTAAGGTGTTTCAAAAAGTTCATGGAAAAATTGGGACTCAGCAGGTTAGGCTAGTGGCTGAAGTCCTTGCCTTGCAAGTGCTGGTATCCTATATGGACACGTTTTTTTCCTGGCTGCTCCACTTCCCATCCAGCTCCCTGCTTGTGGCCTGGGAAAGCAGCAGAGGATGGCCCGAAGCCTTGGGACCCTACACCTGCATAGGAGACCCAGAAGAAACTTGTGGCTCCTGACTGGGTTGGCTCAGCTCTGACTGTTGCAGCCATTTGGGGAATGAACCAGTGGATGGAAGATCTTTCTGTTTCTCCTTCTCTCTGTAAATCTGATTTTACAATAAAAATAAAATAAATCTTTTTAAAAAAACAGCTCATGGAAAAATAAAATTAAAAAATAGGCTTATGGGGGTGGGTGTTTAGCCTACCAATTAAGATGCCCATGTGCCACGTTGAAGTGATTGAGTTTTACTCCTGGCTCCAACTCCTAGCTCCAACTTCCCTGCAAGGCAACAGCTTCCGCAATAAAGTTTTAAAAGTTTGTTTTGGTGTTAGAAGCTTTCCAGATCTATACATAGTGTTTTTGGTTTTGTTTTGTTTTGTTTTGTTTTATCATAGTTTCATAGGCTCTGGGATTCCCCCAACCCTTCCAAAAAGCCCTCCACTCATATTGAATTCCTCCATAATGTTACAGTAGTATAGTTCATATCCAGTCATGATTCCTTCATTGTGGGCATGGACCAATATGCGTAGTGTTTTATACTACACATCTTCCAGGTACTTGTTGAAATTCCTCATATTGTGGCTTCTCTGTGCATATAGTTGAATGAAAATGACTTCTGGGGATCAATCCTATATTGATCAGTGATCAGTTGCATTGCTAGCATTTTTTGTTCTCCTGCATTAAATCCATTTTGTACATTGGGTCACCTAAATCTTCAAAATATTCCTTGGAGTAGATGTTACTTTAAGCCCCTATTTTATAGTTATGGACTTATTTAGGACAGGTAATTTGGTGTAAGTAAATGGTGGAGTTGGGAACCTACCTAGGTGTTTTTGACTCTGCACCTTGGTGTAGCTATTTGTCTTGGTTCTCATAATTTAAGAGTTGCCTGTGACTCTGGTATGTGTTTAGCGTGAGGGTGTAGGGTAATAAAGCAGTGCTGAGGGCATTCTAGGGAGGAGAAGGTGATGGGAGTATGGTTCACGGTCAGTTGAGCTCCCTCCTGGAGGAGGTTGTATGTGTCATTAGTGGGATATTTATAGAGATGGCGTGGGATGTTCTCTAAGTGGAGGGAAGGGTAGGAGCAAGGGCCTGGAGGCAGGAGCATTCCAAGAGTGCTCTGGGCTAAGTGTGTCTTGAGTTGATGCAGGTAAGGAAATAATGGAATGAGACTGTGTATTTCAGAAGCATTCAGGAGCTCTCTGGCTGGAGAAGATTTCATAAAGCCACTTTGGAGAGTATTTTGGAAAGAGCCATTGAAAACGGTATCACTTTGGCCTAACACTTCTGCCATGAGAAACCTACTCATTGGAAGTATTTTAACTCGAGAAAGGTCTGTGTCATGCTATGTTCTCAACAGTATTGCTGAAATACTAATACATAAATACATAATTCTAAAATCACACAAAATATTGATGTTGATATTATAGAATTATGATACTTCCCTCCAGGGACACATTCTGCAGTCACTTAAAAAAAGTAAGGTGCCTGGTACCATAGTGTAGTGGCTAAATTTAGTCCTCGGTTTGGATGCCTGGTATTCCATATGTATGCCATTTCGTATCCCAGCTGCTCCACTTCCCATCCAGCTCCCTGCTTGTGGCCTGGGAAAGCAGCAAAGGATGGCTCAGAGCCTTAGGACCCTGCACCAGGTTGTGGCCTGGGAAAGTAGTAGAAGATGGCCCAAAACCTTTCGACCCTGCACTCACATGCAATACCCGGAAGAAGCTCTTGGCTCCTGGCTTCAGATTGGCTCAGCTGTCACTTGAGAAATGAACCAGTGGACAGGTATTTCTCTCTGTCTGTACTTCTCTCTGTAAATCTGACTTTTCAATATAAAAATCTTCAAATAAAGTAAGGTGGATCTTCATGCCCTGACATGTATTTAAACAAATGATAATTCTTTTATTTGATACAGCACAAGAGCTCAGCCAGTGATTCTGTCCTGCAATGCCCACAGTAATGGGGTCTGGGCCAGGCTGAAATGGGAACTGGAAATTGAGTTCCATTCAGATTTTTCATTAGGTGTCAGGGACCCAATTGGTCCCGTGAGCTGCTTCTCAGAGTCTGCATTGGCAGAACATTGATCAGACTCAGCACTCCAATGTGCAATGCAGGAGTCTCAATCTGTGTCTTTATTACTAGACCAGGGGCTGACATTATGGTGTAGTGGGCAAAGCTGCAGCCTGTGATGCTGGAATCTCTTATGGACATCATTTCATGTCCTGACGGCTCCATTTCTGATCCAGCTCCATGCTAATGGCCTGGGAAAAGCAGCAGCAGGTGGCTCAAGTGTTTGGATCCCTGTTATCCCTGTGGGATGTCTAGGAGAAATTCCTGGTCTAGCCCTGGCTGTTGTAGGCATTTGGGGGGTGAAAAAGCAGATGGAAGATTCTCTCTCTCTGTCTCTCCTTCTTTCTTCTTCTAACTTGGACATTCAAATAATTAAGTAAATCTTTAAAAAAATTGCTGGACCAAACCCACCCAAATAATATTTTAGATTTAACATCCATAGGATGATGCTATTAACACAGTCACAGGTGACCTATGAGGACCAGTCTGTTGTACATACTGGCAAGCATGGGAATCAGGACAGTTGGCAGTGTTATTGTAAGTTGCTCTGAGTAGGCTACTATCTACTGGTTTGTGTGGGAGCTGAGTGTGTGTTGGGCAGGATTGGGCTCAACTGCAACATCGATTAATTTGTGTAGAAGACAGGGTTGGAGACAGCTGATCCGGCAGTTGTGACTAACAGTATGTGCATAGGCTGATTTGGACAACGGACTTTTTCGGACCCTGTACTGGCATGCACACACAAGAATCAGGTATGGAATCACTTCAGTAGAAGTTTCTTTGGGGATCCCCCCAACTGAACTGCTGGACTCAGAACCCCAACTATGAAGAGAAGTACAGGTTCCATGGTCTGACCATGGAGTGTATGTTTCAAAGCTGAACCTCCTCAGTGGCTTAGATGGAGCAGTGGACAACATACCCAGGTGCACATGGAGGGTATGGCAGTCCATTGGAACCTGCAGAGGACATCTTGTACCACAACAGAGGATGGAGGACAGAACAAATCAATCAACTACTCCAGCCAAGTGTTGCCTGTGAAAATTTGGGCAAACAGAGACTCTAAGGTGGACTATGTCAACCAGTGGATTCTGAAGAGATTTCGTCGTGCTTGGAATGGCGAGATTGGCAGTAATTCAGAACTGTTGAACTATCAAAACCACTTGAACAGGAGGCTCGGAGCATGTCCAACATCGGGAACCCTGGGATGGGTGGGAGGCTTGGTGGGGCTTCTTCCTGTGTGTCTCCTTTACCCCAGATACAGAAAAGAGGGGGAGAGAGAGAGAGAGAATGTGAAAACAATGGTCTTACTCACTTTTCTGTAGCTCTTGACCCTTTGTGCCCTAATCAACTAAGTAAGAATTATCAAAATAAAACAATAATTTTTTAAAAAGTAAAATGCTCTGGAACAATGTTATTTGTGGCTGTTTTGGGAGGGGTGACCAAATGTCTCAGTTTGCTTGAGGAATATCTGCTTTGCACCTGGTGCAATTATAGTGTCTACTTTTTCCTTCTTTAGTGTCCTATTTTTGGTTGGTGAATTATATGACTACCCTGTTGGTTTCTGAGGGCTGGAATTGAGGCAAGAATAATATGAATACATGTATTCCACGTGTCATTTGGTGTGGTTGTGGCAAGGAAGTATTATTTTTTGTAAGGTACATTGAGGATGATGGCCCTAAAACATTAAGTAGTTTGCTGTTAGGCTACTACTGCATGACTATTACTAAATTTATTTATTTATTTTTCTCTTTTTCTTTTTTTAGTGTTTGAAATATGTGCATCTGCTTAGTTCTACTTACATCAATCTTTAATTAAATCCTGGAAGCATTGCCTTGTCTTTGAAAGTGTGCTGCTGCCACTAACACTTTTTCAAAGCCTTAGTGTGAGTTTTTGTATTCCCTTTCTTTCATTTGAATCCTTTGGAAAAACAACATACCTTTGTGAAAAATGTAAAAGTGTGGCCTTCCTCATCCCGTAGGGTCCACATACGTAGGCTTAGATACAATAGGAGTCACGATTAGTAAATGAGCTACATGAAGACTGTTGACCTAGAGTGGGCTTTAGAGTTGGCTGGGTTCCTCTTTTCTTGACTTCCCAGTAAAATCGCAGAGGAAATGAGGATGGGTGGGAAATCAGTGCAGTCCAAAAATAGCAATGATTCAGATTTACCAGGCGTCACAGGGTCACGGGGCATTTTTGATGTGCCAGGAGGGGAACTAGGTGATTTTGCATCTGTCACCTCTTTTATGCTTTTAATTAAAGCTTTTAAGAAGTATTATCACCATTTTATCTATCTGGAAACTGAGTCTCTGGTTTGGGATTTTCGTGGGCCTTCTACTGCACTATAGAGTATCAACCACTATGGACATTTTGAGCCACGTATTTCTTTGTTCTTGTGGGGTTTGGTGGGTATTTGTGAGATATTAGCAGCATGTAGTGGCTGCTACTCACTACATGCTGGTAACTGATGCCCTTCATTACCCAGTTCAAGTTTCCACAACTAAAAAAATGTCTGTAGATATTACCCAAAGTCTCCTAGTGTATAGAGAAGTTCTTGGTTGGAAATGCCTCTGGTATATCAAAATATGTGAACATCATTGAATCCATACAGATCCGGGGCTAAGAGTAGGCATGAGGAGTGGGCACGCACTTGGCCAGTGATGAAAGAGTCTGGCTGGGACTCCACTGTTGCACCTTGGAGTCTGAGTTTGATTCCCATCTCCAGCTCTTGACTCCAGTTTGCTGCTGATGAAAATCCTGGGATTCCCCTTCTCTCAGTGTGTTTTTTCCTTTTTTCTTTTTCTTTCTTCCTAGAAAGCAAACCCAGAGATGGAGATTACCATATGGCAGCCTAGAAAGCAAGTTGATGCTACTGAATGTGACAATGAATGGATTTCTTTGAGTCAATGTGAGGCTGGCCACCCGAAAACACATGTTTTCAGTGCTCAGAATAGGTGCTCCCACGTGATGTCTCAACAGTTTGAAGGCATAGAGCAAAAAGAAAAATAGAAGGAGGCACTGAGGGGGCTGCCACACATTGCTTGTGGCAGGTTTATTGGTTAATAAGAATAGCTGGAGCTGCTTCCTGGTCTTGGTTACTTCATGCTGTAGTTTGCAAGAGAGATAACACTAAGTGCTTTCCTGACCTATTTAACAGAGTGCATGCTTTCCTTGAGTTATGTACTGTCCAGCTGAGGTCAGGTAGTCTGTAAGGATTTACCAGTTCTACAGTGTCTTATAGTAATTTCATATTCCACCCACTTCTCACTGTACCTCTCTTTCCAAAGCTAGTGATTTGCAGTGAACATCAGTATTATTAAGTTTTTATTTTAGTTTTTTTTTTTTCATGAATAGGATATTTTTTCAGGGAATTATATTAGGTAGGATCAGCTCATCTTGAAGGCACTGGGTCAGAGGAGAAGTTGGCCTGTGAGGTAGCCTCAGCCACACCATAGGAAGCAGCCACACTGAGACGGTTCTTTAGCAGTGTTATGTGTGGTTTACTATGGTGCCATTCAGGCTGCAGCTGGGCTGTAGTAGCAGGGGATGTGGTCTTATGCATGGTGGGGTCCTTTGCAGCTTAGCTAGGTCTGGATGATGTGTCTTAGAGATGGATGGATAGTGCAGCTTAGTGTTCTGTATACGAGCTTGTCATCTGCATCTGTGTCGTTAGTGCCATTTTATTCACTAATTTGACCATTAGCACACTTCTGGGAATTGGATGTACATTTGAGCTCATGTTTGAGTGGTCCTCAAACCTGTGTCTTTTTGTAATTTTAGTTGCTGAAAAAGGTATATGTAGGGCAGACCCTTCCTTATTGCTCTTGGCTTTGTGTGCATTGCCATGTAAGGACACCCTTGATGTTTGATGAATTTGCTTTCCCCAGTGTCTCCAACCTTTATTGGAAAGGTAAAATCATTTGTCCTAAATGAATCAGCAGCTGGAAGAACAGTCTGACCCCTGGCTTTCTATTATGTTCCCCAGCCAGGGGTGACTTGGAGCAAATTGATGTCTTTCTAGTTCCCTGGGGAAGCATTTGCCTGAGCAAGCCCCTTGCCATTTCAGTTCTACAGGTAGCACTTGACCCACCCGGAGAAAACTTTCAAGACTTTTTTTTCCTTTTTTTTTTTTTTTTTTTTTTTTTTTTGCCTACAGTCATCTGGCATTCTGTGTACATCCACAGAAACACCATAGGACCAGCCATAAAGTAATCATCTTGTGCTTTTTCTCCCTGGAAAGCCTAAAGACCAAAGAGCTTTGTTGATACCAAGTTACTGGCAACCCCGGTGTGTGGAAAATTTGAAAATACAGTTTAGTCCATTGTTGGAATAAAGTAGACTTTTTCTAATTCCAACGAATAATGCTCTGCAACTCAGAAATTCCGAGAAGGAAGTTATAATGTGGCAAAATTTAGTTCTTAGGAATTTTCAGGCAGCTGTTCCACCGATGACATTAGTGTCTAGCCATGCCAGAGGATCCCACCTTCCCCTAGCAAGATGTAAACAGAGAGATCTTGGGGAGTGTTTTCAGCCTTTGTTACCATCCACTTGCTTCGCCCATGTCAGAGTCAGATTCTTTAAGGAGGCAACTTGTTTCATATGAGCATACCAGGCCTTATTGGGTATATGTGATTGACATCAAGTTGACCAGGAGTCGCATAATAAATACAGCTGGAATGTAAGTGGGAGAACTCTTTATGAACTGGAAGGGGTCCTACTCCCTGGGATCCCTGAGCAATGGCTCAGGCTCACCTTGAATACTTGAGTGTTACGGATCCTCTTGGTGCCTAGAGCTATGGTGATGACTTAATGAAGCTATAAGGTTAATGCTTAGCATTAAGCCTTAGCATCTGCTGCTTGCTGCTGGTTATTATTATTATTGTTTTAAACAAAGACTCAATATTCTTTTTTAGCTTCAAGAGTTCCTATGCAGATCAGAGCAGCTTGAAAACCTTAATGATTTTGAAAAACGTTCCTGAAACGGTGGATTGTAAAAAAACTATGACTGGATTTGAGAATTTTTGGCACCAAAAGTAAACTTATCTTTTAGTTCCATTTTCTGTGAACTTCTTGAAGTGTGCTTATATAACTGTCGTGTTCATATTTCTGTTGAGTCTTCTGGTTTATTCTCTTAGGGAAGACTCAAGAGAGGTCCCATTTTCATATAGTCAGTAGTAAAACCAGGTCTTGAATTCAAATTTTCCTTAGTTTTAAGTGTACTAAGTACTTTGCAGCACTTTCTCCAGCTTCCTGGGGTGGTTATTGTGTGTGTGTGTGTGTGTGTGTGTGTGTGTGTGTGTGTCTTGGTTTAGCATTGGGGCACTTCTGGCCCATCTTTTTGGTGAGCCAAGGGTTAGTGTGTCTTGTGGAATGGGTAGTAGGCAGGGTTGCTGTCAGGTTTGGAAGCCCAAGGAAGTTAACTTATTGTATGGATAAGGTTGCCTGGGAAAAGGTCTAAGTTTAAGTCTAATGCTAGGGCTTCCCTGGTGTTTCCCTACTTGTCTTTACTCTCTTTTTTCTACCCTGGTCAACCTGTTTTTAACCTTCTCAGGACTTTGCTGTGTTCTTGGGATCAAATCTGCAGATGAACTACAAAATCCCACTCAGCATGTGCCTGCTGTCCAACGTCACTGTGCCCATGCTACTGTTCTCTTGCGTTTCTTTTAGTGTGCTATGGCATGTTGTTCTCTCCCTCCGTACCTGGTTAGTGTCTCTTCATCTTGAGGATTTCAGTGGTAGCATCTGTTAGTCCACGGAGTCTGGCCTGACAGAGTCTGAGCTGGTTGTGTGTGCTAACAAGACCCCTTTGGCAGCTCTTTTTTTTTTTTTAAAGATTTATTCAGTTTATTACAAAGTCAGATATACAGAGAGGAGGAGAGACAGAGAGGAAGATCTTCCGTCCGATGATTCACTCCCCAAGTGAGCCGCAATGGGCAGGTGCGCGCCAATCCAATGCCGGGAACCAGGAACCTCTTCCGGGTCTCCCACGCGGGTGCAGGGTCCCAATGCATTGGGCCGTCCTCAACTGCTTTCCCAGGCCACAAGCAGGGAGCTGGATGGGAAGTGGAGCTGCCGGGATTAGAACCAGCGCCCATATGGGATTCCGGGGCGTTCAAGGCGAGGACTTTAGCCGCTAGGCCATGCCGCCGGGCCCCCCTTTGGCAGCTCTTGTCACAGCATTGCACTTGTGTGGATCTGTGTGATTGCTGGAGTCAGCTGGTCCTCCCTATACTCAACTTTCAGCTGCACAAAGGAGGACCTCAGTGGGTTTTCCCCTCACTACAGGTTTTGCAGTGCCAGGACACAGTGGGTGTTCATGTTTTGAAGACTAAGTGAAGCCACAGATGACAAAAGAATGGGACTGTTTGGGTTGATCAGATGCTGTTTGGACTCAGGCTGGTGAGTCTGTAACTTCATCATAGAGGCGAATTATGTGGTTGTGTGGCTGCTGTTTCAGGAAGTTCAGGCTGGGCCTTGCTGAAAAGCTCTCATATGATACTGATGCTGACATTGGAACCACTGTGGGAAGAGTAAGAATCTGTGTAAGATATAGAGAACAGGTGTGGTTGGTGCCCTTCACTTCCTGTCTTTCCTCTTCTCCCTAAGGAAAGGTGGCTGCCACACTTTGTGTGGCGCTGGGTATGTTTTTCTTATCTGCAGTTAATTTTCTCATTTGCATCAAGCCCATCCATTTTCCTGCCCCATTGCCCTTGAAAAATGGTCCCAATATGTTTGCTGCAAAACAGTGACAACAAACCTTACCCACAACATCTGCTTTGGATGCAATTCAGGAATTTCTCTTTCACACTTGCACTGTTTCTGTTAACTGCACCCTCAGCCAGTTGCTTTTCTTCCCCCACCCCGTCCCCCCTTCCACTGAACTTGAACTATGTGAGTGGTGTGTGCTTTCAAGTGGTTTGGAGTCCACTCTGGATTTCTTAGGAACCAGTTAGATTTAGATTGTGTTGCCCAGCTTTTCTGCCTCTTGGTTTCTTGATTTTTCTTGATTGGAACTTGATTCTTACAGTTTAATAAATATTAGAGGAAAAAGATGTATCATAGGACAGGGAAGATGAGAACAGGTGAAACGGAACTGGTTACATTCCACCAGGGGAGGGCCATGCATCCTCCTCCCCCCCAGGCCTGTCATCTGCCATGGGTCCTGACTGTAGTGGGACTCACTTTCTTTTACAGCTATTTGTGCTTTTCAGAAATGCACTTGATAAGGCACAAATAGACAAAAACATAATCCTAATATCATTTCCCAGGAGTACTTATGGGCCTGTGTGCAGATGTTTTCAAGTTATACTCTTTTTTAAAAAGATTTATTTTTATTTGAAGGTCAGATATACAGAGAGGAAGAGAAACAGAGAGGAAGATCTTTTGTCTGTGGATTCACTCCCCAAGTGACTGCAATTGACAGAGCTGTGCTGGTCCGAAGCCAGGAGCCAGGAGCCTCTTCCAGGTCTCCCACACCAGTGCAGGGTCCCCCGGCTTTATGCCATCCTTGACTGCTTTCCCAGGCCAGAAGCAGGGAGCTAGATGGGAAGTGGGGCTGCCAGGATTAGAACCGGTGGCCATATGGGATCCTGGCTCATGCAAGGTGAGAACTTTAGCCTATAGGTTATTGTGCTTGGCCCAAGTCATACTCTTTTTAAACAGCACTGTTGTTTGTGACATTATTTGAAACATTCCAGGATGGTCAGAGTTTAAACAAATAGGAAAAGAAAGCCTTTTATCAGCATTACATAGTATTTGGCATTTGCTGAAAATAAATTATTATTGTATTAACCATCTCTATATACCCTCATATGCACATATGCATATATATGTATGTATTTGTACCCATGCTCATAGGTATAAACATACATTTTTGTATATATGTAAATATAGCAAGTCTGTGAAAAAATGGGATTAAAAGATAAGTTTTGGTGCAAAAACTTGAAATCCATGGTTGGTTTTTTCATGAGATGCATTTTCAGAGGGTGGGAGATTGTTTTCTGTCCCATCCACCAGTACACTGAAGCCCTCATGAGGTTTTTTCTCAACCGGTTGGCATAAATGGAAAATGTCAAAGATGTTCTTTAGTAGGTAGGAAAAGGAGAAGGCTGTAAATATTATTGATGGCAAAGCTGGAGGGTAGAGCTGTTTCTTAGAAGAGAGAGAATGTTAACCTAATGTGGCATGGTCCTGGGTCATGACATGATGTAGCCAGAGGTCTCAACAGCGAGCCTTTGCATCTCTGAAACAGAGGAAGAGCCTGGAGATGGCTTTACTTTTACCAAGTGGGAAAAAGGATACTGAGCATCAAAGCGTGCGACCCTCAGTGCAGCCTGCCCTGTCTGCCTTGCGTGGCTTGCTGAAGGGGCTGCATTATTGAAGACTGAGTCTCCCTTGCATCACATCCAAAGATCCATGGGCTGCATCGGCTCCAGATTAAACCTTACCCAAGCCTTTGCATATGGAATTGCCTTACAAACAGCTGTTTCCTGTGTCCCATTAAAAATAATTTTTTTAGAAAAAGCTGTTTTAACATGGCAAATCCATAGTTTCATAGACCTCATCTTGATGTCATCTGAACTTTGGACTTCTAATTCTATCGATGTTTCCATTCTCTTGCACGTTACATTTGAATCATGTGTCAGTGGGGTACAGAAGGACCCTGTCCGCAGCCAAGCAGCTGACATATGGGACATATGTCGAGAACCCTTCTCATTGCCAGCAGGACCAGAATTGTAATCATGGCTCCAAAGGCACTCTGACAGGTTTCGGTGGCTGACATTGCATTCCTCTAGCTTTATGTTGTCATCTTTTAACTAGTTATGTTTGCTTTAAATCTGCAGTGGCCAAGGCTGTGTGAGATGCAGCCTTTTTTTGACTTATTTTGTATGTTAAATTCTTCTCTCCATGATCAGCTACAGGATAGATTGCCTTTTCTTAAGTTGGGAGCAAAAATAACTGTCATTCCCTATGCTTATCTTCCCTTAACTGTCCTGCCATGCTTGGTGGGCTGGGAGTGGGGAGGGCTGTATCCTCTCCCCTTCTACCTGAGAAGAACCTCGTGATGATCTTAACTCACGGAATGGGGCACAGGTCACACTGTGTGACTTTTGAGGACAGGATGCTATGCACTTCTGCCTGGCTCTCTTGGGGTGTTTGCCGTTAGAACCTAACCAGCAAGCAGTTGCAGAGTCCAAAGAGAGGCCGTGTGTAGGTGTTTTGGCTGACAGCCAATGTCGTCCTGCAGATGTATGACTGAGGCTGCATCCAGATAATCCAGCCCTGCCCTGTGACATCACCCACAGCTGGGGCCACTGTGGCGCCTGCGAAGTCCTGCAGTCTGCACTGTGTTGCATCCAAGTTCCTGAACCATGGGATGTGTGAGCATAAGGAGAAGGTTGATTTAGCCCACCAAAGTTTTGGAGTGGTCTGATTTGAAACATTTGTAGCCAGAGAAGAAGACTGGGGCAAAGTCATTACCTTCCTGTGAAATCCAAGTGGGACTGTTTCCTCCTCACTTGAATGTTTTTGAGCATACAACAGGACCTTGTGAATTATTTTATACAGGTTCCCAGGTATAAAGGAAGACAAGGGTCAGGGCTAGATAGTGTATTTGGAGTTGTACCTGACATTCTTGTCTGCTAACTCTCAGGTGAGCACTTTTCTTGGGACACCACACTCCTTCAGGTAGGAGCTAGCCAAAAGCTGAGTTTTGTGTCAATAAAGAGTGTCTGCATGTGTTATAGATGCCCTTGAAACCAACATGCTGCTGTCTTTTTTTTTTTTTTTGGCTAGAACATGAATACGTAGATGTATCCTAGTAATTGTATTTGTGAGGAAGAGAAATATATAATGTGGCATTGAATTTTTTTCAGTGGCAGTAATTTTCTTTTGCCTACCCCTTTGTCACCTTGGATCAAGAAGCCTAGTCTACTGCCCTGTGCACTGCACAGTGGCTGGCCTCCCCTGGGTCTTATGTGTCCTGTCTGTATGCATACAGGGAAAGGGGTGGCATGTGTGGGGGAGAAAGTGGAGGAAGGTAAGTGTTGGCATTACAGTTGATGGCAGCTTCAGGGACTCAGCTGCCCAAGGGCTGTGTAGTTTATCAGCATTGTTGTTCATCTGTACTCTTCTGCTGGTAACAGTGTTACTGCTGGTGCTTTCAGGTGTTCAGGGGAGGCAGGTCAGAATAGTTCAAGCATAAATTTTCCGTAACAGTTTTTGTATGAATATAAATCTCCAAAAATATTTATTTATTTTTATTTATTTGAAAGGCAGGAGTAGAGAAAGAAGAAAGGAAGGAGAGAGAGAGAGAGAGAGAGAGATATCTTCCATCTGCTGGTTTACTCCAAATAGTTACAACGGCCAGGGCTGGGCTGGGCCAAGCCAAAAACCAGGAGCCAGGAGTAGGTACCAAAGCTTTTGGCCAGCCTTTACTGCTTTCCTAGACATATTAACAGGCAGCTGGATTGGAAGTGGAGCAGACAGGTTATGAACCCGTAACCATATGTGATGCCAGTTCTGCAGGTGGCAGCTTTATTTACTGTGTCACAACATGGCCTTTCAATATAATTCTTTTTTTTTTTTTTTTTTTTTTATTTTTTTATTTATTTATTTTTTTTTTATTATTTAACTTCATTAATTACATTGTATTATGTGACACAGTTACATAGATACTTGGGTTCTCCCACCCCTCCCCAAACCCTCCCACCATGGTGGATTCCTCCACCTTGTTGCATAACCACAGCTCAAGTTCAGTTGAGATTCCCCCATTGCAAGCATACACCAAACATAGAGTCCAGCATCTTATTGTCCAGTCAAGTTCAACGGCTTCTTAGGTATACCCTCTCTGGTCTGAAGACAGAGCTAGCAGAGTATTATCCCAGTCAATTGAAAGCTCCATCATACCATCAGCAAAAATTTACATCATTATGGAATTAATTGACATAGTAATGAGTAACCAACATGTTGAAAGTAAATACGAGTTCCCAGCCACCTTCTGTGACCACCTCACCTATACTTCAATTTAGTTTATATACAACATATAACATTCAAAACATAACATGTTATACATAACATCATATCATCTTAAATTAAGGCAAACATGTGGTATTTAACCTTTTGTGATTGGCTCATTTCCCTTAGCATTATGGTTTCCAGTTTGGCCCATTTGGCCACAAAGAACTGCATTTTGTTTTTTTTAATAGCTGAGTAGTATTCCATGGAGTAGATGAACCATAGCTTTCTTATCCAATCCTCTGTTGATGGGCATTTTGGTTGCTTCCATGTTATAATTCTTTTTCTAAGGGTGTGTGTGTGTGGTGTCTGTGGTGTCTGTAGTGGTTGCTAATGTTCATTCCATCCTATACCCATTGTCCTGTTAGTGTCAATCATTGGATGAAATTTACCTACCTGAGTAAATGGCCTATCTCATCCCACTTGCTCCTGAAAACATGTGGAAAGCCAATTTTGAAGTATGCAGAATCAGGAGCACAATTTTTGAAAAACAGTCCATCTGGGACTAGTGAATATAGACCTCGCCCCTCCAAAATGTCTTCCATTTAGGCTGTAGATCCTGCTCAAGAGCTGTGTCCGTACACAACAAGTTGGAGCTGTGTATTTGCATTAAAAGGAGACAAAATGTGAAGTGATGAAAATTGGCAATTCAGGGAATTCTTTGTTACAGAGACATTTAACATGGTGAGATCTCCCACTCCCAATCCAGGGCATGTGTTTCCTTTTCTGCAAATTTTCCCCATCTTTCCAAAATGCTAACAAAGAATGCTTTATTTCTGGGTTAAACGTTAAAAGTTAATGTTTTGCCTGAAGAACTAATACAGATGCTGCCACTGGCCCAAGCTTTCTGTCTGGGCATTTGGTTTTGTTCATGAGACTCGGTGTATGAAATAGAAGCAGTAAGCCGTGTCACATGGCTTCAGAGGGTCTGAGCACACTGGGGCTTACGAGACTTGAGGCAGGAAGTGGTTTATCAAATCTGAGCTTGCTCTTGGCAACAAGTACAGAGGCAAGGGCAAGAGCTGGACCTCACTAGTCACCATATAGGGTAGCTTTTTGTTTTCTATAAATGAGAGCGCTTTCGACATCCATCTTTTTCTAAGGGTTTTAAGAGCTTGGCCTGCGGGCATCAATTATTTAATTAAAGTTGGCACAGATGTTTAGAAATTTCTTTGGCCTCTGTGTGTGTGTGTGTGTGTGTGTGTGTGTGTGTGTGTGTGTGTGTGAGATTAGGAGGACTCATGATTATGAGCCAGACAAGAAACCAAATTGGAAGGGCCCACAGGTGTGATGTCTAAGGATGTGTCAATTTCTGCATTTTATGGGAATGTAGTCTTGTCACTTACTCTTTGAATGATTTCAACCCACTCAACGTAGCCTCTTCAAGCCTCAGTTTTCTACTCTGTAAAGTGGGATTAAATATAGGGTCTGCTTCCTCCAGTTGTAGTGAAGATTGCAAAATACTATGCAGGCCAGTCTCAGGCAGGGAACACTCACTTTTAGATGCTGTGTGTGTTTTTGAATATTCCTAATTTATTTCAAGGTTTTATTCTTGAGGCATTTTCCTGCTTTTTGGGCGATCTTTTTTTTTTAATCATTTTCTTCCTCTATTGTAATTGCACCAACTCTTACTTGCACTTTAAGACGGAGTTGAACTGTGAAGACCTAGAAACTTTCCACTGTGAATGCCAGATTGGTGACCGCCCTTGAGTACCTTCTGCATACTTCCTAGTCCTTTTTATTTTTTCCCCTTAAAACAATGTAATTATTTGAAAGTCAGAGTGACAGAGATAGAAAGAGTTAGGAAGTGTGTGTGTATGGGGAGAGAGAGAGAGGGAGGAACCAGAAACTCTGTCCATGTTTCCCACTTTGGTGGTAGCGACCCTGGGACTTGGGCCATCACCTGCTGTTTCTCAGACACCTTAGCTGGAAACTGATGAGAAGCTGGAACTGGAACTAGGTAGTCTTATATGGGGTGTGGTGTCCCAAGTGGTGGCAAAACTACTGCACCACAATGCCTGCTTCTAATTCTCAGCTTTCCTTACAGCTATTATTGCCAGAAAATTGTAATTCTAACAGTTCCCTTGGGGAAAATAATAATATCATTTCTGTTAAGCTATCTCTGACACCAGGATTGGGTGTCTTCCTAATGTGACAGTGCTTCACAAAGTTCATGGAACAATTGAATTAAAGATGTCAGTTAATTTGGGTGTGACACACATTGCAACCCGTGTGTTCTGGCTGACGAGAAGTCAGTTTGCACACTGACTTCTACACCTGTCAGCCTAAGTTTGCTCACTACGTCCTTGGCATGATCAAATGGAATAAGGGTGTAAGCCTCTTGAGGAAAGACTTCGTAGGCAGCAGGAACTCATTAAGGTTGGTGAACTCAGAAGAAATAGTTCTGCTGTTCTCATGCCATGATGGAGCAAGGGTAGTTCATAGTTCATGCTATTACCCTGGAGCTGATAAGGAATATATATTTATGAAGTGGCTACTTTGAGCCAAGGTTTGGGCGGGGTCCTGCTCCACCATGGGGTGAGGGGGGTGAGGGGAGGAAGCCACATTTTCAAACACCTGCTTCCTCATTGAAATACCCTAGTTTGGAACCCCTTTCATCTTGCCTGGTGCTTCAGTTAGTTTTAGGCTTTGTTCCCCACAAGCCCCATCTTGTACTGTGATTCATGCTCTTAGCCAATAGTCAAGATAGAAGCATCACAATATGCATATCAGGAATATTATTATCTTAATCATTATTGAATTCTCGTGAAAAGGCTACTTGTACTTCCATAAGAAAATGTAATTTGGAATAGGGACAAAGAGATGGGGAGTAGGGATTAAAACTTCAGAGGTGCTTAGTCAGCTGAAGGACTCTCCAGTTATTTTCATCACGGGTAGGGTACATTTTCTAATGGTCTAGTTACCTAGCTTAACCATAATGTCATGTTTCTTTGTTTTGAGATGGGATTATCTCAGCTATCTGTGGTTGCCCTGGTTAACTTGGGAGCAGATTGGTTACTCATTAGCTCCTAAGTGCAGATTTCTCACTAAAGGGTTATATTTGCAGAACATGACGCAATCACTTTTAGATGGCAAAGGATTGTGGATGCCCAGTGTATCAGATCATGGCTTAACAGGGACTTGCACAGCAAGATAATAAAGAGATGACTAGACCCACGTTGATGTCATTGTCCAAAAGTGATTTTGAGTTTTCCACATAGAGAAAACAGTCAAATTCCTGAGATGTCCTGGAAGAGATTTTGAGTTAAGCTGAATTTTAGGTCATTAAAATATATGTAAAAATAGATTTGTTTTATTCACAGAATATTTCACCATAAGGTCTGGGCACTGCTGGCTTCTTCTCAACTGCCAGGATGAGAAGAAAGATGTTAATTGGTAGATCACAGTTATCTACCAATTTCATGTGATATTTTGAAAATTTTGGTCTTTCACATGCTTGGCACATTCATTTTCGTGCCATGGATGTGGAAGCATATTGGTCTCAGACTTTATTGGTCCTGTCTCTTTTGTGTCCATCTGTTCCCTGCTTACCCCTGTGTTGTAATTTTATTGAAAAAGAATCGGGTTTTTTTTTTGAAGATTTATTTGAAAGACAGAGTTAGAAACACACACACACACACACACACACACACACACACACACACAGATCCTTCATCCGTTGGTTCACTCACCAAATGGTCACAATGACTGGGGGCAGGACCAGGCTGAAGCCTGGAGCCTGGAGCTGCTTCTGGGTCTCCCATGTGGGTTCAGAGTCCCAAGCACTTGGGTCATCATCTTCTGCTTTCCCAGGTGCATTAGCAGGGAGTCAGGTAGGATGCTGGCATTGAAGGTAGTGGTTTAACCTGTTATGCCATAACACAGGCCCTGAAAAAGAATTTTTCCATAGCCATTGTCTTGAGTGATAAGGATTAGAATGGACATAATGCAGTTTTTATTCCCATTTAGGCTTGTTTCTGGTCTCTGTTAAAGAATACAGTCACTGTAGGTCTGGGTGTTGTGGCACAGGGATTAAGTCACTATTTGAGGCACTGTTTTGGAGTACCTGTGTTTCAGTCTCACCTCTGATTCTGATCCAGCTTTCTGCTACTGCATGTGGGAGGCGGCGGATGATGACCTAAGTACTTGGTTTCTTGCCCACACGTGGGAGCCTTGAATGGTATTCCTGGCTCCTGGCTTCAGCCTGGTCCAGCCCTGGCTGTTGTATTCAAAGAGTGAGCCAGGGGATGGAGTAGTTTCCTCTGTCTCTCCCTTTCCCTCTCTTTGTTCCTCTGCTGTTCAAACAAATAATTTTTTAAAAAGCAATGAAATAATTGTAAGTACAATGAGTAAGTGAACTATAAAACGACTTCCATTAAATGTTTTCAAGTAATGGGACTCCATCAACACTAACCCTATGAAGCTCTCTGCTTTAAAATTTTACAGCCTCAATTTTATGTACTTCAAGGCTTTTTGCTCTGGATGAAAGGAATACTGCTCTATAAAAATTGGTATCCTGTGAGTTTCAAGCTTTCTCCAGCATTTTAGGAAAGGATAGGATACAGAACTTCACATAGCTGCAGAGCCTCATGTACAAACCAGAGAAATCATCATTGTCTTTTGGATCTAGTTAAACAAAGAAGGTCTGAAAGACCAGTCTTGGTCTATTAAGTCCTAAATTCCTAAATATGAATTCTTTGCCAAAGAAATATATTCCAAAGCAAAAACTAGGTTTAGCACTTGATGGACCCTGTATCTATAGCAAGTAAGGAGATTTGGAGGTATTAATTAACAGTGACTTCTTTTCATTTGTTGCCTCAATGAATCTGTGAAGAGCCCTCCAGAGATGCCACATAGCAAAGCACCCTGAGCTCTGTAGAATTCAACACTGTCTCTTTTCCCAGATATGTGGGTCTGCTGGAGAACTCTCCCATGTATTTCACTTTGGGTCCTGGTTTTGGAACTGACAAGGCAAGCAGCCCTCTCCTTTCTTCAGAAATTCACATGAGGGTGCCAACAAAAAGTTTTTGAAAAATGTGCTTTAGGAAAAAAACGATGCATGGCTTTCATAATTGCTTGCACCACAATAAACTTCTCTTTTGGCTCCCTTTTCTGAGACCTCATGAATTGAAGGCTTTCCCCATGAGGCCAATTGAGGAGCCTTCTTTGACAGACTGCTTCCTGATCTGCTGGAGAGGGACGGTGAGTTGATCACCCCACCAGGGGCATGTTGTCCGTGATACTTTCTCACACCTTGGCAGACAACAACGGTCTTAAGACGCAAGTGTGCCAGTGGCTTGATGACCTTGCCACCTAGGCTGGAGGGCTCTTGCAACTCAGTGTGCAGTGTTCTTCAAAAATAACCCAAAGAAAAAGGGAGAAAATGTCCTGACCCCAGCCTCTTTTGGTCCCAGCTATCCAGCAGAAGCTGGGGTCACTCTTGCTTCACCTGCCAAAGAGCTCCTGGCTCAGAACAGGAAATGTGGGAGTTCTCCACCCAGCCTGGACAGGCACAGAGGAAAGGGACAAAGCTGGCGAAAGTGGAAAGAACTGCATTTTTGGTTTCAGACTGTCAGACAGCAAGGATGACTTTCAGTGGGATTCCCCCACCCCCATCCCAGTTTTTCATTTATAGTTATCACTAAATATACTCCCGTGATGGAAAATTACGGCTTCTTACTTGCCATTTGGCAGCTGTGCCTGTCTTGCTTTTTTCATTTTTGGTTGGTGTGTATTTCAAATCCATTTAAGTTTGAATGGAGTGGAATTATGAGACTTAAAAAAAAATGAAGTGTTGCGCTGTTAATTTTGGGTTAGGTGCAGTATAAAAAGACAAGTTATAATAGTAATCAACAATTATTGAAAGCTTGTCGTAAGCCGTGTCGTGGGTGAAGCACCTGACATTCATGATATCATTTATAAATCCTCTTTACCACTCTGTGAGGTGGGTGCTGGAATTACTCCTGTTGGTACATAGGGAAACTGAGGCTCAGGGCACTTCACTGTTTGCCTAGCTAATGAATCATGGGTACACATTTCACATTTGTAGGTTTTTTGTTTGTTTGTTTGTTTTGTTTTGTTTTTTTTAAAGCAGAGGGGCTGGCATTTTGGTGTAAGAGGTTAAGCTGCCACCTTAGCACTAACATTCTCCTGTGGGCACTGAGTGGAATCCCAGTCCTGGGTACTGTACTCCAGTGCAGCTCCCTGCTGACGTACCTTGGAAGTGCTTGGGTCTCTGGACCCACGGGGAAGAACTAGAAGAAGCTCTGGCTTGTGCCTTTGGTCTGGCCAGGACCTGCCTTTTGGGGCATCTTGGGGAATGAACCAGTGAGTGAAAGATTTCTCTATCTCTCTTTTTCTCTGACTTTGCCTTTCAAACAAGTAAATACATCTTGGAAAAAACAGGGAAGATCCTTTTTTCAGTTGGTTCAGAAGCTTTTGTCTGAAAGGATTTGTTCTTGAAATTCCCAGCAGTGACTCAGGTAGGTATGCACCTGAATGACTGTAAGTGGTACTAGGAAGGCCCAGCAAAACAGCGCACCTTCAGCTGGAAGAGATTATGGGAGGCTGTTAAGTTTGCTGTCTCAGGAATGTGCCTGCTGGCTCTGGGATTTTCCTGCCTCCCTTGACAATAGCTTGCGTGGGTTTGGAGCCTGATGACACAATTTGCTTCTTACTGTTATCTTGAACAAACCTGTAGGTCCCTATTGGGGAGATGATTGCAAAGAATGTATCTTCTTGTCTCTAGGAATTATGTTGTTGGGAAGTATTTTAAATTTCTAATTAACTTGAGGTTTCAGTGGGACCAAAGCTGTTCTATCTTGGCTGCTCTGGGTGGGGACCACGTGAGCCACTCACCTACTAATGACTTACTGTAGTTACTGCCTATTGTGGGAGCCCTCTGCACTGCAGGTCAGGTAGCAGATTCATCTCCAGGCTTATTTTATTTATTACTGATGGTGCTGCTTATCTCAGCTCTTTGATGGAAACGTGTTTTTTGTTGTCTGCCTGCACCCGGGAGAAGCCAAGGCCAAATGACTCATCAGAGGATCACAGTTCCTTCCGTGTTTGTGCAGGGTTTGCAATGTGGGTAAGAGTTATGGGTTAGTGGGGGAACAGAGACTCTTCTCCTCCCCCCAACGCTTCTGTGTTGGTGGAGGAGCTTCCTGTCTAAGAACTGTATCTCTGATGCTTAGCACCTGACCATGTAGCCCTTTGTTTCATCCTGTGACATGGCCATGGGAAATAAGTCTGTTTCCTCTCTGTGTGGATGACTGGTCGTAGTGGAGGACGAGGGTGGGGGTGGGGGAAGGCGGTGAATTCAGTGGTAGATGTTTGTTGCTTCTTTTATGTGGGCCAGTGAAGGTGAGCTGTTTCCTGAATGGTCCTTAGTAAACTCCCCAGCTAGGTGTTCATATCTCTCTAGTGTCTCCACTCTTGTATGTGGGCAGGGTTGTGAACTACTATGGGACAATGGCCAGGTGACTCCAACTGGGTGTTTCCAGTCAATGGGAGCCTTTTTTGCTCCAAACCCCAGGTATAAGTAGCATCTTGGCTGTTCCAACACCAGCTGATCTCCCCAGAGAGCTGGAATTCGCATGCTTTAGTTTCCTGTTCAGACTCTGGATTGGCAGAATTGGGAGAAGTATCAGATGTTGGTTGGTCGGTCTAAGGAACTACATTTGGGGTAGTTTGGTGTAAAACAGATAATTGAAACAGATATTCAAGAAATATTTAGTGGGCTCATCACGAGCTGTTTTCTCCTCTCAGGGTGTGTACATGGTGAAGGAAGAAAGATGCTTAAAAACAATTCCCAGTTGAAGTGTTTACAGCAGGTAATGAGTTTTGCACTACATGCTTTCTAGAGCTTTCTGTCTTGGAAGCATTCACTTGACTGCTTTGGTTGTTGACTGCTTTGTGTGATCACTGGTGTCCTGGATGTGAGCTATTCTCTTACATGCTGTACACTGGAATTCCCAGCTGTGGCTGTTTTAGTTCTTGTTCTGCTGGTATAGGTCCACAGCCTTGAAAGTTAGTGAGGAAGAGGTGTCATTTTGAAGAGTTATTGTGGAAGCTGTCATTAGTTGGGTTGTGGGTGAAATGATGGGAGGCAAGCAAATTAGTGACATGACATTACCACCCCCTGTAGGAGGCCTCTTGTACTGGTGAGCAGGTGAATGGATGTCATCTTAGCCATGGTATTTCTGTGTCTGGAGCATCTGCAAGTCAAGCTAATATGATGTCAGGCTCTTAGAAAGAGAAAGGAGTTTGGGAAAAGTAGATATGATCCGTGCCCTTCTTCCTGTCTGGTTCTTTTGGGATCTGGAAGCAGAGATGGTGTATAGGGTTTTACTGCTGGAAATGTGGATCATGGCCCAAACTGCTGCTTCAGTGTCTCCTGATCGTGCTTATAGATTCAGTCTCCCTCTATGAGCTTTCAGAGGGGAATCTGCATTGCGACAAGATCCTTTGGGGCTGCCGGTTGGAAGGTTTTGGTTAGATAGTCCTGTTGTTGAAGGGAAGGCAAAGTGATGGAAATCAGAGAAACAGCTCTCTTTTTAGGAAGACAGGATGAAGGTTTTATAAAGTTGGTAACTGTTTTGTTTCTCTGTTCAAGTTTTTTTTTTTTTTAATAGAAACTTGTATCCTAGAGCATACAGAATCATACTGAAGTCACTGGAGAAGAAGAAACATTTCACAAGGGAAAACTAAAAAATTCATGCAGTGTGCATTTTATGAAAACACTCTACACAAATTTCAACCTTTTTGCATCAAAATAGATGTCTCTTTGCTTAAAAAATTTATTTGAGGGAGAGAGAGAATGAGAGAGCAAGAGCACTCCTATGTGCTGTCTCATTCACCCAATGCCTGCAGTGGCTGGGGCTGTGCCCGGGCTGGAGCTGGAGCTGCAAACACGATCCAGGTCTCCCGTGTGAGAGGCAGGGTCTGCACTGGTGGAAGCTGGGTGCTATGATATGGCAGGCAAGCATCTAATTCACTAGACTGATTGCCTGTGTTCTCATTAGGTACTGCATATCTCCAGTGTTGGAGAGGTTGCAACCCCTCCCAGACCCATAGTTACCAATTTGTTGGCCTGGTGAGTTTCAAAATCACAAGTATTTGAAGAGAATTAGAAAGGAAATAACTTTATCAAAATGCAACTTACTGTAATTTGTTCCTGTGCACACATACCACCTCAGTTTTTTTCCTCTGCATATTAGCAAACCTGTTTGGAGCTAACTACATTTTTATCATTGTCATGCTTTTTTTCCAGGCCTGCCTCTGAGCAGCTAGTGGTATTATTTATATCCCTACGGTTTCAGGAGGTTTAAATTACCCTGCATTCGTGCTAATCAGAGTTACCCTGTGTTGGAGGCAAACTGGCTCCCATCCTCACGGGGTTTGTCCGTGTTTCCAAGGGGAAAAGTGTGAACAGTTGATTTAGATGTTGGGTTTCCATCAGTGACTTTCTTGCTCTTCACTGTTCCATTCTGCCATTGGTGGATTGCTTGTTGAGGAATCCACTATTTAACACCCCTGGGGTATTCTAGTATGTGAAAGGCAGAGCTTGACTTAGTTCACATAGCCATGGGGAGCTGTGTGAACTCTTTCGTCCTCTCCCCTGTCTCAATCCCTGCTTCCTTTCGCTTCTTCTTCCTGTATTGGCTGTTTCATTATCATGATCACATCTTCGTCATTGTCAGTTGCTATCTAGACTTCCCTCATCATTGAGCCCTCTTCCTGATGTCACCATATCTATGTAGCACCCAAAGCAGATTTTATCCGTAGTTTTGTTTTGATCAAAGCACTTTCTAAATTTCAGTCTATAAAAGTCTGTAAACCGCACGTAAAAGTATCCTAATATTACTTTGGCTGGCATTTTCTAATTACTGTATAATATTTTGGGAATGCAAATTTTATTTGAATGTCAACTACAGTTAAGCATGTGCCGTTTGTTTTTCTTACTCAGGTTTTGTAATTTGATGGAATGTTTTTATCACAATTTAATAAATGTTTGCTTTATTTAATAAAAAAAATTAAAAAAAATTTTAAAAATCTGTAAAACAAAACAGAGAATGATTGCTGATCCTTTCCTAATACTCATTTTAAAGGAACATACACCTGTTAATACATTTTAAAAATGTTGCTGGTATCAGGTCCGGCGGTATGGCCTAGCCGCTAAAGTCCTCGCCTTGAACGCGCCAGGAACCCATATGGGCGCTGGTTCTAATCCTGGCAGCTCCACTTCCCATCCAGCTCCCTGATTGTGGCCTGGGAAAGCAGTCGAGCATGGCCCAATGCTTTGGGACCCTGCACCCACATGGGAGACCCAGAAGAGGTTCCAGGTTCCCGGCTTCGGATCGGCGCAGCACCGGTCGTTGCACTCACTTGGGGAGTGAAACATCGGACGGAAGATCTTCCTCCCTGTCTCTCTCCTCCTCTCTGTATATATGACTTTGTAATAAAAATAAATAAATCTTAAAAAAAAATGTTGCTGGTATCACGAGTGATCCCTTGTGCTACCCCTGACCCATGCGCTGGTTATAGCAGACATTGACCTGTGTGCTTGGTTGTCACCCGTGGTGTTATGTGGGATGGATGTGGAGAGGTCTAAAAAGATATTGATCATATAAGGATGATTTTTCTTTTTTTTCTGAAAGATTCCCTTGGTGAGTATAGTGTGCAGCTAGAATTCAAGCAACAGAACCTTGAGTGCGATCAGGTAGCCCTACTGTCAGTAGTCTCTACCTGCTTTAATCTGTGTATTACAGTATTTTTTAATTAGCCTTCTTAGTAACTGCTATTTTTTAGACTTAGCGGTTGTACAGAAACAGTTCCACTTATCTCAATAATGTCAGCAAGGGGAGCATTTGAAATGTCTAATTTTATGATGGAGCGTTGGAGTGAAAGTTTGCAGTTTAGGACCTGGGTTTAGTTGTTGCCACTTATTAGTTTGAGGATTATGCACAACTGTCTGCATGTTTCTGAGCCTCAGTTACATCTACTGTCAAATAGAATGATGGATCCTTGTGTTGCCTCGCTGCCAAAGCTGAGAAAGGATCAAATGAGAAACCATCAGAGTGCTATGAACTGTGTTAAATAAAGCCATCAAGGCAAATACATAATATTAATGATCAAGTCTGGGGAAGATTAAAAAAAAAATCCATGGAAGGAGTTTGAGAAGTTTTTTCATATTAGTGGTGATACTTTTTTTAATTTAAATGACTTCTTTCTAATTACGCATACAGGACTTAACCCTGTGGGATCCCTCTTGGCCTGTTGATTGTCCTCACAGCGGGGTAGCTGGGCTCATATCAATGCTTGAACTGACCTATGGCTGCCAATTACAAAGAAAGCAAGAACTGCAGCCTGGGCTGATGATAAAGTACAGAGGTTAGATTTCCTTTCACTCTTTCCCAGTGTGCTTTTTTTTTTTTTTTTTTTTTTTTTTTTTTTGCTGTTGCAATAGCTTGGGATTTGTCCTCTTGTATGAATGGACTCCTGGCAGTTGCTAGTGTCCACATTATTGGTGGAAATCTTGCTGTCAGCAGGTGGTGGCTTTGATCCGGGGAGGAAAGGCATCCTCCCTTCCATTTTCTCCTGGAGCAGAGTGCTGTCTGGATTCCTTCCTATATTAGTACAAGTTGCTTGTGGTCAACAATGCCATTCTGCTTGTTTTAACCTTCAGCTCACAAATAGTTGAGCCCCAGAACTTCCAGGAATTAAAGTTTGAAAAACATGGGTAAAAATGCATCCCTGAATTTGGAACAAGTGTACAGGTGAGTAAATGGTGCAGATTAATGCCATATTTCCCACTTACTGACTCAATTTTCATATTTGATTGCAATGTCATGAACCCCCAGTAAGTAGGCTAGTTTTTGTTTTCTTCCTCCATCCCTCCCTCCTTTTCTTTTCCTTCCTTTCTTCCTTCCTTCCTTTCTTCCTCCCTTCCTTCCTTCCTCTCTCTCTCTCTCTTCCTCCCTGCCTCTCCCTCTCTCTCTTTTTTAAAACTTATATGTTCAGTTAACAGTTTAATTCTGTCTTCAGTGCATTTTCAGGTTCATGGTCTCATTTTATCCTTTTACCACTTGGAAGGAAATTATACTGGCTTAATTATACAAACAAACTGTGGAGGCATTAAGATTTCAGTTTTAAAAAGCCTGTGCCCATACCCAGGCGTTTTAAATCCTGACTCTTGTTATTTGCTATGTGCTTTTAGTCATTTACTAAGCATCTCTGGACAATAAATTGAAACGTGTAGGAGGATTAACTGGGCATCCCATGAAAACCATCATGACTTAGTAGAGAGTTGCTAGTCAGCGGCTGAGTTTCAGACTTCTTAAATGATGGATGAGACATAACTAGCTTCTAACTAGAGCGGACACTATGACCCAAGAGTTGACATGCTCATTTGTTACAGCCAGCCCTGCTGTGGGTCACTGTTGTTCTAGAGCTTACCTGTCCAATGTTTATCCTACCTAAAATGAGGTACTTACAAGTGAGTGAAATGATATGATACATTTAGTTCCCTCGCCACAGTAACTCCATCTCCAGAGCCTGGTGGCCATCTCTGGCTCCTGATGGTCCTGGCTGGATAATTGAGCTGCAGGATGCTGCAGATTCCTTGAACATTCTATTCAACAGTGCTGTTGTAGCAGGTGAGAGAACCTGTTATCTCTCACTTCAATTTTCTTGGGGAATCGGTAAAATGTGCCCAATCACAGATTTACTCTTTGGAGTTAGGCTAGTTCATCTTCTTATCTTGGTGTCTTGAGCACTTGCAGAGTAATATTGTGCAGGTGATTTTAATAACATCTTTGAGTTTCGGTTTGATCCCAGTAAAACAGGTATACTAGTATCTCCTAGTAAATATGAAGAAATACTGTATTAGCTGTGGTTGGCACTGGGTGCCTGACAGTTGGCATGCGTCTATGTATTTTACTTAGAATTAATTGCTTGCATCATGTCTTATAAGTGGGAGATATCTGTCAGCCTGCAGAGGCCAAACTGTTAAAATCCCTCTTAACCTTGCAGGGTTGGAGACTTCATTATGTAACTTTAAAAAAAAAGTGAAGGACTGTTTTGCCTGCAGTGTGCCATTTTGCCTGGGGCTGGAGTGAATCTGAAGACAGGTGGCTGAGTCTCTTGGCTGAGTTCTTTGGTCATCCGGCCCTCTGTGAAAGTGGCTCTGGGAGGAGGTCTTGACATCGGCAGAGGGCTTTCCTGACCACTTTGGCCTGAGCCTGGCCTGGGATTTTAATTCCCACCCTCTGCTTATCTCTTGGCAGAAATCTGAGCAAGCCACATGCCTCTTCTGGTGCTAGATCTTTGCAAGGTGCAAGTTAGAGAAAAAGTTACCTTTCTCCTCCAGGCTAGGGAGACACTACATCCTGTCCAGAGTCTTGGGCACAAGTCCAGAGACACTCTGGCAACTTCCACGGTGCATTTAAGACGGGAAGAAATGCCAAAACACAGTTATAAAAATAATAGTATAGTTTAAATATTTATACCTAATAAATCAGAGCTTTTAATGCATATATAATACACCATATGGGGTGACTGCTTTGATGAGATAATTACGGGTTCATAAAATATATTAATTATCAGTGTCTCAGGGAGTGTGTGGTCTGGTAACAGGTCTCCTGTGTAACATTGTCATGATTGCATTGCAGTTTCAGCAAGAGAGTGTATTGACTGTATTTTTGAACTTGGGAGCTGAAACCCTCAAAACTCTCCCAAATTCTTGTGTTTATGCCCTGAGAGTGTGAGTTCTACTGCATTTAAAACAAGGAAAGCATAAGCACTTTTTTTTTTTAATCCAGTGAGGAACATGCGTGGTTTAATGCATGGTTTTCTTCAAGAGAGAATCCAGAACATATCATAAAGTAAAACTTGTTTGCCTTTTGACATAAATATTTGTCTCTCCTTTCTTTATGCGGACTTACTATTTATTTCTCTCATCTTTCTCTCTGCTTCAGTAGTCACTGATTTATGGGCCATTGTTGACTTGTGTCCTGCTTTGAAGCTGTGAAAATGAAGCAAAGTGCTTTCATCTGAATGGTGCAGAGTACAATGAGGGTCTCTGTGAGATGATCTGAAAACCACTGGTGAATGTTCCAACTCTGGCCTTTTCTTTTAAAATTGGCTCACACACTTTGAACTAAAGGAATTTGGACACTCAGTGACGGGTTGAGTAGCATGGATCAAAATCTGAATACTTTTCTCTTAAATACATTTTCTTTTTAGATAAATACTGTGTTCTTGACATTGTAAAAGAATCTAATTAAAAGAGTTTTGGGGAGCAGTGTTTTAAAGAATTCCTGTCTTTGTCCTTCCCTGTCCCCTCCCCCACTCCCTGCCCCATTTATTCTCTCACTTATTCTTTCATGTAGTCACTCAATAGTCTTCCCAGAGTGGATGAAACACCAGCAGGGAATCTTTCTCTGGCTTCTTTTTCTGAATTTAGAAAGTGGAAGCAATGGTAGTGCTTATTCCATAATTCAGTTTTTAAGTCAGTGGAATTTTTTTTTTAAAGATTTATTTATTTTTATTGCAAAGTTAGCTATATACAGAGAGGAGGAGAGACAGAGAGAAATGTGTTCTGTCCGATGATTCACTCCCTAAGTGACCGTCATGGCCAGTGCTGAGCCAATCCAAAGCCAGGAGACCAGGTCCTCTTCCGGGTCTCCCACGCAGGTGCAGGGTCCCAAGGCTTTGGGACATCCTTGACTGCTTTCCCAGGCCACAAGCAGGGAGCTGCCTGGAAAGCAGGGCTGCCAGGATTAGAGCCTGTACCTGTATGGGATCCTGGCATGTTCAAGGTGAGGACTTTAGCCGCTAGGTCACAGCGCTGGACCCCAGTTGGTGGATTTTAATGAGTACCTGGAATGCAGCAAGTACTCAGTTTGTTGCTGTTATCAATACTATTGCTATTTTTATCATTTTTTCACTCACCATTTATTTTCACCAACAAGTATTAGTTGAATACTTTCTTAAACGGCAGGCTACTGGACACTGGGATATTAGTGGTTAGTACAAAGATGCTGCTTTGCATTCAATTATCTTCAAGGTTGGTGTTTATTTTTGCACTCTGCATTATCAAGGTAAAATAGTAATGAAACTGCAGTGGATAATTTGATGTTTGTCTTCTTGTCCTTCTCCCTTTCATAGCACCTCCCTCCCCTGAAAATGAAGTGACGTTTTGTTCTTAGAGTAGTTTGTTGCTGAGGAAGTTTCTGTGCAGATGAAGCTGCCTGTGAACTGTGCCTGGAACGCCTTTCATGAAGTTAGGTTGAGAGCAGGGTAGGTGTCAGAGGCCTCCTACCCCTCAGTCCAGTCCTCTGTATAGCCCTTCCAACCCCACCTTAGATGCTGCATGTTAGGCGCTTATGTTAATTTTGCAAGATTTGTTAGTGTCTTGATTGCCATGAGGGACAAGCTTGGCATGTGCTTTCGCTGACCATTTACCTAGAAACACACTGGCTATAGAACAGAGACACGACAAGTGTTGTAAGCACAGTAGACTCTTCTTACTTTCATTTGGTCAATGAAGGATTCCTGCAGCAGAAGCTGAGAACTTGTACACTGCTTGAATCTGTTATAAAAATGTCTAGGATGGTTGCAGTGGCCAGGTGGGTAGCCTTATCATTTCAGACATGAACAGGAGTGTTCTCAATGAATATTAAGTATTTGTATTCAGATTCTTCCTTGGCAATAGCATATATGATGAGTGACTGAGAAAAATTTGAAATGCTTGCTCTCATACATCTCATTACAAAGTCCTTTAGATATCCTAGTCCTAACAGTTAGGTGCAACTGTTATTTATTGAAATGATCACAATACAAATAGAACTTTCCATGTAGGACTGTCTCCTCTTTTTTCCTTGGTGCTTTGTGAAGCTATAATAAACACCTTTTCCAAGGTTGTTTTTTTTTCCTTTGCTACCTGTTTGGAAGAAATAAATGCCTTGTCCTAGAGCAGCAGAAGCTGTGATTCCAGTAGTGTGGGGGAGTTAGTTTAGAGAAATTTGGCTCTTTTTTTTTTTAATACATTTTCGATTCCAAAAGAAAAAGATAGTAGTGTTGTAGAAAACTCAAGAGAATTGGGGTGAAATACTGCAACACTGGAATTAAACCAATAAAACAGGGCCCATTTTGAACATGTCCAATGACTTGATTTAAACCATTGGTTATGAAAAATAAAATGAATGTTTTAGATGTTTGTAAAGATGTGTGTGCTCATTGATAAATTCATGATGCCTCATTAGCTTTTGGGTGATCAGTTTAAGGGCCAGGGAGTAGGATGGGGGTGCAAATAGATTGGATAGACTGGATGTAGGAGGTTGTTTCCTCCCTATGCACAGGCAGATGTAGTGAGTGGCCACAGTATCATTTCCTGCCAAATGTGTATATGTCTGTCTGCAGAGTCATTCTCATTGGAACTAGCATATTAATTGAAATGTGTATGCCACATTTCAATGTATTTTTTGTTGTTGATAGGTTCCAGATTGGACCCATATTAATTGTTTTTAAAGTCTTATTTATTTGAAAGAGTGGCAGAGAAGGAGGGAGGGAAGGCAGGAGGGAGAGAGAGCGGAAGTGAGCTTCCATCTACCTATTTACTCCTCAAATGGCTACAATAGCCAGGGCTAGTCTGGGCTGAAGCCAGGAACCTGGATCTTCATTTTGGTCCCCCATAGAGATGGCAGGGGCTCAAATATTTGGACCATCTTCCCCTGCTTTCAAGAGCATTAGTAGGGAACTGGATAGGAAGTGGAGCAACTGGGAGTCAAGCTGCAACTCCAGTGTGGAGTTACATTGTAAGCAGTGGTTTAACTCGCTGTGCCAGAACACCGACACCCACAGTAAATTTTTTGAAAAGCAATTGTATTACGTTTTGTAGATGAGTTACTATGGAGAGCAGCTGAAGAAATAGATTCTATAAATACATTTAGAACCTATACTAATTTTACGCATAGATGAGTTGGGATGTGCACTGTTTGTTTCCTTTGTCAAAATCAGGACCAGTCTCTTGACTGAATTAAGCAGAAATGTGTAACTAAGGTAAAGGGATTCCAGCAGGCCAGCCAGTCCTAAAATTAGCTCTTGCTTTGCTGTTTACCAGGTGCAAGTGCACACACCCCTGCTCCTCTTCTCCTTGATGTTCTTGATTTCTTTTTTTCTAAGATGTATGGACATCTCACCAGGATTTCAACTCAGTTGACATTGGCTCTGGCTGGGGAGCTGAGATTGTTTTAGCCTGTGATGCACTAATTATATTTGAAATGGCCATGGGAACTTCAGCAGCTTATTTTGTGTAAGTATTCTTTTGAGGGTGTCATGTGAGTTAATGTTTAACTTGCAATAGTCTCATAGTCTTCTTTCGAGCTGTTTTGGATAGCTACTTGAAAATAATGGAATTGTTTTATAAGCTCCTGTTTAATTATATATATTTATATTTGAGATACAAACAGAGAGATGAGGGGGTGGGTAGGGAGAAAGCACTTCCATCCACTGGTTTACTCCCTAGGTGTCTGCATTGGCTGGAATGGATGGGGCTGGCTGCGAGCCAGGAGCCAGGAACTCACATTGATTTTTCTTACATGAGTGGTAGGAATCAATCACTTGAGCCATCATTGCTGACTGCCAGGATCTGCATTAGCAGAAAATTGGAATCAGGAGCCAGATCTGGGTCTCAAAAGAAGTGGAAAAGGGATAGCTTAGCTGGCATCTCAACTCTAAGCCAAATGACCCTCTCTGCCCTTTCTTTTAAAGGGAAGGTAGTTAGTGCAAATGAAGAAGGGGGCTGAGCCTACCTGTGAAGGGATAACTCCTAGGATAGTTACAGATCCCACTGTAGTGACTTTGGGAGTGAAGAGATTGAATTGTTTTCTGTGTAATGTATGTCTTTGGGCCAGTTTGCAATTGGCCTTGTGTTGAGGAACCTGAGTGAAACAGGGCTGACAGTGGTACTTACCTTTTAGAGTTGCTGTGAGCATTGAATGAAATGACATGATTGACATGTATGTGTCAGCTGGCATGGAGCCTGGAATAGGAAACTATAGGATATAGCATGTAAGTATTTACTCAATGAGCTGAGAGGCCAGGGCAGATACTATGGTGAGGCAAGTGTCAAATATATGGGATGCCAGAGTTTCAATAATCAATGATGAATAATAGTTCATAAGCTTAAAAATTCACGATGAAGTCCATGAAGAATAAAATATCACACTTTTCAGTCAGCTCGGTGTTGCATCCTGCATTGTTTGTCCTTGCCTCCCTTGTCTCACTCATACACGGGGCCCGTGGTTACCTCCTGAGCTCAGCAGCTTTTGCAGGGATTGGGAGCCCTTTGCACTAATTCATTTCACAGGTCAGTTCCTTCTGAATCACCAGCACATACTTTGAAGATGACTCTCTGATTCATTATTTCTGGTCTCCTGGCCGGGTGCTGGAACCATCTGAGCTGTGCAGCCCCAGACATGGGAGTCATTGGCTGGTCTTGCTAACCCAACAGCTACTCACATTTTAAGAGCCTTTTAGGACCATTAATCATCAAGTTGATTGACCAAGTCTTGTTGGGGGAGGTGAAGTGCCATTCCTAATCCTGATCTGCATTCTCATACACATAATGAAAGCCAAAGAAAGAGGAAGACAGTTCTACAAGAGGCATTGATTTTGGTGTATCTTTCCCTGGGTATTTAAAGAGGGTAGGGAAATACTGCTACTAAAATTCCCCAAAGTGAAGAGAGCAGTGAGTTTTACAGGCACCTCTCTGGGAAAGTTAGGCTTCCTTGGGGTTGTTGGGCTATACTGTTTTGAGGAAAAATAGCTCTTACCTCAGGAATAAGAATTGCTGGATCCCTGCATCCCAGCAAACTTTCTGCCATTGGTCCTGAAAGAAGTACAGTGAAATCCGTAGGGTGAATTTTGTTGGATGACATTTTGATGATGCAACAGGGTATGTCCCAGCCCTGGGAATGTGCCATATCCTGAAGATAGAGATATTATCAAAGTGGAAGCTGAAGTAGCAGGAGGAGCTTGGAGGTTGTCCTGGTTTGATGAACTGCTATCGGGAAGTTGGACTTGGGTTGGTGTTCACTTCTTGTTTACTGTTCTTCAGAACTTGATATCTCTGTGCATAGCTGGGAAAAAACAAACAAGCAAAAGAACAATCACAATGGCAAAACTCCTGGGTATTTTAACTTTACTCCTACTTTGAAATTAAGAATGAAAAGGAGTCTTGGAGGGAGATGCACCATGAACCCCCTGTCATATGAATGATTCTTGCGTGACATCTGTGATGAAGGATTTGAGTCCTGAACTGGGGAGTGGGTGGTAGGGTCCCTGGATGGGAAGAATTGGGTGTGATCAGAGATGGAGGTCTACCTGGAGGAAGAGATTCATCTGCTGCCTTGCAGAGTCTTCTGCCAGGCCTTCTAGGTTGGGGGCGACTCAAGAGCCAGCAGCACCCTGGTACGGGACAACCTCATGGCTGGGAGCTTGCATTTTATTTCCAGCTTTATCATTCAGTTGTTGTGTTTCTTGACTGAACTGCTGTATCTTAGCATTCTCATTTGTATGATGAGGGGGTCACACTCCTCTTTGTAGGAGGATTGTGAGAACTGAAGTGCTTGAAACTGTACCAGGCATGTTGTAAGTTTTCTTCATAACACGTAAGCTTGTATTTTGTTGCGTGTTATTTTGGTCAAAGTTACGTTGTAGGTACCCATATGGCAAATAATAAGTATAGTGAAGAATATGTGCAGACAGAAATCCTACTTGATGACAAGTGATGGCGGGTGATGTATGACTAGAATGGCCAGAGAAGGCCTCACTGAAAAGCAGGTATTTTTGAGACAGAATTTGAGTTTCAGGTAAGAGTCAGCTTCAGGTTGCTCTGGGTATCCAGGGTCGCATGGTGCCGACAATCTGTAGAAAAGAACTGGGTTAACTGAAGGTGAACTGGAGTATGAATGTGGCTGAGATAGTACACAAACAGGAGATGGGTTAAAAGTGAGACAGGGGCCAGAAGGGGTGTGGGATTTAGTGTGATGATAGCGAGGTCTTCAGCCAAGCTTTGAGTGCTCAGGCTGCTCTGGGAACTGCAGGCAGTGTGCTCTTGTGGGGGAGTCAAGTGGAGTGTGGGTTTCCATGACATTGGTCACCTTCCGAGGGGACCACTGTGTGTGTTTGCAGTAGAGGGGCTGACGGGATCCTAGGGTAACACTCTGTGATGACCTGTCTTCTCCTGTCTGATGCTCAGTTACCTAAAGAAGAAATTAAATGGATGGATGCCCTGTAATGCCACCATCCCTTATAAATAGGTATCGAGTATTAATTACTAGAAAGGCCCAGGGTTAAGTGCTTTAATTGACATATTGGTTTCCTGAAATTGGGACTTTAAAGATGACCTACTGGGATGGCTTCCATTTCTTGTTAACTGGAAATATTTCAGTGATTTCTGCTCAAAAATACCTGTAAGAGTAGCTCCTGAGAATGGAGTTGTCATTCTGAGAACCCTCTCCTGTGGAACTCTTTGAACAAAGCAAGTGTGAAACTGTGTAATTTGAGCCGGGGTTGGTACTAAGGCTTTTGCTAATTCACGATTACCCTGCATCATCAAGTCCTGTAGCTCTTCATGGTTTACCTGTGCTTTAAGTTAAGTATGCTTTGATTGATTTCTGTGTAATTGCATTTGCGTCAAACAAAGTCAGATGCAAGGGTAATTAATTCTGAAACATGCTCAAACCCTTTTTCCCCCTAAACCATGAGTAAACTCATTGCTGAGAAAAGACTTTGAAATGAATTTTGTTTGCCCTACTTTTTAACAGCCTTCTCTTCCTCTGTTTATAAAACAATGTGTACAGTCTGTTTGTTTTCAGGGAGGGTGGTTCCAGGTTTCCTCCTTTCAGATAGAAAGACCCCGAATATTCATGTCCATTGTATAAAATACTGTGATCTTTACCTGTCATCTATGCACATGCTTAATTATACTTTACTTATTCTTAAGATGTATTTATTATTAGAAAGGCAGATCAGAATTTATGGTGAGGACGGACAGAGAGAAAGATTCCCGTCCACTCATTCACTCCCCAAATAGCCACAATGGTCGGAGATGAGCTGATCTGAAGCTAGGAGCCAGGAGCTTCTTCTGGGTCTCCCATGTTGGTACAAGGTCCCAAGGCTTTGGGCCGTCCTCTCCTGCTTTCCCAGGCCACAGGCAGAGAGCTGGAAGGGAAGTGTAACAGCTGGAACACAAACTGGCACCATATAGGATCCCAGCATTTGTGAGGTAAGGATTTAGCCACTGAGTTATCATGCCGCCCCCACCCTTTTTCCTTTCTTTTCTTTTTTTAAAATTTATATTCTAGGTGATGCTTACGTAATTGATTGGGGTGGGAAAGGTCCAGGGTCAGGGAAGAATGACTGTGATCATGAAATAGAAACAAATAGAAACAGAAAAAGAGAGCAAGAAAGAGTGAGAGAGAGAGAGAGGTATCTTCCACCTCTTGTTTCACTTCTTACATGGCAGCAATGGCCTGTGCCGGGCCAACCCAAAGCCAGGAGCCAGGAGCCAGGAGCTTTTTTGAGTCTCCCATGTGGGTACAGGGCCAAACACTTTGACCATCTTTTGCTTGCTTCCCAGGCACGTTAGCAAGGAGCTGGATCAGAAGTGGGGTAGCAGGAACATGAACTGGTGCCCAAAATGGATGCTGACATTTCAGACAACATCTGAATCTGCTTTACCACACGGTTGGCCCCTTGCATATACTTTATATCTTTTCTAGATTACTTAAAATACTTAGAACAATGTAGATACTCTGTATATAGTGCTAACACTGTAATGTTTAGGAAATAAAACTTTGTACATGTTTGCTGTAGATGCAGCTCTCCCCCCTCCCCCCGCCTTTTTAATGTTTGGATCTTTAGTTGGTTGACTTCCATGTTATAGAACCCCCAGATACATAAGCCCGGGGCTAGCATTGTTAAGCTGCTATCTGCAACATTGCAATGCTGGCTTCTCATTTCAGAGCCTTGGTTCCAGTGCTGGCTACCTCTCTTCCAGTGTAGGTCTGTGCTGTTACAACTGAGAAAGAAGCAAGCCATGACTGAAGTACTTGGGCCTCTGACACCCACAAAAGAGACCTGGATGGAGTGACTTATTTCTGGCTTCAGCCTGGCCCAGTCCTCGAGGGAGTGAACCAGTGGTTAGAACATCTCAAGTTTCTCCCTCTCTCCCACTCTTCCTCCTACTGCTTTCTGTTTTCCTCCCTCTGTCATTCTCTGTCACTTTGCCTTTCCAATGAATAAAAATGAAATCTTGAAAGGTATACAGGGCTCCTTGCACAGGAAGTTGCATCATCTAAGGGCCTACTGATAGGTTACTTTCTTGGTGATTATCTTGGGCTCAGCAGCTCTGCTGGTGTCATCTGATGTTACACGTGGACCAAGTGGCAACAGATTCTTAGACATTTGAGAAAGGCACAGCTGAGTTCACTAGATGCCTCTGTTTCCCCCCCCTCCTTTGGAATCAGAATAGACCTGTGATCAATCACTTTCAAGGATGGTTATGAAGGCCCCAGGCTTGGAGACAGCCATACATCAGGACTGTCCCTTTTCCATCATTCAGTAGCTGCTCAGTGTAGCTTGCCATTTCTTTTTCTTTAACTCCTAGCTGAAAAATATAATCCTTTTTTTTTTAAAGATTTATTTTGTCCTTATTGCAAAGTCAGATATACAGAGAGGAGGAGAGACAGAGAGGAAGATCTTCCATCCGATGATTCACTCTCCAAGTGACTGCAACGGGCTGGAGCTGCGCTGATCTGAAGCCAGAAGCCAGGAAATTCCTCCAGGTCTCCCACACGGGTGCAGAGTCCCAAGGCTTTGGAGCCGTCCTCGACTGCTTTCCTAGGCCACAGGCAGGGAGCTGGATGGGAAGCAAGGCTGCCGGGATTAAAACTAGCACCCATATGGGATCCTGGCGCATTCAAGGCGAGGACTTTAGCCATCAGGCCACGCCGTCGGGCCCCCAAAATATAATCTTTAACATCTTGTGTCGATACAAGATGGCTACTCACACCAGTCTCTGCAAACACCTGGAATAAGGAGGAATGTGTCAACTAAGGATACCCAAGGGCTTGATAACAGTCAGAGAAGAGCTTCATTTCAGTCCAGCTCTGAGTGGCAAGCAGGACAGAAGTCAGGGCAAAGCTTTCAGTGGTGTCATACGAATCTTCCAAGCAGTGTTAAGACATTGTATGTGAAGATGTTGCCTCATGTTTTGTGCTGGACATCAAATGTGCAAGGGGCTGATGTTTGATGTACTTGTGTTAGAAGTATACGTGACAGACTCCTGTATGATCTGAACTCAACTTCTTCCTTTAGTAGTTTTAATTTGTTCCAGAAGGGGAGAAAAGGAATTTTGGGAATCTCCCTTTTGGGCACTGATGTGCTTGCTGAGTCAAGTCCTGAATTTTTAGAATAACCAGAAATTATTTTCTTGGAGTTGAAAGTTGGGCAACAAGAACATGCTCATGGATGGTTATTGTTACTTCATAGATACTTCTTATTTTATCTCAGTAGCAGAATATGAATGAATTGCGTATGATTTTTTTTTTTTTTTGCAATTGCAAAAACATCCTAGCCTTTGGCGATGTGTTCATTTGTCCTCGTTGAACTTGGCTCTTAGATGTAGAAGATTTGAGGGTTTGAGGTCTGTATCCTTCACGCCATATCTGTTTCATGATATTCATATGGTCATCCTTTCTGTTCCCGTGCTGTGCCAGGGTCGGTCTGTGTGATCCATGGTGTGGTAGTGGTGCATTGCATGCAGGATTTTATTTTTGAAGTCTGCCTCTGGTTCTAGACTTTTTCTCTTTCCTTCTCTTGCATCTCTTGCTCTGGGGGAGTCCCATTGATCATAGCACTGTGGAGAGGCTCTTGTGGTGAGGGACTCCTCCACTGACAGCTGCAGCAGTGAGCTTTGGTGCAATCGACTCTGGGTCCTGGTAAGCTTTGGACTGCAGCCTGATTAGTACCTGACATGTGAGAGCTTCTGAGTCGGAACTACATGGGTCAGCCACTGCTGGTGTTTGGCCCCTTAGAAACTGTCAGAGAACAAATGGTTGTTGTTAGAGTTCAGTCAGATCAATGTAATGACTTGCACAGGAATGGATAATGAATGTAGATTGGCAACATAAGATTGGTTAAACTGTGCAGCTTCTGCCTCTTCCATCCTTCAAACTACCCATCCATCCATGCACCTGCCTGTACATCCATCCATTTGCCCACCCACACACACCCTGCAAACCTACACATATTCACACACTCATTTATCCATCTACCCACAAACCTGTCTACCCTTCTTCCTACCTACTCATGCATATGCCCACTCCTCCTCCTCTCGTTTTCCCTCTGCTTCTCTCCTATTATGTTTCCAATAAATACTTGAGGTTTTTCTATGTCTCAAGAGTGGTATTTGGTGAATCAGATGCAAAGGTAAATGTCACAATCCATGTTTTCAAGGAGAAAAATGACTAGGTTCCTCCTGAGTTGCATTCTAGCTTTTGTCGCTTTTCTAGGATCAAATTTGAGTTACATAGAAGAAAGTAGATCCATAAAGGAAAATCTTAGTTTTTGCTACCTTTCCTTTTTTGAAACAAGGAGGTAATCTTCATGCTGATTCTAAGCAGGAAACTACTAACATTTAAGTTATGTTTTATTTACACTGTGAAAATGAATTTTAGGTGATGCAGAATACATTTTATGACATCAGCATTTATAAGTTGTAATGCATTAAATGAATTATTTATCTTCACTGTTTATATTTCTCCCTGACTGTATGAGTTGTTCTGAAGATGAAAAGACATTAAAGAATTTGAGGAAAAAATGGAGACTTGAATGAAATTGGCAATAAACACTGATAGTTTTGGGAATGCTGTCCTTATGCCTAATTATGTGCAAAGATATTGTTGTACATTTGTTCAGTTAAACCTCATAAATTGTAATCATTATGATCCCTGTCTAATGGATATGAAACTAAGAGTAAGAAAAGTTAATTAGCAGTTGGACATTTGTTCTATCAGTTTAGATGTGGGTTTAGATACCTGTGTCAAAGTGCTTGGGTTTGGTATCAACCTCTGCCTCCTGATTTCAACTTCCTACCAATACTTGAAGACAGGGTTTCTGCTAACCATGTGGGAAACCTGAATTGAGTTCCTGGCTCCCAGCCTTAGCCCTAGCCTTGTCCTGGGTTTTTTAGGCATGTGAGAATTGAATTAACAAATGGAAATTTTCTGTTTCTGTTTCTTAAATATTCTTTAAAACATTTTTTAGTATATTTTTATTAGAAAGACAGGTTTACAGAGAAAAGGAGAAACAGAGAGAAAGATCTTCCATCTGCTGATCACTCCCCAAGTGGCTGCAATGGCTAGAGCTGAGCTGATCTCAATCCAGGAGCCAGGAGCTTCTTCTGGGTCTCCCATATGGGTACAGGGTCCCAAGGCTTTAGACCACAATCAGGGAGCTGGATGGGAAGTGGAGCAGCCAGGACATGAACTGCCACCCATATGGGATCCCAGCGCATGCAAGGCCAGGACTTTAGCCACTAGACTACCGCACCGGGACCAATAAATATTATTATTATTATTACTATTATTATTATTTAACATTTATTTATTTTTATTACAAAGTCTGATATACAGAGAGGAGAGACAGAGAGGAAGATCTTCCCTCCAATGATTCACTCCGCAAGTGAGCGCAATGGTCGGTGCTGCGCCAATCTGAAGTCGTGAACCTGAAACCTCTTCCGGGTTTCCCATGTGGGTGCAGGGTCCCAAATCTTTGCGCCATGCTCGACTGCTTTCCCAGGCCACAAGCAGGGAGCTGGATGGGAGGTGGAGCTGCCGGGATTAGAACCGGTGCCCATATGGGATCCTGGGGCGTTCAAGGGGAGGACTTTAGCGGGTAGGCCACGCCGCCGGGCCCCAATATTATTTAGAAAGAAAGGTTAATTAGTCTCCACATCAATCAGAGTGGGGCTTGATTTTTAAACTTAAGTCTTAAGCTCTTAGCTACTCTTCAGTATGTGTAGATATAAGCATACAAATACATAACTCAGTGTTTCGGGAATGTATATTTGGTTGAGAAGCACTCATCCTGGTTCCTGTGGGGAAAAAAGAGTCCTTAAAGCACTGGTGTTGACACCATAGTGCAGTGGGCTTAGCTTCCACATGTGATGCCAGCATTCTGTATGGCCACCAATTTAAGTCCTGGTGGCTCCACTTCTGATCCAGCTCCCTGCTAATGGCCTACAAGGTCTGAAGTCTTTGGGCCCCTGCATCCACATGGAAGACCCAGAAGAACATAATGGTTCCTGTCTTTGAATCCCCAACCCCAACTTTGGCCATTGCAGCCATTTGGGAAGTAAACTAGTGGATGGAAGATGTCTCTGTCTCTCCTTCCTCTTTCTCTCTCGCTGTAACTCTGCCTTTCAAATAAAAATAATTATATTACAAAAAATTTTTATTAAAGCATAGCTTGGTCAAATTTGCCATCACAGGGACTATAATAACCAGAGCTTCATTGGGCTTTCATCCCAAGGAACACTTTTTTGGTTTCCCTTCTAAAGGTGCTGAAAATGGAGGGGTAGGTGGGAGGAAAGGTCAAATTCCAGGTCTTATGAAAATTTATTTATTAACATTTGATCTGTGTGAAGAGAGGAGGCTGTAATGAGTGGCTTGGAGAACGACTTGCTTAATTTTGATTCTTGGTGAAAGTGGAAGGTACCAGCAGAAGGTAGTATACTGGTGAAGAACTTCTGCCTTCCATGGTTAGGGGCTCAGCCAAGTGGCCTAAGCATTTTGAGCTTATTTTTTCCTATGTATTTTCTTACATAGAATAAGAACAAAGCAAAACTGCTTTTATGTTGTCGTAAGAACTACGTGAGCATGTACATTTACCCACTTAATAGATGTTCACCTTTAGTAGTTGCACATGGGGTCCCTTTTGTGAATATTTCCCCCTCTTCTTTTTCTTCTTCCTGTTGCTCTAGCAGCCTATCTCACCCCAGCCCTAACCCCTCAGAGGGAGTCCTGATGATTTTTAGCAAGAATGAATGTGTTTTTAGAGGCTCTGCAAGTGAAAATCAAGGAATGGAATGATTCTACACACATGAAAATCCTAACATGCCTGCTGCCCAGGAGAAGCGTCTATAGAGATTTGGAGTTAGAATGAGTGCTTCCTTTAGTAATAGGATTTCAGTGCAAATAAAGAAACAAGTGTCTATGTCCTGTGCTTATGACCTGGACAGTGGAATGTTACTGCATCACAATGTGTTTAAAATTGTCAGGGTATCCTCAGTGAAGCAGCAAAAATTTAATGTTTTGGTGAACATCATTTTACAGTGTATTCTCTGAGTTTTATTATTTTTAAGTTCATTTGGGAGGGTATGTGGGAGGGATGAAAGAGAGAGAGACAGAGAGAGAGAGAGAGAGACAGAGAGAGAGACAGAGAGAGAGAGAGAGAGAGAGAGAGAGAGACTCTTCCTCTGGTTTATTCCCTAAATGTTCACAGCCCCTGGAACTGGGCTGGATCTTCAGCCTGGAGGTGGGAACTCAATCCAGTTCTCCCATGTGGGTGGCGATGATCCCACCACTCGACTGTTGCTTCCCAAGGCCTACATTGACAGGGAGCCAGAGGCAGAGTCAGAGCCAGGAGTTGAATCTAAGTACTCAGATGTAGGCGTCTTAAATACCTGGCTTAATTAAACCCATATTCCCCTCTGCACCATTTAAACATGTTCATAATTTGAATGGACAGCCATGACTGTCTGTCCAAAATCCTTCTTCCACACTCTTCTCCATCCCACCCCTTTTTCTGCTGCTAATGTGTCTGCTGCCTTGTGAGGGTTAGAATGTGCCTTGCCAAAGGATGAGGTAAGATTAGGGGCTGTCAGCCTGCAAGACCAGGGGCAGGGCCCTGAGACAGCCTTGGGTGTAAAGACCTTCTGTCTAACCGCTGGCACAGTCTTTCCCCTTTGGCATGCCCTGCCTTTCCTGGTTATGAACGTTTTCCGTTTATCCTCAGAGTTCCTTCTTGCTGGGTGCAACTTGATTATTGACTGAATCTCCCCTAGGAAGTGATAGTGAATTTGGGGCAAACCAAGGCAATGAAGTTTGCTTCTTGGAGGGGGGGGTGAACCTAACTATCCCCACTTCTCCATGACTAGTGCAGCATTGGAGAGGAGCTGGAAGAGGGGCATGGAGCACTTTACAGCCCAGGGGAAGTTTGCTAGGCAGGAAGCTGGGCAGGCGGCCTCCCAGCAGGATGCAGCTAGGCCCAGGGTCTGGTGGAAGTGATGATGATGAGCTGGAGTCGGCTTCACAGATCTTTGTGGGTGATGACAGGGCTCCTGTGGGCCCTCCCATTGCTCATGGTTTATTTGCATAAAAACATATGCTTGACTTGGTTGCAGATCTCCTTTCTTCTCTGGATGAAGGTTCTCAGGCTGTGCAGTATGCTGGCTGCCATCTCCCAGGGACTGCTTGGGCCTGCTGAAGGGGAAAAAAATTCTTAAACTAAAATGCTGGATCCTGACAGGCTTCATGCAGTATTCAGATTGAGTTCTTTAAAAATCAGATGATCCCTGGGAATGATAATAAGCTAGGAGAAGCACCAGATTTGTTGTTTTCAGGTGCAAATACACTTGAAAGTCATAAGACCCAGGCTTAGATGATGACTCAGTGGCTAAATCCTCCTCCTGTACACGGTAGGATCCCCTGTGGGCCCAATTCGTGTCCCGCTGTTATATTTTCCTTCCAGCTCCCTGCTTGTGGCTTGGGAAAGCAGTGGGGGATGGCTCAAAGCATTGGGACCCTGTGCCCGCCTGGGAGACCCAGAGGAAACTCCTGGCTCCTGGTTTCAGATCAGCTCAGCTCCAGCCATAGAGCAGTAGTCAGGAAGAGCACCTCTCTGCTATGTGCAACACAAGCCCATGAGAAAGTTACCTTATGTGTAAAGATTTGCCATTGCCTGTTATGCCACGCATGGACAATAACATGGCCAATCAGATTCTTTTCTAAGCCTTTAGTAAAGTGAATTGAACAAACAGTCCAAGTTCTCCAGGTTAGTGGCAGTTTCACCCACAGGAGGCCTATGGCAATGTCTAGATTCATTTTTGGTTGTTCTGGGTCCACCCACTATGCAGCACTGCTTCAGTGTTGGTGCCCATGCCACAGAGCTCTCTGGCCTAAGATGACAGGACTTCCAGGCTTGAGCCATGTGTCTGATGCTGGTGAGATGGTTCCAGGTTAGGGTTGCGCAAGTCTAAGACACTGGTTTTCAGTATGTGGAAGAAGCTGGATTATAGTCGATGGACATGTAACCAGAGATGGAGGGGACTTCTGGTAGAATTTTTTTTTAAAGATTTATTCATTTTTATCGGAAAGTCAGATATACAGAGAGGAGAAGAGATAGAGAAGATCTTCTATCTACTGATTCACTTCCTAAGTGACTGCAATGGCTGGAGCTGAGCCAATCCAAAGCCAGGAGCCAGGAGACTCTTCTGGGTCTCCCATGCAGGTGCAGGGTTCCAAGGCTTTGGGCTATCCTCTACCGCTTTCCCAGGCACAAGCAGGGAACTGGATGGGAAGCGGGGCTGCCGGGATTAGTACCGGCACCCACATAGGATCCCTGTGCATGTAAGGTGAGGACTTTAGCCACTAGGCCACTATGCTGGGTCCTTTTGGTAGAATTCTATTGTCCACTTCCCACCTCCCTGCGTGCCCCCTCCCACCCTTCTTTGAAGGATATTAGGATGATAATCACTTTATTATTATTTTTTTGAGTTATTTCAGTTGGACTTTAGTGTTATGATATGTTCTGAACATAGATTATTTAACACTTTTTAAGAGCTGCATCTTGTGTAAAATTAGATGTACAAATACGTGTCTTGCATTCCTTACATTTAAATAGCACCATGAATGTCTCATGTAGGACAGGCACTTTATTGTAGCAAATCCATTGAGATGTTGTGTCTAAATTCAGACTATACCATGCATTTCCAGTAAACCAGATATTTGAAATGGTCTGATTTGAAATTATTCATATTTATTTCCTCTTAAAGTGAAAAGGACTATGTGTATAGAATAAAGAAAATTTGAGAGTGTGATTATGATTCAAAAAATATGTGGAAAAGGAAATTCAGTTATTCAGCTTAAAAAAAAAGAATGGAATTTTACCATTTACAGCAGTTTGTTCACTCGCCATGATATCCTCCACTTGTGTCCAAAGTTGGGCAGGGAAGGGAAACACAAATCCTGCATGAGGGAGCCAAAGTTAAAAAAAGAAAGAAGTGCCTGTGTATGTCCATATTGCTACAAATATTGTGTTTTTTTAAGATAAATGGAATGTAAAGATGAAATTATTTTGATGCAGAAAATTCTAAAACTCCCTGTATAGTTTTTCCCGATAGGTGTATCCATGCATTTTGTGAAGACCCTTCACAAGCGTGCAGATTGTGTGTAAATAACATATTTGTGTATGCACATGCACTCACTCTGTATTTTGTGAATGATAGATGTGTGTTGTTTTCTGCTCCTTTTTCTTCATTTAATTGTCTACGACTGGCCTTTACGAGAGCTTTTTTTTTCATCAGCACCAACATTGACTTGATTGTTTTCAACAGTTTGAGGTTCGTCATTGAGTCCGTATTTTGTATGTTGTCCATTTAACCAGTCTTCTGCGGATGAGCATTAAGGCTCTATATAATGTTTTGCTTTACAAGCTATGCCATAGCCAGTAATGTGATCTTTCTGCACATGCAGTTGAATTTATGAGATAGAATCATAGCAGTGACCTTCCTGATTCAAATATTGCCCTTTCAGAAAGATGTGCTTTTTAAACTTTTTATTATTTAAAATAAATTATGTGTTTAGGGCAGGCCTTCTGTTATCATAGTGGTGAAGACTCTGCTCGAGAGAACCACATGATGCATCAGAATACCTGACTCCTCCTCCTACTCTGCTTCCATTCCAGTTTTTTGCTAATGTGCACCCTTACAGGCAACAGGTCTCTGCCACCCATATGGGAGATCATGATGGACTTCCAAGCAACTGGCTTTAGCCTGACCTTGCTCTGGCAGTTTCAGGAATTTGATGAGTGAACCAACGGATGGAAAGTCGTGAGATCTCTGTCCCTTTGCTTTTCAAATAAATATGTAAATAAAACTTAAAGGTTATTTGCTTGACATGCATCGAGAGAGAAGAAGGAAAGACATACACACACACACACACACACACACACACACACACACACACACACACACACACACACACACACACACACACACACACACACACACACACACACACACACACACACACACACACACACACACACAGAGCCTTCCCCCTCTGATTTATTCTGTAAGTGCCTTCAGCTACTAGAACCAGCCCAAGGCTGAAGCCAGGAGCTGCCAATTAAGTCCAAAACTCATTCATGGGGGTAGGAATCCAAGTGCTGGAGCAATCACCTGCTTCCTTACAGGATCTGTGTGAGCAGGAATTTGGCCACAGGCATCAAACCCAGGTTCTCGGATGTGGGATATAGATCTCAAAACCACGAGGCTAAACTTTTACCTCTCCTCTTTCCATTTTACTACCTAAAATTTGTTTTCTTTTCATCTCTTCCATCTCGTTTCTGTCTCCAACACCTCTTTCCACCCTTTGACTTGATCTGTCTTCAGGTTAAGTGTCTGCCTCATTGAAGCCTGGAGAATACTACTCCCAGGAACATTCTTGAAGGCCTAGACCCATCCCCTTTGAAGGGCAGAACTTGAAATTCCTCGAGGGCTGCTGGCCTGCTTCTCCCTGCCACTTGCTGACTCTTCTTCATCTGGATGGTGCCTCATTCCTCATTCCTGCCTCATTTCTTTCCCCGGGAGGCTTTTAAGAGCTGGTACTCAACAGCAGAGCCCAAGACACCTCAGTCTGTTAACAGGTCTTGGGTGCTTGCCAGTACTTAAAGACAGGCATGGTTGGACCCCTGCATTCTTCACCATTTTAGAAGCAGCCGTATCTGTTTGCATGCTCAGTGTCACAGAACAGATTCCAGTTGACTGCTGTGGCCTGGCATTTCCATTAACACTTTAGAAGGGGGGATGGTTTCTTTGCTTAGCTGGCACAGGACCCAGTTTTACAGCCTGTTTGCTTTTCTCTCCTTCCCACTCATGGAACCCTATTGGGATAACCTGCAACTTGAATCTGTGGCCTGGGGAGTTTTAACTGGGCAAAGGGAAGGGGAATGGAGAATTCTTTCATCCTGGCGTGAGTGACATATCTTCTTTTTATTGCCATTCCATTTTGAGCAGGAAGTGATATTCTGGGCACTTCTTGTATTCCCAGTGATTTATTTTGAAAAAAAAAAACTTAAACATTTGGCAAAGTTGAAATAGTCCAGAAATCAACCACATGCCTACTACTTAGATTATCCTGTTGACATTTTCCTGTATTTGTTTTATGACTTAACTGCCTATCTCTCTGATGCTTTCTCATCAGTTCGGATCTTTGAGTGATGTTTCTCTGCAAGTGCAGAGGCACCATGGTGTGGCGAGTTGGGAATATGGAGCCAGATCGCCTGGGGTTGTACCTAGCTCTGCTAATGACCTTTGATAAGTTGCTTGGATCTGTTTGTGCCTCAGTGTTCTCATCCATAAATGGAAATGAGTTGGTTCATGTATAACATTCAGAAGAGAGGCTACCATGTATTAATTATGAAGTACATGTCAACTAGCAATTGCTCAATTGTTATTAATTTCATCAATCTTAAACAAGATCAAGAGAGAACAAGTGCTTCCATCTGTTGGTTCATTTTCCCAGTACCCACAAGAGCCAGGGCTGGCATGGACTAAAACTAGGAGTAAGGTTTTCAGTTCAGGTCTTCAATGTGCAGAAACCCACTCATTTATGCCATTTCCTGTTGCCTCCCAGAAAGTGTGTGAGTGGAAAACCAATGGAGAGCAAAGCTAGGACTTGAATTCAGACACTCCTGATGTGTCATTGGATGTTTTTAGCAGGAGAAACGTCTGCCACAATTTCATGGCCTTTTTACAACACTCATAGATTTCATAGATTTTAGAGAGGGGCAGCTATACGCCTTGGTCATGTGCCTGGCATTTTATGTACCTTACCTCATCTCGCCTTCACAACATCCTTAATTAGTTATCCTCATTTCAGGTGAGCACCTTGGGGTTAGGCCCAAACCTTTAGGATGAGTTTGGGATTGGACAAGGGCAGATCACATGTAAATCAAACCATGACAAGGTATAACCAGAAAATCTGCCGTGCTTTCCTAGCCATCATCTTTAGTCCTCTCTCTTTCCCTTCTAGTCCTGTGATAAACTTGAGGAGTCTCTGAAGTGGCAGAAAATTTTGTGGTTGAAAAAAAATTTTCATTTGCATTCTTGGAAATGGATGTAAGCCCTTAAGTACTTTGAGCTCTTTGGTGTCGCTTTCAGCTACTGAAGGCCAAAAAGGGACTGTTTTGCTATTCCTCGTATCTTGTTAAAATACTTAACTTTGCTTTGGTGTTTACAATGCAGTGTCCTCCTGCTGTCTTGGGCTCTGGATGAGCTGGCAGTGTAGGAATTGCTTGGGGTGTATTAACGCCTGAGATGCTACAAAATGACTCTTCTTTTGATGCCCAAGATATTTTACGGAAAGAAGATTGGCAAACAAAAATAAGTGTGACTGCTGACTTTGTCAAAGACATGGATGCTTTGAGGAGAAGCTATACCCCCTTTGGTCATTTTGGTGTGAGAGTTGCAGCCTTGGTACTATGTTTTATCTCTGAAAGTAACTCCTAATAAGCAATGTTAAATCTGTGCCTCAGGTTGTAATCAGGATGCTGAAACAGTGCCCTCACATTTTGTCCTCTCATTTGAGCTCCAGTGTCAATTCAAATTTGGCCTTATTGCCCTTTTCCCTTTATTCTTTATCAAAGAAGTCTCGATTACATGCTCATATATCTTTTATACCCGCTAGTGTATGCTTGTCTCTTTTTATAATTGAGGGTTCAAGGGTTTTGGTGGCATCTTTGTGCTTTCATTGTGTTTAATTATTTTTAAAGAGTTACAAAGAAAGAAGAGAGACAGATCTACATGCTGGTTCACTCCTGAGATGGCTGCAACTACCAACACTGGGTCAGGCTAAAGCCATGAGTTTCTTCTAGGTCTCCCATGTGGGTGGTAGAGACCCAAACACTTGGGCCCCATCCCACTACTTTTTCCAGGCCATTATTAATAGGGTGCTGGATCAGGACTTGAACTGGTGCCCATTTGGGATGCTTGACTTCTCAGGCAGTGGCTTTATCTGCCATGTCACAACACTGGCTCTGATTATCTTATTTTTGTGGTAACTGGTTTTGTCTGTCTACTCCTTGATATGATACAGAATTTTCCATGTGCAATATATTTGATTAGATAAAAAGAACGTGGTTTAAAGCAAAGTTAAGATAGAAATAGCCATAGTGGCTCTCCCATATGGCAGAACTCAGGAGAGTGGGATGCAAAGGCTGAACTGAATGATCTCAGGGTTCGTGTGTCTGGTCTGACCTGAGGCCGGATGCTCTGGGCATAAGAAGCATTCACCAAATGGTTGCGTCTGTTTTGAAGGTGCTCTGTGGAAAATTGCCTATACCCCACATCTGTTTCTTGGCTATGAAAAATGCATGCAGTCGGTTAAGGCCTCTGTGGAGGGTTTTAGAGCAAGGGTAATTATGGCCTTGGGGATTTGGCCTAGTGTGCTCGTCTTTGTGAAACAGTTCTTTGTGCCATCAGCACCCAGAAACAGGTGGGTTGGATGCACATGGTTTCCCGTGAGTTTTCCATTGACATTCTTGGTATTTCCTCTGTGGCCTGACAGTCCAGGAAGTGAATTCCGCATACCTGTTGGAACTGGGAGTGGCTTATGAAGGCAAAGGAACATCTATGTGAGAGGCACATCCTCTGGGAGCATGCTGAGTGTGAATCTGCGATAAGCCTGAGGATTTGCGTGATTCCTGGGGATTGTGTGCAGGGAAACGAAGGTGTGCAGCTGCTCAAAAAAGATCTGTCTGTGTTGAGTTAGTGCCAGGCAGCCTGAAGTTGGGCAGGGAAGGTCAAGGCAATTACCATGAAACAGAACCAGATCTTCACTGCTGAGAGCTTGCTGACAATTCGTGGGAGCAAATGCAGGGGAGAGGGAGAGGCAGAGATTGGGTGGAGGGGACAACCCTTTTTGACTTTGGTGTGAAAACCAATATTCCTTTCTTTGTATGTCTATAAGATGGGACCCAGTGACTCATGCCTGCAGTAAGGAAGCGTTCCGCTCTGTTTGATTCATTCCCTGAGTTTGAGGCCCTGTTTGGAATTGCAGGATGAATTAGGATGATCTCCCCTTTTTCCTTGCCAGCGTAGGATTTTGTTCTTAGTAAAGAGATGACTTCCTCCCAGACCTAGGAGCTGCTATATCTCAGAAGGTTAGTGATTTGGTTTTCTCCGGTTCCCCAGTGAGTTGAGGTTCTGTAGGTCTCCGGTGCTAATGTGACTAGTAGGGGAAGAGATGGACTAAATGAGATGGGGAAAGCTTTGGTGTGGGAAGATAGTACTGGCCAGAGTTTGTGCTTAATGCGTTAAAATTATGTTTGTTTTTCAGGCTGCAGGACAGAGATGTGATTTGATAAGAGTTAGAGTTAATGCTCTGAAGAATAATATTAGAAGGATTGGATTTGCAGAGTGGTTTTGTGCCAAGAACCAGAAAGCCAACTTCCTGGCCTTCTCCAGAAGCCTGGCCTAGCCACTTGCTTGGCTTCTGGGTCTCAGGCTTTTCTAAGTTTTTTAAACTATAAGTGTCTCACAAAAAAGTGTTGACTTCAGTCAGCAGATTTTATTAAGCACCATATCTCCAATAACTGCCGGATTCCAAGACAAGTAGATGCACAGAATAGACAAAACTTTCTACCTTTCTTTTCATGTTAGTGCAAAAAGGAACCTAATTCACATATTCTATTTAGCCTATCATTTTTTAAAGATTTATTTATTTTCACTTGAATGGCAGTTATAGAATAAGAAGAAACAGGAGAGAGAGAGAGAGAGAAAGAGAGAGAAAGAATCTCCATCTGTTTTTTTTATTTCCCAGATGGTCTCAAAGGCCAAAGCTAGGTGTTCTGAAGCTAGGAACCAGAAGCTTCTTTTGGGTTTTCCACTTGTGTGCAGGGGACCAAGCACTTGGGTTATCCTCTGCTTCTTTCCCAGGCACATCAGCAGAGAGCTGGATCAAAAGTGGAACATCAGGGACATGAACTGATGCCCATATGAGGTGCCAGTGCCATGGGCGGAGGCTTAGCATGATATGCCATAGTGCTGGCCCCATAGCCTATCATTATTTGCATACCTGACATGTGAGGCCAGTTTGTGTTTTGAACTGTTTGCATTGTGGGAAAGACAGGTGAATCTCTGTCCACCAAATGCTCAAAGTTTAGATGCAGTGCACATGGGCAGGTGCTGCGTTGCAGTGGTTTGCACTGGTGCATAGGATGTTAAAAACCCGTGTATTAGAGTGCTGCTTTATTTCCTGGCTGTTTCATCCTTTTAACCCTGCTTCTGCTGATGTGTCTGGGAAGCCGCGGATGCTGACTTAAATACTTAGCCCCTGAAACACATGTGGGAAATATGGGTAGGGTTCCTGGTTCCTAGTTTTGTCCTGGCCTAACCTGTGCTATTGGGGGTGGTTGTGAATTAATCAGCAGATAGAAGATAGCTCTTTTTATCTCATTGTCTTTGTGCCTTTCAAACAGGCAAAATAAATACATAAATAGATGCTTTTTTTTAAATGAAAGAAGCAAAGTAGGAAAAGCGGGAGGAATATGTTATTAATAAACTGGGGAGGAGTCCATACAACTGACATATTTAAACTCATTTCCCAGATTTTTTTCCTTTTGGCTGCATGCAAGGGAGTATGGGGAGTCTGCAGAGAGAGAGGAAAATGGAAATGGATACTTAGCTCACCTTCCTGTTTGGTTATGTTCAGGGAGAATCTTAATGTACTTTTGTGTGTATGGTGAGGTCTAAAACCCAGTTACAAGGATGGGCAATTTTTCTGCTGTCTGATTTCAGGATAAAATATTGTAGTAAGGTCCTTTTTTTGTCACTGTTTTGGAATCCTTCTGCAGTGTGATACTTCTTTTGTGTGGTGACTGCACGGACCAGTGAAGTGGAATTGTTTTCCTTGACTGATTCGTTAGAAACTGCTGGAACGACAGATATGTGCCTACCCTTCCCCCTGCTCTCTTCTTCGAAGATATGAGAGCCCTGGCGAGGAATCTGTGAAATGTGAACTATGACTTGGTTATTGAAGTTCAGTGCAATAGCTGGAGATTTTCCCAGTAGAAGACTAACACAGAACTGTCTAGACAGCACTTTCCCCTTATCAGGCCTTTCTGGGAGCTTTTGCACATGGGGAGTCCAGGCTCAAAGGAAGATCAGGTTGACAGGCTAAAAGCCCATCTGGGGCGAGTTTAGATCCCTTCGCCAACACACAGCATCCCAGTCATTGTGTGGAGAAGATCATAGAGATGCTTGCATTTGTTATTGCTGGAATGAAAAGAGAATTTCTTCATTTTTCCAATAAGAGATTATTAAGCACCTACTATGCACAGACACGGTGTATTGCCCTGGAGAATCAATGGTGAGGAGGAATGTGACTTTCCCAGTGGTGGGTCAAATACTTGTGCAGGTAAGAGTGCAAGGCCTGTTTGCATGAAGAGCCCAAAGGAAAGGATCCAGATTGAAATGGAAGCAGGAGACAAAGGGGAAGAGAAAGTTGGGGAGACTGAATGTACTCAGTGTAAGCTGAGTGTGAAATATTTCGCATGTATAACCAAATGAGGAGGTTGGTGGACCAAGTTAGTTCAGAGTCCCAGGGTCCATGTCATTCGGTGTTGCCATCCCTATGAGAGTCCCCTCTTGATCGTGTCTCTCTTGGATGCCCTAATCAGCAGATCTTTGCTGAACAGAAAACATAGTTGAAGATACGGTTGAGATGGACTTTGGAGGTTGCTGGGTTTCTCCCTCTTTGAGTTGGCTTTAGAATATCCTAAGTTGTACTGCTTTTTATGTTATTTTCTTCTTGTGTCAGTCTCCAGAACTTAATTTAGACTTTAAGGGTTTGTGAACGTCCTTCCTTAATTATTTATTATTTTTTTTGAGGGTTGAGGAGAGGGAGGGCAGTTTAAAAGAGAACTGGGTGACTCACAGTGTGACCTTAGCAGAAGGTTAGGCCTGGATCTAGGGCAAGGTAGCATTCAAAGCCCCTGAAGCCCCCACATGGGCTCACACCTTATCCTTAGTGGGAATCCCTCCCTAGCCTCTGTCCCTACCTGAGTTTTGTTCCTCTTGCTGTGTTTTGTGACAGTGTAGTCACTCAATATAGAATCTTTTTTACTTTACTTAATGTCTGCTATTACGTTGAGATTACTCCTCATGTGTTTTACTTTATTTATTTATTTATGATTTATTTATTTTGGGCCAGAGGAGGAGACACAGAGAGGAAGATCTTCTGTCCATTGATTCACTCCCCAAGTGACCGCAATGGCCAGAGCTGCACCGATCTGGGTCTCTCCTGTGAGTGAAGGGTCCAAGGCTTTGGGCTGTCCTCCACTGCTTTCCCAGGCCACAAGCAGGGAGCTGGATGGGAAGTGGAGCCACTGGGATTAGAACTGGTGCCAGTATGGGATCCTGACACTCGCAAAGCGAGGACTTTAGCCGCTAGGCCACCATGCTAAGCCTGTAATAAATCTTTAAAATATGGCTGTTCAGTTTTTTTTTAAATAAACATGTTCTTTTGAAGAGTAGTGAGGCTGAGACTTGGAGCCCAGAAACCCTGCCTGATTGAGGCGTGCCTGGTGACCACGTGAAACCGTAGCTGAAAGACCTGAGACTTTTTCTTTTGCCAGGGCAAACGGTGTGAACAAGGTTATGCACTTCCATGAACCTTAGTCTCCGTATCTGAAGAAAATGGGAATGGGACTGTATTCATCATGCCGGTGAATAGTACCCAGCTGCTGGTCCATGGTCATTACAAAAAAGCAGTTATGAGGGAACAAGCACTGTGATTCAACAGACTAATCTTTCACTTGTGGGCACCAGCATCCCATGTGGGTGCTGATTCTAGTCCTGGCTGCTCCACTTCTGATCTAGCTCCCTGCTTGTGCCCTGGGAAAGCAGTGGAGGACGGCCTAGATCCTTGGGCCCCTGTGCACAAGTGGGAGACCAGGAAGATACTCCTGGCTCCTGGCTATTGGTTGGCTCAGCTCTGGCCAATGCAGCCATTTGGGGAATGAACCAGTGGATAGAAGATGGTCTCTCTCTCTCTTTCTTTCTACCTCTCCTCTTCTCTGTAAATCTTAAAAACAGTTATGAGGTAGCTCTGAGTCACAGGAAGAAGTGACTGGCTTCATGACTTTGGAACACGCCTGTATTTATTTTGGTTTTTCTATTTTTAGACCACACAAAGTTATTTCACTGAGAGCATTAGATGTAAAAGGCTGAAACATCCTTTCTGGAAGCGCCCAGCGTGTTTGATGTTGGGGGGTGTCTGTGTGTGTTCCGAAGGAGGGCCAGCCGATGGTCGTCTGAACCATCAACACCCGGGAGACTGCAGTGACAGCAGGCCAGCGGAGGCGGAAATCATCTTCAGTTTGTGTTTTGACACAGGGGACTTGTGTTTTTCCTTCATCAGCTGTCTGCATCCTCCACGGAAAACAAAACACAGCCCTGGAGCCTGGGTCAATATCATGACTGGCGGCCCCGGGCTGTTGTTTTCTATCTTCTACAATGACTGGGCGACCCGGGGTGGTGCTGAAGAAGATGAATGGTTGTCATTCTGAGATCTGAGAGAGAAGTGTAGCTATCCCAGAAATGAGAAAGTGATAGAAAGAGAAATAAAAGGCTCAAAACATGTGTGCATGTGCCTTGAGAGGGAGATGATGAGCCATGGGAGGGGGCTAGCCAGAGTGCAGTGGGGGGTGTGCCTCTTCTCCCAGTCCAGCCTAAAGGCAGGTGGGCTTCATTTCAGGTGGATTTCTGGTCTCTGGGCACTGCCTACTCTGCTTCATTGACCCTGCGTGGAATACTCAAGCTAGAGTTCAAGCAAAGGCCAGGCCAGGAGATAAGAGAAGGAACTTCTCCTCATAGAGCCCGGGACTCTGATCTGCTGGGATTTTGTTTGTAGTTAATGCTGTTCTGTTTGTTTAATAGAATAGAATAACAGGGTTGTCGCTGTGGTTCACGGGGTTAACCTTCCACCTGCGATGCTGGTATCCCATATGGGGGCTGGTTTGAATCCCAGCTGCTCCACTTGGCAATCCAGCTCCCTGCTAAATGTCCCTGGAAAAGCAGCAGAAAGTAGCCCAAGGGTGCGTGGGCCTCTGCCACCCACATAGGAGGCCTGGATGGAGTTCCAGCCTCCTGACTTTGGCCTGGCCCAGCCCTGACCATCACGGCCATTTGGGCAGGAAGACCTCTCTCTCATTCTCTCTCTTTTTCTCTGTGTATTTATCCCTCTTTCTGTTGGCCTTTCAAATAAGTAAAATAATAAAAACAATTGTGTGCTTGGTATACTGTCTTCACTCCTTCTTCTTTGCCTCTCTGTCTCCTGGCCCTTCTTTCTGTCTCTGCCTTTCTTCAGAAGGTAAATGAGGCAAGTGAAAGCCAGAGGAGGAGCAGTTAATATGTCTGGATTCAAACTCACCCAGGAGAAGTGAGTCCTACAACTTAATCCCATGAAGTTCCTCAGGTGGGCCAAACTCCTTCATTTCTCTATACATCAGTTGTCTCACCTCCATGGAAAGAGGGACCGTCCCATGTGTTGTGAGGGTTGTGTTGACAGCGACGGCTGTGCGAATGGCAGTGGTCATAGCTGCCCTTACCTGATCCTTCATGAGAGCGAGGTGCTGTGGTCAGTGCTTGGAGTGTAGCAATTCTTTGCATTTTCCATGCAGCCCTGTGGCTGGGCTGCCCTAGCTCACAGGTGAGAAAGCTGAAGTGGAAACCACCTACATCATCAAGTAGTAGAGCTGGGATTTGCGTGAGGGCCAGTGTCTAGCTGTGCTTAGTGACTGCGCAGTAGCTTTCCCGTTGTCCTTCCTGACATCACTCCCCACACCACCCTCTCTCACTCTCTGAAGGCAGTGTTTCACTGCCTGTCTTTACTTCTGTGTAGTTCAAAGCTGCACGCCTGGGGTATGAGCATCTTTCTTGTTCCTTAATACACTCTGTCTCACACAGATTACCTGACAGTACCTATAGCTCTACCTGGAGAAACCATAAAACCACCTGTCCAGAGCTGGCCAAGGTGCCCGGGTGAGGTGGGGACTGGTTGGCTTTCAGAACAACCCAGATCTCTCTGGCTTGCTGCCTAGGACCTGACTAGCTTTCCCACAAAGGAGCTTCAGAGCGAAACTGTGGGAAACAAATGACTTCAGAGGTTTTTTAGAAACAAAAAGCGCAAACTCTTAACGAATGTCATCTGGCCCAGAAATGTTATTCCCCTGAAACTTTAAAATATTTTCTTATGGGATTATTCCCCCAAGGTTGTTAATCTGAGAATGATCCTGACCTAATAGGGCTGACATTTTGCCCCTCTGGCATTGGAGTCTTGTGTATTTGAGTGCTGGAGAGTGGGGGTTGAGGTAAAAAATATTTCTCTGGAGGAAATGAAGTCATTTCAGTTAATATTATAGCTACCACTGGGACTCTATCATTTCAGAAAGGGTATGCCAGTTCACACAGCTGAGATGAAGCTTTTAAATTAGTCCAAGAGACCTTTTTAAAGGTACCATTAGGCTTTCATAGCTACAATATTTACCAAGTTGTATCCATCCTACAAATTTTTTTTTCCTGTAGTTACATTTTACCTAGAGGATGTTGTCAATGTCTCTCTTTTTGCGGTAGGCATTTGAAAAACATTTTAGTTCTGGCATTACAGAGTGGCAGCAAGCTGAAATATTTTCTGTGTTGAAGCTATTGTCCCAGTGAGGCTTATCTGGCCCTATGTGCTTGGCCCAGCAGGGAAACAAACTCTCCTCTGTTCACTGGAGCAAAGAATGTGGCTAGTGCACCTGCCTCCCTGGATACACCTGTAGGGCTGGTTTCTCTGATGAAACCTCACTGCTGAGCACTTGACACCAGTGATGTTTGCCCTGCCCTGGTAACCGCGTGTAAGCAGGATTCTGTGTCTTTCTCTTGCTGGTGAAATCCCAAGTATGTGTGTAATCTCCCCTTAGCTGGTGGGGTGAAGTCGAAACTTGTTTTTTTTCACTGGAGTTGCATTCTCCAGGAGAGCATATTTCAGATAAGAGAGGGGGTGAGGGGAAAGCCAGACCCAGCATTAACTGCCCGAAGATAGGCGGGGCCTTTATCTTTCCTTTCCAACAAAGGTGTTTTATTTAACTTGGAAACCAGCCTGTGAAAAGGCCAGAAGGTGTAAAACTGGCTTTCCTTTCCCTCCTGTAGCTAAGTTTTCAGCAAATGATTTGGAAGCAGGAGTGGAGGGGTAACAACTTTCAATTGCTTGTAATGGATAGTGTCTTGAGGTTCTGTTCTGTGTGCTATTGCCTTGCTTAAAACATCCAGATTCAGGCAGGAAACTCGACTTTGAACAAGTTACCTAACTTTGCCTCTGTGTTTCAGTCGTCATGTCCAGAAGGGGTAATAATAGTATTTAACTTACGGGTTTGCATGAAAGATTGGAGAGTTAATATTGAATAGTATTAACTTTAGTATTAATACCAGTAATCTTAAGAGTAACCCTTTCAACAGTACCCGGCATATGATAAGTGTTACAGAGCTGTTTGCATATGGAAATAAACAATGGAAAATGCCTTACATAACTCCTGACATGACGTGTAGCTAGTATTTATGAGGGCTTTCTGATTTCTGACTTTTTTTTTTAAGATTTATTTATTTTTTATTACAAAGTCAGATATACAGAGAGGAGGAGAGACAGAGATCTTCCGTCCAATGATTCACTCCCCAAGTGACCACAATGGCCAGTGCTGTGCCGATCCGAAGCCGGGAACCAGGAACCTCTTCCAGGTCTCCCACGTGGGTGCAGGGTCCCAAAGCCTTGGGCCGTCCTCGACTGCTTTCCCAGGCCACAAGCAGGGAGCTGGATGGGAAGTGGAGCTGCTGGGATTAGAACTGGCGCCCATATGGGATCCCTGGGCTTTCAAGGCGAGGACTTTAGTGGCTAGGCCACGCCGCCAGGCCCTTTTGACTGTTTTTATACAGAAACTTATCAAAGGGATTTTTTGGGATACATGCTTAAGACTTGTCTTTGTTTTTCTTTTTTAAATATCCACTCCTTGCTGTTCTTCCTGTTGCCATTGCAGAGCAAAAATATCAGGGGGGAAAAAAACAAGTGCATGTGTTTCCTTAAAAGAAATATTGGTATGATTATGGTCCAAACCAGAAATTATGAGTCATGAACATTTGATGAATAGGAATGAGCCCAGGTACAGCTAAAGGACTTCCGGATTCATGAGGAATTGAGATGGCTTTCTTAACATGGAGTAATCCAGGGTTCCAAGAGAGGTCTGTGGATGGAAATGTGGAGATGCATGAAATAGGGTGGGGTAAAAATTACAGCTACATTTCCAGTAGCCTCTAACCGACCTTGCGCATTTCCTTCTATTATGAATATAGGAAATAAACCACAGTGCCATAAGCAATAATTTTAACTGTCATCAATAGGACTCTTAGATATGTTAATACCTTATTTTGCTTATCACTCCTTATAAATACAGTAGTCATCTAACTCAGCACTGTTCTTTGCCTTAGTTAAGGGAAAAGATCATTGTTATCACCTTTGTTTTGAAAATATGTTAGCTGAATTTAGTGTCATGGGTTGCCTTTGCAGTCTTTATTACATGTTCTTCTTCACTTAATCTCAAACATTATTCTGAGAAGGGTCCCTGGATGATATCAGACCCCTTACAGAGTTCAGGCCTGGAACTCTGCCTTTCAAGTGGATAGAAATAAGTGAGCAAACTTTTTTTTTTTGAGTAGAAAAACCAAGGAGTTATAAATCTGAACATTTAAGCGGATTTCAATCCCTAGTACAGCGCTATCCAATAGTATAATGAATCATGAACAATTAAAAGTTTTACAGTTGCTACATTAAAAAGAGTGAAAAAGAAGATCTGAAATTAATTCTAATATATTTTATTCATTTGACTGCATCAAAATATTATGATTTTAACAGGTAGTATTCAAAATAACTTACATATTTGTCCTTTTAATGTTTTCCCCTGAGTCTTCAAATCAGGTGCGCCTTGGGTAGGTATGAATTTGGGTGTTCATTTCTTTGAAAATATTTGATCTTTATTTCCACTGAACATAAAGTGGAATCTGGTAGCTGTAAACACAGTGAAAAGTTTTCCATTAACTGTGTTGCATAATTTGAATGTAAATCGATAGAGACCAAAGAAAATTAAAGAATCAGTTCCTAATCGCCACTCTCACTGCAGCCTGCAGGGGCTGCCTGGGGCGATGCTGACTGCCTTAGACCAGGCACTTCCGCAGCCAGAAGCACCACACCAGCCTGTGGGAGAAGATGTGGCCAGTGGGGTGTTGTGGGGATTTGCCTAGGATTACATGCTTGCGCTTCTGGGACTCCAACTTGTTTTCTGGAGCAGGTGGTTGTTAGACCCCTTCCCCAGGTGTCTCCAGCCCTGCTCTTGTCCCTGAGTAGACCCTGGGTGGTCACCCAGGGGAATCCCAGGACCGAGTTCAGCCTGGGGCATTATGTGACTCCAACCAAACCTTTCCCCTGAAGTGTTTCTCTTTTATAGAGCAGTAGGAGGGTGGAGTTTGGTAATTTCCCTTCAGAGCAGTTGGAGAGGAGAGGGATTTACAAATTCTTCCAGAGAAAGGATTCTCATTTTTGTCTCTTTGTCATTTTAGGCTTAATTATGGGGTCAGATTGCTTAGGGATTTTGAGTACTTTTTGAGTATTTATTTATTTATTATTGGAAAATCAGATATACAGAGAGGAGGAGAGACGTAGGGAAAGTTTTTCTGTCCCCTGGTTCACTCCCCAAGCGGCCGCAATGGCTGGAGCTGTGCAAAGCTGAACAGTTTAATTTAGTCTTTGTGGATTCACAACGTAACTTCTTTGACCTTTGCCAGCTAGGGCAAGGTACAAGCTGGACCTGATAGTCTTTTGGGGACCTCACAAGGCCTGTAGATGCACTCTGAGAGTCGTGACCCAGAAGATCTGATGAGGCTTCATGCTGGCAGCTGGCTGAATTGTTGGAAAGTGGGACCCTCCACTATAGATTGAAGGCTAAATGGTTAAATCCTCATCTTACAAGTGTTGCCGGGATCCCATTGGGGTGCTGTTTCATATTCTGGCTGCTCCACTTCCAATTTAGCTCCCTGCTTGTGACCTGCGAAAGCAGCGGTAGATGGCCCAAATCCTTGGGACCCTGCACCTGCTTGGGAGACCTGGAGAAAGCTCCTGGTTCCTGATTTTGGATTGGCCCAGATCCAGCTATTGTTGCCATTTGGGGATTGAATAGTGGATGGAAGACATTTTCTGTCTCTCATTTTCTCCGTAAATTTTATCTGCCTTTCCAATAAAAATAAGAAATAGAGTAAAATAAAAATTTAAAGTGTTAAAGACTTTTCATGCCCAGGAATGCCATGAGGTTAGGCTACATAATTTAAACCAACACTGAGTAATATCCCTGGGTGGCCATCTCTATTTGTTTGTTTGTCTAGTTTTAGAGGTAGATATATTTTCATTTATTTTGATTAATCCTGATAAAATGTTAAATTGGTATGAAAACCAATAAACCAGTATAATGCTCATCTTAATCTAGTTGCAATAGGAAATTGGGGGCAAGTATTTTACTGAGCAGGTTAAATTGTGCCTTGCGTTGCCGTGTCCCGTCTCATGGTTTGAGCTTTTGCTGTGCTGCTTCCCATCCTGGGAACACATCCTGGGTACACATCCTGGGTACTAATTCCTAATACCTAACCCTAAGGTAATATTTCCTAACTGTTACGGTCTAGTAATTCTTTTCTAGGTTCTTGCCTGTTACTTAAACAGTATTTTGAGCATAGACACATGTGGGCCGTGTTCAAGGATTTAGTGAGCCAGGAAAGGAAAGAAATAAAGAGAGAATTTTTGAGATTTGTACCTTTTGTGTTCTGGGTCCATAAGGAGAGGGGAGCAAGCAGGCCCCTCCTCAGCTTGGGTTAAGGGGCTCGAATGAGGAGTGGCTAGGTGACAATGACCCTTGCAGGTCCCGGGGAATGGGAGATATTTTCTGGAAAGCCGTACTTTGACCCACAGATGGGCAGGTAGGATTACAAAGGTAGGGAAAATGTGGCCTCTAAACTTTGTGATCCTAAACTAGCTTTTTACCTAAGTCCATATCGCTACCTGGGCAACCCAGATGGAGTTCCAGGTGCTGTTTTGTCCTGACCCAGCCATGACTGTTTTAAGTCTGAGGAGTCAACCATGTCAGGCATTGTTGGTGGTGAAAGAATTTATCAGACAACAGCAGCAGGCAGCACTGGACTTTTTAATATACAACAGGAGAGCAGTGGACGTTTAGGATACTTGGGAGCTACCAGACTGTAAGTCACATGCTGCAAGGGAGTGCTGGACAAGCAGCATGACTGCAAGCTGACAACTACTGCCACATGGATAATTATCTGAGTCACATTACCACTGGATGGGGTGTGTCCATCACTAGTGACTTTCATACTGCTGGGGAATTTCACTTGGGATTTTCTCATCATCGGGGGGGGTCAGGTGATTGCCGCAAAGCAGTGAATAGAAAAGCCCTTCCTCTCTTTCTTTTATATAAAATATACTTACAAAGTCTATATCAATCCAAACTGAAGCTTACATAACAGAGTTTACAAAAAAATTTCCCCAGATATGAAAATTTGAAACCTTAGGGCTTTAGGCAGATGCGGGAGTTGGGGTTCAGATACTGCCAATAAGTGGACTTTGCCCCATGTGTCACTCTTGCTGTGTCCTGGCTTTTAGGAAAGTTGAACTGTTCAAGGCCGTGGAAATCAGGAAGCATGTCTCCATACCGGAACTGAATTCTGGCACTATCTCTTGAGTATTTTGCTGTGCTGCAGCAGCCGAGAGAGGATTGAAAGCCTCATTTCTTGCTCTTGTGGAGTTGTAGTCTTGGTGAAATAAGCTAGTAAACTTGGACAAGTCTAAATGGTGATTGAGGAAGAAGGTGCATTTTTCAATGATTTCTCTTTCCTTTAATCTACATGTATAGCAGAATGTTGGGCATTTCCAGCCAAGTAGCAGTAATAGCAGTGAAAGGAATAATTGAAATTTATGAATTCATTCAACGCATATTTAGTGGGTGCTCACTAGGTGTCAGGTGCTCTTTCTTAGCATGGTAATACACATAGAATGGACGTGGAGCTTGCTTAGATTTGGTATGCTGCTATGAGGAATGTATTTGATAAGATACATGCCATCTGTACTGAGCCACCTAGCATTGTGCTTAAATTTATTTAGGGAGAAAGAGAGAGAGGTGGGTAGGGAGGGAGGGAGTGAGAGAGCTCCCATCCAGGTATTTCATTCCCTAAACACCTGGAATGGCCAGGTGGAACCTAGAAACTCATTCCATTTGCTGGAACCGTCACTACTGCCTCTCAAAGTCGACATCAGCAGGAAGCTGGAGTCAGGAGCCAGAGCTGGGGATGAGACCCAGGTACTCTGATGTGGTACCCAGATATCTTAAAAGGCATGTTAACTTCGAGACCAAAATGTCTGGTTGGGAACATGCATGTACATGAATGGAGAAAATGGTAATTTCTAGTTGAATCTCTGCATTTCTGTGCTGGAACACTCTTCAAGAAATGAGGACTTGGAAGAATAGAGTGATGCGTCTAATGAGGACATCTCTCTCTGTATAGCTTTTTCTTAGTGGCTCATTCACTGCATTCTCTTGCCTTGTCAGACTGTTGCTTGGGGGAGAGTGGTTGAGTTCCATCATTTTGTTTTGGAACGTAAGTTTGAGTAGTTCGTTCCATAGATAGTATTTCTATTATGTCATCTTCCTGTCCCATTGAATTTGTTTTTCAAATTGCTGCTGAAAGATTTTTATGATGCTCAGACCATAACAAATTTTCAGTTACTTAAGTACTATTTGTAGGCTAATGTGAATGGGTTTTATAAAAATTGTGGGAAAATCCTGAATACCTTTTAAATCCATTCTTCTAGGAAGGTTTTATAGTGTCCATTGTGTAGTTTTTTTACATCTATGGGTTGCAGATAGATTTGTACCATTGTCATTTGTTTTACAGATACGTTGAGTAAGCTGAGCCAGTTTGAGTTGTGTCCTTATCTTATAAAGAAAAGATTTTTAAAATTTAAACGTGATTTTTGATTTGTATTGGATTAGCCCCTGCTGAACTTTGCAAAAATTTCAGGCTTCTGAGCATAAATCGCATTGTAGTTTAGTGTGGCTGGATGAATGATTTGAAAATCCTATTTAAAAATTGCCATATGCACTAGTTGGGCTGCTTGCATTTCTGTATAACCGAAGGGCAAGTGCACTCTGGAAATTTTATTCAGGCTGTTGCAATAGGGAGAACTTTCATTAGTGAGAGAAAATCTTGAAGAAGGAGTAATTTTGGAGACTTTATAAAACACAGCAATTACTGAGGGAGGTTATAGACAAAGCTTATGTGCATAGGGTTTAGATAAAATTCACTGTTATCAAAGGAGACATTGGAAATTATTTGTAAAAAGCTACTGCTGATTAAAGCTTTTACTTGAAGCTTCAAAAGTTATTCAGAAATGTCCAATTTATCATTAGTGTAAATTGAGCATAATGCTTTCATTATAGCTTGTTTAGTGTTTTCATTTGATGATTTTAAGGAACAAATGCAAGAGTTTCCATCCTTAAAAGTTATCTTATGTGAGAACTTAGAGAAATGCTGTGTTTGTTCTCCTGTTTTAGACTGATCATGTGATTTTCCTTGATTCTTAATTATATCTCAGTGATATTTATGCCTTGAATGTTATGCTTAGAACTTTACAAATTCTAATTCTGTGCTTAGTATATATAGAAACATTAATATAAAAGGACACAGCTCTACGTTTGCTTTCAGAAGCTGTTAACTATGCTTATAGAGAGAATTCTTCTGTGGCATTAAGATTTTGTTTCTTTTAGGAACTGAGGGAAACCCAAGCCAGGGAATTATTTTACATAACAATAAGGATAAAAAGTTATTTATTTGTGGATTATTTAGCATCTGAAGTCCTTAGGACAGCAGATCTTACACAATATAGAAAACAAACCAATTTTCCTTGATATTTAATTGTAAATTAAAATTAATTCCTATAAAATACTGAGACAAAACACTGCAGTTGTAGGATTTTTGGGTACTGCTTAGCTTTCATTATTTTGTGATTTTAGATTTAACTTCAGAAAGTGTATGGCATAAACTCATTGGCTGGATAAAACTTGCCAACTATTCACTTTTCTTGTAATTTTTTTTTATACTGTGGATAAAAACTGCTTTTGAAAAAAAATGTGTTGCATGTTTTGTTTTACATGAATCGTATCTCTCCCATCCACCCCTCCCCCCTTGTCTCTGGTGCAACCTCTTCTGGGGCAAGTGCAGGCTAGTGGGTTATCCAGAGGCTGGAGCTGCCTGCCTGCATTCATGAGTGTGTGCAGCCCTGTGTACACGTGTGCAGGCATGGGGTCATGATACCAATTTTGGGAAATGGATGACTGTGCAACAGCAAGGCCTGCTTGAGGGAAGTTGACATAGCCAACAGCTCACTGAATGTCATTGCCAAGACCTATAGGGTTGGGCTTGTACCCATTGGAGTCACTCCCTCGTCCATGCTGAATTTCATTGGCACCTTTGTTTCTGCTTTCCTCAAACCTAAAAGAATCTCGCTGAAATTTATACTCAAAGATGGAGTGGGGAGGAGAGATCAAAACAGGATATCACAGAGTTTGAATATTCTAAATCAGGAAATAGATTATGAAATGCGGATTAGGCAGGATAGCAAATGTTAGCAGGCCCAGAGCCTGGGGCTCATGGCAGCAAGCAGTAAGATGTTGAGAGGGACTTGGTGCAGTGTTTATTCGTTCTCCATCCCCGCCCTTTTCTGATATCCAGCCCTGACTCTCAATGCTCTGGCATCTGTGAGGACTGCAGGGACAACAGGAAATGTGAGGGCCACCGTTTGAGAGACTCTGCAGGTGGCTGCTGACTCTGTAATTCCTCCCCCTTCCAGGATCCGTGTCAAGGTCGACCCTTTGGTCAGGCTCAAAGAACTGCCAAGTGTGTTTTTCCTCTCAAACAAAAAAACAAATCAGAGAGCAGGGACATTTTGGTGCTTGATTAGAATCTGGAAATATTTCAAGTTTAAGGTGTTAAAAATATCATTTTTACTTTCAACATATGAAAATATACTATTTTGTGTGAATTTAATGTACTGCACTTATTGATACAAGATATTTTGATAGTAAAGGGCACACACACAGAGAATAAAGTGTTTACTACACTTGGTTGGTCATGAGACATTTTCTTTGATTGACTGAGAGAGTATTTTTCTACTGAATATCCTGTGGTGAACTCATCTAGACCATTAGTATACATATATGTACCTATGTGTTTTTTAATATAAGGGTATATATATACACACATGTATAAACCTTCCTAGTGTTTTTCAAATGTGTCTATTTATTGCCAGAGAATTCTTAGAACAGAATTTGGAAGGGCTCTCGTTACAAATGCAGATTCCTAGGCCTTCAGAACCATAATATGTGGGAAACGGGCCAGAGGCTTTACATTTTCAAATAGGTTTTCCCCAGGAAATTGCTTGATGCCTTCAGATTTGAGCCCTGTTATGCCAACAACACGCCAACAGTTTTTAGTTTCCCCATTGGTTTTCATGTGTATCAGAAAATGAAGACTTCAGTTTCTGTTTTGTATTCCATGTTTCCTACCTTAGCAATATTACTAGAGGGGGTGATTCGAAAGTTCGTGGAAAAGAGATTTTTAAAGATTATGTTGCTGTGAAGATATTTTTGAAATCTATTCATGAATTTATGGTAATACATGTTTTTTATGGACGATCAGAAATCTCATATAATGAATGTTCTTAGTATAATGAATTCCAGTATCATATAATGAATGTATACTGATTATACATTTGAACACTGTCCAACAAAAGTGGCAGTCTATTACTTTTTACCCTGTTGTTTGAATTCATCTTTGCTTCCACTTTCTTCCTATTTCATAATGCTGTGAAGAGTGAGTAATTTATACATATACTATTTTGTTAGAGCTATTTACTTTGGGCCTGAGGACTCTTTCTATAAGTTTCTTGCACAGAGGGGCTATATAATTTCCAAAGGGCTCCCTGCCTGGCTTTGGAAAGCTATTTGCATTTATTTAGCACTTTGAATGTTGGCTATCTTATTTGCTTAACTAGTTCTTCCTTCCTTCCTTCCTTCCTTCCTTGCTTCTTTTCTTTCTTGCTTCCTTTCTTCCTTTCTTCCTTCCTTTTTTTAGCTTGGATGCTGTTTCAATATGAATTGCAATTTTTTTGTGGGGTGATGGAAATAGAAGAGGTGAAAGATAGAAAAAGGTAGCATTTGTTAGACTCTGTTTAATTGTTGAACTCCGGAATAAGAAGGGATTGATTGGTGAGGTGTAAAGAGATCATTCATGGAAACGTAGCATCAACAAAGTGAAGATCTGACAAGTTATTGGTATATGTTATTTGTATATAATAGCCCAGCAAAATTCAAAATATTACTGGCTTGGAACAGGAGTAAACTATCTTATTGTGAAGTAAGTGGATCCCTGATGTGGAGTCAACATGTGTGTTCCTCCCACATTTACTTGCTGTAACCTCAATCCCCTATGTGTTGGCTTTAGGGAGTGGTTTTTGGGACATTTGCCAGGTCATTAGGTCTTTGGGATGGAGCCCTCAAAATGGAATTTGTGCCCTTGAAGATAAAATCCTCAGAGGGCTCCCTGCATTCTTTCTGCCAAGTAACGATCCAGCGGGAAGATGGTAGTGGGAAGTCTGGAAGTGCGCCCATATCAGAACCTAAGCGTGCTGGCACTTTTATTGTGGGCCAGCACCTCAGTGAGAAATAGATATCTGTACTTTTTGTAACACCCAGTCTGTGGTTCTTTTTTTGTGATTTTAGATAGTTTAATTACTTTTTTATTTAATTCATTTTAGAGAGAGAGAGACTGAGAGAGATATCCCTTCTGCTTGTTCACTCCTCAAATGCCCCAAACAACTACAGTGACAGCTGGAACTGGGCCAGGGCGGAGTGGATCTAGCTAGGAGCTGCAAACTTCATTTCTGTTTTCCACGTGGATGGTAGAGTCCCAGGACCTTGAGCCATCCCCAAGTTGCTTTCCAGGGTATGCAAATTAGCAAGAAGTGGAATCAAGAGTGTAGTTGGGCCTGTACTCCAGGCATTCTGATGTGGGATGTGGGTATTTTAAGGAATGCTTTAATTGGTGTACCAGTTCTGCGTCCTGTCCCTGCCAGATTTTGCTTGAGGCATGGCAGAAGTTGTGCAATCTTTGATTAGCCATGCAATGGTGGCTTTCCTCATAAACTGAGCTTCACTGGGGGTTTCAAGCACACCCTACGGGGAGTTAGCCTGGCGGTTTCAGGTTTTCCCTGCTGAATAGCCCACATACTGACCTATGGTTGTGAATAATCCAGAGGTTACTGAGGGTGAAAGAGAGGGCAGACCACTCTGCCACACTGGTCTGTTAGAGTCTCATTTGTTTTTCCTTTGGTCACTTAAGATTTTTTTTGTTTTATTCTTCTTGATCTCCAGAGTTTATAAAATGATGCAGAAAGTGAGAAATACTGTGAACGATCACTTGTCAAGGGCCCACAATGTGATGGCTCATGTTTAGAGAACATGAGGAATGTCGGCTCTGTTTCTATGCCCTCTCGAGACTCATAGGCCTTGGTTTCCTTACTGCTGAAGTGTTTTTCCTCCCCCAGTCAATCACTCTTTCCTCTCCTGGTGGATTTCAGATGCTGAATGTACATTCCACAGACGATCTGTTGGGCTGTGTGAAAATGGGGAAGTGGGAGTTGGTGTTTTATATTGCCCATGTCACTCCTACTTCATGACTATAACATGTTCATAATGTAACAGCCATCGTGGAATTTTTTTTCTCTCAAATTAAAAAATTAGCCTTCTTCAAAGCCATTTGACTGCATTTGACTGCATTTCTGTGGGATATTTCCCATTATTCATTCTGTATATGAATAGTTAAACAACATTTAGCTGTTTAAAATTTGTCCAGAATTAACTTTGCATTCTTGATTTTTTTCTACCTCATGGTGTAAGTATGAATGGCTGTGAAATAATTTTATTGCTAAACTGTAGTTTAATATTTTTTAAATATTTATTTACTTTTATTAAAAAGTCAGATATACAGAGAGGAGGAGAGACAGAGAGGAAGATCTTCCGTCCGATGATTCACTCCCCAAGTGACCACAATGGCTGGTGCTGTGCCGATCTGAAGCCAGGATCCAGGAACAACCTCCAGGTCTCCCATGCGGGTGCAGGGTCCCAGAGCCTTGGGCCATGCTCGACTGCTTTCCCAGGCCACAAGCAGGGAGCTGGATGGGAAGTGGAGCTGCCGGGATTAGAACCGGCGCCCATATGGGATCCCGGGGCTTTCAAGGAGTTGGCGCCAGGCCCCTAAAGGACAAATTGTTTTAAAAAAGGTAGATAAAAAAAATAAATTCTTGTTTAAAAAGGTCAATTTGATGACCTGGGTGCCTCCATTCCGTGTGTTAGTTTTAAGTTAAAATGGGTTTTGTTTGTATTTTTCTCCTAGGCTCTGGAGTCAAAAAAAATTGACCTCATTTCATAGAAGCATTACTATTGCTAGTGTTCACGTTGGTGGCTTCAGGCCTGCAACTTAATGAGTTAAACAGGACAGGATATAGCATCAGGAGAGAGTTCCTGTTGTTTACCTACAGCCCTAGTATCCTTACTCACCAAAAAAAAAAAAAAAAAAAAAAAAAGGCACTGCCCCCTGCTACAAAGGCAGCTGGCAAAACCTTGTCCTTTTGTCTTTGAGAACATTTTCCCCTGTGCTCTGCCAGCCTATCCGGACGAAGTGACTTCAGTGATGTGGTCTCCTGTCAGGAAGTGTTTAATGATTCTCCGAGAGACTATAAATAAATCTTATGTCACTGTGATTCCAGAGAAGTAGTACGTCTTCAGGCTTTCGGGAACTGGGGCGTCCCACCTACACTCCTTACGAGGGGTCTTCATTCAAAGAGGTGAACTGGGAACAGTTGAATTTAGTTTCTTTTATTTTGATCTTTCACTTTTCCTGTTAGTCTTCAGCAAAGGAGACCGTTTCAGGCCTGTGTCTGAAGGTGTCACGTTTTAACAGTGTCACTGTAAGAGAATGGGACGTTCATAAGCAGTCGTCTGTGCGACCTACTTGAATCACCTTCAACAGAACATGTCTTGTTGATAAATGTACTTACAAGAGGCATATTTCATATCTTTAGCCTCTGAAGATTCTAATTGACTTAATTATGTTGAAATAGATTATTCCTGTCTGCTGATCAAGTTCTTTCTCATGCAAGCTTTTATTTGTACTTTAGGTCACTGAAGGAAGTTCACGGTAGCTTGAAATTGTCTTCGTTGTATGTATTTGGAACTTGCCAGGAAGGAAGGGCCACTCAAAAGTTTATTCCTTAAAAATGTTCATAGTCTCTTGATTATGACAGCTGATCTTTTTATCTGCAGAAGTCAAAACAATAGAAGAATGGCAATGTTTTGTTTTCTAATATATTGAATTAGAGTTAGACTACTAATTTGTAACCTTTTGCTCTAAAGTAGCCGTCTGACCAAATCATGTTCCTCAGGTGACATCTTCCCTGATTTTGGTGTAATTTGGTGATGTATCCTTTATCCCTCCTTTGCATCAAGCATCATTGTCTGCAGTGGCTCTCCTGTTTATTAGAAGTTAATTGGGAGACTGGGGGAAGGACCTGAAACATTTATCTCACCCGCCTGCCTCCATACCTGGACTCTTCCCATCCTAATCAGAGTCCCACATGGGCATGCACCCCATTCAACTATGTAAACACTATGAGAAATAAAATAAAACATTTTAAAAAGTTAATTAAGGTTGGAATTAGAAACAAATGAAATAAAAGCTGGGATTCTTGGATATTTGGCTTAGCAGTTAAGATGCAGGTTAAATGGCCATGTTCTGCATTTGGTGCCTGGGTTCGAGTCCTGATTCCGTCTCTTGACTCCAGCTACCTGGTCATGCAACCCATGGAAGTCAGCAGGTAATGGTCAAGAACTTGTATGTGGGAAACATCAGTTGAATTCCAGGTTTCCATTTTCAACTTTGTCTCAGTTCCACCATTTTGAGCATTTGGAGTGTGAATCGCTGGATGGGAGCTATCCTTTTTTCTCTGCCTCTCCAAAAACTGGAAAGAAATCCAGTTGGCAGGTACAGCATTGCCTGCTGTGTTGGTGCATGACCCACAGCAAGCTGTGCAGTAAATGCGGTTTACTGTTTGTGGCCACCCCATTGTTGGTGCATTGGGCCAGGGCAGTGTACTCTCAGCCCTGGAGACAAACCTCATTCCCTCCCTGTGCACAGACAGGCCAGCTCCAGGATAAAGCTGGCTTCTAAATAATTTCCTGGTGAAGCAGCTGGGGAAGGAGGGGATTTTCTTATCTGAATACTGATCATTGCCATTCAAAACAGACAAAGCAAGCAGGTCTGGAAAATATAAGGCAAACTGGAGACGCAGAGGTGACAGGGAGGGATTGCATGGCATGTGTAAATAGGTTGTACAAGTTTGCTAGGTGTGTGTCAGGTTGTTCTTTCACAGCTGTTTTTTGTTTTGTTTTGTTTGTTTGTTTGTTTGTTTGTTTTAAGAAGAGGGAGGAGAGATCTCCTGCTGGCTGATTCACTCCCCAAATGGCTGCAATGGCCAGTAAGGGGCCAGGCAAAAGCCAGGAGGCTGGAACTCCATCCATCTGGGTCTCCCACATGAGTGGCAGGGGCCTATGCAATTGGGCCGTTATCTACTGCTTTCTGAGGCCTATTGTCAGAGCTGTATTGGATACGGAGCACTTAGGACTCAAAGCAGCTCTGTAGTATGGGATGCTGGAGTTGGAAGTACAATTTAGCCAACTGTGCCACAGCGCTGGCCCCAGTGAGAACTCTTTGAAATGTCATTGTTTAGAACGATCAAAGTTGCAAGGAGTTTGGAGAGTCCCCTCTATATGGCTAATTGCATACATGAAAATGAACCCACTTTCCAGATGAAATATGATTACATATGTGACTATGTAGGCAATGATTTGCAGTTGAGTTATTTCAGATGGCAGCTCTCTAATGAAACCCTTGAGAATTCTGATGCTTTCATTTTTTCTTTTGTGTTTTGTGCTAACCCTCTTTCTGTCCTGTCTGTGCTCATTATATGTCTAGGGCTTTTGTTGGCAGAGGTGCTATTACTGTTTTTTTTTTTTTAAGATTTTTTTATTTTTTATTACAAAGATATACAGAGAGGAGGAGAGACAGAGAGGAAGATCTTCCGTCTGATGATTCACTCCCCAAGTGAGCGCAATGGCCAGTGCTGTGCTGATCCTGAGCCAAAAGCTAGGAGCTTCTTCCAGGTCTCCCACACGGGTGCAGAGTCCCAAGTCTTTGGGCCATCCTCAACTGCTTTCCCAGGCCACAAGCAGGGAGCTGGATGGGAAGCAGAGCTGCTGGGGTTAGAACTGGCGCCATATGGGATCCTGGGGCGCTCAACACAAGGACCCTACCTGCTAGGCCAACATAGTGGGCCCTGATACTGGTATTAATGTGTTCATTTTCTCTGCTTCTAACTCTGTTCCCTGGCTCTGCGTTGATTTCAGGATGAAGAGCAAAGTCCTTCATCTGGTTGCTCTGTTTGCTGTCCCCCAGAGCCTAGAGGTTTTGTGAAAGCAGCAGCTTTTGATTTCCAATGATTTGGTGGGTTGGCCAAAATGCCTGGAATACACCCAAGCTCATTCATCTGCTGTGTTCACTTGCACCTTGGCTGTACTAGGAGTTCTGCAGTGGCTTTGATGCTGACTGTGCCCTGGAGCTCTGGTTCTCATGCATGTGGGACCTTTCCCTCAAATGTGGCCTTTGCATACTGTGTGGATTTAAGGTCAGACTGAAGGCAGGAGTGGCAGAGTTTTTGGAGATCCCTGTCAACAAACCACACAATTCTACCTTTACCATTTGGGGACTGGACCTCATGGAAGGCTTTGCGGTAGAGAATTCAGTCAACCAGACCTTTCATCTCTGCTTTTCCCTCTTCTCCCCTATCATCCTATGAGACTTAGTAAACCTCTTTGGAGTTCCTTAAACTTCTCTTGCTCTCTGGCTTTTTCACCTGCAAACATGTTTGTCTCCACCTGCAGTATTTTTTCTTGCATAATTTTCTAGTCAATTTCCACACATACTTTACACTTTAGCTTTCATGTTAATTACTAGAGCTATCCTTCCTTTCCTAATATACCCTCCATTAGGGAAAGTGTTGTTTTTCTACTGACCTGCTCTGATTTTCTTTATTGTAGATAAATGATTTCATCATTCCTTTATTGACATTTTTAAAATTCTTTTGCCTTCTCCAATAAACTGAATACTGGAGTTGGACAGGAATCTCATTCTTGACGAGATGCCTAGCACAGTGAATGACTCGTAATATCTGGTGTGAGATCATATTGGTGCAGATCTTATACTGATGTTTGCTCACAAAAAAACTTTGATTTTTCCCTTTTAGGATCACTCTCTCCCCCCTCTCCCTCACCTTTTCTTTCTGTTTACCGTTTCTTTCCAATCCAGCAATCAAGGAAAATAGCCCATGGAAGAGGGACTTGGTTTTATAAGTTAGATTAGAAGACTTCTTCTTTATTGGGCCATTGGCTTCTCACTTGCTAATAACAGCTGTTTGGAAAAAGTCCTACATGTACTTTAAAATAGGTGGTTAAAGATGCTATCCTAACCTGAGTTTTAATTTGTTAAGAGTGTAAAAGAGCTTTCCTCTAACCTACCTAATTTATTACCTCTTCCTTCTTTAACTTCTTTTGCTTTAGACTTAGTCTGCTTCCCTAATTACCCGCTAATTATTCCATGTTCAAGTCTTGGCATCTTACCTGGATTCAGATCTGCATTTTATACCTGATTTATTTTCTGCTTTGTGTAGGCTGTTGTAAATAATTAGTAAACGCTGACTCATCCAAGATGTCTGTCTGCTTTCTTCTTTTACTCTAAACACTGTGTATAGCGGTAGCTTCATAGTTTACATGACTATCAATTCTTTCCATTGTGGTAGCCAGCCTCTGAGACTCACACTTTCTCTCAATAATTCTTACTTCCACAGAAATTTTTTTTTTTTTTTAAAGATTTATTCATTTTATTACAGCCAGATATACAGAGAGGAGGAGAGACAGAGAGGAAGATCTTCCATCCGATGATTCACTCCCCAAGTGAGCCGCAACGGGCCGATGCGCGCCGATCCGAAGCCAGGAACCTGGAACCTCTTCCGGGTCTCCCACGCGGGTGCAGTGTCCCAATGCATTGGGCCGTCCTCAACTGCTTTCCCAGGCCACAAGCAGGGAGCTGGATGGGAAGTGGAGCTGCCGGGATTAGAACCGGCGCCCATATGGGATCCCGGGGCTTTCAAGGCGAGGACTTTAGCCGCTAGGCCACGCCGCCGGGCCCTTCCACAGAAATTTTTACTTCCTTGGATGCATGCCCTTGTGAAGTGCCCATCTGTTCACATACTCGCCCCCTCTTCCTTGCTGCCATGGACTGACCAGCATCAAAATCAATATTGGATGTGGCAATGACAGGTATCTGTCGCTCCCAGCGCTGGACTGGATAAGAGGCAGTGACTTCTACCTTGCTGTATTGCATCTCTCACTCTGGAGAAAGCTCACTGCTCTGTTTTGAGCAACATTCTGGAAAAGGTCCATGTGGTGCAGAGCAGAGTTCTCTTGACAACAGCTGTGTTTGATCTTAGAAGAAAATGTATTAGTCCCCATCAAACCTTCAGAGAACTGCAGCCCTGGCAGACATTTGGACCTCAACTCCTGAGCTGTAACCACTTAGCTTCGTTGGTCCTAACACACACAAACTGTGTGAGATCCAAGTTGTTTTTGCTTGTTTTTAAGCCACTACACTTCAGCTTCTTTTCTTTTCTTTTTTCATTCTCTCTGTTCTCAGAGGAAATGGCAGGTAAATGGATTGACCATGTTCATCCCTGGAAAAGCTACTTTTAAGCTTTGTATGTTCCCAAATAGTTCCTGAAAGAGATGTGTCAGTTTCCTTAAATGTCTTAAATTTCTTCCATAAATGTGGGGCACTTGGTTAGGTGTTACCTGGAGGTTGGTGGGGTGGTTTTCTCTTTCGTATCATCTGTTTCCCATAGGTTAAAAATTTGAATAAGGGAAGATGAAACGCTTAAGTGAATATTGTTCTGATATAGAAAACAATATAACATTGAACTTTAGGAAAACTTAATTATGGGGTCTAGCACTGTGGCAGTGTCAGTAAAGCTACTGCTTGCAATGGCAGCAACCCATATGGGCGCTATTTGGGATTTGGCTTCTTCACTTCTGTAGAACTCCTGGCTGCTGGCTCCTAGCTTTAGCCTAGCTCAGTACTGGTCATTGGGACCACGAGGAGTGAACCAACAGATGGGAAAATTTCTCTTGTCTTATATTTCTCTGTGTAATTCTGGCTTTCAAATAAATAAATAAAATCTTTAAAAACCAAGTTTGATTATGCATCAGCTTTGTTGTGCAAGCAGCATAATCTGGGGGCAGAATTTATTATATGCAGAAAGTAAGAGAGGAAAGAGCGTGGAGCAGGGAGTCATGGGTGATACAGAGCTGGGAAAGAGCATTTCAAGGACTCTGACATCATTTCTTCTTGCCTGCTAATTTTTCTCTCCAGATGGTCTTCTCATTTTCCAACTACACATGGCATTTGAGAGCCACACAGTCCCCTAATTTATTATATGACAGTTTCATTCGCAGAAAGGTTCCTGGGCTAGTTTCCTCAAATGCAATAATTTGATTGGTCAGGGTTCAGTGAGATGTCCATTTATTCTTAGCCAATCTGCTGTTGCCAGACATTGGACTCCAGGGCTGCCAGCCTGACTGACATTTCTGCAAATGTGTGTGGTGTTGGTGTTGGGCAGATGTTGAAGAAGACAGTAGATCCCAAAGAAGAAATTTGTGGTGGAGAGATCCCTCAAGGTATCTGCTATTGTAAGAGGGAGCCTTACAATATTGTTCAGTCCTTATGAATTGAAGACAATACTGTTCAATCCTTATGGATATAAAGCAGCAATAATGATAAAATCCAAAATGTCATTTTCCTCTTCTCCCTCATTCCCCTTCAATCCTGAATTACATCTTTTGCCTTCAAGAGTTTTAGTGTTTTGGAGCGAAATAATAGCTTAGGACATACTCAAATACACACAATCAAAGACTGTATTGAAATTGTACTTTTATGGCATTTATAAGAAAAGCAAATGCTTGTAGCTATTCTAGATGATCACGTGTAAACATCTGTTTGGAAAAGTGGTGGGAGCAAGAACAAATGTCCTCCTCGCAGATGCAAAGTCAAGTGCTGTGTTGGCATCTGGGGCTGAAATGGTGAGATGATTCTAATGTTCTTGAGAGCCGCATCCAAGTTCGGTGGGGAGGCCGTGAGTATTTCTGATTGAGCCTTGTAATAAACTAATGTGAATAAAGCAAGGTGTCTTAAAAAGACCTTCTTTGTATCCTTTGAAATTGAATGGAAAATGAATAAGAAATGGCATGCCAAGGGCAAGGTTAAGACATTCTTTGGTAAAAAAAAAAAAATTTAGAAATCTTATGAAATGTTTGCAACATTTTATATACACAAAGAGAAAATTTAGTAAGATGTCCTTCATTTCCAAAATGCTTAGACTATCTGTCTCTGTGGTTTATTTATTTTTTTTCAAATATTTGGCAACTCCAAGTTTTGGTGACATTTTATGAACTGTGAAGATATCCTAAGGAGAGAGGGCATTTAGAAACAGTTTATTGGTATCATAAAGTTTTTCTGGAAATGTGTGTGTATGCTTGCCTGATTTTAGTTAGAGTGCAATGAAAAGTCAATTTTCAGAAAATGTAGCTGGGAATGTTTTAACTGGGTTCAGATATATACTACATGTATTGACACATTTCTGTGTGACCTGAGACAGTAGTGCATAAGCTTTTTTTTTAACCTGTCATATAATTTGAAAATAGGTTGAAGAGAATACCACATTCTAAGAGATCTTTCTGATAAGCACTTGTCCATCTCATTCTAAAAGCTGGCAGTGAAAGCTGAGAGAAGTGGGCAAGAATCTAGTTCTAGGTAATTTTTTGTGGTATTCTTGCAGGAATGCCATGAGAATCCTGGAAAAAGTCTTTTCCTCTTATGCTAATAACAGAAACTACAGCTTGCTTTTACTGAATTACTCAGTCGTAGCACTGTTAGTCAAGAATGTACTAGAATCCTACCTTATAGTGCAGCCTGCCTCTTATTCTGCAGCCCTTTGGGACCCTTCAGTTTCTTCCCCTGCGTTATTACCATGGGCTGATTTGTTATCTTGGTTGTGACTTGTGGTATCTTCATTTTGGGAATTTGTTGTAGTTTGGTTTATTTATTTCAATTTGTTTGAAAAGCAAGGGAGAGAGACAGACACAAAGAGATCTCTTTCTGCTGGTTTACTCCCCAGATGCCGAGCCAGGCCAAAAGCAGGAACTGAAACTCAATCTGGGTTTCCCATTTGAGTGGCAGAGCCCCAGATATATGACCCATCATCTTTTGCTTCTCAGGGTGCACATTAACAGGAAACTCTTATTGGGAGCAGATCTGGGACTCCAGTCCAGGCACTTTGCACTGGGATGCAGGCAACTTAACTGCTGTGATACATGACCATCCTGTTGTAACTTGAACATTTTATTGCTTTTGTAGCATGAAAGGATCTTAAGTTACTCAAGGTAGAATTAATTATGCAATTTCCCAGGTGGATTGCATTGAGTTTGTGCTACAAAATTCTGCCTTTATTCCCTGTGTGGTGGCTGTGTTTTCATCATTTAGGGAAAGGATAGTTACTTTGAGGAGGAAAGGTAAATACAGCTTATAGCTAGCATGGAGGACAGGTGCTTTACAAAAAGATCTTAGTGTCACAGATGATTTTCTTTGAATACATTGGTGGAAAGCATCAGTGATAATCTCTTATGTTCATCCCACCTATATATCATTTTAGTGTGGGTAATACAAGCTTACTGCATCTTTAATTGAAATCACTTCAGTCATTTTCAGGGTCCTGAACAATAGAAAAAAATATCATTGTTTGGTTAAGAGGCAGGTCAAGGGTCAAGAGACAAACTACAAGATGTGGTTTTGTAAAGATTGTAAAAAATACAATTTAAAAAAAGGGAGAAAATGTGGTTTTAACTAAAAACTACTGTTGTGGTTGCTTTTTTGATTGAAAAGATAGATTTTAAAGGAAGAAATGGCTCTTTGCATCTATAAGGGAAGCCATTGACCTATTTTCTCTAAGCAATCAGAACCGTGGAAATTAGCCTTAATGTAGTTGGACAGGTATTAGAGAATTTTGGAATTGTTCAGGTGGAAACAAGCTATTGAACAGAGCAGCAGAAAACCTCATGGCCACCATTGTGACCCTGTTGGGCAATGCAGAGATATGCAAATTTTAGATACTTGACTTCACGAAAGAGTTGAGTCTAATGGGAAAATAATGCTTGATTTCATCTCACAGACTACTGACCGATGATGTCATCCAGTTTCTATTTAAACAGTGTTGCTGGCTCCATCTGAAAAGCTGTCTTGCTTAAAAGTTCATTCTTAATGTTGCTCTTGTTTCAGATTCTGTTCTCAAATATAGCCAGTGAGTGGTGTGCTGGTTAATGATTAACTTTCCTCTGCGGGCAGCCCTGGTATGTGGTGTTTGGCAGTTTTCATTGATTCGATAATGCCACCATGGCCAAGGTGAAGTCACTGAACATTGAACTAGGAAGCGATTCCTATTGATCTCTCTGTAGTGTCAATCCACACATGCCAACTTCTGTCACCAGTGAATCCCATGGACAGTAAATTATCATGACAGAGACCATGATAACCTTAAAGGTGGATGACAATTTGCTACAGGTCAAAAGTTTCATCATCTAATTTTATCACCCCAGCAACAGTGGGAAGTAAGTACTGGTGACTACCCCCACTTAATTATTGCATCCCTTCCATTTATTTCCTAGTGCTTGGGTTCTCAATCTCTTTGGTTATCTCTGAGTTTATCCAAATATACGAAGTGTAGTTGCTTGTAAGTTACAGGCCTGAGATTCAAACCCATTTTTGCAGTCCACAGTCTGTATGTGTAAATACCCTAAAATACAATAATCTACTAGAAATTTGGTTGAGTTTCAGCTTTTACCCTCCAGTTGTTAGTATCCTGAATTCTTACCAGCAAATTCATTAATTCAGTTTCCTGAGCATCTGTTGTTTGTCAGACATTATTTAGTCCCTGGTGGTGATAGTGGTGCGTCAGTGGGCAAAACCACAAAAAAATCCTTGCCTCCTTAGAGATAGGCAGGTGAGAAATTTAAATAAAAGCAATTTATGTTACTAATGGAAAGGTGGAAATGTTTTAGAAGAAGCTTTAGAAGGAGAGTAAAATGCACTGAAGGAATGTGGCTCACTGTGCAGAAAGATCTATTTTCCTTCCTGTGGTTTGGTCACCTCTGGGGTAAAGCAGCAGTCTGCCTCCCTCCTCTTCTCTATCCCGTGTCACACTTTTGGCTGGTGTTGATCTTGTGGTTAGCCTAAACCACAAGTCCCTCTGTGCAGGGACACCTGCCACCCAAGGTATGCTTTCCTCATTGTATCATTTTACCCTTTTGATTGTTAGAGCTGAGGAACAGTACTTTGCATTTATCTCTGTGGTTTCCCATTATGTAAAAAGCTACAGGGGTGATCTGATTTATTGGCAAATAAATCTGCGTTTGTGACATCCCTTGTTCTTAATGCTCCTTCAAGTAGTGTTTGCCAAAGTTGGGGCCACTGGTGGTACGTGAGGAGATTGGAAGCAGTCCACACTCCTGATATTGGTTCCTCCAATGAGACAGTCACACCCAGTGCAGGTTACTTTCTGCGGGTGGAGTTGCATGTTCAAAAAAGTATCATTTCCATGCTGGTGAGTCATTAATATCTCTTTAACGCTTGCTGGTCTAACCTCCCTCTGGAGTGAGGGAGAGATAACACGAGGGGAAGAAGTAAAAAGGAAGAATACTTTGGTCTTGGATTCCTTGAATAAATGCATATAAATAGGCATAGGCATTTTGAATTCCTGAGGCAAACTATTGCTTTGAATTCTTTTACTGGTTGTGTAATCTTGGTACTTAATGTTTGGTGTCTAAGTTTGCTCATGGACATTGGGGATCACTCGGGAAGAGTAGTTGTGAGAGTTAAATGAGTTAATACATTAAGGATAATTATGGCCCTGTGACTGTGAGGTATTATTTCTTTGAAATGGTAGTTGCTTAGTTTTATCAATCTAACAAGAAAACCAGTTAAAGATTGTTGCTTAGAGTTCTGGGTTATGGAATGAGGAATAACCCACCTTGCCTTAATACAGTAACAGAATTCCATTGTTTTCCTTCCAAGACTGCAGCAGGTAAGTATGTGGTGACTGGGTTTGGGTTGTTTATAGTTGTTCTGATGGGGTCAAGGTGTGTTTTTTTCCATGGCACATCTGGGCAGGGTGCCCTTTATTGTCATTCTCTTTGACCTTTTAGCCAATTTTTTTTATGAATAAATAATACATGACAGCACCACCTGTGCTTGAGTCCTTTTGCCTTGGAATTAAATTCCAAAGGAAATATCAGATGAGAAGGTAGAGTTTTAGAGGTGTCTTAAACCTGAATCTGGCTTTTCCTCTCCTGCTGTCTCATGGCTTAAATGATGCACAAAATCTCCTTAGTCACTGAATGAATTGTGGTACTAAATGAGGCCGAGTCCAAGGCTCAGAGTAGCATGTCCATTGTGGGCTTTAGAGGGCTTCAGTTCTTGTGAGGCAGTGCTTCATATGGGATAATGAAAGGATCCTGTGGCCACACACACTAAAGCATGTACAGTGCAACAGATTCATCATCTTCATTGTTTCTCAGGGGGGAGGAGTTCATGGCAGAAATTCACCAAGGTGATCTAAAATGGAAAATAATAATCATGACTTTTTATTTAATACTGGCATGTTACTGGCATTATTCTGGTTACTTTAGAGGTATTAACACACAAATCCGTGCAACCACTTTATGAGATAGACAAGGCTGGTTATGTCTGTAGGAAACTGAAGCATGGGGCAAGAAAGGGCATTTTGGAATGTTGAGTTTCCCAAATTTCCTAAATTCCTAAATAAATTGGCATAGACAAGTGTATGATGTACTGTATCAGTTGGCTGTTTGTCAACATAACAAAGAACTTGAGAGAAATTGCTTGTGGGAGATCTATTTTGGTGCATGGATTTGGAGGTTTACAGTCCAAGCTCAGGAAGGCCCATTGGTTTGGCCTCTGGTGAAGATAGAAGATGGAAATGTTAAGCAAGTGGAGGAAGGGTCGCATTGTGAGCTAAGCATTCTTTTATAGGCATCTGTCCTGCAAGAGTTACGTTCCCTCCCCCCCCCCCCCCCCCCCCGCATACCTGCAGTGATCTAAGGACCTCCCTCCAGGCCCACTTTCTTAACTCCAAAGTTGTGTTAAGTTTCCATCATCCAAATACAACTTGGGTGTACTTGAAATGTCTGCATGAATTCCAAACCACTTTTTATGGTAACCATAGTGTATCCCTCGTAATTTAGGCCCCCTCCCCACCCTTCTGGGAAGCCTGCTCCAATGCTTCAGGCCAAGTGGGACTCTCTTGTAGATGATTTTGAATGTAATGTGGCTTTCTGACCTCATTACATGACTGAGCATCCTTGTGTCAATGGCCAGGAAATGAAGGCTTCTGAGAACCTCTGTGTAATAGAAGTTTGTTTCTCAGTGATTTTATTGCTTGATTTGATGCTGCAAATTCTTGAAGTGGTACCCATCCATCTTAAAGTGACAGGCTTGCTTTTCCAGCTTTACCGTCTTATGAATGGGGAAATACTGCCTCTCGTCTGGAGATCAGGCCTTTTTAATTAGGGCATTTTAGTAACTAAGGAAAGGGAGAAGGAAGACTTGTTTGAGTAGGGCTTGTCATCCTATTTTAGTGCAGTAGAATAGCTTTTAATTGATAAATCATATAAATCCTCCTAAAGTTAAAAGGACAGAAAAATGTGCCTTTTTCATCAATGTTTTAAATGCACATCAGCTGGTAAAGAGCCAAAGGGGCACTTCTCCACAGATACCTTAGCTTTAATTATTTTTTTATTATTTATTATTTTTAATTCATTAATTACATTGTATTATGTGACACAGTTTCATAGGTACTTGGGTTCTCCCCACCCCTCCCCAAACCCTCCCACCATGGTGGATTCCTCCACCTTGTTGCATAACCACAGCTCAAGTTCAGTTGAGATTCCCCCATTGCAAGCGTATACCAAACATAGAGTCCAGCATCTTATTGTCCAATCAAGTTCAACGGCTTCTTAGGTATACCCTCTCTGGTCTGAAGACAGAGCCAGCAGAGTATCATCCCAGTCAATTGAAAGCTCCAACATACCATCAGCAAAAATTTACATCATTATGGAATTAATTGACATAGTAATGAGTAACCAGTATGTTAAAAGTAAATGCGAGTTCCTAGCCACCTTCTGTGACCACCTCACTTACATTTCAATTTTAGTTTATACACAACATATAACATTCATAACATAACATGTTATACATAACATCAAATCATCTTAAATTAAGGCAAACATGTGGTATTTAACCTTTTGGGATTGGCTCATTTCCCTTAGCATTATGGTTTCCAGTTTGGCCCATTTGGCCACAAAGAACTGCATTTTGTTTTTTTTAATAGCTGAGTAGTATTCCATGGAGTAGATGAACCATAGCTTTCTTATCCAATCCTCTGTTGATGGGCATTTTGGTTGCTTCCATGTTTTTGCAATTACTGATTGTGCTGCTATGAACATAGGAGTGCATGTTGGTTTCCCATAAAACAATTGTTCTGGATATATTCCTAGGAGTGCTATTGCTGGATCATACGGTATGTTGAATTTGAGTTGTTTGAATATTCTCCATACTGATTTCCATAGAGGCTGTACCAGCCTGCAGCCCCACCAGCAGTGGAGTAGGGTTCCCTTTTCCCCGCAACCTCGCCAACAAGTGTTGTTGGTGCTTTTATTCATGTGGGCCAGTCTTACTGGCGTTAGGTGGTACCTCATTGATGTTTTAATTTGGATTTCCCTTATTGCCAGGGAACTTGAGCATTTTTTCATATGTTTATTTGCCATTTGGGTTTGTTGCTTTGTGAAGTGTTTGCCCATTTCCCATGCCCATTTCTTGAGTGGGTTGCTTGTTTTGACATTTTGGTTGTTTTGTAGCTCTTTGTATATTCTGGAGATTAGCCCTCTATCACCTATGTCGTGTGCGAAGATCTTCTCCCATTCTGTGGGTTGCCTTTTTACTTTGTTGATTGTTTCTCTAGCTGTACAGAAGCTTCTTAGTTTGATGAGGTCCCAATTGTTTATTTTGGTCTCGATTTCTACTGCTTTTGGAGTCTTTTTTAGGAAATGAGGGCCTACCCCTAAGTGTTGCAGTGTGTTTCCAACATTTTCTTCCAAAAGTTTGAAGGTTTCTGGATGTAGGTTTAGATCTGTTATCCATTTAGATCTGATCTTAGTGTATGGTGAGAGATGTGGATCTATCTTTTTGTTTCTGCAGGCTATTAACCAGTTGTCCCAACAGCATTTATTGAACAGACCTTCCCATTTGCCTGGATTGTCGTTTGTCTTTTTGTCAAAGATTATTTGGCTGTATTTGTGTGGGTTCCCTTCTGGTGTTTCTATTCTGCTCCATTGATCTTCCTCTCTGTCTTTGTGCCAGTACCACGCTGTTTCGATAACCACTGCCCTGTAGTATGTCCAGAGGTCCGGAACTGTGATTCCCCCTGCTAACTTCCTATTCTTCAGGATGGTTCTAGCTATCCGTGGTTTTCAAATTGCTCAAAACATTCTTCATGGAAGTGGAAACAATGATCCAAAGGTTCATCTGGAAACACAAAAAACCTTAGCTTTAATTATTAATGGACTCCTTGAATTATTTCGGTATTATACAAATGATGAAATAAAGTTGGATAGATTACTATTTCTGCTCCCTTAGATAGCTGGATCTAATACTTACAAACTAATTATGTCACATTACTCTTAATATAATATTCAGAATCTTTGATCCACCTGCAAGATTGAGCCCCTGTTGTCTACAGGTTCAGAGTTGATGCTCCTTGGAATTGTTTCTTCGTGATGGTGAGGACACAACACCGTTTTGATCAGTACTTACAAACATATGAGGAGGGATATACTTGAGACCCACTGTCTTCCTTGGATAAATGTTCTGATGCATTGCAGAGCCTGTGCAGCTGTTCAGACTGACCAACCTCTTCTCCTGTCTTTTATGTTTTCTTGGTAGTTTTCATGTCACTTAAATATACTTCTTGAATGTCTTTTGTCAGAGGTTAGAACTACCTGAATGACAGGCTTATATTTGTCAGACTTGCTGCTGCATCTATAAGGATAAACTAAGTCCTAGGTACCTGTTGGGTTATTCATGATGGGGGAAAGAGAAAAAAAAGAAAAAGAAAGAGCGAGAGAAATCTAATCTCTTGCAGTTCTAGAAGCTTGCAGTCTGGAATCTAGCAGGGCTGTTCTGGTGTGCTAGGCACAGATCCCTCCTTGACTCTTCTTAGTTTCTGGTAATTCCAGCCATCCTTGGTATTTCTTAGTTTATAGCTGGGTCACTGCAATATTTGCTTTCCTTCATGTGGCTGGCTGTCTTTGAATGTGATTGCCTCTCATCAGGCCTGTTGGTTCCATACTCCAGCAGAATCCAGTATGGTGTTTTCAGGGCTTAATTTGCCATGTCTACAAAGATTCTATTTCTAAATAAGCTCATCTGAGATTCTAGATGGACCTTATTTTTTGGAGGGAGAATGACTGGGAAAAGGACACTATTCAACCCAGTACGTGAGGTTCCAACTCTTTAATGGGCTGCTAATCCATAAGATTAGGCCCTGATACTCTTTGTGTTACCCTGGACATGTCCTATCTTCTCTGAGAGCCTCAGTTCTGTAAAATGGAACTGATACTGTTCCTGTATCTTAGGAGGTTTGGAAGATGTAGATAAGCCATGGAATTCATATATAGCCAGTGTGATGTGTAATTGGCACAGTCCCAAATTCATTCTCTCATATTGAAGTGAAATGTATTAAATTTTTTTTCTAATTTTTTTCTGTGCTTTTTGACCTTTTACTCATAGGCTATAGCTGATGATTGGTCGTTTTGATGGACTCTTCATTGATGTATTTTGCAGAGTGACCACTCATTGAGGATGAATGAGTTGCTCAAGGAAAACTAGGAGTCCCTGTGTTGTTTGGGGATTTTTCAAATGGAGCAGTGAAAATTTTAACGATAAGTCAGTGCTAAAATACAGAGTGACATAAGAATATCATCTTCTGTAAGCAAGTTTTCTGATTAAACATTGGCTTGGGCAAAACATCGTGTAGTAGGAGTCTTCCAACAAATGCTAAATAATTCTGTAGTGGGTTCAAATGATAATAAAATCAAAATCATATATTTTACATTTTCTCTATAGCTATAATCCTAACTGAACAGAGCTTGGCAATGGAGTCAATTATTTAACTGTAAAATTGCAGCCCGATTCTATTTTGCTCCTACCAAATGTAAGTTTAATGTAATTTAAAACCCATGGGGGGTGATCCAATTTAATCTTCATTTTCATTTTGTTCTGAAATGTGGAATTGGATAAGGATTGTTGAGAATCTCCTTGAGAAGATACGAATGGACTAAATTTAATTATGTTGTCTTGTTTTAAAAATATTTTCTTAGGTGTTAGGAGTGAATGAAGCTTGTAAACATGTCGTGCTTTGAGGTGGTTGGATCCAGGGGCGGAGGGATTAGGTATTCACCTGGCACATATTTTATAACCTTAAGAGTTGGTATAGGATTAGAAATTCATATGGTGTTTGTGTGTGAGTGTCAGAATTTGATGGAAGATCCAATATGTTTGCTCCAGACTGCTGAGAGTGAGAAAGAAGATAATTTTAGAACCACTTGTTTTTGAATATCACTGTCTTTAATGACTACCACAGAGGTCTTGGAGGAATGTAGTCTGTGCTGCTTAGTTGGAAGAGCAAAATACAGCAGAATTAGGGGTGGAGACCAATACTTCACTCATTTGTTTAAATATCTATTTGACAGGGAGAGAGAGAGAGACAGAGAAAGAAAGAGAAAGTGCAAGAAAGAGATACAGTCTGTCTGTAGGTTGGATGGGACTGATACAGCCAAATCCAGGAGACTGGAAGTCCATTGAGGTCTGCCACATGAGTAGTATCAAGTATTCGGGTGATCTGCACTTCCAGGTGCATTAATAAGTTGGGTTTGAGGTGGTATAACTGGGACTTAATAAGGTGTGGTCATCAACTGGGGGGGAAGTGGATGGAGGGGGAGAAGTGCAATGAAGTTCACTTTGGCATGGGGTGCCCTAGGGGATGTGAGCAGGATTATGGGAGCCATTTATGGCATATGAAGCTCCCTAAAATGAGCATGCCTGCTTAGAAATGTGGGTTGTTCATGGACCTGAACTTGGGAGCCTAGTCTTAGTCCCTAGAGGAAGGAGCGTGTAGACTCAGTGCTTGGTGCCTGAGGTGAGCCAGGTGAGTACCTTGATTTTTATTATTCCTGAGTTTCCGGTGAAATGGATGACCAATGGGAAAAGGCTGAATAATGTTAAGAGGAATCACTATGATTAGAAGTTTGAGATATTTGGCTAAAAATTAGAGCTTTGCTGTTCAGAATCGTAGCTGGGCCTTAGGAAGATGGCTAACAGTGTGTTTGAGACAAATTATTCCAACACTAATGGCTTGATGGGGAAAATTAACTTTCAGTAACTTGACTCTAGAGGGACAGGGAGAGAAAACTCAATGAATAATAATAATAATAATAAGACATCAAATTATCTCCTGAGCACCCTCTTTTCACTAAGCATTTTGGAGGTTAAAAACATGGAATAGCATGATGCTGTCACCCTTATAATTTTAGAATGAGAAGCCAGCATTTCATCACCTAGGGGCAAAAAAATATACTCCAGTTCACTGAAATTAATTCACTCTTCTCTTAAGGAAGGGCTGACGAAATTATGTTGAGCAAGAAACATGAAAGCTTATGATCTTGACAAATTAATGTTTATCTTATTACCTAGATTCATATGTAGCTAATATCCTTTGTGAGCACACGGTTGTCTGTGAGAATAATATGGGACTCCAATTCTATATCAGTTCAGCTTGTGTTCATTTTGCTTGGAGAATGAGCTTTATTCTCCTTGCTTAAGAATACTTGGTGCCAGCATTTGTGGCATAGTGCATCGAGGTGATGCCTGTAATGCCAACATCCCATGTATTTGGCAGTTTGAATCCTGGCTGCTCCACTTCCAGTTCAGATCCTTGCTAATGTACCAGGGAAAGTCATGGAAGATGACCCAAGTGCTTTGGGCCTCTCCCTGTCCCCACATGGAAGAGCCAGATGAAACTCCTGGCTCCGGGCTTTGGCTTGGTCAGACATTACAGCCTCTGGGGAGTGAATCATTCGTTCAAAGATTTCTCTTGCTCTGTAAATCTGACTTTCAAACAAAAAAATCTTAAAGGAAAAATAGCACTCTCTACTGCACTGTTGAACACATTTTAACTTGGTGTAAGTACTCTCTTATTTCTTTGTTGATAGAATATTTGCATGTGAAAAGTTGTAGGTATAACTGCTATAAGCTTGCTGCACAGGGTTTGTGTGTGTGTGTGTGTGTGTGAGAGAGAGAGAGATCAAACATAATTTTCCCAAATCTTTCAGGTGAAATTCCAGGAACATGAATGCTGGGCTGTGGAGTAAGGTTAGAGTTTGCAGGAAACTGTTTGCAGGAGACTATCCTTTTTTCATTCCCCTCCCAACAGTGCATGAACATGCCTGTATGCTTCGATGTCCTTGTTGGCATTTGGTACTGCCAATTTTCTGTATTTTGACTGTTCTTATTTCTGTGTGTGTGCTAGTATTTCGGTGTTTTCTCTGTGTAGCTTTTGCAATTGTATTTATTGATTTTGGTGTTAAAAATGACACGAGCAATGCAGAGGCATGGGAAAAACAAAACACCTAGCCCCAGTTAACTCCTCAAACTGAATCCTCTGATGTGTCTGTTTCTAGATTTTTTTTCCTGTTTTATAGGACAGGTTCAAATGTCTGTAGATAAGCTCAAGAAATAAAAACACATTAATTCAATCACCTTGGCATGAAAAATGTAGGAGAACACCTGTCAGTCCAAATACATTTTTTAAAAGTCAGAGGTAGCTTAGGACCATTAATATATTTCCTGGATGTGTAGTTTTCAAAGATTTTTTAAAAAGCGTAATATGAAGAGTAAGTCTGATTTTAATCAACTGACTTCTCCTCCTCCTCCCATTTTTACCTCATTTGATCATCTTTGATGTGATGATAAATTGCGTGTCAATATCAGTAGACATTGTGTGTGTAAGATATATAAGTATATACTTATATGTATTTTTAACATCACAATTCATAATACATACATGCAGTTGCATTGTGTCTTTTTTTTTCCACTGATGGCTTACTGTGAACCTCTTGTTCTGGGGTTATTCAATTATTTTTAGAATTAAGGAAACAAAGCTGAGCTGGGAGGTCCATAGGGAGGAAAGCCAGGAAGCAGAAAATACCATTAGTTACCTGCTAGTCATCATTTTACCACGCATAAAGGCGGCAGTTTTCAGGAAGGCATATGGCGTCTGGCTCTGGATGGAACTACGTGCCACTTGAAGGATGCACGTGGGTGAGCCATGGGGATGAATCACCACCCGTGCACCTGGAACCCTCTCTTTTAATTAGGTAGGAAGCACCTGTGTGTTATTACTTCATCATTTTTCCTTTCCCAACTCAGTCTCTTTAGAGTTTTTTTTTTAAAGTAAACCCAACAAGTTGAAAAATTTAAATTTTTTGCAGGAGATTGTGTTCAGTGTCCAAAAAGGACAAGTGTGCTAGAAGCTGACGTGTGAATAGTAACATGAACGGGTGTAAATGGCAAGTGACTGTATAGCTTGCAGGGTGTTTGGCAAGTGCTGTGGATTTAGAGTCCCTTGCCTGTTTGGATTTATACTTTGGAACTGAGTGTTTCCAAATAAGTGACAGAATAAATATGTTGAAGCTGTTGTTCAGATGTGATCAATGCTAGTATTTTTATTTCTCTGGGACATGAGCATGTTCACATGATGGCATGTGTGTCCTTTTGGTATTTCTACCAAGTGGCTCTGACTTGCCATGCATGCAGGTAGCAGCTTCCGCCAGATGGATGGATGAATATCATTTACCACACAGTTTACCTTTAAGAAAAAAAATGTATTTATTTGAAAGGCAGTGGTACAGAGCAAGAGAGGAAGACAGAAAGATCTTACATCTACTGCTTCATTCCCCAAATGACTCTAACAATTGACACTGGGTCAGGTTGAAATCACATGGGACTCCATCTGGGTCTCCCACATGGGTTCAGGGGCCCAATTATGTGGGCTATCTTTCACTGCTCTTTTTTTCCCAAGATTTATTTATTTTTATTGGAAAGGCAGATTTACAGAGAGAAGGAGAAACAGAGAGAAAGATCTTCCATCCACTGGTTCACTTCCCAGGTGGCCACATGGCTGGAGCTGAGCTGATCCAAAGCCAGGAGCTAGGAGCTTCCTTCAGTTTCCCACTTGAGTGCAGGGTCCCAAAGCTTTGGGCTGTTCTTGACTGTTTTCCCAGGTCACGAGCAGGGAGCTGGAAGGAAAGCGGAATAGCCAGGACACAAGCCAACTCCCATGTGAGATCCTGGTGCTTGCAAGGCAAGGACTTTAACCACTAGGCTACCAAGCTGGGCACCAGTCTTCTGCTTTTCCAGGCACATTAACAGATAGCTGGTTTAGAAGTAGAGCAGTCAGGAATCATGCTGGTTCTCTGATAATGTGATGTTTGTATCCCAGGTGGCAGCTTAACCCACTGAATCACAGTGCTGGAAATCATCCTTACTATTTTATGAATTGGAAATCCTTACCCAAATTTAACCAGAAGCTTATCACAGGGTACTCAGTTGTACACAGTGTTGGAAGCTTGCTGTATTGTTTGTATACCTCGCAAATGTCCATCCACCATAAACAAACCTGTTTGACATGTCTGAATTGACACCATCTTCAGCTTGGTGATTTGTAAATTTAAGTTGCCTGACAGGCACCTGTGGAACGTTAAGTTTAGATCCTCTTAGGAATGGTAACCCTACCAGACATCTCAGATAGGCAGCTTGGACTGAATTTGTGCTGTACCTGTTTGGCTTGGTTTTGTTTGGAGGTGAGTGGGATGGGTAGAATGAACAGCTGTGACATCAGTGAATTGAGCTTGAATGCTGTGAAGCTTGGCTTGAACTCTGAAGTTCCTTTTACATTCCTATAATTCCCAGTTTTCTGAAGTTCCACCTTTTTCATTCCTTGTGACTATCTGCATGGCTCTTGGTGGCATTTGAACTTGTGATGGCAGAAACCGTGAAGCCAGAAAGTATCCCCATCAGTATGTGTTCCTTGATAGGTCCCAATTAATTAATGTTAACAAAGTGATTTTTGTTTCTGAAATAAATGCCGCTGGCATTTACATTACTCAGTATGAAGCAATGAGTTGACTTGATTGTCGGTTCACTTTTAACCGTTTCCCCTGTGCAGTCAGTCTATGTTTGCTCAGTGTCTGTCAGATGACCTGGGAATATACTGGTTTCAGAATCTCCTAAAAGCTGGTGTTTGGTTGGTTGCAGTAGACTCAGAGATGAATTTGATCATAAGGCTAAACCTAATGAAGAAAAATAAAAATGAGAACAAATTAGGGCCCGGCGGCATGGCCTAGAGGCTAAAGTCCCCGCCTTGAACGCCCCGGGATCCCATATGGACGACAGTTCTAATCCCGGCAGCTCCACTTCCCATCCAGCTCCCTGCTTGTGGCCTGGGAAAGCGGTCGAGGACGGCCCAATGCATTGGGACCCTGCACCCGCGTGGGAGACCTGGAAGAGGTTCCAGGTTCCCGGCTTCGGATCGGCGCGTACCGGCCCGTTGCGGCTCACTTGGGGAGTGAATCATCGGATGGAAGATCTTCCTCTCTGCCTCTCTGTCTCTCCTCCTCTCTGTATATCTGGCTTTCCAATAACAATAAAATCTTAAAAAAAAAAATGAGAACAAATTAGATACTAATAAGGGTTTGGGGAAAACAAAGAGTCTATAATTTGTTTTTCTTTCACCCTCCACTCCTCATAATTGCCTCTACAGCTTTGAAGAGATTGCTGTCTGGCCCCACATCAGTGTCTGCTAAGTCATTCAGAATGTTCTGAAGTGTGAGGACCTCTTGAATAGGACACAGAGAACCTGGGTTACCATGCTAATTGTAGATAGAGTTCTTGATCCTGCACATAGTATGCAAAAAAAGAATACCATGTGTTCTCATGGATGGGCTCTTTTTAGTGTATCTTTTGATTGTCTACTGCCATATTTCTGTGTGTTTCCTGTGAAATGCTTGTCTGGAGTTTGCTCTGTGCAGACAAATTTGGGAACTGTGCTATAGTGCATCATCTAATTAGGAATCTGGAAGGTACAGCATGTTAAGGGCTCTGAGCTGTGCTTTATACAAGCAACCACTTTTGTTTCACCTAGCCCTGCATTTCCCATATGTAGTTTACTGCACAGCCTTTTATGGACTCTGTCCTTTTGCTATGTCACCACCCTGTAGTCCGAAATAATTTTTATCTGTTAGCCTGGTACAGATTATACTTTGGATTTACCTCTCCTGAATTATCGAAGTTATCTGGAAGCATTTGAGTTTTTTTTTTTTTTTTACTTAAGAATGGAAGATTAATACCATAATCCCAATTCCATTTTAATTGATTTATTTTGTGACCTGAAATTTTTCAGATATGAAACACCTGTTAAAGAATTGAAATTCATGGCTTGGTTGTACTTAAAACAATGAGACAAATGTTTACATCATTCTTCTCAAAGTCTGATGGATCATTGCTTGATGATGTAAGGACTGTGTTTGTGTTGGTGACTTGAATGTTTTGCAGAAGTTCATGATATGTTGGACACACTTGTCTAAATGTAGCCACAGAGGAACCTGTTTTCTGTCCTCTGGTCATATTTGTTAATATCTGTTACAAAGCGGAACAGCCTGTCTCACCTACAAAAAAAGGGAATTCAAAAAGTTTACTGAAAAATAGAAAAAAAAACTGTCTTTTGCTACAAAATATTTTTGGAATCCACATCTTATTCTTTTCATAATATTATGAAGGGCCCTCATAGTTGTCCCTTTATTTAGAGCTCTTGTTGAAGCCCCTGGCTTGGGATCTCATGGTGAATTTGTCCTGGGAATTTAGTTTTCTATGCTTGCCTTCATTCTTAACCCTGATTTCTGTGTGACTTGACACGTATTTTCCTCCTCACTGTCTTCTTCTTCTTGTTGTTGTTGTTGTTCTCAAGCCAAAAGACAGAATTTCTTACTTTAAAAAAAGTCATTTAAGAGACAGAGAAGGAGAGAAAGGGGGAGGAGAGAAAGAACTGGTGAGCGTGCAATTCCATTCTGATTTACTTCCTCAGTGTCCACAATAGCCAGGATTGTGCCAGGCTCAAGTTGGGACTGGTGAACTGGATCTCTTATCTCGCACGTGGGTGACAAGGACCCAACTACTTGGATCATTACTTGCTATCTTTCAGGATGATGTTAGGAGTAAGTTGGGATTTGGAGTAGAGCTGGTACTTGCAGAACCTAGGCCCTCTGTAGGATGCAGGTCTCTTCACCCTTGGGACAAATGCCTGCCCCCCAATTTCTTGCTTTGAAGTACTTGTTTATGGGACAAAACTACCACACCGGGCTCCAGTTAATCTCTTTCAATTTTGATGTGTTTGTCTTTGAAATGAGACAGATTAGAGATTGGTGCTCTGGTATAGTGTATTAAGCTGCTATTTGCAACGTTGGCATCCCACATGGGCTGCGGTTCAAGTCTCTCTCTCTCTGTAATTCTGTAACTCTTTGTTTGAAAGACTGAATTATAGAAAGAGGAAGAGATTAAAAGAAATTTTCTGTTTTCTGGTTCATTGCACAAATGGCAGCAATGGCCAATGCTGGACCAGGCCGAAACCAGGAACGTAGAACTCCATCTGAGTTTCCCACATGGGTGGCAGGAGCTCATGCACTCAAGCCATCTTTCATTACATTCCCAGGTATAGTAGCAGAGAATTGGTTCCCAAGTGGAGCAGCTGAAACTTGAACCAGGGTCCATATGGGATGCTGGTGCTCATTGTGAACTGCTGGCATTGCAGGCAGTAGTTTAATCTATTGTGCCACAACTCAGGCTCCAGGGTGTTTGCTTTTCTTCTGCAAGATGGATTTGAAAGACATGTATTACCAGCAAACAACATTATATCTGTTGTCATTTAAAAGTATGTATCTTCTCTGAAATAATTGGTATATTCTGTTTTAGGGAAGTGAAGAATCCTCCTTCCAAATTTGACATTCACAATTGTATTTCTTTCTTTTTTTTCTTTAAAGATTTATTTTTATTACAAAGTCAGATATACAGAGAGGAGGAGAGACAGAGAGAAATATCTTCCGTCTGATGATTCACTCCCCAAGTGAGCCTCAACGGGCCAGTGCGCGCCAATCCGAAGCCGGGAACCTGGAACCTCCTCCAGGTCTCCCACGCAGGTGCAGGGTCCCAATGCATTGGGCCGTCCTCGACTGCTTTCCCAGGCCACAAGCGGGGAGCTGGATGGGAAGTGGAGCTGCCGGGATTAGAACTGTCGTCCATATGGGATCCCGGGGCGTTCAAGGCAAGGACTTTAGCCGCTAGGCCATGCCGCCGGGCCCCAATTGTATTTATTTCTTAACAAGGATACTCCTTAAGTCTTTGACAACTGAAACTACTTGAGCACATGTATTGTTTTTATGCAGTTATGAAAGGTAATTGTATCCATATATGTGCATATACTTGTGAGTGAGCATTGTGCAGATGTTACTTGGGTGTGCTTATCTTGCTAGGAATCCTCAATTCCCTGAGACAAAGCTGGCAGCAGCTGTTTTAGGAAGAGGTGCGCTGTGGCCAGCGATGTGGACACCAGCACTTCACAGGCAGTGGCAGGGCTGGAAGAGAGATTTTTGTAGGTGTGAGTGCAATGTGGGGATAGTCTCATGAGCTATGTGCAAAAAGTTCTTGGTCACAAAAACACTGTACTTGGAAACAGTCATGCTTTAACTTGATTCCCACTGGTGCCTGGAGCTGGCATTATAAAACACCAGCCCTAGGAAATGGGTTATTTTATCACAGCTGAAATTCATCCTCTAAATTTTAAAAACATAAACTTACCTCTTTTATTAAAATTATTGATCTGCATCAGCATAACATGCTGAGAAGGAGCAGACTCCTGGAGTTCCAGCCCCTTGGTTGGCAGATGGAAATGTAGCCTGTGAATGGTCCTTAGACTTAATGACTGAGATGGTCCTCTAATGATAAGCATGCTGGAAAGTCGCCCGAGGAGCGCAGAATCTCTTGCAAAGCCTGATCCATGGTTTTTGGAGGGAGTGAGCCATGGAGTCCTAATGTACTCTACACTGGACAGCTTAGACATCTTTTTCTTTTTTCTTTCTGTAGCTGTTTTTTTTTTTTTTTTTTTTTGCATTTTACAGCCTATTATCTTGTGGGAGAAATCCAGAAAATAATTTGCAGGAATTATAAGTTTAGGAGCAGACCTTTAGCTTAGAGCTTCAGACTCAGGTTAAGATGTTTGCATCCCAGACCCAGTGTGGTGGCCTAGCAGCTTAAGTCCTTGCCTTACGTGCACCAGGATCCCATATGGGTGCCAGTTCTAATCCCAGAAGCCCCACCTCTCATCCAGCTCTCTGCTTGAGGTCTGGAAAACAGTCGAGGACGACCCTAATCCTTGGGACCCTGCACCTGCATGGGAGATCCAGAAGAAGCTCCTGGCTCCTGGCTTCGGATCTGCTCAGCTCCAGCTATTATGGCCGCTTGGGGAGTGAACCAGCGGACAGAAGAGCTTCCTCTCTGTCTCTCCTCCTTTCTGTGTATCTAACTTGCCCATAAATAAATAATAATGAATCTTTTAAAAAAAGATATTGGCATCCCATTTTGGGATGCTTGGCTTCAATTTTCTACTCTGCCTCCTGACTCCCAGTTTCTGCTGGTGTAGACCTTGGTAGGCAGGTGTGACGAATCAACTGACGGGGTCACTGCCATGCTCCTCAGAGACCTGCTTTGAGTCTCTGGCTCCCAGCTTCAATGAACAGATGGAAGACGCCTCTCTTTTCTCTGTGCCTGCTTGCCTGTCTCTGCCTGTCAAATAAATGAATATAATTTTAGGAAGTTGTGTATTGTAAAAACATTAAGGATTAGTGTGGACAGTGTTAGTGACCGGAAGAGTGTTGAACAGTGTGAATAGGTTGGTGTTTTGCTGTTTGATGAGTATTTCCTGTGCTTTGCCATCTTTGATCATTGTGTGCCCTGTAGGAGCCAGCAAGATATCTTCTCTTTTGAATTTATATATGAGAACTGTTCCCTTGTGTTGTGTGTGGCATCTATGTTTAATTCTTTCTTTTTAAAGTTGTGTGTGTGTGAAATGTATATGCTCAGTCCAGAAGGAAGTTTAGATAGCAATCAGCACTAGGAAATCAAGGGAACACAATGGAGAGTGATGGAGTCAGGGAGACATGCGAGAGGGTAGTTGCAGTATTCACCTTGATATTTCTGGCATGCAACGGAGATACAAATATAGTACCCAATCTGGTACCTAGATAAAGGGAACAAGAATGTTTCTGGCAGAGAGTGGCAGGTGGCAAGTCCCTGAGGCAGGGACACGTATGCCAGAGCTGCTGAGGATGGTCATTGAGGTGGAGAAGGAATAGCCTGTGACAGGTTCTGATGATGTTAAAGTGAAGAAATAATAGTGGTCGTAAAAGGGGTTTTAGGGTAGGCATCGAGAGACCCCAGGTCCACTGGAGAATTCAGCCTGCAATGTGGAAAGCCTTGGCGTGGCTGTTTCTGGAGAGCAGTGTATTAGATGGTTAAAGCAGTTCGTGCTGTTGCTTTCCATGTGTGTGCCTTGCTTTCACAATTGCATGTATTTCAGGGACAAAAGTGTGGTTGGCTCAATGTTGTAAGGCCATGATGGCAATAGAGATGAGAATGCTTTATTTGTGGTGGCTGTCAATGAAATCAGCCTTGGAGTCTGGCGTTTGAGTCTTGATTCTGTCCCCAACAAGTTGTGGGTCACTGGACAAGTGACTTAACCTCTGTGGGTCTTTGTCTTTGTGAAGATGACCATATGTATCTCTGGGGCTATTTGAGTGTCTGATGGGAATTCTGTTGAAAGCAGTGTTATCAGTAATATTATGTATCATACTATATTTGAAACAGAAGGGAGCAAAGCAATAATATTCTTATGTAATTTGGAACATTTAAGATCTCTCCTTATGCAATGGAGTAGAACTAATGTTAGTTTTGTCATTGAGACATTTTAAATAACCTTAGCCATCTGTAAAGAAAGTTTGTTATAGCATTCCTTTAAAAATTATGTGTTTATATCTTTGCTTTTAAAGATTTATTCTTAAACAGAATAAATGCTGAAAGGTAGAGTTAGAGAAAGAGAGAGGTCTTCTATTTGTTCATTTACTCCCCAGATGGTCACAATGGTCTGGGCTGTGTCAGGCCAAAGCCAGGAGGTAGGATTTTCTTCCAGGTCTCTCACATGGGTCCAGAGGCCCAAGTACTTGGATCATCTTCTGCTACTTTCCCATAAAGATTAACAGGAAGCTGGATTGGAAGTGGAACTCCCAGGACTTGAACTGGTGCACATATGGGATTATAGGTGCTGCAGGCGATAACTCAACCTGGGATGCCACAGTGCCAGCTACTTGTTTATGTCATTGAGAGGCAGAAAGACACAGAGATAGCTCCTGTTCCTGGATTTACTTCCCAAATGTCTGCAGTGGTTGGGATTTAAGGGACAAGTTGGCAGCTGGGATCTCATTCCAGATTTTCCACCTGGATTCCAGGAACTCAGTTGTATGAGTCATCTATCTCCTGCTGTTTCCCAGGATTTGCACTGGCAGGATGTTGGAGTCAGGAGCTGAGCTGGAGTTCAAACCCAAGTACTCCAATATGGGATGTAGTGCTTTAACCACTGGACCAAATATTGGTGCCTTTCACCTCATTTTTAAAAGTAAAGCGGCAGATCTTCCTAGCGAGTGTGTGGGTCTGTACTAGAGACCATGGGTCTTCTCCTTTCCTTGACCACTGTTTAGGTACTCAAGTACATTGTCAGGTCTCTCATTTTGAAACACTTTAGGATGACCATGATTTTGACTTAAGTAGTATTTAAACATTTGTAGTGATTTTTTTTATAGATATGAGGAAGGTAAAAATGGGCCTGGGACTCTAGGAAAACAAATGGTCTCTTCTGCTTCAAGAAACCCATCCACGGGGTCTCTGTAGTACCTGACCCTGTCCTGGACTTCGGCTGTTGGTCTCTCTGCTTTAGTGAGACTAGCTGCTTCCCTGGCTGCCCTGAGAGTTTCCTTCGTCTTGTAGCTATCGCTTGCTATCCTGTGCGTTCTTAATGTCCCCCATTGCTGGATTTGCTTATGGCCATGTCTCCCTTTTCTGCTTTACTTCTGATTCTTGAAGTAACTATGTGGGAGGATTGGTTCCAGGATCTCCAGAAGTACCAAAAATGGGGGATACTCATGCCCCTACATCAAAGACTGTAATTAATATATAAATATAAGTACATACATATGAATTGTTTACATATTTGAAAGACACCGGTAAGGACAGAGAGAGGTCTTCCATCTGCTGGTTCATTCTCCAAATGCCTGCATCAATCCGAAGCCAGGAGCCAGGAGCCAGGAGCCAGGAGCTTGCTCTGGATCTTCCATGTAGCTGCAGGATCCCAAATACTTGGTTCACCTTCCATTGCTTTTTTGAGACACATTAGCAGGGAGATTGATTGGAAGTGGAGCAGACAAAATCGCGCTGATAAGATAGGGGATGCTAACATTGCAGGCAGCAACTTTACCCACTGTACCGTAGTGCTGTGCTCAATACTGTAACTGCATGTAACCTATGCACTATATACTTTAAATCATTTCTAAATTGCTTATAAGACCCAAAATAATGTAAATATTACATAAACAGCTGTTTTAATGTGGTTTTTTTTTTGGTTTTTATTTTTATTTATTTTATTTTTTTAAATTTATTTATTATTTTTAATTCATTAATTACACTGTATTATGTGACACAGTTTCATAGGTACTTGGATTCTCCCCACCCCTCCCCAAACCCTCCCGCCATGGTGGATTCCTCCACCTTGTTGCATAACCAGCAGTATGGTTTTATGTGTATATGCAGATATATGTGCATGGATCCTTAGCATACAGGCAAGCTTGGGCCTGGCGGCGTGGCCTAGCGGCTAAAGTCCTCGCCTTGAACGCGCCCCGGGATCCCATATGGTCGCCGGTTCTCATCCCGGCAGCTCCACTTCCCATCCAGCTGCCTGCTTGTGGCCTGGGAAAGCAGTCGAGGACAGCCCAATGCATTGGGACACTGCACCCGCGTGGGAGACCCGGAAGAGGTTCCAGGTTCCCGGTTTCGGATTGGCCCAGCACCGGCCCGTTGCGGCTCACTTGGGGAGTGAAACATCGGCCGGAAGATCTTCCTCTCTGTCTATCCTCCTCTCTGTATATCCGCCTTTCCAGTAATAATAAATCTTTTAAAAAAACCATACAGGCAAGCTTGTGGAAGGAAATGAATATGGCTTTACTCATCCATACACCCAGAAAAAAAAAGCAAAAATAGGGGGAAAAAAAAAGCCTGCAGCAGAAGAAAACCCGCGCGGAGCTAATTCCCTGCTGACTGTAAGCATGTGAACAGCGGGCCAGCATGTTTCAGAGCGACAGAGCCCTGGGAGCGGCACCCCGATCCCTGCTGCTTCTCGCTGGAGTCCTGCATGCCTTAAGTCTGCGCGCATGCCCGACAGCGTATTTTTGCTACATTTGCATATCCACATGCAAACAGAATCACAGTGCGTGCATATTTTGCTGTGATTTTCAAGTTTGCTCTTGTTTTGCATGTGTTTCCTTGCAGGTTTGCGTGCAGCCTAACTTGCCGTGGGTCAAGTCTTGCGTAATATTCCACTGTGTGAACAGATTATAGCACAGCTAGGTTGTGCTCCTTTGCTCTTGTTAATAACAAGATGTGCGCACTTTTCTCTTGTTGCTAACGACAGTTATGCTAGCACATGCTAGTGTATGTGTGTGTATGCTCTCGTGCGTTGGGAGGATTGCTCCAGGACATGGATGTGTACACACAAGCAAGTTCCACACATACACAACAGAATGCATGAGCACACATACACACACACGTACAGAAGCACATATTCATGTATGTATAGGCACGTGCACACGTATACGCATACACATATACACCTCCATTGTGTGACATGCGCAAGTGGAAGATATACCTATCTTTTTTTTTAAATTATTTATTATTTAACTTCATTAATTACATTGTATTATGTGACACAGTTACATAGATACTTGGGTTCTCCCACCCCTCCCCAAACCCTCCCGCCATGGTGGATTCCTCCACCTTGTTGCATAACCACAGCTCAAGTTCAGTTGAGATTCCCCCATTGCAAGCGTATACCAAACATAGAGTCCAGCATCTTATTGTCCAGTCAAGTTTTTAAAGAGAATAATCACAAGAAAACAGTATTTTGTATAGATGCATTTTTAAGTGTATTTTTGGCCCATAGTAGATTACATCCTCTAATGTGGAGCCAGTAGATATACAGGACCACATGTATTCTCTATATTGTTAGGTGCTGTTATTTTTAAGATGTGCTTTTGTGATAGTAGCATATATTCAGGGAGAAGAATGATAAGCTTCTATGTTATTAAGTAATACAGAGCACGTGGTCACATGTAGAGAAGTTAAAATCCAGATGAACAGAAACAAAGTTACGTTTTTGCAGAAGTAGTCCCTTCATTGTCCACAAAACATTCTAGAAATTCTGTTATTTGTATAATCCAAAAGCTCATGAAAAGCTCTTCCTCATTGCTGGGAGGTGACAGTCTTTCCTGGATTGTATGACTCAGTCCTGTCTATGTCATCGTTTACTGCAGGTATAATTCTTTTTGGTTGCGAAGATTTATTTTACAGTGTGATAGAGGAAAGAGAAAGAGAGAGATGTCTTTCATCTGCTGGTTGATTCCTCACTAGGCCAAAGGCAGGCGTCCAGAATTCCATTCGGATCTCCCATGTGGGTGGCAGGAACCCAAGTGTTTGAGCCATCATCGATTGCTTTCTCAGATGCTTAGAAACAGAGTTGGAAGCAGAGTAGCTTGGACTGAAATTGGCGTTCCCCTATGGGATGTGGGAATCCCACATGATGGCTTCACTCACTGTACTACCATGCCTGCTCCGCTGCTAGTGCAGTTCAAGCTTAATTCAATGTATGTATAGTCTTCTCCTCAATCAGTAGAGGTAATTTCCTTTTCCTGTACCCACTGGGCAGTGTTACTGTACATGTGCGCTTTAGCCCCCAGCTGGATACACAGTTTCTGTTACTTGATACTGTAGTATGAATACAGATACTGAAAGTAAGCCTTGTAGATCTGTTATGTATAATGATACAGAACTTGGGCATTGCATTTTGTCTGTGTTTTCTGTTTTTGAATTCCAAGAATTCATTTTTGTTGTTTTTAGAACTAAAGCACATACAACTGGTGGTAAGTCATTTGTGAAACAGTGATTTAAAGGGATTTTCTATTTTGTCTGAATGTTGCATCATTTAAATCTGTTAAAGCTGTGTATTCAGAATATTGGGAATAAAGACAGGCATTATTATTATGTTTATATTTTTACATTCTTTTTTTAAAAAAAGATTTATTTATTTTTATTATGAAGTCAGATATACAGAGAGGAGAGACAGAGAGGAAGATCTTCTGTCCGATGATTCACTCCCCAAGTGAGTCGCAACAGCCGGTGCTGTGCTGTTCCGAAGCTAGGAACCGGGAACTTCTTCTGGGTCTCCCACATGGGTGCAGTGTCCCAAAGCTTTGGACTGTCCTCGACTTCTTTCCCAGGCCACAAGTAGGGAGCTGGATGGGAAGTGGAGCTGCCAGAATTAGAACCGGCACCCATATGGGATCAAGGCAAGGACTTGAACAGCGAGGCTACCGCGCCGGGCCCAATTTTTTGTTTTTTTTTTTTTGAAGAATATATTGTGAGAGCCAGAGGTGAGGGGTGTTGGAGAGAGAGAGAGAATGAATATGGACACACTGCATAAGAGAGAACCAAAACACTTCCCATCCACTGGGTCATCCCAAATGCTGGGAGCTGGGAACTCAGGTCTCCCACACTGTTGTAAGGAACTCAGCTACTTCATCCATCACCTGCTGCCTCCCAGGGAGCTAGAATCTGGAGTAGAGCCAGAACTTGAGCTCAGGCCTTCTGATATGGCTGCATATCTGAACACCTGTGTCCTTTTTGGGTAATCTTTTAAGCTCTCTTAATTCAACATGAAATCCTGGTTGAGAGTCCCTAGCCAGAGTAATTGTATGGAGATGTTTGTCAATTATTGTTGAATTCTATAAGAGATGGAGGGTTCTGGAATAAGGTCTTGTCTTGTCCTGTTACCTGTTTAATTTCCTTTAAATGCTGTCCCGAGAGATGGGCTGTTTAGGAGGTGATCCTCACCTTCCCAGGTCCCTTTGGGCCAGTGCTTGGTGCTCAGTGCCTGGCCGTGCCCTGTTGGACCTTCCAGTCCAGTTAGGTGGTGAGATAAGCAATTAACAGATAAACTCTTGAAGTATTTCCACTGTGACAGATACTGAGCTGCAGGGGTGGTTCACCTCTATTAGACAGGTATAGGAGAAAGCCAGAGACAGGAGGAATGGGAAAGACGTTCTGGCTACGGACGTGACACAGCAGAGTTCTTGGGGTGGGCAGAGCTGAGAATGTGGCCTGTGGGTGTGTATAGGGCAGGGGAGTGGGAACTGTATCAGGAAGGGTCACCACAGGATCCTCACATCCAACTGAGGGCTTTGCATTTTGTCCCAATTGCAGTGGCCATCCATGGGGTTTTTGTTTTTAAAAAATTATCTGGAACAGAGAGAGAATGAATGAGTATCTTCGATGTACTGAGTCATTCACCAAAGACTGCAATGGCTGGGGCTGGACCAGGCCCAAACCAGCAACCTGGAATTCCTTCCATGTCTCCCACAAGAATTGCAGGGGTCCAAGCACTTAAGCCATCATCCACTGTTTTCCCAGGTACATAAACAGGGGCACAGGATTGGAAAACAAGCAATTCCAATTTGAAACAGAGCTCAAATATGGGAATCTGGAATCCCAGGTGGCAGAGCAGCCCACTTCACCATGGCACTGGCCCGTTTGTAGGCCTTTAAGCAGTAAATGAACTTCCCACTCCTACTTTACTCCTCCAAGGCTGAACATCCCTTTGGAGATGGGTTCCTTGAGAAAGTCTTCAGATGGGATGACCTGTTGTTTCCTCTCCTTGTCCTGAGAGTCTGTGATTTCATGAGCAGATAGAGCAGAAAACAAAAACTGGGCTGTTCTGTCTAGGCCCCCTTTGGCCCTCACTGTCCCTTCTAGCACTGTGTTGTCTTTGGGATACATCCCTGCATGTGGTGACATCTCTGCACTGTTCAGAATTCGATGGAAAGATCTGAGCAGGATCACAAACCGGTTGTCACATTTCAACAGCTTTTGCCAAGATGAATTCATCTGTGTTCCTTCATCATTCACTCAATTTACATGGTTTTGCAAAATGTAAAATTATTTTCTGTGTCTGATTTTAAGGCAACTTGAAAACGGGGCCATGTGGAAAAAGCACTGAGGGGCTTTGATGAAAATAAACCAACTGGCAAGAAGAAAACCGTAACCTTTCTTGAAGTGCCTAATTTTCCTCTCTTAAAAGGAAGCTCATCTCTGGGCAAGCTCTGAATGCATGAGTGTGTGTGTGTGTGTGTGTGTGTGTGTGTATAAACTCTTGCAATTTCTTCTGGATTGTAGCACACTTGACAGTGACACGATGTGAATGCCTCTGTGGGCCAGGAATTTGATTCTCACAGTGTCCTGTAAGGTTGCTGTTGTCCCTGTTTTGTTGGGAAGAAGGTGAACCCTAGGGACTTGATTTGGCCGAGTTCTCTCCTGACTTGCAAGTGGCAGAGCCAGGCTGTGCACCCAGCACCCACGGCCCCACCCTGCCCTGTGTTCAGACTCTATATGAGTGTTGATAATGTAAAGGGTTCCTGAGGCCTCCGCCCTTGAGTGACTCCTTGGCCCCTGTTGTTTTCTTCCTTTTGATCCTGGATTTCTGTTGTAGGTAAAGCTGCACCTTTGAGAACAGGGTGCAAGGTCATGCTCCTGAACTGCGTCTTGTCCTTCCTGCCTGAGCTCTGGCCCTGGGAGCATGCTCAGTTGCCTGCACACTGAAGTAAGAGCAGCAGCTTAGGCAGCCCCGCCCCTGAGTTTCCAGAGTTACAGGAGGAGCACAGGCTGCCTGTCCCAAATTGGAATAAGGGGGAGGGAGCCGCAGGCTGGTACAGGTAAGAGAGCCCAAGCTCTGTGTGTCTTTTCACAGCGAATACTTAGCGCTAATACTTAAGAAGACCTTGGGTGTTTCATTCAGATGGGAATGACTGATTCCTTGCAGGGATTCAGTTGTATGGCAGGGCCTCGGTTTATCCCGGTCTGTGGGTTGTATGTTCCTGTCTTGTTTGCAGTTTTCCTGTGAAGGAGCCATCTTTAACTCATTCTTCTGTTTTACTGTGTGAAGTTGGGCTTCCCAGCAGATAGGGATCTGGGAGGACTGTCGCATGGAGAGCCTATGATCTGAACAGCTTTTGAGGTTGATTATCTGGCCTTTCGTTTTGTTTGTTTGCTTCTACTGTCTTTGTAGAGTAGTGAAATACTCATAAGTTGATTATTCAGTAAACAGGTGCAAATCTTGGTGCTTGCTGCATGTATCGCACATTTGAAATTATCTAATAACTCCACCTGTGTGGACTGTCACAGTGAAGCGTTATTTTTTGCATTCTTTAGTATTTTATTAACTAATATGAATAGGGGTGGGGGCAGGAAAAGCAAAGTGTGTTATTTTGTGAACAGTTATGATAATTCTTTTTGTATGGTAAATTATTTTAAAAAATAATGAATTTCTAAACTCGACAGATATGCTTGGAGGCAGAGAAAGGATGTACTAGTAGACGTGACAATCATTGAGACTCTCTGGGATATGGACATTTGTGAGCAGTTTCCTAAGCACTCTTCGATGTTTCAATGCAACCTCATGAAGGGCACTTAGGAAATGAAAACAGTGGAGTTAAACCCTATAACATTTGCTTTCCCAGAAGCTGGAGATGGGCCCTGAGCCCTGGCGTGCCTTGAACAGAAGGTATTTGTGTATGCAGTTAAATGATTCTGAAGCTGAACAGAAATATTTTTCAATAACGGAGGGTGGGTAGAAAAGCCCTTGCCACTGCAGTTCTTTATTTTGCAGCAAGTGAGAGAATGTTTTTAACTGAAATTGTGGAACTTCATCACAGCCAACTTTGCAGTTGTTTCTCCTGTACAGTGTTTTGCCAGAGTTTCGAACAAGACTGTACAAGAAAGGAAAAGAATGCCGTATTCACAGATACTCAAACGTTGTAAAAACAACTCTGGTATCTCTAGCCAACTTAGTCACTGCCACACTCTCACCCTTCCCGCAAAGATGAACAGAGATGTAGCTGTGTACTGCCTCTGAACCCCCACAGTGAGTTCCTCATCTTCACTTGGACCACCCTGAGTTATTTGGCCTTTCCTTCTGTGGCCTCATCTTTTTCTTTCGATCTGCTGATTATTTTGGTTAGAGAGGAATCATATTTTTATGAGACTTGGAATTTGCACATAGTATACTGTTTTTGGACAGACATATAAAGGGAGTGTCTGGTTGAAGAATGTAGAGTTTAAGAGAGATATCCCGGGGAGATCTGACTTGGACAAGTCTTAGACGCACCCTGGCACCGAGGACTTTGAACCTTATCAGGGTGTCCTGGAGGTGGCTGTCATCTTTTGGCTGATGTTTCTCCTTATCTTCTCTCAAAGTGAGCTCATCTGATAACCCCAGCTTGCCTGCTTACACTTGAGGCTCATGTTCTTCCTCCGCAGGGCTCACAGCCAGGTGCAGGCCTGTGTCTCTTAGCCCTGGTTGTAAATTCCAGGGAGAGCGACTTGGACGCCCCCATGCTGGGCCACGTGCCTACAAAGGTGGCCAATGCAATGGAGTTTGGTGTAGACAGGTGGCTGCTAATATGTCCATTCTGACTGAAAGGTAGGGCAAAATAATGGGGCAACCCAGGGTTGTTGTCTGGCAACTAACTAGTCACCATAGTCTTTTTTTTAATGCATTTTTAAACCTGTTACCTTCTTTAATACCAATAAATGAACTTGAGTGTACAGATAAATGAATTTTTTGTTCTCTGATCACACTCACAAACAATGTTGAAATTAAGAACAAAGCACTTCGGGCCCGGCGGCGTGGCCTAGCAGCTAAAGTCCTCACCTTGAAAGCCCAGGGATCCCATATGGGCGCTGGTTCTAATCCCGGCAGCTCCACTTCCCATCCAGCTCCCTGCTTGTGGCCCGGGAAAGCAGTCGAGGACGGCCCAAGGCTTTGGGACCCTGCACCCGTGTGGGAGACCTGGAAGAGTTTCCTGATCCCGGCATCGGATTGGCGCGTACCGGCCCGTTGCGGCTCACTTGGGGAGTGAAACATCGGATGGAAGATCTTCCTCTCTGTCTCTCCTCCTCTCTGTGTATCCGGCTTTCCAATAATAATAAAATCTTTAAAAAAAAAAAAAAAAGAACAAAGCACTTCAAGAGTCTTCATTGTTCCCCTCGCCCCATGCCACCCCAATTGTAACTTCATCAATGTGTAGTCAGATACTGGCAAATGTTTCTGCGCATGGTGTTGGAATTTCAAATATGAAATAGTAATTGTGTGAAATAGTAATGTTATTCAATGAGCATTTACTAAGTCCCTGCTAGAAGCTAAACTCTGTTTTAGATCTAATACTAGACACCTAACGCATAATTCATTCAGTTTTCATTTGTATGTTTACTGCCTCTTCGCCATTGTAACCCTGTATTCTCTGCCTCTTCCCCATGCCATACATTATATTGTGTGAGAAGTTCTTGCAGTTGCCCAGCAGTGTTGTGATTTTTACTTTTATGTTCGGAGTGGTGGGTAAGATTTTTAAATGTTATTGCTTCCTGGAGGCATGACATGTGAAGGATAAGATACGGAGCATGCCTTTCTAATAACTTCCAAAGCATCACTATTGTGTAGATCCTATATATTACCTCTCCTGAAATATAGCATAGAAGAGTACTCTCCTGGTAGAATAAGAAGCTCATTATGTTTTTGGTGCAGGCAGTTGTGATCCTGGGAAGCGTGATAATATGAAAAGTTCTCTGAAATTCTTTGGGAGCTTTATTCTTTTTGATCTCAGCATGCAAGTGATTGATTGCAAGATGTGTGAAAAACATTTATGTCTACTTTTTTTTTTTTTTTGGAAGCAAGAACTGAATTTCTGTGATTTTTAGAAGTATTTCAGCTCTGTCACTTTGGGCCTGACCAAGAAGAGTTCTGTGATATCTGGAAAAGTAATGTGTCAGGGAATCTATTTTAATTTGTGTCCCTTAATCTAGTTCCCAGTCTAATTTACAACATAAACGAATTAGCAGAAGTACTTTAGAAACTGTATTAAAAGTCTTTCTTGGAGCATTTGGTACAGGTGTGGAGAATTAACTTTGACAGCAGGATCCTTGCTGTGCATTCATTCTCCACGTTTAAAAAAAAAAAAGAAGAGGAGACTTGTAATTATTCTTTCTGTTTCTAACTCTTAATTTTATTCTTCTCATAGTTTGTGTAAGAGACTTGAACCCATTTATGTCAAAAAGGGATGGTAGGATTTAAGTGTGATGCCATTTCTGCCGTCCTCCGGCACCTCTGAAATGCTGTTTTTCCTGAACTTGGCCTCCTTTCTTCTGTGTTCTGTGTTCATGTCATAGGACCTTGATCTTTTCAGTGGAATCATAATAAAGGTGCATGTCATTAGGGAAAATTCTAGCACGAAAATGGACCAGAGTAGTTATGAGCTTCCTTCGTTAGGAACTACTTACGTGAAGCAGAATCCCCACAGTTTTGGTTTAACACCAGGAGAGTGTTTTTTTATTTCTCAAAAGGCATCCGTTTACAATGTATTATATTGTGTCTGGCTTTGCAACAGTCTGTGTCAGTATATATATTTTTTAAAGATTTATTTATTTTTATTGCAAAGTCAGATATACAGAGAGGAGGAGAAACAGAAAGGAAGATCTTCTGTCTGATGATTCACTCCCCAAATGACCGCAGTGGCCAGTGCTACGCTGATCTGAAGCCAGGAGCCAGGACTTCTTCCAGGTCTTCCATGCAGGTGCAGAATCCCAAGGCTTTTGGTGCAGGCCACAGGCAGGGAGCTAGATGGGAAATGGAGCTGCCAAGATTAGAACCAGCACCCATGAGGTATCCTGGCACTTTCAAGGTGAGGACTTTAGCCACTAGGCCATGGCGCCAGACCCTGTGTCAGTATATTTTGATACACTTTGTGCAGTAAGTACTGCAAAATAGCTTTTGTGAAATGAGGAGCAGCATCTGGGACTCAAACCAGTGCTCATATAGGATACCAGTGCTACGATGTCACAGCACTGGCCCCTTAAATATCATTTGGAAGATTCGCTTAGTCTTCTGTTATATAGATATATTGTCTATATCAGTACTACTGAGTATGTAGTTTTCTTACAGGTTTTTGTGTTTTAAAGAACTGTGATGGCTGTCATAGCTGAATCTGTTCAGATGACCAGTAATTTTATTGGATGTACTCTCAGGATATACAGTATTTTAGTATGAGGCTCTGATTATTTCAAGGCTTTTAAAAAAAGATTTATTGTATTATTTGAAAGGCAATGTTACAGAGAGAAGGGGAGAGGGGGAGAGAGAGAGAAGTGGCCACAACTGCTGGAGCTGAACTGATCCAAAGCCAGAGGCCAGGAGCCAGGAGCTTTATCTGGGTTTCCCACATGAGTGCAGGACCCCAAGGATTTGGGCCATGCTCTGCTGCTTTTCCAGACTGCAGGCAGACGACTGGTTTGGAAGTGTAGCAGTAGCCTCCTGAGCCATTGTGCCAGTCCCAAGGCTTTTTTTTTTTCTTAATATCACAAATTGTCTTCTGTTGATAAAAAAAAAAAAAACAACTTCCTGTTATTTCTGGGCATGGTTCTACTCTTGCTATCGTGACTGCTGTGTTTATAGTGTTAAGCTCAAATTCTTGAGAGCCTGAGTTCCTTGAGTTCTTTTTACATAATTTGCCACACTGAGCCATTAAGGAAACTAGAGATAGAAAGAAGAAGGAGCCATGTCCTAGAGCAAAACTGTGTAGTTACAGCAGGGACTATGTCTACTTAACCAGGGGACTAGAAGCATTCTTTCAATATTTTTTGCTTTGGTTTTAAAGATACATTTATTTTATTGGAAAGGCAGATTTATAGGGAGAAGGAGAGACAGAAATATCTTCCACCCTCTGATTAATTTCCTAAGTGGCTGCAATGGCTGGAGCTATATCGATCCGAAGCCAGGTGCCAGAAACTTCTAGGTCTCCCACATTAGTGCACAGTCCCAGGGCCTAGAACCATCCTCTACTGCTTTTCCAGGCCACAAACCGGGAAGTGGATGGGAAATGAGGCAGCTGGGATGTGAACTGGTGTCCATATGGGATCCTGGCACATGCAAGGTGAAGATTTAGCCACTGGGCCATCACGCTGGACACTTAATATTTTTAAAAATGTTGTAAATTTTAAAAGGCTGAAGGACAGAGTGTACCCATTTACTGAGTTGTTCCCCAAATGTTAGCAACAGCCAAGGCTGGCCACTTGTGTGGCAGAGATCCAAATAGTTGAGCCATCACCTTATGTCTCCCAGGGTACACATTAGCAGGAAACAGGAATGGGTGGCCGGCTCAGGAAGGACTACAACCCAAGTGCTCTGGAATGGGATGGGGTGTGGTTAGTTATCTAAGTGATAGGTTAACTGTTGTGCCAAATCTCTTCCTCCCAGTTATGGTTTTATTATTGAATCCTTTCAAAGGATAAAATGATATTCAAGTGAGTACATTCATACTACATATATTAATGCACATGTACACAAATTTACACCTTGTTCTTAAAAATTAATAGGAAGTGGGCCCAGCGGCGTGGCCTAGCGGCTAAAGTCCTTGCCTTGAAAGGCCCGGGATCCCATATGGGCGCCGGTTCTTATCCCGGTAGCTCCACTTCCCATCCAGCTCCCTGCTTGTGGCCTGGGAAAGCAGTTGAGGACGGCCCAAGGCTTTGGGACCCTGCACCCGCGTGGGAGACCTGGAAGAAGTACCTGGTTCCCGGCATCGGATCGGCACACTGGCCCGTTGCGGCTCACTTGGGGAGTGAAACAACGGATGGAAGATCTTCCTCTCTGTCTCTCCTCCTCTCTGTATATCCGGCTTTACAATAATAATAAAATCTTTAAAAAAAAAGTCTTTTAAAAATTAATAGGAAGTATATTAGTTTGATAAAATTTCACCATCTACATGGCTTTGATTTTTAAAATTATTTTTATTATTGTTTTATGATACAGTTCCATAGGCTCTGGGATTTCCCTTATTTTGATTTTGTCCATTTCTATAATGAATTTAGATTAAGTTATGCCCTTTAATAAAGAAAATGTAAAGATAGCTGGCAATTAATCTTATCACGGCTCTGTAGGTATTTGGAAGAAAAAAATTGATTACCTTTTGAAGGCAAAAGTTGTTATCTGCCTTGTCTTGCATTCCTTAATAAGTGAGAGTAATTTTGAGAATTCTGGCTTGGGACTTTTTAATTCCTTAAACCTCAAGGTATCTCACAACTGCAGACCAGCAAATGTCCTGTGTGTTTCCCATATCATGTGCTTTAGTGTCCATGCTGAAGATACTGGGTAGAGATGCTGACCTAGCAGGTGTAGAGTTCTCAAGTGAGGCATTCTGCTGCTTGGACTTGTTGTGACCCCATCTGGGGAGCAAGTGCTGACATGGACCACTTAGGGCAAGACTTGCTTGTAGCTCTGTAGTCAGCCCAGGGATGAACTAAAGGGCTGATGGATTTATTGTCAAGTTATGCCAGACCATGTGCATATTGCTTAATCCCTCATGATCATGGGTAGATATCTAAAAATGAAGAATGGGCTTGATTTGTTTTTAATAAATACCATTGTTTAACACCTCCATTTCCGATTGTATTGTCCCTGGGGACTCTCTGGAAGTGCCACAATGATGGGTGTGCGATGTTTGGGCCTCTTGTGGGGGTTCCATGGCAACAGTAAACATGCAGGTTTTCATAAGGCAATAAATCTGGATGATGCAAGCGGCCTTGGCCTGCAATAAAGACATGTTGTGAAATTTCCCATGCTCGAAGAGACACTGGGAGCAGGGGTTGGCCCTTCTACAGCCATGGCTGGGGATGACTGAGAACTCCCCTTTCAGGCTTGGCATCAGACACAATCTGTGGCTCACTGGCTTCATTGTGTTGCCTGGGAATGTCCTACTTAGGCTTAATTGGGTGATTTGCACCACTGTTCTAGTGGTTCCTGTTCTTCTCAAGGACTCTCCTTGTAGAATACTTTTGTATTTTATTTCACTTTTTCTTACACATATTTCCAATTAATCCTCCCCTCCCACCTTCCACCTCCTGCACACACACACACCCCATTCATCATCACTGATAAAAGAAAGAATACTTTATCCTGGAATTTCCATTTGTTATTTTTCTTAGTCTGGTACTTCATATTTGTGTCTACATTTTAGTTAACTTTTAGTGGAAGAGTAACTTTCATTATTTTTATTTTTTTTAGAAAAATATCAATATGCCCTAGCTTTCACTAGTGTACCACTCACTTTTGATGCAATGTCTTGTAAGGATGTACTGGAAAGGGCATAGGGATTGGAGTCACGTGGTCCTATAAGGATACTGTAGTGACATTATTTATTAATTATGTGACACTGAGCAAGTCACATAGGATCTCTCTATCAGGAGGGGATAATAATGTTGACTGTGTTGCAGGGGCTGTAGCTGACATTCACTGCAGTGACAGTTCCCATTCCTCATGCTGTTCTTTAAGTGTAACCTTAATATTCTTTTTATGGGGGAGGTGAGTGGGTCGTGATGTCTTTTGTATGTGTGTATGTGGGTTTTTCCTTTCTGAATGGGCTGAAGAGTTGTCAGTGATTAAAGGAGTACTATGAGAATTCCATCATAGGGTAGGGTCATAGGATTCTCTTTATGTCCTTTAGTGTTCTACTTGTTGTCTTTATTAAAATTTACTTTTTTATTTGAAAGGTCAGGTGACACAGAAACATAGAGATCACTGTTCCACCTACTGGTTCACTCTCCAGAGGGTTGCAGTGGTAAAACAGGACCAGGCCAAAGCAGAAATTGGTCTACCACAGAGGTGGCAGGACCGAAGTACCTGGACCATGCTCTGCTGCTTTCCCAGGCATGTTAACAGGGCATAAGAACAGAAGAGGAGCAGCCAGCACTCTTCTAAGGGATGCTGATGTTTTAAGTGGTGGCTTGACTCACTGCACCACAATGTCAGCTCTGAGGTTGACTTTGGAATTAGCTGTTGGGAATCTCAATAGCTACATGGAGAGGACACATGTAGGTGTCCCAGTGGATACCCCTTTGGCCCCTGCGTCTTTCACAGCCTTCCTAATGGAGAAGAGATGGAATGTTTCATCTGTGCTTTGTCGGAATTCCTGACTCAGAAATTATGAAGGGTAACAAATAAAATGAATGCTGTCATTTTATTGTTAACGACATAAGTTGAAGAGACAGTCATTTTTCTAGGTTTGGGTACTGTGTCCACCCTGTAACACTTTGTGACCTCAGGCAAAACATTTAGCTTTTTTTGTTTGTCTTGTTCATTGCAACTGTATTAGCAGTAGCTCCTTCTATGCTCACTAGGAAAGATGGTTATTTAACATTTGCAAATTGCTCAGTCAGTTTGAGTTGTTCTTAGTTTCTTTTGAACTATATTGTTGGCATTAAGATTTATGTTAATTCTGATTTTTTGAAGCAGTTATGTAAATTGTGTTTAAGTGCCTTTCTCTAGGCAAGAAACCACTTGGAAAGCAATTTTCCTGAAATGAAAAACGTAAAAGAAAAATTTTAAAATGTATCTGATCCTGGTATTTGCCCAACTTGATCTCACCTATTTCACTAAGATTGTGCATGTCTGGGAACTTCTGCTTGCTTGATGAAAAGAGGCAGCATGAACACAGCCAAGAAGGGTGGAGGGTGGAGGTAGGAAGGAACTCCTACATCACTTAGCCTTTGTGTCCAGAACTGCGCTGTGGATTGTGACCGGCAGTACCTATACTCAAGCAGGTAATAAGAGTGGATTGTTTCTGCAGCTTTGTTGTCCCTGAAACTGAGCTGGTGTCCTTCCTTTTGTGTTATGTGGAGAAAGAGGAACAACAATGACAGTTTTGCTTTCTGGCTGCAAGCTCCATGACTGAGCCCACATTTGAGAGCTTGTGACTACCACTGACCCATGCAGCTTCCCAGCCTCAATCTTTTTCTCCCGTCACAAGAGTCTAACAGTGGCGCCTACTTCTAGAGCCAGGAAAATACCACAGAGTGTTAACTGTGCCTCCCAGCACTGTTTCATCACTGAAATAATCTTAACACATTTGTTAAAATAAGAGGAGCTCTTTCAAAATTTCCTGGACTTCTGTGATTTTTTAAGAAATAAAAATATATTTATTATTTGAAAATCAGAAAGACAGGGATCTTCTATCCCTTGGTTCACTCCCCAAATGCTGCAATGGTTAGGGCTGAGCAAAACCAAAGCCAGGAGCAAGGAACTCCAGCCTATCTGAATGACAGGGACCCATGTGCTTGGGAAGCCATGTGCTTTCCCTGGTGCGTTAGTATGGAGCTGGATTGAAAGTGGAGCAGCCAGGACTGGAACGGGCAATGTGATGGGGGGACATGGTCATTACAAATTGTAACATGGCCTACTGCTATGTAACAGAGACCCCCCCCATGATTATTATTTAGCTGCTTTGAATGTGGTTAGGCTGCCTAAGGAGACACCTATGATAAATGTATGCAGATTGTATTAGTGAGGACTTAATAAATAAATATTAGCTACTGTTATAATTATTTGTATAGTTGATTTATTCTTTAGGCAGATTCTTTGAAGTTATTGTGCTCTTTTTTTAAGATTTATTTTATTTTTTGTCACAAAGTCAGATATACAGAGAGGAGAGAGAGTAAAAGCTTCCATCCGATAATTCACTCCCCAAGTGACCACAATGGTGGGAGCTGCACCAGTCTGAAGCCAGGATTCAGGAACTTCTTCCAGGTCTCCCACACGGGTGCAGGATCCCAAGGCTTTGGGCCGTCCTCGACTGCTTTCCCAGGCCACAAACAGGGAGCTGGATGGGAAGTGGAGCAGCCAGGATTAGAACTGGCGCCCATATGGGATCCTGACACGGTCAAGGCAAGGACATTAGCCGCTAGGCCACTGTCCCAGGCCCTGTTGTGCTCTTTATAAATGTACTTCTTTAGTTTGTGAGAATTCCTGAACAATAAATCAGAAACTGTCCAAAAATATTATTGAGATACTTAAATAAAATCTTTTCCTGTTAATCCCAAAGCTTTACATGTCCTTTGCTTTTTCCTTTCCTTTCTGGAATGTCTACAGTTGTAATTATGTTGATGATTTCCTTCTTAACCAAATCTGGTGATGCTTGGGGTCCACAGATAGAGACATCTTTTTCTGTAAAATAATTCGAGAGAAATTGCTTTGCAGCTAGGACTACTGAACCTGGAGGGAATTTGCACACTGGCTGCCCATCTGGCTATGACTCGAAGTCTCCCTGTTGTGTATTACATGATAATTAGGGATGGAGAATAGCCAGCTACACTGGTGACTCTAATTAAAGAAAGTGTTTTAAATATGATGAATATCTATGAGTATCTTTTGTGAGTTTTCTATATAAAGCATCTATCTGTAAAAATATGTGTGCACATTTCATTATTCAGCATAATCCTATTGTAACTGGTTCCTTGTGAAAGATTTGAACCGGAGCAAACATGGATTTTTCTTGAAGTGTTCCAGTCCCCTTCAGGCTGTGGTGCATGACAGCTGTGCATGTTTCTTGTTGTTTACAAAATGTTTTTAAGGAATACATTGAGGTATGATCATTGCTTTGTCTTCCGTAGTTGCATAGCGTATCCTGTTGACTTCAGCTAACTTATAGGGAGAAGTAACTTTAGTATTATAGATTAATAAAGTAAGCAATACTTCTCTTAATCTAACATCCTAATTTACAATGTCTTAGTATTTTAGCAGCCCAGGATTTACTTAAAATGTGTGCTTTGATAGTATTGTTAATTGTACTTACGTAAGGCTTAATTCAGTGGTTGGTCAGTGGTGGGTGGAAAGGTGTGGCATAGTAGCAGATTTTATAATAGTAGCTCAGTGAATTATTTGTTGCCATTTTCTCACTCATTCTTTAAAGAGACAGGTCCTGTACAAATAGAAAATCCATTAGGGTGTGTTTATTGTCTAAACCCAGAAGGTGATAAATTTCGTTTTTTATCTTCTGAATTTCTGTGTTATTTCTGCTGCTTTTTACCAAATATACTGAGAGGTGTTAGATCAATCCCTAGTTTGCAATTCCAGCTATAGGACTGGTTTTGGGAAAGTTCTTTAAATCTAAGTGACTATTAAATTGTACCTATGTAATTGAATGGGCTAGTATTTGGCGATTGTTCAACTCCTATATTTTTGGCTACCTGAATCTATCTGATAGTTATTTTTAAATAGTGTTTATGTAGTGTTAAAGTTGCACTTTTTTGAAAATAAATTGTATGTGAGAAGAAGAGAGAGAGAGAGGAAGGGATGGAGAGAAAGAGAGGCAGACACACTCCTGTCTGCTGACTGTGGGGATCCTTGGCTAGAGTTAGGAGCTGGAAACTCAAATCTGTGTTTCCCACTTGGGAGGCAGGGACTCGGGTGCCATCATCACCTGCTACCTCCTAGGGTGCACGTGTGTAGGAAGCTGGAATTGAGAGTCTAGCTGGCACTCCTGTATGGTATGTGACCATTCAACCTATCTCTTAACCCCTAGGCTAAATGCCACCCCAAACCCCTAGAATTGGAATATTCTTCCAGCTTCTTTAAGAAGTGGGTTCTTAGGTATTTGATTTGGATTGGTTTTTGGGTCAGATGGGACATGAGAAAAATAAGAAAAGCATTGTTGATTTGCATGTAGCTTAATTTTCTGAAGTTGGATGTGCAAGGAAAGGCTTTGGATCCACCTCTCAGAGATGGCGATTTGGGGTGGGGTAAGTGGGCACGACATAAGACACAGTGAGTGCTGAATGTTATGTGGGGTTGGGAATTGACCCAAGGCTTCCAACATTTATTTTCCTCTATGGACAATTTAATGAGGGGATTTAAATGTCTTTAAAGCTTGTTTCTGTATTTTGGCTTAGAAGGAACATATGGTGACCATCTTCATGCATATGTGAGGATCCTTGTATGCTTTATGAGCCCATGCCAATTGATTTACATTCTGCATGTCCCTTTTGGTGGCAACTCAGGTGGCTTTTTCACCAGGAAGCCTCATGTGACATCATGCCTGGTCTGGAAGGGTAAATTTACCCAGCATAGTAGCTGTCAATCATGGTAAATGCTGGTATTATTTTCCTTCCTTCTACACATTTTTGCCTTGCTTTTTAGTGACTGTTGCTTTTAGGCCTTTCAAGATAAAACTCTTTTGCTTGTGCTGAAATACAGATGCTTGTTTCTCATCGCAGCTCCTTGGCAAGTATCCCTTCTTTCCCTCTCTTATGTTCCAAAGTTGGTTGGTTGGGATACACTTAGAATTTGTCGATAGTCTCTGGTGGTATTCATGAAATCATTGCTGTGACTCATTATGTAGCTGAGTAGCTGAGGGGACATGGAGTTATGAGTCTTGGTCTGAAAATGTTGGGCATAGAAGAGAATTATGCTGATCCATTTGCAATTGAATTTCTCTAAAGATTGCTAGAAGCAAATGGGGTTCTTATATTTTTTTAAATCAAAGATTTAGGAAAAGAAAAAAAAACCAACCAACAAACTGAGGAATAATTAGAGCTTCCATCCACCGGTTCACTCTCCAAGTGCCAGTATTGGCTGCTGGACCTGGCAAGGACCTGAAGCGAAAAGCTGAAAACCCAAATCAGGTCTTCCGTATGGGTGGCAGGAGCTGTCACTGGGCCGTCACTGCTGCTTCCTGAAGTTTGTGTTGTCAGGAAACTGGAGCCAGGAGCTAGAAATAGAACCCAGCTGCTCTCATGGGTGTCTTACCACTAAGCTTAACTCCTGCTCTTCTTGTTCTATTTTTTCTTATTAAAGTATCTTTCTCCGCTCTTTCCACACATTTTCCACTGCATACCTGCTGCTTGTTCTTTGCTTAGCTATTTTAGCCATTTCACTCTGACATGGGGCTAATTCAGTATTCTCTCCATCTGCACACGTGAATTATCTAGATCACTTAAAAGAACATTCTGGATTAAGGTATTGGTTAGTAATGTGAGTCTTGTTTTGACTTAGGAGAGTGAGACACCTATGGTGGCATTTGTATGATTTTGTGAGAAGAGGAAGAGTTTTTCAAGGTGCATGTTTCCTTATCTCACAACCTGATGCCCTCTGGCATGTTAGGATGCTCTAAGGAAACCTTCAGCTTGTTGGCACTATACTCTTGGACTTCTCAGCTGTCAGCATCATGAGCCAGCTAAGGTTCTGCTCTTTATAAATTATCCCATCTTGGGTATTTTGATCTAGCAATAGAAAAAGGACCAAGTCCGTACTTCAGAAAATGTACTGGGAGTTGGTGTTGTGGCATAGTAGGTTAAACCTACTACCTATGCTACTGGTATCCTCTGTGGGTGCTGGTTTGTGTTCTGGCTGCTCCACTTTGGATCCAGCTCCCTGCTTATGACCTGAGAAAGCATAGAAAATGTCTTAAGTCTTGGGGCACCTGTATTCATGAGGCTCTACGGAAGAAGCTCTTGGCTTTGAATCAGCCCAGCTGTAGCTGTTACGGCTGTTTGGGGAGTGAACCAGTGGATGGAAGATTTTCCTCTCCCTCATTCTCTTTGTAACTCTACCTTTCAAATACAAATAAAAAAAAACATGTAACTAGCAGTTAATGTTACTTGTACTTTAGGATCTTTGGCTTTAAGTAACTACTATAAATTCCATAGTAATGTCACATCCTTGCAGTATTGTGTATGTGCATATGCTTGGCCTATGTACATTATGAAAAATACTTATGTTTTAATAACATTATTTATTTAGTTATCTGCAGTTGCTGATGTACACAGATTCTGAGACCAGAAAGAGCTTGAAATAACTTTTCCATTGACAAGTTTTTGTAGTCCTAAGTTGGTGGTAGCATTAACCTGGAATGTTTTGAGTATGCTGGACAATTTTATTGCTTTCTTCTATCAATTTTTTAGAAAGATTAAGTTAACTTTTTGAATTATTTATGCTCGATATTTGAGCATTTTGAACAATCGTGAATGTTCCTCTACTGTTTTAAAATTTATTATATTTGTGTTTGTGCGTGTTCATATGAAGACTTCTAAATAAATCAGCTTTCCAGTTTTAGCAGGTTTTAAAAGTATCTAAAATTTTATTTATTCATTTATTTTGAGAGGTGGAGAGAGAGAGAGAGGAAGGAAGAAAGGAAGGAAAGAAGGAGGAAAGAAGGAAGAAATAAAGAAAGTTGGCTGACTTATTTCCTAAATGCCCACAACCACCTAGGCCAGAGTCAAGAGCTTGTAACTCAGCTCTCATCTGTCAGGTGGGTGGTGGAACCGGAGTACTTCAGCCTGGCTACTGCCTTCTGGCATCTGCATTAGCAGAAAGTAAGAATCGGAAGCTGGAGCTTGGGAAACAAATACCAGCAAGGGTCATGGGTATTTTCACTACTATGCCAAGCTCCTGTGCCTGGAATGTCTTAGATCTGCTTTCGTTTGGACTTTTGTTGTGTTTAATCTTGCTTACTGCTTAAATAATTTTATTTTCTTGCCTTTAGTATTGTTCTCCAGCCTGTTCTCATAGTTGTGTTTTTGTCTTTTGCAAAGTTTTTTAGATGGCTTCTAGTTGTTGATCAGGACCTATTAGATTATGGGTTCTAGGAAAGTTGGGAGCAGCCTTTTCTAAGACTTTCAAGTTGGAAGTCTTTACGCGCAGTTATGTAACTTTTATGATCTCACCACACTGGGCTATGTGGTAGAAATGGTTTTACAGCAATGAAAGGATGATTTAGCTGGTTATCTGGGAATCTTTTATAAGGACTGAATGTTTAATCCTATCCAAATGTTATTTTGGGCCTGGTGCGATAGCGTAGTGGTTAAAGTTCTTGCCTTGCCGGGATCCCATGTGGGCACCAGTTCTAATCCCAGCGGCCCTGCTTTCCATTCAGCACTTTGCCTGTGGCCTAGGAAAGCAGTCGAGATCAGCCCAAAGCCTGGGGAGCCTGCACCTGTGCGGGAGACCTGGAAGAGCTCCTGGCTCTTGGCTTTGGATTGACTCAGCTCCAGCCGTTGCAGCTGCTTGGGGAGTGAACCATCTAACAGAAGATCTTCCTCTCTGTCTCTTCTTCTCTGTATATCTGTCTTTCCAATATAAATCAATAAATAAATAAATCCTTTAAAAATGTTATTTCAATGATGGATTCCTTCTGAAGCATCACATACTGTTTTAAATAGCAGGAGCATGAATTATAGAGGGTTTTACACTACATAGACTGGTCTTACTGGTGGCTAACAGTCAATGTGATCTTTTTTTTTTTTTTAAAGATTTTATTATTATTATTGGAAAGCCGGATATACAGAGAGGAGGAGAGACAGAGAGGCAGAGAGGAAGATCTTCCATCCGATGATTCACTCCCCAAGTGAGCCGCAACGGGCCTGTACGCGCCAATCCGATGCCGGGAACCAGGAACCTCTTCCACGTCTCCCATGCGGGTGCAGGGTCCCAAAGCATTGGGCCATCCTCGACTGCTTTCCCAGGCCACAAGCAGGGAGCTGGATGGGAAGTGGAGCTGCCGGGATTAGAACCGGCGCCCATATGGGATCCCGGGGCTCTCAAGGCGAGGACTTTAGCTGCTAGGCCACGCCGCCGGGCCCAATGTGATCTTAATATATGATTGATGTCCATTGTTGGTGTATATCTGTTTGTTTTTCTTGCTCAGGTTTTGTAATTTGATGGAATGTTTTTATTATAGTTTAATAAATGTTTGCTTTATTTAAAAAAATAAACACTTTGCATAATTTGAATTATGTATAACTCAGTAAGTTTCACAAGGAGCAGGCTATATTGCTTCTGCATGACCCACTTTAATTTCTGCCATATCTGTTGAATATAAACAATCCAGGAGGAATGCGGTGATATTGCAGGCTTGGGGACTCATGTTCATTCTCAGCATACTGTCCCATCAGTGTTGTGGTTAATGGGAAGCAGGGCAATGGGGAACAGGTCTTTCGTCTTCATAAGGATGCCTGGAGATTGCCTGCTGCACTTCTACTGGAGCATCTTAAACCAGCCCCTGCTCCTGAGGCCATCATCAGCTGTAAGGAAAGTCTTTACGTGGGGCAGCCACATGCACTACTGAGAATTGGTAGGAAAGGGAGAACACGTTGTAGGGAGTACATTGTTGTCTGTGTTGGAGAACATCACATTATCATTTTGTTAAAAGGAATCTTGAAACATACTTGATTTTAAAGCTTTCTTAACAAGATTTATTCAGAGAAAGAGTGTGAATTTGAGAATTTTCATCTGCTGGTTCACTACCTAGTTGTTTGACAGTTCAGTATTTTAATAGGAAATTTATTCAAATTTGAAACAAGACTTAAGTAATATAAGAGCAGGAACCAGCCTCCTGTCTGTCTCTTAGCACATGATGCGCTTTATCCAAAGAAGTTCACTGACTTAAGGGAGTGATCCCACCAGCCTTACGAGGTTCTAGCCAAGGGTTTCCAGGAGCCATTTGCTTTTCCAATAGATAAGAACCTTGATGACCAATATTGTCCTGGGGTGATTTGTGCAGGGAAATTCCAGGTCTGGGCTGAACATAACTGTCACTTTCAGGTAACCTGCATATCCACTGGAGCCCACCTGAACACCATAAATTCTTTAAAGAGTGTGGTATGACTGAGCAATTTAAGAAGATCATGAGCTCCACTGACCAATTAGGAACTTAGACATGAGCTGATCATGCCTTTGTTAGCCCCGATTTCAGTGTATAGGAACCTTTGCCAGTAACTCCTCTGAGATCCTGGGGATTAAGCCTGAGCTATTCAGCTGTCTCTTTGTCCTGCACTTTACAGTAAACACCTACTTTTTCCCACCACCCTATTGTTAGTGACTGGCATTCTGCATGTTGAGTGTAGGGGTTCTACAACAATGCCTCCAACCAGTTTGAGGTACTGTTCAGTAAGAAGTTGTCTTAAGCCTTCTTTAGGTTTAGTCTACATTTTTGAAACTGTATCTTTTTGTGGGAGAACACGGAACTTTTTGTTCACTGTTCACACATTTTATGTGTCTGTAGATGGTGACTTAGCCGGCTCTCTCTCTAGTCCATGTGGTCCAATTTATACGGATGTGCTAATAATGAGCCTACCCTTGGATGCCTCACACTCTGTGGTGTTGTCACAAGCACCTTGTGTCTAGGGAGGATCAGCAAGTGGCAGGGTGGTAGGGGTATGGAGTTGGTTAGGCACAGCTTTCCTTTCTTCTGTTGTGTAATAATTCAGAATCTAGGCAACTGCTTCCCTAGAGCCTTTGATTTCTTTTTCTCTGACACTTGATTCTGATTCCTTTCCCTTGAAGGTTAAGTGTGTTCTGTCTTGCTTCCTACTGGACTCTCATTTTCTTTTTTTCTTAAAAACATTTTTGAGACCTGTTGAGGAATTGATTCTGAAATAATTCTGTCCTTCTGTCATTTATTTTTTTTTTAAGACTGGGGAGTTAACGAAAAGCTTCTTCTTCCTCATGAGCATGAAATGGGCTGACCCAATGATTTACTCTTGGCAGTCTCATTTTATCCAGCACCCATAGGCAACTCATGTCTCCAATACAAACAGTCAGCTGTGGTATAGCCTGGGTTTTCCTGTTGTCTGGGGATGAGACAGGGAAATTAAGAGTGAGCCCAGAGCCACAAGAGCTTGAAACTCGGTAGAACTGGAGGAATCCATCATTTGTTTGTGCTTGTCTGTTCTGACACCAGTGTGGTGGAGGAGAGAAGGGCTTGTTCCTCTCCTTGCACATCACAGTCATGGCTGACTCAGGACAGGTTAGCAAGAGAAAAGCGTGATACATGATTTGCTCCTGGTTTCATGGAACTTCAGGGGCTTCAGACTGAAGACTGAGATCCAGAGTGAACTTTCTGACTTTGTCCTTAGGCTCGTTGAAGCATGGGTAACTGTAGAAATGTGATTGGGAAATTGAGGCCAAGCTCTCAGCCCAGATGCCCAGCATACACTGAGCCTGATGCCCAGCACCTGGTTTTCTGCCTCATATTTGTCGTGTTTCATTCTCCTGGTATGAGACTGAATCTTTTCCTCTGATGGGGCCAGGGTGAGGTCAGTGGCCTCCCATCAGATGAGAATTTCTTCATGGCCAACTCTTACCTAATCTCCTGGCCCCCTGCAGGTGAAGATGTGCGTGGTATAGGAGATAGTAGGATCGCTTTTTCAGATTTAAATAGATCCTGAGACCCTCAGTGATCTGTTGTAGTTCTCTGGGTACATCTTTGCTCTGGCTTCACATCAGTAACAACTTGAGAAATGTTCCAGGAGCGTTTCAGACCCAGTCTCTGGTGCATTGATGAGCTGACTCACCCTCAATTAGAGTGCATCAGCCTGCCAGGTGGGGATTCTCCTGTTTACTGAGTTTGGTTTGGTTTGGTTTGGTTTTTTATCTTGTTTTATTTTGCTCATTTTGCTATTAAATACAGTGTAATGACCTGGAAGCTATTCCCGAATACCTTAAAACATATTAGAAAGACACAGAAGATGGGGCATCCGTTCATTTGTTCCCCAAATGCCCTTAATGGCTGGGGTTGGGCCAGCCTGACCTCTTAAGGCAGGAACACATTACAAAGTCTCCTACACAGGTAACAAACACTCAAACATTTGAGCCATACCTACTGCCTTGTGCCTTATCAGGAAGCTGGAATCAAAAGTGGAGCCGGAGCTCAAACACTCCGATACGAGATGCATATGTGCTGAACCATCCCTGAAACTACTGCACATGAGATTTTCCCAGGGGTAGCTGGAAGGTGACCAGCCAGGCTGAAGGCTGGAAGGCCCATGAGAAGGAAACTGCCCAAGGTAAATTATCCCCACCTCCAACTTCCCTCCCTCCCACCCCCTGCTTCTCCTCCAGTTGTTCTAAGATATATTGGAAACAGTTTCTGGTTAGAGCTGGTCATTACATCAATCCAAGCTTCCTTCCTTTGGGCTGTGGTCAGTTACAGGGATCCACTGAAGTGGAATATTTAAACTGTCCCAAATATAATGTTCAGTCATGTTGGGAAACCTCTCTGGTTTTTTTTTTTTTGGTAGTGTGCTTTATCTTGTGCTTTTATTTCTTCCTCCCCATGTTGGGGGTGGAAACCATTTATATTTGCAACCTGCCATTTGATATGAAATGCTGGTATTGTAAGTGGTGATTTAATCCACTGTGCCATGTTGCCTAACCCTGTATCTTGTTCTTGGTTGTTTCTAGGCTGTTCTGTTGGTGTAGGAGATTTTTTGTTTGTTTGTTTTTTGGTGATGATCTAAAAGCTTCTATTACAGGTAGTTGTTGGGGTTGCAAGCTCTATTTCTTCTCACCTGACTGATCTCTGTCTGAGAGCCAAGATGCTTTCTCCAGGGATGAGGCCGGGGCTTGCCAGCAGGTTCGAGCTGAGCTCATCTCTGGGGAGCCTATCCCTGTGGGTGGGTTTGGAGAAAAACACAAGACTGCATCTGTGGGCATTTGAGAACTGTTCATACTTAGAGGAAGGCTGCCAGCAGTTATGGTTGTGCTGCAATGACCAGTGCTGCCCATGCTTGTCTGACACTGGTAGACAGGAGCTGTGCCTAAATGGGTTTCATTTTTCCTGTGTGATGAATTGACGCATTTGGATGATGTTGCACAAAATGACTTAATTTTCGTACTGATGTTTCTTAGGCATCTCCAGTAACATTTTATATAAAAGTCTTGTGGCCAAACACTCCATAGACTACGTAATAGAAGCTGTTGGTCATGCATGGGTTTTGTGTTTCTTTCTTTTTTCTTTTTTTTTTTTTAATTGGACAATGAGATATACAGAGAGGAGGAGAAACAGAGAAGAAGATCTTCCATCTGCTGACTCACTCCCTAAGTGGCCGCAACGCCTGGAGCTGAGGCAATCTGAAGTCAAGAGCCCAGAGCCTCTTCTAGGTCTCCCACGTGGGTGCAGGGTCCCAAAGCTTTGGGCCATCCTTGACTGCTTTCCCAGGCCACAAGCAGGGAGCTGGATGGGAAGTGGGGCCACTGGGATTAGAACTGGTGCCCATATGGGATCCTGGCACTTGCGAAGCGAAGACTTTAGCTGATAGGCTATTGTGCTGGGCCCTTGGCATGGGTTTTGGACTCATCTTAAACTTGGATGAAGTTTTTGGCTTTGGTTTAATTCAACATTTATTTCAAATTCAAAGTAATGTGTAGATTTTTTAGAAAGTGATTTAAAAAGTACTTTAACAGTTTATCATGGCAAAGCAATCAGTCTTCACCGTGCTTGCTCTGAGTGGGGTCTCAGAGATCCCCACTCGTCCCGCTGCTGCTCGTGGTATTTCCTTCTGTGCTCAGGAATCAAGCATTTGTGCTTTGATTTCCTGCAGTTTTACGTGTTATCAGAGTGGTTCATCATGACTTATTGTTTTTTATGGGAGTTGAAGATTGCGTTTTCCTTTTTTTTTTTTTAAGGTTTATTTGAAAGGCGTTGTTAGAGAGAGAGAGAGAAAGAGAGAGAGAGAGAGAGAAAGTATCTTCTATCTGCTGGTTCACTCTCCAAATGGCTGTACTGGCTGGGACTGTGTCCAGCTGAGACCGAGCTAAGAGTTTCTTCCAGATCTGCTCAAGCGCTTGAACCATCCTCCACTGCTTTCTCTCAAGCATTAACAGGGAGCTAGATCTGTATCCTTCCACTTTTAGTGTATGTGCTGCCGAAGCCAGCACAGGGAGCTAGATCTGAAGTAGAGCAGCGTGAACTCAACCGGTGCCTATATGGGATGTCTACACTGCAGGTGCTGGCCTAACTGGCTTTGCCATAGGCTCATTTCTAGCCCCCTCCACCCTTTAAAAGATTTATTTTGTTTAAATTTTCTTAAACCCATGCTTCCCCTCTTATGCCTGTTAGAATCTACGTTATCAGTAGCAGGATGAATGTTTATAGCTGAGCCTTGTAGTGAAATCCATTTAGACTGCTTTTAAAATGACTCTAATAGAATGGTTTACTTTTTCTTTGGCTCAGTTTCCTCTGTGCCCATCTCTGAGTCTTCTCCAAACTTTCCCAAAGAACTGAACAAACCAGAATAGACAAAGCAATGAAGCTCCCATTGTGTGTCTGGTTGTGTGAGAGTTCAGGCACTATTAGCTGCGCTTAACTCCCTTTTCTATTTGTTTTTCTGTTCTTGCTTATTATATCATGCTGTGGTTACTAATCTGCAGTACTTCTTAAAAATCAGGAAATAGTGGTACTGGAGGAGAGCGATGACATGATATCCTACAGCATGATAGTTCTTTATTTTCACAGGGACAACATTGGCTCACCTGGGGCTAGATCCCTCCATGATCCTTTCAGTTTGGCCACGACTGTGTCTTATTTCTGAAAATTTCTTCATTTGATCTTAGTAGATTGCAGGGTTTTGTTTATGTTTTTATGTCACTTTTTTCTCCTTTTTCCTAATTATTCTATTTTTTTTGTAGTATATTTCTCTTTTTTTGTAATATGTAATATCTGTATTACATAGAATTGACATACCAGAGGAATTGTCTGTCTAAAGTAAACCTCAGTAATTTAAATATCGTGACTGAGTTGTGCAGTTGTCACATAATGTAATTTAACCCTTTCAGCATCTCGAAAAGAAATCCTGTATCCTTTTGCTTTCAATTTTCTAATCCTTAGCCCTAGGCATCTGCTGTTCCCCTTTCATTCTATAAAGGTTTGCCTTTTCTGGGAATTTTGTAGACTAGAACCTGCAGACAGAGGTCTTCTGTGGGTAACTTCCTTGGCTTAGCGTAACATTTTCGAGATTTATCTGGTTTGTAATCTTTCATTTGTTTTTATCCCTAAGTAATGTAGAGATACATTTGTATTTTTTTTTTTACTTCATCAGTTGATAGAGACACTTGGAATTTTTCCCCTTTTTACTTATAAGTGATACTGCCGTGAATGTACATATAAAGGTTTTTGTGTGTCCTTATGTCTTCATTTATTTTGGGTATATACTTAGGATCGGGATAGGCTGGTTTAATTGGAAATTCTGTGTTTAACTTCTGAGGAACTGCCAGACTGTTTTTCAGACCTGCTGTATCATTTCACATTCCCACCAGAAGAAGAAGATGAAGGATCCAATTTTGTCACATCATTACCGACACATGCTGCTGTCCATCTTTATAGTTTTGTGGGCAGTATATCAAATGATATCTCATTGTGCTTTTGGTTTGTATTTCCCTATGGCTAATAATACTGATGAATTCTTGTTGGCTAATGATGTTGGACATCTCTTCATGTCTTCTTATGGTCCTTTATATATTGTTTTTCTAAAGATTTATTTATTTTTATTACAAAGTCAGATATACAGAGAGGAGGAGAGACAGAGAGGAAGATCTTCCGTCCAATGATTCACTCCCTAAGTGACCACAACAGCCGGTGCTGTGCTGATCCGAAGCCGAATACCAGGAACTTCTTTCCAGGTCTCCCACATGGGTGCAGCGTCCCAAGGCTTTGGGCCATGCTCGACTGCTTTTGCAGACCACAAGCAGGGAGCTGGATGGGAAGTGGAGCTGCTGGGATTAGAACCGGCACCCGTATGGGATCCCGGGGCGCTCAAGGCGAGGACTTTAGCCACTAGACCCATATATTGTCTTTTGAGAAAGACCTGTTTAGTTGCTTTGCCCATTTTCAAATAGTTTCATTTATCCTATTATTATCTTTATATGTTATGGATACAGTATGATTTGCAAGTGTATTCTTCCATTCTATGATTATCTTTTTATATTTTTGACGATGTAGTGCAGAAGTTTTACCATTCTCCCATCCCCCGTCTCCCTTCATAATAGTTTTTTTTTTAATTTTTCGTGATGCATTTCCATAGTCACAAGGATTGAACCTTCCCTCTCCTCTTCCTCTCTCTCTCCATTTTCCTCCATAGTATTGCAATAATACAGTCCTTCAGCAACAATCACAAGTCCAGCATTCTGCTATTTAAGTAGCTTGGCATTGTAGATACAGACAGTGGTAGAAAGTCTGCTGTCCTATTGTCAAGCTATATTTAACAGTTTCATTTGTGGTCCTCCTTTTATTCAAGAGTAGAGATGCATACTGTAATGTATCTTCACTTCCCAGTATGATAGTCTCCGCTCTACAGTTCATCTGTGAGAATATAAGTATTTACATATTGACCTATGTATTTATTGGTCTTATATTTTGCATGAAGGTTGCCTTATATCAGAGAGAACATAAGATATTTATCCTCTTTTTTTTAAAGATTTATTTTATTTTTATTACAAAGTCAGATATACTGAGAGGAGGAGAGATAGAGAGAAAGTGGATCTGCCGGGATTAGAACCAGCGGCCATACTGGGATCAAGGCGAGGACCTTAGCCACCAGGCCACGCTGCCGAGCCCGATATTTATCCTTTTAAGGCAGGCTTAATTCACTGAGCACAATGACCTCTAATTGGGACCATTTTGTTACAAATTGTAGAATTTCGTTTTTGTGTGTGTGCATGTGCATGTGGTTTTGGTTTATGTATGAGAAGTCATAGTCTAACATAATCGTAAATATTTACTCCTATATAATCTCACAAAAGTATTATAATTTGAAAATTGTGTTTAAATTTGTGTTCCATTTTAAAGTTAATTTTTGAGTATGTTGTATGGAAGGGATCCCAACACCATCCCTTTGGATGTGGCTAGGATGTAGTCCCAGCACCATCTTGCCCCGTACAATTTTCCCTGCATTCTTCTCAGAATCAGATCTGCAGGGATTTTGAGACACTGTTATTGTGTCATCTCAGTATTCAGTGTCCTTGTCTCCTACACAATTTGGGTAACTCAGATAGCAGTTTGCCTGATATTGTCTAAAGTTTTTGTCCTTAAAGGTGAAGAAGCATTTTTGAACAGATGCATTTCTGCTCAGAATTAAGAGAAGGTAGAAAGCCAGAGTAACGTACCACCACACCAAAAATCATCACATACACCAGAGAAATTCAAGTTGAGGGTTATCGCAAGAATAGCATCTGGGGTAGTACAGACAGCTGAGCTGTGGCTCAGTTTTTGCTCCGAACCTCTGCAGGCCTGGGGGCTGGCTGTAAAGCCAGCCAGTAGCAGATGCACTTGGCTGTGAGTTCATTGAATGTGCTGTGATCTCTGCCGTCCCCATTCGCCCGCACAAGGTTGTCTCAGGCCTCAGCCAAGAGATAAGTCAGCACTTTGCCTGTGAACAGCACCATAGCTTGGCTGCTGCCCGAAATCCCTGGAAACTTGTGCAGTGAATGAATTCTGATATATTTTTAAAATTACCTTTGTTTATTTCCTTTGAAATCTACAATGCCTGAAGGTCACAAAGGGCACCCGTTTTAAGTACAGTGTAGTGACGTTTTAACCTCTGTATTTTTGTGTATCACCAGATTCAGGTATTGAAACTCACAGTTCCCTCTAAAAGGCCTCCTATTAAGAGAGGTCAGCATTCTTCCTCCTCTTATTGTATGTTTATTTTGCTTGTTCATGAATTTTAAATAAATAACAACTTGGTCTATACTCTTTTATGTTTGACTGAATTTGTTCAACTTGTTTGGGAGATTCATCTATTTTGTTGAGTGTATCAGTTGTTCGTTTTTTTATTGATTGTGTAATATTCCATTGTGTGACCTCAACTTGATGTATTTATTATTCTCTTCCCAGGCATGAGGGTAGTTGGTAGTTAGGTTCTTTCTTTCTTTCTTTCTTTCTTTCTTTCTTTCTTTCTTTCTTTCTTTCTTTCTTTCTTTCTTTCTAATTATTTATTTTTATTGCAAAGTCAGATAGAGAGAAAGATCTTCTGTTCGATGATTCACTCCCCAAGTGACCGCAACAGCCGGTGCTGCACTGATCCAAAGCCAGGAGCCAGGATCTTCTTCCAGGTCTCCCACATGGGTGTAGGGTCCCAAGGCATTGGGCCGTCCTCGACTGCTTTTGCATGCCACAAGCAGGGAGCTGGATGGGAAGTGTAGCTGCCAGGATTAAAACTGGCATCCATGTTGGATCCTGGCGTGTTCAAGGTGAGGACTTTAGCTGCTAGGCCACCACGCCAGGACCAAGAACCATTTTCAATGAGGATATTGTTTGTGTAGATAAAAGTAGTCCTTTACCTTCTGTGTTTACATAGAAATGAAAGAACAGTCTTAGGTTAGGTATCCATTTAATTCTAGAAGGTGCTACCAAATGGGTTCTGATTTTTTTAATCCCTCCCCCACTTTGTTTTTGTATCTCTGTCGACTCTAGACTCATGTGTGATGTGGTTTCAGGTGTGTGGGGGGTCAGGGACAGGAAACAGGAAAGGAAGTTGATGAATGTAGAGTGGAGAAGTAACATTCATTAAGGAAACACAGGAAAGAAGGTGGACAGAAAGATTTAGAGACAGTGTATGGTATTAGGAACCAGAGATTTTGTTCCAGCTGGCTGTTAAATCTAACTGGACAGCTACCTGTTCCATGTTTGTTTTTTAATCATTACAGGCATTTTTTAATATCATGGACTCCTGTCTATGGTAGAATTAAATGCTTAACCTCCTTGCAGTATAAATAGCTCTTTCTCAAAGGATTTACATTAATGAAGAATAGTTTTCCTAGCTTCAGATACAGCTCATCCATTGTAAGGGTAGCATCCAATGACCTGGGACAGAATTCAGTACAAATTTCATTTTCTAATTTAAAGGAGAGAGAAGATGTATTGAATGTTCGTAGCATGCCAGGCACAGTATTACATGTTTCACACGTGTCTTTTATCCTCTCATTCCCATGACTAGGCAGGAAGTAGTCAGTACTAGAGCAGCCTAGCACTAGGGAGACAAAGAAAGCAGGAGAACAAGCAGTGTGGATGTTTATTACAGTCAACAGAGGTGTTGGTTGAGTGCTACTATGTGACAGACCCTGTGGTAGGCACCTTGAAATTCAGTACTTTAAAAAACAGAGCTGGAATTGTGGCGCAGTCAATGAAGCCTCTGTTTGTGACAGTGGGGTCTCATGTGGGAAGATGCCTATGTTTGTTGTTCCTGGCGTGAGCCGGGCCCAGACTTGGCTATTGTGGCCCTTTGCGGAGTGAATCAATAGATGGAAGAGATCTCTCTCTCTCTCCTTCTCTATCTCTGTCTGCCATTGTCTCTGTTGCTCTGCCTTTTGAATTCAAGGAAAAGTAGATGAAAAAAATAAAAACAGGAAACATAATCTTTCCTTTGGGAGGTGTATGTGTTACATGTGTTGGGCATGTAGGTTAGGTGGATGATATACTGAACAAAGTAATATGCTGAAAATGAAATATATTAGAAGAAGTTACGGGGCTAGAGTGGTGGCATAAAAGGTTAATTCTCCACATGCGGTGCTGGTATTCCATTTGGGCCCGCATTCAAGTCCCAGTTGTTCCACTACATATCTGGCTTTGAGCTTATGGCCTGACAAGGCAGTGGGGGATGGCTCAAGTCCTTGGGCCCCTGCACCTAAATGGCAGACCCAGAAAGAAGCTCATGGCTCCTGGCTTTGAATTGGCTCAGCTCTGGCTATTGTGACCTTTTGGGGAATGAACCAGCAGATGGAAGACCTCTCACTTTGCAAACGTCTGCCTTTCAAATAAAAATAAATAAAACTTTAGTATAAATAAATAAATAAGTTGATAAGAGCTTTGGGCCAAATAAAACATAGATCAGAGTTAGGGAATTACAAGTCTGCAGGAGGTGACCAATGGAGAGGTTAGACTTCACTGAGAAGTCAAGAATTCAATAAAGGGCACAAAATAGACAGAGTAGTGCCAAAGAATGCATTGAATAAGTCTTTGTTGGTCTTGGCTATATAGGAATAGTTCATTCCGTATCCCTTGCCTCTTTATAGTCTAGGGGTATTGGGATAGATAAGTGAACCCTCAGAAGGTAGCGAGGTGCTCAAGGGAGCAGTGCTGTTGAATTTCTAGTGGAGTACAGAGGGAGGGAGAGACGATCTGTCTGTGAGCAACCCCCCAAAGGCAGGTGCTGGGATCCATAACTGACACAGGGAGACTCTGGGGTTTTTATCCCAGCTGGGTGCACGGTCAATCTGAGGGGGTTCCTTGGTAAAATGGTTGCACACAGTCTTCCAAGTCAGACCCATTTTTGAATCTGTGCTCCATGGGATTACTCATATTTAATTCAAGGGTCTGATATAGAATTGTTGACAGCATTTCCTTGGGGTCTGCTTGTGTTCAGTATTCTTCCATTCTTAGTCTCTGGAGCCTTGTCAGTTTTGCTTGAGATCAGACTCGCTGCTTAGGTGGCTGTGTTCTCCCTGACGGTCTCAAGGCTGTCTGGAACCCAGCACAGGAGAGAGCTGTGTGATTGAGATCCTGGAGTTGCTTGCTTCCTCCCTTTGACATGTGGCTCACTTTCTGGAACAACAGATGGACCGGAGGGACTCACGGACGCTTTTCTCAGCAGGCAGACTTGTAAGCAAATGACAGCACAGGGAGGAGCGGCTGGTGGGTTCCTCAGAGATGGGCCCTCCTGGGTCTGCCATCTGTTCTCTTCCCTGGCGGACTCGGCATCTCCGGAGTCTCCAGTGTGAAGTGGAATTCGCAGGTGCAAGTCAGTGGCAGGCACAGACTTAGAGGGAGCTGACTTACTGGGTGGGGCTCTCGTGCCTTTGTGAAGACAAGATTTGGGTTGAGAATGCTAGTGGGGCTTACGGAGCTGAACTCTTTAGAAACTGTCCAATGACTGAATCGTGAGTATAGTACATGACTCGCAACAGCATGTCAGCTGCCATGCTGGGGATGAGGGAAAGGCATCAGAATAGCATCACTGCTCCCTGGGACCTTTTGTCACCTGCAGGTAACAGTAATTCAGGGACTGCCTGTGGGTGGCCTCTGTGTGGCTATGAGTGGATGATGATAAACTAATCTGAAATATTTACTTTAGAACTGGTGACTTTCTGAGTACTTTGCAGAGATTAACTCATGACATGTGGCAGTAACCCCATGAGAGATATTATTACATCTGTCTTATAAATCAGGAAGCTAAGCCTCAGAGAGGAGGTTCAGTCACTCAGCCAAAGGCACACCCCTATAGTAACTAGACATCTAGGTTTTCTGTTTCCCTTTAGGAAGACCAGGGAGCTGGAATGATGCCACCCGGGTTTGTTTCCAGCAACGACTGAGCAGCTGTGCAACGTGCTGCTTGGCCGCAGTCACGATTGTCGACTGGCCGTTAGTACCCATCCTCTTCACGGTGTGTACTGAGTGTCTGGCTTCTTCTGTATTTGGCGAGCAACCCTGAGTTATGTTGTTGTTCTAATTTGTTTGTTGGCACCGCACCACCTTTAGAAAATGCTCAACAGTTTTGGTGGTATAACCAGTTCATTCCTGGCATCCTATTTTGGAGTGCTGGTTTGAGTCTCAGCTGCTCCCTGCTGATGTGCCTGGGAAGGCAGGGAAAGACTGTCCAAGTGTTTGGGCTCCTGTTGCCCACATAGGAGACTCAGGTGGAGTTTTTGCCTGCAGCTTAAGCCCAGACTTGGCTGTTGGAGTGAACCAGCAGATAGAAGATCCCTCTCTCCTTTCCTCTCGATTAGTCTGCTTTTCAAATAAATAAATTAAAAAAACATTTTTATATTTCTGTTGGAGAGGCGGAATTTTACAAAGACAAGGAAAGAGAGACAAAGATCTTCTCTTCATTGTTTCACTCCCCAAATGGCTGCTAGGGCTGGAGTTAAGCTGATCTGAAGCCAAGAGTCAGGAGGCTCTTCTGGGTCTCCCATGTTGGTGCAGGGTCCTAATGCTTTGTGCCATCCTCCACTGTTCCCCAAGTCATAAGCAAGAAGCTAGATCAGAAGCGGAATAGCCAGGACACGAATTGGCACTTAAATGGGATGCTGACCTATACCTGATACAGAGGATTAGCCAGTTGAAATATCACACTGACACCAAATAAATCATAAGAATAAGAAAAAGAAACCAACCAATTAACTTTTGAGGACTGTGAGGTTTTGACTTCCCAGCAGAGGGAGAGTGCAATTGCTGATACTCACAGTGTGAGTGTATCTTGACTGTGTATATAGACAAACACGATTCTGTGTCTTTTCAGTTCTTTTTGTGCTAAAGTCCAAGAGGCACAGATTATTTTGTCCTTGGTTGGTGTTTCTGTGTTGGGTAAACACACAGGGCTGTCCTGGGGTGTATTCAAGGCCTCCCCTAAGTGCTCAGATCAACTGACTGTTTTATATCCCAACCTAGAATTCTCTTTTCTTTAGTGTTTGCTTCCTTTTGTTGGCACCTTTCTTTTCTTTTAAATGTACATCTCCACTATAAAAGACAAATGAATAAAAAATAATGAAAAAAAATTGAAGACAGAAATTATCAATACTTCCTCTTAGCTAAACTTATTTCCTATATAAATAGTATAAAAGATTTTCAGGATCTTTATAGAAGATGTGTATCATGAAAATGTGTATTATGCGTATTGTGTATGGGTATAAAATTGCATCACAATAAACTTAGCTTTCCATTGCATTGTCCATTGATTTCCTCAAGTTTCCTTATGCATCTTTATGTATTATAGTTGTACGTTTAACATGAACATATATGATGTATTTTGTTTATTGTCTATACATATATGTGAATTATATGTTTACATTCTAAAGATTGTATCTAACAATACACAGTGGCTTGAACCTTTTCATCATCACTCCATGTCAGTTGCAGGCCTTGAAGTTTTAAAGATTTGTGAAGTGCTTCCTGTTTTCCATAGTTTTTTTGGCAGCATGCATCATTTGTAATATTCCCAAATTTTCATGCTAACATTTTAAAAAAAGATTTATTTATTTGCAAATTACAAAGAGGAAGATACAGAGGCTTTCATCCATTGTTTCATTTCCCATATGGTGCCTGGGAGAGGCTGAAGCCAGGAGTCTGGAACTTCACCCAGGTCTCCCACCTGAGTGCCAGTGGCCCAAGTTCTTGAGCTATCTTCTGCTGCTTTCCCAGATATATTAACAGAAAGTTAGATTGGAAGTAGAGCAGCTGGAACTCAAACTTCATGTGGGATGTTGGTGTCCTAGGCTGGGAGTTAACCTGTTATGCCACATGTCAGCTCCCTGGTGTACATTTAAGAGTATCTTTTTTAAAATAACTATCCAAAAGAAAATTGTGACACTAAATGGCAAAGAATATGACTCGATTTCCCTTTCTTATGATTTTTCAAATAAGTATGATAGTTTTTTTATATTATACATTCTATTTGCGTCTGTGAGGATGGATTTAGCATCCTCCCAGAGGTACACATCTAAAATGTTAAGAGGCACAGCTACTTAGAGTCTGCCTTCGTGATTGTGGTGAGCATTTACATGTTTGTCTGATTTTCCTAGTATTTTCACCATCAGTAAAGTCTCCATTTATGACTATAGTTTGGATTTGGACAGTAAATGACTGGGTCAGTTGTAGGTGGGACTTGTAATGAATAACCATGAAAAGCCACCTGCTGTCCTGCTGAATGGCCCTGATGCAGGTGGCAGAGGAAAGGCCCAGAGTGTTTTGAAATGCTGCCCCCTTCATCTTCTCTTCTCTACAGTGAACTGACTCAAGCTGGGTGGCTAGAATGAAAGTGCCAGTTTTCCTGGTTCTGATGTGCAGCTGTTTGTGTAGTGCTGCCTGTGGTTGGTGTTGCAACGACTTGGCATGTGGACTCGGCCATCTCACTATGGCTAATGGATGGCCTGGACAGTCCTGCCTTCCCTGTCACAGATGCTGCTTTTGTAGCAAAGCAGGGAAGCAAGGCCACCTTTTCCACCTGCTCACACTGAGTGTCCATTCCATCCGTCACCCAGTTGGAAACAGGGAGAAGCATCTAGAATCTCCTGAATTAGGTCATGATCATCCCTCAAGGATTCTTTTTTTACCTCAGCTAGAAAATAGCTCTTATTGATGTTTTGGTTAAGAACCTTCCAGATGTTTACTGTGTGTATGTGTGTGTGTGTGTGTGTATTTGTGTGTGTGTGTTTTAGTTGGTTGATGTGTAGAACATTCTTCCTTTAATCAATAGGGTATGGTACATTTACTATGTAACTTAATGTTTTACATCTATATGTAAAAGTCATTTAATGTCTTTACTTATTCTGTTGTATGTTCCTTCATTTTTCCAATAGCCATTGTGAAATTTAAGCAGTCTTTCCATTTTCATTAATTTCGTACTGATTAGAGACACAGTGATCAGATAGTCATACCACTGAATGTGAAAGGAATCTAGCACAAGGGGTTAATCCCTATGGCACAAACATATCCACCACAGTTTGATGACTGAGTTGTGGAAATGGAGTTATGGTAGCAAAACAGGGGACTGTGTCTGTTTTTTAACAGGGTGGGGAGGTTATTATTTCTGTTTTTATTTTTTGACTTATTTGAAGGGCAGGGAGACAGGGAAGGAAAGAAAGAGAGATCTTTCATTTGCTGATTTGATCATTAAATGTCTGCAAAAACCAGCTCTGGGCCAAGCCAACGCCAGAGCCAGAAATTCTATTTTGATCTTCCTGGCGGGGTTGGCATCCAAGCATGTGGATGGCTACTGCCTTCTAGTATGTTAGCAAAGAACTAAATAGGAACTGGAGCAGCTAGGACTTGAACAAGTACTCTGATAATGCTAGTGTCTTAAGGGGTGGTTTAACACAGGCTTCCCTAGTTACTGTAATAGTTGTATCATGTTTCATTTACGGATATGCTGCCAGTCATTTTGGTTACAGTTTGGTTCATGCTAATTTTTCATTTGCTTTATCCATTGGATTGATTAGATGAACAGCTTTGATGTCTAGGCCTGTTAGTTGAGTAAATCTACATGAATTTACCAGCTTTGTCTCTTGGCTTTCTTGTGATCAATGATTCAGATTTGCAAATCTCTACGTGAACGTAAGATATAGGTAACTGACCTGCAAGGAGACTGATTGTGTTAAGGAAATTATATCCCTTTTGCAATACTTACATCAAGTAATCATGACTAGATGTACTGCCTCTTGGTAGATAATATATGCGCTGGTTCCTCAAATAGTCATCTGCTCACATTACATTTACCAGGTTCCTGCTCTTGCTGCCAAATGTCTTCCTTCCAGAAGCATACAACATGGTGAAATACAGCAATTATCCTGTATGGAGCAGTAAACCTACTATGTACTTGGTATCATGGATATGGTGACCAGTTCCGCTGGAGCTTCGTGGCAGAGGTGGTATTTGAACTGCTCCTTGAAGGCTGATGAGATTTTTCTTAAATACTAAAGCATTTGGAGCCATCATCAAGAATAACTCTAAGAGCAGTGGTTCCAAAGATTGAGGAGTTTGGGGAATGCTACTCTTGGAGGTTCTAGAACCTCTGAAACTGAAATTGGATAGAACTTCATTTATTGGTCACAGTGTTAGGACAGTTAACTCCCCCAAGTGGTGATTCAGGTTTCCAGATCCTTTCGTTGTGTGGCTCTGCCATGTTTAGTCACTCTGTGTTCTGCCAAAAGTAGGTTAAAAAAATACGCAGTGTTGTGAAATGAACTCAGGTTACTTATATTTACCAGTTCCATGGGCCAAGTGTACTGCCTGTGCGGCTGTGGAATGTAGTCTGGAGATGCTGAATGGTATAAAGACCTGCAACTTCAAGTTCAATGTAGTGGTGGAGGTGGTGTTGACTGACCTAGAAGAGATGAAGCCCTGAGCCAGTGAGGGAAGAGGGCTTGTGGTGCAGCTTTGCCTAATTAGATGAATTAAATCTGACATCTATTGAGTACTTATTGCAATTGAATTCTTCACAAACATCAGCGAGGCCGTGAGGTAGTTCTGTTGCCCCATTTTGCAGGAAGAAAAAGAGAGCCTATGGATCATTTGCTGAGAATGAGAGAAGCAGTAGAAGCAGACCTGGGCTGCTTTTGTTTCACTGCCTGAGCTCCTCCTGTCACACTTGTCTGCCTCTTGCAGGCCATGCTGACTTTTTGGGGATGCATGCAGGAGGAAGAAAAGGTGACACACAAAAGGACCACATTTTTAAGGAGGTGGATGCCAGGTATAGGGAGAACCCATATTCAACAAGATAGCAGCTCTGGGGCCTGATAGTATAGTGAGGGAGGCAGGGCATGATTTGTGACTCTGGGCAAGAGGCCTTACCAGTTGTTCCAGATCTGCTGTCGTGTGCTTCCTGGCTCTGAGTTAGCACTGTGCACTGCACAAGCCTGTGGATGTCCTGACAAGTTGGTTGCTATGATTGGATTGTTACAGGAAAGTTAGCTCCATGTTTTCAGTGGGACAGTTAGAAACATGGTCCCTGTGAGTCAGGCTGAATCATCCATTATGTGAACTCTGCATGCTGTCTTTGTCTCATGGTACCCCTTCCCTTTATAAGAGTTAGGTCAGGTGGCTCCTCACTTTGAAACTTTGCCTGGCTTCCTTAGGCAGAGAAGGGGTAGCCTTCTTCTGTTTATGTTGTGCTATTGCATTTTTCCCTCCCTCAATATTAGCATGTTAACATGCACCATTGCATTGGGTTGATGTGGAAATTTGGTGTTTTACTACTTTTTGTCCCCTGAATATATAAAACGGGGCTTTGCTAGGTTCCTATGAGCCAGGGATGTGATAGCAGTGTGATCTCTGGTAGCTCGGCTCCCTGCTCAAAGGAACTGATGGGGAAGAAAGAAGTGTGTGTGGGTCACTGTAAGCCTTTGCGCTCTTCGCTAAGGAGTCTGCTCAGTGACAGTAGCCACCCTGGGGAGTGCAGCGGGGGATGCTCCCTAGCACCTTGGTGAGGATGCCATCACCATGGAAAATTTCCACGGCTCTCTCCAGAGATGGTACCTCAAGGATTTGGAGGGATGAGAAGCCCAAGGGCTGCAGGCATCTCACCCTAGTTGCTTCTGAGACTGTGGCCCCATTCCTCTTCCACTCTGTGCCTTGGTGTCTGTTGGTCCAAGGGCTCCATCAGTTTGCTTCTCTGCAGTTCTCATGTGGGGGTGAAATGAAATCACATGTGTAAAGCACACAGCACAATAGCTGGCACACAGCAGGCATTCACAGTGTAATTGGTCCCACCTCCTCATCCCTCCCTGCCCATGCTAAGAATTTCCTGTTCTGTTTGACAGCTCCAATTGTGTTTGTGGTGAGACAGAGCAACTTGGTGTTAGCTCTTTCCGGAATGAAGATGAATGATGTCTGAAACGAAAACATGAGTCTATGAGACTGTAGGATTTGACTGATAATCATTTTAATTTGTATGCATTTGAAATGTACCTATTTGCATAAAATAAAAGTTTTGAAGTTTTCCGTGATTTACCCCATGCTGTTATGGATAAGGCAAGGTTTTTTTGTTTTGTTTTCTTTTCTTTTGCAGAGATGACCAGGTGGTTTGAAAAAGCAGTATTCTTACCATAGTACTAACTAACCTCGTTCTTTCCTCTTCACCAAAGACCAAGATATTCTATTAGTTCTTATGAAGACAAGAAGAATGCAAGAGAATTAAAATAACTTTTGAATTCCTTCTGGAAGAAGCCGTGGTTTAGTTTATCCCTTATTAGAACTTTGAAAATCCTGGCTCTCATCTTTTCATATTTATTAATAGCATTGCCCAGCCAAGCAGAGTCACAAATCTACAAGATTAACCACAAGTTGCATGCAGCAGAGACCTATTGATGTGTTGTCTCCATAACAACTAGTTTGTGTCATGGATGGGAGGCACCACTTTTTTTCCTGATCACCCTGTGTACTCTGTAAATCATCACATTATTTCGTATTATGGCAAACCAAGAGCACTGAGTTCTTCCTGAGGTTGTTTAGAAACTTGTTTGGTGTGAATGTTAATTTGGTGATCATGTCCATGCTTTTGCTGAGTTTGCTGTGAGGATGTTAGCCAAGTTGTCACCATCTGAGAATTAATACTGTTGAACAGTAGGGTTTTATGATGTCTGCGTGGGCACCTGAATGGTGTTAGGCTCATGCGCTCCTTACCTCTTTCCTAAGGGATGTTCTCAGTGTGTCTGCCCTGAAAAACTCAGTAAACAACAGCAACAAAAATACATGGTGATAAGTAGACCAGGGCCTGCCTTTGTCTGTCCTATCCTTAGGTAGCTGACTTCAGCACAGTGTAACTGGCCTTCTGCTGCACAACACTCAGAATTTCACAGAAGAAAGGGTTTCAGGTTTGTGCCTTTGTGACAACTTCCTGGAGGGAAATAACTATCAAGCAAGAAAGTTGTGACTGGGTTTGGTCCCTACTTCTGGATTCCAGTTTCCTCTAGTTGGGAGACAGGAGTATGGCTCAAGTAATTGGGTGCTTGCCACCCATATGGTAAAATTGGATTTTATTCCCTGTCATGGTGCATTGCCCAACTTTTAGGTAATGATGAGAACTTTGATTCTGTTTGCCTGCCTCCCAAATTAAGAAGCAGAAAAAGAAAAAGGTAAAATTTACAGTCTTATTGGCTGTCTGCAATAGGATGCAGCAAATATCTTTGCTGTGAATGTGGAAGCCATTCAGCTCTGAGCTCTGTGACCCAAGTGGGACCCTTGACTCTTGTCTGTGCATGTGTGGCTTGGGGTTGTTATTGTCTGCTGGCTGGAGTCATGGGAGCACAACAGGTATAAATTAGAGATTAGTGATGACTGTGTTCGGATTTGCCAACATCGCAGGGTGATAATTAGCAAAATCTCTTCGGTTGCTTAAGTTCTCAATATGTGAAAAGTAGGACATGTCTGAAATAGGATTATTTGGCTGCAAGTCTATGTTTTCATGGCTGATGAAATCTATGTTAGCCTTAGATGTTGTCTACTACTCTCATGTTCCTTCTCCCCAGGAAACTGCTTGCCAGGCCTCATAAAGATTATGTCTGTTTCCTGTTCTGAATGCTGCTGACCGTGACTTTTGCAACTGACCTTATGAAAAGCGGCCAACTCCTATTGAGAAACAAGAGCTGCATTTCTGCTAGGTGTAGAATGCGCATGGGCAGCCGTGCTAAGCACAACTACCTCAGTGTGAACTGGCTGAGTCCTGTCTAGTAAACAAGAAGGCTAGGGTATCTTGGTTTTTACTCAGTTTGGGTGTTTTCAGTAGGATTGTTGATGATTTCTAATATCTTGTTGGCTTTAGAGAAGGCGATTTGAATTCTTCCATTATGCATCTTGTAGGCTCCATCATGCCTGATAACTTTCATGAAGAGGCAAGGTATTGAGAGAAAGAGCTTTCAGATATTTAGAAGGTTTTGAGAACATCAGCTCCCAACTTCTCTGCTCCAGACATCAAGGATTGGAAACAGGAAAACCTTTTCAGTAAGTTTTGTTGACACTGAAGTATAGTGTCTGTCATCTTCATTTACTGACCTGAAATGTATCACAATTGAAGGGCCTGAAGACATGGATATTGTTTGGAACTCTGTTTTATGCAGCACCACAGTACTTGTGTGCGCTGATGTGAAGGTGACCTTGTCATTCTGTGTACACAGATATAGGTTAAGGATGCCATGGTAGGCAACATGCATTTGGAGAGTTGAATTGGATTGGGTACCTGAATGTTCTGATCCTGCTCTCTGGTACAGTTTTTTGAACACTTTCTGAACATTTGTCACCGTTTCTGTTCATCTGTGACTTCTTAAACCTAGAAGGACATGTTATTGGGTTGATGGTGGGTGGTGGTAGTAATGAAGAATTGAGCTGTTGTTGTAGGTAACTGGCATAGAAAGTTATGGGTGGATAGGGAGACATTGTGGTGAGATCTGCTTTGTATGCTGAGCTCTTCAGCCCTCTTGCTTTTTCTTCTCCCTAGCATGAAGATAATATGGTAACCTTGACCCTTGTGCAGCTGTTTAGATTAAAGTGTTAGTCAATTGAAATACAAAAACCAATAAAGTCCTTATCCTCCCAAAGTCCTTATCCCTTATATCAATAATCATAGTTTAAGTGTTTGATAGGCACACTTAGTGACTGTATAGGGCTTATCAAATAGTTCTGCAAGATGATGCTAGAGACAGTATGTTCTGCAAAGGTGAAGTCCTATTGTGGGACATTATCAAGTCCTTGGAGCATAGCCAGAGTACCTGATACATGAGAGAGTCTTCAGTTGAGTAGTTGTTGCTGGAACAAGTGGTTAAGAAGATATACTTGGGTCAGTGAATGAAGGACTTTTGTTCCTACTGCGCCTAGATCAATACTGTCCATTCCTAGCTGCTGAAGAGAGATGAGGGATGATAATGGCCTTCCACGCTGAGCCCTTAGAAGTTAGTGTGTGCCATCTGCACCCTGCTGACTTTGTTCGATTACGGTCTTTCAGTGCTCTCGAACTCTTTCTGTAGGTGTCAAAGAAAACATTTTGCAGGCCATTTTTGTGTGGATGCACTATAGTTGCTAATAACCCTGGGGTGTTTCATGGGACGTACCTACCTGTTTGGTGGGTGTGCTGAGTGCTTCAAGGGCACAGTTCAAGGCAATCCTTGTACTTCTTCAGAGAGGGTGGTCCCATTGGCTTCCTGATAAAGTTCAGGCTAGCCAGGTTGAGAAGTTTACCCAAGATGAGCCAGATTCCTGCACATTGGCAGGTCCATTGGACTAAATTCTGTGATTCCAGACCCCCCTCGTTTGACTTAATCTCTTATTCTCACTGCTTTCAGACTATGCCAATATTCTGCGTGAATTTAAACACATCCAAGGTTCTGTGTCATTTAAGAATTGGGTTGATATTAGACTGCATAGAAAACAGGGACTAAGCAGATTTGCCCTTCTCCCAGGAAGCGGGAAGTCCAAGGGCAGGAGGCCGGGCTGGGCATTTCCTGCCTAACAGTATTATTGTATTTGTTTTGTCTTTTGCTACCTCTAGGTGGCGATTCTTGTATTCTTCCTTGAAATGAAGTCAACCCAGAGGCTCTGGAATCTTAAGTGGACCTGCTAAGGTTCAGGAACATGGCTTGTCTCAGGCAAACTGCCCAACCTGGCAGCCTGAGCTTTACCATGTGGAGGAGGGGCCCTAATCCAGCAGTTCTAGACAGGAAGGAGGGAGAAAGACGATAAATGGGATGGGGGGGCAAGAGCAAATGACATTCATCTGCCCTCTTTCAAGAAGCATTCCTTGTCTTATTTTCATTTTGTTTGAAAGACAAAGATGGAGAGATGGAGGGTGGGTGAGGTATGTATATATATATATAGAGAGAGAGAGAGAGAAAATGTCTTCCATCCACTGATTCATTCTCCAAATGCCTGCAATAGTCATGGCTGGGCCAGGCTGAAACCAAGAACCTGGAGCTCTGTGTCTCCCACTTGGCTTGGCAAGGACCCAGGTCCCTGAGCCAGCATCCTCAGCCTCCCGGGGTACACCCCACAGGAAGCTGAAATGACAGTGGCCAAACTGGGATGCCAGCCAGGACGTGGGTGTCCCCAGAGGTAACTTAAATAGCTTTGCCAAAATCCTGCCCTAACAATTTTATTAATGATTTCATCTGTACCCCGCCCTACGAGGGAGGCTCAGACTTGCAGCTTGTTAGCTGGGCACGCTGCCTTCCTATGAAAACTGGCATCTATTCAGAAGCACTAAGGGAAGAACGAGTCTTGGAGAGGCAATTTGCAGCCTGTCAAAACTCATGACATTGGTTGTAAACTTGTGTTGCACTGATTTGGAAGGCTTTATTTGTGTCAACCCATGATTAAAACATTTATTATTATTATTAAAGGTTTATTTATTGATTAGAAAGGCAGAGTTACGGAGGGAGGGAGAAACAGAGATACCTTCCATCTGCTGGTTCACTCCCCAAAAGAAGCCAAGAGCATGGAACTCCACCTGAGTCTCCCACGTGGTTGGCAGGGGCCCTGGTACTTGGACCATTTTCTATTGTTTTGCCAAACTTGTTTGCAGGAAACTGTATTGAAGTGGAGCAGCTGGGACTTGAACTAGGGCTCATAGGTTGCTGGTCCCGCAGGTGAGAATTTAAACCATTATGCCCCAATACCAGCAACTAAAACATTTTTTTTTCAGTGTGAGATACATTCACACACAGATAGTACTCCCCACCATTTTCTGATTTATTCTGCAAATACCCAAAACGACTGGGGTGAGGCGAGGCTAAAATCATGAGCCAACAACTCATTCCAGTTCTCCCATATGCATGACAGGGACTCAATTACTTAAACTATGACCACTACATCCCACTGGTCATAGGAAGTTGGAATCAATAGCTTTAACTGGGGTCCGGATAGGTAGCCTGGCAGCTAAGTCCCCGCCTCACAAGCCCTGGGATCCCACATGGGCATCAGTTCTAATCCCTGCTTTCCATCCAGCTCCCTGCTTGTGGCCTGCGAAAGCTGCCGAGGACGGCCCAAATCCTAGGGACCCTGCACCCGCGTGGGAGACCTAGAAGAAGCTTCAGGCTCCTGGCTTTGGATTGGCTTAGCACTGGACATTATGGCTACTTGGGGAGTGGATCAGTGGATAGAAGATCTTCCTCTCCGTCTCTCCTCCTCTCTGTATGTCTGACTTTCCAATAAAAATAAATAAATAAATAAATAAATAAATAAATAAATAAATAAGTATTTTTTTAAAGGGCTGAAACTGGTCATCAAACGTAGGCACTCCCTTGAAGGACATGAGTAGCTTAGTTGCCAGGACAGATTCCCACCTTTAAATAATTACATTTGCGCTTTGAATCTAGCATAACATCTGCTGATGAAACCATCCTATCTCCTCTGGTGCACTGCCCAGCAGTTGTGTTCATTTATGTTACGTTCTCTCTCCCTGCAGACATTTGAGCTTGCAGCCTGGCATCAGAGGATGCTGTTTATGTCTCTGAGGTCCCACACTTCTCCCTTTGCTTATAGACATTTAGCAGGTGTTTCTCTGTTCAGTTGCATGGCCCTCTGTCCTGCATGCCTTGGCACATTGGGTGTGTGTATATGGGCACTCTGTGGGCCTGAGCATACCCAGACAGTACAGGCAATCCTTTTTTTTTAAGATTTATGTTTATTGGGAAGGTAGATTTACAAAGAAAAGGAGAGACCATGAGAAAGGTCTTCCACCCATTGGCTCACTCCATAAATAGCTGCAACAGCCAGAGCCAAGCCAATCCAAAGCCAGGAGCTTCATTTGTGTCTCCCATGCAGGTGCATGGTCCCAAGGTTTTGGACCATCCTCCTCTGCTTTCTCAGTCCATAAGCAGGGAGCTGGATGGGAAATGGAGAAACCAGGGCACAGACCGGCACCCATATGGAATCCCGGCACTTGGAGATAGAAGATTAGCCAGTTGAGCCATCATGTTGAGCCTGACTCAGTTTCTCATTTAAGTACTGAGGCTAGTTCTGCAGCACCCACTGATTGAGTCTCTAAGGTCAGTATGGAGCTGCCATGAATAGTTACAGAATAGTTACAGAATTACCAATCCTTTTAAATCTACCCTTTGAAGCTACTTTTATTTATACGGTAGACTGTTTAATCACATGGAAATGCTGAGGCTCCAAACACTGGCAATTGAATTTCTGAGCTTGTTGACAGTTTCAGGATTGATGCAAATCACTGGCTCACTGATGCAAAGATTAGTTGTCTTGTTTGTACAAAATGTTAAGTTACTGGGCTAACCAAATCGTAGAGGGGGAAGGAGGGAGTGTATGTTTTTATTCACATTTCTTTATTTCTCTTGGCTTTAAAGTCCATTTTAGAGTTTAATGCCACTGATATAGTTGTATTCGGGGCACTCCTGACAGTACTTGGTTAAGATGACTCTTCCTCCCCAGGAAGGCTTCCATGTTTAGTGTTAGCAATGAAATGCATCCAACAAAAGAGATATTTTACAATGGTTTAATAAACCATAGTCTTATTCAGATAGAGATTGCCTTTGTTTCTTTGTCATTGAGCTGTCTTTTCTGGATACATATTAAAGCTTATTAATAGATCCAGGAAGCCATCATATGTTTCTCTCAAATTAGGTTCCTAGGGAGAGCAATGTGGGCAAATCAGGGAAATGAATGAATGTGGTACAGTGTGGTGTGCGGGTGGCAAAAAACAGGGTGATGTGTGTGTTAGGCACTAGATAAACAAACTTGTAAGAAATATTTATTTATCTGAAAGGCAGAGTTACACAAAAAGAGAATGAGAGACACAGAGAGATCTTCTGTCTGCTGGTTTACTCCTTAAATGGTTACAATGACTAGATCTGGGCTGAATTGAAGTTAGAAGCACTGAGTTTCTTCTGGGTTTCCCATGAGGGTGCAGGGGCCCAAGCACTTAGCCATCATTTACTGCCTCCCCATACATATTGGTAGGGATGTTGATCAGAAATGGCAAAATTTGGACCTCCACTAGTGCCCATATGGGATGCCAGCATTGCAGGCAGGGCTTAATACACTATTCCACAATGCTGGATCCTATAAGGAAACATTTGAGGGATGAAATTTGTGTTAAAATATTTAGCAGTATAGAGAATACATGAGTAAGATCTTGTCCTTGGTGGGAACTTGCTAATGAATGAACTCAGCATGCACCTGTAGAACTCTGGCAACTCCTAGGGTTGGGCTGGGCTGAAACTAGGAACTGAAAACTCTATCCAAGTTCCTGGCACAGTAGCCTACTGGCTAAAGTCCTTGCTTTGCATGCACCAGGATCCCATATGGGCATAGGTTCTAATCCCAGTGGCCCCATTTACCATCCAGCTTTCTGCTTCTGGCAAAAGCAGTTGAGGATGACCCAAAGCCTTGGGACCATGCACTCATATGGGAGACCTGGAAGAAGCTTTTGGCTCCTGGCTTTGGATTGGCTTAGCTCTGGCCATTGTGGCCACATGGAGAGTGAATCGGCAGACGGAAGATCTTCCTCTCTGTCTCTCCTCTCTGTATATCTGAGTTTCCAATAAAAATAAGTAATAAAATCTTTTTTAAAACAAAGAAAAGAAAAGGAAAGAAAAGAAGAGAAAAATACTTAAAAAAAAAAAAACTCTATTCAGGCCTCTCCCCTGGGGTGCAAGGATTCAGTTGCTTTAGCCTTCAGTTGCTGCCTCCCAAATTATGCAAGAACAGTGAGCTAGGGTCAGGAGTTCAGCTGGGAGTTGAACTGAGACAATTTGATCCAGGGTGTAGGTGCACAAAAAGAAAGAGAGAGATCTTCCATCCAATGGTTCACTCCCTAAGTAGCCACAATGACTAGAGCTGAGCCAATCTGAAATCAGGAGCCAGGAGCTTCTACCTGGTCTCCCATGCTGATGCAGGGTCCCAATGCTTTGGGCCATCCTCAACTGCTTTCTCAGGCCATAAGCAGGGAGCGGAATGGGAAGTTGAGGATCTGGGACATGAACCAGCACACATTTTGGATCCTGGCATGTACAAGGCAAAGTTTTAGCCACTGAGCCATCACGGCAGACCTGAATAGGTGCTCTTATAGGATGCCAGTGTCTGGTGTAGCAGCTAAATCCTCTGCATTTCATCGCTGGCTCTACCTTGTATGTAATTTAACATAATGGATTTTCTAAACTTAGGGTAAGGTTACACTCTATCACTATTATCCATCAAAACACAAAATTGAAATAAGGCAACAACCTAATATTCAAAGAGTGTGACTGGGCAAAAATAATTTAATAAAGTCAACAAAATCACTTTCGTATTAATATGTAAAGCGCTTGGCATTGGCCGTCTGCTTGATCGATTTACATGTATATTAGCTTTAGCCATTACTGAGAAATCTAGCTACTCATTTGGCGCCATAACACAGAGTATCTTACAGGTGCCAAATATAGTTCCAAATAGCAGGCACACAGCAGTGACCAAAGCAAAGGCCCAGCTTTCCAGTGGGAGATGTTTTTTTAAATAGAGAAAGCATAATTGAGGCTTTAAGAGGTTCAATGTCTGGTATAAATTCATGTGGCAAGTAAGCATGGGGGCACCCCTGTAAAATTCAAGGATAAAAAGCTCAACATTATTTTGACAGCTTGAGTTTTATACTAAGAGTTCATCCAGAGTTTATATCATATTCTATTACTTATCTTTGTTTTAATGGAAAACTCTCTCACTTGATGTAATGTCCCCCTCTGGTACCTTTATGCACCAAGATGATGTGTCTTGCTTATCTTGACACTTTAAGGATGTCTTTGCATTAGTATGGCCAACCTTCCTGGTTTCTGGGTGTTCCTGGCATGCAGGACTTTTAATGATAAAACCTCAACAGTACTCAGAAAACTGGCTCACAATTACTGATACAAGACTTTTGTTGTTACCATTGGTCAAGTCCCAGGCAAATTCTAAGTGCTCATTCTGTTTGAATGATGCAATTGGAAGAGGGCTGAACTTGAAATTTAGAGCACCAAACATACATACAGATTCAGAGACCTAACACATTCCCTGAATAAGCGCACTTCAAATTAACATCATGATTTTTTTCTTAATAAAGAAATGAGGAGGGTCCTGGGCTGCTTAAATCCCATGTGGTAAATCCAATAGGAAATAACTGACCTCAGAGTTCTGGGCCTACAAGGGCACTCAAATTCCCTGTGATCTCTTTAGCAGTTGGGATACGGCAGGACCTGGAATTTCTGCACCCAAACCATCCCAGGACAATACTGACCATGAAAGTTCTTACCTATTGGGAGAAGTAAGTTATTTCTTCAGTTGGTTGATTAAACCCTTGTTGGTGAGTCAAATAACTGTCTACTCAGTGAATTCTTTATGCTAAGGGATATGCAAAGATAATTGGTCTAGGGAAGACAGACAACAGGTTGGGTCCTACTTTTACATTATAGGGATTTAGTTTCATTTGTAGCTCAAGATACTTGTGCAAGAAAGTTATTAATAACTATCAACGTAGCTATTCGGAATGACCATGTAGTCATCATTTCAACATTGCTAATGGTTGAGACTCAGATTCAAGACTGTGCTTGTGTGTGCAAAAACCAGTGTTTTTTGGGTTTTTTTTTGTTTGTTTGTTTTGTCTTTTTGAGAGGCAAAGTGATCTCTCATGCACTGGTTTACTTCCTAAATGACTACAACAGCCAAGGCTGATTCAGAGCAAAGCCAGGAGTCAGGAACTCCGTCTTGATCTCCAGTATCAGTGGCTTAGGCCAAAGTAGTTTTGCCATCTTTTGATGCCTTCCAAGACACTTTATGAGGGAGCTTGGTCATAACAGCTGGGACTCAAACTTGCTCTCTGATATGGGATTCCAACATTGCAATGGGCTACTTAACTTGCTGCACAGAAACTCTGGACCTTCTCTCAAGCTTTTAACCACTGAACTATAGTACTGGCATTCCTTGCCATCCCTTTTATAGGTTTTCATCTAATAAATCTGTGGTCTGTTTGTTCTGTTCAATGACAAAGTCTTAGCTTAGGAGTAAACTACAAAAAAGGAAATGAGATATGATGTATGTTGGCTAACTACCAAGCGGATGGTTGTTTTTATTTGCAAATAATGTCTTACGTTGTCCATGGATTGCAATTAAAGATTCACTGTCGGCTCTTGGAAAGTGTTGTTTTATCATAAAAGTGTTGTTTTATGGGTCCATTGGCCAGGACAAAATGTACTGCAAATGCCAAAGTGGATTCCCCCAACCCCAATAGGATATCTATCTAAGCATTTCATTATGCCTGCCCAGAACCTACATGGGATAGGAAACATTCTAGGTCACTGTGCTTTCCTTTGCCCCCCTTTTTAATTTTCCTGTGTGTTTCCCATTTGATTTTCTCTTATTAGAAACTTCATTGAAGATAGCATGTAGCTCTCATGTTCACCATAGTTCCTTCTGGAAGTAGAGATTCATGATTTGACACAGTGAAGTTCTTTGGACTTACTTCTCCTTGCAATGAATTTGACAGTTGTCCTTCCTTTATTTCATTAATTCTTATCCTTTGATAATGTCTTTTGCACTTCTACAAGGAAAGGATATTTATTGCTTCAGAGCTCTTGGGGTCAACTGCATGAGCGTTTAAGCTTATCAGCAACTATTTGAGCTCTTGTTTTCTCCACAGTACAGCTAAACCTCGAGGTACTGAGATTGCCATGGGGGGGAAAATTTCAATGTTACTGGTGAGTTTTAAAGTTCCTTAGAATGATCTCATTTGTGTACAATTATGTTAAGATAATCGGCATCATGGTTGTCATAGTTAAGCAAGTTATGGGACTGCAGTGAGGATTGTTGGAAAAGGTAGTACTATTTGACAGCATCAATTCAGCTACTAGTTCAGTAAACTATTGCAGGTGTCTTGATGAGACTAAGCCTCCATGTCTCCAGTTGTAAATGGTGAAAAGCCAGTGCTCAGTGGATCACCTCATTAAGGCACATGTGACTTTTACAGAGCCACTTCTACACCCTGAGCAGAAGTGAGGAATGAATAAATAGTTGTGAATAACATGAGTGAGTGCTTCAAAGTACTTGTGACAGTAATTTCTACTTCTCCAAAAATGAATGAGTGAATTAATGAAATGAATGATGTGTAAGTTCACGAATGCTTTCTCTCTACCAGTTGTGAGTTTTGGGGGAATATGAGCATGTACATTTTACTATTTGCCATCCACACTGTTGAGTGCGGTATGTTCTTGAAGGGACTCAGAGTAGAGATGAGAGTATCTCTGTATGAATAAAAACTAAATGTGTTCAATTCTTAGAAATATGTGAATAATCAGTGCATGAAAGATGGCCTGTTTTCTAACAGGGATCACTGTGAAAGCAGGAATGCTGTCTCTATTTTAATTTTATGGCATATGAAAGCTTTGATTTTGATGAAAAAGAACCAGCAGGTGGTGCCAGCCAGTTTCTGATCCAGAGAGAAGAAATAACAAACCCAGCCAGGGAATTTCCATCCAGGATATCCTTAACAATTTGAGATTTTTTTTTCAGGCATTTAGCCATCTGCCTCAGATTTAATGTTATTAAGTACATGGAAATTCTTGAGCTTTAAATCCTCACGTAGAAGGCTGTGTCTCTGATTTGTGATTTGTCATGCTAAACTCATTTAGCCAGTAGAAATTTTGTACTTAAAAAGAAAAAAAAAGTGTCTCTGGTGATCAGCTGTTACTTTTTCCACAGTCATTTCATTTGTGGCAATGGTTAAATAAGTACCCATCCTCAGGGCAGGAAAAATTTGTTTCAGGAAATAATTGTCTTAAAATTGGTGTAAACAAATGTGGCTTGATTTTTAGTAAGACACTACTTTTCTACCATCTATAAGAACAATCCAGTGTTTCCTCTTTTTATTGGGAAGGGGGAGACTTGAGGATAGAAACTGCAGGTAATTATATTTGTTAGCCTAGCCATTTTTTTAAAAGTATGTGTTCGGTGTTTCCTCAGGGAGGTGATGGATATAATGGCTAAGACCTCAGGCTCCAGAAGCCGACTGTCTGGATTTGAATCATAGCTCCACCTTGCCTAGCAGCCGTGGGTAATTACCTTAACCTCTCAGACCTACAGTTTTTCCATCCATGGTAGGGATAATAAGAAAACATATTTCAGGGTTGTTATAGGGCTTAAAAAAACCCAAAACAGGAAACATTTGGATGTTGATTGTAAATGTTCACAGCCTGTTGGTGCTCACGACTGTTGGTTCTTTGAGGCATTTCCTACTTGGATTTACTCTCATGGTCCTGCCAGATCCAGATGCCCAAGATGACATGCACAGCCTTGTTGTGTCCTGTGTGGCATTACATCATTGAACTCTTAACAAGGAACAAGGTCTAGAGCTTGACTTTCAGTCTAGAAATGAGCATATGTTGGTTAGAGTAGTTAAGAAATTAAGGCTGCTCAAGACCCCAACTACCTCCATTTTTCGGCCATGTCCTAGATTTGCAGTATGGGAGCATGTTTTCCATTTGGCCCACTCATCAGCTGAGACCACGTTGCTTCATTCCATGTATCCCCCAGCAGACAGCTGGTTTTCTGGTGGTGGGTCACCAAAGTCTTCCTAAAATTTAGTGAGCATCTTGAAAATGATGTTTTCTGTAACCATTTTGGTGGGGCTGTCAGAAACTGCATTTCTTTGCTCTGTCTGTGTACACCATGCACAAAGTCAGTTTCCATGGCTGCTGAACTTGCCTAGTAAAATGCTGAGTATGGCAGTGCTACTGTCAACTTGTGCCTTTGATTCCAAAATTGCATAAAAAGAAAATTAAAGCATTTTTACACTGGCCTTCCTTCTTGTTTTTGTTTTAAGTAGTGGTATTTTGAGAGGGAGAGGAGAGAGAGAGAGAGAGAGAGAGAGAGAGAGAGAGAGAGTCTGTCTATGGTTGACCCCTCAGACAAACACTGAATCTGGTGCTGAGCTGGAACCAAAGTCAGATGCTGGAAACTCAGTCTGGGTCTTTCTCATGGGAAGCAGGAACCGAATGACTGAAGCGATGACCACTGCATCCCAGAGTCTGTTCTTGACAGGAAGCTGGAGTCAGAGCTGGAGCTTGGCACACCCGTGTCAGACATGAGTATCAACTCCTGGGCCAAAAGCTTGCTTAGGCATCATGTGTTTGGACTAGATAAAACTGACAGAGGATTTGGTAGATTTGATGGTTGAATTGTTGGCTAGGTCTTAAGGCCAGATAAATGTAGAATAGCGTTACAAATGATATTAGAAGCAAAACAACAAAGCCTACCTTTTATAAAAGACTGAAAGTTCCCAAACTCAGAATGTTGTGGCACTTTTTGCAGCTTGGACCCAGAAAATACTGAGATAGGTGTGATTCGAAAAGATGAATTAAAGAGCTTCAGAGCAGCCATCCCTTTTGTAACTTAAAATATCAGACTTTTCATCTTATCAGTACAAAGGCATGGTAAAACCATGACATCTGCAGTTTTGATGGAAGGGGTTAAAACACACTGAAATGTGGAATTTCTGTTAGAAACAGAAACTGCTTGATTTGAGCTCTGATGCATTGAGTGGTGGAAACAGTGGCCACGGATAGCATTTGTTGAGTAATTGCTCTTGAGATAGAGCTGTGTATATGGAACATGAATTATCATGTGTATTCTAGTGAAATTGGTATTTGTTACTAACAATATGTGATGGGTGAGGCTCAGAGAAGTTAGTCAATTTCAATTTCAGAGGTACTCCAGGCCCGTCATCTTAGTCATGATTCTATATGCTTCTAAGAATTTCAGTAGCAGAGTAAATATTTACATGCCCTCAGAGAGTTCCGATGTCTTTGTTGACTTAACTTCTTCAGTGTGAATGGACTTGTGCCTTCCTGGATTGCTAGTAGAACATTGGTAAATGGTCATGAATATCACGTTATTGAAAACTTCATTTAGATATGTTTACACCAGCTCAGATCAATATTGGAAAACACGTTGTAAATTAAGATGTAAGACTTGAAGGTATTAGGTATTTGCTATTTTAAAGTTTTACTTTCAAAACTTCTACTCTTTACCCCTTGGCCCCAGAGTGTATCTTTCAGAATGCTGGTTCAGCGAGGATCTTTTTTGTGGGTAAGTCCATGTGTAGAGGGTATATTCAGGTTATGCACAGTTCCTCTGCCTGGGTCAGAGCTTTAATATGTCAAGAAAACTATGGAGTCCTCCAAGAGGATGATATAGTTTTTAATGTTCCCCAAACATTTTTGGTCATGAAAAAACTTTTTTAGAGTTCCTCTGAGATTACTGTTAATAGTGAAATCAGTCTTGTCTGTAGAAGGCTCTAGCTTGGAAATAATGTTTGTTATCCAAGGCTGTACAGCATGTATTTTTTATTTCGTGGTGTCTTTGGTTAAGATTCTGAGCACTGCTTAATTTGGTTGCTGGATCTCAAGGTTCTGATAAAGTTTCAGTGAAGCTCTCTACAGGCCTGTGTTCTCATCTGAAGGCTTGGCTGGAATGGCTGGGGAATCTGCTTCCAAGGTGGCTTTCTCGATCTGCAGGCCTTGGTCCCTCACTCTCTGGTCCTGCCTTAGGTTGCTGCCTGGCTCCTCCTAAGGAGAAAAAGCTGGGAGCATGTGAGAGAGAACATCTAAGATAGAAGAACCATTTTTAAACCGCCTTTTCATAGAAGAGGCATCTCATTGCTCTGCACAGTTCTTGTGAATATGTAAGTCAGTAGCACACCCATGGCAAGAAGATTGTTGAAGGACATGAGTACCAGGAGATAGGGGTCATTGAGGACCCTATGGTGGTGACTGCTTCTCACTTCTTTGTGAAGAGGAACATCATTCTGTTTGCCTTTGTAGTGAAAAGCCTGAAGAGTTTTGCCAAAGGGTTATTTTCTCACATTTTGAGAAAGTACTTTTAGAGCTAAATAAACAATCAGTGGTCATGATGGCCTAGTTGCTGAATATCCTGTGGACTCCAAAGTTTGCTAGAAGGGAGGAAGAGAGGTTGCAAGGGAAAAGTGATTGAATGAATTCCAGAGAAATATTTTTCTATGGTCCAAATACTTCTTTTAGCAAGGGATACAGCACAGCCACTGTCATAAAGACCTCTCCACTTTGCGGTGTCAGTGGTCTGGGTCTGAGAAACCCTGTTCTGGACCCTTTAAAGAAGTCCAAGAAAAGAAGTGTGAAAGTTGAGTTTGTGTGGTCAGGAATGAGGTAACACCGCCAGAGAGATTACAAGAGAGAAGCGAGTACACAAATGTAGAAGAAGAAATGGATGGAAACCATTCCTCTGAGTCTGAAAGCGGAAAATATGTCTGCAGAAGAGAGAAAACGACAAGTCTGAGTTGCCTTATACTTCATGCTCAGATGTCATTTTCACAGCATGGAGAAGATGCTCTGGTTACCAAGCAGCAGGAGGTTGGCTGCATCTTGGGTAAGCAGCTGCGTTCAGTGGCTGTGTGTTTTGCACAGTGGTGGTCTGACTCTGGGTGTGTAGACCCTAGAGAATGTGGCTGGCAAAATTCTAGGATGTTTCCTACCTCTGGGAGGCCATTGAACCCCTCTCTGCTTTTTTGGTGTTAAAAACATGCTCTGTGGTCCTTAAGCAGTCATGGTGGCTGTGCCTGATGCTCACCTGGGAAGCTGCTCAGCCACCTGCTGTAGAAATGCCCAGCTCAGGAGTGGACAGGGCCCATGAGCATATGTTTGTGTTGGAAATTACATTTTGCCTCTGATAAATTCTGGTATGAGCTGAGTCCTATTGCCCAACCATGTCTGTTTGGAGCTGAGCAGTTTCTCATGAGAAGCAAGTCTTCTGGTTTTGAGTTTTAAGAATGCTGCATTTGAGGGATGGGGAGGTGTACATATATATGAGTGAATACATACATACATACATACATACATGTATATAGAGAGACAGAGGTAGAAATAGAGCTGTAAGGAAGAGATAAACAGACACATTTGCCGTTTAATTCCCCAAATGCCTGCAACTGCGGGGGCTGTGCCAGGTTAAAAATGCTAGGAGCTGGGAACTCCAATCAGGTCTTCTGCTTTGGTGGTCAGAACCCAATTGCTTGAATTTGAGTCAGGAGCCAGAGCTGGAAATAAAACCCAGGGATTTTGATATGGGATGTGGGCATCTTAATTACCAGGCTGAGTGCCTGCTACTGATTTTTTTCCTGATTGCAGAAAACCTTCTTTATTTGTTCTTTGTTCATGATAAGTAGCTTTTCTCTTTCTTTCTTCTTCTTCCCCTTAAAAATAGCTTCCAGAGCGTGTATGTTTAGGGCTCCTGTCAGCATAGGTCAGAGTCATATGAAGTGCCAATGACTGCATTAATATAAGGAGGTGGCATGTTTTTGTTATTGTATTGCCTCATACTAGTTCATGTAATAGTTTGAAAGGCATCAAGGCAGGGCAGCTGGTTGTATGGGTGGTGTTTGTGGCAACTGGCATGTATGAAAATTATGACTCAGTGGAAACAATATTTGCCCACTTTTCAGACAACCATCATCTTCCTTGCTTACTTCTTGATACCTCCCTGATCTTGTCTTTGTCCTTTCCCTTCTTTAACCTGTTGTCATTTTCCCTGCAAGCAGCCGATGATCCTCAAGCTCTCTGTGTTAGTGATTCCCTTCAGAAGCCAGAAGAGCTGAAGTAGTGTTGGACTCTGGCTAGAGGCTGGACTAAGTTCTTTGTTACCTTCCAGCTTCTCACTAAGTTGAGTTGGATATTCTGCTGACTGATCTTAATGCAAAAAAAAAAAAAAAAAAATGAATCCACATGTTCTAGTAAAAACAATCCTTTTTCTTTTTGTATGGTTGGGTGCTTTGAATTTGACTTCTTGTTCAGGGCCAGTTGTGCCTCCTGCCCATCCTGGATCTGGCCACTTGCTGTATGTGGTGTCAGGTTGGTGGGCGATGATGCCATAGCAGTGTGCACTTGGCAGCATGGGAATGACACCCCAGCCATCAACCCTGATGTGCAGATATTGGGTGCTTAGATGGAGAGGCAACGCTCAGCTTGCCTGCAGCCATGTGGATTTCATTTCTGCTCTCATCTATTATCCATGGATCTCATTTTATAATTAAAGCAGGAGTAAACAAGATGCTTAATGTAATCTGCAAGGGAGAAGCAGGGCAGCTGAACAGAAGGGCTGCATTCTGGTCTCAGGCACAGAGTGAAACAGTCTATACATTGTGCAGCGGATGCTGAAGTTGTAAATATAAGCTCTTAAATCTGCCGAATAATGCTCCATAAATACTTAATTTCAATAAGCATCCTCTCATTTACATTTAAATAGTTTAGATTTCTTAGATTTCACCATCAAATATAATGTTCAAGCAAATACTGTTTGGAAGTGAAATTAAATACACTAGACAGCATTATTAATTTCTTGTACATAGTAATTTATTTGCAAATGTTGACTTCTCTTGAATAAACTTTATCATACTTATGAGTTCTAGTTATGAAATCAGCAAGGACTGAAACCTGGGAAATGCAGGTACATGGATTGTGGAAATGCATTGGCTTTGGGTTTTGTGTTAGTCTTTTTTTCCAGCTGGTTGTTATAAAAATACTTGCTAGTTGGGCCCGGCGGCATGGCCTAGCGGCTAAAGTCCTCGCCTTGAACCCGCCGGGATCCCATATGGGTGCCAGTTCTAATCCGGGCAGCGCCACTTCCCATCCAGCTCCCTGCTTGTGGCCTGGGAAAGCAGTTGAGGATGGCCCAAGGCATTGGGACACTGCACCCGTGTGGGAGACCTGGAAGAGGTTCCAGGTTCCCGGCTTCGGATCGGCACAGCACCAGCCTGTTGCGGCTCACTTGGGGAGTGAATCATCCGACGGAAGATCTTCCTCTCTGTCTCTCCTCCTCTCTCTGTATATCTGACTTTGTAATAAAAATAAAAATCTAAAAAAAAATCTGTATATAAAAAAATACTTGCTAGTACATTTGTCATTGCTCTTAAGTGAACTTTTCACGCTTTCTGCTCTTTCTGCCAAATATGTGTAGATCAATAAATTTTTAAAATATCCTTATGAAATAACTATGGTCTATTGATGTGAATAGTTACATACTGCCTAGTATGTAATACATTTCTGGATTAAAATAAGTGCAAATATTATATTGAACACCAAAGAAGCATTCCAAAAATAAAAACAACATGAAATGGAATTCTTTTAAAAATGCTTAACTCAAAGAAAGGCAAGAAAAAAATAAAAACTAAAATAGTAGACTTATGATTCCAAATATCATTGGTTTCACTGAAAGCAGATCATCTGGATACACATATTTAAAGAAAGGCATTGGCAGAGTAAATTGAAAACATGCCCCAACTACTAGATATCTTCAAAAAACTGATCTTAAATGTGATATAGTTCAGTTCAAAGTCGAAGGATTGTAGAAGGTATATAATGTAAATATTAATCAAAGAAGAAAGCAGGGGTAGCTGTGTTAACTGTGTGATAAAGATATAACAGCATATAAAATTTACCAGAAGTCAAAAGGGACATTTTATCATGATCATTTCCATGAAGTTGACTTAACAATTCTAAATGCCTATGTTTGAAGTAACAGAAAAATCTGTAATAATGAAGAGAAGTAGAGTTAGAGTAGATAATCCCCTTCTCAACAATTTATATTAAAGTAGCTATTGGGAAAATCAGCAACACATAATCAACCAACTGAATCTAGTTAGCATTTGGTGGAAGAGGAAGGAGAAGAGACAATGAGAGAGAGAGAGAGAGAGAGAGAGAGAGAGAGACAGAGAGAGAGAGAGAGATCTTCCATGCCCTAATTACACCTTAAATGCTCAGATTGGGCCAGATTCAAGTCAGGATCCAAGAATTCCATCTGGGTTTTTCACATGGGAGACAGGGACCCAGGTATTTTAGCCATCATCTTTTTCCCTGGGTGTGCATTATAGGAAATTGAATTGAAAGCAGAGGCATGACTTGATCCAAGGAACTGATAGAGAAATTGGGCATCCTCAGTGGAGACTTATACCTGATGTGCTACAACATCCATTTCTACTCATGTTCTTTTTAGGCACCCACAGATCATATAGCAGATGAACACCCCTAAATTTGAATAGCTCAAATCTTACACAGTGTGTTCATTTTTACTTTTTATTTCTTTCCATTGGAAAGGCAGATCCAATTTAGGAAGAGAAGAAGAAACAGAGAGAGAAAAATCTTCCATCCATTGTTTGCTCCCCAAATGGCTGCAATAGCCAGAGCTGGGCAGCTGAAGCCAGAAGACAGAAGCTTCATTCCAAGTCTCCCATGTGGGTTCAGGGTCCCAAGGGTTTGGGCCATCCTTGATTGCTTTCCCAGGCCATAAGCAGGGAGCTGAATGGGAAGTGGAGCAGCCGGAACATGAATTGGCCCCTATATGGCATTTCGGTACTTGCAAAGTGAGGATTTAATCATTGAGGTGTTGCACTGGGCAAACGGAGTGTGCTTAATAAGACAAATATCCCAAAATTTAAAGAATTGAAATCTTACAGAGTGTTTTTTCCAACTGCAACACAAAGTAGAAATTAGTGGAGCTCCAACTAATTTGGTTTCTTGTATTGTTGTTTGAGTACATGAGGCTCATTCTCATTGTTACAGTTTTCATATTAAATATTCTTCCATTTGAATTATTCCTTTCTTGCTTATTCTGAGCATTAAGTTCAATACCAAGTCGGAAACATCTATAACCTCAGTATATAGCCTCCTCTGGCTCCTGTGTTCTTACTCTTATTCCCTTCTGAATTTCATATCACCCTGTCATTGACTTGTTAGCACTTCATTGATAGTCTAATTGGCCTTTTTGGGAGAGGGTGTTTAGTTTATCAACCAGTGCTACACACAAGAATGTCAGCTCCAGGAATTTTAGAATTACATGAGTCGACTTCAGCACAGTATCCCTTAGGTCTGTAAGGCCTAGGAATTGAGCAAAAATCTGTTTAGTGAATTATAGGTTTCAGTTACATGGCTAATTATGAGTATGAGTATTAATGTCTAAGCATGTTGTCTCTGCCACTAAAGAACCTTTTCAAAGTTAGTAAATAGGATGTTTATGGTCTACAAATGCAACAAAGCGATGTGCGCTTTTCTTTTCAGCTAACCTTTGGTTTCATATCATTGTTAACCCAAGTAAGGAAACCTTGATAGGAGCTTGGCTGTGCTAGTCAACTTTTCAACCAAATGCATGGAAAATGTCTAGTAGTTCACAGTCTATTGTGATAATGAAAAGTCTCTTTAATCCTGGAGTTTTCATTTTTCTTTGTTTTTTTTTAATATTTTATTTATTTATTTATTTATTTATTTTGTTTGTTTGTTTGTTTGAAAAGCAGGTAGAGAGGAGAGAAAGATCTTCCATCCACTGGTTTACTTGCAAGTGGCCACAACAGCAGAAGCTGACCCGATCCAAAACCAGGAGCCAGGAGCTTCTTCTGGGTCCCAAAAAGGTGCAGGGTCCCAAAGGCTTTGGGTCATCCTCTATTACTTTCTCATACCACAACCACTAAACTGAATGGGAAGTGGAGCAGCTAGGATTAGAACCTATGCCCATATGGGATCCCGGCAGATGCAAGACAAGGATTTAGCCACTAGGCTATCACACCCGAACCCTGATCCAGGAATTTTCAAATGAATATTCTCTACTTTATGTAATACAGTAAAGATTTGCATGTAGGGAAGTGTTGCCAGTGGAAGTAGATATTTGAGCATGTACATTCACACTTAGTGAAGTGTCATGCTTGATTCTTGCCTTTGCTGTGAGTTGAAGTTGAATCTGTAACAGTGGGTTATTCTGTGGTTATTTTGTGTTCCAGTATTTTTATTTTTATTTTTTTGCATCATTGTTATTTGTAGAGAGGTAACAGAAAAGTCTTCTCCTCCTCCTCCTCCTTCTCGTTCTTCTTCTTCTTTTAACTTTGCAAAGACCTCTTCACTTTACTTCTAAGGAAGAGCATGTTAATGGTCTGGCTGTAGAGTTGTAAGGCTTTTATTGAGGAGCAAAAAGTGTCTATTCCCTTGGAATAATCCCACATTAGGGGAAAATAGTGAGTGGTGTTCTGGCTCACTGATGTTGCATAGCACTCGTGAAAGTATCAACAGTATCCATATTGGAATGCTTCTCATCAAACTGGATGGAGACTACATATAGGTCGGGTGCTCTGCCTGACTGACAAATATTTCTGTAAATACCAAATATCTGAGACTGCACTGGGCTGTGGAGGGTTGGACAAAAAAAAGTCCAGTCTTTTGAGAGAGTTGGCCAGAAAAAAATGGCTGTAAATCACATAGTTGTTCTTTTGTTTTGTTTTGTTTTTGGAAGAGAAACTTGGGACTAAGTGCTTTTGTAGTGCAGAGAAAGGATCACCTTGTTTCACCCAGGAATCCTGAGTGATGGGGTAATGTTCACCTTGCAGAGCTGGTGGAGTCCTGGCTAAGTGTGCTTACAGAAACAGGCTGGGATGAGCATGTAGAATTCATAGAACTGCCAGCAGTTTGGTTATGAAGAGCTGATCATAAACATTATCAGTAACTCTTTATTATTATGAGTTTTAATGTATTCTGTTGTATTATGTGTGTTAAAAACACACTGCAGCTTATTTGCTATTGCATTAAATTATTTCATTTAGCTCCTTCCTTGGCATCATATGTAAAGCAGTTAGGTCAATTGTAAGTCACATGGACTACACAGACTAGATGTATCTGTAGGCTCTGATTCAGGAAATCTGCCTATTAAATGTGTTGGTTTGTGAATTTGAAATGTGATTTATGACTGTGCACTTTTCTGGCACCACTAAGCATTTTTCTGTTGATAGATAAGAGAGAGGTGTTCTCAAAAAGAGGAATGGTGAGGCAAGTGTTGTGTAATAGTGCATTATGCTGCTGCCTGCCATGGTAGCATCCCATGTGGACATTGCTAATGTGCCTGTGAGTAGCAGTGGAAGATAGCCCAAATCTTAGGCTCTATCACTCATGTGGGAGAATTGGAAGAAGCTCCTGGCTTCTGTCTGGTCCAATGCCAGCTGTTGTGTACATCTGCGGAATAAACCAGTGGATGGAAGTTTTCTCTGTTATATATTCTCTCCATGTAACTCTTACTTTAAAATAGATAATCTTAAAAAATGGGAAAAAAAATGAAAGCATTACAGACCAAAAGGTACATAGGAGTGATGACAGCAAAAATGTTACAGATTCTCCAAGAAATCGCAGCCTGAGATCTCCCCAGAAAATATTGGCATAACATTAAAAGCTGGGCCCCCATGGCTGCTATTCAGATTCCATAAATCCTGGAAAACACATAGTATGTTCGTTGCAATTCTGTGTTCCCAATTTAACCTTACATCTCACACAGAGGATGGCACGTTTCAAATTTTTCCTTTTTTCATCTTCAATTTTGCAATGCAGGTGAAATACCTGCCTTGTTTTTTCTTCTGTGGTTAGTATAATGTAAATTCACACATGTTAATTTTCTCCAGTTGGAGCTTTAAAAATTCTCCTTTGCTAAAAGTTTTTATATAGAATTTTTTGTTCTGTTTTGGCTCCATGTGTTTCCTGGTCAGATCATTTCATTCTTTGCTTTTTTTTAAAAAAAAAAAAAACAAAACTTGGTATTCTGTCTTGTGGTTGCATGCAACTGTCAAGGGCTGCAGGCCATTCTTCAAATCTACTTTATGGATTAAGTGTTCTGTTCTGTGTACTTTGGAAGAGGAATGACCTGGCCCAATAGTCTGCTTGGTTGTAATGTAATGCTTTGTAATCTCCATACAACCTAACTTTAGAAACACAGGGGAATTAAAACTCATTAGCTCTGGGTTTTAAGACCATGCTTGTTTTAGTTTACATTGACAGTAGTGCTACCTGGGTCATGTAGAAATTCCTCCCCCACCCCCCGGTTGTCCTTTTCCTCTTCCTCTTAATTAGAAAAGAAAACTCCCAGTAAAGGTTGAGCTGAGGATTGCTGGGAGTGTGACACTTGCTTGTTCAACACTTATGGGGCAGGGTTCAGAGCAGCAGGTTAACATCTAGCTTGGAGATAGAAAGTAGAAACATCAGCAGGAATCCAGGATTAGTCCTAAAGAGACTTTTAGTCCACAAAACCTGCATGAATTTAGAATTCTTGCAGAGTCAAGTGCAGAGGAGTCTCTTCATTTCTTACAAAGAGGAAAACCCCTTAAGCTTGGGGAATCCTAGTTACTTGCCTAATCGTGCATAGCTGATGATTGATAGAGTCAAAATGTTTGGCTGTCGGCTTGAAGAAACTATTTAATCTTTATTTAAAAGAAAAAAGAAAAAGAGAGGGTCTGGCATGATAGCCTAGTGGCTAAAGTCCTCGCCTTGCATGTACTGGAATCCCATATGGGCATTGGTTGGTGTCCTGGCTGCTGCATTTTCCATCCAGCTTCCTGCTTGTGGCCTGGGAAAGAGTATAGCATTGCCCAAAGCCTTGGAACCCTGCACCCATGTGGGAGACCCAGGGGAAGCTCTTAGTTTTGGATCGGCTCAGCTCCAGCTATTGCGGCCACTTGGGAAGTGAATCAGCATATGGAAGATCTTTCTCTCTGTCTCTTCTTTTCTCTGTACATATGACTTTCCAATATAAATAAATAAATCTTAAAGAAAAAGAAGAGAAAAGGAAAAGAAAAGAGAGAGACTTCCCATCCTCCGATCTAGTATATCACTTCCCAATTGCTTACATGAGCTGGGGCTGGGAAAAGCCTAAAGTCAGGAGTTAAGGACTCAATGCAGGTCCCTCATGTTGGTGGCAAAAACCCAACTACTTATCCCATCAGTGCTGCTTTCCTGAATCTGCGTTAGCAGCAGTATCACACTAGAGACATTATCAAACCCTGCATCTGATAAGGTGTACTTGCATCTTAACCACTAGGGTAGACACCTGCCCAAGATTCCATAGACCCTTTCTGAAATGACCCAGTGATACCACTTCCTCTGTGGGCCAGCAGACTTTTGTATCTTGGTATGTTCGAATATGATACTACAAATCGTTTCATTTGTATTACTAGGTGTCACAAGGGGAACTCCTGGAAAGCAATGGAAATACTCTGTTTCTTAATGTTTTGCTTTCCCAAACTATTGAGACTATGATGACCTAGATATTATGGACAGGTGTTCTAGTATTTAATCACAAGTATATGTGATTATTTTCTGTAGATTTCTCAGTAGAATATTATGAATTAGAAATAAGTTAGAGGTTTTTTAAAAAGATGTTTTTATTTGAAAATTAGAGTTATACACAGAGAGAGATTGGGGAAAGAAACAGAAATATTGGGAGATATTGAGAGAGAAAATCTATTTGCCTTCTTCTGCTTCACTTCTTGATGGCCACCATAGCCAGGATAAAGCCGGCAGCCAAGAGAGCTTTCCAGGTCTCTCACATGAGTTCAGGGGCCGAAGCATTTGGACCACCTTTTCCTGCTTTCCTAGTGCCTTATCAGGGAACTGGATTAGACGTGGGGTAGGGCCCGGTGCAGCAGCCTAGTGGCTAAAGTCCTTGCCTTGCACGTGCCAGGATCCCATAAGGGTGCCAGTTCTTATCCCGGCGGCCCCACTTCCCATCCAGCTCCCTGCTTGTGGCCTGGGAAAGCAGTCTAGGACAGCCTGAATCCTTGGGATCCTGCACCTGCATGGGAGACCCGGAAGAAGCTCCTGGCTCCTGGCTCCTGGCTGCTGGCTTCAGCTCAGCTCAGCTCCAGTCGCTACGGACACTTGGGGAATGAATCATCGGATGGAAGATCTTCCTCTTTGTCTCTCCTCCTCTTTGTATATCCAAGGGCAATGTAGCTCCCCATCTGCCCATAATAACTGGGCTAGACTTGGCCATGGCTGCTAGATGGAAACATGTCAGCAGCAAACCAGAACCAAAGCTAACCCCTCCAATGTGGGGTGCAGGTATCCCAACCAGCATCTTAACTACTAGGCCACATATTTGTTCCATGATATTCTCAATTTGTTGACTAATTTCTAGGTGATAATGCTGTGTCACACGGAATTTATGCATTGGAGAATTAGTAATCCCTGGCATATAGTAAAGTGATCAGTACATGGAGGTAGTTGTTTTTCCTCTTTTCCTCTTGCTGTTGTACCTCCCAGTTTGGCATTAAGTTTCTGAAGTCTGACAGATTTCTGTGACTCTAACTCCTGGATTTTGCTGTTTGGTTGTTGTATGAACCAAAGACTGGAATATGGGAAGGAAAACAAGAGAGCTGCTGGGATAATGGTGAAGATTTAGATATATACAATCAGCACCTGATTTTTTGGGACTGGCTGAAACCAATCTCTATCTTAAAAGAAGCCATTTATGTGGGCTGTTATCTTGGATTACAAAAATGAACTTCCCCAGGAGATGCTGAACCTAAGTGAGAAAAGGAGACATTTGAATGGGAGTAGGACGCTAAGGGAGGCAAAAGAAATGCCTGACGTTAAGTTAGGTTCTGCTAGGAGAGATTGAATGATGTTGCTAAGGGCACTGCTACAGAATGGATTAATTTCCTCTTATTCATTTTTAAAGAGTTTCTCACTTCTCTCACTAACGTTGTCATTGATAATATGCTTAAAATTTGTTGGAGAGAAGTCGTATTTGAAGTTGGTTATGATTTCTTTGTCTTTAAAATCTACAACAAGGACAAGCATTTAGCTTAGCCACTAAAATTACAAAGAGTAGCGTGATTGAGTTCAAGTTCATGCTCTACTCACAGTTTCAGCTACCAGCTACCAGCTGATGTATAACCAGGGAGTCAGCAGTGATGAGTCCAGTAGCAGAGTCCTTGTCATCCTCCTAGGCCACCTTAATAGGGTTCACAGTTCCTGGCTGTGGACCAGGCCATGCCCAACATTTGTGGCCTTTGGGGAATGAGCTAAAAGATGGGAGCTCTCTGTCTTTTTGTGTCTTACAAATAAATGAAGTTTAAGAAATAATAGGGGTCCGGCGCGGTGGCTTGGCAGCTAAAGTCCTCACCTTGAATGCCCGGGGATCCCATATGGGCGCTGATTCTGGTCCTGGCGGCTCCACTTCCCATCCAGCTCCCTGCTTGTGGCCTGGGAAAGCAGTCGAGGACAGCCTGAATCCTTGGAATCCTGCACCTGTGCGGGAGACCTGGAGAAGGTTCCGGGATCCTGGCTTCGGATCAGCACAGCACCGGCCGTTGCGATCACTTCGGGAGTGAATCATTGGACGAAAGATCTTCCCCTCTATCACTCCTCTTTTTTGTATATCTGACTCTGTAATAAAAATAAATAAATCTTTCAAAAAAAAAAGTAATACAAAGGGTTTCTGAACATTCTGAGGTAGTTAAGATATCCTAATTGCATAAGTCTGTTATTACAGTGCAGTGTGCTTGGTGCAGTTAGCAAGTGAAAAAAATAACCAAATTGGTCTGGTCTTGTGATTTGGGTGCAAAATGTCCCAGATATAGAATGATGAGATCCAGCAAATGAATCGATGAAGAGCTTATCAAGAAAAAGTGTCATCAGAGCAAGTAGCTTTATTGAATTTGTCCAGGAGCAGATAGGGGATTGTCCCAAATGGGGAATAGATGCAGACCTAACACCCAGGCATCTTAATATGGGATGGGGACAGCCCAAGCAACAGTTTAACCAGTAGATCAACTGTCTGCCTCGCTATGAACATTCTGAAAGATAGTCCTGTGTACACAGAACTTACTAAAATGGGATCCTGCATATGCACGTATGTATGCATAAATTTTAAATTCCCATATAATGTTACTAAAAAGTATGGTGCACATATTTTTTTCTCCTTAACAAAAAGTTGTGTGTTAACCTTTCTGAAACTCATTTTATAATTGGCTCATGATTTACTGAACAAGTCCATTCTGATGTTGAGGAGTTAGGTTTGGCAGTCACGGGTAGTGTAACAAGAGACTTCCAGGAAGAAAGGGCCCTGATTTGTAGCACTTAATGATTTCTGCAGTTAAACTACAGCCAGTTTAACTGGTTTAACCACACAGTTGCCATCACAGCTTGTTTCAGACCAGCAAAAGGAAATCTCAGAACTGGGAGTTGGGAAAAGGAGTCAGTGGGAGCCAACTTCAGCAAACCACTGCTTAAGATGAAGTTTGTAAATAATTGATTTTAGGGATAGTTCTTTAAGTGAAATATCATTTAAATGGTAGACAGATTTTAAAGATGATAAGAGTCACTCTCAGCGAGGAGGGAGAAAGATTGTGCCATTGGCCAGAATGTTTAATTGATGAGCACTGAGCTCTTTTCTTTTCTCTGCTTAAATTAGTTTTCCTGCTAGTAACCCCGGGCTTAGATTTTTTCACAGATAAACTTTTAACACGTCTCAAAGCAGCCTGCTCTCTAAGAGTGGTAAAGATGCTTTCTGTGCCTGCGCTTTTGAAGATAAATTACCTTCATCTCTTCTTTACTCCTTGGCTACCTTACCTTGAGCCGTGTGTGTGTGTGTGTGTGTGTGTGTGTGTGTGTGTGTGTGTGTGTGTAAGAGAGAGAGAGATGGAGAGAGAGGAGAGAGAGAGATGCTGGTTGGTAGCAGATGTGCACATCTGTCTCTCATGGAACATCTTTAAATATTTAGCATCCATTTAATTTTACACTGTTTCTGAATATTCTCATGCATGCTTTAGGATTTGAGCCCTAAAGAAAGAAATTGGTGTTTTTCAGTCGAGATATTTCCTATAATTTCACTAGATCTAACATTATTGATTGGCAAAAGAAAAACCATGGCTTTTAGTAGCATTGCCTTCCTGGCTAAACACTGCAAGCTCTGAATGCTGTATTTGGGGTGAACGTTGTTTAGGCGGCGAACATCAGAAGGAAATAGAGGCCTGTTGTGTCTTTTGGTTGTTCATGAGTTCATTGTTGATAGGAAGAGGTTGGGTCAGACTAAGGGACAGAGGACAGATATATTTTTGAAGATAATGAAACAAGAATCTTTCTGCAACCTGTTGAGCTCATGCAAGCAGCTTTCTTAATGGTCTCTGACATTATTGGTGCATGTCACCATAGTTATCGTTTGGGGATTAACTGAGGAACTCAGGATTCTGTACCTCTTATTTTCTGCCTGCCCATCCTCGCAGAGCAAATGTGCAAGGAAAATGTGGTGCTTGATGACTTGTGAAATGCTCTTGTCCACCTAGGCACTGGAAAGGAGGCTGGATGTGGTGGGCACACAAGTACTGCTATTTGCACATCTGCAGCTCCAGGAGTTAGTACCATCTCTCCTCCAGGATACCAGAGGGACTTCGGACAAAGCAGGGCAGAGACTTGTCAAGTTCCAGATTTGCAGAGGCAGTGGATAGGCATCAGTGGGTTGGTCAAAGAACTCTTAATCCCCTTTTAATTAGAAGTTAATTTTTAAAAAGTTAGTGCAGCAATAGTCAGTTTATTCGTTGTTTTGTGTTGGGCATTGTGTTCAAGACCTTTATGTTTGGTTCTAACAACGACTCTGGGAAACAAATTTTTAAATGTTCTTCCTTTTACCAGTGAGGACACAGAGATGAATAGAGTTCAAATAATTCATCCAGTGTCCCACCATCTGGAAAACGGCAAAACCGTGATTCATGCCCAGTCTTTTAAATCTTAGGGTCCATTGTGCACAGCCACCTCCCTGATGTTGAAATTGGATGTGACATATGCCAGGCCTGTGCCCATTGCTCAAAATGCATCTTCAGTGCCCAGACAACTGACTCAGGCACATCATACAGGCTCAGTCTATATCCACTGTTTAAGAAAATTGATTGCTTTGAATAGGGCTTTGTTTATGTTTATGCATATTCTTCAAAAAGGAGATTATTTTCTATGTTGTGAGTACTGCAGAATTATACTCAGGATTTTGTGATCCTAGGGAGGCCTAACCCTAGAGGCAAATGATCTTTAAGGTGAAGGACCCTTTTCATGTATATGCTCTGAAGGTGTGTATGCTCTGAATCAAAGTGGATGTAGTACTTCCAAGTTTAAACAGAAGAGGTCACTGCCCTGCCTGTCCATTATGCCCTTGACTTGGAGGGTGACACTGCTGTTGTGAACAGAGGGCATGTAGTTTCCACAAAACCGCTTGTAAACTGTGAGAGAATTCTGGATCAGTCTCAGATGGTAATGAGCAAGCTTTTGCAGCAGAACCACCAGGGCTCCTCTCTGAGGATCGCCCAGAAAATGGTAATTTTATGCAGTGTGAGTTGAAAGGCAGAAAAATAATTTGCTGCAGTACATAACATGCCCTTCCAGGGTTATTTACTTTCCAGAGTTTTACTTTTTCATTGAAATGCTTCTGCAATTGGAAGAATCTTTCTTTTAGGGTGTTTGTTGTCATATATACTAAAAAGAATGTTAAAGGTCAATCAGCTGACTAATAATAGACTAGAAGGTGCCCATGGGAGAGTTCTTGAAATAAATATCTGACTTATATGCACTAGGATTGGCATCTGCTGCCTTCCCTGGAGCATTAGCAGGAAGTGGGATCAGAAACAGGGTAGCAGAGACTCAAACCTGCAGTCTAATAGAGGTTGCAGGCATATCAAGTCACAGCTTGCTGTGCTACAATGCTGGCTTTTCTGGCAGCCTTGGGTGGCTCCCATCTGGGCTGGCAACTCTCACCCCCTTCTCTGTGTTCCAGTTTCAGCCCTTAATCAGCTGTGAGTCGGTGAGAACAGGAAACATGTTTATGATCCAATCTCCAGCACCTGGTATGGTGTTTGGCAAACAAAGTCTTCATGAGTAGTTGCTGAATTAAATTGAAATAGATGTGTAAACCAACTACGGAGTAGTGCCGTGCATCTATGGGAATAGGTAAGACAGCACATGGAGAATTAATTAACCAGTTTTTTCTCTACTGAGACAGTGTTTTAATAATATAGAATGTTGTGTTTTTTTTTAATAGAAAAAGTGGCTGTGAGTTTAAAATATATGTATTTTAAAAGATAATCTCAGCTGGAGACAGACAGCAAGACTCATTTGTTATTTCATTACAATGGATGTGTATGTCTTTTGGCTTTCATTATCTAACTTGGAAGAGCAATTAGGAGGTACCATGCTTGCTTATGTTACAATGTACCATGTAAAGCCATTTTTATAGTCAGAATTTCTTCTTAGGTTTGCTTTTTTTTTTCATAAAACCATTGTGTCCTGTTCTGTCCCGTTTGCTACAGTCATTAGTTTAAAAATGTAGGTAAATTCTTTCTTAACATCACTGTCGTAAGAATGATATTTATTGAGATCCAAGCAATGACTATTATTTAGAAGAAACCGAGTGAAAGAGGAATGGTCCAAAAGTGTTGTAGCGTTAAAGCAACTGCTGATTTTAACATGTGCAGTCTCTTTTCACTGTCATTAATCATTTTGCCTCTCTTCTCTAATACCACTGATCTGGCTTTACTCTGGAAAACAGACAAAAATATATTATTAAGTTAACAGAAAGTTTACCTGGCAGTTTTCAAAATTTTGATCTCCAGACAATTTAACTTGCCAGCCTAAGCTGTTATTTTCTTTTAGATTGGTTCCTTGCCCAGCTTTTAGCAGTACAACTATTCCCCCTTAACCATGAAGTGCATATTATGAGCCCTCCTCCCCACAGATACCCATATATACTGTATGTGTACCCTATATACTATATTTTCCTCTATGTATTTAAGTATGATAAAGTTGAATTTATAAATTAGACATGATAGCAAATTATCAAGAGTTATCCTAAAATGGAGCAGTTATCAATATATACTGGAATGAAATTTGTAAAGATTGTTTCTCCCTCAAAATATTTCATGTAATATACTCACCTTTCTTCTTGTGATGATGTGGGATGACATGATGCTTGTGTGATGAGATTGAGAGATGAGACAGTGGATTAGGCAATATGACGTAGGTTGGGCTCCTCCATCAGGGTTACTTGAACATTAGGTAACTGTAATGCAGACCACCATCAAGTGACTAATGGACCAATGTGTACAACATGGACATGCTGGAAAAAGGATGGCTCACTTCCCAGGCAGAATGAGATGGGATGATGTGAGTTCATCAAGCTACCTAGAATGTGTATCATTTCAAATCCAAGAATTTTTTTATTTTAGCAATTTTCCATTTCATGTTCTGAGACTTCTTGGTCATGGGTAATGGAAACAACAGAAAGCAAAGCTTTGGATAAGCTGGACTAGAAGACTATCTGTAACAAAATAAATGACGAGCTCTAAATGATGATTGCATCTCACAAGCCCATTCAGAATTCATTCCTTTTAAACGATTGCAGTCTTCACATATACACTTACCTAAGTAAAATGCTGCAAGACATTTTTAAATAAAAAGAAATTGATATAAAATAAGTGAACACCTGATTGCAAAGTTCAAGCATTTTTAAAGCTATATAACATTATGGTAAGTTTTAGGGGAACGAGAATACAGGATCCCATATGGGTGCTGGCTTGTGTCTGGCTGCTCCTCTTATCATCCAGCTCCCCGCCTGTGGCCTGGCAAAGTAGTAGAGGACGGCCCAAAGCCTTGGGACCCTGCACCTGTGTGCGAGACCTGGAAGAAGCTCCTGCCTCCTGGCTTTGGATCAGCTCAACAACAGCCATTGTGGCCACTTAGGGAGTGAAGCAGCATATAGAAGATCTTTTTCTCTCTCTCCTTCTCTGAGTAAATCTGCCTTTCCAATAAAAAAATAAACAGATCTTTAAAAAAGAAAAAATGTGTATTACAAATATAGTACCTGCCGTGACACCTGTGAAGATGGATATAAAGTCTATAAAACAGGAAAGGACTAACACATAACCCCTTAATCAAATGTTTTATGACATGATTTTATTAAGATATTTTATATAGCTATAGTAATATAAAAATGTAATATTTAAAAATTATTTTTACAATATGAGATTTTGTTACAAGAGACTATATGATTTGCTTTCAGGTTTTAAGCTCTCCATGTTAGGGAACTTTTAAACATTTTCTTTTGTATATCCAATGGTATGTCAAAGTGCAAAGTTAGGTACCCCTATGAAATGAATGGGGAGACACTTTGGGAGCAGAAACATTTTTGTAGAATCTGCTCTATGTATCGTAAGTTTCTTACTCTGCCTTTTTGTAACACACTTTCTTTAACACCTTGAAATCACTGGATTGCAACGAATTAAACCTCCTTAGCCTGTGTTTTCTCTTGAGATATGAGGCAGACTGGTAGTAGCGCTGTTCTTTAAAGCAATCAACAGCTAGCTGTTGGCTCCTGGTTTGCGTTAAGTCATACCAGGTCATTCTCTGGCCTTGGGGCCTAGGGGTGTCAAACTTGTTGAGGAAAGAAATCCTAGTCCAGTTCCTTCCGCCGTTCAAGGTTAAAAGGAGCAGAAGGACAAACACAAATGCTGCTGAGGTCCTAGCTCCCGGCTCCCTGTTATAGAGATGAGGTTCTCATAGCAACCGCTGGCTGGGAACTGTACCAGGTAAAACTCAGAAGTACATCTACGGAGGTATGCACTGTGTTTCCCAAGTGGATGATCTTACAGCTTTCCCAAATCTAAACTAAAATGCAGTTAAATTTTATGAGCTTCATCCATCCTTTTCCTCTCTGTAGACATTAGAATTTTTATTTCAAAAGGTGTATTTTCCTAAGCCACCTATTAAAATGCCAAGACTCTTAGCAACTGTTATATCAATGGACCATTTTATATCTGTGTTTTTGAATGATCAAATCAAATTACTATAAAAATGAAGCCTGAATTACCATAATTTCTCAGAGACGTAAAAACACAGCATCCATATATATATATATATAATTTTTCATATATATATGTATACACATATTTTTTCCATAAAAGGCTTCTGTAGCATTCTGTGAGGCTCCCAGCATTCTTCAAATGATTCTGGTGTGGTGTTGGAAAGGCAGCCTGTTGGGATTGCTAGTGAGACTGTGCAGTTGTTTAAAAAACAATGTGCTTGCTTAGGTGATAAACCAAATCAAACAAAAACACATGAGCTGCATAGCTCAAACAACAGAGTCCCTTGAGCAAGAGAGGAAATGGGAGAGACAGAGAGACTTGGTAAAAGAGTTGGAATTTCCATCTGCTGATTCACTCCTCACATATCTGCAGTTACCAGGGCTTGGGCCAGGAACTCAATACAGTTCTTCCACGCTGGTGGCAGTTATATTCTTAGCCTACTTCCTCCCAACATGCAAGTTAACGTAGCAGGTTCCTGGGGAGGAGATGAGACTTGAAGAAATGGGGGGACAGTGATCTCTTTTGGCAACTGACAAAGTTTATTTCCAGAGTATCAGTTTTTATACATTTCGTGAAACAATAGTTCAAACATAACTCAGAATTAGGTCATGTCTAAAAACAGAGAGTACAAAGAAGCTAACAAGACAACTTAGTCAGAGATTTACTGAAACAGAGAATAGATAGAGTACGGTCCATCCTTGATTGACTAGACAGAGCACAGATGTCCACCTATCTTCAAGGAGAGCATGAAAGCACATCCAAGGACTCACTGGGGGCAAGAGCACATCGTGAGTGAGAGGCCTTCTGCCTTCTCTTTCCTGGAGCCTCTTCTCAACAGGGTCCCACAGGCCTCTGCTGTCCCAGCTACCCTACAGGCTGTGTTCCGACACCAGAGTCTGCATTAGGAGGGACTGGAGTTGCAAGCTGCAGACCTCTTTTGAACCCAGGCACTTTGATGTCAGACACAGAGTTCTAAGACTGGCACTTTAACCATAAAGTCTTCATCATTCTGGATACTTGTGTCCCCTAAAAACTCAACGTTTCTCCAATGATTTCTGTAGGATGTCTGGGTGGAAACAGTTAGTGTAAAAATAGACATGTTGCCAAAATTTCCTGCAAAAAAATGTTAAAACAAGCCCCCAGACCCAATCATTACCTCTGTGATCTTGCTCTTTTTCTGTAGTCTTGCCATCATGATGTAGTATGTTTTTTTCTTCCTGCTTTGCTAACGGTTTAATAGACCCCAACTTGGAATCTCATGGTGCTTGTTTAATATTTGTTAGTGATTATTTTTTATCAGTCACACACTATTTCTCTTTTTTCCCCCCACCCTCTTTTTGCTGCCAATTACTTTCTATCTTCTGCTTAAGGGTGTTTCTAACATGCTCTGCTTGAGGATGGTTCTTCCATGCTGTGGCTTTTTGTGGAACATTTACGTGGGTGGCAAGCAGAGGAAGGAGCCTCAGCTCTCTTACAGGTCTCACCCAGCTCCTCCACTTCCCCGACCGTCAAAAAACCAGAGAGAATGAGAATCTGTGAGGACGTTGTCATTGCTGAACTACGGAGGAATAGTGTGGAAAGCCATGCCAGGAAGCATGCTGAAGCCGTGCTGAGCTCCCATTCCTGATCCAGAAGGATGCACGCGCTTGTGTTTCCTTGACACTGTGGTGGTGTGCTTTTGGTTGCTTTACAATAAATAAGTCAATTTAAATGGGTATGGACATGTACAAAGCTCTATAAATGTAAACTGTGTAAATTGTTTTTCAGAAAAGTGTGCACCGAATCTGACTATTTTGTCCTTGATTATATGTCGTCTGCTGTTTCTTTGGAATACAGAATACCAGGTGCTATTGCTAATTTACAATGAGTCTAGTTTTTTTCAATCCTTGCTCAGAGAGGTGGTTCTTTAGGATGTCTGGTCATGGCAGCCTGTGCACAGTCTTACATTATCACTTCTGGGGAGCACTGAGATATGAGTAAATAAATGATGATGATAATAATGATCATGAATAATTTTAGAACAATGCTTTGAGTTAACTTTTATCCTGCACCAATACTGAGCTGGGGATGTGATAAGAATGGCTTCCTGGCATGAAGTTATTCGTTCTCCCCGCATTTAAAAATGTTATTTATTATGTGTCTGTTGAGTAAGAAAAGATGTTTCCTGAAAACAGTTTAGCTTGACTTTGAGTTACAGAGGCATACAGATCAATTTCAGACTAGATTAATTCAGAGATTCCAAGATTACCTCCTCTCCTACAGAGCCTCTGTGTGAGTCTGCACAAAAAAGAATTGTTTTGTATTTGTAACTGTGTTGGTGAGGATGTCAGTACACAAGCCTGTATATAAATATATAGGCTTTCCTCTTCTCAGGAAATTATAATATGTGTAATAGATTACAATCAGTGTGTTAGCTGGCGATAGGTAGCATAAAATGGAAAGAAGAAAGTGGAGCTGTAAGAGCTGTGTGACTCAGGACTAGCTATGAGCTGGTGCCTGGAAATTGCCTGGAACACAGACTTGGAAGACCACCAGAACTTTATCTCTCTGTCTTGGCTCAGTTGGCACAGTTGTTTTTTTTTTTTTTTTAAGTTACATTCCTCTTTCCGTACAGCCCAGTGGAAGAAAACAGAAAACATCCTTCACTCCTTCTCAAGTTTTTGCCACCCACGGTGACTGACTAGTTGTTTCCCAGTCACATTTCCTGGAGAGACTCAGCTGTGACAAATTTGGGTCAAGTGACAGCTCTTGGCCAATGAGTGGAGTTTGGATGCCCCAGTTCAAATATGGAAGCCTGATACTCCCTGCAGAGGTCTGGCAGGAAGTAAGCTGGCTTCTGGACCTGGCAGACAATGCAAAGGAACTGAAAGAAAATAAGGAGAAAGCAACTCCAGTTTAAGAAAGCAGTCTCCTAGCATTTATTAGGACAATTAGCAATGTCATCTCCCTTGTTTTTTAATGCCAGTTGGAATCACATGATGACTGAGAAAAAAATGTCACCACAGCAGTGGATGCTCTTGAGAGGTTCAAGGGCGAGGGTGCAAGATTGTTTTGTGATACCACCTGGAGAGCAAGAATAATGTTTGTTTTGCAATTGTTTGTTTTTCTGTTTACACACTTTAGCATTGTAGAACATCTTCTGCATTAAGTTAAAATTTGATAATGGAGCAGATGTTTGGTGTAGTGGTTCAGAGACTGCCTGTGATGTCTGTATTCTGTATCAGCATGCTTGGATTTGAATCCCAGCTCTGTCCACAATTCCAGCTTCCTGTTAATGGTGATGACTGAAGTAATTGGATCCCTCCCACTAGTGTAGGAAAACTGGGTCTTTTTGGGAAATAGTACTGTACTGTGGATTGGTGTTACAGACACACTAACTGGCCTTTTAGATGGTAGGTAGGAATTGATTGAAAGAGAGAAGCCATCTTGTGCCAGATCTCACAGGTGGTCAGTCGTTGGCATGGTTTTAAAGTGACTTGGGATGCAAGGTAACTTGGGATCCAAAGATCCTCTTCGAATCCTAAAAGGACCCTGCTATCTGAAACCCTAACCTTAGCTTGCCTTTCTTCAGGTACAGAAAGGATGGTATTGGTAACATGTTTCATGTTTTAGTGAAGGAATTAATGCATCAACTTATATTTTTGTAACTGAAATCTTAATATTACGCAGAGAAAAAAGATTCTGTCATGAGAGAATGATAGAGAAAGATATATGTGTGCAAAATGGGAGAGAGTATATATGTTCATGAGTATTGGGAGAAAAGTTGAGGGTACATTCACACAGGAGTGTGCTGTAGGGTCAAGAGAGCAAAGCAGCTCAATGAAATTTAAAGTCTGACCAGGAACTCTTCTACTAAAACCGGGGGCTGGCATTGTGATTTAATTAAGCTGCTACTTGGAATCCTGTATCCCATGTCTGAGTGCCTGGGATTCATTGTCTCTTCCATCTGCCTTTCTGTTAATGCCTGGGAGACTACAAATGATAGTTCAAGAGCTTGAACCCCTAATGATGCAGATGGGAGATTCAGATGCAGTTCCTCACTCCTGGCTTTGACCTAGACCAGTCCTGGATGTTGAGGGCATTTGGAGAATGAACCAGCCAATGAAATATTTCTGTTTCTTTCTCTAGCTCTACCTTTCAAGTAGGTCGAAATAAATGAATAGAAAATTTTTTAAAATACTCTTTGATTTTAAAAGATATTTAATGAATTTATTTTTAATTTGAATTTTATGATACAATTCCGTAGTCTGAGATTACCGCCCCCCCCAAATTCCCACCCCTCCCAACTGATTTTCTCCATGTTGTTACAATAGTATAGTCCTTCACAAGGAGGCATAACTTCATAAGTCTGTTACTTAAAATATTATTAATATAGTATTAAGAATACTCTTTGGAAAAAATATATAATGGTATGGCATTAGCCTAATTATATGTCCATGACAAGGTGGAGCTGAATTTCCTGAGTGTTAATCTTACCTACACAGCATCAATTCCCCCCTTTTTTGGTAAGGAACTGTATTTGTCCTCTAAATGTCCTCTCCCTTAGAGTCCAGCTTCTCTCTGGCTTTAGGAGTGCAATGTTTGAGTGGCTCAGCCGAGAACAGTGTGCCATGGTCACTGAGATTTGGATTTTCCATCATGGCTAAAAAGCTTTCAATTGCTTTGAATTTATGTTGTGAGATGGGACAGGAAACTCAGTGTAAAGAGTTTCTGAAAGATCCATCATCTAAATTGTTCGTTGTGCCTCATTGCTGTTCTTCTCTATTTGTCTGACTTGCCCAAGCTGTCTGCTTTCCATAGTGTGTGGGAAACCGAAAATGGATCACATTTGTGCACAGAATTTCTGTGATTCTGATAAAGGTTTCCGTAGAACTTGCTCTCACCTACTTACTCAACTTCCTCTTTGTAATGGTGACAAGTGTTATAGATCCCAATGGTTTTAAACTATTTTGTTCTTTGGTGCTGCTGAAGTGCCTGGAAACAGGCTTGGGGTCCCAGTGTGGTCAATTATCCCAGCTATTAGAGCATATCATCACTGTCTAAATGGGAATGCCTTTGAAACCTCCAACAATATTTTACACTGTTTTGGTTTGGATGCATGTGTGTGTGTGTGTGTGTGTATCTAGCATAGTATTTCAATGTAAATGCATTTTTTAATAATATACCAGAGGATCCTCTGCACCGTAACTGTAGGCTCAGTTCTTCTAATATTCCCAGTATCCTAATATTTCTCTTAGATTAAATTACTGTAGTTTAGGCTATTCTCAGTTATTCTCACCCTGGGCATTGCTCTCCTTTTCCCAGCACAAATCTTCCTTTCTTTTTCTTCCCATCTGGGCTATCTGTGAGACACTTCATTGTTGGACCTCGTGTGTCGCAGCTGAACTTGAGCTGTGAACTTACTTAATGTTAGTGTAAAGGGAGAATGCACTTTAAACTCTGATTCTACTTAAGATGTGAAAAACTGAGACCCATATAGATTCTGAATGGGTCTAGAGTATGCCACCTTGAGTGACAGGAAAGTGCTACAGTCCTCAATTAGTGAGGTGGTTTGAGCATGAGGCCAGACATCTGCTTGTCCTATCAGTGTCTAACCATGCTTTGGAGCCGAAGGGTGAAGTGCCAATGTCAGTTACCCATGGTGACTGCTTACATGGTTACTGTTCATTTTTCATGTCTTAGACACGGGAGTGCTGATACCAGTGTTGGGAACTAACCAGGATGGATGCCAAGGAGCCATGTGAGAGTTCGCTGTCAATGGTGGCCTGCTTGAGTCACCACTACCCATCATCTGTTGTGTCCTTTCATGGCCATGTTTTTCCTCATTTAGAGATCCTACCTGCACTGAACACACTTTTATCCCCTTACGCCACAGCAGTCTGTTGTAGCTTAGTTGCAGCTGTGATAGTGTTAAAAGATGGGACTGTTCTTGGGGGATGGTGTCATGAGTGTGGAGCCCTCATGAATGAATTGGGGCTCTAATGAAGGAGATTGAAGGGATGCCTTAGTTTGCTTTTTCCCTGACTTCCACATGAGAACTCAGAAAGAAGATACCATCATGGAAGCAGACATCAAATGCTTGGCATCTTGATCTTAGACTTCCAGCCTCTGGGACTTTATTATTTGTAAGTTATCCTGTCTCCAGTAGTACAACAACAGGAACAGAAGGAAGCATTCTTTGACCATGTGACCCTGACTAGGATAACTCACTTGGCTGAACCTCAATATCTTTGATCTGTCAGCTATGGAAAACTTTTAAAGTGTATCTATTTATTTATTCTCTTTTTTTAATTATATTTTTGTTGACAATATTTACATAGTTAATTACGGTAAAAAAAAAAAAAGGTTCAGGGGGTATAGGGAAGTGGGTAATAGTATTATGTCCATATTGTTTCCATCATGTATCTGAGGTAAAGGGGGGTATTGACGGAGAAGCCCCACCCAGTTTCCCTCCCACCCCAAGTCCCGGATGTGGGGTATGCTCTGAGATCCTTGTTCAAATGGTTTTAATAGTTCTCCAGTTATGAATCGCTGCCAGTTTCACTCAGTGAGGTAGTCCACTGATTGACACAGTCCATCATAGAGTCTTCATTTGCCCAGTATTTATTCTAAAGCCAGAAGAAGAGAGAGAAAATGGACTTGAACACATTTATTTGCTGGTTTACTTCCCGAATGATCTCAATATCTTGCAAGAGGGAGCTTCACCCGCTGCACCACAGCACCGGCTCCTCAAATATATTTTAACTGCACTATACTGTGCTCATGATCTTTAGTTAACAAAAGTTAAGCTCTCTTAGGGAATTTCTTGAATAGTTTTGTTTTTGCTTTATTAACTAGTAGCTATTAATTACTTTCATATTAGGTTCTACTAAAAATGAAAATATGTCTGCATATTTCTAAAAATGCAGAGTCTTGGGGTGGAGGACAGGATGTGATAGGTCAGGAGTCACTGGAAAAAGAGATGGATGAGGGAGACGGGTGCTAGCCCTTTGGAGTACTTCCTGAGGTCTTGATAATGTGGTGTTTTCTCCAGCTGTATTTGCCTAAAGTCACGTTTTCATTACTATGGCTCAAATACCTGGATGGAAATAATTTATTGAGGAAAGGGCTTATTTTTGATAATGGTTTAGGAGGTTCACAGTCTAGGATTTGGTGTTCCCATCAGTGTAGTGTCTGAAGAGGATGGTGAATGGTGGGCCAATGCAGAAGGATCTCTGCATGTGGAACCATGGAGAGAGAGAGAGAGAGAGAGAGAGAGAGATTGAATCTGCATGCATGTGTTTAAAGCTACTGTAGTTCAAACAGAGGGCTCTGCTCATTGCAGCAATTTACAATCTAATCTTAGTAGAGTTAATCTTCCCCAATGCCTCATCTTCTCATACCCTAATCCATTGACATTAATCCATTAACCACTCACATTAGGCCTGGGCTTTAAATGTCTTTATCATTCAGGGAACCAAATCTTCTTCCGCCCATAACAGTGCTTCCCCTGCTAAGTGTTCCAAGTGCACAGGCTTATCTCTAAATTTAGCAATCAGAAGAGATGACATCAAACATCTCAGCAACCTGGCATTTTGCGAGTTTCTAAACTTTGTTTCTAGCTACTTTTATAATTTTTAAGATTAATTAAAAAAAACTTTTTGTGTATATGATTCTCTTCTTGGAACTGTACTTATGAAATGCATAGAATCTGTTCTTGTATTAATAAAAAAAGGAAAACAAAAAAATCCACTCAAAGAATTGGATTAGTCTGCATTTATGTTTTTATTTCACTGGAAGATAAGCACCTGTTGGCTTTTAAAATCTACATTTTTTTGGTCTGACTTTCTGAGGGTATTCCCATTATTTCTAGATGTGTTTCTCATTGGAAGCATTAATATATAATATCATCCTAACAAAGGTTGTTCTTAATCTCCCATTTTTATAAAAATCTAAAATGTGTGAGAAGGAGGTGATAGCCACTACACTACAGAAATCTACCATAAATTTCTAAAATATAAAACAGGGCAATGTTTGGAAAATCCCACCTTGTCCCACCATCAAAATACATCAGTTTTATGTACATGATGTGTAAGTGCAGTTGCTTTTGTTAAATGTCTACATCCATGTAACCACCTCCACCACCACTACAGCCAGGATACGGAACTCATCTATGGCTCTGAGTATAGCGACCCCTAGTGACTGGGAGTTTGAAAATAAGTGAAAGGTGATTGAGCTTACAGAGAAATTTCCTATGGTCATTTGATTCATCTAGCTGTCTTCAGGGAAAAACAACAGTACTCCCACAAGGTAATCTGGTGTTGCAAGTGGAGAGCTAAACTGCTGCATCACAAATCTGGCTCCTATATATGGTACCATTCGATATAAGGGCCGCAAATTAACAATGAAGAAGATGGTAACTGGCCCATCCTGAGTGCTTGCTGTGTGACAGGCATCCATGCAGATGCTTCACATGTGTTGTGTCGTAGTTCTGCATTAGAACCTCATGTGGGACAGGTATTTTTAGCATCACCATTTAAGGATGAGGAAACCAAAGTTTTGGAGATTAAGTAGCATACCAAAGGTTGTTCAGCTAAGTTAGTGGTAGACCTGAAATTAGCCAGTGTTAATCCTCAGGATGTGTAAAAAGTTGGGAAATACAGTATAAGCTTGTATTCAAACACTGTATTAGGTTCATGTAACGTGCTCCTTTTTTTTTTCTTTTAAGCTTCCGGATTTTCCAGATGAATGTCACTGAGATACAAAGCACTAGGTGCAATTGTTAAGTGGGAGGAAGTATACAGCATGCTACATAATTCCCCAAGATTCAGAAAACACCAGTTGAAATACTTTTTCTTTAAAGAACATAGAGATTTTCCTGTTTATTTAAAGCAACAATTAACTTATTTGTGAAACCCCTTGTTCGTTTAGCTGTAGCATTTCCAGAAGTTCTTGTAATTAGAGGATACCTCGCTTCACAAACAGGGTTGCCTTATGTCCTGAGAATATTTATTTTCAGAGCAATTAGCAAGATTCTGTAGAATTCAAAAAGCAAAAAACAAAAACCAAAACCCTAGGCCTCCTTTGGAGCCTGTGGTGAAGAGGTAAGCTTCTTGGGCTCTGCTTTTGTGTAAGGTGAAGAACTGAAGCGTGTTCTAGAAATGAGGCTTGGCTTATTACTTGGCAGGGTCGTAGCACCGTAGCTGTAAGGCTCATACACATTAGCGAGCTGCTCTGTACTCATGACTGAGCTTCGCAGTGCACTGAGCCATTCCTGCTAAGATTCTTTTTTGTTTTCCTCTCTGTTTTCTGGACTCTTCAAAACTCCTCAATGTTAATATTAATTACATTGTTTAAAATGTATAGACTCTGGATTTCTGTTTCTTTTGGTTTCATTGTAAATCTCTATAATCAGAAACAGCAGGTGTCATACAAATCAACTGAAAAATCTTTTCTAGAAAAATGTTAAGTCCTCCAAACTGAAAACGGACCCTGCCCCCTCTTTTAAGGTGACTACTTGATGCTGATCAGGCCACAATGTTCATTTGTCTGTACATTTTGTTTTAAAAACTTAAGAGACCAGCGAAGCTGGACAGTGGCTTTATTGTTGACTTTGCTTTCGTCTCTCCACCCCCCCCAACCAAATTAAAAAATTACTAGCAAATAATCACTTAAGTTTCATTGTGTGATAAATAATCATAGCTTGTGAGACAAAGGCTGGGTTTTCTGGATGAATAGCAAATACAGCAAATAGTCTTCTTTTTTTTTAAATTGGAAACACAGATGACTAATTTCCATCCAAAAATCCCACCCTTGAAAGATGGAAGAATGAAAAATACCTGAAATTTTTGTTGGCAGCCGTTGGAGGAGAGATCCTTTGGCCCTCCATCAAATCTGGCTTAGAGTCTGCTTTTGTAAATAAAGTTTTAATGGAACACAGCCGGTCCCATTTATGAGGTGTGGCTTGAGGCCGCTTTCCCACCACCACAGTGGAATTAGCAGGTCAAGAGGACAGTAGAGAGTCCAAAGCACCTCCAGTACTTGCTGTCTGACGTCTCATAGATAAGACATGCGGACCATGGTGAAGGCATGAGAATCAGGAGAACTATTTTTCAAAAGTTAGGCATCTTAGAAGATTTAATCTGAGTATATGAAAATATTAAAATACTCTATTTCATGGCAAAGCTTCACTTAGCAGTCACCAGCTTGCGTGAACAAGAGAAGTTGCTCGGATAAAGCAGCAGCTGGGTTGTGGTAGACAGACATTTCCTCAAACACCAACCTGGATGTCGCAGGGAAGGTAATTTTTTTTTTTTTGAGTTTTTCTTGTGTGTCAAACTAGAGTTGAACGAAAGCAGGTGACCAGGTGAGCTGTCATCAGTGGGCAGCCCTGAAGGAAAACTTGCAATCGCTAGAGGAAGAGGGAATTCTATACCCGGGGTGTCTCTGGTCTCATTGATCCCTTGGGCCCCAGCTGACTGCTAATTCTGCATATTTGGAGCAGTACTGTCACGGTCCTGTGAGCCAGTTTTCCAAAATAAATCTCCACACATACATTTCTAAGGTTCTAATTCTTTAGAGAATTTCAGCTAAAAAATAATTATGTTTTTGCAAGCATCTGTAAGAAACAGTAAGGACGTAGCTGTATATCCTTTATATCACAATAGCCTCCAGTAACGACAGTTTAGAAAGCTGTCATCTAGTGTCACATTTGGGATTTTGTCATTACTGGAGGTGAGATGTAAGGCATTCCTACGTTCCCTCTTAATGGTCCCTCTATGCCCCCCTCTTTAAGATTTAGCTATTTTTATTTGAAAGACAAATTTACAGTGGAGAGAGTGTGTGCATGCTTCTCCTAGATCTCCTACTTGAACAGTCCTTTTCTGCTTTCTGAGGGCATTAGCAGAGAGTTGAATTGGAAGTGAAGCTGCCAAGACTCAAACCGGGGATGCCTGTGCAGTGGGCAGAGGCTTAACATACTGAACCATGGCACCAGCACTTTCCTACTAGTTTTTAATCTTTAGTAATCTTGAATCTGTTTTCCATCTCTATTTTGCCATTTCGAGAATGTTGTATCCATGGAATCGTGCTGCAAGTAACTTTTTTGGGATTTGCTGGTTTGTACTGTGTGTTACTGTGTGTATTGGGAGTTCATTCCTTTATTTTAATTTTGCTTGAAAGAAAGTAAGAAGTGAGAGCAAAGACACATATTTTTTTTTCCATCCATTAATTAGTTCCCAAATCCCACAACAACTGCGATTGAACCAGTCAAAGCAAAGAGTCAGTCCACATCCAATTCAGTCCACATCTCCTAGGTGAGGGGCAGCAATTCACCTGCTTAAGGGGAGCTAGGTCTGCAACACACACTCTGATAGGCGGTATAGGGGTCCTAAAAGCTGAATATGTACCATGTGCTGCTGAGTTGCTGTCTGCTCATGCATCAGTAGGTCATAGGCTCCCGGAAGGCACGGACCTGCTGTGTTCACAGCTGAGCTCAGTGCCTTCCGTGGTTCCCATAAAGTGGGAACTACATGGCTATTGAGCAGTACTGGAATATAGAGATCATAATTTGCTTGAACAATCATATATAGCATGTCACTTAGGCATTGGCCCAATTTATCTCAGCTTACAGCAGATTAATCCTGTCATTTCCCTGAGAAAGCCATTCTTTGAGATGATGGTCTATTTCACAGTAGAGGAGTCAGACCAAAGAATGTTTTATTGAGGAAAGAACCCGTTCAAACTAGCTTAATCCCCAAAGACATGTTTGAGAGCACACCATTGGAACCAAGCTCCTAGGAGAGGAGGGTGGAGCCACAGAAGATTCTTAAACTGGTTGGTACAAATCTAGTAACTGCAATTCTACTTTTGTCTTTCCTTATATGTTAGAAAATTTTCTTTCCTCTCCTATCACATCTACCCCATTTTCCTTATCAGTATACTGCTTTTTCTGTTTGTTTGTTTTTTTTTTCACATATACCTGGTAGAAAAATGGCCAATACATCCTTGGAACATAGCAACGCAGAGCCACAGGCAATGCCTGGGATTTGTGTTCTCATTACTGGGAGTGACTTTCTATTGGGACCTTCAGCTTTGATGGGAGTGAGAGGGGTCATGCATTACTCATGATCTGCACCAACCATCAGTGACTTGAAGTGGGAAAACTAACAGCCATGAAGCCTGGCTGGGAAGCGCTATGAGAGGTGGACCAAGAGTGGACAACACATGTGGATTTGAGAAGCTTTCACTGCACTAGCCTCTTGCCATGGTGCCCTCAGGAGCATCAGCCACATATCACCCAGGAGGCTGGGGTTGTTAGTGTGAAATGTCAAGAAGCTTTGGGTCTGGGCTATCTTTTTCCCACATTATTAGTTTAAGCTTAACTGTTCTTAATTCTATTGCTGAATTCACAGGGCTAATAAAATTCTGTTTTATCAAGGCCTAACTCCATGTGTCTTGGGGCAGTGGGGAGAAGGGAGGGAAATAGGCTTTTTGTTCTTGGCCCAAACATTCAAAACCATTAACCCTTGAAATGACTAGTTGATTTGGCTCTGAATCAAAAGGAGTATTAACACACTGCAAAAGGGACTGGATAAAAAACTTGCTGTGTCTGGGTTAACAAGAGACTAATTTAGGCAGAGCTATGTTGGACAAATATTTTGCAAGGAGGCCTCAATGGACTTCCTTGTCATTTTTTGTTCTTTGCTTCTCTCTGATGTGAACTGCTTATAATTAAGAAGGCAGTAGGATCAAAAGGTCATGCAGGGCCCGGCTGTGTGGCCTAGCAGCTAAAGTCCTCACCTTGAAAGCCCCGGGATCCCATATGGGCGCCGGTTCTAATCCCGGCAGCTCCACTTCCCATCCAGCTCCCTGCTTGTGGCCTGGGAAAGCAGTCGAGGACGACCCAATGCATTGGGACCCTGCACCCGCGTGGGAGACTTGGAAGAGGTTCCAGGTTCCCGGCTTCGGATCGGCACGCATCGGCCCGTTGCGGCTCACTTGGGGAGTGAATCATCGGACGGAAGATCTTCCTCTCTGTCTCTCCTCCTCTGTGTATATCTGGCTGTAATAAAAAATGAATAAATCTTTAAAAAAAAAAAAAGGTCATGCAGAGCATTTTAGCCTTTGTTTCCTGTTTCATTATTATTATTATTATTATAGTCTTGTGGTCTGAAAGTTGTTAATTTAAATGTTGCATCTTGATTTTGTTTCTTGAGTGAATTAATTGATTTGAAAGAGAGGGAGAGAAAGGGGGAATGAATGCATGTCTTTTAACTAGTTTACTGCCCGAATACCTACAATGGACTGGACTTAATCCAAGTGTACCACATAGATGGTATTAGTGCCATCCTTTGAATGTCATCATCCCATTGCCTCTCCAGGTCTGCCTTAGTAGGCAGCTGGAGTTGTAGTTGGACCTGAGACTCATGTGGGCTACTTAACTGCCAGGTTTATTAAGGCCTATTAAAGGTCTTGGTGTTTAACTGTTGAGTTTGTATCAAGAAATTGGAGTGTGTGTCATTGCTTATCTCATAGGAGTGTATGGAAGTAGCTTGTTCTCTATTTGCTTTTTTTTTTTTTTTTAGATTTATTTTATTTTTATTACAAAGTCAGATATACTGAGAGGAGGAGAGACAGAGAGGAAGTGGAGCTGCCGGGATTAGAACCAGCGGCCATATGGGATCAAGGCGAGGACCTTAGCCACTAGGCCACGCTGCCGAGCCCTCTATTTGCTTTTAAAGAGGAGAATCTTTCTGATGTTCATCTGCAGGTCTGAACATTGTAAAATAATTGAGCAATCCATGATTCCATTCATAATGATTATGCTTCTGATAGTAGTGGTTCTTGCTGGAATCTCATCTTGTGAACTTGAAGAATTTTGTATGCAAGATGGTTCCTTTCCCAGGTATCTTGTGTACTAGTTGGGCACCTAATTATTGCTGCTAGGACTCTGGCGTTGAGAGAGCCTAGCTACCTCAGCCTCTCCAAAGGATTCGGTTCTTCATGTGACCTTTAAATAGGCCCAGGGTCCATTGCCTAGGAACGTTTAAGATGCAGGTTTCCTGTAGAGAGTTGAAAGTGAGGAGCACATTTTATTCGAAATGAAAGAAGTAAGTTGATATGTTTGGACTCAGAGGCTTTGGTTTTATTTCCAGATTGTCCTTTAACTGGCTGATTGACTTGATGTTACCTAACTGTTCCAATGGTCAGCTGCCTGAATTGGCTGAAGTCTTGAATGATACTTAGTAATTTACAGAATTGAGGGGCCTTATATTCTAAGCAAAAATGTTCCATGTCTCATGACTTTTGGAGATGGGAGGGTGTTTTGGGGTTGTTGTCAAGCTATCTTGCCCCCAGCTCCACTCCATATAGTTTTCCAAGGTTTTTTTTGTGACAGCCTGCATGGGCTCCTGACTGAGGAAGGTGAAGCATCCTTAAGGGGATGAAAGAAAGGGACAAATAGCCCAGTCCTGGTGGAGCATTGCTACTCCGCCTACTTGGTGCCATTTTCCTTCCTCACCGCCAGAACATTTTTGGTCAACACTTATTTTTAGTTTTCTGTTTGTTGTGTGAGTTTGGTGTTGGGGAATAAATAAACTTCTCTAAATTTCTTTTTTTTTTTTCTCACTGAGTAGTGCCCACAGATCGTTATTGAAACCATCTTGGGCTCCAGTTGTTTTCCTTTGAGGGTGTCCCATTTTTCTGAACACTGATTGGCTTTCTGGGATGCTTTAGTCTGATGTGGGTTGCAGCACAAAGGAAAATGCAAAGTGGAAGCAATTTAGAGAGAGCTACTGTGGAGTGGATTTTGCTGCATTGCAGGGGCTTGACAGCAGGCCAGCCATGGAATGGTTTTGGAACTGTCCGTGGACCTCTGCAGTACAGCTGGTGATGGGGCTTACTGTGGGTGAACTTGGGCAGAGCACTCTGTGAATGCTGCTGCCTAAAATAGCTTGAAGTGAATCATCGGAAAGGCATAGGAAGAGTGATCAGAACTTATGTGCGTACAAGCCATTGCTTCCAAAGGGAAGCAGCTGTTATGGTGGTAAATAAGTGATAGTTGGAATAAGACCAGAATTGAAGTCCAAGTCCCATTAACTGAGTTCATTACCTTGGCTAGTCCATTCTACTTTCTTAACCTCAGTAATCCTATCTGCAATTGCAGTGGGGATGTCTGTCCTGTGGGATGGTATGTAACTCCCAGGACAAACTACATTTGAAAACCCTTTGTAAAGGCTTTATATATGCTTTTAACATCTATGTGCTTAAATGGGTTTTTCTAGAATTTCTCAGGGGGGTGTTGTATGAGTTCTCTCAGGCACAGTTGAGTGACAATGTGTGTTAATTACTGTTTAAGGTCTGTGGTTTGACCTCGACAAAACTGAGAAGGGTCTGGAAAAGAAGGGTGGGCATGGAAGAAACATGCAGCCTATAGACTTGCAGGACGTGCTGGGAAGGGATCCCGAAGGATCAAGAGAATAATAAAGTCTTTCCGTGCTTGGCCTGTGCTCTCCCTAACCCCTGTGTGTCTCCACACTTGATTACAGTCACCCTTAACTCTCATTTTTTGTAATTACTAAACTGTGTAACGTTCATGCTTTTACACAGGCTTTTGTTTCTGCCTAGGGTGCTTTTTGTATTTATATCTCCCTGGCTAACTCTGCTTTTAACTTGTGGCTAAGTTATCACATTGATTTGTAGCTATGTTAGTAACTACCTAAGGCTAAATTAGGTGTTCAGCCCACATTCCCATAACACCATGTTCTTAGTCCAGACATTCCACTCTTTCTTTGTAGTTGCCCATTTACTTGTCCACCTGGTCCCCCAGGCTGTGTGGTTTCAGAGGACAGGGAATATGTCCCATTCATGATCCTATCTCTAGCACCTGATACCATTCTGAGTTCTGTGGAATCATTTTTAGTGCCATAAGTGAAGGAAATGTTAGAGTTAGTTTCCCTGTCGCTCAAATACAATGTGTGTTGGCTTTCTATTTAAAGTTTCTGGGCTGCCTAGAGCTGACTAAACATAACAGCTTTGTTTTGACACCAGACTGTTCCCTGAAAAATGGCAGAGGAAGGTTTTGCAAGTTGAGTTTATTGTTCAGTGATCTGGTTTCTTTTATTTACTTAACATTAATTCTTTTACTTATTAATAAGCATACACACACATATACACTGAGAGAGAGAGAGAGAGAGAGAGAGAGAGAGAGAGAGAGAGATTACCGTCAATCTCACACAGTCCTTGGTTTATTCCCCAAATGCCACAACAGCCAAACTAAGGAGACCAGGCTGAGACTTGGAGCCTGGAACTCAATCCAGGTCTCCCATGTGGTTACCAACTTCTTCATCCTCACTGCTGCCTCTGAGGGTGTTGATTAACAGGAAACTAGAAGTAAGAGTGGAACTGGGACTTGAACCCAATATTCTAATATGGAATGTGGGCCTGTTAACTGCTATGCTAAATGCCCACCTCCAGTTCCTGCTGCAATGAAGGTACTCCAGGACTTTCTCTTCTTCTTCTTCTTCTTTTTTTTTTTTTAAAGATTTACCTATTTTAAATTAGAAAGTCAGATTTACAGAGAGAAGGAGAGTCAAAGAGAAAGATCTTCTATCTTCTGATTCACACCGCAAATGGCTGTAACAGCTGGAGCTGAACCAATCTGAAGCAAGTAGCCAGGGCTTCTTCTAGGTCTCTCACGTGGTTGCAGGGTCCCAAGACTTTGGGCCATCATCTACTATTTCTCAGGCCACAAGCAGGGAGTTGGATGGGAAGTAGAGAAGCCTGGGATACAAACTGGCGCCCATATGAGATCCCAGTGTGTGCAAGGTGAGGATTTTAACCACTAGGCTATTGCACTGGGACCCTCCAGGACTTCTTATTAACTCTGGTCTGCTTATGGATGTTTGTGGTAGCCCATTCTTCACCTCTTTATAACATTCCCATTGGAAAAACATAATCTTGCTTTTTTCAAAGATGTATTTATTAATTTGAAAGAATCACAAGGAAGGAAAAAGATAGATAGATAGATAAAAATGGATATTATAGATCTCCCACTTGTTGGCTTATTGCTCAAATGGCCACAGGAGACAAAGCTGGCTTACTCCCTGGGTGGCCTCAGGGTCATGGATTAGCAAGACAGAAGTCATGAACTTCTTTGGGGTCTCCCACGTTGGGGGCAAGGGCCAAATACCTAGAACATCTTTTGCTGCCTTTTCCATGCCATTAACATGGAGCTGAATCAAAAGTGCACCAAGGGCTGTTTTTGTCGCATTAATGGGTTAAGCCACTTTTTTTGATGCTGGCATTCCATGTGGGTTTCAATTGCCAACTGCTTCACTTCCAATCCCGGTCCCTGCTAATGCATCTGGAGAAACAGTGGAAAATGGCCCAAATGCTTGGATCCTTGCACCCACATGGGAGTCCCAGTATCGCTCTAGACTTCTGTCCATTGCAAGATTTAAGCAGTGAGCCAGGGAACAGAAAATTGATTTCTTCCCCCCCCCCCTCTTGCCAGTCTTATTGAAAAGTCAGATTTACAAAGAGGAGACACAAAGAGAAAGACGTTCTAGCCAGTTCACTGCCCAAGTAGCTGCAACAACCAGAGCTGAGCTGATCAGAAGTCAGGAGCTTCTTCTGGGTCTCCCACGTGGGTGCAGGATCCCAAGGCTTTGGGCTGTCCTCTACTGCTTTCCCAGGCCACAAACAGGGAGCTGGATGGGAAGTGGAGCAGCCAGGACACAAACTGGTACCCATATGGAATCCTGGCACATGTAAGGTGAGGACTTAAGCTGCTAGGCTATGACACCAGGCCCCAGATAAATCTTTAGAAAAAGAAAAAAAGAAGTAGAGCTGCCAGAGTAGGAAACAGAACCCATATGGGATTCTGACCTTGTAGGTGGTAGCTTTACTTACTGCATCAGCCCCTGAAAAATCTAAGATTTCATTTCCATGTTTAATCGTTTATTGTCCCTGAGCTTAGAAATGAGGTAGATTTTTGTAAGAGAGTGTGGCTCCTTTAAAGTAGGACTGGGGTTATATTGTTCCTGAATTTGCTCTGATTTCAGAGTATGTGGAGTTTGAGATCAAAGGAGAAGAATTTGATTTTCTCTAATAGGAAGTTCTGTGTTTCTGGTTTATTGAGTGGTCCATTGATTGAAAAACTTGAATTTGCAAGACCAAGGACCCCAGAATGAGGGAGAGATGCCAGTCAATATTGCAGGGCTTTTGGGCCAAATAAATTTATTCTTTACTACCACATGATATCTACATGAACTTACTTGGGGAGGTATTTAGTCAGTGAAATGACTATGGTGTCATCTTTTTGTGGCATGAATGAAGAGAAATAGTTTGAGCTTGTCTCCAAAGTATATAGGCAAATTTGTTTCTGAAATTTATTAAATGACTTTCATCCCTCATCTAATTATCTAATCCATGTAATAAGTAATTATTAAGTGCTAGTTATGCCGGACATTGTACTAGCGCCTGGAACTACAGTAAGGAATCAGAGGTCAAGTATTTATAATGCTTCTTGTAATGATTTATATTATCTAGATGAATTTTAGCATAAATAAATAGTTTTGTATGATCTCTTGTGTGACTAGTGGGGAAGGAAATAGCGCAATGCAGTTATCCATGGTTTCTCTGGTTTTGAAGCGTGTTTTAAATATTTACTTTTTATTGTGCTTGGGTTGTGATTTCTCAAGCTGTCACCAACTTAGGTCACCTTGTTTCTTTCAGCATCTTGGATGAAATATACTAATATCCTCTTCCTTCTAAAAGAGGGATCCAGGGATGGAATGAAATTAGTAACTGCTGCCCGAGTAATTTAGAATATTCTTTCTGAAGCTATGAAGAAAGTGCCCTCTTGTGGTGACTTACTGTGGTTCTCTTCGGATTATTTCTCAAATTACTTGCTTCCTTAAATTAAAAGAAAAAAAAATTGTGTAGTAATCCCTAAACCGGGAAGAGGTACAGAAATTAAGTAATATTTTAAATAGTTTTATTAAAGAAGTAACTTATATATCATACAATTAATTGTTGTAACACTTAAAATTAAATGGGTTTGAAATTATTACTTTTACCAGGGGGACAGGGCAGGAAGCAAAGGGTTGTAGGGGAGAGATAGTGTGAACTTCCATACCCTAATTCACCTCCAGGATGTCCATGGTTCCTGGTCCTGTGCCAGACTGAAGCCTGGAAAATTAGTTTAAGTCTCCCATGCTGGTGTCGGTAACCTAATTCCCTGAGCTATCACCATTGTCTCGTGGGATGCACACTAGCAGGAATTTGGAATTTACAGTCCAGCTGGACTCAAATCTAGGACTCCAGTACACACAGTGTAGGTCTCCCAGCTTGTATCTTAATTGCTAGGTTGAACACCTGCCACTAAGTCAGTGGTGATTTTATTCATTTTTGTTTGTTTGTTTGTTTGTTTTCATTTTATTTGAAAGGCAGAGAGAGAGAGACCAGCAGTGAGAGATTTTTCATCTACTAGAGTCACTCCCCAAGTGCCTGCAGTAGCTGCAGCTAGGCCAAGGTGAAGCTGAGAGTCAGGAACTCAATCTGGGTTTCCCAAGTGAGTAAAGAAATATGAGTACCAGGTTCATCATATTCAGCCCTCAAGATTCAAAGCATTGTACTCTAATTTGAGAACATTTTTGTTTCCTGCAAAAACAGTTCTGTATTTATTAGATCTCTGTTCTCTTGTTTCACCTACTTCCTCTGGATCCCCTGGACTGACACAACTTGTGGTTTCTGTCTGTACAGATTTGAGTATTCTGAACATTTCATATAAGGGAACTTAAATATTATATGCTGTCTTGTGATTTGTTACATTTACTTCTTTGTTTTCAGAATTCATTTATGTTGTAGTTCATGACATGCTTTTTGGTTTTTCCCAAATAACATTCTATTGTCTGATGCTACTACATTTTATTTCTCTGTTGACAGATGTTTGAATTTTTTGTTTTTTAACTTGCTATGGTTAGTACTATTTTTGTTGTTGCAAGAGTTTTTAATACATTCTGGATTACACTCTAGATAACAGATTCTTATTAATTTGCCTATGATTTGTTAAGTTTTTTCCTATTCTGTGCTTTGATGTTCCATTTATCTATTCTTTTTTTTTTTTTTTTTTTTTTTTTTTTTTTTTGCTTAGGCTTTTGGTGTTGAAACTTGCTTAATTTAAGATCAGGCAGTTGACTTCTGCTTTCTTTGACAATTAACTATTTATACAGTTGGGCTTATGATCCATTAAACCACTTTTCAGCTGCAACCCAGTAATCAGAGATGGTTGTGAAGACTTAATAAACAACACACCTCCGACATAGTAAACACTCAGCGAGTGTTAATTGTGATGGCTGTCTGACCTGAAAACAAATGACCTTCAATGAAATTGAGCCCTTCAGTCTATCGGGATGACACGTTAAACTACAGTATTACAAATCAGCTACTTTGCAAGTCAGATGTTTGTGGGGAAATAATTATATAATCATATATTAGAGTAATGCTTCCATCTGGCTTTGAATTTGGGGGAAGGTGGTGCTAAGAAATGATCTGTATGGCTTTTAAAATAGCTGTTGTTCTCCTTGTTCTAAAAGTTGTGAATTAAAGTCAGTCATTGCTTCCTGTATTATGGTTTCTGTTTGCTGTTGTGACAGATACCTACCAAGTTAGTGCCTGAGAATGTTCTGCTGTGTGATCATACAGTTGTTTAGCCTTAAGGTGTGACAGATGTCACTCTGGGCTGACCTTAGGGCATCAGTCAGACTGTACTCCTTACTAATGGGGAGAATGCTCACCCTTGAAACTGCCTCCACCTTCACAGATAGCACTGTTGCATCTCTGTGTGCCTTTCTTCCATAGCCACATCATGTGGTGATTCTTCTCCACTGTGCCATTTCTCAGAACATTCGTGATCACAGTGGGCCTGTCCAGATAGTCTTATTGTAAGGGTACCATCATCCCCATTGCCATGTAACATAATCACAAAAAAAATCCTGGCGATTGGCATGTGGACATCTTGGGAGGGCCGTAATTCTGCCTATCATGTTTCTGATTGCAATTTCTCTAGGCTGTGGTTGAAAATATTTCCTTCTCATAGTCAGAGGTTCTAGACTCATGTGATGAGTGGCCATGAAATACACATGGTCATCCGGATTCCTGGAGACAGCAGCGTTTGTCTGTGTGTCTGGAAGGCCTTTCTATTGTCTAGTTATCCAACAATCTCATATTCACGACGATAGGCTTTCTAGACATATGGTTCAATTTCCCACTGACTCTGACTTTAGGAAAACTCCCTTGATTCAATGTTTGTGCCATTTCAGAGGGGCAAGGAGATGAGCAATTCACGAGCAGATCATACTATCGTCTTCAGCAAATGGAGGTTGTTGTAATTAGTGATGTTGCTGGTATCAACCTAAAGCTCTCTGTGGATCTCACAGCTCCTCAGTCATTAGAGAAGTGTATTAGGTGTAATATGAATTTAACACTAAGTTAGGTTCGCGATATCCTTGGTCTTTGAAAAGTGACAGCAGCTATATAATTTGTATAAGAATTCTTTTGATGAACCTATTTATTTGACTGAACAAAGATGGACTTTTCTGCTCAGGGTGGGTAAGAGAGCAGCTAGGATGAAGCAGTCAGATGCTCAGCTGATCCAGTGATGCCGTTAGCCAGGAGACTGGCTCACGGAAGAGTTGAGCAAGGCCCCCAGGGCACTGTGGGGTATGTTTTTGAGGACGGTATGTGCAGGCACTATTCCATTTTCCTTTCAAATGTTTCTAACACTATATGTAAACACAGCAGTCGAAAAGCAGGGCCGTTGAAAAGTAGCAAACAAGCAGAGCAAATTCCCTTTCTGTCTTTATGTGATCTAGACTCTTCTCTTCCTCTCTCATCAGCCTCCCTCTGCGAATGTGGTACCCATCCTTCTTGAATTTTTCTATGCTTTTTGCTAACATATCTGCACATGATCTCAAAATATACAGAGGGCTCCTTTATCCACTCGAAGTACTGATTTATTTGAAGTGTTAAAATTGGTTTTCAGAGAACAAATTTTTGAATTCTTCCCTCCCAAAAGAAACTTTAGTTCAGTTGTTGACAGTGTCTGACCCTGTTACTTGGGGGTGAATAATAAAACTTTCTATGAATAAATGTGCAAATGAATCCTCTAAGCTTTTTTTTTTAACCCCAATATTTTTAGACGATGCTGTTAGTGCTTTGACTCTGCATGGTTTTGTGGTTATAAAACTTGGGCTTTTAATCTTTTCTGGTGCTTTAGGGAATCTTTAGGGCAAGTGAGACATGTTAGAATTAAATATTGATTTAAATGAACTGGTCTGTTTGTGAGAAGCGCTTTTTGCCTTGGTGCATGTTTGATGGCTGTCACCTTTCGTAAACCTCTTTTCTTCTTTCCGCCTGTCCCTAGTACACACTTAAATAATCACATGTTACAAAAGCAGTGACACCCCCCCTTTTATTAAGTTTGTCAAGTATGTTGGAAATGAAAGTCTGCATCTTAAGTGCCCTTTCCCCCTTCTTAGCCCACTCTCTGCATGACAATAAGTGCTGCCTTCACAGTAATCAATAACAGATCTAGCTAGTAAGAAAAGGTTAGAATTACTTGCTCCTGTTTTGATTTGACAACAAAGATGGATCTCTTCTGGAGACCTTAAGGGATCAAGATTTTTTCCTCCATGGTGTGAATACAGTTCATTAGGTTGTGACTTTAAAAGAAGAGTAGGTGCCCCGGGAGAAAAGTTTGTCTAAGCAGACCCATAAATCTGAAGTTAAATTTTCCTGGGAAGGAGCAGAAGCTATCACATTAAGGACTAAATCGATCTGATGATTGTACAATGCCTGCTCCTAGAAAACTGATTCAATTTTGCTTTTCCAAAGTTTAATCTTAAGTCATATCACAGTTGCTTATGTCAGAAAACACAGGCAATGGAAAATGCATTGCTGGGTTGAAGATGTGCAATGATTGGGAAAATGTTGGCTGCTTCAGTGTACAGCTTCTGAAACAGTCCCCTGCAAACTACCTAATTTTGGGGTGAGCCCTTCCAGAAGCCAGCTGAGGCCCTTGTAGTGTCCACTCTGACAACAGTGCATCCATTTTTGCACAGGTCCATAGAGGAGGATTGCTGAAATGAAAGCAGGCGGAGCCCAGGGTGTGATGGAAGAGGTCATATTAGTAGTGATGTGTGCTGAAGCATAGACTTAATAGCAGAGGAAAATTGAGCAAGGCTTAGTGGTTATTGCTGTGGAATCCAAGAGCATGACTAAGCACAGTCCAACGTTTTGGAAAGTCAAGAGATTTTCATTTTTTCCTTAATACAGGATTTCCTTACCTTGGCACTGTTGACATTTTGGATACTTTTTGTGTGAGAGTGGAGGGAGGCGGTTGTTCTGTATGTGGTAGGCTGCTTAACAGTCTCCCTGATGTGTGTTCTCTGATGACAGTAGCTCCTAACCTCTGGTGACTCTGGAAATTGCCAGGAGGCTCCTAAGGGGCGTAGGTACCACTGGTTGAGAACCCCTGGGAGTACTATGGGCTCTGTAAACTTGTTCGTGGATACTTACTCTGAGATCAAAATTTTGTTTGTTTATAAATACAACTAGTAAAGAGAAGTTTTGACTGGCTTCCTGTATCTTTTCTTCTGTTCAGCAAATGTTAAGATGGGCACAAATGCACAGTTATAAGGTGTGGTGTGCGATCAAGTGGATCATAATTTGAATTCTAGCTCTTTGACCAGATTGGTTTGGCAAGTAGCTCAACTGCCATTTTCCTAGCCTGTGTGTGATTGACATAATGTCCTCACTAAACAAATAGAAGATGTTAATAGATTTGTCAGCAGATGATGTCTCTATGCTTTTTTTAAAAAGATTTATTTATTTTTATTGGAAAGTCAGATATACAGACAGGAAGTGAGACAGAGAAGAAGATCTTTCGTCCAATGATTCACTCCCTAAGTGACTGCGACGTCCGGTGCTGTGCCAATTTGAAGCCAGGATCCAGGAACTTCCTCCAGGCATCCCACAGGGGTGCAGGGTCCCAAGACCTTGGGCTGTCCTTGACTGCTTTCCCAGGCCACAAGCAGGGAGCTGGATTTGAAGCGGGACTGCCGGGATTAGAACCGGTGCCTATATGGGATCCTGGCACGTTCAAGGCGAGGATTTTGGCCACTAGACCACGCCGCCAGGCCCATCTCTATGCTTTTTAAATCCTTTCTATTTTTGTTTTTAAGCTGATGTTTTCCTTTTAGAGTTAAGGTTGTTTAACCTGTCTCACACAGATGTTGTGGGTTTTAAAGAATTAGGCATCTAAATTTTTATTTTGTTTGAAAGAGTAATAAAGGTGCAGATACGAAGAGTCAGAGAGAGAATCTTCTATCTTCTGATTCACAGGCCAGATGCTCACATCAGCGAGGTCAGGGCCAGGCTCAGGTCAATGGTCCAGAAGCAAGGTACTCCTTCCCTCGGGACTCAGTTGTGTAAACCGTTAACTACTGCCTTGCAGAGTGTGCATTTGCAGGTAGAATTGGTTAAGAAGAGGAGCCAGACCTGAAAGGTAGGCACTCAAACCTGTCCAATTCATAAAATTGGCCTAGTATGATATAAGTGCTCATTAAGTATTATATGTATGATGCCCAGCATGTAAGTTATTGTACATAACTATTTTACCATGATGCTACCAGATTCTGAGATATTCCTGTATGGTGCTATTAGATAAAATGTATTGACTGTTAAGTGTGTGCCAGATATCTTATTAAGTCTCTCATAGCTTTTATTAAATTCAGTCTTCACCATAATGTATTGTGACAACTATTACTATCTTCACTTACTGGTTGTTTATATAGAGGATTAGAAATTATACAAGGTATGATTCAAGAGTTCATGAAAAATGAGTCAAACAGCAAAAATTTTTTGACATTCATGGATATAAGTTGTCTTTAAAATGTACATGGAAATGCATATTATGAAAAGAATGCTTGTAAGTTTAAGATATTTTTAAAGGAAAATGAACTTTAAATTTTATTTTTCCATAAACATGAACTTGATTTGTATTTGTTTACTTTTTTTTGCCTTGACATAGGACATTTTGTATGTTCCAATTAGGCTTCTGAATACTTTACAGTTTGAGTTTAACCCTCATAGCAATTCCTGGGCAGATACTGTTACTATCTATAATTTCTAGAGGTTCTTATTTATTTCATTTGTCTGGAAGTCATAGAAAAAGAGATCTCCCATCCACTGCTCGAATTCCTGCAATAGTCCTGGCCTTGGCCAGCCCAAAGCTGGGAGCTTGGAATTCAATATTGGTCTCCCACATGGGTGCTGGGACCCACATGTTGGAGCCGCCACCTACTGCCTGCTGTGTTGAAGCTGGGCTCGAGACTGGAGGTGGTACTGAAATCACAGCACATCCAAAGTGGCATCCTAAAACCATAGTATCAAAAGGAGATATTCAGCATGAGACAAGAAGAAGCTAAAGATGTTCCCTGCAGTCATATAGTTAGTGAGAATATTGTCTGTTTGCTACTAAAAAGTATATCGTTCCTTTTTAATAAAGAATTAATGTTAGAAGAAAGTTAGTCCTGGGCCCAGCGGCGTGGCCTAGCGGCTAAAGTCCTCGCCTTGAAAGCCCCAGGATCCCATATGGGCGCCGGTTCTAATCCCGGCAGCTCCACTTCCCATCCAGCTCCCTGCTTGTGGCCTGGGAAAGCAGTTGAGGATGGCCCAATGCATTGGGACCCTGCACCCGCGTGGGAGACCTGGAAGAGGTTCCAGGTTCCAGGCTTCGGATCGGTGCGCATCGGCCCGTTGCGGCTCATTTGGGGAGTGAATCATCGGACGGAAGATCTTCCTCTCTGTCTCTCCTCCTCTGTGTATATCTGGCTGTAATAAAATAAAAAAAAAAAAAAAAAAAAAAGTTAGTCCTTTCGTTTTGCTATTTGCTTTCTTCCATACATGTTTTTATCCATCTGCTCCTGCTTTTGCCCTTGCCATCTGCTTTCAGGAGTTCGTGGAAGGTCTACTGTGTTCCAGGCCTCGCATGAAGCCCTGAGGCTCTTCAGAAACTCTAGGCAGGTTAAGTCAACGAGGGGTCCCTTGCTGGAACAGGACCAGGAAGTTGAAGCTCGGTGTAGCACAGACATAGCCAGGCATGAATGAAACAGCAGGCGGTGGGTGGGTGGGAGTGGGCGTGGCACAGGCATAACCAAAGTGGCTGGAATGTGGAGAAAGGTCTGAGGGAGCAGACCCGATGACTCTTTGTTCATGAATCATGCCAATGTCTTTCAGCTGCTCCAGGCTGGAGGCCTGACTTCATGTTTTACATTAAATCTCTGGTTATTGTGGGTTGGGACGGGGGAGGTGGATGTTTTGTTGCTGTCAGGAGGATTTTCTTTTTTTTGTTATTATTATTTCATCATGATGCCTGAAAGCTGGCATGAGTTACTGTGCTGGTGTGTCTGCCCAGAGAGTCCCTGCAGTTGCCAAGAAAATCAAATACTGGAGGAAAGTCAGAAAAATCACCCCAGATGTGTTCTATTATAATTTAGAAATCAGCCTTTACAAGACTGGTGTGCAATTTATAATTTAATATGTTTGGCAAGGAGATGTTGTTTTATTGTGTGTTTAAATAAGGGTTACCGTTTTTCCCAAAGAATTATATTTTCTGTGAGGTAGAGGCCACAAAAAAATTGGAAAATCTAACTTCCATTTTCTCCGCCTCATCAGGTTTTTTTTTGAAATTAATATTTGTGTGGCTTTTTAAAAAGTTAAAAGTGAGATTTAATTAATGGCAGGTAACACATTCAGAAGCTATTTTAAAAAACCAGCTGTCTGCCAGTTGTGTGTCATGCTGCAAATTGTAAAGAATGTGGCGTTGATTTCTTCTGCCCTGTCTCTACCGCCTACAGAGAAGACATGTCAGTGTTTTTCTTTTTTTATTCAAGGGAACTGATTAAAGTTGCAAGCTGAATGGTAGGGGTGAGAAAAAATACATTCACATAGTCATTAAAAAATATTTATCTACTTGAAAGGCAGAGTTACACATACACAACGAGAGAGAGAGAGAGAGATCCGTTCATCTGCTGCTTCATTCATTTGGCAGATGGTTGTAATGGCCAGGGCTGGGCCAGGCTAGAGCCAAGGACTAGGAAGGTCTTCTGGGTTTCCCACGTGGGTGCAGGGGCCCAAGCACTTGGTCCATCTTCCATTATTTTCCCACACCATTAATAAGGAGCTGGATCAGGGATTTGAACCAATGTCCATTTTAGATCCCAGTGTCACCGAAGGCATATTTATCTGCTGCTCCACAGTGCTGACCCCTGATGTTGTTATTCTTGTCCAGTGTTGTGAGGACACGGAAGCTTAGCAAAATGAGGGAACTGGCTTGTTTAAGTGGTTGTCGCAGATGTCAAAGTCATATGAATCTGTGACTCCCCAAAGTTCATCTATTTTTCTCTGCCTACTGTCCATGTTAAGTCAGTGTGTCCCACACTCTGCTTAGGCACAGAACATAGGCTCGCTGTCAGTTGACTTGTTGGTTGAATTTCTTGACCACCCTCTTTTAAAGCAATCCCTTGTCATCTTTATGTTCTTTGTGTATTCCACCAAATTGGAACGCCTCTCCTGCATGCTGTCTCTCCATGCAGAACAGATTTCATGTCAAGGTTAAGGATGGCCACTTAGTGCTTCCAGAAACTATACGTACACAGGATTGATAAGCTGTGAGCTTGTTAGGGGCCACCAGTTTTTAGTTATTACTCAGGCTTTGACATTCAAAATCGTAAAGATTTTTGCTTTTGGGTCATTTTTAACAAATTTGGGTTTTAGAACCAGGTTATCCCAGAGGCCTTACAAGAAGAAAATTATGCTAATTTCAAATTTTTATTAAGATTTATTTAGTTCCAAGGCACAAATACAGAGAGTGAGCACATGCTCACAAGAAAGAAAGAAAGAGACAGAGATACAGAGAAGCAGGGAGAGAGAGAGAGAGAGCGAGAAAGAGAGAGAGAGAGAGATTGATTGCCTGGTATACTCCCTAAATGGCTGCAGTGATTGGTTGGAACTGGGCCAGACTGCCTGGTTGTCCCATGTGGGTACAGGGTGCCAAACATTTGGTTCTACTTTCTCTTGCTTTTGATGAAGGTCCATTAGTAAGGAACTGAATCAGAGGTAGAAAAACCAAGACTCGAGAGGAGCATTCATGGACTGCCAGTGTTGTAGAAGGCGGCTTAACCCACTTCTCCACAATACTAACTCTTCCACTGTTTTCAGAATTTCATAGGTGAAACAGACAAAAACAGGACAAAGGGACAACAGTGGAGTCACAGTTACTGCTTCCATGCTCTTGTAAGCAATGTCACTGCTGGCGATGACCCCTTCACTCTGCACAGGGTTTCTGTGCTTCTGAAAAAAGGAAAAAGATGGTTTGGTGGTCCAACTAGAATGTCTTTGTGGGGACGGACATTCATATATTGAAAGTTCCCCTAGGGTTGGAGTAAAGCTTTAGGGTTATCGCCTTGTCACATTTTTTTTCTTAAGTTTTATTAGCTTGAGATCTGGGGCTATGAATACTAATGTTCATATAATACCATCACGTTTATGGGATCGGGTAGCATTACGGGAATATCTTCAGTATGAAATTTCTGCAGTAGAGCTATTTCTCTTTGGGAGTTTTCTCTCTTCCTATGAATTCTTCTTTCTTTTTATTCTTTGAAAGAAGTTATTCTAATTTGTAGCTTGTTCAGCAGCCACAAGTAATTCAGATTAAAGGGAAAGTATAATGGGATATAAAATTCTAATCTTTGCATCTAATTATAAAAAGTCATTAAAATTAATGACTTAAGTATAATTAAAGCCCAAGCAGCCCAGTCTAAGGCAGTGTGAGACCCAAGGAAAGCAAATTATAACACAGTTGTATTTCCTTCTGAGTTCATCATTCTCTGGAAGATACCCCTGCAAACTTGAAGCTCAGAGACAAATTCAGAGATTACTATTAGAATTCTGAGGTCGAACAACATGCCAGTCCCAGGACCTTTTCAGGCTAGTGGCTCTCTTTAAGCCATCGAAATGATGCAGGCAGATATGGAGCGAGGTTATCTCAGTGCTACCTGCCAGTAAGCCTACCCTCACTCCTTCACCATCATTAATCTTTGGGTGTTGGTTGTGCTAACAGAGTATTCCTTGGTCATAGGAATGACATGTTGGTGATGAAGTGTTTCACCATGCCTTGAAGAATCAGACTACTTTTTGCAAAGTTAGGAAGGTCGTATGAGAAAGTCTGTGGGCCTTAGCTGTGTTCTGCAGAGCTCGTGCCGTCTGTAGTTGCTCATGAGCTTCATTCCTGCGTGACTCATCTCCCAGTTCCAACGTCTTTCCTGTTTCCCCTCCAGGTATCATGTTTTTCAATGAATTGCTTTCTGTGCGTCTTTTCTGCTATCTTTGGAGGCAGAGAATCCTTCCAAAAGTTTGTTTGTTCCTCAGGAATTGGGTCTTATGTAGAGAGGTGTCTGGAAATGTGTTCTTTCCTAAATGTGAAACTCCCTTACAAATGTCCCTGCTGGCTTCTATGATTGGTTTCTATGATATTTGGTTAAAATTCTTTAAGTCTGAAATTCTTTGAAGTTAAAACAATATGCTATAATAATAGACTAGATGGGGTACAGCATAGATCTTGTTCCAGAGGTTGTATGTTTTCTGCAGACAGGAGTTTAGAAAACTGATAGTGGGCAGATGAAGCAGTTCCGTCTTATGACATGTTTGTATTTTTTGGCATTCTCACCTCCTTGTAACTTTGCTAATAAGGTTTTGAGGGGCAGGCAGTTGGCATTGGTTAAGGTGCCTGTATCCTGTATCAGAATGTCTGGGCACAAGCCTTGTCCTCACTTCTAATTCCAGCTTCCTTTTAAGGTAGACCCTGGAAAGCAGTGGTAATGACTCAATTGGTTATGTCGTTGTTACCCACTTTGGGCACCTGGATTAAGTTCCAGCTTTTGGCTTTTGCCTGATCCAGCCATGGGCCTTTCTCTTGTGAGCATTTAGTGAGTGAACAAATATATGAGAGCTGGCTGCCTCTCTGATTTTCAAAGAAGTGAAATAAGCCTAACAATTATAAGCTTAATTTAAAATATAATGATGTGTATAAGGAAGCAATGAGAATGTTATGGACTCAGGATGGTATTAAATTTGCAACTTGAGACTTTGCTGGTGACTTTTGGAATTGAACATCTCTGTCTTAGGTCCCTGTTGGACAGGGATTTCAAGATAGGCTGCTTCCTTGGTGATGTGCAAATTACTTTATGGGTAAATGATGCATTATGGGAAACTCTTCCCAACTGCTCTCCATTCCACAATCCTGACCCTGAAGGGACCTTTTCCTTTACTTAGCATCTGTTTCCTCACCTGACAAGCACCATGTCAAACAGCATGGGTAACTAGCCCGGAAAATTACTTGCTTGAGTTTTGCATTTTCGATTTCTAATTTTTATCCAATTCTTTTGTTTGCACATGAAAGACACATGTGTTCTGAAAAGATGCATAGCCTAGAGGGTTTGCAAAGGCACTGTTACATAAAGAGTCACTTCACATTGAAATCAAGGTGGATGCTGATCTTCTTGGGCCGAGGAACATGTGCTATCAACACCTGGTCTGTGTCTTCTCATCAGATCAGAGCTGCTACTTTTTAAAGTGTTTCACAGCCCAGAGCATGTTCATTGTTTATTTGCGTACCAATCAGTTACCTTGAAATGATGTTAAATGCAGCTCGAACCTGGGGTGGGGTCTGAGACTGTGTGATTCCAATAAAGTGTGATTGTATTTTGTGTAGAAAGAATATACATATACAGGGTGACCCCATTTTTGTAAAAAAAAAAAACTGTCAAAAGGAAACTGATACATTTTTTATTTTATTGAAATGTATTTTAGGATTATGTAACTAAGTGACCATGTGACCTTCACTTCTTATTCTGTTTTCATCAGAAAAAAGAATGAAAGCTTTCAAAGTGCTATTTTTTTTATTGATATGGATGCAGAGAGACAGACAGCGAGGGAGAGAGCGAGCTATCTTTCATTTGTTAGTTAGCTCCCAAGATGTCTGTAACAGTTGGGATGGGTCCTGCTAAAGCCAAAAGCCAAAAAGTCCAGGAAGTCCCAGCAGGTGTTACACTTGGTTGCAGGAGCTGGATCAGTCAAGGCATCAACAAGCTAGATGGGAAACAGGCATTTTGATCCCAGCATTTGGTTATGGGATGTGGGCATCCCAACTGGTGGCTTAGCTCATTGTTTCTCGGTTTCCATCCAATTTTGACTACTTTTCTGAGTTTTCCTATTTTCAAAATTCAGGAGTAAGGCCCATATTTAGTTCATTATTTAAGTTACCAATAGACTGTTTGCTGGTTTTCATTCTCAAGGAGTATTTAGCATCAGGATGGAATGGAGATGTTTTTGTCAGAATCCCAGTGGGTGATGATGAGCGACACTGTGCTTTGTCCCTGGAGTTTAAAGGGGGAACTGTTATTCTCTGTGCGGATCTGTTTGTATCTTTTTAAACATGTTTCTCACATTTTCGAAAAGATAATGATTATTTTAAAAAGTACTCCCACTGTCGTATTTTCTAAAGCAGAAATATTAAAAATTAAACTGTAAGAAGGTTTAAATGTGGACTCTTGTGTGCTCTGCCTTAACTGGAAAATGCAGATCTCCATTGCTGCATTTCATCCTTACCATTTACTTAATAGATGTGAATAAAGTCATTCTATCCCACAGCTAGCCATTATTATGAAAACTCGGCAGGAATGATTAGTTTTTCAAAATGCATTCTAACTTTCTGCTGTTTGATTTCAATTGTATGTGCATGTGTACATATGTTTCAATAAAGCCAAAGACTTAGTTGAGTCAAATAACCTTTGCTTTACCATTTCTTTGATTTGATGCTGTGAAACCAATGTGCTTATAGCATTTTTTAAACACTGGTTTAAAAAGTTACCAGGAAGGGGGGCCCGGCGGTGTGACTTAGCGGCTGAAGTCCTCTCCTTGAAAGCCCCAGGATCCCATATGGGCGCCGGTTCTAATCACGGCAGCGCCACTTCCCATCCAGCTCCCTGCTTGTGGCCTGGGAAAGCAGTTGAGGATGGCCCAAAACTTTGGGACCCTGCACCCGTGTGGGAGACCCAGAAGAGGTTCCTGGTTCCCGGCATCGGATTGGCGCAGTACCGGCCCGTTGCGGCTCACTTGGGGAGTGAATCATCGGATGGAAGATCTTCCTCTCTGTCTTTCCTCCTCTCTGTATATCCGGCTTTCCAATAATAATAAATCTTTAAAAAAAAAAAATACCAGGAAGGGCCCTGCATGGTGGCCTAGCAGCTACATTCCTCGCCTTGAAAGTGCCGGGATCCCATATGGGTGCCGGTTCTAGTCCCAGCAGCTCCACTTCCCATCCAGCTCCCTGCTTGTGGCCTGGGAAAGCAGTCAAGGACAGCCCAAGGTCTTGGGACCCTGTACCCCCATGGGAGATCTGGAAGAAGTTCCTGACTCCTGGCTTCGGATCGGCACAGTACCGGCCGTTGCAATCACTTGGGGAGTGACTCACCGGACAGGAGATCTTCCTCTCTGTCTCTCCTCTGTGTATATCTAACTTTGTAATAAAAATAAATAAATAAATAATAAAAAAGTTACCAGGAAGAAAAGGAAGCTTGCCTATTTTGATTAAAAACAGTATTTCAAAGGGTGGGTATTTAGTGTAGCTGTTAAGATGCAGCTTGAGTGGGCAGCATTTGGAGGAAGATGATTCAAGCTGCAGCCTGCAGCACTGACATCCTATATGATGCTGATTCAAGTACCACTGCTTCACTTCCAATACAGCTCCCGGATAATGGCTTGAGAAAAGCAACAGAATTGGCCTAAATGGTTGGGCACCTGCCATCCACGTGGGAGACCTGGATGAAAAGCTCCTGGTTCCTGCTTTCATCCTGGCCCAGCCTTGGCTGTTGCATCCTTCTAGAGAGTAAACCAGAAAATGGAAGATGCTGTCTTGTGTTTTTCTTTTTAACTGCAGTAGCGAGGCTTGGGTCCTAGCTTCTAGCCTAAGCCCATCGAAGGAGGCAGTGCCTGATGGCTTGGATCCTTGTACTTGGATTCTTGCCACACACATTGCAGATCTGGGTTGAGCTGAACACTCTTGTCCTCAGCTTTGCCTAACCCCAGCTGTTGTGGGCATTTATGTTGCAGTTGATGGTTATTTTGTTAAAATAAAAACTATTTCAAAAATAGTATTTCACTACCTTTGACTTGATCATCCAATTAGCTTTTATTGCCATATGATGAATTGGCAAAGTAAATGTTTTAAACATTTAGAAATGGTGGTAGAGCAGGGTAGAACGGTTAACTTCTGGGGGTGAGTTTGAGCGGGAATAAGAAGAGAATGTAATACAGAAAGTGGGTTAATTGCCATCAAGCTTGTATTCACTTTGTTCTTGCTTTAAATAAAACACTGGAAAGGGGCTTCTTGGGAAAGAGGATTTATTTTGTGTTAGAACTGGGAGGTTAAATTCAGGACCAGAATAGTCCCTAGTCTGGTATCTGATGGAAAGCCATCATGGCAGGTACAGAGCAATAGTCCCTTGTTGAGCCAGAAAGGAGAGACAATAGGTAGGCCGAACTTGAATTCAAGTGCTTAACACTCTTGCAAGAACCACATTCCAAAGACACACACCTGCACTCAGGTGTGCCACCACATTCACCTCTGCAAAGTCTCCACTTTTCATCCATCAACCATTAAGACTCCATATTTTAAACATCAGAACCCTACTGTACGTATAAAAAAGCTGTTTCGGGTCACATTCCTTGTAAGAGAGAGTGTAGAAGATTCTGTCATGAACTTACGCTGGCCTGTTTGGGAACTTAGCAATCATCTCTGTTCTGATTTATCAGGTCAGTTAAATAACTTAGGGTCAGTTCAGTAATGTAGAATGTTAGCCTGAGTGACTCCATCCTGGTTTGGATGTTCTGATAGGACCTAATGCAGGGGCTCAGTTCAAAACACTAACATCTTATAAACTTCATAAATGGTTGACAGAGTGACTTTCAAGGAGCGTTCTTTCCTTGGTGGCTTTCAGCTGAGTGCTGTTTTTGATAAACAGTCACCGCTTTAGGATGAGAATCTTGAAAATAATTTGTCTTTTTTTATAAAACAAAACTATGGGTGATTTGGAAAGAGTTACCATGTAGATTTTTGGATCTGGAAAAAAAGACTACAGAATTTGGAGACTGCATCCTGGCAGGGGTCTGGATTTCTAATAGAAGGAGGGGTGGATATGAAGGTGATGTGGTGAGTACACCTTGGCCAAATTGAACCTGTGTGCAGATTGATTTTGCATGCCAAGCTTCTGCCATCTTTGCTACATAATCTCTGCCAAGCACTCAAACAGGAGATAAGTGGAAACTCAGAGGACATTATAACTTGTCCAAAGTGGGTGATTGATGATTGGTGGAATCTGGACTGGAAGCCGAGCATCTTTATCCTCATGTGCCTGTGTATTCTCTTGCTGCTTTGCAGTTGTGAGTGTGATGAATGTTTTTCCTTCATTCAGCAGGTTGTTTTGTACATCCTTTCCATATTATCCAGAGGTCTTTGATTGGCAGTTACCGCCTGTGGTTTAACGGGTGAAAGCAGATCAAAATCATAACCACCTATTCTCTAAGCAAATTTGTTGTAACACTAGTAATTTTTGTAAATGTCTTAAGCAAATGATGTGAAATGTAACATCATTTTAAACACTTTTTACATGAAGACTACTGCTCTGCAGTTCAACGCGTTGAACTCACATTTTGAACTGATTTACAAAATACAGATGTTTGCTCCTACTTAGGGTAGCCACAGAATTCTTTATGTTTTGATTTGATTTCAAGTCTCATTCATCCACATCTCCTTTGTACATAATTCTGTTGCCATTCCTAAAATAGGTACTCAGAAATGATCTCAGTAACTTGGGAATAGTGGAACTGTTGCCTGCCATGTCATGTCTCATCTCCCCTCACTAAAGATGAAGCAGTCCATTGAATGCAGTCAAAGCTTGTTAAAATACTATTTCCTTCGTTGAAGTAGGTATCCCTCATAGGTATCCCAAACAAAGTTTTCTGAGGATTGATTTGTTTACTTGTGGCATGCCTCTGTAGAAGGAGCTGTGTTAAATCCCTGAGCTTTAATTGCTGTTAAATATATTAGGAAAACAAATGTAAATAGCCATAGTTGTACATATTAAAAAAAATGGTAAAAAGCTCAGTAAAGTCCTGCCTGTTCATCTCAGTTTAATCAGTAGTGAGAAAATGTCTCAGAAGGAATCAGAGTTGGGATGGCTGAGAAAAGTAATTCGTTCAGTGCTGCATGTGTTTTGACTATTTTAGCAGAATTTACATGTACACTTACAGTGGAGGCAGTTTATTGCAGTATTTCAATATTGTACAGGAAGGGTCAGTGATTCGCTTAGAAGCAAGCTTTGGAATGAAAAAATCTCAAATTGGCAACCCATATTGAAAACTGAGCTGCATGGCAGGCAAAAACCAGTGAGAGTGACTTTCAGTCATTAGTGAGATGACTGCTAATGTAGTCACTACAAACTGGTCACTCTCACTGGTTGCTCCTGACAACTGCTCTTCTCCAACCTCCCCTACTCCCCACATGGGAGACCCGAAAGAATCTCTGGCTCCTGGCTTTGGTTCCACTCTGCTCCAGCTGTTGCAGCCACTTGGAGAGTGAATCAACGAATGGAAGATCTTCCTCTCTGTCTCTCCTCCTCTCTGTATATCTGACTTTGCAACAATAAACAAACAAATAAATAAATAAATAAATAAATAAATAAATCTTTTTAAAAAGGGAAATGTTGACCCAAGAAGGTGACAAAACCTAGATGCTTTCCTATTTGGTGGAATACAGTAGGCAGTTGTGGAAGTTACTGAGTTGTGTGGAGAGCCTGAAGGAAGGTAGAAATTTAACATCTGTGCACAGTTCTCCAGGTCTCTGTTTCCTGTCCTTGACGATAACATTGTTACTTTCCTTCTGGTACAGGAAGGATGTCTTGCAAAGGGGAATATCTCCTGTTTCAGGAAGAAACGGGGGTGGTTCAGAGAACCCTCTTTGCACCTACTGTTTTTTCAAGTGGCTTTAAAAATAGTTCTTATGCCAGAATTGCCTGTCAGAGTGGCTTGATCTGCATGCCTGCTCTATCACCGCTCTCAGCTCATGTTTTCCTTTGTCATGCCTGACTATATGTTACTGTGTGGCTGTGCCATCATTGAACCATCCTTCCTTTGGTGAATAGATGTTTTAATTTTCTGCTTCCAAATTGTGCTCTGTGCATACAGTTAAACCTGTATCCGACTGCATTCTGGAAGTGGTAGAATAATGCACAGAGTAAGAACTATGAGGCAAACCAAGTTCTGACCCACCATAACCACTTACTTGCTGGGAGGAGACATTTACTCTGTAGAAACCTGAGTTACCTCATCTGAATGGCAGAAGCATCAGTACCTGCTTTATTAGGTAAGACTTAAATGTGTGTAAACCACGTTGCAGGGTACCCCATCCCATAACAACCCATCAGACATCAGATGTCTTTGTCACTAAAGAAGCAAAACAAACCATAATTATATTAGCCATAATATTCCTGTTTCCTCAGAGTCGTGCTTATGTAAAAGTTCTTCAAAAAATTCATGGAAAATGGGTTATAAGATGTTCAATTTACTGAAATTTGTGAGGTTCATGCATAGGTGTTTTTTTTTTCTTAAAACCCCTGTAATGCTTCAACATCACATTTTAAACTTAGTTTTGTATATATTTGAGGGAGAGGGAGAGCTGCCATCTGCTGGTTCTGCTGGTTCCCCAGATGCCCACAGTGGCCCTGGGAATGAGGGTGAAGAGGGGAACTGAGAACTCAGTCTAGTTCTCCGCAGTGGGTGGCAGGGATTCAGATACCTCAGCCATCACTGCTGTCTCCCAGCGTGCACTTCAGGAGGAAGCTACAGCCCGGCGCTGAAATCTACACACTCTGACATGAGATTTGGGCTGTCTTAGCTGATGTCTTAGCTGCCAGGCCAAACACTTCTCAAATTTATAATTTTTTTTTTTGCACCCAAATAAGCTTGTCTTTTAATTCCCTTTTTACAAATTTTGTTTATGTACTCTCATATTCTCCATTGCCTGAATCTTTTCCTGGGATCTGTATAAAATAGATCAGATAATGCTGGCATCCACCTGAGAGCTATGCATTTTGGCATTTTTCTCTGCAGCTCTTTGCTTCGTTTCTCCATCTGCTCTGCAGTTAGGGGATTCCTAAGAGAAACGATCGAGCCCCTGCCGCCACCTCTGCCTATTGCATCTGTCTCGCTTTGCTTCTCGCTGTCAGTCTCTATTCTCCAGCCACTTTTCCAAAACTTTGCACATTTGAGAGGAAGTGATGGAAGCTCCTAAAGCTGTTGTTACAAACCCCTCCCAGGGACAAATTGGTGATTCTTGGTGGCCTGGTCAAGGATGACTGACCCGAGTGGTGACTATGCATTCTGGCCGCCTTCCAGAATGGGCCTAGCCATTTCAGCAGTGGCCTCTGACTGGCGAGATGCAATCCCAAGGAATTATGACTGCTTCGCCCATGGTAGTGAGTTCTAATGAAGGAAAAAGTGGGAGATTCCCACCATGCTCCCCTTGACCTCCTAGACACTTCCTGTTGTCCTGCCCCAGCTTGCTCTGTTCTGCTGCGGGTCCCCAAGGGTGAAGCAGTCCTCATTTTTTTTCTGACAAGATCCATTTGAGAACAGGCTGGAAAATGCAGCTCTGCGTCATGTTGAGATCATTTTTCATTTCTTGGTCGCACCGACTGCACACCTGACTTGTCTTCCTAAGCACCGAGGCATGCGCTGGGCAGTCCTGGAAGGAAGAGTGGACATGAAACAGATCTCATTCCTCTCGAGTGGTGCTGAGAGGCAGAGCCAATGAATTTCACTTGCGGCCATCGTGGGCCTCTCTCTGCTGTGATGACCACGAAATTGTATATTCCAGGCTCATTGTTGGCTGGCTAATGAGGAGCAGGCTGGCTGAGAGAAGAAAGGTTCCTTCTGCAGCCTTGTGCTTGGGTGTCTGGTTTGTTTGAAACAAAAGGGTCCCTTCTTCTTAACCTTTCTGCCTTTGCCACTAGAAGAGAGGCAGACATAAAAGCGTTTTTGAGAGGTTAGAAATGAAACCTCACGTAATTGCTCTCGGAAGCGGCTTAACATGGTTGGAATTTGCCATTTTGCTCAAGTTCTGATGAGCCCTTACAGGATTCGTGGTACATCTGTTGAAAGCAGATTTTATACTTTCTAGTAAGGTTCAACAGTGTTCTTTTTCTTTTTAAAATTATTCATTTGAAAGGTAAAGTGTCAGAGAAACAGAGAGGTGGGCGGACTAAAGAGATTTCCTTTTTATTGGGTTACTCCCCAAAAAGCTGCATCAACCACCCTCAAGTCCAGACCGAAGCCAGGTACCTGGAACTCCAGTGGGGTCTCCCATGTGAGTAGCACAGGCACAGGTATTTGTGTCATTTTCTGCCGCTTTTCCAGAAGCATTGGCTGGGAGCTGGATTGGAAGTGGAGAAGCCAGGATTCACACCAGTGCTTTGATAAGGAATGCAAATGTTTGAAGTGATGACTTAACCCTCTGTGCCACAACACTGGCTTCCCCTGCCCTGCTCGCCCCGAATAGTGCTCTTAATATGACTGATGGCTTTCTCTAGCCGTGTATTTCTTCCATATCAGTCCTGTTTGTGATCATGGTTAACTCTGTGGTTTAGTTTGAAATCAGACAATACAGTTGCATGGCTGCAAACTTGTGATATCTAAAAGCTGTTTTCTTGTCGGCTCCGTCTTAGGGATCCTCAGAGTGAGGATGTCCTGAGGGTTTTAAACGACTGTGATAGTTTAGCTGCATCTATCATGCACCACAGTAAAGTACCCAACACAATGAACTTTATAAAGAGAAAGGTTAGGGCTGATGGTATACCATAGTGGATAAAGGTTCAGAATGTATTGGAAGGAAGATCTCTGTATATTTATGAACCTCAACTTTTGCCTCATGATTTGGAAATGAAACTTTTCTTTTGCAGAAAAGAAAATCAAGGCAAAACAGAAGACATCTGGGTTTTTTTGGGTCTTGAATCCCATCTGAGTAACACCAGCTTCTTTCCCTCTCCCTTTCTGCTTCCCCAGTTTTTTGCAGTGGCATTCTCTTACAATTACCTGTCTTGACCTGGGATTCCCTATTATAAATTGCAACCGCAGTGCCTTTTCTTGTTGTGCTAAGGAAGAAACATCATCTTGCCTATTCTCCACAACATATCCCCATTTTGTAGATGAGGAAACTGACTTTGGAAGGTTAAGCAAAATCTGTGGTTTTTTGGCATTGAGGAGTTGGTTATAGGTTTGTAAACTCAGTTTAGGAGTCACATGACTGTCCTGGAACAGAGTAGCTGGTGATAAGAGGAAATACACAAAAACGAAGGAATTGGTTCCCTTTCCTGGCCCTCCTGCTTACCCATTGGGAAGAATCTAGGCACATCGCGTTGCTTCGCTCATTTTGGCTTCCTATTATTCACAACTGACCTAGCAGTTCTGAGGCCATGCTAAGGTACGCTTGTGTCAGATCCTGTGTGAAAAAATATCAAAGCATTGGATGGATTTTGTGTTTGAATTTTATTCATGTTCATAGGCATACAAGGATTCTTCCAAAAATTTATAAAAGTATGAGTTTTCATGCAAATTTTTGGTAAAAATTTTTCTAACATTGGAACTTGCACATTATGAAAAAGCTATGCAAAACTGTAGGACATTTTTAGTTCTACTTTTCCACATACTTTGAAGCAGTCTCATGAGTTTTGAAGTAAATAAAATAAGTAAATGCTTATTTTCTTTTAATTTCTCAAGGGTGTCTTTTGAGCTGTGAATAGTTGAACCTTTGAGAAACACTGCCCTCAAAGAACGAAGACTGAAAAGTGCTATCCATTTATATCTGAGTTTTTCATCATTGACTCCAGAAATTTTGGGGGCCAGATACTCCTTGTTGTGGGTTGTCTAGCAGCCCCTCACTTGCGTCCACTGAAGGTACTTACAGATAGTTCCAGTTGTCCCCTGGGATGTGTCACCATGGTTGCTCTGAGAATATATGTTAGCAGCTCATCTAGTTAAAAATGATGGTAATAGACTCAGGAAAGTGTGACCAGGGGCCCAAGTGGAAAATTTACAGAATCCAGGTAGACCTAGGAGGTCATTTTCTCCAGCCATTTTGAGAGTGCTGATCTTGGAAATGAACACTGGGTGATTAAATGGAGGAAAGCAATGAGACAGACACAATGTGCAATATTTGGATAGTTTTAATACAATAAAATCAATACAGTAAGCATCTTTGGAAGGAATGAATCACTTCACTCTCCTTTTTGTCTGATTTTGTTTATAAGCTTTGTTTTTCCCTCCAGGTGCTCTACTTTGGTTTCTTCTGTGGAAGGGTGATTCAGTTAAAAATTCCATATTAGTTGGTATTTTCTGTGTCTCTGAAAAGATTCATCTAGAGTGACAGATTTATCTCTCTGAGAGCAGTTGAAATCTTCAGTCAGCAAGTGTGTTTCGTTGTTTGTTTAGAATTCAGTTAATTAGGCTCCAGAATTTCTGGTACCCTGGAGCTCTGTAAGAAGATGAGATCCTGCAGAAATGGGTATTTGAAACTAGTTCTTTCCCTAAGAAGTTTCTAGAAGAGCAAGAAATGCTCTGAAGTGTCTCCCTAGAGCAGAACATGAGTATTTTATTTTTCAAGGAAATTTTTACTTAAGAACATGATGAAAATTTAAACGTAGAAACCGAGGGAAAGGAATGTTTGATTCTTTTTATTCCCTCATTAATTTATAAAGTAATTCATTTTGGGGGTCAAAGGTGCCTTTTTTTTAAAGACTGAAAGTTGGAGTTGCTAGTGCACAATGACAAAGTGTTAATAAGATGATATGGTTCTATTTATAGAGATTAACTTTATGATACATTAAAAAACAAACACCCAGGTGATAAGGGTGTGCGCAGGTAGCCCAGTGATTAAGACACTCACTAAGGCATCCATGGCCGAGTACTTTGGTTTTGTGCCAGACTCAGGCTAACCCTAACCAGATAGGTTAGCCTTGACGGCCACAGGCATTTGGGGGAATAAAGCAATAGATGGAGGCGCTCTGTTGCTCTGCCTCTTAAAGCAATAATTTTCTTATATATAAACTGGAGATAGCTACTTAAAGTTCTCTTTGTTTTCTAGTTTCAGAAATTCTCTCTCTTCTTTTTTGATAAAAGTCCTCTCCTTCATCCTCAGATTTAATCCTTTTTGCAGCTTCAAATTCAGTGCTTGTCTCCTCAAAGTCGGTGATAATTAAGAGTTCACAGATAATCAGATATGTTTACTGTTCAAGTAATATGAAAATGTAGCAACTAGATATAAGCTGAAAAGGGGTCTTAGTTGATTTTATAACCACAGTCAAAAAAGGTAACATTCCAAAACTATGGTCAAGTCTGAGCTTTGGAAATAGATTTTCTTTTTTTTTTTTTTTTTAAAGATTTATTCATTTTATTACAGACAGATATACAGAGAGGAGGAGAGACAGAGAGGAAGATCTTCCGTCCGATGATTCACTCCCCAAGTGAGCTGCAACGGGCCGATGCGCGCCGATCCGATGCCGGGAACCTGGAACCTCTTCCAGGTCTCCCACGCGGGTGCAGTGTCCCAGTGCATTGGGCTGTCCTCAACTGCTTTCCCAGGCCACAAGCAGGGAGCTGGATGGGAAGTGGAGCTGCCGGGATTAGAACCGGCGCCCATATGGGATCCTGGGGCTTCCAAGGCGAGGACGTTAGCCGCTAGGCCACGCCGCCGGGCCCTGGAAATAGATTTTCTTGAACGACTGAATAGATGTATTTCAATATTTTTTTTTTTTTCCAGTTGGGCTCTTGGACTCAAATACTTTTAAGATTTCACATTCCATGTGTAGGTGCACATACACTGTCCACAGTACTAAAGGGATTTTCATCAAGCGTGGATAATCCAGGAGTATTCTACTTACATGATGATATGTTTTGAAGGCCAAGGTGTAGATGGAATCTACACCCTGTATTCTGACCCCTTTTGCTGAATGCTCTGTGTTGAACATAGGAATGGTCTCAAAAATGTGCTACCTGGGAGCATGACCATCAGTTTTCACAGGCTAGTTTTCACAGGAAGTGATGGGACCACTGTCATTCATCATTGAGGGTGTGCAGGTGGTCCAGGACATGACTCAGGAAATGTGGAGATGCTTAGCAAGGGCTTGTTATAGGAGCATCCATTCCTGATGCCAGGAGCCTGAGGAGGGTCCATCCTAGGGGAGTGTTGTGTTCAGAGCATCATGGCGTTTCTTAGTTTTTTATGAGCTGTTTCAGGTGATCAGAGTGGACTGGTTCATATGGCTCTGCCGAGAGCTTCCAGCATCTCTTGTGTGTGACTTCTCGCTTGAGAACTTTGTTCTCCTGCTACTATGAAGGTGCACCTTCATCTGACTTCCTTATTTAGGCTGTACAAAACATGCCCAGTGTTCCCCATATTTGGCCATATTTCCCCAGTGGAATGCAGCCTCTTTTCTGACTCCATTCCTTCTCCTTCAAGGATCAACTGGAGAAAAAAAAAAATACCAGACTACCCCTTTTGTTTCAGCGTGTGGGTGTGTAGAAAGAGACTAAGCTCACGAAGAAGAGGACCACCCCAAGGCATTAACTGTTTGAACTGGGGGCATATTGTGTAGCTGCTCCCAGATTTAGAATAGCTTTGGAGTCATTCATTGTGAAACTGCAGTTATTTTAAGTATGTAGGTGGAGAGCTTTTTCTGAAGTGGAGAAGCGAGAATGCCAAAACCCTGTGGATGGATGTGAAATATGAGATCAGAAATGACAGATTGTGAATTTTCTAGGTTCGGGTTATTGGGTGTCTGTATTACAGCATACTAATCCATAAAGTTTCCTGGAAGGCAATAGTTTTCTCCAGTTGGTGCTAGCTGAAATAATTTGGCGCAAAGTTAATGAGATTTTATTTTAATAACAATGATAACCTTGCAGAAGAGTTGTTGCTTTCCTTTTTAAAGACGTCCTCAGTTGTGTGAGTTAATTTCATTATTCACATGAGAAAATACTAAAGCATTATGCTAACATTCCTGAATGGCCATAAATATTTGTGGTTTTTATCCTTGGGTCTCATTTGCATTTTCTTAGAAGGCTTACTCATTTTATATGCTTGTATGTAAATTCCTCCCTCTTCACACGAAGCCCCATCACAGCCTGTCTAGATGTGAAGCATTCTGAGAACCACACTCTGCTTCTGCCTCCCTCAGGAGTTAGTACACAGCGGTGGCTTTCATCTCAGATAAGCTTCCATGTGCGCTAATAAATTTGCCAATATCAGAGACCACATATATACGGCAAGGAGTATGGGCTGGATCTGGTCAAGAGTGACTGTGAACCTAGTCAAATTACATAAATTTCAAGGGTTCTGTTTATTATTATTTTTGTTTTTTGCTTTTCCTCTTTAATTTTCAAGAGAAAATGATGACCAACTCGATAAAATGTTGTCAGTATTAATTAAGATAAATACATGTTGTGGTTTAATAATTGTCCACTTTATCTTTTTCTGTCATTTAGAAGATACTTCTGGGCCTGGTATGGTAGCTTAGTGACTGAAGTCCTCGCCTTGCATGTTCCAGGATCCCATATTGGGGCCCCATCCAGCTCCCTGCTCGTGGCCCGGGAAAGCAGTCGAGGATGACCCAAGGCCTTGGGACCCAGCACCCATATGGGAGATCTAGAAGGAGTTCCTGGTTCCTGGCTTCGGAATGGCTCAGCTACAGCCATTGTGGCCACTTGGGGAATGAATCATCAGATGGGAGATCTTCCTCTCTGTCTCTCCTCCTCTCTGTATATCTGAATTGGTCAACAAAGAACTTGCTGTTTGCTTAGGTAGAAGTTGGCATTTATTTGGGTGAGTGAGAATCAGGTATTTGAAACCCAGTAGGGTTCTTCCAGGGTTTTAATTCTTTCAATCTGTCTACAGGTTAAGGGGAAACCCAATTTGTACGAGACCATTGGCCTTGCCAACATCACAAAAGTTCGTAATGGAACGAGATGTTTATAATCTAAGCAGTTAGGGCACCTGAGTCTCACAATGGCATGCCTGAGTTTAATAATCGACTCTGCTGCCTATCCCAATTTCCTGTTAGTGCACACTGTAGGACACAGCAGGTGGTATTCAAGTAAGTGGGCTTCTTACTCATATGGAAGACCTATATGGAATTCCAGATTCCTGAGTTTGGCCTGGCCCATTCCTGGCGAAGCTGGTGCAGTAACTTGCTTGTTCGTAGAAAATTTAAAATGTTAGGACCAAAACAGGTGAGTAAGCTATTAGGTGAATGTAATCTCATGTGCCCCGTAAGTCCTTGGTAGATGTTTTAATAGTTTTTTTTTTTTTTATTTCTTCACTAATTAGCTCCTCTTGCAACTGCCACTCAAGTGGGAATGGGAATTAATTTTGAATGTAATTCGTGGTTTTCACAGCAGATAAGGACATACTCGTTTGTGGTGGTGATCAAAATTCTTTGAGAACAGAAGGAATTGTGAAATTTGCTTTCTTGCTTTTAAAATAATTAGTGTAAAGTTACTGTATTTAGCCTATGCATCACTGTATAGATTTCAATTGAAGAGAGGATGGGGAGAAGAAGAGATTTCTCTGGTATGAATATTTGTAAGATTAATGAGCGATATTTTTATAATGGTAGCTAATATGATGGGCACACTGAATTATTCATTCTGGTAAACATGTCAGTTCAGGAATGTCCATATCCCAAGCCTGCAGCTTCTGATTAGGCTCCTTTTGCCATGGTGTGGATGTGGTTTAAGCTTGCCTCCAAAGGTGCATGTGAACGCTGGGTCCACACCCAGTGGAGTGTTGAGCTGTAGAGCCTTGAAGAAGGGGGTCCTGGTGGCAGGTGGTTAGGTTGTGGGAGGCATAGTCCTCAAGAGAAGTTAATACGGTTCTTCTGAACCCCACTTCTTACGAAAGAAAGCTGTTTGAAAAAATTTAAAAATGAGCCTGAGGTGTGTGTAGTGGTACAGAAGGTTAAGCTACCACTTGGAAAGCTCTTCTCCCACATCAGAGCACTGCTTCACATCCCGGCAATTCCACTTTTATCCTGGTCCCTACTAATGCTCTTGGAAGCAGCAGGTGATTCAAGAACACTTAAGTCCCTGCAACCCTCCAGGGAGACCTGATAGAGCTCCTGGCTCCTGGGTGTTGCCTGACCCAGCCCCGGCTGTAGTGGCCTGTGCATGGGAGGTTGATTTCTCTGCTTCTCCCCAACCCCTGCCTTTCAAGTCTGATTATCTAAATCAAATAACAAGACTGATCCTTAGTTCTGATTCTAATTTCCTCTCTTTCCATGTGAGCTCTCCCTTCTGAACTTAGCCATTTCTTTAATCGTTTGTTTGTCATGTTATAGTCCAGTCAAGGGGGCTGTCACCAAAGGCCAATGCCTGGTGTTGTATGATTTTGAATTTTCAGCTTCTAAAATTGTGAACCAAATAAGTCTCCAGTAACAGGTAATACACTCACATACCATGTCTATGAGCCCTTTGGAATTTCAGAGTTATTTTTCCTCCTTTTTCCTGAATATTGCTCTGGAGGGCAGTTTTGTGTGCAGACAAAAAACATGGACTTTGGAATCAACCTGCTTGGGCCCGAGTCTAGACTCTGTCAGCAGCTACCTGTAAAATTCGGCACACGTTACTTTAAGGGAGATACCAGTCATACCTAGGCTGTGCGGTTTTGTATGTTTTCTTGGTGGTGAGTTGGTGAGATAGTACACATTGCAGCGCTTTACGGTAGTGTTTTTCCCATTGGCTGCTGATGGCTCTGTGTCTGTGATCCCTGAACAGGTCCCTGTGTCGGCAGTGTTTGCAAACACTCCTTTCCTTTTTGGGCACTGCATTTCAATTCAGGAGATGTGATTTTTTTTTCCTTTTCAAAAAATGTAGTTATTTGCAAGGCAAAAAGACAAACACACGAGGTGGAGGAGAGAGAGAGAGGGAGGAAGCTGAGAGAGAGAGAGAGAGAGAGAGAGAGAGAGAGAAAGAGAAAGAGAAAGAGAAAAAGAGAGAAAAAGAGAAATAGAGATCTTGCATCTCCTGGTTACTCCCCAAATGTCTGCGGTGATTGGGATTGGGCTATGATTAGAGCCGGGAGCTGGGAACCCAGGCCTGGTGGGTGGCCAAAATCCAGTTACTTCAGTCACCACTGCTGCCTCCCAGGGCTTTCACTAGCAGGATGCTTAGCATCAGGAGTGAGCGCTGGGATTCGAACCTGGTGACTCTGATTTGGGATGTGGGCATCGCAACTGGTAGAGAAGTCTGTCTGTCCTTCCTAATCTTTCTCATGTCATTTCTGGCTTTAGTGTTGCTATGCTGTGGTACAAGCTCATTTTTATCTCCCTGTTTCTTTTTTAGACACTGTTGAAGGGAAAAAATATTGTAACGTTTGTTATAATGGTAAGCAAGGCTTAATTCAGGACAATTGGACAGGAATGTTAGGAAAGACTAGCTCTATTCTGAATCCAGCAAAGACAAGTGGGAATGTATGGGCAAGGAGCAAGGTGGAGCCAAAGGTTGGGGAAACACAAGGTGGAAAATTATAAAGAGGAGACATCAAAAGAAGAGGAATTCTGGCTAAACCAATCTAGAATCTAGTAGAATTCTTGATGAAGGCAGCTGTCATTGTCAGATAGCAAAGGGGCAAAGCACCTTGTAGGATCCTTTCTCAACACTAGTTCAGGCAGTTCAAACACAGGGTGAATGTCAAAATTGTGGCCAACTGGTAAATGAGTGCTCACACGATTTGAATGTTGGTCATGGAAGGAGTCTTTGTCAAAAGTCAGGCTCACCCAAAGGCCTACCTGAAGCAAAAGCAAATGCGTGCATGGTCCCATAGCCTTCATCACTCACTCAAACACTGTATACTTAGGGATTATACTCCTAGGATTACTAAGGTTGTGACTTGCAGGATTATCCATGAAGTTTTCATCGCTGAGCCTATGGAACTGTAGCACACATTTTTTTTTTTTGGAAAGTCAGATTTACAGAGAGGAGGAGATACAGAGAAAAAGATCTTCTATCCGCTGGTTCACTCTCCAAGTGGCTATTGCAAGGCAAGGACTTCAGCCACTGGGCTCTGTCTTGAAATGGCCATAACTGCCAGTCTGAATTCCATCTTTTCCATTGGATAAAGGGTCCTAGTTCCCTCGTCTGTTTTCCAGTGATTTCCTAGATATGTTAGCAGGGAGCTGGATTGGTAGTGGAGCAGGTGACACCTGAACTGGTTCTTGGATATGGAATATCAGTAGTCTCAAGTTGAGGCTTAATCCTCTACACCACAATGTTGGTCCCTGTTTATAAAGTTGTTCTTAGAATAATCACTTTGGGGTCCAACACGGTAGCCTAGTGGCTAAAGTCCTTGCCTTGCGTGCACCGGGATCCTGTATGGGCTCTGGTTCTAATCCTAGTAGCCTTGCTTCCTATCCAGGTCCCTGCTTGTGGCCTGGAAAAGCAGTCAAGGATGACCCAAAGCCTTGGGACCCTGCACCTGCTTGAAAGACCTGGAAGAAGTTCCTGGCTCCTGGCTTTGGATCAGCTCAGCTCTGGCTGTTGTGGCCGCTGGGGGGAGTGAGAAGACCTTCCTCTCCGTCCCCTCCTCTCTGTATATCTGATTTTCCAATAGAAATGAAAAAAAAAATCTTAAAAAAAACACAATAACCAGTTTGGGTTAATTGCATTATTACATTAATTGCCTGCCACTTATAAGACACTTTCATACTTTTAGGTGGCTGTATTTCCATTGTTCAGAAGAAAATTGAGATTTACAGAGATCAAGTAACAGCATATTAAAGGCAATGACTGAACCAGAGTTTTGAGTCCAGTTCTAAAAGATACCTTGCTATATTAAGATGCCTTTCAAGATAAAAAGCCTGTATGACTTATTCCATAAGAAACACTGCATCTGTGAAAGAGAACAATAACTTTAAAAAGCATGGGTTAAGAACCAGATCTTTGTCTGTAAATATTATTCATCTTCTAAGCTGTAAGTTGTTCATTGACCTTTAGTGCAGTCTTTTTCTGTATCCCAGTTAGGGAGAGAAAAGCTATTGGGCACCTGCGTGTATCAGTGCATACACACAAATGCCCATACCTGATGACCAGCTTTGATTTTGTGATCCTTGCCAAGGGCCATTTTTTTCCCCAGTGACATTTGAAAGCTAGCTTTGTCATGGGTCTCTTTCTTCAGGCCACTATGAAATAATGAGCCCTTCATCTTGTCCCAATGGTAGAAGCGCTGCTAATATGCTAGAAGTGTTTGTAGAAACCAACTTATCATCATTGTGTAGAACAGTGCCCTTTTCTCTGCAGGTCAGTGCGACATCATAATTCGAGATAGAGAAAGAGACATCAGAGGATCAGTGACATCAGAGACGTCAGAAACATCAGAGGGTCAGTGAAGCTGACCCTGCCACGCAGCTGGAAGCCTTGCAGCCCAGCTCTAACGCTGCCTTTCTCTACGAATTCCGCTTAGTGCTCCGTTGACCAGCAGGGGGCAGGATAGTTTCCTTTTTCTGGAGAAGCCACCTGCTGAAGGGCTCTTACGTTGAATTCAGTGTCTCTGAGCTAGATTAAGAGCAAATTTAAAGGCAGAAAGCATCTCACAGTCTTCTGTTTTGTTTGCAGAGCAGGCTACACTATTTTAATGAGATGTTCTTTCCCCATAATTATAGCCAAGGTCATTTGCTGCTTTCTGTGAGTCTGGTGTGTTGTGCTTGATAAGCTTATTAGCTAGGTCCGTCCTTATGAGCAGTTTATCAGCCTGCTTTCAATTTACAATGTAAGGTGAGGAAACCGAGGCTAAGAGAGGTTAAATAAGATTACTCAATCTTACACAAACGAAGGTTCACAGATTTCCCCCAAGCTTTTTTTGAGACTTACTTCAGTGTCTAATGATACCTCCTGCTATGATATTTCTCTGGTTACAAAAATTCCAGGTTGTACTCCATTTGTTGTGTTGCTTGAAATTAGTTGAAAATCCTGGAGTTTTTCCTTCAGGGTTTCTATGCTTTCCTTTAGTGTCTCCAAGTTTCTTTTTATTGTGTGATACCTTAGATCTTGGAGGTCACTTGCAAAAATGCTTGCTCTCTCTCTCTTTTTGCTCAGTATTCTAACATTACAAACCTAGAGCTAGGTCTAAAAGGATGCCTCTGTTCTTAAGTAGGGAAATACACTTCGTCCATTGTCTACATTTGGAGAAATTCAGAACTAATTTCACTTCTCCCTGTGGCAGATCACATCACATATGTTTACAAAACGAATTTTGATGACCAATACTCCCTAAATAAAAGAAGTCATAGTTGAGAAGGACTTTGTTGTTACGTCTTTCCTCACCTTGGTGAGCTTGTTTCCTAATTGGTCAGCATATGGGTTTGGTTGCCTCTGGCCGATTTTGGTTTGCTTGAGAGGCAGTATTGAAGAGCTCTTTCTGTTTATTAATTCCAGTTCTGGTTCCTTGATCCCCATTCTCCAGCCACTTCCTTACGTGTGTGTTTCCTGTCAGATTCCCCACATTTGTGTCCCTGCCTCATCAACACACTGCTCAGAATTACATGATTGTGGGGCCCCGGCGGCCTAGCGGCTAAAGTCCTCGCCTTGAGAGCCCCGGGATCCCATATGGGCGCCGTTCTAATCCCGGCAACTCCGCTTCCCATCCAGCTCCCTGCTTGTGGCCTGGGAAAGCAGTTGAGGACAGCCCAAAGCTTTGGGACCCTGCACCCGCGTGGGAGACCCGGAGGAGGTTCCAGGTTCCTGGCTTCGGATCGGCGCGCATCGGCCCGTTGCGGCTCACTTGGGGAGTGAATCATCGGACGGAGGATCTTCCTCTCTGTCTCTCCTCCTCTGTGTATATCTGTCTGTAATAAAATGAATAAATCTTACAAAAAAAAAAAAGAATTACATGATTGTGGCTCTGCATCCTGAACATTGTTACTCGCTTACTCCGTGTGCCCACAGGTTTCCACCTTCCGTTTTCAGTTTGCAACTTGCAGACCAGCCTCTGTGGCTGCAGGAACTTGTCCTGTTACACCTGTCCCAGACCACAGCTCTGGCCACCAGCAGCCTGGATTTTTCTCCCTGGTAGTACAGAACTCTTTGTGGCCCCATTGGTTCTGAGATGAAATACTTGCCTGGTGATATAGGACAAGTGGAAGAAATGTGTGCTGTATCATTTGACACTAGCCTGAAGAAGCCTAAACCCTTTTACATTAAAATAGGGGGTCCCAAGAATACAATCTGAGGCCTCTGCCTTTGCTTGCTTGGCCAACATTTGACTGTGGAATTGTTACCAGGTCTTACTTGTTTTTAACCCCCAGCCCACTCACATGATAGATGATTGTTCAATTGGATGATCATATGACTGGTTTTGGTCTCATTCTGCACAGGATACAATCAGATTCATCTTACTTATTTGACAGTATGTGTGGTTATAGGGATGGCTATGATAATGGTAGTAATCACAGCTATTGTGAATTGCATTTATGAGGCAATTACTGGCATTCAGTGTTCTCTCATTTCATCTTCACCATTATCTTCCCCTGGGGTTTCTGTCTGCCACTAATCACTTACACGCTCATGTGACCAAGACTTGGCATCTCCACTGCCATCTCTAGGGGCAGCTTCACTGCTATCCCCAAAACTCACATTCACTGACTCAGTAGAAGAGGCGAGGACTAATATAATTATTTGCTAGGAATTCCATGATAGAGAGATGTTTTAACACAGTTTTTTTGTCCCTCTGCTAGCTTGTCAAGCCCTTGACAATCAGAATCATGTGTTTTCTCTCTGTGTCATCAACAGACATAAATTGTGCTCAATAAATGTGTTGAGTGAATGGATGGATTCAGAGGTTGGAAGAGAATTCAAGTGGGAATTAAGAGTTCATTTGATCCTAAGATTATTGTGTCCTTGAAACAACGCGTTACACTGTTAGTGCTGTCGACACTAAGTTCGGTTTGATGCAGTGATTTTTTTATATGCATTCATTAGGAGAGTTTACTAACTATATTCTTGATAGGAATGTTTGTATCAGATGGTCTTACATGAGGGACAAATGTGCGTTGAATTGAGATTTTGTGATCCGGTTGCCTTTGCCAGCCTGGCATGAGAAGAAGAGATAATTGATTAAACATGAGGCTGAAACTACTAAGAAAGACATAAAATTATGTCAATGGAATTTTAATATGTGTTATGTGTTTATGTTTTTCAGGTAAGAAATTACATTTGGTTCTGCCTGGTTTCCCCAGAGACTTGACAGATGCTGCCTTCTTGTGTTCATTTGTAACCTGCCAAATCATGCAAAATTAGGGCTTCCAGTTGTGAGTATTATGCTCTGTGTTTTTGTCGGTAGAGTGGATTTCGTGGCAAGAGCTGTGTAAGATGCTCTGGGTTCCTCCTCTTGGGTTATCTATAGCTCATCTCAGAGCTGCAGATTTGGTGGCCCACTAGACACTTGTAGCATTGCTTGCGTCTTTTTGGAGGTCCTCCCCATGCCGTGCTGGTTGCCTCTGGCTGCCCCCCTCCTCCTGCTTGAGGTGCATTCTCTTTTCTCTTGGACTGAACATCTTCATTGTTAAGAAAGACATAAAACCTGCTTCTCTGTACTGAAGCTCCTGGCTTTTTGATGGAATCACATATCCCAATAAATTCGTTGTGAGTTGGAAATGTTGCATGATTAAAATGCACCTATTGACATAAGCTGCGCAGCATCATGGCATAGCAGCACTGAGCACTGAGTGTGAGCTGTTTCCCTGGGTGACCAGGGTTGGGGGGTGGGTACTGGAGCTGCATTCACTGCTCGTGCCAGCATCACCAGTGAGGATCAGTCTGCATGTTGCCAGCCTGGGAAAAGATCCCAGTTCTGAATTTCAAATATGGTTTCTACTGAAAGTGTGTTATTTGCACCTGACTTAAATTTAAAAACTGGCAAACTGAACTGTCATTGAGTAGGGGTGGGGCATCTGTATATAACATTTTCATTGTAAATAAACAAAAGCAAGTACAATATATACAAATTTTCAGAAAGAAAAGTGGTTGAGTGAATCATGCAAACAGTAAGATAAGTGAGTAAAACAAACAATACATTAAACAAGCAGTATGGTTTGCATCCACTTATGTGAAGACTCAAGAATGGGAAAATTTATAGCTAAAGGATGTAGAGTAGGCTACAGAGCAGGTTATAGGATGCCAAGCGCTAGAGGAAGAGAGAGAGATGGAGAAAGTATTGCTTAATAGTCATGTAATTTCGGACCTGGCACTGTAGCCTAATGACTAGAGTTCTCGCCTTGCAAATGCCAGGATGCCGTGTGGGCACTGGTTCTAATCCTGGCAGCCCCATTTCCCATCCAACTGCCTGCTTACAGCCTGGGAAAGCAGTTGGATGCGGCCCAAAGCCTTGGGACCCTGCATTCACATGGGAGACTCAGAGGAGGTTCCTGGCTCCTGGGTTCGGATCAGTGCAAATCCAGGCATTGCAGCCACTTGTGGAGTAAATCATCGGTCGGAAGATATTCCTCTCTGTTTCTCTCTCTCTCTCTCTCTCTCTCTCTCTCCATATATATATATATATATATATATATATATATATATATATATATATATACACACACACACATATATATGTATATATATATACACACACATTTATAAGTCTATATAAGTCTATATATATAAGTCAGATATATATATCTGACTTTCCAATAAAAACAATATAAATCTGAAAAAAAGTAATATTACCTGATAATCTTTTCTTATTATTGAAGTTAAAATTATGTGCAGTCAGGGGCAGGTGTTGAGCCTAGCTGTCAAGGTACTGGGTAAGATGCCTGCTTCTTACATTAAAGCACCTGCATTTGATTGCTGGCTCTGGTTCCTGGTTCTCATTTTCTGCTAATTCAGACCCTGGAAAGCAGCAGTGGTGTCTGAAATACTTGGGTTTCTGCCACCCTCCTGGAGGCTGGATTAAATTCCTGGATCTTGGTTTCATGCTAGCCTAGTCCAGCCCAAGCCATTACAGATATTTAGGAGGTGAATCAGAAGAGGGCTATTTTCTCTGTCTTTTCTTCTATTTCTCTGACATGAATTTTTAAAAAAGGAATAAGGACAATCTTAATGGTACATGTCACATTACAGTGTTTTGGGGCACAACAGGACCCATACACAATAGCGAGTCCATAAAATTGTAATGGAATTGAAAGAGATGTGCCACCAGTGATGTTACCATCATAACATAACATTATCATGAAATGCGTGCACTTGTTTCTGGTGATGCTGGTGTGAACAGACATGTGCTGCTGGTTGTATAAAGTATAGCATATGCAGTTATGTGTACAGGACATAATACTCCACAGTGATATAAATGGATATGCATGTATTTATCATATTATATTTAATTGTTATTTTAGAGTATACTCCTTCTATTTAAAGAAAAGTCTGGTGTAAAACATTATGCCTTGGTGGGCTGGCAGCAGCCTCACACATCTCATACTCACTGTGTCTGCTGATTGTGTAATGGAACCATGCAAAGTGACTTACACCAGCTGGATTTATGAACGTGCTCTGTATGTTTCTTAGAACGTTCTTTTTTTTATTGCATTTCATTTTATGACATCGTTTCATAGGCTCTGAGGTTCCCCCAACCCCTCCCCGTGCCCTCCCCCCATGGTGGATAACTCCACTTTATTGCAGTATTACAGTTTAAATCCAGTCTTGTTTGTTTCATTGCAAGCATGTACTATGCTTAGAGTCCAGCATCTTATTGTCCAGATCAATTCAACAATTTTTTGGGGAGACCATCTCTGGTCTAAAGGCAAAGCTGGCAGAATATCGTTTAGACCATTTAAAAGCCATAACATAGCATCAACAATCTTAGAACATTCTTAAAGGACACTTGCCTGCAGCATGACACAACCAATGTCTTTAATTTAATCTCTTAAGCTTTTATTTTTTGTTCCAGTGGAAACTTTACATTTATAAGATCAGCTGCCTAAGATTTTGTTCTCATTATATTAATTCATTAATGGCCATGCTTCTGTGATATTTCTCAGTCTTTTCTTTGTGATCACTCTTCTGTCTCCTTCAGTAGATATTAATGAAGTGTAGACTAAATGCTGGTTATACTTCTGCGCTTTCTGAGAGCAGTAGAAGCAGCTTTGAGGTTTGAGCAATAGAGTCATACCTTCTAATTGAGGTAACTAGTTCTAAATATTGTATTTAGGGAGAGAATGCCTGGATGATCTTTTGATTTTGTAGGATTCCTCAGGTCTTAAAATTCTCTGATATAGGGCAGCCAGTTCTGATGCCTGAAAACTATCTCTAAGATATGTGGCCACGAACAGGTTTTGCAAACACTCTATGAAATTGTCTCTCTATCTTTTCTCTGGTGTCAGTTGGATCCCAAGATGCTGTTGATGCTCTTTAAAAACTGGTTTGTAGGGCCCGGCGGCGTGACTTAGCGGCTAAAGTCCTTGCCTTGAACGCCCCAGGATCCCATATGGTCGCCGGTTCTAATCCCGGCAGCCCCACTTCCCATCCAGCTCCCTGCCTGTGGCCTGGGCAAGCAGTCGAGGACGGCCCAATGCATTGGGACCCTGCACCCGCGTGGGAGACCCGGAAGAGGTTCCTGGTTCCCAGCTTCGGATCGGCGCGCATCGGCCCGTTGCGGCTCACTTGGGGAGTGAATCATCGGATGGAAGATCTTCCTCTCTGTCTCTCCTCCTCTCTGTATATCTGGCTTTGTAATAAAATAGATAAATCTTACAAAAAAAAACTGGTTTGTAGTAACAGTAGACTATGTGGAAGGGTCATTTTCAAACCAACCAACCAGAGCCCCTAGGGCACCCCCTTATTTGAATTCTAACCAAGTCCAATTCCTATTTCCTGTCATTTTTTAGTGTAGGACAAAGGCCACACATAGACATGGTGAATATGTGTCTTGTTTAGGCTTAAAGTAATTGTTCTCACACTTTTCTTGTGTTGAAAAGCATCCCACTCGAGATTAAAAAAATCAACCCCTCAAATGAATTTTTATTAACTATAATATCGAGCCAGGAAAACATATGTATTTTTCCAAAAGTTATAGTGGGAGTAGTGGGAGTTTTTAAACGTTAATTGCTGGCAGAGAATTGGTATTAAGAAAAAGTAGAGTTGCTGCTTTGCACTCTGGGATGCCTGTCTTTTGAGAGGAGAAAGACTTTATTACTCTCCAGTTAGTTGCAAGAGAAGTAGCTCAAATCTGCCTCCTGTGGGGGCAGAGAGAGGGGTTGGGGAGGACTTTCTGGGTTAGCTAAGAGAGAGCACTCAGGAACAAGTGCTGACGAGGCAAGTTCTAATTGGCAGGATGGACTTCATTCAGAGCTACATAGAGTTAGGTTAGTCATTTTACATACACACATACACAAGGATTTATAAGGTATGTATTATACCTATATCTATCTATATATAGACAAAATATGCAGTTAAAATTTATTTATTTTTATTGCCAAGGCAGATTTATACAGAGAAGGAAAGATAGTGAGAAAGATCTTCCCTCCACTGGTTCACTCCCCAAATGACCACAATGGCCAGAGCTGAGCTGATCCGAAGTCAGGAGGCAGGAGCTTCTTCCAGGTCTCCCGTGTGGGTGCAGGGTTCCAAGGCTTTGGGCCATCCTCTACTTCTTTCCCAGGCCACAAGCAGGGAGCTCAATGGGAGGTAGAGCAACTGGGGCATAAACCAGCACCCATATGAAATCCCAGTGATTACAGTGGAAAGAGTAGTCAATTGAGCCATCATGCCAGCCCCTAAATGTATGTTATTTATTAACATGTGCTCTGAATCAAATTGAAATGATAATGTGTTGGTGTATCAGGAGTCTTATTAGCGTTGGTAGCTGGCATCCTGGAAGATAGGCATTTAACTTTGTGTATAGAGAGCATATATATTTTTTTTCTAGCAATGAATAAGCTCAGATTTGTTTTATCAGATGTATGTTTGCTGTTTATCATGCAGACACTGATTTTTGTGTCTGTTTTTCAGGTTCTGTGCGGACAGATGTTTTGGAGTTTGTTTACAAATGTTTCCCAGACATCCTGTCAATCAGCAGGCTTCTTCAGTTAGCGGTTGCGTCTTGAGCCAGGTTTCTTCGTTCTGATCAACTGTATGACAGACACAGGATGTTTTGCAGTACAGGGATATAGAAACCTACCAGCCTGGCAGTGTCTGGTGGCAGTCAGATCCTGAGCTGTAGGATGGCTGATGTAAAATGAAATTCAGTGAGGGGAAGACAGCTCCTGGAACAATGGGCTTGTAGTCATAGCTTGAGTGAGGTCCTTTGAGTGTACCTTCCATTCATACTTACTGACTTGCCTTTGGCAGTTTATGTAATTCTCTGAGGAGTGCTGGGGCTCAGTGACCATAGAGTATGATTAAGTCAGTGGGATGAATTCACAGTGGAGCCTCAGTTTTACTCTTATGTGTCCAGTTTCGAAGCCTTTGTGTGCACTATGTAAGGAAGGATTTTTTGAATGAGGAGGGTGCTCTGGAATATGTTGGATTTTACAAAAATTATTTGAGAGGTAAAGAGAGGAGGGAGATAGATGCTCCCTTATCTTCTAGTTTACTCCCTAACACCTACACTCACTAGAAATGAGCCAGATCAAAACTGGAAGCTAGAAACTCATTCCCAGGATGCCATAGGGAGGCAGTGACCAAACCACTTAAACCATTACTATTGCCTTCTGGTCTCTGTTTTAGCAGGAAGCTGGAATTGCAAATGGAGCCAGGACTTAACCTAAATACTCTGTTATGGAATGAGGGCATCCATGTAACAACAAGTGCCTGTTCCATGTGTTAAGTGTCTTTTTTCCAGGAAAAAAATGCATTATTCAAAAATTCTAAGAGTCACCTTTTAAAGTTAAATGAGGGAATGGTGTGAAATATGGGACATGGTATCAGTTACATTGAAAATGCTCCTTGAGTCATATCTTCTGTCACTATTGTGTGTGTGGAGGGGGTTGTTTTTCTACTGACATATAGCATTGGGAGCCTTTGAAGAATGCTTTTCTTTTATGTCAAACCTTATTTATTTGTCTGAAAGGCAGAGTGATAAGGGTGAGAAAAAGAGAGAAGTTAAGGGAAGGAGGGAGGGAGAGGGGGAGAGAGGGAAAGGGAGAGGGAGTGAAGGGAGGGACACATGCACTGTACGGTGAGACCATGTAAACCAGTAGATATGATAACATAGCTCGACATGACCCGTACTCGAGCCTAGCTCCTGCACATTCCAGTGAGCTAAGGTTGGCCCAGGCCTGCCTGGTCTACTCCCCCTCCAGAACCAACCTACACATTTGCCGATAGGTGGCATTACCTTGCCCGGCTTGACCAAAACTTAGGCCTGAATCACATGCTCACCAGTGGGAATTGCATCTCACCAAGGGGGTTTCCAAAGTTCCTCCACCAGTCCCATTTGCAGAGCCGTATCTCTCATGTGGCAGTGGGTGCTAGGCCCTTACCTGGCTTAGTATGCCTCCCTCCGTCCCAGCCTTTGTATGAGTTGCTGAATGTTGTGACCCAGCCCACTGCACACCTTATTCTTTGGTATGCTTGTGGGTGCTGTTGCCTGGACCAACCCAGCCTGTTCCCAAACCTGGTATCCATGAGTGCTGGAGGATCCCATGGTCATGCCTGGGATAAGCAAACCAGTGAAAATTGCAGTTCCACAGGTGTGTGGGTCCACAATCCCCCATAGAATCTGCCTCCAGACCTGATTCTCTCGTGTGCTGGGTAGTGACATGACCTGGCCTAATATGACCTGTCCCCTGTTCTGACTGTCACTGGTAGGCACTGATCTAGCCCTGGCAGGTAGACCCCCAGCTATAGCTTTAGTGTGTGTCAGTGAGTGGTGGTTCTAGTGGTGATCCATGCTAACTAGCCCAGCTCAGGTCTCCCATGTGAGCAAGTGCATTCGCCTGACCCATAAATGTCCTCTAGCTTCCCCCTTCCAAATTGTTTGGTCTCACCCCCTTGCTTTCCTGCAAGTACAGTATCCTTGTCAATGGAAGTCCCTCAGAAGTCACTCCTCACCTGCAACACACTCTCTCAGTGCTCCTCTCTCCTACACAGCTCCTTGCCCTCTTCCGTGATCAAACCATAGTCCCTATCATCACATGTAAATGAGCAGAAGGAAAGAAAGGCATGTGAGGTGATCCTGTTACCCATTTTTGGATATTGTTTTGGTAGATTCTAAGCAAGCGATTCTAATCAGGGCCTCTTTTTTTATCCTGCACATTGTTGTAGTGAGTTCAGGACCTTAGCTTGAATAGATATGTTTTCAATGTAAGGGTGTTTACTACCTATAGTCTAGATGGGATCTCTGTGTCTAGATTTTCTGGAGTGTGAATTGCTTTTTGAAAGCTTTGTGCCTGTGTACAGTCAATTCTGTTCACACATGAAGCATGTCTGTTGATTTCTCTGACTTGGAATGATTCTTTGGGTTGTATTTCTCAGTGTTGAAACCATATTTAGAGGCACTGTTTTAAAATCCAGTCTTCTCAACAAGTCTTTACAACTTCTCAAACTGCAGCTTAAAGAAAATAGACCTACTCCATAGTAGGTTTTTAAGTTCTTTTGTAACTGTTAAATATTGGCCAAACAACTGAATGTGCCAGTGAGATGAGTCTTTTTTATCTCATCACATGTTGTAGCTTAAGAAGCGAAGCAGAAATAGCAGTCTCTTTTATTTTGATAGAACTGTGGGTTCCACAGTTGATCAGGAATACACAGTCTGTCTTGTCATAACTGTCGTCTTTGATTTTGTTCGCATCATTATGGAAGCTTGAAAATGTGCATTTCAAAAGCAGCCCAAATGGCATCAAACTCTTCAGTGCTCCCCAAAGCTGCCATGAGATCATCTTCTCCCCCTTGAATCTCGGCCCACGTTGGAAAGGCAGAAAAGCAGCAAGAAGGAAAATAGTCAGTTCAGAGGTAGCAAATGAATGTTTTTGTTGTTTCTTGTATTTGTAGATACATATATACAAAAGTTGAGATTTGGAACTGGATTTTTATTTACTTAGCTGCGTATTCCTAGCATTCAGTAAATGGGTTCCCCCCTTTATTCTAGTGACTTAAAACAGTGGTTTTATAGAAGTATAGATTTACTGATGTCTTCAGCATGACTCTTAATAATGGTCAAGAACACATTATTTCTGAGTTGATGTGAATGAGTAATAGCAGTTAAGATCTCCCAGGCCTTCTCCATACTGTCTCTGGGGCTTTTCTGAGACTCTGAAGCTACATTTTCAATAACAACAAATAGGGAAAGAATGCGTGGCTCCAGAATGTGTGCTCTATAGATCCCTCATCACCACTGCTTTGACCCTCTCTGGAGAATGCTGTTGGCGTGTATATTAGAGACACTGCATTTGGATTCAGGCTTTTCTCTTGCATGATTTATTTGTTTGTTTGAGAGAGAATTTACGTAACTGGGGAAGACAAGGGGATGGGAACAGAGCGAATAAGAAAGCAGGCTTCCATCGACTGGTCCACTATTGCAGTGGTTGCAATGGCCGGGGCTAGGCTAAGGTGAAACCAAAGAACTGGGAACTCCATCTGAGTCCCCCACATGAAAGGCAGGGTCCCAAGTACTTAATCCATCATCTGTTGTCTTCCCAGGTGCATTAGCAGGGAGATGGATTGAAGGTGGAACATCTTGTACTTGAACTACATTTTCACATGGGATGCCACCTTTGCAATGGTCACTAAATCCTTTGTGCCACAATTGTGACCCATGGATTCACACTTTTTAATATCATTCCCAGCCTCTCAGTTTACTAGGTGTGTGATGATGGCAAACTATGAACTGTAAGCAATGGTTTCTGGCAACTGCACAATGGTCATATTAACTGTACTGACCTTCTGGGAATCCTATAAGGAGGAAGGTAAAACAAGGTAATGGGCTTTGCATAGTGTCTGGCACAGAAAAATATCAAGATCACTCCAGCTGATTGTCATCTGGACTGAAAGGCACCCGCAGGCAATGCTGGCTGTGGGTATTTGCTGATAGAAATACAAATGTGGACTGTTATTTTTTATGTATGTATGTATTTGGTTGTGTGTCTATGGGACACCCATGCATACTGCATGTATGGTCTTCTCCAGGCTTCAGATGCACTAATACATGAAAGCTATGAATATTGATGGGACGAGGGCTAGTTTCAGGGCAAGCCTGTGATTTAAACACTTGGGTAGCATCATGAGAAAATGTGGCCTAAAACCATTGGCACCAAGAGGAGTGAGAACTGGAGAGCTTTTGAAAGCATGAGCTGATAACAGTGAGTTTTCTCGGTTAAGTTAGAAAATTGTCGAGGAGACGCAGGATCTAATTTTAGGAGGCCTAATGAGGCAGATTTCACAGGCTGATGATGTGTGTATTCTCAGTAACTGGGTAAGTGAAACTGAATCCCTTCCTCCATCACCTCCCTGGGGTCCATTAGCCACCTGGAGCTCCAGTGATGTTGATGAAGTGGTAAGTGATGGCACTGGCTTTCATTGCTGCTTTTTGGCATGACTGATCTAGAACTCTGGAACTTGACTTTACACAACTACCACTGTCAAAGTTCTCTTTTTCTGTCAGAAGAACTGGAGTACCCAGGGCCATGTGGTGCAGAGTCGTGGTGAGTGAAGAATGGCTCAGTTCCTTGGCCCAGACATCCAAGACCCTTGGCTCCTTGGTGTGACTTATCTGGCCCTTTAGACCCTTCCCTTATGTGAAGGAAGTTACTTTTGCTAACTTCAAGACAAGGTACAACTCTCCCTGCCACACTTCTACAACACTCTGCATAACATGTTTGAACTACATTTTGTGATTACCTTACTTACCTTTTATATCTCTTGTATTAAGCCCCACTGCTGGATTCTTGCACAAGTAATAAATGAGATAGTTTCAGACATTAACCTGACCTTTACTAGGAGAAGTTTTTTTTTTTAATTCATTAATTTGACAATATATCCATCCACCTATCCATTTTGAAACTTGAAGCTGGTATGATGGTATTAAAATTATGTTCTGGTTGGTGGCCATACAGGTGTTTTTATATTCCATAAATGAAAATATCTGAATTTACTGTTAAGGTTAATTTTGTGTGCCACGTGCATGGGTGGATGGAAAAGCACGTAGCTGGCACACATTATTTCTGTATGTGCAGCATTTCTGGAAGAGATAATCATTTGAATCTGTAGACCCAGCACACACACAGAAAAAAATTCACCCGCACCAATATGGGCCTGTGTCATCCAGTCATTAGAAGACCTGGATAGAATAAATATGTAAAGACGGACAAATTGTTTGACCTGGGGCACTCAACTCTACCTTCGGACATTGCTGCTCCTTTTTTTCTTTTTTTTTTTTTTAATTGGAAAAGTGGACATACAGAGAGGAGGAGACACAGAGAGGAAGATCTTCCATCCATTAATTCATTCCCCAAGCGGCTGCCAGAGCTGCATCATCCAAAGGCAGGATCCCGGAGCCTCTTCTGGGTCTCCCACGCAGGTGCAGGGTCCCAAGGCTTTGGGTCATTCTCGACACTTTCCTAGACCACAAGAAGGAGCTGGATGGGAAGCGGGGCTGCTGGGACATGAACCAACACCCATATGGGATCCCAGCATGTCCAAGGTGTGGACTTTAACAGAGCAGCGCCCCTTATTTTTTGAACTTTCAGATTACAGTACTTGAGTAACTCAGCCTTCCCCACACCTGCCCCTGGTTCTCAGGCCTTTACTCTTTGACTGGGAATTCACCCCCTTCAGGACTGAATTGCACCACCAGTTTTCTTGCTGCTGCTAGTAAACAGCATTCTGTGGGATTCTTGGGGTTCATAACCACCACATGAACCCATTCCCTTCATAAACCTTCTCTTACATTTCTTTTTGCACCTAACTGGTTCGTTTCTCTGGAAAATCTTTGAGATACCAATAGTGTTCTATTACATAGAGGCTTTGCTCTTATCACATATAACTCCATTGATCTAAGGCTCACCCATGACTGATTGGAGCATGTGGCAAGCTTGGAGACTTCAGCGCTAGTGCTGTAGGATTGGGGTTGGCCAGTTAGCTATGTATTCTCTAATTCAGTTTGCAAAGTCATAGTTATAGTAGTTCTTCCAGGAAATTCTATGACTAGGATTTTGAATTCTGGGAAGGTGTTAAGTAAGAGTTATATCTTTGGAAGTAAAGACAGGGATGTCAGTTATAGCTGAGGCCTTTTCTGGTGGTGTGACTTCCGTGATCAGTTGCTGTGAGGCTGAAGAATGCACTTTTATACCAGCCTAAGGGTAGTCTGAAGGATTGAAATGAGCCCAAAGAAGGGGTATGGATATGAATTTGATGCGACATGACCGTATTTGGTGTCTTAGAGTGCCCTTGACCTTGTCAACAACATTTCTGATTACTGTGATTCATGCACAGGTAGGTCAGGTCAGATAGTTTTTGGAAAAGTGAAGTTAAAAGGTGTTTATTTTGATGCAAAAATTTTTGAAATGTTAATATACTATCTTCTTAATATGTATTTTCAGTGAACTTCTGAAAGACTCCACGTAACCTCCACATGATATAACAAGTCCTTGGAGTTTCAGTGATACCATACCCTTGTTTGTTGGTCCCCATGTAGTCTCACTATCTCATTTAATCTTAAAAATCACTTTCAGTGTCTCATTCGTTTTAATCTTCTGAGGTTATTTTACACACACAGATACAAACATACTTTTTAATGCAAGTTCTATCTACTTTAAAATGAGAAAGTGAAATGATATGTAAATTCTGCCTCCATTTGTCTAATTCTGCTTCCATTTGTGTATTGTGACAGTCCTTACAGAAAGCAGTCTGAAAGTGAAATTTCAAATGATGTGGTCAACATAGCTCTTACAGTTTCATAATGAAGGAACAATCTGAATCCTAGGCATACAGCATGATTCCCGTGGGACTGAGGAAATCTTCTGAAGTTAAATACTATTCATAGAACTTTAAATTTAGCTTTGTGTCCCTTTTAGGAGTACTTTATCGTAACTGATGGTGTTTTGCTTGCTTGTATTTCAGGTAATTTAATTGCATGTGTAGGTATGTGCTTTAAAAATTATTTGAGAGCAAGAAAGAGACACTTTGATCTACTGGTTGCTTTGCAAGTGTCCACAGAGGCTGGGAACTGGACTGGGTACACAAGGCAGGTAGCAGGGACCTAGTTGCATGGGCCATCATTTTTTTTTTAAAGATTTATTTATTTTTATTACAAAGTCAGATATACAGAGAGGAGGAGAGACAGAGAGGAAGATCTTCTGTCCGATGATTCACTCCCCAAGTGACTGAAACGGCTGGTGCTGTGCCAATCCGAAGCTGAGTACCAGGAACTTCTTTCCAGGTCTCCCACACGGGTGCAGGGTCCCAATGCATTGGGCCGTCCTCGGCTGCTTTCCCAGGCCACAAGCAGGGAGCTGGATGGGAAGTGGAGCTGCCGGAATTAGAACCGGCGCCCATATGGGATCCTGGTGCTTCAAGGCGAGGACCTTAGCCACTAGACAACGCCACCGGGCCCAGGGCCATCATTTTTGTCTACTGAGGTCTCTGTTAGTAGGTGACTGGAGTGAGAAGCCAGAGCCAGAAATCAAATCCAAACACAGGAACTGGATATCTTAACCATGAAGCTTAAAAACCCCATTTACCAATATATAGTGAGAAGCTTTCATGTGAACTTTGCTTTCCAGAATCCTTACTACAGACACGATGTGAACTGTAGCTCCTATGGAGATTTCTAATAAATACATACGTGCATTGGGAGTTGGGGGATCCTTTTGTTAGCTTTTAGGGACTCAGCTCCGTTTGAGAATCTTCAAAGGTCATATATTTGAGTTGGAAATATCTGCTAAGGAGTTTTCAATGTTGCTAAAGTAGAGATCAGAGTAATTATCCTAAAGGTTCTATAGATAAGGCAGTGTATTTAACCTACAAATGAAATTGAGCTGATATCTTGCCAGCTCTTCCCCGTCAGCTAACTCTGTTCTGCACTCCTGGGCCTGTGAACTAGGGAGAGACTGGGCTGAGAATGTGTCTTTGTTTTTGAGAAAGATAAATGGACCAAAGAAATGGTCATCCTGGCCCGTAGGAAGAGTAGATCGGAATGTAAATCAAATCCTAGATGAGAGGAAAAGGAACCCTCGGGTTTAGGGCAAGAATTTGTGTGGCTAAAAAACACCTGCATCCCCCTTGCCTGGAAGAGAATTGGTGACGGCAGCGGTGATGTGACCCCATTACCTCCTTGGGAGTGTCCAGGCCACTATCTGTCATCTGTGCTTGCAGGCTGAGCGGGCCGTGGAAGAAATAACCCAGGCTGTTATAGTGATTTATTTCTGCTTTAATATACCCTACAAAGGCACTTTGTTTCAAAATTAAGATGAAAAACCCAAAGAAGGGACTGGCTGAAGATTTAAGCAGTCTTCTCATTACGGCATCTGCGCATCTGTCCCTGTAAACCAGATGGCTCTTTGGAAGGATGAATCTCATTGTGCAGGAGATGGATGGCACTTCCTTCTGGTGTTGTCTTGGATTGCCTTCGCCACCGACAGATGATGTTGTTGCAGAGATCTTTGCTCTGATGGACTTGATTCAGGATGTTGTCCTGATTTCTTCCCCAGATGCAGTGTTCTGAGTTTGTTCACTATCTTAAAATGTGGAGATTTTATTTCATATTATTTTCTTGGAGTTTCAAATAAGTAAATCTTCTAAATGGAGGATCTTTCCACTCAGGGCTTACACAATTAGCTGGAAATTGGTATCTTTCCACCCCTTCACTGGGGCATGGGGACTCCAGTTGACCCCAGCCCTTACTGTTATAATATTTTATACCTCGCTCAGATCTCTGAGTTCCTGATTCATGAACCCAAGAATCATGGAGTTCCTGTTTTTTTTGTTGTTGTTGTTGTTGTGTTTGTTTTAGAACTGAGAGACACTGTTATACAGATAGTCTGATGACTTTAATTAGTGGATATACAGCTCCTGAAAGTAGGCCAAGCCTGGAGAATGGGGGGAAAGATTCATTAGTTATGTCATATATGAATGTATGTGGATGAATAGGTAGATATATAATATGTAGCAAGGTTTTTTCACGACTTCATTTTGAGATTTGAAATGCAATAAGGGGGCCCGGCGGCGTGGCCTAGCGGCTAAAGTCCTCGCATTGAAAGCCCCGGGATCCCATATGGGCACCGGTTCTAATCCTGGCAGCTCCACTTCCCATCCAGCTCCCTGCTTGTGGCCTGGGAAAGCAGTTGAGGACGGCCCAATGCGTGGGAGACCTGGAAGAGGTTCCAGGTTCCCGGCTTCGGATCGGCGCGCATTGGCCCGTTGCGGCTCACTTGGGGAGTGAATCATCAGACGGAAGATCTTCCTCTCTGTCTCTCCTTCTCTGTGTATATCTGTCTGTAATAAAATGAATAAATCTTACCAAAAAAAATGCAATAAGAAAATAACTTTCAAATGAAGTCTCAGGTTGGATTGCTCTTTGAAAACCAATGATTCATTATTTCAAAAAGATAAATTTTTATTTTTAGTTTTTTAGTTCTTAGTGGAGTCAGTATAGCTCGTAGATACTGTTCTAAGAATCTAATATCTAATTCACGCTCTAAGTGGTTTTGCAGATGGCATCTGAGTCCTCTTCCTGCCTTGATCTTGAGGTCCTCTAGAGGGCAGGAGAGAGCAGCTTGATAGCTGAGCATTTGGAACAGGTATGCTGGTTGGAATAGCTCAGAAATCTTTTCTTTCCCTGTCTTCTTGCTCAACAGATCACGAGAGTGCAGGAAACCCACGGAAGATATGGGGAGGAAGATGCAGTTTGTTCTCTGCTAGGTTTTGCGTGTTATATTCTCACGGATCTGTCGAACAAGAAGCATATGTGTGAGATTTTAGGTCCACCAGGATGTGTTGTCTTTGGCTGCTAAGTGCCATACTGCTGGAGAGCAAGCCTAGCACAGAGCCTTTGCAAAGGGTGGTAGGAATGTTCTCCTTAGGTTCTGTTTACCTAAAGTCTGTGGCCTCTTCTTTAGGCTGAAACAGAATGAATGCACTGTATTCCTCAACAGATTATATGAACTAATTTGCTAATCTGATTTACATGGATGTTTTCTCCCAGGAAGTAATATACTTGAAAGAGAAAGATTCTTTTCAAACTTATATTGGGATTGTTCAGTTAGGACATTGTATAATTATAATATGCTTTCTGATCTCCAGACAGTCACGGCCAACAATAATACTTCTGGAAGTTTCTAATATGTACAGACTCATTCTTCCTGTGCTTGTCCACCTAGAAAAAAAAGGCTACACTTTGTATTCTCATTCTGAATAGGTCTCTATTCAGTGTTCTTCTTAGTTTCAATCTTTTAAGAATATATATATATATATATATATATATATATATATATATATATATGTATTTTTTTTTCAGTACGTCAAATAAAAAGAGAGAAGAGACAGGGAGGAAGATCTTCCTTCCGCTGATTCACTTCCCCAGCATCTGCAACAGCCAATATGAACCCAGGAGCCAGGAGTTCCTTCCAGGTTCTCATCCAGGTGCAGGGTCCCAAGACTTGGGGCTGTCCTCAACTGCTTTCCCAGACTCCAAGCAGGGAGCTCAAAGGGAATGGGGGCCGCCAGAATTAGAACCAGCTTCCATATGGGATCCCAGCACATGCAAGATGAGGACTTTAGCCACTAGGCTACTGTCCTGGGCCCTTAGTTTCAATCTTTGAACTCTGGAGATAAATAAGCACAGTGTTCTTATTGGCTGGATTTTATGAAGTTACTATTTAAAGCTCTGGAAATTGCTAATTTTTGCATGATAATGTAAATTTCTTTGTATGCTGCTATAACTCAGCTTTAGCCAGATTGTAGTTAAATGTTAAGGTTGACTGTGTGCTAGTGTTTTTAGCCATAACATGGAAATTAGTTGCATGTGGGTTTAATTTAGCAAGCAGACATTCTCATATTTGCTGTAACACAGTACAGAGTTGCTTTAATGTCACTCATCTCATCACTGGAGTGAGGGTTATATGTTTTAAACGGATGTTTAAATTACCCTTCAGGAAACAGCAAGAGATGCTCTCTTGTGTTCTGATTGCCAGTCACGTTATCTAATCAGTGAAATGTAGGGGGGGTCAGGGCATGGTGGCTCACAGGGCCAGCATCATATGGGCTTATTTATTTCCCCACTGCTCCACTTCCCATTCTGTTCACTGCTTATCGCCTGGGAAATCAGCAGAGGATGGTTCAAGTCCTTGGGTCGCTGCACCTGGCTCCTGGCTTCAGATCAGCTCAACTCCAACCATTGTGGCCATTTGAAGAGTGAATCAACAGATATGAGATCTTTCTGTCTCTACATGTCTTTGTAAATCCGCCTTTCAAATAAAAATAATCCTTTTTAAAAGAAAATTAGATTAGTGGATGTTTCTCAAGGTAGCTTGCTTCATCTTGTTTATTTTTGTTGAAGATGGTGAGACTTGTAATGGAAGTGACCTTCTCTCCTATTAATAGGGACAACTTGAAGGAGTAGGCTCTGCACCTCTGCCTACACTTCAGTGTCCTGCTGCATTCGGGTGCCAGATGAGACACGCGGTGTGTGTCACTTTCCCCCTTCAGGGATTATTTGCTCATTTGTTTATTCATTGATCCTTCACTCCTGCAGGTACTTGAGGGCTACACTGCTGTCCTTGCACACTTGGCAACTGTCTCTTTTGTTCCTGCTAACAAATACGTGTGTGTGTGTGTGTGTTTAAAGAACAGTTCCTTCCTCTCAGGCAAACTATGCTTATCCCCACTCATTCTTGCTGGATCATGATTGATTTAAGCCCTTCTGGCGAGCATAGTCTGTTCCAACCGTGATTGTTCTAGAGTTGTACATGTGGCCTGACTTTGGCCCAAGAGACATCAGGGAAAGTAGGGGAGATCCCCTTCTTGGATGAAAAAGCCAAGTGTTCATAAAGGTAACTAATTTTGACCTTTATCTTCGCTTTCTGCTTTGAATGAGGATAGGATGCTTGGTAATGAAATAGGAACCCTGTGAAAAGGAGTGTCAGGCTTGAGTCAGAAAGTTGACACTCTAAGAATAGAGGGATCTGAGAGAAGTGTGTTTCCTAACATTGTGGAATAGCTGGATCAGCCCCAGGGAGCACCTGCCTCCAGATGCCCGTCAGAAAAAGCAGCTCTTCTCTACTTAAGAAGGCCATTGTTACTCAGACTTTTTTTTTTATTGGCAGCCAGGAACTTCCTGAGCCACCCAAAAGGCAGATAATTTAATGAAGATGCTTACCACTCCTACTGGATGAGCAGGCAGAAATCTGTTTTGTCTCACTCTGCTGTTCTGTAAATATTGTTTTCCTTTGGCCTGAAAAGAAAGGCAGATGTTGAGAAATGTAATTAGACTCTTGGTATAATATGGCCAAGTTTTAATTTTTCATTGAACATGAGACTGCAATGTGTTGGGTTACATAAAACTCTTCTCATTCAGTGACATGATTCCAAGCTCCTGAATAGCGCAGACATCAGAGGTAGCGGGCGGGGTTGCCTTACATGGCAACTCAAGCATCATTGTTTTGCTGCTAACCACTTGCATTGGAGTCTAGTCTAGGCTGCTGCAGTACTGTATTTACAGTAGACTGATTCAGAGGCTCTCTCAGGAGACCCTGGTTATGGCTAGATTCTCCGAGTAGCCAGAAGGGTCAGCCAGCAGAGTTCACTTTTATTGACAACAGGAAGCCTTATACAGGAAAGCGTGGATTTGTCAAGGAATTTTTCCTTGCTGGGCAGTAACTGCACTGTTGTACCTAACGTTATGCTGAGAATTTTAGTGGATGGTGATTTAGTTGTATTTGAGCCTACCTTAAGCATTTATATCAATTGTATTTTAACACTAGCTGGAGTCATTGAAAGCTTTCAGTTGGGAAATATTTGTGTAACTAGAATATGTTTTACTAATGTGAGTGCAGTCAACTTCAAAGTCAGCTGACAATGTCCAATAGAGACTTTTGAGCGACCTGCTAAAATGAATAGATAAGTTTAGCCATTAGTGTTTTGTATATGTATTAGTATGGTTTTTAAATTATTTTTTATTTTGAATTTTATGGTACAATTATGTAGAGTCTGAGATTTCGCCCCCAAATTCCCATTCCCCAAACTTATTTTTCCCGTATTGTTATAATAGCAAAGTCCTTCAGAACAAGCTATAATTCCATCAATCTGTTAAGTGTGCCCCGACAGTGCTGATACAGGCGATCTCTTATGAACGAATACTGTCCCCTATGCTGTTCTTATTATTACTAACTTACAGAGAAGAATTTTTAAAAATTGAATAAAGCATAACCCTTTTAGACCACAGTGAGTGCAAATTCTTACTAAATCTGATTAAATCTGGCCAAGTTGATCAGGTTATACTGTATTGTGTTTCCTTTTAAATCTTAAGTGTTATGAGTATGATTGTTCTATTGTGAGATCTCATATAGGTATTGATTAGGAATCCAGGTAGATTCTTAACTGTTCTTAAAAATAATTGGCTTTGATTCACCCTTGAGTTCTGCAATGATAGTGCCAGTGCAGCTAAAAAAATTTGTTTACTCCCAAGTTATTGTTTGTTTGTTTTTTCTTTAGCTTCCTAAAGGAACTTGGATTAATAAACTGTTAAGATGTCTGCATTCCACATTAGAGTGCCCAGGTTCGATACCTGCCTCTTACCCCTGACTGCTTCTTTACTGACACATATCCTGGTAAGCAGCAGTGATGGTTCAGCTAGTTAGGTTTCTGCCACCCAAGTGGAGGCCTGGATTGTGGCTTCAGGCTCCATCCCTGCCTCGGCTATTGCAGGTGTGTGTGGAGGGAATAAGCACAGCTCACTCGTTGTTTTTCTCTTTTGCGCCCTCACATAAATAGTGTTTAGGACAAAAAAAATGTCTTAAAGTCGTTTTTTTCCTTCTTTGCCTCATTTCTCTAGGGCAGTTGTATTTCTTTTGACAGTGGCATTCGAAGGAGCAAAGCATGCTGTGTGAATAAGCAGCTGTTGCTTAGCTGGGTAAATGTCAAGTTTGCTCATCCCTCTGGGATTTGGAGTCTGAGGCATAGGAACTTGAGGAGGTAACCTACCGTGTTTAGGTGTCAATTCCTCCTCTTCCTTTCCTGAGCTTTTCCACCTGCTGTTTGCACCATGGCGGCATCTGTTTTCACAACAGGAGTCAAGTCATGGCGTTTTCCTGCTTAAAATCGCCCAGCAGTTTCCCTCTGATGGAGCTCTGAAACCTGCAGCATGGACTGGGCAGTCTCAGTGACGTTGCTTCCTGAGCCTCCAGCCTCATGGTCTACCCCTGTCACCTCCCTCTCACACAGTGCCCTCTGTTCCTGGTTTCCCTGGAGTGTGTTTTTGTCTCGAAGCCTTTGCACCTCTCAACTGCGTGGAATAGAAGCCTCTTTGCTCAGCCTTCTGCTTGTCTGTTTTCTCTTCTAGTGGCCCCAGAGTCAGCTCCTGGGTCACCTCCTTTGTGTGCCCAGCCTCCTCCCCACCCATATTCATCCCCCAGCAGTTCTCCCATTAGCTGATGTTTCATGATTAAAATATAGCATGGTGTCATCTCAGAGCCTAGTGTATGTATCCACATTTCTCTTGTCTACCTCTGTGAAAATGGAAGTTCTGTCTTGGCTGCCTGATTTATCTATGTGATCTATCTCTGAGGGAGACTGGATGTCCCAGAGCCAAGGGCACCTAGGAGGCAGTTTCAGAGAGTTCATGGAAAGATATGATTAAAGACATTTGTCATGGTATATACAATTTTTCAAACTTCTGCATCTTTTTTTCATAATACACATTTTTGTGAGATTTTGAAGGCATCTCCTATGTGTGAGGCACTTGTCATTACTTCTTAGTAACGTAAAAGTCAGGGAAACAATCTGTGAACACATGTGGAACATTCCAGGAGTGAAATGGCAGCATTCATTTAGGCCACTGAAATATATTACTTCTCCCAAATGACATTCAGTCTTACTACAAAGCATCAATCTCACTCAGAATTTCATTTGAAATAACTTCTTTTATTTAAAACAAAACAGCCTCAGCTGTAGCTTGAGAGTTGAAGTTCCTTCATCAAATCACCCAAGTTAAGTGTTCAGTGTTTCTCAAATTGTGTCCTGCTCAACACGTTTAAGATGGATTTGCTGTCATATACATTGGTGGTTCACAGTAGTGTCATATTCCTTTAGTGTATTCCAAGATCATACTAAAACATGTTTTTCAGTAGTGCAATTAAAACCTTCCTTTTATCTCACTATGTGCTATATACATTTGGCCCAGAATTTCTTCCATCCTCTGCATTTTGTTTCTTTCTGCATGCTTGTTAACAGTGTGCAGAAAAAATACATCTGCCGGTCACCTCTTAAATGTCATGGCTGTGAAACGTAATGTTAGCCAGATTCTGTGTGTGTGCTAGGTGGGGTAGGGACAGAAATCTGTAGCCCCTTTAAGATTCTCATAGGATAAAGGGGCTACACTGGAGTCGTAGCTACCTTTCATTATTTTTGAAATATAACTCATAAGCTGAGGATGCCATTATTCTTACAGTGTACTCACATGCCTGTCTTGTGGTATGCTCTTCAAAGGTTTGGTAGAGTTTCTAAATCTGCTTCCCAGTGATTGGAGCGTGTGCATTGCACTAGTTATCTGCTGTCAGAGACTCACTCTCTTTACCAGATTGAATGGTTAACATCCCACTCACAGAATATTCTATTCTCCCAGACTTTCATTTTGACATAATGTAATTCAAAAGCAAGGCTTCTCATTGTGAAATATTAAGCCAAGGTGTTTTATATAAAAAGCATTGAATTATCTTATTCTCCAGGTGGCATAGCTTAAATAAGCTGGAAGTGTAAATCTAATCAGTTGCAAGGCTATGTCTGTTTTATACTGTATGACTTCTTTTAAAAAGACTGATTCATATGCAGCAGTAATTCATTTAATCTCAACAAGTCTTTGCATAATTTTTTATTTCTCTACTATACTCTCTTTGCCAAGAATATGTTCAGATAAATCACTTTTCCCTTGCTAAACTGGCTTCTGAAAATATTTGAGAAGCAACTAGACTATTAACTCTTTATTTAATAGTTTCTGCTTTTCCTTTTCTTCTCTTTATGTTTTTTACTAACTCATTTATCCAGATTCTGTTTTGTTGAGAGGTTTTCCTGCTGTCCACAAACCTTTGTAACGTTGCTGTGGCCGGCTTAGAGAGACTTGGAAAGCCGACCTTTAGGATCTTCTGTTTCTTGGCTAACACTCTGTTCATCCTACCGTAGGTTCCCAAATCTAGGAAGAGTGAAGAAGGAGATGCACTACTTCCTGTCATCAGCACTTTTTCTTGGTCTCATTGAGGTTCATTATCTTTCTTTGGTTCCATCATAAGGCCATTCCTCGTGTCTCTGTATCAGCCTTCACTTCTGAGCCATTAGGCTGTCAAGCCTCTACCAGCAATACGTCATAGAGTTGATAAAAGGCCATCTGATGATTGCCCATCTGCCTTTGTACCTGATTCATATGTAATAAATCCTGGAGGATGTTTTAGCTGTCTTCACAATTGTAGTGTATATTCAACTACAATAGTTAGTGTTTGAGGTAGTTGTTATTACTCCCCCTAATTTTTTTTTTTTACAGAATCATGGGAGCACACAGAGATTTGATGACTCTTTTAAGGTCACGTCATGATAGAGGTAGCTTTTAAAAGTAGCCATCATGGTTCCAGCATTCACCCACTGAACCAGTATACTCTCATGCCTCGGTTGAATGATTTAGTATAACTGGAAGGGATACGGCATAAAACTGTTGCATAGAAAACCTATTTGGAGTTCTTTTCCTCTGTGTGATGAACAAGTTGAGTTCTTTTGATCCAAATCATGGTCTGTGTAATTTTAAAACTATATGGAGAGATTGAGGCTTTGGTTTCAGTTAATGCTATGATTTTCATGATGATCAGATCATATGTTCATTTATTTGTTAAAAAGATTATGGTTTGATCACCTGTTAGGTGCTGGATATTATTCTAGGTGGAATTCGGCAACACAGGAAAAAAAATCTCTCCACTTTGCTTGTTTACAGTCTTGTGGGCAGTACTGATTGATCTGAGTCAGTGTGCAGTCAGATTTCCTACCCAAAGACTTTGTAGCTGTGGCCATACCCAGGTGATTCAGAACAATGAGAGTCTTGTACCTGAAGGTCTTTGCTCTGGATGGCTGACAGATAACCTGAGTGAGTCATTGTGACAAGAACCCGAGAGAAGAGATAGAATCACTCAGACATCTTCAATGTGCTGGTGATCTCCGTTGCCATGGTAACCATTCCTCTGAGCATCCCTCTCTGCTACTGCGTCGTAATTTTGACAAGACACTGTGTTTATGTGCAGACACATGTGCTTTTGCACAGCCTGGTTGGGATGGAAGAAAGCTTTATTACAAGTATAGTCTTTTTATAAGACACCATATTCAGGCTGAATAAACCTGTCTCTACAGGTTTATGGTTATCACTGCATTGCTCTGACTATGTGTGCAGTCAATGGCATTTAAAAATATATATGTTCAAGGTGTATCTGGAAAATTCTTACATTTTCTGGCTCTCAAATTTGCTAATTTTCATACAAAGTTTCATCTCACTAACGATTAAATACTTAAGACTCTAATGAGACCCTCCTATGTGATTAAGATTTCGTTACTCTCGCTTTAGCATAAATTTTCTACGAACGCTGTGATTATGACACGCATTTTACATGTCAAAATTACTGTTTTTCTTGTTTGTTGCTGTTGTTAACTTCCTAAAATGAATGAGAAAGCACTGCTCAAAGAGGAAGGTTATATTGAGGAAACGGATCATTTGGTTACATTATTGGATATGTTAAAGTCAGATATTGGTTGAGTCTAGTCTCCATAGTGAGAATCACTGTGAATATGAAAAAGAATTTGATGGGATAGTTTTGAAGGGAATGAAAAAGTCTTGTGCTTGAGAATTGCTCAAAGGGCTACCTTAGCCTCAGGTGCCGATATAACCCTTCCTGTTATTTTTGGCCTAAAGATTCTTTTTTTTTTTAAAGATTTATTTATTTGTATTACAAAGTCAGATATACAGAGAGGAGGAGAGACAGAGAGGAAGATCTTCTGTCCGATGATTCACTCCCCAAGTGACTGTAACGGTCAGTGCTGAGCCGATCCAAAGCCGGGAACCAGGAACCTCTTCCGGGTCTCCCACACGGGTGCAGTGTCCCAAGGCTTTGGGCCGTCCTCGACTGCTTTTCCAGGCCACAAACAGGGAGCTGGATGGGAAGTGGAGCTGCCGGGACTAGAACTGGCGCCCATGTGGGATCCCGGGGCTTTCAAGGTGAGGACTGTAGCCGCTAGGCCACGCCACTGGGCCCTAAAGATTCTTTTGAAAAATATATATTTATTTTATTCTTATTGGAAAGGCCTATTTACAGAGAGAAAGATCTTCCATCTGCTGTTCACTCCCCAAATGGCCACAATGACTGGAGCTAGGCAATCTAAAGCCAGGAACCAGGTGCTTCTTCTAGGTCTCCCATGTGGGTGCTCCAAGGCTTTGGGCCATTCTCCACTGTTTTCCTAGGCCACAAGCAGGGAGCTGAAAGGGAAGTGGAGCAGCTGGGACACAACCTGACACCCATGTGGAATCCTGATATTGCAGTGGTAGGATTAACCAATTGAGCCTTTGCATGGGGCCCAGGCCTAGAGATTCTTATGTCTCTTTGGGAACCAATTTAAGGTGGGGACGTTCAACTAAGGTCAGACCTGTTCATGGTTGTTGATATGTTTAACATCCAGATATAAAGAATTTAAGGCAAGGAGAATTCTTTATGTTTTTCAATTCCCTGATTATTAAGCTCCACTTTATGCCATCTAGATGCTGAGCCTTCTGTGTGAAAGAGCTATTATTTTGTTTTAAAATTTTAGTTATTTGGGAGAGAAAGAGAGAAAGAGAGAGAGATAGAAGACAGAACTCTCACTTGCTAGCTAGTTCACTTTCCAAATGGCTGCAAGGGCTATGACTTAGCCAGATCAAAGTGAGAAGCCAGAACCTCTACCCAGAACTTTTTGCAGGTAGTAGGACCCCAAGTCCTACTACCATCAGCATGCACATTAATACAGCTCTAATCAAGAGTGCAATTGGACAGGCCTGGCACGGTAGCCTAGTGGCTAAGGTTCTAGCCTTGAACGCTCCAGGATCCCATGTGGGCACTGGTTCTAATCCTGGTGGCCCTGCCTCCCATCCAGCTCACTTCTTGTGGCCTGGAGAAGCAATCGAGGATGGCCCCAAGCCTTGGGACCCTGCACCTGTGTGGGAGACTCAGAGGAGGCTCTGGCTCCTGGCTTTGGATCAGCTCAGCGCTGGCCATTGCAGCCACTTGGGGAGTGAATCAATGGATGGAAGATCTTTCTCTCTGTCTATCCTCTTCTCTTTGTCTCTTTGTCTCTCTCTCTCTCTCTCTCTATATATATATATATATATATATATAGAGAGAGAGAGAGAGAGAGAGAGATCTGACTTTGCAATAAAAATAAATCTTAAAAAAAAAAGAATGCACTGGAACTTGAACCAAGGCATACTCCTAATGGGATACAGATTCTCACCGGATATCTTATTCGCTAAGGCCATATTGCCTCTCTCTATTCAGAATTTTTGAGACTTCCAAGTCATACTAAAGTTTTCTAATTTAGATAAAATCTGTTCTTTGTCATTAAAGAATTCAGCATCCAGGTAGGAAGAATATGGGCCAAACCAATTTTTGAAAGTATTTTATAATAGGGTCAAGTTCCTCAGCTGTTTTGTGCAGATTTAACATTCACTAAGTCATTTCATCTTTGGGGTAGAAAAGGTAGAAACAAGCCCAAGTTGGGCAGGCACTGATGAGGAACCCAAGGTTTGGATGCTTGCACCCATAGTGGCTTCCCAGGTTAAAGTCTCCTTGTTTACATAAGGGGTTTCTTCCTGCCATTCACGGTTGCTCATGTGGTTAACAATTCTAGAAAATCTGCTCCTTGCAGGGTTACAGAGAAGAGTACTGGGGTGGCGGAGCAGCTGGTCTTTAGTAGGAAGATGGGGGAAGCAGCCATAGAGGGCATAGGAGGGCAGCCAGCAGACTGAACGTGGAGGGCAGAGTGAGAAGGCAGCAGGGTCTTCCAGGAAGAAACTGCATGGCAACAGCCCAGAATTGAAAAACACTATGGCAAGTAAGGCATGATAAATTACTTAGGAAGACTCCAAATGTTGTGTCTTTTCATTAGTTTTTCTTCCTACCATGAGCTTTGGAAAACCAGTAAAGCTGCTTGGAAAAGAGAAAGGCCTACGAAAACACCTGAAGCCATATGTAGTGATTTAATTCTGTGGGTGCCCATTTTCAGACTAGCGTAAGTAAGAAGGTCCTACTTTTGAGTGAGTTAATATGCTTGTCTCTCTTACACTTGTGTGTATGTGACCTTTTCCATCACCCACAGGCACCCATTTGCTTCAAGGGATTAGAATTCTGAAAGCAGGAAGGCAAGAATGAATCAGTGCTCAACTTTTGTCTACTGAAATAAGATTTTCTAAATCCCTTAAGCCTCCATTTGCATATCAAGAACTAGGCCCGATGAACTTGAATGTCAGGTTTAATATAACTGGGGTGACCACTCTCACCAGCTTGCCTGAGACAGCTCCAATTTATGCACGTTGTCCTGACCTAATTATTAAGTGTACTTCTTTCATTCTCAAATACATCCTAGGCTGAATGATAAATTGTAGTAAGGAAAGCCTCTGCCTAAAAGGAGGTGCAGTGAGAGGGTGTCTAGTCCTTTCAACCCGATGAAGACTTGGAAGACGTGGGAAGTGATTGGACATGTTCAGGTGTATTGTTTTACATTTCAGAGACAGAATTCCACCTTATATGTGCTGGAGGTGGTAGTGGGCACAGTAGCTGAAAGAAGTAGGTTTTTGGCCTCAGTTGCTCTGACACTCCAGCAAGCCTAGACTGCTTCTGTGTGTCGACTTCATAATCACAGCAGGGGGTAGCCAGAGAAAGAGGAACATGTAAGGTTTCTAGGAAAGAGCTAGTGGACTTGCCATGCTGGATACTATAGGATGTAGTCGGGATGAGTCAGGCATTGGATGGAGGTGGGGATTGAGGCTAGTGGCTCATCAGAATGTGGAATTAAGTACAGTAGAATTGGGAGTAGAGGGTGCAGGGAGGTCAGTGTTTGCCAGGAGAACAGAGCTGTATTATCCAGGCCAGACCTGGTGACATTACCGGACAAACCCTGGGGAGCCTGAAAGAGTAATTTGCTTTCCAGCAAAGAGCTGGGATGCAACGATCAGCCCAGGTCCGCTTCACTGTTGCAATGTTACCTGCACTCATATGTCACCTTGAGGTTAGTAGGGAAAAGGGGACAAGGGGACGAGCTTGCATTTATAGTAGAGATGGATTATTGATTTAAAATATGATGATTGATCACATAGTGTATGTTGGGCACAACTGTAGGTACTGAGGGAACAGCAAGAAACAAAACAAACTTAATGGCTTTGTGTAATTTATATTTCATTGCCTTTGTCCAGGGGCCTCATTTAAACTGCAAGAAATTGAGATGCTTAATAAGTTCATACTACTTGGCCACTGAGAGTGGTGGCAGCTCTGAAGGAAATTTATGAAATGGCCTTCATTTTTAATATTAACTTTTAAAATTTAACACTGCTTTAATGAAATTAACCTGAACTGAAACATAAAGGATTTAGTAGAAGAATCATAGTACTTTAATAAAATATTAGATTTTAATGATGTCATAGATTCTTATTGATTGCTCTAAAATTGTGGTCCCCTTGTTAGTTACATTGTGCTTGTATAATATTGTGTGGGCTGAATAGTAGGTTGGTTGGGTTGAACTAGACTTCAATGCCCATAGGCTTCAATGCCCATTGACATGTATGAGAGCTAAATGGGATGTGGGACAGACTGAACAAGCCTGCGGTGCATACTGGCATGCATGGGAACCAGGGTAGGGAGCAGGCCTGGTGGGGATTATGGGGAGTCACCCCATCTAGGCTGCAGCTCCCACTGGTTTGCGTGAGGGCTGAGTATGAAGTGGGTAGGATTGAGCTGGACTGCAACACCCATTGGTCCAAGTCGATGACAGGGCTGGAAACAGAACTGATCCAGCAATTGCAACGACCAGCATGTGCTTAAGCTGATTGGGGTGACGGACTGTGCCAGACCCTGTACTGGCAAATTCACATAGAATCAGGATTGGGATCATCTCAGATGAAGTTTCTTTGGAGATCCACTCAACTGAACTGCTGATCTCAGACCCCCAACCATGAAGAGACTACGTCAGCCAGTGGATTCTGAATAGGTTTCATTGTGATTGGAACGATGAGATTGCCAGCAATTCAGACCTGTTGAACTATCAAAACTGCTTGAGCAGGATCCTCAGAGCATGCCTCACATTGGGGACCTGGGATGGGAGGGAGGCTGGGTGGGGCTTTTCCCTTTGTTTCTCCCCTGACCCCAGATACAGGGAAAAAATGATATTAGTGTGGAAACAATGGTGTTACCCACTTTCCAGTAGCCCTTGACCCTATGTTTCTGAGTTTTACCTACTGGATGCCAGTAATTTCAGTCATGCCAGCCCTTAATAAAGTGGTTGCCATAACTAGACATTTCCAGATATCTCCAACTGTTCTCTGGGGAACAAAACTGACTGCAATGGTGAACTGCTGATGGAGGCCGCTAACTGGGTTTAAAGACAACCACTTATTTATTTTATGGTTGTTTGTACTCTCTTGGTTTTCTGCCATTGATGTCTATATAACTCCACTCTGTCATCATTTGTCTTTCTCTGGCTAAAACCAGTAAAGGCTCCCACCCTTTTAAAGTTCTGTGTTTCTTAGCCTAACCAGAAAAATCCAGAAAAGTTTCTTGAGATTCTTTGTCTTGGAGGAGGTGAACCCTTTGCTGCCAGTGACCATTTGATATTTATGACATCATTCATGGCCAAACAAATTATCAGCTTAAAAATTAACCTCCCGTAAATTTATGGAATTCCAAATCCCACCTGTGATTGCCTTGACAGGATAAGGCCTGTCTCAGGCCTTATGTGGCCTTCAGGCCGGACATCCCCCATCCCTGCTGTAGGTTGTGCGCAATGCTTCCTGACAGGTAGGAGACATTCACAGATTCCCAGTAGCAGGTCACAGACCCATTTGGGGAACCATTATTCTATGTATGACATTTCCCAATAAATTTCTCTTTCTTGGGTTTCAGGAATTGTGACAAGGTGTTACTGTGGACATGTATGTCATGGTTTGGAAAACCAGTTAAAAAATCTTGATACAGTTCGTAGAATCAAAATTCTTTAAGAAATCTCAGCACCTGCACCAGATGTGGGATACAATGGTTCAGATACCACTTGAGGGACCTTTATCACGCTTATGGGAATGCATGGAATAGACTTGTGCCTCTACTGTCAACTCCAGCTTCTTTCCACCCTCAAAGGCAGCAGATGATAAACCTAGCAGTTGGGTCCTTGCCACTCTGGAGACCTGGAATGAAGTCTCAGCTCCTGGCTGGAGCCTGTCCAGCTCTGGCTGTTACAGATCTTTGGGGATAAAACAGAATTTGGAATGTCTGTCTGTCTCATGCGTTTTTCTTATCAGACCAAACAAAAACAAAACAAAACAAACAAACAAACAAAAAACCTGTAACTTTCAACACAAAAGCTAGTACAGGGTAAGGCCCTCCTCCATGTGAACTCATTCAATGTACGGCTAATTCTTTCTGTTCATCTTGGGTCCCAGGTAGAGGAGTTATTAGGCTGGACCCTGGTAGGGAACGTGCAGAGAAAAGAAACAAGCATTCTCTGCAAAGATATGCAATCAAGTGATTTGACAGCTGGAGGACTTCACAGGTAGTGGGGGAGAAACTGCATTTCCCCACTGTTCCCACTGCTCTGTGAAATCAGATTGCCTGTCTTTGTCTTGGCCTAATTGCTGCTCTTCCGCTTCTTTGTTTCACAGTGCATGTTGAGGTAAGTGACTGATAAATTAATCCTGGGTGGACCAGAATTTATTACTATTTTTTAGTCTCTTTCTCAGAGCAGTTTTTGAAAATGAAATATATTTATGCTCTCAGCCCTGCGTGTTCTGGGATCTGTTGTTTTCTCACAGAGAGATTGCACAGATTCCTTAAGGGAGTACAGATCACTGGCTTGTGGTGTGTCTGGCAGCCTCTGAGATACTCACTACGTCTTCAGAAGCCTTCCTTGCTTCAGGTGTGGCACCTCATGCCTAGATAGATGGGGTCTGATACATCCTTCCTGAAGAGGAGGACAGGAAGACACCTTTACTTATGAAAGTACATTTATTTGAGATGCGGTGAGAGAGAGAAACAGATAGATGGAGACAGAGAGTTCCCATCCACTGTTCCATTCCCCAGGTGCCCACAATGGCTACACCTAGGCCAGGCTGAAGGTAGGAGTCAAGTATTTGGTCTGAGTCTCACACATGGATGAGTCATCACCACTGCCCCCTAGGTGCACTTTAACAGGAAGCTGGAAGTAGGAATGCAGCTGAAACTCTAACCCAGGGACATCCTAACTGTCCAAATACCCACTCAATACCTTTCCTTTAAAATACTCCAAGAGAGAGCCCAATGCAGTAGCCTAGTGGCTAAAGTGCTTGCCTTGCAGGTTAGAATCCCATATAGGTGCCGATTTGTATCCTGGCTACTCCACTTCCCATCCAGCTCCCTGCTTGTGGCTTGGAAAAGCAGTCAAGGATGGCCCCGAAGCCTTGGGACCCTGTGCCCGCATAGGAGACCTGAAAGAAACTCCTGGTTTCTGGCTTCGGATCAGCTGAGCTCCAACTGTGTGGCTGCTTGGGAAATGAACCAGTGAATGAAAGATGGTTCTCTCTGTCTCTCCTTCTCTCCTTCTCTGACTTTCCAATAAAAGAATACATAATCCTCAAAGAAAATATTCCAGGAGAGCCTTAATTTAAGAAATGCTTTCATGGAATTCAACGTTTCAACTTCAGAGACTTTAAGACAGAAAGATCTGAATATCATGTACCTTCCCTGGTAGCTGGGAGCTTTTGAAACCTCTAACAAACTAGTTACAACCCCTCTGGTTGCTCAGTGGGACATCTCAGCTGAGATCAGCTGCTGCCTTAGCTTTAATTCACCATATCTACAAATCCAAACTAAAATGGACTCTACCATCTCACCTCTACTCCTGTGGCACAGAATCTTAATTATAGAATGTGGTGCTTTCATATAATGAGTGCACATTAATATTTCATTGATGCAATTATCTTTGACATGGAATAGCTCGACAGCATGGTTAGTACCTGGGAGAAATGAAAGATGTGCTTTGTTTCTCCTGGAGATATATCTTCTTTTTGAAGGCTTATTTATTTATTTGAAAGAGTTAGAGAGAGGTGGAGGGGGATAGTGAAAGAGAAGGAAAATTATTTTTGATCTGCTGCCGTTGTATTCTTCAGAAAGCCACGACGACCAGCATTGTGCCAGGTGGAAGCTAACAGCTTGAAGTTTTATCTGGGTTTCCCACATGGGTGGCAGGTACCCAAACACTTGGGCTACCTTCTGCTACTTTTCTCAGGCCATTAGTAGGGAGCTGGATTGGAAGTGGAGCAGCTGGGACACAAACCAACACTCCACTTGTCAGAATCACTGGTAGCAGCTTTAGTTGCTATGCCATATATGGACCCCAAGATTTCTTAAGCAAAGTGTGTCTGAAGCTGTGGATCTTCTGAGTACATGCCTGTTTTACCTGCTGTTTCATTCCCTGAAATGTGCACCTGATCCTTAGGATTGAGAGATAGAAAGCAAAAAGTGGGATGTGACTTTCTGTTGTCAATATGAAACACACAGATGCTACTCCCCATGGGATCCCAAACTTGCAGCAGTACACTTAGTTAAAAATGTGTTTCAAATTCAGAGTTTTAGAATAGAGAGTAAAGATTAGCATATTGAACTTACTAGATAGATAGATGATAAATAGCCAGTCAGTGTGGATAGAAGGAAGAAAATTTTGTAAGAGCCAAGAAAATCTATGTGATCCTGCAAAGATTATAAATACTGTCTGTGCATGTTTAACTTTCAAGTTTGTTACAGAAGATTGTTACATACCGTTCTTGCTATCTGATAAAATGATGCACCCTTGACTAAATGCCTTATTGTGAAGTATTGCTGATTAAACCTTCCAGGTCGGAGGTTGTTGTTCTTCCTAGAGGGTGTCTATTTTGAAAGTGGATCTGTGAACAATGCTGCTTTGCACATCCCACCCCCTCGTTTGTTTTGATGACTCTCCCCTCCTCTCTATATGCTGTCTTTCCCTTCTTTTTTGTCATTTTGTATTTTTGTCACCATCCTGTGTGCCGATTGTATAGCTGCTGTTTTCCCTCTTCCTGGGTTTCCTGGAGAATGAAATGCCATTGTTGATATCTTTGTCTGCAGTGTTGGGGAACAGAAAGAAGGTGCCGGCTCAATGTCAATGGTAAACAGAAATGTGGGGAAATTTAAGTTGCTGTTGTTGGGGTTAACATTTGCGTGTATTTAATGTTAATGACACTCCTAGCAAGCAGCAGAAGAGCCTGCAGTGTTGTGCATTTGGCCTAGTGGATGCATAAGAGACCAGAACCATCCTGGGTTCTATTCCCTGCTCTGGCTCCTGACTCTCCAGCTTTGTGTTAATGCGAACCCTGCTGGCAGCGGTGATAACTCAAGTAGTTATCATCCGTAGAGGAGAACTGGATTGTGTTCCCAGTTGCAGGCTTGGCCCCACCTAAGCCATTGCAGGCCAGCTGATGAGAGTGCACTGTGTGCACACACAAGCACACACACATGCACATACACACAAATGTTATCTCTTCCTTTACTTCTTAAATGAATAAATGAATACATAATTTAGAAACAGCAGCAAAGGAGAGTTCATTATCTGGGAAGAAGTGACTAAGGCCCTGAACTTCTCTATAGAAAATTAAGTTGGGGATCCCTAGTGATTAAGGTCTGGGATTTTTCTCTGTTCACCAGTTAATAAATTCAGTGCTACAATTTTATGCCTGCTGGCAGAAAGCATAAGACTTCTGGGTGAAAGAGAGAAGGGACTTTTATTACAGTAAAATGAGCAACATTAATGTGTTGTCTATGTGGGCTGCTTATGTCCAGCCTCTCAACTCACCAGGTCCAAAGAGCACAACTGGAAGGGGTCAAGGTAGATATGCTGCCGCGTGAGCTTGCTTTGCAGCTGATTAACCCTGAGCTTGAGGGGACTGTGTTTTTCTTGACAAACCTGCCCTGCCCTTTAATGGAAATATAACCTAAGCTCTTGAGCTTATTCAATGACTACACTGCTCTGAACACTGGTCCGGGCTAAGGGCACTTGGGAACTTACCATCTTTACAGGGATTCCCATGTGTTAGGACCCTGGAGAGCTGCTTCGCTCCAAGGTTATCATCCAGAACACCTCTACATGTCATATTAATAATAACAGCATGTGCCAGACATTTTGCTGTATTAATAAACTGCCACACCACCATTACATGTTAGAGTACCTGGCTTCAGTCTTGGCTCTACTCCCAATTCCAGTTTCCTGCTGATGATGGTAAACTGGAAGATAGTGCTGATAGCTCAAATAAGTGGTTCCCTAGCGCCTATATGTGAGACTTGAGTTTGAGGCTCCAGGCCTTGGCTTGACTGTAACTTGTGGGCATTTGGGGGAAGTGAACCTATGGATAAGAGTTGTATTCGTATCTCTCTCTCACTCTCCCCAGTCTTTAAAATATCTATCTAGCTATCTATGTATGTCTGTATCGATGTATGTCTGTATCTACCTATCTAAAATATAAGAATAAAGTAGGTGTCATTCATTCAGCATCATTGTTTGCATTGCTTGCTATTTGTGGGTGAATTCTAATCCTGTCACAATCCTGTGTAGTATGCTGAAAAGAAGATTTAAAGAGTCTAAATTCTGTTGCCTTCTCCCATCATAGCCCCAAAATGAAACTTTTGTTTCATTTTTCTTTGAGCTTCTGTGTGTCTGTTTTCCTGAGTCTTCTAATGATGGCACTGTTTTACTGCAGCCTTCTCCTTCTCTATCTACCAATAGAATAAAAGCTCTCTAAAGTCAGTGTTTCTTTCATTCATCTTTATAATTCCAGCAGCTAAATTAGTGGTGTGTGATAGGTGTAGAAGTGGGGATAGTGTTTAGGGATTGAGTCTGTTTCTTATGGAGAGGTTTTCTTGTTTAGCAAAGTGCCTACATAAACACACACACACACACACACACACACACACTATCTGCATTGAGTGAAACATTAAATGTTTTCATGAACTTGTCCACATGTAAGTAATACAGGCAAGACTTGGAACAATGGGTATATTAAACCTTCTTCTTGGGACTAATCTTTGACTTCAGGGGTGAAAGCAGACCAATGTTCAAAACGCCCTGGGGCTTAGCATTCTGACTTGTTTTAGGAGTTCCCATAAGGTAGGTGGTCAGGATTATTTTGAAAAAGTGAGAAATAGAGAGTTTCATTTGTTACTATTATTTTTTTTTTTTTGAAATCTCTGTTGCAGCTGGATTGGGCAAAAATAATGGATGTCTCCTAGACCTGAAATAACCATTTTTGCTTAAATGCAAGCTTTTTTCAGTAGCTCCCTACGTGTGACAGCACAGAGGGTTTGACCAAGGATGTTGAGTTTCTTCCTGGACCAGTTTCCATGGTGATGCTCTGATAAGGTTGGTGCATGGTATGGGAAGAGAAGATAGGATGCAGGGAGATGCCCTATCACTTTGGCAGCTTGAGTCCTTTATAGCCACAGACATTGGAGACTGCTGCAAATCACAATGAATAGAGAGTGGAGACATAGGTCTGAAAAGGCTGTTGTATGTGTTGAACTTTCTCTCCTTCTTGATTTTGAAGAGATTTTACTGTGTTTCAGGGTAAGTTAAAAGTAAGATGACTGTGAATTTACTGAATATGCATTTTTGCTGCAGAATCTGTCAGAGCAGAAATAAAGGTGCTCAGAGGCCAAAATGGCCAAAGGTACTAAAAAAATATAAGTGGACAAATTTTTAGAAATATTTCAGAAAGCATACCATTGAGCAAATAGACTGCTGTTCAAGCAATGCATTGCTATGTAATAAACTCCCAAGCATAATGGCTGAAAATACTGTTTTCTTATTGCATCTCTTGGATTGTGTATAGTTTCTTGCTTAGCGTCCCTGCAGTAAGGTGGCAGCTACAAGTGGATGCACCTTGATAGTTTGCTAATTCACAGGTCTGGCAGTTGTTGCTGGCTGTGGGTTGAGACTGTCAGCTGGAACACATCCACATGGCCCCTCTCTGTGGGCTAGTGTCCTCACAGCATGTTGCTTGGGTTCCAAGGAGGAGTGATTGTACAAGGGAGAGGAACTAGAACTCTCTTTGTATTTTGACCCGGAAACTGGTAAAACATCACTTCTGCCAAATTCTGTTGCTGAATTCCAAGGGTCCAAATTAAAGAGAAAGGCTCTCTACATTTTAATGGGAAAGAAAAGTGTCAAAGCATGTTTAAGCTCTGTTTTTATATTTTGCTTTTAAGTGTAGGTATTTGTTGGAAACGGAGGGAATCTTTTAACTACTGCTCCCAAAGCTTACATTTAGCATGGACCCAAGAATTTGAGCCATCACCACTACTTCCCAGGGTGCTCATTCGCAGATATCTGGAATTGGGAACAGAGCTAGTACTTGAGCTCATGCACTCCATCATGAGATACAGGCATCGCGAAGGCACCTTAGCATGCGAGGACAAAGCTGCGCCTCGCTGTATTTTAAAACTACCGTAAGAACCAGTTATGTGCTGGAAACTTTGGACGAAAATGCTCTCTCTGTTCCTATGGCGTTTATGGCTTGGGAGATATCTCCCATCTAAACGTACATAAATGAAGGGTAAACTGCAACAATGATAGCAATGAAGAGAACATGCTCTGAAGAGTCTACGGTGCAGGGATAGTATTAGTTTGGTAGGGATTCCATAATGAATTAAAGGAAAAATGACCAAACATCTTTTGTCATATTCCTATTATGAGCATTTTTTCTTGTAGATGTATCTTGAACTGGATAAAATGCAAGTTCTCATGATTTTTAATTGTTTGGGGTAGTCTCGAATTTTAGGGATTGCTTTATTTTTATTTTTATTTTTTTACATTTCACTAAAATGTTTAGGGTTGGGCATTTTGACATAGTGGATTAAACCGTCACTTTGCATGTCTGCAGGCCCTATTGGAATGTGTGGGATCAGATCCTGCCTCTGCTTCCTATCCATTTTCCTGCTCATGAACCTGAGAAGGTGACTGATAATGGTACATGAGCCTTCGTTCGTTACTCATTTGCAAGACTGTGATGGGTTTCCTAGCTTCTGGCTTTAGTCTAGCTATTGTAGACATTTTGGTGGAGTGAATCAATAGATGAAGATATCTCTCACCCCTCTCACTCTGATTTATAAACAAACAAATATTTGCCTCATTCCAAGCAAAAATCTTCAAGATCTTGTATATTCAAAAAAAATCTACCTTTAGTCTTATTTCACTCTGGAAGTTTTTGTCTGGCTTTGGCTATAGACTCAAGAAGAATCTATTTCATCTGACAAATATAGCATTGTAGAATTTATGGGAATCAGTTCTAATGACTTTTTCTCCTGTGTGCTGGATCTCAAGCTGCTTGGACACAGGGACTTTTGATGCATCATCCCTGAAAACCTACCACTCGCCAGCAGAGCTGGCCTTTTGTAATGAGTTGTTCAGGGAACACAGGCATACAATGTCAGTAGATTTGTGTATCATCCTTAGAGGGCCATGGAAACGGTTGGGAATGTCAGGTGGAATGCGTGTTGAAGAATAGAAGGCAAAAGGTTTGTATTCATAGGGAAGAGCAGAAGAGTGAACAGGTGGCAAGAAGAACAAATAGAGAAACCTCAAGGAAATTTCTGTCTTTGCGGACTGAGGAAGAACAGGTTCAAAATGGAGCTGTCAGTGAAGGAGTACATGATAGAGGAACACTGAACTGGATGTCAGAATGCAGTATTTCAGCCTTGCTTCTGCCCTTGATGGGCTGTGTGACCTTGGGCAAATGAGGCTCTGAAAAAAATTTTTTTTTTCGTTTGTTTCTGGTTTTTTTTTTCCCCCAAGCTGTGAATTAGAATAATTGTGTCTGCATCGTCTACCTCATTGCCTCATTGCGTTGGGGAGCTTTAGAAGTTATAGTAGTATTGCTGAAAAGCTAGAAACTACTGCATGTTTCAGGAACTTGGGAGGAAAAAATGAGTCCCTGAACCAAGAATCTTGTGAATTTATCTGGTTAATCCTCCATATTTTAAATTATTCTGTTTATGCTCTGCCTTCCATTATGCCCTAGTATTGTGGTGTTTTGCCTTTCTAAACTAAGTCCCAAAAGGCTTATAAAATCTCAGGGACTAACCCCTTAGCATTTTTTTAAAGGAAAGTGTGTTCTATGAAATACAGCCTTTTAAAGCTTTTGGCTTGGGCTTCTGCTCCATACTTTAATCTTTTCTCATCAGGTAGGTTTTTGGAGAGAACTTTATAAGGTCATTGGTTTCAGATGAAGTGTCCCCGTAACATGAATCATGCCAGATACTTTGAGGCAAGAGGCTATTATGCATGGCTTAATTTACACTGGCTTACAGTTTGCATTTCAGTTTGTATAGCAGCCAGTGCTGACAATAAGTTAAGGTTGTTCCTTTCAAATTGCTTGATAAAAGTGTATCATGACTTTTTGCCTGCTGTGTTTGACCCATGAAATGAGCTCACTTCTTATATGCTGGTGGCACAAATAGGCATCACTGTGTGAAAATACAGAAAGTCTTGCTCATTATGGCAAAGAAATGCCCTAAGAGCAGACTGTTTGCCTATTGGCTTTAATTTTGCCTCTTTTTTTTTTTTTCTAAAACTCATCTGTGAGGTTTCCCAAAAGCAGTATAAGCATCTTTCCTCCACTCTTGGTCCTTAGTAGCTCTTCAAGTTGGAGAGGGACTTCATAAGTGCTCACAGAAATGGAGGAGTCTGGTTGCTTTTCACAAAAGAAGCAGCTTCAAAGATAGATTTTTGTAAACCTTTTGAGGGCTCTGTAGTGCAGTAGGGTAAGCATTGGACTGGAACCGGACAGAGCCCTCATTTCTGATATCTACTTTGGACATGGATTTCTGAAATGTGGCAGGTTACACATTCCTTGTCCTCTTTTATGCTCAGAAAAAGGCACATGCTAGAGAGGGAGGTGAATTCAGAACACCAAAGAGAACAGAGATTTGTACCAAGTTCTACCTTCATTTGAAAATGTCTACTTTTATTCTTGTCTTTGTTATGCCAAAGCCCAGGTGGATGGGTCCATTCCCTTTTCTAGAATCTAGTGAAATGAGGACCATTTGCTCACCTTTATGAGACCTCAGGTTTTCCCCCACTGTAAGATCCCAGGACTTGTGGCACATTGGCAGGTGTGACGATAATGCTGGACATGTCCCTTCCTCATGTGGCTAGGGTTCTGCTTACTTCTCATCTTTATGTCCTCTGTGGCCACTCTGTTATTTGGTAGGCAGCAAAGAAATTAAGGGGAGACGCAGCTGAGAAGAAAGACAAAGTCTCTTTGGCAGCTTGCAATGGGATCCTAGCTCCTGCCTGTCTATCATTCTCGTTCGTCCTCATCTTTTTCTCTTTTGCTGTTTCCTCTGCTCACTGCAGGCTTAACAGAGTTCCCACATCTGTTAAGGAAAGCTGTGGCTGTTTCCCTGGGTCTCTTCTGTATCCTTGAACAGGCAAGGAAGGGTTCCAGTTGGAGTCTTTTTATTTTTATTTTTTAAGATGTATTTATTTTTATTGGAAAGGTAGGTTCACAGAGAGAAGGAGGGACAGAAAGATCTTGTATCTGCTAATTTATGCCCCAAATAGCCACAATGGCCAGAGCTGAGGCAATTTGAAGCTAGGAGCCAGGAGTGTCTTTTGGGTTTCCCATGTGGGTGCAGGGTCCCAAGGCTTTGGGCCATCTTCCATCCCTTTCCAGGTCACAGTCAGGGAGTTGGATGGGAAAGGGAGTAGTCGGGATTTGAATCAGTGCCCATAAGGGATCCTAGCACTTGTAAGGGAAGGATTAGCCAATTGAGTCATCATGCTGGGCCCTCAGTTTGGAATCTACTAATTCCAAGTTGCCAGATATACTGACCCCAGGGGAAACTGCCCTTCCCCTTCTGCTGACTCTCCCCATGAAGAGAACATAGATGCTTAAAAACATCTATTTTCATGTTTAAATATCCCTGGTTTTCTTTTTGAGAGGATCAAGCCAGCTGGACTTTGATTTATAAATGATTAGAACTGACTTGAACCTCAAGTATAAAAAGCTTGTAGGAGAGAACATTGCTTTTTCAGGCTTATTTTAAAGATCATTCTTTAGTTTACTAAAACCGGGTTATATTTACTGTGGTGATTATTTTGGCAAATAGGAGGTATGTAGAAGAATTATGTCCAATTTCATACTCATTGATATTGAAGCGCTTTTGAAAAATACAAAGACATTGATCCCTCTTAAATGATGCCTCACCGTTCAATTTTGGGCTTTTTGTAATCCTGGACCCAGGTTGAATTGGCATGACCTTTGCAGGTGGGATTGACATGATGACTTTGGATATTTAAAGGCCTCATAATTGTCAATGTTTATTGACTTGTTTTCCTTGCTTTAGCTATTGACGAACTTTAAAAGCTTTCTTGAGAAAGAAACTTGAGAGGGAAGCTTGAAATTTTGAAATTCATGGCTGGTACAGTCTTTTATCTTTGTGACCTGGTAACTTCTATCTTCTCCAGGGATGTCTTCACTCTCTTGATTACATATTTTGATTATTTACAAAGCACTTCCATGTGGCATAGTCTCAGCCCTGAAGCACATGAGTAATGAAATATTTAATTTAGAAGTGTGAAATGGCAGGTTTGGTTTTGAACTTACACCTGAGGAACCCTGCTAATCAGCAGTAAAAAAAAAAAACGCAGTCTACATCTAAGGTTCGAACAGGCTTTGGGGATAGACATTCCTACCCCATCTACAGGGACTGTGGCAAACACATTCAAGTTTGATCAATGAGCTGTCATCCCCCAAATCCATTGCCAAGTCTTTAGTTTATCCAACTGTCATGCTGAGACTGTGGTTCACTTGAAATGATAAATGAAACCCACAGGGTGGTTTGGATATGGAAATTTTTTGTTTATGCCTTGGGAAGATGAAATTATAGGACTAGATTTACAGCAAGTTGAGCACCCTGAGAAAAGATCTGGAGTGTCTTCCTGTTGCGCTCAAAATGAGATGCTGGAACCCATCCCCATGGCCAAGAGGATGCTGTGGAATCCAGTGCCTGCTGCTGCTTGATTTTCATCTCTTGCTGTCTCCCCACCCCCTAACTATTACATTGTAGTCAACAGAAAGACAGTGGGACAGGGAGACTGGCTCTGCTTCAGGATTTTGCATCCAGGTTTCACCTTTCCATCCTTTTTATTCTCCTTTTATGCTGAATGTTCCTCATCTTTCAGTCTACTTCAGGCTATTCCTGATTCCTGACACTTGGTAGGGTCTCTTGTGAGGCTGTCACTCCTAGCTAGCTCACTCACTGCGAGAGTGGATCAGAACTCATATGACCTCTGGAGCGCTGTGAATGACACCTCAGTGTATAGTAGTGAAGGGACTGGAGCCTGGGTTCTTTCAGGCAAGACAGAAGCTGTGGCGTGGCTGCTCATTCATTTTCAAAGAGTTGTGAAGTATTCAGATGAATCTCTCAACAGTTCCTCTCAGATTTTTGCCCATTCTTGCCCACTGTTGCCATAGTTTGGTATTTCAGAGCTTTTTCATTTGTATTTTTCATTGTGGGTTCTTTCAGACATAGTCACTAATTTAAAGAAACTAAGGGAGGTTTTATTTAAATTCTGTTTCCAAAGTTAGATGAAAATTAAACTTTCCCTCATGTAGCTATTATTTGCGTTACATCAATTGGAAAAGCATTAATTGGATACCTTAGCTTGCTGATCATTGAAGTGAACGTATAAAAGGTATATTCTTGAAACACGGTTTGTACTTCTAGAGAAGGGTTTGTCACTCTGGAATCTGGATAAAGTTGTTTGGAAAAACCACAGTTCATCTACAGAAATGTGCTGTGGGTAAGAAAATAACCTCTGCTGTAAGAATTTTCCTGTGTTAGTAAAAAGCTAACATCCTGATAGATACTCTGTTTTATGATTGGGTGATTCTGTCCTTTCTGAACAACAACAACAAAAAATGCAAATGTGTTTCATATCAGGAACTTGAAGTTTAGTGGCCATTTGATTTTGAAATTCCTTTCCACTCCCAAGAAGTCTTTGGAATGGGGCACATTACTGTCTCATCTTTGAGAGAGAATGTGAAAATAAGCCAGTCCTATTGTGATACAGGTTTTGATAATTATCAAAGGCCATGAGCTTGAGGTTCTGAAAATGAATGTGGCAGTCATGATCTGGCCTTCTGAATGAAGAAACATTTTATCATCAAAAGATGCTTATGTCAGCTTGTTCCTTGTACAATAACATTTTGTGAAAATTGGAATGTAAGTCATATTGCAGAAATTCACCATTTCATTAAAATTCTTTAAAAACCATTTTCATTTTTCATTTGAGAGAGAGAAAGCGATCAAGTTTGTATCCAGTGGCTTGCTCCTGAGTGTCTGAGACCCCATGATGTGACCTCTCCATGCTGCCTCCTGGGGTGTACATCAGCAGGAACTGAATTGAAAGTGGTGGAGACCAGACTGGGGCTAGACACTCTAGAAACAGGATGAGAGTACCCCAAATGGTATCTTAATTGCTATGCCAAGCCCACCTCCCCAGATTAATTGTTTTCAGGTGTACCATTGAGTCTATAGACAGATTTACTTTTAAGGAACAAAGTATATTGTTTCTCTTTCAGGTTTGTTGAGATTCTCTTTAATTAGAATTTTGATGACTTCCTAAAGTGTGTCAAGGCTGGACTTGTTATATCACTGAATGCCTACTACTATGTGAAATTTTATAGGACACAGAAAATACTTAGTTAAGCTAGCACATTCTAAAACTGTTAAATTCCTTAAAATAACACTTTATTATCTGAAGGTAAGCTTAGGAATCATGGTTTTTCTTTTCTTGCTTCAAATAACTGTTGATAAGAACATAACTTGACTTAAAACCATGAGAATGAGAATTTTTATGAAATCTTCTGAAATTCTCTGTATCAGTGTCCTGCCTAGTATTTGTGTGGAAGTAATAAAAGATGAATTGTGACTGATCCTGAACCTCAACAAAGGCCTCCAAAAATGCAGCCAGCCAGAGCGGTTTTTAATTGATTGGGGATTTGGGAAAGCCACTGAGGTGTTTGTACAGCAGGCAAAAGCTGTTCTTCAAGTCTAGAAGGAAAATAGGGATTATTGGGAAGGGTAGGTAAATATGAGAAACGCCTCACAGTGCACATGTGCCGCACGATGGAACGAGACGGATCCAGTGGATAACTAAAAAGGAAGAGAAACATTCAGTTCTCTGTTTAGGTGTTTGCTTTTGTGAGTGTGTGTGGAGGGGGATTGTTTAACAAAATAAGAGCTGATTGTTCATTGCAGCAAAAAAAAAAAAAAGAAAATTTACAAAGCCATGATATAGAATACACAGGAATACTCTGGACTTTGACTAAAGTGATTGTTGAAAAAGAAAATTGAAGTGACCTACAACAGCATTCCTAAAGTTAAAGACCACATAAGCCACTTTGACTCACTTGTCAAATGTGCAAGTGCTTGGTGCCAAGTGAAAGGAGAGAAAACAAGTGTAATTCAAAATAATGGATCTGGAGAGAGAGAATTGGAAACAGAGAAGGTCAAGAGCAGGACAAACCTGGGGAATGATATCATCCCCCAAATCCTGAGGAAACGTGCAGTGAGGCAGTCCAGGACAGCCAGTCTACACCGAGCTTTCCACTGGGAGGCTTGGCTAATCCTGCTTGGACAAGTCAGCTGATCTCATACCCGGGGCTGGCACTTGTTTGCTGACTGTTTTGTCTAAGAAACTTGCAAGGGTTGCAAGGAGTTGAAGGGCTTAGGCACAAACTGCAGAAGAGACTGCTAAATGGTGCAGAGCTCCCTTTGGGGATGGGGCTGGTCGGTGAACTCAACCTAACTGGTTGGTGAACTCAACAAGCACCAGAGAGGAGGCAAAGCCAACAGCCAGCAGCCTTGGAGACTGCTGCTCAGGAAATGAGGATGGTTATTAAAAGAAAACAGTGGTTAAGTGACTCCCTTCCCTCTTGCACCTCTCCTCACCCCCTGTACTAGGAGGTACTTCATTAACTGAAACCCCTAAAAGGCAAAGTAAGCAATAAAAATGGTTGTTGGCTGAATTCAAGGCAAGTGGGTTTCTTGATCCAACTTCACACCCATCAGTATCTAAGAAATCCCCAGCCAGCACTGAAGTCAACCATTCCCCGAGTTAATGGGAGGTTTGGTAGCATTTTATTGACAGTCTTCATTGGCATTAGTGATCTAGAACTCATTTTCTCAAGGTTCATTTACCCAAGCAAATCAGTGCAGTTGCATCCTCCCTTCCTGCTCTGCCCCCAGGCATCTCTGTCAAGGAAAGGGACAGACCACCAGGCACACAGGCGCAGGGATGCCTGCACAGGAGGATATCCTTTGGTGTCATCTAAACCTGAAATTAACCTGCCATTTGCTATCACTATCACCCTGGGTATGTTTTGTACATTTTGAGTTTGAGATGCCTGTGAGATAGCCACGTGGCATCATCCAGCACAGCCTTATCCAAGAGGGCAGTTGAATTTACAACAAGAACTGGAAGTCAGGTCCTGGCTGGAAAAAATGGACTCATCAGCATAGTGACAGTAATTGAAACCCTGGGCTGGGATCAGATCATCTGAGGGCATTATCATCTTGTGACTTGAGACAGGGCATCTGGAGTACATTTACGTTTTCTTAGACAAGTTTTTGTTGGGTCTTTAATGGAGTTCCCAGGTAAAGTTGTCCAGGGCAGTCTAGGTAGTATTTGAATAGATAATCGACTCACCCATCATGGGTCCTCCCTTACAACCCTATCCCTGGGTCCAGCAAATGCCCTCGTGGTATTCGTTAGTTGAGTTAAACTCACTCAGCTTTGGAGTGATTGTCAGATTGGCTCATCTTCCGGTTCAGTAGCCATGCAGCACGCACAGCAACAGAGACTGAAAAGCCAGCCATCCCCTGCCAAAACAGTAGGGAGACATGCACCATGCCTTGAAGGCCAAATGAGGCAGATTGTCAGATGCAGCAGCAAGCAGCTACTGAGGTTGGAGAAGGAGCTGCTTTTCCCTGCTCCAGATTCTGTCTGCAAATGTTGTACACATTCCTCCAATCCTTCTTAGCAGGAGGGAGTCCTGCATTTCACAGATCTGAGGAAGAAAGTTTCGCACCACCATATGGTGAGCTTAAGCTTTTAGGAGTGTAAACCACAAGGGAGATCTTCTTATTTATTCATTCATTGGGTAAATGTGCGGTAAAAACCAAAGCTTTAGAGATGCCCTGGTAGCTGAAACAAACAAGATGCCTGCTTCTGGAAGAAATAAATAAGTAAAGCAAATAATAAAAGGTAGCCAAGAACGCTGCTTAAAAAAAAAAAAAAAAACAACCTTGTGAGATTGTTTTCTTTAATGTGTCAGGGCTTTCCAGAGGAGAGCATGTGTAAGCTGTGCTTTGACTGATAGAAACGGGATGGATGTGGGCGAGTCAAGTGCGGCTGAAGAAAAGGCGAACCAGGAGAGGACTTGGTGATTGTAGAAGTGGGAGCGGGCTGGAAAGACCCGCTGGTGGGGACTCTGCTTGTGTATTTTAAAACTTACGCTTTCCTGCCACACCTCTCACCTGTGCTGGGTGAGAGTCATTTGGGGACACTCTGTAAATTGCTGTATGATAAATTACTGTGTAGATACTAAAAAAAAAAAAAACTATGGTATTACTGAGCTTTCTTGATGATGATGAGCACATCCAAGAGGCAGTTTGGGCCGTGTGTTGTGTGCATGTGCATGTACCCATTGATTTTTTTTTCTTTCTTAAAGAAAAGCAGTGAATCAAAAGACTGCCTGACCATAAAAATATACGTAAGTATACAAATTCTTCTTGTTGTTTGGATTTGGTACTGCCATGGCTGGGGAGCAGTGGGCTTGCTTGGAAACAGATGTACCGAATACTGATCAGAAACTTGCCTCATATTTGTCACATCCACTATAGCAAACGTTCCATCCGCCACACTGAGCCACAGGGGTGATCACAACTGCTGTTGCTGCCTGGATTTCCCAAGGGCCACATCCTAGGCAGAGGGGAAAAAATAACAGGCGTGGGGGAATATATGCAAGCCTGGTGTGGGATTTGCATATGATTTGCATAGCGCTTGATAAGCTGAAATCTGTTCTCGGAAAATGTTCAAATTAAAATTTTATCACAACTACCACTGCAGCCATTTCTTAACTCTCTTTCCCCTTCTGTTTTATTCTTTTGCTCATACTGACCGTCTGTGTTTCCAAGCATCAATGCAGAGAAAAGGGATGAATCTGGGTCCACCGGAGACTGAGTTTTTGGCAGATGTAGTTCTCATTGTAGCACGTTGGAGTCACTGATTTCTCAACCCTATTCTAATGGACCTGTGTTTGGGGCCTGTTTTGGAAGCCCGACAGACTCATCTGTGTGATTGGAGGGAGAGGCAGGGAAGGAGGGAGAAACTTGCTTTGAAAGCCATTAAGTTTTGGATTTCTTCTTGTGAATCGTGCAGTTCTAGATAAGTTATTTTGTTTTTCAAGACCCTAGTTTCTTCTATTGTAAAGTTTGGAGAAATGATAGCCTCGAGGGAATACTTGCAGCATTGGAGAGTAAACAGACAACATTTCGCACAAGGCCTGTCACTATCTTGGTGAGCCTGTTTATCTAACCTGAAGGACTGGGGTGGGCATGATTTTTGTTTCTCCCAATAGGAAATGAGCCCCCAGATGATTCCCCCAACGTGTTCTGGAGGGGTGGCTGGTGGAGTGATTCATACACTACCACCATTCTGTTGTGTAGGTGTAGGGTAGCTGGAGCACCTTGGTAAAGCAAACTGTGTTACAGCCTAGAAGCACTCACACTTGCACTTAATATTTAATTAACACATACATCAGCTTCATTAGAAGCAATTAAAGAAACAGCTTCAGGTAAAGACATTCTGTGAGGTTTCTGGACGCCTGGCTGTTAGACATTCAGGTTTTCTAGCCTTCGAAGGTTTCTTATCCAATGTTTTACAGTCATTTTTTAATTTGCTGATTCCTGCTAATTATCAGAGCTGCTACCCGAAACAGTCACAGCATTAGGAGAAAATTAGAGGTGGTTGTTCAGTTTATTTATAAGTAGATCCAGGGCAGCCCTGCAATGCAAAGTTTGTTTTAGAAAAAAGAAGGAAAAAAAAACCAACATTGCGTTGATTCTGTACAGTGGTTATTCAAAACGATCATTCATGTTTTCCTTTTTTTGTGAATTCTTTTTTTTTTTTTGAAGATTTATTTTTATTAGAAAGATTTACAGATAGAGGAGCGACAGAGATCCACTGGTACTCCCCCAAAAGGCCCCAACAGCCAAAGCCAAGAATCTGCTCTAGGTCTTCCATGTAGGCACAGGGGCCCAATCAGCTGGAGCTGGATTGAAAATGAAGCAGCCAGGACTTGAATCAACACCCCGTATGGGATGCTGGATGGAGCACCACTACAGATGGAAGCTTAACCTCCTACACCACAGCACCCACCAACAAAACTGATCATTCATTTTAAGCGTTTTAAAATGTCCTGCTTACCATGAGAGGTTTTTCCACCTATCTTATAGGAAATCATGTTTTTAATTTACAAGCCAGAAGATCAAAGCTATTGGTAGTAAAATCAATTTCTAAAGTGATCCATCTTCTACAGCCTTGAATGTGAATCAGCTTCCTATGAGAGGTTTGTGGGAACATGGGAGGCTTTTTTTTTTTCCCTTGTGAATTTTTGGTTCAGGATGTCTCGGATAGGGTCTAAGAGCCTTCATTTCTACACAGCTCCCAGGGGCTGTCATGTTCCTTCCGGATGTCACGTTGTTTAGAATCACTTTAGAGAATAATTTAAAAAGTGATACAGCAGAAGTTTTTCCCTTGCTCTATTTCTTTATTATGTGTGTTTCATGGTGAGAAAAAAAAAAAGCAGATTCTTATTGAGAACCCAAAGGTTATTTCTGTCTGGCTTTTTTGACAGTTGTTTCATATTGGGAGATTCAGCTTATGGGTTCAGGTAGGAGGGAAGCAAAATAGAAGGCTTGTGGATATATACTTTTATGTGTAGATATGATGTTCTTTTTTTTTTTTTTTTTTTTAAAGATTTTATTGTTATTGGAAAGCCGGATATACAGAGAGGAGGAGAGACAGAGAGGAAGATCTTCCATCCGATGTTTCACTCCCCAAGTGAGCCGCAACGGGCTGGTACGCGCCAATCCGATGCCGGGACCAGGAACCTCTTCCGGGTCTCCCACGCGGGTGCAGGGTCCCAAATCTTTGGGCCATCCTCTCCTGCTTTCCCAGGCCACAAGCAGGGAGCTGGATGGGAAGTGGAGCTGCCGGGATTAGAACCGGTGCCCATATGGGATCCCGGGGCTTTCAAGGCGAGGACTTTAGCCGCTAGACCACGCCGCCGGGCCCGATATGATGTTCTTTATACCAAAATGGCCTCAGTCATTTCAGTTATCAGTGGTAACTGCTCCATTCCCTCCTGTGTATCCAGTACTGTCCTAAGTGTTGAGGCTACTGCAGGGATAAAATGTTACAATTCTTTCCCTATTATTAGGCTAAGTATGGGTTGGAGGTCAAGATGGGTGAAGAGGGAAACAGCCTGTAAATAAGTGTGTGTTAAGTGCAAGGTGGAATACAGGCTAAAGCTGGAAGAAATAATAGGAATTGGTGGGAAAGACTTTTTTTTTAATGGCGTGGGCAAGGGATTCCTCCCTGATAAAATGATAGTTGAGTCGATACCTACAGAACATGAGGGCAACATGCTCATGGATATCTAGGGGTGCATATGTATGTAGTGAAGGACAAGGCTGGGCTTGCTGGGTCTGAAAAATAACAGAGGCCAGTGCAGTTGGAAGCAGTTGGTTGGGTGAAGATATGAACGCTGACTGCCCATTGGATTTCATTCTGAGAGAGAAGAGATGCCACCAATGGGGGAGTTACAATGTTAGGATCCCCCACACACACCTTTTCAAACAGTGTGGCAACAAGCCAAGCATCCTCACTGGCCTGTAGAATGCAGGGTGAATCAAACACTTTGGGACTGCCCTATTGGCTGACATCACAAATCAATCACAGAGTCCTTTACTCAGTGACTTTATTTGTTTGGGATGGTTGTCCAACTCAGTAGATAACCAGAGATGAGCCTTTGGAGTCTGCAAAAGAAATGTTATGAGTGTCCCAGAATTTCTCATATCAAATGGCTTGCCAATGCCTTTCTATCCTAAGATGAGGTCTACAAGTCTAGGTAGATTTCTTTTTTGTAGTTCATCCATTACTAATTCAAGTTTTGTAGTAGAGGGACCAGTGTTGCGGTACAGTGACTTAAGCTGCCAATTGGAATGCATTCCATATCAAAATACTGGCTCTGGTCTTTCCTATTATGCTTTGGATCTAGCCCCCTGGCAATGGACCTGGAAAAAGGAGGGAGCCCAAATACTTGTAGCCCTGCAACCCGTGTGATAGAACTAGATGGAGTTCTTGGCTCCTGGCTTCTGCCTGGCCACACGGTGACTTTCCCAAGCACTTAGGGAATGAACTAACTGGTCAAATATCTGTCTCTTAGTGTCTCCTCATCCCCTGTCTTTATTATGATGATGATCATTATTATTTTAATGGAAAGGCAAATTTACAGAGAGACAAAAGACAGATCTTTTATCTGTTGGTATATTCCCAAATGGCTGCAATGGCTGGAGCTGAGTCAAACAAAAGCCAGGAGCCCGGAGCCTCTTCCAGGTCCCCCATGAGGCTGCAGGGACCCAACACTTTGGACCATCCTCAACTACTTTCCCAGGCCACAAGCAGGGAGCTGGGTGGGAAGCAGGACTGCTGGTATTAGAACCAGTACTCATGTGGGATCTTGGCATGTGCCAGGGAAGCACTTTAGCTACTGTGCTACTGTGCTGGGCCCACTTGCCTTTTTCTAAATCATCAGCTGCCTGTATGGGAGAAGAATGTTCAAGAGAATATATGCGGGTGAATTTTACATGGCATTTATGTATTAATACAAGTATTAGTTTGGGGACCTTACTCTTCTCCCTCTTCCTGCTAATTTTTTTGGTAAGAAATGGCACTCCAATTTAATAAAATTTCCCTTGAACATAAACAACCTTATATACAAAAAAAATATCATTTTGTACCCTTCTGAGAAGTTGCTCACACACACACACACACACACACAATCAGTAGAGAAAATAAATAATACCAATGACTTCAGCCTGTTGTGAGAAGTAGCCACCTGAAAGAGTGAACAGTAGTGACAGTCTTATTGTGGAAGTCTTGGGTTATGAATAATCGGTTTCTGCCATTTAGAAGGCATGTTTTCTTAGAGGGCATGATTATGACAAGTGCAGCCAGGGGCTTGTCACAGGAGCACAGGAAAGGGGACACTGTCATGACACCTGCTGTTGGTTGCACTCAAGCACAGGCTCAGCCAACACCCACTGTGGGTAATCTAAGGAATGGAACTGAGTCCTCTGACCCCTGAAGTTGGCTTGCCCTGCTGTGGTTTAACCCTCTGTAAAATGGGGTTGACTGACATGTTGTACCTTCTGGGGAAAGCTTTTTGACCTTTCTCAGTTTCAACCTTTTTTCACAAGCAAAATCTGGCCTCAGAGTCCGGTCCCGCCAGTGGGTGTTCGGAGCAGAGTGCTGCTGCTGGAGTGAATGTGTTGCTGAAGCTGTGCTGTTGTAAGAGGAAGCCTTGAGCAAGTGGCTTTGCTGGGAGGCTAAATGTCAGAGAAGGAACACTGTCCAAAGTGTTAAAAGAAGGAAAATAAAGAAAAAAAAACAATGTTGATATGATGAGAAAAGAGATCAATAGGAAGCTCGTTCAGAATGTCATAAAAAAAATGACTGTGATGGGCCTGGTGCAGTAGCCTAGTGGCAAAAAATGTGCTGGGATTCCATATGGGTACCGATTCTAATCCCACTGGCCCATCTTCCAATGCAGCTCCCTGCTTGTGGCCTGGGAAAGCAGTTGAGGATGGCCCAAAGCATTAGGATCCTGCAACTGTGAGGGAGACCTGAAAGAAGCTCCTGGCTCCTGGCTCCTGGCTTTGGATCAGCACAGCTCCAGCTGTTGTGGCCTCTTAGGGAGTGAATCAATGCACAAAAGATTTTCCTCTCTGTTCTCTTTCTCTCTGTATATCTGACTTTCCAATAAAAATAAATACAATCTTGGGCCCGGCACGATAGCGTAGTGGTTGGAGTCCTTGCCTTGCACGCGCCGGGATCCCATGTGGGCGCCAGTTTTCATCCCAGCAGCCCTGCTTCTCATCCAGCTCCCTGCTTGTGGCCTGGGAAAGCAGTCGAGGATGGCTCAGGGCCTTGGGACTCTGCACCCACGTGGGAGACCCAGACCTGGAAGAGCTATTGGCTCCTGGCTTCTGGCTTCGGATTGGTTCAGCTCCAGCCATTGTGGCCACTTGGGGAGTGAACCCACTGGACGAGGATCTTCCTCTCTCTGTCTCTCCTCATCTCTGTATATCTGCCCTTCCAGTAAAATAAATAAATCTTTAAATAAATAAATACAATATTTTTAAAAAAAAACCTTGAATGTGATGCCATGAAAAAAGATGCCATCACCTGCTCCGTTGTTAAAATTGTGTATACCTAATGTCCATCATGACTCCTCCAGATAGGTTTCTCTTATTTTCTGACTCCTGCTCCCTGCCTGCACTCCTGGATTTTTTCACTTAGACCCAAAGTAGATCTGACCCCTCAGTGATACCAAGGAAGCTCTAGACACGTATTTTAGAAAACGTGAACAACTCTCTCCTGAAACTTCCTGTGCAGTCATGTTGGGAACTGCATAGTCCCACAGTTCATAGAAGGCATTATTGGATGACTTTGAGAAGTTCAGAATTATCCCAACAGAAGGTAACTGAGGAGTTTCCCAGCTCATCCTAGCAGATTTGATGGTTTCTTTTAAGCATCTGAATGGACCTTCTGACCCAGGAGAGATGCTGACCTGTGGAACTTGATGTTGGCTTCTTCAGATCTGTTTTGAAGAATGTATCCATTTACTCCCAATTTTAGTTTGGGGTTAGAAATCTCTTCAAAGATAGCACTGCTGATGTTGTCTCTTCATTGTTCCTCCTTTCTGGATGTTTTCAGGCATTCTGTACCTTGGAGTCAGGATGAGCTATCCAAAGATCGTTAGCCTGACCAGCCTGTGCCTTGCCCTACTTAAGACTCCGCACTAAATGCTCTTCAGGAATGGAAACAATGAAACAAAACCCACAGATGGCTGAGAGCCCCTTGTCCTCGTCTCATTCTAAATCTATGGTTTGTATGAATTGGTGGATCCTGCTGTTACTCCCCCATTTTCACAGGAGGAAACCAAGGATTAGAGATGCTAAGGAACCCGGCTGGGTGATGGAGTTAGTAAGGCAGAGTGTCTCCTCCTTTGATTCAGACGCCCATCATAATGGAGTAGGGCCCACAATAATGATATCAACTAAATCAGCTACCTCTGTGAAGCTCCCACCCCCAAATACAGCCATGTTCTGGGGTCCTGTGAGGTAGGACTTCAGTGTCTTCATTGCAGGCAAGCACTACTCTTTCTACGACATAAAGGAGTGGAGGAAGGTTGTTATTGCTCTCCATTCTGTCCCCATAACCTAGCATTGCACTTAGCCCAGAGTAAGGCATCAGTAGGTATCTGTTAAATGGATGAGTTAGTGTGGACAAGCAGCAATGAATGAATAAATGATGTCATACATTTTAACAGTTGAAATATTTAAAACCTGTGTGTATATATATATATAGCAAGTTCTCACATTGAGTTCTCAGTGCTGGTTTATTCCTTAGCTTCTACTTTTATTTTTTCTTTACCTTCATTATTTGGACAGCTACGAATGTCCAGAGTTTTTTTTTTTTTCAAAGTGTCATGTGCCTACACTTGCCTTTTTGAGTGAGCTGAAGTCGTGTTAGCATCCTATCATTAAATCACCATTATAGAATATTTAAGTATCTAGTTGAAGTGATTAGCTACAACTTGAATGTTACTCTATTCCGAATTGTAGTGCTCTGACTTTGATGTAATAATAGCCATGGGTTGCATAAGGCAAGTTTTTAAGTTCCATGAGAAGCTAATTAGGTTGGAAATGGTTTAAGCACCTCTTCCCTGGAAGGATTTCAGTGCAGCCGGGCAAGCCTTTTGTTTTCCCTCACAGGTAATCGCAGGCAGCCTGAGCAGTCTCAGAAATGCAACTGAGCCATGCAACGTGACTCTGTATAACTCCTGCAAGCGTGTTATTTGGGACTGTGCTAGGGTAGTCACATTTACATTCTGTTCTTTTGAAATGCCAAGGTTCCCTTTTTGTTTTTGTTGATAAAGTAACAATCCAGAGGGAAGGGATGTTCTTATGATGATGGGTGTTTGAATTAATTATTCTTCTATGAAAAAGATTTCAAAAAAAAAAAACCCAAGGGAAAAGTCGCATGCACTAGTTTACTCCCTAAATACCCACAACGGTTAGATGTGGGCCAGAGCTGAAGACAGGAACACAACCCAGGTCTCCATGTGAGTGACAGTAACACAGTTACTTAATCCGTCACACTCGGTCCTGGGGTCTAGATTGGCAGGAAATCATGGTCTGGAGTTGAAGCTGGGATTGCAGTCTGATGGAGGAGGTGAACGCTTTTTAAATCCTAGGCCAAATGCTTGCTTCCAGTGTCACTCTCAGTGAGATATTCTGCCAGGTATTACACTTAAGATACATACATGAAATTGTTAAAGCATGTGGCCAAGAAGAAAAGCAGGACTCCTTCATGCACAGCATCAGAGAACTCTTTAAAAGGAAAGGTTTATTTATTTTTATTGGAAAGTCAGATACACAGAGAGGGAGATCCTCCTTCCGCTGATCTCCCCAAGTGGTCAGTCGCAATGGCCAAAGCTCAGCTGATCTGAAGCCAGAAGCCTCCTCCGGGTCTCCCATGTGGTTGCAGAGTCCTAAGGCTATGGGCTGTCCTCAACTGCCCTCCCAGGCCAAAAGCAGGGAGCTGGATGAGAAGCAAGGCCTCCAGGACCAGAATTGACACCCATACAGGATCCCGGTGCGTTTAAAGTGAGGACCCTAGCCGCTAGGCCACTACCCCAGGGGTCAGAGAACTCTTAATGCAGTCTTCACAAAATTCTCGGAAAATATTCACTATGAAAAACCTAGGGATGAATTCTGAGGCTTCCCCCCCCCTTTTGCATCGAAATTAGCTTACCTTTTAAATTCCACTTCATTCTATGAAGTTTTGAAAGTAATCTGGGGTGCTAATGTGCTTTGCTAACTTTCCAAAAGGAGAATGAGGTATGCTGATTAAGTCACAAACACTTGCCTTGACATTTTTCTTTCTGTGTCTTCATTTGATTCTCCAGGATGATCTTTGCCTTTGTAAGAAAATAGACTCCCACTGATCTCTGCAGTTGCAGTGGCAATTGCATGTTTCTCCAGATTGAAGTCTCACTGGCCAAGCTTGGGTCCTGTAACTCCGTGCTTTTCCAAGCTCTCTTTCCCTATGATAGGCAAAGCTTGTTTCTATGTGATCTCCTTTGCACAAGCTATCTCCATTGAAGCTACATGCAGGTTATTAGGGATCTGGTGTGGAATATGATCACAGGTGAAAACGGAGGTACTCTGGCCATGGCAGCAAAATGTATGTCTGGCATGTTGAAATAACAGTATTTCATGTCCATGCTTTAGCTTGTTTGCCTGGGAAAACCTCTTTTCCTGTAACTAGAATGAAAAGGATTTCCATTCTTTGAGTTTGTAGTGAGCTACAGCTCAGTAAGGCTGTATTAGTTAGGTGCTGATGGAGTAAACAGATAGGTGGATATCTCAAAAATAAAGGCCACAATCCTGACAGTCAGTTCCATGCGACATGCAGACAAGAATGGGGATTCAAAGATTGTATGTACTGGAGACTGCTTAATCAGTCCAGTTTTCCTTGTCTGTGAGCTTCTCCACTAGGGGGCTCTGTCTCTTTCCTGTTACTGTCACCCTGACTTGGCACATAGGTAATTCTCAATGATTTCCTATTATTGTTGTTGTTTTAAGAATTAGGAGGTTGGGATATGTTGAAGGAGAGAGTCTGTGAGGTGGGGTAATTAACTGGAATAAGAGGGTCAAGGAATAATAAAAGGAGAGTTTGGAGAAAAGACACTGAGTGTGCATTTGAAGCCCAAGTGCCATGGAGCTGCTGATGGTTAGACATTTTGGTAGAATTGGGCAGTTTACAGCATGCAAGGCAGCATTGTTTTATTCTGTCCTGGGAAAACCCAATCTTATCTTCAGTTCCAATAAAAAATGTTTTTTCTTTTTTTCGCAGCACTGAGGCATATTGCCGTATGTGAGACAGTAAGTAGAGCGCTTTATAAAGTCAAGGACTGCGAGGGAGGCTTCATAAAGCATTTGTTTTCTCTTCAAGAGACTAATATCCAGGTCTCAGAGGGATTGTATGTTCCCAAATATCGCCATTTGTGAGTGGCAAACTGCCTTAGATGCCACATTTTAGTGACATAGCATCATATTGCCTCAATGAGGACAATTTGGACACAAAAGTCATAGTTCAGGAAAATACACATGCGTTTCTCCTGCAGTTTTCTGCAATTCAAAGACTTTTCCAGGGCTAGTGATAGCATAGAAAAATGAAGCTACAGACAGAACTGGCAGTGAGTGAAGAGTTTCTTGTTCAGTAATTCTTTTTTAAAAAAATACTTATTAATTTTTATTGGAAAGGCAGATATACAGAGAGGAGGAGAGACAGAGAGGAAGATCTTCCATCTGATGGGTCACTCCCCAAGCGGCTTCAACAGCTGGAGCTGAGCCAATCCGAAGCCAGGAACAAGGAACTTCTTCCAGGTCTCCCACACGGGTGCAGGGTCCCAAGGCTTTGGACCATCCTTGACTGCTTTCCCAGGCTACAGACGGGGAAGTGGGGCCAGTGGAATTAGAACTGGCTCCCATGTGTGATCCCAGAATATGCAAAGCGAGGACTTTAACCGCTACGCTATCGTGCTGGGCCCTCTTATTCAGTAATTCTCATCCCATTGCCCTATCGTTTCATGATAAATAATTGTAAAGTACTCTCTTTGTAATCCCAAAATGAAATGAACAAGCAGTGCATCCTATTAACATGCCCAATTCTTAACAGTATAAAGCAAATTAACTATCTATGGATAATAAAAATAAAAAGAAAGTAAATCACCATAAATGATACCTATTACATTGTGTAATTTGAGGATGCTTCAGAAGTTTTTGGGAAAATGAAATTGAAAGGTTAAGTTCACTGTGTTGCAAAATTTATTGAAATGTCCATGCATTATCTTTTCATAATATGAAGATACCATGGATTTCACAATTTTATGAAGTATAACAGAAGTCTTTTGATTCCATTTTTCCTGAACATATGAGGTGCCCTGGTATGTGTTTGGACACAAGTTCCTAAGAACAGAGCTTCTTCCTAGAGTCTGAAACTGCATCTATGGCTGGTGCTGTGGCACAGTGAGTTAAGCTGTTGCCTGTAGCACCACCATCCAAGAGCTGGCTGCTCCACTTACAATCAAGCTCCCTGCTAATGCCTGGGAAAGCAGTGGAGGATGGCCCAAAAGCTTGGACCCCTGCCATCCACAGGAGAGAGCTCTTTGAGGGGGAGGGAGCCTGGGATTCTGCATTTCTATCAGGCTCCTGGCAAGGCCTGTGCTGCTGCTGTTGGTCACACTTGAAATCTCGGCTCTCCAGAGGACATCATCCTATAGAGATCAGATGCTTGTACCCAGGCGTAGAATTGCTGTGAATGCTGTAGCTCCTAGGCTGAGCAGCAGATGCAATGAAAGAGGTACTGCTGACAGCTTGTTGCTGCATGGCGGTTGATGCTGCCATTTTCAGAAATGATCACCAACCCCATTAACATCAATGTAACCACACGGGGGGCGCTTTATTTCCAGTTTTGTACAACCTTGTGTGTAGTATGTATGAAAAATATAAAAATCATACAAAAACTGTACTTGGCGTGTGCATGTGAATAAAAAGAAGATGCTCAGCTCAGGTGCCTGGTGTTTCATTTACACTCCGCCAGGATGGGCCTGAGCTGCGGATGTCTTGCCTAACTCAGTTCTCAGAGAGACACTGCAAACAGAATTCAGCTCCTCTCCATCCTCTGCCTGGTGCCCAAGGAGTTCCTAAATGCACCACAGCAGGGGAGGCCATCCGATGAGCGTTCAGGGACCCAGAGCTTTGGAGATGATGGTGTATAGGTGTGGTGTGACTGTGCCTACCCCTGGCTAATTCTGACCAGTTGTACCTTGAGCCAGGGCCAGGGCCAGTAGCGAGCCCAGGCCACTGAACAGTATGGGACAGCGGGATGGGCTCATCTTATCTGAGATGCTTTCTCTGCTGTTCACTTTGTTACCTTCATAACTGGGGAAAGTGATGGTGTGGCCAAATCTGCAGCTGACAGATTTGTTTTTGCGTTGAGCTGTGAGAAGGTGTTAAATGAAGGCTGGGGAAGAAGCTGAAGCTGATGCAAATGGAAATAATTTGGGGGGAAGGGGTAAAAAAAAAAGAGATCATGTAGCGTCTTGGTTACCACAGACTAAATTGTACTTTCCGGCTCAGTTTCCATCTCTTCCAGTAGCCCTGTCAGGCCCTGTGATTTCTCCCAGCACTGGCGTGGCCAGAGAACAGCTACTCAGGGCTGCATGGGCCTCTCAGGGTTGGCATTTACCTTGTTGCTAAAATAGAAACTGTGGAAATGAACAGCTCATACAAGCACTATGTCAAGTGAGTTTCATTAGTAAGAAGATAGTTTGGGGATGGGTATCAGGGTACAGTAGGTGATGCTACCAGCATGCCATGTCATAGCACAGTGCCTGAGATCCAGGCATGTCTCTACTTCTGCTTTTGCTCCAGCTTTCTGCTAATACAACTACAAAGAAACTGTGGATGATGGTTCAAGGACTTGGGCCCCTGCCATCCACATGGGAGACCCGGATGGTATTCCGGGCTTCTGACTTCTGTCCAGTCTAGCCCCACTGCTTGGAGTATTTGGGGTGTGATACAGACCATGGAAGATCTCCATTTCTTTCTCTGTCCATGTGCCTTTCAATTAAATCAAAATTAGTAAACATGTAAGGGATTACCATTTATAAATTGAACACAGTGCTTCTGGCCACAATTGTTTTGGCCTTGCAGACATTCTTTGATATAGTGCTTGATATGAGATAGATATGACTTAAATTTTTCTCCTAATTCTAGTATATGAAAATTGTTAAGTTCATTACAGACTATTGGGAAAATAGTTATAAATCCATGCATTTTTCGTTTATTTAATAAGACCGATCAGAGCACAAGCCTGAGAAAACGTTTTAAAAGCATTCTGTGTTTCTTTAATTCCTAAGTAACAAGTATGATTTCATCTTAAGCAGTATAAAAATATGCTCTAATTGCCATGGGTTGGTAAATGCTAACAAACTGAAGTAAGTCAATTTTGTTTCTCTTTTGCTTTCTTTTTTTACGCTTAAAAAATGACATATCCTGCTTTGTAGGTGGTGGTCTCTTCAGTTTTTCAATGAAAGATAAAGTAGTGATTCATTTCCCATTTTTTTACAGGCCTGAATAGAGGAAAAAATATAGTAACTAATGAAAATAGCTTCCATAAATATAAAAAGACACACATCATCCTTACATATCTGTCATACTGGCTATTATTTTCCTATGGTAAATAATAAACCAAGATTAGAATTCTGACATGACACCCAGGCAGCAAAATCTTAACTGTGATTTGCACTTGAGGTTAACCTTGTCAGGGACATATTACCAGCTACACTTAAAGGGGTTCTTTTTCAGGACTTAAAAAAAAAATCACTCATTGGAGCTTGAGTAGATGCATAGAATGCCATAAATTATGGTCATTTTCACTTTAGTTCTATAAGCTTATTAGAGGTTATAGTAAACAAGCAATGCTAAATTTACCAGATGATGTATCCATCGGTGGTATGAGCAACAGATTATCCACTATAACAAGAGTATCAACATAGCCTGTTTCTCATTTTAATTCAGCTCAGTCCTCACTAAGCAATGGGTGAGATCCTTTGTAGTGGCTAGGGAGACTGTGAAATGGTTTTTGCACAATGCTATCCTGACCTAGTTTTGAGGCCTTGGCTGGAGGCCAGTCAATGGAGAGTGCCTTTGTAAATACACATGCCCCTAATCCATTGTAGTGGAGAGGAAAAATAGAAAATAATTTGCAAACTAGAGCACAGAATTATTAACCATTTCCAGTGACTTGTCCCCACCCTTTTGTGGAGCCACTGGGTTTACAAACTGTTGAACAAGATCCAACGTCACTCCATTGTGGGCCTGGGTGAGAAGGGGTAGGCAGAACGTAGAACCTGCTGGAAAATACTGCCTCTTTGTAATTCCACTCTGTGAGGACGGAAGAGATTTCAGCTAGTCCATGAAATACAGTTTAAAAAGTGTTAAAATTAACTCCCCCAGGAAATAACAAGTCCAGTTCTTATCAACGCGGGTACCTGCAACGTGGGTTCTGAGATGAAGTAGTGGAATGTATTGAGTATGGTCTGGATTCACTTTAAGTAATTCCTGTGTCCGTGCACAGCCCTTGTGAAGGTAATAAGTACAATTGTGGATTTGAGGCTAAAGGATATAGTCAGGTACATGGAAAATCTTCACTGCGAAAGTGGCACACTCTAGGAGAAAATTGCTTTGTCAACGCAAAGATTGACTTAGCTGATAGGAAGTTAAACATCAAGATTGGAGAGGGAGTGCTGAGCCAGTAGAATGCTGGCAGCAAAAAGGGCTCTGTCACTGTGAGGCCCGTGATTCACACCAGAAAGTTGGATGGGTCCTAATGATTCTGGAGAGTGTCAATGAGAATTGAAAAGAACCATCATAGAAATAGAAAAAAAAAAGATAAATCAAAATGAGTACAAGCGTCTCAAAATTCACAGAGTAAGTATGCGTGGGATTTTGGATGTGTTCAAGAGCCTGTTAAGTTTCAGGATGGTAGAGATGCGGACAGTTTCCTTGTTTTCAAAGAGTCAGCACAACAGGCTGGTAAAACTTGAAAGAACTTGCACTGATGAGCCACAACAATAAAGAATGTGGTTCTGGGCTTCCTGCACTGAGTAGGGCCAGTGAGAGGACGTGCGTGTGACCCAAGAGAAAGCACTCCATTGTCGCAGAAAAGGGCACAGGGTGGACCCCCAGAGGTTGCCTTTGCTTCCTGATGTGATCGCTTCCTTCTAGTTAGGACTAGACAGGTGCATGGTGCCCTCAGTCTCATTGTGATTTTGACTTGATCCACTGTTACTTGGTTAATCTGGAGTGATGATTTGTTCATTTGAGGAAAATGCAAAGGTGCTATCACTTTGCAATATGAGTGACTGCTTTTTATAGGTAAAGACCACTCTGTGAGCAATTTTGTGTCAAGTTTTTGCCTGGCCCATGGTATTATTCATTTTGTTGTTGTTAAGATTTATTCATTTTAATTGGAAAGTTAGATTTACAAAGAGGAGAGACAGAAAGATCTTCCGCCCACTGGTTTACTCCCCATGTGGCCGCGACAGCCAGAACCGATCTGTAGTCAGGAGGGAGAAGCTTCCTCTGGGTCTCCCACGTGGAGTGCAGGCTTCTAAGGTTTTGGGCCATTCTTGACTGCTTTCCCAGGCCACAAGCAGGACATGAGTTGTCACCCATGTGGGATCCCATCACATGACACTGTGTTTAATGCCTCCCTTTGTGGCTTGGGATCGGGCAGGAGTGGCTCACTGGGCACTTCATGCTTTACCTGTGATGTGAGTACAAAGGTCAGAGAGAAACTGAAGTTGACACCACCCAGAAGTAGGATGCAGAGAGTGGGTGGCAGCATGGAGCAGTTACTCCAGTATTGTTCCAATTTTAGTATATGTGCTGCTGGAGCAAGCACTGGAGCAGTTACTCCTTCAGGGGGTGTTTGGCACAGTGAGTAAGATGCTGTTTGGGGAGCCAGCCTTGTGGCACAGCAGTTTAAAATACCGCCACAACACAACATTTCATATGGGCTTACAGTCAATTGGGTAACCTGCTAATATATCTAGGAAGGCAGAGGAGGTAGCCAGTGTTTGGGCCCTTGCAGCCACATGACAGAACAGCATGAAATTCCAAACCCTTGAATTCATCCTAGCCCAGCCCTGGTTGATACAATTATTTGGGGAGTGAAGCAGCACATGTAAGATCGATCTCTCTCTCTCTCTCTCTCTCTCTCTCTCTCTCTATCTATCTGTGTGTGTGTGTGTGTGTGTGTGTGTTTAACTCAGTCTTTCAAATAAAAGAAACAAATCTTTTTTAATAACTTCAAAAAAGAGGGATTAAAATGTAAAATCCATGCATATTTTTAATAATATGTATTACAGGACCCTTTTAAAGGCCTCATAACACCAAAACAGATAAATAAAAACAAAAAATGCGCAATGAAAATTTAAAATAGCGAGCTTAGAAAGTAAAGGAAAAGTATATAAGCTTTCTCTTCTCATCCTTAATAGTTTATTCGCAATCCTAAGGAGCTTGTGAGTGCTTTTAAAATAATACATTAAAATGTCTGAGTACATTACATTGTGTGTCTCTATCTCAGCTGTAAAAGTTTGAAATTTCTGGAAGGTTCTGGGCGGCTCATGGTGGGATAGTAAGTACATGGAAGACCTTGAAGTGATACTTGTTCAGTTAAACAGGGTACATCTGGTGAAATCCCTTTGCCTGTCTCATTAGGAAGGCAGCCTAGTCTGTTCATGTGAGGAGCAGACTGGGATATGTCGTTCTGTATTGTCGAGCATAATATTGTGTCCCTCCAGAAAAGCACTGTTAGTTTTGTGTGATTCACTGACAAATTCAAGGGCTGGTTCTACCATCTGTTTTCGGTAGCTCCTGAGTAAAGAACAAAAGGGTTGGGCCCTGTGCTGAGAAGAAAGAGGAAGGGGGGAGAGCAGCAGGAATCCCTTCCACGGCTCAGGTTGTTTGATGATCAGCTGACTCTGCCACAGCCTTTGCTGGCATCTGAACAGAAAGAGGCCTCACTAGTGGAGGGGGTGAGCACATCCTTTTCCCAGCTGATTTTTCCGGCCTGGTGCAGTTCCCTATTTTTAATTCAAAATGTCTCCCCTTATTTTCAAAAAAAAAAAATTTTTTTTTTTTTTGCTAAATTAGAAGAGAACTACACTCAACCTCTTCATGTTGATGGTCTACAGATGCAATGTGCTAATGGAAAGTAGTTGACAAAAGGGTTGCCCTCTGGCCCAGCAGGTCAGCTACCTGAGAGGCCTGTATCCCAAGTGCAAGTGCCTAGCTTCAAAGGCCAGCTTTGTATCTAATCTCTGATCCGGCCTCCTGCTAATGTGCCTGAGAAAGCAGCAGAAAATGGCCTAAGTGGTTAATATATTTTAGTTTTAGAGAAGAAAAATCTGAGGTTGTAGCGATTAATAAAGTATGAGAAAGATACACAACTACATCAAGCCACAGGTGGCAGCTAGCACTGAGGGAATAAATAAAAGTGGGGGCTTATATGGCTTATATGTCCTCACAATGCATACCTCTTTTAATTTTTTAGGTTTATTTATTTCTTTTTATCGGAAAGGCAGATCCACAGATAGAAGGGAACTTTTATATGTCCAGGTCACAGCTTTGCGAAAAAAAAAAGTGATCATTTGTATCTTTCCTTGTCCTTATCGTGTACAAGTTTCATTTCTTGTAATTTACCAGTGTTTCCTGTTCAGTATAATGCTTTGCGTCTTCCTAGAAGCTTGACAAATGTAAGTGCTCAATTTTATCTAATGTTTCTTTACGCTGTTGTTACAAGCACTTGGTTTTCTTTCAGTTGTTGATATGCAGAAGATGTGAGAATTCATAAACATCACAAGGTACCTTAATCACCTTGAAAGTCTATTCACTCGTCCCTGTTTCTGCTGCCACACTTTGTAGTGAGTGAAGCTCAGCACCTTTCTTTCCTCCAATATTAGAGTCCAACACTGGTCCCTTGATTGAATGCATGTTCACAAGTTGGTAACTTGTTGTTGTCGTTTGAGTTGATGATTAGCCCAACTTGTGTTGTTGAAATTCCTACCTTAATAGGTGTGCATTGTGGGCCTGGCATGGTAGCCTAGTGGCTAAATCCTTGCTTTCCGGGTGTCAGGATCCCATTTGGGCACCAGTTTGTATCCTGGCTGCTCCGCTTCCCATCCAGCTCCCTGCTGTGGCCTGGAAAAGCAGTCGAGGACAGACCAAAGCCTTGGGACCCTGCACCCGCATGGGAGACCCAGAAGAAGCTCCTGATCTCAGATTGTTTCAGCTCTGACCATTGTGGCGACTTGGGGAGTGAATCAATAGGTGAAAAATCTTTCTCTGTCTCCTTTTCTCTGTGCATCTGCCTTTCCAATAATATATATATATATATATATATATATATATATATATATATATATGTATGTATCTTTAAAAAAAGAAAGAGGGAGGTGTGCATCATGCTTACTGTTACACTCAGCTTCCTCATTAAATCTTCCTGCCTCATGTCTTGAATCTACCTGGCCCATAGTGAGTGGGTTTCTTTTTCCTTTACTTTTTTTCCACCTATTGTCGGATTCTTTGTTCTACTTTTTCATATGAGTTTGTATTTATTTGTATAAAATTCTCACAAGGATGCTAATAAGTGGATTTTTAAAATATGTGTTCTGTAATGTACTAGTCATAAGACTTTCCAGTGATGTCTTCCTGGCACTTTTCCTCCCTCTTGTCTTTCAATCACCTTTTATCCCTTTTATCTGAGATTGATGAGTACAGCTTTCCAAATTGATTTATTCTAAGCAAGCATCTCCCACTCTCCTTGAAGTTGAGGCGCATGAGGGTTCTGTTTCTAGACTGATATGTTGCTGTTTTAAATTATACTTGAAATTCCAGACATAGTGAGCTTTGCAACCGCCCCTCCATTGTGTGCGTAAATGAATATCATAATTTTATTTTCATTTGTCATCATGAATCTCAATGCCCACACACTGAAATTGATCCTGACGGCATGGTTGAAGGGTTGTTTTTTTGTTTTGTTTTGTTTTTGCAGGGGGAATATCAGGGAACATCATGGTAGGATTTCCCTCCAACTCTAATTTCTAATTCTTTTATCAAGAGCCAACCATCTAAATATTCAGGTAGTGTAGCTCTAGCATATCAATGGAGCCTTCCCTCTTCCTGTTGGAAACCAGGAGCAGAGGAGCTTGGGAATACACTTTGTAGTGCATAAAGGAAATTTGAAGTTTATTTATTAATACTAAACACATGTGTCAGGTTGTCAAGATGAGATTAATCCTCATTTTAATATTTTGATTCATCACTGGTGAGTCCCTTGGACCTTTCACTGCACAAATTTGGATTACTGATGTGCCCGGGAGATGCATGAGGTAGGCTGTGCACAGAAGGCTGTGGAATGGGCATCCGGCAGGCCAGGGAGCTCCTATAGCTGGCATGGGAGGGAAAACTAAAAAAGCGAAGACCACTCTGGGGTTGCTTCTGGTTTTTTTTTTTTTGATTTTTTTTTTTTTTTTTGGTGGTGGTGGAAAGGTGATAATTGATCTTGTCTGAGAACACAAGTGTCTGGAAATGGTTGCATCAGAAGCTGCAGAAAAGACAGGATGTCACAGAAAAGAAGGGTTTGTTCTATGATGCATAGATTCTACCTCCTTGACCCCCCTTTTTTTAAAAATAGAGTTGTCGTATACGGAATATCATATGTGAGAATGTCATGGTCATAGCAGAGAAATAGAGTGATTTTGTTTTTAAAATATGTTTGAGAACTTGTATTCTTCAAAGATAAAATAATCTTTGGGCCAAGTACAGTAGCCTAGTGGCTAAAGTCCTCGCTTTGCATGCACTGGGATCCCATATGGGTGCCAGTTCGTATCCCAGTGGCCCTGCTTCCCATCCAGCTCCCTGTTTTTGGCCAGGGAAAGCAGTCGAGGATGAACCAAAGCCTTGGGACCCTGCACCCACACAGGACATCCAGAAGAAGCTCCTGGCTTTGGATTGACTCAGCTCCGGCCATTGAGGCTACCTGGGGAGTGAATCAATGGACAAAAGATCTTCCTCTCTCTCTCTCCTCCTCTCTGTATATCTGACTTTCCAATAAAAATAAATAAATCTTTAAAAAAAGATGAAACAACCTTTGTTTTTTAAAGATTTATTTATATTTGAAATTCAGAGTTACTGAGAAAGAGACAGAGAGAGATTTTTCAACTGCTGATTCACACACCCAGAGGTCACAACAGCCAGAGCTAGGCCACTCCAAAGCCGGAGCCCAGAGCCAGGAGCTTCTTCTGAGTCTCCCTCATGGGCACAGGGGCCCAGTGACTTGTGTCATCCTCTGCTGCTCTCCTAGGCAATAAACGGGGAGCTGGAGTGGAAGTGGAGCAGAGGAGACTCCAGCTAGCACGCCTATGGGTTGCTGGTGTCGCAGGCAGAGGCTAAGCTTAGGATCCCATAGTGCCAGCCCAGGCAACAAGCGTAGCTGGAAGGCCTCATGCCTTTTGGACTGCTGTGTTTAGTTGTTGAAATTGTCAGAATGTACAAAATCAGTAGAGCCACCACGTGGAGGTTTTTGAACTCTAACTTCATTTCATTCATTTATTCTTGAGGTAAAGAAACAGTTTCTATCTGCTGTGACTGGGTGCAAGGTCCCAAGCAGCTGGGCCATCCTGAAGCAGGGAGCTGGGTGGGAAGTGGAGCATCTGGGACACCAACGGGGCCCACATGGGATCCCCCAGCACTTGCAAGGTGAGAATTTAGCCACCGTGCCATTGTGCTGGGTCCTGATGTCTCTAATGTCACGTTTTGTCCCACTCCTGAATGCCAGGCCTAAGTTCATTTACTATGTGATTTGAAATGTGAGGTGGTCTTACCTAGACATAATGTCCCCCTTTTGCTAATAACTAAGAATGAATATATAGTATAGGAGTAGAAATCAAACAGAAAATGCCTGTGCATAATATTTATTAAATTGTCGATCCAATGTAAGAGCATCTTGTGCTCTCAGTTTTTAAGCCTGTATCCTCAGTCCTGACCCCTAGGGAGAGGAATCCACTTGACCCTGCAGATCTGAAAGTCAGCTGTTCCAGAGTCTCACCATGGGAGACATCTATGGAGCCAACATCCTTGGTCCCAGCCTTGTAGGGAAGTAAACTGGGACCCAGAGTGGGCACTCAGCAGCCTAGACATTGAGTTCCTCTATGATGTCAAACTGGGGCCAGAGATTTTCTGATGTCATTCATGTTTACCTGTAGTTCTCCGAACTCAGTCATCCGCCTGACTTCAATAATTGTTGAATCCCAGTTAATCACCTGAACTGTAAAAATGTGGGAATATTTGAACATGAAATCAGTTCTGGATTATCTAATACATTGCACATGATTCATTAAAAAAAAGTTTAAGTACCATATGCGACATCAGGATAATTGAGGCAGTTCAGTCAGTCCTTGCCTCCACATAGTTAGGACGCATTTAATTTGGCATCTGGCCATGCAAAGGATACAGCTATTTGGAGAAGTGCTTGAGAGTTTCTTCTGGCACACAATTTGGAATAAAGATGCTTTTCCACATCAAGGAATCGTGACCCAAGATGCAAAAATGTGACCACTCTGCTTACTACCAACAGATGGCGCTAAGGCTCGTTGATGCCATGACCTTCTGGCCTTCCAGAAACAAGTTTTTGGCAACTTTTTAGAACTGTAGCACGTAACTGGGAGAGTAGAATAGAAGAAAGCAAGTCATCGTATTTGATCTTGGCCTGATAATATATCACTTCAGATCCAATTGATTTCTGTCTTGTGTAGTTCCATATTTAGCCAAGAAATTGGAATAGGTTCTTCAACACCTGAATGCTGGTAGGACCTGCTCTTGAGACGTGGTGCTGGTAGTTTGTGAATTTGAAAACAAAACCAATTAAATGTAAATAATAAGAAATGAATTTGAATTACATCAATAAAAATGCTTCCTTGGAGATCACTGTCTGATAAACTGTTTAATTAATTGATAACATGACATTTCTGAGCAAAACTCTATAATAGACCTGTAATTCAGGAATTCTTCCCCTCCTATAATCCTTGAGACACCTTTTTATTCAACACTGATAGTGTAATTTTTTGGCCTCTCCTATTGAAGAGCAGTTTTTTAGTTATTATTTTTACTTCAGCGATTCTTGACACTTGCTCAAATGTAACCATTTTTATACTACATGTAGGATAAAACCTACTTACCATTTGATTTCTGCATGTGGTTATATAAGGTAAGCATGGCCTAAACAGGCGTTACCTGTAGATTATTCACAGGTTGATAAAAGCAAAGGAAACTGACTTTTGCAATAATGATTGCTATGATGTATCAGTACTATTTCACTTGGTGCTTAAGAGGCAGATAGAGAAATCACAAAGACTGCTTTTCATTTTAATTTGAAAGGCAGATTTAAAGAGAGAATGAGAGAATGAGAGAGAGAGAGGGGGGGGGGGAGAGAGAGAAGTTCATCTGCTGGTTACCTCCCCCAAAAGGCCACAATGGCTGGAGCTGAGCTGGTCTGAAGCTAGGAGCCAGGAGCTTTTTCTGGGTCTCCCATGTGGGCGGGTGCCAGGTCTCAAGGGCTTGGACCATCCCCTGCTGCTTTCCCAGGCCACAAGCAGGGAGCTTGGTGGGAAGTGGAACAGATGGGAGTAGAACCAGGATGCCCTTATGGAGGATTAAACCGTTGAGCCATGGTGCCAGCCAAAGACTGCTTCTTGAAAGCACTTTCTGCTGTGAATGAATTTTTGCTATGTTGAGAATAGATCTGGTATTTTCCAATAAAAACTCATTAGCTACAGTACAGATAACCTCTACTTTCAGCTTTTGTATTTGACTGGTAAGTGGCATGAAAGCATAATTTGATTCTAAAAACATGAGTTCCACCCCTGGTGTTATATTAAGACAGAGTGTTCTAGCACACCCAGTTGATGTTTTCACCTATGGGTTCAGAAGGCACATTGCATAGTGGGGAAAAATGCATCTCGAAACCAGGATAGGATTTTTTTTTTGGTACCTTGCTTTTTCTAGCAATGCTGCTTCTGCCTCCATTTTGTGTTGCTGATAAATACATTCTGTCGAGGACCTTAGTCTTTATTCAGATTGCCTCATAGTTGGATGGAGATTGGAGTTGTACAGGATGTTTTTCTGTGGGCATTGGCTCCCCTGTGTGTGGGATCTGTGTGACTGCACCCAGCATGATGTTAGTTCGGGGAGTTCAGCCCTGTCTGACTCTACCCACTCAGCTTCCTGATGAGGAATTGAAGACACAGAGAGTCAGGGACTTTCTGAGATGACATCAATTGTGTGGCACATGGCTACGCCACTGGTTTTTCCTGAATTATTCTGCTGCACGCAAGACACTCTGATTCTCTCAGGCAATGGTAGGACCTCGTGTCTACATTTATTTAAATCTCATGTTAAAAATATCTCTAGGGTGTACATGCTTCAGAGGTGGCTTTAGGAATTCCTCTGCTGTATTTCTCTTAATTTACAGCAGTGGCTCTCACCTGGGGACAATATTGAATCGCAGGGGATGTTTGGCCTGTTTGGTTGGGTGAGTTTGATTCTTTCTGGAGACATTTTTAACTGCCACAAATGAAGAGTGTGCTCAGTAGCAACAGTCAAGTTCGCTGCTATGCATTCTGTGTATTGCATAGCGTGTAAAGCCAAGAGTGCCAGGCTTGGGAAAGATCTGCCTTACAGTGACTATCAGCCTTGGCTGTAGAGCTGCCAAACCCTGGGTTAAATTCAACTTTTTGACCTCAGGCAGGGTCATCAGTCTTTTGAAGCTCAGTTTTCCCACCTACAAAATGGGAGTATGAAGTGTTATTCTTCATGAGGTCGTGGTGAGGAGAGGTGTCATGTGCTTACAAGAATGCATGGCTGATGGTTTTTAATGATTTTTAAAGATTTATTTATTTTTATTACAAAGTCAGATATACAGAGAGGAGGAGAGAGAGAGAGAGGAAGATCTTCTGTCCAATGATTCACTCCCCAAGTGAACCGCAATGGCCGGTGCTGCGCCGATCCGAAGCCGGGAACCAGGAACCTCTTCCAGGTCTCCCACACCAGGCCACAAGCAGGGAGCTGGATGGGAAGTGGAGCTGCCGGGATTAGAACCGGCGCCCATATGGGATCCCGGTGTGTTCAGGGCGAGGACTTTAGCTGCTAGGCCACGCCGCTGGGCCCGTTTTTAATCATTTTTAAATGTGCTATAGAATCCGGAAACCTGGGGGCACTCACCCAGGGCCCATTAACCAGGGAGGTACAAGGCAGTAAGTATTCTACAGAGCAAGGAGTATGGAGAGCTATTGCTTCATCACGGAACTCCCTGGGAGGTTCAGGTAAGGAATCTGATTGCTAGCTGAAATGGAGAGAGGCATATTCAACACCTGTGCAGGTGTCTGTTCGCTCTCCTGTGCTCAGGATCCTGTTTCACTTGGTCCACGACAGAATTGGATGTTCATTTGGGAATTGTCAGGATGCAAAGCGGGCCCTGGTCAATCTAGAGGCTACCTGCAAACGATTGTTGCTTTTTACTCAGAGTCTAAGCCCTGGGGAGTGGAAAAGCTTCAAGGCAAGAGGCCGCATTGAGGTGGGATCTGTAGAGGAGAGAAGCAACCACGTGATCTTGTGGTCTGGTACCCTGTGGAACTAGCTGGATCCCATTCACCACACCCTCCATTTAGTGAGGTTGGTTTTGAGTCATCAAAGGAGGAGCAGGAAAGATCAAGATAAGAGCAGGACTTAAAGAATCTACATCAAAGACATTAAGAGCACTGATTCAGATGTTAGACTGATTATTAGTGCATGACTCTTAATTGTGTTACAGCAGAAGAGGTAGCTAGAAACAGTGGAAGAATCATTGCCAAATGTATGAAATTACGAGGCTTAATCATGTTGGGTTTCCATTCAGTTGAAGAATGTGAGTGTGGTTGCATGCGCCTGCATAGCTTGGCTTTGTTTTTCCATGTGTGTAGTAGGGATGTGAGTAGTAGTTCTGTGCAGCCTCGGTTCAGAGGGGCCCCAGGAATCCACGTTAGCTGTGGAGGTAGCCCAGGTTCCTGGGCTGGGATTCACAGTTGCTAAACTGCAGTACAGCTAAATGCAAACACAGAGAAAGCAAAGCTCATAAACTATTTCATGGCTGATTCTCATTTATCCTTCCTTTAATCTCATGAGAGATAAGTATGGACTGCTGAGTAGGGAGAGAGAGCTAGGGTTTTATTTCCTTTCTTCTTACTAATTATGTTGAAAAAAACTTTGAAGAACAGCAATGATGATAAAGAAGTATGTGTATGATTTATATTTAGATAACTGCATACTACATAATGTATATATTATATAAAGCATACATATCCTGTGTATGGTGTATGTGTGTGATGTGTTGGTCATTTTCTAAAAGGATTTATTTGAAATGCAGAGTTAGAAAGAGAGAAAGGACCTCCATCTGTTGGTTCACACCCCACATGGCCATAAAGGCCAGAGCTGGGCAGGTACAAGGCTGTGAGCCAAGAACTTCTCCCATGCTTCCCACATGGTAAAATGCCCCATTTGCTTGAGCCATCTTCTGCAGTGTTCCAAGGCTCATTAACAGGGAGCTGGATCAGAAGTGCAGCAACTGGTACTCAAACTGGTACTCATATGAGATGCTGGCACCCCAGGCAGCAGCTTTATGTGCTATACTGCAGCGCTGACCCCTCTGGTTAGTGTTGACTGCCTGGCTCTGACAGGGGATGACTGATTGTTAAGTTGGGGAAAAGCACTACAATTTGGCTGTCAAATACAAGCTTATCTTCTGGGCTAGACTGTTTAATAACATTCATGTCCCAGGTCCAGTGCTAGGCACTTTAAGCCTATTGGGTCTTTCAACCTTGGTTTTCTCCTTGGAAGTAAATGTGCTTTGATCACGCCTGGTTTGCAGGTGAGAAAACTGAAGTACATACTGAAGTTGCTAGCCAAATAGCACACAGCATCCACATGGTACTGCTGGATGAAATCTCAGGCGCCTTAGGTTTAGAGCTCATGACATGGACCTTCACATCGTACTATTGTCACTAATCAGCAATTTAAACTTGAAAGTAAAAATTGCACAGAGTCCAGCATATGTTTAGCTCCTAGGTGAACTTGCTTGGTGCCTCTTGCAGGAGCCCAGAACTGTGTCCAGCGGAAATAGAGCTGCTCAAAAGTGGGTTCCACCCTTATAACCCCAGAACTACTCCTAAGGAGACCCTCATTCTCCTGGCTCTCCCACACCGCAGCCCCGCCCCAGGTGATCCTTCCTTCCTCAGCCTGTGCCAGATACACATGGCACTCCTCATGCAGGAATGTCTCCAGTGGCCTCGGGGAAGTATAATTAAATTTTACCTTCTGGCTGCTTTTCTCCCAGGAATCGGCCACTGTGGAATTCTGAGGAACCAAATTCTTGTCTGCATCGCATTAGCTCGTTCTATTTAAGCCATTTGGAAGCCACCCCTCCCAGCTCGCCTTCCCCAGTGTCTGTACCCACATACTCTGAATTGTCCCTAAGGCCCTTCTTCATCGGAGCCCTCCTCATGTCGTTGCATAATTTAAACGAATGCTTTTTGAAAACAAAAATGTCTTAATTTGAAGACTTGGCCCTGTGTTTTCAAAATCCAGGCAGAAGGCATCCCTTTCTGCTCACTGCGAGCACAGACAGGACGCTGCCATTTGTCTTACAGGGGACCCTCCTTGGGTCACGATCTTCTCTCCCTGTGGCATCACTAGGTGTGTTTAAAGGCTTCACCTGAGTGCTGTTGTGGAAAAAGAAAGGGGTAGTGAGGCCGACTTCACATATCCTGCTGGTCATGCAGTGAATGGTGCAGTTCTGAAATTTCTGAAGGAATCCCAAGCTGTCTACGGGACGGATGTGTCATGCGTCTTTTCGTTGAAGAAATGATGCTGAGGATCACACAGGATCCTTCACAACATTGAAAGTGCCATGAGTGCTGAGCTGTTACATCTTTGTCTGCAGCCTCTGCAACCAAGATAATAAGATGGCATTTTTCAGCATTGCTTTGCAGATTTCACAAGTATTTAAAGGAAAGCTATGGTTTGAGAGCTGCTGACAGTTTTAGACAGGTTCCCTTCCCACTTTGCCTTCTGGGCTTCTCAGTGCTTTGCCTTGGTAATATGTGGCTGAGTGTCTGCGAGGGTTTCAGCGTGTCCGATGTTTTCCAAACTCACCTGCGCTAGAAGTCTTCTCAAAGCATCGTAGGTGAATTGTGTTCAGTGGGACAGCCTCTGGAGAGGACAGTTTAATGGGGCATGGCCCCTAAATATTCCCCTGAGCTGGAGTTAGCCATTTGCTCTCTTAAAAACAGTGTTTCCAAGTCACTATATACAGTGATGCCAGGATTACTGCTTATGTTTAATTTATTTGTACATTTCCCCAGTTGCTAATGTGGCAGTATTTGATGAACATGTTTGCACAAACAAGTTGTTAAGAGTAGGAAACTTTGGGGCTAGCTCTGTGGCATAGCTTATTAAGCTTCCATCTTTGTTACCTGAATTTCATATGGGCACCTATTTGCAGCTCAGCTGTTCCCTTTCCAATCCAGTGCCATGCTAATGTGCCTGGAAAAGCAGTGGAGAATAACCCAAGTCTTTGGGTCTCTGCACCCATTTGGAGATCTGGAAAAAGCTCCTGACTCCTGGTTCCTGGTTCCAAGCTTCAGATTGACTTAGCTCCAGCTGTTATGGCCATTTGGGGTGTGAGACAGTGGATAGAAGATCTCTCTCTCTCTCTCTTTTCCCCCTGTGTATGTGTGTAACTCTGACTTTTTTATTTTTTTAAAGATTTATTTGTTTCTATTGGCAAATCAGATTTACAGAGAATAAGGGAGTATCTGCTGGTTCACTCCCCAGTTGGCCACAACAACTGCATCTGAGCTGATCTGAAGCCAGGAGCAAAGAGCTTCTTCCAGGTCTCTCTCATGGGTACAGGGTCCCAAGGCTTTGGGCCATCCTCTAGAGCGGGAAGGGAAGTAGAGGAGCCAAGATGCAAACTGACATCTATATGGGATCACAGCTCATGCAAGTCAAGGACTTTAGCCACTAGACTACCAATCCAGGCCCATCTCTGACTTTCAAATAGACATATTTTGAAAAAAAGAGGAAGAAACTTGAACCCCTGCTGTGGATTGGTCAATGCTAGTCTGCGTGTACTCCAAAAAGTTCATTAAAAATGAAATTAAAAGGTAGTTTACTTTGGTGCAAACATTTGAAATTCATCCATGCATAGTCTTGCTATAATTGAAGACTGCTTGTATGCATGGGTTTGAAAATTATGCCACAAATAAGATTTTCATTTTATTTTTTTCTGATCTTTTTGCAGTACGCTGGTATGTATGATTTGTATGGAAATACTTCTGCCCTAGAAGATGGGCTTCTGGTTAGAATTTTGGTTGGTGTTTCTTTACAATAATCCTAGGGAAATCACTTGCATTTTTTAATTTTCTTAATGGTTTGTTGCATGAGGGAAACAGCAGAAACTGTATTAACTTCCAGTATGAGTCCTGTGTAGCTTGCTGGTGTTCTCCATGCAACACAGTTCAGATCTAGTATGAAGTTGAAAGCTTTGAAAGAACAGATTTTTAATAGAATTTTGTTTGTTTGGTTAGAGAAGATGAAATAGCACAGTGATTCCTAAGTGCAGGTTAGTGGTTGAGGAACTTTTAGAGCATTTGGAGTCCCACTGCTAATTCTTTTAATAAGCAACTTGAGATAAAGGTTACATGGGTGTTTTCTAAGAGTAGTCCAAGAGCAGTCAGCTCTTGTTCTTTAGCTTGCATTTTATGAAGTTTGTCCTGAACACTAGATTAGCAAACATGGTACCGGTGCTTGTAGCAGAATGTGGACTTAGGTTGCTTAGAGCTGCTGGACACAGTCTCATCAACTCTTGCATCTGTAATCTTTTCTCTGCCTGTGCAAGGACACTTAGCATCTGTTACAAATCATATATGCATGTTTTTAAAAATAAAAATTATTGAAAAGTTTTTAACATTTTTCTAACGTTGGGTAACATGACTGTTATTTTTGAATTTCAGCTTCACCTCAAAGTGCTGTCCATCATGGCTTTTTGAAGGGTCATCATCTCAATTTTCCAGTTGAGCCTGTTGTTTTCTTCCGTATCTTCTTTGCATAGTGTTGATGTTGCTTTTACACATTGTGGCAATGCCTCAGGGTTGCCAATTTCTTCTGTCTTTTGCTAGATACACATTTTTGTTGAATCATTAGCATTGTCCTTATCCCACAGTGCTTTGGTTTATGCTGGAAGGAAGCTTCTAGAATACTTCATTCTATCGACAGGGCACTTCACTAGATAAAAGGATCGTCTTAAAAGGAAAAAATGACCAATGAAAAGTGCAAAAATATGAAAACATGGCATTCAGTAGAGTCTGAAAGGGCTTTTGTTTATAGTTTGGAGCTGGCACAAGAAGGAATGGCATCATTTTGCTTGATCTCAAGTGGGAACGTGTGCTTTAGATAACTTGGAAATTTCTCATCACTCTACTTTCCTATGGAAGTGCTATGAGTTTTAACTGAGGTTTCACAAGTAAGCAATCTGTTCAAATCAGGATTGGCTGCATTTTTCCACATGAAGCTGTATGGAGGAACCCTTGATATGATAACAACAAAATCTGTTCCTTTACTGCTTTATCATGCTGCAGATTTGAGTAAATTCTTTAATTCCTGTTAGCAACAGAAGTGTGGCACTCTCAGAAGACCTTAGAGGGTTGTTACTAGTGTTGGGTATATAAGCTTAGAATTGTATTTTACATGTACATTTATGTACTGAATAAACTACTGTTCCTTGTTGTTACTGGTATGGAAATTACACTTAGACTGAATCTGCCTGTGTGTCTATCTGGGACACCTTATGCAAGAGTTTAGTTTGTTTTTTTCCTGGGTCTCTTTTTCTCTTCTATGCAGTACCTAGTAATAATGACTTGGGTTGGCTATTGTGTGTGTTCTATGAAATATCACAGGGGCCTAATTTTATCAGTTCTGAAGCCTAATATACTTGAGTTGAGAGGTTTTGCAATGTTGTCCAGCAGTGTGAATGTAGTCTGTCACCTCCCCTAATGATCATAACTGTGATTTAATCAGAATATATATTTTATTACAGATTATTTTTCCATGAAGATTTATTTAACATTTAATGGTTAAAGCCCTATTCATACAACCTGAAATGTTCATTTACTAACTGTAGTGGTCATTCTTTGTAATCACAGTGGAGCTGACTTTGAACTTCCAGAGATGTTTGGCAATGTCTGGAGATATTTTGGTTGTCACAGCTAAGGAAGTGATCTTACCTTCACTTAGTGAGATAGCATTTACACATGCTTCTAAGCATCCTACAGTGCAGGAGAAAGCCCCACAGCTAAGAACTCTCCAGCCAAATCTGTCAGTATTACAAATAGTGAAAAACTCTCAACTCCATGAGGGCTGCCTGTGGGCAGTTCCTGTGACTCATTATTCCTGTCCCCAGAATAGGCTCCCAATGGATACCTTGTGAGTGAAGGACTCTGCAAACACATCCAGCCCATACAGTTGACATGTTTACAGATTGGCTTCCAAATCTCCAAACTTGGGGATTCAGGCTTGGTCTTCTTTCTAACTTTTGGATTTTGTTCTTTTCAAAATATTATGGATACCATATTTAGAGCCTAAGGGAGAACAAGATAAGCATTGGTCAAAGTAGAGTGTGTGAAGACGTGTAACTCTCACAGTGCCCACAAGGGAGGCCCACAGGTCACTGCATATGAAGTTGTAGTGATGTAATATGACTATGGCTAGAGACGGTGATGGATATTACTGTAGTGTACCCTAGAAATCTGCCAACGTATAGGTTTTAGATATGTCACACAGTACACACACACACTACTATGAATGATGGATATATTAGTTTGCTTGACTATAGTAATCACTGTGTGTATCAAGATATTTTGTTGTCGTGTACCTTAAATGCATATAATCTATAGCTTACAGTTATTCAATAATTAATTTCTATCACTAGGAATTATAAAGAGACAAATGTATGCAATGTAGTGAGCCCTCAAACTTCTGTTCACAGCTGCAATTTGTAAACTGCATGTTTTAGTGCAGTTTGATTACAACACAGTTCTGTCCAGTGGCTACTTGCCGCCTACACTGCTTTCACCCTAAATGGCAGAATCAAGTAGTTGCCAGGGAGACCCTGTGATTCACAAAGCCTGGAGTAATTACTCTTTGGCATGTCGCCAAAAAAGTTGCTGATCCCTAATTTAGATGAATGCGTTGTCATGTAAAACTAGGCCAGTCTGCTCATTTGAATGTCAAATGTAAACCATTTGGCTTCTCCATGGACCCAATAGGTCTCATTTGTTAATTGCAGGAGGGAGAGACCATGTGTGGAGTGTATCCAGTCTGCTGACAGTTTTCTTCTTTCACTCACCTGTTTGTTCTCATTCAGCTTCTACCCTGAATTGATTAGTAGAGTTCATGGTAATTCCTATTTTATTTTTCTTGGTTGTGGTAATAAACGGATGCAAATGTCACAGCAAGAATAATAAAAACAGGTAACACTGTTAGTACCAGGGCCAAGCTAAGAAAACTGGACAGGCTTCATGTCACAGGAAGTCCGCCATGTCCTATTTTCAGATAAGGAGCCTAAGGATTGGGGAAGAGAAATTGTTTGCCCTGAAGGTTCATACTTAAAAAGGCGTTACTCTAAGAAGCCACTTCAGGTATCTTGACTCAGTTTGGATTTAACATCTTGTTGACATGTTATTGTTATTAAAGATTTATTTATTTTATCTGGAAAGTCAAAGTTCTAGAGAGAGAGGGGGAGACAGAGATCTTCGATCTTCTGGTTCACTCCCCAAATGGCCTCAGAGGACAAAACAGATGTTCCAAAGTCTGGAGCAGGAGCTGCTTCCGCATCTCCCATGTGGGTTCTGGATCCCAAGGCTTTGGGCCCCCCTCAGCTGCTTTGCTAGGCCATACACAGAGAGCTGAATTGGGAAGGCTAGCAACTGGGACATAAAGTGATTACTATATGGATATACACGCCTGCAGACAGAGGGTTCACCTGTTATGCCATTATGTCAGGCCCAATGGATTCTTAATGAGGTCAGTTAATGACCCTTGCTTTAACAATATTAAAAAAAAAAAACTTGTGAAAACTAATATTCAGAATGGCTTGTTTTCTTCTTTTTTACTTGTTTATAATGGAAATGACTTGTGTATTTAATACGATGCCATTTCCAAAACAACCTACGGAATTCATTTTTTGACAAAAAATGCTTTGTACTGTAATTTATCTATCATAATGAAGTTACCCTTTGACATTTGCTTGTCTTTCCACTTATTCGAAATTCTGGACTGGGAATCCCAAAATGCTATTTGGACCCATGGGAGATAGGAGCTTACAATTAAGCTAGTTGTACACCGTCCCATGAGCAAATATGCGTAACAATATACACAGGGGTCTTTTTAATTTGCTTTTTTCTTCTCCAGAGCTCAAGTCAATGTGGGGAAAGATTGTTCTGAGTCCTGAAGGGTGCCTAATTTACTTGACAAAATGAGCATTCATGTTAGAGACCTGGGGTGCAGTTTAGTGCTTTGTTTGATGTGCCCATGAGGTGCCAGCTTGATGATGAGTGTATTTTTGTTCAAACTTGATTTTTTTTTCCCTTCTAGTCTGGTTTTCAGAATTAAGATTCTGGTAATAATTGGTTCTTTGGCATCATACAGATCATTCCAAAGTGTTGTAATGGCTTATTATGGAAGACAAGACATTGTAGCCTCCCACAGAGATGATGTTCCCTGTTAATCTTGTTCCATTATAGAAAAATTTGTTTAATCTGAAAGCGGAAGGCATCATTAGAAGGCAGATGTCAGAAAACTTTGACACTCCAGCTTTCTGTGATTTCAACCAGAGTTTGAAGTAATCATACAGTAAGAGTAGAAATCTGGCCCGTTTTGTCCCTAATGAGATCTGGAAACTTTTTTAAAAAGACAATAACATTCTTTGTTTCCAGTGGACGCACTGATCAGTCACTCTGTGTAGATAGAGTGGAACAAAATAGATGAAGTAACGTCATTGGGAATTTTTCACTGCCTTTTGTTTTGCCACGATATCTTGTTTGTGGCCACTGAAAGGGCCAGTATCAGAGCCTATGTTGTACTTCGCACCTCTTGTGTAGTTCTATGCTTAATATCCATACCTCATTATGACTCTAATATCAGAGAACATAAAGCTTGTGTCTGATGTCACCTTTACGCATTTGCACTCTACAGAGCAAGTGATCGGACAGTTCCTTACTGGAACGAATCAGTGACTCAGTAAGAGGAGAAAGCTCTTAGGCTAACAAGGAAAATGCCGACATCCCATGTAGGAGTTCTCTGGCTCCATCTCTATCTCTAGCTTTCTGTCAACACAGACTCTGGGGGATGACATTGACTGCTCAAGCAGTTAAGTTCCTATTGCAAATGCGGGAGACCTGGATTGAGTTCCCAATTCCCAGCATCAGTCCTGGTTCAACCATTGTAGGCATTTGAAGTGTGAACCATGCATCAGATGGGAGCTGTTTCTGTGTGATAGCCTCTTATGGGAACATTAATAGACCCATGAAATTTTAGTTTATCAAAAATATTGAGTTCCTGAAGTGTGCCTTTCTTTCTGGATTTGTCCATAACAGGTAGTAGTCACCGAGGAGTTATTATGTAATATAACATACATTGAATAGTTGAATGCTTTGTGCGTGGCCACCTTATAATTTGTATGTTTTCCATTTTATCCTGGACAAACTGTAGACAACAAGCTTGATCCAGTGCAAGAACAAATGTTACCAGACTTAGGAGACTTGCTCCCTTTCCCACCCCCTCATTCAGGGGTTTAGATATGTAAAATCCAGGGCCATTACTTCTGTGGCACTGGAGCATTTTGATGCTAAATTTTCCCAGATATAAAAATTGAAAGTTCTCAAGTGATTGTGTATATACCATACTGCTACAAAACATGAACTTCGGGGTTAACCTCTCTTCTTTCTATGTGGATGACCTTAGATGAGGCATTTAGTATTTGGCTGAGCTTCACTTCCTCTTGACATTAAATGTATGTTAAGGGTCCAGCATGAAGCACATAAAGAAAGAATAGCTATTATTAATTCATAAACAAAGGAGATGTGGATGGGCATTCTGGTTGGTTTCTGATATTTATTGTGCCTGTCCTCTTCCGTGCTGATGTGAATGCGTTGAAGTACAGGGCAAGAAAACACTCAAGATTTTGAACGTGCAGAACATTGTGCCTTGTATGTTTTGGCGTTGGAAAGAAACTGACAATAATAAAAAGTGGCTTGTGTGCTGATAGGAAAAGAATTCCAGAGCTAGATTTATACAAGGAGATGTCTTGTTTTCCATTACTTTGCTAATCAAAGCGTGGTCACTGGACCACTAGTGTTGGTATCACTCAATAGCATATTAGAAATTCACAATTTCAGAACTAGAATTGTGGCATTAACAAGTAAAGCTTCTGACTTGGTTCCTGCATTCTGTATAAGCTTTGGTTTGTGTCCTATCTCTTTCACTTCCAATCCAACTCCCTGATAATGATCTAGAATCTGCATGAAGAGATGTCCCAAGTGTTTGGGTCCCTGCCACTCACATGGAAGACCTAGAGGAAGCTCCTGGCTCCTGGCCTCTCCCTGGCCATTGTGGCCATTAGGAGATGGAAGATCTCTCACTCTCTCTGTGTCTCTCACTTTCTATTTGTAAATCTGATTTTCAAAGTGAATAAATAAATCTTTTAAAAAAAATAATAGAAATGCACAGATTTCAGGATCCATGCTTTCTGAATCATGATCTGCAGCTGTGCTAGTCCTTCGGTGACTGAGATGCATGTCTGACACGTTTGGGAAGAGCTGTCCTGAAGAATTCACTTGTTTGGTGTCTTATTAGCTTATCAGCCACTGCACTCTTGATGTTTAGACATTGTGTCAGAGAACAGAGTGGATAAAAATCATTCGAAAATCAAGCTGAACTATTAAAATAACAGCATCTTACCACATCATTAGGTTTTAATTGAATAGTGAACTGGAATATTTGTTATTTAGTGTATTTTCTTCTTAAGCATCAAAATTTTAATGTAGAATGTAGAATAAAGGATTAGAATACAGTTCTCTGGAGCTCAAAAGGAAGTGATTTAAGTGATTTTTTTGTAAGACAAGAAACAAAATCAATTCATTTTAATCATTGCTTCGTTCAGTTCTTTTGAGACAATTTTATTTTTCGGCCTTAAATCTCTTTACCCAGGGAATATATGATAAAGCCTGTGATTTCCCTTGGTTTGACTTCCACATCACTTTCAAGTCTTAGTTTGTTGAGTTTGTGTTAGACCCCAAATTATTTTCTGTGTACACATTGAGTGATTCATTGGTAATTATACAGGCATCGTGCTGGCCGTTTCATATGTCTACTCTCCTTTAACTGAAACCCTCTAAGGAAATTTCTCTTATGCCAGTTTGACAAGATGAAAAAAAATCACATTCAATGAAATATTCTTTCCCTTTAGAGCAATTATACAAGGTGGTTTGGTTTTTACTGAACTTTGCTTCAAACTTGTGAGCAAGTTTCATTGCTGCCAAACCTTGGCTGTCCACAACTTAGGCTGATTAGAATACAGCCAAATACAGATTTTAATAGAAACTAATGTTCAGCCAGGCTGTAGAAGAGAGATGGGGTTCACTACACTGTCATTCCCCAATTGCTTGGAGCTCCAGCTTCCTGACCTCTGTGACACAAGTGTTCATTTGGGCAATAAGTGTAATTGACTCCCTAAATGAGTAGTTTCCTCTACCTAACCTCCTCGCTTCTCTCCTGTGTACAAAATAGAGAGCATTTCCACCCACCCTACTTCATTCAAAGGCACTTTTTTCTATTTGTTCTACCTGGGAGGCTGTGCCAGCACAGGCGCTAGTGTTTCAAACCCAGTTCTACAGTTGCTGTATCTCTCTGTGCATCTAATTTCTTGCCCTTCAATTGATGATTATAATATTATGCAGCTAGCAGGGTTGGTGTGTAGGCTGAAGGTAAGGATGTGTTTGTTTGAAGATCTTAGCCCCATTCTTGGTGCATAGTAGGTGTTGATAATAGCCCTCAATATTGTTATTTTATCCTCATTATCATTATTTTTCTTATTGTCTGTCTTTTTCAATGCCTCCTGGTCCTTTCCTGTGTTGGGCTGGAGCATAGTAGATATTTGTAATTTTCGTCTTTGTAAAATGACCTTCATCAAATTCCCGCTACCTCCTAGAATAGGAAGTTAATACTGAAAGATTTCTTTTTCTACTGATGGTTGTCTGCTTCCATTAACCCCCTCTGTTTTTCAAAAGCACTTTTCATGCGTAGGATTTGGAATTGCAAAGTGACTAAAAGATTTGCAAGAGGGCATTAAAGCATTCATGGAAAATGTGTATTACCTTTTAACTCCAGTTTTCCATGAATCTTTTGAAGTGTCATCCTCTGTTAGTCTGTGTCGTGTGATCCTTTGTTGTATGGATCTGAGATAGATTTCAGAAATGGACTGCTCATTTCTTTTTTTTTTAAATGAGATTTTATTTATTTTTGTTGGAAAGTCAAATATATAAAGAGGAGGAGAGACAGAGAGGAAGATTCGCCTGTCGATTCACTTCCCCAGTGACCACACCGGCCAGAGCTGAGCCAAACTGAAGCCAGAAGCCAGTACTCAGGAGCTTCTTCTAGGTCTCCCATATGTGGGTGCAGAGTCCCAAGGCCTTGGGCCATCCCTGACTACTCTCCCAAACCACAGCAGAGAGCTGGATAGGAAGTGGGGCCACTGGGATATGAACTGGTGCCCATATAGGATCCTGGTGTGTTCAAGATGAAGACTTTAGTCGCTAGGCTACCATACTGGGCCCTGGACTGCTCATTTCACCTATACTGCAGAAGGTTGAGTCTTCTGTGAGGGCAACTGGAAATCATAGGTGGGACATTGGCCTGCTTATTGGAGTTGTATAATTCCAGAGAAAGTAAAGCGTATCACAGGCAGGGGCAATGGAATGGTTGCAAGCTTTCAAACTTTTTAAGATGTATGAATTCTCTAAAGATATCCATTACATTGAGGGAATAGGTTTTTTTATTTGACATTTCTAAATGTTCATTTCTCTACCCATGATGTGCACTTGATGACATTACAGAATTCTCTGCTTACTAGGAACCTGAAATCTGGAATGGTTTTGAAAGAGACTTTGCATATGTACATAGACAACACTAGCACCCAACTCATTAGCTCTTTCAGCTGTAAGTGAGCTCAAGATATAGCCAAGCTGTGAGAAGACTCTTAAATGAAAATCTAGGAAAGTCATTTCTCTGTTAAATAACATGATTTTTTCATACATGTGGTCAAGTGTTCTGACCCTGGAATTGAGCTACCTGTGTTCCAGTCCCATGTCTACCTAAGCTGTGTGAACTTGAGTGAGCTTCTCAACTTGCCTGTGCTTCAGTTTCTTGTCTTTAAAACACAGGCAGTGATACTTCCCATTTCGAAGTGTTGGGGATTGTATTACATAATGCATGCGGGCACTTTGCCCAGTTCTGTAATAATTGTAGTCACCACAGTGATGGATGATGGCACCCAGAGTTCTCCTCCACATGTCAGGTTGAGCAAAGTGGAACACCTCTTGGAATTAACAAATCTGTGTGGATTCCATGATACCCACTCTGGAAGGAAAAATGGAAGAACTCTTTATTTTGTCATCTGTGTTTCTCTGGAGTTTGACTTGGTGATATTTCACAAGTCACAGTTGACTGTATATATACTAATCTGTACCATAACTATATGTTTAGATTTTTTCCACTTTTAATTAGTGTATTGCTATATGTGTTTTTTTTTTTTTTTAAGTCTTTATGGGTTTACAGTGAAGCATCTTCCAGCGCCATCTGGGACTACAGGTGGTGAGATACTGCTTTTCTCCCTTTCTCTGCCTTGTTTGTATTCCTAGTTGTCATCCTGCTAGAATGCTATGGAGCTGGACACATGCCCCCACTGGCCTCCTCAGTGGTGGGAACATGCACTGCATGTAATAATAGTAGCAACAGAGCTAGCTATGCAAAGGCGGTGATCAGTTTCCATCTTTTGAAACTGATATGGAATTAGGAGGATAATAGCAGGAGGCATTTTCATGTCCATATTTAAATTATTTGACCATTGCAAGATATATGTATATATAATTTCTCAGTAATAGGCCTATGCTCAAAATCCTAGATTTTGAAAATAGCCAGGCTAAAAAAGAAGTTAGTTTGTATTCTTATATTTAAAGCTTTACACTCAGAAATTGAAGAAAAGGAAATAGAGGGGTCACAAAAAGATACCATGGTTCCTGGTTTCTATGTAGATGTTCATTTCATGTCCTAACCAGGATTTACATAAGCTGAAATGTGGCAAATGGGTATAATCATGCCTATTATTTCATATCCAGAAAGACAAAAAATATTCTCCAATTCGGGTAGAGGTGAGAATCAAAATGACCACTACTCATGTGTCCTTTGTACACAGGAGGAGACTGGACAGTGTGTATTGAAACATGAATGAAGCTTTGCATTTGAGGTTGTTAATATTCACAGTACCTTTGCTTTGAGCTTGCTGTCAGGGGAACCTTTTCTCTGATTATTGGAAAGCTGCCATCTTTCATCACTCTACGTCTCCCTTTGCTTTACCTCCAAGGCAGGTCACCATTCTGCATTTGCTAATAATTCTGCTACAGCCATTTAAATTTACTGGGAATTTCTGTTCCTTCAGTTTCATGTATCTTTCCGTATATTAAAATCTGTGGACAGGAAGATGCCAAATGACAGTACTTTCCATTGTGAGACTTGCTATCTGGGTATGGAGATATGCAATTTAGAGAAATAAGGAAAAGTGATAAATCTTGCCATTCTACACCAATGTGATGTTCTTTTTGCCATCTGTCCTATATGTGGGTCTATATATAAAGCATTTCAAAAAAGTAACCTTTTGTAATTTTTTTTCATATCCATCATTAGTGGATGAAATTACATGAACGTTTTGAAAGTGAATTTAGTCATCTGTAATCTTGCCCTCCAGACATATCCCTGTTAATATATGGCTGTTTTTTCTTTCTGCTTCATTTGCCTTGCATCCAGCACTGTGTGTGGCAATCCTTTCTCTCTCCTCATGGAAATACAATGCCCATGTTGTCATGTTTTGAACATAGTTGGAGTTATGTTTTGTAAACTAGAGTCACATCATAGAAGGAGTTGGACTCTACCCATGTGGCTAACACACTTTCTAAAAAGAAAGAGAACTTGAGCCTATGAAACTGTGTCACATAATGCAATGTAATTAATAAAAAAAAAAAAAAGAAAGAGAACTTGAAATTTCTGTAATTATATCTATTCATCCTTAACCCTTACTCCTGCTAAGTTTAAAATAACCTTGGCAGAGTTCCCTCTCATTGTCTCTGGAAAAGAAGGGCAAAAAAGCCAGAAAGATACCAGAGAATCTGATTCATGGTCTTTGATTTTCTTCAAGTCCAGGCAGACACTGACACTTGTGGGAATTTGAAAGCGTTATTTGTTTTATCAGTGATTGCAACTTCTAAAACTCCTCTAGGCACCAAAATCTGTAGATCCAGTTCCACTGCATGTGACACTGAGTTGTGTGCTCTCACATCCCATCCCTTACAGGAAATCATGGTCTGGACAACAAAGGAACTTGCAGGTGTTGCACTTCATTCTGAGCATATTAGGAGACCTATAAAGATTCTGATAATAGAGGCCAAACAGGAAGGGAGGTGACTAGTTAGCGGTCTCCTGTGATAGTGCAACAGTGAGAGGTATAGAGGAAAGAGATGGGGCCACTCTAGGGACAACTGGAAGTGAAGTTGGCACAGCTGGGTAATTGGCATGTTGCAGGGGAGATGGAAGATGGTGAGAGTCCAAGATCACTTTCATTTAGCAGAAAATGTCCTTTAATTCTCCTTGGACTGCGACTTCACTGTGTGTTTCCTTCAGGGTACAGCAACAACCAAAACACCCATACAGGTTTGCTCACTTCTTTGATGTTGTTCTGAACTCACAGGGGACCTGCTGAATTTCTACTTGATAACTTAGCACACTTGGTACACTTTTGACAATCCAGATTTTCTGGACTCCAGCCACTTAGCCTAACAGGGATTCAAGCGTTTTATAGAAACTTGGACAAACCACTTGCCCACAGTTTGGGACATTGTGCTTTTCTCACCCATAGTGACTGTAGTCATCAGCTCTGCCTGTAGGATTACACCTTCAGTAAGCTGACAGGTCACAACACAGAAAGAAGAAGCCTTACAATACACCTCCTCGTGGCCTTGTATTGTATTAAATCAAACTCTTTTAAAGATTTATTTATTTTTATTACAAAGTCAGATGTACAGAGAGGAAGATCTTCCATCCGATGATTCACTCCCCAAGTGACAGCAATGGCCGGTGCTGTGCTGATCCAAAGCCAGGAGCCAGGAATGTCCTCCAGGTCTCCCACACGGGTGCAGGGTCCCAAAGCTTTGGGCCGTCCTCGACTGCTTTCCCAGGCCACAAGCAGGGAGCTGGATGGGAAGCAGGGCTGCTGGCATTAGAAACAGCTCCCATATGGGATCCTGGCGCGTTCAAGGTGAGGACTTTAACCACTAGGCCTCTGCACCAGGCCCTAAATCTAACGCTTAATAGATTCCTACAGTATAGTCATTGAATGCTGAATAGCTAACCCTCTGTTGGTTGTACAAACCACTCCCCCTACAGATGGCCAAGGAAGAGTTCAATTACATCTCAGGATTTAAAAAGATTGCCCTATTTCTTCAATGAAAGCAGTAGTTCTTAATTGAGAATAATTTTTTCCTCCAGGAGACATCTGAGTATATCTAGCAACACTTTTGTTTGTTACAGCTGATGGAAGTAACTATTGGCACCTGGCTTCCACTTGGCAGAGGCCAGTGACTCTACTCAATATGTATAATTCACAGCAGAGTGCCACCCCCCTTCATAGCAAAGAAGTTTCTCCTTATATGTCCATAATACTAAGGGTGAGAGCTGTAAATTGCAGCAGTATATATTTTTTCCTGTTGTTTCTCCTCTCTTAGGCACTTTGTGAATTCTACTTTCTTCTCGAAAGTTTTAAATAATGGCACTATTTTCTAAGTGAAAATCAGTTTTTTTACAAGAAGGGCATTTAGTTGTTTATCCATTCTTTGATCATCAGAGTTTGAAAATATTTAAATAGTGACATCATGGCATGGCTGTGAATAGTCTAGAAACAATAATAAAACTCATTTGAAGGGCATCTCATTTAGTTTTGTTTTGGATAGCATGCATATAAATAATTATTGAAGGTTGAAACAGAATATTGTTTATTCAACTGAGCATGATCCTTTTAATGATAGGGGTCTTTTTGTCTCAGCACAATAATGAGAAAAAGATAGATCTTTAGCTGTTTACATGTAAATATCCCTAAAACCTGAACCTGTTTGAACTGGAATGACACATTCTCTGTCGCTGGAAGAGCTGAAAAGATTGTCTGAAAGGTACTCACTTTACAAAGAGGAGGAAAAAGTAGTCTTACACTCAAAAGTTGAAACATTAACATTGGGATTGAATGAAGTATGTGCAAAAGATTATCTCTTGGATCTTTAGAAAATCTGGTGGTGTTTTTTGGTGTCAGCAAGGCTGGCATGCTGGGATGTCTGCATATGTGAAGAAAGAAAAAGGAAACAAAGGATTCAATAATTGACTTTCTGAATAACAGTCTTTGGTTGCATTGTCTGGTGGGTGCTGACTCCCTGTGGATGGACTAATATGCTTAACATGCAAGTACATACACCACATGGTCCAGGGAAGGTTCTTAATATGCCTAGGTTAATACCATCACGATTAGGACACTGAGCATTTCCTGGGGTCTCAGGCTGCCAGCCCTGCATCCAAGAGCAAAAACACAAAGGCCTCAAACTCCCAGAAATATGGCAGCATTGGCTACTTGGCTTTCCTACCAGTTTATTTGATCTTGTGTATTCTTAAAAAGCCCATCCTTTGGACCTTTGTCTTGTTTTTTCTTGAAGAGTGAATTGGCTAAAACCAAGCAGGTTCTTTGTGTGCCTTGTTAAAGAGCAGACTGAAAGTGAGCAGGAGAGACAGAAAGATCTTCCATTCTTTAGTTCACTCCCCAAATAGCCACAATGGGAGGCACTAAGCCAGTCTGAAGCTAGGAGCCTAGGAGCTTAGTCATGTTGTATAATTCTTTTTATGGATTGATACATTCAGCTTGCTAATTTGTGTGTGTGTGTGTGTGTGTGTGTGTGTGTGTATGTGTGTGTGTGTTTTAGGAATAGTTGCATCTATGTGGGAGAAATTTTTCTATTTTAGTTTGATTAATTAGCTTGATACTAGATCATGTAACAAATTAGGAAGTATTCATTTCTCTTCAATTTTCTTAAAGAGATTGCACTGAATTGTTATTGATTCTTTCTCAATGTTTTGGTAATATTCTGTAGTGAACTGGGAGGTTTCCTCTTTAGAATTTTAATTTACAAATTCAATTTCCCAAGGCTGACCTTATGATACAATGGATTAAGTTGCTGCTGGGGATCCCTGTGTCCTCTGTTTTGAAGTGCCAGTTCAAGTCCTGGCTCTTCCACTTCCAATCCAGGCAGCAGGTGATGACCCAAGCAGTTGGGTTCCTGCTACCCGTGTGGAAGAATGTGACGGAGACCCACATTTTTGGTTTTATCCTGCCTCAGTCCTGGTTGTTGTAAGGCATTTGGAGAGTGAACAAGGGGTGGAATCTCAATCTTTCTCTCACTGTACTTGTTCTGCCTGTCAAATAGATTAAAATGAATAAACATTTTTAAAATTTCCATTTCTCTCACTTCTGGGGCTGTGTTTCAAGTTGTGAATGGTGATTGTGTTTTTCAAGCTATTAGTCCATTTCATCTAAGCTGTCAAGTACATGTCTGTAGATTTGTTCACAGTGTTCTCTTATCCTGAGATGAATACAAATGTCTGATCCTATCACCTGTATGATTTATGTTATTAGAAATCTGTGTCTTATGTCGCCACACCAACCTTTATCAATCTAGCTAGAGGTTTATCAAATGTTTGGTCTTTTCATAGAAAAGAACTTTGTTTCACCCATTTTACTGCTTTTAGTTTCATTGATTTTTTTTTTTTTGCAAGATTGATTTATTTATTTGAAAGAGAGAAAGAAAGAGAGAGAAAGAGAGAGAAAGGAAGAGAGAGAAAGAGAGAGAGAGAGAGAGACAGAGAGAGAGAGAGAGAGAGTCTTCTATCAGCTGCTTCACTCACCAAATGGCTGCAATGGCCCAAACTGGATCAGAACAAAGCAGGAACTTCTTCCAGGTCTCTCGTGTTGGTGCAAGGGCCCAACTACTTGGAACATCCTCTATTCCTTTCCAAGGCCATTTGCAGGCAGCTGAATTGGAAGTGGAGCAGCCAGGATTTGAACCAGGGCCTATATGGGTGGGATTTTGGCTTTGCAGATGCTACCACGGAGCTGGCCCCCAGTTTCATTGATTTATGCTGTTGATTTTATCATTTTACTTACCTCTATTTTCTGTCTTTTGTAGGTTTTCCAAATGATAACAGATTATTGATTTGATACATTATAATGTAATTCCCATAAATTTTCCCCAGCACTATTTATGCCATAGAAATTTTAATGACTTGTATTTTGATTTATGCTTGGTTTTTAAAATTTGTTTTATTTATCTGAAAGGCATAATGACAGGAAGAGGGGCAAAAGTGGTAAGGGAGGGAGAGAGAATATCTCATCTATGCCTCTATATTGTCTTTACTAATAAAGTTTAATGAAGAGAAAATGCTTGACACGCTAGGCAGGCATTTCAGCAAAGAACTAAGGGGACCCACTCTAAATCCAGACTGGAGTTTATGTAGAGAGGTGCTCACAACTTACCCACACCACCATTTTCAGATGGCTTTCTAGACCAGGGTTATGGTAATTTACATATGTTGAACATTTTCCTTTATTAATTTCTAATTTAATTATCTTGTAGTTACAGAGCATACTGTATGTGCTTCCAGTACTTTGGACTTTGCTGAGACTTTTTTTAAATCATATGCAATGTCTGTGATCTTTCTTGATACCTATTCTGTGGAAAGAATGTATATACTGTGGTTGAGAAGAGTGTTTTGTGTATGTCTGCTAGGTCTTTTTGTTGGAAGGCACTAATTTTCTGCCCAATTCTATTGGATGCAGTGAGAAGCATGTGGAAATGTTCACTTGTTTTATTCTTCTTTCAGTGCTTTCAGTTTTTGCTTTGCGCATGCTGTACCTCTTTTGTTTGGTGCAGTGCCTTTAAGATAGCCATCTCATGAGTGGTTTGATCTCTTTAACATTACATAGTGACTTTCTCTTTCTGGATTAAGTTTCATTCTTCTTCAGTATACTGTATCTGAAATAGTAAATAATATAACACTTGTGATTTTGATTAGTAATGGTGTGATGAACTTTCCTATTAGTTTTTATTATGTATACACCATTTTAAGTAGGTTCTTTCACACAAAATATAGTTGAGTCATCCTTCCTCCTCCTCCTTCTCCTCCTCCTCCTTCTTCTCTTCCTCCTCCTCTTCCTCCTCCTCTTTTCCCTCCTCCTCCTCGTCTTTCTGTTTTTTTAAGATTTTTAAAAATGTTTATTTGAAATGCAGTTTAGACAGACTTCCATTCACTGGTTTACTCCCCGAATAACCACAAGGACCAGAATTGAGTGACCCAAAGCTGGCAACCAGGAGCCTCCTCCATATTCCCAAGTGGATTTAGGTTCCCAGGAATTGGGCCATCCTCTACTGCCCCTCTTAGGCCACAAGCAGAGAGCTGGATTGAAGGTAGAGCAGCTGAGCCATGCACTAGTGCGCATATGGGAGGCTGGCCCCATTGAGTGGTGCCCCTGCACTAGCGCCTTGGTCATTTTCTAATTTACTGTTCGTTAACCTCTGTCTTTTAATTGGTTTATACAAACCACTTACATTTGTTGTTATTATTTATATGTTAGGACTTCCGTGTGTCTTTTTTCCTTTTCTGTTCTAATTTTTTTTTCTTTCTATGGACAAAACTATTTTTTAACATTCTAATTTTTTCCAAAACATGTATATCCCTTCTCTAGCCCCGGCCTCTCTATTGCCTGAGCATACTTTATCAATACATTTTAATTTTTTTCAAATGATTCTGAGTGTATCTGTTATTAGTACTCTAAGTATTGCGTACACACACACACACACACACACAGGAGTTATCAGAGTTTATTGACTGCTTTTAGTTGATTTTAAAAATCTTTCCTCTCTTTGCATTCCTATCCAAAATATCAGTGTTTGAAACATTTCCCTCATGTATATCATGTACATATAAAGACTTTGGCCAGCCTTATTCTTTTTGTTTTGATTTCTGCTAAAACTAAGTAATTAAGAATATGTATATATAGTCTGGTGGCTAAGTTGTCGAATTGTATGCACCAGGATCTCATATGGATGCCTGTTTGTGTCCCGGCGGCTCCACTTCCTATCCAGATCTCTGCCTGTGAACTGGGAAAGCAGTCAAGGATGGGCCAAACCACTGGGACCCTGCACCCACATGAGAGACCTGGAAGAAGCTCCTGACTCCTAACCTGGGATCAGCTCAGCTCTGCCCATTGAGGCCATCTGGGGAGTGAACCGACACATGAAAGATCTTTCTTTCTGTCTCTCCTTTTCTTTGTAAATCTGACTTTCCAATAAAAAGTTTATAAATTCTTTAATAAAAAGAACATAGAAAGATGTCTCAACCTATTCTTTGCTGTTGGTATTGTTTTTCTTTTTTTTTTCCAGAGTTCCCACTTGTATAACTCCTTTCTGTTCAGGAAACTTACTTAGCCATCCTTTTTAGGTAGGTTTGCTGTCAGCAAAGTCTCTTCATTTGCTTTTATCTGAGTATGGCTTGCTTTCTCTTTTATTTCTGCAGAATATTTTCACTGAATGTAGAGTTTGAGGTTGCGTCTTCTTTTATTGCAGCACTTGAAAAGTATTGTATCCCTTTCTTTCTAGTTTCCAAAGAAAAATCTAAGGTACTCTATTTTTTTCCTCCTCTATGTTACAGCACCATATCTCAAAATGTTTAAAAAGGGTTTTTTTTTCTTTCATTTAGTTTTCAGAAATGTATTATGATGTATTTTGGTAAGAATTTAAGTGTTTTTTTTAAATCCTGTTTTGGTTTTGTTTACCTTCTTGAATCAACTTGTTTATATCTAGCAAAATTTGAGAAATTTGAGAAAATTTAAGTGATTATGTCTTCAAGTAAAATTTTTCTCTGCTCCCTGCTACCTTCCTCTATGACTCACACAAGTTGTAGATCTTCTAAAATGGACCGTTAGTTCTAGAGTCCTCCTGCCTCCTGTCTTATCTCCCGCTTTCCCTCTCCCTGCTTCTTTCCTGTCATAGTCTCTCTTACTTTGGATAATTTTTTAATATGTTGCCTCAAAATAGGCTGAAGCATTCTTCTCTTCCCTCCATTATATAATTAAGCCCATTCATTGGGTTTTCAAATTTAAGGATTAAATAGTGCTAAAATCTCTATTTTAACTTTGCATTATCTATCTATCTATCCATCTATATTTTTGCTTTCACTTTCTATGTGTCTTGCTAATGTTTTCATTTGTTCTTTTAATCCCTTTTTACATGATTGTTTAAAATTCCTTGTCAGATGATTCTGTTATCTCGGTCATCCCAGCATTGCTGTCTGTTAATTGTTTAATCTGATGAGATTTTTTTCTTATTTTTCTATTGTTTTCCTTTTAGGTACATATTTTTTAAAAGGCTTTTGATTTTTATTGATTTGAATGGCTGAGCTGCAGAATGAGGAGGGGAAACAGAATTTTCAATCTGCTGGTTCATTTCTTAAATGACCGTACCAGCCAGGGCTAGGCCATGCTGAAAGGCTGAATCCAGGAACTTCTTCTGGGTCTCCCAAAGTGGATGCCAGGGCCCAAGCACTTGGGCTGTCTTCCTCTTTTTTTCCCCAGGCATATCAGATCAAGTAGAACAACCAGGATTTAAACCAGTGCCTATATGGGATCCTGGCATCATCATAGGTGGAGGCTTAACTTGTTATACCACAACACTGGACTCATCTTACTCTCCTTTCAATATGTGATTTTCTGCAAAAATCTGAGCATTTTAGTGTTTTGCTTTGAAACCCTGAATCCTATGTAAACCCTATTTTAAAATCTAAAGACAGTTTTAATTTGCTATCACCTTGTTACTACCAAGTGAGTTGAGGGCCACGAAAGTCCAAATTCCCCATTCTTTTTCTTCCATAATAGGTGGGAGTGGATATTTACAAGGGTACTTCAAAAGTTCATACAAAAAAACAGAAGTAAATTTAGCTTTGTTTGGGTGCAGAAAAAATTTGAAATCTGTGAATATAGGACCTTAGAAATATAGTGAAAAACAAATATTGTGGAAACACTATTCATAAGTATTCAGGTTTGTTTTTATTTTTCTTTTGGTTTTACCTATTTAAACTTATCTTTTAAATCCTTTTTTGTTGAATTTTTTGAAGTGCCGTTGAAGTTCTGTTGAGTGGGGTAGGAACTGTGGATTCCATGGTTTCTGTACAAAAAGGGAAAGAAACAAGTGGGGAGAAGATTGTCTTAAACTCTACATCTATACTGAGTCTTCTCTCCCGCCACCCTAATGTTGGGAATAAAGATTGGAGTATTTCATTATAATCAGAAAAGATTAACAACCTAAATCCCTATCTTGGGTGGTAGGTTTCTGTTGCGGTGTTTGGCTGAAGTAGGGGAGTTGTAGGCTACATGTTTTCTGACTTGCCTCTCTGCCTCTTTCTTAGTTCTTCAGTTGGAGAGTTGGCTTTTGGGAGGCTTTGTTCATTCTTATTTCCTGTATTTCATTGGTTGTGTGTTACCAGTTGCTAGCTTACTACATAGCTGCAATTCTTGATTATATGAGATAGAAAAAAACATCCATGTAACCCGTCTCCACATGCTGAAATAGGTCCTGGGTTCTTAGTGGACCAACCTCCTTTTCCTTTAGTGTCAGTCTCCTTGGTTGTTTTTGTTTCAGCTGGAGCTGTGTTATCCCTCACTTTCTGCAGATAACAGGTCAGACATTGACTTGCCTGTATAATCCAGTACTGTTAATAAAAAAAAAATTTTTATTTGGCCTGAGGTTATTGGATAACTAATTTGTTTTAAAGGAGATAATAATTACAAGGAAGATTGGCTCTATGCATTTTTCCAGATCTTTTATTTCCAGCTCTTCCACAGGATCCAGAAACCACTGATGGATGGGGCAAAGAGGAACAGAAAAATGAATATCCAGTTCAGCCATCTGGCCTCCTGCCGTGCAGAAATTCACATGCTACCACCGAGTTAGCTCTTCCGCTTTGTGTTTACTTGGAGGTGCCAAATGCTATATTTAAAGCAAGATCGGATTTTGAAAATATTTTTCTACTTCTGTTTTGTCAAACGTGTTCCTTGGCATATTATGTTAGGGCTTGTTCTGCTGACGCTTAGCAGAGCCTTCTGTTTCTTCAAGCTGATTTGGCTTGCACAGTTCAAACATTAGACCTGGGTTTTGGAACAGAAGGCATCACTAGAGATAGCACAGACTATGTTAATTTCTAGGTAGGTAATATCTGTCAGGTAAGAAATGGAACTTTTGTTCTTTAGCTGTTATCCTTTCATAGATGAGATTTCGTTTTTAGCTGTTTTCCGCTCAAGTCTGTTTGGCTACATTTTCTGTTTCCAAAATCTTTCCAAATTATAGGGAGGAAAACAAATGTTAAACTAGTCATGTTTTATCCATATAATCAAAAGAAGGTGAAACTGGTTTACTTTCGTAATTTGATTTTGCTTGACCTTTGAAAATACCAGTGTGACTTTATCATTTCTAAATGGAGTGTACACATCCAGTACAAAATACAAGCCAGTGCAAAAACGTTCTCTACAAAACTTTGGTATTTGGATAAAGAAAGTAGATTTCTGCTAGGCTAAAGTGGTTTTAGTTGGCAGTTGAAAATTCTGGAAGCCTTTTCATTCTTTGGAATAGAGGTCATGATTGTCATTAGTACTTGTTATCTTTCACAGTGGCAGGATAATACTAAAGAAGATAGTTTCTTTCAGTACAGAAAGCTTATGCCAGTACTTGGGAGTGGCTGCAGGCATTAATTGGTGTTGATACTTGAAGACAACTTTTGAGATTGCAGATAAACCAGTGTCAGCATGAGTGTAGAATCCATCAACAGAACAATTAGTCAGTTCCCAGCAGTCACACTGATTTGTGTTTAGTTTGTGGGGAGCCTCCTGCTGTTCTTTCATCTTTTCTAGCCCCTTTTCGCATATGTTGGGACCCTTTGTGGCTTCAGCTTATGCAACTTTTTATTGTGATTTCGGGGTGGGAAAGCCCGACTTCAGTGCTCTCAGCAAGGGCCTTCTCACCTTGCTCTTCATCCTCCATCACAGAGATTGAAACACTGGTCCCTGTGGCCCCTTACCCACCCTTTACGTTTGATGTCTCACATTCAAACTGTATGACAGTAACTGATAGCTTCTCTAAGCAATTGGTGTGAAAGTGAAAAGTGTGGTTGAGCTGCAGTGAAGCATCAAAGAGAGCAGGTCATTTGGAGTCCCCTGGTCGTCTGAGATGAAATTTCTACTCAGCTCATTTGAGTTTTCTTTCCTCGTTAGGGCTGGAAGAAACCCAATTTAAATTCCCAGGGCTGTGACTCAAAGAGGGTGCTAAAATTTCTCCGATTCTTTTTCTCCTTGATGTTCCTCCCTCCCATCCAAACGCTCCACCTTCTTTTTCCTTCTTTGAAGCCATGGGCACTTCATCTTGGGGGAGTTGTGTGCAGGATGCTCTGGCAACAGAAGCTTTAGTATAGACATTCTGGCAATTAGTGAATCCGCTGGGAATTCAGGATCTGAGAAGCAGGCTTGTTTTAGAATCCTGCCTGCACAGTAGAGTCATCAGGGATCAAAATTATTTGTATACCATTTTTTTTTCTGATGAAAAATACATACAGTGACTTAGTCCCTCCCCACAGGTTCTTACTTCACTGGTTTATGGAGGGGAACTGGGTGCTGTGCTATCATACATATTTCAGGTGATTCTGATGTTGAGTGAGGTTTATACCCACATTTTCACAGCAACAATGCTCAGTTTCCAGTTACTTGGCTGGTGCCCTGTAATTAAAGCACTGTGCAGCCCAAGGAGAGAACAGCTCTCTGCTTTTGTAGTTAGAGTGTTGTGAAGATCCCAATAAATTTATTTCATTTTGTCGTTCTTTTCTTTCTTTCTTTCTTTCTTTCTTTCTGAAGATAGTGTTAATACAAGGCACTGCAGAATTTATTTAGTGTCACCTTTATTCCTAAGCATAAAATTCTGTCCCATCAGGACTGGTCTGAAATCAACAAACAGGAGAGTGTCACAGTTCCCACAGCTGAGGTGTTGTCCATTTCAATTTGTTCAGGAACAAATGTTTAGTGACCTGCTAAGTTCTGCCTATTCCTGTAGAGTGTCAGGGACTTACTTGGGCTCCTTAGCAAATGAGTTTCTTTGATTCATTTTGCTTCATGGTTGTAGTTTGGGAAATTTGGTTTTAGAAGTGGGTTGGAAAGAATATGTTTATAGCAGTATGCTTAGAGGATAAGCTGAGCACATTCTGATTCTCTAGCTCTTCTTGGGAGTAAATGCTAAGATAACTGAATTATTGGAACCCTGTGAGGTTGCTTGGGAAAAGGTGAGGGCAAGAAAGCCAGAACAGGTTTATGTGTGGCAGGATCCTGGTAAGATTCCTTCTGACCCAGTGAGCTGGGAGCTACCAAGACAAAATTTCTGAGAGGTGCAGCTGAGTTCATTTTATAATAGAGGGCATGTAAGGGAAAAGTCATCCTTGGAGACCAAGAGAAGTATCAGAGATTTCCAAAAGGAAGTCTGGGCTTGTTGAATTCCAGTCAATTCATTTACAGACAGGTGAATAGGGCCTATTTCTGGGCATTATGTGCCAAGCAGAGTGCTTCATGCTGTTTTGGAGTGTAAAGAAGTGTATCATACAGTACAGCCCTCCAGAGGAACGGAACAGGTGGATATGAGTATAGCAGAAATGGTTAGAAGGACTTGTCCCCTACCTCTGGGGGTGCTGACACAAGTGTGACCTGCACTTGGGGAGCCAGAGACCCCCCCCTCAAGCCCATGGTGGTTGTAGGCTCAAAGTTGGCAGACTGGAAACCCGTAGAGAGCTTGTGACCAGGCTTAATTGGAAGCAAGAAAGAACTGACTTCCTGGTTTGAGGCAGGCAATGAAGACTTCCGTTTGGTTTGGGGAAGGATCAACCTTTGGTTCTCTGCAGTCCAGCCCCTTTATGGAAGGCAATCTTCTTTATTCTGTCTGCTTATGAGTTCAACTCATCCAAAAGCATCCCATCAACACTCAGATAATATTGGACCAATGGCTGTGTCACCCCATGGCCCAGTCATAAGTACCAAATACAACTAACCGTAATGGATGACTTCCCCCATCACAGGCACCATGCAAATTTCGTTCTCAAATTTGGATCTTCTAACCCTAGCCCAGATTTCCCCTGTTTTGTTGCACTGTTTTCTAACTCATCTGCAATAAATGAATAATGAATAAGGAATAACCATAAAAGTGGTAAATTAGGGTTCATTAGCATTGAAAACTTATACTCACGATAAGTCATCATTAAGAAAATGAATAGGCAACCACCGACTGAGATTGTTTGTAAATATAGTTCTGTAAAAAGCTACCATGAACTACTGTAAGTCAGTATTAAGGTAACCTGATTTAAAAAAAAAAAAGCCAGCATGTAATTTGAGTGGAAATTTAGCAGCGAAAGATACTTCTGTTAGTACATGATGTGGTGCTGAGCATCCTTAGTGATGCAAGTTAGTGAATAAATAATATAACACATATATAAAAAGCTATTTATTTAATTGGCAGATATGCAGACAGAGCTTTCATCTGCTGGTTCACTTTCCAAATGCAAACAGCAGAGGCTAGGCTGAGGATGAAATCAGGGGTCAGGAACTCAAACCACATCTCCCCTATGGGTGATGGGAACCTAGACATTATACTCAGCACTTGCTGCCTCCCAAGGTCTGCACTGATAGGAAGCTGGAATTGGGAACTGGAACCAGGTATCAAACCCAGCCACTCTGATATCCAACATTGGCATCTTAATCACTAGACCTACAGCTGGTCCATAAAGAACACGTAAGTAAGCAGTGAAACAAAAACATAAAATTCCAGATTCCCTGAAGTCTGGTGCTGGAATAGAAGGGAAGAGGGTGATTAGTTGATATTCAGCACTTGTCACCATGGCTTACATACCCTGGAAGGACATTCTCTCACTTAGCTTATATACCTTTGGACAGGCAGCGTACTGCACACAACAGTGAGTGTGGGAAAGCAAGCTGGCAATATCATGTTTTAATGAGTTTGCAGTCTTGAGATATGGGAAGGCTGGGTTATTTAACTCGTTTGTTCTGTGCATTCATTTGTAATCATGAGTCTTCATAAAAGCAAAAATTTTCTCCTTAGAGAATAGAATCACATGAAAGGTGTTTTTGAAACACATTAATTTCAAGTCAGCAGATGTGACTTTAAAGTCAGGAGAAGGAAGCTTGTATTTGTTCAGCAATATGTTCTGTATTCTCTTTGAGCTGTGTGATAGCCCTCTTCGGTAGATGCTATCATTATCTCATTTTATTGGTGGTGAAATTGAGTGATTAAGGATTCCTTCAAGAATACAAATGCAAGACAAGGCTAAACAGAGTGAGGACATGGGCTTAGATGGTCTGGTTTAGCTACTGCTCAGATTGTCATAATTAATAGTATTATCATTCATTGTTTCATTCAGTCAGTTACTTGGCTTCTGGCAACTCCTCCTGTAGGTCAAGAACATGGTTATCTACGCATAGGGCATCCCAAATCTCATAAGAAACTCTGTTTGGAGCTTGGGTGCTGGCAGATAATAGACAGGGGGAAAAGAAAATAGATATGATCATCTCAAAGAATGACTATGACCATGAACACTGTAAATTAGAGCACTAGGTTAGACTCTGGTGGGGCCATGGCTTTCCTGTAGAAAGGCCTGGAGGGTCTCTGCCCAGCAGTGCTGGATGTTGTCTTAGACCTGTGTTCCCAGCACAGCGCTGTGCTGTCTTGGGGCCAGCATCTCTTTGTGTGCATAGCAAGTACCATCTTAGCAGTTCAGAATCATCCACATTATGGGCCTCCTTGCAATATTCTTTTCTCATATGATCTTGGGGTATATATTTAAAAAGAATAAAAAAGTAAGAAAGTTCATCATGTGTGTTTGGAGGCAGCTTAGTGTAACTGTCCCTGATTTCTCTACACTCTAGGATGGGAGTGCTTATAATGGCTGTCACCATGATACGGTAGCAGACACTTCAAGTGTTTAGGTAGGGATTGCTAAGAACAGGGACACTGAATGTCCAGGAGTTGACAGCACAAACCTGCAATTGACCTGTGCCAGGTCCCGATGGTATCACTGTTGAGGAACACATGGTGAGGCGTGTAGTAAGCGTGTGTGCATGTATGTTCATGTGTTTGTGTATTGAAACCTCTTGTGCTGAAGGAATTTGGCCAGTTGGGTCTTACTTTTGCTTTTTGTCCTTTGATTTCATTTAGGTCTTTCTAACTCTGCGACAAAGGCCACCACATTGCCCTGATCATCTTTATTTCATTTTGAGTTTTCTTCTTTCCTCTGGGTATGGGGAATGGCAGGACAGAACATAGCTGATCAAGTGTGTTTTTCTTTCTTTGTAAGTAAAGTTAAAATAGCTGTGGTGCTTTGACTTGTTGGCCTGCTATAGAGTTAAGGCAAAAATGGTCACTAAGAATAATGTTAATCTGCAACCAGCTCGCCTGTCAGAGGGAAAAGCAGGCTGGCAGATGTGGTGGGGTTGCCTCCATAAATCACCTTGCTTTGTGGAGGTTGGCATATGGCCAGTGAGTGTCCTAATTATCGAATGGCTTTTATGGCGTGTTATTTATAATAATTTTTGAATAGCAGCTGGAAGACTACAGTGAAGTGGAATGAAAATAGTAGAGTGTGAAAATTATAATCGTTTTTGGAATTACGGAGGTTAGAAATCTCTCATAATCAGCCCATGATGTAACAACCATTTCCCTTAAATATTTTTTAAAACCAAGTTGATATATACCATGCAGTACACTCTTTAAAAGCAAGGGCTGTGATCAGTCTGGTGACAAGACTTTAATGAGCTGCAAATTTTTAGCTTAATAGGTTTGTAACATAAAAAATAACTCAAGATCATGCACACAGCCACATTCAGCTGATAGGCTTGCTCTTGTTCACTTATTCACTCAGTCTCTTTCTCCCTACCTCCTGAGCTCGCTCTCGCTCTCTCTCTCTCTCTCTCTCTCTCTCTCTCTCTCTCCCTCCCTGTGTCGCGCTCTCTCCCCCTCCCTCTCTCCCTCCCTCACTCCCTCTCTTGTCTGGGACCATGGCAGTTAATTGTCACTGTCTCTATTGTTTTTGACTTTGTGTGAAGAATGGAATCATGCTCTATAGATGAGGAATTTCACTTTTTGCAAACCTGTCCAATGCCGTGTTTCAATGCATGCTCTGTTCTCACAGTCCAGTGGATATCTGAAGAGTGTGCTGTACTGTAGTGTTGTTTATGTGCAGTTTGCTCATGTAGGTCAGCATGCTGGGATTTTGTTCTCAGCCAACTCTTGCATGAATGAGATGAGGCCCTCATAGAATACAGCTTGTAACCCAGATGATCTATTGCTGAGAGTAAATTGAGGTGAGATTGGTAGAAAAGCTGAGTTAATTGCTGTTGATGCTCAGGGTTATGAAATGTCTGTGGGATCTTAGATTCATTTGCATAAAAAATTTCAAGTATCTCACTTGGTCTGCATGGTCCAGAACCCCTAGAGTAGCAGATTTACTCCCAGTGATGGTTCCCAGCCAGGAACCTGCCCTGTATGCCCTGGCTGAGAGTTCACTGGAAGCCAGTGCTGGTGAGATGTCAGTTTATCTGATCCACTGTATTGTAGGCATTGGGATAGTTTTTCCATGTAGCCATTTAGAAGATTCTGTCTTTATATCCAGATGCAAATTCATACCAATGTTTTCTAGGGTCATAGTAAGTCTTACTATTTTATAAAATTGCAATTTTACTTCTTTTGAAGATGTTCAAACTCATACTAAAGTGGAAAGAGCAGCTAATATCCACTAGCTGTTAACATCCTTCCCTCCATATCCCACCCCTCTATCTTGACACATATCAGGAGGCTTCAGAAAGGTCTGGAAAGTGGATTTGAATATGAGATTATTTTCATGCTTAGATCTTTGGAATCCATGCAAATGAGATGTGTACAAAAGATTCATGGAAATGATATATTACAAAAAGATTATGCCTATATTTCAATATTTTTTGCACCAGGATTAACTTACCGTTAATTTTTCTTTTTCATGAGATTTTTTGTAATTATTTTATTTTGACAATCTTTACATAGTTCATTAGGACACAAAGGGTCAAGGGCTACAGAAAAATGGGTAAGACCTTTATTTCCACGTTATTACCATTTTTTTTATGTATCTGGGGTAAGGGGAAAGAAAAAGAGAGAAACCCCACCCAGCCTCCCACCCATTCCAAGGTCCCCGATGTGGGGCATGCTCCGAGGGTCCTGCTCTAGTGGTTTCAATAGTTCAACAGTTCTGAATTGCTGCCAATCTCGCCATTCCAATCACGATGAAATGTCTCCAGAATCCACTGGCTGACATAGTTCACTTTAGAGTCTCTGTTTGCCCAGATTTTCACAGCCAACACATGGCTGGGGTAGTTGAATGATTTGTTCTGTCCTCCATCCTCTGTTGTTTTCTGGGTATCCTCTGCAGGTTCCTATCATCTGCCATATCCTCCATGTGTTTTTAAAGAGTTTCCTCATGGTTCCATTTTTCTAAATTAGCTGAATGTAGGCTATGGATATTGTGATGCTTCATTTCTCAGTAAGTAAGCATCACCGCTAATAGATTATGTTTTCTCAGAAGCCATGATGCAATTGCCACGTATCAGCATTCATTTAGTAACATCATCAGACTTTCATGCATATTCATCATTTCTCCAGCTGAGCTATAAATGTGAGAAAAATAGAGAGAGAGAGGGAGAAAGAGAGAGGGAGATACAAGCTAGCTTACACAGATCATTATTCTTTTTTAAAAGAGCAATAATTCAGATTATTTGCTATCCCTCAATATTGTGTTAGCACATGATATCATCTGGCTTCATGGCAGTTCTGAGTAGACACTGTCGTTATCCCCATTGACAGATTAGGAACTGAGGCTCAGAGAGACTAAGTCGCTCGACCAAGGTCCTCTGCTGAATGTGGAGCCTGGATCTGAACTTAAACAATCTGGCTTCTTGGCACCTACCACAAAGAGAAGCATGCTCTGCTGGGACATCGATGCTATCATCAAATTCCCACTTTCCAGAGACAGCATTGCTTTAAAAAAAAAAGCCTTTGTGAGTACAAGAGCTTGAGTATAAAAGGAATACAAGACTACTTTAAATGAAATTTAAAAACAAGTTTAATCTGGTCCACAAAAAGTGAAATCTATGCATACATTTTTCCTAATGTACATTTTTGGTGGAACTTTTTATGATACCCTGTATTTGTTGCTTTTGTTGCCTTTGCTGGTGCTTCCTGGGTTGTCATTTTCATTTTATTGTAAACCCTGCCTGAAGGACTTTTCTGAATGGGCCTCTTGGTCTGTTGCAGAGAGTTAAGATGTTGTTTGCAAAGACAGCATCCCACGTGAGCACTAGCTTGCATCCTAGTTACTCCACTTCCTGTCCAGCTCTCTTTTATTACATCTTGGAAAACAGCAGAAGATGGTCCAAGTACTCAGGTGCCCTGCCACCCACATGGGACAGCCACTTGGCGTCCTAGACCCCTGGCTGTGTTCTGATTTAGCTTTGGCTGTTGTGGCCATTTCAGAAATGAACCAAAAGATGAATGATCTCTATTTCCCTCTTTCTTTACAATTCTTTACAATTTAGCATATAGGGCTAGTTCCATGGTGCAGTATGCTAAACCACAGCATATGGTGCTGGGATCCCATGCAAGTGCTGGTTGATTCCAGATGCTTCACTTCTAAGCCACCTCCCTGCTGATGTGACTAGAAAGCAGTGGAAGATGTCAAAAGTCTTTGTATTCCTGTACCCACATGAAGGATCCAGAAGAAGCACCTGCTTTTTTAGCCCGGGGTTTGGACCAGCCCAACTCGGGCTGTTGTAGACATTTGGAAAGTGAACCAGAGCAAGAATCTTCTCTCCTCTTCTTGAAACTCTGGCTCTCAAATGAAAAACATTACAAAAAGAAGGGTGTGGACAGACATATGGCTCTGGTTGTGAGTACCAGCTCTGCCATTTATTTAGCTGCATGATAGATAGTTCCTGAGCCTCAGTTTATTCTTCTGTGAAACAGTATTGAAAGTCAAACTGACATTACTGGGTTGTAGCAAGGAGTATCAGGTGCTTAAGTAGCTCCACACATGGCGTTTTGAAAGTGTTCCAGAAATATTCACTGTTGGGCCTGGCACGATGGTTCAATGCTAAATCTTCACCTTGTAAGCACTAGGTTTCCATATGGGCACCGGTTCTTGTTCTAGCTGTTCCACTTCCCATCTGGCTCCCTGTTTATGGCCTGGGAAAGCAGTAGAGGATGACCCAAAGCCTTGGGACGCTGCACCCACATGGGAGACCTGGAAGAAGCTCCTGACTCCTGGCTATGGATCGGATCAGCTTTGGCTGTTGCAGCCATTTGGGGGTGTGAACCAGCAGGTGGAGGTCCTCTGTCTCTCCATCTCTACGTAAATCTGATCTGCCTTTCCAATGAAAATAAAATAAATCTTAAAAATAAAAAAGTGCTCACTGTCATCTGAAATTCCAGAAGGTCCCATTACATACTGGTATAGTGTCATTTCAAGAATGTGATGTCTTCTTAAAGCAGTCACATGCAAACACATTTTTTTTTTGCATTTCAGCCCGACTCCACATGTGGAGATTTGTGACTTTGACTGTTGATGCAAACGTGCAGCTGTGCATTAACGCCAGACCTCATCCTCATCAGCCATATCACGTTGCCAGTAGGCTAGCATTGACTTCCTGCCTTCTCAATGTAGATTCTTTATTTTTTTTCCCTGACTGATGTTTTCACACTATCTGAGTTTAACTAGAATAAACATAAGCAACACAAAAGATTGTAAATAATGAGAAAGTAGAGACAGTGGAAATTAAACTTTAGCTTGCTTTTCTTGCCCTACTTATTTCAAATTTCTTCTGGCTGTGGCATGAAATTTGTTACAAAAAGAAGATGTATTAGGAGAAAAAAAAGAGAAATAATGATAAAGCAGATTTATTGAAGTGCTAGCAGAATATTTTTGTATCTGTGTAGGGAGTTACACATAAATAGTAGTTTCTTCATCTGCATTTCTGTGTAGTCCCTCCCATATCCTCCATGGTGCGTCACAGACTCACCATGTTTTTATTATGGTTTTTAAAGTTTTACAGAAACAGGACTGTTTTGTACTGCTGGAGGAATGTGTTGAATCTCTGTGTGTGTCTATGGAGGTGCCATGTGTCTGGCTGATAGAACTGTTACAAAAAAACTACTTTACTTTTTTTAAAAAATAGATTTATTTACTTATTCATTTGCAAGGTAAAGTGAGAGAGAGACAGAGGTCTTCCATTTGCTGCTTCATTCCTCAGATGCCTGCAACAGCCAAGACTGGACCAAGGCAAATCTGAGAACCTAGAATTCCATCAGAGTGATGGGGATTCATGTACTTGGGTCATCATTTGCTACCCTCCCAGGTACTGTAGCAGGAAGTTTGATTGGAAACAGAGTCACCAGGGCTTGAACTGGCTCTCTGTCCTAAGATGTGAACTTCTCAAGTGGCAGCTTAACCCACTGAATGACTGTGCCTGCCTAATCAATACTCAAGTTTTTTGACTAATGGAAAGGTATCCTGAGAAATGGAGAAATAGGCTTGTTTTTGGATCCCAGCTTCCCACATTTAAAAAAATTATTTATTTTTATTGGAAAGTCAGATATACAGAAAGGAGGAAACATAGTGAAGAAGATATTTCGTCCGTTGATTCACTTCTCAAGTGGCCACAATGGCCGGGGCTGCGTGATCTGAAGCCAGGAGTCCAGAGCCTCTTCTGGGTCTCCCACATGGGTAGAGTTTCTCAAGGCTTTGGGCCATCCTGAACTGTGTTCCCAGGCTACAAGCTGGGGGCTAGATGGGCAGCGTGATTGCTGGGATTAGACTCGTCCCCCATATGGGATCCTGGCACGTGCAAGGTGAGGACTTTCGCTGCTACACCACATTTTCTTAGAGGACTTCACTGTGGCTCAAACTGTTGGTTCACAGTTGTTGGTCTATAATAGAATTATCCAGAAGGGCTGTTAGAATGCAGGTTGTTAAGCTTCACTCTTGGAGTTTCTGGTTTCTTCAAATCTGGAGTGAGCTCCAAGAATTTAGATTTTAAGTTTCTGTGTATTGTTCTTGCTGCTGGTTCCCTACTTGTGCTTTACAAACAATTCTGTACCTCCACCCCAAGAGTTATTCAGCTGCAGCCAAAGAATTGTTTAAGGAGACTTGCCCGTTCCTGAAGTGCATGAACAACAGTGGACCAAGAGGGTAGCAAATGCTGGCCCATGGGTTCAGTCCACTGCCTAATGCTGTTAATAAAGTTTTATCTAAAAAATAACCTCACTTTTACAATGTCAGAGGCTGCTTTAATGATCCAAAGAGTGGAAAAGCTAGACATTGATGATGTGCTGTCAAGGCTGGTACATAGGTCCTTATTTCAATAAAGCTATCCCACTATAGAAAAATCAGGTTGACCACTGCTTTCATATTATAAGGTAGGAAACAATGGGAAAATTGTTACAGAGGAAATTGGAAAGCTGAGGTTTCAGTGTGTGTGTGTGTGTGTGTGTGTGTGTGTGTGTGTTTTAAAAGTATTGGTTTGTTTTGATTTTGGTCTTTTAGTTAAATACATTAGTACAAAAATAGCATACACTCAATATTTCTCAACAGCCCATTCTCCCAATTAATTTTATTATTGGAACTAGTAGTTTCCCAAATCAAGAGAAACATAGTTGATAATCTGTGCTGATTGTGATACAATGCTGTCATCTGTTCGATTATTAACAGAAAATTTAAAAATCACATACTTAAAAGGAGAAATCATTTTTCTTTTGACACTGTAGTTGTCAAATGAATGTTGTTGAATTTCTTGCAATCTTCAGTAGATACTGTTGTAACCGTTCCAAAAAGCATTTTGTCAATATGTGTCGGGAACCTTTGAAATAATGTTCCTACTCATCAATCTAATCATTTTCCTTCAAGGAAATTTCAGCAGATGTTTCTATTCAAGGGTTTTCCACCTCGGCATTGTTACGAGATATTTTTTAAAGGTAAGCAATCTGAGGACAGGCATTGTAAAACAGTAGATTAAGCTGTCATGTGTGATGCCAAAATCCTGTGTCAGATTGCCTGGAACTGAATCATGTCAATGCCTCCAAGCCAGCCTGCTGCTCATGCACTCCCGGGAAGGCAGCAAATGATGGCTCGGTCCTTGGGTCCCTGCTACCCACCCTGAGCCCCAGGTGCAATCCTGAGTTCCTGGCTTTGGTCTAGCCTTAGGAGGGGTGAGCTAGGCAACGGAAGATCTCTCTGACATGTGCTACTGTTCTCACTCTTGCTCTTTCAATTAAAAAAAAAAGTCTCAAAAGCAGTCCTAATGTCTACTACCATGAAACTGATCCTATTTGACTGTGCAAACTTATTTTGGAGTCATTTGAAATTAAGCAGGATTAAATGAACCTATTACAGTCTTATTTATTTATCTTTTCATTAATTTTTACAGGGAATGCATACCGAGATTCTTAAACCTTTTCGTGCTTTTTTTTGTCTCAGCATTTTCACTTTAAGTATTATGAGAAAATAATCAGAAGTGCAGTTAGATTTTGTATAAGAATGATCCAAGTGCAAAAAATCCATATTCTTACTAATTCTGACTAATTAGTAAGAATCTAGGTTCTTACTAATCTTACTAAATAGGTGGTGATGAGTTGATAAGATAAAATTCTGTGAAGCTCTTTAAACTGTATTTTTGAGCACTAATAATATGCTGCAAATGTTCATTAATTACTTTTTAAAATATGCATAAAAATGCACATACATGATGTGATCCTATACATCTCATCTTTAACCGCAGATAGAACTTTGTATTCTGTTATAAACTTACTCATCATCAGCTAAGCACAAACATTGAAGTCAGTTTTTACTTCACTCCTAACGTTTGTTGTTTTTCCTCTGTCACATTAGCAAGCTCTGTCACTTTGGTGTTTTCATTTGAAAGGGCTACAATAAAGAGGTGAGAGATATGCCAAGCACTGGTTCATTCCCCAGATGGCCACAGTGGCTGGTGCTGAGCCACGCCGAAACTAGCAGCCAGGCATCTCTGCCAGGTCCCCCACATGGGTGGTGGTGACCCAAGCACTGGCATCTTTTCACCCTGCTTTTCCCAGACCACTGCAGAGAGCTAGTTTGAAAGTGTAGCAGCCAGGACATGAACCAGTACCCATTTCCTTGCTGTGCTGTAACACCAGACCCTCAGTTCCATCTTTGAATGATGTGTCTGTGTCTGGCTTTCTTCCTAGCCACTAAATCCAGGCCACTTCAGATATTGTCTGCTCAGTCCTTCTGACTTCTTTCTGGCCCCTTCATCCATCCTTGACCCCCTGCACAGCTGTGACGTAACTCCACAGTGTTGACCATGTCTTCCCCCTACTTGACTTTCTCCCTTCAGTGCGTTCCTCCTGTGCTTAGCAATGCTAATATGTAAGTTACAGAACTCTCTCTTTCTCTTCCACCCGGGTCATCCTTTGCTTGAGTTCCTTGCTGTTTCTCCAGCATGCCAGCATCTCTTCTGCTACTGAATTTTTAGGCTGTGTTGTTCCTTCTACCTGAAATATTTGACTGCAGATCAGACTTGGCTTCTTGTCTTCCTTTACATCTCCTCTTACCAAACGCCCCTGCCCAGAAACCATCCTGTCTACCCTCTCTAAAAGAAATGGGTCCCTTCCTGGTCCTGGACTCTTGTGTGCCTTCAGGTAGGGCCACACAGTAGTTGGATAAGCCACTTAATAAGTATTTCCTGAATGAGGGAATCTCCCCAAATGTATGAATGAATTTTAAGCTTGTGTACATGTGGGGGAGAAATGGGGGAGGGGCGGTGGGCAATGTGTATGCATATGTACATGGGGCTTAGGCGTATGATAAAAAATGCTAATGGAGCTGCTTATGAAGTTCCAAGAGATTTTACTTGTTTTATTTTGTCTCCCAAAGCTTTCAGTTAATAAATTTGACTTTTTAAGTGTGTTGAAATAGATGTAACATAAAATGTATCATTTTGACCATTGTAGGCGTACACTTCCATGTCCTGAACAAGTCTCACACTGTTGTGCAACTGTTGCCACCATCCATCCTCACACGTTTTTCATCACCCTTAACTGAAGTTTTGTTCCCATTAAACAGTAACTCCTTGAAAATTGACATTGCTTATATAGTAAAAAAAAAAAAAAAAAAGAGAGAGAGAAAATGCAGTTGAAAGAAACAAATAGGTAACATCTTTTTCATACCACACTCACTTAGATGAATTTGGGATTGTAAGTTTGAGTGGCTATAAAACAAGTTAATTTGGTTTTCAATTTATACTTTTGTGTAAAAGAAAACCTTTCAGAAGTGCTGAACTGACAGAGATTTTTATGTGCTGTAATGGCTGTACTGCCATGCAGGCCATTTGCGCTGCCTTTAATAAATGAGTCTTTCCTACCGCTATCATCATTCCTTGTGGAAATTGCGTGCTCAAGCAGAGTCACCTGGAAGTGTGATTAGTTTTAATATCTGTATGCAAGTTTCCCTCATATTGGAAATGTGCAATGCATGAAGGTGTCAATTCTAATTGTAATGAAACACCATTCTGCAACCTTCGAGATGTGGATATTCTGAAGATATGGCTAGGGGAGCTGATTAAAAATAGATGAATTAAGAGGACTTGAAGGTGTTCTCTCTGAGAATCTTGACCATGAAGATTATATCTACTGACTGATGTCCTATCCCCACCCCCAGCTTAGGATCTATATCCTGGAGACAGGAATCTGACTAGACAGGTTTCTTTCATAAGCCATCACCTTGAAACAATGCTTCTCATTAGCAGAGAACTATGTAGCAGGTGAGAGAAAATGTTGAAGATATACAGAGCAAATTGGATTGGGATATAATTTCATGTTCCAATAATTATCAGCACCACTTGCAACATAAATAATAGGTGAAAGAATCCTATCCTGAATATGTACAAAAGAAATCCTAAAATCGTAGAAAGATTGATTAGAAAAATACACAAAGAATATGAAAAGGCACATTACATAAACAAAGACACAGTCATTTCTGAAGCTGATAGACTGCTCAGTGTCCCTAGTAAGTACAAATATAAAACTGAGGTACCATTTTTATCTATACTACAGTGAAGAACATTTCAAAGTTGGGCTGTGCAGACAGAGTTAATAGCAGCTTGTTCTAGGGCCAGACATAACTGGCATCTGAGGAATTGATTTGGGGAGGAGTACTTGTATCCCTAAACTCATCACAATGACTAACTTTGTTTAAATTCCTGGTCCAAATGATATCATTTATACTTTCCTTCGGAGAGCCAGAAGTTCAATATCCTGCCAAACAGAAATTGCCTGTGACCAAGCTTCAGGAAAAGCTCTGAACCTCTGGACTCTTCATACGTGTTCTTTGGGGATTTTTCTTGGAAGTGTATTACCTATTTGAGAATCAGAGTGAAAGCTAGACGTGTAACCCTGGCTCCTTCCTGTAAATACTTGCAATAGCCCATGGCTGGAGCTGAGACTAGAAGCTAGGAGCTCAACCCAGGTCTCCCATGCGGTTGGCAGGGGACTCAGTTACTTCTGGCATAACTGATGCCAACCATGGTTGACATTAGATGGAAACCGGAATCAAAAGCAGTTATCGGGAATTAAGCCCAAGTACTCTGATATGGGAGACAGGCATCTTAACTGATAGGCTGAAGTTTTGATATGCTTTTCAAGTGGAATTATTATATATCTTTTGAAATCAAATTTATATTGGTCACCTCTACTAACTTTACTCACTAAAGTAAATGAATAAAGCAGAGAGAGATATCATTGCAAATTTAAAAGGCATCAAATTTTGGGCCAGTCATGTGACTCAACAGGCAGGTACTTGCAGGTACTGGAATCCCATATGGGCTCTGGTTCATATCTCAACTGCTCCTCTACCCATTCATCTCCCTGGGAAAACAGTATGGCCCAAAGCCTTGGAACCCTGTACCCGTTGGGAAACCTGAGAAGCTCCTGACTTTGGATTGGCTCTCCCTTTCTATCTTCCTTTATATCTGCCTTTAAATAAAAATAGAGTAATTTTTTTAAAAAGACCATAAAATTTCGGAGTTTCATATACAATTGGGAATTTTAAAATGTTAGTGGAAAATCAGATTAACAGTATGTTTTTTTGCCAAATATTTTGAAAAGCAAGCTCCCTTGTTTTTTCAAAATATGAATTTGCATAATTTTTTAAAGTTCTTTAGACAGATAAAGTGTAGAAATGTGAAAGAATGACAAGTCCAAATAAAAACTACTCTCCATTTTCCCTGCTGAAAATTAAGTTTGCCTTACAAAAAACTCTGAGCTGTTTTCTTAGAACAAAAAATCCACATATTTCTGACCTGTCTGTTCTTTTTCATTTACAAAACAAATCTTGAATTTTAAAGTCACTGAGGATGGTGTGACACATTCAGTGTCCTGCAGTTTATGATTTCATTGGCTCACTGCCCTTGACAATTTGAAGAAGATTTGTGGACATGTCCCTGAATAATTGGCAATTAATTTGAGATTAGATGCCAAAAAGTACAGTATTCTTAATAGAATGTGAAGGTTGAGCCTTTTCACATCCAAATGTCACAGAGTAAATGTTAACTGGCAGCATGGTTAAACGTGCACTTTTGCATATCCACAGTAGAGAAGAGTTTTAGTTGTGTAATCCGTAATCCAGGCTGGCTTTACCCACAAGTGTCTTGACAATGTTTTCCACTCTGAACACTGCTGGTTTTTCTCAGCAGTTACCTGTATGATTCCTAAGGTGTACGAATGTATGTATGTATGCAATAATGAGATACTGTACCCTGATTTTGCATTGCAGTTTTTGTTTTTGACTGAGTCCATTTGGAGATCCTAAAGATCTTTTGCTTCTCTTGTTGTGAATAAAAACTGTCAGTCCCCCCCCTTTTTTTTTTTAATTATTTAGTAGAAAGACTAAGAAAGAGAGACCAATCACTCTTCTGGGAATTTTATTATCCATATAGCTGCAACAGCTAGGACTGGGCCAGGCTCATGCCCAAAGCCTGAATCTCCATCTGAGTCTCCTTGTTTGGAACTTAAGGAACTAATTGCTTTGGCCATGTTCTCATGCCATCTTAAGCTCTTTAAGCTGGATTGGAAGTGGAGCAGCTGGGGAGAGAATTGAAACTTCTCTATGGGATGCCCACCCTGCAAATGACAGCTTACCACTATACCATAGTGTTGGGCCTGTCAGTATCTTCTCACTATCAAGAGAAGTTTTCCTAAGAGAAATTTAAACCCTAAATGGTAGGTAATGAGAATTTTGCTGAAGTAAACACTGAATTGTTTTAGTCAAATTGTGAGAATATTTTCCACTTCAACCTAGGAATTACAGGTATGACCATTAAATGTCTTTGATTTGTAATTGATTTAACTTTCTAAACTTTAGCACCAACACAATGTCCTGAGTGCATTAAACCTACAATGCTTTCTCGCCAGACTCTATGTGTCCACACCATTTTACTATGAATAAATATTTCTTCACTTTCAGAAGCAGTAGAAATATTTATTAATCCAGATTTTGTTAGACCTATATTTTATGTCTAACTATTCCTTAGCCTATAAAATAGGGCTTAGGTTTATGGGCATTTTTACAGAAAGAAAGTGTTGTTTGTACTAATTTTAGTTCTTTCAGTATTCACCTCAGCAGTTGTCCTCTTGACATGGTGGTAAATTTGCTTTCCATCGTTCAACCAGTGCTTTTACTTTGCCAAGGGCTGTCCGAATGTGTCACCCCGTTTAATATTCACAACAAGTCTTGTGACTGAGCTTCTATTATATCATTGTTCTATTTTTGCAGTGAGAAAAGTGAGGTTAGAAGAGTAAGCTCTGTGCCCATCTCACCAACTGAGAATCAGCAAAGCCAGGATTCAGGCCGTTTGTTTGTCCTATCCTCCGAACTACAGCTTCATACATTTTGTCTGAAGTTCAACTCTCTACTGAGAAACTGGGATCAACTTAAAGAGTTATTCAGTTATTCCGTATGCTTAAACTCTAGAAATACCTTTATTGCAGTGTAATTTAGATACAGAAATACCCTCATTCTATATTTCCATGCATCTAGACCAATATTTAAAATCATGTTTTCAGTACCACCGTCGAAGAATACTAGTAGTGTAGTCCCCCTCCATAAAGTCTTTTATATCCTCTCCCTTTGAAAACATTAAAAACATAGACAGCCAGGATATTATAATGAGCACTAGTGGTAAACACAAACCCTCATAGATATTTTTGCCACCTATCACTTGTGTAATTGATCTTTGCTGACCTTGAGCTCCAGGTAGCAACTATCATCGTAAACTATCATCGTAAACTACTTTAGCATGGTCTAAAACTTATATGTAAATGAATCACACAGTGTATTTTCTTGTGTCTATCTTATTTTACTCAACATTTGTGGGAAAATAGAAGGCAAGTTTATGTTGGTTCAAAAATCCTGTTGAAATCTATGCACAGTTCTTTTGTAACATTCATTTTTCACTGAACTTTTCGAAGATATCTCTAAATATTTGGATTTGTTGGTATTAACTGTAGTTCCCTTTTCCCATTGCTAGGTAGCTCCTAGTGGTTTGAGATATTACAGTTTGTAACTTTTTGATGGGCATTTGGGTTGTTTCTGGTTTGGAATATTTGGAATGAATCTGCAGTGAAGATTCTTTGACAGGATTTTTGGTGGACTTGTTTTCGTTTGGGAGACCTGACTGGTGAAGTTATGACTTCATAAAATACCTACAAATTGTTTTCCCAAATGTATGTACCATGTTATATGCTTGCTAACAGTGTTTCATAATTCTTGTCACCATACAACCCTGCCTACAGTTAATACTGCCAGTCTCTTGTTATTGCTGTTATTGAAGGGGATTTTCAGTGGGATTCCTTTACAATTTTCATTTGTGTTTCTCTGCTGATACATTGCATCCAACTTTTTTGTCATGTGCTTAGTGGGCAGTCATACATATCCCTTTGTAAACTCTCTGATCCAACTTTGCATCCTAAATCAGAGGAGAAGGTTGTGGAAGAAGTGGGTTTTTGTGTTTTTCATTCAGTGAATCCTTGGTAACTGATTGAACGAACTGAGATGAACTCAAATGTGTGTTCTTCTTTTGACAGATATAATACAACTCACATAAAATAATTCAGACTTGGTTTCATTAGTCTACTCCAAAAGGAGCAGCTGTAATAGGAGATCTTGTCTTAAATATGATTTTAAAATAAAGATCAGTAGTTTCCTGCTCTAGGTAGGAAAGACCATGTTCTTAAACCATTTCTCTTATTCTCCTGGTTTACTCTTTCTGAACTTGGGGAAGTTGTCATCTAAAGACATGAGATTTGTGGCTCATGTGGTTACTGGATTGCTGCATTGTTTTTCTAAGGCCAAAAATGTTCTTACCCAATTTTTATTTTGTCTAAAAATGGAAGAAAAATGTTAGCTTTATTATTTTTAGCTGTCACTGAAGGGCGAATGCTGTCATTAAGGGCGAATGCTGATTTATAAATTTTGTGTTGATTTTTTAGATTGTTCCTTGTGATTATAAAGTTGAAAATTACGATTATTTTCTGCATCATTAGCCTTTTTTTCTATATATTTTAGCTTTGCTTTGTTTAAATAAAGAGAATTGAAAAACAAAACCATAAACCTGCTGAGAAAACTATGACTTAAGTAACACTGATTTCAAAAACATCACAGGGGTAGATATTTGGCACATCAGTTAAGATTCTACTGCCAGTATCAGAGTCCCTGGATTGGAATCCCAGCTCTACTCCTAATCCAGTATTCTTGTTAATGCACAGCTTTTTACAAGACTGCAGATGATGGCTCAACTATTTAGGTTCCTGTTAGCCATATGGGAGATCTAATATGAGTTCCAGGCTCCTAGAAACTGCCCTGTCTATCTTTGACTGTTGTGGGATTTGAGCAGTAAACCAACAGATGGAATTTCTCTGTATGCAGTTTTGTTTTGTTAGTAAATAATTAAATAGGTTTTTTTTAAAGCAATACAGAATAGTAATATCTGTCTATTTATGTACAGAGTGAGGAATGAAGTCTATTTCCCTGATTTACTCTCTTTCCATAAAAGAACTAACTGCTTATAATTTTTTTAATTGCTAAGGCAGATATACATAGAGAAGGAGATACAGAAAGATCTTCTGTCTGCTGGTTCACTCCCCAAATAGCCTCAATGGCAGGAACTGAGCTGATCTGAAGCAATCTGAGACCAGGAGCTTCTTCCGGGTCACCCACACAGGAACAGGGTCCCAAGGCTTTGGGGCCGTCGTCAACTGCTTTCCCAGGCCACAGGCAAGGAGCTGGATGGGAAGTGGAGCAGCTGGAATACGAACCAAGACCCACATGAGATCCCATTAGATGCAAGGCCAGGATTTAGCCATTAGCCTATCATGCTAGGCCCCTTTGTTTACATTTCTTATGAGTCTTTCTACTAAATACAGGATCTCTCCTTTTATTATTTTTTAAATTTTACTGCTTTTTATTTTTATCATCTTATGATATAGTTACATAGGCCCTGGGATTTCCCTTATCCCCTCCCCAATTCCCTTCCCCCTTACTGAGTTCCTCTATATCATTACTATAGTATAGTTTTTTTATACACAGTCATATGTCCATCTTTGCGGGCATGGACAATGGCAGAGAGTCCAGCATCGTATTGTCAAGACATAGTAAACAGTTTCGTTGGGAGTCCATCTTTGGTCTGGAAGTAGAGATGCATACTGGATTGTTTTTTTAATCTTTTTTAAATTTATTATTATTATTTTCATTTTACGATACGGTTCAAGAGGCTCCTGGGATTTCCTTTATCCCCTCCCCAATTGCCTTCCCCCCCCCCCCCGAGTTCTCCTATATCATTACTAAAGTATAGTTTTTCATACACAGTCATATGTCTATCATTGCAGGCAGGGACAATGGCAGAGAGTCCAGCATCCTATTGTCAAGACATAGTAAACAGTTTCATTGGGAGTCTATCTTTGGTCTGGAAGTAGAGATGCATACTGCATTATATCCTCACATCTGGATGTGATAGTCTCCATTACACAGTTACTATACATCCCCTTAAATGAAAAGCCACAATGCAAAATCAACAACAGGAAAAAAATAGAAATTTACAATGCCATGAAGTTAAATAACATGCTGCTAGATATGACAGTCTCTACTACACAGTTACTATGCATTTCCTTAAGTGAAAAGTCACAAAACAAAATCAACAACAGAAAAAAAAACAAATTAACAACACTCTGAAGTTAAATAACATGCTACTGAATGACTAATGTGTCACTGAAGAAATGAAAATCAATAACCTTCATGAAGAAAATGATGCTACTCTATGATCCATGAGTCATTGAAGAATTTAATCAGAAGGAAGTGTTTTGAAGAGATGAAACTAACAAAAAAAATCAAAATCCATGAGATATAGTTTCTGCTAGTCTTTGTTGGTGTAATGTGACTGGCTCACCAGTCTCCACCTCCTGTGATACTGTGCTCAGGCTGCACTATTGTCTGTGCAACCTTTCTCCCGCTTTGGGTTGGAGCAGGTACCAGGATTATGGAGACACCAGGTGTCCTATATAGCTAGGTTGCTGGTGGTGCTGATCTTGCCAGGACCTATTGGCTGTTAGGTCTGAGGGCCACATGGACCTATTTTGACCCGTATGATGCCATAGTCGGTATTATTTTTGTGTGGAACCAGTGCAGTGCACTGAGAACTGCAGTGCACTGAGCTCAGTGTATGCACAACTCACTCTAGTCCCTGCATTCTTAAAGTTTTTCACACTGTACAAAATGGTACATGATGTTTTAGAGTTCTTGATCTGCTGGCTGTCAGGTCGGAAGGCTACCCAGACCTTTCTTGGTTGGCAGCTGAAGCATGCCATGTTGTTGCAGTTTGCTGAGCCAGAAATGAGTTCACTCCCAGCTCAGTGCATGCTTAGTACTGTCCATAGCCCTTGCCTCCTTAAACAAAATTGCACCCAAGATGGCTCTAGGGAGTAGCGTGGGTTGTGAAATCCACCCTGTTCTGCATTGCCCGTCTGGGATCTGCCACTCTGTCTCTGCTCCTGATCAAATCAAAAAGACCAGCAGGACAGGCAGTTCTTTGTCTGGGTTCACCTCCTGAGCTCCCACTGAAAGTCCCTTCCCACCTTGTTGCTGATGTAGTTCTGGCTACCGGTGGAGTTCAGATTGCCGTTTGCTGTATGCCGCTGGGGTATCAGTCACTACACCACCAATACAGTTGTGTTTGCTGCCTTCCTGTGTCTGTCAGTCTCAGGTACCCCTCTGCTGTTATTTGTCCTCTACTGTTTCCTGGAATGTGCCCTCTCTGCTTCACACTAACATTTCTCCGTCTGTTTAAACATGTCCTTACCCTATTCCGCCATCTTGATTCCACCTCCTTTTGTTATTTAATTTTTTAAAAATGTTCATTGAACAAGAGGGAAAGATCTATCACTTGTTCACTTTCCAAATGTCACATGCCTGGAGCACCCACATCTGGGCCGGCCCAAGCTGGGAACTGGCAACTCAATTCAATTCTCTGGCGTGGGTTACAGGGGCCTAATTACTCGTGCCAGCACTGCTGCTCCCAGGGTCTGCATCAGCATGCAGCTAGTTAGGGTTTGGAGCTGGCTGTTACATCCAAGGACTTCAATAAGGAATGCCTGGGTCTTAACTGCCAGTCTGAATATCTGCCCTCTCTCTCCTGCTTTTTAACATCTAAGAAAATCCTTTGAGGGGCAGAGAGACAGACACCAATGCCTCTAAGGATATTCTCTGGCAAGAACTTGAAGTCAGGAACCACATCCGGGAATTGAACCTAAGCACTCCTACGTGGCGTGTGGGTGTTTTAACTGTGAGGCTAAATGCCTGCTGCTATGGCTCATTTTTAGTGTAATGGCCTAGTTTCAATTTGTTAGGTTTGGATATGCTCAGACACACTTGAGAGAGAGGCAATGTAAAGGCTTTTATTAGGGAAGAGTCTGACAGATTGTTCCCTCCCCTGGAGAAAACCCTGAACCACTTCCACATGGGAAGTAACTATGAAGAGAATGGCCATCCAAGGTATACAGCACTGGACTGTAATACATCAATCCCACACCGGGGGAAAGACGGGATAAGGAGGAAGCTCATTACTCTGCACATGCGGATGGCATGTAGTGCAGGGTACTCATCTTGGTGTCCATGACCTCTGTAGGTTGACACTACATCAAGGTGGTTCCAGCAGCACTTCCCAAACATTCCCACATGGGAACCTCAGCTTGAGAAGGTTGTGACCTCTTCAGCAGGGTGGTCATTACAGACTCACTTCTGCTCCTAACAAAATTCTTTTTTTGTGTTATTACTCTGGTATTTTGTAAGATAGAAGCCCCTGCAAAAAATAAAATTAATGCTATTTCATCCTTTAAGAAAAGAAAAAGAAATAGATTCATGTGTTTACTTTTCTGAGTGGCAGAGACAAAGATACTGAAAGAGAGATCTTTTGTCCCCAAATGCTCACAATAGCTAGAGGAAGGTGCAATCAGAACCAGGATCCTGGAACTCCATCCTGCCTCCCACACAAGTGACTAGAACTCAAGCACCTGAAACATCATTGCTGCTTTCCATTTACATTAGTAGAGAGCTGAATCAGAAGTACAATAGCTACAAGGAACTGGCACTTCAATATGGGATGCTGGCCTCCCAGGCAGTAGTTAAGCTGCCTGTACTGCCTGTGCCACTGTCTCCTACCCCGGTCCTCTTGTCATTTCATCTTAACTATACTCTTACCTTTTTCCCTGCAGAGAAAAACCTCACACCCATTGTTTTGGTTACTGAGGGTGGCTAAGGAGAATTGCCTTTTTGTGGTTTTCTAAAAATTTTCAGGCTGCTCTGAACAACAGTCTTCAGCCTTGTTGTTGATGTTTACTTTCTCCTGCAGGAGGAAGGCTGAACAAGGATCTGCGACATTTTCTCAATCAGCGATTCCAGAAAGGGTCTCCAGACCATGAACTCCAGCAGACCATAAGGGATAACCTTTACCGCCATGCTGTGCCTTGTAAGTAGCCAGTTCCTGGTGTCTCACTGCTGGGTGAGGGTGTTAAAAGTCAAGGGAAAGAAGAATATCTTGATACCTGGTTCTGGACCATTTGGCAGCTTGTCCACTTAGTGGATTTACTAATTGAATCATGCCAGACAGAGGGACCAACAGCACGACTTTAGGTACGCCTGGCTGCCTACCCCGCTTGGCCACTTACTAGTTTGCAAGGATAGGCTCATTACCTTTTTGTAAAGCCCACTTTTGACCTGAGTGGAAAGGAGATTCCGGTAATTCTAGCATCACAGAACTGTCCTGCAGGGTAAATGAGATGAGGAGTGTATTGGCATGGTGAAAGCTTCCTTCATAAATGTTTACCTTCACTGTCATTCATGGAAGGGACCAGCCCAGAGGTTTTGAGAGGGACCTTAGTGGAAGCCAGTGGGTCCCTAATGGCGCCTCAGGGAGTTCTTCCTTTCTCCCCATACTTCCTGTCCTTTCTACCAACACTATTAGTTGCATCATTTGGGATATCTGGAATCAGCTTTTTTGCAGGAATAGTTTCCACAGATTAAAAACATTCCCAGATCCTCAAGACTGTTAGATTAGATCCAATCTAAGAGAGCAGGACAGAGAACCCAGGAACTCAGAAAATCGTGTATATGTCTGAAGGGAAGGAAGGAGATCATTTGGTGTGTGTAGGTTTAGATAAAGGGGCACTCAGTAGTGTCGAAGTGCTGCTGTGCCTGTCACATGGTGGGTCCTGCACAGCTGACCGTAAGGGGTGGATGCAGGGAAGACATGTGGGCAAGGGACAAGTATGTTCCTCCTATTGCTTGAAATTTTTTCTTCTGTATCGCCTTGTCTTTCAAAAATTGAAGTATTATGCTTGAAAATAGCATTTTTTAAAACAAGGCTTGGAAAAGAGAACCTTCATGTTTAAGGTACCCTGTTTGTAGCTGTGATTTACTTGTTTGTTATAAATGTTTTCCTTTTTTAGAACAATTTTTGTGAATAATATTTTAGAGAACTGATATGGCCTTGAAAGTTATAAACTGAAAAGCACAACTAATCAGACATTGCAGGGGCTTATGAGGACTTAGGTTGTCAAGTCTAGGCTGATGTCTTGAGAAAACAGGTTCTAGAACAGCCTCTTGGCCTCCATTTTGTTTGTTAATTAAAATTAGGTTCTGAGAGAAGTTTCCTGCACGTGACATGGACAGGGTCTCAGTGTTGCCCTGTCCACGGCGAGGCAGGGCTGCACTGGAAAGAGATGTGGTTGTGGAAAGGTGAAGCTGTGGCCCTCAGTTCATTTTTGTTTTTTAAGATTTATTTATTTGAAAGGCACAGTTGGAAGATAGAGAGGCAGAGAGAGATCTTCCATCCACTGGTTCACCTCCCAAATGGCCAGATCTGGACTGGTGTGAAGCTAGGTGCCAGAAAGTTCTTCCAGGTCTCCCATGTGGGTAAAGGTACCCAGGAACTTGAGCTATCTTCTGCCGCCTTCCAGGCACATTTGCAGGGAGCTGGATCAGAGTGGATTAGCTTGAACCTGATGCCCATGATGGCCCTATCTGCTATGACACAAAGCAAGTCCAAGCTCTCTGTTCCTGTAGCCTTTTAGCATTTGCATTGAAAGCTATAGTCCTAATAATATCCTCTGAATAGTCCCCAGGATTTTGAATTAGTAATGACAATCAAGTTGATGAGGCCTGGATTATCATTTTGTGCTTACACACCAGGAAACTGAGGCTGCTTGTGATGGCAGTTTTTCACAGTAAAACCAGGTTGAGCTCTGGGTGTTCTGCTTCTGCCCCACCTCCCGGCTCCTGTACCTTGGGAAGAAGCAGAAGGTGGCTCAAGTTATTGAATACCTACCACATACAGTGGAGTTCCTGGCTCCTGGCTTTGGCCTGGCCCAGTACAGGTGGTGCTGGTCATTTAGGGAGGGCATCAAAAGTTGGAAGCTCTCTCTTTAACTCCCACTTTCTGTCATGGTGCCTTTCAAATAGATAGAATATTGTTAAAAAAAAGGAAAAGAAACTGAAGCACATAGGTAAGCTAGTAAAAACAAGGGTACAGGTAACTAGGTCTTGGGGTCTCATGTCCATCAACTCTCTTGCCACGATGTCAAGTTTTACTGTTACCATAACCCTTTGTTCTTGAGGGTCTTTTATGCCCATATTACAGATCAGGAGGCAGAGTTTCTAGGAGATGGAATGACCAATAAATAGCAGATCCTAATCTTTTTGACTCAAGCCACCCAAGACTGTTTCTATAGATGCGGCATACCTGCCTCTGGTGTAGTATAGCACGTTGACGACAATTTCGCAGAATTCAGTAATTGTAGAATCATGATTGTTCTCTGTAATTTTTCCCCTACTCAGATTCCAATTTAAGAAATGGGAATGAAGCAAATGAGCACACCCTTTCTTGATGCATCTGTGGTGTTACCATGGTTACCTGTGGGCATGTTTTCCCATTTATTTTTTTTCCCGCTGATTTATTGGACCTGACTGTGAGCTAAATGGCTTGATTTTAAGCTTACTACTCTGTAGGAATTGGGGCAAAAACGACTTTGGTTGGTAGAAAAATTATGTTTGTGTTTGCTTGTGTAAAACTCTTGATATTGATGTGTTATTTCTCCAAAACCAGTAAATCACAAATTTGGGAAGTGGGAATGGTGTTCTACTGAGAGAAAGCAAGCACCAATTCATTTTACATTTCCTTCATAAAATGGAAAGGAGGTCTGTTTCTGAGTCTAGGGCAGAATGCCTGCCTTTGAACATGGGAAGACCAGAAGTGACTTAGGATTCGGTTTCAGGCTTGGGTTACTCTAGCCTCATTTGTGTTTATTTTGGTTTTTTGGCTCATGTGACTCATAAAGCAGAACCCTCTAACAACACCTGTGCTAATGGACTCAAAAGCCCAAGATTTGGAGAATAGATCCTCCAGATTTTGTTGCCACTGTGTCTTGGGGGAGCAAGCTCATGTTTGTTTCCAGGGCTTCTTGCTGCTGCTGTTGCAGTGACTTCAGTATTTTGAGAAGGCATGACTTCATGAACAGGTGCTTCAGAGTGGGGCAGCCTTCATTGCCTAGACATTTTAGTAGGCTCATGGGCCATTAACAATAAACACAGAAAGCTCCCTTATTTTGCAGTTCTTTTTAGTGTCATTGTAATGTAGTGTAAGGCTTGCATGTTTCTTAATGAACTCGAACTTTGAGGATTCAGTTTTATCCTGATTTTTTTGGTAATGACCACATAGGTACTAGCACCCCTGTTTTACAGTTAAAATGATAAAGGAATAAAATTTAACTTCCTCAAAATTATTTGAATCCTAAATACTGTATTACTCATTTCCCAATGCTATTTTTGTTTTTCAAAGTTTTCACGGCTTTATGGAAATAAAGCTCACATACCATATAACTCGCACGTATAACTCAGATACCACATAACTCCAGTGCTATTTTTGCTACAGTTAGTATCTCCACTTGCCTTTTTATTTTTCCTTTATTCACAAATTTGTAGTGCTTCTGTAATATGAAAAAAAGACATTTTAGTTGAACTTTAATTATATTTACTGTTGAAAACCAGCACCACCCAATGGAAAAAAAAATAAGAGAAAGCAGAAGCAGATGCAGAATGAGTCAGAAGTGCTAATAGGAGGTCTGGGGATGCTTTGGTCTGGGGATGCTTTGCTAGTTACATGACAATTCACACAAAAGTAACTTCCAAACTTCACGTAACTTCTTACTCTTTGATAGAATGACAATGAAAGTATTTTCTTAGCCATTCTCTCACCAGATCAGCACACAAACCATAGAAGGTGGGTCCCCTTAAAGGAGGCAGGCATCAGAGCTAGCACGGGTGAGGTTAAACCAGGTCTGACTCTCAACCTGGATATAACTAATAGTATCCTGGTTTGAGTGATATAGAAAAAAACCTTTGAACGGAAGAAAAGCAGAGGAATTGTAAGGTACTGTCCCCTAAACATAATGGATGGTCTTTCAGATTTCCAAGAAAATCACAGGTATGATTAGTAGAATATTAATAGTTATTAATAATTTTTGATTTTTATAAATCATGATTTGCTTTTCTTGGGGTATGTAGGTTTGTATAATTGCCGATTAGCACTTGCCTAGGTGGACCTGTGAGTTACTGTTAAGCAAGAGGAACTGAAGTACATGAAAGATGCCCACTGTACTTGCTTCCAAGAACCTTCTGGAAACTGTTTGTCTCTGTCACCCCGGGTCTGTTCCCATGCTCTTCTCCCTCCCTTCAGCGCTTCCACATTGAAACATACTCTGTCTCGGAGAGGACATGTCTACCTGTAACTGCAACATGTTATTGTCTTCTGGTTGTTTTTCCCTTTTCCTTTTTATTTTTATATATTTATTTGAAAGAATTGGGTGGAGAAAGAGAAGTCTTTCAGCCACTGATTTTCAGTACATTTACTTTATGATTTTATTTTTCATGATACAGTTCCTTAGGCTCAGGGATTTTTTTCCCTTCCATGTTCTCCTCCCCGACTCCACCCTGTTTCCCTCTCTATTATAAGAATAGTGTAGTCCTTCATTAATCACTGGTTTATTTGCCAAATGCCTGCAGCAGCTGATGGTGGGTTTTTCACATAAGTGGCAAAGACCCAGTCACTCGATCCATCACTTGCTGCCTCCCAGTATGCCCTTTTGTAGGAAGCTGGAATTGGATGTAGAGGCAAAACTTGAACCCAGGCCCAGTAGAGATGGCATCCCAAAGCAGCAACTTGGCGCTGGGCCAAATGTCCATTCTAGTTTCTCGCCTTTCTATTTGATTGTTTCTTAGTCTTCGTTTAAATTTTAGTCTGAGCATTGCAGAAAATCCTCCACGGCCTCCACAGGCTGTTTTCACAGCCCTTGTCACTGTGCCCACTTTCCCCAACTCACTTCATGGTGCACATGGTGCCAGGTTATAGCACCCATTGTGTGTCTGTGTTCTGCTAACTCTAACTTTCTGGAATCAAGCACTGGATCTGCCTTAGTGACTAATCCAAACCTAACTGCCTGGACCAAAGGCCAAAAATGTAAGCCCATGTTCTACATTTGTTGTATTTTTTCCCCCACTTGTTCCTTAGCATTTCTGAGAAATGGCAGAGCTGCTTTTACAGTGAGGCTTTCAGAATACAAGTCATGAGCCCAGAGCAGGGTCATAGATAACCGATGAAACTGTTCTAATTATGTAGCCAGTAATCCAAGGCCGGAGGGAGAAAGTCAAGGCTTCTGTGGATCGGAGATGCCATACCCAATGCCCAATGCCTGCGCCTCCTAATTGCACTCTAAGATGTGGCTGCTCCCCCCGCACTGATGGCCTTTCTGTGTTATGACTTCGTGTCCGAGCTGATGTGACAACATCTGAAACTCCTGCTCTGGAATGGCTGCTCTTCCTGTGAAGATGAATGTGTTACCTGACAGGGCATGTCGTTTGGTATACTGCTGCTGTCAAAGCCAGCTACAACTCAGGCAGCAGTGCGGCTCTTCTGGAATGCTCTGCAATGCCACTCTCATTCCTCGTCACTTCTCAAGGGGTTCAACTCTGAAAAACTCATCTTTCCACATGGCAAGCAAAGGCCATGTGGAAGAGGAAGGGATGAATTGGGTTTGTTCTATAGCTGAACACTTTGTGGATCGGGCCTCTCCCTGGTGCAAGACCTGTCCAAGAGTTGAAGGGAGTTTGTAAGATGATGACATGCATTTGAACCACAAGTCAAATGTGGTGTGGTAAACATAAATGAACCCAGGTTGTATTTATAGAGGTGCATCATAGCATTTGGTAACATTTATTATTTTCCTCAGGATCATATATTATTTTTTATACTATTTGAACCTCTTGTTTTGTCTTATGTGCAATTGTTTCTGCTCCAGCCTGTCTGAAATCAACCTTCTGTACAGTGGTTTTGAGTAAGCAATAGATACAAGCCAGACCAATTTATTAACCATTGACCAGGCCATAGAACTGGCTGCAGGAAGATGAGTTTACTGGACTGTGTGTTCCTATGTTCAGGTTGTGTGTTACACTTAGTGGGTGCTTCCAGACCTGTATCACGAACTAGAAAATTCTTAAGTCACCATAGCATGGATCAGATAAGGGTTACAGGGAACGTTATCATGGCTGTTAATGTCATTGTCTTCTAGCCAAAGTAAGGGCCGAAATTAAAGGATTGCTTTACAAAGCAGGCTTGTGAGTGACCATGGCAGTGTCTCTACAGGTTTTTGGACTGCAACTGTGTGCTGGGTACTCTGCAATAGTCATTCTCTATCTGTCTTCTCTGTCTTCCCTTTATTCTGCCATCCAGGTCTCACAGACTTGTAAAGAAATAAACACAAACCCATTTGACTTTTAAATTCTGCCTCTTTTCTGTGTAACCACAGATAGTTTTTTGCATCTAGTACAATCAATACTTGTCTCTTTCAGTTCTTTTGCACTCATCACTTAGATATCTGCCCTGGCTGGTCTCTGGGCTGGGGATACTTCCCACCAATTGACCCACCCTCTTGCTCCTTAGGCCTGGCTCTTTCACCCTTCTCCAATAAAACGTTCTTGATGCATGTTGGTTTCCTACTGGGCTTCTAAAAAGAAGCAAAGAATTAAATCAAGGAAGTGAATGGTATCTACTCTTTTGTGAATCTCCTCCTCCATACCACGTGTATGCAGAGACTTCTGGGGGTCCATTGAGAATTAAATAAGTTTGATGTCCATTTTCTGTGAATGTCTTGGAGTCCCCTCATGTGTCCACAAGTGACTTAAAATAGCAGTGCTCAAAATACCCGTTCTGATGGGATCTCCTGTCAACAAAGTAGATTGTAGGTAGCAATGGACTTTTGTAGTTTTTTGTTTACATATTTTTATGATGCTTACAGCATCCATCTTTTTTTCAAAGATTTATTTCATTTATTTGAAAGCTCTATCTATCTATCTATCTATCTATCTATCTATCTATCTATGAAGAGAGAGAGAATATCTTCCATTTACTGTCTCATTCCCCCAAGTGACAGCAATAGCCAGGGCTAGACAAGACCAAAGCTAGAACCAAGAGTTTCATCTAGGTCAGCCATGTGGATACTTGGGCCAGGTGGATACTTGCTCAGGTACTTGGGCCATCCTCTACAGTTTTCCCAGAACACCAGCAGGAAGCTGGATCAGAAGTAGAGCAGCCAGCTCTTGAACTGGTATCCATGTGGGATTCCGGCTTTGTAATTGGTGACTTTTTCTGTTACACCACAGTTCTGGCCCCTGTATCTTTCTTAACATAGACACCAGGTTTAATACAAGATGGTCTGTATTTTTCCTCCTCCATTTCTTACTATGTTGATGTGTACAACATGAGATAGGACTTAATACAGTGTTCCCAGGTTAGGAGTTAGGTGCTAGACTGGAAGAGGATTGGAAGAGAATTTTGATGAAGTGTCATTTAACTTTAGAGTCTGGAACCTGGTGACTCAATTGATCAAAGAAGGTCCATGAGGGAAGCAGGAAGATTCTTTGTGATTCTGGACTTTCTTGCATCAGAGATATTGAAGCACCCTGAAGCCAAAATACACTTAAACTTTGTCCTGAAGCGCTGCTACTTCTGGGAAAGCATGCATCCTCTGTCCTCTATGCTGTGACCTTGACTTAGGCAAGTCTTCAGAAGACCACGGTTTCAAGATCTTGGAAATGGGTGTAAATTTATTTTAGGGTCAGATTTTTAACTGAGATCTATAGCCATAGCCTTCACTGTAGCATTAATCAATAATAAAACTGACATGTTAACTGTGGAGTATCATGCCATTGGTTCTCAGACATTGTTTATTTCAGTCCGTGCCAGTCACTTCTGATACTCTGCTGTCTTATTTACTTTTTTATTTCTTCTTCCTATCTCATGTATGTTACCAGTCCTTCTCCTCAGAAGTTATTTAGACTGATCCTTTTTGAAAGTTTCAAAATATTGCATCAAATTCTGAATTCTATAGTAGACCCGCAGCCGTGGTTATTTGCACTGTGTCGGCGAAGACCCTGAGCAATATACAGTGTCATCTTAGTGCCACCCGTGGTATTAGAGGCAGGAATTGCAGTTGTCAAAGATGAGGCAGAAGGAATTCAGAGAAGCTAAGGAGCTCATATGACACCATGTGTTTTTGTTTGTTTGTTTTTAGATTTATTTTATTTTTTTATTGCAAAGTCAGATATACAGAGAGGAGAAGAGACAGAGAGGAAGATCTTCCGTCCAATGATTCACTCCCCAAGTGAGCCGCAATGGCCGGTGCTGCGCCAATCCAAAGCCGGGAACCTGGAACCTCTTCCAGGTCTCCCACGCGGGTGCAGGGTCCCAATGCATTGGGCCATCCTCGACTGCTTTCCCAGACCACAAGCAGGGAGCTGGATGGGAAGTGGAGCTTCCGGGATTAGAACCGGTGCCCATATGGGATCCTGGGGCATTCAAGGCAAGGACTTTAGCCGCTAGTCCATGCCGCCGGGCCCGACATCATATGTTTTAACTTGAAAATTAATCATAAAAATGCAAGTGTTTATTGAGTCTGTGTCATATGAATTGATATCAAATCCATTCTGTCCCCGCCAAAAAAAAAAAAAAAAAAAAAAAGACCTAAAATGATCCAAGGTTGTGGACTTAGAGGATTACATTTAAGTCTTTACTGCTAGATCCATCCCATCCTCATTCATCATTTGTACTGTAGCCATGGCTCACTGAAGCAACATGGCATCTGTAATCAACATGAGTACTCATGGAAAGGTTGTGCATTCAACTTAGGCCACTTCTGGAGCCTGTTCAGCTTTGCACAGTTGGACCCACTCTCTGCCTTTGTGTGTCTTACTGGCCCTGTAGGTGGGAAAGCTGAGTCCAGAACTGGTAGGTGTAATGGACCTTCAGGTATGAGGAATTAGAGAGGTTGGCAGCCTGCCTCTACCAGCTACCTATTCTGTTGGAGTGCGGGTGTAGCGTGTATTCCCTAGAAGTCCATTTTCTCATGATCTTTATTGCTGTTCATGAGAGGTACAAGACTCCCACAGAGAAAATGATATTGTACCTGTCCTCTGTTTAGACCTGCTGCCTGGGAAGTTTTCTTTATTCTTCCATGCCCGTTTATCTTCCTGTAAATTTTTTGTGTGTTTGTTTAAAAGGGAGAGAGAAAAATAGACACAGGGGGCATGCTCCAACCTGGTTCACTCCCCAGATGCTCACAGTAGTAGAGACTGGATTGAGGGAAAATAGAAGATAGGAACTCAATGCCTGTCTCCCATGTACTTGAAGAACCCAGTTAGTTGAACCATTACAGCAGCTCTCTGGAATCTGTATTCATGGGAAGAGAGGATCAGGAGCTAGAGCCTAAGGGTTTTTTTTTGTTGTTGTTGTTTAAATTTATTTTATTTATTTGAAATTTGGAGTTACAGAGAGAGAAGGAAACACAGACAGAAAGAGTGAGCTCTTCCATCTGCAGGTTCTCTCCCCAAATGGCCACAATAGCAGGGCATAGGCAAGGCCAGAACTGGGAGCCACGAACTTGTGTTCTCTCCTGTGGGTGTAGGGGCACTCACGCTTGGCCCATCATTTGTTACTTTTACCAGGCTATTAACAGGGAGCTGAATTCGAAGTAGAGAGGATGCCAGCATTGCAGGTGGTGGCTTTATCCACTATGCCACAGTGCTGGCCCAGGTACCCAAAGGCCAAACACCTGTCTCTCTTCCCTTTGGATGAGCTTGCTCAAGCCCAATATTCTCCCTTTGCTCTTTTCAACTTCTGTGAAGGTTTTGAGCCTATTTTGTGTGAAGATTCTATTTCTGTGAAGATTCTATTTTTACTTTTTAATGAACAAGCTAAATTTAAATAAAAGATTTTTCAACATTTGTTAACAGTCTACCACGAAATGCTGGGCAAGAATATAGTAAAAATTAATAATTGGATGATTTAACCAATAATAGGCATGCTTGCAGTAGCAGCACATTCTCTGTGTATTCTCAGCATCAGCTAATTTCACAATGTTCTTTTCTCTTTGTGTTTCTTATTATATGTTGTTAACCCTAATTGCTGTATACTGGCTGAGTGGATAGTCATAGTTGGGGGGGGGGAGTCGGAAAACAATGCAATTTTAAGAGCTTGTCACACTGGACTGTTAATATATTCAAATAAGCATGGTTTGACTAGTATTGTTCATTCTTAGGTTCTCAGGGATGTAGAAAAAAGAAAGCTACAGGAATTCAGACTAAGTTTAATTATAGTTGACGTAGTTTATAATCTTCCTATGAAAACATGATAGACCAGTTCTCATCACTTAATAATAACTTCTCGTGTTAATCTAGTACTTACTGAATACATAGGCTTGGTACTGAATGACTTGCAGAATTTATCTGTTTGACCCTTGCAAACCCCGGGATGCATGATGGTAGGATTTCTTTTTTGCTTACTAGACTCAAGCAGTTAACACATGCAGAGCTTTGGTAAGAGGTTTGTCTAAGGAGACATCATTTAATAATGATAAAACTCTAATTCAAACCCAGCTCTAACCTCACTTTAAAACCCCAACTGTTAGTTGATTTCTCTGCCTGTGGTCACCTAAAGTATTTTTAAAATTAATGTATTGAGTTTTAAAAGGAGTTGTCTCTTAATGACATATGGATTAGTCCTTGGCTGGGCGTAGGATACTAATCTATCTATTTGGCAGCCATGTTAATTTATTTAATTGCGATGTAATTGTAGTTGACACTCTTCATCAAAATTTGTTGCAATTATAAAGCAATTTCCATAGCGATTTATGAAGGTACATAAGAAGTTTTCATAGTCTCACTACCATCTATTACTTACCTTAAGAGAGTTGTTCCATTCTTTAGTTTTCTGAGAATCATTTAAGTCAAAAGAACAAAGTATACTGCTTTTTAGAAGAAATCTGAGCCCGGTGTGATGGTTCAATAGCTAAATCCTCACCTTACAAGCATTCTATGTGGATGCCAATTCATATCCCAAATGCTCTACTTCTCATCAACCTTCCTGTTTATGGCCTGGGAAAGCAGTTGAGGATGGCCCAAAGCCCTGGACTCTGCTCCCATGTGGGATGCTTGGAAGAAACTCCTGACTCCTGGGCTTGGATCAGCTCAGCTCTGGTCATTCATTGCAGCCACTTGGGAAATGAACTAGCAGATGGAAGATCTTTCTGTTTCTCCCTCTCTCTGTAAATCTACCTTTCTAATAAAAAATAAGTTTAAAAAAAAAATCCTGTATCACCCGTTCCAGCTGCTAGCATGTGTATTTATGCTAAGGTCTGAATAAGGAAGCTTTTGTGGTTGTTCCTCTGATTGGCTTGCCATTGTACTGGATGATAAGCCCAAAATAGTTGCCTTACATTTAAAGAAGAAAAATACCTTTTGTTTTGTTTCAGTCATAATAAAGTAGGGATGGGTTTTGACTTCACAGTTAGGAAACTTTATTCCATCCACATTGGAGTACATGGGTTTGATTCGTGCCTGAAGCTCTTATCTCCAGCTTCTTGGTAGTGCAAACCCTGAGAGGTAGCAGTGATGGCTCACATAAATGGGTCCCTGAATCCTCATAGGAGAAGTAAATTCAGTTCCTACCTTTTGGCTTTGGTCTGATCTAAGTGCTGCCTGTTGCAGGCTTCTGGGAAATGAGCCTGTAGGTAGAAGATCTCTCTGTCATCCTAGCTTTATATATATATATATATGATTAGCTAGTAGACTATAATGTTAATAATAGGTGAAACTGAATAAAAGATAAATGATATTTATTTTATTTTTGGAACCTCTTACAAATTTCAAATTACTTCCAAACAATGTTGTATTTGAAAAAAGAAAATAACTCACACCAAAAGAATTATTCAGTTACAGTTTGCAGGGATAGGGAATATTTGTGTGTGTGAGAGAGATTTTTTTAATTGCTCTTTCTCAATTGTGTTAGTGTTTTTAGCCTAGAATTGAAATTGGGTTAGTTCCTTGACAGATGATGTCCGTTAACACATAGACTATCTTGAAAGATGCTATATATACATTAAAACAAAAATCAAGGCACCTGGTGCTGGCATTGTGGAACAGCAAGTTAAGCCACTGGCTACAAAGCCGGCCTCCCATACTGACTCAAATCCTGCTGCTTTGCTTCTTATCTAGCTACCTGCTAATGCATCCATGATGACAGCGGAAAATGTCTTGAGTACTTTGGCTTCAGTCATCCGTGTGGGAGACCCAGATGGAGTTCCTAGCTCTTTGCTTTACCTTGGCCTGACTCTAACTATTGTGACTATTTGGGAAGTGAACCAAATGATGAATGACCTCTCTCTCTCTCTCTCTCTCTCTGCCTGTGCCTTTGTCTCCTCACTATGTTTCAAATACAGAATGTCATGTACGTACGGAGTATTCTAACCCATGTGGTCATGCTTTAAGTCCTGCTGTTATCCTCACTTATGGATTAGTGACTTGACTGACAATATGGATTAGGCCTGAAACCCTTCCGATCAAGTTAGATACTAGGCATCCTTTTAATAACCACATTTTCTTTTTTTAGACTATAGATATGTGTATCTGTATATAGATACATTTGCATGTACTTGAATACATTTAGAAAATCAGGGAAAAATAATATAAAATGGATCTTTAAAATCTAGTGAGATTCTAGATTAAGTTTTAAGTATATTAATTTTAATTATAGTACTCATTATCATTAAACTGTATTGAATAGCTAGTTTTACTTTATTCACTAATGACATAAGAATTCATTAACTCCTTGTAGTAGTCTTTTTTTTTAAATTTTCCATGATATAGTTTTTTTATTTTTTATTTTATTTTATTTTTATTATTTTTAATTCATTAATTACATTGTATTATGTGACACAGTTTCATAGGTACTTGGGTTCTCCCCACCCCTCTTGTAGTAGTCTTATGCTGTGTGATGTTTTCTTTTCCTTCATTCAAGAAAATTGATTGACAGAGCGATTAAATAATTTGCTTAAAATGTCATAGCAAATAAAAGCGCCATTCTATGTTGTCATATAAACAGTAACTTCTATTGTCCATAATTTTTAACTTTAGAGAATGTAAAAATTAGGAAAAAGAATCAGTAAGCAAACGTATTCTTTTTCTTAGAGAAGGATATCTTTGGGTATTCCCTCCACTATAATTGCTAGTCTAAGTTACCTTCGAACCTACTACTTTGTACAACCCTTGGGAGCACTACCCAGTGTTGTCTGTGAGCATGTGAATGGTACCACTGTACTAGCCAGAATCCTGACTGTGGTCTTAAGCGATGGCCTTCTAAAAATGGCAGCAACAGACTCTCAGCAAGATACAAAGCCTAACTGAGTGGAATCAAGTCATCTACTTGATTGCTTTTGGAGGTAGATGCTTTCCAGATATGTGTGGTTTGCCTGACTGCACTAAAGGTTTTTTTTTTTTTTTTTAAGAGAAAACTGTAAGATGTTGCACTACTACGTTTTATATACACTTCAGAGACCTGTAGTAAATTATGCTGAAAATATGGCTGTTTACAAAAAAAAGTTTTAATATCAACATGTCATTGTGACACAGGAAGGGAAATAAATACCAAAATATAGAACAGCATAAAAACAGTAGAATCTCTTCCTCAGGGCGAATGAGGAAACACTTGCCCTAGTAACTATGGATATAGGGGTCCACTCAGCATCCTCAGGCCTGTTTCCGCTTTTGCAAGGAAAGTGACAGGTCTCCAAGGATTGTCTAAACAAACAGGGTGGCCTCTGCCAATAGTGTCTCATTGTTCACCAAATCTTAGCCTTCTCTTTACTTCCCACTTCATGGCTTGTTTTTGAGAATACCATTACTTTGAAATGAGGTCATTTCTGTTCTAATCATCTGCTTTCTAGAAGTGGGAACAAGTTGGGGGCCAGTGCTATGACATGCAAGCTAATCCATCCCCTGTGGTGCTAGCATCCCATGTGGGCACCAGTTTGTGTCCTGGTTGCTTCACTTCTAATCCAGTTCCCTGCTTATGACTTGGGAAAGCAGTAGAGGATGGCCCAAAGCCTTGAGACCCTGAACCCTCATAGAAGACCTTTAAGAGGGTATGGTAGCCTAGTGGCTAAAGTCCTCACCTTGCATGCACTGGGATCCCATATGGGCACCTGTTCATATCCTAGCTGCTCCATTTCCCACACAGCTCCCTGCTTGTAGCCTGACAAAGTGGTAAAGGAAGGCCCAAAGCCTTGCTATAGCTATTACAGCCACTTGGGGAGTAAAGGAGCAGATGGAAGATCTGTCTGTTTCTAATTCTCTTTGTAAATCTGACTTTCCAATAAAACTAAGTAAATTTTAAAAAAAGAAAAGAGGTTGCTCCAGGTTCCTGGCGTCGTATTGGCTCAGCTCTGGCTGTTGCAGCCATGTGGAGATAGAACCAGTATATAGATTCAGTCTCTCTTTCTTGCTCTCTCTCTCCTCATTCCTTCTCTATGTAACTGTGCCTTTCAAATAAAAATAAGATAAATTTTAATCTAAAAAAGAAATGGGACCATGTTACTGTCTAAATAACTTTACATTGAAAGTGAAACATAGTTTGATATGCAGGGTCCAGCGTTTTGGCTCAGGGGACTAAGCTGCTACTGGTGATGTCAGCATTCCCTATGGGAGCACCTGTGCAAGTTGTAGCTGCTCCTCTTCTGATCCACCTTCTCACTAATGCCCATCAGAAGTCAGCAGAAGATACCCCACGTACGTGAACCACTGTCTCTCACAATGGGAGACCTGGATGCGATTCTGGGCTGTTGACTTTGGCCTCGACCTGCCCTGAATGTTATGTTTATTTGGTGAGTGAACCAGCATATGAAAGATTGGTGTCTCTCTTTTCTCTGTCTCCTTATCTGTCACTATGTCTTTCAAATAAATAAATGATTCTGTAAAAAAGAAAAGAAGAAGAAATGAAATCATGTTGAAGGCCACCCTGCTACTGGCCTGCGAAACATCTATTACTTCGGCTTTCTTGTTGTACTTCAGTGAATTTGACCTTTTTCTCCTTTCCCATCTCATAGGATAAAATCATTACCAACAGACCTTGCAGAATTACTGAAGTTATAATTTCTGTCATGTTAGTTTACTTTCTTCGATTGATTTGAATGCTTTCCATTCCTTATTTTCATCTCTAAATGGCACAGTCTCAGCTTCACCTAATTAGTGTTTTTGAGGGGGGAATGCACATCTGTTTCATTGGAACTTCGAAAAAAAAGTGTTGCCAAGTTGTTGATAAAAAGTTTTCTTAAATGTATCGTGTGATGAACATAAGACATCATAGAGAATCTCAAGGTAGATTGAAATTTTATACTAATTCTGACTTGGCTAATTCTAGGATTCTGGATGAATTTTTATTTAAAAGATATATATATTTAAAACCTAGCCAAAGAGGACAAAGAGGGAGAGAAAGACATTTCGCATTCAACTGGTTCACTTTCCAAGTGTCCACAGTGGCAAGAACTGAACCAGGCTGAAGCCAGGAGTTTGAGCTCCATCTGGGTCTCCCACATGGCTGTCAGGGATCCAAGTACTAGGGCCATCTTTTCTGCCTTTCCAACAGGAATCTGGTTTGGAAATTGAACAGGCAGAACTCTAACTAGAACTCCAACGTGTGATACAGCTTTAACTTGCTGTGTCAAAATGCTGGCCTCTGTGGGTGATTTTCCCAAGGGGACAAGGGTTGTGCTGAATACAAGTTTGATTGAGTTTAGTGCCTGCTGATCAGTACTGGTTCTTTCAAAGGCCACCTATGGAGAAGAGAGCTGGCAGGCTTCTGCATTATTTCAGAATTACATACCTCATCCAAGTGCACTCTGGCCTGGGAGCCTACAGGGGAAGTGTGTAACTTTTTGGTTCACTGTAGGTTCAGTTACAAATAAAGAAATGGTCAGGTATATCTAAAAAATAGGGCATCTCTGAGGAACATGGAGCCCCTGGAGGAAAATAGTTTGTTGATATAGTACCTGCTGTCTGATTTCATCCTGTCCTTTAAGAGTCATACTCATGCTGGCACATCAACACTCTGTCACTTCCTGTGTTCATTCCTTTCTTCTTCTCTTCCCATTTCCTGCCCCCCATTCATCTTTCCTCTTAGTACTAACTGGACTTTTTCAGATTCTGGAAATATGACCTAATAGTTATTAGGAGGCACTTGAAGTATGCATCTTTGCATGCTAACATCTTTTCTGTGAAAAAAATGTGTAAAATATAAAGCACATGTAGCAAGTTATACAAGTCTTAAATGCACTGCTTGTTGAATTTTTGCACACACATGCACTCACACAACTGTTACCCAGATCAATATATTGAACATTTTGAATATTCCAGAAGCCATTCTCCTATTGATAACTTTAATTTTCCCAAAAGTAACCCTGATTCTGATGCTAACACCCTGGATTAATTTTGCCTGTTCTGAAATTTTAACCAAGTGGAATCATGCAGTCTGGGTTCTTTGTTCTAACTTCCTTCACCTAACATTCTCTGTGACATTCATCCAGGTTGCTTAAATCTAGTCATAATTTGGCTTTTTCCCCTGATAGGTCATGTTTCGTTCATGAATAGACCATTGTTTGGTTAATTAGCAGTGTCTCCAGTTTGAAGTTACTGCTATGAACATTCTTGCCCAAGTGAACATATGTGCTCATGTCTAGAAGTAGAAATTCAACATCACGATGTAGACATATGTTTGGTTGTCATAGCTATCATCAGTTTCGAAAGTGGTTGTACCATTTGCACTGACACCTACTCTGTGTGGTGTTCCAACTGCTGCTCATCCTCGCTGGCATGTCAGTAGTGTGGATTTTTTGTCATCCTGAGGGATGCGCCATGGTAGCTCATCATGGCTTTAATTTGCATTTTCCTAAAATGGAATGGTACTGAACACCTTTTGAAATGCTTATGTTCTTGAAGATTGTGCAAGCCTTTCCTCATTTTTCTTCTTAATTGGGCTATTTGTCTTTGTCTTTCTGATTTGTGGAAAGTTTTGAATTTTAAGTCCTGGTTGTATCAGCTATTAGCACTTGGGCTTGGAGAGGTTGCCAAGTGTTTTTTGAACTTTCTCTATGAAATAGGGCTAGTGGCACCTGATTTTGTAGGTTGTTGTGAGGGTGATGTGAGTAAATACATATTCCTTACTGGGCATAAGCCCCAAACACTTTGGTACACACAGAAAGATGGCAGGAGTGAATCGAATCTAAACTTTAAAACCCCTATTCTTAAATAAGCAAAATAGCTCTTGCAAGAAGACATTTTCACATTTCTTTATTTCTTCTGCTAGTGTGCTCTCCCATGTATTTATGTTTCTAATATAAATGCAGAGACCTTGACCACATGCATAGTACACAGCACGCTAATGGGGCTGATTTGTGACAAAGTCATACATAAGTCATACCAGTTGTCCCAGGAATTTTGCCTTTGAAACTGGGACAAACGAGAACCAGAAGTAAGTTTCCAGAAAGGAGAGAGTAAGAGAAATTGTAGATGGGATCCAGTTAAAGAAATCTCTCTTGGGGCTGGTTCTGTGATTCAACAGGCTAATCCTCTACGCTGTGGCACTGGCATCCCATATGGTTGCCAGTTTGTGTCCAGCTGCTCTGCTCTCCGTCCACCTCCCTGCTTATGGTCTGGGAAAGTAGTAGAGGATGATCCTAATCTTGGAACCCTTGCCCATGTGGGAGGTCCAGAAGAAGCTCCTGTCTCCAAGCTTATGATCAGCTCAGGTCTGGCCATTGCAGCCATTTAGAGAGTTAACCAGCAAATAGAAGATGTATATTGCTCCTTCTCTCTGTAAATCTTCCTCTCAAATAAATGAAATAAATCTTTTTTAAAAACTTCACTTTTCTGGTTCACAGTGAGAAACATGAAGAAAGATTAAAACTGTGCCATGTATTTTTCTTTCTCCGGCCTTTTCAGTGACTCAATTGCCTCATTTCAAAACAGAGGTAAAGGTACCTCACTTCAGAGATTGTTGTAAATTCTAGCACAGTGCTTGGTTCTCTTAAGTGCTTCCTAGCTGGGCATCTCTGTGATGGACATATGGTCATGTTAAGAATGGTGAGGATACCATTTCTATTAATACAGATATTGCTACCACTTAGCCCAGTGACAGGCAGTTTCAGAGGCAGAGGTAGTAACAGTTGTGGAGAGAAATGTGACCTGGGAAGTCAGAGGTAAAGAGACTCTTCTGCTTTGGGAACTAGGTGCCAAGCAGGAGGCTGTGTTCCAGGATGTCCATTCACACACAAGGCTCATGCGTGCTCATTATGACCTGGGCATCCCAGAGCACATTACGGTGAATCATGTTACTGTGTCTGCCTGGCATCCATGGAAACCAATCTGAATGGAAAACAAATCGTACTGGCTTAATGGTTATCGGAACTTGCCTGAGCATCCCCATCAAGGTTGGCCAGAATCTGGGTTTCAGGTGAACCATCTGAAGAAGGAGGTGGCTTCTTTTAGCTTTTGGGGCCATGGAAAGGCATATCGGTGTGGTTGCTGAGTAAACAAAGATTCTGCCTTTGGACAGATAAAGGTTTGACTCACTGCCCCTCTGTTCTCTTCCTTCATGACTTCTTTCCTTAAGGTTTTGTAAAAATTAATACAGTACGAAATTGTACCACATAATTCAAAATTTCAAAATAAATAGATATACATATATAAATTAATACAATAGCATCACTGGACTTATGGAAAACTAGTGATATATAGGAAGAATCATGAGAGGCTCTGGCACATAGTAGGTGCTCAAATTGCAAAAATAAGTCTGTGTTAGTGATAAGGAGAAGAGTATGCTGTGGGCAGGAGGTTGTTCTAAAGTTAAGGTACTGGTTGGGGTACGGATGTCCAACACTGAAGTTGCTCTGTTTGCTTCCTGCCTCCAGTTCCTGATTTCAGTTTCCTGCAAATGCAGACCCCAGGAAGCAGCAATGATGGGTCAGATTGTCAGATTTCTGCCATCCATGTGGGAGACGTGGATTGAGCTCCTGGCTCACAACTTGGACCCTGCTCCCCTTTATGTTTTGTGGAAATTTGGATAATAAACCAATGGATAGGAGCTTTTTCTGTCTTTCTTACTGTAACTCAGATAAATAAAACATTAAAAAATGAGAAAAATGCACCTTCTGTTAATTTCAATGCTAGCTATTTAATGGGCAGAGTTGAATGAGGCAAACAGGTCATTTAGATGTATATCAGCCATACAGTAGGACTTGCTGGACTTCATCTCTGTGTTATGGGTGAAGGTTGGCCTTATGCTAGAGTTCGATTCTGTATTTCTCCCACCAAAGTACCTGAATCTTTGTTAGAGCAATTGCAATTGAGATACATCTACTGTGTAACTGACTTAGCGTAATTGTGGGTTGAACAGGTTATAATCTAGTAACAACAGTAACATCAGGCATACTAAGTGCCCTTTGGCCTGCTTTGAACACCACTCCAGCACTCTAGTGTGGTCTGGTTGGCTTAAAAAAGGGTGGTTTTCCTTTTTTAAATTATGTATTAAATTTATTTGAAAGGCAGAGAGAGAAGGTGGGGAGGATGCATACTGTCCCCATTGATTTACTCCTAAATGCCTACAACAGCTGATGCTGAGTTGGGCTGAATCTGGGAACCAGGAACTTTGTATCTTCCCCATGAGTGGCAGGGACCCAACTACTTGAGTTAACACCTGCTGCCTCCCAAGGTGCGCATTAGCAAAAAGCTGGAATTGCAAATATAGCCAGCATTCAAACTTGATATAAGAGGTAGTGGTTCCAAGCAGTATCTCAGCTGCTGTTCAAAACCCCTGCTCCTGGTTTTGTTTAGATGCCAGCTCGTGGGCCTTACATCACTGGGTCTGTTTGCAGGAATATGAGCATTCCCTGCAGTGTCTCATGGCCTCTGTAAAGTACATCTATCTTTCACATCACTCTACCCAGCAATAATGAAACCTGTCTTCCCTATCCTTTTATTTATTCATTGTTGCTGGTTTATTCAGGAACGCACTGAACTGATTAGTGAATACATCAGAAAGTTATGCAAATAGAAAGTTCTAACATGCACTTGTTGAATGTGATGTCAAGAGCTCCAATTTGTGTTCTTAAGCCAGTAGGACTCATAGCACAAAGGAACCAAAGATGCTGCCATATGCTCAAAGGAGATTGTACAGTTTTAATGATGGAGGGATGTGATCCTGTAAAACTGACCATTTGTAGTGAGATCAAATCAAATGAATTTAGAGTCAATTTTGACAACATTCCTTATGCAGTAAAAGCTTGAAGCTTCTGGAACTTTCATCTTTGATCTGTTGAAGAGGGACTCTCATTAGCTGACTTAAATGGCACTTTTGTGTTGCATGAGGCATTATAACTATACCAAATGGAAGCTTCTATATTTTCTGGGAAAAGCTGAAATACAGCTTATTTGCTTATCATCTAATAATGTGGTCATTGTAGCCACCTGAAGAAGTAATGTAATAGTGAGGCTGCTGGGGAAATGTTCTGTATCTTCTGTTTCTCTTTCATGTTAATATTTACATGTTAACATAGCCATAGGAATTCTGTTTCTTCTCCAGCTAACGAACAAAAACCAGAGTGGTCACCGGGATTGTTTCAATGAGGGGATCACTCCTTGTCACATTCTAGACAACTAAAGTTAAAAGTCAACTGAAAAGTAGCACTGCATGTTGATCTTTTGGGCTTTTTGTGTTCCCTCTCATATAGTGGAAATCAAAGGTTTTTTTTTTTTGAAGAAGAAGACATACATAGTGTGAGTATTTAAATAACTCTGAAGCAATGTGTCACTTGTCTTCATAGTCATATTCCATAAGCCAGGAAAAATTATCAAAAATAGCAACTCTAATCTCACTTCTGTGTTGTGTGTTGATATGTAATCGTGCCCCTGGCAAATTTAAAAAGCTTCAGATAAATTGAAGCCCATTTGTTTTGTCTCGTCTTCTACAGCATCATTTGCTATTTCTTAAATAATCATTATAAAGTATTCTTAAATATCTAAATATCATCTGCAAAATCTAAGAGATGAAATTTAAAATGTTATTATTTGAAGGCTTTTCCATTTAATTAATGTCTCCTTTGTCATATGATACCAGTATTTCTTGATTCTCAGATATAATATTTTTCTGTCTGGATGTTTTTTAATGTATGCATGTGTGTGTGTGTGTGTGTGTGTGTATGTGTAAACTAAGATAGTGTCCTTTTTTCTTGAAAGTCTGTTGTCTTTAATTTCCGGAAAGCCTATGTGTCTTGTAATCAATGTTACCTTGGAACTAAGGAATTTTTTATAAGATTTATTTATTTATTTGAAAAGCAGAATTACAAAGAGACAAGAGGCAGAGAGAAATTTCCCATCTACCACCTTTACAATCTGAGGCTACTTTGATTTGTTGAATAACCATAGATCATCATTTAAAAATACTACCATGTGCCTGGTAAAATGACTCAATGTCTAAATACTCTCACTGCGAGCATCAGCATCTCATATGGGCGCCAGTTCATGTGTCTGCTCCACTTCTTATCCCACTCCCTGCTTGTGGCCTGGGAAAGCAGTGGAGAATGGCCCAAGACTTTGGGACCCTGCACCCCTGTGGGAGACCCTGGCTTCTGACTGAGGATTAGCTTAGCTGTTGTGGTCCCTTGGGAAGTGAACCAGCAGATGGAAGATCTTTCTGTCTTTCCTTCTCTCTGTAAATCTGCCTTTCCAATAAAAAAAAATCTTCAAAAAATAAAAGCATTAGTCTGAAGGAACAGTGTCGCACATAGCAGGCTAGGCCCTTGCATGCTTTGCAGGCATCACAGATGGGAGCCCCTTTAAATTTCAACTGTTCCACTGCCGATCTGGAGCTCCTGCACCCATGTGGGAGACCCAGAAGAAGCTCTTGGTTCCCAGCTTCTGACCAGACCAACTCTGGCCTTTGCAGCAATTTGAACAGCGAACTAGCAGGTGGAAGATCTCTGTCTCCTTTTCTCTCTGTGTGGCTCCACCTTTCAAATAAAAAATCTTTAGAAATATATATTACTCTGAGATCTTTTTCTAAGAAATCATTATTTTTTTTTTGAACCCAGAGAAAATTCATACTGTGTAATGAAGAAAGTGTATGTGTTTGGGGTGTCCTTAGCTCTTCTTTGAAGGCTGGTGAGAACTGTGCAGGTTACGGCCAGCTGTGTGCTCTTGTCCGTGTCGCCGTAGCTAGGACCAGGGAAAGAGCAAAGTCCTTACTCACCTCCACTTTGGTTTAGCGTAAATGAATTGCAGTCTTCAGGTTTTCTGCTGCTTCTGAAGGCGAATTCAAGACCGTATTGACTGTTCTTCCTACATTTTCAAATGGATTGGTATAAAGCTATTCATAATATTCTTTCCTACCTGAAAGAATCTCTTTTGTATATTTAATGCCTTCCTTTTTAATTCTATAAGTTGACTCAATGAGATGCTTTAAGGTGAAGCATAGTTTTATTTTGGTTCAAACATTACTTGAAAATATTGAATTTTTTATACTACACATTTCCCCACATTTTGGGAAAGCCCCTCTTGCTCATTCACATCCATGTTTGCCAAAGGCTTTCATATTCCGTTAGTGCCTTCATAGAGCAGGTCTTTCTCTTGATTGATATTTTTTAAAGATTGATTTATAATAATTGGGAATGCATATTTACAGATAGAAGGAGAGAGAGGGAAAAAAGATCTTCCATATGCTGGTTCATTCACCAAATGGCCACAGTGGTCGGAGCTGAGATCTTTTGAAGCCAGGAGACAAGCGCCTTCTCCAGGTCTGCAAAGGCATGCAGGGTCCGAAAACAGTCACCCTCTGCTGCTTTCCCAAGCCTCAAGCAGGGAGCTGGACAGCAAGTAGGACGCTGGCACTTGCAAGGTGATAATTGAGCCATTGAGCCATTGCACTAGGCCCCTATCTCCATTTCTATCTTTTTTCATCATTAGTTACTCCTATATTTTTGAAAATTCCTATTGAAATATAATTCATGTCAAACACATTCACCCATTTTAATAATCATTCTTTGTTTTAAGCATGCATTCATATGTACAAGATAGTGCATGGATCATGTACTATGTAGTTAGGCCTGGGATTGTTGCATCCTCACTGAACACATGTAGACTTTTTCCCTTGACATTATTCCCTAAACAATGCAGCATAACAATGATTTTTTTAGTATTTACAGTGTAAATAATCAAGAGATGATTAAACATATCCAGAAGAATGTCTGTAGGTTATTATGAGGATGTTATACCATTGAGGGGGGACATTTCTCCCCTCATTTTAAAATCAACAATACTGGGGCCTGGCGCAATGCCCTAGTGGCTAAAGTCCTCGCCTTGAACATGCCAGGATATGGGCGCCAGTTCTAATCCCGGCGGCCCCGCTTCCCATCCAGCTCCCTGCTTCTGGCCTGGGAAAGCAGTTGAGGATGGCCCAAAGCCTTGGGACCCTGCACCCGTGTGGGAGACAGGAAGAGGCTTCCTGGCTCCTGGCTCCTGGCTCCTGGCTCCTGGCTTTGGATCGGCACAGCTCTAGCCATGCGGCCACTTGGCGAGTGAATCAACAGACAGAAGATCTTCCTCTCTGCCTCTCCTTCTCTCTGTATATCTGAATTTTCAATAAAAATAAATAAATCTTTTAAAAAGGTAACAATACTTCTGCAGAAGGACTATGGTGTGTTATTCCGTATCACCTGAGCAAATCCAAGAGATCAACATTTCTACGTCTTGATATTGCCTTGTACCTGGAGGTTTGGAGCACCTTTCTTCTGTTTGTTCATATAACATTTTCATGACTGAAGTTGTTCTGACTCCAATTTGGTACCCATTTTCCAAAACCCCTCTTTGCTCCTGTACCCTTCAATCTCTAGTAGTCATGCCAATTGTATGTGTTCTGATTTTTTTTTAAGATTTCACATATTCAGTTTGCTCATTTCACTCAAGAGGATGTCTCCCAGTTCCATTTGTTCTGCTGTAAATGACAGGATTTATTTATTTATTATAACTAAATAATAACCATTGTGCATATGTGCTACATGTTCTTTATCTGTTCATCTGATGATGGATGTTTTGTTTATTCTGTATCTTTGCTGTTATGAATAGTGCTGCTGTTGACATGGTAGAGCAGCCATGCCCTGTGACACAATGATTTTAATGTCTTTTGGAGATACACCTAGCATAGGGATTTCCAGGTCATGTTGGACTTGTTTCTAGTTTTTAAAGACACCTCCATACTGTTTTCCACAGTGGCTGTATTCATTTACATTACTATGAACAATGTATAGAGTTCTCTTCTTTGCCATATACTTGTCAGTATTTGTTACTTTCTTTTAATTGTAGTCACTCTAACGGGGTGTATCATGTTGTGGTTTGGATCTGTGTTTGATGGCTAATGCTACGGAGTATTTTTTCATGTATTTGCTGGCCATTTGTACTTCTTTTGAGAAACTTTTTTTCAGGTCCTTGACCCACTTCTTAACTGGATTGTGGTTTGTTTTGTTTTTGAGGTTTATTTTTATATTCTTTATATATTCTGGAAAATGAATTCTTTGTCCGATAAGTAGATTGCAGATATTTTCTCACATTGTGTCAGATACCTCTTCCCAGTATTGATTGCTTCCCTGCTGTTTGGAACCTTCCAAGTTTGGTAGAATCCCATTTCTCTCATTCTGCTTTTGTTGCCTGTTCTTTCAGAATCTTGCCTACAACAATGCTTCGAAGTGTTTTCTCTATATTCTAAGTTTCAGATGTTCAGGTCTTACGTTTAGGTCTCTGATCCAACCTCAGTTCATATTTGCATATGGTGAGAGGCAGTGATCTAATTTCATTTTCCACATATGTGTGTATAGTTTTAAGTCAATCATTTGAAATGTTGTTCTTTCTCTGTCATGTATTATTTTCTATGAGAGATTTGAACATTTGTGGATTTGCTATTTGGGGGAAGTCCTGAAACTAATCTATTACAAGTACCAGGAGGAATATATATATAATTTTTTTTCATCACCCAATAAAGAAACCCCATACCCATTAGTAGTCATATACTATTTCCCCCCCAACATTCAAAACGCTCAGCAGTTTCAGTCAATATACACTCGTCTATTGTGGCATGGCATTTTAAATAAATGGAATTAGGCTGTACATGGTTGTGTTTCATTTCTCTTACTTAGCATATTCTTTTCAAGGTTCATCCATATTGTAGCACATGTTGTTATTTCCTTCTTTTTTATTATCCAGTGATATTCTTTTATGATTATGCCATTTTTTGTTCATCAGTTAAAGAACACTTGAGTTGTTTCTACATTCTGGCTATTACAAATAAAGCTGCTATGAATATTCATGTACATATTTCTGTATAAACATGTTTTCATTCCCTTTGGTGTATATGACAGAATGAAATTGCTGAATTATATAATAACTAACTTTTTGGAAAGCTGTCTGTTTTCTAATATAGCTGTACTTTTTAATATTTGTCACAGTATTTTCAGGTACTTGCAAATGCTTGTGTTTTTATTATTTCCTTCTTAGTGAGTATGAAATTGTACCTCACTGTGGTTTTAACTTGTATTTTCCTGTTGACAAATGATGTCAAACTCATCTCATATTTATTGGCCACTTGTGTGTTGTCTTACGAGAAATTTCTATTCAAGCTCCTTGCCTCAAAGATAATCTTTTTAAACTTTTTTTGTATCTCTGTTGCTTAGTTTTAGGTAGTCTTGATATATTCTGCATGTACAATGTGGGCTATCTTTTCAATTTCTCTCCCCACGAAACCTATGAATTTTGCTATAGTTCAATTTATCTAATTTTTCTTGTTTCTTGTGCTTTTGGTATCATTTTCCTAACCCAGAATCCTGAGAATTGACTCTTCTGTTTTGTGCTACGGGTCCTATAGTTTTAGGTCTTACTTTTAGATCTGTAATGAGTTCACTTTTGTATGTGGTATGAGGCAGGGATTTGACTTCATTTTTTTTTAGATGTATTTATTTGGAAGTTAGAGATACAGAGAGAGAGAAAAAAAAAAGAGAGAAGGAGAGAAAGAGAAACAGAGAGAGCAAACTTTCCATCTACTGGTTGATTCCCCAGATGACCATAACAGCCAGACTTGGCCAGGCAGCAACTTTCCTTGCTACGCCGCACTGCTGGCACACTGTCCCTACTTCATTCTTTCTACATGCAGATATTGAATTTTCCAGCAATATTTATTGGATTTTCTGATTTTTAAAAGATATTTCATTTTTTATTTTTATAGCTACATGGGTAGATATTATGATCAATTCATTTTCTATCTCTCTTACTCTCTCATGTCTCCATTGAAAACTACATTTGCTTCTGTGTAACAATTTCACTGCTTTTCCTAGGCTATACGCAGGGAGCTACATTAGAAGTGGAACAGCTGGAACAAAAATGGTTGCCCAATGGGATGCTAGCAATGCTGGTGGTAGGTTTTAACTGGTATGTTGCAACACTAGCCCCCAGGAGTGTTTGGAAATGGTGTACCCTGTACCCCACAGCCCCACTATCCCCTAAATGGCCAATTCTCTACCTCCTCATTTACTTGATCTCATTGCAGAATATTTTCCTATTTGAATGTCTTTGAGGGGCAAGATTCTTGCCTCTTTTGTCCCAACTTGGTAAGGATTGCTGGGAAGGAAGTGTTTACCTCACTGCCACTTGGATCTCTACTCTCCAAATCCTGCATAGCTTGTGTGGGAGCCCTAGAAGTCAGGCAGCCCTGAAGGGGGCCAGCTTTGGACCGGTAGGGTTTGATGTGTGTGGGCCTCATTTAAAAAGGCCCAGAAAAAATGCAAATGAGCATCTCTCCTGCCTTGTGCCAGAGACCCTAACAGTGTCCGAGAGTCTTGGTGTCTGCGACAGAGTGGATTTCACTGTCTCTTTTCCTTTGGCTTCTCTTGCATATAGAGAAACCTGATCTTTGGAGGTCTGATGAAAAATAATTTGTTATTGTTATGGATATTTCCAAACCAAATGAGGGCTATTTTTCTCCCTCTATTGAAGATTGGAAAGCTACATCCTTGAATACTTATTGAATAAAAGTTCCCTTTTTTTTTTCATAAAGAGAATGGCTTTTGTATTTTGTTCCTTTCCCTTGTCTCTGTGTAGCTTCCTTGCAAAAGAGCAATTTAATTTGTCCTGAACAATCATCTTCTGGAGGAAAACTAATAAAGCACAAAATCCGTTTTTCAGCATTAGCTTGTGGCTAGAGGCTTCTGAAAGTTTCCTGTGATATCTGCTTTGCTTTTAGCTGAGAACTAAGAGGGGGAAGCTGTAAATGCTCATGGGTCTTACATATATGTGGTTGATAAAGACATTATTCCTTGGAGTTCATTGCTTCTCTCAATCTAAAAATGTTCAGCTCACACTTTGCATTCTATTCATGAGGCTTTTTCATCTTCCCAGAAGTAGATGTGAGTTGAGAAGCAAGCAGGCAAATATGTTAATGCATCTTGTTCACTTTTTCTCACAAGCATCGTGAGGTCTGGTGTGCTGGTGTCTGCTAATCAAAGCCCATCTGAGCTCCAGGGTGGATGTATTCATTTTGTTGAGAAGCTTTGCCTAGAGGTCATCATTTTCATAATGATAATGATGATTGCTGACCTCGGGTATGATCAGGTGCCAGGTGCTTCGCATGGGTTATTCTCACAAGAGATGGATGGTTTATATACTTTTTTTTTTAACAGCTGGGGACACAGGTAAAAAAGCTATACAGCTGGAATGTGGGGAGCTAGGATTGGAATCAGTGAGTCTGGGGATAGTGTTGATTCTGTTGACCGTGCTGAGTTACCACAAAGAAGCGGAGGGTTAAAAATAAAATCCCGGGCCCAGCACAGTGACCTACTGGATAAAGTCATTGCCTTGCATGCACTGGGATCCCACACTGGTTCGTGTCCTGGCTACTTCACTTCCAGTCCAGCTACCTGCTTATGACCTGGGAAGGCAGTTGGGAAGAAGTTTCTGGCTCCTGGTTTTGGATCAGCTCAACTCCGGCCGTTGCGGCCACTTGGAGAGTGACCAACAGATAGAAGATCTTTCTCTATGCCTCTCCTTCTCTCTGTAAACCTGACTTTCCAATTAAAAATAAATAAATCTTAAAAAAAAAGATAAATGAAATCCCTCCTCGTCTTAGGTGTTTTGGGAGAGACCGTGTGCAATGCATGCACACATGGACGCTCTCCATGTGTGGCAAATGTAATGAGAAAGTATCTTTTCCTCAAATCCCACTGATGCTGCATTCGAAAAAAAGATTTGTGCCACCACATCATTTGGAGGGCTGTGCTGCCATCTTGTCTCACCCTTTTTTCATCCTTATGACTACTTTGCCACCATCCGAAGTGTCATCATCTCTGTATTTGTAATCTTGGTCCTGTGTTGCCTTTCCCCTGCAGGAGTTGCCTGTATACCAGGAAGTAAAATGTGTCTTGCCCTCTCTCCTTGCTTCCCCCACTTTCTTGTCGTAGTCATCTCAGAACACCCCCCAGCCCCTTTATCTCCGTCCTGGCTCAGTTGTGGTGTGTACCTCTTGGAAGATGCTTGCAAGTGACTCTAACACTTAGATTTGAGAAAGGCTGGGGCCCACATCCTCTTTCCTTTGACAGTCAGTGGGCCTTTTCTGTCTTGCTGAAGGCATTAGTTTCAGTAATTGCCAGAGGTTGACCATTTGACCATGGGAAAACAACTTGTCTTTCCCAAGCTGTTAATTCTCTCAGTAGCATTTTCCCACCGATAACAGTGGTGACTTCTCTAGAAGCAGGATGGAATCGGTACCATCAGGCTCCTACAAATCCTTCATGAGTGGTGCTGGGGAACAGAAATAAGCAGTTAAGAGCAGTTTGGTCCTGAACCAGCTTCTACCTGTAATTCTTGAAGTGTCCGTTCCTTGAAAGAGAATTCTTCAAATTCATATCCTAAACCTCTCCATCATCTTTAACTCCCAGGAAAACAGTTATTTCAAACTTAAGAGTTATTACCTATGAAAATCCTTCCAAAGTTGAAGCAGAGGTAGAAGTGAGTCCAGGCAGGCTTGTCCCTGGATCTGGGCAAGTTATGACTGTTATCCCTCCATGGACGGTGTGACCCACCTTCTGTTGTCCTCATCCACCCAGCCTGCCCCCAGCATGTGGCCAGTAGGGTTACCCCAATTCCTGCGTTCCCCAGCCAGGGCCTCACCCAGGATCCTGAGGGGTTGCAAGCTGACACGCCCCGTGGGCTGAGGTTGGCTGGGCCCGCCCCCTCCGCAGGTGCGGCCCTAATCCCCCCTGGCCTAGTTATCCAGCAGCCTCTAGGAACCAGGACCCTGTGATGTAATGCTCTTTTTTCACACTCGCGGCTTAAATACAGATGGAAATTGTTGTCATGTGTTAGAAATGTCGCCAGTAATATAAAAGGCGCAAGCTCCTCGCCTTTCTCGCACCATCAGCTGCTCCTGCGCCTCTGCCCTCGCTAAACCGCTGTGTGGTCAGGTGGCCTCGGTGCCCCCAGCTCGCCTAGGAAGGGGTTCGGATCCCACCTCCCCACCCCCAACCCCCACCCCCGCCTCTCTCCAGCCGCTGCAGAGCCGAGGAACAGCGTGGTGGGAGGCTCTTGCAGGCTCACAAAGGAAAGGATTAATCTTGGCGATTGGGCTGGAGTTTACAGGCAAGTATGACTGGTCCAGGATCGCCCGCTCGCCAGCCCTCGCTGCCCCCTGCCCACCTCTGGATTCGAACGCTCGGCCGCCGGGGGAAGCCCGGGCGCGGGCAGGTGGCTGCGAGGCTCCGGCCACCTGGAGGTTTGCGCTCGGGCTGTGGGAACATCCGTGGAGGGGAAGGTGCCGTGTGGGGCGTGTGGACCAGGAAGGCGGGGCGGGGAGAAAGCGGGCCAGCTTGGGAGGGCCAGATGGCTGAGGCTGCTGTGTTTTAATTCACCGGGCAGACCCGTTTGGCCCGGCCGCTAGGGCGGGGGAGGGGGAGGGAAGGGAAAAAAAAAATCAAGGGTCAGTGGGTAGAGGAGAGGCCAGGCTCCGGAGCAGATGCCTGGCGAACAATGGGGCTTTTGAAGGGGATGGTGGAGGAAGTGTGGCGCGCGCTTTGTACTGCCTCCTCCGCATTGCAGGTTGGAATCGGGCAGCTCAATTTTAATGAAGTGCATTCCAAAGTGTGCTTGTCAGCCTGGGCTTTGGGAGCGAGGGGCTCGGCTGAATGGGGACTGGGGGCGGGCAGGGGAGGGGGGCGGTGGAATGAGTTCCTGATGGATGGTAAAGGAGGAGATGAAAGCCCGCTCAGTGTGCAGGGCAGGGGTACGTCCCCGTGCATATTAATAAGCTCCAGCAGGTGTTGGTCAGTGTATGTTGCAGCATTGTTCCATCGCCTGGGCTTGGGGAAAGGCGGGGTGTTGAGGGGGTGGGGGTGTACCGCCAGAGCTGCTGGTCCCTGGCGGGCACAGTGGGCAGATGCCTTTGCACTTGGGAGGGCTTGGCGAGCTGCCTGGGGAAAATGAGGAAGGGATGAACTGCGAGGCACCCCCTCCCCTTGACTCCGTTTTTCAAAGGAAGAATGTCCCTGTGAGAGCTTTTTAAGTTTGCTTCCTGGAAATTAACGTGTGTTTATGAGAGCACTGTCTAACCTAGGTAAGACATGCATGTCTGTGAACATCAGAAGAACAAGAGTCTCCTGCACTTTGAGGTTCTTGTCCGGGAGTGGGCCAGGCAAGGAAGGCTGGGGCGATTCTTAAGAGGTAGGAGGGTTGATTGGCCTGTTCGGCCCCTCCTCTTTCCTGATGTTAAGACTAAATGACCGGAGTACCTGGAGGGCAGTGGAGTGTAAAGCAAGCTGGCTTGTCCAGTGGTAGTATCCAGACTGCTACTGACCACACAAAAGGAGTGAACTTGTGTCTGAACTAAATTGTTGCAGGGTATGAGTGGCTTTTTTTATAAGGGTTGGTTTTGGGGTGCCCTTTGAGTGGACAGTGCTCAGGACCCCACACGCTGAGAATCCCTTAGGAGACTTTTTAAGAAGCATGTGTTGGCCATGCCAGGCTTTCTGGTTTTTGTTGTGGTTTGTTGTTTGTTGTATTCCTCCTCCTATATTTGATGTTTTCAAGAGGTTCGGACATATTTGTTGAGGATTTGGATTAAACTGGAAGCTTTTGGATGAGAGTGTTTTGAGTTTTGATGGGGAAAAGATTCAAGTATGGTATGTATACGGTGCAACTGAACTATATGTATAGTTGTGGTAGCCCACAGAATAGCATTGTCTTTCAGCTTCTTGGAAAATAAATGCATATCTTAGTTGAGAAAAGCTCGTCTTTTATTGTCTAGAATGCTAATACCTTCTGAAAATTGCTGTTTTATGATCACTCGGGAAGCCTGTATTGATTGAATACCCATTCAGATTCTTTCGTGATCTAACTTGCATCGAAACTCGTCAGCAAGGCACAGCTCATCACTCCCCAGTGAATTTCAGTGCTGTTGAAAGCTTCAGCAGATTCATGGTAGCCACGGAAACCCAGTTCCTCCATTTCTCAACTGAGCAAGCAGAAGCCGGCTGTCCTTACCTCTCACTGTGCCTGTTCTGCTTTTGCTTTAGGAAAGGATTCCTGTGGAGGACACTCCTCCCCAACCTTCTCTCCCTCCCTCAGGTCCCTGTTCAGTTAGGCACTGAAGGTTACTGGTAAGTTGCTTTTTTAGGTTGCATATCTCAAGTTTTATTTCTGTGGCAGTGCTTAAAAGACATGCTCAAAGGTTTGATGTTGGGTTTTGGCGGGTTCATACCAAACAAATGTGAAATCAGTGTGGCTTTTAGATGACTGTGTTATCCACTTCTACATGTGAGGCTGAGCAAAAGCATGGCCAGTTGTGTTTGTTATGGAAAGCAATCCCCTGGGAGCCTAGACACCTCCTCAGCTCCTTATGCTAGAGGACACAGTGTATGATTTGTCCTGTGGTATGTCCCCTGGAGCCTTGACCCCAATGCTGTCAAAGCTAACAGCTTTGTATTGTGGTTCATTGATAGAAAAATCCTTCTTGACCCATTCTGGTCCATCCCTCCTCCCCAACAGCTAGGACTCTGTGTGTGTGATACACAATTGTAGATCTTGTTACGTGTAACAGTTGCTGTACCCAGGAATAAAGCAGCAGAGAAGTAAAGATTGCAACTGAAACTAGCAAGACAGGACAAGAAGAGGTCACTGGTGGCTTCCATTAATGCTTGAGTGTGAATGGACAGTAGAGGACAGGAAAAATGGGAGAGAGTATGAGTGTGACATTTCCACGGTTATAGAGGAACACCGTGATTAACTGACACCAGTCAAAAATGGAATTGTAATTTCTCATGTTCCCCTGCTATAACATTTAAAGCAGCTGATGGAATATCAGCTGAGATTGCCTATTTAATGGTTGCATTAAGTATGTTGAATCCTGTTTTTACTTGATGTTGATTTTAAGTTGGGAAACAGATAGAATGCAAGGTAGAAAGATTTCTTAAGTTAACAGTGAATATAGAGATGATAGTGTAAGAATAAGCTAAATGAAAAGACTCAACTCAATCAAAACACTCTATTTTCCTTTGCAACCATGTGTTCATAGCAAACTTCAACTTTTTCTCAACATATTTACTCCTTTAAAAATGCTACTTATGTTGCTAATCAGACCCCAAATATTTGAGTAGAAGCACATCTTTTGCAGTCACACTGACACCCTCTGGCACCAGGAAGGTTGTCAGAGTGTCAGAGCTTTTATTTAAATTCTTCTTTGCCTTTTTTCCGGGGGAGTCTGGTGAGGAGAGACAGCAGCAGTGCTGGTCTTAACTCAATAACTCTGTTACTTTCTCTGACAGCAAATCTGCTAGGGATGACTTCAAGACTTTTGAAGTGTTGAAAACACTAAATGCAAATCTTCCCATCGCTGACCTTCCAGGTTTTTCTTATTGACAAGCTTCTGCCATCGGTGGCCTCTGGGACACCTGCATGATACTTTGGGCTAACCAGGGAAACCGCCTAAATAGTGCCAGTTTTCATTGTTAGATCTATTTTCAAGGGGCTCCATATTAAGAAAAATGGCCCTGTGAAGTCCTTCCCTTCCCTGGAACTTGGTGAGTTGATGATTGAATGGCCACTAGATAACTGGGCTTTTATTCTCCTAATGCAATCCTTGAGCTCTTCTTGCTAATATTTGTTTCTTCTTCCAAGAAGTTTGATATCACTTTACTTTTTAAGCTGACAGCTCCAACCATAAAAACACAATGGGGAAAGGTTCCTAACTTTCATCCAAATGTTTGTCAAGGGCTTAAGAGTAAATGAGAATAAGTAGGGCAGGAATGCTAAGGAGTGCCTTGGGCTTTAAAAATGACTCATAAGCCAAGCATCCCTCAATGAAAAGATTTTGGAAGTTTTTAATGTTTATGGTTGTTTGACTTGAAAGGGCCGAACAAAGTATAGTGCATTTAATTTCAGTCTATGAGGTGTAACACTTTGTGGAGGTTTTTGGTATTTGTTTTTCTACATCCCAGTACTATGCACAATGTCTAACACACAACATGTGTTCAGTAAATACTTGAATGAGTGGACTCATCTAGAATGTCAACCACTCATGATGAGGTCTGAACTGCTTCAACAGTGCACTGCTGTTACCAAAGCAATGAGTATAGGTCTATGGAAAATCTTTTTAAAAAGAGAGTATCTGTTCTTTCCAGTTTAGTATTACATATCCTCCCCAGACCCCAACAGACTTTCATTCACTTGGGAATAGTGTTAGTGGGAATATACAGCTCTTTTAACAATTGTAGGAATTTGTCTGTAAAGTAGTTCCATAATTTTCTAATTAATTGTGGAGCAATGCCAAGTAAAGCTGCTTAAAAAAAATATAGAAACTTGAAGGGGAAACAAAATGCCTGTAAATGTTTGAGCCCCTCCCCATTTCCCCTCCCACTCCTTTTTAAAATGAGATTTTACACTCCAGTTTATGGAGGCCTTTTCCGTGTCTCCTACTGGCTTTCAGGTCCTTTACTTTATTACCTCTTTTCTTACCTAAAGGTGATCTCATAGTGGAAATGAGTCATTTTACAAATATTTTCATGCCTACTGTGTGCCAAGCACTTTTTCCAACATTGGTGAGAACAGTACAATGAACAAAACTAACAAAACCCATATGCTCTCCGGGAGCTTGTATTAGAACCCGTGCTAATTTAGTCCTAATAAGCTCTGGGAATAGGGAGTAAGGTAGAAATTATTAGTTAAAATGAAGTCTTTTAGTTGAGAAAAGTTTGTTCCAAAAAATTAATGTGGTTCTCAAAACAGAAGTCAGCATGACTGATTTACCAGAAAAAGTCAAGTACAATGGAATAATGCAGTATAGAGCTATATAATTCACTCTCATTCTCACCTCGTAAGTAACTATTTACTTAAGAGAGAGAGGAAGAGGTGTGAAGAGTTTTTCCTTCTTTTTGTTTTTTTAAGATTTATATGTTTTTATTGGAATAGCAGGTGTACAGAGAAAAGGAGGGACAGGAAGAAAGATATTCCATCTGCTGGTTTAGTCTCCAGATGGCTGTGATTTGGCCAGAGGTGAGCCGATCTGAACTCAGAGGCCAGGAGCTTTCTCTGAGTCTCCCATGTAGGTGCAGGGTCTGAAGGCTTTGGGCAATCCTCTTCTGCTTTCTCAGACTACAGACAGGGAGCTGGATGGGAAGTGGAGCAGGCAGGAAATTAACTGGTGCCAATGTGATATGCCATCACTTAGAGGTAGAAGATCAGCCAATTGAGCCAACATGCCACCCCAGGAGTTTTTCTTCTTAAACTTTCACTTTAATATATCCATCAAGGGCCCAGTGCTGTGGCCTAGTGGCTAAAGTCCTCGCCTTGAACGCCCCGGGATCCCATATGAAGACCGGTTCTAATCCTGGCGGCCCCGCTTCCCATCCAGCTCCCTGCTTGTGGCCTGGGAAAGCAGTCGAGCACAGCCTAAAGCCTTGGGACCCTGCACCCGTGTGGGAGACCTGGAGGAAGTTTCTGGCTCCTGGCTTCGGATAGGCACAGCACCCGTCGTTGTGGTCACTTGGGGAGTGAATCATCGGACGGAAGATCTTCCTCTCTGTCTCTCCTTCTCTGTGTGTATCTGACTTTGCAATAAATTAAAAAATATATATATATATATATATGTATGTATCTCCATCAAGAGTTCGTTCTTTCAACAAAAACAGTGCCATATTATATGTCCTGTTTAATCTGTAGCTTTATTTAACCATCTGAAATTGGCATCTTAGTATGATAACACAAACACTTCTACTTAATTCCTTTTTTTAAAGTGGAGCAATTGTTCAATTGTTACGGGGTAGCAAGTAAAGCTGCTGCCTGTGACATCAGCATCCCCTGTGGGTACAGATCCATCTTCCAGCTCCCCTGCTCCCTCCATCTCTCCCTCTTTCTCCATCACACTTTCAAATAAACAAATGAATAGTTTTAAAATGAAAAGTAAGATAGATTGACTGGAAAGAGTGAGAGAGAGATTTTCCACCCTCTGGTTTGCCGTTCAATGTTTACAGCAGTCAGATTGGGTCAGGGAGAGACCAGGGGCCAGCAGCTCCATTCTGGTTTTCCATGTAGGTAGTAGAAACCACAGTACTTGGGCTACCATCCACTGCCTTCCAAGGCGCATTAGCGAAGAGCTAGGTTAGAGTAGAACCATTTGGCCTTAAACCTGCACTCTTTAGTAAGGGATGAGATGACATAACACAGTGTGCTCTACTCCAGCCCCTCCCATTTAGTACCTAACAGCTCTTATGGTGTCCCACTTAGGGAGAGGGAGTTGTAATTGATCTGTTTATCTGATGATGTGATTATGAATGGTTCCATTTTCTTGTAGTGCTAACTACGCTGCAGGAACTATCTTTTTCTCATTCTTTAAGCTGGGTTTTATTGCCATTGTATCTGGGCACCCTTCCATACAGAACATATTTGATTTTGTCATTCTCCCTAATAATGAGTACAACTCCCATTTATTAAGTCACCACATGCTAAGATTGGCTGATAGAATCCTAAGATATATTTATTCATTCAGCAAATATTTATTTAGCAATCTTGATGTGCTAAAAACTGCTCCAAGTGCTCTTTGTTATCATCCAAGACATATGAAGACTCTCTCATGAAGTTTATGTTCCCGCCACAGGAGACAGACAATAAACACAAATAAAGTAAATAAATAAATGAGATCAAGGGGAAAAGCAGACTTCAGGGTCAAGAGTGCGGAGATCGCATGTTTAAAGTTACATATTGAAGTTTTGTCTATGTTTACTTATTTGGAAAGCTGAGACGCCAAGGAAAAGTTCCATTTGGTACTACTGCTTCACTACCCCAATTCCTGCCACAGCTGGAGCTGGACGCAGCTGAAGCCAGAAGCCTGGAGGAGTTCCATCAGGGCTTTCCGTTTGGGTAGCAGTGACCCAACTACGTGAGCCATTTTCTGCTGTCTGCCACAGTGCACAATAACGAAACTGGAATCAGAAGTGGAGCCACCATTCAAACCCAGGCATTCTAATATGAAATATCATCCCTTGCAGTGTCTTAATACTGCACCAGATACCCCACATTGGGGTTTTACATAGGACTCTCATGGAGTCAGAGCAGACTTCTCTTGAAAGTGGTATGTAGTAAGAACTTGAATGATTAAAAGAGAGAGCCTAGTACATACCTGGGCCCTCTAGCAAAAGCAAGACTTGGATTTTCTGGTGATAGCAAGGCGGTTATTGTAACTGAAAGAGAAATAGCAAAGATTGAACCGTACAACGAGAGTCAGAGTACAAAGGAGAGCAGACTGATCATGCTACACATTATAGTTTAATTTTACTTATTTTTGTTGGAAAGAGTGACAGAGATACCTTCTGCCTCCTGGTTTGCTCTCCAAGTGCCCCTAATATCCAAACCATGAGTTAGGCTACACTGGAGCTTCTAGCTTCAAGGTCTCCCAGTTGGATGGCAGGGACCAAAGTTCTTGGGGCATCACCTGCTGTTTTATAGAGGGTGGCAACCAGCAGGAAACAAGAGTAGGAGGCGGAGATGGGAGGCGAACCCAGACATTCTGACATAAGAGTGTCTCAAGCGGCTTCCTAATGGCTATGCTACACTGCCTGCCTGTTCAGATTGAAAGGAGAAGCAGTTACAGGCTCTTGATGAGAGTAATGATATGCTCTCAATTAGCATATGCAGAGCCTCATGGTGGGTAGCCTGTTGAGGTTGTCTGGAGGAGTGGAAGCAAAGAGCACAGTGAGGAAACCCTCATCTCCATTCCTGCTGTGAGATGTTGCTGGCCAGTCCAGAGCAACTGTAGTAGCAGTACCCAGAGTCGTTGGGTAGATTTTGAAAGTAGACTCGGAAGATTATCTGAAAGGATGGCATTGCCATTTGCCTCAGTAGGAGAGGCTGAGTGTGAGTCATCTTTTAATTTATGCTCTGGAGTTTCATTGTGGACTTTGTGAGTTGGACAAGGAAGAAATCTGTCAGGAAGTCTGTTTATTGAGTATGGTTGTCAGGGATGACTTGGCTGTATATCCAATTTTATCCTCCAGTCTATGGTTGTTAAAGATAATATTAAGGGGCTGGCAGATAGCTCAGTGGTTAACATGTTCGTGCCCCACATGGAAATACCCAGGTTTCTTTTCCTGATTTTTGCTATCATGCACACTGGGAGGCAGCAATGGTAGAACAAGTAATTGGGCTCCTGGCAGTGGTATGGGAGACCTGGATTGAGTTCCCAATGTTCTGGTTTTGGCTTGGCCCAGTCCTGACTGTTACAAGTATTCACAAAGTGAGTCAGCTGAGGGGATCACTATCTCTGTCTCTGTATCTGTCTTTCTCTGTGCTTCTGAAATAAAAATTGATACTGTGTGAAACCATGAAATTAACAAAGATGCCATGCTGAAAAGAACAAGTGTATGTGATTATTAGCTTTGGGCCCACCTAGGAATCTTTTTTGTGGAGTAAACTGGAAGTTTACTTTCTAAGAGCAGAATACTTCTAAATTATTCTAGAATTTAAACAGTACAGATTACCTTCCTTTCCACATGTGCAAGGACTTTTGTTTCCCTTCAGCTTTGCCAAAACTGAATGTCATCAGTCTTTAAAAGTTTATTTGGTTTGAAATGGGAAAAGCCACACACCTGTGTTTTTTACTGTGAGCTCCTATATTCTCTGGACATAGGAGTTTTGTCCACATTCTGGAAAATGGAACAGTTTGTCCTACTCTCAAGATTTGTCTACCATGGCACAATGGTGACATAGGTCACCTTAATTGGACAGAGTAACTGCCTGAGGAGGTAGCTCTCTGCAAGAGAATGTAGCGTATTCAGCATTGTTCACTGGTTAATTCAAGTTGGTAATGAGGGAGATAGCTAACTAGTGATTTTTTTTAAAGTGCATATCTTTTAAAGTGAGAAGGTTTGAATTATTTCAGCCTGAAAAAGAACAGTTCATTCTGACACTTGGTGAAGTTTTCATAGCAAGTGTTGAATTAAAATAGTTGGCACAACCAAGATCATTAAAGTGAATTCATATTTTCTTAACATTATACAAGGTTGCATGGGCACCACATGGAAACTTTAAAGTTTTTTAAATTAATTGATCAAAGAAATAGTTGTATGATCCAGCTGTGAGCTATATATGCTAGGTCCTGAAGATGGAAGGGTGTTTTTTCCTCTATAGAGTTGGTGGAGGTGTAGAGGGTCACATAAATTGCTGATATGGCCCAATGTCTTATACCCTGTAAAAGAACATATAAAGGTGTTTAGTCAACAGAGAAATTAGTCTAACTTTGTCAAGAATTCAAGCCCAGGAAAGTAATAGAAGAGGAGTCAGACTAAAAAGAGATTGCCCAAGGGACAGTTGGCACATTCCATGCATGTACAAATCCAAGAATAGAAGTTGATGCTGCTGGCAGGGATGGAGTTGCTGGTGTTGAATGTCCAGTTGTCAGAAATGGAAGGGAGAAAGAGAGGGAGGGAGGGAGACGTAAAGTGATGCTTGAGTGTCCTGCGAAGAAACTTTGATATTATATTGAGGACAGTGGGGCTTTGGGAGTTGCTTAGGCAGGTTAGTAATATGGTCCCATGTATTTTTGAAAATCCCTCTGGCAGCCATCTACTGTAGAAGTGATCAAACTCTGGCCCTGAGGCCACCTTTGACTCATTGCCTTTGTAAATAAAGTATTATAGTCATATTTTTTTACAGATTTATTTATTATTATTGGAAAGCCGGATATACAGAGAGGAGGAGAGACAGAGAGGAAGATCTTCTGTCCGATGAATCACTCCCCAAGTGAGCCGCTCCGGCCGGTGCGCGCCGATCCAAAGCCGGGAACCTGGAACCTCTTCCGGGTCTCCCACCATTGGGCCGTCCTCAACTGCTTTCCCAGGCCGCAAGCAGGGAGCTGGATGAGAAGTAGAGCTGCTGGGATTAGAACCGGCGCCCATATGGGATCCCGGGACATTCAAGGTGAGGACTTTAGCCGCTAGGCCAAGCCGCCGGGCCCTAAATTGCTGTTTTAATGTGCCTTTTACATTCTGGGGGTAATTTATCACCCTTACTCCAGTTAGTGTTGGTGATGAAAGATGTGTCTTTTTCTTCTGTTATTAATACAACCCTACCAGATTTGCCTTTTGCTGCAAAAGCTGTGCCTTAATGGGGTCAGATTAAGGGAGGAGCACTGTGCTGTGAGTGCATGCTCTTATCTCATGAAACATGCTGCTGTCTGTATTCTTGAAAACTGACATGGAAAATGAGGGAACACAGAGTTTCCGGCAGCTTCCCACTTTTATCGTTCCAGGAGTTGAAAGCATCAATTTTCATTTCATGCTTTGAATTGCTTGTAATATGGGTGTTCAGCGTGTCCTTGGTAGGCAGATGAGCCAGAGGTTTGGGGCTGTATAGAAGGACACCTCTAAGAGGCTGAGAAAATAGGCTCTGGAGCCCAGGAGGAGAGAGGTAAATATGTGCTGTAGGGTCAAGATCTAGATATCTTGCTCCCCCAACACTAGAAGCAAAATGAGCTTCTCCTGGGCTTGCCAGAGAGTTGATAAAAATGAATTGCAATTAGAATGTTCTGCTTAGTGTCTTAGCATTGTCATAATAAAGTCCTTCAAAAAAGTTCATGGAAAAATGGAATTAAAAAGGAGTTTATTTTGTTTCAAAAAGTTTTTCAAACTTATACATAGTTTTTTTTTTGGCTGTACATTTTTTGTGATAAAAAGAAATAAGGGGGAGAGCTTAGTGAATGTTCCAGTGACAGTAAAAAGGCAGTAGTAATATCTTTTTTTTTTAAAAAAAAAAAAGGTTTATTTTATTTTTTCAAAGGCAGTAATGTGAAAAAGGAAGAGAGATAGTGATCTTCCATCCAATGGTTTACTCCCCAAGTGGCCATGATGGTTGGGTGTTGACCAGGTCAAAGCCAGGAGCCAGAGAGCCAGGAACTAGGAACTGCATCTGGTTCTCCCAAACAGATGGCAAGGCCCAAGAACCCACTGCTTTCCCAGGATCCTTAGCAGGCAACTGGATTGCAAATAGAGCAGCCAGGACAAGAACCAGTGTTCATGTGGGACCAAGGTTATAGGCAGAAGCTTAGCTTGTTGAGCCACAATGCTAATCCCTGCTAGCATCTCCTAGGACCCTGTAATATCTTCTTGGTGAATGTCAGTGTCGGTGGATATCAAAAGGAGTGTTTGCTAGTGTGGCACTTACCCAAAAGTAGATTAGAGTGCAACTCACAGGGCAACCAGCCAGGATATTCTTACAGTCCTCTTCCTTGACAGGAAAGCATCAAGCTTTTGGGAACTTGCAGCTTCTCCATAAAGATGTGTGCTCTCTATAGCAGCTTTCTGACTTACTGTAGGCAGAGGAGAACACTGAAGCCCCTGGTACAGAAGCTGAGCTGCCTGTATTTGTACTTTCCAAAGTACCGATTGAACTGCTTTACTCACCAACTAGTGAGAAAGTGTTAAAAAAAAAAAAAAAGAAAAGCTACTCACTGATTTGCAAATAGCCACATCCCAACATCTTATCAATAAAAATATTTTTTGTAGTTAAGAATGCCTTTGGTTTAAGTAAATTTTGTGAATTTGTGTGTCTTTGACAAGTGTTGACATCACAATTGTTTGAAGTTAATTTTATTCCTTTTAAAACTTATATATACTGAAAATTATTCCTTTTGGCATACAGTCACGTTCCTACTGCTTACTTTATTCAAAAAACAGACTCTGTGATACAGCTAGCCAGGCCATGCCTTGCAATTCCAACATTTCTGTCAGAGTACTGGTTTGAGTCCAGTGTTTTTTGCAGAATCTTGTTCCTGGCTTAATCCACCTGGGAAGTCAGCAAAAGATGTCTCAAGTACTTGAGCCCTTGCTACCCATGTTGTATTACTGAAGGGAGTTCCTGGCTCAGCCTAGCCCAGCCTCAGCTATTGTGGTCATTTGGGGAGTGAACCAACAGATGAAGATCTCTATCTGTCCCTCTCTCTGTAACCCTACCTTTCAAATAAATAAATAAATCCTTGAAAAGAAAAGAAAAAAAAAACAAGAAGAAAAGAAGAAAAAAATAAAACAACAACAACAAAAAAAACAAACAAAACACATAACAGTGCTATTTGCCCTAAAAATTCCTTCCTATTGCTGTATAGCCACTATTAGGCAACTCCATGTTTTCCTGTTTCTTGGAATTTTGTTTTTTTCTGTTATGTCATATCAGTGGAATTGTTTACTATGAAGCTTTCTTCTTAAGCTTCTTCCACTCACAGCGATGTGTCATCTATATGGTTGCTGTCTCATTTCATGGTTGTACTACATTGTGTTTATCCACTCACCAATTGAAGGACAATTGAGTTGTTTCTGGCTCTCAGAATTATGAGTATCACCTGCAGTGGAACCTCCAAAGAGCAAGAGAATAGGGCCAGAGCAGGGGTTAGTCACCAGTGGGGGCCTTCTCTAGAACTTGATACATAGTGGTCATTCATGAAGTTATTACCAGCCAAGTGACTCAAATGAATTTATTTATACAGCTTGTCTGTATTTCTCATAATGGAAGGCAGGTCCTTGCTGAGTTCGGCTTATTGTTATAGCACCAGTGTACATAGTAGACACAAAGCTTATGTCAGCTCGTCACATGATTAAATAAATGATGTAAGGAACGAGTACTGTTTGTGCTTGAGCCAAGAAAAACAGTGCTTGTGTTAGGCACTGTCCTGATTCCAGGGGTGTTTGTGGAGTCTGTTTTACATTCATTATCCATTTATTCTAGCTGTAGTCTTTGAAAGAAAACCATTTCCTGAGCAGTTCAAATTTGTGTTCAGGGAGGCTGAGGACTTAAATATTTGGGAACATAGTATGCTTGCTCGCTTCTAGTTTTTGCTATTCTGTGCCTTTTCCGAGGCCAAGAAGACTGTGACCTGAGACCCAGTACTCGGTCTTCCCCTCAGCTTGAACATATTCTCCAGAAGTAACTGCAGACTAACGCAGTAGCTTCCCTGCTGTGTGCCAGAACTGGCTTTTCCCTCTGGTCTACTGTTCCTGCTTGTTTCTTGGCTGGTTGGGAGACCTATCAGTATTTGATAGGCTGATTGTTCTAGAATCTGAATCCCTGCAAGCTGATCCCATTTGTGAGAAATCGCTGACTATGTCAGAATCTCACCAATTTCAGTGAACTCCTGAAAACCATTGATTCAGCTACTCTCAGCTGAGTCAGCTGTTAGGGAGAATTAGGTTAGAGAGATCATTCTAGAGGGTAATACCTGAAATCTACCAAAGGGTAGCTTCCAGCTATCTTACTTTCTTTGACAAAGAAAAGGAATTTTTGAAGGTTTGGGTGCCCGAAGCAGGAATTAAGAATGTCGTTTTTCTGTGATGTGTTAATTATTATTTTATGTTCCTTGTTGCTATAAACTTCACCCACTCCTGCTGTGAAACGTTCTCTAAACTGAGCTGCCTTTCGTGTTGAGAACTTGACTTTGCATATAGTTTTCAAAGCAACTCTGAACACCTAACCCTGAATGTGCTTTTAACTTCTGTTCCTTAAAAACTTCTCTTTGCACCTTCATTGGGCTCTCTGTCCATCAGTTGCATCTTGGTGATACTTCAACGGAACCCTTTTTTTTTTCTTTTTAAGATTAGTTCTAAGACCTATAGATAGTATGAATTTTTTGTCAATGAAATTAACCTCAGGAAGAAAGTGCTTAATACCAATGCTGCAACAACTATCCAGGTCTGTGGCTGTTGGCCACATGGAATCAGTAGAACATTTCAGAGGTGGTAAGTGTGAAGTGAGATTTGCTGCAGTGTAAAATAGACCCTAGATTTCGAAGACTTAGTATGGAAAAAGAGATTTTAAACCTCATTAATCGTTTTTGTATGTATACTGTGTTAAAATTATGGTAGTTTGGATTTGTTGGGATTGAGGAAATGAATTTTATTTTCTTTGCTGTATTCTTTTTATGTTATCTATGTAGTTTTAAGATTACATGTCTGGTTCCTATTACATCTTTATTGGACACTGCGGAAAGACCGATGTGAAAGTTATATTTGAAATTCAAAAACTAACAGCAGTCGTAATTGTACCTCATGTTTACCGTTCATTTGCCGACAAGGCATAGTCATCTCTGGAGAACTCCTGTCTAGGAACACAAAGCCTTTAAGCATTCTGGTAGATTGGAGGGGCTTAGGGGTGGATAATGGCCAAGGTGCCTTCTGTAGACGTTTAGGCATGTGGTGGCTTTAGCATGAAGTTCAAGATTGGGAAATGAAGTAACAAGATCAGAATGTGAAGGGAAGTCCCAACAATTTCTCTGGAGAAGCTGACTGTACACAGTAATTTTTTTTTTTTTGACCTCGATTTCGTGCTCTGAATCCTCAGCCATGTCAACATCAGGGCGCCTGTTTGATGTGATGCGGCTCAGACAAATTCCACAGGGCTGTCACCTGAAATCTGGTGCTTGTGTGCACACTGAAGATCATTCCCTTTGTGAATATGGCAGATCATATTGAGAGGGGCCTGTGTGTATTTCTGTTTCCTGTGATTTTTTTGGACTGTTCTTTAGTTATATAGGTAGAGCTTAACTGGAGATAAGACACTTTCCTATGTGCCAGGTAGTGTCAGAAACTTTGTTCCTTCTACATAAGAAGCTTTCTTATTTACTAAATAGTAAAGATTTACTGTGCGCCATGCAATACACAACAGAGGCAGTTGAAATCCCTGCCCTTAAGGAGGTTATTTTTTACTGGAGCCTGTCTTACAGTTTACAGCACTCTGAATTTGTAAGTTAGAAAGGCGTTAGGTATTTACTAGAATGCCTGTTGTTATCAGAAATTTGTGATCTACCCTAGGAACTAAGCACAAGGCTTCACCCCTTGTAGATGCCAATCATGTTTGCTTGCTTATTCAATGACTATTTATTGAGCATTGAATGTGTTCTAGGCTTTTTTCTAAGTGTTGCAGATCTATTAATGAGTGGCAGAAAGGAGAAACTTTAAATCCCAGTCGAGAAGGTGATGACTATGCAATAAAGAAAACCAGCATGACAAGACCAAAGTGAGCACCGAGGAGAAGAAGAATTGAAAATAGAGTCACTATAAGTTGTAGGGAATTGGGTCCTATTGGAACTTTGCCTTTTGCAGTACAGATTTTTGAGCAAAGAACCTCTTTAATCTGAGGGAAGCAGAGACAGAGAGAGGAGAGGACAGAAATCTTTCATCTACTGTTCATTGCTCAAATAGCTGTGGCCCCTGCAGCTTGTGAAGGCTAAAGCCAGGAGTTCAGAAATCACTCCTGGTCTCCAGCAAGGGTAGTATAGACTTATGTCTTTTTATTATTATTATTATTAATTACATTTCATTATGTGACACAGTTTTATAGGTACTGGGATTCCCCCCACCTCTCCCCATGACCTATGTCTTTTAACCATAGCCTGCTGCTTCCCAGGGTGCATATTAGCAGGAAGCTAGAATCATAAATAAAGCCAAGACTGGAATGTAGGCACTCCAATGTGGGATGTAGCATCCCAACTGCTGTGTTAGCCAGTGTGTCGAATGCCTGCCCCCAAATTTCTTCTTATTGCACAGTTCAATGAACTTTGAGAAATGTACACAGTCTTCTGTTATCACAGTCAAGATACAGCCATGTCAAAACTTTATTGTGCTACTTTTTTTGAGACAGCATTTCAAAGGAGAGTTCTGGATGCTGTGTGGATATCAGACTATGGATATGCAAGCTTGACTGAGGAAGATCAATCCAGACTGTCAGACAGTGTGACTGAGAGCAGTGATGGAAGGGCACCTACAGTGTGTGCGAAGTGGGCAGGTTCTGGATCAGTTCTGAAAGAACAGGTTTGATAGAAGGTGTAGAAACAAGGGATAGCATCTTGCCTTTTCTCCTGGACTCTAATGGAAGCTGGGTTATTGTTTACAAGGGGAGAGAGCCAGTCTCTAAGGGAAGGATATTGTTCAACTCTGGCCATTATGAGTTATCCAAGCAGAGATGTCAATGGGAAATCTGCTGAATTGTTATTTCCAAGTCCAGTGTACATCATGAGAGACTCAAACAATGTTGGTGATTTTTAAAGGAACAGCTTGTCAGTCTTTAAGGTTCAGAGGTCCTTAAGGAATCTGGTACTCAAGATTGTTGTCTGCTGTGTCTTTTATGTTGCTCTTCAATTCACTCCTTTGTCTTTTTTATTTTTTGTTAGAAAACCTATTTCTTTTCAAAGATCATCACGAAGTTCAGTACTCCTTGTTGTGCTGCTTGCTTGACTTGTTAATTGAACAGAGAAACAAAAGTTTGTTTTGGGTATAGGAAAGAACTGGTTCAGAAAGACACTTTTTATTCTGCTCGAATTATTTCACTCCAGGGAGAACTTTCAGTTTTTGGCTTTGTGTTACTGTGTATTGATTTATGCACTTCTAATGATTTAGGCTGTCAGTGCCCTGGAATTGAAGAAAAGAGTACTGAAGAAAAGGTTCAAATTAAAGGGAAGAGGGAGGAAATCCAGACCTTGCAGTTCAGTTAAGGCAATAGTGAAGACACCCATGTATCTGGGTTCACTACTGGCTCTAGCTCTTGGCTCCCACTTTCCTACTAGTTCATATTACAAGAGGTAACTAGTAGCTGGCTTCCTGACACCCACATAGGCAGCCTGCATGGAATTTCCAGCAACTGGCTTTAGCCTTGGGTTTACCCAGCATTTAAGAAATTAACCAGTGATTGGGTGCTGTCTCAATCCATGCGGCTGTCTCTGCCTCTGAACTAACTTTTTCAACAAATTAAAAGCTGGAATAAAAAGTAGAATGTGAAATTCTGTATTGTCTAGTATCATAGTAGATTAAAAACACGTATGTGCATGTGCAGGATCCAATCTACGAAGAATGGGTTAAAACAATGCAACTTGCTATGTTGGTGTTACAGGGTGATTTGTTTCATTTCAACATTTCTTCTTCTTTTTTTATTTGGTGATTTACTTGTTGAATGTTTATTAAACATGAGACTCGGGCCTGGACTGAGGACAGTCCAGTGGAGGAGACCTTGTCCTTGGGCAGCTGAGAGTCCTCTGTGATCCCCTGAGATCTTCACAGTGGTTATCATCAGAAAAAAAAAGGCACAATAATTAATGAAGAAAAGATGCAGTGAGCTTGTCTAGCTCCATTTGTATTTGCAAAAATTATTCAGTTTTTTGTTTTCAAATTTATTTGAAAACCACAAAGAGCTCCTATCTATTACTTCTCTCTTCAGATGTCCACAATGGGCTGGGATTGGCCAAGTCAAAGCCCAGAGCTAGAACTCAATTCAGGTGTCCCACATGGGTGGCAGGAATCCGATTTCTTAAAGCTGTCACTTCTGCCTCCCAGGATCTGCAGGAAACTAGATTCAGGAGCCTGAGCTGGAGCCTGGTATTGAGCCCAAATACTCCATCGTAGGCCATGAGCATCTTAACCAGCCTCTTAGTCACAAGGCTCAATTGCTGCCTCTCCAGTGCCGAATGAATTCTTTTGACTCCATCTCCCTCTGTGTTTTTCCCTGTTTTGTTCTGAGGCCGCATGTGTTGGCCTTACAGCTATGTGATTCCTGGCTGCATATCGGAAGCCACTAGTGTAAAGTGTTACATCTTCAGGAATTATGTAATGACTACATGAATCTCAGTCTTGGCTTCTAATGTACTACTGCAGAACAACAGAAGACACCAAAGTTCCTGGGTAGACACTTACATGGAGCATTTCACATGCTATTACCCAGACTTAAGTAAGACCAGGGGCATTGCTTGGCTGAGCCTCTATTCTTTATCTGGAGTACACCTGGGATGAACTGATGGAATCTGATACTTTCTGAGGTCAAGGTTCACACAGGTATGCGGTTAGATGAGCATAATCATCCAACTTCCTTTCTGCCATAGGAGACACAGTACCAAGTTCATATTTTGTATGAATGATCTAACCCATGGAAATGGATTTGAGAGAGCTTGCAGGAAGTGTCTGTTCTCAGTGAGACTTGGAACTGGACTGTTTCACGTCTCCCCCATGACTCTCTATGCATGGAGATTTAAATATGGTTAATGGAATTGGCATCCAGATCCTGTATTAGTTGGCAACTGGCTCTGTGCCACAAAAAGAACAAAGACAAATAGGAGAGGATATATTATCTCTCAGGGTTTAGAATCTGCAAAAATCGATTTGGTACATATTCTCTACACTAGATCTCAGAGATGGTTGATTTTTTCCCTTCTTTCCTCTTTTATTTTTTTTTTTTCTCTTTCTTCTTGTGTGAAAATGTTGATATGGTGACTTCCTTCTAATTTTATCAAACACAGTATGTCCAGAAACAAAACAGAACCATGTTTCTGTGTGTGATTGCTGGCACCAGTGGTGTGATTGCATCTCAGGGTAAAACTGTGAAATTGTGGGAAGCAACATGGATTGAATACTTAGGGAAAAGGAAGATGTACATAGCCCAGCTGCCAGAGAAGCCTCGCCTTAGCGGCCCGAGGAAAGCATTAGCAATTTATAGGAGCTGGGGCTTCTTGACCACATGATCAGGACTCTTCCCAGACAGGCAGGGGAAGGACAGGCAGTTTATTACCTTTTTAGAAGAGATATATTATCTATTTATCCTGAGTTCAAAGTTGAGTGTGCATATATGAGAGACAAAGAGATGCACATGGAAAGAACAGAAGAATTAACATACACAAATAAAACCACCTGAGACAGTGCCTGGAAAATGGTCAGAAGGGAGGCATGGTTCTTTGTTTTCAATGTCCAAACTTCTGGTAGCATCAACCCCACACTGAGCTGAGGGTAACTTTGGTGTGTAAAGACGTATATGTTATATACAACGCAGTTGCTTAAATGTCAGCCAACTTCTTGGTACGGGTGAGCTGTTACAACATTGTAGACAAAGTGATCGTGTCAAATTTATTGAAAGCATACTATTACATTTCATGTACAGTGAGCATAATTATCCAATTTTTATTAATACACCATATTTTACACATTCCATAGATGAAGTTCCAATAACAACTGCTGTAGAGATTGGGCTGATGAAAGGGAAGCAATCATCTTAGTCACAAAATTGAAGGAATTGCTCCAAAAATCTTATATGACGATAAATAGCATTTTCATGTAGTTTTTTTAAAAACAAGATCATTTGTATTTTTCAGTTAGCGTCAGGCTTTAATGTGGCAGTTTTGTTCATCACGGACTCCTTGCATTATTTTTAACTTTAAATATACATCACAGAGGACCCGGCGTGGTAGCCTAGCAGTTAAAGTCCTCACCTTGAACACGCTGGGATCCCATTTGGCCGCCAGTTTAAACCTGGCAACTCCACTTCTCATCCAGCTCCCTGTTTGTGGCATGGGAAAGCAATAGAGGATGGCCCCAAGTCTTGGGGCCCTGCACACACGTGGGAGACCCAGGGGAGGCTCCAACCTCCTGGCTTTGAACCGGCTCAGCTCTGGCCGTTGCGAATCATCAGACAGAAAATTTTCCTCTCTGTCTCTCCTCTTCTCTGTGTGTATCTGACTTTCTAATAAGAATAAACAAACAAACGAACAAATAAAGCTAAATATTAAAAAAAAATACATCACAGGGACCAGCATGGTAACCTAGAGGCTAATGTCCTTGCCTTGCATGAGCCAGGATTACGTATGGGCACTGGTTCATATCCTGGCGGTCCGGCTTCCCATCCAGCTCCCTGCCTGAGGCCTGGGAAAGCAGTTGAGGATGGCCCAAAGCCTTGGACACTGTGCCCACATGGGAGACCCAGAAGAAATTACTGGCTCCTGGCTTTGGATTGCCTCAGCTCTGGCTGTTGTGGCTACTTGGGGAGTGAACCAGCAGACAGAAGAATTTTCTCTGTCTCACCTTCTCTCTGTGTATCTAACTTTCCAAAAAAAAAAAAAAAAAGAAGTTAGTAAGTAAGTAGATAGATAGATAGATAGATAGATAGATAAAAATACATCACAAAAATATAGATGTTTGACGTAGCGATTGAGACATCTGCATCCCATATAGGACTGCCTAGCTCCAGCAATTAATTGCAGCTTCCTCTTGATGCACTTTCTGGGGAGGCAGCAGTGATGACTCGAGTGACTGGATTCCTGCTGCTTACCTGGAAGTTAGGCACTACCAACTCATGGCTGCAGTGGGTATTTGGTGAGTGGACGAGTATATGGGAGCTCTTTCTGTCTCTCTACCTCTCAAATATGTAAACGATTTTTTTTAAAGATTTATTGTTATTGGAAAGCCGGATATACAGAGAGGAGGAGAGAGAGAGGAAGATCTTCCATCCGATGTTTCACTCCCCAAGTGAGCCGCAACGGGCCAGTGCGCGCCGATCCGAAGCCGGGAAACAGGAACCTCTTCCAGGTCTCCCACGCGGGTGCAGGGTCCCAAAGCTTTGGGCCGTCCTCAACTGCTTTCCCAGGCCACAGGCAGGGAGCTGGATGGGAAGTGGAGCTGCCGGGATTAGAACCAGCGCCCATATGGGATCCCGGGGTGTTCAAGGCGAGGACTTTAGCCGCTAGGCCACGGCGCCGGGCCCAACGATTTTTTAAACAGTCATAAAATACTCTTTCTTTCTTCATTGCTGAGATTTTTTTTGTGCCCATATAATTTGTGTACCAGGATTGCTCTCCATTTGCTTTTCCTTAGCCTGCCTTTGTGCATGACATTTGTTTTGGCTTCTAATTTTATTTTTTTTTTTAAGATTTATTATTATTGGAAAGCCGGATATACAGAGAGGAGGAGAGACAGAGAGGAAGATCTTCCGTCCGATGTTTCACTCCCCAAGTGAGCCGCAATGGGACGGTACGCGCCGATCCGAAGCCGGGAACCAGGAACCTCTTCCGGGTCTCCCACGCAGGTGCAGGGTCCCAAGGCATTGGGCCATCCTCGACTGCATTCCCAGGCCACAAGCAGGGAGCTGGATGGGAAGTGGAGCTGCCAGGATTAGAACCGGCGCCCATATGGGATCCTGGGGCGTTCAAGGTGAGGACTTAAGGCGCTAGGCCATGCTGCAGGGCCCTTGGCTTCTAACTTTAGAAGCCCATAGGAAATATGATTCCAAGAGACAAAAAAGAAACATTGTGTCTGAGGTGACTGCAAGGAGGTCACTTCATAGAAGATTTTGACTGTGGCCATGGATTTGTACGCGTCATGTATTTTGTAGTTGTGTAGAAACACCTCATTTGTATCTGGCAGAGTTTCTAGATTCTAGGCTTATACAAGTTGGAGAGAATTCCTTTATTAGTGGAACTTAGTTCCCTGTATAAACTGTGCTGCATACCTAGTCTGCTTGCAAATTTGCAACAGAGATGTTGATGCTATCATTTTGCAAGTGAGAAAAATGAGGCTGTTGGAATAATCCTGGCAGTAGATAGGTAAGTGTGGTATTGTCTGGTGAACAATGTGCTGTGAAAGAGACTCAGAAAGCGTCAAGCTCACTGTGACCTGAGCTTAGTCAATGGGAGGCTTCCTGGAATAGATGAGTACTAAATCGCCTCTTAAAGAAAACTGTTATTTAGATGCAAGATAAAATGTGGCTGGTGATGCAGCACCCATTTTTATTGATTTTAGTCAAGCAGCAAGATGCCACAGAAAAAGTCAAGTGAAAAGATGAAATTGGAAGCGTGTTTACCCATCTTAGTCCTCTCATCTGTCAGACTGTTGTTGGGTTCATCTTTTCTACCAACTCCAACTTTTTGGAATTGAAATCTTTACCCATGCTCAGAGAGAAGAGTGCAGTGGTTGATTAACTTTGCCCGCATGGAAGTGACCAGGAACATCACCAATGTCATGCACTTAGAATTTTATACAATGCCTGTATTTTTGATAGAATGTCATTCTATTATTTAAAAAGGAAGAAGATTTTACCAGTGTGTCAGTAGAGATGAACTGGGAGCATTTTTTAAGTGAAATAAGCCAGGAATAGAAGGACAATTTCCACATGATCTCTCAAAGAAATCTTAAAGTTGATTTAATAGAAGTGAGGAATAAAAGGGTATTTCCCTATGACAGGAGTCGGGAAGATCTATAGTCAATGCATACACAGTGTCACTAAGGAAGAATGTGTTGGTGAAATCTGTTGTATGTTATGGTGACTGTTCAGTCATGGGCAACATAAGGTTTCAGTCGATGAAAGGCTGAGTGTGCATGCATGTTTCCATAAGATTATAGCACCTAATGATGTGGTTGGTGTCTTAGTTTATGTAAGTATGTTCTATTATGTGGACTTGAACTCTCCTAACAACATATTTCTGACTTGGAAAAATTGTGTTTTATATTCCTGAAAAAGGCAAGGAAGGTGGATACCAAGTATTTCTGTTACTACTAATATAAATGTGTAAGATAGTGCATATGTTAATTAGCTAGATTAAATAATTTCAAAGTGTATATATATATATATTCTTTGAAACACCATGATTTGGGGCTCGGCAGTGTGGCCTAGGGGCTAAGGTCCTCGCCTTGATCCCATATGGCCGCTGGTTCTAATCCCGGCAGCTCCACTTCCTCTCTATCTCTCCTCCTCTCAGTATATCTGACTTTGTAATAAAAAAAATAAAATAAATCTTTAAAAAAAAAAACCACCATGATTTGCATGATTCACACGAGCTTTCCTATAGACTGAAACTAATTTTTAAAATCTTTGTGTGTCTACATGGGCAAAGCAATGAGAAAACAAAATCCAGTATAAGAATGCTGACTTTTTAAAAACATTTTTAATGAGATGGGATTGATATATGACATCCTGTACCTGTTTAAAGTCTATGAGTTGAGAACTTTTGACATATGCACACACCCATGGAACTTTCACTGCCATTAAGAAAATGCACAAGTCAACCCCTGCCAGTGTGTCCTTGCACCCCCTTGTCATCATCCCTCCCTATGCTCAGACAACTAATGATGTAGAGTGCTTTTTCTAGAATTATACATGAGCAAAACCATTCACAGCATAATAGTGACCTGCACTTCATTTACCAACAATTCTTTTTTAGATCCATTCATGTTGTAGGGCAGAGTCCAAGTTAGTTTTACTGTTGAGTAGTGTGTTAGTGTGTGGATATTTCATGGTTTATTTATCTACTTGTTGATGGACTTTTGGGTTGTTTTCACTTTGGGACTGTTAAAATAAAGCCAGATATATGTGTGTTTCTTTTGGACAAGGGATTAGAGAAATGACATAATCATGTGATCATTTCAGATTTTTAACAAACTTTATTTTGATGATTTTATATTCTCACCGAGGAGCGTGTGAGAGCTCCAGTTCTTCCACGGTTTCAGCAATGCTTGGTTTGATCACTCTTTTTAATTGTAATCTTTCTGGTAGTGTATACTGGTATCTTCTTGTGGCTTTTATTTTTCAATTCTGTCAATAGTAATGATGTTGTCTTTTCATGTGATATGATCAATTGCCTTTGAACTCTTTATGGGTTTGTTTTTTCAAAATTTTTACTGCAGTTTTTTTAACCTATTTAATGTTTTCTTATCTGAATATTCAGAAATTGCTTTATATTCTGATGCCTTATAGAAATAAACCTTATTTGATTATGCTATATTGTCCTCCTTATCGTTGCATTTCAGGTGTTAAATTTTTATTTATGGTTTGTGCATCTTTTTTTTCTGGTGAGACATTGGTCTGTGTTTCTTTGTAATGAGTTTTAAATATTTCTATAGTAGTAAGTGAAAAATAAGTTGTATAATATATACCATTTAATTTTATTTTGCTTAAAATAACCTAACCCTGTGTGTATTTGTGTGCATGTATAAGTATGTGTGTGTGTGTGTGTGCGTACTTTGTTTGAGGATGAATATAAAGCACTAAGATACCAACATCAGTTGTTTTCTGCTTTTGATTAGGTGATAGGGATAGTATTATTGACTTTGTTTTAGTATCTCCTTCACATTATTTTTTCACTTGTAAAAACTGTTCAACTGTCAGATTCTGGAGTAGGCTACCTTCTGGGAACAGTGAAAGTTGGAGAGAAGCAATGTGTTCGGGGACCTAGAGTTGATCGTTCTGAAAAAACTGTTCAAAAAATTCAGTGTTCCTATGGTCTGTTTAAAGGGTAAAGTAGTGTAGTAGGTATGGATTTTGTAACTAGAAGGACTTGATCTTGAGTCCTGGATGTGGTGTGTTCTTTTTATTTCCTTGTGTTTCCAAGTGGACATAGTAATACTTGCTGGATAATATTGTTATAAGGAAGAAGGATAATACAGTAAAACAGCTGTTGGTACAATGCAGGTCATAAATGGCACTGTCTGCTTCTGCTACTACAGCTGATTCTACTTAGAGGATCAAAGGAACCTGAAGTCTCTAGTTCAACTTGATGCTCAATACTGAGTCCTGTCTCAATGTTTGATAGGTGACTTCTTGTCTCTTCTGAACCATTTGTAGGGGTGATTGGTCCTGGCCTTGTGATGTGGCCAGCTCCACTGGCGCAGACAGCAATAACTGCAGCTGGGCCACCAATTTCTCTTATTTTGTCCAGCGTGTTGTGCTCTAAGAACATATGCTTTTTTTGTTTCTTTCTAACACCATTAGCTTGTTCCTAAATTGTGGACTTGCATTAACCTTCTCCCATAGGCTTGGCAAATTCTGCTTCCCTTAACTAATAGTCATTTGACCTTGGACTGTTCTATAATATCCTTCAGTCTTTTCTTTATCTGTAAAAAAAAATGGTACCTTGTTTGTAGGGTGGAATTATGAGACATCACTCTTAAAGCAATGAGAACAGTTCCTAGCTCATAAAAAATACCTGATATCATAAGGTAGCCTGCAATGTCTCATACTTTCTAGTGAAAATTGACTAATAAATTAGTACATTGCCTGTATTTTATAGTATTTTTCTATTAAAGAATAATTATCAAAGAATATTACTTTATCCCTTTCTCCTAAATATTTTTCCACCTTGTATATATGCACTTAGATTTTTTTAATTTCTATTCAAATAATAAAACTTTTCTTTTTTTAATTTTAGGAGGTTGAGGAAAAGGCAGATGCCAAACTGAAAAGAATTTTCAAAATATTTATTTGTTTGTTTGTTGGAGGAAGGGAGGAAAAGTGAGAGGGGGAGAGGGAAGAAGGGAAAGGGAGCAGAGAGGGAAGAAGGAAAGAGTGAAAGATAGATTAATTTTCTGCGTTCTGGTCCACTTCCCAAATGCTCTCAATTTCCAGGGCTAGACCACGATGAAGCCAAGACCTTCATCTTGGTCTCCCACGTGGGTGCAGAGGTCCACTGTTTTCCAATGCACATTAGCAGGGAGTTGGATTAGAATTGGTGTAGCCAGGATTCATACTGCCACCCATATGGGTGCCACAAAACTAGCCCCAAGAGAATGATTTGAAATTCTCCTTTTATGCATCAAATTTTCATCTGTGTCTTAGAGAGATGTTTTTGGTGAACATTATGTTTGGGTTTTCATTTAATACATGTATGTATACATGACTGAATGCATAAAATCAAACATAGAGGCTGGTGACACCTTAAAATATAGATTCATCAATCAGTAGTAGCCTTTGAGTTGAGTGTGGTTATCAATCACCTATGACTCTTCCTTAAACCCTGTGAAATGTATTGTTGAAATCCATTTTCCATTGCTACATTCTTTGACCTATCATTTACCACGAAGAACGTAATAGTGGAGACGTGGGTTGATTATGGCTTTTTCTGGCTAAATGTGAGACAAATCCTGGCAGTAGTTAATGAACCTATAAAGGGAAAAGTTGGCTACTTTTCTAAAATTTTAACTAGAAATTCAATTAAAGATTCCTGGATGTTCTTATAACTAATACTCTGTCATTTTCTTTGTGATGTTGTACCTTACTGCATGTATCTATGATTTGTTTTTTTAAATGAAATTAATTTTACTTTTTATTCATTAATTTAGTTGTGTTTGAAAGGCAATGAGACAGAATCAGACAGACTGAATTTTTCTCATTTGCTGGTTCCTTCCCCATATTTCCACCAAAGTCAGGACTGGACTCCAGGTGAAGCTAAGAACCCCGAGCTCCTTCCAGGCTCCCACTTAAGTGTTAGGGACCCATGCACCTGAGCCTTCATTTGCTGCTTCCCTTGATGTGCTCCTGAAGCTGGATTGAAAGTGGAATAGCCTAGACTAACACCAGGCACATATGGAGTAAAGGCAACCCCAGCAGCAAGTTTACCACTGTGCCGAACACTCACCCCTGTATTCAAGATTGGAAAAGCCACTTGAGGACATTGGCTTCTTTCAACCTTTCCAAAATACAAAATTTGGGGAAAATTCGTATTATAAATTTGTATTGCCATAGCAAAAATTGCATAAAATTGTTTGTAGAGTGTTGTTTCAACCCCTCTTTTAATGGAATTTTCCAGACAGTTAATTCCAAATGTGGGCAGGTACACTTGGATGTTTCATTTGCGAGAACATGCTTCATGTTTAAAATGTTAATAAAAAACTGAAAGCAAATTGCCTAGTAGGTTTCTGGAAAGAGAAGATCTATCTGTTGTCTGAGTAACTCTGATGTTTTTAATTTTTGTAATCTAAATTTTTTACAGATGAAATTAGCAAATTTGAGTTTGTGATTCCATGGTGTGGTTTGGTTGCTTTTTCTAGTAGTTCATTAGAAACATTGGCTATAAAGAAGTCCGAACAATGAGCAGCCTGAAATGAAGCAGGGTAGTGGAAGAAAGAGTAGTTTATATTCACTGCTTCTTCTGTTTCTAATTTTAACTTCGTTTGGATTTGTTTCTACAAAAATAGAAAGAATGGTTTAGTGAATTTACATTCACCAAGCTTTAAGCATGACCAATTCTTGGTCATCTTGTGCCATCTGTTCCGCCTTTCCAGTTTATTTCCCTTGCCACGAGATCATTTTGAAACAAACTCAGGGTGTTACATGATTTCACATCAAATAAAAATAGAGGGCATTCCTTATGCTTGATTTTTTTATATCTTTTTTAAAAAGATTTATTTATTTTTATTGCAAAGTCAGAAATACAGAGAGGAGGAGAGATAGAGAGGAAGATCTTCCATCCGATGATTCACTCCCCAAGTGAGCCGCAATGGGCCGGTGCTGTGCCAATCCGAAGCCGGGAACCAGGAACCTCCCATATCACGGTATCACTTCAAGTTCTGGCTGCTGAACTCTAACCTAGTTCCCAGCCTATCTACCTGTGAAGGCAGTGAAAGGCAACATTAATGGCTTGGGCCCCTGCAACACATGTGAGACACAAGAATGGAGTTCCCAGCTTCTACCTTCAATTTTCTGCCAATATGTCTGTGAAAGCAGCAAAACGTTGTTCCAAAGATGCTTTGCTTAGGCCTTTACACCATGTGGGAGACCCAGATGGAGTTCCAGGGCCCCACCTGTACCTGGCCCAGCTTTGGCTATTGTAGCCATATGGAGAGTAAACCAGTGGATGGAAGATTTCTCTATCTCTCATTCTGACTTTCAAATAAATCAGTAAGTAGTTTTTTAATGTCTCCTAGGATAGGGGGTGACATTACCCCTGTGTCAAATCTATACGGACCAATATTGTGTCTGCTGTTAGACATAATGTAAGGTGGATAAAGCAGAAATAGCCTTCTCAAATGGCTTCTATTGTTATGGAATAATTTTATGCAAGAAAAGGTGGTCTAGCATAAGATTAATCTTCTTAACTTGTCTCTTCATACAATTTATGTGGTCGATATACACCACATACACATCGGATATAGGACTTTGTTTTTAGGTGAATGTCTACAATTGCCGTTAGTCACCACGGAAAAAAAATGGAGGCCTTTGTGGTACTAGTCACTACTGAGTCTGTCATTACACATTGGCTCTGATAACAGGGCTACAGACAGAATGAGGTCCAGAAGTTCTGCTCAGCAGAACGACCTGAACCTGGCAGTGTCAGTCAAGCTATGAGATACCTTTAAGCTGTGAAAATTTAGCTGGTTCGTTTTTAGCAAATCCCATTTGTTTGTGTTACAGCAGATGCGTGTATTGACTGTCTTCATCCGTCCATCTAATTGTAGGCGTCACATATGTGTACATCAGATAATTCTAATAAGTCCTGATAAGATGTAATGTCCTTGTCTGGGCCCATCTAGCCCTTAGAGGTATTGCTGGGGCTGTTTAACTAAAACTGGGGTGAATATCGGTAATTCATTTACCTCAACATTCTACACACCCGACTGGCAACTCTTGACATCAATGAGTGAATACATAAATACTTGTGAATCTGCTGTGAAGATTGACAGTGGGGAAGACAGAAACACTGGAGAATTGGAGCTTGTGAAGGGGCCATCATACTCTGCTGCAGCCATTCACTTGGCGTTGCCAGACCTCCCCAATTTTTAAAGACAACCTGAAACTCTGTGTTTTTTTTCCTATGACTTATCTCAATGTTTTAGATATTGACAAATATTTTTTTAAAAGGTTTACTTACTGGAAAGGCAGAGTTAAAATGAAGAAGGAGGAGAGAGATGTATTCAGTTTATTACTCCTCAAATTCCTGCAGCAGTCAGGTTAAGCCAGACTGAAGACTAAAGCCCATCCACATGGGTTTCAGGAATCCAAGCCCATGAGCCATCATCTGCTGCTTCCAAGTGCATTAAAAGAAAGCTAGATTGGAAGTGAAGGATTGAACCCAGACATTCAATCAGCATGAGATGCAGGCATCTCAAGCTGCCGCTGAAACCACTGTAACACATAACTGCCCAGTGACTAGTTTTTGAAAAGAATTTGAAAGTAGACATTTAAGCTAGTGATTGATATGCCAGTTGGGATTCCCACATCCCACACTCGAGTATCACCACTGCTCCCAGTTCCAGCCTCCTACTGATGCACACCTTGGGGGCGCAGCAGGTAATGCTCAGGTAAGATGGCTCCCTACCTCCCGCTGGGAGGTTGGTACTTCTGATTCCCAGCTTTGACCTGGCCCCACCCTGACATTTTGGGAGTAAACCAGTGGATGGTAACACATACCTTCTTTGTCTCTCTCAGTTTTCTTTACCCTTTGCCTCTCCAGTGGATTTTAAAAATATAAATTTCAAGCACTGTGTGAGTCAAAGAAAAAGTTTTTCAGCTGGTTCGATTGAGCATGTGGGCTGCCACCTCGTGTGTGCTGCCTGGTATGGATAACAAAGTTACATATTGATGTTATTAAGAACTCATTGCTATGGGTCATGGAAGCCTTGGAAATGCAGAGGGTGCAGTAACCCTGGAAATCACACAAAAGGGACAGACCTCTTTCTGCTTCAAGGCCTGACTAATTAGAAATTTATAGAGCATTACCAAAGATTTTTCATGACACCTTGTACTCATATTTAATAATGTGGTTAAAACCCTAAAGCAAATTTGGCAGCAATTCTCTCTTGGGAACTAACACACCACACCTTGCATGAGGCTTTGCCCAGAGCAGGTGTTTAACAGGTAGAGAATGTATGAATCCATTTCAAGTTGGACTTTCATAACCCCTGCTATCTAGTACACTACAATAGAAATTCTATTGGCACAGAAGCCAACCTGAACAGGACACGAGTATAATCAAATTAGAGCTCCTTGCTCATGTGCAGTAGCTCTCCAACTCAGGGTTTCACCAGGCTAACTCCATCATATGCTGTGATTTGATGATGCTTAAGGATCTACCTGGCAAAATGTAACAAGGAATCACCTATGTTGCTTGGATGTAGATAGTAAAGATTCTCTATGCAGTTGTGTATAATCAAAGGGGAAAACAAAATGTGGTTCCGTAAAATTTTTTTGTTTTATTCTTATTGCTGGAAAACATGAGATATAAACCAAGGAAGCCAAGGGAATGAAATGGGAAACAGCTTCTGCCAAGTCTGTCACCTGCTCCCTACCAGGTGCACATTGGATCAATAAAGAACTGAGCTTCAGATGGATGTGTGGCCCTTCACTGTCTTAATTGCCACTTCAGTGATGTTCTTTCCCCGGTGAATAGATGCCCTTGGTACAGTGCTTTTAAAGGCTTCTATGTGGGTGACTGCCACCCACCCACATGTCTGTGTGGATGCTGCCATCTGAATTTATGTCCTGACATCCCATTGAAGCAAGCATTTAACTGCAAAAAAGATGTTTTGGAATTATATTCAACATCAATTAAACGTAAATATAACATGCCCATCGAGTGTGTGACAGCAGTGTGGAAAGATGGCCTTAACCTGCTCTTTGTCCTTTAATTACTTAAATTGAATGAGATGTTAAGGACACATCAGTGCTTTCAGTAATCTGGCTTTGTTTCCTTTTGAATGTCAGCAGTTGTTCTTCTGTAGAAGTATTGCCTAGGATTTGTCCGTCGGTCTTCCCTGAGCTGGGGTAGAGGGCAGTGAGGGAAGACCCTTTCAACACTTTTCAGGGAGTCACAGTGATTATGGAGTCACTGTGCAGAAATGCCTGCAAGTATCAACTGTCATCTTTATTTTCAATTCAAGGTTCATGCTCATCCTTATAAGCACAGTCACTAGATAGTGATTAATAAATTGAAAGTTAGACCACAACCTTTATAACTGCCTGGTTCCTTCATACTAATGGGCCATCCAGTAGCTATTCCTGAATCCCCTGGGAAATTAAAAATAGTCAGAGCCCTGTCTCATGTTCTACAGCAACCCAAAGATTGATGAGCTTAGCATTTTGGTATCCTATCAGTAGTCTAACCTGTAGTCAGATTTTTGACCAAAAAGAATGTTTGTCTAAAATGCTTTTAAATGGTATTGTCAATGTTTGATCCTTATAAGAAAGTCCCCTTGTAGAGGCACTGCCAATTTTGCCTGCATTTCAATGAGTATCTCTAATTTAAAATATGGGGATGGTACTTTGGATTACTTTTTCCTAAATGGCTAAGTTCTTTTTTTTTTTTCATGATAATCACATGATTGATCAGAGTGGGAAGGATCAGAGAGGGTTAGGGATAAGTGAGTGAAATCATTATTTCCAAATCTGCTATTTCTTCTTGTTTCTGGGGAAAGGGAAGAGATAAAGTGGGGAGCCACACCAGTTTCCAAAATGTCCCAGTACCCATGGGGAACTGCCACCTGATATCAACTCAGGGTCCCATTGTGTGCTTGTTCCAAGGGTTCTGCCCAAGGGTTCTGTCCAAGGGTTCTGAAATGCTGTCAGTTTTGCCAATTCAGGGATGATGCAGCCCTCCCAGTGTCCATTGGCTGACTAAATGGCTAAATTATTGAGCACAGGTTTGTAATTCCCATTACAAAACAAAGAAAAACTCAGTAGCTTGGATCTGAGAAAACTGACTTGTGGGTTAGCTTATCACCTGTGCCAAAACCACACACATTTCTCCATGTTGAAGCATCTAGGTTTTACCTTCAATGGTATTTACAATTACTGTAACCCACAGAGATCATTTGTTACCTGTAAAGAAAAAAAAACCTACCTAACAAAAATGGAGGAAGCATTATTGCCCTGAATCCCACTGCTAAGGCCCTGTTGATGCTTTGATGGCAGCCTTCACTGTTTTTCTGTTTGGATATTGATGATGCACATTGTATGTAGCATGTGCCTCCTTTGCCAAACTTGCTTTGTGTCCTTGTTAAAACAATACTTTTAAAATATAATTTTATTAAGATACACACACAGGAAATGAGGCACAGAGAACATGAGAGCAAGTTTCTATCTGCTAGTTTACACCTAAGTTCATTCAGTAGCTGACTCCAGGGAAGCCAGGGCTGGGGCCCAAACCACGAAAAGTGAACACCACTCAGGTCTCCCTTGTAAGTGGCAGGATTCAAAGGTTACATGTTCAACCTCCTTTGTTCTCACTTCTGTTTGGTTTGGTTTGGTTTTGGTAGAAAAATAAACAGTGCATTACTGTCAACCTACTATAGAGTAGAACACCAGAACTTCTTTAATGCATGTTTATTTTCTTAGAGAAGTAGAGAAGGGAGATGCAGTGAGTCAGAAACATACATGTGGAGTCTGAAACTGCATTTGCTGGTTCACTCCCTAGATGTCCAGAAGGCTGGGGATGGGCTGGCAGAAGCTAGAGGGAGACATAGTCTGGGACTGCTATGTAGGTGGCAGGGACCCAACGGCTTGAGCCATACCCTGCTTCTTAGGGTCTGTACTGTTAGGAAGCTGGCGTTAGGGCTATAACTCTAATGGGAACTAGCCACTGTGATAGAGGATGTAAGTCTGAAATACTAACACCTCCAGACATTCATTCTTCATGAGAGTAACAATGCCTGAACTAAATAATGCTATCCCCATGCAGAAGGTGAGGATTTGAGAAGTTGAGTCAAGCAAAAGGCAAATGACCACTGCACTCTTTTTATTTATCTTAACCATTATAGTGTTGTAAAACAGTTACTACCATGAATATGCATACATGCTTTCTAATTAGTATTGACATGCTAGATTCAGCTATATTTTGTGGCTTATCAGTGAGGAAGATGATAGCCAAATTGATAAAAGAACTGATTTTCTTGTTGCAGTTTGCCTGTGTATGACATAGGCTACAATACACAATAATGACAGGAAAGGAATAGGAAAAGTGTCTTCAGCCAGACACTTGATTTTTTACTCGGTTGTCAGTAGAGAAGTGTTTAACCGTTTAATGAGCTGCATGTACACATGTGTCTGACTGTGTACACACAAGCTGGCAAGCTACCGTTGGTATGTACTGGTGAGTTTCCAAGTTTGGGGAGAAGAAGGCAATTTTTGCAGCAGCTTAGCAGTTCAGCTGGCCTTGACTGTTCTTTTTTTATGCTCTCCAGGGAGCCAGCTCTTCAGATATGCAAGCTCATCTCTATTTCTAAGTTGTCACCTCAATTGGTCTAAAGCCTTTGGAATCTATTGTGTTTCTGCCGTTGATGAGTTGGTTGGCAGTGAGGGGCAAATTTATCCACTCACAGGCATTTAATGATGATCAAACATTAGTTATGCCACTTAAGAGCTTTTTTGACAAGCAGTCCCTCTGCTCAAGACCCTGACTACGGGTTAGAATACTGTGAGGACATCAAGATGTTAAGCACATCAATCTTCAGGTTGTTATTGAACATGAGATGAAGCTGTGGCTATTTTTAATTTCCCAGGTGATTGAGGAATAGCCATTGGGTGGCCTATTATTTTTATGTTTATTTTCGTCTTCAGGATTGCTATTATTACAAATTATGTAACAATTTCTTGTCCATGGTTCTGCAAAGAGTTATTTTTAAGGATTGCTTAAAAAAAAAGTCTTGTTCATTTTTTTCACCATCTGATTGTCTTTTTGCCTTAGCTAGATCTATTTAGTGAACAAGAAACATCAGAATTAGATATGGAAGGAGGCCAAAAGTAAGGGCAGAAGATAGCATTGGAAATATTAGAATCAGGGCACTTGGGAAACACGTCATGATTGTAAAAGGAAGGAAAGAATCTTTAAAATAGATTTGTTCTGCCCCCTGTTTTTGCCTTAGAAGAAGCACTATCTATTTTTGTAGGCTTGTGTAAGGCAGAGGAGCCGGTTCAGGCTTTTTGAGATCGCTTGCTGGCCCCACACTCCATCCTAAATGTCCTCCCCACCCCACTGTCTGTGTCAGGAATCTGCGTTTGGGGAAGAGTGAAGCAATAGAAGGGTCCATCCAACAGCTCAGTTGTCCGTTTGTGCAGTGGGAACCTGGGTCCTTGTTTCCCACATACCCAGCATCCAATGGCATGAGAGCCTAATTGTTATTTTTTGTACTGCTGCTGGATTATGTGTTTCTTGCTGCTGAGTGTTTAATGCCTCATTGACAGTGATGCTTGACATACCCAAAATGAATTTGAATTCCAACTCCATTTACCACTCCAGGTTCTGGCTACAGCAGACCTTGGGAAGCAGGAGGTAAAGGTTCAGGATGTGGGTCCCTGTCCCCCATATGGGGGACCTAGATTGTGATCCAGGCAGCTGACTTCAGCCTGGCACATCCCTGGCTATTGTGGCCAACAGGCAAGTGACCTAACAGATGAGAAATTTCTCCCTTTGTGTCTACCTCTTGGCCTTACAGTGCCAGACCCTATAGTAACTTTTTTTTTTTGTAAATGAGGGGATATGAGACTCTATAGCCATTGATGAATATAGGGGGTATTTGTGGTAACTGGTAGTCACCAATAATACTTGCACTGAATTAAAGCAACCCTTGGGAATAATTCCATGAGTCATCAGGAATGTCAGCCCCATTTTATTAACAAGACCACAGAACCGTAGAGAAGTAGATGATTTTACTCAGGGCTACCCAGTTAAGCCTCAGTCTGGGCTCAAACAGTTTGGTCTTATTATAAAACTTATTCACTAAGGCATTAGTACTATCAGTGATCAGTGCATTGATGTAATGGGTGCTTGCTGTTTGCAACTTTGTGATGTTGATCCATTTGACTTGCCCAGTGTCACAGAGCTTTTAGGAGAGGAGGCTGAAGTTTTAAATTTAGTTCTGATTTCTGCCTTCTTTTTTAAAAAAAAAAGTAATTGTTTATTTTCATTTGATTTTTAAAAGGCAGGTGGATAGAAACAGAAAGACAGAGATTCCACCTGCTTGCTGGCTTAGCCACCCCAAATACTCTCAACAAGCAGAACTGGGCCAGGCCAAAAACCAGAAGCCTGGAAGTCAATCACTGTGGCCTGTGTGAGCAGCAAGGACCAAGCGATTTCAGTCATGACTGCTGCTTCCCTGAGATGTACATCAGCAGGAAGCTGCATTGTAAGCAGAGGAGCCAGGATTCCAAGCAACCTAGGCTCCTCAAAATGCAAAGTGGACACTCCAATTAGCCTGTTAACCACTGACACCTAAGGCCTACCCTGTTGTGATTTCAGTACTGGATGCTGAAGAACAAAGGGTGAATTGTCTGAATTTTTTTCCAAAATTGGCCTACTGATTTTTTAAAAGATTTATTTTATTTTTATTGGAAAGTAAGATATACAGAGAGGAGAAAGAGAGACAGAGAGGAAGATCTTCTGTCCACTGATTCACTCCCCTAGTGACCACAATGGGTGGAGCTGAGCCATTCCTAAGCCAGGAGCCAGGAGCCCCCTCCAGGTCTCCTGCATGGGTGCAGGATCCCAAGGCTTTGGGCTGCCGTTAACTGCTTTTCCAGGCCACAAGCAGGGAGCTGGATGGGAAGTGGGGCCACCAGGACATGAACCGGCTCCCATTTCGGATCCCTGTGTGTGCAAGGTAAGGACTTCAGCCGCTAGGCCACCACTCCAGGCCCTCTGCTGATTTTCATCTGCAAGTCAGCTGTGGTTTTCCCCATCAGTTCTCCCTGCAGCCTTCATTGTGTCCCCTCCTTATGCCACGTGCAGGAGACTGATAGTTAAGGGAGTCCATCACTGTCTCAAGCAGCTGTTCCACTGTCCCTGCTCAGTTACTGCCAAAGGCAGAAGGGACAACAGGGAACTATTCGTGAGTTCATGCATCAGCTGCTTCTTCCCAGGGTTTAGAGGGGAAAAAATGAGTGCACTGAAATTAGACTGCATATGGCATATTGGATAAATTCTTTATGACTTCTGTTTTCATATCTATTATGCTGAAATAATAATATTACTTTGTAGATTAATCTTAGGAAATAAAGTGCATCTCAGATGAAACCCATGGCATCTGTTTCTGTTGTTGCTAGTCAGCTCCCACCTCACCTCCATCTCTTGTTCCTGTGTCGCTTCTGGGGTCTTAAAGGCTGTTTTACCCAATACAAATTCGTAACATATTTTAGTCCGTTTTTTGTGTTTCAGAAAAAAAGATTTAATTACCTAAGCCTTCATTGTGGGATTTGCATTAAATGTGGCTTCTTTCATTTGCTTGCTTTCTTCTTTTCTTTTTCTTCTTTTTTTTTCATGCAAAGGTGTAGTCAATCAGATGTTTTTAAATGTGTGTATTTTCTAGATCACTTTTCCCTTATTTCTTCTGCCCTCATTTTGTTTTGTTGTGAAACATTTTCATGGGAGCTTCAGAGATCCTCCCTCTGGATCCTGACCCTTATAGTGTAGATCTCTGAAGGTGTGATGTGTTGCAAGATGAGAGGAGAAAACAGGCGGTTGAAGTTCTTTCTGGAAAGCTGTTGCAGGAGTTGAGGTGGGATGAGTGCCTGTGAGCACAAGTTGGCCATCGTGAAGGCTGCACGTGTCAAGTTGGGTTTGATTTCCTTATCTCTACCTTTTCCCAGTTTTCATTTGTGTGCAAGGTTTGCCCAGCCTTCCCCCAGCCCTGTTGCTTCCTGGTACCAGTACACACTCTTGGTTTCTTTTTCATCCTTAGTTCAGTATGTTACAGAGGAATTGGGAAAGCAGGAGCAGCCTCACATATAAAGGTTATTTGGTCACCTCTAGCTGTAAAGAAATCTACAGAACCTCTGCAGAGGATCCTCCATTTAACCACCATACCCTGAAAATCATCCCAGCCTGCTGACTGCAAGTGTTGCCTGATAGGACATTGTGCTGTCTCTTTGTTTACAACACACCATCCCTTTAAACCATAAACATGCATTATCTCTCCTTACAGTTTCTGTCGGTCTGGGGTCCAAGGATGACTTTAACTGAGTGCTCTGGATCATGCCGTCTCGTAAGATGACGGTTGGGTGTCAGCTGGGGTGCTGTAGTCCTCAAAAGTTTTGACTGGGAATGAGTGATCCCCTTCTCAAATTTGCTCTCTGGCATGCCATGCTGCATCATGCTGGTTGGAAGCCATGGAGACTTACCCATAGCATTGCTTGAGTGATCTTATCACACACTAGTTGGCTTCTCTGGAGTAATAAGAGAAGTTGGACGCTGTAATGTGACCTCACTGTAGAATCACAGACCATGATGTCTGCAGTATTGGGTCAGTTCGATTTAGTGATGCAGTGAATCACGCTGAGCTTGAGGATCTGGAGGCAAGAAACAGGAACCATCATCTGAAAAGCTGGTGTCCATCTGCACACTGGTGTCTCTTCTGTGAGTTGTGTGCTTTCCACTAGGCTGTTTGTTTCCAAGCCTGCCCATCCCACTTCCATTGCTACTGTAGAATATGATTGAATTGAATATCATATAAACTGATGAAATACAGGTGGTGGGAGAAGTGTTATTTCCTAGAAAGCTTGTTTGATTCCACTAGGAAGATAGGATAAAGGTTGATTGCTTAAAAATTGCTGTTAAATTAGGTGCAGGTAGGGACTGTAACATATAAAGGGATGTCGTAAAAGATCTGAAGCACTCAATTGTTTTGCAAGTGTCTTTACATTATCATTCAATTTCAAATAAATGCAAATTGGAAACCATAGACTTTGAATTATAAGTATAGTTTGCATCAGGAAAGAGTCAATAAAATCCCAGATAGGAAGCATGGATTCATAATACTTCTCAATGTTCTTTTAATGATTGAGGGAGGAATGAGTACTTTGTGTGCACAATGTGTGTGTTTTAAATGTTTGAATAATTGTGTTTAAGTTCTTTGTGCAGCTCTTGAACTAACATGTACTCATCACAAATATGTAAAGAGGGTGTTTAATATATGAGATGTTCTACAATTTGCTTCTTACCTGTTAGTTGTTATAGAATAAAACAGGTATGAGAGAACTTGTTTTTTTTTTACATCATATTAGATCACTTCAAAGATGCATGGTTTTCTACATTTTAGCATTTCAGAACTCCACATGCGTTAAAAAATCAGGGATATTTTATGATTTAATTGGCAGTGTTTTTTGCCTTATGGCTTCATAAAATATTGTTGCCATAGCTAAAATGAAACATGTTTATGACTGTATGCTAAATGCATGAAAATCAGAGGTTTGTTACAGTTGAATTGGGTTTTTCTGCACAGTGTGGCTTGGTTCTGAAAAGTTAGCAATTTATACTTGGTGTTCTGTAAATGAAACACCACAGTTGCATTGTTCATGTAGAAGATGAGAGACTTGTAAATTGTTTCTAAAATCTTTAAGCTTGAATGACCTGAGTCTTTTCTGAAAGAAACCACACCTTTTATTTCTTGACCTGTTGGATAATAGGAAGTCGCAGATGGCTTATAAACTAACATGAAATAAAATGAAATTCATCAGAGCTCTTGAATAAACTACCTCATTCAAGTTACAGTTAGAAAGAAGAGGTAAGTTCAGGTATGCTACTATGCTTTAGCATGATTATAGATGTTGGTATTGCACTGTACATTTTAAAACTGAAACGAATGATTTTGAATGTTTTTATCACAAAAGATATTGACCAGTTGAGGCAATAGACAGCCTTACACTGATTCTGCCATTATACAAAAAATCCACATTGTATTCCATAAGTAGATAACCATTTGTATTTGTCAACAACAAATACATTTTTCTAAAATAGGATGAAACCTACCAATTCTTTCCATTCAAAATAGTGAGGGTATAATCCCCAGATCTATTGCTAATTCTGGGCTTTCACAGCCTCAATCCCCAAACGTATAACCAGTATTTCAAGATTATTTGAGCTCAAATTAAGCATATCCCTGCATTTGACTTGAGATTGAAGTCTTCTGTGTGATATATTTTGCTTTGTGAAACTATGTAAAATAGAGCTTTTGAATTCTTCACAGCAGATGGATTGTTCCTTAAGGCTTGACTCTTCCACCTTAGTCCTTCCTTCCATTTGCCCGAGCCATGGATATTCTGAGTGTCCTGGAGCTAAGATAAAATGAGAGAAATATAGGTATAGAGGAGAGAAAAGGTTCTCAAATAGTTTTATCAAGTGATTTTTTTTTTCATAATTCAAAGCTCTGCCAAATTGGGAAGAGTTGTTGATAGACAAAGAAAATGATTGTTACACTTTCCAAGTTTTTGTAGTAATGTCTGAAGATATATAAAAGCCTTTTTTACCTGGAGATACAAAGACTTGATAATAACCTTCGGTATAGAATTTACTTCCAAAAAAATAGGAAAAACATCGGTTATAACTCTAAAGTGCCTCCAGCAATCTGTGTTTTGCCTTTCTTCCACATCCTCCCCATTCTGGTAGACTCTTTCTTGAAGAAGAACTCTATCTTTTTAATGTAGGCTTAAAACACACACACATAGGGGCTTGGCGGCGTGGCCTAGTGGCTAAGGTCCTCGCCTTGATCCCATATGGCCGCTGGTTCTAATCCTGGCAGCTCCACTTCCTCTCTGTCTCTTCTCCTCTCAGTATATCTGACTTTGTAATAAAAATAAAATAAATCTTAAAAAAAAAACACACACACATACCATACTGCACCACATCACACCACACCACACCTCCTTCCTGTATGGGTCCTGTTTCCGAACGCTCAGATGAGTTGATGTGGCAGTTTGCATCTGGGCTAATCACTGCCCAGTTTTCTCAGACCTTCCCAGTGTTAGTAGATTTTGCTACCTGTCTGTTTGTCTTTAGTGGGCATCATGGAAGGAACTCCTGCCATCTGAGTGAAGTCTCCTCACTGTGATTTTGTATGAAATGGCTTTTATTGGTGGCATTTCTTTTTGTTTCTTTGTAATGTATCTCTTTTTTTCTTGTATTCTACTTACATACCCAGCAATTGTTAGTTTTGCTCCCATACCTGAAAGTAATTCCCATTTACTTCAGTCCGATGAAATTAATGGCAGGTGAATAGCTTCTTTAACCTTCAAAGCTGCACTTTAATTTCATTCTGGTGGTTTTAGGCTTTTTTTGTCAAAGAAGATATTAAGTGGTGGGGGTACATTTTCTGTCACACCATTGTAGTGCATGAGTTTAAAAGAGACTGAGGGGTTGTGCTGTGTCACTTTAACCAAAATGATTGAAAATCACTGCATATCTTAAAATAGTATTGTTAACATCACAACAGGAAGATATGTTATCTTATTCCACATACCTGACATTTAATATTTTGCTGACAGCAACAGCAAAACAACTTGAAGTCAGATTTTCTAAAATCGGGGCTCATCACCCATGAACTGTGTGAATTAAGACACAATTTGAAACCACTTCGAGCCTCTCCTTTCTAATATATAATAAGGGAGCAGTAGTTCCTGCTTTGCCAGACTTTAGGACAAATGAAAGGAAGTGATGGTTGAATGACATACTACAGCAACTGAGTACTTTAGGAATATTGGGGTGTTCAAGATAGTGTTTTAAAATAGACCAAAGGGAAACTTAAATGAACATAAACTTAATAATGTAAAGTTGGAAATTTTGGAAAATTGAACATATTACAGAATCAATCATCCTATAGACATGTGTCTCACATTTTCACATAGGTTTATTTAAATATGATTTGGAAGTTGGGTTCAGCAACTCCTTCCTCTTCATGACTCAAGATAGGAGAAGAAAGAATGATCATTTGCAAGAATTCTTCTGTTCTCTATTCTAGAACACAGTGACATGAGGGGAAAAAAACCTTCCTGGCAGTTTCCCTCAAAAACTCATCTTCTAAAAAATATATTTCCAGACTAAAGTTAGTTTGTATTTTGTGAGTTCTCTAAGCAAAGTCTTCTCCAAAGAGCTGGTGGCATTGCTTAGCAAGTTAAGCCACCCATAACACTGGCGCCCTGTAGCAGTGCCAGTTCAAGTCCTGGTTGTTCCATTTGTGATGCAGCTCCCTGCTAATGTACCTGGAAAAGCAGTCAAACAGGACCTAGATACTCAGGCTCCTGCCTCCCATGTGGGAGACCCAGATGGAATTCCAGGCTCCTGGATGCTCCCTGGCCCAGCCCAGCCAGTCCAGGCCATTGTGACAATTTGGTGAATAACTCAGCAGGTGGAAGGCTTTCTTTTATCTCTGTTTTCCCTCTCTCTAAGCCTGCCTTTAAGAAAAAATGAATCTTTTAATAACAACAAAAGTAAAATGAGTTTAAATACAATGCTTGTATTATCATTTTGTTTGGTATTTGGTGGGCTTTTTGTTTGTTAAAAGATTCATTTTATTTTCATATTTAGAAGACAGAGTTACAGAGCAAGATATTCTATCTGCTATACCTTTTCCCCAGATGGCTGCACTTGCCAGAGCTGAGCCCATCCACAGCTGGGAGCTGGGAGCTTCTTCTCAGTTCCCTACATGACCAGAGGGGCCCGAGGACTTAAGCCATTCTCTGCTGCTCTCCCAGACCAGAAGCAGGGAGCTGGATCAGAAGTGGAGCAGCCAGTACACAAGCTGGCACCAACATGGGATGCTGGTATACCAGGTGGAGGCCTAGTACACTATGCCATGGCACTGGCCTCTGACCTTTTTTTTTTTTTAACTCAACCTATTACACGAAAGATTTGAGCTGTCTGCTACGTGGACAACTCAAATTAGGATTCCTTAGTGGGAATCCTAATTAACACAGTAGTTGTACTATAGAGTGAAGCTACAACATTTGTTTTTTTGCTGTAGAGGATTCAGTTTTCCTCAGTTCTGTCATTTGTGTTAGAACAAATATTTGTACTTGTGATTTCATTGCTCATTATGTTGTAAATGCTTCTAGGTCACACATGAGTTTTTGAGCTTGGTAATAAAATCTGTTTTTGGAGTTCATTGTTTAATGTATGGATGCCTAGATGCATCTTCTGGAAATTTTATCTCAGTCAGTCAGGATGGCAAAATAAAACCACAGGGCTTTTTGTTTTTTGGTTTCTTTTTTTGGTTTTTGGTCTTTAGGGTTTCTTTTAATTGTTTTTTTGTTTTGTTTTGTTTTGTTTTTCTTAGTCAAGTCCTACAGCTGAAAATCTATACTTAGTTGAGTCTGGACAACCCTATCCCTCTACAGTTAACCCCTTGAAAGGATGGGCTAAAACCCATGTGTTTCTTAGAAGTGAGACCTGGGCGTTCTCTAGCTGTAAGGCCTGAATTTGGGTAAAAAGCTTAAAGGAAACAGTACCAGGAGAGCCTAATGCAATGCTCTACTGGCGGAAGTCCTCGCCTTTCATGTGCTGGGATCTCATGTGGGCACTGGTTCGTATTCCTGGCTGATCCAGCTCCTTGCCTGTGGCCTGGTAAAGCAGTGGAGGATGGCCCAAAGCTTTGGGACCCTGCACCATGCAGGAGACCCGGAAGAGGCTCCTGGCTTTGCATCAGTTCAGATCCAGCTTTTGAAGCCACTTGGGGAGTGGATAAGAGGAAAGATCTTTCTCTCTCTCCTTCTCTGTTTAAGTCTGTATTTCCAATTTAAAAAATAAATAAATCTTTAAAAATAAAGAATTAAAAAAGTACCAGAAGAAAATAAACTTAGTCCTGTTTTGATTAAACATTGTGTATTGAAGACATCTTTATTCTTCGTATGATACTACTGTTGGCTCCATTTTAAATTGGAAAATGTTTCCCCTTGCAACCAACAGTTATGGAATTTCAGAGGAGAGACTGACAAAGTGTCTGTTATCCAGGAAAAGTAAAACCCAGCCAATTAAAATCAGCAACTTTTGGTCATGGATAAGGAGCTCTTAGTCCCCTGAGTGGGTGGCAATTGTGTCTAGTCTAGCACTTAGGAAGGCAGAGAATAAAGATAATTGCCCTTCCTGCGTAAGAAAGTCCTTCAAGGGTGAGAGAACCTATTAGTGCCTTGGACTTCCATAGATCTGCAACACCATAACAGCAGATACTGTCTGCTCAGCCTAGATCAAATGCTATTATAATTGACTCTGGGGTGCAAGGAAACCTAGCGTCTTGGTTTCCTTCTAAGGACGTGCTACAGAGAAAAACTGATGATGAATGTAACCAGGGTTAGGAGGCTTCTCAACACGGTTATCTCCTGTTAATTACCAACTAATTTTGGGGTACACATTACCTGTGTCAACTCCCCACCTACAACAAATTGAGCAGAATGAATGTGTTATGGGATTAATGTCTCCCAGGTGTCAAGCTAAGGCAATTAATTGAACCACCTAATGTTCTTGAGGGTCAACGTTTTGCCTGTTAGAAAATTCTGGAAAATAACCATGCAATAGGGAGACAAAATTGATGGGAAGACTGACACTGGTCAATATAAAGCTCAGTTAATGGGATGCCTGACATTTATCAATACAGTTCAGTTGTTGGGAAGACTGACATTGGTCAATACAGTTTAATAGTATATAATTGCCAAGTAATACATGGACAAGGAAGGAGAGAATCAATGTCTTTGGGAGGACGTGACAGTGATTTCTAACGATGTGTAAATATTGTCTCCTGCTGCAGAGGAAGTGGCCCCCCTCAATTTGCTACTTGTATTACTTAACATGTTGTCTGAGAATCAGGAACCCAGCAGTGATATGCCTGGGTGGACCTGACTGAAGAACTTCTTGAGAATGCAGACACTGTTTCTCAGGGCTCCAGTTATCTGAAGGAAGGATTATTGTCATGGAAAGTAAATGGTGAGAATTATTCAATAAAGCAAAGATTGGGCAGAGTTGGATTGATTGAGCACATTGCAGATCAGCTAGGGGCTGAGTACTGCCCCAGCACGGCCCATGCTCTGAAGGGTACAGCGGCAGTAGCAGTTTCTTACTAGTTAAGGTGACTGTTGCCATATGCTTGCAAGGGAACAGTGGTCAGGACAGCCTCAGGCTGTCTGTTACAATGTGAACTACAATCAAAGAACTGGACGTATGACTGCAGTATTTCCTTTTAGGTTGAGATTTCTGAAGTCATGCTTTATATTTGTTTTTTAAAAGATGCATTTGCTTTGAGCAGTATGTATGGGTAGGTAGGCGAATCAGCTTGAAAGCTATTATAGGGACCTGCATTGTGATGCAAACAAGTTAAGGCACCATGTGCAAAACCAGCATTTTATATCAGATTCCCTGTTCTGATGGCTTAAGTATTGAATCCTGCAACTAGAAGCTGGGAAGATGTTCCCGGCTTCTAGGTTCAGTCTGGCACAGCGCTGGCTATTGAGATTATCACAGGTGTAAGTCAGTGGGTGGCAAATCTTTTTTTCTATTTTTCTCTCTTCCTTCCTTCTCCCTCTCTGTCACTATACTTTTGAATAAATGCATTTTTTAAAAGAAAAAAAATGCTTATTGTAGTTGTTCAGGCACAGAATCATGGTGGATGAGAACACTGTCAGTAGAAGTAGTAGAGAATGTCTATGAAATGTGTTTAGAAAGAAATCTACTTCTCAGAATTTGAAGTTGGAATGAAGAAGCCATCTGTGATGATTTCTCAGGTCCTGACTTCTGGGATAGGATGGTGGGAAATGACATTTGATATTAAAGTGAACCTTGAAAACAGAACTTGGCTTATAGAAAATATCATAGAACTGATCTTGAAATCTTTGGTGGCAAGGTCTGGGGGAAAGTATGGAGGGCTTTTCCAAGAGAAATCTGCTGCCAGTCAGATTTACAGAAACATGTTGCATATAACAGGGTTTGTTTTCTGCTTTAATTTATGTGTAAATGGCTAACGTCTGGCAAAGGACGACTGGGAATTCTTGATACTTCTCTTTTGATGATCATCCTTGTCTTTTAAAACCAAGTTGATGGAGTCTTAAATTGCCGCTATTTTTTTTTCTTTTCTTTTTTATTTTTAAGTGTTAGAGTCTATTGAGATGTCTCCATTCTGGTGTGTGCTCTTTTTGCCTATCTCCAAATCAGTTCACTAGTTCTGTCTCCCACACACTTAAACAGTCATGATTGTCATAGAATAAAGGATTGGACATTCTAAAATTATAGTATTTTAGAGTCCCTGGGAAACAATAGCTGAGCATTCTCACATTCCAGGCCATAGACGTGCGAAGTGGACACCTCCTTTGTGTAGTCTCTTGAAATTGGAGTTCACATTTCACAAATTAGTACCTCTTCTATTCTACTCTTTGCTAGGCACTGTTCTGAGCAAATACTTCATATTAGGCAGTAGACTTAAGAGTTCACTTCTCCATTCACTTTCAGTGGAAGGTCTTCACACCTTCACTTTAGTGGGGTTAGGGCACGTGGGCAGGACAAGGTCATGAATTTGCATGGCACATTCGGGACAGATAAGTCCCAAACCATAGGTATTGCCCTGTGGCTGTTAGAGAAGTGAAATTCCTAGAATAGTTGTTAGGGACTTTGTTTGAACACAGATATTCCTTAGGCTCTGCAAGGGCCAAACATGGTGCAGGCCTTTTCAACATACTAGTTGAAAGTATGTGAACAAATCCAACATATTTGCAAAAAAAAATTTTTTTATTTTGAAATACTTAGAGAAAATTTGCAAAATTAGTATGGCGAAGTTCCGTATACATTCCACCCAGCTTTGCTTAATGTTGACATCTTACATAAACGTGGACAGTGATCAAAACCCAGTAAGTCAGGGCGCCAGCGTTATGGCATGGCAGTTTAAGCTACTGCCTATAATGCCCACATTCCACATGGATAAAAGTTTACATCCCTGCTACTCAAATTCTGACCCAGCTCCCTGCTGATGTACTTGGGAAAGCAACAAAAGGATAGTTCAAGTGCTTCGGTCCCTGCCCCCTTGTGTGAAATTCAGAAAAAACTTCGGCTCCTGACTTTAGCCTGGCGCAGCTCTGACTGTGTGACCACTGGAGAGTGAACCAGTAGATGCAAGTTCTCTCTCTCTCGCTCTCTTTCTCTCTCTGCCTTCAAATACATAAATTTATTTTTTTAAAATCCTAGTGATTAACATTGACAAAATAAACTTTCTTTAAAGATTTGTGTGTTTGAAAGGTAAAAAGGCAAGGCGACAAAGAGAAAGTACAAGAGCTACAGACATCTTCTCTCTGTTGGTACACACCTCTGCTTCACCTTGGAAACATGTGCAGGACCCAATCAGGCTTGTATGTTTTTAACCCAACACTTACAGGGCATAGAAAAGACCTAGAGCATGGGATTTGGTAGAATAAAAACGACGTTTTCACATGTCTGGCAGGGAAGAAGTTCAGTATTTGAGCCAGGGTCAGCAGCCTTCTCGGGGACTTTATCAGGAAGCTGGATCTGAATTGGAGTAGCCATGACTTGAACTGGCACTCCGATGTGTGATGTGGGTGTCCCAAACAGCACCTTAACCACTGTAGCACATGGGATGCCTTGAGCCTAGTACTATTTATGAACCTACAGACTCCTTGAATTTCACACCTTCACACTCACTGATGTCTTTTTGTTGTGGTGGTGTAAACCAGTCCAGGATTCTGCATTGCATTTAATTGTTTTATCTCCAGTCAGTCATGACTTTGACCCTTATGACCCTTATGAAGAAGGTGGTCAATTTACTGTAGGAAGGTTTCTTACAGGTTTGTCTGAAGACTGAAAGCCCGGGCACTGCATAGGATTTCATAAAGGAAGTGAGATTTTTGGTGCATTTTAACACAGAGTGATACTTGAATGAACAGAGGAATGGAAAGAAAATTTGTTTTATTTTATTTTTTTTTAAGGCAAGAACTATGTCTGAAAATACTGATCCTAGAGCCCTTTGCTGTTATGCTGGCTCTTCTTTGCAGGTACAAATAATGAGTAGCCTTGAAGGACTTTTTGACACTCAGAACCATGCTTGTTCAGCTGCCCTGCTGTCCTGCTGCCTTGATGTCCTGGGTCTTGTGTCTTGCTCATCAGCCAGAAACTCTTTGATTCGTACTCACTGCAGCCTTCTTGCATGACCTAATCGACTACTGGATTTGGGCCTCAGCTTTCTGGATATCAGCTGATGTTCCCCTTGTCATCTTTGTACCTTTTGGTAGTCTTGGGACATAGAATTTTTCATTTATTTAATTTTTCTTTTTATTATTTTTGTGAAGATGGAGGCAGCAGTATATATCAGACCCTTGATCATGCCTTCTCAACACGAGGTGATGTCACCCCTAGAGTTGCCCATTGGTTCTTAGTGAATGAAGAAACCTTACTCTTATGTGGAGAGTGCAACATACCTACAGTCCCTAAACACATGTGCAAAATTTGAATTGCGTTACATTTTATTGAGAACAAGCATTAGTTAGGGGGAAAAAAAAATCCAAAAAAGCTTACTGAAAGGAACCACAATTGAAGAAAAAAAAATGTTCACAATCACTGTGGTAGGGCACATGACTGGCCTCTATGATCCATCCCGTTTAATTAAAAAAAAAATTTAAGTACTGTTAAAAATACAAATCAAGAAACTGAGAATTAGCAGAATTGAATCACTTCCCCAGTCACAGAGCAAGTATGTATTTGAATATTCGCTCAGGGCAGGTCGATCCCAGGGTGCATGGTTTTTGTGTTGTTCATGCATGTTAATTTGCAGCCAAGTTTTTATTACCAATCAGAAAGTCAATTGAAAGAATATAAAGCATCCTATAAAATGGAGAGAAACTTTTCTGGGCTTTATTTATTCATTTGCATATCCCGTTATAGCACAACTACTAGGGAAGATAATTATACACTTATACATTTCTACATTTACAATATTGATGCTAGGATTTTAGCTGGGCAGAGGTGCTTTGTCATATCTCCATTGTCCAGAAGAATACAACCATGCAAAACATAGGACAGGGCTTCAAAAGTTTATGGTTAATACAATTTATTTTTTAAAAACCATTCATAGATTTCAACACTTTGGTACCAAAATTTTTCATTTAATTCCATTTTACAGGAACCTTTTAAAGTATCCTTTAATATTTTGAATGGATAAAATCAAAAAGATGCTTTATTTGAAGGCAAAACTTTCAAAGCCAAGCTGAATTATTTCTGTTTAATGTTAGGGCCATAATGTTAGCTCTTTAAAAAAAAAAAAATAAACAGCAATGACAAAGACGTGGGATAAGAGTCATACCTACCACAGACAGAGTTCAGTTCTGGGTGGCCAATTGGGTTTGATGTAGAAACTGCCTGTAGCTACTCCAACTCCAAACATATGACTTAATATTGTTATACCATGCATAGCTGATAGAGATTAAATCAGACGTAATTTTTCCATCTTGAGGGACTCAAAGGAAGAAAACCAGAAAGAAACAACCAATATTATTGCTTAAAATAAAATGATGACAGTATTTTAAGCAACAACACAAACAGACAAACCAAAAAAACCCTTTTTTTTCCAACTGGGTATCGAAGTCAGCTACTTATGTCTACACTAGCAATTAAATGTCTTTTACATAGATTCCTTCATAAGAGAATGCAGAGATGTTAAGATGACCATCTGTGAACCGGAAACATGAATTGATTGGTATATTACACAAATCCCTTGAATTCATGCCAGAATTTTTATTAAGGCATAATACATTTATCTGGTTGAGATAGGTTGAAGATTCAAATGTGTCACATTAACCATGGCTGTGAGCTTATGATTTTCCAAACTATGCCCTGTGGATAGATGCAAATTTCAGTTTTCACAGGCGGTTTTCAAAGTAATTCGATCAGAGCCTAAGAAAAGCTAGATTCATTTATAGAAAACTCTTTTAAATAGACTGAGTGAAGACAGACAAAAGCACGGTGACGTCACCGCCATGTCCTTGTTTTGCAGTGGCCTTTACCCATAACAAGGAGAGAGCGTCTAAGAAAATCCACAAGTGCAGATGAATCCAGAAGACTGTAGCTCAGATTCAGGAGAGCGCTCTGGAATGTCTCTGGCTAACAGGCAGTGCTGTCACAGCCATGGCAAATGCAAGCTTCTTTTGAATGGGTTCAAATATCTTCTGCAAAATCACATTTCTTAGAGGTTTATAACGTGGCTTTTTGTTTGTTTCCCTAATGGTTTTCATACCCCTTGGTGTTTGTAAGACTTAGCCTGCTTAAATGTTAATGCTGGGAAACAGGAACTGCCCCCCACACACACACACACCTCTGAGTGGGGCACGTGCTGCTCCTCTTAATTGGAGAGAGTTAGGTGCTTCAGATTTCTAATGACAGGTTTTCTGGCTCCTCACACTCAGCTTTTGAGATCCTCAATGCCAGAATGCCAGGTGCTTCAGACACTCATTCCACCCATTGAAAGCCTAATGTAATTATGCAAAATTGAAAATCACTTTCACTCCTGCAGAAGCATCTCAGTGCCCCCCCCCCCGCTCCCCCCCCCCATTTTGTGGTCCCTAACTTAGACCTCCCTGATCTTGTCACCATCAGGCTTATCTAATCCTCTGATGAGCTCCACAGAGAGGATTTGTAACAGCTTCCACTTTAGGGGGAATGCCTCCTGTGGTATCTTTCCTCTGTGAAGGCCTAAAATGAAAGACACAGGAGTAGAGGTGATATCATTCACTCTCCTGGCTAATGCCTTTCCACAACCCAAAGGGAGGCCTGCTTCAGACCCTCTCAGGATTTCATTGTTCTCCGAATCTGTAATTCAAAATGGAAAAACCATTTTGGTAATTGTGAACTGTATTAAGTAATTGGCTTTTGGATTCTTTCTTGGGAGATGATTAGTTCTTCCAGGTAGTGATGGGAGTGTGCTGTAGGCCAATTCTGAAGTAGTCAAATTGGTAATTTCTTACCTGTACCTCACTCCCTGAGGCCAGGTCCACCTAAAATTAGTCTAAAATTGTTCCTGAAATCAAAAGAAAAAACTTGCCCAGAGAGGGGACAGGCTGAAATTTTTTTCTCTGAAATTTTTTTTCTTGGCATGTGGAATCCAATTTTTGTTTGATTTGATTCTTGCCAGTGAAGACATAAAATACTTTTGAGTCGACACACAGCAACACAGGACAACTGAGATTCAGGACTTTGAACTTGAGTAGACCCTGCTCTAGCATTTCTTGGGTGAGTGACCTCTGATATTCACTTAACCTCTGGAACTCCATCTTTTCATGTTTCCAAATGAAAATGGGAGGTTGTTTGGGGATGAGCAGCACCAGCTGGGAGGCTGGGGCCGTGGAGGGCTGTTTAAGATATTTGGTAAAGGCTCAGCTCCCTGAAGGCAGCTGGCCTATCTCTTATGGAATGGGGATCAGTATCGTTTTTCCATCAAGAGAGAAGGTAGGCTTTGACTTAAGCAGAGTATAAGCCATGGGCTGGAATTGCACGTGGCTTTCAAAATGGTCAATAACCCAGAGAGGATATTCTTGGCTCTTAGTAATCATCTAATGAAATAACAAGGGCTCAGGACATTTATGTGTCATGGGTCAAGCCTCAGTTTACACCTCCTGTCGGGTGGTGGCTCCCCCCTTCCATCCAGCTTTCTCCTAATGAACCCAGGAGGCAGCAGTTGTCAACTACTTGGGAGACCAGGATGTAATTCCCTGTACCTGGCTTCTGCTCTTTGCTGGAATGAACCAGCAGATGGAAGATCTGTCTCTATGACCCTCCTTCTCTATCACTCGGCCTGTCAATTAAATAAATTGGTAAATAAATCCTTGGGAAAAAAAATAAATGTTAACTGGCAAACGCGATTTAATCATTATTACAAAGCGAAGCTGTAGAAGGTTCAGCTTTATTCTAATTATAAAGTAAACCCAACACCTGGTGATTGGAATCTCCAATCTCCACGTGGACCCATTACCTACCTTGGAGTAATTCCTAGTTGGCTACCTTGAGCCAGGAACACGTGACCTCCTCCCCTAGTGGGTGCCCTGGAAGTCTGGTTCATTCCCAACCCCCAACCTTGCCCAGGGCCACGTGGGTGGAGGCAGGCAGGCAGACGCGCACTGTGGTAATGGGGCGCGGGGAGGGAAGGGGAGGGGAGGGAGTCCAGCAACAGCCCCGAGTGTGAATAGCGCTCATTGACAAGCCAGGCTGGGGACGCCCGCCCGTGCAGTGCCTCCTGCCTGCGGGCCTCATAAAAGGCGCAGCTGCCGCCCGGCAGCTCAGACTAGCGCGGGGATGAGGCGGGCGGCGGCTGAGGGCGCGCCTGGGCTCCAGCAGTGACCGACGCGGACCTCGGTGCCGCTCCGGGCGTACAGGTAACCGCGGGGGAACAGATTTCGTCCTTTCGCGTGGAAGTGGCAGCAGCAGGATTGGAGGGGCGGGGGTTCAGGGAGGCAGGAAGGAAGGCTGGGTACGGATGAGGAAGAGGAGAATCAGGAAAGACGGACAGAGAGAGGGAGGATAGGCACGGAAGGGAAGCAGGGCGCAGTCGCGCGGTGTCTGCTGGCACGCGTTGTACTTGGCTCAGGCCCGGGCGGTCAAGTTCCCCACCTCCGACCTCTCCCGGCCGGCGGCCGATGGCTCCTGAGACTCTCGCGCACGCCGCTCGCATCGCAGCACAGAGCATGGCAGCGTCGCGGCTCTACCAGCCATGTTTTCTGGGCAGGCTTCTCGGCCGCGCATCTGAGTGGCTGGGCCCGCGCGCTCCGGGAGCGCCGTGGCCGCAGCGTGGGGCAGGTGGAAGGAGACGCGGGCGGCCAGTGCACTCAGGGCTGGTTCTGCTCCGGCGCAGAGGTTCCCTGTGAAGATGGTTTACTTCAGTTGTTCCCACTGACCCTGCGCCACTGGCTCTGCTGTTGCTCACTAAACTGTTGGTTCACGGTACCCTTCCAGTAGCTTCTGTATTTTGACCTGCTTTAGCAGTGTTGTTTGCATAAAGCTGGCCTCAGCTGGAGAAAATAGAGGGGCTGAGAAGAGGGAGGAGAGTGGAGGGTGGAGGGAGGTCCTTCTGTGCAGAGCCCTAATATAAAGCCTTCTGCCTTCTCCCCTTGGCCTTGGGTCTCCCGCAGGACCCTAGGACAGGGAAAAGCATGGTTGGGTAGCCCAGGCCTTCTCTGATTACTGTGTGCCAGTTGCCCTCTCCAAGCCCTCATGGGGATTTTTCATCTGTGAGCAAAATGTTACCCTGAAGATGAGCACTCCATCCACCTGTCAGGGCCCCAGGGATCCCGCGGCCTTGGTTTCCTTGTCTTTCCTGCCCACCCCAAGAAAATGTCGGCCTGGCCAGTCGTGCTAGCTGCCCAGAGCAGCTCTTCTCCTCCAGACCACAGTGCATCACTATCAGCTTGCATGTGGGAGCTGAGCTGGGGTGGGCTGCCTGGAAACTGGTGAGAAACACTTGTTTGCTTAAGGAGCTGTTGGACTTGAGTAGGTCTGGAGTGCCTCAGTTTCTTTTCCCTCCTCAGTTGAACTCATCCTTGATTCTCTCCTAATAAGGAAGCTCCATGGCTGGCTTTTTCTGCAACCTGTGGTTTGTTTGAACACCACGAGGCTCTACCCTGAGATTTTTTTTTTCATATGAAACGGAACACAGGTGATTGCAGTTGTATTGTGGACTGAATATGGATGCGTAATCATCACAGAAAGCTCTGTAAAAATGGTAAATATAGGCTGGACATTGTTTTGGGGTCTTTTTGTGTATTACCCTCCACAAAGTGTACAACCACCATGAATAGCATCCCTGCTTAACAGATCCGCTGAAACATAAAATTTGTCCAGTGCACACCAGGAGGGAACTGGGGTTTCTTTCTAAGCAGTATTACTCCAGAGTTCAAACATGTTCACCCTTGTGAACGTGGGTCATAAACCTTCTCCATGGGCTTTGTCATTCTGGGGTACCTTTAATAGAAAAGAACACTGGCTGTGGAATTAGATAGATTTGGATTGAGTCTTGGATTCTGTTTGTCCAAAATAAATCTGCATAAAAGCTGTTTGATGTGTTAGATGGTACTGGATAGAAAATTCCTAGTGTGCAGATCATAAGCAGGTCTTATCAGGTGTAATTTGAAAGTTACCTTAGCACAGAGTCATACTACTTACAGGTTTTAAGAGCCAAGGCGATTTCTGTGTGTTTACATTCCATTCTGTCATTAAGGGTTGAATGAACTTGTCAAAGTACCTAAGCCTCTCAAAGCCACAGTTGTTAAAACTTGAAAGATCTCTTTTTATTTCTTCAAAAGGCAGAGTGACTGAGGACAATTTTTATATCTTTGGATTGGGTTCTATCACAAATATTCACTTAAAACAGCACCAGGCCTGGTCCCTGCCATAGAGACTCAAAAAATTGTTGCTGATGACATCTGTGTTTTGTGGATCAGTCAGCCTTCTGCATGGGTTCTGTTTTTAGTTTATAGGGTGACTTAGCATATAATGATGGTTTAGCCTCCCTCCTTTGACTGCACTGCGTTATAGATTTTCTACAATCCTTACACATGCACACCGCTAAGAGGCCAGAAAGCACAGCGTCTTGTAATTGCTAAGAATTGGGTTAAATTCTGACTTGTTCACTAGGAGCTGTTTCTCTTGGCAAAGTGATCACTGACTTTTAAGGGTTAGGGAAACTTCAAAGTTAATTTTAAAGCTATCTGAAAACCAGCTGGAAGAATTAGCACCACACTTAACAGTTGCAAGCGAGGAAAAAATGAATTGACTCTGACATTTACTTTCAACATAGACTCTTAAAAACTGTAATATAATCTGTGAAACTGTTGCAAATAATCAATTGGAATCTTGACTTTAGCGATTCTAGAATGAGTATCTTCTCTGATGTGGTTTTGTAGATGTTGGTAAACTAAAAATAAGTCATAGACTGAAACTTTTTGAAAATATGGCATTGACACAGAGCAGCATGTTTTGAACAGCTGTTTAAGGTTTATGCAAGATATTTGTTTATGAGAGGATGCTGCAAGCCCAGTACTTATTAAAATGTGTTTGTTAAACAGAAAAGAAACTGATATACCCATCAAATAACTGATTTGTTAAATTGTAGCATACATAGATGTTCCTGGAATTAGGATGAGATTGCCTTTTGATAAACTTGTCTTAAATGAAGAATGCTTTTTATCCATGTGATTTATCAAAGTGTCATAATTTACCAACATGGTGTGATTATTGACTCTCATGATTCCCATAGATGGCTTGGCTCTGCAGTATTGGTGCTGCCCAATATTGCCAGAGACATTACATATCAGACATTATGATGTAAAAGATTTAGACTCACACTTTGTAGTATGGTTGACCCTGATGGCATATTGCTTTTCCAGTGCTGGAAAGTTGAAAAATTGTAAGTGGAACCGTTGTAAGTTGGCAGCCATCTGTCCTTACAGTAGAGTGAATCCACAGTGATTGAACAATGAGAGACTGTGTATATACTCTTAGAGAATAAACCACTGAGTAATGAGGACAAGACTTGTGTGTGTTTGGGTCACCTCTCTCTCTGGCTCTGGAACAGTGCTTGCTACTCAATAGTTGCTCAATAAATGACTGAATGAGAATATTGTTCAGACAACAAGGTACTGAACAGTGGTTGGCGTTAGTTACCATTTAGATATGTGTGTAGAAAACACTGGTTGTCTCCTGGAAGGGCTGGAAGGATAGTTTTTATTCTTGTTGGGTAGAATTTTGGTTGTATTTTTCATACTGTATTCCATTATGTGTATGCAACAATGAAAAACAAACACACTCAAAGGACTTAGTTCTACCAAGTTTGGTCTTATTGTTTATTCTGTGTGATTTACCCTTCCTGTGACACTTTCACTATAAGTAGTTTAATTTTATAACCCTCGTACTGTACCTAACAGTCCTTAAGTGGGATGGTGAGCATGTTTGTGTAAGCTGGGGTATCTCTGATGGAGTTCCTATGCAACCAGTGGTACATCACAATGCCCGTGGAGATGGCATGAGAGAGAATCTGTTAGTGAATTTGTAACAGTCTTTATGGACCTCTGATGCCTTACACAGAGCTTGATCTTTCTGAAAGCGCTCTATAAGTATTTTAGCATGAATAGATGCTGGGAGCATGAGTCATGCTTGCATGATTGCATTGCAATAAAGGCCAGTACTAGCATAAGCAACTTTTACTTCAGGTTAGGTACGGACTGATCCCTAGGCACATCTTACATGCAGTTCCAAAATCTGACTCATTATAATTAGGTCCATTAGAGAAATGGTTTCCTGTGTGGAATATGACCCATGACAGTACAAGAAGAAACTATTTGGAGTTCCATGCATATGTAGTATTTCTTTTTTTTTTTTCAAAGATTTATGTATTTTTTATTGGAAAGTCAGATATACAGAGGAGAGGAGAGATAGAGAGGAAGATCTTCCGTTTGTTGATCCACTCCCCAAGTGGTACAAGGTGCACCAATCCCCAAGGTGCAGGATCCCAAGGCTTTAGACCATCCTCAAATGTTTTCCCATGCCACCAGCAGGGAGCTGAATGGAAAACAAGGTTGCCATGATTAGAAACGGCACCCATATGGGATCCCATAGTGTTCAAATGGAGGACTTTAGCTGCTAGGCTACCACGCTAGGCCCTGTAGTATTTCTTAAATGTTATCTTTTTTAGATGTTTTTAAAAATGTGTTTAGATGACAGAGAGGATGCTTCCATCACTGGTTCAGCACCCAAATATCCACAACAGCTGGAGCTGAACCAGGCTAAAGCCTGGAGCCAGGAATTCCGTCCAGCTATTCCATGTGAGTCACAGGACCCGGTTACTTGCTTGGGCCATCATTTGCTGTTTTCCCAGCCATTTCACCAGGAAGCTGGATTTTAAAGGAGGAGCCAGGAATGGAACCTGCAATCCAGAATAGGATGTGAGTGTCCTAAGAGTCAGCTTAACCTACTGTACCACAACATCGGCCCCAGTCGTTGTCGTTGAAGTAGCATCTATACCGCTGAAGTGCCAGTGCATGCCACATTTGCTTTTGCTGTTGTTCAGTTTTGGCTGAAAGTAAGTTGTTGATCTTATCCTGCTTTTACTTTGGCTCCTCGTCCAATTCTTAGATTTCATTTAAAATACCAATTTTGTTTCTTCTTAGGGCTTTGTCAACAGTGACATGTTAAATATTTCTGAAGGGATGTCTACTGTTTAAATTGTAATCATTTCTAAGATTCTGTCTCTTGTTGTAGTGCTACATTACCTTGTGACACTGACAGTAATGTACAAGGTTCTGTTATAAACCCCTCTCCCCATTAAGAAAGAGTTTTCTGTTGGACAAGATTTTTATAAGTGACACTGATGGTAAAGATGGTAGCAAAGTAGTAACATATGTGTAACAATGTGTGACTTACAAGTCACACTTATGTATGTTACTTAAGCTACAAAACATCTTCATTATGTTTGTACTGCATTTGTTATTAGGGATGACACTAACCACTCTGCTTGTTCCTTAGTACAGTCATACCACAATAGTCAGAGAAGCTTGGTTCTAGGATTCCTTGTGAATACCAGAATTGGTGGATACTGAAGACCTGTTACCAAATGATATACCATTCACATGAAACCTATAGACTTCCTCCTGTATACTGTCTGTCGTCACTAGATCACTCATAATTCCTTATAGGACATAAATGCAATGCAACTCACTGTTCTATTATTTAGGGAATAACTATAATAAAAATGTGGATATAGGCACTGTCTATTTCAGAAGACATATACAAGGATGCTTTGAAAATTTGGGGATGGGCCTGGCGGCGTGGTCTAGCGGCTAAAGTCCTTGCCTTGAACACCCCGGGATCCCATATGGGCGCCGGTTCTAATCCCGGCAGCTCCACTTCCCATCCAGCTCCCTGCTTGTGGCCTGGGAAAGCAGTTGAGGACGGCCCAATGCCTTGGGACCCTGCACCTATGTGGGAGACCCAGAAGAGGTTCCAGGTTCCTGGCTTTGGATCGGCACAGCACCGGCCCATTGCGGCTCACTTGGGGAGTGAATCATCGGATGGAAGATCTTCCTCTCTGTCTCTCCTCCTCTCTGTGTATATCTGGGTATAATAAAAAAAAATGAGTAAATCTTTAAAAAAAAGAAAACTTGGGGATAGACTTTTGTAGGCCCACACTTCTGTATAGAGGAGCCATGGTTTGCATTACGTACTGGGTATTGTCCAACTTGCTGCTGTTGTGCACTCTAGAGGCATTCGTGGTGGCTCATGTACTTGGATCCTTACCATCCACCTGAGTTCTGGGCACCAGGCTTTATCCTGGTCCAATCCTGGCTTTTGTTGGCATTTGGGGAGTGAACCAGGAATACGGAAGCTCTATCTCTTTCACTCTCTTCTTTCTGCCTTCCAGACACATAATACAATTAAAAATAAAACTGAACTTTCATATTAAAAACCCTTTAGTTTGCAAAAATTTTCAAATCCACTAATCGTCCTTACACTTCTTTGAAAGCCCCTCAAGTGCATAGCTTTAAGAGCTGGCCTGAAAGCTTTGGTGTCGCTCCTAGTTTGTTCCTGGTTGGAAAGAAAACCACATATTTCTAATCACTTCATAATACTAATCATGGAAACTGTCAAGACCTCAAAAATGGCCAGGCATCCTCTTCAATAGGCTGGTGTGAATAATGGCTGCCTCTTAACCTGTTGCGGTGGAGATATTGCTTTGTTCCTCCTGCCTCCAGGACATGGTATATGAAGAAACATAATCATAGAATCACCCCTGCTTCCTGACAGCATCCAGTCTAGAACAAAGCTCTGAACTCCTCCAAGTCATATAGGTGTCTGACAGCTGTTCTGATGCTAGGCAAGTCCTTGGCCATGTCCTCTTACTGAGCTGCCCTGACTACTTCACTGTGTGTGTCATACCTACTGTGGTCAGGGGTAAGCTAGAGGCTTGCTTCTCATGATCTCTGAAGCATTTCCTCTTGTTTGTTGAACAGGCACAAGAACTTTCAGAGAGTCTTGGGGCAATAAAATGTACCATTCAACATGTGTTATGCAGAATCTGGAAAATACACTAAGAGGCTAAGTATACAAGAAAAATTCTTGTTCTATAATCTAAAAATCTTGAACATTCAGTCTGGCTTACCTCTGTTTTACATATCTGTGTCTCATCTACTTCATCACCTATCTTCTACACACACACACCCCGTTGCTTGGCATCGTATAATGGTTAAGATGTTTGCCTTCTACTTTTTTCACCTACCATAATACTGTGTTTCCTGATACAGTCTAATTTTTCTCAAACATAAATATTTAATTGTCACACAGAGCTTGTCACCTGAAAATGATTTGTTCATTGATTGTTGTACCTGCAGTGGTCATTGTCTCCTTTTGATCGTTCTGTGAAGAATACCTTCATGTGTGTTCATGTTTCTTTCTTTAGGACACGTTTTCTTAGACAAGGAAATCTGTGATATATGTTGCCTGGTTGTACTTGCCAATATGTTGAAAATATTGGTGCAATATTAGCTAATTACATTGTAGAAACAAATGTTTGGTGATGTCCTTTGCGGATTTAGGACAGTTGGAGCTTAGGGCTTGCGTATCATGGAGAACTCTACAGCCCAGTCTTGGGTGCCCTGGTGCTCTCGGCAGTTAGCCTCCTGCCTTCCCACAGTGCACCAGTCCTTCCCTCCATTCTAACACCCTGACTGCATTTGTTCTTCCCAAGTAGAATAAGGGAGGAGGACTGTTTCCAGGGGATGGGAGTGATGATGTGTTGAGGATGCAGTCCAACATGTGTGATGTGAAGTCCAGCATGTGTGACGTGAGACCTCCTTCGGGGCAGGATCTGATGTATCCTCTCTTCTTTCTCAGTGTCCAGCAGGCAGCTTTGTGAAGTATGTTGTCCACTAAATATCTGTAGAATAAATAGATGATAATTCCGTTTTCAGCCTATAATAGTAAGTATACTTTTGATAGATACATCTCCTTCCCCCCAAACCGGTATAACAGTATATAACTGGCTGTGTTTTTGTGGACTTACCTTTATTCAACTACCCTGCAGATATATATGGAAGTCCTGTTTTTATGTTATGGACATGAGTTTTGGTACAGAGGGTTTAGGCACGAGCTTAACTTAGCTTACATTTTGGAGCAGATAGGGAGAAGATAAATCCAAAACAAATGCCAAATACCAGGAAGTGATGCACACTGCAAGGTATGATTAAAAAAAAAAAAAAGCAAGGAGAGGGGCTAGAGAATAAATATTTGTTTTTATTTTAGCTGGAATCGCCTAGGAAGGCAAATACAAATTAAGAAATCTCTCTCCTATTGGTTGCAATCATTGATCCCACAGAATTGCTCATAGCTGTTACTAAATATGTAGATACATGGTCAGTGGGAACTGTGGTTTTTCCTTTGATCTCATCTGTGTGGTGGGTGCTTTTCCTATTGTGTTTTCATCCCACAGATCTTGGGAGAACATCATTATGCCTCTGCAGCAGGAATTAATGTTTTGGTAGTGAGAGAGGTCAAGATCCGTGGCTCAGGTGACATAATTCAAAAGTGGCAGAGGTGATGCTGAAATGATGACTTGATTAGAGCCTCCCATTCCCACCCCAAATGTCTTCCCTGAAGAAGGACTCACAAGGCTGTGAGTTAGTCGTAGTCTTTTCCTAGGCTCCTGGGCTGAGAATGAAAATGTGCTGTGATCACAGCTACTGGTGCAAGGTTAATTAGAAACCATTGGTATGTAAACTATATTTATATTGAGGACAGACTGCCTTTGTTTCCAGAAAGTAGGCAAGGGCCAGGGACTCTCTTCATATGCTAACTAGTTGTACACAGTCTGCCACAGTGTGAAGGAAGCCTGCTCTTTTTGTGTCTAGGAACTGGGAGCAAAGCTCTGCCCTGCTTTCGATCCAATTGGTGCTGTAGTGAGTTATTTAACATATGTTTCCTTACACCCCCGTTATTAAGCACATATGCTTTGGCCCAGGATCACAAATGCGGATGCAGGTTAAAAGGACACAGACATCTTTTTTTATTGTTGTTCTTGTTCCCTAGAGAATAGGATATCCATTTCAGATGGCCCCTTGGCAAGGTTTTTAGGGAAGAATGTTTTCTCTTTGATCGTAGGTGGTATGTATGTCTTATTTCATAAAGGAAAAGGACTCAGTGCCAAATGGAGAAAGGGTTTCTAGTTTTTTGTTATTCATTCTTCATTCATTCACTGGAGAGGTAGAGTAAGGGTTCCATCCTGCTTGTTCCCTCCCCGGATTAGCCAGGGCTTGGCTAGGGTGGAGTCTGAAGCCAGAACTCAGGTGGCAGGAACCTAGTTACTTGAGCCTTGCCTTCCAAGGTTCTGCATTAGCTGGAAGCTGGAGTGCAGAGTTGGATTAGGGCACTGCACGCTGGCTCTCTGAGGTAAAACCCCGGCATCTTCACCTCGGGAGTGAATGCCTGTTCTTCTGCCCTGGGTTGACTGCTAGCTACCAGGGACCTCAGTCTTACTAGATGAGGGTTAGAGAGGAGTGCAGCGTCTAATGGATCCTGATTAAAAAGAATTACATTGAGGCTGCAATTAATTTTTCAGCTCAATTACATGCTTCTTTGGATAGCCTTAATATTTTATTGGCCAGATTTCTAAGAGCTTTAGGACTATTACAGTTAAACTCAATCTAAGTTGATATGAATCTAGGGGATTGATTTCTGGAGATATATATTTATATATAATATGTACTTATATTTCTGTTTTGGTCAGAAATATATATATATACATATATATATGTATATGTTTGATAGATAGATACCGTTTGGTTCAGAAAATGCTTAACACAAGAAAAATGGCTTTGGATGAAAGAAAGAAAGAGAAATATATACCAGTGTTTCATCATTATAATGAACGGTGATCTGTATCTTTTAGTCTGGTCTGAGAATTTCCCTTGAAAGTACTTTTTTTAACCTGTGCTATTTCTCTATTGAAAAACTGGAAGTTTTGATACCATTGCTGTCCTGATGCCCAGTAATGCTGTCTTCTAGTTTCACCCTCAATTTTTAAAATGTTATCGATCTATTTAAAATACAGAATTACAAAGAAAGAGAGAGAGTAAGAAAAAGATCTCCTAGCCACTGGTTCACTCCCCCAAATGTCCAAACTGGCTGGTTTTGGATTAGGCTGAAGCCGAAAGCCTGGAACTCTCCCACGTAGGCAGCAGGGTCCTTGCACTTGAGCCATCTTTCACTGCTTTCGCAAAAGCACACTAGCAGGGACCTAGATCAGATATGGAGTAGTCAGGACTTGAACCACTGAAGTTGGAAGCGCAATCCACTCCTGTCTCTGGTGAGCATGGACTTCCAGTCTGACTGTTAGACTAGCAGTGATGGTTCCCTGTGTATTCAGCTCTGTAGTAATTCTTCAGAGGAAGGGGAGAGGTTGGAAGGTAGTTTGAATATGGGTATCTGATACCAATATTTCCTTCGCTTTGTTTAGAAAGCATAGCCAGGCTCTGGAGAGTTGTTCGGCATCTATCCTTTGTCACTCACCGATGCTTTCCTTTTTCCACTTCTTAAGGATCAGGTTCTGGGTAAAGGGGGATACATAGTAATTTGGGGAGAGACATGAATGCCTGACAGTGAAGCAGTGTGGCACTTAGCACAAGTGCTGTCAACCATGGGACAAATGCAGGGGGAAAACAGAGAAGGGAATGATTATTCCTGTTTGTAACGGCTGGGTATGGCTTCTTTAGGCAGGTGCGTGGCAAGGGGAGAATGGGCTTTGCAGGACTTTGCTAGGCAGAGATGTATGGGAATGCTGCTAGAATTTGAACTCATGAAATGGGTTTGAAATAAATGCAGATGAGCTTGGAGAAAGTAGGTGGAGATTTATAGTGAAAGACTTGAGTCAGGTGAACCTGTGCTATCTTCAGTAACAGCCGTGTTTCATGAGAAACTGGACTGCCATAGTGCAAATCTGAATTCAAACTGACTCAAAAAGGAAAGAAAATTGATTGGCTGCCCTAACGAAAATGCCTACAGGTGTAATGCCTCCAGGCATAGCTGGATCCAAGTACCTAGCACGTTTAGGAATCTATCCCTGTATCTCTCTTCTGCCCTGTGCTGTATTGTTGTCGTTCTCCATCTTCTGCCCAGTGGGGTGGGATTATTCCTTGCAGTATTACATGACCTTCTCCTTGTAATGTAACAACCATCAAGAAAAGTGAATTTGTTTTCCTCGGCAGTTACAGCCAGGGTCCTGAGATTGAATTCCATCTGATTAGCCTGGGTTGCATGAGCGTAATGCCTGAACACTTGAACTAGGGAATGAACCATGCTGATTAGCTAGATCAGGGACATGGGTACCTTAGTATCTAGAAGCTGGTTGCAAGAAATAAGGAATTGGGGACTAGGTAAGACAGAACAGTACATTTTCCTTCTAAATCCTACCTGATATTGAGAGGATGGTCTTCTTCGAGAAAGCAGAGGGATTCTCAAAGTTAGTTCACTTTTCCTAGGTGTTACAGTACATCAAACAGGCAGACCTTCCTTTTTTGGGGTGGGGAAGATGGAAAGGGTAGGGTAGGTAGAAACCTCCAAGAAGAGCAAGTTCTGGCAATATTTTCAGAGATGTATTCCTTTTATAATGAGTAATATTCACATCCATTACCAGTTTCCAGAGACCCTGCTATGTAGAAAGTGTTAGAAGCTAGGAATGTACCATATGCCAGGGTTTCATATGAATCCTGCCTATTCCTAGAATCTACAGCTTGGCAGGGGAGATAAAATTGGAACAATAATGTGTGGGGAAACATCATATGCTGAGATCTGCGATGCTTCTATATATGTTGATGAAAAAACTGACAACATGGACTGACTTAAAGGTCGAGGAGGAAATACACAAATAATACAGTTGGAGTCAGCTGCTTTTCACTTGGTGGGTGAAAGTCTTGGAGTGAACATGAATGGTGACAAAAGTCAGGCTTTTCTGTTTGTGTTCATTTCCACGTGCCTCTTACGGTGTGAACATTTCACATTTTGTGCAAGCAGTACTCTTATTTATGGTGTATTTTAAAAAATTTAGTATGGTATTTGAACCCAAGCCAACTCCATCAGCTGCAGTTGAACCAAAAAGAAGCAACAGTCAAGGATGATTTTGACTATAAGCTGTCAAGAAGAAATATTGAGGTGTCATAATTAAAATAGAGATTACCTAACTGAACTCTATTTTAAGAAATGCTAATTTCCATCCTGCCAGATACAAGGCTTAGCTTTTTTTTTTTTCGAATCATCCCTTCGCAGTCAAATGCATAAAATAGCTTTCAGCTCAATGAATGATGGTATTTAAATGTCATTGATAGCTGCATTCCATTAGAAGAGAGAGACAGGGAACGTTTGGATTACTTTCCACGTTGAAAAGATTACTACATGTGTTATTCTCCTGGTGTGAAAAACGTACCTGAAATACATCTAGAAACTTGCTTGAGTTCTTACTGCATGTCCCACTCCCCCACCCCCCCTTGAATACAAGCTTGTTTCATAGAAACTAGTCAGAACTGAATCTCTCCAGCTTCTTTCCTCCCTGCTCTGTTGTTCTCTCTGGCTTGTGGCTTGCTCGCCTGCAGTCTCAGGTTTGTTTCTAAGCTGTGAGAGACAAGGTGTCTCAGCTTGCCCACCCGCCTGCCTTTAGCCTCCTTCAAAGTTAGCCGTGATCTTCTCCCGAAGCGGATCTTCCCTTTGAAGAGCTGTTCCTGCAGCAGGCTTTTAGCAAAGGAGAAAATTGATTTAATGACCTGGCATTAGAAATACCCACTATCATCAGACTTCCTTTTCATCTTTCAGATCCGTTTCACATTCCTGGTAAGGAGGGACAGCCAAGTCTCTTGGGGAACTGGAGCACAGAAGGAGCTGGCCTGAGCTGACTTTCCTTACTATCCATACTGGATTTTGCCAGGGTTGTTTTTGCCTTTGGCACTCTTCTTCCTCCCTAATTGCAGGGCCATATGGTGCCTTGTCCCCCACGTGGAGAGCTGGCACTTACCCTCCATTCAATTTTTGTCCTTTCTGTCGCACAAATTACCTGCACTTGGGATGGGTTGAGTAAACCCACCCCCTAGAGACCTTGAAGCTTCCAGGCCTTCGCAGTTGGAGCTGAAGCCTCCTGCAGGTGTCTGGAATTGGTGACTAAGGATGAAAAATTGGAACAAGAGTTCATGTGGAACTGAGTTTGAAGATAAACAGGCCTGGATTCAAATCCTGGTTCACTCTTGCTAACCTTCTTAATGTCCTAGTGAACATTTGCTCAGTACTTACAGCATGTCAGTATGCCAGACACCATGAGCTGATTTGTTGATTTCATCGTTCATCGTGATAGCTCTCAGGAAATGGGACATGGAGTCATTCCCAAAACACATAGCTGACCAGAACACATAGCTCAGACCAGTCTCAGACCATGGTCTTTCTTAAATTAAAAATATATATATACATGATTTGTTTGAAAGGCAAAGTGACAGAGAGGGAAAAGCAGAGAGGTAAAGAGTAGTTCATTTACCCAAATGACTACAACAGCAAGGTCTGGGCCAGACCAAAGCCAGGAGGAGTCAGGAACTCCATCCCCTGCTTTCATTGTGGATAAGAGGAGCCCAGGTACTTGGCCTGTTGATCTGCTGCTTTCCCAGGCACCTGAGAAGGGTGCTGGATCAGAAGTGGAACTGCCAGTTCTCAAGCTGGCACCGCAATACGAGACGCCTGTGTTGCAGGTGGTAGCTTATCTTGCTCTGTATGGTGCCCGACTCGGGTTTCTGTCTTTCTAAAACACTTAACAAAAGTGCCTTCTGAGTCTGAAATATTATCTGAAGTATGTATTTAAAGTCATGCTTTTATACTACTTGCTTGCCCTGGTGGCATCCGCAAATTCATTTTAAAAAATACCAACAACTAATACTTGTTATCTAACCAGATTTCTAAGATCACACATCTAGGAGCAGCTGAGCAGGGACTGTTTTGCCTCAGTAAGTTCCGGATGGTTCTAACTCTCAGAAGCTTGAGGTCAAATGATCACATTTCAGTTGTTTCAAGGCTTGACTCTGGCTGTAAGGCCTACTTCCAAGCTAGTAATTGCGCTTTTTACAAAGATTCCTTGTCTAGAAATGACACATGCAATGCAAACTTTCACGTATTGTTGAGTAGTAGAAAAGTTAGCATTGATTGGAGTTAATATTTGGAATGGTTTTATAAAACTTTGAGGCTTATGCAAGTTTCATTTTCAAGATTTCCATCCTAATTTAATTGGACCAAGAAAATGGTCTTCATGTTCCAGATAATTCATTTTCAAAGGCTCAAAAGAGTATTTTCAGGTAGGAGATCTTTTAGCATTCTCCTCTTATGATCTGCTAAATGTATTGTGCATATTCCTTTCAACATGATTTCAGTAGAACCCTACTTGTATTGTTATGGGAAGTTTGCCAACATCTTTAAATTTTGAAGTTGATTTTGAGAGGATGATTTTGGAATGACAGAATGTTTCAACTATTGGGTGTTTGATGACATATTGAAGCTGTATTTTGGCAGATATCCATCTTTTGTGATAGTCAAAACACTAAACAAATAATTGTCATGTGTGATGGAACTGGATCCAAAAAAGAAAATAATGAATAAGGTTTGAGCTTCTCACTTTAAAAAATTATTTGTTTTATTTGAAAGGCAGTGTGACAGAAGAAGAAGGAAAGACAGAGAGACCTTCCATCTGCAGGCTTACTTCCCAAATTATTCCACTAGTTTAGGCTCAGACAGATGGGCTGATGCTAAGTCTGAAATTCCCTCCAGGTCTCCCGTGTGGGTGTCAGAAACTCACCTGTTCATGCTAACATCTGCTCTTTCCCAGTCTCATTGGCAAGGATCTGGATCAGAAGCAGAGTAGTTAGGACACCAACTGGAGTCTTCTATGGGATGCAGGTATCCCAGTCTGTAATTTAACCTGTTGCCCGCAACACCAACCCCTGAATTTCTTTCTAAGCTTACACTGAACAAAGTTACAACCAGCACATCACTCACAGAGTGTGATGTGGCCACATTCTAAAACCCTATTGCCTCAGACCATCTCTCTTCTACTTTTCTGCTGTCACCACATTGCCCCCATCCAGTCAATAAACATTGGATTGTATGTAGTCCACTTATTTTAATTAAATGCAAAACCAGGTTATGCACGCATCTAACAAGGCAATTTGTCCAAAAGTAGGTGTTCCATTCTTATTCTGCCCTGGGAGCTGTTCTAAACACACACAGTAACCCTAAATAACCTAGGTGAAAAGCAACAGATATTAGAGAAGTAGATGGTTGGTTTCTTGAACCATCAGGTGCTCCAAAGAAATGCCTAGAGCCATGTGGTGGAGAGATAAGGAAAAGAATGTGGATGGCTGAACCCAGGAATGCCTATGCTGTTGGAGAGTAGCCTTGGTTGATGAGAAAGGGGCAGCCTTACAGGGATTTGTGTGCAAATCTGTTCTGTGGACGTAAAGGCAAGATGTCAACAAAAGCAGAATAGGAGTGTATTATCTAATTCTCTCTTAGAGAGCAGTAACCCAGAGCTGATGGTGCAGCTAAGCCATCACCGAAATCCAGATTCCTTCTGTACTGTTTTGCTTTCCACAGCTTTTGGTTTCTTTTTTTTCTTTTTCTTTTCTTGTTATGTTTTATTTTCCCCCTAGCTTCTTGCTCCAAGCATGAGCTGTCATATCTGCACTTCCCTCACTTGGCCTAAGGAAGAGCTAAAGAGAGATGTGCCTTCTTCACTTAAGGTCTTCTCTTCCAAGTTACACGTAATGCTTGTGATTAGCTGTCATTGGCTAGAATATGGTCCCTCAGTTTTATCTAGCCGTGAGGCAGGCTGGACATGTAGTCTCTATTGCAGGACATTACATGACCCAGAGAAGTGGGAAATCTTGTTACTTAGAGAGGACAGGAGAATGATGTTGGAGGTCAAACAGCAATCCATGTCTCCAACAGCAGTGTCAAAGCTTTGACATGTTCAGGGCCATTGTGTCAGCAATTAGCACAAGAAGTGGGACCAGATGAGATCAGAGAGCAAAGTAGGAATGAGATCATATAGAACTTTTTAGGCCACGGTTACTAATTCTTCTTAAATTTTGCTCTCAATAGGAAACTATTAGAGCATTGAAAAGAAGCCACCAGAGCAGAAGAGGAGCTGATTTAAGTTTAGGAAGTTTACTCACTGTAGAAAATAAACTATAGGAACAAAAGACCGGGATCAGAGAGATGTAACAGGATCATGTGCAGATTTATGGGGTAGGTGATAGCAGTAGCCGGTTGCTGCAGTTGTTGGCTGCTGCAGGACAAAAGGTGATTGAGTTTAGAATAGGTTAGATATGTGTAAGTGTAAGGCTAAGGTAAACTAATGTTAAGTAAGTTTTTATTAAACACATGCAGTGTGCAGTACATCACTTGACATACTTTAGTATTCTGACCCTGCTTTCATCAGTCATTCTGTGCAACAGGTCTGTTTATTATCATTTTGTAGATGAAGAAACTGAAGTATGGATAGGTCACATAATGTGTCCATACTCTCACAAGTGGAAACTTAAGAAATCACGATTTGCATCTTGCAGTCTGGTGCCAGGACACATCAGGACATATATTCTTTTTTAAAAAAAAGCTTATTTGTTTGTTTATTTGAAAGCCATATGATAAGCATAGCCAGAGATTTTTCATCTGATAATTCTCTCTACAAATAAATGCATGCATAAGTCAGGGTGCAGCTAGGCTGAAACCGGCAGCACTCTCTTTGTCTGCCACATCAGTGGCAGGAGTATGAATTCTTGGGCCTCTCAGACACATTAGTGGAAGCTAGATTGGAGCCAGAGATGGTACTCCATCCCAGGAGCTTGAATATGGGATGAGCGTGGCCCAAGTGGTAAAATAACCCTCCATACCACAGTGCCCACTTCAGGGCAGACACTCTTAGCACTACTCTATGGAGGTTGGTATCATGGATCAACAAATTTATTCTCTACTCTGTGATAGCAGCATCCCATATGAACGCTGGTTTGTGTCCTGGCTGCTCTATTCCCCATCTAGTTCCCTGCTCATCGCCTGGGAAAGTAGTGGCGTATGGCTCAAGTTCTTGGGACCCTACACCTAGGTGGGGGACGTGGAAGAAGCTCCTGGCTTAGGATTGGCTCAGCTTTGGCTCTTACAGCCATTTGGGGAGTGAACTGGCAGATAGAATACCTTGCTCGCGCTCTCTCTCTCTCTCTCTCTCTCTCATTCAGAAAAAAATAAAATGAAGTTTTTATAAAAGAGTTATTTTAAACATTATAAATTAATATTATCACTTAATTTTAAAATGGTTCAAGACTCGTAGAAAGTTGCAAGCATAGTAAAGAGAGTGTCTATGTAACCCACACACTTCTCCCCCTATGATAATATCATAGGCACAGGGCCCGGTGGCGTGGCCTAGCAGCTAAAGTCCTCGCCTTGAACGCCCCGGGATCCCATATGGGCGCCGGTTCTAATCCCAGCAGCTCCAGTTCCCATGGCTTGGGAAGGCAGTCGAGGATGGCCCAAAGCTTTGGGACCCTGCACCTGTGTGGGAGACCCGGAAGAAGTTCCTGGTTCCCGGCTTTGGATCGGCGTGTACCGTCCCATTGTGGCTCACTTGGGGAGTGAAACATCGGACGGAAGATCTTCCTCTCTGTCTCTCCTCCTCTCTGTATATCTGACTTTGTAATAAAATAAATAAATCTTTTTTTTAAACAAAAATAAAAAAATATCGTAGGCATAGATTGTATTAGTTTTCAAATGGCTATTATAGATCTGTGTGAAGATTTCACATAGGTAGTTGGAATAGTAGAAAGTCTGTAGGCTCAAATGGCAAACTTAGCTATAAACTTGAGAATTTTGATATACTGATACAAATCCATGGGTCTAGATTGGAGCTGATGGAATTGATTTTTCCCAGAGATTTCTTATTTATCTTCATAAAATTTAATGTACAGACATCAAGTTTATCATCTGAACCTTCCAGATTAAAGATTAAGAGGCATGATTAATTATCCTACCTGTGCTTTTAGCCCTTCATGTGTGTTAAGTCACTCAAGTCTCGTAACTACTTGCAGCTATGTGGATTAATGTCTTTCTCAGAATGTCATCTAAAAGCTTATGGGAAGTGCATGCTGTAACATGTCCAGTGTGGGTTTCACAATTTTGAATCACTGTGCTGGAGAATTTCCGTAATGGTTGAGTGAGGTTTTGGTCTGTTCTAACACTTACCTAATTGAGTAATATGGGTGATGTTACAGGCATTTCAGTGGTTGACATTCAAAGGACACTCTGATTACTGAAAAATGACTTTCTTTGTTTTAGCTTTGGTTGTTACTATGAAAAGCATCTTCCTACACGTGTTTATTCTATCTGTGCTGTATATAAGATACTGCTGATTCATTGAATCATTCATTCATTTGGTTAGTGACCATTTACTGGGCACCAAAGAGGAGCTAGGCATTCTTAGAAATGTATGGGTGATAAATTATCAGGTGGAATGCAGCAAGGACTTAAAGTTATTTAAGAGATTACAAATGTGAAGATGGGAAAGAGTCAAGAATGCTCATGCTGCAAAAGGAGAGGAGAAGGCCTTAACCAAATTAATATAGTGAAAGATTTCTACTGCAAAAAGTAACTGCTGTGTATATATGTGTGTGTAGTAGCCACTAATTAATTATATCTTTGTGTATGCTTGTATTTGTGTGTGCATTTTATGCATGCATATACATGATCATACACATTATATAAGTATATGCTATTTGTCCTACTCTGTGGCATATACTCAAAGGAATGGATATCAAGTGTTCAGAGACTTACATATCCATGCTTATGGCAACCCACTACGTGCAACTGCCAAATGATAGAAGCAGCATAGGTATGTGGATAAACAAAATGTATTTCATCCAGGTCACAGGATACTGTTGAGTCATGAAAAGGGATGCAGCACTGATGCACGCTACTTAAAAACATTACACTGCATGTCCTTAAAAACATCACACTGCATGAAATACTTAAGGCCATATGTTGTATGATTCCATTTATAGGAAATGTCCTAAATAAGCAAATCTGTAGTACTTGGTGCCAGCAGGAGAAGAGAAGGAAATAAAGAATGAATGATTTAATATATATTGAGTTTCTGTTTGGGGCAAAGAAATATTTCAAAAGTAAAGAGGTTTAGATAGTAGAACAATACAGGGACTGCAAAAATGGTTCAATTGGTGACTTTTATGTTCTGTGTATTTCACTAACATTAGAGAAATATCTACTCAAAATATTTTTCTTATACACTGTGAGTAGCAATTCTTTTTCTCATTTTTAAAAGCAATACATCCCAATTAATGCTTCAAGTAATGGCAGTAATTTGAATGGTAAAATAATATATTGACACAGTGACCGATTTTTGCCTTGGGAAGGGAGAAAAGAAATGAGAGTTGATATTTGCTGAGCATTTGCTTTCTGCCAGGCACCATGCAAAGTGCTTAACTGGATTATCAAACTTAAATTATTGCAACAGCCCATTGTGGTGAGTGGCATTTTCTTCATGTTACAGATTCAGAGATGGAACTGCTGGTGGTTCTGTCACCTGTCCAGTATGTTTCAGAGAAAGGTATACTCACTGTTAGTGCCAAGTCCATTGAATGTCCCACTCCATGGGGACAGCAACAAACTTACTTGTGCATCCATGGTGACTTAGGCTCTTGTGCCGTCTGTGCCATTGAGAATGTACTCATCTTGAGTCTGTGCAAGGCATAGACGAGGGACTTCAGTTATACACAGGGTACAGTGTTGGATGGCTGTTGTATTACTCTGAAAAAAATCAGTTCTGAGAAAATGCTGGATGAATTTAGCACTGTTAGAAATATTTTGCCATATTAGGTGAGTTTGTATCAGTGTTATTGAAGAGGAGAAAAGTGAAAAGAAAATAGAGTAGTGTATTAGTTTTACAAAGTCTGTTTCCTACAACTTTGTTCAAGGTGTCCCAGTAGTTCCTTAATATAGGTCAGGGGTGAGGAACACCCAGCCCATACATCGTATAAGACCCACAAAATCATCTGGTTTGGTCCTGCCAAAGAAACTGCTGGATGGATTTGAAATTCAATAAATCTATAGCAAGCTCATTTTTAAGTTGATAATGAGTTGTGAATGAGGTTATTTATATCCAAATGGCTCTTGGCAGCAAAAAGGCTCCCCAACCCTGAATGATGATAGCAATGAGGAATTAATCAACAGTATTTAGTTAAGTCCTCTTAGCATTTTTAAGCTCCTTCCATCAACTACATAAAGGTAGTCTATAAAAACAACCTATTAAGGAGGGATATTCCCCCACTTTGGGGGAAGCTGCCAGTTGCTACTTGGCCTGCTCTCTCAGATACAAGGAACTTGGATGACAGCATTCAAAAATCAGCAGTGAATGCATACTGTGGGTTCCAGCGTGATGGCTCAATTGGGGAATCCTCTCTTTGAGAGTACTGGGATCTAAAATGGGCCTTGGTTTCTCTCCTCGCTCTTTCACTTCCAGCTCCCTGCTTGTGGCCTGGGAAGGCAGTGAAGGAAACCAAGGCCTTGGGACTCTGCACTTGTGTGGAAGATCTGGAGGAGACTTCTGGCTCCTGACTCCTAGTTTCAGATCGGCTCAACTTCAGTCATTGTGACCATTTGGGAAGTGTACCCAGGGGTGGAGGATCTTCCTCTCTGTCTCTCTTTCTCTGTGTAGATCTGCCTTTGCAGTAAAAATAAATAAATTTTTTAAAATACTACTAATAAAAAACAATGCATATGGTGCATCCCAGGTTTAACTACCAAGAGGTTGGGGACTTGGCTACCTGAAGGGACTGCCTGTATGACTCAGGAGCTCTTGTTTTTCCTCCGTGACTTCAGCCTAAAGGTGGTGATTTAGGATGGCTCTTTGGAAAACTCCAGGATCCAACAGAGGTGGATGAGAATAATCTGATGTGGGAGTAATAGCCTTCTTGAAAGATCATGAGCTTTGTCTGTTTTGTGAAAGCATGTCTTCTCAGATCTGTGCCTGCTTTTCCAGCCTGCAAGTGAGGACTTGATATTCCTTTTTTTTTTTCCTGTCTCACTCCTGCCTGATGTCAGCCATTGAAGGTCTCAGGACTTAATGTTAATGATTGATGGCAAAGCTAGGAGCTAACAGCTGTGGGTTTGATGGCCGTTTAATTTTTTAACCTTCAGAGGATTGTGGGAATATTTAATCACCCAATTACGCGTGCTGTCAGTCGAGGGAATGCTTCGATCGTAGCACTGCAAGAGTCAAGTCTGCGAAGGTGTCCCAGAAATTCCCCTTTTGCTCATTATTGTATTTATTTAAAGTGATGAGAGGGTGGTTGGAGCACAGCCGTCTGGGCGTGTGAGAAGGAAATTGGGCTTTTTGGTGGGTGAGCGATTTCAGGTATGCACAGCGTGTTATTAGAGCAATTGAACTGTGTTTCCACAAAGAGGATAGTTTCGTTATCAAATTCTCATTTTAATGCAGTCATAATAGCAGCTGTAGCGCATATGAACTCATTTGCATGCAGATAAAGAATCCCGGACAGCTTGGTCACGTAATTACAGCATGACATACGTTGCTAGTAAGAGCTGAAGCTTTCACTGGAGGTGTACTCGTGGGGCCCATCTCCCTGACTGTGTTAAATTTCAAATGAATTACAAGCAAAAAGTCCCTGTTTCAGTGATGCCTCATTTGTTTTACAGGCAATAACTTCTCCACTTCCCTTAATTTGGGCAGTCACTTTGGCAAAAAATGGCAAACATGTCAGCAACACCTTCACAGTGAACTGAACTTCAAGGAGGATGGGGGAAACGAAGGAAAAATATAGTAAAATAATCCAGTGCCCCACCCTGCCACTGGAATGGGCATACTCTGTAAATATTACTCACTTGCGGGACTAATTGATTAGGTGAAAATGATCTTGGCATGGGGAGATGTCAGGTGAATTTTTTAAAACCCAAAGATATGGAATAAAAATTGTGTTGTTTTTGCAAAGATATTAGGAAGTCTGTTTCTATGCACGTTTTCTAAGACCTAATCTCCCTCTGACTATGATTTGGTGAAGTTACTCAAGTCCCCAGGGAGTTAGGTGATTACGAGAGACAGTTTGTTTGCCTCCCTTGCCTGGAGCTTAGTAGGTGCTCAGGACACATTTGTGACCTGTTAATTGATTCCCTCTGTTAACCTAAGAACATTCACTGTCTGGTATATTCCTGTAACTGTACTCATGGCCTCATGATTTTGTCCCCTTTTTCCCCCTTGAATATTTATAATCATAAGGCTTTCTGAAGTTGTAATTGGAATATCACATGGTAATATTCTCAGATATTCCTGTGGCACTTTTTCCAGATACTAGCACACATGGAAAGCAAAGGTGTTCTGTTTTACCTTCTTAGAAGCTTTAGTAGTGGATTTGGAAACCAAACATTCTCAACAGAATACTGTAGATCTTAGATCACGATTCATTTCTTTATTGAGAAAGGAATCTTCGAGTATCCTGAGTATATCTTGGTTCCACAGACTTTAACGCCTTCCCAAAGTGAGTTTTATCTTGGCACAAAGCTAATGTGCTTGGTGAGAAGAGAGTAGAAAGGAGGAAATCCAGCTGCAGATCGATAGGTTGTAGCTGAGCCATCTCAGCGTCAAGGGCCATTGCAGATTCAAGGAGTCGCTCTACCGATCCATCCACAAGCAGTGGTTTGGCATCCTCCTGAAATGTTAGCCCCAAGAGATATCACTTGAACTTCAGACAAACAGTATGGGTCATCTAGGGTCTTACAGATTGATAGCAATGAGCTGGAAAAGAACCATAGACTCGTGGCAGGGAGATAAGTATGTGTACATTGGAGTTTAGGGACTCGGTTCCAAATAGGCATTTAAAGTTGTGACTGAGGGAAGTAAGGGTAGGTTAGGAGGTAATCTTTAAGGGAAATAACTCCAAGACCTGCATTTGAGCACATGATGGTAGAGGTGGCAACATTTGCAGATTAATGATGGGCTGGGCTGGGAGCTTTGCGAGTTTTCCTGTTACATTTCTTGAGTCATGGTTGAAACCTTATGAATGAGCTCTGAACTCCTGAGAGAGCCCAGTAGAACTGAGAGAGAGTTGGAGAGCAAGTGATGGCAAAAACACTGAGACATGATTTATTAAATACCCACTGCCAGTATCTGTCGATTGGATCGTTGGTTATACAGGAAGATCTCCACTTGGTGATAATCGTTCACTCTTTTCAGTCTCACACTTCAGGGCAGTGGAATAGGATGTGTTGATACTTAGCTGACAGGGACACTTTCATCCAGTGTTCCTCTATCCCTGTTATAGTTTTCTGTGTTTGTTGTTGATTAGAAATGAGTCCCTTCTGTTCTACCTGTGGTCCCCAATTTTTTATACTCTTATGGAACCTGTAGGGGATTCTAATGTTTGCAGATAGGACTTGAATATTTTCCATATTACCGCGCTATCTATTTCCCTTGTTGTGCCAAGAATTATTTGAGAATACAGATTAACATTTTACTTCTGAAAGGTTGCTGTGAAATACCAAAACCTTCTCTAAAACTAAAACCAACTTTACTTTCTTCTGTTTTCTGCTTTCCTTCCCCCTGAGCCCTCTACCTTCCTTTTCTCCTCTTTCCCTTCCTCACAGTTCTTTGAGGATTTTCCTGATAACAATAAGCATTGTAGTAACGAAGTCTGGCATCTTATGTGATCCTTACATTCAAATTTCTATTGGTGTCAGGAATTGCAGGATATTTGTACAATCTTCCACAGTGGGGACCATCCCACCCGCCAGCACCATGCCCCAGACATACTTAGGCTTGTTATCTGGAATGATGCAAAATTATGGAAGGCAGTTTAATTGACATAACTAATTTGGATGTGGATTTCAGTGTTAACCTCCTCTTCCAGTTCTTTCAGCACTAAAAGGAGGAGTCAGTCTTAGCCTACCTATGCAACTGTGGCCCAACTCATGTGCAGGTCAGTTTTCAGTCATGTGAAGCAAATAGAATTACTTAAGATCAAAATTCTTCTTGGATTTCTCTTCATTTGTGCATCCTCCAACACTGTAGAGCAAGAGGCTCCACTTAAGATGACACAGAGCAAAGACCAGAGGGACAGCAGTTGAACTTGCCTTCTGTTCACTCTAGGGCAAAGACTCCTTTAAGTGAAGAAACAACACCTCTCTTTACCTTGTGTTTTTAAATTGTGTTCCTCAGTTTCTCCTTCCTTTCTCCCCATCTCATGTTCTTCTGCTCTCGCTTCTTGTGTTTCTTTATGACCTCACTCATTAAGGGGACCTGTAGTAGATGGCATTCCTTTATCTCCATCACCCTCAGTGTTGACCACAGCATTGCCTTACTAAACCTAACTTATGACATCTGAATTTGAGTTTTCTGCTCATGCATGATGGGCATGCATTGGTTTGACAGCGTTAAGTGGCCAATAGGGACTATGTGAAAAGATCCTGTGTATTTCATTGGTTGGCTATGGGATAAGACCCTTTTGGTAGACATGCTATTTGTGGCCAGATTCCATTCTTAGTGCCCAGAGAATATATACAATGATTGCAAAAACAAGTAATCAAGTTGTTACCTTGGAGCGTCTGAAGTCCTATGGCATGGGAAAGAAGCAGGTGCTGAGACCCCATTGTACCAATGCTCAGCCTGTTCTGCTTGTATCAAGCGAAGTGCTGGAGCAAGTAATACCTGTCCCGAGATTAAAGCCAAAAGGACATTAGCAATTCCTCAGCCACTTCTCTCAGGAGTTAGGCACATGTTTTCTGCAGGATGAATCACAGGTGGTCATGATGTTTTCCACATGCAACTAAATTACCTTGTTTTTTTTGCCATTGGAGAAAAAAAATTGTGAGCTGCTAGAGGTATCCCAATAAGGCCGCAACAACTAACTTTAATAACTGGGGGAAGAAAACATGGTCAGTCTTGGGGAAAACTCTGAAAAACTCTAAAAAATTCATGTTGACTTTGTAGACTTTGTAGATTTTTGTAGACTTTGAAAGAACCAGAGAAGTTTGAAACATGTGGATGATGTAATTAATTAGATTTGTGGTGGTGGTGGTGTGTTCTGTCCCCTTGCGAGACTGCATCCTAACCTGGGCTTTGTTGTGGAACAAACGCTGAAAGCAAGGATTCTTTCTTGATGCGGAGTTCCTTTAAAAACCTGAGCAAACAGCCTGTGGGGTTAGGAAGGAGTGCTGCTCCCATCTCTCTAGCCTGTGATGCTGTTTCCCAGAATGTATGTGAAGAAACACTAGTCGTGTAAAGGGTTCTGCAAAGATCCAAGTAAACAGCTGATTTATCTTCTTGGGAAACTCCCAATATCAGCATATTAAAGACCTTTGAGAATTAAAGAACCTGCAGTATTCTGTTTGATTGGATTAACCTTGTGCTTTCCAAAACGTTTTGACTTAGATCTCTTTATTGCTAGATGTAAACATTTTTATGCCGTGTTGTTGGTGAAAAACATTGTGAGAGTGCAGGAGGAATGAAATTGTGTTGTTTTTTGTTTTCATTCTCTGAGGTAGAATTCCTTCTGCACTGCTACCTTTTTGTGGTAATAAAGAGAAATTTGGGAGCCTGCAGCTGCTTGAAGCTTATGTAGGTATAAAGAATAATTGAATTGATTGAGGAACACATCCCAGACATATTAAATCCCATTGATATAATCAGTAAGATTAGTTGTTTCTATAAATTTTTTTAAACAAAGCACTGGTTCATCCTGCAGCAGAGAAATGGTGCTTTTTTTTGTAAAGCTGAGTCTTGTAGTCTGTAATGACTTCCTAATGTAACTTTTCTTAAAGTTCCTGTTGTACCTTAAATCGTTAATTAACATGTGGTAAGGAGTGTAGTGCTTATCGTAATCTAAGCAACCCCTCCCAATTGGAAGCTAAATCACTCATGAACTCAGGTAGGCATATTTACATTTAAAATAGTGAATTAGCATGGGTCATGAATATTCATTATGTGTGTTTGCTCAGTAACTAATGCAGTCCTTAAGTCAATATTTTGTTAAATTTGTATTTCACAAATTAATGACACATTGGCATACATATTTAAATATTTATTAAACCAATTTTAAATATCTGTTGTATTTGCTCCTAATTGTGGGCTACTGAGAATTTTTTAAAGGATATATTTATTGGAAACATAGAGTTAAAGGAAGGGAAAGAGAGAGAGAGAAGAAACTCTTTTATTTACTGGTTTACTCCACAGTGGTTGCAATGGCGAATACTGGGCTAGGCCAAAGACCAGAGGGAGGAACTTTATCTAGGCTTTCCATGTCAGTGACGAGGGTCTCAAGTACTTGGGCCACCCTGCACAGCTTTCCTAGGCACATTAACAGGGAGTTGGATCAGAGGTACAACACTGGGGCTTGAACTGGTTCCCAAATGGGATGCTGGCATCTCAAGTAGCAGCTTAAAACGCTGTGCGACAATGCCAATCCCTACTAATGATATTTTTAAAGCCACATGCCTTCTTAGTATCCTTCCAACAATATGTCTTGAAGACTGGTTGCATAACATGTAGAGAGATATGTGACAGTAAGTTTCTGTTTTGCCATTGCTGTTCGGTCAAAATTTCATTGCTTCTGGCTAAAGGCCACAGAAAGACTGCTGTTGTTCAAATCAGCTCTCTATTCAGTGTAATCTGTAATAAAGTGGAAGTGGGGCATGAGTATCTCAAACAGTAATCTGTTATCAAGCTCAGGTTAATAAAGTGGTAAAGCGATCCTTCTGTTTGAAGTCTGTTCCATTCACTGGTAGATTTTATGTCCTACTAATCTCAGCCTTTGTAATGAGGTTTGTGCTAGGCAGCAGTAGCAGCAGCAGCAGAATTTGCGGTGGAATGATAAAAGCCATGCCTTTTCATTTCTGACTTTCTCGAACTTCATCAAATGGTATCATAGTAATTTGCTTTCCACTGAGAAGCTGAGATCCTTGCCCAAATGGTTGTGGTGTGGTGTTAGCAGTTTGGAAAGCATTGTGATGAGCTTGGTACTGCTTAGTTATCCCCCTTTGTGGCTGCCATGCTTCACCAGCTCCTTCCAGGAGCTTCTAGAAGGCTGTCAGAGACTCACATGGCGACTTCATAAACACATCTGATGCGAAGAAGATACCTAGGCAACTGTGCTTCTTGCTTCCCCTGGGTCCAGCTACTTTTGGCACCTGTCCTCTCAATATAATGGAAGTGAAAGAGCTGTGTCACAGAAGCTGCCCCTGCAAAAATGTACAGTGACATGGGGCCATTTTTCAAAAGGTAAAAAGGTAAGGTCTATTGTTTGCTTCTTGGCTTCCTCATTGCATGTTAGGTACCAGACACAGTATTTCTTTTTAAGGTTTATTGATTTATTTGAAAGGCAGAGTTACACAGAAAGAGGGAGAGACAGAGATTTTCCGTTCAATGACTTACTCCCAAGATAGCCTCAGTGACAGGAGCTGGGCCAGTCGAAAGCCAGGATCCAGGAACTTCTTCTGGATCTCCCACATGGGAACAGGTGCCCAAGCACTTGGGTCATTTTCGCTGCTTTCCCAGGTGCATTAGTGGAGGGCTGGATCTGAAATGGAGTAGCCATGACTGGAGCTGGCACCCAGATAGGATGCCTGTCTGCTCCATTAGCAACAGCTTTACCCACTACACCACAGCACCAGCTCCGTGGCAGTCTTTGGCATACAGTTTCTACCTGTAACTTTACAGCACATCAAGGTGCTAGGCTCTTGTATTATTCATGGTGGATCTGACTTTTAATAAGGACTGTTCATTTGTTAAAGATTGGTGCAGTTATAAATCTTGACTCTAAGTCCCTGTGTTATTTACCATGTCAATATAGAATCTGTTGAGTTAATACCCAGGAACTTTTTTCCCTGTGACTGGTTTAATCGTTTATGAATTCTATTTTGGTTTTCTTAGCATATTAACATATCACAAGCCACTTCAAAACTCAATGGCTTCAACATATAGCAAGTTCTTATTTTGTCTGTGAGCCTACGATCAGAATGGGTTGTGACTCCTACCATGAAGAGTGCATGAGGCGGCTTAGCAGGGACTCCTGGAGCCACTGCTGAGGTGGAAGACTCCTCAGGTTGATGACTCTTGCCTGGGAGACTCAGTGGCCTTCCACCTCAGTCTCTTCAGCTTCTACCCAAGCATGGACATTGTTCCAAAAGCCAGTGTGCTGAGGAGCAAAAGTAGAAGCTGCCAGGATTATTTCAGCCCCACTTTGCAAGTAACCCAGCATTAATTCACTGTGTTTATTTTTCTCATGGAGAAAGTCACTGAGACCAACTGAAACTCAAGAGGACAATTTGTAACCTAGAACAGTCTGTTTCTTCCATTACGTAATAACCTCATAACTGCTGATCCTCTTTCCTCTCTTTTCTGTCAAGGAGTTTATTTCCAGTTCAGTAAATGGAATGATCTCTTTACTATCTGAGTCAGAGCATGACAGCCTGTGCTGAGAACTCTCTAGCAACTTCCCAGAATACTTATGGTGGCTTCTTTCTCCGTACATGGCCAAGTCTCTTCTGATCTCTCCAGGCTAATGTCTTATTCTTCTCCTACTGACTCTTACTGTTATTTAAACACCAACCTTGTTCCTCCCTCCAGTGATGTGATGTTGTGTGCTGTGCCTACAGTATTCTCCTAGGTACTTTTCTAAAACAGTTCTTGCCATTTCTGTTTTTTTTTTTTAATTCAGTTTGTTTGACTTACTTGAAAGACAGAATGACAGAGGCAAAGAGAGTTTCTGCATGTTGGTTCAATCCCAAATGAGTGCCTCTTGCTATCCTATTACTTATTTTAGAGAGGTGTTTTGTCTACTGGGTAAATTGCTCCTTGACCATAGGGGATTGTAATTCTACCACCCAGAATTCCCTATCTTCCTTATTCTGCTTATTCTGTGCTCCATTGAGTGGCACATTAATATATTTCTTTTTAGTTTATTTATTATGCATGTCCACACACTAGAAAATAAGCCACAGGAGGGGCCCAGCACGAAAGCCTAGTGGCTAAATCTTTGCCTTGCACACCTGTGATCCCATATGGGCGCCATTTGTATCTTAGCTACTCCACTTCCCATCCAGCTTCCTGCTTGTGGCCTGGAAAAGCAGTAGAGGATGGCTTTGGGACCCTAAACCTGTTTGGGAAGCCCAGAAGAAACTCCTGGCTCCTGGCTTCAGATTGGCTCAGCTCTTGCCACTATAGTCACTTGGGGAGTGAACCAACTGATGGAAGATCTTTGTCTGTTTCTCTTCTCCAATAAAAGTAAACAAATCTTTAAGAAAAAATAAACCACCGGAGGATAGAACTTTGATTGTATTTGGATTTTGTTTTGTTTTGTTATTTTCCAACTTTCCAAGGGGTAGTTTTGTTTGGATTTTTTTGTTTTGTTTTGCCAATGGCCTTTGGATATTTATAATAAAACATTTGCAACCCATGCAGAATTGTCATAATTAAACAAATTAACCTGCTATAGATTTACTAACTTTCTAGTTCCACTTAAAACTGCCTTGGCAGTGCCAGGCCAGATGATTTTATGGGCCTTACATGGTCTGTGCTACATATTCCACACCCCTACATGAAACAATTCTTACCATATATTATACATTTAATGAATAAATATTTATGTAAATCATGGAGACAAATCTCAAGCAACTCATTTTAATTTTTCATGGCACTGATGTTTATGAAGTTTTTAAAGAAAATTCAGTTGTAAGACAAGCAGAACTTAAGAGAGAGAAACAAAAAATTTGAAACGATAGTGAGCCACTAGTTTACTCCCCAGATGGCCACAATAGCCAGGGCTGGAGCCAGAAACCAGGAAGGCAGCTTAGATCTTCCAGTTGGGATGCTGGAACTTAACTACTAAATCTATTACTACTGCTTTAAAGTGCACACACTTTCCTGTAGAACATTCGTAGTCTTAACCACTGGGTCAGATCCTACCGCATGAGCTATTTCAACTTAGACTGTAATGGAATCTCATGACGCTATCGGATCAAATTTTATCAAGTGCCCATTTGAATTCCTCGTCTCATTAAGGAGTCCCATTTTGTAGGATGCCTCCAAGATCATTACTGATTCACTTTTCCTCCTATCTCAGTTTTCTGGAAGACCTATAAAAGCATTCAAATGGTTTGTTTTCTGTGACGTTACCTGTACCTCAGTATACCTTTATTTCTACAAATTATTATGGAACTACTTTGTTTCTGGCCTGTGTTTCTCCCTGAACATATTAATGGAACAGACACATCCTGGTGCTTACAATGGAAGAGAGATAGCAAGTAAGTACATAAATGCATCATTACAGTCCATGCAAAGTGCTATGAAAGGGCTGTATAGTGTGGCATGTGAGGCACGCGACCTTTACACTCAGTAGCTTTTAAGAGCTGGTATTGAGTGTTAAAGTTGCCATGTGTGATACCCACAGATCATATTCATTGTACCTGAGTTTGTATCCTGACTGCTCTCCCAATTTCAGCTTCATGTTATCACACATCCTCGGAGGTAGCAGGTGGTGGTCGAGTGGTTGAGTCTTTGGCACCCATGCTGGAGACCATGACTGAGCTTCCTGCTCCTGGTTTTGGCCTTACTCAAGGGCTGGCTGATGTTAGTATTTGGGGAGTTAAGCAGTGGCTGAGATCTCTCTACTCTCTCAAACAGTTACAGTAACTAGCTTTAGTTTCTTATTTCTTTTCCCAGGTAACAATTACATGTTGAGATTAATTTCCTGGCTAGCCAGGCTGACTCGTTTAAATCCTCTTATTTGGGTCTAGTTTGAAAATGCAAGCCCGTGGAAGTCTGTAGCGGTAGTAGCCTTTGGATTTCTTAAAGGTGTTGACTTCTGGCTTCCTTCTGGGCAAAAATGTGGGTTTCCCCAAAGATGAGAGTGGAACTGCTGGGTAAACAGGTTAAGAGGCAGATGCCTGGTGAAAACTCCTTGTCAGAGCTGCAGGACCATCTATCAAACCACCAGGTCTTCCCCTGCTGACAGGAAGCTAATGGCAGTCAGACCTTGCTGCCACAGCAAGGGAGGCAAGATTGCTTCTCCCTTCTCCGTGCCCTTGATCAGCAGGTGCTGTTGACAGGGATGACAGATTAAATGAAACCCAGGAATGAGAACCTCTGAGCATCGTATGATATGACATTTAATTAATATATGTGAAACAGAGCAAACCAGTGAACAGAAACCCTTCCGGTGTTTTTAGAAATTTATTTTTGTGGATTTGCTCATGTGTTGCAGCACAGGTATCATTACCTTTGAGTGAATCAGTTTTAAAACTCTTGTAACGATTTGCTGATTTGCTCATTGATTGGCTGTTGTCTCATCTGACATATGGTCCAGTTGGTATGAATGACAAGGGCATCATTTGCATTCTTGGGTTAATGAGAATTCTGTGACATCTCCAAAGCTCCAGCCCTCACTTGACATCTTTGAAATGAGACATATTTGAAAAGGCCAATTCCATTAGAATCTATAGAATCATTTATTGTCTTTATGTGGCAATATAGACTTCTGCTTGATTTTGTTTTTTTTTTAAACTAGCCACTAATTTTTCTGATCATTACTTTTAATATTTTATACCATGCTATAATGGGGTAATACTTTTAACAGTCAGTGCAGGTGAAGACAAGCTTTTTTCCAAGCTGATATGTAAAAGCATTTGTCCTTGCAATTTTTAAAAAAGATTTAATTATTTTTATTGGAAAGGCAGATATAAAGAGAGGAGGAGAGACAGGAAGATCTTGTGTCTGATGATTCATTCCCCAAGTGACTGCAACAGCCAGTGCTGCGCCAGTCCGAAGCCAGGAACCCAGATCCTCCTTCAGGTTTCCCACGCAGGTGCAGTTTTGGGCCACCCTCAAGTGCTTTCCCAGGCCACAAGCAGGGAGCTGGATGGGAAGTGGAGCTGCTGGGATTAAAACCGGCACCCATATGGGATCCTGGTGTGTTCAAGGCAAGGACTTTAGCCACTAGGCCACCGCGCTGGACCCTGTCCTTGTAATTTTTAAAAGAAAATTCCACTTCTAAAAGCAAACTAATTTGATACACCAGTCAAAATGAAAAATCGTAATTTTTATGATTCATCTAACTAGAAAATGTAAGTGTATAACATGAAATGAGCTGTAGTTGTAGCAAGAGATGTGTTCTATAATGTGTGAATGTAATTGCTGTCTGGGAAATGAACAAATTGTAATGAGGGCAATAATAGTTGATCAGCTGGATCTAGGTTATTTTGCAGTTACTCGAAGTCTGTATATTTTTGGATGTTGTGTAACCATTATACTGTTTCATTTTAGAGAGTTTTCATTACCCTGAGAAAAAGCCATATGCCCTTTAGCAGACAGTCCTGATTTTTATATTAATGAAAGGAAGCTAGCAGATACTGGAACTATTTAGTATTTTCCATTTGGTATGCAAAATAATCTAATTTGTTGAAAGCTGGAGTTCAATATTAATCATAGATTTTCACAAAAATAATTTTCTTTCACTTGCTTTTGAAATTTTTTTGTGGTAGAAATCATTGGAGTTAGTTCAGTCCATTTCATACAGTTGCTGTGATTAATTCAGAGAAAGTAAACAGTGCTACCTGTCTGTCCTAATCCCTGTCATCACAGACAGTCCTGGGGGACAGCATGTGGCATTCCTGATTTCCTCTTGGAACAAAAAAATGAGTCAAGATAATCCTCGCAAGTTAATTTTTGAAAAGTGGATACCTAATGTTGAATATATTTCCTGAATGCTTTTTAATACTGCTTGAAAAGAACCCGTGACAGTTTAGGAAATCTCACTTCCTCTTTGAACCCAGTGCAAGCTTTCTTTCCATGAATTTGCAAGGAGCAGGAACAACTCCTGTTCAGGTTTGCCTTATACCTTGAAGCTGGTTTACCTCACTCTTCTCCTTAAGAGGCAGTGAGAAGTAGTTCCTGAGTCCTAGAGGTTTGCTTCTGTCTTACTCTCTGTACCTGGGGCTACAGACCTTACCTGCCCCGGGGAAGTGGGCACCTGTTGATTTTGTCACTCTTGACTGAAGAAACTGTGAAAACTCAACCCTCACTGCCAACTTATTGGTCCCTCCCACACCCACCTAAGGCCTGCAAAGCTGTACACAGCAGAAACCTAGATTCAGAGGCTCCAGTACCACCTTGCTGAGCACATTCCCTTATCCTGGGCGCGGAGGAGTTCATGATATTACCTACTGTATAGGGTTGTGGTAAGGATTAAGTGTGATGATGAATATAAAATGGAGATGTTGTCTGCAATAGATTGCTTTCCAAGAAGAAACTTTTGAAATACCTGAAATGTAGTAGGAACTTTGCATACTTGCACATGAATTGATTTTGTATCTTACTGTCACAGTGCAGTGGGATCAGAGTAGTCCAGGATTAACCACATAGGTGATTGAAGGCCAGAGCCAGCTTCTCAGGCCAACTCCTGCACTACATGTGTGCGTGCAGTGACTCTGGAAGAGCTACAGGGATCACACTGTTTCTTTATGTGGATGTGCTCAGCTCTGCCCTGCCACGGTTGGAAGACAGAACCTGAGGTATACATGCCAGGTGCAGTGAGAGTATATTAAACCGGCATATCAACACTGTTTAATACAGACACGTTCTTTCTATACCAACTCCTTCCTTTTAAGCTGATACTGTCTGTATTTGCTATTGAAGCCATGTGCTTATGTGATCCAAATTTTGATATCCATATGGTTTCATGACTTCTTTGAACACTTCCTACCCATGGATTTCAACACTTTCTGTGCCAAAATTTATCTTCATTCTACTTTCCACAAACTTTTTGAAGTTCTTATGCATTTATGCATTGTTTATATCATTAAGTGGTTCCCTCAGCTATCTCAGGTCTACACTTGGCCTTATTTGTGCAGAACTCCTGGAATGGTAGCACATTGATACTTCTGAAAATTGAGGGCAGCTGTCACTGGACAAGAATATATGTTCTCCTGAGTTACTGGATTCAGCCTGCAAAACGTTTCCTTCTATTCCTTTAGCCCGAGTCACAGTTGCAGAGGAAAAATGAAAACCAAAGATACTTCCAATCAGTGTTATTTAGGTCCTTATTTATTTCGCTGTTCTAGGTTTATCTATCTACCAGTTATAGAACATTAGGGTTGTTTTCCAACCAGTTTTGAATGAGTATACATTAAGGTATATAAACATGTATGTATGGGCTTAATATTTTAACAAACTGCCAAACTCTTAAGTGGTTGAGCCATCATTTTATATTTTTACCAAGAAGGAGTTAGAGCTCTTATTCCATATATTTGCCAGTATTATAAAAAAATGTAAACCACTTGAATTGGTATGTGGCAGTTAAGTATGGCTGTGTTTTACATGAATGCATCTGATTTGTTTATAAAGACACTTGATTTGAAGGGACTGTATTGAGTCCCTTCTTATTTATTTCCAATAGGAAATATTTCCAATATTTCCAATAGGAATATTTCTTCCAATAGGTCAAGAGTCTGGTGAAGTGTAGTAACTGTGTGCATTTGGGGGACCAACACTTTACTTTCATCAGCTGAATAACAAATAGCCTGAGATTATTCTGGATGTCTAAACAGAATCCTGGGTGTTTGACAAATGCAGTCATTTCACAACGCAACATGATGATCAGGAATGTGGGCATGGGTGGTGTAAAAATGTGATTTTTTGAAGTCTTCTAACGGGACCAAGATTAACTTAAGAACAGAAAGTATCATTGGGTATTGGAAACTTCATCTTCCAGTGGCGATGATAACTCTATTAACAATTTAGCCTGGATGCAGTAACGACAGTGACTGAGTGAAGCCCCACACTAAATCACTTGTCTGAAAGCCCAGTGGGTTTTGGAGACATGTTGCAGTAGGAAATGACTCGTGAAGGTTTCTCTACTAGGAGTTTTTGCTGCCTCAACTGGATATTTCAAGAGAATTTCTTGAATGAGAAGAGAGAGATCCTGTAAACTCCCAATTCTCTTTACTTTTTGTATCCATGGTTTATGGAGTCTGATGGTAAGGAAGGTCACTTTCTGATTTCTACAGCAAAGGTCGTGAAGCCAGGTGCACTAAAAGTTTATGAACCATAAAATGTGCATAAGGAGCAAGTAGCCTCTCAAGCTTCGTTGGATGAACTTTGGGGGCATTGTTAATTCAGTCTGAGACATTCACTAGGGCATCACTCAGATTAATTAGTTAAGTTACCATCTGGTAGCTGAAAGGATTGAGAGTATTCACTATTCTGGTGCACATCTTGTAGGTACTTGAACACTTCCAAAGGGCTTTGCTTACTTAGGTGATGAACAGCTGCATGTACAAACCGATGAGGCAGAAAGTGTACCATCTTCTGAATTTTATTTGTACTATTGTCCTGTTTATAGCTGAAGGCAAGTATGACTGTTCTTGATGCTGGCTTTTGTTTTTTGTCTGACAGTGAAATGTAATGCTGATTTGCACAGCATCCCATAACTTACTTGTGTGACTGTAGTGTACTTTGGGTATTCCTTGTGTTAGCTGCACGTATATAACATTCCTTTTTTTTTTTGTTTGTTTACTGTTTTTTTGTTACATGGCTAAGACCTTTTCCTGTGACTGGACCGTTTAGTTACCTCCCATGTGTATGGGTACTCACGTTTGTGTTTCAGAAGACTGGCTTTGTTTTATTCCTATGTTCTTTTTGTGTTGTATGCTGCAGACCACAACTATTATGAATCCCAAAAGATATGTTTTTTCTCTCTCTAAAAGACCACAAACCATAGGAATCAGAATCTTTGGGACAAAATGTGGCATTTATCTAAATTTTCAAAGCATCAAGAATGCTTAAAAGGGAGGTTTCTTTGTATCATTTCAAGATGTCTTGCTCTTTAGTAAGTTCCTTCTTACATTTTGAGAACTGGAATGCTTTGGAGCATTGTCTAGAATAGCGAACTCAGAAATTCTCATGGTTTAGGACTGTATTTGATTATTAGCAGTATTTTCTATCAGAGCCATACTTGCCAATCTGATTACCACTACCCACATTTGAGTATTTAAATGTAAGGTAACTAAAATTAAATTAATTTTGAACTTCATTTCCTCCATCAACCAGGCCACATCTTAAGAGCTACATTTGGCTAGAGGCTCGCCTGTCAGAAAGCACAGATAGGAAACAATCCTATCAAGGTAGAAAGTTCTGTTGGATCACGAGGTTTTAACAGGAAGAGTACTAAAATCTGTCTGCAATCAAGTCACAGCTCTGTCCTGCTCCCATGTTGGATGGCCTTGGCCTGTTCTTTTATCTCTCTAAGTCTCAACTGTCTCCTCAGTAAAAGGAATATAATCATGTCTGGCTTCTTTGTTTCTTGTGAGGATTAAATAAAATTGTATTGATCACATGCTTATTAACACATTGCCTGTGACATAAATAAACATCCAAGAACTGAAAGCCTTTTCTTTCCCCAGTGTTTAGTAATTCTCCTTTTCTTCCTCTTTTTGAAAACTGGGACCACTGTGTGTGTTATCTTAAAGCTAATAACTACAAGATATAGTTGGCTCAATTGCTAACCAGAAACCCAGAAGGCAGTCTCGTGGGCTATACAAAAACCCCAGTTTGTCATCCAGTTACTTTTTTTTTAATATGCTGTCCCTGAGAAACATGATAGAATTTGTTTTTCTTCTCTTCTGTCAGGAAGTAACCCTTCTGGCTTTGTTAGAAGCTTGGTTTGTAATAATTGTACCCACCCCAGATGGCTCCTGAAAACCCTTTGAAATGCCATCTGCCAGGCGTGTGTCCAGCCGGCAGCCTGTTTTCTGCTACAAGAAAAGAGGAGGCGGGGCCCCCTCCCTAGGTCCTTTCTCCACCACATCACTGAATGGAGCCTGGGCAGACTGGCCCAGACCCAGGCTGGCTGTCCCAAGGATAACCCAGGAGCACACCTCCTGTCTGCCTGCCTGCCTGCAGCATGGGACTATTCTGTCTGGGTAATAAACCCTGAAGCTCTGGTGAGTAGGGATTGCCAGTTAACCTACCCACCTTCCCCTGCAACTCACGAGTCTGAAAGCCTGTGTGTTTCCGTAGAAAAATGGTATCTTGTTAGTTTAGTTTGTATTCTAAGATGCAGCATTGTTGAAGTTCATGGTTATTTAGATTGTTCAGGAAATAAGATTCCCAGGGGTGACTGTTGTCTTTAGAGCAAGTCTGACAAATTGGAGATCTGAACACATGGATGAAAAGAAATGGCTGAGATGAGATGGCTACAGGAAACAGGGCAAAAAAGAGCCACCAATATGTTTTGCTTTGGGAAGGCTTTAAAAACTCAACAGAGCTGTGTTTGGTTTTATTTTATCCACATCTTTTTTGAATGGATTAAGCTAACGGAATTTTGTTTGGGAGCCTCAGTATGAGAGTTGCCATATAGAGCATATTTAGGACAGATCCCTTCACAACAAGTTTCAAAAAGATTCTATTCTGGCCCTGCACTGGAATTTCTCAGTGTGGTGTAGACTGTTTTACAAGTGGCCGACTGAGCAGCTTGTTCTGCTTGGCTCCAAGATACCCCTCCACCCCTACCTTCCTCACTCTTGCCTTGCTGGTACTGCTTCTGAGACTCCTCTGAGAATCCTGCTCCTTTCCCCAACTTCTACAAGTTAGAAAGTCTTAAGTTTCCATTCAAACATCTTGACTTGTTTTTCCTATTCTCTTTCCTTAGGATTTTCTCTTTGTTTCTTGCCTTCAAATGCTAGAGATTTGCTGAGAACTAGTCACATTCAACTTTCTGTTCCAATCTTCACTTTGACCTTTGGACTTCCAAGGTCCACTGCTCTTCAGTTCTTTGTGCTGAGGTATACCTAAGCATCTTTGTCTTTTCTCCCTGTGAGAAGCATTTCCCCCAATCCTCTCAATCTCTGTAAATAGCACAGTCTTTTTGCCCAGGCCACACAAAAGTGCCAGTCTTGATAATTTCTGTCTGTCTTACATGGTATTGCTAATGCAAAGGCCAATTCTTTTAGTTGCTTTCAAAATATAGACCTGTAACAAAGTATTGAATTTACACATGTTTGTCCTATGGTTTACCTTCCAGCTGGTTAAAATAGTCACATTTTGAAGTGGGTGTTAAATCTAGCAATTAAGATGCCAATGCCCCATAGCAGAACACCTTGGTTTGATACTTGGCTCTGGCTTCTGACTCCAGCTTTTTGCCAATGGACCCTGGGATGCCACAGTTGATGGTGCCAGTAGTTGGGTCACTGCCACCCACATAGGAGGCCTGGATTGATTTCCTGACTATTAACTTCATCCTTTGTAGACATTGGGAGAGTGAACCAGGAGTTGGCAGCTATATTCCCTGTATGTACCTGTCTGCCCATCTCTCTTCTCTCTCATCTCTCTCTCTCTCTCTCTCTCTCTCTCTCTCTCTCTCTCAAATTTTTCTGATATATGCCTGTTGGCTTCTTATTACCCCTTTACTGTTAGTTTAGTCCAGACCCAATCATCTATGATCTGGACTCTGCTCTGTCTTCCCAACCAGTCTTCCTGTTTGTGTTCTTGCACACCTCTCTCAGTAAAGTCAGAGATCTTTTGGAGATAAATAAGGAATCAAGGTACCATCTTTCTCAAAGCCCTCTAGTGAGCTATCACCCTTAGGAGAAAATAGGGCATGTTTTCTCTGGATTCCATCATGTAGGCAAAAAACAAGGGCCTCTTGGCTTTTTACAAGTATGCCACCCCTTTGTCCAGAGTGCCAGATTTACCCTGCATCAAAGCCTTTGGCCATTCCGTGTGCCTGGGGTGCTTTCCTGTCACCTCAGCCCTTCCAGGCCTTTCTTGATCACTTCCCAAAACTTCCCTGTCTCTCTGAGGCCCTGTCCTACCCTTTACTCTGCATCACTCTGAGATGCTTTCTCTTCTTTCCACTCACAGGAGACTGACTTACACCTGAAATTGTATGTGATGTTTATTCATATTTACAGTTCCATTATGCCTCTCAGTATAGATACAACTCTGAGATTCAAGTGGGGCCAGCATTGTGGATTAAGCCATAGCCTATGAAGCCAGTATCCATGTGGGCACTAATTTGAGTCCCAGCTGCTTTGCTTCTCAATCCAGCTCCTTTGTAATGCTTCAGAGAAGGTCCCTGAAAACTGAGTGAGAGAGACCTGGATGCAGCCACTTGGGGCATGAACCAGTGGGTAGAGCATCGCTCTCTTTCTCTTCTCTCCTGCTGCAACTGCTTTTTGGATAAATTAAATATTTAAAAGATTTAGCACGAAATTTTCTTACATGGTATCATAAATTACACTGTATTACTGATACTGGTAGAGAACACTCTCTGAATTCATGGTCTCATTTATTGCTCAGAATAAACTTATTGTATAGATGCTATCATTATCCCTGTTTAGTAGACACGGGTGCTGAGGAATAGACAAAGCTAAAGAGCAAACCAGGGCCTCTGATTAGACCATGATTCCCAATGTAGACACCTGCTCTGCAGCAGTCCGTGGTCCTATCTTAGTATTTATGAGCATCTATGGTGTGCCTCATATTTAAATTACAAGTTTACAAGTTGTGAAGGACTTCAGGGACTTATCTGACAGGGGAGCCAAAAATAAGTGGGAAACAGCAAAGTTTTATACATTCCATTAGCTGACTGCTTTACCCAGGAAGCCCCAGCTTGCTGAGTGTGGGAAGTGGATAGTACATTGTTCTGTAGATGATTTGGAGTTATTGAAGATGCTCAGATTTCAGGTGCTTTTAACATTGGGTGCATTTAGGCTGAATGAATTATGTAACAGGTGTCTAATACAGGAATCCAGTGAAGGCATATGACATGGTTAGTTGTGTAGGCAGTGATCCGGGACCTCATGGTGGTAGTAACTTGAGAGCTGCCAGATACATACAGTTGATTGTCTCATTGCTTTTAAAGTTTAGCATAGAGATTCCAGCCATAGGGAAAGAGGCTTGCATATCATATGGGCAATTATTGGTTTTATATCACCACCGTAGTTCATGATGCCTTGTAAACTGCAGTATGTTGATCATATCACAAATTTGAATGTCATAATTAGCTAAATTGTTAGTCCTTTTTTGGTCTGCTCTCCTACCTAACCTAGGTTTCTAATACATACTGGATCATTTCTTCCCTGGTTTCTTTCAACTGGTTTACTGCTCAACACTGCTACACTTATGGTTGAAACAGGGCTCACATGATAGAGGCATACATAGCCTAGGATCTATATGAATTTTGTTTCATAAGAACTGTTACGTTTATTAGCCATTGACAAGATGACCAGACGAATTTAAGGGGATGGTTTTCTGCCAAATGTGATGACCTCTCTTCTCAGAACCCATGGGTGGCCTTCACCCCCTCTCCATCCCTCTTCCCAACTATGTTAATTACATGGAGAGCAGTGGCATTTTAATCCCTGGGAGATGTCCAACTGCAGATCTTGGGCAATCCCATTTCTCTAGTGATGTATTTACGCAGTGGGTGTCATTTTCTTCAAAGGGTTTATTACATCGCAACTTGCCCAGTGCATTGAGGAACACAAGGACTTTGAGGCCTGTGATGAAAATATAAACCCCTTAGGCTCTGAACTTAAGTTAGATAGCTTTTTAGTATTTACTAGAGTCTTTAAAAATCTGCTGATTGTGAATGTTGTCTGTGGAAAATCCAGGTCACCCTTTTCAGTTGGTTGCATTTTTTAAAAGCGGTAAAATGCTCTCTGGATTAATCAAGCTGTGCTAGGCTCTCTTTCTCAAACTTGGTGCGCATGCTGTGCTGGCACAGAGAGGTTGACTTACCAGGTTGGTCCCCATCTGAACAGATAAAGTCAGCAGACTCTTGAGTAGGCCAGCTTACTGAACAGGTTATTTTAATTACAGCTGGATGGGGAACTTCCTGGGTGTTTCAGCTGATGTTTTCTCATGCCTTGGTTTTCCCTCCTGCAGGCACGACCCGGTCTCCAAGAGAAGGGGAGGTACCTGGTGTGGACTATAACTTTCTGACTGTGAAGGAATTCTTGGACCTGGAGCAGAGTGGAACGCTTCTGGAAGTTGGCACCTATGAAGGTGAGCTTGTCTGCCCAGCGGCAGTGGGGGCGCTTTTCTCCTGGGTGTTTCACAGGATTCATGGACAATGGACGTCAAAATAAGTAGATTGCAGTTCCCTTAATGTGATGAATCATAGAGTGAGACTTGGTGAGACCTTTTAAAATTATTTTTGTTTTTCACCAAGAGCTTTCATTTTTTCCCCCAGATTACTCTGTGTGAGTTTGCCATAGAACCCATGTCATTTTAAAAGGAAGAGGAGCTAGTCAATCCCAAAAGCGGCCTCTTAGTGTAGTTGTATCCTTTAAGGAATGGTCTGTCATTCTCGCCACAAATTGGTGTTCATGTGGTTTTTGAGCAGAAAATGTATTTATACAGTTCATAAAACAACTGTTTCAAAAGTATTTAGTAAGTCCTCTCTTTCATATTCTTGTCTCCCATCTGCCCAGCATCTGTTTCAATGGTACAGTATTTTTGATCATTCGTTCTTTCCGATTGCTCTGCTGAGGTATATTTTCCTGAATACAGACAAGAGCATTTCATATGCTCTCTCACTGTTTTATAGAAAAGGAAGAATATCATAGTTCACCACTTGGTGCCTTGCTCTTTTCATCCGACACTGTGTTTCAATAGATTTTTGTAATTCCATAGTGCAGTCCTTTTTTGTTTTCTTTTTTAATGACTGCAATTTCTGTGCATGGACATACCATAATTTAATCAGTTCTCTGACTAAGCACTTGGGTTATGCTCAGCCTTAATATTTTGAGACATGCTGTGTTTTACTACTCTAGGCCTGTTTCATTTCATGTGAGAGAATGCATCTAATGGTCAAGAACCTGCAAATAGGATTGTTGGGTCAAAGTCAAACCAGGTTGGAGGGTTAGAGGAGAGAAAAGCTTCTTTTTCTTTTCCATTTTAAAAATATTTATTTATTTATTGTTGGAAAGTCAGATGTACAGAGAGAAGGAGAGACAGAGAGGAAGATTTTCCACCTGCTGATTCACTCCCCAAGTGGCTGCAATGGCCTGAGCTGAGCCGATCCTTAGGCCATCCTCTACTGCTTTTCCAGGCCACAAGCAGGGAGCTGAATGGGAATCAGGGCTGCTGGGATTAGAACCTATGTCTTTAGGGGACCTCGCCACATGCAAGGTGAGGACTTTAGCCACTAGGCTACCACACTGGGCCCTATCACTTCATTTCCTTTTGAGAACTTTGTTGAATTTTTTTTAAGATTTGTTTATTTTTATTGGAAAGTCAGATATACAGAGAGAAGGAGAGACAGTGAGGAAGATCTTCCATCACTCCCCAAGTGGCAGCAATGACTGGAGTTGAGCCCATCTGAAGCCAGGAGTCACCTCCAGGTCTGCTACATGGCTGCAGGGTCCCAAGGTTTGGGGTCGTCCTCGACTGCTTTCCCAGGCCACAAGCAGGGAGTTGGATGGGAAGTGGTGCCACCAGAACACGAACTGGCATTCATATGGGATCCCGGTGCATGCAAGGCAAGGACTTTAACCACTAGGCTACCACCTGGGGCCTGTTTAATTTTTTAAGCTATTTTTCAATAGGCAGATAATTATGTAAGTTATTTTAATATTCTTAAATTGGCATGTAGTACTTGTGTACTTGTGTGTTATTTTATTACATGTGAACTTATTAGATCATGATAATTGCCATATCCATCATTTACCATTTCTTTGAGGTGGAAACATTAAAAATCCTAAGTACTAGCTAGTTTGAACTGCACGATTAGTTGCCTTACAGTTGATCTTTCTGTGTTATAGACTATTGAAATTTTTCTTCTTATCCACCTGCACCCCTGATCCATATACAACTTTCTCTCCGTGCTTGCCCTGGTAGTCACTATACGATGCTCTATTTCCATGAGATCAACACTTTAGCTTTCGTATCTACATGAGGATGTGTGTGTATTTGTCGTTCTTAGCTCTAGATTGTTTTTACATGATATTCTTATCCATGTTCCCATATGTGATGGATATCATTCTTGTTATGACTAATTAGTGTTGTATTGTGTTTCTTTTTATGGCCATATAACATTACATTATGTATATTTATCATATTTTCTTTATCCAGAGGTTGAAGAGTTAGGCTGGTTACATTTCTTAGCTGTTTTGAATAGTGCTACCATGAGCAAAGCAATCTGGATGATACTTCAAAATGCTAATCTCATTTTTTGGCATGATTGGATCATATGGTGGTTCTATTTCTCCTTTTATGAGACACTTCCGTGCTGTTTTCCATAAAGGCTATATTAATTTCTATTCTAATCAATAGTATAGAATAGTGCTTCCTTCTCCACATCCCCTCCAACATTTGGCTCTGTGTGTGTGTGTGTTGGTCTTTGTGTTAATAGCCATTGCAACTTGTATGAAATCATACCTAATTCTGACTTTTATTTTAATTTCCCATGATTAATGAGTTGAGCACTTTTTCCACCATTTATAAATCTTCAAAGAAGTCATACACACACATGCACACACACACGCACAAACACACACAAGATGTATTTATTTATTTGAAAATCAGTGTGAGGGGCCCGGCGGCGTGGCCTAGCGGCTAAAGTCCTCGCCTTGAAAGCCCCGGGATCCCATATGGGCGCCGGTTCTAATCCCGGCACCTCCACTTCCCATCCAGCTCCCTGCTTGTGGCCTGGGAAAGCAGTCGAGGATGGCCCAAAGGTTTGGGACCCTGCACCCGTGTGGGAGACCCGGAAGAGGTTCCTGGTTCCCGGCTTCGGATTGGCGCGCACTGGCCCGTTGCGGCTCACTTGGGGAGTGAATCATCGGACGGAAGATCTTCCTCTCTGTCTCTCCTCCTCTCTGTATATCCAGCTTTCCAATAATAATAATAAAATCTTTAAAAAAAAAAAAAAGAAAATCAGTGTGAGAAACACAGATACATCATCAGCCGGTTCAGTCCCTGGATGGCTACAGCAGTCCAGGCTGGCCAGGGCAAAGTCAAGAACCAGGATCTTCCTCCAGGTCTCCCATGTGGGTAGCAGAAGACCAGGGTAATAGCTTTTTCATTATGTTGTTTTTTGATAAAAGCATGGGAAGCTATTAAGTAGTGAAATTAATTTGAATATAATTATTACATTATATATAGCTATTTGTAAACCTAGTATTTGGATTTTTTTTTAAAGATTTATTCATTTTATTACAGCCAGATATACAGAGAGGAGGAAAGACAGAGAGGAAGATCTTCCATCCGATGATTCACTCCCCAAGTGAGCCGCAACGGGCCAGTGCGCACCGATCCGATGCCGGGAACCTGGAACCTCTTCCGGGTCTCCCACGCGGGTGCAGGGTCCCAATGCATTGGGCCGTCCTCAACTGCTTTCCCAGGCCACAAGCAGGGAGCTGGATGGGAAGTGGAGCTGCCGGGATTAGAACCGGCGCCCATATGGGATCCGGGGCTTTCAAGGCGAGGACTTTAGCCGCTAGGCCACGCCGCCGGGCCCTAGTATTTGGATTTATTGATGGTCATTGGGACATTTTAAATACTAGACTTAAAAACAAATGGTAAATCCCAAGTACATTGTTACATTGTCAGGGAGAATGTAGCTTTGATGTGATGATAATAGCCCTGTTACAGAAAGTGTCTGTCAGGCAAGTATAAGCGTATTATCTTAGGGGTGCAGTTTTTGGTTTGATATTTTCTGAAATACCATTTCTAAGCTGCATGTGCATCATATGGTGTCCTGGTTTTCTTCAATTTCCACATTGTGAACTCAGGAGTATTTTCTCTGGAGTGTTGTTGCTGCTTGTCACTTGGCTGAGTTTCCTGTTCTTAGATGTGGCTGAGTGACCTGTAGGCTCCACTGAGCGCTTGGAGAATGACGAAGGTCTGAGATGTGGGAGGGGGGAGGCGAGGAGGGCCAGGGGACCCACAGGAAACTCCCTCAACGTGTCGACTTTGCATCCTCTCCAAGATGCAAAGGCTGCAACTGTGGCAAATGAGAGTTTTCTTCAGGTAGCTGAGGGAGCTGTTGTTATTGAAATCCATTATACCTTATGTGGAGCCTGAGTTCCCCTCTCAGAGTGTTGGGTCAGATAGAGTAATTTTTTAAAGACTTATTTCTTGGTACCGGCACAGTAGCCTAGTGGTTAAAGTGCTTTCCTTGCGTGCGCCAGCATCCCTTATGACATGTGGCAGTTGCACTTTTTAACCAGCCACATGTGTAAACATAACGGTAATGCTGACAGAGTACACACTTGAGTCAGACACTCAGCTAAGCCCTTTCCAATTGTCTCTCTTAATCATACCTATGAGAAAGTGCAAATGTTGTACTTGTTTCAGCAAAGGGGAAACAGACTGTGAGCATTAACTAACTAGCCGGAAGGTACCAGGCCCTGGAACAGAGTGGCTGAGGGTCAGAAGCGGGTGGTAAGGTGGCAGAAGAGGTGGCCTTCTTAGTGTCTACCAACCCAGGCAGGTACCATCTGGGATTTGCCCAGGTGAGGCAAAGACAAGAGGCTCTCCAAACAGCTTCCCACCTCACCTCTTACCACAGCAATCTGGCATTTAATAAAAATTGCAATTTGTTTGCAGCTTCTCAAAGTCAACATTTTATATTCAGGGCAGTTCTGAAACCTTATAAGCCAACTCATATGAAAGGGAAATTATTCTACGAAAAGGTCAGAGGCTGAGGATCTCCATACAGATGGGTTAAAAATGGAGAGACTCAATTGTAGGCATGAAAAAAATCGCAACTTGAAAATAATGAAATGTGCATTCATGAAAACACAGCTTGATTTAAGGCAGGTATCTTCCAGGGTTGGCGCATTGGCTCAGCTGGCCGATCCTCTACCTCCAAATGCTGGCATCCCATATGGGCACTTGTTCATGTCCCAGCTGCTCCACTTCCCATCCAGCTCCCTGCTTATGGCCTGGGAAAGCAGTATAGAATGGCCCGAGGCCTTGGGACTTTATTTTGGAGTGAGACATGGTCCTGAGACAAGGCAGTGTAATGGAAAGCTGTTTGGACACTCTGACTTGAGAGGCCTTATTCTTTGTAGTGAGTCACTGTTTTTAGCACCTGTGCGGTGTGTGCGCCTTGTGCACCGTCTCATTCACTCTTCCCAGCAAGCCTGTGAGATACCATGTGTGCCTCTTTTATGGATGAGGAACACCAGGGCTAGAGATGCCTGTGAGCTATCCCAAGTTTACTGGGAGAGCCAGAGGTAGAGATGGGATTCAGACCCATGCTGTGTGACTCTGGAGTCTGCACTTTATTGGCCTTCGATCTTTTTGAGGCAAATTCAGTGGGAGCAATTTGAACAAAGTGTTGAGCATTCCAAGAAGAGGCCCAGGGCATTCATATAGTGTCAAGGGAGACCCGTGAGGAAGGGGGCCAAGTAAGAGGGTAGAAACCACTGAGCTTGGACCATGTGCCTGAACCCAAGTGTGAGTGTGACAGATCAAGAGATGAGAACAGCACCTTTTAGGGTGTGGTGGGTTAAGGCACTGTTAGTGACACCTGTATCCCGGGTGTTTCCCTGCTGCTCCACTTTTAATCCAGCTTCCGGTGAGCGTGCCTGGGAAAGCAGCAAATTATGACCCAAGTCTTTGGGTACCTGTGCCTACTTGGGGAACCTGGATGAAGCTCCTGGCACCTGGCTTTTTCCTAGCCCACCCCTGGCTGTTGGGGCCATTTGGGGAATGAACCAATGGATGAAAGATCTTTCTGTCTCTACCTCTCTCTGTAGTTCTGCCTTTCAAATGAATAAATAAATCTTTTCTTTAGAAAAAAAAAGTAGCTTCTAGAAACAATAAAGAAGAAACCAGAAACACTGGTTTCTTTAAAGCCAGTGCTGTCAAGAAACAATTTTGTTCAGTGCAGTGAAGTGAAATGTGCAGTGTTCTCTGCTATCCAGCCCCACATGGCTTCTATGACTGGAGGTGGAATTTCAAATTATGTTAACGTTAGTATAACCTTGCTTCAGTGGTAGTACCCACACATGGCTGGTGATTATTGTATTTTTGCAGCACAGACTCAGAATAAGAGATATAGAAAAGAAGGGTACAGCTGTGTGCATAGTATTCTACCTCTGCAGCCTTCTTTTCCATGCCAAGTGTGTCTTAAGAGTTAAGGTCCTTTGCAAAAGCATAGTTTTGAATCCTCTCCACACCAATATCCCTACCGTGGAGAGGTGATCTTCTGTGGGCACATTCTGTGATCTGCAGAGAAGTGGAGTGGACCGAGAAAGGCACCACGCCTGATAACTTAGGGGATTTTCTTTCAAGCCTAATATTTGTTTGACATTTAGATTGGCAGAGTTGAAGGATTTGAGAGCTGGAACTGCGGTACAGTTCATCTTTTCAGATGACAGAACTAAGATCCGGAGAGAGACTGGTCTAAGGTACTAAAGGGAATAAAGGAGAACACCAATCAGACGTCCTGTTACCCAGATGGCGTCACAAGCAGGGCTGGCAGACTGTGACTTCCTAGCTGTCTGAAAGCTGACACTTTGTCACTTGGACGCCTCCTGCGTGCATTCTTCCATTTCTCCGTGAAAGATAAAGTGCTGAACACACAACAGCAGGTTGGATGATAGGCGTTTGGTACAACAGTTGTCGCCTGGGATGCCCACTTTCCATACCAGTGTGCATGATTCCAGTCCTCTGCTTCCGGTGTGGTTCCTGCCACTGTCATCCTGAGCCTGAGCCACTTGGGAGACTCAGTTCGAATCCTGAACCCCTGGCTTCAGGATTGCCAGGACTGTTGGGGTTATTTGTTTCTCTGTGTCACCATCTTTCTTTCTCACTGCCCTGAAAATAAAATCAAAAATAAATGAAAATTTTACAAAGTAGATGTGGTCACTTTATGGATCTTATGGTCTGGTGGATAAGACACTTTATTCCTATACTTCACAAATATTCATTTGTGTGATAACCTTCAAGGAGATCCTAAGAGGAGACTCATTGTGTGTGGATTTGGTAACGGCTTCTGCTGTACAAGTAGTAATTGAAGTGCAGTTTGAGTGAGCTATAGCTATAGCCTTACTAAATAAAAATACAGAACATCCCATCTTTTAACAGACCTCTTTGGAATAGCTTTGGACATCAATGCTGATGATAGTCATAAAGACTTGACTAAGCTAGAAATACTTGATAACATAGTGATTAATGAGTATAGATTGGAGAATCAGCTGGTGGTAATCCTCCGAGGATAATTCCTTGCCCTGTCTTCAATACATGAACAAGTGGTGGTGCCATTTGCTATTGTTAGAGATGCTGTAATAGGGCAAATTTGGGGGGATGTATTAGAAGCTCTAGAATGGAACTTTTACTCCTCACCAGCTGTAAAGTTAGTGGGTACATAGACCCCCAGCATAGTAGACACTGTTTTTTATCATATAAGATACCTGACCATGATCCCTCATAAAACACAGAAGTCCTCAACAAGTTTGTGGAAAATATGTGTTATGAAGAAACTTGTGAGTAGATTTCAAAACTGTTTGTACCATACTAAATTTTCATATTATTCCATTTTCAACAATTTTTTAGAAGCACCCCTGAAGAACTTACTACTTAAGAGTTTTTCATCTCTGGGCTACAGGTAGAAGCTTAGCCCAGTACACCATAGTGCCACCCCAGAGTTTGTCATCTCTTCACAGTTTGAACCGGCTTCTTGTTGTCACTGTCCGGGAAAAAAAAAGAATAAACCTGTCTTTTTTTGTGGGTTCAACTTCCTAGTTATGGAACTGAGCTAATTTATATGATACGGCACATGAAATAAGTCATCTGAACCGTCTCTCTCATGTACTGTTTCCCCCTGCCCGCCCCACTGCTGTTGACATTTCTCTCTGTGAGACTGGTTGTTGCCTCAGCCAGCCCTGGGGACTTCTCCAGGAGAGAGATTACAAGGGATGAACCATTCAGAGGGGGTGGTTCCAAGCATACCTGCTTTGCAAATGCCTCTGGACAGAAGAGCCTGATTATCGACTTTGAATGTTGCAAAGGTTTTCCTTCAGCCTAGAAGTACAAGGCCAGGGTGACATTTCAGATTGGAGTTATGGGTTGCATACTTCTGCATGCTAATTAGGAAGGGGATGTCAGTCTTCAATAATGTTATTGTTCTACTTCCTAGAAGGTCTGCAGAAATGCAGCTGCCAGTGGTATATTTTGGGGGACATGGAGATGCACCAGGGTTGAAGAGAGTTCTTGTTTGTCATTGAGGAAAACGAGACTGTCTGGAGTCCTGTTTTGTGGCAGACCCTGGAAGCCATCTGTTGTGATATGCTCTGTTGGCAAACTCGGCCGTGAAATGTTCTCTGTTGATAACCAGAGTAACCGAATGAAATCTGTGCTGCGATTGGCTGTTTTTGCGCATGAGATGGAGGGAAAGGCTAGAGCCAGGGAATCTTGCTCACCTCTTCTGCTCAAAATTCCCTAAAGATGCCTGGAGTTAGGAGCACAGATGTTGGAGTCAGGGAACTACATGGGGAAATGCCAGTCATCATTTGTGAATTGTGTGCTTCCCAGTGTCTGCCTCAGAGAATGGGAATATGGATTTTTTTTCTTTCTTGTAAGATAGTTAGAAAACTTAGAGTCAGAGGGGCAGGTGTTTGGCATAGCAATTAATATAGATACTGCTTGAGATGCCTTTATTTCATATCACAGTGTGGGATGGATTCCCAGCTCTGGCTCCTTTAGCTTCCTGCTGATGTGCACCTTGGGGGGACAGCAGGTGACAGCTCAAGTACTTGAGTCCCTGTTACCCATGTGACAGACTGGATCCAGTGGCAGACCGCCAGCATTCACCTGACCCAGGACCCACTTGTGTAGGCATTTAAGGGGTGAACCAGTAAATGGAAGTTCTCTGTTTTTGTCTCTCTCTCTCATTCTGTGCCTTTCAAATAAATTAAAAGGAAGGGTTAGAATAAGTAAATGTATGAGTTGTCATATATAGTAGCTGTACTTTTTAAATGCTGTTTGCATATGCGTTTTTACATATTCTGTGTCACATACATTAAAAACACTTTTCAGATATTCATGAAAATGCTTTTAAAAGATAAGTTTGTTGGTACAAAGCATTTTTGAAATCTAGACAGAGAAATCTTCAAAGAATTCATGGAAAATGTGAATTCTGAAAAAACTCAGCATGAATTTCAATTTTTTTTGCACCAGAATAATTATCGTTTAATTTCATTTTTGCACAAACTTTTTGAAGGCTGGGAGTATTTTTGTCTTTACCCTGTGGAACTGAAGCTAAAAAGAAAAGGATACTTTCATTTGCTCAAAGGGACATAACTGTTCACTCCTTCTGTCCTTTAGGCATTTATGTTGGAAGCCAGTTGGCTCTGGCCAGGACACAATTGTGCTTATAGACCACTGAGTTCTTGGCCAGTGGTGGATGCAGGTCCTAGTCTTCAGGGTCGGGCAGTTGGGAAAGAAAGAACAGAGAGAAGGTGATGGGTGTTTGTGAATGACAGCATAGTGGCTTGAGCAATCAGGTGACACAATGAAACAATTCAGATCAGCAGAAAGACAGATAAAATGAATCTCTGGGCCCAGAGGAGCTTGCTGTGAGTCAGCAAGCTGCCAACAACCAGAATCACAGCACAGGTGCTGAGGGGGATCCCAAGCTGGAATCCTGGGTGTTGTTTTCTACTTGTTTACTTGTTCTGCAGAGAATCATCATGAGAATATGTACATGGTGGCACCCTGTTATGCCTGGGCACACAGTTGTATACAAAACTAGATTAGACCCCTACTGTCATGGAACTTAGGCTCCAGGTGTAAAGACTTTTTTTTTAAGTCATTCATTCATTCATTCATTCATTCAAGGGCAAAGTAACAGAGATCTTTAGCCCATTGGTTCACTTCTCAAATGCCCACAGCAGCCAAAAATGGGCCAGCCTAAAACCAGGAAGCAGGAGCTGTCTCTGGGTCACTCAAGTGAGTTACAAGGACCCACTTAGGCAATCTTCTGCTACTTTCCCAGGTGCTTTATCAGAAAACTAGATCGGAGGCAGAGCAGCCAGGTGTTTGCTGAAATGGGATCTCATCACTGCAAATGGTAGCTTAACGTGCTGTGCCCCAATGCAGGCCCCTTGAAGATTGCTATTGCTTAATGAAGAACATTGGTCAACTCAGAGGCTTTAGCAGGCAGCAGGTCATGGTTCCCTGAGAACATACTGGAACTGATCAGGACAGTTTTGATCTTGTTCATGGGGTCAGATGTACTGTCCCTGAGTCCTGAGGAGTAGATGTTCATGAGGTGAGGAGCAACAGGAGAAGTGCGACTGAGAGGTGGAGGACAAGAAGGCTTCCCAGTCTGTGTGTAGTTGCTGAACAAGGGCCCGAGAGGTTCTGAGCAGAAAGAACAAGCAGCAGGCTTGAAATGTGCTGATAAGTGGGGGAAAGCCAGACACTCAGGTGACCAAGGCGCAAACCCAGCAGTCCTGAGTGCCCGGCTGTCTGGGTGCTGTCTACACGCCTGTACTGCACACAGGAAGATACTTCAGTTTAAGCAGACATTCGCTAAAAACAGGGAAAGCATTTCTGTCGCTTTGGGAGTCACAGTGCTCACATTAGATAAGTGTTCCCTGGATGGTTGCTGTCATCCTGGTCTCCTGCCTGACAGTTCCTCTACTGCCCAGTCCACATGGCTGTTCTGGGGCTCTGTCTTCCTCATCATCTGTCCTCAGAGGGTGTTTCCTGGAACATCACCTGGTAGTGCCAGTCTCAGACCCACCCTGCGTGGACTATAATCTAGTTGTTTGCACACCAAGGTTCAAGAATACTGATGTATAGCCTGTAGTAGCATTGTGCGGAGCTTGATGTAGTCCTGTTTTCCCATTTTATTTCCAGTGCCTGGTACAAAGAAGTTTCTCTTTAAAATGAATGAGTGAATAGACAATGTGTGTGCCAGACCATACAGATTTGATTCATTCTGACTTAAATCCAGGGTTATGGTCCTCTTAAATATTTTATAAAGCTCTAAAAATTGATTTGAAGGCCCCATTAATTTTTAAATGTGTGTCAGAAAGTATTTTCTTTGGCCTGGTCATGGCCAGCAATTGTGCCTATTAATTAAAGCCAACAGGGCCTTCCTCTTATATCTTCCCTTTCTTCCCTAGCCACCAGCCCTTGTGACTTTTATTGTAGAATCAGTTCTGAAAATAGCAGCAGACAGGAACACCTTGGAAGGGAGCAAGGCCACCGCAGGAACTATGAGCCATGTTGGTCAACATGGAGGCCCTATGACATGATACTTAGGGCTCATAGAACTGTGCACCCTGTCAAGTGATAGCACTAATTAATTTCCTAGACATTTGCATTTATTAAAAGTAACTTTTAATTTAACACTTTGAAGTGATCCAAATAGTCACACCAAGTCTCATGTGCCTGGTGTATGCTTTCTGTAAGGATCATGACTTAGTCTTATAAAAGCTTTTTTGCTTGATTATGTCAGAATGAAAGCTGTTGAGTGGGTGTAGAATTTGCAAGAAGATATAGCTATCTTGGAACTCAGGGCCAGGCAGGTTGAATATGAGAGTGAATAGGCTGGAAGAAGCTGTGAAGAATTTGTGTGACCCATGCTACCTGCTGCTTCATAGCAGAGTCATTTCATAGCATCCTGACCCCTTTGGCCAAAAACCTAAGACTAAAACTAGACATAACTCAGTTGCAATGGGCTTGTCTGGCAAGAACTGGGGCTGAACTGAGAGGTGAGCAAATACTTCCCTACACAAGTCCTTGAGTCATTGAGTGAACGCAAGTGAGTCGCTGTTAAACTCCTGTACTTGCTTTTGTCAAGCTTGCCTGTAAGAGTTGGAGCCTAATGTCAAAACAAACAAGCCACTCAAGAAATGGGCACGGGAAATGGGCAAACACTTCACAAAGGAACAAACCCAAATGGCAAATAAACATATGAAAAAATGCTCAAGTTCCCTGGCAATAAGGGAAATCCAAATTAAAACATCAATGAGGTACCACCTAACGCCAGTAAGACTGGCCCACATGAATAAAAGCACCAACAACACTTGCTGGCCAGGTTGCGGGGAAAAGGGAACCCTACTCCACTGCTGGTGGGGCTGCAGGCTGGTACAGCCTCTCTGGAAATCAGTATGGAGAATATTCAAACAACTCAAAATCAACATACCGTATGATCCAGCAACAGCACTCCTAGGAATATATCCAGAACAATTGTTTTATGAGAAACCAACATGCACTCCTACGCTCATAGCAGCACAATCAGTAATTGCAAAAACATGGAAGCAACCAAAATGCCCATCAACAGAGGATTGGATAAGAAAGCTATGGTTCATCTACTCCATGGAATACTACTCAGCTATTAAAAAAAACAAAATGCAGTTCTTTGTGGCCAAATGGGCCAAACTGGAAACCATAATGCTAAGGGAAATGAGCCAATCCCAAAAGGTTAAATACCACATGTTTGCCTTAATTTAAGATGATATGATGTTATGTATAACATGTTATGTTATGAACGTTATATGTTGTGTATAAACTAAAATTGAAGTGTAGGTGAGGTGGTCACAGAAGGTGGCTGGGAACTCGCATTTACTTTTAACATACTGGTTACTCATTACTATGTCAATTAATTCCATAATGATGTAAATTTTTGCTGATGGTATGTTGGAGCTTTCAATTGACTGGGATAATACTCTGCTGGCTCTGTCTTCAGACCAGAGAGGGTATACCTAAGAAGCCGTTGAACTTGACTGGACAATAAGATGCTGGACTCTATGTTTGGTATACGCTTGCAATGGGGGAATCTCAACTGAACTTGAGCTGTGGTTATGCAACAAGGTGGAGGAATCCACCATGGTGGGAGGGTTTGGGGAGGGGTGGGGAGAACCCAAGTACCTATGTAACTGTGTCACATAATACAATGTAATTAATGAAGTAAAAATAATAAATAATAATAAAAAAAGAGTTGGAGCCTATACAGCCAGACTTTGCAATTTGTTAAGCAGCTTTGAGAATCCAAATTTTGGTTAGGAATCGTCTGTCTTACTTATCTGAACATCAGAGTTACAGAGAGAAAGGAATGAGAGAGAGGTCTTCCATCCGCTTGTTCACTCCCCAAATGGTTTTAACAGCCAGGGCTGGACCAAGCTGAAGTCAGGAACCAAGAGCTTCATCCAGGTCTCCTACAGGAATTCGGGAACCCAAGTGCATTAACAGGGAGCTGGACTGGAAGTGCAGCAGCCAGATTCACTGATACCCATCTGGGATGATTGCATCATAGGTGTCAGCTTAATCTGTGAGCTGCAGTGCCGAGTCTTAGAGTATGCTCTGTTTTAAAATGTTAGTCACTAATTCAAAAATAGGATGTAAGGAGGAAAGTATCAAAGCATGTCTCTCAAGTTCAAACCCACTGATGGTAGAAGATCACTTGCGTGTTGTGGAGGTGGAGGGTACATAACCTCGTTGGTTAGAGACAGAGCTGGGTTTGCTTGCTTATCCCCATGCAGATGCCTCTGTGCATGAGAAACTCATTTAGTAGCACTTCTGCAGCCTCACTCTTGTGGCAGACTTCAGTGTGGGCAAAAAGCGTTCCATGGACCGTCTTATTTTGTCCTCAGAACAGATGCCCTGTGAGATCCCAACTTTAAGATTGAAGACAAAAAATTTTTTTTTAAAAAGGGCAGAATAAAGGTTGATGTTGTGGCATTAAATCACCCCCAAGTGACTTGATAGACCAAACATCTACCTGCCATGAATATTTGGGCTATCCCTGGTGTGGATAGCTGAGGCCTCCCAGTATTGCCAATGCCTATACACTAGATCAGACAAATGAAAATGCTGGTGTGTGGCTGCTTTATGTCATTTGCAATAACAGTTGTATATGGTTCAGCCTCATTATATTCACTTACCTGTCTCCAATCAATCTTAAACTAATTCCAAGGAAGAGGAGACAGCACTGAGTAAGTGGATTATATTGGGGCTGTGTGGAGTTGCACTGACAATCTGATAACCGCTGTTTTAACTTATGGAAGACTTTAAAATTGAAAAACTAGGATGGGTATCTACTGGGGAATTGTAAAAAATATATAATTTTAAAGATTTTTTGACTTTTATTGGAAAGGCAGTTTTACAGAAAGAAAGAGAGACAAAGAAAAAGATCTTCCATCCATTGGTTCATTCACCAAGTGGCCCAAACAGTCTGAGTTGAACTGATCCAAAGCCAGGAGCCGGGAGCCTCTTCTGGGTCTCCCACATGGGTGTAGGATCCCAGTACTTTGTGCCATCCTCTTTTCACGAGCCAGAAGCTGGGATCTGGATGGGAAGTGGGAACAGCTGGGATACAAACCAGCACTCATATGGGATTGCTGACACATGCAAGGCAAAGATTTAGCCACTGATCATTCAGAACTAGTTTCATCAACTTTTAACTAGCTATTTTTTTTTTTTGAGTGGGACTTCAATTTCAAAGTGATGTGGTTTGAAGTTGTGAGTAAAGGGTCTTATCATGTGGTCACATCTTTCAAAAGAAGTGTCTTATTCATTGCTAGACATCAATCTTCATTGAACATCTAATTCTAAAATGTGCATGGCGCATGTTATGTTGTAATATTACTGGCTGGAAGGAATTAAAATTGAACTCATTAGGACTTTAATTACTTTTTGGCTGTGAGGATTTTTAAAATACTTAATCATCTTAATTCCTTATTTCCCTACATAGTCACCCTTGTCCTGGTTAGACTTCAAGGAAGACAGGGAAATGCTTTGACCTAACCTCTGTAGCAAAGCTAGCGGAAGTACATACTCAGCCTCATAGACAAGCTAACTCTTTTTTATATTTTAGGGTTTATTCATTTTTCATTTGAAAGGCAGATTTACACAGAGAGAGAAAGATCTTCCATCCATTAGTTCACTTCCCAAATGGCCACCATAGCCAGGGCTGAGCTGATCCAGATCCAGGAGCCAAGAGGTTCGTCAAGGTCTCCAACTTGCGGGGTGCCAAGGCTTTGGGCCATCTTCCGCTGCTTTCTCAGTCTACAAGTAGGGGGCTGGGTGGGAAGCAGAGCAGCCGGGACATGAACTGCCACCTATCTGGGATTCTAGTGCTTGCAGGCAATGGAGTGAACCATTGTGCTGACCCCATATATGAGCTAATTCTTCTTTGATCATATGTTTACACCTAAAACTGCAAGGGGGGGTACTTTCTTGAAGTTAATTCTGTTAATTTCTGTGCTTGCTTTTGGAGAAATGAGCAAAGTTTTCTGACAGTGTGATGGGTCCCTCACTCTGACCAACTTGAATTTTAACCGCCAGAATGTGCTTGTCAGGTTTCTAGCTGGAACCCCTCTCTTGTAAGGGTAGTGCTGTTGAATCTGTTACATTGTTAAAACTTGTTTTTTCCCTGCTGATACACAGACTGTTACACCACTCTCAGAGAAAGTGAGGTGTGCATTAATAAATTGGATTGTGATTTTAAAAAATGTTTCAAGGAAATGTCAAACACTCTTCTGTTAAAAAAAATTAACCTTAAGGATAAAACAGCAAATTGTTTACTACTTGTATGGAAGATGGACATATGCTATAGGTTCTTTCTGTCTTTTCATTGTACTTTTACATTAAACGTGTGATATGGTACTGAGGTAATCTGTGGAATTGGAAAGAAACTGTGTGAGCAGGATTTATTGTTAATTACAAATTCTGCTTTGCTAAGCTTGGAAGTACAAACACTGGTAATTCTAGGGCCTAACATCATGGGAGAGACCCAGCCTCATCTTTCTGGCCTTACTCTAAATGATAGGAAGTGGCGAATGAATCATTTGCATCCTAATGTTCATGTGTATAATTATGTAGTCCTTGAGGACTGTTGATTATCAACCATGTTGCTTAAATTTGATCATTCAAGAATTTTCTTTATGATTCTGTTCATATGGGAACATACATAACATACATAATGTTCTCTTTAACTTTCAAAAAATAACTTATTTCGTGTACAATGTTAAAAAATCAGCTTATACCTTTGCTTTTATTTACTCAGTGAATTTTTATTGTATAAAGCTGCTTTTTATACAGATTCTTTTTCAAGGGGTTTTTTTGGAAAGCAGAGAGAGCAAAGGGAGAGAGATCACACCATCCACTGGTTCACTCCTGAAATGGCTTCCATGGCTGTGTCTGGGCTAGCTTGAAACCAAGAGCATAGAACTGTATGACAGGAGAACTAAGCACTCGGGTCATTTTCTGTTGGCTCCCCAGGCACATTAGCAGTGAGCTGTGACTAGAAGCTCAGACCTGGGGTTCTAACCTGCTATGCCACATTGCTGGACAATGCTGGCTCCTGAAGCTACCTTTTTAGGTTTTGTTGCATTTTACCGTATTTCTAAAAGGCTGATTTTTATCTTCATATCATAGCTTACTGATTAGGTTTTTCTGTTGCAAATGTAAGATTCATGTATGTATTAATAGAAAATACAAAAGTTTACTCAAAATAACAGCATGTTATAGTGGGACCTCTGCCGAATTTGGGTGTATGTGGCTAAAAATGATGATGGGCGTGCCTAAAAGAGTGATCCCAAAGGGGTTCACCACACCCCCAGCCCCCACTACCACCTCCCATCCAGGGCTTTGTGTGACAAGTGTTTGATTCCACCCTCCCCAATTCCACGGGGCAAGCCGGCCACTCAGTTAAAGAGGCGCCACGTGGAGCTCACCGTCCTCCTTTTCAGATATGGCCCTGGTTCCCTCTTGAAGAGTTGCCTTTATTCAAGAATGGTGACCTCAACTTTTTAGCCCTGTGAGGATGCCAGCAGCAATGAATTTTCTATTTTCTGAGAGGCTCAATCTAAATTAGATTCAGCATTATGCTGGTGCATACATGTAAAGAGACGGCCCATTTAGATTCAAATGTAATGAGGATGAAGGTTTCCTATTGAACCCAGCCTCCTTTCTTTGTTTTTTTTTTTTTTGTTGTTGTTGTTGTTTTCCCTACGAGGTTCTTTTCACCAAGCTGTACAGCTTTCCTTTTGCTGAAACCATCGTATCTGGCTGCCTAAGAAAGATATCTTTTAACCCATCGCACTAATGAAATACGATTTGTTCTGGTTTTCTAGATTAATTTTTTTAATGTTCTGAGAGATTTGATTGTGAAGTCTTGGCGGAAAAAAAATACAAAGTATTCTTTCTGAAACATGCAAATGTGCCTCTCCTATCACCTAGGAAACTATTATGGGACACCCAAACCTCCCAGCCAGCCAGTCAGTGGGAAACTAATCACGACGGATGCCTTGCAAAGCCTTCAGTCTGGCTCCAAGCAGTCGACCCCGAAACGCACCAAGTCCTACAATGATATGCAAAATGCTGGCATAGTCCATGCGGAAAATGAGGAGGAGGATGACGTTCCTGAAATGAATAGCAGCTTCACAGGTAAAGGGCAGACCGTGCCCCACTAAATGGATGTGGGGACAGGGGTGGCAGGATGGTTTCCCAAAGACTTACAAGGAAGATGCTGGTTGGTCTCAGGAGCAATGACCTTCTGTTAAGTGTAATGAATCAACCTTTTGCAAAAAGTATTGGATAAAGAAGGAAAAGAATTGTTTCGCGGACTTGGCTCTTGACAGGTTTTTCTTTTTATGAATGTGTTGTTTGACCTAATTCATCTGTAAAATCACTAGCTTGGATTGGATCACTTCTGTATTTCCCCTTCTAGCTCTGAGATTAAATTCCATGAACATTTCTATTTTCTCTATGGCTGACATGTAGTTAAGAGTATCTGAAAGAAACTTTTCTTTTTTAAAATTTTCTTTTGGCAAAATATTAGTACATTGCTTTTCAAAGATACTTGGATTTGGGGGAGCTATTTTGTGACATAAAATATGTTTATGTTATAGTCATGCTAAGACGTTATTAAATAAATAGTACAATAAGTAATTTGTCTTTTACATATTTTTTGTTGAGATCAGCTAATTCTAGCCACAACATTGTCTCATCCAGTTATCATAGCTCACTGAAAGAAAAGATATTATGAAAAAGCATTATTTTAATAACTGGATATTTCAACAATAAGAATAGCAAATCTTGATATTATAGTCCAAGACACAGAAGAGATAACTAACCTTGAGTATAACATGTAGGGAACAGCTTCTGCCACGCACACCAAGAAACATGTGTGTCTTTGCAATAATTTGTTCTTCATTTCTTAAATTGTTTTTTGGGCAGAAAGCAGAGAATAGAGTTCATTGACTATCAATATGTAACTATCCTGATTCCTATTGCTGTTGCTATCAGTCTGTGTCTAGAAGCCATGCCTTATAAGTGATCCCCATGCCTCCCAAAATCCTCACATGAAATCCTGGTATCCAAGATCAGCCTATGGGCCTAAGTCACCATACCTAAAATCAATCTTATCATTAATTTCTACATAAAATGGAGATCCATGTGGCACCTAGTTGTAGTCTTCAAGTTTCTGCTGCGACACTAATCAGACCAATAGGGGGCTCTGAGAAGGCAGGGACCTTGAGATACATGTGTTTTGTGTTTTTTTCCTCTTTTTTTCTTTATTATTTTTAAAATTATATTGTTGACAATCTTTGCATAGTTAATTACGGTAAAAAGGTTCAGGGGGTATAGGGAAGTGGGTAAGACTATTATGTCCATATTGTTTCCTTCTTGTATCTGAGATAAAGGGGGATATTGAGGGAGAATCCCCACCCAGTTTCTCACCCTCCCCAAGTCCCGGATGTGGGGCATGCTCTGAGATCCTTGCTCAAGTGGTTTTAATAGTTCACCAGTGATAAATCACTGCCATTTTCGCCACTCCTAGCTCGGTGAGGTCGTTGAAAAATCCACTGATTGATAGAGTCTTCATTTGCCCAGTATTTCGCTGCCAACATATAGCTGAGGTGGTTGATTGACTTGTTCTTTCTTCTGTCTTTTCTTGGCTAGGGTTCTGAGTCCAGCATTTCAATTGGGGGAATCCCCAAAGAAAGATACATGTGTTTTAAGACTCTTATCATTTATAAGGAATATGTTGAATAAATGCTCCCTCATTTGTTAAACTATATCTATAACTCTTTACAGTCTTGCATGCTTATTCATACTAACTCTAATTGTTACTATCAGTCTGTGGTATGTATATGAAACTGTTGGTCAAAGCATTTTCTACTCTGAAATCATTTTGAGTAGCCATCTACCAGTCACTTTAAGCTCCATGAGAGCAGCATAATCAAGTTTTAACTACCCTTTCGACCAGCTATGATAAATGCATGAGAATCATATCCAAATGGAAAAAATAATATTGAGCCATTGAAAATGTTATTAGTAGAATTGGTTTCTTAGGATTTGGATCTGCATATTTAAGAGAGTTCCTATCTTCTGGTTAAGTCCCTAGATACCTATAGCAGCCAAAACAGGGCCAGGCCTGAAGCTAAAGCTGTAATTTCAATCCAGATCTTCTACATGGGTGGTAAGAGTCCACTTAGTGGAGCCACCACCAGTGTCACAGAGAATTTGCATTAGTAGGAAGCCAAAGCAGCAGCCAAAGCTGAGCAAGAAGAAACTCAGTCACTCTGAGTTAACCTCAACGTTAAATGCTCACTCCTACTAGAATATTTTAAGTAGGATGCTGTCGCTGCTACCTTTTCCCTGAGTCTTTTGAAGGAGACCTGTTGGAATAATACAAAAATTCCAGCAGGGAAAAGGCCAGCGTGCCAGGTGGCCTGGTACACTCTGAAGAGGTTACCTACCCTTCCTTTCTGCCTGTGATGCCTGAGGCTGATTAGGAGTTTTCCTACCACGGTATCAGCTGTTGAAAACAAGGGAATAGCATTGTGTTGTACAAACTATGCACAAAGCATGGACCTGAAAGGAACCCTTGGGAGAGAACACTTCTTGTTTTGTGCTTAATGAGTGTTGTGCTCAATGTTAGCCCCGAAACATAGTTAAGTAACATGAAGTATGCAAAGAATACCTTTTGTGAAAGTGTGTTCATTATGGCTAGCACATATGTGCTGTTATAAACCAGTACATCTACAAAGTAGCTGACTTATCTATTAACTACTTCCAACAGATAGCAAAACATTACTTGTGTTTCTAGAAGCCTACTTCTCCCAAAGACCATCATTGAATTTTAGATCGTTGGCAGGTGCTTCCTTTTTATTGACAGAAAATGTAAAGAACAAACAAAAAGAAGAAACATTGCTTTGGAAATGTCGATAAATAACACTGTAACATCATGTTTCTCTAGTTTTGACTATGTTGACTGAAACTTCCAAGCTCTTTCTGTACAAACCAGAGAAGTGAAATCATTTTTCTAAGATGAAAGAGCTAGTGAGTGTTAGAGCTACTTGTCCCAACCTAGAAAGTCAGACTCCACAACCTATATGCATATTTATGCCCTACTATTTGTATTTTAATTAAATTCATTAGTGCCATGGATTTCCACAGATTTTGAATTGTTGTATTCAATAAGAGAGATACATGCATCTAAAAGAATGTATAATTTTAAAGCATTATTTTTTTCAGAAGTTGAGGGAGGCAGAGAGAGCACTTCCATTGCTGGTTCACTCTTGAAAATGCCAGTTGGACCTAGGGTGAAGCCAGGAGTGCAATCCAGATCTCCCACATGGATGGCAAACATCCTTGACATGAACTGTCACTTGCTTTCTCCCAGAGTCTGCATTGGCAGAAAGCTGGAGTTAGGAGGTAGAGTCGGTTATCACACCCAGGTGATCTAGTGAGGAAACTGGCTCTCTTAACCACTGGACCAAACACCTACCTCAACCATGTGGCCTTTAAACGATGCTTCCTGTATGTTTTCCTTAAATGACTTTCTGTACTCAAAGTTATTTACTAAAGTCCCCGAGAGAATATATGTATGCGTGTGGTTTCTGGAGTGTGTGCATGTATATACACGTGTATGTGCTGGAGTCTGAGGGTAGGAAATAATGAGTTACATTCTGAGTTAACATAAATGAAGATGTCATTCATTTTCATTTATGTTCACAGTTTTCACAAGAGTGCAGGGAGACTTCTGGAAAACAGAGATAAGCAACCTGAGAGATGAGCAGCCCAAAGATTATCCTCCCTGTTCGACAGGTAGAAGACATTTATTCACTACTGAGCAATGGGAGAACCAGGCTTTCTGTTTCCCCATTCACTCCTTGGAGTATTCCAAGTCCTCTTCAAATTCATAGGAGACCTCAACTGTGACAGTAGACTAAAGGAAAGATTTTTTTAAAAAAATTTATTTTATTTTATTGTATAGTTGTTGACAATCTTTACATAGTTAATTATGGTTAACAAAAAAAGGTTCAGGGGGTATAGGGAAGAATGTAATACTATTATGTCCATATTGTTTCCATCGTGTATTTGAGGTAAAGGGGGATATTGAGGGAGAAGCCCCACCCGGTTTCCCGCCCACCCCAAGTCGCGGATGTGGGGCATGCTCTGAGATATTTGCTCCAGTGGTTTTAATAGTTCTCCAGTTATGAATTGCTGCCAGTTTCGCTCAATGGGGTCGTCCACTGATTGATATGGTCCATCATAAAGTCTCCGTTTGCCCCATATTTTGCTGCCAACATATAGCTGATGTGAATGATTGACCTGTTCTGTCTTCTTTCTTTTCTTGGTTAGAGTTCTGAGTCCAGCAGTTCGATTGGGGAGATCTCCAAAGAAACTTTGAGGTATTCCCAGACTAGATTCTTGTATGTTCTAGCAAGCACAGGGCCCGGCACAGTCCATCACCCCGATCAGCTGGTGGTTTCAATTGCTGGGTTATTTCTGTTTTCAGTCCTGAGTTGCACTGGAACCAATGGGTGTTGCAGTCCAGTCTGGTTCTGCCCAGCACATACTCAGCCTTTCAACCAGTGGGAGCTGCAGCCTAGTTGGGGCGACCCACAAAAACCCCCACCAGGCCCGCCCCTACCCTGGCTTGCAAGTATGTGTAGCAGTAGACCAGTCTGTCCCCCATCCCATTTGGCTCTTGTACTTGTCAATGGGTATTAAAGCTTAGTTCCATCTAACCAACTCAACCATCCAGCCCTCACGGATGTTGTTGAGTACCTCTCTGTCTAGCCATCCCAGCCCCCATCCTAGTTTTCATGCCCTCCCGTAGGAGTAGTAACCCAAGAGGGGGGAACCCACTATTTCCCTCCCGGGTCTCTCTCAGTCCCGGTTGATGCACTCTTTAGGTGGTTCTGTGGTTTGACTTGCCAGAATTAGCCCCCAGTGCCAGCTTCTGCCATCTGATGCTGTGGCTAAGCCCTAACAACCTTCACCCACTCTAATTTATGCTTGCACCAGTAGGAACAATCAGCTCAGCCTGGCTTTTCCCTGATCTAGTCCACATGCGGCGCACAGGTGTTGTAGCCCTGCTTAGTCTTGTCTGTCCCCATCCCAGCCCATGCTCTCCAGTGGGAGTAGCTGTCCGGCGAGGGGACCAGCCCCTTAATCCCCCTGCCAGCTCTGCCCTTCCCTTCCTGGATCTCACGTGTGCTGGTTGGGTGCTGCAGTCAAATCCAGTACAGGCAACCACGCCCTGGCATTCCATAATGTGTACTGGTTTTGTCGCGACCAAACCCGGCTCAACCCACACTCTGTTTTGGTGATCGGATTTGCCAGTGGATGACATGAACTGATTCAGCCTGGTCTGCTCCTGACCCATACCGAATGTGTGCCAATGGGAAACTTTCCATGGCCTATTCTGGGCTGTTTCCTATCATGCTTCTTTTTTAAACATTTATCTTATTTTTATTAGAAAGATATACAGAGAGAAGGAGAGACAGAGAGGAAGATCTGTCTGATGATTCACTCCCCATGTGGCTGCAATGGCCAGAAATATTCCAATCCAAAGCCAGGAGCCAGGAGCCTCCTCCAGGTCTCCCACCCAGGTGCAGGATCCCATGGCTTTGGGCTGTCCTTGACTGTTTTCCCAGGCCACAAGCAGGGAGCTGGATGGGAAGCAGGACAGCCGAGTTTAGAACCAGTGCCATATGGGTTCCTGGTGTGTGCAAGATGAGGACTTTAGCTGCTAGGCTACTGCACTGACAAATGTTAAGTTGTTGAATCCTTAGGCTCCTTCCTCTAGGAGATGTAACATTTTGTTATTTCACACCTGTGGTTGAGGTTTGAGGACACAGTAAATTTTTTTAGCATGAATTTTGTAAGCTTATTGTTTATCTGGGTCTGTCTCTGGTTTGCTCTGTGGTGGCCTACTCATTTCCTCTATTGTTTTCTTCTGACATCTATTAAAAGTATTTGATTAAAATTTAGCAGTGAATTCACTCTTCTATTGTACCTGTACAGTCACCTGCCTCTTAAACTTCATATTAAAAGATGGTCACTAACCTTATTTTATTAACCTTTACTGTTGGGCACAATTCATAAATCAGAATAAAGCATAGGTATGAGTTTGGGCAAATCAGGCAATTGAGGAGGCCAGGGTGGCTTTGATTTCAAGATGTTCAATGAGTCCCCATCTTTCATCTCTACTTTCCTCTTACGGATTTCATTCACCGTCTAGTAGGCCTTGGAAAATTATATAGCTTTCAAGCCTGCAGCATGAGGACTCATTGGATAAATACATTCAGCATCAAGAGACTACCTCTTGCTCAACAGTTCCAGAGCAACCTTTCATGCCTGACATTCATTGGTTTGTCTTAGATCACACACATATTACTGAACGAACCACAAAAGCATGGTGGAGAACTCCTAACTAGCCAAAAGTATGACTTGAAACCAGAAATGAGTTCCAAGTTAGTTTCCACCCAGACATGTGGTCCTGGGATATAAGAAGTGATCTCCAAAAGGATGTCTGGGAGAGGATGGATACAGGACTGGAAAAATATCCAGGCAGTGGAGGTGGGAGCTGAGTAGCTTGACATGTCCTCCATCCAACTTCATTTCACCCAGAATATCAATAATAGTGCTGTTTCTGGCTGCCTTCATGACATCACTTTTCAAGTTTCTGGGTAATGAGAAGAAGAGGAGATTCATGTATTTAAAGCCTTCTTATTTAAAGACTCATGGCAAATCATACCACCCACATGGTGCTGTCATAAGGGTAATATTGAATTTTCATAAGAATGTCTTCAGCGTTTCCAGAAAGGCCTCAGATGTGACTCACTGGTATAGCCATCTCCATATTCTGAACTCTTACATTCCAGCTTCATTTGTCAGTCTTTGATCTTTGCCCATGTCTACCAAAAACATTTTAAATGAGATATTTAAGTGAAAATATTTTAAATCAGAGATAGATAATAATGGGTCTCAATATGTGAACTTTTTTCTTGCCCCCCCCCCCAAAGTCTTAAGTGAATCCAGACCTGTGGCATGAGAACAGACATCATTCCACGTGTGGTGGCCTTCGTGGCTTCCAGGACTCTCAAGTTTGGATCTCGATTTCTTCTTTGACATATTCAAGACTGTCAACACTACATATCAGGATGTACTTTTCTCTTTGTTCTTTTTAAAAATCAGCTTGTTAGTCATTTTGATGCAGCCTATTTGAGCAATATTGATTTAGTTAAAAACTGAAGTGTCAGTGGATGTCCAGGAAGTAGGAGCACTTAAGACTGTAGAGTAACCAGGCACTTTACTTCCCAGATCTGGAATGCCAATACTAAATACCTTTATGTTTTTTCTCCCTTTCTTTCTCCCTGATTAGCCGATTCTGGTGACCAAGACGAGCACACACTCCAAGAAACAACACTACCACCTGTGAATAGTAGCATCATCTCTACTCCCATCACGGACCCTTCTCAGAAGTTCCCTCAATACCTACCTCTTTCTGCAGAGGATAATTTAGGTCCTCTACCTGAAAACTGGGAGATGGCCTATACCGAAAATGGAGAAGTCTATTTTATAGAGTAAAGTATACCATTATTTCTACTTGAGTCTCTTTTTCCTTACTTCTCTCTAGCAACCAGAGTTATAAATCAACTATTGGTCACCCCATTGATAGTTTCCTTTTATAATGTTTAATAAGCTTGACATAAAAAAACAGGTAATTGGCCATATCATTTTAATTATTGGGTCTGAAGAGTTTGAAAAAGAAGAACCTGTATGGTTACACAAGTAAATTATCATATGTATCATGCTACTTCTGAAAATTGTATTTAGCCACTAAAAATAATAGATACTTTTTATAATTTGCAGCTTTCTATTCACAAATTTTAAGACTCCTTCCTATGAGTACTTCAAAAAGCTTATGGAAAATGGAATTAAATGATATGCATACCCAGGTGCAAAAATTTTTGAAATTTATGCATAGTTTTTTTTATAATATGTATTTTCAGTGAGATTTTTGGAATACTTTATATATTGTGGATATGATTTCTTTGTCGTATTTGTGGTTTGTAAGAATTTTCTCCAAGTCTGGATTCCCTGTTCATTGTTATATGTGTATGCATATGTGTATATGCATTTATTTATATATGCATACTTACAAATAAGTATATATACATACATATATATGGTTTTTAATTTTTCTTTAATTTGAGAGGCAGAGAGGTAGAGAGCGAGAGTGACCACCTATGTTTTAATTCACTCTTCAAGTGCCCAGAGCTGGGAACTCAATCCAGCTCTCCCATATAGTGGGGCAGAAACCTCTTGCAGTTCCATTTTTCCATGAAATCTTTGAAGTGTCCTCCCATATCTAGTTCTTCATATATAAAAATCCTACAAGTACCTTACAGTAGGTTTCAATAAGGAGTTTATTTTTAATCACATTATACATTTCTGTAGGATTTTCATTTTATTCTTAGTGTATGCTTTGTAATGAAAGGAAAACACTGAAGATACCTTTAAGGTTCCAAGGCACATGAGAAAGAGGGAAACGGCTTGAGTCTGGAGCACTCTTTGGGAACCTACCTAGGAAGAAGTCTGAGAACACTGAATTAGAGCTCCTGTGTTTGTTGGTTGACATGATGGAGGGAATGGTCTGTGTTTCCTCATGTTCTTGACAAATGCTTTTATTGAAGAGAGGAATAGTAGGGTTGCATTTCAGTTCTGCCGCTAATTCTGGTTCCCTGCTGATGTGTACCCTGGGAGACAACAAGTGAAAGCTTAAGTGCTTGAGTCCTTGCCTCCCACCTGGGGCAACTGGCTTCAGTTTGTCTCAGTTTTACTCTGGCTGTCCCATTAAAGGCATTTGTGAAATTAACCAGTGGATGAGAGCAGAGCAGAGTTCTATGTCTCTTTTCCTCTCTTTCTGTATCTCTGTCTTTCTCATCCCCATGGAAGACAATGTCATATTTTTCTCTTGTGGTGGTACTATTTTTCAACAATTAATAAATAAAATTTTAATCTGAAATAACGGATGTTGACCCTTCCTTCCAACCCTATATTCACAACCTAAGCTTAAAAAGAGAGAAGGAGAGAGAGAAAGAGAGAAAGGTAGAATACTGCCTAAGCATCAAACTATTGTTTCTTAGTTTTGTTTTATTTCTGGTTTGGAGCCAGGACAAATGGCCTTGGAGTTTGTCCACTGAGCAGTGTAGTGTGGATTTGGTGGCCCCCGTGGAGCTCTGTCTCCGTGTCTTCATCAGCACTGGAAATAACAGGGCTGAATCCTATCCTTGTATTCTTTCTCACGTGGTGGAAAGGCCAGTGTCCTTGGTGATGTTTTTGCACACCTTCTTATTCAATGCTCAAGTCACTGTCTATTTCAGTGCTTCCTGCAGAGTTGGGCTGTATCTACTGGAAGGCAGCTGGAGGACATGTTTAGTTTATCCAGGCTTTTACTTAGCCCAGGTGCTATTTCAGGTAATTTGGAGTTGTTGTCAGTGTGTCCAACGCATAATGCAGGACACTGTGATTAATGATGTGGTTTAGTCATTTTGAGCTGCTTGTGTGAATGGAGGTAGTTGTCTCACTCTGGCAGAAGCGTTCTTACATAATGTGAGGGTAATGAGTGAAGCGGCAGCCTTCTTTGTGGATTTTAGTACCCAAGATTTAACTCATAAACAAATTTAACATAAACTGAAGTTTTCTTTTTGATGAATGTGAAGATTAGAGAGTAAGTGTAGGCAAGGGCAGACAGGATAAGCAAGGGATATCATTTGTAACTCCCTTTTCAAAAATAAAGCTGGTATCTCATTTTCAGCTTTCAGTAAAGGGATGATTATGTTTTAACGTAACAAAACTGCCCAAGACCCTACCCAAGGCATTGTATTATTCCAGATTCAGTTTCTAATCAGGAACCTGATGCTGGAAATTAGCTTTACTTTGATTAAGGAGCAAGTTATTCTAGAATTTAAAGTTCTTTTCTGTCATTGGGTTTTTCACAACTTTGATTTCAAGCATCTATCTTCTCTTGACTTCTTATTTGTAGCCATAACACAAAAACAACATCTTGGTTAGACCCTCGGTGCCTGAATAAGCAACAGAAACCCCTAGAAGAGTGTGAAGATGATGGTAAGTACGTGGAAGCTCTTGGGTTACGTGAATTGGGGGCTTATTCACATGGGCAAGTTCTGAAGAGTGGTAGAAAGATCATTGGAGTTATATGAGTTTTGGAAAGGTGATCCAATTTGTTGTAAATGCATTTGTGCTTTACCACAGTGAGGAACATCACTAGAATTGCTCCTGAAGAACTATTTGTGCACATCTGGAGACAGGTGCACAGTACATCTCCATTAGAAACAGAACTTCAGCACAGCTTGAAACCGTTCAAATGCAGGCACATCTTCTGATATCAGAGACTAGAAGACTCTAGAAAGTTTCTAGAGAAACTAAAGATATCCTGGCCACTCACACTGGGCCTTCACTCTGTGTCTTGAAAATCAGGGGGACAGAAATGAGGACTTTTCCTGAACTGTATGTATTTTATGAGTCTACTAACATCTCCAGTTTTGAGTTAAGAGAAGGCTGATCTAGTCTCCTCCAGGAGTTTCTATATAACTTAGACCCCACCTAGAGTATCTGAAGTGTGAGCTGCCAAGAAAGAGGCTAGGGTGTTACTCAGAGCCCGCTCTCGTGGTTAATTTTGGAAACAAACTTCATGGTGTCAGAGTTGTTGAAAAGTTTATTTCAGATCTTTAGATTCCTGATTACTTCTCTCTTCAGTTCACTGATATTTATCCCAAGTTGTGCCAAGATTATTTTTTGACATGGACATATTGTTTACTTTGAATCTCATTATTCACTTTTGACATTTGAGTTAGCTATATAATTACTGAATAAATATTGTGCTGTATGACAAAACTTTATTCCATTTTAGTCCTAGAGTGCAGAATTACTATATATGCAAATTTGAAGTCTGTTTTTAAATGTGTTTTTAAGTATAATCTTGTTGCAATCTTGAACTTATGAGAGTTCTTCAAAAAATTCCTAGGAAAAATAGAATTAAAACATAGGTTTATTTTGGTGCAAATTTTTTTTTGAAATCCATGTACAGTTTTTCTCATTTTTAGAAAATGCATATTCTGATGAAAGTGAGTGTGGAATTCAAAGCGATTTGGTACCAAAGTAAGCCTTATAATTCTGGTTTTAATGAAGTTTTTTTAGTGTATCCATAGAGTTTGCAGATTATATTGAATTGCATACAGTTGTGTTCTCATGTTTATCTAAGGGACTTTGAGCGGAAGTACAAGTCCGGCTGCTTAGGAGTTACTACTGAGATGTTCATTCTTATTTTGGTTGCTTTGTCTAGTTCCTGAGGCAGGAGTGAAACTGGTGTGGTCAGATTTTGTTATTCTAAATCCTCAGAGAATTATGGACTGTCCTGTTTATTTAAATGTTGTTCAACATATAATACTTTGCAGACCAATTTTCAAAGATCAGAACGTAAAACACATCCAACCATAAACCTTCACAGAAATTTAATCTTTATTTGCTGCCTGATTTTTGAAAGCAATTTAGATACTCTTATTACAGTATCTTCAATGTCAATACCCATTATAATTATACTGGGACTATATAAAAATGCCTGTTAATATAATTTCCTTGATAATGAAAGACTACAATAGCGATTATTGTGAGCCATGGTTAGTGGAATAGAAGTACTGAGTATAGTTAATAACTGTTTTTGTTACTGAATCTTGTCATTTTTTAAATTCTTACCATCCTTACCATTTGTGCTAATGTTATTTCCTTTGCGGCATGTCTTTTTACCAAATGCAGTTGGTTTAGTAATTATCCCTTCAACATTAGAATTCATGTATTCTGTTTCTAATTGAAATTATATGTATGTCTGTGTGCCTGCACATACCAGCATTGTAAATATATAAACAGATCACGGCAAGGTTCAAGTGTGTATTTTTGGTTGCTCATGAATAAACACCTGCTTTGTGTTATTTTTTATCTTGTGACACAAAGCAGAAAAACAGAAGTGATCATAAATATTTTTTCTATGTTGCCTGCATGGATCATATGCACATGAATGAACTGTAACAGTGTGATTTCATACTTAACTACTGTAAAGATTTTATATTTATTCTTTTCTGTCTGAAAGAAATGGGAAGCTAGTTTTGGATTTTTGATCTTTGGTATTAACTTGTATCATTGCTGTTTGTCTTGTTTAATTAGAAGCCTTTGATCTAGCCTTCAAACTCCAGGCCAAAACTTTAACCCCAGTCTGATTGATAACATCAACTGGATGTGTTCAGATTCTGGTTAGAACCAAATGAACGCTCTTTTCCTCCAAATCTGGTCCTTTTTTAGCTGTACCCTAACTCCATTCATATTTAAGACCCTCCCTCCACGCCCTGATCCACTACCTTTTTCATACCCATTTCTAACACATGAACCATCTGGTTTCACACAACTGCCTGTATCACTGAAATCCATTCAGTGTTTTCTTCATCACTCTTCTGTAACTCTGGACTCGCTTAATGCTGAACACAGAACAGTATTGTAATGTAATTGGAGTAATGTTATTGCTTACCATCCCCAGACCCAAACCTTGTTCATTGACTCTGATCTTCCCAGTAAATGTCAAGTGTATAGCTTGCTTCTCCAAGCCCAGTGTGTGCAGCCTCACTAACTCTCTTGCTTTTAGCTCTCTGCTCTTCATCCCTGCTACTCCGTGACAGTTGGCTGTGCAGTTCTCACTTCTTAGGATTCAAGTACAATTCATGCAGAGTCATTGAGCACCTTCCAATTCATTCTTGGCAGTTAAGGTGTATCAAGGAATGTCACATACAAAAGCCTTGCTCTTATAGGAGTTTGTATTCTAGTCATTTTCTCACCCACACCTTTTTAAAAAAAATTCTGCAAATTTATCAACTTGCAGCCCTGAGATTTTTTTCCCCATAACCTTGACCTTAGATAGGATTCAATCGCCCTGATTTGGAACTTGCTCTTGAGCACTTAGTATGGTCTTAATTTACTGATGAGAGCTTTGGCCTTGTCTCCTCTTCCAGAAAGATGGAAATACATTTGGTTGTGCTCATTTTGCTTTCTCTTGCCTAGCAGAGTCACTGGCACATTGTAGGTACAAGTTTATTGAAGAAGTGAAAAAGTGTTCCCCAAAACATTCCAAGATAATATGCAAGTGGTAATTTTCACAAGGATTTTGTGTAAGAAACAATGCCAATCACACATAAATAAATTTTTAAAAAGCCTAAAAAAAAAAAAGAAAAAGAAACAATGACAAGCACACCTTACTATTGGCAGTTAAATAGGACCATGCTGATTACTTAAGTCAAAAATCCTTTGGTGGATTGGCTGATGTTTTTTTTTAATTATTGACATTCATTCAATGCTGAATGTGTTCCCAAAGCTATATGCCGTGCTGAGCACATTGCTATTATGAGAAGTTTAATAGCTCTTTTCCTTCCATTAGTGAAGTTTGAAGTGGAAGGCACAGCCACCTGCTCTGTAGCTGGTGAATTTGGTGTACTGTACCGTTGTTTTGGGAATAATTAAATCTTTTGCTCACAGCTAGATGAGGTGAGACATGGGAAGGATTTTGATTTGTTTATTTTCATTGAAATTATTGAGACCATTTCCATGCTAATAAGTCAGAGCTGTCTGACTTAGAAAACTTATACATATATAAGCACCAACACAGGTGAACTCTGCTCCCTGTAATCTTTTGGGGCAGCTGTCAAGCCTCATTTCCTTGGTATACATCATCATGACATCATTCATCTTCCTAGCCCCATTTTGAGCTCATGATAATATCTACATTCTCATTTTGACCTCATGTGCCATTGTTCAAGCAGCTGCATTAGTTAGAAGTTCAGTAACGCTTTAATTGTGAGTGTAATTGCCTCACTGACTAGAGACTTATTAAAGGATTAAGAGAACTGATATCAGAAGTTCTGTATCAGCTTCGTTTGCTCCAAATATGTTCTGTAGCAAGTGACTTCCCAATTATAAACATTGAGACCACAGAAGTGTTTGTCATCTTTTACAATGAAACCTCATTTTGACGTGCAAGGAAATGAGCCATGTAATTATTTTGTCAATATCAGCTCTTTCCATTTTGTGATTTACACTGAGGTCATGTAAGTTTACTAGCCCAGCCACAACACAGGTAAGGACAAATAAAGAAGTGTGTATGCTGCTGTTTTGTTCTAAAGAAAGTTTCTTTCTCGGTGCTGGTGTCTGATTGTTTCTTTCTCTTTTCTGTCTCATTCCTGTTATTACTTTGGAGAAGAAGGGGTACACACCGAGGAGCTGGACAGTGAACTAGGTAAACCCTCTCTTGCTTGCTATAGCTGCACAATAGGCCCTGCATTGTTTTGTCGTAGGTGAATTGCTTAATCTCTCTGTTTCTGTAGTTTGCACTTCTCCAATTATGACTTTCTCTTTTACTTATCCTCAAAAGGTCAGCCTCTTGACTCATGTGTCTGACTGCTGGCCTCCCAAAGGATTTTAATAAGTTGTATCCACAAAGTAATAGTCTGAGCAAATTGAGTCTAGAACAAGAGCAAAGACTAACTGAAGGATTGTTGTAGGAGTAGTTGGCAGTGAAAGAATCCCAGTGACTGAGTAGTCAGTAGCTTTTAGGTCATGTGGTTGTTGAGCCACAATCATGTGCCCTTGACTTGGTCACTATTTTGAATGGCTTGACTACCAGGCACATTCTTCCTGTGTGCCATGAATATATCAATGTCAGTTCAGTCTTGACTGCTGTAGGTATTGCAATTTAGAAATGATTTACATTGATGCATGATGTTAGAAAACGCTGAATTATATTCACTACTATGTAAAGTGGTTTATGTTTAACTTTGAACAATGTTAACCTTGAATTGCCTTCCATCTAATGCATCCTTAGTGGGCTACAGAGGAAAGCACAGCCTTCAACTCCCGTACTGAAGTGCTTGGCTGTTTGCAAATTGAACATATTTTTTTCTTTTGCTTTTTTTTTCTTTAAGTAGAAAACCATTATAAATGGAAAGGCCTTAAGTTTACTTAGTATACTTGGTATTTTTGAGATTGCCTTAATCCCTAAAAGTGGAAGTGTATCTAATGCAGATTATTGCTTTCATACAGTTTTATTTTATTTACACAGGTAAAGATCATCTGTTATGGTTCACAGGAATTATAATAAAGTCTTATTTCTTTTACTGTTTAGAAAATATCCTATTGCTTTTGATGAGCATACAGAAGATGGGTAATAATGATTGAAAAATCTATTTTGTTAACATTTAACAAGTTACTCTTTGAGTCATAATGGCCAGATTACCTTGAGGTTCATTCTGTGTGATAGAATAGTTTGAAACTAGTTTTGTGAAAAACAAATTTATCACTCCCCTGAAATTAGGTAGTTTAGATAAAGTAATTTTAAAAAACACTCCCTAACTTAATTTTCTATACACAAAACTAGTGCCTTCACTATGTGAAACCAGCTTCAACCACTCTTGCTACCTGCATACGTGTGACCTCTGGCTGTTGCAGGTGATTAACAGAGGTTGCACAGCTGTTTGCAGAGGCACATGCTGACTGGTTTCCCTGGAAATGTATGTGTTGGAATTCCTAGGGAAGACGTTTCTGTCTTTCTTCCATCTGCGTAACTGTGTGGGAACATTTTTAAGCTGTTAATTTTTAAAGTGAGTTGTTATGGTGACATGATCTCCATTCTCATGGTGACAGCTATAACTGCAGGAGACATCTGGGTGTATTTGTGGCACTCGCTGAGACTAGATCAGGCTGCCTCACTCCACTACCTTTTGACTCCCACCACTCCCATTCTGGCTATGTCACCTTAGGCGAGGCATTTACTTTCATGGAGTTTCTTCTCTGTTTTTCAATCTGTAAAGATGGATTGAGAAAGGAACTCTCTTAGTGCTTGTGGAGAGACTTCATGGAAACTTGTTCCTACAATCAGCACATGTTGCTTCTTACCTTTTATCATTTATGACCTAATTTCTTCCTATTGGATTTTTCAGGATCTCAACACCAGCACTTTGTCCCTTCTGCAGCAGCAAGGGACAAATGTGTTGTGTGTGATAGGCATGGTATAAGCATGTGCTTCCAGGTAGGGTAGAGAGACAGGACCCTTAGTTTTTGGCTGCACATGTCCACTGTGTTGAAAGTATCATGTGCAGGTGTACACATGCCCACACACATGCTGTTTCCTCTACCAACAGGCTCACTGCCCATTTTCTTAATAAGAGAGTCCTCATTGCAAACAATAGCAACTGTCAGGTTTTCAGTGAACAATGTGATTCCAGATGTGACAAGGAATCCTGTCTGAAATCTCCCTCTGGTAGGTGTGATTGGCTGTGGTGTTGGACACAGTTCATTTGATTATAGAGTTGTCATTTGTGAAGTGTTTTCTGTGAGCTGGGTCAGTAGCTTCACTGTGTGCTTTGAGTTAGCACAATTTATTACATACTCTGCAGTCCACATCCCAGAATCCTAAAGCAACTGGAGGACCTTCAGTGGGAAGAATGAGGGTTCATGTAATGAAACCAACCAGGAGTGCTAGAGATGAGAAATTGAGTTTCCCTCTCAACCAGAACTAAGTCACCATTTTAATGTTTGTCTCTGATATTGAACACAATTTTCCATGTGTACAGTGACAAATCCCTTTAGAAAAGAGCTCAGATATTTAACTACTCATTAGTTATTCTGTGGTGCCAAAGTAGGGCAACGTGGGATTTTCACAGACAGGAGTAGCAAGCACACAGATTCTGGAACTCTATAACCTGATCCTTTTATCCTTTCTTGGAGCACCTGCCATTTATCAAAGTGCTTCCTGTGTGCCAGGCACTGTGCTGTGGGTTTTGCAAGCTTCTTCATTTTTAATGCATGATTAGCTTTGGAGAAAAGCCCAGGAAAAAGATGCTGCTATGGGATGTTCAGATGCAGCCCAAGACCAGACACCCAATCAGAGTGAACAAAAAGGGTCTCCCCCATCTGCCACTCTAGAGTCTCTTAGATTGTATAGTCTGGTCTACTCGCTGGCAGAGTTTAGAAAGATGCCTCTCTAGGATTCTCCAATGTATTCATCTTTAAAAAGTTATGTTATCACTTTCTAGGCTTACATATTTGCTGCCATGTTCAGTTTTTTTAGAACCACATGGCAAATTGTAGGACAAACATCTTTCTTTTTTAAATCCGTGACCTATTTCTATTTTCGGCTTTAGAAGACTAATTCCTGTTATTAAGTTAATCACCACATTGGAAGTGAGAAATCTATCATTTCAATGTAAAATGAGTTTCAACTTGAAAAACTGGAAAATGTCTGGAGTTTGTTAATCTGTTCCAGAAGATGTGTTTAAATTGAGGTCTGTCCAGAAGTGTCAACGGTTAATTGTTGGCTGGACAGCAGGTCAAAAGGCAGGGGTAGGGCCCGGCGGCGTGGCCTAGCGGCTAAAGTCCTCGCCTTGAACGCCCTGGGATCCCATATGGGCGCCGGTTCTAATCCCGGTAGCTCCAGTTCCCATCCAGCTCCCTGCTTGTGGCCTGGGAAAGCAGTCGAGGACAGCCCAATGCATTGAGACCCTGCACCCGCTTGGGAGCCCTGGAAGAGGTTCCAGGTTCCTGGCTTTGGATCAACACAGCACCGGCCATTGCAGCTCACCTGGGGAGTGAATCATCGGACGATGGAAGATCTTGCTCTCTGTCTCTCCTCCTCTCTGTATATCTGACTTTGTAATAAAATGAATAAATCTTAAAAAAAAAAAGGCAGGGGTAGATTTTTCTTTCCCTGTACCTTCCTTGGACTTCCATCAAAGCACATACATGTGCCTGGATTTTCTGCTTAGTTAGTGCCCTTATACTTACCTTTGTGTTTCTAGCACATCCTCAGGCAAACGTTAGGTGCTCAGTAAATGTGTCCCAGATTAATAGTTAAGCAAATAGAATGCTTAATGTTTCCCCTATTTCCTCCAAAGACCATCAATCAAATATTTCAGGTTGCTGATTCTGCAAAGAGGGCTGGTTTGATTAAACGCAATATGATCCCCTCACTTTCACCTGCTCTTCTACCTCATCCAAATGTGATTGTGTATCAATTTGCATTTTTTTAATCTTCAATTTTTCAACTCTTTGGAAATATTTTCTGGATTTGCTTTCATTTAAATGGTAATTTCCAGCTTTGTAAGGGGAAATCATTTCCCAGACATTTGATTTGCATCAGCCCACAGGACTTGGTATATAAACCATGTCAAGTTGTATCAACATCTGCAAATTGGACCTGTCTTGCATTTCACTGGCTTGTGTCTTGAAGAATTCAAAGAGTTCTTTAAAACCTGCTAAGTTTTTTTTTAAACAAATAAATTAGAAGAAAAGGGGAAAATTTGTCTCTTTGTTTGCAAACAAGTAACATGTGGAGCAAAAACCATGAAATTAATGTTTCTTGATGTGCCGCCAAATCTTAACAAAACATAAACTTCTGAGTAATTAGTCTCAGTGTTTGTGTACATACACGTACCTCCATTTCAGTCTGGAACTGGTTCTGGCATTTGCAAGCCCTCTCTTCTGAAGAAAAGAGGTCGTTATTTGAAAATAGTGACTTCCCAGTTCCTTGAAGTTAGATAAACTATTTTGAAGTAAGGGATGTTGCGAATGTTGAGAGTATTCCATTCAATTTGGTCTTAACCAGCTATTTCTAGGAATGCTGGTTCACTTTAGAGTTTGATTTTATACAGACTAGCCTTGACTATGTGTGTCAAGGCAGTTTTAGAATTGAGTCATTCCACTTTTGCTCTGCTTTAAAGAGTTGCTTAATGACACAAAACACATAATAGCTGCTGTAAGGAATAAAATAGTTTGATGCATTGGGTCTTTCCATAACACATTCTTTTTTTTTTTATAAAGATTTTATTATTGGAAAGCTGGATATACAGAGAGGAGGAGAGACAGAGGAAGATCTTCCATCCGATGATTCACTCCCCAAGTGAGCCGCAACGGGCCGGTGCGTGCCGATCCGATGCCGGGAACCTGGAACCTCTTCTGGGTCTCCCAAGCGGGTGCAGGGTCCCAATGCCTTGGGCCGTCCTCAACTCCAACTCCTTTCCCAGGCCACAAGCAGGGAGCTGGATGGGAAGTGGAGCTGCCGGGATTAGAACCGGCACCCATATGGGATCCCGCGGCGTTCAAGGCGAGGACTTTAACTGCTAGGCCACGCCGCCGGGCCCCATAACACATTCTTGTTGCCCATGGAATTCACTTAAGAAGAGTTGATAAACTTACACACTTCAGTATGAAACTTTGTGAAGTCCCGTCCATTAGAGCATGGCTGAGCTTTGAACAGGGCACATGTATCTGCCTGTGCCTTTGGGCCAATGTGTGTGGAGGATAAAGTCTTCCTGTGTGAGTCCTGAGTTCTAGGTGAGCAGGACTTCTGTTTCTGCTTGCATGGGTAACGTGCTAGGGAAGCCCAAACACAGCAGTGGAGTGATTGATTCCTGCAATTCAGAAATGTTGCTCCAAGTGGGCATTTTTGTTTACTAAGTAGCATTCTAATTACAAACGAGGAGAAAATAAGATGAGGATTTAGTTTTATTCCAGGGAGATCAAAACAGCACTATTGTATTGAAGACTTCTAACTTCATCCATTTTTGCCAGAGGGGTACGATAGTCTAGAAAGGAAATGAGGAACAACAAATATTGAAGGTAGGGAATAGACATTCAAGGCCAGTATCAACTACATATCCATTGAACTGTAATTTAATAGTTGACTTAGAGTAAAGGCATCAGAGACTGCATTGTATTATCTTTCCAAAATACCAACAGGTCAACAATGGTTCTTCAGGTAGAGAAATACACTGATGAAATAAAAATATAAAATAGTACATGTTCTCTTCTTTTTGGTTGGGATACGTAGTTTTGAGTGAAGGTACTTTTATGGGACTTCTCTATCCTAGTTATTCAAAATCCCTAGGTTTTTTGAGAATGTGCACTTTTTGTTCTAAACATTGTTTTGTTTTTCAGAACTGCCTGCTGGTTGGGAAAAGATTGAAGACCCTGTCTATGGTATCTACTATGTAGAGTAAGTGGCTGTTCACAATCTACATGGTAGTTTGTACCCCTCTACTGATTCACATGGAAGCTATACAAAGCTTATCATCATGCCTGATCACACTTAATAAGAATAATATTAATTCTATAATTAAAATATGTATGTATATATATTTTAAGATGTATCTATTTAAAATGCAGAGAGAGAAATTTTTCATCTTTGTGTTCACTCCCCAAATGCCTAAAACAGCTATTGCTAGGCCAGGCTGAAACCAGAAGCCAGGAATTCCTTCTGGGTCTCTCACAGGGATGGCAGATACTCAAGTAGTTGGGCCAACATCCACCACTCTCCCAGGCACAATAGCAGGAAGCTGGATTGACAAGAAGAGTAGGTAGGACTTGAATTGGCACTGTGACATAAGAAGTGAGTTACCCAAGTGACAAATGACTCCACCACAATGCTCATACCTGTGTGTACATTTTAATGAATGAAAAAGTATGCAGCGGGTCAGCATTGTGTGGCTCAGCAGGTCAAGCTAATGCCTGTGGTGGCGGCATCCTGTAGCAGAACATTGACTCATGTCCCAGCCTCTTGATTTCTAATCCAGCTCTCTACTAATGTGCCTGGAAAAGCAGTGGAAGATGGCCCAAGTGCTGGAACCCATGCCACCCACTTGAAAGATTCAAATAGAGTTCCTGTCTGCTAGTCGTTTGGGTAGTGAGCCAGCAAGAAAAAATCTTTCTCATTCAATCTCTGTGTATGTGTGTCACTCTGGCTTGCAAATAAATTTAAAAATCTTTGTAAAAGAAAATGTACAATGTCTAAAGATAATATTACATTTAAAAGAACAAAATCCAAGTCTTTGTTTCTTACCGCATTGCCAAGCTGAAGCCTAGTACTGACAAATAACAGGTACTCAGTAGATGCTCGTTGAGAAAAGAAAGGTTTGGTGAACCTGAAGAATTTCATCTTCAAGAGGATGGGGACTTCTGTGGCCTCCCTTTTGCCCTACTCAGATTTTAAACTCCTGAGCCATTATTATGATTTCTTTATTCACACATTCTGCAAGGAGCAAACAGATCTTGATCCCTTGTCACATGTTGGCGAGAACAAGCATGAAGTGGAGATTGAGGTCAAGTTGCAAATCTTTGTGGCTCTGTCACTGACCCTTGCCTGAGGACCCTACCTGTGATTTCTCTTGGCTCTAGTCAAGCCTCATCAGACCCCATTCACTGTGTTCATGCCAGCATGGGGCTCACGCTTCCCCTTTCAACAGAGCCACTGATTAATGGGATGATAGGAAAAAGAAGCTCAACAGACAGAACCTAGAAGTATAGTCTTTATATCATTTTCTGTAAGAAAAATAAGAATGAACCTGTAAAAGGCAAACGGATGCCAAATAAATACATCATCAGGACCTTGGCTGTTAGAATGACAACAGAATTTCTTTTCCTCACAGTGCTGGCTGTGAAAAGTTATTTGTGTAATACCATGATGATGTGAACATAAAACACACAATGCCAGAGCATGAACTGTCCAGTAAACCATCACATTATCATTTCAGTATAACAGGTGTTCTTGACAAATACTAATACCACTTCCTGTTTACCTGGCAAGTAGGACTGGCATTTAGGGGCATGAGAAAAAAGCAAATGTAATAGTTTTCCTGAAGTTTACAAGAGTAAATAGATGTCCTTGGTGTGCTCCAAAGATCATTTTTCTTGGTGATGTATGGTGAGGTTTCTGCTTTTTGGGTCTCTTTTGTCTTGTCCTTCATCTAGTTTGCACTTAGAAAAGGGAGCAGGTGATAACAGCTGTGATGACTGAAGAGATGCAGTTTGAGAAATGGGACGCCATCTTTACCCTTCAGTTCTTGTTCCTCTGGTTTCTTAAATGTCTTAACCACGTGCCGCTTAGTGTTTCTTCAACTGAAATTGCCTACAAGAATTGAGAAACAAAATGTCAATCTTTAGTAGAAATTAAAGGTAATCAATTTACCTACCTGTTTGACAAGTTTTTATTTGAAAAAAGAAGCCTGATTTTTTTTTTAAAGAAACATATTTGGTGTTTTAAATAGGTGTATGATAAGTTCATGTCCAGATTTCTAAGCTATAATTATTTTGAAGTTTTGAATTAAAAAATACATATGCACACACACACATTGGGGTTTAACCTTGTGGTTCAGATGGTAGTGAAAATATCCCCATTTCTTATTGGAAAATCTGGTTTCAATACTGACTTCCAGCTCTTCCCCCGGGAGATAGCAGATCAGATTGAGAGGGAAGGCCTTGCTTGACTTCCCAGCTTCTGTCTTCAGACCTCCAGGAATTTGCAGAATGAACCAGAAGGTGCAGGCTGTCTCTTGCTTTCTGTTTCAAATAAGTAAATCTAGGGAGAAAAGCAAAAACCCTTTTGAAATCTATGTATACTTTTTTCATAATACACATTTTACTCGAACTGGTAGAAGCCTTTTATGTATGGAAATCAAAGTTGTTGCTTTTTCCCCCCCAAAATAAACTTACCTTTAATTCCAATCTCCACAATCTTTTTGAAATACGTAATCTATATATACACACCCACCCCCACCAAAAAAGACAATGGCAGAAATCATCTCTGCATATCTGTGTATCCACATGTATGTGTGTATTTGTTTATGCCATGGCCTAAATGGTTTTGTGGCCTTCCAAAGCATCTGAATCCTTGTCACTTTGAACATGTCACATCTGCTTTGGTCACCCATATTTGGAGGGGTTTTGTTTTCTGTTTCTTTGCCTGAGGACTCTACTTTTTAATCCCTTTTCTGTGTCAGTTGATCAGAATAGTTGACAGATATTTGGGGAGTTCTGTTTTAAACCATATTCTTTGGGTAAAAACTTAGGCTTCTGCACACCCCGTATTAGAAAGTCACGCAGCAGTTCTGGCCCTGTATGTTACAGACAGCATCTCATATCTACTTTGTTCGCATTTTTAAATTATTCTATCTCTGTTATATGAATCAAAGCTACTTCTCCTTCTTGAGAAGGGTCAATGCTTACAGCCTTGGAATGGGAAGGCAGGTAGGCTGGAACTTGTACACCTGTACTGTTTACAGATATGTCATCTAAATTATTAACCATTCAGATATTCTCTTCCCTTATCTATAAAATGCAGTAGTCTCTTCTTATCCACAGTTCATGTCAGTTACTCAGTTACCCCTGGTTCACAATATTCAATGGAGAACCTCAGAAATGATTTCTAAATTTTAAACCTTGGACTGTTCTGAGTCTTGAGATGAGGTCTCTCTTGTTGTATTCACCCTGCCCAAAATCTCAGTCATCCTTGTATCCAGCTTACGGGTGCTGGATACACAGCCTCCCCCCTGTTATTCACATAGTAGCCAGCTCTGGTATCATATCACTTATGGAGCTGCCTCAGTGTTTGTGTTCAAGTAAGCGCTTTTTGACTGAATGGTGCCCCCAAGAGAAAAAGTGGTAACACCAGCAAACTGAATATATCAAGAAAAGCTGTGAAATGCTTCTTCTCACTAAAAAAAAAGTGAGAATTCTAAAGTTAATAAGGAAGGAGTAAAAATGATATGTGAAGTTGCTAATGTCTGTGGTAAGTTGTTAATCTCTTACTGTACCTAATTTATAAATTAAATTTTATTGCAGATATGTATGTGTAAGGAAAAGTTTTATATGTATATGCACATGTGTGTATATAAACACACACATATTTGGTGCTTTACTGCCCTTTCAAGCATTCATGGGGTGTCCTGAAACATACTCCCCACAGATAACAGGACACAATTTTATAGATATAAGCAGCTCATCTGCTATCAGTTACTAGAAGTTTTCAAATGAAGTGTGTGTGGAACTGGTAACATGGTGCATGGGACATAGAAACATTTGGTAATGGAGACCATTCAGTTTTATGGCCTCTCCCTACGTGTGCATTTTGCCGCTGGAGGGTCAGCATGTCAGCCCACCCACTTCCCTAGGATTGGCCTAATGGGCATTTTGCTGCTGAAATGCTGTTTCCTGGCTAAATATTATCTTTTCTCTTCGCAGCCACATCAACAGGAAGACACAGTATGAGAATCCAGTTCTAGAAGCCAAACGGAAGAAGCAGCTAGAGCAGCAGCAGCAGCAACAACAGCCGCCACAGCAGCAGCAGCCTCTGGCTGAAGGTTAGTCTTTCCCCAGGAGACTTTTCTCCTGCAGGGAACACTGGGCACTGACACCCCCGTGTGGTCAAAACTGGCCATGATGGTCAGCTCATTCTGCAGGCTGAATTAATGTCCCGGAAGTAGCAAAAATACAAAGCTTCTGAATCTCGAGGCCACCCTGGAGAGCAGCTGTGGGGTCCCACCTCAGAAGCACCCTATCTCCGCTTTAACTAGACAAGAACATTTAAGATTTGGGAGTTACCTCATAGTGAGGGGGTCTCCTTGCTTTAGCCCAGTTCTCTGCAGTGGCTGTCTGCACGCAAACCTCCTTTTGCATTCTCTTTAAGCTGAGCTCCTGGATATAAAAACTTACTCTTAATTTAGGAGCCATAATGTGTAAGAATTAGAAAGGGTTGGTGATTCGGGGTGCTTTCAAAGAGTGACAGGTTATTTAATGCTGTTTGTAAGAAAAAAAAAACTGCATTTCAGGAATAAAGGACATGAAAGTCTTCCTGATTATTTCTTTTGATGTAACAGTGTTGATTAATAGAGATTCAGTTATGCTTCAATTTTATTAACCATGTAATATTTTATGAATATCTTCACTGTTAATTAACCCTCTATTTATTGATATATACACTTAGGGTTTTCCCCCTTCTTTTCAAGATTTATTTTTATTGGAAAGGGAGTGGCCATAATCACAGGAGCTGAGCCAATCCCAAACCAGGAGCCAAGAGCTTCTTCTGGGTCTCCTACATGGATGCAGGGTTCCAAAGCCTTGAACCATCCTCTGCTGCTTTCCCAGGCCACAAGCAGGGAGCTGGATGGGAAGTGGGGCAGTTAGCACAAGAACCAGCCCCATATGGGATGCTGGCACTTGGGGCTTGGAATATATTAGCCAGTTGATCCAATGCTGTGGCCCTGGCATTGTCCATCTTTGATTAAAATCTTTAAATATAATAGGCTTAATATCCCTTTAGTATGTTAATACCAAATATATGAAAGTCAAGAGTTATACTTCTGATACTGTAATGTTCAATATTCATAAACACAGACCTTAAACTATGGGTTCACAAACTTCAGTAAATGGCCTCATGGGAAATAATCTCTGTAATTCATACAATCTCTGTGACACATACTGCTGCTATTGCAGATAAAAGCAGCGATAGACAACATGTAAATGAGTGAATGTAGCTGTGTTTCTGTAAAACTTTATTTATGAACACTCTATTTTGAATTTCATGTAGTTTTCATGTGTCATAAAAGAGTCTACCTTTTTTCCCCAACCATTTAAAAATATGAAAACTATTCTTGACTCACAGGCTGTGTGCCCAGTTTGGGCCCAGTTTGGCTGGCGGGCCAAAGCTAGAAGCTGAAGTGCTGTATTGTGACATATGGAATGTGTGTACACATGTGTCTATATTTGCCCATTTTAAAGTTCTTTCCTGTCCCTTAGTTCTCTGTTTGTTCAAGAAATCCTTTTTGAGGAATGTCTCTGAGCTGCTGCTCGCAGTGTTCAAGTGCAGTTTGGAGAATGGGAACAGGTGATTGAATGAATGTGTTAGCTGCACTGGAGGAATGGCAGGGTCCTTCCCAAACAGTACCCACTGTGAACTCTCTCTGGGTGTCCATGGTGACTAAAGGAAGAAAGTTCATGGTCAATGGATCCTCTCTACCAAAGACTGCACATAGATTTCACAGTTGTTTTGTCAGAATATTTTGTTGCTGCATTTTCTCACAAATGTGTTGAAGTGCTTTCTTGTTAGAACCAGGAGCACTGTCCTGGGCCCTGGGTGCATTTCAGCGAAGACAGAGGTGGTAGTACCTCCTTCCTCCACCACACGATCGGAGCTCTCAGTGCTTGGGTGTGGGTTGCCCTGCAGACAGTTCTTTTGAGGACTCTCCTTTGGTGACTGTCTATCTTTCCTGGTAGTTCTTATTTATTCCCATTTTGCACTTTCAGGCAAAGAAGCAGAGTTTTTGTTAGCCACATAAATGTTTCTATTTAGAGAAATTATATATATATATATAAATTATATATGTTATATATATAAATTATATATATTATATATATAAAACTCTAAATATTTCTTATAGAGATAAATATATTGATAGATCAGTATTTATTATTTGTTCTAAATTTGGACTCATCAGAAAAGTAAAGATTGTTGGATACATTCACACACACACAGAAAGAGAAATACGTAAATTGATTGCAGTATAAATGTCCTGACCATCTGAGACAAGAGAAAAGATCACACCTTTTTTTTTGGCGGGGTGGGGGAGGGGTGCTTTTCATACTTGGTTTCCTCCCACAGAAGGAATAAACAGCTTTCTTTCTCAATAGTAGGTGGCCTCCTAGTGGCAGAATCATGCTTCTGCCTGCAGCGCCCAGGGTCTTGTGGAAGGCCTTGTATTTGACAGAGCTGTCCTCACTTCCAGCCATGACAGTCTCCCCTCCTCCCTCAGTTGTCTCCTCTTCTGAACCCCAGACACAGCATAGGGGTCCAGCCTTGTCCCCCTCACCAGCCCACACCACTCTCTTCCGTTTTCTGGTGACTGCAAGCTCTCTGTGCTTGGTTTTAGAGCGTTAAGTGTTAGCAGGTAAGAAATGATCCACGAGTCACCAAGCTTTGTTTTCTTTCTTCTAGAATGGACAGAAGATCATTCATCCCTTGTGCCTCCTGTGATTCCAAGCCACCCCCCGAGCAATCCGGAGCCAGCCAGAGAAGCTCCACTTCAGGGTACAGTGTTCTTTAACATTGCATCATCGTTTTAAGTCAGGAAATCCTTACTTGTAAAAAATGGAATTTTGTGATTCTCAAATCATTCCTTTGATAGTAAAAATCATAAATAATGAAAGCCAATCTGGGTGTATTGTTAATCAAACTTGTCCAAAAAAATTAGAAATTTTTTCTGTGTAAATTTCTTTGATTCTTGATAATGTTCTCAAAGTCAGGACCACTTGCTGAATGATCATTTAATGGAGAGTTTCTCAACCTCAGCTCCACTGACATGCTGTGACATATAATTCTTTTTTTAAGATTGAAATATTTTTTATTTGAAAGTAAGAGTTACATAGAAGAAGAGGAAAAAAAAGAGATCTCCCATCTACTGGTTCACTCCCCAGCCAGGGGTTTCATCTGGTCTGCCACATGGATGGCAGTGGCCCAAGTACTTGAGCCTTTTTCTGACCCTTTTCCTAGGCCATTAGCAGGCAGCTAGATCTGGAGTGGAACAGCATCAGAAGTGGAGCAGCCAGCTGTATTCCAACTCAGCACTCATATGGGATCCCAGCATCACAGGCAATAGCTTCACCTGCCTTGCGCCAGCACCAGCTGCATCAGACTTGTTTGTGTCAGGGTTAGCAGTATTCTGGCCTCTGTCCACTAGTTGCCAGGCGCATACAACAACACAGCTTCCATCCCCAGATGTGACGACCAGCGATGTCCTACACTTAGAGTATGTAGCACTTGTCACTTTGTTAGATAAGGCAGATTCAAAATTCAGCATTCATCATTTCAGGATTCTTGTCAATATGTTTGCTTTTGACATAGACAGTATGTAAATGATTTAATATCACATTTTCAGTTCTTATCCCCCATTCTTGGCACAGTTTGGGCATTTATTTAAAGAAGATTTATTTATTTCTTGAAAGGAGAGCTCTTCCATCCCATGGTCCATTCCTGACATTTCCACAAAAACCAGGTCTGGGCAGATCTAATCCGGGACCTTGAATGCCATCTGGGTCTCCCACATGGATAGAAGTGGACCCAAGAATCAGGGCTACTTTGTGCTGCTTTTCTAGTAGGAAGTCGTATTAGGAGTAGAGGAGCCAAGACTCAAACCAGCACTGCTGTAGGGGATGCTCACTTGCTGGTGGTGACTTCACTTGCTATGCCACAGCAAGAGTCCCAGTCTTACCATTGATGCATGTTCTGTGTCTCAGTGGTCTCACTTATGTATAGGTTGAGCACCCTAGAGAGGTTCATTCTTGAACAGTGGAGGCTCCAGAACCTTGCTCCTTCAAGCTTCAGTCCTCTTCGATGAAAAGAAAGGACCTTGCTCAGTTTTTGTTTTGTTTTGTTTTTTCAATAATAGAACTAGAACAAGCATCCTGTTTGGTAGAATTGGGGAAAGTATGTGAACCAGAAGCACTAGAGAGGCTGTAAAATTCGTCTTCTTCCGCTGCAACTTTAGAGATAGCTAGTGTGTGAGATGTTAAAAGCTAGGTAAAATGCTCTTTTCTCTGATTTTATTTTTTTTAAAAAGGTTTATTTGACTTACTTGGAAGGCAGCATTACAGAGGCAGAGACTGAGACAGAGCGAGCTCTGCTATCCACTGGTTCATTTCCCAAATGACTGTAATACTTGGCACTGAGCCAAGCCAAAGCAGGAGCTGGGAGCTACTTCCGTGTCTCGCACCCGTGTCTCCCACTTGGGTGCAGTGCCCAAGCACTTGGTTCACCTTCCATTACTTTCCTAGGGATGCATTAACTGGGACCTGGATGGGAAATGGAGTGGCCAGGATGCAAACCAGAGCCTACAGGGGATGCTAGCATCACAGGCTTGTTTGTGTGGTGGCTTTAAGCACAACCCACACCAGCCCCTGATTTTGATTTTTGTAATTAAACAAATTCTCTGCTGACATTGCCATATATTAGTATTGAAATGAGATAAAGTTTCTTATAGCATACATGTACTTTTTAAAAATGATGATAGTAGGTTTCATAAAGCTACAATGTAGTAGATAATATATTGATATGAACATAGTTGTGGCTTCATTAGTATTTTTGATTATCAGATTCCTCCCATAAGGTCATGTGTCTTTCTGCTCCCTCTCTTTCAGTAAGTTAGTGACACCATCCTCTTTAGCACTCTGTACTGGAGAGACTGGACCCGGACCTTCCCCAGGGCTATTGTGCCTGTGTGCACCTGTCTTACCTCTACTTCCTTTGCTAACCCCTGTTTGTCTCAGGTGTTTCCTTGATTCTCCTACCATATTCAGTCTTTACAACACTCTGTCCCACTTGTAAAACTTTTCAGGCAGATTTTGCATGCATTCTTGTTGTGTTATTTGGTTTTCTCATTAGGTTTTTAGTTCCATGAAAGTAAGAGACTGGTTATTATTTTTCCCCACTGTGGTTAACCTCAAAACAAGCTTCACAGCATGATACTTAATTTTTTCTGAAGTTTGTTGTTGAGTGTAGCATTGCTTACTTCACTGACATTACTTCAGAAAGTTTGTGGGACTGAAATTTAAAGATAAATTTCTTTAAGAGACCAAATTTTTTTTTAATCTATGCACATAAGGGGTTCTTCAAAAAGCTCAGGAAAAATGCATGTTTTGAAAAGTCAACGCATGGCTTTTGAAAAATTTTGTACCAAAATAAACTTTGTTCATTCTATTTTCCCATGAATTGTTTGAAGTCATCTTAGATCCACAAATATATACACATATATGTATGATAATTAGGCCAATGCTCTTTAAAGAATGGCTTTAATTAATTCAAGCATGAACATATGTTTTCTGGCTGCTAAATGCTTAAGGTAAAAATTGAGTCAACTTCAGTAGTATTACCTATGTGAGAAATGGAATTTTTTCCGTATCTTTTTTGCTTTCATTTTTTTTTCTTCTTTTTCTTTCTTCAGTAGTCCTCTTGAATTTGATAGTGGCCTGGGAAAGCTTATACTTACTAACCTCTCCCTGTGATTGACTCATTTATCCTTGCAACCCTTCTTCCTGCACAGTTGTCATGTTGGTTTTGTCTTTCAGTCTTTGGAATATAATTGTTACCAAAAAAATCAGTAAAAATCTATGCCCTTTTCGTCTAAGCTGTAATTGTGATAGACACCAATTTAAATTTTATTCTTATTGGTTATGATCCCCAGTTACTCACTTGCTAGTTAAGTCTATTGATCAGCCATCTAGTCTTGTCTGATACGTAGTATTTAAGTGTTGCTAACATTTTCAGAAGAAGCTATATACATAACTTGGTTATTAGATTGTTTGGTGTTAATTTTGCTAAATTCACCACTTAACTGAACTTCCCTGCTTAATAAGCACTTCTTGGGGCTGGCACTGCAGTGTAATGGGTTAAGCCACCATCTGTAGTGCCACCATCCCCTGTGGGCACCAGTTCAAGTCCCCGCTGCTCCACTTCCAATCCAACATTCTCTTGTGCAACACGAAAAGCAGCAGAAGATGGCCCAAGTTCTTGGGTCCTTGCACCCATGCGGGAGACTCAGGAGAAGCCCCAAGCTCCTGGCTTCAGCGCTGGCACAATCTCAGTCATTACAGCCGTTTGGGGAATGAAACAGTAGATGGACGATTTCTACCTCTGTCTGTCCTTCTCTCTGTGTAACTGCCTTTCAAATCAATGAATAGGCTTTTTTTTTTTAATAAAGAAGGCACTTCTTATCCAGCACGTGGTCATTTTAGAGATCTGCTCTTAGGCAAGTTCTCCAATTTTAACTGTAAGGCTGCAAGACTGTGAGTTGCCTTTCTACTGCAGTCACTCTGCCGAGATAACTATCAAATTAAGAATTTGTTGACGGAGCTCTCACTCTGTGCCAAGCATCTCCCTAAGTATTATACCTTCGTGGTCCATCACAGTTATTCATCACAATTGTCATGTACGGTAAGTGCCATGTTACCTCCATTCCTATTGCAAAACTTAAGCGAATAGAGGCTTAGTAACTTTCCCAAGGCCACACAGCCAGTAAATAGTATAGCACAGATTTATGCAATAGGAATGGTATTTTGGTTAAAGCCTTGATGAGGTAGTTTTGTTTTTTGGGTGATGCCTCATGGTATAGTCTACATCCATCCTGGTCAGCCAGGGTGCCACTGGTTCTATGTTATGAATTAAATGTATTATGGTTCAAAAGTAAGAAACTGAGTTCCTCAGTTCACACCCATCATTACTGGGTGTGCCTCGTGGCTGCTGAATCAGACAGTGCAGCTGTAGAGCATTTCTGTGTAGCAGAAGTGCTAGTGGTATGATCTGACCTGGAGCATTCAAACACGAGCATGAAAAATGCTGCAGGCCCAGCAAGGAAACAAGTTCCAAAGTACTGTTGAAGTGCAAGAGTTGTGTGCGTGCTGAATTAAGACCCAAAAGTTGGTGATAAAATGAATCAAGAATAGAAACTAAGAGTGAAAACTTTTTTAGAAGCCGCTCAAACCCTTTTTGTACAGAAGCACATCCTACGAGTGGTGACTGGTCAACAGAGGGTGGCATTTGCAAACATCACATGAAATACAGAGCTGCAACAGGAAGCTCCAAGTTCCACTCCTTGAAGGAAAAAATCATTTGTTCCCCAAAACTACATTAAATTGTGACCCATAAAAAATAATAAAATGTGTGAATATGGAAATCTTTGGTCTTCCCTCCCAGTTAAGCCTATGATAAAGCAGTCTGTGGCACAATTTCAAAGCTCTTCTCCTATGTCTGTCAAGCTGAAAATATTCTAAACCCCAAATTTGCTCATGGCTTTCAAAATTTTTCTCAGGTAAGCTGCCTGGGCATGTTTCCACATCTTGCAACTATGTGTGTTAAAATCATACAAAAAAATTTGGGGAACCCAATACATTTTTTCAGACTTTTCAAAGGCATGTTAAATCTCATGTCTTTGTACTTTGTTTATTCCTTCACTCCACAAACATATGCAGAGCACCGGAGATGTAGTGGACGGATTTCTAGAGGCAAGTGCACGTAACCAGACACCTGGTGGTGCTTAGATGCTAGCGGAAATTCATGTGTGCACTCAGGCAGAGCCCCTGATGCTTCGAGCAGGGAAAGCAACCCATAACTCAGACGCTCAGAAGGTGGGAAGTACTCAGGACAGAAGTGAAAGAGGGAAGAGGAACTGAACTGTTGGAGGAGGTATAGTCGTTTGTGATAGGCTGGCCAACAGAGGTCACCCTGAAAGGTTGACAGCTATTTTCCCCGTGTACTTGTTTTTCCCAAAAGCCTCTGCCATAAGAGGCTAGGCCATCCCATTCCCACACCTGTTAACCATGTCACATAACCTCAATTTTCCATCTGCCAGCTGTCTCCCCAGAGCCCTTGCTGCAGGTGACATCAGGCTCTTGGTGCTCTGGCAGATGACTTCACATGGCACATCCTTGCTCAGGCCTCTGCTGAGCCACAGTGACATGGCTGGATGGCATTTTGTCAAGCTTCTGCTAACCCTTTGGACCGCGCGAGGGAGGAGGGTGGTGAGCCAGCCCCTGACTCTGGCAATTTAGAAGAACCTTATTGTGAAGAGCCAGAATCTTTGAAAATATGCAATTAAAAGTTGCATGCATGCCCAGAGACCTTTTAAGGCCTTTCAGATGGCGCTAACCAAAAATAGCTTTCCTTTCTGGGCGCCAGGCTCCTCCTAAGGTGCCAGGGAGGGTGGGCAGAGGTTTTCTCTTTCTCTTTCCATTTCCTCTCCCCCGTTCTCCTCTTTCTTTGGTTAGCATTTCTAATAAGAAAAAAATTGAAGCAGATGAGGAAGTTACAGCAAGGACAGTTACATTAGTAGAAAGGGAAAATTCTGCTCATGAAATTGTGTCCATAATTTAGGTAACCAGAAAAATCCTAGTTTCTCAGCAATACAGAAGTGCCTAATCAAACCAAAATGGAACTTTCTGATTGGTGCCCATGATATTTTGACTACATTAAAAAAAAAACTCACGTTTATGTAGCATGTTTGGGAGTTATTTAGCTCTGTGTATCCAACTTTAAAAAAGAAAAGATTTGCTTATTTGAAAGACAGAGTGACAGAGAGCAAGAGAGATTGGCCATCTACTGGTTCACTCCCTAAATGGCCAAAATGACTGGGGCTGGGCCAAATTGAAATCGGGAGTCAAGAACTCTGCTGGTTCTGCCGTGTGGGTGGAGGGAGCTTAAGTACTTGAGCCACCTTCTCCTGCTTTTTGAGGGACACTTGAAGACAGCAGGATTATAAGAGATGCAGCCAGGGCAATTGAGATGCGGATTTCTCAAGCAGCAGCTTAACTTACAGTGCCACAGTGCCAGCCCCTAATTGATGGCTCTGTGTGGTTTTGTCATTTTAGATATCTCAAGTCGCATATCCTCTTAAATAATCAGTCACAAATTATTAAAAGGTGCAAATAAGTAGGGGAAAAAATCAGGTGAATTTAGAATTTGACCTGAAGTAAAGTTATGAGGTGTCATTTTCAAGATAGTGATTTTTGCATTCAAATCCAATTCTGTGTGTATGTAGCTATATTTCTCAGTATTATCTGTACATCTTCATCATGGCTTGCTGTTTAATTAAAATGTAATGTATTTGTTCAGTTACTTTTCCAAGTGGAAGCCAAGTCCAAAGTAGCAAATAGGAAGCAATATTAACCTCTATCACGTAATTGAGACACATTTCATGCTTCTCTGGCATCCTCTATTAGGCCTTAAAGATGATGTGTCCTGAGTATGAGTGATAGCTGTCTTACAAGCCAGTGGTTTTAAAAGTATCCTTACTATTAAAATCTAGAGAGGTCTTCTTGAAAAATTTGTTTCAGAAAAATATGTATGTTTGAGAGACAGAGAGCTGCTATCTTGTGATTCATCCCAAAGATACCCACAGAAGCCATGGGTGGCCACAGCTGAAGCAAGAAGGCGGGAACTCAACCCAAGGATCCCATGTAGGCAGCAAGAGCCCGATGACTTGAACCATCACTACTGCCTCCCACAGTCGGCACTGGCAGATACTAGGTTTGGGAGCCAGTGCCAGGAATCAGTTTCAGATACCCTGACGTGGGATGTGGTCATGACTGGGCCACATGCCCACCCTAGAGAAGTGTTTCTTGAGATACAACTTCCCAGAGGCTGCCCCCTGCCCCCGGTCAAACTTGAAAAACTTTCTCTTACTTAACGCAAGTTTTCACTCTTGCTGACGTTCCTTGTGCTTTTCCTGTTTTCATCCAGGCAAACCCTTTTTTACACGAAACCCTTCCGAATTGAAAGGCAAATTCATCCACACGAAGCTGCGGAAAAGCAGTCGAGGATTTGGCTTCACCGTGGTTGGAGGGGATGAACCTGATGAGTTTCTCCAAATCAAGAGCTTGGTCCTCGATGGTCCTGCTGCCTTGGATGGCAAGATGGAGACAGGTAGAGTCCACAAGGCCTTGGCATATCCTGTGTGGTATAGCATCTTCCCACACCCAGACAAGAGCAAGCATCGTCATCAATGCACGGACCCAAATTTCCTTGTAACCCTTGCAGAATGTGCTGGATTTTTCTGTGGCATTAATCCATCCCTGGGTAAAATGAAAATGTTTGTCTTAGCAAAATTACCGTGGTGCTATTGAATACAGTAAAGCCATAATTTACTAAAAATGTGATCTACTTAAATAAGTCAACTCTGAGCTTGCATTTCTGCAAAGATACTTTTTTTTGTTGTTTTCAAAAACAAATGCCTATGTTTGCACAGTGACTGCTATATTCTTATTGGCAGCAAAGATACTAGATGTTAACAGCACACTCTATTAGGAGTTAGATTAAGCAGTGTAAGCAGCCTCTGTGCCCTTTGTATCACCCCCAAGTCCAGGTTCAGTTCAACTTTGTATTGCCATTGTAGTGGAGGCAAAGTTTTTCTCTGCCCTCTTAGGGTTTTTGCCTGGGCTTGAGCATTCAACTGCTTTAAGATGGATTGTAGAAACATACAGATTTGCTTGATGTGAATTTTATGTGACAGGGAGCGCTCATAAAATAGTAAAAAATAAAATAGATACAAAATAGTAAGTTGTGGAAAATGGAAGTTTGGGGGAAGTAGTTAAATGGACAGACATGAATAGGGAGATACAGGTCAGTGTAACATGCTTGGCTTGTCCAAAATTCTCTTGACATTGACTTCCTGTTCTTGATAAGAATATCACTATTCTGATACCAGGGGGATGTGTTCTACATACGACTTTATCTCCTGCTTTTCAGGAAGAATAAAAGGATGGGTGCCCTTCTTGGTAAACCCTCTCTTTTTAAAATTATCTTTAACTGAAGATAATCTTTATGCCCAAGTGGTCTACAAGTGTGTTGGAATGCTGTGCCCGGATCCCCTTCAGTATAGTGCAATAGTAATGACTCATCATTTCAGGATATTGTGCATTCTGACCTGCAAACTCTTAACGTTTCCAGGGGACGTCATTGTCAGCGTGAACGACACCTGTGTGTTGGGCCACACACATGCACAAGTTGTGAAAATCTTCCAGTCCATTCCCATTGGTGCCAGCGTGGACCTTGAACTCTGCCGAGGTTATCCATTGCCTTTTGACCCAGATGACCCCAATACAAGTTTAGTGACTTCGGTGGCCATTTTGGATAAAGAACCCATTATTGTGAATGGGCAGGAGACCTATGATTCGCCAGCTAGTCACAGTAGTAAAACCGGCAAGGTCAACGACATGAAGGATGCCCGGCCAAGCAGCCCTGCTGATGCGACTTCAAACAGTTCTCAAGGTTACCCCAATGACACTGTCTCATTGGCCTCCTCCATAGCCACTCAGCCAGAACTCATCACTGTTCATATCATCAAAGGGCCAATGGGCTTTGGTTTCACCATCGCAGACAGTCCTGGTGGTGGTGGCCAAAGAGTGAAACAGATTGTTGACAGTCCCAGGTGCCGTGGCCTGAAGGAAGGGGATCTTATTGTGGAGGTTAATAAGAAGAACGTGCAGGCTCTAAGTCACAATCAAGTGGTGGACATGCTGATCGAGTGTCCGAAGGGAAGTGAGGTCACACTCTTGGTGCAACGAGGAGGTACGTTCCTGGGTTGATAGTTTTATGTCTTGAATCCATGTCTTATGCTCTCGTCTTAAGGTGTCTTTAGAGTCGAATGTCTATTCCTTTATGAAAGTTTTTATTTCCATTTTTGGAAATGCATTCGCATTGCCTTTTGAATTTCTCCAAACCGAAATGAATATGGTGTAGACAGGTGCACTAAGCTTTACAGTTTACATATTCTGGGGTTCATGTACCGTTAGAATTGTGCTTACAAATATAAAGCATACTCAGTCTTATTAAAACTGTGAGATTTCACAATGTTTATTCCTTGAATCCCTTGTACCTGTCCTACACAATCTGCCAAATGTGACCCTTGTCCATACTCCCAGCCATATTCTCTTTGCATTAGCCACAGTGCCTTCTCTGAAGTTCTTTTAGTGCTTCAAGTCCTTTCCTGCCTCAGAGCTTTGCACTTCCTGTTCCCCCAGCCTAGACTTCTCTGCTTGGCTCCATCTCATTCAGGTGGCCTCCTCTGAGAGGCCTTGATGGTTGCTGTATCTAAAATATGCCTTTGACACTTCCAGGTCACTTGTTCCTTCTCTTCCCATTGTGATGTCCTTTATCACAACATTATTATCACAAGGCGTTATTTTTTATATTTGTTTACCAATCTTTTTCTTTCATTAGAATATCAGTTCCACATTGCCATGTCTGCATATCTTGCCAGGTTATCCCCAACATTTAACACCACACCTGGTTCTGTTTTGGTATTTATGAATGGATACATATTGAAATGTATTGTGATGATTCATGCTCTCAAGAACAGCAGCTCTAGCAGTCATATTAGAAAGCATACCTTGGGCCCAACATGGTAGCCTAGTGGATAACATCCTTGCCTTGCATGTGCTGGGGTCCCATGTGGGCACTGGTTCATGTCTCAGCAGTCCTGCTTCCCATCTAGCTCCCTGCTTGTAGCCTGAGAAGGCAGTTGAGGATGGCCCAGGACCTTGGGACCTGCACCCATGTGGGAGACCCAGAGGAGGCTCCTGGCTCCTGGCCTTGGATTGGCACAATTCCAGCCGTAGCAGCTGCTTGGGGAGTGAAGCAATGGATAGAAGATCTTCCTCTCTCTCTTCTCCTCTCTGACTTTCCAATAAAAATAAATAAGTCTTAAAAAAAAAGCATAGCTCACTGTACATCCTAAAGGAGTGGTTAGAATCTAACAGAACTTCAGTATTCTTATTCTTGAGACATTAGACTACTGTAGTTTTTTTTTTTAAGATTTATTCATCTTTATTTGAGATGCAGATTTACAGAGAAAGGATAGACAGAGAGAAAGATTTTCTATCTGCTAGTTCACTCCCCAAATGCCTGCAATGGCCAGAGCTGAGCTGATCCAAAGGTAGGAGGTAGGAGGCAGGAGCTTCTTCCAGGTCTCCCATGTGAGTACAGGGTTCCAAGAACCTGAGCCATCCTCCTCTGCTTTTCCAAGCTGGACAGGATGCCAACACTGTAGATGGATTAGCATGCTAAGCCACCATGCTGGCCCCATAGACTGCTGCATTAATCCATACCTATCAGCACTATCTCCTGCCCCATAATACTCCCAGGACTTGGATTGTTAGAAGGAAGTTCCAAATTGAGAGCAACCGTCGGTGTGAATCGAAGTGCTCAATCAACCCTTCCTGGGAGGCTGGAGAAGCCACTGTTAGGATTTTACTTTGAGCAATGTGGATTGCACCCATACAGTTTTGAAGTCTCTTCTTACACTTAGATCTCTTGATAGATGATTGGCCCTTGTGCAGTGACCAAAGCACAGTGGGAAATGACCTGACCTGAGAATGGTGATGGTGGCTGCAGTGGTGTCTGGTGATGCCCAGCTCCCTTAGAGGTGCATCGCTGGTCAGCAAAGCACTTCCAGAGCTGCTTGCACCTCATCCATTTTTACTCTTTCCCTGAGGCAGAAAAGGGCCAGCTCATGGCAGGACTGAGAAGTTCACCCTGACTTCTCAGCCTCCAGTCCAGTGCTCTACTCTGCTTCCCCCCGAAGAACACCGAGTTTTGGCTCACTGTTGATTTCTGTGGCTAACAACCTATGACCAGTTGGACCATTCTTGGTGTGTGGAGCACATCTCTGGATCGGATGCTGCTCCTCTGGTGGTCACAAACTACCTTGCACTTTGGTGTAATCTCTTTACCCCTTCATTTGTTATCCACGACATGCAGAAATTTTCACCTCTATTAGATTCACTTTTAAGGGAGTTAAAAAAAAAAAGGAAAGAAAGTCTAAGCACAACCTACTGATTAACAGCACTTCCTAGTACCCTAGTGTGATGCATTTGCTCAAATTAGCCAACTACTAATTTAGAAGCATACCCCTTGATTTTGAAATTGTTTGCATTCTTTCTTAATTCTCAAGATATCATTTTTGTTAATACCGTTACACTTTATAACATTCATATGCCGAGATCCAGAGTAAATTGGCACGTTAGTCAACATCTACAAAGTTTCTATCAGAACTGGAGTAGTTTAAAATCACTGTAATATCAGCAGTCTTCAAAATACGCCATATGCCTGTGTGTGATTTATGTATAGGATAGAAAGTTCATACATACACAGTTGGTAGGCTAGCACCAGCTCATATTTATCTTTCTGGAAAGCATATAAATATATTTTGTTTCTGCTGTCTACTAGTTATTTGAACCAGGGCTAACATTTAATCATCTTTCCTCTATGGTGGGGTGTAGTGAGGTTTGATGAAGGAACAGACAGTACCTAGGTTAAATGAGAAAGCAAGTGGTCAGCTAGCTCATTTCTTTCTAATGAATCTCATTTCTGTTTTAACTCCTGCACTGTTTATGAATCTCAAGCATTCATAACACGAGAACAAAGATTTCTATGCTTTAAGGAAAGTGTCTTTTCATTCCAAATCTTCCAGTTCAGATTTGATACTTGTTTGCATCAAGATCCTGTACGTTTCATTTTTGATATTTTTAGTCCATTCTTCTCTCTCCACTGTAGAAAGCAAGGCGAAGGTGGAATGTCATTTGTAACCTGAGTTCAGACCACTTTCTGGATCAAACTTGAAGGTTGGGGTCTGTTCAGCCATGCACCTGAGTGGCTGGGACCGTTGCTCATGTTTCAGAAGTCTTCTGCATGGATGTCATCCATGGGACCATAACAGCACATTCTTCCTGTGCCTTGCTCCTGGTCTTCTCATCCTGCATCCTCCTTGCTTTTCCTTTGCTGTACATTCAGGACATCACTGCTGTTGGTATCTCTCGATAATGACCATTATCATCATCACTTGTTTGCGAGAAAACCAGAGAGAGAGCGAGCAAACAAGGGAGTGAGTGCCCAAACCACGGGTTCTTTCCCCAAACGACCACATTGGTCAGGGCTGAGCCAAGCTGAGAGCTGGGAGCCTAATATAGATCTCCCATATGGGTGGCAGGGACCCAAGTACTTGAGCCTTCTTTGGTCTTTCCAGTGTCCATGTAACAGCCCGGATTTGGAAGCATGACACTCTGGTGTAAGTTGTGTGGCTGCTTCAGCTGTAATCTAAATGTTTACTGCCAGTTTTTTGTTTGTTTTTAACATAGTACTTCCATTCAGGTGCTTGTTATCTGACATCAGTGGTAATCTACAGAGATTAAGATTTTTTTTTAAACGCAGAGAATATATGTCCTGTAAAGGTTTTTCACATTTTTATAAAAGAGGTATTACAAGTAGGTAATATAACTACCTCTGTCCCTTTCTTTTAAGGGTCTTGTCTATTTTGGTGATTGGCAACCTATTCACAGCTCTGACAGTCTTTAAGAAGTTATTTTGAGAGGCTGGCATTATAGCAGCTAACGCTACTGTCTGCCATGCTGGCATGCCCCACAGGCACTGGTTCAGGTCCCTACTGCTCTATTTCCGATCCTCCTCTCTGCTTATGGTCTGGGAAAGGCAAGGGAAGCTGATCCTAAAAATCACAATGGAAAGTAACCACATGGTTTATAGATATACATCATGACTCTAGAGCTATGATTAGGAGAATTAAAAGGCAAAAATTAACTTTGAAAATCATGATCTACATGTACTGCTGTCCTGTCGCCAAGCCTGTATGTGAGGCTTGGTGAAAACATTACAAGTACACACACCCTTGACACATATGTAAGTAAAAGCACTCAGCAACCCATCTTCATGACCACCTTCTGTGAAATGAAAGTAATGGTTCTTAGCTCCTATTTCAGGAAAAATAAAAGAAAAAATAGTTTTTATTTTAGGCATCAAAAACTCAGAGCTAAATTTAGTACACAATGAGAGGAAAAAATATGATTTGATTGGAAAAATATGTATATCACTGTTAATAAAAACAGCAGATAGTTCCACAATTGTCGGCACAGATCCAAACATTTTATATTTGTAGGGTTCTTAGCCCCATTATAGAGAAGCAGAGGCTGAGGCCCAGAGAGGTTCAGTGATTTACTCGTAACCCATGAAGCTGAATACTGGCTGAGCAAGGTTTAAATCCAGGAATTCTGACTCCAGAGACTGGGCACGCCTGATCCTATACAGAACAGCCTCTTGGCTTATAGGCAAGAAACTACCCCCAATTATAACCTTTAAGGAGTATCTATCACCCTTAAAGGGATGATAGAGTCTGAAGTCTAAGCAAATTGATGCCATGCAATTCCCATTAAAATGTACTAGTGATATTTGGTTTCTTATATCATCAGTGAAGCACATAATTTGTATCAGTTTCTCTCTTTCTGTGTGTGTGTGTGTGTGTGTGTGTGTGTGTGTGTGTGTATGCACGTTTCTGTGTCTCCTTCCTTGAAATGATGCAGAGCCATCAGAATAGCACCACAGTGAGCTGTGTGCCAGGGAGTAAAGCTCTGGTGAGGAGACTTCTCTCTTCTCTTTGCTCTCTGGCCTTGGATGGGAGAATGAACTACAGATCATACCACTTAAGTGTTCCTCTGCTGAAATGTCTTCAGTTGAGCAGCAGAGTCCCAGAAAAAGGAGTTTTGGTTGCTTCTAGAGTGATACCCCAGTCACGCTGGTGTCTCACAGCACATTCCCATCAGCAGTTGCTGCCGACTCACCCTTCTCAGGATGCCCTGACTTCGTTTGCCTCCCGCTTCTGTCCCGTGCCTTGCAATGCCCTTTTGGTGGTGTTCAGTGCTTCCTGCAGTCTATCCTTCAGCCTTAATGATTTAAAGTAAATTGGATCAAGTCACATTTGGTGTCCAAGTGACTCCTCATCGTTCACAGTGTCCTCCACTGGCTTTTTTCGCTCCTCCATGCGGAATCCCTGTGCTACCTCACTCACATCCTTCCAGCCTCTGCCAGAGGGTCCTTTCATCTGAGATTCACTCTGCCCACCACACATAAAATAAAGAAGCCGCCACCACCATCCTTTTTTTCCTTCTGGCGCTTACACAGCAGTTCCCCCTTGTCAGGTGTGCAGGGAGTGAAGGGGAAAGAGAGATGTGTCCCAACACTCCTATTGGATGCCTGAGGCAACAGCTGGTGCAGATCCCTGAACAGCCATAGTCTACCATGAGTCTACCATTTTTTTCCTACATATATTCATCTATGATAAAGCTTAATTTATGAATTGGACATAGATAAGATGTTATAATAAGAGTATAATATATAGTAAAGTAGAACAGTTTATACCTGTATGTGCTACTCAAAGCTTGTTGCAATTCAAAACTTATAATTTTTTTTTAAGTTCCGTGAGTAGGTAACAAATCTCAGTGCAGGTCAAGTAAGATTCATATACTTACTATGAGCCTTATCTGAGCTTACTGATCTTAATCACTACTCTATTCCCATTACCTAAAATATTGCCTGGCACTTTTTAGGTATTCCAAAATACATGTGTACATTGCGTGATATAATGCAAGACCATTATTTTTCTTTTCTTTTTTTAAAGGTTTATTTTATTTTCAGTGGAAAGGCAGATTTACAAAGAGAAGAAGAGATAGAAAGATCTTTTGTCTGCTGGTTCACTCCCAAGTGGCTGCAATGGCCAAAGCTGAGCTAATCTGAAGCCAGGAGCCAGGAGCTTCTTCTGGGTCTCCCACATGGGTGCAGGGTCCCAAGGCTTGGGGCCATCCTCTACTGCTTTCCCAGGCTACAAGCAGGGAACTAGATGGGGAGTGGAGTAGCTGGACATAAACTGGCACCCATACGGGATCTTGGCCATGCAAAGTGAGCAGTTAGCCACTAGCCCATTGCACTGGACACTATACAGTTTTCTTTTTAAAAATTTTTTTTAATTTCTCTTTTATTTATTTGGAAAGGAGAGAGAGAGGAAGATAAGGAAAGAGAGAAGAGAAAAATAACTTTCATCTGCTGGTTCATGCTTAGGCTAAAGCTGGGAGCCAAGACCCCATCTAGAGCTCCACGAGTGGCAGGCCCCTAGCTCTCTAGCCATCACTTCATTCCTCCTTGTGAGAGAACTGGCAGGAAGCTTACATCAGAAGTGTAGCCAGGACTTGAACCACGGCACTCTGATTATTGAAATGGGCTTCCCAAGCGGAATCTGTATGGGGCTCCCAAGTCACTGTGTTTTCTTAAACTCTAACCCTTAAGAGAACTTTCTGAAGTATGAGCACTTATCATGGTAAGTGAAGAAGCAGGTAGCAGGAGATGAACCACTCTTCACAGCCCAGCTAAAGGTTGGCAGAGCCTGAATGTGTGCCCAGGTCTTCTTGCTTACTAAGACGGTGTCCTCTTTCAAGGCCAAGATACTAGAGAAATGTGTTAGTGCACCACGTTGGACCTAAAGTATGTTCTACAGAATCTAGTAAAGGAACAGCTATCCCATAAATTTAAAAAATAAATGGAATTTAAGGTGTAGCTTCTTGCTCCATCTACCTGGCTACATTTCTAGTGCCCAGCAGCCTCAAGTAATCAGCGGATACAAACGAGAGAGTAGGTGGGGAAACATTTCCATCATCACAGAAAGTACTGTTGGACCACACAGTTTAGTCATTTTACTCTCGAAAGTGAGATACCAAGTATCCTTTCTTTTACTCCTTCTCTAATTCTTACACTGTTGAATAAAACATATATAAAGCTTCATGGTTAATGAGTGTTTGTTTTTACCTAGATAGTTACAAAAAATTACACTTGCTCAGTAAGTTCTTTGAGTGCAGGCACTGCTGAGCAGCCTTACGTGTGTTGATTAGGCATCAGATAGCTCAAGGAGCGTGAGATGTGTAAAGCACTGAGGGGCAATCTCCACTTTTACCTACATCCCTCAGTTTTGAAAGTTAAGACCAGTGTCACCTCCACTATTCGGCTTCCAGTCTCCTTATTTGTTCAGGTTTTCGTGGATGACCATATAGTGTAACAGTTAAAATACCACTTGTCCCCCCCACCTCCGCCCCACATCGGAACTCTCCGATTTTTGTTGGGTTCCTGTTTACTCCACTTCTGAATCAGCAAGCTACTGATGTTCCTCCTCGGAGACAGCAGGTCATGGTCTTGGGTCTAGTGCCTGCCACCCTCGGGAATCTCAGACTAAGCGGCAGCTCCTAGCTCAGTCTTGTCCAGCTCCAGTATTGACAGCAGGCCTGAGGTCTCTTTCCATCTGTTTTGTGGTCTCTAACTTTCAAATCAAATAAAAAAGTTTTTGAAAACTTGTTACAGTTAAAATTAGCCAACTTCTTAGCACTTGCACAGTGCTAAACAGGATGGCATTTGAGTTGCTATTAAGGAGCTTTCTGGCCTCTGGTAGGGATGCAGTTTTAAGTTGCTATTTTGGTTCATTGCCACGGTTTAAAGTTATCAAGGACTTTATTTAAAAATTCTTTGTAGAATGTTAGTTCGCAGTTATATTTTGAGATGACTTCAGCTACAGCAGGAGAGGAGATTAATACAAAAATATTTCTCTTTTAGTTCTTTGGTTATGTAACACTTTAAAATTACTCTTCCCTTTCACAACTTAAGTTACTCTTCTTTATTTAAGCATTTCTGTTCTCATTCCATTTCCTTTTTTTTAAAGATTTATTTGTTTTTATTGGAAAGGCAGATAAACAGAGAGGAGGAGAGACAGAGAGGAAGATCTTCCGTCCGATAGTTCACTCCCCAAGTGACTGCAACGGCCCGAGCTGAGCCAATCCGAAGCCAGGAGCCAGGAGCTCTTCTGGATCTCCCATGTGGGCATAGGGTCCCAAGGCTTTGGGCCGTCCTCGACTGCTTTCCCAGGCCACAAGCAGGGAGCTGGATGGGAAGTGGAGCCGCCAGTATTAGAACCGGTGATCATATGGGATCCCCGCACGTGTAAGGCAAGGACTTTAATCACTACGCTATTGCACTGGGCCCCATGTTCTCCTCATTCTTAAAGCTAAGCAACCTTCATGTACTTGCTCTAGAGTTCATGTTTAAGGTTTGATAGAATGATCTGAGTTTTATTTTGATTATTTTCATAATGCGAAGCGGTTCATGCCTGTGAAGCTTCTCCTTGTTTTCTGCAAGGCAGTAGAAACTTTTGGAAGGCAGGTTTATTGCACTGAGGTACATTCTTGTGTGTGTTAATTCTTAAGAATGTGTGTGTTTTATGATTCTCATTAAAGACAGTTGTTCTTCCTGGAAGGCAGAGGGCGTTCCAGTGCCATGATTGACAGGCTGCCAATTTACGAGATAAGACAGGCTGCACTTCGATGAGATAAAACTGACTGTAAATAACTTGTTTTTAGTCACTTTTGGAGGGTTAAATTCATGAACACCCTGCACCAGGCATTACCCAGGCTTCCCTGGGAATAGAAATGAATCCTGTATACTCAATGCCAACCAACTCCAGATTTTATGAACTTTTGTTTTTTCCGTAGGAGAAGTGGGGAAGGGCATCAGTAAACAGATGGACAAGAAAACAACAGCCGGAGACAGGTGCCACAAAACAAGCAGAGCAGGTCACGTGTGTGGATGTGGCGGGATGAGGGTGAGAGGGCTCCTCCAGATTAGGCAGTGAGGCACAGGGAGCCAGAGTAGAGGGAACAGTACTCCAGCAGGAAGGGGCATCTGACACAGGGAAGTGAAAGGGAGAGCAGTGTCCCCAGGCAAGTGAAGGTCAAGGACTGGAGAGCATTTCATCCTCAGTGTACTGCCTCGCAGTGAAGGGACCTGCTCTCGTTAAAATTCCCAGATGATCCTTCTGGTGTAAATGTGATACATTGAAGGAAACCAGGATGAAGGAGCAAATTCTATAAAGACTATTGCAATGGTTGTTCAAGGATAGTTGGCACTTGGGACTACACTAAAGTGGTACCAGTGGGCATGGAGGAAAGCCAGGAATCTGGGATGTGTTAAAGTCTGGGATGTGAATCCGGTCCTAGGCAGGGGATGAGGACTAGAGGTAGGCAAATGTTTTCTTTACAAAAGACAACTAGAAATATTTAAGCCTTCATGGATTGTAGGATCTATATCCCTACTTTTATACTCTTGTAGCAGATGATGGACAAACAACTAGATGGTTTGTTTTCCAGAAAACATGTGCTACCTGGGCTATAATGTGCTTGGTTGGCTGAAAAAGGAAAGGAAAAGAGAAGAGACAAGACAGAATGGCCCTTAAGTGGTTTTTTGTTTGTTTGTTTTTACATTTTTTATTTTTAATTTTATGGTACAATTCCATAGGGTCTAGGATATCCCACCTCCCCCAAATTCCCACCCCCTGTAATTCCCCATATTATTACAATAGTCTAGTCCTTCATAAGCACTCATAAGACCCTTAAGTTTTTAACCTACACAAAATCTTTACGAAGATTTTATACTCGAGGATGGGTGGGCAAACTTACACTTCGGAATCATGTGTCTCTTTTCAGACATATTGCTTATAAATTTCCCATTGACATCCAAGTGAAGTGGAAGCATAGTAAGGTGTCAGGAGCTGGCGGCAGTGAACTGAGGGAAACAGAAATAAACAGAGCCATTATTCAATCAGCGAGCTTTCTGCAAACTGTAGACCGTGATCCTTACTAGGCGGCTGTGAAATCCATGTCGTGGGCTGCACCTGGTGTTTTTCTTAAAACTAAAATAGAATAGAGAGTATTTGAGTCTAACATCCTGGGTAGAAATAAGTATTTTCCTCCTGCAAAGTTTGTGTGTATGCATGTGTATAGATTTATATATGCATGTATGTGTTCCTAAATGTATTTCCCATTGTAACTCACTTTCACAGAGACACTAGTGGATGGTGCTTATTGCCATGAAACGTAGTGAGGGTGCTTAAGGGAAAAAGTGAAAAAGAATAAAGAAGGGGCTAGAACAGACTCCTAACCCACCATGCAGGATCTGACTAGGTAGCAGCTACCTGTATACAGAAGAAAGAACAGGAAAAGGTGGCATAATAGAACCCAAAAGTTGCCTCTAGAGGTGGAGGCAGGGAGTATCAGGCTGTTTGGAGAGCCAGGCCCACGCCATGCGCAGGATGCAGTCAGCCTGGAGGTGGGTTCATGACTCAGAAACGTTCAAGGAGTTTTGCTAACATATGAAACTGACTTGAGGGCAGGGCAGGAGAGAAATGTGGAATCAAAGGAGAGGGCTTTTAGAGTAGATATTTGGCCTAGTAGTTCAGACACACAAGTTCCCGTGTCAGAGTACTGGGTTCTGTCCAGCTGCAGCTTCTAGAACCCACTTCCCACCAGTAAAAGCTCTGTGAGCAGCTAGTGATGGCTCGGATGATTGGGTTCTGGCTACTCAAGTGAGAGACCTAGATGAAGTGCCCAGCTCCTGACTACGACCCGAGCCTGACCCTGGATATTGTGGGTCTCTGGGCAGTGAACCAGTGGATACGAACTGTGTCATTTCCCATTGGACACATTTCTTGTGTTAATGAAGAACTCGGGACACTCCTTGTGCACAGCTCTGAAATCAGAAGAGAACAAATAGAGGCCTCGCAGTCTCATTAGGAAGGTAAGACTAACATGTAGGCTTTACCAGCAGCAACAAGTAGTCTGAGTTGCTGTGTGGCACAGATTTGGACAAAGAGAGGTCACAGGGAGCTTGAGAGGTGATCATGGAGCATCTTCTCACATTTGCCTTACTGAGTCAGATGGTTTTTTTTTTTATTTATTTTATTTATTTTTATTACAAAGTCAGATATACAGAGAGGAGAAGAGACAGAGAGGAAGATCTTACGTCCGATGATTCACTCCCCAAGTGAGCTGCAACGGCCAGTGCTGTGCCTATCCGAAGCCGGGAGCCAGGAACGTCCTCCAGGTCTCCCACGTGGGTACAGGGTCCCAATGCATTGGGCCATCCTCAGCTGCTTTCCCAGGCCACAAGCAGGGAGCTGGATGGGAGGTGGAGCTGCCGGGATTAGAACCGGCGCCCATGTGGGATCCCGGGGCGTTCAAGGTGAGGACTTTAGCCACTAGGCCACGCCGCCGGGCCCCAGATAGTTCTTGGTTGCAAGAGTCCAACCTGTATGTTGTATGATGCTTAACAGCTTCCTGGGACTCAGCGCCATTAAGATAGCTGTTTCCTGTGACATCCAAAAATGCCTCCAGAAATAGCTACAAGTCTACTTCTGAGATCTTCTCGACCAGAGTTGGGCTTGGCTGTATGGAAGGGGTTTAGAGTTGCCAACTGGCAGTTCTTGGACAATGGTTAGCAGAACCCACTCCTGTATTTTCTTTTAAACAATCTATTTAAAAACAGTGTTAAAGAATGAGTGTTAGGAGTGTTGAGCCTGGTAGGGGTTGCTGGGTTCGATTCCCAGGTCTGGCTCTGACTCTAGCTTCTTGCAAGGGCAGACCATGGGAAGCAGTAGTCATGGCTCAAGTAACTGAGCTCCTGCCATCCACATAGGAAACATCATTGAGCGTCAGCCTTTGCAGTCATCACTTAAGGAAAGACCCAGCAGAGGGGCATTGTCTCTTCATATGTCTCGCTCTTTTTCTCTCTCTACTTCTCCAACAGTAATAGATAACAAACAGTTTCAAATTTGACTGAACGTATCTGGAGTCAGTACTTACAGCTTGCCATAGGCCTGCCATTTCCTCTTGTCTTAGCCATGGCCTTCTTCCTATACATCAGTTTGAAATCCAAGGACAGCAAGTGTGAAGGCACAGAAACTCGTTTGGTAGAAATTTTTCTTCACCATCCCTAGTCCCAAGTTCCATGTAACTGGCTTCTTTTCCTTCTTTTTTGCTTAGTTTGTTCTTTTTTTTTTAAGTACCCAGTGTCTTCAGAATTGTTTTCTTTTGCTTAACTTTGGAGTTATTTTCTATTCTGACTTTGGTTTTTTCTGAAAATTAATTTATTAGTTGCCAACAATGTCAGATGATTCTTCCCATGTGAAAATTCCATACTGTGAGGCATATTATGATGATAGCTTCTCTTATATTAATTTTTCAGGCTTACTACATTGAGTTTCTCTTTTTGTAAGAGTTAATTTTCCACCCTCTATGCCAAACATTGTTTGATTTTGAGCATTTTCTAAATACTATCTGAAGAAAGTTTATTGCATGTAACGTTTTCCATGTTAATTTCCTTCAGATTAAGTCACACAATCTTTTTTTTTTTGTAAATAGAAGATTGACTTTATTTATTTGAAAAGCAGAGACAGAGGAAGATAGAGATAAAAACTGCTGGTTCGCTCCCCAAATGGTTGCAACAGCCAGAGTTGGGCCAGAATGAAGCTAGGAATCTAGAAGGCAACTCTAGTCTCCTGCATGAGAACCAGGGACCCAAAAACTTGGGCTATTCTCCACTGCTTTCTCAGCCACATTAGCAGGGCACTGGATCAGAAATGGAGCAGTTGGACTTGGACCAGCACTCCCATATTGGGTGCTGGCTTCATGAGCAGCAGTTTAACATGCTGCACCACATCAGCTTCACTGAGATTTAGTATTCGCGTAAGTCTTACATAATCCGTCTTTGCATTATCACCTAGAGATTTTAAAATGTTCTCCAACTTGCACCTTGCCTGATATTTTCTCTGTTTGTGTTTGTGCTCAGATAATAATCATTTCCCCTGTCTGTGAACATAATCCTCTTTGGTTCAGAAATCTTGTTGGCAGAACCTTAGTGTTTTCAGAAATAGTTTTGAGTCCTTAAGAATGTTGCTACTGGTGGCAACACTACAATGGCTTTGTGCCCAGCTGTTACCTGGGTTTAGTTTAGACACCTCTTCTTTTTTTAAAAAAAAATTATTCATTTATTAGAAAGGTGGGCTTACCAAGAGGATCAGGGTGTATTGGGTCAGGGTGTATTTAATTTCCTACTTACAGTTTGCTACCATTGGCGCAGTGCTGTGTTCCCAGCTAAAGGGTGTCATTAAATGTCCTCATAGTCAAGGATCTTTTCTCCACCTTAAATGCACTTGACCTGTAGCAGTTATTTTTAATTGAGACACATCCTGATGGGGGTACAATGTGTGTGTGGGGGTGGGGATGCGGGAAGGAGCTGATTGCTCCACATATTTGGAGCAATACTGACCCACTGAAACCTGAAATCTGATAACTGCGCAAACCTCAGCTTCACCTGTTTCCCAACGGCCATGGATATAATTTGCTTCCCTCTGTGATGAGCATAGTCACTTAGGCCATTTCAGATACTTTGCACATAGAGGATTTCAATGATATTTAATGTCTTCATTGAAAATGAATGGGGCTGTGTATCTAAAGTGCAATGGTCTCTGGAAAAAGCTCACCCCTCTGTAAATGACTTCTTGGGGTATGACTTCCACACACTTTGATTAGTGCAATACTACAGGATGCTGAAGTCGAAACATCTGGCCATTATTAACCATGACCTGTGCTTTTAAGGCAAATATCATTTTTTTAAGGTTTATTTGTTATTTATTTTTATTGGAAAATCAGATATACAGAGAGAGAGAGAGAGAGAGAGACAGAGTGAGAGAGACAGAGACAGAGAGGAAGATCTTCCATCCGTTGATTCACTCCCCAAGTGGCTGCAACAGCCCGAGCTGAGCTAATCCAAAGCCAGGATCCAGGAGCATCCTCCGAGTCTCCACACAGGTGCAGGGTCCCAAGGCTTTGGGCCATCCTCTACTGCTTTCGCATGCCACAAGCAGGGAGCTAGATGGGAAGCAGAGCTACTGGGACACAAACCGGTGCTCATATGGGATCCCAGCGTGGGAAAGGCAAGGACCTTAGCCAATAGGCTATCACGCCAGACCCAAGGCTAATATGGTTTTTCTAAATTTAAGAGATTGGAATAGAATTCAGTATTGTGCTGGGTGTGGCCCCGGTTGCAACTAAACTGTTCTGTAATAAAGTTTGACAAAATTGTCAGATAAAGGATGTGCTTACAGAACAAGCTGGAAAATTTCCTCCTGGTTCACAAAACTGTTCCCAAAGAATCGTTGTTATGTGACTCGGGCTGTTAGAAGTCCCCAGAGATTCAAGAGCGTGTCTCGAGAGGGCCCTGAAATATTCTGTATCAGTGCATATTTGCTTCTTTGTGGGGAAAGTTTCAGCTTTGAGGGGAGGGGGCTTTAAACTAAGCATTTTGATGAAAGTGGCTGCTGTAAGGAAAGCTGTGAAGGCCTTTTGAAATCTTATTTAAATTCTCAAGGAATCTCTGCTAAGACCTCCTTTGACTGGGGCTGGGGTGTGCTAAGGTTCTGGGTTGCTCTCTGCACTACCAGGTAGTGCTGCAATGAGAGCTGATTCGTTGTGATGGGAAGTCAGGACACAAGGTGGCACAGTGGAACCTTGTTCTCCACGCTGAGCAAGGCAGCTGTGAGTTGGAGCTGAACCTGGCAGCTCACCAATAAATCACGGAGCTGACCAAGGATCAAGAGCTGTTAAATAGTCACTGCAGCAGGAGTGGTGATAAAAACAAAGGCCAGGCCGCCCCTCCCCTCAGCCTCAGCAGCCTTTCCTGCAGCCTTCAGGGTGAAACTGACTCCAGAAACTGCACGTTGGGTCTCGGATCGGGAAGGTGTTTATTGAGCAGAGGACCACATACGGTGCTAGAATTGGGAGAGACTGAGAAGCTGGAACAGGTCTCTGAAACAGAGACAGTAAACAAATAACAACCATAAAGAATATGCATAATACACAGATAAGGCAGTTATAGAGTGATAGGATTTAGCAGTACCAGGAAGCTGGACTGTGTGAGTCAAGTGTGATCGCACAGTTACAGGTGGACTGGAGAGCTGCTCTACAGCAGGGTTCTGATAGTGACAAGCAGTCCCCTACACAGATCTCCAGGCTTAGTGCTCCAAGCCTGCAGGTGGATGCAGAGGAGTGAGTGGCAGGAGTCCGAAGCTGAGAATGCCAGCCGAGCTGGAGCGTGTGTGCCCACGGAGCAGAGGAGGAAGTCAAATGAAAGTGGTAGGATCAAACCAAGGAGGACTTGGTGAGACACGAGAAAAGGATCTGCATTTCATTCAGTTGGCTTTGGGAAGCTACAGGGACCTCAGCCAGGAGACCATATAATCCGATTCATGCTGTAGAAAGCTGCGTGACCTCTGTGGATAATAGATTAAAGAGGACGAAGAATAAAGCGAGGGGACTAGCGCTTGGGTGCTTGGGGCCTTGTAGGCAAGGAAAAGCAATGGCAAGGGAGAAACTGGACAGACGTGGATGGAATCAGTCATTTTGGAGACATATATGGAGGGAGAGAGAAAGGAGCCCTAGCATGGGTGACTGCAGGTTAAACTGGCTTGGGGCTGTCCACGTTCCATAAATCAGTACCTGGTTCTAGTCCCCTCTACCCTCACTCCCCTGATCCAGCGGCTTATTCATGAACCTAGGAAAACAACAGGTGATGGGCCACGTGCTGGGGTTCCTGCTGTATACATGCAGGACACAGATGGAACTCCTGCCTCCTGATTTTGGCATGGCCTGAGCCCCAGCTGTTACAGGCATTTGGGTAGTGACCCAGGGAATGAAAGATCCTTCTCTCTGTGCCTCACTGAGCTTTCCAAATTTGTACACTCATGTGATTTTTTTTTAATAAGAAGCTGCCTGAAAGACCTTGAGTTTTTATGGTTTCAATGCTCTATAAGGATAAAAATCAAATTCTTTTTTCGTCTTGTATGTAACTTTCATTGTAAAAATAACCTGTCAAGATAACAGTCACCCTGGAAGTCAGTAATGCCAGTGTAAAGGGCCCAGATTTTTTTTTTTTTTTTTTTACCTAGAAGCTTCTCAGTAGCAATTACAGTGATAGGTTTCCCTTTGGGGCCAGTGACCTTAAAATAAGAACCCACACAGCATCCTGTTTTGGAAAATCCTTGTCAACTTTTTCTTTTCTATGAACTATTTTCAGCTATTGGTTCCTGGATCCCTACCCCCTCTGCATTAAATACTACACTGAAATTTGGAGGGACCTACAACGCCACCATCCCCTCAATTGTCTAACTCAAGGAGACTTCTGGGAATGAATAATGAATAAAAAACAAAGTAGGACTGCCCTATAAGCCTTCAATGAAAAGAATTCAAATGTGAAACAGTTTATAGAACTGCCAAGATGTCAGTCTGACCGTTAAGCAATTTTCTTCAAAATAGAACCCCTTTTAGATGGGTACAAGACCCTATTTGCCGAAACAACACAGTTAGAAAAACTTTGAACGTACATAGAATCAGAGAGCTCTCTGGAGTTACAGAGAAAGTGGCTTAATTCTATATCCTTAAAGTGTAGAGCTTGAAATATTCCTTGGAGAAGAAAGGTTGGCCTCAACGTGTAACAACAAATTAGTGGACTTTTTAAGTTGAAAGTCCATTTTCTTGTCCTCTTTGGACAGAAAAGGCTATAACTTCTTCTGCCTCTAACTCAATTTCTCTTTTACCTACTCCTGATTTTAAAAACCAGAAAGCACAACCCTTTAGTGTCAGGGAACATTTGCAAACTTGGTCAAGGTATTATCCGCTTGTGAAGCTTTCTCCTAAAGCTTGGTGTTATAACAAAGCCATGGAGACTTACTCCGCCGTCCCACATCAGAAATCTTACACTACTTTGAGTATGCATAGCTTTGAATAGGCAAGGGTTTAGGAACTGTAACTTGAAGTAAGACTTCAAAACATGTTGAACAATGAATTGACTGTGTAGACTCTGATGCAATCTGTAGACAAGAAACTGCCTTACTAATTAATGTCATGATTATTCAAGTCATCGGCCCATCTTTTGCTGAGGATAGATTCCTGTTCTCCTGAAGTTGCAGGGGAATTTTTCTAAGGAGATGAACATATAAAATAGTATGCAATAGTAGTTGTAACACTTTTAGAGCAGGCTATTCCCCCAAATAGGATGAAACTTTCAAAAGCTCATGGAAAAATGGCATAAAAAGATAATTATTTGTTGGTGAAAAAGGCTTCTGAAATCCATGCACAGTTTTTTCCTAATTAATTTTTATAAACTTTTTGAATGCATGCGTAGATTGAGGATTTTTTGCAGCCAGTTTATCTTTTTCTGATACTTTGTGATAAACTTTTGGAAGTTCCCGCATAGTTTAGGGGCCTTTGAATAAGACTATATAACTTTTGCATTTAAAAGCATAAGCCTGGCATTGAAAGAAGTCTCCTCAACGGCTGCTGTCCCTAACTGTGTAACCTGACCTGTGCTGTTTAACTGTCTGTGTGTCCGTTTCCTCATCTGCAAAGGAGAGATGATACAAGGAGGAAATAGTATGAGACTCCCAACACTTGTTACTTGTGCATACAGCCCTTGTTTTGGAAGACCCACTTTCTGTGGAAATGAGAACAACCTAGTGTTCACCCTTTGAGGTACACAGCTGGTGTTGTGGCATCAGCAGCCACACAATTGTCTGCATGTCCATGACAGCTCTTCTGAAGTGACCATCTATTTCTCCAGCATAGCCTGAAGACAACTCATCTGTCTTCTCCACGTCTTTGAGCAGCCTGAGCTATTCATGACTCTGGGTGTCTGCTCACCTTGTGGCAGTTCAAGGCTTTTGACAGTGAGGTTGAAAGGCTCTGTAAACCATTAGCCATCGCCAGCGTTGCAAGCCATTTATTTCTGCTGGGGACATATTTATTAGGCTATATGTCCTGGATAATTGAAGCAGACTTCCCTGTAGCTGTAAAATCTATAGAACTACCATCTTCATCTTCTTCACAAAATGCCACCTGACATAGCTTTAGGAGCAGCTCATTCCAGAATTTTGAAGTACAAGCATCCCTCCCAATTTTGATGGCCACGATATTTCATAATGACCATTATTAATTCTCCAAAGGAAAAGATGTCTTCATCTTTTTGGAGACACTGGCTTTCCTGCTCCTGTTCTTGGCAGATGCTATAATATTTGTGCTGAAAAATTATACTTCAAGGTTGATGATAATATTTGGCCAGGGGAAGAAGGGGGAACCAATCAAACAAATCCTAGCTGGAATCATTTTTTATTTTGTTTTATGGATTCAGTTCCGTGATAAGTAGTGTTTATAAGAGCCTTCAATGAGAATGTTCTTTGGTTTAAGCTTGGCCTTGAGTTCATGCTGGCACACTTATTTAGCTTTAAAAAAAAAAAGCCCTTAAGAGTCATTATCATCACTCAGTCATCAAGAGTTGCATGCTGCTGCTACCCTTTTCCCCTTCCTGATGATGAAACGTGGGTTGGCCTTCAATTGCAGCCCATTGCTTCTGCCCTGTTCTTTATGTTGAGTTCCATTTCCTGTTTCTGTCCCCAGAGGAGTGGTGGTGCTTCCTTCTATCATGGTACTTAACGCTCACCACTCTACTTCCAAGTGGTTGTTTTGCTGCTTTCTCCTTTAAAATGTACTAGGAGTTCCTCTGGGGCTGAAACCTCAGTAAACTATAGAAATGAATAGTGCTTTCTCCTGACTGAAGCCTTGGCTGACTGACTTGACCCCCTGGTATAGTAGCGGTGCATCCCAGACATGTTCTGTGCCATTCTTCTGCTTCATTTTCATCCCAAGAGGTTCTCATCCTCTGAAATTATTTGTCGAGTTGTTGATTCACTGACTGTACCTTCCTTTTCCTACTCTCTGGATTGTCCTTAGCATTTTATTAGTAACGATAGTTGGTCTCATGGTGGGTGAGCATTGTGGTGTAGCACATTGAACAGCTGCTTGGGATGCCTGCACCTCATATCATGGTGCCTGGGATCAAGTCCCACCTCCATTTACTATCTGACTTCCTGCTGCCACCTGCTTGTGAGTCCCAGATGGTGCTCCTGATTCCTGACTTGAGCCTAGTCCAGCACCAGCTGTTCAAGGAATTTGGGCTGTGAAACAGCAAACAGAAAAGACGCATCTCTCTCTGTCTCTCTATCTCTAAAAATAAACAACTACTATAAAGTGCATTTCATGGTTTACACTTTCTGTATTAAGCAAAGAAAATGGAGTATTAGGCAGATTTGGATCACTGGTCATCACTACTCACTATTCGGAACCACTGGTTTCCGTATATGCTTCCTGTTTCTTTGTTTCCTAGTGCATGTGCATTCCGTTATATTTTTTCCTTTTTTTGACTATAAATAATTTGTGCACCACCATTATACAGTTTTACTGAGAATAACATTCTATCATTAACTAGCATGAAAAACATGTCATGGCATAGTTTATGGCCATAATATTTAAAGGGAAAGAGAGGCCTGTTCTTCAGGTTAATTGGTCCAGTCTAAGTCAGCAGCTGAGGAATTAACCCTTGCTTTCTTCAAAAGGGGTGCTTTTGGGAGGTGGGCTTTAGGAATCCAGGTCCCAGGCTGTTCTCCCTTTATTGGTGGCACTTCGACTCACAGTTTGTACATAAGGTTCCCTGTAAATGACAGCTGCCTGGCATCTCTTAGAGGTAGCCTTTGCTGTCTTCTGGGTTCTCAGAGCAGATGGCTCCAGCCTCAGGTTCTTTCTTCTGCGTCTTCGGAAAGCTTCCCTTTGTTACTCCCGAGTGGACCAAATGAGCCCATCAAGACAGGTGTGCTTTCTGCCCATCTGCTTGGCATCCCATACAATATGGAGTGAAGTTGGTTAAGCACACACTTCCTGCTGCAGGTGCACATGGTGCTGCTTTAGTCCTGAGGAGAACCACTAGCATGCCATGAAGTGTGAAGTGGTGCTGCCCCCCGGCAGCCTGTCCAGTACCTGCAGCCCACAGTCTGTGCCAGCTAGACCAACGGTGGGTCCTGTGATTTCTATTTCTTGGGGAATTTGGCCAAGCAGTGACCTTTTCAGTGGTTCCCATTAGATCTCCCAACTGTTTTCAATTCATCTGAATTATTTTGGCTGAAATAAATTATGAAATGTCCAAAGGAGGTTTGCTCCAGCATTCATATTTATTAGATTTTAAGATTTAATGACTGTATGGACCTAAAACAAATCCTTGATTTCTTTTCTTTTTTTTTAAATGCAGCCAAGTGGAGCATTTTGATTTTGACTATTTAAATATTAACTCGGTGGTCATAACCCACTTTTGGCTCCTGTAAAAGGTGTGGCTTTTTGAAAATGCATGCTGTCGATGATGGGATAACAAAAAGACACACGTTTCAATAATTTAAAAAATTCATTCTGATCTGTTAGAAAAGGCATGTCAGTGTCGCTGGGACCTTTCCATGGACCATTTTGGAGAGGGAATTGGTCTTAACAGACACATGTGTACAGCCACTCCCCCCTTTTGGCTGATTTTCTAACTTTAGCGGTAGAAGTTAGTTTTATTTTTAAATAAATACTTCATTGCCTCAGCGAGATGTGAATAATGGTATTCTTTGCAAAGGAATTCTGAAAAAGACTAACATCCTCTTGAGCTGTGACGCTTGGCCTGCCTGGCCTGCCTTGCCTCCCAGGAACGGTCCCTAGTAGCAGCTTGGTGTGGACGTAGGTGGAAAGCATGTGCTCGATTGTTTCTTGTGCTGTACCCTCCCCTCTCCAGTGTGCCTTTGTCACTCAACTGTGTGTTTTTGCGACTATCTTTATTGTGACCTCAGAGATGCAACATTTCTTTTAACCTCTGTGGACAGCATTTGGGGTTGACCTATCCGAGTCATTCTCAGATTCCAATCTTTCACAGTTTTTCGTTATGCAGCAGTGCTGAACTACGTGTCCTTGTGAATATACCTGTAAATATATCTGCAGGTGTTCCTCTATAATGGAGAGTGGAAAGTGCCCTTTAGTGTATATGTGAAGGGCGGAGGTGCCTGATTAAAACTGTCCAGGATCGTGTAAAACATGATAGGTGCAGACTGAAACCATTTCTCTTCACTGCACCTATTTTGCAGAGAGCACAGTCAAGTTCAGTAAACTCTAACTAGAGTGAAGCGTTGCTTATTCCAATGAGCTAAGAATGTCTGATTAGGTGACAATCTGAATTTAAAGATGTAGTACAAAATTTTGAATACAGTGGTATACACTAATGTGACTTGATGTACATCATTTTATTGAACCAATGAAAGCACCTGAGGATTGTGTGTGAACAGAGACACACATCAAAATTTTCGTCCTTATTGATAGATGAAGTCGTTCTCCTCCCATCTTTTCTGTATTTTAATGTGCCTAGCAGAGACTGCTTTCCCCGCCACAGCCAGGTGACACATCTGCTTGACTTCCCAATTCCATGAATTAGCCAAGGAGAGAGAAGGGCTCAACACTGAGGGAGATGCTCCATGGCAAGTAGGAGGTTCAGAAACATTTTCTTTTATTTAATTGCCTCACAGTCTGGTGAGGTGAGCCCTGTTGTCTTTATTTCAGCAGTGGGCGTTGTAGCACAGAGGGTGCCAAAGGAACCTGCTGAGAGTGCCCGAGTTGGCCTGACCTGAAAGAACCACTCTCTTTCTACTGCCTCCTGATTTCCTTAAATGTAGTTCTGACACCTCTTGTGCGCAGAGCCCTCAGGAAGACTTCTTGGGACTGCAGATGATTTCTGGGGTCCCTGGGGATGTGGCCTAAGGTTCTGAATCTTTAACAACCCTCCTTGTGTTGCTTTATGCACTTGGAAGCCTAACAGCCACTGTGCCTGATTGTGGTGACCTCATTTTTTTGGTGATGTGCTGACTCTTAGGCCAAGTGATTCTTGTCATGCCTCACTTGGAGTGGTCACATTAACAGTGCCCCTGTGAGTGGCTTCTGCCATCCTTGCCCACTTCTCTCACCTCCTATTACTTGCGCTGGATTTGGCAGGCCTCGCTGTTTGACAAGTCATTTCCAACAGACTTGAAATAATCATGCTATGTGGGAATCCCTTTTGAAAGCAGGTTGAAATCTCCTGTGCAAAACCCTCAGTGGTGCTTTGTATGGGTGGAATCTACATGGAGCGTAGTAACTGCTGCTCCAACAGAATCATCAAGACGGGTGGCAGCTTGCACAAGCGATGACTTTCACAATACCAATATGTGTTTTATTTTCCTTTTTTATGTTGCCCTTCTCCATTCTCCCTTGATGACAGACCCCCCATAATCTGCCCCAAATTGCTACTGACTTTTCCAGAAGTAAGCCTCTCCCACTGAGGACAAGCGTTTGGATTCAACTCTCCCCCATGTCTGTCTCTTTCTCCTTTATTATTTTTTTTCTCACCCCTCTTAAATTTTCCCTTGTACTCCATAATGACATGGTTTGTTTCCCCTGAAGGATCTAGTCCTGGCTTCAGTACTTTGCAACCAGCTGAATAGAAGGTTGGGGGCATGATTGACAGGCACCAGGACATGTGCTGCTAAGCGGGCTTCGGTTCCTATTTTATCCTGTGCTGGAAAGAGCATTGTCTTGGTTTTGGTGTTGAGCTCATCCAAATAGAGAAGGCATTTCCTCTCCTGAAAGGCAGAGGCAAAAAAGGAAAGAAAAGACAAAAAAGGAAAAAAAAAAAACAAATTTAATTTTAACCATGTACTCTTTTGAAACTAAATATATACCCTTTCCTCCTTCCTGATTGGTCCACTTCATTTGACAAGTGGATCCTGTGGAAAGGAAATATCCCGGACTTAATTGTAAGTTAAGTCTCTCTTAATCCAGAAGAGCATTTGAGATTCTGTCCAAGTGTTCAATTTCCCAGGCCGCTGAGGTCTGTGAATTTTCTTTCCCCAGCCTCCAGGCTGCTGCAGTACAAGTCAGCATAGCTAATGCAGATAGATCTGCCTCTCTCGCTCTCCTCCTCCCTCTGCTTTGATTCGATATGAACAGCCTGGTAACTCCGATGCTGGGGAGAAATCTGACATAACTCTGCAGATGGCTAGGTGGCCATGAAACACCTGGGGATGGTTCTTTAAGGAAAAGGTACCATTGCTATGCTAATGATTTCTTTTTCCCCTCTTTCCCTGTTGCCTTCCCCCCCCCCCCCCAGGGTTGCCAGTTCCCAAGAAGAGCCCAAAGTCGGTAAGGACTTGTCAGTTACTTGATGTTTGTTTGGAGGTGGGGGGTGTGGAGGCTGGTGGTGGGAGGGTATGCGGTCCAGCTTCACTACACATAATAGGTATTAGAGTGGTCTGGGGAGGGGAAACAAGAAATGGCTCTCTTTTTATTAAGTTCTGAGGTTCTGCTTTGTATGGAAGGTATCTGGGTTTGTCTTTAACTGTGTGATGATTTGTGGGCAGGCTGCCGGAGCCAGGATAAAGAATGCATGTTTGGAATCATCTCTGTACTAATGTATCTCGACTCTCCTTCAAAGGATGAGTTTCTTAGCTGTTTTTAACTTGATGCAAATGCTATTGTCTGCTCTGGAGGGATGGGAAGCTGCACCTGTTTGGAGTAGCATTGCTCTCAACTAGTGTTCCAGCGATCCGCATGGCTCCCGAGTCTCTCTGAGCTGCCTTGTGCCCTGGGTGGCGAATTCTTTTCAAAATACAAAGCCGATTGGTTTAAGGATGAAATGCTTTGCCCTGCATATGTGTCCATGCTCACACGCAACCACATTGCCTGCCCCAGCACTGAGAGTAAGACATTTCCTTGCTGTGCAAATGTCCTTTGTTGTTTTGCCAGGTTTAGCAACATTATGCTGCAGGTATAGGATTCATTTAAAAAAAGAAAGAAATCAATGTTTTGCTGTCCTTTTTAATCTGGTTTCCCTCAAGATGCATTACCTAGTTGACATGTTGGCTAATAGCTTAGAGGTGATAGTGCTTTGGCTTGCTGGTGTGGGCTTTTTGCTCTTGGGCACTAAGAACAAATTAAAATGCTGTTGAAAAACTCAAAATCTGGAACTCTGATGCCTGTGAAATTGAGCTGGGTGGAAGGGTTTTCCTAATTCATTAAATTAACAGGGGCGGGGTGTTTCCATATGGCTTAGAAGATTGGAGGGAGGGGAAATTTACGGCTTTCTAGCATCCAGGAAAGGGGAAGCTTTAAAACTTTGTGGCTTACGGTCCTGCAGCTGAATTTCCTTTCCACCTGTCTCCAAGCCTGGCGGCGCGAGGCTGAAGTTTATTAAGGAGATGAGAGAGGGAGCTTCCTACATTCTGAAGCCCCACGCCTGAGTTCTCCAAAGAGAAAAACCTGCAGTAATTGATGTGATTCTGATAGCATAGCGTCATGCTGATTGGAAACATAGATTTCAGAGCAGCACCCCTTGTCGGTTTGTGTTAACGTCCGGGCAGAAAAGTGTTGGTTGGCGCCTGTTGTTGGAGCCACAGAGATGCCAGAGTGATTGCCTGGGCTCGTGTGCATTTCTGCCTGGCCCTGGGTCATAATCAGAAACCCATTCAGCCTTTAGACAAATAGAAGCAGATGTGCCAGATGTGGCACATGAGCTTCAGTTAGCACGAGCCACCCTTTATTCCTTCTCCACCCCCAGCGCTACTGGTTGATGAATGGAGCCTTGACAAGGAGCCTGAGGTGGGGCATAGCAGTTTCGTACTAGGTAGGATGACATCAGGTAGCCAGGTGTTCTTTCCTGTTTCGCATCCCATTTTGCACTTGCTGTGCAAAAAGGATGTTTGTAATCCATTTGCATCTTTTTTTTTTACCTGAAGGGATTTGGAAATTACCTGATGAATTCAAAAGGTGTACCAAACAGATAGACATTCTGCTTTCACCAAGTCGGTGAAGAGAATTCCCGGTGACAATTTATTTTTTGTAGAAACCTTACCATTAGCAAGCAGAAAGGCAATTACTTGGGCTGCATTCCTAGAGGGGGAAAAAAAACCTCTCTTAACTGCTTTGCCCACAGTCTGCTAGCTCTTAATTACCACAAGCTAAGAGAGAGTGGTGTATTGCTGGGTTAGCATCGAACAAGCCCCCAGCTTGAGACTCGTTCTTCCCTGAATCCTGTGCCAGGACAGGGAAGATGGTGCTCACGCCATTGCTGGCAAGCTCTGGCAGCGACTATGCAAAACATTGGGGGCATCCACCAAGATCTGCGGTTGGCAGTGGTGCGTTGCTAACATCTGTGACCAGTGGGGGCTCTATACAGATGGAAGGAAAGCTTTCTCAGTTTGCAGTGTGATTGGGTCTTGTCCGAGACCCAGACGATGATATTTTCTGGTTTGGACTGAGGTGGGGGTTTGGGAGTGTCGGTAAAGGGCTGGTTGGGAATCCATGAGGAAGCTACATATCCTGGAACCGGAAAGCCATTCAATTGACCACAAACAGGACCAGTCATAATGACAAGTCCACAGATCGTACCTGGGTTAGTTCTAATAGCCCTGAGTATGTAGTGTCTAAACCCAGGGTCATACTGTTTTCTTCTTACAAACTTCGGAGATGGTTACCTTGGTCCTATGACTGTCAGCTTCCTTTCACACTTACTCCTTTCTTGGTTTGTGTTTTAAGTGTTTGCACTGATTCAGTAGTTGGATTTTTATTGGAAGAGAAGGACTTACCTTTCTGATCTTGTTTCCCCTCCAGGGTAATCCCAAAAGTTTACTCTTAATAAGCAATTGTGCCTACTAGATTGAGTTTAAATGTTGAATTTGTGGTTTATATACACATTGGGGATCATGGCAGTGTTTTGATGAAATTTTATTAATTTGATACCCCGCCTTCCAAGCCACTGGGGCTTTTCCTGCCAAATGGCAGAGACAAAAATGAGGCCTATTTGATGTCATCTTTTAGACCTCTCTGGAAACTTGATTCTGTGGTCAAATTTAATTAGCCAGACTGAAAACTTATTTAACTAAGGCTTTCAATTTAAGTTACCCCAAGGATCTAATGAGTGAGGATTTAAAACTCAGAACCTCACACCAAACCCTAGATTTAAGCATCAGTATCCCTTAGTGCATCTATTCATTATGAAAACACTTGTTTCTTTGAAATGCGAAATGATGGTAGATTGGATAGGGGAAAGTTTTAGGAAGGAAGTTCATCTGCATGCTGGTTCACTCCCCAAGTGACCTCAATGGCCAGGCCTGGAGCAGGACAAAGCCAGGTACCAAAAACTCCATCCAGGTGTCCCACATGGGTGGCAGGGGCTCATATAAATGAGCCCTTATTGTCTTCTTTCCCAGGCACATTAGCAGGGGGCTGGATTAGAAGTGGAGCAGCCAGAATTCAAACCAGCGCTCTGATATAAGATGCCACTATGTAATTGGTTAACCCACTGTGTCACAGTGCCAATCATTTTCTGACTCTTCCTCTGTCCACCCTCTTGCCTTTCATCAGTCTGTCTGTCTGGTCAGTCATTGGTCCACTCATTTGTCCATTTGTCCATTCTTGGGTTCTTCTATCATTCACTTAGCCACCCATCTATTTGTTTAAGAAACTAGTGTTGAGAACCTTTAAGTATGACAATGAAGTACGGCATTATAAGAAGGTTATAAGTAAGAAGGTCATGTTATAGTCCCTTTTTAAAAAAAAGTCTATTTGAAAGTCAGAGATAAAGAGAAAGAGGGAGAAACAGAAGGAGAGATCTTCCATCTACTTGTCTACTCCCTAGTGGCCAGAATTGAGCCAGGCGGAAGCCAAGAGCCAGGGCCTTCATCCAGGTGTCCCACTAGAGTGACAGGAACCAAATCAGCTGTGCCATCTTCTGCTGAGTTTCTCATGCTGTTAGCAGGAAACTGGACCAGAAATGGAGCAGTCTGGAAGTGGACCTGCACTCCTATGGAACAATAGCTCCACAGGTGGAGGTTTTTACTCACTACATCACAACACCAAGCCCAATGCCTCTCTCCTTTTGAACCACTGGTTTATTGATGACTCCTTTTAGAAATGGAATTCAAATTACCAAAACTCTTTATGCATTCTTTTTATCAACAAGTATTTATGGAGTGTCTTCTGTGTCAGACAAGTTTCAGCATTCAGCAAGTGTTAAAGCAGAAAACATTCCTGTCTTGGAATGAGAAGGGAGAAACAATAACCTGATAGATCCATAAAGACTCTCACCTTGTGGAAATGCAAGTGTGATGAGAGTGAAGTTTCCAGAGTTAATAGAGCAGAAATATGAAATAGAATCAAGTACACAGCAAATGAAAATCATCCAACCCTTAATTAAATCATCTCACTTAAGGCAACCTGCAGAGGCAAGACCCAGGATTGAGTTCAGTGCTGTGATGGAACATACTGCCCTGAGATTCTTTGGAGTTCCCCAGCTGCCCAGGCAATAGGGGAAAGCTCATTATTTAGTTGCAATCACTATGTGGTAAAAGGTGTACCATGTTCACTAAGGAGATAAAATGACCCCATTGACTGAAAATCCTCTCGCTCAAATTTATCAGATCAGGAGCAATGGATGTAAAGAAGTCTCTTCAGGACCCTCTTTGCAGCGAACTGTAGTCATAGTGATAGGTCCCTGTAGCACTGTTCTCTGTCCTTTTAGCCTGCCGGGAGTGCTGAAGGGGAATGTTGAAGTCCAGTCAGTAAATGTGAGGGGGAGACACAAAGGCCTCTTAGAAACTGTGCACATGGCGTAACCCTGGCTGACTCATCCAGTTTTATGAACCCTAGCCAGTTCTCTGACTCGCACAGTGATCTCGGAGTCTGTCCTCCTTTTGATCGGCGCCATGCAGCTGACAGCCAGCACAGTAATGGGTCCTGTCAGAGTTTCTCCAGGCTCCAAGGAGAAACAGGGAGAGGAGTGCTTGAGAAAGGCTTAGTGTTACTTAAGTGAATCCCTTGGCTCCTGCCTCCCCACAGCAACTCATGTTCCCAATCTTTTGGAACTCTCTGGGAGACAGACTTGGCCATTGTGTTAGATTACTTTAAAACATTCAGCATGAACCAGGATTATTTTCATATCCAATCGATGCATTTCTGGTCTTTTTCATTAACTCTTTTTGCCTGGGGAAGAAATCATTTGCCCCATAATTGATAAAAGAAATAGACACACAGGAAGACCTTCCTGTGCTTTGGCTCGGATTTGGGTGTATGATTTTCACACAACCTTTAATGACATTGGGCTCACACCTCGCTCGCACTTGGAGGTTTTCCTGTTGTCCATATAAATTGCTGCAGTGGCCTTCAGTCTTGGCAGAGAAGCGAACTGTAAATAATTTTGCTTTAAAATGGATCAATTCGTCATTTTTGAGCCACATGAATTCTTTTCATCATTTAGGTTCCTAAGTGCTGTCTGTATTCATTTGCTCTTCGGAGCAAATATTTTCAGTTCACTGTATAAGTAACTCCATTTCTAAATCATTCTGTGAAATACAGATGAGTTGATTTTTTCCCCTATTTCCATGCATCTTTTCAGTTTCCCTGGCTTGACAGTAAATAGTAAGGAAACTGTTCATTTCAGAGAGAAGAGTACAGTGTGTGTGTGTGTGTGTGTGTGTGTGTGTGTGTGTGTGCGTGTGTCCTTAGAAAAAAGGTCTTGCAGTGCAAGTTTGGGGTTAGTGTGTGACCAAGGACCTTTGTGGGGTTTTGTTGTGTTTCAAATGGAGCCCTCTACCTTTTTCTTAGTCAGTTGTGATTTGGGATTCCAAAATAAAGTTCATGCTCCAAAGAGACCAGCATAGTGGGGCATAATGTTAACCCCATCCACTTCATTACTGAAACTAGGGAATCAAGGAGTGGATACTCTAGTTTCTAGGTTACACTCTCCTCCTGCTCCTCCTCCCTGCCATTCATGCAGTCAGCAGTACCTATCAAATCAGGCACCTGCATGTCCTTTGATCTCATTCATTCCGCTCCATCACTACTGCTTCCCCAATTTCAGTAACCCCAAGTCAGCCTTTTCACTCGTCTCTCCACTTTCATACTTTTCTTCCCACCTGATCCATTCCCTATCACTAATTCCACTTGACTTTCTGGAAATATGCTGGTTCCAACATCCCTACTTTGAAAGGCTGAATGAACTCCCCTTCTTGGACGGAGAGTGACAAAGAGATGCTTTACAGTAGCCCGCAAGGCTGTTTGCATTATTTTACCTCCCAAGTTCATCTCAGGCTGCTACACCAATTATTGTGCCACAGTAACCTTTCTGTTCCTCAGACAGTCCAGGCTCATCATATTTGTCCTGGGAATTTAGCTGTGGCTGTTAATGGAATGTTCTTCCTGAAGTTTTTATGTAGGTATGTATTTTTCTCTGATTGATAGGTAGAAGAAAAAGGACAGAAACAGAGGGGAAGTTCTTCCATCTGCTGGCTCACTCCCCAAATCCCTGCAACAGATAGAACTGAGTCAAGCCAAAGCTAAGAGCCCAGAACTCCATTTGGGTGCCCCACATCAAATGAACTGTCACCTTCTGCCTCCTGGGGTGTGCATTAACGGGAGGCTGGAGCGGGAGCAGACAGTCTGCAGGATGGGACATAATTTCCCAAGTGGCAGTTTAGCTACTGTACCAAATGTGTGTACCCAAAGTCCTCTCTTTACCACCTGTATAAAGGAAATTGCAATGTATTATCAAAATATCAGGAATACTTCTATATATATATATATACATGCGTACACAAATTTTAACCTTTAAGTGTGACTTCCAAAAACTCAGGCTCTCTCTCATTCTTCTTTGCACATTGTATCTCTCAGTTGCTGGCACCCAGATGAGGAGTATGGATTAAATGAGTGAACACATGTGTTACAGGAGAAGCTAATTCTGACTTTGTTGATGCAGGTGCCTCTATACTTGCATGTCCTAGTATGCATGGGTTACATCAATGGAATTGACATTGTATCTTCTACTATGGTTCCTTGTCTTGCAGCTAGTGTTTTACTTAGGAAAATGAGGTGGAAAGAATTGTATAAGATGCACATATGGACCTGTGCTAGAACTGTGAATTTATTCTCATGCCTCAAGTCTTTGTAGGAGGTCATCCAGGCAGCTAAAATGACACACAACTTGACTTCAGTTTCAGAGACTGAGAAACATGATTTTTTTTCCCTCAAGGATTATTAGCTCTGATCAGATAAAGGACAGCATCGTGACTAATTAGCATGCTCAAAGAAAATCGAAAGGTGTATTTTAAACTTGTATGCACCCACATACAGCATAGCTTCAGAGAAACCCAGCGTGCCTATAAGATGTTTAATGCAGAATGCGTCTTCAAATTAAGGACTTTTCATAATTGAATTTGAGAAGGAATGTAGAATGAGGCTTAGTTTTATCTGGCGGGAGAGCCAGAGTGCTTCCGGATTGCTGTGTATTTAGTGTGCCGTTTGTATAATGCCAGTAAGTGATAGTTTAGCCGTGACTCAGTTTTTGGAGCAGATTCTGGGGATGCCCCTTTAGATGGCATTTAAAGGAGTCAGAGGTGCAGTGTGACTGAGAGGCAGTTGAAGAGTTTGATTCCAGATTGTATCTGTCATTTTGTGTTAAATTAGACCTCAGTGAGTCATTGACTGCGGAGGTGAGGAAGGGTGTTATAATTGGGAAAATGGCTCAAACATATGCAGAAGAATTCATGTGCACACACAGTTTCTGGCAAAGCCATCTCTCCAGTTAAACTTTGGAGATCTAGAATCTCCATGTCAGAGAGTTGTCCTACCAGGATAGACATCAAAGAAGTTTTGGAAACCCCTGATGCGACTTGCTAAATCTGTGTGCCTGCAGGTGGGTATAAACGTAGCACACAGACATGTTCATAAGAGAGAGATCTGGAAGTTTCATTATACTCTCTAAGTAGAATAGGGCTGACAAATAGTTTTCTCCAGTATTGGAAGAGAAATGCAATTTAGGAACTTCAAGTAAGATTTCAAGGGCAGTGGTTCTAGAATACATTAGAACAGGGACTGCCAAATAACCCCACCAAAGAAGCACCCTGTGAACATTGCTGTTGGGTGGCCTTGCTTTTGTAAAGAAGGGGACTACAGTTTTCAGGGATAGGGACTAACTTTTAACTCTGGAATAGCTAGACCCACCCTACAATCCAGGAACTCATTTGAGGAACCAAGAGTGGGTGGGCACTGGAAGAGAGGGCTACAACTTTTAATTTAAAGTATCCACCTTTCCTAAACAGAGAAGGAGAGAGAGAGAGAGAGAGAGGTAGAAAACCCCACCAAGCACCATCTCATTCTATCTACTAACATTCATTAAAAATGAAAATAACTCTAATTTGTGTCTTGATTATAAGGTACTCTGTGCTTATTATTTTTAAAAAAGATAATACAGGAAACTTAAGATCTAAGGAAAAAAGTCCATTCATAATCCTACGTATGTGTATTGTAGCATGGGTTCATGTCAGAACAGGCAGGGGCCTCTGTAATGACCCCATTGAAGAGAAAGATAGATTCTGACACACATGCAAAAGCGGATGGGCATGATCTCCATTCTGAATATTTTCTGTTGCTGAAAATCCCAAGGCAGCTGGAAGGTAGGTGGTGGTGCCCTTCTGGGGTGGGAATCAGCTCCCTGACCCTGAGAGCTGAATGCACCATTGCAGAGGACACTGTTGAGAGTTGGCAAAGCCAGATTCTATTTCAGGAGGCTGGAATACTAATCCGTCTGGGACTGAGCTGGGCATTCAGCCTCCAAAGACAGCAGTGATGATGGCTTCTGATGATGCCCTTCCCCTGCCCAATGTCAATGGGCTTTCCTGACATCTTCACTGAAGTATGTTGTCCATTGAGTTAGAATGGATGAAATCTCTCATAGGGCTTTCCCAACATTTGCACGCCCCCTCACAGTACTGGTCCACAAGTTTCTCCAGTAGGCAAACTATGTGTATGCTTTTAAATGATCTGTCTTAGTTTTGTTTAAATAGATGCCCAGTTTTTCCTGTCAAAACTTGTATTCAGATCTGTAATATTTGAGCACAAATGGGGTCTTTGTCCTCCATTAGTGTTGTTCAGACAACTGTTTCTGTGAAAGTTCTAGAAGGAACTGAAAATTTATTGGCTCTTAGAAATTTCCAGAATAATTCCAGAAAGTAGTGTAAAAGTCATTTAAAGGCCTGGCACAATGGCTAAATGGCTAAATCCTCACCTTGCAAGTGCCAGGATCCAAAAAGGGGTCTGATTCATGTCCTGGCTGTTCCACTTCCCATCCAGCTTATGGCCTGGGAAAGCAGTAGAAGAATCCCGTGCACCCATGTGGGAGACCTGAAAGAAGTTCCTGGCTCCTGGCTTCAGATCAGCTCAGCACTGGCTATTGTGGCATTTGGGGAGTAAACAACAAATGGAAGATCTTTGTCTCTCCTTTTCTTAAATGAATAAATTAATAAAAAAGAGTCATTGTAATACCAGGTAAAAATTTTGGATACTGTAAAGAACTTGATGGAGATGGAATGCTTGTAGTCAAAGATCATCTAAGATACTTTAAAAATATTCAGGATCTGTAAGAAAGTGTGGAGATAAATACCTCTCCCATCTTCCCTCTGTTTCTATATTCCTAAACAGGTCATTGTTGGAGGGGGCAAGATTCCAGGATTTGTTTTTTGTTTGGGGAACTGACTGCCACCTAGTCTTTTATTGGAGAAAATAAGAATTAAAATTATTTTCTTTCCTACCCAGTATTTTTCCTTCCCATTAAGATGTTGCTGTCTCTTCAGCCACTCTTCAAAGGGCATTTCCCAAAATGGGAAGAGTCCTTTGATAAGCATGTTTTAAAGGAACAGAGACTTTCTGATTCTGTTGAAATTTAGATGGAATTCTTCCCTATGGAATGTACTTGGGCTTTGGAGAAGTTGCACAAGTAAGAAGACTGGACCTCCCCCAGAGGTCAACCCATATATAGTAAAGTTGGCTCTTGGTCTTGAACCACAGCTGCTGTCAGCAGTTCAAGAGTTGAAACATCATGCCTAAGAAAGTTATTTGTGGCATTGATACTTCTATACACATATACTTCAAGACATTTGTGGGAAAATGGGATTAAAAGGTAATTACTTTGAAGTAATGAAAACAATGCGTAGGAGTTTTTTTTTTTTTTTTTGTCTCATGTATTTCCTGAGAACTTTTTTGAAGACTTCCAATATCGTAAGTATTAGGGCACACTCAGTGCCAAGCATAATTTTTCTGAAGTTCTATCTCTGTTTTGTATACTCTAGAAAGGCTAGTGACAAATACATAGAAAGGAGTTGAATGTTTTATTATTAAGGGATGCAACATCTACAGTCCCAAGGAGACTCTTCAGACATGATTGTGTTTTTCTGGGTATTATAGTCTTCGAGTTAAAGCACTCATGGTATTTTGTGTCACATATTTTTGTCCCAAAATGAGGATGTTATAAACTAATAAATCTTGCAAGAAATGAGCCCAGCATCTGAGCCGAGAATCTGTGATGAAAATTGGATTTGTTTTCCGCTACAACCCAGAGAGCAGTATGGTTTGTGATTATGTCTTTCTCACTGGCCCGCCCCTCTATCTGTCTGCCAATCACTCGGGGATTTATCTGCATTCAACATTAGCTGGAGAAAGGTGAAAGCCAAAATGTTGTTGATGTATTGATGTCTGTGTATGTAGAAGTGCTGAACAAAGACAAGCTGGTAGAAAACACCCACTCATGGAATCCAGTAATAATCTCTCATCCCCTCTCGCTTTGCTTTCAGCAACCACTGGAAAGGAAAGACAGCCAGAGTAGCTCACAGCACAGTGTTGCCAGCCACCGAAGCTTACACACAGCATCCCCAAGCCACAGCACTCAGGTGCTCGCCGAGTACCCACCTGCGGAAGCCTCAGCTCCAGACCAAACCGACAGTTCTGCGCAGAAAAAACCAGATCCTTTTAAAATCTGGGCCCAGTCCAGGAGCATGTATGAAAACCGACGTGAGTAATGCCCTGACACCTGTCTTTGCCCAGGCCCCTCCCCAGGGCTGTGGCTGTCTCTTGAAACTTAAGAGAAGATGGAAGAGTTTCTGGATGTGCCTTGGATGTAGGGATCAGTTGGGATGAGAGGGCTAAAGCTTCCCAGAGCCAGCAGAATATACTGGAAATTTTTGGAGGCTCCATTCCATCTTCAGTGTTCAGTTTTGGTAATGGTAGGTGGGGCAGGGAATAATTGATGATCAACACATAAACTTCCTGTATAAAAATGAATATGTTTTTCCCCCTGCAGTTGCACGTAGGGACAGATAAGAGCTGCGGTGTCACTAAGTCTTCGCTGAGTGGAGAGTGGGCATACACCGAGCTCATGTCTTGAGAAGTGGCCCTGAAACATGACAGAATCTAAACATGATGGCTTCACATGCCAGGGATAATGAGAAGAAATTAAATACTTTCTTAGCAGTATCTTGGTTTTTCAAAAATAGTTGCGATTTTCTTAGTAACCATTATCAGTCTTCTTCAACATTCCCCTCCAGAAAAAAAAAAAGAGAAAGAATTAGCAGTGAGTGGCTGGAGCTTGAATTATTTATGCAGCAGTTAAATCTGTTCCTTTGGTTTACCTTTCTATAAATATGAGCTAGTGGGGGTGTACCTCGTAACTTCTTGGCTCTTAGAAACCTAATGTCCCTTTTGTGTTTAGTGGCTTACTGTTTATTGTGAAGTGATTTCTAAAGATTCCTCATCATAAACCATGTCATTTGGTTGGTGGGGGTGAAGCATCTGAAGTGTATGCACCTTGTTTCCTGGGTTTGTCACAGGATGGGAGAGAATGAGTGAGTCAAGAGGGGGGACTCAGGGTATGTGAAAATACCAGAGGAAAAAAAGAAAGAGAGAGAGAGAAAAGAAAGAGAGAGAAAGAGAATCATGATGCCCACCCTTTCTACTCTGAGCTGCACCTGGGAATCACCGGTGAGCTGCAGCAGCTTCCTAGAGCCATGTACAGAGGTGTGGGAGGGTCTCCTCTCAGCCTTCGCTGGGCCGCATCTTATTGGCTGGCTGAATTCCGAAGTAGGGAGTGAGGCCAGCATCCCTGTGAGGGAAGGAAAGTTGGCCACGCCACATGGAACCGTGGTTCAGGACCTTGAGACGAGCCTGGGGTCTTGCTGGCAATCAGATGTTAGACATTCTTAGGCCCCACCCATCCTTTTCCCCTTGTGGGGAAAATGTCATATTGCCTTCTTACTATAACAGGATGTGTGTAGTAAAAGACATAGTTAGGACTAAGTTGGTTTTGTCAAAAGCCAGTGAATGTTTTTTAAAGATTTTTAAAAATTTATTTGAAAGAGGAAGAGAACTTCCATCTAGTTATTCATTCCCCAGATGGCCACAACAGCCAGGGTTGGGCCAAATGGAAACCATTGGTCTCCTATGTGGACGGCAGGGTCCCAAGTACTTAAGCCATCTTCTACTGTTTTTCACAGGCCATTAGCAGGATGCTGGTTCAGAAGTGGTACAGCTAGGGCATAAGCCTGCATCTCTGTGGAATGCTGGTACTACAGGCATCATCCTTACATGCTATAACACAACACTGGCCCTCAGAGCCAGCTAATTTGAACTGGGATTTTTTGCAGTCCTTGGACTAGGAACATACCCCTCAAATACCCTGGAGGCTAGGCCAAAGGTAATGAAGTTATATTTGAAATATCTTTCCTATGTAATAGAAGCTAAGTTAAGAACGTGAAATCTACCCTCACTGTCTCCTCATGCATTGTACCAGTTTCACTGAAGAAATGTTTTCCAAAGGGGAATGTTTTTACTTTCCCTTCTCTTACAGTTCCTCCAATCAATGGTCCAACTTCAGTGGGTATTGAGCTATTGCTTTATTGACCTGCCTCCTGCTTTTCTAAATACGGCTCACATTTATGATCGAGTTTTCTATGTATGAAATCACTTTTTAATAAAATAAATCATATTCCCATGTGTGGGTACCAACATCATGCATTGACGGGACAGTACTATCAACTCTGCCAGAGGTAGCTCTGGCTTAAAAGCTATTGTCACCATGGTGAAAGCAAAATTTTCTCCAAATTGGGTATTTAATCCAAAGAATAATAATAGTAGTAGTAGTAGTAGTAGTAATAGTAATAATAATAGTAATAATAATCCCAGCACAATGGTTCAGTGGCTGAATCGTCACCTTTTACATACTGGGATCTCATATAGGTGCTGGTTCCTGTCCTGGCTGCTCCACTTCCCATACAGCTCCCTGCTTGTGGCCTGGGAAAGCAGTAGCAGATAGCCTAAACCCTTGGGGCACTGCACCTACATGGGAGACCAGGAAGAAGTTCCTGGCTCTGGATTGGCTCCTGGCTTCAGATCAGCTCTGGCCATTGCAGCCAGTTGGGAAATGAACTAATAGACAGATCTTTCTCTGTTTTTCCTTTTCTCTGTAAATCTGGCCTGTCTTTCTGATAAAAAAAATAAAATAAATCCTTAAAAATTTTCTACTTAAATAGTGATTTTGGCTGTAAGCATTGAAGTAACATAAATGATAGCCAGACCAAAGTATTTGGAATGGTATCAGTTGTGTTCCTTCACTTTCTTTAGCAATTAAGAAACAAGGTGTAGCAGGAGAAATGAGTCAGCGCCTGTGTGATTGGAAGCTCTGTAACTGAGTGACGGCAGCAGCCCAAGTGATGTTAAATTTACAGAATTTCTTCCTCACTGCAAAAGCAGAATCATATTGGGAAGATTCTTCCCCCAGCAGTGATGACTCAATATCTGTCACAGATTTTCTGCTTTTCACAGCAACCACGAAAGAACTTGGACCCATCTCATCTTTGAGTCAGGGTATTGCTTTATCACACATCAGTGTCTGCCATTTGTCTGTATCTTGTCTTTTGACAGAAAAAAAAATGCATAACACTGATGGATGTCACCCTGGGTTCCCTCCCTTTCAAGTGAGTTGGGCAAAATAGAAGCAGGAATATTGAAGTCAACAACAGCATCTTAGCCCTTTCTGTTCCTTTTTTTGTTGTGAATAGTATGTTCTTGCACTTCATTTCAGTGTAAAGGGCAGAGTGGAGACTAATAAATCTCTGACCACATTTCTTCCCGTGGTCTAAATATTTTTGCAAAATACCAGAATCTCAATACGATCATCTACAACAAAACAGGGTCAGAGGGAATCATTCTAAGGTGCAGATGTATCCATGAATCCCTATGAAGGATTTCACAGTTTCATGAAAAACAAAGACATGCATTGAAGACCTTTAAAACCTGTGTTGTCTTTATCTTTGCGCTGACTCATACACCAATTATGTCCATATTTTAAAAAGGACATCGGTGTAATCTTTTTAGTCAGTGCTTGGGAAAATCAACTTGTATCCAAAAGTGTTGATGACAAAAGAAATTGCCAAGCTCTTAGTTGAAGTTTTAACTGTTGACAGCATAGCTTAGATAGAGAAAAAAAATGAGCATAACTGGCATATTCACCACCATCTTCAGCCTGCCTACTTTGGGGAGCCCAGCTTCCAAGTTTAGAGTTGATGAGTGTGCTCATTTATCACAGAGAGTGTTAAAAGCCTGTGTGCACTTTTCCTGTTTACAGCCATTTTGTAGCAGCTTATTTTTCTGTGTTTGTTCAAACCTTGGGTACACTCAATGAAATGCATCTCTACATATAAGACTGTCCTGGTTGGAACTGCCTGAAATTGACCCAACACTTATTAGCACAAGAATAAATATGACTGGGAACTTGATAATCTTTTAAATAAATGCCATAGTATAGCAGTGGCACAAGCATACTAAGATTTTTTTTTTTTTCAAACCTTGTGTGATTCATGACATGACCAAGAAAAGGTCATTTCAGAATGTGTATTTTCAGGCATAATTAAATGTGAAGCATCTAAGATGGTAATAGGAGTTGGAGGAAGCTCTTGGTAATACTGTTATAAATACTAGCTTTCTGACAAGTAGAGCGCCACGGAAAAAAGGGGAAAAAAAGCAGAGTTAAACCATTATTGTTTATACTGCATAACAGCCAGGACTTCTACTGTGAACGTTGAACTGCATAGTCCTTATTAATCAAAACTGAATTAAAATAAACTAAGAGAATAACATACATTAAGCTTTGCAAAATTGTGAAATTAATATTCCAGCTATGTCACCTTCGCCTGCATCGGGATTGAGCAAAGGTGAAAGAGAGAGAGAAATCAATTCCACGAGTTTTGGAGAATGTCAGAGTAAGGATCTGCTGAAAATTTTAATTTCTCCATCACCATTCATCCAGTTCAGTGTGTCCATTGTTTTCTTGTTTTTTTGTTTTTGAGGGGGGAGGGGGGTGTTGGGAAGGACCAGAAACTGACAAAAGGAGGAGTGAAAAACAAAACACTGTACAAGAAAGCAGTCTGATGGACACGCTTGTTAAGCCAGTGTAAGCCAATGACCAGATGAAGAGTTTTGCATGCTTTTGCTGAGTCTCAGATGTGTTATGTGTTTGTGTTAATGGAGACACCAGGAGATTTCTCTGAAAACTCGGTGATTCCATTTGTTTCTAGTTATCAAAGGAAGTCTTTTAACTGCTTGTGTTGAGTTATTACCCAAACACTAACCAATGAAATGATGTCCTGTACAAGGACTTAGCAATGAAGAAAAATATAGGAGATTTTTTTTTGCTTGAATTAACCTCACTAGAAGAAAAGTATTGTTGTTATCAGAATAATCTTATTTTTGATAAGGTCTGCCTGAAGGGAAGAGGAGAGCAAATAATTTTAGTGATTTAGAAACATCAGTGCCTCCATGAAGATGTATCAGAAATTTTATAATCCCAAATATGTATGACTCCAGACTTATCACCAAAACGGTAGATTTGAGCAAATGGCATTTAGCAGGTGCCAGAGTAAAATCATCTCATCACTAAAGTTCTAAAAGACTTTCTTTGTGACATGTTTGTGTCCCCATGCTTGTGTTTCCTGACTCATGCTTGGTGTCTTGAATATGCATAGTGTCATGGGGTGTGGGCCCTTTCAATGGAAAACTCTTGGAATAAATTCTCCATTCCTCATTAATTCCCCAAAGGGAGTAAGTGCCTGCTTTCCTGTGGGCTCAACTCTGTTAAGCCTAGGTTTTGTGGCCACAACCTCTCATACTATGACAGCTTCTACCTAAATAAGCAACAGAAAGCAGAAACTTTGCTGCCTTTGGTGTCCTTGTGGAATAGGCAGATGTTCTTGCATTAAAGAACGCTGAGAAGGATGGGTCTGGTTGGAAGTCTTTGCAGAGGCTCTTTTGCTGCCCAAGCCAGGGCACTCACCTGCCCGGAACCCAGAGTGGGCTGGAAGGCACCACTGTGAATCTGGGTAATAATCCACCAGCTGAAGTGAACCAGGAATGGAGACACTTGGTTTAATTTATTCTTTCAATGAGGCAAATACTCTTTACTCAGAAAGAAAATATTGTTATCTAAGTGTGCTCAAGAAAATATTACTCTGACATTGTGGTTCTGGGAATCCTGTGAGGGCTCTGTGCTGCGTGTCCCATGGCCTTTTGCAGCTTAGCTTCAGCAATTACAGTTGGAAAAAAAAATGGTTCAAAAGCACCTGTTTAAAGCTGTGGCATTAAGATAGCTCAGGCAAAAATATTAAACTCCAACTCATCTCACTTGTATTTACCTGGGCATTTAGTTTCTTTTGGCGTCTTCATTCATGCTTCATTTTAAGCTGTGGGTGAGTCACTAAAAAGGGATGGCTCTCACAAAGCTGAAATCTGATCCGCTACCACCTTGTTCTATTGTTGCAAAAGTGGAGAAGGAAAGAAGTAAATGCTTAGGCCTACATAACCCAATATGCAATCAATGAAAGAAATAAAAAAGTAATCCAGATAATATTTGAAAATCTTCTTTAGGTTGCAACTCAATCTAATGTAACTGCAATGCATTTTTATCTGTTCTCTTTAAAGAAAAGTTTGGTCAGTTTATAGTTCATAAAACATCCTATGTATGCATTAAAATATTTAAAAGGGTTTAATCAGAAATAACCCTTTTATTAGCTTAGTAAAGGAACATTCTAGGATATACAACAATTTCTTATGCACTAAACATTTCCTTCTGGAAATTACCTCTGTTTTTAAGAGACAGAGATCTTCCATCTTCTGGTTCAGTCTGCAAATGGCCTGCATGGCAGGGCTAGACCAGGCTGAAGCCAGAAGCCTGGAACTCCATCTTGGTCTCCCCTGAGGATGGCCGGAACCCAAGCAGTTGGACCACCTGCTGCTGCTTTCCCAGTCACATTACCAGGATCCTAGATCAGGAGTGAAGCACCTGGGACTGTAGCTGGCATTCATGTGGAATGCTGGCATTACAAATAGCCTCCAAATCCACTGTGCCATGACACTGGCACCACTTATGTCTTTAAAAAGCAAGCTATGGTGCCCAGCACCATGGCTCAATTCTTGCACATGCCAAGATTCCATATGGGTACCAGTTCAAGTCCCAACTGCTCCACTTCCCATGCAGCTCCCTGCTCGTGGTCTGGGAAAGCAGTCTGGATGGCCCAAAGCCTTGGGACCCACCTGGGAGACTTAGAAGAAACTCCCAGCTTCTGGCTTCAGATTGACTCAGCTCTGGCCATTGCAGCCAGTTAGGGAGTGAATCAGCAGGTGGAAGATCTTTCTGTCTTTATCTCCTCTCTGTAGATCTGCCTTTCCAATAAAAATGAATTTTTTCTTAAAGCAAAATATATTAAGTCTCAAGTCCTGGACCGTTAGTGAGTGTGAAAAATAAAATAAAGTTACTGTATAATAAATCAGTACTTGCAGCTTCTAAATAACATAGAGTAAAAAAATGTCATTTGTCAGTGACTACTTTTTATTATCAGTATTGGCCATGGATGTGCATGTCTAGCTATTTTTTTTTTTACTAATCATATTGAATTCATTGTAAACTTGGTAGCTGAAATTTTTAGAGTATTTCAGAGGAAAATTTTTTTGGACAAACAGTTTAACAAATGGCTTTATTAGTATTGCTGGCCTTAATTATTTTAAGAAAATTCAATTTAACTCAAGCTGTTTGCTTCCATCCTCTGGTTGCTAAGACATCAGGTGACTTAGAGCCTGTTGATTCTTCAGAGGACCCCAACTCAGCGTGAGTTTTTATTTTTGGATGTGGACACCCACTTTGTGGTGCTGGACACATAATGATTCTAATTTACTTAATTCCCCTTCCGACAGTCCTGAGGAAGGTAGTTCCTGCTGACTTTTGGCTTAGTTCTGGATAATTGCATGAGCAGGATGAGGAATTGTCCAACAGGGCATCCAAACATTGAAGCATTCAGTGAGACTCCCTCCTGGTTTTATTTTACCTGTTGTCTTCCCACATTTCAACTGTCCAAGTTGTTTTACTTCTGTACCTGTGACAGGAAGCCTTCATCTGCCCGAGCCCCATCCATCTTGTTGTGTAATTGTGTCTGTGCTAGGGATGTGTTTCCTTCTATCTGTAGCATGATCTCTCTTCCCTCTCCCCACTCTACAGTTCCAGATTACCAGGAACAGGACATCTTCCTCTGGAGAAAAGAAACCGGATTTGGATTTCGGATTCTGGGTGGAAATGAACCCGGGGAACCTGTGAGTCTTTTGTCTGCTTCTCTGTCCCGGGCTGTTTTCTGAGACTTCACAGCCAACTGGCAGCAGTGACAGATGATGAAGACATGGCCCCAGCTAGATGCAACACTGAGTCTGTCTTTCATCTTGAGCGGTGTGGGTTTTTGCACTGACTTGTGTGGCATTCTTTCAGTCTTGAGGAGGAAATAAATCGATTCTTTTTTTTAACAGTGTGTATTAATATTTGTGAGAAGTGCAAAGACAGGGTTTGGAGACTGCCACTGAGGAGAAGGAAAACACAAAGGAAAATAGCAGCAGGTGCCACTCATAAAACAATGGCCTGATGCCTGTGGTCCATTCTGTTCCATCTACCAGTAGGTAGTGGCCTCCGAGTGTGGAGTAGCTACTGCACAGGATGCTCCACAAGACATTGTGAAAAAGTGGGGAAAGCCAGGCCCGTGTTGTTACAAAAGGAAAGAGCCCCCCAAGCAAGGGTTGGGGGTCCTTCCAACCTCCCTGGACTCAGTTCTCTCAGCTTTAAATTAAATGTACTCCAGGACCACCACGGGTCTTTTTTTGAAAAATAACAAATTTGGTTCTCTCTTGATAGCAGCAGCTAGTACTGCTTGAGAACTTACTATGTACTAGGAACCGTATTAACGGCTTTTACTACACACATGGATTCTCTTCCCTTTTCCATAATTAATCACCATGTTTATCCAAACCAGAAGATGAAGATCACAGAACTAGTAAATGGAGAAGCATCTATTTCCAGAGTTCATGTGTGTAGTCACTGCTACAGGAAACTTCTTTCTGAACTGTCAAGACTGTAAGAAAATCACCTGTAGCAGCAGCATCATTTACTAAAAAGGCAAGGCAGCCACAGCGGCTGTAGCCCAGGTTTAGTAACTGTCAGTTATAGCAATAAGACACAAAATATAAAATCTACGCTGCTTTTGGATGCCGAAAGCCTACAGAAATAAGATGTCAACTTAGAATTTGCTTCATCCATTGGGCAGTACTTAGGAGGACACTTTAAAAAGCTTCTGGAAAATGGAATTGAAACCTAAGTTTAATTTTGGTGTGGGAAAATTAAAACCTATTCCCAGGTTTTTTTATGATCTATATATTTTTCCTAGATCCAGTGCTGGACAAAAGTAATATTAATATTATTTGCAGCAGAAATTTATGAAAGAAGAGTTGCTAGACAGATAAGAATGTTTTACAAATGAACAGTGTTAAGTGATTTATTTTGGCAGAGGGGAATGAGAAAGAGTGCTTCCTAAGGAGACCATAGGCACCCATCCAAAAACAATTACTTTTGCCACTGTAACTTGAATATAGTGGGTGCCCTATATGTGTTTTTTGCATGTATGCCAACATGAATGCATAAATGGAATTGTTTGGGGGAATGTGAAGATCATCAACGTAAGAGTAACCAAGAGGCAACGTTTCATCCATCATCTGATTACTCCACAGATTTATATTGGGCACATTGTACCACTGGGGGCTGCTGATACTGATGGCCGCCTGAGGTCTGGAGATGAGTTGATCTGTGTGGATGGAACACCAGTCATTGGAAAATCACACCAGCTCGTGGTCCAGCTTATGCAACAGGCTGCCAAGCAAGGCCACGTCAATCTCACAGTGAGGCGCAAAGTGGTGTTTGCCGGTATGTTTTTTGTTCAACCCTTCCCGGAGCACAATGTTGGTTTTGTGTCTGTGGCCTCAAGTGTCCATCATGGCAAATGTTTGCCAATGTGATTGAGCTCAGAATGTGCAGCTCATCTGCTGCTCTCAAACCCAGCGAAACAACTATTATTCCATTTTCCATGTGCCATTTGCATCTGTTCAGCAAAGGTTCCTAGCAAAAGGCTGGTGGAATGTATGTCACCTAGTTCCCACTCTTTGCCAATAGAGCATAGGCACCCTCTTTCTTTATGACTATTCAATGAAAGAGATCATGATGAATGCCAGGCAAGTTGTAGTTTGCAATTAAGAGAATAAAATGTAAGTTTGTACTGTAAAATAACATGATCAAAAGTTAGCAATGCTCTGTTGTTCGCCCTCTTTTTTAAAGTAATATTTTTCTCCCTGTAAAAGAAGATTGTGGTCATGGAAAGCAGTACATATCAGCCTGTCCCTTGAGGTCATCTGTGACCTCACCATTGTACTGTGTGTGGCCAATAGCAATTGGATATGATTGGTTTGTGTGACAAGTTGAAAATAATTTTACTTCCTCAACTCAAAATAACAAGGCAGTGTGAGTTTTGGAGTAATTTTGTATTTATTTTTAAAGTCTTAGTTACTTTGGGTTTTCAGCTCTGTAGAAGACATGTTAAATCTTGAAAGAAGTGATATCTGATATAAAATCAGCTACTCACTAAGGGACAAGTGCAGTATAATTCCGTTTCTTTGAGGCATTATAGTAGTCAATTCATAGAGAACGGACAGAGTCCTGGAGGTGGATGCTGATAAAGGTTAGGCGATTGCACAAATACATCACTGAATGGGACTCTTAAGCTTGGCTGAAATGGTTTTACACAATTAAAAACTTACTGATGGTTTCATACAATTAAAAAAGCTGAGACAGATGTTTGGAACATAAGACATTGCTTGGAACACTTACATCCCATAATAAGTCCCTGGTTTCAGTCTAAGCTTTACTTGACATTCCAGCTTCCTCCTAATATACATTTTGGGAGGCTGCAGGTGATAGTTCAAATGCTTTGGTGCCTGCCACCCTTGTATGGGACCCAGATTGAATTCTGTGCTCCTGGCATCTGCCAGGCTCACTCCACACACTGTAAGCATCTGTGGCATGAACTAACAGCTGGAAGATCTCTCCCTGTTTGTCTGCCTTTTAAATAAAACTAAGTGCATGCATAAAAATTTAAAAGAATTGATCATTAAATTTTAACAAATCTATGAAAGCAGAAGCTTTGGGGAATAGTGATAACTTTATCCCAAACCTAGACACAACACACATTTTATTTTGGCACAGTTGGTCCCATCTAATGTCTTGGCTCTTTAGCTTGATTTATCCTGGCACCTGAGAAAGCAATATATTCAACACAGAGACTGCATTTGGAAGGAGGCTGAGATAGCCTGTTCTACATGCAGGAGTAGATGTTGACATCTGGAAGCTAGGGGGAAATACTGTGTATACTCTCATGGGTATTGTCACAGATCCCACACAAGGTGAACCATGGACTGGGGCAGCTTGTAGATTCTGACTTAATGGGAAAAAAAAAAAGGTAGCAAGGAGCCTGGAGGTGCTGGCAACAGAAAGGTACAGGTGTGGTTGCACCCCAGAAGACCATATGGTGGTTGGCACTGGTGTGGCCCACACCTACTGTTGGTATGCATTTTCCTTTGTGCCATGTGGCAAAAATTTCAGAGAGCTGATTTTGCTGCAGAATGGAGTCTAGGTGTGGATGTTAATAACACAGGTTGCTGTCAGTGACAACACAATTTGGGAGTCATTTGGGTGTTTCCTTGTGATTCCTGGGTACCACGGGATCAGTATATGTCAACAGCACCTGCTGACAGTGCCTTGCACCCCAGTTCTGTGAGGACAGCTGCCACCTTCCTTCCGTTGCGGAAGCCAGGTGGTTGACATGTGTATCTCTCTACGGCAGTCCCCAAAGCAGAAAACGAGATGCCCTCGCCAGCCTCATCTCATCACAGTAGTAACCAGCAGGCCTCACTGACAGAGGAGAAGCGCACCCCACAGGGCAGCCAGAACTCCCTCAACACCGTGAGCTCTGGCAGCGGCAGCACCAGTGGTATTGGCAGCGGCGGGGGCGGGGGCAGCGGCGTGGTGAGCACCGTGGTGCAGCCCTACGACGTGGAGATCAGGCGCGGTGAGAACGAGGGCTTTGGCTTCGTCATCGTGTCCTCGGTGAGCCGGCCGGAAGCAGGCACGACCTTCGGTGAGTGCTCCTGATTTCCCCCAGGGTTTCTTACCACGCCTGGGTATGTTCTCTCTCTCTCAAGGCAGAGAAGGCCAAAATCTCATTAGTACAGATGCTCTACTGCATTTCACTTTGAGCCATTAATATCTTAATTGGGAATGGAATTTGGTAACTTTTTGCCCTCTGAGGATTGAACATTTGTTTTTAACCATTTCAGCTACCTTCCTGAAAAGTTGCAACCCACAGCCCCAAGCATTCATGAGATTTGCATAAAATTTGCATAGCCAGCGCTTGTTGATGAAGACCAGAGGTTTCCCTGGAAGAGGACTTTTGAAAGGGTCTCAGTAGGAAGAGCAATGGCCTTAGAAAATACAGATGCTTGTAAAAATGTCTAGGAAGAAAATATAAGTGGAAGGAGGAAGACTACTGCATAAAGTGTTCTGCTATCTGATTTTTAATAGTATTTTTACTTGATTAAGAATCTGGTTAAAACCTGAGCAGGGTGGCTTACTTTTCTCATCTCATCTGGATGTTGGGGACTTCAGCCAGGTTTGGCGAAGTGGTGCTACCTGGTACAAAGGTACAAGCTTTGCTGGTTGCATGAGGAAAGACACATAAGAACCCAGAAAATTCCAGCAGCTGGTCACCTGTGAATATATTCTCCATTAGCATGGAATGGACGTACGCTCCAACAATGATCTACCTTTCCAATTAGGTAGAAACTCATTTGCCATCTCCCAAAGTCATTCATTCATTAGTATGAAATCTGGTGGGAGAAGGGTAAGGGCATATAAGCTTTGACCTTGGCCACACTTCTGTCCCCATGTGAAGTCTGATGATTATTAGCCTAAATCACTTATCCCTTTAGAATTCTGACCCATCGAACTCACTTCATGTCCATTTTTGCAAGCAAGGTACGTGGCTTCCTGCAAAAGCTATCTTGTCCTTAAGTTTTAGTTTGGTGAGGGACAATGACTGAGCCAGGTTTATGCATGTGTGGCTGCGATAACAGATACCCCTTACTAACAGTGCTTCTGTGAGCTCCGTTAATAAAGCCATCACAGCATGTCATGGATGGGGAGCTGATATCCAGGGCAACAAGGGGTTTTGTGGGTTTGTTTTGTTTTGGTGAATTTTTTGGATTTTTTTTTTAAATGAAGTTTGGAGAGTCTTCTGCTTACTTAAAAAGCAGAAAAGGCAGGCAAGGGAGAAGAGATCACCAGTTTACCTCTTCAGATCTAGCATTTGATTGATCCCCTGAGCCCTGTGATGTTCCCGGTTACTTCAGAGTTCTCAGCGTTACCTTCTAAAAAGGAATGCCAACTGTGTCAAGTGTCAAGCTGTGTGTTATGTAATGAATGTGGAATGTTTTCACTCACAATTTGCTCTTTGATTATTTTCCTTTGGCTCTTAAAACAAATACATTAAACTTTCCCTAATACTTGCATGAAACTTCTGAGCTTTGCAGAGCTTGCCTTGTACCTACTGTTTGCTATCATTGCCATGCCAGTTGTGCTTGCCGATGAGCTACACTGAATCAAGACCTCGAACTTGAGTATGGAGGCTTTCCACTGCATCTACCTGTTGAATTCCATTAGACACTTGCTTTCTTTTTAAAATGCTTTAATCTGGGCATTGCGTCCAGTGACACAAAATCCAGCCAGTTTGCTGAAATTACAAAGCATTCAGTTGTATTTTCTTACGCATCTTCCTCTCAAGGTCCAGGCTGCACCAGAAGAACCCTCTTAACTATAATCCATGTCTCCCATGCTAATTTTCTTACCCTTTCCGAAAGGCCACTCAACTGCCTGACTGCTTTCATGTTTCCCAGAATGCCAAATCCCTAAAATAGGTGAAACTGAATGAACATTTTTGAAGCTCAGTACGTGATCAGCTAGACGCCAGGACTCAAAGCCAGTTGCCCACCTCTCTCTAGTTTAACAATGACCTGGAGTGCCTCAAAGCGTATACACAAAATGCCTTTCCTCTTTAAGGCCCCTTTCCTGTTTTTTCCTGTTTTGGGTAACTGATGATGAGAAGGGGAATGATGGAAAGGAAAGGGTTGGGGAATAAATTGAACCTCGCTTTGGATCACTGCTCAGTTTTCATCTTCCCTTGAGGTTATCTTTGCGAGGCAGGAGCAAGATGTAAAAGGTGATGAGCCAGGCGGGACCTAGCATGGAAGCACCTAAGATGGGCTTATTGATCAATACACCTGATAGGAAGAATAAGGGTCAAGGTTAGGTGTTTTCTTGGCTTGTCTGTTATAGTAATGATACTCTTTTGCTAGAGCTTTCATCCTTTGGAAGGAAGGCAGAAAGTGGCTGTTTGTTCATTAGGTGTTTGCAGATTGAATTTGTGTGTGTGTTAACTGACTCTCATGTGTCACAGCACACCCGGTGATTATTTTTCTAAAGGAAAAAAGAACAAAACATTGGCAGAAGCTTGCACAATGGCTGGCAAAAATGAAGTGTTGTGAACACACAGAATGAGTAGACCAGTCAGCCTCCCTCTGGGTCTCACATTGGCAGTCCCCAAATAAGTTGACACTGAGTTATTTTGGGGCTTTTGAAAGAACTTCCAAAATTGCCAGCTTTTCCCAAATTTTGGAATTGATTAAGGAGGGAAGCTGGGGTTTTCCATTTGTGTTGAATCAGGAAAAGACTCCAGCCACTATGTTTAGTTTTGGGGACGCTGCCCCTTAACACAGGAGATTGCCAATGTTTTGAGCATCGGCGCAGAGCTCTCCTTTGAATAACATTTGCTTAATGCTTTAATTAATTAACACTTAACCTTCTCTTTCCCTTTTCAACCCTTTTTCTCCTCCCTTCACTATATTCCCACGTAACTTTAAAAACAATAAAACTCAATATGAAAGCAGGCAATGCATGTGTGGCTATGCCTCACAAAATAGGTCGGATTATTGAGGGGAGCCCCGCTGACCGCTGTGGCAAGCTGAAAGTAGGAGACCGGATCTTGGCAGTAAATGGATGTTCCATCACCAACAAATCCCATTCAGACATTGTCAACCTAATCAAGGAAGCGGGAAACACAGTTACCCTCCGCATCATTCCTGGGGATGGTAAAGTATACGAAAGCATACCTATTATGTCTACTCCCCTCCCTCCTCTTCTCTCCCTTTCTCTGTAAGTGTCTCTATGTCTCTCTCTCTCTCTCATAGTATTAATGTAATTGAATAGCATTGACTTAGAGGCAGCTTTACCCATCCCTAACTAAACATACATGAACTATTGTTACTAAACTGTATCTCACGTTCCTATTTAATTAATCCTACAGTCCCATGGCCCTTACATACTGCAGATACCTAAGTTGCAGAAATTTTTTAGCTTTCTCCAATTTCCTTTGCTTCTGATGTTCAGTAGTATTGTTTTTTAAACAATAAGCCAAAATTGAACTATAAATATAATGTCACAAAACCTTGTTAGTAGTAAGTCAGGGCCAATATTCAATATTATGCTTTTGTTCTGAATGAATGAATAAACGTGTAGTGGTTTCTATTTAATAGGAGAATTGTAGTGTTTGTGCCTACTTGATCTGTTCTGCATTTATAGAGAAGAAAGCATTAGATTTATGTATTTTTGAGAGATTTATCTGTATGTTAAACTAGATGAGTTCTTCTTTATTTGCTTGGTTGGTTAAATTCAGACCTTTGATTCTATTGCATTCATGACAACTCTGCACCACAGGTAACATTTGGCATCATCTGCAGGAGGTGCCAATAGCATCCAGTGGGTGGAGAGCTGGAATGCTTCTAAATGTCCCAAAGGATATGGACCAGTATCTTCTCATTAAAAAAAAAAAATCTATACAGCACAAAACAGCAGTATTCATACTCTTATTCATATTTAATAAAAATGAAGTTGTGAGTATTGATTACTTAGAGAATTAAGCCTTCCTATTGCCCTTCATTCTAAGCTGATTTTGCCCTTGGGAGAAAAAGGAGTACTTGTCCCAAAGTGTTTCCCTTTTTTTTTTTTTTTTGCATTCTTGCTATAAGTATTATGAAGTAAAATATATATTCCAAAAGTATGCATTTCTCGAGAGGAAAATATGGTAAAAATCCTACACTAGGATGCTGTAAAATAAGATCAGTGAAAACTATTCAGCAAATGAATACTTTTTTATAGTAATTGAAAGTAAATTAGTCTTATAGTTCGAAATTCAAGTGATCTAGTAAGGACTTTCCAAGAAAAGTACACACAAAATAAATTTTGAAGGTTGTTGATTCTAAGAACAAAAAACTTTCCGTTTACCAAAACCATCTCTAATTGCGGAGGGCAAAAATAGATTCTAGTATAATGGTCTACTTCTCCCTTCTCCAACAAATTAATGGATAGGGATTTATTGTCTGGTCTGGAGCCTGATCCACTAGTTCATCTGTCTGGAAAGCTAGTATGTTTTACAGAGGTGATCACAAGATAAGAGAACATAGGTTCCTCACAGGACAAATGAACCAAGTCAGAAAAATGAAGTAAGAAGTGGTTTGGAAAGCCAGATTGTGCTTGCTTTAAAAGGAGCTGGAAATTGCCATCTTACAAACTGGAGTTGAGACAGAGGCGTTCAATCGCTGGAGTACTGCTGAAGGGTTGTATAAACATAGGAAGACATACAGAGTGACCATTACAGTTGGATGGAGGGAAAATCTTGCTGGATCCACTTCCTCTCTGAATGGTGGTGGATGTTTGCTTGTAGGATAAAAGGAAATGATCTCCATGTTAGGAAATTCCTGTTTCATTCAGGCAATTCATTCTAATGTTTTCATCAAGTCACCCAAAGGTGATTCGTTTCTTAATCCCTACAAGGAGGCTAAAGTTCTTAATTCAGAGTGGTTTTTATTGGAAATCCACTGTGACATATACCCTGTTGTTAGAAACTCTAAGAAGTATTTCAGAAGGTGCTTGCTTGCATGAATAGTGCTTGGAGATTTTTCCTTCCTTTTGTGAAAAGGAAAGGTGGAAGTTTTTTTTTTTAATGTTTATTTGTTTATTTGAAAGAGTTAGAGAGAAAGAGAGGGAATGATAGAGAGAGATCTTTCATCTGCTCATTCGCTACCCAGTTGGCCTCGGTGGCCAGCACTGAACTAACCCAAAGCCAGGGACCAAAGCTTCTTCCAGGTTGCCCACATGGGTAGCAAGGACCCAAGCATTTGGACCATCATCAGAGAGCTGGATAGGAAGTGGAGCAGCTGAAATATGAACCAGTGCCTATATGGGATGCTGGCGTTGCGGGCAGTGGCTTTACTTACTCCACCTCAATTTCGGCCCCCTGAATTCCCATCTTTATCTGATCCATGATGCTTAATGTTTCTTTTCCTTGTCATCAGTAGCCTCCTTTTTTCTTTACTTAGGCCAGTCTTTCATTTCCTCGCTTTTCTCCCATTTCTCTTTTCCTGTTCAGCAAAAGCTCTAAGGCGTGACCCCCCTTTCCTGGGTAGTATCGTACTGCTAGGGGACCTGTCTCCTGCAGACACCGGCTAGGCCAACCTGAGGGGAGTCCTTATCTCTCTATTTTTACTGACTTTGGGGCCAAGATGGGAGGTGGGACGTGGCCAGAATTTTTTTCTCCCACAAGATAAGGACAAGGGATAGTAACTAGATAATGCAGTGCACAAAAGCCCAGAGACAAGCCTAACAGACAGCTTCTAAAGTCAAAATTTACCATATCAAATCCCATTCAACTTTGAGTAGCAATGCCCTGTATGTGCTGGGTGTGTGTGGAGGTGGGAGGGACTTAAATTGGAGCAGCACCAGAGTGAGCCAGGCTAACATGGAACCAGTGAGACTGAATCAAGTTCAATACGATTAAAACATTTATGAGCTTAAAAATGTATTATTTAAATTACAGTCTTAAATTCTTACACTCTGGTTCAAACTGCTTATGTAGGAGGAGAAACTTGGCAACAATTGATGTTTCCTTGACAAAGGCAGAGAATAGTAAAATCTCTCCCAAAACCCTTCAAATATTTATAGGATTCAAATCACCCCACAGATATTTTTTACATATGTGTTTATGCGTAAAATATTCACGAAAGGAGTGATTGTATCCCTTGATTTGCTCGGCCTTTCAACATTGATTCTGTAAAGAGGGGGCTGAGAAGATAGCAGGAGAACAAAGTTGGAATTGCCATCAGTTGGCTGAGGAACAGACTGAAGTCTGAGATACCCGCTCCGTGGCAAGAGTTAAGTGCCCTGATTTAGAACAAGCAGTGACAGCATCTTAAGAACCACGGGTGGCTTTTCTCAACACGTGACCACCATGGAATGTGTAGGGACAGCCGTCACCTTCCTCAAGCCAGGCTAACATGAGTGTAGACACTGTTTCTTCGAGGATGGAGGGTGTTTCCTGGAATTTTTCCTAAAATCTCCAGTCTACCTAGAAGTTATAAAAGTCAAATACTGTGACACTCTTTGTAATAAAGCTGCTGCTGTAGGGAAGGCAGGTACGCTCTCTTGTTTGAGGCCCTTTCTGTTTCATCTGTGATAGACAAAGTTTGCTTTGAGAGAGAACTGTAAATATTTTATAACGAGTTGTATTTTTTAAAAATTAAAGAGCATTGAAAAGTAGGATCTTGGTTTCATTCCAAATGAAGACTTAAAAATTCATTAAAATCTTTCCAATTATCTGGGTATTTTAAAGGCATCTCTGACATTTAGTATCACCAAATGATACTAAAAATCATTTTGGTGCTCTGAGTAAAGAAAGACCATCAAATCTAGCAATGGGGACTATTTTTGTATGTTAAGTACTCCTTGATACTGCTAAGTAACTTGGGGGTATTTATCCACTGGAAAACAAATGTTGCTTATCTGAAAGGAATGTATCAGTTAAGTGTTAGCTCCTTGATACCAACACAATTTCCATGTAAACAGAATAAAAGTTAGCTGGCAGGCAGGCTCTAGAACTAATTCCCAGCACCAATACTTGCCCCTGGGTGACCATAGGCTTGTTACCTACCTTTCTATACCTCAGTGAGTGATTAGAATGAAATAAAGCAATATCGATGTCAATAAAGTTATGATAGTGCTTGTTTGGCACATTGTAAAGGATCAGTAAGTGGTCATTGTTTAGGTTAAAAAAAAAAAAAAGGAGGAGGATGGCCCGGCACAGTAGTCTAACAGCTAAAGCCCTCACCTTACACTTGCTGGGATATCATATGAGCGCTGGTTCCAATCCCGGCAGCTCCACTTCCCATCCAGCTCCCTGCCTATGCCCTGGGAAAGCAGTCAAGGATGGCCCAAAGCCTTGGGACCCTGCACCCATATGAAAGCCCTGGAGGAGGCTCCTGGCTCCTGGCTTTGGATCAGCTCAGCTCTGGCCGTTGAGGCCACTTGGGAAGTGAACCAGCACTGGAAAATCTTCCTCTCTGTCTCTCCTCCTCTCTGTATATCTGACTTTCCAATTAAAAAAATAATAGTAATTCTTAAAAAAAAAAAGGAAAATGAGGAAAGATCCAGCAACTCCAGATACTTGCATATGAAATGCTATTTTTTAAAAAAGTTTTATTTTGTTTATTTGAAAGGCACAATTAGAGACAGAAAGCAAGCTTCCAACTGCTGATTCACTCCCCAAATGGTTGGAACAACTAGAGCTGGGACAGACCAAAGTCAGGCGCCAAGAGGCAAGAGTTTCATCCAGGTCTCCCACTTGGGCTCAGAGGTTCAAGCACTGGGCCATCTTTTGCTATTTTCTCCTGCACAATAGCAGGGAGGTGAATCAGAAGTGGAGTGACTCAAACTGGTGCCCATGTGAATGTGGTGGCTAACCCGTCACACCACGATGTTGGATCCATGAAATATTCATTTTTCATTTTTAAAATACTCAAACTTCAGAAAAAATTTCCATGGCAATATAAACTGAATAAGGAGCAAATAAATAATAGAAAAATGAGTAAAGGAATTTATGGACATGAGTGTTGCATGGTGTCATTTTATCTCATCAAATCATGAAGACAGCAAAAACATAGAAATAGTTCAAGAATGGGATCTGATCTGTCCAGAATACTCTGGCTGCCAGTGACACACCAGAATTTTAAAAAGAAACCATCACATGGTTCTCTAAAATGATGACATCACAAGGAAGCATTCTGTTTTGGCTTACTTTGATTTTCCCCATCACCCAAATGATCTTGTGGTTGCCCATTGTGTTCACAGCGTTAGTTACAGTGAAGCTCTTAAAAGAATCATCCCTCTGGATAGTTACATGGGATACTGCCAGCGTACCCAGGCAGGCTGTAAAATATTACTCAGGTGCATCGTTTGGAATCTACCCATTAAGCACCTTTTACCTGGCAATGATATGAAGGAGCTAGTTTCCCTCTAAAAGCTTGAAAAGGAATTTTGTTAAAATAGCAGCACAGATACACTGACCCTGTATGACCACAGGTACCAGTACAAGCTACTGCTGCTGGTCACTTTGTGAGCAGTTTTCTTGTACCAACCATTGTCCTCTTGGATAATTTTTGCACCAGTGTGCTTTGATGTTTTGTTGTCCCCCATGTACTGTAGAGGAGACTGAGGCACCCGGAGTTCAGGTCACTGTGCTGAAGTTCCAGGCAGTAAGTAGTGCATTGCAAGCACCCAGGGCACAGATTCAGACTCCAGAACCTGATCTAAGAACTATTGTGCCCCACCATGTCCCAGTAATAAGCTTCCAGATGCACTGCCTCCCCACTGAGGAGGGTCACAGGACATATGGGCACAGTTAAGGCAGAGCAAAACACACACACAGAAACATCTGTTCTGTTCTTCTCATTGGAGTGCCATCTGTAGCTACACTCAAGAGGGTTTGCAGATTCTACACCTCCAAATTGTGGAGATTAATGAGGTTGCTTATGATGGTTATTATTAGAAAAGAAAGTCCGTTTACATAGGAATGTAATCATGTGCATTGCATTAAGGAGGCATCATGATTTATACAACCAACATTGATAAACCATGGTTCCAACAAATGCAGCTTTATAAATGGATTGTTCATGAGTGATACTAGATGAGATCTGTCAGGAGTTTGATATTTTCATCTGGGTCTCATTAACCATAATGGGGAGGAAGGTGAATTGTGTGTGTGTTTAACAAGATAGTAGCACACTTCCTGAGCTTAATATTTGCACAAGGAAATCCCGCAGACTCAATAAATGCTGCGATAAATTGCAGGAAACATTATTAGAGCCATATCAGCCTGAGGAATTCTGGGAAGTCATCTTAGGGTGGCACAGTGCAGTGTTTTGATGGGGCTGCCATTTTTCAGTTGTAGGGGAGGAGCGAGACACACCTTCCTGGGCTATGATTTTAGCACAGCAGCGTTCTCTTTTGCGAACCTTTTATTTCACTTTGAGTGAAGTCTGGGATCATGAGAGTATTCACAGCCCATGTCAGAGTAGATCTTAAGGTGGTTTGTGTTTTAGACTCCTGGTGGTTTAGATACCCGCTTCTGGTTATTTACAGCGGGGATAGGGAAGTCAGACGGGTTGTTCAGGTGCAGGGCTTCCGCCTGCCTCCCAGTTAGTCTGGGTCTTCCTCGGGTTTTTCATTGTTTTATGTTCTCACTCTCCTGGCAGAGTCCTCGAATGCCACCTTGCTGACCAATGCGGAGAAAATAGCTACCATCACCACTACACACACCCCTTCGCAGCAAGGGGCCCAGGAGACCAGGTCAGGCATGGCTTTGGATTCTTTCTGGGTTAAAGGGAAGACGTAATTCCCAGCATGACTGTATGGCCCCTTGACTTTGCTCTCAGTGTTTCCCATCCGTTTCTCTCTCCCCAGCAGGAATACAACCAAACCAAAGCAGGACTCTCAGTTTGAGTTCAAAGCACCCCAGGCTACACAGGTGAGAGCTGTTTCTTCTTCTGTCTCTCCGAATAGTTTTGCACATTGCCTTCCAACTTCCCAAAGCTGTTTCTACAAGTTGTTTTTAATGGCATCCTTGCAGTAAATATCTTTCGGTGAGGTGAATTAGCAAATACATGCTCACCCTGGGTTGTCTAGGAAATGATGTTTATTTTACTACCTTTGAAAAAAGCACTCCTAAATGTCTTTTTCAAGAGGGAAAAAATACACAGTGAAAAGTCATTCCAAGGATTGAAAGAACAAAGCAGCAGATACCTACTTATGATGTCCATAAATGTATTTCTGCCCAGAAAATAAATGTCTTTCTGATAAGGAGTTTCTCGGGCTTGTGGATTTCAGGAGAAACCCACAGAGCTAGGGTGCTAAGCTAAAAGCAGGTGAAATACAAGTGGGAAACTTAGGGTGACCCAAAGTTCAACAGATCCCTGTTAGCTTTCCTGGGAGCTTTTAGTATTCCGTTCACTCTTCTCAACCAATGTGGGAACCCTTCCTCTTCCTTTGCAGTGGTAGTTGTATCCAAATAGTGAGGACTGCCAGCATTGATCTGACGTGGCTCAGGGACACTCATCTCCAGAACAAATGAGACTTTATCATGGAATGAAAAGTCTTCCTGTCTTGAAGGCAAATGGCACCCCCAATGTTTGCATCTTAAAATGTATATTGCACTAAATACATGCATCTTTATAGGAATGCTCCTGTCTTCAATTTCTTGATCGCCACCTGCAACATGAATGAAGGTTAATAGGCAATTAAGAAGCCCCGGAAGGGGAATAGAGGTTGCACCTTTTTGCCAAGTCAATGTAATAGGGAAGGTTTTAGGAGAAATGTATGTGGATGCAAACTCTCCCAGAATGACTCTTTCATTCCTTTAAATAGGAGCAAGATTTTTACACTGTGGAACTGGAAAGAGGAGCCAAAGGATTTGGCTTTAGTCTTCGAGGGGGCCGGGAGTATAACATGGACCTGTATGTTCTGCGCTTAGCAGAGGATGGTCCGGCTGAAAGGTGTGGCAAGATGAGGGTAAGTATGGGCTGGGGTCAGAGTACATGTCAACACACATCTCCAAGGACCTCTGGATACACGGCCATAAGGTTCATATTCATGGGAACTAACATTTACTGTAGTTTTTAAGACTAACTGCCCCCATTTCCTTGTCTTTCTCTCTAAAACATAATTATTCACAACTACTGAAGTTCAGTGACTCCTTCCAACTCTGGGATTAAGACTACATATAGCATCTTTTTTATAAATATTTATTTATTTTTATTGGAAAGATGGATATACAGAGAGGAGGAGAGACAGAGAGGAAAATCTTCCGTCCACTGGTTCACTCCCCAAGCGGCCACAACGGCTGGAGCTGAGCCAATCTGAAGTCAGGAGCCAGGAGCTCTTCTTGGTCTCCCACACAGGTGCACGGTCCCAAGACTCTGGGCCGTCCTTGACTGCTTTCCCAGGCCACAAGCAGGGAGCTGGATGGGCAGCGGGGCTGTCAGGATTAGAACCAGTGTCCATATGGGATCCCGGTGCGTGCAAGGCAAGGACTTTAGCCACTACGCTATCGCGCCGGGCCCTACATATAACATCTTAAAGTAGGTATTTCTGGATTGCATTTCCATAGTTATCTCAGGAGGCAGATGTTTCACAGAAATTCCTGAGTAACACAGGATACTCCCAGAACAGAAAAACCATTTGGCCCAGAAAATTCTGGGCCAGGAATTCCATTTATTCTCCAGCTACTCACTCAAGCCTGAGAGAAAGAGTCAGCCCTTTGCTCAACACAGGGCCAGCAACTCCACAGCATTAATATTCAGGGTTGCCCCAGAGTCCTCAAAGCTGCAAATTATAATTGTACAAGTGCCAAACCTTACTCTGCCCTGTCTGTCTCAGACCTGCTCCTGTGAATGAGTGCTGTTGGGTAGATGTGAGTAGTACCACACCCTGCTGTAAGTGAACCTGCAGCCTCCCAGAAGTTAAAGGACTTGCACAAGGCTTCAGACCCCACAGCCAGTGCTTCACCTCTGTTTTCTGATTAAAGGTCTTTGCACAGAGACCTGGCATTCCCTTATTAGTCCTCTATCTCCAATGCCCAGAATAGTCATTGACGCGTATATATGCTTCAGGAAGTGATGCAGCCAAGACTGTGGTCTCATCTGAATGTCATCTTGGGAAGTCATTGCTTCTAGGGTTGATCATAGGGGTTGTTCTCAGGATCCACTGCCCTCTGGGCTGTTGGCTGGAACAGCCCCTTGGTTTTTCTATGGCACTCCATTGAGTAACTCGCAGCATCTATCAAAACAAGCGAGACAGGATCCAAGGTTATTTGAACTGACATCCTGTTTGCCATATTCCAGTTATAAAAGCAAGTCATCAGATCTAGTTCACATTCAAAGGGAAGAGGGTGGCTCAAGAATGTGAGTAGCAGGAGGCCGTAATCAGTGGGAGCTGTGCTAGCAGGAGCTGGCCGCTGCCTCCTTCCCCAAGGGCTAAGATCCCCATATTGCTTTGCATTTTTCTGTAACGCTTAACATTATCATTACCTTTGACTTATTGGACAGTTGTTAGTTGTCTTTCCCTTATTAGAATGTCACTTGAGCGAGGGTAGGTAAATGGTTAGTTGGTTGGTTGGCTGGTTTCTTACTATTAGAGCCTAGTAATAGAAAGTCGTCGAAAGGATGTTTAATCCGTAAATGAAGGCAGTTTAGGAACAGACATCATGACGAGCTACTCTTGAGATGCTCACATTCCACACTTTGCTACTGGTGCAAGTCCTGGCTGTCCTGTGGTTCTAATCTTGCTTCCCGCTCGTTTGTCTGGCCCAACAATGGGTGATAGCCCAAGTACTTGTGTCTCTGCCATCCATGGCGGCCTGGTTGGAGCTCCTGGCTCTTGGCTTCAGCCTGGCCCAACCCTAACTATTACAGCCATTTGAGGAGAGAAGTAGTAGGTGGAGGATCTCTCTCTGGCTGTTATTCTGCTTTCAAAGAAAGAAGTTCAAGTCAAGAAGTCCCTGAATAACTAATGGAAACCTCTTGCAGCTCTGTCACTTTCTCTCTTGCCTTGGCAGATCGGTGATGAAATTTTAGAGATCAATGGTGAGACCACCAAAAATATGAAGCATTCTCGGGCGATAGAACTGATTAAGAATGGTGGCCGCAGAGTTCGCCTGTTTCTGAAGCGGGGAGACGGCTCAGTACCAGAATATGGTGGGTCAAACTATGAAAACATTTCTTCCTTCCCTGGCATGACTCCATGAATCTGTCTCCAGAACAGCAGCGGGAAAGGCTTTTTTTTGTTTCCCTCCCGTTCACCAGTGTCTTACCAGCCTCTTGCACCATGTGATTCTTTGCCTCGCTTGTTCTGAAATCTACACACATGTCATCCTTTTGCTTGCTTCCATGGACTGGGGCATGGCCTAAGACGAGATCTGTAGAGCCCCCTTTCTGATAATCAGAGAACATTTTGTCTAGTCCAACCAAGAGCCAAGGAATGTTGGTTTGAACTGTGCCAAACTGTTTCTCAGCTCCGATTGTTAGCACAAAATGACTATATACTCCTTTGATGAAGCAGGAGAGCAGGTTTCCTGAGTGATCTGTTGAGGCACAATTTAAAAAAAAGTTTTTCTTTGGGGTTCCTTGATGTCTTAAGAGGCGGGAAGTTCCGAAACAAGTTGGAGGGGCTCTGCCCACCTCCCTTCTGCTCCGTCTGCAACAGTTCTCCATCCCCCTCGCTGGTCTCTAACACCCAGTCAGACCACCCAAGCCCACTCCTGTCAAACAGAAAACTGTTGATGCATTAGCCATATGTTCCTAAGTGATAAAGGATGAAATAAATTCCCAGTGCTCATCATGAGGGAAACATGTTACTATACCTTTCCTATGAGGAAAGCCGGGTTATACGTAGAGTTCTTCCTTTGTCATATCTTTAGACATGATTTGAGTAGACAGCAATGCGCTTTACCTAGCTTAGTATCGGATGGCAAAATATTGTATATTGTAATAAGCATGTCCTATTTATTTGAGATTCTTAAATTTACAACAAAAGGAAGCTATGCCCTAGTTGTAGGGCTTTTTTTTCCCAACCAAAGGTCTACAAAAGTTTCTATAGAAACTGTGATTGAATGGTCCCCATATACATTGGTCCCCTTTATTAGGGATTTACCTGTGATCCCCCTCTCAGCTGGAAGTCATTCCGCACAATTCCCAGCTGCTTTTTGGACTGACCCTTCATTCAGATGCAGCTCCCCAGATGTTGGACATTGGTACAGGTGCAAAAATATGCAAGGGGCGTCAGGATAGGGGGTGTTGGTGAGTATCAGACCAGGCCCCGTCAGATACATTTGGCCAAGCCCAGGGGAAGTCTCTTGACAACATGATGCCATGGCTGTGCACTGTACTAAAGTTCTGACCTTGACCGTTCGGTGTATTGATACCACTGAAACTGTGTAACATTGTGTCCCTTTTCTGTCTCCCCCTATGCTTCTGTCGGATGTGATGTTTCATTTGAGAGTCATCATCAGTAACCTGTGTACCTTCTCAAAAACCTGTGTCTGTTGCACTGAGGATGAAAATCCAACACTAACAAAAAATGTTCTTTGGGCTAAAAATAAAGATTGTTTAACTACACGGTTTTCCAAGAAGGGTCGAACCTGCCAGGGCTTGTGCCGCTGTAATGTCTCCATGCGTCATTTGGACTAAAAAAAAATCTCTAAATCTATCGATTAGAGTCACAAATGGGTTATAATATGTTAAGTTCCAATATTTTTCTGACTTGATTGGAACCTGCTTCTCTGTGAGGCTATTTTTGTAATGAGTTTTTGTACTTAATTTAACTGCCGTGGTCATGGGGTGGGGGGAGGACTGGGGAGTGGGGAGGGACCTAGGGGACTTATTTCTTTGGTTGTTTATTGTTAAATGCTCTCCTATGCCAGCCTGTCATTGTTCCAGTTTTTCCAAAACAAAACAAAACAAGGATGCATCCACTGTCCGGGTCCCCAAGTCACCTGATGGCTGTGTAAAAATGTCACTGTCCCCAATCGCGGTCTCTGCAGCCTTATTTGAGTGTTGCCTTAGACTGTCTGACTGGACAAATAAACTCTCTTTGCCCTATGTTAACAAATGCAGATTTTTTTGTTGTTGTTGTTCTTTCCTCTTTGTTATAGGGAATCTAAATGTTCAACTTTTTTCTCTTTCTCTCTTTGTCTTTCTCTCTGACTGTTCTTGGTGCTGGGCCCTCCCTCTACAGCGATGATACCTCCTAATATCGCTGCATGTATGAGAAATGAAAAGCTCGGGGAGGCTTGCTTCTACCTTATGGGCCATAATCAAACTACGGTTTGTAGCTCAATCAATACTAGGTGTTTCTGTGCTGTGGCCTAATTTCCTCATTGCTTCTGCTTAGCTCTTTTTGATATGTTTGGCAATTCATTCTGAGCACCCTGCGTTCTTGGACTTGTAAGTACACTGCTGACCCTGTGAAAGTCTTGCTGTGCCTTGTCTTAAAAGTAGACAGGAAAAGCCAAGGTTAGGATTAGGATAGCAGCAGAGGCACCCTCCCTTCACCCAGATCTGTAGGCTTTTGTTAAGAAGAATGGTTTTGTTCTAGTCGCCTACCCAACCTGTAGAACCAATGGGCCCTCAATGAGCTGGATGGGGCTTGCTACACCAGATGAGATTTCCTGGTGTTTCCATTCTCACGTGGCCCACTACAGCCCATCGGCCCAGACCTGATTTTGCACACAGATTCTCACTGGCTCTTAGCCCCACCCATGTATTTTATGTGCAACCTCTGTTTTGACACCATAGTAAAAGAATTGAACAACTGTAATGGAAGCCGAGATGTGAAAGTCCAATAGAATGTACCGTCTGGCCCATGAGGAACCTTGCAGACCACTGCCCGAAGCTGGAGCCCCGCTTTTCTGAAAAGACTCTCTGGGTCCTGAGAGATCATTCGTGAAACCGATTAATCGCTTACTCTTGACCCTGATGTCTCCTGAAAGATCCTTGAACAGCCCCCGGGGATTGCTTTGTCTCTGTCACACTACAGGCACACCACTCCCGGCCTGGAGTGGTGTTTACAGGTCTGACTTCGGAGCTCCTGTTACAACAGAGCATCCCTGCTTCTCTGTAATTCACGACACCCCTTAAAACATTCTTTTAAAACATAGTTTAGTCATCGTCATCAATAAGGACTGTCGTGGGCCACCTTGCTTTGAAGAGACCTCGGTGTTCAAAGCAGCAGCCAGTGACACCACATAGCCCCAGAGCTTGCTTTGGCTGCCTCAGAAATCTTACAGAAAAAGTATCTATAAACCGAGGTCTTTTTCGTTTTCTTTTTTTTTTCTGAGCCTTATGGAATTTCAAATGCGAACCTAACCATCTCTTCTCCTCCCTCTTATTTTAAAAGGTAGTGCACTTTTTAAAAAAAGTTCCTTAGTTGTTAATATATGCAGACAGCAGAGTCAGCATTTGAGGGATGCACACATAGACAGCATAGTGGAGTGGCCCCTCGTGTGCCCATCACAGGCTCGCCAATCATTGAGAGCTGGCCCCGGGTGTTCCCTGGTTGCATTGGTCACCATGTTGGGCCAGTTTTCTTTTTCTTTTTCTTTTTTTTTTAAGAGCAGCACACCCTGCAGCCAGTACAATGCACAGACTCCAGGCCGACCTGCAGTCAGTTTTCTTCCCTCCTCTCACACAGAGAAGGGGTAGAAGAAGCCTTTGTGTATCCCACAAAACATCCTCCTGCCCCTCCCAATCAAGATGCCAGAGTATTTATGTATGTATTTATTTTCAAGCAAATCAGAGCAGTCTTTTCGAAAAGAATGTTTTCTGCCTGGGGTGGGGATTATGCAGTAGAGTTGTGGGGCAGGAGAAAAAGAGTCCAGGGTGGGGGAGGGGTGCAGAAAAGCAAAGGCTAATTCGTGGGGGGAATGTCTTCATAGCTGCTAGACAGTGTGGGCTATGCGTGTCAAGAAAACAATCAGGGTGGATTTTATACCTTCTTTAAAGATCTCTGGAGAACTGCATAAAGTTCCCCCTCCAGTAACTCTAGCTAGTTGCAGTTGTCCATTCATTAACCGAGGGTTAGCGGCTTGGAGTCTGACTGCTTTAACAGTTGTTTGTTGGCTGTGACTAATGAGTCAGGCGGGGGTGGGCGTGGAGATGGGCGCTGAAGCTCCCGGTACCAAAACCATGGCTCTCCTTTTTCTTGCTCGCAGACCCCAGCGGCGACCGGAACGGCGCCCCCTCCGGTGCACAAGGGGTTCCGCAAGTGAGGGCCATGCCGCCCGACCGCTGGCCGCATCCGTCATTGGAGTCCAATTACCCACCCGATCTTCACAAATCATCACCCCATGGGGAAAAGCGGGCCCACGCGAGAGACGCAAAAGGCAGCAGAGAGTATAGCAGCAGACAGCCCAGCGAGCACCACACCTGGAACGGAACTTCTAGAAAACCCGACGGCGGCGGCGGCGGAGGCAGCGGCACCTGCCGCCCCAAGGACCGGGCCACCGACGGCCGGAGAGACGCGCAGCCCGAGCGCGCGGCAGTGGGGGCGGCGGCGGCCAATGGACCCAAGAGGAGACCCCCGGAGAAGCGCAGGGAAGGCACCCGCAGCGCCGACAACACCCTGGAAAGGAGAGAGAAGCGCCGAGATGATGGGTCCCCGGAGCGCCGGCGGGAGCGCTCCCCGGCCCGCGGCAGGGACAGCTCGCCCAGCCGGCGGAGGAGGTCTCTGGAAAGGCTGTTGGACCAGAGGCGGTCTCCGGAGCGCAGGAGGGCCAACTCACCCGAGAGGAGAGCCAAGTCCACCGACCGGCGGCGGGCGCGCTCCCCGGAGCGCAGGCGGGAGCGGTCGCTGGACAGAAGGAGCAGAGAGGACAGAGGCGGCCTCCGCGAGAGGGACGAGGTGAGCGGGAAGCAGGATGCGGGCAGGAGTTCCAGACATCCCCCGGAGCAGCGAAGGCGACCCTACAAAGAATGTAGCACCGACCTCAGTATCTGAGGCCCTGGATCCCATTCCAACCTTTACTGTGTCAAAGGTTCTACGAGGCGGGTCGCGAACCTGAAATCAGTGTCTTACCTAGCAAGCTTCTAACACCTGATGATCCTGCAAAGAGCAATGAACATTTTATGCATTTGAAATCTTCTAAGAAAAAAAAATATATATCTGAAAAGTGTGTGCCTGATGTATAATATTAAAAGAAAGTATTTTTAAAATGCATACCTTTTTTTTTTTTTTGGAAATTATTTTGCCAAATGCTGGCCCAAAGGGATATAGTTTTGTTTCTACCTAAGCTGTAGAATGATCAAGAATCATTCCCTTTTGGGGAGCTGCCTTTTTCTCTCCTGGTGAAATGGGGCTGTTGGTCATTTTCTCTAAGGGAAATTAAGTGTCATTCATTTGATATCGACTGTTATGTAGTGATGTAGCGTTATACTGTAGTCGGGAGTTTTGCTTCAAAGCATAGAACAAAAAGGCAAAGTTTTACTTGTGAAAGCTGAGGACCCTTGGGGATAGCATAGGATTGCCCAGTGATCCTGCATTGACGCTAACAGTCTAAGGAGACTACTATTGCAAATGAAGGATATGTATAGCTGAAAGACACAGCTCAAGAGAATTTTATGTTCTTGGATTCTGATTGGTTCAGAAAACAGTAGTTACACTTCCTGGTCCAGGATGGCACAGGAGGAGAAGACAGGTTCCATGGCACTTCCACAGCTGGTGAGATTTCACTTGGGGCAGGGCCAGTCGTGGCTTTGGCCAGCTACCAGGAGCAGGCAGACACCTCTGTGTTGTCACATTGGAGGCTGTTTGTCGAATGAGGTGGGGGACGACATGCCCATAGGAGAGGGGCAGAACAAGCCCTCCTTTTAGCAGAGGATGCCTGTGGTTACCTTGTGTGAAGACTGGGGAGGAAGGAATGAGTGGTGGTGGAGGGGACATCTCTGTTGAGACTTCAAGAAGTGAGGGTTGGGGGTGCGTTCTCAGAAAGGCCCATTGCACACTGAAACCATAATCCAAGTGTCTGGGTTGATGGAATAGGAAGGAAGAACGGGATCCAAGTGTTCTAGATCACTCTGGAAAACATCTGCCTTCAGGACCCTGTCTTTTGAGTCTTTGGGACAGCAGAACAAAATGTTAACCATCCTTTCAAAACAGATCCATTCTTTTTCAATCTTGTGGGAGAGGTGGTTGGGTCTGGGAGATGCGATTGTGTCGGTGGTAGCCCCAGGGTGTGGTTAGAGTGGATTACTGCTTAGCTGAGCCAAAACGTTTGCTTGTACCTGTTGGACCACTACAGCAAACCGCTGCTTTCAGTGCATCGTGTATTTCTGTAGTACTGTTTGCATTTTCCGTACAGACACAAAACTTTGCAAGTCAATCACTGTTGTTCCCATGGTACTGTAAAAAAAAAAGTGAAAAAAAGAGAAAGCCAGCCAATCATAGTGTGCACAGACTTTAAAATTGTAATTAATAGAGCCTGTTGAAAAAAAAAACAACTGTTGCCTTCTTTTCTTGTACAAAAGAGAGTTTATGACAAAAAGTTTAGCTGTGAGGAATGTGATATGTGTTTATATTTCTGAATATGGAACAAATTGATTCATGGGGGTATATTTTAATGTAAACTAAATCAGGTATGTAAAGTTGTTTTAAACTGGGAAACTATAGAAGTAATTCTCTAAAGCTTTAGTTGGTTTGAATATCATCAGTTCCTCCACAGTGAGCCTGCTTGTGAATTATTAAGCACTTGTTTGCTGTCTCTGTTCATTCATTTATTTCTTGCAGTGTGCTTTGGACTTAATGCTGTTTCTGTGTTGATGAAAAGCAGTATGGGGGCCAATCTTTTTATAAACACTATGCATATAAAAATATTACATTGTTCATAGCTTTATTTGACACATGGGTTTATACACAACATTAGAATGAGTAGATATAGCTGTGTGGCCATGTATAAAACAAGTTCCTTTCCTGGAACAGACACATTGTGGGTTCTGTGGCTTAAGAAGAAGGGAAAGGTTATGAAGGCTGTTGTTGTTATTAGAGTTTTCCATACAGAGCACATTAAGCTGTGGTAAGCAGGCTAAGGAAGAGACCAACTGAATGATGACATTTCTCCTTCCTCAGTTTTCCTCAGAGCCAGATTTGAGATTTGATTCAGAAGGTTCCATTGGCTAGGATTTTTCTTACTTGTTCTTGCAAAATCCATAATGTTAAATGACACATGCTTTCAATTGTGGTCCAGAGTTTTAAATAAATGAAGTCAAGGTGAATTTCTGGAGTCCATCCTGAAGTGAACCTCATGATGTCTGTCTGCTTGTAAGAGATAATATTTGACATTTTTCAAAATCTTATGTGCTACCCACCTGGGCTTGCCTGAGTCCATGGGCATTTGGTGTGATGATTTCAACTGAATCCCACACACCAGATTTGCTTTGGAAATACTGTACTGTACAGGGACTATGCATTCAGCAGAAAGATAGGGGTTTCTTTGAACTACTGTAACCTTGAATTGAAAACCGATTCTTGTGAGCCTACTTTCCCTAATCCCCCACTTCATGTCAATGTTTTGATGAAAGGTCATGGATGAATATTTTGTGTGATTCAGTCCAACCATTTAGGAGTTCCTCTCCTTCCATTATACAATGGATGCCTGAAAGAATGTTGGGAGGAGGACTCAATACCCTACTTGTATTTTTTAAGTTTCTTTTGTGAAAGATTTTGTAATGCATTTTTACTGTAAAAAATACATGGAAATGTATGCATTCCATAACCACTACTGCTTCTGGATTGCTATCCTTCTTGTCTCTGTTGTCTCACGTGTTATCAGGGTCAAGTACTCAGTTGACTCAAAGCCAGTGAAAGACCATCCTGTTGAAAGAACTGTCATGCAGTGCCGTATTCCATAGGATATGGTCTGTAAACTGATTTCTTCATCACACCTGGGGAGCTTGTAAAAAATGCAGACTCTCAGGCCCCACTCCAGACCTACCGAATTAGCATATGTGTTTAACAGGATCCTTAATTAGTTTGTATGCATGTGAAAAGTTTGACAGCATGTGAGAGCATAGCACCCTGGTAACAAAACAGTTCCTGCCAGACCAGGATTCTTGTCACATCCGGTGTGATTTTGGGCAGATTCCTTTACCTCTTTGAGCCTGCATTTATCAGTAAAAGGGGCATACTCCTAGCATTGACAAGGATGAGTACATAGCATTATTACATCTCTGGGAATTAAAAGAGTCCTCAGTAAATGACACTAAAAAAATTTAATTGGTGATTTCCTGCATAGCAATGAATGTCCTGCTCTTTCTACTATGGTTTATTTTCCTATTGAAAATGAAGAAAAATATTTCCCTATAAAAATGAGGAAGAAATCCTTTTGTGTTCAATCATAAAGTTAATGAATACTGTGGTTCTTGCTATATGACAGACATAATGATGCCATTGTAGCATGGTTTTAAAAGATGAGACCAAAATGTTGTAATGTAAGAGTTGGAAGTAGACGTGTATGTGGAGTTAGGCATGCTACAAACTCATTAAATAGAAATGTTAACCCGTAGTAGGGGACTAAAGAGACATGTAGATTGATCTTGTAGTCTTGAGTAACTTTCCAATTTCCTTTTCCCAGTTTTTGCAGTATTCCTTTGTATGACTCAGGGACTGAAGTTTTCCTACCAAACCCAAACCTATGGCCACTCAAAAGGACACGGTATTTAATCTTTGCTTGTTTTTGTCATCAACATGGTAATTATGGACCCTGCTCACTCCGTAGTATGTCTTTTGTTAAAAAGTAGTATCTAGTAATGGTCCTTGGTTTCACCAATAATTGAGCCTGATTGCAAAGCCCTCATAGGCATACAGGTTCTTTGCCATAAATGGCCACAATAAAACGATATGCTGGGCCTCCATTATAGCTGGTGAGATGTTTCTACTGGTTGGCGGTCTGAGATCACCTTTGATGGTTTGCCTTCATTTGAACAGCCCTGTCAGATTCCTCTTGGTGTTTTTTCTCATCATGAGACAACACCATCAGCAATTCAGGTGTTCAGCACAATATTATCTGAGTGCTTTTTTTAAAAAAATTGATGCATAATGTGCATTTTTAATAGGGTATAGTGTGATTAAAGTGATTCATGTATATGTTGTTGAATGATCAATTCAGGTAATTACCATTTCTCCCCTCCTTAAAAATTTACCAGGTCTTTATGTTGGAAAGCTATAATTCCTCTTTTAATTATTCATAAAATCTATAAAAAAATGACCTATTGCCACCTTATTGTGCTATAGGACATTTTGGGACATGTATTGTTACCAGTTTGTTCAAGAGAAAATGACAAGACTGAATCTTTTTCCAACCCAAAACACAGTGATTCGGGATTTTTTTTTCAGGCTAGGCTTTGTGTGTGGCATTCTTCACCAGTTTCCCCACAGTGAGGTCTTTGTGCACTGCTGTCATTGTAATGGCCACAAGAACTGTGGATTTATTTCAATAGTGTAGACATTGTTTGCTGGGTCCAAAGCACAAGGTCTCTTTGAAAGCACATGGATTTAGACAAAGTGCTATTAACATTTGCATTATACAGTAAATATTCAAGTATTCACTTGCTACCTTTTACTGCGTCACCTTTCCACCTAATGGAAAAGTCTTTATTGACATGTCCTTGGAGAAAGACAACAGAAGCAAAGTTTACACAGTCTGCAACTCTTAATTATCACACAATTAAGCAATGTTCTAAATATATGGGGGGACTTTCAAAGATTCATGGACAGTACACACTGGGGAAAATGGTTTCATAAGTTTCTGCACCAGAATAAATTTAATCTTTAATTCCATTTTTTCCTAAGCTTTTTAATGTTTATCCCTCAATCAATAAATCCTCTTTGAGAAGTTCACAAAGTTCAATAGGTAAGACTTGTCACTCTGTTACCTCATTCTCTGAATAGGATTTTTGAAGACTGACAGGGCCAGGCACATGGGTGGGCTGGAATAGCTGCTACCTGCTCCAGAGCTGGAGAAGACAAACACACATTAAAACACTTTACCGATGTGCTCTGTTATTAATAGGGGATTTAGCCAGATTGCTAAACGGCTTCACTGTACTTCAGGCTAGGAGGAAAAGAAGTTAACTGGTAAAAGCTAAGTTCAAATTAAGACTAGATGTGAGGAAGTGGGTCCAAAATGGTAGAGTGACACCAGTAAGGGCTGCACTCACCGTCTTCTGCATTTGAGACTTCAGAAAAACAGGAGGCCATTGAGGAGTGAGCTGCGTGTTTTGGCAAAAGGTTGGAGGCTACCTCAAGTTTGTTTGACAAGGAGAACTTGAGCTATGCAGAAAGGCAGGAGGAGCCAGGAGTGAACCTATGGAGGGAGCAAGGCAGTCACTGTTAGCATGTAAGCCTGTCCCCAGTAACACAAGGACTATCATTGAGAAGGCCATGGGACTCATCCTTCCAACCCAGAATCCTCCTTCACTATACCATTGCTAATATCTACACAACACTGCATACCTTACTTCTCTTCCATAGGTCAACCATTGGCTACTCAACTTGATTGTCTCTTTTTTTGCTTTTTACATTTATTTTTAATTAAGAGGCAGAGTTACAAAAAAGAAGGAGGATAAAGAGACAGAAAGCTTCCATGCACTAGTTTACCCTCCAGATGACTGCAACAGCCAGGGTTGGGTCAGTCCCAAACCAGGCGGCAAGAACTTCTGGGCCTCCCACATGGGGGCAGGGACCCAAGCACTTGGATGATTTTCCACCGCTTTCCCAGATGGAAGTGGAGCAGCCGGGCCTCTAATTGGTGTCCACACGGAAAACTGGTGAAGGAGCCACATCTGCCTGCTGTATCACGGCAGCCCACACTCCCAGTTTTCAAGGTCCATCTTACTGCCCGCCCCCACTTTTTTTTCCTTCCCAGATCTCGGTTTCAACCCTTAAAATCTTATTTTCAGTTTTTTTTAGGTTGATGACATCTATAAGTACAGAGCCTATTTAAGAAGCATCCACTTTTTGTCAGGCATTCTCAACATTTTTGGGTTAAGAGAGGAGTGTTGAAAAGCAGTGTTTATTAATACTATTCTGGTTATTTTACAAAACCAATGCACACTTAAAAAACATTCAGACACTTCAGGAGAAATTATTTTGCACTTTTTACTTCTCATCCTCACCCCATAGAATAACTGCTATAACAACTGAATTTGTGACAATTTTAACAATTTATTCTCAGGGCCCAGCACGATAGCATAGTGGTTAAAGTCCTTGCTTTGAACATGCTGGGATCCCATATGGGCGCTGGTTCTAATCCCGGCAGCTCCACTTCCCATCCAACTCCCCACTTGTGGCCTGGGAAAGCAGTCAAGGACAGCCCAAGGACTTGGGACCGTGCACCTCCATGGGAGACCCGGAAGAAGCTCCTGGCTCCTGGCTTTGGATTGGTTCAGCTCCAACCATTATGGCCAGTTGGGGGGTGAACCAGTGGAAGGAAGATCTTCCCGTCTCTCTCCTCTTTATATATCTGCCTTTCCAATAAAAATAAATAAATCTTAAAAACAACAACAATTTATTCACAATTAACTAACTGCTGGATGTGGTTCCTGATGGTTCTGATTGTGTGTATGTGGGGTGTGTGTGTGGGGGAAGTGCGCATGTGTGCTTCAGAAATGTTACAGAAAGTGGGACTAAAGGTTCTTTGGGTACAAAACTTTTTGAAACCCATGCAGTTTTCTCACACCGAACCAGTGAGAGCTCCTGTGGTAATCCCTCAGTGAAAGCAGAGTCCTTACAAGGAACCCTGAAGGCCTTCCACGAGCCAGCCCCTTTCCCAGCCATGCTTCCAGCCTGGGCGCTCTGTGGCAGCATGGGCCCTGGGGAGAATACTCTTCCAAACCATTCAGTCCCACCCCCTGCTTTATTCAAATTTGTCTCGGGTCTCACCCCTCAGGGAATCCTACTTTCACCTGATCCAAAATTGGAAGTTGATTCTGCTCTGCTCTTTGCTTCTCTGTAGCAGCACCTCTGCTGTGTGGCGTATGTGCTTGCCTGCTATTCAGGAAGCCACCTGTCTCCAGCCCCTGGGATCACAGCCAGTGTGATGGACAGAACCTATGCAGTCATGCATGGTCCCACCCTTCAAAGGGCCCCTGGCGTAGTTTAACACTGTGCCATTGAGATCTTCCATTTTTAATGATTTTTTTTTTAAACAAGAAGTTCATAATTTCGATTTGCACTGAGTCCTGCAAAGGGTGCGGCTGACTTTGCCTAGAAGGTGAGCCTCAGGAGGCCAAGGCTATTTGTCCCGAACTCTGATGAATTTCAAGTTTCTGGAACGCTGCCTGGGACTGTCGGTACTCGGGAATTAGAAGTACTTTGCTCTCCCTTGCTGGCTGCATGTTCTGCAGTTGGCTACAATCTATTTAATTGATCCCCTAGGGACTTGCAGTTGCCTGCTACAAAAACACTAATAAACAACATTATATTTGAAGGTTTGGATTTGGACGATTTGGATTAAGTACTTCTTTTTGAATGGTTTGGAGTAAGTATTTCTGAAGGGATCAACTGTGACTCCTAGATCTTTCTTATTTCTGGTAACGTTGATATTGCTGTGAATTTGCCCGCTTTCGTTAGGAACAACTGTTCATAGCAAAGTACTTGCCAACTGTGGGACCTATTTTCCCTCTGATGAAAGTTACGAACACCTGTGGCTCGAAGCCTGGACGCACGCGGCCCTCAGCTGGGGAGCGTAGAAATCCTGCTGTCCGCAGAGCACGCCCCGCCTTCTAATGTAATTGGTCTGAACCTCGCCTGGCTTTCCAACAGGGCCAGGTGAGTGTAGTAGACAGCCAATGTATTTCCCAACAGCTTTAACCTGGTAGGTTGAGCAGAACGGAGCGGAACAGCTTCCCTGCCTTTTCTTCATAGAGTGTCTACTCTGGCCTGGGTTTGCGACGCTGCAATGGCATGAAGGAAAAGCGGTTCAAAATCATTTTCCTGAGGTGAGTAAATACCTTTCTGCTTACATGAACTTGCTAGACAAATGTAAAGGTTGTGGGCACGTATGTATCAATTGTGAATTCCAACCACCCTATTCCTGAATTTATTCATAAAGGATAAATTAGAGGCTCATCTCTAAGAGGTCAAACGCACAGTAACTTTTAAAAAGATGTATTCAATTTGAAAGAGTTACATAAAGAGAGACAGGTCTTTGATTCACTAGTTCACTCCCCAGATGGCCACAAAGGCCAGGCTGGGCTGGTCCAAAAGCTGGGAACCAGGGACTTTTGTTTTTCAGGTCTCCAATATGGTTACGGGCACCCAGGCGCTTGAGCCAACCTCCACGGCTTTTCCAGGCACATTAGCTGGGAGCTGGATTAGAAGTGGAACAGCCAGACTCAAACTGACGTCCATTTGGGGTGACAGCTGCCCAGGCATGGCTTAGCTGGCCCTATGACAGAGCCAGTCCAGACACACCATTTTTTAAATTTTTATTTTTTATTTTTATTGGAAAGTCAGATATAGAGAGGAGGAGAGACAGAGAGAAAGATACTCTGTCTGATGATTCACTCCCCAAGCAGCCTCAACAGCCAGAGCTGAGCAGATTTGGAGCCAGGAGCTTCCTCTGGATCTCCCATGTGGGTGCAGGGTCCGAAGGCTTTGGGCTGTCCTCGACTGCTTTCCCAGGCCACAAGCAGAGAACTGGATGGGAAGCAGGTCCACCAGGACATGAGCTGGCACCCATTCGGGATCCCATTGCATGCAAAGTGAGGACTTTAGCCAGTAGGCAACCATTCTGTACCCCAGACACACCATTTTTAAGCTACCGTGAAACCTAGTACTTCCTTTATTTAAATTTTTTTTGAAAAATATTTTAATGCTTGTATAGAAATTGAAGGAAACGAGAAAAAAATACCATATAAAAAATGTTTCGTGAATAATTCCATGTCCTGAGGAGGAAAGGTTGTTTTCTAGCAAATATTTGTGTTGCTTCTCCTTTGTGCTCCCACCAGCAACTACTTTCAGCAGGCAACGTTGAGACTGAAAATAGTTGCAGTATGGCTGCATTATGTGCGAATCATGCCTATAACCAAAATAACATGCATGCCTTCAAATTTGAGAGGAAAAGCAAATTGGGGACAATACTGCTGGCAAGAAATACCATTTACTTAGACGTTCTGGTATTAATGCAAGTAGGAATGTCTGAAATAATCATGAAATCCGCTTCTAGACAGTTTCCCCTGTTCTTCAGCTGCCGTATGTGACAGGACTAGTGAATATTCTTTCTCTCACTGTCTCTCCAGCCATGGATTTGACAGCCCTCCCTACAGAGCCACTCCAAAGAGAAAAACTGGTTTTTTTTTTAAGGTTGAAAAGAAAAAGGGAGAGAGAGAGTTGGTGTACTCTTTGCTCTGGCTGGGTCCTGATCAGGCAAAGCCCAGAGCCAGGAACCCGTTCGTATCTCCCCATATGAGGGTCAGTAGCCCAAGGACTTTGGGCCAAGCTCCATTGGTTTCCCAGAGACATTACCAAGGAGCTGGATCAGAAGTGGAGCAGCTGGGAGTCAACCCACCTTTCCTGTGGGGTGTAGGTATTAACCCCCTGCTCCAGAAAGCCAGCCCGTCTAAGGGAATTTTGTGAGCCAGATTGTCCACTCATCCCTTGCAAGTTATACGTTGGATGACTTCAACGCTTTCCATCATCTCCTGAATAGATAGCTTGTTGCAAAGCAGTTAGTTACCCAGTAGGGACTGACTTTCTGCTGGTTTCCTGGCCTGGTGCTGCGCATTCATCATTATACACACACACACACACATGAAAAGTTTCCCTGAAGTCCTGAGACTGGTTTGTTGTGATAAGAGCCATGATGGCACATGTGGGGCCCTTGTGTGTGAAACAGGGGTGTTTGATTCACAGAATCACAGGGAAAGAGGGGTTTGTGGGCAGTGGAGGGTAGGTTATTCTTAGGATGGGGGAAGGCCCAATGGGACAATCGAAGCAGTGTACCACATAGAAAAATACAGAAGCAAACGGACCAGGTCTGTGAATCTTAGCAGCCACTATCTGCTCCCACTGGGAGAGGAGAGAACAAAGGAGCAATTCACAGAGAGCCAAGGGCCCCTCATTGCAAACATAACTGGTACAGGAGCAAGCAGTGAAAGCCACCCACAGGGTATTGGAATCAACACAAATACGTGAGCGGAGAAATCACGTGTCTATGTCTCCTTCGTTGTCATGAAGGAGCAGATTCATTCTTCCTACAAGACACATTTGGAGTCAAGCAAGCGTGCCTAGGCTGCAGGTACCTTTGCCACCAATGTTTTTTTCTTGAATCACAAAGGCAAGCACAGCACGTCAATAGATGGACAGAACTGTTGAACACTCTCCCGAGCCCCATGAAATCACCTAGTCTGGCTTAGGCTGTTCTCTCTCAACCTCTTCCAGTTTTAATTTAGAAGTCTATTTCATGGGATTTTATTTTTATTACTTTGATGTTTTGTCCGGATTGTTTTTGTTTCATTCTTTTTTCTTTTTTTAAGAATTTATTTCCTCTCTCTCTCTGTATTGCCTCAACATGAATTAGGACTCCCAAAGGTATGTGATTAGGTAATGAAATGGTCTTTATTTTCCTCATATTAATGAAGTTGAATTTGGATTGAGAGAGAAGTCTTCTTCCTTTATGTGTCTCCCTTGATGTCTTTGATGGTTACAGCCAGTGTTAGAAAATGGTCTGGTCCATAAATAGAATGTGGAGAAGAAAGAATTCCGTACTCTTTGTAATTGAACGCTACTTTTAGGAAGGGTGCAACGTGGACATCACTGAGAATGTGATTTTGTTTTTGAGAAGACTGAGAGGAGCTGTTGAGATGGAAGACCTTAATTTTTTACGATATAAAATAATATGTTTTTAAAAAATCTAACTAGTATACAATAGAAATTCTTGACCACCCGCCTCCCCAGTCCCAGTCTCCTTCTCTGGGGACTCACCACTCAGGCTCTTCTGCAGCCATCATTGTCCCATAGGCAAATACTCAAACATTTGTCTTTATGTTTTCTGGTGTGTGTGTGTGTGTTTGTCTAGTTTAGTCTGTAAGATTAAAAAATAATGCATTATATGTCCATGTTATTTCTGCAACTTGCTCCATCTTCCTGATCTTACCTGGTCTGGGAATAGTCTCACTTCCCCATGCTTTGTCTTTCAAAGCACTCAATAGGATGTAGTAATGCTGTAGTTTGCTCAGGCTGCCTTGGTAAACCCACCACAGACTAGGTGGCTTTAACAACTGCCGTGTATTTTATTGCAATGCTGAGGATGGGCAGTTCCAAATCAAGGTCCCAGAAAGGTGGGCTGCTGGTGCGAGCTCATTTCCTGGCCTACAGAGTACTGTGTCCCACTGTATCCTCCTGCACACACTCCTGATGTCTCTCTCTTAAGGACATCAGTCCTGATTAGGACCCTCCCCTATGACCTCACTTAACCTGCATTACCTACTTAAAGGCTTGGTCTCCAGATCCAATCCCATCAGGGGCTTCCGAGTCAGTATTTGAATTTGAGGGTATATAGTCCAATTCATAGCATTTATGGGATGCCTTGCCTCCAATATTTATTATACTTATGTCTTTGGCAGGATAAATTCCTTTACTTTTTTTCCCCCTAATTTCAGTGTGATTTTGTTCCCTTGATTAAGTGACCAAGATTTCCTTCATCACTGAGGACTGAAGGGATGCAAGAGAGAGCATGTGAACAGGAAGGGAGGGAGGGAGGGAGAGAAAAGAGAGAGAGAAAGAGAGGTAAGATATGGATGTTTAAAAGACTGATGGCAGGTTATTCATTCTCACCAACATAGACTTCCACTTCTCCCCTCCCTGTTAAACTTCAAAGTAGGAGAATGTGGCAGTTGAGGATATAATATTGGAGGAAGTAAGCAAGGCCAGAAATGTCCTGTGCGGGATGTAAGTTTCCTTGAAAATTAGCGTTGCCATTGGGAAGCCTTAAGTTATAATTACATAATGTTACAAGTGATTCTCAAAAGTCCATGCCTTGAAGATTTTGTCTCCAAAGTCTTTTATTAGTGGCTAATAGATTCATGTTAATGATCAGTAGATGAAGGATAGCAATTAGATCCAATCAGTGTGTAGGAGATGGGCCCCAGTGGATGATCTTAAGGCCATTATAGAAGGGTCCCTTGGAAGGTAATTCTCCCAAGAGGGCTAGTTCCATAAGCCAGATTTACCTTTGCTGTTTGCTGCTTCCTGGATCAGCATGTGAGCTTCTGTCCACACATGGTCTACCATCTACTGCCCCCACCAAGCACTGGACGGGAGGACACTTGGACTGTGGGCCTCTGAAACTGTAGGTTTTGGGAAACCTTCCTTCCTACAAAGTCCCACTATGATATTTAGTGTAGAATGCAAAGCAGATTAACATACCTGGGAAGCTGTAAAAGCTTCCAGCCACAGACACCCCTGGGATGGCTTCTTTGTACTTTCCAAACTGAGTTGTCCCCAGGAGTTGGCATCCAGGAACTTCCTTTTGCATCTGTAACTTTTCATCTTTCTGAACATTTTGATGGACCTTCTATGTATATGTTTATTTACATCTCCTTATGTCATGTGAAATTAGAAACTTTTTTTGATCATTTGGACAGAATAGTAATGACACAGGAAAGACTTTTCTTTTTCTTCCTCCTCTTCTTCCTCCTCCTCTTCTTTTTTTTTTTTTTTTTCTCTTGATGAGCCTGCGGAGATCCTCTGGGTGTATGAAATACTGGAGAACAATGCTTTGCCCTCCATTGTAAACCAGGTTCCCACTCAGGCCATTTTGTCCCTGAGGACTGGAGATACTTTGATTGTCACCCTGGGCAAGAGGCTGCTAACTGGCCAGTAGCCCTGCTGTCCTGTGCCATGCCTTCTAACAGTTCTGCGATGACAGGACAACTGTCACAACAAAGAATTTCCCAGCTCAAAATATCAATTGTGCCAAGGTTGAGAAACTGCTGCAAGCCAAATGATAAGAGTTTTGCTGTGGCATTGCAAGTAGGGAAACAATTTCCCAGACGGTTGGCATCTTTACTTTATAGAAGATGTAATTTTAGAAAAGTCTCCATTCCTCTAAAATTGCAGATTTGAATGTTTCTTTGAAAACAATGAGTATCTCAGTAAACAACTTCCTTTTCTATTTGGCAGATCGCCACTGCAGTCTTTGGTTGAATTTCTTAGTCCTGGCACACAGGATTCTTGGAGAACACTTTGTAATATCTACTGCCATCCTAGGTTCAATTACAAACTCAGTTGGATTCTCACTAACAAGTAGCCTTAATTAAATAATAGACCCTAACTGAAGCTTCACTTGGATTAAGTAATAATGCATGCTTCACAAAATGTTAGGAGGATTAGTCAACTTCTGCAAGGTGCTTTGAAGAATAAACCTCCACTAACTCTGATAATTAGGCAAATATGGCACTTCTTAGTCACTGCTGGTGGCTTTGATCCTGCCTGCCTTCTCACGTGCTTGAATGGTTTGCTGGAGAGAAGGATGTTGGATGAGGTGGTCATATTGGTCACTAGTGGAGAAATGCAAACATTGGCGATACATATTTTCAGGCTCATTTTTAATGGTGAGATGAAGAAAAAAAATATCCCAAGGGAAATTAAGAGCCTTTCACATTGATGGAAGAGTTCCAGTGATTGCTTCTGAAATACCAGTAGGTGGGAGAAGTGGCATTTTTTTCTCATTGGTATTCAGGCACTCCATCAGCATGCCCTTCCCTCTTCTGCCCTGCCCTTGCAACTCCCTTGAAAAGAGGAAAGCATTCTTTCAAATATAGATATTCACATATATTTTTTCATATGCATCTATGCGCTCATATATATATTCTTTAAATCCATATTTTCAAATATATATTCTTGATATACTTTTAAATATATTTACATATGCTTCTCTATATAAAATAAATGTATATATTAATCTATTTCTACAACTATCATATTTTATCATTATATAATTATATTCATATATATTATATAGTGTAGCTTTATATAATTAATATATTTCATTATTATACACAATATCTTATATTTTATATATTTACATAATATATAAGTGTCGCCGCCCTGCAGCGATACTAAAATGCCGAGGGATCTCAAGGGCCTGGAAAAAACAGAAACCGCCACCGCGAGCAGCGCACACACACATGAACAAACACACACACACAAACGAACGAGAAAACAGGAACCGCCACCGCGACCGGCGCACACACGAACAAACACACACGAACAAACACACACACACACGAACGAGAAAAGGGAAGGCGAACGAAAAGGTTTATTGCCGAAAGCGGGCTGCTTATATATACAGTTCTCCACCAATCACTTCTCCCCGTGGGTCCCTGGGCGCTATCTGATAGGCCAGCAATCGCAGCGGGGAACATTAGCCTATCCTTGTGACTTCCTGCCTGCCGGCTGGCGGGACAAATCCCGCCTCCTGGCACTTGGCCAGCCGCCATCTTGTGACCGCCTAACATACACGAGGGGTCGGCCGCTCCACACATGTAAGTCTGCATCTAATATACTTATAAAAAAATATCATCTACATAAAATACATTTATATGTGAATATGTAAATATTTGTAACATACACATTATATTTAATAAATAATTTTATAAATCATAAAATGTGATCATGAAACATGAATTATATATTCAATTATATAATTATATAATTAAATGCAAATATAATACATACTATATGTATTATGCATTATGTATTATATAATTATATAACAGTATATGCAATATATACATATATTATGGGAATATATAACATACATATATATTATGTGCATATAAAACACAGATATATACATATGTATATAATATGCATATAACATATATGTAAAATATGTACATATGATATGTAATGTATAATTAAGTATAATATATAATTATATAAATATGTATTATATATTCATACTCATATATATATTTGAAAGGCGGACAGACTGATAGACTTATAGAGAATCCCCATCCAGCCGTTCACTCCTCAGATTCTCGTAACAGCTAGGGCTGGGCTGGGCCAAAGCCAGGAGAATGAAACTCCATCTAAGGCTTCTGTGTGAATGACAGGAAGCCGTCTACCTGAGCCATCACCCTCTGCCTCTGAGGATGTGCTTTGGTATGGGAAGTGAGCCATGACCCAAACCTGTGTACTCTGATGGAGGAGTGGGTATCCCAAGAAGCCCTTTAACCTTTCTTCCAAAAGCCAGCCCCAGAAAACATGACTTTGAGACAGCTAATACTTTCTCAAGTGCCTCTTTCTTCCTTTATAATAATGACCCTTGCCATCATCCTGTATTTGCCAAACCAACTCTTTGTTGCTGGAAAACAATTGATACCATGGAGTGTGCGGCCCTGTCCTGGGATCCTGCCTAATCCTTGCTCCAACTCTTAGTGCAATCGGTGTGATTATTTCTAGTGTGTCACATCCAGAACTGAGGTTCCCAAATGTTGGCCACCATGACTCTGGTTACTGAGCTAAGATGACACTGGGCTCATGGTTTCAAAGTCAATATTAGGTTCTTTCCAGAATCTCAAGGTGAAGATGCTCTACTCCCACCCCCTTTTATTCATATAGCTTCTCTTGCTGTGAGAAATGAGAAGGGAATATGGCCTTTCCAAAGAAAGAAAGAGGGAAGGATTTGGTCACCAATATCAGCAAAGTTGGTTGGTGAGTCGTCTTTCATATCCTCCGTACTCCTACTCCACAACTCCCACATTGAGCCCCTGACCATGAGCCCTCCAGCGCCACTGTTCCCAAGACTCAAGGCCAGTGTAGCTGCCTGTCTGTCCCTTTCTGCAGGATGGAACCTTGCTGGACTCTGCACTCTTGATTCTCCCCTTTGCTTTGGAGGTTGCTTCCTCAGCCTCCAACCAGGATGCTCTTTTGTCCTCTGTCCCTGGGCACCCTGTAAGCACAGGTGGTCCCCCAAGAACTGTCATGCCCCTTCTTTCCACTCGGGTGCTTTAATTTCTTTCCTCTCTTAGATCAGTGATTCCTGAACTTTACTGCCTATTAGAATGACCTGAGGGAGCTTTGAAATTTCCCTGACTGCGCTATAGACAAATTAGTTCATAATCTGCAGTCATCAGGGCTCCTTTATTTTTTTCAAAGCCCTCTAGAGGGTTGCAAAGAGTGGTCAAGGAATGAGAGCCAGAGGCGTGAGTCATTCTCTGTATGTGGTTCTCAGGTGGATATTTCAAGCCCTGCCCTCTGTCCTCAGTATAAGACCTGGATCTTCCTCCACCTATTTCTACAAACACTAGACATTCAGCATATCCAAAGAGTAGGGTAGCCTGTTTTAGAAAGTAAGCCAGATAAACAATGATTTTTTTTAATAACCATGTCCCAGTTGTTGCATGGAACACATGTACTCCCGCAGCGATCCATCAGGCTTTTGAAATTCTGGTGTAATTGGGCCTCCTGTGTTGTATCTGGGAACCCTACCAAAGAACAGATATCTCTCTTTCAATGCCATCTCTGCCTGTGCTCCCCGGCACAGGGTAGCCCTCACCAGCCTCCAGTGCACCCAGCAGTTAACCCCAGGCAGGACCTGGGCCCGTGTTTCTCTCTCTTCCATCCTGGTATGCAGTCACCAGATCCTTTCATTCAACCTCTGTGATGCTGAAACATATTATTCTTCCTCCTTTATTCTTTTGCTAATACCCATGTCTTAAATCAACTCTCACAATTCGACTGCTACCTCATGGGACCTCTTTCCCTCCACCATCATTCCCCTGACAATGCAATTTCCATGGTTTGTTAAGAGTAACCTTATCTGAGTGGGTTTCCCTGGAACCATTCCCAGTGATCACTCAGCAGAAAGATAAAGCATCATGGCCTCTTGGGATCAGGCCTCGAGGTATATCTTTTGAGCATCTCTTCCTAGCTGAGTATCTCACACCACAGTTCTCCAGTTGGCCTCACAGCTTCCCCCTTGTCACTCCTCCTGTGGCCTTTCCCAAGAAGGTCAGACCATATGTCCAGTCCCCTTCCTTGTTCATCATTTCCATCTTGCTCTCCTGCAGACCAGCAGTGACAAACCTTGTTTGTATGATATATGCTGTTTCCCAACACTCCCCAGAAGAATGAGTTACAGTTGCCTGTGGCAGAAATTTATTTACTTTCTATTCATCTTCTGCTTCTCTGTTTAACTTCTTCTTTGCTTTTATGTCAATAAAATAATGCCTTGGCCTAATAAGTTTTCCTAGGGTTTTTTTGCCTATTGTTTGGGGGCCTTCAAATTTAGACTCAACAAACTTAGTTGTGTTTTCTCATTGTTTTAGACCATCAACAGAAAGGTGCCTGATAAGCAGAACATAAAGAATCGAGGGACTGCACAAAATCCACAGATTTTAAATTAATTCCTTCTGCGCAGTGCTCTATCTCACAGCTTTCTGCTTCACTTTTTTCTCTCTCTGCCAACTGACTTGCTTCCTTACTCGGCCCAGAGAGTAGAAAATGCATGCTTGTATTTCCCAGCTGCAGTGGGACTGGACTGTCTGAGGTCCTGACTCTCTATTCTTTTTTTTTTATTATTATTAATTATTTAGCATTATGTGACAGTTTCATAGGCTCTGGGAATCCCCCCATCCCTCCTCCTCCCCTCCCCCCTGGTGGATTCCTCCACCTTGATGCAGTATTACAGTTCAAATTCAATCAAGATTCTTTCCTTGCAAACATATACCAAGCATGGAGTCCAGCTACTTATTGTCCAGATGGGTTGAACAGTTTCTTGTGGAGACCATTTCTGGTCTGAAGTTAGAGCTGGTAGAATATCATCACAGTCAATTAAGAGTCCCAATATAACATCAACAAAAATTTGCAATATTATGGAATTGACATAGTTTTGAGTAACCAGTATGTTAAAAAAAACAAAAAACAAACAAAAAAAACAAAAACAAAACAAAACAAAACAAACAAACAAACAAAAAAACAAGTCCTAACCACAACCTATGATTAGCTCATTGACATTTCACTTTTTAGTTTATATACAGAATTGACATAGTTTTGAGTAACCAGTATGTTAAAAAAAACAAAAAACAAACAAAAAAAACAAAAACAAAACAAAACAAAACAAACAAACAAACAAAAAAACAAGTCCTAACCACAACCTATGATTAGCTCATTGACATTTCACTTTTAGTTTATATACAGGACAGGCTGCTATATACCTTAAAATGGCTATAAGGTACCATTCAGCTGTTTCGTGTCTATTTCATTTTAGTATTTAGCCATTTGTTGTGTTGAAGTAAAATTTTGCTGATCTTGGCAGATTTTAGGATAATCTAGACTGGCTTGTAACTCTAACAAGATATTTGTGACTCTCTATTTCTTGAATATAGACTCTGTGGGTCCAAAGTGGGTCAGATGACTACTCCGGTACAAATATCTATGGCGAAGTCAGAGACCACCAGCCAGGCTCCTGGGGCCTCTTTCTGGGGAATAAAGGAGGCACTGAAGGGGTTGGTCAGGATAGCATCAGCATGCTCCAAATGAGCTTACAAGAGAAACTGTCCACATTTGGGAGCTGGGCTGGTGTACTGTTCTTGGTCCCCAGCTCAAGTTAAACACACTTACAGTGCTGTTTTCTACATTCAGTGCCTTTGCTTTTGGCCTGGGCAAGCAGTGCAGGAATGTCCAAAGCCTTGGGACCCTGCACCTGCTTGGGTGACCTGAAGAAGCTCCTGGTTCTTGGCTTTTGATCGGCTTAGCTTTTGGCCATTGTGGCTACTTGGGGAGTGAACCAGCAGACAAAAGTCTCTGTTTCTCCTTCTCTATAAATCTACCTTTCAAATAGATACATTGATAGATAAATCTTAAAAAGTGCTTCTCTTAAGGATGATTTAGTAGGATAAAATGAGAAATGCCATTTTCCAGTTAAACTTTGGTTACATTTACACACACGTTTTTAAATGCTCTGAGTGATTCAGCTGATTCTCCCACCCCCAATCCTGCCTAAGCACTGCGTCGTTCGTAAGAAACTGTCAGTGGTGAGTGCAGCATGAAGTCTGTACTGGTCCAGTCACCGCACCGATGACCTCAGCCAATGGCCTCTGAATCTGTTCCGTTTGTCTGCAGCCTTTATGGTTCTCACACACACCCTCTCCCTCCGCGCTCTCCTCCTTCTGTCTTTCTTATTTATTTTTTATTGGAAAGGCAGATTTACACACACACACACACACCTTCCATGCTTTTTGCCACCCCAAGTCATTTTGCAGTATGATTCTGGGCTAGTATTTCAAGTTGCTTTGGCTAAAAGAATATAATGAAAATGCTGGTATGCTGGCTCCAAGTCCTGGTCTCCAGAGGTCTACTCTAGTACGTTTGTTCTCTGGCACAGTTGAACTTGCTTTCCTTGGAGTTGAGCCACACAGTGAGAAGTTGTCCCTGTTACTATTTTGGAAGACAAGAGGTGAGGTGGATCCATCTCACATCATTCTAGTGAGTCACCTGAGTTCAACAAGCCCGAAACAGCCTCCACACTACAGACACAGTAACAAACCCAGTCAAGCTCAGTCAAGCAGATGGATACCAGGAAAACCATTCAACTGATCCACAGATGTTGGAGAAATGATAAATAGTTGTTTTAAAAATTATTTGAGAGGCAGACAGAAACCCCTCATCCATTGGTTCACTCATCAGATTCCCAGGAAACACAATCAGGCATTTGACATGGGTGGCAGGGACCCACCCTCTTGAGCCATAATATTGCCTGCTGTCTCCAGGTACACAGAGTAGCAGGAAGCTGGGACTAGAAGCATAGCTAGGTCTCCAATTCACGTACTTCAATGTGGGATGTGGGCATCTCAAGTGATGTCTCAACTGCCATGCCAAATCTGTCCCAGAGGCTGCCGCTTTGGGGCTATTTGTTACAGAGCCTCACTGTGCTAACAAAGAGAGCCCAATGCTGCTGAGTCTTTCCTTGAGTAGAATTACAACTGTTAAGTCACTTACCTGAAACTTGAAACAGCTGGCTAATTCTGTATTTACCCATCGCCATAGAGTTGCAACAGAATCGGGGACTATGTTTCAAATGATTTGCTTGGGGCTTGGATATCATCCTCATAGTCAGAAAAGATTAGTCCTCCAGACTACAGGGTACAAACCGCAGCTCAAGAACCGACTCTCACTCACGTCCTGTTGTTCCAAACAAAATGTTACCAAGCCATAGTTACAGCCCCTGGTTTGTGTGGTACATGTTTGTTTTTGCTCTGCAAAGGCAATCTTGTGAAAGAGATTGTGGGGCCTACCCATTTAGAAGCCCTGCTCTCTGGCCTCTTGTAGGTATCATTTGCCAACGTGTGCTCTAGAAGTTTTGAAAATGAGGTGCCATGGGGTTGTAGCTAGAGAGCTGTGCCACACAGATTCAGATGGCCAACACAGACAAAGGTACAGAGGGTGACACTTGAATAAGGAGCAAAGCCCCTGCAGCTGGAGGGGTGCGTGTTTCAAATGGCAGCCACCCAACCTGATGCAGAGGCATTCCCAGGGCTTCCTGCCTGCAGCCTCCTCCACAGAGAAATAGCAGGGGGTTGTAGAACTAGTGACCAATACTAACTCATCTCTCTGATGATAGGGAACCCAGCTTGTTCTAAATATAAAGTCACCCTTACACCCGTTAAAAATCTGTTCGCCCTGTAGTTGCCAGCCCTATCCATCATTCTTTTCTCTTGAGTGCTGCTTTTTTTTAATGTAAGAAACTATACAGACAAATGTAACATAAGGAGATGGATTTCAATTAATGCCATGGCTGATTTATGGTCTAATAAACAAGCACAGGGAGTCAGGCAAAGGAACCAATCTTCTCCATCCCAGAAGATGATGAATCCCAGATTCTCCAATCATTCCTCCTGTCACTTCTCCCATCTTAGCATGAAACTAATGGGAGCAAAAAGGTATGGGTGAGTGATGTGGGTGAAATTTTTCTCTCTGAATTTGTCATCAGTGCAATGTAGGTGGGAGACACATAATCCAAATGAGAGGTTCATATAAGTTTCTGACAAAAATAATTCTGTGCTCTGTTCACCCGGGCATATCTGCTTTCCCCTCTTCTGCCTTACTGATAGTAACCCTTCTTGGGTGCCTAGCATGATGCAACAGCGCTCAACCCTGAAATGTTGCAGTCATGTGTCAGAATCCTCCTGTTGGTTCCTCCACCCACGCCTGACCTTCATCATCCCCATTTTAATGGCAGCTGCCTCACCCAGTTGTTTATGTTTCTGGATTACTTTTCCCTGTCCTTCTCCCATCCAATCCCATCAATTTTCCATTGAAGCAGTAACTGAATCTTATGACTTTACATCCCTATTGGCCATTGTACCAGCCTGCAGTTCAGCATCTGACACTGATGGGACAATTCTGCAAGTGGTCCCATGGCTTCCAGTCTGTCCTTGTTCTTCTGCTCTCCCCACACCAGTCAAGGTGGTCTTTTGAGGGATGAGAGTGACCCTCTGTGGCCTGGCAGCTCACTGCTTTTACCTGAGCCCAGATTCTTTCGGGCTGTCAGCAGTCTACCCTCCACTGCTGCTCTCCTCCCCGCATACTTCAGGGCTTCCTCTTCATCCAAACTGCCTTATTCTTCCCTCCATGCCTTTCTAGTTGACCTTGTTTCTATCTAGATGACTCTTGCTTTTATCCACTGCTGGGCTGTTTCCCTTAGTCGACTCCGAGTGGTTCTTAGCTGGAATAATTTTGCTCCACTGGGGCCATTTTGCATACATCCCATCTAGAAGGCGGTGCTCCTGGCATCCATGGGTGGGGGCCAGGGATGCTGCTGAGCATCCTCCACCGCAGGATAGCCTCTGCAACAAAGACTTTGTCGGCAAGGCAGTGCAGCTGACATTGACAAAGCTGCTCTGCTGACTTTTCTGCTCAAGTATCTTTTTTCTTTATTAAAAAAAGAAATTAGTTTTCAATTACCATGTAAAATATGTGCGGCTTTCCAGGGCAAAGTGTGATATCATAACAGATGTAAACAGTGTAAATTGATCAAACTGGGCAGCCAGTTGCCTCACACCACACCTTCCCCATGTTTAGCACCTGCCAGCTCCATTCCTCTCAGGCCTTTGTCCAGTACACTCTACTGTGATTCCTTGCCAGCCCGCTGTGCTGCGCAACACTGGAATCTGCAGTTTCTTCCTGATTGTACATTGATATCCTTTACTCAACTTTTCTTTATCTCATCCTACCCCAGTGTAGCAGAGGGGCAGAGAGAGAGAATGAGCTTTTTTTTTTTTTTTTTAAAGATTTATTCATTTCCATTGGAAAGCCAGATATACAGAGAGCAAGATCTTCCATCCGATGATCCACTCTCCAAGTGGGCCACAACGGCCGGTGCTGTGCCAATCCGAAGCCGGGAACCAGGAACCTCTTCCAGGTCTCCCACGTGGGTGCAGGGTCCTAAAGCTTTGGGCCGTCCTCGACTGCTTTCCCAGGCCACAAGCAGGGAGCTGGATGGGAAGTGGAGCTGCCAGTATTAGAACCGGTGCCCATATGGGATCCCGGGGCGTTCAAGGAGAGGACTTTTAGCCACTAGGCCACACCGCTGGGCCCCTGAGAATGAGCTTTTCCATCCGCTGAGTCACTTTCCAAATAGTGAATCAGGCTGAAACCAGGTACCCAGAGATCCAGCTCGCTCTTCCGCCTGACTGCTGGGGATGCACATACTTAGGCCATCTCCTGATGCTTTCCCAGGTATATTAGCAGGGAGGGGGATCAGAAGTGGAGCAGCCAGGATTTAGAATGTTACTCTACCAGAGGATGCTGACATGGTAAGTGGTTGATTAATTCACTGTGCCACAAGTTAGGCCCCATGTCAGGCTTATTTCACATAACATACCTACCTCAAGTTCCTACAACCAACTACAGATGTCAGAATTTCACTCTCTTTAATGGCTGAATAATATTCCTTTGTGTGTGTATGCTACATTTTCTTTATCCATCCATTGACTGACATCTAGGTTGACTCTATGTCTTGATCATGGTTAATTTTCTTGAAATGAAAATGTGAGTCAAATAACCATTGCATATGCTAGTTCTATTTTTTTTTTCAGATTTGGACCCAAAAATGGGATAGGTAGATCTTAGAGCTGATAAAGAGACTTTTGGGAAAACACCCATAGTGTTTTCCATCATAGCTATACCAACTTGCATTCTTGCCACGATGTATTAGGGTGTACTTTTCTCCACATGCTCACAAGTGTTTATGTTTATTATTATTTTGCTTTTAAATGACTTTTTATTTTTAGTTTTTGGAGTAAGATGTGATATAAATGTGGTTTTGATTTCCATGTTCCTCATGGTTGGTGATAATGATCATTTATTTTATTTTCTTAATTTTATGTGTTATGGAAGACAGGGGGAGAAATACATTTCATCTACTAGTTTTCTCCCCAAATCCCCACAAGAGCTAAAATCAGAAGTCCAAAACTCCAGCTGGTTTTTTAGTGGGTGACAGGGGATGTGGTCATCTGCTGTGTCCCAGTATCCATCAGCAGATGGTTGGAGCCAGTGTGTCCCCCTGCATTGGCAGGGAGCTGGATCCCAGGACTCAAAACCAGCATGCTTAAACGTAATGTGGGCATCCCAAGGAGTGCTGTGTCACAACAACCTTCCCCAGTTCATGTGTTAACCATTTGTGTTTCTGCTGTTGAGGAATGTTTATTCAGATTCTTTCCCCATTTTTAAGTTAGATTGGATTTTGGTGGTGTTGGTGAGTTCTTTGTATATCTAGATAGTAGCCCTCGGACAGATAAATGTTGGCAAATGTTTTCTGCCATCCTGTTGACTAACTTCATTCTGTTTTTTTCTGTGCAGAAACTTCTTAGTCCAATACAAGACCACTTGTCTGTCTACTTTTTAAAAAATGTGTTTTCCAATTCTGCAGGTGTCATTGGTGTTTTTGATAGACTTGTGTTGAATCTGTAAATTCCCTTGAGTACCATAGGTATTTTAGCAATATTGTATCTTTGATTTCTTCTGTCTCCATGAACGTAGAGATCCTGCCGTTTTTTATATGTGTCTCCAATTTCTGTCGTCAGGGTTTTAAAATTTTCACTATGTAGGACTTGCTTACCTGTATCTAACTTTACTTCTGCGTATTTTATTTCTTTGTGGTTATTATGAATGGCATTGTTTATTAAAAATAGAAATCATCAAGATAATTTTTTAAAGTTACATAAATAAATGGTGGATTAACTACGTGCTTTGAAATGAAAGAATAGGTTACTAAAGAAACCAAAAAGAAAATTTAAAAATTCCCTAACATAAACTATATATCACAATTTATAGACTACAGTTAAAGCAGTATTGAGAGGGAAATTTATAATAGTAGGCACCTCAACTTGAAAAAGTGAATCTCAGTTAAATAACTGGATGAAGGACCTCGAGGATGTGCAAGGTGAAATCAGACCCAGAATTAGAAGAGAAAAAATAACAGAGATTAGAGCCAAAGCAATTGAAGTGAAGATAAAAATACAGAAATTATTGTAGTTAGTCTTCTGGAAAGATTAACAAAATTGACCAGCTATTAGCCAGGCTAACCAAGCAGATAAAAAGAAGTCTCAAATCAATACACCCAGAGATGGGAAAAGAAACGCTAAAATCCAAAAACACAGATAGGTAAAAAACTATTAGGAAATATTAGCAACTGTATTCTAAAGTATTAGAAAATCTAGATTAAATGAGTAGCTTTCTGGCCTCAAGAAATGACCAAAAGCACACCATGAGGACATAGAATAAGTGAGTGTATCCACAACAAATAATGAGACTGACTTCAGTATAATAAGAAGCCTCTCAACTTAAGATCGTGGTGTAGTGGGTTAAGCTACCGTCTGTAGTGCTGCCATCTCACATGGGTGCCAGTTTGAATCTCAGCTCCCTGCTAATGGCCTGGGAAAGCAATGGAGGGTGGCTCAGCTCTTGGGACCCTGCACCCACGTGGGAGAGCCACATGAATCTCCTGGTGTTTGCCTGGCTCAGCCCTGGCCACTGTGGCCATTTGGGGAAAGAGCCAGTGGAGGGAAGTTATCTCCCTTTGTGTATGTGTCTCCCTCTCTATATGTAGCTCTGCCTTTCAAAGAAATAACTTCAGTTTTGTTTTTTTTTTTTAAGTCTCGAAATCTCAGGGCCTCATGGCTTCATTGCCAAGTTCCAACAAACTTTCCTGAAAGAACTAATACCAATTAACGAACCATTATTCTTTTCAAACAATTCTGAAAAAGTTGGAGAGGAAAGAATCTCTTCAAATTCATTTGTTGAGGCCAGCATTGTCCTGATACAAAGCCAGGTAAGGACACAGCAAAAATAAAAACTATAGACCTCTTTGCCCGACAGACCTAGCTGCAACAATCCTCAACAAGATACTAACAAATTGAACCCAACGGCACGTCAGAAAGAATGTAGATGGTGGTCAAATGGAATTTGTCCTGGGCTGCCTGATTGGTTCAACAGACACAGGTTAAGAAACATACTGCACCATGCTAACAAAATGGAGGGCAAAAATTGTGATTATTTTGATAAATGTAGAAAATGTGATAAAATTTAATATCCATTCACAGTTAAAACCCTAAGCAAATTAGTGAAATATTCACACCTCAAGAGAATAAAGATTATATATGACAAGCATGCAGCCAATATTCCAGGGTTCATGATGCTGAATGGGAAAAAGCTAAAAGCATTTCCACAAAAATGTGACACTAAACCAAAGTGTCCACTCCCAGCAATCTTAGTCAAAACAGTAGTGTAAGATTGATCTGGAGCAATTAGGCCAGAGAAAGAAACAAAAGATACATGGATAATAAAGAAGGAGGTCAGATCATGCCTGTTGGCAGGTGGCGTGATTTTATGTAGAGAAAACCCTAGAATCTCCATGAACAAGTTGTCAGATGGTGCAGAATTCCCTGAAGATGCAGGGTATAAATCAACACAAAAACCTCAACAGCAGGTTTGTAGGCTGTTAGTGAATGGCTGCTCAGATGCTACATCCTTAGAGAAACTTACTGGTCTTGCTCTTTTCGCAGAGGTTGCTGGAGTTTGGACATCCGTTTGGAGGTTCAATGTTTCCCTAGAGGAGACAGCGCCCCCTTCTTTTCCCCTGTCATTCTTTAGCCCAGCTTCAGGCTACTGGAAATCAGTGTCTGTTTTCTGTCACCCATGCACACGTGACAGCTGAAGCTTTGTCTGGTTCACCCTTGCTTCTTCAGGGGCTGGGGAACCCCAAAATTCTGATCTCTGAGATTTGGAATAGTTAACAGGGCCACCGTCACTCATGCTAGTGAGAGGCGAAGTTCCTGAAGCACCTGTTTGCTCCTTTAAGCCACTGTACACCGGCACAGAATTCAGAAAAAAGCTTAGTCTTGGTTAGGTAAGCACCACTTTAAGACAATCTTCCTTTGTCTTCTTCTTTCCCATCTGCTCTGCACACCATGTTCCCAGTCCCTCTTAGGTGGAACCTCTAACAGCATTAAAACCCAGCTCCTCATATCCCCTTGACAGATGCGTGTTTCCTCTGAAGTTGCAGACCACAAATGGCTGATACAAGTGAAGGGTGGAAACGTGAGGCACCAGATGCCCCGCTAGACACAGCGGTCAGTCTGTCGGCAAACCCCACTGTCAATATTGGATTAATTGCTTGCTTAACCTCCAGTTCTCTGTAGCTGTTCTCTCCCAGACAAAATTACAGTCTCCTCAGTACCAACTTGGCAATCACACAGGAAGCCTTGAAATGATTATCCTAATTTAAAGACAGTGGAAATTCCTGGCTCTTTCTTAAGAACATAAAGTTCCGAGTGTCCTTCATTCTTAAAAAACTGATGAGCTTTAAAAAAAGTGCCTCCTGCATTTTCCTGTACTTGAAAATGACTTCAAATTTTATATTTCAAAGACTTGGCATTTCTGTACTAGAAGTCTTCAAAAATTTTGTGAAAATGTGCATGATTTTAAAAAAATCCTGTGCATGCGTTTCACAAGTTTTTGCACAAAAATCAGTATCTCTTTCAGGTTCTTTTTTTTTTCCAGGAACTTTCTGAAGTAATCGTGCCTTAACATTTGATGTTTCACTTTGAACTTGTCACACTTTTGTAGATTTTTCTCTTTTCCACACCTGCTTCCCTACCTCCCCAAAGCATCCTCCTCCACACTCAAATCAACTACTTGTTTTTCATGCTGAATAAATATGCATCACTGCTATGGAAATGATCTTACTGAGGGTGCCCTCTACCGGAACACCCCCAAACTTTGCAAAATTAGTAATGGAAAACAAGTTTTGGAGGTCCCAAACTTTTGGCTTTGAACTTGCCTTTCTGCTTGTGTCAAAAAATTGTATGTGTTTCACTGCCTTGAGCATTATCCCTTAATGGATTAATCTCTTGGCTGTTCTCTTAGTTTGTAGCTGAGCATTTGAATTTGTCATTTGGAGTTTCTGTTCAACCTTGATCTCCCGTGGTTCCAGGTGGGAGAGCAGGCTGATTCCAGCCTTGCTTCATCTGAATTACTTGTTCTTAGTAAACACGCTATGTGTGTTCCCTCCCCACAATCCTGCGAGGTCATCATCACATCGAAATGAGCTCTTTGAATCATGTTTGTGTTACCTGCAAAACGTAAATTAGCTAAGCAAGGGCAACAGTGAGTAAGATGAGGTTTCCAGGAAGGAAAGCATGTAGAACAGGCAGGAGGTCACCAGGCAGAAAGCACTCAAGCGTTGCAGTAAGGTAGTCCATGTCGTATTCTCTGCATGTATGCTATGTGACCCATAATCAATCACTAAACCTCTCTGGCCTTCAACTTCTTCCCCTAGGTTGGCAGTTGTAATAATTCCCATTTCTGGGTCCTAAGAAGGACGAGAATACAGTACATAGAGTGCTTAGCAAAGTGATGGATACATACAAAGGGCCACTGCTTATCTAAGCCATAAAGTACTTCTTTGTCAGGAAGCACTGTGCTGTTGTTGGCTTGTGATCAGGCTTCTTCCATGACTGGCTAGTGTGACCCTGAGTCATGCACCACACCTCCTTGAACCTCTGAAATGTCCCCCAAGAAGGATTTGGAAGCCTCTTTCTTAGAAGGTATGTATTTGAAAGACATATCAACAGAGAGGCAAACACAAAAACAATGGATCCTCCATCTGTTCATTCACTTCCCAAATGACTGCCACAGTTGAGGCTGGAGCAGGCTGAAGCCAGGAGCCTGGGATTCTATCCAGGTCTCCCATATTTGTTCCAGGCACCCATTTGTTTGGGCCATCCTCTGCTGCTTTCTCAGGTGCAATAGCTTATCAGAATAGCAACATCCCAAGCAGTGGCTTAATCCACTCCACCACAACACTCACCTTTCCTGTAAAGTGTTTCCTGTGTGCAGTAATGTACATCACCGAGGTGGCCTTGTGGGTGGCAAATCTTTTGAGTGACAGACCAAGCTTCTATCTTGATCTTTTGAGCACTCTGGGCTTGGCTGTTGTTGGGTTTCCTCTGTGCAGGCCATTCTCCTAGGTACCTCATGGATGTCCATGAAAACTGACATTCAAAACCAACAGCCCTTACATTTAGATTGCATTTAAAATCTTTGCATAGTGATGTGACAAGAAAACATCTCATGTATAACTCACTACAGCTCTAGGAGGTGTGTGTGGTCATTTTGTTTCCATTCGACAGATATGGAAAACGGGTCCTAGAAGTCATTTCCCTGGGTTGGATGATTAGGGAATTAGAGCCACGTTCTCTTCGCCTCTGGCCTGCCTACTCCAGTGTGCAAGGGGTGGTCTTCATTACTGTTGTGGTGAAGCATCCCCCGGCTTCTGAGCCTAAGGACAGAATGACAACATGCTAACGTTCAGTCTCTGCAGCTTCAAGCCTCGCCTCTGCATAGCTTGTGTTGGATAATGTGCTGGGCCTCATCCCTTCAAATGTCGGTAGATATTTCTGGCTTGCTTTCAATTTACAGTTGGTAATAGCTTTTCAACAGAGGACTGGAATGTCTCTTGACAGGCTATGAATGGATAATCATGATGATGATGGTGAGAATAATAGCAGCTAATATTTATTCAGCGCTTTCAAAGGCACTGGGGTAAGATCTTCCCGGAGGTGACCTTATCTAACACTCATTAAATGAGCCCCCTCATGCAGAAGGGTTTCTTTGTAGGAGTTGTTGCATCTGTCACTATGTGATGGGAGAGGAAATGGAGACTTGGCGCAGCAGGGCCACTTGCTCAGTGTCACAGAGCAGGTACATGGAAAGTCAGAGAACTCAGGCTCTGAAGCTCAGAAACTTCACCATGTTTTACAGCCTTTGCCACAACAGCTTCACTTTTCAGTGGAGAAACTGTCACTGCTGACTGGAGGAGTTACACATTTCTAGAAAAGTCTAGAAGCAGGTCATTCCAACTGTATAAGCCAAATGTTACAATACAGGGGTATACAAATAATTGGGAGGACAATTTCAGGAACAGTGTCTTAGCTGGACTTTCTCAGGAGAAGTCAAGCATGCTCCTAGGACGTCTAGTGGGGGTATGAACCCACGGCAACAGCATAGAATGTCTTTGGAAGTGTTGATTGTTTTTCAATTTTGATGTGACTGAAATGCAAAAACCAGAGAAAGCTGAGGAATATAAGATAAAATGGAGAAAGATAGCCAGGACAGGCAATGGGGGGCTAGTGTTACAGTGCTCAGGTGAAGCTTGCAATGCTGACATTGTGAGCCTGGGTTTGCGTTCTGGTTGTGCCACTTCTGATCCTCCCTGCTAATGCACCTGAGAAAGCAGCAGAAGATGGTCCATGTCATTGGGCCCCTGTCTTCCATGGAGGACACCTGCCTGGAGTTCCAGGCTCCTGGCTTTGACCTGGTCCAACACTGGCTGTTGTCTCCCTCTGTCTCTACCACCCTATCTTTCTAATAAATAAAATAAAGACAATGGATGGCATTATATACCAGTCCAGGAAATTGAGTTGGCTATCAAAAGAACTAGATGCATCTAACATGTTAAGCAGGAAATTCCCAAGTTCAGCCTGGGGAGATCATTTTGTGGACTATAAGAAAGACAGCAAAGGAAGCAATAATGGAGTGCCTACTCAGGGGCCTCTTGTCAAAGTGCAGCAAAGGGTGATTTGGGCCAGATCTAAATTAGAAGGCAAAGAAAAAGAAAAGGGAGTCTGGAGAGACGCTGGATAGAATTTATTGGCCTGAGGTCAGGAGGGGGAAATAAAGAAACCAAGGTGATAATCACGCTCCTGGATTATCGGATCTGGATTGATTGATTGTTTTGCTATTAACAAAAAAACAGCAAAAGTAGGGATGGGGAGGATGAGACAGGGAAGATGTATGTGGAGGAAACAATGGGCATGGAGAGGGAGGAGACTCAAGAGGGAATATTGTGTTTATTTTTGTGCTTGTGATATTTAGAGTAGGGATGTCCATAAGTATTTGGGAAAATATTTTGATGATCCAGGGAGAGATTATTTCAGTTCATCCTAAGCACTGTAATGACAATATTGAGTGTTACCTGCTGTCAGCCATGCCTGGTTAGTCGAGCACTTTTCTCCACTAGGGATGTTTGCCTCTTCTAGGGCTGTTTAAGAATACATAGAGCAGGTGACACTGACATTCAGTGGGCAGAGGCCAGAAATGGGGCTAAACATATTGAAAGAATGCACAGCCCACTGCTGCCCAACAACAGACACTAATGACCCACCCATCAGTAGGGCTGAGGTTCAGAAAGCATTGCCTAGGGGTGGAGATGTCTTGCCCTAGGAATACCAGTCAGAATTTCTTCTCAGAGGAATTTGCAAAGTCAGCTAGTGTTTAGTTCAAAACAAAAGGCAGGTGAAGCCAAGACACGTTTCTATATGATCTACCCCAAGCGAGGACAGTAGGCATCTGCTTGTTCTCTCCCTCAGGCTTCTCGGGCAATGTTCTGTTTTCTTTTCCATCACCTCTGTAAATTACCATTTCAGTACATTGATTTTGTGTTGAGCATATATTTTTGTTACTTCAAATCAGCTTATAACCAAAGAATGTGTACATGGCAGCTAAAAAGTTTCTGAAGAAGCAGAAAATGAATGTATTCTAGTGCAAAAGCTCTTGACATGCACACATTGTTTTTCTGTAACATGCACTTTCCATTACCTCTTTGAAGATCCCTCAAACATGGATTTCACATTTTTTTTGCACCAAGATAAACTGATTTTCTATTTCTGTTTCTCATGAACGTTTTGAAGTTTTCATGAATTAATTAGTTCCCTTGGTTTCAAGTAACAGAAAATCATTTTGAAATAATGTAAATTTTAAAAAACAAGCAAAAAACCAAACTATTGATTCATGATCCTGGAAAGTTTGAATATTTGAATCTCTTATCTAAAATAATGGTATCTAAGGATACCATCTCATCCCCCAGGTTCTGGTTGTGTTCAATGTTGGTTTCACAGCCTTGGGTCCTGTGACTAAAAGGAAAGGAGCATGCTACACCCACAAAGACTACTGCTTCTGTTCCCTGTGCAGAAACCAGTCCTCTTAACAAGGCAAATAACTGCCATGTTGTTTCCAGATATGCTAGTGTTTCCTTTGCAAAGTTAGAGCTGGAGACAGCCTGAGAACTCCACTGTTGCTGGATTATTTCTCCCTCAACACCCGTGGGGTGCCATACATTGCCCATCTGTGCAGGTGCCCAGGTCCAGTGAGTCTTCCCCAGCAACACGCACCTGTGGGAGCGCCACTGGTTTCTCTCTGCATCTAAGAAATTCACCCAGGAGACGTCCACACACTGCATTCATGTTGTCAGCATGGCTCAAGCGTATCATTTTGACTCAGAAACACTTGGTTCCTTTATCACTGGTAGATTTAGAAATCAATGCTCTTGAACACAAATCAAGGCTCCTGCAAGTGAGACTGTTGGCTACACACTGATCTACCCATCTTCTCCCCGTTTCCAAGACTACAAGGTAGGGTTCTAGTCAAAGGGCTGTGCGTGGAAGCTACCAGCATCCACACAATCCTGGCCACCAATCCTCTACTCCAGTTCCTCCAGGGTTCCTTCTCTGACAATGTGTTCCAATGAGACATTGGCCAGTCAGCCAAGAAAGGCATGTGCTTTAGATGATAGAGATTCCAATAGCCTGACGCCTCAAATGCCTGCGTAAGAAGGTCTCCTGCCTCCTTTTTTTGCCTACCCAGGACTGTTCTCTAAGCAAAAAGTAAGCCTGTAAGTTTTGAGGGTTTGTTACAGCATTTAGTCTTTCTTCGCACAGAATACAACTTCCCTCTGTCTATAAAAATAGAGCAATACGGACTCCATGTTGGTCTTATTTTGGAATAGATATTGTGCTGCTCAATACCCTGCTGAAATTCCTTTGTGGATTTGATTTGCCCTGGTTACAAAGACTACAGAGGACAAACGGCATCATTTCTTCAAGATCTGGAACAAACTACAGTGAAATTTGAATCAAAGGTAAAGAGCCATGAATCATTTTTTGCAAGAAGCTTTAAAATTCATCATGATAGCTTTTCTCTTGATTCTTCCTTGGACCTTGGTCATGCTCCCCAGGTTCTTTCCTAAGTTGATTTGTGTTCTGTTCTTAGGACAATGTCTTTTCTTCCCTCTCTCAGTGTTTCAAAGAAAAAGCTCACGGTGAGGCTTTCTGCAATGAAAGAGGAGGAGGGCTGTTTTCTATAATCGTTAGTGGTAGAGAGCCTACCTCCCAGGGTAGGATCACATGAGGCCTTGCCATGGCAGGCCATTGTGTGACAATGATGTTGTTATAGGGTTTTCAACCCTGAATACGGCAGCAACCCTAATTCTTGTCTTGCAGAAAAGAATTTTGTTGTGGACACAGTTTAATTTTAAAGTAAGATTTATTAGGAAAGCTGATGGGCCTGGCACGATAGAGTAGTGGCTAAAGTCCTCGCCTTGAACATGCCGGGATCCCATATGGGCGCCAGTTCTAATCCTGGTGGCTCTGCTTCCAGCTCCCTGCCTGTGGCCTGGGAAAGCAGTCGAGACGGTCCAGAGCTTTGGGACCCTGCAGCCTTGTGGGAGACCTGAAGGAGGCTCCTGGCTTCAGATTGGCTCAGCTCTATCTGTTGCGGCTGCTTGGGGAATGAACCATCGGAAGGAAGATCTTCTTCTCTGTCTCTTCTCTCTGTGCATCTGCCTTTCCAATAAAAATAAATAAATCTTTAAAGAAAAGATTTATTAGGAAAGCTAAGAGAGACTCCCGTCCTAGCAATAGGCGGGGGATTCAAGAGAGAAGAGAACCCATAGCTCCTGCCGTTGTGGCAGGAGGAAGAGAGAAAAAGGCCCTAGACCTCTGCCATAGTGGCAGGGGAAAGACAGCAAGAGGGGGGAAAAAAAGAAAAACCCAAATTAATGGTGGAGATAGTATCTTTTTGAAAGTTCATCTCAAAGATGTTTCTCCATAAACAAAGGAGAATTCCTGGTTTCCATGGTACCTGGCCCTGGGACAAAACGTCCCAAAGGTGTTACCAGTCAACTTCCTCAGTTCCTTTTTAGTGATGAATATGCACTTATCTCTTGGGAAAAACATGCTCTGGTGAATCCAAGACATGGCGGTGAAAATACCCTTTTATATTTGAGAAAAAAAAATGATGACTCGGGGTTCTAGAATTCCCTAACTGCCTGCTCCCCAGTCTGACTCCTCTCACAATGTTTTAGTTGTCCCTGCTTATTCAAGTCTTCCCTGAACCAGTGTGTGTCAGACATGCAGTGTATTGTTTTATCATCAATCACAAACATTATGAAGACAAATATGAAGAAACCTCCAAGTGCTGAAACAGTGCCCAGGCTTGAGGTTGGACCATTCGGTGGATTTCTTTCACCACAGGGTCAGAGTTTGTAGGTTGGGAATTTCTCTGTGAAGAATACCGGAGGAGAGGGAGAGTTTTACAGGAGACAGAAAGTGGAGGCCTTTTTGGATGCTGGCAAATGACTTCTTTTTGAAGCACAGTTTTATCATGTATGAAGACAATCATTAGGCAAGCATTCCAGGAGGCCACTTCTGGCTCAGGGCTTCTATGGTTCCTTGAACTGGAGCCACACGATGGACTCAAAGTGACATGTTCTCCCTCAGCTTCTCAAAGTATAAATTGTGAGGCATATCTAGAACTGAATATTTTCCCTGCACCAAACTAAAAATGTAATGCAGCATTTTATTTTATCCTCACAGCAGCATTAGGAAACCAGGAGAGAAAAGTATGGCTGACTAATTTGTACACACCGCATAAATAATAAGTGGTGTTGCTGGGATTTGGGTTAAAGCCAGTCTGAGTCATAAGCACTGTATTTTGCTGCCTCCTACTTTGGCGGTGGCACCCAGAGCATCTGTGGTACAAAGTCTTCTTATATGCAGGTGTGCACGCAGAAATTCAGCAGAGCTCCTCCCTCAGGAATGTGTAATGGGACATATGAATGATGTAAGACCCAGAACCATCCGGTAGACATCTGTGTATCAAATGCTGTCCCAGGATGGGCATCCATAGCTAAAGTGCAGTTTTCCCAAGATCTGCATCAACAGCATCACCACCATAGTGTCAGTCACTGTCCCATATCTTATTTCATGCCTGACACTATCCACAGTGCTTTGCTTTCATCCGCTTGTTCAGTCTGTGCAAGTACACCCTGATGTAGGCACATTCATCTCACCTGTTCTACAAATGAGAAAATTAAAGCTGAGAACAGCTGGTCATTTGGGTCTTCATGAAGAGGCAAAGCGAGGGGCGGCCTGACTGGAGAGTCTGCATCTCTTCCCCACCACTGGTACACTTTCCCAGAGACTCATGGGCATTTTATTTGCATGGTAAACTGCATAATTAGACCTTGGACTTCGTTTTGCAGTGCCTCCTGGAAACCAGCAGAGAGGAGTGATAGAGGACACCTTCAGTGACGGCTTTCAGGGGCAAATATGAAGTTCAGAAGGAAATAATATTCCCAGATCATCTATGGTTTTTAAATCTCTATCTATCTATCTATCTATCTATCTATCTATCTATCTATCTATCTATCTATCTGGAAGGAAGGGAGAGAGAAGGGAAAGGAGTAAAACACACACAAATGCACACAGACATACCAACCCTCCATAAACATATTTATTCCCCAGTGGCTGCTGCATTCAAAATTGGGTCAGCCAAAGTCAGGAGCCAGGAATTCCATCCAGATCTTCCACTTGGGTGACAGGGGCTCCAAGCATTTTGGCTGTCATCTGCAATTTCTCGGGCACATTAGCAGGGAGGTGGATCAGAATCAGGGTGGCTGGGACTCAAAGTGGCACTCTAATATAAAATACCAATGTCACCATCTGCAGCTTTAACCTGTTGTCTTGTAACACTGACACCCCAATCTCCTTTGCTTTCTGGTACATTCTACTCAGTGCAAATCTTTTGATCTGAAAGTTTAATGATATCCAAAGATACTTTTTTTTTTTTACCCATTCTGGAACATAGCATCTGCCTAGTTCCTCCTGATTGAAAGGTGTGTCACTTCCCAGTGTTCTCATAGTGCCTGTCCTGCATCTTTGGTCAATTACTTCAGAGTGTGTAGGGTTATTAAGCAATAAAGTCATTTGGTAACTGTGTTTTTGGCTGCAGGATCTGATAGCATTCTTGAAATAAATACATTGGGCTCGGCTTCCACGGCTACATGTAGTAATTTCTTCACATGGACCTCTGATACTCATTCTTGACCCATTTGTTCATACACTGGAGAGTGAGATACCAATTTGCTATCAGCTCCTTCCTGATGGAAATACTGTAGGGAATGCAAAGAAAGAAGAGCAACATTTCTCTTCAGACTCCTGAGAGATACTTTGTCCAGTCTACTATTATAAAACTTGAGGTGTAGCTAAGGAAAGAATCAACTTATCAGAGAAGAAATTGGGGAGACTGTGTTATTCATGAAACATACAACAAATGGGAAAAGTCATCAAATTAAACATGCAGTGGAAACATTTGGCCCTGTAATAATAAAAGTTTATCTTGCCCTGGAAAAAAGGGAGTGGTAGAATATACCATGTTTAAAAATTGAAAATTAAAAATTAGCAGATACTTGTATTTTGGCAGGTGAGGGAACACTTTTTTTGTTGTTGTTAATGAATGGGATCAAGGATAGGCCAAATTGTACCTGTAGCTCATTTAAACTCAATTTCTGATGTTAGCTTTCCATAATTTCAAAGCTTGTTGTCAGCAGAATGTATAGATACTCTTCAGATGGGTTTCAAAGCAGTTTGTCATCAAGAAAGGAGACTTCCTTCAGCAATGGCTGATGTACTTGTCCCCTGGGGAGAGGAGAGCTATTAAAGGAAGGCGAGTCAGAATAGCTACTTTCTAAGCAAGACTTCGCACTCTGACCCCTGCATATGGCTGGACAGAGCTGTTTTCAAGAGCTTTACAGATGATATACACACAAAGCGTCAGTGGTGAATCAGAAATTTTGTCCCAAGACCTATTGAAATGAAAATGGACAACAGGCTTCCTAGTTTGTGTGCGTTCCCTTTCTGGGTTGCCAAGACCCAGCAAACTATGAAAAACAAGTGTTCCTCTTCTTTGTTAATCTCACAACAGAAATGCCACTGAAGTTGTGATCTTCTTAGTTGGCCCACTTCCCATCTTTCTGTCTCTTCACCCCCTGTTTAGTTTTCAGCCATAGGAGAATCTTATCCCGTTTCTATTAAAGCTTTGACTGTCGTGCCTTTTCTAGCTTTTCTTGGAAGACTGGCAAAAGAGAGATCTGACTTCATAGGCAATTTTTGTGTGATAGTGTGGATACTGTTATCTGCCGGTCATCTACCCAGCAAAGCTCATCACTTTGAAACATCAGCAGAAATCCAAACCTAAGAAAGGAAAGATGTAAGCGAGATAACATAGAGGTCAAAAAGCACAGACACAAAACCTCATTGGAGCATTCCTGGGGCCTTGACTGACACTCAGCTTGTTCTTGTCATGTATGGTTTTAACACATTTGTCCAGTTAGCCTTTCACCTCTACAGTTTAAATATCGTAATTGCTTTTGGGTAGTCAGGGTAGATGTTCTCCAGACCAGAGCAGAGTAGAACCTTCTCCAGTGATTGAAATGTACTCCAGCTCTCTAAGGTGATACTGACTGTAACTTTTGAGCAAGTAAATGTGATTGTTACAAATGAGAAACTGAATTTTCACTTCCTTAAGTAGCTTGCATTTAAATTTCAGCAACCACGTGTGGCTAGTGGCTCTCCTATTGGACAGTGACGCTCTAAGCAGATTCATTGACTAGAGTGAAATAACCAGAGCACTCCTGGATGTAATCTAGTACATAAACAAGGATGCTTCTTAAACTCCAACAAATCCTAAAGGTAACTAAGTGATATTTCTAATCATTCACCTGTTTTTCAATTCTTTCATTTGGTAAATGTTTATTAAGCTTCTTCTGCTTGCCTGTGCTGTTCTAGGTGCTGTGGATGTAACAGTGAACACAATGGATAGAGTTGCTTGTTCTCATTTAGCTTATTGCATGAACAAATAATAAAAGCAAGTAGGACATCAGATAATAAGCAAAATGTGCAGGTTGAGGAAGCTGCAATTAATACAGAGGAAGGTTTCATTGGGGAGATGAAAGTTAGGGAGCAAGCTCAGATGTCACCTGGTCAAAGTTAAGTTAGAGGAATGACGAGTTAATACGTCCCGCGTTGGCAGGTGCAAGGAACGTTAGTGGGGAAAGTCTGATGGGATGAAGAAAAGCAGGTGAACATACATGACAATGGTTTTACCAAAGTGGAAGCAGCAGAAATGAATATATGTTATGGTGGAGTCATTAGTACTTGCCCCCAAAATTGATTCTGGCAACTAAGAATAAGGGAAGATTTCAGTAAAATAATGGGGTTGCTATTGACTGAGATGGTGACCCTTATTTGAATGTCATCTTGCAATATCCAGAAGAGGCTAAATGAGATATGATTAGTATCTAGAAGTGAGCTACCCATTCTTTATGTTGCATTTGTGGTAGTCATGGGCCTGAATATAGCCTTGGGATTCTTAACAAAGTTCTCTGTAAGATAATTGTGTCAAAATTGACATTCAAGACAGGGCTATAACCATATTCAGTTATGCATATGATCTAGTTAGGAAGGTGGGGAAATATGTGATCCACCTCATGAGCAATTCTGCTGGAATGATTCCATTTATATGCAGTGTAATTGCTTATATTAATGTGATTTGATTCCTTGGAAGTCCCTTTTATTTGGAATCAATGCTAGGAAAAGATTGACAGAGTTATGCAGAATTGACTCAGGTTCCTGAATTGTAGTGTCTTGGATTGTTGAGTATAATCGCTTGTGATGTGGAGTGGACTTGTATTCCTTTGGGGAGCCAGAATCATTAATGTCTGTCCCTCAAGTGCTCAGCTTATTACAAATGATTAAGAAATTCTGATGAATGGGAGAAGCCCAGAATTGATATAGCACATGGTTTTAAGGTGACCTTGCTATATGAAACAATGTTGTTAAGCATTTGTTAAGTACCTTCTATAAAGTATGTTTAAGAAGTCTTGCAATGAAAATCATCAGCATTGGAGTGTGTGTACTAATCATAATTAAGCCGCTGTTTATTGAGAGTCAGTGTGTTCACAGAATGGACTGGACATTGATAAGCAGAGTTGCACAAATTTTAGTTCTTGCCCTCAAGTAAGTCAGAATTTAATAGGAATACTTTCAATATAGTGTAGCTGTTTCATTGGTTTACATAGGCACGGATTGTGAATAGACATTTTGGAGAGTGTTACCATCCAACTTGCCATCCTGGGCATGTGAAAGAACACTGTTCCCACTTCCTGGGCAGGCAACCGAGGGCCAAGCATCATGAATACCTTCCCCAAGGGTACGCACCTGCGCCTACATAGAAATTGTTTTTAACCAAAGCAGATTTCTGCTCCCAGAAGTTTTATCAAAGTCTAGAGGATTTTTTGGCTGAGAAGGTGCTGCGGGTGTCTAGTGAGTGGAGGCCAGGGAGGGTGCTGCACAGCAAGCAGTACACTGGGCTATTGCTGCAACAAAGAATCATCCTGCCCCCAATGTCAACAGCCCCAAGGTAGAGGAACCCAGCTTCAGCTTCACTGTCGAGTATGCTAGTTGTGGATCTACTTGGCTCGCATCGAAACACATCCACAGATGCTTCGCCTCTTATTGACCGTGGCTGGTTTCCTGGGTGTGCATTCCGCACAGCATGGCTGTGTTTGCTTACACAGGTGCTCTGGAGAGGTTTGCTTTGTTTTCCTCTGACTGAGCTTTGGACTGCATTTTGGCTAGCGTGTGTGTGTGTTTGTCGTCAAACCAGAGTGTTTGTTCTGGGAAAAAAAATCAAATTTATTTTTTTAAAAGTCACTCTTTTTTTTCTTTTGTTGGCAACTTGCTGGTGACCTTCAACTTGCTGTTGAAGCAGAGAAAATGAGCATGGACTTTAGTGCAAAGAGCCTAGCTCCATGATGGTGAGCCCTGCTGTGTGACTGCAACATACTTAGGTGACTTGTAAATTCTCAATGCTTTGAGATAGATAAAGGAAAATTTGTCAAAGTTGAAGCAATGGTAAAGGTCAGAGAGGGGTTCAGTTTCTCTGGCCTCTTACTATTTGACAGGCCTTAGAAATAAATTCCTTGACTCTGCCAAGGGTTTCTGACACTCCCAAAATAAAACACCTGAGTTTTTAGGAAGGTCTTGAAGGATTTGCCCATCTTTCAGGCTCGCTCTCTCTCCCTCTCACTCTCTCTCGATCTCTGTCTCAGTGGCCTCTTTGCCGTTTGCTGAACACAACAGGTACCATCCCAGTTCAGTGCTTTTGCATTTTCACATGCATTGCTCCCACAATCCCCATAGAGTCCTTCAGCCACCACCTCCCCAACCTCTTTTGCTATTCTCCTGCCCTGTTGATTACTTGACATAATCAAGACTTCTTGTAGGCAGTCTCTTTCTTCCATCTAGTAAGTCAGCTTGTGGGAGCACGGATCCTTTTCCATTAGACATGCTGGGCCTTAGCACCGAGAACAGTGCCTAGCACATTGTAGGCATTCTTTGCATTGTTTATTGAATGCATGTGGAGAAACAAAGAATGTTAGTTTGTGCCCCCAGGAAGCAATGTGGTACATATCTTTATTCTCCCCCTTGGCTGCTATGGAAGCTTGTGTAGCAGGTACTTCTGAGATTACTCCAGTAATCACTGCCTCCCAATTTTCATGCTGTTGGTCATCCCCTCCCTATGAGTCAGAGGTGGTGAATGCTATATATACCACACCTGCCTGGGCTGCTGGGGTACCTATAGTTTTACACACTCTTTAGAGATAGACATTCTATACAACTTGTTACCACATTTGTCATATCCAAAACCAAATAGATGGACTCAGAAAGATCCCCTTAACAATATTATAATCAAAATACCAAAGTCCAAGACTGAGAGATGATTCTAGTAACAGTAAACCAAACATCGCCATGTCACATTTGTAGGAACTACCACTTCTTAATAGCAAAAGTAGCACTTATTATATCAGCAAAAACTTTACAGACCAAGAAGCAATCAAATGGCTTGTTTAAATTTCTGAAAGGAAAACAACTGTTGAAAAATATTATACTCAGCAAAAATATCCTTCAGAAATGAAAGAAAAATAAACCTTCCAAGTCAAAAACAAAAAACAAAACAAAAACCTGAGGGAGTTCATGGCCAGTAGACTGGGTTTACAAAAATTACTCTAAGGAATCCTATACCTGGAAGTGAAAATCAATTACCACTGAAGAAAACACACACATCAATAAAATTCATTGATAAAGAGATGAAACTTTATCAATGTAGAAAACCATCAAAGTCACAAAAATAAGACTATATACAAAGTAACAGAATGTTTAAAAGACTGAGTTAAAATTACAAGAATAACTTCTTACTTAATAATCTTGAATATTAGTGGTTTAAATTCCTAAATTAAAAAGAATGGGCAGACTGAATAGATTTTAAAAATACAAGATCTAGTAATTTTGCTGTCTTCAAGAAACACAAACTAAAAGTGAAGGATTAGAAAATGTTACTCCTTTCAAATGAAAGTCAAAACCAAGCAGTAGTAGATATAATTACAAAAGAAAAAATAAACTTTAACAGATGTAAAAGTATACTACCTGGCGAAAAAGGGGTCAAATCAACATGAGGAATTTATTTTTTAATTTATTTTTATTATTTTTTAAAGTTTTATTGGAAAGTTAGATATACAGAGAGGAGGAGAAGCAGAGAGAAGGATGTTCTGACTGATGCTTCACTCCCCAAGAGGCTGCAATGGCTGGAGCTGAGCCGACCAAAGCCAGGAGACCAGAGCCTCTTCCAGATCTCCCATGCAGGTGCAGGATCCCAAGGCTTTGGGTCCTGAACTGCTTTCCCAAGTCATAAGCAGGCACCTGGATGGGAAGCGGGACTGCCGGGACACGAACTGGTGCCTATATGGGATCCTGGCATGTGTGTGCAAGTCAAGGACTTTAGCCACTAGGCTACCATGCCAGGTCCAACATGAAGAAATATATATATGTATATATGTATATGTGTGTATATATGTATATATGTATGTATGTGTATATATGTATATATATGCCTCCAATTATATAAACCAAACATGAATAGATCTAAACAAAGAGTTTGATATAATAATGGTTGAGGACTTGCTTCAATGTCCCCCACTTTTATGAATAGATCATTCAAACAAAAATACCAACAAAGAAGTTGGGGGTAAAACTATATCACACACCAAATGAACTTAACAGACATTTTCAGGACTTCTCATCCAACAGCTGAGAACATACATTGTTTTCTCTACATGGAACATTATCCATGGCAAAAGTCAACTCAAAATAGAGAAAGAGTATGAATGCAAAGACCCAAAACTATAAAATTATTGAAGCAAAACATAGGGAAATCACTTCAAGGTATTGGGATAAAATGTTATTGTTTGGTCCCAAACTACCATAAAAGCAAAACTAGACAAGCTGAATTCTACCAATCTAAAATCACTTATAGAGCAGAGAAACAGTCAACGTGGTGAAGAGGTAACCTCCAGAATGGGTCAAAGTACTTGACAACATTTTATCAGAAAGGGAATTAAAATACAGAATATATAAGGAATCAAAAACAAACCAGCATCAAACCCCCAAATAATATGATTTTTAAAACAATCTGAATAAATATTTCTCGAATACCAACATAGACATGGACAGGAAGTATATGCAAAAGTGCCCAAAATTGCTTAGCCTCGGGGTAAATGGCAATCAAAACCACAGTTGAATGTCATCTCATCCAGTTAGAATGGCTGCTATCAAAAAAAACAAAAAAAACAAAAAAAACAAAAACCAAGAAATGCTAGCAAGGCTGCAGAGAAAGGGAAATTAGTATAGAGTGTTGATAGGAATATAAATTAGTAGAGCCATTATGGAAAAACAGTATGGAGGCTCCTCAAAAGACAGCAGATCTGCTCTGTGAGCTAGCGATTCCTGTACTATGTGTATAGCCAGAGGAAATAAAATCATTATGTTACAAGAATATCAGCATGCTCATGTTTATGGCAGCACTAGTCACGGTGGCCTAGATATTAAATCAACTAGATTTTCATTGACAAATGAAAGGAGAAAAAAAATTGTGTTAGAGTATCTCAGAAACTTAATTAGAAATGAAAGAGAAGTTTATTTTGCTTTAAATTTTCCATTTTATATGAGAGAGAGAGAGAGAGAGAGAGAGAGAAAGGGGTCACTCTCCAAATGCCCATGAAAGCTAGTGATGGGCCAGGGGGAGTCAGCAGCTTGATCTATTAGGAAACCAAGGAGCTGAATATATTGCCTTCCAGAGTAAACGACAGCAGGACGAAAGATGTGAGGCCGAGTATGAGGATGTTAAGCCAGGCACTCAGATAACGGATGTATGCATCCCTGTGTTGGATCTTAACTATTGGGCCAAATGCCTGACTCATGGGTAAAGCATTTCCAAGAACTTTCTAAAGACTCGTCATGTCTTTCCACCATAAAAAGTGATGAGATCCTATTGTTTTCAACAAGAGAGATGCAGGTAGATAAAATTATATTGAAGAAATCAGACACATGGCAAGACAATTACCACACCTTCTTATTCATTTGTGGGAGCTAAAAAAGTTGATTTTGCAGCAGAAAGGCCTGTTTAGAGACCACTAGAGGGCTAGGAAGGGCAGCAGCCATGGAGGATAATGAGAAGGTGGGTAGTGGTACCAAAACACACCTAGATGATAACAGCTCTAATGTTATAAAGCACAATAGGGTGACCCTAATAAGTACAGATAGATATGAAATCTCCCCTTAAATGGAGCTAAGCTGTATACATTGGCAAGCTTTGAGTAGCACTCTTTGTTTTCTTAATAAATTTGAGAGTATTGTAACATGGTAACACCTTGTCAAGAAAGTATTTTTCAACCCTAATATTGACATGGATAAAGTCACACTGGAGAAGCTCCATCTCCACAGGCATCCTTCCTGTTGCCTGTTCAAAGACACAGCTCTCCTCTTCTACTGACACTCATTACTGAAAACCTGACAGCCACTCTCACACTTTCTGTTTCTGTGATTCTGTGATTTCAGATATGCAACACATTTGCCACACTGAAGTGTGTAACCTTTCAGGACTGACTGTGCGGCACAATTCTCCCAGGTTCACTGAGTTGCTGCACATGTTTGTAGCTAGTTTCTGTTGCGGAGTCGCAGTCTGTAAGATGAATATTCCACAGATGGATTAGCCTTTTCACTCATTGAAAGAATCTTGGTTGTTTCCAGATTTGGGACATTAGAAATTCTATAAACATGTAGCTATAGATTTTAATAGACTTCATTCAGCTCCAAGTCTGGGATGTGTATGGTGAAAATAAAACTAAAAGCAAATGAGGGCATTTACAACCATGTCATTCCTTTGGTCAATGATTTATGTCTAGTCCACCTTTTAAAGTTTTCTGCTGTTTTCTACTCAATACTTGAGGTTATTAAGTTTTATAGGAGGAATGTGAATCACCCTGTATAAGCGCATATGTATTACCGTGTCATCCGAATTGTCCCTCCATTACGTTATCACCCATGTTAATATGCACTAACTAGTATCTGTGATTACTGAGGGCCAGATGCATACCCATCTGACATATTTTAGCTGTAAATGAAGAGGAAGGGAGGCAGCTCTGTCATGGTCTCCACGTGGACTGAACGTGGGCTCATCTTTTTATGTGTCTGAGTGCCAAGTACTTCAGGTATCTGGCGAGGAGGTGGTGATGGCCTTGTTGAGTTGATTGGAGAGCTGTGCTGGGGGGAAGATTCATAACCACACCCACACACATTCTCTCAAATGGGAAAGAGGGTTTTCATTGGCTGGGGAAGTTGCAGGGTCAGAGTCAAGGAGAAACCAGGCCATGGGTGCAGAGCTGAGAGCCTTCCTGTAGCTCTACAGTGGCTGCAAACTGCCTTCGCTGAGAGAGAAGGGCAGGGTTGCAGTGCCAAAAACACCGGGAAGGGACGATCAGGCAGGGGCGTGTATTATGGTGAATTCACAATGTCATGATGATTTGTATGGAAATTTGTAGAGAAATCTCTGGGAAGCATTGAGCTCCAGGGTCTCCCATGTGGGAAACGAGTGTTCCAAAGAGGCTGATGACCGAACTTCAAGGGAGGTCCTGGGAGGAACTCTTAGGTGCCAGTGAGAAAAAGTGAAGAAGAGATGTGGGATCTGATCACTAACAAAAGATACAACTTAAAGTGAAAAGCAGGAAACATCCCAGTAGGAGTGTACACTAGCTAAATGAGTTTTCTCTGTAGTGAAATAAACTTAGCAGATTAAAACGATTACCTGTCTTGGGGTTTCTGGGGAAATGTTAGCTGGCTTCTGTGCTCAGGTCCCAGCCAGGCTATACTCAAGGTCTTAGTCATGGCTGGATTCTCATCAGACCCTTGACTGGGAAAGAATTCACATCCACGTTCTATTAAGTGGACAGCAGAATTAATTTCTGTGTAGCTGTAGGAGTCATGGCACCTTGTGGAGAGAGAGAGAGAGAGAGAGAGAGAATCCACAAGTAATAGAAATTTGTATAACATAATGCAATCCCAGGATAACATCTCATGGTTTTTGCTTCATTCTACTTATTGGATAGGAAAATTGAACAGCAGGAATGGTGGCCACCTTCAAGATTGTCTGCCAAAGTAGCCAAGGCGTGGGAGGTTAGAATGTTGGGTTTAGGGCAGAAGAGCAGAGATAAGCTGGTCGTTAAAGAATGCGGTCAATAAGATGGATCTGAAGGCGGGGACTACATTTTGGGAATCTTTGAAGGCCAGACCGCAAAGTGGTCCTTTTGGCTTTGAAGCACCTGCTAAGGGCCCTTTCCAACCTTGACCTCCCGTTGCTTCCTGAAGTCGAGGCAGTTGCTAAGAAAACAATTTTTGCTTTCAATCTCTGCTCAAAGACTTATTTTCCAAGCAATTATTTCTGTTAAAAAGGGCTTTAGAAGTGAAATGTCAATTGTGTTTTTTAAAAAAGGTATCTGTTTTGAATTAACCTTGATCATTTTCTGTAGTTTCATTAATTGCAGAATTGTTGAGGTCCAACATGCAATCTATGGTGCTGAGAATCAAGACAATAGAGTACCCTTTTAGTCTTGTGTCCAGTCCAGCTCCTCTGTGGGACTCATTGTGGGTAAAAGAGTGAGCTACTTGCTAAGTACATCACGTTTTTACTAGAGTTCTTGTATGAGCTCTGTTTAGGAGCTATGCTAGAAAATAAAAGACCCTTGTGGAAATATTCAGGAAGATAAAAAAAAATGCATGGTATCGGAGCTCATCTGGACTATACTGCAAATATCTCTCAGATATTATAGAAAAGGGGAAAATAACAGCAAAGTCAACTGAAATAATTCTATGTAGGTGGAATTTGTGAGCCTCCAATATAGTGATTTATACTGTTTTAGTTATAAAAGTGTTTTGTGGACTGCCATATGGTGGTGAGTGTGTGACTGTTAGTATCCTTTGGTTGGTTTAGGTAGGTACTGACCAAAGTAAAATTCTTTAAAATGAATTTTTTATTGAAGATGAAAAGCACCAGGACTGGTATATAGCATAGAAGGTTCTGATGCTGCCTGTAATGCCAACATCCCATGAGGCCATTGTTCCACATCTTGACTGCTCCAATTCTGATCTAGTTCCCTGCGAATATAACTAGGGAAGTAGCAGAAAATTGTTCATGTGTTTGGGCATTTTCGTCAATATGGAGAACCTAAATGAAGTGCTTGGTTTCTGCTTAGCCCAGCCCTGGGCACTGTAGCCATTTAGGCAGTGAACCAGCAATCTCTTCCCTTCCTGCTGTCTCTATTTTCTCTTTCTTTCTTAAAAAAAATTTAAAATAACACACATTAAAGAAGCTTGTTGTGTTTTGCTTTGGGGTCAAAAACAACCTTTGGGAATCTTGATGATAGCCATGGACTTTTTTTTCCCAAAAAATCGTTTGTATGTAAACAATCATATACAGCTTCAGTAGATCCATGGACTCCCAATAATCATCCATTGTAAAATCTGTAGACCTTACATTAATAAATCTTGAATAATAAATTTTTAAAAATAGCAGCTAATTCAAATACACAACGTAGGATCCCTACAGCCTACTACCCAGTGACAGACCTACACAGAGAGCCAAGCCTCTTACACCAGGGGTTGGGAGCGCTGATCCCCGTGACCAGGTGGAGTCTTTATTATGTGTTCAGGCTCCTTATGTCCAATTCTAGATGTAGAAGATAACGAGCATTTCTTCAAATGTTTCTGAGTAATGGTGAAGTTCTAATTATAATAGTGCAAGATAAATGGATCAAGATAGTGGGGCTGTTAATATAGGTGAAGCAACAATGCTGTTATATGCTCACATGTGCACAAGAGAGAGCAAACTAGGTCATGAAGGCACAGCCTTTGGGGTAGGATTAATGTCCCTATGCAAGAGACCCAAGAGATGGTTTGGCGCTTCTGCTGTGTGAAGGTGCAGGTAGACACCACCAGCTAGGAGCAGTGATACTCCCCTGATACCACACACTTTGGCATCTTAGTTTTGGATGTTTTAGTAAGTTTCTTTTGTGTAGAAAGTTTTCTGTTGAGTGCATTTTGACCCCTCAGCCTAAATGGCCGTAAGATGGATGGTAAATGCACAAATACAAGGGACAGGCCAGGTCTACAGGTGTTTATACCTCCTGATTAGTAGTTGGGTCCTTGCAATGTGGTTTAGCATCAAGACAGGAAGGCAAAGGACTGGGGAGTGATCAAATCAAGAAGCAGATTTTTTTTGGTGAATTCTTCCTGCATTAAAGGAAACTATCCAGATAGGACATTAATACAGACTCATGTTACCTTTTGTTAACTAGTTGCTCAGGACTGGACTGAACAGGAAGATCTTAGCTTTCAGGAATTTTTGTTGAACTTCTGGAAAACTTTGCTAAAATTTTGAAGATGTATTCTCTTATTTTGCTGTAAAGGAGTGGTTAAACATTTAAAATGTCTTTCACTCTTAGAAAGTTGATAAGGCGAAGATCATTTAAAAGGACACACACATCGCTAGTGAGAAATTAACTCAGATTATCAGTTACCTTCAGAAAGCTGGGGAACTTGAATCCACAATCTTTTGATGTGCAAGAAGTAATCCACTGGCTCTTTATACTATATATAGCTATACTTCAGCAGATGTTCAAAGCATTTGGTGTCTTGTAACATGAAAGTATTTGGAGTTTACATTCTTGGTGAACAAAAAAGGGTAACTCTTATGTTAGTGCATATGTCCCTGACGAACATATGCTTTGAGTAGGTATTCAATCTCTGATCTGTTAAGTTGGTGAAAACTCAAGAATTTACTGAAAGCCTCTTCTTTGGTTTGTTCTCATCACATTGCGTTAGGGCCTCATTTGTGTCAGAGGAGTGACCTACTATTCACTCACACCTTGGCACAAATTGTGAAACACCAAAATTAAACATCAGTACTTCATTGATGTTTTCTGGGGATCTTTGCACAGTGATATTGTTAAGGGATCATTAACTTGAGAAAGAATGAATAAGAGAATAAAAGTGAATATAAAAAGGAAATTGGTGAATTGTTTCATATAAACAAACATGGGAGGTTAATAAGCAAAAATGGCATGTGCTGCTTTTTAAGGGATGTGGTTTTAGAGCAGTTGTCCATCCAGGTGTGGCTGGGCTTTCTCTCTCAACAGTAAGAACTGGAATGGGTGTGGGCCAGTTGGGCAAGGACACTGTTCCTGCCAGGGCAAGAGCTTGGCTAAGTCAACCCACCAGTGTGCATGAGATCTGTCACTGGGAGGAGATCTGGTAGAACTTGGAGAACTCCTTTCTCAGGACACAGTCCCTGCAGGTGAGCACAAGAATCAAGTCAAGGAGCAACCCAGACCATGCCAGGTTACAGTGCCTGCTGGTATACATGTGAGTCAGCTCTGGAGGCGGGCTAGACTGAGCCAGTTCATAATATCTACCGGCAGATCTGAGAACCAGAATGAGTTACCAGACAGACCGGATCAGGCCGCAGCACCAGCCATTTCACATTGTGGATGCTAAGGTGAGGCAAATCATGCCAGTCTAGGCATGGTGGGTGCTGGGTCTGTGAGCCCCGGAGGCAGGGGATGGGTGGAGCCTGGGTCACATGGCTTGGGTCTGCCTGTGCAGTAGATGCCAGGGCCATGAATCTCAGGGGTGGGAGTCCTGCTGGGCCTTGGGCAAGCAGCCCAAGCTACCAGTGGCACTGGAAGTATCCTCACTGGCTGCCCAGGGGCACGCTTGCGGAGACTTGATGTGTGTGCTTACATCGGTCTGGCAAAGGCACAGGTGGCATACAGGGACTTGGGGTGTCAAGTCCGGAATTGGTGGTCTGACTGTGGAGTTCATGTGTCAGAGCTGGGCTTCCTCAGGGGAGAAGACAAAACAGCAGATGGCTGGCCCAGATGATAATGGTAGCCCATTGGAGCTTGCAGAGGGTATCTGGTACTATAGCAGAGCATGGAGGACAAACTACACCAGCCAAACAATGACAGCAAATATCTTGGGCAAATGGAGACTCTAAGGTTTACTATGTCAGCCAATAGACATTGGAAGGAGTTCCTCACCCTTGGATTGGCGAGATAGACACCATTTCCAACTAGTGAAACCACTTGGGCAAAGCCATTGGAGCATGCACCATATTGGGGACTCTGGGTTGATACAGGTGGCTGTTCCCCATCACTGGGTGCTAGGGTGGTTGGGAGGCTGGGTATGGCTTCTCCCCTGTGTTCCCACTTCCTTCAGATGCAAGAAGAAGAAATAGAAAATTTGGAAACCATGAAAATTTTTTTAAAAGATTTTTAAAAAATAGAGTAGTTGTCCAGGAAACATATAATCATAAGACTTTCTGATCACAGGTGAAAGAATATCCTTCATTTAGTACCTGAAATGAGGAAATGTCTACCTTGATGATATTATTAAACAGTATTAAACTCAGAATGGTGCCCAACTATTAGTAGATGCTGAGAAAAATATATTAACAACTGAACAAATGACTAAAAGTAGTGTCATGGCAAGCAGAAATAGAACTTTCTTTTTTTTTTTAAAGATTTATTTATTTTATTACAAAGTCAGATATACGGAGAGGAGGAGAGACAGAGAGGAAGATCTTTCGTCTGATGATTCACTCCCCAAGTGAGCCACAACGGCCGGTGCGCGCTGATCCGAAGCCGGGAACCAGGAACCTCTTCCGGGTCTCCCACGTGGGTGCAGGGTCCCAAGGCATTAGGCCGTCCTCTCCTGCTTTCCCAGGCCACAAGCAGGGAGCTGGATGGGAAGTGGAGCTTCCGGGATTAGAACTGGCGTCCATATGGGATCCTGGGGCATTTAAGGCGAGGACTTTAGCCGCTAGGCCATGCCACCAGGCCCAGAAATAGAACTTTCTTAAAGGAGGATTATAAAGTGCAAGACATTTAGTTGAATGATCAAGATACCAGTTTAGATGCCTGGGTTTGACATAGGGCAGTGGCTCCTGATAACAGCTCCTTGTTCATGATAACTCTGAGAGGAATTAGTGGTGGCTCGAGTAATTTGGTCCCTGTCATTCATGTGGGAGACTTGAGAGATTCCAGGTTCCTGGTTTTGGGCTAGTCTCAGTCTTGGCCCGTGTGGACATTCAAGGAATAAATCAGTAAATGAGAATTTTTTCTGTCTCTTCACATCTTAAATTAATTTTTTAATTAACTGATCCATAAAAAAGAATGACCTAGAAAATACTTTTATAGCTACATGAAAGTGTTCATTTAAAGAGAAAGTGAACTGATGGATGGATTTTAGAAGACAGATAGTTGAGAAAGCAAAATTGGCCGAGCTAATTCTACCACTAGCAGAAGGACTTGAAGAATCATTTCATTTGGCTTCTTTTTTATTCTTTCCGTCCCCATATTATTTATTTCAATGAAGTGTTTTGCTTTGATGAGGACTTGAGCCAATAGGGACAGTTTAGAGAAGCTGATTCTTTGGGGGAAAGAAGATAAACAGAAAAGATTGAAACCTACCTGTCACGTATTCTCTCTTCATGGGATTAATGCTGAGTGGGCAGCTGCCTTCACTGTTGAAGTAGCTGGTAATAGCAGTTTCTGCTTGTTCTGTGCTAGGCCCTATTCTTTCAGTAACTAAACTGTTGTTTCACTTAGTTAATAAAATCCTGCCATGTTAGATATTGTCATCTTTGCCTTCTTCATAGGAAAGTGAAGTTCTTGAGTCATCTCTGCAGTTTGTTCAAAGTCACTGGATTAGACTAGGAATCGAAGTATGTGTAGAAATAGTTTGTATTTCTTCTCCATGTGCTGTGTATGTATGTGTGTGTGTGTGTGTGTGTGTGTGTGTGTGTGTAAGAAAGCAGGCATTTAGTTGCAAAGCACAGGCAAGGAACCAGGCAATTAGCTGTGCCCCCTAAAGTTTAGGGGTAAATGTTCTAGTCCCAGATTCCAGATGGGACTGGGAGGAGCATGAGCAGCTCCTGTCCAGGTTGCTGGTTGGTCATTGATATGCATGGTCCTTCTTTGCTTAGTCCAATGATACTATGCTCTTTGGGAGTTCTTATGACAACTCTGTGGATTCAGTTGTCTTTGGGAATTACTTGAGCGTGGTAGGTACATCTTTCTCCTCTTCTCTTCTCTTCTCCTCCCCTCTTCTCTTTTCTTTTTTTTTCTTCAGATTGGAAAATTTCCTGCCCAGACCTTGAATTCTCCTGAACAAAAGCCTCCTGAGCAATACAGGCCATCAGGTTTTATCTAGTGAAGAAGTAAATGACTCAAAAAAAAAAGAAGTAAATGACTCCTTTAAAAATTATTTTTCATTTGATATATTTTTAATTTACATGATGCCCAAAGGTTTATTGACTTCACTAAATACAGAGTTGCACAAATTAATTTGCAGGCATGAACTTCTAAGCCACCTTGCCTGTGATATAAGAATCTTACTGTTAGGGAATGTCCTGGTGAATTTCCTTATTCTGTACCATGAAGCATTCGCATGTGTTATCAGTGTTAATATTAGAGTTTTGACTTTCAGAGGGTAAAACTGGCATTTTAAGCCAATTGCTTACAGAATGTTTAGTGTTGTGCTCCCAGAATCTGACACCTAGAATACCCTGAATATTTTATTCAAATCGTAAAGAAATGAGTGAGCAATCATCATATGTAAATTACTTTGGGCTCAGGAAGTCACTTTTAATGTATAAATATGTTTGTGCTTAACATGTTCATTATATACACATTCAGCAGTATCAGAGCAAATCAAAAAGAACACTGACTTTACATCATAAAAGCACTTGTAACAGTGATGAGGTACATGTTTTTATTTCTCTGGGGGCCAGTGGTTCCGACTGCTACTCTGATCTCATTTTCTAGGTTGAGCACTAGAGACTGGAAGGTTCCTTTGAGAGCCATCATGCACGACTCCTTGGGGACGAGGGCTGACAGTGGCTCCTTTGTCTAATCTCCAGTCCTTCACAATAGCTGTTCTTGAGGACTAGTTAGCACTTGAAGCTGCAGATGCTTTCCTGCTATGTTTAATCCCCTTGATAATTGCATTTCCACTCTTCTAGGTTACCGTGGACCTTCTGAGTGTGAAATGGGAGGTCGCGGCAAGGGTGGAATACCTCATTAAAAGTCTTACTCTTGAAAGAATGCTCTGATTTGCTTGGAAGGAGGTCCCTTAGTAGTGTGGATGCATTTTGCCATTTCTTCTGACAGCAGGTGTAATGATGAGTTGTGCTGTGTTAACTTGAGTCTGGGAATATCAAGATACTTGGCCAAACATTGTTGTCAGTACACCTACAAGAATGCTTTTGGATGAGTTCAACCATTGAGTTTATCTTAGATTGAGTAAAGCATGAGACGTTTATTAATGCACGTGATCCCCACCCCATCAGTTGAAGACTTGATTAGGACAAAATTTATATTCTGGCTGTAAGGAACTTTCCCTGCCTACCTATGTGTACTTGAGTCCTGCCTTTGGACCCAAGCTAAAACATCAGCTCTTCTTGGGTTGTGAGGCCATTGGTTTTCAGATTAGAGGTTACGCCATGGACTCTTCTGATTCTCAGACCTTTGGTCTTGGACGAGGCTTACACTGCGTGCCTTTCCAGGTATGCAGTTTTTCATTTCAGATGCTTGGACTGTTGAGCATCCATAATCATTTAAGCCAATTGCTTGTAATAAATCTATGTATTTATCTATCTGTGTCTATTGCTGTATCAGTCTCTACATATATAAATGTACATCTTTACCTCTGCTTAGTTCTATTCCCCTGGGAAATCCAAACTAATAATGACATGTAGCAACAGCCCCAAACCCTGAAGCTTACGTGAGTTAAGAAGTTTATTTGTCAAGGAGAAATAATCTAGAAGTAGGCAGTGCTGGGTTTGTGTGGGAGTGTAGTGATGGTATCAAGGTTCCAGCTACCCTCTATATTCTTTCTTCACTTTCATGTATGGCTTTGTTATTCTGTTCCCAGAGAGTTACCACAATGCTAAGTGTTACACTTTCCAGGCTGGGAGGAGAGGGATGGTCAGGAACTGAAGTTGCTAGTAGGGAGTCCCACCAGTTTTTTCCCCTGTTTCTTCTCTTCTTTTTCTCTTCCCCATCTTTCTTCCTTACCTCCCTTTCCTCCTTCCTGAAGTTCCCTTTCCCTTCTAGTAATTTTCCTGTGGGCTGCATTCTCCATCAATCTTTCTCTTTCAATTTGCTGGATTTTTTTCAGTCAGTTTGTTGTCTAATCTGTACAGTCAAGTTTTTGGCTATTGCATTTGATTTTTGTTGTTTGTTTTTCAGTGCTCTACACAATCAGAGAAACTTCTCTAGTCGCAGGCTATAGAAATGATCCCTGAAAGCATGGTCTTTTGCATTTGTTTTTATGGAAGCTTTTTTTTTTCAATTCAGCTCTCATACATTGTATAGTTCCTATATGCATCATTTATTTATAATTTCTTTATTTTGCAACACAGAGAGAAAGAGGATCTCCCACTCACTGTTTTACTCTCCAGATGCCTGAAAACCAGGAGCTGAGTCTGCAATCCAGGTCTCCCAGATGAGTGACAGAGACCCATGTACTTCAGTTATCACCTGCTGCCTCTCAGGGTGCATATTAGCAGGAAGCTGGAACCAGAAGCAGAGCCAGAACTCAAATCCAAACACTCTGAGATAGAATAAGGGCATCACAAGTTATCATCCTAATTCTTAACACCAAATGCCCATCCTTTACTTCATCTTTTCATGTTTTCTAGGTACCTGGAAGTGTGGCTTGTAATTGTCTAGGCCTCTTATAGTATCCGAAGTACTTGTGCATACGTTATTTTTGTTGATTCCCATTTCCCACTGACAGTGTATTAGTTCCTTGTGAACATTGTTATATCTGTGTGATGCTCATATTGTCCCCTAATTGCTTCTTTTCTGCTTGTTCACTTTCCAAATAGTCACAACAGCCAGGACTGGGTAAAGCTGTGAGCCAGGAAGTTCATTCAGGTTTCTCACGTGGACCCAAGGGCTTAAATACTTGGACCATTTTCTGTTGCTTTCCAGTTGTATTAGCAGGGAGTTTGGATAGGGAGTGGAGCACCCGGGAATTGTACCAACACCCATATGGGATGCTGCTCAATCAGTGGCTTCACCCAGCAAGCAACAACATTGGTTGCCTGCTTCTTTCCTCCTGCTGTGCTCAGTTCCATGGTACCTGGGGTGGATGGGAGTGAGTGGATATACTTTGCCCAGTCCTGTCCACCTGTCAGGTTACCCTGTATGTGGGCAGCTCATCAATGCAACAGTCAATGAGTCCCATCCTTGAATGTGCATTTTTTCCTGTCAACAAAACCTCAGCTTTGTTTATTCCAGATCAGCAGATGGCTTCAGAGCTAAAGTAATTCTGTGCAGTTTTCCATTTACTTGGTATTTCATTTTCCTTTCTGCTAGTGCTAAGATGCTGTTAAGAGAATCAACATGTTTAATGTGATAATTATTTTTTTGGTGCTCATTGAGTTAGTCCACACATCCTGGTCAGCCGTTATAGATCCATCATCTTTAATCATTTCTATGTAGAATAAGATTGTGTAGTGACTGTAAAGTCAGAAGAAGGCTAAGACAGGGGAGGATTGTTGGTGATACTTGGCTGACACCCTAGCCTTTTCCTTTCCTTTTTTGACTTTGAGCTTATTGCTTACATCTTGGGATTCATATTCTTTTCAGCATTGTCACTTACTTCAGAATGAAAAGGGGAAGATTATGCTAACTTCAGTGAAATGTAGCTCTTGGCTTGCATCTGTTCCAGATGTGGGATTGCCCACATATCAACATTTTTCTCTAAAATTGGCCAAATTTACATGATTTATTTAACATGTTTCAAGAGAAAAGGTGGTCTGCGCTGCGTTGACCTAGTAGAGAAAACCAGAGATAGCCGTGAAGAAGTAAACTGGAGCGAAAGTGTGAGCCTCCCGCTTCCTCCGCGTGATGGGAATTGCAGACTGCATGCGTTTTCCAGGTCCTGAAGTAAGCTTGCCTGCTTGGATCTCCATGAATCTCCAGCTGCGTTTCTCCCTGCTTCATGAAATGCATTTAGGGCCTCCATTTTGTTGCTCTGGGAGTGTTACATAAGATGTGTTATCTTCCGTATAATGAGTTTTTTAAGATTATGACTTACTTCTTTCCGCACTTTTGTGTCTCTTTTCTTTCCTTTTTAAAATTCTCTGTGGTCCTACTTTTTATGCTCATTACTCATCTCACACATACTCAGTTTGATTTTTTCTTTTTTTGGCTAAATGGAAATGGTTTTGCTGTTATTTTCTCGTTATTGGAGTAATCCATCCGTGCAAAAAGTAAAAAAAATGGAATACCAAAGTTCATCTCTAATAGCACTTTCCAGACATAACTTCTATTAACATTGAGAGTTTTAATAGATACCGTTTCAAACTTCCCTTTGCTTTCCTCTGCAGATGAGAGTCCTTGGGAAAGTTTGAGGGAAAATGCAATTAAAAGATAAGTTTATTTTGGTACCAAAACAATCCATACATAATTTTTTTCATAATCCACATTTTAACTTTTTGCAATCCCTTTCTGTGCATGCAAGTTTGTGTTGAGCAATACATTTAGTATGTACATGTGTGTATGAAACTAAAATGAAGTTAAACCCTGTGGCATATTAACCCCTAAAAAATTACCTGATTGTCTTCTTTGTTTTGTATTCATCTGCTTTTTATTGAGGGTAAATGTGACAAATGGGGTTGAATAGGCACAGACGGGTTGAGAAACTCTAGATCTGTTAAGATCCCCATTCTTTGCTCCTCTCCTCAGCCACCCAAACCAGAGACTGGGTTTGTCTTTTCTGAAGAGGCCAACAACAGGAAGTGATTTTGTCTTTCATTGATAATGTGGGTACATATTGGCCTCTAATTTGGTTTTTCATTCTTTCACATTTTGGAAGGACAACCAAGAGTCAACATAGATTTTAGAAAGGATTTTGTCTTGACACAGAAATTCTGTCTCAAGAAATTTTGATTGTGGAAGAATCAGAGACAAAGTTTAAGAACCAAAGAAAGCTTGAGAAATAGTAGCAGGGACAGGCATGTAGCCCATTGGCTAAGACACTTCTTCATCCTGACTCTTCTCCTAATTCTAGCTTCTCAATAAAACAAACTTGGCAGGGGTAGGGCATTAGAGCATGGCTCAAGTGCTGGGGTCCCTGCAATTTACATGGAACACCCTAATGGAGTTCCTGGAGTTGCAGGCATTCAAAGAGTAAACCAGAAGGTGTGAGATTTCTGTCTTTCTTGCAAATAAAATGATTAATTACTTAAGTAAAACCAAGTCAACTCTGTTAGTAATAAAGCAATCAGTGTTCATATGAGATAGTGCTTCCCCAGACATGACAACTAAAAGATGCTTTGGAAAAGGAAACCTGAGAAAGATAAAAAGATTTGGAAAATAAAAGATGAAATGAAATGGAAACTAAACCTGATATTACCAATCCCGTAAAAGAGGTATTAAGAATAAATGGGCAAAACACTGAGCGGTCAGCAGACACAGAAGAACAATTAATGTCCTTCGGGACCAGGGAGGAGAGCTTTCTCTGGTCCGAGCCTGGCTCCACCTCTGGACCCCCGCCCTCCCTCACAGTGACCATCGGGATCGCTTCGAAAACCCCTCACAGCAAACAAACAATCATACAAACTAAAAAAAAAAAAAAACCCTAAAATAAATAGACAAACAACAGAAAGTAGAGCTTGAAATCTGACAGGAAAGAGCTGGCATGGATTGGCTCATGCCTTGCTGGGTGGGACACAAAAATTAGTCACTCCTCACCGAGGTGTTGAGGATTTTCCTGCACACCCCCCCCCCAAAAAAAAATGTTCTGCACATTAAATGTCGACAAATATCTTGTTAGAGTTACAAGCCAGTCTAGATTATCCCAAAATCTGCCAAGATCAACAAAATTATACTTCAACACAACAAATGGCTAAATACTAAAATGAAATAGATATGAGACAGCTGAATGGTACCCTATAGCCATTTTAAGGTATATAGCAGCCGGTCCGGTCCTGTATATAAACTAAAATTGAGATGTCAATGAGCTAATCATAGGTTGTGGTTAGGACTTGTTTTTTGTTATTTTGTTCTTTTTGGTTTTTTGTTGTTGTTGTTGTTGTTGTTGTTGTTGTTGTTGTTTTTAACATACTGGTTACTCAAAACCATGTCAATTCCATAATATTGCAAATTGCTGTTGATGTTATATTGGGACTCTTAATTGACTGTGATGATATTATACCAGCTCTGACTTCAGACCAGAAATGGTCTCCACAAGAAACTGTTCAACCCATCTGGACAATAAGTAGCTGGACTCCATGCTTGGTATATGTTTGCAAGGAAAGAATCTTGATTGAATTTGAACTGTAATACTGCATCAAGGTGGAGGAATCCACCGGGGGAGGGGAGGGGGAGGGGGAGGGGGATTCCCAAAGCCTATGAAACTGTCACATAATGCTAAATATTAATTAAAAAAAAAGAATAAATGGGCAAAACAGCAAAGATAAGAAAATTAGAGACTAATTTCTGGAGATCTAGGTTGCCAATAACAAGAATTTCAGAGACTAGTGGGGAGAAAGAAGCACCAAATCAAGAAAAACACCTGGAACTGAGTTCCAGAGAGAAACGTGTAACACTGTTTATTATAGGTTGGATAGCATCACTCCAAAATTTATGTTGACCATGAACCTCAGAACATGATCTGATTTGGAATGCTAGTTTTTGCAGATGTGATTAACTAAGCTAATTTGAACTTTACTGCATTAGAGTGGAGCCTAAATCCACTGACCTGTGTCTTAAGGAAATCCCGCTAGAGAAACGGGCAATATTGGAAGGAAGCAATGAAAGCAAGAATCCTACAACAGCAGGGAAGGCCATCAAGGGCCAGAAGCAAAAGAGGAACATGAAACAGACGTTGCCGCAGAGCCTCCGGAAAGAACCAGGCCTTTGGATACCTTCATTTTTGACACCTGGCCAGCAGAACTGTGAGAGACAAAATTTCTATTCCTTTAAGCCTCCACAGTACTTGGTTATCAGAGCCCAATGAAACTAATACAAGGCTGAATCTTAAACAAAGCAAAACAAAAAACAAAAAACAAAAATGGGGACGGAGGCAGAGCAATGATTTGATTGGCTAATCCTCCTGCTTCAAGAGCCCAGATCCCGCATGGGTGCCTGTTTGTGTTCCAGTTGCTCCACTTCCTATCTGGCTCCTTGCTGGTGGCCTGGGGAAGCAGTAGAGGATGGTCTAAAGCCTTGGGACCCTGCATCTGCTTGGGAGACCCCAAAGAGGCTCCTGGCTCCTGGCTTTGAATTGGATCAGCTCCAGCCATTGCAGCCATTTGGGGAGTGAACTAGTTAAGTGGAAGATCTTTGTCTCAGTCTCTCCTTCTGCCTTTTCAATAAAAATAAATATATCTTTAACAAAGCTGACAGAAGAGAATAAATCTGCATTAAAGACAGTCACCTGGATGTTTAAGAACCTGAGGAATGAAGAGTACATTCTGAAAGTTTGAAAGGAGAAGTCAGTCAGTCCTGTCTAACATATTGGGAGTCAGGTGTGGAGAATCGATCTTTCCTCTTCAGCAAAAAGCAGGAAACTAGATGAAATGTAGCAAAAATGCTCTGAATCAAAATGATTCTCAAATCAAAGCTCTACTCATTCCATCAAATAAAAATATATAAATAATACTGTCCTGCTTGAGAGGATTCAAGGTGTTTGCTTCTATGCCAACTTCCATGAGGAAGATTTTGGCGGGTGTGCTGTGATGCTGGGAACACCACCACCAAAGCTCACACAGAATCCCGGAGCCAGGATCCTGCAATCCAGGAGACTTGTATAAAGATCAGCACCCAGAATGTCATTTGAATAGCAGATGTACACAGAAAAAACAAGAGTGGAGTGAAAGGATAGTAATCTCTGGGGTGCATTTTAAATTTTTTTAGATTTGCATATTTGTATTGGAAAATAAGATTTACAGAGAGAAAGAGAGACCAAGATCTTCCATCTGCTGGTTCACTCCCCAAGTGACAGCAATGATCAGAGCTGAGCTGATCTGAGGCAAGAGCCACAAGTTTATTCTGGGTCTCCTACACTGGTGCTGGGTCCCAAGGCATTGAGCCATCCTCTACGGTTTTCCCCAGCCACCAGCAGGGAGCTGTATGGGAAGTGGAGCTGCTAGGATTAGAACCGACCCCTCTATGGGATGCCAGTGATTAGAGGTGAGGATTTAGCTACTGAGCCATTGTGCTGGACATGGGATGCACTTCTCTGAGGAAAAAGATACAGAGATGACATGTTAGAATTAAATAGAAAATATTATTCCTAGGGTTTGGTGAGATGGATAATTTATACAAATGAGACATTTTTACTTAGAAAATCAGGAAATTAAAACACACACACACACACACACACACACACACACACACACACGATGATTGCTTCCAGAAATAAGAAGGCAGGGTGACAGTGTGCAGACTGATTCAAAAAATGACTCAAATGTGTAGGAAATGTCCAAAATCAGTAAGTTATAAAAGAACAGTACACACACACACACAAGAACAGTACAGATTACTCATAAATGCCAAAGCAAATATTATGAAAATGAGCTAGAAGGGTTGAGGACTTCTCGCCTATGAGAAATTGATCTGACATAGTCAAAAGTTAATCAAATTAACACTTTGAGGGGCTGGCATTGTGAGGTAGTGGGTTAAGGCACTGCATGCAACACCAACATCCCATGTGGGCACCGGTTCAAGTCCTGCCTGCTCTGCTTCCAGTTCATCTCCATGATGATGGCTCTGGGAAAGCAATGGAAGAAGGCCCCTGGACTCACGTGGGAGATCTAGAAGAAGCTACTGGCTTCAGCTAGACTCAGTCTTGACAGTTTCAGCCCTCCCTTGGTAGTGAAGCAGCAGATCTTTGTCCTTCTCTCTGTAACTCTGCTTTTCAAGTAAACACATACACCTTAAATAACAACAGCACCATCATAAATCATTAAATAAATTGTTTAATATTTAAACAATATGATTAAATTATTTTGACAAATATTAAAGTGAATTGTAAAAGATACTATGTGCTTTGTATTCAGTGTTTTTTTTACAGTATATTTTCCAATATGCAAGATTTTTTGGTGTTCAACTGAGAATTTCTTCAACATCGAGGAAGGATAATCTGTTTTGGAATCACTGGAGGATAGTGCAGTGGTACAAAATCAAGTAGACTGGACTTAGAGTGATTCCAAAGATTTTTCCATGATAACCTTTAAGACAGGCACTTTTGCTAACCAAAACACTAGCACCACATGAGGTAGGATTCCGTACCAGTAGGGACTACGGTTGCCACATTGAACAAAATCAGACAGGCAAGCAAATAGCAGCACCCGAGAAGCAAACATCACGCAAACAAATCAGTCAGACTGACTCTTTAAATTGGAATTTTAGAGAAATGCAATCTTTTCAAAGATATGAATGTGTCCCCACATACTGAATGGGACACGCTAATCCTAAAATATTATTCAGTATTTATTGGAAACTCAAATGTAATAGAGTGCCCTGAATTGTATGTGACAACCCTAATAGAGGTTCAGCAGGTAATGCTTAGGACTTTTTTCCCTTGATAACCCATCATGATCTGTCATCCGAGAATTATCAAAACCTGCTTGCAATCTTCCTCTGTTTTCAGGCTGTATCAACCTTTGGTGTTAATGAATTCCAGAAGGTAGCCAACCACCTACAATTCCGGAAGAGTTGGTGCATCTGTGTGATCAGTCATAAATTCATCTGTCAATGGACATTGGCTAAAATAATGACCTGAATGAGAAAGCTGGTCAAAAAAAATGACTAGTGCAGGTGAATATTCTGATAAGTAAATCTGGGAGCAGTTCCCCCTTCGTTGATGGATGAGGAAAGGGTCTCCGAAATGCAATGTGCTATCTGGCTAAGCTGACATATCCTTAGTCAAGGGCACTAACCTTGTCTAAAGGTTGTCAGACATGAAGTTATTCTTGTCCTTTCTTTGAACCCAGGCTCAGTATCTTAATAATCAGGACTGTCACCAGTCAAGCTTTTATCCCATGTCAGTGCAGTTTCTGTTCAAATTATGCCCTGGGACCTCTTTCACCTTTCATATCATTGCAGAGTCATTCATTCTTCTTCATTGGCAATTAGACGATCAGGGTTTGTATTCTCAGTTTTCAAATCCTTTCCAGAAGTCAACTCTTCAAACGGCCTGGAAAAATCAAAGAAGCCATAAATTAGTCAGTTGCATGCTTCTGTTTTTCAATTATTTCCAGCGTGGCAAAAATTCTGTCTATAATGACTTATGGGTTGAATATGTAACTTTATAATCTGATGTTTTCTGGCTAGCAAAGATCTTTGGCTGAGATGGAATATGTCCCACTAGAATGACCTCTGTAGCGCTTTCTCCCTCCTGCACATTATCTTTAAATGACAGCGTGATTTTCTCATAATTCTTTGATTTTCTATACCAAAATGTCTGTATGCTTCTCTGTTGCAAGACTGTTGATTTCGAAAAGTTTAATCCTGCCAGCAGTCTAATTCTATTCATTTTCTCCAATTTATGTCTGTTTCAGTAACTACTCATCTTCTTAGAGTTTGTACTGGATTGTAAGACTCAAGATGCCTTATGTGTGTGATTCTGAACTTAAAAAGAGGATTATTTGTGGAAAGAGACATGTAGATCCAAATTCATATGCTAACTCTTTATCTTTCTGGATCATCGTGGCTAAGTCACTTGAGCTCTTTTTTTTCAGCTTCATTTGAAAGACAGAGAGGCAGAGTGGGAGTCAGAGTGGAAAAAGAGAGAGGGGAGACGACCTCTCTTGATGATTCACTCCCTAAATAGTTGAAACATACATGATGGGCCGGGTCAAAGTCAGGAGTCTATAACTCGGCAGGTCTCCTACATGGGTGCAGGGCCCAAGCACTTGGACCATCTTCTGCTGCTTTTGCTGGCACATTGGTAAGGCATTGTCCTGGGGATCCTGATGTACAGGACATAGACAGAGGCCTAACGTGCTGTGCCACAATACTGGAATCTCCCACAAACTGTTTAAAGTCCTTTTAGCTAATGAAGTTGAGTATCTCTCAAAGGCCCACTTTTGGGGGCTTGGTTTCTAAAGTCTTAATTTCCTTCCTTCCTTCCTTCCTTCCTTCCTTATTTCTTTGTTTAAAGGCTTATTTATTGAAAGAGTTACAGAGAGAAAGAAACGGGGATTGGGATTAGAGATCTTCTGTCTGCTGGTTGCTCCCCAGATGAACACAACAGCCAGAGCTCTGCAAGACAGAAGCCAGGAGCTTCATCTGGATCTAACCATGGTGCAAGAGCCCTAGCACTGGGACTATCTGCTAAAGTGCATTAGTAGGGAGAGAGGTGAAAAGTGGACAGCTGGGACTTAAACTGATGCTCATATGGGATGGCAACACTGCAGCTGGTGGCAAATCCTAGGACATCACAGCACCAGCCACAGTCCCTGAAGTCTTACATTAGAGGGTAATGAATGAAGGGTGGAGATGAAATCCAGGTGTGGTGTCTGATGTAGGACCATTGAGAAATGCCTGGTTTGAATGCAGTTGCTAAGAAGGACTCCCAGGATGGAATCATGGAAGCTTTGCAGAATCACATGGACATGATGAATGAGTTTGCTCCCTGGCTCATCTTTAAATGCTTGCTCTGCACTGGTTCTACTGTTCTCAGCCCACATCAAATTCACGGCCACTGGGCACACCCAATCTTGCATAATGTAAGGAGCCTTTCAAGCAACAACCCTGAAGACTTGACGAGACTCTGCCACCCTGGACCCAGTGCCACCTTAAATTCCTGCTTACCCAGCACGATCATATATCCCCTAGATCTCAGTCCCCTTAAAAGCCCACTTGCCTAAGTAAGCTTCATGCCCTTTAACCTGTGCTCTCCACCAATCCTCTGAACTTCATGACCTTGTACCTGAGGGCCTTGCTCCACCAATCGCCTGAGGCATTTAACCTTGCTGTCCACTTACAGCTGCACCTGCCAATGCCTGACCACACACTCCCCGTACACACCTCAGGTCTATAAAGGCACCTCTTCCCTTTCTGTCTCTCCCTGCACTCTTCTCAGCTCTCTGCTTTCCCATCTCCTTTGTTCTCCCTCTCTCTCTCAGTTCCCTCTCATACACTCACTTTCTGCACCTGAGTTCTGTCTGCCCTGTGGCTGCTCCTCCCGCCAAAATAAAGGATCTCTCATGGGGCTCGCCTGCTGTGTCTAGCATCCTGTGTTTGTGGAGAAAATATTTTCAAAAAGACACCTCATTTGAAAAAGAATACAAATGTTGGTTCCTTTTTTACTACGTGTTCATGTGCATGTCATCTGTGGTTTGGAAATAAAAGAATATTTTGTGCCAGCTCCCTAGAGTAAGAATTGCTATGCTGTGGGGAGGCAACTTTGGACGCTGTAGTCCTGGGACGAGTACAGTCAGTGACTGTATGCTCTGCTTGCAAGCCAATGGGTTTTATTGGTTTAATGACTTTAGCAAGATGCAGTCATGTTTTTCTTATTTACCTTTGAGAAATTATGTCAACAAAGTTAGGTTCTTTTGATGGGCAGGTGAGTCTTTGTCCAGTGGCTGACCTGGAATTTCTTTGACAGAAGCCAAGCAATTATGGCAAGTTTTGTCAGTTATGAAAGCATTTCACTTTGGATGCATTTAACCTGGTAATTTGGGTGCAAATGATAGTGCTTTGTTGGTGCTTTTCTGTAAGAAACTTGCCCAACTGTGGCAAAAATCTGTGAATTACTCAAGAATGACACAGATATCACTTTCCTACAAAAATTAGAACCCAGATATTTTTGGAGGTAGTTGTTATGTTGAGGTCTGGGGCCAGCCACAATTGGTTTAAATTATGTCACTACTGCTTGTATTTGCACATTGTTCACTTGTAACGTGTTAACCGTTGGCAAAATTTTGTTCTCTGTCCCTTTTACACCAAAACCCATATCCTTTCTTAAATCCCTACCTAGTCCTGAATTGCAACGCACTAGATGCAATTTGTGAATTGGTTTAGTGGAGGTCCCAGACTCCATTACTGGAGTCTGGGTTGGAGTCGGCCCCCAAGACCCACATGAAAATAGAAGGCTGTGCAGAGAGAAGCAGGGGGAGTGTGGGATACCGTCTCCAACTGTTCATTAACTGAACTTTCACCAGCCAACTTTGACCACAAGCATGGATTGCTATTGGGACAAAGCAACCCAAGCGAGCAAAACCCAGGAGATTGCTGCAATGTGTTGGAAGATGTGCTGTTCAAGTGATGATTTAGAGACTAGCATGAGAGATATGCTTTTCTTTTGGAAAGATGAAGAGAAATTGCGATGCATGCCTTATTTTGATTTTAGGTTGTGATTGGTGTTCTGTCTTCATAAAGGATATGCTCGGTAGATGCTTATCGCTTCAGCATATTTAATCACTTCAGTCCTAAGAATTAGATGGGCTCTGCAATGTGAGTCTCAACTATGCTATTAACCAAGAAAAACCGGCAAGAAGCAGACTGTACAACTATGGAAATAGCTAACTGAAAGAATACATTTTCCCAGTGATATGAAAGTATAAGTTTAGGGCACACAGTTATGTTTAGTACATTTATGGAGAGAAACCAGAAATAGGGATACAAAAAATCTTAGAAATAGATATTACCCAAGTTAACCTGCTTGCTTTTAAACATTCATAGTTTGGTTGTTCATTTGGAATTCAGAGATGGGATATTTAACATGATAAGAATTTTTGGAAAGCATATATGCTAGGGTAGGGATGAGGAGTGCTGCTGAAAAACAGTGTTATGTCCCCGCATCTTCACATACATCCTGAGATGATACATCTCACCAATTAGACCTAAATCACCACAAAGCATACTGCTTTACTGACATATTCCCTTCTGCAGAAAAAATTCTTGAGTACCAAAGGATGTTACCCCTGCACTTCTTCTTAAGTGTTAGAAGCCCACCTTTCACTGAATTTTATAAATTTATATTAACAGTACAAGGCAGTTAAAGGAGGAAGTTGGCAACAGGACGTTAAAATGGGAGAGAAGGATCAGAGTGGGGACACAGTGGTTTAATCTACTGCTTGAAATGCCTGCACCCCCATATGGGAGTGCTTGTTCAGGTCCTGGCTGTCCCAGTTCTGGTCCAGCTTCAGAAGGCTTCTAGGAAGCCAGTGGAATATGAACAAAGATCAGGATGCCTCTTAGTTTCAACCTGGCTTCATCCTGGCTGTTGCAATTATTAGGGGAGTTAATCAGTGGATGGAAGCTTTATATTTCTGTCTCTGTCTCTTTTGGTCCCTCTGCCTCTCAAATAAATATAGATAGATAGATAGATAGATAGATAGATAGATAGATAGATAGATGTAAAGAATAGAGCAAAGGCAGTGGAATGAGAAAATATCAACAGATAATAAGGAAGCTCTTATGAAGGTGTCAGTGTTTCTATTTGCATAACAGTTCTAACTACGTGCCTAGTTTCCATGAAATATTTTATGTCACCTTAGGTTGCATCACACATCCATCAAAGCAGTGAACTTTTGCGCAGTGCCTCTCTTTCCATTGTTGTGTGTGAACAATGTGTTTCAAACATTCCTCTACATAGGTTTATTGCTGCTGCAGGCCACAGCATTGACTGCTGGGATATTTTACTAGAAAAAGGGGAAAAGAGATTAGCAGCCAAATGATTCCACTGTCTATACTCTCCTGGCTTGAATTAAACACCCACTTGTTGGCTACTGACTTTGGATACCTATGGATGTGTTTGCCCAAAGTTATTACTCTCTGGGTATGGGTACTCCACATCTTTAATAATTTGCTGAGATCATGTGGTGAAAGTGATAGCTTCATTTGCATGAGCTGACAGCACCTTGGATGCAGCTCGCAGCTCTCAGCTCTGCTGATTTTTGCAGACAATGGTGAACAACCTCTAGGCTTGTTCAGGTTGCCTACTGAGAGCAAAGTTCATTCCAAGTGTTCTGGGAAAATCAAATAGAGGTTGGACCCATTGTAGTGAATTTGTGCCAGGTATACAACAAGACTACTCAAGCAGTTAACTCTTTTTCACTGAGCCTTCTTGGAGAATCATAGTGGGACCATTTGCTTCTGAATCACGTGGAAAACTTTTTCCACTTTCTTGTCAATGATGTCTAGCCATGATGTACAGGTGATGTGATGATTCTTATAGGACAGCCTGGTATTCTGGGAGGGTGAGATGAGAGAGAAAGGGGTCACAATATTAATCAGGTTAGGGCTTTAGACACAAAGTGTAACTCCTGATTTGTAATGAAGCTGAGATTCATCCTGGAGTGTTCTTTAACATCTATACCAACTCTTGACTTTGATGCCTGGAGTTGGCCTTTAGAATAAGGCCCTGCCTGCCAAGTTCTTCATGATTCCAAGCAGGTTAGTATTGTAGGTAAACAATCCTTTGACATTGATTGGAGAGATGGTAATCTCTACTTGAAAGGCTATGGGTGTGGGACTGCACACTGTTATCCCTTCCAGGGCTGTGGTCCTCTGAAGTTGAGGTTTCTCAACTCCTTTAGAATCACCTGGAGAGCTAGAGATGTACTGATTCCTTGTCTCACCACTGGCCCTAACTCTGGAGGTTGGCTTGGACATTATGTCTTTGAAGAACTCTCCATAGGAGACTGAGGATTGGAACACTCAAGCATTTATTTTAAGGACTTTGGTCAGGATAAATCCCTGTCCTGGTGCATGAATCTAGTCTGTTAATCTAACTACTGTGGGCTTAGTACTGTTGTCTGATATAGGGGGGAAGTGATTGTCCCTCCCAATTGCCCTGTGAGTAAGGATTAATGTTGGGAAAAGCTCAGCAAAATGCTTGGCACACAATCGATACCCCCTATAAGTTAACTATTAGTTAGCTTTTGAGGCAATGTGAATCCTTAGAATCCAGATCTGTTCACACCTTCCCCATTCATCAAAGTCAAAACAAGATAGCAGCAGTCCTAGCTGAGAGTAATTGTTTTCTGTGTTGCAAACAACATGGAGTTCTTCCAATTATTGCCTCGTCTTGTCGATATGACTACTCCCTAAAGTAGACAGTGCCATTGTCTGCAGCTTCTAAGGTATCTGATGTGCAAAAAAGTGATGTCATGTGTCCAGAGTCCCAGCTCTTATAACTTGCACGTGCTAGTCTGCTATTTTAACACTGGTCGGTTCCCAAAGCCCCCATGCCAAGTAGACTGTATAGTTTCATCCCTGGCCACTCTTCTCCAGGAAGAATTTCCAGACTTTATAAAACAGAAGTTCTAGCAACACTTTTCCTTGTTTCTTTTTCTTCTGCACCAGCCAAAGGATTGCTCTTTGATGCATGTCCTTGTGGGTCTATGTGTGTGGGGGGCTAGGGGGCAAAGTGTGATATGCATCTTCTTTCTACCCATAAGAGTCACTGTCCTTCTACCTAATTTGTCTGTTTCGCACAACTGTGACTTGGGATAATGAAACTCATTTTGCTTACCTTCTGTGCAAAGACTGTAAGCATCTTAAGGACAATTGAGATTGTTAACATCTAGGCCTTCACCTGCTGCTGGTGACAAGGGAGGTGTTGGGGAAATAAGGAGCTCTACATTGAAAGCAACTAACTGAGCACGGGTTCAGCAGGGATTTCCATGAAGATATCCTGTGTGACTGAGGTTGGGCCAAGTCAAATCCAGGAGCTAGGAACTCTACCTATATGTCCCACATAGGTGACAGGGATTCAAGGAATTGACCTATTACCTGCTGCCTCCCAGGGTACCCATTAGGAGGACACTGGAATTGCAAGTGGAGCTTGCAATTCAGGTATTCTTATCTGGGCTATGGGCATCCCAAGAAGAGTCAGTCTCTGTGCTGAAAGTCTGTCCTGGTGTGGGCTTCTTCAGCAGCGTTCTGTTACAGAATCTGGCAGTGTGGAGGTGAGAACAGGAGAGCACAATCCTCTGCTCTCTAAAAAGCCAGGAGCTGAATCTATGGCTTGAGTTCAGCCAGACAGGCACTCTGAATGGAGTCTGAAATCTTGAAGTTGTGGCACAAGGAACAAAAAAAATGCTTGAAGGAATTCCTGGGGCAGTTGATGGCAATGTCATTGACAATAGCAGTGTTGGCAATGTTCTGAACAGGCTGCTACTGGAGAGAGTTGTTGCATTTTCTCTTTCCACCAAACCGGCCCTTAGGATCCTTCCATCCCTAAATCCAGTTACCCATTCTCATCAAACCCTCTTTATTATTCTGGGATGGACTAGTTGGTTTTACTTTCTAACAGCAAGGAATCCTATTGGAAATATGTGGGTATTTTTGATTATCTGAATTTTGTAAATAAAGAATTCCAAGTACAAAGTCATCCCTCTTTTAAGAAAATTTAACTTGAGACAAAACCATAGGGCTGGGACCCAAGAGAACTAAAATTAAATTCTCATTCTGTTGCCGTTTAGCAATTGAGACTTCCAGTAAATTACTGAGGGATTTGTCTCAGTTTCTTCAGCCCTAAAATGGGAACAGAACCGTTTTCTGTCTGTGGGTTGGAGTGAATGCCCCATGAGTGGGCAGCAGAGCAGCTGAAGGTCTGGGCATCTTGTCAGTTATGCGCAGGAGATGGCATTTGCACGGCTGATGCATGCATAGGTGGGTGGTTTTGATGTGGTCCTTTAGTGCTGTAACTTTGTTCTTCTATTCAGCACATGCTAATGACTGGTGTTTAAATTCATGAATTCACTCTAGAGAAATTTATTAAGTGCCCACTATTTGCCAAATACCGTTTTAATTAGCATTTTTATGAGGAATCTATCATTTACTGTCAGTTTGTCATTTTCTTCCAGGCCTGTGGAACAAACTAGAGTCCTCTGTCTGCAGGGGGGATATCACAGACTTTTTTCCAGGGCTCACACCGTGTGGCCTAAGGGTCATATTTTCCTTTTTCAGAAAACATGCATGACTCAAGGGCATCTAGGAAGCAGCCTTCCTTTCTGACATTTTTTTCCTTTCCTCAAAGAAAACAATTGTAATTGTGCAAGTTGCCCTCTTGGTACCTTATTTTTCTCTGGTGACTTCTGAAGATGTGAGAGGTGGTGAGGGAAGAGGGGTGTGATTAGGAAGCATGAAGACTCTATTTGAGTAAGGATTGGCCAACCCAGCAAGAGAACAAATTCAAACATAAGCCCAGCCAGCAGTGGTTTGTTCTTGGGAAAAAGAAAAAAAAAAAAAACATCTAACAATGCTATAAATACTTTGGCAAATAGAACCAGAAAATCCAATCTGTTAGGCAATCTACTTTCAATGGCTAGATCCTCCACGTTCCTTTTTTTTTAACCTGGCACACAATAATTGTGCATATAAATGAGCACAGTGGGATAATTCAGTGCGTGGTGACAATGCATAATGATCAAACCAGGGCCATCAACATGCCCATATCCTTAAATATTTAGAATTTCTTTGCATTTGGTGCATTTGAACTCCTTTCAAACTCTCTATGGAAATAATAACTAAAGAAACCATAGCATCCTTGTATTGCGAGCACTAGACTGTATCCCTTCTAGCTATACTTCAGTATGCTTCTGTGTAACTGTATGTTAGCAGTCATTATCCCACCGTCCTTTACCCTCCTTCTCCCTCCTGTTCTACCCGTTAACAACCTCTATTATGCTGTCTGCTCCTATGAGACCAAATGTTTAGCTTTCATATATGATTGAGAACATGCAGGATTTGTCTTTCTGTGCCTTTTTCACCCACTAAGGAAATATTTTCTGAAAACTTTGATTTATTGCTTAACAAAAAGTGGGGGGAAGTGAGATCTTAGTGAGTATAACACGCATGCTATAAAATCAAGTTTCTGTGATACACTCAGAAGCTTCCACTATGTGACTGGCCATCCAGGAGTTCTGAATATGGTTACAATTAGCAGGATCGGGTGAACCCCTTGTTGGGGTGGCGGGGACATTATCTGGAATGGTTAAGTGTCACAGAAAGACCCCTTCTTTCCCAGTAAAGAGTACATACAGCTGGGAGAGCTCTTTGCCCTACTAGGACTAACAAATAATGCTATCTTCAAGTGCTAATTTCTGTGGAATTCTCCCAGATTTTGTGTGAGAAAGAACACCAAGAGCCATTTCTAATGCTAACCACTTCTTGAGAGTATACGCAGAAGGGAAAGTTTCCCGGCTGTGTAACTTCTTGTGATGACTCAGCATTTCCAGAGTGCCTGCACTCACCACACACACACACACAGAGCAGGGGAGTTCACCGCGTGAAGGGTCCCTCTACCTCTGTTCCACGGAGGTGACTATTTCGTGTGCAGAGTCCGCCTGTGCTGGAATCACCTCTGACTCACCACTTACAAGCAAGCCTATGCAAAGTGTATTATGAGAACTGTGGATTCCCCGAATGCAGAGACGATCAAATTCAGCCTTCCCCTGCCCCCTTTTTTTGTAGAAGACATAAACTAGGCAGCCTAAATGAAGACAAGGGATCAGGATAGGTGTCATGCTAGAACCCAAGATTGAGAATTTCAAAATGCTTTTAAAATGGAAGCTTTTGAAGATGGACCAAAGTTTCAATGTGGATATGTCAACCTATGCAGTAACATCATTGCACACCCTTTATCACAGTTAATCATTTGTGGTTAGTAGCATGCTTTCTAAAGTAAGGCAGAGGTGAGGAAGCTAGAAACAAATATCGTTTTCTGTGGTATGTAGCCTGTGAGAGCAGAGCAGAGAAGCCTAAAACGTGTGAGTCTTCCTGTGAGAGGCTCGGTGGGCTTGATGACCTTGATGCTCGTGCTATAGTTGTTATGGCAACAGAAAAGTGAAGTGATGGTTGCTAAGGGACACTGCACTAAAGCAATCTCCTTCACTTACTGGTCACTCGACTTTGGAACTCAGAAATCTGCCCAGCGCGAGAATGAGTCAGCAGGACAAATTCTGAAGAATGAGCTATAAAAATCAATCTGTGGTTACTCGGATGTGTTCTTAAAAGTCCTGAAGTTTTAAAACCACTGAGGCAACTGCTTTTAGAGTTCGAATGACTTACATGAGGGCACAAACTTCCAAAAGGCACAAGTGTTTCAGTTAGCACATCTGTGAAGCTCCCCAGGCCCAACAATGCCACTTCATTTATAAACAGGTGATTTTGGACATAGGTGATATATTCACAGTGTAAATCTTTGGCTTCAGAAAGATCAGCAATGTTAGTGAAGTAGAAGCTCAGGCTATCCCTGAATGTGACTAACAAGTCATTAAGTGGAACCTTTCCCGGTGCTATACAGGGAAGACAGTGACATTGATGTCCTTTTCCATGAGCAATAAGGCTTATCCCTCCTTAATTGTGTCAAAATCCCCAGGGTGGAAAGAAGGATTTGTTGACCAATTAGTAATGGGGAAAACATAGGTGGGAATTTCCTGGAGCAGAATCAAGTGCCTGTGCATTTTAGTGCTCGGGACGGAGATCACATCCACTTGTATGAAGCGTGGTGAGCTCCTCATGGCACACGCTAAGCACCTAGAAATGTTTGCCGATTGCTGGTTGCATTACAGGAAGGAGCAGACTGTAGTGCGTATGCTTCCTGTGGATGAGTGAATGCTAGCTGCTGTGTGCTGAGACGTACCAAACGTGGTTCCTGTCCTTGAGCCCTTCCTCTTTTATCTTCTTCCTGTTTCCCTTGATTTTTCATTTCTCAAGTAGCCTCTAAAGGCCAGGTGACCTGAGAGGGGCTGAGAATACAGAAATAAATAAGAATAGCCCCCTTAGCCTTGTAGCAGATTCCCCACGGAGTTAGAAACCTGTGAATAAGTGTGACAGTGTGCTTTGTGTTATGGAGGTATGGAGGATGCCAAAGGACTAAAGGCAAGGAAAAGGTAATTTGATGTTGGATTGGCTGTGGAAGAGGGATCATCAGAAAGTGAGAAATCTGTGATAACATCTAAGTGTGTCTTGGTAAGAGACAGAGTTGAGTTCAAGACTTTGGTTCCATTTCATTTCCCTCAACTCTAGCAAGGTCCCAGTCACTGCCCTTCCTCAATATCCAGGGGGAAACCAGTTCCTCTCCTGATAAAGATGTACCTCTGGTCAATGGAATTGAAAAATGGAACTCCTGGGCCTGGTGTGGTAACCTGGCAGCTAGAGTCCTCACCTTGCACGGGCTGGGATCCCAAATGGGCACTGGTTCTAATCCTGGCGGCCCCACTTGCCATCTAGCTCCCTACCTGTGGCCTGGGAAAGCAGTCGAGGATGGCCCAAAGCCTTGGAACCCTGCACCTGCACAGGAGATCCAAAAGAGGTTCCAGGCTCCTGGCTTTGGATCAGCACAGCACTGGCCATTGCGGCGGCCTGGGGAGTGAACCAGAGGACAGATCTTTCTCCTTGACTCTTCTCCTCTCTGTGTGTCTGATGTTCCAATAAAAATAAATGAATCTAAAAAAAAAAAAAAAGAAAAATGGAACTCCTTTTGGGTATCAGCACCACAGGACTTCCCTCTCTTGCATGCAATGCTGGATGCTTGAATGACTGCGGATGCATTGCCTGTTGATTATCTCAGATACAGCTTATTACCCTGAATGTAAGGCTCCTTCAGAGCCATTTCAATTAATGTGGCCATGAGTGTGCACCTCAGAATGGCCAAGCACAGTCAGGATTTAATTGATTTAATTTGCATATCTCATTCTGAAAGAATTATATGCTGTAAATTCACCCACTGTCAGGACCTGACCACTGGCAACTCCTTTGTGAATACAAAATTAACTTCCCTGAAGGTTTCCCCAACCCTAGCTGCCTGTAGATCACTTAAAGACCACTAACGTTTGTTCGATGTTTTTGAAGAAGTGTGCAAAGATCTCTTGGGAGACGAAAGCAAGTATGGGAAAGACTGTGAATATGAGTAGACTACTTAGAAGAGAAGTAAGCACCTTTGAAACTTGGCACCTTCTCCAGGGGATTTTCTGGAAGCTCCTGCTCTGGGAGCTGAAGTCACAACAGATGCTTCTTTGATGGAGAGTATTGTGGAAAATGAGTTACTGTAGTTTTCCAGGCCAAGATAGATTTCCCAGAAATCTTCCTAGGTCTTGTTGACAGTTTTATGATAGCAGAATATGTTAAAGGTGACCTTCTGTATTTCATATGTATGTGTGTATGCTAAACATAGTGCATATTAAATACGCAAAAGCAGGCACCCAGAGGATAGTCAACAATTATGTACCAACACAGCTGCAACAGGCTGACGAAATATTGAAATGATTCCATTGTACTTGGGAAATGTCTGCTGCCCCTGAAATGTTTCTCTTGCTGCCTGCTGCACATTCTGGATCTCACCTCAATCCAGTAGATGAAGTGGCAACGCTAGGCACCCACAGGGTATTGTCAGACCTCACTCCAGTTCTACGAGAGTCCTTTCTGATGAGTCTGAAATAACAAATTGTTCACTGTTTTGAATATCATGTGTATGTATGTGTGTAAATGTTTCAGATCTGATCTTAGGTTGACATTTCTTTAATGCATTCCTGCATTCAACCAACACTACGTAAGTACTATGATGCAAGCTACTGTTTAAATTGTAGGAAGATTAGCTTTGAGTTGGGTACTCCTTTGTTGAAGAGATTGACAGCACAGGGGTAGAGATGAGTACATGAATGTCTAGGTACCACGGTATAGAGAATCGAAGAGAATGATGGCATCTCTGGGGGCTTCTAACATAGCCTGGGCTACAGTGATGCGAATCTATAGGGGTGACCTCTTGGAGAAATAGTAGTTAAGGTGAGTCCCACAGCATGACTGAGATTACCTTTATCAAGGAGTAGAGGGCAGGAAGCGTATCCATTGGGTTTTGCTGACACAGAATGTGCAGGGTGGGGGTCGACGAGAGTGAGACCGACCCAGCAAGACCTGGTATATACAGCAATTGCTATTTTGTATGCATTTCATTCCTTTCTACTAACGGGATCGCTCTCTGTTTGTGTTATGTACCTCTTCTCTCTCAGATGGATAGTTTGGCTGTAATTGACTCTTGCTTTTCTGTTTGTAAGGATGAGCATGTAATCGTGGTCTGAGTAAATGTATCTTCTGTTGCCTTGGCACTGCGATTCGTTCAGTGCTAGGCATGGAACCCAGGCCTCTTCATTGGGATTTAGCCGTAAGATATTTGATGAACCCATTAGAAAATGATCCTTCCTTCTCTGTTTGTTCTGCTGTTGCTAAGCCTTTGGTGTCTGACTTGCTAGGGAGGAGAATCAACCAACGCTATCTGAAAAAAACAGATTTGAGAGATAGCAAAGGCAGCCTTCTGGAAGCTGTCCTGCACACAGCTGGACTCTACTTTGCTGAAGCCCATAGAACCGTTAGTTTTTGTGGTTACTTAGGTGCTTTTGTTTGGACAGAATTTGGCTCCTGAATCCATACAGATGGTTGATCTCCAGAGTTATAGGTTAATGATCCAAGAAGATGGAAGCTTAATCTAATTATGGAATGGAGGAGGAGGGCTTAGGGGGAGGTCCTTAGGCCACTGGAGGCCGTGACTGGGAACTGTTGTGATAGGTGAGTTGGTTGTAAATGCTGAGCTACGCCTGGCCCTGCCTTCTACTTCCTGGTCTGCCATGTGATCCCTCTGCACTTGCTTCACCACTGTTGTCCTCTCACTTCACTAAAGAGTTAAGCCTTTTGGTCCTGCATGATCTTTAACTGGAGAACGCTAACTTGATAAACTGAAATTAACCTCCTTCCTTTATGAGTAGCTTGTGCTATTTATTTTGTTGTAGTAAGGAAAAGGTGACTGCTACAATGACCAGTCATGCCCCTTTTTAGTTAAGCAAAATCAAGGAGATCTGCCATTCTCAAGTAAGGAGATCCAGCTGGTCCATCTTATACAATAGAGTAAGGCACAATACTCTTGGGAATAATGCAAAACAGAGATGAGTGGCTATTGGAGACTTCACTGAGGTTACAAAACTGGAAATGCTATAGAACTGGGAGAAGAATACAGATAATGGCTTACACAATGAGCTGTCAGGTTGACTATGATTGATCCCTTAAGCAAGTCTGAGAGCAGTTACATAGACTCCTGTTCATGTTGAACTAAGTCATTGTCAGTCTATAGAATTGGTCTTACACTCTTTGATTGAAACTCCTTTATAAAAACCAACCCTTCAAAGAGATATTCTAGTGACTTGTTTCCTTTAACACCCTTGGATATGAAGTAGTAGATTTTGATTTCAGGATGTTTTATTGTAATACCCCCCCAGGCCTTTTAATACCACGTATAAGTATTCGAAATACTCTGTTCTGCTCAAATTAATGTAAATTTGTCTGGGAATCCTTCATTTTGTTAACCTCATGGCAAACTAAATTAACAATGTGGTCACATCAACACTGACAACACTGAGCCCATGACAAAGACCAATAACCTCAGCTCTTTGTCTGCACCTGCTCTGTGAGATGGCAGCCATTATCAATTCCATTTTGAAGATGAGAAAACTGAGGTGAAGAGAGCTTGTGATGTCCCAAACTCACACAAGTAGTACTTGACCAAGTTGGAAGGAAAAAAAGCTCATCTTTATTCTGGTTTTTAGTAGGGTGGGGGGGGATACTTTTACAATTACAGATAACTCTATGGAAAGACTAACCTTCAAAGAGCTAAATATTTCTGTCTTCTGACATTCATTTTAGGTGCATTTTAATTTGCCAGTCTTTTGACAAGGTGTCCTTGTTCTAAGTACCACCTTGGTAGTCACTTACAGGGCTTCTCGCTAACCACACATAACAACACTGCGTTGTTGTATGCAAGTCTGATGACCAGCCTCTCTACCTGCTCTTACCTGTTAAGTGATTGCCTTTTTGGAATCAATTTGTGTGATTTCTGGAACATTGAAAACTTATATTTTATCCTTGGTTGCCTAATAAACATAATCAATATCATAGACTTTGGTATTTCATGAAAACCGCTCTGTGGTTTCTTGGAATTATTGAGTTTATCTACCAATACAACAACCCGAAGAGACTTGGTTTCTTGGAGAAGGCAATGAAAAATTTTTCTTATGTGTAAAAAAAAATCCAGGGACTGCCTTTGGTGCTGTTTCACCGTTTTTCTCTGCTCAGATGGCTTTAAACCCTGTGACTGTTGCCTCCAACCATCATAACAGAGCCAAATAATTTTTCCGGTGACCGTTAACAGAACTGATTTTCAGTCTATTTAAAGTGGACCAGGCTTCTCTACAGGAGAGATTCTTGCAAAATGCAAAGTAAAACCATACAAGACACTGAAGTTTTTCAGTTTTAAATTCTTTGTAAAACATGTTTGAGGCAAGCCTCCTCTTTTTATTCACTGAAAGGAAGTTCTTTTCATCTGAAACAGTCATTTCTACATTGCCAGCTAAAAACACAATATGACCAAAGAAAGAAAAGACAAAAGGATAAGAAGAAAGGAAGATAGAAAGGGAGAGACAGAGAAAGAAATAAAAATGAAAAGGAGGAGGAAAGGGAAAAAATCTTTCTAGACTCAGTCCACTCATTCACAGCAGGGTTTTCTGTGATAAGTCATCGCTAGGAGTCGCTGTACTTAGAACTTCCTGTCTCCCATGGAAGACAACGCTCCTTTTCCTCATTGTTTTGTTTGAGAAATGCTCTTGGTCACTAAGTTCTGCAAAATGATAAGCTCATATCATCATTGTGCCCATGCTGATTTTCTGTCATTCTGGTTAATTGTTGGAACATTTGATACATTTAATTGCATCTCTATATAATCTGATTTAGACTTGATTTGACAAGTTGTCTCTGGAATTCAGAGATGTAAAATACTGCTAGATTATGGGAAGGTTTTCTAATTTGCCACAACTTTCCCTTATATGATAATCAAAATACTGTGGACAAAATACTGTGCACTTAAAGATCTTTTTAAAGAATTCGACACATAAGCAGGTTATGAAGCATTATTGGGCCAGGAATGTATGCATATTCTTCAAGAATATTCATAGTTTAAACAGAGGAACCTGAAGAAGATGAAATTTTATTTTAATGGAAATAACAAATAGAGTCCATTATAGTGAAATCTTAAGCACTGTAGATGCTATTTGAAGGATGATTTAAAAACAACATGTTTGGTTTGCTTGATAGCTTGGGTGTTCCCTGAAGCCCCATATTTTGAAGATCCGGTCCTCAGAGTCCTATGTTATGAGCTAAGTAAGGATGGAAATGGATTCAGTTATGTTTGCATGAAGGTGGAGTCTTTGGAAGTGATTGGAATGGAGTAGGGTGTTGAGAATGAAGCCCTTGCGATCCTGTCATTGAGGTTTTATAAGCAAAGACCCTGTAGATGGCACATGATGAACATGTTCTGTCTCTGCTTCCTGGCTATGCACCTGCTCCTTCCTCCTCACTCGTTCTGCCACCTGTCCTCCCCATCCCCATCAGATGCCAGACCAAACAGTCACTCAATTTTGGACTGTGAATCTCTCTAACTGTGAGCTGAAATAAACTTGTTCATAAGTAGCATCTCTCGAATATCTGTTATGATGACAGAAACTTAAATACACAATGTTTAAATTTCCTAATTACAGAAAAGTTAAATCAACAATACAAACCACTTCCAGACCACTGGAGAATAAGTTGCAAACATAGTACAGAAACAGAACCCAGTAATTTAGAGTGTATTTGAGTTAAGTATGAATATTTTCCTGTGTGATCGCTATAGAAACATTTTCATCAATTGATTGACACTGGATTCATAGCTCCCATCAAGTTTTATCAATTGCCCCAATACTGCCCTTTATAACTATTCTCATTTGATTGCTATGTCTCCTTCTTCCTGAAGGAGTTCCTCAGTACGTGTTGGTTTTCACAATCCCAAGACACTTTTGATTATTACAGTCCATTTATTTTGGATAGTTTCCTCAGTTTGTGTTTTTCTTTTTTTTCTCATGATCTGGTCCAATGTACTGGTTGTTGGCAGGATTATCTAGACTGCTGTACTGTGTTCTTGATGTAGGTTACTCTCAGAGGTAAGCTTAGTCAGTTAGCTTGGGTTGGTGTGTTCTCCTCTCTCCACTGTAAGCTTTTTTTCATTTGTTCTTTCCCTGGGTAATTAAGAATTATTTTTGTGGGACAATATTGTAAGTCTATATAAAATTATTTCTCATTGAGCTTTCAGTAAGGGAGATATTCATGAGCAAAGGATACTTGTTGGCAACCCATATACAGCTTCACCCTTAGGTTGTACAAGAGGCACTCTTATCATGGGCCCTGCACTAATCATATCTCTCTTCCTTCCTCACTCCCTCTCCCTCCTCCTTCCTCACTCCCTCTTTCCTTCTCTCTCTGTCTCTCTCTCACACACACATGTGCACACACACACAATTTTTGAAGGGTATGAGGCATATCTACCGTTCACAATGTTCACAACTGAGGTTTAGTTCTGCACAGGGAAACCTGTAAGCCTAAATATCCACTGTCATAGCAGTCTCAGCACATCTCCTGCTCAAGGTCTTTGGAGCAAAAAACAAGTGATCTGAATGCCCCCGAGCTTTGTGGGCTGTGCTGCTGCTGGCATTTCAGATAGCTTGCTTCAGAGTATAGAGATCAAAATGACAGAAAATGGAGGCAGGCAAGGAAGAAGATACTCCAATTAACATGCAGAATGCTCCCTTTTAGATAGCATAACTTTAAGCATAGATTTTTGCATACCAAGAATTGTACTCGTTTGTCTTAAAATGATTAATTTTATTTATTTGAAAGATAGCAGGACAGAGAAAGAACGGTGGGGAGTACTTCCTTCTATTGGTTCACTCTCCAAATGTCTGCAGTGTCCGTGGTTAGGCCAGGCTGCAGCCAGGAACTCAAGACCAAAGCCAGGAGCTCAGTTCCCAACATGGGTAACAGCAGCCCAAGCACTTGGGCCATCTTCTGCTGCTTTCCCAGGCATGCTGGCAGGGAGCTGCCTTGGAAGTGGAGCAGTTGGGCTCCGACTGGCATTTTGTTGTGGGATGCCAGTGTAGCAGGGGTGCCATGACACCACAATGCTGGTCCCAAGAATCTTATTTTAAAGTTACACGTGAGTTAATTTTGGTTTTGCAAAAGCCATGTAAGGTAGATAAAGGATTTACAATTTACAATGTTAAGCAATTTATTCTTCAATTTTATATGTTTAGTTCTAGCTATAACATAAATGAAATGTTACCAATTCTTTGCAGTTTATTAGTGAGCATTAGTGTTTGGAAGCTTTATTTCTGTGTAAGCATTTAGTAAGATTTCCTGAATATCAAAAAACCAAAATGGACTTTTTTTGATGATTATAGTTTTGATTTAAAATCTTGGTACTCTTAAATTTTATCTTTTAATTTTAATGGATTAACAGATTTTAGAGAAAAATAAGAATTTTAAAGAAATAATTTAGATTATCTTAGATGATTTATTGAATTATTAATATAAATTCAAAAATAATAACATGGTAAATAATGGTTGAGTAATTTGATTTACTTTTATCTTTATTACTTTTATCTTTGTTAACTTTTGAGTAGATATATTGCTGAATTTTGTCTCCTTTGAATATGGTTTAGATTTTTAGTGCTTTAAATTGTTATTATTGGTAGAAGCCTATTATATGAAAATCTTGATTATAACAAGAGAATTTAAGTTCATGGAACAGGTAGATAAGAATTTATGAATGTGTCATTTGCTTCATTTTTTATTGGAATACTGCTGGTCTGCCCACTGAATAACTGTAATTGTATAATAATAACTAAATTTAACCATCTTTGATGTTTAACCGACTTTGGTCACAGAACAGCCATTTTTGTGCCCATGTTTTCTATTCTGTCTCGTGGAAGGATTACCTATCAGAGCAGGGAGGCAGAGCATCCTTGAATTGTTTGCTAACCTGGTTTATAAAATAGACACACAGTGGATGGGTCTCCATTTGAACTGTTGCCTCAGGCCTTATGAATGTTACGGGTAGACTTTCTCAGACCCCTATGCAATTAGCTCAATTTATGATTATCCTGACCTCTAGAGACAACTCAGATTTTTTTGTGTGTTTGTTTTTTTTTGTTTTTTTTTTTTTTTTTTTTTGTCTATATATAGCCATCAGCATCAGAGAGCTTTGTGGGCTATCAGCAATTCCGGTGCCCATGTTTCTGCTTTGGGTGAAGGTTTGATGGTAGTTGACAGTTACAGCTGGGCTTTAACTAACAAGGAGGTTAATAAACTTCACAAGAGAGTCTAGTGATTCAGGACTGGCAGTTTAATTGTCTAATTATCTCTCTGTTGGTTAGCATTGATCTGCAGTACAATGGCTTTGTCCCTCCGCTTGCTTTGTGCATCTCTCGAATGGCCATTGACACACTGCAGCAGGAGAGTTCCCTTGTTCTCTCCTTCTAGTAAAAATCATCAGCATCCTTCCAAACCTCCACCTTGCGCTTTGATTATACGTGAGGGGTTTTTTCCTCCTTTATCACCAAGGCAATACATGTTTATCAGAAGAAGCATAAGCAAAGAGAAGAAAATAAAAAACACCAACCACCTCCTCAGGCAGACGCATCCCCTGATAACAGATAAGTTTATATCTTCAGAATTTCTTGGAGGGCTTTGAAGGAATCCTAATGCTGCTTTCCTTCCCCAGAGCTTCTGGCCCATGTGAGGCAAACATGGGTGGGGACTGGCTTTTCGATGGTCTGCTGTGTAGTCCTGGATGAAAGGCACAGTTCCAGACATTTAGCATACAAAATGTATATTTTACAAACATGTATATCCTATAATATGTTATTACCTGATAGAGCAGCTTCTTACAAAGATCTTTCCATAGAAAAATGAGAGACCTAGGATTCCATCTTTATCATGGCTTCACAGTGTGGTTTAATCTGTTCACTCATTTCCTTGTATGTGGATAGAATGCTTTCACCTGGACCAGGTGCTGAGCAAGGCGGATGGGCACAGAAAGCCTGAAATATCCAGAGCAGCATCTGACGACTCACAGGTGCAAAAAAAATTAGAGCAAGATAGGGCTATAATATGACAGATGACAGAAAGACTGGAGTTTTTGGACTACAAAGCTGTAATTTTTCAGTGCAATGGGCTTCAAATAATTGCTTACTAGCCAATGATATGCCTAGGAATTCATTCAGTAACTTCCCTTTCATTCACTCAGCCAACACATTCCTGAGCATTACTTGCAACCACTGCTGGGGAGATGAAGATTTTGTTCATCACCAGGAATACACAATCTCAGAGAATGTAGAGACAAAAAATACCAATGACTGTGTCTTTGTCTACTTCTAATCACTTGAATAAAGTTCCCCAATATTCACTACTACCTGATAAAATAAATATTATTATCATCTCCTTCTAGTGGTAAGGAGGCTGTGATCCAGAAGGATTGCTTTATCCAAAGCCACATAGTCAGGAAGTAGAGAACTGGGGATCAAGGTAAGATACTGTGCAGAGGCCAAGTTCTGAATCTTTCTACCTTGGGGCATCAAGGAGCATCAGAGGACAGCAGTGACCATGATAAGAGTCCTAAAGGAAGGGCTGTCATAAGCACAGAGACCAAAGAAGAGTTTCAGGAAAGGCTTTAGAGCTTAGAGAAGTTGTATACTTTTCACAGGGAAAATCTCATAAGGAGAATTTATTGTGTTGTAACTCTTGTTTGTTTGAAATACACTATTTCTTCCCTGTTTGCCCTCTATCTGGTTTATTTCTACAGACTATGGGAGCTGCAGGCAGACCAACTAAGAATCTGTTGAAATATCAGTCTCAGCTGGGACAATCTAGCCACCAAAGCAAGAGGAAGATAAAGGAGTTGTGTTGGGAAAAGCCCCTTCAGGATGGATAAGAATGAGGTAATCTCTTCAAAGAGAAGCCATTGAAGCAATAGTAAATTTGAGGGAGGAAATTAATTTATTGCTACATCTGAAGAGAGTGCAAGAAATAAACAAATTTATCTGGCTAAAAATAATGCGCAGAAAAATCACAAGGTGAAGATAGTCACTGAGAATTGTTTAAAAAACTCAGAGCCTATGGAACTGTGTCATTGAATAAATTAAAAATTATAACAATTCATATATATATTGATCATTTTCATCCTAGATCTTGGCCATGGCTCTATGAACTTGATGTCTTTGTGTATACAACTATGAAAGGAGAAATTGTAGAGATGAAAGTTACTGTTTTTAAGGCTCTTTAGGCTGAAAATAACAGGAGAAACAATAAAAGGTCCCAAATGAGCTTTAAGGTTAAGAAAAATATCATTTCATTAGAAGTCTGTAAGTACAAATACTTTAGGGATGGTTGATGTAGTGCTCAAGGAATTTAGTTGCATTAATCAGTAATTATAAATGCTCTGACAAACTAGACATCACATAGTACTGATCACTCATTTAACCAGCCAATGGAAATGGAGGCCTCTTCTGCATCCAGTGACCTTTCATCCATTGTCAAGGTGGCTTTAGAATGACCGAGATATTATCCACTCTTCCATGTGGAACATAATATCTTCCATGCATACTCCATTAGTTAGGACCCTTCTTAGCTTCCTTCAGCAGTAGTTTTTAAAAGGAAAATAAAGTAAGTTGGGTGAAATTGCTGTATTTCCTCCATCTCAGGCGTTTCACCTTTTTTTCTTCCATTATTTCTTCTATGTCATCCTCAAAGTTTTTTTTCTTCTCCTCAGGTAATAAAATGATGTCATAGCCAACCACAATAACTGTTTCTCAAGAATGAGGACAGTTTGCCCAGGTTTCCCCTGCCAACTTCTCATTATATCTCATTGACCAGAATTGGGTCATGGGTCCTTCCCCAGACCCAACTGTAGAAAGACAGTGGTATATTGTCTCTGAGAAATCACATTTGTCTTTGGGGCTGAGGAGGGACCATCCTTTGAAGCACACAACTGTTTGTACAGAGCCCTATTGCCAGTTACTAAAGCAGTAGTGTCTGTGTGTTGGTTCTGTAAGCACAGGAAGAAGTTGGCCTTTCTGGGTGTTGAGTGAAGATGTCAGAAGGGTTACTCATGGGACAGAAGTCCTGATGTGACTTCTCAGTCTCTTGTCCTCCAACAAATTCCTCCCCATTCCCAGCATACTTCTGTGAAAACTAGGAAGGAATTAACTATCTCATCCAGGTTGATGAGGAGGAAAATGGACCTTATTCAGGAGTTGGGGATAGAAGAGATTTGGAAAAGTGGCAGAAACCAATGGGAAAGCAATGTGATGGCGGATTTTAGTCTAGTTAATCTATATCTCAAACTGCATGTAGTTAACAAGAGGACAGTCACAGGCTTCCTGGATTTTTGTCTGAGAGCATGGTCTTTGCAGACATTGTAACATTTGGAAAAACGCCTTGAGGCTGAGGGAGCCTGGAAGTTTTGTGAAATTCTTCAGTTAGTCTGATTAATGTACTGTTTGCCAGCCACAAAGCACATGTTGCCTTTCCCCCTGCTGCTGTAATAAAACAAGACATGGCAATGAAGAAATGCAGGGCTGTCCAGGAGGGTGAAGATTCCAGAGTACGCACTAAGTGGGTTATGATTTACCCACTAGGAAGTCATGCAAATATCCTCTGTTATAGTTTTGTGTGATGAAAATTTTCAATAGCCAGTAAGTGAAAATGTTAATAAGTTCAAAGTCTACCCAAATGGATCCTTCGAGATTTTCAATGAAGTGCTTGTGGCACCAGGTAAAAACCATGGCCTCTGGGGACAGGAAGTCTAGATTCCGGGTTTCCTGCTAGTTTCTAGTTACTTAATCTTCAGTAACTGTCTTAACCTCATTAGCCTCAGTTTCCACATCTGTAACATTATATCAGGGTCATTATGTAGCTCAAGAGAGTTGTTTAAGATAAATGTGATGGAAAATATCTAATATGAATAATATTAATAGCTGTGCCTTCTGCAGTTTTTCTCTATAACAAAGCAGCTATGGTTGTAAAATCTGACATGCACGTGTGGTTTGTAAACTGCTTTGATGGAGTGCATTGGACCAGGGCAACATCATAAATGTTCTTGTTATTAATAGTTACATACTTTATGTAACAGTGACAGATCTCTACAAGGAATCTGTGTAGGAAATGGTATGGTCAGATTGGCCATGTAAATTTTTTGTCTGCATTTCCTCTGTATATCCCCTGTCCCTCAGTTCTAACAAGCAGCTAGACCCTTAATAGTTTCCTCACTGGAGTTTGTTGTTGGATTTTTTTCCTACATAGTCAAAGTTGTTTAAGGACAGATTCTCCTTGACTTTCTGAAAAGCCTAAGATGGTAGAAGAGATGGTAAGGTCTCAGCATGTAGGGCTCAGGATCGGTGTTTGAGGTCCAAGTTACATAATAAAAAACATTTCTGGAAACTGAGAAAAGCACAAAGATGTGAAAACTTCATGAGAAATACTGTAAGCCAATCATGTAGGAACATGTTCTTGGGTTGGTTGGGAGATGATGCTTACCTACGAATGTGATTATATGATCAGGTTTCCAAGATGAGCCCAAGATCGCCCAAGATCTCCACATCACCCACAGAACACGGCAGCCATGAAACCTCTTCCTGAAAGTAGTGTTCCACAGGTGACTTAGCAGAAAGATTGTCACCTCCTGTCTTTGTACTTGAAGTTAGTTACACATTTAGGACCTTGACATATCCTAGTTAGACAACATCAATGATGAGAGAGGTTTTGGAATCCCATAGCCAGCTGAAAATCAATTTGCTTTTAAAAAAAAATAGGGAAGCACAGCATTTCTTGCTCTTGCTCTTCTGCGCAAAGGGCTTGGATTCATGTTTGTGGCATTGTGAAGGTGAACCTTGATGATTCTTTAGTGAACATCAGGGGAGGTAAAACATTATGGTGATAGAAACATAGTTGTTTTGATGGCATAATCTGTTTCCTCACCTTGTCAGGGAAGTAGAGGTTTAATGAAGCAGTCAGTTTGGGCTACTCTGGAGATGCAGGACACACAGGTCAGTAGCCTTGCCACTTCCCCTCACTCCACCATCATTCATCTGCACAAATTGGTAGTTGGTTCTGTGGACTGTGCAATTACCATCAGCTCCGAAATTCCAATAGTTTCAAGCCATTTCTGTTTTTCCAATCAATGGTGCTTTGCTCTTGATTTTGAATGGACTAGCCTATGCTTCTTTGCACATTTGGGATGTTTTCAAAACACATGTTCAGAATCTTGCCCCAAGGAGATGGAATGAGGATCTCTAGGGTCACCTGTATGCTTTTCACAACACTCCACATGATTCTGATGTACACTGGAAGGCTAACACACTCCCAGGTTAAAGGGAACAATGCCTTCTCTCCCTGTGATGTGGGTACCTATGGATGTGATGCTTTGCCCCTTCTGTATTTAAAACTCTGCAGTTTTATCAGGTTCTGTCCCTTCTCCAGTCTCCCATTCCACCGCACACATGCACACACTCTACCTAGAGCTGTAAATATAATCAAAAATTAGTTAGTGAATGAATATGATGATTACACCAGACAGAAAAAGTACTTCACCACATTCAAGGAAAACAAAAATTAAAGATAAGGCTATTTTGTTTTTTTTAAATTATTTTTTAATAATCTTACTTAGTTGATTAGGGAACAAAGTGTCAAGGGCTACAGGGTGAAAGTGGGTAATACCATTGTTTCCACATCAATATCATTTTACCCTGTATCTGGGGTCAGGGAAAAAAACAAAGGGAAAAGCCCCACCCAACCTCCCACCCATCCCAGATCCCCAACGGGAGACGCGCTCTGAGGGTCCTGCTCATACAGTTTTGATAGTTCATCAGTTCTGGATTGCTGCCAATCTCTCAGTTCCAATCGCAATGAATCCTATTCAGAATCCACTGGCTGACAGTCTCTTCATGGTTGGGGTTCTAAGATCAGCAGTTCAGTTGGAGGGATCTCCAAAGAAACTTCATCTGAGATGATCCCAGGCCTGATTCTTGTGCGAGTTTGCTAGTACAGAGTCCGACACCGTCCGTCACACCAATCAGCTTATGCTCATGCTGCTCGTTGGGATTGCTGGGTTTGTTCTGTTTCCAGCCCTGTCTTCCTTGTGAACCAACGGGTGTTGTAGTCCAGTTCGATCCTGCCCACTTCATACTCGGTCCCCACGCCTGCCTAAAACTTTCATGACCCTGTCACTGGGAATCACCCAAGATTCACTACTGACCTACACTAAAATTGGACTTAGTCATGGGTGTCCCTAGGCAGCAAACATATCTTAAAAAACCCCAGAGTTTGCCGCCGGGGGGCCAGCAGGCAAAGCCTGGCACCACATGGTGCACTGGCTGCCCTGGGGGAGGCCAAGGACTCGTTCACTGCCTTGCAGCAGTGTCTTTGGCGTGAGCCCCCAGCATTGGGTCCGACCCGGCAGGGGCACCCCCCACAGCCGCCACACTGTGAGGAGCGGCACTTGCCCACAAACCCAAGGCCCGAACCCCTCCCTAACTCACCCAGCCACAAGATATTAGTAGCTAGGTGGAGCTAGGAATTTTAACCCAGTTCCCAAGTTCCCTCATGGTGCACTTACCCTGAGGAAAGAGCTCTCTTGGGTCCTGGGGGAGGCCGAGGACTCGTTCAATGCCTTGCAGCAGTGTCTTTGGCATGAGTAAGGCTATTTTGACAAAGATTTCTGAGATAGGCACATAATTTTCTTGCATAATGCGTGTTTGACATGACTTTTCTGAAGTGGCCTCATCTGTGCTGCTACAAGAGTCCACAGTATAGGATGAAGGGGAAGAAACAATTTGACTTCTGAAACTTGGGTCTAAAGATCCTCAATCAAAAATTGCAAATGCCTAAGTTCATAAAATCTCTTTGAAAAGATTTTTGCATTAATACTTTAAAATGATAGATTTTTTTACTGAAAAACTTCTTTATCATTTTTTTTTCAAAAGATTCACTTATTTTTATTACAAAGTCAGATATACACAGAGGAGGAGAGACAGAGAGGAAGATCTTCCATCCAATGATTCACTCCCCAAGTGACCACAATGGCCGGTACTGCACCGATCCGAAGCCAGGTACCAGGAACTTTTTTCCAGGTCTCCCACACGGGTTCAGGGTCCCAAAGCCCTGGGCCGTCCCTGACCGCCTTCCCAGGCCACAAGCAGGGAGCTGGATGGGAAGTGGAGCTGCCGTGACTAAAACCAGCATCCATATGGGATCCCGGGGCTTTCAAGGCGAGGACTTTAACCACTAGACCACGCCGCCGGGCCAAAAACTTCCATTAATTAGTGAAAGATTAGTAAATATAATGCAGTCAAAAGAATGAACATTTTAAAAACAGAAATACTTTTTGGGGTCCTCTAAGATACATAAGTCATAGCATTTCTGTTCAAGGTCAGCCATTTGGCTTATAGAGTATGTCTTGCTTTGCTTAATGAGCTAATGAACTTGACTTTTCCATGTGCCAAGTTGAGGAGCTCTGCCCTTGACTCCAAAGTTCTTTCTAGGGGACTTTTTCTTAAAATGCCATCAGCCTACATTCCTTTAGCCTGAAGATTTGTATTATGATTTGAATGCAAATAATAGCTAAAGCTATCATGTTATTAGACTCTAGGTGCTGAACTAAGTGCTTTCCTTTCATTGTCTCAGAAACTCCTCAGCAGAGCCTTGTGAGGAAGGCACTGCGACTGTTTTCACTTAGCAGATGGGGGAACCGAAGGTCCAAGTGGGGCCCCTGATTGGAACCCAGGCAGGTCTCAGACTCTGCGGGTTCTCAAGTTGGCTGAGGCTTCAGGAACTTCTGTCCCTTTCCTAGCTGGCTTAGGCAATCACAGGAATCTTAGCAACTTTGTGCAGCTACGGTTTTGACGGGTGGGGAGTCGGGAGGAAGAGGGGAAGGGTAGCTGGCACCGGATGTTGTCTCAAGAAAACGGTACCAAGAATCAGGAGGAACTGACTGTATAGTGATGCTGGAACTCTCAGTTACTGCTGACAAATGAACCACCCTTTCCACTCTCTTGTTGTGATGCTGTCTACCTCTATTTGCTTGGTCCTTCTGTTACAAAATTCTCCCAAGACCTTCTTGCCACCTCATTGTTATCTTTTTGTGCTTCCTAGTGATAATGATTTTCTTTGTATTCCCTTCTGCTCCTGCGCCCACTATAGCCAGATCTCTCTCCTTAGGCAGAATAAAAATTTCTGAGCGAAACTTGACCATCTCTGCCGTCCCAGCCGAGAGCCTGTCATACACACATCCCTCGGAGCCCTGGTGGATTTGTGTGTACCTCCACAAGGCAGCAGAGTTGTGTGACTTTAAAAGACAGAAACAGAAGCACAAGGAATAAAGGAAAAAGGGGGCCTCTTGGTAGTTAAAGACATCACAGATTTTTAGAGCCTTAGGCAAAGCCGAATCATCTAGACTTGGTTAAAAGAACTCATCAGAAAGCGAAGTGTGGCCAGAGAAGAACTGAGTGGCGGGGGGTGCGGGTAGGAGTAGAAATCTCAACTGTTTTTTTCCAAAGGCGCCTAATCTGCAGATATCAGTCACTGACCCACAGAGCTGGACGCTGGATATAGAAAAGCAAATGGAAATGGCACAGTTAGCCGCAGCTCTGTCCCCAGCAGAGGGAGAAGCACTCCTCCAGAGGCATCGTTCATACAAGCCCCATCTTTATCTGTTTTTCTTACGGGTCAGCTGGGCTGCATGCTTTCTGCTTCAGTGACCATTAGAACATTCAAGGTTTTCTGGCTCATTTTCCTCCACAGCATTTCTTGCCCAGAGTCCTGCATAGTGTCTGATGTCAAGAGAAATACTAAGAACATTTCTGAGCTAAGAAGAAGGCTCAGAAAGTGGGAATTTGTGCATTCTTTGATGCCCAGTTCTATCTTGACATCACTTTGTTTTACAAATAATTTCTCTGTGAATGGGAAGCTGTGACCATCAATTTTATGAGACATGCTGCTCAGAAATCATCTGAGCATACCACCACTAAAAACATTTTTTCCCCTGACCTGTCTCATTGTGTTTAGTTTTGAGTTGTGATTAGAACTCCTAATTAATCTCTGCATACGTGGATATGTGGAAAGGAACTCAGCAGAAAAGCAATTAAGGGGCTCTCTGTGATTGTTTTTTCCATTAACCAAGTCTATAGAAATCACTAAGCCAGCTGTGGCAAGTCTATTTAATAACTTGCTTTTCATTTCCTGAATTCTTACTCCGTTTCTCCTGTACTCTTCACTCCTGGGAGGCCTGGATTCGTTAGTTGCTGTTTCTGTCCATCTGCATTTGAAAACAGCCACATGTGGATTTATGTTGAAGTCGCCACTGGTGGTTGGTTCCCTTGGCCGGCAGTTATCATCGGAGGAAACCAATGTAAGAGACGACGGGAATAAATGATGAAAGGAAAGAAGCAAGAAATATATCCCCACCCCTCAGTATCACAGATGAGAGGATGCTGAAATAAAGTGTTTTTTTTTTTATTTCAATTAAAAATAAATCTTTCCCCACAAAGGCCCCTTGTGTGGTGAGGCACAAGAGGGCAGTGTTACGTTAAATTACATTAAATTAAGCTTTCTGGAGATGAGATTAGTTGTGGAAAGCTGTGGGGATTAGGTTCACCATACTGTGGAGACTGAGACTCCCATGCTAGTGGCAGTCAGAATGTGAATAAGAAGGGAGGTAGATGCGAAGCTGTCTGGCCAAGCTCAGACTTACTGGCCATGGTTCATGAGCTTAGCCAGGGCTCTGTCTTCTTGGAAGAACTGGCAAATTAGTCCTGGACAGCTGAGCTGTAGTGAGTCTTCGCAGGCCATGACCATCCTAGAATGCATTTTTAATGACCCTTGGATGTTAGAGTCTTGTTTGATGCTTTGCTGGTGCTCTCGTGACCTGCAGAGGGACAGCACAGGCCCGAGGAAGAGGGCATGTACGGTAGTCGAGATGAGAAGACGCGAGTCACTGCACAGGTTTGGATCTCTGAGTACTTCAGGCTTCACTTGGTTTTGCTCAAACTCTAAAGCCTGTAAGCCTTAATGGTCCAACTTTTGCAGAGTGCTAGTCAAGGGGTGTGACTGGCTTTGAATCAAGCCAGATTCCTTGTTTTTGCTTTGTCCCTGGTCTCCTGCATCTTCCTCTGGCTTCATTCCCAGCCTTTGCCTTCCCTCCACACGTTACTTCCATGTTCTCATGATGATTTCTCATTAAAGTCCCTTCCTTGTGCTTCATTTTCACATCCTTGGAAACCAACCAAAATGGAAGCCATAACGTTGCTGTATGAAATGTAACAGGGGAAGCCTTACCATAGGAACTAACACAGTTGTTTTTTAATCAACGGTAAACCATTTTATTATCACGATAACTCTGTCTGTAGCATGAATAATGTCAAAAACGAATTCTGTATCTCATAATTTTCAGCCATTTTCTGTGTCAGAATAACACTTAGAAGATAGGAAGATTTGTGAAGGTCAGTGTGGTCCTGTAATAATAATTTATTGTTCAAACTGAGACAGCTTTGAAAGTGAAAGGTAGTGCTAATACTCATTACCTTGATGACAAAAGGCCCAAATTAGGACCTGCCAGCCAACTTGAGAGATACAGTTATGTTATTGTCAGTACAGTTTTACTGAAATAGTAAGTTCCAGTTTGAGATGCAAGGAGACTCACATATAAAGCTTTACTTTACAGGCATGCAATGTTGGGATAGAAATCCCTGGCCTTCCGGGGTTTGATGCAATTGTCACATCTAAGGGAAACAATCCATGGAAACAGGTCTATTTCAAGCTCCTGGGTCCTGCTGGTTTCAATTAGGCTCTGCCATTCATCCCTCATACCAGTTTTCACAGCACTTAAATCTGGGTGGGAAGTTTAGCTTTCGTGTCTTGACACCTGTGGAGTAGTATTTGCAGATCCCTTTGGGGACTGGATTTGAGAGAGGGGAGCTGGATTTGAGAGAGGACACTGCACAAATCACCTGATCCAGGTAGAGAAACCCAAACTCATACCAACTCAGTTGTCCCCGTTCTTTGGGTAGTATGCATGGCTTTTTATTTATTTTTTCTCCCCATTGGTCGCATTGCATTCTGTGCATTGTCAGTGGAGGGCAAGGACATTGTCTTGTTTATCATTGTCGCCATCTAGGAGGACGGTGCCTAGCACGTGGTATAATGTTCTGAGTGGAGCCCTTAACAAAGGGAAAGACTAGCCAACACACATGAAACACACTCGTCTCTTCCAACATGACAGAAAATTTGCTATTGAACATTTAATGAAATCTCATTGTGTGCCAGGCCTCGCTCAGTACTTCACATTTTTATTTCATTTGATCTTAATAATAGTCTAACTACTGCTTTTTAGATGGAAAAAGTAAGGCATGTAGATTTTGGATAGTTTTGTTGAAATCATACCTCTGTTAAGTCAATTTACATAATGATGAGGGTTTTGAAACAGAGCTGCTGAAGGGATTAGTGAGAGCTAATACATGGAAATGGGACCTCAGAGGTAGGGGAGAGTCATGCGTAGGCTGTTGTTAACTGAGAGCTATCACTGATTAAAATTCTATGAGCCTGTCCTTCCAAAAGCTACATACCTATCGATCTAGTCACTGGCTGAAGTCTTTCTCTGTTCTCAGAGAATGTTTTTCTAAGTTTGAGTTTCGATTCCAGGTGACTTTTCTACTTTTAAAGATTAGCTTTAAAGAGGTTACTTCAACTACTTAAAAAAAAATCCAATACAGGCCTATTGAGGGCCACTTGCTACAACAGGTGATTTTGTGGAGTTGGTGTGAAGAGTTGAGTGTTGAAGAAAGAGTCCCTTTAAGTAGTTATGAGAAGTTGTTTAGTCCTCTGGTTTGTATCGCTGGTGAATCCACTCTCATTGCACTTGTCCACCGTAACTTCTTCTGGAAACTTCTTAAGGACCAAGTATACTTTCCACTTGTTCTCATCTCCCAGCTTCAAACTCAGGTTGAGCAGGAAGTGGTCTGCTACACCATGTTCTGGGTGCCTCTCCTGGCTGACTCAACAGTCAGCTCATAGGTCAGGTTCTTGAATTTTCCTGAGTTCTTGCCATGGCTCCAATGCTATTCTAGGTTTTAATCTTGGATATTAATAAAGAAGGAACTAGAAAATTGGAATTATTTCCCCAGGATTACTTTACAGTGCACAGATCTTCAGAGTGAGCACAGCATACTTAGTATTAGAGCACAATTGAATCTTCTGTTTGGAATAACAACCAGTCAGTATTTTTAGCCTGCCTTAAGTCTAGGAGTTAAACATCTGAAGACTTCTTGCTTAAATACATGGCTAGTGTGCTTTGTCTGAGGATGGCTCTCAGCACAGTTCTCAGGTCACCAACGAGAGACCAAGTCGAGGAAATTCTCTCTTGGAATGTGCTTCCTTAATCAGTGCAACAAGTGGAAGGCAGTGTGGGGAATCACAAATAGTTTAACAAGGCTTTTTCCCAAAATGACACTAGTTTGTACTTAGCTCACCTCTCAAAAACCCAAGAAAGTCACTGGTCCACCTCTCAATTCTAAGAATCAGTGAGTATAAACTGAGCAGGTGCTGTGGGGCTGAACAGAAATGCTTTGATGCATAGCATTGATGGTCTTCATGTCTTTTCTTTTATGCTAGTGGGTTTCTTTTTTAATCATAGAAAGTACACAGACAACAATTGATAACAGATACTCTGAGTATCCATATAGCTTGTATTCATCAGTTGGTTATTTTTCCCTTCTTTTTGCTGTCTCTGTGTATATTTTCATAAGCTTTATCTTTCTTCATATTAAAATATGTGGAGTTTGTGTTGATAAGAAACTGATTTCCCATTGTTTGTCACAAAATTGTGAGGGATTGACAACCTTACTTGTGCCAACATCTTTTTTCTTAGGAGTTAACAGAATAGGAGCTATGAGAGGAGAATTTTCTTCCTTTTCTGGGTGATAAGAAGAGATGATGCTTGAGCTCCTGCAGCCATTTTGTTTCTATGAAGAGAGAGCTTGGTGCTGCTAAGAGTCCCACCGTGTGAAGCAGGAGAGGAGGAATCAGATGGAAGAGACAGGAAAGAGCCAAGTTCTGACAGTGCTGTCTGAGTCTTCCCTAAAATCAGCTATATTGTGAGTCTTTCCATTCAGGTGAGAAAATAATCTGCTTCTTAAAAAAGAAAGTTTAAGTGTAAAAATAAGACTAGCACCCATGTGAATATCATGGTGTCCTAAGTGTGTTTGGGAGTAATTGACAGGTGGGTGATGACAGATCAACAGATTGCATGAGATTTGTATGTTCTATCTACTTTCCTCTTGTACCATTACCGATTCCACATTAATAGCAAAGAGGTATAATCCTTAGCTTGATGTATATTCTCTTGCATTTGTTAGGATATTTAAAATTGAAAGTGGCCAATATTCAGGCTAAACATGATTGATTTAAATGGTAAGGTTGGCAGGGTTTTTGCTTTGTAGAACTGAATTCATGGTTTCAAAGGTTTCCTTAATGCAAGATGCAACCTCTTTCCTCACGATAACAACAAAGGAGGAATTCTGATCATTTGGCTGTGGTTTGGACATATACCCTTGTCCAAATATGATGACAGGCAAGGGGTTTGTTTGAACCATGTACCCACCCCTTCTGGATCCATTCCTGTTACAGGGAAATTAGGAAGTAATTTTCCCAGGATCCCAGAGAGAGGAGTGGACACCAGACTTGACCGTTGGTGGAGTGTGTGTCAGTAATGACAGTTGTCACTTCCGGAAAGAAGGATGTCAAAACCTTGAAAATCTCAGCTATGTCCACCTGCCTATTCATCCATTTAGCTAACCAAAAATAAATAATCAACGAATAATTTATAAAAAATCTTCTTGTAGGTGATCCGTGTGGTAGGCCCTGTGAAAAACTCCCCATGAGTAACTGGCAAAGAGTTTGCCTCAAAGATCTTGCAGATAAGTCATTAAGGAATGCCTGGATTTGTTAACTTTTAATACAAATGAATATTTGCATTTGTTTAGCATATATTTAAAATGAAAGTCAGAAATTCTAATGGTGAGAATAGTAAAGTAAGAGCTCTTTCTTATGGTTGGCGAAACGATGGCTCTGCAGAGGTGATATTGGTATAATGGTGAAAGTATGTGTTGCTGGCATCTGCAAGACCAGGTTTAAATATTGGCATCACTGACTCTTGACTGTGCAACACTGTTTAAGTTGCATATATTCTCTAAACACAACTCACTATCTCCAAAAAAAGGAGTAAGATAATATCTGCCTCGCAGGGATGTGGCACCGAGATGAGCCACGTGTGTGCCCTGTGCTGAGGTCTACTATGAAATAAAGGCTCAATGAATGACAGATGGCATGCTGTTGTTCTAATTGTTTTCAGAGCAGTAGTTGAAAAAGTTGTACCTGGAAAAGAAATGTGGCATGCTGCAGTACATTTGTGAATGTGCTGGGGATGCTGAAAGCTGGTGTGATTGTAGGAACACCAGACTCTTGTCCATGGGAATGAGGGAGGAAGGGGTCTTTGTTCTTACATGATGGGCAGTAGACACCCTGTGGGTGGCGGTTAAACTGTGTCAGACCCATTTATGTGCCCAGAGTTTTATGTTTTCTATTGAAGAGGACAAAGAGACAACCAAAGAAAAATAGAAATGAGTTATAGCAAAAAGGGCACTGGATCTGTTTCGGATTAGTGGCAATGAAATGCATGGAAAACATTTGGTTGTTTGATCATAAGAAGAACTATTTTTAAAAAGTCTCAGGTTTGTATGCTCTCTGGAATATTTATTTCTAGTAATAATGTCAGAAAGTCAGGTGGTATAGGAAACAGGATGTAACATGGGTTTGATGGCTTCAGCAGATCTTAGTCTTGAATCTGCTGGGCTCTGTGTTGTGGCTGTGGTTGGGTCTCCCTGGAATTGTCAGCCCGATTTCCTCCTCTGCATTTTAGAAAGATGCTCTGCTTCCCTTGCAGGATTTGGGGAGTGGAGAGAAATCAAGGGACAAATCTTTGGGAGAGGTCTTTCTTTGCTTTATGGGACTGTGAAAGGGCTGGACACAAAAGGTAGGGGACATGTGTCATGGCCCAGGATACCGAAGCACAGTTTGATGGAGCATTCTTGTGAGAATGTGTGCTGAAGTCCAGAATTCTAACCCTGTCTTTAGGGAGGATGACTTGTTTGTTATGCAACTATTTCAATATTGTGTCTTTCTTTTTGAAGAAAATCTAACAAAAGCCATATAAGCTTGTTTGGGGTCATCTGGTTCTTATAACTCAGCACTGCCATGCAGTGGTAGTACCCACATTTGCTTGGTGTTTGTGACTGTGTTAGAGCCAAGAAGGACTTGTCATAAGAACTTAAAATAAATGATGAATTCCTTCCAAGAAAATGCCTTGTCATATCATGGGGTATTACATGAGAAACTCTGGTCAATTTGAAAACAGTGATTTAGCATCAATAAAAGTCATCATCTCTCATCTTGTTAATTATATTGGTGGCAACTCTCTATTGGATTTGAATTAAATCTAACTTTTTGTAGCCATTTCAAGTTTTTCAATTAAAACATGCTTACTTGATTTTATGTTGAGGTGAACTTTTTCAAAATCATAACAAAAATAAATATTTTAGCACAGTTCTTTAAAAAATAGTTATTTAAATAGAAGTTGATGATTAGTATTATTTTGGTTTTTGGTTTAAGAAAAACAATATTGTGTATTTAAGAAACAGTTGAACATAAAAGCTTGCACTTCACATAAGCACATGAAAAGATGCTTAACCCACAGTCAATGAGGAAATGAAAATTAAAAACACAATGTGATAGCCCTACATGATCATTAGCATTGTTAAAATGAAAAAAGACTGGCCCTTCCCAAGTATGGGCAAAGCTGGGAAACAACTGAAACTCTCCTATGCTGCTGGCAGAAACGGAAAATGGTACAGACACTTTAGAAAGTAGTATGGCACTTGAGTTTTACATATATAGTTCCCATATGACCCAGCTGTTCCTCTCCAAGTTATTTTCCAAGAGAAACAAAAACATATGTCTGCCCAAAGCTATTACAAGAATGCTCACACCACTTTTGTTTCTAACAGTTCCAAACTGGACACCAACCAAGTGTCCATTAACAGGTGAACAGTTAGACAAATGGTGGTCGTATGTTGACAGAGAGGAATATTATTCAGCAGTAGAAAGGAATGAGCTGTTGATAAACCAACAACATGGATAAATCCCCAACTCAGTGTGTTGAATAAAACAAAGAAGTCAAAAAAAAAAAAATAAGCTACGTTGAGTCCATTTATAGAAAACTCTAAAGAGTGAATGAAGCAAAAATCTCATGATAAAAAATGCCAGCCATTGCCTGGGGAATGGGTGAGGACAGAGAGAGAAAGTATTGTGAGCTATTGCTGCCCCACTGTGCTGTAGGGCACTCGAGCTTAGTACAGCTATTAAATTTGGTTTTAGGCTCATTTTTCAGCTTCCCTCTACTGCCGCCCCTCCATTCTTCTCAGTCTCTATACAGTAATCACTACTGTAAGTTGGGGCTGACTTACACTTCCACACATGAGAGAGTTTTTAGTATTTGGCGTATATACCTGACTTATTTCATCAAACATATTGACCTCCAGCTTCATGTATTTGGCTATAAATGTCAGCGTCTTGTACATTTTTGTGTCTAAATAATATTCCATTTTGGGTGTCTGTGGATCTTCTTTATCGATGATTCCATACCTCGTTTATTACAAGAGGTGCTAAAAAGAATTGGAGTTCAAATTTTTCTTTGACATATGCATTGCCTTTGCTTTGGAAATATATGCAAAGTGAGAAGCCAAGTCATGTAGTTAGTCTATCTATGTTTATATCTATATCTATCATCTATCTATCTATCTATCTATCTATCTATCTATCTATCTATCTATCTAATTTAATTGGTAAGATGAGAACTCACAAAGCCCGGAAGCTTCCCTCTACCATTTCACACCTGGGAAAAAAGAAAAGCAGGGAGCCAGGAATTCAGTCCAGGCCTCTTACTGGGGCAGTAGGGATCTACCTGCTTGAGGCATGACCTGCTGCCACCCCTGGTGCTTGTCATCAACAAACTAGAATCAGGAGTCAAGGCAGAGCTCAAAAGGAGCCAGAGTAATACAGGATTCAAGTGTGCCAAGCATCGCCTTAATTGCTGTGCCAAACACACAACCCCGTTTGTAGTTTCTTGAGGAACTCCCATTCCGTTTGTTTTCCATAACAGCCATATGAATGTGCACTTCCAGCAGCAGTGGGTTAGTGTTCTGCTTTTTCAACATCCTCACCAGAATTTGTGATTTTTTGTTTTTCCTGACAATATCCATTCTAACCAGAATGAGATAATAATATCTCACCTGATATTCTTAAAATACAAAGTATGCTCTCTTTTATTTCAGTGTTTTGAACTTTTTCCATCTTTTAAAAATGTTTATTATTTCCCATGATACACCTTTGTTGTTATGAGAATTTTTTAAAAGATATATTTAATGTATTTGAAAGTTAGAATTAGAGAGCAAGTGGTTTACTCCCCAATTTGCTGCAATGGCAGGGATCGGGCCAGGCTGAAACCAGGACCAGGAATTTCATCTCAGTCTGCCCATGGTGGTTTTATAGTTTCAGCTCTTTTCTAGTTCCTTCATCCATTCTGAGTTACTTTTTTATATGGAGTGCATAGTAGGGGCAGGGATAGGTTTCAGTGTTTTGCCTCTGGGAATTCAGTTCTCCCAGAACCCTTTATTGAAAACTGTCCTTTCTCCAATGTGTGTTATTTTTACCACCTTTGCTAAGACTCAGTTGATGGTCACTGTGTGCAGTTTTTTCTGAGGTCTCTGTTCTATTCCATTGATCTATGTGCCAGTTTACACGGGTACCGTGCTGTTTTGACTCTAATAATTCTGTAGTATGTCTTGAAATCAGGCGTTAAAAGACTTGGAGGTTTGAAATCCCAGCTTTGTCTTCTGCTGTTAGCGTCAGCGTCAACTGTCCATATGATGTTTCAAATCTAAAAAACATACATGAACCACATCCCCAGTTATCAGAGCCAAGTGAAATACATGAATTTTCCAGAATAGTACTGGATGTGTATAAATATCAAGTGGCAGCTGCGAAGTGGAATTGTACCTGATGGAAAGCCACTATTGGTATCAACATCTGTTACTCACTTCTGGGGGATCATAGCTCCTGCTTCCATTTCACAGAAAGCCTTTTTGTGTACAAATCCCAGCTGCAAACAAACCAGTTGCCTAGACTGCTTTTTCAATCATAGACATCCAAATCTCCAATGACTTTTACAGGGAGGGCTCTTTCTGTGTACTACTGGTTATTATACCAGTGGCGGTACATCAGGAATGACTTCCTTCAATGAGCAGCTTCTCAGGCTGAACCCCTGATCAGCTGAGTTAGAAGCTACATTTGATTAAGTCCCTAGATGCTAGGTAACCCTGTGCACACTAGAGATAGAAAAGCAGATGATGGGATGACCTTGAATGGAGTCTTTCTTGTTTTTTTTCTCTGTGACTATGTTGATTTTTTTAGTGTGATATAATAACATAGTCTGCTATTTTAAAGCTTATTGGGAGGAATCAAGAAAACCAAAGCATTATACCACAGAGAGAGACAGAGAGAGGCAGGTCAAAGAAAAGCTCATGAGAAGAGATGCTTAGCTCCCAGAACAGAAGGCCCTCAATTAGTCATTTATAAAATGATAATTTGGGATGATTGGAGACAAATTGACCTCAACAGCAACTCTGTATTTATGTACTTACCAGACGACTCTATTTATGTGGCTCATTTTCAAACACTTTCCAAATATGGCAATTACCACATAATTTTTTTTCTCTCAGAAACCTGATTTGATGAGCCAGCATTTTGGCTTGATTATGCTTGATACTATTTATTAAACATATCTATATGGTAGATTTTGTACAAGAGCTTTTGCTGTGCTGTGTTGTTTCATTTACCCCATAGTCTAAATCTATGACATATACCATTTTGACAAAAATGGGTGGTGTGATGTAGATAACTAGAGATTTGCTTAAGATAGCACCCAGCTAGAAATTGACAGCACATGGTCTGAACCCATGTCTGTAGATGTTACAGCCTGTATGTTGACCTGCCCAGATTGGAGTTTTGATTCTATCCTGGAGAGAAGAAATGACTTGGCTGTGCATAGCATTGGTATGAGACATAGGGGAAGATACAGCATGTTCCTTATGACTACTAGATCTGTTGTGGATATGCAATGTGTCCATGAAACAAGAGGACACCACAGTATCCAGCAACCCCTGACCTGGAGGGCTAAGGGCATAGACTAGGGTTGGGGGTGGTGGTGGGACAGTAAATAACATTGGCAGGAAGGACATGGTGCTTTAAGATGGCAGGATTGATCACAAAAAGCCTGTCTTATGTCTCTGCCCAAATAAAATGATAGCACAGGGCTTACCAGGCCTGGCGATGATACAACCACCAGCAAAACCTAACAAATGGTAACCTACTGTAAGAACCTGGGGAAATTCATCATTGTTTTCAATCATACAAGAGCTGTTGTAGGAACTAGCTTCCTATGTACCACTGTCCACTTATTTTTTCTTTTCTAAAGGAAGTCATTTCATAGTTGCATCCAGCTTCATCTTAAATCACTGCTTCAGGTATAATGAGTGACCTCTTAGCAAACTGCCATTCTGTATGATTTTCCTTGTTTATTTGGTTGATTTATCTGATGGCAGAGAGGTTTGTGGGGAGGGGAAGGTAGTATAGAGTGGTGGGAGATATATATTCAGAGATCTTCTACTTGCTGATTCACTCGCCAAACATCTGTAACAACCAGGGTTGTGCCCAGGTGATACCAAAAGACAGAAACTCTACACTGTCTATATTGCTCTCCTACATGGGTGGTAGGGGCCCAAGCACTTGGGCCATTAACTGCTGCCTTTCCAAGCACACCAGTAAAGAGCTGAGTTGAAAATGGTACATTAGGACACAAATTAATGATCTGGGATGGAATGCTGGTGTCACACATATTGTTTTAAACTCTGCCAGTTCCTCACTTTACTATTTTGCTTTTAAATTTTAATTCAAGAAGCACTTTTTTTCCAAAAAGGTCAGGCATAAAAACAAGTAATTATAATATGTAATTCCAGTCTCTTAATTCTTTAATTCTTCATGTTTAGGTTGTTGGAAATATTTTGCATTATAAATGATGCTGATATAATCATCCTGTATGAAATGATTGCTGCATATCTCTCATCATGTCATTGAGACATGTATGTGAAGCAGAATCAAAAGAGCCACGTGCAACCAACTTCGATGGTTACCCCTACTCCTAAGTACTGGGAATACACCTTCTGTGGAAGCTAAGGTCTGTTGCTGCAGTGAATGGCTGGGTAAATTGTGAGCGTGTGCTCCTGCTGATTTACATCTGGCTTCCCCTGAGACCGAATCTGCTCTGGGGTGTCTCACAGGCAAAATTTTCAAATGGCATTTGGGCTACTTTTCTAATAAAAAATGCCTGAGGACTGTGTTTTCCATTCCGCACTTTCCCCCACCCGAGGGTTTTCCTGCACATCTGCTGCTAGATTCAAGGTCTGAAATGCCGGGGGAAATCATGATCAGTCTGTTGAATATAAAAGTGTCTTCACTGTGTGAGAGAACTCAAGCTACCATTTCCAGCACTTTTTATGCAGCTTGAGTTCTGGAAAATGGTGGCATTTTACCATCAGCAAAGACAAATGAGTTCAAATTGGTCGTTTTGGTAATTAGCAGGCACATCAGCCTGGACAGGACAGGCTATAAGCTAGTCAACCATACCTGCTAGGACAAAATGTTTTTTTTCTGAACTCAAAGAGAAAACTGGCAAAATTTCAGTACTTTTTTACAAGGAGGAGGAAAAAGACAGAAAAGATTTTGGGACTTGATACTGGAGAAAACTTACCTCTGCTTCCAAGAAAACATGACCACTGAGGGGTGCACTTCCCATTGGCTGAAAACATTTTTTTTTAAGATTTATGTATTTTTATTTGAAAAGCAGATTTACAGAGAGACAGAGAAAAAGACCTTCTATCTGCTATTTCATTCCCCAAATGGCCACAATGGTTGGAGCTGAGCCCATTCAAAGCCAGGAGCCAGGTGCTTCTTTCATGTACTCCATGTGGCTGCAGGGTCCCAAGGCTTTGGGCCATCCTGCACTGCTTTCCCAAATCACAGGCAGGGAGCTGGATCAGAACTGGAGCAACTGGGACACATACTGGTGCTCATAGAAGGTGCTTTCAGGTGGAGGATTAGGCAGTTGAGCCGTCATGCTGGTCCCAGGTTGAGCATTTCTAAAACCCAGGTCAGTTTGGTGTTCAAAGGCTTTCAGTCATTCGTGCTGTCCACAAGTTAGTTAGGAGAATGTTTTGTTTTTTTTTTTTTTTTTTTTAAAGATTTATTCATTTTATTACAGCCAGATATACACAGAGGAGGAGAGACAGAGAGGAAGATCTTCCGTCCGATGATTCACTCCCCAAGTGAGCCGCAACGGGCCGGTGCGCGCCGATCCGAAGCCGGGAACCAGGAACCTCTTCCGGGTCTCCCACGCGGGTGCAGTGTCCCAACGCATTGGGCCGTCCTCAACTGCTTTCCCAGGCCACAAGCAGGGAGCTGGATGGGAAGTGGATCTTCCGGGATTAGAACCGGCGCCCATATGGGATCCCGGGGCTTTCAAGGCGAGGACTTTAGCCGCTAGGCCACGCCGCCGGGCCCAAGTTAGGAGAATGTTGACAGCGCTGACTTGGACCTAAAGGCAGGAAGTCTGATTCAGCGGCCTCTTAGAGGAAATTCTGTAGCACTGTTGTAGCCGTATGCACTTTCATGCCTTGAAATGGACTGCCACGGGCCAGCCAGGTGGAGCAGTAGGTTAAGCTGCTGGTATCCCATAATGAAGTGCTGGTTTGGGTCCTGGATGCTCTGCCCCCGATCTAGATCCCTGCTAATGTCCTTGGGAAGGCAGGGGGAAAGCCCCACATACTCGGGTGCCGCTACTCACATGGGAGACAGGATTGAATTCCTGGTGGCTCGTTTTGGCATAATCCAACCCTGTTTGTTGGAGCCACTTCTGAAAGTAAATCAGCAGATGGAAAATCTCTCTGTTTCTCTCTCTTTCTCTCTTTCTCTCTCCATTTTGCCTTTTACATAAATAAATGAGCATTTAAAAGGAAAAATGAGGTAGACTACTAGGCTGAAGGTTCAACTGCCTTGTTTATTTCCACAGCTTTCCTCTGAGCCACAAAGGGGAGTAATCTAATCACTGAGCAAAATAGGATTCCTGCCATTCTCCCCTTGTTCATAACACCAGACCAGAGAAAATATGTATCATGTGATTTGTGTGGAAAACATAAAATTAAAAGTTTACCAGATATTGGAGCCTAATTTTTCAAAAATACTTAGAAGTCTTTTCCTTAAAACATTTTTTCTTATTTAACTTATTTGAAACTAAAGATGAGGGCCCATCATGATGACTTAGTGGCTAAATCCTCACCTTGTATGTGCTGAGATCCCATATGGGTACCAGTTTGAGTCCCAGGTGCTCCACTTCCCTTCCAGCTCCCTGCTTGTGGACTGGGAAAGCAGTAAAGGATGACCCAAAGCCTTGGGCCACTGCACCCATGTGAGAGACATGGAAGAGGCTTCTGGCACCTGGCTTCAGATTGGCTCAGCTCTGGCTGCTATAGCCACTTGGGGATTGAGCCAACAGAGGGAGGATCTTTCTGTTTCTCCTTCTATCTCTAAGTCTGACTTTCCAACATAAATAAGTAAATCTGTAAAAGAAAAGCAAGTAAATGTGGTGTGTGTGTGCATGTTCGTGCATGTGTGCAAAGGAGAATTATAGAGAAAGCTCATCAGCCATGCCTGCAACAGCCTGGGCTGCGGCAAAGCCCAAAGACAGAAGCCAGAAATTCAGTCCGAATTTGACAGGGACCCGATGACCTGACTGTTACCTATTACCTGCTACTTTTAGCCTAAACCTAAAAGTAAATAAAGGCCTTTAGTTATTTCTTGTTAAAAGACCAATATTCCAAGAAAACCTGATTGTTGTAATAGGAAGAAATGATTATAATTTTGTATAATTGACTTTTTTCTTTTTTTCTCCTGCAATGATCGTTGTCCTGAATTTCAATCTATGATGTTAATAGCTCCGCCCAGGAGAAAAAGGATTTATGCATGTAATGGCTGCATTTTAAGTGAATCATGATTCACTTAACTTCATAGATCGAAATTCATGACAACGATCTTTACAGGAGAAAAAAAGAAAAAACTGTCATTTACCCAGTATGAGTCAGGGAAGCGATATTTAATAATTGACAGTCAAATGAGGTAACACCTACCTAATTTTTGTATTCTCTCTATGTTGATTTTCACAAGCAAGAGAAAACATGTGGTATTGCGCTTTCTGGGTCTGGCTTATTTCGCTTTGTGTGGCAAGCTCCAGATGCATACATTTTATGTGAATTACACGGGTAATACAAAGGCATATTGGTGTGTGAATATGTATGTCCATGTATGTGATGCTTGGAAACAGGTAGCAGGGGCTAACAACGCTGCTCTCTGGTCAGTAGAATTATAAAAATTCTTTTGTAACAAAAATTCCTGAAGTAATATTTAATAGTAAGATGCATTTATATCACCAGTAATGTTCAATAGAGTTTGTTTTCTGAATGGTTATTTTTCCATGGTGCTAACCAAACTTTTTTCTCCTAAAAGGATGCAGCGAAATAATGCTGGCTGTATAATCATAGCCTCTTTCCTGTTAGGTGTGACAATCTTTTTGGAAAGTTATGTCTTTTGGACAATTCCAGATGAACTGCCATTGTGAAAGATTAGTCTAGGCAGAAGGAAAAGGTGAATCATAATTGCTCCTTTAAATGGATTTTACATTGGGAGTTCTGATTAATTTATGGTTGAAATCCAGCTTTCAAAAGCAGTCCTCAAGTATATCAGATGACAAAAAGGATTAGCTCTTGAGAGCTTCAGGGTTAGTATTCTAATGAGAAGTTTGAAGCAGTGATCCTGAGAAACAATCCAGTTGTGGGAAAGTTATCGTCTGTAAGGCTAATGCAATTACTTGGGTCAAACCTCATACAGTTATCTCTTCACCAAATTCCTTGGGCACTTCAGGTTCTGTCTTTACAATCTAGCCTTGACTATGCTGTATCATATCAATTTTTTCTTTCTTATTTATTTTGTGAATATATTATGTGCTCATCACATCATGAGTTTTCTTAAGGTGAGGATATTCGCGATGTTCTTATCCCCTAGAAAGCCAATACTCAGTTAGGGATTTGTGTACCGAGGGTAGTGGATGAAGATCCTTGATTTTTGGTATTTAAAAATGTCAGCCAGATGTGGAAATTTTTCCCTTTCTGAAGCTAGTTAGGCCAACTGTGAGATGTCAACTTTCTTTATTCTTGTCTGGAATTCCATCAACAGAATGGTAACCTTTGTGATTTGCTGTTTGCTAGACATGCCAATTAGCTGCCAAAGATACTCTAGAAGGGTCTAGGATGTGTGGTCTATTATCAGCACCATATTGCTTGACAGTGGAGAATAGAACCATTGACTCAGAACACTACTGAACATGGCGTTAATATTTAATATATATTGGATGGCTTGAGGTGGGGAGAATACATCTGTAATACCAAAGTCATTTTATTCAGTTTGTTTGATCTTAAGTCGAGGAAGCAAACAACAGCTTAGTAACTAAGATGCTCATTTCCAGTCCTTGTGGCAGAGGCTTCCCATAGAGCCTATCAAATCTGTGTGGGGAACTTAAAAAAAATGCTAAGTTCTCTTTCTTCCATTTCAAGTTTCTAACTGAGCCTAAAACTCTGACTTTTTGGCAAATATGCAGGTTATTGTGTGTCATTAAACTTAAGAACAGTTTGTATAGGAAGTCACTAATTCCTATTAAAAATTTTACTTTTGATGATGGTTACATAGTTGATTAGGGTGGAAGGTTCGAGGATTAGGGAAATGTGAGTGAGATCGTTGTTTCCATTTTTCTTTTTCTTTTTCTTTTCTTATTCCTGTATCTGGGGGAAGGGAGGGGATAAGGGGATAAGTCGTACCCAGCCTCCCAACCACCTCAGTGCCTGGGGAAGGGTAATGGCCACCCAATGTCATCCCAGTATCTCTGCTGTGGAGCATGCTCCAAGGGTTCTGCTCAAGTGATTTCAATAGTTCAATAGTTTTGAAATGCTGTTTATCTCGCCAATTCAAAGATGAGGGAATTCTTCCAAGGTCCACTGGCTGACATAGTCCACTTCAGATTCTCCATTTGTTCAGATACTTGCTGCCAACAATTGACTGGGATAGTTGACCAACTTACTCTGCACTCCTTCCTCTGTTATTACACCAGATGTTTTCTGCAGGCTCCAATGGACTGTCATAGCCTCCGTGTGCATATGGGTATGTGGTTCACTGCTCCATTCAAACCACTGAAGAGTCCCAACTCTGACATATGCACTCCATGGTCGGACCACCAATCCTATGATTCTCCCCAGACCTGACTTTGTATGTGCTTGCCAGTTTGGTGTCCGGTTCTGTGCGTTCCCCACATCAGCCTATGCACACACTAGTAGTTGCAATTGCTAGGTCAGTTCTTTCTCCAGCCCCATATCTTAGGTAAACCAATGGATGCTGCAGCCCAGCCCAACCATGCCCACCATATACTCTGCCCTCACATTCACCAGTGGGAGCTGCTGCCTAGTTAGAGTGACCTACATTAACGCCCATTAGGACTGCCCCTAGCCCTGGTGCTTGCCAATTTGTACAGCAGACTGATCCAGTCTGTTCCATATCCCGTTCAGCTCTCATACACATCAATTGATGTTGAAGCCTCACTCAACCAACCTCACTATCCAGTCCACACTCGTGCTGGTGGGTGCCATCACTTGTCTAGCCAGGCCGCCCCCAGTCCTGGTTCTCATGCTCACCAATGGCAGTTGTAGTCCATAAGAGAGATGCACACTGTCCTGGATCTTGTTCTGCAGTCTAGCTTGACAGAGTTTGCCCCCAGTCCCAGCACTTGCCAGCTGATGCTAAGGCAAAGCCCAACAAGCCTCCACTTATTCTGGCTTATGTATGCACCAGTGAGTACAGCCTGTTAGCCCAGCCTGGTTCTTCCCCTAACACAGTTCACGTGCAGGTAAACAGGTGTTGTAGCCCTTCCCAGCCTGGTCTACTCCATTCCAGTTCTCACATTTGCCAGTGGCAGTAGTGACCCAGCAGGGGAGCCCCCCCACAGCCCCGCCACCAGGCTCGCACCCGCTTCCCTTTGGTCCATGTGTACTGGTGAGTGCTGTAGCCCAGTCTGGCATGGTCGCCTCACTTCAGCATCCGCTGTCAAGTGCTACAGTCTGGCCTGGCCTGGTTTGCCCAGCTCTAAATGTGAACTGGCTGGTGGTGAGGCCCGATCTTGTTTGTTACAAACCTTGCCCTGGTTCTCAGATCTGCCAGTGGGTATTATGAATTGGCCCAACCTGGCCTGGCCCCAGACCTGACCCCCATGTGAACTGGCAGGCCCTGCAGCCTGGCCTTGTCTGGTCTGCTTCCAGCCTTGGTTCTTGCACTCAGCTGTAAGGGCTGCATCACAACAGAAGAGTTCCAGAAGTCACTAATTCTAAGAAACCAAAATCAGCAATAGGTTTAAATGTTCTTCTTAAGCCTGTGAAACATTAAGCAATTTTTTCTTGTCTAAAATTCAAAGTAGGGGTTGTAATTGTGGTACATTAGATTAAACTGCCTCTGGGATGCCAGGATTCCTTTTCAAGCCCTGGTTACCCCACCTCAAATCCGACTCCTCCTCATACACTTGGGAAAGCAGGGGATACTGACCTAAATACTTTGACCTCTTCTGCCTATGTGTGTCACACAAATGAGTTCTTGCCTTCCAGTTTTAGCTTGGCCCAGAAATGAATGTTGCAGAAATTTAGGGGGTAAATCAATAGACAGAATATCTGTCTTTCTCTGTGTCTCTCTTTATTTCCCTGTCAGTCTGTCTTTCAACTGAATAAGTAGATGTCCTTTTTTTTTTGTATTTTATTTTCAAAGAGCATTTTATTAGAATACAGTATGTACATAAAGAAATTCACCTAAGTGTGCAGGTAGATGAGGTTTATTTCTGATCATATTCATAGTCAACACCTGAATTAAGAACAAAACATTACTGGTACTATAAGAGGGCTCTCTGTTTTGCCCCACTGACTGTAATTCTTAGGGCTCTGGTCCTCTGACTTACTTTGGGTAATTGCTGGAATGTTCCAGCTCCTGCTAGTTGCTGTTTTTCCCTTGGCTGATCCTCGGTGGTCATTTCTAGGGGATGTTCCTTGGATGAATTGAAGAACCACTTTATTGCCATTAGATCAGTGGCAAGCTGTCTGTTGATAATGCAATGGTTCTTTCTCTCCTTCAAGGTTGTATAGGCTCTAAAGGAAATTCAGGCAAGGGGGAAAGATAACCAAATGACATTAGTCATTAGTGTGAATTTTTTTAAGGAAAAATGAATTCTTCCATACATATTCCAATGGAGGCATCTAGTCTAAATGTTTTTCTTCCCATTTGAGATTTTACTGTCATTAGTTAGGAGACGTAGATTCTTGCCTTAGCTAGATATAAATTCAGAGTTTTCTCCAGTGTGGAAGCTCAACCATGAAAATATTTTCTTTAATAATATAGTGAGAGGTCTCACTAATGACAGGAAAGTTATAAACAGTTACGTAAATCCTCAAAACAAAGTATGTTTTCGTACAGATGAGACCTGAAATTGAAGAGCATCACATGGAAACTCACTTAAGGGATATTATTTAAACTAAATACTTTTGTGGAGAGCAATAAGTTTTTAAATGGTCAAGAGTAATTGTTTAAAATATCTATTTTTCTTGGAAAGGCAGATTTACAGAGAGAAGCAGAGACAGAGCAGAGAGTAAGATCTTCCATCCACTGGTTCACTCCCCAAGGCCGCAATGGCCAGAGCTGAGTTGATGTGAAGCCAGGAGACAATAGCTTCCTCCAGGTCTCCCACATGGGTGCAGGATCCCAAAACTTTGATCCATTCTCAACTGCTTTCCCAGGCCACAAGCAGGGAGCTGGATGGGAAGTGGGGCAGCCAGGATACAAACTGGCACACAAATGGGATATCAGTACATGCAAGGTGACGACTTTAACCACTAAGCTAATGCACCGGACCCTACTGAGTAATTGTTTTTTAATTAAAAATATGTCCTGGTCTGAATCAAATTTTGGAAGGAAAATTGAAATAGGAAGTATTAATAGTGCTTATCTCTGAATGACATGGTTCCAGTGACTTCTATTTGCCTTCAATTGATTGGAATTTTAAAATTTGGTTTCTCAGGCCAGGAGCTATAGCCTAGTGGTTAAAGTCCTCACCTAGAACAAACTTGGATCCCACATGGGCGCTGGTTGTAATCTTGGCAGCTCTGCTTCCCATCCAGCTCCCTGCCTATGGTCTGGAAAAGCAGTCGAGGACGGCCCAAAGCCTCGGGATGCTGCACCCATGTGAGAGACCAGGAAGAGCCTCCTGGCTCCTGGCTTCAGATTGTCTCAGCTCCAGCCATGTGTCTGCTTGGTGAGTGAACCATCATATGGAAAACCTTCCTCTCTGTCTCTGCTCCTTTCTGTTTATCTGCGTTTCCAATAAAAATAAATCAATCTTTAAAACAAATTGGTTTCTCAATTTACTGCATAAAACTATATCATTCTGTAATCAGAAAATAAAACAATTGATTTGGAAAAATGTTCACTTATTTATTTTCATTTAAGAGTTCTATAAAGAATGATTGACCTTATATCCTTTGGTTCAGTTCTCAAATGATGGTGATAGCCAGGAATGGGTCGAATGAAACCCAGGAGCCTTAAAATCAATCCATAGTTCCCACGCGGGTGGCAGGGACCCAGACACCTGAGTTACTGTCTGCTGCCCCCCGATGTATACATTTCCAAGAAGCTGTATTAGAACTGCAGAAGCCTGGAGTAGAACCAGCTGTGCAATATGAAATGCTGGTATAATGAGTAGCAAATATATCTATGTATACATGAGTATCTGTGTATACATTTTTGCCTGAACTTTTATTTTTCTAAGATCATGTGTAAGTTTGATCCTGGATAAAGAACAATATCAAGACATGAAACTGTGGGTTGAATGGGCAGGAAGTTAAGGGCTGAAGTTGCTCCTAGACTGAGCCATCACACACACACACCCCCATTGCCTTGGCTGTGCCTCTTTAACACAGAGCCTGAGTGTCAGACGTCAAATGCATCAGCATTTGGATGAGCTGAGAGTTTCCAGATACGGCCCCAAAAGCACAGGCAACAAAAGCAAAAATTGCAAATCGGATTATATCCAACTAAGAAGTGTGTACAGCAAAGTAAACAACCAACAGAATGAAGAGACAACCTACAGAATACAAAAAACTTTTGAAAACTGTTTTCTGACCTGGATTAATTTCAACAAAATATGAGAAGATCTTGCATCCGTAGCTTCACTCCCCAAGTGGCTACAAAGGTCAGAGCTGAGCCAATCTGAAACCTGGAGGCAGGAGTCTTTCTGCGTCTCCCACATGGGTGCAGGGTCCCAAGGCTTTAGGCCATCCTCATCTGCTTTCCCAGGCCACAAGCGGGGAGCAGCAGAGCCACCGGAATTAGAACTGGCACCCATTTGGGATCTCCGCACATGCAAGGCTAGGCCACTAAGCTACCATGTTGGGCCCCAATGTGGACTATTTTTATATTCTCTTTAAGAAATGTCTATTCATCTGTCAATGATTAATTGAATATTTCAAAATGTGTTGCCAGTAGATAGCACTTTGAATGTTTCCAACACATGGCGATGATGAATGTCGGAGGTATTCACTATGTCATTTGTCTAAATCTGGTTATGACAGATGGTATACATGTAATAATTATGTCACACTGCATTCCCATAGATGTAGGCAATTGCCATTAGTTAATTAACTATAAAGAGGTATTTAAAAAAAAACAAATTAGCCCAAGAAAGGAGAAAAGCCACAAAGCAGCCTATGATTAAATACCCAATGAATAGTAGGAAGAGACCACTTTATTGGGGGAATCAGATATTTTCCATTATGTCCTGCTCTGTCTGTATGGAAGAGTAGTTTGTGTCTCCCACTAAGTGACTCAGCTTCCTTTCCACTCACAGATCCTACAGCACGTTCACATCTTGTGTAACAATGAACTTGGAAGTGTCAGTTTCTCCCCATGGAAATAAATTTCTTGAAAACAGAACAGGAGGTTTTGCTGTGAGAGGTTGTGGCAAAAGTGATAATGTGTAAATATTTGGAAACCATAGAAAAGAGACATGAAGAACATTTAAGTATAGGGAACTCCCACTTTAAAATTTCATTTTCAGACTGCTTTTATCCCACATCTCTGATGACGACCTCCCTATTTCCTGATGCAATAAAGCCATCTTGGCACTGTGTTTGGGAAGGCTGCAAAACAGGTGGCTTGTGAGATGATAATGAAATTACAATTCCCTTCTTAGAATGACTGTATTGCTTTTCATCTATGTGTAGTAGGATTACAGAGCACACTGAAGTATGTAGTGAGAGCCACACCATGGTTACTGAATGAACTAATGCAGGTTTATTGCTGCCCAATAGGGAACTGTGGCTTCTTCACTTGAACTTGGGAAAGCACAGTGTTTGATCATGATGTTTCACAGCAGCAGGCCATTTTATATTGTTTTCACACTGTATGCCAAATGAGGAAGGGTATAAAGGCAGACATATATATATATCATATTGTGCTGACATAAAAAGTGTCATTTTTCAGTGTTGTACTCAGAACAGAGAAGAGCAGATATCAATAATAATTTGCTTCCTTATTAGTTATGTCCCTGGATGCAGGGAAACTGTTTTGCTGTTTCCTGCCCAATGACCACTCCACACTTGTGGGGGGATCAGAGAACTCTAATATTCATTTGAGCAGTGGCCCTGTCTGCAGTTAGAACAGGTTCCTGCTGAAGAACTATGTGTAAATTGGCCTAGCCAATCAGAAGAGTAGCAGCTGAGAGATGGACATGCAATCCAAATGGGGCAAATTAGAGGAACTCCGGAGACTTTTCTGGCAAATTTTTAGAAAAGAATTCTCATCTATGCTGGAATCTGAAAAATCTATTGATGGTAATCTCACTACTCTTGCAAATACTTCTTGTAATATGTTGGGAAACCCAACCAGAACAAGAGATGCATGGAACACATAGTCTAGACAATTATAATTCAATCATGTCCAGAACTAGACATGTTGTCCTGGGCTTTCAGCATCCTGATATGGGTTGGGTCTAAAGGCAAGGCATTTGGGGTACAGCAGGTAGGAGTGCCAGAGTTCATAACCAACCTCTGCTCCTGATCCAACTTTAAGCTAGCTCACATCCTAAAAGGCACAAGCTCAAGTTCTTGGGTGCCTCCCACTCACCGGGGGGCCACTATGGTGTTCCCGGTTCCAATTAGGGCCTGTTGCATTGTCCCAACTGCTGTGGGCACTTGGGAAGTGAAGCATTAGAGATGGAAGTATCTTTGTGTGTTTGTTACTCTGCCTTTCAATCAAAGAAAAATAACTGAATAAACGCACTATTGACATTGGCCAATGTAAATCTTGTTGAATTAAGTTTTATTTCTTGCTCCAGAGTTCTAATCAATTGTGGCAATACACCCCTTCTGGGTCTTGTGTTTATTTTCTTTATATCATTAGATAATTTCAGAATCTGCTCTGCTTTCTGACTCTAAAAGCAGTATGGTCACGCTGTAAAATTTTGATGTTGTAGAAAAAGGATTGTTATGTCCATATATGAGGGAGCCATAAAAAATTCATGGGAAGTGCATACTATAAAGAAATTATGTAAAGATTTCAAAGTATTTTCCCCCAAAAGAAATGTCTTTTAATATTATTTTTCCACAAACTGCAGTCCCCTCATATACATGTTATTTAACACTGCATGACAAATTGCACTCTAATCCAGTGGCTTGAAATCATAAGTGTTTATTATTGCTCATGACTCTAAATGTTAGTGGCTGTTCCAGTCCTGGTTTGCAGATGGCACTTGAAGTTGATTATTTGTCTGTGGTTGGTTAGTATGGCAATCCAGTGCCCATTGAACTAGGGTGGCTTTATTTGAAAATCTGGTGGAGCTGGCTGCCAGCTGGGGCCCTGAGGGTACCCAGACTTTGTCTTCCTTGTCATCCGGTGGAATAGCTTGAGGCTTAGTTTTCATGATGGCTGAACAGGCCCCCAGAAGGGAAGTGGCACGCCTTTACTCCTTTTGTATCCACTAGCCAAAGGAAGTCCCAGTGCCAGGTGAAATTCAGGGAGGGAAGTAAGATCCCACGTTATGACTGGACAAATTGCAAAATCCCGGTGCAAATAGCAGAGGCACTGGGAGGGGGAATAAAGGAGACTATCTTTGTAATTACTATTTAATTTTATTCTTTCCAGAAATAATCTCTATTAGGGTTGGATTTGCAGCATAGCAGATTACACCCCACCTATGATGCTAGCTAGCATGCTCTATCAGAGTGCGGCTTCAAGTCCCGGCTGCTCGGCTTTTGGTCTAGTCCCCTACTAATGCACCTGGGAAACAAGAGGATGGTGACTCAGGTGCCTGGGCTACTTTGCCGGGAGACTTGGTAGAATTCTTACGTTGCGGCTTTAACCTGTCCCAGACCTAGCTGTTGTGGCCATTTGGGGAGTAAACCATTAGATGGAGGACCTCTCTCAAATAGATAAATGCATCTTTTAAAAATAAGCAAAATAATCACTGTTAATGCACTAATATCCACATTTCTGAATTTCTCTAGAATAAATGTTCTCTAATCACTTTTCAGAATATTCATTTTCCCAACAAATGTATTTTTAAGAATTTTGTTTTGGGTAAAGTGATATGTTAGTAGAAATTTGATGCAAATATTATCTTGCAAATGATTGTTCAACTACATGATATGTCTTGGGCATATTTCCATGTGTATGCATATCAAATTCTGTAGAGATTGAATGTGGAGAATTTCATTGGCTCCGACCTTCTGGGATGCTGGGATTCTCTTGCTCAAAACAACCAAATTTCCCAAATGCTCAAATTCATATTCTCCAAGAGACAGGAGAACTGTTTGCTAGACACTCACACAGCTGAAAAGTTTAGCCTGTAATCCTGACTGAGCCTATGTGCTGGTTTCAATTGTTCAGTGATTTCACCCTTGCTGCTACTATTAATTATAATGATAATTAAAAGACTGCTTCTGTTGAAATCCCAGCAATTGACTCTCATTAGCCTGGGAAAGTAAATGCTGATGGTTCTAGATACATGGTTTGTCTTCTGGTTTGCATCCATTTAGCAAAAATGCCAAAACTGTAAGGCAGAAGCAAGGGGCTAAGAACAGATGTATCAGCTGAGAACTGTCATGCATGCTGGTTGATGCTGCAGTCATCAAGCTAACAAAAGATGATAGTCTCAGATTTGTGGAGCCCTGACTTTTTCTTGTTCTGTGGGTTTGATAAATTAGAATTTTAATTAGTAGTTTACTTATTTGAGAAGGAGAGAAACAGAGAGTGCACCCCATTTGTTGGCTCACTACCCATATGCCTGGAATTGCTGTTGGGTGGACCAAGGCTGAAGCTGAGTGTTTAGGACAGCTGTTTTACTTGGGGGCTGTCACCTGCTGCCTCTTGGGAAGCTTAGCGGGAAGCTGCAGCAAAGAGGCAGAGCTGGGAGTTGAGTCCAGTCCTTGCAATTATGTGACACTGGGGTCTTAATTACTCGGACAAACACTCCCTGCCCCGTCGTGCTTAAACACCACTAGCCTGCAGACAGCTTATGCCACAGTCCTGTAAGGCTGAAGTACAACATGGTTAGGAGACTTGAATCAGTTATTTTGCATTTATGAATCAGACTCATTTTAGAAATTTGAGCTACTAAACAGATGGTAAAGAATGATACAGCAGTTGTGCTACCTGTGGTAACTGATTACTAAAATGATTACCTTTCAATCTTTGCTTCGACTTTAGGAAAATTCAGCTGTCGGTGCCTCTGACAGTGAACAGATCAGATTAAAGTGATAGGAGTTAAGAGCAAACACTTCTGTATCTGCCATTGGCAGAGCTTGCTTGCTGTTTGTAACGGCTACTCCATGCTTTGGGCATCTAAAGATGTGTAAAATACAGTGGTTTTTTTTTTACTTCTTTTTATTATCATTTTATGGTACAGTTCCATAGGCCCTGGGATTTCCCTTATCCCCTGCTCAATTCCCTCCTCCTCATTGAGTTCCCCTGTGTCATTACTATATAGTTTTTAATCTCAAGGCTTTACATTAAGTAGAGGGAGACTGATACCTCTAATATGACTTGAAGAATTTTATAAAGATAGATTAATATAATAGTTGAATATTGAGGTGACTTATAAAAAGCATACTTAAAATATAACCTGAATTGCACTATGATCATAAAACAGTATATTCTCATGTAGTAATTCTATCCTCTTAAGCACTTTATATGAATCAAGTATTTTATTTCCCATAAAACCCTTTAAGCACAATTATTTTCTTCATGTTCTAGAACATACAAAGATTAAATACTACATTAGGGAGGGGTCTCAAGAGAGGTAGAACTAATAGGTTGTATATGGGTGCATTCTGGGGAATTCATTTTATGAAAAATCATAATTGCAAAAATTCTTTTGCATCAAAATGAACTTTTAAAAAACAGCTTTATTTTTGAAGGGCACGGTGATGGAGATATGGAGAGAGGAGGTAGAGGAAAAGAGAAAAAGAGAGAGAGAGAACTTCCATTTGCTGGTTCCCTCCCTCAGATACCCATCATAGGCCAGGCCGGGCTGAAGCTAGAAGGCAAGAACTCAATCTGCTGTGTGAGTTACAGGAACCCCATTCCTTGAACCACCACTGCTGCTTCCTAGGTTTGCATTAGCACAACTCAAACCCAGGCACTCTGACGTGGTTGCTTAATCACTAGGCCAAATAGCCACCAATCCCTGCCTTTTGATACTGTTGCCTTAATGTATTTACACTCAGTGTTGGCAACATACGAGTGTGGCTGAACGTGTGTCTACAGTTATGCTTTTTGTTTTCTACATTGCTCATGATTTTTTGTTTTTCCAGCCCTCTTTCAGTGCTTTTATTTATTTTTATTGGAAAGGCATGTTTATAGAGAGAGAGACAGAGAAGATGTTGCCACCCACATGTCAGATCCACAGCATTGGCCTCAAGATACTAGTCATATTTCTCTTGTCCTTCCTTCCATTTATGTTAGCATTGTTAGGTGTGTTATATTAATGTGTGTGATAAAAACCAACAACAGATTTTTGTAATTATAGCTTTATATAATTTTGCATTTATTCAAGAAACTGAGCAAAAAAAGAGTGAGAGCACTTATCATTTATATAATTTTTACATTAAACTTTCTATTGCTCTTTTTGGCTTTTTTCATTTGTTTCTATAGATTCAAGTCACACTCTGGTATTCAGTTTCTTTCCCAGTTTTAATGGCATCATTGTCAAATAATCTGTACTTTTACTTGTTATAGGCCCACAACGATACCATTAGGTATGCTGTGTTTTATAGAATTGCTTTGAAATCATTTAAAAGTAGAAAAAAGAAAGTAACATTCACTTTCTCCCTTATAATTACAAGATCACCTTTACTGGTGCACTTTTTTTTATATAACACAGATTCGAATTGCAATCTGCGATGACTTTCTGTCAGCCTCAAGAACTTCATTATTATTTCTTGTGAAGTGGGTGGGTGACAGTCTCTGGAGACAATTAACTACAAATTGCCATGGCTTTCAACAAAGTCATGCACAGGACCAGAAACCCATCCACTCTGCCCTCCACCAACAGATGGCATTAGAGGTAGCATCAACAGCATTGCAAATGCACTTAGAATGACCTTGCTGGAAGCCAGAACTGTTACCCGGAGGAAGTTCCAGCACTGCTGGCAGTGTATTAAGCAAACCTTCTGGGGAGGGCCCCTGGGAAGGTCAGAGGAGGGGAGGCTGTCAGGCATGGGCCAGGGCTCTACGCTGTCCAAGAGGTTCCATTGGCTAATACAACCCACAAAGCAGAGGGGAGCAGGAGGCTTATAGCCTTGGCTCTCTCCCAAGGCAAAGAAAATATTCCCAATTATGCCGTGGCAGCTTGAAAGTAGGTCATATCTACTGTCTCAGTTAGTTTGCAGTGACCCTGTAATCTAAACCAGTTCTTTGCTCTCCAGTTAATTTGGAAAAATCATTAAAACAAACAGAACAAAAGCCCAATTAGGAAAGACTTGCAGCCTAACAGATAATTGCTGCTATTGCAGAAAATGAGTGTGTTTAGGTATACCTGCATTGCGAGAGGCGGGGCCGTACACCATGGGTGAGAAGCTGTGCTGGACATTGTCAACCATTTCTCTCTAATGCTTCTTGAAAACAACCCTCTGAGTCAGATGTTATTATCTTGTGTTTACAGAAGCAGTATTTGGAGCCCTGAGAGTTTAAGTAGCTGGTCCAGGTCACAGAGCTAGTGAGTGGAAGAGAGTTGAAATGCGAGTCTTTGTATCCCGGTCCTCCTGAAAGTTGTAAGGGTCAAAATAGTCACCTGGAGTCTGTGCGAGTGTCATTGAGCTCTGTGGAGTCTGTGAGTGTCATGTTTCTTAACCAACAACTCACCTTTTACTTTCTGCCTACAAACCTGTGGTTCACTCTGTTGAATATGTAAACTGATGTTGTAATGTAAGGATTCTTCTATCTGGTGATTTGATGGCTTGGAAACTTTGCCATGATAACAGTTATTTGCTTGCTTTCTCCTTGATGCAAAAGGAGTTCATGGTGCCATATTTGCCCTCTGCATAGTAAAAGCTTGCATTGGGGTTACTCTCATGGTAGTAAGATACTTGGTGGGTATAGCAGTCTGGAGATCTTTTTACATCATTGCCTCTAGCACAAATCACTTTCTTGGGTCAGTCATTTAGCCTCATAGGATCTCTTTGCTCCATCTGGAGAGGGCTATACTAGATACTTTTGAGTATCCTTGGGATTATAACTTCATTATGACATCATCATACATTTAGAGACCTGTAGAAAAATAACAGACCCACAGACTTTGTTTGTCTCACATCACTCAAGCCTCGGAACCCGCAGCCAGTTGCCAAAATATGAGTCCATCCAAGCACTCACTTTCTCATCCAACTGTATTCTCCCGTGAAGCCTTCCACTTTGTTACAGAGACATTTGGCTTATGAATTCAAGGATTCCCCTGTCATACAGCCTTGGAACAACTGCTCTAAAATACCAATGTAATGAGCTTATGTGCTGCGTTGGATTGAGCCTGCTGTATCCATGTTGTGCTCTGTATTGAAGTTTTCCAGGTGTCTGGAGGTCTGAGGAGGGCATAGTCTTAAGGTTGTGGAAACTGAGAATTATCTAGCGTAACTCAGTTTCTAGATGGAGAAATACTAGAAGTATTTGGTGTAGATCATCCTATAGAACTCTCACAACATGGCTGTAAGGAGGGTATCATTGTTGTTCCCATAAAAGTCAGAGAGGATAAGAGGCAGAACTAAGATTAGAACTCAGGTTCTGACACCGGAAGCTGTGCTGTGAGTGCTGTTAGTCACCACACTGCCTCCTAGGAGAAATACAAGATTGAGAAACCTCAGTATTTCTCATTTAGTATCACTAAACTATTGGCTACTTCCCAATGAGGAAGAATGGACTGAACATTTGAAGATAACCACAATGTCGAATCTTGAGCTTTAAATAAAACTACCAAAAATCACTTTTGTCTGTGCAGGAAGTTGTCAATAGCTCACAACTAAGAACCTTTTCTGCCAGAGTGTAGGAGTCCTGAGAGTTTCTTGTAGAGGCTCCAAGGACAAGACTCTTCCATCTGAGTCTCTCATATCATAGCCTTCTGGTCTGAATGGATCCAACCAGATGATTGTCACACACTGAAGCAGTAAGCTGGTGGCTGGACTGCCACACAACACTGCTGCTGCTGCCATCCTTTGTCAGAAGTGAACTCTGTTCAGAAGGAAATGAGCTTCCAGTCTTGATAAGAAGAAAGTGAAAAGCTGTGGACACATTTTAGAACCAAAACTGTAACTTTTTTTTTCTGAGCCAGCACTTAATTATGAACTATTCCTTGATGAGGTCAAGATTTAACTCAGACCCAAGTGGGTTTGAGTGAGAAAGGTGATAACGTCACTAAAATTAAGAATTGAGGCTTTTAATTTCCGTAAGGGAAAGAATGTTAATTTATCTTCTTTATCAGTACTTTGGATTCCAATGAAACATGTGGTCTAGCACTGAAATTGTACATGTCCGTTTGTTCCTGGCTCACTGCTCTTTATGATAAAGAGAGGGTGGTGTCCTTGCTCAGTCATAAGCCATTGCATTTCTTTAGTGGAGAGATGATTTTGGATATCTTCAGTTTTTTCCTTGTGTAAATTCCCATTTCAATTGATAAAAGATATTTCAAGTAGTAAATGGGGCCAGCTCCGTAAGGTTGCCTAATCTTTTTTTCATGCAATGTGTAGATGTGTGTGTGTGTGTGTTTAAATAAATGGTTTAAACTATTTTCATAGGGGCATTCACTTGGGAGCACTGCATTGCATATTGGAGCACAGTTTGAGTTCCACTCCTCCATAGTTCCTCTGCAGCTTCCTTCTGATATACTTCAGATGCGCAACATGGTGGCTTGGCTCAAGTGCTTGCATCTCTGCTAGTCCAGGAGGAGACCAGGTTAGATTCTTGGCTTCTGGCTTGGGTTGTTCCAACCCTTGATGCTGCAGGCATTTGGCTAATGAATCAATAGGTGGAAAATCATCATCTCCTCTCCTCTCTTTCCTCTCTCTCTCTTTCCTCTCTCTCTCCGCTCTCCTCTCTCCTCTCTGCTCTCTTCTCTCTTCTCCTCCTTCACTCTCTCTCTCCCTCCCCTATTCTGTCTCTCACTGACATTCAGAGCAAACCAGGCACACTGGATCCTGGACTTTATTTGATTTCCATGTGCATCAAGTGTTTGCAGCAATGGCAACCACATGGATGGACTGTCTTACCAAGGGGTGGCATGATCCTGAATAAAAAAGTTGCAAGTTTCTAGTTGTCCTGACTTCAGCCAATGTTTTTTTGTTTTGTTTTAGTTCTTTGAGGCTTCTTTACTTGAATAATATTTCACAGGATGAAGTGGGAGAATGAGCCACTTTGTTCTTTCTTGCCTTGCCCTCCTACGTATAAAAATGGAGATGCACACATGGCCTGGCCATCAGAAGGAAGATTAGCAAGAAAGAAGAAATATCAGAAGCCCCCTTTGAGTCATCTGGCAAGGGCACAAGGGTCCTGAGCTCAAGGGAGGCTCTGCTGCCTGAAATAACTCATTCTGGAGGCTCAGCTCTGTGGCAGGGAGTGGCTTCGAAGTCAAGCCCCGTGTCCAATCTAGTGTTCACTAGAAGGAAACCCTGAGAGTTGATTCTACCAAGGGCATGATGACATTGGTTCAGTTTGTGATCACAAAATGTCAAGGGGGTAGTGCCTAGATGGTGTGAATATTATTGACAGCTTCTGATGGCAGGTAGCCAATGAATGTATACTGTCATCATGACAACTAGGGACCCACACCCCTGGTGGTGCCAAGTGATGACAGGAGGTAAAATAAAACACACACCGAAAGACACAAGTGAGAAAATAATCCCTGACAAGACCCAGTTCTAAAGCTTTCCAGTGTTGTGTGTAATTCTGAAGTGCATATTGTCTTAAGTCTGTTAGAAACAGAAAATGGATTGCAGATGGACTCACAAGAGATAATGCTTTTGAGAAAATGCTTTTGCAATCTTAGAACATTCCTGTCCCCCATCCCTCTTTCCTTGTTATCAGCTCTTAATGAAATGGCTTGCATTCGTCCTAGGCATCGCCTTGGACTGCAGTTGGAAGTGTCTGCAATTCCAGCAGGACCAACACTTGGGCAGATAAGATGATCAGTGTGCCAAGACCAACAAATAAATTAACACTGTGTCATGGTTACTCTGTTTTGCTAACACAGCACGATGCTCAGGTTAACATTCATTATACAGAGCTTCTTGGGGCGTGAATTCCAACTTGAGCCTTGACATTCTGAGATTTAAAGAGTTGCCCTCTGTGGCTTATCTCACCAAGGGTTTTTTTTGGAGGGGTGCAGCATCAGCGATAGGCATAGGGCTAGCTCAAAGTCTTTGGGATCTAGGATGCAGACACACTTTGTAGAACATAGATGACCTTTGTGTTGTGAAGGAGACTGACTGGTAGCAAGTCTTCACTCACTAACCTTAGAGCTTCCCCCATTCTCTCTGTTACTGCCTCCATTTTTTACTCTCCTTCTGAAACGTGAGAGACACAGAACATCACGTAGAGTGGACAACAGTTGCATCAGGGTACAATGTGAGCAGACAGTGGGGATGCTTCAAGTGGACTGCTCCCCATAAAACAGCGGGCTGAGGCTGTCTGTAAAGTACTGGTGATGGACTGACTTTGAGATTTGGATGCACTCCAATCTAGTCAGTGTGATGAGGACATAAATATCTCAAGGGTTTCCCAAACTCCATTGTGCTCCTAATAGCATCCACTCACTTCTGATTCAAGTCACTCTTTTGAATTCCAGTTTAATTTGAAACTTTCTGGGAGTGCATAGGATGGAGCAGGGATCTGGCTTTTGCACAGTTCCGGGCCTCCTCATCTTCTTTTAGTAATGTGTCGTTATCACATAGGGATTATTTTCTTTTCCCCCAAGATGATCTTTGGCAATGTCAGAAGTCATTTTTGGTTGTCATGATGAGAGAAGACTGGTGTCTAGCAGATATTCCTTATTTTGCTAGCATTTTGTAGTGCATAGGTCAGAGTTGGTCAGCACCTGAGAACAGTCTGCCTCAAATATCTATAGCAAGAAATGAAGAAGTCCTGCTCCATTTGTGTGGTACAATCCCTGCCCTTGACACACCCCTACGCTCAGTATCTTCCATGGTGTCTTGGATGATTCAGGACAACACACATACATTTGATCTTGCAATCAAAAAAATTTTAAGTGCATGGAAGTTCTTTCTCTCTCTGTCTCTGTCTCTGTAACTTTGCATTTCAAATAAATGAATGAATCTTTAAAGAAATACTCCCTATATGCTGGTTCTAATCCTGGCATTCCCACTTCCCATCCAGCTCCCTGCTTGTGGCCTGGGAAAGCAGTCAAAGACAGCCTAAAGCCTTGGGACCCTGTACCTGCATGGGAGACCCAGAAGAGGCTCTTGGCTCCTGGCTTCGGTTTGGCTCAGCTCCAGCCATTGTGGCTACTTGGGGAGTGAATCAACAGATGGAGGATCTTCCTCTCTGTCTCTCCTCCTCTCTGTATATCTGACTTCTCAATAAAAATAAATAAATCTTAAAAAAAAGAAATACTGTCTATATAGAATTAGAATTCTTCCAGAGAAAGAATAATCTTTAAAATAAAATATGCTGGAATTCCATTCTTTGAATATGCCACATAATTGCCACCTGACCTAGAGCAAGATTTCACTGTTATGAACTCAGTTTCCTCCTTGTTTCCTTTGCACCGCCGCCCCCTTAGGATTTGGTTTATTTACTTGAAAGGCAGAGTTACAGAGAGGGAGCAACACAGACATCTTCCATCTGCTGGTTCAGTCCACAAGTGGGCATTATGAAGAGGCTGGTCCAAGCTAAAACCAGGAACCTGGAACTCCATCCAGGTCTTCTCATGAGTGGCAAGTCCCAAGGCGTTGGACCATCTTCCACTGCCTTCCCAGGTACACTTACTGGGAACTAGAATGCAATTTGAGTGGCTGGGACTCCAAATAGTGCCCATATTGGATGCCATCATCACAGCTGACAGCTTAACCTGCTGAGTCATAACTCTTGCCCTTGTTTCTTCTTTCACAAAACGAAGGGAGTAATATCTGATGAAAAGCAAGCAGGAAAAATGAATTCAAAGCACAAAGTACTTTGTCCCAGTCACATTTGGTAAATGCTAGTTATAGAGGGAGATGGAAGAGGACTCCATGAACTAAACATTTTAACAGCATCTGCACTAAGCAGAAAGAGAGATTACTGTGTTTATTCTTTTTGTGGCAGTTGGTTAGGAAAGATGACAATTTTGTATCCAATAAGGACTCTCTTGAACATCATCCTGGAAAATTCTACAGTACGCACATGAATAGCATGAGAGCAAACGTGTGCTATACATATGTGTGGAGTATGCTCTTCTACAGAGCAATAGGAAATTAAACTAGGATATGTGAGGGTAAGTCCAAAATTTTCTGGAGAAATGGAATTAAAAGATTAGTTTCTGTTGCTGGAAAAGACTTTAAAATTCATGAATGATTTTTAGCAAAATATACATCTTCCATGAACTTTCTGGAGTTTGCTCATATTCACCACTCCACCCACAGGCAATACAAGAGAATAGTGTCAAACTCATTAAAAAGTAGACACTGGCTTGGATTTTATGGTGATATCACTTTGGAAAAAATCCTCCCATCCAAGTACTACTAACCAGGCCCAACCCTGCTTAGCTGCCGAGATCAGATGAGATTGGGCATGTTCAGGGTGGTATTGGCCATAGACTGGAACAAATTCTAATGAGAGAAAAATACTATTTTTATGAAGACATTAATCTTGACCCATTTAGTGTAATGATCCTTGCCTGTCCCCAAGTTTTCAGAAGAGTTTTTGAGAAGGGCAGAATTTCCAAGCAAGTTTCTCTGTTCATACAAGTAGGGTTTCTAATAGGATTTGGAGAGTTCCTTCAACATGGCTTAAGATGGATGTCTGTGATGGAAGGCCCCTGTGGTTTTCATTTTCAACTTGACTTAATCAAAAACAATCATACTAACAAAAGACTGGGGTAGGGAATCTGCTTCTCCCAATTTTTCTACTGTGTGGCCAATTTACTGTCAGACTTCTCAAAGGGCCTTAAAATATAAGACAGCAGGGAAAATCATTTAATATAGAAATGCCAGCATGAACTAAATCTAAGGAGAGTAAATCAAGCGTGAAGAGGTAGAACGTCTTGAGGATATAGGTTTTATTTTCTTTAAAAAAATAATTTTAGTGCTCAATAGCACAGTGCCCTCAAGTTTGCTGTTCCATGTGTGAGCATAACAACCAGAGGAAGGCTTTTATCAGACACATGCCAGTGGGTTCGAGGGGATCTCTCCTCAGTCTTAAGCCTGAGTTCCCTGGTGCTAAAATACAATGAGAAAATCAGAGACAGGGCTGGCATCCTATCTCTAAATGGAAGAGGGGTATGATCATATCTTACGGTAGCCAAACCAATCCAAAATATTTTTGTTACTCAGCCTTTCTAGAATTTGCCTGTGAGGATTCCCCTTGAGTTAGACCTTAATAAAAGCACAGATCTGGTGTTCTATTTAGAAATGGCAATCCAGTGGCCTTCAACCTTGGCTGCACATTAGAATCAACAGAATATAACTGTCAGGAAACATAATCTAATGGGTTAGGGTAAATGCAGGCATCAGAGTTTTGAAGCTCACCCACATGACTTTGAAATCTGCAACCAGGGTTGAGAACCATGCTGTTAACATTTAAGCTCTGGTTTTTGTATAGCTTTTCTGCTTGAAAATTTCTTGTGGATTACCACACACCTTCATCTGTCACAGTGACTCACTGTGGCATTGATTTATGAGAGAAAGTGCTGGGTTGAATAGGGGAACTGAGCAAGTGGAGGAAAGAGAAAGAATCACATATGTTGACTGAAAAACTTCACAAGGAACATGATGTTCAACTGTCTGACAGCAATGTGGCATGGGTGCTGGGCTGTCAGATCTGATGCCACATAATACAGGACTGCTCTGTGATCTGCCCTGGCTTTGAGAACCTTGCTATTCAGACAGTGCCACCTACTGATATTTCCATGATGAATTTGGCCTATCTCAGCAGAAACAGAGTAGTTGAGGGCCAAGGACACCGTTCCTATGACTGGCTATCTAGTTGAGGAGGAAAGTGATTAATAATAAAGTAACAGTGTGGGAACAGAGGTTACTCACATCTCAAGACTGCCTTGATTCAGTCGTGTTCTTGCATGTTGAGGTATTTCATAACTATAGGATCTTTCCAAAAAACCAGAGATTTAATATTTATTTTGTTTATTTGAAAGGCAGAATTTCAGCGAGGAGGAAGAGACAAGCACGTAAACAGAGAGAGAGAGATCTTTCATCTGCTGATTTACTCCCCAAATGGCCAGACCTGATCCAGGAACCTAAAACTCCATCTGCATCTCCCAAGTATTTAGGTCATTGTTTGCTGCCTTCCTAGGCACATGAGTGGGGATTGAATGGGAAGTGTAGCAGCGGAGACTTGAGTCAGTACCTCAACAGGATGCTGGCATCACAGTCACCTGTTCACCTAATGAACCTCAACACCAGCCCCAGTAGTACCTTTTGTAAGAATTCCAGAGATGCACAGTAAAAGGATTTAAAACAAACAACAAATATTTTAATGAAAATCAATGATTCTTAATTAATTCCCACAGGACACATACTAACCAAGCAAGGGATCACCATGACATTTGTACCATTTATCTGGTGACCTCCTGTCTACTTGCCTGCCGATGGCCAAAGGTCTTTCTGCTAGGGAGCCAGTCATGTCTGTTCCTGAGAGTACAGGGCAGAGAGCAGACTTTCCCACCCAACCTCAGCTGTTCCTCTATCCACAGCCTGGCCTTAGGCTGCTTTTCCCCCTGGTAAGATTCCTTCTGACAACCCTGGCCTCTGACAACAAGGCAAGAATTGGAAATTTAAGTTGGTATATAATTGAAAGTTCATTCCTAAAAACTGGTGTGTAGATGTCCTCTGACATGGAAAATTTACCATGTTCCACATTAGTTAAAGATATGTCTTGTTGTTAGCGTACCTTTGGCTAAGTTCAAGCTGACCTGAAAAGAGATGGAAATTGAAATAGATATGTTCTTGTAGGTACCCAGCATACTTTAAGATAAGAAATGTAAAAATCAATGCATGCCATGTGCCTTCAGATGCTTTCCTAGGCAGTAGTGATTTATTGAAACATTTGCTAGATACTTTTCCCCCTTTTTTTCTCAATAAATCTTGAACTGCTTGTAGACAAGACTTTCCTTGACAACAGCGAAGCTGTATATGGATGTCCTGTTATTTATGTGAGTCTGAGGTCAAGAGGAGTTTTGATCCCACTGTTGCTACCACCTTCAAAGAAAAGAGGAGTTAATCTTATTTCCTAGTAACCCGCTGCTACGCGAATAATGCTAGTGAAAAGTCACCCTGACTGCACTGTGCGGCAGACTTCACTCCTAGCTCATAATTAGTGTTCAGTGTTTGTGCACGTGGTTAGTGTTAGGTTTTCATTAGCAACTTTTTTTAACATGCAAATTTCATTGGTTTTTCAAATATATACCTTCAGGCACATTAACAGACGAGATTCAAACTTCAGTTGTCTTTGATATATTTTTTACTGTTTTTCTAAAAAGCAGTTGAAATATGGGCTACATAAACCACAGGTTTATACAAAATGGAAATTTCACAAACAACTTTGAGTCTGTCCTCCCCAGTTCTTCTGAAAGTGTAGCCATAGAAACTGTTATTTATTTATATTTAGTAAAAATTACTTACTTTTGTGTCTTATAATATATTTCAGCATATGTATGTGATAGAATGAGCAAGCAAAAGTATTTACATTTCCTTACACATTAAAATAATTTTGATTAATATCTAAAAATTGTACATATTTCTAGAAAAAGGTGATGTTTGAGAGATTTATTTATTTCAAAGCAGAATAACAAAGAGGGGAGAGAGAGAGCCTCCTTTTGTTGGCCCACTTCCTGAACAGTTGCAATAGCTAGGACTGAGCCAGGGAAAAGCCAGGATGCAGGAATTTCATTGGATCTGCTGCATGAGTGGCAAATACCCAAGTCCTTGGGCCATCTTCTGCTTTTTCCTGGCCATTGGCAGGGAGTTGGTGCAAAAACAAAGCAACCAGGACACAAACCAACACCCTGATATGGAATGCTGGCATCATAAGCAGTGACTTAAACTGTTGCAATGCACACTGGCCACATGATATTCCAAAACAGGTATATAATATGTATTGATCAAGTCAAATTAATTAGAATTTGCATCTCCTTTCCTTTACTATATATGCTGAGGCTTTATTTTCTGAGATGCTCTCCTAGTTATTTATAAAGTATTTAATGATTGATTTGTAGTCACCTAGCTATACTACAGAACAGCGTCATCTGTGATTTGATGCCCATTATCCAACTTCTCTCTGTATCACTCTACCTCACTCTTGCTAATCCCTGGTGATCATTATTCTGGTTCAGATGGCTTGTTTTTGTTTTCAGGTTTGATACACAAGTCAGAGTATGTGGTGTTTGTCATTCTATGTCTGACTTGCACCACTTCCATTCATTTTCCTGCCAATAATAGGATTTCATCCTTGTTTCTAAACTGAATAATACTCTACATTTTCTTTTTTAAAAAATATTTATTTATTTATATTGGAAAGGCAAATATACAGAGAGAAGGAGATATATAGAGAAAGATGTTCCATCTGTTGGTTTACTCCCCAAGTGGCCACAATGGCCAGAGCTGAGCTGAATTGAAACCAGGATCCAGGAGCTTCTTCTGGGTCTTCCACATGGGTGCAGGGTTCCAAGGCTTTGGGCCATCTTCTACTGCCTTCCCAGGCCACAAGCAGGGAGCTAGATGGGAAGTGAACTGGTGCCCAGGACGTGAACAAGCCAGGACGTGAACTGGTGCCCATATAGGATTCTGGTGTGTGCAAGGTGAGGATTTAGGCACTGAGCCATTGTGCCAGGCCCAATACTCCACCTTTTCTTCACTCACCATTGATGGACATCTTGGTTACTTCCATGTCATAGCTATTTTCAGCAGTGCAGCAACAAACGTGAAAGTCTGGATATCTCATACACTGATTCTATTTCCTTTGGATGTGTACTCAGTAGAGAGACAGCTGGATCACGTGGTAGATCTGTGTTTAGTCTTTGGAGGAGTCACCATACTGTTCTTTTTGGTTTACATTCCCTTCCACTATATAAGTGTTGCATTTTTCCCATCTTCATGAATTCAGAAAAGTAACATTGTTAAAATATTTCTGCTGCCCAAAGTGATTTACAGATTCAATGCAATTCTCATCAAAATAACAATGTCATGCTTCAAAGCGTTAGAGAAAGAGTCCTAAAGTTTGTATGAAATCCCAAAGACCCCAACTAACTAAAGCCATTCCGAGTAGAAGGAAAAAAGCTGTTTAGGCATCACAATAATTATTAGGTGCCTATTTTTAAAAAAATTTTCATCCTCCACCCCCACAGTTGAGGGGCTTTTAGCAGAATAGTCTCATTTAATTGAACCCTTCAGTTGCTGCCACACTATCCTGATGGTTTCACAAAAAGATCCTCTTTTGTTCTGTTTGCTCATCATTCACTCCCCATCGTTTGCATATGCCCCACTCAAAGTTATGCAAAAAGAGTTGTTTGTTATTTGATAGATTAAAAATTTTTTCTGCTCTTTTTCCCCTACTAAGCAGTATACATTTAAGATCTGCAATGATGAATAGCCTGTCAGCTTCAGGATCCAGTGTTTTTTTCCCAAATAACTGAAAATGAGGGGACCGAGATATGGGACTCCTTCTGCTTGCTAGTTCTATGGGCTAAATGCAGCCACAATTTGCCCAGAATTTCTCTGGGAGCTATCAGCATGAGCATGCTGTGTTTTTAATTCCGTTGAATCTCCCGGAGCTGAGCACAGGCTCTCACCAGCCCTACGAACTGTGGCTCCCTTTCTGTGAGAACAGCCATGACACACCCAGCTGTTCACTGGTCCGAGAATGGCTCTCCGGAGGATGCTATGAACATTCAGCACACTGTTGCCGTGTTTCTCCCTGGGGCTTCAGACCTGTCTGTTGGAAGTTTATCTAGTGTGCAATAAAGTGCTACATTAGACAGAGATTTTTTGAGTGACTATGCAGCCATCAGATTCCGACTGCTGCCTACCCTCCTGTAATGTGCATCTGCTGCTCACCTTACTTTCTCTCCCTGTGGTTGGCAGGCAGCTTCTTCCTATCACAGAAAACAAAGGCACATCTTTTCCCTGATCAAGCTCACATGAGGCCCACACATATTGTAGCCCTGCCTGGTCTGGTCTGCTCACATCCCAACCCACACTCTCCAGTGGGAGTGGTTGTCCAGCAAGGGGGCCCACACTCCCCCCGCCAGCTTTGCCTCCTCCCTCTCTGGTTCTTACATGTGCTGTTTGGGCGCTGCGGCCTCATCTGGTACGGCTCACATCACCTTGGCATTCTGTGATGTGCATTGGTTTGTGTCAGGACCGAACCTGGCCCAACCCACACGCTATTCTGGTGCTCAGATTCGCCTGCAAGTGATGTGAACTGGTTCAGCCTGGTCTGCTCCCAACCTATGCCAAATTATACTGGTGGGTATCTTTCTCCGGCCTGGTCTGGTTTGCTTCCTATCATGGTTGTTGTGCTCACTTGCAGGGACTGTGTCCCAACAGAGGAGTTTCCCAAGCTCCTCCATCAGAACCTCTCCCTATACCAGATCTTGTGCGTAGTGGTGGGTCCATGGGCCAGCACTACTCAGTTCACCTCCTGTCCTAGTAGGAACAGTGGCCTTTCGTTGCTGGCCTTATCCATTCTGGTTGTTACTGTTGTATGTTTCAGCCCAGCCAAGGCTCATCCATACCCAGACACTGCTCACACACGGCTCAGTAGGGGCAGAGACCCAGCCTAGTCTGTCCTACATCTACCCAGGTTCTCCGGAGCAGCAGATGGTGCTGGCGTCTAGTCTGGTTAGGTGTACCCATCCCCAGTTCACACTTGTGTCAAGGAAGATTGCAGCCATATCCAGACCAGAAAGCAGCCCCCACTCTGGCCCCTGCACTCTCCCGTGGGAACCCCAACCCAGCAAGGGTGTACTCTCATAGCTCCCCAACCTAGCCTGTTTCCAGCCCTAGACTATGTGTGTGTCAGTGGTTGCTCTGTCCCAGTTGGCTTAGCCCCTCACGTATGTTCCCCATAGGTGGTCTCTTAATTAATTAGAAAATGGGTGGGCAATGCTGGTGCCGCCCACCTGAAGGTGTAGCCAAGACCTCAGCAGGCCTGAATGGTCTCACTGACACTTAGCCCTGCCAGGCAGGCCGCCATCCATAACTTTTATGTGGACTGGTGTGTGGCAGTCAGTGATGCTCTATGCTAATACCCCATCTCAGGATTCCCATGTGGGCTGGTGAATCAGTCTGGCCCAAACAGATCTTATGGACTCTCTTCTCCAAATCACCAGGTCTCAGTCCCCACGCTTGCCAGAAAGTTCTGTGACCCTGTTGCTAGGAATCACCCAGAATTCATCCCTCACCTACACTTATACTGGCCTTGTCCATGGATGTCCCGAAGGCAACAACTACACATCCTAAAAACCCCAGAGCTTGCTGCCAGGTGGCCAACAGGCAGAGCCTGGCACCCAATAGGCATACTGGCAACCGAAAGCCTAGGACTCGGTCACTGCCAGTTGGCAGTGACTTTGGCCTGAGTCCCCAGCATTGGATCTGGCCTGGCTGGGGCACACCCCACAGCCGCCACACTTCAGGGAGCTGCTTTTGCCCCAGCCCCATGGCCGAACCTGTTTTTCCTCTTTTAAAGTCAGCTGTCTTTGTTTTACAGGGACTGCTCCCTCCAGCCCTGATATATTCTGAAAACTGTTTCATCTTCTGTGAATTTGTAGCCCAATATTTTTATCTTTTCCTATTTTTTTTCTTGCTTTGTAGCCCATCTGTTGTGAATCTCAAAGAAAATGTAGTAAAAATTCAAATTTATGAGTATAGGAAATCAGAATCAGGTGATCTGTAGTTTTTAAAAAAAACAGATCCATAATGGCAAAAAACCTAGAAAAAAATTACATGTAAAATGAGGATATATTGAGGTCTTAACACAGAAAAGAATATGCAAGATAAATGAAAATGATCTCATATTTTCAGTTGAACATTTCTAAGCAGTCAATCTGCAGATCAGCAACACACAGTTGGGTTTGCGGGGAAGCGATAGCCAAGATCTTGTGAGTTTACCAAAAAAGAATTTTCTTTTTTCAGTTTGTAAGCTCTTGCCTTTCCCATGAAGATAAAAGGCAGAATTTCAAAGCCATAATTCGTTTGCTGTCAGAAAATGGTTTGTGTTTATACTATTGTTACAAAGTTAAACTTCTTTCTCATATTTGAACAAATGAATTGCTGGGGTTACACCACATGTTTATTAGTCTCTGAGTCATGTCAGCTTCATGAAATGAATCAGAATAAACAGAGAAAGGAGCTGCAGTGACTGGTGGCCATGTTAAAGGACAGTGCCTCTTCACTACGTGTGGTCTTTGATGGACATTCTTTCTTACAGATGAACTGAACCTGATTTCTGGAAGGAGAGGTCTTGCAGGAGAGACTGTATTGTTCCTCTCTGTGTTCACTCCTGCTTACCTTACCCTAATTTCTGAGGGTGTGGCAATAGTGATCTCATAACACACAGAGTATTCAACCTCACAGCACAGTTCAAAATGACCTTTATGTTTCGTCAAACCAAAGACTGACGTGGGTGAGCATCAGCATGTGTGAGGAGGAATGTCTTGTGACACAGACCCAGAGCAGAGGTACTGACACTTTCATGAGGCTGTTATACCTTCACTGTCAGCACAGATCAGAAGAAACACAGCAACACCCTGCGATGCAATACAACTTGCCTTGTAAGTCTGCTCAGTGGGAATAGGTCTGTTCCCCGACTGCTTTATTTTTCTGAAACAAATATTGCAGAGGGACATATGTGTAACATGTTGATATGCACTCTGCTCATTGAAAGAAAAACAAAAAACCAAACGATCACAACAAAATGGATGCAACTGAGAGCATTATGCTGAGTTGAAGGCAGATATATGGTTCCTCTGATTTGTGGTAACCAGTACACAGAGTACAAAAGAAAAGTGGAAAGGATAAGATCAAATTTGACATTTTAAGGTTTCATTATTACTTATAGCCCTTCTATGTACTCTTGAGAAACAGAGGTTTTCCTCTTACTGCTTGTTGAATTCTGTATTTGGTGGAGGTAAAGCTTATGATTATAAGAAAAATCGGAAGTATGTCATTGTAAAAATTAACAATAGGTAGAAGAGGGAAGGAGAGGAAGAGCAAGGGTAGGGTGGGAAGTATCATGATGCTCTTTGAATTGTGTATATGAAATACATTTGGGCCCGGCGGCGTGGCCTAGCAGCTAAAGTCCTCGCCTTGAAAGCCCCGGGATCCCATATGGGCCGGTTCTAATCCCGGCAGCTCCACTTCCCATCCAGCTCCCTGCTTGTGGCCTGGGAGAGAAGTCGAGGATGGCCCAAAGCTTTGGGACCCTGCACCCGCGTGGGAGACCTGGAAGAGGTTCCTGGTTCCCAGCTTTGGATCGGCGCGTACCGGCCCGTTGCGGCTCACTTGGGGAGTGAATCATTGGACGGAAGATCTTCCTGTCTCTCCTCCTCTGTGTAGATCTGGCTGTAATAAAATGAATAAATCTGAAAAAAAAAAGAAATACATGATATATGATCCCTTTATGGGAAAGGCAGAGTTACAGAGAGAAGGTAAGACAGTAATTTTCCTTTTGCTGGTTCTTTCCTCCTGGAGCTGAGGTGATCTGAAGTTCAGGAGTCAGGAGTCTATTCCAGGGAGACCCAAGGACCTCTGCTGCCTTTTTAGACCATAAACAGGAAGCTGAGTTGGAAGTGGAGCAGCTGAAACATGAACCAGTACCCATACAGGATGCCAGCATCAAAGGTGGAAGCCTAGCCTATGACACCATGGCAGTCCCATCTCTATACACATTTTTTTTTTTGAATGGGAGATGAAAAGGAAAGTGTCCCAATACAGAGAGCCCTCTTTGGAGACTGAGAAAAATGAATTAACTTCTGCAAGCTTGTCTATTTTCATTATCCTCTCTACTCCTAGATCAATTAGTACACACGGTTTTTTTTATAAGAGAAGTCAATACGCCATTATGATTGTAGGTACATAAATGAAGGACACACATTATGTTACTTTTTGTTAACTTTCTATTGAATATTATATACCTATCTTTGGGGGGAATAACACTTCTTAAGATGCATTTGGCAAGCATTTGTTCTACATGGGCATTCATGGAGGTAGGCAGAAGACTGATATCTCGAAATATGCCAGTTGGTAAGCTAATCGCAAGTGCTAACATTATGCAGGGCCTAGGATATAGTGAGAAAAGAGGTTTGGGTTCTAGTTTGTTGTGGAGTAGCTTTTGTAACACTTTGGTCAAGTGACCATTGAGACCTGGTATGGATTCAAAATTGTAATTTTTCTACTATATGAAGAATAGATTGGGTAGAACAGAAGAGCCAATAAGTGCAATAAAGGCAGCTCAACATCATTATTCTTAGAGAATGTAAATCAAAACTATAATCAGATTCCACAGTGGGATCACTTCATATCCATTAGGAAGACTATAATCAAATTGAGACGGAAAGATGTGGAAGTTTAATATAGGAGTTAAGATGTGCACATTCCATATGACAGAATCTGGGCTTGTCTCCCTGCTCTGTTCCTGACTCCAGATTCCTGCTAATGAAGACTGTAGCAGGCAGTAGCCATGGCTTTGTAGGGTCTTTTATGGCATTTGAGGAGTACAGCAGGGTAAAGGAGTTCTGTCTGTCCATCTCCTTCTCTCTGTCAAACAAATCATTCTAAGGGGAATACCTAATAGGTACCCCCACATACATACATACACACTTGACTGGCGAGAATGTGAAATACCACAGTGCAACCAGTTTGGAGAACTGGCAGTTCTTCAAGATGTTTATCACAGAGTTTACCATATAACCCATAAAATCTACTCCTGAGTATATGCTTGCAGACCCCTTATACATGTATGATGACATCATCACTATTTCTAATAGCTGAGGAAGAGAAATAAATCTAATGTGCAGCACCTGCAAAAATGAATATGTACTCTGCAGTCTGCCCACTATGGAATATTACTCAGCTGTAATTGGGTAAAATCTGCCAACACTAAGGTTTGTAAAGTCTACATATTCTGCCATTGCTTGGCTTTGAAATATCAAGAATAGGTAAATCCATTCAAATTTGCCATCACCTTGGAATGAGGGAATGATGGCTACGTGTTTATGGATTTGAGGCTTCTTCTGGGAGTAATGAAAGTGTTCTGGCATTACTTAGAGTCGTGATGGCTACATAACCCTGTGGCTATGTTTGAAAATCATTAGATGGTATCTCTGTTGTGTCTTATTAAAAATGCCAAGGGATAAGGCAGATGATAAATGAGACAGTAGAGCAGGGAGAGCTGGCATCATTTGACCAATCTGTTCTGTGCTACAAGTCAGCAGTGGCCAGGTCTTGGAGGAGGACAGTGCTGAAATATATATAGGGACTGGTGTCAAGAGTCCCTCTATACTGTATGTCGGAGTCCTGGGTTTTGTTTGTTTGTTTGTTGTTGCCCAGCCACGTATTTTAATTTCCATTGAGTTTGCTCATTCTGTGTTATTTTCCTTGTCCTTTCCTTTTTGCTTAAAAAAAAAAAAAAAAAGCTAGCAAGCTCCTGTTCTCTCTTTTCTATCATGCTTTGTAGTAGTAGTCCACAGTATTTTGTTGCCATTTCACAGTCCCTAAAATTTACTCCTTATCCAACATGTTCTGGTTGTTGGTTTCTGCAGCTTCACTATATCACAGACGCTACTCACATTCTTTTTAAAGATTTCTTTTGTTTATCTGAAAGACAGAGACAGAGAAAGAGATCATCCATTCGCTGGTTTGCTTCTCAAATGGCAGCATCAGTAGGGGTTGGGGACCAGGTCAAGGTCAGGAGCCAGGAACTCTAGCCTGATTTTCCATAGAGGCAGCAGGGGTTCAGGCACTGGGGCCATCCCCTGCTGCCTCCTAGGTACACTGGCAGGAAACTGCATCAGAGCAGTTAGAACTCAGGCTGGTGCTCTGATAAAGCCTACTGCTTTCACACTGTACAGCTTATCCCATTGTGCTGCAACTCTGGTCTCTTTCCTTCTAGAATGTAAGTTTTATAAGCAGCTTTAATGAAGGACTATACTATAATAATAATATGATGGAGAAGAGACAGAGTAGAGAAGAGGGTGGAAGGGGAAATCTCTGAGCCTATGGAACTGTATCATGAAAATAAAAAATAGTATATAATAAGCAAATACCTTCATAATTCATTTAATAAAAGTTTTTGAAAATGTTTTAATAATTGAAGACACAGACAGAGAGTTCCCAGTCCTTGGCTTATTCTCAAAATGCCAAGTTCAAATCCAGGAGCCAGCACCTGGATTCAAATGTTCCATGTGGGTGGTAGGAATTCAGTCACTTGCATCACCTGTGCTGCCCCCTGGGGGTAGAGTCAAGAGCTTGAAGTGGGTATTGAATCTTAGCACTTCAACATGGGACACAGGTGTCTCCACTGATGTTCTAATCATGTGACAACAGACCAAACACCCTTCCCTCACTCAACATTTTTTTAAGTAAACAATTATTGAGCATCTATGCAGCTAGCACAAAACAGTTAGCAGTTTTTATGTTATTTAAGGTCAGGAAATGGCAAAGACTGCAGGTACTTAAATTGGGTAATGTAAGAGTGAATGAGAAGCAACTTCAGACTGGGTGGGCAGGGCAGTAACGTGGTTTCACAGATGGCATTTCACTTGTGTTTGGAATTATAAGGAGGGGCACAAACACATTCTTGGTCCAGCGGACAGCTTTCAGATAGACTCTAATGTCCGAAGGTGTTCGGAGGGTTCACAGGTCTATGGAATGTTTAGCACAACTATTGCTTAACAAGCAAGGAAAAAGCTAGACAGTTGTGATTGAAGAATTAGGCAGAGGCTGGGTCTTTTGTGGTACTGCATGTTGATGCAAGGGCTTGAGATTTTTCAGTTTGCAAGAGGAAAGCAGTAGAGAAAATTTGGTGTGGGTAAAAGTCTGCAAATGGGTTGGGACTTGGGTATTTCACATGCCTAATTGAAGGAAACAACACAGCACATCAGGAAGCGAGGAAGGAAGGTAGATTGATGGTCAAGAAGCTGTTCAGTTTAGCTGAATGTTCACCTGCTAAACAATGAGTCACACAAGATGCTGAGCATCAAGTAATTGGAAGATGTCATCCAGGGATGACGTTGCTGTGGTTTGTGGAGCCATTGTTGGAGGATTCCTAATTTTGCATAATCCAATTCCATGTTAGAAGCAACAACAGAGGATTATATTCTATCAGGAAGAGTTTGTCAAAGTCTTTCTTTTGTCACATTGAAAAAAATGTGTATTTTGTAGCAGAACTGAGAAAAGAAGCCATTGGTTAGAAAGATAAGGAGCTGCTCATTGTATAGTCCCAGCTAGAACTTGAGGAAGTTTCACAAGAAGCAGTGCTTTTCTGTAGAAGTCGGTTCAATAGATCAAAAACTTGAGGATGTTTATTGCTCTAGGATATCAGAAATTCTATTCCTTTGGAATTTATCTTGAGGAAAAGACCATAGATCTGTACAATTTGTTGCAAGATGCTTAACTATTTCTTAAAAGATGTCTATCATTTTATTTGAAATGCAGAATGATAAAGAAAAGGAGAGACAGTGAGCTAAGCATCTTCCATCTGCTCCTTCCCTCCCAAATGACCACAACAGCCAGGGTTGTGTCAGGTGAAATCCAGGAGCCTAGACTTCCATCTTGGATTCCTGTGTGGGTAGCAGGGGTCCAACAACTTGGACCATCCTCTGCTGCCTTCCCAGGTGTATTAGCAAGGAGCTGGATCAGAAATTAAACGAGCGGGACCTGAACCTGTGATTATATGGGATGCGGCATTGCAGGCAACAGCGTAGTTCTCAGTACCACAAAGCTGGCAACCAGGTTTTTTTTTCTTAAACGTATTTATTTTGTCAAACAGTTTTATAAACAGAAAAATCTGGAAACCTTCTAAAACTAATTAAGGAAAAGCTAAATACATACTCCAGTGGACAGTGAGTACCCCAAGCTGCATCTTACCGCGGCACCAAGCACCTGCCCCAGGTGGCTTCTGATATCAGTCATATAAAGCATGGATTTCCTTACAGAATACAGATTTTATCCTTTTCATTGAGTCTTTCAGGCTTTTTTTGATTGAACAGTACATTTGGTAATATCACACAGTTGTGTCTGAACAAGTGGCTCCTATTACACTTGCTAATTTTTAAGTCTCCATAGTGGGAAAAATCAAGTAAGCAATTTGACAGCATTCTGTGTCACGTAGGCTTCTGGTTCTGTCTGGGTCTGCAATACGCCACACCACTTACACTTACTGAGGGGCTACATGCCAGTTGGCTTGAGCTAGCCCTTGTCATGTATACTAATTTTTAAAAATTACACTCATTTTATTTTGAGCAGATGAAGGAAGGGAATGAAACAGTGATGGAGGGAAGAACAAGGGAAAGACATTGAGAGAGAGAAGCAGACAGATAGAGAGAGAGAATTTCCATCCTCTTGTTTATTCTCCAAACGACAACAACCAGGGCTTGACCAAGGTAAAACCAGAAGCCCAGAACTCAATCCAGCTCCCCCACATGGGTGACAGGGATTCAGGTACTTGAGCTGTCACCTGCTGTCCCCAGGATGTGCATTAGCAGGAAGCTGATATCAGGAGTCGAGTCGTGACTGAAATCAGGTAGTCTGACATTGAATGCAGGCATTCCATGAGCCTCTTACCCACCAGACCAAATGGCTGTGCCCATCTTATAATGGTAGACTTTGTGTTTTATGTATGAATAGAAGGCATGAAAGGGATTTGTGGATGGAACGAACCTGGAATGAAATTTTCAAAAGGCCACAGGAAAAAAGAACCAGTAACCAAAGCTGCAGAATGTACCACATGACACATATGATTAACTAGTGCTTGTTTAGCATCAGGCATTGCACTAAGAGCGTCTAGCATGTATGACTTCCATCTACTTCCCATAATAGTCTGTGAGTTGGCTGTCACCATTCCCTCCGAGTTATGCAAAGGAAGCATTGAAGGCGTGTCACCCATGGACATGCAACCAGACCTTGTGTTGTGCTGTTGGATCTCTAGGCTATTTTGTGCTTCTCCTGTGGCAAATGCTATCTTTCCTAGCCACCAGCCACCGTCTGTTCCTCCCCCAAAGATGCATCCTTCAATTGTTCTTGTGGTTATTATCTTACTCACAGTCCTTTCTTTTGTTGAGTACACAGTGTCCTCTGTGAGAGAAGGCAATTTTTATTTTCTGTTCTAAAACCTCTTCATGTGTTGCCTGCCGAGACCCACCACCTCGAGCTGGGCTCGCTGAGCCGTGGTGGGACCCATTGGCTGGGGGCCTTCGGTTTGTGATGCATTCACACTGCTGTGTATGTACCTGTCACTGTGCCCTGCCCTGGGAAGCCAAGTGGCTGACATCTGATTGGCACCACATTTGAAAGGTACTAACTGGCTGTCCTGCTCTGAGTCTCTTGAACCTTTTCTCTTTGTGGCATCTATGGCTGCCACCACAAGGGAAACTTGTCATTGTCTGAGGGTTGGGTTCTCTCTTGGCCTTGTGGGAAATCAGAGCCATATGGCCAGAACAGCCCCTCTGTCTCCAACTGCCACCTTTTAGAAATCCCTAACAGCTGCTATGCCCTGTTCCTCACATTGGATAGTCTTGTCACTTCAGCTTGGGGTCCATTTCAGTGTCCACTCTTCCTCAAGAGCCTTGCATGCCAATCTCCACTCCAATGCTGATGTTGAAAAATAATGCTTTCATCTTGCTCTTTTAGGTGAGTTCTGAATGATAATGGAGTCAATTATGTCCCATTTAGTACCACCTGTCTCTTAGTCTATTCTATAATGCATTGTAATGAATTTTTAAAAAACTAATTTTCTAAACACAAAATACACTCGATCTTCATTTTGGAAAATACTTGAACCATTGGGAACACTATCAGGGATATCAACCACATGTATATGAAATCATATGCAGGAACCTGGTGCTGTTAGACCACCGGGAACCCCTGTAAAGGTTGCTTCTTTATGCCACCTGTAGCTTTGCTATTAGAAACTTCCGTCATAGTATTAGTAATGTTTCCCTTTGAAAGGAGACCATATGTCAGTGGAGGTGTTTTTGGCATCTGCTAATGCACTCAGCAACTTTATTTGAAAAGTGAACTGTGCAATACTGTATAATTTCAAATCCTTTCCCAGCAAAAAAAAATGTATTACCTTTAATTAGACTCATTTAAAGCTGTTAAGATTCTTGTCAGAAATAATTTTAAAGTGGATGTGTCAAGATAAAAACAGCAGTTGTCAAGTGAAGAAAATGGTAATTTGTGCAAGTGCTGTCTGGTGTATGAGCAATTGGATCTTTAAATACTGAGCACTTGTGCTTACGGTCTCTTTTATAGAAACCATTCTGGCAGTTAAGGATTCAAACTGTTGGAATGCTATTGTTTGTGGTAAATATTTGTCCTATGACTGGGGAATTAAATTTGGTTCCTACCCTGTAATACAGACAAAAACATCCCTAAGAAGAGAAAGCATTTAGGCAATTCATTTCACCAACAGGTCCAGCACGTAACTGGAGCAAGGCATGCTGGGTGATTATAGAGTGGAATAACAACAATAATGAAGACCACTCTTTGATGAAAGCAAACCAGGCAACGTGAAGCATTTGAAAATGCAGGCATGTCTACCTGCAATCTTTTTTAGGTTATTAATTTCTTAGCAAGCTTTTGTGATTGCACAGTGAAAAGGAGGACTTTGGCTCAACCCCTCTGGCAGAGTTTCTTAGGAGTGGCCCTGTTGACATTTTGGGTCACATAACTCTGGGAGCTGCCCTGTGCATTGTAAGATGTTTAGCAGCATTCCTGGTTTCAATGGACTACATGCCAGCAACTCAGCTGCCTCCCCACTTCCATTTTCACAAACAAATGCAAAGGTATTTCAAAAAGTTTCTGGAAAAATGAAATTAGAAGATATACTTATTCTGATGCCAAACATTTAAAAATCTATGCAAGTTTAAAAACTTATTTCTTTAAATGCAGAATGGCACACAGAGAGAAATGGGGAGATCTTTTATCCTCTGTTCTCCTCCTCAAATGTCCCCAACTACTAGGCAAGGGTGCAGCTGAAGCTAGAAGCCAGGAATTCCATCCATGATCCTCACACGTGTGACAGCAACTCAAGTACTTGGGTAACCATCCTGTGGAATAGAAAGTAGTGCAGCCTAAATTAAATGGGCACTCTAGTGTTAGAGTCAGAAGAATAAGCAGTGGCTTAACGTGCTGTGCCACAACACTGACTCTTATGTGGTTATCTTATAATGTGGATTTTTCATGACATTTTAAAGACCCTCTCATACGTTTTCAGATGTTGTTAAAATTGACCACACTATGTGGAGCAGCATAGCTCTTGAATTAGGCAGCTTAGGTACAAGATTCTCATAACTGTGCAAATAGGCTGGACTTCCTCTTGGTCTTCCAGAGCAAAGTTGCAGGTGTTATCTGCAATCATTCTTTCTCCTGTTCATTGAGTTAATCAGCAGTCATTACATGGTTGCTACGTGCAGCAGACTTGACTTGGGCACTGTGGAACTTGTAGAAAAATCGCTTGTTCTCAAGAAGCTTGTGACGTCAGAGGGAACAAGGTAGGAATTTAGATCACCTGCCTATGTAGCTATCACACAAGTGGGAAGCACTACATCTGACAAAGGAAAGATACAAAACTTTATAAAGGAGAAGCACTTCTATTTTCACCTAATGGACAGTTAATAGGTCAGGCTTATCCATGAGACAGCATCTACAAGCTGGATTTAACAGTTGAGGTTGAGCTGTAGTTCAGGCACGTGAAAGTAGAGCTGGAGTTAGGAATGGATCTCTAGAGCAAAGCATTAAGTCTAATAGGAGGCATAGAAGCAGACACCGGCTGAAGGCAGAAGTTCTAGGTCAAAGCAATATGGTAGAGGTGAGAGGACCAATCAAGCGAGAAGTGTGGAGAAGGTTCTAGAAGCAGCCAAAAAATGCCAAAAAAGTTGATGTATTTTCTTAATCAAGCTTTCATAAATATGTAGTTATTTTTTATTTACAGGTGGGTTCTAGGTTGATTTTCTTTAAGTGCTAAAATAAGATGAAGTGGAACTTAAATGTGGTGTCCAAAAGGGTTGTCCATCTAAGAGAGATTCAAGCAAATATGAGTTAGGCAGAATGAGGGTCAGAGAATTGGAGCATTCTGGAAAGAGACAGGATGGGGCGCTAGGGTGAATAGTTTTTGTTTTACCTATTATCTTAGAATAATAAACACCCCACTTCCAGAAACTTCTGTACCACATGGATTCTGGAGAACCATAATCATAAGGTACAGTCCTGTAGCCTCAGGAGTGGGCTCATTGAGTTGGTAGCCAGTTTCCATGGCCATAGACATGGGCATGTGACCCAATTCAGACCAATTAGAATCTTCCCTGCAGCAGAAAGACAATGGAATCAAAAAGCCATGGTGTTAGAAAGCAGGAATGATGGGAGCCTGGTGTTGTCTGCCTCCCCACTTGATCACTATTCCTCAAAGTGGTTGAAGAAAGAAGCTAATCCACAGAAAAGGAAGAAGACACAGGGAGAGTCTGAGCGAGGAGGCAGAGAAAAATGATAAAAGGCCATCACATTGTTTCTCTAACCGGGCTTCCTCGGGTTAACTTAGCCCTGGGATTCCCTGTTCATTGAGCCTATCACTTCAGTTTAGCTTGAACTGGTATTACCAGTTTTGTTTTTGTTGTTGCTGCTGTTGTTCATTGCAATTTATTTTTTCTTAACCAACTGCACTACCAAACTAACCCTCTAGGTCCCTAGATGGGTTTTTGTTTTTGTTTTCATGGACAACATGAAGAGTTTTCTATCCTTCTTTCTGGTTTTCTGGGAACTGCTCTAATGTAGGGAATCCAGTCAGCCAGTGGCGACAGCTTGTTCTTAGAAGGGCTAATGATGACAGCAGTGATATTGCTCAGTCCACATCCCTAATGTCTCCAGGCTCACTGGAGAAAAGTTCCCGCCAGCCCTTGCATCATCACCAGTGGTGGCCCCTGTTTGCAGACGGATGAGAGAGCACCATGGGGTGATGTCCCCAAGGTGATGGTGACACAGGGTCTTGCGAGCTTCTCGCTAGTGATGGGGAAGCCTTGGGCGCCGTGCCAAGCTGGGGCTCATGATGTCACAGAGTAATCTCGGCGCTTGGACGGCTGACAGGGTCTGCCTTTGGAGACGCACTGCAAGTCCAAAGGGAATTCAGCCTGCAGAAAGCGAGCTTTCCATCAACCCGGTCCAAATTTGCCAGTCCAGATCAGCACAAGATTCTTGGCAGTCAGGGATTTGTGCTGCTAATTGTTGTGGACACTGAAGAAAGAAAGAAGCATGGATATGGGGTGTCTCCATGCCCAAAGGAGCAGCTGCTGATCCTCTCGAAGCTGACGGAATGGTGATTGTTCCAAGTACAGCTCCACCTTCTTAGCATCTGACCCACTGGTCCTCTGTGTCTTTTGCCAGCGCTGGGGATATGAATGGAGCAGAAACTGTAGGGGGAGCTATTTTGTTTTGAATGCAAAGTGCACTGTGCCTTTTCTAATAAGCTAGTAAGCAAGATACTGTTAAAATTCTCTCCCAAGATTTCCTTTGAGAGAAAAATTTCACCTTCTGGGGCATTATGAAAACATTATAGAAAGAGGCTCATCACCATGCAGGAAACTTCAGATAATATGCATCTAAATTAGGAAATGAGGCAGTTGTTCTGCTTAGAGCAACTTATGTGTGGGCATTTTTAGAATAAGGAAAGCAGCCCATGTTTTGAAGCCAAAGAGACCTGGGTTTGGATCCCAGCTCAGTTACTTAGTCATGTCCTTGGGCCTGTTGCCTCATAACGCTATAAAATGGAAACATGGATTTTTACTCCCCAGTGTTCCTGTCTGCATTGAACTTAAAAATGTAGTTAATGCTTGAGCAGTAGTAAGTGTTCAGAAAGTACTTTTTCCTTCCTCTGATTTTTCTAGACTATGAGACATCATTCATACCTAACTGTGAATTTTGCCTCTTTTATTGGCTGCTTGCATTTTATATACATGATATGACTACAGAAACCAAAACAGCGCACATATTCAAAATGATTTTCACTATGCACCTGGACGTCCTCTGTTGATGTTGCTGATCCGATGGTTTAAGCATGGAGGGTTTGTTGCTGTTGGAAGATGTTTTTGTGCCCAAGTACAGGTCAATAAGAAAATAAAAATGGCACTGCCTTCTATGCAGTGGCCTGCGCTGCGGTGTAAATGTCATTCCTGCACAAAAGCGTACTTCCCGGCATGCCATGGATCTATAGCTGTGGCAGCCCTCGGCCAGCTCTGCTACACCCACACATAATATTCTGCTCAGGTTGGATTTCATCAGCACCTAGAGTACCATAAAACACAGCAAGCTGGTGTCTCTCAGCTTCCAGCAAAACAATGATTGCTTTGGAATCTATTTATAAATCACAAATGGGGCTTGCCATGTGGCCAGGGGAGCTCAGAGGAGTTAGCCAGTGCATAGCAAAGAGTAAGGAGAGAACTGCAGACCACGGAAGACCTGCAGTGTATTTACAAGAGGAAATATCTTGCTGCTGCTTCTTCCTTGGGCTGTGTTGGGCCGGGGCCTCTTAACGAGGAGCCATATCCTCTCCGGATATGACCTCAGAGAGTTTATCAGAAGCCTTGCTAAGAGGTTGTTCCCTTAATTTTTTTTTCCCTCAGTTACATTTATACAAGTGAGTTCCATATTTGACTGCATCCCAGCACTTCCCTTACTTAACAAAGGCATCTTAATTTTTCCGTGACGGTAGCATGAAGCATTACCTAAGATACAGTCTTAAAATAATTGTTACACTCAAAGGATATTCTTAGAATAAAGGGGGAAGGAAACAATTGCTCTGATTCCCTGAATTTACAGATGATAATCTGGGCGCACAGATCTAGTGCCTTTCCTTTTCTGTTCTTTAAGTGTTCATTCATTTATTACAAAGGCGGAGTGACAGGGAGACACACACACGCACACACACACAGAAGAGAGAGAGGAGGAAGGCAAAGAAGACAGGAGTGGGAGAGCAGGGCGGGGCAGGGAAGAGATGGGAAGTGAAATAAGAGAGCACGTTCCCATCCACTGACTTGCTTATTTTTTAATTTTTTTAATAAATTTTGCTTTTTATAATGGTTACATAGAGGATCAGGGTGGGAAGGATCGAAGTTTAGGGAAAATTGGGTGTACTCGGTGCTTCCAAATTTGCTATTTCTTCTTGTTTCTGGGGGAAGGGGAGAGACAAAGGGGGAGACCACTCATGACTTTCAACATGTCCCAGTATGTGACACCCACCTAGTAGGTGGGCCCCGGGACCTGGACCAGATGTCCTAAGCACCACTGAATACCCCACGCCTGGGGCTCACCAATCCAACACCCACCTTAGTAGGCAGGCGCCAGAACCCGGGCCAGGAGACCAAAACTCTGGCAGATTCCCTGGCCCCGGGGGTTCAGAAACCCGACACCCACTCACAGGCAGGACCCAGGACCCTGGCTAGGCGTCCCACCAGATCCCCCACGCTTGGGGCTCACGAACCCAACACCTACCTCACAAGCAAGCCCCAGGATCTGTGTCAGGCAATCCAAGCTTTACAGGTTCTCCTGTCCCCAGGGCTCAGGACCCGGCCCCCACCACTCAGGTGGACCCCAGGACCTGAGCCAAGCTACCGAAGCCCTGTTCATATCCCTTGTCCCTGGGACTTACAAGCCCAGCCCCCACTGAGCCCAGGCTGGCATGACTTATCGCACCTCAGTGCCTACAATGTTACTGGGCAGCCTGGCCTAGTCTAGTCTGCCCCCTGTTCCAGCTCCTGCTGATGGGTGCTGCAGCCTATCAGAGCCCAGTCTGATTGCTGTCCTGGTTCTTACGTGAACTGGCTGGTGTTGTGGTCTGATCTGGCTCCTCTTACCTCCTGTCCTGGTTCTCAGATCTGCTAGTGGGTGTTATGTGCTGGCCCAGACTGGTCTGTCCACAGACCTGATCCACATGTATACTGGCGGGTACTGTAACCTGGCATTGTCTGGGCTGTTCCTTGCCTTGCTTCATACACTCGCCTCCATTGAGGCTCCTCCCAGTGGCAGTTCTCACATGCACCAGTGTGTCATTGGTCTAGATTGGCTTTGTCCATCTCCTGCCCTGGCAAGAACAGTGGCCTTGCTCAACCAGCCACACCTAATCTGGTTCTTGTTATTGGTTGTTGCAACCCAGTGATACCTGGTCCACACCCAGACATAGCTTTCATGTAGTTCAGCGGGAGTCAAGACCTAGTTTGGCCTGTTCTGCACTTAACCTGGCTCACACGAATAGCAGTAGGGACTGGAGTCTAGCCCAATCTAACGCTCCACCGTCCCACTGCACACCCGTGGCGGTACAGGCTGAGGCCATGTCTTGTCAAGCTTACTGGCTCTAATCCTACTCTTGTCCTCACCAATGGGAACCCCAACCCAGTTGGGGAACCCCCTTAGCTTCCCAATGAGGCCTGTTCCCATCCACAGCTCTTGGGTGCGCCAACAGAGATTGCAGTTCCAGAGGGGCGAGCCCACATATCCCCCCAGATTCTGCTACCAGATCCACTTCTCTCACATGCTAGCTATTGTCATGTCCCATACTAATATCACCCTTCCCTGTTCTGACTCAGTGATGGGCACCAGCCTTAGCTTTAGTGTGTGTCAGTGAGTGGTGCTTGGTGCTGGCTGATGCATACTATCTTAGCTCAGGTCTCTCATATGTGATCATACTTTGGCCATACCATTAAAAGCCCTTCTGTTTCCCCTTCCAAACATTTGGTCTCAGCCCATTGCTTACATACATGTGCAGTGACATTATCCATGGAAGTTCCTCAACTATAATTCCTTACCTGGGCATATCCACAGGTTATTGCTCAATACCGCCTGTGCAATCCCCCTATCACCTGCAAATCCACAATACCCTCCTTTTTAAAATAAAGAGTTATTTATTTTTATTGGGAAGGCAGGTTTACATTTAAAAAGTGGAGACAGAGGAAGCTCTTCCATCCTCTGGTTCATTCCCCAGGTGATGGCAATGGCCAGAGCTGAGCCAATTCAAAACCAGGAGCCTCCTCCAGGTCTTCAGCGTGAGTACACAGTCCCAAGGCCTTGGGCCATCCTTCACTGCTTTGCCAGGCCTCAGGCAGGGAACTGGATGGAAAGTGGAGAAGCTGGAACACAAACCAGCACCCAAATGGGATCCCAGTTGAAGGGGGAGAATTAGCCAATTGAACCTTTTCAAGTTAGTACAATAACTGGGTTCAGGGCAGAGAGAGATTGGCATTCTGATTTGCATGAATACTTCCACACTTTTTTTTCTTTTGATTTTGCTATGTCTTCATTTCGCCAATCCTGAGTGGGAGAAACTTAGAATGTTACCAGGAATATAAGTTTTGAAAATACAGCTCTATACCTATGAAGAAAATCATGACACAAGAATATAATGCAGGAGGAACTGAAGCGACAGAGAAGATTCCATTTTGAGGGCAAAGTGAATCCAGCAAAAGGGAGATTGAGTGACTTCTATAAGGCAATGTGTTCAAGAGGGAGCCAGGATTTGAACTCCTTGTGTTTGGCATATCTGGGATTACTTAGAAATTAAGCTAGAGGTTGGCCAAGAGTTCTGCTGGACTCACTGGCATGGTGGGCAGGACGGATCTTTCTTCACTGGTCTGTGATGAATCTTGCACTTTGAGGACACAGAGGTGAGAATAGGATTGGCAATTCTACCTACCCCAAATGGAAAGAGCTGTGCAACCTCACCTCCATTTCTTTTTTCTTTTTTATATTGGAAAGGCAGATCCATAGAGAGAAGGAGAGACAGACAGAAAGATACTCCATCTGCTGGTTCACTCCCCCAGTGACTGCAACAACCAGAACTGAGCCAAGCTGAAACCAGGAGCTTCTTTTTGGTCCCACACACAGGTGGAGGGTCCCAAGGCCTTGGATCATCTTCCATTGCTTTCCCAGGCTGTAAGCAGAGAGCTGGTTGGGAAGTAGAGTAGCTGGGACACAAATTGGCATTCATATAAGATCCCATATGGGCACTGGTTCTAATCCCAGCAGACCCACTTCCCAACCAGCTCCCTGCTTGTGGCCTGGGAAAGCAGTTGAGGACAGCCCAAAGCCTCGGGACCCTGCACTTACGTGGGAGACCTGGGAGAAGTTTCTGCCTCCTGGCTTCGAATCAGCATAGCTCCGGCCATTGTGGTCACTTGGGGAGTAAATCATTGGACAGAAAATCTTCCTCTCTGTCTCTCCTCCTATCTGTACATCTGACTTTGTAATAAAAATAAATAAATCTTTAAAAAAAAAAAAGGAAACTACAAATAGAATCGCCATGCAATCTAGTACTCCCACTGCCAAGGATATGCCCAGAAGGTCTGAAATCACTGTATCAAAGATATACTTGTTCCAACATGTTTGCCTCAGCACTATGAACATTAGCCAAGATGTGGAATCAGCCAAGGTAGCTATCATCAGATAAATGGATAAAGAAAATACAGTATACCTACAACGGAATATTATTAAGCCACATAAATAATTAAATATCCTATGTGGAAGTTAATAAAAATCGGGCTAAACGTAAAATAGTGACTGAGTGGCTAGGACAGGTTCAGGGCCAGGGGCGTAGAGGGAGTTTGGATAACAGATATCATCTAAGTTCCCAGTGTTCCACAGTGGAGTTCATGTGCAGTTAACTATAGTTCACAATATCCTGGTAGATATGAACCAATAACAGAAAGGAACTCCAAGCCATCAACCATAAAGTAATGTCAAAGGAGAGGAGATGTTGCCTACCCTGGTTTGGTTAGCACACATGATATAAACATATTAAAACGTCACACTGTAATCTACAAATATGTAAGTATTGTTAATATTTCATTTTTTAAGAAAGAATGGAAGACAGATTGGAGATAGGGAGTGAAAGGAGTCCTGATGATGTCATATAATCCTGAAGCCATTTGTAGCCTAAGCTGAGTCGCACCCTGAACACTTCACTGCCTCTCTCACTATCTTTTCATTTTTTTTAGAAAGTGACATTTCAGCCCCATGTAAAAGGCTTTAACTGGCACATGAACCTCATACTCCTAATAAGCTGCCTCATTTTGCAAGATGCCCAACATTGCACCAAGGAAAAAAGAAGTGCTGGGTTGACCACTTTTTCCCCGTGGTTGTTTTGTGTGTAAAATGTTGTTCTTGTGTTTGTAAAGAACATGTAAGATACTCTCTATAGTACCTAGTTCCTGAAGTGGGAGTTTTTGTTTTGTTTTGTTTTCTATTCTCTAGGTGGTTCCTAGAAACTGTGGTAATAAAGGATTAAGAAATAGGATGAGTTGACCAAAATAAATGTAAAAAAAAAAATCAGGTAACTTTTAGGGGGTGGCATGATTAAAGTAAATATATAAATAAAAAGAGCAAAAATGAAACAGTCAAGACTGAAATTGATTTCGTTTTCTAAATGCTCCTACCAAACTTAGAAGGAGGCCAAGAAGTACAATTAGGAAAGGCTTGCTTGGGAAAGAATGCAAGGATTCAAAGCCACAGTCATGGAATCAGAGCATCTTGCTTCCCAAACAACAGTCCTGGCCCTGGAGCACATTAACTAACCATCTTCAATGGAACCTCTTTAGCCATTGTTGAACCAACTACTGTGGTTGCAGGGATATGATGCTGTTAGACTAGTTGGCCTTCCTTGGGTCATGTATCCATCCTTGGAGCTGTGGGGATGATGAGTATCATGCTACTGAGGTTATGGAAAAGGCTATTCCACAAGGGTAACCAAGATATGAAAGACAGGTAAATCAAAGACAGGCAAGTAGCAAACAAAATCATCAAAATTTAAGTTTCCTGTAAAGCAGGTACTGTGTAGCACTCACATTCCTTTAATAGCAATGTTTTTGTTTTGTTTCATTTTGTTTCTAATTTTTACTTATATTTTTAATTTAAAGGGAGAAAAATAGAGGGTGGGGTGGGACAGAGAGTCAGACAGACAGAGACACACACAGATGGAGATCAATCTTGCATCTGCCGGTTCATTTTTCAAAAGCCTATGACAGCCAGGGCTGGGGTCAGGCTGAAACCAAGGAATTTTATAGGAAATAAACTTGCTTCTTTAATGTTGGAAATTTCACACTAACAGGAATGGTTCTGAAATGTTAAAAATTGTAGAAATGTATAAAATACTTTTAGTATGCAAGTACAGGACTGAGAAAGCAAGGATTACATATTAGGAAATGGTTAAGGCTTTATTTTCTTTTCTTTTTTAATATGCCCTTATTATTTATTCAGGATTTCCTGAAGAATGCATTAACATAAATAATTCCAGAGCTTTATAACTGTAATTTTTGTAAAACCATTAGCCCTGGACTCTCTGAATATACCACATTCTAGAACAGTCTCAAGGCAGCTATAGAGAAAGATTACACTGGTTGGAGCAACTAAGTGAGTGTACTAGAAAGGTTCTGGATACAAGAGGTAAAATGATTAAAAAAAAAAAAAAACAGCAACAACGGTTTATACTGTTGTTTCGAAGACTTGAGTTTGGTAATTTTCTCATCTCCAAAAATTTATGATGGAGAAATATTTGATTAATATGAATATTCCCCCACATGTAGAAAATATGTCTTGATCTGAGATAAAGACTGGATATTTCCAATAAAAATTATATAGATAGATAGATACATACATACATATAGATATGGTAAATGGACATTGTATAGAAAGCATAGAGTTGGAAGAAAAACACTCTAACCCAACTTCCCCTTCTGATATTCTACCTTTAGAAACAGAATTCCACCTTTAGAAACCAGCCAGGACAGTCTCCATCTCCTCTGTTGTAAAATTTACTGGATTTAATTGCCATATTTGGTAGATTTATATGCGGTGTTTGAGTTGAAAGAAGCAAAAGCAACACAGATGACTTTTCCATTTTTTTAGGCACTTCTACTCTTCAATGCAGTAAGTTGTAAATTCTCCACAGCAAATTTTATTCACTCAAAGGTAATACTGTAAGTGGTGGTATTCCATTGAGTCAGTGGTTTGAACATGTATCAGAATAACTTTTGTTGCAAACTGTCAATCTTGACTCCTATAGTGCAGTGAGGAGTTAAGGTGCTTTTGTTGTTTGGGTTCTGAAGCTGAGTTACTGCGCTTACTGTGTCAGAGAAGCTTTTTCTTCTCAGCTGAGCACTGTGGGAAATGAACATCTTCCCCTCCCTGCTCTGTCATTACTTTGTTATTATTCACGTTCATCCATTTCTAAATATTTCTCTAAAATTCTGAGGGGTTTGACAGGTTGAACTGTATCCTATTATTTAGGATATTAAATAACATTTCCTGAAAATGGCTCTGTGGGCTGGAGTGTGGGTGTCTGTGCCATCTGCAATAAGATGTCATTATATTTGCATCTTTAGTTTTGAGACTGGATAGAGTGCAAGCAATGAAAATCATCTACTGAAGTGCTCTGTACATGTTTTTAGACCGAAAACTATGGTTTAGGAAAGAATAAAGATGTTAATTTCTTGGAAGCATTCTGTGCTCCTACTTAGCCAAGATTATTCATTGCTGCCTTGTTTGTATCAGTTAAGACACAAAAATAGAAACAACCTAAATTTCCACGTACTTGTAGATGACATGATACATAAACCATAGCAAAGTCTAATGTCACATAGTGTTCGAAAAATACAAAGTGGACTGATCAAGGATCACTTGACTTGAAGGTCAGGAAATATTAGCGAGAAGAGCACAGGAGTTGATAAAGTAGTCTTTGTTGGGGGTAAGATAGATGTCTTTATGTATGCATGGAGCTGCCTCCGAGCTGCGAAACTTTGGGTAATGTAAGAATGAAGATTTTGTTGTTCCCTTAATGTACCCCTCTGTCTTTTTTGATTAGCATGGAAAATGACTTCAAAATGTAGCAGACCAAAAAATAGGTTGTTAGGCTCTCATTTTACAAGCGAGAGAGCTAGGTAATCATGGAGAATTAGATGACTTTGTCTTGGTGAAATAATCCATTCAAGCCAGAAATGGAATATGAATTCAGATCTTTGAACTTCAACTTTTGTATAATTTCTCCTTTTCCATTTCGACCTTTATTGTATTAACTAAGCAGCAAAAATTTTTAATCACAAATATCTGCCTATTTGAAATAAAACAAGTAAAAAAATCGCCCTTGTCCTTACATGCGCCACAAAAAAAAAAAAAAAACCCTGATTTTAGATGAGCATTTGCGTTTCTCTGTAGTACTTACAGATGCACCTCGCATATGAATGTAAAGTAGGTTTCTCTTTCACTTTCAAATGAGTTCTGTTGTCAGCTAATAATTAGGATAACTCTAGTACTGGAAAGAAATATTTTCATTAACTGATGAGTTGTCAGGTTAGTCTACGAAACTGAGAGGAGGAGGGAGAAAGGAGGGAGGGAAGGCTGCCTTTCTTGCTGTTTGGTTTTCTGGGTGCTAGCAAACGTCCCATGACTTGGCTCTTTGAAAATAGGTGCTCATTGTAGTGACATCATAAAGCATATTTCATAGAAACACCTACCAAGGTGTGTTCTGAACTGAGCTCTGTTGCTTTGTCAGTGTGCGTGGTTTCATTCCATCCTTCGTCCCTGACCACCCACATTAAACTGTTCTGAACCAACACTTTGGCGCCTGAACGCATCCTCATTTTCTTATAGTCCTTTCTACGGACATCTAAGCGTATCAGTCATAATACTCTTTCTGCAAGAGGCTTTAACCTCATTGACTGAGTGCTAAGGAGCAAACATTGCAAGGGATGGAGAAGAAATGTCCAGCTAATCCTGTCATCTTCCTCACCATGATCAGTCACCACTATCTTCAGTTCTAAACCTTGTCACCTTTACAGCCAGAGTTTATTGAGCATTAACTTGGGGGCAAGGCCTGGAGGATGCATTTCACATGATTATATGCCTCATGACAACCTGTTTGGATAGGTACCCTTGGGAACATTTAAAAATAGTAAGATTGAAGCTGTAAGTCATGGGAGAGCAATGGCTGCCTTAGGACAGTTAGGTCACATTGATTAAAGATAAACTTGCTTGTTCTGGGAGAGAATTGTCTTCTCTCTAGGTTCAGTCTTAGGAAAATAAGCCAAAGGACTAGAACAAGATAGTTGTGGAAGTGGGATCCCCTACCACTTTTGCCCATAGTATATTTAGCTTATTACATTAAGGGTTGGGGGACTGTTTGACTTTCTGAAAACATGAATGATTTCCTTGTGTGGGAAGAGTCACAGAGAGCATTTGTAGGCCTCTGATGCCACTGATACAGCCATGGCTTTGTCATGGGTGGGAAGGATGGTATGGGTATGAAGGGAAGGTCCAGCTCATCTCTGCAGTGGATGGCTGTGCTCCTGGCACCTAGGAAGTCACTCCAAAGCCATTTGGAAGCTGAAAGGACCTGTCCTGAAACATAGTCTGCTGCAGGATCACAACCCAAGCCTCTCAAAAGTTCAGACCGAATGCGAGCAACAAGCTACCCGATTTTCAAACTGAAACTTCTGATTAGGATTGTATAGCAAGCAGAGAAATGTAACCTCCAGAATTTACTCTTCCAAGAAAGGTAGAAAGTTTTCCTGTCACTTGGTTACAGACTTCAAAACTATGTGGTGATCAAGGTGTTTTCATTCACCTGGCTTGGGTGTCAGGGCGTTTCTGCTGGATTCTTCATGACTGGTTTTAATATAAATAGCAAATTTTTCTTACCTCGGGTGCTTATTAAAATGCTATTCAGCAATTAGCTGAATCAAGAAAAGGAACATAGAACACCTTTATTCTGTCTCAAAGCTTGCCCATATCTAAGCTGAGAATCTTGGTTTGCTCCCATCACACTAACACAGCTGTTTGTTCTGCTGTTGAGGTTATAAATAAAGAAGGAACAAGTGCTACTCTTTGTAGATAGCTGAAGGCGAATAACCTCTGCTACCGTCATCTAACATCACCAATCAATTTCAGAAGTATGAGAACAACCCAGAGAGCAGAGTACATATCTCCAAATCAGTTATCTGATAAAGGTCTGGTCCCAAGGTTTTCCAAAGAGCTCTTATATGACTACAATAAAGATGACCTAATTTAAAATGGCAAAAGGGCTTGATTTGATTTTTTTCCATGAAGAAGACAAGAAAATAGCCAAAAAGCACATGAAAATATTCTCAATGTCATCAGTCATCAGGGAAATGTGAGTCAAAGCCATCCATTTCACATCACATCACAACATTTCACACTCACGGGCATGGCTTTAACAAAAACAGTAGCAACAACAAGGGCTGGTGAAGTTATGGAGAAGCATGGAACAATCACACATTGCTAGTAAGGATGGAACTGAGCTTGGCGGCTCCTCACAAATTTAAAATAGGGGTCTTATATGGGGCAGAAATCCCAACATTAGGTATTCACCTTAGAGAATTTAAAATACATCCACATAAAAATTTTTAACCTGAATGGTCTTAGCAGTATTCATCATAGCTAAAAGATAAAAGCAACCCAAATGCCTACCAGTTGAATGGATAAATGAAATATGACATTTGTATATAATGTAGTATTCATTCAGCCATAAAAGAAGTGAATATTGCCTTTGGCAAAATGTGGTAGATATGACCCTATGAGACTATAATAAATAAGAGGAGGCAACCTGTTACCCATACAATTATGGATTATTTAGTGCAGGGGTTCTTAATAGATATAAAAGTAGATTCGTTTTTGCCAGATGTTTATGGAGGAGGTAGGGAATGAGCACCAATGACATGAAAATTCTTTTTGGGATGGTGATAATATTCTGGAATTAGATGGTGGTGATCGCTATGTAAGTCTATGATTATGCTAAAAACACTGAATTGTGAGCTAACAAGAATGGATTTGGAGATCTGTGAATTGCATCTTGATAAAGTTGTTCTTAAATGAAAGAAGAGGAGAGCATCCCCCAACAGTTTTCAGTTTAAGGACTTCTGTGGATAGATGACTGAACTCAGCAAATCCCAATATTTCTGTCTTCAAAGCAGTTGAGCTATTGAGCAACACTAGAGTAAACAAAATGTAATCATCACATATGACTGCTATGAGTGGGAACTAAACCAGACACCAGATGGAGGTGAGATTCACCCCTAGATACAGACAAAACACTGGTCATTTTACACCAAACTTGGGTTGGCAAAGCAAGTTGACATAAATCAAGCCTGAGGATTCTACCTCTTGATCAACAACAATAAAAGGCTGATCTTAGATCCTTAACTGTCCATCTTGGCTCTCTCTACTTGTTACCTTCAACAGATAATGGTTTCTCTGCCAGCTCCTGGTAATTATTTTAGATTGTGAGATCTCATTGTGATTAAGTTAATTACAATCTGTCTCTTTGGCATTCTCAGTACAGCCTATCTCAGAGTTTAAGCCACTTTTTTCTTAAGTTGGAGAACAGCGAAAAAGAAATTGGTGCTTCCTTTTAACAGAAAAAAACTGAGACTGTCCTGGATGTTGCCGTAACAAAAGATGATAATGCCAGGAGTGGAGCCTTTTGGCAATGGAGATGCTTTTGAACTTAAACTGTTCTGGTGCATTTGTTTGCTCTGGCCAGTTCCTTTCCAGGTAAACAATGTTGTTCATTTAAAGCTCAGATTGTATTCTAACTTTCTGATAGTGACATTTTCCTTCCATTTCCTTGCATGTATTATGACATGATAATATCCTGCTGGGAAATAACCAGGCACATCATTAAAATGAGAAATATTAATAGAGATTTTGAATTATGTTTGATGTGTTCATAGGCAAGTTTCTATTGGGCTCTGTCCTTATGAATCTCCATAACCTGTTTATTTGATCTTGATGCAAACAAGAAAGTAAACCAGAGAAAATGTAATCATGAAATTGGGTTGCAATCGAAAGGGTCCCTGAGAGTCAACTAAGGGTGCTCTTTATTTTATGGGTTGACAAAGGGGAGAGGTTGAAATACAGATGGTTCGTAACTCATCGTCCTGGTGGAACTCTTTGGGTCATTTGACATCACTCTGCTTTGGACGAATTTATCACATGTCTGTTACAGGCAGCAGAGAGGGGCTTCGAATTATCATCTGCAAACTGAATTATTGGATATCACTTTTTTATGTTAAGGAATCTAGAGGCAGAACTTGTTTGTTTAGATCTGATTTATATTCTCAAATTCCTTTGTGGCTATGAATATGGTAATCTGGAGGGACAATTTAGATTGTTGCTATCTCCTGGTGACTGGGTTTTTGCTAAAGGATGCATTTAAATTATAAATTAGAAGGAACCATGTCTTCAGAATTTTGCATTTATACTGGTGACTGAGGCAGTCTGGCATTGTCATAAACAACTGAAAGATCTGAAAAACACTTCCATATAAGGCAGAAACATTATCCCAGTCTTGCTTCGGCAACGTGAGTCCTGGAAGGGAATACAAATTAGTAAGAAACGGAGATTGGCTTCATTTGGGAAGAACTGCATCCAAAATGGAAATGAGCTTTCAAATCTTGGTCAGAATCTGCTTAGTCTGAGAAAGTTTGAGGAATTGAATTCAGGAATTTCATGGTAACAGATCCCTAGCACGCCTGCACTTGTATAGTTTCATCCTGTATTGCATGAAGCTGGGCTTTGGACCCATGGAGTACTGCAAAAATAAGAAGGTATTATTTCATTTCCACTACTTTGCTGATTGTTTTAGTTGGTTCCTGTGAGGAAGCCGTTTGCCATTTTGCAAGGTCCTTTAAGCAACCATACAGAGAAGCCTGCATAAAGAAGCCTCTAGGTGACAGAGCCAACTAGCCAGCCATCTGGGCAAGCCCTCCTGGGAGGGAATCCTCCCACACCAATCACCTCCTCAGTTGATGACAACCTCTACCTTGCGAGAGTCCCTGAACCAGAAACACCCCATGAAAGTCATTTCCTGATGGAATACAGAATGAATGATTATTGTTGTTTTGAGATGCTGTACTTGGGGATAATTTTTTACACAGCAACAGACAACTTATGACAAGTGTTTGAAAGGTGATTCCAGGATGCCTGCATAAGGTAGTAAGGACATGAGGAAAGAGAAGTCAATCAAGCGTGGTATTGAGTAAGCTTCTGCTAGAGACGACTGAGCCTGATTCCATTGGAAAGCCTTCAAGGACCTTCTAGAATGTACAAGAGAATAATCTCATCGTAGAAGGGGCAAACTTGTAGGAGGACATTGTGACCCTAGAAGGTCAGTGAGCACAGGATTACAGTTGATTGGACAATATTTGTATGATAAACAACTGAATGGGTGTGACTGATTGGATATCCTTTGCATGAGAACTGAATGACTACCTTTTGTATACCTGATGAGATATCATTTGTATAAGAGCAGTTGAGTGGAAAGTAATATACAAGAGAAAAAGACTTCCAAACAAAGCATAGAAACAGTTGATGGTTTTGTTGATGAACTAAGTATCTCTACCCTAATCCTGTATGACCCTCAGTGTATAAAGTCTGATGCTACTAATAAACTACGGCTTTTGACCATCAGTCAGGGTCCACGTGTGTTATTATCGGCTCCGTGCACCAAGTCCATCGCTGCGGGACAGCGACACAAACTTGTGTAACTTCCTGCTGTATCCCATTTTTCACTGTGTCAAGAGTTGTTAAATACACAATATGTAAAAGTTGATTCACCCTTGGATTTACAAAAAAATCTGAGAAAATTCTCAGCTAGAGAAGCAGAAATCCACAAGTGGTTAACATGGGAAGCTACCAGCATGCACAAGATCTGTCCACTGAGACTGTAAGTGAACTCAGTGGTAGACCGAGAGGGTTATGGTCTAGGTCCTTCAATAATATCTGCCATATAGCCTCACAGACTCATTTTTCACAGCACTTTGAGCAGCCCCTCCCTATCAATCAGAGATGGGATTTGAGATGGAGTCCACTTGTCTTCTGTGGTCTCCCTTCCCTTTGTTCTGTTCAGTACACTCAACAAGACTCTCCACCTGGTGAATCCCTTTTTAACCCCCAAAGGTCAAAGGTTACCTGCCCAGTGAACCTTCCCTAATCAGGTCTCCTTTGCCCGGCTAAGTTAGCCTCGCTTTACTCTCAACTGCCCTGTTTTCAATAGCTACATACATGGCAGTCTTCATATGTTTCTCTCCCAAATTCACTTTCCTGTCAGCTTCTGCTCTTCTCTGTTTACAATTTCTGGTTTATATTATGCATTGAAGTAACGTGAGTCAAGGAGCCAAACTCCAAGATGGGAGGGAAATAGAACACCCAGAGGGCGTTTTTCTTCCAAAGTGCCCAAGGATGGATGTTTTACCTACTTTTGGATTACATGTGCTTCCCCAAATAGAGGAAACCAAGTGAGAATAAAGATTCTGCCAAATGCTTTTGTTTTCTTCTGATTTGTTTATTACATTGTAAGGTATTTTCCTCTTTTGTTTTGTTTCCCTCTATTCTCATTTATAACATCTCTGTCTATTCCCTTCCCTTGGTATTTACTCTCATGCATTAAGGCAAAGACAACCATTGTACAATTTCTTCCCCCCTCAATCCTGGGTGTAATGATTTGGAGGGCCTGACTTACTGGGTCTTCTTGCTTCTCAAAGTGACATCATGTTCTGAGGTGGTCTTCAGTATACACTTGGCTCACCGTGCTTGCAGAGTCCATATTCTTAGAATGCTGTTTCTAGCTGTAAATAGTTTCTTTTCATGGTATAATGCATCACAAGTTCTTCCATGGGATAAATTCTCCAGTGAAACAGACTATGTTAAACCTCAGGCCATCCAATACCTGCATTAACTTTTTACTTTCCAATCTATCGCGTTCTTCTGTCTTTTTTGCAAAATTGTCCCTTGAGAAAGTGAACTCTTCGCGGCAAAAGCACACGATGGGAATGTTGCGTTGTTCAGTGTGGCATGTGGTTGGGTTCCTATTATTCAAATTTGAAGAATAATGTTTACATCTGAAGGGAAAAAGTGACCAGCATGATTTCAAACCTGGCCTTGTTTCTAGAGGCCTCCAGGGAATGTTACCATCCTCAAACATGAACAGATGTTATTCTCTTGTCCTGGACTGACCCAGGACTCTTGCCCATGGTTCCCGTGGGTAGCAGTTCAGCCATTGTGAATGAAATCATCTTTCCCTTCCGGACAGGGCAAGCAAAAAAAAAAAAAAAAAAAAAAAAAGAAGAAGAGAAGTGTTTTATTTTGGCTCTTTGTTTTATTTTGATCTCATCAGAGCTGCTCTATGGCTTTGTGTCCTGGGCATCTAACAGTTGTTGGGCCTGGAGAATCCCTTGCTGTCAGATGCCAAAAATGAAGTGGATTCAATTTCCAGAGGGCATTAGGAAAGGTGTTAACAGATACTGACTTCAGCATTGTCACTAAAGAGCTTCTCAAAGCCATCTGATGTCCCTGGGTTAGCACTCTTCTTTCACCCTTTTCTTATTACCTTTCAGCTCTGTTTTGTGAAATAAACCTTTGGAGAAACTGGAGAGCTGCTTTGGAAGCCTAAGAATTGAAATCTTGTAACATCCACAACTCTGAAGTATGCATACTCACCTTATTTCCCGAGCCCATGAGTCAGCAAAGCAAACGGCAGACACTGAGTATGTTTTTAAATGTTCTGAAAATAAGCATTAATTCTATTATAATGATCTATATACTATAAACATTTTCCACTGTGGTCTTCATAGATATCCTTAACACTCAGTGCTGCAAATTTCATATCATGTTTGTATCATCATGTTGGGAATGTTGGAGTGCTTTTATTTGCACTGAAAGCAGCTATATCTAATAATATACATACAAATACCTTTTCTTCCTTAGATTGCTTTTGAAGAAAAAAATTAAATATTAGTAATTGGCTTAGAAATTGCATTTTGGGAAATGTTTGAGACCCACTGGATGGTGAATAGAACCTAGAAATCTTTTAATTCAGCTGATTTTGTTTTGTTGCCATTGTAATTGACAACCTCTTTTTTGCTGGGCGCAATTCACTTAGGACTGGGAACATTGATTATTCACAGCAGCAGGAAGCAAGAGTTCTGTGGATTTCTGAAAGTGCGCTCTCACACAAATCATTCCACTGTTATCAGTGAAATGTCAGGGCTGTGTCATGGTCTTGATGGAGAAGTAACCCTTTCCCTTTTCCTGGGAGAGCTACCTTTCTTAGCTTCCAGCACCTGTTGCCACCTCACACGGGATGAGTTTACTTCTAGCTTCTAGTTGGCTCAAGACTCAGGTTTGGCTAGTTAAGGACCAGTTTCCTTTGCTTACAATGATTGGTTCAGGCATGGATACCCATCCTAAATCAGCCAGAAATTTTTCTGAGGACTCTTCCTGGGATTATCAGGCAAGAACTGCATTGTTCTTCCAAACTGAAATTCAGAATTAGCAGTGGCCACCTCTGTGGCCAGGTGGAGAGCACCTGCCTTTGGTTGAAGCAGCGTAGAGGTATGCCGGCCCCAGAAATGGGGAGGAAGGGTATTTTTGAGCTCTAAGTTGGGAACTAGTGATTTGAGCCTTTCCTGTTAAAACAAGCTAAAAAGACCCTCTTTTGTGGTTCCTGTTGCTTAAATTCAAGGAATCGCCATCCAAAATGTCCAGGAAGACTGTCTGGAAGGTTCTTTGCAGAGTGCTGTGACTTCCAGAAGCTGTAATGCCCTAAGGGTGCAAGAGAGGTGCTTAGTCTGGCAAGAGAGCCAACACTGTTTGCTACTCCAGGTTTTTTACTTGAACAGCCCTAATTTCTAGCACTGATTAAAAAAAAAAAGCTCTGTGTTTTGGGTATAGGAAGACTGTAGGCCCAATGTTTGAGTTCTTGTCTCTGCTTTACACTAACCCGACATCTAGAGTGCGCACTTCCCGGTGCTTATTCCTCTGGCTTCCCTCTTGGACGCTCTAGTTTCCCTCCCCAGGAGAACCTGGGTGGGCACAGTCGCTGTTCTGAAGCCAGGAAACTCAAGGAAATAGAAGAGATGGAGTAAGCACTGTTTGGGTTTGTCTTTCATTCTCTCTCCTTCAGCCTGCAATGCTTGTTTACTCATTTTGTATTGAAGATTTCATATGAAAAAGAAAATGTTGGCAAACCACTTAGGAGGTCTCTGAGTTCCCTTTCAGCTTGTTTGTCTGACATTGTTGAGATACTTGTCTTGGGGAACCTGACAGGGAAGGGTTAGCATCTAGGCGGCAGCTCAGCAGGGCTGAGCCCTTTGGCAAATATCTTCAGGCCTTAGTGAATCTCCAGCCAAAGGCTTGGTTCTACCTTTTGTGTTCTAAAAGGTGGGTTTGCTAGGGGTTGTTGACCTCCTTTCCAGAAGGGCCCATTTGATGTTTATTTGTTTCTTTCCAAAGTGGAAGGTTTTACATTTTTTTCTAACATAACACAAATAGTTCAGTACTGGCTCATGCTAGAGATTAAAACTCAGCGAACGGAATGCGAACACATCCTCCATTGGTCTCACTGCTCTTGTGTTGACACCTCCCTGATAGCTCTGGGCTGCATCTAGAGCAAGTCTCCACTCTTGAGCCCGACCCATCACCTCCACCTGGCCTGGATGGGTTGGCATGAGCTCCACACCCATGTCTCCTAGCTGTTCCCCTCCTGTGTTTGCTGAATGCTTTCAGGTCTTTGAAGGGGTCACTTCTTAGGATCATACTTTTCCGCTTGCTGTTTTGCACCTTCTTCACCTTGCAAATTCCTCCTTGAAGTGCACATCTCAGCTGAGATGGCCTCATGTTGGACAAACCTGCTTTCTCAAGAGAGGTTCTGTTAGGCAAGTGGCTTCCACAGGAGCCCCTGCTTTGTTCATCACTTAGCACAATTTAATACTCTGTTTATTTACCTGTGTATTCTTCATATCTCCATGTTGCCATGTGCCATCATGCTTAGACCTCTTTCTGTCGAAAGGAACGAATCACTCTTGTTGAACCATAGTAGTTTCTCCATATTCTCCTTTGATTTGCTTTTTCACATTTAAAAGTGAAGTTTGTAGGCCCAGCATGGTAGTCTATAGTGGCTAAATCTTCGCCTTGCATGCACCTGGATCCCATGTGGGCACTAGTTCATATCCCAGCTGCTCCACTTCTAGCTCCCTGCTTGTGGCCTGGGAAAGCAGTCAAGGACGGCCCAAAGCCTTGGGACCCTGCACTCACATGGCTCCTGGCTTCAGATCAGTTCAACTCTGGCCGTTACAACCATTTGGGGAGTAAATCAGTGAATAGAGGGTCTATCTCTCTATCTCTCTTGTCTGTAAATCTGACTTTCCAATAAAGAATAAATGAATTTTTTTATTAAAGATTTATTTTATTTTTTATTACAAAGTCAGATATACAGAGAGGAAGAGAGACAGAGAGGAAGATCCTCTGCCCAATGATTCACTCCCCAAGTGAGCCGCAACGGGCCAGTGCGCGCCGATCCGAAGCCAGGAACCTAGAACCTCTTCCAGGTCTCCCACATGGGTGCAGGGTCCCAATGCATTGGGCCGTCCTCATCTGCTTTCCCAGGCCACAAGCAGGGAGCTGGATGGGAAGTGGAGCCGCCGGGATTAGAACCGGCGCCCATATGGGATCCCGGTGCGTTCAAGGCGAGGACTTTAGCCACTAGGCCACGCCGCTGGGCCCAGAATAAATGAATCTTTTTTAAGTGAAGTTTGTGTCAAGCAGGTAACACTTCTGTCTCTTTCTATGGGATCTGTCAAAGGCTTTATTTGCTATCTCTTTTATTGCCAGGGTATTTGTGTTATTAACAGGACCCTGCTCTGTACCAGGCACTATCATGGGTGCCTTGTCCTGTACTGGATCTGGGATATGGTGTAGGTCCATGCAAAGTGAGAACATCAGAATCTTCTGGAAGTTAAGCAACTTGTCCGTGGGCACACAAATGCTGAGCATTTCAGCTGAGATCTGAATGAAGATTCAGATGTGCTTATATTTAAAGTATTACTTTGTCTTAGTCCATTTGAGTTGCTATGACAAAGTGCTACAAACTGGCTACTTATAAACAATGAACATTTATTTTCCACAGCTCTAGAGATTAGGAAGTTCAAGACCAAAGTGATTGCAGTTTGTGTATCAGGTGAGAGCCTCCTTGCTGATTGACAGAGGAGATCTTTTTGCTCTGCTTTCCCGAGGTAACATAGCCTCTCTGAGGCTCTTTGATGAAGTCATTGATCCCATTCACAAGGGCTTGGTCCTCTCCATGACTTCATGCCCACCCAAAGCCCCTACCTGTTGATATTGTCACTTTGGTGCTTAAACAACAACGCAAGAATGTTCAGATATTCAAATCACCATATGCTATGAATCTTTCCCGGCCTGAAATTCAGTCCAGTATAATAACGAAGTTTGCTTTAGATGTTTAAGTATTCTCCAGCAAAATAAAGAACTTGACATAGAAATAACACTTTCTTCTAATTCAGTTATCTTAGCCAGAAGATGGAGTTGCATTTGCAGCAGAAATGCAATTACAGATAACGACTCAACCTATTGTGATAGGGAAGATACATATGTTTTGCTTGTTGCTGCTGCTTTGGAGAAGGTGATTTTGCTCATCTAGGCTTAATGAGATATCTTCCTGAGGGATGCCTAGAAAATATTTTTTCTCACTTGCAAGAAAGAGAAATGAAAGATTTCTGTTTTAAAGACCAAGCACTTTCCGCCTGTAAGAAAGTGGCAATGTTGTCCCTGGTGAATTTGGATTCTCCCTTGAATGAAGCAAATTAGGTTTTCTAGCAGGTCAGATAAAGTTGGGTCTGGAGAAGGTTGGCTTGTTGAGGCACCCAGGGGAGAACCAAATGGAAGAGAGAGTTTGGTGGTGTCCATAGGTCTCTGTGGAACACACAAGGCTGACTGGCCCTGGGTCAAAACATTTGTCAACCCACTCCCATGGAATTCAGAAATAAATATGAACTCCATCGAAAGCTCTGGTCAACTGACAATATAATCTTCACACAATGGTATTCTATATGTGCTTAACAGTGACCCTGCAACTGCAATAACACCTGCCTCAAGCCAGACAGCCTATTTTCATGAATTGAGATACAGAAAGAAAAAAAAATAATAAAACACGTGTTTGTGTGTTCACTCGTCAAATGTTGACAGTCATTGCCTTGGCCAATCCAGTAGCACACTGAAGGCACAACCCAGGTCTTCCACATGGATGGAAAGACCCTAATGTCAGCCATCCCTGGTGCATCTCAGGGCTGACATTAGCAGGAAGCCAGAATCAGGAAATTAAATACAGGCACTCGAATGCACATGTGGGACTCTAAACTGGGGATCTCAGTGCTCTGGCAAATGACCACCCCCGTGTCCCCCACCACTGGTTCTCTTTCCACCTGCATCTGAGGACCCCAGTGTGTCCTGTCTTTGAGCCCTCCCCAGAGCTGTTGCAGAGTCAGAATAACCTCTTGGGTGTGAATGCCTCCCATGTGTGGCTTGCCGTGGAGCGTGGAGCATGGAGCAGGCATGTCTCCTGCGCCAGTTGGATGAAGGGTCTTGTTTTGGGCAGTTATAGATCATGAGACCTGAATCAGAATGTAGGCTGTGCGATCTGGAGAAGTGCTTCGTCCTAGGTAGAAAATGGCACCTTAGCTAAATTACCAGTGAGTTCCATGAGGTCTGTTTTCCTGGTGAGATCCTCTTTGAGCTGAAGCTTTTAACCCCTCCTGTGTTTTGAGGCTTCGTTCCTTCTGTCTTCCCACTTTTGCTTCCTTGATCTACTCAACCTTCCCGGTCTTGCTTCATATCTAACCTTAACACGGAGTTTTGATTTCTTTTTTGTAAAAAGTTCTTTGCCTTCAATATTTTGTGAAGCCTAGTTTCACTTTTATTAATAATTATCCTTTAATTCCATTTTTTTTTTTTACAAAAGGAGTTAATCTATTTTTATTTGAAAGAGAGAACAATCTTCCACCTGCTGATTCACTCCCCAAAAGGCTGCAATGGCTGGAGCTGAATCCTTTGAAACCAAACGTCAGTGTCTTCTTCCAGGTCTCCTACATGGATATAGGTCCAAAAGATGTGGACCATCCTCTGCTGCTTTCCAGGGTCATAAGCAGAGAGCTGAAAGAGAAGTACAGCAGCCAGGACACGAATCAATGCCCATATAGAATGCTGGCACTTGCAGTAGAGGATTAGCCTGTCAAGCCACCACGCTGGCCTTTTTAATTCAATTTAAGGTTTTATTTATTTACTTGAAAGTGTTCCAAAGAGAGACAGAAATCCACCATCCACTAGTTCATTCCTCTGGTGACTACAATGGCTAGGCCTGGGCCAGCCTGAAGCTGGGAGGCAGGTGTTTCATCTGCATCTGCCACGAAGGTACAGGGGCCCAAGATCTTGGCTCATCTTCTGCTTTCTTGGGTACATTACTGGGAGCTGGTTCAGAAATGACACAGCCGGGACTCCAACTGGCACCCACATGAGATGCTGGTGTCACAGGTAGCAACTTAACCCCCCAATGCACATTGCCTGGACCCCAGCATAATTTTTTCAAGAGTTGGATGCCACCCAGAAAAATAATGTCAATCATCTCAGGCTGACTACTTGTGGCCTTAGGATGCTACAAGCAACCTTTTGTGCAGAGGCAGCCATCTGCAAAAGTATGCTCTAGTTTCCCATTTGCCCACTATTTCACTCAGCAGATTTGTATTCCAGCACCTGGCACTCTGCCTAGAGTTTCAACCACATTTATTGAGTGAATTAATAAGTTTGTGCACGGGTGCATGCATAAAGAAAAAGATAAAAACAATTAACTCTGAATACCCAGCTGAAATTGAGAGGCTTAGAACATTGTGAAGAGTTGTTGTGTCTTTTCTGGGGCAGACCTTAAGTCCACCATCAGCAGCAAGTTTGGGAAGTGCTACTAGGACCTCAAGGGTGATGGATGCCAAACCTCACTCACCTGAGGGAGCTCTTGCCTTGACCCTGTAGTGTGCAGGGAGCTCATGAGGTACGTGCAGTGGGATAGCATGCTAATTCTCTGCTTTCGAGTACCAGTATCCCGTATGAGTACCAGCTCATATCCCAGCTGGTGCACTTCCAACCAAGCTCCTTGATTATGGCCTGGGAAAGCAGTGTAGGATGTCCATGAAATCCTGTGGCAAAGTCTATATGTTTCACTGAATTTGACCATGGAGCAGGATGTGCAGGTTGGAGTGGTGTCCAAACTATTTGATATGAATATACTTCTCTGTATCAATATTCAAGGTAAGTTCCTTTATAAGCTATCTTTGGCATTAAGTGTTAGCATAGTGATTAAGATGCTAATTATGATGACTGCATCCCACATCATAGTGCCTGTGTGTAAACCCTGTTCAGCTCCCGATTTCAACTTCTGCCAATGCAGACCCCAGGGGGCAGCAGTAATGGCTGAAGTAGTTCAGTACCTGCTACACACATGTAAGACCAAGATTGTGTTCCTCCTGCTGTAGTTGTGGCCCAGCTCCAGCCACTATGAACAGCTGAGAATCAAGGCAGCCTTTGGGAACTCTGTGTGTGTGTGTGTGTTTCTCAACTAAATAATTACACTTTTTAAAAAACTTGGTGCACTTGAAATTTTTACTCTTATTTTTGTTGTGTTTCATTGTTAGGCAAGAAAAGGAAGAGTGACAGCTGGATGTCCTTTGGCAAAGTAAGCAGGAACAGCCTCTGGACACTTTCTGTCTTTTCTGTCTGGTGTTTGACCTTCAGCAAGTAGCTTACCTCTCACCAGGCTCTCTGTGTGTCCAATGGCGCTAATACTAAGACCTGCTTTGCAGTGTTGTTGCAAATATTTACTGAATTGTAGGCAGGTTGCTTTAGAGTAGTTCTGTGATGCCTAATAAGCACACAAGCATTTTGGATCCCTTTAGGATGATGTTGGTGGTGTGGCTGATGACTCCTGCTTAACCCCAGAACTTCCCATGGCTTATGCCCCTCATGTGGATGACAGATGAACCAAGATCATGTACACTACTTGTCTAATAGGTAGGCATAAGAAGCTCACAAGGAGTAAAACCTTCCTTCCAGCTCTCATTTGGATCCTCCTGTGGTGATCATGGAGCCATCAACCTCTCTGAATCTTGGCGAAAGAGAACGGCCAGAACAAAGGGTTAATGCCTCATCAAGGTGGCTTTGGAAGTTCTGAGACAGGTGCAGGACTAGTTACAACTGGGCTTGCTGTGACACTACACTGTCAACCTGCTGATTGGATCACCTGTATGCTGTTAGAGACAGCAGCCTCTGTTATTGGCGCTAGGCTTTGGGGCTATTTGGTGTTCTTGGAATTTGCATCAAGCAGTCATCATGTCTTTGAAGTTGGCTAACACTACAGGCTCTTTAAGTGTCATTTTTCCTCTCTGAATTCAATCGTCCTCTTGCAACACCCCTGTACTGTGTGGAAAACGGAGCCCCTTGTAGCAGTGTAGTAGCTGACTCTTTCTATGGAGAAAAGGGGATGAACTAAAACAAATAAGCATTATACTGGCTTATGTTTCTTAACAATGTAGACAGCAGGGGTGTCATAGTTGCTTGGTCATATGACAGATGTAGGCCCAGTACAGGATCTGCTTTTGCAAGCATTCCAGGGTTGTGTGCCTCGCGTCTCCTGACCTGTACATGCCTTTGATTTGAGGCCACCATACTGTATATGGAAACCCTGTCTGGATGTGACGCATGCATTTCTCCATCTGGCTGGCTGTGCATCAGGGAAGGAATGTAGAGAGGCAGGTGGGTCTGACTGGTGTGGAATTAAGTGGCTGCCATTTCTCTTGGAGCTGGAGAAGTCACAGCAGCAGACCCACACGGAGAGGGCTCAACCTCTTACCAGAAAGCTCTTCCTCCAGGCGTTCTTTCTCTGGCCCTGCTTTTTTGTGCATATCCTCCTTTATCATTCATTTCTGCCTGTTCCCTTTTTTCTTCTTTGCCTGTTCTGGAAGAAAACCCCATTGCTCACAAGTGGGATTTTCTGGTCCATAAAATGTTTTGGTCTTGTCCTGCCAAGGAGACAACCATAGGCAGGACTTAAAATTCAATACCACCATAAAAAAGTAATTTTGGAGCAGGTAATTTGTATGGCCTGTGAATGATGTTACAAATATCCGTATGGTGCTTGGCAGAAAAATAATTCTCCATCCTGTTGGAGAGGATGATGTTAGCAAAGCATTGGCTGGGATCTGCTTCCCAAACTCTCAGCCCTGTAGCTCTACCATTTGGGTGGATTCCGATAGTGCTAAGAGATTTGAAGGGGGTGCGATCATTTCCTGAGGCACAAGAGTCTCAGCAAGGATGCTTCAGCAGACAGCAGGTCTGGTCCTGTCTGTCCCGAGGAACCTGTCTGATGGTGGCTGTGTCTGTCCAGTAAGGCATGCCTGACACCTGGAGTTTACTCCAAGCACCTTGTACAACTCATCCCTTCAGAAGAGCAGATCTCATTCCTTACTGTAAAGGAGTGTAAAGGAGACCTAAGCTCCATTCTGCCCATGCTTCTGTTTAGTAGCACCATGACCTATGGCCCACTTATGCTTGAGGTTAAGTGATTTCTCTAGAGTTTAGGGCACTCTTCTGAATTCCATTGATGACTAATAGGAAGCTGAATTTTTTTTATTTGACTTTTTGAACCATGATATATCCTTTTTGATTGAAATGGGAATGACTTACTATATTCTTTCTCCTTCCAGAAATCATTTCAAACTTGCAGACATGATATAATGTTTCTTGAGCTGTTTGTTTTGTGGTAGCTTCTTGGCAGGCCAATTATATGGATAAAGCATACAAGGTGACATCTTATTGGCGATTTGCAAATTTTATTGTCAGTCTTATTTTTATTTCATCACTTATGGTATTTTCCCTCCTTTGACTACAGTCTTCCATGTGGTTTTCAACTCATTCCAGGTCTTAAATATGTGTTTGTGTGGTCAACTTACTGTATCTGATTGGTCCTTAGTCTGGAGTGGGGATGGAATTAGTTTACATTTCCTTGTACCAATTCTTACTTCTAAAAGTTCAAACCTTTCTTATGGTTGTAGAATATTGTAGGGGAAGTTAATTATATCATAGAATGCATATGATTAATATACATTGCAATTCATAGCTTCTAGCATCTGCAACTATAACTGAAAAGTTTTGGATAGTTGCACATTGTATTTGAAGCTGTGACAAGAATTTGTATGTTTCTTGTTTGAAATGTCCCTTGACTAATGTGACATTAAAGTCCTTTGTACGTTAAAGGGAAACTGACAAAGCCTTGATGAGTTGGTTTCTGGATCTGGAAATTCTCACCTCAAGACTTCAAGCAACAAACAGTTGCCAAATCACTGTGCAATAGAACTTTCCAGAACCTAGGAACTGTGCAGTTCTGTGACATTTAATATGGTAGTCACTGTGGAGCAATTGAAATGTGGCTGATGTGTCTGACACAGTAAAGTTGCCATTTTGTTAGTTTTGTGCAGTAGTTACTTTACTTGGTGTGCTGTAATCTGCATGAGCTGGATAAGGTTGATTCTTGAGACGTGCAAGTACATGTGTTATCCATTTGTGCTGTCTCTATGTGTTTAAGTCTGCCTGGAAGAATGAATGGTAATGGTGATGGTAATGTTGTTGAGCCTTTCTAAGGCACTCCTTACTGTCTGTGTGATGGATTTGAACATGCATTTCCTCGTTTTATCTTTGTCTGGAGCTACACAACGTATTGCTGTTACCATCTCTAATTTAATGTTTCAGTGGAGACAAAGAGAAGGAAAGGAACTTGCCCAGGAGAGACAGGTAGCCAAGCACAGCCAGAGGGGCGGGTGGCTCCATGTGGATATTTTTCTCTTTAAGAAGGACACTAAATTTATATCCTTTTTTCTTGTTTGTGAGATATCTCAATGAGACCCATTATCATCTGTATGGTTGCTGTAGTAAACTGCCATACAGTGGGTGCCTTGGGATAAGAGAAATGTCTTGGCTCACAGGTCTGGGTGTTAGAAGTGGAAGATCGGCTGTGAGCAGGGAAAATCCTTCCTTGCTTATTTCTGGCTTTGACAGAGTTTTGTACATCCGTGGTGTGGGTGAATCTTCCCTCTCCACTTGCAGGTCAGTCATATCATATGAGGGACCTACCCCACTCACTCCTGATACTCTCATTTTTACTAGTGATATCTGCAACAGCTCTATGCCCAAGAAAGACCACGTGATAAAGTACTAGGGGCTAGAATTCCAGCTTGTCTTTGTGGAATGACCACAATTCAACTCTTAACAGTCACCTGTTTCATTATGTTAGAATTGGGTACTCTCTATGTCTGATAGTTTTATGCTGAGACTTTCTGGAAGCAGACAAGTATAATGGGAAGAGTACCACACTGAGGGTCAGAGGCGTGGGTTTGAATTAGTCCCTGCTTTCCTTAGTTTTCCCACTTGTAAAATGGGGTCAATAAAAGCATGTTTCTTAGGTGGGTCTTGCAAAACAAAGAAGAGTGGAGCTTTGGCCAACACAAGACCACTTCCTCCTCAAACTGAACATGTCATTTAGTATCTGTAGCTCTTTCTCCCTTATCAATGGTTTTCAAAGCAGGTGTTGGGGGTCACAGCCCTTTCCACAAGTTTAGGAGAGGCCAGGAGAAGATAATGGCAGAAGGCAGCAAGGACTTGGATTCACACTGGGTTATAGGCTCCCAAGGACATCCTGGAATTAGAAGATGATTACTTCTGGGATAAGGAAAGGAAGAAGCAATGGCCATGGTTCTCCTACAAGGCTTGATGTGTGGCGTGAAGCCAAGCCACACCAAGCCTCTTCCCAGGTCCAGGTGTGCAGTCACCTGGGGACAAGGGGACTGCCTCTCTCTGAGACCCAGTCATTGATTCTATTGTTAGTGCTGCCTTAGCCTTTGTGTTCCCTAAGCTGCCTTCTGCCTTCCTTACTCTATATTGATGGATGCAAAGTTCAGCTAAGGACTATTCAGGCTCTATAAAAAGTTTCATCCAACCCACAATTATTTCCACTTCTTTCAGACATGTGCACTACTAGGAAAACAGGGAAGGAAAGTTCTGCCGTTGCTTATGCTCCTGTGAGCAACTTGACATGGATATCTGTTCACAGTGTGTTCATTGAAACCACTCCTCCTTGCAGTGCCCGTGGTCAGAAAGCACAGATGTTCACTGTTGCTGACATGAAGAACTGGCATCCATTCTCCTGGGTGTCTCCAATTTGTGTTCTGAGAGAGAGAGAGAGAGAAAGTGAGTCTTCATCTGCTTTCTTTTGTACCTCATTCTTCTCCTTGAGTCTCAGTATCGTGTTGTCCTTTTTCTTCTTTGTGAATTATCTGGTCAGAAAGCATAAGACATCACAAGGTAAACAGACTTATACTAAGAAAGAAGGAAGAGAAAGGAAGGGAAGGAAAAAGGAGGGTACTACTTGAAAGGCAGAGACCGGGAAAAAGAGCCAAAAAAGAGCTCCCAATTATTTGTTTGCTTCCCAGATTCCTACAGTGCCTAGAGCTGAACTGGATGTTATGTGAGGCCACAGGTCATCCATGTGGGTGTCAGGGACCTCCCTTCCTGAACTATCACCGCTGACTCCCAGGGACTGAGCTGACAGGAAGCTGGAATCCGGAGCCAGAGCTAGGAATCAAACCCAAGTACTCTGGAGTACATGGGCGTCTTCACCACCAGGCTCACTGCCTGAGCCTGTGTCTATTCTTCCGTCCGGATTAGCCATGTCCTAATTATGCACAGAGACAGCATCCTGAGTTCCATACAATTTCTTAAGTGTTGGGGAAAAAAAGCGGTCACTGCTATGCTCATTAACTGCTCTCAGAAGACACGCTCAGGCTGTTGGAAGATGGCTATGCGCTTCCACCCACTGCAGTTCGTTTTTAAAGAAACCGACTTAGTTGAGTGGGCAGATTTGAAGTATGTTTTAAGAAGTGATTGGCTTTTAAGTGGATGTCCTTTAACTTGCAATGTGTCACTTTTGAGTTGGATATGATTACAATTCACTGTGAGGAGCAGAAAGATCTTTGAAAAGAAATGGCTTTTAGAAGGTAAATGAGAACTTCTTTCATTTGTACAGATTTATTTATTGGAAAGAGTAACAGAAGAGGGATGGGGGAAATGGGGAGGGAAAGAGAGGTCTAATACCTTCCTTCTCTGGCTCAGTCCCCAATGGCCACAGTGGCTGGAGCTGGATCATTCTGAAACCAGGAATCAGAAGCTCCATTGGGTCTGCATGTGGATGCGGCAGCCTAAGCACTTGGGCCATTTTCTGCTGAACTCCCAGGCATATTAACAGGCAACTGGATCAAAAGTGAAGTATTGGGCCCGGCGCAATAGCGTAGTAGTTAAGGTCCTCACCTTGAGCCTGCCGGGATACCATATGGTTGCCGGTTCTGATCCCGGCAGTCCCACTTCCCATTCAGCTCCCTGCTTATGGTGAGGAAAAGCAGTCGAGGACGGCCCAAAGCTTGATCCTGCACCCGCGTGGGAGACCCAGAAGAGCTCCTGGCTCCTGGTTTCTGATTGGCTCAGTTCCAGCCATTGCAGTCACTTGGGGATTGAATCATCAAATGGAAAATCTTCTCTGTCTCTCCTCCTGTCTGTATATCTGCCTTTCCAATAAAAAAATTAATTTTTTTAAAAAGTGAAATATTGGGGACTGGAAGCAGCACCCATAGGAGAAGAGGATATGGCAGGTGGTGGATAAACCCCATTATGTCATAACACTGGCTCTGTGTCTTTCTTGGATTTAAGAAGCTGGAAACACTCCAGCTAGGGATGATATGAACCATCAGAAAACAAGGGTTTTTTCTGTCTAGTTTATTACAAGTACTTTTCTTTTCCAATTTCCATCTCTGAATCCAGGATGATTGCTTGCCTCCCACCATTACCACTACATTACAACCTTCCATAAAAAGGAAGAAGGAGTGGCAAAGGGCATACCTAATTCTCTTTGAGAAAGCTTCCTAAATGTACACACTTTTTGTACTTGTATCCCATAAACCACTTGGCGCCAAAGTCGTAAGATAATTATAAAAGGGACTAGGAATGAAAATTGTATTCCAGGTTGCTTCTGCATAGCTTAAAAACAAGTGTTCTTTGGTTGAGAAAAGAGTAAAGAAAAACACTTAGTAACCTCTGCTTAAGCTTTGTGCACCCAAGCTCTATGGCTGTTGAGTGGCTGTGACGAGTGCCCCAGCTTCTAATCCTGTTTGGATGCGCTCTGGCCTCTGCCACTGAGCCTGTTTGTTTATCATTATTTTTTTTGTAATCTTATCATAGTTGTTCTGGTCTCTGACACATTGATCTCTCAGTTCTCCCAATTGCTCCCATGTGCATCTTCTATTGGGTGTAGGATTCATTTCTCTTTTCCCACCCACTACTTCATATGGGACTCATGTTCTGGATCTTAGCTCAAGGAATTCTTCTCTGGTTTCAACTGCCATGTGCTCCTATCAAGCCACATTCCCTTGCTGCAGAATCTTGGTCCCTGTCTTCAGTTACACACCCACTCATTCACGAATTTATCAGATAACCTTTTTTCTCCTCTATCAGTTCCTGGAGAGCAGAGCCTGCCTCTTTTGTTGCATCCCAAGGTACCTGTGCTCAGATTACAATTAAGCAAATAAATGTGGAATGAATGAGTACATCCACCAGGGAATGCTGCGACACAAATAATTTAATAGTTTCCTGAGTATGATAGAAAAGATAGGAGTTGACAGTATACACATGGAATTACAGAGAAATGGCTGAATAATTAAAGAAAGCAAATGACAGAAGCAACCGAGGGAATAAATGTTTCTGTTTGAAAGTAACCCTTCTACCAGGAATGTCTTGGGATGCCACTTAGGCTTAGATTAATAGTAAAATTCAGCCTAAATTTTATGAGGGTGTTTACTGTCTTTCAGTAATCAATTTGTTGATTGTTAGCTTTTCCTAATATACTTTTTCTAATGGGCTCTTTTGGTCTCATTCTGATCTGATTATGCAAATGAGGTGATGTGGTTCATTTGCACTCTATGCAAATGGCTTCATTCTCCATGTGTTGGTTTTCACACTTAGAAGTTGGGATAATTAGGGCATCTGTCTAAGAGGTGGCTGTTAGTGTGGGGAGGCCCTACCCAGTCCTCCCTCCCAAAATTCAGTCACTGAATGTAACAAAAGTTAGTTCTCATGGGTGCCAAACCTGCAGGGAGCTGGGTGACTTTCAGGGCAAAAGAAGGAGAAACAACAATGTCTTCGTGGGCTCAGCAGTGTCCTAAGTCACCTCAGTTTCGTGACATTCCCACTTCAGTGTTTGGTTTCTGGAAATAGAGGGAGAGCTTGAGGGGAGGAGGTTTTGTTTACAAGTTCCTACATGTTTTGCATTGGAACTGGGGACTTAGGTCACATAGTTCCTTGGTCAGAACTGGTCACTGGTCCCATCCACTTGAAAGACAGCAAGGACAGATGGAGAGCACAGGATTCTCAGGGGGCAGTAAATGTGTCTGCCATGGAGTAACTGTGCTGTAGTTGATGATGATCATGACATCCTGATGGATGGTCCCTTGAAAGGTGAAGATGTATTTCTCTTTGTTCTTCACCCTTCCTTCCTCTTCACAAACAGGTTGTAATTAGCAAATGATAAACACCTTCTAAGTGTCTGCTAGGTAACAACAACAACACACACACACACACTACCAACATTCAGAGACTGCTAGCTTTGATGATGATGATGATATCATGATGGCATGCTAATAAAGAAGCATCAAACTATAGCTAGATGTACTGCAGACAAGTCTTCATTCAGATGTCAGTGCATTTGGACTGGCTATGTGGGACCTGGGGACATGCAGGGGTAGACAGTGTGGTCTGAAAGGAATTACAGAGAGCTGGTAAGTAAGGACCAATACATAGACTTTTCAAGAAGTTCAGGAAAAATACGCACTATGAAAAAACTATGCGTGGCTGTCAACTCTTACAATAAGCCTCACCTTTTAATTCCATTTTCCACAGCCTTTTGGAAGTACTATCCAATGGGCACTGTTTCCGAGGCAATGCAATGTCGCAAGTGAAGGGGAGCATCTTAAGTGGGTCTTCCAATTGAACTGGAGAGGAGGAGAACCCAGAATCCCACACGTGAAGATGTCTTGAGTAGTAACAGGCTGCTAAGAAAGCCATCTTTAACCAGTTAGATACTGCAGCTCATCCACCACCAACCAACCCAACCCCCGCCCCCTGGCACCCTCGCATTCCACAGCTTCTCCTGTCTACTCTTCGTTTTTTTGGGGTTCCTGGTCTTAAGAATTTAAAGGAGCTGGAGCCCACATTCTGGCACAGCAGGTTAAGCTACCACCTTCAATACCAGTATCTCATGTTGGATCTGCTTTTTATTAATGTGTCTGGGAAGGCAGAAGATAATAGGCCAAGTATTTGGGCTTCTGCCACTCTGGTGGAAAACCCCAGATTGAGTCCCTGGCTCCCAGCTTTGCCCACTCTGGCCACTGAGGTTATTTGTAGAGTAAACCAATGGGTAGAAGATCTCTCTCCGTGCCAAACTCTTCCTCCTTTTCTGTCATTCTGCTTTTTCAAATATATAAATACCTTTAAAATAGGTATTTTTCTAAAGGGATGGAAACCAGAATGAAGAGACTTTTTTTTTAATGAGGGAGCTTGAGTCCTCTGTTTCATATTTAGTAAAATGACAAAGCTTTTTCCTCTACTCACCTGACTTTGTCTCTGACTTTTGTACACTTTATGATAAACGTGGGACAATTTTGATATTGTGGTCTTGTGTCCCTGTTGTCCCATCATAGGTGGTAAGTTTGGGGTATCTCTGGCTCCCCTGCTCATTTCTCTCATTCTGTTGAGGGAATGAGATGTTCAAGGAGACCTGAGATTTGCCTTTCGCTGTGCTAGTTGCCACACTTTCACAGTCTAAGCAAATGCCATTGGAACGTGTCCCTTACTTCTGTCCCAATCAAATGCCCTTTCAATCTCTGTGGAAACACAGTGCACATGTCACCAGTGCTTTTTTTAAAAAAAGATTTATTTATCTTTATTGGAAATACAGATATACAGAGAGGAGGAGAGACAGAGGAAGATCTTCTGTCTGATGGTTCACTCCCCAAGCAACTGCAACAGCCAGAGCTGAGTCAATCTGAAGCCAGGAGCCAGGAGCTCTTCTGGGTCTCCCACGCAGGTGCAGGGTCCCAAAGCTTTGGGTCGTCCTTGACTGCTTTCCCAGGCCACAAGCAGGGAGCTGGATGGGAAGTGGGACTGCTGGGATTAGAACCGGCAACCATATGGTATCCTGGTGCGCTCAGGACTTTAACTACTATGCTATTGCACCGGGCCCATCACCAGTGTTTTTGAGAGACACTGCTGAATTTATCATTTTATGTGAAAGGGAGAGAGAGATGGAGATTGATCTTGAGATCTCCCATGCCCTGGCTCACTCTTCCACGTGATCACAATAGCCTGGGCTCAGTAGGCCGAAGCTGGGGTCAGGAACCCCATCTGGGTCTCCTGTGTGTACATGAGGGACCAAAGTACTTCCTCTCTTACTTTTCCAGCAGGGAGCTGGATCAAAGCAAAACACACACCACTGATTCTTTATGCTATAGGAGCTGTTGCTCCCATTGACAGTCGAACATGTTCTACAATTTTTTTTAAACTCCAGTTTTCTCAGGGTATCGCAAAAAGAAGGTAAAGATGCAAACTGATGATGGAATGGAAAGTGAAGGGTGATCTTCCAAACACCCCAGTTCAGGAAATGAAGCTCCAAGTCTAAGGAAACACAAGGCAAGAACAGAGCTCTGAGGTGGAGTGTGGCAGCTAACAGTACATCATCACAGGCAAAGCTTCCTAGGACTGATTAGGAGCCAAAAGGAAGGCTTTTGTGGAGTGGAGTGGTACATTAATCAAGGGAATTGGGATCCTCGTGCTTTCTTTATGTGTGCTGGAATAAATTAAGGTATAAAACTAATCTATCACGGCCATACCGAGAGGCAGGCACCTTGCCTGCACAATGCAAAGTGAGGGAAGGCAATTGCATCTGGTCGAGAGACGTGTTACTCTTGACCCAGCCAAAATTAATGAGAACTCGGAAGGGGTCTGGCAGCCAAGGGAGTTGTGGGCTTGTTGGTATCACTGTAGTGGTCTGGGAATTTGAGTTAATGGGAAAAGAGAGGGAGGACTGGGTTGCAACAGACTGAGAGAGCAGACTGTATCAGACACCCAGAGGAGCAGAGCGCTTAGATGTCACTATGGGGGGAAAAAATGACCTGGCTAGCAACAAAGATTGATGATAAGAGAAGAAAGAAAAGGGACGGAACTTATGAAAGAGCTTTTGCCTTGATCAGGAGGTAATTTATTTACTGTTTAGCATGGCAGGATATGCAAAATGAGATTCCTGGCTTGGAGAGGGGGTTTGCGGTCTGGTAATCAGCTGGGGACTTAAAGTAGAGTTTGCTGAGCCTGTTGGCCAGGTAGGTATGGCAGTTTGGCAGGGTGGGTAGAAAGAAAGGGTCTTGAGGTAGAATGAAGGACAGACAGATGGTGGGTGCTTGAATGGCATGTGGCAGGAGAGTGAGAATGTAGAACAGGTGACTGCAACCAAGCCAAGTGAAGGCCAAGAAGGTAGGAGCAAAATCTCTCTGATGCAGTAGGTTTCTATTAAAATAATATCTTCCATTGATCAACAATTAGGAGACCATTCAAGTTGCTAAAATCTTGTGTCACACCCAGAGGCAAACCTTAGGAGACCATTCTCCCTGGGCCACGGTTTCACAGTGCCATGTTTACATATACTCCAAGGATTGGCAATCAGCAGAGCGGTTAAACCCCGAGAAGCCTGCCACCTCAGTGAGAAGGGAAACTTGCCATTTGTTGGGAAGGCCGCCATTTGTCAGTAACACATGAACTGTGAGTGCATTATTGGAATTCATCCTCATAGTCATTTGTGAGTTGGGTCGCATTTGTGGGTCCATTTTCCAAGTAGAGAAACTGAGGTTGAGTTGTTAAAGGATGTGATGAGAACACAGAGCTAGGAGGAAGGGGTTGAGGTTTAAGGTACTTATCTCAGAAATGAAGCTCTGACCTTGAAGGATTCCTGAACAAAAGTTCATGTGCTTGAAGATTATGATAAACACGGACCTTGCCACAGGCAGTTCCTAAAATGTAAAAAATGCAAGTTGAAAGCCATGCTGTTTCCAGTATACATTCTTGATGTAGTTTTTTCGTTTTCTTTGCCGCCTTTCCCTCCTGCCTTTATGAGTGCTCACTTCTTAGACTGTGACTTTTCCACTTGCCTTCTGCTTCTGTTTTGCTCTTTGTTTATATGCAAACAGAGAACAAATTATAGCCGTTCAAGGTGTGGTGTCGGAGGTTGGCTTGCCTGGCATCAGTTCCATTTTGGCTGCCTGACTAGCTGAGACGGCCCTCGGAACTTCAGTCTCCTCATCTGTCTCAGTTACCTAGAGCTTTATAGTGCTGCAAAGCAATCATGGCTCCCTCCTAGCCCACAGCTGTGGGAACTAACCAGGGTGGTTGGGTGTGGGTGGCTCCATGCACTGTTGTTGGCAGCAGATGGGGTGAGAGGGGTAATGACTGGAGCTGGGGGACAATCCAAAATAGCTTTACTCCCATACCAGGGCATATAGGAAAGCAGGGGGATTCACTGATGCTCTATTTCTGCCTTGCCATGTGGTCTCTCATCATTCAATAATGTAGCCCAATTATATTTACATGAAGACTGGGTACCATGCGGACAGAAACAGAGCCTCCCACTGTCTTAAGGCAAAGGTGAAGCAGTGTAAGTCACACCAAGTGACTCCTGGCTGCATTTTATTGCCCCAAACAGTTGCAAGGCCAGCCTAGGTTTAGGGGCTTATGAACAGTCTCTACCTTGGTGGGAGAACTAGTATTTATGGCATGGATGTGTGAGACGGGTAAGGCCATTTTTCTATAAAATCTACTGGAAGAATAAATGATCATTGTTAATTGGGTTTTGAAAATAGATGGTATGCGTTAGCAATTTCATTAGCTCTGACAACAACCTCATGAGCTCTGAAGAGTTTATGAATTGTAGTCTCAGGCATTCCGTTCTGAGATGAATGCATACCAGTACAAATTTTTAGTGTGGTGTGAATTTATGACAGTATCCTTCGCTATAAGCCAAGTGGATGTGCTAAGGTAAGGAACTGAAACATCCAACAGATAGGTGGCATTTTATACCCTTCAAAGGCAAGGGCAGGTTAAATTTTCAAATAAGTCATTCCCTCCTAAGATTGCAAATTATACTTTTATTTTCATGATGGGTGAAAGAATTATTATTATGGGAGTGAATTTGTTGTTTGGAATAAGATCTACTTGCTTGAGAGATCAGGAATTTGTAAATGTATCTCTTGTAAGTGATTACGGTAGGCAATATAGACTATTTTTTTTTGTTATGCTTTTAATGATATGCTTTTAATGTGTCATAGCACATTATGTATATCATACATAGTGGACCCAGTTGATGCAGGTGCATCCATGACCTTGTTTATTGAGATTTATCACAGCTTCTGCAGAGGATTCCAGCACCATCAAAGAGAAAATTCAGTAGGAGCCTCAACAAATCCCTTGTGTCATGCTGGAAATAGGAAGACACACATTTCCTCATTTCATGTAGAATCTTTCACATGAATGCTTCTTTTCTGAAGCTTTCCATGGATCACTACTCATTCGGCATACAGATACAGTCTTCCAGGCCCCCTCCATGCAGGACCATTGGGTGCCATCTGATGCAGATGAATTCAAGCAGACACAGGTAGTAGGGCACTCTGGTGTATTACCCACAATGAGGCAGTGTAGGGAATATGCAAGGAAGCAGAACATGTGGAGGAAGAAGAAATGAATGAGTTCTAGGCTTTCAACTGACAAACACAGAGATATCAGACACCTTTTTAAAGGAAATAGCTGAAAGAATTTAACATTTGGAGGAATAAGTTGAAGACTCCCTCAAAGGCCATTGAAAACACTGGCTATCACTGTTATCTCCAGACAACAAAGGCGGTTTGATTGTACCTTTTTTTTTTTTTTTTACTAGAATCTGGAAAGATGAGACTCTACTTTTAACTGTTTTTGCAGTTAGCATACTGTGCTGTATTCCTCTGTTTAGTTGCAAATAACAGAGACAGAGATGACAAAACATTGTGACTTCATTGAAATGAAATTGCGTTTCTTTGTCACAGAACAGACCAACAGGAACAATACAGAATGGCTGAGCCATCCAAAACATGGTGTTTTATTTCTGTTCCAAAGCAATTGACTAGAGTTACTGTCATCTCCCAGCCATTGGAAATGGCAAAGGGATGAGGAAGGGAGGTCCAGCAGCTGTCTTTACAAGACCATACTTGGGAAATTTCAGGCAAGTTGCTATGTATATTCCACTGGCAAATTTGAGTTGCATGTCCATACCTGATAAAGGCAGGCTGTGTTAAATAGTCTCTTTGGAAATTTTACTATTAAAAAGGGGAAAAGTAAAAAGTTGATACTGTAGGAGTATGGTTGGCAGTTTGTATTCCTCATTATGCTGTGCTATTTTTCTGGATTAATAATTTTATTCCTTTGGAACAAAGCCAAGTGTTCTCTGAATGCACATTGAATTTACTCAATGTCATTATACAGACTTTTAAGAAAAATTTTTAAATTTCAAAGACAGCTATAGACAGAAAAGGAGAGACAGAGAAAGAGTGAAACATCTGTCTACCATCTGCTGGTATACTCCCCAGATGACCTCAAAAGCCAGGGGTAGCCAGGAAGAAACCAGGAGCCTGGAGTTTCTTCTGGGTCTTCCACATGCATACAGAGTCCCAAGCACTTGGACTATCTGACATTGCTTTTCTGAGGCCATTAGCAGGGATCTGGAACACAAGTGGAGCAGATGGGACATGATCTGGTCTTCACATGGGATGCTGATGCTATAAGCAGTGGCTTTACCTACTAGACCACAGTGCTGGCTCCTGGGCTTTGCTGTAGTGTGCAAAGTGTGCATGTATACAGGTATCTGTCTTAGGAAAATAACCCCTGTGAAGACAATGAATCATTGTTTGAATGTCCGGATCCAAAGCATTGTGTTGTAATTGACACCCCATGGGCATTTATTCATAGTTAGCAGGTAATTTTAAGGTACCCAGGGTGTACCATGTCTTCTGCAAGTTTCTGGGAGTAGGGCAGAGAAGGAGACCTATGTGTTCCTCTCCTTACAGGATCTTAATTTAGTGAGGTTGGCAGACTTACACCGAACACTTTTAAATAATTATGAATAAATCTAAGAGCACAGAGCGTCACCAAAGCAAAGTTCAGGATGCTATGGGAATACATATTATGGAACTCAACTCAGTTTAAGCTGGGAACCTTCTGTGAAAGTGCAAACTAAAGAAAATCAAGAAGTGATTATTGAGCATCTGTTACGTTACAGGTTCTTTTCTTAGTGAATTAAAAAAAAAAGTAACCATGAAGGAGTGGAAAATGCTTAGCACAAAGAATGGGTAGGAACATGTCACCCAGAAGAAATGGAATGTATATTGGCCTGGAGGGAGCCCAGAATATTCCAGGAATGAAAAGAAGTCAGCATACCTACAGTTAAAAGAGACAGGGCAGGGTGAGAGAATGAACAGGGCTGGAGATGGATAAAATTGAGATCACAAAGGGTTCTTTTGTGCTGGGTTCGAGATCTGGGTCTTTATCCTCATTCTAAAATGAAGATTTTTCACTCTTGGGCTAGGGGACATATTTAAGTAGTAGAAAGGCTTGGAATATACAGATCAAGAAATCCCACTCAGGAGCTCATTTAAAAAAAAAAGATTTCTGATTTGACTGGGATGATACTCTGCCGTCTCTGCCCTCAGACCAGAGAGGGTCTACCCAATAAGTAGTTGGACTTGACTGGACTATAAGATGTTGGACTCTATGCTTGGCATACACTTGTAAAGAGGGAATTTCAACTGAACTTGAACTATGGTTATGCAACAAGGTGGAGGAACCCACCATGGGGGGATGGTGGGGGGAGAATCCCAGATTCTATGTAATTACAACACAATGTAATTAATGAATAAATTTAATTAAAAAAAGTTAAAAAAAAGAAGATTTCTGTGAGGTCTTGATTGTGTAAGAAGCAAGGGCCAGGTAGTAGATACAGAGCAATTAATTGTATTATGATATCAACCTTTATATTCTTTTAGTGAGTTCTGGTTGAGTGCCCCAGTCCTTCTTGCAGAAGATACAATGGCATGACTAAGTTAACCCCAGAGGAGGAAACCAGATGTAGATTTAAAGGAAAAGTGGCTTTGCTTCTTTACTTGCATTTCTTTCCTATTGGTTAGAAACCAGAAGGCATGACAGCTGTGGAGAAAAAGGCTTGAAAATAGTACAGTTAAAAAAAGAAGTAGCTGAACCCCCTCAAGATCTTGGAGCTGGTTTATTAGCCCTTGGTTGCTTACTTCCCAAATAGTTCTATGCAAGAGAGAAATACAAATTTGTTTTGTTTAAGCTGGAGTTCCTTTGGATTTTCCATGAGCAGCCCAGGAAGATAAGGTCCTCATTGTCACAGACTTCACATTCTCTTCTGGGGAAATAAGTGACAAAACAAGGAAAGGGTAAGACTGCCTGGAGATCAGTACTGTGAAGAGGAGAGTGCTGGATGCCTGCTTTGAACTCATGGCTCAATAAAATCTCTTTGAAGAAGGGACAATTCAAGAGCTGCCTGTTAGGGTTGAAACAAAAGAATGATAAGACGAACCATTTTCCCCTGTGAGAACTAGGCACATGGATAAAAAGGAATGTTCTGGCTCATGAAGCAATCCCTGACTTGCAAGCTGTGATGTAACTGAAAAACAACCCCTGTTGTATGAATACCAGAAGAGGACTCTCAAAAAGAAGTCCCAGGACACGTGAGTTCAGTAGTTCACTCGTATTTCCCAAAGTGTTCTTCTAATCTCCACACATGAGGCCAGGCTGCCCTGAACCTAAGCCAGTGACCAGACGTGCATTCATTTGTGTTTTGTTTAATGCAGACTTTGTAGTTCATCCTGCCAGCCTCCGTTTGTAAATCGTGGAGTTTAGATGAACACTGTGACATTACCCTATTTTAGAGCTGATGAATTTCTTGGAAAGTGTCTAGTGGATACTTAGGAAGAGAACACAATGATTCGTAAGGCTGCCTTTTTCACAGAGAGGTTGCACTTCACCTACCAATCAGGATACCATTTTCTTGGCTTTCTGAGATGGAGCAGTTTTTTCCTGGACTAGTCAGCGTATATACAGTATGTATTTGGTTCATCTCTCCTGACTTTTTCTCCTTTCCCTATTATCACATTGTCTGATTCAATGGACTGATAGATGCTTTTTTGAAATCTGGGAGAACAGGTGTGACAAAAGCCATCTTGTCTAGTGGACAAAGTGAAATCAGATGCTTTATTTTTCCCATAAAGTTGGTACAAATTACTGTAAGAAAGATTTCTGTAACCTAGGATTACAAGGAGCATTCAGATACCTGTTATGACCATGATATCTGTCTATTACCTGACTCTTCTTATTTGCACTTCTTCCCTATGGACTTGGCTTCTTTCCATCAAGGTCAGTGTCATAGCCTAATGTTTGTGAGGCAATCACTTAGAGGTTCACGTGACAGTGATGCTAAGAATCTGCAAACATGGAGGCAGACATTAAAACAAGCACCCGCAACCTGTGTTCAAAGTCCCAGCTCTGCTCATGCTTACAGCTCCCTGCTTATTTGCATCCTTGAGGATTTCAGTTGATGATGCAAGTCTTTGTCCTCCTACCACCCACTTGGAAAGCTCAGATTGAGTTTGGGCTCCTGGTTTTGGCTAGGCATGTTGTTGTGAGCATTCAGAGAATGAGCCATCAGGTAGATGTTTCTGTCCATTTCTCTGCCTCTCAAGTTAACAATATAAACACTTATAATCATAAACAAAAAAAGTCCCTGAATTGCACGGAAGAGTGGCTTGTTTCCTGAGCAGTCACTGGGAGTTAGGATTTGTTTTAGTTCCATGGTCTTCTGATTCACTGATCTGTTGGCCTTGACCATTGGTTGGAAACAGTATGGATAATGTGTCACAATGTTTTTGCTCACTGACCTGTTAGGTAGGTCAGACTAATTGCCAACATGGAAGCCACTCAATCATTGTGTCAACTCGTTTACTGTTGCTTCTATCTGAAAAAGGAAAAGATGTAAAAGAGCCAAGAAGGGTTTGAGCTGTGGAATCGCAAGAGCATGAGTTCAAGAACCAGCTCTGTTGTTGTTTTGTTGTGTGACTGTAAGCAGGTCCCTTAACTTCTCTTTGACTCAGTTTCTTTATCTGTCAATGAAGAATGAGAAAAACAGCACCCACCCCTGCGTGTTTGTGACAATTAAATATTCCTGTGCTCGTAGAGTACTTAGCACCCTACGTGGCACATTGCACAGATTCAATAAAAGGCAGATTCTAAATGGATTGTTAGTAGTTATGATGAGCTGCTGAACACTTTTAGACATACAGGATGGAAATTAAAAGGAAAGTTCTATACAAATTGCAAAGCTGTAATAGAATGCAGTTCAGAGAGAAGCAGGAGCAACACCATCTGGAAGATCTGATGTATAAAAGGAATGCTGGAAGGATCCCCCAAAGACACATATGTAGAAAGCAGAAATTACTTGATAGCTTTTAGGTGTTTATGTAGCAGACATCACTCTGTGTGTGTGTGTGTGTGCGTGTGTGCGTGTGTGTGTGTGTGTGTTTCTTTTTCAATAGAACTCCATTGCTTCAGTCCTCTCCCCAAACCCCAGACAGCTCAGTTTAGAATAGAAGATCCTCTCCCCAACCATAGGGATAGTCCTGATTTGTTGGAGCCAATCAGCAAATCACCCTTGGCAGTCAGTTATTTCAGATGAGACACACTGTTGGTCAATGCAGAATAGTTAGTTTGACTGGTAGCCTTCTCAGAAAAAAATTTTTGCCCCGGACAGTTAAGACTCAGACTCAGGAAGGAATTGTCTCTTTACTGCTAGTCTTGTTTATCTCCCTCTGTAGCCTAGAACTGTGTGGCAGCCATTTCGTGATCAGGAGGAAAGTCATGCTGAGGTTAGTACAGTTGGAAAACCGGAAACAAAAATTTTGCTAATGTGGAAAGCACTCTTAAATGCCAGCTGACTCTCTTGATAACTTGTAGCAATTCACATCCTGGCATTACCCTTGTACGCCCCTCTGTTGATCCTCCCATGTTGAAAGTGTAGAGCTTGGGTAAAGTATTATTTTAAGTAGGACCTCTTGGAGGGCAAATCTTCAGTAAGCAAATTATCGAGGGAATAGAAGAGTGTCTTTTTGTAGGTCAGGAGCAAAATGTAAAGAACTAAGTGTTCATAGCCCGAATATCTGCATCATTCTCTTTGAATTGCTACTCAGTTGCCATCAACTTTAGACAAATTATTGTCCCCTCTGCTCCAGAGTCATCAACTTTAAAACAATGTTATTACCACTGATTCCCACCACCCTTGCTGGAAAGGATCAAGTAAGATAATGTGTACAGGATGTGTAGCAACACTTTCAAAGTGATGGAGCAGTGCAAACCATAGCTAATTCTGTTAGCAATTATGAGATCACATCTCACATCTACAGCTAAGCAGGAGATGTAGCGTGGGCCTTTTGGAGCTCCTTGACTTTGTTTTATCTTTGTGCTTTACCAGAAGAGACATTCAGACTGTTTTGTATCTCAGGGTACCTGAAGAATCACAACCCAGAGGGAGAAATTTATCCATCTTTGTCTTAGAAGGACTCATCCTAGTCAAGCCCAATAAAAAGAACGAGAAGCATCCTCTTTCAGAACAAGCTGAGAGTACAGCTGTCCTCAGCAGCCGCTCTTAATTGGTGAGTCAGAGACACGCAAATGCTGTTCTCCCCAATGACGAGCTGAATGCAGTGTGGAGAGGCATGCATGAGGCCCATCCTCCTGGACCAGTCCCCAGACGCAGATAGAACAAGGAAGAGGACTTGAGGAGTTTTAGAGACCCAGCTGAAGGAGAATAAAAAGCCATTTACTTCATGTCTAAAGCATAACCCTCAGAAGGTCTGCGCATAGACCTTTTGCCATTAGCCTTAAGCTTTGGTCCTTTTCCTCTGTGGTCCCCATCACATGGAAGACCACAGGATTGGGCAAGTTTTTAAGCTTGGTTCTTTAGAGTTAGACTTTTTGAGAATTTTAAATAGCAGTGTTGGGAAACGTTTAGTTTGGGATCTTAATGTCTTAGAAACGTTTGTGAGCATACTAGCCAATGTACTCACGATTCTAAGTCGAAGACAACAATACCAAAATGAGACTATAGGGAGTGGCCATTTGGCACAGCAGTGAAGCGCTTGGTTGCCACGTCCCCCTCCCAGGCAGGGCTGCCCAGGGTCGAGTGCCAGCTCCACCTGTGATGCTGGTTCCTTCTAATGTTTCTTCTTGGAGGCAAGTGATGGTTTACATAGTGGAATGGTTCTTCCAATCCATGTGGGAGACCCAGCTTGAGCTCCTGGTCCATCCAGAGGTATGCTGCAGGACTCTGGGGCGACAACTTTATTTTTCAGTCACTGTGTTTCCTATCTTGCTGCCTTTTCAATTAAAAAAATTGAAGTAAGAAGACAAAATATTTTTAAAAATAGATACCAGCACACTCATATTTGCCTATGGTGAGAGGCTGGACCTCAGTGACAGAATCTCTTGTCTAGGGGTTGGATGAGAAACCCATTGGTGCAATTTTGGCTGCTCCACAGGGAGGCAGCATTCATAGAGTGTGGTGCTTTTATGTGTAAATGAAATCATTCATATTTGACTTAAAAAAATTCCTAATTTAGTACTCAAATGTGCAAATACTGAAATGCATAGAATATTAGGATGAGTGATTTTCTTTTTTCCCCCCCTCTTCCTTTATTAGTTAGGACATATCTGACTATTTAAAGCGTGAGTCAACATGTTACCTGTGACTTTTTCTCAGAATAGTAAAGAGGGTATTGCAAAGGGTGTTGCAAAGTAAGTGGCTGATAATTAGGAGGTTATATTAAGATTTATTAATTTGAAAGGGAGGAGAGTGGTAGAAAGAGAGAGAGAGAGAAGGAGAGCAAGCCAGTGCATGCACATGTTAGAGAGATACAAGTGAGACTTCCTTCATCCTTGGGTTCACTCAGTCAATGGCAATAGCAGCTTGACCTGGACCAGGCCAAAGCCAGATGTCTGAAACTGCAAGGAATACATGAGACTAGTCACTTAGTCCACCTTCCATTGCTTAACCAGGGGCATCAGCAGGAAGCTGGCTTGGTAGTGAAGCTCACTAGACTAGAACTTGTGCTTAGACAGGATGTTGGTGTTGTAAGCAGTAGCTTAATTTGCTGTGCCAGAATGCCAGCCCCAGTAACTGCAGATTTGACATAAAGGGAAGAATCCTGTGTGTTCAGTGGAATTTTCAGTTTTAAATGCCCCGTTGATTCAGAGTTGTGTGTTTAGAGCCCCTCTCTCCTTTTGGAAACTCTTAGCTTAAACAGCATCTGAAGAACAGAAGACTCTTCCACTGGAAAAAAAATCACACTAAAGAGTCAGTGGAAAGACAGTATGTGATGTGAAGGATTTAGAGGGTAACTTGTATGCTTTTAGGTGCATGACAAATCTGCTCCATGATTTACACTGTGGACTGAGACTTGTGCATTTTGACATGCAGCCACGTCTCCTCCCACCTAGGCTGTTTTTGTATAGGAGGCTTATTTTGTATAGGGGGTTTATTTCTTAAGCTGTGTTTCTTGGTTACCAGTTTGTGTAAAAAAAAAAAAAGCTGAAATCTGCATGAGTAGTTAGTGTGGAATGTTGAGCTAGTTTTAATTGGCAAATCACACTATAATAAAAAGTGCAACCCAAATATTTACAAGATGTTGGCCCATTTTATGCAAAGGTTGATAGCTGTTTTTTATAGGACTTTCCTCCTGAGGTCACCCCAGACTTTTGTGGGCATCGCTCTCAAGAGCAAAAAACAAAAAGCTAGAAGGCTCTTGGGTGTCATGTGAAACTGGCCATCCTGATGTGCATGTAAGAAGCTACACTGCTGTGCGTGTGCGTGTAACAGGGATCATTCTGCATGCTTCTGAAAGCCCCAAACTCAAGTTAGAATGTAAATAGTGATGGCTTCCAGATAATGTATCAGCCTTATCCTAATGCAGAACGCTTACACAATAAGCTAGCAACACGGAACACAAAGACCTATACTGTTAGTTGAAGTTGATGGGGTTGTGCTGCTATGGAAGCTGCTATGGGAGCAAACTATGTGATGAAGAATTTGCCAATCAGTGAGAGGATAAAGTAAGTTAGAGCCTGTCAAAGAGACAAGCTGTCCGAGGGGCGGATTGTGAGAAGGTCCCTTGAGTCCCTGTTCAACTTGCCCTTCCCATGGAAGGCAGACCAGATGGCTTTGGCCCTCTTGGCTGTTGGATGATGCAGCTTTAGAATCCTTCCTAATACCACACTCCACACATTCTTGCCATTTGACACAAGGCATTTCCATCTGCACATTTTGAGGCATCTATTTTGGGTAATGAAAGATCTCAGGAGCATAAAGCAGGCTGACCTAAACCTGGAGATGGGCAAAAGGAACACTTGACCCATGCAGAGCCTTGCTTCCTAATGACGAGGCTCTTGAATGGCACTGTGTCTCCGGTAGCAAAGCTTTTGTTTATAGGATGAACTTCCTTGTTCTCTTAAGCCAGAACTAGTAGAAAGACTGAACAGATATGACTTACTTGGTATGGTGAAGATTTCTTTGAGGGAGATAGAGGTGAGGGAGAGAGAGAGAGAAAGACAAGGCAGGAAAAGAGAGACAAATGAAAAGAGGGAGAACCATGAAGACAGGGAAGAATAGACTGACAGGTACACACGTACACACACACACACACACACACACACACACACACACACACACACACACACACACACACACACACACACACTGGTCTTTAAGCATGCAGCCGCACACACCAACAGCCCAGTTATTCTCAGGGGAAACAGAAGTCAAAACAAAGATTTCAGATGGCTTTTCAAGGAAAATGATGTATCAATTGTGCATGTAGACAGGCTGCAAAAAATTCCTTTGATTTTACAGATACACTTTCTAATATGTCATTTTGTATACAGGAAGATTTTCCAGTTTGATATTTAATAACTGGATGTTGTGAAAATTTAATGCCAGCTCTCCTTATATTGGTAATGTTTGCTTGAAAGTACCTTTCAGCTTGGGTCTTCACTGAGAACTTTCACCCTAATCCAGATTTTAAAAGAAAAAAAAAAAAAAAAGCACCCATGGTTGCTGTCATTCAAAAACTCCCAGCGATGCTCACTAGGGAATGGCACCATAAAATGAAAATCATGGCTCTTCCTTCACTGTCGTGGGAAACAAAGCCTCTCCAAACAGCTAAGTAGGAGATCTCTGCCATGTCTCCCCTTGAATTTTCTGACTCAGTTCCTGAAATAAATGGATGATGCTTTTGTTTGGCTTCTCTGCAGTGCTAGGGGTGAGCTGTTGGGAAGGAAGTGAATTTCAATGTTGTGGGTAATTCAATCTTTCAGAGGAAAGGCAGTGGAGGATCAAACAGAGACTCCAGTCTTCTCAGGAGCAAACAGAAAACGCCACGAGCCTGTCTATCCCCCCCGGGCAGATTTATAGCTCGGTGTCTGGTGAATCTTCAGATTAACACTCTGCAAACCCCCATTGTCTAGACCTGGCAAAGGCAGAAGATTGATGTCAACAGGGAGGCCGTCTGCACTGGATGCTGGAAATACAGATCCTACCTTTGACTGGCCATGGGATCAAAACATCTCTTTACTCAGACAGATCCAGGAAGGAGATTTGCAAAACAGAGCCAGGCATCCAGGCTGAGAGTGGAAAAGCAAAGCTCCCAGAAAAACACACAGGTGCTTATCATGGGCGAGACCAGAGTGAAGCTACATCTTAACCTCTTCATCTTCTTGCATCTGTTGGAAGCAGAGACAGAGGTGAGACCAGAAGTCCTGTCTGTGATGAGAGCCTTCATTCAGTGATGTCAGACGTAGGGGTCACCTCTGAGATGTCAGAGGCAGGAGTAGGGTGTTTGTTGACCACCATTTACGTCCTTGAAAACATGGGTTTAGAAATTGGCTTTGGTGGGAAGATGTCTCAGGGGCATGTTTGCAGGGATCTTTGATCATGGATCCTTCCCCCAGTGAAACATTTCAATGAAGCATTTCTACAGAAGATAGAAGGGTTAAGATGAATCAGAAAGTGCACTCTGAAATAGGAACTTGGGGCTGGCCAACGTCCAGAGCAGGAGTGGGCAGTGTGGTCCTGGCTTCTTCTGGGAAGGATCACAGAAGTATATGGGGTGAGTTTCATGGGCTATCATTCACCCCCAGTTTGCAGTTGTTCTTCGGATTCAAAGTTTATTAAGGTTTCATTGTTGATCTGTTCACTCAACAACCCAGAATTAATTTCTCTCTCTTGTCCTCTATGAGCTTGGAATTGAGTTTGAAAGGTTTTAGTATCTAAGTGGGTCTCACCCTCTAGCATGTTAGCCCCTTTGCATCCCATTCTCCACTCACAACTCATGAACTCTTCAAAAACATGAGTCTGACCATATTGTGCCTTAATCAAGACCTTTGAGAGCTCTGTTTTAAAACACCCTCTGCACTCCTTCCCCTGCCCTCTGACACTGACAGGAGCAGGGTTCTCACTTTTATCACTGACCCCGGGCCTTCTGTTTGATGTTTGCCTCAAATTTGTTCCCTCCTGGGAACTTAGCACTGGATGATCCTTTAATTCTCTTTAATTCTCTTGTGCCCCACCCCCCCTTTTTTTGCAAGCTAGCTTTTTCTTTCTCTTTTCTTTTTTTTAAAGATTTTATTATTATTGGAAAGCCGGATATACAGAGAGGAGGAGAACAGAGAGGAAGATCTTCCACCCGATGTTTCACTCCCCAAGTGAGCCGCAACGGGCTGGTGGGCGCCGATCCGAAGCTGGGAACCAGGAACCTCTTCCCGGTCTCCCACGCGGGTGCAGGGTCCCAAAGCTTTGGGCCGTCCTCGACTTCTCTCCCAGGCCACAAGCGGGGAGCTGGATGGGAAGTGGAGCTGCCGGGATTAGAACCTGTGCCCATATGGGATCCCGGGGCTTTCAAAGCGAGGACTTTAGCTGCTAGCCCACACCGCCGGGCCAAGCTAGCTTTTTCTTGTCATTCAACTGTCAGCTTAACTGACATCTCCACAGAATCCTTGCTGACACCCAGGTAACTTTCTATCATAAACTTGTGTTTTGCATACTTTACAGCACTCGCCAATGTCAAGCATCCTTTTGTTCCATATTTATCTTTCTCTCTTGTTAAAATGCAAGCACTGGGCCCAGCGCTTTGGCCTAGTGGATAAAGTCCTCTCCTTGAACATGCCGGGATCCCATATGGTCGCCGGTTCTAATCCCAGCAGACCCGCTTCCCATCCAGCTCCCTGCTTGTGGCCTGGGAAAGCAGTCGAGGACGGCCCAAAGCCTTGAGACCCTGCACCCACGTGGGAGACCTGCAGGAAGTTCCTGGCTCCTGGCTTCGGATCAGTGCAGCACTGGCCATTGCGGCCACTTAGGGATTGAATCATCAGACAGAAGATATTTCTGTCTCTCCTCCTCTATATATATCTGACTTTGCAATTAAAAAAAAATCAGCGTGGATGTCTGACATAGTAGGTAAGACACCAGTTGGGATGCCTGTATCTTGTTTAAAAAAAAAAAAAAACCTGCATTCAAGTCTCAGCTCTGTACTCAGTTTCCCAATTTCTTCTAATACATACCCTAGAAGGGTGTGTCCTGATGGCTCAAGTCCTTGGATTCCAGCCACTGAAGAGGGAGATCCAGATGGAGTTCCTGACTCTTAGCTTTAGGCTGGCCTAACTCTGCTGTTACAGGTATGTGGAGGGTGAACCAGATTGTGGGTTTCTCACTCCATGTATCCCTCTGTTTCTCTGCCTCTTAAATAGAAACAAATGCCATTTTTTAAAGGCAAGCACTATGAGAGTGATGATCATGTCTGAGTTGCTCACCAGAGCCTTCTTAGCATCCAGGAGGATGCACTTGTTGAAGAACATATGCATTTATTGAATATGTGATGAGTTTATAAATGGTCAGCACACCTCAATCTGTCACAGATCTGTTTAGAAGTGTCTAGATTCCTGGGCCCCACTCTTGGAGGTGATGATGAAGGAGATCATATGTGAATCTCAAGCGTCTTTGTTCTTAAAAGTTCCCCTTAATAATACTGACCTGGGTGAGTCTGGTTGTCTCCAAGCCCTGTTTGAGTCACCACCACTACCAGAAGAAAGCTTTTGAGAATGGGTAACCCAGGCACCCTGATATGGATGCTGGACTCTCAAGTCAGCATCTTAACTACCAAGTCAGACACCTGCCCCAGGCTTCAGTGTTTAAGATAAAAATCAGATTAGCAGGGAGCCATACACAATGAGTTGGGGATGGATAGCAAAGCACATTAGATTAGAGTGAAGAGCTTTGCTTTAGCCTAAGTATAAGGGAAATCATTGAAGGGCTTTTGTAGAAGGCTGATATGGTAACATTTACAGTTTTTAGTTTTGCTGCATGGCTTTTTTTTTTTTAGTTTTATAAAAATTTTGGTATAGTTGGTGAAATAGTGTTGACTAAAAGTGTACAATGTTATGGTTTGGTTTACATATGCATTGTAAAAAGGTTACAATTAAACTACTTAGCTGATACATATTGATTTTTTTTGTTGTCTAAACAGTAGCTTCTCTCTTATCAGTAATACATTATTCATACAATCACCAAGATATCCCAACTTGAGCAGAATTGTCTTTTCCAGTGATGGCTTGGGTTGCACTGATGAGACTGGCCGTGTCAAATAGAGTTCAGGTAGGAGGCCACTGTAGTAACTCAGGTTGCAGGAAATGAGTGGATGCAAAATGAATTCTGGAGGTAAAGCTGGTGAGTTCAGTAGAAGAATATGCATACAGGGTCATGGAGTGGAATAATTCTAGCTGATGTATGGTTACCACTTTGTACTTGAGAGATCACTTTACCTGACATTCGCATGCAGTCACTTCCAGAGGATTTCCAAATCCATTTCCTTGGCATCATGTGCTGCCACCTGTCGAGTATAGCTGTCTCTGTTTTAGCAAAAATCTGACTCATACTGTTGGGAACTCACTGGGCTTGACTTAGAGATTCTGTCAGTTCAAGACCTAACATCTTTTCCTGAAAGTGAATGGAGCACAAAGGGAAATTATTAGATTATGTTTCATTTTCTCCACAAAGCATAAGGTTTTAACAAAAATGTTTGACACAGGTATTAATAAAACCAGGGAGTAAAGACATTTCAAAGGCATAATAATAATGTTTATGGAAAATAGAATTAAAGGATGTCTATTTTGGTATAGAAATCATACATACAAGATGTCCTCAAAAAGCTTATGAAAAATGTGTATAATGAAAAAGTATATGTGGCTTCAATGATGTTTTGCACAAAAATAAGCTTGCCATTTAATCCATTTCTCTCTGAACCCTTTGAAGTGGTAGTAAACTGGTAGTAAAACTCACCACTTTTTAGAAGAGCACTGTGAACAAATATGTGGTCTTGAACAAGTGAAGTATGGATATAAAGGGTGATGAGTCTGAAGACCTTCTGATGGAGCCATTTACTCAACAAAACACATTCTGATAATATCTTATAAAAATGCAGCATGTGGGTGGGCACTTACCTGTGACAGGTAGCTGATAAACTGGACATTATTGTCATTCTCTGAATGAGGATATTCCAGTGAAGGATCAAATGGTTGTCTAAGGGTCATCTTGGAAAATGTGGTCCTTATTCCCACTTACAATTAAATTGAACTGATGACCTAGCTTAAGATATGGGATTGCCTAAGATATCCTTTAAAATAAGTCCCAGTTCTGCCCACAGTTAACCTATAGTCTTCATTCTGCCCCATTTAGTGCGGGTCCTTATGTTGTAGGAAGCAAGTGGCATGACCAGCATTGCTAATATCAGAGGTAATATTCTGGCTTGTAATAATTTTACAAACATTTGGAAGTCTTCTGTTCTTCCTCCCTAAAAGTATTAACTCGAAAAGAAAATGAATTTTAGTAGACAAGATGCAGAGAGACAGCGAGAAGGAAAAAAGAGAGACAGAAATTCTTCCATCCACTGTTTGCTCTCCAAATGGGCCAAAAGATCATAACACGGGGAATATGGCACCTAGTTTGAACTTGAAAGGTGGCCTTCTTCTGAACTTGACTTGAAATCCCAATGAAAAAGTTAGACCTCAGGCAAGGGGCAGTGATCTGAACAAAGACTCTCTGATGTCGAAAAGAACCATGTTATGATTTTGGTGTTGGAAACTTACTTCTTCACCTGATAGGTTAAGCATATTTGGGCACTTTGAAAAGAAGAGAAGATTAGATGATCTCATAAGACTGGGGCCCTCGTGATGGCCTTGGCTTTGTAAAAAGATATCTGAGCCAGCACACCTGCTCTGGCTTGCCATGTGACTCCTCCTCCACCCCCATCATATTATAGTACAGCAAGGTGATCCTCACTAGATGCCAGCACAGTATTCTAGGACTTCCCAGCATCCAGAACCCTGAGCCAAATACGCTTCTCCTCTTATAAATCACCCAGTCTGTGGTATTCAGTTATAGCAACAGAGAGCAGACAAGCATAGCTTGCAAGGCTAGTTAGTTCAGGGAAAGGCAGTGCAGATAGAGCCAGGGAGCCTGCAGGTTGTGTGGGAATTCATCCTAAGGATTGTGGCTTTAATCCCAAGGGCCCCAAGAGGTCATTTCAGCAGGGAATGGATAGCATCTTTTACCTCTCAGCATTTTATGGGGTCTTAAGACTCATTGGCCTGGACTTTGGGGCAAATTCTGCAATGGATTTGGCAGCTGAGGGATAGGAGACTGGGGTTTAGTCCCTAGGATTAGTGTCTTAACTATAATTAGAATTCATCTATTGATACCACATTGCCATAAAAACACACTGACCTGGACCTGGAGCATGGCCTGTGGATTTCACAGTACACTAAACGATGTTGTGCCTGTGGCCTGAAGGATTAGACTGTGAGCTTAGATAGCAGCAAGCAGCCCAACACAACTTCTTGTCTTCACTACATTTTTTATTACAGCCTACAAAGCACTAGAAAACTGGCTGCTGTGATAGTCTTTGGAAAACACATTCAAATCTGTCTGTCTGTCTGTCTGTCTCCTCTCTCTCTTTCTCTATCTCCCTCCCTCTCCTCTCCATCCAGAAGATTGCAGTAGTATCTACCCAAACCATTAGAGAGAATCCCTTTAAACATTGACTGCCTGTACCATATTTTGATGAACTTTAGCTCTTTAACTAGCCATCCTCTGTGGCAGTTTAATTAAACACCTCTACAGAGAGAAAGGGAACCTTGTCCCTTGAAATTCTGAAATTGTTCTGAAGTTAACAACTTGGTAAGATCTCTAAGTTGAGCAGAGCTGCAGGTCTCCATGAACAGGCAATACAGCTTTGAACACTCTGTATACATTATAATATATGTGGATTTTTTTACCTTATCACCATTCTTCCAACCTTGAGTTCAAATCACACAAGCAACACAATTAACCAAAGAGGCAGGAAGAGTTGCTTTCTGTTTTTTCCCCTGAGCTAAAAACTTCAAAAATAAATGTTGAAAGAGTCGATTTCAAAGGAGAATCGTTACCTCACGTCCAATAAGAATTCACTATCTATCATGACCATTTGTTTTTATGGGTTTTTTTTAAGGATTTATTTATTTGAAGGGCAGCAGAGAGGGAAAAGGAGAGGAATGGAGGGAAGGAGATGGCGAGAGAAGGAGAGAGAAAGAAAGAATGTTATATCCACTGGGTCACCCCCAATTGGTCACAACAGTAGCCAGGGCTGGACCAGGTCAAAGCGAGGAGCCTGGAACCTGGTCCAGGCCTCCCACATGTGTGTTAGTGAACGAACTACCTGAGCCATCACCTGCTGCATCCCAGGCATATTAGAAGGAAGCTGAACTGGCAACAGAGCAATTAAAATCAGGAATTAAAATCAGCACTCTCGCATGGAAGCCAGGAACTCAAATGTTTCACCTATTGTATCACAAAGCCAGCTCCTGTAAGTTTTGTTTTTAATGTGCATACATACATTATATACATCAGTGATGACAGCCGGGATTATTAGCTTCTACAAGTGCTTTATGCGATCCACTTTGCCCAATTACCCTCACTCATGCAAGGCTCCCCCATCAAGCTCCTGTGGTACAGACCTAGAAAGGGTACTGGTGCTGATGTCTAGGAAGTTCCCTGAGCTCAGAACCCAGAGCTCAGGCTCATATATCCTTCCTGCTTGTTGAGTTCTCAGTTCTTTTCATTCACATTAGCCAGAGATAGAGTTAAAATTAGCTACAAGGACCTGTCCTGCAGGCTCCGTCTAGTGTCACTGCTGTAACTCACAATTACTTGAGGGATTTGCCTCTCATTTTCTATCATTGAGTAATTTAATACAGACATCTGTGAGTTTCAACAGGAAAGTGGTAAAAGCAGGAAACAGAGTCCCTTCCTTTTTCATATGGATACAGAACGGTTGCTGAAAATCCCAGGATAGAGTTATCGAATTTTTATTGCCTTCCCTAACTTCCTACTTAGAAAAGAACAAATACATCCCTCATATATGTTAGTGAGGGGTCACAGTGATCCCATTTTATCTGATTTCACATGAACCATCCATCATGACACCCAGTGATAAAGAAAAATCTTAATCTTAGGAAATCTTGTGAGATCTGTGTTTTCATCCCTGAACTTCGCGCATGAGCTCCCCGTGCCTGAATCTTTGCTTTTTGAGTGTCCCTTCTCTTGTCACCTCTTCTTCCTGTTTAGTGCCTTGTTTCTTTCAGTGTTTCTTGCTAGCCACTTTTAAACAACCTCAAAGGCCCAACTCGTGCTCCATCAGGAAGGGACATTTCTCTGTAATAGGATGGGTGGGTTGCAGAAGGTGGGTGTGATAAAGATCTGTATTTTCTGCATTTGAATGTGAGCACAAGCCATCAGAGAGAACTTGCTCCAAATTGATCCTGACGTAATAGATATCGAACTGGGTACTTTAGATTCTGCATTCCAATTAACTCCCAGAGGATACTGGGACTACTGGTTCCTGGACCACACTTTAGAGGGCAGGAACAAAGAACTGTTAAATGGGGGAGTACAACAGATAATGCCTGGGTGATTGGAAAGAACCTAGACCATTATGTAGATGGTGACCATGTCTGCTTTACTTGGCACAGGGCCTGTTGAACGTCCATTCTGTTCAGTAATTTTTTCTTCTCTTTGGCTGGTGATCTTGATCACACAGCAACTCTGAGGGCATTCTTGTTCCTTTCCTTCCACTCCTGTCTTCCTTCAACATCTGCCGTACCTGAGTGGTGCCACGTTTATTCCAGACAGCCTCCTGGCATCTGATTTACTCTGAATCCAGAGGCCCTGACTGCTTTCGTCTGATCCTTGCAGTCTTCAGAGAATCATTCCTCACTCCCAAGTACACGCACACCCCACACTTGGCCATAGCTCACTTCTGACAGGCTGGTTTGGATCTTAATCAAGGCTTCCAAAGTTTTACTTAACGTGGCTCTCTCCGTGAACTTAATCAGCAGGCTCTCCTCTCCATCATTTCAGCCATTGATCAAACAACAGCTACTAAATCATGGGGAGCTCCGGCTGATCCTGGAAATGATGCCCATTCTTGATGCTGAGCTGTTGATGGAAACTCTTCGTATTGCAGTTTAACTAGTGATGTATCAGTTTCATTCAGATGGAATAATCTCAGAATAACTCATAATGAACTGTTTTTTTAGTAAAAAGATTTTTTTTTTTTATTGGAAAGGCAGACACACAGTGAGAAGGAGAGACAGCAAGATCTTTGGTCCACTGATTCACTCCCTAAATGGCCACAATGGCCAGAGCTGAACCTATCTGAAGCCTTAAACCAGAAGCATCCTCTGGTTTTCCCACATAGCTGCAGGGTCTAAAGGCTTGGACTATGCTTGACTGCCCTCCCAGGCCACAAGCAGGGAGTTGGATTGGAAGTGAAGCAGCTGGGACCAGAATTGACACCCATATGGGATCCCAACGGATGCAAGGTGAGGACTTTAACCACTAAGTTACAGTGCTGGGGCCCATAATTAACTATATTAAAAACATTTTCTTTCACAGCAGATATGAGATTTATATTCCGTTTTAATAATGCACAACATTATTATGGAGGTGTGTAATGCAAGAGAAAGATCTTGTCTTCGTTTGTTCCTCTAATCTCACTCACTTCCACGAAGACACTCATTATTTTTTCCAATCGGAGCATTTCATTTGCATTTTACATCTTTATACATTGTGCAAGGTATGTTTACTGCTAACTGGATATCCAAGTGCTCCTCCCAATCTCACAGAGTGGCAAGGAGACCAAAGTATGTCCACATGCTGTGGGCAGAAGTCATGCATTGTGTCATTGTGGACTGATGTATTCAATAGTAAGAGTGAACTCTTCCTGTCCACTGAAAGTACTTTGTTAAGAATGAGATTTCCTTGTTTCAGAGACCAACATACAAAATGATAAAGCTTGTGTCCATAGAGGTCCCTGAACACTTGCAGGGATCAGAATTTTCTCTCATCCTGCATCCACAGATCTAATACCAATATCTATAACTATGACTGCATACAGCAAAATTATGTTCAGGTGGGTGGTTACTAAGATTTCAGTATAAGTTACTACAGCAAACCAAATCACTCCACAGTGCATACGTCTGTAATTACAGTGGTCTCTCTGGTTTCATGGGTGAATTAATTCCAGGACACTTAGAGATACCAAAGTTTGCAGGGGATCACATTTGTTTTATTAAAAGGTGCCATATTTGTACACAACCAAAATGCATCTTTGCTTTTAATTCACATCATTTCTGTTACTTAAAATAGTTAATATAAGTGCCATGAAAAATATATTGCTTTAATTTTTAAATTTCTCATTTTAAAATTTAATTTTTTTCTATTATTCCCACTCATATCCATGTTTGATTTAATCACAATACCAAGTCTTTGGATAGTAACTAATACATGACTTTTTGAAAAAAACCATTCAATAGGACCACAGTGTGTATATTTATCCACAGCCTATTATTGTTCACTTAACATTGTAGATGTTGACCCATGTCAGTATATAACTACCCTAAAATTATAAAATCTCAAACTAGATTTTATATGTTGGCATCGAGGTGTGTAACATAGAATCTGACAAGATTTAGGCATAAGGTAAATGCTGACCATGATACATATGACCACTGCTGTGTATGTGTGAAATATACCATTTTAGTCATTTGTGAAGGAACTTATGAAATTTAAGTAATTCTTGGTATACAACAGAATAATAGCCTCTGAGACCTCATTGTATAGTTAAGAAACAAAAATATTAAAATTTTTTCAGACATAAAAATTAAGAATGCCATTCAGTAGCATATCAGGCTAATCCTCCGTCTGAGGTGCTAGCATTCTGTATTCATGCCAGTTTGTGTATCTACTGCACCACTTCTGATCCAACTCCCTGTTTATGTCTTAAGAAAGCAATAAAGGATGGCTTGAGTCCTTCAGCCCCTTCACACACATGGGAGATCTGGAAGAAGTTCTGGGCTTTGCGTTGCACAGTTCTGGCTATTGCAAACATTTGGGGAGTGAACTAGTGGGTAGAAAATTTCTCTTACTCTCTCACTCCTTCTCTCTTTAAATCTGCCCTTCAAATAAAAATAAATAAATCTTGTAAGAATACACTAAATAATGAGCCAAAAAAACCCCACAATAAAACCTTGTGCTTTTAAAATGGCATAGAAAAGCAACAATTTATTTCTAGGTGGTAAAGTTTAGGGTACTTAATATTTTAAAAACCTAAATAATGTATACACATTCAAGCTACAAAAATTATTGGAACATGCAGCTCATTTAGATATTCAAGTGAGGACAAAACAATGTTTTTATACTTTATAGAAATCCAGAGAGTCTGAGAGGTCTCTCCCATCTGCTTGGTCCACCTCCCAGATGCCCACAATAGCCTGGGCTGGGTCAAGACTAAAGGATCCAGACCTCCTAAATGGTGGCAAGAACTCAGTTACCTGAACTATCATTTTTGTTCCCCAAAATGTGCATCAGCAGAAAAGTGGAGTCAGAAAGCAGAACTGGTACCAAATACACGTACTGTGTTAGGGGACATAGGTTTGGCTACTAGCCCATACTCTGTATTTCTTGTTTTTAATAAAAAGTTCAAGTTGTTTGAAATCAATCAGTCCGGGGATTCCATTGTCAGAACAGACTCTCAACAGTACCAGAAAGCTACATTGAGACTATGCTTATAGTTCTGATTCATATGAATTTAGGAAAGACTTTGGTCTTCTTTTATGAAGCCTCTGTCTATTTGTCTCTTTTACATTGAAGCATCTCTCCTTGTGAGCAGTTAGCACTCAGGATAAGATGTGAGAAGCTCAGTCTCAACTCCGTGTGCATATTGAATGCATTTTGTTTGCTCATCATCATTTGCCATTTTTTTTAACAGCTACCTGGCTTCCTTTAGGGGCCCTGCACTTGCTGTTGTGGCAGGACACACACACACACACACACACACACACACACACACACACATTTTTTTAATTCTTGCTGGAATAAAGACCCTGGAAGTGTCTTCTTTCATTCCCTTTGCTTTCTTCATCTCCCTTAGGGACAAGCAAGAGTGGAAGCAATGACAAATCAGATTTACACACATGAATCCTCGCTGTGCTGTGTGCACCCATGTGCTGACAGAACATGGGCCTGCTTCTCCTCCACTTTTCATATTTCCTGTCTTCTCTTTTCATTTTCTTTTTGTCTGTTCCCGTTCATCTTGCTCTTCAGCAGCATCTTCCTCACTTCCTTGTCCTCTTTCTTCCAGCCCATTCCGTTATCTCCTCTTGGGACCCAGGGGCTCTGTCTCACCATCCCTGTTACCAGTGATGATTTTCTTCTTAATTGTACAACAATGTTTCCTTCTCTAGTAAACGGTCCCCATGTTTGCAGCCTCTCTTCTGTTTCCCTTCCTACCCTCATTATATTAAGACCCTTAAAAGAAAATACCTTGGCCATGTTTACCAAATTGGATATTACCCATTCGGGGAGAGAAGAATTTCACATCACTCAATGGGTGTTGCTTTATCTGGATGCTCTTCCCATCAAGAGCTCCCTTGTTTGCCTGTGATTAATATATACTGTTGCCCCATTATGCCATTTGTCCAAAGATTTGCAACCAGGCCTTGTCCTGAGCTCTCCAATCTCCTGCACATAATGATTCTACTACTCTATTCTATGCATCTAATTTTCTTATTTTATTCATCATTGCAAGTGAGTTCTAGCAGGAGCTGTTCTACCCACAAAAATGCGAAGGCTTTTTGAATTGTGGACACTGAGTCAAGTAGCTTCCAGTCATCTCTCAGACCCTAGTCGCTCTTCATTCCCTATCCCGCCCCTCCTGCTCCTCAGCACATTTTCCTCTTACATTTCATGGTAACAGCACTGTTAGGGACACAATACATAAAACACATTCCACTGGAAAATATAAACCAGTGAGTGGGCCATCAGAAGACCAGTGTCTTTGGAATTATCCAGACACCTATTATTTATAAGAGAAAAAGATGTCAGAAATTCTCATTTGGTGAATTCTGAAGAGACAATGAAGTTGTACAAATGCATAGACTCAAGAAATATGATCAACGCCCTTGTGGTTTTGTGTGATCAGTTTCAGTGATAAATGGGAAACCAGCAAGAAGGCTCAGTTAGCGTGGAGGGAGGAAACCTCAGAGTTATGTGAGATGACACTCCTTAATGCCAGCTTGGAGCAATTCCTTCTGCATTTCATCATGCATTTCATTATTAGCACTGCTTACAATGATGTATTTTGGCTGTCTCAGAGGAAATGTTGACGCATATGATTATTTGATCCAAATAAATTGAAAGGAAGAATAATATATGTACAACAGCATTCTAAAGCCAGAAGGAAGTCTGAAATGACCTGGCCCAATTTCCTTATTCTTCAGTGCAGAAACTAAGGCCCAGAGTAAGGAAGGGACCTGCTCATTTTACAAGAGGCATTGCCAGACAAAAGCCTGTTCCAAAATCAATAACTAACTCTGGTATTTAGGTGCCTTTGCCACTTCTTCAAAATTCATAATGACATTTTAAAAAATTATAGCAGCTACTTTTTCTGTATTTTTCCTGCCTTCCTAAGTCCTTCTATATATATGTATGTATTATACATACATATATTACACACACACACACACATATATACTTTAAAATTGTTTATTTGAAAGGTGAGAGAGAAAGAAGAGAGAAGTCCTATTCTCTAGTTTACTCACCAAATGCATGTAACAGCAAAGATTTTGCCTGGAACTCAATCCGGGTCTCCCAAATGGTTGATAAAACCCAACCTGCTTGAACCATCATTGCTGTACTCCAGGGTCTGCAAAGGCAGAAAGTAGAGTCAGGAGCTGGAGCCCTACATCAAACCCAGAGACTGGCTATGGGATGGGGCTGTTCCAACTGCTAGACTAGACACATGCTGCCCTATGTACTGTTTGACAGTTGTAATACATTCAACAAACATGCATTCATTCACAACTTTTCAAAGTTTACTGTATGCAAGGAATTATGTTGTGGTTTGAATGGGTAAAGGAGTCATAGAGTTGTATTTGTATTCTGTCACTGTTGTTACACATGACAGCAAATGCCATGACTTAACAATACACACATTTATTACTTTATAGTTCCGCAGGTTGGAAGTCTCCCAGCAAAGATCAAGAGAGTTTGGATTCTAGAGCCTAGCTGATTTAGTTTGAATGACAGCTGTAGAACTTTGGACAGCTCACTTTTCTATCTGCTTCTGTTTCACTTTCTGTAAAATATAGATATTGGCAATTCCAGTAGAGAGAGCCTTATAACAGCTAGCTCTATGTTAAAATTTAAGCAATAGGATTCCTGTTTGGAACCTTACCATCCGATCAGCAGGGGATGTCACAACATGAGTTATCTGAGTATTTGCTTAACTGCAATAATGTAATCAGGTAGGTGGGCTTGGTGCACAGGAGAAGGAAGGATATTTTGATCAAGAGGTGCTTAAAGAAAGTCTTGAATCTGAAAAGGATACTGAATTATGCAGTGAGTAGACTGGCTAGGAGATGCAAGTGAGCCTACACTAGCTAGTTCATTCCCATTTGTCAAGATGATCAGTACTTCATGGTAGCCTTTGACATTGAGAGCTGGTGGAAAGTAGATGGCTCTGCTCCTGTGTGTAATGTCTCCATTAAGTGCTATGTCATTAGTGAGAGATAGCTCCGACCTTTTTCTGCCACACCAGTACACATTTGCCTCTAAGTTGCTATAATCGTTCATTAACAATCTACTGCGTGGTTTGGGGGTTTACAACCAAAAGTTTGTGTGACTGTATCATTCAGAGATGCCACTGTGAGGCAGGATTAAACTACCTTGGTTTTATCAGGCAGCAGATGTGGGTCTGCCTGTACACTGATGGCACCCCTGTAGCAGCCATGCTAGGCCATCTGGCTTACCTGGTTCATTTGCCCCATCTTCATAAGGGTGTGAACTCCTCTATCTATAACATGTTTAATTGATTGCATGTCTTGGGTATCACTCACTTCATGAGTGAAATTATCTCTGACATTTATTCTCCTAACTAATCCTGTGGTTGAACTTGAAATATTTGCTGTAAAACTGCTCTGACATCAACTCCTGATGGAGATCATTCAAATGCCAAACTGATTAAGATTCTGCCCATTAAAAAAAATTCTTCACATTAAATCACCTGAACCTAGAATCTGGCATAGATTTCACTTATATACACACACCCACGTAGCAAATGACCTAGTAAAATATTTCCAAGGCAATTACATGCAGTGGAAGAAATAGTGGCTTTAATAGTGGCTTTTTTGTTCGGTTGGTTTTTTTTTTTTTTTTTTTTTTTTTTAGGGATTTTGTTTGGAAGCAATAGGTAAGAAGGTTACAATTGAACTTGGGCTCTTTAATACTCTTATCCATCCTAACATCTCCAAACTCTCTTTTGGATTAATCACATCAGCATAAAAACATGCTCTAAAATATCTCACCATACCAATAGATTCTGTTGACTCTGCAATTTCTCTGGATACTGTCTTCCTTCTTTTCTTCTGTCATAAGAAAATATCTTCAGTTCACAAGTTCCCATTTTTATGGTTAAAAAAATAGCTTTAAATATTAAAGAAATGTATCTTACCAGTATAGAAGATACAGAGTTCAAAGTATAAAAGCATGAACATTCAGAAACCCTTCTTTCCAATAAGAAATCCAGAGTTATTTGTATTTTACTGTCCTCTTTTGTTCTCTTTCCAAACAAGCCCTCTTCTCTTTGTCTCCCTGCTCCCCAAGCAAACATCATAGAATTGCCCATGAAATAACCTCCTCTATCCCCATTTCACATTTATTATCTTTATATGTATCACTCTATTGCTTAGTTTTGGACAACTAACACAGCAACAGGCTTGATTCTAACAAAAGAGCAGTTTTAGCAATTAGAGGAAAGGCTTAGGAGAAATCAAGCTTGGCATTTCTGGACTATAGTTTGGCTTTGAATTTCCTGGAAATTTTCAGGAGTCACTCATGGAGGTACAAATGGGAATGGCCAGGAAGAGGCCAGAAAAACAGAGTTCCTCAGAGTCTGGGTATTTGGTACAGGATCTGCTGTCAGCAGAAACAGGTTAAAAGATTTGCACTGCTGTGCATATTTCCACTGTCAAGGCAGCCCTGTTCCCCATTGGAGGAATACTTCAAAGCGGGGTTGCTATGTGTTGCAAAATGTCCTCAGTTGATCTCTGTGGCAAAGATAGAGTGGAGAGCAGGAACTTGTCAGTGTGTTGCCTTTACTAGCCAAGTGCAGCTAAGAATCTGGGGCATCCTATTCTTAGGCCAGGGTAAGTCAGCAGCAGGTATCTGGGTGATGACAAGCTTTGGGATTTCTGTTTCCATGGTCACATGGCTACAGCCTGGAATCATGTCTGATCACAGCTGTCACCATGGATTCTTCCGTCACTGCCATCCTGGGATTCTCCCTTTGTCTCTCTCCAGTGATTGCTTGCCTTTGGCCCCAATTCTTCTCACTCCATGTTTTCCTATTTGTGAGGGAGTACATCCTTCGCAGCTTTTAAAAAGCGCTTAGCTGGTATGAGGCTGCCCGTGTCTGAACATGCTCTTCCAGTCACTTATTTAACTTATAGCTTAGCTGAACATGGAATTTAAGGTTGAAAATTTGCCTTGGGAGAGAAAGGGGAGGAGGTGAGAGTGAGGAAGAAAGGGAATATCATTATGGTTTTAGAACTGTATGTACAAATCACATTGAATCTGTTACAAACTAATTAAAGCTTAAGATAAAATTAAAAAAAAAAAAACCTTAAGAAAATCTGTCTTGTTTCTAGTACTCCATGGAGAAGTTCCAGACTTCGGATTTGTTGTCATTTATGACCTATTTTTTTCCTTTTGCCACTGAAGAATTGTAGAATCTCATCCTGTCTCCCAAGTTTTATCTTCTTTTTTTAAAAATTTGATATTGGGCACTTGGTGGACCCATTTAATCTGATTGTTGATGTCCTTTAGGAAACCATGAACTAATTTGTTAGTGATTTCTTCTTTTGAAATTCACTTTTTTTTTTGAAGTTGGACTTCCTAGACTTATTTTTTAACTATTTTCTTTTTTTCCTTGTCTGTTTTGTTTAAAATTTTATGTGGTATTTCCTTAATTTTATCTTCTACCCCTACTTTGTAAGTTTTCACTTTTGTTAGCAGTTTAAATATTTTAATAGCATCTTGTTTTGTTTATGCAGGCAAATCTCTAATGTGTCCAGAAGATTTTTAAATGATTGCTTTTTTGAAATGCACTTCTGCATAATGTCTGTTTTCTCCAAATTGCCCTTTTCTCTCTCTCTCTCTCTCTCTCTCTATATATATATATATATACACACATACATATATATATATTTTTTTAATAATCTGTGTCTTCTGTGTTTGAAATACTCTTCCAAATATCGGCTATGTGCTCATGGCTAAAAGTGGGATGTTGAACTGGGAAGATGAACTGAGTTTGAGGGCAAGAATCAGCAATGTCAAGGTTGATTTCAGGGGATCTGGGTGCGTCATTTTTGTATTAATCCTCCATGTCAGTATCTTTAAGGTTTTTTTTGTTTTTTCGCCATGACTTGATCATGTTCCTCAGGGGAATCTCTCCCCATTGCCTGCTTGGAGGATGGGGATCTGGCACCTTGAAGCCAATTGGATAATGAAGGATAGGGTCTCTGCATTCGACACTCAGTATACACATGTCAGCCACACTCACTTTACAAACTAAAGAATAGACTTTTATACTTGCATGTGATAAGGAAAAAGAAGGGATAGTTACTTAACAGGGTGAAAGCAGGTATAATCAAGGAATATAAGTGTATCGCACACAGCTTTTACCCATTCCTTTTCAGCTGAATGAACTCTTCAATTCCAGAGTTCCCTGCAGAAGATGGCAATTCCAGTGTCTTTGGAATACTTTGTGGTGAAAATTGGCTTGTGTTCCATCTGCCTCCAAACCAGCTTGGATTGCAACTTTGCTTCATCTGCTAAACCAGTTTAGCATCCATCCATCTGCTTTCAAGCTTCCAACATTTTTGCTATTGTCTTTTGCCCTGTTCTCTCCATCCTTATAAGATTTTATGACTTAAGGGGGGAAAATATCTCCTTACAGTAATCTTTCTGAGATTATAGGAGGAAGTGAGTTGGATGTGTGTTTAGTCCATCAACATGAACCTGACGATATTTATGATACTTCAAATGGCTTTGATCTGCTCTCTGTTTTCTGTTGTTCCAATGAAAGAGATCTGATTTAGGTCACTGATGACATCTGTGTGATTTAACTCAACACTGATTTAGGGAGGAATTTTCATCGGATCTCTTGATTCTATTTGACACCAATAACCATGCCTTGGAATCACTGTTTTGGTTTCTTCTTGATTTTTCTCCAGCTCCTTAAGTGACCCGTATTTGCTGGCTCCTGTACTTTTACGCTTTACTTTGTATCATAGAGCTGTTTGATTGGGATGTCACATATTTTTAATCTCTTGCCCAATGTCAACAATATGCTCATCATAGCTTAGATCCTGGTGCCCTCCAAAATGGTTTTTATTTGTTTGTTTGTTTAAGATTTAATTTCTTTCTTTAGAAGGCAGAGTGGACAAAGAGGTGAGGGTAGAGAGAGAGATGCAACCATAGCAGAGACTGGCCAAGCTGAAGCCAGCAGCCAAGAACTCCATCTGGGTCTCCCACATGGGTGTCAGGGGTCTGAGTACTTTGGCCATCACCAGCTGCTTCCCCAGATAGATTAGCAGGAAGCAGAATTGAAAACATGGTGGCTAGGACTAGAACCAGCTCTCTGATGGTTGGACACTGATGGATGCCAGTGTCCAAATGACTGAACTTGCTGTGCAGCAGCAGAGTCAACGCCTACCAAATGTTCTTCCTCGTTGCTGATCTCTATTCTGAGATTTAGCTTTATCTCATAGGCAGTAATTCATTCTGTTCACATAATATTCTGTTACATATACTATAGTTTTTCTATATCTAATTATAGCCCTAATTTCTTCTTAGAATCTGAAACCTATTGAAAAAACAAGTCTTGTTCATCATGCTCACTTAGCATAAAGGTGATCATATGATAAAGGCTCAGAAACATTCATTGAGTTAACGAATATGGTGTGCAAATATATAGTATGTACATATATTCAGACCTAGATTCAGTTCTAATATTCTCTATTTTCCGTCACATTACACCCTTTCTGTAACATTTGTTGAGTAATGGCCTTTTCAGATCACTGAAGACTAGCATGGAACATTGTCTTTGTGTGTGTGTGTGTTTTTTTTAGTTTTGTTTTTGTTTCCTGTTCATGCCCTTATTTAAGCTTCAGTGAGAAGATTTAACCACTCAGTAATATATATTTTAAATCAGACATCTGAGGAAAAAGTCACCAGTTATATTAAGACAGTTGAGTAAGAGTGTATTTTTTCAAAATCTCTTCAATTGGTGAAAAATAAACCCTAAATTGCCAGCATTTACCTTCTTGCCTAAGCTTCAAACTTTAAAACAGAATGGTAGTTCTGTATTTTTGCATTCCCTATAACCTTCCATAAAGCAGGAAGTGCATCATGAGATTAAGCAGGCACCTAATCACAAATTTTTGCCTACTTCTGGAGTCTCCATTAACTCCTGACATCTTTATTTGTTGAAATATCATTATGGGGATCCAAGTGAAAACCAGGGGATTTCCGACAGCCTCCTGGCTTGATGGTTTCCTTTTAGTTTTTCATATTGCCTAAGGATGGTAAGCCAAAGATTATTGAAAAGAAAACAATGATTTGCCAAGTAGTATGATATGGAAAGCCAGTGTTGGCTCTTCAGAGAATTTATGCCTCCCACGCTGTTGAAACAGCTTTCCTTTATCATGTGTTGAAATCACATTTGAGAGTCTCAGCCATGCTTCCACATCTCTAGTGGCTGAACTTGTCTCTGATGTGAGTTCAACTGGGCCTTGATTAAAAACCAATTCAGTTCAAAGAGCATTTGAATCTAAATGCTAACTCAACCTGGCCAGTGCAACAACCCCATGAGAGTTCTTTTTCTCTTAATGATTTAAAAAGGCACAATTACAATTAGCTTGATAATGATTAATAAAACTTGGTCATTAAAGTAATCTGAGACATTTTTTCCTACATCAGAGTACTTCAAAAAGTTCATGTAAATGGAATTAAAAGATAATTTTGAGACAAAATAATAGACTTACAGAGATTTTTCATGACACATCGTTTCATCAATTTTTAATGATGGTTCATGTATTTTAAGGAGTTACTATACAACACATACTGGTGTAAGGTTCTATAGATGTTTTAGCAAATAAGTAGAATGGTTAGAGGAAAATAGAAATATAAGCAAATGTTGAAAAGTAAGCAAATACTGAACATTCAAATACTTTAAAAAAAAAAAAGATTCCGATTCCTTCATTTGAAAGTCCATTTGGGTCTCCAATATGGGTAGCAGGGGCCGACCTGTTTGGAGCTCTTCTGCTTTCTCAGGTTCATTAGCAGGGAGCTGAGGAAAACAGCTAAAATCTTGGTTTATCCGAGAGCTGCTGAATAAGAACTATAAGATGAGTGTGGCTGGGGGCATCTCTAGAACCTCTTAAGAATATACTAATCCCATGTATTGTGAAGTCCTTGTCTGATGGTGCCAACAAAGCACCTGGATGGAGGTTCATGCCTCAGTCACTGAGGTTGCTATTTGCTCCTCCTGGGCAAAATGTAACTTACTGTGTAAGAATTTTGCTGCTAGATTGATAAGACCATTTCTGTTGGTTACATCCCACCTGAGAAGATGTATGTATCCCTTCTTGTTCCTGTCCAGCATGTGGATACCAGTTCAAGTCCCAGCTGCTCCACTTCCCATCTGGCTCCCTCCTTGTGACCTGGGAAAGCAGCAGAGGATGACCTTGGGACCCTGCACCCATGTGGGAGATGAGGAAGAAGTTTCAGACTTCCTGGCTTTGGAATGGCTCGGCTCTGACCATTGTAGCCACTTAGGGAATGAACCAGTGACAGGAAGATCTTTGTGTCTCTCCTTCTCTCTGCAAATCTGCCTTCCTGATAAAAATAAGTAAATCTTTTCTTTTTAAAAAAATTTGAGTATATTTACTCTTATCTCTATCATCCATATCAAGACACTGGCCCTTTTCTGTGATTCAGAATCTTAAGTGTAAACTGAAGCAAGTGGAGGGAAATCAAGTAGTTACTCTGAATTAATAGAAATAAAATGAAATTCAGAGAATTCTTTCAAACTGTATTTTCATTTCCATCTATTATGCAAGGAAAGCAATTTAAATGCCGTCTTGCACGACATGTGAAGCAGTATAATGCTATTTGAAGGTAGATTCGTTAATTAAAAATGTATATTGTAAACCCTAAGGCAAGCCCTAAAAATTAAAGAGGTATAAAAATTCAGATAATATATGATTGCCTATATGTATAACCATCTCATTTCTTGTTCCTTTGCATTAATATTTTTAGGTTTTTCTTCCTCTGAACTCTTGTTTTATTTATATTTCCATTGGCTTGACTGCTAATTTTCTGAGAGAGTACAGAAAGAAAAAATTCTGCACAGGTTCAGGAGAATAATTGAAATCTCTAACTGAGTGGGCTCTAAGCTGGAAGGATCTTGCAGAAGTATCGTTCTGCCTTTCCTCTCCTCATGAACTGTGTTACAGAAAACTCACCACGGTGCTCTAGGGCGTGAAGACAGCACCATTTCTGAGAGGGCCTTCCAGGTTCACTCACTCATTTGAAACATATCAACACTCAGAGGTTGAAAATAAGATGTGTGAAAGGAATGTCTACCTGTGTTCCAAATAAAATCAGATTGCTGTTAAGAGATGTAAAGGCATAGCCCATTTCTCTGGGATTACATGGTGTGAGACAGGCACACCTGGCCTCATGTTCTTCCACTAATCACTAATGCTGTACCTTGCATTTACAAGCTGCATTTAACTTTTTTCTCTCTCTCTTTTTAAAGATTTATTTATTTTTATTGGAAAGACAAATATACAGAGACAAAGATCTTCTGTCTGCTGTTTCACTCCCCAAGTAGCCACAATGGCCAGAGCTGAGCTGATTGGAAGCCAGGGGTCAGAAACTACTTCTGGGTCTCCCACGCGGGTGCAGAATCCCAAGGCTTTGGATCATCCTCATCTGCTTTCCCAGGCCACAAGCAGGGAGCTGGATGGGAAGTGGAGCAGCTGGGATTAGATTTGGCACACCCATATGGGATCCCAGCACATGCAATGAAAGGACTTTAGCAGATAGGCTACTGTGTCAGGGCCTATGTTTAACTTTTCACTGCCTTTTACCTCTGTTATCTGACTGAGCACTGTTTCCTATGCTGCCTGAGACACATGAAAATGCTGGCTTTCAAACATCAATGCAATTGTAATTAATTTTGAAATATGCTGTCAATTATAAATAGCTATAGTTCTAACCCTAAGAGCGTGTCCTCTGTAGCAAAAACAGTGTGTGCCTTTAAATCATTGATGTTAACAGCCTGGCAGTTGATAGATGACTCTAAGAGGCAAGCACTTTTCCAAGTTCCCTCCCTCCCAGGAATCATGTGCACGTTTTTAAGATATGGACTGTTCAGAATTGTTTTTAATTCGGAGCCAAGAACATTCGTTTTTTCAGCCGATTCTATCTTCTTGTTTTTACCTGTATCCCCTTAAGCTGAGCTTGTTGGGAGTGTGATTAAAATCAGATTCCTGCTTTCCAGGACCACAAAGAGAACATAGTGTGAGATCAGGGAAGTCATGGGTAGAAGAAACAGCACAGTTTAAGAAAAATCTTTCATGGGGAGAATCAATCCAGCATTTGAGTGTGCAGGGGCATTGCTTAGGAGTTTGGCAAAAGTGGCAGAACAGTATGTGTTTGTGCCATGCTTCGAAAAAATGCGTATTAGAGGAAAAGTCTTAAAACATTGACACATCTGTCCAGCGGTGCTAACCTCAGGCAGCAAAGGCCACAATTAATGGGATAGTTCAGTTACTAGCATAGAATTTTGGAGCTTAATTGAAGATTGATGTCTAAATCCAAAGTGTGCATGGGAAATGAAATGGGAGTATCAATTTATTTTGGTGGAAAAGCTTTTGCAATCCATGCATATGAAGGATCTTCAAAAACTTTCTGAAAATAAGCATTATGAAAAGGAGGTGGGTAGATTTCACTTTTTTGCACAAAAATGATTCTTTAATTTTTACATGAACTGATTTAAGTAACTGTATGTATTAGATTCCTTGCCCAACAACCAGAGTGAATTATTAAGCCTCTCTGAGACCTTAAGGCTCTCTCAACAAAATAGGAATTTATAAGAATGGTTGGCATAGGAAGGTTAAACAACTGAGCCAAAGCCACACAGTCAGTAAGTGGCTGGGTTTGTGTTTGGACCAGGTTAGATGGCTTTAACACTCCCTTAGATTAAATGGCTCGATCAAGGTCAGTATCAAGCCAAAGAAGTAGTTACTTTTCATAGAGATACCGTATGTCCCACATTGCCCTAAACTGTCCTATTTTTGCCTGATATTTTGTTGTAGAAAATGCAGATTTTTAAAAAATACTTATTTATATGAAGAATAGAGAGCCAGTGAGATAGAAACCTTCTGCTGGTTTATTCCCCAAATGATCACAATGGTAGGGCTGGCTAAGTAGAAGCCAAGAACCTGCCATTCCCTCCAGGTTTGCCACATGGGTGACAGGGACCCTTGCACGAGAGCCATTTTCTGTAGTTTTCCAGGTACAGAAGCAACCAGGATTTGAACCAGTATTCTGATGTGGGATGCCAGCATTGCAAGTGTGATCTTTGATTCCTTAAACTATCCTAGCTGGGTCTGGATTGTGAATTCTTTGGTCTTGCAAGTCTTGGCTAGTCTTTGTTTATCATCTCTTTTAGTTTCATGTCTCCATTTATTATTATGCACTGAGCTCTCAGGGACTTGTGATGTCCTGGGCCTACTCCACGCCTCTGTATTGGCACTGATGAAGGCCACATTGCTACAAATGTGCATATGTTTTTGCAGCCGTCATAGATACCCTCTGCTCACTATTACATGATCATTCATCTTTGCCCACTTGGAGGCCATGCCTTGATTCCCGTACATTTATTCTCTCTTAAGCATGAACTCTTTGGATGTGCCTTCTGGCATTTCTTCCCTAGCTCTGGGCACCCAAAGTTGCTCCTGTTAAGAAAGAGAGTATTTGTCTAGCAAAATGAAGGGCAACACTGAATATACCTATGGATTCTCTTTTTAAAGTCTTACTTTGTGGTGGGTGCTGTGTTATAGCGGGTAAAGCCACTGCCTGTGACATTAGCATTCCATATGGACACCACTTCCTGTTTCAGTGCCCCATTTTTGATCCAGCTCCTTGCTGATGGACTGGGAAAGACAACAGAGGATAGTTCAAGTGTCCAGGGCTCCTGCCACCTGTGTGAAAGATCTGGATGAAGCTCCTGGCTTTGGCCTGCCCCAGTGCTAGTTATTGATGCCATCAGGGGAGCCAAACAGCAATTACAGGATCTTTGTATCTCTGTCTCTCCCTTTCTCTCTAGAATCATTTCAAAATAAGTAACAGGTATTAAAGTCTCATTTATTTCAAAATTATTTTACAGGTTATTCTGCATAAATATACATGAGCCTCTAACTAGATTATGAAAGACTTACCTCTGCTATCACAGATAGAAATGAATGAACTAGGTATGGAACAATTAACCAATCACTTTTACCTGCTTAAAGGCATAGAATACCGCTTCTTTGCTTCCAGTCAGCAGCCTGCCTGCCTCCCAAGACGCAGTGCAGGGTGGTAGCAATCTCTTTCTTGTTCCTTCTGCCCTTAGCTGAGTGAACCTGAAGCTGAAGACCTGTGCGGGGAGCAAAGATGACAACTTCCCTTGAAATCGGCTTCACATCTTTTTTTTCCTAATTTTTAAAGACATCCAAGTTGATTCAACACATTTTGTTGTTGTTATTTCAGAGGCAAAGGAGACAGAGTCTCTTTGCTCTGGTTCACTTCTCAAATGTCCATGAAAGCTAGGGCTGAGGCTGAAACCGGGAGCAGAGCACTCAATCCAGGTTTCCCATCTGTGTGGCAGGAATCCAGTTATTTGAGCCAACAGGTCTGTCTCCTAGGGTTGGCACTGGCAGGAATCTGGAGTCCAGAGCTCAACTTGGAGTTGAACCCTGGGTTGTTGGTGTCTTAACTGCTAAGCAAAATACCCACTCTTTTAGTCATGTCTGGAGTTCATACATCATTTGTAATGTGCTGACTCACTCGATAAAAAGTTCACACATTGTTACAGGATTGTTTCACCCAAACTAAGTGCAAGGTTCACAGTGGGCACAGAATTAATAACTCAGATTTTCCTTCAACTTTTTTGAAGCAGTAATAAGCATCTGATGTATTTCACTAACATCTAAAGATTGCAACAATAATTCTTTCTCCCCATTTTAATCTGCATGTTACCTGGACCCTGTGCTGTAAATACTCTAGTAAATTCATTGACATCAAGTGAATGAATATTTAGTTCAGGGACATGTTGGAAGCCAATGGTCAAATCCAACCTTCTGAAAAATTCCTCCACAACACAAAACCAAAAGAACCAAAGAAAAGAAATGGCGAATACAATGTGTTGGAAAGAATATTTCTTGAGACAGCTTGTTCAAAAAGCCAATCCCACGTTGCATGTAAATGACTGTTCTGGCCCTCTTTTACATTCAGGCTAGTCAGTGTGTGAAAGTAAAGTAGCAAGCAGAGAGTATGACTGTCACCTCGCTGTATTTGTTTAATCACTGAGACAGCTCTAATGATGTACACACAAAGAAGTGGCAGGAGCAAATGTCCTCTGACATCTACTGGGTGGCACACGCGAGTGTCCAACCTCCTCCAAGTGTTGTCTCCCCTTGGTCTTTCCCTTGAATAGGTTTTAAAGATTAGATTAAATTACTTTCTATTTTTTTTTCCTCAAAGTGTCAGAGCACCAGGGAAAACAAGATAATACTCACGTTAGTACGAAGTGTGTGTGTGTTTTAACCAATTCACTTTCCCAATGTACACATCTAGAAGAAAGAAAAGTGAAGTGGAAAAAGAAATATTCCAAATGAAATACTTTTACCCAAAGATCATGGAGTTTTAAATCACAGAAGTGCCTTTGTGTCAGATCCTAGGCACTGTGTGATGGTGTATTTTTCGCCGACCTTGAACTTTTTCGTTTTTGTTTTAATTAGGAATATCTGGTTTATTTTTTTCTAGTAAGATAGTCTCATGTCTGATTGAGTAAACAGAAATGTAACACAAGGATACAGCAAGCAGCACAGATTTGTGTTTAAAAATATGAGTATTAGCAGATAGATGTTTGGCCCAGCAGGTGAGATGTGCACCTGAGAGTGGCTAGGTTGGAGTTTTGCATCTGACTTCTGACTTCAGTTCCTTGCCATAGTAGATCTCACAATTCAGTGGTGATGGTTCAAGTCATTGTGTTTCTGTTACTGAAGTATGAGAATTGGAATTAGTTCCCAGCTGCTTGCTCCAGCTGGAGCCCAGCCCTGGCCATTGGAAATGTTGAAGGAATGAACAGCAGATGGGAGCTCTGTTGCTTGTTCATTCATTCACTTATTCTCAGTTCTTGGAATAAGAAATGACTGAGTTTTAATTCTACTGATATCAGTTAGAAATTTATGCAGCCAAGTTACTTAGCTGTGTCAAGCCTCTTGCTTTCTATAACATGGGAATAACAGTTGTACTTTACAGAACTATTTAAGGATAAAAATGAAACGGTGTTTGCACAATGCTTTGAATGTGTGTTCAGGAGTGTTGGCTATTGTTTGCTTATTGGATGGTGAGTTTGGATATGGAGTCTTCATGGAGACTTAAGCTGAGAAGCTGATTGGAACAGAGCGTCCATTCCAGGGCCACCCATTCTCTCTGGGGCCACACATTCAGTCATTTCTTGACTTTTGGTCTCCCTATGGTCTTCTGCCTTCACTTCTTTTGGTTTTTCTCTCTTGCAAATTTCCCAGTTTTCTCTTGCTATCTTTAGCCTGCAATACTTTATTCAGAACACTCATGATAAATCTACCTGACTTTATGCCTTAGTATCCTTCAACAATTCCCTATAGATTCTGAATATCTTAGTACAAAATTAGCTCAGTGCAGACAATCTGTTCTATTCCTGACCAACCCAAGATTTGACACCTGGATGACATTTTCAGTCAAAATATATTCAACCTAATGGTGGAGTTGTTCACCTTTTAGGTCAAATAAGTATCCGCATCCTTCCTGACATTGAGACCAGAGGGTTTTCTTTCAGCATCTCAGATCCTCTGACCCATTGATTCAAAGACTTGAGGGAGATGTTGCATTGTCCACAACTCAAGAAATGGGTTCCTTTGTATAGCTTCCCTCCTTGTGAGGTTTGCAGATCTTTCAAAGGGACATTTTGAAAGCTTTTGGACACAGAAAGTTGTGTCAAAAAAGAAACAGCTGTTTCTGTATTTGCGGAGGAGTATAAAATTAAACAAATAGTACAGATGAGACTTGCGTGTAATTAGAACTGGATTATTCCAGAGTTTGACTCACCTCCCAGGAGCCTGAGTCGGCTTCTGTGTCCAGCCTTTTCCAATGCTTTACTGAGTCTTGCACCAAGCTCCCATCTTTCATTCCACATTTCCCCTCCAGTTCACTGGTCTGCTCTTCTTCCAGCTTTACTCCATGTAGCTCCATCCTTATCCTTTCTCACCCCACCTTTCCTTTAAGGTTCCTTTCTTCTTTTACTTTTGAGTCCAGTATCTCTTTTGTTTTATTTTTGCCCAAGAGAAGAATAAATGATGAATATAATAAATTCTTCTGTTGCCTTCTTTCCTTTTTGCTTATTGCTGGGAGCAATCCTTTTAGTATTTTGTGCTGTGAAATCCAGAACTCATTAAAGTCAGTTTCAAAAGCACAGTATTAATCTCTTGCTGTTTACATGTAAGCTATTCGAGCCAGTTTTCTGAATGTTTAAATAAGTGGTCAGAAACTGCGGTTTACCTCCCCACTTTGTTTAGGAAAACCAAACTCAAACATCAGGGCTTTTTCACTTTAGCCTGGGTGCATAACCATGGAGCTTCTTCCCTGAATCAGATTTATACTGTATCTTGAGGCTGTGAAGTCACAAAGTACCCTGAAAAATTCTGACTTCTTATTGGTCAGTAAGATTTATATATGGTGATAATGGATGTGAGCATTAAATTTTTTTCATCACTAAAACATCAGCAGAAGCTGACCAGTGGTATTTCTCATTGATTTGTTCCCCTAGTGTGTGCCCAGCACCTCCCAAGAACCAGAAGTAAAAAGAGGTTAACACAGTACTAGAGATACATCCTGGCAGCTGCATAGTGGAGACTGAAATCATAAGTGAATCCATTGCACAACTGTTTGTGTTCCCCCGTGTGACTATGGAGTAACTGTGCTAAGTAAGGACTATGGGAAATGTTTACATATTGACTTTATCCTTAGAAGGCAAAAATCACTGACTATAGGAGTTTTTTCTATTCATTTTATAGAACTAAATGAATTTCCATCTTTCTGGAGAAATTGTTTATTCCCACTGTGTATTTATTTATTCAAGTAGTGGACAAGAATTTTATGAATTTCTCTTATGAGTTAGGTCTGTGTTATGTGCAGCAAGTGCAATGACACAAAATAAAAAATGTTGCTCAGCATTGGGTCAGGTGTTAGGCAAATGCTCATGTCACATACACACATATACATTTGTGTTTAAAATTATTCTTGAGAGGCAAAAGGATAGAGAGAAAATGAGAGAGCACTCCACCTCACTCCATGTGTGTGTGTAAGATGAAATACTGCCACATATATGTTTTCATGTTCATGTAAGTTCATTGCTTTTAATAAAATGTAGAATATGCTGTTGAAAGACTCACTGAGGACCTAATTTACTTTATGACTTTATAATAAAGAGAACAGTATAATTGTGCAGGACCCAAATTCAGAAAGACCAAGGTGGCGACTCTGACTGTAGTATTTACTGGCTTTATGACCTTGGGAAAGTGACTTTACATCTTTAAGCCCCCATCTGTTGAATGGATGCTTGAGTAAATATTTTCTATTTCAGTGGTTTATTGCTGGGACCAAATACATTCTCAGACATCATAGCATAAGTGCTTTAAAAAAGTATCATTTACTTTTAACAAAGTAAGTAAAACTCAGTAAAAATAAGATACAGGAAAATAGACAGTATCTGGAATCAGCTGTGATAAGACAATCCTAAGCGGAGCTCTCGACTAAGGCATCACCATTACTGGCTGCCTCTCGAGCATGCTTTCTTCTGGAGTGTCTGTGTTTCAGATGCTGTCACTCTGCTCCCTTAGGGTCGTGACGCAGGGAGGGCTCTGGGTGGACCAGGCTGTGTGTCTCCCCAGGCTTATGCTTTGTGTGCATTTCTACAGTTACCTGCTCGTGAGCCATTTCATTTCTTGGCATGCCTTGAAACATGAATGTTACCTCATCCAGGCCTCTCTTTGTGTTCTTCTTCCCAGTGCCAGAAACAGCCCTTGAAGTGTGTTAAGGGCTTCAGGAAGTTGACAGATTAGACAATCTGAGACCCTAAGGCCCTACTGATGGACTTAGCAGACACCTTGGCAGCAGGATGGTCGCATCTCTTATAGCCCAAGGAAGATATTGGCAAAACAGGAGAAATGCATGGCAGCTTTTGTTTGGCCCATCAATTTTTTTCCTACCCCCATGTCAGACCTCTTAGATCAGATGAGTGAAACAATATGTCCATATCAAATTTTGTGTATTTATTTGAGTATTATTGTGCATTAGTTTATAGTTTCAGAATAACAATAGGGGTAATAACAGCCAAGCAATTTTCCCCATTTTTTATTATATTTTTGACAATATTTACATAGTTAATTAGGGTAAAAAGGTTCAAGGGTTACAGGAAATTGGGTAAGATATTATTTCCACATTGTTTCCTTCATGTATCTAAGGTAAAGGGGGAGGTAAAGGGAGAAGCCCCACCCAGTGTCCCACCCACCCCATGTGGGGCATGCTCCAAGGGTCTCGCTCAAGTGGTTTTGATAGTTCAACAGTTCTGAATTGTTGCCAATCTTGCCACTCCAAGCATGTTGAGGTCACTGAAGAATCTACTGATCAACATAGTCCATCTTAGAGTTTCTGCTTGCTCAGTTTTTCACTGCCAACATGTAGCTGAGGTGGTTGATTGACTTGTTCTGTACTCTGTCTTTTCATGGTTAGGGTTCTGAGTCCGGTGGTTCGATTGGGGAGATTTCCAAAGAAAATTTGTCTGAGGTGTTCCCAGACCAGATTCTTGTATGTACTAGCAAGCACAGGGCCTGGCACAGTCCACTGCCCCAATCAACTGGTGGTTGCAATTGCTGGGTCAGTTCTGTTTCCAGCGCTGTCTTCCACTGGAACCAATGGGTGTTGCAGTCCAACCTGGTTCTGCCCAGCACACACTTGGCCCTCACATAAACCAGTGGGAGCTGCAGCCTACTCAGGAGCAACCCACAATAACCCCCACCAGGCCCGCCCTGTACCCTGGTTTGCCACTATGTGCAACAGACTAGTCCAGTCTGTCACACATCCCATTCAGCTCTCATATGTGTTGATGGGCATTAACGCCTAGTTCCATCTAACTAGCTCCACTATCCAGCCCTCACAGATGTTGTTGAGTGCCTCTCTGTCTAGCCACCCCAGCCCCTGTCCTAGTTTTCGTGCCCTCCAGTGGGAGTGGTAACTCAAGAGGCAGGAGCCCACTATTTCCCTTCTAGGCCACTCCCACTCCCGGATTATGCACTCTCCAGGTGGTTCTGGGATTTAACTTGACAGAATTAGCCCTCAGTGCCAGCTTCTGCCAGCTGATAACAGCCAAACTTTCTAAGGGGCATTAAATATAAAGAACCGTATCAAGGAGTATACTGGCATGTACTAATTTGTTATTCTAAACAAAACTCTAGGGAAGGAACTATTGGAGCCTGGCATTCAGAGAGACTCTCCCTTGTCTAGGGTCATCAATGGCAGAGTTTATGTTCCAGTACTGGTCCTGCTGCTGTAGAGCTGGTTGGGACATGGATAATGAGATTATAATCATGGTTGTTTATAGTGAGTCATTCATTCACTCACTCAACTGTGATTTATTGAGTGTTACTTATGAGACAGAGTTCTTGGCCCTGGGACAGAGCAGTAAAAAAGAGGCACAATCCCTACTTTCAGAAACCTTGTGTTTTAGTGGAATTTTGACAGAGAGTTGATACAATAAGTCAGTTTTACAGAAGAAAGGGATCAATGCTAGTGAAAGAAATTTAACAAAAGGAATGTACTTTTTCTAAAGGTTTATTTATTTGAAAGGCAGAATAACAAAAAGGAAGATCTTCCATCTGCTGGTTTACTTCTCAAATGGCCACAACAGTCAAGTTGAAGCCAGGAATCATGAACTCCATCCTGGCTTCCCTTCTGCATGTCAGTTGGATCATCATCCACAGCCTTCTTAGGTGCACTAGCAGGAAGTGGGGTCCAAAGTGGAGTAGCTGGGACTTGAACTGCTGTTGAGGGTATGGGATGCTGGTTTTTTCAAGTGGTGGCTTAACTCACTGAGCCACAATGCTGGCCTCAGGTGAGGGGAAAAATATGAGGCAAGTTAGTGAAGATCATGCTTGAAATCATATATAGTTAAATAATAAGGCCTGTTGTTCAGAACTTGGTGCTCAGAATGGAGTTCACGCAAGTTGTTTCCCTGCTTCCATACAGAATCCAAGGCAGCCGTCTTCTCTAGGATCTCTGAGCAAACTATTTGTGCACTGACCCTGAATACTTAAAGACATTTCCAAACATCCTGGAATTAATGTGTTCTTTCATAAGCACCTCACTCTTGAGAGTCACTGGGTATGGAAATAAACAAGTGCTTTGGCTTGGAAATTCTATTAAGATCCTTCTTGGTTAAGAGCTAATGCTGAAATAGGTTTGGACTTGAATATTGTTTTTCCATCCAAAGTGGGTTTGAAGATATATATGATGGTAAAACAGGCTTGCCAGATGAATTTTCTATTAGCTCAAAAACTACTAACAAATGCAGTCATGGAGAAAGACCCTGGTCTTGATGCGCAAAGCTTCCCAAAGCGAAAACCCACAAAATAAATTGAAGCCAGACTTTCCTCCTGGAATTCAATCATGAAATTTAACAGCAACATAGAAGATGGCAAGAGTGTGTTTTTCAGACACCTGGGTGCTCTCTCACACACACACACCCCTATATAAATACATACCATGTTTTGATTTTTGGTATTCCCTCCAATAGAACAGTAAACAATTTCTAAGACCAATGAGGTAATGTTCACAGCTCAGGTGCTACTAATGTGAAATGTATTGATCAGAAGCAGCCTGGGTTAAAGTAAACCTTTCTAGTGTTTTTTGAAGAAAATAGTCAGCTGAACAGTATGCATAAGACAGAAGACCTAGATGGTGTTTAAAAATCTCTTAAGATGATTGCTACACCCTGAGCACCAGCCCTTAGCTTGTAACTGTGAATGGTTTTCAATCACTTAGTTGCTCCCTAGTGACCTGGATGTTCTTAGCACGTTTTTTGTTTATTTTTTTATTCTTCTTTCCTTTCCTTTCCTTTCCTTTCCTTTTCTTTTCTTTCTTTTCTTTTTCCTTCCTTCCTTCCTTCCTCTTTCTCTCTCTCTCTCTCTCTCTCTTTCTCTCTTTCTTTCTTTCTCTCTTTCTCTCTTTCTTTCTTTCTTTCCCTTACTGTTACTAGTTACTCTTACCTAGAAAAATTGCTGCATCTCTTTAGAAACTATTCAAACTGACTTGATGTTGTGCTCCCTAGCTAAGCTGCCCTCACCCCACTCTGGATGACTCAGTGCCTGCCTGTGACTCCAGACTCCAGCTTCCTGCTAAGGTAAACTCAGGCAGGCAGCTCAGATAGCCAGTTTCCTGCCACCCATGTGGGAGATTTGGCTCCCAACTTTTGTTTGGCTTTTGTGGGCATCGGAGAAGTGAGCCAGCAATGGAAGCCCTTTCTTTCTCTGCCTCCTCTTTATTTCTATCTTTATCAGTCTCTCTCTCTCTCAAATGTTTATTTGGACATGAAATTAAATATTCTTAGAATTGCATGTATAAACAAATGGAAGAAGTATTCAAGCATAAAAGAAGAAATAAAGTTGAATTTTAAAAATATTTGTATTTTAGGTTTTGTGAATTCCAAAGAGCCATCGGGCAGGTTATTCTTATATTGGCAAGATTTCCATTTGGGGATTTTGCTTTTGCTGTCTTGTGAGTGGCCAAAAAATGACTGTTTGCGAATTCTTTTTTTTTTTTAAAGACTGATACATTTTTATTGGAAAGGCAGATTTACAGAGAGAAAGAGAGGCAAAGAGAAAGATCTTCCATCTGCTGCTTCACTCCCCAAGTGGCCAACATGTCTGGAGCTGAATCAGTCTAAAGCCTGGAACCAGGGGCTTCTTCTGGCTCTACCACATGGATGTAGGGTCCCAAGGCTTTTGGCCATCCCACACTGCTTTCCCAGCCCACAGTCAGCAAACTGGATAGGAAGCAGAGCTGCTGGGATACTTGAATCAGCACTCACATGGGATCCCAGCACTTGCAAGGTATGGATTTAGCCAACTGAGCCATTGCACCAAGCCCCTGTAACACATTCTTATCATGAACATTGCCCTTTCCTTAAAGGGCTGGTTTTCACTCTACTTTGCCCTTCTGCTAGTTTTAGAACTTAGGTGAAGAGGGTCAGTTTTTGTTTAAGTGTCTCAAACTGTTTTTGAGTCATTAATTCTACTGCTCTTGGTGGATTTCATAATCATCACAGAATAAAAATGAATACACCTTGAGACACTTCCCATTCTCTCAGGCTTTTTGCTTTTTAAAATCTCTCTCTGTGCCTCCATACACTGAGCATATTCTCTGAGTTAATTTGTGTCTGGTTGTGAGATGTGTGTGTTGCTAAACTTGAGGAACTTTCTAGTTAGACTAGTTTTATTTATTTACCTCAACATGTTTAAGTCTTTCCAAAACTAGTATGCAATCAAGGTCATAATGTGAACTATGCAACAAAGTAATTACCACTTTGACTGAGAAATTTATTTCCTTCCCAAGTCTCACATATACTGTTACATCACTCACTCAGGAACATTTAAAATTCTTACAGAAAAACCTGGCTTTTCACTAGTAAAATGAAGAGGGAAAAAATATGAGGCAGTTAGAATAGGAAAACAACACTGGAGTTGAAAGGAAGTTTTATAAACTTTATAGCAGGGGTCAAAAACTCAAGTCCTCACAGGAATTGATCAGTTAACAGTGTCAAATACAGTCCAGATGAAAGGTACTGGAGACTGGTGGGGACTGGATGGCAAGGTTGCATAGAGATGAAGTGCACCGTGTAAATCACTCAGGCTCAACACTCAAGGACACACCAACAAGCAACAAAACACACAAGTCAGATGAGTAACACATCTGGGTCAGATCTGGCCTGTGGACAATCTGCTTAGAAACTTGACTACTGATGAAAACAGCAAGGAGTGGAGAGGGTTTATGGGAAAGATAGTTGATTCTTACAAAACTTGCCAGTCATTTGCATTTGTCTTCGATGTTGCTTATTTCTTTGGCTAACTTGTTAGGCTCTTTCTTAGCTTCAGCATCAGACTGTTTACAGAGCACAATCAACATCCTGATGTCACACATTTACGCAAGGGTGTTGGAACCAGATGGAAGGCTGGCCAATAACAATGCTTGTGTGTCTGCCGTCTGCATCACACAGATTACAACTCAGCATTGTAAGCTGTCTTGTCCTGTAGCATTTAGTTTAGTAGCTCACTTTTGAAAAAAAAAATCATGTGTATGTATACAGATATGCACCATATAACAATGTCTTCGTCAACTATGGATCAAATATACAACAATGTTCCACTTGGATTATAGTGAAAAACTGCTATCATCTAGTGATACTGTAGTCATTATAATGTGTTAGCAGCATCCCTCCCCATTTGCTTGTAGTGTGAAACCTGTGCTGCTGGACACATGGGCATGTAGCACTGCAATTATATATAGTACATAATACTGGACAATGATAACAATGAGTGCCACTGGTTTATATATTTCACATATTTTCCGTCATAATTTTAGAGTATTCCCTTTACTTATTTTAAAAAAGAAAAGCATTTGCTCTGCCACAGTAGGCAGTCTCCCATGGTCAGCAGTGTGTTTTCAGCATCGCTTAATTCTGCCAAGAGGTCAGTGCAATGATTGACTTGCACAGTCTAGGTTTGTTTAAGTAAATTTGATGAGGTTCACAGAGTGACAAACCTGAGTAGCAGTGCAGTTTTCAGAGTGCATTCCCATTGCTGACTGATGCATGCCTTTTCATATGCCTGTAGGTATATCACAGTGCTTTTTACAGATAATGCTCTTTTTATAGATAGACACATGTAGATTTCAAAGCCTTTGGCTCCTTCCCAATCATTTCGCCTTTTGTTCTTGAGTGGAACCTCACAATAGCCAAGAAGGCCATGAAGCTGGAAAACCCCCTTTCACAGATAAACTCTCAAGCTTGTTTGTAATGTAGGTTGAAATTAGACACAGGAAAACCCAGGCTCTCTTAATCATCATGTTAATGAAATGGTGGAATATCACAGTCCATAAGAAGAGGCCATGTTTCTTTGATTGATGAGTAAAAATTTCTCCTGGGGATGGCTTTTGGCAGAGCAGTTAACATGCCACTAAGGATGCCTGCCTCCCATGACAGCCTGACTGGCTTTCAGTCCTAACTGAGGCAAGCTCCTTGTGCATCCATCCCCTACGGCAAGCAGTGATGGCTCGAGTCATTGGAGCCCCACTCCCATAGGAAAGATCCAGGCTGAGCTGCAGCATCCTGGCCGGTAGGCATTTGGAAGGAACTGGTAGACAGAAGATCTCTCTGTTTCAAATAAACTTCACATTTTTTAAATCTGCCTGCAGTGATTCTATTCATCCAATTAGCAGCCCCATTGCTTAATATGCCAGGATTGTGTTACCTTCACTTTCCTCAGTAATATACTCAAGATTTCACATACAAGGCTACACAGTTAGCATTTCCTTTAACTCTATGCTAGCAAAACTTTGCTGTCCCGTGTTCTTTTCTATTGGGTCCCCTTTTCCATTCCTCTGGATCCCATGGATGAGTATCTGGTTGTGTGTGAAGGGGTCTCCCATGCTAGCACCCATACTAATAAGAGAGATTCTTGGCAATTCTCAAATTACATTCTTTTAGGTAGCTGATTCTTCTTAAACATGGGGTTACCTCCAGAAAATGTGCAGTGCAATATGAGGAAATCTTTTTCCTCAACCAAATAACCCCTAGAGCAGCAGTTTTCAAAATATAGTCTTCAAGGGGCCAGCAAGGTGGCACAGTAAGTTAAGCCATTGCTTGTGATACTGGTATCTCATATTGGAGTACTGGTTCAAGACTACGCTTCTCTGCTTCTGATCCTGCTTCCCTATAATGCACCTGGGAAGGCAGCAGATGATGGCTTATGTACTTGGGCCCCTGGCCCCCACAAGGACACAAATGGAGTTTGTGGTTTCTTACCTTGTCCAGTCACAGTCATTGTGGCCATTTGGTGAGTGAATCAGCAGGTGGAAGATCTCTCTCTCTCTCTCTGTTGTTCTGCCTTTGAAATAAGTAAGTAAATTTTTAAAAAATACAATCTTCATCTACCAATATATGCATCATCATGGGGACTTAGTCAAAATCCAGTTTGGGGGACCTAGACACAGACTATATCAGAGACTGGGGAATGGCTCTACTCACCTAAACATGACTCTGAGACATGTTAACTCTGAGACATGTTAAGCTTCCAAAACTAGTTAGAGTGTCTGCCTTTGTAAACAGTCTGATTTTCTTTACCTGTTTTTCCAACTAGCCAAAATTCCAGAAGATCAGGAAGTTCATTTGCTGGTTCATTCTGTTGCCTCTAGCTTCTAACATTACGGCCTGGCACAAAGTAGGGGCTCAGTACATATTTGTTGACTGTATAAACTAATCCATGACTGAATGGCCGATGAGTCCATCTGTAGAGAGACACGTGGTACATTTACAGTGCAAGACTGCCAATCTTACACAGGCAGAAGAGTGCAGGGCTAAGTTGGGAGTCAGACTAACTTGAGTTTAAACCCTTGCTCCACCATCAAACAACTGTACGAGTTTTGGAAAAGTGCTTGACCTTTCCTCTGGCCTTGGTTTTCTCATCTGTAACATGGCTTGATCAAAGCACGTCAACCTCCTAGGCTCTTTGTGTTTTTTTTTTTCTCACTGTGTTGGTTCCCTTCTTGCTAAACAGCAGTTAGAACATTCCACCTAAATCTGCAGGATCCTCCCCACAGTTCTGACAAAGGTTCTCCCTGCCCCTTCGTTAGCATAATATGAACATCAGTAAAGTCCTGCAGCACTCAGCTCAACTCCTAGTTTTCACACTATCCTGGAGTTCATTTTTGCAACCTTTATTGTAACTGCTGATATTTGTGCTGCAGATAATGCACAGTGGGGCTACTCAGGTGGACTCTGGTTGTCTGGTTTGCATAAACAGTGTCAGTGATCTGGCAAGGTTTCCATGGTAAAGCCTCTTTCCAATCTTCGCACTTCTTGACACGGACCTTTATTTCTATTACCTTTACTGAGAACCTCAAACCGTTGTCATGGTTAAACCATTCAAACACAAACAAGCTGAGTGTTTTTTTTTCCTTCTGCCACATGCAGTAATGTGCTATTTATTATCTCTTTCTGACTAATCCTCATTTTGTTTGTAATGCTCAGCATTTTCCTTTCTGTAGAGAGCCTTAGGTTTGGCAGGAGTTCAAGCTTAAGGCTGAAAATACTTCTTAGAAAATATTTTAATCCCAAACAGTTAACATTTGGAGAACAGGTTGAAACGTATGTAATATGGACACCAAAATGTAGGTGATTATCTCTAAAGGCTAAAAGGGAACAGAAAAAAAAAGGTCAGGCTGCCTGAGGTAAGCATAAAGAACTCAATAAACATCCTCTTTGGTTTTTCCAAGGGTCCCCATACCAATTAAAGAATGAAATGATCAGACAAGTGGAACAGCTTACTAACACCACCAAATGGGTTTATCCACATGGTGAAAGCCTGATAATTGGAACTCTTTTCCTGTCCACCGATGACCTCTCAGATTATCACAAGATCCAGAATATGCATCCAGAAACCCTCGTGATGCTGTGTGCGAAGTGCGTGACAGGTGACAGGTAAAGAACATGTACAAAATTTTGTCTCAAAAAATCACACAAAGGGACTCAAAACAGTGTCTCAGTGACTAAAGCCTCACCTTGCAAGTGCCAGGATCCCATACAGGCACTAGTTCATATCTGAGCTACTCCACGTCCCATGCAGCTCCCTCCTTGTGGCCTCGGGGGCGGGGGGACAAGAGGTTGTAGTTGGGGACACCCACACAGGAGACCCAGAAGAAGCTCCTGGCTTCTGGCTTCAGACTAGTTCAGTTCTGGCCATTGCGAGCACTTGAGGAGTGAATCAGCAGATGGAAGATCTTTCTTTTTGTCTCTCCTTCTCTCTGCAAATCTTCCAATAAAAACAAATATTTTTTAAAAATCACATTAAGTTCAGAGATTCTTACTGGGCTTGAAACTTTGAAAAATATAGGATGAAGCTCCTGCGTATGTTTATGAAGTTACTTAAAGAAATGGATGCCATAGGGTGAGGCCATCTTCTGCTTTAAAAATGCTACTGCTTTGGAAGTATTGTATGGGATATGGTAATCTGTTGGGTGTCTTTTTTTCCGTGGTGTCATTCTGCTATTTAAGCCAAAGTCTTCATGTTCACATCTTCCTCAGCAAAGCACTGTATGAGGGAATTAGAAAAAACACATGAGCAATATGTAGTATGCAAATGTGTGCATTGATTCTCATTTCTTTTTTTTTGCACCACAATAAACGTGCCTTTTAATTTCTCTGGTGAATGCTCTGGTATGTTTTAACATCACCATATGACGATATTAATTATTACACAATGTCTACAGGACAGCTATATACCTTTTGATTTTCAGAAGGGAAATACACTGTCACATAGGTAGCACCACCTTGCAGAGCAGCTAGGGGGAAAATAGAAGCCAAAAAGGTAGAACTTTTTGCTTGGCATCATGGAGGAGCTCTGACAAGCTGTGAAGCGTTCCATGATTTGTGTAGCACTTGGATCTTTCCTTTAGGACAAACATCTATGAAAACACACTGCGCCTGGGATTTTTCCTGTCAAACCCAGACATATTTTTTTAATTGAATCTTGCTTTGAGAGTAGTGAATTTCCTTTTTTCCCCCCCCTCATCTGTAATTTGCTTTTTATGGGACAGGAGAGGCAGTCTGTTTCTCTTCTTTGGGGAATTGTCATATTCCTGTAAAAACAATCAGTGTTGGGCCATTTATCTCCTGCTCCATCAAACTGTGATATGGGGTCTAAGTATGTGGATGTTCACAATATAGATTTTTTTCATTGCTATATTTTACAGTCATATTATTGGCAAGTGGCCCTCGTATATTTTCCAGAACATTTCTAGCACGATGACAATGCTTTAGTCAGTGTTTGTTAACTGTATACTGCCTGTCTGCCTTTACGTGCAATAATTACTTTCAGGGAATAAAGCAGAAATAAGATATTTTTTTGTTATTATTTTTTAAATCAAATATTCCATTACACAACCAGGTGAGAAAAAATGTTTCAGCTTTCATCAAAACTAAATTATATCTGTGTTCTGACTCAGGTAGAAAACAGCCTATGGAAGGAAATAGTTGAAATATTTTCACTTCTAAATTGTTGCTTACAGAACAAGTGTGATTTTGTTTTGTTGTTGTTTTTTAGTGTTTTGGAGGCTACAATTCTGATTATGGCACCCACATGGTCAGGACTCTCTGGTTGGCTGATGGCTGATTTGTTATCGTAGGGTCACCTGATTTAGCACAAGGGAGTTCTCTGAGGAACTCTTTTGAGGGTACCAACCCCATTCAAGAGGGCTGATGACCCAGTCACCTTCCAGAGCCACTACTTTTTGATAACCATCACACTGACGATAAAGATTTGTAAGATGTGAATGGGGGGAGGTGGTGATGGATACAGACATTTGGCTCATTACCTTCCTCATCGAGGTCCTTAACAAGTACAGGACTGCCTTTCCAATAAAAATAAATAAATCTTCAGAAAAAAAAAAAGTTGTTTTGGTGCCTGGTGTGACAGTATAATGGCTAAGATCCTTGCCTTGCATGCACTAGGATCTCATATAGGCACCAGTTCTAGTCCCGACAGCTCCACTTCGCATCCAGCTCCCTGCTTGTGGCCTGAGAAAGCAGAAGACTGCCCAAAGCCTTGGGACCCTGCACTCACATGGGAGACCCAGAAGAAGCTCCTGGCTTTGGATTGGCTCAGCTTTTGCCATTGTAGCCACTTGGGGAGTGAATCAGTAGATGGAATTTCTGTATATCTGCCTTTCCAATAAATAAATCTTTAAAAAGTCAGTATTTTTTTAGCATATTCACAATATTATGCCACCACTGCCTAATTTCAAAATCTATTCATTGAAATCCCATACCCGTTAAACAAATGCCTATTAGCAATCTGCATTTTGTCTTCCAAGGAAATATAAACCTACCATTGTCTCAAAAAGAAAAAAAAAATTTAAGATGTGTTTGTCCAAAGGTAAACAATATGTAAGTAAAGAAAGTAACCCATCTTGAAAAATAAATAAATAAAACTCAAAGGTTCAGCTCCATAGGATTGTATTGCCTGAGCTCTATCCTGGATTCCCCTGATTCTCTAAGTTTTTGACCAGGAACTAAGGAAACACCCAAATGCGAGAATTGAGAATTTAGGGAAAGTCATAGGTAGGTACTAGGAATAAACTATGTACAGCCAGTTTTGGTATAACACTAATTGTGAAAAATAAACAGATTGGAAGAATAAAAGCAGAGAAAATGGTGCTGGAACCCTGAAGGAGAGAAGGCTCCCATGAGAGAAGGAGGCCTGGCTTCAACCAGGCTAGTGACACTAGTGAGAGGCCCAGAGGGTCTAGAAATAAATGCCCTGCAATCTTTGTCAATCACCTCTTGCTGGGAGAACCCAGCTGGAGGCTAGTGGATGTAGCAGTCTGCATGATGTTCAAGTGAAACAGAACAGAGTTCAGCAGGCTGGCAGAATAGATCTAGAGAGGCCCCTTTGCTCGCTGCCATTGGGTAAATTTGTTTTTAAGGAATACTTTTTTATGTTATTGTATAGATCAACTCTATCTATCTATGTATCAAATTCATGCTATCCAGTCTGGGGGGGGATGGCAGTAAGTCAGGTATGGCCACAGGAAAAACAATTGCATTGCACCCACAGCTCCTATAGATGTGTGCACAGCATGTAGAGCCACAAGGGGAAGATACCAGGGTGGCGAGGAAGCAGACAGGAGCGTGTGAAGGGAGAAAAGAGCACATGGGCCACTGCCTGCATTGGGGTTACCATGGAAAGAGCAAGTCAAAACCTGGTGACCCATTAAGGACTGGGTTCTCTGAGTAACTGCAGTGGGCTGTAAATTCTAGGAGTGGTTGGTACTTCTCTGGTTTTTGGCCTTGGGATGACCAAGAGGAATACGGTTCCCTGAGTGTGGGGGCCAGGTGGAGGACGGCCAGCTCAAGCTCCATGTTGGCTGGCTTGCACACCACAGGCAGACTCCTGGCTGAGCCCTTGCTACCTTAAGAACTGGCTAGCCAACACAAGGATGGGTTCTCTTTCCATAGCAAGAAGGGTTGTCTTACATGATAAGACTTCAGATGTACAGAATAAAATACATAAAACATGAAATAAATACAAAATTAAAATATTTATAGTAGAAGGAGACCTATTAAGGTCCTCTAAAAAAGGTCCTGAAAAAGAAGCAGCACTCCTCCCAATCCAACTGATCCAAAGTCTAGCCTTGTTTTTTTAAATCATATATTTCTCCCACTTCTCATTATGCATTCACACAAGTCTGAATTTGTGTCACTTGTTTCTAGGGGCAAATATGTTTTTACCTTTAGTATCGAAATAGTGATGAAAATTTCAGAATTTTGCTCAAGTTGGTTGGTTACTATTAAATAATTTGTTACCTTTCATGCTTGGTTAATACAGGGAGAAATTATCTCTAGAATTTGTACTCTTCTAAAAGCTGTGAAGATAATGCTTTGGGACCGTGTGTGTGTGTGTGTGATGCCTGTCTGTTTTTCAGGCACGTAGAACTAAAATAAGGAAAAACCAATGAAATGAGGAAGTCCCCTTGCCTACACCTCTTCCCTTAAGTAAGTAGATTAATTTTTTCATCGTCACATTGCAAGACATTTTCTTGTTCAAGCAGCGGCCTTTGAAAAGCAGCTTAAGCTGAGTCAGTGTGGGTGCTGCCTGCCAGGGGTCCTCACTTGATCTGAAATTCAGGAGAGACTATGAGTTTACAGACATGAGGGCAATTACACAAAGGGATGTCGGAACTTAAATGGATCAGCTCATCACTAATGATGATTTGGTTTCTCCTTCCAGCAACAACCTGAAAATAAAAGAGAGTAATGCTTCAAGCAGTTAGGAAGGTTTGAGAAGTTTATATAAGCAAAATCATAGAAGCTTGAGCCTTCTGAACAGGTATATAATCCATATTTTTGAAAACATTTTTTTCGGGGGCCAGCACCATGTCACCATGGGCTGAGTCTCCTCTTGTGGCACTGACATCCCATATGGACACTGGTTCATGTCCCAGCTGCTTTACTTTTGATCCAGCTTCCTGCTTATAGACTGGGAAAACAGCAGAGAGAGGATAGCTCAAGTCCTTGGGACCCCGAATCCATGTGGGAGGCCAGGAAGAGACTCCTGCTCTCAGCTTTGTATCAGCTAAGCTACATCCATTGCAGCCATTTGCAGAATAAACCAGAGGATTTGAGGTCTTTATGTCAGTCTCTCCTTCTCTCTATGGCTCTAACTTTCAAATAAAAAAAAAAAAAACTCTTTAAAAAATAGTTTTCCATAACATTTCTTCTTTTTGTTTGGAAAGAAACAGATTCAAGTCAGACTCTTTTTTTTTTTTTTTTGAGGAAAACTTCCTCCAATATTAGCCATAATTTACTATGTTCTACGTTAAAGCAAAGCAAAAAACTCATAGAGGTTAACATTTGATAAGGAAAGTAATTTGAGGATATTGATAATAACCTTAGGGATGAAAATGATGTAGATTTAGATTCAATTGGAGGCTCTTGGACTTTTAAAGGTTGAGCTATAGTTTATATAGCATAAAATTCACCTTTTTAAAGTGTACACTTTTTTTTTGTGTTTTCACAAAGTCGTACAACTTTTACTACAATATGTCATCATCCCAGGAGAAACCCAGGGCCCATGAGAAGTTGATTCTCTTTTCTCCTAGCACCTGTCGTTCATCATTCTAGTTTCTATTCTATGAATTTGCCTATTCTACATATTTCACATAAATTTATACTTACATAGCCTTTTATGTATGGCCCTTCTCACTTAGGATGTTGTTGCAAAAGTTTTACCCATGTTAAAGTGTGCTCATTTTTTAACTTGCCAAACAAAATTCCACTATATAGATATCATATCCATGAATCTCTGATAGACATTTAGTTACTTCCAGATTTTTGCTTTTATGAATAATGCTGCTATGAATACTTATATCAAGTTTTGTATGTACATGTATTTTCTTTCTATCGGTTGTTTAGCTAATATGTAATTTCTATACCATGTGGTAATTCCAAGTTTAACTTTTTGATAAATGCCAGACTATTTTCCAAAGTGCAAAGTTTTACATTCTCACCAACAGTCTATGAAGTTTCCAGTTTCTCCAGATCCTTGCCAATATTTGTATCTGCCTTTTTAAAGCAGTTTTATGGGTATAAGTCATATTTCACTGTAGTTTTCATTTGCCTTGTTCTCACAAGTAAGAAAGCTGGGCATGTGTGTGCTTTTTGGTCACATATTCATCCTTTTCAGAAAAAAAAAAGTTGAGATCCTTCACTCATTGTTTATGTTGGATTGCCATTTTATTGTTTTAAGAGATTTTTGTGTACTTTAGATACAAGTTCCTTAAAAATATATTTATGATTTGCACACATCATTCAGTGGGTTATCTTTTCACTTTCCGGATGGTGCTCATTAAAGATTTTTTAATTTGATGGAGTCAAATTAAAAAAAATAATGTTTTTTAAATTCGATGTAGTCCAATATATTTATTATTTACTTGCACTTTTGATGTTATATCTCAGGCAGCTTTACCTCATCAAAATTATCAAGATTTTCATATCTTACAATTTTACGGATTCACCTCTTATTTTTAGGTCTATGATCTTGTCTGAGTTTATTTTTGTGGATGATACAAGAAAGGGTTGGGCTTCTGCTACATGTAAATAGCAAGTTGCCATCATTTGTTGAAAAGATTATTCTTTCCTGTTGAGTATTATTTGTTTTTTTTTTATTATTTTTGGCACCTTATTGCAAATCAAATTACTAAACCTTTAAGATTCTAGACTCAGTGATATTCTATGCTCACAGTGCTTTACAAATATGTAGGATCTTTCAGTCTGTGGAGTGTGGAAATTGTTGGGGATCATTCCCCCTAGGTTGCAGTACCTGCTGGTGTACATGAAGACCAGATCTGTACAGTCTGAGCTGGGCTAGGCCACAGCACCCATCAGTTCTCATGAGACATGGGGCTGAGAGCAGAGATGACCAGGCAGCTGCATCCATCAGTATGTATTTTGGCTGGTGCACGTGGCAGACTAAACATGACCCCGCAGTGGCTGGCACACACAAGAATCAAGTCTGAGGTCACCCCAGGCAAGGTTTCTAAGGAGATTCCCCAACTAGATCACTGGACTCAAACTCCAGCCACAGGGAAAATCACAGTACATGTGTTATGATCTTGGAGTGTATGTGTCAGGACTGTACCTCCTCAGTTGCTAATGCCTGTGCAGTGGACAGCAAGCCCAGATGCACGTGGGAAACATGACAGCCAGCTCATTTAAACCAGCAGAGGACCTTGAGTGCTTCGTCAGAGGATGGAAGCAGAACAGGTTGGACCACCCTCCTAGCCAAGCTTTGCAATAGGTGTCTGGGCCTTGGATGCACTAAGGTGGACTTTGTCAGCCAATGGACCTTGGAAAGATTTTCTCAACCCTGGTGCAACAAAGTCAGTGGTGTCTCAGAACTACCAAAAACATTCAAATCTTCAGAACGTTTTTAGCCACATTGGTGTCACTAAGGAATCATAAGATAATTGTTCCCCATCCCTGGGTGCTAATGTAGTTTTGGCAGCAAGGAGTGGTCCCCTCCCCTTCCCCCTTGCAGATATAAAAGAAAAAAAACTGAAGCATTTGTTGCACCCACCTTCCTCCAAACCTCGACCCTTCAAACCCTAATCAGAGACCCCACATGGACATGCATACCTCTCAACTATGTAAACAATATAAAAAATAAAGTTAAGTTTTTTTAAAACAGCCCACATCAAGGCTGCAAACAAACTGAGACTCAGAGCAAATGGGTTGTGTCATTAATTTTTAAAGTCAGGCCAATGATAAAAAAAAAAAAAAAAAAAAAAAAAAACACTTAGTCATCCTGGATGTTTACCTGGTTAACATCAGGCATCCACATGTTTGATAATTAGACAAAGCAATTGGAAAAGGAATGGAATGTCATGTCTCAGAATAACCACAATACTGCAACACCTCTAATTGTGAAAAAAGAAATAACATTGCCTTACTAGTTTATTACCACATGGTAGAGGAGCAATTTCTAAACATTTTTGCAAAGATTTTTACTGCCAAGTACTTTTATTGTTTGATTTTCTTCTTTTTCATTCCTTTGTGGGAGGACCATATCATTCTTGAACATTTGAGAAAAGATGGTATGTTGGCAAGATGGGAGTAAATGTATTATAATCTAATTAGATGGGGCAAGAGACAATGAAATTGGGAGAGGCAACAGAAGGTGAAAGAAGTTTGGCTGAATGGGGTATGTCACTGCCCTGCAGCGATGGAGCCGATAATGACACTCTGACTGTTAATGGACTCTGACTGATGGTCAAAAGCCGAAGTTTCTTAATGGCATCAGACTTTATACAGGATAAAGGAGGAGGTATTGAGCTTATCAACAAAACCCATCAAGTGTTTCTATACTTTTGTTTAGAACTCCTTTTGTTTTGTATATTCCAGTGTTCTCATTCACATGCTGTCCACTCAGCTGTTTGCATACAAATGATATCAATTTAGTTATAGGAATGGTACACACTCAGTTGTTCTCATACAGATGGGAGGTGGGAGTTTGGAGGGGGAGAATTCCAGCCTATACAAAATTGTAAAAAAATAATAATAATAATAATAAAAACAATCAGTTATACAAAAGGTATCCATTCAATTGTTCTCATACAAACGTTATCCAATCAATTGTAATCCTATGCTCACTGACCTTCTAGGGTCACAATGTCCTTCTACATGGTATGAAGGAACACTGAAGGGAATCTACCTAGATGGCTGTGTCCTAGTTTTAAAAAGATTTATTTATTTTTATTAGAAAGACAGATTTACAGAAAGGAGGAGAGACAGAAATATCTTCAATCTGTTTGTTCACTCCCCAAGTGGTCACAATACCTGGAGGTGAGCTGATAAGAAGCCAGGAGTCAGGTGCCTCTTCCTAGTCTCCCACATGGGTGCAGGTTCCCAAAGCTTTTGGGCCATCCTTCACTGCCCTCCCAGGCCACAAGTAGGGAGCTGGATGGGAAACTCTCTACATGTGGTATCCTGGTGTTTGGAGTTGGAGTATTAGCCAACTGAGCCACTGCACCAGACCCTCTGTGTGTGTTTTAATCTGTTGATTTTCATTTGAAAGGCAGATTTGTAGAGAAGGAGAAAGACAGAATTGTCTATATCTGTGGGTTTATTTCCTAAAATGCTGCAATGAGCAGAGCTGAACCTATCCAAAGCCAGTCTGAAGCCCAGAGCTTCCTCCAGTTCTCTCTCACATGTGAAGGAGCCTAAGGACTTGAGCTGTCTTTCAGTTTTCCCAGGTGCATTAGCAGGGAGTCGGAATGGAAGTGGATCATGACCCAACCAGCACTTATATAGGTTGCCAGCACTACAGGTTAACCTAGAGTGCAATGGTGCCAGCCCAATTGCTGTTTAATTTTGGCTTAAGTCACTGGAGAGTCCTTCAACTAAATTTGGCTTTTAAAGGGGTTATTAAGGACAGGAATGCTTTAATATCTCCCCATTCCAAACTTTGACCTGAGTGCTACTGTAGTAGATTTCTGTTGCAGCTGCTGGCCTTTATATTATAGTTGCTATTGTTGCAAGCCTGTAGGTGCAGTCTCATGTTAGAGAAGACATGTTCTTACAGATACACTCTGTAATAAGAGACCTCTAAACACATGGCTCTACCAATTTAAAACTGTACTTATTTTTCAAACTGGAAGTACAAGTTGGATATTGGTTCTTATGCTTTTTCTGTGCTATTGCTCTCCATCCTTGGTTTGTTACCATTATTCAGACAATGGGAAGCTAACTAGTAGGCATTAGAGCCAAGTGAGTAAAGCAGAGAGAGGAAGCTCCTACCTTTCTCTTTGTGACTTGAGCCACATGTTGGACACCAGTTTTCTGCTCTATTTTACCTGCCAGAATTCAGTGGTGTAAGTTTCTTAGGGCGACCACAACAGATTACCATATGTTTAGTAGCTTATTCCTTACAATTCTCTTTCAGTCTCACTGAGTCAAGTCGAGGCATTAGCAGGACTGTCCTCCCTCTAGAAACTCTAGGAGTTGTTCCTCCCACCTCCCCTCCTTTTTTTTTCTTTTCTTCCTTTCTTTCTTTCTTCCTTCCCCCCCTCCTTCTCTTCCTCCCCCCTTTCTTGCTTCCTATGCCCGTGTTCACATCCCTCCAATTTCTGCCTTCATGATCATCTTGCTTTCTCAGAAGTTTCCAAAAGGCATTTTAGTTTAAATCTTAGCATAAAACACTTGTTTATCACCAATTACTAATTTTTCATTTTTTTGCATACTTTTTGAATCCAAGAGAAGTTGGAGTAGATGTTTTTGGCTTTTTCTCACCTACCTCCTTTTGTCACCCACTCCCCAGTTTTTCTGCTGAGAGCACCTTGATTTTTCTATAGGCAAACACCCTCTGCTAAATTTCAGTCCTTGTGTAGCCTAGATCTGTTATGTTTCCGATTGGAGCTCAGAGCTCTAACAAAAGACCCAGGGTCTTTTTGGAGTAACATTGGGAAAAGGATGCTTTCTTTCTATTGACAAGACTGAATTGATCAGCATAGGCTAAAAAGGCTGATAACTATCTTTAAACAGAACATGGAATTCTTCCTGAGTGTAGAGTCAATCTATAGAAAATTAGGAGCTAAAGGATGTGGAGAAACATGTTCTTGGTGATGTCATTTAATTACCTGTATCCAGCTACGCTTGAGCACAATATATTGCTGGACTTATTATGTGACCCAGCAAGTGGTCCTGCCCTACACTGCTTTCAATTGTTCTTTTGCCAGTTGGATTAAGTTCTGACACTTGTAATCAGGAGGTTCATCTTCTAAACACTTGAGTGATTTGCTAAAGGAAATACATCAAATGATAGGGAAAGTCAAGGCTAGAATTAAAGTCTTCCTTTTAAACTACACAATTATGCTGCTTTTCCTGTATTTCGTGTAATGACTGTTAACCAATTTCTCCTGATTCTGCTAGAAAGTGTAGGTTTCTTAGTCACTTCAATCTTGATTTTTAAGGATGGCTTGATTTTTTTAATGCAATTTCTTCTCATCTACCCTACAAGTTTCAACAGATTATCAAAGAAGCATCATTTACAAACAGAATGTGTGCTAACATTGAATATCATGCTTTGGTTGGTTTGCATTTGTTTAAAAACAGGGAAGAAACTGCTGAAAAGGCAACAAATAGTAAGAAAGAGATTGATACCCTTTTTTGTTGTTGTTTCTGGCAGATTTATAATGCAATAAAAAATTTGTTCTGCAATCATTTAGCCCATGTGGTCAATATTAGACTTTTCAGTCAAAACCATTCATGTCTTTGAGAGCTTCTGAAGCTTTTGTGTTAGCCTAAGGATGCTGCTAAAATGTTGAATTCAACATTCCCCTGGAATTTCTTTCAAGACTGTTATTATGAGTAGTTCAATTTTAAGAAATTCCAGATGAATTGGGCAAACCAAGATGAAAGATGAAGCAACACACAGCTGTGCCCAAGAATTATGCAGCAGTATGCAAATTCTAACCCCAGTGATGATGGAAATGTTCACCTTATGTTGCAGTCATAACAACCACAACTCTGCTCTGATGGTGAGCTAAGAGGTGCAAGGGAGCCCTGGAATCAAGAATGAATAACTCAGGAGGGTTGTTTCCCCTGCTGCTGCACAGCATCAGCTTATTTGTCTGAATGCTGTATTGTGCAGTGCAGTTTGACATGGAAACTAATATTAACAATGAAATGTTCATGGCACACATACTTGTCATGAAATGAAAACCCATTTAAGAACAATTAAAGCCTTAAACAGGATCTTGATGTGCTTTTCTTTTCTTTAATGAAAGGTGAGTCCTTGAACTTAAGAAACCTTCTGATAGTAGTGGAAGTTCATGATAAGTATGGGTCTATGCTTTCTATGTTAAAAGGAAAGGAAAGGAGGTAGGATAAAACCAAGGAGCTTAAAGAAATGGTATGAGAAAGTTGTTCCTATACTATAGGCAAATGCTGGAGTTCAAGCTGTCCCTCCTTGAGTTTTCACTTGGTGTGCCAGGCACTATAAAGCTTTTTGAGTTATAATACCATTCTCTGTCAGACAGCCTTTCAGCTTAGAAAAGACAGGGTCTCCCTAAGTCTTCAAACTTGGAAAAGGCAGGCAGCACTTATTCAGGGATGTGAAAGCTCTTGAACCCTTTAAGTCAGGGTTGGGGACTATGTAGTCCACAGGCCCTCTAAGACCTGTGAAAGCACCAGGTCTAGCCCTGCCAGGGCAACCTCAATCACAATTCAAGACTCAATGAATGTCCAGCAGGTTCCTTTTTAAGTTGATAATGTTTCTATGGCCCATGTATGATGTTATAAATATCCAACTGAGCTTTAGAAGAATAAAAAAGTTCCTCACCCCTGCTTAAGATACTGTGATAGCCCTAACCTCAGCCTGTGATGGCACCATGCCACAATCCATATTGTTACATTTTTCTCTCGTCTAACCAGACTTTGGTAGACTGCAGAGTAGTTCCTTCTTTGCAAATGTTCATTCCTTTTTATTTCCTTTAGGTTTTCTATTTTTTTCTTTAGGTTTTTAACGCTTATTTCACAAACAGTATATAAACACAGTCTTTTATCAAAAAGAATAGAATGCAATATAGTACATTTGGAGACAATCTCTATTACTAGCCTTACTACTTCATTGCCTTTCTGCTAGCCCTCCACGACCTCTAATCCTCAGGAGTCAATCTGGCTGAGTAAAGGAGTCTGAGTTCTGCTCCTTTGTTTTTGTTTTACCATTTTAACATAATCCATTCATCTCATTATCTAGCATTTCCATCCCTTGCTATCATGCTAACTTTCTGCTGTAGGGGAGTAAGAAAAATGGAGGGAAAAGGAAGTCTAATTCATTCTAGAGCTGAAAACTAAAAGAGCTTGGTTCAATTCTCTGCTCTCCAAAGTCAATCAATTCCTCGAAGTGTCGGTATATAGTTATGTCAGGAAATAAAATTTATCTTCTTGGAAGAATTAAGATAGTGGAACAGGGTAAGAACACATTTAAACAGATGGAGAAACATTAGCCAAGGTGAAGCAGAGAGGGCACATTCCAGGAAATAGGATTGGACAGACTGACAGCAGAGGAGCACCTGGAGACTGACAGACACAGGAAAGCAGCGGAGACAACTGTGTGGTGTTGCACTGACCAGACACCCCAGTGGCATTCAGTGAGTGAATGGAGCTCTGAACTCCACCTGCAGCCAGAGCTCCACCAGCAACCAGGTTGGAAGGGGAGTTCACCGGGAACTCCAGAGGTAAACCCAAAGAACTGCCCATTCTGCTGATCTGTTTGATTTGACCAGGAGCAGAGAGAGAGCAGCAGATCCCAAACAGATGGTAAGGAAACAGTGGATTTCATAGCTCAAGTCCCCAGTAGAGCTGAATCAGGAGCCATTATGTGTAGGAGGCAATGGTTATGGGTCAGGATTGCACATGCATTAAGCTGGGAGTGAACTCATTTCAGGCTCAGTAAATTGCAATGACGTGGCATCCTTCAAGTTTCACCCAAAATAGATCTGGTTGCCTACAGGAGATACCTCTCACCAATAAAGATCAGTGGAAACTGTATCATGATTTTGATGTTTTTGTTTTTAGTTTAAGCTCTTCAAAAACACTTTCTTCTGCTTAAATTCTTCAATGACTCATAGATTATACAGAAGCATCATTTTCTTCAAGAAAGTTCTTGATTTCCTTTTCATCAGCGACACATTAGTCATTCGGTAGCATGTTATTTAACTTCATGGCATTGTTTCTATTTTTTTTCCTGTTGTTTATCTTGTTTTGCGACTTTACATTTAAGTGGATGTATAGTAACTGTGTAATGGACACTATCATATCCAGTGGTATGCTGTTTAACTTCATAACATTGTAAATTTCTGTTTTTCTTCCTGTTGTTGGTCTTGTTTTGTGACTTTTCACTTGGGGGGATTTTTAGTGACTGTGTAGTGGATACTGATATGTCCAGATGTGAGGAAACAGTGCAGTGTGCATCTCTACTTCTGGATAGAGGATGGACTCCCAGTGAAACTGTTGGGTATGTCTTGACAATGTAACTTTGCCATTGTCCATGCCTGCAATGATGGAGTTATGACGGTTTATGAGGAACTATGCTGTTGTAATGATATGGGAGAACTCGGTGGGTGGGTGGTGAGATTAGGGGAAGGGATAGGGGAAATTCCAGGGCCTCTGCACTGTATCATAAAATGATAATAATATGATAAGAATAATAAAAATGAAAAAAAAGATTTACCTTCTCTCTCTCTTTCTCTCCTTTTCCACCCTTCCTCCCTCTGTCTTATTTTATTTTTAATTTTTTTTCAGTAACAGATTCCTTATATTTTACTTGTAAAATTTTTCCAGGTGTACATTCCTCCGTCTGTCTTGGCATGGACTAAGATCTAGCCAGTGCCATTTTGCTATGTAAGGAGTTACAAAAAGATAGATTGTATGCAGAGTAACCAGGACTAAAACCAGACATTCTCATATAGGATGCAGGCAACATAAGAAGCAATTTGATTACTATGCCAAATATATACTCCCTAATAATCATGCCTTTGAATGTTTCATAGACATTGTATTGTTTACAAAAATCTGAATGTTGGTTTGACACGGTGGTTAGGTTGATAATTGACATGTCTATATCCCATACCATAATATCTGGTCCGTGCCTGCCTTTATCTCTTGACTCTAGTTTCCAGTAAGAGCAGATCCTGCAAGGCAGTGACGATGGCTCCAGGAATTGGTTTCCTGCCACCTATGTTAGAGACCTAGATTGAGATGCTGTTTCCCAGCTTTCACTGTAACCCTGCCTCATCTATCAGAAACATTTAGAAACTGGTGAGAAGGATCATTGATGGTCTGTCTGTTTCGCCCACAGTATCTCCTAGTCTCTAAAATAAACAGCAAATAAATTAAATTAAATGTTGATCCTTTTTTTTTAAAGAGTGAAACTTTCTTTTAATCAGTGGGGAGAATCATGAATTCAGTTGCAAAGGTAATAACCAGAATTTCCAAAGCAATCTCTAAGTATTAGTCTATATTCCAAAAAGCCACTTGTGTAGATTTCTCTTATGTGAAATCTAAAAACAATATGGCAATTCTTAATTTGTTGGTGTGAAGTTTCAGAAAATTTTGAAAAACTGAGAAAATTGAGACTTGGGAGGCAAAGTCACCTCCACATAACCAGCAAGAAGAATGAAGATGCTAAAAAGCAGACTTGGGTACTTATATCAGGCTGGAGTGATCTCTTAAGAATAACTCCTCTTATGTCGCTGGCATTAGAAAACAAGATAGGTGGGGGAATAAAGGGACTGGCATGCTGATTTAAGCTTTATAGGAATGTTCTCAGGGAATTATGTGTGAGTTAGTTTGTTCTTGAACAAATAATTTTTAAGTGCCGACCACATACAGAACACCATAGAGAGTGCCAGTTAAGCACAGTCTTTTTCCCTTGGGAATCCATAGTTATCTGAAGAGGAAAGGGAGTTGCCATAGTGACTATTGCAGGAACTGGTGAAAATCTTTTCAAATCCTTAAGTCTGAATTGTGATTTTCTTTATGTACAAAATGTGATGGTTAATACTTCTTATCTTTGGCAGTGACAGAATGGAAAACTCCAAGACACTTCGCTTTGACTGCATTAAACGTTGAAGACAAATGCGTTGGCAGTTCTGCTTAAGGTATTTAATTATCACACAAGCAATATTTTATAAAGCATAGATGTCAGCAGATATATTTTTGATATAGAATTGAATATGAAAGTCTTCACATTAAAACACTGTGTTGTATTATTTAGTAACTTCCCTTTTTAGAGCAGAGTGAAAAATGGGGTTATTTAGGTCTTTGACAGTGAGAATGTTCTTAAAAATGACTATGACAGTAAATCTTGTTCTAGAATTATCCTTTGATACCAAAAGCGGAACACACATTTGAGTTACTTGTCTATCTGTAGATATAGTAAATTATATGATTTCTTCAACCCCATTAAGTCAATCCATGCATAATGCACCTCATTCACTGGAATGGGGGTAGGCTAAGGGACAAGAGTTCTCTGTAGTACCTGCTATGAGATTAGCTGATCCACTTGGCTAAACAATTTTAAGAGCATCCTCTAAACATGGTGTTATTTTGCCGGTCAGTGATAGGCTACAGCCTGGTTTTGTTTCAGGTCAGGAGGTTCTGAATCAGCCTGAGATCATATTTATAAATTACAGACGTTATAAATCATAGTCTAGATCAATGGTTCTCACACATAGAGATTGTTACCCTCAGTAGATGTTGCGCAATGTTGGGAGACATCTTTAATTGTTGCAATGGAAACAGGTGCAGCCTGCGATGTTAGTGATATTTTATGGGTAGAGGCCAGAGAAGTTGACAAATATCCTGCATTGCAGAGGGCAGTCCTACCACAGAGGTTTATGTAGCCCCAAATGCCAGTAATAATGACTTGAGAACCATTGTTGTAGAGGAAAGATAGCACATTCCATTGTATATTTTTTCTTTGATAGTATGAACAGTGTTTTCTCAGTTCCTGCTGAGAATTCATTTCACAATCCCCATGAATCCTCTGGGATCCCCTAATCTGAGGAGGTCCAAGTGCCGCATGAAAAATGAAGTTCCATTTACACACAATACACATATGCCCCTATATAGTTTAAATCATCTCTTTATTGCTTATAATACCTCATATAATGGGAATGCTTTGTTATATTGTGTTGTGGAGAGAAGAGTGACAAAATATTCTGCACAGATTCAGTGTAGACGTATCATATTTTTCCCAATATTTTCTATCCATATTTGGTTGATCCTGTGAATATAGAATCCATGGGTATGGGGAGGGTGACCATAAACTGAATATTTAAGAACATTCAACATATTTGAATCTAAGGTTCAAATTATATAATCCAGTCCACACATAACACAAGGCAGGTTAGATCTACCTGAAGGGCTTCCGTAATCTATTTAACCTGCCATGGCTTTTGGTTGATAGAGAGATCAAACACAGAACCAAACTTCAATTTTTAAGAAGACAAATTCTCCTTGACCCATTCTTCCATGCCCTTCCTGCTTTCCTCTATTGACACTGTGTCTATTCAGCACTGTTTAGTCCAAAAAAAAAAAAAAATTCCCATTATGATGAAAACATACCTGCATGTACTTTCCACTTGGTACTTGCTTGCTGCACAGGGTTATTGCATAGTTGCTATGTGGCCTGGGAAACCTGTGGAGCTAATGTTAACCAAATAGTCACTTGTGATTGGGGGAAACCCTATTGGACAGGACAGATTTTAAATAGTCACACTTACCTCCCTAGCTCTTCTAGGATCTGACATCAGACATAAATTGTCATATGTGTTCATTCACATTTTGCACCTGAATCATTCTGAGCCCTGAAATGAAAGGTGAGGAAGAGGTTACCATGTGATTGGACTCTCAGAAGATATCTACCAAAAATTCAAGCATTTCAAATTCAAAATTTGGACTTTTGAAGTCTTATAAACCTATTTGGCAGGGGGTGGCTAAAAGATTTGTCCCCTATGTGTGATTTTTCCTAAAGAATGTCTCTGTGTGTCCTAGACTGAGGTAAATATCTTTATATTGGAGTGAACTTGATTTTTGAAGAAAAGATAGGGCCTTCTAAGGATGAGAGGTTATCATTCCTGCCTCCCTCTTCTTTCCTCCTTCCCATTTTCACCTTTCTCTCCCTCTTTATCTTTTTTTGATTATAAATGCTGCATCACCCAGCCCATGATTATTTCGTATTCCTTAATAATAAGACTCATTTAACATTCTTTGGATATATTGCCTATCAGAAAAAAAGTTGTTTCTATATGTTTCATTTCCATATATAAGATAAAACATGTATGTGATTCTCTGTAGTTACTAGTCCTCTGAGAAACAGACACCATGACAGGTTAGGTGTGGGTGCATTCTATTGGAAGAAACGTCAGTGAGTGAACATGGTAAAGGATCTGGAGGAAGTGGGTGACATTAGAGCCTATCCACAGGTCTGACCCTTTGAGAAATGACAAAGGGAAAGAAAACTGGCTAGGAAGAGTTTAGACCATGATGCTCTCCATCAAGGCCAAAACCATCTTCTATCCAAAATCATCCATAGCAAGAGTGCTAGTTTACCAGGACTCAGTTTGTCTTATTACCTGTCCAGTGTCAAGTCACTGTCTGGAAGTCAACGGAAGACCAGCAGCCTGTGCACAGGTGTATTGGGAGGTCTAAGTTTATAACCAAGAACAACTGTGGAGAACCAAAGGTCCTTTTTCCTGGACAACACATTGTCCCAGGCTAGAAATGGACAGGGTCCCATACGCTGTGAACTATCTACAAACACTGGTCCATAACTGACCTCGTAAAATGTGAAGGTACTTCCAAATGGTTCTGGGAGAAATGAAATTAAGTTTATTTTGGGGAAAAGGATTTGAAAAACATGAATACTTTTGAAAATAGGCACTTTAAGTTTTTGAAGATCACCTGCACACTATGAATTTCATTTTTTTTTCACCAAAGTAAGCTCATCTTTTAATTCAATTTTCCATAAACATTTTAAAGTGTACTCAATATTGTTCAGAGTAGTCTTAGAGGAATTCTTGGGCTAACTTCCTTTCTGTATTGTACATGAGGAGGTGCTTTCAGCCCTTCCAGATCCCCAGGCTTTTGCTCATAGATTCCTAAAGACGCACATTCCTTCTACTCGGGGGAAATTTCTGCAGACTTTTCTCAAGATCAATTTCTTCAAATTTCCACTCATCTGTCTCTCTGGAGGTGAGTGTCACAGTTCCTACACTAAGAAAGATAAACTAACATTTCTCTGGAATCCTTTTAGCCTAGTAGTCATCCGACTAAATTCTTGCTAGTTTTTAGATTTTAAAATATTTATTTAATGAGAGGCAGAGGCACAGGGAGATGCAGTGAGGGAGGGAAGAAGAAGGAAGGGGAGAAAGAGAAGAGAGCAAGAGCAAACATTCCCATCCTCTGTTGCACTCCCCAAACATCCACAGTGGAGCTGTGGGATGGGCAAAACCAGGAGCTCAGAACACAACCCAGATCTACCCACTTGGGTGCAGGGACCCTGCCATTGCAGCCCACACTGTATCGACAAGAACCTGCAGTCAAGAGCTGGAGCCAGAGCCAGAGCCAAAAGCTGAACCCAGATGCTCTGATATGAGAAATAGTGTCTTAGCTGACATTTTTTAATGGCTAGACTAGATACTTTGGTACTTTTGAATTTATACTTTTATGTACTAAATGCATCACTGAAGGAGGCATGAACTGTATCTCTCTTTATACTAGTATCTGCAGGGTGGGGCATAGAGATGGTCAGTATTTCTTGAACAAATAAACAACACTTCATACCAGATGTTGTGAGGTGAGTCAGGCATGTAAAGCAGTCCTATAATTGCTTACTAGTCTAGGATGAGTTTCTCAGCTCAAGATGGCGTGAAACTATCAGGCTTAATGAGATCTCGGAATTAAAAGACTTTTCAGAAGACTTGAAATTTCCATTTCCTAAATCAAGGATTGAATTGCCAACAGGATGTTAAGATCCTACCAAACCTACTTTAATAATAAATGAACCTGATGTTAATGAAGGTTCTATCTGCATGTAAATGAATACTCCTGGGAGGAGAGTTTTAGATGGTATCTAGGAAAGTGACATTAGTTTCCATCCTTTTAATTGGGAATTTGAGACCATTTTACTGGAATTATAATGAGGCTTATCTCTGAATTCCCTGTACAGAAAAGATTTGCTGTCCCAAAGGGGTATGTAGATACAATGGGAGGGGGGTAGGGATTAGCATTGTACGGTCTGTAAATTTTCTATCTGACCAGTACACATTCCCTATTCCCATCTTTTGGAGAAAAGTCCTCTTTTTATTCACGCTAATCTATCACACATGGTTTTTGCAGAAATGACTTTACCCTTGCTACTAGAGGGATTTGTAATAATGACAGAGCATCACACACTTAATGTTGATTGAGGAGTCCCTGCATTCGAGGCACAATTCTGCTCTCTCAGTACATAATAACCATCACGGTGATGACACAAGACAGGTAACTCTACGATTATTCCAATTTCAGAAGAAAAAAAACAAGGCATAGAGTTCAAGAACTTACCCAGGTAACAAGAGCAGGATTTGAACTTGAGTCATCCTACAGTGTGCTACTACATCACATTCTCCAGCCCACTGTATCACTTGTTCTCTTGACCACAGTGATTAATTCAGGGATGGGGACATTAGATGTTGCTAATCTTGCCAAAGTTGTTATGAAAAAATAGCACTGTGCTTTCCTGAGGATATTATTTGAAAGGACAGTATCAACCTAACCACCAAGCAAGGGGAAAGCTCACCTGAAAGGAGAGAAGCAAATGAAGAAGACAGAACTGTGCATGGAACAGCAACAATGACACCTTATAATGACACTTAGGTATGTTTTCTTATATTTTAGCTATTTTATGAAAATCTGCAAATGTTCAAATAAGTGGTAGGATAAGTATTATAAACTTCTACTCTGCTTTGGGTTCACATTACAGGTTTTTAACAGATAACATTTTTCCAATTTAGTTTTTCATGTCCCCAAGTTTCCTTCCTCATTTTCTTTGATGGAGTACTCCTGAGCATCTCTGACATTCCTTTTTAATTTTTAAAAATTATTTTTTATTTTTAAAAACTTACTTTAAGTTGAAATGCAGATTTACAGAGAGAGAAGCAACAAAGAGCAATTTCATATCTGCTGGTTCGTTCCCCAAATGGCCACAATGGCCGGAGCAGGGCCAGTTAGAAGGCAGGAATCTTGGGATTCTTCTGGGTCTCCCATGTATGCAGGGAACGAAGCACTTGGGTCATCTTTTGCCTCTCGAGGTGCATTAGCAGGGAGTTGGATCAGAAGTGGAACAACTGATACTCTAACTGGCACCCACATGGGGTACTGGTGCCTTAAGCAGAAGCTTAACCTATGATGCCATGGTACCAGCCCCATACATTATTTTATTTCTCTACCAATACTACAGATTGTCACTCTAATGACAGGTAATTTTTAAATTAACTGTTACGCTTATGCAAAGGGCAAAATTAGTGATAATCGTAACATCCCGATTGTATCTTTTTAACCTCTGAATACTGGCCCCGCCAAAAGCCAAATGATTCCCTTTCCCTTTTTAAACCAGTTGCTGAAATTTCGGTGACTTGCAATCAGGAATAAAGCAGTGGGAAGAGTTTGAATTATTAAGAAGCACACACAGTGTTCTTGCGTTGACTTTGACAGCAAACATTAACAGGTAAGTAATGAATATACTAAAAGAGAATCATTACATAAATAAATAACTCTTTATAGCTCTGTCACTACCCAAGGCTTCCAGAATTCTCGAGCAGACTCTGTTCAAAGTCACTGTGTGAGTTTGGCAGTGACTATCAGGCTCCACTTTTCAACACAGACTTGTGGAGAGACTTCTCCAAATGCACAAAAGTGATAAAAAGTGTCATCACTCCAGTCCTTCCAACACTCCCGCTGGCTGCCACTGACCTTTCCTAGTGAGCCTCCACAAGTCAAACAAAAGTCTAACAAAAGTTATCCTTGCTAATCGGTAAATAATGGGTAATAAGAAGATCTTGAGTGTGTGTGTACATGTACATTTGTTTCTCTGCAACATGAACAATGCAAGAAAACAAATCTGATAATCTACACAATATTCAGGTATAGAGGCTATTATTTAAAAAAAAAAAACCTGGCAAAAAACTTCCAAACAAAAATATTGTTGGTCCTTTTAAAGAGGTGCTTGACTAGCAGTTTTTAGCTTTGATCTGGTGATCCAAAGTAAACTCAACAACTTTTCTCAAAGAACAAACACCCCCAGACTTTTAAATTAGACCTTTGGTTTCCAAAGTCTGTGCCAACAAGTCTGACATACTAAACCATCTTCTGCTCCATTTGCCTAATGGGCAGGGATGAGGGCCCCAGATAACCTGGCAAAACTTGAACCCATGGTTCCAGGAAGTCTAAATGAGCTGCAGATTGTGCTTGGCCATGGATCATTACCTCTGGCAGGGAAAACGCACAACTTCAAGCCTGTTTACGTTGACAATGCTTTGTAAAAAGATAAGGGATTAAAATCCTCTAAGAGCAGAGATTCTTGGGGTCTGCTCAATGCAACAGGTAAGAGAATTTGAGAATACTTCTGAAAAGGCCTTTGTTTGGGGAAACTCTGCAGGGGGAAGAACAAGGGACTTACTTATCCATGACCACAGGAAAAAAAAAAATACGCAAGGTATTCTCTCCTGAATTTCCTAGTAGCAAGGTCCAGACAGAGAGACAGCCTTATCCTCCTGGAAGAAGCATTAACAGGCGTAATTTTCTCCTCCCTCAGGCTCTGTGGTGAGGTGGGAGAACCACAGGGAGAAAGACTCAACAGCTTCTGTTCACCACTCAGATAATCATTTCCTGTTTGTCCTTAGGCAGATTGCTTTACCAGTTTAGGGAGCCTTGATTAAGAGTGTCTCAATTTACCCCTCTGAAATAATAGTTGTTTCATCAGGGGCATTGTGGGGTTTAATTAAAACCTAGGAAGGGTAATGAGATCTTTGGATAAGGCACTGTGTCAACACTAAGTGGTGTGTGAATCTGCACACATGTAACGCACTGCACATACACCCAGGGTTGGCCCACGTAATTGAATTATCCAGCAAAACTGTTTCCTTCTTTGAGAAGAAAAGAATGATATTGGGATGCAGATCACCATGTCTGCCACAGAGGGAGAGCAGGTAATTGAATTACATCCTACCAATCTTTACTAAGTCCTTAACAAGGGCCAGGCCCAGGACTGGGTTCTGGGTATACACTGGTGAACAACGCTGGCAAGATATCATGTAGCTCACATTCTGAAGGAGGACAACAAAACAAAATTAGGAATATATAGTCATGCCAGATGGTGATGCGTGCTAGGAAAGCAGTAGGTGTGGAGCTGGGAGATACACAGCTATTTTCAAGGTGATTGTAAGGGCTGGTGTTATGGTGTAGCAGGTAAAGTTACTGCCAGTAATACCAGCATCCCATATGGGTGCCAGTTTATGTTCCAGCTGCTCACTTCCGATCCAGCTCACTGCTAGTGGCCTGAGAAAAGCAGCAAAAGATGTCCAAGTCCTTGGGCCCCTGCTATCCCACATGGGAGAGCCAGATGGACCTCCAGGCTTCTCTGGTTTTTGCAACCACCTAGGGAATGAACCAGTGGATGGAAAATCTCTGTCTCTCTGTAACTGACATACAAATAAAAGATTCTTTAAAAAATAAATATTCTAGGAAAGAATGGAAAAAGCCTCCTAAATAGTTATAGAATAAGTATTACTGGACAGGGTATGTTGTGTCTAAAAGCATTAGAAGTCTTTCTGCAAACAGCTGAGATGACAATGTGGCCAGCTCTGTGGGATCTTGTCCATTAGAGCAAAGCAACAGCGATGACAATCATTTTTACCAAACTATCACCTCTGTGATTTTCCTAATGCCATATACCACAGAGATAATTATTGATTCAGCAGTGGCTACTAAATCTTGGTAAGAACAGAGAGTGTCTATGGCATTTGAGCCATGTGCTGCTCTCTTCTTCCCTCGACTGGTTCAAACTGCAGTCAGAGCAGATGGGACCAAAAAGATGGGACAGTTCCTTCTGCAAGCTCCTAGTCATGGTCCATGGCGCCTACCCAAGAATGGCAGCTCCCAGGGTTTCTAAAATTCATATCAGCTCTGTGTTCAGAGACTAACTTCCATGGCTGGATGACTGAGAAATGAGGCTCCAGTCTTACTCCTAGTCCCTTTCCAAGGAAAGGGTTTCCTACAGCTAAAGCAGAGTAAAGCCCCTGCTCTTAAAAAAAAAAAATTATTTTTATTGGAAAGGCAGAGTTACAAACAGAGAAGGAGAAACAAAGATCTTTCATCTGCTGCTTCACTTTCCAAATGGCTGCTAAGGCTGGAGCTGGGCTGATTTGAGGCCAGGAGCCAGGAATTTCTTGCAGGTCTCACATGGGTGTGGAGGCCTAAGGCTTTGGGCCAACCTCTGCTGCTTTCCCAGACCATTAGAAAGAAACTGGGACAGAAGTGGAGCCGCCAGGACTCCTCTGGAATGCTGGTGCCACAGGCAGAGGATTAGCCTGAGGGCCCCTGCTCTTCCAGCATTCAGACTACACACTTGTCCAGATCACACTTAGGCAGAGGTTATATACCAGCACAGTCAAAAGAACAGAGGTGACTGCCCTGCCCCAGCGCCTTGCTCATAAAGCAGGAGTGTTAAACTCCCAGGGAAGCGTGCCACTGCCCTGCTCACAGGTACAGAGTAATGGTGTAGCTGTTTTGTCTAGTAATGCCAAGACACCACCAAGCTCATCCAAAAAATATGAGAGAAAGGAACATTTCTTGATGTAGCCTATGAAATCAGTGTTAGCATCACAGCAAAACCTTAACAAAAGTCACCAAAAAAAAGCTACAGAACCACATCTCTAATCAGTTTAAACAAATCCTTAATCAAAAAATAACAGGCTGAATCTAGTAATATATAAAATAAGTATATACTATTGGAACTAGGATTTATGAAAAAATAGTGCACTGTTACTACAGAATTAAGAAAATCATAAAGTCACCTCAAGTTAATACAAGAAAAAGCACTTGATAATATCTGAAAAACCCGAAAAACAAAAAAATCATTCATGATGAAAACAGTGCCCTAGGAACAGAAGGAACTAAGATTTATGAAAAAGTGCACTATTACTATAGAATTAAGAACAAAATCATATATTGAAAAGACTGGAATAAATGAACAGCCTTGAAAAGGAAGAACAATATTGGATGCCTCCCATTTAATAATCTAAAAATTTACTACAAAGTCAGCAATACAGACAATGTGGTAATGTTATAAAAACAAGTAAGTTTACTAATGTAATTGAAATGAAGATCTAGAAATATATCTACTTATTTAGAATTAATTGTTTTCTATAGTGACACCAGAAGAATTAAGTGGTAATAAGAATTGCAACATAAAATGTTAGTTACAAGGCCCAGTGCGGAAGCTTAATGGGATCCTTGTACACACCAGTAACCCATATTGGCGCTGGTTTGTATCCTGGCTGCTCCATTTCCCATCCAGCTCCCTGTTTGTGGCCTAGGAAAGCAGTTGATGAAGACCCAAAGCCTTGGGACTCTGTACCCATGTGGGAGATCCAGAAGAAGCTCTTGGCTCTGGATTGGCTCAGCTCCCGCTGTTGCAGCCACTTGGGGAGTGAACCAGAGGATGGAAGATCTTTCTGTCTCTCTTTCTCTCTATAAATCTGACTTTCTAATACAAATAAATCTTTTTTTTAAAATGTTAGTTACATTTTCTTTTTTTTTTTTAAAGATTTATTTTATTTTTATTACAAAGTCAGATATACTGAGAGGAGGAGAGATAGAGAGGAAGTGGAGCTGCCGGGACTAGAACCAGCAGCCATATGGGATCAAGGCGAGGATCTTGGCCACCAGGCCACACTGCCGAGCCCAAAATGTTAGTTACATTTTCAACAAATGTTGCTGGGATATTTTGTATCCAAATGCAAAAGCATAAGCAATAGCATAAAATTCTTAAAATAAAATTTGAGAGTAACTCTTTTATGGAGTTTGGTATCATAAGAATATATGATGCCAAAAGCACAATCAACAAATAAAAAACATAACTTGGATTTCATCATAATTAAAAAATTATAATTAACGAAACCTGTCAGGAAACAGATGGTCCAAAAATGGATAAAATATTTGCAAGGTCTGTATTTGAGAAGCTAATTATGGTCAGGTTATATTTATAACTCTTATAACCTGACAATAAAGTGATAACTCAATTGAATCAGGGGTAAAGGAGACTCATCTCCCTGAAGAACACAGACACAGCCAAGACGCCTGGAGAAGGATGCTCAGCATCTGCAGCCATCAGGAAATGCAGTTGCAAACTACAATGAGACATCACTTAAAAGGTTACAATAAAATTACAAACAATAACAACTGTTGAGGATGTGCAAAAAATAGAATCTTCCTCCACTACCGGTAATTAAAACTTGAAGCAATATTGCAAAATAATCTGTCAATTCTTTCAAAGCTTAAACTTACTACTTGGTCTAACAACCCCATACCTTTACAAAGAAAAAAATGACACCGTATATCCACACAAAACACATACATAAATGTCCACAGCTGCCTGAATCATGGAAGTCAAAAAGTAGGCAATACTCAAGTGGCCATCAATATCTGAATGGGTATATCAAATATGTTACTTCCATACAATGAAGTATTATTTAGTCTTTTGAAATGGAAGATACGTGTTACAGCATAGGTAAATATTGAAAATAATGTTAAAGAATAAAGTCAGTAAATATCACGTGTACCACACATGTGATTCTATTGACATTCATGTCTGGATTGGTCAAGTGTATAGAGACAGAAATTAGATTAGCACTTTCTAGGACCAAGGGTTTGGTTGATGAGAGATGAGGAACGACAATGCATTGATGTAGAGTTTTTTGTGGGGAATATTAAAATGTTTTTAAGATGGTGATAGTGATTGTTACACAACTTTATGAATATATGATATACAATAGAATTTTACCCTGTAAAAAGGTTGATTGTATAATATGTGAATTATGTCTCGAGAGATCATGGTATCAGAAAGAAAATGAGCAAATGAGTAAACACACAAAAAGTATGCCCGGATTTTATTTTTAACCCACACATCAACAAACTATGGTACCACAGATAGGTTCTAAGATTCTATCTTTCATTCTAGAAATTTTATGACTGGGAAGCCTGACCATGAATAAAGGAGTTAATGTTCACTAAACAAGATAAAGAGGCGACTAAAGTGATGATGCATATTTCCACTGACAAACATTGTGAGAAAATGATCAATGAATATTATGTTTAAATCACCAGATAGAAAAGAAGTCATTTCCTAATCTTGAACTTAAATTGTCTGAAGATGTAGATGAGGATTCCTGATTTTATGCAGAGAGGTGTGAAGAGATCTTGACAAGAGCATAATGTTTAGCAGATGGTCCTGGGTTGAAGTTCAGGTGCTGCAAGTCATTATTATAACCTTGTACTTGCCATTCTCATGCCTCAGTTCCCTTATTTATCAATGAAGGCAGTAACAGCTATACTGAAAAAGTGTTGGGAGGAGTAAATGAATATGATCATGTCATACCTGGCAAATGGAAGATACTCAACAAGCATTCACTTCGCTCCTTCCTTTCTTTTGTGTGACAAAAAACAAAAAGAAAAACAAAAAGCCAGAGAGGAAAAGATGCTCCAGAGAGAATATTTGAATTCACTAGAATAGATCCAAATCTCTCATCTTATTGTATTTGTGTTTCATTTCCACCTTAAGAAAAAATTATGCCATTTGTGATCTTTCTGTACAATGAAAGAACCCCAGTTTACTTACTGGTTATAGTAGCATTTAACTTTTAAAATTTGTGTTATTTTACTTAAAAGGAAAAGAAAAATTTCTTAGCACTATCATTACCATGACCGATAGCATCAACATATTGCTTCTAGATTTCACAATAAATCAGGCCATGGACAAAACAGTGAAAATAGTTTATCCAGAACAAATCCAATTTGACTCTAAATCCAGAAGGATTTGGTAAAATACATACATTTAATAAGTAAGTAAAATCAAAACATATGTGCAACCAAGAGCAGCAAAGGACAAACACAGGGGGTTATAAGATAACACAGAGTGAAAGAGCCTAACTTTGCCCCCACTGGCTCTTAAGGGAGCTACTTCTCCCATTTCTGCTTCCTCCCATCTCTCCCCATTGAATAGTTTGAGACTGACTTTTTAAAAGTTATTCTTTTAAACAACCATCAGCTGTCTTTAGGAAGTTTTAAATGGCTGTCTTGGTAAAAGCGAAATCAATATTCTTCCAGCCTGGGCTTTTAGCAGATAATGCCTCTCCATAAATCAGGAACATAATGACACTGGAATAATTCATCATCTTATTACATTTACATATGATGAACCCCATTGTTCTGAGGCGAAGGTTATCTCCCCTGCCTGGGACTCCATCCAGAAACAAATAAAAGACCAGGGAACCTGATTATTTCATGGTGCGTTTATACAGGCTGTTACAGATCAGTTTTATGATTGCTAGCTACTTTTTCTTCACAGTCCTTGTGTGTACACACTGTAGAAGTATATCCCTCCAGCTCAAAAATTTCAATAACCTTGAAAACTTTACTTGTCAAAGAGGTGCACGTCTAGGTTGAAGAGGACCTCTGGATGCTGGGGGTTATTTTTACATCAGTATTAGGTCCGAAATTATCAACAGATTATCAAATATTTTTAAAAAGATTTTATTTATTTATTTTATTGCAAAGTCAGATATACAGAGAGAAGGAGAGACAGAGAGGAAGATCTTCCATCTGATGATTCACTCCCAAGTGAGTGCAATGGCCGGTACTGTGCCGATCCAAAGCCAGGAACCAGGAGCTCTTCCCACAGGTCTCCCATGCTAGTGCAAGGTCCCAAGACTTTGGGCTGTCCTCAACTGCTTTCCCAGGCCACAAGCAGGGAGCTGGATGGGAAGTGGGGCCGCCAGGATTAGAACCAGCGCCTATATGGGATCCCGGTGCATTCAAGGCGAGGACTTTAGCCACTAGGCCACAGCGCTGGGCCCATCAAGTATTTTTGAACACCTGCCATGGATCAAATATGGTAATGATGCTGAAGAGTCACATGCAAAGAGATGAGAGATGTGTCCTGTTGTCATTGAACTTGACGTCACACAAGGCAGGATGACCAAAGAACTGTTTGGAAGTAATCACACAGTTTGTCACAAGTGTGAGGTGTAGAATGGTGTGTGGAGTAAGGGAACTTCTTACTTAATCAAATGGGGCCTAGATCCTGCTAGACTGCTCTGGGAATGATGCTTAAGGTAAGGCCAAAAGGTTGAAACAAAATTCTGGTCAATAAATATTTGCTAAAGGCATGAATAGATCAACAACAGCAAACATCAGCAATGCACCATGCCCACTGTCACACCAAATGAGAGAATGCATAGTTCAGAGAAGGTTCCATGTTATCAGGGCCTGCTATTCACACAGACAAGAACCAAGTGGGTGAACTGTCTGTGAAAAATTTGTGTGGACCTGTGGCATTATCTGTTTACCACAAACTCATCATGTCTATGGACTCCTGGAATCGTGTCTTGAGTAAGTGGGTATGTGCTTCATGAAGAGACAGACTGAGAATCTCAGGGCAGCACTTAACAATGTCTAAGCTTTGTTTGGGTGTGTGAGTGTCCTGAATCTTGATTTGCTCAACTGTGAAATAGGAGGGAAAAACTCTCTTAAAGGTGCTAACATTACTAAAATAGGCCATGCCTGTCAATGCATAAAAGTATGAGTATTAAAAAGCTAAATTGAGGAAGATATTCTTGGGCCCTTGCTACCCATGTGACAGGCCTGGATGGAGTTCCAGGCTCATGGTTTTGGCCTGGCTTAGTTCCTGCTCTTATGGCATTTGAGGAGTGAACCAATGGCAGTGTGTGTGTGTCCCTATCTTTCTGTAATTCTGCCTTTCAAATATATAAACTAATCCTGAAAAAGAAGCAGTAGGCCGAACGCCTTAGCAGAATCTGGTGTTTGTTTTAGTTTCATAACTTTAACAGCAGTTAATTCTTACTCATTGTCATTGTGTATAGGTTTCTGAAAGTGATGACAAGTATTGTAGAGCTTGTTTGGTGACTCTTCTTCATTATGTTTCCTGGACAATCTGAGGTAGATGTGGTGTGCAGTGTTTTCTTATTCTTTTGGTCCAGGCAGCTTTCTAAGCCTTGCAATTATGCACACATCTGGAGGTGCTGTCTACTATACAACAAACTTGTGGATCTTTTTGAGCCCACTCCATCGATGCCCTTGTGAATAGTGGATGCTTGGGTCATTGCTGCATTGTTGGCTGACACCGTTCCTCATGGAAGCTATCCTGCAGGGCCCAAGTTGGACAGGAAGCAGCATATTAGATTTAAATTGTACTGGGCCACTACTTCATTGTATAAAGTTATGCTTTGGTGGAAGCCTAAATTCACTGCACAGTGCAAAATTGAGCAAAACGATCTATATAAATTATGAATAAAATAGAAATGGGGCACAACATCTAAAACAGCATCAATGATATGCTTTCATCCTGGCAAGTGGATAAACCTAAAAATTAGTTAAGAAATTGACATATAAAGCAATAAATATAAGTCTCTGCTTTGAAAATATGCACTATTTGCTTGTGAACATGGGCTTGTGAGATATTGCAAAGTGGGAGAAGGGGGGTTGTTAGGTATGGGAGGGAAAATCGGAGCATCTGCTGTGGATGGCGTGGCTGACAATAGTACATTGAACTCATGTGCATAGCACATAGTGGATCCCAGAAGGATGGGTGTTTGGTATATCCTCCATAGTTCAGTTCAGCCAGGTATAGTTTTCTACACTCACCCAGGATTTTGGTAGTGAAGACTGACCAGAAGCAAGCACTAAGTCACAAAATTCACATGCTATCCAAAGTATTCCCTACTTTATCAATTATGTTAGAACAAACCAGCTTTGGAGCACAGCCAGGTGTACTTATGTGACTCCCAGCTGCAAATGGAGATAGTTGTGGCCATTTTCTGATACAGACGTTGTGATCCTACCTACACAAGGTGGTTCCATGTCAAGTGGTTGGTACTGAATGGATCTGATGGGTAGTTTTGGTGCCTTTCCCTTGGGTATATAACATTCCATATAATGTTAAATGTTATTTGGGTATTTTTAGAAAAAAGGTGAATACTTTTGTGGTGGAAATTTATTTTCTTTTGTTTTGAAAGACTAACAGAGTATGTGTGTGAAAGAGAGAGAACTTCATCTGATATTTCACTCCCTAGTTGGCTGCAATGGCCATGGCTGGGATAAGGAGCCACGAACTTCATCTGGGTTTCCCACATGGGTGGGAGATGGGGTCCAAATGCTTGGGCTATCCTTCATTGTTTTTTTTTTATTATTATTATTAGGCCATTAGCAGGGAGTTGGATTACTGGATTGGAAATACAGCAACAGCAACAAGATCTGGTGTCCATAAGAGATGCCAGCTTTACCTGCCTGAAGATGAGTATCTGGAACAACCTTTCACACACAGCCTGACTGAGACTCAAATTCTTATACGGTCATTCTGCAACACAGAGTCTCCCACACTTGTGTAAGGGGAGAGGCTGAAGGCTATTTCCCTCAGGGAAAAGGCAGAAGAAATGACATCAACAAGTCTCTGGCTCAGGGGAGGGACAAGGATCACAAGAAAAAGTGTTCCACAGTCCACCTGGAGGATCATCTTGTATTTGCCATGGCCTCCTGCCCATGAAGTAGAGTCACATAAGCTCCCTATAGCTAATCTCCACTTGTTGGTGACTCTCCAGACTGAGGCAGAATTCCAGAGGTTCCCCTATCAGTGATCACAGTTGGCCCAGTTGTGGAGCAACCCAGATAGGCAATTTCATCTTTCATGCTTCCTCCTTGGAGGTGTCTGCTGATGACTGGAGAAGATGAGATGTGCAAGGGCCAGGACATGACTCACCGCATTGGGTTTGCTGAGCTTTGGAACAAAGGAGCCAGGATTTATATGAGGTACATGAGAATCACTGGCAAGGCAGCCATGAGACATCAGTGCAGGTGGCTGTGTGGGCTTCCCTGGTGCTGTTTGCTTCCAGCTGAATCTCTCACAAGCTCCTGAGTCATACACTGTCTCTTCTCTTTTCATGCATGTTTACTCACACCTATGTAGAGGATACAGAGCCACTTCCTCCTCAATCTCCATGCCACCTGTTCTTTCAAGCACCCAACTATCCTTCCAAAAATGACTTCAACCCCACACCTTTGTTGCCACTTCTGTCTGGCTCTGAATGCATCGTGGCGCAATCACCATAACACTTCATGCTGTATATTCCTGGGAGCTCCAGCTGTCTAATCACTGTGTTTTACTCTGTCTACCTCCATCACCCCAACTAGGGCGAGAAGGGCAGTGTGGTTAAGCGCACAGACTTTGGAGACAGATCTGAGCTGGACATCTGCCTGTTCTGCTTAATAAAGGTAAATATACTTCACTTCCCTAAGGTTTCATTTTCTTATCTGCAAAATGAGAATAGGAGTGCCTGCTTCTCTGGATGGTTCTGAAGATTACATGAGGTAATATCTGTGAGATAATATCTGTGAAACACAGACTACAGCACTTGCTGGATCCAATACTCTATTAATGTAGCTACTGTGATGATTAGGAGTTTAACTTCTTGGGTACTGTAGCAGTGACCTCGCGCAGCTAAATCTACACACTAAAAAACATGCAGATACTTATTAGTGAATGAATTCTTGCTTATCATTAATGCTGAGGGTTTCATTTGTATTTATGAATGTTTTATTTTTTGATATGTTCTGATCTAAGACTCCTCTATGTCAGGTTCAAGACAGGGGAAATTGCAATAAACAAGATACTTGGATACTCTCTCCCAGTCGTCCAAATCCAGCAAAACAAATGCAGATAAGGGAATGTCCTGGTCTTGATTTCCCCCTGCTGCCATGATATTATCTCCTGATGGTATGTCATCTTTTTGGTATAAATTTACTTTATTTCAAGTGTATATTTGACTAAATCAGGAAATGGAATTTAGATTGTGTCTAGCAAAATGATGTATGACAGAGACAAATTACTAATGGGTTAATAGGCAAACGCCACAGCTGAAGCCCTGAAATAAATTAGATGGGATCATTCAGTGTCAAGCACCACAATAATTCCTACTCCTGTGGCTTGTCTCATTGTCATACAGTCTGTGGTCTATGGGATTGTAAGGTTTGACTTAGAGGCTGCCTTCTTACTTTGGCCTTTATTTATTTATTTCTATCTATGAGAAACAGTAAGAGAGAGAGAGAGAGAGAGAGAGAGAGAGAGAGAGAGAGAACGAACAAACAAGGGAGCCCAGCAGACAGTCTGGGTCTTCCAAGTGGGTAGAAGGGACTCTCATGTTTGAGCCATCAATGTTGTTTCCCAGAGTGTATATTAAGCAGAGGCTGGATAGGAAGTAGAACCACGACCTCAACCCAGGTGCTCTGATAGAAGATATGGCATCTTCACTACTTAGGCCAAAGGCCCACCAGGGCCTTCTAATTTGGGTTGGATTCTCCATTTACTGTAAAAACCTAATCATATCCAGGGAAGATCCATATGTGGTTTCATGGCAAAGGAATTGGCATCATTGCTTGCATGTTTACTATACAAAACAGCTTTTCTCAAAGTGGATTACAGGAGACACCACCCTGTGTTTTTTTTTCTTCTTTTAACAAACACCCCCAGTTGATTCTCATGCAGGTAATACATACAGATTGGAGTTAGGAAAATGCTTTATTACTAAAGGTAAACAGATTGGTTTCTGAAAGTCATAGAAATATGGTCAATATGGGTGTGAGCAAGACCACCAGCCACTGTGAATGGAGATTGGTATAAAATTAAGCTGTGGAAATTGCACACAGATAAAATGATGACTTGAAAGTTTGGGGTATACAGTCTCACTCTACATATGTATTTCCATAAGTCCAAAAACCATGAAATACATTTCTCCAAGCTTTTTCCCCAACCTTAGCCCACAAGTGCCTCTATCAAGCTGTTAATTAAAACATGGGAAAATTTCCTTTTAAGGAAAGGTCAACTCCCATGAACATTTCAAAGTTACACAGTGCTAGCAGACATCAAGTTGTTTATGTGAAGACCAGAAATTGTGTCATGAGAATTCAAAAGTAAGAGTTATCTTGTCCAGTCTGCAGAGCTAGTGGCCATCCATGTCAAAGGTAAGAGGCAAACTCTAAACAGGACAAGGGAATTATCTAGAAAAAGAGCATAGGACACACCTGGTGGGGATCACAATACAAAATGTCTAAGAAAGTATAGGCCAGTTTGGCTTGGTGTTCCATTAGACACTGGTTCTCAAAGCAAATGTGACACAACCACCAGAAGGCTTTTCAGAAACAGGAGAGATGGTTTCAGGTGTTCCAGTTGGGAAGGATCTTATCAGTAGGTGGAGTCTGGAGGTGGTAGGAATTTATGAGATGGACACACAAAATGCCAGGTTTTCCTGAGTCCTGGATGATTTTAAGATGTCCTCCTGGTCATTCCTTTGATTGAAATTATGTACATGATCATCTTGGGTAGGACCTACATCGTATTACGGAGAGATAGGAGACAGATGATAGCTGAAAACTAGCCAGATGGAGTTTTAATATTATTTTCTAGGAATGCAATTATACAGAGCATGTTAGAGTTGATTCTCTTCAAATTTTGCTAAGCATTATTCTATTTCAGAAAAATATTACCATTATTAGACATTTGAGTATCATACTTTGAGCTTATAGCTATTATACTCATGATAATTATGTGTTTTTGAGGGTACTTCAAATATTCACAAAAAATGGAGATGAAAAATAAGTTTGATATAGAAAATTCTGAAATACATGCATAGTTTTTCATTAAAGTCATTTCTCATGCACTTTCTGTGGAGCCTTCATGTGTCTGAACACACTTAGTTCTCATTTGCAAATGTTAAATGAAAAGTGAACATTCCATCAAGTTTCTAACTTTCCTAAAATTCATAATGATTTAATAAAGTGGATGCACATGCCAGTATACCTTTTGGGGTAATCGAGCCTGAGCATTTCCCCTCCAAAGAAACCTTAGTTTAATGGGAATGCAGATAACGGCTATAAACAATAATTAGATGGAAAAATGACCATTTCACTCAGACTAAATTCCCAAGTAAAATCACAGATCATTAAAACTATGGTAGTACAACACTTTTAACCATTGGTTTGACAAAGGTGTAGAACAAAGCTTAACAAAACTGTATTTATAGCATACTGATACATTCAGACACTCTCTCATTTACTTTGTTTTTTAAATTTTAGCTCCCACAAATAAGGGAGAATATGCATCATTTGTCTTTGTGGCTCTGGCTAGTTTCACTAAATGTGATGTCTTCCAGTTGTGTTCATTTTGCTGCAAATGATAGAATTTCATTCTTAACCCAGTAGTGGGATTATTGGATCATATGTGAAGTTCTACATTGTAAGAAATTACTGTTTTCCATAGTGACTGCTCTAACTTACATTCTCTCCAACAATGTATAATTGAACACTTATTTTTTAAAGTGTGTTATTTTATTCTAAGTTAATTTTATTTTTCTTCCATGTTGTAGTGATGCTATCATGTTAATAATTTCTGATCGCTGGCTGGGTTATCAATTATTTGTAGCAGAAATGAAATACAGTCCTTAATAAGCATAAAAATCTCTAGACTAAGACACCAAACCTAACAAGTACAAGGATAGGTCTGCTTCAATCTATTTGTAGTGAGGGATGAGATGGGTCTAAACCTGAGCGAATTGGTGGGTTTACATATCTCTCCTGGTGCCAAGACAATCAGTATGTTCCAATACATCCATTTTTAGTCACTTATTATAGTAAGTTAGCCATTTTAGTATTTTAATATTAATAAATAGAATTAAATTGTAGAAATATAGCAGTATTGCTAAAATTATTAAATTTATCTATGTTTTATATAGGTGCCTGGGAAATAACAAACTGGCCAAGCACATGGCTGTTGCCTGGCTTCTTTTATCAGCATTCATGATGAGTCTAAATGTTTTGCTCATATTCCAAAGACACAGCACCAGCGGCATCTCCACTAGCAAGGATTATCTGAATAAGCCAGGTTCACGATAAGGGGAAAAGCACAACAGCCTTCTCATTCCACCACCACCCTCCCCACCCCTCCCTGCCCCCAGTTTAAATTCCTCAGATCCACAGAGAAGTTTTTTCTGCCTTTTTTTTTTTTTTCTGTTGTTGTTTGACAAACTAATCAATGCTTTGCCCCCTGACAGATTACTGATGTTTCCCAGAAAGCCATGCTTCTCCAGAAAGGATCCCTCAGGCATGTTTGAGGTCCAGTTAAACCAAACTTTGGCAAAAGGAAGAAGCTCATGTTTCCTCAAGCAAACAGGCAAATGGCCAGGCATAGTTACGAAATTTCCAATCATCCTGGCTATTAGGGAATTGGTGTAGGGGTATATCTTAGTCCTGGTTTTCCCGTATCAGAGGGGAGTTGGATAAATTACAGAAGTTTGTAAGAGTCTACCAGAAGAAAGAAAACTTGCTTTGCTTAGCAAACAAATACAATTTTATGAGCCACTTTTAGCATCAAGGGAATGCAGCCTTGGATTTCCTACGGACTGGTTAAAGAAACATAAGCTCTACTTAGCTGTGACAGGCTTAATAAAAGGATCTTGGAGACCCAGTCTGAGAGATCTCCTAGTCATTATTTGAGATGAGTTTCCATTTTGAGAGGTAAATAACCAGGAAACAGCAAATATGGTGCTCATTTTATACTGGAATTGCAGCCAGATGCCCTGTTTGCTGGTTTTGAACCTATGATACACTTTAAGGGGCTGTTTATACCATAAGTGGTATGTAAGTTAAATAAGTGAATAAATAAATGAAGCTTATTTGTGGTAAAGATGTGGCTTCGACTGATGAGAAGAAACACTGAAGGTTTTTTTTTTTTTTTAACCTACAAAATAGTTCTTGTCAAGTAACATACTCCAGGGTTTCAATCCAAGAATCCTTTTAGGATGGCTGCCTGATGCTTAGTACATCAGATAGACTGGCTTGTTTGGGTTTGGGTTTTCTAAAAAAAAAAATAAATTGTCTGGCATCAGGTGCAGGCTAGAGAAAACTGCTGATAGGGTGGTGTGCAAGAGCATGGTTTTGTGTTGGAGAAGTTGGATTCAGCTGGCTAATAGGTTTGAGTTTGAAACTACAGGCTCTGTTCATGAGCAAGTTACCTTCAGAGATGTTACTGGAAGAGCAACCACAGAGGTTATTGGCTTAGCAGTTAAAATGCCAGCACTCCATATGGGAGTGCCTGGGTTTGTGATCCAGGCTTTCTGCTAATGTATACCCAGGGAGGCAGTAGGTGATAGCTCAAATCACTGTGTCCGTGCCAACTGTGTAGGAAACCTGGATTGAGTTCTAATCCTTGCTTCTGTCTCCCCCATCACTATGGGCATTTGGGGAATAAACCAGTGGATGGGAGCTCACGCTCGTGTGTGTGTGTGTGTGTGTGTCTACCTTTCAAGTACATTGAAACGTTCACTATTGGGGCAGCATTGTGGCACAGCAAGTAAAGCTGCTTTCTGTACACTGCAATCCTGTTTTGCAGTACCAGTTCAAATCTCAACTGCTGTTTTTAATCCAGCATCTTCTAATGCATCTGGCAAAGCAAGAGTAGATGATCTAGTCCCCTGGATTGTTCACCATATATGTGGGAAATCTGAATGGAGTTTGGAGCTCCTAGCTTTGGCCTGGCCCAATCCTAGCTGTTGCAGCCATCTGGGGAATGAACCAGCATATGGGAGATCTCTTTCTGTGTTGCCCGTCCCCCCACCTCTATAACTCTACCTTTCAAATAAGTCAAACTTAAATTTTAAAAAAGCTTCTAGAAAGAAGGCAAAAAGGCAACAACAATGATAACTTTATAATTTGGGAAATAGTAAATATAAATAAATTCAAAGAAAAAACAGTAAAATAATGAGCAGTTGCATATCCACCATTCAGCTTCAAAAATCTCAACAATTGAGCAAGTTACTAAATCACATCCTCATTAAGGGTAGGGGAATAATAATAATAATAATTCTCACCTAAGACTTGTTGTAAGGATTATAAAGCAATAATAAGTGACCTTCAACTACAGAGGCTCACATATATTAATTGCTCTAAAACTTTGATTCCATTTTAAACTTAGAATATCCTCAGTTTATAGACATGGCAACCCATGTAAAATGGCAAGTAAGGTCTTTGTGGCTTTACAACTTCAAAATGCAGGGCTCAGTACAACAACTGCTCAATGGCTCAACGGCTAAATCTTCACCTTGAAAGCACAAGGACACCATATGGGTGCCAGTTCATGTCCCAGCTGCTCCACTTTGCATCCAGCTCCCTGCTTGTGGCCTGGGAAAGCAGTAGAGAATAGGCCAAAGCCTCAGACCCTGTACCCATGTGGGAGACCCAGAAGAAATTCCTGGCTCCTGAGTCCTGGCTCCTGACTTCAGAAGAGCTCAGCACTGGCCCTTGTGGCCATCTGAGGAGTGAGCCAGCAAATGGAAGTTCTTTCTCTCTGTATCTCCTTCTCTCTGTAAATCTGATCTGCCTTTGTAATAAAAATAAATAAACCTAAAAAAAATTTTTTTTCAAAGAACATAAAGACCCTTAACCAGACATGGTTAGATCTTCAACCTTAAAAGTTGATCCCAAATGGGAAAGGAATGTGAAGTTTAGCTTACCAAGCTTGTATCTTAGAAATCCAGCTGAGCTTGAAAGGAGAAACTTCCTTGGGAAGAGGACATTGTCTTTAAGCCAAGCACAGACACAGCTGAACAAGAGGTCCCTAGCTACAGCCCCTCATTCAGGAAAGGGCTATCCTGCCTCGGGTCTGCAGACCACCACTCTGGAAGACTCAACATTAGTAACAGCCCTGCCATTTCCTCATGGCTGTTCTCAGAGACCTTCATGGCAAGGCAAGAAAGCATTTTTTGGTGCCAGAAATGGTTGTTGTTCTTGGGTTAAATGGAGAAAGTTTTTTTGCTGAGCTTCAGGATTCAGAGTGGTTTATTTACAGAAAGCACTTGAGGGTGACTTAGATGGGGCTCCCCTGCTTGGAGAGGTGCTGAGGAGTGTTGGTCTTAGGCGATGAAAACTGAACTGACTGCTTCATAGAGCAGAGAATGCTAGAACAAGCAAGACAGCTTCACACTGGATTTGGAGGGGTTATTTATTTTTTTTTTAAGATTTATTTTATTTTTATTACAAAGTCAGATATACAGAGAGGAGGAGAGACAGAGACAGATCTTCCATCCGATGATTCACTCCCCAAGTGAGCCGCAACGGCCGGTGCTGCGCCGATCCAAAGCCAGGAACCTGGAACCTCTTCCAGGTCTCCCACGCGGGTGCAGTGTCCCAATGCACTGGGCCGTCCTCGACTGCTTTCCCAGGCCACAAGCAGGGAGCTAGATGGGAAGTGGAGCTGCCGGGATTAGAACCAGCACCCATATGGGATCCAGGGGCGTTCAAGGTGAGGATTTAGCCGCTAGGCCACGCTGCTGGGCCCAATTTGGAGGGGTTATTATGACCTTCAGAGAGTCAGTAGGTAGGGTAAGTAGGATGTAAATTTTTTTTTTTTTAATAGTGGCGCTTGTATTCTTTATGTTTTGGAGATAAAACAGGTTCATTATCAAAATGGAATTAAGCCATAGGGCATATGTTTATAGGTCTTTGTCCTGCTATTTACTCTTTGTGAACATGGACAGACGTTTTTAATGCTTGCTTAGCATCAGCTACAAAATAGAGATTAGTCTCCTTCTTTTGACAATTTTTTCCCTCAGGATAAAGGAGCTAGCACAGGGACATTGCTTTTTAAATACTAGCTGAAGGCCTAGTATCATCACCATCCTTGTTATTATTTTCATAAGTTGATTAGTGATATGACTGATTGGAGACATTTTTTACTGAATGACATTTCTGTCACTATTAACACGGCAAAAGGTAGATGAAAAAGTTCATGTGAGACTCTTCATAGAAGGTTTGTGTGATTTTATTATAGCAAGCAGAAAACCCATGCAAAAAAACACCTCTCTTGTACATGACATGCAATCTGTCGATTCTTTATCTACTTTCAACTATAGCTCAAGGCTGCATCTGGCAGGATAAGAGTTTGAAAACAACAACAAAATCTGTTTCTTTTGGCTTTGATCTTATCCTGGGCCCTTTTACTAAGCACTCAGAGTTGTGGAATTAGGGAATGAATGAAGGAATGAATGCTGGCTGTTTTCACTAAAAACTTCAGGGTATTTAATTTTCAGAAGCCAATTCAACAAGTTCTCTCTTGGCAGAATACAATACTGGCAGATGAAGGCACCATCATGCTGAAGGAATTTAAAAGTAAAATGGATTTGAAAGTTCTTTACAGAGCCTAGTGTAGATAAACCCAATAAATACTCTGGATTTTAGAATAACTTTTGGAAAACAATACTTTCTTCTTTGCCTGTTTTTCATCCTTCTCTTTCGTGGTGGTTTAACTGCCATTACCATGACTAGTAGAATGTATACATTATACAAGTTAGGCATGGTGCTGAATTACTAATCCAGTGAAGAATATTTCTGATATATATTCTTACATAAGCCTCTTGTTCAAGGTCACACAAGTGGAAAGTTGCAAAGCCAAGGTTTATGTCCTGATCCACCTGGCTCTCACTTCCAAACACTAAGCTTGCCGTTGAGCAGAGAGTAAGCTGAGTCAGGAAAAGATGTGCTTGTCTTGCATAGACTTTCAGACAGACTTCACACATAGCAACAGGACTCAGGAGAGTTTGTGTGTCATCTTTACTTTCCACTGGCTTCAGCAGCAAAGATTGCCATGATTCCCCATTTTCCAAGTGTAACTGGCCAATTTGAAAAAGAAGGGCAGGACTTAGGAACTTCTAGCCATGAGATTTTCTTAAAAAATAGGGCAAGAGATCTTTTTTTTGGATCAAGAATAGGTAATGGATATGATAATCAACAAAACCAAAAAGGGGGCCTTGAGTCAAATTGGAGTGGTAAGAGAGTGAATCCGAAGTTATAAAGAAAGAATGAAGTCCTGATTCAGATGGTTGTGAGTGGGAATGGGAAATAATGTATTTGGATTATAACCACAGAAGGAGGGAAATTGAAACTACACAATGAAGACTGAACACGAAACATCCTCTTTACCCCCATCCACAGCCTGGACCTGACTGCCAACCTCCCATCGCTCCCTTTACTAAATCATCTCTCTTTGTCACCACTTCCATGTTCCCACATCCAACAGACATTCCATAGTGTTTTTACTTGATGTGCAAGCGATTGCATTGTCTCCTACTGTTCCCCTCCTCTCCCCACTTGTCTCGTTGCTTTGGCTTCTGGGCACCATTGTCTCAGACTTTTCTTCTAGTGTTCCTTGCCTGTCTTCCTTGTCGACAGGCTCACCTCCTTTTACCCAGACATTAAATGCCCAAGGTCCTAGGTTCTCTCCTCTTATTCTCATTTCTCCCTTTGGTGAGCTCATCCACCCTGAAGGTGCCATATCATATGTGTGCTTAGATGACTCACACTTTTATCTTCAGTCTTGATCTCACCACTTAACTCCAGACCCACATATCAACTGTCTACTTTCCATTTTTTTTGAATCTCTGGAAGCTTCCTCCCACTCAGCAGGTCCAAGACTGAGCTCATAATCCTCTCCCCCAGGCCTGGTTCTCTTCCAGTGTCTCTTTCTCAGCAAACACACCAGCATCTGTGTAGTGGCTTAAGAACATATTCTTTCCCTTAGTCCCGGTATTCATCACCAACCCCTATGGGTTTCATCTTTAAATCTCTCTTAAATCCATGTCCTTCTGTTTCTACTGCCATTAAACTAGTTCAAACTGCCATCATCCCTTTCCTGAGCCAGCAACTTACCTGCCCACTGGTCTGCCTGCTGCCACGCTGGCCTCACTACAGACTTCTCTCCATTCTGCAGCTACTGTGATTTTTTTCCCCCCGTGATATAAATGTCACTTCCATGCTCAGTAGTCAATGACGTTTCTTTCTTCTTAGAACAGAGCCAGAATTCCATTCCAGACCTGCCAGGACCTCCACAGTCTAGGACCGTGGTTCTCAAAGTGTGGTCTTAAAATGTATATCTCGCAAGAGTGATGCAAACAAATTTGAATCACATCTAAGTTAGACCTACTGAGACATCGAGTCTAAAAACACAGTCCAAAAAGGTGCTCTGATGAGCCCTCCCAATGGTAATGATGAATATATTCAAGCTTTAAAATGCTTGGGCGCTTTCTTATCTCTTTTTTGAAGGTTTATTTATTTGAAGGACAGTTACAGATGGTGAGAGAGCAAAAGAAAGAGACAGAATTTCCATCCACTGATTCACTCCCAAAAGGGCCTTAATGGCCAGAGACACAAATTGGCATCCATATGGGATGCTAGCATTGCAGGTAGTTGGCTAACCCGTAACACCACAATGCCAGCTCCAAGCTTCCATGTCTTTTGGGTTCTCTATATCCTCTTGCTGATACCATTGCAACCTCTTACAGGTTTATTCCCTCATGTAGCAGGGTGATGTTCTTCCACATATCCTTTGCACAATTCTTCTTTGTTGCCTGAATGTTTTCCCTTTTTCTCCTTCCCTGGTTAATACCAATCCTTCCTTCAGGAAAACTGCCTAGGATAAATTCTTCATAATACCATATATATCTTCTTTTTTAAAAAAAATGTGTATTTGAAAGTCAGAGATACAGAGAAAGAAAGAGGGAAAAACAGAGAGAGAGACAAAGATCTTCCATCTTCTGGTTCACCCTGAAATGGTCACAGTGGCAGAGTGAGTCTGGGCCAGGTTTAAACCAGGAGCCTGGAACTCTCTCCAGGTCATCCGTAGAGACAGCAGGGGCCCAAGTAGTTTGGCTATCCTCTGCTTCTTTTCCAGATTTCTAGCCAGGAGATGGATTGGAAGCACAGTAGCCAGGACACAAATCCATGTTCCTACGGGATTCTGGCATCGCAAGCAGTAACTTAACCAGCTACACCACAAATATGGTCCCAATATATTGCTTTTTTTTTTGTTTTAGCACTTTAGCAGTTATACTTTTTTATGGTTATTGATTCACAATTATCTCTCTTACTAAACTGTGCTCCCAAAGAATTGAGCAGTATCTATTTGCTCATTCTCTAGTACTAGAATAGAGCACAAACTCAGGTTTTGTTGAATGAATACATACATTTGTTGAATGAATAAACCTTTCTCTATGGTTTCTTTTTTTTTTTTTTTTAAAGATTTATTCATTTTATTTCAGCCAGATATACACAGAGGAGGAGAGACAGAGAGGAAGATCTTCCATCCGATGATTCACTCCCCAAGTGAGCTGCAACGGGCCGGTGCGCGCCAATCCTGAGCCGGGAACCAGGAACCTCTTCCGGGTCTCCCACACGGGTGCAGTGTCCCAATGCATTGGGCCGTCCTCAACTGCTTTTCCAGGGCACAAGCAGGGAGCTGGATGGGAAGTAGAGCTGCCGGGATTAGAACCGGTGCCCATATGGGATCCTGGGGCTTTCAAGGTGAGGATTTAGCCGCTAGGCCACGCCGCCAGGCCCGTCCTCTATGGTTTCTGAGCACTATTTCTGATAGCACAGGCAGAGTGAGGTCCTCATGGGCCATTCCCATTCCCTTCAGGTTTTAAAACATGAAGTATCTATTTCACAGACTTATTGAGACAAATCATGGACAAATTTAGCCCAGAGCCAGGCACTCACATCCTTTATAAACCTTAGCTCTGTGAATCATTATCAGTGTTACAGCTACACTGCTAATATAATTGTCGCAGCTTCCATAATTCTCTCTCAGGAGTAATGGTTGAGGGTGACTGAAAGCGGAGTGTATGTCTTAAATTTTTAAGGTAAAGGCAAATTGCTGTGCCATTCCTCTTGTTTAAAAAGTATTGGGGCTGGCATGGCAGCTCAATAGCCTGATCCTTTGCCTTGCAGTGCCAGCAACCCATACTGATGTCAGTTTGTATCCTGGCTGCCCCACTTCCCATCCGGCTCCCTGCTTATGGCCTGGGAAGGCAGTAGAGGATGGCTCAAGTCCTTGGGATCCTGCACCTCTGTGGTAAAACCAGTAGAAGCTTTTGGCTCCTGGCTTCGTATCAGCTTAGCTCCTGCCTTTGGGGCCATTTGGAGAGTGAACCAGCAGGTAGAAGATCTTTGTCTCTTCTTCCCTCTGTAAATCTGCCTTTCAAATTAAAAAATAGGTGAATCTTTCAAAAAAATTCATCACCCACATTATGTGCTCCAGAAAATGTTAATTAGCCTTGTCACTGGTTTCAAATGCTACTTGTTTATTTATTCAGCAAAACATGAGGGAATACCCTGATGTATGATGCTAGGGATTGGAGCAGGCAGTAGTGACTGAGATGAGCCTGGATGAGAATCAAGTAGAGGCAAAGATATCAACAGGCCCAGGGATAGAGGGATTAGTTTACAGTGGCAGTAGGTGATACAGAGATACCCAAAACAAGGTCCTAAGAGTTTGTGAGACTGGGAGAAGAATCCGAAGCAGGAAGGAGTTCTTCCACATCAAAAATCACCTTGGATCTCAAGTAAAAGCCGTCAGAGTACAAACTTGGCTGAACAACTAGTCTATGTAGTGGCATATGATATCAACCAAATAGCTACGGTTGACACCCTCCTCCCAAGGCAGAAATCAAACTGCTCTCTGCATGTGTTGATTCTGTGTTGTTCCTGCCCACAGGGTTTCCATGAAAACAAGCTGAAAGGGAGACAAAAGGCGAGGGCCAGCTGGGAAGCTTGCATTGTTAACATGTCTCCCAGGTGCTTTCTACGCCTGGTTAGGCTTTGAGAACCATTCCTTTTTAGGACCCGCTGCTTGATTTTTTCCTTTGGCTGGTTCTGATTTCTTTACCACCCTCAACACCTGGGGCCAGGCGTCTTTTCAAGACAGTTGGGAAGCATTCCCCTCTCTTTCTCTGTACTCAGTTTGATCCAGATCTTAATCTACAAACTACATCAAATATTCATTGCCATTTGGGGGTTGGAGAGATCTAAGGTTTTTCAAAAGCAAGTCTTGCCTTACCATTGGTGATCCAGTGAGTCTTTCAGCGAGACTGACTCTAAATCATCAGGCTCAATTAGTTGATTTCAAAGAAATGTGCAGGTGTTGTTTGACCTTCAAACATATGGACTGCTGGAGAAAATGAGTCTTCCCTGTTCCCATAATGCCAAGGGAATAGATGGGGTAATTTCTTCTTAGGTTCTCAGGTTTTGTGGAGGAATTATTAGGTTTGGACTAAACGAATTATTTATTTAGTAATATGCTCAGTGGTGGGCTATGGTCGCCTTTGCCAAGAGGACGGCCAGGTGTGTGCTGTCACTAACCACCACTGAAATAGTGAGAGGCCTACAGAAGAATTGAGCCAGGATGGTGGTATTTTGCGGGGTGCAAGGGGGAGGCAGTCTAGATTATAAGCAGCAGCAGTGAGGTAGATATAATGATTAAACTCAGAGCCCAGCTGTTAGCAACCTTGGCTAATAGTTTGTAAGGATTCAAGTAGCTCCATCTTACATTTCTGTCTCACTGTGCTCATTGTTTTCCTTTAAGTTTCAAGTTTGTGGCTTGATACCTCAAGATGTTGTTCAGTTTGAGGCCAAGCCTTATCATTTTATAGTCTAAGCATTTGGTAATAATTGGGAATAAGAATATTATAAAGTCTTGTTTTCAGATCAAGGTCCTTTATGCTTGCTAGTTGAATAATATCCAGCAGTTATTTTTCTGAGTCCTTGTTTTCTCAGATGTGATTCTTATTTTGCCTTTCACAAGTATATTTGAATGATATTTTTAACATACATCTAATCCAAGAGAGGATCTTATAGCCACATAGCCTTTAAATTATATTTTCCTATCTTGGATTTGACGCTGGATCTTGTCAGAATGAAGTCTCCAAGAAGTTTTACAGTAAATAAATGTGTTTAACTCAAAATGTTAAAATGTATTCAGTTCAAAAGCTTTGTCTTTTTTGGTGGCAATGAGAGTCATGTTTTGTGAACTCCAAATGAACTCATAGGATGGTTATGATGGCTAAATAAGAATTTGAGACAAATGCTTCCCACAGTGTCTAACCCATGAGTATTAACAGAAGCAAGGGTTCAAAATAACAATTTCAAACTTGAAGCATTTAAGCTTTGACCACAGTCAATCTAGTTACCAGTTGGGAGTTTACAGGTTACAGTTGGTGGTGGTGGCTCGTGCGATGGTAGTCCAAAATTATTGTGTTCTCGGAATTGTATCTAATCCGTTAAATGTCAATTTAAAAATTGACATATCTTGGAGAAGATGGTTTATGAGTATTATTGTACAAAAGATTGTTGAAATCCATTCTCGGATTTTTTTTTCTGAAATATGTATTTTTCAAGAACTTTGTGGAGAGTTCATGTAGTAGTGATTACCACTTGCTGGTCCATTGGTCATTTTAGCAGAGCTCTCAGCCAGATGTTCTTCTATCTATAGGAGTGGGAATCAAATCTCAAGAATAGCACGTGCAGGTCCAAATGTTAGGAAAATACTCAGCTAGAAAGTTTGGAGTCAGCTCTAAGTTGCTTGACCCACAGCTCTTCACTTCCCTCAACTGGGAATCTGCAGATCCTAGGGGCCTGCGAGGGTAACACTGCTCTCAGTTATTGGCATTAAGTTTCCTTAACCAGCAAGAAACCTCACAGTATCAAGTATGCTCGGAAGGGCATACTGTACCACACTCTAAGTCTTTGCTTGAGGGAATTCACCTTGGTCTCCTAACTTAAAGACTTGCACATGTGGTTCCTTGTGTCTAAAGCATTCTTCCCGTGTTTTCTTCCTTTTCTCTTCTTCATGGTCAAGCCCTGGGATGGTGTGTTTTTCTCAGCACGCCATTTCCAACTTCCAAAACAGACCTGAGGCGTCTCCCATGTGCTCCCTTCATACTCCCTGTCTGCTGTCTCACCGGTCCCATGCTACATGGTTGCAATATTCCTAGCATGCCCCATCAGTGTGTGAACAGTGACCAACACATAACAGTGGCTCAGCACATAACACATTGCACTGCACACATACCTACTGAAGAACGAGTGATATTAATGCGAAACTCAACGGAAAATTTATTTATGCTTCAGGTTAATAAAGTTATAAAATACAATAAAACAATCATTTGCTTGGTACATGCAAGTCTAAAATTTTCGTGAAAATTTTTGTTAGGTTTGAGGCCCTTGGACTCGTTTGAGAGAAAGAGAGGCCTTTAGCCCAAGCAAAGTGTTTTATTTGTTTTTTAGTTTCAGATATTGCACAGGCCTTACTAAAAGGGGTTTTATTCATCACAGGAGGAAGCCTGACAGATTGTGGGCAACTGTCTGGCCACTTGCACATTGGCACGGTGGCCTTGTGAGGAAAATAGCCATCCAGAGTATACAGTACTCGGCTTTCAGGGGCCTTACCTGCGGGTAGGGAGAGGAGAGGGAGCGAACGAAGCAATGTGGAATCTTAACTCCACACACACTTTGCGCATGCATTTGATGTGGACCGTAGACTGGAGCGTGGAGTGCAGCGTGGGGCGGAACGTAGAACGTAGCGCGGAGCGTCAGGTGGAGGTGGAGCGTGGCATGGCGTGGCGTGGAGCGTGGGGCGTAGAGCGTGGCGTGGGGCGGAGCGTAGAACGCACGTGGAGCGTGGGGCGGAGCGTAGAACTTAGCGTGGAGCGTGGGGCGGAGCGTAGCCGCAGGCATGGCGGATGCTGGCCTGTTGCGCACGGTGCGAGGTCAGGGTGGCTCAGCAGGGCGGATGTCCGCTTCGGCAGGCAGGAGGTCAGTGTGGAGTCACTTCTGCTCTTCCCAGCCTAACATTTTCAGCGATGAGGAAGCTGGAGACCCTGCATGAAGCCTGCTACTAAATGGTAAGCGGACGTTGGTGAAAGAGGCAGGCTGTTTTGGTCTGAGTCGCGAGGGTTTTCTGAGAGGGAATGGTTTTGTGAGGTGAGAATCTCACTTTGGAATGGGCCTTGGAATGGTGCGGAGGAGGCGGCGAATCAGTTCGAGGGAGCCGGCACCAAGCACCGCAGAGTAACAGCGGCTGCTGTCTGTGCAGTGCTGCCTCGCCTCGAGACATGCGTTCAGCATGTGGCCGTGACTTCCCTGACTGCTTGCGGAAGCTCCAGTTCTGAGGAGTTTTGCCGCTTGCCAAAGACACAGGGCTGGAAAGCGGTGGAGCCCGAATGCAGATCCAGAACTGAGTCTCTGCCTCCCCGGTCCATTTGGTCCTCCCCGGGCCGCTTCGCCTTGGCTTCCTTCTGAACAGAGTGAGAATGACAGTGTGATTGGCTATGGATATTGGCGAATAAGTTCCCTCTGGAATGTTACCTTTGCTGCTGATAGATCGATTAGAGTCTTTCAACCAAGAGTCAAGGTCGACGCTGCTTCAAAGCTTTGTACGTGTAGCATATCCGTGCTACTCTGTCAACTTTCACAGTACCAAGAGAGAGTAATCCTTACACGAACACCTGTTTGATGAAGTCCAAATTTATTCTTAGCCTTTGGAATCTAATTCCCCTTATGTTCCATTTTTTTTTTCCATCGAGCCTCTATAATGTGAGTCTTGTTCTAGTTCGACCTGGTCCAGCTCAGGCAGTATCAAAGTGGGTGGGTTGCTTTGTGCATAGATCCTCTGTGATGCTGTTGTTTTGATCACCCGTTTCATGGAATTGTCTGGAGAGCAAGGCGGAGAGGGGAAAGTGCTTTCCTTGTGGAGTGACAGCTTTTCCATCATGTTTTAGGGCAGTGCTGTGATAAAGTTGTTCCAGTTACAAGGCAGAGCAGTTGGGAACTGCATTTAAAAGGGGGAAGGGTCTGATGGGTTCAATACCTGGTTAAAAATCAGTGACCAGCTGATGGGAAACCACACAACATCACCCATGTCTGTTGCTATCAGTAATGTGTAGTCTTTACCATGGGTACTGTGAGTTGTCCACCTTTTCGTGTAAATATTTGGTAGTCATGAAAAAGATATTTCCAGTCATTCATGTGGGATGTGATATTGACTGGAAAATTCTTTGTCGATCCCGAGTTGGCCTCTGATGGTGAGCTCTGTTTCTTTCCAGGAGTGTCTGAGCATACAACATCACTCCGGGAAAACGTTTGTTTTTATGGGGTGTGTGTGTGTGTGTGTGTGTATGTGCGCGCACGCATGCGTGTGTGTTTGGTAACTTAAAAGCATGTTGAATTATTAAACTAGTTATTTTCCAGGCCAGCAAATGTTTTCAGCATGTTGCCCTGAGTTTGCTTGAGTCAGCACATAGCATTGCATCTTGGACGACCTTAGAACCATTTCCTTTTGATGCTGGGATTTTTTTCTCTTGGATTGCAATGTCAGGGTGCTTAGCCTGACCGAAGAGAGCATGCGTTTCTCGCAGACCTCCTCGTTTGAGGTCTAATGGGAATGCTGCTCAGGGTGAACGGGCGTGCAGCACAACCCCAGACTGAAGGATTGAATACCCCCCTACCCTATGCCTTGGAGCCTTGCTTTACTGCTAGCCAGGAGTCAAACCATAGGCGAATCCTTCAACCCCCATTTTCTGCGAGACTTTGAATTACAACTGCAAAAATCTTTGCTTTGGAGCCAAATGCTTTGAGAAGAAGCAGTGGGGAAGGGGAAAAACACTGAAAAAAAAAAAAACAACAAAAAAAACCCCACCTAGTCACCCCACACTGATGAAAACCAGTGACAATAAGGCCTGGTGTGGCTGCCGCAGCCCTCCTGACCACTCCCCTAGCACAGACAAGTAAACCGCTCTCAGTGCTGATTGAATGAGATTTCTGCGGCAGTGGCTTGAAAGCCGCACCACTCATTTCCTGAGTGTATTATTGAAAATTATCAGACCTGTTTTGTTCATTACTGGGAAACTGAAAAATGACTTTCTCAAGAAAGGCTGAAAGATTTTCTCCAGCCGGTGCAGGCTAGCTGTTGTGCTAATGTCCTCAGAGTCCCCCACCCCCATCCCCGGTGCATGGTGCACGGGCTCAAGCTTTGGCAGCCTTCGTCAAAATCCCTTGGAAATTTCTCCTGAAACCCACCAGCCCCCTGCCCCCCAAGAGGGATGGCCACCCATCTAAGACTGTTCATTTACTAACCACTCTGAGAACATGGCCTGGTCTAAAGGCACGAACATGTTCTTTCTTGATTTTTATTGTGATATTTACTGATCCAGAGGCCAGAGTAAGGTGTTGTTTTTTTTTTCTCCCCTCTTGATGTCAAAACACCTGAATTCTGTGTAATGGGATCAGGCAGTTGCACGCTGTGGATGCTGAGGATAGAGCTCATCACCCAGCTGCGTTGTATAGACCCAGAGAAGCTGCTCAGACCCCCAAGCTTGACCTGGACAGAAAGGGGTAGGGGAGTGAGGAGGGCAAGGGGAGAGTCCGGCCAGGAGGTCTTTGTGCTGTAAGGCACATGGCAGCGGAGGTCTCACTGATGTTAACCACTCTCTTTGTTGTTTCCATCTAAGACAAGACGGCCCAGCTCCTATTTCTCCTGATATTCCTAGCAGTTCATTTATAATCCGTGTCCCCTTCTTCCCCCTCTGACTTTGAAGAACGTGAATTCATTTAGGTTTTGATTAGTGGTAATTATTTACCTGTCAGAACCCAGCTGGACCGCATCACCCAAGCCGAGTCCCACAGCCTTACTCCCAGTGACTGCTTCCAAACAATGACAGCAGAGAAGCACCTGTGTAAATATGTAATATTTTGGTGATAAAAAAATGATTAGGCAACAGAGCCTGAGCTGAACTGGTGAGAAAACAGTGAATATGCCGTACTGCCTCCTAGGGGATTTTTAGCCGGGCCTTTGAGCATCTCTGATCTCAAGAACAAGATCATGGCATTTTTCTCACCCTCCTCCACACCTTGTTTGTTTGGAAAGTATGGCAAATCTGATGTCACTCGGTTTGCATGTGAACATTAACATTTCAAGGCACTCCTTTCTTGGAGAAGCTGGAAGAGAAGTTGAATGGGGTGAAATGTCTTTCATTTTCTTGTACTGGTCTGAATGTCTCAATAGAGCAACAGACAAAACTCCTCTTGGGGGATGCTATGTGTCCTTACTTGTACTTATAAAGAACCTCTGTGGTTGGATTCAGTGGATATTGGGAAGAACGCTTTATAGACCAGGGATTTTTAGCCTCACTTCACCACCTGTTAGCTGTGAGGTCTGTAACCTATTTTGAGCTTCAATTTTCAAATCTGTAAAAAGGCACCTCAGTGGTACCTTTTACATGTCATGTCCGCACCATGTGTAAAGTACTGTGTTCCGTGCCTGCTAAGCACACATTCTTTATGACCTTGTTTCATAATAAGCTAAATAAATCAATCTTTTTTGGTCCAGCTCACCATTCAGGGAGCCACAGAATTGAAGCACTGGTGAATTTTCAAAATTGCTTACTGGGAAAGAACACTTTTCAGCAATGCAAGATTCTACCTGAAAATGACTCTGCAATTTCCTTCTTTCTAAAGGTCCACTGCCCTGTATCTGAGATTTACCCTTTCTTTAACACAAGTTCAAGTAGGCTAACTCTAAGGAAGCTCTACCCAGGGCTTCAGTCAGCTATGAAAGCAGTGGTACTGACTTTGCCTTTCAGTTGATGAGGTCATTGTTGTTCAGCTAACGGGCATGCGTGGGTTGGGGTTGTTGGGCTCCTGGGTGCACTTGTTGTGAGTTTGTGGGTGTCATGTTAGGCAGAGCTGAGCTCCAACTTCACCTCCTCCAAAGCCCTGTGACTTTATACAGGTGCTTCAACTTCTTGAGCTGAAAAATAGATGACACTTAGGATGATTTAGATATCAGTGAGTTTTGTGTCAAAGACTTAGAACTGTAATGTGAATACAGAAATAGCTAATATACGTTAGCTGTCATTGTGGTTGCTGTTATCACTGGGACCAATGTATACAGCCGGCAACAACGCTAGTGTTATGGAAAAGTCATTGAGGATAGTAGGGCGTTCAAGCTCGGAGTCAGCTCTGCCCAAGTTAAAAATTCACTGTTAAAAACTTGATCCCCTTGCATGAAAGTCATTATTAGTTTCATGCAGTTTGAAAGCAATGTTTTATTTGTGGTTTCTGAATAAGACAAAGAAAATTGAAACACTTTGCTATGGAGAATGTACTCAGCTATTTGAACCAGGTGGGTCCAGTTGCATTGGGATCTTGAGCTGATAATGAAATAGTCACTAGTTTTTAAAATTCCCAGTATTCAGTCTTTGACTTCGAGTCAAAGACTCTTGTCTACCATTTGTTATGGTAGACAGAGGGCTAAGCAATACAAAGTCATAAAACATTCAAAATTTACCTACTGTCAGTTTTAAAATAAACATTTTGAAACAACAGGAATGAGTATTTAAGGACATAAACATAATCTCATTTTGCTGAATTGTCCCAAATTGCCTGAATTTGGATTTGAATTTGTCACTTGGATAATATTTTCTATTTTTTGCCACTCCTTTGCTGTATTTGATAAGTTTCCTACCTGAAAACACAAGTAACTTCAACACACTAAAATTTTGTTAAACCGGAGGTGAACTGTTAAATCATGTCAGCTAATAACCGTTTGTGGGAAGCTGTGGAAGAAATTTTAAATGCAAAATTGGAAGATAAGATTATTTTAATTGGAGTGCATCCTTTCTTCAGTCCCTAATCCTTTAAGCAAACTGATCAGTACTGCATGAAAAGATGTGGTGGCATGATTGGCTTTGCAAGCGACAAAGCACTTTGAACAAGGAAACTTCCAACACAGTTTAAAGATAAATGTAGTCTGAAATTCCCATTAGATCCCACTAAATTCACTAAGCAATAGTCTCCTTTCATTGTTTAACAGCTGTGCATTCCCCAGAGTGTTAACGACTTATTGTGCAGGCATTGAGTTCTAATGTACTCCTTCCCTGAGGTCTTATCAGTTATCTAGTCTGTTGATTAACTGTGTGCTGGGGTATACCATGGTCCAGTGATAAGCATCTCAGAGAAGTAGTCGATGTGCTGATAAATAGACAAGTGTGCACTGAATTTTTAAAACATTTTCTTAGTCTGCACTTTCAGAGTTCACACACCCAGATGTCCTTTCTATGAATTTATCAGTGTACGAGTCTCTAAGTTTGTGATATTTTTTCATCAGCATTGGTCCAGTTTTTCTAGGAAATTAAAGCATTCCTGACTCCAGTTCCACCTCTTGGATACAATCTTTGGAAAATCTGGATTAACTATTCTGCTCGTGCTCCTGATACCTGACTTCCGGGTCAATTCCCAGTTAAATTTCTGCAGCTCCAAGCTCTCAGGCAGCTATTGATTCTGTGTCTCCTTGCTAAAGGGTACAAACTTCATCAACAATAATGCTATCAATTACACCTCTGAACGATTCTCCTCTTCTTTGTTTCTGACTTGGAGTGTGCCTTGGTTTCTGTCTGTTTAAAGCTGACATTCACTTTGCTCACTGCTCTGCAAAGAGGCTAGTACTGAATTATTCCTGAATACTATTCTCGAGTTGACACACTTGATCCAGATTCTGCTCGTGAGCTGTGATCCCAACTCTGAGACTGTGGCAATTGATGACTACCACAGTAACCAGAGAAGGATGGAGTTTGCCTCCAACCAAGCCTGGAATGGATGGTGGAATTCTGGCGGGCCCCTCAGGCAGTGAGGGGCACAGACCCATATCCCCTCACCAGTAAGGGCCTAGGCGACCCCCATTTTGGCTTCCGTGTCAAGGAGAGTTTAAAAAGCCCCTTCCCTTTCTCTTCCGCGCTCTTCTTCCTCTGCAGCTCACTCCTTCACGTCTGTCCTTTCTGCTGCATGGGGAGGGGAAGCCCGTGACCGTGGTTCCCTGTAATAAAGGCCATCTAAATTCTTTTCATATATTTGGCTGAGTTATTCTTACCCTGGTGGTCGGCGAATCTAAATTTTGGCCAGTAGCGAATCTAACAGCAACAAAGCCCACACTTTCTAGTGTGTGTGGTTTGAGGCTTTCAGATGGTAAGTATGGCCAGGCTTTTGCATTACACAGCAGGCTTCTTCCTGGATCCTTTCATCAAGGCATTGCATGCAGAATTATTGATATAAACTAGCATGCCCAGTTTTTGTTAGCATAAGACATGCAGTGTTGTTGAAGATGTGTCCAAGGAGCAGTAAGCTTACCTGTGTCATCACTAATGTAAGGCAGAGGATGTTAGCTGTGCAAGTCAATACCTGGCATGCTACAAGCCTCTCAAGGTTGTGCACCTTCTTGGGAAGAGTCAAGAAAGTGTAGACTCTTGTACAGTTGAAGCTGTCAGTAGTCATGGCAACAGCCATTACTTATTGTCTTGGTCTGCATTAATTTTACACATGGTGGGCGGGGTAGGGTGACTGAAACCTAACAGGAATAGGAAAAGAAGCACATGGTAGTGTAAAACTGAGGCAGGTTTGATTCTTATCTTGAGGAACAGTGGTGTTTTTCCCTCCTACTTGCCATTTATTTAATTCTTTACCTAATGGAGTGTAAAGTCTAAGAAGCCAGCTGAAATGTCATTGTAAAAAATTTTTTTAAATTGGGCCCTGGCCCTGTGTTGTAGCCTAGTGGCTAAAGTCCTCGATTTGCATGTGCCAGGATCCCATATGGATGCTGGTTTGTATCCCAGCTGCTCCACTTCCCATCCAGCTCCCTGCCTGTGGCCTGGGAAAGCATTCAAGAACAGGCCAGATCCTTGGGACCCTCCACCCATGTGGGAGACCGGAAGCAACTCTGGCTGTTGGCTCCTGCCATGGTGGGCACTTGGGGAGTGAACCAGCAAACGGAAAATCTTTGTCTCTCCTTCTCTGTGTAAATCTGACTTTTCAATGAAAATAAATCTTAAAAATAAAATTTAAAAAATGAGGAGGAGTAGGGCGGGTGAGAAATTGAGCAGGAGGGTGAGTAGAATGGGAAATACCACCATTCCTAAATCTGTATTGTGAAATACACGGAAAGTGTTCACCTAATATAAATAAAATAATTTTTCAAAGAGCAAAGGCAGAGAAAATGTGTTATACAAAAAATAGACCTAAGTAGAAGGCTTCTATTATAAATTTTCTTGTAAGTAAGTTATATTGCAATAAAGTGAGTGTACCTGTTTCGTATGACTAGTTCAGTTTGTTCTGATGTGTGCATAAACATGTGGACATCACCCAAATAGAGATGGAAAGCAACACTCAGGTAGCCTCCCACCCTTGTCACAGTGTGTTATGTTTTCTACTAATTTAGTGTAGATTACCAATTCTCAGTCTTCAAGTGAAATCACACAATGCACATTCTAGGCCATTTCGCTGTGCATAACTTTTGAGATTTGCTATAATTTGTGTTTCAGCAGATGTGTAAGGAGGAACTGGCAGTGTAGACGTACATTTTTATTAGATTGAAACCTAGCAGAGGAGTTTTGTGGTTATATGTTAAGAATGAGGTGTTTCAAAACGTTCATGGGAGAAATAGAACTAAGACCTGTTTATTGAAAAGCAAAAAAAAAAAAAAAAATTAAATCCATGTGCTTTCAAAATTCAGATTTTCCATAAATACTTTTGAAAATCCTTCATGTATGTGGATTGTTTTTTTAAAAATTAGCCAAATAAACTTATTATTTTATTCTAAATTAAGTGCCAAATTGTGTTCTCAGATGTTTTTGCCAGTTTATACTTGCACTGCTGGCAGCATGTGACATTTCTAGTTGTACCACATCCTCTACTAACTTTGGAAATATGAGCATGATTGGGTTTTAACCATTTCTGTGGGTGTTTCATAGTATATTACTGTAGCTTGAAATTGTGTTTCTGTAGTAACACAGTGGTGTCTTTTCGTTTTCATTGGCCATACAGATGTCTTAAGTATATGTTCAATTTTTTTCTTCTAGTTTTTCAATGGGTGTGTATTTTTGAGTTATTTTCATATTTAGATACCATTTTAAGATGTGGATTTACTGAGAATATTGTCATCTTTGACTTATTGTCTTATTTTTAATCAGACCTTTCAGTAGTAAAAGGGTTTGCCTTTGATGAAGTCCAGTTTACAATCTCTTATGGTTCTTTAATGATTAGTACTTTTTGTGTCCTAAGAAATCTTTGTAAACTCGAGATCATGATGCTTGGTTTTATCTTTTATATTTAGTTCTATAGTCTATCTCCAGTGTCTTTTTCCCATTCAGGCATAAGTAGGGATAGAAGGTAACATTTTGTGATAACTGGCTTATCATTGCTAAAGCACCAGTGGTTGAAAAATCAGTACTTACTTCTCTCCTCTGTTTAAGCACATTGGTCGCTTCCAAAGTATCAGACTGCTGTTGTACCCATCTAGCATATTTTTCACTTTAGATATTTTATTTCTTTGATATCACTGATTGTTATTTATGGTCTTTTTCTTGGCATTGCATTCATGTGTTCTTCAAAGTACTTGAACTGTTTCTGATACCCATTTTAAAGTGCTTGAGTGCTAATTCCATCATCTCTGTCACTTCTGATTTATTCTACCTAATTTTCCCTCTGGTTTTGGGGGAAAAATGATTTTCTTAATCAGAAGCTCGGCATTAATGACATGACATTGTTGTATGGGTGGATTGTGTGGTTTCCGCTTATACAGCATCGTGCTTTGCTCTGGCAAGCATACAGGTTTCACTTGGTTTAATTTAACCTTTCTGAGATTTGATTTTAAGATTGGGGGTCATATATACAACATTATATTTTAGGAACATTTGCATATCACTGCTGGGCATGAGTAGCATGGCATCCCTGCTGACTGATGTACGCGTTAACTGGTGTGTCTCTGCTCTGAATATATTAGCCCAACAGGAAGTCTACATTGTCCTAAAGTCACTGTTGCTTACCAGTAGTACTTACTTGGCTTGTGGATTCTAACCTCACTTAGCTAAATAGTAAACCAGAGCCTCAAACATATTTCTGTGCATATTTGTTGAGGTTGTTGTCTACATAGTGCTTTTTTTTTTTTGTACTTCCCTACAGATTCCAGATACAGTAGCTCCATTTCGTTGATCTCTTGTCTTTTCCACCCAGTGAGGTCTTATGTTCCTGTTGGATTTCTCTTCTCTCATTGGCAGACTGGGCAGTATCTCTGGACAAATGTCAAAACTATACACCTCATCTTATTTGTTTTCCCTTGTCTTAAGGATTATGGTCTTATGCTGCTTATTATGCATTGATGTCTTTTGGTTTAGAATTAGTAGAGTACTAGTTCATGATTTGTAGGTAATAACACACTATAATAGATGGAGCTAATTATACAGAATAGGGGTTTATTTGCGTTTTGGTGCTGGTCCAAGGCTCAAGGGTCATGTGTGATGATGGTCTTCTTGCTAGGAGAGTTTTGAAGTGGAAGTTTTATAAAGTAATTCAGACCTAACTTCAGTCCTAATCACCTCTCAAAGGTCCTTTTTCTAGGGCCTGGCACGGTAGCCTAGCAGCTAAGGTCCTCGCCTTGAACGTGCCGGGATCCCATATGGGCACTGGTTCAAATCCTGGAGGACCTGCTTCCCACTCAGCTGCCTGCTTCTGGCCTGGGAAAGCAGTTGAGGATGGCCCAGGGGCTTAGGACCCTGAGCCCGTGTGGGAGACCTGGAGGAGGCTCTGGGCTCCTGGCTTTGGATTGGCTCAGCTCTGGCTGTTGTGGCTGCTCGGGGAGTGAATCAACAAATGGAAGATCTTCCTCTCTGTCTCTCCTCCTGTCTGTATATCTGACTTAGCAATAAAAGTAAATAAATCTTAAAAGTCCTATTTCTAAACACCATAGCATAATTTCTCAGTTTAATTTTAAAAAATATATTCTTATTTTTTAGTTTCCACCCTTGAAAATACCTCATCATGGAAATTAAATTCCAATATGAGTTTCAATAGGAAGAAACCATAATTTAAATCATTGTAGGTAGATTCTTCAACAGTAGTTAGTTGCCATGACTAGAAACAACAAATAGTATTCTGTAGAAGTTCAATAAAGTTAGTTATTGTACTACAAAGAGAAATATAATGCTGACGTTGCCTAAATGGCATGACTTGGAAGCATGTCTTAATCCCTTTGCGAACACTCCTCAGAGTCAGGACTGATACTGTGTGCTGTCAGTACTGATAGGAGTGACTAGTTCCTGAAGACCCTTGACTATGCTGTCTTCCTGATTTTTGCTGATCTGTGTGCTTCCTGCATTCTAATTAATTTGAAATATTTTCTTTAAGTTGACTTGTTTGCAGTGTTGCATTTATTTGGGAAGTATATTCAATGATGTCATAATTAGAATTGACAAAGTGACTTGAAATTTCTAGTAAACATTAAGAAAATAACTCCCTAAGAAGAAGTGGAACAAATTTGTGGACCGCAGAAGGTTCTGCTTCTCCATGCTTACCCATGCTGGAATATGTCACACAGGCAGTAAATAAAGTAGTAAGTTGGGTGGTGAACAAGACAAACCAAATGAAGGTTTTCCATTTGTTATTTTTATAGGATCATAAATATTTTTAAAAATATAAAATACTTACATTAGAATGCTTTTAAAACTAGTCCCTTCATCCCCAGATCAGACAGCAGTCTTAAAGGTGGAGTACTTCCTTCCCAGGCTATCACAGCTGGTTGACTAATTCAATAGATAGTAAACCAAAGTGTTGAGAAGTAAGTCCTGGGCAGGGCTGTAGTCCCCGAGATTATACCATTGAAGAAAATGAAGTCCTCACCTCTTTGGAGCTTATGTTCTGGTGAAGAAAGAACCCTTTCCTTTGACTCTGTCTGGTTATATATTATTCAGTGGCCTTTTGGGAGCATAAGACAGCACCTAGAATGTAGTCAGCCTGTAGTTACACCTTACATCGATGGTTGTAGAGAGAGCCTCCGTTCGCTTCTTTGTTCCTCTGCTTTACAATTGTGTTCCTGCCCTGTTTTGGTCTTTCTGGAGGTGTGCCTCCTCCTGAGGATTTGTGCTATTCATCTGTTATCAGTTTGAGTTTCTGTATCCTGCCTCTGTCTCTTTCCTCACCCCACCCCCTCAGATCTGAGGCAGAGAAGACTCCTGACATTCTGACCTTGAAAGCCGACTGTGTTCCTGACATCTTCGATGCTTTTCACAGGCACAGCCACCCCCAGAGAGACAGAAGAGGTAGCGTGGAAGAAATCATCAGAAATGAGTTTGGACACATAGTAGACACTCTCGTTTTTGTCTTTAGATCAGTGGAATTAGTGAGAACTGCCATAAACTCATGGAATTTTCAGCCTTTGGAATTCCCAGATGTGTTCAAGTTGTCTTTGAAGAATGCTTATTTTACAGTGTGTGTTTTGCCTTAGAAAAGGAGAAAAACAGTGGGTTTTGTGAGAGGGATAGCTGAGATCTGAGGATAACTCCAGTTTGTTTTGAGTTTGCTGTGTCCTAGGGATTATGTAACATACTTACGTGCTTTGTTGTCATTGACCTTCACAATCTTCCAGTGATAAGTGAAATATATGGAACCACATGTTGCAAGTGAGAGAGCAGAATCTTGAAAATTCCCTCTAGTGCCCTAACATAATACAGTTAGAGCATGAGTACTCCATTGTGGAAGATGGAATTAAAAGGTAAAATCTGGTGCCAAAAAATTCTGACATCCATGCATCACACACATTTTTCTGTGAATTTAAAAGGTCATTGTTTGTGTCTGAGTCAAGACCCAGTTCCATTTGACTCCAGTAAACGTCTCAGTGGAATAGCTCAGTATTTTATCACTGTTGAGGTAAAAAAAAAAAAAGCTGAATATAAGAGTGTGTGTAAAATATTCAGCATAGGGCTTTTCTTGTCCGTTAGTTTTAGGACTCAGAAGATCGAAGCAGAGTCTGTGGGATTTGACTTAGCCATTGAGGAATGTGTGGTCAGATTGGGAGCTCTAGTTCTTGGAATTTTATTCCATGTTTCTTTCTGACATGGTTTTTCAGTTTCAGGGGAAAATCGTTCACCTTAGGATTGCCTGGAATTGTTCCTCTAAAACCCATAGCATCATCAGTTGTAACAGAGGACTTTAAGATCACAGTTAATATGGACATTAAAAATATTTGATTCTGTTAAGCTCTGTAGATAACTTGTTGAATATTTATTGTTTTATTGATGACATTATATATTTTTGCTCCCTGAACATCCCAAATAAGCTCTTCTGTTGCCACCAACACAAAAATAAATCTGCTTTTCAGGATTTTAAAAAAAATGTATTTATTTCTATTGGAAAGTGAGATATACAGAGAGGAGAGACAGAGAAGAAGATCTACGTCCGCTGATTCACTCTCCAAGTGACCACAACAGCTGGAGCTGAGCCAATCCGAACCCAGGAGGCAGGAGCTTCTTCTGACTCTCCCACGTGGGTGCAGGGTCCCAAGGCTTTGAATTGTCCTAAACTGCTCTCCCAGGACACAAGCAAGGAGCTGGATGGGAAGCAGGTCCTCCAGGACACGAACTGGCACCCATATGGGACCCCAGCGCATGCAAGGCAAGGACTTTAGCCACTAGGCTACTGCACCGAGCCTGTCCTTTCAGATTTAAGGAAATGACTTTAATCTGTAGAGTTGAACTGTCTCATTCAGAAAAATGTGGAGATGAGTAATAGATGAGAATCCAGCAGAAAATGTCTCTTTCCTCAAAGTGCCCGATTAGGATGTGCTGCCATTTGAAAGAAAAAAAAAACAATCTAATTGGAGCTGTATCATCATTGCAAACAATCTTGGTTCAACCACTGTTGCTGCAAATGCAATTACGGCAAATTCTCCTGAGTCTGTGCTAATGGGAGAGAGCATAACATATGTGGTTGACAGGCTCTGATAATCCAAATAACTGATTTTCAACATGTCCCCCTCCTAAACCTGTTTAGCAGAGTTTTTAGCAAGTAATGGAAATTACTGATCCCAGTTTCCTTCCTCTTCTCCCCACACCCGCTGCCCCCAGCCCCAGACATCCTAGGATGGAAAGGTTGGCAAGCAGTGAAAGCGCCAAGACACTGTGGGAGGAAGAAGAGAGAAGGAAAGTCAATCAATCCTTGCATAAAAACTATTTTTCTGTGTGTTTCTGAAATAGAAAGTCCTGCTGCACAAATATTTTTCTGACCAGTGCTTTTCTCATATATTCTTGGCTGATAAGTACATCTCAAATACAATTATATTCAATAATAACAACTTATCTTCTTCATTTAGAAATATTAAAAAGCACAAGTATGTGGAGTGGGCAGTTGGTACAGTGTCTAAGAGGCCCCTGGGAGCACCCACATCCCATATTGCAGTGCCTTTATTTGTGCTGGCCTTCGCCTCTGGATTCAACTTCTTGTTAATGCATACCTTGACAGTCAGCAGGTGATGGCTCAGATAACTGGGTTCCTTCCTTCCACATGTAAATCCAGATTGAGTTCCTTGTTCCTAAGTTCAGCCTGGCCTAACCTGGGCTATTCAGTGTATTTGGGGAGTGAATCAGCAGATGCAAGATTTTTCTCTTCTCTCTGTGTGTATAAGGCTTTCAAATGAAATGAAAAGAAACATTTTAAGAATGCTTGTTTTGATGCAATGATTTGAGATGCATGCGCAGTTTTCTTATAGCCTTTTTCCCCTTAACTTTTTGGAGACTGTCTGTATTGCTTGCATTCCAGTTTTATTCAAAGTTAGAAGGTGTCCAGTAAATTGATTGATATTAACTAGACCTCGTTGGAGTAAATGAAGGGCTCAGTGGTCTTTGTACATATGGATTTGCCAGGTGGTGTGGAAATCTTCCTGGATGTTAAGGGGTTATTTTTATGAATAGAACAGCACTGAGTGTTTCTTCTAACTTTCGTGGAAAAAAATTTATGAAAGTGTACACATGCAAAAGTTTTAAAAGTTTTACTTATTAGAAACAGCAAATCAAAAACAACACTGAAATCTGCATTCCGGAGAGTTGCTTTCAAAGCAGCTGTGATCACTTGGCTGCTTCACATGTTGCCCGGTGTTCCTCCTTGAACTTCCTTTGTCCTCCAAGTTAGCATGATGCAGGGGAGGTCTGTGTGGGTCTGGGACAAGATGGAATTTAGACCGGCTGTTTGTGAAGGTTACATTAGAAACTCCAGAGGCTAACAAAGCTTGCTGTGACTGCTGCCTTCAGAGCCCTGCAACTCCACATGATCCTCACATGTCCGTACCAAGAAAGAACCGTGGCGGGGTGAAACTGGTAACACACAAATCTTTGCAAGATGAACAAAATGTTAGGCCCCATGCAAGAGGCACAAGGACATTCTTGACTTTCCAAATTTCTTCCATTTTTGTGGCTTTTGAGGTCGCAGTAGAATTCAGATCTCTCTGGGTTCAAGTTCATCTAGTCTTGACAAAATATAACTTCCTGTGACAGTGAGAGGCAGTTTTGATTTTTTTTTAAATGAGGGTCAATTAGCTGAAATAGCTGACACCAACTATAAGTGAATCAAGGTTAGATTCCTCCTAAAATATATGGTAGTGAAAAGTATGGGAATTAAACATAAGAATGGAATGGCCTGAGGTTTTGTTGTACCTTATCTCACTTGAAACTCCCAAGTTTCTGTAACTACTAAGAGCAAGAGAGTGGAGCAGAGAGGACAAAGGGGGTGTATTTAGGAATGGGACAGGAGGCTTAAGCTTGATTTCTCCTAGGCCAGTGTGTCTCTTCAAAACTGTCATCTTCTTTCTGTAAACATGCACATTTGTCCATTTAACCAGCATCTCTTGTGTTTACTACGTGCCAGACATAGTTGACACTTGCTTTGTGGTGGTATATGCAAGAAACACATATTTCATAGACTTTGAAGGGAAAATGAAGTATATACAGAAACACAATCACTAATACATAAGTATGAGCAAATAAATGGAGACTCTGGTCCAAAGATCAGCAACTACCCGAATGCCATGATGAGAAATGAAAGGGACAGCCTATGTTCATAACTCCTCAGGGAATGTGTGAGCAGGCACAGTTGCATGGAGACTCAGGCAACAAGAGCTGGGTACCCTTTCTCAGGCGGAGAGGTTGTTCATTCTGAGAAACAGAAGCCTGGGCTGGCAGAGGCTGAGCTGAGCTCACATCCTGTGCTAGTGGCTGGTCCAGCAGGTGGACAGGACGATCACAGACAACAGAATGTCACTGAAAAGGTTTCAGCAAAGAGATCATAGGATCAGAATCACATTTCAAAAATCTCACTGCAGCTGTGAGAGGAGAGATGGGTTCAGAAAGTGTGAGGGTGCAAGCCAGAAAATGAGATAACAGTAGGTGATTGTCCTAATTGTAGTGCTGCACCAGGACAAAAACCAAAAAGTAAGAAACATTTATTTATGTCTCCTTGTCACTGGCTATATTCACCTGCCCTGCTGCCAAACCTAATGTGAATGTGAAATGTGTGTATGAATCTGAATGTGCAGCATGGATGCCATCAAACATCATTAGGAAATACCAGGCAAATCAGAAGGCCATGACCGCAGCTTAAAGCGTTGTGTCTGTGATCATGAGCATCCAGAGTGTCTCTATCATGATAGCAGTGTATGAAGACTTGAACTTGGAGAGATGGATGTTTTGCAAGTGTTTGCTTGTGATGTGTGCTGCCTGAGGTTGCCATGGTAGTGAATTCTTCAGGCATGGATATGAGGAGCTGTACTTGCTTTTGGTGCCTTCTCTGAGTCCACGAATTGAAGTGAAATGAAGAACAAGAATAATGAGATTTTGATTCCTCTGTGCTTAGTCTCAGGAGGATGTAATAAGAGAGGACATCAGGACTTCCATTTTCCAATAGAGTGTGGGGGCTTACGGGCTGCCAGTAGTACAACTCCAGGGAGCTTTTTGATTATCTCGTTTGGCAAGATTTGTGAATGTGCTTGATCTCTGGCAGCCATCTGTAAACTTGTATTGGTTCAAAGTCTGTTTTTATTATTTAATTGTCCAACAAAGGTATCCACGGAATATCTAAGGCTAATGTTTGGAGACACTAAGGTTAACTGTTGTGGCCCAAATAAAGAATCAGAAGGCCTGGACAGTGGAGTCAACAGCATCATGGTCATGGATTTTAAATGACACTTTTGAGCACTTGCACTTCTCAACAGCCACAGTGGTGTTTTCTTCCAAGGCAAACAGGATCTTCAGGGGGAAGTTGTTTTAATGTGTTTCCTTTGGTCTTTAGAGTTTCGGTGTTTCTTTCATGGAGTGATATTTATTGAGCCTCTATTATGAGACAATCATTGTGTTGGTAGAATCTTCAGTAATAAGCGATGGAAAGAAGAAATAATGGGGCAAGACCCTAAGCCTGAGGCTGGCAATTAGCCTAACAGTTAAGATGCACTCAGGTTGGCGGCCAAGGAGGTTAGGTCCTCATCTCTAAAACATGCAATAATTCAACAAGACATACGAATGGGCAGGAGAGTAGGACTTACTACCAAAATGAAAGTACACATTCAGAGAGGTAAACTGTGCCCCAGGCGGCTCTGGGTCAATCCTTTATGTGTTCTAGAAACAGAAGTGGTGCCTTGGGCACAATGTCCAAGGAAAGAGCAAAGCATTCTAGGAATTTGTTGAATGCCTATTTCAAACCTTGTTAGGAAGTCTCAGAAGTGTCATGGCATGCTGAGTATGGTGGGAGTAGGAATGTCAGCCATGCTAATTTTCTTAGGATAATACAGGTTACAGGTTGCTGTGGGATTGCAGTCAACAGCCACATTGGTTATATTTGGCTGGCTCTGGTTATGGACCATGCCTTGGCTACAGCAGTGATTTTAAGGTCCTGGCCATGGGAGAAGTTTTAGAGGAAACCTTGGGAGTTGGTGTTATGACATGTTTCCACTGGCTGTTTTTCTGAGCCATGCCTTCTTACCTGCATCACATACATACAGTGCCTGGCTGTGGCACCTGAATTCACCTTCGTACTAATGCAGACACTGGGAGAGAGTGATGGTGGCTCAGACAATCCGTCACTCACATGGAAGGTCCCAGTCTCTTCCATGGGCCATTGTGCATATTTAGAGAGTGAACACATTTGGAGAGTGGAGGCTCTCTGTTTCTCTTCATCTCAGGCACTCAAATATGTTTCTGAACTACTTGTTTAAAAAATCCATAGAAAAACACAAGGGATATAACTTAGGAGAAAAGGGGGGAAAGTCAGGATAAGTTCCTTTGGTATTCATTCACAGTCTCTTCTTTTCCATCTCTGTAGCATTGGATGAATCACTTAATCCACCTCTTTGTTGCCCACTATGAATTACAAGTCTTAATTAAACTACAAAGTCCTGGTGGCCTTTCAAAGAAAGATATAATCGAAGTGCCAGATATAACACATATTTTACATTTCATCTGGCTCTGAAACTGAGATTCTAAGGATTTGGGTATCCTATTTAAAAGGTGGCAATAGCAAATAACTTTGATTAAGTTCTCAGAGGTAGAAAGATTGATGAGGTTTTTTGTGTGGCCAAAAGAAAAAGACAAATGAAGTTCTTGCTTTTTTGAAGGTCTATTTGCTCTGATCATTTGCTCTTTTGCCTGGAAAGTGAGAGCACAGGAATCTTAGGGCTTTAGAAAATTGTGTGTGTGTGTGTGTGTGTGTGTACATGCATGCACATTTAAGTGGTAGATGGACAATATTGGCCACTTGTATGTTTTCATTACACCAAAATTGTACAACGTTCTGGGCAGAGAATTGAAGCCCCAGCTCATTTACTCTTTCCTTTAGTCATTTCTCTGTCCCTGTGTAGGCATAATCTCCAGTGCTGGCTAATCCTTAGAAGCCTCAGCAGCCACCACTTAATTCAAAGCCACTCGAGAGAAAACTCTCGCGTTCTCAAATGTGTTGGAGAAGGATGAAAATATGTTTGCTCTGTAAAGTAGGAACAGCACTGAAGAATTTGAAAGAATTCAGGAGCTTTGTGTCATTTGTGTTGACACACTTGTCTTCTCACCTTCATTTTCTTCAGTTTTGTTTCTCGATTTAGGTCGGCTGTTACTCCCAAGGATCATGTGCAATGTATAGACATTTCTGATTGTCCTGGTGGGTGTAGGCTAAATAGGGAAGCCCAGGATATTATTACTGAACACTGAAGATTCCGCATGATTGTCCCCCTTACAAAGGATTCTTTGACTCAGAATGTCAGTAGAGATACTGCTGAAGTTACAGAAGTCATATCAGGATAACCTCTTCAAACTCTTAGTCAAGAATGCCAACATCTGACAGTTATAACTGCACGAAAAGGGAAAGCTAAGAGTAGTTTAGATTTAAAATATCTTCCCTTATTTATTTGAGAGATGAAGAGACAAAGAGATAAAAAGAGCTACTGTTTACTGGTTCGCCATTTGTAATTTTCCATGGCTTGAACCAGTGTTTCCTCCAAAGTTTGCCTTCTGTGAAAGCTTAGGTTCCATACCAATATGTTCAGTCCCAGTCCTGATGAGTCACGAGCTCATTTCATGGCCAGTCTTCTGAATGTCTGCCTATGGGCTGGTGGTTGCACAGTGTGTACTTTAGGATATTCTCAGCATCACTACAAGTCCAAAGAGTGGCCAGTGAGTTTCCCACATTTGTATTCTTTACACATTTACATTTCAACTTAATTTGCTATGGGGACATAAACAGAAGTTTCATGTTTCCTCTCTTTCATACTAATTTTTCAGGTAACGTTCCATAGAGAGAGCATAGTAAAAGTAACTACAAAACATAGATGAGAGGCCAGAAGTTTTCGCTGATACAGACCCTTTGGTATCTGTGTCTATAAAACAAGGCAATTCAGTTAGAATCTCACATCTAATATCACTTTCTGCCTTCTGAATACATGAATTTGTAATCATCAGATTCCCAGTGTACCTTATAATTTATTATTTCCAGGGCAGTCCTGAGGTATCATTTCCTCCTGTGTAAGTTCACATATGCTCAATGGGAGAGAGATATGAGTAGCCCACATTTGGAGGGTTTCCTCTGGGAATAATTGATAAGTGACTGATTTGTTAGCATTTCTCAATAATTAAGGTGTTATCACCAGTTGAAAAGCTGTTTCAGGTGATTCAATAGGTAAAAATAATCTCCTTTCTGTGAAACAGTTATGATACTAAGAATGTTTCGTTAAGATTGAAATGATGTTTAAATATGATAATAGGTGTGCATCTGTTTTGTACCATACAAAGTACCTTCTACATGTAAGCGTTAACTTTCTTATAAATGGGCTTCTTTTTAGCCTTTATTACCAACTTGAAACTACTTTCTGTCAGACAGCTATTGGTGTACCCTGCTAAGATAAAAATTAGGCAAAAAGGTAACCCAAATTTACCAAGTTCTAAATTCTTCATTGCCCTTTGCTCCTCGGTGTAGTCGACATGTGTTCAGAGTTGTTACATTTTTAGACCTTGAAGAAGAATGATGATGATGGTGATGACTATGCTGATGACATTGATGCCTTTTAAAAAATTATGAAAGAACTCCCCACATGGGGGATTCTTAGCATGCTGCTGAAGCTGAGAAGTCTAAAGCAGAGGAAGGCTAAATAGGTTGTTCATATTTTATCTATTCATGTCACATCCAACATTTAGAGTAGGCTAGTTTAAAGCCATCTCTTTCATGAACTTCTTGAATTTTTCACAAATACCCTATTCGAAGATAAACTGTGGAATTTTTTTTTGATACTTTAAAGTTTCTCAACTTGAAATATACCTTACAATTTATTGTTCTTCCTATAACCCCATACTGATCTGATAGATAACAGCTATAAAACTGAGGAAATAGGTACTTTACCACCCAAGGCCCAGGGTTTAGAACACAGTATGTACTCATTTTAAAAAAATGTTTTCATTGATTTGAAAGAAAGTAACAGGAAGAAAAAGCAATCTTCCACCCACTGGTTCAGTCCTCAAATGGTCACCAATGGCTGGAGATGGGCTAGGCTAAAGCTAGGGGACAGAAACGCCTTGTGGGTCTTCCACATAGGTGGGCAGAGTCCCAAGTACATGTGCCATCTTCCATCTTCCCAGACACATTAACAGGGAGCTAGAACAGAAGCAGGGCAGTCAGGACTTGATCTGGTGCTCATTATGGCTTCATCCCTAGAATGTAACACCAGCCCCCGGTAGATGCCTATTTAATGATTATTAAAATATCATCTATGCCAAGATTACTGAAAATTTGCTTCTAGACAGCTAAATGAAAGGATCAGGTACTCTGGTGAGCAGAGCCATCATATTCAGGAGAGGGTGTTTTTCAACAATCTTTAATGTGATCCATCCGAGGCTAGAAAACTTTGACTATGGCAGATAAGACTTAGAGGAGTGTTTGTGTAATTTGAGAATGTTCAAACCACTCCATGTGTGTTTGGTCACTTTTGTCTCTCTCTGGCTTCTGCATGTTTCCCTTCCCAGGACCAACACTCTTCCTGGACTCTGAGTTTTGTGACAGGCCTTGTTATTCCTCCTTACTCAAATGGTTGCTTCTGGACTAGTTTTGCTGTTGTCTTCAGTGATTGCAGAAAATTAGAGCCAAACTGCTGGGAATCCCCATCACAGTTTCCTAGACCCCCACAGAGAACCCAAAAGATTCCATGTTATAACTCCACCAGGGAACGCAACTAGTCTTATTCTGTGGAAGGGGCCATGACAACTATGAGTCATTACACAGCATAACCAAGGGGCCAACTTTCCTGCTCTGAAGTATATGTTTCATTAAGACAGGAATCTTAGACACCATGATCAAAACTAAATGAACTGAATCAATATTTTAACAATGAAAATAATGGTACATAGTTGGGGCTTTTCTGTTGGCGTTCTTCTCTTGGAGAGTACCTTATATGTGCCCTGATCTTAATCTGGAAAAAAAAAAAAAAGAGTACTTGAAGTAATCATTAGCTGTTACCATGGCAACTATAATGTTTCAAAATTGCTGATCACAAAGCAAATCAGTTTTTAAGGGGAAATTTTGGTGGAAAATATATCAATTTTCCAATTTTGTTAAAATATACAGTTACCTGAAAAATATTCTGAAACTTTTCCAATTATCACTGATGCAATAAACTCAAAATGCAGTTGAGATTTCGATGTGATGGAGTCATGGCAAATTAAAAGGTCGACTGGTCATGTCTCAGAAAGAGGAATGAGCTTCTCTTTTCAGAGGGCCTTGAATTACTCTAATCATCGAACATTCATGCTATTAAAAACTCTGCCAAATGCTGTTTCCTAAATAAATGTCAAGAGTTTAGATGGCATTCAGTGAAATCATTTCAAGATGAATGTAAACAGTGTTTCTTTAATTAAAAGCAAGCAAAAAATGATAGCTGATGAAATGTCATGTTATGGGGAGGGTATAGAAAAGAACAGGCTCCATGGGGCACTGTGTAGAATAGGTGGATTCAGATTCCAAGGGGACCACGTGGAGACCATGGAGACCTCAGTGTGACATCATATTTCTGTAGAGCCAGGTTCAAACAGAAATGCATACCCAGAAGGAAGAGTTTTGTATCCCTGTAAAGGGAAGGAAGCTGTAGTAAATGTGATTGCAAACATATGCTGCTGTTATTAAAATAACAATATCAAGCATCGGGGTGAGTGCCTGCTCTGCTTTCCTGCTTTCCTGAACACCATATTGCTAGATTAAGCTTGTGTGGAGTCCATCAGCAAAGTACAGGTATTTTTTCATTAAATCAGAAATCACTACTTAGCATTTCTTTATATCAGAGGAAGAATTGACACTTTGCTGAATTGTCTGTTTGTATTTTGGATCAGCTTTGTTTTTATTGTATGTTACACAGTGGCAAAAAGAAGTTGGTAGCATCCTGATTTTTCGTATTGCCAACTGAGGATTCTTTGGCCTACCGTTAGATCTCTGCTTCCATTCCTTTGTTCAACAGGAGGCATCTCTGTGGCTTGGAGGAAACACAGGCCATGACACTTGAAGTGGGACTAAACACTGGTCTCCCTTCTGTGCTCCATTAGTTCCAGCCCACGTGCCTGGGAAGCTCCATGTCCATACTGAATACACTGCCTGCTGTCCTGCCTCTTTGTTGTTTTTATCTGAACTTCACATCCATTCCATATCATCACTCCCCAGGAGATTTTGCTCCAGGTTGAAAACACACAGCCTGCTTCCAGGCATCTGCTTCAGGTTTCCTAGAGGACCCATAATGTGTTTATTTAGCTCACTCTGGGTTAGATGTATAGATTTTTGCCAGTGGCCTTTTGAACACTGACCTCAGGATGTTTGTTTTGTTAGGTTTTTGTCTTATCTCACTTCCTCTGAAAAAGTCTCACTTTTCACACCTTGGCTGGAGCTTGAATAAGCAGCTCTCTGAGGCCTAATTATCTCTTGCCCAAGTGTGAAGATAAATTATGTGCAGCTTGAAAATCATAGCCCTTCTGCATTGCAGAAATTCTAATTGTCAGAGGGACAGTCTAAGAACTTGGACAAACCTACAAACTGCTACGTTTGCTGCCCTCTCGGTCTCTGTGACTCAGGAGCTGGTGAAAGTGGTACAAAGTGCACTCTTTCTCAAATGCATGGGAGGCACCTGTGGGACTTTTGTAACTGCGAGCTGAGATCACGTCCTCTGAGATTCAGACTCAAAGCAGCTAGAGGAGACCTGGGACTCTTTCTAGTTTGTACTCCCCTCTCCCATCATTCTGATGAAATGGTTTGTAAATCTAAACATGCTGAAACTCTTGCTAAGTGGTTAAAATCTGGCCCTTGAACATCTCAAATCTGGCTTTGAATCCAATTCTGATTAGGTGACCTTCTAAATTGTAGTTTCCCTCCACTCTTGATAAAAGGTTTTGTGAGCACTCCATGGTTTTGGCACATAGTGGCTCTGATTGCGCAACAGCTGCCTTCTAGAGAGACACAAGACATAACAGCAATAGAAAAGAGAATCTTATGCTTTTGGTGTGAGCTGACAGTGATGTTAGTCTACATAAAAAGTAAAGGCAAACTTGGAGCATGATAGGAAAGCCAGAAAACACATGCATAAGCTCAGTGATTTCTGATTGTCTGTAGCCTTAGTTTGGTACTCTATTTAGCTCCTCTTTACTCAGCATCTTTCTAGACTCATATTCATTTCTTTACGGAAGATGACCTTTCAGACCTGTAGGTTAAACCTGTAGCACAGGTCACTTCCTCTCTGTGTTCATCATGTCTAACTCTTCCTGGCCACCTTGATGTTTGGTTTACTGTTAGACTCTGAGTTCTCCTCAAGAATGACATCTTGTTGCCTGTACTTGTCCATGACTTCATTTCCCAGGGCCATGATTTGTACCTGACATACAAATGGGAACAAGTGAGTAAGAGGAAGATTAGCTTTAAAATCGTTAGTACTGTTCATTTGATTTGTCTTTCACATTGAGATTTCTGTCACAAATCCCTGCAGTGAAAATCCCTACAGTGAACTCAGTAACAAGTAAGTGTTCATCCAGCTGGCCAAGTCATTTTCTGGAACATGTGAAGGAAGTCTTAGATAGTTTTTCTGAAGAAGGGCAAAATTATAATAATGGATTCTGTTTTACAGTCTGCAAGGAGGCAACTAAATTGCACAAGGAAACACCAAGTGACATCTGTTTTAATTAGACCTCAGTGAAACACTCGATGTTCTAGTTACATGATGGGCCACTCTAGCCCATAGGACCTTCAGTTGGTGAAAGGAAGAATTAATGAGGTAGAGACAAAATGATTTTATCTACCAGTTGATTCCCAGTTCTACATTTAAATTTTTGTGCCTGGAGAAATTGTAGCTTGGCATTAGTATTCCCACAAAGGAAAGGGGATTCGCTGGGAGAAAAAATTAAGCATTCTACCACATCTGTTCTCAAAGGTGGGAGAAATAGCAAAACACCACACATGATCTCAGGTCTGGAAAAGCTGATATTTTTTTCTTCATTGTCTTTCATTTTCTGGTTCTGACCCAGAATAGGAAGCTACTCTATATCCTTTTCAGTGTGTTTCTTGGGAAAAGCAAAATAAACAACCAAAAACAAAACATCTTGCTAGTGGAAGAAGGAACAGAAAATAAATGCAAAGTGCTATTTGTTTTGGCATGGAGGCTGCATTTTCAATTTGCTCATATGGCTAGAATTTCCATGAGTGCAAAATGAAAGACTACCTGGAGCTTGGAAAAAGTAAATCAAGAAGGCCATGCTGTTCTTCATCCTATATTCTTAATTAATGCAGGCCTTACTAAAATGTAACTAAATTCCATCTATTGGAAAGTCCCTCTGACTGTATTTTTTTAACATTTTTTTTTTACTTGAGATGTGGAGGCACACACACACACACACACACACACACACAAACACAGTTTGCTTCCCAAATGCCTGCAGTGTCCTGTGCTGGACAAGGCCGAAGCTGAAAGGCAGGAACTCAGTCATGGTTTCCCATGCGAGTGGCAGGAACCTAACTACTTGAGCCATCTCCAGCTGTTTCCCAGAGTTTACATTCGTCAAAATGTTGGGGGCAGAAGCCAGAGGTGGGAACTGAACCCAGGCATTCCAGTGTGGACACAGATGTTTCAACCACTGGACCAAAGACTGACTCCAGAGTCAACATTTATATTCCATTATTTAAGAAGAAAATTGGTAAAGTGGCGTAATAACCACAGTTATGCATAACAAGTATGTAACAAAATGTGCAAACAGCTCTTTATTTTTATTTGGCAAAGTCAGGGAAATGCCATTTCTAAGGTATTTCTACACATTCCTCCATTCATTTCTTTCAGACGATTTGTTTTCTCTCTTCTGGGAAACAGAGATTTCACTGTATTTCCTGGTGAATTGCTAGCATCTCCAGCTCTTGTCAACCTGTGACTCTGGGAGGTAAGTCTGCAGAGGCCATGGACCCAGCAAGGTGAATGGAAGCCAAAACACTGGGTAGCAGTTTCAGCTTTATCAGACTTACCACTTGTGATAAATAAAAAGGAAAAGCCAAGATGGCAACACGTATATCTCTATATAGGGGAAAATCAAATTGTCAGGTGTAGACAGACTCACAATAGCTCACATATACAGTGATGCCCATGAGAAAGAACATCCCACCTTCTCCTCCCGGGAGCCAGTAGCAAAAGAGTGGTGACTTTATTGCTGCAGTTTGCACAGCAGATTTTCTCAGATCTTTTGTGGTCGAAGAGGTTTGAGGCAATAACTTCATCTTGTTTCTTTCTATTGAAAATATTAATTGATCAAAGGTGCTGAGAATTTCTGTATGTATCTTTGTTTATCCAAGCTTTTCTCAAATTCAAGTGACCCCCTGTTTCACTGCGCAGCCATTAAGGATCATTGGCCTTCCACTGAGAAGTCATATCTCACCCTGTACCACCCCTCCATTCCTCTCCTTCTGCCTTCCCAAACTCTTTGCATTCTATTTTATGTTAGCACCCCTAATACCATCTAATCTCTTACATGTCACAAAACACAGAGAAACATAATAAAATGCTGCACTGGTTAGTGGTGTGGCATGCCATGTTGTCACTGCTTAGGAAGCCAGTGTCCCATTTGTAGTGCCTGGGTTTGAGTCAGATTTCTGCTGCCACAATATGCCCTGGGAGGCAGAAGATGATGGTTCAGGTGTTTGGGTTCCTGTTACTCACGTGGGAGACATGGATTTATTAAGGCTTCTGGCAATTATAGGCATTTGTAGAGTGAACCAGAGGATGAGAGCTTTCTTGCCATATGTCTGTCTCTTTGTGTCTGACATTCTTTCTTTCAAATGATTCTAAGTAAATATTTGAAAATATAATAATTGCTTGCTGTGCATAGTCACAATGGGTTATTAATACCTTTATTTCACTTAATGTTTTTATTATGGTTTTCAACTGGTACAGGCTATTTCTATGTATTATTCTATAAATGTACGAAGTGTTCACTGCTAAAAGCACTGGAGCAGAGGTGAGGCTGCTTTCCCTTGAGTTGATGGGATCAATAGCATGGGGAAATCCAATATAGCGCAGTTTACCAGTTGGGAAATTCCACTGTGATGAGCTAACAGGTGTGCAGAGGGTAACTCCACCTTGGCCATTGGGAATAGCTGGGCACTGACTGTGGAGACCTCTCACCCATTGCATGGCATCTCAGGTACCTACTTACCCAGCACAAAGGCAGACCTGAGCACTATGACTGTGGCCCTTTCTTTCCCTGCCCATCCCACCTTTGGCTGAGAGCTGTGTCATCCAGATGACTCCCTTTACTTCTTGGGTGAGATACAGTTTATTTTTCCTGTCTTGGTTTCTGTGAGAGCAGATCAAGTGGAGGAGAACTGAGGGATGATCTATTAACTCTCCCTGCAATGCGTGGAGGGTTTTTCATTCCCTTTCAATTAGGAGCAGACAGTGGGAGGAAACCTTGGCCTTCTCCCTGCCTGCAGCACCTAGTTTGCTTCCGAGCAGAAAGCCAGCATGTGTTGGTACTGTCACAACACACATGCTGGGAATGTGTAACCAGGTGGGTGGCCAATGGCAGGGTAATATTTTATTCAAGTGGACATGTGAGTACTGGTATGATTCCAGGTGTTTTCCACATTTTAATACTGAAGTTCTTATTCCCAATTTGAGATCTCTTGGCTCTTGTTTTCAATATTGCTTCCTAATATACTGCTTGTTTTTTATTACCTTGAGAAGTTATGCATGTTGATGGCTCAAAATTAAAACTATACAAATGTGGCAAAAAGAAGGGAAAACAAAAGTCACTTGTAAATTCATCTGCTAAATGGAATCATAGTTAACACCACAATGTGTTTCTTCCAAGCTTTCTCTGGGCATGAGTATTTTCAGTTTATTTTAAAATGTTAGAATGTCTAACATGTAATGCAGTGTCTCCCACCTACTTATGTGTTGCCTTAGACGTCATCGACAGACCCATTACCTTTCATGTTGTTTCTAGAGGTTGCATGAACTTATAAATCATACCAGAAGCCCGTGAGTCCTTCTCAGTTTTACTGTTTATGAATGAATCTCCAAAAAAAAGGATCATTTTTTTCAACTTTTATAGAAATCATTTTTGTTTCTGAGTTTTTTGGCTTAATATAATTGTGTCAGATTTTTCCTTGTTATTTGTTCAGTTTCACTGCTTCATGGCAAACCGCTGTAATCAGCCATAATTTACCCATGGTACACAGAATGAACATTCTGAATTAGCAGAGGTACAAACAGCCTGCAGTAATCCTGGGGTTTGCACCTGTTTCTTTCTATAGCCCAAGATAAAAATCAGTGAGCTGCAGGATAGATTTAACTTAAGTAGGAGACAGAAAAAAAGTGTACCATTTATACTAGCTATGCATGTGGGTTCCTAGAATTTATATTGTCCCAACATATGGTATTTTCAGTCCAAGATTTTTGAAGTTAGTATATAAGAGTAATTCATCATTTTTTTCTACATACCAGATTAATAGAGATCGAACAATTTTCAGAGATGAAGGGACTTCAAAAATTCTGCGGGAAATGAAAAATTATGCATGCATTTCAAAAGTGTTTGTCACCAAAATAATTATCTTTTAATTGAGTTTTCTGTGGACCTCCCCAAATGCCTCAGTGTTTATTGATCATTTGGATTTCCTCTTTCATGTAAGGAATAGACTTGAGTCTTTTGCAGCATTATTTCTGTTGTGCTACCTCTATTTTCTTGCTGATGTGAAAGTTCTTCCTGTTTTCTGGAAATGAGTCCTTTGTTGATTGTTTATGCTTCAGATGTCTTCTCCCAGTAGGCAGTTTGACTTTTCAAGCTGCTTCCAGCATCAGTTGAATAGGTAGCTTTAAAAGAATTTACAGTATGTAAAATTAGAACAAATGGTTTGTAACTTTTATAGGTCCGTATAATATATCTGTTTTTAAATATTCTATTTGATAATCATTCTTTCTGTAGTTTCATAAGTTTTCATGGCGTTATAAACATGGACTGAAATATATAATCCACCCTCCCAGGGTCAATACCTTCCTTATTTTGGCTGAGATAGTCAGACCTACCTGTTAGGGAAACATTCTTTGATATTTCCTAAACTTTAGAGTTAATCCTTTCCTCTTTGTGTAATGAGCACATTGGAATGGTTTTGTATATAACATGAGGTCAAGGTGTAAGTTTTTCTTCCTTTTCGTTGCTGACACAGAGATACCTCCATATTCAAGTAATATTTAGATAGTCTGTCCTTCCTCACCATTCTGCTGTGTTAGCTCTGGCACATACCTGCGAGTGCTTGGCAGTTTCTGCCCTTGTTTTGTTCCTCAATCTCTGGGTTCATCAAGGACCCACAGTTAATTCTATTTGAGTAATTCCTTGATTGACTGGTAGGGTATGTGATCGCTCATGTTTTTGGTTTTTATTCACCCTTGGTTATTCATATATAATTTAGAATTAGTTATTGGGTTCCTTTTTCTTTTTTAATTTATTTTTTAAAATTTATTTATTTTTTATTGTAAAGTTAGATATACAAAGAGGAAGCTCTTTCATCCGATGATTTACTCCCCAAGTGACCACAATGGCTGATGCTGTGCCAATCCGAAGCCAGGAGCCAGGAACCTCGAACCTCCTCCAGTCTCCCATACAGGTGCAGGGTCCCAAGGCTTTGGGCCGTCCTTGACTGCTTTCCCAGGTCACAAGCAGGGAACTGGATGGGAAGTGGAGCTGCCGGGATTAGAACTGGCACCCATATGGGATCCCGGGGCGTGTTCAAGGCGAGGACTTTAGCTGCTAGGCCACTGCGCCAGGCCTGGGTTCCTTTTTCAAACTTGTAGAATTTCATTGAGTAGATAAGAGACAGGTTGGAGAATGAATCTGTTATCTATCAATTTACAACATTGAGACGTCTAGTTTATGACTGTTGATGTAAGTATTCTTTAATGCATAATGGTAGCATTTTGTAATTTACTCAAGTCGTGAAATTTGTTAGAGTCTTACATATTTGTGATGTTATCAGGTATGTCTCCTCGCCTATTTTTCTTTTATTTTCTAGTTTATATTAATACAACTGATTTTTTTGTATATTGATTTTACATCCAGGAAACTTGCTGAGTTTCTCATTCAAAATAACATATCTAAAATTTCTTCTTAGTTTTATACATCATAAAATATATTATTTAAAAATTATGATTTTTTTCTCATGCTTTCTGTTCCTGATGCGTTTTACTAATTCATTGCCTTAACTGGAACTTTTTCTGCAGTTCGATGAAAAGTGGCAAATAGTTGGCATCTTTTATTGATCTTAGGATGAATATTTTCTGTCAAGTACCGTGATTGTTTTAAGGTTTTCACTTTTAATGTGATTTGGGCCCCTAGTGTCTCTATCCACTCTCTGCAATGAAGTCGAAGACTTCATTCAGTCTGGGAATGCAGTTAAGAGGTTAGAATATCCAAAATGGCTGGTACCAGCATGTGGCTTTTGTTACAGGATGTCCTAGTTTCTCTTCTTGTATATACTCTGAGAGCCCCTGCTTCTCTATGGGGTCTCCATGAAGTCTCTAGCAGGGGGCTCAGGAATCCTAAAAAGACAAAAACAGATGCTCCCTTTCCTACTTAAGGCACACTCCTGCATTGCCACAGCATCTCTTCTTCCATCTTTCCCTTAGTTAAATCAAGTCAGGCCAGTTCAGGCCAGATTTGGAGGTTACATTAAGGTATGATGCTAAGAAGTTATCTTTAGAAGGTGTCACAAAATATATTAACAGGGTGAATTATGCCATTTGATGTCCTAATACCTGTCAGTTTTAGAACCAACTTGTTCATAATGAATTCTTTAAGTCTTAGCATGGTTCATTTAAACTTTTCCAACAATATTTAAGAAAGAAAATGTGAATCATATTTGCCTAAAGAAGAATCTAACGATACTCTTTGATGAAAATCACTGAAGCACTTGGCCATGTACTCCTGACACTGAATGTCCTTTACCCATCCATGGAGGTAGTAGCACACTAGGACCCATGTTCCCAGCCTGGCAGGTATTAGAACCTTACAAGGAATGATTTCGCTCAATGATTCATTGTCACACTGGCACATCCTGTTCCTTGCCGATGGCATCTAAACAAAGGCAGTCAGAGTCTCCCTAGCTGCCCCTTCTTAACTGCATTGGGAAGGTTGTGACAGCAACTTCCTGCAGTACTGTGGTGCCCAACAGACAGAGGGTGACTCAGTGCCTCTGAGAAGGAAGTTAATGTTTCTTTGCAGTGATTGAACTGGTCATTTTCCTGTCCCCACCCTTCACATTTCCAGATCCTATCTTCCATTTAGTTTGTGAGAGGATTAAGGGGGAATGGCATTACTACAAGGTGATCAAGATAGCTTTGAGTTACTAGCATCATAGGTTCCATTTGAAATGGTATAATTTAATCTCTGCCAGACACTGTACCATGTGCTTCATGTATTTCAGTGGATGAGGCGCAGGCACAGAGTTATGAAATATTGTCCACTGAGAGATGTCTGTCTGACCCCTCCCCTTGCAGCTGCAGGAGTCCTGAAACTGCATAGAGCACAAGGATGGAGGATCTGTGCTGTGACTATATCCAGGTCTAGCTCCTCACACACTAGCAGTTACTTCCTCTTGTCTGTTGGAACACCTGTTCACAGCTGTTCACAGTGAAACCAGCTGCTAGATAAGAAGCCCAACAACCCTGAGCCCACCATTCTGTCAAGAAGGCTAAATTAGCCAAGCAGAATGGGGAGACCTAACTGGCCACCACCCAGCTATTCTAGCCATCCCAGACACGTACGAAGAACCCATCAGCTAGCCTGGCCCCACCCGCCTGCAATTTCAGAAAGGACCCCTTCCTCCCTACTCCTGTCTACCTCCGAAAGTGTGAAGTAGAACAGTGCTTTGTTGTTTCAAACTGCTGAATGTTGAGGTGATTTGTTTTACTTGGTTTTCATTAAACCTCTGTCATGGTAGGGACTATCTTGTGCTTATTTTACAAATGATCAGACAAAGATGATATGCTTTGCTTAGGTCTGTTCAGCTGGATTAGTGCAGAGTTGGGCTTCAACTTCTAGCCTGTGTGACTCTAAGACTTACAAGTAATGTAAGTCCTTTGAGCTGGTTAAAACAAGAAAATTCTTAGTTGGTACTCACAGAACATTTTCGTTCTAGTAAAATTGAATTGCCAGCAGTCAGAACAAATGAAATTGCATTTCGCAAATTTTTATGGTTGGGTTAACAAGTTAAACTGTGTCCCTATCTGAAGGCATTGTCTATTTGGGGAGACTCCTTGGCACTTTACAAGGGACGGGAGAGGACAGAAGAAAGTCCTCATTTACTGTGCTGATTTATCCCAGGACTCTATTTGCCTATAAACGAAAAAGTTCCCATCAGACAACAGGAATTTGATATGTAAAATAAATGTCAATAGTCCAGATCTCTTTTTAGACCAATTATTTTGGGGACATTGTTAGCGTTTAGCATTGGTTGGACTCTAGAGTAAGTTTCAGAACACTCAACGAAGAAGCTGTAAGAGCCTCGGGAAAATACAGCAGCAGCATTAGAGGAATCTAATGAATGGTTCTCAGTGGGAATGCACAGGGCAACCATGGCAGGCAGAGGCGGTTACAAAAACCTTGTTGCGTTGTCCATAGTATTGAAATGCCATCAGATTATTGAAGTTACACTTTCCATGCTGGTTTCTTTATATAAGAGAGAACATATGGTATTTGTTCTTTTGTGATTGACTCATTTCACTGAGCATAATGGTCTCTAGTTGGAACCACCTAGTTGTGAATAGTGTAATTTCATTCTTCTTAATAGCTGAATAATATTTCATTGAGTAAATGTACCACAGTTTTTTAACCTCTCTTCCTTGGACACATATCTGGATTGTTTCCATGTCTTTGCTGTTGTAGATTGTGCTGCTGCAAATATAGGATTACAGATCCCTTTCTCATATGCAGATTTCACTTCTATTGGGTATATCTGATCCATACTGTTTTTTGTTTGTATGGCTGTATCCCATGTGTTTTGATGTTTTTTATTTCAGTTTTGTTTATTGCAAATAATTTCTTTTCTCTTGTCGAATTCATCACTGGCTCATGTATTACACGGTGGCATCATTTTTCCCACGAGACTTTTGTGTTTCCTTTTTGTCACCCATGTGTTGGTTATTACTCAGTGGTGTGTTTTTTTCATGGTGCTGTAATTTGTTGATGTTGTTGTTGTGGCTGTTCTAACTCATACCAGTTGTTGACCTTGTTTCTTGGCTTTTCAGTTATGGAAATGTATTGTGATGAAGTACTGGGGTCCACCATATCCAGATGTGTGGGCATAATGGAACATGCATGCCTGCTTCCAGACGCAAGATAGATTCCCAGTGAAACTGTTGGACATGTGTAGACAATGAGATGTTGGACCGTCTGACATTGTACCAACAGTGTCGGGGTACACTTAAATAAAAGACTGATAGACTTATGATTCCTTATCAAGGACTACACCATTGTGGTAAAATGGGGAAAATCTGTAGCGAGATGGAAGTTTGGTGGGGGGTTGGGAAATTCTAGCCTATACGAAATTGTACCACATAATCCAAAATAAAAATATATAAAAAAAATTTAAAAATGACATCAGAATTGCTGGAGGTGGAACTGGAGAAGGCATCAATATTGTCTTCCAAGGTCCTCTGATGATGCCAACCTGTTGGTGAGGTTGGGAGCCTCTATACGGTGCTCAGAAACACGGGGGTTGGGGTCCATGCTCATATATTCGCCTCTGTTCTCTTGTGTTTTCCTCTCTGTTTTGGTCATTCATTCATTCATGTGACAGCTACTTATTGGATATTTTCTGTGTGTTAATTTGGGATCATACTTGCATCAACTGACATAGAGCTGACATAGCCAGTTTATGCAGACGGAATTTCATGTGGCTTTTGTTGTTTGAAGTGCCATGGGCATTCTGATGAAGACATTCGGAGAGTATGAATGTTTTGAGTTGAGGGTGACTCAGTATTCCAAGTGTATATGTAGTTGATTCTAGATACCAGTGGATGTAGTCTCATTGCTGTTGACAGTGGTTACTCTCTAGGTATGTGCCTTAGATTCCCAGGGAAGTATCGGATTCCCACTTTCAGGGCTGGAGGGGAAACATACCTACAACTTGAAAAAAATCCCAGGCAGTTCTCTGCATTCCCTACTCCTTCAAATGGAGACAAAAAAGCTTAAGTAAAATGCAATTAAAAAGGTAGTTAGATGTTACTATGTAGGTTATTGTTCGCGTATTACATTTCATCTAAATATTTTCCCTGTGTTAAAGTTATTTCTTTTTAGTGGCCCATAAAGGCCTGTATAATCAAGTTCTTGGTCTTCTCTATGAAGTCATTTCCTCTACAGATTCCTCTCTCTGGCCTCTGGCCAGGACTCCCTCCACAGGTGCTCAAATCCCTCTGTAAAATGGCATAGTATTTGTATCTGACTGTTACACACCTTTCTGCAGACCTTAAACCATTCTAGATTTATTAAACCTAATACAATGAAAATGCTATGTAAATAGCAGTTATAATGTGTATTTTGGGGAATAAATGTGTATTTTAGGGAATAATAACAGGAAGACAAATTCATAGTTTTTTCTCTCCCAAATATTTTCTGTTTATGGTTGGTTGCATCCACGGAAGTGAAACATACAGATGTGAAATGCGTGAGTATGAAAGACTGACCGGGCTTTATTCTTCAAGCACTTCACTCAAACAACACTAGTCTTTTAATCTATCCTGTGACTGCACTAAGTCAGTTTTCATTTGGGGTCATGTGTACTTATTACTCTTCCTGCTTAAAATCATCTTTCTCCAATCGTAATTGTAACTCCTTGGGTCTCAAAATTTGAATGTCTTTTCCAAACCCATTGTGACTTTCCCAGTGATAGAAAGATAACACTTCCTCACTGTGTCTACCTATTGCAGGGGGATCCTATTTTATTTTCTTTTTAGTATTGTTTCTACCTAAAAATTTATATTTAAAATAGATTTATATATACATGTTTTGTGTATATGTATATTATTTGCAGTACTAATAGCTCCACAAGGATAAGATTTTTGAATGTCTAATCCCCAGCCCATACTGAGACATGGTAAAAGTTAAAGTAAGTAGCTTTGTCAAAACTCCCTGGGTGATCCTTTTATGCATCCCAGGTAAGAACCTCTCATTAGATACCACTAATGCTGAAGTTACCTTCACATAGGCCTCTTATGACCTTTAATTAAGTGAATTATGATACTGGTGATTATAGAATCACCAGTCAATGCTAATTACTAAAGTCATCCCCAAAATATTTAGTCCAAGCAGAGCTCTCAACCATTTATGTTTACCCTAAGCATCAAATTTCCATTGGCTGGTGGGAACATTTTGGTTTATAACATGCACAGAGCTTTTGTTAGGGAAGAGACTAGGGATGGTGTATGAGTGGAATTCAGAATTTTCCACATTAGTGTCTGTCTTGGTCATTACATGTTAAAATAGGATAGGAAAGTAACTTAACAGTCCTCCTGGGAGCAGGAGTAGGTTTTGACATTTTGAAGGTCACTTCTCTCCCCAATGGGAAACATGCAGGATAACAGAACTAGGTTCATTCCCTAAGCCCATCTTTTGAATAACATGAGGGAGACACCAGTGACAACTGAAACACAGGTTGATTGAAAAAAAAAAATTAAAGCAGCAAAATCCCCCTTTTCAAAGGAAATCAAACTAATCCCAATTTCTCGAAGTGATCAAAGTGCTGCAGCTGTATTTGAAATGGAGTTTGTAGCCTGGAGGCCAGCTCCATTTATGCTGCCTTCCTTACACAGACGTTATCCCTAGTGGCTCTGGGAGACTGAGCCTATGGTTGTGCCTAATATAAACTAAAATTTACTATCCTTTAGGAGTAGCAATTTTTGAAAGTCTCTATTAGTTTAAGCATACCTACCTTTAAGGAAAATAAGCCAATGAGAACTAGATGTGGTATTGTGTGGTTTATTTGGAATCATTGTTGAGCATGACACTGAGATTAGCCAACTTGGATCCTTTTTTTTTAAGTTGGATACTTTCTAAAGACATTTCAGTGCATTCTAGTATTGCACAGCACCTTAATAAACTGCAGAGCCCACAGACCCCAGAGTGAAAGTATCTGACTTTACAGTCTGGCTCTGTACAGATCAGTGTGGACCTGTCTCTGTCCTGCTCTCTGCACTGCTTTACAAGGCCAGATGTCACATCACCCTTGTGTTTTGCTGTGATGCCAGACTTTAGCCTAGGGCCTGACTGGTACATGTGCATATGGCTGTTGTGCATGCCTGCTATGCTTGTACTGAATCAGTTACCTTTAGAATGTCTTATTAAATGTTGTCATGTTCCTAAATAAATAAAATACCAAGCATCTTGTAAGAGTCTTAATACAGTAGGCCTTAAGCACATAGTCTGGGGTTGGCATTTGATCTAGTGGTTGAGATGCCACAACATTTTACATTAGAGTCTCTAGTTTGATTTCCAGCTCTGCTTCTGATTCCACTTCCTGCTACTTCAGACCCTGAAAATCAGCAAGTGATAGCTCAAATAATTGGGTTCCTCCCAGTCATCTCAGAGGCCTGGACTGTTTTCTCAGTTCCTGGTTTTTACTTCATTAAGTTATGACTATAGCAAGTGGTTAGGGACAAAAACTAGTGGTTGGGATAACCACTTTCTGTCAACTCGTTCTGTGAGTATGTCTCTTTGCCTTGCAAGTACATGAAATAAGTAACTAAGAAAAAGTACTCTGTAGGGTATAGAGCAAAATCAGCCTGGAATTTAGCTCTGGCATCAGCCTTTAGGAATTTTTTCTCTGCTGCTCTTAGCCTCAGTATCCTCATGTATAAATTAGAGACCTCAGTAGATTCTGTGTTCTGGGGTTTTATGATTATTTAATGGGACAATATAATGTGTTTAATGTGGCATATAGTATGTTATGACTGCCAGCTCAAACAGTGACCTTGTGGATTCACATAATGATTCCTCAACCATACCTGCTGCTGACACTAGCATCAGCAGCTCCTTGCCAGCTGTCCACCCACAAGAACTGAAGCAGGGCCTATCTGCTGTGGTCATGTATACTGTGGAGAACATTGGGTTACAGTGAACGGAGCGTGGTTTCCCAAGAGGTCCCTGTAGAGTTGAGCCGTTTCTGCAGTACCAGTGAGTGAGGGAGGCTAACTGGGAAAGCACTGCACTCTGTAACAGTCAGTGTGGTGCAAGGGACATGTGGGCTGAATTCTCCCTGGATCGTCTCAGCAGGATCTGAGTATTGAATAGACAGCTGATGCAAGGACTCTGAACAACGCATTTCGATCCTTAGGGAATGTACGCTGGCTGTTTATATTCTGACTACTCAATGGAAGAATGTGAGTATGAAATGCATGCCTCGAGACACAATTACTATCAGAAAGCCTGCCCCCCTCCGTACATCCAGGCTTTTCACAGGGGTTCTAATTTTCCAACATTCTGCTTCATTGTTTTATGAGTAAAAGTCAGCTTGTTTAAGTCAGTTTGAGAGGAAATGATTAAGAAAAAATAAGGCCATCATAGTCCAACCTATATAGAAGATCCCATTAAAGACATTTGGTGGTTGGGAAAAAGTAGCACATTTACAAATAGTCATGGCTTCCTCTTTGGCTCAGCCATGAATCAAATATCTTTTTGTTGGCAATTCACAGAAAGTACTCAGACTGTCATAAGCAAAAAGGAGATGTTTGGTGCTTGTGCTTGAATAACTAAAGAATTGTCATTGGATGGCTGGCTACAGATTCTTTATAATTAATTTCATGAAGGTTTTATTTAATTTGGCCCAGCACGATGGCTCAATGACTAAACTTCATTTTGCAAGTGCTAGGATCTCATGTGGGCACTGGTTTGTGTCGTGGGTGCTCTATTTCCCCTCCAGCTCCCTGCTTGAAGCCTGGGAAGGCAGAGGAGGATGGCCTAAGACCTTGGCACCCTGTGCACACAGGAAGCCCAGAGGAGGCTCCTGGATCCTAGCTTTGGATCAGTTCAGCTCCAGCCAATGCAGCCATTTGGAGAGTCAACACAGTGGATGAAGAATCTGTCTTTTCTTCTCTCTATAAATCTGAATTTCCAATAAAAAATAAATCTTAATGTTTTATTTTAATTTGAAAGGTGGAGTCATGAAGAGAGAAGGAGAGAGATGTTCATCCATGGGATCACTCCCCAAATGGCTGCAAATGTCGAAACTGGGACAGTCTAAAGAGGAACCAGAAGCTTCTTCTGGGTCTCCCACATGGGTACAGAGGCCCAAGCATTTGAGCCTGCATTGCTTGGCCAAGTACATTAGCAGGAGTCTGGGTTGAAAGTGGAGTAGCTGGGAGTTGAAATGACACCCATATGAAATGTGGGTGCCATAAGCAGAAGTTTAGCATGCTAATAAGCCAGAGCATCAGCCCTGAATACAGATTCTTAAACAATTACATAGCTAAAGGACCTTCCTCATCTCTGTACATTCCTAGCTTTGTGTTGATTTGCTCCTTAAATGGAACACTACCAACCTGGCCCTCACCACCTTCAGCTATTGTCAACTGCCACAAGTTCCTGCCCTGATTGCTTAGCCTATGCACAGAAAGAAAGAGAATTCCAAAATTATTTTAATAGAATAGAAGAGAGCTGCCTTTGCCTGATCTTGGGTTATTTGTCCTACCAGTCAAGGGCAGGTAACTGCTAAAATGGCAGCAGTTGGACCATGAGGAGATTAAGACCTCAGAGGACACTGGAATGTGGATGTCACAAGAGAACAGTTTGAACTGGATCATGAAACCCAGCCATACCTGTATCTCCTTTCTCTCTCTGAGTCAGGTTCTGCTTCCCATTGCTGCTTTATGCCCTGCTATGGTGGATTCCTCCCCACACCATTGTCATCTCACTACAGAAGATCTGTCTCTTGCTGGTAAATGATATTCCTTTGGCCATGCTTCGGTTTTCCCATCTAGACCCCCTGAATGCCAGTATGAGCTTTTCCCTGGCTGTTGATTCATTGACACCCCCATCCCAGCCCCTGCCACCACCTGCTAGGATTATCCCCCAGGGATTTGTGTTGTGTCAGCTCCCTTTTCCTCTTCAATCCCTGCTTGCAATCCTTGAATGGTTGTGGAAGGAAGGGATATGCCTACAGCTACAACAGACAGGAGGGGCTGCCCTTGGATTCTTGGAAGACACAAAGGCACATGTTTGTCACCACCTGTGCTTCTCTGGCAAACTGTGGTTGGGCCCTACAGTTAGTTTTAGCTCACTGAAACAAGAGTTGCTAAGACAATTTGCAAGTTGTGTTTGCAGAGCTGATTAGATATGAATTTGCAAATGAGAATTGTTACCCTCGTGTGGAGCAATTTGCTTTGTTAAACGAGAATGACATTTTATGTGTTGTAGACTTAACACGTTAAGGTTCCCAGTTCTGCAGATGGTGGAAGAGCTCCAAAATTGCCCAGTGCTAAACATACAGCTAAATGTCACTAGGATTTGAAAGGTACTCAGAGCAAAACATGAATATTTGTAATAGGCATTTCCATTCACACAGAACATCAGAGCTTGCTTTTGGGTTGGTTAAAACGAGCTAACATTTATGAATGACCTACTAAATGTCAGACTCCTGGCAGGGTCCATTCAATCTCTTATAAATACCCCGTGAGGAAAGTACTGTTCTTCCCATTTTACAGATGAGAAGACTGAAGCATTAGACCCTTAACTGGTAGAGCTGGACCACAGGGACTGTCAGAGACCATTAAATCCAGACCCCCAAACCCTGACATAATATGGAAGTTTGAAATGCTAATCAGTGTGGTGTTTAGAGATTATCCATAGGTGCCTACAATTTAAATTTGATTTCTGATTAAGTATGTATTGCTTGCTTTCTCAGTGCTGGATATTACTCATGATGCTCTGAAGAAAAATTTTTGTTCTATGTACTTTATTTTTTTTAATATTTTATGATACAGTTCTATAGGCTCTGGGGTTTCCCTTCCTCCCTCAAGTCCGTTCCCCCTCCCACTGATTCCCCCCTTATTATTACAATAGTATAGTTCTTCATAAACAGTCCTAAGTCTGTCATTCTGCTCTTCAAGTTTATCTTGACATTGTAGGCATGACAATGGTAGAGAGTCCATCATCCTGTTGTCAAGATATATTTAGCAGTTACAATGAGAGTCCATCTTTCATTTGGAAGTAGAGATGCAAACTACATTGTATCTTCACATCTGGATATTATAGTCCCAATTATATAGTTACTATACATTCCCTTAAGTGAAAAGCCATAAAACAAAGTCAACAATAGGAAGAAAAATATGAAATTTATAGCATGAAGTTAAATAACATGCTACTGAAAGACCAATGTGCCACTGAAGAAATGAAAAAGGAAATATTAAACTTTTGTAAAGAAAATGACTCTGCTGTATGACCTATGAGTCAGTGAAGAAATTAAAAAAAATTGTAGAGGAAATGAAAAAGAAAACAGAAATATCAAAACCCATGAGATATACAAAAAACAGTATTGAAAAGGCTATTGATCTTTTGCATGAATATTGCTTTATATCAGAGAGAACATATGATTTTTGTCCTTTGGGGATTGACTGATTTCACTGAGCATAATGATCTCTAGTTGGGACCATTTGGTTGCAGATGGTAGAATTTCATTCTTTTTAATGGCTGAGTAGTATTGCATGGAGTAGATGTACCGCACTGTCTTTACCCACTCCTCTTTTGACATGCATCTGGGTGGTTTTCATATCTTTGCTATTGTAGATTGTGCTGCTGTAAAATAGGAGTATAGGTCACTTTCTCATATACAGATTTCATTTCCTTTGGATATATCCCCAGCAGTGCGATAGCCGGGTCACATAGCAGATTAATTTTCAGTTCTCTTAGCACTCTGCGTACTGACTTCCATAATGCTTACACTAGCCTACACTCTCAGCAACAGTGAAGGGAGGGTACCTTTCTTCCCACATTCATACCAGCAGATGTTGTTAGTAGAATTCTGACTGTAGGCCGATGTCACTGAAGTTAAGTGGAATCAGTGTGGTTTTCATTTGTATTTCCCTGACAGGGAGCCTGAGAGTTTTTTCATATGTCCGTTAGCCATTTGAATTTGTTTTTTGAAAAATGTCTGTTCATTTCCTTTGCTCATTTCTTCACAGGTTTGTTTGTTTCACAGTTGTTGAGTTTCTGAAGCCTTTGTAAATCTTGGATATTAGTCCCCTGTCAGTTGTGTAGTATGCAAACATTTTCTCTCATTCTATTGGTTGCTTCTTCACTTTGTTGAACATTTCCTTTGTTGTACAGAAGCTTTTTAGTTTGATGTAGTTTCATTTGTTTATTTTGGCTTTGACTGGGTGTGCTTGAGGATTCTTAGCATCTGAGATGAAAACCAAGGCTAATCAAGACTTAGTACTTCCTAAGTGTCATGCCTTCTATTAAACTCTTTGCAGGTTTTCACACACCTCTGTATTTAATGCTTATTTAGCCTTCCTAAATTAAGTATTATCTCTATTTTGGGACAAGGGAACCAAGACTCAGAAGAAATTTTTTGAAGGACATGAAGTAAGTTGGGTCTGGTACTTTGGCTCCAAACTTCTTGCTTTTGACTTATGTGCCAGTATACCAGTACCAACCCAGATCCTATGGACCACAGTCCACAACCTATAATGTCCAGTTAGAAATCAAGGAAGTTTCTGTATGGTGTTCTTTAACGATGAAATAATAGTTTTTTTCCTTTTGTCTCATTTTTAAAGCCTTCACCTATTAAAATTTTAATTAAAACTCATTGTCAAATTCAGTTGCATATGTAACTTATATTTGATTTTTATGTAAGGGTTTATTTATTTGAATAGCAGAGTTGCAGAGAGAATGAGAGAGAGGGAGGGAGAGGGAGAGAGAGAGAGAGAGAGAGAAAAGAGAAGAGAAGAGAAGAGAAGAGAAGAGAAGAGAAGAGAAGAGAAGAGAAGAGAAGAGATGAGATCATCTGTTCAGTGCTTCATTTCCCAATGGCTGTACCAGCTGAGCCTGAGTCGGGATGATCAGGAGTCTGGAATTTCTTCCAGGTCTCCCACATGGATGGTCCTTGCCCAAGTGCTTTCTTCTGTTGCTTTCCCAGGCATATTATCAAGGAACTAGGTAGGAAGTGGAGCAGCTGGGTTTTGAATTGGCATCCCCCTACCACCTGCCCCATGTATGTAGCTTTTAAAGCTTTGTGTCAGTTATAGCTTATGTGCTATGGATGTATGGGCTATGTAATATGCAAAGCTACAAGCCAAATAAAGATGTAGACCTCTTTGTTCAAAAATGAAGAATTTCAAGATGGAAAAAGCAATGAAAGCTCCAGGTTCTGCATACCTTGACAGATTGTAAAACCATAAAGCTGTCTTTGGAGAGGAGCAGTTGATTGACAGCTAAAATCCAGACTTGGAAAACTGAGTGCTGTGCAGAGTCAAACAGTTGTCACAGGTATACACAGATCTGCTTCTAAAAGTAGAGCAATTGTAATTTCTTGGAATTTCTCTTTGAAATAGGCCTGCTCTGGATTCTAATCTTAACACATTGCATACTATACTACATACTCAATGAAGGGGTGCTAAGGTCTAGAAATTGTGCTGATCCCAAAGTCGGGTTTACCATGTTAGATATTTTGGATTCTAGGGGATAGTTTCTTGTAAAATAATATGGGAAAATGATTTGCAAATTGGAATGTCCACTTATTTGTATGAAAGTCTTCTCAGAACTTAGTATGGCATCTAGCATCAGTTCTTAGGAGTTCACTTTTGGAATCCTTGTTTGGATATTTAGGCTGCTCTCTGTGTACAGAATCAGCATTTGTCTCAAATGCATGTGTCCTAAGATTTCCAGGTCTATGTAAGTTGAAACCCTTTGTATTTGGCCAAGATTTTCATTTTGTCAAACTTGTCAGAGACTTTAATATACTCACTGAATTCCCAAGATTACCCAAGAGGAATTTCCCAGGATTTCCAAACTTGCCTAGAGTGGTTGTGATTAGCTTTCATTAGAATTTAACATAAACAAGGTAGAGTTTCATGTGTGAGTACATGCATGTAGAAAGGATTGTTAGTTGACCCATACACAAATTTAGATAGCGTTGGAAGTACCCTCAGTTAGAAGTTAACCTCAATGGTAATGACTCGGGCATTCTAAATGTCACTGATAAAGTGTTTGTTCTGTTACTTTACGAAAGAGAGTTTGGAAATAACTTTTTATTGTGAAAATTAGTGGTGCCCGCATAGGCTGTGGGTCAGAATGATTTCATGGCCCTAGCTGACAGTCAGTCCCATAATCTCTTTAGCATGCAAAGTCCTTCACCCTCAGTTTATGAAGAGGGTCTCTGGCTTGACACTGTCTCACAGCAGCAGCTGCTTAAGCTACCAAGGAATCATGATTTTAGCCTATGCTAAGTAGAAAGAACCTCTTACAGCAGGGGATTTTGCAAGATTCTAAAGAGACAGTGGGGTTTTGGATATAAGTGGGGCTTACAAAAACAGAACTGGTCTCAGACTGGCTCACGTTATGATTTCTTATCTGACAGCAGGATTGAAGGTTGAAAGGTACAACCCAAGCATTCTGCCTGGTTGAGTGGATTTGAACTCGAACTCTCAAGTTCTCTCTTTGGATGGTTAGTTCATGGAACTAGTGTTCTCAGGGACCTACTTTGGGAAGTGTAGAGTCAGTTCAGAAGTAAGGAGTTAATTTCATTGGAGGTAATGACATCAGTGTGGATTAGATTGGATTGCTTGATTTACTTCTTTTCTATTGGGTATTTTTTATCTTTTTTCCTTTCTGATCTGTAATCCAATTCATAAGAAAATCTTAGGCATCAAAATGAAGTCATATTTGATTTTGAATATAAATAAAATCACTAGCTGATTTTACTGGAAAAAATTGGAGGAAGTTGTAGAAGATGGAAGAAGTGATTAGTTTATTGGATAATGGACACTTAGAAGAAAAGTGAAGCAGGTGGGCCCTAGCTGGTTGCTTCTACATGTTTAAATGCTTCTCATTAATAGGTGACTCATTAAAAACTTGACTTCAAGAGGTAAAATCCTGTGAGACACAGCGTCCCAAGATATGAAATCCATTGTGGTGAAAAAATTCACTGCTTCTTTGTGGCTTCTACAATGAGCTCACATTGAATAATTAAATAGAGAAGTTGTTGATTTCTGCCCAAATCCTTTTACGAAGAGGAAGCGGGACCTTTCTGCTCTTTCACATACAAAGGCACATTGCTTCATAGTGGATTCCACAGCCAAAGCAAAATCTAGACAAAGCAGCATCTTTCTACTCTTAACCTACATACAGTGTGAGCAAGATCCCAAGTATGCCAATGGTGGGAGGAAAGAATTGCATTTTTTTTTCCTTCTTCAATTATTGGGTATTGTTGAGAATAGGGGTAGCAATTGCACACAGGTTAGAGGATTAACATACATCACTTCTTTTTTTTTTTGTATTTTGAACTTTTTTAGCTCCAATTCTTTGATTCTTATTCTGTAAAAAAAAAAAAAAAAAAAAAAAAAAAAGGAAAGATTTGCTCTGTGTCAGCCAGCTGCTCTTTTGTCTGTCATGTGTTCAATTATGAAAAGAAGTGGGAATTTTTGCATGTAGTCTTCTGGTCCAAGCACAAGTAGAACGGACACCATTTTACAGCCCATTCCACAAAGTAGATATCCCAGAGCCTCAGTTTGAGCCTTGAGGATGCAGACCTTGTCCATCAGCTCTCTGCCCTCTCCACCTGCCTGGCTAAGCCTCGCAAGAGTTCATTTATAGTTCAGTGTTACATGGGAATCTCATTTTACTGATCTTTGTGTCTTCCTCCCTCTCTACCTGGGACCCAGACTGTGTACCATCTCCGATAGGGACTGTGCCTCATCTCAAATGGGCACTTGGTGTTTGTTGACTCTTTCTGTTCTTTTGGAGGACTACTGAGGACACTGTGGAAGGAGGGTTGGAGGGCAGTGACTGCTGGAGCCACACGTAAAGAAGTAGGCTTGACTGGAATGGAGTGGGAGGATGAAGGATGTTTGAAAATTTGGAGGCAGAGTCCCCTGGGGAAAAAAGAAACGCAAAGGGAAATTTGGGCTCCTTTCTTTGCAGTTCCGTTCATTTGGACCTTGTAGACTCAACGCAGCAGAAGTGATTACATCTCAGAAGTCTTAGCACTATGCACTAAACAGTCACTAGCCACTTGTGGCTATTTAGATTGAGTTAGTTAAAAATGTAAAACCCAGGTTCTGAGTCACCCCAGCCACATCTGCAGTGTTCGTAGCTCCCTGTGAACAGTGGTTGCTTTCATTCCAGATGTGGCTTTGTGTTTTCTCAGAAGCTCGTTTGGACAGCACTGCTCTTTGGGGTGAGAGCATCTACTTTTATTTCACTCCTTGTTGCTTGACTCAACATATGTTTTCCCAGTAAGTACTCTGACACCAGCACTGCGCTGAGAAGGGATTCAAATACTTCAGAGCCTGGGTGCTAGAGCAGTCAGATTCAGTTGCTAACCTCCTGTGCTTTGGTTTAGTTGGCTATAGGATGAGGATAATGTAATATCTATCTCCTAGGGTTTTCATGAGAATTAAATGAATGGGTATGTATATACATGTGCATGTATATAAAATGCATATGCCTGTGCACCTTATGTACATATACACATGTATGCTCATGCATATTCAGCTTCGGTGCATACTCAAGTCTTGCTAAGTGGGAGTAATTATTATTATTTGTGAGTGTTTATGACAGTGATGAATGAAACAACTTGTGGTGGCTATTGTCCTGGAGTTTATCATTCAGTGGAAGCAGCTGGCCATCAGTCAAATAAATAATTACAAATTATGTCAAGAACTGCATAAGAAATGAATAGAGGGAAGCAACAAAGACTAAGAAAAGTTTCCTAGGAAGCTTCTTACAGGAAGTGAGGTTTAAGCTAAAACAGAGAAGAAATATCAGATATGCAAAAGGAGGAGAACCTAAAAGAGTATCACACAACAGTCATAGATAGAGGGAGGGAAGGGCTTCAGGTAAAGTTGTCAGAATAGGCAGAGAAGAACCAATTCCTATAGGATTAAAGCCAAGTGGTAAGGAATATGGTAAGGAGGGAGAGATGCGGTGGCACAGTGGAGGTATCTTTTGCTTGTTTGTTTGGTTTTCTGTTTGCTTTAGTCTGATTTAATATTTCTATTTAATGGTTAAGCACATACATGAAAATTGCTAGAGCAAAGTTCAGTCATCTTTATAACAGTAGTAATATTTGCACAGGATATTTACTAATTGTAATCATGGTCTTTTTTTGTGCACTTGCCATAGATTTGTTACATTAAAGCTTTCTAGAACTGGCCATTGTGATAAGTATATTACCTTTAGTACTTGTGGGATCTCATCTAAAATAAAGCATTGGAGTCACACACATGAGCTTAAAGGGACATGGTACATTTGCCCTGTCTGTGGCAATGCTCATACAAATAAACATCTTTTTTGTTTGTTTTTGTGTCAGGGGGCTTTGCAAAGGCTTAGGTTAGGCAAAGGAGGAAAGCATAGAACCCATGAAAAATCTTCATTCATAAGCCAGGAGAAGTTAAATCATTCAGAATCAGTAGCTGTAGACTCAGAGAAATGAGCAGTTCCTAGGTAGATTTGAGAGAGTCAATGCATGTTTCTAATAGATTACATGTGACTGGTAAGGAGGCATGTGGACTGATGCTCGGGTTTCTACCTTGATTAGCTGGGTCAGCACTAGTTTCATTCACTGAGATAAAGGCCTGTAGAGCATTTTGAGGAAGAACAAGCAAAGCAACTTGACGACAAGTATTCTGCTAGACCTGGAAATCTGGTGTCCAGATGAAAGGCTGTGCTGGAGACAGGCACATGGGCATCATTAGCTCATAGGTGCCATTTAAATTTAAGAGAGAGCAACAGGAGACCAGCTTCCTGAGTGATGGAAGGGGGAAGCCTCTTCCTCAGTAATGCAACCATTTACCCAAAACAAATTATGTTTTATTGAAAAAAACTAATGCCTCTAGAAATTATCAGAATGTTAAAGAGCAAATGGAGAAATATCTGTTCCAGCAAATGCGCTATAAAGGATATGATATTTGAGATGGAGCATCTCGTTTCCCAGCTGCAATGTATGGAATCCCTGAGTAGGACAAATGCCAACACTTTTCATCCTCCCCTACAGGCTCCATCTACATTACAGAAACTGTAAGCCCTCTTCCCCCCACCCCCCCATCCAGACCTCCTCTTGGACGAAACACATTCTATGCTGGATGCAGCAGGCTACAAATGTTGGACTGCAGTCTTTCCAAACCATTAGACTTATAAGGCAAAAATCCCCTGTTGAGAGGGTCAAGCCAAGAAGACTTAATGCTGTCATTATACCACTACACCTGCTTGTAACAGAGCAGGATTGTTGCTGTAGGACAGTGGTGCTTTCTGTCTCTACATTGAGCATTTGGGCAGCAGCAGAGTGTAACCCAGAAAAGGGAGGATGCTCCTGCACACTGGCTTAAGGGGACTGACTTTATTTGGAATCCGGCATGAAAATTTTATACCTAGAGCTGTGTTGAAAGCTGTGTTGAGATCCAGTGGAGAACACTGAATAGGGTGCTAATTGTTTCTCAATGCTAACAAAACAGCAAAGACACCAGAAGTTTAACAGAACCATGGAAGAGATGTCTAAGAAGATCCCTCCTAGAAATATAGTAAGCTGTAGTTTGATGGACTGCACCCATGCCAAAGGATCAGAGGAGAATGTGGGGAGATTGCTCACACAGAGATAATTACATAGGATGAAAGTTGCTGCAGGTGCTAGGAATCTTAAGGACTATCTCTGACAACTGGCTTGTAAACCATCTAGTCCAACCCAGAAGTAGCTGCCAAGAAGTGAGACTTAAGAATGGCATCACATATGTAACAGTCTGGGAGGCTGTGCATGCCCAACGCTGCACCTCCAAAGCATGAGTGAAGAGGGGGAAAAGCCAAAGCTATTTGTCCCTATAAGAGTATAGGTGAAATTATAAATGGCATCACTTACAACAGGAGCCTCCAATATACTCTCTCATATTGTGGTAAGGAGCAAAAATTGAATTGCCATGGAGAGACCTTAGGCCACTAAGTAACTTACACCAGTTGAAAGTGATCCCTAAACAGCCAGATGGAAAGGTAAAAGCAGGGAAAATGTATGAGGGACATCAGAGTTGTACACTGGAGGAAACGCAACTCAGTGTAGCAGTACAGGTAAGTCACTAAATCAATACATGGAAAGCAAAAGTAACAATATCACCTGCTCAGAAGGTGAAAGGAACAGGAGTTGAAATCAATATCCAGAGCTGCTGTAATGTATCACCTAAAGTGTCCAAATTGTCACAAAATTTCCAAGACATTCAGAAAAGGAGAAAAGTATGATCCATGTAACTGGGGAGAGGGATTCTCAAGCAACTGTTTCCAGAAAACTGGGGTGTTAAACCTGACATGCAAGTTTCTTTCTTTTTGTTTCCTTTTATGACACAGTTCCATAGGCTCTGGGATCCCCCAACCCTTCCCCAAGTCCTTCCCATTCAGAAAGTTTCAAAGCAGCCATGATAACTCTTGATTCCCAGAGTCACCATATTACAGTATTCAATATTCAAAATATCCAGTTGTGAACAACAGATGACCAAATACACAAAGAATGAGAAATGTGTGACAAATTCACTGGTGGAAAGGTAAAAGCAAACATCTATGAAGAAATCTGGATATAGAACATGTCAGCAGAGACTTTAAATTGCTGTCTTAGTATATTTGAAATGCTGAAGAAATCTTGGATGGAAAACACTTAGCAGAGTGAAGGGTGCATGTTGAATACAAAAATCAGGTATGTCAATTAGCAAAGAATAATTTGAAAACAAGAATACAAAGACAATTTCATTTACAATAGCATTGTAAAGAATAGAATACCTGGGAGTGAATTTACTCATAGAAGAGAAACATCTGGGAACAAAACCCTGACAAGCAGTATTTGAAGAAATCAAGATGTACTTGATTAAATGAGAGGACATTCTACATTCAATAATTGAATTCCCGTGCTAGAAGCAGAATTGTGGCATAGTGGGCGAAGATTTTACCTGCAGCATTGGCATATGGATTCTGGTTTATATCCTGGCTGCTTCATTTCTGATCCAGTTCCCTTTTGATGGCCAGAGAAAAGCAGCAGGTGACGTAAGTCTTTGTGCCATAGTGAACCACGTGGGAGAACCTGTTGAAACTCCTTGCTGCTGGCTTCTTCATCTTGTCTTAGCTCTGGCTATTGCAGTCGTCTGAGAAGTGACTGACATAAGACGAAAGATCTGTCTCTTTCTCTCTGGAACTGTTTCTCTGAAGTGCACAGTTTAAGCACAACCCAGTCAAAATTTTGACAGCCTTTTTTGTCAGACGCAGAAATACTGACCATCTATTTGATATATTATGAGGAGGATCCCTAGACAAAGGAATGTTTTAAAGGAAAAGAAAATACCAGTGGATAGACAGTGATTTAATGCACTAAGATGTCTGTGTCTCATGTCAGAATATGTGTATTTGAAACCTGGATGTGGCTCATGACTCCACTTTCTCATATTGTAGATTATGGGAAATACTGGTGATAACTGAAGTAATGGAGATCTTGCCACCCTCAAGGGAAATGTGAATTGAGATCTTGGCTTCTGAATTTCCAGTCCTGGCCAGAGCAGGCATTTTATGTGTGAACTAGTAGAGTAGGAGCTTGCAGAACTCAAAACAGTATGGTACCAGTAAAGTAAAAATATTTAGGCCTGTAGAAAATAATTGCAGGTTTAGATATAAACTCAAAAACATATAAGGTCAATCAATTTTCCACAAAGGTAACACTCAGTGTGGCCAGGGCAGTCTGCTCAATAAATGCTGCTAGGACAGCTGAACAATAGGACAACATGCAAAAGAGTGAATCTGGAACCTGTTTTGCTTTTGTACTAAAAGCACCTAGCACTTCCTAAAAATAAATCAACAACTTAAACGTAAGAGCTGAACCCATAAACTAATAAAATACAGATGTACATCTTCCTGATCTCATTTGGCAGCAAATTTTGACACAGAAAGCATGAGTAACAACAGAAAAAGGGAAGAATATGACTTGATAAAATTTTAGAACTTTAGTGTGCCAATTTGAAGAAAGTAAAAAGACAACCTGCAGAGTAGAAGAAAATATTTGCAACTCATAATGTTGATAAATGATTTCTTTGATGTCCTGAGCACATGCAGAACTCTTACAACACAAAACCAAGAAGACAGTTCCTACTGGGAGTATACTGTGGAATCCCATACAATTTGAAAGTGGAGAATGACTGTGACTTGGGCCGGTTTTCAGCATTGTGGGTTATCATTGTTCTTATTCATATTGCTAGAAGCTATGGGAGCTTGAACCAAACACTTTGTTACATGGAATATACAACAGGTTATTCCATTACATTGGGCTCCAGAAGTAACCTGTAGTTTGAATTTCTTGTTTCAGTTGAAGATATTTGGAAGCATTTGCTATGTTCAGAAGGATTTGATTCTCATTAGAAGACAGATGTGGAAAGTGCTAGATGCTTTTATTGTTGCCAGTGGAATAAAAAATACTACATATGGAATTTAAAATATAAGCAAGTTTAGAGTGGTTTAGTGCTAAATGAAATAATCCTGTTTCATTATTTGATAGTGCTCTGTGTACATGAAGAAAACTGGAGTTCTTAATGCACTTTCTTGGAAGAAATTGTCTCCTCTGAGTTCAAAATTCTTGATGGGGAGGATGGCACAACTCTGTTACCTAGAAGAAACTGGAGGAGAGAGGAAGAATAGAAATAAAAGGTAATCATCATGAACTTCATTGTCATTATTCATAGCATTGCTGTTTTAGATGGTGTTAATCAACTCTTCAATTAAAAATGGCAAGTACTTTGTGGAAGGAGAAAATAAATTTGCTGACATTTATAGGCAAAGTTTATTCCTGCCTGTATATGGGATTTTTCTTGAGAGTTGACATTTGCAGTTTATTAATATCATATTAAAATATGAAATCCATTCTTCTTTCAACTTAGTACAATGCATTTCTTTTTGGAACACATACAGGGAAACAGTTGAATTTATGAACACTTATCTAGAAACAAAGTTTATTTTGATTAGAGCCTAATGTTTTCTTGAGTTTTCCTAATGATATTTTGAGTTGTTTATCCCTTAGGTCTCTATACATTAATATATTTTATCAAAAATCATTAATAAGATTATTATAGTTTGCCTGGGCAATTGCCCATCCTTGAAGTTTACACACTCAGTGGTTTCCAGAGAATGACAATGTTTTCTTTCACGGTTTATGATAACTAGCCAGCATCATATCATTATTGACAATTCCCCACACCAGAGTGAATTCAGTGTGTCCATGCAACAAAAGTATCATTGTGTAGTTTTCTTAGAAGCAAGAGTGACTCATCTTTCCAAATGCATTTTCCCCACAGTTAACCAGGTACTCTTTCCAACAACCTTATGACATAGGCCACTGTGGACATGCCCACTTGAAGCAGAAAGAGGAGAAAAAGAAATTCTCCAAAAAGGACAGTGTCAGAGGTTACTCATTACCAGTGTCATGTTCTCAAGGAAACCAAGTACCTTTCAATTATTTATCACTTTGGGTGGTCAGTCACACCCTAATGTGGCTGATCAAATCAATAAGCCTTCGGAAATTGTGGGCAAATCTGAATGATGTCCAGAAATGATGTCCTTTCCTCTTGGTGTCACTCAGACCGGTTTATCACAGGCTTCCTGCAAGGGGACAAAATTGCTGGCGCTATGTGGCCCGGGGTTCCAATTGTTCTTCCAGGAAGGGAAATCATCATTGAAGTCTCAGAATAACAAACTCTTCCCTTTGCAAGGGACATGATTCAAACATGCTTGCATCAAGCACATATCCCTGGAAAGTCAATGCAAGCCATGCGTGGCATCTTTCTTCCTCCAAGAACACGCACAGAATTTCTGACAATTTGATACATTTTTAGAATTCACTCATGCATCCTCACATGAGGAAATGCAGTTCAAAGAAAGTAAGGCAGGTAACATTGCATGTCCAAAGTCACATGACTCCCAGTTTTGTCTTTCCCAAGTGGTCCCTGATTGCCTCTTCACTTGATCTTAGCCAAAAGGCCAGGAAGCAATCCTTGATTGCCTCTTTAGAAGTAGAGGGAACTCCAGGTCTTTATTCTTTCTTCTAAAAAGCAGTACTGTGGTTTCACAGGTCCGTTTCCTTCACTCGTTGGACAATATGTGTTAAGTCCTTTAAGGGGCCAGCTCTGGTGTCTTCTGTAATTCAGGTCTCACAAATCAAAGGTGAATCAAAATGCATTCTTGTGTGTTGGTGAAGTCTCAGAGAAATTGTTTCCTGTTGCTTTCTGTCAGGTGAAGATAACAGACCTCTCCAAAAGTTCTAGCTCTGCTCAGAGCATTGGATTTTCTTCCAGAGTTTTTTTAAAGGTCAAATCTAAGTTCCTGCCTTGTGTTGAAGGCCCATTCATACACATGAAATATGTCCAGTTGCAACTTTATCCAGTCTCACTTTTGCGGACTTTAAAAAGCATTTTTCGGGCTCGGCAGCGTGGCCTGGTGGCTAAGGTCCTCGCCTTGATCCCATATGGCCGCTGGTTCTAATCCCGGCAGCTCCACTTCCTCTCTGTCTCTCCTCCTCTCAGTACGTCTGACTTTGTAATAAAAATAAAATAAAAATCTTTAATTAAAAAAAAAAAGCATTTTTCGTGAGGCAAAACATTGTGTTTACTGTATACCCTGTCTTTAAAAGCTTTGTATGTTTATTCAAGGGATTCCTTTCCAGAAATCAGTATCATATCTGTCTTCCCAAACCTGGTTCATGTCAACCTTTCTCCCTGAATTCATCCTGATTACCTGACATATAGTTCCCTGTTTTTGTCCTCTCAATTCCTGAAGTACATATGGTTATGTACACTGAGTCACTACCTAATGGTTGAATGATTGGTTCTGTTTTTTTTTTAATCTCTGTGTGTGTTTAAGACATAGCATAATGAAGTGTATCTAGGGTTAATTATATACTTCTCCCCTTGTTGGATTCTCTTCCAAATGAGGCCTAGTAAAAATGAACCTCCCTGTTTGGGGAGGGGTGGGGAGAATCCCAGTACCTATGAAACTGTGTCACATAATACAATGTAATTAATGAATTTAAAATAAAATTAAAAAAAAAAAAAATGAACCTCCCTTCAAAGTAGTCCCAAATTATTTTATTTATTTATTTATTTATTTTTAGTAATTGGCTGTTAACAGAAAGCCCTATCCATCTACATGTGTAAATGCTGTAGTCTGCCTTGATTGTAGTTTCCTTGGCCAAGAGCACTTTTCTTATTTCTGTTTTCTCCCAGAATCTAGAAAACCTTGGAAAACTGTCTTCTGAGATATTGGAATGAAAAGCCAGACAAAATCTACCTGCCATGAGCATTCTCTAAACCCAACACAGAGCCATCCCATCTCCCATTCCACTATTCAGCCCCTAAATACCTCCTGGTTATAATTAGCTGCTTCAAAGTCTTCCAGACACCCTTTTAGAAAAGACTTGCCTGAATATAAAATAATATCCAATCAGTAGGAAGGGCCAGGCATCGAAGGCAGGCATCAGCACTTGGACTAATCAGAAAGTCTGGTCCTTTGATGAGGATTTTTATTTTCTTATTTGTCATTCTGGCCACTGAATTCTCAAGTGGCCAGTTTGCTCCCTATTGGTAATCAGCTAGTTATTTTTGCTCTCATTCCTCTCTCTTGGGCTGTCAGAGTGTTGGGAGCAATTCATCACTCATTTGGGCCTTACCCTTCTGTGGCGGGGAGAGGGGAGGGAAATGATTACCCTGGAAAAGAGAGTAGAAACCTACTTCACCATTTATATTTGGTTTTTAAACAATGATCTCCCGATGAGGTAAGTTAAACAATGATACAACTAGCTTGAGCTAAAACAAAGAAAGAGGGCTAAGTGCATGATGCAGTGGAAATGATCTCCGACTGTGCAGTTTGCTACTCTGAAATGACTTGTTCTTAGATTGTCTTTACAAACCCTCAAAGGAGCATCAGCTTACAGTCATTACTGAAGTTTGCAGGAAGCTGCCTCTGTGAAAATGATAAATGCAGAAAGGAGAGTTTAAAATTTGTGTAATGCATTGGTGTTTTACTGAGTGACTGCCTCCCCGAGGATGGGGAAGGTGGCCATGGAAGGTTGTCTTGCGTGACTCAAGAATGTTAGAATGTTCTACCATTTCTTCTTGCTGGGTCTTTTTGACAGCTCATTTCGATTTACCTTTGTCTTTCTTCCCTCCAGCAATTGTTGTCTTCTTCTGTCTCCACTGCAGTCATGTCCTAATGTGTTCTTAGGGATTCCATTTTTTCTGAGGTCACATCAGGTACAGTGGAAAGGTGAACCCCACTGCTCAGAGCAAGTGAGTCTGCAGTGTAAGTGTGGTCCCTCATTGACACCTGTCTAAGTTGGTTTCCTCTCCAAGTTCTCTCAGTCCTTCTGAAGAACCCAATTACAAATGCTCTGGGCTAACTGAGCGTGCCATACTCAAAGATGACATTCAGTCTTAAGAAAGATGTTAGTGTGACACAAATTGACGTTTTCTTGGCATTGCCTTTGCTGAAGTTATTTATTTATTTATTTATTCCTTGGAAAGAAGCTATGAGTTGCATTGCTCTTCTAACCATTTCCATAGAGAGCGTTTGAATTCAGGCAGCCATGGGATCAAATCTTGGAATGTTTATCACCCTCCACCATTTTTTGTGTCTGGAACCCTTTCTTGGATCCTTTCATACTTCTTGTAAACATCCACATATGTAACTCCACTAGTAGGTGTGTGGATCATAAGAAGAATGGAAAAAGACAGAAAAATCACATTGACACACCCCACGTTGACTGTTCTTGCTTTTCATCTGCTAATTCTCTCCACTCACAGCCACTTCCTTGATGGATGATATCATCCAACAGCTGTCTTGGACTGGAAACAAAAATGCTTGTAGAATTTTTAGTCTTTTGTCTTAGCTGCTTAAACCTGATTGTCTTCTGAAATATCACCACAGTAAAAGAATGGTTGGTTTGCTTCAGTGAGAAGCTGTATCTGTAACTTTGCATAGTTCACAATTTGCTGTCCTAATGTTTTGGTGTAGTTGTTTCTGTTTCTAAATTTGCTTTCCAGACTTATCCACTATGATAATGTGCATGTCAACTTTGATATTTGGTATTTGATGAAACAGGAAAGTTGATTTTATCAAAAATTAGTTTCCAGTGGCAGTTTGTAGGAGGGAAATGGACCGAAAGAAGTGAAGCTTTACGTCCCCATTGCCTTTGGGATGACCTGAGCAGATTGCTGATGCCTCGGGTACTGTGTGTCTGCTGGTAAGCTTCTGAATCTCCTGAACACTGCACAGGGATATTTGTGCCTCTTGTTCTCCATAATTAATCATTTAGTCAGGAGGTCAGTATTGAGTATAGGGTTAAGTCTGCCTATGACACCAGTATGCTGTATGGATGTCAGTTTAAGTTCTGGCTACCACACTTCCATCCCAGCCCTCTGCAAATGGCATGGGAAAGGAGTGGAGGATGGCCTAAGTCCTTGGACCCCTGTACCCACATCGGAGGTTCTGAAGAAGCTCCCGACTCTTTTCTTTGGCATGTGCTGGACTGGTCCCAGTTGTTGCAGCCTTGTCACAAGTAAATCAACAGGTGAAAGATCTCTGTCTCCCACTTATCTTGCTCCCTCCTTCTGCATAATTCTGCTTTTCAAATGAATAAATACATTTTTTAAAGATTTATTTTTTTTATTTGAATGGCAGATTTACAGAGAGAAGGAGAGACACAGAGAAATATCTTCCATCTGCTGGTTCACTCCCCAAGTGGCCACAGCGACTGGAACCAAGCCAATCCAAATCCAGAAGCTTCTTTTGGGTCCCATGCAAGTGCAGGGTCCCAATGCTTTAGGCTGTCCTCTAGGGCTTTCCTAGGCCACAGACAGGGAGCTGGGAAGGAAGTGGACCAACAGGGATTAAATAAATTGTTAAAGAAGCATTCTTTTGGGAGATTGAGAAAGTCTCCAGTGTGAAATGCTCTTAAAATCCCTACTTCCCTGCCTGCCTGGCTCCTGCCCCACCACCCAAACTCCTGGTTCATTGTGAGTACATGCAGGTGTTTCCTGTGGCTGACCAGGCATTCACAAGGAAGCAAACTTTTTTTCTCCACACAGGTCATAAAGGACAATTTCTGAATTTTTACATCCACTTGACAAAGTAAGATCTGTTGAAACCAGTAACCGTAACAGAGCCTAGTAATTTGTTTGCCTCATTATTTCACTTTTGATCATTCATGTTGATTGAGTTTTTCAAAATGTTTCAGCCTGTGAAAATTAAATAAAGTGAAAACAAAATGAAACTAAAGAGCCAATGTGGTCCTTCCAACACCTTGAGAGAGAAGCACTTTGGATGACCTAAGACTGTTACCAGGTTTTGTGCTTGCCTGTCTTCAGCTGCTAATTGGAACATTCCTCTAGGAACAAATCCTTTGCTTTGCTAAACACTCAGGATAACCCCTGACTGTGAACTTACGCCAGGGATGGGATGCTGTCTCAGTCTCCCCAGGATCTGTTTCTTTGGGCTTAAGTAAAGTTAACACAGTGTCTTAAAGTCTGGCCACCTTTGGAGTCCCTCCCTGCTTTCTGAATAGCAGAGCACTCTGCCCTAACCAGGAAGATTTCCCAGCTGAACGCCAGCTGTGAGTGTAATGATTACATCATGGTCTACACTATAGAAATAACCTTCCTGGTTCTCTTATGGAAGCTGACATGCTGCAGGATTAGGCTTTTCCTTCTATGCCAAGTTGGCTGTGGTGTGTCACACCTTCCGGTTGTGAATGGGTACAAGCTGTGACAGTGCCATTCGAGGACTTCCAGTAGTGGTAAAGGAAAAATTATGAATCAGCTTCCCTGGAGAAGTAGTCCCTGTTCAAAGCAAGGTCATTTGTTATGAGCATGGGAAGCCACCTTTTTTCTACCAGTAATGACCCTAAATTGCTGACTTTCCTGTCCTAGGATGTTTGAATTGGCATGTCAGGAGGATGCTTGCCACAAGTGGTATTTGATGTATTTCCACTTAACTCCATGAGCACTTTGGGAAAGAATCAGCCATGCCCATATTCTTGGAAGACAAAGTTTCTCTTGTTGGTTTGTGTCTGATTTATAACAAAAACTTGGAAATTGGGACACATGTGATTTTGGAAGACTCCCATTCTAATAGTACATGCCCAAAGGTTCCTTCTCTTATTTATCTGCATTGCTTCAGAAAAAGTTAGAATGGAAGAGATAAGACATAACATCATAAAGCTAGAAAGAAAAATCATAAAGCTACCAAATCCTGCCTCTGTTTTACAGATGGTAAAACTGATGCCCTTTAATGATAGAACATCTAAAAGGTGCGATTAAAACAGAAATTTAATTTTGGAGTGTTTTTTTTAATGAACTTTTGATGAAAGTAAGATATGTACAAAAAAGTCATAAATGATGATTGTCAACAAATGTTCATTAACTAATCATGCTCCTGCAATCCCATCTCAAACGAAAAATGGATGGTGCCAAGTCTGGCACATACTAAACATCAATAGAGGTAGTTGGTGTTTGTAGGATTAGTTGGATCCTGATGAAGATTTGATTTGTAAATTAAAACCTGTTGACTTCATCTTCTGCTCTAATGAGGGCATAAAATCAACCTAGTATACCCTTCAGAGCTTATCTACAGATCCACCTCACTTTGTGTCCAAGAAGCCAAATTGGCCTTCAATGTTGGTTTCATCCAGTTCTTTGTAGGCTTAAAAACCAGCCTACAAATAAGTAAAACATAACTACCAGGCCTTCCAAGCCTTAAATTCCAAATGCATTTTTATCCAAATCATACATTGACACTAGTCAGTGCTCTTGAAACCTGACATCTTGCCCAAAAGTTCTTCAGTTAAATAAGACAAGAAGGACTTAATTGCATTAACAGACTCAGAAAGACCTGCCATTGGTTTGGGTTTTTACTGCCCCCCCAAGACCCTCACCTTCTAGGGTGTAACTTGGACCCTTGAACACATCTGATTTATGTTCGAGGAAGAATAACAAGAGCTGCCCAGAGTGAAGCCTGAGTGTGAAGAAATCAAACCCCAGTTGTCTTTCTTTTCAGCTTCCCCAGAGTTCCTGTCTGTGGCCTAGTTGCTCAAGGTTTGGGTGGCAGTAGCTATGTAAGTTCAGGGGGCCTACTAGGTGCCATCTGAGAAAGGTGAATGATGTTTACATCTCATTACCACTAACTCCAGTATGGGCCAGCCATGGAAAGCTCCTGCCACATGACCAGCCAGATGAAGTTAAGATATGTCCTGGATTAGAACTCTGTTTCATCAGGCAAGTATTCTTGAGTGACTGTTAAGTGTGAAATGATTGTTATTCCATCAGTGGATTACCTATTTGTGTGTGTATTTAGGGGGAAAATTGTAGTTATGAAGGTTTACCCAGTGCTTGACCATGTATTGTAGACCAAGAGAAAAACAGTTCACAAGGCAGACATAGGCTCTGCTCTTTGCAGATGTATTTAATGGAGAGACATACATTGGACAGGAAAATACATCAAAGTGATGAATGTGAACGTGACACCAGGGAAGACCCAGAAGGCCTGGGGATTTTGGCCTCAGTTCTGAGCTGAGTAGATCATCTCAACCTCCATGGATATCTGAGCTGTCACAGGAGTCTCACCTACACACTCTACCTGTTTGAGGATATACCTGCTTGAGGCCCAGGGGAGTCCACAAGTGCAGGGCTACAGAGTAACTGACAGAGGTTTCATTGTAATTACCACCAGTTGGCTTGTAGACATCTAGATGGTTGTCATTTGACATGACTTCATTGCTATCCTCATGAGTTTACATGGACATAAAATGTAAGTGTAGACTATGTAGACCTGATTTTGTCAAGGAAAGACCTCTTAGGTGCCATGGCTTTTAATATGCATGTGATGAGGAGTTGTACCATGTAGGAATGAAGTCAGACTCAAGGTAGAGGGGAACCACACTTGCCAAGTCAAGAGCACTGCTTTGTCAAGGTTATGAAGAGTTGCTGCAAGTGTGCCCTGGAAAGATTCTTAGCCTTTGGTCTCTTGTGTCTGGGATAAAAAGTGTTGCCACCTTCTTGAAGAGGTAAGAGCCTTGGCCTTTCAGAAGCCATGCATTTTTCTGACATTTGCAAATTGCATGGCTCTGAGGAACTAGTTCCTGCTCAGCTTGCCTGCGCTAATGATAAAAGGAAAAATGCCAATACAATCATGCCACCTACAGATGTGAAACTGCCTACTCAGCACCCCTGTCTATCAGGGATGAGGCAGGAGCATCCTGCAGCCAGGTCTGGCTGCGTATGTGTTTCTCCTCTGTATGGCTTTCCTCGCCATACTCTTCATCCATCCAAGAAAGAAGACTAGGGTTCAAAAACAAAGCTTGTAGAGTTAGACTGATGAGTTTAAGTCCCAGTCCCATTGCTTAGTAACTGAGTGATCTTGTGTTGAAAGTTTGGTGAAAAAATAAAAATAGAGTGCTTGGCACATAATGGGTGCAAGTGTAGTTCATGCTTTTATCCATTTGAGAGAGGCAGTGTGAACCTAGCGTAACATGGACCTCTTAACTGTCTTTGCTTTGTTTTTTCCCCAGAGTTGGCTTTATTCCTGGGGCCCATCCAAATCATTCTATCTAAATTATAAGCCTGTAGTATGGGCTACATGCCCTTTCCATTTGCTCGTCTTCCTTTTGGCACTGCTCCATGTTTTTCCCAAAGCTCTATCGCTTTCTCACAGTTCCAATTGTCTACTTCATGTTTAGATTTACTATGTATGGTCTAAGATCCAGGTTTGCACAAGGACACGATCTTCATCTCTCATTTTTCTTGAAACAAGAAAGAACATGGCACATAGCAGAGGCCTAATAAATACTGGTTGAAGTAATCAGGAAAGCCCTAAAGTCATGAGGTATGCCTGGTTCCAAGACTGGTCTTGCTTTGTGTTGACACTTGTGACCCAGCACAGATTGCCTTCACCCTGTTGTCTCCTGTGTAAGATGCTTATGGTGATCATTTCAGTCCCTCGGAGTTTAGACAATTAAATGAGATGCCATCCAGAAAGTACCTGGCATAGTTCTGCAGTATAATAGTTACTATGTGAAAGCAACTTAAAGGAGAACCTGAAATGTCTTGGTTTCCATGCTTGTGTTTGTAAAGACAAGGATTGGTGCAGTCATTTCCAGAAACACGTACTTGTGTTCTTATTCTGAACCTTCTCCTCCCGTCTGTACTTAAGGAGCAGTAACATGAATCTCACCCTTTCTCTGTGCCCCTCCAGTCAGCTGCTGCCAGAATCAGACAGTTGGATGGCTGCTGGGGATTGGTGGCAGTCAGCATTCATATTTGACCCCATTGTACGAATGGTTCATTTGGTGCTGAGATCAAAGCAGTGTTGCTGCCTATGTAGAGCTCTTCTGGCTCTGTTTTGGGATCAGAGTGAACCACAGTCACTGCTCTCAAGGAGTTTAGGATACAAAACTCTGCCAAGAGTAGACCAAGGATATAAAAAAGCCATCATTGCCTATGAACATATGAAAGACGGTTGTGCAGTGTGTGTGTGCGCTGTGTGTGCTGTGATAGCATCAGTGGAAGCTGGGTGTCTGCCAGAGAACACTAGGAGAAAGATATCCTGTCAGCTACAGCTAGATCCATTCATTCTGTATGAAACCATTGAAGCAGTCTGACATGGGGGATCCAGTCAAGTCTTAGTCCTGTGAATCTTTGGGCGGGACACTTTGTTTCTCTGGAAATAATTGTAACATTCATTGGTTCTTTACTGTGTGCTGGGTGCTTTGTATTTACTGGGTGCATTGGTTAAGCCATTTTTCTGTTCAGCTGATGTTTGCTGAGTGCCAATTGCATGCTAGGTCCTGTGGATAGAGCAGTGAACAGGAAAGTTCTTTTTTTATTAAGGTTTTTTTTTTTTTTTTTTTTTTTTTTACTGGAAAGTCTGATATAGAGAAGAGGAGAGACAGGGAGGAAGATATTCCGTTCGATGGTTCACTCCCCAAGTGACCGCAACGGCTGGAGCTGTTGCAGTTCAAAGCAAGGAACCGGGAGCTTCTTCCGAGTATCCCACATAGGGGCAGGATCTAAAGGTTTTGGGTTGTCCTCTGCTGCTTTCCCAGGTCACAAGCAGGGAGCTGGATGGGAAGCAGGGCTGCCGGGATTAGAACTGGCACCATATGGCATCCCAGTGCATTTAAGGCACGGATTTTAACTGCTATTGCTGGGCCCAATTCTGTCTTTCTTAACTTTAATATTGGTGGTCAGAGAATAATCATCCAGTGTGCTTTTATGTAATTAGAGTTAGCTTTTAATTCATTGAACACCAGTGTATTTATTACACCTCATATTACTTGATCAGTGAATTGTGACTGGTACCACAAAGTTGAAGAAGTCCAGGATGTTCTTTGAATATATAATCTGTTAGGGTGGGTAGCTGGTTTATTTGAAAGTTGAGCTAAGATATCCAAGGTGAATTGACATTTGAATTGCAAAAATCAAAGGATAAGTGAGGGTTAATTGTGTAATCCCATTTTGCACCTGAAGAAATGAAAGTCTGGAGAGCTCACATTGTTGAAAGACCCATAGTGTTTTAGTCTATTCTTTGTCACTCAAACACAATACCTGAGGCTAAGTAATTGATGAAGAAAGATTGTTGATTTAGTTCACAATCCTTGAGGCATGGAAGTTCAACATTGGATAGCTGTGTGTGGCAAGGCTTCTTCATGGTGCAACACAGCATGGCAGACTGTTTCAAATGATGGGAGCACATCCATGACAGGTGAGGCAGTGTGTGTAGAGAAGAGAGAGGTCACATTGTGACTGAGAAAATAGGACAGTGAGTTGAGAAACCAAAACCCATGTTGTAACAACCCATTGTTAGGGTAACCAATCTAGTCTGATAAGACTTAATGCACCCCTTCTGGTTGGGCATTAATGGTTCCCAGGGCTAAGGTCACCATGACCTAATTATCTCCAAGTAACCTACTTCTTAAGGATTCCATTACACTGAGCACCAAGTTTCAGCTCATTAAACTTTATGTGACATACCATCACCAGCCACAGCAAGTAGTACCTGACCCACCCTAGATAGGAAGTTAAGTTTTTTGGACTTTGTAGCTGGTATTCATTTCATCATGTAAGAGTTCTCAGAGTGGGGAACAGAGCCACAATGGATACCTAGAACTTTTTCAACATCTGCAGAGTCTGTGTGTCCTCGTTCCCTCAGGAGGCTCTAATGCAGCATATCCAAGTGGAGCCAGGCAAGTGCAGGAATTCTTACAGGAACTGGTCAAGTTTTGTGGAGGAATGACTCTAATAGCACTTTCTAGGTCTTTCTGTTATTTGAACCCAGAACATCGTGATGGAGTTTCTGGCATTGTGAAAGGAAACGTGTCTGGAGTTTAAGGCTTTCCCCATCAACAACTTCCTGTGTGAAGTAAGGGCAGTCTTGAACTCTGGTGCTTGGTCTATCTAAGAGGCTGTGTCCCCCCTCAGCTCTTCCCAGCCCTAACTACATATTAGAGTCATCTGAAAAGCTTTAGAAAAAGCATTGTGTACCCCAGTTCCAAACAACTGCACCAATATCTCCAGGAAGAGAACCCAAGCCAAAGTATTTGTTAGAAGTTTGTAGAAATTTCCATTTAATTTAGTTCTAGACTATCTCAGAGACTATTTAGCTGTAGACTATCTCAGAGGCCTCTTCTCATCCTCTGCAGCTCTGAAATCTTGTACACACACACACACACACACACACACCCTCCCTCAAAATCTGAAAACATCATAGAAGGGGGAAGAAGGAAGGAGACGTAATAGAAGGCTCAGGCAGGGGTGGGGGCTGCAAGGACAAGGCTGTGCCAAGACCTGCTGCTCCGCGCTGGCAGTGTCTTGGTGAAAATAGTAACTTTTTTTCTTTCTGACTGATTTATATGACAGTTGGAAAGCAACCCCAGTACAGCCTGTTCCTCCCCTCAGCACTATTAACATAAATATGTGCACAAGGCCTTCAGCTTCTGCTTCTCTGTGTACAGGAGGCTTAAGGGGCCTTGAAAGCCCCCAGGCCGAAGGGAAGCCAGAGGAAAGGAAGTGTTGTTTAAAGCACAAGAATGAAAAGGGGAAAAGGACAGGTCGTTGCTAAGAGACAGTGTCAAGCTGGGCCATGGGATTAACAGGCACTATCCGAGCAAAGACTTAATGGCATGTTCTTTCAGTAGGGCCTTTTCCAAGCATGATTGGAGCATGAGATTATCAAAGCAATTCCATTCCAAATCGGGCGTGAAGGACCCCTTCCCTTCTTGGTAGGACCACAATATTCAGTGAAAATTAAGTGATTTTTTTAAAAAAGTGTCTTCTGGTTAGGGTGAAGTCAACTGGCTTGTTGACTGTGGAATTCTCATCTGCTGCTGAGTCCTGGGAATCTGAGAGGCCGACTGCTGCACAAGTGGAAATGATTTGCAAGCTTCTAGTTTGGAGGAGGTCAAGTGTTTTTGCAGACTTATTTGGGGAAATCCTCATGTATGAAAATGACTACTGTAATATACAATATTACTGTACTCAATGTTTCATAGGCATTATTCCATTTAATTCAACTAATACCACTGAGGGTTGTTAGTTAACACAGAGAGATGAAGACAGAGACAAGTTGTGCAAGTTGGTATAGCTAATATTGTAATAGAAGGAAATGGGGTACCAAGGTTAAGATATTCTGGACTCAGACTCAGTATTTAGCCTGTCACTTACGGTAACCCGCTCCTATCCTGGAGTGCCTGCACTTCATACATGCCTTTGCACTTTACTTAGCTGCTTACATGGACCCTAGGAGGCAGCAATGTTTGCTCAAGTAATGGACTTCCTGCCATGTGCAAGGAACACCTAGGTTGTGTTTCCTCTCCTGGGCTTTTCACCTGGTAGGGACTGTTTGCAGTTACCTGGAGACAGAACCAATGGATGAGAGAACCTTTTTCTCTTTCTCTCCCTCATTCACCTCTCCTCCCCAATCCTTATTTTCTCCAACTGAAATAATGGCCCTGTCATTTGCAGGATGGATATTTGAACAAGTTAATTTACCTGAGTCTTAGTTTCCTTATGTACAAAATGAGAATAAATATGCCTTGTAAAGTTGCTATCAGAAATAATATAAATAAGGCATTTAGTAATTACCCCATAGATGGTTGTAAACATCGCAGTCATCACCACCACGGAAAAGAAAATTTGTTCAGATTAAAAGTTGATCTGGACATGAGATGGGGTAGGTCAGTGGTCAGTCCCTTGCTATTCTAGGCCCTATCTACCTAGTCTGACACCAGCTGTCTATGGAGCATCCTCCATGACTTTGTGGATGACTAGAAGCCTAATGGTTTGGCTTCTACTTGGAAACATAAACTTAAGAATGAATCGTTGGTTTCTGTCTTGCTAGCCACTAGAATCCTAGAGGAGTTTCTAAAAATTAATTTCTACACACTGGTGGTTTTGAATCGATGGGACTGTGAGGTGGCCAGAAAATACAGCTCATCTGATTATGAATGCTATTGGCTTTTAATGTCACCAGACTCTGTGAAGGTTTGGGAAACTTCCTACTCAGTGACCCCACAGGGACTTAGAGGAATCTGTTGTCACTATTTTCAGTGTTCAGAGAGTCTGCGTGCTTTGCTTACACAATACCCAACAGCTTTGAAACATCTGGCATTTCAGGGACTTTTGTCTGCACTTTGTGGTCAGTAGAGTAATCTGGTTAGGTAGGTGATCTGAAGGACTGTGAAAGGGATGCTTTGTGTGATGATATTGCCATAGGCTTAGGTACCAGCCATTCCTGGACATCAATGCCAGTGTTGGATGAGAGAGGCAATTAGGACACTCCTCAGTGGAAGACAGTGGGGAAATCTGAAAGACTGTGCAGGGAATGGGTAAACCCTAGGAAACCCTGATGTTATTAATGGTTCATGATTATGCCATTACTTTCCTGATGCAAGTGAGAATCAGACTAGAGAAACAAAATCCTGAATTACACTTTAGTCATTGGTTTCAAGATACCAAGAAATAAGACATTTCTGTAGTTATTTTTTTAAATTAGTTATTAATTTCTGTTCTTTGAAAAGTGAAGTAATAGGGAATCTTCCATCTGCTGATTCACTTCCCAAATGGCGACAAGAGCCATATCTAGGCCAGGTGCCAAGAAATCCATCCACCCACGAGGGTGGCAGGTTCCCAAGTACTGGAGAAACAATCTACTTTCTGATTGGCTTCAGCAGCAAGTTAGATTGGAAGCAGGACAGCTGAGGCTCAAACCACTGCTCCAAAATGGGATGTCATTGCCACAAGCAGTGGGTTAACTTGCTATAACACAATGTCAGCCTCTTAGGTATTCTTGTGAGTACTTTATGAGTGTATTCCTTTTCTTGAAAATCATGCAGGTAAACACCATATAAATGGTTAGCTTTAAGTTAATCTTGATCTCTAAATTGAATAGACCTAAAATGTAATATGAACTGTGTTGTTGTTTTTTTTAAATAACTAAGTCTCCTGAATATTTACACTAATGTCTCTTATTTAGGGGAAAAAAGGCCAATTGCCCACTGTTGTCGTCTTGTCCCTGATAAATCCATAAAATATCTCCTACTTGGAAATTTTATTTTTAAAATACTGCAGGAAAGTATGTATTGAAAAAAAAAAACGTAAAATCTCAGTGCTGCCTCTTTGTGGCTGTGTCATTGGAGGTGATATCCTTAACATGCAAGACCTCCATTTCTTCAGTTCTAAGTTAAAGATAATGAAAAACACCAATCTTAGTGGGTTGCTATAGGAATTATGAGAACTCACAACACACTGGTAAAAGATTCAGCACACAATGGAAGTTTAGTAGACAGTAGCCATCATTATTATCTGCTCCTTATTCGGTTTATGTTATCTTTGTAACTGTAGCCAATTGCTTTTGCTTTCCTGTGCCGCATTTTCCTTGTCTATGAAATAAGCACTGTAACAAATGTTAAATAAGACACTACTGCATATAACATACCAGGTGCCTTGTGTTGTGTATCATAGAGGTTTAACACACACTGGCTAATGTTATTGGTAAGACTAATAAGCCTTTTTGGTTTTTTTTTTTCTTGTTTGAATCCCAGAAATCATTTGTTCATTTGAAAACATGTCAGGAGTCTTCCATCTGAAAAAATGCACTCGGGGTGGACGTTATAGTACAGCAGATGAAGTTGGAACATGCATGTCCCATATCGGAAAACATAGCATTGAGTCTTGCCTCCCTTTCTGATCCAGTTTGGATCAGAGGATGAGAGGCAGACAAGGATAGCAGAGTTACTTGCATTCCTGCCACCCCATACAGACCCAGATAGGTGTTCTGGCTTAAGCCTGGTGAAGTCCCAGCTGTTGTGGCATTTAGAGACTAAACCTAAAGACAAAAGATATCTCGGGGGGGGGGGGGGATGGGAAGGGTATATGAGAGAGAAACAGAGAGAGAAAATCTGTGCGTTTCAAACTAAAGAAAAAAGAGAAACTCAAAATACATTAAGGTGTATGAAACACACAAACTAACAAAAAGAAAACTTTCAGGATCTTTGTACCTCTTGAAGCCCGAAGAATATAGTGCCCTGTAGGCATGGGATGTAGTGTCACCTCTTTCTGTTTTGAAGGAGGCTGTCCTGGCAATAGTTCAGGTCTAGAAGGCAAGTATTGGGAAGCTCCATAGCCATTTTGTCGATGGAACCTCTGCTATTTTCCACCCAAGTTTGTTGACCATCACAATGCTAGGCCCTAAAGAGAGAGCAGCCAGTTGATGGATGTGACTCCTGTCCTTATGGAGCCTGTGGACAAGAGAGAAACATCTTCTCTTTAGGGATGCAGATACCTCAAGAGGGAAGAGAAAATGGCATGTTGAAGCAATTTAAATAAGCTAGGTGTGACTAAGATGTAAAAGAGGAGATCTGGAGAAAAATGAATTAGAAGGGTTCCAGTATGTGGACCTCAGTGAGGCAGTGAAAGGGATACTGAGAACCCATTGGAAGGGTTTTTTTTGTTTGTTTTTGTTTTTTAACAGATTTTGAGTTTTAGGAAGAGTACTGTGATTGGCAAACAGGGAAATTAGGATTTATCTGAGGTAGAGTGGGGAAAAGACACTGAAATTTTCTTGTTTCTGATATGACAGTAATTGCTCTGTTTTCTTGGTGGGGATCCTCAGTGCAACAGAAAGGGTCAGATAGCAGGAGAAAGTGTTGCTAATCGTGGCTATCACTTAGCAGTCGTTTAGATAGCTGAGATATGGTACCATGAATGATGCTGGCTCTATGTTTTGTGGCCGGCAAGTTTCTAGGTGAAAATGGTCACACTTCCTGCAGTTTACATTCTTGTGTAGTGCTGGTAACTGTTTTCTACTAACAAAAATAGCAAAAGCAATGAGTTATTGCTGTCATTGTTGCATTCTATCCCATTCTCTGGCTATGATGCAGTTCACTGTGGAGAAGACCACATGGTGAAGAATTGAAGGCAACTTCCAGTGATCAGCTGGTAAGGTGTGAAGGCCTCAGTTCAACAGGCATCAAGGCATTGCATCCTGCTAGCAATCCATGGTACAAACCTGGAAACAGATCCAGTCCTGGTTGGGAGGATCGTGGCTCACCAAGCACCTTATTTGTAGCCTATGAAAGACCCTTGGATTGGAGCCTGGCTTGCTGACTGGCAGAAGCAGTGGGATAAGAAGTGTGTGTGTTTTGTTGAGCCACCATGCATAGAGTTAATTTATTACTCAGCACTTTTTGAATTAGGACACTAGTATAGGATGTTGAAGACAGCAAGAAAACAACACAGTATTGAGACTGGTGGGTGCCAAACATTGTCAGATGCAATAGGGAGATTGAAGATAACCACAGATGAAAAGGAAAGGGGAAGTGTTTCTATAAGGAAACAATATAGTCAGCTGGGCTGAGTTGTGCAGGTTGGATTTATGGATATGTCCCATGTGATACTCCCTAATCTAAATTCTCAATCCTGCTATAGGTGCAGGCGTGAACTTTTGAGGATGAAAACAGTACTCTGGTTTTGGTTTCTATTTCTTGTTCAAATTCTTGCTGCAATTCTGTGATCCTGTGCTTCCTCTGTTAAATGCATCTACTGATGAATTTAGCATCTGACTGTAGTGCTGGTTCAATTCTTTCTTCATTTTTATGGATCCTGTTCTCAGTGATGCACTCCCTGTGCCCTTAATGTACATCTTTTATGTGCATTATCTGTTGTCCTTGAATCCCACTGGGAATCATGTAGAAAATCTAGACACTGTGACCTGGGAGTGTGAAGTTGGAGTCTTCATGCTGTGATAGAGGCAGAATCAAGTTCATATTCTTTCATTGTTTGAAGACTTCATGGTTGTTACATGATACTCCATGTCATCCCCCTTTCTCTGGTCTTAACTATTCCCATGCAGCTCAGAGCCAGAAAAATACTAAAAGATATGGAGCCACCACTTAGCAGGTATTGGAGGAAATGACTTTACCTTTCAGAGCCTTGGTTTCTGGGGATTACTACCTTTCTCTTGAGGTTGTTTTGAGGAGGATAAAAGAAGCTGATTTTGTAGGGAGCTGAGAAGGACTTGGCAGAAACAGCTCTGAACCCTGTGCTGCCGTGATAGAGCAGTTTACCTTCTGGGGTTTTCATACCTGCATGGCAAACCAAAACCACTCCGCAAGCTGCCAGGTCAACTGCCTGAGACATGTCATAAATAGCCCGGGCAGGCAGTTTGCTTTCAAAGAGAAACAGGCAGAGGGAATAAAAACAAGACAGCAAGCAGCAGGCCCAACCCTGAGCCAGGACAAATTTGGCACTTGGCAGCAGTAACAGCAAGATGTGCACCGCCCAGGGAGTGTGTCTCTGCAGGACCTCACAAGTTCAGTACTGTACTGAAACCCCATGCTGGGGGAGGGAGGATCAGTCGAGGTTATACCATAGCACCTGCACCGGCTTATTCTAGAACTAGAATAGTGTAGCATGGGCTTGCTCTGAGACTCCTGTTAAGGCCATAAAAGTCCATAGCTCTTTCCACCAATAGAATTATTTCTTTCGAAGGGTGGAATATAAGCCTGGGACACCCTCTTAAGGCATGTGAGATGCTAAGTAGCACTTCATTGCCTTGAAATAGAAAATGCCTCGATATTGGATGCTGGCATATGGGTTACACATCATGGAGTCTTTGCCAAGATGTTGTTTTCTGTTTTCTTTCTGAAGGACAGTTATTGGGCTATAAGAATATAGATCCCAGATGGCTTCCCTGAATAGTGTGTCACTAGCTGATCACCTCCTCAGAGAAGACTTCCGTGATAACCTACAGAGCAACCCTCTAGTACAATGTTCCCTGCATGGTTATTGACTATCTCAGTAACCTGTTATATTGTCCTGTTAGCACTACCTGACATTGTACAGTTTATGATTGTATTAATAATTTGTTCCTCCTTAGAATATAGGCTGGTATGGGTCATAGTTCCTTCTGACCTGCTCATCTCTGTATCTTCTATTTTGTGCTGAAAGACTGATTGTTATGATGCATTCCCTTTTACAAGTGCTGAGGCTCATGTCCATGATGTAGATTCCTAAGGTCTTATAACTGGTGATTGGCAAAAACAGGATTAAAATCAAGGCAGGTGGCTCCACTGTCCAATGTGGAAGCGATTAGCCACATGTAAATGTTGTGTATTTCAATTATGATTAATTCAAATGGCATACAAATACTGGAAACTTAGTACAGGTTGAGTATCCTTGATCCAAAATGGTTTAGATAAGAAATACTTCATATTTCAGGGGAATTTGTACATTTTTTATATTTGCCTACAGTTTACTGGTTGAACAGCATTAGTTTGAAAAATGTAAAATACAATATGATATCACATGGTTTTCAAAAAGTTTTGGAATTTGGAGCATTTTTAGTTTCAAGTGTTTAGATTAGGAATGTTCAACCTTGGCTGGCACTATGGCATACTGGGTAAAGCTACCACTTGTGGTGCCTCTATCCTGTATTGGTACCCATTCACGTCCTGGCTGCTCCACTTCCAGTCAAGCTTCCTGCCAATAGCTTGAGAGAAGCTATGGAAGATGCCCTAAGTGTATGGGACCCTGACATTCATGTGGGAAACCCAGCTGAAGGTTCTGGCTTCTGCCCAGCCCAGTCTTGGCTTTCCATTTTTTGTGCCAGGTAGATAAGTCCCCCTTATCCATTTATTTATAGCAATCATTTTTTTAAAAGATTTATTCATTTATATTGGAAAGGCAGATTTACAGAGAGAAGGCTATTCAGAGAAAAAGATCTTCCATCCACTGGTTCACACCCCAAGTGACCACAACAGCCAGAGCTGGCCCAGTCTGAAGCCACAACCCACGAGCTTCTTCCAGGTTTCCCACACAGGTACAGGGTCCCAAGGCTTTGGGCAATCCTCCACTGCTTTATCATGCCACGAGCAGGGAGCTGGATGGGAAATGGAGCAGCCACGACATGAACCAGTACCCACATAGGATCCTTGCGCTTGCAAAGCAAGGACTTGGCCACTGAGTCATTGTGCTGTGCCCTATAACTAAATGTTAAAAAAATGTTCAACCTATACTAAAAAAGGTGAAATACTGCATTTACTTTTTACATTAATTATATGGTGAAATAATTTTTATATGTTGAATTAAACAGTATTAAATCATGTTGCTTATTTCTGCTCACTTTTAAAAATGTGACCTCTAGAATAATTAAAATTATGCACACACACATATGCTCAAGTTATATTTCCATTGAATGTCATTGGTCTGTACCTTTTATCACTTCAGAGTTAAGAACTTAAGTGTTAGTACACCTGAAATAGAATCTACAGTAGTGCTAATAATAACAAATTTGAGATGCTCATCCAGTTGAGATTTCCTGTGTCCGCTTTCTAAAGTTCATTTGTTAAAAAGTGGCCCTTTAATTGACCACATGCTTTTTTGTGTCTGGTGTGTAGATCACTGTGCAATGGACTTGTTCATGCAGTTAGAACCCAGCTTGTTCAATAACTGCCAAAAAGCCACTTGAACTGTCTCAGGAATAGGCATAAACAGCAGTAATTAATTGGGAGACTCTTGAGGTAGCCCATACATTTGAAGAGAGCCAAGGACGAAATTCAAAAGCTACTCTCACACTCTCTACAAATTTCTGAAAGTTGTCCTCATTTCCTTACAATACCTTTCTTCCATGGTAACAAGCAGGTTTTATGGAAGCTTCCATGTACACTTCTTACTTTTACCGGTAAGGATCAAAGGGGTCCTTCAGGATCAACATCGAAGAGCACCCCCATTGGCCTGCATTGACTGATGTGTGAATATTTGGGCCAGACACTGGTGGACACAGTGACTGGGTGAGCTAGGTCACATGCTCATCCAGGTGAATAGGTAAGTGGGTAAAATGCATGCATAATCCCTGTGAAGAGCAATGGCTTGGAACCAGGAAAAGAATATTTTCAAAATCAAAAGGGATTGTTTTATAATGAAATGAAATATGCTGAATGGACAAAATTATGTTCACAATGCAGTTCTGGATTTCATGTCCTTTCTATGGAAATGAACTGGAAAGTACAGAAATCCTAGTTACTGGGAAGGATGGAGGCAGTGATACTAACACACAACATGACAATAACATAAATCTTTTGTGGGTAGCATACCAAAAGCAGTAAGCAGACTTAAACATGAAAGTCCCTTAAATGTTTGACAAGTACTTTTATCCAGTGTGACCCAATTCAAGCCAGAAACCCTGGGTGCAGAAACAGGAACAATGAATGTACTTATTAATGTTGGAATATGGTTGCTAACGATTGAGTACGGACAACGTGGAACAAAGAATTAAAAGCAGTTCTGGTCTACTAGATGAGTAATCTAGTCAGTATTTTCTGTGGAACAGCATGTCCCTGCAAGATCCCTCTAGAAAAACTGAAATCTCTCCCACTCACAGTGAAATACGTGTTTTCTTTGTTTGGGGTTCAAATCTCCCATTTCAGCTTCATAATATAAAGCTGGAAGCCTATTCTTATTTTGTCATTTAGTAATGAAAATTACCTTTGGACATATGTCATTACAATTGAGAAAATTGCACTGGAGGACTTACAATATAATTGAAATTGAAAATGTAGACATGAAAAAGAATTTGGTGCTGTTCATAAGCCAGTCTGTTCATGTCTTGGGAACCCATTGAGTATTATGAAATATGTATTTGAGGGCACTTTGGAATGTTCATGGAAAATGGAATTAAAAGGCAATTTCTTGATATATGAAAAAATTTGAGATCCATACATAGGTTTTTTCATAATACACATTTCCATAACCTTAAGTACCCTCATAGATCTGCTTTTATTTCTTAAACAGAAATTTTTAGAAATGTGTGCTTGTGTGTAATATTTACTTTGTTTTTGGAAAGACAAGATAGGTATTTAGCCCATTTTTTTGTTTCTTGCTCCTAAGTTTCACGAGGAAAAGGAGGTGAAGCTCTAACCTCTACAGCTCAGCTGGTGGGCTGGAGCCTAAATTATAGGGGCAGAAAGAGGTATTCTTCTCTATGCATACCTGAAGCATTAGGAAAGTGAGTCAGGTTTCTTGACTGGAATGATCTTATTTGGAGAAAATAAACCCTGGGAATAGAGGTTGTCTAAGAGGTAACTCAGAGTTAGCATCCAGTGTGCCACCACATCCTGTTCTTAGGAAACCCCTGGGTTTAATAATTCTCCCACTTCACCTGAACTGTGACTCAGGGAAGCAAAAACAGGTAGTGGTAACAAACAACCTTGTATATAAATAACACTAATTTAGTTAGCTTTAGAAATGCAATATGGTCAGAACTGGGGAGTTTTGATAACATTAGTCTTCATGTCACAGTTCTGATTTGCACCAAATTAATGCCATTTGCGTCATTGAAAACTGAAAATCGAAAATCATCTCTAATGGATAAGGCCATTTTGGGATGAACATCAGTAGAGACATTTTTTTCTAAAGATTTATTTTATTAGAAAGTCAGATGTACAGAAAGGAGAGACAGAGAGGAAGATCTTTTGTCCAATGATTCACTCCCCAAGCGGCCACAATGGCAGGAGCTGAGCCAATCCGAAGCCAGGAGCCAGGAGCTCTTCTGGATCTCCCATGTGGGTGTAGGTTCCCAAAGCTTTGAGTTGTCCTCGACTGCTTTCCCAGGCCACAAGCAGGGAGCTGGATGGGAAGCAGGGCTGCCGGCATTAGAACTGGTGCCCATATGGGATCCTGGGCATGCAAAGCGAGGACTTTAACAACTACGCTATCGCGCCGGGCCCTGTAAGTACATTTTTAAAGTGGTGAATGGGGTTGGGGACATGATTTCCAACCTGGAAGCTTTCTTGATTAAATTTGTAGATTAAGCCTTTTTACCCCTCTAGTTTTAAGCCCTTGCCAACTGGTACCCTGCCTTTTTAGCACACAAGGCAAATCTACATGTCTAGCTTTGCAGGTACCAGTGACTCATCGTTGTAACCAAATGGGAAGGAAGAAAACATACACACAGAAAGCTTTCCATCTTGCTGTGGAACACAGAATGTCATTTCTGGAACATGCAGTAACTTTAAGTGAAACACTGCCAGTTTTGTCTTAAAGGGAGCGTGACATAGATTGCCTTGTACTCATTTATGATTAATGCGGAGTATACGAAAGGAAGGAGCTGTTACTTACTGACAGTGGCCTATCCACTTGTAGTTTTTTGTGTTAAATGACAGGAATAATCTTAAGATTGGAATGCCCATTACATAATATTTCATAAGCTGTTTAGTTTAATTTCAGTTATCGAAAGGAACTAGAACGCTTTTAGATATTTCCCTTGGGATCTTCTAAAGATACGTGTCAACATGTGCATATGTGGAAAGGGAAAGTGGCAGTGGGGCAGAGGGTGGGGTGTATCTTTAGTCTGCTAGTTCATTATCTAAATGGCGGCAACAGCCAGATCTGGTCCAGGCCAAAGCCTGGAGCCAGGAACTCCATCCTTCTCTTCCATATGAGTGGCAGGTGCACCAGCAGTTGAATATTCGGCCACTGCTTTCCCAGATACATTAGAGGGGAGCTGCTAGTCCTAAATTAGCTTCTAATATGGAATGCCGTTCTTTGCAAGAGGTGGCTTAAGCTGCAGTACCACAACACCAGCCCCAAACACATTCAGACATATGTTATCCTTTTATGTCTCTATACCACTATCTTTAGGTACCTGGAAAACAAATGACTTGTCTATCCAGACTTAGAAGTGAAATGATTTGGATAGAATGACTGAGATTTTTCTTCCAGGAATAAGGCATTGAGCCACATGAAGCACAGTTATTGTAACTTGCAGACAATTTTCCTGATGTGTTGCTTTTGCACCTTCTGTTCCCTCTTTGTGCAAACCCCTCCCCACCTCTATTTCTGTGACTCTCCTACTTATCACTTCTTAGTTTAACATCACTTTCCTGGCACTGCCTGACTAGTTTTAGTCTTCTTGCTAAACCCTGATTTGTCTTGTGAAAAATCCTAATTCATTCATCAGGTGTTTACAGTCTTCAGCGGGACAATTATAATGAACTGAGGGCAACTACAGTGGCAATTAGTGCCTTACAGAGAGTAGATAGTCTATATTTTGTTGAAGGAATTAATGCACTGGTATTCCAGTAGTCCTTGGACCAAAGGTCCCAACCTTGGATATAACTGGAAAGAGATTCTTGTTAGATCCCACTCATGCTTTGGAAGTCTATCTGTGTGTCCCCTGCCTGAGACAGGGTTGTATCTGGTCTTGTTATTATTTGCAACTTCCTACTCATATCTTGTGCTTTGATAACTTTTCCTAGGAGTATCACCTGTGTACAACATTGCTTCCACAAAAACGTTTTCAGATCTGCTAAAATGTGTTGGTGCCAGTGGTTGCCAGATGACCCCCAGTAATCCTCATCTTAGTTATTCCCTCACTCCCACAGTCAATCAGAGCTGATCCTTGCTGCCTGCAGAGGTTAGTGATATGGCTTTGAGATTGGATCATAATGACTTTGTAGCTCCTGCCTGGAGGACACATGAACTCATGTGGAAGGAAGCTGAGGCCTCCACCATGACTATCTTGTAGCCCCATGAGAAAGCCTGGGAGTAGATCGTTCAGGCCCAATTCATGGTTTCAGGTGAAGGCGAAGTAGAGTGGAGATAGTTTCAGGTACTTTCTACCTTGCCAATATCCTGTTTAAAATGCAGAAAAGAAATATTACTTTCACCTTTCAAAAGTTGTTTGAGAGATTATACTTTGAGTGTTTATTGCGGGCAAATTCATATAATCAATTGCTGATTTCCCTCTAGTCATTTAAAATCAGCTTTTTGGATCAAATGATGACTTCAAAAACCGTAGTCCCAGCAGTGAATGCCTGTTTCTGTTTTCCACAGTTCTTTGCTAATGGCTAGTACTTTAATTAAAGGTGGCCCAGTAAATTCTTTACAAAATCAGTAGTCTGTAATTTCATTTTAGGAGAAGTTTCTGTTATTTCCAAATTCTAACCATCTGAAGTACAGGTCAGGGCCATGAGCAGAGAAGTAAACTTGACCTTGTTAGCCAACACTGAGCAGTTCATTTCTACAGAAATGTTGCAAACTGGGTCACATCTGTTGTGGTATGGAAGATGCAAGGTGCTGTGCTGCCACCAACACCCTGAACTATGTGTCCCATGGTTTTTTGTTTTGCTAAACACATCCATCCCATTGTCATTATCATTCTGTGACCCCCGCCACTTTTTTGTTTGTTTGTTTTTTCCAATTAGATTTCCTTTCGCAGAAGCATCTTTTGCCAGCCTGATCTGTTAGGCCTACGCTGTGCTTCAGAGTCAGATATCATTTCATTATTGCTTTTTATAGTTTCTACATTTAATTTAAAAAATAGCCCATGCTCAATTTATCAATAGCGTGTATGTAGTAAAGACAGTAAAAGAAATCATTCCTGCCTTATACAGTTAATAGTTTGGGGTCTATATCTTTCCAGGCTGTTTTATTTATTTTCTTCTGTGAGATGCATGTATGTATGAAGAAAATTTTGCATAAATGACAGATTTAAATTCTATAACTTTAAAAGCATCTCAGTAATGTATTGTGAATGTATTTTGATACCAGCAATAGCTCACATCTGCTGATTTATTGAGGTGCCAAATTGCCTCACATAATTCTCAAAGCAGCACTATGAGACAATTACTATTAACATCTGCACCTTATACATGATGTACTTGAGTCTTAGCGAACTTAAGTGGCTCTCATGATGCCGCATCCCAGTCGAACCCAGTCATTACAGCTGTGAGAGCAGTGCTATCTCAGGTGAAACTTGACCCCACAACAGAGAAGCAGATGCTTGCTATGGGCATGGAGTCTATATGTAGCTTCTGTCTTTAGGAATCACCAGAGCATATCAGCAAGGGCAGAACTTGGGCAAACATCTTGGTGGCAGAACACTCTGATCCTGTCACACTCTGTTCTCTTTTTGCAAGTGACAAGCAGTACCCTCTGAACTGTCACAATTCAGATGTATGCTATTCCTGGAAGGTACCATGCAGTCATTGTAAAATAATACCAATCACCCAACATGTAGGGTTGACTTTTTCCACTGTAGTCTTTAAGATAAAGGTGTTGTGTGGAAGGGATTGGTGTTGGAGTGGCAACCAGGTACAATATCTAACATCAGCTGCAACTGATAGGTGGTTAATATCCAAACTAATCCTTAAAAAAGGATACTGAAGTCATTTCCAGAATCAAAAAGAAAACACTGTATGATCAACTAGTAATGTCTGGTATGGACATGGGAAAGAAAAATGATAGTGTGTTTGCCACATATTTGATGAAAGGTTGTGAAGTCATAGAAGACAAGATGTAAGCTCAGCTCTGTCACTTTCCAGTTGGACACAGAACTTTATTCAGTTTACCTAATTTTTACAGTCTTGATTTTCTTATACAAATATTTGAAATTTTGTTTCTTGTGTTTTTTGTTTTGAAAGTTCTTACTGAAGTTTCTGGCACAGGAAAATATCCCAGTAATCAAAAATTATACAGAAATATCCCTGAGAATTGGGGCATCACAGTAGCATCATTGGAGCCCAGGGAAAAAGCAAGTGTGTTTGGTAATTCTATTGTTACATTAAATGATGGTTTCAAAGACTTTTGCCACAAATAGAGGTTTTCGCTAGGTTCCAAGCTCTTAGCTTGCCTGGTACTTTCTTCATTATGAAACATGAAATATCTCATACCACTAAAGACCAAAGACATGTTTTGGTTAGTTGGGACAGTTATGTGCACTTGTGCAAATTACTTACTACCCCTTAGACTCAGCTCTTTCATTAACTGAATTGGGCATGTTTACTTTTCAGGACTGCCATAAAGTTCTACTTAGGTCATTGAACTTTTGTGAAATAGTTGCTGTTCTTTATACTGTATTTTCAAAATTGTGATTTTGCTCTTGTGTATAGCTTCTGTGTTTAGTTGGAGCATGAGAACCAATGTAAATATCAGAGTGACGTGTAGATAACCATAGTGGCAGAAGTTAACATTTTCCAGAGTCTACTTAGCAATAGAACCTAGATTTATTCTATCTTACTATTTGAATAGAAGACTGCCAGATAAAATATAAGATGCCCAGTTAATTTTAATTCTCAGGCAATAATCAGTGGAGCATGCTTACAATAAAAAGTATTTGTCATTTATCTGAAAAATCTTAGTTAACTGGTGTCTTGGTTTGATTATGCCCTTCAAAAGTTGAAATTTAATACCCCAAGTCACCTGTTAGTACTATTTAGCGTGGCGTCTAGGACTGGATGAGTCCATGAACCTTGAAGTCCCCCTGATCTAATCAATGACTTGATAACAAGCAGAGGAAAAACCCAAGGTAGCATGCTTGCCCCATCTCAACTTGCAGTGCCTCCCACTCTGGGATGACACAGCATGAGACTCACCTTTGAGTAGACCCTGTGTTCTAGACCTCACAGCCTCTAGAATGAAGAGCCAAGCAAACTTCAGACAGTGATTAAGCAACAAAAAGTGGGCCCAGACATCAGTGTATCCTTTTGGTTTTTTAACTAAATGTTAACTCTAATTTAACATTGTTAAGAATATTGAGAGTTGGTAAATATAAACTACTGTGAAGATGAAGGCTTCCTAAATTAACCTCTTCTGGTATATCAGCAATCGGGAGAACACAATGTGAAGACTACAAGGGCAAGTTCTGGAGTGCAACTCGCTCTGCAAATCCTAGCTAACCACTTGCTGGGTGTCTGAAGGCCATATGCTTCACACCTGTATCCCTCGGGCGTAGTATCTCTCAGTTCATGTCTTAAGGACTTTTGGCAGTATCACGGCATCTGTTTTCATGCAGGTGTTGGTGTAGCACCCATGACAGAGAAATGGTTCTGGAAGGAGAGCTTTAGGATGTGACTGTCACTGTTGTGTTCACCTGGCTAGTTGAGGTTAGGTATTCTTGCTTGTGGAAATAAAGGTGTTTACCCTTGCTCTCTAACAATAGGCTTTTGAGTTTCTAGGAAGGCGGTGATGCCTTGACCCCAGTACACTGAAGTTGTAAGGAAGACCAGAGAGGCTGCTCACTCACCTCATGCCAGATAGGCGTGTCTGGGATTCAGATCCCTGACTGTAATTCCCGTGCTAAGTCTCTCTCCACATCTGGACAACTGAGATCAGTGATCTTATGGAGTTGAGAGAATGGTACAGAATCACAGTTTCAGTATACATTAACCCATACGAGGATTTTGTTAAATTTGGAGATCATAATCTAAATATCATAGCTCATTATTGATACTTATTTTAAAATCTAATTGCAAGCTTGTTACCTCCTTTACTCTTGTTCACAGATTTTCAGGTGGGTAGTGCAGGTGTTCTCCTTACCACATGACGGGGAAAATTAGCATACAGCAAGTTGGAGGAGCTTGCTCTGTGTCAAGTCATGTGGGAGAATAAGGGATAGTGGGTATGACCCAAAGCTCATGTTTGCGTTCTGACCTGTGGGTGGAACTTCCTTTGTTATAAATGCATTCCTCCATTAGCATGTCCAACTTGGTCTTCTTTGGTTTTTATGAAATTAAGTGTGGCATCTGTATGTAAAGTTGAATATTTTGTCTCAGTCTTCCCCAATGTTGGAATTTTTTTCTTTCCAGTTATCTTTAAGATATTAGAAACAAATAATTCTCAAATCCAAGGGAGAGATTACCAAAACTAACTTTGCTGTTATTTTTGAGCTATAAGCAAGACCTTTGCCATAATTGCTAGCAAATGTTCTATAGCCCGTATTATCTCATCATACTAATTATAAAGCAGAAAGCCTCTGCACTTCAACTTTTCTTTAGGAATCACAGGTATAATTTCTACCATGTTATTACAGCATTTCCAGTTTCCAGTGATACTTCAAATGGCCCTTCGGTGGTCCAATATATTCTGTGCACCCTTTTAAGCTTTCCTGAAACAAAACCCCAAGCTCTGTGTCTCTAGATCATCAGGAATACATAAACAGCTGATCCTTGAATTGCCTTCCACATAACTGAAAAAAAAAATAGTTAGATGTTTATGGAAAATCCTCCATTTGGAGACTTTAAATGGAAAACACTTGGAGAGACCGGGCAGTAGTCCAAGCTGACCTAAGGCCTAAGGCTCTATCAAAGCTGATGGCTTGCAGTTCAGGGGTCCAGAAGTAAGTGGGAAAGAACTGTCAGTATCTGTTAGTGGGTGGTAGGGTAGGATGTGGGGTAGAAGATGGTGGCGGTGCGGATGGAGGGTAGAAGGTTTCTCTCAGAAACACAACGAATTTTCTAACAAGATTGGGGAGGGAAAAATTATCAAGCATTTGTAGATTATGAGCCTTTTCCGTATTAAGACAAAAGCAGCAAGAATGAGAAGAGAGGAGGAATACACAGATGAAAATGGCAATTATTTCTGATGACTGGTTGAAATGATTTTATTTGCAAATAGGAGGTTCTCATCCAAAACAGATTTATGAGTATGTGGATATTTTTTTATAAGTTGGAGAAAAATGGAATGATGAGGAAGTTTGGGTACTAAAGATTATTTGGAACCCATGAATTGTGTTTCGTGATAAATATTTTCATGAACTTTTTAGAGACTTCTGGTTTTAAAAAATATCAAGGGAGCACATTAGTTCCTCTACTGTTTCGGTTGGTTGTTGCTAGTGTCAGATCTAGGTCTTTGATGTGTTGTTGGGGAGTTGTCATTTTCCAGCCTCTTTGACTGCCTCTAGAAGCTGAAATCCACTTGATCTACCCTTGACAAGTCTCAAGTCCCAGAAGAAGCAAGCAAGTATCAGGAGCTCTGACAAAACTCCCAGAAGGAGCAGGCTGGCTGTGGTTGCCTGATCCCCTGGCCTATGCCCACAGCAATAGCAAGTCCAGGAAAGCCATGTACATTGGACTTAGTTACTAGGCAATTGGCAGAGTTCATTTCGTAAAGGAAGGTATGGAAACATAAAAATCTTGCATTTTCTACTCAGCGATTTTCATCTACATTTTTCTAGATTATAATTTTCTAAATTATTTGAAATAAACTTATATCTTACGAAGTTTTAAAAAATGTCAAGAACTTTGGGCCCAGTGGCGAGGCCTAGCAGCTAAAGTCCTTGCCTTGAAAGTGCCTGGATCCCATATGGGCATCGGTTCTAATCCCGGCAACCCCACTTCCCATCCAGCTCCCTGCTTGTGTCCTGGGAAAGCAGTTGAGGATGGCCCAAAGCCTTGGGACCCTGCACCCGTGTGGGAGACCTGCAAGAGGTTCCTGGTTCCCAGCTTCAGATCAGCACAGCACTGGCCGTTGCACTCACTTGGGGAGTGAATCATCGGATGGAAGATCTTCCTCTCTCTCTCCTCCTCTGTATATCTGACTTTGTAATAAAAAAAAAAAATAAATCTTTAAAAAATATGTCAAGAATTTCATAGAAAAACAGACTCAAATGCAAATTTTATTTAGTCAAAAAAATAATTTGAAGTTCATGTATGTGTTTTGCATAATATCTACTTTCCATAAACTTGTTGAAGAACCTTGTTATTTTGAAAGGTGCTATAATATGGAGGCACAGAGTGTAGGATATTTTAAGAACTAAGGAGGTCCTGTACTTCAGACTGTCACAGCTGCCTTCCAAGTAAAGAACTCTGATTTTATCCACATCAGTAGCAGCTGGGATTTGCCCATAGAGGCCTGATGAACAGATTTTGCTTAGTGAGATCACAGTCTTCTTAGCCATAACTGTGAAAATAGCACCATCCTATCTACATGTTTTCACTCATTTAGTCTTGATGAAATGCATCACAGTTAGTTCCCTTTGATTCCTGCCTGAGACGGATGAGAAAACAGGCATGCAGAGGTGAAGCAACTTGCCCATTGGTCAGTAAGAGATTGATCATCACACTCATTTAGGACTTTGGGGACACTTTCCAAGTAAGGACTCAGAGGGAGAAGGAAGAGAAAGGAAAAGATAAGGAGGATGGCAGAAAGATGGTTCCTCAGAAACAATTTTTCTCGTAACATTGATCCTACCAAGTATTGCTGAATAGTCGAAAGTTTCATTGCCTTGTAACACACACTTGCAGCAACATAGAGCTCAGCACATAATATGTAAGCAATAACCACTTGTGACTTGCAGCTGAGGTTCATATATGTTCCAAGGTGATACCACCACAGATGACATCAGGACCAAGAGTTTGTCTGTTTTTCCCTGTATTCTCCTGACCTTGACCTTGCCAAATAAGAGGACCAATTTCTTTTTCTCCCATATGGGCTAGTTGCTTTCCCAAAGCAGCCTTCATTATTGTCCTAATGGGTTAGCTGGTGACATGTGGTAGCAGTATTGGGAACCCTGGCTAGAATCACTGACCAGAATTCCAGAAGAGGAAGATCCTAGGGATGGCTGGGTGGGCTGAGTCTAGGCCACCCACCAGCGAGGTAAGATAATGTGTACTGCACTAACTTCCTCCCAAACAAGATGTAGGCTTGAGCAAGACTGTTCTGGTTCTTTAAACTGATGCTTTTTGGAAGAGCAAGTTAGTATTCAAATTTTAAGGGTTGGTTTGTGAGACCATTTGAAATCTTGGTAGGAGAAGCTAGTGAACAGGGTGAGACCACTGATGTGGCTACCTGTAAATGTGAGTTTCCTTCTGAGGACTGCTCATAAATGTGGGCACATGAAAGCATGCTCAGCAGATGTTTCTGATGTTGTTTGAAACTATTCCTTAAGAGCAAGGAACCTGAAAAGACACCATATTTCTACCCAGTTGTAGCCTTCCTTCTCGACCTTCTCTATCTGCACTCTACCCTTCACTCATGATATTCCTCTTCCAAACCTTTACACACTTTCACAGGGTATTTACACTTGTTGTATCTACCTCCTTGGGATGCCCCTTCTTTCCATTCCATTGTATAAAGCAGGTGTCAGCCATCGTGTTTTACCTCCTTAAAGATACTACTCTTGATTCATTCAGTCTAAAGCAATCCTCCCTCCAATGTTGGCTTTCCCACTATCATTGTTCATCTGTCCACATCCCTTACCATCATCTGCAGTTATTTACTCTATTGATTTGTTAATGTTATATTGTCTGACTTAACTAAAGAAAGTTTAAGGACAGGGCCTTGTAGCTCTGCTTGTGTCTGTCTGTTCCCATATGTGACAGCCTTTGGGATCAGGGTTTGTTGATGCCATTTGGGGAACTCTCCACCCCTGGCTGTGTGGCAGATGCCTTTTCCTTTCCACAAATGGACCAAGTTAGAGTTTGGATCTAAGACCAGATTCTTAGAATCTTCTTTGAGATAGCATCTCACATATGATGATTTCCATGGTTATTTTTGATGAATGTTAAGATTTATATGTTTGGTAGTTTGTGGCATTTACAAGAATTCTTTTTGGATTTTGACCACTGTAGCATAATGTTAGCTTTGTTTGTCTAGATGATAGCTTCTTAGAATTCAGGGAACTTTTTGGGTATCCTGGAAGTCTGATTTTTCACATTTTGCTTCTCAGATTCTACTTCTGCCTGATATGACTGCATGTCCTATATGAAAAATAAAATTGGGACACTGTTGCAGCAGATGTGTTCCCTCTTTGTCTCCCTGGAGCTCCTGGGCCATGTGCATGACAATTCAAGGGCTCTACTACAGGCACTTGCTACACTTGAACTGCAGTCATTCTCTGGATGGCATGCAGGGCAGGCTGGGTATGTCAACGTATTGGTTAGTGTCTTCTGAAGCTGCCCTTGGTTTATGATTGATGAATTGGTAGATAAATGACCAACTTACTAGCTCTTTCCTGGGACAGTTCTGAAACATGTTCTTCCTAGGTATCCCCAACAATATTGAGTATTGGTTATCTGTAGAAGTATATCTGTTTGTTAAGGCTTGCTGCATTGATTTCCTTCCTTGTTCAGACAGACTTTCCTTATCTCTGTGTGAAGCCTCCTATACATTTAGATCAAAAAATGAAACTGCGCTGAATCCTTGCCTAAGAATATCTTCTTACATGCTCTAATTGAAGGCGGACTTTCACAGCCAAGCATGGTCCAATAAACTTAAATTAAACTGACCATTCTCCACATGATTGCAGTGTTCAATATTTTTATATACATTTTATTATTATTATTATTTTATAGTACAGTTTCAAATTCCCTTATCCCCTTCCCAGTCCCCCCCCCCAGTTCCTCTATATCATTACTAACATATAGTTCTTCATACTCAATCATATGTCCATCATTGCAGGCCTGGACAATGGCAGAGAGTCCAGAATCCTATTGTCAAGATATAGTAAACAGTTTCATTGTAACTCCATCTTTGTCTGGAAGCAGAAATGCATACCGCACTACATCCTCATATCTGAATGTTAGTCTCCATTTCACAGCTACTGTACATCCCCTTAAATGAAAAGTCATGTTTCAAAATCAACAATAGAAAGAAAAGAGGAAATTTACAATGCCATGAAGTTAAATGACATGTTACTAGATATGACCGTCTCCATTACACAGCTACTGTACATCCCCTTAAATGAAAAGTCATGATACAAAATCAACAAATAGAAATTTACAATGCCTGAAGTTAAATGACATGTTACTAGATATGACAGTCTCCATTACATAGCTACTATACATCCCCTTAAATGAAGAGCCACAAAACAAAATCAACAACAGGAAGAAAAAAGAAATTAACAACACCAAGAAGTTAAATAACATGCTATTAAATGACTAATGTGTAGCTGAAGAAATGAAAATCAAGAACCTTCTTGAAGAAAATGATGCTACCATATGATATACGAGTCATTGAATGATTTAATCAGAAGGAAGTGTTTTGAAGAGATGAAGCTAACAGAGAATGACAAAACCCATGTGATATAGTTTCCGCTAATCTTTGTTGAAGTGTGTCTCCTCCAGACAATAAGCAGATGGTTTTTGTTTTTTAATCAAGTGTACTACTCTATGATGTTTGATTGAGCTTAAGCCATTTACATTCAGAGTTTTATATACATGGGTGTTACGTTGGTCCTTTCATTTTAGCAATGGGTTGTTCATTGGTTTAGTCTTCTGTTGTCATTTTACTGGGATGTTCTTCCCATTTGCCTTTGGTTTTGGTAGGTGCTATTCCTCTTCTCTGCCAAGAGAACATCTTGAAGTATCATTTGTAGGGCAGGTTTGGAAGAGGCAAATTCTTTTAGCTTTTCTTTACTGTGGAAGAATTTTATTTAATTTTCAAAGACAAAAGAAAGCTTTGTTGGATATGTTATCGTGGGCCGAAAATTTTTTTCTTTTAGAATCTGGAATATGTCACTCCATTCTCTTCTTGCCTGTAGAGTTTCCTGTGAGAGATCTCCTGTGAGCTTAATTGGCTTTCCTTTATATGTCAATTGATTTTTTTCACGTGCACATTTAAGGATCTTTTCCTTATGTTCAATTGAAGAGAGCTTGATGATCATGTGTCGTGGTGAAGATCGTTTTTGGTCAAGCCTGTTGGGAGTTCTGTCCCCCTCCTGGAACTTGTTTCCCAATTCTTCCTCTAGATTAGGGAAAATTTCCTTTATTATTTCATTAAATACATTTGCACACTCAGCTTCTCTTTCTGCACCTTCTGGGACTCCCATAACTCTTAGATTTGGCCTCTTAATAGTGTCTTTCAATTCTTGAATACTTTTTTTGGCCTGATCCAGCTCTGCTTCCAGCTTTTTGTTTGCTTGCCCCTGGTGACAGGAAATACCTTCCAATTCTGAGATTCTTTCTTCTGCTTGCTTCATTCTATTTTGGAGACTCTCCACTGTACTCTTAATTTGCTCTACTGTGTTCTTCATTTCTGATATACCAGCCTTGATTTGCTTTATTGCTTCCTTAAATTCTTTGAACTCTTGCATGAGCTTCTCATTGTTAATCAGAATCTTTAAAATGAGTCTTATGGATTCTGTGTGCCCCATTTCTCGATGTCTTCCTCAGTTAACTCTGAGATTGACATAGGGTTTTGCTCCCTTGCAGGAGAGTTTTGGGGAATATTCATTGTGCCTTTGTCTCTTCTATTGCTCTTAATCATTGTACTTCTGGTTAGCAGAGTCTTCTCCTTGAGGTAGGTTTCTAAGCTGTGTCACCCACAGGTCTACAATGCGATTTTACTTATTGTGGTTGGTACACAACTTTTTGCTTGCAACCACTTGTGCCACAACCTCCAGCAAGTTCCAGGTCTGGGTTCTTATGTCAGATTTCCACTGTGGTCTCCACAGCCCCAGCTCTTGGCTCACCACTCTCCACCTCCTGTGACACTGTGGTGTGGCTACACCGTTGTCTCAGCAGCCTTTCTCCCACTTCCGGTTGGAGCAGGTCCCAGGATTAGAGAGACACCAGGTGTCCTATATAACTAGGTTGTTGGTGGCGCTGATCTTGTCGGAACCTGTTGGACATTAGATCTGAGTGCCACGCGGACCTATTTTGACCCGTAGGATGACACAGTCAGTATTATTTTCCTGCGGGACCAGTGCAATCTCGAACCTCAGCAAGTTCTCACGAGATCAGCACATGCGCAGTTCACTGTTGTCCCCTGCAGTCCCAAAGCTATTGCCACAGTGCCCAAAATGGCGCCTGCCGTACAACCACTAAGGTTCTTGATTTGCTGGCCATCAGATCCGAGGGCTATCCCAGACCTGCCCTGAGTGGAATCCGTAGAATGCCACGTCGTTGCAGTTCACTGAGTCAGAAATGAGCTCACTCCCAGCTCAGCGCATGCTCCGTCCTCTCCCTTGCCCTTTCCACTTTACACAAAATGGCACCCAATTCAGCTCTAACGGACTGACTGGACTGTGAAATCCACTCTGTTCTCGCACTGCCCGTCTGAGATCTGCTGCTCTGTCTCTGCTCCTGGTCAAATCAAACGGACCAGCAGAACGGACAGTTCTTTGTCTGGGTTCACCACCCAAGCTCCCAGTGAAAGTCCCTTCCCACCTGGTTGCTGGTCCGCTGCTTTCCTGTGTCTGTCAGTCTCTAGGTACCCCTCTGCTGTTGTTGTGTCCTTTCCTATTTCCTGAAATATGTCCTCTCTGCTTCATCCTGGTTAAATGTTTTTCCGTCTGTATAAACGTGTTCTTACCCTATTCCGCCATCTTGATTCTCCTCGCAGTGTTCAATATTAGACCAGAGCCAGACCTGGGGACTCAGTTCAGGCCTCCCATATGGATGATAGGAAGTTATTTACTCAAGCCACACTGCTGCTTTCTGGACTTGCATTGGTAGGAAAATCTAAAGTGGAAGGTAGGAGCCAGAGCCAGAGCCAGAAGCTGAATTCAAGCACTATGACGTGGGATACAGACATCCTAAATTAGAAGTTAAGAATTGACACTAATGTGTTTTCTATCCACACAGCTGTGTGTGATATGGATGTCAGCTCCTGTAGAGTCTCAGCTTGGGAAGGGGATGTAGGTAGATCTTGAAGTCACAGTAATGAAAATAATTAATCCCTCTGCTGTGCAATGCTGTAAATGAAAGAGGAGGAGTCCAAGAGATTGCATACCAACAGTACTTGGAAGTAGACTTTCAGTGACAGGTGGCACCTAGTAGCATCTGTGAAAGATGAAAAGAAGCTAAGAGTGCCATTAGGCAATAGCACAAAGGCTGAGAGTAGAAAAGAGCCAGGCATTGGGGCGGGTGGTTGGTGGCATGGATTTCCAAATATTAGGGGTAAAGGTTGGGAAGCTAGTATGTTAAAGTAGGTGTGGACCAGATCAAGTTCAGGGATTTGCTGTGTGAGCTTAGTATTAAGTCTTCCTTAGCCTCTATATTCTCCTTTGTATAGTAGGAAGATTAAGAGTATCATTTATGTAGAGTTGGAAGGGTCGAGTGAAACACTTTTGCACATGGCCTACTCTGTAGAAAGTGTAGAGTAACATTCCATAGTTAATTTATCCCATTATTAATTTTCTGGGAAGACCAGGATAAAACTACAAGTTTTTCTAACTGGAGTCATCCCTATTAACTGCTGTCTATCCTAGGTTGCTTTTTATCCAAATTTTATCCGTGAGAATCCTGTAGATTCTCAATTTTCAAAATATAGGAAAAATAGTCGTAAGATTTAACAACATAAATTCTACAAGATTTTATACACCATTATCTGAATTTTATTTTATTCAAATTAATTTATTTGAAAAGCAAACAGAGATTGAGATCTTCCATCTGCTAGTTCAGTGTCCAGATGTCCACAAAAGCCAGGATTGGATCAGGAGACCAGAGCTCAGTGTGGGTCTCCCATATGGGTGCCATGAGCCACATACTTGAACCATAACTACTGTCTCTCAGATACACGTTAACATGGAACCAGAAGCATCCCAGCCATCATCTCAGTTGCCAGTCAAAACATCTCTCTCTCCTACTTATTTTATCTTACTGAAAGTTGAGAAAAATTTTCAAAGAATTAAAATGATAAAAATAATGTTGCCAGGGGGAGTTATTCTGAATTTATAGAACAAAGCTTATATTGCTCCCCTAAAATAAAACTTGCTATAGTTCCACATTTCTTTACTGATATGATACTTAGGAATTGCTCATGTCCATATTTCTGACTTTTTAAAATGGGAATATATGTAGGGTCTACCTCCTATCAGAAATTGACTTTAAAACTATGAATTAAGGTAGCTGCTTGCATCTGAGTCTCTTTTGCATCTGAGCACAGCAGCAGTACAGGAGTGACTCATTTCCATTCCTGGCAAGCATATCAGTGCCCAGAGCATCTGTGGATCAACTGGCTGGCACAGAGAGCCACTGGATTAACATCACAGCTCTGCTCAATGACTTGGCTCGAATGTGGAAGGCATTTTCTCGAGTGCATTGGACCTGAGACCAGGATTAGATGACACCTCGGAATTATTCAAGAAATCATATTTGTACCTTGATGTTTCCCAGAAAGCAAAGCTGAACATCAAAACCCTGCCATTCCTCATTCAGAGTGTTAGCCACAAACACAACACCAGTAGATTAGGCAAGCCCCAGTCATTCCTCAGGCTTATTGAGGCACACAATAGCACATGATCCTTCTGGGATTTGAAGTCCCTTCTCAAACATACATCCATTCTTCGACACAGACAGCCTCAGATCGTGTGTCCCAGACCTAGGTATTCTGAAAGCTGAAAAGTATTGAGGAAAGAGGCTGCTGTGGTGTTGAGTCAGGATGTGGGTGCAGCCCATGCAGCTTTTATGTGGATTAGGATGCTTCTGATTCTAGAAAAAACCAGCATGGAGTCTTGCCAGATCACCCCCTGTCCCGAGAAAAGACACAGCTGCAGTTTCTCAGCGTTTGTTCCCTGTCAGTTATCTTTTGGCATACCTCGAAGGGTTTCTCAGTGGAGTCATTTATTAAGTGCCTACTGTGTGCCTTACATTGCAAAGGTGTCTCTCAAAGGGGAAGAAACTAGTTATTTTTCCAGCAAGCGGACTCTTGGCAAGCATTTCTGAGGTAAATCAGGATTTATTTGAAGCTTAAGACAGGATGTGGGCTCCAGATGGTACGTATATGAGTCCATTCTCTTAAGTGGAACAGGGCTGACCTTGGAGTGTCAAGAACACGCTTTTGCAGATTATTAGATCATCCGTCACTCAAGGACTGTTGAATCATGTCTTTCATGGGAAACTGGGGATGTTACGTGCCTTTTCTGGAAGGCCTCAGTTCTGAAAGAATAAACTCATAGGCCTTCACTGACTTGGTAAGGTGGACCCTCTGGGTATGTAAAAGATGTGCAGAAGTCCTCCAAAACTCATCCCCTTCAGCAACTGTGATCCATCACAGCAAAAAAATAATTAATAAATAGAAGAATACTTCCACGTGTTGAAATAGAAAGCATATATAAACTGGTAGAGGCTCAATGCCTGGAAATTTGGAATTCTGAGGCCAACTCACTGGCCTTGTGTTTGAATGGTCCCAGAGCATTCTGGAAGAAGGGTCAATGGCACATGCTATAAGCTCTGATATCGATGGTCATGACAGCAGAAGGCCTACACTGGGACCATACAGCACAGTGTTGGACCCAGTGCTTCTGTGGTGCTGTTTTCTTTGCCCTCCTTAGAGATGTTTTGTCATCATTCTAGGTTAATAAGGTAAAGCCCATTCACCTAGGGGCTAGCCTGGATGACATAATGACAGTATCACACGATGTCACGAAATGACAGAGGGGCTGCTTCTATGCTAGCTGGAAAAGTACTCTGATGTTGTGAAACAAGTCTTACTCATCTTTGTGACCCGTAATGTCTGCCACATGGGCCACACTCTGAAACAATTGTGTTAGAAAGGTAAATGGAAGAGGAGAGATATTTGTCTGGGATCTTATTAATTTCTCATCCTTTTGTGGACAACAGAGGAACAATGAAAGATACTTGATAATTACCTGGGGAATTTTTGGAATGCAGCTCAAGGATAACCCTGCAAAGTTTTGGCAACAGCATAGTAATATGAGTGTATTATTAGATGAACACATATGTTCTGTGTGAGCTTTCTGTTTTATCAAGTGTAGCAATTAAGAGTATAATTTGGGGAATCAACATACTTAGGTTGAATTCTGTGATTATTTTTAAAGATTTATTTTTTTAGTTTTTCATTGGAAAGACAGATCTACAGAAAGAAGAAGAAACAGAAAAAGATCTTCCATCCACTGGTTCACTCCCCATGTGGCTGCAATGGCTAGAGCTGGCCCAATCCGAAGCCAGGAGCCAGGAGCTTCTTCCAGGTTTCCCATGTAGGTGTATGGTTCCAAGGCTTTGGGCCATTGGCTGCTGCTTTCCCAGGCCACAGGCAGGGAGCTGGATAAGAAGTAGAGCAGCCAGGGTACAAACCAGCACTGATATGGGATCCCAGGGGATACAAAGCCAAGATTTAGCCACTAGGCTATCATGCTGGACCTTATTTCTGTGATCTTGTACAAATCACAGAAACTCTGAATTTTATTATTTAAAAAATAGGACTATGATATTTATAGGATAATTTTGATAGTTTATAGGATAATTTATAGTATGAACTGCTTGATTCAATGCATGGGCACAGAATCAGTACCTAACAAATGTTACCCATTATAATTATTAGCCAAACTAAACTAAAACTACTAACATATCTCTTACCAGGTGCCTATCACATTATGTAGCAGACTGTGTACAGGGAGATAAACCTATCATCAAAGTCTTACGGTATCCCAGAAAACACCAAAGGAAAGTAAATAATGAAAATAAGAGTGTCCCATTTACTCTTTATACAGTCATAGTAAAGTACTGAACTGGATAAGTTCCATGGATTTTGAATGTTATTTGTGGTCAGTTGGTTAAAACTAATTGCTTTGGGAAACTACATGAAGATGGATTATGACTCTTAAGTCCAGTTTCCTTGGAAAAGAGAGCTGTGACCTATTAGTAATGTCTGCCAGAGACTTAAGTCAGGATGTTTGTGGTTCAAGTGCCTCGTGTTAATAGTCAGAACTTTACCTATAAAAGAAACAGTGTCAGTGAAGCCCTTCAAGAAAAGCAGGTATATGCATGGCATAACATTTCATGTTTTTGAATTGAGCTAAAGGCAAAGTGAGGCACAGATTTTTCCATCGATTATTTGAGCAAACAAGTATTCATGTATTGGGCTACTGCAAACCAGCTGTGGTTTGGAAGCTCCACCAAGGGAGTGTAAGAGAGAGGCTTGCTAGACAAATTTAAGTTAAACGAGGGAAATACACAATTGCCTTATTTGGTCTATCACTTTAAAATTTCCCTACTTACAGGATGATAAATTTGATGCTTCTGATTGAGCTTATGTTCTGTGTTTCTTTAATGTAGGTATTTTTCAGAAATAGATCAAGTTTCTTTTATGCTTGTGAATCCTGCAGGCCGGGGCTCACTAGGTTTTTTTTTTTCAGGCTTGGTCTCCATTGTGATTTACTTTCAAAATGGTTATGCACCCATGGGGGGAGGGTGGGGGGAGAATCCCAGATTCTATGTAATTACAACACAATGTAATTAATGAATAAATTTAATTAAAAAAAAAACAAAAAAAAATGGTTATGCACCAAAAGAAAATAGTCCTACTTAGTGGGTCATGGGTTAAGCCCATGCTTGCGACACCAGCAACCCATGTTAGAGTGCTGATTTCAGCACTGATGTCTCCGATTACAATTCAGCCTTCCTACTAACACATATGGGAAAGCAGGAGAAGATGGCCCAAGTACTGGGTCCCTTCCACTCACATGGGAAGACACTGTTGGAGTTTCAGGCTGCTGGTTTTGACCTGGCCCTGCCCTAACTGGTGTGCCCTTTTGGGTAATGAACCAGAAGATGGAAGCTCTCTCTCAGAATAGTTTCTCTCTCTCTCTCTGTTCTCTGCCACTTTTTCAAATAAATACTTTTTTAAAAGAAAGAAGGATAGGCAGGAAGGGAGGAAATCATGTTGTTAAATATGGGCTATGTCTCTTTTGCCTTAAGAAAATTACTTATTTCTGAGTCTCATTTATTGGCCACTAAGGTGAAATGGAGCTAATAGTGTGACACCCTCCTCAAGTGGATCGAAATATCTAGCAGAGATCTGTGGCTTCAGAAAGTCCTTACCAAACAACCATCTTTCTTGTTACATTGATTACAGACTCCCTGAGCTACCTCACTGCCATGGCATCTCCTTTTTCTTTTGTGCTCATTCTCAGGAAAGGCTAAGGACAGTTGAAGAAAACATTAAGATTGTATCTCATTCAAAGCACAAGCCCAGTGAACTTAGCACAAAGAGAGGAGTCACTGAACTTGTCTTCATTCTGGCAAAAATGTTTAGCAACAACAACATCTTCATTCTGAAAAAAAACTCCCTTTCAAAGTTCATCTTGTCTGTTCCCAGGTGAATTCTGTGAAAGCAGGTGTCATGCATAGGTTCTTGGGTCCTCTGCCGTGCATTTTGGATATTTAGCTATGTAGTAAAGATAAAATAAGTAGCATAAAAATAGGACAAACATTAAAATGATTTCATTCAGTGAACAGGAGAAGGAAAAACAAGAATTCAAGTGTTGAACACTGGCATGTTCCCAAACAAGCTCTCCTGCGTGTAATCATTCTAAGTAATAGAATAGACTCTAACTCACAGTTGGCAGCAATAGAAGACCATAGTGTACTCTGTTGCCAGCACTTACAGGGTACAGTGTTCTGTATTTTCACAACTCATGTCTATGAAATGTCCCTCTCGTGTGTACGGGAGACAAGTAACACTTTAGTATCAGCTAGACTTTGTGTTGGGTGACTTTGCCCAACTGTAGATTAGTGTCAGTGTTCTGAGCGTGTTTAAGATAGTCTGCAATGAGTATGATATTCAGTGGGTTGATTATATTAACTACATTCTCAGCAAATGATATTTTCAATTCATGATATAATGTTATGGGGCCTCACCCCACTGAAAGCGAAGGAGTATCTGTAACACATAGCTACTGAGACTTTGGGATGTTTTTCATTTTCTTGAGAGCTTGAGCTGCATTAAATCTGGACCTGATCCCTTGACACAGGTCCTGTTGTCTTCTAAAAGGTAGAAGCCAACTTTTAAGTTAACTTCAAGGCTCTGAAGCTGTTGTTTTTTACTTCAAAGACCGTGGCCTTTATGATTTTAGTTAGATTGCATGAACCCCTATATTTATGTGTACTTTTATTATTTCTAAATATGAAACCGTTTAAAGGCTTTTGTTTTAAGAATACAGAAACACGGGCCCGGCGGCGTGGCCTAGCGGCTAAAGTCCTCGCCTTGAAAGCCCCGGGATCCCATATGGGCGCCGGTTCTAATCCCGGCAGCTCCACTTCCCATCCAGCTCCCTGCTTGTGGCCTGGGAAAGCAGTCGAGGACAGCCCAATGCATTGGGACCCTGCACCCGCGTGGGAGACCTGGAAGAGGTTCCTGGTCCCGGCTCGGATCGGCACAGTACCGGCCCGTTGCGGCTCACTTGGGGAGTGAATCATCGGATGGAAGATCTTCCTCTCTGTCTCTCCTCCTCTCTGTATATCCGGCTTTCCAATAATAATAAAATCTTTAAAAAAAAAAAAAAAGAACATACAGAAACTAATATTGTGGTGCAATGGGTTAGGCCATGGCTTGGAACAACTTAGTGCTATCTGGGCTCCTGTTCATCTATGCCTGCCTGCCTTCCAATCTGGCTTCCTGCTAGTGCAGCTAGGAGGATAGCAGAGGATGACTCAAGTGTTTTGTCCCGAGCACCCACATGGGAGACCTAGCTGGAGTTCCAGGCTTCTCGTGTCAGCCTGGCCCAGCCCTGAATGTAGACATTTGGGGAATAAACCTGCAGATGAAAGTTACTTTCTCTCTCTCTTTCTTTCTTTCTTTCCTTCTCTGTCTCTGTCTCTCTCTCTCTCTCTCTGTGTGTGTGTGTGTGTGTGTGTGTGTAAAAGGCTCTCTCTTTCAAATAAAGAACTCACAATGTATCTTTGTATGGATATCATTATATTTTTTCCGCCAATTAAGGCTTATATAAAGTAGAGGAAGCCAAGGATGACTTGCAAATTACAAATATGAGAGTGTCCAGTGAACTGATGACACATCTTACATGTTTAATACATGCCTACAAGGATGATTATTCAGAGGAATTAAAACATTTTGTGCAGTACTTATTACTAGGCAAATAGTCACATTATTTTTCCAATAACCCTGTTATTTTCTGATGTTATTATTAGATACTACTTTATTTCACAATCATTTCCAGGACTTAATTCATCTTTATCAGTAGTTTATCAGCTCTGAGCATTTTAGCACATATTTGTTCAAAGTAGTGACTTTCAAAGTAGTGACTTTCAAAGTAGTGACTTCTCATAAATTTGTAGAAGTGTGTATCACTTCCATTTCAGTTAATTGGACAGTAGGAACTACTCTGGGAAATTGGTTTTCCATAGAAATGGACATTCTCCATCTTGGTAATATACCTTTAGTTACTTAATTCCCAAATATCTTATCTTCTGATATATAAGGGAACTTGGGACCATTACAATGAGTATCTGTGATTCCATATCATTAGGACCCACAATTGTCTAACCAGTTTGGATGCTTGGAACACTATTGTTTCAAAATAAGAAGGTAGCACACATTGCCTAAGTCAGTATGTAAATCAGTATGTATGTGATGGGAATTTGTGGCACAGGTTAACAGATATTTCATCTTTCCATAGAGAAAACATTCAACCATTATTTTTAGTTCATTCCTGACTTCAGGGCAAGTACTAAAATTTCTTCATGACATTTCTCAGTGTGAAAAGCAGTTCTGCTCTATCCTAAGTGTGTGAAAATGTAATGAATATTTGCCATGGTTTGGAAATAGGGTATTTGAGTTAATCAACACTGAAGTTTCTGTACAACCTATTGGTGACTGATCAAATATAATAGATGTCGCATGCAATACAACACATGGAAAAAACATTTCCAGAACATTCTTGTTCCAGTTAAGCATATTCTACTCAGTTTCTCCCAATGAATGCAAACAGAAGCCTCAGAAGAAAAGAGAACTTTTCTCAAGCACTCTGAACAAGTAGCAGCAGGTGGTTTGTAGGAGACTGGGACTCAGTATTAATTTAGACTTTGGCCTTAAGAGTTTTCAGTGTTTTCCCCCGTGACTCCTAACCTGGGCTCAGAGCCAGCATGAATCCTGAAGCAGCACAGACAGAACCCAAAGGAAGATTCTGCATCTTATCCAAATTGTGGAAAGAGGTTGCTAAGGGACAGAAAAATTAGGAGCAGGCAATCCTCTTTTTCTTTCTTTCCTTCTGTCACTGCACTACACAGAAAGTTCCGGTTTAGGCCAGGGGAAGAGTCTGTGCAGGTGCCTACAACTCAAAGTCAGGTCTGACTCTGTGATCAGAAGAGCTGGAGTCTGATGAGGGGTTTATGGGGAATCACGTCAGATTTGTTTTTCCTTTTGTCCTCTTGCCTTCCAGCCTAGAGACAGACCAACAGTAAGTACCAGTGCCTTTCCTCTGTAGTAAAAGGACCAGAACAGTGCTCCCTAAGAACATTCAAGACAAACAATCTGGCTAGCCAAGTACATCCAAAAATGATCATTTTGGTATGATTAAAGGGTTATTTTACTTTCTTCTTCTTGGAACTGAGCTCTCAAGAAAATCCCTTAGCAACAAATGCTATTAAGCAAATGAAATATAGCTAGTCCTAATCGAGATGGGCTATCCACACTGGATTTCAAAATCATTGTCACAGTCAATTTTCCTGTTTTGCTTTCTTTAGTAGAATGAATAGAAAACGTGTCGGAATTACTTCTTGGTTTTGTTGGACATGGCTAATACAGATGCTCAGTGTGTTAAGATCTCAGAGAAAGAAAAAGTGATATAGATTGGGGTCTTTAAGGACAGATTCTTGTAGTTGCCTGGTTACCTTGTGAAATGGTTAGAATTGGGATTAGTTGGTTAAAATTGGGAACTAGAGAGGTCGGTGTGAAACACAAGAGAGAAGGGAGGATGAACATCTCACACCTGCAGGGAGGAGTTACTAGACCTTGCTTCCTAGGGTTCCAGAGCAAACTCAAGTCTCCTGAGCCTTGAGGGTTCCTCACAGGGCAAGTAGGTGACAGCAGAGGAAGCTCTCTCTCTTCTGAGCTTCAGGCACAGGAGTCCACTTATAAGCAGTGTCTGTCATGTGAGGAAGCGGTCCAATAAATGATCCCCAACTAAGTCATCTTCACTGGCTGGAGTAACAGTTGCCCTCCCAAGGCATCTTGTTCTTCCAGGAGCCCAGTTTCTCTGTGCTTTCTCACTAGGATACTGTGTTCTTCTGACTTAATGGGAGGAATGCCTGTTTTAAATGACTTGCTCCTTGTCTCCCTTCAATGGTGCCATTCTGAGAACTTAAAATAACTGTCTCCTCTTTATAAGGGCTTGCGATATGCTTGAACACACTGTGAGCTTTGTCTCAGTTGATGCTTCTGGAAACCGTATTCTGAATTATTATTAGTAGTAATTTCATTTCACAGTGAGGAGACAGAAGCTCAGAGAAGTAAAAAAAAAAAAAAAAACCTACTCAAATAGATGACAAACAGTAGAGGCAAAATAGGAGTCCCAGGCTGTCTGGCTCTCCCTCAGCCCACCGCTGTGGTTCTCTGCATTCGCAGAAGTGTGATCTTGCTCATGGGATAACTTAACTGCTTCGGTCTGTGGTAAATTTCAACAGGCAAGTGGAAACCAGAGCAGTTTCTTTCCCAGCACCTGACCAGAATTGTATACAAATGTGTATACTTCACAATTGAAAGTTTGCACATACACTACAAGCATGTTACTTCATAAAGCTTAGAAAGGACACCTTTGTCATCCCTCTTCTTCAGCAAGATGAAGTACCATTGCTTAGGAAACTCTCTTAGCACAGAGGAAAGGTCTGACCATGTCACATCCCAGTTAGGGAGCCTTGGGAAGATTGGCCTTTATTCCTGACTCTGCCCTCTTGCAAACTCTGTTACTTCCTTCCCTACTTGCCTCTTCCTTCTCCACCTCAAATGTAAAAGTGCTCACCTCCTTAAATCAAGTCTCTTGGCTGTAGGAAGTGAGGGGAGAGGAGGGAGAAGAACACACCAGCAGTGAGTGTCCTTGGGGCAGTAGGAGAGGGGTTCTGAGCACATGGTGTGTGTGTGTGGTACAGGCTGAAGTCTTTTGAGTTAGGGAAATGAAAGTGTGGGAACGAGCTCCGGAACAGGGAGTGTGTTCCAGGAAGGCTTCCTGGAAGGCCTTGCATGTGAACTCCCTAACCTGGTGTTTTTCAAATGATAGATCATGACTCGAGGGTCAGGAAATCATTTGGATGAGTCATGATGAGGACTTTTTTTTGGTAAAATGTAATCAAACAGAATAGAGACTATCAGAGTATATTACTGGCTCATAGCATAAAATGTCTTTTTATTAGTTTTAATGCTTTTTTAAAATAATTCATATTTGAAGGAGAATCAGAGAGATGGACAGCTTTGCTCTTTTGGCATATTCCCCAAATGCTCATTGAGAACCAGGGATGAGCAAGGGCCAGAGCTGCAACTGGGAATCAAGAACTCAATCTATGTCTCCCTAATCAGTGAGAGGAGCCCAAAAGCTTAAGCCATTGCCACTGCCCTCCAGGGTCTGCATTAGCAGGAAACTAAATTCGGGAGAATCAAAGTCAAGCATACTGGAAGCAAGTATCATAAATGCCAGGCTGAATTCACACTCCATAAAATGTATTTCTTTTTATGGGTTATGACCCAAAAATGTTGGAATCCTAGTGCCACAACATTGTTGTCGCGAATGGGTTATTCTCCTATGACAAAAGCCTTTAATTGTGCTAGAAGTAGAAATGTGGTAACAACATTGTCATTTTCAAAAAGTCCCTTTGTATCTTTCTGTTATGTCTATTCCTTCTGTCAAATGCTTCATTAATGTCAGTAAAAGCTGATATAGATATAGAACAATACTAGACTGTTGACATGTGTGATCAACATTCAATCTTCATCTCATCTTCTTACTGTGTAATAACCTATAAATCAGGATTTATTACTTCTCATTCAGAAAGCAGAGGGTCTTGATGGAGGTCATTACTAGTCACTTGCAAGGAAGTGATTGAGCTGAGATTTGAACTTCCTGTATTCTGGAAACAATATTGATGTGAAGTTACCAGTGCTACTGCAGACAAACTGAGCTACATGTTTGATGGTGCACTATGGACTTAGAAATATCAACAGTGTTTCTCAGTAAGACTGAATAACCTGCTTTCTACTGTTAAAGACTTGTACATTCCAGGTTATTTCCAAGGTGATTGGAGCTGTGTATTTCGTAGTTTTGGACCGAATGTGTTAGTTTCTCATCTCAGTTCCGTATCTGAGATCAGTCATCTACTTCCCTTCACCTTCAGTACCTATCACAAAGATCATTCTGCCATCATTTGCAATCAAAGGACCTCAGCTGGTTTGTTTGATCTGGTATCTTCTGATATTTTTGAAAAGCAAATCCTATCAGTTCATTTATTTCGGTGACTTCACAGTGCTGTCACCAGAAGTTTCCTATTTGTTAGAGTGACTGTCACTGTGGTGACTTCTCTTTTTGTCAGCTTCATATCATGCTCTTTGCTCTTAGAAACAGGTATTCTTTCAGTCTCTCTGACTTGCCTTGCTCCTCTCTGCCACAGGGCCTTCACATATGTTGTTCCTTCTACCAGTATTACTCTACAAACTAGTCTCTTGTTACCTTCTAACTCGCCACCATTCCGCAGATTTCCACTGTTTTTAACAGATCCTGTTGGAAGAGTTCCTTGTCCTTCTTGTGGACAACTTTGTCTGAGATCCCAAGACACTCTGAATTTTAGCTTTGCATTACCACTCACTATAATCTGATTTGTGTTGATGTTATTCTTCTCTTGATGTTTTTTCCCCCTCGGAACTATGCTCTTTAAGACAAGAGCTGCATAACTATCTTTTGTCTTTAGGACTTAGAGCAATCAATGCCCAGCTTCTGGATTAGATAGGGCATTCAACCTTCAACCACTGACCTCTTTGAAAGCAGGTAAGATAAGAGCTCTAGGTGCTCAGGTTTGGCTGTTAGCCTCAAGTCAAAGGAAGCTAATCAAGGACAAATCTCAAAGGGATAAGTCAGATTTACTAATAGGAAGAGCCTTTGGAGTATAAATGTTGATGTCTCTGAGCCCTAGTATTTATGGTTTCTCCTTTATTTGGTTTGGACGCAAGACAATTCACCATCTCCAATAGGTACTGTCATTTTCTTGTTGAGCAGTTTAAGTAAGTGAGCACCTAGCATGCTGCCAACAGCCAGGTAGAGAGGGCGTCTGGTTAATGGTGTTGATGGAAATGTTAACTGTGCACGGCTTAGTGTAGCCACAGGATTTACTATGTATATAACTCCAGGATAGATTTGCACAGGGCTCTGTTAGCCTGATCTCAAACATTGAGCTTTTCTCCTAAGGTCTCTGAAGATAAGAAGTAGAAAACACACACACAGACACACACACACACAACTTCTTGAAGAATCTCCCCCTCCCCAAAATCAAGACATAAACGACATCTTTTCCAAATGAGCCTCTTATTCTGCAACCAGTTGACCACACTGAGAACAAAGTATTGATGGTAATAGTAGTGGTAATAAACATACTGTAACTATAGACTTTAAAAATAGGACTTTATTGAGCTCATTTAAAAAAAAAAAAGATGTGCTGAGTACTTGCTTGCTTTATTTAACATTCAAAATCATCCTGGGAAGGACTCCATTTTACCAGAGTTAGCTCAAAAGTCAAGCTCCTTCTTCAAGACCACACATGAAGCAACAGGTGGTAAAGGGATTTGAAACTAAGCGGATGATTTTCCTGCTCCATGTCTCTTGACCACTGTTTTATCTGCCCTCTTTTGGTCTTTAATCTTGCCTTTAGTAAATCTTTTACTTTTAGTCTTCTTTTTTTTGTTACAGACACTGGGGATTCAAAGGAAGATAACTTATAGCTGGGCCCCTTCCAGGTACAAATTTACCACCCAATGGGGGCATAACCTCATCTCCTCCCTAATAGTGATTGAGTACTTCCTGTGAGCCAGGCTGAGTCCTCTGCTGTGATATTTAAACCTCAGAACTGTTGCCCCAGGTAGATGCTATTCTCATGGCCTTTTTACAGGTAGGAGTAGGAACATCTAAGGTAGAATAGTTTAGCACAGTGTCTGCAGCCAGGAAACAGTTGGCTGGGATAGACTCCTAGGTTCATCCTAAGACTAAATAGCAGAAATTGAGAGAATATGCAAGTACAGAAACCTCTCATGCATTTTAAGAGTTTAGAGAATGGTGAGCCTAGTTCTGCCTGAAGAAGCCAGGAAAGGTTTGGTGAAGAATTCTAGAGCTAGGAAAGGAAAGAAAAATGTAGTTTGAGGGATGCCTTTGCCCTCTGCCTTCTGGTTTAGATGTATCCCATATCTCACAGTAGACAGAGGAAATACAAGTCAGTGGGTTGACTTTCCTAACTGGAACTTTCGTACAATTAGTATGGACTTAGTAGAAGGAACTGTTTAGGCGTCTTTAGAGGTGAAGGAAGAAGTTGAATGATCATGCCAAGCATACCTGAGGTGAGAGCCAACTTGGCAGTCAGATTGGGGTACCTAATTTAGCTGTACATCTGAATTGATGGGCACTTGGTTGCACACCAGCCCTTGGGGTCTTCTTGTTAGGGATTCTGGCTCAGTCAGTGAAGACAAGATCCCTGGATTGGCCTGATGATCTGGAAAAATCTGTTCTTTGTGAAGCCACATACCCACAGGTAGGCTATGGCCTTTCAGATCCTTTCTAATGCTGAGATTCTCCACACTACCATTTCCTGGTGTGCATTCCAGAGAAAACTCAGCCTGTCATAGGATTAATTAATGTTGTATTTGAACAGCTAGAATGAAGTGTTTGAACAGCTATAGTGAAGAGTTTAGACTTCAGAGTACCCCAGTGTCTTTCATACTGAAGCGTGAAAGCAGCCAGGAACAATAAGTAAATGAACTATCCTGGTTGTATTCCAATAAAAACCATTTTTGCAAAAATAGATGGTATACTGGATTTAGCTCATGGCTTGTAATTTGCTGACTCTGGGCCTGTAAAAATGGGAGTCATATAAATATAAGTTAACAAAAAAGCTATAAGTCATATCCCTTCTTGAATGATTATGGTGCATATTAACATATGAAAGCTTTTTGAGAAATAAAGGGACTTAATTTTGGTCACCCCAGAATTTCAAAAATGCATATACCCGCAGTCTTTTCAAGTAACATTTAACAGCCTTTACAGCTGCTATTCCAGAGAAGACACTTTGGAAACCACTAATTTATGTCTTATAAGCAGGCATTGTGCATAAGTATTTGCATAGACTGTGTTGGAGAGTTTAGGAATACCTGCCTTACCAGGTGCGGGCTCAAGCACTGGGCTCCCTGCCACCTTTATGGGAAGTTCAGATTGAGTTCAGCCTGGCCCAGCCAGCTGTTTTAGGCATTTAAGGAGAGAAACAACAAATGGAAGATTACTCTTTCTTTCTCTCTCTCTAACAATTGTATGTATGAGTTGTGGGTATGTTTTATGTGCCTGTGAAATAAAATAAAAACAGATAAATACAATTTTTTTCAAGAAATGTCTGCCTCACCTAAGTCACTAGAAGCGGTGCCCTTGATTTAGGGTGATGTAAGTGCAGTGGTCAGATTTCTTCCCTACTGTGAGTTTTAAATACAAGTGATGGAATAGCATTGATAACCCTGCCTTTTAAAAATCCTTCCTGCAGCCTTGCTCATCACTAGCTCCTTTCACTACCCCACCCACTTGCCCCCTCTGCTTCTGACACAGGCAGTTCTGTCCATCCCCTCAAAATGCACCTCTGCTGATCACTAAATGACTTCATATGTAAGCCTTGAATTCTACATGGGGCCACCCTGACCATAGCTGTTCAGGTAAGTCAGTGACACCAGGCCAGTTATTATATATAGCCTGCAAGTCTTCCCCATCTGCAAATGGAAATGCAAGCTCCAAGAACTCCTCCGACTTCGACTCACTTCTGCCCAGATAGAAGCCATTGGCTCAACATTCTGCTGGGAGACTTGGGGGATCCAAAGAATGTGAAACCTCCCAGGGAGAGTATACCATACCAAGGTGATGGGATCTTTAAGGAGGAGGCAAATTCCTCACTTTTATAAGCCATCCCAGCTCCAGTTTCCCCAGCAGCCTAGAAGAATGCTGCAGAGTGTGAGTAGGCTTAAGAGGATCTGGATAGCATCACCCAAGGCCAGTCATCAGCTCTGGGATTTGGCCTGAGGCTGGAGGTATGTGTGGGGCAGCACGTTTGCAAGTTAAAAGTTCCAGCTACAACTTTCTGTCTGGGGTAATCAGGAATGTGATGGGGATCTATTGGAAGACAGGATCAGGGCCCGTCCTGGCTGCTGGAGCTCAGACTTACTCTCCCCTCTGGCAAGTAGGAACCTGAGACTCTCCTACTTTATTTTGGGGCAGTGCATGAATAAAGAGGTTTTTTTTTTTTTTTTCATGAAAGATGATGTCCTAGACATTAAGCATCGAGGCCAATATTGAATAAGACCCAAGCATTATAGTGGCAGGGATATTTCAAAATGGTGCATCATGGCAATAGGGTTGGAGTATGGAGACATTTATGCAGTTCCCAGCCAGGAAAAAACAAAACAAAAACTGTCTTGCCCATACTCACTCTCATCTTCTACCTATTTCTGAGATGTCAGCTCCAGTATTGTCTCTGCAGCTATCCTGACTCTGGTTGTCCAGTGACTTTGTGGGAAGAAAAAGATACTCCTGTAGTTGTGTCTCACTATAAAAGACCCTTGATCCTGACATAGTGGTCCCAGGACCTCAGTGGTTCATGGAAATGAGCAATTGCTGAATGCTGTGTTCTTACTACTCATGAATACTGAGCATTAACTAGTATTTGTTGTTTTAAAGCATGACTGTGCCCCTCTTCCCGCCGAGGAGCAAAGCAAAATAAACAGTCAGTATTGTGATGTGAGTGTGCATTAGGAGAATTTGACTAAGGGACGAGAGAGTACATTAAGTTACATGCCCCGTGGGACACATGAAGACTGACTGGTACCTGTCAATCAAGGTACACATTAGCTTCATAGAAAATAAATGATATGGTGTAACTGTCTGTTATAATTCATATTTCACTTGGCTGCTCTCTCAAGTCCTACTCCCTTTTGCTTTTGCTTTTCTATGTCCCTTTTCTGTGGTTTCTCAAAGGCAGTAAAAGGAGTAGAAAGACAATTTGGAGCAGGTGCCATCTTGACTTTGCCCCATACTGGCAGTTGATTGTGAACCAATCACTTAATTTCTTTAGGTTTGAATTTTCTTTTCTGTTTTTTAAGGATTTATTTTTTTTTTAATTGCAAAGTTGATATATAGAGAGAAGGAGAGACAGAGAGGAAGATTCTGTGTCCGATGATTCACTCCCCAAGTGACCGCAATGGCCAGCACTGCGCTGATCTGAAGCCAGGAACCAAGAACTTCCTGCAGGTCTCCCACGCAGGTGCAGGGTCCCAAGGCTTTGAGCCGTCCTTGACTGCTTTCCTAGACCACAAGCAGGGAGCTGGATTGGAAGTGGAGCTGCCGGGATTAGAACTGGCACCCATATGGGATCCCGGGGCATTCAAGGCAAGGACTTTAGCCACTAGGGTACTGTACTGGGCCCCAGGTTTGAATTTTCTTAAGATCTCAATAAGGAGATATTATCCATCACATTAGATTTTTGTGAAAAACGAAGGCAATGGTACATATAAAGTGCCCACGGTACACTAAGAACTCAAACTGGTAACTGTCACTTTTCAAATAAAAATCGAATTATCTTTATACTCCAGTGAAATCTCTGTTATAGAGATCCATGTAAAGAGTTGATCTTTATTGTACCTGGTGACTGGCAGCAAATAGAGCTGATGATGGCTTCAACTGGTCATTGTTTGCAGGCAGTGCCTCTAACCACTGAAATGAAGTGGGAAGACAGTCTGCAAATAAAAGAGGGCAGGAGTCCCGTGCTAAATGGACTTAATCCAGATTTGCTTGGAGGCAAATGATTTTTGAAAGAATTCTTGTAAACAGAGGGTTAACATCCCTCAGCGGTGTAGTTGATCTGTTTCACGTTATAGTTTGTTAAAACCAGTGACTCAACTGGGCTGCCCTTTTAGCCTGGGAAATCGGAAAAAGCGGAAACTGGCAGGCAAAGAGGCCCTTTGTGATTTTTTTCAGAATGAATTACCAGTCATCAGAGCCAACTTCAGGGCTGGATTCGCTCAACAGCATTACCTTGAAAAGTGGAAGCACGCCTGCCTTTCCCTCTTCCGTTGTTTGTTCACCGCCCAGCCCTGGCTCACTCCCTCTACTACAGGCTCTCACCTCTTACACAAAGACCTGCAGAACTCAGAAGTTCCAGCAGCCTCCCTGGGGAAGAACCCTGTAGAACCAGGCCACTCCATCCCCACCCACTGGTCTTTTCCTGGCAGGTGTTGGCTGGCTGTCTTTTCCCTGTGTGCGATTTTGATGTTTGGCTTTTCCTGTGTTTCATGACCACGCCCTGCTGTTGGCTAGATCATCAGCATTGTTCTCTGGAGTTAGGCCCTGCTTGGGTGGGTGAAAGCACTCTTTGGAGGAGCACATGCTCTCAAAGGCCTTGGTTATTTGTGCTAAAAGGCAAATCAATTTCTTTTCATATCCATGAGTAGATGTTTGTGGATGGATAGAAAACTAGGGAAGAAGATAAGCAAATAAAGGTATCTGATGTGATTAGATTAGGATAGGTACTTGTCATGGTCTACTTAGATCAGTTGGAGAGAAATGGAGCTGTGTTCTTCCTATCTTCTTATTTTTACCCCACTCAGGATATAGACACAACAGTGTTCTGAGAAGGATAATACTAAAGCTGGAATTGAGTTTTTACGTTTGATCTTAGCCAAAAGGACCAAAAAGCAATGAAATAGGATTTTTAAATTCAGTCAAGTATGATTCAGTTCAGCTCCCACCATCAGTTTCAGGAGTTACAGAGCCTCATGAGGTCCCATTGTGTACTCCCAGAGCTGCTTGCTGGGAAGCAAGATGGACATCAAGATGCCCATGTGAAAATGTACCTGATTTCCAAGTGCTGACCTGGAGACCAGAGATCTCTGGCTAAGAAAAATACACTTCAGCTTCACAAATTGAGCCACAGCACTATAGCTGGTGGCGTAGTATAATGTGCTGGGTTTTTGTTGTTTTTTTTTTTTGTTGTTCTTTACCTTTTTATCTTTAAGTTGATTTCTTTATCTTTGTATGAAAGGCAGAGTGACACACAAAGAGGAAAAGATAAACAAAAAAATCTTCCATCTTCTGGTTCACTCTCCAAATGATGATCATGGCCAGGTCTAAGCCAGGGCAAAGCCAGGAGCCAGGAAATCCATCTAGTTGTGCCATGTGGGTGATAGGGACCCAACCAATGGAAGCATCCTGTACTACTTTCTGAGTCACATTAGCAGGAACTGAAGCAACCAGAATATCATAAGTGGCAGCTTAACCTGCTCCCCTGCACACCAGCCTTCTTTCTCCCTTTTAAAGTTGGACTTTATTCTAATCAGTATACTTTGAAAAACCATGGCCTGTATAGACAGGTATGCTGTGATAAATGCAAATTAGGATAAATTTGTAGACAAGGAAACCAGTTTTTCTCTGTGCCACATACTGAATGCCTCATATATTCCCAGGAATGTGTGTATTGCCCATGAGGAGTCATTGCCTCATGGGGTGTGCTGTGTTGGTCCTTGTTAGATGTCTGCTAGAGGCTGATGGGATGGAATCAGGGAGCACAGGAGGGCAGTGAGAGGAATGAAGTGAGAAGGTTTAACTGAAGGCTCTGAACTTAGATTCAAAACATAAATGGGAACTTGCTAGGGCTTCCTGGAGGCTAGGGGTAAGTATTTCAAACATAGAGAGTGTTAGAGTATTAGGAAAAAAGGAATAAAGAACAAATGATTTGTTCACTCATTATTTTATGAGCACCTCCCTTACAATCATGTGTTTATATATCACATAACTACTATTTACATATTGTTTATGTTAAACACTAAAATTAATTGAGGGATTATTTAAAGTACACAGGAGGACAGGAGTACATCGTATGCTAATACCACAGTGTGGTTTATAAGGGACTTGAACATACATAGATTTTGGTATCTCCCAGGGCCAGGGGCTGGGACCAGTCCCATGTAGATACTGAGGGATGACTGTGCAGGCATCCAGAGATAAGCCCTCAAAGACAGTGTATGCTTAAAAACCAAAATAGCAACACTGATAAGTATTCCTGTGAGTTCAGAACAGAAGGTTCTCCAGATATCATGAGCTGAACAAGGCATCCTGAAATTTCGGAGATCTGAAGAATGGAATAGACTTGGGAGAGTGGAAGACACAGTTCAAGCTGGTGACAGAGATCAGGAGGGACAGCTCCAGGAACAGGCCCAGAGGAGAGGTTTTCAAAAACTTGTGGGAAATGTGGATTATAAGAAAATAATGCATGAGTTTGCAAACTGCACTGCAGTAAACTAATATTTTAGGTCCATTTTCAACAGACTTCTAAAACTTATTTTTACCTGTTTATTTGAGAAATAAAGAGACACAAGTACAGGAAGGACACAGAGAGTTCCTATCTTTCAGTTTACTCCCAAGATGCCTTATAATGGCTGGGGCTAGGTAGGGCTGAAGACAGCAGCCAGGAAAGTCAATCCAGCTTTCCTACATGTGTGGCAGGAACACAGTGAATTGAGCTGTCACTGCTGCCTCCGAAGTCCACATTGACAGGAAAACTAGTCATCATTCAGAGGTGGGAATCGCATCCAGGCATTCCAGTGCTGAGACCTGGGCATCTCAATGGCTAAGCCACATGAATGACTTTTGAAGGTACCCTGTGTGTAATTTGTCTCTACCCGGTGTCTTCTAGACTGAAAGTTAATGCAGGAATATAGTGTCCTGGATGGATCACAGATTATATGCAAATTTTTTTGTCAAATTTGTATGTGCCTGTTTTAAGATGGGTATTTCTAATTTTCAGCATCTCTTCCAAAAAGTGATTTTAAATCACTTAAGATTGGTACAGACATTGTGCCACCATGGTGAAGAAGCACTTTGCAGGCTGGCATTATGGACCCAAAAGTCCTATCAAGTACTGGACACTCTGCTTCCCACCCAGCTTCCCACTAATACATCCTTGGAGGGAGCGGACAATGGCTTACATACTTAGGCCCTTGCCACACACAAAGGGAACCCAGATAGAATTCCTGGCTCCTGACTTTACCTTAGCACAGTCCTGCTACTGTGAACTTGAGGAGTGTGGGAGTAACTCACCCCATGAAAGATACCACTCTTTGTATCTACCTGTGCCTTTCATGTAGATAAAAATAAAGAAGTTTCTTTTAAAAATTGCTTAAGATCCTTTGCAAGTCCATTCTGTTTTGTGGTTTTTCTCACTCATTTAGTTGTTTCTTGAACTCTCTGATTTTTTTCATTGCAGGAAAATTAGTTTTGCAAAAGTTTAGGGACATAAACTTTCTCAGAGTGATTAGATGAAGTTACTGAAGTTGAAGCAAGGTCTTCCTGCTAAGGTCCAACTCCAGTATCTGCTTGAACTCATAGACCATATCCTTCATACAGTACAGTTTCCCAACACACAGCCTGGCTCGAAGATTTGCCTACTCTGTCAGGGCTTATACTGTCAGCTCTCAGTGTTGTACTTGAGTGGAGTCACTGATCCTAATTGCAATGTGCTTTTCTCCCTGTAACACCTGCTTTAGCTGGCGTTAATGCTGGTCAGAGGCACTGCTTTGGAAACTGGATGTAAGCACACTTGAAACAAGGTGCATCCCAAGTTTTTATTTTTTGGTTTTTTTTTTTTCAGATTTATTCATTTTATTACAGCCAGATATACACAGAGGAGGAGAGACAGAGAGGAAGATCTTCCGTCCCATGATTCACTCCCCAAGTGAGCCACAACGGGCCAATGCGCGCCGATCCGAACCTGGGAACCTGGAACCTCTTCCGGGTCTCCCACGCGGGTGCAGTGTCCCAATGCATTGGGCCGTCCTCAACTGCTTTCCCAGGCCACAAGCAGGGAGCTGGACGGGAAGTGGAGCTGCCGGGATTAGAACCGGCGCCCATATGGGATCCCGGGGCTTTCAAGGCGAGGACTTTAGCCGCTAGGCCACGCCGCCGGGCCCGAAGTTTTTAGCATGATTATTTCACTACAGTAACAACCCAGAAAGCCTATGTCTATGCCAGCACTGCTGTGTTAAAATTAATATTTGCACTTACCTGTTTGTAGGCTGATGACAAGCAAGCCTCATGTTCTCAACTCTTGCATCTGCTTATGGAAAAGCTTGGCTTCTTTCTGCCCCTCCCACTCATTGTTGCTAATTATTTTGAAGCAAATGCCACATTTTATATAATTTAACTTTTAAGCATATCAGCATTATACAGAGTTTTAAATAGTCTCTGGTATATATACTAAGGATCATTTGCCTGATCTTTGTGCCATACAGTGACTTGTGAGGGAGTTTTATTTAAACAGACCACTAGTTGTTTGAAAAGTTTGTGCTTTGTCATTTCCATGGGTTAGGAAACTCAGCTAATGAAGTCTGCACTTTCAAGCTCACTGCTGCTCTGAACAACTGTTTTAGTAAAGTCGATTCAGTGTAATAAAGGTTAGAAACTCAGCTCTGCTCTAAGATTTGCTTTGAAAATATGGATTTGATCTAATGCCATTGCTGTATTAGGAAGCAATTTGAATATAACCAAAGATCATGTTTGCTTATGTACAATTTCATCCTTGAGAAATACTAGGTGGATATGTTAAAACTTCATTCAGCCGAACCAATCTCATGGGAATATGCAAGACACACACACCACATTCCATCATCTGCCATCCTCATTTCATGTTGCTATGAGCCACTCCACACACATCAGATCTGTACATTTCCCTCCAGCCTCCTTCTACTCCTTCTCAGTGATTTACAGGCTCCCAACCTTCACCCACCCAGTTCACCAGATCTTTTGAAGACAAAGTATACCGTTTATGCACAGGGGCTGCATCATGCTATCATTTTTAACTAAATTCCTATTTGTTTCATTTTGATTAGTAATAATGTGTTATGACAATTACAGTATCCCAGAATCAATGTATTATTTCCAGTTTTCTCTGAGGAGAGAGACAAACTCACATGAGGTTTTATGAGTGGTTAAGAACCAGTGCCATGCCACATTTCCCACTAGACCATGTGGTACTCCAGGCAGTTAGCATTAAGACTTCTCAGAATGCTTATGTCCCATTTAGAATTCACTGTCTATACAAGTATTTCAAAAGCTTCGTGGAAAGTAGATTTAAAAGATAAGTATTTTGCTGCAAAAAAAAAATGAAATCCATGCTTAGATTTTCATAATTCTTTCCATGAATTCTTTGAGGACTTCACATTGGCATAGATTCCAATTCTTTTTTGCACCAACATAAACTTATCTTTCAATTGTATTTTCCCTGAGCTTGCTGAAGTGCTGTTGGGTGGGGGATGTTTTTAGTTTCGTCTTCAAATATTTGCAGTATGCTGGTAGATTCCATTTGGTTTGCATGCAGCTGAAAATATAAATCCCTGAATTAAGGGAATCATTGATCTCTAATAACATCTTTACTTTCAACTTATGTTGGAATAGAAAGATAAAGAATGTTAAAATGGAAATAATGTTATCTGCAGTAACTGTTATGTGGGGCAGTTCCGAAGAGCCAAGCACAGTACAAGCATTACGATCAGGGCCATGGTATGAGCAGTGCTCATTGTGGGAACTACTTTGTGTCATCCCTATCCCTTAAGAGGAGATAATTCTCAGAAAAAAAAAAAAAACAGTCTGTGGAGTGACTTGCCTGAGGTCAGTTGTCTAGTGCAAAGGCAGGGAGCAAGGCCAGTTAGTGACTCTGAAGTTTGCATTCTCATGCCTCTGAAGCCTCCAGAGTTCTGCATGTCAGTAATAGGCTATTTACTGCTTACTGCTTCTTTCTACTGAACTTGCATCCACAGCATGAATAATACAGCAAACAACTCAACAGCCAAAGTGCTCAACCAAAGCAGCTGAACTTAGACCAATATGTCCTTGTGTTACAACTGTAAAACTGTATGCTGACAGGGCTTGGCAGCGTGGCCTAGTGGCTAAGGTCCTCGCCTTGATCCCATATGGCTGCTGGTTCTAATCCCGGCAGCTCCACTTCCTCTCTGTCTCTCCTCCTCTCAGTATATCTGACTTTGTAATAAAAATAAAATAAATCTTAAAAAAAAAACCTATATGCTGATGGTAAAATAATAATAATAATAATAAGGCAGAAAACAAAATAAGGAAGGCAATAGGTTCATGCTTTATTTATCCAACAATATGTGTGTCTGTTTTCCTACTAAGAAAATTAGTAGAAGGCATGATTTCAAATCAGGAAGCACCATAATCTCTGGATGCAAAGGTTGCTGACGAGTTTTTGACCTCTTCACTTTGCAAAACCATATTTTTCAGATTTTCAGCAATGAACATGTATACCTTTTATATGTTTCTTTAAAAAAAACATGTTATGAGAAAGAACTGAAGCCCAAGATACCACAAGCGATAGTAGCAGGGGAACTAGACGTTTAATGAGTTCAAGTTAGATTAAATTCTAAAATACAAAAAGAACTTACAGATGTGATTACCAAACCACTGTCAGTGATCTAAGAGAAATCAGAGACTGGGAGCAAGGCCAGAGAATTGGAGACAAGAAGATGTTATTCCAATTTTTAAAAATGAGAAAAATGTGGATTCTACAAGCCAGCAGGCAGTGGACGTAGCATTCAGACCCGATTATTACACGCATTTTATGAACATTTAGGAAAGAGTTCAGCCAGAGAGAACTGAGAGTCTGCAAAAGTTCAAGTCTTGCTAACTTAACTATTTCCTCTTTTGCTAGCTTATTTTTGATAGGTCAATAAAACATTGCAGACATTGTGCACTTCAGTTCCAGCCAGGGCATTTGATACACACATGTGGGCTTCTCCTTGCAGAGGCCTGGGTTAGATGATAATTTGATGTGCTTGATTCACAGCTAACTGAATTATTGATAATTACTACCAGGATGGAAAAGCAGTGCTCAAGGCTGGTACCATGCTAAATCCTTGTCATACATGCCCTTGTCAGATGGGTGGCATGGTTATTCCTATTTGTAAAGATGGAGAGTGGCAGCTTGCAGTGGTTGAGTCACATTCTTGAAGATGTATGCATATAATTAGCAGTGTTGGCTTCTGATCAGCATCCTGCTGATGCATCCTGGGCACAATGGGCTGTGGCTCAGAAAGTGCTTGTGCTTCTGCCACCCACATGGGAGACTGGGCTGGAGTTCCAGGCTCCTACTTTGGCCTGACACAGCCTTGGCTGTGGTGTGCATTGGCAGGGTGGAGCAGGAGGGGGTGAACAGATGGAAGATCTCTCTTTTCTCTGTCATTCTACCTTTCAAGCAGATGAAAATAAACATTTTTTTAAAGAGTTGAGATTTATGCTTTTAATTGCACTGTTCGCTAGTAGGGCTGGGGAGCATCCAGCCCACTGGCAGTAGAAAATTCACAAAATCATTTAGTCTGGCCCTGCCAAGGCAGCCACAGGCAGGTCTCAAAATTTAATAAATCTATAACAGGGTAATTTTTAAGTTGAAAACTTCGTATGTTATAAATATCCAAGTGGTCCTTGGCAGAAAAAAGTTTCCTGGCTCCTGCTCCGTTGCCTCCCTGATAAATAGGGATTAAAGCAAGGGTCTAATGGAAGATCCCTATTTGTGCAGTATTCTTTACCAGAGGTTCAGAAGAGAACATTGAGCCAGTACTTGTCAGGCTGGTAGATAGTACAACTGGGAATCTTGCCACCCCTGTCTAAGTTCCTTTCTTTTCATTGCAGGATTGGACACTTCGGCTGGAGGAGGTAGGCCTTCTCCTCCAACATAAACTTATCTTTCATATAAGCAAGGGGAGAGAGGCATTGTCATGGGAAAAACTAAACTCTACTCCTGTTTGTTAGTAACAGAGCCCCTCGGGTCACCTAGAGTTTGGTCTTTCAGTACTTCCCATTGACATTCCACATTAAAAGAAGGATGCCTTTGGCCCATTTATTTGGCTAGTTCAGCTGCAAACATTTGGCCAAAAAAAGTTATGGCTCTCAAAGTGAAAGATTTAGCTCTTCTTTAAGCTTTCCCAAAAGGTACTTTGTAAGAGAAGTTGGAAGGAGGGAGGGAAAGAGATGAAAGAGAGAAGGAAAGAGGAGGGAAGACGGAGGCACCAGTAAGGAGGAAAATAATAAGTCTTCCTTGTGCAAAATAATCAGATTTCCTCTGCAAGGCATCATTGCAAAATTAAAGGGGTTGCAGTTTCCCTGGCTGTTTGGTCTGGAAAACAATGTCAATAAACCTAGCCCTCTCCCAGCCCTGTGAGAGGAACGGCACTGCCAAACCGCCAAGGACTCCCCTGCCTGCTCAGCCAGCAGAGAATTTCACTGCTTCCTGTTTCACTTCTTCTGAGTGCCAGTAGCAGAGTGTACAATGAAGGGTGACGTCCTGGAACAATCAAGGTCAGCTCCGATTTGGAAATTGGGACACAGTTCTTAATATGCTTCCCAACTCTGCCCCCGTTTGTTTGCCGCATGGTTATTCTTAGCCAGGGTTCTGAAACGTGTGCAGGGAGGATTTGGCCAGGAGCATTATAAACTGGAATTTGGGCTTACCTTTATATTCTTTGCTGTGTGCACTGTATCCCAGTATATGTGTATTACTGGAATACTTTTCAACCATTAAAAGAAATGATAGAGGTTATAGAGCAGTGGGTACCCCTTGACCCGAGAAGAAATTGTGATTTGCAAGAGCACAAGTGTGATAGCACGACTGATAACAGACATAAATATGAGGGGCGGAGGGCCTCAGGTGGGCTTTTGTGTTTTGTGCATTTTTATGGCAAATTATTGTAGCTTATGTATGCAGAGGGCTTACTGGTGTTGGATGCTGTGCCACGTATGTAACACCAGTTACCTCATTGTATCCCTGCAAGGAGACTATGACGTAGGTCCTAAATCTTTTCATTTTGCTACTAAGAAAACCTAGGAAGGGAGTTCAAAAAGTTTGTGAAAAGATGTAACCAGAAGTTAAGTTTATTTTGGTGCAGAAGTTTTGGAAATCATCAGAGAATTTTCATATTATTTTCTGTGAACGTTTTGGAGACTTCGTGTGATTAAACCTCTTGCACAAGGTTGTTCAATTTGCAACGGCTAGAAGGTGAACCCACAGCCCAAAAGCCACACAAAGCTCATTCTCTTAAACATCAGGGATGGATTTGTTTTTCCAAAAAAGAATAATCTGAATATATATGTATGCTGGTAGTTGGCTTAATTGGTTTTCAAACAAATGACAGCTATTTAAAATGTGTCAGTTGGTACTTGACTACATGAAGGATCACCTGATGGAATCATTCTTTTGTGTTCTTCTTTATGCCTACACAGGGTTCCAGAAGACATAAAAGAATGCCAATATCTTCATCGCTACTCTTTATATGTTGGAATGGGAATAATTTTAGTCTCTTTTCACTTACAGTATTTTTACTGTAGTCAGGGAAGACACAGGACAAAAGGTTCTATATGAATCTTTCTGCCTTGTCAAGGCAGCAACCGGAATCCTCCTTTTGTGCCATATTTGCAGGTAGAACTTTTTCTTTCCCCTTGTTCACCTCTAGGATGTCCTACTTCTTGGACCTCAACCTTTTTTGACCAAACTCTGAGCTTATGTCTTGAAGGCAAGTGAGAATCTTTGACATCCACGCAGGTGGTAGAAAACACTAGAAGATAAGCCAACTCCCAAAGTTGGCCAAAACCTGAGCAAAATTATTGAGCTTACAGCCCAAACCTGAGCTTATGCCTTGAAAACCAGAATTAGAATCTGTGATATCCATGCAGGTGATGGGAATACTGGAAGGTAAGACATCTCCCCAAGTCTTAGGTCTCCATTTTGACTTGTTTGCACATCTGGAAAGCTCAGAAGTCAAGGCCTGGCTTGTCAGATGGGAGACATTTTTAAGACATAAAGACTCAAGCCCTCAAGGGCTGATGGTACAAGCTGTAGGTAGGAGAAGGCTGAAAATTTAAAAATATGTCAAGGGACAAGTGTTTCATCTACTGTTAAGATGCCTTGAGGAGTACCCATCATCCCATGACTGAGTGCCTGAGTTCAAGTCCTGGCTCAGCTCCCAATTCCAGGTTGCTGCTAGTGTGCACCTGGGATGTTGCAGGTGATAATTCTAGAAACTGAGTTACACTGCTCCTATGGCAGACCTAGACTAAATTTGAGGCCTGCAGCTTTGGACTGGGCCAGCCTCAGCTGCTGCAGTAATTGAGCAGTGAAACAATAGGTGGGAATTCTCAGTCTCTCTGTGCCTCTCATATATAAATAGGTAAGTAATTAAGTAAATAATTACATTAAGATCAAAATTACCTCAAGATGTCTGCATAGGCCTCCATAAACAATGTTTGGATAACTTCTCTTCTACATAAAAGAGAGGCAAGATAGTAGGCAAGAGAATTTCATGTAATCCAAGCAGGTTTTCCTTACACATGCTGTGCCCCTGGGCTGAAAATCAAGAAATAGCTTTCAAGTGCTTACAGTATGCAAGAGGCTTTTGCAGGTGCCTGGGAGTAGCAGGCAGCAAACGTGTCCTGATGACTCTTATGCTCTAACTTCCCATCCTCTTGTCCTCTCACATTGTAAGATCCTGAAGATCACCTACCCTGGAGATTTCTATGATAAACTTAGTGGGAAGAGGTTAAACACACATTTTTTTCCAGTTCCATTGTATTTTGGACTTTAAAAAAAACATGTAGTTCATCTTACAATTATTTGTTTATATGTCTTTTTATCAAAGACTATGGGCTTTTGGCACATAGGTTCAAATCCAGTTTTTACCATTCAGCAAGTCATGTGACACTGCTTCCGTTGCTTCCCATTTTTAAAAAGTTTACTTGGGGATAATATTATCTCCCCAAAAAGTATTGTGAGAATTAAAGAGAAGTAAAAATCTGTTTGTACAAAACACTGAATGTCAATAGATATAACATAAGGATCCAAACCTAGAAACAAGTCAAATATATTTCAACTGATCAGTCATCATCAAGTGGTGCTACATCCATACAATGAAATACTACTCCACAAAATACCATGTGCTACAACACGGGTATATATTTGATATATCATGTTCAGTGAAATAAATCAGAATCAAAAGATGACATGCAGTGTAACTCCGTTTCTCTGACATTCTGAAAAGGGCAATTCCTGGGGACATAAGACACAACCTGGGTTTTCGACACACGAGCAGTAAGAAGATAGGTTGACAACACCTGAGCAGAAAGGAATCCTTAAGGATACTGCAACTTTTCCTTAGTGGTTAGTGGTGGAGACTACACAATTGTATACATTAGTCCACACTCATAGAATTGTACACTACAAAATGGTATTGGAGGGCGGATAGAAAGTAGAAAGGAAAAAGGTATGACTTGAAACATTTGGGCACTTGATGCCTCTGAAACTTTTACCAGTCGGGAACGGTTCACCTGGTCTCCCAGAAGGTAGCCCACGGGATCAGATAATCACAGTTTATACGTGGAGTTCACCAAATCATTAGTGGACCCACGTATGGACTCTTACTCTTTCTTGCTGCCTTCCATATTCTATTTCTGTTTCTTGGCATTGCACTTTCTCATCAATCAGCACAAAAGTTTGTGTTCTAATCATTGCTTTGAAGGAAGCTTAGATGAGTACCCTAGGGGTAACTATGTGACTAACTTCTTGCCAATGGAAATGAGAAGAGAAGTGATATGCAATGCTTTTGATTCTGGGCCTTTGATCTCTGGGCACACTCTCTGTTATATCATATTCTCTCTTGCGATCCTTACGAGACGGGAGCCAAACTCTAACCTAGACTCAAACATGTCAGTAAACTCAACGTCCTGAGAGATGAGTAACAACAACATGGAAGGACCTTAGTTATAGAGGATTTTGTGTAGGGGAGAGACCCTATCAACTGAGATGAGATTTCATCCTGTGATTATCATGTAAGAAATACCTATATTTAAATGTCATTTGTTACAGATGTATAAGCTACACATAATAATTGCATATTTTATTACTAAAATTGCAACCTTTTTTTTAAAGATTTATTTATTTTTATTGGAAAGTCAGATATACAGAAAGGAGGATTAGAGACAGAGAGGAAGATCTTCCTTCCAATGATTCACTCCCCAAGCAGTTACAACAGCCAGAGCTGAGCCAATCCAAAGCCAGGAGCTTCTTCCGAGTCTCCCACATGGGTGCAGAGTCCCAAGGCTTTGGGCTTTCCCAGGCCACAAGCAGGGAGTTGATTGGGAAGCAGGGCTGTTGATATAAGAACTCGCATCCATATGGGATCCTGGAGCATGCAAGGCAAGGACTTTAGCTGCTAGGCTACTGCACTGGGCCCAGAACAGTTTTAGGAGAGACAAGGGTGTTACTAATAATGATATTGCAAGCAAGCATTTGGAGAAGGAGTTAAAATACCACTTGAGACACTCGATTCCTATGTCAAAGTGTTTTAGTTCAAGTGCAGGTTCACTTTTTAAAGTTTTTTTCTGTGAACTTAAAATAATGTTTATCTGTGAAGCATATGAACATAAACAAATAGAGAGTAAGAATAGGAGAAAGAGAGAGAAAATAGAGTCCCATTCACGGATTCACATGCAACAGCCAGGACTGGGCCACACCAAAAGCAGGAACCTGATTTTGATATCCCATATGTTTGGGATGGGTGCAAGCACTTGAGCCATTGTATACTGCCTCCTGGGATGCATCAGCAGGAAGCTGGATCAGAGGTAGAGTGTCCAGGACTCAAGCTGACATTCTCTGATAAGGGGTATGCGCATCCCCAGCAGCAGCTTAGCAGCTGCATGACAGTGCCAACCTTCTGGCTCTGCTTATGACTTCAGTTTCCTGATGATGTGAACTCTGGAAGGCATCAAATAATGGGTAATGTAGAGGAGTCTCTGAGGACAGAGGCCAGGATTGAGTTTTTTAATCCTGCTTTCTGCCTGGCTCAGCTCTAACTGTTGAGGGCATTTGGGACCTGAAATAGCAGATGAAATCTCTCTCTCTCCGTGCCCTTGAAATAAATGAAGTAAGTAAATAAAAATAACGATGTTGTTAGGGCAATAGCAATGAAATAGTCTCCTATCTGTAAGCAACTTCAAACTTCCTAAGAAGATATTTTGTGTCTATTTGATTTACTTGTGTCATTGCCAAAACTGGGGATGCAGGAGGGTGACTAGTGTCATTAACGTTAATAACAGCTGACCAAGTAGGGTGTGTTGACTGGGAAGTTGTTCATCATTGTATATACAGTGTGTACGGGAATTTCCATTCCCACGAGATACTGATGTGACAGTTAGTAGCTCTGGAAATCCATGTACATTGGAATCCTAGATAAGCTTAAAGGGGTTTCTAAAGAGCTGAGAAAATTGACTCATTAAAGAGCTGTGCTTACCCACTTTTGGATTAGGTGGGTCATGAAAAAAACTTGCTCTCATGGTCCAGCTATCACACCCGGGAGTGGAAGGACCAGACCCTCTTGAGACAGTCTCTGAGAGACATGGTAACCTGAGAGTGTTGCATTCGGACCCAAATGACAAAGTGCGATATTGATCTTGAAAGATTGTTGTGCTCCCCAGAGCAAGAACTTGACTAAGTGAAAATGGCAGGAGAGCCTAGTGCCCCATGGGTAACTGGGGATATCACAGTTTGGTGAGCACCAAAGCTCAGTTCTAGGCCTTTTTCTCTCCTTGCTTTTTACCTGGACGATCTCATCCTGTCCCATGGTAAACATGCATTCCTTATTTAATGCAAGACTTTTCCTCTTTGAAAACACTGGGCATCCCACTGGAACAAGGCTATGAAAAGAAAATGTGCTGATTTAAGTTGCCATCTGCAAAGCCAGCATCCCAGAGGCACCAGTTCAAGTCCCTGCTGGTCTAATCCATCTCCTTGCTAATGTGCCTGGGAAGATGCCCAAATGTTTGAGCTCCTGCACCCACATGGGAAACCCAGGAGAGGCTCCTGGGTTTTGGTTTGGGGCTGGCACGGCCCTGGCTTTTGTGGCCATATTGGGAGTGAGTTAGCAGGTAGAAGATCTCTGTCTCTCTCTCCATCTTTATCTTTCTCTGTAACCTTACCTTTCACAGAATGAAAAACTTTAACTGTACCCCTGAGATTTTCTTCTGGAATTAAAAATACTGCTACTCCTTGTTCTGTTTGCTGTTTTGCTGATCACACTCCCAGCATCTCTCTGCTGAGCATAGTGCAATGTGAGGCCTATGTAAGACTGGTTAACGTTCAGGCCGTCCAGTAGCCATAGAGAATGCTATCTACAAGGCTATGTTATTCAAATTACAAAACAGCTATATGCAGAGAGGAAATGCTGGTCTTCACTTGCTAGACATTTTGAAATGATAATCTGCCAAATCAAACTGTTTCTTTGGAGCTAAATAAATATTCTCCCAGGGATGGACCTGAAAAATCAGACAGCTGCATCTATTTATGGCTTCCCTAGTGTCTGCCTCTCTCCTGTGAACCAAATCCCATCTACAGACAGCAACCAGGGTTCCTTTAACAAGCCTGCTATTCCCAGCATGGGGCAGGCGCAGTCAGAGAGCCAGCTGCCATGGAGATGTTCTCACTGTGTGCTCCTTCCTTATTTTCCCCTTGTCTTTTCACATTTACATGTCCTTCCTTGCTTATTCTGTTTGTAGCAGCAGGTGGAATCGTCATCATTACTGTCATCAACATCCCGTTCCACTAGTTGAGCAGCTATTATGTTTGAAAGACCTTGTTAGAAACTTTATATGAATTATTGTAAGTAATCTCCTCAAAACTAAAAAAGCATTCTTATGTTCGATTTTAGTGAGGCTGAAACTGAGCTCTGGAATATCCAAGAGATTTTCCCAGAGTCACATGGCCAGTAAGTGGGTTGTAGTAATAAACGTTCAGAATAATTATGAAATAGGCAATATTATTTTTGGTGCCCTTTAAAAAAGGCATTTATATATTTCAGCACACCATGACAGAGAGGGAGAGAGATGTAAAGAGATATTTTCCATCTGCTGATTCACTCCCCAAGTGCCCACAGTGTTGGTGCTGAACTAAACCGAAACCAGGAGCCGGGCTCTCCATCCAGGTCGCTGAGATGAGTGTGTTGCAACTACTTGTGGCATCATACACTGCCTGTGTTGATAGACCTGTTGAAGCAGATGGATTAGTTGGCACTCAAACTAGCACTCTGTTCTGGCATGCAGGCTTGCAAGCAATAATTTAACCCATAGAGCCATAGCACCCACCCCCTGGTGCTCTCCTGTCATCTTTGAGTAGACATATCCCACTACTACTTTTCCTAAAGTTGCCAAGAATGCCAACAGTTCAGAGTATTCTTTCTTAGTGATGCTTGTGCTTGAGTAAGGGCCCCTTAACAAACTTAGCCAAAGTCCCCAAATCCATACAATTAAAGCTGGAGACTGTGCCAGCAAGTCACAGGGAAGAGATTCACAGACAGGTGGACCTCAGCAAGCTTCCTGGCAAGTACCACCTGTGTCTTCCAAAATTCTCACAGCCCTGCTGCTGCTCTAGCCCTTCTAGGAAGAGCTGCTTGTCAAACTTTGCCCTTCATTCAAGCCAGACCATCACCAGAAATTCTTTAAGTTCATTGCCATGATTCTGTCCTATTGTGAGAAAGACCACAAGAGCAGTTTTAGCAATAGAGCAAGAAGATTAAGATCCCTGCGTTTCTGATGAGTCAGTGAACCTGGTGATTATTTTCTAGCAAACGGAACACATTGATCGGATCCTCTTATTCCCTGAATCCCTAGGACATGCCCTCAACCTGCTGTTGAAAATCTCAAGCATTCCAGTAGACATAACACTAGACTTTTCCCTTGCTGGACAATTGTGTATTAAGTTGTGACATGACTGTTCTCTTTCCGTAAAGTCACTGGGGAGCTGTGGAGGAGGAGTCAGGGAACTTGGAAACTCAACCTGGTGTTAGACACCTCCTTGGGGGTCCTCTTCTGCAAGGCCTGACCCTGCTGAGTTTTTGTAAAGTTTTATCCATGTTAAAAAGCCAGAGGTAAGAAATTTTTCTGTACCCAGTCTTCAACTCCCGAATTTTGGACCTGACCTCTTAGTACAAAAGAATTTGCCTACTCCATCCTCCACAAGGCAGGGAGACTGTTAGGCCTTCGGTTGTTTTTCTTTCCATTTCTGCCTTTTCTCATTTCCAGGAAGAGAAGTTGGATGAGAGGAGTATTTGGGATGCTATTTGGCCTAAAGGAAAGTTTGTGGAAAAGAAACTCCCCTTGGGATTTGCTATGATAGGTAAATTTTTCTCCTTCACTAAATGAATAATTAATGTTGTCTTTAATATGCAACTGGCCCTTAATGCAGACAGTTTATATGCATGATTACTCCCCTCCCCCCACATCTCTCAAAGCAAATGACTCTTTTTCCTTGAAATCCACTAGAAGCCTGACCTAAAATAAGTAAACATTTGGGTGGTCTGTTGATATTCACAGAGCACATTTGAAATTAACTAATTTGCCTTCTATGAGAAACAGACTTTGAGGCAGTTCTGCGAGCTGGGTCTTTGAAATGAAGTAGCACAAATTGTCTTTGTGGAAGCTCTGGCTTACCTAGCTTATTGTTCTAAGGGTGGCTTTTGCTAAAGCAGGAAAGGGGGGTGCTGTAACTGAGGAGAGAAGGTCAGGAGGACTCTCCCGTACAGAACTTCTACTGGCAGGAGTGAACAGGCAAAACATATCTGACTCCATGGTTTTAAAGCAAGGACATTCTCTGCTTTGCTTCCCCTGGAGTTAGTATTCGCCTATCTGTGCGGCCTAGCACACTGATTCTAGTGCACTGTACCCCTGGGGTGCCTACAGCATCTTGCCGCAAGCTTGGTTTACCTTGAGAAACACTCTAACAAGCAGGTCAGAGGCAGAAAGAGAGGGAAGTTGGCGTATGCCTGCTCCCTCAATGGTAGGTCTTTTATAACAGTGTTTCTGCCCCATCCCCGAAACACCGGGATGGCCCTGCTCACTTGGGCTCGCTCGTGTCTGGGTGCCCTGCCACCTCTTGCTTGTTTCCTAAGCTATTCCCTCACCTCTCTTCATCAGTGACATCCCTTTGGCCTGTTGAAGTGTAGCAACACTAACACATGGCACATCTGCTGGCAATGCCATCCCTATGAATCCTTATCACTTGACACTGTGCTGTGGTTTCTGTGAGTCCCTTCCAATTCATGCATTGGTAACGCTATCACTAATTTGGCAGTGGTCTTGAGAGGTGTGTAGCTCATGAGAACTCCACCTCCATCAGTGAGTGACTTAATGTTGCTGTATTAGTGCTGGCAGGAGCAGGTTCTTGATAAAATGAGTGGTTTCAGCCTAGTTTCCCCTTTCTGCCCCGTGCCTGCTGGCTGGCCCCTCTGCCATGCTGGGATGCAAGCCCGCCAATGTCAGCACCCTGCTTCCTAGCCTCTGGAGCTTTGAGAAATAGATTTCATTTCTTCATTCCCTTTGTCCTGTCTGGGACATTGTGTTGGCACAGCACAGAATGGACAAAGATGCATAGTGAAAATTAAGTGTGGAAGCAACAGTGCGTCTTTATTGAGATGTAATTCACATTGCCATTTAACTTTTTCAATACAAGTTCATGGGTTTACAGTGTATTCACGTAATTATACCACTGTCCCTACTATCAAATGAGAAAATACGTTCATTACCTCCAAAAGAAACCCCAGTCCTGTTAGCAGTTGCTCCCCATTCCTTTTCCTCCATGCCCCTGATAACTGCTAATCTATTTACTCTCTCTTTGGATTTGTTTGTTCTTGCATCTCATATAAATGGAATCATAGGGGTCACATCATATGTATCCTTCCTCCACTGGCTGCTTTTATGTGATGTAATGTTTTCAAGTTTCATACTTGTTGATTCAATGCATCATTTCATAGCTGACCAATGTTGCATTGTATGGCTATATAATAATTTATTTGACAAATGTTCCATTGTATGGCTATATCATAATTTATTTGCCTATATAGTCATTAATGAGCATTTGGCGTTTTTTTTTTTTTCTATCTTTGGATTATTATGAGTAATGCTGTTGACAGCATTCATGTATGGGGCTTGGTGTGGCCATACATTTTTAGTTCTCTTAGAAATCATATGTTTTAGACTGCCTGGTATCTTTTAGGGTATCATACTCTTTTCCAATCACTAGATCATGGTCAAGCTCGTTGCTTCAGATGTGTTTGACTTCAATTATTGGCCCAGAGTTGTCCTGTGATCTAGACTAGTCAGTGAAAATATTCAACATTGTTACGGTAATTGGCTCATATGTAGGGATGTGTTTCAAGGTGAGTCATCCAGTTTGCTTTCCTGGATTGATTATGTCTGCCAAGGCAGAGATCACACTCCTCCTGTGTCAGTAGCTAAGTCCTTCCGGGAGGGAGAGCCTACCTGAAAGATAGAACTGGCCAGGATCATCGCTGACACTGTTTGAACAATAATCAGCAGTTTGCTGGTCCTCAAATCGGAACAGTTGAGCCTGTACTTTTTTCCTAAATGACAGGATCAATGGCAGATACTCAGCTTTAGAAGTCTTCCTATCTGTCCATCTCTCCTCCCCTCCTTCTGTCTTCTTCCTAGGGAATCTACAGGCACACATCATACAAGCCCTCAGTAGCATTTGCCCTGTATGCACAGCAAGAGATCTGTGGAATTCAAGAGTAGTGATGATTGCACCACCAGGTGTCTGCAGGCTGAGCGGGGGGAGGAAGCTTCCAGGCAGATGCCCAGCGCTACCCCAGGTTTTGACCTCTTAGAGATAATTGATTGGAGCTGATATATTGGCTTATGAGTTTCCCTTCTCTGAGGTTTCACTATGCCGGCAGGGAAATTGCTTCAATGTAAGCATTCTGCTACAGGGATGAGAAATTGCCTACTCTACCATATCCCTACCCAACCCCCATCCTAACATCTTTCGTTTTCTCTTGGAGCCTTCTTTCTTCAAATAGTTGTCCAAATTGCAGTTTGTCCAAATGGTAAGTGTTTGAATAGTGTTTAATATGACTTGGTGATGTAGATGATAGTAGTATAAGCAGATATTTTCAAGTATGTGTATTTTCTCTGATGCTCTTGATTTCTGAAAGTCAACTAAAATCAAAGACTTTTTCAGAGGCTTTTTCTGCTGGTTTTCAAGAAAGTTGAACCTATAACCTAACATCTATCACAGAAGCCATGCTTTCCTGGCTGTGATTGCATGTAACTCAGATGATACACTGAGCTTACAAAGTCAAGATAAATGTGACACATCTTTACTGGAAGAATTTGGGAGGAAATTATGTTCCAGTTAAACTTCAATGAATCATGGAAGCGAATGCATAATTGCCATGAACTTGCAAATCAGATGGGTGGCATTCAGTGCTCCTTTTTTTCCCAATGGATATCTTTAGAGAGCCCTGCTACCTTCCATGGAGAATAACAGGAAGAGCTACCCTTTTGTATTTCTTACTGGGTGCCAGATTTTATCCAACTTCATCATTGCAACAACTCTGTGACCCTGGTGCTATGGTTTCCAATATATAGATGAGGAAACTGAGGGTGAAAAAAACGAGACAGCCTGCCCAAGCTCCCACACTACTAGGTGATTTAGTATGGAACATAGCCTTGGTCTGTGTGATGCTGAAAGCTCTTACTTCTAATGCTCAGTTGACCCCTTGCGTGTGTAATTTTGTTTGTTTTATCTTTGGTTGCATAGTTCCTCATGGTCATTCCTTTTTAAAAAAATCAAATCATATAATATTATACAAAATAAAAATACAAAGGTCTCCATCCTCCCTCCCCCACCCTTATTTTTTCTATTTTGTTTCTTTCTTTGCCTAGTTTCCTGGCAGTAGTCCCTTTGGACCTTGACCCGCGGCTTGAAAGTGTGAACTCTTAATCTCTCTGCCACACTGCTGAGTTGTTGGGAAAGCTAAGAATTTTGCCAAGAGAACAGCCTGCCTCATATTTAATTTAGACCCTATTTATATCAAATTCCTACAGAGTGCATCTGTTCAGCTCTTTGTCAGAGTGCAATTTCTGAAAAATGAGAAATAGAATACTGGCAGATATATATTGAGCACATGTCAACAATTTTCTTTAACTCAGTAGCAAGGGACACTACAGGGTGACAAAGTTAGTTTGAGATGGATACAAGAACATGATACATATTGAGTCAATTAAACAAGGCTGGAACAAGAGCACACATTTGGATGCAGAAAAGGTAGACTTCCGTCTCGGCAATGACACTGTAACCTGTGCGGTCATCTTTTCTTCTAGCCCCCAAACTATTTGCATCGCAAGAGAACAAAACTCATTCCTAGTCATCAGTGTTTTACCAGTTAACCCCTGCCTGTACTGAGCCTGTGCTGTAATGAATAGCCAGTTTTCAGGCAAAATGGTCTTCCAGTGAAGCAGCTCCCCAGAGAACTTTCTGCAGCGATGGGAATGCTGTTGGTTGCTGTCTACTAGGCTTCTAGCTTTCTCTAGCTACTGAGCCCTCAACACATGGCCTGAGATGCTGAATTACCTATGTACTTTGATTTTAATTAATTGAGGCTTAATTTTCACGAGCTGTATCTGGTTCATGGTCCCTACAAGAGCTGGTACAGCTCTGGATCATGCAACAACCCCCGTGGATATTTCATGGGATTTTGAGTGGGCTCATAACATTTTGTGTCTTATTTCTAAGCTTTTGCTCATTTTTCATCTTATACTTTCTGTGTCCTACACTTTCTTCCATCAATTTTTACTTCTTTATTTTTGGCAGCCATCAGCGGGAAGGGACAGATCTGTTTACAAATTGCTGCCCGTTCTTGGCTCCCTTGCAGCTGTCTGATCAAACTGATGGCCCCTCTGAGAACTGAGCAACAGACCCCGGCCATGGCAGGCGGGGCGGACACAGAGCGGGCTGACGTGTTCTCCGCAGGAGCCAAGGAGTAAATGTCACGAGAACAGCCCGGGAGAGAGATTCTCATCCCGTTTCTCCATTGCAGCCAGCCCAGAATGACCTGTTCTTGAAGGTTGAACTTTCGTGTTATTAATGGTTTAGGAAGGACTTCTGGTAAGGAGAGTCACAGATAAATCTGAGATTACTTCAGAAAGTTCAAGGAAAACTAGAAGTCAAAGGTGAATTTATGGGACTACAGCATGCCATGGTGTAACTAGTGAAGCCATAACCTGTGATGCCAGCATCTCATATGGGTACTGCTTCGTGTCCTGGCTGCTCCACTTCTGATCCAGCTCATTGCTAATGACCTGGGAAAAAGCAGTAAAAGATGGATCAAGTATTTGGGCCCCTGCCATGTCTCTAGGAGATGTGAATGAAGCACCTGGCTCCTGGCTTTGTCCATCCACGCCCAGCCCTGGGCATAGCATTAGTCTGAGGAGTAAATTAATGAATAAATTAATGAATTCTCTCACTGTTTTTTCCCTCTCTCTTTCTGTAACTCTTTTAAAAAATAGTAAATCTTTTAATAAAAGAAAGTAAATAAGTTTATTTTGGTGCAAAAGGTTTGGAAATCCAGGCACAGTTCTTTTGTAATATGCATTTGTCATAAAATTTATGAAGACCCATTATACATGAATTTTAGAATTTTTTTTGCAACAAGATAGTTACTTTTGAATTCTGTTCTCCAAGAATTATGTGAAGTACCTTTGTAGGTCACTAGATTTTAACTGCTTGTTAAAGAAGCTCTCACAAAGGTCTTCACAGAGGAAACAGGCTCAAGTAACCTTTAAGAAAAGTAAAAGGGAAATATGTCATCTTTATGATAAAGACTGCAAGAGGAGTTAGTGGTAAAGGTCTACCATACACAAGGTAAAAATGCCACTGTAGCTGGAAATACTGCGGCAGTTAAGTTTGCCCAAGTTGTAATTACCTTGCACTGTTAGAGTAGCAGGCACATAGCCTCCTTGTAATTGTTTTCCTTTCTAAAAGCTTCACCATTTCATTGAGAGTTCTTCCAAAGTAATTCAACAAAAATCTTCCTTGCATTGCCTCACTGGGGGCTTCTTTCATGAAATTTACTGCCCTGAGTGTAGATTCACCTTGCCAGCTTTGGTTGTATCTGTGACTCTATGATTTCTCTCATCTTCTTGTCTTTCTCATTCCTCTGAATAAACTAAAGCCTTTTCTCTAAGGTCAGATGAACTTTGCTGTAAATCATCAAGGCTTCCAGAAAAAGGAGGTTTAAAAGGGAATCTTGCTTGCTCTCAGTCTTTCAAGTTGATTTTTCTTCTTTTTTTTTTAAACTCCTTGTACTTTAAGGTAGCTTGTAGACCTATCTACGACGTATAGAAACCTACAGGCCCATTGCTTGGGCATGCCATATGAAGACTATGTAGGCATGGATTTATCAGCTGCTATGATTGTTCAGATGCTTTCTGCTACTTCCCAGGTTATCAGTTCATAGCCAGACACTACAAAACCACATGTGAGCTGTGGTACTTTAGTAAGCTCATGGAAAGTGGAATCAAAAGATGACTTTGTTAAGAAGCATGTAACTCCCTGCTAGGACAGACCCTGGGAAGCAGTGGTGATGGTTCAAGTGATTGCTAATCACGTCAGAGATGTGGATTGAGTTTCTGCCTCCTGATCTTGACCCAGGCCCAACATGCTGAACATCTGAGGGGTGAAACAATGGCTAAGAGGTTCTCTCCCCACCCCCCCCCGTTGGCACTAGCAGGCAGAGGATTAGCATACTGCACCACCATGCCACCCCCTAAATAGCATTTTTATTAAGTTTAGTTATATAAGAGGTTTTTAAATATGTCACACATGGAAATACTCATGTCACATGTGGAAATGCTTGGAAAGTCCTGGTAGAGAGAGAAAGGAGAAGAGAGGGTAAAGAAGGGAGCAGGGAAGAGAGAGAGAGAGAGAGATCACTTCCATCTACTGGTTCACTCGACAAAGAGATGTGAAGGTCAGGGTGGAGCCAAACTGGAGCTAGGAGCTTCAGGCAGAGCCCGAAGTACTCAGGCCGTCCTATCCTGCCTTTCCAGGTGTACTTGCAGGAAGCCAAATGAGAAGTAGAGCAGACAAAGACTTGAACAAAAGCTGCTGCACCACAGGGTACCTGCAGCATAAGCAGCCACTTAGCCAGCACCAGCTGTGTGTGTATATATATATATGTGTGTGTGTGTGTGTTTTTTGAGATATGCTGAGTCGGCATTTCGATTAATTTTTCCACGTAGTATTGATAATTAACCTTTATCTTTTCTGTTAACAATAATCCCAAACTTGCCATTCTAGTTCAAACAATAGTTCTTTAAGGAAAACTGCAGAGAACATGGCTAAGTCACTGGGAACTGAACTTTTACACAGCATTGCTGAATATTCATGATGTTTGATTTTTAAACCTCTCTCCAGTGGAATCCCATAGAGACATCAGATTTCATCATCTAAGAGCAAATCAGTCAATCTTAACAGACATTATCAGAGAACCTGATCCATACCACCTGCATTCCCTCCCCACTAGGACACTTTTGAAGATTCAGTGATAGAATCTGCACTATCAAGTGACTGACAGCTGGAGGATCCTGAAAGTTGCTACCTACATTTGTAAAGAAAAAAGAGAAATACTTGTGACTAGTAAGGGTGAAATCTTACTCTCTATGCTTTTGATAGATTTGCCTCTTTTTGTGTCTTTTTAATCAAGTATTTTCTAGCAAATGAAACAAGAAGTTTCCTAAAGGCAAGAGGAAACATTCAATTTTGTCTTCATTTTCGAACAGTATCTGGAGCTTGCTGGTGGTAAATGACCAGGAGCAAAAGTTAAGCAGAAGACAAAAGCAAAAGCAAAAACCCCAAGACATTTAGCATGGATGCACATCATGAAGAAGTTAAATAAAATACAACATCTAGTAAATCCTACTTGCTGCCGTTACAAACTTAGTATTAAAAATTCCATGCATGTGTTTAGGATGCAATGATAGAGCCAAGGGAAGATAAATAGAACTGCCCATCTGTTTTCATTTAAAAAGATCTCCAGCTTTCCATATTACTACTGTAGGTCCACTTACAATGTAATTTACACATAGGTGTGTTGAGAAGAAGAAATCCAGAAGAGAACACTTAAGCCCTTCACAGTGGCACCATACCATGCAAAGAAGATTAACCATTAGACATTTGATTACAGTGCATTTCCTCCTCTCCCTTTCTTTTTTCTGAAAAAGGAAGAATATTTAGATTGTCCTTGCTGATTATAAAGCAAGATCCGCTTCTAATCATGTTGCCTACTGAGACAGCCTCAAAGGACATGGGACCTGAGGTTATCACAGAGGTGCTGCTGCTTGTTAATGCGACGTTGACAGGAAAGCTTCAAAGTCTCCACTGAGCATCCACTTGGTCCATTTGGGGCTTATGGATTGCAGGATTTAAAGATGTCTTTGTGAGAGGAGTTAGATTGGGTAGTAGGCAGTTAGGGTATTCTGGGTCCCCAAGTCATTTTTTCTTCCCAAATATAAAAGGGAATTTCCCCACCATGTCTTAACTTATCAGGAATGCTTCCCCAGGATACAAGGGTGACATTAACATATCTATTCCCCACCTGAAGCTTCCACCCAATTCTGTCTCCAGCCATTGCCAAGGGGAAGGGCTTCAGACTGGCCTCTTTATCATTAGAAAGGGACCAAGGAAGTTGGCCACTGACACCTTTCTGGCCTTTTGTCCCAAGGCCAGGTACCATGGAAACCAGGAATTTTCTTTGTTTATGGAGTAACATCTTTGAGGGAAACCTTTAAAAGATAGTTTCCCCACCATTAATACGGGTTTTTCTCTCTTAGCTTTTGCTCCTGCCACTATGGCAGGGGACTAGGGTTTTTCTCTCTTAGCTTTTCCTCCTGCCACTATGGCAGGGGACTAGGGTTTTTCTCTCTTAGCTTTTCCTCCTGCCACTATGGCAGGGGACTAGGGTTTTTCTTTCTTAGCTTTTCCTCCTGCCACTATGGCAGGGGACTAGGATTTTTCTGTCTTGCCTTTCCCCTGCCACTATGGCAGAGGATCTCGAGCCCCGCCCCCATCACTAGGATGGGAGTCTACTTTCTCAACTATTTCTAATAAATCTTACTTTAAAACTAAACTGTCCGCATGAAAATTCTTTCCTGCGAGACAAGAATTGAGGTTGCTGCAGTATTCGGGGTTCAAAAACCCTACAACATCTTGAAGTTTTTCTCCTCCCTCCCTGGCTGTGTGTACTCAGCCACTAAACTGTGTGCACATCAGAACGCTTTGTACCATGGAGAAACAATCTAAATGGATCATGTCATAAAATGACCTTTCCCAAATCACGTTTTGGCGAGAAGCTGCTTTTTACAGCTGTTTCTTTTCTCTGCCTGCAGAAGTCAACAGCAGTGGAGCTTTCATGAGCCTTCCTAGAAGTTTGACATCCCGTTGGGTTCAATTCTGGGGAAGCTAAATTCAACATGCTTCCTCTTCACATTTTTGGCAGATTTGAAATTGCACCCTGCCAGTGGATCAGGGTATGTACAAATCGCATCCTTGTCTTTGCCCCTCAAGTTGGTTTCTGGAGAAAGTTGTTTTGGAATAAAGAACTTAAAAAGGGAACAGAATATGTACTTGGTATTGGTTTATGGCTTAGCTAAAATAGTTAATTGTGTTCTCCTAGGCATTGATGTCAGTGATAGTAGATGAGGAGACAGCTTCTAAAGTGGCATGCCTTCTCCTTGCTTTCTGCTGTTTTGCTCAGGAATGAGACAGCCCTGTATGAGCCAGGGTGAGATGCAGTTCCTGGGGGCTTCCTTTTCTTCAGGTGCAAATGTTTTGTGGAAGAGCTGACAGACCACATTGTTTGTCAACACAGTCTAATCCACATGTCAAACAGCATTTCCATTCTGTTTCCCTGAACAGAGCCTCTCCTTGTTGATTAGCAGGAAGCTCAGAATTTACAGGAATGCATAAACACCTAAAGAGATTGCTCAGCCTGAAAAGGGTGAGGGCGTCTGGCACATTTTGTTTTTAATATCACTTCTTTGATTCAGTTATAGTTGGGCCATTGTATGACCTTGGGAATGGAAAAGGAAGTAGAGTGAAAATTATCAACTCACTTTCTAAAGCAGTTTTGCAATGTTTCTCTCCTTTGTTCTAGTCAGCCTAAGCTCTTTCGCTGAGGTGAGGAATAAAGTCTTGATCTTAGAGAAAAACAATTTACACTAACTGCGCATGTTTATTTTTTAAAAAAGATATATTTGATATATTTATTTGTTTTCTTGAATTGCAGTGTGGCAAACAGAGAGGGAAGGACAGAGACATCTTCCATCCAGTAGTTCACTCCCCTGATGGTTGTCATAGCTCCATTAAGGTCTCCCTGATGAAAGGCAGGGGCCCAGGTCCTTGGGTCATCTTTTGCTGTTTTCTCAGGCACATTGGCAGGAAGATGGATTGGAAACAGCAGCCAGGACTTCATGGCACTCTAACGTGAGATGCAGGCATCTGAGATGGCCTTCTGTGTTACAGTGGCCCATTCTTTCTCTTAAGAGAACCAAAATAAGGTTCCCACTGCTTCCATGCTTGCCACATCATCTTCCTCACCATCTTCCTCCCTTTTCACTGCAATAAATTCTTCTCCGTCCCTCAATTTTTCTTAGGATGCTTCTCTAAATTAAGTTAATGTTGCTACTTTTTTGCCTTTCTTTGCTGTATCCTTGTAATTCCCCTCATTATTTTTCCTCTTTTCAAGCCACAACCTTTGTATCTTATTAACTCATTTACTAGAGGAGAAATTTAATGTGGATGATTTTTCTCGGAATCCCAGAGTATAAAGAGGGAAAAAAATGAAAGAGTCGCCACACTAGAAGTCCTCTACTCTTTTTTCCATATCTTTTTGATAGGATCACCAAGCCAGAATCTCTATTTTTTAGGACCAGTCTTGCTTTTTGAACTGGAGAAACCACTTTTTGTTTCTAGGATAAGTCATTATAGATACCTATCGTCTTTCTGCTTTCACTTTCAAATTTAGCTGTAACTTGGATTTAAAAGCTAGTTTAAGAAAATCAATAACATCTATTTAGTAAGTATCCACTTTAAAATGTGATTTAATAAAAGTACTTCTCATTAAAGGAATTGACAAACCGTTACTTTTAACTCTATAATATTTGCCAGTATTCGATGATTTTTTTTCCTTACAAAAATGAATTTCATATGATTCTGCCAAATAGGCTGACTCTAGATGAAATTATGAATTGGGTTAAATGTATCTTCAGAATATTCCAAGTCCTTGAGGGCACCCAAGAACTTGATCCCTGTACTTCTGTTGAATTCATGAGCAGTTGGAATTTTTTATTTTTATATTGTGATTATGTGCCATTGACAAAAAAGTGACAGTTATTAGGTTGACAACTTCATTTTATTGGCCTATTGGTTATTTGAATGTCAACAGGAGGGTTGAAGCTTTAACTAAAGGATACATAACGTCTAACGTCTGTAGTTAGACACTAATGTGAAGACACGAGTCAGTCTTTCATAAGTCTGGAGTCACCATTATATGTTATTTCATACAAACCCTTTATTTTAACGATGAGAAGTATGAAAGCTAGAAACTCGCTGAAAAGACAAGATGCCCTTCTGGTGTCTGATGGGCAAGTTTCCTTGCCATTACACTCTATTCCACAGAGCCCTATATTTGGGGGCTTCCCTCTCGTTCGCTTGAACTCAGTACTCAGCCTCTGTTCCAAAGGAGGAGTGAGAAAGAGGAATGAGGAAGAGACAGAGCCAGGTTTTCCTGAATCTGCGTTACCATTTTCCCTCAGTAAATGCTGGTAGAACCAAACTCAAATTATAACCTTTTCTACCACACTTCTAGAAATGTTATAACACATGTTTAAAATGTATTTGTACATAAATGTCCTATAGAATCGAAAAGGAACTTTTAGTGTACATGAACTAGGAGGAATCCCTGGAAGGCAGAAATCAGGTAAACTCAGAGAAGTAACACACTGTAGTGCTACATGGGCCTGGGGAAGACCACTTACACTCTGCCAGATTCTTGCTATCTTCTGCTCAGAATCTGTCCCTCTGTGTTTGAGGTCTTTCCCCTCCTCCCCCAGCTTATCCAATACAGCTTTGTAACACTTTTTTCTTCATTCTCATTCACTAAGAAACTTTCAAAGGTGTTTTTTTCTTAATTATCCTCCCCCCAATGCAAGTTTAGTTCTAATGATGCACTATGTTTTGCTGTGAATACGTCTATGCTCTTCATACATAAAGATACTGCCACAGTACATCTATGCTGTTCATACATAAAGATACTGCCCCTGCTTGAGAATGCATGTCTCATATCAGAAGGATTCTTGTGATTCTTTCTGGAGCTAATTTGAGGCTCTCTCCCTCTTCATACAAAGAGAATCACCATACAAAGAGTTGACTGACAAAAATACGACATAAAAATAATACCAGGGAAATGCTCATCAATTTACAAATCAAGTTTTTTTTCTGAAACTCTAGTACTACTTTAACCTGTAAGTAACTGGAAAATTATATAAATGGTTCTGTCTCTTCACCCAAGTGGGACCATTGAGTGCTATATGGTTCTATTTCTGTCCAGCTAATATCATTTCATGCCTTCCACTTTCCAGTTTGATTCATTCATTCATTCATCAAATATCAAAAAGCATAATGACTTTCTTTTTTTTAACTCTTATTTTAATTAAAGTATTTTATTAATCCAGAATAGTCTTTCTTTCCAGTAACTAAGTTAGTCAATTCTTTCTGAGTCTGCTATTTAATATCTTTTCATTTTGGACCTGGTGGTTTGATTGATACTTGCAGAATATGCCTTCCTTTACAAAAATATGTAGCCAAAATATTCTCTGTTAATAAGAAACTTACAAAATAAAATTTTCCAGAGATTTTGACTGATTGGATCATATTATGAAGAAAATGTATAGCAGGAGTGTGAAGAATGACTCATTTATAATCCAATTTAGGAATCTACATGGCAAAGATAGTCACAACCACAGCATGGCAAGCAGATCTGCTACAGGCGTGGCAGGCCCAGCTGTGGATTTTGAGGGCAGATAGAGTGTTTTCTTTATAACTGGAAGCCAGAACAATCCAAGGACCAAAGATTTTAATATCTTGTAGACCTGACCCAGAACTCGAGCAAGCTTTCCAAACCTTTCCAGCCTCAGTTTTTTCGTCTTGAGAATGGAAGGAAATAATACCTCTTTTATACAATGGTAAAACACCAGTGAAATCAACAAAGTAACAATTCTTAGCCTACATTGTTAAGTGGATGGTGAACTTGAACTCTGTTTCTACTTGAAGGCTGATTAGGTAGAAAACACTGAAAAAAATAAACTTTAATTTCTCCCTTTGCTCGCATAGGTAATGAAGTGGCCAAATATTTGCTCATATGGCCCAATTTTATTATGGTTTTATATTCTGAAAATGATACTCAACTCAATCCCACAAACCATGGAACATCTGAAAATGAGTGAGTTTCACTTGGAAGCCCATTCAAACACCAACGTTTGTTTTTGTTTTATTTTTCAAGGCAGAGATGGAGACAAGCTAAAAATATTCATTCAACTATCTTTTCTTCCTATCAATTTAGTATTCTAAATCTAACAGCCTGATAGGACCAAATGCCTATTTAGAAAGTTAAGATTAAAACATTGATTTACTGCTATTTTTCCATTAATGTTTTCTGATTATTATTACTGCAATTGATCTAAATATTTCACTGGGTTTTTACATGTATCTTCTAAAAACCTTCCTTATTAGTTGATTGCCTCATTATTCCAGAAACAAGTACATTCAGGACCATCCTAACTGTGGCAACAAAGCACATAGACGATTTTCTGTATATATAGTCTTTTTTTCTTTTGTTTTTTAAAAAAAATTTATTCATTTGAAAAGCAGAGTGACAGAACGATAGATCTTCTGGCCACTAGGTCACTCCTCAAATGGCCACAGAGCCTGCAATTCTATCCACATCCACCATGTGGTTGACAGAGACCTAAGTATTTGCGTGTCATCCTTGCGCAGGGGCCATGCTAATCTTCTCTGTATCATTCCAGTTTTAGTATATGTGCTGCTGAAGCGAGCACAGAGACTTAAGTATTTGACCAATTTTCTGTAGACAAAATGGGCTACTTTCCCAGAGCCTTAGCAGGCAGCTGGTTCACAAGCAGAGCAGCTGAAACTCCACCCAGCAATCTGATATAGGATGCTGGTGTTGTGAACAGTGGCTTTACCCGCTTACCCATGGTGGGCAGGATTGGGATGAGCTCCAGCACCAATTGGTTTTTGTAGAAGATGAGGCTGGAGGTAGAACTGACCCAGCAATTGCAACCACCAGAATATTCATAGGCTGATAGGGATGATGGACTGTGCCAGGCCCTGTACTGACGAGCACACCCAAGAATCTGGTCTGGGATCACTGAATCTGAAGTTTCCTAGGGGATCCCCTCAGTCGAACTGCTGGACTCAGAACCCCAACATGAAGAGAATTGCAGGTTCCATAGTCTGACCATGGAGTGCAAGTGTCAAATTTGAGCCTCCTCAGAGTCTCAGAGCAGTGGACAACATATCCAGGTGCACATGGAAGATATGGCAATACATTGGAGCCTGCAGAGGACACCAGATACCACAACAGAGGACAGAACAAATTGATCAGCTAGCCCAGCCAAGTGTTGGCAGTAAAAATCTGGAGACGCTAAGGTGGACTGTGTCAGCCAGTAGATTCTGAAGAGATTTCATCATGCTTGGAATGGCAATTCAGAGCTGTTGAACTGTCGAAACCAGTTGAGCAGTACCCTAGGAGCATGCCCCACATCAGGGACCCTGGGATGGTTGGGAGGGTGGGTGTGGCTTCTTCCTTTGTCTCTCCCCTTCCCCAGATAGAGGAAGGAAAAAAGAAAATGTGGAAACAATGGTCTTAACCACTTTCCTGTAGCCCTTGACCCTTTGCGCCCTAATCAACTTTGTAAAGATCATCAAAATAAAAATATACATAAAGTAAAAAAAAGGAAGTTCCAAATTTGTCATTATTTCCAGCCTTGGAGTTACTTAAACGTGGAAATTGGGGTTTGTGGCTAGGGTAATAGAACAGTAGTAAACTTGGTTTCCAGTTGTTTCATTACCTCATCTAGATATCTGCTAGGGACAGAATTGGGGAGTTTTAGCTCTGTAAATCTTGGAATTGCTTTTATTATCTATTATATAGCTTGTTGCTGGTGTTGCTATTCATGAGGCAGAAAGACAGATAAATAGAGGCAGACATAAAGAAATATTGCCTCTTTTGATTCTCTCACCAAATACCAGCAAAGTCCAGGGCTGGGCTTACCTGGAGCCAGGAGCCAGGCATGAACCTAGATCTTGGGTGCCAAGGACTTAAGCCCTCACATGTTGCCTCCTGGTATCTACACTGCTAATAAAAACTTGGAATTGGAAGATAACGCTGACTCAGATACTCTAATATGGTGTGCAGGTATCTTAACCACTAGATCAAATGCCTGCCTGTCTGCCCAGTTCTTCACCTGTGGTATTAAACCCTCACAGAATCTGATGAAGATATGTTCTGTTTTTAAAACTCCTTTTAAGCAGTGAAGAAAGTTGAGCTCCCGGTATTCCAGCAGCTTGCCCAAGATCCTCTAGGCAACCGTAAACCATAGACTGAGTTATTGAGTGTGGGGCAGTGGTTCTTTCTATTGGAAAGGCAAATTTACAGAGATGGGGAGACAGAGAAAGACCTTCCATTGGCTGGTCCACTCCCCAAGTAGCCTCTGGCTAGAGCTGAGCCAACACAAAGCTAGGAGCCAGGAGTTCCTTCTGGATCTCCCACATGTGTACAGGGTCCCAAGGCTTTGGTCCATCCTCTACTGCTTTCCAGGCCACAAGCAGTGATTGGAAGGGAAGTGTAGCAGCCAAGACAGAAACTGGTGCCCATATGGGATTCTGGTGCATGCAAGGCAAGAATTTAGCCACTAGGCTGTCACGTCAGGCCTGAAACAGTGTTTCTTAACAAAGAAGGATTTCTCTACCCTTTCCCAGCAAGACATTTCTGGTACCATAACTAGATGTAGATACTGTGGTGACTCATAGTGCTACTAATATCCTTAATAGGTACATGAACAGCCTCCCATAAGAGACAGTTATCCCATTGAGAATATCAGCATTACCACTGTTGAAACTGCGAACCAGTGCCTCATACACTCTCCAAGACAACTGTCAGTAGTGCTGTGATATCCCATTATACACTGGGAATGTAACTAATAGGAAGGATGAGCTGACTGACTTTATTTTATTTTAAATAATTTAAGTAGCCATATGCAATTAGTGGCTATTTTACTGGACAATAAGGTGTTATTTGGCACACCGTTATGTTCTTGCTTATAAAATGTCATCATTATCATACTTGTATAGGCTTGTTGTAAGAATTAAATTAAGCGTAAAGGGCAGTGGATTGTTAGCTGACGTTTTAGAAATTAAATAATAAATGTCTATAGCTTGAATATTCTTTACCCAAAATGCTTAGGAACAAAAATGTTCAGGATTTGAATAGAGATGTTAGAATATTTGAATATACATGATGAGGTATCTTGGGAATAGGATCCGTTTTTAAATATAAAAATTCATTCATGCTTCATATATATACTCTATACATGTTGCCTAAAGGTAATTTTATAATATATATATTATATATAACATATATATATATATATGTTGGAGGCATATGTTTCAGTGGTTTCTCTCTGAAAGCTTGGTGCACTTGAGCTGCTTCAGTAAAACAGGTGGAATGACCTGCCTGTGACTTGCCTGTGCTTGAGAATTCAAGAGACACAATGGATGCATTAGAGGTTGGGCAGGTTGAGACTGCCAGCTGGGGCTAGACTCAGACTCTTCTGCTGCTGAGGGATGAAGTCACTCCTTAAATCTCAGGGCTTACTCTTGTTGGAGAAGGGCTGCCTGTAAACAGCTGGAGTACACAAAGTTGATAACAGATTAAGGCCTGGTTGGATTCTTTTCACTTCTATGGTTTAATGGTCTTTTAGCTTAATTCACTGTGGGATAGAATCTGGACTAGAAGGAAAGGAAATTGGAACCAAAGAATAAGTCAGATTGAAAATAAACAGGAGTATGCCCTTTCATTTGCTCTGTCCTTTGGGTTTCAGTTTAAATACCACATTTCTAGACAGGCCAAACCCAGTCAACATTCGCACAAAATAATTTCCCACCTCACCCTACTACCTTATTTCTGTCTAGCGTCTTATTATATCCATCTTACAACTTTCCAGAATTAGTAAATAGGTATTTATACAGTTACCTACTTAGTTTTCTGTGCTTCTGTCAATAGAATATAAACTCTATGAAGAGAGAAGACCATTTCTTCATTGTTCACTGTAGTGTTGTCATAATCCAACACAGTGCCTGGCAGAGTTCATGATCCTTGAATATCTGTTGGATGAGTAGATAAAGGTACACTAAGTTGATTCATGTTGAAGTGTCACTGGTGACTGTTTTCATAGGTAGAATGTATTAGGTAGCTTTTTCTGCAACAGAATACTTAAGGCAGGCTATTTTACAAAGCAAAGAATTTTGTTTTTGTTTTTACAGTTCTGGAAACTCGAAGTCCAAGGGCCTCAGCTGGTAATGGCATCTTGCTCCCTAGGACCCAGGGCAGTGCAGAGCATCACCTTGAGGAAGATAGGGAACATGTGTGTCTGTATCTCCCTCCCCTTCCTTATGAAGTCACCAGGTTGCACTCCTGAGGGCCCCATCACAGTCACTTAACCTAATGAAGTCTCTTTTCAAAGACTCTGCCTCTTAAGACCATGACCAGACCATGCTCCTGACTTAGGATATTAAATCTGAGTATATTTGGAAACAAACTATATCCAAGACATAGGATATACCTTGAAAAAAAATGCATTTAACTTATAATCTTTTTCCTATCTTTAAAAGGACTTTGTTCTTGCAGCAGTTTCAAAATTGCAATTGTACCTATTTTCAGGATCCAGGTAGCCGATCTCTGGGGGAGAAAACCATCATAGAATTCTGTGAGCATTCAGCATGAAATATGGACACAAGTAGAATCCGTGCAGTCACTGGCTCCTAAGGATTCCACTGTTGACAAGGGCAAAGGAAGCATGGTAAGTGCCATGTATGAAGTTTCCCATAGAGGTCCCCGTTTGAGTCTCCTTAGATTTATACTTGCTGAGACATTCTTTGTTTCCACAAACACTTAATAATGTATCTGGTACACTGGCCAGGAATCAGAGCCCAATTGCAAAGAATACCAAGGTGATATCATTCAAGCAATTAAACACTGAAAATTTGAGTTCAGTTTTCAGGTTAGCTGCTTCTTGGTAACGTTGGACAAGTTATACATTCTTGCTAATTGAGTAAACTGGGATGGTAACAGCACAAACATCACACTCTTGTGACAAGCACTGAGTGAATATTCTTGGTTAAATAGCAAGTGTGTACCCAGGCACAGAAAGTACTAAAAGGATGTCCATTGTATCTCATGATCTTAAACTTGGCTCTGAATTGATTGGTGCTCTTCCCATTAAAAAGCTGTGCTGAGTTGGTGGGTGTTTGGCCACGTTGTTAAGTTAACAGTTGGGATATCCACATTTCTATACTTTAGTGCCTATGTTCCAGGCCTGGCTCTCATCCTACTTCCAGCTTCCTGTTGATACAGACCCTAGGAAGCAGCATGGATCTCTTCATTGGTTGGGTCCCTACCAACCTTGTGGAATACTCATGTTGAACTCCTGGCCACTTGTTTCAGTCCTCACTGGAGCCATTGCAGGCATCTGGGGAGAGAATCAGCATGGGGTAGCTTATTCTTTCTCTTTCTCTCCTTCTGAAAAGGATAAATAAATGAGGTTTTTCTTTTTTTAACAATAGAGCTATGATTCCTCTCCTGGACTTTGCTCATGATTTCTTTAATAGCAGTGTACGGTTCAATGCTAAATCAAAAACACATCAACATTTCCTCTTGTGTGCTAAAGCGTCGGTCCAGCTTGGAGAAAGTTCTACTTCCCTGGAGCCACCACACTGTAAGGACGTGTGGAGGTGCTCTAGCCAACAGTCCCATCCAAGTCTGTCATCCTAACCAAGGTGGTTGTGTTGCTCTGCATTTTGTTACTATCATGAATGCGTGAGACAGGCTACTTTATGAAGAAAAGGTTTGTTTTGGCTGAAAGTTGGAAGCACAAGGCCTAAGGGACTCATCTGGTAATGAGTTTCTTGCTTTAAGTATCTTGAGGCAGTGCAGGACATCACATGGAAGAGATGTGGAGTATGTGCGTCTAGGTATGTCTGGTCTTTCTCCAAATAAAACCATCTAAGTTCCCGCATGGGTGGCATAGCCTGGTGACCTTGTCTAATCCTTGTCACCTCCCAAAGTTCCTCTTGCTAAAAACCATCCTCAGATTAAGTTTGCAATTTGTTAATACCTCAGATAAGATTGAATTTTAGCACATGTCTTGGGAGAAAAGAACGAAATCATATTTAATCCATAGCAGTGGCAGACTATGCCTCTTTAGAAGGGACCTTCCAGCACTCACTTAAAGTGAAGTTACCTCCAGCTGAGACTGCAGACCCAGGAAGCCAACTCAAGGTAACTGATGCGTGGTAGATTTTGAGAGCATAATAAAGTGTTGTTTTATACCATGAAGATTTAGAGCATTTGTTACCCAGCGTTAGCTTATGGAGCACCGTAATTACCAGTTAGAAGTTATTATAAACTTGTAAGACTATGGTCTTAGTGATATTACCCCAAATTATATCATAACCACTAGCATTTTAAGTAATAAATCAGATGGCTGCCATTTTAGCCGCTTTGTATGCATTCACCCTATGCTGAGAGACACCTAGAGCTACTGGAACTATTTTCTTTCCTCTGAGGCTTTCTTCTTCCAGACTCAACTTCCTGTCCTCCGGTTGCTCTCTGACCTGGTGCCACTTGCCACATCCCTGCGAAGTCAACTATAATCTAGGACCCTGTAATGATTTGTGAGTTTCTGTTTGCACTCTACACTCCACACTCCCTGCAGAATGCCACATGTCTCTATGGGCTTCTTGCAAACAGGCACTGCTATGTTGAACACTTCTTTCAAATACAAAGGAAAGACTGCTAGGAAGAGAAGAGGCTCACAATGCAGGCTCTGCAGCCAGTCTGCCTGTGTTGGAAACCAGTTGCACCGTCTTCCCTGGGTGCTTTCCAGTATCTGTGGTTCCTGTGTGAAGGGGATTTAGTGAGGCTTATTTCCCTCATGAAGCTCCTTCCAAACTGAAGATTAAAAGATTTGGGGTTGGAGTTCGGCTCAGTTGTTAAGATGCCTGTTGTTAAGTGTGCCTGGATATGAATCCTGGTGCAGGTTCCTGATTTTAGATTTATGCTCATGTGCATAAGGGATGCAGCAGATGATGACCCAAGTAATGGGGTCTCTGCTGCCCACAGACAGGACCTGGACTGAGTTTCTAGCTCCTAGCTTTGGTCCCTGGCTCAGTGCTGTTGGGAATGTTTGAGAAGTGAAACAAGCTGATGGGAACCTCCATTTGTGTATGAATCTGTGTATGAATCGGCTCTCTTTGACGCTCTGCCTCTGAAATTAAAAATAAATAAATAAGGATGAAAATATTTAGGGAATAGATAACATCTGGAGCTACTTTGTTTACATAACACATCTTTATTAATTGTACTACTCATCTCAAGGTATCCACAGATCTGAGGGTGGCTGCTTCCAGGACCTCCTCCAGATACCCAGATCCCAAGCCACTTGAATTCCTTATATAAAATGGCATGGTATTTGCATATGGCCTCTGCACACATTTTAAATTATCCCTAGTTTCCTTGTAATATCAAGTGACGATGGAAATGCTAGGTAAGCAGTTGTAATGCTATATTGTTTTGGGGTAATAGCAAGACAGGGTCTAGACGTGTTCAGTATAGACACATTTGCTCTTCCTAAGAATATTTTCAATATGTAGTTGGTTGTATCTGTGGCCGAGTGAGTCTTGGATATGGATGGCAGACTGACTGTGTTTATGGAAGTAAGACCAAGGAATCTGTTGCTTTAGCCAGTTCTTGGGTTATTCTTAGCAGGTGGCCCATGTCCTGGGCCAGCATTTGAAAACACTGACCTAGACTTTGTACCCAATTTACATTTTACTGCTTTATCGTCTCACTCTAGTTTTCAAGAAGGCATCCCATGCAAACCATTTTCTCTTCAAGCTGCAAATGGAAACAAGTTTAAAACAAATTTCCCAGGGCCATTTCTGCCTCTTTTTACAAGACAACCTTTTCACTTCTCATTTTGCCCCTTTTGCCAGCAGTTAGTAGCTGATCCTGTTATTGTTCACTGGAAAAGTTGACCATTTGTAGTCAAGAGGCAAACAGCTGATGGGCTCATTTTTAGGGAAAATTGCAAATGAGAGTAACAAGACTGCTCTCTGAAAGAGTTGCTCTCTTCAAGACATTTTGTGCTTTGCTGTTCAGGGAGGGTGAAAACTGAGACTTATTCACCAGGGAATGAATAGATCTTCAAAGACTAAGGAAAGTCAGCAGCAAGTCCTCTTGATCATGTGGGGAAAGCCTTTTCCTATTGCCAGTTTGTTTATGGCTACCACAGCATACATCCCCAACATCAGTCCTGGAGGGAAGCAAGCTATAATTCTGGCAAAATTGTATTACCCTATCACCTTAACTCAGGATAAATTGTTATTTGAAGGGAGATAGCTGAAAAGCAATCTGGGCAATACACCTGTGAGACCCTTTGATTCGTGCTTTGTGAATGAGCTGCCCTTTATCTTTCTCCCCAGTGATGCTATCATAGCCTAACTGGCTTGAACATGGCTGTTCACAGCTGCACACAAGATGTTAGCAAAAGCACAGTGTCAACCGTTTGTCCTTATGTGGTGCAGCTTAATTTATTTCCTCTGAGGATGGAGTCTGATATTGTTTTCTAGCAAGAATCCAATCAGCAAATCTAAAAGACATCCAGAGGCCAGATTTAACGGATGGGATGACATTCTGTGGGCGATTCCTCTCTTGGCTGTTTCCCTAGCCCCTGTAAACATACCAAGTTGAGAAGTCATCTTGATGTTGGATTTGCATTTAATAGACCCTGAGCAGGATGTGAACCGAGGTGAAACAAATGTTCTCATTATCTGCGGCCATACTTTGCTGCTTAGCTGACGTAACTGTTGCCAGAATGTTCTTCATGAGTCAGTTCAGTGCAGTGTGACAATAGCAGTAATGTATTGAGTACCTATTGTATGGAAGGCAAATATGCAGCACCAAAAAAGTGGCAATCATAAGGTTTCCTTTTCACTAAAATGTTTTGTGTCTTATTCCTGAATGCCTGTAATGTGTCCTGCACAATTAAGATATTCAGTAAAGGTTGACTAAATATATAAATAATGTATTCAGTAAATCAGTCTCATGAGCCATCCTAGAGGGATTGGTAACTGCTACCTAGGATGATTATCAAGACAGATCCTAAGGTTCAGTGGGCAGTATGATCTAATTGATTAGCAGTGTCTGTCAAGGGCAGGAGAGTGGTGACACCACTCTGCCATAGGTGATGCCTAAGTGAACCAGTGTCAACCGTTTGTACTTGTACAACCAAAAGTACTTGTACTTTTCCTTTCACCATGCCTTTTTTATTTTGTACCCTTTTTCCACCCAGTTTCTGAAACAAGCCTGGTAGCTGTCACGGTAAAAATCTGCTTCAGGTTACCATCTTTTCTAAATCTGTCTTCTTCCTCAGCTCAGGAGAGGAGCTAATATGATCTGATCGTAGTGACTCAGAGACTGCTAGAGGCATTCCCTGTTGACACCATGGTGGCACTGCCTGGTTGATGAAAAATACAAAATTGGGCAAACAGCCACAATCACACAATCATGATTTACAGAGTTGACATTTTCTTGATTTCATTTGTATGTGTAACATTTTTTCCAATGTTTAGCATCAGGGCATTTGTCAGTATACTTCAAAAAGTTTGTGAAAATGGAATTAAAGAACAACTTTTTATTGATGCAAAAACAAATTCAAAATGTAGTTTTCAGGGTATGCATTTTCCATGAACTTTCTGAAGTTCATGTGCTTTTTTCCCTTAACCTCACAATCCAAGTCATTTTATAAAATTATCCAGTGAATTTTGATAAACAAAAGAACAGAAATGTATTCCTGACACTCCGTTAATTGTATTTCCCTGTTGCTGTTCGCTGTGTCAGTGTCAGAGGAGCAAGCTGTGGCACTGCTTCCTCAAAGGAGATGGTAGGAAACAATAGGTATTTTCAGCAGTATTCTTGAAATTTATGAAAGGGTCCATCTAAACTGACTTGGAATCTTTGGGATTGATTTGATTGATTTGAAAGTTTCCCTAACAGGCAGCCCTTAGTTACTGAAGCTATGCCAGTTTGCATGATCTCCAGGCAATTAGGTCTAAAGATTTGGCAACCCAAAACACAGCTAACTATTTCTTTGTACACTTCATTTGGTCTGAATTTCTGATAACAAGTCAGTAGTATTACAGAAGGGGGAAAAGGAATCCATATGGATACAAGAGTAAAACACATATGGATAAATAATAAAAGGCAATACTTCTGACATCGTCTTTCTTTGGGAATATGACAAAATGAACCAGAACATTTCAAAACAATCTCTTTGAGTGGAATTTCAAGTGATGTTTTCCTTCTTTAATGCAGAATAAGTAAAGCAAAGAAAAGAGTAAATTAGAACATGAAAGTGAGAGGAAATAAAATATAAAGTTGGTAACTATGTTGTTTAAGTTTTTCCTATAAAATGAATGTGACGATTTGATTTGATAGAATTCTCACCATTTTCCTCTTCTTTCCTGGAAGTATTTGTTAGAGGACTAGGGACAGAAGGAAAATCAGCTTCAAATAGTTCTAAATTCAGAAACTTCTATTTTCTGGGGAATTTTGACTCAAACAGAAGTTGAATATTCATATCATAGGACAGAGATGACATCACAGGACAAATTTTATCTGCTGTGGGTATCCTTTTGAAAACTTGAGAGCTAGATGAACACAACAAATACAGTTGATTGTCTAGTATGCTAGAATGTTACATAATTAATTGGACATAGTAGTGAACATTAGAAAATGTATGATAATTTGTTTTCAAGGTTTGTGACAGTTGAGAGAATCTCTGATAGACTAATGAAAATGAGGAAGAAACAACTGGAATCCCCAAATCTGTGGCAAGAGTTTTAATGACCTTAGCATGCAATGGCTCGAGAAGCGAAGCTGGTTTAATGTGTCCCCAGAGTTCCTGTTTGCAAACAATCCATCCACAGCAGTGCTGAGAGGGTTTGTTTGGGTGTGGAACGGAGGGTACCTACCAAGGGCTTGATGTCATGGAAGCATTAACACCACTTTTGTGGCAGTGAGTTATCTTAGCAGTGGGTTTCTGATAAAAGGATGAGTTTGGTACCCTCTTTCTCAAACTCTTTGGCTGTTCTTCCTTCCTCCATGGGATGATGCAGCATAAAGGCCCTGGCCAGAGGAGAGACCATGTACTTGCTAGGCTGCAGAAGTGTAAGAAATAAATCTCTGTTCTTTACAGATTCATGAGGGTCAGGTGTCCTGTGACAGCACCTGGGATCCTGCCTTAGGTACTGCCCAAGTTTCTCCTGCCGTTTTCTGTTACCTACCTCCATGGAGTTTCTTTGTAGGGGAGAAAACAAAAGTCACCTTAAAAAGAATCTTTGCTGCCAGGGTTTTTGTTTTCAAAGATTGGTTATTACCTAATTTACTGTTAATTTGCGTCCTTTTTACTCATGATTTAACTTTAATCTAACTGTGATTAAAATTTCTACCAATCTGAATGAATGGTAGCTCAAAGTCTATGTGAATTAATTTGAAAGAAATGGTGTTATATTCTTTTTTGCATTACACAGTTTGGGATTTAATACTTACTCTTGCTCTACTGAATTTAGAAGTTACAGTTATTCTAGAGATAAACTCCATGTGTGTAAAATGCTGGCATGCTTGAGGAGAACTTATTAAAATGCAGATTTCTGGGCCCTGTCTCAGGATATCTAGTGTATTGAGTCTGGAGTAGGGCTAAGAAGTGCAGTTTTAACAAGTTCCCAGGCAATGTTGGTCCTGCAGGCCCAGGAATACATTTCTGAGAACTGCTGTGCTAGACCAATTCTTAAGCTGTTTAAGCTAAAGGGCAAACTTTACTTCATTTTTAATTTTTAAAAAAATTCGATTCTTGAACTTTTCAATATGACCTAGGTTGATGCTTTGGTAAAAGATAGCAACAACAGCAGTAATTAACTTGAGATACGACATAGCGTAAAGGTGAAAAATACGGGTTGCATTCTAAAAGTTACTATTTGGATTCAGTGGAGACAGAATTACTCCACAACTGGCAAGAAAGATTTTCACAAGCTGACCCTCCATGCCTGTGCTTGTCTGGTAGTGGAATGTTTACCAAAAGGTGGCTGATGCACTTCCAGCAAAGCTGAATAGCAGTGGATCAGAGGTCACTTGCATCTTTCTTTTCTTAATAAGGTCTTCACTAGACTGAGAGAATTCAAGCTTAGGCCTAAATCTCTGACCATGGCAGTAGTTGTTGGTCTTTTTTTTTTTAAGTGGCTTTGCTAACATCAAGGGAGGGATATAATTTGTTTCAGGGCTGGTTCAGTAGCATGGAGGTTACTAGCACTGGTTACTATAGAACATTCCAGCATAGCAGTTGCCGGCAAACCTTAAAAGAAAATCATTAGCAAACAAGCAATTGTCATCAATTCTCTTCTTCCTTACATGGAATCTTTCCCATTTTATACTTATGAGCACTTATTATATACCAGGAATGATGATAAACTGTTTATAATTAAGATGCTTTACTTGGATTTTCTCATTTAAATTCTCAGCAACCCCACAAGACAGGTGCAATCATCATCTTCAATTACAGAAGAGAAAAAAATGAGGCCCAGAAAGGTGAAATATCTTGCCAGGGATCATATGAGGGGCTCAATTATGCATGGAAATTGCATATTAGGATAAAAACAATGCACAAATTTCAAATGCTTTTGTACCAAAATTAGCTACTCTTTCACTTTCATTTGTCCATGAACTTTTTTGAAGACCCTTGACATTGGGAGCTGGATACTTACGTCCATGGCCCAATGTTCTCAGTGGCCATGCTTTCTTCTTGTATTTGAAAGAGTGACAAAGAGAAACAGAGAGGGAGAGATTGATTATAGCCACTGGCTCACTTCCAAAGGGTCTCTATAGCCAAGTGTGGGCCTGCTGAACCAGGAGCCAGGAGCTCCATTCTAGTCTACTGTAAAGGTGGCAGAGGCTCAAGTACTTGAGCCACTGCCTTCTCAAATGCATGAGCAGGAAGTTAGGTCAGAAGGGGAGTCAGCGGGGATTCAAACTGGCAATGGAATACAGGATGCTGAAGGCACAAGCAGTAGCTTAAGCTACAGTGCCGCACTACCAGCCCTTGCCTGTGTCTTCAGTCTGTAGGCTTTGCTTTTTATTCCATCCAAGATCTTTTCCTGCAGAAATCCCAGACAAAGCAAGCTGCATGATTCAAGTAACCATCCCAGAGAAACACCAGGAAATGTAAAAATAAGTGAAGACTCAAAGTAGATAATAAGTCACAAATGGCCAGAAGTCATTTTCCTCTTTGAACATCATTGATTTTTCACCCATCCTTTTCTCGAAGAGCTACTGTTGCTGAGGCAATAGGAGACATTTGTGACCAGTGGGTTCTGTGATCGCATAAATCTAGGAACGATGGAATGCACATCACCCTCTGGTAAGTGTTACTATCGACTGTGTCCTGCGTTAGGAATCCAGATGCTATTCTAAATACTGAGGTCTACTAAATCTTTTAATCCTGCTAATCACACCATCATAATAAATCTATACGTTGCTATCCCTATTTTAACACTGGGACCATTTGAAACTGAATCCTTCCTTGGAGACTTAGATTTTCTTGCATGGCCTAAGGAGAGTGTCAAGAAAGGACATAGAGGCAAGCCCATGTATATTTTATGTGGTGGCCCTGTGTGCTTTATTTCCATATCAAAGCCCTCTAATGTGACTATAGTCTGCAACAGTCATTGTTGGGGACAGGCTTGTGCTCTCCCTGTGCTTGGCACGACCCATACTCATTACTGTGTTGATCAAGTTACAGACAAAAGGCAGCTTTCAAATTAGGCCTATTAAGATTTGCTTTTAATGAGGAGATAATTCCTCTAACAACACAAGCCAGATTCATGTGGGTGTGATTACACCATCAGGTCATCTTGGAGAAAGCCAAAGCAAAGCAAACTTTCGGCTCTTTGCATATCTGCAGCCAGCTGCCAAGAACTCAATGCCACTTCAAAACAGAGCAAGTAGTAAGCATATTGGGACTTCTCTAGTGAAGCAGTCACCGGCCTCTGCTTTGCCAGGACACTCAGAGAGTCATTGTTTTCTGGGATCTGAACTTCTTAGAAGACAAATGCTCTGATTTGCAATACTGAGATTGACCAGAGGAGAAGAGAGAACACTTCTACCCAAACTTGACTATCTTGCTTATTCGGTGAATTCTCTTGCCAGCATCCCTCCCTGTTTTTCAGCATGCAATGCCTTATGCCATCCAAATACAGCAGCTTGATAATGAATCTTGATTTTGGGAAGCTCCCTCTGGATGCTTTTATTTCCATTTTTGTATTAATATAATCTTCTCACTTTCTAAATCATCTCCTGAGTCATAGTTTAATGTGTTTATATCCTCTATTCATTTTTTAAGATGTTGTCATGTGCTTGAAAGGCAGAAAGGGGAAAGGGGGGAGAGAAAGAGATCTTCTTCCATTGCTTTACTTCCCAAAAGCCCATAGCAACCACGGTTGATCCAGGCTGAATTCATGAGCCTGGAACTCTAGCCAGGTCTCTCTGATGGGTAAAACAGACCCAAGTAATTGGGCCACCAACTGCTGCTCTGAGGATGCTTCAGGAAAACATCAGAAGCATGAAGTAACCCAGAGTTGAACTCAACATTGTAATATGGGATTGTGGGCATCCCAAGGACAGCTTGAGATGTTGTATCCCAAAACACAGCTCCAGTATGTTTTTAAGTCTTGTGGCACTTTGGCTCAGTTAGCTAACCAGTTGCTCCATTTCCCATCTAGCTTCCTGCTTGTGGCCTGGAAAGACAGCTGAGGATGACCCTATGCCTTAGGCCCCTGCAGCCATGTGGCAGACCCAGAGGAAGCTCTTGGCTCCTGGATTTGGATCAGCTCAGCTCTGGCCATTGCAGCTGATTAGGGAGTGAACCAGCAGATGGAAGATCATTCTCTCTGTCTCTTCTTCTCTCTTTAAATCTATCTTTCCAATAAAGAATTATCTATGTGTATGAATACACATACACACACATACTGGAACAGATGAAAAAAGTAGCAGTTGAAACATACAAATAAAAAGGTGAAATAGACATTAAAAAATGTGTACTTTAATAAAATACTTCAATCACCTTTTCATATTAAGATTTATTGAAACATCCAATCCTCTGAAACAATTTTGTAATAGTGTCTTTGATGGGGAACTCATTTGAGCCACCATAGACTTAGTTTTCCCCAACGTTAGTCTAAAACCTCTTTGATCTCCCCTTGTAGCCTCTATGACAAGATCTGATAAACTTTATTAAGAATTTAAAGTTGTTAAGCAATTTCTATTCAAGTTGTTCGTGCAAAATTCAATTTGGCCAGCACATCAAGTGTTCTGCTATGACAGAATAGCATTTCCTAGGTAAATTACAAGCAATAGATGTTTATTGGTTCACAGTTCTTCAGGATGGAGAGTCAAAGAGCAGGGTACTGGAATCTGGCAAAGACCTCTGCACTGTGTCATCATGTGGAGGAAGCATATGAGAGAGTGTATGAAGCAGTGGAAACTGGGCTGAACTCATTGTTTTTGTCAGTATCCCACCTCTGCAGTAATGGTACTAATGCATTTATGAGGCTGGAATCTCATGACCTAATGAACTCTTGATGGAGTCATCTTCTAACACTTGTTGAAAATTGGCATTAAGTTTCCTGCCCATAAACTCTAGGGAACATAGTCAAGCTATAACATCAAAAGTAGCTTGTAACCATGGGCAGGGGCTGTGACTGAATCCATTGGCAAGTCCGACCTCTGCCCAGGTCTCTGTTGTGGGTTACAAGGGCTGAAGTACTTGGGCTGTCTTCTGTTGTTCTCCCGAGTGCATTAGCAGGAAGCTGAATAGGAGGCTGAGAGTCAAACTCGGCACTGAGGCAGCTTAACTCACTCTGTTAAAATGTTGAGCTCACATGACTTCATTTTTGCTTTCCATCTGTATTAGCCCAAATAAATCATCAGCATGGCTTTCCATAGCATATTTTTCTAAGCAACTCTACCAAAACCCTGTTACCTCTACCCTTTCTTGTTGCCATCACACACGTGATTTATTCTTTTATTATTTTTAAGCTTCAGTTCCTGGTTATAATAGACATATCATGCCATGTTTGCTTGGAAGCATATGTTTTCTGTCTCATCTCTCACTGATTTTCATTTCCTACTGTAAGTTTCCCTCACTTGAAACCAAAGTAGAGTTTGTGTGGCTCCTAATTCCATTCGTTGGTACATTCCTTCCCTCTCCTGTTCTCTTGTATTTTAAGCATGGTTTGACCCATTGTTTCCCAGTGAGTGTTGTAGGTAAGACATTGGAGACCTCGCTTAATATTTCTCCCAGATGAACTTTGCTGCCTCACAAAAGGGCTCTTTGTCTTTCGAATTTAACTGGCTCTTTGTCTAGGCTGGTATCCAGCACCACAGGAGTAAAATGTCAGTGCTCTCTATTTAATCAATGTTTTATTCTTGCCTTGTGTTTCAAGATGGGGGAAGAAGCAGCTATTCTAATGCCACTGCAGATGTATTTTTGGTCCACTTTTAATTTTTGGTCTATGTTTTGTAAATCTCAATAATTCAGGATATATTTCCAACCTGTACAAATCCCTTGGAGAAATGTGCTATTCATTTGCTTAAAAGACACAACAGCTGTGCTGACCTGACACCAAAACCAAGACTATCCTGTCTCCCCACACCATCCCAAGAGGTCATTTTATTCCACTTCACTTTTTTTTTTCAGTCAGAACTGCCAGCCTCTGTTGTTTGTAGATCAGTGGTTCCCTGGGCTCATTTTGTAGTACACTATTCTATAATGATATTAAAAAAAAAAAACTCATGTCAATAGCCCAAAGAGTTTGGCTAACCAAGTATTCATGCGTTGAAAGCTGAGAAGGAGTGAGTGTTGTGAGACAGTGGGTTAACTACCATCTGGAATGGCCAGCATCCCATATCAGAGTCCTGACTGCTCTGCTTCTGATCTAACTTCCAGCTGATGTAACCCTGTGGGCAGAAATTGAGTTCCTGTTGCCCAGGTGGCAGATCTAATGGAGTCCTAGAATACAGAATTTACCTGACTCAGGCCTAGCTATTGTGGACTTTTGGAAAATGAACCAGCAAATGAGAAATCTCTCTATATCTCTTTCATTACTCTGCCTTTCAAGTAGATGAAAAGAATAAATAACCATTGAGAAAAATTAAAAATAAAGATTCTGCAAGGACCTACCAAGAAATCAGCTGATTATGGCATATAACAGTGATTCCAGAACAATGTTCACAGACTACCTTGGAACTTCTTACAAGTGCAGGTTATTGGACTGCACTGCAGGCTCAAACAATTCAAAACCCTAAAGGGGAGAGCACATTCAGTAATCTGCATTTTCACAAGCTCACCAAGTGAGCTTGATGTATTCTATGGTTTGAGAACCACCGTTGGTGTGTGGAATCCCTCTCCTGACACCTTCTTAGCATCCTGAGGCCACCACTATATTCATCATCTGGGAGATGTTCAGAAGGTCTGGGGCATGGGCTGCTATTCTGCTTTCTCACAACCTTCCTGGCAATATTGGTCTGGCAGGATCATGGAGTGTTCATAGCATAGTAAGTCCAAGCTGCAGTAGATATGGTTTACATGCATGGGAAGAATATTTAGGTAAGTTCTTATAATAGAAATCAAAGTATCTCTGGGTTGTCTATCCATGTATGTCAAATTATTCAAAATGAAAAATATAGTCTGAAATGCACAAGAACAATCCTCCCTCATCTCAGAGCATTCCAAGTGTTAGCAACCAGATATGCAAAGGGAATGTAAGAGAGCCAAAAAAAAAAAAAAACAAAAAACAAAAACAAAAAAAAACAACCCTACACTAACCTGATTGGAAGGGCCCGAGGAACTCTGGAAGAACTGAGCTGATAGACACTAATGCATGAACACAGAAGGAGGGCAGGAAAGCCAGAGGAAACTGCAGTTTCGGGTCAAGTTTGAGAGAGAGAAAGAGTTACTACTACAGTAAAATGAATGGAGGAGAGCACCTCAGGGGTCATGAACTACATTTCCCATCCCCGTATCTTGTGGGGAGATATTGGGGAAAGATTTATTGTCATTGTTTTTCGATTTTCATATTTCTGCTTTTGTTGATAGTTGATATATGCAGAGACCAATCTTGAAGCAATTTGGTGTTATTTGAGTAGTTAATACAACCATATTTTATCAGTTTAAGTAGTTGTTGCATTTATAATGAGAAATAGTAATGTACTTCCCTAATAAAGGAATCATCTTCTTAAATTTAGAACATTCAGTGTTTTCTAAACCAGTGATTCTCACGTGGGGGGCCATTTTGCCTACTACAGGGTATATTCGCAAAGATCTTTTTTTTTTTTTTTTTTTTTTTTTTTAAAGATTTATTCATTTTATTACAGCCAGATATACACAGAGGAGGAGAGACTGAGAGGAAGACCCTCCGTCCGATGATTCACTCCCCAAGTGAGCCGCAACGGGCCGATGCGCGCCGATCCGAAGCCGGGAACCTGGAACCTCCTCCGGGTCTCCCACGCGGGTGCAGGGTCCCAAAGCTTTGGGCCGTCCTCAACTGCCTCCCCAGGCCACAAGCAGGGAGCTGGATGGGAAGTGGAGCTGCCGGGATTAGAACCGGCGCCCACATGGGATCCCGGGGCTTTCAAGGCGAGGACTCTAGCCGCTAGACCACGCCGCCGGGCCCCTATTCGCAAAGATCTTAAGACAACTTTGGTTCTCATAATCGGTTTATATAGAACTGATGTCTGGTGAATAGAGGCCAGGGATGTTTCCGAAGTGCCTAGAATCACACAGCAGCCCCAACAGCTGAGAATTTTCCAGTTCTGAGTTGGGGAAACTCTGGTCTTAAACCTTTATTACCAGTTTCTCTGCTTCTGCTCTTATTTCAGTGTGAGTTGGATCATTGTTCTGACTATAATTAATGCACTTTCAATACAAGTAATACTAGAGGAAAAGTAATCTCTTTATCAGGTAGGAAACATTAGAGAAATCTTAGGAAACACTTTCTTCCATCTTATATGTCACAGTCAATACTTTCATAAGATTTTTTTTTTCTGGATGGTCCTCTGCTAAAAAAAATCAAATAATAAAATGCGCAATCCTGTAACAGCAAAGACTTTTGAAGTTTTCTTGCCAGTAACAACATCTGTGCTGACTTTTATCAGCTTTGCCTGGCACATTGCTTCCTGTGCAACTGCCCTGTTCCTAAATAGGGAATTTCAGAGGCAGTGGGGTAGACAACCCAGAACCTCAGCTCGCCATCCAGAGCTCATTTCTAGGCCCTGCTCCTGTCACCAGCAAGCATATCTCCTTATGCTAGTCACATGGTTTTCAGGCACAATTACCCAGGTTCAAATTAGTGGAATTGAGTTCATTTCACTCTGAGGTTTCCACAGATTCACTCTAAACTTACTGAGATCCTTTTTTCTCCATGAGAAATAATGCCTTTCAGTTGGCCTTTGAGGGAATGTTAAAGTTCAGGTCAGTCTTAAGTTCAAGGAAGTGTTTGTACTGTTGCTGAAAAAAAAAATAAGGAAAGGAAAGGAGTAGTCTATGGCAGGTTGCCACTGTTGCAATGAATATGCCTAACTGGAAATGCAGCATCTTACTCTAATAAGACAAATATTCATATAAATAAAATTTAAAAGGTAGTAAGATATGGATTCACACAGACAACAATGAATCAAAGCTAACATCTGTTGGATTTACTTTTTAAATCAGGCCAACACCATATTATAAACCACAACCAGGACTTGCTGACTCCCCTCCCCAAAACAAATAAAATAAAAATTGTTTTTAGTAAACAACATAAAAATAACTTGTGTTGACTTCACTGTAAATGAATGCAAACCAAAACACATCTTTGAAGTTCTCTGAGCACATGGCTGGTCCCAGCTCTCCTGGGGTAAACACTGAGCAAAAAAGGAATGGGACCACAGGGAGCTGAGAAGACCACAAATATCTAACACCACAGAGGGGCCCAGGACTGCCAAGGCCAACTGTGAAATACATTAAACCCATGATTCCTTTTGAGCAGTCCACTGTTTGGTCTTCTGAGGCAAGTTCTTTGAATTGAAATGCTGCTATGTGTCCTCAACAGGACTTGCTTCTTAAGCCCCATTCTTTAGTGGTTCAGATGGATTTGTGCTGATTTATTGAAGTCTACCCCCTGGTTCCCATGGGGACTGTGCCAAGTATTTCGAAGAAGGCTTCCTGACATCTCGCATTGTGGTGGCACAATTGTTTGTTAGCTTTGCATGTCAAAATGCATTTTACATCATTACTCATAACAACCTGCTTCTGCCCTAACACCTAGAAATACATTTTATGTGTTTACCCAGTTCAAATGAACATAGAGCCAAATATACTTGGGTAATAATCTGTTAGCATATAAATTAATATACTTTCACGTGCAAAATGTACACCATGTTATCTGGGGTTTTTTTCATCTTTTTTTTAATACTGTACATAACTCACAATACTGATTTCAGTTTGAATGAAAATACTGATCATCAGTACACTGTTCGGCAGTACTAATACTGATCGTCTCTGAGTTGAATCTTACCACTCTGCTTCTTGTCAAAATTATTCACCACTCAACTTCTAGAGTGCTGTTTCCAACATTCAAAATGTACCAGGTCTTTCTTCTGCCTAAACTTTTTTAGTGTGGGTGGATGCTTGACCTACTGGTTGGGTTGCCAGTTAAGATGCCCATATCTCATATGGGAGTTCCTGGGTGTGATACCTGATTCTAGCTCCTGACTCCAACTCCCTGCTCATGCAGACTGTGAGAGACAGTGGTGATAACTCAAAGACTTGAGTTCCAGCCACCCATATAGGTAGGAATTTCTAGTTCCTACCTTCAACCCATCACAGGCAGATAAGAAATAGAGCAGCAAATGGAAGCTCATTCTGTTTCTCTGCCTCTGAATCATAAAATGTAAAAAGAACTATAAACACCCCCCCTTTCTGATTGTACTACTGCCCTTGGCATAAATACCTAAACATGATTATAAGGCCCTTTGGTCCTTTGTTGCCATGCAACCTGTCCACTTATAACTTTGGGTAGAAATGATAGTTCTGCTTTCCCCATCCCTGAAACACACACATACCACACAGACACACCTCACCCACGTATCACACTCTGTGTGATCTCTGTTGTATTTAGACCTCTGTAAAAGCAACTGCTGCCCAGATCTGCCCCACCCTCCCACTGCTTCATTTGTCTAGGCAATGCCTACTCATCCTTCTCACCGGGAAGCCTATCCCTTCATGCCCAATCTCATGTCTTTGGTCCCTTTTCAACAGTAACAAAAGCTACAAAAACTACATGGCAACTGAATCTTCAGTGGTCTGATTTATCTCAGAATTACTTAGAATTTTAAAATAAGATGGAATTGGGCTCGGCAGCGTGGCCTAGTGGCTAAGGTCCTCACCTTGATCCCATATGGCCGCTGGTTCTAATCCCGGCAGCTCCACTTCCTCTCTATCTCTCCTCCTCTCAGTATATCTGACTTTGTAATAAAAATAAAATAAATCTTTAAAAAAAATAAGATGGAATTGTAGAAATGAAAGGAAATAGTTGCCAGTTTATGTTCCTTCTGTAACAGGGAACAGTGATGGTCATAGAGCCTGAGAATTACAGTTCAGTATGTTAGAAAGTCTACAGGGAAATGTCAGCCTTCAGGTGATATAACAGAAGAAGTAAATATAAGCCATCAAGCTCTTTATATGACTGGTTAGGAAAAAAAATTTTTTTGACTAAATTAATTAAAGCAATTGAAAACTAACTTTTGAAGAGTCTGAATAGTTTGAAGGAATTCTAACTCACTGACTCAGCTAGATCCTCAAGGTTTCCAAATCTAAAGGCACAATTCCAGAGAATGAAAGTGACTTTCTAGAACCCATTCAGTATAAAAGAACTAATAAAATGCATCATGTTGCAGCTTAAAGCATTTCCTCTGCAGGGGAATGAATAATTTAGACCTTTGGTCCATTATGAAAGTAGCGCATGTTCCCATCTACAGCTTGGCATAATAATCTAGCAAGTGTAACTCAAAATCTGTTATATTCAGGACTGAACCTCATTCCTGGAAAGCACTAAGATGAACTTTATTTAATACTGGACTTCAAGAACTTTAGAATTAACACATTCACATCATATACTCTTTCTTAACCCATAGAACAACCCTTTGGTGGTGATGTCAGGGGGTCAGTGCCACGTTATGCCCTGTTTGAGGATGAGAAATTCCTGCTGCAGGTAACTTGCAAAGCCAGGTGTCAGGACCTGATGCCATTGCCACTGCCCTCTAGTGCTTAGTTTCTTGGAGCCCTCATAGAAAGAAACTATTAATTTTGGGCAGAAAATTTGTGTAAGACTTCCCAGATAATCTGAGATGTGAACACATAATGGATTTTAACAAATAGGAATTCAATAACAACAGCATTGAAGGTAGACAGAAGCAAAGGGTGGAAGAAGAAATTTGAAAAGAAAGCTTCAGATTCAGTACTTGGAGGATGAGCTCAGACTGCTGCAGGTTTTGAATGCCATTCCAGGAAGTCACTGATTCCCAAAGGATTCTCCATAGAGCCCTGTGTCTGTACCACGCTAGTATGAAGTAAACAATTGTATGGCCAGTCAACTCAATGCTTAACATCATTGAAACACATTTGGGGGCCAGTAGCTACACTTTGGATACAGTGTGGGTTTCAGATGGTAGTAAGGAATTACAGCTATGCCTGTATATGTAAGTATCATTATGGATGTTGCTTACATTATATTTATATACATAGGCTATATACTGAGATATTTATGAGTTGAAAGGTTTGCTTTGAAAGAATGTAAGCCTTTTAAGAAGGGTTAGATGAAACTAGAATAGCAAGACGCTGGTAAGGTTGATGAGTTATATTGTTCTCTTGGCTTTTGAGTATTTTTACTTATTTCCATAATAAAAAGCTGAAAGTAGAGCCAGAGTGAAAGAAACTAGAAAGGAATATTCTTCACCATTGTGTTGCTTTGAGAACCAGCTTTGATGAGATTTGCAGGGCAGGGAAGCACAATTCTCCTGAGCTTAAATCCAATTCAAGATTGCAGGACATGAAATGGGAAAGCGACACTAACAAGGTTTCTAGAAGGACCAGAGTTGCTGCCAAGGGACACTGTGGCTGGGTTGGCCTTTCTGATCACCAGGTGTCTGGGAACAAGGTGTCTTTGCCCTCTGACCTTTGCACACAGTCCCCAGAGCAGCTTGGCCTGTCTGTCTGAGAAAGATTGTTCTCCAGCTGACGAGGCTCGGTGCTTGCAGCAGTGAGGATGAGCAGCTTGCCCAGGCCTTCGTCTCAATCCTACTTCCATCATACTTCGCCATCCCTGCTTGCATCACACTTTGCCATGTCTACTTTCTTACACATTTACAGCAATCACATTGTTCTCCCACGTCACATGCAGCTGATGATTGTGCTTGCATGTTATTTTATTACGTATTATAAAAGAGTACCCTATTTGCATAAAGAAGACATGCTGAAAAGAACTAGATATCTTTAAAATCATTTTGCATGTGGTTTCCATTGAAATCATAGGAAACCAATGTTCTTTCAAAGCTTTGTTAAAGTCATCTAGATATATTCAATCTAATAAAATCACAGTACACAGTGACTGGGCTTCCTGTAGCATCAGATATGGAATAGAAAGGAGCTTAAGTGATATACTACCCTTGAAATTGTGTATAAAGATCTATTAATGCCATAAGAAAATAGATGCTGTATGAAGGAGATTCAGAAATGGCATTCCAGCTCCATTCCTGGCAAGTGGCTTTTTGTCTCTTTTGGCATCCTGTCTCTTTTGGCCTCTTTGTTCTGTGTGTTCATCCACATCAGTGCCTTTCTGTTGGGGCTGCTGCCTCATCTTGTTCAGCCTGTGACATTTCACCTCTCCACTCAAGAAAGGTCAATTATGAAGTGAACCTTTACAAAGAGCTGTATCATCCCCAGACTGGAGAGGATTTTGATTTTCCTCTTAGAAATAGAAGAGGCCGATTGTAACTTCATCATAATTGGATGCTACTTAACCTAACCACTTTAATGATTCATTAGCGGTGGGAACTCAGGCAGGGTTGGGCGTCCATAGTGAATGAGGTCACTCAGGTGTCCAGATCTTTTTCTGGGGCAGTGTGATCTATTTTTAACCAATTTCTGGCAAAAAAGAAAAAAAAGTCATAGAATTTGCACTCTGCTGTTGAGAAAAACGCCATCACTGTTTTTTAGGAATTCAAGTGCATGTAGATTCTCTTCTCTTCTTCCTCTCTTGCATTTGGTACCAAGACTTTTTAAAATGCAAAGGAAAATATTAAGCAATGTAGGGTTAAATTCCTTTGCTTCTGGGAGCTAGGAGGAAGTCTTGAATAATTATCCTGGTCAGCATGTGCAAGCTTAATATTACTTTTCAACTTATGGTCATGTGTATGAAAGCTGAATATTTTGCCTATGGAAAAAAAATGTTGTCCTAGAGCTCTTACAACCATTGTTTTCTTTGTGAAATGGAGTATGCAAAGCGTCTTTCTAAATGCCATCTTTTGGTGAATAGATTGCTTCTCTTCTTTTGGTTTGTGCTGCTGCTTGGAAGGGCCCCTAAAGGGCCATTAAGCCAAGGAGCAAAAAGGTATAAAAGAACCAGCCAAATTCACAGCAGTATGGAGATGGATGGAGCCAGTGAGCCAGACCAATTTTCGTCCTTGTGTGAAACAAATAAAAAGTCTCTTGTATTTTCTTTTTTTGATCTTTGAAAAACATAAAGGCTCATTGCCCTTTTCCTGGCTAACAGATTGTTGGATTTTAAAGTAGGCTTGTCTTGAAGGCTGGTCTAAGAACCACTGAGCTAAGGATGGTAGGACTGGCCTAGAAACTTGGTGGATTACCTGATCTATGTTGTGTCTGAAGTAGAGACCAAGATAAGCAAGCCACATGGGGGCCTTAGATCAATTTAATTTTGATGAATGACTGGCTTGGTAAATATTATTTACATTACTACATAGGTTGGATCTGTTCCATTGATGTTTGAACAACCCACATAGTCTGCTATAAAATCGTTTCTCAAGTAATCCCCACAGGCCACGTCCTGGCTTTCCCCACTGCTAAGTCACAATTAGAAGGATAATTAGTAATGAGAGCACTTTGCTTTTGAACTAAAAAGGAAAACATGAGCAAATGACTTGGTAATCTAGAATTTTAGCAGTTCTTGAAACACAAAACCCCAAAATTATATTCTCAATGATATATGTCAGTGGTAGGATTACATTTTAAGTTTTGGTTGTACCTTGTTGTAAATGATACTGCTAACGTATAGCAGAATTTAAAAAGGAAAAATACAATCCTTTCGCTCTAATTGTTCTGATTAATCTGCATTTTCTTCTACTTTTCTAGTCAAGTGTATTTACTTACTGATGCATTCATTTATTCTACAAGTGTTTATAAAATACTTACTTTGTTATCAATGCTTTAGATTTGGGGTCAATAGCAATTTTCCATAGAGGACTGAACAGGAAAAGGTATAAATCTTGAGGGCTACATGGTCTCTGACATGGCTGCTTAGCTCTTTTGTTATAGCAAAATCAGCCGTGTGAGATACGTAAACCAGTAAGTCTAACAATGTTCTAGTAAAACTGTTAACCAAAATAGGCAGTAGGTAAAATTTATAAACCCATGGGCAGACAGTGTTTCAGTAAAACTTTATTTACAAAAACCAGGGAGTGGGTCAGATATGGTCATACGCTGCCAAAAGGCATGAGACTCTCTATAGAGAGAAATAAAAGAACCAAGGTTTCATAGACTATGCACTGCAGTTGTGGGAAACAGATAATAAATAGAAAGCAAATAAAGAACATTTCAGGGAACAACAAGCATACTGCTAGAAATATTCACTTCTGAAGCCAGCATTGTGGCATAGCTGATAAAGCCACTGTCTGTGACACCAGCATCCCATATAGGCACCAGTTTGAGTCCCAGCTGCTACACTTTTGATCTAGCTCCTTGCTAATTTGCCTTGGAAAGCCACGAAGGATGGACTTCGTGTTTTGGCTCATGTACCCACATGCGAGACCCAGAAGAAACTCTGGGCTCTTGGCTTTTAGCCTGTTCTAGCCCCAGCCATTGTGGCCATTTAGGAAAGTGAATCAGCAGATGGAAGATTCTCTAGTTTCCTTCTTCTCCAGCCCCTTGCCATCTCCCTCATTCTCTGCCAGCATCACCTGTCAGAATTCCTGTTTGAGTCCCAGCTGCTCTGCTTCCCATCCAGCTCTCTGCTCTTGCACTTGGGAAGGCGGTGGGATTACCCAGGTACCTAGAGTCCCTGCCTTGAGTTCCATGATCCTGTCTTAAGCCTGGCTCAGCCCTGACCATTATGCACATGTGCAAAATAAACCAGCAGATGGAAAATCTCATACCACCTCTATCACTCTTTCAAATAAGTCTTTCCTAAAAAGAAGTGGCGATATTTAAAAAGAAAATCAGACTCAAACTATTACTATACTTGGTGATATGTTTTGTGGATATTATCTAAGCCACTGCTGAATCTTCATAGTTACTGATGTTTCAGGCCTCCTCATGTTGCACCTAGTTGACTTAATAACCCATATTTTGGTTAATGCTTCCACTGTCCTGTGTGCTGAGTTAAACGCAGTTGGTTAGCATGCAAATGAGAAAAGAGATGAATCAAGGTATTTGCCTTATAGTAAACTCCTTCTCCTGGTTTCGCTTCTTTTCTGGAAGGAGAAGCCCTGAAATGGTGGATGAGGGACAAAAGACACATGCTGGGAGGTAAATGAAAAGTGACTCCCTGGACCAGGGAAGTTGTGTTCATTTGCTATTTCCTATATTTGGTGGTACATGTGGGAATTGAGCTCCTAAAAACTAGAAGGTCCAGAGGAGAGAGGGCAGACAAGTGGGACTTCACACTGCCTGTTCAGGAACTACACTGTTGCCAGGCAACAGCCTGGCTGTTCTGTCTGAAGAACCAAATCTCTCAGAGATGTTCATCTTGAAACACACCAAAGGACCAGTTGAATGCCAGCTGAATGCAGAACACAGTAGGTGATCCTGTATTACAGCAGGATGTCCAGATCAGCCCAGTAAAATCCCTTCTGTCCAGGGAAAACAGAGACCAGCAGGGGTCCAGCAGGTTTCAGGCATGACACAGTAGGCAGTAAACCCTTCTGTCGCTTTACTCAATGTGCAGCATCTAGGGAAGGCTGTGCTCCCTGTTCTCTAGCATCAGGTGGCACGGAGCCACACTGCTCTTCCTGTGGGACACTGATAACCTCTCTGCTGGGGTGAGATTGGTAATGCATGTGCAGTGCTTTGTGGATCTTTTTTTTTTTTTTTTTACTGCTAATGACAAACATATGTTAGGATTCCTATGTGGCAGACACAAGCATTGTCTTGTATTCTTTCCTCACAAGCATCCTGTCAGGAAGCACTATTATCATTTCCATTGCACAGATTAGGAGACCTAGAGTCACAAAATATCGCCAAGACTTGCGTTGCTGCTTGACTGATGAATGGGCTTTGCCAGGGTTAGTTAGGCTCCTGGGTTCATGCTCCCAACTTCTCTGCTCTCTGACTCAGCTGAGGAGAAAGGCTGTTTTGCTCAGATGTCCCAGGGTGGAAGCACTCCAAAGTCAGAGCCATCACCCAGGTCTTATGCTCTCCCTACTGCTGATGGAGGCAAGAGAAAAGTTATAAGGGCATATACTGGCTCTCCTGATTTATGGGTTCCTATTACTAGATAGCAGATGTAAGCCGAAAAAATCAATCTATGATATTGAACTCAGCAGTATCGATATGGAAGCTACTATTTTCTTCTCTATGGGCTTGATTCTTGTATGGATTTTCTCAAATTTTGGTACTCAATGTACAGAGAAAAGGATATGATTCTCATCTTGAGCCCCTAGAATAATATAGAAAAGAACAGTAGCAATAGTAAAATGTGGCTTACAATAACTATGATCTAGCAGGTGTTGTGTGAAGTATTTTGATGTTTTATCTCTTTGAATCTTAACCACTCTGCTGTCGAGGTAAATACTACATGTAATGAAAGAGCAAAGTGGGATTAAATTTGAGGTTGTCAAATGGGTTTCAGATATATGAAAGGGCAGTGGTTATTTTATTGGCTGTGTGACATATTAATAGGCAAACCCAATACTGGATTGCAGTGATCTTTGATGTTGACACTAAATAATGCAGCCTTTTGCAGTGTCACTCAACAATAGTTGACAATCAGTGTTGTCTGACAGTACTCAGGTTGCAGAAACTTGAAGGTACTGACCAGCAAATGGCACAGTAAGGTTAGATCGAGACATTTTGGTGAAATTCTCTTTGATCTGTCTCTTTCTTCCCATCTTCAACGTTGCCTTCAAGTAAACCACCACTGTTTCTCAAGTGGGCCACAGCAGGAGCCCCCATATTGTCAACCATATATATTTTTGACATTGTCAGATGACTTATCCATCTTATAGATACTGTGACCTTGCTCGGGATCACTTTTCTCTCATAGGACATCTGATATCTTCAAACATTTCTTAGGATGAAAACCCAAATTCTCAGCATGTTTCCTACAGCTATAATAAGACTGGCCCCTGGTGACTCTTGTAGCCTCATTTCATCTCTCTCTCATATTTGCACCCCAGCAACCTGGGCTTCATTGGCTTGGCTGTTCCACCTTCTCCACTTACCTGCCTGTTCTTATTTCTTCCAAAATTACATTGCTCATTCTGGTGTTCAGATCCATAAACACGCTTCAGATTTTTTGCTTAGATGTTGCTTTCCAAAATTTCCTCCTTGATGCCTAGACTAGCAGGTCTGCCTGGAAGAGGTCTGTATTCTGTCCTGTTCTGTACTTGATAGTACTCAATGCAAGTCATATTTACATGGCTTCCAAAGATGCTTTATTTTCCTGTTTGACTTCATCTGAAATGAAGTTCAGTAAGAGCAAGATTCAAATCTGTTGCATCCTCTGCTCTTCTCACATTTAGCACAGAGCCTGGAACGTGCTGGTCCAGTGAATGTTTTTTAAGTCAGGGCTCATGCGTGTGGTTGTGCCATCAGTGATGCTCCATGAAGATAGGCTATGCAGAAGCCTTGTATTGAGTGGAAGACTAACACATGGCAGAGTGAGGGAAACTGCTGGTCCTTGGTACAGGATTGCCTCAATGAGGGAAACCCAACCTGATTCAAGTACTTGCTCAATTCCACATCATTATATGTACCTTCCACTGTGTCACACAGAAGCAATTGTCTTAACATTTTTTTAAAGATTTATTTATTTTTATTACAAAGTCAGATATAGGGAGAGAAGGAGAGACAGAAAGATCTTCCGTCCATTGATTCATTCCCCAAGTGAGCGCAACGGCTGGTCCCATGCCAATCCGGAGACAGGAGCCAGGAGCTTTACCAGGTCTCCTACGCGGGTGCAGGGTCCCACGGCTTTTGGGCCATCCTTGACTGCCCTCCCAGGGCACAAGCAGGGAGCTGGATGGGAAGGGGAGCTGCCGGGATTAGAACTGGCACCCATATGGGATCCTGGGGCATTCAAAGCGAGGACTTTAGCCACTAGGCGACCATGCCGGACCCAACTATCTTAACATTTTATGTGTTCCAAATGAGAGCTCTTTTGCCTTCAATTGAATTCCACATATATTTTTTCGTAATTCTAAACTTGGTCCCAATGCCAATGTGAAATCTTGCCTTAGCTTTTGAGTTTTATTGAGATTTTGCTTTTGAGTTGCAGGTGAAAAAGAGCTGAAGCTGTGTCCTGTTTGTAGCCTTAGATACATTTATCACAGGGTGTTTTATGCAGTTGAGCCCCTGTGTTTCAATATTCTAACAAACCATATTTAATCATCAGATGAGGGGAAAATTAACATACAAAAGGTTACAGATCACAATGCTAAGATCTGGGCTGGCTGACACAGATTAACACATGCTTGTAGTAACAACAAATCTTAGCCATAATGTGCTTTGAAGTCTTGTCCCGTAGCTACATCTTCTTTCTGACCCCAAGCATTTATGCAGCATTAATTGAGCTATGATAATTCCTAATACCACTTGTTAATGAACTTACAAAGGCCAACTATTTACAAAATGAATTATTATTCTTTTCTGTGTGTTTGGATTGGGTGAGCCACAATCTTCTTAGGACAGAGAAGCACCTTATCTTTCCTGTCACTGCACTGTTTCATTTCAGTTTATTCCTGTGTCCTTATATTCTTCTTAAAGGCTCTAAGCTCTTTGAAGACGACACTCATGCCTTAATTTTTTTGTAAATCTAGCACACATATTTAACTGTGCCTTTCACATAGAAGCTTTGTAGGCTTTGTTATGCCTGTTATGAGTGAACAAAATTATTAAACAAGAATTAACATTTCACACCATCACAAAACATTACTACATTCTTTCATTTTTCAAACTATGAGCAGACAGTTGACTGAGGGCAAGTTTCTTATCTAGACTCAACCCATAAAATGGTTGATACCATCCCATGTCACTTAGATATCATTTTAAAAGTTTAGGACTTTCCACCTTAGCTACTGGAAGTACTACCAGAATCCAGTCCTATTAACTGTCTTTCAAAAAATATTCCCCTGTGGAGTGCTGCCTCAGCTTTTTGGGGGCAGCCACAGCCAGTAACCTCAACTCCAGTGTACGAAGACAATTGTTCCCCTCTTCAGCTCAAGGCAGTGCTGATGTGCTGCCCTGCTCCACAGCTTCTCGGTAGGTCACCTGAGGTCTTGGTCAAGACTGCAGTACAGCATAGCACAGCCCCAACTCCTCCTGCTCCTCCTGCTGACACTGTGCTCCTGTCAGGTGCTGAGCCTCTACTCCCTAACAATCCCCCCCATGCTAAAAATGCCTTCAATTCAGCTTCCAGAGAAGCACAGCCCACACACCTTGCCTCTATCCTACAGCAGATTTAAACGCAAAGGATCCAACTCAAGGAATTTTCCCCCAATTACAACACTCCAGTAACAGTTGACCTTATTATTTCAGAGATCTCCATAGCAGGTGCTACAGAGGATTGTGCTGTCATGCAATGGATAGGCTCCCTCACAGGCAAGAGGAACAGGGAACATTTCCTCACATGGCATGAAAACGCCACTCCCAAGATCACACAAGGAATTCAGGAATTGATGGTGGCACACACCACACATAGTGAATTATGGACATTGTTGGAGCTAAATTAACCTCCTCAAGGTCATTTTTCTCTAATACCTGCTTTTACTTTCATACACACACACAGACACACACACATATGTATGTATGCATCTCTGTATGTATAATTCCCCAAAGTATGTACTAACAAGGCAACCCCCCCCTAGAGATCTCCAAGACATAGAGGTTTAAAAGGTTAGAGTTTCCCACTTAGGCCCATCACAGTGAAACACGTACAACTGTGGATGGCACTCTGGCTTAGTTGTATGTGATAATCTGTGACATATGTGATGATGCACTTGAGTGGGAATCAGCAAGCTGCAGGCCAAGGGAGGCACACAGACTCCTTTGGGCAAATGTGGCCACATTCATTCACTTACAGGTTGTGCGTGGCCAGCTGCTTCCTTGCCACTGTGGCAGAGCCAGTGGATCATGGTAGAGAGGATGTGGCCCTCAGAGTCTAAAATACTTAGGATTTGCCCTTCCCCCCCCCAAAAAAACTGGCTGAGTTCTGTTCTAGCACACTAACATTGATTGATCCTAATGTAGTACTGAGTATACCATGAAATGTTCATGGAAAATGCACACTATGGGAAAAACTGTGCATGGACTTCAGGGGCCGGTGTTGTGGTACAGTAAGCTAAGCTGCCATGTGCATCCCACAAGAGTGCTGGTTTAAGTGGCAGCTGATCTACTTCTGATTCTTCACCTCCCTGCTAATTGCCATGGGAAAGTACTTGGACCCGTGCAAGCCATGTGGCAGGCCAGGATAGAGTCCCAAGGTCCAGGCTTCGGCCTCGCACAGTCCTAGCTATTGTAGCCATCTGTGGTGTGAACCAGCAAATAGAAGATGATCCTATATATGATTCTGCCTTTTAAATAAATGTTTAGGGCTTTTTAACCCAAATAATCTTTCATTCTGATTTTCTATGAACGTTGTAAAGTACCCTCCTACTAAATGAAATAAGTAACTTTTTTTTGAAGGAAGGTAACAATTGTGCTCATAAATATAGGCAAAGGTGATTCTGTCTTAGCATTTGAGATTAGAAGTGAACTTTGGTATCTTGTTCTTTTGCTTTTTTGTACAAAGGAACTTTAAAAGTTATTTTTAAAATGTAAGGAAAAGGGCCCTGTGCAGTAGCCTAGTGGCTAGAGTCCTCGCCTTGCACACGCCAGGATCCCATATCAGCACCAGTTCTAATCCAGTAGCCGTGCTTCCCACCCAGCTCCCTGCTTGTGGCCTGGGAAACCAGTCGAGAATGGCCCAAGGCCTTGGGACCCTGCACCAGCATGGGAGACCCAGAGGAGGCTCTGGGCTCCTGGCTTCAGATTGGCACGACTCCAGCCGTGGAATAAATTAGTGGACGAAGGATCTTCCTCTCTGTGTCTCCTACTCTCTGTATATTCAACTTTCCAATAAAAATAAATAAATCTTTAAAAAGTAAAACAAATTTGAATCCAAATTTTTTAACTATGCATACTTTTTCATAATATGCATTTTTCATGAACATTTTAGATACTACGATATTTTCCACAAGAATTATACATGACTTTTAGAATAATATTCTTTGTGTTTTTAAAAATCATTCTTTTGATTTTTGCCATCTTCAGCATCTTCACTTTCATTTTGAATTTTTGCAGTAGCTAGCTGTGTAGAAAGCAGCTCTGAGTGGGTGCATACTGCAGGATTCGTTTCCTAACACAACCCCGTGTCTCGGGAAAATATGTAAACAATGCAGTGTAGAGAAGCTTATCCAGCCCCTGGATTAAGCATCCAGTTGGCCATCAGAAGTCAGCGCAACAACAGTAACAGCACGCCTGGGTTATTTTGGTGACAGCTGGCTCCATTTGCTAACCTTATTCACACAATGCTAAGAAATGTTTTATTCATACTACTTTGTAATATTTTTTAAAGTTCCCGGTTGATATAGGAAAGAATAATAGTCTCAATTTTTCAAAATATGGCTACTTCTGGATTTAAAAAAAAAAATCAGTTTTCATAATACAGCCAGTTATTTCAGAACAATTTCCTTGATAAATAGCAAGGCCCAGGCTTAATATGTTTCACAGTGTCTTCTCAAAAAGCTAGTGAGAAATATTCTGTTAAGTTTTTCAGATGGGGAAACAGAACTTCAGGCAAGTTGAGTGGGTGGTCAGTGGGCCACCAGCTGAGACATGGCCTAGTCAGGTGCAGTGCCACTTCTCCTGCCTGCCTAGCTCTGAGTTCTGCTCCCTCCACTGCAGTGCCTCCTGGCCCTTGACGTATTCTCAGACCTGCATGTATCCCCAGTCCCCGTCTGTGTGTCAATTCACAGTTGACAGTAAATGTTTGCAAAAGACTGTTCTATAACCCATTCGATCAGGGCTAGTGAGAGTGAGGCATAAGGACATACTGGAAGTGGCAAGCGTTTGGGACACATGAAATATCGGTTGGGAATTACACATGCCGTATCCGAGTGCCTGTGTTAAAATCACAGCTCTGATTCCAATTTATGCTTTTTTTCTAATGTGTACCCTTGGAGGAAATGGTGATGGCTCAAGTACTTGGGTTTCGTCCACCTGCAGGGGAAATTCAAGTTGTTTTGTTCTCCAGGCTTTAGCTGATGTAAACTGGGTTTTTGCAGGCATTTGGGCCAGTGAATCAATGATTGGAATATATCTATTTTAATTTCTCTTTCTCTCTTTCTCCCTCCCACTTTCTCCCTCTCCCACTCATTTTTGAAATAATTAAATAAAGATTTAAGATATTGAAAGATCTTGATTTTCGTGTATCACATTATCTGGGGAAAGTATTTTTCAAAGCTGATGTAAAATGCTGGCAGAGTCCTCTTTAACACTGAAGAACATTTTGTATTTTAAACAGCAATTTTTTAAATGTGTATTTGAAAGACAGAGTAAGAGAGAGAGAAAGAAAGACACAGAGAAGGATCTTTCATCTGTTGGTTCACTCCCCAAATGTCCTCAACAGCCACGGTTTGGCTGAAGCCAAGAGGCCAGGTCTCCTGTGGGCCTATCCAGAACCCAGGTTCTGGAGCCATTACCCACTACCTGCTCAGGTGCTTTTACAGGAGAGGAGCTGAGACTGGAACTAACACTCCAGTTTGGGGTGTGTGCCTCACAAGTGGTAACTGAATCCATTGTGTCCTTAAGTAACGATGTTAAGAAACTTTTTTGATATGAATATATTGCAAGTCCAATTTGGTTTCTTTATTTAGATAAATATTAAGTTTTCTAAAAAAAATCTCATTTCCTGATTCCCATATTTATCCTGATGTTACATGGTAATGTCACATAGAAAAATAATGGGATTGATTCTTCTTTCCATTTCCACTTTCTTAGGCATTTTGGGTGATATACCTTTGCCTATGGGAATCCTCGATTTGCTTTTTATTTAACTGCTTGAACTAAAGCAGAAGTTGGTGTGTTTTGAGTTAGCTACCATGAATGTATGTGAATGTTTGAAAATGCCCATGTGAAGTAATGTTCTTTTTCTGGTACTAAATCAAAACAGAGAGGAACTTGAACATACTGTAATCAACCTTAGCTAGACCAAACGAAAACTCAGTTATATTTCATAGGTAGGATTATTTCTTTTATATCCTTCCATTTTGCACTCATGAGAAGAGAACAGAATTTGTATTTGGTGGCAAAATGTAAAGGCTGACAGTTTCCTGTCAAATCGTGGCATTTGTATTTTGATTTAAAATACACTAAGAGATGAACAAAAGTAAGAAAAGCACTTTTCTGTTGTTTATTTGGAAGACAGAGACAGACAAATAAAAATCTAGAAATCTTACATCTGCTGGACTGGGTCAAACTGAATCCAGGGGCCGGGAACTCAATCTGGGTCCGTCCCGTGCTCGAACCACGACCTGCAGACTTCTGACAGGTTGGCAAAATGCCAACAGAATTGATGATCTATCAAGTTCTGCAGTTTACAGAAGAGAAGATGGGGGCTCAGGCTAACCAAGAAACCTTCCCGAAAGCACACAGCCAGAAAGGAGCCAACTGGATGTGCATTGAAGTACACAGAACTGTGGAGCAGGGTTCCCAGCCCTGGCTGTGTTGGCAATTGGAGCAGACTTCTTTGTTGGTGGGAGCAGTTGGGAGTTGAAGGAAAGGGGAGCTGGGCTGTGCATTAACTGTGGGATGTTAAGTAGCATCCTTTATCACCTCATTAGATGGCCTTAGCACCCTCTCCTTTCCTCCCCTACCCCACCAAGTCCAAACACCTAAAATATCAACACACATTGAGAAGTTTCCCCAAGGGGAGGTCAAATCCCTCCTGCTTTAGAACCAGTTCCTCTCACTGCCGCAGAAGTATTGTGTTCTTCTGCCTGTCTTTCAGTATAAGTCCAGATCACCATTGTAGAATTGGCCCCTGCAAGCTCGTCACAGTCTGCACATTTGGGCCTTAGCCAATTTGGTTTTTCTCTGATTTTAATGGTCAGGGAAATGCTGGGCACCCATATCTTGGGGGTGGTTTGGGATATGAAGCCAAAGCTAAAATTAATTTTAAAAGGTAATGAATTACCCTGCTCTGATTACAAGAAATCTGAGTTACAGCTTGATCCATGTGCTCCCGGGATAAGATTTTTTTTAAAAGGAGAGTAGTGGGAAGACTGACCCAGGCTCTGAGCACTCACAATTTCACTGAGAATTAATTTGACGAAGAAATAGAATAAGAATTGCAAAGTCATCAAAGATGATGGCTTTTGCTTTATGACCCTTGGCGTCAGAACAAAGGACATATTTTTGTGGTTTTCTGGATTTCCAGAATAAAAGGCATAAAAATGTTTAGGTAATGTTTGGATCATTTCGAGACTATACATCCATTAGTGATAGGTCCATTAATATCTGAACAGTTCAAAGAAGCAATTATTTTAATTTATAAATCACTTCAGAGGTAGGGAGCTGCCATCCATTAATGTGGTTTTTACAAACAAGAGTCTCTTGGTGATGTGTGTTGTGGTGTGTATGCTTCCCTCCCCATGTCATTCTGTCTGGCCTGCGTTTTCCAACCAGATCGCATACCTCTGTGCTTATGTATTTGTCTCTAGAGCGCTGGCAAACACATAAAGCATCAGATCTGCAATTTGACCCCTGGCTGAGACCACCCTATATTTCAGGTTTTTGCTATGCTTAAAGGTACCGTCACGCACAATGTTGCTTCCAGAAGTGACCGTTTCACGTTACACTTGGAATGGCAGAGTCTGTGAGCTAAGACTCCCCAGGGGGTTTCAGAGCCTGGGGCAATCATGCACAAAGTAGAGGGGGCCAGCAGTGATTTCTGGGCATGGTGGGCTTATCAGACACTTTGACACTTGCTGAAAAGTCTCCAAGCAGTGATTAAGAGATTTCCTTGGAAACAGTGCAAAGCATCCCTTTGTTTTATTTGGTTTTCTATTTTAAAAAATTAGTGAGTTGATGCTCAAGTGCCAGACACACTGCTCAGTGCTGGAGGTAGAAGTGGAGCAAATATAAGTGCAGTGTGATACAGAAAGCAAACTGGAAATACAATACAGTATGTGTATTGTCAAGGGTGAAATATAAGGCACTGGAAACTCTCATAGAACTTGTGGTAGTTCAAGAAGCTTCCAGAAGGAAGAGGTCACTCCCTCAAAGCCCAAAGATAACATTAGTTTGTGAATGATAGGGCAGAGGATAAGGTAGAGAGCATCCCACGCACAAGGAAGGATATATGCAAAGGCTCAGAGAAGAGTAAGAAGCAAACAAAAATGGGTAGGGCTAGAGAAGAAGGGAGATGAGGGACCAGCAGTGAAGCCAGAGATGAACAGAGGTAGGATCATAAATATTTCCCAAATATAACTCATCATAAGGGCAATGGCGAGTGCTGGAAGTGTTTTAAGCTACAGAGCTATATTGTTAGAGAAGTAAATATGAATAGGAGAAAAAGCAGTAGGATTAAAGAGATGAGGTAATTTTGAGACTTTAAGAACTGGAAGGATACAGCATTTTGCAAAAGCAGTTGAGGCACTGGTTGGGATGGCATGTCTCGTGTTGTACTGAAGTCCCAGCCCCATTCCGGATCCCCACTTCTGAATATGGTACATGCTTGGAGGCAGCGGGTGATGGCTCAAGAGGTTGGCTCTCTGCCACCCATATGAGACTAAGACAGAGTATCTGGCTGCGAGGTTGATCCTCGCCCAGTTCTCTCTTGCCTTTGCAAGCATTTAGCGATTGAACCCCCTATGCTTTGGTTCTCTCTAACTTTCTTAATATAAGTAAATGAACAAACAAAATAAGAAAATAAGTAAATAAATATTTTAAAGAACTGGAAAGAAGGAGGCCATACATGATATTGAATGGAAACAGTTTGAGGTCAATGGAAGTGTAGTTAATAAAAAGCATCCTCTAGTAACTCTCCATTATTTGCCTCTTTCATATCAACCTAGAGAACTTCTGTTGAGAATAATACACAACTCTATAATCTGTGTAGATGTCCCTGGCTTCACTAATTAAGAGTGTTTATTGAGCACCTGGTACATGCATGGCACTGATCTAGACTCAGAGAAAACTGCAGCAAACAGGTCACTTCCACTTAGAGAGAGCTCCCATATCAGCAATGGAGACAGTGTCCAGAAAAATAAAGTCCACATATCCAGACAGCATTCAGTGCTGTACAGATGAGAAATAACAAGGTCATGTAACAGATCGCACCAGGTAGGAAAAGGATTCTTTACAAAGGTTATATTTCAGCTGAGACAGGACAATAGGGAGGTAACCCTGAGATGATTGTTGGGAAGGGCACTCTGTCCACAGAGCTTTGAGATAGAAATGTTCAGGGTCTTTTGGAATAATTGAGAACCAGGGTGAGGGCACTATGACAAGCCTTGTAGGCCATGTGAAGGCATTTCAAAACTTTTCTGGGTGTAGTTTAGACTCTGGAGTTGTTCCCTTTAGGATTAGAGCTGGCCAAGCCCATTTCAGGGGCTGTAGCTGCTCAATGATGAAAATGTTTTGTTACAGGGTGTCTGCCTTCTACCTCCAAATGACAAACCTTTTGATTCAATGCACTTGATGGAGAGAACCAATTAAATGGCCTCAGTGACGCTCTTAATTATTATTTATGCCTAAAGTCCAGGCTGCCAGGCACCGGCCAATCGTCCAGAGAATTTTCTCTGAGAAAGAGCAAAGCAGGGTTCCCCCTATGCCCAGTCCTCCACTGAGAGGAAATACAGCTTGTCCAAGTGGGATTTCTGCTACATACTGGCTGGCTGGCTGCCTCGTAAGTTAGTAATTAATTCAGTTCTTTAATCACACGAAGCTTGTTTGGGCAGCTGAAGCAATGAGAAGCTCCTCCACTGAAGCTTGCATGTTCTCAGGAGCCGCACTGCGGTGCCAACCCAGCTTCCACTCCAAGGCAGGCAAGGATGAGCAAAAGCACTCATTTCCATGCAGAGAAGCGTGGGTGCTTGTTTGTACTCCACCCGTTTTGACTGTGTGACCTCAGAGACAAAACTTCCTAAGCCTCTACCTCAGTTTCCCATGTAACTAAAATGGATATCATAATGCTTGGCTGCCATAATGGAGAGAAACCAGACCCTTTGTCGATTTTCCCAGTTACATTTCCGTGGTCACTTTGCTCCACTGGGTTAATTTCTGCAGGTTTCTTGGTTCCAAATGAAGTATTGATACTTGTTCTGCAGCCAGTGTCTTCCCCTGGCAATCAGAGCACTGTGCCATTAACTTGGCCTCATTTTTTTATCATCACCAGAAGGTGGCAGTTATTCAAGGCAATGTTTATAAAGAACACCTTGAGATTCTCTTTTTGATGAAAGGCTTACCTAACAGCTATTGTTTGGTATTGAAGGAATATCAGAGACCAGTAGATTAAAGATTAAAAATGCAAAACAGGATAGGAGGTGGAGTAGGAGGATGTTAAGACAGAATTCTTAGAGAAGTTAAATTACATTTGGCTTGTCTCTAACCAGCTACATCATATTGTTTTGAAAACATTACCATGGTATTATGAAACTGTGAGAATACAACTGATTTTTTTTTAGTTTTGTATTCTAATGGCATTATTTGTCACATTAAAAATCAAGAATATTTGCTGTGTGGCAGATATATTACTGCTTTCTACTTTGAATTTCATTTATTTTGAACCTTTTCAAATAGTTGTTTGGCAAGGGAAAAGATGTTGTTAAACTTCAGCATTGATATCTTCTACCTTTTTAGTAAACAGAAACTATGAGGCATCTAAGCAAGTGTAGAGATAAGGATTAGCTTCGTAATTGATGCCTAATATATCTCCTGAGTTAGTAATGCAGTTGCACAGTTGATGTTTAATACTGTAGACTTAGAGTTAAAACTCAAGTCTGAATTCAATCACCTTACTAGCTGTTTGTTCTCAGAACAAATTACTTTTCACCTCTAAGACTTGATTTCCTTTTCTGCAAAATGATGGTAGTTGCAGTAGTATTTGTCTTGTGTTACGGTTTGGATGTGGTTTATTCCCCAAGTGTGCATGTATGGGGAGCTTCATCTTCAGTGTGGCAATGTTGGGAAGTAGAAACTTTAGGAAATGAAGCCTGGTGCAAAGTCCTTAGGTCAGTTGATATCATGTCTTTGAAAGGAATTAAGGTATTTCGCATGGGACCCTCATTAGTTCTTCCTAAAAAATTGTTACAAAAGTCTGCGTCTGGCCTCACCCAGCCTCCTCTCTGGCTTCTTGCTTTGAAATGTAATTTCTTCACACTCCTGCCTTTTAGCATGTGGCCCTCACAAAGAGCCTATACACCGTATTGATTGGAATTTCATCCTCCAAAATTATGAGTGAATAAACCTCTTTTCTCCATAAGTAACTACCTTTAAAAAAAGATTTGTTTTATTTTTCTTGGAAAGTCAGATATACAGAGAGGAGGAGAGACAGAGAAGAATATATTCCATCTATTGATTCACTTCCCCAAGTGGTCTCAACAGCCAGAGCTGAGCCAATCTGAAGCCACGACCCCAGAGCCGCTTCCAGGTCTCCCATGCAGGTGCAGGGTCTCAAGGCCCTAGGCAATCCTCAACTGCTTTCCCAGGACACAAGAAGGAAACTGGATGGGAAGCAGGCCTCCATGATTAGAACCCATACTCATATGGGATCCTGGCATGTGCAAGGCAAGGACTCTAGTCACTAGGCTACCATGCTGGGCTCTACCTTGAGTATTCTAGCAGTAAAAGGTTGACTAATATGCCTTGTGAATCGTGAGTGGATTAGATATTAAAAATTTCCTGACAGTACTTAGTCTAAAACCCATGTACAGTAATAGTTTGAAAAATATTAGCCACTGTAAACACCTGTCCACTGTGTTACTCTTGCTGGGTTACCTGCCAAATGTGATTTTAAATTCATCACCTGTAAAATAAAGGATTGGAACTAGAGTTAGTATTTCCAAAATTTGATCACTCCTGCACAGTCTTGAAAATGTTTGCCAGTTTTGTGGATAAAATATCCTTGCAATGTAATCTTGAAAAACAAATTCATCTGCATGTATATTTAGGAGATCTGTATAAATCTACAAACTTAAAGTAATCCTATCATTTGGAATGTGTGTTAACTTTAATTTAGTTGCATAAATAATATCCCCAGCAACCTTCTGTCTTATTGGAGTACCCATCACTGCAGGGTTGGCCATTCATGGGCATGTTTGGGGACCATTCATGGGCATGTTTGGGTACCATTCAGTTGCCAGAAGGGATACTAGTACTTTTCATGACATAGGTTTATCTGAAGCAATCATGGCTAGTCTTGTCTACAGTACACATCACTATGAACACATGTAAAACACATCAATGTCATGTAGAAGCTGATAGTACAAGCTCTGGGTCAGAGTCTTCATTCGACTCCCATTCCACTTGCCAGTTTATGATGATGGGTGAACTATTCAACATCTCTTTGCCTCAGTTGTGAAATTTTGGATGAGTTAATAGGTGAAAAACACTTAGAAGAGTACCTGTTATCAGCATTTAGTAAGCAAGCCATGCCTACTAACATAGGCAAATTCATCACACTTTAATGCACACTGTCTTACATCATCTCTGTATTCCAGTTTGACTCTGAAGTATTTAAAACATTGAAATAGAGATCTGGGTACTACTTATCTATATGTGAAATATATATTAGTATGGGTGGTGTAAATTTTTTTCTCCTACTAGGTTATTATAATACTATCTCCTTCTATGTTTTTTCTAAAGTATGAGAAAGTCTAGAATTGATAATATGTCTGTGTTTGAACAACTTGAATTCCCTCAACACGTGACACCAGAAAAACCTGTCATTAACTTGTGGACGGGTGACTGTTGCCTGAGCTATCAGCCATCTTTGCTGGTGACTCTACCTTACTTAAGCAAAACCACAGGGGAAAGAAAGCTATTTCTCTTGTTAGGGCTTTCTCACCAAGAACACTGAAAACAAAAAGAAAGACAGACATAATGTGAATTCCATATGTTCACATATATTATTCTTCCATTTTCATGAAAAAAAATCAGTCTCTCTGGCCTACCATGTTTGAAATCAAATTATATAAGTCTCAGACTCGAATCCTTCCTCTAAATCTTCATGCACCTGCATTATGTTGACATCCAAAGTGAGTGTGATTCATCAGGACTTACAAGATCTCGATCCAAAAAGAAAGTCCACAAGGATAAAGGTACCTAGAGCTAGAGATTGGAAAAATATGCAGACAAGGTAGTGTGACAGATTGCACCATGTGTGCGTGTTGGGAGAAATTCAGGGACAAATCAAGTGTTTAAATTATTCGAGTAGGATTATTATGTACTTGATTATTGTATCACACATGAGAAAGTTTTTGTAAATCACAGTAAGCTAGTAATTACACTGTGAGACACACTGCAGCAAGTTTTAATAGACCGCAGAGCTCCCATCCCTTTCAGCTTGAAGGTGTTCAGGTTTCACTCTGGGTATTAGACAAGGTCTTGTGTCAGATCTGTACACAGGGACACAAATCCAGCTAAAGCAGCAGAAAGAGGTGATGTGGAGTGAAGCCAAGTATAGGGCAAATTGTTTTTATTTAACACTGGGTTAATTTAGTTTAAAAAGGGGTGCTCCAAAGCCCAGAGAATGTGCCTGGTTTAGTTTCACTCTGTCTGTGACCCAGTTGTCTACCTGTGGGACAATAATTCCTTTATCAGAGACTGTCCAGTTCTCCAGAATGAGCTCGCATGTTTCCTGAGAGCACCCTAACTGTGAGCCTGGCTGTGGTTTAGTCCATTCATTTGTCACGAAGTTTGGTAAGTTTTTGGTTGGGGAAATCGTCATATAGATAATCCTCCTTCAACAGCAGGGACACATTCTGAGAAGTACATAATGAAACCGTCTTGTCGTTGTGTGAACAGTGAAGGGTTTAGTACACTAAGCCAGATAGCATAGCCTGCCACATGCTGAGGCTGTGGAATCCACATACCATGGGTGATAAAAGCAATACTTTGTGGATCATGGCCCAATACATTATATGCTATTAAATTGACACGTATTTAATGAAATTTTGCGTACTGTTGGGTGATGAACTGTATTTGAGTTTTGTAACACCCTCTTCTGATATCACATTTTCTAAAATTAATGCATCTTTCTGATCTAAACCTTAATGAGGGTGAGTTGATCTTTCCTGTTACTGTACTTCTTTTAAGCCATTCTTCTTGTGAGATGACCTCCTTACTCCCTGCTTAAACCTGATCCCAAGAGACCATAAGGCAGCATTGGCAGGTATCTTGTTCGTATTTCCTTCTGGTTGTGCTCTACCCTACTAGTAAAGCTTATTTTTCTTATGTTAGCCAGTCTGTTTCTGTCTCCTGCACCCTAACAATCCCATCTAATGAAGGAAACTAACCAAAATATATCATTTGTGTACATACATACAAATGGGTTTAAAGTTTATTTGAAAAACTTCACAGGAAATGGGATTAAGCCTAAGGTTTGTTCCGTCCCCCCCCCTCTGCCCCCGGGGGCGGGAAGGTGTAAGGGAGGTGGTAGGGACAGTCTTTAAATCCATGCCTATGCAGGCCATTTCAACAGTTCCTGAAAAAAAAAAAGGCATACTTTGAAACATATGTGCGTTAATTTCCAAAGTTCTTTGCACCAAAATAAACCTTTCTAAAAATGTGTTTGTTTGAGAGGGAAAGAGAGAATGCGTTTCCATCTGTAGGTTCACACTCAGAATGTACACAACAGCTGGAAGGGGGAGCCAGGAACTTACTGCAGGTCTCTGGTGTGGGAAGCAGGAGCCTAATGACCTGCAGCATCGCTGCTGCTGCCCTGGCCCTGCGCCAGCAGAAAGCTGGGGCCATGTGCCACAGGCTCTCAGACCCAGCAGAAAGCTGGGGTCACGTGCCACAGGCTCTCAGACCCAGCAGAAAGCTGGGGTCACGTGCCACAGGCTCTCAGACCCAGCAGAAAGCTGGGGTCACGTGCCACAGGCTCTCAGACCCAGCAGAAAGCTGGGGTCACGTGCCACAGGCTCTCAGACCCAGCTGCTCCGACACAGGTATCCCAACCAGTGTTCTAAACTGCTGGGCCCAGATACCTGCCCTTAAACTTACCTTTTAGTTCCATTTGCATGGCTTTTGCAATAACTATGTATATATACACGTCTATGTAAACCTATATGTTTATGTTATTTATTGAGAATTTATCATAAGCGTTTTCTAATCTTTTCATGTGTAGTCTTTTTTATTTTTTTATAGAACTGCCTCTCTACCCAACACATCAGCACTTTGATCCCACATCCTGTGTTCCATTGTTTTCTGTCCTCCAGTACCTTATATTTTCTTGTTAGTTTTATGGCTTATGTGTCTCCTTCGCCTCCCCGCCTCCACCGCACTGGAATGTCAGCTCACTGGTGGGGCTCAAATGCAGATGGTGGTCTCTAGAGCAAGAGCCCACTCATGTGCTTAGCTAATGAATGAGCCATGAGCTATTTTTTTGGTTCATCATGAATAGTTTTTTTCTATGACCACAATGTCCCCTGGCCTCTGCTGCAGATCCTGCACAGGTGAAATATTTGCATCCCCATCTAACACTTTGCGTGAGTGCTCAGTTTTCACATCTGTGTTCTTGCTCAGCAGCAGGGGCTAGATCAAATGACCTCCTGAGACCTGCCTGGCCCTTGACATTCTAATTCAGTTCCACTTAAGTGTCCTAGAAGTTATTTGTGGAGAAATTTTTTTCTTCCTCACCAGGATTGGAGTGCACATTTATCTAATTATTTCCTTGTTAGATTGACCTAGCTTTAAAAGAGCCTTGGCTCAGCCCTTTTGCATTTTCTCCAGGTACTCACTTTATAAAAATACAACACTACTAAAGACTCAGCTCTCTAGGGAAGTAAATTGCATTCAAATAAGATTAAGGAATTTTGACTCACAAAAGCAAGGGCAATCAGAGGCCAACTAATACGAAGCAATTGTTCAACAAACTAATCCAGACATGTTATTCACAAAGGGACTTTTCAGAATTGGTCAGGGAAGAAGAAGGCCTGCAAAGCAACAGGCAGATTGGCTTGGGTTGGGAAGCCTTCTTTGTAGAGGCAAAACCCAGTCACTTACCTTATTTTCTTTTTTAAAGACAGATTTCGTTTATTTGAAAAAGTGTCAGATAAAGAGGGAGACAAGAGAGAGACCTTTCCATTTACTGGTTCACTCTCCAGATGGCCACAATAGTCAGGGCTGAGCCAAATGCAATCAGGACACTGAAACTCCAAGTGGATGGCAGCGGCCCACGCACTTGGGCCATCTCCCACCACTTTCCCCAGTACATTGGATCAAAAGCAGAGTAGGTGGGACAAACTCACATTCCCATAGGGATGCTGGTATTGCATTCACCTGTTGTGTCACAAAAGTGAAGCCTCTTTTCTTATTTGAAGACAAGAAAGTGCCCCTATTCTAGGACCCTCAGATGAAACCTCTCCCAAAGCTGGCTTGTTGAAGGGTGCTATGGAGTCAGAAATGCAGTAATTGTGGTAAGTTTACCTACCCATGTGAATGCCGTTTCTAATCCTGGCAGCCTGCTTCCCATCCATCTCCCTGATTGTGACCTGGGAAAGTAGTCAGGACCCTGCACCCACATGGGAGACCTGGAAGAGGCTCCTGGCTCCTAATATCGGATTGGCTCAGCTCCAGCCGTTGTGGCCACTTGGGGAGTGAATCATTGGCTGGAAGATCTTCTTCTCTGTCTGTCCTCCTCTCTGTGTATCTGACTTTGCAATAAAAATAAAATAATCTTAAAAGAAAAGTGAGAGAGAGAAACATTAAGGGAAGGTTGCTAAGTAAATGTCACACCATCCGGGGTAGAGCCTTTGGTCTCATGTGCTTGTTGAACACCTGAAATGAAGTTAGTCCCATTAAGATGTGTTCTAAATTATTAAGATACAGGCTAGATTTCAATGACTTAGTAATTAAATCAAAGATGTAAAATATATTAACAATAATTTTCTACTGATTTCATGTTGAGGTAAAAATCTGGATGAATTAATAGCTAAGTATATTTAGTATAACAAATCCAAAATATATCCAATAATATAAAAATACTGAAATGAACTTTGGACTTTAAAACAGTTGGTTAGGTTTTTTTGAAATGGAAAGAGAGAAGAAAAATTACCTAGCCCGAGAGCTCATACCCACCAAGCTACTTCACAGATGCCTTCAATAGCTTGAGTGCTGGGCCAGGCCAAACATAGGATCCTGGAACTACATCTGCATTCCCCACTTGGATGGCAAGGACCCAGCTGTTTGAGTCACCCCCTGCTACCTCCCAGGGCCTGCACTAGTAGGAAACTAGAATTGAGAGTGGAGCCAGGACTTTAACCTAGGCACTCTGGTATATGATACAGATGTCTCAAGCAACATCTTAACTACTGCAGCAAAGGCCCATCCCTCTTCTGTCCTTTTCTTTTTTTTTAATGTGACTACTAAAACATTTAAAAATTCACATATGAAGTCATCTAATTGCTCATCAATAAATGAATGAACAAAAGGTGAAAGACACGTATGAGTAGAATGGCATATTAGCCTTAAAAAGGAATAATACATGTTACAACATGGATGAATTAGCCTTAACAATACTATCTCAACTAAAATGAGTCAGACATAAAAGGACAAATACTGTATTTTCCAGTTATATATAGTACTGATAACAGGTAAATCAATGCAAAGAAAGAATAGAGGCAAGAAGGGGGGCAGAGAGAGGTTGTGGTTGTTGGTTACCAAGTTTCCAATTGGAGTAATGACAGTTCTGGAAATAGATGGTAATGATAGTGGCAAAACATGGTGAATGTAGTTGTGCCACTCAATTATGTGCTTAAATTGTTTACAATGATAAGTTCTGTATTTTGATTATATTATTACAATTTTTAGAAGACCTTAGTTGACAGACGTGTATGGCTCACATTGTATTTCTGTTGGAATCAGCTGCATTTCAGCTTCTAGGACCAATTAGAAATGCTCTTCTGTATGCAGTGCTGCTGGTGGTAGAGAGTTTGGGGATGAGAAGACTTTAAGATTTGAGTTCATTTTTTTAAAATAATGGATGGATGGGTGGGTGGATTTGAAAGAGATCTTCTATCTGCTGATTGACTCCTCAAATACTCAAAATAGCTAGGACTGGGTCAGGCCAAATCCAATAACTCAGACCTCTGTCTGGGTCTCCCTCATTGGTGGCAAGGACCCAACTACATGAGCCATCATCCCCTACTTTCCCAGGCACATGAGCTGGGAGCTGAATCACAAACAGATTAGCCTGAAACTATGACCTGTGACTACCCAGATTGTTGGTTTAGTTCACTACACTGCAGTGCCCACCACAAGATTTGAGATCTGACAGCCAAGAAACTTTGGGCAGTCTAACATCTCTGATAGTCTGTTTCCTCATCTTCAAAATGAGAATTATAAAACTTGTTTCACTGGGTTGCTGTAAAGTCTGTGAGAAACAGTATATACAGCAAGTGGCATTAACACAAGAGACATTTCTGGATAAACCTTTTGCCACTACACATGAAATGAAAATAAATGAAAGGAAGGTCTTTTTTCTTTCATGATACGCAGCTATTCTGTGAGTGCATAAGGGATAATTAAAAAGACATATGGAGAACATCATGATGGTAAACACAGGTTCATCCATGAGCCCAGAGAACAGCAAAGCTGGGCATGCCTGTCTCCTGAGAAGGGGCTCTAAAGATGGAAACTTGAATACTCATTCTTTTGAAAATGAAACGAAACAAGTCTAAAAAGGTGTCCCACTGCTACAGTAACAGGTCAGGTTTTTCCTTTCTTGTTAAAATTTTTAGCTGAGGCCCGGCATGGTAGCCTAGCATCTAAAGTCCTCACCTTGAACACGCTGGAATCCCATATGGGTGTCAGTTCTAATCCCAGCAGCCATGCTTCCCATCCAGCTCCCTGCTTGTGGCCTAGGGAGGCAGTCGAGGACGGCCCAAAGCCTTGGGACCCTGCACCCATGTGGGAGACCCAGAAGAAACTTCTGACTCCTGGCTTCAATCAGTTCAGCTCCAGCTGTTGTCACTTGGGGAATGAGTCATCAGATGGAAGATCTTCCTCTCTGTCTCTTCTCCTCTCTGTATATCTGAATTTGCAATAAAATAAATACATTTTTTTAAAATGTGACTTTCATTAAAATTTTTTTTTCTGCTGAACTCTTGTTTGTTTAGTTCTTCTTGCCCAGGGCAAAAGAACATGACATCTTCTACATTGCACAGAAGACATTCCCCTAGTTTAGTAACAAATGGGCTGCTTTATACAATAGATTCATGCATGTCTGTATGTTCCTTATTTGAGAACAGTGCAGCATGCATTATTCAATATTCAAAATAGCTTATGATAACTGGTTTATTATGCCCATTTGAGAGTTGGTTGCCTTGTTTGAAGAACTCATTGCATGTAAGTAGCATTGAGGCACAAGGTAAGCCTGATTATTTTAGAAATCATCCTCCTAACCATAGCACTCCACTGCTTCAGATCATTCGGGTTATGACCAGTGTGGTTGTATCCTTTCTGAAGTTTTAGGTTTGTTCTCACCTAAACTTACCTCTTTACATAGTTCCCTTGCCCTTTCTGAATTTATTGTTCATTACATGAGTAAAGACAGAGTAAGTCAACCAGCACACTTGTATTCTTTTTCTATAAAGTACTTGCAGGAAGTACAGGGTATAATATCTTTAATTAAGATCTCTAAATAAGAGGCTATAATTGGGGATTCATCTCCTGTCAGGTATGAAAAATGAAAGTCAGTAGTCTGCAAGTTTTCTGTGCTCTACAAAAGTTCCAAATAGTGACCTAAATCTTTCTAGAAGGTTGTCTAAGCTGAACTGGGTGTGCCCCATCTACCAGACAAGTTACTATAAGGATTCTTAATATAGAAGCAAGTCCTGTAAGCCAGTACAAGGTTCCATGGAAGAGACTGGTGAAATTCAAAGTTTGCTTCCTATATTGAGATGTTCAGTTTATTCAGCTATACTCATTGAAATTTGAATATTTCCATAGTGGCAAACAGTTTCTCTCTCAGCAGTCTTCCAAATGCCCCTTCTACCACTATGGTGTCACTGATCCTTCGCTTCAAACTTCTGCACCTTATTGGAACTAATGTCCAGCCTCCTATGGGAGCTCCAGTTCTTATGAGCACATTCATTCTCACTTATCACTGTTCCCACCATGTTGCTCATTAAATATAGTCACTATAGCTTCTGCATGACCTGCAGTCTACTGATGATGAATTTGCTTTATCATCAAGATTTCAGCTGCCAATCTTTCCTGGATGGGATAGGAAGTATAGAGGGGAGTAAAGAGATGGGAAAATAACATGACTCAAGTTGTTTATTGTTTGGGCATAAGAATATAATTTCTCGAATTTTTAATTTCTACAAAGTTTCGATCAAAGATTGTGAAATTCTTGGCATGGCCAAATTTGGGTTGCCAATTAAAATTTTTGAAACCTGCAAGTGTATAAAATGATTGAACTCAAAGATCAAGCCTCCACAAAAGTGATTCATCACAGCTTCCCTCCACCCTTTCATCTTGTTCTCAAATCTGTTTTGGACTCTGGGAGTCCTAGCTTGTACTCTGCAGGTATTCAAGTTCTGAAGCCCTGCTCTAGATTCATATAAAATTCTGTCAGTCTACCGGTGTAAAGCCAGCAACCCCGGACACAGACCTGATGTGGGCTACGATGTTTCTATCCTGTGTTGAGAGCTGGATATGCAAAGCTACAATTAGAGGTAGCCAATTAAGATTAATTAACCATTTCACCAGACTCACACAGGTCTAATTAGATTTAATTCATCTCTAATTCTATTACCAATGAGTCTATTTTGATTATTATTTTTCGCCTTACCTTCACAGCAGACAATGCTCATCTCTTCCCCTTTGTGTGATTTTTCCTCCCCTGTCTTAAGGGATGTGGTTGTGAGTCGTCTCTAAGGTGTCTCTGTTCTCCCCAAGTTTCTGGGCCAGAGAGCTGTGCATAGAATCTGGGGCACTGTGATAGCTTTTGGCTTTGGACCACATCCCTGGATTATTAATGTGGAGCCAGGGTTGGTGAGTGTCCAGCCACAAAGATCCAGACTCAAGGCCCAAGGGGAGATGCTGGTCTGAAATAATTGCAGAAACCACCACTGGCGCCATGGACTTGGAAGCTGCAACTAGAACCACATGACTTCAGCACAGGTCCAGGTGCCCCTTGACCCACTGCCTGGTACACTTGTGTTGACTATTAAAAGGAGCCCTGAGGAGCCAAGATGTCTCTCCGACCTAGCGTAAGCCTGGTCTTTTGAGTCATGCCTCTTAAACCCTCCTGCAGGATGCTTCAGAAAGTCTTTGGGTTTTTGAGACTAAACAGATTCCACAGCTTCTCATTTTCCCCTTGCTGCACTCTTGTAATTATCCTATGGTGTTGATTGTATGTTCTTAGTGTATTTACCAAGTATTTGCTGTGCAAACGTCTCTGCGGGAGTACTGGAGGCGGGATTCAGAGATGAACAGGATGCAGGCTACTCTTGTGAACAGAACACATTTCACCTGAAGCCAGCTCGAGTGACTGCTAGTAGTCCACAAGAATTCTAAGGCTCCATAGTCCATGGTTGAAAGAACGCCATGATCAGGTCATCGTGTCCTCTCTGGCTCAGGAGCCTGGCAAAGTGTCCTCTCTAACTAGAAGCCTAATAAGGGAAATGACGCTCTGATTTCTTACACACTCATCTTTAATGGCTTTCAAAACAGAGAAAAGTGGTCAATCTAATTAACTCTGCGGCAAACATACACGAGACATTAGGTAGGTGCTGCCTGAACATTCACTTGCATCATTTAGATATACTTGGCAATATGTCTCCTTGATTACAGACAACTATGTTTAGACTAAGAATTTCACCCAACAAGTCTTCATGGCTATCCTAGTGCTAAATGTGAAGACACATCTCTTGCATTTCTATTGTGTAGGACAGGACCTGGCAGTTAGAAGGTTGTAATACTCAGCCCTTCATTTACAAACTGTGAACTGTTGGGGCAACTGAATATTTTGTTAGGGCCCTTTCAGCTCTGCAAGCCCCATCTCATTTCACTTCTGTGTGTATTCACCTAACAAAAGCAATTAACAAAAAACAACCACGACCGTATGTATTCCTCCCTCCTTCTGCATCCAAGCAGTTTTATTCATTTGTTCTCATCCCAAGAAAGATAAAGGGCATGGTTGAAATGACTGCACATGATCCCTCTGGATAAGGTTTATAGTCTCGTACATTTGGGGAGATAGTCAGGGATGTTGTGTAGGGTACTTTGACCTTAGCACAGAGTGAGACAAATAACACAAGAGTATTTGTCTCTAGTAGTTGTGACCAGGTCAGCAAAGGTATGTGGGGCCAATATGTTCTGATAAAGGCTGCAAAATGGTTAACACTTTTAATTATGTTCAGGGCACCCAGCATTAATAGAAGCAGCTGAGTCGGCATTATTGAAAACTTTGTCAACTGCCATTCAGTGACTCAGCCAGGCAGGGAAGGCTTTTGGGAAAGTTTGCCCATTTCTTTTTTCAGGTTATTGGCCCATCCATGTAATTTCAGGAGTATTCTTTCGAACAATCCAACAGCCACTAATCCTAACAAGAGGGTTTTTTTTGTTTCGTTTTAATTTCAGACCACCCTTCATCACAAAAAAGTTGTAAGTTGTAAAGATGCTGGAATCTGTACCAGCTCTGTTTTTCTCTTTTCCAGAATATAGTTTTGAAGAAATCCAGAAGGGGTCATTCGATACATGGAAGCAGGAAGAAATTACATTTAAGTTTTCAGATAAACATTCCATATTATTCTTTAGTTAAGCTACACTGGAAATCATATTAAACCTTAAGCACCAAAGGGACTTTTTTGGTATTGCTTGATTCAGTTTTACTGCATATTTATTTGTATTTGAGCTGAAGTAGCAATTTTTTAGATTAAAGAAGGTAAGGTCTTAAAAGCTATAACATTCTAAGCTTAATATTAAATGCTGTAGGCTACAGGAGAGGAATTTGCATCACTTTGTAAGTAATTATTGACATCTTGGTTGACATGGGAGGAAGAAAGCCCAGAATTTGCTTTGATAAAGCACAGATTGATACTTTTTGTCAGGCACAGGCATTCATTACAGAACTTCAAGAGTCAGGAGGGGCTAGCTGATGACAGGATATTGAGAAATGCTGAATGGCACACCACAGATCCCAGTGACTCTAAGAAAATATAGTCCCTTGGGTCCAACGTTGTGGTGTATTGGATTAAGCTGCTTGTGACACTGCCGGGGTTTGTTCAAGACCTGACTGCTCTGCTTCTGATCCAGCTCTCTGATAATGCACCTAGGAAGACCATGGGTGATGAACCAAGTCCTTGGGCCCCTGGACTATGTGAGAAACTAGGTTGAGGTCCAGGCTCCTGTTTTGGCTTGGCCCAGCCCAGCTGCTACATTAATGTGGGGAATGAACCAACAGATGAAGTATTCTCTCTCTCTCTCTCTCTCTCTCTCTCTCTCTCTTTCTCTCTGTCTCGCTGGTATTCCCTCTTTTAAGGCCTCAGTCCTGCATGTGCCAATTGAAGCTGGCTCTACCCAGATCACATAGCTCCAGAAGGATGGCCTTCTTCATAGGTAAGCAGCAATCTAAGAGACCAAGCCCCCCCCCCCAACACAAGGAACTTTCAAGATGCTCTTAGTATTACCAGTTCTTATGCTACCAGCAGACAAGCTAATCAAATGGCCAAGTGAAGCCAGTGTGAGGGAGGACTGTATGGGTGCATGACTTCTGGAAGATGTGATTCATTAGGGGACCACAGCAGCCAGAACATGCCACTGTGGACAAGCATAGATGGATGACAAATTACTCTCATAATTGACCTAAACAGCCTGAGTAAAGGAACTGAGAAGGTAGGCTCCAAGACTCAGGAAACTGCCTTTGATCCAGCTTGGAAGACTATAACAAGGACAAATGATGCAGCCACTTTTTCCACACACATTGAGGTCTTCAGCCTTGCCACTGAAAACTGGCTTGCTTCGAACAAACTGAATCTTTTTACATTTATTTCCCTAAGCTAATCTAAGGACAAAGGACCCCTGGCTGTGTTTCTTGATTTCCCTGGATCTAATGGTAAATTTGTTTCTAGATACTATAACACACCTGTTATACACAGTTAGCCTGTTACACACCTGTGTCTGGATGTTTTTATGCACCTTATACACAACTAATCAAAACAGAAACTCCTTTATTCCTTAAATGAGACCATACAGTAGTGTCACTTTAATCCAAAAGACGTGCGTGATATGTTTGAGGAGTCATTTGAAAGTATGCAAAGGCATTGGTGTTCTGCTCTTTGAACTTCAACATGGAGAGATTGTGTTTGTGTATGTCAACTCCCTGCCACCAAAGCAGTCCATCTATATAATGGCCACTCTAAAACTTACTTGCTTTTGAACTATTTCTCAAATGGCCATCTGTAAGATCAGAGAATCACAGAGTTGGAAACAACCTCAGCAGTTTTTCTCTTGGCTAGTCAGCTAGTGGTCTAAATTATTCAAGACAGATGGACCATGATTGTGTTTTAAAGTCTTAAAGTGATGCTTGCCTCTTGCCAAATTCCTATCCCTCACCACACATCTTTTTTTTTTTATGATTTAAAAGAAATTTTAATCTCATCTCTGGCTTGCTTGATCCATTTGTAAACCTGCACATCATAAATGCAACCTGGAAGTGTTTTGTAAAATATGACCACAGTGTTACAGGTCTCAGTTAAGAGACAGAAAGGAAGAGAGGTGGTAAAGAAAGGGAGACTGGAGGAGAGAGAGAAACAGAGAGAGCCTTGTCTGCTGTTGGTTCATTCGCCAGATGCCGAAAGTAGGGGAACTGGGCAAGCCAAAGCCATGAGTTTTAGGTACTTGCTTAATGCAGGACTTGCATGTGAACGGCAGGCCCCTAATTCTCATTTATGCTGCCTTCCAGTGCCTGTTATAGCAGGAAGCAAACTGAAGTACTCCAGTATGGGATGTGGGAACCTTCACGAGCACGCTAAATTCCTGCCCTGTATTTCTGAAGTTTTCAGCAAGAGTTTATGTGGCAGACTGATTTTGTGTCGAACAGTAAGCTCACCAACAGGAGTGGGAGATATTAAAAGAGAAACCAGAGCCAAAGAAGGAGCTATTAGGGACCAAGCAAGAATGAGTCTTAATGTTTTATGGCAAAATGGAAAGCTAAGGGAAGGAAATGAGTTTTTTGTGTGTGTTTATCATGATTATGAGGGTTTTCCCACCAAAAAATATCTGAACATAGAAAATTGACTCACAATTCCTAGGATTCTTACAGAAACTAAAACACTATCATGAGCACCTTGGACTCCTGGATTAAGAAGAAGAGAAGGAAAGTGAAGGATTATTTCTTGCCAGGAGCCTCCTGTGTGGCAGATACTGGACAGACACCAGGGTTCTGGTCTCCATTTGACAGATGAGAGACAGAAATCCCAGAGAAGTTATGCATTTACAGAGATCACAGCCAGCAGGTGGTAGGCAGGGATTCCAGCTGCTAATTCTTGTCTTTGCCATCTCAGTGTTTGAGTTTGCCATGAGAGAAAGAAGAGCCTGAGAGGCTAAAACACACAGGGACAGCAGCTGTATAAGATATCTTCCATCTGCTGCTTCAAATAGCCTCAACAGGTAGGGTTGGGCAAGGCTGAAGCCAGCAGTTAAGAACTTCTTTCAGGTCTCCCATGTGAGTGCTGGGGCCCTAGAGAATCACAGAGCCTGTACTGCTTTCCCAGGCCATTGGCAGTGAGCTGGATTGGAAAAGGAGGAGCTGGAACACTAACCACCCCCCATGTAGGATGCCAGAATACCACTGCACCATAAAATCAGCCCCTTCACAACGTATCAGTGACATGAGGAGATATGCATAATTGTTAAGTCACTGTATAGGATTAAAATACGAATAATTGGGCTCAGCGCTATGGCCTGGCAGCTAAAGTCCTCCCCTTGAACATGCCGGGATCCCATATGGGTGTCAGTTCTAATCCCAGCAGCCATGCTTCCCATGCAGCTCCCTGCTTGTGGCCTGGGAATGCAGTTCGAGGACAGCCGAAAGCCTTGGGACCCTGCACTGGCGTGGGAGACCTGGAGGAGGTTCCTCGCTCCTGGCTTCGGACTGGCACAACACTGGCAGTTGCGGTCACTTGGGGAGTGAATCATCAGATGGAGGATCTTCCTCTCTGTCTCTCCTCCTTTCTGTAAATCTGACTTTGCAATGAAAGTAAATAAATGTTAAAAAAAAACTTTAAAAATACAAATAATCAACATAATGTGTATATGTAATATGTGAATGTATTTGCCTATGTATGCATAAAGAGAATACATATAAATATATGGACATGCTAATACACACATACAATGTGTGCATTTTCATGCATATACTACACAGACTATAATTACATTTATGTGCATGTATATATACATATATATGTGAATATATATGTCCCTGTTAACTCTCTCTTTTCTCCTTTGCTTGCGTAGCCTGCAAGTGCATCTCACCAAGGGATTGGACACACGGGTCACTGAGTCTTATTTGGCCCAGGATTTTAAGCCTGGGGAACGGGGAAGCTCACTTCCATTTTGGGAGACAGCTCACAATGCCTGCTTCGTAATTGTGTCTTTCTGGAGTCAGGCAGCTTGCAAGCAAGCACCCCAGTGGTTGCAGCTTCCTTGAGTGACTTCTTCCTGCAAAAGGTTTACAATGGACGGACTTCGTCCTTTGGGGAAATATTCAAATATATGTACATTTGTATTCCTAATTGCCATAAATATTTACATGGCCCTTATCAGTAGATTATGTTATATATTTATTTAGAACTGTCATTTATAGTGCACTGTCCTAATTGGGAAACGTAGCAGCTGTTTGGCTCCTAGAAGAACATATCCTGTCCCCTTTGACTGATCACTTGAAGAGGACAGGGATTAGAAGTATTTACTGGAGGATTTCCCAGACACAGCCAGTGGCTTTTTGCCTAATGAAAATTATTTCTCAGGAACCTTCTGCTACCAAGGGTGACAGAGGTGGGTGGGAACAATGAGGACCAGAGCAGCAGCAATTTAGGATTAAATGACATTTGTCACCAATTTAAATGGAACCAAGCAATTATGGAGCTGGTGTTTGATTAGAGTGGTGCTGTTTACTTGGTCACAACCCTTGCTGTGGGGTGGTGATGGTAATTATGCAAGTCCACGGGGTCACCCTTTGACTTGCTAACTAGTGTGCCACTTAGCAGCTCAAGGAAAAGCCCTTCCAAATGAACTGTTTATTATTCCAAAAGGAAAAGTATACATGTTTGAAGTTGTTTTTGCCATTAGTTCAAAACACGGAAAAACCAAATTTCTAAAGTTGTTAGAATTCCTAATGTGTGTTATACTACATTCGCATACAAAAAGGGTGGACATAGGACTAAGTTAGTTTGTTTTTCACTGAACAGCATGCAAAGGCAATACTTCTGTTTGTATTTACATACAGGACCTATAAAATATATGGTGACCATTGACTTTTTCTGGATTTCCCCACTTAAAAATATATTGTCCGTGTATAAAATAAATGAGTATATTTTGTGGGAGGAAAATGGTGTAGCTGTGATTATGTAATAGGAAATTGTTCCTATTTGCTAATTCCTTGTCTGTGTCATAGTGTGAGAAGTTTAATTTTAAAATCATATATGAACAGTTTATTCTGTCCAAATGAGATTGGTTAGAAAATTCTTAGAGCATAGCTGAGTTAATAGATTTGAATTATCATAGTTCCAACCCACCATCATTACCTAATTATTTCAGGTTATTTTGGAGCAGAAACATCCTTGCATCCAGTGATAAACATGCTGGAGTACTATACAACCTACAAGAGGGAGAAGGCTGTGTGTGGAATGTGGAAATAACTCGCCACTTAAGTTCATGGTTTTGGAAGTTCTTGAATAATGGCCAAAGGGTTCTTGTCCGTGTCAGGAATTTACTGAGTACATACTTTCACTTTTCAAAACTGGGCTCAGAATTTCAACCCTTGATAGAATAAGATCCCAAAGTCTGTGCCATTCACACTAGAAATGTCTCAAGGGCTCTTAGAGTTTCCGTCCACTGAGTGTACTCGAAAGGGTCAATTGAGCTTCAGAGCAGTTATGGTGGAAAAATGATCACGTAGATTGCCTGCATGGAAAACAAACCAATACTGTTTAAAATAGGTGTGAGAAGCCTTGGCATGAAGTTACCAATGAGGCTTCCCAATCAGAAGTCCTGTGTTAAAAACCAGGCTTGTGCAAGGGGATAGCACCCTGCTTCAGGCCAGGAAAAGCAGCGGAGAATGGCTTCACAGAACTCACAAGGGAGACCTGGAGGAAGCTGCTGCTTCCCAGTTTTGGACCAGCCCAGCACTGGCTGTTGTAGCAATTTGGGAAGCAAGCTAGTGAATGGAAGATCCTTCTCTCTCTCCCTCTCTGTGAAATTCTAGCTTTCCAATAAAAATAGAATAAATATTTAAAAAAACAAACAGAAAAAAAAACAGGCTTTTCTTCCTTAGGTTGTCACCTGGGATGAATGATGCAGTTTCTCCTGGAATCATCTGTCTTCTTCATGCAGCGAATACAGAACACCATGTGCTTCCCTTGGGTAGGTGGCATGCAATGCAGTTGAAAAATCTTACATTTATCTCTGTAATAATCCTTGCTTCATAATTATCTCCTCATTTTGGTGATGCCCTGGAAAACCTTCTGAAATTATTTGATAATGATGATAGTTTGGAAAGGTATGTTGATACAAATTTCTTTGAATCCACTATGCTTTTTAAGGATTATTTTAACTGACCAAATTGTGTGTGTGTTGATAGAAGTAAAGATTGAACGTTAAATTTCCTTAAATCAGAAGCTAAGTGCTTAAAATTCGAGTAGTATTCACAAGCCTGGCTGCAGTGGTATCCAAGGATGAATTCCTGAATAAGCATTTGCTTCTTTGGAAAATCAAAGAGAGCCAGTGAAATAATTTGCATAAAAGGTACAGCCCTGTGCCTGTACACAGGAATTCTTCAGTGTATGTAAGATGTCGTGATGATGATGATGATGGTGTGGGTAAATGTCTATTAAATTACTTAGTAAGGGTCAATCTTTCAGGACAGGATTCTCAGGCATCTCCAGTTTGGACAACAGGGGACTCGATTATACATGTTCAATGTGTAATCATCAGGCCTGAGGAAGCTGCTAGAGCCTTGTTCCTCAGCCAGCACAGCAATGTATCAACTGACAATAAAGCATGATTTTCTCTTGGTCGTAAAATCAGAGCTCTTGGAGTTCAGAAGTAATAGCTAGAAGGATTTTGTCATCTCTGGAAAAGAACAAGGGGTGTGATCTTGTTGGTCTTGCAGGATATATGATACAGTTGGGAGACTTGTCACACACTGCCGTTGTATCACATTTCGTGGGAAAAGCTTTTGTCCATCAAATACCAGGACCATCTCTTTCTCTCTCTACCTTTAGAGAATAAATGATAAATACTGGCAAATCTATCCCATAGCTGCCCAAAATAATCTTGCAGATCATGTATGTACTTAAATCCAACCCAGTATCTGTTTTATAGATGATGAAAGTGAACCTCAATAGGTGACTTTTTCAAGGAGTCCTAAATAAGTAGCCAGATCTGCTGTTGTTTCCTGACCTCTATCATTTCCTGGCTTCTGGTGCTTATTAGGCCAGCAGAAGAATAAATGATCTGCTTTATCTTATATTCTCCATTGTCATGAACTAAAAAATGGCATAACTCACAACACATAACTCACACTCGTAGCCCTGGAATTTGTAAATGTTGTCTTATATAGGAAAAGTGTCTTTCCAGATATGATTCAGTTAAGGTTCTTGAGGTGGTAAGATTATTCTGAATTTTTAGATTCAGCCTTAGCAGTGAAGAGGTAAGAATATCAGAAATCTGTGGAACAATGCAGATGTCTGGGGTAGTGTATACGAATGGTAAGTGGATGATAAGATACCTGTTGGAATATCCACATCGTATGTCAGAGCACTCAGGTTCAAGTTCCATTTCTGCTCCCAACGCTAGTTCCTGGTAGTGCACACCCTGGGAGCCAGTGATGGTTTAAATGGTTGTGTTCTTACCACCCATGCAGGAGAGCTGGACTGAGTTCCCAGCTCTGCTTCAACCTGATCCTGACCCAGGCCCAGGCCCTGGCCCAGTCCTTGCAGGAATTTGGGGTTTATACCAATAGAAAAGATCTTTCTCTCTTTTTAATGTGCATTTAAAAATGAACTAATAAAAAAGAAATATGCAGAAGAAAAGTTGATATGAAAATAGATCAGAGGGAGATTAGATGATGCTGGCTTGAAAAACTAGCATAGCGTAATCACACACACACGCACGCACGCACACACACACACACAGAAGGAATGCCAGCTGGCATCAAAGGCTAAAAGACACCTGGAATGAGCTCTCCCCCCGAGGGTCTAGAGGAAGAAGGATGGTCCTGCCCATGTCTTGACTTCACTCCAGGGACATAGGTTTCAGACTTTTGGTCCCCACCTATGAGAAAGTGAATTTATGCTATTTGAAGGCACCAGACTTGGGATGATTAGTTACAACAAACCTGTAGGAATATTGATATAGATATATATATATTGATAGATATCATGGTTTTCCATTTATAATTCACAGGGATGATATAACTATACAACTACAGGCCAGAATATTTCATACACTGACTATCCTCCAAGTGTCATACAACACTGTTTATTTTACCCTTTCTAGAATAATATCTCGAGTTACCTGTATTACATGTATTTGTTTTATACTTTGTATGTATTTTAGAAGGTGTATTCACTTTCCACTACTAAAACAAAATGCCAGAGGAAACTAACTTTACAAAGAGAAGAGGTTTCTGTGGCTCACAGTTTTGGAGATTCAAGGCCAAAACTGAGTGGGCCTTTTGGTGTCACTTCTGTCTAGGGTGGCAGGTGGCAAGGAGGTTGGTTGGGAGGAGCCGGTGGTGCACAGGCAGTGGAAACTGGGCATGGTGAGCCAGGAAGCAGAGAAGTTGAACCCCACTCAGCATTAAACATTAGCTGGCCTGCACGAATTGCCTCCTGGGTATATGCTTCTTATCCCCTACCCCACCTCTAAAACATTTGATTAAGTTGCTGCTCCCTTAATTTCCAAATTTAGGATTTAAAGATCAGCAAGGGTTTGGGAGTTCAGTCATTTTCAAATTACAGCAAAAGGGGGTTTTAGTGATAAGATTTTCTTTTTTTGGATGCCTTCAGAATATATCCTTTTCTTATAGGCAATTCCTGCATTTGGCTTGCTATTTTTACAAAGAATTAATCTTGTGATGCCATGTTAATATTATTATCTCTAGTTCCATAGTTCCAGAGGTGAATTTTTTTTAACTTTCTCCAAAACTTACAGCCTACAAGGAGGAAGTGTTCCCTGGAAAATCCCATAGCAGAGATTTCTTATCAGTCTTCCAATGAGTGGACTAAACTCCATTGCACAATCTTGTTTAGGATATAGTCAGCTGGCGCAAAACCCCTCTTTTTAAGCTTAAACGCATGTAAACCAGCGTTGCAAAGGAAGTGGTAATATTGGCTGAAGATTAGGAGACCACCCATTAGTTTTATGAGGAAGTACAATTTGAAATGAATGGCAGAACAAAAGAGCATTTATTGCCAAGGCAAGTCTTTTTTTGAAATGCAGTTTAACCCAAGAGTGAGTTTTTTAATAGTCAGCAGGGTACTGAGCCAGACTTTTGTTACTATGACTAGATTACCTATGTCTATGCATTAACTTTAAGTTGATGGCTTTTATTTTCTAAAATTCTGTTGGTTTGTGTGAGTTTATCAGAAGTTAGCTCCCATGTGGTAAACACAGTAAAAATATCACTACAACTTACTCAACTAGTGTGCCAATAAAAAATTAAATGTTGTGACTAAGGCTATATCTGTCAGATATCTTAACAGAGGGACACATAGAGGACAATTTTGTATCTGCCACCAAAGTTTGGAGGAAATATTCCCATGGAATAAGGAAAGAAATGAATATTACGGTCTCTTCAAAGGCAAGAATACCCTGTTATTTGAGCCCTTGAAAACTTCCATTTTATCAGTCAAGAAAATGGTGGAACGTTAACACTTCCTGTGGTTCTTTTTAGTAATTCACTTGGAATCTCTTGGTCTTAGTGCTGGTAAAGTCTTGCTACCCAAAGTTATACTAAGGACAATGGGTTTTTCATGGTCTCTTCCCCAATTTGATTCCTTTAAATCAATTTACCTGTCATAGGTCTGGGTTGTACTTAGATACAGTGTCCATATTTCAAGAGAAGCATGGAAGATTATATTATTTATCCATTAAAATGTGGTTGGTTGATTGGTTGATTTTGGGATAGGGGCTTTCAAAATGGATGAACTCCTACATAGAAAAATTTGAGATTAGAAAGGAATCAAATTGATTAGAACAGGAAATGAATGGAACTCTTAGTACGTTCCCATTACTCCACCCTCCCTTCTTTAACCAGCCCAGTGGAAAGAGGATTTTTTGATGTTTCCTATATGGGCTTAAATACCAGGCCTTTTGCCATTTGTAAAATCAAATGAACAAAAGCACTGCTGTTCTTCAGCAGGGAGTGCAAGCCTCAGAAGGTAAAGCTTCTACCTGCAATGCATCTTCCCTTATGGCCACCAGTTCCTGTCCCAGCTCTTCCACTTCTTCCCCAGGGAAAAACAGCAAAGTTTTTGGGCCCCTGCCACCCATGTGGAAGACCTGTGTGAAGTTTTTGGTTCCTGGCTTAGGCCTGGCCGTCCTGATCCCTGGGGAATGCATCATTGGATAGAAACCTCTCTCTCTTTCTGTAATTTTGACTTCCAAATAAATAAATACATCTTAATATGTGAAAAATAAAAGGCAATTGTTTTAAACTTCAGCTATGCTTTTTATTTATTTTTTAAAGATTTATTTATTTATTTATTGCAAAGTCAGATATACATAGAGGAGGAGAGTTAGAGAGAAGTATCTTCCACTCGATGATTCACTGCCCAAGTGACTGCAACGGCTAGTGCTGCGCTGATCCGAAGCCAGGAGCCCAGATCCTCTTCTGGGTCTCCCATGCAGGAACAGGGTCCCAAGATTTTGGGCTATCCTCGACTGCTTTCCTAGGCCACAAGCAGGGAGCAGAGAGCTGAATGGGAAGCAGGACTGCTGGGATTAGAACTGGCGCCCATATGGGATCCCGCGCATTCAAGGTGAGGACTTTAGCCACTAGACCATGGCACTGGGCCCCAGCTATGCTTTTTAAGAGTTATTTTATTAACTTCTTGAGAGAGCAACAGAGAAAAAAGATAGAAATAGGTGATAATCCACCTGCTGGCACATTCTCCAAGTGCTTGTTGCAGCCAGGGCAAGGCTAAGCCTATACCTGGACCTAGAATTTCCTCCCAGCTCTCCCACATGTATGGCAGGGACCCACGTACATAAGCCATCACTACTGCCTCCCTGTGTGTTAGCAGGCAGGTGGCTCATAGGTGGAGCAGGACTGGAGCCCAGCCACTTAGATATGGGATATGGACATCCAAAGTGAAGTCTTAGCTATTATAACAAATTCATACCCTTAGTATTAGCTATATTTGAACAAGAAGCCTTACTTCAGCCCAGGGAAATTTTCCTCTTACCTGTAAAGATATAAGGCTTCATTTATTTCAACTGAATTTTTATAAAGGAGCCCTAGTCAAATTAGATTAAGAGTGGCATCCAGTTCATCCTTCATGTCCAAGCTAATCAGGGTCTGAAGAGGAAAACCATAGTATAATCAAACTGGGTAATTAGAGAAGAGATAAGTAAAAGACTTAATAAAGTAAGTAAATTAATAAAGGTATTTGGTAGGGCTCCACAAGAGACAGTGACATGCACGGGGCTATAATGGTTGGGAGCTGAATATACATTTAGGCCTGAAGGGAATAGGAAAAGAAGTGGCAATCAGCAAAGAGAGAGGGAGAGAGAAGGAGATATCAGGAAGTAGGTGGAGAGCATGTCTAGACACAACTGTAACAACCTTACAGGAAGACATTCTTTGGAATAAGAATTCCAAGGTCCCCTCCTCCCTCTTTTTCCTCTCGGTCTCTCTTTCTCCAAACCTAGTGTTAGGTGGCAGCTCATACATCAGTCAAGGACATCCTCTCAGGCTGGGCACTTGGGCACTGGGCAGAGTGGTAAACTGGTAAAGACTGAACCTGGGGATCTAAAAGAAGCATCCTGTTCAGGCCCCACACATCCTATACAGAGCACAGCTTTGAATACTATAGGCAACATGTGGTCACTGTGTACATTAAGCTAAGTCAATGTCATGTTCTTTTGAAGATCAGTGTCAGTGTGTGCTTGGTGGAATGGACAAGTAGCTGATATTTATGGACACCATTTTGAGTGATTTGCATGTTTGATCTCCTACATAGGCATTTTGTCATAGAGGATTACCTTCCTATCACTAAAAACATGCAGGGTAAGAATCTCAAGTTAGTACTCTACAGTCATATAGCTAGTAGAAGGTGGTGCTTGGATCCACACTGACTGAACTCAGTCTCTGTGGTCATTTCACCACTGCAAGTGGTATGTCTGTGTTTGTATACAGTAGATGAGAGCTGTTGGCAAGCAGTTATCTATGTGGATATTCAGTAAATACACATTCATTAATGATAGGAATGCAATTCAGACCTCAAAGATCAGACATGTCATTTACAGGAACCTACTTGTCTTGTTGTCCACCAGTCTAGTATTCTTCAACTGGAGCACTCTGAGACATCTTAAAATGTATATATATCTTGCTCCATCTGCCTAGTATGTTCCATAACCTGGCTGGCTACCCACCATTTTCAAAATCTCATATCCTCCCAGGAGTGGCATCTCACCTTTGTTTCCAAAAATATCATTTACAGTATCATGACATTAAGTTTCTAAAATAGCTGTTGTATGTATTTCTGCTTACTTAGCCTGTGCAGTAGACATTTGAAGATTCTGCGTTCACAGCATCTAGTCTTCTTTCTTTGAGGATCAGTATCCCGAATTTCTTTTAGGAAACAGTCCCTTCCCCACACTCCATCCCTGTGGTTAGTGTCTGTATAGCAACTCTGCCCCTCAGGATGCGACCCAGGCTTTGCTAACACAAGAACAACCTCCTCCTGGACCCTGAATGACTCAGGAGTGGACCCATGACCTAATCCTAGGCAAGCAAGAGTCCTAATCCCTGTACTTTTTCTGGAATGAACACACACACAAAAAAGTGCTGGGGCATGACTGGGAGGAGTCGAAATCTTTTTCTTCTTTTAGAAATGTGAACCAGATGATAGAAAATCTATAGCCATCATGTAGAAGTAAAGCAGACACAAAGGAAATGAGAGTGAAAAGACACAAAGGGGCCAAATTCTGTTGCTATTTGCTTGCCCCTGTTGTTTTAGACAGGGTACCCCAGTTTTTCCTGGGACATGACCTAGCACATTGCAGTTTTCAGAGATTTGCAACTGTCTTCCCCACCCCCCGCATCCCCAAAAAAGTCCTTCCTACAACTGCCTATGAGCATCTGGCCCACTTGAATGCTCAGCAAAGATTCCTTGAATTAATCAACGGAATCCTTGAAAACTGGCATTTGGCCATGTGTCAGGATCCTAAAACCCAAATGAAGAAGACGATCAGGTTTCATCCTCTTCCATTTGGTTTTAAGACAATACTTGACATGTGTTTGCTAAAGACAGACAGAACTTTATGTTCTCTCACATATGACACAACTGGTGGGGGAGAAATGCTTTGCGGTTAAATAATGCATGAGGCGGCAAGGACCAAGCATGATATTTTCAAGGTGTTGAAAGCTTATGAGGAGCCGGCTGATTTTTTTTTCAACCCATCTGCTAAACTGTTCCTCAGGACCCCTGGACAGTTTCTGTAGGGAAAAAATATTTGTGATTCTGACTCTAGGAAAAATAAAATTGGGATTGTGCTAGTGTTGTGGCACAGTCGTTAAGCCACTGCCTGAGACACCAGTAGTCCATATGAACATTGGTTTGGGTTCTGGCTGATACACTTCTAGTCCAGCTTCCTTGTGATGCGCCTGGGAAAGCAGTAGAAGATGATCCAAATACCTGGGCCCCTGTACCCATGTGGAAGACCAAGATAGAGTTTTCAGTTCCTGGTTTTGACCTGGTTCAGCCCCGGCTATTGTGACCATTTGGTGAGTAGATGAGCAGATCTAAAATTCTCTGTCTCTCACTCAGTAAACTCTGCTTCTCAAATAAATGAGTATATCTTTTTTTAAAAAAAAAATAAGATTGAGATTTTCCTGCCTAAGTTCTGTTATTTTTGCCTATTGAAATCCAGCTGTTTCCAGAAATTTTCTTCTGACACCAGTAGAAACTTCTTGGTGTATCTGAACTACTTACTGTCATTCCTCTAGATTGTACCCAGCTCAAAGCAGTGGGCTAACAAAAGCCATGCTGGGGGAATTTCTCAGCCAGCTGGACCAGGGTTGGTAGCTAGAAGTGAATTGGGTCATTTATTTACTTCCTGGGAATCCAGCATTAGAGCAGAGATAAACAAAATGCATTTGGTCATTCCATGTGATTGGAACTATCACATGTGGCCTTGGGAGCTGTGGGTGGGCACCTTTCTCTGCCATGTGGAAAAGGAGCAGAGAATATGAGTCTGCAGAGACAGAGAAATGAATTCAATGTGCTGATAGAAGCAATGACAGAGTAAGGGACACCCTGCCTCCTGCCATTCCTCTCATTGCCTATTCTAGTCTTTTGAACTGAAGTTAAGCTTTTATTTTTATTGTTTGAAAATCAAAGTAAGAGGAGAGAGAGAAAGAGAGAACGAGCCTTCTATCAACTGGCTCAGACCCCCAAGTCCCCATAGCAAGCAGGCCTGGGCCAGACCAAACCCAGAAACCCAGAAATCCATCTGTGTCTCCAACGTGAGTAGGAAGGGCCCAAGTACTTGAGTCCTCACCCATGGCCTGCCAGGGTGCACATTAGTAGGAAGCTGGATGGGAAGTAGAGCCAGGACTCAAACTAGGTGCTCTGAGAGGGAATAAGGGCCTACTAGGTGGCATCTGCTGTGACAACTGCCCCTATTGTAATCTTCTGAACGCTCACTGCGTTTCTGCTCAGAATTCATTACAAGACCTTGCGGTTTTATACTAGATCCTCATTGTTTCGGTTGAGCTAACCCAAGTTAATGTTTGATCCATAGAAACAATGAACAAACAAAAACCCCAAGATTGGTAATTATTTAGGCCAAGAAAAAAAAGCCAAGTTTAGAGAAACAAAACAAAAATCAGTAAGATTAGTTGGCACTAGTCATTCCAGAACCATTAGAGAGTCAATTCTCAGCTCTGAGAAGAGAAAAAAATACTGTTCAGGCAGCCAGCTGCACGACACTGAAACAGCATGGAGCTGCGCTATGGACCCACGTAGTTGCTGAAAGCTAATTCCTTTTCTCAGTCTTCCGCCTGCAGTTGAGCGATCAAATGTATTCCCCATTAAACATTCCTTTCCAAGTGCCATCCATGACTTCATCTAGTTGTCTGCACACAAGAGCATCTGTCAAGCTGAGTGGTGTCATGTTTGCATCATAGTTGACAAGTACACAAGTGTTCAGCTGGCCCATTAAGTAAATGCCCCTTACAAATATGGGGCACATGTGGTGGTTTGACAGCTCTGGCCTGCCTCTATAGGCTTACAAATCCACAGTCTGATTCATGGAGGAGAAACAGGCATGATTACTGTGTCAACACACATTATCATAATTCCTTTTCTACCATTGTAGTTATGTAGTGGCATTCTGATGAAGCTAAAGAGATTTTAGATTATGAAATCTGAGTGTCCTGCTTGTTTTTGAAAAACGTGAGTGGCATAAAGGAAAAGAGGGACATCATTGTGGTTTTTGACCAAACCTCCTTAACCCATTAGGATTCACATCAGAAGGCTTCTCCCTCCTCCTTTTCTCCTGCCTGTTTGCTGAGCAAGTGAACTATTGGAAACAATAGGAAACATTTTTATCCTCAGAAAAAAATAATGAGATGACCTTTCCCTTACTTTAATTGTAAGATGATTAACTACGTTATTTGAATCCTTTTGAAATATCTGGATAAAAGTACAAACATCATGTTAATGACATCTGCAGATGATACTAAATTGGGAAATGCTGTTTTGCTGATTAAAGATGATGATGTATCAGTTGGCCAGATTGAGTATCAGCTTTAGCAAGCAGGAAAGAGGAAGTGCAAAAAGTTACATTTGTGAGAATGGCTAAAGGAACTTGAAAATACTGAGATGGATCTAAAGCCCAGATGTAGTGTGTGTGGTGGACAGGTGAACTTTGAAAACTTGTTAAGCCAGTGCATTCAAGGAGCGGATGGCCAATTAGAAATTGTTGTCCACTGGGGATTGACAGTGGGGCTGTTTTTAGCTGCACAAGTAGAGGCATTGTGTCTCGGAACAGACCGTCTTTCTTCCAGAACTTCAGAAGGCTACACCTGGCATGGGGTGTTCCATTCTGGAATTGCATTAGAACAATGAACAAAAATATTTTTTACATTTAAAATTTCAGGCTTTTGTTTTTTGAGGAACACAGAATCCACCTCTGTTTTTTGGCAATTCCTGACACTATTAGATTGTTAGGGTTTGTGGATTTTAATTATCCTCAAGTTATCAGAAAGATATCTGGTTGCCAAATGGGCACCCCAAAATGGAATGTGTTCAGACACAAACTGTGGTCTTTTTCCCAACACCAAAACCTGCTCTTTCCTTAGTCATCTTTAGTTACTGAAGCTTCCTGTTCCTAGTTTCTCAGTTATGCTGGGTTCTCAAAGCTCACATCTGATACACAGCAAATCCTGAAGCTCTGGCTTCAGAACAGGTCAACTGTGGGGCCATGTGTCTCCTCCTCCTTGGCCAGTACACTAAGCCCTCCAGCAGGATTGGTCAGGTCATTTTCTCAAAAGTGGCCGCTGGCTTCTTCAGTCAGGACAGGTAGGCCAGTAAGACTCAATTTCTTGGTCCACAATCGCTTGCTCTCTGATCACCTTTGCTACTCCTACCTTTCTTGCCCAGCCCCACTCACATGGCAGGCTCCTTGCTGTTCAAGTTCCAGATGTCTTTGAGCCTCTCATTCCTGTGTCTGGAATTCTCTTGCCTATGTACACTCATAGTTCTTTTCCTCAAGTCCTCACACTAAAATTACCTGCATGACAATGTCTAGCATACTAATGGAAATAGCAGTCCACATCCATCACATGCCTCTACCTTGCTTCCTTGCACTTGTTATCAGTTACCATACTTGATATTTGACTTATTTCTTCATTGTTTCTCTTTGTTCTGACATGCACAGCCAGATAGACATTCCTGCCATCAGTTGCTTTTATCTGTCTTGTTCCTAGCACAGTACCAGCTGCACAGAAAGAGTGCTGTAAAAATTTGTTGAAAAGCTTCCTCCTTTTTTGATTAGTTGGGCCAGTGGGGAGTCTATTTTGTTGATTTTCTCAAACAACCAGCTCTTTGATTCATTGATCTTACGTATAGTTCCTTTGGTCTTTATTTGGTTTATTTCCTCCCTTATTTTGATTGTTTCTTTTTTTTTATGCGAATTTTAGGATTGCTTTGCTGTTTTTTTTTTAGTTCCTTCTCCTGGAGGGTTAGTTGATTTATTTGATGATGCTTTTCTAGTTTCTTGACATAAGCACTGATAGAAATGAACTTTCTTCTTAGCACCACCTTAATTGTGTCCCATAAGTTTTGATATGTTGTGTTGATGCTTTTATTTGTTTCAAGCAATTTTTTAACTTCCCCTTTGATTTACTCTCTAACCCATTGCTCATTTAGTAAGATATTATTCAGTCTCCATTTGTTTGTAAGTCTTCCTTGGTGTTTTGACTTCTTGGTCTCTAGCTTTACTCCTTGATGGTCTGAGAAGATGCATGGTATGATTTTGATTTTTAAAAATTTGTTGAGGCTTCATTTGTGGCCTATAACATGATCAATTCCGGAGAAGGTTTCATGTACTGATGCAAAAAAGTGTATTATCTGTCTGTGGGTTGAAAGGTTTGATATATGTCAACTAAGTCCATTTGTTCTGGAGTTTGGGTGAGTTATGTTGTTTCTTTGCTGAGTTTCTGTCTCTTTGATCTGTCCATTGATGTTAATGGGGTATTAAGGTCCCCCATTATGATCGTATTGGAGTCTATTTCTCCCTTTAAATCCATTAATATTTGTTTCACATAGCTAGATGCTTTGGCATTTGGCACATGTACATTTATTATGGTGATCTCTCCTTGCTGAATGCATCCTTTGAGCATTATACAATAAAAATGAAATCTGCAAATGAAAAGGGGATCTGTAATCCTATATTTGCAGCAGCACAATCTACAATAGGAAAAACATGGAAACAATCCAGATGTGTGTCCGAAGAAGAGTAGCTAAAGAAACTGTGGTACACCTACTCCATGGAATATTATTCAGCTATTAACAAAAATGAAATTATTCCATTTACAACTAGGTGGTCTAACTAGAGATCGTTATGCTCAGTGAAATGAGCCAATCACAAAAGAACAAATACTGTATGTTCTCTCTAATATAAGGAAACCATTGTGGAAAGTGTAACTTCAATAACCCGATCCATACTGTTTGTTTGTTTGTTTGGCTGCATCCATGTGTTTTGATGTTTTTAATACCAGTTTCATTTATTCCAAATACTTTCTTTTCTCTTGTTGAATTCATCACTGGCTCATGGATTACACGGTGGCATCATTTTTCCCACGAGACTGTTGTGTTTCGTTTTTGTCACCCATATGTTGGTTACTCAGTGGTGTATTTTTTCATGGTGTTGTGACTTGTTGTTGTTGTGGCTGTTCTAATTAATACCAGTTGGCCTTATTTCATGGCTTCTCATTTATGGAAATGTATAGTGATGGAGTACTGGGGACTACCATATCCAGATGTGGGGGTACAATACAACATGCACCCCTGCTTCCAAACAAAAAATGGACTCCCAATGAAACTGTTGTAAATGTGTAGACAATGGGATGCTGGACTGTCAGTGGCTGCATCTCACATGGATGACAGTTTGAGTCTGGGCTACTTCTTCTGACCCAGCTCCCTGCCAATGAGCCTGGGAAAAAAGATGACTCAAGTACTTGGGTGCCATGCACCCTTTCGGAAGACTAGAATGGAGTTCTTGGAATTTTGGCTTTGGCTGACCCAGCCATGGCCATTGTGGCTTTTTGGAGAGTAAACAAGCAGGTGAAGATTGATTTTCTTTTCCTCTATTTCAGTGAGTGAGTGAGTGAGTGTGTGTGTGTTACTTTGCCTTTCAGGGGAGGGAAGGGAAGAAGAGGGGACTCCAACAAGACACAGATGCTCCAAACAGCATCTCCACCTTACAACCAGCGATTACTCTGGGGCCTCTCCTTTTCTCTCCCTCTCCCCATTACTCTTAACCCGCACCGTCCCTCCCAATCTCTCCTGTTACTCTGCCTTTCAAATAAATACTGAAATTACCTGCTCCCCACATCAAATTACTTAACTAGTGTTAGTAAATTTTTTAAAATATCCAAGCTCAAATAGGAAAAAGATTTCTGAACATATGGCCAAACTAAGCATGCTTTTAGAGTAAGTCCCTATCTGCAGATTGAGCACAAGCACCTCAGTAGCAGTACTTTCTCAGAACAGCAGTTTCTGTGCCATCACCCTCTCCTGCTAGAATGCAGCTTTATGATATTGTTTTGAATTATGGGAAATGAATTTGCAGAAGTATGCAGTGGCTAAGATGAAAGGACCTATAAACATCTCAGAAATGAAGTGAAACTTAGAAAAGTAAATCTAGTAGCAAAAACAACTGACTTGAGAATTAGGCAAGAGTGACAGGCAGAGTTCTCCTAGCTTATCTGTGTCAACTCACTTTATCATTCACAACAACCCCAGGAGGTAGGGCCTTTTGTTTTTGATCCTGTTGGATGGGGAAGCAGAAAGAGCTGGGAAGGCAGACAGAGCTGGGAAGGCAGAAAGAGCTGGAGTAATTTTGGCAAGCACTTAGTGTGTCCTTGGGGTGGGCAGGCTAGTGGGCTGGTTTGGATCGTCCCAGGCCCAAAGCAACCTAACCACAGAGCCCACTGTTCTCCTGTACCACGGTCAGAGCTCTCACATGTTTTTATTACAGGACCCCATTAGACTCCTAAACAATGCTGAGAATTCAAAAGTCATTTGTTTATGTGCATTCCAGCTATTGATATTTACTGTGTTCAGAATTATAACTAAGACCTTTTTAAAATATATCTTCATTAGCTCATCATAAAACAACAATAATAAACTCCTTATGCAGGTATGTTAACACAAATCATCTATATTTAACAGAAATCAGGGTATTTTCTAAAGTAAACATTTGGTAGGAAGAGTAGCACTGTTTTGTGTTTAATGCCTGACTTAATAGAGGACAGCTTGGTTTTCTTATTTGCTTCTGCTTTCAGTCAGTTATGATATGTTGTTTTGATTGGAATCTATGAAGAAAGTCCAACTTCACACAAAGATAAAACTGGAAAAGAGGGGAATTCTGTACTAGCTTTGTGAGATTGTTGTAGCTGTTTTATTTAGTGTAGAAAAAAGCTTTTGACAAGAGATTTTTTTCATAAAAATTAGTTATAATGTAGACTGTGAAACTGTATCAGTAAATTTTCATGTGCTATCATAATCCACACATTCATTTTGTAGTTTATTTTACTTGTAATATACCTTTTTTAAACTTTGGGAGCTAGAGAAAGAACTCCCAATTAGTGACCCACTTCCCGAATGCCTGCAGTGGATGAGGTGAGGCTGGAGAGAAGCCTAGAGTCAGGAACTCTTTTCAGTCTACTACATGGATAGCAGGAACCCAATTACCTGAACCATCACCACCATCTCCCCAGGTCTGCTTTAGCTGGAACCTCGAGCCATGCATCAGATCCTGGTACTCCGATATGGATGCAAGTGTTTTTCTCACTGAGTTAAATGCCCACCTCAATTTTGTATTTTCAGCAGCTCATTTACTAATGGATGGTTTTAAATGTTATGATGTGGCTATTTCAAAGACAGTGTTCACTGAGTTGCAAAGCCTCACCCCACATTTCTTTTTAAAGTCTATCAGTAGATTTCACCACTCTTCTTGTTTAAAAAAAGTAGGAGAATTAGAAAGCTGACAAGTTTATGGTGCCAGATGCAAAATTCCAAAATTCTGATTTTTGGTTGAAAACTGGAATTTAGTACTTATTGGTAACAATTGCTTCCAACTTATTATCCTAAGGACCTTATGGCCACTGAAATACCATATATATTTCCAGGCATTAACTTGCAGGTGTAGTTGTGTTTTTCTCTTCTGAGACTATTTGTGTGAGTATATATATAAAAGCCTCACATGGTAGATTCAGGGAAAAAGCAATTTAAACTTACACAGCTAATCTTACTAGTAAAACATTAGACATTTGCTCAGGCACTACCAGCTTTCCTTTTAAGTCATTACTGCTGATGCCAACACGATTTAAAAAAAGATAAGGAGAATGATGTGTTATCATGAGAGAAGTTCTGACCACTTGTCTCCTGAAAAGACCTTGGGAACCATGAAGCTTGTCACAGAACTTGATCACTGTGCTAAATAATCTTTTAAACCCAGGCCCACCCCTTGTAGATGTGCCTCTTTCCCTTCCCTGAGCAGCAGCTCTCCACCTGTAAGACACAGATATTAATACATGCTGTTGATCTAACGAAGTTATCTTGAAAATTGGGGGTGATTGCCTTTGAAGCTCTTGGCAGAGGAGCTGCCACACAGAATGCACTTGAACATGATTACTTCTGTGATCAGTGTGCACGCCACAGCAAGTTACTGGCAAAGCTCGGACCCAAATTCATGTTTTCTGACTCCTACCTGGGGCTTTCCTGCATCCCATCAGCAGGAGCAGGACAGATCTCTATGCAACTGTTGGCAGAAGATGTAAAGTAACTGATTTGTTTGATTCACTGATCTCCCTGGTTGAAGTCCTGGGCAATAAATGGAAGCAGCTGAGTGGAGTTGTCATCAGAATATGTATGGCTTGCATTTGGTTCATGAATTTGCTGCATAGTAGTTGTGTGACCTTGTGCAAGTTCTCCAAGCCACGGGTCTCTTAGTAATAAATTAGGTAATAAAAGCTCCCATCATAGGAGGTTGCCTTGAGGATTAACTGAGGTAATGCATAGGAATATACTTTGTGAAATCCTAGTCCAAAGTTGTTCAAATAATGGTTAGCTGCTTGTTACTGTGAAAACACATATCGCTGCAATCTTTGTATCAGCTCAGTAACACTTTTTCCAAGAAACTTTTTCTGTTCCCATAATAAAGGCTCCTCACCAGTAGATTTACTACAGCTGCATAACTGTATCCATATAGGACTATTTGGCCAAGTTTGATGCATATAATAGGCTCCAAGAAGAGTGAGATGAGTCACAGGGTCTATTGTGCTCACCATTTTATCCCCAACACCCAGCCCAGTGTTTAACGCAAAGCGGTTTTCAATTAATAATTGCAAAAGAATGAATGAAATAATCAACTTACTAACTCGGCAAAGTAGAATTTTTCTTCCATTATCTAATTTATCAGAAGTTCCTCTAGCACTTGTTACCCCAGAGGGTTGTCTGTGGACCACCAGTGTGAGGGCAACCTGCAAGTTTGTTGCAAAGGCCAAAGCTCCCATTTCACTCCAGAGCTACAGAATGGAGTTGTGGCTGGCTTGTGAACATCCCCTGAGAATTCACATGTTCAGTCAAGTTTTAGAAGGACTAACCCTTGCCTACAATTCAGCAATCCCCAAGAGAGGGGCAGGGTTTGGGGGAAGAAAAAAGGCCAGTGGAAGGAGCAAAAAAAGAGAAGGGAATCGCTCTATTTCCTGGGTAAAGCAGCACCTCATAGGGTTTCAGGTCTCATTACATTCCCAGTACAAACATTATTACAAATATTACCATTTCTGAAACCCAGCTGCATTTTTTGTCAACCCCAGCCAGACTGTTCTTATTTCCTATTCACGTATGATTCTTTCCAGAAGAGTATTTTGGCCCCAGTTGAATTATTTATTTCGGAGATTTCACATCCTAAAATATTCTCTGAAGGAAGAAAAAATACCATCTGTGCCCACTCCTGAAAAACAGTCCCAATTCATGGAGTAGGGGTGTCATCTTAGTTCTAGAGTTTCAGACATGTCTGTTTGCAACAACCCCAGAAAGACAACAGAAAACACATAGCCAAACCTCTCCACTTACAGCACCCAGCCAGCACTCTTGCAGCCTAAAGAGATTTATAAAAAGACACACGGTACCCATTTGATCCCTGGAAAAATTATAGCCTCGATTTTTAATGAAAAGGGTCTTCATTTTAGGATTTATTCCCATTTGTGAATAGGAAAAACACATCCATCATTGGATAACAATACACAAGAACTCCAAGAGATTCGAAGAATGGTTCCTTTGGCTATTTGGTTATTTCACATTCTGTGGATTTGGACTTTAAAATTCTCTTTGTTAGAATAGCCTCTGCTCCCAAGGTAAACACAGGCTGGGCTAGCAGGATAGCCCATTTCCCATGCCTGGGAACCCTCCCCCACCCAGCACCAGTGCAGTGGCTCCACCCAGACCTGAATGGGGAGCTGAGGGTGAGCTAATGACATTTGAATTTACTGCTGCATGTTCTCCTGAGGCTTCTTACCAGGACTCTCCTCCCTCTGAAGCTGTCTCTTCCATCTCCATCAGATATTAAGAAATCTCTGCTCTAAGAAATCAAGACACGACTGACTCTATGGAATCAGCCCCAGGATGGCTTTGCCTCTGTAGCCATTAAGTCCCATCCCCCCACTTTTCTTAATTGTTTTTTTTTTATACCTATCACTGTTATAGGTACTGCCCATAAACAACAAAGACTTAATCCTCACTGTACCTACATTAGGGACTCAGAATATAAGCATTAATCCCCCGACTTTTTGTCTTGAGTTCCTCTAGGATCCCAAATAAGGATGCAGGTTGAGATAACTGGAGTTAGTGCACAAGATGGGCCAGAGGGCTCAAATGGAAGACCTCTGGTTTGGATGTGATGTACCCCCCACCAAGGGTCAGGTGCTGGAAGCTTGGTCCCAGTGTGATATGTTAAGAGCTGGGCAAGAGGCGGAGGAATTCATTAGGTTACTGGGAGTGCCACCCTTGGAAGGGATTCTGTTTCTCTTGGGAGCTCAGTCTTGCCCTGTGATCTCTTGCTGAGAGCATGCAATCCTGTCGTGATTCTATTGGTCATGCTGGGAGCAACCATGGACCCTCCCTGCAGCAAAAGTGGCATGCTCTGTGGACCTTCAGCCTCTGTGAAGTGTGAGCAAAACCAAATCTGCTTTCATTATAGCACAGAAAAACAGACTAAAGCAGGGCCTCTGTCCCCATGTGTAGATACATCAAACATTATATTCCTAAGTGCTTCAAAGAGAACAGTTTCCAGCTTAGCCCAGTGGAATTGGAAGAAATTGGGCTTTGGGAATCACATAACTCAGAATTTGAATCCTGGCTCTCATTCTTGATAACTGCACTTCCTCTTCAAAATTGCATTTTATTATCTGAGCCTGGGATTTCTCATCTTCAAAAAAATAGGTCTAATAGTTGTCTCTCTATATTTGTGAGAATTCAAGGAGAGTTTGTTAGCTCACACATCTGGCACGTAGGAAATTCTAAAGAAATGTTGGTTGCCCTCTCGCCGCTTCCAGAGTGCCCCTCATGTCTGCTCCTGGCCTCTGACAATGCTGATGGAAAAAGACAAGACTAAATGGAGGAGGAGCATGGAAAAGGGAAAAAGAATGAAAAGCAGCCTCCAAGTTTCTTATCTATGAGTATTAACTCTACAGAGAAGTTACTGTCAAAGTAGCTGCTGTTCTTTAAGGGTTAATTAAAAGGCATTTGCTTTTCAACATGAAGCCCTCCACTGACTTTAACACTTACTGATTTTGTTAATATGTATAAATATATTTAAGAGCTACAGCTAAGTAGCTATTGCAGTATTATTCCATTTCTAGCTTGATGGATTCTTCTCCATATCATTGGGATGGAAGTAAGCTCTCTTTTCTGTTGTCCAGGCACTCTATTTTCAGTCCCAACCAGAGCCTAAGGAGTACTGATTGTTCACAAAGCATGAGCTGTGCCTCGGTGGCACTAAGAAACCACCTCCCAGCTGTCAGAGTCAGACTGCTTTTATCAGAGAGGCATTGTCAAGAGGAGAGAAGCACTTGGGGAGATGGATGGGGCGTCAGAAAAGGAGTCTTAATCCACGCCGTTCTTGGCGCCAGACGTTGCAGACGATCTGTAAATCGTAGCCAAGAGGGAAGACCAGTCTCGGGCTGTCTGTGGGGGCCATGCTTTTCCACGCAGCAGTGTTTCAGGAACTGAAAGTCTAGACCGACAGGAAGGAGATCCTCCTACAGTCCTCTGGGGCCTCATTGATGGATGAAGTTGGTTTGCTTGGAATGACAGCACGAGGGGAGAGCTATATCCATGAAGAGAGAAGGGGAGTGCAGCAGCCGAGAGCATTGTGGATTGACTGTGATGGATGTGTGCTGATTAGGCATCTGTCCACCTGAGCAGTTCCCACCCACCTTGAATGTTACTCACAACATATCTGTAGACACTGCTGACACAGTTGTTTGGGAACTGTCACACTAGCACTTTCAATTATGCTTTAATTTTGAAAAAAAAAAAAAAAAAAGGAAAATGACAAGATCTGTTAACTTGTACCATGAGGCCCTGTCAGTTTTCTAAGAGAATAGTGAAAACAAACAAACAAACAAAAACCCTCTGGCTACAGACTGGCTTCTGGATGCCTAGGCCTTATCTTTGGTCAGTTAGTTCAGAGTTGTTGGGAGCATGATATAAGCATTTCGACCTCCTTCCCACAAGCATTTCCTAGTTGAAAGGTGATGTGGCTGAGTGGGGAGGGGGCAGGATACACTGCACACAACCTTGAAGGAACTCTGGGAGTTCGCAATACCCATCCATCCTCACACAGGGCAATGGGGAGGCAACACTTACATTCTCGGCAAGAATGTTTTATACAACATTGCCATAATGTCAAATTCGCTTAAGGTGACTATCAAGTACTGCAGGAAATATAGTAGATGATCCCAAAACGCTAACCTTAAAAAAAAACTTTTACAAACATCTATGCCTGCATTCTCTGTAACACACACAATACAAGCTTCTGATAATAAGACGATGATATATAATACTAAGGTTAGCAGTAACAACTAACATTTGCTAACAGCTGCCTTTGGCCAGGTACTATATGTTTAATGACTCTGTAAACACAAGGTAAATATTATTAGTATTTCCTTGCTGTGGATGAGATTAAGAGTTGTTAAATAACTTCCCGCAGCTAAACAGCTAGTATCATCAGAAATGAGCCTTTAGGCAGGGATTTGGAATTTTTGTGGTACTCTAGGATGAATTAGTATATAAGGCAGTATCCTACTTATCAATTATAGTACTGTTTTTTGACATCACCAGTACTAACACAAGGGTAGGTCTGTACATTTTGCATAAAACATTTGCTGATTAGACATGTTTCTGTTCTCTTGGCCTGGTATAGAAAACATATATGAAGATACTTTAAAAACTTTGTGGCTTATGGAATTTAAAAGTTCATTTTAGTACAAAAAAATTGAAATCCAAAAAAAAAAAAAAAAAACCACACCAAAATCCATGCATTAGAGTGGTATTAGGAAAATCCATGGAAATGTATGTAATGAAGAAATTATGCATGGATTAAAAAAACTTTTTTTACCAACTTGCCTCTTAAACTAACAGCAACAAAAAGTTCATTTTTTGAAAAAGTACAGTGACAGAAGGAAAGACCTTCCATGTGTTGGTTCACTCCCCAAATAGTCACAGTATTGCAGCCTTGGTCAGGCTGAAGGGAGGAGGCAGGAACTCCGTGTGTGTTTCCCACATGCGTAGCATAGGAGCAAAGCACTTGAGTCAGTTTGCTTTGCCTTCCCAGTGACTTACAGGGAGCAGCATTAAATTGGAACATCCAGGACTTCAGCCAGTATCATGATGTGGGATTTGGCTATCACATAATTCCAGCTGGCAGATATGCTTATCTTTTAGTTCGTTTTTTTCCATGAACTTTTTGAAGTACTCATACATGATCACTGTATTGATTCTGGGAGTATTGTCAGAACACAAAGGGGCATTTAATTCTGGAAGGGCACAATTCTGCTTGAGCGGAGGCGTATGTGTATGCATACATATGTATGTATGTATGGGTATACATATGTAGGTATTTTCGAAAGATTTAAAGACTGATTAGGAGCCCACTAAACAGAAAAGTAGGAAATGTGTGAAATGAAGCTGTAAAAGCATCAAAGCCCTCTACATAAGAATTGGAAGCACTCTGGAGAAATAATCAACCTCCACCAGCCGTTTGCAGGATCAGGTGTGCATTGGAATCATCTGGTGACTTGTTACAGCACAGCATGCTGGGCAAATCCCCAGGGTTTCAGCTTCTCGCACCCTTCTGAGGATTTGCATTAGCAGGGAAAGCTCAGGTGCAGCTGATGCTGCAGCACACTTGGTCACAAGCTCCATCCAGGTCTAAAGAGATTCAGCAGGAAACTCCCACAGCTTCTGTGCATGGGGGAGCAGGCCCACGGTCAGCAGGATATGCAACAAAGACAATTCCCTGGAGAGGTGAGGATTTCTTCTTCCCCCACCACCCAACCCCCCAAGGCGCGATGGTTAAGTTTTGCTGTTGCTTTTTGGGAGCAATTCATATGAAAGCTGTCCAGAGGGAGGAAATAGAGAAACCACAGGTTGAGACTGAAAGGAGGGAACCTGGGATTTACTGCATTTCTGCCCCAGGTGCCCCGATTCACAGACTAGCACAGGCCCGTGGCAGAGAGAGTACTTGAAACACACTAGACCTTTTGTTGTGTGAGTGCAGGTTTGTGGGCCATTGGCAGGGAAGATGGCGTGGGCTGCAGTTCTTCTTGCTTTTGGATCTGCATGTGCCAAGCAGAGGTGAGTTCCTGAAGCTGTCACCACAGATGCCAGAGGGCTTGGGAGTGCCAGCTAAGGTGGATGAGCTCAGATAGGTGACAGCCTTCTACAACTCCCATCCCTCACTAATAAAGTAATGATATCTGTGCTGCTCTCCAACTTTCTTAAAAGTGGGTGTGAACTTGGAAAACTGAGCTTCCAGTAACAGCAGATTTCACTCAATTCTCTGCCCACCCTTCCCCACTGCACCCATGCAGGACAAACCTGAGAACTACTTGGGCATCTAGCTCCAGTCTCTGTTCCCCTCATAGCTAGATTTGCCCCAGTCAAAAGCTAACAGCTGAGTGTGCCACATTTCTGGCAGGGGCCTTCCTTAGACCACCATTACTGCCAGCCACAACAGAGAAAAATGACACTCACCGGTCCCAGACAGGAAAAAGAAAGAGAATTATGACATTCAAATTCACTGTTACGTTTCTGATTTTTTTTAATGTGTATATAATAAAATTCCTCAGGACCTCATGGTGGGCTTCTGGAACATTCTAGAAGCTCATTTTCATTAGTCTACTTATTGCTATGTCAGTTCAGTCCTGGAGATACACTTGGTTTTCCTTTTAGGATTTTCATTTTCCTGCTATTGACCAGGAAGGAGGGGCCAGAGAATCGTGATTTGAAAGACGAGCATCACCTGATGGATAGTGAGCCTGGTGCTAGGGTTGCAGCTGGAGGCCTGTGCTCTATTTCAGAGACGAAATCTTTATGACCAGTATTACAGTTTTTTCTATTTTTTAAGTTATTTACTTGAGAGGAAGAGAGATTGAAAAACAGAATACCAATTTTCTGGTTCACTCCCCAAATGCCCATAAGAATGCAAGAGTGAGAAGTTCAGTATAGGTCTTCCATTTGGATGCCAGGGACCCATCTCCTACCTGCCAGGGCACACAGAAACAGGAAGCTGGTGTCAGGAAGGGAGGGAGAGTGGGTGAAAGGGAAGGACAGAGGGAGAGAGGGAGGGAGGGAGGGAGGAAGGAAGAAAATCATTTGGGGATCATGCCATATGAAAAGGGGATACGCTCATCAGGAAGTTAGAAGTTTAAAAATGGCACTCTGGGACCCGGCACAGTAGCCCAGCAGCTGAAATCTTCAACTTGCATGCGCCGGGATCCCATATGGGCACCAGTTCTGATCCCAGCAGCCTGTTTCCTATCCAGCTCCCTGCCTGAGGCCTGGGAAAGCAGTCAGGGACAGCCCAAAGCCTTGGGACTCTGCACCCACATGATAAACCCAGAAAAGGCTCCGGGCTCTGGATCAGCCCAGCTCCAGCCATTACGGCCACTTGGGGAGTAAATCAGTGGACGAATAATCTTCCTCTGTCTCCCCTCCTCTCTGTATGTCTGCCTTTCCAATGAAAATAAGTAAATCTTTAAAAAAAAAATCTGTACACCAGCATGTCAGATTGTCTATCTACAACAAATCTTTAAGCACATACACGTTTGTATGCAGTTACTATTCTCCAGGGAGACACCCATTGCTTCTCGCAGGCTCCTCCTCCTGAGGGGGACATGACAGTTGTATGTTGATGGGACACAGGAGGAATTCTGTTCCAACTGAGGATAGTGTAGGTAAACGTGTGTTGCTGGCGTGTAAGGCAATGAAGAAGGCTTGGCTTTGCACAGCTTGCACCTGAGGTAGGCAGGGAATCCTTGTTTCACTTGGGTCCCAGAAAAGCTGTTAGGGAGGAACAGTGGTACAAATGTAATCTGAACTTCTTATGGAATAAGGACAGCATTGAAGACACCATTGTGATCCAAAGCCAGGGTCCTGAAATGTTGATGCCAGAGAGCTTTTTTTTTTTTTTTTTTGAAGATTTATTTATTTTTATTGGAAAGGCAGATATACAGAGAGGAAGATCTTCCATCTACTGATTCACTCCCCAAGTGACTGCAATGGCCGGAGCTGAGCCAATCCGAAGCCATGAGCCTGGAGCCTCTTCCAGTCAAGGCTTTAGGCCGTACTTGACTGCTTTCCCAGGCCTCAGGCAGGGAGCTGGATGGAAAGCAGAGCCGCTGGGATTAGAACCCTTATGGGATCCTGGCACATGCAAGTTGAAACTTTACTGTGCCGGGTCCCAGAGTGCCATTTTTAAACTTCTAACTTCCTGATGAGCATATTTCAATCATCCCCTTTTCATATGGCATGATCCACAAATGATTTTCTTCCTTCCGCCCTCCCTCTCTCTTTCCCTTCCTCTGTCTTTCCCTCTCAGCCACCCTGCCTCCCTTCCTTCCTTCTTTCCTCCTTTCCTTCCAGATTTATTTGTTAGAAAGGTACGATGACACACACAGGTAAGAGAGAAATCTTCTGTTCTCCAGATAGCCACAGCTTCCAGGGCTTAGCTAGGTCCTGGCGTACCGTCTGGATCTCCCCCATGGGTAGCAAGCAAGGACCCAAGCACTGAGTCATCTTTTACTTCCTTTCCAGACCATTAACAGGGAGCTGGACTGGAACTGTACTCCAGTATGGGAAGTTGGAGTTGCAGGGGATGGTTTAACCAGTGGTGCCGCAAGACCAGCTCCTCCCAAATTGTTTCTGCTCATCACTAATCTCCCAGGCTGCTCTGGACTACAACGCTTGATTATGCTACAGCCTGGGCTTTGCTGCATGCCAAGCGCACAGGAAGTCACAATCTTTATTAGCTGACTGAACACAAGTGCTAACTCTCTGAAGGTCTACCTGAGTTGTACTGAAGTACTGTGTACTAACAGGTTTTACTTCAACAAAACTGCCAAAGGTAGACACTCATTTGTCCCCTTTTACACATGAAGAAACAGGTTTGGGATCGTTGAGTTGCTGAGTTCAAGGTAAAATGTGGAGCCAGGTTTTAAATTTTACTATCTTCCCACTAATCTGTGAGGCTGTTCTCAAATTACTATTAATGTAGTGTTTTTCATGGTTGCTTTTTATATAATGGAGTCTTCCAGATTGGACGCATCGGTTGTCATTTGCTAGGATCGCTCATGGTTTCCAGGTCACCACAGGCAGCCACCTGGGAGTTTCTCCTGGTACCTTATTTTCCTGACATCCAGCTTTCTGCTCCTGTTTGGCTGGCTTTTTACCTAACTGCTTCCAGAATGGTTTTGTGGATTTTCATCTGTACCTTGACACTTTATGGATAAACAAAGTTGTAAGGGAGATGGGATATGGCTGAGTTTATTTACCCTGTCTTTGCACAATGAATGTCAATAAAAAGCAAAAGTAGCAGGGGAGAACAGTGATGCCAAGTACATAGTTAGCTCTCACATTGTGTGGGATTTTTGTCTTCGTGCGTCAGTTTCTTAGTAGCTATTAGATGCCAAGTTGTTTTACCTGAGGGGAAAACAGAAGATGAGGAGGGGAGAGACCAGATGATTTTTGTCACCATCAGTTTCACCCTAAAGGAAATGTTGATTGGTAACTGTGTTGTCCCCTAGTGACTTTCCCAGAGTGTGGGCTGCCCAGGAAATGGGTGTTTCAAGGATGGAGAAGAGAAGAATGTGGAGTTATTAGCAGTGACCCTATCTCGGCAGGGGCAGGGCCTGAAAGTTCTAGAAGTGATGTCCATGGTTCCATAACATTGCACACGGTTCCTAATCTCTTCCATCATGCTTGACCCCAATTAAACCAGCTTCCTTGTGTGTGTTTCTGGAGCCCACATGTGATAGGGTTTAACCTGCCTTTGCCCCTTGGAGCAGTCAGGACTTCCTTAATGAGCATCTATACTGGACTCAGCATCTCCTTTGTGTGTGGGTCGAGTGTCCCTGTGGCTTGCCCAGTGTTGGCAGAGGTTTGTTGTTGTTGTTGAGATCGTGCTGAGTGGCCTCTACAGATGATCTCCTTTGAGCCTGCAGATCCAGGTGTTAGCAGGTGGAGCCCATTCCTGTTGTTTCATACAGCAGAGCTCTGAGTTCAACAACGGAGAGATGGTTTGTTGAAAGACCCACCCCTCTGCCAGCAAGGGCACAACAAGGACATTCACCTCAGTCCCCGGGATTGTGTCTCCTTTGTTGAGCTGCACTCCTGCACTGCCAGATAAGTGAATGGGAGCCTCCTGCCCCACGTGGCCCTTCTCACAAAGTGACTTCTGTTTCAGAAATGTAAATAAAATGGCAACTTGCTTGATTCATCTGTTAAACACAAATGTTATTATGAACCAGGTCAGTGGGACTTCCAGTGGAAAGGAAAGAAGGACAGAGAAAAAGGAGAGCATTTGTTTTAGGGAAGATGTTCATGCTATGAATATGAATTCTTCCGAGTAGAGTTGCACTGCCTGTGTCCCGTGCAAACTCTCTGGTTTGGCTGTGCCTGCTATCCGAAGTTACTGCTTTTGAGCTTCACTCAAGGCCACTTGGAAATCATTTTGAAATATCCTTTCTTCTTTTATATAATGCACGCAGTAAGCCACCTTTCAAAACCAGGAGTCCTCACTCATCATTAGGAGCTTATCATTGAAGAAGGCAATGAGACACAGCAGGGCAAGTATCCAGCTTTCTTACACTAAAAGTTTTAAAAATAAAGCAGAAGTTATTTGGCAATTAAAAGTGTTTTTTTTTTAAAAAAACTGTGTGCTCGCAAGTCATAGAAAGATACAGAGGAAGCTGAAATGCATCATGCTCAGAGAAATAAATCAGCCTGAAAATACTGCAAGCTGTGTGTCCAACACATGACATTCAGAAAAAGGCAGAACTATAGGAAGCCTTTGAAAAGTTCATAGAAAATGTGCTGACTTCCAAAATATCTGTGCCACAATGAACTTATTTTTGAATTCCACTGGTCCACAGACTTTTGGAAATATACTCTCTTTTTTAAAAATTTATTTATTTATTGGAAAGGCAGATGTACAGAGAGTAGGAGAGATAGAGAGGAAGATCTTCCGTCCGATGATTCACTCCCCAAGTGACTAAAACAGCCGGTGCTGTGCCGATCAGAAGCCAGGAGCCAGGAACTTCTTTCTGGGTCTCCCATGCAGGTGCAGGGTCCCAAGGCTCTGGGCTGTCCTCGACTGCCTTCCCAGGCCACAAGCAGGGAGCTGGATGGGAAGTGGAGCTGCCAGGATTAGAACCGGCGGCCAAATGGGATCCTGGCACGTTCAAGGGGAGGACCTTAACTGTCACGCTATCGCGCCGAGCCCGGAATTATACTTGTAGAGAAGAGAATCAGTGGTGCTCAGGGGTTATCAGGGAGGGAGAAATGAGGAGGTGGAACAGAGATTTTTAAGGCAGGGACTCATTTAATCTCTTGTTGTCAGGCTGCACTTACGTCAACCTATGTGACAACACGCGTAGACAACACAATGCAAAGAGTGACCCTATTGTCAGCAGTGGTCTTGAGTTAATGCATGCGTGTTGGCTCATCACTTCTAACAGATGCCTCACACTAATGCAAAAGGCTCATAGTAGGGAAAGCTGGTGTGGGAAGAGTGAGGGAATCAGTGGGAATGTTTTGTTCTTTCCCCCTCTTTTTTTTTTTTTTTTTAATCTAAAGCTGCAGGAGAGCGTCTTAATTAAAATAAAAGCAGCAGCAACAGACAGGCGCGTGTTACTCAGGCTGATCGCATCTCTGGAGAGGATAGTTCCCTTGTGGGGACAAAAGAAAATCCTTGGAGCACTTGGGTTGTAACAACCCAGGAATATAGGAAAGGTCAATCTAAACATCTCATGGACTGCAAAGACAAAGGGGTCTTTGTCCCTGATCGAATCCTTGACGTGAACTGTGGAGATGGCAGGAGATAAAACAATCCTCTCTATCACCTGCAGATTAACCCTCCAGAACATGTGCTTTTTATTTACCCTCTAGGCCCCTGAGGACAATGGGCCTCTGTCCTTGCACCTGGTGAAGGGAAGGTGCCTACGACAGAGACAGACCTTGTAGGTTTATGTGAGGCCATGCAGTTCGGATTTCTTACCTGCATCTCCAGTGGCGCACGTTTCATATGGTGACCTCCAGCCCATGGGAGCTGGAGATGGAGTGGTCAGCACTCAGAGGAAAGGAGAAAGGCAGGGCTTGTGCCATGTGTCTAATTCTAGCCAGATGCCAACCTGGGGATTCGGGCAGGGTCTTGTTTTCCTTGGTCTTTGGGCACAGAGTGCAAGCTCAGCAGAGGTTTGCCGGCTGAATGTACCTCCTGGATTTTGCTAGAAGAAAAGAGAACGGAGGAATGAAACTTGTCCAGATGGACACTAGGCTCTCTTCAGCTGTTGGCACCAAAGTTTTCAGAGACGCTTTTTTCCCTGTGGGCCTGTGTGTGCCAGTGGAATTTAATACTGCCCTTGGCCTGCACCCAGCCAATGACAGAGTGCTTTCCCTTAGTCTTAAGTCTGAATGAGACAAGAACAAAAGGACACAAGGACAAGTTGGACCCTCGTTGATGTGGTTTGAAATGAAGTCTTCTTTTTCTTTTGAGATTTTTAAAGGTGGAGAAGGAACCTGTTCTGGTGAAAATGTTGGCAATTTCACTAAACCTCACCAAAATCAACACATTTTTAGGTCCTTTGACATAATGAGCCACTAGCTTCCCAAGATATCCATCACCTTAAAACCATCTGTAATACATCAAAAGAAACATTTTTAACTGAATATTTTGAGGTTGAGTCTCTACTGTTATGCCACATGCCCATGTCCTGCATGTTGGAATTTAACAGGAAAATTCTAATTGGGAGATGATCTGTCTAAACCCTCAACTACTTTTCATATCCTAATCGTAGTTCCAGATAGACAGAGACAGCATCTGAAATGCAAAGTCCTAAAAATACCGCTTCCACATTCTGACGAAATGCAGAATACTCTTTCGTGACATATCTCATTATTGTGAACTTTGAGTCCTGCTGAAAAGATAGAGAAGTCAGGAGAGGGGACCGTGCCTGACACCCATGTTGAGGAGTTGACAGTGAAGTGACAGTTAACATTTTTCAGGACTTCAAACAGAGAAAAATGTTACGGGAAATGTCTCCTCTGACCCCACATGATAGCTCAGACACTGGAACATGACTTTATTCAGTCAGCAATGCATCACGATGCTGACTTTCAGCAAAACAACTTTGGTAATTAATAATTGCAGTCTATTTTGATTTTATTGGTTTTGGTTTGATTTTCTGCTTCTCTAAATCTTTGCCTTTTACAATTATTTTTTATTCCAGCTTTGTAATATACCTTCATTTATAGCATTGTGATGATATGAATAAACACCAAAGCTCTGCAGTTATTTTCGGGTAGGCACTTAACCTAGCAATTGAAATGCTGCTTGGGATGACTCCATCCTGCACTAGAATGCCTAAATGTCATTCCTGACTCCAACTCCCTGCTCATTTAGACCCTAAGAGGCAGCAGTGATGGGTCAGGATGTTGGGCTCCTGCGATCCACATGGCTTCAGTCCTGCCCAGAGTCCTGTGCATTGTAGTCATTTCGAGAGTGAACCAACAGAGGAGAGCTTTCTCTGCATCTCAAACAAATATTTTGTTAAATAAAAGGACAGTCTTGAAAATTGATTCAAGAAACTCAGAAAGCTGTGTATGTTGAGTAAAAGGTATAAGTTTGTGCTCTCAAATTTAAACTGTTATCAGCTTTGAAAGCTCTGATTTTAAGATTTATTATATTTATTTAAAAGGCAGAACTACAAAAAAAGAGGAAGGGAGATCTTCCATGTACTGGTTGCACCACAAATGGCAATGGCTAGAGCTGAAACAGATCAAGGTTGTAAGCCAGAAACTCCGTCTAGGTCTCCCTTGGTGGTGGCAGGGAACCAGGGAATTAGGCCATCTGCTGCTGCTTTCCCAGGTGCATGAGCACAGAATCAGATTGTAAGTGGAGTACCCAGGTCTCAAACCAGTACCCATACGTGATTCTGGCATTGCAGACAATAACTTAGCCTGCTGTGGTGCAGTGGCAGCCCCAACTGTAAGATGGTCTGTGGAAGTTTCACAATAACAACAAGCATACACATATACTAAATACAGAAAAGAAAAGTGTATGTATCTCTAACATGGTACCATTTTACTATTACGTACTATTACGTATTATAGTATTACGTACTATTCACCTCCAGCAAGAAGTGTTTCCTAATATCCTCTACAAGGCAGTTTAATCCTAAATCTTTGGTTTTAAATCTGCCTTTGACTCCTCCAGTTGAAGACTTAGGTTTGGGCCACTTGTTGATTACCATGATACTTTCTATGGTCACTAGTGTGACCACATACTGGTTTGAACTAGAAGATCCCCAGCTGTTTTTGCAGTGTTCCCAACTTCCCCGGTTTACATGTTTGTGCAGAGCATTTGAATGAGGTTCTAAATCAGGCCATCAAAAATGTACCCTTCAAATCTGAGAGTATTCATTCATTTTTTAAAAATTTTCATATTAGGTTAAAACAAAAATATAGTAGCTAGAAGCTTGCTTTATGCCTTCTATTCATGTATTTTAAATTATGGTTTTATGTGCATGACTAATAGAAATATCACACACTATTCCATCATGTGAGAAACAGGTGGATGTAGCTTGGAGCTTTCAGCATGAAACAGTGGGTTATTAATCACCACACTAACAGTAACACTGATCATTTTTTTTGCCATTTTGAAATAACTGCACAATATAATGTTAAACATTTCATCTCTTATTTCATTTAACCCAGGGGTGGAAACACCTATTATCTAGGCTGTTTAAGGTTGACAAAATAATTTCCTCTGGCAGCCAAAGCAGCCACAGGCTGGGCTTAGAATTCAGTCATTCTATAGCAGGCCAGTTTTTAACTTGATGATTTTGGATGGGCTATGAATGATGTTTTAATATCTGAATGTCTCTTGATAGAAAAAGGGTCCCCATCCTTGTTTAACCCATGCAATTTGCCTGATGATTAAAGTAAAATTGTCATTTTACAGCTGCTCAAGGGAACGGTCTTATGTCTGAAGTTAACAAAGCTGGAAGAAGAAGCGAAGAAGGGCCTGACCCCAGGTATGTCCACCTTTATCACATCAGTTTTTACCTCTATGGATTGTCTTGGTGGTCTGTACTTGTTCTGTTTCCTGCATTTTAGAAAAGCAAAGTTGTCACCAGTTGTAAGAGGTTCCATTTTCTGTAAACTGTGGCACAAAGCTGTATCCTTAGGATACTTTACTTGATGCTGATCCACAGTGCTCTATTTAACGAGTAGGCCTTGTTAGGGACATAGTTCTATCTAACCTACCTGCTGCACACAAAAAGAGTAAAGAGAAGCGTGAGAGTCTGTCTGTTGTGATCCATTTTCAGATAGGGTCACCAGGATTTCAGTTTTCCTGTAGTAGTCTCCATGTCCCACAGCATTGAGGAAGTAGCATTTGTTAAATAATGTTCTAGTATTGCATCTGAAGATTTTTTTCTCATCTGCCATTACTTTAAATATAGGTGTCCTATGTATGGGTGTCCTGTGTGGGTTGCAGCAACCGAAGCTCTTGAGCCATCGCTGCTACCTCCATAGGCTAATGCAGAAAGCTATAATCAGAGGCAGAGCTGGAACTTGAATCTAGGAACTGTGATACAGCCTACAGTCCTCTTAAATCCCATGTCAATACTCAGCCCAGCTGTCATTCTTTCCACAGTATTTGGATCGTATTTGCAGGCAAAATCAACACCTCTCATTGGAACATTTAAAAATATACAGCTTAGAGTCAATAAATTTTAACTTTCCTGTAAAACTTTTTTTAAAAATCACTCATCTGTAAATGTATGGAGTATTTCACAGTGTTTTAGTTGCATTGGGCATCAGGGTAATAACCTGCTCTGGATCTGTGAAATACATCTGTGTGTGTATATAAACTCAGGAAAGAGGTATTTGTCCTATTGAAAAACTCAAGGTTAGGGAATTTAGACAGTTTGTTCAAAGTCGCATTGCTGGAGCTGGTATTGCAGTATAGCAAGTAAAGCTGCCACCTGTGATATGGGCATCCAGTATGGGCCCCGGTTTGTGTTTTGTTTGCTCCAATTGCAATTCACTTCCGTGCTAATAGCCTAGGTAAAGGACAGAGGAAGACCCAAATGTTGGGGTTCCTGCTACCCACCTGAGAGACCCAGATGACACTCTGGGCTGCTAGTTTTGTGACCATCTGGGAAATAAAACAATGGATGAAAGATACCTCTTCCCCTCATTCCCCTTCCTTTGCTTCTCTCTGTAACTCTCCTTTCAAATACATAAATGTATCCTTTTGGAAAAGCACCTTGATTCTTACATGGCAAAGTTAAAACTTACCTCAGTTTCCCTGACATCCATCTCTATTCTGCTAACTACACTATGATACCCCCATCCACAGGAACCCATGCTTAGGCAGTGTTAGAGATGGCTACTGACACTAATGTTCTTTATTATATGCTGTGTAATAAGCTACTTCCCCTAACCTTCCTGTCTCTGTGTGTAAATACATAAAGTGTCATGACTTTGGATTTTATTGACTTCTGTCCCCAAGGCCAAATATTAACAGGATCCCTCCAGGGACTGATCTGGAGAAGGTAATGGGACAATATTTCTTACAGTCTGGCAATGCAGCATTCCCAAGGCCATCTTGCTTTAAAGGTTTCTGAGATATTAGCTATAAAATAATTGCAGTATTGATTCTTTTATAGGACTCTAACAAGAGGTAGGTACATGTATCCTCTTTTTATTTGTTAGCCAGTGCTCAGAAAATGTTATCTTGGCAGTCAACCCACAGAAAATTAATGTTACTGCCTTCACAGAATGGCAAAAAAGAATATGTGTACTTGTTTTATATTGCATCTGAAGCAAAAGATTTCATTGTTTCACTACTGTTTAACACATTCTATGTTTCAGTAATCATTTGCCTCTCAAAAAGAATGTATCCTAGTGGTTAAGATGTGCACATCCCCCACTGTCTGCAGCTTCCTGCTAGTTGCACCAGTGATATCTCAATTGGTTAGGTTCCTCCCACCCACATGAGAGACCTGGATTGAGTTCCAGGTTCTTGGGCTTTGGCCCAGTCATGGCTGCTGCAGGTATTTGAGACATGAACTAGTTATTGGTAGTTTTCTTGTTCTTTGTTGTCTGTCTTCAGCTCTCAAATCAGTAAATTAATGTTTTAAAAAATTAAAGGGAAGCAAAATAAAGTCATCACTGAGCCAGCCTTGGAGGATTTGTTTTAGTTGCCCCTGCAGACAGCAAAATCTTTGGATGCTCACATTCCTTACAGACATATGGGCCTAGTATTCACAGATACCTTGTGTATATTCCCTCTTATAATTTTCATTGGTTCTAGGTAACATATCAAGTTTGGTACAAGATAAATGTTGTGAAAGTTAACTGTTGTATTGTGTAGAGAATAATGACATGGAAAAAGTATCTATGCATGCAGTATATAGAAAGAATTTTCCCTGGGATATTGTCAATCTATATACAAGCTTGTTGTATTATTGGATGTGGAACCATGCATACATGGAATTGATAATATTGTATTAGAGGGACACTAATCTTTCATCATTTGCAGATCAGTGACCCAAATAGCAGTACCCTTAAATGCTGTGTTGTGCAAGTAACTTATACAACCATTAGTTGTGCAGTGAAGGGATACAGTATCTATAATGTTATGTTAAGGATTCTGGAAAATTCCTCACAGGGTGACTTTCAGCAGGTTTTTTTTTAAACAGTTCAGTCCAGGTATCTCAAAACAAGAAGTATATCTTGAAGATATTTAAGCCAGACTTTGTGTACCAGTGTCTAGCCATATGGGGTGCACCAGCTAAGATGCGTGTGTTGTATCTCCCATTTTCCATTACATGAATATGCCTGATTCATTTGTAATTCTATGCTTCAACATTTGGGTTATTTCCAGTGTTTGTTTAGTGGTAGGTTTACATATATTTCTTCTGAAACATGTGGTGAGTAGCGCTAAATCTTAACATATGCACACAGATATATCCAATTATAGTAAGTTACTGTCGGGATTATACAAAGTAATTATGATGTATACTCCCACAGTGGTGAAAGCCACCCTCTGTTGGTTATGTAGTAGTGTCACATTGTGCTTATTGTTTCTAAAGGTTTGAAAACTAATGAAAGGACCCGGCGCAGTAGCCTAGCAGCTAAAGTCCTCGCCTTGAATGTGCAAGGATCCCATATGAGCTTCAGTTCTAATCCCAGCAGCCCCACTTCCCATCCAGCTCCCTGTTTGTGACCTGGGAAAGTGGTCAAGGAAGGTCCAAAGCCTTGGGACCCTGCACCTGCATGGGAGACCTGGAAGAGAATCCGGGCTCCTGGCTTCAGATTGGTGTAGCTCCGGCCATTGCAGTCACTTGGGGAGTGAACCAGTGATGGAAGATCTTCCTCTCTGTCTCTCCTCCTCTCTGTATATCTGACTTTCCAATAAAAAAATGTTAAAGAAAGAAACTAATGAAAGTAAGGACTTGCACAAAATTGTTTATTTGATATTACCTTTTATGAAATACCAAGTAAATACATGCCGTTTTATTGTCTGCTAATTTCATGTTGGTGTTTAAAAAATGCACAGTTATTCCCAAACATGCAAATGACAGGACCACTTGTAAGCCATGAAATAAAAGTAGAGAGGACATTTAGCCTAGCAGTTAAAATACCCATATCCTACATCAGAGTACTTTAGTAGGTAGGCCTGGCCCCATCTCTTGACTCCAACTTCCTGCTAATGCAGACCTTGGGAGGCAGCATTGATGGCTCCAGTTGTTGGCCCCCTGACATGGGGGAACTGGAGAGGGTCCCCAGCTTTGGGCTTCTGTTCCAGCCCTGCATCAGCTGTCGGCAGCCTCTCGCAAGTGAGTTGGCAGATAACAAGATAACAAAGCTAGTGCTCTCGCTCTCCCTATCATTTTCTGTCTGTCTGACTCCCAAGTGAATAACTTTTTTTGTAAAGGAAATACTTGAAAAATAAAAGTGTTACTAGTAGATAAGCTTTCCTCTTTATCAGTTTTTTAAAAGATTTATTTGTTTTTATTGGAAAGTCAGATATACAGAGAGGAGGAGAGACAGAGAGGGAGATCTTCTGTCAGATGATTCACTCCCCAAGCAGCTGCAACGGCTGGAGCTGAGCCTATCCAAAGGCAGGAATCAGAAGCTTCTTCCAGGTCTCCCATGCAGGTGCATGGTCCCAAGGCTTTGGGTCATCCTCAACTGCTTTCCCGGGCCACAAGCAGGGAGCTGGATGGGAAGCGGAGCTGCCGGGATTAGAACCAGCGCCCATATGGGATCCCGGTGTGTTCAAGGTGAGGACTTTAACCAATACGGTATCGCGCCAGGCCCTCATTATCAATCTTGAATTTTTAATCTTTACCATTATTTTAGGTTTTAAAAATAGATTTATCATAGTAAGAAAGATCTGTTTCATACCCAGTTTGCTAAGTTTATCTTGGAAGCATGTTAAATATGTCGGATCTTTTTTTGCAACTGTTGAGATAGCTGTATACATTTTCTCCTTCATTCACACGGTGAACTACATTGGTTGCTTTTGTCATATTTTTTATATGGTAAATTATTCATAACATGAAACTTCCCATCTTAGCTATTTTTAAGGATACAGGTCAGTAGTATTAAATACACACATAATGTTGCAGTTATCACTTCCCGTCTCTGCAAGTGCTTCGTATAACACAAAAATTCTGTACCCACTGAACAATAACTCCCCATCTTCCTGTCTTCTCTTTCCTGTCCCTGTTCTAGTGAATACTCTGAATAACTCATGTAAGTGGAGTGATATGCTGCTGGTCATGTTGTGACTGGTTTCTTGTGGTCAAAATAGTGCCTTAAAGGTTTATGCAAGTTGCGTAATCCTTAAAGCTGAGCACTGTTTTACTGTATGAAAATAACATATTGTGCTTAGACATTGGTGCATCAATGTACACTTTGTTTCTTTCAATTTTTTCAGCATTTTGCAAAGTGATGCTACAAATTTGAATTCACAGATATCTCTTCAAAACCCTGCTTTCAGTTCTCTGGGGTATATGCCCATTATGGAACTACTGGAACATATGGCTGTTTCATTTTTAATTTTGGAGTCTACCATAATGTTTTCCACAGTAAAAGCAAGACAACAAAAATGGACTATTGTATGTTCCCATCAACAGTGGACACACTTTCCAATCTTCAAATTCCTGCCAACACTTTGTTGTTATATATGGGGTATGGGTGGTATATCATTATAGTTTGGATATATGTTTCCCTTATAATTAGTGATATGAAGCATCTTTTCCAGGACTTAGTGATCTATGTATCTTCTTTGGAGAAGAGTCTATTCAGGTCCCTTGTCCCTTCGTGGTATGGTGTTTGTTTTCAATTTATATGTTGAAATTTTATCAACCTAACATGCAATGTAACAGTGCTTCATTGGTTATTTGCTTTCATTTTACTTGAGCAGTGGATAGAGAAGATTAACAGAAAGAGAAGGATTTTTCCACCCACTGACTCAGTTCTTAAATACGCACAGAGGCTAAGGCTGGACCTTTCTGAAGCCAGGAACCAGGAACTCAATCTTGGTCTACAACATGGATAGCAAGAACTCAAGTACTAGAGCCAGTAGCTGCCTTCCTTGGGAGAACATACCAGGAGGTTGGGTTGTAAGTGGAGCTAAGGTTTGAGCCATGCATTCTGTTATAGGATGCAGAAATTCCAAGTAGCATTTTAACTACTGTGTGCAAGCTCACCCATCTTTGACTGTTTCAAATCAGAATTTGTTTTTGATATTTGCAAGATTTTTTTTTAAATTAGAAAATCAGATTTGCAGAGTGAAGCAGAGACAGAGCAGAGAGAAAGATCTTCCATCCCTTGATTCACTCCCCAAATGACACAACAGCCAGAGCTGAGCCAATTTGAAGCCAGGAGGCAGGAGCCAGGAACTTCTTCTGGATCTCCATTGTGGGCGCAGGGTCCCAAGGCTTTGGGCCATCATTGACTGCTTTCCCAAGCTACAAGCAGAGATCTGGAAGGGAAGTGGAGCAGCAGGGATTAGAACCAGTACCCATTTGGGATCACAGTGCATGCAAGGCAAGGGCTTTAGTCACTAGTGGCCAAGTCGTGATGTTGAGTTTTTAGAGTGTGCTGTATGTTCTGGATATGCCTTATATCAGATACATGATTTGGAAATATTTTCCTGTCATTCTCTAAATTGTCTTTTCTGTTCATTTTGCCTTCTAATGTGGAAAATTTTTCATTTTTATGCAGTTTAATTTTTGTTTGGTGCTTATGCCTTTGAAGTCTTATCCAAAACCAGTTGCTAAACCCAATGTTGTGAATTTTTTGCTGTATTTATTATTCTAATAGTTGAATTCTTTTCAGTTTTATATTTTGGCTTTTGATTTTTTTCCCCATTAAAGAGTCTTAGCACATTTGTCAAAAACCATTCAGCCACAGTTTAGTTATTTATCCTCTTTCTAATGATTTTAACATTATTGGAAGGGCTGTGTTATCTATTGTTAGGAATATATTGGCCTCTCTAACCATTATTATGGAACTATTTCCCCCTTGTATTCAGTTCATTGTTGCTTAATATCTTTTAAATGTCTATGATCAGATACCTAAATATTTATCATTATATCCCCCTATTGTTTTGTGCTGAAATTGTTAACAGAAAAATGGTCATGCTTTCCTTATATGATAAGCTGTAGTTAGTCTGATATTTATATTGTCTTTTGATTATTATTTGTATGGGTATCTTCTGTCCTTTCACTTTCAGTTATTTGTATCTTTGAATCTAAAGTAAGTTTCATACACAACATACAGTGATTTTATCCCATTCTCCTAATTTCTGTCTTTTGATTGGAGAGTTTAATCCATTTACATATAAAGTGATTACTGATGAAGAGGAACTTCTGTCTGGCTTTCTTGTTTATGCTTTTGTAGGGTTTTTGGTCACTCCTTTGCTATACAATGCTGTCTTTGTGTGTACTCACATTTTTTTTGTGTGTAGCAAAAGCAATTTCTCCATTCTATTGTATGTAATGTTGTGTAACTATTTTCTTTTTGGATACCATGAGAATTACATTTAACACCCTAATTATAAGACTTTATTTTAAATTTACACTAGCTTAGTTTCAGTGTAGTACAACACTACTTTTACAATTCCATCCATACCCATTTTCAGTTATTATCACAAAATTACATTTTTATATAATGTGTCCACATATAAATTAATGTTTCTTTTAAGTGTACTATTTCTTAAATTATGTGAACAAATATAGAGTTAAAAATCAGACCTATTAAAGTAATGCTGGATTTTAGGCTAATAAAAGCTGCTTCATATATTACTGTCTTAGATCATACAGAAAACAAAAACTAGAGTTACAAACTCTTGTTAGGGTAATCCTATCTTTTACAATCACCCCCCATATTTATCTTTTTTTGTTTCTTTGTGTATCTTTACATTATTGCCTGGGGTCCTTCTTTGTACTTTGTAGGAAAGTGCACTTTGCCCAGCCCCACCACCTTGTTTTGCCTTGGAACATGTTAATTTTATCTTTCCTTTTAATGGCTTCAAAACTCTTTGACTACAGATTTTCGCTGAGTGCTCTGACTCTGCCAGCCCCACGTTGAATGGCCCCTACACAGTGCCTGAGCAGAATCCCTCTATTGAAACTCCCTTGCATATGGGAAGTTACATCTGCTTTGCTACTTTCAGAATTCTCTCCTTGTGCCTGGTTTTCAATTGATTTTAATGTATCTGAATGGAAATATCTTTGGGTTTGTCTTATTAGAGTGTGCTTAGCTTCTTCAATGTTTCTTTCAGGCCTTTCATCGCATATTCCCTCTCTTTTCTCTCCTTCTGTGACTCCCAGTACATACATTAGTCAGCTTGTAACTATCCCTCAAAACCTTTATTCTATATAGACACATTTTTTATTGTTTGCTATGTATTTTATTCAGATGTTTTCCTGTTTTTCATACTTCGTAATTTTCTTATTCTATCTTGAAATTCACTATTTCTTTTTTCTACTTGCTTAAATAATCCTTTAAGTCATTCTGCTAAAATTTTATTTCAATTACTTCAGCAATATAAACTCTATTGGTCTATTTGTAATTGTTTTATTTTTTGATATTTGTATTTTATTCATATATTTTTATCCTTGACGTTCTCCACATTTGAGCAGCGTTAGGATAGTCACTCCTAGATCAGTCATCAGATCTTTCAGGGGAAATTTCTTGTGATGTAACTTTTTTCTTTCAATGGACCATACTTTCCTACTTCTTTGACTTGTGAAGGGAAATAAAGAGAAAAATATACAGTGGGGAAGGGTACCAGCATATTAAATTCTGTGGAAATCCCTTCTGTTAAAGGGAAATAGCTTTGCAACAAGGAAAGAGGTGCAAGAGAAATGTATTTCTCACAGTTCTGTAGGCCTGGAAAGTCCAAGGTCAAGGTGAGAGTCCATTCAGCTCTCCATGGAGGACCCACTTCTAGTCTTCTAGGTGGTGGCTTTCTCACTGTGTACTCCCGTGGTGAGGAAAGGAGAGGACTGGCAATCTCTCTTGTGTCTTTTCTTACACTGGTACTGATCGTAATGATGAGGGCCCAGGCCTGATGAATTCATTCAGTCCTCACCATTTTCCAAAGGCAGCATTTTTGAATACCATTATATTAGGGATTTAGGCTTCAACAGATTAATTTGGGGAGAAGCTGTAATTTATTCCATTGTAGTCCAACCACACTGAGCTGTGGTACAAGTCAGTCTGAGTACTAATGATTAGCTTTCCCAGGAATCAAATAAGTGAAATAGGACAGAATACAAAGTGAGGTGGTTATTCAAAATACAAAGAAATCAAAACAGCAAGAGTCTTTACTTGGCTTTTTTTGTTTGATTGTTTGTTTTTAATTCTTGAATCAGGTACTTTAAGTGACACTTTTCAGTATTTTACATAACAGTTTCCATCCTGGTATTCCTGTTTTTTTCTGTTTATTCTTTTTGTTGTTTATTTCGGTTCAAAGTCATAGAGACATTGAAAGGCATCACCTGTATCTCCCAGAGTTGTATTGGTAGGAAGCTAAAATGGGCAGTGGATCCAGGAATACATCTCGAGTAATGTTAGCATCCCAAGTGGTAATATTAACTGGTAGGCTGAATTCCCATACACTGCTATTCCTACTTCTACATAGGTGAACTAAGATTCATAGAATTTGTCTAAGTACTCTCAAGCCATACAGGAAGAGACAAAGCAAACATTTAGACACATAGACTCAGAGCATTTTGGCTGTGTGCTTCTTCATAAAACAGAGCTCATTGCAACAAGTGGGTCTAGTGTTATACACTACAGGTTAAGATAAGAAAGATTTCAAGTTTGCACGGCTCTCAGGGGAGATATCTGACTGGACTGACATGTATCATATACCAAGCTCCAGATCAGAGTACTGTCATTGGAACTCTTGTTTTCTAATAGAAGCATTACAGGCAGGGGAGTATTTGGAGCATCCAAAACCAAACCAAACTGTTCCACCATCTCACATTCGTTTCATACTATAGTTTCAAAGATATCTACCAAATAACACCATACATTTAAATCACAGCACAGCAGGCACATATGAGAGATTCAGAACACTGGTGTACAGATGTAATGAGGCCGACTCCAGCCCACAGGCAGAGAATGTGATGGAATGGTTTGAAAGTCAAGCTACCTTGAATCAGTTCCTGTCTTTCTCTACATCCTTAGGGAGACCTGGAACAAGCCTTGATTTTCTGCCCTTAAATGTGGCAGTTGTCGTAAACAGGCCCCCAAAGCTACTGCAGTGCTAGGAACTATTATTTTCTTGGTCTAATCTTGAATGTTCCCGGAAAAAAAATCCTAGATAGTCTGTGTAGGCAGAGAGAAACATGTTATTGCTGTTCTCAGCCCCAGCACCTCTTTCCTAATCTTTGTTTGGCTGTGCAGCGCTGGTTTTGCTTGTAGAAACATAAATCCTCTCATTTTAGGATCTGATATTCACAACCATTGTGGGGCTGTGTATAATCTGTGCAGTACCCAGCTTAACTCAGCCAGAGCTTCACAGAAAGAAATGAACACACAAGTGATTCTTCAGTGAATTGAATCTTTATAATGGAGCCTGGAATAAAAATGCAACCTTTAGCAATTGCTGGGTCAAGAAAGCATTAAAGTGGTAGAAACTTGATGCTTATCAGGTTCTTTGGATAATACAGATATGAGGTTTTTTTTTATTGTTGTTGTTAATATTTTGCAAGCCCTGTCTTTCTAAAAAATAAATAAATAAATGTAAATATCCTACACCAAGGCCCAGGGATTCTGAAATGCAACCCATGCATTTCATTGTAACTCAGAAATCTACCACATGGCAAGATTGCCAAACAACTTTAACCTTAATTATATTATTAAAATTATAAGTTGTTTCTTAATTTCTGGCTGTTAACCTACAATATTGACTTAACTTTTCTAACCCTGTGGTTCACCCTATCTTCCTGCCAGTGGAGAGGGAGTTCTGACATGTCTCTCCAGCAAGAATGGTCCCCTCCTTGAAGATCACAGGTCAAGCACAATTACTAATATTCTGTGATTGTCACAGTGTCGACTGCTCCTCTGTAGCAGTAATTTGTCACTTCCTTAGATAATGTCTGAACCTCAGTTCCTTCATCTATAAAAGGGACACACATTAAAATTTGATAAGGCTGCTAAGAAAATTCCTAGAATCACATATGGAAAACATTTGGCGCAGTGCCTGCACTGTATTAAGTGCTCAATTGTTGATAACAGGGCTGCTGTGTATGAACATACAAGATGCACCCTTGGAACTTCAAAAGTTGTAAGTCTTACAAAAGTGAATGATGCCCCCTGGAAGTGTGGTATGTACAAAATACCTGGTGAATGGATGGGTGGATGGTACATAAATATACACATGAATCTAGATAGCATAGCACATTATCAAAACTCATATTCCCAAGAAGCCTTGTAAATTGCCCCAGAACAGGGTGACTGATTTCCGGAGCTTCCTGCTCTGCTCCTGCTGTATAGTATCATGAACAGAGCCAGGAAGTCCAAGCCGGCCAAGTATGCAGCATCAGGCCAGCAGGATCCAATCCAACTCATCTCCCAAGCCAGCTCTTGCAAAGGAACGGCATTCATGACCCAAAATGAAGGGGAGTATAAAAATTGAAGCCTTTGGGAGGGGCCGTGTGAGGTCTTCCTCTGCGAACTTCCAGGCTCCCAAGAAAAAGGTTTATGTCGTTTTAAATATTGGTTGTTTACATTGGGATTACACTGAGAGCAGCACACTGCTATCTTTGTAAAGACGGATGCCCAGAAGAGAGAAGCTCTATCTCTGTTTGTTTGGATGAGAAGCAAATGCCTGCCCTGCAGCCTGTGGGCTGGGAGTGTTGCGTAATGGAGGGATGCTTTGGTTCAGGCTGGAGATGTGTGACTACAAAAACAATTTGAAAAGTTGGGGAAGGAGAGCCTGGAGGACATTGATTGTGCTACCAGCTCTCCAGCCATGTGTTTTGTGGCATGAAACACTCTTAGCAAGATGTGTCGCTCAAGAAAAGAAAGGGATCCATGGCCAAATAGTACCAGAATGGGAGCATTTCTAACCGGGATTCCTTCTTAGAGAAGATCAAATGATTCTAGCTAGTGGGAAGTCTATTTCCAGATGAATCACATATACAGTAACCCTGCTCACGTCCTTGTCCTCACCACTGATTTGTGGTTAGACAGATATCCCGAGAGTTGGTGTGCCTCAGCAGGAAACACCTAAGCTATTCAGTTCTAGTTTAAGGCATGTTATTTGTTCACCTACTACGTGCTAGGTAGTTGGGTGGGAATAGGACACATATATAAAAAAAAGCAGATCCTCTCTCAAGAACACAGTGTGCAATGAGAAGTGTAATGGAAACAGAAATGATTGCTAAATGGAAAAGATGTTGTCTTGGTGATTCTAGCAGCCCTTTCAGAGGGAGAGGCAGCAGAAAGAGAAAATGAAATGTGAGCCACCAGCTGAGTACTGTATTAATCTCATAAGGAACCCTAGCAGAAGAAGAAATTGTGGATTAGGGTAGAATCCTACATTTCTAGGTAAAACATACTCAAGGCATTCAAAAGATGTTCAGATGTTCACTTTTGAGCTCAAAGGGACGTACAGGCTTGGCCTTCAGATGCAGCAGTTAGGATGTCGCTTGTAACACTGCCTTTCCCTGTTGGAGTGCCCCCTTTGTGTTCCGGCTCCTCCCTGGATATCTAGTTTCCTGCTAATGCATACCCCAAGTGGCAGCAGCTGATGGTTCACAAACTTGGGTCCCTGCCACACATGTGAGAGTCCCAGATAGAGGTTCCCACTCCTGGTTTCTGCCTGACACAGCCCCAATCGTTGTGGACAGCTGAGGAATAAGCCAATGGGAGGGTACTCTCTCTTTCTCTATCTCTCTGCTTCTCGAACGAAATAAATTAATAACTTTAAAAATGTGTTCAAATTTTTTTAAAAAATAAAGGAATTGGGGATGTTTCTTTGTTTCAAAGTAGCAGTTTATACTCCACTGTAAAATCACTTTGCCTCAGTCATTGCCTTAATCATTTGTAATTAATTCACTGAGGAATTAGAAAACGACGCTTCAGTAGGGTTCCTGTATTTAGAGGCCCAGTTGATCTGGGAGCAGGCCATGTTCAAATAGAGCCTTTAAAGAAATCTTCCCCAATCTTATTTTCTAACCACCCAATCCTTTTAGCCTTCAAAAGTAATCACCATTTTACAATGAGAACAGCAAAACCAACTGCATTCAGACCCAAGTAAATGGAAGGTTATTCTCTTAGTTTAATATGCCTGACATTTTCCATAATGGCCCGGTAGAAAAGGCAGATTTAGAAATTTTAAAATATCTCTGCCAAGTCTGGGTTAAAGACAGCTCCCATTCTCTCAGACCTTCTGTAGTTGTGGTCTGTTCACTGGACTGTTTGGGCCAAACAATGGCCCCCAAGTGGTTCCAAGGACCTGGGAACCAGTTTGCCTCTCTGCACCCAGAACTTGGCTCCCTTTGAACAGAAGGCTAGAACCCAGTTTCTCTCCTCTGAATTTATCATTGCATTAGTGACTTTAAGGGATTGTAGTGAATGTGGGGAAATCACACCATCAACCAGCTGTTCTACATAAAAGCGATTGCCGTATGTGTAGTGCCAACTGTTAAATGTGTTCATTTAACTTATTTTTTTGCATATCCATGTAGAGCTAGGTGGTGATATCATGAGGTCTATTTTACAGATTAAGACAATAATTTGTGCAAAGTCACATGGCCAGTAATTGGTAAAGTAGTATTAAAAGCATGTATGCTTCCTTAAGGGGAACATAGTTAAATAGATGAAACCACCAGAATTAAAAAAAATATTTTTGAAAGAGCAACAGATTTTTTTTTTAAAGCACTTATTTGGGGCCCAGCAGCGTGGTCTAGCAGCTAAAGTCCTCACCTTGAACGCACCGGGATCCCATATGGGCACCGGTTCTAATCCCAGCAGCCCTGCTTCCCATCCAGCTCCCTGCTTGTGGCCTGGGAAAGCAGTCAAGGATGGCCCAATGCTTTGGGATCCTGCACCCATGTGGGAGAGCTGGAGGAAGTTCTTGGTTCCTGGCTTTGGATCGGCACAGCACCGGCCATTGTGCTCACTTGGGGAGTGAATCATCAGACGGAAGATCTTTCCCTCTATCTCTCCTCCTCTCTCTATATCTGACTTTGTAATAAAATAAATAAATCTTTAAAAAAGAAAAGCACTTATTTGAAAGAGTTTGTTTGTTCCCATCTGCTGATTCACTTCTCAAATGTCCACAATGGCTGGGTCCAAAACTAGGAATCACAGATTCAATCCGGGCTTCCCACATGGTGGCAGAGGCCCAGTTACCTGAGCCATCATTGCTGTGTTCCATGTCTGCATTAGCCAGAAGCTGCAGTCAGGGGCCAAAGCCAGGAGTCAAACCCAAGTCCTCCAGTACAGAACATGGGCCTCTTAGAAGCAGTGACTCAGCCACTGGGCCAAATTTTCCTCAGCCTCAAGGTTTGCATTCAGACATATTTTTACCTTAAGACCAATACCCTTAATAAAACAAACAAACAAAATTTACCCTTAATCTCCTTAAGTTGCTACGTATTCTACAATATATGCTTGGAATAGACTCCACTGTCACCAGGCATTGAGAGCTTCTCCCAGCAATCACAGAGCATTCATCACATGGGCAAGAGGTGGGAAATGGAGGATACAGACATGGGCAGCTCTGTGTCTAATCATCTAGTCTAGAAATGTACACCGGGGGCGGGGGATCCATACACATCTACACTGAGGATCCGGCAGGTTTATTCATTCCTCCACTGCTCACTGACAGCTACTTCTGTGAGCATCTGAGCCTAGGTTTACTCATCTGCAAAGCAGAGGCTGTTATTCCTAGCCTGATTTCACAAACTGTCGCAAGTCCCCAATTAAGTAATGTGTGTGAAATCACTTGAAGACCCTGAACTGTCCTAGTGCCGCACATGTCTTATTACAATGAGGCAACACTACATGAGGTTAAGAGCCTCAGATTATGAAACAAGCACAGCAGAGTTTGAATTACTACTTCTGGATAACTTGAGTTTGTGTGTGTTTTTGCTCTAAACCCTGATCTTTTGAGATAACCTGTGAATAGCCATTCTTTGACAATAAAAGTCTGGTGGGCAACACTCATCATGGAGAAAGTAGGCTCTACACACGAATACAGAGCTGAAATTCACACAGAAGATGAAACCCCCATAGTGCATGAAAAGAGATGCATTGGGCCATCCAGTAAATCAAATCCTGGCTCTTGGATTCATTGGAATGAGACAATATGCATGTTATCTGAGCTCTCTGAACCCTGGTTTGTTTCAGTTATGAAATGGGTACATCAAGAGCATTCTTCCAAAATTGTTGAAACACAACTTCAGTGAGAATATCCTTAATGGATCTAGAGCAGTGGTGTATTAGAACTCCTAAATAAAGAGTGGAAGTGCTATGTTGGACGAGCACCACTCCTGACATGGATTAAACACAACTCTGTTTCTGTTTCTTGCATCTATGAAGGCAGCCTTGGACAAACTGGAGAGAATGGGTAGAGCGTAACTGACTCTTGTCGCCTCTCACCCTCTCACTTTCTGTTTGTTAAGATGGCAGAGTAGGAAGATTGGTACTTAACTGGGCAGTAGTCTGAAGTGGCAGAAAAGCAAAGCATTGGCTCTTCCAGGTGGTCTCTTTCAACACCTTTTCTCGTGGTGAGATCCACCAAACAGTTTCTGCAGAGGGCCCCTGCAGATGGCCAAGAAGTCTATCATTAGCTGTCTCTCCCCTGTTCCAGGTGTGACCCTGGGGGACGCTGGCACATTCATTCTCCAGCAGATTCTGGAAACGCAATTGTGCCAGCATTCTCCCACCCTCAACACCAGAGGAGTTGGCAGACCCTTTTCTGGTCTCAGATTCCCTGAAAGGAGGAGGCTTTTGAACCACTGTCTCCTGAGGCTTCCGGAGACCTGAATTAGGCACCAGTCCCTCCAGTCTCGCAAACCTAGGAGGCATATTTCACACATTTCCTTGCAGCCGCTTTTCACCAAACCTGTGGTTAGGACCAGGAATTGGGAAACTTGTGTAAACACCAAGATGGTAACTGTCGCAGTTCATAAAGGCCTGACAGTAGCAAGTGTTTGTCTATCTCAGTGCCCCCAAGTGCCATGGATGCTGTGTGAGTTGACAGGCATGGCTGCATTTAGTAACCTTGCATTTATGGATGTTAAGAATTGGTTTTTGTGTGTCTTGAAGTGTTCTTTATCCCCCGTTATCTAACTTGAAATGTTTGAAAGTGCGAAACCTGTTCTGAGGTGATGGTACAAAAGCAGGCGGTTGCTGGATTGGATGCATCAACTACCATTTCCTGACCCAAGGTTAGAGGAGGTATTCCTGCTCAGAACAACACACAGATGAGCGTTACAGCATCATGGAGGTGCCACACAAAAAAACCCTCTAGTCTGTTCACACAGTCCTACACTCCACAGTTTGATGTCTTCTGCCAGCCACAAAGGGGAGTCTTAATGAGTGGCAACTGTAGGGGAGGCAACTTCATCTTGGCTCAGCCTTGCCCGTTGTGGACATCTGGGGAATGAACCAAGGCGTGGGAGGTCTACGTCTGCATGCCTGCTTGTCTCTCAAATAGGATTCATCAATTATTTTTACAAATCTGTATACCAAGTTGTCCCTTGGTATGTTGGCAAATTGGCTATGGAAACCATTTCATCTCTGTAGTTACCAAACTCCTTAGGAACTGTTTCAGTTCCTCATGGATGCAATATTTGCATGTAACTTGCCTACATCGTACAGTATCCTTTAGGTTTTTTCTAGATGACTTACACATAACACAGCTTACATACCATATAACGAGTTGTTACACTCTGTTGTAGAGGGATCGCAGCTAAGGACAAAAGACTCTGTGTGTTCAGTATACTTGCAAGTTTATTCCCCCCAATTATTTATATTTTTTAAACATTTATGTATTTCTTTGAAAGGCAGAGTTACAGAAAAAGGAGAGGGATGAGAGAGATCTTTCATGACTGGAACTGGGCCAGGCCAGATCCAGAATCCTGGGGCTGAGTACTTGAGGAATCCTGCTCTGCTTTCCCAGCCACATTGCGAGGGAGCTGGGTTGATGCAGAGCAGCTGGGACTCGCATTGGTGGTCATTTTGGTTGCTGGCAAAGTAAACAGTGGCTTCACCTTCTGAGCCACAGCACTCGCCCCAGAGATCATAAAATTTTGTTCACGTTACATTGGGAAAGATGAGTCCCAAAAAGAATAAAAAGTATTCCCAGATTGTCCAGCAAGGTGGTAATAGGAAGATTGGACCTCCTGGCATCATGAGACCTTTTTTTCTAGACTCAAGATGATAAATGCACTCCCCTGTGCTGAGCCAGCAGACAGACATCAGTAACTGACCACACTGTTCTTTTTTGTCCGTCTTGTCTCATGGCCATTGTCCTGTGTGTGAGCGTGAACTCAGAATTTATCATGCAGAGGTGTGCAGGCCAGATGGGACAGGTATGAGAGCTGTCCTGTGTGTTACAGTGTTGCTCACAAAGTATAGAGGTGACATGAGATGTGTCTAGGTAGCTGTCCAGTGTGGCAGCACTCCAGGCTGTCACAACTAAGTACTAAGAGTTGACCCTAGAAATAAAACTTATTTATTGCCCATGATGATGTTAAAATGCTGAACACTGGTGTAGTGGTTAAGGTGCCACTGACCACGTTCACATCCTGTATCAGAGTACCTGGGTTTGAACTCTTGGTTCCACTTTCATTTCCACTGTTGTGTTAATTGCTTGTCTAGGAAACAGCAGGTAGTGGCTGAAGTACTCTCTCTCCCGCTGAAGAGATACAGAGCTTTGAGCTGGCTTCACCCCAGCCCCAGATCTGTTTATTGGAGGTTTTTGGAGGAGTGAACCTCCAAATGGAAGATGAGTATCCCTCTCTTAAGCAAATAAACAAAATCTTGAAATGCTTTGTTATTTTAGAAACCCCTGCTTATTTGTGGGCATTTAGTAGCAGGGGTCTTCAAGAAATTAATTACAAAAATTAACAAATGCTAAATTGAGATTGATGAAAAAGATTTAGAAATTCTTCATGCACATTTCCATGATTCTGTCACACAGATGACTTCAAAAGTTGTTTGTGCTCAAATAAACTTGTCTTAATTTTGTTGTGTGGCATACATTTGGAGCTGCCCATGTACATAATGAGCCTCTGAGCACAGAATTTACAGCACCTCACCACAAGCTTATGAAGTGGCTGCTGTCATAAATGCGGACACTGAATTGAACCGAAATTATATAATTTACTCAAGGCCACACAGCTAGTAAGTAACAAATCTAGAGCATCACAGAAACTCCTGTAGACACAGTACATGCAGGTACACATACATGTGTGGCACACGTGGGTTGTCCATTCATTATGAATACTCGCTTTTACAGCTATTTTGACATCTCCATCCTATTCTCCTTTGGTTAACTTGGGATTCCTGAGTTTCTTTTTCCTTGTTGAAATCAGCAGTGAAACTAGCTGCTCCACATTCGCTCAATTTCAAGTTCAAAATGATCCTCTGCCTTTGTCATCTCTTCTCAGTTGCAGCTTGCTGCACATTAGAAATAACCTTTTCCTGAAAGGCATCTTTGATGGTTCAAATAAACTACCTTTTCTTAGCGACTTGCTGTGGCCCTCTTCCAACCCTCCCCTCTTACTCCCTCCATTTCCAAACCCCTTACACAACTTCCTCTGCTTCCTTGTCCTCAAACGAACATGAACAAATTCAACCCTGCTGTGTCTGGCATTATAAATGGAGCTGGGATGAAGCCAAAATAAAGTATTTCAATATTTTCTAGCAATATAGCAGCAAAAAAAAAAGATTTATAGCAGTTTTTAGCTAGATGTAAACACCTTCAGGGTAGACAAAGAATACAGGCATAAATTCTAGGACCTTTGCTCTATATCCTGCCAAATCAACAGGGGGAAAAGATCCGGGGGAAGTGACAGTTTCCCTAAGTGCTGTTTTAGCTGTCCACCTAACTCTATAGGGTAAAGTTCAAGGAAAATTGTGACTAAGTGCCCTTTGATGGAGACAGACGGCTGAGTGGATCCATTCTCAGCAGTCGTGGCCAGACCATGGTGGCCCCAGCTAGGCACATAGGCTAGAACCTGGGAGCTCCCATCAAGTGCTCTGTCACAGGAGTACATGGTATGACCTGCTTACTAACAAAACAGATCCAATCACTCTCTGTAGTGACTTCTTTTTTTAAATTTTAAGACAAGGAGAGAGAGGAGAGAGACAGATCTTCTGTCTACCATTTCACTCCCCAAATGGCCACAGCATCTGTGGCTAGACCAGGCCAAAGCACATGGATGACACGGTCCCGAACATTTGGGTCATCTCCTGCTGCTTTCCCGGGGCCATTAGGCAGGAGCTGGACTGTAAGTAGAGGAGCTGGGGCTTGAATCGGCATTGCCATCATAGGGGACAGTTTCACCAGGTGTACCACAATGCTGACCTTAGTGACTTGTTGAAATTAAGTTGCCCTAAAGGACCCTCTTGGGGGAAAAGAAAGAAGAAATTTACCTTTCCAGCAAAGAAAAGCAGAAACAGAGCTGAGGATCCGGTGTCTGAGACAGAATCCCATGTGAACAGTTTGGCACACTGTCTTGCTGCCAGATTGTACCTGGTTTCTTAGGAGAACAAATGGACTCCAGGCCCCAAAGAGTAGAGGCTAGGACTGCTTGCTAGGCCCGTGTAAAATACAAGTGGCTGAGATGTGTTGCGCCTGCCTGGAGGCGCAACATCATCAGTAAACAGTTTATCCTGTACCTTGTTAGAACTGACAGAGAGTTCGTGTAAACTTGGATTGATTCAACCTTGTGCCCTATTTAGAAACACAGCTGCACCTCCCGATGTCTTGCTAAAGTGCGCCTGTTTGGTCTCTGGGAAAATCCCTTGGCAGAGATGTGTTGGGAAGGAAAGGTAAATAATTGCCGATTTTGTCATTTCTATACAGCTGTGTTTGTGAGCACATGGTTACTGGGGTTTGCTTGGTGGATACTCTCGGAGACTGGTTCAGTTGTATGGCTGCCGTCATTCAGGAAGCCCCACCATTCTCACAGGAAAGTTGCAAGTGAAATGAGATCAGTACAGACAGCCCATCTATATCATGAACACAGTTTACCATAATTGCCATAGGGAGCCCATTCTATCCACACAGCAGCACAGGAGAGTCCTTCTGTCTGTCTTTGATGGTGCTGAAAGATTTCTTAGAAGATCGGAGATAGACATTGAATAGTATTTAACCAGGCATAAACATGGAACAGGGTGTACATGTACAATTTGGTTTCTAAAAAATGGCTATACATTTTCATTTCATTTGAAGGAAGACAGAAGTTATTGTGCTGTGATGCAGTGGCTTAAGCTGCCACTTAAAATATTGATATCCCATTTGAATACCAACTCAAGTCCCAACTGCTTCACTTTTGCTCCAGCTCTCTGCTAATGTGCCTGGGAAAGCAATGGCAAGTGGCCTACATACCCGGGCCCTTGTCATTCATTTGGACTTCCAGACTCCTGGTTTCAGCTTTGTCCAGCTCTTGCTGTTGGCAGCCATCTGGGGGGTTAACCATTAGGTAAAAAATCCACCTTTCTAAATAAATTTCCCACTCTTCCTGTTAGTCTGCCTTTCAAGTAAAGAAAGAAATCTTTAAAAATAGAGAAAGAGGGACATAGACATCTTCTTTGTACTAGTTTACTTGCAAAATACCTGTAACAGGCCTGATCCTCAAGTATCCACAACAGTCAGGGCTGGGGCAACCATACCCAGGAGCCTGGGACTCCATCTGGGTCTCCCTTGTGGATGGCAGGAACACAAGAACTTCAGCCATTAGCTATTGCCTCCCAGGATGCTTATTTGCAGGAAATTGGATTGGAAACTGATGAGAAAAGACTCAAACCAGGCAGTCTGAAATAGGATGTGGGTGTCTCCAGTGGGGACTTAACTACTATGCAAAAGAGCAGCCCTGTCATTTTAAAATCAGAGACTTGTATTTCTAAGTTACATGCCTGCTTCTCCATCTGCTCCTTCCTAACTTTATCTTGTGCGTTCATATCCTTCCTGTGGTCTCCTGTGCTCTCTGTACCCTCACTAAAGGAGTCCCGATCTGGTGTGCCATGATCTCAACTGTGTCCTCATTTATTCTTTACATGTGATTGTTAGGCCTGGCTATGCATATGAGAAGTACTCACTGAAATTCTGTCCCTCTTTTCTTTTCCATTGGCATCCAGTGAGCTGTGTGTGTTAACCTCCTAGTCATTCCTGTCTGCCTCCTTGCCTCTCTCTTTAGAGATACGTCAAGTATTACTGAGTACATAAGGTTGGTGCGTGCACTAGAACTCTAATACTCAGCCTTGGAGCTGAGCCTCCCTGGGTGTTTTCTGACTGAGTCATCTCAGCAACATGGGGACTCAGACTACCTGCTCCCTCTTCATGTTGCTTGTGACAGAAGTCAGACCCAGGAGAAATCACATGTGCTGTGCTGACTCAACCTGACTGTCCGCACTTCAGGTGCTGTGTCTTTAAATGTGTTTAGCCACGAAGACATTGATTCAGGGTTCTTCTTTATCCCATGGTATACAGCAAAGTGCTGACTGGAGATAACTCTGGTCCCTGTGTGGCATAGAAAAGGAGTAGCAGGGCCTGGCATGATAGCCTAATGGCTAAAGTCCTTACCTTGAACGCGCCAGGATCACATATGGGCTCTAATTCTGGCAGCCCCACTTCCCGTCCAGATCCCTGCTTGTGGCCTAGGAAGGCTGTTGAGGACGGCCCAAACTCTTAGGATCCTGCACCTGCATGAGAGACTAAGAAGAGGATCTGGGCTCCTGGCTTTGGATTGGCTCAGTAGCAGCCATTGTGGGTGCTTAGAGAGTGAACCATCAGACAGAAGATCTTCCTCTCTGTCTCTCCTTCTCTCTATATATATCTATCTCTCCAATAAAAATACATAAAAACTTTAAAAAAAAGAAAAAGCAGAAAAAGGAAAGTTGTCTGTCAAGGCTGCTACAACAAAATACTGTAAACTGGGTACTTTATAATAGCACAAATATATAGCTTATGATTCTCAAGGCTGGCAAGTTCAAGATGAAAGTGCCAGGAAATCTGGGGTCTGATGAGGATGTATTCTGCGTAGATGGTTCCTTTCATGTGTCCTCTCATGACCAAAGGACAAGAGGGCCTACTCAAACCTCATTTATAAGGGTACTGATTCCATCTGAGAAGACAAAGGCCTCATGACCTAGTCATATCCCAAATGCCCCAGTGCGCACCAAGACAGATCTTCTATGCACTGGTTCATTCCCCAAATGTTCAGAATAGCTGAACTTAGGCCAGAACAAAACCAGGAACCCAGGGCTTTAGCTTGGTGTCCCATGTGTATGGCAGGTACTTAAGTTTTCACCTGCTGCCTCCTAAGCACATGAGCAGATAATTGGATTGGCAACAGAATAGCTTGGACGCGAAGTTGGCACTCTGATAGAGGATGCAGGCTTAACTCACTGTACCCTGACACCTACCATGCCCAGTGTTACTATCATCATCTGAGGGATTGGTTTCGACAGAGGAATGCTAGTTGTGTGCAACCATCATGAAAGCAGAAGGAAAGGTGGGATGGTGTTTAAGCCTCATTTAAGTGCCAGAGTTGACTCAGATAGGCAAGACTTTGTCTTCCAAAGAATGTATCCCTACCTAAATTACTTCCCTACCTTTGCAACAGCTTAGCAGATAAAATGTCCCTGGAAATGCATCTTTATTAGTCAGTTTTTAGCTAGGAAGCCAAGAGGTGCAGGGAAATGTATTCTACAGTCATTTCTGGAGGGTTTCTTGCTCATCTGTGTGTGGTTATTCCTGCCTCAGGGATGACTGTTGAGCCCATCATTAAGAACTTCCTATACATCCCTTCCCTCTTTCAGGTTATGACCTTGCAGAGGTTTTCCCAACAGTGCTATGAAACAGGTTTGCTCAGTAGCAAAGTTTGACCTCTCTCTGCCGGCCTCATAGATATCCACAAAATGTAACTGGAGAGAAATCTTTGCTTAGCCCATGGCCATTTCTTAGACTTGGCTATTATCTTCGTTATCATTGAACACACTGAACTGCAATCTTTAAAACAAGGTATCCAGGGAAAAGGCTTGGCTCATAAGCAGAGAGGAGTGAAAGTGAGTTGGGACCGACTTTGAGTCAGCATGTACCAGGCTGTGCTGCAAATACCTGCTGGCATGAGAAGCTCCAAGGTTTGAGGTCTCTGCCTGGGAAGAAGAGAAATTTAGAAGTCTCAGGGAAGGACATTTTCATTAAGTTTAGAAACATTTCCGCAAACTTTAAATTTAGGAACTTTACAAGTGAAGAGACCAAAAATAGTTCTCTAAGAAGACTGTCTTCTTCCTTTAAATACCAAATAAGAGATAAAGCTCCCACTGCATTAAAATGTTTTCTCATTACAACTCAGAGGCCATAACTATTAATTATTTCCTAAAATGCATCTCACATTCAGAAGCAAATACAAAATATGCCCTCTTCTCTCTTGTATCACCCTGTTCACTTCTCTGGCCACAACTTTGATCCATCTTTATCGTTTTCCATGACCTGTCATAGCTCAACGATTAAAATTGCATCTTACGGCCTGACCCTCATGCCAGGCAAAATCAATACATTCGATTTCTTTATATCCCCTGTTGACTCTACTGCATCATAACACCTAGAAAAGCAGATCACCTTGAGAAGAGGGAAGGGAGATTGCTTGCAGTGGGCCTAGTATTCTTGTGCTCTTGTTAAACTTCTTCCAATGGCTGCCACTTACTGTTCCCTCAGGAAGTTAATGGAGCTGCAGATGCCAAGTGCACCTGCACTTATGCCCTCCATTTCTCCTGCTCTGGGGTTACACTGCAGCAACAGTCAGACCTGGGTCAGCAAGGACCGGGCCTGGCCGCATGGAGGACCCCCAGAACGATGTGGATATGCCAGGGCATTGCTGGATGGCTCTGGGCATTCACACTGGACATTCCTCTTCTAAGGAAGCTGAATATTTGGGGTGGTGGGAGAAGGGAGGATGGAAGGCAACAGGAGAAATCATACATCAGCCCATCTTCCACACACTGCAAAGTGAGTTTCCACAAAAGCGAACCTGATCATTACTACCCCTGGTTAAATCTTCCAAGGCTGTTTTGAGCATTGAAATTATCCTCCTGGGACCCATAGCAGATTTCTGCTCTGACCACTTCCTACCCTTCTGCTGAATCAGAATATTCTCTCTTGGCCTCCCCTGACTTCTCAGCTTCATTTCATGAACTCTAATGCATCCTTCATATTTTAGCTCTGGCATTGCTTCCTCAGGGATTCTTCCCCACGTCCCACTACCACCTCAGTACTCGAGGGTGGGTACTGTGTGGTCTCTACCAGGAACTCGAAAATGTCCTCTGAAATTTCAAATAGTCAGTGCTTTTGGTTTGTCTTGCGAGTAAGCCTGGGAGTCTGCACCAGTGAATTCATCTCTGTTGCAGTAAAACTTTAACAACACTTTGACACACAGGCAGTGGGCCACAATCTGCTATTAGGTTTTTGTCTGCCAAGCTCTAATTGAAGTTCTCCTAGTTTTCTTTAAGATTTAACCTGTCAAAGCCTTAACCAGAGACCACAAACATTTTGGGTGCAAGGACTAAATACTGCTTCCATCTCTTCGCTTCCATGGATTCCTAAGGCATGCGTGATGTCCAGTGACACATGGATGGATACGCTCATGGATGAAGAAATAGAGGAAACCTTGGTCGATCGATCAACTCAGCAGTCTTCCATGGCTATTTTTATCTTCCACAATCATTCCTTTCTCTGATATGACTTGTAAAATACTTTCCGAAACACTGTAATTGACTTTGTATTACCAGGGGAAATAGATTAGTTAGCAAGAAGCATGTCTTTTTGTATTCTCTGAAGGGAAAACAAGGACACAGGAAGTGTCAAATCTCCAGGCCACGAATCTCTGGCTTTTCCTAAAATTTCAGATGAAAAATACAAAGGCTTCCAGCTCCAAGAGTGCTGGCAGGCTCCACAGAACATCACTGCATGGGCCAGCACCCCAGGACCATCAGCTGACTGACCCCACCAATGTCTTACAAGACACATTTTTGTCCATGTCTTCTTGCTGAAGTTCCAGCCAGCCAGGGCAGTTCCTGGGCAAGCACTTCTAGGTGTTTTTCTGGAGCGGAGATAACTAGCCGTGGTGTCTGGACAGGCACAAGTATCTTCCTGGATCTGGTGGGGAGTGAGGCAATTCCCTTCTCTTCTATGTCCTGATAGTTCACTGTCCAAGGAATTCTTAAATGCTCCAATTCTGCAAGAATCATCACTACTACTAACATAAAAATTTCCATATCCTGCAGCTGTTTGAAGAAGTAAGAGGGCAGAAGAGAGGTTGGCAGAAGCACAACGAACTTTTGTTCTCTGTTTCCGTCCCTTCTCTCTGTCTTAAGTCCATTGGTTTTCACATAAGGAATTGCTCCTCTCTCTTGTTCCTGTTCTTGGTCTTGTTCTCATTTCAAGGAGAAAAGACCTGACATTCTGATGCAGGATTGCATGTGTGCCTCAGGCATTGCCCGTTTCCGTATTCTATTTTTCTGATCCAACAGAGGATCTCAAAGCTGGGGTCCGTGACCCAGGTCATATCAGTCAGAATACTCCTGGTCCTTTTGTAAGAAGTACATTGAAGACTTGATTGAGCTAAAAGGGTAGTGTGTGTCAGGAGCAATAGCATCCACTTTTGCAATAGAGGGGGAGGCAGGCCTGAGACAGCCCCAGAGCCCTCAGAACATCTGAGCCCCTGGCCCAGCCTTACCTGAAGCTTAAAATCCCCTGTGCCTGAAATACTCAAGATTGTAATCCAGTAAACTACCTCTTTTTGTTTGAGCTATTTCAGGTAGGGTTTCTGGCACTTGTGGTGAAAGGAATCCTGACTAGTAGAGGGTGTGTTTACACACTCAGAGTACTTAAGACAGAATGTTATCGTTTACAAAAGCTCGGGATTCCCCATTCTAGGAATGGAATTTTCTACCATCCATCTGGCTAGGACCTTGTCTTGACACTTTCTGCTATGATAAGCAAACATGTAGGCCATAACCTGCTTTCTATGTAGGCCATAACCCATTTTCTTGCATGGCATCTTTTTGTGCCCAAGAGAGGAAACAATTGGAGTCTATGAACACAAAAGCAGCCAGGATGGCCTCCACTGATGGCCAGCACGTGTCCAGTGTTTTCCCTGAGAACCACTGAATAGTAAAGCTGCAAGAGCCCTCCAGCTGTCTGTTCTGGCCTCACTGGACAAGGAAGGAAACCAAGATCCATAGACAGCATGTTCACTGACACCACGTGTGTGATTCAGTGGTCACTCCAGCAGGAAACCCAGTCTACTTCTCCAGCTCTCTGGAATGGTGGTCTTAAACCACTGCTGCACTGAGAAAGGAATAGAGATTTTTTTTCTTGGAAACTGCACGCAGAGAGGTATAGCATGTGAGGTGGCAAGAGAGCTGCATTTAGAGTTAGAGACGGTCACGATCCTACACTAGCCAAGGTGTGCTTTGAAGACTTATCTTTATTAGAGAGGTGAAAGACAACCAGTTCTTTTCATCTTACTAAGAGGTTTTTATGAACAAGTGCTAAGTTATGTATGAAGTCTTCAAAAAGTAAATGGAGTGTAGAATTAAAAGATAAATTGATGTCGGTGCCAAAAAATTGAAACTCATGTATAGAAAGAAGGGTTTTCAAAAATTTCATGAAAATACCTATTATGAAAACTATTATGACTTTTTAAAAAAAAGATTTTTAGCACTGAAATATCTTTTAAATTCTTTGTTGCCATGAACTGTTTGAAGTACTTCTCCTATGAAGTACTTTGTAAGCAAATTATTACAGGCCTACCCCATGCCTGGTGTAAGTCCTAGAGTCAATCGAATATTGGTTCATATTTACGTGAAGCTTGGATTTCAGCATAGGGAGACAAAATAAAGCAAAACAGAAGATGTCCAGTGAGTCAGAAGGGATACTTCATGGAAACAATAAAGCAAGGAGAAAGTGCAAGGGAGCCTGATGTGGAAAGGCTGGGCAAGGATGCCTCCCTGATGAGATGATGACTCAGCCACTGACACTAAGGGAGGAGACAGAGCCAGTCCTACCAGTGGGGGGGACATAAATTTCAGGCAGAGCCACCAGCTAATGTTGGAGTACCATGATGACACCTGCAAATTCTCTTTTAAGAATACATGTCTGCCTGCTGTGAGCTCATAGTTTCTTCACATGCGTCCCAACTTCTTGTATCTACTTGCTCAAATTGTTAATTCTGCTTAAATGTATCTCTGATGGCAGTTACCATGGTGACAAAAGATAGTAATAATAGAAATGAGCCAAAAGAGAGTTGGTGGGTGGATGTGTAAATAGCATGTTTTTTTCTTTAAGAAAAAAAAATTATTCTGTATTTTTATTTATTTAAAAAGCAGAGACATAGAGATCATCCACCATTAGTTCCTTCTGCAAAGACCCTCAGCCTCCAAGTCTTGGTCAGACCTTGGATGCCAGGAACTCAGTACAGGTCTCTCATCTGAGTGGTAGGGACTCTTAAACTCGAACCATCACCTTGTGTGAGGTGCGCTAGAATGTACACTAATAGGAAGGTGGAATTAGATACAGAGCTGGCACCCAAACCTATGCATCCCAAGTGCATCTTAACTGCTTCCTGGATACCTCTCACCATGTGTTCTTGAAAGGGAATTCAGCAGTCGATCACTTACATGCTCCCAGAATCTCTGCTCTAAGGTAATTAAACTTTGTGCAATGTGTGTGCAATGAGTTGACTAAAAAAATGCTTGTTTATCTCAGTATTATTTATAATGGTTCAACATTTGAAACATCCTAAACATCCATCTGTGTGGAACTGGCAATAAAGTATGGTATTTCCCCCAGAAATTCCAGGAATGGCTCAGTTTGGGCTAACTTGGTTCCTAGACCCATCCATAAACTGAGCTCTAGAACAGAAAGACAGAAATCACTGTTTGCTAAAAAGCAATTATTTGACTCTTCTAAAAATGATAGTGTATAAGTTTGTCCATATGTGTCAAGACATGTACTTAAAATGGATGTATTTTATTCTCTATATTCGGAGAGGTTTAATTTTATTATGTTGCCATATGATAGAAAAGGAATAATATAATTATTGATGTGAGAGATTTTTTTTAAAGAATTGCAAAATGGCTTTACATTATCTAATACATATATTGTATCTAGGTAAAACAGAAGTGTGAAAGGACATCATTCAAATGCTAAAGAAAAAACCCAGTTTGAGTCAGGAATTTCTAGAATGTTTAAGTAAATTTTTACTGAAAAAATGGAACACTACGCTGCATTTTAAAAACTCACAGTGCAAACTGAGTGGAAATGAAACAAGTGTACATTCTTGAAATAATTACTTTTAAACATTTATGTATTTATTTTATTATTCCATGGTACAATTCCATAGGCTCTGGTATTATCCTTCCCTCATCCCCAAATCCCCACCCCCTACTGATTTCCCCCAATGTCATTACAATAGTATAGCCCTTTACAATCAGTCATAAGTCCATCCTTCTGCTATTTAAGTGTATTCTGACATTGTAGGCATGGACAATGGCAGAGAGTCAAGCATCCTTTTGTCAAGGTATATTTAACAGTTTCACTGGGAGTCTATCCTTGATTTGGAAGTAAGAGATGCATTCTACATTGTATCCTTACATCTGTATGTGATAGTCTGTACTATACAGAAAGTCATAAAACAAAATTAACAATAGGAAGAAAAATAGGAAATTTACAGCAACATTGAGTTAAATAACATGCTACTGAATGACAAATGTATCACTGAAGAAATGAAAAAGAAAAATCAGTGACCTTCTTGAAGCAAATGATACTACTGTATGACCTATGAGTCAGTGAGAAAACTAAAAGAAAAACAAAAACTTTTTTAAATTAATGAAATTTAAAACAAAAAATACCAAACCCCCTGAGATGTAGCAAAAACAGTGTTGAAAGGGCTATTGATTTTGTATTTTGCATGAAGGTTGCCTTTTATGAGAGAGAACATAAATGTTTGTTCTTTTGGGATTGACTGTTTCACTGAGAAATAATTACTTTTTTACAATTGGAGAGGGATATTTTTCCAATTACAGTTTTGTTTCCAGATAAATGAATTAACTTATTTTGTTTAAAAATTTTGTGAGTATAGAGAACATATTTAATGAAGTTCATAGATCCAATTCTAGTTTTTCCCTTCTTCCTCCCCACCCCAACTCTTTTTTTCCACCTTCTTTCTTTCTGTTTTACTATAGAAATATAGAGATATCATATTTTCAATTCACGTTGTAGTTGAAGGCTTGATATGCCACTAAAATAAAGAGTTCAGCAAGGAAATAGTAAAAAGACAACTGTTGTAGGAACATCGACAAGGGCTATAAACAACATGCATACAGTAGCATTTATGTGTGAGTCTGAATTTTTCTTGGCATAAACATGTCTCTTACAAAAACAAATAGAAGCAGACTCAATGTACTATCAGCCTGGGTTTTTTTTTTTTTTTTTTTTTTTTTTTTTTTTTGCTTAATTCACTCTACATCAGCATTTATAAATAGATCTGGTCTATTCAAATTATTGTCAATGATCTTACTCTTATTCATTCATTTCACCAATCTTATGATGAGCACTGAGAAAAGACACAATTTGGATGTGTTTTGTCCCCCAAGAGTTCATGTATTAGATGCTTGGTCCCAGGATGACAGTGAGAGGACAGTGCCGGGAAGCTGAAACAGCAGCCTCAGTACACCGTCCTTTGTATCATGCCAGCAAATCTCAGGGCCCCTTCTCAATGATGTGTGTATACCATTTAAGCAAGCAGCCAGCAAAAGATAAGCCATTGGCAGGAGGAAACACAAGGAAAGGTACTCCTGAAATCTTCTGCATCAAAATGCACTGAGAGGAGCAAAATGATCAAGAATCCATAAAATGGTTATAACCTATTAAGACTGGCATGGCAGACTCAGAGGCTAAGAAGAGAAGGAGGCAACTTGCCTCCTGACAAGCAAAAACAAAATTGGTTGCACTGACATTCTGCCAAGCTTCATTGTTTGGACTGACAGCTTCAAGTTATCAGCCAATCTGATTACCCAGCAATCAGTGAGGCAGGGTGGAAACAATGTGCAAGCAATGTGCACAGCTCTCCTTTGCAACTGGGATCCTAGCAAAAATCTGTTAATTGTGTGTGCGGGGGTAACATCAGAAAAGGGCATTAGAACAACTGTCTCAACAAGGTGAAATGCAAGCACATTTGGCAGTATCCTTAAAGGACAGGAGGGCAAATGTTGGCAAGGTTCCTCTAGTTGCAGGAGATGAGTTTGCTTAGAGCACCCAGACTTGGCATGAGACTGATGTGATCCAGCTAATTATTTTCCACTCCCTGTTAGGTTTCTTAAACTGATATGCTTTCCCAGCATATTTCAAAGGATGTTGTTTGGCGTAGCAATTACACCTTGTGAAAACTATTTGGTTTGCAGTGAATTCATTCTGATACTATAAACTCATCTGAGAAAATAAAGTTATAGGAGGAAATAACTTGGATTAAATATGTTTAAAAGCTTTAGAGTAGGAGACCACAAGGGGGTTCAAAATAAAAGATGAAGAGCTTCAGCTAGGTACAGCTTTTTTTGTGCTGCCGGTACAGGAATCCCCAGCTCCATGTGGCTCTTTTTGTTGAAAATGAAGAAACACTAAATAGAATTTTTTTTCTTTTTTTTTTTTTAAGATTTATTGATTTTTATTACAAAGTCAGATATACAGAGAGGAGGAGAAACAGAGAGGAAGATCTTCCATCGTGCGATGATTCACTTCCCAAGTGAGCGCAACGGCTGGTCTGTGCCGATCCTAAGCCAGGAACCAGGAACATCTTCCGGGTCTCCCACACGGGTGCAGGGTCCCAAAGCTTTGGGCCATCCTCGACTTCTTTCCCAGGCCACAAGCAGGGAGCTGGATGGGAAGTGGAGCTGCCGGGATTAGAACCAGCGCCCACATGGGATCCCGGTGCGTTCAAAGCGAGGACTTCAGCTGCTAGGCCTCGCCGCCGGGCCCAAAAATTAAATAGAATTTACAGTTTCATTCTTTAATCACACCGCTCACATTTTGGATTCTGGAGAACTGTGTGGCTCCTGGTTTCCTTACTCATCAGTGCAGATTCAGAACATTTCTTTCATCAGAGTTCACCAGAAGAGTGTTGAATTAGACCTTCGAGACTTCTTTGCCCTAATCAACTTCCATGGGTCTCAAGCCTCTTTTTGAATGCTGCCACTAGCACCCTCTTCTTGTTTACTTTGTACATCTCAACAACAGTCACTGGAAAGCTCTTGGAGAACCAATGTGATAGTCCATCGTGTGTGCTTAACACAATGCCTGGAATGCAATGGCTCACACCAAATGTTAACTGACTCCTGTGCAGAACTAGAAAGGAAAAGAGTGTGTGCTGGTGTAATGGGGCCATGGACACTTGGGAATGCCCGCATCCTGCACCCAAGTGCCTGGGCTTGAGTCCTGTCTCCCTCCAGTCCTGATTTCCAGCTTCCCACTAATGCATCCCATGGGAGATGGCTTAAGTAATTGCATCCGTGCCATCCACATTGGAGACCTGGATTGAGTTTAAGGATCCTGGGTTCAGCTCTGACCCAGGCCTGGTGATTGCAGACATTTGAGGAATGAACCAGCAGCGGGGAGATCTTGGTTTTTTTGCTCTGTGTTGCTCTTGCAAATTTACAAAATAAATAAATATTAGTAAGAAAATAATGAAAGGAGAAAATCATCTCATAGCAAAAAGAAGTTTATTTTTCTAGACAAAGTATTGTCTTAAAGGATAGACACCAAACTAGGAGTCAGAATTTATACCATGGGAATTGGACAATAGATACATAGTTGTTCTCAAATTGTAACACAGCCTGTTTGATGATACTTCTCAACTCCAAAATCACTTCTATCTAAAAACTGGATAATTCCTTACTCAGGGCAGAACAAGAGAAATATAGACCTAGAGGCTTCTCTAAATATTAGTTTTACCATCCTTACTTGGTTTTGTGTTTACCTTTAGCCTTCCTCATTTCTGCATACTTTCACGAACCTTACCATCTCCCCAAAGGCCAGGTTCTGGGTAGGCTGCTTCCCTCTAGCTTCTTTAGGATCTCTGTAATTTTCACAGAAAATGCCCTTTGCCTGACAGCCTCAAGCAAATTGCATTCAGGAGCTATCCTATTCACACAGAATTTTTTTTTTTTAATTATTTATTATTTAACTTCAGTAATTACATTGTATTATGTGACACAGTTACATAGATACTTGGGTTCTCCCCACCCCTCCCCAAACCCTCCCCAAACCCTCCCCATCACCTATAGGACAAGCAGTTGGCTCTGCAGACAAAACAGGCCTTGCCTGTTGCAGACATCAGTTTGAATTCTAGCTCTGCCACTCCTGTCTCTGCAACTCACTTGACTTCTCTGTGTCACAGTGCCCACTATGGTGTGACTTAATTTGAGAAATGATTGTCGCAGTGCAGTGCCACCCTCATAGTAGGCCTTTTATAAGTGATGATGCTCTCAGGATAAACAGCTTGTATCCAAGGACATATGCACCTTTACTGCTTGCCTTCTACCTAAATCTGAAATTCCAATTCAGTTTTCATTTGTCCCAGTGCCAACAAATGGATGAATCACTGAGCTCAATGTCTTTTACTTGTACCTTCCCCTCAAGGATAAGGAATGATCTGCCCTTGGGCTGTATATGGCCTGTGGAATCATTTTGTTTGGCTCTATCAAGGCCACCAAAGACAGATCTTAAAATCCAGTAAGTCAATAGAGCAGTCCAGTTTTAAGGTTGAAAATCTTCTGTGTCCACAGGCGATGTTATAAATTCCCAAATCATCCTTGGAAGGAAAAAAAAGGCACCCACATCTGTGATCAAGGAGCAGGATATGAAAGACAAAATTCACAGTTGGTCTGGGGAGCTTTGCCTCTGGAGGTACTCCCACGATTACATTAATACAGGAAAGTTTTCAAGTTTTAATTGGTACTTTGCAATACTGGGATTATCTGGATGAGCATAACCCAATCACATGAGTTCTTTAAAAGCAAAGAACTCTGGGACCAGTGCCATGGCAAAGTAGGCTAAGCCTTCATCTGCAGCACCAACATCCCATATGGATGCCAGGTGGAGTCCTGGATGCTCCACTTCCGATCCAGCTCCCTGTTTGTGGCCTGGGAAAGCAGCAGAGTAGGACTCAAGTCTTTGGACCACTGCACCCATGTGAGAGACTCAGCGACACTCCTAGGTCTTGGCAGCTCCGACCATTTCAGCCATTTGGAGAGTGAACCAACAAATTGAAGATCTTTCTCTGTCTCTGCTCTCTGTATCTCTGCCATTCAGATAAAAATAAAATAAATTTTTATTTTAAAAAAAAGATTTCTCCAGTCAGTGGCAGAAGAGTAATTTAGAGATTGAAAGTGTAAACAGCATTCAGTGCAAGAGAGGCACTCCTGTTGCAAGCCCTCAAGTTGGAGGAGTTGCTGTGCAGGGACCCTGGCCAAGTGACCTTTCTTAGACATAGGGTCAGAAAGAAGATGTTTGTGGGAGGAAGGAGATGAGAGGAAGTCGCCAACAGATAACCAAGAAGAAAAAGCTGTTGCACAAAACCAGGTTTGGCCAACTGGAGTGAACTTGGACATAGTCACGCCCAGAGCCAGTAGATAAGCCACACGTCTGGCTGATGTCTTAATGTCAGCCTTGTGAGACACTGAAGTGAGAATCTCCACAAGTGCCTCCAAATGGCAGACCTACAGAACTGTGGGCTTATGGTGAATTTCATTTTAAGACCCTAATTGTGTGATAAGTTCTTGTGCAACTGAGAAAGCAAGTGAATACACCAGAGGTGAGGCTTGGGGAAAGGCCTGGCACCTCTTGTGGGAGTAAGGAGAAAAGGGAGGTGACTGAGATAGGGCGGGGGCGGGGTGAACAGCGCTGCTGTAACTTCTACGCAGTAAATGGAAGACTGTTAAAGTGCAGGGCGGCAACGTGAGGAGGCCTGGCATTGCCATGGTTTAGCCTGAGGACACAAAGATGGTTAAGTCAGCTTTGAATATCACAAAGGGAGGACTGTAGGAGAGAGCTATGTGAACATAAAGATGGCTATCCAAGGGTCCAGGTGAGATGCCTGGGCAGATCTTTTCCCACAGCTCTCAGGAGGAACCAGCCCTGTCAACACCTTCACCTTGGACTCTAGATGCATAACTGTGAGACAATGAAGTCTGTTGTCTGAACTGCCCAGGGTGCAGCACTGGCTGTATCCTGCCTTGGAAACTGAATCAAACTGTATTTCAGCTTCCCAGGGTCACCACAGCAAAGTGTCACAGATTGAATGACTGATGTGGCAGAAATTGGCTTCTTAGTTTGTGGTAACAGAAGTCCAAATCAAGGCAACAGCTAAGCTGGTTCTTTCTGAAGACTTCCAAGCCCCTGTCTTGGCTCATAGATGACCACCTTCTCCCCACATCATCTCTCTGTGCAGGTGAGTCTGCATGTCCTCTTTATACAAGGACACACGTCATAGTGGATCAACATTCACCTCAACTGGTTTTGAACTTGCTCACTTGTATGAAAGCCCAATCTGAGATAATAGGTTTAGGATTTCAAAACAGAAAGTTTATATAACTTATGGAGTTTATCCTTGAAAATATTTATGGCTGTTAACCAGGTCTGTGGTGAGCAGTGCCTCCTATTGGGATAGCATGACCTAAAGGCTACCTCAATAGCTCTGACTCTGAGAACCTGGGATAAGCCACATCACCTCACCACACCTGTTTCCTCACTTTGAAAATGATAGCCTTTGTAATATTCAATTATACTGTTGTAGTTCTGCCACATTGCATTAACTGAGTTACCTAGAGCCATACAGAACTGTTACGGAAATTGAGACAATTCTGTTCAGCAGTCGCTTAGTTCCCAGCATCCCAGGGTCAAGCACTGTGCTAGCTGACAAGGACACAGAAGTAGACCTTGAAATAGTCCCTGACCTCAACCCGCACCCAGTTTGGTGGACTGCAGGTATTAGAATTTCAGATTGGCAAGTGGAAAAAAGCCCATTGATGAATTGCAAGAACTGTGTGTCCAAGAATTCTCCTTTTTACCTGAAACCGAATGCATGAATTTGGAAGAACCGTAACCCTTCTAACATCAGAAGAGTGAAAATACAAATGAACTGTAAAATTAAGAAGGGAGCTAAAACTATGGATGATGAGCTTTGCGGTGTCGTCTTCTAATGCTCATAACTATTCCAGGCTCTTTTTCCAAGAAAAGGCAAAGCCAGGAGTGAAAGGCAGCAGTCACATTTTAGGGAATTTTTGTTGACTTTTTAAATCTTGTATCTAAGCTTGGTAGAGCCATCTATACCAAAAATTACACTGAAAAAAAATATATATATACACATTTTAAGGATCCATCTATAAGCATACAGCTAGGAGCAACCTGAGTACGCATAAACACCAGTGACAACATTACATGCTGTGAATCAAAGTTTAATGGCCAATGTTAGTCAAGGACATAAATAAAAGCAGAGTAATGTTTGGAAAGAGCAGGATTGTATTTTGAGCTGGAAGGGCTGAAGTCTGCCTTGGATATTTCCAAAGACTGCTGGACAGAGGAGATAACTGATCTATGTCTTAGTTACAGGATTGAGGGTAAATTGGACCCATTAAAGGATAATTTGGGAAATCATGTTGGTAATGCTAATGCTAATGCAACAATAATAGTGCTCCACTCTGACCTTGGCTGGGTTATGGTTGCAGTCTGCTTCCTCCAGTCACAGTCATTTAGCTTCCACTAGCTTTCAGCTCAGCTCATCCCAGCATCTGTACTCCTCTGGGGAGCTGAGGGGCAGGCTTCTCTTTTCTGAAGTGAGTAAACAAACGTGACAGTGAGCCCGTCAATGAATGCCCACCCGTGGTCGTTCTGAAGGCTCAGGGTCAGCCTGTTCCAGAACTGCAGACAGATTTAAAGGGCCTTCACCATTTACTGGCAACCCACGTTGAACAGGAAGACTTATGGGGGCCAGTGACTCTAAAATAATAAATAACAAAAGACACAGTGTCAAGTCCAAACCCCCACACAACTGTCTGGCAAGGTGGCACAGCGAATCTAAACACAGCATCTCCTAAGAGAGGGAACGTAGAGAAAAACCACCATGCTCTTGTCATCCCATCCCAAGTATTTATAAACACTCTTTCAGCCAAGCTTCACTGTAGCTCATTTTCATGCAGAATTTTTACAATTTTTTAGAAGAAAAACAAAAAACCACAGGAATTCCCTGTTATCAGTGCATACTGAAAACCTGTATGTACTGTTTTCCCCTGTTGTTCCCCTGTCTCAGAACAAACCTGGGGTCAAAAAATACTGGAAAGAATTTGAGTGGTAGCCTTGGCATGGATTAGAAAGATGGTGCAGGGGGCCCGGCAGCGTGGCCTAGTGGCTAAAGTCCTCGCCTTGAACGTGCCGGGAGCCCATATGGGCGCCGGTTCTAATCCCAGGAGCTCCACTTCCCATCCAGCTCCCTGCTTGTGGCCTGGGAAGGCAGTCGAGGATGGCCCAAAGCTTTGGGACACTGCACTTTTGTGGGAGACCCGGAAGAGGTTCCTGGCTCCTGGCACCAGATCGGTGCAGCACTGGCCATTGTGCTCACTTAGGGAGTGAATCATCGGACGGAAGATCTTTCTCTCTGTATATCTGACTTTGTAATAAAATGAATAAATCTTTTTTTAAAAAAACAAGAAAGATGGTGCAATATTGGGTATTACTGCTGAGCAGAAAAAGTTACCCTTTGTTATCTTCTTTCTGCATTCCTGACTTTGTTCTTTTTCCTCTTTGTAAGATTTCATATTTTTTGGTTGCATTTTTAGATAACCACTCACTGTTGTAGAATTATTTATCCTCAGCAAAGAGGTTCAAAAGGTACAAAGCACACCCTCCTCAACTGTACTTGCCAGTAGTTTCTGGATCAGCTTGGGGCTGATCTCATCCTCATCCTACCTCCCAGGACCCATCAACATAACAGATGGGCTGAGTTCTCCCTAAGTGGTGCCTGCATGAAGAGGAACATGCTGCGGTGGGGGATTTTTTGCTTGTCTCTGATGAATAGCTGTCAGGGAAATACAGCCTGTTCACTGTTTTCTTTAGGAAGGAAGCTTGATGCACAGGGTGGGAAGCTAATGAAGAATGAACAGGTTCTTCAAATCAAAATAGCAGGAAGTCACTGTTGTTTGTTTTGGTCTTGTTGTCTCACCTGGTGGTCATTTCTAACGGCGTGTTGAGAACATAAGTATGAGGTCAGACCGACCTGGGCTGGGTTATTGCTGAGCTCAGAAGGAAAGCCTCACCATGTCTTTTCAGCCTCAGTTTCCCATCCAAGAGGCAGGCATACTAGTGAGATCTGAATGCCATCGTTCCTGAGATGCCATTCGCAAAGTGACCACTTGACTCAGATGCTACCAGCTTGGTAAACCGGAAAACCTAGGACGAGTGGTCAGGCCCCAGGGTGACTTCTTCAGGCATCTGTGGTTAACTAGACAATAGGAGAAGGGCAGAGAGGAGGTGCTAGTTGCTCAAGGAAGGAGGCATTGCTAGATTTTAATATGGGAGTCGGGGTCATAGACACTAAACATAGCAATAGGATTGCTCTCCTGCATTGAACTGGTAGTTACTCATCCCTGGTTCCTTGACTTCCTTGCAATGGAAACTGACAGGAGGCCAAAACAACCTAGACAAGGTTTATGAGGGCTTTTCATTGAGTGCATCATAGAGAGCATAACAGAAAGAAGCTCAGCTGACTCTTCTCCCTGGTCAGAAAAGTACAAGGGTTTTTTTGGGGGGGTTGTTTGTTTGTTTGTTGCTTATATAAAGACTTGGGCCGTCCTCCACTGCATTCCCAGGCCACAAGCAGGGAGCTAGATTGGAAGCGGGGCCACCGGGACCAGAACCGGCACCCAAAGCACAAGGTTTTTATTGGGGTAGAGTGGTATGGCCATGTCCTCCTGGTCTCTAGCCCATCCCCCTCATACCCAGTACTTTGTTTACACCCAGTTCAGTGCTGGGCATAGGCACAATTAAATCTTTTGTAAACGATACATCATAGTGGTGGTGTTGTCTGTTACAGGCCTCCAAAGAAGGTCATATATCAGTAGTACTGGATATTCCAGGCATGCATTCATGTTGAGACCCTAATAACATAGGAAAGGGTCATTGGGGTCAGTGTCTGCACACCCCCTTATTCCTGCTGGGTCTGGAGCTTGATTGGGTACATTGTGAGGTCAAGAGAGTCACACGTGGCAAGTCAGGAAGGGCTTGATTTTGTGATTTTTGGTTTACCTCTGTCCTTTGGAATGAGTAACACTGTTTGCAAAGTTGGGAGTCACATTTTAAAAAAGTCTTATGATAAACTCCAGAAAGAAATCTTGTCCCCACCCCAGCTTCTTGACTAGGGTTTCTACAGCTCAGTGGTTCTCAGAGTCTGGTCCTTGTAGTGCCTGAAACTTTATCAGCCATGCAAATTCCTAAGCCAACACCCCACCTAATAAGTCAGAAATGATGGGGGATACAAACCAATAAAGTGTGTTTTAACCCCTCTCTGGATGAATGAGGTAGCCCTTAAAGTTAGAGAAATTCCTGCCTCTTGCTCTCTCTCTCTGTGGAAATGAAATTCTTAACTTAGAATACAAATCATAAATCCACTGCCTGTGATGCTGCAGCATTTTATTTCAGAGCACTGATTCAAGTGCTGGATGTTCACATAGTATACATGGATGTCCCATATGGGTACAGGGACTCAAGCACTTGGGCCATCCTCTGCTGCTTTCTCAAGTACACCACCAAGATGCTAAACCAGAAATGGGGCACCTGGGGCACAAACCAGGGCCCATAGGGGATGCCAGCACCACAAGGAGGGACTTAGCCTTGTGGCACTGCTACAGCTCCTGGAAGAAAGTCTTTAGAGGAAATATAAGCAAGCCACTTTGTACTGCAATAAGTCAGGGGTGACTGGCTCTGGAGAAGTGGATATATTGAAATAAACTGTCATCTTGTTGTGAACAGCCTTCCAGATATAGGTGCTACCTGCAGTTCACCCTGCTTAATAGTGTGTTTATTCACTCTATCATGGCCTTCGTTTATTAGAGATTAGCCCCACATATCAGTGCAGTACAGGGTCTTAATCCCTGCAAACACTGTGACCGCAAATAGCATGCTGATGCAAAAGGTGTTAATCTACTCACTCTCCAAGTCTGAGATAAGCAGCCATGCCAAAGCTGCACTTGTCCTGGGCATACTCAGCTGCTAAAGTTGATTAAAGGCATACCCAAGAAAAGCCTGGCTACAGGGAACTTGGTTCGTTCGTTCGTTCTCTTTCTTTCTTTCTTTTTTAGAAAGATTTTTAGCAGATTACAGAGAGATAAAGCAAGAGATAGAGTGAAAGACAGAAAAAGAGACAGACAGAGATCTTCCAGACACTCACTCACTCCTCAAATGACCACAAGGGTCAGGACTGGGACAGTCCCATGCCAGGGGATGCTAGGAGCTTAGAACTCCATCAAGGTCTCCTTTGTGGGTGACAGAGGCCCAGGAACTCTGTCATTTTTGACTGCTTTTCCAAGAGCATTAGCAGGGAACTGGATTGGATATAGAGAAACTGGGGCTGAAATCAGGGCTACTTTGGGTTGTCTGTATCATAGGTAGGTGTTTAACCTCCTGCGTCTTGATACCAGTTTCTGTACATAATTCTTATGTTCGTGACCTTAACCTGGCACATCTTCCATTGAGTGGCAGACTTACCATCAGACTTGTTAAATCCCTCGTGAGCATCTCTTGTAATGATTAGCTAGGCAGCCTAGTATGATCCCTTACAACATGGATTCCCTTAGCCACAGGTCAGAATAGTAGGATTTTTGCTAGGCTACGGAATCTCCTTGCTAACAGTCCGTTGTGGTGGGGAGCTATTTCATCACCCCACAGGATGGTTACTTGTGAACAACATTGGCACCTGAGGCCTTAAATGTCCTTTGTGAATATCATCAGTGTTCTCCTTCGCATTCTCATCTACTGAGTTCTTACAGAAAGTAAAATGTAAGCAAGAGCTTTGCAACATATTATGGTATAGAAAAGGAGAAAAAGAGGAGGAAGGAAGGAGGAAGAGAGAAAAGGAGAGAGGGAGGAAGGAAGGAAGGAAGGACGGACGGACCGACGGACAGACTTGCAGCAGAGACTAAACACTCAAGAATTCAAGAATTGTCAAGAAAAGGGATGAACATTTCAGATTTCTGAAATGAAGATGGGACTCAGAAGCATTCTACACATTTAATGTGGGATTTCCTTTATTCCTTACACTCCCAGAGTAATGTTCTATAAAGGATGCAGCTTAGGTAATTCATGATGATGACTGAAGGAAAAGCCACCAGTTTGATTGGAACTCTCCTTTTTCCTTTTATTGCTTTATCCATTTGTGTTTGTCTCTGAAGAGCGTAACAACCTCATTAGTTCCATTCACTTCCGCCACGTAATGAGCTACCTTAAGGATAACAACTGTTTTATTCATTTTGGCATTTTTTTCTGTTTCCTCTAGCAAATAGTACCTACTACACCCTGGCACATAGTAGGTGTCATATATTAAATTAACAGTCAAACCAATAAATTAATATATCAATAATATCAAAAGTATGATTCAAAAACACCTTTTAGGGCTAAGCCTTTTGGGGCAGTTGGTAAAGTCATCACTTGAGATGTCCACATTCCACATCAGGCACCCTGGATTTGAGTAATTTGCCCCTGGGAAAGCCGCAAGTAATAGTATAAGTAAGTGGATCCCTGACGATTCCTGGATTGAGTTACTGGCTCCTGGCCCCTGGCTTCTGGAATTGGACTACCCCAGTTCCAGCTGTTGTGGGCATCTGAGGAGTAAGGGAGCAAATAGACAGTTCCTGTTTTTGATTCTCCCTTTTTGTCTGCCTTAATTAACAATGCTTTTTAAAGACTTACTTTATTTACTTGAAAGGTAGAGTTAAAGAGAGGGAGGGAGAGGCAGAAAGAGATCTTCCATCCAGTAGTTCACTGCCCCAAATAGCTACAGTTGCCAGTGCTGGACCAGGCAGAAGGGCGCAGTCAGGAACTCTGTCCCAGACTCCCATAGGGAAGGCAGGAGCTCGGCTACTTGGGCCTTCTTTCACTGCAAGTGCAAGGAGTTGGATTGGAACCCTATCAGCTAATACTCAAGCTGTCAAAATGGTTAATTTTCAAAAAATTATCTATGTATCTATAATATCTATATATGAAAAATATCATTTATATAATAAATATGTGTGTGCTTTCAGAGTCCTTTAAATATATGAATTTCCATTTTCTTATATAATCTGAAATGAATCTACATACTGCAACGGAACCAAAGCTTGATAGTAAGAACCTCACACACAACATCTCACCCAGTTTTGAAATGAACTCTCAGGTGATGGCATCCTTCCCCTCAGCTTGCTAGCATGCAGACTGAGGGGTCAGAGAAGTAGCCGCTTCTCCAGAGACCTGGCCGGCTCCACGGCCTCGCAATCACTGTGCTGCAATATTCATAGCCTGTCAGTTCAGACCTAAGCTTCACCACTACAAAGCAGGTTCTCCCCGGAGATCAGTCTTGGTGCAGTTGGTGGTTCTTTTCCTACTGATGAGGGGATGTGGTTGCTGAGTCAGGAACACTTGGTGAGGAGGTGTGGATTACCTCCAATTCCTTGGTGACACACAGACCCAGCTCAGGAATAGATTCATATGTTAATAGAACTGCTTGCATATTTCCTTCTATCCTGGGGATTTTCTTTGATCCTGTTTCAAGTGGGTGAGGTTTATCTTTCAACTTTGAATGCAGAAGTGCTTTCTTGCTCAAATCAGACTCCTTTTTCCCCCCCTTTGGAAAGAAAAGTGGAAAGAATTACAAGAGGCCTTAATGAGATGATGGTGCAAAATATTCAGCCGTGATTAGATTTAGTGGGAGATGCCATTGTATATTTAGACTAAATGTCAAATCACATTCCCAAAATGTGCTGTGTTAGGAACTGCTCCTTGTTCCCTGCTAACTGTTCCTTGTTCCGACCAAGTGTTGTTTGTTCCAAACTTATTCTACAATTCATGGCAAGTGGAATTACAAAGATAAGCTTATTTTGGCATGGAATATTCTTGAAATCCCTAATACACATTTTCCATTCTCGAGCTGAAGACCCCTCATAAGCATGGATTTCCAAAGAATTTTGTACCAAAAAAGCTTGTCTTTTGGTTTGATTGTATTTTCCGTACATACTTCTAAAGCATACTTGTTTCTCTGTTCCTGTTTTTTAAGAAAGATCTGATTTTTATCTGGGTACCTGCCACCTAAAACATATCTCAAAATTGGTGGCCACATAATTGGGATCAGATTTCTGAATTCTGGCCAAAAGTCTCTAAGTAGAAGCATCCTGTGACAGCTTTAGCAGTGTTTCTTAAAGACTGCTGCCATGCTTCTTTTGTGTCATTTTCTTCATCTCTTCTTTCCTGGTAACTGGTGTTCTAATGTGATAAGCTAATGCAGCCGTTTCAGACCATGAGCAACCTTGGCAATGGAGGCAATGCATAATGAAGCACCTTAGAGCGAGACTGGGTGCTTGAGGTCTTTATGAAATAGAACCCTTATGACAATTAGACACAGTCTGTATAAAGATTGTGACATGAGAAATAAATGTCTCTTGTAGAAGCTGTTGTTACCAGTTTAATAGTATAAAGCAAGCACAATTCTAACTAATAAATATGCCAACAGCATTACATAAGCTCCTGGTAAAAGCATGGTGATAATATAGCCCAGTAATTTCCGCTTATCTGCAGGGAATATGACCCACAGGTCCTAGTGGATGCCTGAAAATACAGAAACTGTCAAATTGGTACACACAATGCTTTTGCCTAATAGTCATGGAGACAGGTTAGCAGCTAATAATAAAACAGAGCAGTTACAGCACTACACTTAAGAGAAGCTAAGTGTTGAGGGTCGTCTCTCTTACGCTATCTGGCTATGCTATACTTGTTCTTCTTCCGGTGACCATATGAGATGATATAGTACCCACAGAATGACAAAAGAGGGGCCATGGCCAAGCACTTCCTCCACACCACAGCCGTGGCGTTTGTGCCTTTAACATCAGACAGCAACACCAGTGCAGGTTTCTTTTTGCTTCTTCAGAGTTTTGTGATTAGAAGACTCATTCCCAAGGTAGAGCTTAAAGCCTCAGCATATAGCCAAAGAAGGTCTGCCTTTTCATTTAAGAGTAGCTGCCTATGGGTTCTCTTCAGCATGTCTGAAGTGCATAGCTGCTCTTGGCTTTGGTAGTAAAACAAAATTTACTCAGTCTGGCTGCTTCTGGTCCCCAGCCTTTGGAAAGAAATCTCTACCCAGCTTCCACCAAGACCTCTTCAAAGCCTAAGTCAGATCCTGTCATCTGCTGCTTAACACCCTCCCATGGCTTCCCATGACCGTTAGATTAAAATCTGAACTCTTCATGTACTCTTGTACGCCACCGTGATCCAGCCCCAGTCCACATCACTGACCACAGTCACCCACTCCCTGCCACACCCACCTTTACCCAGTTGCAGCAGCTTTATGTTTAGCTCTACACGTGCCATGCTGATCTTAGCACCATGCTTAATCCCCTCCCCGTCCTTTTACCCCGACTGGGACATACCAATACCTAGAATTCCTACTTACTTCACAGCTGTGGACTGTAAGCCCTTGGAACTTACTCTGTTCCGTTCTCAAACAACTTGCTTGCATCTTTTGTCTAGTGCTATGCATTGCCATCAAGTAGGAGCCCTATACAAATGTGTGCTAAAAGTTAAAGGCTAAACCAGCAGTAATAGAATTGATCTTGGATCCAAAAGCCTGGTAGACCAGAGGTACTTGAAGATAGTATGATAGTGCCACTAATCCATAGCACATACATGCACAGCCTAGTGCCCTGGAATTTACTACAATTTAAGTCAGTCCCTACAGCAAATACTACTGGAAGCTAACTGCGTATCTAGTGGAAGATGGTTTTTCCACAGCAATATCAGACCCAACAAAAGCTCATGACAACAGATGCTATCAGATCTTACCCAGTGTTTGCTGTAGGGACCAAGCTTCAGCTCTCACAGAAATGCTTGGTGCAACTTCTGATGTCCATGGCAAAGGTTATTGAGGGCAGGGTCACCTCGACAAAGTTCTGTCTCTTCCTGAGGCATCACTTCCCCAGGAAGACCTCCTGCCTTGCTGACCGCGCTATAAAAGCTGAGCTAACATGCTCAGTGCCGAAAAGTTAGCCAGCCTGTGCCATGGAAAAGAGCCGTCATGTGCTTTCTTTTAGTTCACTCTTGATTCCCTCCCTAAGGGTGGAAATAAAACATTTTGAAGGTCTGAGAACATTCAAAACAAGCCATCAGTTAGAGGTAACGGCCACTCTTGCTAGGCCCATAAATAAAAATCCATACTAAGCTTAAACACATTTATAAAGTCTTTGTCAAGACTTTGCCTTTTCTCTATAAATGTCCAGAAAGATTCATTAGGAGCAGGATGACTCATCCATCTAGATTGATTAAACATATATTTAAGGGTCAGGCTAGAAACAATGCCTAGATGCATTAACATACAATTTGTCCACAGTGATTAGTCTATTTATTTTACTTGCTGACAATATTTCTAGAATTAAGTCATTGTTAATCTATGTCTGGAAGGAGAGACAGGACCACCCAACTCCCCATCCAAGAAGGCATCTTCTATAGTTTCTCAATTCTAGCATTCCTCCAAATATTGCGGCTCTCTTAAAGATCGGGGCAGGATAAAAATACTGCAACCTATGGAGAGTGCCTCTGACAGCTGCATCCCACAGTTAGGTGGGAAAGCCCCATCAGCCGCTGAACAACATCTCTGTCCTCTTGGAATCTGTCTCTCTACGGATACTGTCCACTTGTCCCCAAAGGATATTTTCTAAAAATCTCCTCAGGGCCTGACATTGAGTTTTAAGCTGCTGTTCACAGCTCTGATATTCTGTATTGGAGTGCCAATTTCAGTTCCACTGGCTCCACTTCTGATCCAGCTCCTGGGCTGATATGCCTGGGAAGGCAGCTGACAATGACCAAAGTACCTGAGTTCCTGCTACTCCTATGAGAGAGCAGGATGGAGTTCTTCGCTCCTGGCTAGCCTGGTGCATATGTGAGTCTTGTGACCATTTTCTCAGTGAACCAGCAGACAGAAGATAGATTTTTCTCTCTCCTCCTCCTCCTCCCCTGATGTCTGTCTGTCTATCTCCCTCGCCGCAACCCTGCCGGTTATTCTGTTTTAAAAATAATCAAATAAATAAATATATAAATCTCTTAAAAATAAAACATATTTAGGAAGTAAGATGTCTTTTCCAAAAATAGAACTTGATTATTTGCTGATGTCTAGCCCTAAAGAGCGGTGGCTTGGCAGTACCTAGCATTGCATGCTTTCTGCCTTTTACTGCACTTCATACAAAGGAATCAATATGCATCCTCCCATTTCTCAGGTAAGAAAATCAGGGCTTAGAGAAGTGGTGAATCTGGGTTATCTTCTCACAGCAAGAAGGGGTGGATGCAGTTTCCTGCAATGGTAGATTGAAGCACCAAGCTGGCCCCCGCAGCTCCAGTGCCATGGAGTCTCACCAAAGCCCCGTTGATTCTCGGCCAGTTCTCTTTCAAGAGAGTTTCTGTGGCTCAATGTGAGAGGCTGAGGATGGAGAGAAACTTTTCTGTGTGAATCCTAATACCCACCATGCGCCTGGGAGCCAGTCGTATTAATCTAATCATGTCTCAGACACATTCGTTGGTTGTTAGAATACAAAACAGGTTGGTAATTTTCCTTTGGCTGCTCTTTGGTTATGGTGGCTAATTCTCAAAACCTTTATCTAAACCTTGTTTATTAACATAATTCCCAAGAGGTTTCAAAAGAGCCTATCATTCTTCCAGACTGAGCACACCATTCTAAAATGAGCCTACCAACCAAGCTCTAAATGAAACAGGGTGTTTTGAGAAGAAAATAAAAGAACCAATCAAAAGATTGTGTCCTCCTCATCGAGATGGGACCGGACAGGGTTCACTAGAAGGCTTGGGTTCAGGTACTCCACACCATCATTCATTGGCCAGGTTTAATGTTTGAAGGCTAAGTTTCTTTAGCAAAAAACAAAACAACAAAACAAAAACACCCAGGTGATTAATTTGTAAGAGTTGGACATATAAAATGAAATAATGAACCAAAAAGGCAAGAGCAACAACCATCACATGGTACGAGCTCAGTCAGTGAGGGCTATTGCTTTTACTGACCCTGCCCTTGGATTCTGATAATGACCGTCAGTAATGAAGGCTGTGTCCAAGGCACCGTTCTAACACACTTTGTACCTGAAGCCAGTGCTCAGAACAGCTCTGGGAGGAAGTGGTCTTGTTGCCTCTGTTTTGCACATTGCTGGGCATCCTCAGAGCCTTCACGAGATGCAGGCACCTTAGCTTCAGCACACAGTGTCCTTCACTGTAACGCTACACAGGAAGTAGTTACACAGCCACACATCCCAGGGAAACATGACATACATGAACTACAAAACACACACAGCCTAATCATTATCTCCAACAGGTCTGTACTTGGGTGTAATGAGTAAGGTTTCACTTAGGATGCCTGGAGTGCTTAGATTTAAGACCCGTCTTGACTCCTGATTTCTGTTCCCTCTTAATGTGCACTCTAGGATGGCTCTGATAGCTGGGTCCCTGCACTCACACGGGACACCTGGTCTGACATTCCAGATTCTAGTTTAGCCTGACTAAGGCATATATTCTATATCCCAAGGGTCTAGCACTGTGTCCGATCTGAAACTAGACAGTAACTGTATGTTGAAGGGTTCCTACACTTGATCTTAGCCAAAAGGCCGAGAAGCGATGTTGAAGGGTTCCTTTGGCAGCTACAAAGCTTGCCACTTCTTTTAATGTGCAGAATCAAATTTTAAAAACCTCATGGTTTTTTTATGATTTGTGAAATGGGAGGGGTCGGAAGACAGTTGCGGAAAAGTGGCAGCCAGCTTCTTTCCTTAGATCACTGATTACAGTAATGTGAAAATCTGGAGGTTTCTAGATTTCTTTTAGGTTTCTTTTACCCAAAAGGTGTTACATGTCCTGTCATTTGAAATCCTTCCATTTTATATGATTCTGATTCTCAATGGCTTGATGATAATTAGGACATTTCCTTTAGCATTTTTTACTCTTCTTATATGTAATAACTCAATTTCTCAGTTTTTTAAACTTTTCAGTATTAAAAAAAATCTCTTAATATTTCTGTTGCTTTTCTGCTTCTTCATATACACATATATTAACTGTTAATCTTAAATCTTATAAGAAAATTAAAAAATTGGAGGTTCCTAATCTAACCCTTGTCCTCAAAGACAGAAAAATGGAAGACAGAATATAAAATCCTTGTTTCGTCCAAAAGGTAGAATCCGATAAAAATTTAATTAATTCTCATTTAGACTCAGTTTGCTTAACGAGTTTTTTACTGAGGCTACTATTTCGAAACATGTTTGACAGAAAAATAGGTAAAAACAAAGCAGCAAATTCGTGCAACAAAAGAGCACAAGCACTGCCAGAGAAATGACGCAGGAACTTGCATTGTGGTGGAGTGAGCTGAGCTTTGCCTTGCCTTGCAGGCATCCCATGGTACAAGGCTAGTTCCAGTCCCGCCTGCTCCACTTTCAGCCCAGCCCCTACTGGAGCACCTGGGGAAGTAGTGTATGACGATATAAACATGTAAGTCCTTATCACCCCATGTGAGACCCACATGGAATTCTGGCTCCTAGATTCATTACAGTCCATCCCCAACCATTGTAGCTATTTGGAATGTGGAATAGTCAGTATGTTTCTATATCACTTTTCTTTTCGAATAAAATCTTTAAAATTAAATAAAATTGGAATATATATATATCAACACTAACATTTATAACTGTAGTAAAAACTTAAAAAGAAAATAATGGAACAACATGGTATCAGTCACAATACCACTTAAACATATTTTCAAATGATTTCTTATCAAAGGGGACTTCAACAAGTGTGTGGGAAAATGTAATTAAAAGATGTGAACTTTCCATGCACTTTTGGAAGCTTCTTGTATTTTATGGATGCATGCGTACATCCTGAAAGTATAAAAACAGTGACACGAAAGGAAAGCATCTATTTCAGGGAGGGAGGAAGTAATAAAATTTGGGAAGTGGTATTGATGGAGCTTCAACTGAACGAAAATATTTTGTGAAAGTAAAGCTAACCCTGGTTCAATTTAATGATTTAAAATTTTTCTTTTAATTTGTAATGGTTGAAAAACAACATGCATATAGGAGCAAGCCTACTTCAAACTTCGGAGTTTCTCCAAGCTGGTCATATAGAATAGGGCATGTTCTTCCTGTGTTGATCAGTGATTTCCATTCAGTCAAATAATCCTGAGTGCAAACAGCTGATAGAAACTAGGGTCTACTGTGTGATAAACTAAGAATTCTTTGAAAATGCTATGAAAAGTGCATATTTTATCTCATTTTGCCATGACATTTCTAGAGTTCCCCGTATGATGTTTGATTAAGTAAATGTATTAAAATTATTTCCAACTTCATATTTTCAAGTTATCTGGCTCTAACATGACTGAGGAATATCTGTAACTTGTATTGAGCAATATCTGTAACTCGCATCAAATAAGATAAAAAACTTAACATTTGTTCACCTGGGGTATTAGATATGTAAGTACTTGCTTAATAGTTAATCGTATTCTATATATTTAAAATATACTTTTAAAATTTCATGAAAAAACAATAGACAGCATAAAATCCATTTGACCACTTGTGTGAGCATGGTCTGCCCAACATAAAGTGACATGGAAAACGGCATGCTTTGAGTTTTATCATTACTGCTGGCCAAGGTGACTGGATTCATACATGTGCTTCCTATGGGCTATGGAGAAAAAGGGTAGAATGAGAAGACCCAGATAAGCAGCAAGGTGAGAAAGTGAATTCTGGATCCTCCAAATCCCTGTGGTGAACATATAATACCATCCCGATGTGATCTTTTGGAGTCAGTGCCTTTCAGGAATAATTAAGGTTGATGTGGTCATAGGATGGGATCCTCATCTAAGAGGACTGACATCCTTACTGGATGCAGAAGACACCAGGAGCTCACTCTCGTGGAGAGAAGGCTGATGCCTGCAAGCCAAGCAGAAGGGCCTTAGGAGATAGCAGCCCTGCCAACACCTTGCTCTTAGGCTTCCAGACTCCAGAACTATGAGCAAGCAAAGGTCTGTTGTATAGACCCCACAGCCTTTGGTGTGTACCTAGAACTGAAGTCCTCACTAAGGGCTGTTCCTACTCAGTGGGGGTGCATGTGGAAGGATGAAGGTATTTTTTGATGGCACAAGGCCTGGGCAGCAAAAGAGCAGAGGCTAGGAAGCAAAACCTTTTTTTGGAACTTATACTTCAAGAGCTCCTAGAGCTTCTACGTTGACTCTCTGAATGCATTCACCTCTATGAGGGAGCTTGTTCTAGCTCAGGCATTGGAAGAATATGGGCCAAGGATGCAATAAAGCCCTCCATCTTCCTGTGTAAACTGGCATACAGCCATGTCCACTTGTTGATTGTGCTTGCATTCATGCTACCACTTGGGTAGTGGGCTTGGGTAGTCACATCAGAAGCTGAATGTCCTGCAAATCCTTAACCTTTCCAGGTTAAGTTCACTGACCCTTTCTGGTCTAGCTGTGATAGAATGAGACCACATGGAATGGAAAGGAGCTGTCCCAGCTGAGGTGTCCCCAGAAGAAAGCTCAGCTACTTGCATGACTCCAGGTGAGATGAGCAGAAGAATTGCTCTGTTGAACTCAACCTGAATTGCAGGTTCTACACACACAAACAAATACAATGATTAGCGTTCAGGCCGCAGTGGTTTGCTTTGCATAGTTGTATGGCTTGAGCTAACTGAGATCATGTGGGTCCTGGCTTTCTGGTCAGTGTATGTAACAGACAGTGGTCATTCCCAGCTTCTGTTGTTGGAATCTCACCACTGAAGTGCAGTGACTTCCAGATGCCGACACCTGCATCTCTCTGCTGCAGGATGTTGTGAAAAGCTCTGAAGGGCTCCATCCAGGCCTAGAGGTTAACATGGCCTTTCCACTCTACCCTTCCTTCAACAGTGGTTGTCAGAAATTAGTGTAAAAAATACCTTGCAGTTCCTCACCCTCCAGAAGGAATGGCTGAGGTCTGTGTTTGATACTGTGTTGTAGCATTTCCCTTCAGGGTGATACTGGTGTCCCTTGCCACACTTACCTTTAGTGTCTAACTTGCCTATGGCTCTAACAATGTTTCCTGAACAACTCAGATGAACTATTTTAACTTGAATCCTTGTCATGAAATCTACTTACAGGCAGAACAGAAACCCAATGCTGACTAACCTTAGCTCTGAACCTTAGCTTCATTACTGATAAGATGGAAATGATGGGAAGTGGCTGGGAGGACATGATGAACACAATGCCAGGAAGGCACCCGGCCCTGCTATGGGTGATGATGATGGTGCTTGACCCACCCTGCCTCTTTTTCATGCTGTCTTTTGGGATTGGCCACATTACCCTAAAGTCCTATGAAACATCATTAACTATAACTGAGCACTGTAGGGCTGCCTTGGGATCAGGCAGTGTATGGAAGCTTCCTCTGGCTCTGCAGTCACATCCGAGCTGGACGTGACAGCCACACGTCACACATCCCTGTCTGAAGGACGCCGTGGATCCTGACTTCTGAGTTGGCATGCTAGACTAGAGACTGCAGCATGCCTGACCCCAGGAACCTGTCCCCCCAACAGGAAGGAGGAACAGAGTCAAGGAAATGTGGCCCACCTCACTCCAGACAATTAGAAAAACAGCCCTGGGCCTTGCAGTGTAAGGCGAGCTTGACTTGGACTGTGGTCGTAAAAAGAAATGGGGTGGAGGTTGGGGGTGTATGGAGGATGTTTTTCTTTCCTTCTTTTATCCCAAACTTTACTCTCCTCAGAGCCTATACCTATACATCCAAACCCAGAAAAAAACCTTAAGGGTACACTTGTGGCTCATGGTCACATTGCCCTTGCTCTAGTGGCTTCTGCTCATGTTAAAAGCTTGACTTGATAGCTCTCCTGTGTCATAAAGGGGTGCTGAGGAGGGCACCGATTGCAGAGACTGCTCTGAGTGCTCCCTGCATCCCTAGGAAAGGACTCATAGACCCGAGATGAGGCAGCAAGAGGTAAAAAGAGTAGAGTTGGATCAATGCCAAGCCAGCTTTAATGGCAGAGCTAAAATTACCCTGGAGGACTTGGGGTGGAAGTGACTATTTAAAACCTGCAAGCATCTCAACGGCATCTTGGAGTCACAGTTGGGAAAGCCCCTTCCCGCTCCCCCCGCCACTCTCCCTAGCCCCGTTGTCTTCTTGTCATGCAATAGGATGTCAGCGTCGGGAACATTTCCTACCAGCCAGCCACCAGGGCCCTGTGCAGTGCTAAGAGAAGCCTAAAAGAATTCCAGGGTTTACAAGCCCAGTGTCTTTTTCAAAAGAAAATGCTTCTATTCTAGTGCCTGTTGGCTCCACACAGCTAGGTTATGTTTGTGGTCATGGGCACTGTGATCACATAGCATTAGTCTTGGCCATTTCTCTCTGCACAGCCACACATATCATTTAAGGCCTTGTAATTATTCAATGCTAGGGGAATGTCTGTGACACAGAAAAAGAATGCATTGGAGTTCTGGCGCCAGGAATCTCACGAGGAGTTGACTTTAGTTCATGGAGCCTCTTGCAACTTCTGCTCAGTTTCCTTATCCGTCACTGGCCATTGTGACTTGCCTTACCCTCCCCCCTCCTAGAATTGGAAATGTCAAAAGAGAAAAAGAACCCCCAACACAAAAAGCCCAGTACAGAGTATGTGCTCAAGAAATACAACTTCCTGTCATCGGAGCATTCTTTGTGGTTCATTGACTTACAAGAAAAGCAGTATGAACAAAATAGGAAAGAATAACAAACTTTTGAGTGAGACTTTCTAGGTTTATTTGTTTGGCGACCTCCCACAGATATGTCTATGGGCAGTTTGCTTTCCTTCACCTGTCTCGGTTTCCCTAGCTGTGAAACCTCTCGAGACTACTTAAGGACTTCCACAGCACAAGAACTGGCATGCAGCAGCCACCCCTGGAGGAGAATTGCTTCTTTGCTTACCATTGAAGACCAATTCTCATGCCCAGAAACATGGGCTGTCAATTGTGGAGCATTTATTTGTTACCCATTCTGAGGGTCACAAGATGCTTGGGAGCAACTGGGTGACTGGGAGGGTCCCTTGTTGCAGACCATTTTCCCAAAATGAGCACAAAGTTGTCACATTCCTGATGGGTTTCTCCCTATACAGCTTAATAGAAGAAATGTGTTATAGGGGCCAGCATTGTGGGGCAGTGGGTTAAGCTACTGCCTACAATATAAGCACTGGTTCTAGTCTTTGCTGCCCTACTTCTTTTTGTTATGATTTATTTAATTTTTATTGGAAAGGCAGATTTTTACACAGGAAGAGATAAAAATCTTCTGTTTGGTTCACTCCCCAACGGTGGGAACTTCTGAATCCAGAAGCCAGGAACTTCCTCTGAGTCTCCCATATGGGTACAGGGTCCCAAGGCTTTGGGCCACAAGCAGGGAGCTGGATGGGAAGTAGGCCAACCAGGACCAGAACTAGCACCCATATGGGGTGCTGGCACTGGAAGCAGGAGGATTAGCCAATTGAGCTATTGTGCCAGGCCCTGTCCCACTTCTGATTCAGCTCCCTGCTGATGCATGAGCAAAAAGAGTGGAGGATAGCCCAAGTGCAGGGCCCCTGCCACCATGTGAGAAGCCCAGATGTCATTCCAGGCTCCTGACTTCAGCCTGGCCCCACCCTTGCCATCGTGGCCATTTTGGGACTGAATCAATGGATGTGCGCACAGTAACAAGAACCTAAGAAAATTCAGGTTGTGAACTCTGTTGGACCTAAGGAATTGTGAAATATAGTACATCCTAAAGTCATGTAGCAACACTATTTTAAAGTAACTACAGTTTTATTTTTATTCATTTGAAGAGGGAAAGAGAGAAAGAAATCTTCCATCCACTGTTTCATGCCTCATGCCTGTAAACAACCATGGCTGTAAACAACCAGGGCTAGTTCAGGCCAAAGTCAGGAGCTACATACAGGTCTACCAAGTAGGTGGCAGGAGCCCAAGCCTTTGGGACATCTTCCACTGCTGTCCCAGGTGCTTTAGTGAGGTGCAGCATTGGAAGTGAAGTGCCTGGGATACAAACTGGCACTCACAGGGGATGCTGGTTTCACAGGTGGAGCTTATCCCACTTGGGCACAATGCAGGCTCCTCAAAGAACCACTTTTGAAAATAGAAATGTCAACTGAACAGACATATGATTAACACCAGTTCCTCTCTATCTGTGGCTTCCCCATGGGTAGAATCAGTTAACCTCAACTGCAGATAGAAAGTAACTGAGAAGAATTTTATGTTGTTCCCAATATATACAGCATAGTTAGATCAACAACATTAAGCGTGATATTATTTCCCAGACAGTAGTGTATGACAGTTACTTACATAGTTGTACATTGTATTGGGTATTCTAAATTGTCTAGAGATTACATAAATATTATGGGAGGATATGCATAGGGTATATGCAAATAGAATGCCATTTTATATAAGGGACTTGAGCATCTGCAGATTTTGAGAACAAGAGAAGTCATTGGACCTGTCGCCTGCAGATTGCAGAGGATGGCAATGCTGTGTTGAGAAACATAAATAGCTGTGCATGGGCAGGCTCATTTTAACAAGAACCTAAGAGAATGGCTTAAGCTGGGGGCTGAAACACAGCTAGGAAGGACACCGCATCTGTTGGGCCAGATCTTTTCAGAGCATAGACCGGGCTGACAAGAGTCTTCCTGCAAAGAAATGGAGCTCCACAAGGCCAGTATTCATAGTCCTCACAGGCACTAGCCACAGCTGGATATGCCTGCCAGGGAGGCAGGAAGTTGTCAAGAGCCCTTTCGGCCATGAGAAGAAGAGCTTGGGTTTTGTCCTGTAAGTGCTGGAGAGTCAATGAAGAGATTTCCAAGCAGAAGAGACAGGGACAAGATTTGTTTTCCAAAGATTGACCTGGCAGCAGTGTAGCAATGAGAGAGAGAAAGTTTTGTTTCTCTGCAGTGTTGGAAAGCACAGTCCTGGCACTTCTGCCTTCCATAAAGAGCTTTTCAGAACAGGGCACTTGTTCCTCCGAATGCAGATTGGAAGCAACTATGCCTGGCATTTGTATGGCCCCTTCTGCTTCTAAAACTTTTTTTTTAGTTCATCACGCAGCAGTCTGGGGAGGTGGGCCAAAGGGGCATGATTCCCCATTCACAGATGGCAAAGCATCTCTAAGCAGCTACAGAAGTACAGGAAAAAAATTTTGCAGTTGAAGTGACTGTATGCTAGCTCTGCCCCGTTTAATACTGGAGTTTGATTTGTGTGGCTAGAAAGCATGCTGAAAACTCTGAAATAAAACCCTCAATACTCCTAAGTAGAAATCAGTGCTCATTAATAATCCTGAAAAAAAAAGTTAAATTCAAAAGAACAAATAACTAGCATCAAGACAGAGCATCCCTGAAAAGCAATAACCTGCAGGCGGAGGACTAGGGCTCTGCTTTGCAAATTAAAAAAAAATGATGGAAAGCCTTGTAATCTTGCGTAGCTAATATGTGTAACTCTTTAAAAGATGTTCAGATATAGAATCTAAGCTTGCCTAAGGTCTGCAATACAACTGTTATCAAAGCATACTTGCATTTAGCATAAGGACCATTTCAAGTAGTTGCAGAATGCACATTCTCTGAGTTACAAGTTGAAGTGCCAAGCATCAAGGAAGCAGATGGTGTGCATGCTCATTCAGTGTCAGACCTGATGAGGCAGGATGGGATGGGGGAGTCCCTGAAAGTCCCAGTCTCGGTTCTGGGGCTGAGAACCACCAGTACCAACCTCCAAGAGGAGAAGATGAATGCTTAGCCCCAGGCAAGGGTCACATCTGTCCCTCCTCCGACCTGTTGCACTTAGGGTCCCTGGCTTTTTTACTTTGCTTCCCAGTTCAAATGCTCCCTGCTGACTAGAAACACTCTCAAAGACTTATCCAGAAATAATTGTTTGCCAGCTACCTGGGCAAACAATTAAGGAATCAGTGTTTCTGGGCCTACCTTAATCCAGAGCAGTGGGCACGTTAAATTAGTCATCACAACCAGAAAGGGTTCTGCATTCTCACCCTGCCACCAGTTTTTTGCACTTGCTCCAAAGCACACAGATGTAGTTATATGAAGTTAGGCAGAGAGGCTCTCAAATAGCCTTAACATACAGTAAAATTGGTGTTGTGAATATTAGATTTTAGCAAGATAATCCCCCCCAAAAACGTGTCAGGAATGAGGAGAGAATGTGTAACATAGCTCCACTACAATGAGCATTACAGGTGGAAAATAATCAGAATAGTTTTGATGTTCTGGATCAGGTTCTAGAGCGGAAGAGCTGGACTCACTCACTTGGTAAGACTGGATTCACTTATTTTCTGTAGGCCTCAGTTACTTGTAAAGTGGCCTAAATAACCAAATGCCTAACTGTTTTTTCCCACCTTATCTTTTATTTTTTCCCCCTCACTTCTTCATCTTGGCCACAGGAGAGACCTAGATGTCTCCTGAACATGTCAAGCATGTTCCCACCCCAGGACCATTGTACCTGCTGTCGTGCCTGCCTAGAAACAGCTTTTGCATCGGGTGGTTGCATGCTCATCTCTTGCAGGTGTACTCAAATGGCCCTTCTGCAAGAAGTTTTCCTGGAGTAGCTGCCACTAGCCATTTACTCTGTCCCAGGCCTCTCCAGTTTTTCTTATAGCAATCCTGCATAGCTTCCGTGACTTAACTCCTGCCCATACTAACATGTCAAATCCATGACTGCTAGTAGTTCTCTTCTCAGTTCTCAGATCTTCAAAGAGTACCAGCAGATAAACAGAAGCTCCCTGGATGTGTGTGAGTGTGTGTGTGTGTGTGTGTGTGTGTGTGAGAGAGAGAGAGAGAGAGAGAGACAGACAGAGAAGACAATGTTCCATATAAATATCCAAATCAGCACCATAGTTTTAAGTTCTTTTCACTGAATGGTTTATACTGGGCAGTTAGTTGATGAAAATGAGAAATAATTGTTAAAATAATGATAAAAATACATAGTAAAAGTTTTGATATATATTAATATTTTAAAAACTTACTTGAGAGACCAATAGAGTCAGAGGGAGCTCTGAAAGTGCTGAAAGTGCTCTGGTTTGTACAAGGGTCAGACCTGGGAGCTGGGAACGCAGTGCGGATCTTCCACGAAAGTGATAGGAACCCAACTCCCTGAGCTGTCGCCATTACCTCCCAGGATGTGCTATGGCATGAAGTCATAGCCAGCAGCCCGTGAAACAATCAGCTACACAGCAGTTGCCTCTTTCACCCTCCCCAGACCGTGATCCCCACCATTGTACTCATGTCTATAAATTTGACTACTCTAGATACCTGTTTATAAATGGAATCATTTTGTAGTTTTATTTCTGTTACTGCATTACCTCACTTAGCATAATATTCTTAAGGGTCACTCATGTTGTGGCATGCATCCAAATGTCCTCCTTTTAAAACTGCATCATATGGCATTGTGTGAATATACCACATTTCTTGTTTATCCTTTCATCCATGGGTTGCTAATGGTCCTCTCCTACGTTTTTAATTCCCTCCTGGATTATAGCATATTTCCAAGGGAGCTCTCGTTTTGATCTTAGGCACCATTGGAATTCCGCAAAGCATCTCCAAAGTCAAAAACAGTCTAGTTTGTTTTCATTTTCTAATGTCCCTAGTACCATAAAAATGAAGAATTATCCCAAATGGGTTAGCTACTCTTTTTACCCAGGGAAGACATCCAGGGTTTTAACTATTCTACAGTATCCCTCCAAATTATAACATAAGTAAAAAATAGTGAACTCTCCACATAATTTTGCCTCATGGGGTGTACCCTGGGTTGGGCTTCTATTTACACTGCTTCCGAATCAGCAGATCACTACCTAGAGCTGTCCCATTCCAATAAATTAGGGTTCATTTTTTAAATATTGTATTTACATTAACCAGACTAATGTTTTTAACAGAAGCAAAGTGTACTGCTTAAGCAAGATAATTACGGAATATACAAAAAACATGCATCGATTTATAATGCACCATAAGTAGCAGTGTGATGATATACAAGTTTAAAGCAATATAATTAACATCTTTCCATATTCCCCTTGAATCTAAGAAACAGTAAATGAAATTTCATCTGGTGATTATGTCTAGTATATATTGGAATATCTCTAAAAGCATGAGACTGATTCAAGCAACTCTATAATGTTGCCATGGTGCAATATGGCAAATGGGAAAGTTGGTCTTAGGAAGCTTAATACTTGTTCAAAATCAACACAAGGAGTAGCGAAAGTAATCCTCACATCTAGGTCTTCTGATGGCAAATTCTGAATCTTTTTTATCATATCATACCAAAGTTCAAAATGGCAATTCCCTAAGTACAACAGACTGGTTTCTTCCATTTTTTTCTTCTTCTTCTTCTTCTTTTTTTTAATATTCTGCTTCACTATTCAAAGGTATTCTCAACTGAAATTTCTTCCTTTAAGGGTCATACAAAAAGGATGGGTTCACCTTTTTAGCTGAAACCATCAATTTTCTAGGCCAGAGTCATAGCAATAAAAACACTTTTCTTTCCAAAGTGGCCTTATATACCACCTGGCAATTCAGACCTCAGTTTAGGAAATACAACTTAGTTCAGTGGGGTGCTAGGAAGCAAGTTAGCAATGAATCCAGAATTTTAATATTGAGTTTCTGACCAGGTGGTATTCACTTGCCTCAAAGCTTATCCTCTTGTTATTGAAAGATTTCTTTTTCTGATTACTATGGTAATAACTGGAGAGGTAAAGGTCATGATTTTGATCAGTGCAGGGATCAGTTCCCTCTATTCAAGCTCTATGATGTTATTGCTGTGATTTCCCACATTCCATGGGCCACTCTGTTTCCAGTTTCAGAGTGAATCTGGATGGACTGATCAGTACAAATCCATTAACAAGAAGCTAAGCAGTAGTAGTCAAATCAGGTCAGATCTTTACTTTTTTAGCCAGAGGCCACTGTAAAACTACTGGAATGTGAGTTATATACTAGGTGTGTAACACAGTACAGTATACAATGAATGGTTACAGTTTTAGCCCATATCAGTGTTAATCAGTTATTAATGAGTTCTTGCCATATTCCTGAGACATGCTTGGTGCTATGGATACAGCAATAATCCAGGCCAACTTAGAGTGTGAAACCCATAGACTAGAACCTCAAGTATGTATAATACTATAGTAGTAATTCAGTATCATTTGGTAAGTACTTATTATATACAAAGGACTGGAGGAACTACAAGGATAAAACACCATTCCTGCCCTTACAAGCCCCACATGTAAAGTTAAAAAGAAGAAAAAAGATAGGTAAAGTTTCAAAAATGTATGTATGCATGCATAAACTGTTTAAAGGGTTGACTTTTTCTTGTGAGACTGGATCAATTCCCTTTAATGCTTGTTGTTATTATGAAACACATCTTTAGAATGTCTTTGAAATGTTATATTGTAAAAACAAAGGGGTATTTTCTTAGAAAGAAAATTCTGAAAAACTTGTCTTTTTGTTTTGTTTTCCTTGTAGAAAAGCAGGATTTGTCTCCATAGCATTGCTGGGCATCCTGTGTGAAAAAGGCAGCTTTCATTTCTTTTGTATTTGGGCATAGACTGAGCACTGTGTACTCTAGAGGAACTGAACACAGTATGTTTCATAATGTAATTTTTGAAGGGCAAGTATCAGTTGTATGCTAACTAAGAGAATCTAGGTCATGAGAAATTGAATCACTATAGAGTTTTCCCTCAAAAGAGTTTTAAACTTTGCCACAATAAAGTTTTGTAAGAAAAAGACAACCCAACCTTTGAACAAAATGTTAGCATAGAACAGAAGCTGGCAGGCTCATTGTTCTGAATTGAGCCTGGGCTGTTGTGGTGGAGATCAAGAACTTGTGAGTCAGAAAGCCCAGGCTTTGATTCACAGCTCTGAAATGTTCTAACTGGGTGTTCTTGGGATGAACTGGGTAGTTTCTCAGGCCTGTGGTTTTGCTATTGACTGAAAGACAGAGATAAGTAAACTTAACTCAACGAATTACATATAAAATACTCATTCTGGCACCTGAGTCATGATAAGAATGTGATGATGCTGATGGCAATATTGACAATTATGGTAATAATTATGCAGAAGAAAGCAAGATGTCAATATTGGTGTCATATTGCTAAGCCCATTAATTATCTCTCCCACTCATTAACTACTTGCAACTGTGGGATGCTATCCTGAAGGCTGAAGTTGACAAGATGGATTGATGGACGGATGGACGGTGCCCTGAAAAATAATAGAACACTGTTTTTATTCTTTAAGTGGAGTTTCTATTACTGCCTTAAAATTATCCCTCCACCATCTCTGTGCCAGGCTATCCCTCGAATAAAAGGTTTTGCTTATGATTTATTGAGTTCACAAAGCTAACAGGTCCAAAAGGTGGGCAATACAAGTTGATAACGTCTTGACTTCACTAGCACTACCTTAAACCCAACTAAGCTCACCAGTCTGACATGAAGGATGAATGAAATCCTCCAGATTATTTTCATTGGCTCTACCATAGAACTGGCTGCAAGAACTATTTTTATTATTATTGAGTCTTTTTAAATCCTCTGTGAATTTTTCTTTGGAATATTTTCCTTTCTGTTGTAATGGCTCCTTGATCAAAAGTTTGGGAAGGTGTGTCAACATGCCTTTCTTGGACTCACAACATTGCATGTTATTGTGATGAGCTAGTGGGCACCAAAATACACATGTTTTTAAACATGGAGAAGTCAGTGCAGTTTGGAAAATCTAAAGGGAGAGAGCAGCAAAAGATAAATTATTGCACTTGGTTACCGTATCTTCTTTGCAATGGGAAAAAATCCCTTAGTTTATTACATGCGAAATGGATATCTGCAATACATGCTTGCACCACTTTATGTAGAAAGTTTGAATGACCTTGAGTGGAGCAAGATCTTTGAAGAACACACAGCTTGGGCCTGGCGGCGTGGCCTAGCAGCTAAAGTCCTCGCCTTGAACGCGCCAGGATCCCACATGGGCACCCGTTCTAATCCCGGCAGCTCCACTTCCCATCCAGCTCCCTGCTTGTGGCCTGGGAAAGCAGTCGAGGACGGCCCAAAGCTTTGGGACCCTGCACCCGCATGGGAGACCTGGAAGAGGTTCCTGGTTCCTGGCTTAGGATCAGCGCAGCACCGGCCGTGGCGGCTCACTTGGGGAGTGAATCATCGGGTGGAAGATCTTCCTCTCTATCTCTCCTCCTCTCTGTATATCTGACTTTGTAATAAAATAAATAAATCTTAAAAAAAAAAAGAACACACAGCTCAAAATATGTTGGGAAGAATCAAGGTAACTAACATGTTAGCATTTGATGCTATTGTCCGATACCTGGTTTCTGTCTTTGCCAAAGGGATACATGGAACCTAAAACTATCCCAATTTAATGTAACATGTGGTATATTTCTCACTCAACAGAAGGGTTTTCAAATGCCCTAATAAATTCAAATACAGTAAAGATTTAATTTGCACGTACATATCTCATTTGAATTTTTAAAAAGATTTATCTATTTTTATTGGAAAGGCAGATGCACAAAGAGAAAGATCTTCCATCTGCTAGTTCACTCCCCAAGTGACCATAACAGCCAGAGCTGACCCAATCCAAAACCAGGAGCCAGGAGCTTCCTACAGGTCTCCCACTTTGGACTTGAGTCCCAAGACTTTGGACCATCCTCTACTGTTTTCCCAGGCCGTAAGCAGGGAGCTGAATGGGAAGTGGAGCAGTCAGGATATGAACAGGTGCCATATGAGAACCTGATACATGCTGGGTAAATATTTAAACACTAGGCTATTACGCTGGGCCCTATCTTGAAATTCTAATTTTGTATTTAAAACATCTATGGCTGAGGTAAAAATGCGGTCAGTTTGGTATTTTTCTTGAAGATTTTATTCAACAGTCTGCTTATGTTTTGCTCAGTGTTGAAAGTTGTGTTTCACTGCAAATAATGAAAACCCAGAGAAATATAAATGGAATCAATCAAAAGAAATGCAAGTTAGAAGGACTTCTCTGAAAGTAGTAGCTTTCACCTACTTCCTCCAATCATTTTGGTGAGAAAGCTGATTAAAAAGATTAATTTTTACAGAGTAATGGAATAGGTTAAATTGGTGGTTAATATTACTGGGTATTTCTAATTACCTAAGACTTTTTGCTAAACCCTTTATAAGCACATGTCATTTAATTAACACAAGTGTCTTGAGTGTTTGAACTTATCAGTTATTATGAAGTGAGAAAGACAATTGGTTTAAATGGCATAATGGGAAATGAACATTCAATCTTCCTCCTTAATTCCTGCACACTTGTTTTATTGGAATCCCCTAGTGCAAGGAATGTGGGAAGTAGTTTCTGAGGAAATTGTATTTCATTCATTCATCCTGAAATTCTACTGGTATTCTAGTACGTGCAAGACATTGTGATAGATACTGTTTTAGAGCAAGGACTACAACAGACCAGAGATATGAGACAAACATCACAAATCAGATTTAAAATGCTCAATTGCAATTTGCAATAATAGTGTTGCCAGAAGCAAGGAAGCTTTTGCCATAGCAAGTGACAACAGGGGGTCCCAGGTGGCTGGGTGCTGAGTTGGGCTACAGAGCTCTCCAGGAAGGGATCCACAGGGGTGAAGAGACTACAGGGTACAGCTGTTTGGTCTCTGGACATGGAGGTGCACAGTGGAGGAGCTAAGCAACTACGGTTGGTGAGAACCAGGCCTCCAGGAAGATGAATCCAGTTGGAAGCATTGGTCTTGAGTGGAGGTTGGGATGTGAACTTATGCTGTTCATGTGCAGTTGGGAGAGTTTTGATTCTCTGTGAGAGGAGAGAAGGTTAGGGACTTCTCCTTACTGGAGAGAGACCAGTACTAGAACTTTGTAGGAGCTTTAATAGGAAATGAGAATAATTTGGATGGGTCAGGGATGTTCAGCAGAAAAACATTTTGGCAATGTCTGGAGACTTCCATGGGATAGAGTGGGATAATCTTACAGGTGTCCAGTGAAGAGAGAGCAGCAGTGTTTCTAACAGTCCAGCAGTGCCTGGGTCAGCTGTCTACAAGCAAGGAGCCTTGGGCCTGGGGTGTCAGCATCACAGGGATTAAAAAATCCAAGGTGGAGGTTTGGTGAGAGTGAGCAAGATAGATAAATTTTCAATGTTATTTTAAACAATGAACTGAAAAAGACTTGGTGATAGATGAATGAAGAGAGAGATGGGCAATTATTGTATTAAATGTGAGTCACCAGGTTTTACACTTGAATAAATGTGGAGCTTCAGTAACTAAACACAAGGAAGACTATGGTAAAAGACAGAATTACAACACAGAAGAAAAACGTAACTCAGTTTAAATGTAGCAAGTTAGACTGTGACACAGCCACTTACAGATTTTAAACATGAAATTGAATCTAGAGTCCATTCATACAATGGTGATTAAATTTATTGAGCAATTGTAATAGATCAGGCACTACTCTAAAAATAGTTTGTCATTTGATAATTTTTACTGACATGGAAGTCCACATTTATTGTCTGAATCCTCTTAATGTTTACTTGAGTTGCCAGATTAGGAGCAGAGGACTCATGTCATTCTATTCTTCAAAACTTCTCCTTCAATGTAGGAAAATATTGTGGAAAGGCCCTGGGATTTCCCTTACCCCCTCCCCTGTATTGTTACTATAGTATAGTTCTTCATAAATAGTCACATGTCCATCATTGCTGGCATGGACAATGGCAGAGAGTTCAACATCCTGTTGTCAGGGTATATTTAACAGTTTCATTGGGAGTCCGTCTTTGGTCTGTTTCCTGTGTGGGTCAGTCTCCAGGTGGTCTTCTGCTGTCGTTCTGTCCTCCCCTATTTCCTGGAATGTGCCCTCTCTACTTCACACTGGCTAATGTTTCTCCATCTGTTTAAATGTGTCCTTACTCTATTCTGCCATCTTGATTCCCGCATGCATCCCTTAAAAAACAGTTTATGTCAGTGGGATAAAACATATTAACCACTATGTCTTTAAAAATATCCAAGATGATATTTATATCATTACTTAAAAAGACTTTCTTTTAATTATGTTCTTCTTTTTTCTTTAGAAAATATTCTGTAGGGAGGATGCTTAGCAGATGCAATTGGAAAGCAGGAGGAACTTTGAACATTCTATAGTACAGTCAGATAGCTCTGGTTAATTGAATGTTTCAGACAGATAGCAGAGAGGATTTTGAATGTTCCCAATCCAACATAAGAAATGATTACTATCTAAAGTTTTGGATATAATCACCTTGATCTGATCATTGTAAACACATATTAAAATGTCCCTCTGTATCCTATAAATATGTACATCTATTGTATGTCTTAAAATCTTTTTAATTTACTAAATTCTCACTTTACACAAACCGGGATCCCACATAGATGCTGGTTTGTGTCCCAGCTGCTCCACTTCCCACCCAACTCCCTGCTTGTGGCCTGGGAAAGCAATTGAGGACAGCCCACAGCTGTGGGACCCTGCACCCGTGTGGGAGGCCAGGAGGAAGCTCCTTGGTTTCCGGTTTGGATTAGGTAAGCTCTGGCCCTTGCGGCCACTTGGGGAGTAAACCTGCAGACAAAAGATCTTTCTGTCTCTCCTTCTCTCTATAATGATGAGATGCCTTTTCAGTAAAAATAAATCTTTAAAAAAATTTTTTTTATTAAAAGGGCAGGAAATATGAAAGTATCTCCTTAGTTATCTCTGGTTTGGGTAAAATAGCAAATTTTGCCCCCAGTCTGTTAAAGAAATACAAACATTGTCTTTTAAGAGATCCCTCTACCACACAATCTTCTTTCAAAGCCATTTTTTGGCCAAACAATTCAGTGTCTTCAAAGCACATTTCCAACATCAGCAGATGCTGCTAACTCAAGTCAGAAACTCTGGAGGCATCCAACAGCCCAGTTCTTGGTTATGTGATATGCACACCAGACTGTGATACTCCTGATGGAAATCTGGGAGCAGTTTTGCTTATTTAGTCTGAGAGAAAGAATCTTCAGTAGCAGAGCTCTGAAACCCCATACTGTTAAAGTGAGTCCTTCTGTGGGTTGTCTGGTTCAGCTAAACCCCTAGTCCAGTGGAACTCTAATTAGTAAATCTGTTGTAAAGACCAATTCCTGGTAAGGGATATTTGCATCTTAGTCCTGGCCTATTGTGTCAGTTCAACTCACACCCAAGTAGAAAATACAGTTTTGTGTTCAATTGGAAAGGAACTGCTCAGCTCAGGTCCTGGGAAGACAAGATCAGAGTCCTCACATATCAAGGCAGAATGTCAGAGATACCTCATCTTCCTCCTGCTACTTCTGTCTGTTCTCTGTGGAGAACCTGTCAGAAATATGCCAGGCAACAACAGGACTGACAAAGCCAAATCCTTCCTTGTCATGGCTGAAGGCACAACAACTCCAGGAACAGTCATAGAATTTCAGATTGCATTTGCCATGTACTTTACGTTGTGTTGGCTTCTGACCTCCCTACTGTACCTTCAGAATATACCTTTCAGGATTTCTAAATTCTATAGTTGGCAAAATCGTATTGAAAAAACCTTCCTTAGAATCTACCATCTTTCCTAGCTCTCATTTCAAAACTCCTTTAGCTGTGCTAAAAGTGGCTTTGGGAATTTCTTCCTCAGGGAAGGAGGAGGGTCAGGAAGCCAGACAGCAAGATTGCAAACAGCTCTGAGCCAGCTGCCAGTCCCAGCCTCAGTCCATCCACTGTAATAGCCACACAGTTTCATCACACTGAGATGCTTGCTCCTGCTGTGGCCCGTCAACTTATAAGGGTAGCCTGATTAGGGAAGATTTTCTGCCCTACCTCAGCATTTCCAATAACAGCATTCTGTTTCATAAGACTGCGCAGTAGAGGCCAGCATTGTGGCAAAGCTGGTTAAACTGCCTCCTGCAGTGTTGGCATCCTGTATGGGACCATTCAAATCCCAGCTGCTCTCCTTCAGACCCAGCTCCCTGCTAATGCAGCTGGGAAAGTAACAGTAGAAGCCCAAGTGTTTGGGTTCCTGCATCCATGTGGAAAACCAGCATGAACCTTCTGGCTTCTGGCTTCTGGCTTGGGCTTGACCTATTTCCAGCCATTGTGACCATTTAGAAAGTAAACCAGCAGATAGAAGATTTTCTCTCTCTCTTCCTCTATAATTCTGCTTTTCAAACATAGAAATAATTTTTTAAAAAGACTTTTACAACACCCCCCCAAAAACAAACAAACAAAAAAATGTTCAGCACCTTAATTGTCGACAAATGTCTTGTTAGGGTTACAAGTCAGTCTAGACTACCCTAAAATCTGCCAAGATCAGCAAAATTATACTTCAACACAACAAATGGCTAAATACTAAAATGAAATAGACACGAGACAGCTGAATGGTACCTGATAGCCATTTTAAGGTATATAGCAGTCGGTTCTGTATATAAAACTAAAACTGAAATGTCAATGGGCTAATCATAGGTTGTGGTTAAGAACTTGCTTTCTTTTTTTTTTTTTTTTTTTTTTTTGTAACACACTGGTTACTCACAACCATGTCAGTTCCATAATGTTGCAAATTGCCGTTGATGTTATGTCGGGACTCTTGGTTGAATGGGACGATATTCTGCCAGCTCTAACAACGGACCAGAAATGGTCTCCCCAAGAGACTGTTCAACCCATCTGGACAATAAATAGCTGGACTTTATACTTGGTATATGTTTACAAGGAAAGAATCTTGATTGAATTTGAACTGTAATACTGCATCAAGGTGGAGGTATCCACCAGGGGGGAGGGGCGTGGGGGGGGGGATTCCCAGAGCCTTTGAAACTGTAACATAATGCAAAATAATTAATAAAAAAATAAAATAAAATAAAAAGACTTTTACAGTTTCATAGAATATTTTTTCAATTATTTATTTATTTATTTTTATGTATTTGAAATGTAGAGACAGAGAGACGCAGAAAGAGATCTCCCATCTGCTGGTTTACTCCCAAAACGTGTGCAGTTACCAGGGCTGAGCCAGGCTCAAGATAAGAGACTGAAATTCTATCCAGGTTTTCTGTGTTGGAGAGCAGGAATCGCACTGAGCTATCTCCTGCTGCCTCCCAGTTGTGTATCCGCAGGAGACTGGGGTCAGGAGTGGATCTGGGACTCAGGCCAAGGCACTGCAGTCAGGAATATAAGTGTATTAACTGCTAAACCAAGAGCCTGTTCCCCTGGAGTGTTTTTGGCTGAAATTTCACATCGGCTCTTTATTTGTCCACTCATCTTTTGGGGGAAAATTATTTCTTTTTGGAGGTAGTAGAGAATCCATGGTATCTATCGTTATACAATCATACACAATTGACAACTTCCCAAACAAGTATGAATGTCTACCATAAAAGAATATAAAATAGGAATTTGCTAAAGACTAAATTCTATTAGCTGTGAGATCAATGTTTCCTCTCCTGTCTCTTAACTTCAATTTGTAAATTGTGTTGACTTGTGTTTTGTGTCCCTGGTGAATACAGTTCAGTAGCTCTGGCCACCTCTGGAATTGCTGTGTTCTTGTGTGTGTGGTTGAAGCTAGTCTGATCTGTGAGCAATGAAAGGCTCAACATTGACTGGGAGTTTGTTGAATAATCTATGGAGAAATGAAATGAGAAGATAAGCTTATTCTGCTAAGTAGTTTTGAAATTCATGTATAGCTTTTTCATAGCACAAATTTTCCATAAGCTTTTTTTTTTTAATTTTGAAGACTTCTCATCTACAAGGATTTAAGAAAAATCTGCTCCAAAATAAATCTATCTTCAAATTCTGTTTTCTGGAACTTTTGGAGTTCCCCTCAGACCCTGGATCTGACTTTGTGTTACATGTTTCTACTGATGACTATCTCGCGTAATTACAGATGTATAAACTCTGTACATCTTTGCATTGGTGGGGGGTCATTTTCTTTCATTATCTCAGTAATACATGCTTCTTCAAACAATGTAGGCAAGACCATAAGCAAGCCGGAGGTGGACAATGCATCCATAATCCTATTCTCCAGGGGATTTGAAATCCATTCTTCCACAAACTTCTTTTGATTTTTAAGATTTCTACATTTTTATTTGAAAGACAGATTATAGAGAAAAGGAGAAACAGAGAAAGGGGAATCTTCCAGCTGCTGGTTCATTCCCCAGAGGGCCATGGTAGCCAGGATGGGGCCATGCTGAAGCCCAGAGCTTCATTAAAGTCTCCCACATTGGCGCAGGGGGCCCACAGGAGAGACCATCTTCTGCTGCTTTTCCAGGTATATCAGTAGGGAGCAGATTGGAAGTAGAGCAGCTGGCATACAAACCTGCGCCCAGCTGGTATGCCAACATTGCAGGTGGCAGCTTCACCTGCCCAGCCATGGGCCTGGTGTGATAGCATAGTGGTTAAAGTCACCTGCCCAGCCACTACTCTGTCTTTTTCACTTAAAAAAAAACCTGAAGTTAGGCCATGCAAAGAAATCAAAATCATTCTAACATATGTTAGTGTTTTATCATCTAAAAATTATGCTGCATGCATGCCTGGTGCAGTAGCTTAGTCACCACCTTGGCATGTACCAGGATGCCATATGGGTGCCAGTTTGTGTCCAGGCTGTTCCACTTCCCATCCAGCTCCCTGCTTGTGGCCTGGGAAAGCAGTCGAGGACAGCCCAATCTTGAGACCCTGCACCCACATGCAAGACTCAGAAGAAGCTTCTGGCTTCTGGCTCCTGGCTTCAGATCAGCTCATCGGCAGCAGTTGCAGCCACTTGGAGAGTGAACCAATGGACAGAAGATCTTTGTGTCTTCTCCTTCTTTGTGTAAATCTGACTTTATAATAAAAATAAATAAATCTTTAAAAAATATACTGCATGCATGATTGGGAAATGCATTGAGTACATTAAAATACATTCCAATTAATAAATAACACTGAGAGATGTTCTCACTTATGGTCCCGCTTCCCCTACTCCCCTTGCCAACAACTTTTTTGAAAACTGAGTTCTGAATGTGCTTTTGAAAGGTAGCGAGGGCTGAATTTTGCTGTCACGTGTGTCGCCCCCATCCCATTTTGGAGCACCAGGGGTTCCATTCCCACTTTGCAACCAAACCTAGCTTTCTATGAATGTGTGCCTTGGGAAGTAACAGTGCTTAGGTCCCTGCCACCCATGGGAGAGGTCCATATTAAAGTTGCCATTTCCTGCCTGTGGCCTGGCCCAGTCCTGCAGGCATTTGAGGACTGAATCAGCACATGGGAGCCTTGTCTGTTTCTCTGTCTTTCAACAAAATCAGTGAAATGAACAAACAACATTGTAAGTAAAGACAGTGTATTGTGGTGATGTGGAGAGCAAGTACAGTTCCCACCCTCCAGCATGAAGTGATAATGCTCTGCTCACACCCTCTGGGGCAGAAGTAGTCACTGGAGTCAGTGTGTTTCCTAGGACTATGATAGCAGTGTACTAAGACTGTGGGGCACACAACCAGCCAAAATGCCTTTTTCTCCCTGTTCTGGAGGATGGCTGTCAAGGTCAAGTTGTGGGCAGATTTGGTTTCTTCTGAGCCCTTTCTGCCTGCATTGCAGATGGCTACTTCCCCTGTGTCCTCACATGGACTTTTCTCAGTGCGTGCACATGTCTGTGTCTAAATGTCCTCTTCTAATACAGCCACCAGTCACACTGGGTCATAGTCCACTCCTGTGACCTCGTTTTACCTTCGTTGCCCCTTGTAAATGTCCTCTCTCCAGATATTGTCCCAGTCTGTGGTTCTAGGGCTTTACGACTCCAACATATGAATTTGGGGACAGGGGAGAGACAGTCCAGTCCACAGCACCCAAGAAAGATGAGGAATTATAGGATACCTTTTTTTTTTTTAAATTTTCCTGCCAGGATGTCTAACTAAAAAAGAATCTTCCTTGTTAAAAAAAAATGCTAAAAGAATAAATAAAAGAAAGGAAAACAGATGTGGCTCCTCTGTGACACTCACCCGGGCTCCACCACCCAAAACAGCTTCACTTCTGCAGTTATTTCCTTCATTTGAAGTATCGGCTTGCATTTGCATTGGGCATGTTTTCAGATCTTGGGCAACATCTCAGAATAGCAAGGGGCACAACTTTTGCACTAAATTCTTTTAAGAAATAGCCACAGGCTCGCAGTTTCCCAAGGCAAAAAAAAAAAAAAGAGAGAGAAAGATGAGAGGAAGAAAGGAGGAAGAATGAAAAAGAGAGAGGGACAGAGGGAAGGCAACAGAGAGAGAAAGAAAATACTTCTAAGAACGCTGCTGCTACTGGCTGCTGGCTTACCCTGGAGGCCACTCTTTCCTGCCAGCCTCCTGGTACTTCCTGGCACACAACCACTGTCCTTTGACAATCTCCTAATTGTCTGTCTCAGTTGGATCTCAGACCAAAAAATAAACCCTGTTTTCTTCTTGGGATCTGATCACAGCATTTCTCACCAAATCTAAAACACCTAGCAATCCTGCCTGAAATGTATCCCAGATAAAAGGCACAAAATGAAATCAAAACACCTAATTTGGTAAAGATTTTGTTGAACGCCAGCCGCTTGAACTTCCATGTAGGACAGACATCAATTTTTGGTGGACACAAGCCCATCTGGGCTTTTCTTTGAAGATACAGCCACTAGTTCTTTTGGTTTTTTGTTTCTGCAGGAGACATGGGGAGAGATTTTTGTATCCCTTTTTATATCTTTCTATGAAATCTGACGCTGTTTTGCTAGTGGGTACCCTCCCTGTGTACTTGGCCATGCCAGTGGAGGTGAAAAGTTGCCTCTTAACCCAGCGTCAAGCTCTCTCAACCTTATTACCACGGTACTTCTGAGAAAAAAAAATGGGTTTCTTGGGACTGCTCCTGCTCCCAGAAGAAATATCTGTTTTCTCTACAATCTGTTATCATAAATATAATATGAAAAGATTATTATATTTTGGACAAGGTGGCTGATTCTGAATTTCCTGGCTCTGCTAAATGAAAATAATAGACCACTCAGTACTGTAATGGAAACAGATTTGCCAAGCCCTTTTCTCCTTTCTTGTGGATGATGGGAGAATGGATTGAAACCTAAGACACACAGGTCTGACGGTGTTTCATTACCTTGGGCTGACAAATGCAAACCTGCTTCCCTGAGAGGCGTCCTGGAAGGCCTTGCTCTGGCTAGAAGCCTGACTTCCTTGGTCAGTCATGCAACAGAGAAAGGAGTAGGGTCTGTGCTGCCATTGCTCATTCCATTCAAACAGAAAGAGGAATTCTACTGACCAGACTAGATGTGGTCCTCTCACTCCTTCTTCTCCTCCTCCTTGGCCAGAGGCTGAACTGCAGCCGACAGAGGGGCCACTTTGCAAGACAACGTCATAGTCTCAAGGTGGAAGCATGGAGAGAGGATTGGTGGAGGAAAACTCTGGATAATTGACCTCTAAACAACCATCTGCCTGTATGGGTCCCTAGGATCAAATCTGCCATAGTGGAATTTGAATCATCTCCAGGGTAATTGCTTGTTAAATACCTCTATTCTCTCAGCACCTGTTGAGGACAGAGACTGAATGAATGCATGAACTGCATAAATAAAGCATCAGAGAAATAGTTCAGAATTTGCATGTTGAAGATTTACATATCAAAGATAAGGTTTAATCTACAAGTGATTAAAAAAAAGAATTATGATGCGTGTCACATAGTCTGGATATTATTTTGAATGTTGAATGTCCTCCAAAATCTCACATATTACATGTTTAAACCACAAAGGCATATGCTACTAGAATTAAGCCAATAGTGGTATTTAAGAGGTAGAGTGGTAGATTTTTAGATCACTGGAAGCATGTCCTTGGAAGGTAGTTCTCATGGAAGAGTTGGTTTTAAAAGCTAAGTTGTGGGCCTGGTGTGGTGGCCTAGCAGCTAAAGTCCTCGCCTTGAACATGCCAAGATCCTATATGGGCACTGGTTGTAATCCCAGCAGACCTGCTTCTCGTCCACTTCCTTGCTTGTGGCCTAGGAAGGCAGTTGAGGGCAGCCCAAAGCCTTGGATTCCTGCACCCGTGTGGGAGACCCAGAAGAATTTCCTGGCTCCTGGCTTCAGATCAGCCCAGCACCAGCTGTTGTGGTCACTTGAGAGTGAATCATCGGATGGAAGATCTTCCTCTCTGTCTCTCCTCTCTGTATATCTGACTTTGTAATTAAAATAAAATAAATCTTTAAAAAGAAAAAAGCTAAGTTGTGTCCAGTTGCTCTCTTCATTTCCTGGCATCCTGTGTAAGCCTTTGCTGTCAATTCACTAGGGTCTGATCTTGGACTTTGAACCTTCATAACCATGAGCTAGTTTCCCCACTTCATAAGTAGCTTGTGGTGGGCACAACATTGTAAAACCAAAGCTGACTAATACAGAACTTGTGTTCGTTATAGCATGCTGAATCTTGTATTTTAATCTTCATTTCTCCTCTCTGAAACACGAAGAGCTAATATTTTCTAAGAAAGTTTTCTGACTCTTGGGTCACCAAATAGCTAAATTTGCTTGGGATTGACAGGGCCTCTAGGCTATGAGAATTGGGTTGCTAACACTGGATGGTTCCAGGAAAACTAGGATGAGTTAATTGGTCACCCTTATACTACATAGATACCTTTATTTTCCCATTTCTACAAAAAAGGCTGTGAGGGCTCAGCCATGTTAAGTAACCAAAACCTAAGGACACTTATTAGAGAATTCTAAAACTAAGCATGAAGGTGCTGCTCTAATGCTTCATATCATAAAATGAAAACCACAGTCACCTACTGCATGGCTCATCTGGTTCCTGAAATGATGGCAGTGAATTCATGTGTAGCATTGTACTGTCTGCAAAGCTCTTTCTCATTTCACCCTAAAGTGAAGGGAAGCGAGTGAGGCCAAGTTGCAGTCAACCTCAGCTGACCTCCACTGGAAATTTTGTGGCCCATTACTCTAGGTTCTGGTCAGCCGTTTGTTCACTTCTGTTTTTCAAGAAGACACACAGCAAGTAAGAGAAGAAAGGAAAGAGAAATCAATCTCTATCAGCAAGTTATTTCCTGCAAAGGGACTTTTTAATCATTATTATAAGGAAAACACTTCTTTCACTCCCCACCCCGAGTCCATGCTAAGGTTGAGAGAACAACTTGAACTGAAAAATAAATGAGTGCCTTAAAGTGGTGAGATCTTAAATTGCCCATCAGCTCCAAGGATTCATGGTTGGTTGCATTCTTTTTATTTATTTTCAGCAGTTCCTCAGTTCTCCACCTGGAATTGCCCATACCGTACGTCTTTTTCAGTTTAGTCAAACTATAAAGTTGCAAACAAGGGGAAATTTAATAAGTGAGGAAAACAGATGCATTCAAAAAATGTAATAATTTTTTCCTGCTAGTAAGTAAAGCAAGCTTATCTTCAGTTGAAAATAAAAGCCTTATATGCAAAACATTAAGCTACATGTCAGAATCTTGAGGGAAATTAATTGATTTAAATTCTGCATCATGATCTGTTATATTTATAATAAATGATGCTGTTTTTAAACATCTCTTTGGCACCCCACTGTTTTTAAAATCATGTACAACCATGTTGACTTTGAAGCCTGTCTACAATGTTTTTTTCCAGCTTTATTTGGAGCTTCATTTCTGACCTCAAAGGAAAATAGCGCCTCCCCCACCCTTCTTTTTCACCTTAAAATCCCCCAGTATTCAAAATCTCCTAGTAATTCTGAACATTGACATATGTCATCATCTACATCTATCTGTCAGATTGATTTCTCGGTCTCCCATGACTCTAGGTATCTTGAAGACAAAGTATGGTTCTTTTTGTTTCTGGCTTAAAAACTGTGTACACAATAAATAAGTCACTCCAAAATGGCCTTGATGCCAATGTCTTTTGGAAGGCAGCAGAGAAGTTACTGTAGAGAGAAAAGGCAAAGCTATATTTCTACATCTTTAAAAACATTATTATGATATATAATGTGTATTAAAACATATATCTAGCATGGCAAAGACTTCAATATTATGTGTCTAAAAAGTATTGTTAAAGAAGCATATTTGATTAATTCATTTATTTGAAAGCCAGAGAGGAATGAAAGAAGCAGAGATCACCTGTCTCAAGTTGCTCTCTAAATGCTTGCAACAGCCAGGGCCAGATCTAAGCCGGGTGCTGGAACGCAATGCAGTTCTCAGTGCGGCTGTCAGGCTACCAGGGACCTAATTCCCTGAATCAACACCTGTTGCCTCTCAGTGCGCACATTTGCAGGAAGCTGGGATCAGGAGTGGAGCCTGGACCTGAACCCAGGCACTGTGGTATGTCATGGAAGCAATTCCAGGTTGCTTTTTAAGTATAAGACCCAATGTCTGCTCCAGAAAGAAAGAAAGGAAAACATACATTTGGCTTTTGTCTTTGGTTCCTGGATGAGTGCTCCTAAAATTCTTGCAGTTATACCTGATAGCATATTTTGTTATTCATGACAGCCCCTTATGATTACAGGTGATTTTACACTAACAAAGTGACTCAGTATAAAACCCAAATAACTAATAGTCTGGTAGCCTAGAAGTTACAAGGCTTTGGGATGGGGTTGGGGTTGGTGATCAGAAAGACTGCGTGCCTAGAGGGTTGGAGCTTTCAGCTCACCCTCCGGAAAAGAAGGAGTTGAGATTAAACTCCATAGAATCACCACAACAAGGAAATTTGATGTGTTTCCACGTCAGGGAACACATGAAGATGCTGGAAGACGGCACATCCAGAGAGGGCGTGGGATCTCTGTGCCCTTTCCCTGTCTTCCCTGGCATCTCTCCCACTGGGTACTTCGGAGAGTTATTTCCTTTATAATAAACTGGTAACTGTATGTGGACTGTTTTCCATAAGCCATTCTAGAAAATGGTCAGAACCAAACAGGGGGTGCTGAGGACCCCTAATTTGTTGCCAGTCAGTCAGAAATGCATCCCAGAGGTCCAGGCTGTGGAACTGGCTTCTGAAAAAAAACGATCAAGTTATGGAGTCGAGGCTTTACTGTGTGACCTGATGCTAACTCCAAGTAGATGATTCCAGAATGGAATTGAAATGTAGAATACCCAGTTGATATCCATTAGATTAGGGACTTGACTGTGGGTTCTGGAAAACATCCCAGCTAAAACTGTAAGTTCTATAAGAATAGAACAGTGAGACAATCTATCTAATCAGATACTTCATCTGGTCTGAACTTCCCTGAGATGTGACTCAGAGGTCAATTCCTCAATATTTGCAATCTTCCACTTCTTTATATCTAAAATACCACAATTAATCATCAGCAAGTATAGTTGTTAGGTTAGAATGAGAAAGGACAAACTGTATCCTAGTGTTCTTGTGCTAATGTGCTAATATCACAGAAATCTATGGTGATGATGGTGTCTCTCCCATGTAACAAGCAAGACACAAGTAGTCTGGGGGTGGTATTGTCTCTGCACAGTGTCATAGATTCACATTCACAATTTGGGATTCCAGTGTCCAACTGTGACATTGTTCTCATCTGTGATTGTCCGAGATGGCTACCAGCGTATCATCCCCATCAACAGAAAGTATACAACAAGGTGGTGTGAAGGCGCACTTCCTTTAGTAGGCACAAAGTTTTGAATATTGGTTGCTCACTTTCCAAAGCACAGAATATCATCCTTTTTCTAATATATGACAAGAATGGGGAAGCAGTTTTGGACCAAATACTTTCTGAATATTTATAACATCATGTGTGGACCATTAAAATGATTGGCTTAAATACTAGCCCACTGTGGATTGTTTCGAATTTCAAGCCCTGCTCACAGTTGCTATGGCAGGGCCACACCAAATGATCCATATGGACATTCCCCAGCCCTGAACCACATCAAGTTATGGGGCAAGTCAGGAAATAAAGGGTTCATTCTCTACAGCAATGGCTCAAGTAATGTTATTTTTTAACGTTTATTTTTATTTGAAAGGAAGAATTACAGAAAGAAGGAGAGACAAAGAGATCTTCCATCTGCCAGTTCACTCCCCAAATGGCTGCAAAGGTGGGGGCTGAGCCAGTCCAGAGGCAGGAGCCAAAAGTTACTCTTCAGGTCTTCCACATGGATGCAGGGGCCTAAGGACTTGAGCCATCTACCACTGCTTTCCAATGTCCTAAGTAGGGAGCTTGATCAGAAGTGAAGCAGCTAAGACATGAACCAGTACCCATATAGGATGCCAGTGCTGCAGGCGTAGGCTTAGCCTACTACACCATGGTGGCAGCCCCAAATAATGCTATTTTTTAAAACCTATTTTAAATATACAGACATGTATTATGAAGGATGAAGAAAACTGGCACTAGGGCACAATATGGAATTCATCTCAATCACCTGATGGATGTGTTTGTATGTTTGACATGACTGCTTTCCATCCCTTTTTTGCTCACAGGGCTATTGAAATTTTGGTATTTTCTCACTGTCTGTGGCTTTGTCAACTTATAGAGTATTTCTGAAAAACAGCATAAAAATGTGTAGGAGTCACGATAATCTAATTCTTAGAGGAAGCCTTAATAGTCCATGTAGTAGATCACACGCCAGCCTTTCCGCTTCTGAGATCAACCTTCAGGATCCACAGGAGCCAGTTCCAGATAGCCTGATTCTGCCTATCCCAATGCCTGGGTGGCGCTGACTGCATGAAAGATTGTACTAGGCTGGATTCCTCCAAAATAAACCTCTGTCAGACAGCTCATATGCTTGGGAAACCCACGCTGCAAACATATTAGAAACTCCTGTTTTCAGTGTGACACAGCCCCAGCCATGTGGCCATCTGAGGAGCAAATCAATGGATGGAAGATCGATCTCTCTCCCTACCCTCCCTTCTCTCTAACTCTGACTTTAAAATAAATAAATGAGGGCCTAGTGGCTAAATCCTTGCTCTGCAATCACCAGGATCCCAAATAGCCACTGATTTGTGTCCCGGCTACTCTCTACTTCCCATCCAGCTCCTTGCTTGTGGCCCTGGGAAAGCAGTAGAGGGTGGCCCAGAGCGTTGGAACCCTGTACCTGCATGGGAGACCCAGAGGAGGCTCCTGACTTTGGATAGGCTCAGCTCCAACCGTTGTGGCTCTCTGTAAATATGCCTTTACAATAAAAAGAAAGAAATCTTATTTAAACAAACAAACCTTTTTTAATGTTAAACTTACAATTCCCATATCACCTAGGCATCCCACTCTTAAGCATATATGCAAAAGAATGGAAATTAGAGATGGAAAACATACACATGTGTAGAGATGCTCACAGTAGTCAAATGTATACATGATGCAAATATTCATCTCAGATGAAGGGATTGACACATTGTAGTTTATAAATAAGTGGGATGTTGTTCAGCTGTGAAAATGGGTGAAGTGCAGATATATTGTGTAGTATACCTAATCCTTGACACATTATCATGGATGAAGAAAGACAAAAGACCACACATGTTTTTTGATTCGTATCTGTGAGATGGTTAGAATGGGTAAATCTTCACAGACAGAAAACAGGTCAAAGGTTGCCAGCTTTCGGAGGGCAAGAAAGGTTATGAGAGCTAATTGGTGGGTACATGGTTTCCTTTTTCAGGTGGTGAAGGTGTTTTGGAATTAGATAATTGCAGTAGTTGCACATTCACTGCCACTCCAAAATGGTTGTTTTGTTCTGTGACTGTAATAGCAGAAATTATACATTTGGTGTGATTTGATTGATAATAGATTAAAAGAAGATCTGTCACCATTTTGTAAAGAGATGTATTTATGTATGCATATGTATCCTCATATTCTTCATGATTCTGTTTAAAGACATGCGAGGTGGATGTGTGACACAGCAGGATAATCAGTGATTTTAAACATCCTCCCCTATATTGCAGTGCCTGGGATCAAGTCTTAACTCCAATTCTGAATCAGTTTCTCATTCATGCACACCCTGAGATGCAGCAAATGATGGCATGAGTCCTTGGGCCCCTGGTATCCATATATGAGACACATATGGATGTTGGCTTCTGTCTTCAGCCTAGTCCAGCCCCACTTCTTGCATACATTTGGAGGGAATGAAGTAGTAGGTAGATAATTGATATATTCTCTGTCTCTCTCAATCTGTGTGTGTCACTCTACCTTTTAAATTTTAAAAATCCCTTCCTTCTGTGAATGGGCATTTGGCCCAGTAGACACCTGCATGCATTATAAGAGTACTTGGGCTCGAGTCCTGGCTCCACTTCCAATTCCAGGTTTCTGCTTATGCCTCTCCTGGGAGGCAACAATTGATGGCTCACGTCGTTTGGTTTCTACCATTGGGAGAACTGAATTGAGCTCTAGTCTCCAAGCCAGTGATGGCCACTGTGAGCATTTGGAGAGTGAACCGGTGGATGAAAGTTCTCTCTGTTGGCTGACTATCACCTTTCAAATCAATGCTTTTTAAGAAATGTAGTTGCTTATTAAAATAATTAAAGTAATTCAATTCAAGAAGAATAATTGGCCGACTGTACATGCTCAGCATATTTGAGGTATATCCAGCACCATCACTTTGGATATCAAGTAGCTGGCATTTGGCCCTTGTCCTCACACTCAGTGTCCTTAATTCAGTTTCATGCAGAACTGAATCTTACACGCTGTATCTTCTGGATCATACTTAACTTTATGTTGGCAGGGTTCACCTGTAACACCTTTAAACATTAATTCTCATTAATTCTCATTAATTTTCATTAATTCTCCTATGACAGACTTTCTAGGTTAAAACATAGACCTATGTTCTTCCAAAAAATTTTTGTAAGAATAGAAAGTTAAAGGCACCCATAATTCCATCACCTAATATAGAAGTGTTAAATTCCAGTTTTATGCACAACTTTGTAAAACAAATACACAGTTATAGGTGAACATTTCAAGCATTCCTAGAAGAATGGAATTAAATGTTTATGGTGGTGCGAAGAAATTTTGAAATCCATATAGCTTTCTTGTAATACATGGTTTCTGTGAACTTTATGAGGACCCTTTGTATGCATGGATTTTATATTTTGCACCAAGTAAACATGTTTTAGTTCCATTTTTCAGTGAGCTTTTTGAAGTACTCTTGTATAGATGAATTTTTTTACAACCAAAATTATATTGTGTTTCTTACTTTTCAGTTAATGTGGTGAATAATTTCCTGCCATTAAATACTCATCACTAGCATTTTAAAATCATAGCTGTACCTCAGTTTATTTTAGTGACCTTCTATTTCTTGCATCTAGTTTTTTCCACTAGTATCTCTGCAGTCTAACTCTTCATTGTGCTCCATTATAGCCATTTTTTAATGCAAGGTTACATTATTAAAAAATAAATTATCCAAGCCGGAAATATGCAGTTAATAGGAAAATTTGGCAGCTGCTAAGATGTTTTGACAAACTCCTTCCGGTTCTGTTATCCCAGTTTTCCTTGTTTGCTCTTTCAAGATTTATTTTATTTATCTTAAAGGCACATTGATAGGGAGGCACACACAGAATCTTCTGTCCACTGATTCATACCACATGGCCACAGGAACAGGGGCTGTTCCAGACCAAAACCAGGAGTCTGGAACTTCATCCCAATCTCCCCATGTGGGTGGCAAGGCCCCAAGCACTTAGGCCAGCTTCCCTACCCTCCCAGTGCATTAAAACAGGAGTTGGATTGGAACAGGAGCAGCTCAGCCTCGACCTAAGACACTGATAGTGGATGCAAGAATTTCACAAAGCAGTTGGATCTACTGGGCTTCGATGCTGGCTGGCCCCTGCAACAACAATGTGGTTTAAAGGTCAAAGGAGTCACCTGGTATATAGGGAAACTCTTTGCTTCTATGCAAATGACCCTATTCTGGAAGCAGCAATATTCACAATTTACTGTGTCCTTGCAACATTGCCTCTCTATACACTCCTAAAGATGGTGTTCTCCAAGCTCTGTCTATTGGTGTATGTTTGGAGCTTAGCTTCTTTAACAGTCAGACATGTTTCTATGCCTGAACATTTGGGGGGGGGGGGGAGATGATGTTTACATAGTTGATCAGGATGGGAAGGATCAAGGGTTAGGGAAAAGTGGGTGTGATCATTGTTTCCAAATTTTCTATTTCTTCTTCCTGCTTCTGGGGGAAAGGGGACGATAGAGAGAGAAGCCATACCCACCCTCCCAACCACCCTAGTGCCGGGGAATGGAGAACGGCCACCCAGTATCAACCCAGGGTCCTGATGTGGTCCACACTCCGAGGGTTCTGCTCAGTGGTTTCAGTAGTTCTGAGGTGCTGTTGATATTACTGCTCCAAGGATGAGGAAGTCCTTCCAAGGTCCGTTGGCTGACATAGTCCATTTGCCCAGAAATTTGCTATCATCATTTGGTTGGGATAGTTGTCCAATCTGTTTTGTTTTCCTTTCTCTTCAGGTCCTAGGTGGCTGCCATATCCTGCATGTGTATCAGGGTTAGGGTTATTTGTCCCTCACTGATACATCTTTTCCACTGAGAAGGACCAGTTCTCACAGATGGGCCCAAGGACAGGGTCAGGCGACCCAGGCTCCACCCTGTCCCCTGCCCCCAGGGCTCATGGGCTATCTGAACATAAAAGACTGAACCAGTGAGTCCTCTTTGAATGGGTATTTGCGCTACCTTTAACCTTCTGGTGTTAACAGACATTGCAATTGTGAATTACCTTATAAACAGATCATTTGTCCACAGACAAATGTTTGTATGTGTGAAAGTATGTAAGTTTACCTTCTGGGTTATTGGGTTCCAGGAGTTAAAGAATGTTTTTCTTCATGTTATCAAAAAGAGATTGAGAGGGGGAAAAATTAGCTACATTTCATGTGTCTAGTGGTTGTTACATGGTACAAAAGCAGATTTCTGATCTCTGATTTCTGGTTTTCTTTCCGCGTCTCCCTCATCTGTGTGTTTAGAAATTTTAAAAGCTTAAGAGCAGGGGAAAGAATGAGTACTTAAAAACCCCATAACAAGGCTGCCTCCACTCCTACAACAGCTGATTTACCATCAGCTGAATGCCAGGGAGGAAGAGAAAATGCTTCCAGACATTGGGAGGTAAGCCGTTAAGCCCTGGAGGTGATGTTACACATTTTCTCCTCCGAAATACACAATGAAATTGTATTTATGGATGGCTGTGAGTTTTCCAGAGATGATATCATCTGCAACTTAATGGATCAAAACTTCAAAGCCTCAGTTATCTGCCTTTATTTTTTAAAGTAAATTAGTATTGCCTGGGGGAGGATAAAAGCTGATTTTATTTGCTTTAAGCTAACCTTAAAAATGCAGCCAGTCCAATGCACACATTGCAGTAATGTCACTCAATCAGTTTTCAAAAAATGAGCATATCCATAAAATCAACATTCACATCAAGTGTAAGGGAATGGGGCCAGCATTACCCCTACAAACATGGTCCCCTCAAAGTGACCATTTCCAGTCCTGAGCAATTTTTTTTCTATTTTGTAATATTACCTAACCTAAGTGGAAAGTGCAAGATATATATTCTTTCCATGTTTGGCTCCTTCTCTCAACGCTGTATAGAATTCACCCATTCTTTGGTGAATTTTGGAGGCTTTGATCTTTTTCTCTTTCTTTTGTATGACTTTGTTCATCCCACCAGTATCCACCAAACAGCTCCTGTATGCCAGGCACCGTGGTAGTCAGTGGGGGCACCAACTCCTCTGCAACCTATAAAGAGGAAGGTGACCTTCTGTCGGGGAACATAGAGGATGTGAGAGTCGGTACTTTCTAGGACAACACCTTAGGCTTGTCAGCATATCCATGTGGCTCAGCTATCAAAGACATGATCAGTCCCCTCAGTGCATTTCTGTATCCTCAGCTAGGTAGTTTCCCAGCACCATCTCCCTGCTATGTCTGGGGCATTCTAGCATAGCACCTTCGTTGAATAACTGCTGAGTGTCTGCTAGGCACAACTCTCAGGGAAGAAAGCAACCTGTACTATTGAATGCAGTGTGGTTGGTTGGTTGATTGGTTGATTGGTTTTAATCTACTTAATTATTTGAAAAGTGACAGAGAGAGGAAAAGACAGAGAGAAGGATTTTCCTTTTGCCAGTTCACTCACAGATGGTCTCAGTGGCTAAAGCCATGAGCCTGGAACTCCATCAGGATATTCCACATGGGATTGAACCATCTTACACTGCTCTCCAGCACAATAGCAAGGAGGTAGATCAAAAATGGAGCAGCTGGGATTTCAGCTTATGATCTGATATATGAAGCCCACCTGGCAGGCAAAAGCTTAACCTGTTGTACCACATTAGCCCCTGCATTAATATTTTTAACAAGCTTGTCTTGGGGGAAAAATGTATAGAAAAGTAACAGTTGAGCGATGTATGTTTGCTTTTTTTTTTTCTTTGAACTACAGCTTGCTACCCTTTTCTCAATTTAGTAGCTGGAGGTAGAACTACATGACCCATGGAAATAAATCATAAATTAACCCAAATTTTAAAGCAAAATATAGATAACAGTATTTCAGGACTCCATACAGTCAAAAATTCTAATGCAATCATGTTAAGAGTTGATGGTAATGATTGGAATTTATAGATGGTTTTAAAAATTTACATTAGTTTCATAATAAGGCATTTAAATGTGCACATTTGTCTCAAAGCCTTAGTTTTATAGATAGATAGATAGATAGATAAATGTGTATATTTTTAAATTTTATGATGTAGTTCCATAGGCTCTGGGATTTCCCCTCTGCCCTAGCCCTAATCTCCCTCCCCCCATTGATTTTCCCTATATTATTATAGTATAGTCCTTCACAGTCATAGGTCCATTTTTCTGCTATTTAAGTGTATATTGACATTGTAGGTATGGACAATGGCAGAGCATCCAGCATCCTGTTGTCAAGATATATTTAACAGCTTCATTGGGAATCCATCTTCGATTTGGAAGTAGAGACAAATAACTACCTTGTATCTTAACAGCTCTATATGATAGTCTCTATTACACAGTTCCTCTAGGTGACCGTATGTACATGCATGTTTACCTATAAATCTCTTGGTCTTGTATTTTGTGTGAAGGTTGCCTTTTATCAGAGAGAACATGATTTTATCCTTTTGAGATTGGCTTATTTCATTGAGCGTAATCGTCTCTATTTGGGACCATTTAGTTGTAAAAGGGAGAATTTCATTCTTTTAATGGCTGGGTAGTAGTTCATAGAGTAAATGTACCACAGTTTCTTTATCCTGTCCTCTTTTGACCTGCATCGGGCTTGTTTCCATGTCTCTGCTATTGTACATTGTGCTGCTGTAAATACAGGAATACAGGTCACTTTCTCATATTCAGATTTCATTTCCTTTAGATACATTTCTAAAACTGTGTAACTGGGTCATACAGCAGATAAAATTTCAGTTCTGCTAGCACTCTCCATTCTGACTTCCATAGTGGCCGTTAGGTCTGGGAACCACTTGGATCTCTTTTGGGTGGAACCTATAGGATGCCAAGTTGGTACTATTTTCCCTGTGGAAACAGTGCAATGTATTGCGCCAGACATGAGTTCTCTCCCTGCTCATTGCATATATAGCTCACTATTGTTCCTCCAGCTGCCCACAGGCTTTTTCTCTTTACACAAAATGGTGCCCAGTGTGGCACGGGGGTGGGGGTCCTCAGCCGTGAAATCCTCCCTGCTCCTGTACCTGTCAGCTTGGCCTCTGACACTCTGCTTCTGCTCATGGTTGAATCAAGCAAATCAGCAGGACAGGTAGTTCTATGCCTGGGTTTACCTCCTGAACTCCCTGTGAACTTCCCTTCCCATCTGGCTGATGGTGGAGCTCTGATCACTGACTGCCGCTGGGGTATCTGGTCACTACAACACCATTCTTCTGTCTCTACTGCTTTCCCATATCCACAGGTCTCCAGGTGTCCCTCTGCCTTGAGCGTGCCCGCTCATGTTTCCCAGGAACACACCCTCTCTGCTGCACCCTAGATTTTACAGTTAAGATTTATGGGTTTTGAGTCCTAATTTGGAGGCCTTCCTTATGCCACAGATACTAAATATTCATTTCCTTTTAGACATTCTAGTCTTGATAAGTTTGTAATGGAACAAGTACATATTTTTTTTTTTTAAAGATTTATTCATTTTATTAAAGCCAGATATACACAGAGGAGGAGAGACAGAGAGAAAGATCTTCAGTCCGATGATTCACTCCCCAAGTGAGCCGCAACGGGCTGATGCGCGCTGATCCGAAGCCGGGAACCAGGAACCTCTTCCGGGTCTCCCACGCGGGTGCAGTGTCCCAATGCATTGGGCCGTCCTCAACTGCTTTCCCAGGCCACAAGCAGGGAGCTGAATGGGAAGTGAAGCTGCCGGGATTAGAACCGGCGCCCATATGGGATCCCGGGGCTTTCAAGGCGAGGACTTTAGCCACTAGGCCACGCCACTGGGCCCCCAAGTACATATTTATTAACAATCTGGGAGCCGACTAATGGCACAGCAGTTAAGATGCTGTGTGAGACATCTGCATCCCACATGAGAGTATTTGGGTTACAGCCCTGCCTCTGCTTCCAGTTCCAGCTTCCTGTTAATGCAAACCATGGGAGGCAGCAGGTGATGGCTCAAGTACTCTGTGTCCCTGCTACCTACAAGGAAAACTTTGTCTCACCCTGGTCTACCCCTCATTGTTGCATGCATTAGAGGAAATTAACCAAGTGTTGGGAGATCTCTCTATTCTCTAACTGTCCCTGTCTGTCTGTCGTTCTACCTTCCAACTAAAATGGAGAAACAAAATCTGAAGTAGAGATTCAATTTTACTATCTTTTGTGTGTACTTTACCAATGATTTTCATGTCATCTTAGCACTACAAAGTGGTCTTAAGCTTGTCAGTCAGGTTGAAAAACCATCTCTATCAGAAATTAATCTCATAGATATGTTTCTGAATCATCTAGTTTGTTGCATTGGGCTTTCTGTTTATTCAGTCCAGTATCATGAAGTATTGAAACTTTAAATCCTATGTAGCATCTGTTAGTAACACTCAGATCTCCATATTTCTCTTTACTGTCTAAGATTTCTGAGTTGTGTTTATGTGTCTTCCCAGATTAGTTTGTTTTAAAATATTGCTCATATATACCGTGGAAAATATGTAGTCCTTGTTATTTTTTTCACAGTGTTTGTCTAGAAGGAATCTTTATTCTTTTATGTTCTAGCTTGTTAAGAGCGATCCCTGTATGATTATTTCAGAATTCTTCTCTGTCCCCCCGTTCACTATACTTGTCTTCACCATGTCCTATTTTTAATTTTTTTTTTAATAATTTATTTTATTTTACATAATGTTAAAGTTGATGATCAGAGTGGGGTAAGTCAAGGGTTAGGGAAAACTGAGTGTGATCTTTGTTTCCACATTTTCTGTTTCTCCTTCCTGTTTCAGAGGGTGGGGGAGATAAAGGGAGAAGCCATATCCAGCCTCCAACCACCCCAGTACCCACGGATGGGGAACCATCACCCGATACTGACCAAGGGACCTAATGTGGCACATACCCCAAGGGTTCTGCCCAGGTGGTTTTGATAGTTCTGAAATGTTGATGAGCTCACCAATCCAAGTATGAGAGAGCCCTTTCGGTGTCCATTGGCTGACAGAGTCACCTCTGAGTCTCCATTTGCCCAGATGTTGCTGGCATCATTTGGCTGGGATAGTTGTCCAATTTGTTCTGTCCTCCTTCCTTTGGGATGGTACAGATGCCCCCTGCAGGGCTCAACAGACTGCCATCTCTTCCATGTGGAACTGGGCCAATGTCCACTACTCATCTGATCTGACCTCTAAGTCAGACTTAGGAGGTGTTTGATGCCTGCCCTTCACTAACATCAGCTTCATTGAATCCACTTAGAGTTCTCACTTTAACAATACATTTGTGGCTGTGACTCCAGTTTCCTACATGGCAGCCAGATTAATGATTTAAACACAACTAGATAGCCTTGCTGCTCCCCTACCTAAAATACTTGTGTGATACTATGGTTTCAATATGATCAGTGCTTCAGAAACTCATGCTGTCATTTGATTGTGGTAGTGGTGAGAGGCAGAACATTCAAAGGATGATGAGAATGCTGATAGGGACTGGGTTAAAAAGTATAAAGACAGGCTGTTTCCATGCCACCCCTTCTATTGGATCTCTTTAATATGCATCCCTGACACTTTCACTTTTCCGTCACTCTACCATAGAGTGTGAAAACTGTCATCAGATGCTGCCACTTCACCTGTACTTGCAGCTTCCACAACTGGGAGCTAAATCAGCAGCAGCGCACACTTTTAAAATTACCAATCTTGGGTATTTTTTTATAGCAACAGAAAGTGGACTGCAACACATAACTTTCCTTACATGTAGAGTAATATATAAACCCCTCGTTAAAGGCCTCAATCACCCAACTGCTGGTTCTCTTCCAACACGTTTTATATCGTCTCATCTACATTCTCAGAGCTCTGGCAGGGCTTCTTTGGGTTCTGGAATCTACAGCTTCGCTTCTGTTTCAGACCTTGCCCTGTTGTTCTCTCGCTGCGAGGAATATTTATCTCCTCAGTCCTTAGGGGTCTGGTGGTCTTCTGGGCCACGGTTTGCCTGTCACTCCTGCAAGAAGCATATTCTGATCACCTACTCTCCTCCATCCATCCCCCTTGTAATCTCTTTCCCAATTCTCAGAACAGTACTTAATTCTATACCTGCTCAAGTAGTTAATTTATTTTGTGTTCCTTTTTCCCAGTAGGCTGTGAGTCTCTGCTACTTGTGCAATACATAACACTTACTAATTTGATCAATATTTTCTATTGAATGAATGAGTAAATGTCTTCCTGTTAAAGGGGCTAAGGAAGATTTATGTAATTTTTCTGTGATTACAGGCTATTATTCTCCATTTGTGTTGTTACATCTATGGTTGTTGTGTATCCAGTACTTATAATTCTATTTAATCTGGAGCCTCTCTCAATAGACTGACTTGTCCATCATTATTCCCTTTGCACTAATTCTCCCCAAATACATAAAATATATAAGGTTATTTTCAAATAATGGAGCTTTCAATTGACTGGGATAATACTCTGCTAGCTCTGTCTTCAGACCAGAGAGGGTATACCTAAGAAGACGTTGAACTTCACTGAACTTTGCTGGACTCTATGTTTGGTGTATGCTTGCAATGGGGGAATCTCAACTGAACTTGAGCTGTGGTTATGCAACAAGGTGGAGGAATCCACCATGGTGGGAGGGTTTGTGGAGGGGTGGGAGAACCCAAGTATCTATGTAACTGTGTCACATAATACAATGTAATTAATGAAGTTAAATAATAAAAAAAAAAGGAAAAAAAAATAAAAAATAAATAAATTAAAATGCCATGAGGGAAGGGAAAAAAAAAATAATGTAACAGAGTGTTATAGGGAAAGCTAAGATTATACATAATTTATGATAAAAAAAATTCCCCAAGGCTAGGGAGCCCATCAAATATTTATTTGATTTATATATTGTCCTTTTAAAAAAGCTATCTTTTTTATTTGAAAAGTAAAACATTGTTGTAAAAGTAGTCAGACTACAAAGAAATAAATATGACAGAAATGTACTAAGTGAATAAAGGTCACAATTCCCAGGCCCAGGGAGAACCACTGGCCACAAGTGGATGTAAATCCATCTTTCTAGACTTCTATATATCCTGTCCCAGCACAAGGCAGGCTGTCCTTGGTAATTATTCCTTTTTTTCTCCACTAGGATCTGGTCAAACTACACTTGCACCTATCCACACACTAAAGTTCTGACACTCCCCTTAAAAAGTCACCTAATATTTCACTCACTCACTATCCCTTGCCAGTTCCCTTCCCTTTTTCTTTGTTAGTGGGGATGGTCTTGACTTTGACCACTTTTCTATTTTGAAGACCTTTGACACCACTGGACACAGCCTCAAAGCAGCTGAGCAGAGACAGGGTCATTATTTTTTAAAGATTTATTCATTTTATCACAACCAGATATACACAGAGGAGGAGAGACAGAGAGGAAGATCTTCCATCCGATGATTCACTCCCCAAGTGAGCCGCAACAGGCCGATGCGCGCTGATTCGAAGCCGGGAACCTGGAACCTCTTCCGGGTCTCCCACACGGGTGCAGCGTCCCAATGCATTGGGCCGTCCTCGACTGCTTTCCCAGGCCACAAGCAGGGAGCTGGATGGGAAGTGGAGCTGCCGGGATTAGAACCGGCGCCCATATGGGATCCCGGGGCTTTCAAGGCGAGGACTTTAGCTGCTAGGCCTCGCCGCCGGGCCCTGACAGGGTCATTTTCTACCTCAACCTCTGTTTAATAATTTTTTAAAGCTTGATTGATTTCTTTGAAAGGCAGAGTAACAGAGAAATAAAGAGACAGAGAGATCTACCATCTATTTGTTCATGTTCTCAACAGCCAAGGCTGAATCAAACAAGCCAAAGCCAGGAGCCTGGAACTCCATTTGGGTCTCCTGCATTGGTGGTAGGAAAACTAAATACTTAGGCGTTTGTGTGCTGTCTCCCAGACCCATTAGCAGGAGGTTGATTCATGAGTGGAGGATCCAGGACCTGAACTGTCATTCCACTATATGAGATGCGTGTATCCAAAGGTAGACTTAACCCTTAACATCACATCTGCCCCTCAACCTCCATTGTTTTTTGAAAGAAGGTACCATAGAGGAAACATAAATTCAACAAGTTACAGATTTATGTTCTGGACTAATGAGTTGAACATTCAACTAGATGAAGTTTTAGTTCAGGGACCAACGTTGTGGTATAATGAGTTAAGCAGTTGCCTGCAATGGCCAGCATCCCATATGGGAACTGGTTGGAGTCCCAGATACTCCACTTAGCATCCAGCTCTTGCTCTTGGGAAAGCAAGAGATGGTGGCCCAGGTGCTTGGGCTGTTCAGCCCATGTGGAAGACCTTGATGAAGTTCCTGGCTCCTGCCGTTGTCTCGCTCAGCCCCAGCTGTTGAGGCTGTTAAGGGTATAAACAAGTAGACAGAAAATCTCACTATCTTCTATTTCTCTGTAACTCTGCCTTTCAAATAAATTTTTAAAAAACTTTTTAAAGTACTGTTTCAAAAAAATCTACATGCATAAACTCAGGGACCACCCTTGCAGGGTGAGGGTGCCCAAGAGGATTTTACCCATGCATGTTCTTGCTGCTCATAACTACACTCTTGTTTAGAGCCCCATGGTAGCTGGTTTGTTCCAGTTTCATTGCCATGAATGTCACTGATATACACCCTCAGATCTGTTTGGAGGAACAAACATCTTAATAAAAACACACACATACACACACACACAAAAACAGCACAGCCAATTATCTTGCCAGCATCTGATAGGTCCTTGACAAGGCCCTAATCACCAGACTTACATTTCAGGAAGTAACTGGTTTTGGGTTCTTGGTGACAGTTCCTACAAAGGCAAGGCATGGCAAACATCCCCAACTGGCACTGGCACTGATTTGATGTCACATAATCTCATTACTGGGTCAAGTCAGTACATGGGATGCGGCAGCATTTTTGCACATTGCAAATTTCATGCACATTTATTTGAAAAACAAAGGTTTTCTTCTCTGCCCCCAGCCCCTCCCTTATTGTCCTGAGTAGTCCCAGTAGCTGGGAGGACTTGAAAAGCTGTTGGAAGGCCTCTTTGTTAGTCAGCCCCCAAATTAGCTCACCATTGGGGAATTCAACTTTTCCTACTTTTCCAGCTGCCAGGCAGGCCTCTGAGCCACATATGATTTTATAGTCAGGACCACAGAACAGCATGAACCATAAAGAGACCCTGGGCAAAGAGAGGGCAGCAGGGGTTTACAGGATTGATTGCCACAATGACAACCCCAGGGACCAGTGCTGTAGTTGCATCTGTGAGTAGCTTTTCTGGGTGCTGGCAAGACGTTTTCATTCAGAACCCCGGTTGGCCTGATGTTCACAGTTTGTAGTAACCTGTTGGTACTGCTATCTCAATGTCTACTCATGTTTGGATCTCCATTCTTCGCAATCATGATCCTAAACAGCACAACTGACCCACTTGACACTTGATGAAACATAAAACATAGGAAAGTCAGCATAATAGAATGGTTTAAGAGCGTAGGTTTTGCTTTGCCTCCCCACTTACTACCTGGCACTTCTCAGTGTCTTCATGTCTGTTCTGCAAAGGGTCTAATACCCATCACTTCTTCCGTGGGTTGTAAGAGGACTGAATACAGTGTTATCGTGGTTCCTTAAAGTAAGCATTATAGTAAATCCCTCTTGGACAGACAAGCATCATGTGGCAGAGATGTCTAATTACGAAATTGCTGCTTTTCATGTATAAATTCATGAAGTATATACAAATAGCTTTATTTATCTGTTTTGATGTCCAGAGGGAAATTATATTGTGGCTATTTTAAAAATATTACCAGGGGAGGGGAATAACCCAGTATTGACAAAAATGCTAAAGTGAACTTCCATCAATTGTTAATTTAAAAGGAGTTGGATCTGTTCTAACGTATTTTTTTTTATTATTTTTAAAAATCAGGCAGGATCTGACAGCCAGTCTGAGTACAGAAAAGGGCAGAGTTAAAGCATAAGGCCACTCTGGGATCTGCCAGCTTTTGTAATCCCAGAAAGGCAGCTGAGTTGCAGGGAGCTATGAGGCCATAACTGACACAGCAGGGCTGGGCTGCTGCTCAGGCAGAACGAGGAAGCACTTACTGGCCAGCAGGTGGGTTCCAGCCAGACTGCTGATCTGAGCCTTTAGGCATCACCTCCTCCACACCACCTGCTGAGTGGGGCTCTGAATGATAAGATTGGCTTCTAAAGCATAAGCCCCTCCATCATGTTTTTGGAAAGATTTCTGTATTTCTTTACTCATTTATTCATGCTTTCAATCTTTCTTTTTTTTTTTTTTAAGGTAGAAAGAGAGAAAGAGATTTACTATCTTCTGATTCACCTCCCACCCCAGACAGCCACAACAGCCTGGTCTAGGTCAGGCCACATCCAGGAGCCTGGATCTCCGCAGGTAACCAAGCATTTGAGCCATGCTTGGCTGCCTTCCCAAGCACAGTAGCAGGGTTCAGCCGGACTGGAACCAGCACTCTGACATGGGAAACCAGCAGCACAACTAGCAGCTTTTCTCTCACTGTGCCGCAACGTTCACCCCTGAGAAAATTCTGTTTAAAGCATCTCTGTGAACCAAGCAGCCATTCAGGCCATCTTCAGGACAGGCAAAGGGTAGGGAACCTGCTTGTAGCCGAGATCTAAGTTTTTTGCTGTTCAGAGCAATGAAGGAGTGCTCCCAGGTGTGTGTAGTGTGGAGACTGCCTTTCCGGTAAGACTGGCTCTGGAAATTCTTGCTTTTAGATAAGAGGAGTGCTCTTGATTCTGAATAAAGTGGCTCTCCTTCAGGTCTAAAAACTAGGACCAAATGGGTGTCGATAATTAACTTGCTCACTCAGATCTTTGTGAGGTAGCTAAGAAGTCACTTCCGAAGGTTCATGGCAAATCAAAAGTGTAAGTTTATTTTGAGGCAAACTATTTCTGGTGCAATATTTTCCCTGTATGTCGGGACTATGCAGAGATTTCAGAGTGGGTTTTTGCTGTTGGCGGTGGTGATGATGGGGTGTTTTTGTTTGTTGCATATAGTGAAACCATAGGTTTAATTTTATTTTCCATGAACTTTGCAAGGTACTGTCATACTATCTGCCAGAGTGAGGGTACCATATTTGATCTTTACAACAGTAGCAACTATGAACCCACAGGGAAAGTCCTGGACTCAAAAGCACATGGCATTCTAGTGCATCTCAAAATACTCTGAGAGCTATCGAATTCCACACTGGCCTGTCTCTAACAGCTGTGCGTGTCAACTGCGCGCTTCCAGAAAATTAAGAAAAAATGTTTGCACGCACACAATATTGCACTTTAGATTAGCTTCACTTTAAAAGTGATTTGGAGATTGAAATTTAGTACTTTTTATTTTTAGAAACATGTTTATTTGGTTTTTTAAAGATTTAGAGATAGATATAGAGTAGAGGAGAGAGAGACAGAGAGGAAAATCTTCCGTCCGATGATTCACTCCCCAAGTGACCGCAATGGCTGGAGCTGCACCGATCCTCAAGCCAGGAGCCAGTAAGTTCCTCCAGGTCTCCCACGCGGGTGCAGTGTCCCAAGGCTTTGAACCATCCTCGACTGCCTTCCCAGGCCACAAGCAGGGAGCTGGATGGGAAGTGGAGCTTCCAGGATTAGAAGTGGCACCCATATGCAATCCCAGCACGCTCAAGGCGAGGACTTTAGCTGCTAGGCCACCACATGGGGCCCAGAGACATGTTTATTTGTTCAAGGCAGAGCGCTAGAGGAGGGAGAGATAGTGATAATTAAGTGTGAAGGAAGGAAGGAAGGAAGGTAGGTGGGTAGGTAGGTGGGTGTAGGGGGCTAGGGGGCTAGGTGGCTAGGTAGGTAGGTTGTTCATCCTCTGATTCACCTTCCAAAAGCCAGCAATAGCCTGATCTGGGCCAGGCGTAAGCCAGGAGCCCAGAACTCTCTCCATATCTCCCATGTAGGTACTTGAGCACTCACCTGCTGTTTTCCAGTGTGTACATTAGCAGGAAGCTGGATCAGAGACACAGTAGCTCAAATCAGGCACAGAAGCATAGGATGTATATGTCCCAAGCACTGGCTTAACCCCCTGGACCACAACACTCACTTCAAGCTGAATATTTCAATTTCTTTTTTTTTTAAAAGATTTATTCATTTTATCACAGCCAGATATACACAGAGGAGGAGAGACAGAGAGGAAGATCTTCCATCCGATGATTCACTCCCCAAGTGAGCCGCAACGGGCCGATGCGCCCGGACCCGAAGCCGGGAACCTGGAACCTCTTCCGGGTCTCCCACGCGGGTGCAGGGTCCCAATGCTTTGGGCCGTCCTCAACTGCTTTCCCAGGCCACAAGCAGGGAGCTGATGGGAAGTGGAGCTGCCGGGATTAGAACCGGCACCCATATGGGATCCCGGGGCTTTCAAGGCGAGGACTTTAGCCGCTAGGCCATGCCGCCGGGCCCGAATATTTCAATTTCTTTAAAAAAAAAAAGTTGTTTGTTTATTTGAAAGTCAGAGCTATAAAGAGGAAAAGCCAGAGAGAGAGAGAGAGAGAGAGAGAGAGAGAGAGAGAGAGAGAGAGAGAGAGAGAGAGCGCTCTTCCAACAACTGGTTCACTCCCCAGACAGCCGCAGTGGCTAGAGCAGAGCTAGGCTGAAAACAGGAGCGTCAGCTGGATCTCCCACATGTATGGCAGGTGCCCAAACACCTTAGTCAGCTTCTGCTGCCTTTCCCAGGCTGTTAGCCAGGAGATGAATCCAAAGCAGATCAGCCAGGATATGAGCACATACCCAGGTGGGATGCAGGAGCTGCAGGCAATGGCTGTAGCTGTTTCTCTATGATGCTGACCCCTGAGCTTGTTACTTTTGGATGCTGTTTACCGTAATGGCATAGAGTGTTAGGTCTGAAGATGTCATTCAATAGAATACCAGAGAGAGAATAAAGATTTATGTAAGTAAGGATAGAGTCCCATAGTAAATATGAGTGGCTTTTAAATGGGACTCAAAGCCTAGGCAATAGTGTTAAGGAAAGGTCTAGAATGACAAGGAAATCATGGTGGGTAGTCAAGTTTCTAGAATTGCCACCAGCAAATGATATCCTTATTAGAACCAACTCAGAAATGGGAACACTGAATCCATACAAGCCCAAGAGAAGCTACTTTAGAACTTTAAATTCAGCATTACAAGAAACATAACATTCTTATTTGGCAATATTTGTTAGATCCATTATAAAGGCAGAATGATCAATAACAGCTGAACATTTTCATGTCACTAGGCTGCTTTCATGAATTAGATGACACAGTTTGGATGTAAACCAAACCCCAATGCAAGACCCAAGGCAAGGCAGCACACTGCAGCCCTGTGGAGAGTATGACTCAAATGACTGGACTGCCACAGGGATTAGATACTTAGATTTTCAACTTTGGTTGAATCTCAGAGAAGCGAATTTGCTATTATTGTCACTAAGGATATAAAGTACTGTCTTGGCAGTATGCTTTGCTTAAAGTCAAAAGTTACAAGACTTCAAAATATTATACTCAGGATGCCAGTGCCATGTTCTGTAAACTAAACCTCTGCCTGTGGTGCCAGCACCCCATATGGGTGCCAGTTTGTGTCCTGACTATTCTGCTTCTGATCTAGCTCCCTGCTAATGGCCTGGGAAAACAGTAGAAGATGGCCCAAGTGCTTGGGCTCTGTAACTGCACAGGGAACCTAGAAGAAGCTCCTTGGCTGTGGCCTTTGGACCAGCCCAACTCTGACCCTGCAGCCTCTTAGGGAGTGAACCAGCAATATGGAAGATTCTCTCTCTTTCTCTGTAATTTTGTCTTTCAAATAAAACAGACAAATCAACCTTAAAAAAAAAAACACTCAAATCACTCACTGACATGGCAGGCCAAGGTGAAGGGCTTGCTTGCCCCTCCTTTGCTGCAAACAGCCGACGAGACCAGAGAGAGTACTGCCCACATGACAGAGCTCAGTGATGGTTAGTTTGCTGTTTGGTGCCTCCCTCACCAGAGCAGTGCTCCCCAGGACAAGGGCCTTGTTTTTTCCTGGCATCACCTACTGCTGACCACTCAGGAAGCTATCCACATTTGAATCCTGGCTCCTGGTCCCTTCCATCACTTGGGTGTGAGTTTCCCCTTTCTGTAGAAATAGATGGCATTGCATTTGACCCCTTCCACTGCTGTTTCCAACACTGCCATGCTCATTTCCATTGACCAGATTATCTCTGTGAGTGACTAATGTCAATCGCTACTCCCCTGCAAGCCAGCTTTCCAGAACCAAAGACTTACAGGAACATTTGTTTCCTGTGAAGCTGTAAGAGAAATGAATGGGCCAAATTTGCTCTCCACTTACCCCAGGTAACCTCAGAAGACTCTGCTGCTTTAGAAATAGATTTTGCTGAGCTCCATTTACGTAGGAATCCACTTTTCTCTGCTGAACTCAGGTAATTCTATATATCTGTTTGCTTTTACCTTCCAAACTACAATGTTTAAGTATACGTAGGAAAGTAGATACTTCAGTACAGTTGAGGCCAAGCAGTAGACTTATATTTGTTCATTAAGTCTTTCGTCTACACCTACTATGTGCCAAGCTTGTTCTAGATTCTGAATTGTTAAGTATCAGTGAAATTCTGAGATGAATACCATTTATGTTTTGGTTGGTTTCTTTGCTTCAAGATTTAGTGATTTGAAAGGCAGAGTTATAGGGAGAGGGAAAAGGAGCCACAGAAGCCAGGAGTTTAGCATTCCATTGAGCACTCCCATGTGGGTGGCAGGAACCCAAAGCTCTTGAATCATGTTCTGCTGCCTTCCCAGAATCAGAAGTGGAGCAGCCAGTAGTTGAACCACTGTCCCTACGGGATGCAGGTATCACAGGCAGAGGCTTAACCACATTACACCACAACACATGGCCCCAAAACACCACTTAATATTCAGCATTGGAAAAAGCAGCTAGAGAGGCAAAATAAAATGCAGGAAAAAAGTGGGAGAATTTTCCAGATGACCTTACTATTCTCCCCCCAACACTAAACCCTTCAGAACCTAATAACACATTTAGTCAGCCATGTCTTCATTCTGTATGATGATTGCGACTTGGGATAAACTGCTGAAATGGAATTTGAAGTACTATCTCATTTACGAGATAGGGGACCATGATCAAATTACCTCACCATTTTATGCCTCAGTGTCTTTTGTTATAAAATAAAATTACTGATGCTCTACCTCATAACTATTATGAGAATATAATGAGGTGCTGTGTGCTCATGGTATGGCATATGGAGAAGATTATTATTACTATTACACAGAGAAAAGATCTCCACCAATGCTATTGTGTTGTAATTAGTTTTGAAGATTTTGAAAGGCAGACAGAAGTTGGGCTTCCATGTGCTGGTTCTCTCCACAAGTGCCTGCCAAATCAGGCCAAAATCAGAAGACAGAAACTCCCAGCTGGGTCTCCCATGTGGATGGCAAGGATCCCAGAACTTGGGCTCTCACTTGCTGCCTCCAAGTCACATTAGCAAGAGAGTGGATTCCAGGCACAGGAGCAAAACACTGGAATCAGGACCTCCTGGGATGTGGATCTGAAAAGCAATTGGCTTAACCTGATGTACCACAATGCCAGCCCCTATTTTACCATCATTTTTACTTAAATAATTTTTTATTTATTTGAAAGAGTTACAAAGAAAAACAGATGGAGAAAGGCACCACACATACACACAGAAAGATATTCCATTTGCTGATTCACTATGCAAATTGTCACAACAACCAGGGCTGGCCAGGGACCCAATTCCTGTCTCCTGCATGGGTGCAGGGGCCAAGATCCTTGGACCATCTTATGCTGCTTTCCCAGGCCATTAGCAGGTAGCTGGATTGAAGTAAGTGCCCATATGGGATGCTAGTGTGGTGCACAGCTTTACCAGCTATGCCACCCTGCCTGGCCCTGTTTTACCATCTTTGCATTGTCTGCACACGCATTGTAGATCCCAGAACCACCACAGCAACGTTAATCATCGATGTGAGCAACTTTTTAGGTAGGTTCCAGTCTTGCCAAATCATTTTTCCCTCCGCCAGGGGAAAGGCATGCATTCATTTTCCAGAATAATTGGAACTTGCAGCAGACCACTAAGGAATCCCAGTGTTGGCAATCTTTTGGTATTTTTAGTATTGAGCTCCAGCCAACCACCCAACAGAGATCCACGATTCTACGACCTGGTGTGTGTGCGGGAGGGGGGCATGTAGTTATTAGTCATATCTTTTACTGAAATGATCATTTCCTCTCTCGAAATGAACAGGTCCGCTGTTCTGAGGGCTAGTTAAGGAAAAGGTGTCACACACGATTGCGCACATCCTCCCCCCGCCCTCCCCCAACATAGTTTTTTGCTTTCACATGGGCATCCGCAGGCAGTAGGTGTAGCCACTTCAGAGTGACGGCTTTGCACCGCCCCAAACATCTCTAGGGCTCAAAGCAAGGGGAAGTGATTGAGAAATCCCTCCAAGGACTGGGATTTACCCCTGGGGATCCAGGACTTCGCACTCCTTCCCTTCCCCTCCCATTTGGAAACTCAAAGGAGCCTAGGGCGCCAAGGTCCCCGCCCCCTCTCGCAGCCCAGCATGCTGTTTGTAACCTTTTTTGGGCCGGGGACCTCCAGACCGCTAAGGACCCTCTCCATAAGGGGGCAGTGCCTGGAAGAGGTGTAGAAGCGAGGGGAAAAGAGGCGGGGAGGGGGAGCAGAAGTCACAATTTTTGCAAAACGTGCAGAAGACCACAAGCATGAGGCACACCCCCCCACCCCCCGAAGAGCAGGATTAAGAACTGGGTGGCCAAAACTTCCGATTTGGGGCGATTGAGAGCAGAGCTCAGGTGCTAAATCCCGGTACGGAGTGCGCGATTGCGAGCGGCCACTTTCACTTGTAAGAAACCAAAATTGCAAGGAGCTGGGGACGGAAGAAAGGGAAAGGATGAAATGTAGGGAAGAGAGCACAGAGAGAGGAGGGAGAGGGAGGACGAGATGGACAGCAAAGAGGGGGAGGAGGAAAGCAGAGCTAGGAAGGGAGAAGAAGCCGAGAGAAGAAGGAGGGTAGGAGAGCTGGGGGCTGCTCCTTAGGAAGGGGTGCAAACTTGGCGTTCCCTTTCCAGGCAGAGAGTCACCGCAAACCCCGCCTTGGAGAGGCAACGGGGAAGCGACCCGCTGCGCCCACGCAACCCAAGCCGGCTGCGGCCTCTCACTGCTGGCCGGGCCGGCCTAAGGAGGGGACAGGGTCTGAAAGGAGGCGGTGCCCTCAGCCTCGCTTTCTCCTCCCCTCTCCTCCTCCTAGAGGCGTGCACCCGGGGTATTCGAGCAGGGGAGGACCCGCGCCCCCATGCCCCCGCCCCCAAACCCCCATTCAAGAAGCCACTCCGCTATTCTAGACAGCACAGGGCGCCCAGGCGCGCCTCTGAAGCGAAGCGCTACTTAGCGCTTCTCCGGTGGGCTCGCTGGACATTATGCGGCCAAGCAGCAGCCAAGCCCCAGTCCTCCTCCTCCTTCTCCCGCTCCTCCTGCGACCCGAGCAGCTCAGCTCTCGGCAGGCGGCAGCGTTGCTCAGCCAAGCGCACACGGGACCCTCGCGGCGAGACCTCAGCGACTCCTAAAGTCAAAAGTTGGCGGCAGACGCCGGGTTCCGCGCGCTCTCCGCGGCCACTGCCTCACGTAGCCGCTGCAGCAGCCAAGGCGGGCAGGAGGGAGGGAGGGGGAGTGGGGGCGGCGGGGGAGGGGTGGGAGCACCATGCAGTTTGTATCCTGGGCCACACTGCTAACGTTCCTGGTGAGGGACCTGGCCGAGATGGGGAGCCCCAACGCCGCGGCCGCTGTGCGCAAGGACAGGCTGCATCCGAGGCAAGGTAACCAGGCTGCGGCCTCTGAGACCCTGCCGCTTGCTTCACCACTTCCTCGGCTTTCTCTCCCGACAGGGGTACCCCCTGCCTGGGGCCTCTCTTTCTCTCTCCCCCACTTTCTCTCCTTGTCTCTCTGTCTCTAGCCCCCCCCCCCCGCACCCTCCCTTTCTCTCCCTTCTTTCCTTTTCCTAGAAAGAATTACCTCCCGCTCTGGAGCCTCTTTCTTTTTTGGGTCACCCCGAGCCCATTGGGAGACACCGTGGTAAAGGGCTGGATCAAACCCACTGCCTGACTCCTCGCTTTTAGCTCAATCTTCCACCTTCCCAGCCCTGACCTGGCTCCTGAGTGAGTGGGGGCGCCAGATAGCGTATTTTATTGAGTTCGGGTATTGCTCTGGATCTGACATGATCTTTAGGTGTCTGATGTGTTTGTTGTCTAGCACCTTATGGTGTATTGCCAGGGCTCAGCACGGGTCTTGGCTGTTCATGGAACAAGTAGGTGTCCAGGAAACATTTGTCTACTGATTAAAGTTGACAGGATTGACTCGAAGGGGCTAGGAAATAAATCCGCACAAAGACCCTACCCCCTCCCCATCTTCCATCATTAAATTAAAAATTTAAGGGGCGGGAGAAGTTAAATGATCTCTTCCAATACCTCCTCTTCTCTCCACAGCGAAACTGTTGGAGACCCTGAGCGAATACGAAATCGCGTCTCCCATCCGAGTGAATGCCCTCGGAGAACCCTTTCCCACGAACATGCACTTCAAAAGGCGGCGAAGGAGCCTTAACTCTGCGTCTGTTCCCTGGCCTGCCTTCGCCTCCTCCTCTACCTCCTCTCGGGCGCATTACCGCCTGTCCGCCTTTGGCCAGCAGTTTCTATTTAATCTCACCGCACATGCCGGATTTATCGCTCCACTGTTCACTGTCACCCTCCTCGGGCCGCCCGGGGTGAACCAGACTCAGTTTTACACCGAAGACGAAACGGAACTCAAGCACTGTTTCTACAAAGGCCATGTCAACACCAAGTCCGAGCACACGGCCGTCATTAGTCTTTGCTCCGGAATGGTAAGTGGGCGCGCCGCCCCCTTGCTTTGCTGGCTTGTTGAAGACTTCATGGCTCCCTGACCTAGGGATCCTCCCTACACCGGGAAGTCCCGGCTCGCTCCAGAGGTAAACGCCAAAGACTCATTCACGTTCTGTGCTTCACAGGCTAACTGCCCCAGAGTCACAAGCGTCCACCACTCCCGGGGGGAGGGATGGTTCTAGAAGTTTCGGAGCTTTCTGGCTGGCTGAAAGTCTGCTCCGTTGTGCTTTGCCTACCGCCGTGAGGCAGCCTGCAATTCTGTTTTCTAACTCAGAGAAAAGTTGCTGGAGTTTTGGTTCCTTGTAACAAACTTGTCTGACCCGGTGTGGAGTAGCTGAGTGCAGGACAGACCTGAGTTTTTACTGGCGTGTCCTGAGCCAGGGATTTGGAATAAGGATCCCTGACCAGGGAACTGGTGGGGGGGGGGGATTGGGGGAGGAGAGAGAGAGTGAGTGTGTGTGTGTTGTGGGAGGTGGTGCGCAATGTAGAGGCCTCTTATTCTCTGGGGCTCTTTATCACTTGCAAGGAACCCTGAGGCTGAGCTAGATTGACAAGGAGCAGGTCCTGTCCCAGCAGTGGATGGGTGGGCCGAGGGCTCTGAGGGTGGGAGAGAAGGCGGAGCCTGTCCCGGAGGCTTTGAATTAATGTGGAAGTTGAGGGTGTGGGGGCACTGCGCAGTCCGATTCTGCACCCTGCTGGCGGGGTGGCCCAGAGAATTAAGAACCATGGGACAGGAAACCTGGGGAGGCTGCCAGGACAAGATTGCGACTGTTTGGGGGTTTCCGGTCACCCCTGCGGGGGTGGGGGCTCCCAGGGAGTCAGTAGAGAAACTACAGCGCACATTTGGGGTGGGGGGAAGCCTGTTAGTCATTTCCATGTGCTACCAACTACGCACTTAGCTGGAATCCAAACTGAGACCCTGGCGCCCTGCTCCCCGACCTTCCACCTGCCACCCTCACTCCCTGCCAAGCTTGCCCTCCAGTTTGTCCTACTAAGAGCATCTTCCTACCCCTTCCTCAACGACATTTGACCCCAGCGGCGACACTCCCTGGCTTTCTCAGACAACTTGCATTTCTACTACGCGCGTATGACGCAGAAACTTTGCTCCGCTTCTGGCTACTCAGGCGCTGCATGGTCAGTGGGGGGTCTTGGACGCAGTGCCGATAATGCCTAGACTCAGATCCTGAGCCTTTCTCCCCGCTCCCATCACCTAGTCTAATGGGGGAGGGGGGTGGGCACTTACCCCCTGAGTGCTCTGATGCCTGCTCTGCGCACTGCTCTCCAACGGGTCTTGTGTGTCGCATCCTTCTTGACGGGTGGACGGGCGCAGGCAATCCTGAAGATTGGGGAGGGGTCAGGTGTAGTCCCCTGGGGGACAGAGATGAGTCCCTGTTGCCCCCAGCAGAGCTCCGGGAGTGGAGGCACCCGGCAATGGAGTGGAGATTGTTGGGGGTAGGCGGAGACCTGGGCTGGCGGAGGAGGAGGGGGTGCTGCGTTGAGTCATTGCTGCCGGGAGACCTAGGAAGAGGAGCAGCAGTTCTCCCCCCCAGGTCTTGACTGGAGAAGTTAGGCGTCGGAGCCCCAAGCATCGGAGCGCCCCCCAGATTCGCAGATAACACACCCCAATCCGAGGACGGTAAGGCTAGGTCTGCCAGTGGACGTCAAGTTGGTAAACAGTCTTTACTCCTCCTCTCAGCCCGCCTCCACCCCCGCTGAATCCGAGTGGCCCCAGCACTTGTATAAATATTTTGCTGCGCAGGCCCTTCTCTTCATTGGCAGTTTTAGGTGGTAATGCACACGTGGTCTCCTTAGGAAATGGGAACCCAGGTTTCCGAAAGGACTGGCTGCAGCCTGGGCAGCAGTCACCTCCTTGCTATTGTGTTTAGTGTATCATATCCTTTTATTTTTTTCTTTTTGTAAGAAGAAGGGTTACTTGCATCCTCAAGATAGGCACTAGCTCTTTGTCCCCTCAACCACTACTCCAGCTCCCAGACCCCCCAGCCCCCCACCCCATCCTCCCACCCCCGCCCTGTCTTCTTTCTAGAATATCTCATTCTCCAACAGCAGCATTCTGAGTTTCCTGGTGGTGTTTTGTTCACGAAGGGTGGATGGAGCTAAGCCTTCTCCTCCCCCAACACATTGATCTTCAGTTTCCCTGAATTTCCTTTCAGATGTGTGGCTCATCTCTTTTCATTGCTCATCCCCTTTTCAGCCCTCCTTACTTCTCCCCCTACCCCATCCTGTTCTCATGAAGACGGATGGCTATGTAGTTTCCATGAGTCTTCTCCATCTCCCTCCTCAATCCCTGCCACACACAGATTCCTAACAGGCAGTGGCCCGATAACACCCACTCCCATCTCCTTCCAGTGGCGCTTGGGACCACTTGCAACATAACCCCAAACCTGCTCACATCCTACAGATGAGCTCCATCTCTCCGAGATCTGTCCTTCACAAGTCCTATGGATATTTCAGTCAACCTGTTTCAGATGCCATTCTCTGCATTCCCCCCACCCCAGTCCTAGTCTCTCCTCCTGCCTTAGTACCTTCAGATGAACTCGATACTCTCAACTTCTTGTACCCAAATCATATTCTTCTCTTTATTTTTTAAATCTCTATTTATTTTATTTTTCTTTGAGAGGTTGAGAAGCAGGAATAGACAAGACAGCCAGAGAGAGCTAGTTCTTATCTGTGGATTCTTGCTCCAGACAGCTCCCACTGAGGCTAAAGGTGAGATCCTGATACTTGTGCCATCATAGCGTCCTCGGATCTGCTTTAGAGGGACTTCTTTTAAAGCATCATTTGGATTTTATCGCTTAAAAAACCTTGTTCCTTGTATTACGGGTTTTGGCACACGTGCTCTGTTCCTTTCCCCTTGGCAGTGAGATCAGTATCAAATCATGTTTCTTTCTTGCAGAACCATTGTATATTATAGGTGATCATTTATATTCAATACAGAATCATCTCAGTCTAGAAAAAAATAACTTTCAGGCTCACCACCTATTTTTAATATTGATGTCAAATTGATGCTATTTATTGAGGTTAAATTATGTGCTTGGAGCTATGAGAAGGATTTTACCCATGCATTATCTCAGTCAATCCAGTCCTCTAAATGGCAAGTTCGACTGTTGAGAATATTCAGGGTCTGAGAGCTAAAGGCTTGCCCAAGGTGTCTGAGCTAGTAAGCAACACAGTGGGGACTCACACTAAGTCTTCTTGACCTTTGCTCTTGATTTTCTTTTAAAGATTTATTTGTTTAATTGCAAAGGGAGATTTACAGAAAGAAGAGACAGAGAAAGAACTTGTGACCTATACTCTTAATCGTGGGCCTGAAAATGAGTCTATGCTGTTACAAGGAATTTTGGGACCTAAAATAAAAATACATACATCCAAAGCCCCATCTTAGTGAATTCTATTTGAATACATTAAAAGTAAGTTTATTTTGGTGCCAAAAATTTTTAATATTGCTGTATTGTTTTGTCATGGCATGTTCTTTCTGTGAATTGTTGAACTCCTCTCTTGCATGCAGAATTCTTGCTCATTTTGCACCAAAATAAACAAGTGAGTCTCCGAGTTCCATTTTCCATGAACTGTTTGACGTTCCCTCACAGATGTAGCTCTAGTCCTGTCCAGTTGCTTCTGGTCCTTTGAACAAGTCACCTCCTCACTCTGTCTCAGTTTCCCCTTTGCCAGTGAAGGTGACAGATGAGCTCCCTGCCTATGGCCTGCTACTCCAGGTCCCGTGGGTTTCAGGTGCTTCTTGTGACAGGGAACACCAGACTGTCTGCTAGAAACAGGCAGAGATGCCCAGGTAAGAACAAATTTGATCAGCAATTGCTTCTCCAAAACCCAGCTATGCTCTCTCAGTAAGACTACAGTAGAACTGTCTTCTCCTTAAACCAGTGACTCATGGATCATATGAAGAACTTAAAAAAAATATAAAAAGGTTGTTGACTATATCCCTAGCCACATTGTGTTTCTAGAGGGTGGTGTCCCAGATCTACAGAAAACAAAACAAACCAGAAAACACCAAAAGTTTGATGCTCCTGGTTTTGGGGAGCCACTGTCTTAGCCTAATGTGTGTCACACTTTTTCATGTATACATCACCCTGGGACACTCAATATACCCCCTCCTGGGCCAAGTGTTTGGTTGAAGTGTTTAAGATACCCACAGCTCACCCACGTCCTTGGGTTCCATATCAAGCTCTGGCTACTGACTGCAGCTTTCCGCTGTCATGACAGAGATAATGATTCAGATCATTGAATTCGGAGACATGGATTAAATAATGCCTACCTCCCAGCCTCAAACCTGGTCCAACTCTAGCCATTGTCAGCCTGTGTGGGGTGAACTAGCAGATGGGCATTTTTTCTCTCTGGGTCACTCTCTGCCTCTGCTTTTCAAATAATGTTTTTTTAATTTAAAGTTCTAATTCTTGGTCCCTTACCTAGAGATTGTGATTGCGCCTGTTCGATTTGGTGTGTGGCACAGCTATTTAGATTCTTAGCAAGTTCCTGGACAGTGGTGGTGCTCAGGCTGACCTTCAGGAACAGTCATTTCCCTTGCGTCCTGGGAAGGTGGATGATCTCTGGATTTTTGCAGCATGGGAAATGGAACAGTGCAAAGCAGAGGAGAGCATGCATTCGCCCCTTAAGCACCACCCCCCCACACGCCATGGGGAGCTTTTCAGTGTTCTGGTAACGTTTGGTGTTTGGGTGAAATGCTCCCGTATCATTCATCATTTGCAAAAGTTGTGGGTATGTGGGGAGGAAAGGAGGAAAGTTAGCTTTTATAAGGTGCCTAGAATGATTGGCAAGAGCCAGTTGTATCCTGATGGTTAGACATTAGAACCAACAACACCAAGCTCTTGCCAGGTGTCAGATCCATTGCTACAGACTTTATATATATCACTGCACACATTGACACAACAACCCCTTACGATATGAATCTTTTTACTTACTTGACAAACAGGGAAGCTGCAGCTCATAGAAGTTCGTAACTTTGATCAAGGTAGATGGGTAGGTGGTGATTCTGGGACTGAAACCTAGGGAGGTCTGGCTCCAAAGCCCTGTACTATTTCATTCCACTCTTGTAAAGCGAATGGATGGCACAAGAGCCTGTGTGTCACAGTTGCAGGTGACAACAACTTGAAGAATCACAACCAGCATTTGCTTCCTGAATTAGAAGGCTGTACTGGGCCAGCTTCCTCCTCTGTAGTTCATATTTGTCCCAAAGTTTCCAGGCTGTCCTACCACTGAGGCACATGGTCTTTCAGCAGCTTGTGGGAATAATATGATTGGAATTGGAGTACCAAGGAAGTGCTTGTTAGACACAGATTTGGATAGCAGGTGCATTAAACCAGATCCAGGTCAAGAATAAAATACTGAAGGAGTGGAGACTGAAAATAATCCACTGCTCTGCATATAGAGCAGCAATTTAGTTTCAGTAGCTCTCCTGGGTAACGGATTGGGCAGAATGACACTGTCTCCACCTGGAAATTACCCGTTGTTTTTTCTGCCCGGCAGCTGAATCATGCTCCTGCAACCTCTCATCTCTGTTCATTTGCAGCTGGGGACATTCCGGTCCCACGATGGGGATTATTTTATTGAACCACTACTGTCCATCAATGAACAGGAGGATGAAGAGGAACAAAACAAGCCTCACATCGTTTATAGGCGGAGCACTCCCCAGAGAGAGGCCACGTCTGGAAAGCATGCATGTGACACCCCAGGTATTTGTTTGCATGGAGAACCCAGCCCTGGGAAATGGGTTGATTTCCATACTTCAAAAATCTGCAATCCCTTACACATTACCGTTTATTCAGCTCATGGATGAGGTAGGTACATCCCTACTGTGTAGATGCGCAAGCTGCTGAGAGGTTTAACAACTTGTCCAAGGTTGCACAGGCAAGAAGTTGCAGATCAGAATTTACACACAGAAAACCTTAGTCCAAGCCCTCTGTGGGCTGAGTTGCCTCTTGCGAATGAAATTGTTCAAACTTAGGGTTTAACTAAATAGTATCTTGAGGCTATGATTGTGGTATATTGAAAACAACAATTGCTTATATTTTCTTGGTGTCTTTGAGTTTTCTTGTTTTGGATTTTGCTGCGTAGGTCTAAAAAAAAAAGAGACTTGTAGGTGGTTGTTGGAATTATTCTTCTCAGTGGCACTTGTGCTGAGGTTCTGTGGCTACAGGAAATGTGGGAAGAGACCTGTGCCTTATTCTGTCAGGTTTCAATAATTTCCTCATTGGCATTCCATGCAGGTCATATTTTAGGGGCCCCATGCTGCTGTGTTTGGCCATCATCAAGGGATATATCATTGTGAGCACCGGGGAGTGCTGTGCTTATCTGGATCGACCTGTTGGAGTTGTTGCAGTGACTTATCCCTGTCTTCCAGGCCAGGTTACCCTCTGTCCGATGATAGCTTATCTTTAAAAATCAGCCCTCCATTTGGTCCTGAGTTTGAGGACCATTCAAAAATAACTTCTTAGACTTTTGTTTCTAAAACTTTGTCCTTCTCTCTATTCTTCATTTTAAAAAATGGCATAAAAACAGTACCTAGCTCACGGAGGGGGGTGACTTCCTGTTTTTTACCAAACAAGGCCAAAATTCCAGAGCAAGAGGGAGTTGCCTCGTGTGTTTTCCAAATGGTCACTTGCCTCACCTTCTGTCAGTATCAGGTTGTTCCAGTGGGACAGCTTCTGATGTCCTCTTTGTTCCAGGAGTGACTACTGCTAAAGTGAATCCTGTCGTGTAGTACAACATTGGCTGCTATGACCTAAAGTAGCCATGTGTAGGTATATGCATTCATAGGCTTTTCCATCCAACAGTACTTGACCTGGCTGGAATATAACTGAGGATTTCTGCCAATTACACACACTCAAGAGCCAAGGAATGGAATATGGACTTGGAGGTGGTGGTACTAACAGCTATTCAGGTGTCAAGACTGCCAGCTAGCTGCTAGGTTAGTGAACAAGACGTTTATCACATGTTGGGAGCCATGCTAATTGGACTGATTGCTGTACCTCATGACTGTATTACTGAGTCCATATTTTGTAGGAGCAGTACCCAGACATCTCAGGGAAAATGAATATTTTTTAAAAACACACGACTTTCAACATTTCTTACACCAAAATAAACCCATCTTCTAATTTCACTCTCCCAAGAACTTTCTAAAATCCCCTGCACATGTGTATAAAGATATATATGGTATGTGATAGGAAATGTATAATTGTTCTTCTGTCTCATTCAAAGACATTGAGTTAATATTTTCATTGATAATTCGTTGACTGGTGATATGTGATTATTCTGGCTGATTTTATATCAAGGTTTAAAACAATACTTAGCATGATTGTTGTGTACTGGCATTGCACAAATCACTTCACTTACTACCTCTATTGCTTCACTTGAAACTTATCAACCTATAAGGTAGGTCCCATTCTTATCTGCATTGTACCTGGGAGCTGAGGTTTCTGGAAACAGAGTAGTTTGCCCAAGATCTTGTGGCTAGTCCACCAGGACAACTCATGTTTGACTTATTCCATGGCCCGTTGTCCCAGTTTAAGTTTGTGAATGGAAGATTGAGTCCTGCTATTCTAACTTTTTTTAATCCTCAAGTTTTTTCTTCATTCAGTTAATTACTCAAGTCCATGTGCATTTTATTTTCTGGCCGCAAGACAAGTCATTGTCAAGTCCTGCCAAAAACACTAAAGAGGAGGGAAATCTTAAAAGAAGTAAAGATTGAGAACAGTGAAAGGTGGCTTAATTTTAAAAAGAAATTTATTTATTCATTTTTTTATTGGAAAGTCAGATTTTATTGGAAAGTCAGAGAAGGAGAAACAGAGAAAAAGATTTTCCTATCACCTGGTTTACTGCCCAAGTGGCCATAATGGCAAGAGCTAAGCCAAACTGAAGCCAGGAACCAGGAGCTTCTTCCAGATCTTCCATGAGGGTGCAGGGTCCCAAGGCTTTGGGCCATCCTTGACTGCTTTCCCATGCCATAGGCAGGGAGCTAGAAGGGAAGTGGAACACCAGGATACGAACCAGCGCCCATATGAGATCCCAGTGCATGTAAAATAAGGACTTTAGCCACTAGGCTACCATGCAGGGCTCTCAAAGAAACTCATTTTAAGTTACTTACATTCATTTTTTTTTAACACTTGTTTTTTTTTTTTAAGATTTATTTATTTTTGTTGGAAAGGCCGATATACAGAGAGGAGGAGAGACAGAGAGGAAGATCTTTCGTCCTATGATTCACTCCCCAAAAGACCACAATGAAGCTGAGCAAATCCCGAAGCCAGGAGCTCTTCCGGGTCTCCCACACGGGTGCAGGGTCCCAATGCATTGGGCCGTCCTCAACTGCCTTCCCAGCCCACAAGCAGGGAGCTGGATGGGAAGTGGGGCCGCCAGGATTAGAACCAGCACCCATATGGGATCCCAGCATGTGCAAGGTGAGGACCTTAACCACTGTACTATCGCACTGGGCCCTATATTCATTATTGATATGGGAGTCCTCATGTTCCACTGTCCCCATTTCCAATACCAGTTTGTAGTTTTCCTCCTGACTTTTGCTTACCTGTGTCCAATGTGGCACACCATACCTTCCCCCTGTGTGAGGAAGCAGGAGCCCAGCAGTTTGAGCGTCCCTTCCAAAGGTTGCTACTGGACTGTGCCATTCTGGTTTCTCTCTTCCAGCTGCTTCTGCACCCCTTCTTTGAATTCAGATGCAGGAGTCTCAGGACAGTTGCAAAGAACTTTGGGATGTGGCACACTTCACCAGCAGCCATTGTAGGGACTAACCAGGAGGTCCTGGAAACCTCCAAAACCAGGTAGCACTTAGGGAGTTAAATAGATTGGGAGGTGTGGGCAGTCCCCTATGCTAGAGAGTTAACGTCTCTACTCAGTGTAATGATCTCCCACTCTCCCAAGCCGAGATAACCCAGGGTAGACCATAGATACACCCTTGCCACTTCTTCTAAATACAGATTCTTCAAGCATGCACACATACACAGTAGCTTCATTCTCCTCTCTTAGGCAAATGGGAATGCAGTGTGAATCACTGGTTTTCATTAATTTTCTGAGAGATTCAAATGTTGGGCAGTCACTACTAAAGTTGGATGTAAGACAGTTGTTACTTGCTTTGCTTTGAACTTGACTGTCTAGGTCAGGGTTTTCTGTGTTTTTTTTTTTCCTCATAGAATGATAGCATATTTGTGCTGGAGAAAATCTTAGCATTCAGGTCTAATTCTGCACAGTTGAGAAAATTGAAGCTACAAGACATTGGTTTTCTTATTTCAAGGAGTGACACCCTACATATTCAATAACAACCCACCAGAACTTACCTTACCTGGGTCTTTCTATAGCCAGAAGCAAGCCCCTCTGGAAACCCCTTTGTGGAGCTTTTAGTTGCTGAATTATAGGGTTCTGAACAGAGCAGGGTGCTATGACTGTGACACTACTGCATACATGAAATGTAGGTGTTACTGCTCATTTCTGAGTCTTCAAAAAACAAGATAAATGAAGAAGCAGCCCAGTGTAATGAAAATTTCATTGTCATAGAAAGGAGTATGTAGCATCATTTATTCATTTATCTGTGCACATATTACTATAGCCATCTAGTATTTCTTGAGCAATTCCCTGTTCCAAACAGATAAAATCAGAACTTATGCTTTTTCTAATTAGCTGTGTGACCACAAGCTCATACAGAGAATATAGAGAATAACCAATGTGGACCTTCCAAAGTTTGGCTCAGGAGTGAATGAGCCGTTGAACACTCCCAGGATAATGATTGGCAGATGGCAAAGCTATTACTTCATAGTGGATTGAAGCAAAATTTGTGAAAATAGAAGACACAGCACTCTAGTGAGAAGATAACACAAGATACCAAAGCCCAGAGCTGATGGCTCAGAGCTTCCTGGTTGCCAGGTCAGAGTTTTGTTTGTTTTTAAATATTCCTGTATTTTCATTGGAAAGTCAGATTTACAGAGAGAGAAAGAGACAGAAAGAACATCTGTTCCCTGATTCACTCCCCAAGTAGCCACAACGACCGAAGCTGAGTGCTGAGATGATCCAAAGCCAGGAACATCCTCTGGGTCTCTCACGCAGGTGCAGGGTCCCAAGGCCCTGGGCCATCCTTTACTGCTTTTCCAGGCCACAAGCAGGCAGCTAGTTGGGAAGTTGGGCAGCCAGGACACAAACCGGCACCCATACGGGATCCCAGCACATGCAAAATGAGGACTTTAGCTGCTAGACTACCGCACCGGGTCGCATGTCATAGTTTTAGTTGGACTTGCTCAAGGTCTCCCTGCCAGAAAGTGGCTGAGCTAAGAATCACATCTCTATACTTGTTTTCTCTGGACCCATTGTAAGATGTTAGATTTTTATTTCTCAGAAGTTTCTCCTCTGCATGGGTTGCCCTTCCTGGATTGTGTCTGTTTTGCCAGTGCTGGTTTTGCTCACGTATGTACATTTGCACACCTCAGGGCATCTGCTTGTCTTTATCTCTTCATCCTATCTGTGAGGTTCTCCAGGGGTTCAGGGATGGAAAATGGGGCGTCTTCTGCTTTCCATGACTTGCCCGTATAACTGAAATGGATCTTACATATTGGGTCCCCTTCAAGTTCATTGAGGTCACTGTCTGTGAGTTACTGTCACATTCCAGGGGGCCAAAGCATAGGATTATGGGAGCCAATCAGGGAAACATGCTGCTCTTAGAAGACACTGCTGATCCTTTTCATTGGAGGTTTCCAGATGAAACCCCAAGACCTTGCTCACAGACACTGAATTTGACCCTGAATTTTGCACAGGAGGGCTTAGTTGCTCTTGTCTGTGAGCTAATTAATGAGCCTCCTGATAGTTGAGTGTGAGAAGGGCAACAGAAAAGGTGCACTATTTTGTTTGCCTGGTCCTAAAAGATAATGTTTTCTCATGCTCCAAATTTCTGCTTCGCCTTTCCATCTGAGTAGGGCCAGCTGTTTCTTGTTAATAAAAGTATCAGAACTGTCTCTGACCCATCAGTGCTGCTTCCAAGGACATCATTGGGCAGTTGTTGAAGGTGTTTATTAACTCAACGGTGTTCACTCATTGTAGCAGAAGACTGGAAACAATTTAAGTGCCTCTCAGGTAGAGGATAGGCCAGTACGTTATGCAGTATGCAAATGATGGAATCCTACATAGCTATTAGAAATGACAGCAAAATTTCAGGTCCAAATGTAACAACACAGAAACATACAAATATGAATAAATCAGCTATGAATAAACTAGTTTCGATCCTGTTTTTTTTTCGATTATAGAGTAAGTATTGGTATGTATGTATATGTAAAGATGATCTGAAACAACGGGCTGAAAATACTTCCAGTGATTATATCTGCTGGAAATGAAATAGTCTTTACTTTTTAAGTTTTTAATCTTTATATTTTAAAAAAATATTTATTTATTTATTTACTTACTGTTGACTGTGACTTTGTGATAGTTTCATAATCAGCATGTGCATGTAAAACAGAGAGGAGAATTGTGGCATGTAGTCATTCTGTAGCCCTATGGCATTTGCATTGCAAATCAACAACAAGAATAAGAATCTGCCTCTGGGACCTGGAGATGGGCAAGACATCCCCACTTCCCCAAGTTTTGGGGGAATGAAATAGTCTCCCTGGTCAGGTGAAAATCTTGCTTTGTGTTTATTTCTTTAGGATGCCTGTGGTTGATCACAACTTTCCCCCTCTCATCTTAGCCTCCTGTCCATTGTATTGACCCTAGATTGCCAGGACTTAGTCTCCGATAACCACTGAGGCCTCTGTGCACCACCCCCATTAGAATGTTCCACCACTTCCTGATTGGGCTCTGAAGGCAGCAATTATAAGAGCTGGAAAGAAGCAGAGGATAATTAAAGACATCATTGGTTATTGCATGTGAGGGTCACTGTGGTATATATTTTACCCACATAATCCTACGTAATACCATGGCTGAGAAAACTAGCTCGGAGAGTGGTGTGTCAGAGTCACATAGCACATAGGAAATAGACCTGAACTTTGAACTTATATCCAGTTCCAGTGGACTGACCTGCATTGGAAATACTACATGAGAACTATTTGTAGCTTTTCAGAGTATCTTCTTGACTTCCATCTAATTTCAGATCCATAAGTGATGCATAAAAATCACTAGCATTTGCTAAACATGTGTTGTTCATCTGTAACTGCTCCAAGTGCCTTGTATAGGTGGTTTATTTTCATCCTGTTCTCAGCTTCCATTTTAAAGATAGGAAAAATGAGACACAGAAAAAGCAATCCATGAAGTTGACCTGCTGAGGCTCGCAAATAAACATAAACAAGCTCATGATCTTGTTAGGAAATAACTGTGGCCTATCCCATCATTGCTTCAATTACATTCATAATCTGAATTCCTTTCCCTGGCGGGATGATAGGAAAAAAAAATGCTTGCCTGGAATTTGATTTGAAGAGGGCTGGCTGTCGCCTAAAGTTTCCACCAAGAGAGATTGTAATGATTCGCAGAGACAGAAATCCCAGTTGGGGTAAAGGTTCATTACATATTAGCCTCTTAGATCCATTAAAAATTTAGCATAGATTGCTGATTAGATTAGCTGCCCTAGGAGTTGGGCCTGAATAGAGTGAGACAGAGCTGGGCTTGAAGTAATCAATTCTGGGGTAGCTAGTGTGTTCCAGGCACAAGCTTCAGCTGACTTCACAAGCCTGCCTGGACCAGAGCCTTCAGTACATGCATGGTGGCTAGTGACTCAAGCAACAGTCAGTGCAGCTTCTCTTGTGCCCCACACTTTAGCATCTTGAAGCTCTTCCTTCTTAGCTTTTCAGTGTCCTGAAGAAAAGAACAGGATGCATTTAAGAATGCACACACTGCGCCAGGTAGGAGCACTGTTAGTACAGAGATTCCTTTGAGTCCTGCCCCAGCTCCCTAGGAGTAAGATGCATTGCTTCTGTCCAGTTTATGGATGAGATAGCTGAGGGAGTTGAGAGGACACACTGTCTGCAGGCTGCCAAAGGGAAGCAGCTGACTTCACATATCAAGGCCGATTCTGAAGTTCTCAAGATGATAGTTCTGTGTGAAGGCCTTTGTTTTGGGGAGTAGGGTCCCCGTCTGGGTTATTTCCACCTTAGAGCCTCTGCATGACATAAGAATTCAAAGTGCAGAGATGAGCAAGAATGGGAGCAAGAAAGAATGGCATACGCAAGTGGGCAGCCTCAGAAGGAGAGACAGCACCGTGAGGACAGTCTGCCCGATGGAGAAATGCACCCCACCCCAGTTCAGTGGCCCATTTCAGGTGTGGTACCCTGAAACAGGTGGAATTTGGGCTGAGTTCGGCCCATGAGATGTCTCTGGAAAGGTCTTCATGATGCTTGCATGGAGCTCAGAGTACATGTGTTCCTTGGGGCATCATCTTCCTGATGGAGGCTTGGGTTCATTATGGGAATGTGGATGTGCTGACGTGGCATGGAAATGGGTGGGGCCAGGAGTGCAGGGCTGTGACACAGAATGCTGGAAGCCACTCCGCTCCTTTGCTCAGTTCCTTTGTTCTCCATCATCACTCTGCCTAGCCTGTGTCACGTGTCACTTTTCTATACCCCTTTTGGCTCCTCATCAGGTTTTATAACTCTTTTCTCTCCTTTTAAAGTTCTTTAATAGTGGCTTTATATCTAAGAAGCAATCAGTGTAAGCAGTTATTTCTAAAATCTGTTGTAAAGTATTAGAAAATTACTGGTTTAACTCACTGGACTCGTGAACTTACTGCCTCTGCATGGTCTTTGTGACATTAATATGAAAACAATGCTTTTATGTCTTTTTAGCATTTGAACTAATAGTATGGTACTACAAAATCATTAAAGGATAGTAAAAAAAAAATTAATTCAAGAACTGTTTCTTTCACTTACTCTCATTTATTCATTCATGTTTTGCTTGTTTATAACTGTTCAACTTGTTTTCCTTTGGGTAATAGTTCTTGTTGTGTTTGAATACTTATTTCTCTTTTATTTGAAAGACAGAGAGATGGAGAGACAGACAGATGAAGAGATGTTCTATTTACTCCTTCACTCCTCAAATGACCCCAGTGTTCGGGACAGGGTCAGGCTCAAGGCAAGGAACGCAGGGACTCAACCTCGGTTTCCTGTGTAGGCCGCAGGGACCATCACCTACTATCCACTGGGAAGGGGCCTGTGTTACTGAGAAACTGGAGCTGGAAATAGAGCCAGAACTCAAACTCAGTTACTCTGAGATTGGATGTCGGCCTCCACCTGAGGGCCTAGACAGTATGCAAAGTCCCATCCCTCAGTTTATGTCATAAGAAACATTTTCGTGAAGATCAGCAGCATGGTATAACAAGCTAAGTCTCTGATCCTATATGTGCTATAGGCTACTCCACTTTACAGCTCTCTGCGAATAGCCTGGGAACCCAGTCGAGGAGGGCCCAAGACTTTGTACCCCTACACCCATGTGGGAGACCCATGAAGAAACTCCTGGCTTTTAGCTTCAGACAGCCTCAGCTCCAACTGTTGTGGCCATTTGGGAAATGAACTTGCAAATGGAAAGTCTCTCTGTCCCTCTCTCTTCTCTCTGTAACTTCACCTTTCAAGTAAAACATAAGTCTTTTTAAAAGCATTTTCTTATGACCAATGTTCTTCAAACACTAAAGGTGACACAGTCATAAAATGAGCCACCATCAGCGTACCTGCATTTAACAATACGTTTTTCTCTATATATGTTTTCTTTTTCCTTTGCCAGTATTGGAAAGCAAACCCAACATATGAGGCTTTATCTCTAAATTTTACAATATGTATTTCTAAAAAATGAGGATATTACTCTGCAGAACTAGAATATTTATCATGGTGAACAACAACTCCTTTGAATCATGGAAACAATGCATCTATGAAAATGTTGCTAATTGTCCCCAAGATGCATTTTCACGGTCACTTCTGTAAGATGATGAGGCCTCAGTAGATGCCACATGCTGCCATTGGCTATGGTCTCAGGAGTAGTTTTTCCTTTGTTATTGCTATTGTTAAAGTTGAGGTTTTCAGTCTAGTTTTAGTTTTGCTCCTTGTAGCCCCGTTTTTCCTTTCCACTTCCTTTAGTCTTTGCCACATCTTCCTCATCCTCACATCTGGCTACAGTTGCAAGAGGTTGAAAAGCAGGGTTGGGTCCCCAAAACTTGCAGGAGGCATCCAGAACAAAGCCTGCAGGCCTGAGAGCTTATCAGGGTAATTTGGTGGTTTCCAGCAAAAGGCAGCAGGACTGGTGCTTTTTGATCCTTGTGTCTGAAGTAACTTGATGAGCATACAGTGTTGGGTTTTTTTTCCTACCTAGGGAGACATCTTTACTTGACAGCCGTCGCTTAGATTACCTTTCCTACCCTTCTAGGCTGTCTCTCCCCTGTGCCTGGAAGCTCAGAAGGTTACTTTGCGGTTGGGAATGGGAAGCAACAGTTGGGGCTTGCACCCTGAAAAGCCTCACTGAAGTCTGGAGTCCTCCCTAGAGTCTTTCTGATCCAGAGTGGCTGGGTCCAGAGATGGCCACAGGAGCTGCCTGCTGACTGCATTCTTCCTCTAAGCACGACCTGTGCTGAGTCCCCTGCTCATCACATCCCGGGAGTTCCTGTCACTGTGCTTCCAAAAAGGAGGAGGATGAGTTCATTGTGTGGCACCTGTTAAGGATACAATGCCTTCTGTAGAAGGGACCTAAAAACAGCGAGAGGCCTGCAGCACAGGGCTGTCTGACGGATGGGATCAGGAGGCTGAACCTGAGGGCTCTTGAGACTTCTCATGTGAATGGCGCTGCTTTTGATTAGTTGTATATTTATTTATTTGAGAGGCAAAGGGACAATAGCAGAGATGGAGTTTCTCCCTCAGGTTCGCTCCCCATATGCCCGCAAGTGTCGTAGGAACTTTCTTTGTACTATCACTGGCTGCCTTCCAGGGTCTGCATTAGCAGGAAACTGGACTTGAGAGTGGAGCTGGGCAGTGAACCCGGGTGTTCTGATGGGGGGGGACTTGGGTGCCTTAGCTGCTAAGTCAAATGTCTGTTCTGATGGACTGTATTTTTGAAGTACAACATCGTAGTTTTTTCTTGGTTCTCTTCAAATGAGGCAATAAGCTTACTTATTTAATAATATACTGTTTGACCAAGCAGTTGAAGTTTAAAATTTTCAATTTTATATTCTCAAACATTCAGTTCTTCATGATTAATAGATCATCACAGAGCTATAATTGTGGTCATATATGGGGGGTCATATATGTGGTCATATGTGACATGTGGTCATATATGACATATATGTTCTTTGGTCTTTTTGCATCTGCATTGGATGTCTGCCTGGACATTCTGTGCATCTGAAAATCATTAATAAGTATAGGGCATTGTGAGATGGGGTGCCCAGCTGAATTTAAGTTCTTGATCCCAGTATGAATTCTAAGGAGAGACATAGTTAAGGTGAAGGTAAGAGAGCAGCATGTATTTAATGAGATACACAGTACACATTCATAAGTGAATGCGGGCAGCCTCCCTCCTTGAAAAGAGGAGCATCTGGTGGCATTGCTTCTCACCCTCTGAGATTCAGATTGTGGTACCCCAATTAAACATGCAAATGGAACAGGGTTTGGGTGGGGTCTCGGATTGCATGGTGAACTCCGGAAAGGTTTTATGGCATCAGTGTACATGTGGTCACATGGAGTCTTTTGCACAATGGGGGGAAGAGTCCCATGAGAAAGCAGAAGTGCCAGGCCTGTGGCCTTGTTGGATCAACGCAGGAGGGAATGGGGTTTCAGCAATGCAGGGCCAAAGCAAGAAGACTGTTAGATGTTTCACCTCTCCTTTGCTCACTAATTCCTTGCCTCTCACAAATCATGAGTCATTCTAAATATCACTAAAAGGCGCATAGCATGTGATTTATATACCTGGCTGTTAGACTTAGAGGGGCAAAATCAGTGAGGATCAAATGTTGGTACAATTCCTTCATTGTCATTAAAGTGCAGTTCTCATATGACAATGTAATTGAAGCTGAGTGTTAAAAATGTGGTCAGCTCAAGTTAACATGATTAACACTAACTTTTTTAAGTTTTCTGGGTAAATTTTTTTTATTAATTATTATGCATTATGTGACAGTTTCATAGGCTCTGGGAATCCCCCCACCCCTCCCCACGCCCCTCCCCGCTGGTGGATTCCTCCACCTTGGTGCAGTATTACAGTTCAAATTCAGTCAAGATTCTTTCCTTGCAAACATATACCAAACATAGAGTCCAGCTACTTATTGTCCAGATGGGTGGAACAGTTTCTTGGGGAGACCATTTCTGGTCCAAAGTTAGAGCTGGTAGAATATCATCCCAGTCAATTAAGAGTCTTCTGGGTAAATTTTTAAAAATATTTTATTTTTATGTGACAGGCAGATTTACGAAGAAAAGGAGTAAGATTCAGACCTTCCTTTGGCTAGTTCACTCCCCAGATGGCCACAATGGCCGGAGCTGCCCTGAGCCCTGGTTCTTATACTCACCAGTGGGAGCTACACTCCATAAGAGAGATGCCCACACTTTCCCTACTGGGCCCACTCCCTGTCCTGAATCTTGTACTGTCCAGGTGGTTTTGAAAATGCTTTGTGTATGGAGGAAGTTCCAGACAGGAATTTCAGGCACAGTGTTTTCCAGACTTAATTGATTTGCTTCGGGAAACATATTATGTGACTGCTCTTTCCCATAACATTTTTTTTTAAAATTTTGCTTGCTAGGCAGTTATAGAGTGGGGAGGAGAAGGAGAGAGAGGAAGAGAGAAATTTTCAGTCTGTTGGTTCACTCCCCAGATGGTTGCAACAGCTGTCTGGGACAGGCTGAAACCAGGAGCCAGGAGCTTTTTCCGGGTCTACCACATGGGTTCAGGGGCTCAAGCACTCGGGCTCTCTTCTGCTGCTTTTCCAGGTACATTAGCAGGAAGCTAGATCGGAAGTGGAGCAGCTGGGTCTTGAACCAGTATTGGCATTGCAAGGCAATTCATAAGACATCATTCATAAAGGTTAAGGCTGACCAGAAAGGAGCTTTTGTAACAAAAAAAAAAAATCTCCCACCACTGCCCTTGGGTCTGCTCCCTGTCAGCACTGTATGTGGAGCACTGCTGAACGTGTCTTTTTTTTTTTTTTTCTAAAGAAAGTTTGTTACTGGAGTTAGGTTTGGGAATATGATCCTAGTGAGTGTCTAAGGTTTTAAAAGGCTGCAAAGGGAGGATTATTTTTGGTTTTGTGTTTTTAAAGAAAGATGGAAACCCTTGCAGCTCCTTCCCATTCCACTGCTTTACAGTGGATTTTACAGCTGTTTGTGTTCTTGGTGCGGCCACACTCTGCTTCCTAGCATTCCAGTGGAGTGGTCCCCCTGGCACCATGGAACCCTCATATGAAAGCTTCATTCGTGGCACTTTGAACAGAGGCAAACTAAGAAAAGGCCATGGCGCCCAGTTCTACCTACTCTATGTCATCAGTGACTGGAGCCACTTGGGTGGTGCAAGTGTTTGTAGCATTTATATCTAATTATAACTCAGGTGAGGTTTTCTCATCACTCCTCTCATCAGCCATGCAGGCTTGTTTTCTACGTTGTGCGTTTCAAGGGAGCAGGAACAAAGCATGCCTTTGATTCCTTTGGCCTGACTACCTTTGATCTCTCCTTCCCTTGTTTGTTCCCTTCCTCCTCCCACCCCACCAGCTTTAGCTCTCCTTTCCTCCCTGCCTCTCTCCTTTTTTTCCCCTTTTCTCTTTTCCTTTGCAAAATTCTAAATAACAGTTTTGTTTGAGACTCTTAAATGCCAGTATACTTACTTGTCAAAAGGATATATTTTTGCATTCTACTAATACAAGAATACATACTACTAAGGCAGACCGACAGGAAGACAGAGAGAGACAAGTCTTTCATTGGCTTGTTCGCTCCCCAAATGGCTGCATTGGCAGCAACTGGACTATGCCAAAAACAGCATCCAAGAACTCCAAAGAACTCCATCTAAGTTGTCTATGTGAACCAAGGCCCAAGGACCTCATCATTGTTTGCTCTCTTCCCAGGTGCATGAGTAGGGAGCTAGATCAGAACTGGTGCTCTGAAATAGGATGCTGAGCTTCTAGGTGACAGCCTAGGCCTGTGTCACAGAGTTGGACTCCTAGCTACTCAAAATGATCACTATATATATTTATTGAGCTTTTCCCTTATCACAGTAAACTGCTCTCAGGGAATTTTCTGCATTATTTCTTGGAATCTGCAGTTTCCCCTTTGAGGAACTGCTTGCTATTATTACTTTCATTTTGTAGATGAGGAAACTGAAGCTCATGTACACAGCTCTAGATGGGGCAGCTGGAGTCACGTTGGAGCAAGGTTGGGAATGTGACTTGGTCTGGCACCTGAACCCAGCTAGGGTCTGGTGGTTAGCTTCTCTCTACCTGGATTTGCTTTGCTTTTGAGCCCTCCCTTGGCTCTGGGGCTGTGTGTTTTCCCAGCAGGGTTAGACCATGAGATCCCATGATACTCATTGCCTTAAGGAAATTCAGTTAAATTTTGATAAACTATAGGAAAATCGAAGCAATGATTAACTTCCCAACTGTTAATGTTAACAATCACATCTCCCCAGCCATTCCCCAGTGAGTGTGAAACACTTGAGTGAGTCACCCATGAATAATAAGGCTTGTTGGCTGTTTTCACAAATACCTCTCACTGCTGTCAGGTACATTTCACTGGATCCCATTGTGCAGTGGAGCTCAGATAAGACATGTTTTAACCAATACATCAGTAAACCATCCAAGCTTTTGAAAGTGAGATTTTAACTGATAATGTTAAAATGGTGTTTTTAAGGACAGTGGTAATATCTCAAGTTCTTAAACTTTCTTTTTTAGCATCTGGTCCAAATTTTGTGATTATGGACCTACTTCAGAACTTTCCCAAATGGTTGCTCAAGAAGTGATTTTTCGGGCCCGGCGGCTGGCCTAGCAGCTAAAGTCCTCACCTTGAATGCCCCGGGATCCCATATGGGCGCCGGTTCTAATCCCGGCAGCTCCACTTCCCATCCAGCTCCCTGCTTGTGGCCTGGGAAAGCAGTTGAGGATGGCCCAAGGCCTTGGGACCCTGCACCAGAATGGGAGACCCGGAAGAGGTTCCTGGTTCCCAGCATCAGATTGGCGCACACCGTCCATTGCGGCTCACTTGGGGAGTGAATCATCGGATGGAAGATCTTCCTCTCTGTCTCTTCTCCTCTCTGTATATCCGGCTTTCCAATAATAATAAAATCTTTTTAAAAAAAAAAAGAAGTGATTTTTCACTAAAAAAAACTCAGCTTATAATTTGAAAGAGATTTTTGTAAATACTTGCTAATTTAGTTCTCAACAAAGTCTTAATACAGAGGTAGGCTATCTCTAGCCATTTAAGAGGTCAGGAAGCTGAAGCCCAAGAATTGATGCAAAAAAGTTTTGGAGGTCAAGTGGCAAATTGTAGCTCCACCTACACCATTTCTGATCACCTGTAGTTGCTACTTTTTCCAGAACTTCGAGGTGTGTCAGAAATGAACCAGGCTTGCTCTGTGCTGATTTGCTCAACTTCGGAGTATTAAACAGGGAATATTTTCGAAATCTTTCTTCTAAGCCAGAAAGTTGTTTTTAAGCACACTTAGTCATCTGCCTTAAAAAGTTACTTTCAGTTCCAACTTACTCTGTGACTTTATGACTGGTAAAAATAGGCAAAGCAAATGATGGCGATTTTTATTTATTCCTTCCTGTGCACTAGACCTGGGCTAGCACCTGCTTGCATGATCTCTACATTGTCCTCTGAACAATCCTATGAAATAGGAAATGTGTTCACTCCAGTCCATGAGAACAGGATGAGTGCAAGTTATTTGCCAAGGTCGGATGGGACAGCATGGGCTGTTTGTGATGGTGTTAGCAGTACTGTTTTCCTTTTGTAAGCATCAAGGCCAAAACAGTTGCAACAGCCAACGTTAACTTGTGTCCTTGAAATTAAATGTTAGGACAATGGGGTCTGTGATGTGGTGATAGGAAACACAGAGCTGCTGGTTAGAGCTTTTTGAATGCACCTAAATTTGTTTACATGCAGATTCATCTATGACCAGTGTTTACATTGGAAGGTATTGTACTTTTGTCCGAATACAAGCATAAGTTTGATTCTCTGAGGGACTGACATGCTTGTTTAGGATTTGAAGCAGGACAGATTTTTCATGAGTTGTTTAGAAAACCTGATTAATTCTCAAAAATTTATTTGAATGACAGAGAGGGGGAGAGAAAGAGCCCTTCTACCTGCTGGTTCACCCCCACCCCAAATGGCTTCAGTGGCCAGGGCTGGGCCAGGGTGAAACCAGGAACTTCTGAGTCTCCCATGTAGGTTACAGGGCTCCATATACGTAAGCCCTCTTCTGCTGCTTTCCCTGACACATCATCCGAAAGCTTGATTGGTAGCCAGGACTCTGGCTGATGCTCAGATAAGGAATACTCGTGCAGCTGCGCCACAGTGCCAGTCTCCAAACTGATTCCTTTTTGAGAAATTCTTAGTGAAGAAGAAATTTGAAAATCATGATGTCCTTTTTCTGAGCATCTTGTTGGAACCTTAAGGAGAGGCGAGAAAATGATGTAACCACTTTGGGAAGAATTTGCCAGATCCTCCAAATGTTAAACACAGAGTTGTCAAATAACACAGCTATTATAATTATGTGTATATCCTAAATATACACCCAGACACACACTCAGAATCTTGCACATGCACCATTATAGCTGTAGTCCTCAAGTAGATCATTGAATGGCACCCTCAAATATCTACCTGTTGATGCATTGATAAACTCAGTGCTGCATATCTATACTGTGGGATACTTGAAAATAGGAAGTGGTGGAACACTGATGCACTTATGAACTTTAAAAACTATATGAAGTGGAGGAAATCATAAATGTCACATATTGAATGACTTCATTTTATGACTTGCAAAAACAGGCAAACTCATGGATGGCAAATATAATTTAGTGATTGCCAGTGACTCAGGAAAGAAGAGACCACCAAGTGATTGCTGATAGCTCTAGGATTTATTTTGGTGGTATAAAAATATTCTAAAATTAAGTAATGGCAATGATTGTGCAACTCTGTGAATATACTGAACCCACCAAATTGGAAATGCTAAAAGGGTAGATTTTATGGTTTGTGAATTGTACCTTAATAAAACCACTATTAAAAGTAGCCATAAATATAAAGCTGTTTAAGAAATATTAAAAAGAAGAACAGGAATATTTACGTCATTTGTATTATGCTTTCCACAAGGGTGAAATTTCTTTACGCAGCCCATTTTGATTTAAGTATTAGGAAAATGACATTGCAGATACCTGAGACACCAGGCTTACTCCAATAGGCTGAAAAAAGGTCAGTAGAGAGAAAAGGGATGATTTTCTTCGATCCTAAAGCATGTGCTCCCTTGGTAGGAATTATATATCATTGCATTTCTATCCAAAGGCAAGGGAATGAAGCAGATATGTGAGATATGGTGTCTATTTTTATGCTATGTTCAATGCTGACTTCAAAATTACTCACTAAAATAGCTAATGTGCTAGAAAGTAGTTGGACTAATTTGGTCAATAAATATGATTTTAATTCACTAGGAGAAAAGGTCAGATGGTTGAAAGTAAAGAGGATTCTCTTAGAGCATGTTGCTTTTGCTTCTGAAGAAGTCCTGTGGTTCTTGCGTTTTCATGCTACTGTGAATGTACTGAATTGTTTCTTTGAGATGTGGATTACTTATGAATGAACTATCCTCCAGGAATATCAGATGTAGCATGGGTTGTTCTCTGGTAGAAATGGTAGCCTTGTGGTGATTGATGTCTGGCTGTCTTCCAGTGTACACAAATAAGTGTCTCTTGTGTCTGTTGGTGCCTGGATGCATCCTTAGATTTACCATGTCTGAGTGTTTTTCTGGCTCCATCTTCCTTCTGTTAGTCATCGAAAGGAGTGCAAAAGAATGAGTTCTGTTCCTCCTGCATTACTCTCACTATAGGTTTCTTTTTCCTTGAGGAAATCCAATGAAGTGTTTACAGAGCATAGTTAATCTTTCTTTTTTTTTTTTTTTTTTTTTTTTTGTGTGTGCAATTTTTTTATTATTATTAATTTCATTGCATAATGTGACACATTTGTTTTTATGCACTGGAATTCCCCCCACCCCTCCCCAAACCCTCCCCCCACCCCCACGGTGGATTACTCCACCTTGTTGCATTTCCATAGTTCAAATTCAGTTGACATTCTTTCATTGGAGGTTTTGACCAATCAAAAATATGGAACGCTTCACGAATTTGCGTGTCATCCTTGCGCAGGGGCCATGCTAATCTTCTCTGTATCGTTCCAATTTTAGTATATGTGCTGCCGAAGCGAGCACCATAGTTAATCTTTCACATATTCAGTGGCATTTTCTTTTCTTTTCCCCCCAATTTTATTAAGATACAGTTCGTGTGTAGTCATCCATTTAATGTGCAGAATTCACTCAGATATTTTTATTTTGTTCTTTTGCTATGTTTATCGATATGTGCACTCATCAGCACCATGAATTCTAGATTTTTTTTATTGAGAAAGAAATTCTTTATCTTTTTAGCTGGCATCCCTCACTCTGTTCCCAGTCCTAAGCAGCTACTACCTTACTTTTTATTTGTATAGATATCCCTAATTTGGAAGTTCACGTAATTAGCATCATATGATTTATGGTCTTTTGCAACTGGCTTCTTTCACTTCAGTGATGCACTGAAGTGAAGTGTTTTTGTGGTGATAACAGGGACAGTTTCTGAGGAAGATAAAAGCAGTTATAAACATGAATGCATCTTAAAATAGAAAACAAAATGCATGAAGCAAAAGTTCATAGAAAAAAGGGAAAATAGACAATTCAACAATAATAGTTGTAAACATCATTACTCTGCTTACAATAAAGGAGAGAGTATCCAGGCAGAAGACCAACTGGGAGGTAGAAAACTTAAAACGCAGTATAAAACAATGACATCTGATACATGAATGTAGAATCTGTCCAACAGCTGCAGGATATATGCTCTTCTGACATGCTCATGGAACATTGTTCAGAACAGACTATATATGCTAGGTCACAGAAAAACTCTAAAAACTAAAAAATGGGACTATAGCTTTGGGCTTGTAGTACAACAAGTTGGTCTGCTATAGACATTTGAGACATGAACCAGTGGATGGAAGATTCTCTCTCGTTCTATTATTCTTTCTGTTGCTCTGCTTTTCAAGTAGAAGAAAAATAAATGCTAAGCATTTCTTTAAAAGAATACAAAGTACCTTTGTAAATCACAACGCAATGAAAACTGGAAATCAATTAGAGAAAAAAAGGTGGGCTTAAAATAATGTGGAAGTTAAAGTACCTGCTCCTAAGTGACCACTAGGCTAGAGAGGAAATCAGAAAATACTTTAAAATGGATTACAATGAGGGTACAACATACCCAACTCATGAAGTGCTGTCAACACAGTGTCTAGAGAGAAAACTGTAAATATTTCTATTAAGAACGAAGAAATCTGTCAGATCAATGTCATTTTCTACTTCAGGATCCAAGGTGAAAAAGAGCAAATTAAGCCTAAAGCAAACAGAAGGAAGCAGGTAACAATCAGAGTAGAAATAAAAAAAATAAAGACAAGGAAAACATTAGAGCCTTAAAACGTCAAACTTTTACCAATCAAAATAAACCAAATTAAATACACACACACACATACACATCACCAAGCAAGGATTATTTATTTTTCACAAAATAAGGAAGATACTTTCTTAATATGTTTTTTAAAAATTCCGTTTCCAGTGTGGTTTCCATATACCTCTCTTGAAAAGCAAATTTTCCTGAAAATTTCCTCCAGGTGTGGCCTTTTTCCTAATCCACGCTCTGTTTGGGACCTAACATCTATACCTTAAGCCCTCTTCCATTCACTGTGGTTGAGAAATCTTGCTCAGAGCTGTTGAAGGGACCATTTAGGTATTTATACCACAAATCATGGACTGTATGAAATTACCAACTGAAAAAATTAGCCTGTTTTTGGAGTTGCTGAATTTTGACACGCACCTGCATTCTCCTTGGCAGGGCCAGGCCAAGTGATATGGGCCTTGCACCACCAGCCAACTGAGCCTCCTTCCTGCATTGATCAACTCTGTGCCTGATTTGTCTCTCCCTTTTGTGTGACTTTGGACAAGTTGCTTAATCTCTGTAAGGCTTTTTTTCTTCTTTTTCTGATAGAAGTCATTTTTTTTTCCATCTGAGAGAAGTATGGGAGATAAGAATATGAGATGTGAGAGTATTTTCACTAGCTGTACATACTTCAAGCCAAGTGGGAGGTGAGGCCTCCCTGTGCATCTTGCTAAGTGAAGAGTCAAGTCTGAGCTAGAATCCCTGTCCCTCCAAGCTGCCACGTATTGCCAGTGCTGCTGGTCTGTGGATCTCACTTTAAGTATCAGCCTGAGCAGAACTCAGGAGGCCTCCACAAGACCTGCAAATTAATAGAATGAACTGAAGTCTCAACTGGTTGCTTCCTGAACTTGGTCTGGAAATAAAACAGAAAGCCTACTGTTACATTTCAAGTATTACAGTAACCTCTTCAGGTAATAGAAGACCTTGTACTGTGTGCTCTGTTTTTTGTTTTTTAGATGTTTTTTGTTTTTTAGATGTTTTTTGTTTTGTTTTGTTTTGTTTGTAGTGTCTTTTGGCCTCCCCATCTCTCAGATCTCTTGCCATGATAGCTTGTTGAATATCAAAAGAGGCATATATAAAATATCTCCATTTCTGTTCTTTGGAGCTCTATAGCTGCTAGTTCTTAACACCCTCTACAGCCAAAAGCAGAGTGAGAACCACTGAAATCCTAGCAAGGCTTTTGTTACAATATGAAAAGAATCACAGGCGATTGTTTCCCTTAAACTCAGGCCAGATCGTTTCATCCCTTCATTGGGCATGGATGAAAGCTCCCCAAAAAGGAGAGTTCCCAAACTCTTAGTCATATCCAGAGGAACACCGATCAAGTTGCGGAGTCTACAGTATGGAAGCCATGTTGGGGAGGCATAATTTGATAATGAGGTGTCATTTTAAGAAGAGTCTGAATCAGTTCTTCATATGCAGTAGTTGTGGCTTGAGATGAAATAATACATGCTGTTTGATTTGTTACAGAATACAGTAGCAGTCACAGAAGAGGCAGGAGGAAAATCAGAAGCAGAAAATGGGGAGGAAAAACTAACCTGGCTGACGATGTGGATATATTGAGCAGCAGCTTGGCACCCAAAGCATTTTCTGCCCACGATAATAGGACAGAAAGCAGCCAAGAAAAGAGAACCCACAGACGGACAAAGCGTTTCTTATCCTACCCACGGTTTGTAGAAGTGATGGTGGTGGCAGACAACAGAATGGTTTTATATCATGGAGCAAATCTGCAACACTATGTTTTAACCTTAATGTCAATTGTAAGTACATTGAAAAGAGAATGATTAATAAGGTCTCTAAATGTGTTGTTGGGTGATGAGTTTCTGTCCAGTGTTTTGGTGCTTCAGCTGTTCAGGCAAATGACGAGAGGGAACAACAGCCAATTGGTTCAGTGGCTGCTTTTGATCATGATGTAACTGAAGATACTGTGGATTATGTGTTAGGCAACATAATGCCTAGTGAAAGGGTGGAACGTCTCCTGACAATCCTGCTAGATAGAATTATCAACCCCATTGTACAGATAAGAATGCTAAGTCTCAGAGACATTAAGTCACTTACTTGTTCAGGGTCAGATATAACTAATGAGGGGTTTACACACTGCCTGTGACCTTTAGCTTGTTCAGTTCTTGAAATGAGTGTTCTTGATCCAATTTGTGAACTTTGCTCAGCCAGGAGTGGCTCATCAGTAAAGCCTGGAGGTGTGGGTTGTGACAGAGAGTCACCTGGAGAGCTTTTTAAACCGCAGCAGTCTGGTTCTAGCAGCTTTCCTCCAGGTTTGTAATTGTAGCCCTGACAGAGAGGTTTAGGAATTGCTCACGTATTTTTCCACTCCCATTTTGAATTGAAAACACAATGCATTTACATATTTACAAAACTCAAAATGAGCCAAAAAAGTAAATATCCTCCTCTGTAAGCATCCATGGCGCGCTTCTTCTCAACATTGTAAGAATTTTTGTGACTATTTCTAACCAGCACCACCCTGTAGAAACACAATCCAAACAGCCTATTTGCTTCTAGATTTTTGGGCAGTCACATTTTTAAAGAATTTAAAAAGGGAAAATTAATTTTAGTAATTATTGTTTTTTATCCAAGTGTTTCAAAAAATTTAACAAGCCATTTCACTTTTTTGTTTATATGAAAAGTCTTCAAATGCATTATGTAGCTTACACTCACAGCACATCTCACTCCGAGCTCTTCACATGTCACATGCTAAGTGGCAAGAATACCTTGCAGTGTAACTAGACAGTTCTATGGGTTTTTTTTTTAAAGATTTATTTATTTTTATTGGAAGGTCAGATATACAGAGAGGAGGAGAGACAGAGAGGAAGATCTTCCATCCGATGATTCACTCCCCAAGTGAGCCACAATGGGCCGGTGCTGCGCCAATCCGAAGCCGGGAACCAGGAACCTCTTCCAGGTCTCCCACGCGGGTGCAGGGTCCCAGTGCTTTGGGCCGTCCTCAACTGCTTTCCCAGGCCACAAGCAGGGAGCTGGATGGGAAGTGGAGCTGCCGGGACTAGAACCGGCGCCCATATGGGATCCCGGGGCTTTCAAGGCGAGGACCTTAGCCGCTAGGCCACGGCGCCGGACCCCAGTTCTATGGGTTTTTTAAAAATGCTTACGTTTTATTTGAAAGTCAAGGTTAGAGAGAGATTTTCCATCCACAGATTCACTTGCTCTCCAAATGGCTACAATAGCCAAGGCTGGTCCAGATTAAGGCTAGAAACTTGCTCCGGGTCTCCTCTGTGGGAGATAGAGACCCCAGCACTTGGACCATTTTTTAATGCTTTTCTCACGCCATTTTCAAGGAGCTGCATCAAAAGTGGAGCAGCCAGGAAATGCACCTGTGCCCATGTGGGATGCTGACTGTGTAGGCCGAGGCTTCACTTGCTACACCACAGCATTGGTTCCTAGACATTTCTTAAGTTTGCATATATAACTGTTTCAAACAGAAAAGGAACAATCTCAAATGCTATGTTGTACATTTCTATTTTCATGCATTTTTAAAGAGATTGTTCCCTAGCTGCTCGTCCAGATTTACTATCATTAATTTTAAGCTTTAGGATAACATTGCTGTTTATCGGTTGACATTACTGAATGTGAAGCTGCTTTTGGTAAATTCTCCCAACATGATAAGTTTCCATATATTGGAAGGTTGCATTAGAGCTTCTCCTCATCTCCAAATGGCCAATAGTGTTCCTTCGCTTTGCTGACTGCCTTCCCCAATCCTGACTCTCCTCCACTCCTCATTTCCTGTTCCTTCCCATTCCTTTATGCCCCAGTGTCCTTCTGCCCAAAAGTTAGGAAAGGAAAGCCCAATCAGGCTAGCACAGCTCCAGCTCCCGTTTGATCCCATGGTTTAATTCTGTCTTAAGAAATCTGCTTACAGAGGTAGACTTTGTGTCTGACTGTCCTAGGCCGAGAGTTCTGGCTCTGCTGCTCACCACTGTGGAAACTTGGGCAGATCTTTTCATTTTTCTGAACTTTAGCGTTCTTATTCATGGAGCAGAAATTGATGCACTTGGCTTGAGAGTTGTGCTGAGGGGACAAACTGCAAAGGCATATGCACCTTGCAGCAGAGATCTAGGCCACACTAAGTTTCAGTGAATGTCAACACTCATAATCAGGAAAGAATACACGGAGGTGCTTTGCTAGGTACAGTCGTGCAGAACCTCAGTTATAAGGTTGCTGAAGACACAGGCAGTGGCCAACTTTAAAAAGTCACAGCAGACACATGGTCAGTGCCAGGTTCTTTCAAGTGGCCATCCAGGACTTCAGTTAGGAGGAAAGAGTTTGGATGCAGACTTGTCAAGTCACATAGCAGTGCAATTTCAGAGGAAAACACCTTGGCTTTTAAATTTTTTTTAATTCATTATTACCTGAAACTACCATCTAAAACTTTTATGCAGAGACTTCAAATAATTGTTGAGTACATGTAAATTCAAAACTACAGAATATGTATGTTGCATGATGTGTAAAAAGAGGTGGAGTCCAAAATAAGAAGTGAATTGCTTATTGCTTACCTCGGAGTTCACAATTAACTTTGAAAAATTTATCTTGGTTGCAGGTAGCCTCTATCTATAAAGACCCAAGTATTGGAAATTTAATTAATATTGTTATTGTGAACTTAGTTGTGATTCATAATGAACAGGTAATGACTTTTTCTCTTTTTTTCTTTTTTTTTTATTCATTAATTACATTGTATTATGTGACACAGTTTCATAGGTACTTGGGTTCTCCCACCCCTCCCCAAACCCTCCCACCATGGTGGATTCCTCCACCTTGTTGCATAACCATAGTTCAAGTTCAGTTGAGAGTCCCTCATTGCAAGCATATACCAAACATAGAGTCCAGCATCTTATTGTCCAGTCAAGTTCAATGGCTTCTTAGGTATACCCTCTCTGGTTTGAAGACAGAGCCAGCAGAGTATCATCCCGATCAATTAAAAGCTCCAACATACCATCAGTAAAAATTTACATCATTATGGAATTAATTGACATAGTAATGAGTAGCCAGTATGTTAAAAATAAATGCTAGTTCTTAAACACCTTCTGTGACCACCTCATTGACATTTCAATTTTAGTTTATACACAACATAAAACAAAACAAAATGCAGTTCTTTGTGGCCAAATGGGCCAAACTGGAAACCATAATGCTAAGGGAAATGAGCCAATCCCAAAAGGTTAAATACCACATGTTTGCCTTAATTTGATATGATGTTATGTATAACATGTTACGTATGTTATATGTTGTGTATAGACTTTTTCTTTTTTCTTTTTTCTTCTATCTGTACCTGAAATGGCATATCTCATTGATGTTGGTCCAACAAACCAACCATCATTTCTTTTTCTCTATTTAGGAAGGACCTTCTATATCTTTCAATGCCCAGACAACACTAAAAAACTTTTGCCAGTGGCAGCATTCAAAGAACTATCCAGGTGGAATCCAACATGATACTGCTGTCCTCATCACGAGGTATATGGATTTCTCACTCTCCAAATCTCTTAGTATCATGTCAAGTGATGTAATAGGGCTCCGCCTTCATAGCATTCACCATGTGGCACATTTTCTGCACACAGACACTGTTGACAGGTTGGAGCAAATAATTCTTCATTGTCCAGGCTGCCTTGTGCATTGCAGAATGTTAAGCAACATCAGTGTTTTCTGTGCACTTTGTATCAGTAGCCCTGCCTCCTCTCATGTGTAACAGCCAGCCAGGTCTCCAGTCATTGCCTAATGCCCTCTGGGATAGGGTGGAATAGACAGAATTGTTTGCAGTTGAGAGCCATTGACCAGCAAGTGCCAGGTGAACCATCACTGTGTCAGCCAGGACTGAAAGCAAGTGTTTTTAATAACAAGGGTAGCTATTTTTCCAGATTGAGTTTGTTGTTGCTGTGTGAGATTACCAGCTTATGAGATTTTGCCAGAAGTCAGCAATAAATGGATTTTTAAAAATTGAACCATCCCAGTGAAACAGACATTACTATCAGAAAAATGTTCAAAGTGCTATATAGAGCGACCGAAAGAGGTGTTAGCCTATTGGTGCCTCTCCTGTTTGGCCCATCTGATAAGATCATGAACACTTCAACTTAAATGCAAAGCATTTCACACCTTCTCAGCAATGTTCTCCGGTAAGCCAAGGTGTTGGAAAGAGTCCTGGGTGGAGAGCTTTCCAGTTTTCTCTGTGGCAACTTTGACAATGGCAGAGAACCTCATGTAGCTTTTAACCCTTAAGTCAACAGTATCTAATCTTGGGGTTGTAGAAACATAGTCTTGTTAGTTTCCTTTTTGTAAAGTGTGTGCTGCTGTGAAGGCCTGAAAGTCTGTGAAGTGCTAACTTGTATTGACGATTGCCCTTTGCTGTGCCAAGGCCTAAGTCTACTTTGCTTTCAGACAGGATATCTGCAGAGCGCATGACAAATGTGATACCTTAGGTGAGTCCTCTGTGTCTCCTCTGGGACTACCACAGTTTACTGCATGTGTTTATTCCAAGCCACCACTGCTCTTTGAAAGCCAAATATTGTTTTTCTTTGTTTTGTGTCTCCCTTGACTAGGTCTTGCTGAACTGGGAACCATTTGCGATCCCTATAGAAGCTGTTCCATTAGTGAAGACAGTGGATTGAGTACAGCTTTTACAATAGCCCATGAGCTAGGCCACGTGTAAGTATCTTTTAAGAATTGCATTTCTTCCAGAGTAACCTGATACTGGCTGCTTTGCATCCATAAGCAATAACTTGACTCTAGAGGGTAGAAGGCACTTTGAGAATCATAATAAAGCTTGCAGGGTTGAAGAGCTTTTTGAACTTGATTAGGAGAAATGACTTCAAGAAGATGACATGCAGAGTACTCGCTTTAGTCATAGCTTGTGTATGGCTCTGGTTAAACAGCTAGCATTAAAAATGTGTATTTATTTATCTGAGGGGCAGAGGGACAGGCTTAGACAGTGCCCATCTGCGGGTCAGCTCCCCGAATGCCAGTTCTAGCCTCCAGCTGGGACTAGAGCTTGGAATCAAGAACTCAATCCAAGTCTCCCACAAGGGTGTCAGGAACTCAACTATTTGAACCACCCCACTGCCTCCCAGACTGCATTTATAAGCTGGAGTCAGCGCTGGAGCTGGGCATTGAACCCAGATACTCTGACAGGGAACATTTTGGCATCTTAACCAGTTTTTGAAGCGCTAGGCTAAATGCTAGCCTGTTGTGCTTAATATGCAAAGTGTAACAATATTCTCCTTTGCCGCTGGAGGAATGGAACATTTCTATTCTTTCCCCTGACGTTGACAACATATTAGCTAGGAGAACCTTCCAAACTTTTCTTTGTCTAATAAACTGCCAACATTATCCCAGCCCACAAGTCAATCCAGATTGTTCCTCCTGACTGTGGTTACACACAGCCATCACTCAGGCATTTAGCAACTGGGAACAGTATTGATCCTGTTTCAGGAAGAGAATGGACAAAATCCCAGAAAAGGAAGTTCCTAATCGTTTGTCCAACCACCTTGAAGTGGCTCTTCCCTCTTTTGCAAGACAGAGCAAGAATAGAATTGGGGCTAAGCAGTGCCATTTTATGAAAAAACTAGTATTTTTTTAAAAGATTTATTTTAAAATTTTTATTGCAAAGTCAAATATATAGAAAGAAGAAGAGAGACAGAGAGGAATATCTTCTATCTGACAGCCGAAGCGATGCCCATCTGAAGCCAGGAGCCAGGAGCTGTTCCAGGTCTTCCACACGGGTGCAGGGTCCCGAGGTTTTGGGCTGTCCTTGACTGCTTTCCCAGGCCTCATGCAAGGAGCTGGATGGAAAGCAGGACTGCTGGGATTAGAATCAGTGCCCATATGGGATGCTGACATGTTCAAGGCAAGGACTTTAGGCACTAGGCCACCGTGCTGGGCCCCTAGTATGTTTTTGATTTGCGTGATTATTTTTAAGTGAGTATGTTACTCTTATTTCTGAAATTATTTCCTTAGAAGAGATCATCCATATATGCACATATCAATTTGTGTGTCAGATATTGAGCTAAGATCATCTATATTCTTTTTCACCCATTCTTTGAAGACATATGATTTGTAGTGTTAGGCATTGAGTGAAATGGACACACATACACACAAAATCCAGTTCAGTTCAGAATATGACAGACATAATGTAAAACCACCAGCTTTTGAATGTACTAAGATCACAGCCCTGGGACCAGGTTTGTGGCTCGACTAAGAGTACGAGTCAAGTCCTAGCTTTTCGACTTTGGGTCCTGCTCCTTGCTAAACTACACAGGAAAAGCACTAAATGATGACCCAACTATTTGAGTCTTAACCGCCCAGTTGGTAGACCCTGCTGGAGTTCCTGGCTTCTGGCTTCAGCCTGGCTCAGCGGTAGCTGTTGGGAAGCATGTGGTTAGTGAATCAGGACATGAAAGATCACTGTTGCTCTTACTCTCTCTCTCACTTTCTCTCTCTCTCTCTTTTTCTCTCTTTCTGTCCCACTTAATCTATCTGCATTTTGAACAAATGGATAAACTTTTTTAAGAAAAAGAGCTTTTTTTTTTTTTTTTTTTTTTTTTTTGCTTTAGAGGAAATACTGTCCCGTGCCCTTACTTAGAAGATAAATGAAGCATGACTTTCTGTCAGGCAGGTGCCGCTGGCCAGGGCTGTTGAGTGAGCATCTTCTCTGTACTTTGGTTTCAGAGACACTTCTGTGAAACTCAAGGATTCCTTGAAGGGCTTTTAAATGCCAGTCCGCAAGGGTTGCTGTGTGACTTTGGCTTGTAATTAAAACTCTATACCTCAGTTTCCTCATCTACCAAATGTGAATACTAGTCGCACTTTAGTTCATTGAGTCAAATGGATGACAAAATGAGATAAAGCATACAGTGTGTTCCGCATACTTCTTGATGCATCATGATTTTTGAAAAGTCTTGGTGATTACTGTTTAATAAAGTAAGGGTTCAGTAAACGTGTGGTAGTTTCTAACCCCTGCAGGAAGCAAATGTTGTGGACATTTCAATGGAAGTAATTTTGCTGTTATGATGAAATATTGTTGATCTTATCAAGATGTACAAGGAATGGCAATGAACTCCAGGGTCTCTGCACCCCAGAGAAACCATTACAGTGGGAATACTTCACTGATTTGGGGCTTGCTATGATCAGTGTTGAACTAGTGGCACTCAGGAACTAGAAACCAGGATGGTTATTCTTTTAAGATACATTCTTGAACATCAAGAACTATTATAAATTCAACTAAGATTGATTTTTAGCATCTTTATGTGCAAATATTGAAGTGACTCAGTTTTTTAGATACAAAGTAAATGGAATAGATTTCATAGACTTTTTAAAAAAAAAGATTTATTACTTTTTTTTATTTGAAAAGCAGTGATGCAGAGGGAAAGAGAAATAAAAAAACAGAGGAAGAATAGGAGAGAGAAATCTTCCCTTATAGGCCAGATACCCTTATATCTACAGCAGATGGGTCCCGGCCAGGCCCAGGTGGAAGCTAGGATCTAGGAACTCCAGCCAGGTCTCCCAGGTGGGTGGCAGGAGTCCAGGCACTCGTGCTACATCCTCTGCTTTTCCAGGTGCAGTAGGCAGAAGCCTGACCAAAGTGGAAGACCTGTTATTCAAGCTGGCATTCTAAGGAGCAGTTTAACGTGCTGTACCACCATTCCTTCCTGACTTCAGTGGCTTTTATTCCAGATTGTACTTTTACATGAGGTGTCTCTATATGCTTATCTGATCTTTTTTTTTGTAGTCAGGATGAATATGAAGGCAGTTCCTCCCTCAATAATAAATTAATCGTATGCATCCGTTCTGTGGTTAGATAGTCACCAAAGAGAGAGGAGGTGACCCTTCTGAGCTTGTCCTCGGTGGATAGTTACCTTGCTGAAAGTGACTTGTGAGTCATAGAACCAATGTTTGTGGATTGACGAAACACTTCCTATTGGTTTCCGCCTGCCCCTACTTCCTCTGGTTAAGTCAAGAATGGCAAGTATGTATTAACTGCTGCCACAAGTTCCCTCCCACACCCAAGAGGGCGTTGGCAACCTTCATAGCCTTTTCACAGGCACAACCAGGATTAGCTTAAGAGTCCCTTTGTGTCTGAAGGCAGTACCAATCAATTGGTGTTGGCATGGAACATGCTGCTATTTGATCTCTTAGTTGAGCCCATAGAGTTGGCATTCCTCTGAGTTTAACAATTCTTCTCACGGGTTTTATTCTCCATGCACTTTGCATAATTTTGTAATAATATGCCTGCACAGGTGTGCCATTTTTCAGCCTGACCCCCCAAAAAAGAGATGCCAAGACTGATGGTGAGACTCTTATTAGAAAGCTTTTGGCTTTGCTTTTAACCCTGATGGACTCGTTATGTTCACATTATTATCACAACCTGCCAAATTCTCAACTCTATAAATCGCGCTTTAACAGCTAATTAGGAATTCTAACTGCTGTCCTATAGAATCACTGAAAATCTAATGTGCTGTTCTAATGTGCTTTTCTGACAATTCACATTGGGTGACTCCACATTGAGAACTTTCACAATTCCAAGAAATACACTGCAACAACATGAAGACCTACTACATATCTGTATCTATATCTATATCTATATCTATATCTGCATCTATATGTCTATGTCTATGTCTGTCTATCGATCAATAAGTATCTTTAATTAAAATTTATTAAATCTTATTACATTCACAACTATTCAGGTTCCTTTCCACAATGTGGTGGCCAGTTACAGTCTTTTTTCCTTGGATCCATTCTAGAGGCATTTGTAACAGCATGATTCTTGTTGTTTTTGATATTCTCAACCACTGTCTCATTGGCTTTAGGTTCAACATGCCTCATGATGACAACAATAAATGTAAAGAAGAAGGTATAAAGAGCCCCCAGCATGTCATGGCACCAACCTTGAACTTCTACACCAATCCTTGGATGTGGTCAAAGTGTAGTCGGAAATACATCACGGAGTTTTTAGAGTAAGATGTGAATTTTATTTTAGTATAGATGTCTGGTGTCTGGCCCACATGGAGTAAACTAATGATGGGGACAAAATAGAGAGCCCTGCATTCCTTTGGAGTTGTTATTTTTTGTAGATTTTCCTTGGAGGATAATTAAAAAAAAACCACTCTGAAATCTGTGTAGTTCATAGTTTCACAAGCGTTTGGAGGATTATAGACCAAACTAAAGACAAGGTGGATCTCCAAGAGAACATGTAAACGTTGCTTACATGAGGGGAAATTTCGGATTGTGTTTAGATTTTGGGAGAGGGACCCACTGATATGATTCCTTGATGGATGCATATTCTAAATATTGATGCCATTCTGGTTTAGCAGTGTTGGAAAGGGATGGAGCAGGGAGGAGATGCCGAAGAAGATCTAGTTGGTAGACAGAAATGATGATAGACTCCATGCTGGTAGATGGAGGACATTCTTTCCCTTTCTGTCCCCCTCTCTTTCTTTCCCACCCTGCTTCCCTGCACTCTCTCCCCTTCCCTCCTTTCTTCTTTTAGCTTTCAGCTAGGCTGCCCACAGATCCAATTATATTACACAAGGTCCCCATGTCATAGATTTATTGCTCCTCTCTCCCACTAGTAAGAAAGGCGGCACAAATCTTCCAGAATTGCTGAGTGTATAACTTCTCAGATACAGCGATGAGGGAGGGGGCCTTGTTCATCAGAGCTAACCAGGTGTGCATTTTACAGGAGAGTTGTTGCACCAAAGTAAAAGAACTAGGGAGTGGCTCTTTTTTGTCCTTTCAAACAGATGCTGTGAGGTGTTTTTCTTTCTCTGAGTCATTGATTCACTCACTTGCTCATCCTTTCAGCAAACATTTACTCGATGCCTGTTGCTGTGCACATAGCCCTATGTTGGGATGAAAAAACACTACCTTTGTATTTTTTGCCCATAACAGGCTTACAGTCTATGGGGGAAAGTACTACTATTAAAAAATAAACAAATAGGTGTTTAATGGCCTCCAAAGAAGACCAGAGCTGTTGCAGGCATCTTTTTTATCAGCTATACCATATGCACAGCATGTGGTTATAGAAAACATACACAAAAACAGAACTTCAGCTTTGGCCTTAACCCTGATCAAAGAGAGAAAAGGCAGTGTAAAGAAGGAGCTGTCTTCTCTTCCTATAAAGTTGGACAGTGGCCTTTATGTTTATCCATAGCATTGATGGTCACTGCTTCACTGTCTGTGTTTTTCTTTCCCTAGCACTGGTTATGGTGAGTGTTTACTTAATGAACCTGAATCCAGACCTTACCCACTGCCTCCCCAGCTGCCAGGCCTCCTTTACAACGTGAATAAGCAGTGTGAATTGATTTTTGGACCAGGTTCTCAGGTGTGCCCATATATGGTAAGTGTGGCAGGGAGATACTTTTGCCCCCATGGATTGATTCTGGATGGCTCCTCATTCTTAGAGTTCCACTGGGTTCTCACTCTAATAGAAATTCCCCAAGGGAGAGTTGAGAATGAGGCTGACTGTTAAGTAGGGTAGTGATGATCATGGTGTTCAGCAGTATCATTGCTCATTATGAGATGCTGCTTTACCTGCACTTTGTTTTTTTTCACTCTCATGACAGCCCACAAGGGAAGTATGCCATCTTTACCACACTTACAAGTGAGTAAATGAGACAGGAGGACCCAGGTTCCAGAACCAGGCACCACACAACTTTAACTCTTTGTTCTCACAGTTTCCTTTCATTCCCTGTCACCAGGTTACCTAATTCTCCTAGATTTAGAGTTAAGTAATTCACAAGACAAGCCTGTTTCCATGCTATAGTTGGCCAAGGCTATATCCTTACCGTACCCTGGGCTTAAAGTAGTTTCTGGTAGTGACTAACCTGGGGTGTGCATATGGTATTCTGATGTCCTGGACATTTGAACTAGCAACAGTTCCAGTGGTGATCAGATTGCAAATGAGCAGAAGTCTACTTACACTGGATGCCTCTTTGTGTTCTTTTGGTGTGGGTTTGCTTGTTTTGCTAGGAGAGACTCCAGGGATGGCACGGACTGGGAAATAGAGTGGTTCCAAACAAAAGTCTTAGTTAGCTTTACTGTAATGATGCTGATTTCTGTGTTACTCATGATAGTAACAAACAGGAACCATCAGAGCATCATCAGGGATAAGCAAATTACAGTGCCTGCAAAAATGAATATTATAGAGTAGTTGTAAATTGTCTGCACTTGACAGAGTGTTCCTGATACAATTTTAAGATAAAGTAAAAGAAATAATTTTCAAGTTCTAGAATTTTCTTCCCTTAGCAGGGTGTTGGGTATGTGGATAACCCATCATTATTGTGATTTTCTATTCTGATATATTCACCATATTTCACCCTTTCTTTTTCCAACAGTCTACAAAATCCTTAGAAAAGACTAGTAAAATCACAACTGATAGTATGTGACCTTGCAGGAAAGAAAATCACTACTAACTTCGGGGTCAGACCAAAATAAAGCACCCATTACTACTCTTCACAATCTTAACAGCAGTCACACAATTCCAGTATGGTGCTGAGCATGCTCCTTCTGAAGCCTCATTTTCCTCGTCTGTACCATGGGGTGGTGTCACTAAGGACCCCTGATGCCAGACCCAGGAATTTGCCCTTTTATTCTTCCATGAGTCCTAGCAGGCATAGACTGGGTCTAAGAGAATACGTTATCATTGTCACACCACTGATAAAGCTACTGTCCCTACCCGCCCCCTTAGCATTGACAAAACGTTAACTGACAGCAGTCCTTGTCTTATTTGATACTGTCTTAACCACAATGTCCCTTCCTTGTCATTCAACAAAATTGAACAGATGCAGTGTAGACGACTGTGGTGCAATAATGTGGATGGAGCTCACAAAGGTTGCCGTACTCAGCATACGCCCTGGGCCGACGGGACAGAGTGTGAGCCCGGAAAGGCAAGTAATGCCCCACCCAGCCCATGATTCCATCCTGGAGTGCAGATGTATGCGACTGGGCTCTAAGTCAGCCCCCGGGATTTAGAACACAAGATACCAGAATCTGTTTTAGCATCGTAACTTGAGTCCATCTGAGTATTGGCAATCGTGAAATGTTGGTTAGAATGTAATACTGCTACCTATCAGCATGACCTCAATTTTATTACCTTCTCTGTTGAAGACTTGAGTCTCATTTCAACATTTTTGAAATCTCCATGTGCTTTTCAAGTGATAGCTATAATTAATGTGGGTGATATTTCTTTTTTCTTCCTTCTTCTTTCGGGAGTGATACTGAGCAACTGTGCTCCTCAGTGGAGCCTCCGGGGGACACAGAGATTTAGGAGTAGAATGAATTTGTAACGCTCACTGTCATTTTATCAGGCTTTTGCTAATCCAGGGCATTCCCTGATGTCACCTGGGATAGATCCAAATCCTGGTTCCCATGAACAGATTATACTGATTCCCATGTACTTGTTAATAGCTAAACAAAACCTGCGACTTGTGTGGCCCAATGATAACAGTGGCCCACGCATCTGAGTGTATGATTAACTTGGCGTGCTGCACCTGGTATGTTAGTGACATCATCCTCATCCTCCCCAAGGATTTGGTTGTAAAAAGTTGTAGATATAAATCCTGATTCCCTTTTTAACATCCATACAGGAAATGGTCTTACCTGTAATCTAGTCCATGAGCACTATTTTTTGAGTGCGGTTTCATCCTTATTACTTATTTTTTACTCTTCTTCCCAAAGCCCATTTAAGATTCATTTAAGATCATTTCTTCTCAGTTTGTTTTCCTTACTCTTCATTTTCCCTTGTAACCAGTAGCATCCAGAGTATTTCCATGTGTGTAGTGTAAAGAGAAGATAGAACGTAATTCTTATTGTGATGTTTTGGGCAAGGAGCAGGGATAAAGAAAATGACTTTCCCACTCAGATCACCCCTGACTGTCCCTGACAGATTTCCCCAGCATAATTGCATCCATGGTTTGTTAAGACAGTACAGTGATGTTTAGTGGAAGAGTTGTAACTGAAACTCACTGCTCACTCCTTCAGTTTCCAGTGGTCACTAGAACCAAGAGCTTGTTCACCAATCGCTCATGGGAGAGTTAAATAACCCAGAGAGCATGAAAGTTATTTTTAAAATGGTATGCCAAAACAAGAATAAAAATTAATGGGGCTTACACTGTAGTATAGCAAGTTAAGCTTCCCCTTGCAGTGCTGCAGTGCTGTCCCATGTGGGCTTGTGTCCAGATTGCTCCATTTCGGATCCAGTTTCCTGCCGATGACCTAGGAAATCAATGAAGGGATGGTGGAAGGTCTTGGAGTCCTGCTACCCATATGCGAGACCTGGCAAAAGCTCATGGCTTCCGACTTTGGCCTGGCTCAGTCCTGGCCATTTGCAGCCATCTGGGGAGTAAACCTATGGATGGAAAATCTTTTTCTCTCTCTCATTCCTTCATAATTCTGACTTTCACATCAGTCAATAAACCTTTGAAAAAAAACAAGTATTGTTGTGAAGATGATTTTGTACTACCATTGATGGCAAAGTCATCTATTGTAATTTCTTGACACCAGGACCTCTGCCACACAAAGAAGTGGACCACTAACAACTGAACAAAAGCTGCATATGGGCTTAGTCCTAGTAGCTTCTAGACTTTTCACTGGCTTAAAAAGAAACCTATCTTTCTGGACAAAAAGGAGTCTTGTACTTCTAGGACATTTACCTTAGTGTTTTGGTGGCCAGAAGGCCATAGGTTTGTTTAGAAATTAGGTTCTCAGGTTTCACAGAAATCATTAAAATTGAACATGACCCTTTTTCTCAGAAAAGCAAATGTGGCTTCTAAACACAGTGAGCCAGATGGGTGCTGCCAGTGGAGGGAACATGACAATGAGCATGACACCTGGTTGACAACTTGAGTAGTTGACTTGGCTTACAGCAGCTGATTATATTGCTTAAATTCAATCTGTTTGATCTCAGCAAAATCACTGGTTTGTGTCCTGCCTGTTAATCAGTCAGAGGCACCTACCTACTTTGTCCATCTCTGACACATGTGATTGCTGGTAACACCACAACAAAGAATCCTCAGGAGTAGATGAAGTGACTGTATGTAATGTAGTTGTCATGAATGGGCCTCCAGGCTTTGCAGAGAGGTATGCTTTCCCAGTCATTGTTGAAACTGAAGACTCTTGGTGGATATCGGTTCTATCTTTTTAGTGTTCTGTTTTTCAGTGGAAGCAGGAGAGAGAGGGGAGTGCAATTGTTTTTCTATCTTCTGAGAAAAGGGGAACCTGGGAAAACTTCCAGAAAAACCCTGCTATGTACAGAGCGCCAGTAGACTTGATACCCAGTGTTGCAAAGGGTGGACTTGGCACCCTCATAGAAACACAACTGTGCAACAAGGTGATAGCTCCAGTATTCATTGTGTTCTACGAAAGTAGCCATGTATTGCAGCTTTTCTTAAAACTATGAGTATATTTAGTATCAGGACTGGGGAACATCTGACCCACACCATTTAAGGCCACAGAATCATGTGTTCTGGCCCTGCCAATGCATCCATAGGTTGGGCTCAAAAATTTGTAAATGTATATTTAGCTGGCTCACTTTTTAGTTGATAATTCTAAGTAACCCATGAATGAAGAATGATGATATAAACAACCACGTGGCCCTTGGCAGAAGAAAGAGTTCTCTACCTTGACCCTGAAGAGTATTCATATTTTTTAAATGGCCAAGAAGATATGGAGATGTTGGCAGAGAATTTCTCTGTGTATTTTGATTGGGTTTCACAAGAAGTGCTGTATGCATCCTTTGCCTATATGCTAGCAGATTCTGTCACTCTTTGCCATCAGGTTAACGTTTTCCTTCCCTCAGCGCTAATCTTTTTCCTGCTGCTGACAGTGTTATTTTGATGAGTTTCCCACAATGAGTTCTGCAGACTTCTCTTCAACCACTCTATCTGTACAAAAACTTAGGGAACACAGGTTCTCTTAAAGAGAATGAATATTGAGGCGGTAGCCTTGCATCCTAGCCCAGCCCAGCCACCTCATTTGTTTGGCTTCCACTGAAAATTTCCATCTTTTGTTAGGTTTTAGAAATGCTACCCATTTCTCCACAGTTGAGAGCATGTGTTTGTGCTGTTAGATCCAGTTTTCTGTATTTTGGTCTTTTCTCTGCAGCTTAGTGACATTTGCTATTAATTTCTCTGTAACTCCACTTTTCTATAGAATGGAGGTAATAATAGTGCCTGTGCATTGTGTATTTTGTGGATTATGTGAATGTGAAAGTTGTTTAAATGGTTCTTAGAAAATGGAATTAGAAGATAAGTTTCTTTTGATGCAAAAATATTATGTGAAATTCATGAAAAGGTCTTTAAAAAGTTCATGGGACATATGTGTACTAGGAAAAAACTGGATTTTTAAAATGCATCAAAATGTATTTAAATTTCATTTTCTCACAAATGTTCTGAAGTGCGTTTAAGTGAGCAAGTGAATATCACTTACCTGAAATGCTTGGGACCATAACTGTTTAGGATTTTGGATGTCAGAATGTTTTTATACTAATGAAATATCTTGGAGATGGGACCAAGTCCAACTACACAATCTGTTTATGTTTCCTGTATGTTTTATGTGCATAGCCAGAAGGTAATTCTTTTTTACAAGTATTTGTAAATATATACTTGAAAGTCAGAGTTACAGATAGGGAAACAAGAAGAGAGCTATTCCATCTCTGGTTCACTCCCCAAATGAATAAAATCCCTCCTGGAGGGTGCTCTGTGCCAGCCGTGGGGTCACTTTCCAGAGGCGCTGCCTTTGTGTGTGTTACCTACCCCCACCCCACCTTGCTTCCTAGCTTTGGGTTGCTGTCAGGGCTTCACACCCCAACAATGGCACTGAATTGATATGGGCTTCTCCCCTTCCTGGCCTGCTGAATTGTATTTTGACCATTCATTCATTCATTCGTTCATTTCAAACACTTTGGCCTTCCTCATACTCCAGGCTTCAGGACTTGAAGGCATTAGTAAGAAAAAAGTAGTCAGGCTTAGGGCTTCTGGTAATGTGTCCACTTTGCTTTATCTCATCCAGCATGCTTTTTTGGGGGTGCCTTTGTAGGAATCAGGTAAGCAGCCTTTCCCACATCCTTATCTAGTTAGAATTGGGTTTTCAAATCCACAAGGGAGCCAGCTCTCTAGTCTGATGATTTCCCAGGCTTGTAGCTTCTTTGGGTTTTGCTGGTGGAGTTTGACCACACAAATCTGGAAACTAATTTTGGGCCTCTGGCAACCAGTCTGCCCAGTTCCAATCTTCATTTTTGCAAGTTTGGAGATGAACTGAACATTTGGAAGCTGGCCATTGGAACCACCCTGGCAGTCTGGAGCTGGGCAGGAAAATACAGATGGAAGGCAAGAATGATGAGCTGAAATGGTGCTCAGTGCCCGTGGTGCGTGCATGGCGTGACTTTGCAGCATGCAGGCAATGATAGAAGTATGGTCTGTGGAAGAGGACGGCCAGTCCTGTGATGGCTCACTGCACTGGGCTCTCCCTGACTCTTCCCTTTATTAAATACAGCACTGCAAGTTTGGATTTTGTGTTCCCAAAGAAATGGAGGGCCCCGCGACTGATGGATCCTGGGGAAGCTGGAGTCACTTTGGAACCTGCTCCAGGACTTGTGGAGGGGGCATCAAAACCGCCATTCGGGAGTGCAACCGACCGGAGTAAGTCCTAGCAATGTGGCTGACATGCTTTTGAGGGTGGGGTTAGGTGCTTGTCCTAACAACACAAGAGCCATTTAGCTAGAGGCAGGCAGATGGAAACAAAGCAATGGGATGTTTCCACGAGATTGAAGAACATCCCATTTGAGATAATCTAAAGTCCTGGAGAGGGCTCAGGCACCAGTGTCACTCTGCATCAGCAGAGCCTCAGACAATTGGGACCCAAGGTCCACAATCACTTGTCAGTGGAATTATTTTACAGATGAGACCCCAAAACCCTGTCTCCCCATGTCTCATGTTGACAGGGTGAGAATCTCCTGCTTTTTAGGATAATCTACTGGCAATGTGTACCAGCCTAACTTTGTTAGGATTTACTTGTTCTAATGAAGTTGATGGATTATTTCTCATGCAGTTGTTGAGGGGAGAAGCTATTTACAAGTAGATAATGAATTGTTATTTCCATTATGAGGATTGACATTGATTTTGTGTGTTTCTGAGGGATAGAAAATAATACAACAAATGAATAGTTTGTAGAATCTTTACTCATACATAAGCTGAGCAGCTCAAGAAGTCTTTAAAGAACAGAGGCAGTTTTTAGACTTAGAAACCAACAACCGTGTCTTAAGACCCCAGCTGCTTTGAGCTAAGTAAACTGATGCCACCCAGTAGTACACGTTTACTTGATAACTTCGTTCTGCTGGTTTACTCCCCCCAATGCCAGCAGTAACCAGGACTGGGCCACACCAAATCCAGGAGCCAGGAACTCAATCCAGGTCTTCCACATGCATTTCAGGCACTCAGCTGTTGAACAATCAACTGCTATCTCACAGGGTGTGCAGTAACTAGAAACTGAAATGAGAAATTGAGATGAAACTTAAGCTAAGGGACTTCACTGTAGGACACCGATGTCCCAGACAGACTTAACCACTTCAGCAAATGCCAGCTGTAGCTTCCAGGTTTCTTAAAAAGAAGAATCTGAATTGTGCGACACTAATTGGAGATAGCTATAGAGCAGTGGTTTGCAAACCCTGGCCTACATAAATATTCTGTAATACAAGTCACAGTTCAGTCCAACATCTGTTTCATATTCCTGTAACACTAGTGTCTAAGGAAGACAACAGAAGAACTACAAAGCACAGTCTCTGGCCTGTAAACCAAACTTTGTAACTATAAATAAAAATGAATAAGCACTAGATTTTTTTTAATGGAGTCTTTATTTTGTGTTTTTATAATAGTGTCAGAATAACCCAGGCTTCAAAACCCTCATACACAAAAGTACATAATATTAAAAAAAAAAAAAACTATTTTTGTCACTCTTACCTCCTTGTTTACTCCCCACAAGAAATCAAAAATATTTTGAACTCTGTCATTTTAGACTTGGTGTGGATGTAATAATTATTATATATAGTAAGAGTCATAAAAAATAAAAGTCACACTGCTCTCCAAAACCAATATATATATTTATACAAGCAGTGTGTGTTGTTGGAATTTAAAAGCAAGAATAAGAATAAGACCTCTTAATCTCCCAGTAAAGAAAATGTTTGGGTTTTTTTTTTTATGGTTTTGTTGTTGTTTTACAAAGTTAAGATCTATTTGATAACTACTTTGTGCAAGGTAATCATTTTATTGCAAGTACTGTTATGAGAAACTGGATATTGCAAACACTAACTTTTTAAGTACTTTAAAATTTTTGATTTAAGGCTACTCCATTCAAAAAAAGTATTTGGCTTTTTTTCCCCCAAGTCTTAGCAATTCTAGAATTGATGTGGAAAGTGAAGAGAGATAAATCACTCCATAATTGGAACAGGCTAGACAAAGAAAATCACCCCTTGTAAAGAACTCAGCAGAAAAGGATTTGAGCTTCAAAGTGAAAAAGAAAGATCCTCACATTCAGAAGTGAAGAACTGAGCATTAAAGACTCAATTAGAGGCCCTTGTCTTTGCTGTTTGCTATAGGAGGTTCTAAAAAAAATACAAGCCACCTAACTGAATGTCAGCACTGACATCATTTCATTAAAACCCCTCCGAGTTATGTGCACTTTAGGATGCCCCTGTTAATTGAGGAAGGAGAATGCTTCTGAATGTGGAGGTGACAATGGCACTGGGGGGTCAGCAGGGAAAGAGAAAGGGACACAGAAAAGCGAAAATCGGATCGAAATCCCCATTGAAAAGCTTGCGCCAAGATCTTCACAGAGCAGATGGCTCATTATGTACAAGATGGAAGTGGCTGCTGCTGAGCTTTTGCCTCAAGGAGGGTGAAAGGCATGGGCCCCCTCACAGAAGCTGAGTCCGACCTGTTTGATAGCCTGGTAGACTATCAGAGGAGGTGCGTTTTGGCAATCTGGGTATGTCTTTATTAAGGGCATTCTTTCCCACTTTGTTTGTGTGATCCAAGAATGTATTTGTTTAGCATCCAGATGCCTTATGCCCTATGTTTACTGTTCTCCCCGCCTTCCCTTATAACCATGAAAACCCCTAAAGAGAATAACCTCTCCATGTACTCAATGAATAAGCTATAAAACCATATGCTTTCCAGACTGGCTAAAATACTGGCTTTTGGTCTGAACTGCTGTATGATGCCACATATCAAACCTCATATTTTCTCTTTAAATGCTTGATTTTTTAAAATTTTTGTAGTCTAGTTTTTTTTTTTTCCAATGTAGTAGACAAAGAAATAAAGAGTGAGAGAGCTCTCCCATTCACTGGTTTACTCCCCAAATGCTGCAGTGGAGGTTGGACACCAGGCCAAGACTGGGAACCAGGAACACAATCCAGATCTCCCTCATGGCAGCGACCAAAGTATTCAAGAAATGTCCCGTTACCTCCTAGGGTTTGCATTGGCAGGAAGCTGAAGCCAGAGGGAAGACTAGAACCCGGGCACTGTGATAGGAGACAAAAGCATCTTGTCTGCTAGGCTAAGCACCTGTTCTCTTTCTCCCTCTTGTTTTCTCTTTCTTTATCTCTCTTTCTCTTTCTTTCCCTCTCTTTTTCCCTCCCCCTTTCTCCCTCTCTCTTTCTTTCTTGCTTTCCTTCTTTCTTTCAGTTCAAGAAACAAGAAGAATAATCTCAGTTTTGATTCAGACACAGTGAAGATTATCATACATACTTGTTTGCAAAGACAACTTCAGCTTATATCTGTTGCCCAAGGGAAGGGATGAATAGCCTTCATTTGTACTCTACAAATGTCCTGGACTTGACAGTAAGCTCCCTGTTTGTCTAACCTGTGAGAAAAAAAACACCAAATTATAACTTATTGGAAGAATTAAAAAATAAGTAAGTTTTGGGATTCTAATATGAATTATTAGATCATCAGGCCATATGCTTGCTACTTTATGTTGGAAATTTTACTTTGAGCTTCCTGGTGGCTAGAACAAATTTGTTTATAGAACTGTTTGCAGTCCATGCAAATTTTAAGTCATACCACTTATTTTAAAAAGGCAGAGAATTTTCCTTCTCTAGTGCCTGTTTTTCCTTTAACAGGGCGAATAGGTTAAGTCTTAGAAATAATGTGAAACTGATGGTTTTAAGAAAAAGAGAAGATCGTGAATTAGATATTCTCCACTTGAACTCTCACCATAGCAACTGCTTATGAAATCATACATAAAAAGAATATTCAAGCCATATGTCCATTTCATCTCAGAAAGCCAATTTCTCATGTGACCAGAAAGAATTATAGCACAAGGTTTTTTTTTTTGAGTCACTCATTTTGCATGACTCATTTAGAAATGTTGAGAATTGGCTACTGTAAAACACCCGTTAGCTATTGAGTAAACGAAAGCTCCCAGTCGCATAGACAGCCCTGTTTAGGAAGACCTGGACTAGCTTTTTAGCCCATCCCATCTGATCTTTGAGTAACATGATTACCTGTTGGATTATTAGAAATTTGTTGAAATTACCCTAAATCTACCTACCATATTACATTGAAAATTAACATAGATATTGACTTTTTTAAAATTCAAACTCATTTGCAGGTCACGGTTTAGTTTCTTCAACAGTGGATTGCACCAGTGATGATGTTTGCAAACAGTTGTTCCCAGCTTTGGCCCTTCTTCCCCCATGTTTCCGGTCTGCCTAGGCATGCTTGTGCAACACACTTTTGAAAGAAAGTTACAGCTTGGCTGTGCGAATAGTAATTAATCCAGCAATTTTCTTCAATGCTCTCTATTCCCATTTGGCATGCATTATCTTTAAAGAATGTTAAAAGTTGCAAAATGTGGTTAATATTAGTTTTGAAAGCTGAATTTCCTCTAGTTGCAATATTTTCCTATACATAAAAAAATTCTGTTCATACTAGTAAATGAATTTTTTTCCTGCTGAAAGGTAATTCACTTGGCTCAAGCTTTCCCGCAGCACAGTACACGACAGTAAGGCAGAAATCCCATTGTCGGGGGCAGGAGAAACCTCATAAAGTTCAAAAGCACACATTTATTCAAAATTCCTATCAATAACTAAGGGAAAATTCATGATCTGCCTTTTCTTGAGCAGCAAAATCAAGTGCCAGGCTGGGTTTTGATGCGGAAATGCTATCTCAAGAGAGACAGCCTGGAGGAGAGGCCGGGTCAGCAGCACTGGGTCAAAGGAGTGCAGGGACAGCCTCACAGGCAGAACTTCTCAGTTACCAAACGACCTCGCAGTTCTAACTCAAGCTGCCTACCACCTACCTCTCAGGATGGCTGAAAGCCAGTGACTGAAAGCAAGAAATGGCTTGATGATACCAGCATAGCAGAACAGGCATTGTGGCACAGCTGCTTAAGCTGCCACTTGGGACACCTGCATCCTGTGGCTGAGTACCAGGCCTGACTCCTCCACTTCCTATTAAACTTCCTGCTAATGCATCCTGGGAGTCAAAGGATAAAGCATGGCCCAAGGGCAGGAATCCCTCCTCTCCATGTGGCAGACCAGGTAGGGTTCTGGGCTCCTGGTTTGTCCTGGCGCAGCCCTTGCTTTTTCAAACATTTGGTGAGTCAACAGCAGGTGGAAGATCTTTGTCTCTTCCTGTTCCTCTGTCATTTTGAATAAATATGAATTTTTTTAAGAGAGTAGCTAAGATGTAAACAAACTTAGGTCATCGAGAGGCAGAAAACGAATGTGGGTTTTACAGTCTCTATGCAAGTACTCAGCTGTCAGCATGAGACACACTAGGACAGGGCAGGCAGGCTACATCCCAGTGGAATGCTACATAGGGGAACTGAAGTTGGAATTTCATATACTTCATATGTGGCACCAAATATTCTTTAATTTCTTAGAAAATTATTTAAAGATATGAAAAGTATTGAAGGGTCATAGAATCAGGCAACAGGTCAGGTTTGATATGTGGACTGTAGTTTGCTGAACATTGCAATAGGTACACATTTATTGAATGCTAGTTGAGTATCAAGTTTATTCCAGTGCTTTGAGTGTGTATACTATTTAATCCTGGATACACCCCTTCAAGTTAAATGTTAGCATCAACTCTCTTTTACAGATGAGGAAACAACCTTAACAAGATGAAGCCATTTGCCTAAATTTGTGTCATCAGGGCTAGGAGTCATACCCAGTGTTTCCAAAATCTGTGTTTTCAACTCCCAGCACATCTCCTGTTATAAACACATCATGTTTTTACAGAAAAATGTTTAAAAACAGTATTTGCCATTTTATAGGTGGAAATTTTGATCTTCTGAAGGGAAGCCACATGCAAGGAATATTGGTAAATGTCAGAAGTCACCCAAGCCCTGTGGCATAAGAGAACTGCTCTCCTCCACCCCAAAACTCCACCTGGAACAAAATTTTGTCAAATGTAAATAAACATAAGCTACTTTCAAGCAATAACATGATAAATACATCATGATCTGCTGAAATTTTAAAAAGCCTCCTTAAAGAGAATTTCCACTTGAGGAAAACTTGAAAGGGGTCTTGTTTTTAGGACATAGAAAGTAGTTGTCACCTGAGCAGGTATATGGGGATAATTAGTTATTCATGTGTAACCTGTGATATTTTCTATGTAAGACTGGGTACCTTGAGACAGAGGAAAGGACTTATATTTGGGAAATTAAAGTTGTATCTCTAAATGGCACCGACAAATAACAAAACTGACACAACATCTGGAAAACATAGCAGTGAAAGCATAAAAGAGGAACCTGGAGAACTTGGATTACAGTCCTGACCAAGGTCCTGCATTAGTTCTGTGACCTCAGGCAAAGCACATGCTTCTCTGAATCTCCCATGACTTGACAGAAAAGTGCCTCGTTGATGTTATCTTAGAGCAAGCTTTGAAAGGGTGCTGGCAAGTCAAGTGCACAATGCACTTGACGAAAAATCAGATGCAGAAGTACTATTTTATATGCCATTGTGCACCCCTAAATTCAGTCTTCATTCTAGTAGTCCATGAAAAATATTTATCAGACTGAGCTGCTCCTCCTTTTAGGTACACTGTCTCATCTATTCTGCATGGGAAGGTTGGATAGGTAAACTAGTTTACATATCCCCTAGCTGGCAACTGCAAGGTCCACACTCTTAAGCTTGCTCTACAAACCTTCACTTTGAGGAGTGTATCTATGGCAGCAGCAGAAGTACCTTCCAAGGAGCCCTTGTGTCCTGCCTGTTAAATGCAAACCTTGATGAGATGAGAATTCACACTCAAACCAATGGCTGGGTCATAGTGGATACGTTTGTAAGGTGCTGGCACAGGATATATTATAGTAGCTAATTTTTTTCCCATAATTTTTGTGCACTTGTCTTAGGGAAGGGTTAAGTAGAGGCTCAGGGAGGTTAAAAATGCAGTCCAAGGCCACACAGTAAGGATAGTGTCAGAATTGAAGCCTAGGTCTGAATCCAGAGCTCTTACCACTTCTTCCATATGATCATTCCCCAAAATGAAAATCATTTCCTACTGACTCTTTATCTTTCGGTTTTAGAGACCTTGGGTATTTAGGAAATCCCAGCTGTTTAATGAGGCCTGATTCTATGGTCTTGCTCATTTCCAAGATGAGCCTGGCTAGATGTTAAGTGCTGGTAGACATGCTATCTCTCTCAGTCTGGGTCACATCTGGAAGATATGTGCACAGCATTTGTGTGCCAATATGCCACTTGCATTGCAATGCTTGGCAAGGTGTATGCCATACTTCTGTCACATGTGAGGGTGATGACACCAGTTCATTCATTCTTGCCTGCTTTCCTTTTTAAATCAGTCACAATGTAGGCATATTACTTTCCTTTTATTAGCAAAGCCTAAACAATGATTGTTGGGAGAGAGAATGGATAGGGCTATACTGAATGGAAGTAGAAGGTAGCAAGTTTTTGATGATCTCTTGTGTGTGCATCTGCATATACACTATGAAAAGGTCATGGAAAATTGAGCAAAACTATGAGTTTATTTTAGTCCAAAGAAATTTTGAAATCCGCACAGATTTTCCAAAATGATGAGTTTGCTGAAGACCACATGTATCTATAGATTTCCATTTATTCCATGCTGAAATAAACATTATTGAGCAATGTCTTCCATGAACTTCTGATATACCCTGATATCAGACACAATAGACAGGAAGCAATCCAACTATTCATTAGAACCTTTACCTGGTATGTTTTTTAAGTTGAAGGCCTGCAGATGTTTACAAGAAAGAGGGCCAAAAAAAAAGATTCAGTAGATTCATGCTTTGAGTTTTACATTTAAAGTGAGATATGCAGACATTTGATCCCCAAGGCAGTCTAATGAGATAGCTACATCCATTTTACAGATGAAGAGATGGGCCTCCAACATTTGAGCAGCTTCTCCAGGTATACATTTAACAGTGTTCAGGGGAGGGTGCAACCCCAAGTTCAGAGTCCTTTCTTCTGTTTTCAGCTACCTCATATTTGCTTCCCTGTAAGACAGAGAGTCGTAAATGAGGCAGAAATATGTTGTTATACAGTGTGTATGTTCTTTGCATTTTTCAGGCCAAAAAATGGTGGAAAATACTGTGTTGGACGTAGAATGAAATTTAAGTCATGCAACGCAGAACCATGTCCCAAGCAGAAACAAGGCTTCCGGGATGAGCAGTGTGCTCACTTTGATGGGAAGCACTTTAACATCAATGGTCTGCTCCCCAATGTGCGCTGGGTCCCTAAGTACAGTGGAAGTAAGTGCATCTGGGGCTGGTCCGGGGAGGGCACCCTACTGTGGGGGTCCACCATGAGAGTCATTCCTGTGTCACATTTCCCTTCCTCAGTTTTGATGAAAGACAGGTGCAAACTGTTCTGCAGAGTGGCTGGCAACACTGCCTACTATCAGCTCCGAGACAGAGTGGTAGATGGAACTCCATGTGGCCAGGACACGAATGACATCTGTGTCCAAGGTCTTTGCCGGGTAAGCCCCAGATGACTTTTCTTCACCGTGTTTTCCCATTGCCCAACTGTGGTTTGTAGCTTCCCCCTGTGGAACAGCAAGTGCTAGTAGCTGTGCACCATCTGCTACGTGGTGGTTCTTTAAGTGTGGACCCTAGACTAGCATCAGTGTCATCTAGATTTGATCTCACTGTGCCAGACTTTGAAAATTATTGCCCTAGATTTTCCCCATCATGTCCAGTAGGAGTCTGCAGGAAACCTCCCCTGGAAGATTTATTAGAGTAATTTACACACACACTCCTTTACTGTGACCTCACTGGTTAAGGTTAAACCCCAATGCTTCCTGACAGTGCATTTTCTAGATTGAATAGCTGAGTTCCAGAAAGATGGCATATGCAGGAACCGGCTTCTCTTCGCTCTGCTTCTGGCTGCTGCTTTCTCTTTGTGACTGGCTGCAGTCACTTTCAACCTGACACATGCTTATGAATTATTCTTGGAGGGGTAGTAGAGAAACTTCTGGCAGAGGGCAAAGCATCAGAACAATGATTTCTTGAGGGCTTGGTGCCATTTCATTCGTCTCACTAATCAGAAATCCCCAGCCAAGCCTCTGAGATGATGTATTTATTTCTTGTATATGGTCCAAAGGCAAATTGGAGTTCCTAGTCAGCAGGAACTTCTCCCACTTTCTGACTCACAGCAACGTTGTGGGTTTCCTTGGCAGTCCACTCAAGAGAAGTATAAATGAACAAGGTGAACCAGAATGTGGCCTCTGCTCTAGTCTTCTGGTCATTGCTGGAGTCGTCAGAGCCAAGTCAGCTGCCTCGTATTAAAATGGGAGGAAATGGAAGAGGCACTCGATGGGACCTGTGTCCTCCCATTGGCAGCATGCAGTCATGCTTTGTTCTACATTCACAGCTAGTGTTTAAACACAGGAGATTACATGCTAACTCACATTTTTCCAGCTTCTCTTGAACAACTGGAAAGTGTCAACTGTGGGTTCCCTTTTTCTATGGTAGCAATAGACTCTAGCGGTCAATGTCTTCCCCCTAAGATGGCCATGTACATTTTGATTAGGTAGAATTCATACACTCTCCTTTTTTTCATTCTTGTGCAACTGTTCTTATTTTCTATACTTATTACTAAATGGATGTTTTGAAACTTAAACCTGCAGTTGAAATCCGGAGTGTTTTGTCCCAGTGCCAACTCTGGTTCACAGGATCTGAAGGGGTGCTGCTGAGAGTCCACAGTTCGGGCGGCGTCCAGATGCACATGGCTTAGGCCCATGTTTTAAATAACAGGGCTGTTGATAGGCGCTCCCCAACCCAAACAAGTTTAAAGGGACTTCCCTTTCTTGTGTGGAATGCACATAATTCAGAGAAACACATTACTGAATGCTTTATCATCTCCCTGATACTCACCATTTATTTCATGTTTTCTTTTTAAAAGCAAGCTGGATGTGATCATGTTTTAAACTCAAAAGCCCGGAGAGATAAATGCGGGGTTTGTGGTGGCGATAATTCTTCATGCAAAACAGTGGCAGGAACATTTAATACAGTACATTATGGTAAGAGTCTGCAGCTACAAACAGAAGAAGTTTCAAAGTTGTTACTTGCATACAGTATGAATAAGAATCGTTGTCAAGCGTAAAATCAATCTTGTTTCAGAACATTATCCTTCTTGCTGTAAGATTTCTCATAGTGAGAGTTGTATTATATCCCTTTGCTGCCCACCTTTTAATTCTGTACTTGGAGGAAGTGGGTCATTGTGTAGGATACTGAATGTCTTCCCAATTCTTTTCAGGTTACAATATTGTGGTCCGAATTCCGGCTGGTGCTACAAACATCGACGTGCGGCAGCACAGTTTCTCAGGGAAGTCGGAGGATGACAACTACTTGGGTGAGCTGGGATGGCACTTGCCCTGTGCAGGAATCTGTCTGTCACCTCTTGCACATACACAGCTTTGTGATATCATAGCTTCTTATAAAAGAAGTCCATCTGAAAATCTGTTATTTGATTTTTCATACATCCATGCTCAAAAATAATAAAGATTATAGCTCAAGGAAGTTACTCTGGCTCTAACAAAATAGTCAAACCCCAAGTAATGTTTTGAAAGTACTTACCCTCTGGATCTGGTATGAAATCTTGAAGTCAAACCTGTCCTGAGAATAACTGGATTTAAGGATATTAGAGACATTCGTCAACTTAAGTTTTATATTATCAGTGTTTCCCTGAGCCTGGTTCTTCCAAAAGATCAATAGTGGCACTTATTTTCCCCACATTTACTAGAATAACCCTCAATGTCACTACATAGACACCTCATCCCTCTTTCAGAATTAATTCCTATCTAATTATGCCTTAAATTTAACTACATGACTCTCTCATATCTGGTTCCTATAGTCAAACCATAGCATACCAGTGACTTTGTATTAGCTTGCAACACTCTTCTCCCTGCAGACTCATTTCAATTCATGATCCCATAAGCTGCCCTAAATGAGTGGGAGATCTGCCCAACTGCCATTTTTAAGGACCCATGGAGTACAGATTGAAAGGAATTCAGCTTCACCCTGTGCCACTAGACTTCACCTGTCTATGAAGGGGGAAGAAAAAAAATCAGGGCAATCTAGCCAGTTATTCAATTTTAAAAAGAAATGAATGTGCTCTCTTTCTTATACCAGATAAGAATTCTTTCTATGCAAATGAACACAGCTTCTGTAAAGGTTTAGTTCAAGCAATTGGACATACTGAGTTAGTAAATAAGTAGTTTTTGGTTGACTGAGAGCTTATATCTGCATTTTGCAATTCCTACTTAAAATTGTATCAATAGACAGTAATTCTTCAGCCAAGTGTAATTAAAATTACACATGACTCCATTATGGCATTTCTATTACATACCAAAACTTGTTCATTGATTTACTTACTTAATCTCAGGATTACTGAAAATTTCATGGAAAAAAAACAGAATGAGAAAAGTAAGTAAATTTTGGTGCAAAAAAGTTTTGAAAAGGGCACATAGTTTTTTTATAATGTTCATTTTTGTCAGACTCTTTGAAGACTGCGCAAATATATGGATGTCAAAGCTTTTTTTCCTGATAGAACATACTTACATTTTAATTCTGTTTTCCATAAATTCTTCAAAGTACCCTCATATGTGCCAGATACTGTTTCAGGTATAATGAGCAAAACAGACAAAAAATTGTAAAAATTAGTGTCTTGGAGCTTTTTAATGAGATAGGATAGACATCCAGCAGCATGTTAATGGACAAGAAAGCTTTAGACACCCAGACTGCGACAGGCATTGTAATAAATCAGGGCAGCATTAGGGACACTGAGACATCATACACAGTGCAGTGACAGCGGAGTGGGTAAAACTAATATTTTAAAATTTATTGCATGACTTATGTTTTAAAATTTGTCTGTTTGACAAGTAATGGGAGAAAGATGTAGATAAATAGAGATAGAGAACTCTATTTTGGCTGATCCCCTGCCCAATGCCCACAAAAGCCAGCACAGCGCCAGGCTATAGTCAGGAGCCAGGAATTCCATCTGACTCTCTCATACGAGTAGCAGGGACCCAACCAGTTGAGTCATCACCTTCTGCCTCCCAGAGCCTGTCTTGATAGGAAGTCCAAGTTATAACCAGAGCTGGGAATAGAACCCAGGCACTCTTGATAAAGCACATGAGCATCCCAAACTTTGCCTTCAACCACCACACTAAACTCCCACCCCCGGGTAAAATGTTTGGATTTTAGAAAAAGATAACAAGGCATCTAGAGAAAGAGCCACTACAGTTTTAACAGATATATTTATTTTATTTGAAAGACACAGAGGAGGGGAGACACAGATGCTGTATCTGCTGGTTTACTATAGAAATAGTTTCAGTGGTCTGGTGTTAAGCCAGGAAAGAGCCAGGATCCCAGAACTCTGTCTGGGTCTCTTGTGTGGATTATCAGGGAGCTTTAATTGGCACTTGCATATAATATCAACATTGTAAACAATGACTTAATGCAGTACACTTGCCCCATGGCCACTGAAAATTGCCTTGAAGTAGCAGCATGCCTACATTGTTCAGAGAGGGGGGCTTGTGTGGCTCTTGCTACGTGAGCAGAGAATATGAGCTCCTCGAGATGAAACTGGTAACAAAACTAAGTCATGTGGGACCATTTCACAATTACAAAGACTTTAGCTTGTATGCTGAATGACGTAGGAGGCTGCTAGAGCGTTTGGACTGAGGAATGACATGATGTCATTGCATTTATGCCGTTAAAGACACCCTCTGGTTAGTACAGTGAGCATAGATGGTAGGGCCAGGACATAGAGAGGAGAAACAGCAGCACTCATAAGGAAGGTTTTGCAGTAATCCACAAGAGATGATGGTGGCTTGACTCCAAGGAGATCAGTGGTATTAGTAGTGTGAGACTAGGCTCCAGATATCTCAAAGCTGAAGTTCTCTTAAGATTTGCTGATGGGTCGAATATGGAATACAGAGGAAGGCTCAACAGTGTTGGGAGTCAAGAGGAGTACGTCACTAACTCAAGATTTTGACCTAAACACAGAATACGGTGAACATCAGCTCAGATGAGAAGACTACCGTATTATCCTTGGGCTCACGAGTGTTTTAAGGTCAGGGCCATATTTTACATTGTCAGCTTGTGCCAAGTAAAAGGCTGCTTGTGCCAAGTAAATGGCTGCTTAATTACTGAACAGATATTGCTCATGTTGTCTTTGCTGAGTACTTTCTGAGCAGTTAATGGAGAGTGGGGTTACTTTGGGTATATAGATTGATCCCTTCTTTCAAATGCCGTTAAGTCCTACTTGGGATTAAATACTTTGGCTGCATTAGCTTTTCACCCTTCTTCTAAATGTCTAAATGAGATAATTAACAAACTTCTTGGAGACCATTGTCATGATACTTTGGAGGGATTCACATTTCTTATTCTATTGCTGTACAAAGTGCACCAAAGGTTTTTCTTCATGCACTTGGCTGTAAATGTGGGGATGTGACCACTGTCTCCTTCCTGCTTCCTAATAAACCAGGCAGTACTGCATGCTACCTCCTTTATCAGTGAATTTTGTAAGACATTACAGCCACATTGAACCATTCTTTTCTCTCCCTGCAAAGGTCACAGGATTCTCTCTGTTCTCTTTTTTGAAAAATAATGGCTTCAAGTAGTGCCTTCAGTTCCATTCCACTTAATTAGCCCTCACCATGCATCTGAATTCAGGCAAGACCTCATGATAATGTTGTGTTCCTCACTGTCAGGTTCTTAAATTCTTTGTAAAGTAGTGAAAACAAAATTACAGAGATGTGTCATCTGGAACAGGCAGTCCTGAAGCACTCCCACTCTTTAATAGAAAGTATAGAACAGTCACCTATTGGCACGAGAACATGGTTCTTCTGGAAGCCAATGGAAAGTGTTCCAGCACAGACTGCCAGTCACAGTCGACTGAGTGTGAAAGTCAAGACCTTTGGAGCTCACCATGGTTACTTAAGAAGTTAGGAAGAATTTGATGATGTCATCAAGACTAGGATGTGTAAATTTCAGTAAGGCGCAACAAATACTACGAGAAGGTTTCACTGCCTGTACTGAGGCTCACATGGGTCAAGTCACTATTGTTCTGTTGGGACCATCTTCATCCTTACTTAACTCCAGTTTTTGGAGGTCAGTCAAGCTCTGTGCCTTCTGCATGGTTTGGGTAAGGAGCAATTTCCAAGAGAGAGGGTTTTGCTAACAACTTTGCTGTGATGGGTACAGTGGTAGGGAAACCAGCCAGGAAATTAGCTCCCCTAATCGCATTAGTAAGAGGATTCTCAGTAGTCTGTTATTTTCAGTAAACTATTGGTTTGACAAGGTACCGGAGCAGAAAGTTGCCCTGGCAAAGGTCATTCCTCTACATATACTCCTCTCTCCTTGTGGGTCATAGCCAAGTTGTTTTGGGGCCACCACGCCTGAAAAACTAGCCTTCGTGTATATGTGTGTGAAGCTTATTTGTCTTCAAGACACCTAACCCGTGAGTAATTGTGGCAGTGGGAAGAGAGGAATCAATTCAGAGCAAGATGAAAAAGGAATATGCTTTTGTTTTTTGACTGCAGGGATGTCTAGGGCCATATCATCACCAACGCCTATGCGAAGAGAAATCTTCAATTGTTCAGTCTCCTACATTATTCAGTATTATATTGTTTGTTGTTTCAATCCTCTCAACATCAACCTGTGGTAAAGCACTCACAGTGAAGGGTGAGATACCATGAGTCAGGGTAAGAAAGAGAGGAAGCCTGGAGATTATTGGAACACATCCCCAGAATTCACACAGAATAGGCCACTGCTCATTGAATATGAGCATAGCTGGATTATCATTTAGTTTACGGAACTGGTATGTGACATTTTGTTTCCACCTTTTCGGTGAAACATCAGCTGGGTAACTAACATGTAACTTGAGGGAAATGGGTGATTATGTTGACAGCACACATGCCGTCACCATGGAAGTGACCCACATGAGGGAGCATCCTAGGAGGCCTGAAGTGCCACATAAACAACCTTATCTCCAGTCAGTGACCCATTGAAGTTTCTGCATCATGTATGGCTGGTGGGTCTGGCGCTGCAGGAGCTGCAGGCAAGCCTAGGTTGTCAGAGGCTTATGCTGACTGGGAAACAGGCACTGAGCCGGAAGCACTCAAGTCTCCTTGTCATGAATGTCAGGTGCAATCAGTCATTCATTCTTTCAACATCAATGGAGCACCTACTATGGATTAGAATCTTGAACTTACAGAAGTGATTTTTTTTTTAGACAATTGCCCTACTTAAAAAAAAAAAACTCATGCCATCTAGCAAAACAGTTTAAAATTTTAAAAATCTGTAACCTATTTGGTTTCTATTTGTATAGAATGGAAAGAATGCATGAATTCACTCCCTCATTTAACAAATGTTTCACAAACATTTGTTGACTCCCTTCTTGGAAAATCCTAGTGATTACCAAGCCCTGCAGACAGATTTCCATGATTAGAGGCCACCTGGCCATGGGAAATTAATAATCTCGTTTGAGCTTTCCCCACCCATAAATTAGGCATCTCTAACACATCCTGCCTCATTTGGATGTAACAAGGAGGCAGTGTATGTGAAGGCAAAATTATGAGGAACCAGAAGTTAAAACCTGTATTTGTAATCGTGTTTAATCCTCATAGCAATCCCATAAGAAACCTGTTACACAGAGGAAGAAACTGAGGCTAGTTATCCCAGCTCACAAACATGGAAAGAAGGAATCATTATTGATGTGACTTCAGGTACCACATGCTGAGCCCTTCCACTTTATTGCCTCCAAATAGAAATACATAGGCTGACTTGGGGAGGTATAGGACCAGAAATTTAGATTTTACTGATGGGAAGGAATGGGGAGCTTGGAAAGATAGGTGAGGATACAATTTGTGAAGTTACAAGAGAATTCTGCTGAGGAATTGGACCTATCTCCAATAAACAGTAGAAACTGTTGATAGAGTTTAAGTCAACAAGTTAAAGCGTATTTTTTTTAATTAATGCTGCATTTTCCCTTTATCACCATACCCTTCCTAGTCATTTCAAATGAAGATATTTTATTCTTCTATTGAAGCCAAGGGGCTTGATATGAGTGGAAATTCTGCTAAATAGTATGCTGGTTTAGGTACCAAAGTCAGTGTGCTTAATCCTTAATCCTAGAAAGAGTAGTCCCACGGCCTAGGGTGTCTCACTCCAGGAACTGGGATCCTGCCCCTGAATCACAATAGTCAATGCTTCCACTCTGCCTTCTAGTCTCTGCATAAAGGACAATGCCTGTTTTATCTAAATCCTCAGGACCTCTTCTACATGGACATTGAATCATGCCTTCCTGGCGGAGGACATTGAATCATGCCTTCCTGGCGAAGGACAGTGAATCATTTATATCAGTAGAATGATTAATGAACAGTGGGCTAGGATCAAGAAAATGCTTAAGATGTGTTGGTCACTCCCCATCTGACACAGAGGTGTGGTGCTGCCAGGGACTCCTGGTCTGCAGGGTTCCTCAGGCAGTTCATAACAGTTCATTGCAATTCATTGACTTTGGCAACTGCTAAGAAATCTGTTTACCGTTCCCAGGTTAGACTTCCTTGTTCCCATTAACTACTGGAATACATGATCTGTTGGTTTCAAAGATTCCCTTATTGTTGAGATTGGCTAATCATGGGAAAATTACAGAAACAACATGGGAATCTTGCTCCAGTGTTCTAGCTAGGGCTGAAATGTTCAATGACATTGATCTGTTGAGTACTTGTTTCATATCAAGCCCAGTAGTCTTGAGGACTCATTACTGAAAGAGCAGTGGTCCCAGGGGAAGAAAGCAGTGGAGTTGTTGATCAGTATCCACAAGGGGTTGGATTCAGCAGATTGCACAGAGGCTAAAGTCCCATGTATCAGCTGGTGTGGTATCTGTATATTACCTCCACAGAGCATCCTGCATACTTTGAGTCACACGTCTACATTACTTGCAATTTCTAGTACAATGTAAATGCTATGTAAGCCTCTGTTATACTACATTATTGGAGGCACGTAATGCCTAGGGAAAATGTCTGTACATATTCAGTATAGGCAAAACATGGTAGGCGTCATGGCTTTTTTTTTTTAAATATAAAAGATGGAGTAAGACATAGAGACTGTCCATCCAGTAGCTCACTACCCAAATGGCTGCAATAGTCAGAGTGAGCTAGATCAAAGCCAAGAGCCAGGAACTCCATCCATATCTCCTACATGAGTGGCAGGAACTTGAGCAATCATCTTCTAATTTCCAGGAGCATTCTCCGGGAGCTGATTCAAAAAAGGAGTAGCTAGGACTTGGAGCTGGCACTCTGATATGATAAGTCATGGGCAGTCTGAGCCATGGTTTAATGCACCGCACCATAGTGCCTGCCCTCTAATTTCATTTTTAGTTCACAATTGGTTGAATCCTCATGGAACCCCCTGGGTATAAATCAGTGGTGCCACCTCTAATGAAACAATTTTAATAACAAATACTAGAGGAGAAAGGATTGGCCTGAAATTTTGTCTTTAGTGAATCCAGAAATAGGATAGTAAGCTCATGTTATCATTCATTCCACAAGTTGTATTTTTATTTAAGTCAGGCCAAGGTTTTTAGAATGCAGAATAAAGCCATTGAGAAAAATTTCTGTATATGTGTTCTAGTGCAATCAGATAATAAATAGAGTGGTGCATTGCTGCTTCACTATGAGATCTGAAAGAAGCCATTGTGAGAAAAGATTGGTGAGACATTTGTTAACTCTCCCAGCAGTTAGCCTGAGGCCGCAGAGAACTGTCTTCCCAGATGGCTCATTCAGACACTTGGCAGAAAGCCTGTTCCCAGCATTCTGGTTTGCAAGAGGCTCTCTGGGCTTTGTGGGCATCCTTACAACGTGACAGATGCCGTTCACCCAAGCCAGAGATTCAAGGAAGAGCAAGGCAGGCCACGGCACCTTTTGATTGTCCTTTCTACAAATTCCTCATAGTTTCACCGTCCTCTGTCAGGTGAGATAGGGAATGCACAGTATGTGTGTTTGAGGGACAGCTTCTCTGGGCCAAGTAGAGGCTTAGCCACCACAGCAGACCCCACTGAGAAGGTTTCAGAATGTTTTTGAGTGTATATCTTATTATTTTCAGAATGATTTTGAGTGTATGTCTTATTATTTGAACATCTGTCAGAGAAGACTTTAAAAAAGATTGACTTAGCCCAACTAATTCTAAAAAATCTGGAGTGATTTGTGTGGGAATCAGCTTTATAAGTGTGCAGTTCATTTGTACATGTTTCAAGCCATGACACTTTGCATTTGTAGTGTTCTAACTGGATAGCAAACTTCTAGTTTGCATGACAAATCCCTGTTATTCTGTAATCGCTCTATTCACTTACTTTTCACAGGTCCCAGGATGGGTAGATTTTTTTTCCCTCCGTATTTGAGATAAAAGAAGTAGTGACTGAAAGGGATGCTGATTTATCAAGGCCACGCGGCTGGTGTGAAGCAAAGCTAGCATGCGAACAGATGCCTTTGTGGCTCACAAGTCCTCATCCTTTGATTTGTGACTCTTTGCTTCCTATTTCAAATAGCCTGCCACTGACAGCAGATCAGTGAACTCTCTGTTCTCATCTACAGCTTTAGCAAGCAGTCAAGGTGATTTCTTAATAAATGGAGACTTTGTTGTTGCAATGTCCAAACGGGAAATCCGCATTGGGAATACTATGATCGAGTACAGTGGATCCGACAATGTCGTGGAAAGAATTAACTCCACAGATCGCATTGAACAAGAACTTTTGCTTCAGGTAAAAACTTGACCCTAAGCCTGTAACCACCTCTCTTCCCCCCTTGGGCTCCCCTGAACACAAACTTACTGTCTGTTTTGTCTGCACCTTGCAGGTTTTGTCAGTGGGGAAGTTATACAACCCTGACGTGCGCTATTCTTTCAATATTCCAATTGATGATAAGCCTCAGCAGTTTTACTGGAACAGTCATGGACCATGGCAGCCGTGCAGCAGACCCTGCCAAGGTATTTGCTTTGTGCTTGAGCTTTGGGAGATCTGAAATGTTTTGTGAAACCTGGTTTTAGGAACAGCCAAATACATGTAACCTATGAATCCTTCTGTGTGTGTCCTCTAACCTTTCTCTCAACGCAGCTGGTCATTAGGGATGGCAAGAAAGATTCTGGATCTGTTTGGTTTTACATCTTGGGAAGTTTATGCCCAATGTGCAAAGACAGGCAAAATCAGCTCCTGCCACTTGAGTTTTTGCAGAGATACAGCTTAAGCAGTCATAGTACGTTACTGATATTTTCTTGTTTTGTCAGAAAGAAATAGAGCTCTACGTATAAGCTACAGCCACAAAACGACACTAGCCTGTCATATACTTTTTTTAAGATTTATTTATTTTTATCGCAAAGTCAGATATACAGATAGGAGGAAAGAGAGAGAGGAAGATCTTCCGTCCGATGATTCACTCCCCAAGTGACTACAACGGCCGGTGCTGCGCCACTCCGAAGTCAGGAGCCAGGAATTTCCTCCAGGTCTCTCATGTGGGTGCAGGAACCCAAGGAATTGGGCCGTCCTCGACTTCTTTCCCAGGCCACAAGCAGGGAGCTGGATGGGAAGCGGGGCTGCCAGGACTAGAACCAGCAACCATATGGGATCCCGGCGCGTTTAAGGCGAGGACTTTAGCCGCTAGGCCACGGCACCAGGCTCTGTCATATACTTTTCCCCTTACATTTATTTATTTATTTATTTATTTTCATCTTCTTAAAAGGAAAAGTGTCACACACACGAAGTGAAAAGATATGTTCATTCTCCAAATATCTATAATCAAAACTGGTGCAGGCCAAAGGGCTGTGAACCCAACTCCAGCCTGGTCTCACACACAGGTGGCAAGGGCCCAGGCACTGCAGTCATCATCCACTGCCTCCCAGGATGCCTTAGCAGGCTGCTGGGTAGAAAGCAGGACAACTGGGACTCAAACCAAGAGCTTTAGTAAAGAATACAGGCCTCAGAAACAGTGGTTTAAGCAGCTTAATCCAATGTCCCACCCTCCCCCACACTTATGTACTGTTTTCAGCAAAGTGTTACTGGCACACAGCTACCCCAGCTGTTTCATCTATGTGTGTGACCGAGATCACATGGCCAACAAAGCAGCATAGAAGTACTGTCTAGCTCTCCAGAGAAAACGTCTGACACTCTGGTGTGCGGAGCCTGTGAACTAGATGGCTTCCTCTGAGTCTTCTTTTTCCTTCCATGCTTAGGGGAGCGGAAGCGCAAGCCTGTGTGCACGAGGGAATCTGATCAGCTTCCCGTTTCTGATCAGAGATGCGATCGGCTGCCCCAGCCGGGACCCGTTACTGAAGCCTGTGGCACAGACTGTGACCTGAGGTGGGGTTATTTATTTATTTATTTCATTGTAGTCTTTGCTTTTGAGTTGAGAGATCTTACGGGGGTTCGGTATGTGAGGGTCAGAAGACGGGAGCATTGATCTTTAGTTGCCCTTCTTGGTGATCCAGTGAAATAAACTTTAGCCAATTCTCTGTCCCCCTGCAACCAAGTATCCAAGACACACAAGTGTAGATTTCTTGTTTTCACAAGAATTAACAGTACCTAATAGAGTATGGCGCTTGCCCAAAACCTTCTCGTTTGATCCTCACAACTTGCTGAGTGGATATTAGCCTGATGATTGAGTCACATCCTGTACAAAAGTTTGGTTGGAAAGTCAACAGAGACAGGAAAAACTCCCAAAGTAGATCCTCCCCAGTAGAATTATGCACACGGAAGGTGTGGTGCACTGAGGTAAAGAAATGGAAGGAGCAAGAAGAAAATCTATGCACAAATTACTAGTTTCTCAACCAAGTGTGAAATCTGAGGCAGGAAATGGTGGGTGAGTGGAGGATTGTAGAGTTTTCCCATTTACCTCTAAATTTGATAGTATTGTGTGTAAACAGATGTAGCCTGGAGGAGAGAGGTGGCACTATATTGTCTGTATGTCAGTTCAGTGCAAGTTAAGTGAGCTGTTATCTTCCTTGGCTGGAGGAGAAAATATCAACATGGGGTAGAATGTGTGTGGTGCTCACCGTTCCTAAGTAGCAAAGTAAATATGCAAGCATTTCAGAAGGTTCCACATCACCATGCCAAATCCTCTCCAGTGGTGTTGGCTGCCTCTGGTGCTGGAGTACAGAGTGTAACACCCTCTCGAGGTTCTGGTAGCAAAGAGGAGTGCTGTGATCCGTTAGTAATGTTTGTCATGGGAGTCATGGGAGGGCTAATAGTGGCTGCCAGTGCTAAAGGCTGCCAGTCCGGACCTGGAGGCTCCAACTTCAAAGTCCCATATCTTTCCACTTGATCACACTTCCTCTGTACCCAGTGTCATTGATTCACTTGCTCATTGGCTTGCCAAAAGAGCACTGATAGAAGTCATTGTTAAAAAGCAACAATAACAAAAAGACAGTAAAATGCAGGCACTTTATGTCACGCCTTATTTCTGTGTTAAGTAGGATCCGTGTAAACCCATTGTTTCAGCCAGTTGAGTTAAACTAGTTAAAAGATCTTTTCAGAAAAATGTCATTTGTAAATTAATGATGTTTGGAGAAAAATATGCAAATATGCAAATTTCCTTGAGGAAAACGTTAATAAATGGAGGAAAATGATATATTCAGATTAGTCTCATATCAAATTATCCTGCATTGGTCAGAAAGTAATTATAACAGAATCATCCATTTCCTAAGAATTAACTGTTGTCATTATTTTCACTAGATGTGCTTTTGATGTAGTTAACATGCTGTTAGTTCTTATGCTATGATGCAGTTGGTAATTAGTTCTTCAACCAGTATTACAACTTAAGTGTTGATGTTATCGCCACTTTATTTGATAATATTAGGAGAAGAGAGGCTGAGAGAAGCTAGTGTGTGTCTAAGTCACATTATGAGAGATAATTTGAGAGGCATAAATAGAGTCCACAGCCATTGGTTCACTCCCCAAATTCCCCTCACAGCTAGGCCTAGGCTGGGTCACGCAGCCAGGAGATGGAAATTCAATTCATGTCTAGTTGATCCAGCTATTTAATCCATGCCAACAACCTTCCAGGGTCAGCATTAGCAGGAAGCTGGAGTTAAGAGTCAAACCAGTATTGAAGTGAACCACTCTGATACAACATGGGTGTCCTAACCACTGGGCCAAATGCCTATGTTTGTTTTCCTTTTAGTTCAGGTATCATGAAAACTGTGTGTGGATCTTATTCTGTGTAATTTTTTTTCTTCATGAAATGGAAAAATTGCCTCAAATTTTCTGTTGTATCCCTCTTCCCTGCGCTACTTGGCTCCCTTCGCCTGTCATTTCTCTCCTGGCTGAATCAGGCCAGGGTTTATGGGACTCAAAGGAGCAATGCAAACACAGGATATTCTACCTGCAGCACTGTGCTCTCCTGTGATGGCAAAGCAGGCAACTTTGTGCAGAGCACTTTGAATGATAGACCGTGACCATTAAAAAGCAACTGCTTCTTTAAGAGCCCTATCTCAGATTTAGCCAAGAAGCACCGATTTGGGAATAGGGATTAATTTTTGAGCTGTTATTTGAGAAACTAACATTTTTCACTTGGTTTCAGTTTAGTTTGTGATGATGCTTATATACCCTATGTTTTGCATTTTTCATATATTGAGGACCTTTTGGCTGTAGCACACAGAGTTTGAAAGATAGCTTCAACTGCAGGGAACTTCTCTCATGAATCTCATGTGGTTTTCTACTTACTGCTTTTGTGAGCATAACATTTAAGTGTGGCTAGAGAACACAAATTATTTTTTATTGTAGGCATGACAAGTGCACTATTCTAAATTGCCCCATGTAGATGAAGTCATATTTTTGAAATGTTTGATTGTTTTTTGACTCTGCTGAGACTGAATAAGGATAGCAAAGCACAGGCTGTTACATGAATGGGAAGAAGGTGAAGACAGCCTTTGGATAGATACAGTGGATCAGAAGAGAAATAACTCAAACTTTAAAAGATAAATGTCTAGGGTTCATGTGCAAAGCCTCTTAAGTAGGTAGATGCATATACAAGCTTAATACTAAATGCAACATCAGTATTTGTCAATATTCAAACTCATGTCTTACTGCCTTTTACAGATTGTAAGTCAAACAAAGTTAAAAACTAAAAAACACACAAACCAGGGACTAGTGCTGTGGTAAAGCTGGGAAAGCTGCACTCTGTGGCACCAGCATCCTGTATGGCACTGGTTTGAGTCCTGGCTGCTCCACTTCCAATCCGGCTCCTTGGTAATGGCCTGGGAAAGCAGTGGAAGATAGCCCAAGAGCTTGGTTCATTGAACCCATGTGGGAGACCCAAGAGAAGTTCCTGGCTTCAGACCAGCTCCAGGCCTTATGGCCATTTGGAGAATGAAAATCAGCAGATGGAGGCATTTTATCTGTCTCTCTTTCTCTCTCAATTCAACCTTCCAAATAAATAAGTAAATCCTTAAAACATACACACACACACACACCACACACACACACACACACACACACACACACACACAGCCCTAAAGGAAGGATTCTGTCATGTTGACTGTGACTTATGTTAACTTTTATGCAAAACTTACACAAATCAAGGAAAATATTGTGGCTGGTTGGTCAAACTGTAAAATAGTTCCTGCCAAAGCATGCCTGTGGATTACAAATTCTACAGGGATGATCCACTGCTAACCAGTGTGCTGTAGAAGCTGCACCACCCATCTCTCCTTGCTCATCCACTTTTCAAAGACCTAGGCAAATCTTGCCGTTCAGAAATCTCTAATTCAGTACTTCTTAGATTCATTCATTCCCACAATCCCTCCACACCCATAATTACTACCCTCCCCCCTTTTCCTTCAGTTCCAGCTTATGGAGATGGAGCTTGGAATGTCCCCCCCCCCTTTTTTTTAATTAAAATACACTGATAAAATACAGTTTTATTTCAGTTCCCATGAAATTAACTATGTCAGCAGAAAACATCATAGTTGAAAACACTGTCCAAAGAAAGACAATGACAGGTGGTAGCATTTTGAGAAGTGTTTCAAAGACAATGCACTATGTGACCCTCCCTCAGATTCTTGGGGGTTCCCCACTCATATTTCAGGGACTAAGTGACTGTCAGGGAAACTTCCAGATGAAAGTTCCGGATGCTTGTTGAGTTGGTCCACATTTTTACTTCACTTCCTGCAGGAAGGGAGAGTTTGCTTCGATTAAACTGACAGGATGAGATAAGACAATGTTTTACAGGCCCCCCCTTTACCATGTTTCAGAGTAGAACAAAATAGCCACAGGATGGTGTCACTCCACCGGAAATGACCCAAGGTCCACTTTACTTGTCCGTGGTCAACTCTGACCTACTTTGGAGCATTAATGAGAAATTTCAAGACAAATAAGTAACTATTACTTTTATTTGTTAAGTTCTCCTGGACAGGTTTATGTGGAAGAACTCTTGGGATGTTTGCAATCAGCAAACCACTCAATTTTGGAGCAATAGAGAATTTACAATTAAAAGTAAAATCAAACAATTCTATAATGCAACTGTCTTATTTGATATTTATCAGTCTAATGAGTACATTTCAAAGTCATTTATTTATTCTATTCCTGTTAAGCATTTTCTTTTGCTAATTGAATACTGTAGACTGTGTTTCTAGGACAGTAAAAAAAAAAATCAAATGACTCATCAACATGTGTTGAACACCCCCTACATGCCAAGAAAATTTCATTATAGGTACTGGGGATACAAAATCGACAGACTTACAGATTCAAATGGGAATGATACCTAAGAAGAATTTATATTCAAATATACAGAAGTTTAGTGTAATTAAACTTCATAATTCAAGTGACACATTTTTTGCTGAATTCAGAAGATGCTCATTGGGCACTTTTTTATAGTAAAATTCTCATCCACAGATGAATAGGTTGAGTTTCCAATAGCAAGTTCTCTGATAGAAAAAAAATCCAATGAATCTGGATTGCATGGACTTTTTAAATGACACTACTTTCTTTTTCCCTGTTGACGTCCATCTTTTTGTTGTTATTACTGGATTTTCATATTGGAGTGTCTGGGGAGAATCTTTACAAGGCCTGGATCTCTGACTGTCATTCTACTGCTTCCATGGACATTGGCAGCCATGGAAAATCTATGGATATGCTGGTTTAAAATTGAATGTCAATGACTCCTTGTGGCTTTGGGCTCCATGTTTTTAAAGTTAAGAGAAAAGAACTCAGTTCTTCCACCAGTTGAGTATAGATAAGACACTTTCAAAGCTTAACATCTGTGTTGGATTCTCTATTATTTATGCCTAGGTGGCACGTTGGGAGCAGGAGTGAGTGTAGTGCCCAGTGTGGCTTGGGTTATCGCACCTTAGACATCTACTGTGCCAAATACAGCAGGCTGGATGGGAAGACCGAGAAGGTTGATGACAGTTTTTGCAGCAGTCACCCCAAACCAAGCAACCGGGAAAAATGCTCAGGAGAATGTAACACGGGTGGATGGCGCTATTCAGCTTGGACTGATGTAAGTTGGTTCTCACTCCAAGATTGTATTGCAAGTTAAGTCTTATTAGTTAATGGCTCTTTGTAGCATTAGAATTAGAATTCTGCTGTGTGGTTGATTTATAGTGCCTGGCCCCACTGAATCTCTGCAGACAAGGGTACCATGATTAATTTGTAATGTCTGATGTGGGCATAGCAGGTAGAAAACTGGAAGTGGTAGAATATCTCAATCAATCACTTTTTCATAGCCCGCTGTTTATTTCTAATTTCAGTATCCTCTGCCAATGAGCTAATGATGACTTCACTATCAAACTGTTACATAAATTGATAGCATAAAAATTACCCCCAAATATCAATTAGAATTGGCCAGGATTATTTGCTTCTTAAGGGTTAGAAAAGACAGCCTCCCCAGAATTTTGAGTATGTTTCCTAAGAAATTCAACATTAGTTTATTTTAACTTTCTATTCTTCCAGTGTTCTAAAAGCTGTGATGGTGGAATTCAGAGGAGAAGGGCTATCTGTGTCAATACGCGAAATGATGTGCTGGAGGACAGCAAATGCATGCATCAGGAGAAAGTCACCGTTCAGAGGTGCAATGAGTTCTCTTGTCCGCAGTGGAAATCAGGAGAATGGTCAGAGGTGAGACAGAAAGGCTGTCATTTCTCTCAATCATCGCTCCAGGGCTTTAGAAGCTCTGTTTAAGATTAACCCTAGTGAGCCTGTCTCCCACCTCCACTTGATGAAACAGCTCCATTTCCCCACCTACTGTGTGTCCCAGTAATCTCCATATCATCTTGGACCTGGCTGAATCACCCACTTGAGCAGCATCTGTTGGCAATCTTGAAGTTCTGTCTCCTCACATTCCCACTTTGAGTTCTTTGCTAAATCACTGAAGGAAAATTAGAGTTTGAGCCATCCTAACTTAGCTCTGACGTTTCCTCCTTCCTCACCTTAAACATACACAGAATTTGACCCTCGTCTGTTATCTGTCTGACCCATCTAGTAGCTAGAGGAAAATCAGTGATGAGAAGAAAAGGACCAACCTGAGCATTCGGATTTACTCCTTTCTTGTTCTTTGCTTTACTGAGTCCATGCAAACTGTATGGTGCTTAACACAGGTTGCTCCAGAATAGCAAAAGACAGTAGAGCTTGTTTCATGGTGTTAGTCCTCAGTATTGACATAGCTCAGCGTTACCATGGCCTTGAAAGATTTTCAAATAGGAATCAACTCTCTCCAAGAAGAGGATCCAAATGCAAATTGGAAGGGGGGGGAGGAGAAAGGTAAGTGTTCTCCTTTTTGTGGGTCAAGCCAAGAATATGGGGGAAAGAACAAATGTGTCCCTGATATAGCCACTCCATCTGAGCCTTTATTTCATTCATATGAGTATACCACTGTCTGTTTCCTTTGACCATCAAATAAAATGCCTATTTGAGAAGGCTACTGTTAAATGCCCTGGAATAGTGGATAAGTACCAATGTATGTGATTAGCAGTATTCTCATCCTGGACAAATTAACAGGTTAGTGCTAACTAGTGCAAACTAACTAGGGTAGTGCTTCAGTTCTGGATTCAAAGCTACCATTGTTTAAACTCTAGTATTTAGTTAATAAAAGATGAAAGAGGTGGTGGGTTTAAATTTTACTTAGTTAATACCAATAAAGGCATTATTTTAAATTAAGCAGGACTCTTTGCAAAAACACTAAATCATAAAATAAAAGTGGGAAAGATCTGACTGTAAATACAGTGGGATCCAGAGAGCCTTAGATAAACACCACTAACACAAAAACAAAAAGTGGATCTGGGTGTCCTTGGGTAGTGAGATTTTTGGATCCTTATAGTTTTCTTGTGTATATTTTTTTCTTAGTCTCTCAAACTCTCAATAAGTGTGGACAATAATGGTTGTATTCAGTTCACTCAGTGAACATGGAACTGCGCACTTTGCTTGGAGTTTTCTCACTTAATTTCCACAATCCTCTGAATTGGGCACCATTGTTGTCCCTGTTGCACAGATGAGAACATTGAGGTGCAGAGAACCACATGACTTGGTTGTGGGGGTTAACACCCAGGTTGATCTGACTCAGCGATCCCCACACTTAACTGTTAGGCGAGAAAACCACTAGTGCTGTGTCTCAGGGCTTTATAACACGGTTCTGTGTGTTCAGTTTATTTTATGCTTGAAACTGGTTCAGAGGCAAGAAAATAAAGAAGGGAAAGGCAAAACAAGAAGGAAGAGAGGAAGAAAAAGGAGAGAGATGAAGAGAGGGTGGGAATTGCTCTGAACAAACAGCACACAGAGGGAGAGGGAGGAGTAAAGAAAGAAGGCTCAGCCGTCCTGTATTTGCCGATTGCGTGGGAAAAGAACACTTGTGTTTCTGCTAATCGATGAATAGTCCCTGGAAACCCCACAAGCATTGATCAGAAGTGACCCTGACTGACTCTGCTTTGTATTACAGTGCTTGGTCACCTGTGGAAAAGGACATAAGCACCGCCAAGTCTGGTGTCAGTTTGGCGAAGATCGATTAAACGATAGAAGCTGTGACCCTGAGGCCAAGCCAGCCTCCACACAGACTTGTCAGCAGCCGGAATGTGCGTCCTGGCAGGCGGGACCCTGGGGACAGGTATTTTACACGATAAGATTCTTCACTGCATTCTTTCTTTCTTATCTGAAGAGAGCTTGCCCAGGGGCACTCAGGGGGAGGGACTCTGGGCCCCCTACTTGTGCTCAGTGGCACACACCGGACCACCACGATCCTGGGTCCATCCCATCTGACTCAGCCACCATGTCGCCTTCCAAGAGTTTCCACCAATCTCCCTTGGAGCCAACGCCTCCTCTTGCGCAGTCCCCTGCCTTTCATCATGCTTTGGCTTTGACCATAGCTCGAGCCCACCAGGGCTTGAACAGATCCTCAGCAGTCTTCGTGCTTGGCTGATGTGATCTTGCTTAGCTCCATGGGACTCTTCCAGGATGGGCTGCCACAGCCAGAGCTGAGATTCAGAAGTGGTGTTTTAGATCCCACCCTCACAGTACCCAAAACCCACTTCATAAACAAGTCAGATTCTTGAAACAGCCTTGAATACATCCCATGTGCAGAGTTGTGGTGTTACAAAAGAATCTTTGTTGAGTCCTCTGGTCTGTAGGTTTCCAAGTTTTGCCCAAATCATCCTTTGAAATCTTTCAACATTTCATTTCATTTATGTATGTGTGTGTTTAGTCAAGATGCAGAGTGCGGAGACAGAAGCTCCCATCTGCTGGTCCACTCCTCCAGAGGCCTGCTCTGGCTAGGGTCCCATGAAAGCCAAACCTGGAAGGTATGTCCTCAGTCCAGGTTTTCCACGTTTGTGGCAAGAGCCCAGCTATTGTAGTCATCACCATTGCTTTCCAGGGTCTGCCTTAGCAAGAAGCTGCGTTGAGGATTGGAGCCAGGAATTGAACCCGGGTACTTTGATGTAGAACATGGGCGTCTTAAGCGCTAGGCTAAACACCTGCTTCCGTAACTGAAACAGTTTAAAAAAGGTGGGGGGAGGAGGCAGAGTCCATGCTGGACTTGGACTTCAGAAGCCAGTATTCTTGGAACTGAAACCTTCCTAATATAGAAGCAAAGGCATGCTTAAAACACTTTGCACAGCACTCCAAGTTCCCAGCAGAAGCAGAGCAGCTGTCTGCTGCCACTTACGTAATCCCTTAAAGAAAGATTCTCCCTCCCCTGACAAGGCTCAGCCACTTGAATGCCTTAGCCTCTGTCTTCATTTCCAAACTTCTATGCAGAAACAGAAGCGGCTCTGCTACTGTACTCAGTGGTGACTGTTGTGAATGTTGGCACGCTTCAGAGGCCCGTTTCATAGCATGCCTAGTCGCAGTGGCTAACCATGGCTGAGTGAGCAGGCAGCCTCTGTACACTGTCGACTTTTGAGGGACTAGTAAGAGAAAGTGTGTAGTTCAGGGTCGCCTTCTAGAATTCAGAGACCTGTTTTTGTTTTTGTTTTGTTTTAATTTCTTAGTCTGTCTTTTACCCATTGCGTCTTCCTTCAGTTGAGCATGTAATGCAATTCAGTGAAAAAAAAAAAGGTCATTTTAAATAGTATTTAGGAAGCATACATGTTCGAAGAGCAATTTTACAAGATACGATTTAGTGAAAAGAAAACCAAACACATTCCTAAATAACACTGCAGAGATTACTAATATTCTCATGTTACTGATTTTCCTATGGTATTTTAAAACAGTTCTTAGGATTGTACTCTGGTTTTTGTTTTTGTTTTTATGTAAGATTAATCATTTTAAAGTAAATAATTCAGTGGCATTTAGCACAGTCAGAATTTTTTTTCTACCAGCCACCACCTCCATCAACTTCAAAAACAGCTTTATCATCCTAAAAGGAAACCTGGTCCACATTAACCAATTGCTGCTCCAGTGCCTTTGCCCCATTTCTAGCATCTGTTGATTTGCACCTGTCTCTTTGGAGTTACCTGTTCTAGATACTCCATAATATGTTTGTCTTTAATGGATAGGGTCATGAAATATAATGTTTTTAAGGTTCATCTGTATTCTGGGATGTGTGTGTATTCATTCCTTTTTATTATGGAATAATATTTCATCATAAGGAGGTGCTACCATTGGCTTATCCCTTCTTCCCACTATGAGCTTTTGAATTGTTTTCCTAGTGAAGCTGTGAGTATTCATATATAAGCATTTATTTAATTACTCATTTTCTCTTCTTTTAGATATATGCTCAGGGGCAGAATTGCTGGATCATATAGCAATTCTGTATTTAACTTTCTGACAGATCAGAAACTTTCTACAGCAGCTGTACCATTTTAACTTCTTACTGGCACTATGTAAATTTTCCCATTTCTCTTCATTCTAACAGTTGCTATTTTCCATTTTTGAAATTATAGCCTCCTTAGTGGGTACCCAGTTGTATCCCAGTATGGTTTTGATTGGCACTTTCGTTTCGAAAAGATACTAAGTATGTTTTTATATGCTTGCTGGCCATTTGTATATTTTCTCTAAATAAATGCCTGAGGCTTTTATTCATTTGAAGAGAATTTGTAATTGTGATGAAATTCACTTGAGTTGCAATTTAGCATCTGAACCATTTTTAAATGTACAGTTCAGTAATATTCCTCTTTCCATTTTTAAATCCACACCTTTGGCTTTTGTTGTTGAGTTGTGGCTCCTTATATATTCTGAATGACAATTCCTTTTCAGACACGTGACTTTCCAGTGTTTTCTCCTACCAACAGGTTTCTTTTCACTCTGGTAATAGTGTCATTTGATGCACAAAAGGTTTTAATTTTGATAAAGCCTAATAAATCTGCTTTTTCTTTCTTGCATTTGATTATGTTGTCATGTTGAAGGCAGCTTTGCCAAATGTCATAGATATTTTCTGATGTTTTCAAAGGATTTTGTTTAGATTCTGAGTCACATCGTGACTTTACACGATGTGAGGTAGGAATTCAGCTTCATACTTTTGCATATAAATGTCTATTGTCCCACTGCTATCTAAGAGAATATTCTTCTTTTTAAAAAGATGTATTGTTTTTCTAAAAGTCAGAGTTACTGAAAGAGGAGACAGACCTTCCAGCTGCTACTTCACTCCGCTCCCCCAAGTATCTGCGACAGCCAAGACTGTGTCAGGCTGAAACCATGTGCCTCTTGCAGTCTCCCACAGAGGCAGTAGGCATCCATGCACATAAGCTGTTCTCTGCTGCATTTCCTGGGCCATCGGCAGCAGCGTCGCAGCTTTTGTTTACATACTTTTTTTTGAAAGACGTAGAATGTAAATAACAGACAGAGTCAAAGTGGTCTTCCCTCCGCTATTTCACTCCTCAAATGATCACAAGGCTCAGGCTAAACCAGGCTAAAACCAGAAACTGGGAACCCAGATTAGGTTTCCCACTGGGTGCCAGGCATCCAACTGCCTGAATGTACACCTTCAGGAAGCTGTGCTCAAAAACAGAAACAGAATTCAAACAGGTGTTCTGACATGGGCTGCAGCTATCCCAGGCAGAGGCTTAGCCACTGCATTCACATGCCTGCTTTTAGAGTGTGAGAGAAACTGGTTAGCAGTTTTATTATGGTATCTTTGATATCAGGGTAATTTGGGCCTCACAGGATGAGTTACGAAATGTTTCTTCCTCTTCAGGTTTTCAGGTTTTTTGGGAAGCATTTGAGAATGATTGGTGTTAGTACTTGTGAAATGCTTAGTAGAATTTGCCAGTGTTTAGTCTTAGGATTCTGCTTGCTTCAAGATTTTGAACTAATGATTGATTTTCTCTACTTCTTGCTGTATTCATATTTTTAATTTCCTTGTGAATCAGTTTTTATGATTTGTGCATTTCTAGGGAGTTGTTTTGTGTGTGGTAATTTGCATGTTCCCAATAGATTATCTAATATTTTGGCACAGAGGCAATCATAGTAATCTGGTAATTCTCTAGAGAGTTGTCATAATGGTTTTAGTAATGGAGCCTTTTGTCTTAGTCCATTCAGCTGAAGATTTGTCTTTTTCTTTTTTTTCTCACCTTTCTCAAAAAACCTATTTCTGTGTCTGTTGATTTATTTTATGTATTATTTTCTCCTCTGTTTCACTTATCTCTGATCTGATCTCTGTTATTTCCTTTTTTCCTCCTGATTTGGGATTTGGCTTGCTTTTCTTTCTCGAGTTCCTTAGGATATAAATTTAGATTATCAGATCTTTCCTCTTTATTAATGTGGTTACTGGCAGCTATAAATTTTCTGTAAGATATGCCCTTATTATATCACAATTTTTTTTATGTTTTGTTTTCCATTTATCTCAAAGTATTTTGTTAACGCCTATTGTGATTTCTTCTCTATTATTTAATTTCCACTTCTTTCTGAATTTCTCACTTTCTTTTTCTGTTACTGTTGCATTGCCTCGCTTCATTTTGTTATTTCACCCATTTTAAATATATTGAGGTTTGTTTTGTAGCCCAACATAAGGTCTTTCTTTGAAAACATTCTGTGTGTAGGAGAAAAGTGTACATTATTGCAAATGCAGAATTAGAAATTCCATTGATACTATCTTACCAAATTTGAACAGGTTTTGCTCATGAAATATTTACCTAGTGGTTATAGCCCTTTAGTTGGGTTGCAGTGTTTTTAACAAAGTTGTTTATTTCCATTTTTGGTGCCTGGACAGTTGCTTCAGTGTCCAGCTCCTGGAGTGCGCTACCATGCCGTTTGTATGGTATCATTAGGCAATGTGTTAAAACCTGGCAATATATCTCTAGTTTTGTTTTTATTTTATTTCTTCCCCTTTTCTATGTGTATGCCATATTTTCCACTATTTTGTCATATCTTTCACTAATAACATAGTAGAGGTTGTCCGATGTAAAAATATTAGGACACATTTCAATTACTCTATCTTTACAGTTTCCCAGAAGTCTAAAATGGTCATCACAGAACTCAGCAAATGCCTGTTTTAGCTACAGAATTCTGCTGGGTGCAGGGGATTTCAGAATATTCATTGGAAAATGGAAATAAAGGATAAATTTAGTGGCAGGCATTGTGGTAAGGTGGATTAAGCTGTCACCTACAGTGCCAGCATCCTGCATGTGAACCAGTTCAAGTTCCAGGTACTTCAACTTCCTGCTCATGTGCCTGGAAGGCAGCAGAAGATGAGTCAAGTAATTGGGAACTACCACCTGTGGGGGACCTGGATCAGTTCCAGGCTCCCTAACTTTGACCTGGCCCATCCTTTGTGACTATATGGGGGTTATACCATAAGTTGGAAAATCAGTTTGTGTGTATATATGTGTGTGTCCCTATCTGTGATTCTATTTTCCAAATAAATAAATCTTTCTGAAAAGATAAATCTGTCTTGGTACAAAACCAGTTTTGAAACCCATGCGTAAAATGGTTGTATAATCCAGGGCAGGATCAATCACTTGTCTCATTATTTTGGGTAACAACTCTCTGGCCCACTGTGTTTGAAACATATGTCTCTTGCAGGATATTATGAGAAAAGTAAAGGAAAAAGATTTGCTGAGTTGTGTATTCATTTTCCTTTGTTTTCTTCTCCCAGTGCAGCGTCACCTGTGGACAGGGATACCAGCTCAGGGCAGTGAAGTGCGTCATTGGGACTTACATGTCAGTAGTGGATGACAATGACTGCAGTGCAGCAGCAAGACCAACGGATAGCCAGGTGAGTGTTCTTGTTGCAGTCAGCTTCTGGCTCGGGGCCCTAAGATACCTAAACTTCCCAGCAGTTCAGATAGTTGAAATCTTCTCATAGCTGAATGTGCGACTAACCAGCTGATTGAATTGTCTGGATTAGACTGTTGGTGACATTCAGAACCTAATATTTTGGATGTACCTGTTTTATTGTTTCATAGTTAATTGAAATATATGTAGATTCGATTCTGATTCTTCTTGGGTGGGTGTTTTTCATCACTTGAACTCATTTTCCTAAACATTTTTTTCATCATATCTGTTTTATGTTCAATAACTCGAATCATTTGTTCAGATCATGTGTGATAAAGCTAGCTTTGACCCACCAACGAACTAATTGGTAAGTTTCTCAGGAATTTTGTAAGCTAGTTGTTAAACATGTTTAATTTGTGTGTGCACATTTACATGTATTACAAATATGACATCCAGATACATGTAATAACTGAAACCATAAGCCTATAACTAAATCAATGATATGGAAAAGAAAAGCTGATACATCCTGAAGACTTCTCAGTTCTTCACTTACTGCCCGTTGCTCTCTGTGCTCTTGTCGTTCACCTGTGTGTATCTGTGCAGTGCGTGGACAGGGTCGTGAGCATCTCTTCCCAGCTCTGTTTCATTGATTTCAAGTTGGTAGCTTCAAACTGGCCATGGTGGGCACATGTGCACGCCTGAGATTGGAAAGTGCCACAGATTCGGGCTTTATTTACTACTTGGCTGGTGGTTTGGCTTAGGAAAGTGATAGAGAATATGTTCATTTAGACTCTACTTAAAGGGATCATAGGATGTAGCTCTTACATTGTGAATAATAGGGAGAATATTATTTTCTGTAGCAGTTTCATTGCAAAGGCATGAGTAATATGAACACAATATAGTGAGAAGATACTGTTACAGTTCTTATCATTTGATCCCTCAAAGAAGTCTGTCAGGACATCACTCAGTCAGGTTCTGACTAGCATCATTTTATTGTCACCTTACTTTTAAATGCAAAGAAAATATCAATATTCACATTCACGCCTCAATTATATCTGTTGATGATTCAAAAATTCAGGAACAGCGATGTGGAATAGCGAGTAAAGCCACTGTGTACAATGCCAGCATCCCATAAGGGTTTCCATTCAGATCCTGCTTGTTCCACTAATGATCCGGGGAGAGCAGTGGAAGATAGCCCAAATGCTTCTACCTTGCCGCTCTGTGGGCGAATATCATATGGAAGAATATCTTAGTTCCTGGCTCTGGCCCAGCTCCAACAAAGCAGCCACTTGGGGAGTTAACCAACAGAAGGAAAATCTCTCTCTCTGGAATTTTCACTTTCAAGTAAATAAATACTTTGTAAAGGAGTAGGTTTTTTTTAAGATTTACATATTTTTATTGGAAAGTCAGATATACAGAGAGGAAGAGAGACATAGAGGAAGATCTTCTGTCCATTGATTCACTCCCCACGTGGCGACAATGGCTGGAGCTGCACCAACCCGAAGCCAGGAGCCCGGAGCTTCTGCTGAGTCTCCCACATGGATGCAGAGTCCCAAAGCTTTGGGACATCCTCAACTGCTTTTCCAGCCCACAAGCAGGGAGCTGGATGGGAAGGAAATGGGCCTCCAGGACAAGATCTGGTGCCCATATGGGATCCTGAAACATGCAAGGCAAGGACTTTAGCCACTAGGCTACCACACCAGTCCCTAAAGGAGTGTTTTTAAAAGCCCAGCAAAAGTGAATGAGAATCAGTTAGCCATATGAATTTAAAGTAGTTGCATATTTTATTATTATTTGTAAATTGTTTGCTACACGTTCTGTATGTCAATAAAATTTATAACAAGGATAGATATCTGCATGTGGTGTATGTATACATCTATAAACACATATAAATTTTTTTCTCAAGAGAGCTGGTTGATAACCATCCATGCTTATGTTACTCTGTGTGGATTCTGACTTTGGCTTTTTTTTCCCTACAAATCTACACAGGGGACTGGGATGTCCATCTCCTTGTTAATTGCTGGAGTTAGGATTGGGCTTAGTCTATGCACACAGCTCAGGCACTGAGCAAAGCCTCATTCCAAACACCCTCAACCCGCCGAATTTCAGAGTGTGCTGTTAATTGGTAAAGAAGTATCAGAAAAGTCCGTGGTTATTGTGACAGGGCACATCTTCTCAGGGATCAGTTAGCCAAACGCCTGTAACCTCAGGCATCTTAATCTCTATTATTTTGTCAAAATGTGCCAAACAATAGTAAGATATGTACCTCAGAAATATTAGCAATGATACTTAAAGCAACCCCAGAATGGGGACGTAGCAACTCCCTTAGGAATTCAGTTTTCTTCTAAGATTTTCTATTATAGTCATTTGACTAAAGGCCACCTCCCACATTGCTGTGTGGATTTCTCCACTCTGTGAGAAATAATCTCTGGCATTCTTTGAACAATGGGCGGAAACATAGGCAAGGTTTAGAGGTAAGTGTGAGACCCATAAGGTGATAATATGTCAGTCACATTCAGCACCAAGCCTTGATACATCTCTGACACATAGTAAATAAACATTAAATGAAAGAAGAGTTGCTGACCGTCAGATATTGGAATAATTTTGAGCAGGTGTATGTGTTATTTTTCCATCAGTAAATCTAGGAATATCATTCATATACAGATAACTGCTGCTTAGTACAGGGACTTTTTCTCTGAATAATTGAAGTGCATCATATAAATTTCTGGCGCTGATCTCTTAAATTATGTCTTTCCAAACCTCTTGGAGAATATAATGAAAAGATTATGCATTGATTTTGAATTTTTTACACCAGAAATAAACTTCTCATTTCATTTTTCAGTGAAATTTTTGGAAATACCATTCTAGCTAGATTTGATTTTAGGACCTAGGGTCTTATCTTTGGGTTAACTGGAAAACATGTTTGTGCTAAAGAGATTATGTAAGAGTCAAATCAAACCTTGATCATTTTACTGTAAGAATTAAGTTTAAAATAGCACCTTACTCTCTTAGAAGTTTTGTACCAATTTTTTCTTCATTCAGGTAAACAGGTAAATAAATGCAGCTTTAAAAAGTCACGCCATAACTTCCTGCCCTATATTAAGGAATGTACTACATGATTCAGGCTGTGTCCAGTTTTACAGAAGTTGAAGCTGGGGGCAGAGGGATGTCCTGTGACCTGGCCCTGAGCCCTTAACCTTCTTGCCTTTACATGTGTATACATCTTGAATTGCATTGCCTTGAACATCACATGGACTTTTTCTTCTTTCACATCTAGGACTGTGAATTACCATCTTGTCACCCTCCTCCAGCTGCCCCAGAACCAAGGAGAAGCACACACGGTGTGCCAAGAACTCAGTGGCGATTTGGGTCTTGGACTCCAGTAAGATACAGAGTGGGAAAAGTGAGGTGGGAGGACATGAGGGGAAGCAGGCATTCTCTGACGTGACTGTAGGAAGTTGGCCCTGGTTCTAGCAGCCATTTCACAGAACACATCTGCACTGTTTTTCTCTAATCCCCAGTGCTCAGCTACTTGTGGAAAAGGGACCCGAATGAGATATGTCAGCTGCCGAGATGAGGATGGCTCTGTGGCTGATGAGAGTGCCTGTGCTACCCTGCCCAGACCAGTGGCCAAGGAGGAATGTTCTGTGACACCCTGTGGGCAGTGGAAGGCTTTGGACTGGAGTGCTGTAAGCAAATGAATTCATTGGTATGGGGAGGGCAGGAGACCTGTAAAGGGGGTTAAAGAGGAAGTGTCCTACATTGTGAGTAATATTTCAGAGTTGTGCTTAGTGTATGATTGGAATTATCTTGCTCCATACCTATGTAATTGGTCAAGAATCTATGAAACCTTGGTCAGTTGTGTGGGCAATAGGTTATTGGCATGATCAGTAGATGTCATAATTGCATATGACTTTGAAAGGGCCAGTAAAATAGATCTGTGTGAAAACCCAGACCTTTGCAATTAGTAGATGGTATGACCTTGGAATATCTGGTTAAAGTTCATGAGCCTCAGTTTCCTCTACTTTTAAAAGAAGACCCAGCAGAATACCTACCTTATAGGGTTATTGGGAGAATTATTCAAGATTATATATGTTAAATGCTTAGCAAGCAGTAGGTACTCAATAAATGATAGACAATCTTACTTTCACTTCTTGAATATCTATCCATCCATCCATCCATTTATCCATCAATTCTCCCTTCTCTCAGCTATATCTCTTTACTCATTAGATATTAGTGAACACTTGTACAGGAAGAGCAGTGAACAGTGAATAATAAAGTGTCTGCCTTTGTGGAAATTATTTCAGTTAAGGACAGGGAACAAATAAATATGTAGTGCGGCAACAATACTAAGTACAAGCAAGATGTCAAGCAGAGTTAACGGCATGGATACAGATGGGACATGCTTTCAGATAGGGTATAGTCAGAAAGACATTGCTCAGGACCTAAGTGAAGTGAGGAGGTAAACCACATGGCTATCTTGGAAGAGCAAACAATATGTTGGGGACAAAATCCCTGAGACGGGAGTGTAGCTAATGTGTTGAAGAAGCGTCCATGAGGCTAGTATGACTGGAGTACAGCAAGTAGAGAGTAAGTCAAAGAAACGCACTTAAAGGGTATAGTATGTTAGCATAAGGATTTTGACTGTTCTCAGTGAACTGGGAAGTCACTAGATGAAACATTGGGGTTAAATAGAATCATGATATGTGGTCAACAGACTTGGGTGGAGATGTCACGTTTGTAAGCAGGAGTTCCGCTGCAAGACCATTCTCAGAGTCCTGGCAGGCAAGGTGATGTCTCAGATCAACGAGGTGAGGGTGGAGAATATGACAGGTGTTTGGATTGGGGTGTGTTTTAAACTCTGAGCTGATGGAATTGCTCAGTGAAGTTGGTATGAGGTGGGGAAGAAGGAGTAGAGACAATTGTGATTCCAAGATTTGGAACCAGAGCAACTGGAAAAATCACAGGCCTCCTACTGAAGTGCACATTCAAGAATTTACAGCTGACTCTGACTGCCAAATGACCCGTCTTTTCTGTTTCTAAACCTTCAACGCAGTGTTCTGTGACTTGCGGGCAAGGTAGGACAACCCGGCAAGTGGTGTGTGTCAACTACAGTGACCAGGTGATCGATCAGAGCGAGTGTGACCAAGATTACATCCCAGAAACCGACCAAGACTGTTCCATGTCGCCATGCCCGCAACGGACCCCAGACATGAGCTTAGCCCAGCATCCTTTCCAAAATGAGAACTATCGTCCCAGGAGCCCGGGCCCCAGCCGCACCCACGTGCTCGGTGGACACCAGTGGAGAACTGGCCCCTGGGGAGCAGTGAGTATTCCCTGAAGCGCTTCCCTAGTGTGCTTGCTTCTCTTTCACTTGAGGTGGGGTTTGGGGAGAAGAAAACTAGAAGTGCCTGTTGATCCTGTTTTCCCCACAAGAGATTGGTGTTGTACATTGTCAGGTGAGAAGCAATATTTCCTAAGTTAATATGGTCCCAGCAAGGGGGTTCTAGGGTCACGTTGCCTATAGCCCTCAGTGGAATGGAGGAGGGTGTCACTGTTGGATGGTGCAGTCAGGTAGGTGTTTTGAAAGCCATCATGGTCACAGATAGGGGCCCTGGACAGCTGATACCTGTAGGGGAAATTGAGATGACAGAGAAATTTCACTGAAAGAGAGATCTTGCCTTTGCTGCCCTTTCTTTGGATGAGTGCTGTCACAAAGGGGCATGCACAGAGGGACAGTGGGTAGTAGTCAGTCATTGTCTTGGACTGGGGAAAGATGGCAGGGTAGGTAAGACATGTGCCAGAGGTTCCCAACCCTGTTGGACTCTGTGGGGTGTGGCCTTTGTTTGGTGCAGACCCATATTTGTAAATTGGGCTGGGAGGGAGTGCTTAGGTCCCCATTCTTCTTAGTGCTTCTGTTTCCTGTCTGTAAAAAAGCCTACTGTGTCACAGTTCCTGCCTTCTGGCCGTTAGAATCTTTGAGATGTTGCGAGTAAGGCCCCTTGCTTGCCCTGGCGTGAGAACTTCAATGGGTGTCAACACTTGGTTCCTTATGATCTCCTAACTAGAAATGCTTGGAAAAACACTTACTATATAAAGAGAATATATATGCTCTTGGATTTTGTTAATTAAAAAGCACCCATTCCCCTGCTCCAAAAAAGCATGCTGCAGATTCTGATATGTGTTTTGTTGGAACTAAAGGAGGCATTCTTGAGCAGGTGTATGGTTACCAGGGCCTTACCACTCAACAGTCTCCTTTCTAGTTGCTTACTAGCAATGTCTTTCTAGGATCACTAATTGTGTTTAATTATTTCTGAAGTACAAATAATGAGACGGAAGCTGTCTGCTTCCCACGTGGTTTGGGTCAGTCACTTGGGTGTCCTTTGCTCTGAATACAGATTAGCCACACGACTGCACTCACAGCAAATGTGAGCTGTTTCCAGACCAGCAGCTAAGGCACTCAGCACCTGCACCATTGCATTCCCCTGGCCTGCTTCCCGCTCGAGCTTCCCTCTACCTAGATGAGAAAGAGATTTTTGTTTTGGGAAATGGAAGGATGAGCAGAGTTATCACTGAACATCCTATGTTTATCCTGGTTGATAAAATGTAAAACTCACACCTGTGATTCCAGCGATAGAACTAGGAATTTTATTTTTACAAAATATTTAGTGCTGTTCTTTTTTTAAAAAAAAATGTATGTATTTTATTACAAAGTCAGATATACAGAGAGGAAGAGAGACAGAGAGGAAGATCTTCCGTCCAATGATTCACTCCCCAAGTGAGCCGCAACGGCCAGTGCGCGCCGATCCTGTGCCGATCAGATGCTGGGAACCGGGAACCTCTTCCGAGTCTCCCACGCGGGTGCAGGGTCCCAAAGCTTTGGGCCGTCCTCAACTGCTTTCCCAGGCCACAAGCAGGGAGCTGGATGGGAAGTGGAGCTGCCGGGATTAGAACCGGTGCCTATATGGGATCCCGGGGCTTTCAAGGTGAGGACCTTAGCCGCTAGGCCACGCCGCCGGGCCCATTAGTGCTGTTCTTATTTCAGACTGCACTAAGGATAATGCATTTCTTTAAGACTGAATGACTGTGCCCTTGGACAGAGTTTAACATTCTGCAGCATGGCACCACCATTGTTTTCCTCTGTGTGCCTGTTTGGACAGTTTTTTTCCTCTAAGTGATGCAAAATTGAAGCTGGACAATGTGATGTTTTTCAGCCCTAACTTGGCCTGTCCGACCTTCTCCCAGGAGTGTAAAGTGTGCACTGGCATGTTCATCTTAACATTGCACAGTACACAAGTTGCACCTGACAACTACATAACACACAGTGTGAGCCCTTCTTCAGGGAGCTCATCTTTTCACAGGGCAATGAAGTCCAGGGGTGACATAGTAAAGAAATGATACACAGCTGTATTATTAAGAGGAAAAACTCAAGAGCTAAATGTGTATTACAATGTTTAAAAATTAATTTTATTTATCTGAAAGAGAGTTACAAAGAGGAAGAGAGAAAGTGACAGATAGAGGATTTCTATCCACTGGGTTACTCTGCAAATGGTCAAAGTGGCCTGAGCTGGGCCAGGCTGTAGTCGGGAACTTCGTCTGGGTTGTCTGTGTGGTTTCAGGAGCCCAAGCAGTTGGGCTATCCTCTGCTGCATTCTGAGGTGTATTAGCAGAATGCTGGATTGGAAGTGGAGCAGTCATGACTTAAACCCTATCCTTACAGAGGCTGAAATCACAGGTTGTGGACTTTATCTGCTATACCATAACACTGGCCCCTAAAAATATGTTTCCAACATACAATTAGTTTTCCCCCAAGCAAAGTTAATTCAAATGCTAGTTTGTGTGTGTGTGTGTGTGTGTGTGTGAGAGAGAGAGAGAGAGAGACACATATTTTCAGGTTTAAAAACAATCCATCAGAACCCTCAGAGAAAAGAGGTAGAATTATTTAAGTCAAAAATATACCTAATTTTTTTTCAGATGTAACTAGCAAGTTTGTTAGCCTGGTGTATATTTTAAAAAGTAAGTCCAGTGCAAAATGAGAAAGTATGAATATTGATTAAGGTTCATTTAAAGAAAAAAAATTGAGAGATGTGCATACAGAGAGAAGTTGTGAGAGATAGAGATAGAGAATAATCACAGTATTCTCATCCACTGGTAATACCCCAAATTCCTCCAGTGATTGGGATTAGGTCAAAGCTTGGGACTGAAAATTCAGTCAACTTCTCCTACATAAGTTTCAAGGATCCAATCACCTGAGCCATCACCACTGCCTACCAGGGTCTGCGTTAGTAGGAAGGTGAAGTTAAGAGCTGCAGTCAGGCATCAAATCCAGGTACTTCGATGTGAGGAACATAGCCTGTATGTCACTTGGTAAGCTAAATGCCCACCCCTGTGGTTGTACATTTAAACTACTTACAATTGGTGCAGCATAGGCAGGGAAATTGGACTGCTTCAATGTAATAAAATATATACATGTCTTGATGTGGAAGATGATCAGCAAGAAACAATGTCAGAGCATGTTTCCAAATAGCAGTGGTTGGAACGTGCATTCGATAAAAAGCACAAATCAACCTTCAGAACTGGAACTAAAAGCATGCTTATGAATGCTGTCTTAGGCTTTATCATTTGTGGGAATTACATTGCTTTAAGACCAGCTGGTTATTTATAGGCACACTGATTTTACAAACTAAGGGTCAGAGTGAAGGATACTAGCAAACACATTGGGTTTAAAAAGATAAGGAAATTGTGGGAAGAAAAAACACTCTAGGTATAGATAAATAGGAGAGCTATGAGAAGCTCGTGTGGGAAATGAACTAAAATGCAAACAGGAAACAGTGCCACCCGGGAGAGAGAGTTTAAGGCTCCAAGAACAGCCCAAGAGACATTTATCAAGGTGGATTTCAATTTAGTTCATTGGGGAAGTAAAAAAATCAACAGAACAAATCTTGCTTCTGTCAGCCGTTGAGGTGAAGGCTATTGTAAAGAAACAGAAGGGAGCATTTACCTGTTCATAAGTAATGTCTAAATGACATTCTGCGGTGCTTGCCTGGAGTCATTGAGTGAGTTCATATGGAAGCTTAATTTCAATAACTGACAATTCATTAAGCATGTAATTTGACATCTGTGTTAGAAAGGAAGTCCTTGTTAGCTGTAAAAAGCACTTGAAAAGGAAAGAATTTCTAAATAAACTGGTATCCAGCCATACTTCTGCACCTCTTGGAGCTGTGGAGAGGGATAAGGAAGATGGCAAAGGGGGCTGTTCCCCAAGTAGCTAGACACCTAACTCATGTAGCATTTAGCAAGCACCTGTTGAGGACCTGTAAAAAGTTACAGGTCTGCCCTATAGATATGTTTGTAAGTGGTGCGCATTCCCATGATAGGGAAGTTCTCAGATTCCCTCAGTTACCTTTTGGCCTTTGTGAACAATTTGACCACAGTTTCCGTCATGTTCCTTTCTGACTTTTCACCTAACTGCTTTTTGTGCCTGTGACATTATGATTGAGGTGAAGTTAACTTGTTGAATGATGTGTTTAGTGTTCCAGTACCTGTGCTGGTGGATCGCAGCGGCGTGTTGTTGTATGTCAGGATGAAAACGGATATCCAGCCACTGACTGCGTGGAGAGAATCAAACCTGATGAGCAAAGAGCCTGTGAATCCGGACCTTGTCCTCACTGGGCTTACGGCAGCTGGGGAGAGGTGAGCATGAACCATGCGACTGCAAGGCCTTGGCAAGAAGGCAGCAATGAGGCATGGTGCAAGCCAGACTCAATTGCTGTTCAAACTTTACCTGAAAGTAAAACTGATTCTAGTAGAAGTTTCTAGATTTAGATGAACTAGATAGACCTGTCCTAAACTGCATAAGAGACTTGCATAAGAAACTGCTTGAATGTATAAGAAAGGAAAATTAGGCAAGAAGGCAAATTAAAATCCTGCTTTAAGTTGTTTATTAGCTCTGGTGGTTAAAAAATGAAACGGATAAGGTGATTGAAATTATCTGTTAGGCTGATCCATCAAAATCTTGCCTTATTATTATGGTTTTGGGGTGTTTGTGATAAACTCTTACTCCTCCAGTAGTACTGTCTCCCAGTATTCTGAATCCTCAACAGCAAGCAAAATGCCTAGGTGTCTCTAGTTCTCTAGCGAGGATGTGTTTGAATCACGGAAGCCAGTAATCAGCTGTTACATTCTCAAGTTAGGACATTCTTCAACTGTTCCCTTTCCAGAGATGCCTGCTATGACTGATAAAGGGCGCTGATATATTCGGAGCAGAGAGAGCTAGGTTCCTTTCCCTGCCCTTTTTGAGAAGCCTTGGATCTTGGCTTTCCAAAATGTTTACGTCCTCTTCTGCAAATGAGGACATTAATAGCGTCAACTACACAGTATTCCCGACCATTTCATGTGGTAGAACATGTCAGATGGTTTTCACACAGCCCTCAATCCACTGATGTTCTAATAATGTAATAATAAACATTATTCATGTTAAGAATAGTCATTAGCCTAAAGAGCACTATTATTATTCAGTGAGTTTTTGTGTCCCTATTATATGTAGACTTAGATTGTTATTGTATTATGTTTAATTAATCAGTGGGGCAACACATTTACAGTTTGTTGACCTGGTCTACTTGACTATGAAATTTACCAAGTAAAACCTGAGAATTAACACTTGAAAGACTCCAGTGCGGGGGGGGGGGGCGGGTAGGGGGGGGCAGGGGAAGGACAGAGGGACACCTTAGATCCTATTGTTGACTGACCCACGTCAAGCATGCGCATGTCCTGATTTCCTAAACGTATTCTGGTAGTCACTGGCAGTCATCACAGGGACTTTTGTTGACTTTCATTGACAGTTATGTCATTCTGGAGAGCTTGGCTGAAGCAAGGAAGGGGGAGTAAGACTGTGAGACCCACGTAATGTGGGTTTCCCAAAACTCTGAGCAAACTTCTATCCCATGGGGACTTGTGATTAAGCCTCTGTAATTGGATCCCAGCCAGAAGCATGCACACATTTGCCGGCCTACTTGCTGTCAGCATGGACCCGATCATTCCAATTACTGTGGGAGATCTGGCTCTGACACAGCAGGAAAACTGACTACCAGTGTCCCTGGATCTGAGCACAGCAGCACTGTCCAAGAAATACAGCTTGTTCCTGCCTTAGAAGCTTGACTCTGGCCAAGCACTGGAATGTTAGCCAGTGTTCCCACCACGTGTTTATTCATCCAAAGAGGAAGTCATATCTGTCCTCAGATTAAGTGAGAGAGTAAAATACTTTACCATCATAACATACCATGGGCGTTGGTATCAGAGAATGGCCAGAGGTTGGTGACAGCAACTTAGAAGTTGCCACAAAGTAAAATTCAATAAGTCATTGTTTACTTAATTTTAAATTGGGTATTTTTTGTTTTGCTTATCTCAAAACTCTTAGTCACTTGCTAAGAGGCTGACTTTGATCAAGTTAATTAACTCTTCAATTTAAAAGCAAAACAGTCTGTTTATTTGAAAAATAGAATAATCGATAGGGAGAGATGTCTGGTCTGCTGGTTTACTCTCCAGCTGATCTAACAACCAGGGCTAGGCCATGGCAAGGTCTGGAGCCAACTCCATCCCTGGGTAACAGGGTCCTAAATATTTGGGCCATCATTTATTGCTTCCCAGGTCCATTACTGGAGTTAGATCAGAACTTGAGGAGCCAGAACTCATACCAGTCTTATGATATGGAATACAAGTAGCATCAAAAGCAGCTTAACCTGCTATACCGCAATGCATGTGCCTGATGAACCTATCTTAACCTCAGTTCTCCCACATATAAAATGTGGAGTGAAATTTTACTCTCCTTTTGATCAGATGAGATCTATCAAAGCTGTCAGTACAGATGAAGACAAAGCACTCAATACATGGTTTCTGCTAGATGCCATTTAAGTAAGAGAGATTTGGTCAGTTACGTGTATCACTTTTGATAATTTGACTTGACTCTAGCTTTTGGAGATTTCCCTGGCCCAGAGCTGTTAGATTAACTTGGCCAAGAAATTTGTCTCCTAGGGAGAGAAAGTTTAGCATTTGCTATTCACACGAAATAACCATAATCTCCCTTGTCCTTCTTTCAGTGTACTAAGCTGTGTGGCGGAGGCACGCGAACAAGACTGGTGGTCTGTCAGCGGTCCAATGGTGAACGCTTTCCAGACTTGAGCTGTGAAATCCTTGATAAGCCTCCTGACCGTGAGCAGTGTAACACACATGCTTGTCTGCAAGACGCTGCATGGAGTACTGGCCCTTGGAGCTCGGTACGACCCTAACTGTTCTTGTTCGCTACCCAAACCTTTTCATTCCAAGTCTTCTGGGGCATTCCTCTGCAGTCAGTAGTTATCCCCATCACAGGGACAGCCCAGAAAGTATAGTGTATTGGATATGGTTGGATATGCAGTAGAACTGATTGTGTGTGATACTGCCAGAGTGACTTTATAAAGCATGAGTACCTCATTCAGGACCTAATGGCAGGAGTAGCTTTTCTTAACACTACTTACAGACATGTACACACACAGTCACCTGTTGCACAGCAGCCTTTCCATCAGCAAGGGGCCGTGCATGTTACAGTATCTCCAACAGCTCACATGGCCTGGTGCCATCACTCCTGCTTCAGTTTGTGCAGGTGCACTTGATGGTGGACACCAAATGACAGTCACCCAGTGATGCCTTTCTCAGAACAAGCTTCTGCAAGTGCAAGGATTGAACTTGACAGCTCAGGAGCAGGCCTTCTTTCCATATTTAGGCTGCGCTAGTTTGGGCTTTAGGGAAAATGTTTCTGCTTCTTGAGGCTGAAGTAATATTCTTGGTGGTGATTATAACTTGCCTGCATGTGATGTGGGTCCAGCTCTCACCATCATCGTCACTGTGTCCATACCAGCCCAGTAGGTAGAAATCATTCTGAGAATGCAGTGGATGAACAGCAGCATCCGTGACCAGTACCTATGAAGGTATCTGAAACAACACAGGAAGGCTGTTTGACAACATGCTTTGCATCAGTCCTAGTCTTCCTCTGCTGTCTGCTTCACAAGCAGCTGAGGTGGCCAGCCAGGTTTGCCACTATTGATGCCATACATGCTTCTGCGGCAGGTCTGGGCTAATAGGAGGACAAGCTGTGACAAAAACACTGCTTTGGTCAAGTTGTGTTATAGCTAGGGAGCCATTAGGGCTGGTTCATGGAAGCAGAGCGGGTGTTGCCTGTCAGTGCTCCAATTGCACTGCAGCTGAATTTAGTGACATGTCATCACCAGAAGCCTTTTGTATTCAGTATGGTTCTGAGAAAGTCTTACTCATTTCTGAAACCACCAAAAGCACAGAATAACTGAAGTGAAATGGTTCATCTCTATGATGCTTCTAAGAGTTAAAGGATTTTAGTGTCTGAGATTGTCTTCAAGTTTAACCCTATGTCATCAGTGTATTTCTTTAGTTGGGCTATCATGATGTCATTCACAATCTTAAGAAATGTCCCTCTGGGTTTTTGTGTAATTCACTGAGTGCATTTTGTCCATGATGAAGCACCCTTCTCTAATGAATGACTCCAAGAAAACTACAAATAACCTTAGACTGTCATGAGCATCCTCAACTAGTCCCAGCTTCGTGATGTCACATACCCATATGATGGCTGCTGAGAATGTCCTTATTGAGCCTGTTGTGATTTGACCCTGCCTGCTCAACCTACAGCAACATCAAGGCCAGTCACATTTCCAAGGTCTTCTATCTCCCTACAAAGTAATATTTCACTAAAATTGACCAAAAAGTATCTTTTTACCCTTTGCATGAGTACATGAGCTTCTTAATTGCACCCTCTTCTGAACCCAAATTCAGGTCACTATCCCATGTTTTTGTTTGTTAAAGATGTTACGTGGCATAATGAGGGGCAATCCAGTCTTAGCCAATTGTAGGCTGTAGTGCTAGAGGTGCACGTGATTGTATGTACATTCATTTCCACAGCTTCCTCTTCCTTGGACATATTCAAAGTTTGGTGAAAAACCTATTTTTTATAAATGGTGCCACTCTCGATATTCTAAGAGCACAGATACTAAGATTTTAAAATATGAACTGCTGGCAGTTTAAAAACATGAAGTATTTTTAATGCAGTTATTTATCTTGGGATAAGCAGTTTTCAGATTCTGCACAGAAGCAATATGTGTGTGTATATATATATATATGTGTGTGTGTGTATGTATATACACATATATACATATATATTTTGCTGCCTAGGATCATAATGCATCCTTTGTAAAATGGTAAAATTTCAAGATCTAGTTAAATGCCTCCATAATCTTAAGATTAAGCAAGAGCACTTCTGCAAGGCTTTTAAATCATGATTTTGAAAAATATATTAACTCAAAAGCATTTTATTTAACTACATATAGTTGTACTATATGACTTTTTCTAAATATGTGTGTGAGAAGTCAGTCTGAGAGCCTTACCATAGGATTCTGATGCTAATTTTTGGTTGATTTCTGTGATGCTCTGCTACAATGTCTTAGAGATTTTCTATCTAAGCATACCTCAAGGGATTGTGTAAAGAGCCATAAAGCCAGGTCTATGGTGCTTTCTCATTGTAATGGACAGTGAAATTAACAACAATAAAAAGCATATTTGAGGTGCTAACATGTTGCTTTCAACAGAAAGCACATTAGACTTGTTAGAGACCAGAAGTGGCAGTCAGCTGTTCAGCCATTAGCTTTTCCTCCCCAGTCCTCCCACACAGCAGATACTGTACTATCAGGGGCAGCTGCTGCTGTGTGCATGCACTTTCTCCAAGGTCAAGCTGGAAACAGCCTACTTCACCATTTGTTAGTGAGAAGCAGGACTCATACAAGAAACCCTAGAGTCTCGAAGCTCTGTGAAGCAGGGTTCAAGTACATTTTAGCTAGACCATTGGTTCCAGCTTACATCATTGCAGATTTCAGAATCGTGCAATGAAAAAGATCCTCCACTAACCAATCTTTTCTGTCCTTAAAAAAAGTGTCCTTGCCTTTCCTGGTAATGTTTTGGTGGGGTTTTGTTTTGTTTTCTTTGTTTTATTTTACGATCTTCAGAGGCCTCCAGTCCTCTCGTGCAGCCATACCCAAGAGCACATTGGGTAATGAATGACTGGGAAGCGAGCTGTCAAACTGCAGCAGGAAGTAGCTGGAAATTCCAGAGTTTTCTAAAGAATCTAACTCATCTGCAGTCTAGTTAAAGTACAGCAGTCTGCTGGGTGATGTTGTTAGTCTATCATGGTTCTAGTGCATTCCTTTGTACAGTGCTGCGGTGTGTCTGCTGCCTGACAGACACGAGCTGAGGTTCTGCCTGTTTGGGGTTTTCATGACAAACCTGGAAGTGTTCTCTGAGTCTTGCTCTAGGTGTTTTGGAATATGGCTTCTCCACCTGGATAATGAGAATTTATGAACTCATAAAGCAACTGTGTTTTGGTTTCTGCCTGATCAAGTCATGAATATGTGTCTACCTCATTTTCATACTAAAGTTTGCAGCTTCAGTAGCTAGGAGGAAAAAATGTCGGACATCAGTATGTTATAAGCTTGCTGCATCTGTCTCTAGAAGACGATAAAGGCTGTAAATGCCACCATCCTATGTCCTGAACACAGTTCTGAACAGCCACACCTAGGGTTTTCTGAATATTTTGAACAGTACAGATTTCTATGTTTATGTAATAAAGCATATTTATTTTTCCATGTTATTTGGTATACAGTGTTTAAAAATCAGTGTTTATCAGCAAGCTGCAAAGGGAAGTAGGTTATGTGAATTAGAAGTGAATGTATGTGTGGTTTTGGTTTGAAAAAGATGCATTTTAATTTTGTAATTTCCTTCCACCCTGTACAACTCAGCCAAATGTCAAGCTTTGTGTTAATTGGATAGTTCGAAGTGTGTGTTTTAAAGAGATACTTTAAAAAACATTTCTGAGCTAGAAATGATGCTCAGTTACATAAACAAAAAATATATGAGGCTTAGCATTTTGTTGGGTATTTGTTTCTTTTATAATGCTATTGTCCTGATTCACTGAGTCTCAACTATGAAATATGAATGCTGCATATGTTGACTGTGCAGATAATGATAAACAGCAAGAAAACAAAACCAAAAAAAAAAAAAGGTGATTAGAAGAAATGGTTCTGAACCCATGCAAGCAGCTAGCTACAGAAAACAGCAAACCAAATGTGCATAAATTTGATTTGGCTTTATTCTTCATGTTCAGATAACTACAGAAGGCTTATAGAATTTGTCGGTTTTGTCATTTGTTCGTTTGTAGTACATTTCAGCAAGCATTCCTTATGAAAGTAAAATAAGTACTTTTACAAAAAACTTAAAACTTGTAAAATAATCTGCCCTTTAAAAAAAAAATTTTAATGGTCCCAGAATCCACTGACACCTCATTGTTTTGTGGTGCTTCCAGTTTGCACTGCTGTTTGTTAATGGCATCGTGAATTAAAAGACCAGGTTAAAGAGGTCCCAACATGAGCCCAAGGTTGGTTGGTTGGTTGGTTGGTTGGTTGGTTGGTTGGTTTTTCACAAGAGCTGGAATAATTAGGCTTCTTCAAAGAAAATACTGGTAGCAGTAGCTAACTTCACTGCATGTTTACGATGTCCAAAGCCATGCTAAGCAAATGCATACCTATCACATCAACCCTGTTGCTGCTGCCCTGGGCAGGGATGTTTGCAGGATCCCATCTGACTTGAGGATCTGCTTGAAGGATGAGACTGTGTTGTCAGTATCCTAGGTATCTTAATCCTGTTTTTATAGATACCAATTGCAGATTGAATTTTTAGGTTCTCATTTGTATTCAGAAAAGGATATAACTTAAACTTATTGAGCCTCAACATCATTAAGTTAATTTTGGCAGTGTTCTCTTGTCTGAAACAACAGATTATCCACATTAATACTGCTATAGGGAACCTCCAATATGGACCAACCATGAAAACATCAAACAATTGTATAGAGAATGGTAAAAGATCCTTCTCTTTCATTTTTAAAGGCACAATTTTACACAAATAAGGGGCATGAGAATCCAGATTTTGTCCAAAAGGAATTTCACTTTAAATGCATATATATTTTTAAATAAATATGATATTTGTAATGCAAATGAAGCCACAATTTAAGCATATTGTTAAGACTTAAAAAGTACTACTTGGTTCTTTAAATATGGAGTATGTAAAACAAGAAGTTTTTTAAATCAAAATATTATGACATAAGAAATTACGGTTTACCCGAGATCAGTGTAGATAAAGACTATTGTAAACCACACATGTACAGGTTGTCACAGCAATCAAAACATGTACCCATTTCTGTTCTGTATGAGGCAAAACTTAACAGGCTCTTAACATATCAGTGCCATGCTGACAGTGACCGTGTGTCTTTTGGCAACTGTTTCGTGGCAGCTTGGTAGATTGTGCTTTTTGTGGATTTAAAGCATAGGAAAAATTAGGGCTACCAGACTGTGAAGAGGAGAGTGGGTGTTCTCCCTTGCTCATGTCAGGGAGTTGCCCTTGTGCCAGGGAGTTGTGGAATGCGGAGTGGGAGGTTGCAGCCAAGTGGCATTAGCTGGGAGGGACTCCGAGAGCTGAGGAAAGGCATTTGAGGAAGTCTAATCTTATAGAGGGGAAGAGAAGGAGGGAGTGGAAAACTCTGGGTCATTTCTTAAAAAAAAAAAAGTCATCCTGTTTAAGCATGTACTTTTTCAGTGCATGTGTTGTTCTAGGTGAGAAGGGTTCAACAATGAAAAATTACAGCTTTTCATTCTAACAAGGTACTATTCAGTGAAAACTAAATAGATGACTCTTTTTTCATGGTAGCTCTACCAACACGATAAAAACAGAAGTAAAAATTGCCATTAGGTTATAGACCTAATGTGTGTGTTCAATAAAGGTAAACCAGCAGTCTTATTTCCTTAATATGTAGTATTTGAAAGGCAAAAGGAGAGGAGAATAAGAGAGAAAATGACAGTCAGGCAGACAAATCCCATCTGCTGGTTTACTCCCCAAATGCAGGAAATGGCCAGGAGTGGGTCAGGCCAAAGTCAGTAGCCAGAATCTCAATCCAGGTCTCCCCCGCTTTGGGTGAGGACTCATCTACTTTAACAACCCATTCCTGCTGCGTCACAGGGTCTGCATTAGCAGAAAGCTGGAGTCAGGATCTGGTGATAGAACTTGAATGCAGGCACTTCAGAATGGGATGTGAGCGTCTTACCAGCTGGATCAGATGTCTGCCACCCCATCTTAGTGTGAAGTGTACTATTGTCTGACCCATTTGTGTCTCCTTGGAATCAGACCCACATGTAAGTTCAGTGAGCTAATAGTCAGGGTCACTGCAGGACCTGAGTTCCTGCCTGCTCTTCACAGATGTCCTGGTCCTCACATGGATGTGAGAATGCCTGGTCTGGCTGTGATCTGAGGGCTTACTGCCCCTGTGTGATTTCATCTATCCCAATAAAAAGAGAGAGAGTGAGTATACAGATTGCCCCACCGTTGTCTTTACTTGTTATTTGTTCTGAAGTAGGATCATCATCGTGGAAATCCTTAATAACCACAACTTCCCTTTCCAGGCATTTATGAACTAGAAACTTGGCAACCAAAAGGAATGTGTCTTGGGGTGGCATAGAAGATAACCCACCCAAACTGAACCCATCAGCCCATCATTCTCAAAACCTGCATCTTCTTTCTCTAATTAGAGTTTCTCATGGCCCACACACTCCAATAGCTAGTTCATTGGCGGAAAGTTTCTTGTTGCTTTCCAAAGTGGAAGCCACTAATTGTCTGCAGCTCATCCTGAGTGCTTGCTATGTGGATAAGTGCTAAGCAGAGTCTAAGAAATTGTAATTTAGTAACTTAAATATAAGTGGCCACTTCTAGTTGGTGGCTGTCAATTTGGACAGGATAACCTTAGGCAATAGGACACCTTTAGTAGTTAATAATCAACTAGCCAATGAATCAATAAATGTTTGCAGTAAATGGAGGAGAAAAAAAATTTTGATGGCCAATAAAAGGTCTCTGGGATGCCCATCCCATATCAAGTGGTTAGTATTGCTTGCCCTTTCGGTGTTTTGCATGGGGAGCACTGCCGTGGGGGTGTTCCCTGTCAGCTAGTCACTGGAATACACGAAGACAGGGAAAAGAGGCTTAGCAGAACCAGCTGTCTGAAGAGTGGTAACTTCAAGGTTTCATTGTAAAAGCAGCTGTTAAAACAAACTCTCCTCTTGTGCCTCTCAGAGTTCAAGTTCATCGTGGCAGAAAGTTCAGTTAAGGAGAAGGCATATTTATGTGTTCCTTTGGTTTAAAGGGCAAGGCTTGACTTGTGTTTTTATAGGAGAAGGGTAAAGTGGAAAATACAAGGTACCTCCTTGTAAAACCTGGGATTCGGAGAGGTCGTTTCCTCCTTGAAGGGAAAGTTTTAGGAAAGCGGTGTTTCCCTGTTCATGGAGCCCTGTAGGTGAAGGCTGAAGCACATCAGCTTCGCAGAACTCTGTCCTGAACACAGCAGGAGAATCAGAGCAGAAGTAGTGTGACCAGCATTGCTGTCAATGGCCCTTGGTTAACTCCACGAACTCTTGCCTCCATAGTGTTAAGAAGAACCTATATGTGTGCATTCATGTTCATACCCCATCTGAAGCCCCTGGAAATTTTAAATAAATGCAGTAACATTGGCTAGAAGATAGATTGGCAATAAATGTCATCAGTGTGCTTCCAGTGGCCAGACAGACTCTTCTGCCATCCCTTTAGGGCCACATCCTCACTAAGTTACAATAACAATATTGCCATCATCCAGCAGGTGGTCTGTTTTCCAGAACCACGCCTTTATCTGTTGTGCTCAGTCTCCGGTATTCTTAGCACTAGCACGAGAAATAATTCAGATAATTCTTACCATACTACTTCTGAAATCTCAGAAAGTAAATGAAAAACTTCATTTGTCCACGAAAGAGCCACTTCTCCCTCTTTTCAGTTGATTTAGCACACTATGTTTCTGTCCATAATTATAGGAAAGTTTTTATTTTTATATTTTTTACCAGTCACATTTTGAAACATACTTTGTGCCAGGAATTAGGCTGAGCGATTCACCCACATCCTCTACTTTAATCTCCTCTTCTTGATGAAATCAGCACTAGCAGAGAAGTGGGCTGCTTGGTCTGAGATCACACTGCTGGGAGGTGACCCAATAGGGATTTGAACTCAGAGCTGTCTGACTTTCAAGCTCCTGATTTTAACCAAAGTGTAACCCCCTCGTATCACACTGTTCAGTTGATGAAACAGGGAAAGGCCACTTCCTGGAAAAGAGGATGTGTACAATTCAAGGTTTTTGTTGCTGTTGTTATCCCAGACAGCAACAACTTGAAACAATCTGGAATTAATTTGAGTCATTTACAGAGTTTGCTTGGGGGAGTGAGCAAAGAAAGTTGAGGTTGGAAGACAATTGCTTCTCTTAAAATTAAGCTAAGCAAAGAACAGAATTTGGAGTTTTTAGATGATTTTGAGAAAGACTGCATTCCAGTATTTATTCAGTACTCATGGGCGGTCATGTCTGACATTTTAGCACACACTAAGAATCATAATCAGAGAGTTGAGAGATCTTTGTGTTTTATTTGCTCAGTAGGTATCTAGACAATCAGAATGACAAGATCAGATTTTATTGAAGCCAGGCAGGGAATCTTGCTGATGTTCGTGGCAAGGGAGTTTGCTGTAGAAAGTAAGGTGCTGTAACACAAAATATGAGAAATGGGATGCGAAAACTGTATTGAAAATGATCCTACCCTGGTAACTAACATGTTTCAATAAAATATATTTTTGCAATGAAATGTCTTCCAAACTGTTTCTCAAGCCAAAACTCACCCATTGGAGTTGAACTCTTGTTGTGACAATAGAGGTTCTTATTTGTCACCATTAGGGCAGCCAAACTCTTTAAGTCTCTGCATTCTCTTCCTTTCTTTTCCCCTCATCTCCCTAGCACTGCTGTGTTTTTCAGTCTATGTGGTAGCTAAGATATCAGACGTGGTTATGGTTTCGGAGGGGAAATAGAGGAAGTCTTCAAAACATTCATGGAAAAATGCATCTTGTTAAAAAAAAGACACACTTACATTAAAATTTTTTTCTGGACCATAAATCAACTTATATTTCCCTTTTCCCACGGGCTGTTTGAAAGACCCTCTTCTACTAGGGAAAATAATGTAATAGGTTTGCTTGCTTTTCCCTAGTGAACACAGAAATATAGAAATGTAGACAGAGAAAACATGTTTCAGATTAAAAAAATTTTCTTTAATTTCCCCCCAAGGCTTGTTTTTCTTCTGGATGATAAGAGTGACAGTTCAAGCTTGGTACCTTACTGTATTGGAATGAATGAATGAGTGAGCGCAGCTACTCAGGAGTTGATCTCCTTGCCATGGTGGACTAGACATGCAGAAATAGGAAGTTGATAGGGTGACCATGAAAAACATAGATCCAGGGATGGTTTGGTAATGGTATTTCAATTTGGAGAATGGTATGACATTTATGCAAGAGAAAGCCCATCATTTGGGGAGAGCTGAGTTTTGCTGGGGATGATGGCATGCTAACATCTGAAAGCTGTTCTCCTATTGTTCAGGATAAGATGAAATAATGATGGCATGTGCAGAGACAGGAAGACAAAGGTGGTGGTGACATGTTGGCTATAGGGAACTGTGGGTGAGGATGCAATGAAAACTTTTGTGATACTCCGCCCCTTTCTGTGAAGTTTAAAACTTTTGAACATAAATATGTCCAGAGTATGAGTTTTCCTTTACAAGGAGTAAAGAGAAGATCAAGGTTTATTTACAGCCTTAGACTATTCTGGAGTATTTGAGGAAACTGCTTTGGATTTCAGATTTGCATGGGAACAGGAGAGTAAGAGGAGCAGGCAGTTCACAGCAGAAATAGAAGTGCTCCCACTTCTCACTGGCTTATCCCCCATGCTTTTCTCTTTCCTTCCCTCCTCTTTCCTCTGCCCCTCCCACCCAGGCAGCCAACACAGATGGCCCCTGGGAATCAGGCATTTTCTGTTTCCCTTTCCCTAGGGAAATTCAGACTTTGAGTGCAAGTCATGCTGGCAAATTCCAGTTAATATCTGTTCATATGCAGACTCCCTTTTTTGTAATCCACTACCACCCAGCCAAAGTCCAGATTCCTTTGAAAACTAAGCTACTTCTAAAAATGTGTGGTGTTTGTTTTCTTTGAGCTTAGTAAAAAAAAAAAAAAAAAAAGGGAAAAGGCCACCCAGCCAATACACCAATCCCAGCATTGCTTTTTGCCCTTGATGAAATTATTCTTTCTTTTTCACTGGTTGCCTTTGGATCAGAGGTGATGTATCCAGGAACCCTTAGGGTGGAGGGTCACAGACATGATGTCCATCCTGGAGGAAGTGCTGTCCAGAGGGGGTGTTTGTTCACTGCCATTGCAGCTTCATTGTTGTGTGCGGGAATTGATTTCACATTGTTTGCGTCATGTTCTCTGGAGACCAGGGAGTCTCAGCCCTTTGAGCTTGCACCCCTGACTCTGTTAGAGTGTGTTTAGAAGGCTAGTGACAACTCCTAACCCCAATGAGATTGTATGTGTGCCCCTACCCCTGCACCATGACAATGATAATCCCATCTGTTTGTGCCAACTTGTTGAAGGTGTTTCTGGGAGCCCTAAGACAACTTAGTGGTTCTTAGTAGGGTGATTTTTCCCTGCAAGTAGACATCTGGCCATGTTAGTTTGGGTGACTATATATGAAGTGAGGTGTGATTAGCATTTCTTGGATTGAAGCCAGAGATGCTGGTAGGCAGTGTCACATCCACGCCCTCCCTCTTTCCCCATCACTGTATGGAATTTCCAGCACTGGGTGGGTATGGTCTAGAATTTCTGAAACATGTTTGCTACCAAATTTTTACTTTTTAAATCAGAAAAGTCTTCAAGGTGATAGAATTGTTTCCTTCCTTTTAAGGAAAATAAACCCTGTAATGTGATTTTCTCATCAGTTGTTTTTTGTTTTGTTTGTTTGTTTCTTAACCCATCCAGGGAGACTATGCATACTGCACAGGTGATCAGTCAGTTGAGTAGTGTGGGACTTACACGCAGCTTATCTGCATATGAACCAGGAATGAACATTTCTGAGTTCTGCCTCTCCATACCTCCCTTTTCCATTTTGTCTGTCCTTTCCTACTTTAGAAATTGGTGAACCCTATAGATACAATTACTTCATAAAGTTCGTGCAAATGTGGGGAGGAAGGAGATTTCTTCCCAGTACAAAACGTTTTTAAATCGGTGTGTAGTATTTTCATCGTAGCATTTTGATGAGGTTTTTTAAGATTCCTCATATATTCAATTTAAAAAAAACACACTACAATAAACTCTCACTTAATTCCATTTGGAAGAATGCTTGTGTTTATCAGCCACAGCCACTGTACCACACAGAGTACAGGGATACTCAGAATGGCAGGTGCAACTCCTGAAACAGTAAGGGCAGAGATGGTTTGAGATGATGCATCTCTTGGTCCTAGAAGGAAAATCAATCTCAATTCTGCTCATTTGAGAAGGTCACTAACAATGGCCGTAAACACTGGCAGTGACTCCAAAGCTGTGAGTCTGCAGGAGAAATCTGTCAGTAGAGGAAAGGCAAAGAAAATGAACCCAAGACTCTGTCACAAAACTCAGGAGTTTTATAGTAGGATCAGAGCTCTAATGAAATATCTGATTTCACACACACACACACACACACACACACACAATATTTAGACTTTATTTGATGGAAGACCGCAGAAATTTTTATTGACAAACAGGCACATACACTGTGTCCTGTGTTAAAAAGACTTGGTCTGCATGAGGCAATGGGGTATCACCTTCCACAATCAATTGGACCTTAATTTACCAATTGGCTGAGGATATCAAAAGTTCTTTAAAGGGAAATCAAATATTGACTCTTGACTAAGCATAATTGCATCTGTGATTCTGAACTATCAGTTAAAGTCTTACAGGTCTTGTCTTTGAAAATGAGCATGTATGGCCAGCACCAAAATAGCTCACTTTTCTGGATGAATGTGTTTCTCCATTTCAGTCTCACATTTATGGTCTTACAGGTCCTGCTATGGCACGTTTAGATGTCCATTTGAGATTGACCATATGCATTTGACTCAAAGTGGGAAACTAAAAGCAGTCCACATTTGTTGAGCCTGGGCTCAGTGCTTTCCATAAGTTATTGCTAACCCTCAGAAAGGGTTTCCATTGGGCAAGTAGGAAGACTGAGATACAGGCCAAGTAAACAGGTTTCCCAACATCGGAGAATCAGTCATTTTTGGACCAAGACCCAGTGAATTTCAAAGCCCTCTGCTTTTTTAATGCCTGCTATTAGACTTTTCAAACCTTCTGGAAATCCTGATTTTAATGTGTGACACACTGGAGAAACAAGTGTTCTCTTGAGTGCACTTCAGCTTTGCGCCCTCTGCTGTTTTCGAGTCCCTGAAGCTGAGTCTTTGGCTCTGTGTTATCATCAAGGGTTTTCAGCCAACTTCCTGGCCATGTTTACTTTCCTTATCGCAAGTTGAGAGTAGCTGCATATTTGCATTTTTGAATAGGACCTTTTTACACTTTATTTGGTTTTGAATGGTTCTAAAAGAAATGCAAAAATTGTATTTGGTCACTAAGCAGTTTCAGAGCAGAGCTATGAAATGGGTCAGCTTTCCTCTGGATATAAACAGCGACTTAGCTTGAAGAGAATCGGTGCATCTATCAGGGACAATCCTGTCAGTGGTCTGTAGAGGACACATGTAATAAACACCTTGGCGGAGGTCTAGTTCCTAAGATATTATGCAGAGAGTAGCCATGAGCCCACTCTTTCAAATTCACTTTACCATTACAGAATTTTTGGCTTAGCGTTGATTTTCTTGTCTTGCTTATCCTATGCTTGGGGAGCCTTTTTCTAAATGACTTTTTAAAGGAAGTGGGAGTTGTCAGTGTTTTGCTCTAGATGTTCTCATACAGAACCAGATAGAATATACCTGACCTCACTAAACCCATTCTTTTCCCTTGAACATCTTTGCATCCTGTCTTCCATCTGTACACCTACATTTTTTTCTTCCATCTGACAAAAATGTCACTGAAAGGTGCCATTCCTGGGTGGGAGGAGACACTCAGGACATGCGGTGACACCAGTGACTTAGAGATAAACTCTCCATATTCAGCTTACATATGCAGACAGCATTGGAGTCTGAGTTCCTAATGTATGCCTCTTGTCTGTTTGTCTTATATTTCCTCTCAGATAACTGTATTCTTATATATCCCCTGTGGAATATTCAGTTCTGTAGCTATGAATTAAATATTAAACTGCAAGAGCACTTACTTAGCGAGTTTTGGACTGAATAGACACAGGAGATTGGAGAGAGCAGTAGGTGTTTATTTGGTCCTTACAATAAACTCAGTATTGTGCTGTGTTTGCTTAATCCTTAAATATTCTTGGGAGATAAGTGGCTCCAGGTTGTCTTCAGTATTCTTCATTCACTTACCCATGCCTTCATTCATGCATTCCGTAAGGACGTGAGTGTTTTCTTAAACCAGGCACTGTTCTAGGCACTGGAGGGTAGAGCAGGAAAGGCAACACACAGAAGCCCTTGAACTCATCAGACTCACATTCTAGTAGGCAAACCACTTCTAAATAAACAAAACAAACATAGTCAAATATATGACATGAAGAAGATGATTCATGCTGTAGGTAAATCTAAGGGGGAAGGGGGAGGGAAGAAGGATAACCTTTAGGAGGTTGAAGGTAGCCTCTGCCAAGAAGATGACAGTCAAGCAGAGATGGGAAAATATAAATGCTGATCACTATGCAACAGAGTAAGGAAGGTTAAGATCTAGAGGCAGGTCCATGCCTTGCCTGTCTTAGTCATAGCAAAAAGGCTCTGTGGCTGGAATGGATGGCAGGGTGATGGGATATGAGATTTCAGATGAAACCGAGGAAGAAGGACCATGGGAATAGATTGTGGGGTGAAGAAAACCAAGGCAGTGTGGGGGTGAGGGAAGGGATTGTTGCCTGGGATTTGAGTGAGAAATGAAGTGTCTCAGTTGAGTGGAAACCTGAATTTGTTTTCACAGGATGGCTCTTGATTCTGAATTCAAGGGAGGGTGTGGGAGGAAGGAAAATAGAAACATGGAGACCACTGCAGGCCACTGCATAATGCGAATGAGAGAGAGTGAGGGTTCTGGCAGTTGTGTTCCCCCAGGGGAGTAGTCTGAGAGCTGTACAAGGTAGTACTAGAGAATTAGTTAAGTGTTTGGATACAGGGTACAAGGGAAAGAAAGGAGTCAAAATGATGCCAAGATTTATGGACTGGGCAGGTGGAAAGATGGTGTTTCCATTGGCTGCAGTGGGAATGTTTATGGAAAGAACAGATTAGTGGAGAGAGATTGAGGTGTTGAACAGAACTGAAAGTAGGTGCTTTCTGTGCTTGAGCATCCTGCATAGGCTAACAAAGGAAGACTAGGACTAAGTCCGATCTGACTGGTTACTGTGTCTTATCACTGCCACACTCTTCTGCCTCAGTTCTTGGGTTGCCTTGGACTAAGTCCTTGGATCGAGCCACTCAGAGCAGTGCAGGACTAAATTGCAAAAAAACCATCAAACATAATTTCACATCATTTCTAGTGCCACATCTTCCATGAGCCACTTACATGTTAGCTGGTTTTTCCTTCTCATCTCAGCCTTTCAGAGTGGTACTGTTGAGCTATTCCTTTACTAAACTGTAGGCAGGAGAAGGAGACAAGAAAAGTCACAGCGGGCTTGCATAATGGGTATCCAGAGTGACTGAGTGTTCTCTCAACTCCCAGTAGAGCAATGCAGAGTTGGAGGATGAGCAGCTAATTCGATGATGGTTAAAGTGACCGTTCTCCCTGTGGTGTGGTACATTTCTTTGGACACAGGCTCAGATTTTTATGCACCTCTGAGTTCTGGGGTGGCATTAATGTCAGTGCCAAAGCCAATTAATTAGCTAAACTGCTTCCCAAGTAGTTGTAATTTTTCAGTATAGCTGTTCCCAGGAATCTCAAAAGGGACCAATTTGGGGTTACTCCACACCCTCACCGCAGATTCACATATATTCAAGTCCCTTACATAAGATGGTGTAGTTTTTTCTTATAACCTGCATGCATCTTTCCACATCTTTTAAATCATCTCGAGGTTACTTAATAATACCTAATATTTTATAAATGCCATGTAACTAGCTGCCATGCTGTATTGTTTAGGGAATTATGATAAGAAAAGAAATATTTTCATATTTAGTACAGATGCCATTTTTTCCCAAAAAATATTTTGTACCCATGGTTGGTTGAATCCAGAGATGAAGAGCCTCCAGACACAGACAGCTGGGGACTGCAAGCTCTGTGGGACAGGCTGCCCAGGGAAAGTGCTGCCTGCACACTTAGCTTGTGGACCAGAAGGCCAGACAGGCAGAAAAAAGAAGAGGCAATTAACCAACTCTTCCCTAGTGTCTTCCAGATGACTAATAAGGCATTTTGGGTAAGAGTATAAATTCAAGGAATGGATGTTGGTCAGGTCCATGGGAGTCCAGAGATTAAACTTCATGGGTTTGCTTTTCTACAGAAGTGTTCCCCGTGGTAGCTTAAGCTTCCCAGATCTGCCTCTAGCTGCCTTGCATGGTAGCATGGGTTGCATCTACAGAGTCTGACCCAACACTGTCATCTGCTAGCAGACTGATATCAATAGGGAGCCTTGAACCCTCTCACCTGGGGCTTCCCACTCAGTCCACCTTGAGGGACCTGAGCAGCTGGGGTCACTGTTCCCACTTGCCATGGCGCCCTTACCCATCACTGACACAGACTTGCTCACCTTAGAAGTAGCTGAGCATGAGGATCCCAAGACAGACGCCTCCTCGAGCACCCTCCCGGTCCGTATCCAGACACAGCAGCAGTCACCAGGTGCTGGGTTTGCAGATTTTGTTCATTTTTATTTCTTTTTTGATAGCAGTAACTTGTAATGTTTACCTTACTGCAGAACAAAAAGAAACCCCAAATTGAGTATCATGATTGCTTAGTTAATTTCATGTAGTACTCTATGAAGTGATAAAACTGATTTTGGTCTTCTAATAGGATATTGTTGTCAGACATTGAAAGTCAGAGACAGCTGCAGAGCCCTTTGCCTTATAATCCTTGGGGGCATGGCAGGTAGAGGACATGAGAGCCTCCCACACTGTGTCCCTGTTGTCTTCCCGGCTAGGCAGGGCCACATACTTGGCCGTACTCCTGACAGCAACCTTTTTAGATCTTCATAGCAGCAAAGGTTGGGGGTGTTGGGAGCCACAGCCGAACGCCCATTCTCCCAGGATGGCTGTGACTTCATATCCGCTTTCTTCCATGGTATTCCCTGCCAATCTCATGCCTACCCAGCTCCTTTTCATGGTAACAAGTGCCAAGGTGGGCCTAGATATAAACCGCCATCAGGCAAGCCTGTCAACACTGGCTTTACACCCTGAAGTTCAGCCCTTGGATCATGCAAAAGCTTTCTCTCCTACTCCGCCTCAGTATTTTGGTTCCCCACTGCGCTGTTCAGAATCATTCTTGTTCTGTGAGGAACCCTGTAAAGACTCCCCCTGCAAGTGGATTTACATGGCCAATGAAGAGATGGGCTTTTGGACAAAGAGTGTGGCCACTCCCACAGCCATACTCAGTGAAGCCAGGAAGGACAGGAAATAAATGGGAATCTTAGGTCATGTTTGAGATGAGAACTAAAAGCAGAGGGGTGATGGAATAGGAAAGCAATGTGATATTTGCATAGAGCATCTCTTTTTCTTACTTTGGTGAAAAGAGAACACATCAAAAATTAATATTGAGCAAAGGAAGGAATTGTCAGCCATAGTGTCTGCTCTATGGATGTCCCTGTTTTCTTTAGAAAGGAAAGAACTTCACCCATTCGTGTGCTGCGGCTTGGCCAGACTAAATAATTAACCTATCAATGCCTGTGTTATTTCATTCTTTAACAAATCTTGACATTAAGAACAAACAAAAAAACCTTTTCAACTGCATGTTAGTAGATATGCTAGAAGATCTCTCTGAATAAAAGTAGTAATAGCAATGACAGTGAACATGCATTATTTTACTGCCTGGTTAAAATAGCTTCATATCCATTACCTCATTTATTCTTTACACACCTGTGTGGGTTGCAGGCAGTACTATAGTTCCATTTTAAAGAGAGCAGAGGGGCTAAATTGCTTGCTCCAAGGGCACCATCATTGTAGGTTGGCTGATAGAGTTCCTGCCTGAGTCAGTGTAACTTCCAAACCTGTGTGGCATTCTGGAGCAGAGTGAGGGTTGTCAACCCTATGGCCAGCTGCAGGTTCCTGGGTTGGCACCCAGGCCCCTGAACTCCCTTGGAATTTGTCTCTAACTGGGGCCTGGTGGAACCAAGGGCATTTCCTTCACTCTTGTTTCGATGGGTGTTGGTAATACATGAAAGACGGGGGTATAGAATTGTTGCCTGCCTACGTTGTTCCCTGCCCATCATGGTAGCTCTCTGTGAGCCTGCCCATCCTGGAAAGGAAGGAGTCAGAGTGTCAGATTAGGTCTGGTTACTGAGCAGCAGGCAGCATGCTGGAACTTGTCCCCAACCCCCTATTGAGATTGGCATCAGACAGGGGAAAATTTCCTGTGCCTGTGCCCACTCCTTCCTTCTTTGCAGGGCAACCTTGGGCATGTTATGTCTTCTTTTCTCTAGTGCAATAAATAGATGGACTGAATACTATTTGAGCTGCCCTATCACTCAGACATTTAAGAGATTAACTCTTGGTGAAACGACAGGCCAAAGTTGACTGCCCGTACTTCATGGCTATTTTATGACCACGTAAAGAGGCATTCAACCGGGGAAATAATGTTTGACTACTTGGCATTGGATAGACCCCAAAGGGTTAATAACCCTAAAGAATGGACAAGTGAAAAGCAGGTGGGGCATCAACAAAAGAGAAATATGCCCTTCAGTTCCATGATTATTTGTTTTCGTACTGTCTTTCTACCCAGGGTACTAAAATATTGAAGTCAGTGATGAGAGTTCCATAGCATTTCTGTTCTAGGATACTGAAGAATGAGCAGTCTGCAAAATAGTCATACAGGACATTTCTTGTAGGGTCTCGCTTTCTGTTTTGGTCATAGGGAGGTGGGGGGGCTTAAAGCCTGAAGCTGCTCTGCTTCCTGGTTCGGTGTCTGTGGCCAAGGATTGGCAGCTTTTTACCCCCAAGTCTCCTTATCTGTAAAAAAGAAACTGGTGAGGGCTCAGCGTGGTAGCCTTACCAGCTAAAGTCCTCACCTTGCACATGCTATGATCCCATGTGGGCGCTGGTTCGTGTCCCAGTGGCCCTGCTTCCCATCCAGCTCCCTGCTGGTGGCCTGGAAAAGCAGTGAAGGACATCCCAAGGCTTTGGGATGCTGTACCGTGTAGGAGATCCAGAGGAGGCTCCTGGCTCCTGGCTTCAGATTGGCGCAGTTCCAGCCATTGCAGCCGCTTTGGGAGTGAATCAGTGGGCAAAAGATCTTCCTCTCTGTCTTTCCTCCTCTCTGTATATCTAATTTTCCAGTGATAAAATGAAAAAAAAAAAAAGGAAACAGCTGATACTGAACTACATGGTTGTGTTGGGATGAAAAGAGAAGCTGGGGTGCTCCAGCCCAGTACTCCCACACGGAGCCACAGGATGTTCCCTGCTTTGCAAACTGAGTGAGTGCTCTTGGGCAGGCCCTGCTGAATGCATTAGCACTGTGAGGCACATGCTAGGTAGGTCTTTTTCTGGCCTTTATGAAAGCTTGGTATTTATAATGTACTTGTTCTGTCGTGGCTAGAGCTGTCCTGTGTTCTTTCATTTCCATCAATATTTGATGGCTGGCTAACTGTGAAAAGCAGTATACAAACATGTGAGTTGCAGCTACTGTCTTTATGATAAATCCACATGGTTTTCCTGGTCTTCCATTGAGCGGTATTTGAAAATGTGACTCCTAAACCCACATGCATGCACTAATGTTTATGTGACATTCATGCAGTTTCACTGCATTTGTTACAGTAATTGGCAAAGGAAGCCCTGAACACTAGGCATAATAAGCATTGTGTCCTCTCCAGTAGCGTATTTTCCAAATGAGGTTTGACTTTGAGACAAAGTCAAAGTGAGAATAGACTCTAGCGGAGAATTTAGGAGTGTTATGAAAAGATGTAATCAAGTTTTTAAAATAAAGTGACTTCGATGTTTTTATGTTCTACACAAGCACATGATTAAGTCCTTTAACAGTATTATAAGCACACTCCCATCCCCAGATGGAACTCTGTTCACCTACCTCTGAGTGATGATCAGTAATCTTCAAGTCAGAGATCTAGACTTAACATGAGAGTGGGTTCCAGATTATGACTTTTCTCTTGGAACTCTCTGTGCTTGTTATTTCTAACTTGCTGTGCCCCAATGTAGAAATGTACACTAAGTGACCACTAGTGCATATTACACATTTCACAGAAGATCATCCATGCAGAGTGCGAGTCACCCAGTCATATGGAACTATGCCCAGACACTGACTAGAGCATCCCTCCTTGGACCATCCATCAACCTGTGTTTTGTCTGGCATTCTCTGTAGCTCAGGAAGTCCTAGTTCTAGTCCTAGTCCTGACCCTGTCCCTTCCAGTGTTTCCTGTGAGTCCTTGCATCTTCAAGATTCACCCAGAAGCTTATTTCTCACCAGGTTGTTTGTGTATCCCTGACATCTGTCCTGGCACTTACTATTCCGTCTGGGTTGCTTAAGGGATTTCTCTGTGGAGAACTCCACCTTCACTGCAGTGTTTTAACAACTCTGGGGATGTCATTCTCTTTAGATCTTCAACCCTTCCAATCCAGACAGGCATCGTAGTTACCTGCTGACTTTTCCATGGCTCAGAGACCATGTCCCCCACTATAGGTGAAAGGACCAACATAGGGAACCCCAGAGACCAAGAACATCTCACCAGACCTGGATCCATCTACAGCATGTCTAGAATGTCTGCGTAGGAGAAAGAAAGCTGTAGGGAGATAAGAGGTTAAGAACTGACTGCCTGTGTCTTGAGTTATGTTTCCACCAAATGATTTGAGAAAAAACAAGGATTTCTAGCTCTTGGACTCAAGCTAGTGGAAAGTGTTAACAGACCTTGGAACGGAGCTCCACATTCCAGCATCCCGGTCTCAGCCTCACATAAACAAGAGTCTGCAAGCCCAGGCGTCTTGGATGCTGACTTCAGTATTTCACAGTAACCAGATGCAATTACTGTTGTTTGCGAGTCTTGTTCAAAGTTAGAGAAAAATCCTTCTCTTAAACAAGTTGGATTGTTTCCCCAGAGGGAGGGCAAAAATAAGTCAGTCATTTTGGATAAGTAGGGGCTCTTTCAGCTGCAAACTCAAGGAATGAAATGTTCTCGAAAGCAAGAACACTCAGATTGGCAGCCAATAAATAACATGGACTAGGTGACGCACTCAATTGAACTGTTACTTCTTAGTGACGCATATGGATGTAAGACACACCTTTTGCCTGGGTAAAGACTGGAAATGATGAGCTAGAAATTTCCCACAAAATGTAGGAGAAGAGTTCAAGTTGGTGTTCATTTGATTATCATGATGACAGTTCCTTTGTGAGGTCATAATAGGCTCATTAATAAACCTGTTAGCTTGTCGCTTTTCCCTGAGCTGATGCTTTTCTCTGTTGATAAGTTAGAAAGCATTCAATGAAGAGTGTATGTTCTCAGGTGAGATACCTTGAAAGTCTTCTGATTGCTTTTAGATCTTAATGATCTCAGGCAAGCAATACACTCAGGGAATCATGCTGAAGTATCTCATGCATTTTTTCAAGTCATTTCTATTCAATTCCCCCAAATAATAGAAATGCATATAGGTAATGGGTGGGATGCATTTAGTCCACATATCAAAAATATTTTTAAGGCATCATATTTAGAAACTACTTCATGCATCTCCATCTTATTAATAAGGGATGTTGCCTGCACCAGTGACATATCTCAGATGAATTATTATCCGTGAGGCTGTTGATAATTTAACCAGCTTTCATTATATAGTTATTATTCCAGCAGAAATACAAGTTTATCAACTTGTTGGAGCTATATGGGAAGTAATGTATAAGGCATTGTGGTTATATCGTATAGAACATGAGGTGTCTTTAATAACAGGACCCATCTCTGTGATTGTATTTCATTGAGTTATTGGGAAGATGAAATGAGATCATGCTTTTAGGCCAGTATCTCACACGTGATGAATGTGAAAGAGCTGTATGTTTGCTAGTACTTCCTTTATAGAGTATGACCTATTTGTTGGCTGTGTCTTTTGATGACCTCGATATATTACTGAGTTTTTCCGTTGGCTCTCTTCCCCTCTATAAGAGGGACAGATTATCGCCCTGTTTATTGAAGCTCATCCCCATGCATTTGATTGCTCCAAGACAATCTTGGGAACAGGCATTGGCCGAGCACGCAAGATGGCTCTCTTTCATATCAGCGTACTGGGTTCAACACCTGCCTCCATCTCCTGAGTCTAGGTTTCTACTGACACAGGCTCTGGAGGTGGATCCCTGCCACCCATGTGGTAGAACTGGAGTAAGTTCCTGACTCCCAGTTCAGGCCTACTCAGCTCCAACCATTGCAGACATTTGAGGGAATGAATCAGCATATACCATTCTTTCTACCCCTCAAATTTTAAAATTAAAACAAAACTCATTGCTTAAAATTAATAAGACAACTATGTTTCTCCTCCCTAACCAAGCTTATGTTACCACCTATGGTGCCATAATCTTTTAAGTCCAACTCATTTCTTGTAAATAAATACATTGGATTCGTAACACTGTTTTCTCCTTATTCCTCAACTCCCTAAATGATAATTGCCTTTTCTTTCTGTTTCATAGATCAGAAACCTGGAAACTGTCCCTGATTCTGCCTTCTCTCCTCCTCTGGCTGATCAGTTAGGTGCTATCATTTCTATCTCAAAAAAGCGCAATTCTTAAATTCACCAAATTTCCCCCCCCCAACCACTCTGTACCTTACTTCAAATCACTACTGTCTCTTGCCTCAACAAATACAGTCATTTCCTAAGTAGGTGTTCTTTCCTCTACTCATACTGTATTCACATCCAGTCTCTACTAGATAGTCAAAGTGGAATTTTTTAAACAAACCTGAGTTCACATCTTACTCTGCCTTAAAACTCTTCAGTGACTTCCCATCATGTGCAGAATAAACTCCAGACTCGCTGTGGTCTCTGAGTTTAGCTGGTCCAGCCCCAGGGAATGCTTCTTTCAACCACACCACACTTTTTGTTTCATGGTACTCATCTCAGTGACTAATCTCATTACTTTTGTCATCACTTGATATGTAGTGCTTTCTGCCGTGGTCTGAAAGCTGCATGAAGGCAGGGATAATGGCACGTCTGTTTATCACCTGTGTCTGATGCCTGGCATATAGCAGGTGCACAGTAAGTGCGTGTTGAGTAAACACATGATCATATCCAAGATTTTAATTACATCCTTATATCCTTGTTGAAGTAAAATAATCAGATTAGTCACTATAGAGATGAATTTTCTTTGTGCAAATCATTCGACCATTCTTACAGACTTATAGGGACACTTCTAGAAACTGCATTCTAGAATTCTATCCTGAACTCTTTATGTACATTCAAAACACTGCAGGCTGAATGATGAATATTTCTGTTTTGGTATAAATCTTGAAAGTGAGCATCTTCCTTCCATTTTTCCACAATGACTGTTTCAACTCACAGTATTCATAAGATGGAACCTAAAAGAAAACAGCCATGTCTTCACCTCCTAAAGTAAAAGGCTAAAGCCAAAAGAAGTAATATATGTGTTTTAAATATAAATTTCTCTAAGCTGCTATTTAAATTTTTGCAGTGGATTGTGTTTATGAGAAAAACTTGTCTGGCACTTTCATGAATGGTATAAGTCTGAGCATACTTGATGATAGTGGTCGAATTAAGATGTGTCTCCTTGTTTTATAAGCTTCTATTTATCTGTTAGGCATAAAAGGGCACTTTGGTAATTTAAGTTAACAAAATCACGAAGTTAGTAGGGAAAATAAGAAATATTGAGGAAAATGGCACTTGAAATCTATTTTCATTGCATTTTTATGTTTTGTTCTTCATTCTTAAACACATTTCCCTCTAAAAAGCGTGAGTGTCATATTGGGAAATAGTATGTCTTGAAAACCTGAGCCAGCAGCTTATGATCCAAGTGGTAATGACTTCTGTAACCACTAATGAGGCAATGGATGTTGAGTCTCTCAGTGCAGTCTTTGAGGCCAGCCTGTCATCTCAAATTTTTGTCCAGACCCTGTGGGCACTTTGATTCCTAAACCTTTCTGAGAAACCTAATCTGAAATCAAAGTCAAATTTCTTAGATGTGGTCAGACAAGGTCACATTTTAAAACAGTCCAATGAACCTGCAGATCAAAGTTGAAAGGTAATGCCTCCCTCCCCAAATTGGCACAGACTTACCTGCCAGCTTACCTTTCAGTTTCTAACATGCCTTTTTCACCCCTGCCCAGTGGACTGCGAAAACTGAGAGCTTAGTGTTTTAAAAGGGGCTGGAAGTTTTGTTCAATCATTTAATTTAAGAAATTGAACACAGTTGTGTATTGGAAATGTATTTTATCCCAGTTGGTGAATCATGAGGCATTTGGGGAAGGGACTTTCTTACTGTTTCGTAGTAAGACTTCTCCCCATCAGGATTTTATGGTAATTTCGGGTTCTTGACTTTTGTCATTGGCCCAGCTTATCAGTTCAGTTTTGAATAACTCAACGTGGCTTCTAGGATTGCTGCTGCAATGAAGTGGGCATTCTTTTTTGTTTTCTTTTTTTCTTTTTTTCATCAGTGCCACCTTCCCTTGCCGTTGATCCTTGAGCTATTATCTCAAACAGAGATGGCAACGGGGAGAATGATGTGGCTGGCCTTGTGTTTCAGCACTTGAAGCTGCTGCTTTCACTGCCAGCACCCCATGGTGGAGTGCAGTTTTAAATCCCAGCTGCACCACTTTTAGTTCAGCTCCCTGCTAATGCACCTGAGAAATCATTGTGCCCCTGCCACCCCTGTGAAAGACCCAGGTGGAATTCCAGGCTTTCACCTTCCGCCTGGTTCAGCCCCAGCTGTTGGAAGTCATTTGGGAAGTTGAACCAGCCGATGGAAGATCTCTATTTCCCAGTCTGTCCCTCCTCCCGTGGTTCTGCCTTTCCAGTAAAGAGATGTTTTTAAAAGAATAAAATGGGGTAATAGTGGATCTCATTAGGCATGATCTTAGCATCTTACAACACAGGTTTTTATCAAACTCCTTATGATTAAAAAAAAAAAAACAACAACAACCTTGCCATTGCTTTATATTGCAGTGTTCTGTCTCTTGTGGTCGGGGGCATAAACAACGAAATGTTTACTGCTTGGCAAAAGATGGAAGCCATTTAGAAAGTGATTACTGTAAACACCTGGCTAAGCCACAAGGGCACAGAAAGTGCCGAGGAGGACGATGCCCCAAGTGGAAGGCTGGCGCCTGGAGTCAGGTGAGCAATGCTTCTCCGTTACTGACCACTTCCTTGTATCTGGCCACGTGGCTGGCGCCTGTGTGCTCGCTTGTGTTTCTCTGCAGTTTTTGATTTATAGAGGGGAGTTCAGGGACTGGGTGGGAAACCTCTTCATCTAGATTGTCAGACACTTCCTCACCCTGTGACCTTGGGGTCAGTGCCTTCAGACCCAAAGACATGAGATAGCTTCATGGCTTTACTCACCGTGGTCCAACTTGGTAGGAACTGAGTTCAAATTGACTTTGAGGCTTCTCCAAGAAAGGGCTGTTGCTATAAAGAGGTAGAAAATATTTCACTGCTGTATACCAAAGGAACAGGGGGCCAGGAGGGGAAGTCCTCTCTTGTTTTCTAGTCATGCGACCTTGGGTGATTTGTTTAACCTTCCTGAGCCTATTTCATATGGTTCTTATGAGGACTTAATGCAATAATGAATGCCAAGTGCTTTGCTTAGGGGTCTGGATACTAACAGGCTCTCAAGCGTCCTGTTTTGTTTGGGTGAGGGTGATGTGCATGGCATGGGGAAGGGGCTGAGTGCCCAAAACTCTGATTACCCTTAGACTCCACTGAATCTAAATATTTGGAGAGCTAGAATGGGGTTTAAGCATTTCCCTGCTGAACCCGAAAAAGAGACTTGAAAAGCTTCTGGATACCAATAAACACTGAGCAAGTGAACTAAAGTCATTTGTCTCTCATCCACACTTGGTCATTTTCTCAGCTCAGTTGGAGGTACTAACTTGACAGTAATAGGGCTCGTTGTCTTTGAACATATCCTGCATTTATTTATTGCTGATCCTTTGCTCCACATTCAAGGGTGTTTTATTCCTTGTTCTCCAATGCAGTGGAGATTCCTGCAGATGACCGTTGAGAACCAGTGGAAAACTGGGCTCAAGATCAGCAGCACCTAGACTTGATTCTTCTAGAATCTGGATTTCTAAGCCCCAAGGGATACCTGGCAACACTATGATAACATGAGGAACAGTGACTGAGGTTTTCTGAAATGCCCAGAGCTGGAGTCATTGAATTCTGTACACACGCACACACACACACTTCTACTAGACATGCGCAATGTTTCCTACTGCAGTAGTCTCATCCTTCCCAAGGCCTTCATTGTAATGGACCTTGGGTGGAGAGGGTTGTGTATTTGTTCAGTTTAACATTCTGAGAAATCTGTACTCAACCAGAGGGAGCTCCCCCTCTGGCTTCCATAAGGGCCACATTCAAGGCAGTCTTTCATATTGGCCTTGCTTCTTAATGAATTCTCCAAGCAACCACTGTCATGTGTTGACTTTTAGCCCTTTTTATTTCTAGAGCTGTGTAATTCCTGTGCAAGCTTGCAGCTACCATTATTTAAGATACCATGCTAATTAACTTGTCCTCTTTTGCACTTTCATGCTCTGTTACTTTTCTTTATTTTCCTCCTCGGCCTCTACTTATCTATTTGCATTTCCCTCCTGAATGTTAAGTTGAGAGCATACAAATGATGCTCATTTGAAAGGGCAATTTAAACACTAAAAAGGATGATAAGAGTCTTGCTCTACTATTGCTGTGATCTTAAGGGGCAATCTTCAATTTCTGACAAAGCTTGGGTGATTAGGTTTAAACCCTGGAGGTAGTTTTGCTAACATAAGGTAATAAGATTATCAGAATGCTTCCTCAGAATAACTCACACCTGTTCAAAATGATTGCTAAGAAAAGTTGAGTCATCTTTGTAGAAAATGCAAGTAAACACACTTATGTAATGGTTAGCTCTATAACGTCCTGATTTGGTTTGTGGAAATGAACTATAAAAGCAGTCAAGACAGGGTGCTCCACAGGTGAAACCCCATTTGGTTTAGTCATGTACCTGACAATAAACAGGATCAGCATTGATGGAGAAAGGTGATGTGACCCGAGTGGAAAGTATTGGCTTACTAATGATGGGTGGTAAGCAAGACCATCCCTGAAGCAGTGACATTAAGCAACAGTAATGATTATCCATTTGCAACAATATTTAGCAGATCCATTTCTTACAGGTAGCTATATTCCAGTCATCTTGGCTTCAAGGCAGGCAGAATAATTAGTGTGATTTCTCATCATGTCAGGATGTTTGATGATAATGAAACTTGTAGAGTAGTGAGGTGGGAGATTACTCCAGCCATTATTATTTTCATAGCCTCTCCCCCTAAATTGATGTTTTGCAGTTTAAAATGTAGTGTTTCATTTCTGTCTTTGGGATTCCTGAATTTGTTAAAGAAATCAGCTTTAAAGAAAAATCTTTACTTATGTTTTAAAGGCTTGTTTTTTAAGTTTCTCAGAAGTCTCTGTTTTCTCAAAAGCTAAGGGATGCCCAAGAAATTTTAACACAAAAATCAGCATCCAACTGTATTTTTTTCATTATTTGGTAAATTTATTTGAGAGGGACAAAGAGAAAAACAGAAGTACAGAGAAAGAACAATTTCTCATCCTCTGGTGCAATCCTCAAATGTCTGCAATGGCTAGGGCGGAGATGAGGAGCCAGGAACTTGGTTAAGATCTCCACGTGGGGGACAGGAACCCAAACACTGCGTCATCCCCACTGTCTCCCAGTGTCTGCGTGGGCAGGAAGCTGGATTCAGGAGCTGGATCTACTCACTGAACCCAGGCCCCGTGACGTGGGATGCAGGTGTCCTAACCACCTGCTTAATTGCTAAGGCAAATGCCCATGCTAGCCTTTTACATGTTGTTGTTACCATGAACCGAAAATTTTAGACTTCTCCTATTCTTATTAGAAACATTTCTAATGCTGCTGCCTAATTAACAGCTCTGGTGGTTTTCTTTTAGTGATGCGAAATATGTTGATGTGTCTTACAATCGGTAGAATCTTAGATTTGACTTAAAAAAAAAACTAATCTTTAAAAGATCATCATTACCTACACCTAAATGGAAAATGGCCAGCGGTATTATGACTCCACCAGCCATTCTTTTAAGACTTTTCGTATCTGCCTAATCTAATCATGGGGTGTGCTTCTGAAATGTCCCTCCAGTGTTTACAGATGAAAGGTGACAATTGTGTGGCTTGGGTCCTTTGTGAAATTCAGGAAGACACATGCACAGGGTCAGAGACATGGGTACAGGAGAGATCTTCAAAAGGTCTGTGGACATTCATATAAAAAAGCTTCGCATGAATTTCCAAAATATCTACACACCCAAGGAAATTTCTTTTTTTTTTTTTTTGTGAACTTTTAGAAGTCACTCTGTTCAGTTGCTTTCATGGGTTATGCTTTCCATATCTTTCATTTTTATTTGTATCAAGAGCATTGATGCTATATTGTTTAAACACAGGCTTCCCACCCATACTCTTACTGGTATTGTACAAAAGACATCATATCAGCACCATGTTTATTTGCCAGGAACAAAATTGGAATCCATAGTGGCTATGCTACATTACCTAGAACTACATTTCTTTTCTGGTTCTATTTTGGCTTAGGCTAATGCAGTTATCTCTGTTCTTCTCTTTGTGGATTTTCTGCCTAAAGACATATTAGGGAGTACAGAAGGTATGTTTTATGTAAAGTTTGGCATAGAACTGTCACCTGGGAAGGAGGGGGTAGGTTTGTTCCTTATGGAACTCCTGGCAATGTCTGAAGACAGTTGGGGTTTTCACAACTGACATCCATTAGGTATCAAGCAGGACTGCTGCTATCTATGTTGTACAGCAGTCTCCACAAAGATTGTTCCACTGAGAAATTCTAGTAGAAACTTTGGGATGTAGTAAAAGTTTGTCATCGTTATTGCTATCATTTCTCATAAAAGTTGCTTTGCAAACTCAATACATAAAAAATTATGGCCACCATAATTTTACCAGTCATGCTCGAAAAAATAAGTAAACATCTTTCTAGGTTTGCAAATGTATCTGATGATTTCCCTGAATTTCTGAAGTTTCCATACAGGGTGTCTTTAGCTGTGGAAGCAAGCACCAAGTCCCCTTTGCACTGAAGAGTGTTGCATACAAATGTTATGCAGTAGGGAGTACAGGGCGACGTCAGGTAGCTGTTAACTCAGGAGTTTAGAACAAAAAACAAACAACAACAACAACAAAATCTACATTCAGATCTGCACCAGCAGCCTGCCCATGCTGGAATCTTGGCTGGAGAGAGGTGCGGGGGAGTTAGGGGAAGCACCTTCATAGAAGCTGCAAGGTGTTTCCCGTGAAACCACTTAAACAGATGTGCTGAATGCAGCTGCAAAGTTGAACATGCAGGTGCACATTCCCCCACAGCATCACCTCCACAGTCACTCAGAGGTCTTTCTGATGGTGTTTTATTCATGATTTAGCTACACAAATCTCTCAGAATTCACCCAGCAAGCCTGGATGCCACAGTATGCAAATTCTTGCCCCAGTGCGACAGTGCAGAAAGCAAGCTTGAATATGGAGAAAAAGCTTGGATTCAGCGCACGTCATCTGGAGCCAAGATTATTGTTGGTGCATTATTCAGAGGGAGAGAAAGGGCTTGTATGTGGCAGTGCCTTTAATGCGTATGGAAACTTTGGGCTGTTTTATTTCAAACCTTGTTAGGAGATTAGGAAAGTCAGAAGCTGGAATGTCATGTTGTGTCATTACACCTTCTCATGTCTAACTTGTGTCTTAATTTATCTTCTGAAAATTATCGAACACTGTATGTAGGAAGTGATTTTTTTAAAAATTGACCGCTTAGGACTCTTAATGCTTTGCTCTCATTGAACTATGAACAATTTCTGCAACAGCAGTCAGTCAAAAAGGTTTCGATGACTTGATAGTCCATATTGTTTTAAAAAGATCTTTTGCAGTTTCCATTAGATTACTAAAACTACAAGATATTGGACATAGATTAGCCATTTTCCAAATGTCAGTGAGTTTTTATAGTGTTATTGTGTCTCTCTGGATTCATTGTTCTAGACATGTACTATTTCATACTCAGTATCCCCGTTCAAATAACTTAAAAAGTGCTTTGTTGCTGTTTGTTGTCATGACAGTAGTGCTTGAACACATCTGTCCCTCATTCATTAACTTCACCGTGTAGCTGCTCATGCTTTTCCATTGCACTCTATGGGGAATAGTTTTCATGTGACTTTGCAAAATGAAATGGCCATTCTGTGCAGACAGGGCCATCTCTTGCACTTGGGAACCCTCCCATGACTTCCAAGACATAATGACATGAAAAGTCTGGTTTCTTGTGGGTCACAAACTCATCCAATACCAATTAGTCCAATTAAGCTCAAACAATAGTAGCTATGTTGACCCAAGATATTTTTTGTTTCAGCTGGCTTTGATGTGAAAATATATGCCTCCTCCCTAGTATAAATTCCCCCTGAAACAATCTGATTTTTCAAGCTGCATTCTAAAGCATACTACCTATTATCTTAAAGTTCTGATGGGAGAGAAAATTATTATAATTATTATTAAGCAGAATCCATTTGAGCATGATTCTAGAGAGTAAATTTCCATTAGTCTCCGAGGTGAATGTTGCCACCAGCTAATTGGGTAAGCATTTCTTTTTAGCCTCTAAGATCTCAAGTCCATTCCTTGGAAGATGGTTTTGATGTATGTTTGGCTTGTTTTCTCAAAACCAGACCCTAGAATGAGGGCTGAGTTATCACGACAATTCAGTAGTAATTTTTAATGGCCAAATATAATCATATCCCATTCTTTCCAATCAGATTGTTGCCTTTTGTTTCTGTCAGAACTGTAATAAAGAAATAACTCTAGGCCTGCCCATAAGTGAGATTATGAAACCCAGCAATGAGGAAACCATTAAAAAATTAATTTAGAGGAAAGTTAATTGCAAATTTAATATGGTGTTTTGCAAGTTGGTCAACAAAATTTTACGGCCTGATTAACTGTAGTTTGCAAGAACTGAACACATTAAGCCTAAAGAAATGGCTTTCCCTGGTCAGCTGTTATTCTTCATATATTCTTCATCTGAGGTTGTAAATAGGCACAAATATTTTAGTGAATTCTGTGGTTTAAAAAAATAAAACCCTATCTCCAAGAATAGAAGCAAGAAAAAGAAGCAATTACAGGGGAGAAAACTGACTTATAAGGCCCTAAAGGATTCAGTCTTTTACTCTCTATGGGTAATACTTGGAATCTGCCAAGAAATTGTTCTTGCACAGTACTGCATTTCCCAGTTTTTCAAGAACCTCGAGACCTCCAGGAATAACAATCATTAAGGATATTCCTTTCTCACGGTTGCACTGTTTCTAGGTTGTGCCAAATGTTTTGTCAAGATCCCTCCCATCTTCTTCAATCCTCCAAGATTTTTGTTCACTTTTGAGATTCCTCCCAACTTGAGCACCTAACTCCTTCTGCAACATATAAGCAAAGCCAGATTTCAGATATTCCTTTAGAGTCCTTGTCATGGCAAGTTAGGAGCAGCTGTGATAGCTATGAAGGTCGTGGCTTTAGGAGCTCATTTCCTTGCCCTTGCATCCTCCCCACCCCTACCCCACTTACATGCTCTGTCTTCGTAGTGCTCCGAGTCCTGCGGCCAAGGCATGCAGCAGAGGCGTGTGAGCTGTCAGATTGGAACACACAAAACAGCCAGAGAGACTGAGTGCAACCCGCACACGAGACCGGCGTCAGAGCGTGCCTGCCAAGGATCGCCATGTCCACTCTACACTTGGAGGGCAGAGCAGTGGCAAGAAGTAAGTAGAGCCATGACGCGCGCACCTGCCAGAGTGCTTTGCTCCACCCCCTTGTGTTCTTCAGGTCCATACCCCAGGAAGCCAGCAAAGCCATGGCGGAGGGGGACAAGGGGGGCACAGGGGCATTGCTGGCTCCTTCCCAAAAGGTTTGCTATCAGACCTAGTGCTTGCTCTGTCTGAAAAAAATGACAGAGCTTCTCATTTTTAAGCAATTCCTGCATCTACATTTCTGAATGTTCTGACTGCCTTAAAAAAAAAAAAAGCTTTAACAGGCCAGGCCTTGAGCCAGCTGCATAGAGATAACTTGCAAAAAAGGAGGGGGAAGATGAAAGAAATGTGTCAGTATGTGTGTGTGAGAGAGAGACTAGGTCATTCTGCAGGAACCTAAATAGCCACAAGGCAGACTGCAGGATGGGTCTTCTCTCTGCTTTTCTTCTTTGCATGACTTTGGCAAGTAGACGTTGAGCACTCAAGTGAAACCCTGGTTAATTAGTGAAGGATTTCCAGTGACCAAAAAAAAAAAACCAGAGGCTCAATCCAAAGAAACTGCTCTAAGTTAATGTTTGCCGTAAGAAAACCTGAAGTGTCCCCCAGGGACAAGTCTGACTAAGAAGGTAAGACTTTAGAAAGAAGTGTCCACAGTGCGTACAAGACTGGAACATAGGAAAGCAGGAGGAAAAGAAGTCGAAAGCGAAACCAGATCTGATAAGGTTAGGATGAAATTAAATGTGTGCTTCAGGACTGAAAGTGGGCGTAATAAGATAGGGAACCTCACCTCCTCTCAGCCCCAGGGCACAGGAAGAACTTTGGAAATAGAGGGGCGAGAGCAGCGGGAGGCTCTGTGCTAGGTGATGAATGCTTATCCCCCGTTGTACCTTTTGAACCCTGAGAGGGGCATGACCATCTTGTGAGGTTCCAAGTGGGATGTTGTATGCCCAAAGTGCCATACACCTGACAAATGGAAGAAGCAAGACTGGGTGCTGAGCGTGTTCTCTTCAGCCGGGATGAGATTCTGCAGCTGCAGCCGTTATCCAGCAGGGACCCAGCCTCCCCGCCCTGCAGCCTGCTTAGCAATCCCACCTTCTGCATCTCCTCGGGCCTTTTGTTTGTTGCCTTTTTGAATGTTTTTCTACTTCCAGAAGAGAACGGCAGAGGGAGATGTCTAAAGCAGGTCAGTTTCACAGGAATTGTACTTGACCTAGACAGTCACTGGGAATCCCAGAGGCTTCTGGCAATACTGGTGGGGTTTATGGCACCATGTACTGCCACTGGCCAGTGTGTGACTTAGAACTGTGAATCCTACTTCTTCAGAGCCTCAAGTTTACCATCTGTAAAATGGGAATAACAGTTGGGTAGCAATGTTCTGAGAAGGTTTATCATAATAGAATTACTTGCATTCATTAGGGTCTTGGGATTAGTGAGGGATGCAGAAAAGAGAGAAGATTTCCTCAGAGCTGCTTCTGGCTTTTTTTGGTAACTCTTGCCATGCACCTATGATTGCTTCCTGTTTCCCCTCCCCCTCTCCCTCTTCACCTCCTGGCTGACCAGCTCTGTATAACCACTCCAAAGAGCAGAAAGCCCGAGAGTGTTCAGAAATGCATCTAGGCTGACTGCTCACATATTAGCCGCCGGCCTTTGAGTACACTAGAGCCAGTCATGAAAATGCAAGCTCACCTTGCACGCACCGGGATCCCATATGGGCACCAGTTCTAATCCCGGCAGCACCACTTCCCATCCAGCTCCCTGCTTGTGGCCTGGGAAAGCAGTTGAGGATGGCCCAAAGCCTTGGGACCCTGCACACCCACATGGGAGACTCGGCTCAGCTCCAGCTGTTGCAGCCACTTGGGGAGTGAACCATTGGATGGAAGATCTTCCTGTCTATCTCTCCTCCTCTCTGTATGTCTGCCTTTCCAATAAAAATAAAAATAAATTAAAAAAAAAAAAACAAGAAAATGCAAGCTCCATTTACAATCCCTTCTGACTGCCTTCCCCCCCACACACTGCCAAAGAATAGATAAACCCCACCATTTACACACTAAGGAAATGCCTCTTTTCTGAACCTACAAGACGTGCCTGCAAATTTACGTCTTCGCATGTGCTGTGCAGATGGACCTGTTGAACTCCTTCCTCTGCTACCTGCTATCCAGCTCTGCATGAGAACAGACAGCCAACCTTGGGAGAGACCCTGAGCTGAGCCTCTCGGGCAGGAGTTTGCCTGAGGTTCACTGTTGGCCCAGAGAACCCACTCCATAAGCACCCAGGGCAGAGTGCGGCAGCCACCCGCCTGCAACAGCCTTGTTTGTCTGCTTGCACCCAAGATGGACAATTGGGAGGGGGCCCTGGGTGCTGTAGATGCCCGGGGCATCTTTGTGTGCCCTTGGGCAACACCAGAGTGGCCCAGTGAGGTTCAGGGTGGCTGGAGGAGCATATAGCCCTCTGCAGAAGCCTCTGTGTGGCTGGGATGTAGGGACCTGCAGGCTGCATGCTAGATCACTCCTCACATAGCGCAACAAACAGGAGCTTGGAGTGAGCATTGACCCGAGTCAGACACTGATCGTAGTGGTCCAGGTCAGGAAGAAAGTGGGTCTCCCCCAGGGTAAGCCCACTGTGATTATTGCCTGTTCCTAGGTGCATGATCAAAGGTATTCTAGTTAACACTAAATTGGATGCTCGCCTGATAACACAGTCTTCTTCAGACCTTGTGCCCCAGGGAGGGGACATCCTGGCCTGAAGTTGGTAAGCTTGCCATGGCACTGCCAGCCTGCAAAAGGAAGGTGCTGGAGTCTACCTCCCAAGAAGGGTCCTCGTTTCTCAGCAGTCCTCAGGAGCTACTTCAGAACTCCTGTTGACTTTTTTGCATTTTCCCTTTAGCCTCCCTTGTGTGGCTTCTTATACCCCACCTGTGTGTTGGCAGGATGTAGTTTCTGCTGGACACATGAATGCATTTCTTTTTTTTTTAAGATTTAGTTTATTTTTATTGGAAAGGCGGATATACATAGAGGAAGAGAGACGGAGAGGAAGATCTTCCATCCAATGAGTTACTTCCCAAGTGAGCGCAATGGCCGGTGCTGTGCCAATCTGAAACCAGGAACCTGGAACCTCCTCCAGGTCTCCCACACGGGTGCAGGAACCCAAAGTTTTGGGCCATCCTCAACTGCTTTCCCAGGCCACAAGCAGGGATCTGCCGGGATTAGAACCGGCGCCCATATGGGATCCCGGCATGTTCAGGGCGAGGACTTTAGCCGCTAGGCCACGCTGCCGGGCCCGACATGAATGCATTTCTATAGCACATAGCATCTTTGTCTTCTCAAGAAGTAACCCAGGCAGAAGCTCTGTGCACGCAACTTCAGACGATCATCAGGGATGCTGTGCAGCTGCATAGGTCATATACTGCATAACTCTAGGGGGCACCATTCCTTTAAGCCACAGGATGGGGGCATCCCCTAGATTTATCAAGCACAGTGGCTGCAATACTGTGAAAGTAATAGAGCTAGTTGCCTGAGCTATGGCCCAGGCACTGTAGAATGAGTACTGTTACATCAAGTACTTTATATAGCTTTCCGTAACTCTCTGATGTAGCATTTGTGTCTGTTTTCCCCAGGCAGTGTGTGAGAACTTGAGTTTTGGGTGAGTAAACTCATCAAAGGTACATTTCAGCATGTTTTAGGGCTGGAATTTGAATCCCAGCAGCTTTGTATATAAAACACACCAGGCGAATCTTTATAATCCCCAGCTTGTCATGTCACCATGCACCTAACATGAAATATTTTCATTCCCTCTCAAAGGTTTATCAAGCCTCCTCCTGGAGAGGGGGTTGTCAAAACAGTGTCCCCACTACTGGAGATACTTCTAAGATGAGATTCTTGCTCCAGGTGGCTAGCAATCAACCTGCAAGTCTTCTTGGAGAGGAGGGCTGGGAGGCAGGGTCAGGTGCACTCACACTCGGGTCTACTCTGCAAGGCCGCTGACTGCACTAAGGTGGGACGTCTGTGTACTCGGACTGTCAGATGTTGGAGAAAATGCGTGTCTCATCTCCATTATGCACTAGAAACAAAGTTTTGGAAGGAGCAGACCACCTTCCTAGACTCCCTCTAGAAAGCCCACGTTTCTACGTTCTGGTGAACTCATGTGCTTAAACGCACAGACTCTACCACATGGTCAGAATGAGTTAGAAGTGGGACAAAATGCAGGATTCTTTGTGGTACCCAGCACATTCCAGACAGCTTCCCTTTTGTGCAGTGCCAGCCTGCTAGAGAGCTCAGCCTGCTAGAGAGCTCTGTGCCTTACAGAGGTGGGCTTTTAACGTCACAGATGAATAGCAAGCAACCTGTCCTTCTCAGGGCTCCATTTTACCCATTTTAGAAATAGGATACTGTAGAGAGAAGTTCTTTTGAGAAATAGCAGAATAAAGAAATCATTTGGTGATACTGTATTCTGATTTATAGAATCATTTATACCTAAAAAGACCCTTATGGTAAAATACAGATTATGAATATATGAGGGTATGTGTCTTTAGCAATGAGCAATGAATCTTGCAGTTCTTGCAAGTGTGCTTTTTGCCCTTCACTAGGGTGTTTGTTCTCTCCTTAGCATGTCTATCACAACAAGGCCACACTGTACCTGCCCTCACTGCAATCTCCCCTGCTCGTCCTTCAAGCCTCGTGTAAGATGTTACTTCCACTCAGGTGTATTTTCCGGTCATAGCTCCCCACTGATTTCTCAGCCAGGTGCCCTTTGTCTTTTCATTGCTTGTCATTTAAGATGGTACCAACAGCATCAGAGACACCCACTAAATGAGCACACTGCGAAGGGTGGATAAAGGAAAGAAAGAAGGGTGCAGGGGGAGAGAGAGGAGACCAATGCTGGGGAATGGATGGCCTTTGTTCTGCAGCTCTGGGCTGAAGACATTCTCAAATGTCTTCTGGAATCGCCCACCAAACACTGTTTTTTCCTTTTAAAAACAGCTGTGTGTTTTCTTGTCCCAGTGCCACGGACATGCTGTGCTCAGATCCATCTGTCCCGCTCAGAGCTTCCTACCCCATGGCTGTTTGGCCGAGGACAGAGACTTGGGCCCCTCCACTGCATACTTGGCTTCTCAGGGCTTTTATTGAGGTCAGCCATCGAAAGATTTCCATTTTCATCTCTTCAGCACAGAAAAGTGACACATGAGAAGTATCTCCTTAGAAAATTGCTTTAAGAGGATTTCGTGATGGTTGCAATGGGGAATGATCAGGTTGTGTGTGTGTGGCCAGATCATAACCCTTTTACTCATTTCCTCATTAATTCATTCAACCGTTAGTCACTTTTGCAGGACAAGGCACCAAACTTTAGAGATGCTCTAAAAACCTCAAACCTCATGCTGTGTGTCCTAAAAACGCATTCCAGGGACCCTTGCAGTGACATAATAGGTAAAATTGCTGCCTGCTATGCCAGCATCCCGTATTGGAACACTGGTTGGAGTCCCAGCTGCTCTGTTTCTGATTCAGCCCCTGCTGATGTGCATGGAAAGACAGCAGGAGATGATCCAAATGCTTGAGTCCCTGCACCCATGGGGGAATATCTCGATGGAGTTCCTGGCTCCTGACCTGTGCCTGGCCTGACCCTTTCAGCCATCTGGGAAGTGAACCGGAAGGTGAAAGAGCTCCTTCTCTGTGTCTGTCCATCTCTCTCTGTGGCTCTGCCTTCCCAATAAATAATATTTTTTTCCAAAGATTTAATCTTATTTGAAAGGCAGAGTTACAGAGAAAGGAGAGACAGGAGAAAATTTCCATATACTGGTTCACTTCTCAAATAGCTGCAGTGATGGGAGTGGGACCAATCTGAAGGCAGGAGCCAGGTACTTCTGAGTTTCCCATGTGGGGACAGGCACCCAAGGCTTTGGGCCTTCCTCCACTGCCTTCGCAGGCACATTAGCAGGGAGCTGGATTGTAAATGGAGCTACCAGATTCTAACTGGCGCTCATATGGAGTATTAGTGCTACAGGCAGAGGCTCAGCTTACTGTGCCCTGGTGCTGGCCTGTGACACTCCTGTCTGTCTTGGTTACATGTTCAGCCCCTCCTAAGAATGCCTCCACCACTTCACACCTGGCTCCCTCATCTCCTCCTTCACCTTCCTTCTCATCTGCTGCCATGTGGGCTCTGCTCTTATAGTAGTAGAAATCTCCATGTTCTTCCACTCCTCAATGACATACATACACAGCTGTCCAAGGGAAGGTGGAGCAGGTGTTCATCTGCAGTGGTCTCCAGGGGACTCCAGGCATCATCACCGGAAGCCAACAGGGCCAGACCCCAGACCCCAACACTGGAGCTTGCATGATGCAAACACAGGTTGAATGAATGGATGACTGTAGAGCAACAGGTTGTGTTCACAGTGTTACTTCTCTCTCCTCCTTTTCTCGCAGTTAAATGTACTGGCTGGCTGCCAACATGTGCAGACTCTGCATTCCTATCTTTTAAATGGGCTTCGAGAATAGGAGGACTGCTTTGTTCCTGTGAGACAGAGGACATGAATTGCTGCCCATGCTGCTTTCTCATCACATAAAAGCTTTATGCAGGAGGGAATGTTCGACCTAGTCTTTAAGCACCTGCAGCTCTAGAGTATCATGGTGGGATTAGGTTCCTGCTAATGGAGAACATGGGAGAACACAAGGTGCAGGTCATCAGGTCCCTGCCGTCCATGTAAGAGACCACGCTGAATTGCCAGTTCGTAGCTGAGTCAACAGATAGGAGCTCTCTATTGTCCATTCTTCTGTTTCTCTCTCTGTGTATGTTTATGTGTGTAAACAAATAAGGACATTAACAACAAAAAATACTTCATGTCACACACACAGTCCACTGTGCTGTCAAGGTCCCCAGGCCTCTGTGACTGGCCTGGCCATCCACGAGCCAGCAATGCTGACCTGATGGGGGAAACACCTTTTTCCATGTGAGGGATAGTCAGCAGCCTTACCAGGCTGAGCCTATTGTTAATATCAAGTGCCTTTCGCCTCCCTAGGGTTAGAGAATTGCATGGAAAAGATATATTTGAGAGTGAAAAACAACTTGATTACAATCTTTAAGCAAAGACAATTTCGACCCATTGTATGAAATGGTCCCTTTTAGACCATCGACCTTACTGTGGCCAGGCAGCTTGACTGGATGAAACTGTACTGTGAGAGTTTATTTTAGGCATCCCTACCCTCAAATTTGGAACATGAGCTCCACCCTGTACCCCATTAATTTCAGCACAGTATGAGTACCATGGAGCCACAGGACCACAGGCAAGCCACCCATTGAGCCCAACCCTGCCATTATTTCTGTCCTCAATTACAGTGCAAGTTCAGATCCACAGAGCCCACCAGTGTAACGTGTACACTTGGCAGAAGTTTCTGGTTTTTGTTTTTTGTGGGTTTTTTTTTCCCTGAAAGCTAGAATAGAGTTTGGGGAAAATCTTTGGGAAATTAAAATAAGACTTGTTGAACTTTTCGACTCAGTCTCAGAACATTCTGGATCATGTTCCAAGACAAGGGAAAGAGTCACAAATCCTATGCAGCTAGGGGAAGGGATCATACCGAAAAGCTGAGAAAACCCAAAAAAGTGTGAGCTGGGTTTGTTTTCTGATTGCTCCCCCACCTCCCCCATCCCTGTGACCTAGTTAGGGGTTCGGATTCCGGGAGAAAAATGCCTGCCAAGTGAGGAGTTTCCCTTGGCCAGCCCTGAAGCAGCGAGTCACTGGTTTACTTTTGTTTAAATGTTTATTGACCCAAAAGGTAGATTTTCCAGCCACCTTTTCTACCATTGGCAGGACCGTTCTTTAGGGAGGCTGGCCTACCTTCACAACAGAGGGAGGAAAGGCATCAGGTGCTTGGAATTCCTTGGTTTCTACTCCACAAGGTTTGTGGTCACTGCAGATGAAGGCTTTCGGGTTAGTGGGAAAGAGAGAGGAGGAACTGCAGCAATAGTCCAGGCTTAGCTGCCTGGTCCCTGGGTTCCTCCCTGCGTCACCTGCGACCTGGTTATGGGAGAACTTGCTTTTCTCTGTGGTGTTAAATATTCTGCATGGATCACCGCCTCACACGGAAGCTTGCCGGTCAGTTTCAGTAGCCTTTGAACTCAAATGAAGATATGAAAATGAGCTCATTTCACCATAGCTCCTAACAAACTCTAGGGAAACCTGACACCCCAGATCCACTGAGCTGGGAGAGTGGGTTCAGAAACCCCTACCCCAGCCTCAAGTGCTTTTGCTTCTCTGGGCTTGCTCACATCATAGTATTAAGTCCTAAGGATGCTCCAGGAGAAAAAAAAAGTAATAATAAAATGAAGAACTCACATTCTTTAGACAGAGGGTTACTTTCAAGCCACAGAGCCAGGCGCCTGCCAGGAGCTTGGGCCTTGCTGGATGGATGGTCAGGAACGGAAGTGGTATGTCTTGGAGAGAAGATGCTGGAAGGACTGTTGGGAAGTGGGCATTTCTGGGGAGAAAAAGAGCTCAGCCCTGACGTGACCCTTGGTCTGATTTAAAAAAAAAGGTGAGAGGCTGGAATCTTCGGTCCGGCCCTTTGGAACTGCATGTGTGCATGGGCTTTAAGGCCCTTTGTAGACCCACCAGGGTGCATTCACTCGCACGTCTGTTTGCTTACCCCTGTGCCAGCAGCAGTGTTTAGGACACCAGGGGTAAAATAAGAAGGGATTCACTGATTCCCTGCCCTCCAGGGATCTCACAGCTGATAAATAAAATTGCTGGAGGCAGGTCTGAGTCTTCCACCGCACACCTGATGTGTTTGTCTTTGACAGTGTACCAAGACCTGCGGTGAAGGCTCCCGGTACCGGAAGGTGGTGTGTGTGGATGACGGCAAAGGCGAGGTTCACAGTGCGCACTGCGACCCAGGCAGGCGGCCTGCTGACCGGGAGAGCTGCAGCTTGCCACCCTGCGAGTACGTCTGGATCACCGGAGAGTGGTCAGAGGTACGATGCAGGGACTCTGCACACACCCTCAGAAGAGCCACTACCAGGGGACAGCAGTGGGGGAACACTCAGACTCACCAGCTGTATGTTCTTAAAGTTCACCCTTTGACTCCATTCTGGGATTCATCTTTATGCCCTGTGGCAATGAGAAGATAGGAATTGGGGCTGCAAGTTCCTAGGAGGGCTGGGGAGGCGGTTGTGATAGAAGTGTGGACTGTAGCAAACTAGCACCTACTGCCTTCTAACCTCCGTAGCTGTGGCCGAGCAGAAACATAGGTCCAGTGTTACCGAACATGATTTTTCAAGAGGTGATTAAAAATGTGGGCTCCCGTTTTCATTTAGAATTTTGCACAAGGTAAACCAATCACTTCTGTCATCTGCACACGACCCAAAGTATTTGCTGTCACATCCAAAGAATCTCAGGGACCTCTTGTTTTTTTAATTTTTTTTCTTTGCTTCTCTTATACGTAATGCCTGCCAGCCTTTTTATGATTAATAAAGCAGCAGGAATGAAAACATATGGTTTCCAGAGCTCATACTATTTCCAAATATTGAAAGATCCATCGCCGCAAACGAGCTGTCAGTGGCCCAAGAAAATGTGGAGGGATTCGCAGGGGCAGCATCCAGGCTCCCCACAGGGTTGCTCAAGATGTGTGGATACTGACTGGTCTTGCTACCACTGGGGTTTCGTCAGCTATCCCAGGGTCATGCCGTCCCTTTTCCTGGGGTGCAGATTTGCACTTGGACAATACAGATGTGAGGTGCTGAGGAATTCCTGCACCGAAACAGATCTCTAGAGTGCTTCCTCATACTGTCTCCCCACCCTGCACTCTGGTGGTCTTGTCCTCCCAGGAGACATTGGGTGGTGTCTGGAGATATTTTTGCTTGCCACAACTGGGGGAAGGCGGGTGCTACTGGTATGTCTGGGGTCAAGGCCAAGGTTCGGGGAGGGGATGCCAAACATCCTGCATTGCGCAGAATAAACCCACAGTAACGAGAGATCTAGCTGAGAAACAACCCTGCCAAGGCCCTACCCTGTCTAGCACTCAGTGCCCTTGAAGAGCAGAGAGGAGTCCAGCCCCTTCTCATGAGGAAATAATTTCCTGCTGACCAGCCAGAAGCACACGGAGTCCACAGGAGCCTGTGCAGTAGTCCTTGACCATAGGTTCCACACCTGAAACCCATGGCTGAGGAGCAGTATCTGCGAGGGGCTCCTCCCTTCTCTGTTGTCTGTCTCTCCCCAGTCTCATCGGGCCTGGCCCCTAGCTTGAGGTTCCCAAGGCTGCTGCGGAAGGCCACCTGCTGGCTCTGGGGATGGGGAGGGGAGCTGCTCTTTCCTTCCTCCCACCCCCTCTGAGCCTCCAGGGAATGGCATCCTGGCTTCTGGCTCAGTTCTTACCTGGCTGGGCTTTCCCAAGCCTTTCAGCCGGCCAAGGTAAACATCCTCATCTTTGCCACTCTGTGTGCTCCTGCTTTTATTATGCTAAAAAGGTGATAGCTGCTAAAACTGTTCTTCCTGTGGCTTTCATGAAACCCTGAACTCCCAGATGAAATAGAAAGCTTTTTTTTCTTTTATAGAAAGTAAAACCTTTTCATGTATGTACCAAATTTCAGGTGTATCCTGGGCGGAGAAACCTTCAGCTTTACAGGCAGGGAAGGGAGTCTTAGAATCACAAGGAAAGGCCACTGCGGTGGGGAGAGATACCAAGAGAAACCAGAATTCCCTTTAGAGAAACAAAATATGTCTTCTCTCAGGGTACTTCTGCTACCTGGAGCATTCTCTGTGTTCTGTCTGAGCTGTGCCCCTCCTGAATTGAGGCCAGGCGGGACTTTGTCATCCTTGAAGGATGTCACCAACGTGGAGAGCCCAAGTTCTTACTGCACTGTTTTGCTTTGCTACAACTCTCTCACTAAATCAGCCATAGGCACTCCCGGGGAACCCAGGGCATAACAGCAGCAGAGTCTGCAGGACAGCCTTGCATGCTGGAGAAAGCTGGCCTGCACTCACTGTTTTTTTTTTTTTTTAAGATTTATTTTATTTTATTGCAAAGTCAGATATACAGAGAGGAAGAGAGGAAGAGAGGAAGAGAGAGAGAGAGGAAGTTCTTCCGTCTGATGATTCACTCCCCTGGTAACCGCAACAGCCGGTACTATGCTGATCCGAAGCTAAGAGCCAGGAGCTCTTCTGGGTCTCCCATGCGGGTGCAGGGCACTCACTGGTTATTTTCACAATGCTGTGATCAGCTGATGAAGAGCAATGGTGTCTCTTTTTTTTTTTTTAAAGATTTATTTTATTTTTATTACAAAGTCAGATATATTGAGAGGAGGAGAGACAGAGAGGAAGTGGAGCTGCCGGGATTAGAACCAGCGGCCATATGGGATCAAGGCGAGGACCCTAGCCACCAGGCCACGCTGCCGAGCCCAGCAATGGTGTCTCTTGCCAGCTGCTTTTCAGAGATGTCTAAACCTGTCACCATGCTGGGGGTTCAGTCACATCCACAAATGCCTGCTTCTCCCACATACCTTGCCAAGTCAACTACTTTTGTTGCAGGGTTGTTGGGATGTCAAGGGTCTCAGCCCTGGACTTTTGAAAAAAACTCCAGCTGAAGTCTCAGGCACAGTGGCAGGTGCAAGCTCACCCTGGGTGAACCCTCAGAGAACCAAACTGTCCCCCTCCCCGCCCCCTTGCCCCTGCCGGCTGGGACAGGCTGTGCTTGTTAGCATCTGTCCAGACTAGAACATGCGTATAGGGCTCTGCCCTCCCTGGCCTGGCGTCATCCAGGCCCTGGGCAGCTGAACAGCAGCAACCAAAGAAGGAAGCAAAGTTGGCAGCGCATGTCCGAGGTCTGACAGCAGCTGGAAGGGAAGGCGTGGGGTGTGCTGCCTGTGCTCCCTGGAAAGTTACAGGAGGCAGGCCCCTGCACCTTAAAGCCACAAGCACAGGATGGGAGGACAAGGCAGAGGCTCTGGCTCTGAACCATCCTGCAGGGCAAACAGCTCCAAGGGCCTCCTCTGGCTCTCCCCAAAGCTGGGATCTAGCAAGCACTGTCCTTCCACCCCAGCCTCCATGGAGCCTTCACAGAGATGGTCTGCTGTTTGTAGCGCTGCCTACAAATCGCGTTAATACTAAAGTAATTGTAACTCAGTACTGTTTCTTAATGTGTAGATGATATGAAGTTATCTTTAAGGTTGCCTAAATTTGGATTTGTGACAGTATTTATTTTTACAGTGAACATGCTATACATCTTCATAATCAGGGAACTGCCCCATCAAAGAAGAAAACAGGGAAGCTGCTGAGATAGATAGCAGGAAGCTGCTTCACCTTGCGGTTGAGCTTGAGGAATTGACAGTGCCATGTGTTAACATAAAGTTTCTGTGATCACCTCGTTAGGTAGAGATGGGAAAGCCAACAGATAACGTTCCAGTTGTGACAAATGGAGGTGAGCCAGGCAGTTGGTGCAAGGCTTAAATGCCGCTTAAGGTGCCCAAACGCTGCACTGGAGACACTGAGTCTGAGTCCCGGCTGGCTCCACTTCCAGCTGGAGCTTCCTGCTGACGCACGCCCTGGCAGGCAGCAGCCATTGGGCTGAGTTCCTGGCTCCTGTCTTCAGCTTGACCCAGCTGCAGCTGTTTTAGGCATCTGGGGTATAGGTAGAAGAAATCTTTGCCTTCAAATAAAATGAATTTTTTTTTCTCAAAAAAAAAAAAAAACAGAAAAAGATACACAGAGTTCTTCAAAATAGAACACTGATGGCAAATGGAATTAAAAGACAGGCTTGTTTTGGTGTAAAACAATTTGAAATCCATGCAGGTTTTTCATCATACACCTTTTCTAGGAGCTTTTGGAGGATATGCCTTTAGGATCATTTTGTGCCAAAATGAAGTTTGCTTTCAGTTTTGTAATTCTGTTGACTTTTTGGAGGTCTCCTGTAGAGGCAGGGAGAAAGAGGAGGGGACGAAATTAAGCAGAGGGAATATGGGGCCTTAGAGAACCCTGAGAAAGAAAGAGAGCCCGTTCCAGAGTCGTCATCTCCCAATCCTGGGTGTGATGAAGTAAAAATTGCCAGGCAGAGCGCTTGGGCTGCAGACGCAAATTAAATGAGTGAAAGTTGACCAGCCTGCCCCTCCTCCCCATTTTAAAACCCAGAAGAGAGGCGTGAGGCACCCCCACCTGCAGCGGGAGCCAGGAGGGGCAGTACAGGCTCGGCCCAGGGGTACCAGTCCACTGGGCACAGACTCCGAGCCTGCTGCCGGCCATGAATGCTGAACGCTGATGACGTGAGGGCCTGGGGTCAGCGCTGGGCGTGGAGGTCAGCAGGCCCATTGTGGGCTGCCCCCAGGCTGGGTTGCAACCTCTCCTCTCCACCCGCCTCTTCTCAGTGCTCAGTGACCTGTGGAAAGGGCTACAAACAAAGGCTGGTGTCATGCAGCGAGATTTACACGGGCAAGGAGAATTACGAGTACAGCTACCAGACGGCCGTCAACTGCCCGGGCACGCAGCCTCCCAGCGTCCAGCCCTGCTACCTGAGGGAGTGTCCCGTCTCAGCTTCCTGGAGAGTGGGCAGCTGGGCCAGCGTAAGTAGACACTCGGGGTGCCGATTCTGGGAGCTTGCTCTGTACACGCCTGCCTCGCCTGCTTTCCTGAAGTGTGCTGCTTTCACTAGCGTCCCCTCAGGGGGACCAGGAGCTGACAGCTGCAAGTGGGCTGATAGGAGCCAAAGGTGGCAGTGTGGCTGGGTGCTTAGCACATGCGATCTGCACCTGGAACCTGGGTCTGCCACCTTCCAGGAAAAAGACTGCCCAGTCCACCTGGCTCATCTGTAAAATGTGTGCTTGTACAAATGAAATGAATTAAGAAATAAGAAGCCAGAGGCCCAGCACAGCCTAACGGCTCGAGTCCTCGCCTTGTGCACACCAGAATCCCATATGGGTGCCAGTTCTAATCCCACTTCCCATCCAGCTCCCTGCTTGTAGCCTGAGAAAGCAGTCGAGGACGGCCCAAAGCCTTGGGATCCTGCGCCTGATTAGGAGACCTGGAAGAGGCTCCTGGCTCCTAGCTTCAGATTGGCGCAGCTTTGGCCATTGCAGCTACTTGGGAAGTGAGTCAACAGATGAAAGATCTTCCTCTCCGTCTCTCTTCCTCTCTGTATATCTGACTTTCCAATAAAAATGAATAAATCTTTAAAGAAAAAAAAGTTCCTCAGATGACAAAGGTCCTAGTTTAAAAAATAAAAAAGAAACAAAGTTTCTGTGGTAAAAGTTGTACCATCCTTTTCCTTTTAAGAAAGCACCTGGAAACTGGCCTGTCTTAAAGCGATGGGCAGAATGCTTGGTGCTGCTGCTGAGTCTCTGTTCTGCTCCCTCACTCAGGGCTATATCTCTGGCTGAGGAGTATTTTGCTGGGTCGCAGGTGCACCCACGCAGTTTCACGCAGCAGAACTGCCCTGGGCACACTGCGCCTGCCTCCTGGCTCTGATGCGGGGCCCTCAGTGTTAGACAGGTGGATCAAGCAGAAGTCGATGCCAAGTGAGGAGTAGTTAGGGTTTGAAGCCAGATTCCATCGTGACCTTTCAGAAACCCTTTAGTATTTGAGCACCAATCTGCCGGGTGTTAAAAGCAGGATAATGGTGGTAGTATTCTCTCATAGTTGTTGTGAGGCTTAAGTTAAAAAAAAAAATGTGTGTTTAAATGGAGAAACATTTCACTTTAGATATAGGTGTAGGCATACGTTTGGGGATACTTCTCAAGTACATGGGAAATAGAATTCAAAGATAAGTTTACTCTGGTGCCAACAGTGTTCAAAATCCGTGCCTAGTTGTTTCATCACATGCAGTTCCGTGAACTGTTTAATGACCCTGCTTGAGTGTGTTTCTGTACCTCTGTGTGTGTGTGTGTGTGTGTGCGCGCGCGCGTGTGTGTGTACACTCAGGTGTATATAAAGCTTGCCACTGAGACTGGGCCATCGTAGTGGTTTGTTCTGAACCACAAGGGGCCTGGAAAGCCATCTGCATGTGACGTCAGGCCCGTGAGCCTCACCCCTGCAGGCGCGCACATCTACCCCCTGGTTCTGATTTGCTCTCCAGTGCTCTGTGTCTTGCGGAGTGGGAGTGATGCAGAGATCTGTGCAGTGTTTGACCAACGAGGACCAACCCAGCCACTTGTGCCCCACTGATCAGAAGCCAGAAGAACGCAAAACTTGCCACAATACCTATAACTGTGAGTTGAACTTTTTCCCCCCACCTTGATTTTTAGCATGAAGTTTGGGGCTTGGAGTTCATTTGTTTGCCTACACTTTTCAAAGTTATGGTATTCTATAAAGGAAGGGAAGGAGTAAGAAGGGAAAGGAAAGGAAGAACAAATAGAACAAGAGGGAGGGAGAATGGATGGGAGGGAAAGAGGAATGAACCCTTCCTGTTGCATGCTGTGAGCAAATATGAGCCATCTGGGTGTGCGATTGTCTTCTAGGTGAGCTTCCGCAGGACTGCAAGGAGGTGAAAAGGCTCCAAGGAGCCAGTGAGGATGGGGAGTATTTCCTCATTATTCAAGGGAAGCCCCTCAAGGTGAGTGCAGGCTGGCGGGCTGTGCTGTGGAGCTGGTCAGCAGAGTGGTCCCCGTCTGCCCCATCTCCCTCCAAGCCCCTCTCCACATGTGGTTTCTGTCCTGTCTTTTAGATCTTCTGTGCAGGGATGCTGTCGGACCACCCCAAGGAATACGTGACGCTGGTTCAAGGTGACTCTGAGAATTTCTCTGAGGTTTATGGGCATAGGTAAGAGAAGCAGGTGCAGAGGAGAACAGATACGCAGATACCTCCTGCAAAGGCCTCTGTGTCGTAACCAGAGCATTCTCTCTGTGAATTAGGTTGCACAATCCGACAGAATGTCCCTACAATGGGAGCCGACGTGATGACTGCCAGTGTCGGAAGGACTACACAGCAGCAGGGTTTTCCAGCTTCCAGAAAATCCGAATTGACCTGACCACTATGCACATCATAAGTAAGTCTAGGGGGCAGTGTGATCTGCCCATTAGCGAGGAGGGAACGGCTGTGGTTGTGGAGCAAAAGGCACCTGGGGCTCCAAGACTAGCCGGGACCATCACAGTGCAAGGTGTGTCCGGCTAGGGTTTTGTCCTTCCTGTCTTCTGTCTGCCACAGGTGTTCCGTCAGGCCTGTGATAAGTATGTGAGGGAATGAGCGGAGAGGATAGAAGCACAAGACAATGGCCCCATCATGGGATCCCAAAACATACAGAATCCATGCTAAGATCATGCAGTTTATATGTTAAGATCAAGGAGAGTTTTGGCGGGGAGGGAGATATATCATTGCGGAGAACTATGTGAGAGCAGAAATCTAACATAGAAGAAACAGCAACTTAGAAAAGCCCAGAGCTGAAAGATTCCAGCCGTGGCAGTCATGCCCCACATGACCTCACCAGAGCCGTGCCTGCGCACACACAGGTGTAAAACTCCCTACCAGAGCCGTGCCTGCACACACGCAGGTGTAAAACTCCCTACCAGAGCTGTGCCTGCGCACACGCAGGTGTAAAACTCACTTTGCCAGTTGTCAGTTCATAGAAGAAAGATGGAAGCGCTGAATCACCTTGCCCAAACCCGCCTGCACACGGGGCTAATTTCACACTCTGGCCCACACTGAGATTTTGTTAGCCACATCAATCTTAGGCGTGGTGACAGATAGCTTAAGCAATCTAAACACGTCCCCTGGTAAAGAGGAAAAACAGAATAAATCATTTTTCCTCATTAACACTACACACATACAATTGTGTATGCATACTCTTCAGGAAGATTAATCTAGTTTCCCACCAGATATTTCTAATTGCCTTTAGCTACCAGAAATAGGGAACATTTTTTTTTCTTCCACCATGAGCCATTTGGGTGTTTATGACATCATTCACAGATGGCACAAAATGATTACCTTAAAAACGAGCCTGCTGTGCACTGGCTGAATTCAGAGTCCCACCTGCAGTGGCCTTGGCAGGGCCAGATCCAGTAATTCTGGGGGCCTTACCAGGGATCCCTCTGGTAAGCGCCGGAGGTCAGGTTTCTTCTTCTGAGACTCGGGGGGGTTCCACTTGCTAGCAGGGACCGTGCAGGGGCACTTCGTTACAAAATGGGGTACTTGGATTTCCTGCCCAAGTAGGTCACTGCTCAGAGATGAAGGCTCTCAGTTATTCCCCAGAAGGCAAGGCAGGCAAGCTGGTGAAAACCTAACTCCGGCCTCCCGTGTCTGCAATATTTGCAGCTGGGAACCAGTCTCAGGAGTTCCCGTGAGGTTAAAAACACGAGCCCAGAGGAGCAGCCTTGCTTTCAGTGTGGGTTAAGTTTTTTGTTTGTTTGGGTTTTTTTTTCTCTCTTTTTTCATTCTTAACTACAAATTAGTCCCACATTTGAGAAACTGCCATTAATAATTTCAAGATGTGGGTCCGAATGGCTCCTCATTTTGCTCATCATAGTAGCCAGGCAACGCGGGAGAGCAGATGAAATCTTCAGGGGAAATGTCTAAATTGCTGGAAATACTGGCCTGGCTCCTGGCCCTTGGTCCTGAAGCCCAGAACACAGCGAGTGTCCCGGGAGAGCCGCAGTCCGCCGGTTCCATGGCGTTTCAGTAAGAGGTCGTCTCATGTTTATTTGTGTAGCCATCAACTCCAGAGTCATTCTGAATTCGCCTTCTGGGCTTCCCTGCTACAAGGAGACAGACAGTGCTGACGAAGCCCAGGGAGCCGGGGTCTCAGCACCTCAAATAGAATGGGGGGCACATGGGTGCGCTGCGCTCACGGCTCTCCTCTCTCCCCCTCTTCTTCCTGGAACCCTCGCTCCACCGACAGCCACGGACTTGCAGTTTGCCAGGACAAGCGAAGGACATCCTGTCCCTTTTGCCACGGCTGGGGACTGTTATAGCGCTGCCAAGTGCCCACAGGTATGTCTTCAGGGCCACCACCACTCACCATGCCAAGGGTCACCCTCTGCGGGGTGGCTGTTCTTGGAGATGTCATGAGCAGAGTGCTCCGAGAAGCAGGCTGGCCACACTCAGTGAGTGGCCTCGCACATGCTCAGGGTCTGAGCCAACAGTTTTGCTCCCAAGAGTAATGACAGCCAAACCCTGGGCTTCTGCATGCAATACAATGCATCAAAATGAAATAGCAGGCATTTAGAAACCCCCTAGGTGTTGGAGGGCACGGGCTTGGTTAGACAAATTATCAGGGTTAATAAAATGTATATTATAGGGCCCTGCACAGTAGTCTACCTGCTAAAGTCCTTGCCTTGCATGCATGCACCAGGATCCCATATGGGCGCCGGTTCTAATCCTGGCAGTCTTGCTTTTCATCCAGCTCCCTGCTTGTGGCCTGGGAAATCAGTTGAGAATGGCTTGGGACCCTGCCTAAAGCCTTGGGATCCTGCACCTGCTTGGGAGACCCCGAGGAGGCTCCTGGCTTCGGATTGGCTCAGCTCCGGCCTTGGTGGTCACCTGGGGAGTGAATCAGCAGACAGAAGACCTTCCTCTCTGTCTCGCCTCTCTGTGTATCTGACTTTACAATGAAAACAAATCTTTTTTAAAATGTGTATTATATAATCAGTGGAGGGGTAGTAAGTAGAGACTCTCCTCCGTCCGTCCCTTGATGATGGCAGCCACATGCCTGTGATAGAATAATAATAGGAGGGTGCTTGACAAAGCTCATGGGAAGTGGAATTTAAAGATACGTTTGTTTTGATGTAAAACTCTTGAACTGCATGCATAGTGGGTTATGGGGGATGATATACAGATTCTTTGGCCTTGAGGATGGCATATCAGACATTCCTGGAAATCCTGCAGGACCCAGGCTCAGGCTCTGTCCACGGGTTTCACTCATCCCCGGGCTCCATTCACACGTGTACACCCGTGCGAAGTGAACTCCTTCGCCTGGTTCGCTCTCAGCAGAGCAGCTCCAGGCAATCTTTTTTTTTTTTTCTTTTAAATTAAAGCCGCTTAAAAAAAAGATTTTTTTTTTTAATTAGATAGGCAGATTCACAGAGAAGGAGAGACAGAGAATAAGATCTTCCAGTGGCCAGAGCTGAGCTGATCAGAAGCCAGGAGCCTGGAGCTTTTTCCGGGTCTCCTACACGGGTGCAGGGTCCCAAGGCTTTGGGCCGTCCTCGACTGCCTTCCCAGGCCACAAGCAGGAAGCTGGATGGGAAGTGGAGCAGCCAGGGCACAAACTAATGCCAGTATGGGATCCTGCCAGATGCAAGGCGAGGATTTACCCACTGAGCCATCACACTGGGCCCTCCATGGCTATCTTATTTCCCACTCTGTAACTCTCCCCTTCCTGCCTTAGCTCTTCCCAGAGGGGACAAGTTCTGACCTGTCTTTGGTCAGCAGGAGATGAGGTGCTAATTTTGTAACCTACGCATCAGGCTTTGTGTCCTTGAGAAGGTGGGGCAGGCAAAGAATTCATAGCTTTTCCTTCCACTGGCTTGAAGTCTACAACTGTTAACCCTTGTGTGGGAGGGATTTCCCTGACCGAGCATCCATGGTTAGGACAGCCACAGCAGCAGCCTGCAGTCCAATCCCAGGCATCTGTGGGTGAATTTACCACCAGTGACAAATCCATCAGAATTCAGAGAAGTTCAGGGAAGTGTTTTCTCAGCGCCAAGCTTCCAGCAGGGTATCACTCAACATTTCAGAGAAGTGTAATGAAAGTTCTCCAGATAGTAAGCCAGTACACTAAGCACACAGGGTGGGGTGGGGGAGGAAGCCCCCTCCTCATAGATCTGGGAATTGCAAACGTTTGAAGTGCGATTTCTTTAGAAGCCTTGGATGGTATCTCTTGAAAGTGACTGGTTAATGGGTTGGCCTTGTCACACCTTTTTCTTTTCTTTTTTAAACACTTTAGGATTTTGTTTCTGTATGCGCATCCTTTGGGAAGCTTAAGTCAGTGAAAGGTAATTTGCAGCCATTTGTTTTAATAACCAATGAATGGATTTACTAACTTGGTGACTGAAGAAGCACCTGCTAAACAGGAAACCCCGAAGCTGGTGAAAGGCCAGAGGGAATTTTCCCCCCCATCCCAGGTACTCCACCAGGAGAAACATTCCACACCTCAGGTGTTGGCTGAGCTGCGGCTGCCTTGGTGACAGACTGGGGAGGCATTCAGGAAAAGGCTGCTTGGCCCTGTGGCCTAATGACTGCACAGAACTCCAAGCAGCAGGTGCACTGTTCGAGCCTCCGCTTCCCCTGCTTCCCTTGGCTGCTGCTTTGTGGCCTTATTGATCTGTAAGGTTGGGTTCCCCTAGAGAGAGTCAGAATACGTTTTTGCCCCATCAGGATGATAGTCTCTGTGGCATCCCTATTCTTGACCTTGGTACTAGATGGCTCGTGTTTGCTGTAGGCACTGGTCTAAGCCAGGGCAGCATTGCCTCCCCCACCAAAGCCCCCACCAGGAGAACACCTCCTTTGTAACACTGAGGAAGATGAAGAACGGAGCTGGACTACCTGGGCCCCTGTGTTTAGGAGGGGCTGATCCCATGCCGGGCGTATTTGAAATTGCATCCACGGTGGAGGCCATGACTCCTGGATTCCGTTCCCATGTGAGGGTTCTGCATCAGTGGACTCCTTGGGCCAGACATACTTTGTCACTGCTTTAGGGCCCCCACACTGTACGCACCCCTCTTAGTAATCTTCCCTCTTGGACAGAAGTAGCAGGAAGGAAGAGCCACAACTCCTGTGCCCTTCAGGGCCTGAGGTTAGGCACCGAGCAGAGCCAGCAGACGCTGCTATCAGCTGGGATGTTTGCAGAACATGCCCAGATGGATGAGGGCGGAGACTGGGGAGAACCAGCTGCTGCCTTCAGCAGGATGCCTAGGAGCTGGGTGCACTGAGCATGCTCAGCAGAGGCCCAGAGTACTTGGGACAGTCAAAGCTGAGGCCAGGGAGCATCTTGGGCCTCCTGAGAGCCTCACTGCCCTGCCATGCAAGGCAGCCTTCCCCTGCTGTCCCGTGGTGTGGGTGGTCCGAAAGGGAGGCAAGAAGGAGAGTGGTCCTTGTCTGCAGGGTGCTTCAGGCACTGTGAATGGTGTGGACTTGCCCTTCAGAGTAGGAAGACATCTCTTACTCTGCCAGACTATGCCTTCTATCCAGTCCCCTCCTGCTCACAGGATGCAGCTACCAACCCATTTTACAGATGGGTTCCAAAAGGTTAAGCTGCCCTAGGTCACGAAGAAAGTACCAGTATGCTAGAATCTTCATGCAGAATGGAATGAAAAGATGAATTGGTCATGGGGCAGAAATGTATGGCATGCACATGTACAAAGAGTCCTCTGAGAGTCTGTGGAAAGTGCATGTTACAATAAAGGCATGCCTGCACTTGAAGAATATTTTGCACCAAAATAAATGCGTCATTTAGCTCTGTTTTCCAGACTTTTTGAAGTCTTCTCCTGCATAAGGGAGTAGGTTTTCTAGACAGTTCCATGGTCTACACTAGGGCTCTTAGCCTCCGCTCTTTGCCAGGCTGGGCTAGTGAGTAACTTGGACCTCCTACAGCATCCGCAGTGTCCACCTGATGTTAGTTGTACCACTGTGCAGCAGTCATGGCAGCAGGTGGATCTGCCACAGATGCAGAGTCGTCCCCCACGGAGACCCACTGACTTGGGCCAGACCAAGTCACCAGGTCTCCCCGGGAGTGGAGCTTCCATCGGTCCGCAGTTGAGCAGGTGAAACCAAGGCCCCCAGAGAGTCCATCAGCTCTGCCTCGAGGATCTCTATGGCGCTGGTACAAAGAGGAGCCTTCCTGGCTACCCCAGAGCCCTGGAAGTCTTAATGGAGAATGGGCTGTAGCCTTTGCTTCTTCATGCACTCTGCCAAGTCATCCAGCCATCTGGTAGCAATCATAACTGATAGGAACCATGCAAGGTCAAGGCCTGCCCCCAATAAGCTGATTTTTTTTTCCTCTTGTACTAGAGAGAGAAAATGAACACCTAGAAGACCATCAGAAAATTTGACCTGGACCTGGCACGATGGCTCAGTGGCTAAATCCTCACCTTGCATGCACCAGGATTCCATATGAGTGCCCATTTGTTTCCCAGCTGCTTGACCTCCCATCCAGCTCCCTGCTTGTGGCCTGGGAAAGCAGTTGAGGACGGCCCAAAGCCTCGGGACCCTGCACCCGTGTGAAGACCTCGAAGAAGCTCCAGGCTCCTGGCTTTGGATCGGCTCAGCTCCATCCGTTGTGGCCAGTTGGGGAGTGAACCAGCAGAAGGAAGATATTTCTGTCTCTCCTTCTCTCTGTGAATCTGCCTTTCCAATAAAGAAATAAATAAATCTTTTGAGAGAGAGAGAAGAAAAAGAAGGGGGAAAAAAAGGCAGGCCAAGTACCAGGATGCTTGTCTGTATCCCCAGGACCATCTGCACCTGCGAGCCTGATTCCATGTAGTGCCCACTGTAGCTCTTGGGGGAGGTACTTAAAAATATATTTCTTTTAAAGGCAGATAGAGAGAGCTGCATCTGCCTTGTGCTGGTTCATTCCCCAAGCCTGCAGCAGGCAGAGCTGAGCCAGCCCAAAGCCAGAACCACGAACTCCACCCAGGTCTCTCACAAGCAAGGCAAGAATCCAGATACTTGAACCATCACCATCAGCCAGATAGGACGAGAGGAGTAGCATGGATGCTTGCATCCCAAACAGGGTCTTCACCTGCTGTGCCACAGCACCCTCCTTCCCATTTTACAGGTGGACAAACTGAGGTTCTGTGAGGCTAAAAAACAAAAATCTGCCAGGGTTCCAGCAAAGGCAAAATGAGTGAAACCATACGGAGCTGTGCTGGGCTGGGACTCCCACTGTGTGCTTGCTCTACAAAGGCTGTTGTGACCAAGTCCCAGCAGCCAGGTTCAGATGTAGCAGCCCTGGGAGTGTGTACAGGCAGAAGGCAGCAGCTCGGAAACTGCTCACGGACCAGGAGGAGGAACTGGAGGAGGAGGAGGATAAAGCCTCCTGCTAGACAGGGCCCCAGTTGGAAAAGGCAAAGGGAAGCTGGCCTCTCCCCCAGGCCGCCCTCCGCAGGGCCTCTGGGACTCGCGGGTCCCTCTCGGTCCGTCTCCAGCAGGCCTCGTGCGCCCTCTGCTGGCCCTGGCGGGGAAAGCGCCTCGCCTTTGAAGTCCCGCCCTGCTGCGGTGAGGAAGCGGTGTGCTCACCGCCTTGGGCAGCTGGAGCCCAGGAAGCTTTGGCAGCGAGATCTTGTTAGAAAAATTACACCGTGGCATTTTGTTCCCAGAGGAATCTGGTAATTATGAGCGGAGTCAGGACTGCGGCAGGAGGAGGAGGAGGGGACAAGGCCGGGGAGAGCTTGAGCTTGGAGCAGTCAGGAAGATGTCACCGGCATGCATGCTGACTGTGCTAGAGCACGGCCTGGCTCCACTGTGCCTCAGTTTCCCCCTCAGGGAAAGGGAACCTTTCCAGCCAGGAAAGTGCGTATCCTTGACAATGGAGCAAAATCCCCTCCCTAATTCACTTTCTTCCTCCTCTCCAAAGTGCCTGGCATTGAGTTCTTCCCCCAAGCACTCCCCATGGAGAACGTACTGTCAACCTTCAAATCTGCTTCTTTGGCCATTTCTTCCAGGGTCGCTTTAGCATCAACCTCTACGGGACTGGCCTGTCGTTAACTGAATCAGCCAGGTGGATTTCCCAAGGGAACTACGCCGTCTCGGACATTAAGAAGTCCCCGGTAAGGCTGCCGCTGGGTCAGGGGATGTCCTGTACCCCTGGCCATGGTGATGCAGAGGGCAGGTGGAAGGCAGGTGCACACTCTTCTACTCCATCGACCCATTTTTGCAAAGTCGTGGGAAAGAACAAAAAATGAGACGAGACAATGGAGGGTGACATGCGAGTGGCCTGGCAAGGCAGGAATGACTGGCTTTGCTTCTGGGTAATTCTCCGCCACTGTGTGACCACACCCGGAGCAAGTCCCAGGAGATCCAGGGGCTCAGCCTTCTGATGGTGTCTACGAGGCATTCGTGTCTGAGAAGCCAGAGGACGTGGTTGGAGCAGGGAGAAGGGGTTGGGGAGGAGATTGCACGTTGTTTCTTCAGAAAATTTCAATTCAAACGGGGCTGAAAACAGCGGGTGACCCAGCCTGTATTGTGTGTAGACAGTTTGCTCCCGCTAGGGTTCTACACTAGCACGGCTGGCTGCTACTGCAGGCACGGCCACATGAGTTCAGCCTGGCCTTGGGACAGGCAGGAGCTGAGGTCCTGGCCTCCAGTGTCGGGATGTGCAGGGAGGTGAGCTCCCAGTTGACATGTGAGCCCAACACAAGGGCTGCCCTGTGTCTGCCCCGTTTCTCACCCATTGTGCCCTGGGAGTCCTCAGGGGAGGGTCCCTCCCACTCAGGAAATGGGGTTCTTACAGAGTGTGCCTCCTCCCCACAGAGGGGCCAGGGCATTGTGGCACAGCCCAGTAAGCTACCACCTGTGTCACTGGCATTGCCGGTAGGCTCTGATTGGTGTCCCAGCTGCTCTACTTCTCATCCAGCTTTCCTCTGATGCACTTGGGGATGCAGAGCAGGTTGTCCCCATCCTTGGGCCCGCGCTTTGCGCCAGTCGCATCCATGCAGGAGACTGGGATGAAGCTCCTGACTCCTGGCTTCAGCCTGGCTCAGCTCCAGCCTTTTGTTTGGGGAATAAACCCATAGTTGGAAGATTCTCTGTTTATGTAACTCTGCCTTTCAAATAAATCAATCAATCTTATAAAAAGACTCCCTAAACCATGCTTGCTATTATGACTATTATTATTATTAGCCACTTATTTGAAAGGCAGAAATCTCCCGTCTACTGTTTTACACCCCAGATACCCGCAAAGCCAGGCCTTGGCCACCCTGAAGCCAGGAGCCTGGAACTCCATCTGGGTCTCCCATGGGAGCTGCAGGGACCCAAGGACTTGGGCCAGCATTTGCCTCCTTGCAGGAAGCCAGCAGCAGGAGGTGCCAGGACTCGAACCCGGCCCTCTGATGTGGTGTGCCTTGCACAGTGTCATTCCTACTACCCTACCAATGCCCTGGCCGCATGCAACTGTAACCTGGGGAGAGCTCTGCTTCCTAATAACATTTTTCTAGTTGCTGAGGTTAAATTTGTGCCTGTGGAGGAAAAAGAGGAAAAAATACTTCCCTCCCGGTGTCTGCCGTCTAAGTCCAGCCCCAGCTTCCGGTCTGATGGAGTGGCTGCACTGGTGGCTGCTCCGTGGATCTGGCTGAGTGGGAGGTGCCTTTCAGTGTGCCAGAGTATTGCAGTACCCTCTCTCTTACCCCTCTTTTCCAGGATCTAAATTTTATGTTTTTTTTAAAAATCAACTGAATCACTGTATTTATCACTAAACCATTCAGTTTCCATGTCCCGGAAGAAAGAGAACAAAACTGTGCTTGCAACATGGAGAGCCGATGACGGTCAGGTGTGGACACTAAGCTGTCACTCTCTGTCAGCCAGCAGCGCAGTCCAAGTACAGCCGAACTCAAGCTAGTAAAGCCGGGAGCGCCACCTTGTGGCCTGAGCGGCCACTACACTGGCTTCTCCCCGTGCCTCTGGGGACACAGTGGTGGGGCTGAGGGAACGGGCCTGACAATTGCCTGTCGGAATTTTTTTTTCCTTTAATCTTGCTGTCCTGTAACAGCTCAGAGACCCTGAACTCAAAATGAGTCCTAGGGACCTGTCGAGCTTTTCTTTTGGATGCTGAGAGCCAGAACACAACACTCCCTTGCTTGTGGCATTCTGGCCAGACCTGCTGAGGGATACTGCAGGGAAAAGTGGCCTGGAAGGCCCAGAACATGCGCATAGAAAGTGTAGAGAGTCCCTCCCCTCCCTCCTCTCCACTCCCTCTCTCTCTTCCTTCCTTGCTTTCTTCCTTTCTTCCTTCTTCCGAGTTAGGGTTGGCGTGCACGTGTTTGAGGATGGAGTAAAGGATGTGGGAGAGAAAGTTGTGTTCCAGCCGAGGTGGCCCCAAATGGTGACTCTCAGACAACCACGGGTGTGGGTGTCATCCTGGGGTCTCTCCCAGGGAGCCATCACCACTTGACGTTGCTTATGGTTTCCCATTGGATGCCTCTGGTCTGGAACCAGATTTTGACATCACTGAAACCAATCATGCGCTTTCATTTCCCTGAATCGGTGCCCAGGAAGCAGGCTTCTGGAGTTGGGCCTTGCCTTCGTCTCCCTGAGTACCTCTCACCCTCCCTAGCCCCCGGGGGTGGGGGGGACGGAGGCCCTGTCTCTACTGTGACTGCGCCGTTCAGACCCTGGCCAGGACCACCGTCCTGCGTGGTCAGCCCTGCGTGGTCAGCCCACCCTAGCCATGGCCCCTTCCTTTCATTTGCTCGGGTGCAGGGAGCCACGGAAGGGGAAGGAGCTCCAGGAAGACCTTGGTTTTCCAAATGTGCTTGGTAGTAAAACGTTTCCTCCAAGTACAACTAAAAGCCAGAGAGACAGAGATGTTCTCACTCCGTGGGCTGACCTGACCAAAAGAAGTCTCAGTAACCAGGTCACCGTTTAAGGTGTGCTCACCTTTTATTTATTTGGAAGACAGAATAACAGAGATACAGAGAAATTTTTCCATTCTCTGGTTCACTGCAGCCATTGGGCCTGTATCCAGGCAGAAGCTAGGAGCCAGGTGCCTTATCTGCCACATGGGGTCTGCAGGGCCCCCCCAAAACTTGGGCCGTCTGCTGTTGCAGTCCCAGGTGCGTTAGCAAGGAACTGAATCAAAAGGGAAGCAGCCAGTCTCAAACCAGTGCCCATGTCAGAGGTCAGCACCCAGGTGCCCACTGTGCCACAGTGCTCCGCTAACTCCCTTGAGTACAATGGAAAGAGCTCTCTGTATTTCTACCTAATAAAAGAAATTACGATTAAAACAAAAGACACCCCCCCACACACACACATACACTCAAGCCTATCTATGGCAGATATCTCCAGAGACCCCTGTGGGGTCCCTGGAACATAGGTATGTTTTTCTTGTATCTCGGGGGGTATTTTAAAAGGTTCATGTGTTATGAACTTAAAATATGTTGATCTTACTATAAAACAGTTTTGGAATCCACACATGAGAAGTCTTTTAAAAATTCATGGAAACGCACCTCATGAAAAAGCTATGCATGGATTTCAAGAAGTGTTTATGCCATGGCAAGCCTAGCTTTGCATCTCATGGTTTTATAAACTCTCTGAAGTGCCTCGCGCATACCACACTTAGAATTTTGTCTATTAGGCACAGTAAGAGATTAATAACTATAATATCTAATAGTAAAATGGAGCAGTTTTCGCAGTATATTGAAATGAAAGATAGATGCATGTGGCCTGCCCTTTCTTACGCAGAATGTCTTACTGTCCTGTCACCTCTGGTGCTGGGGTAGTGTGAGAGGACATAGTGCTGTGTGATGACATGAAGTTGGATGGTTGACCGAGGCACGGTGCTAACCATTAAGGGAACCTTCCTTGTGATCAGAGTGTTGACCTGCTACGTGACTGGGGAGGCAGGTGTCGTGTGAAAATCATGCTTTCTGTTACTTGCTTGCTGTGGCTTTTTTGAAATTCTGTCCTAAACATAAGTTTGAGTGCAGTCTTTATCAAGTGAACAGAATCCCAATTACGGTGATAGGGTGGTGTCGTAAAACCTGCATAGCTTTTCAATTTGACAATTTTGTAATTTCCCAGAAAATCGACTGTTGGAGAACCACACCTACAAAGGAAAGCTGACATTCACTGAGTGTGCCTTTCAGGCCAAGTGCTGTGCTAACCGCTTCATCTGCATGACCTCATTGACAGCAAACCTGTTAGGAGAGCTTCTTCCCATCTCTGATTCACAGGTGCAGCAGGGAAATTGAGACTCTGTATGTCTAAAATGCAGGCTAAGCCCCCAAGCAGCCTCTCTTTTGTTAACTTCTACACTGAGAAAACAGAGTTTGGGAAAAACGTTAAGATGGGATGAGAACTTTTTGATGGGTGAATATCCTGAAAGCTACCAGCCCTCTGCTTGGGTCTCTTGGGGAAAGTTACTGATTAGATCTGTTGTCTGACATCCAGTCCATTGGGTGGCGCTGTGGATCACCTCCAGTGCTAACATGATCTAAAACCAGGACCAAGTAGGGTGACAGAAACATCTCCCAGCTCAATCTCACAATCACAAGTGCAAATTGTTAAAAACAACAGAAGGCTTTTGTTGTTTAATTGATACAGCTTTTCTTGTTCCCTTCTATAAAAATTTTTTTTAAAAAGGAGAGTAGCTATTGTTTGCAAGGATCTTGGGTAGTGTGGTTCCGGGAATCATTCGTGCGCTTTGACCCAGTTCTGGCCATGTAGAATGCCCTGAAATGCAGGCATCTGATGTTCGTGTTCTTGCCAGTGGTGGAACCCATTCCACATGGGGTGCATAGGGGAGGGGGACAGGGCTGGTGATGTGATGGGACATGGCATGAACGCTCACCGGAGGTTTTCTTAGCATGAAAAAGCATTAGGAGGAGTCGTTAGCAGGGAAATCTCAATTGTGGTTGCAGTAGAAGAGTTCATTCATTGCTTTACCTAATTAATGTGTGCCGGGTGTTGCTCTGAGCCGTGCTCTGCTGTGGGTCCTGACTGCGTTCAGTCTTACCAAGGCATTGAGACCTTCCTGTCCTGAAGCCTGCATTCTAACAGGCAGATAACTGTTTTAAAAAAAAAATTCTTCCAATCACACAGTGTCATGAAGCAGGAAAGATTTCCAGGGAGGCAGCCCTTGTGCTCTGCCCGGAGTGTTTATTGGGCAGAAAGTGAGCCGACGCCAAGCACGCAGCTGTCTCTGCACATGGCTGTCTCTGGAGCCTGGCTTGCACATGGGCCCTGTGGTGTCAGGGGCAGTGGGGGCATGGAGCAAAGAATGGTACAGGTGAATCTGGGTGGGTGACCAGGCTCTGACTTCAGGTCAGGGGTGACAAGCATTTTCTGTAAAGATCTAGAAAGTAAAATAATTCTGGCTTTTAAGGACCAGGAGTCCAAACTAATGATAGTATATATAACCAGAGAGAAGAATTTGCAGGGATTTTTACAGATCAAATACAAAATAGTAACACTTCAGAGCACTTCTGTGATACAGGTCTAGCAATGAGAAGACTAGAGTGTTGGGGAAAGAAAACATTGTGCTTAATAAGCGTTCTCTGTTAACAAAGTTGATTAAAGATGTTTGCTGACCTGAACTGAGGATTCATGTATTTCATCATTCTAAATTTCTTTTTACATGGACAGATATTGCCAAACCATGTTATCTATCTATAACCATACAATTTTAATTAAACCTGCTCATGGCTTGGCAGGCACTTATATAATTCTATTAGAGCTTCCTCTCAATATTTGCCTCTTAGCTTGTCATTACACTACAGATGGGTCACATTGAGACAGAGATGGAAGGAGGCTCTTCCATTGCAGAATAGAAGATTCCAGATCTGAAACTTTCCTTGGCATGTGCATTAGAATCCAAAAAAAAAATGCAAGTTCAGAAAAACATATTTGCTACAAATATCTGTGGAGTAGAGATGATAGTATCTTTAACTTTTGAAAGTGTGGGAAGTATATAATGTGTATAAAATAGCAATTGTCCTCCCACCATACACATTTTCTTGCAAGTGATGTTTGAATTTGTAACTTTTTTTTTTAGTTCAATTCCTTAAAAGAAATATCTAAAACTGTTGTGATTGAGAGTGATTCTTACTCAGAAAAATCTTCCTTCTAAGCCTGAGATCCAAAATAAAAACCCATAAAACCTTGCTGTTGCCAAGCCAGCTACATACTATCTCACGGGACAAGTGAGCCGCTTGAGCTGCGGGGTCCGACAGAAATGTCATGGTTCTGATCGTGATTAGGATGAAGTTCATCAGCAACAACATATACGAGCTCCAGAAAACCCAGCAGATTCGAATGTTTTTCACAGAGTCCATATTAATGAATGATCCAGAGCATAGCAATAGGTTTCCAATGCCTGGAAGTTTCGCAAGCTTTGTGAAGTTGGTCCCTTCAGAACTTTTTCTAGTCCATATTTCTGTTTGCCCCCATCCATTCTCAACACGTCATAGAAGACGCCACTCAGTTTTGCAATAATTTCTCTCAGCCTCTTTGAAATATTCTCTCCAGGACTCGTTCCATGTAGAATAGCCATAGAAAAGTTGATTCTTGAGTCATGTCAGGACAGACTATGGCTCCCAGGTAAATGACAGATAATCATATCAGTACCCCCCGTACTATCAAGAGCCTGGTTTTTAATTGATGAGTGACTCCGAGAGGCCTTGACTTTTTGAACAATTGTCTTACCAGAATTTTTGGAGTATTTTCTTTGCGTTTGTTTCTTATGCTGTTGTAATTAAACAAGCCTTAATTAACACACCGTAGGTAAGCTATTTTCCTTTTTCTGCTAACAAAAGAACTACTTGGAAAGTTCATCATTTGGGGTTTTTTGGTGTGTGTGTGTGAAGGAATTGTGCTATAGTGAATTGTTCCATGTAAATTTTCTAAATATTTGTCTATTGCCCTGCTGAAACGTGGGGACACTTGGTGATGTTTCCTTTGGTGATGTTGGGGTATGCTCTGTTTTTTGGTGCCTCTGTGCTGTCATTGCTTTGTAACCACAGTGCTTTGTCATGTAAATGTGACGAGAGAAACTCACACCGTTCTACCTTAAAAGCGCAACATTAGAAGTCCATGTTCTTCTTGATATGTTCATAATGGCATACAGGCTGGTAATAAATAAATACAAATAATTTGACTGTACCTGCAGCACCCACAGTGCTATGAAGTTCAAAGTGAGTCACTTTGATTCTGTACTGAGCAGCTGTGGGAATCCCTGAGCGTGGTCATAACTGCTCAGTCCCATGGCAGCAGGAAGACCTTAGGCAAATGAATGAATATGGCCGGGGTCTCAGCACACTTCATCCACAGACATTCAAACTTGAATCCATGTAATTGTCGAGTGTTCTTCTTTACTTTTTCTCAACCACTGAGAAACGTGACAGCCTTTCTTGACTCAGGCCGACACAACAACAGAGTGGACTGGCGGTGTCCTTCAGGCCACAGTCTGCTATCCCGTGTTGAGAACTTGGTGGGTATGTTGAGCTAAACTTCTGAAGTACTGTGTACTGGGAGCAAAGTCAGTGCGAGCCCTGGAAGTGTGAGCCAAGCAGGTCATCTAAGGTGATGTCTCTTCTTGCAGGATGGTACCCGAGTCATAGGGAAATGTGGTGGTTACTGTGGAAAATGCACTCCGTCCTCTGGTACTGGCCTGGAGGTGCGAGTTCTATAGCTAAGGTAAGTGAGTTCTCTCACTCGCTCGCTGGCTTGCTCACGCTCATTTTCTCCTCTGACCCCAGGCTGAACAAATGCAAGTGGGTACGTTTCCTTCAGAGGGTTACTGTTCAGCATGTTGGAGCTGTCGCTATTCACCCTCCACCTTCTGCTTCCCGCGCGTCTGTCTTCACATGCCTGGAGCCACAGCTTCTCAACCCTTGCACACCGGGTCCCGTGAGACTCCTCTGCAATGTTTTTCTGAAATGATGCTTGCCAGACCCATCTTCAGTAGTCCTGCCTTGTTAAGTCTTCAGTATTTTTTTTTTTAAGATTTGCTTATTTGAAAGACAGAGTGTCAGATAAAGAGAGGAAGATGAGGAGGAACACAGAGTTACCATCCACTGGGTCACTTCCCAAATGTGTGTAAAAGCCAGGGCTGCTCCAGGTGTCGGGAACTCCACACAGGTCCCCCACATGGGCGGCTGGACCCCATCTACCTGGACCCCATCCGCTGCCTCTTAGGTACATTAGCAAGGAGTCTGGTTGGAAGTGGAGTTGGAACTCTGAGGAGGGAAGCGGGCATCCTAAGCAGGGGCTTAAGCCGATGTGCCACAATGCATGACCCCAAGGAGCTCTGTTCTGATACGGGTGACTCAGAGGTCTTACTGCCCAGGAGGAAGAGCGGAGGTAGTAGCAACAATAACAGCACTGGCATTCCTAGAGTTCTCACCACACTAAGTACTTTGTAGGCATTATTTTATCACATCCTCGTAGCAAAACTATGAGGTGGGGATTGCTATCCTAATGTTATAAGTGAGGAAGCTCAGGTTGGCAGAATTAAGATCTCAGTGAATTCTCTCAGCACCAGGGACTCAGGCATGCCTGTCCGGAAGCTAGTGTTCTCAGGCACTGTCGTGTGCCCAGCATTGCCACTCCCAGGGTAGTCTGCAGAGCTGCAGGATCAGCCTCACCAGGGAACTTGTTGGAAGTGCAGGACCTCTAGCCTCACCTGCATTTTAACCAAATCACCTGCATTTTAACCAAATTCATTGTGCAAGTGCTCCCTCTGCTGGGCACAACACAGAATTGAGCCCTGGGCTCAATTTCTATGATCCTGTTCTTCCAGCATCTGTTGCCTTGAAAGACTCCTTGTGATCCTAACCCAGGATTACCTCTTTGACATTTCTGTGTCAGTTAATGGAGTGATTAATTTAACATGCGGACTCCAAATTATGGCCTCAATTTAGGAGTACTGTTTTTGCAAAGAATAAAGGTAAAGTTCTTGTCTTAGATAACCAGGAACTGTTCAAGCAGTGTCCCAGCTTTGGGCATAGCTAGATCCAGGGGCTGACTCAGTCTGCAGTACTGTTTCCTTCTCCCTGCAGCAGCTCTGATCACCTCTCACACGGCCTCTCTCTCAGATACATCATTCTGCCTGCGCTGTGGACCCAGGCAGCTCTAGGATCCTAACACCATCACGGCTTCTGGTTGCAACACATAGTCATACCCTGCACCCATTTTGCTGTTTAGCCCTCATTGGGCCACATGTCCATTCTCTAAAGATTTATTTATTTCAAAAGCAGAGACAAAGGGATAAACAGAGATCCTCAATCCACCAGGACTGGACCGGGCTGAAGCCAGGATCCTGGAGACAGAAGCTCCATCCAGATCCCTCTGTGGGTGACAGGGGTTCAGACACTAGGACCTTCATATGCTGCCTACCCGGGGTGCATTAGCAAGGCACTGAACCAAAAGTAAAGTGTGGGGGCCCGGCAGGATAGCTTAGTGGTAAGTCCTCACCTTGCATCCACCAGGATCCCATATAGGCACCAGTTTTAATTCCAGCTGCTCCACTTCCTATCCGACTCGCTGCTTGTGGCCTGGGAAAGCAATAGAGGACAGCCCAAAGCCTTGGGACACTGTACCTGCATGGGAGACCCAGAAGAAGCTCCTGGCTCCTGGCTCCTGGCTCCTGGCTTTGGATTAGCTAGCTCCAGTCTTTGCGGCCACTTGTTGGATGAACCAGTGGCTGGACAGTGTTTCTCTTTCCTTATCTCTGCAAATCTGACTTTCTAATAATAAATAAATAAATAAATCTCTTTTTTAAAAAAAAAAAGTGAAGCATGGGACTCAGACCCAAACTCCAGTATGGGATACCTTCATTGCAAGCCAGAGCTTAACCCATTGCCCCACAACACAGCCCCACCCATCCACTTTTGAGACGTTTGCCACTTCCAGAGTACCGAGGTCATGGGTCCACCCAGTCACGTGATCGGTAGCTGCGGGGAAAGAACAGTTTCCAAAAGAAGGGGTTTCTTCTTAGAGAAGAAGAGGTGGTTCAACAGGTTAAGCTACCTACCGCCCGTAACATCAGGCATCCCATCCGGGCATTGGTTCGATCCTGACTGCCGTGCTTCTGAGCCAGCCCCTTTTGATGTGCCTGCCTGGGACGGGCAGTAGAGGACAGGCCGAGTGATTGGACCTCTGCCACCCACTTGCAAGACGTGGGTGAAACTCCAAGATCCTGGCTTCCCCATGTCTCATCCTTGGTGTTGCGACCATTTGGGCAGTGAATGGAAGATCTCTTTATTTTTCTGTCTCTCCTTTGCTAACTCCATCTGTCAAATAAATAAGTAAATCTTAAAACAAATGGGGAAAAGGAAGTGCTTTGGAAGGAGGCACACTCAGCAAAACTCCACTAGCGGTTCCCATTTTATGTGTACTTTATGTCTTCCATATTTAGTAAGATAAATTTCATCGGTGATAAAATTTACGAATGAGTGTATGCATACAATATTAATGTGGATGTATAAAGGAGACTAGAAGGATATTATCTGAGGAGTGAATATACTACCTCGGGTGAGGGATTTCAGATTTCTTCACTGTTTCTGAAGAAACAATGAAACTTCTGTGTTTCTCATAATATGCAAATACTACTTTTATAATTGAGGCAAAATTGTGTTAAGCATCTCTCTGTAAACATGTCTGACTTCCCTATGTTTGACATGTGACTTGTTGGTTTTCTTACAGGTGCTCATCAGAGGAAGCCATTATGGGATGGATGAAGGATCGTAATGCAATACCTCCACCTTACATGTGGGTGCCTGTGTGTGAGAGTTCTTGTACACGTGTGTGTGAGTGTGTGTGTATGTGTACATATGCATATATATATATAAAAATATAAATATAGACAGGTTGAGCATCCGTAAATCCAAAGTGTTCCCAGTTTGGCAACTTTCTGAGCAACCCACATGATGCCACAAATGGAAAATTCCACACTATGAGCTTTTCGTTGCAGAAATAAAGCCTACAAAAAGAGCGTAGAAAACCACCATCCAGTACCCGCCCAACATGAACGAGCTTTGTGTCTGACCTGAGTCAGCCAGCTATCTCATTAGCTATGCATGTGCAAAATTCCAAAGTCCAAAACATTTCTGCTTTTGGTCCCAAGTATTTCAGGAAAGGGATTCTCAACCTGTACATATATACACACACATATATATAATATATGTATATATGTGTGTATATATATGTGGAATATCCTAATGATGTAAAGTTTAATATTTATGTTTGAAATTATTTATTGTGATGTAATATTTTTGTACGTAAAATGATTCTATTATGACTGCCTTTGCATCGCTTGTACCCCTCGCGGTCAGATCACTGCATTTTTACGTACTCCACGCTCTATGCAGTACTGTGCGGCCGATTGCTCCTCCAGTGGAGCCCCACTCCCATGTACGCGGTCCTGTGACAAAAGTGATCCTTCCTCATCACGGTACACTGTTGTTTACTTTTTACCTGTAAATATTGTATTGTTACTTTTATAAAATGGTGATCTGTTTTTACAAACAACCCAGCCATCATCAAGGTGCTACGAGGGTCGTCGGATGGTATTTCTGACATTTTTAGGAACATTATCACTGGCTGCTGAGTAAGTTACTGGCATCATGGACTGTACCAACCAGTGATTTTTGCTAAGTATTCCGTTTCACGTAATCTCTGGGAAGCCAAACATGCTGCCTTGGTGCTACTATTCAAGTGCTCTTCAGACTCAGAACTGTAGACACTCTCAATAAAAGGAGTAGCAGGAGGAGGATTTCTGATGGACAGAATCATTTGCATGGAAGATGAAGTCCAGCCAGCGGAGCCGGCGCCGTGGCATTGCAGCCGTCCGCGGAGTGAACCGGTAGGGAGAAGGTTCTCTCTCTGCATGTGCCTCTTTCTCTAGCTCTGCCTTTTACATAAACAAATACATCTGAAAAAGGAAAAAAGAGCGAAAAGGGTAAGACCAGCTCTCCACCCTTATTTTCAGACCTTCCCCTGTTGGAAGACAGTCGGACTTCAGTCTTGTGTGGTTCACAAGCTTTGCTTCTGGCCACAGTGCCTGGATGCCCTGCTCTTACATGGGAAGGGGATGAGACTGGCTTTGTGACACAAAAGCTTCAGCTACCACCTGTCATGCCCATATCACATAGGAATTCCAGTTCAAGTCCCAGCTATTCTACTTCCAGTCCAGCTCCCTGCTAATGCACCTGGGAAAACCTCAGAAGATGGCCCAAGGGCTTGGGCCCCTGCCACCCACATGGGAATCCCAGCTGGAGTTCTGGGATCCTGGCTTCAGCCTTGGTTGTTGCAGCCATTTGGGGAACGTGCCAATGGATGGAAGATTTCTCTGTCTTTCTAATAGATAAATATATCTTGTTTAAAATGTAGAAACGATGGTCCTCCAGGCAGCTTCACGGCAGAGTGAAACCCTCTCATCATTTTGCCAAGATACTCTGATATGACATCCAGGTGTCCTAGTTGTAAGACAGAGAATGCACAGAATAGGAGTGGCTTTCATCAGCCCCTCCCCTGCAAACCTCAAGAACCTCAGAACCACCTTCAGAGTCATCGGGTCACCGTTGCATGAGAACACGGGCAGGTGCCATGACTTCTGTTCAAGCCCTCAGCTTTGTAACACCCTGCTCGTTTTCATGGCTGCTATTGTAATTGGCATTTGTGTGCAGAAATGAAATGTGGATTCCAGCACACCATGTCTTCTGATCTTCCATCAGTCCGCTTTTGCTTATTCACTTCCCACACGGGTGTGCCGAAGCCTTGTCTGCCTTTCCACCCTGAGTGGTGGGAAGCCATTGCCTGTGGCCCATGGAAGACACTTGGGCTCAGAGTCCCTGCCTCCTTCCAGAAACCAAAGAGCAAAAACCTGGTGCCGTTCTCCAAGCAAACTCCAGAGTGCTCCTAGAAAACTTACCCTTGGTGTATGAGTGTTATTCTCCATTACTAATACAATGAAAAAATATATTCTGAATAAATGCCATGACCACATCCAATCCATTTGTGTGTCACATGAGTTTTGAAGCTTTCGATCCAAATTGGAATAAGAATGGTTCTTGTTTTTGAAGTTGCCAGACCAAGAAACAATGCAGATTTCCTTAATTCTTCTATTCCTGTTGTCATGTTGGAGACGGGTAAGGAATGAGTAGCGTCCGTGTAGTTGGTCCCTTCATCATTCAAGTCAGTACAAGTGGTTCTTGGAGAAGTCAGGGAAATACATTTGATGTCTATGATAGGGAAAAAATAAGGAAACCAAGCAGGGAATTGCAGTGAGGGCTTGAGGCATCATTCTTCGTTGTATGTAGCCGTGGTTGCTACCCGGGAGATCTGTCACGCCCAGGAGTATCTAACAGCAACCTGTGGTAGTCAGAGATTGCCCCATGCCAGGCTCCTGAGTCACATTGTTTCCTGCCATTCTCCTAAGATTATATGGGTAAGGGGAAAGAGTCCCATGTATGCAAACAGCGTCCAGTTCCCACACACAGTGAAAGAGTCAGTCCCCATACCCTCGCTCTGACCGAATCATATGGCCCCCTCTGGCTGGGTCATCCTGCTGTGAAAGCTGGAATCATGTGCCCACCTCGAGTCATGTGATGGGCAGTCCAGTTAGCCACCAGATGATACCAAGAGAAAGAGGATGGTGTTGTCAGCCAAGGGTTTAGATGGAGACAGACCAAAGCATCAGCGTTCTGTTCGTTCTGTTTAGCCACAGTGTGCACAACACATCATTTCACATTCAGGCCCTGCGCGTGCAGCTGTGAGGTTTCTGGGTAAGGCCCGAGAGGCCACCCTGATCAGCTTTTGCTGCTGCGTTGACCATGGGCTACCTGGCAGCACAGCCAGATCCAGGCTTCAAGTCCAAGGTTACCTGCCACTGGGCTTGGTTTCTGGTGACATCGTTCTGCCTCCTGGGTTGTAGACTGTCACCTTCTAATGCATCCTCAGCTGGCCTTCCCTCTGTGGATTGGGCTGTGTCGGAGAGTGCAAGCAATTGACCCTTATGACTCCACCTGGCTTTATTGTGTAAAGATTTTGTCACCCAAGTTCGTCCTACATGATGGCATCATCCTTGAATTCAGAGGGACAGGGGCTGTAACACACATTTTTTAAGTTATTGTTTTCATAGTTTTGTGTATAACATCAACACAATTCCAATCAGAATTTCTAGAAGGCTGGTTTTTTTTGTTTGTTTGTTTGTTTGAGGTCAGGGAGAGGGTTGTGGGCAAGGAGAAGAAGGAATTGATACTATGTAAATTTATTGCATTCGGAAAAATGATTGTCTAAGAATTTCTGAGAAAATTTTCAAGAAGAATGGCTAAAGGAAGGTATGTAAGTATAAAAGACTAACACGTTAACATGACTGTAATCCAATATATGATATTGGCAAGAGAAAGACATACGGATTAGTGAGAAAAAAATGAACCCCAGAAGTAAAAGCTAATAGAGTTGGGAGCTTTATGTGCATTAAAGATGAGATTTTAAAAGTGACTGTGGCATAAGTGAACAGCCATGCCCAGTACCATGTGTCCATTCTCTAACATACCATTCACATCTGTCTCTCTCACCCTCCCGGTGCAGAGGTAGATAGGCTTCCCAGGCCTCAGAAGTGACTGCTGCACCTGGCACAGGAGGATACAGGCTCCTTCTGTGCTGCCGCCTGGCTCTCCTCAGACATACGGTCCTGACACAGCTCATATTCAATGAGTCTCTGGCTGGTTGTTTGAAAGAGAGACATGAAAGTTAAAGAAATGACTTTGTTTCACACCATGTTAGCTGTGACTTGACTGCAGAGCTACATGTAGCTGTTGGAGTTCTGGCATCAGCCTCGCCCAGCCCTGTTTGTTACAGTCATTTGAAAAGTGAACCAGCAGGTGGAAGGGCTCTCTCTTCTTTGTCTCTTCCTCTCTGTATGTCATCTTGCTTTTCAATAAAGAAATTAATCTTTACAGAAAAAAGAAGCAGGGTGAGGGTTGTCATGCATCTCTTGCATAGGTGCTAGAGCCATTTGGAAGGACTAGGTCCCCACAGCCTGCTCATCATCAGGGTCATTCCCTTTTACTGTAACACCTTGGTGGTGAGCGTTCAAATAGGAACCTTGTAGGAACAGAAACATGCAGACCACAGCAAACCAATTTCTTAAAACCAATAGAAGAAATATGGCAAGTTTGACCACCACCTGCGACTCCTGTGTCCTCTGTCTGAGTCCCATTCATGTCCCAGGTATTCTACTTCTGATCCAACTTTGTGCTTATGAATCCAGGGGGGTTGTGGATGCTGGGTCAAGGGATTGGGCATCTGCTACCCACATGGGGGACCCAAAGGAAGCCCAGGCTCCTAGCTCCAACCTGGGCCAGTTGTGGCGATAATGTGGAGTAAACCAGTAGATGAGAGACCTCTCTCCTGTCAGATAGATGAAAATAAAAGTGATTTTTTTGTAAGTCGATGATTGACAGATAAATATAGGTCTTTGACAGGTGGATGAATACATGGACAGGCTGATCTATCAATTAGTCTATTGCACAATTGATTCATCTGCCTGTCTCTATCTCCAAATAGCGTATTGTTTTGGTTTCTCTGGCAAAACCGGCCACTGACTGGCCCCGGATGTACCAAACAAGACCTTCCCTTGCACAGCCATACAGGCCACCAAGTGCTCTGAGACTCTGTGCTAACTGCTCCAGGCATGTCCTTCCACGGAACCCTCAGGGCAGCTTCCAAGGAGACTGCTGTTCGGATTCCTACTGTAAAGATGAGGACCTGGCAGGCGAGACTCTGATTGCCCCACTCCCAAACCTAGGCTCTGTAACCTCTCTGCTTAGGCAGGAGCCAAAAGCCACTGGGTCTGGGATGGTAAATTAGGGCTAGCCTTGCCTCACTCCTGACACATCCCATTCCAGCTCACTTCCTCACAAAAAGGAGAGAAAATGTAGGACGTGGCTTGACATGAGCCAGCAGAGAAAGAAAAACAGTCCCTTTGGAGCCTTTCCTGCAGTTGCTCAACCCTTTTCTGTATTAGATCCCAGTGGTTAAGAACCACCAGCCCTTGGGAGCTCCAGATAAAGTCGTTTTCCAGTTGCTTAGTTAGACTGGATCTGCTCTGCTCTGTGTGCCTTGACTTTCAGTCAGATGTAGGAATGCCTGCCTTGCTGTGGTTCAGGCCCTGCTGGAACTTTCCATCCAGACTGCTCAAGCAGGAGGCATGGATCTCGTTTGTTTCACCTCCATCTTGGGCCTGAAATAGAAAGCTCTTTGTCAAAGGCCAAAAGTCAAACTCTTCATGCCATAGCCAGCTGCTGCAGAGAGACATAAGGCTTTTAGAAGCCCGTTGTTGTCTGTCTCAAGTGAGGCTCATTTCCTGTGTCCCCCCCAGGTGCCAGTCACTTCAATAATCAAGTGTTAAAATCAATTGCTTGGCCAGTTTGGGCTAAGCCAAGGGTTGGCAAATCCATGCTTCTTGTGCAATTTATAAAATATTTTCTTTGTACTTGTCCTTGAACGCCCAAGTGGGACTAATGACTTTAACTGCCAGCCTGTGTGTTTCAAAGCGATTTCCCCATCAGGAAGCCATTGTCAGTTTCCCCAAACACTTAATTGCTATAGGATGTGAACAATTCTGAAAGGCCACACTTCCCTCCCTGGCGCAATCACTGTCCCGGATAGGGGCTGGTTTGCAGTAGCGATTGCCATTTCTGCGTCTTATGTGTGCAGAATCATATAGGAGTCTGTGTGTGTGTGTGTGTGTGTAACAAAAGGTTTCCTTGGTAATCACCACTGGCCCCCAAGAAATAGAGTCATCTTAGTGGCCACAAAGCCCCCAGGGTGCTCTAGGATGACTTAACATCCTGGAGGAGTAAAGTCCCCAGCAGCTTTGGCAGGGACCTGGTGGCCAAGAGCATGGCTTCTGCAGTTAGTTGGTTAGTTGCTTCTCTCTGGGACCTTACTGACCTGATTTGTCTTCCAGAGTAATTAATGCATGTGTCCCAAAGGGTCATTTAGGATCAAATAATACATAAGGGGGCATCAAAATATTCAGGAGAAAATAGAACAAAGAGATAAATATTTTTGTGCAACACATTTTGAAACCTGTGTTTGGAAGGAGTCTCGCCTCAATCCGTGGAGGACGCAGCATCATGGCCAAGTGGGTTAAACTGCTCCCTGCATCATCAACATCCCAATCGAAAGCCAGTTCGAGTCCCACCTTGCTCCACTTCAGCTCCAGCTCCCTGCTAATGCACTTGGAAAAGCCTTTGCTGCCCTTTGGGTGTGAAAGTAGCAGATGGAAGAGCTCTGTCTCCCTCTCTGTAACTCTGCTTTTCAAAGAAATAAATGCATCTTTTGAAAAAAGAGTAGGCCGGAGACCACAGCCTCAGCAACACGTGGGAGCTCTGTAAGAAACACAGATTTGAGCCCCAGCCTAGACCTGGGAGCCGGCGCTGCACTTCACAAGGTCCCCAGGTGACTCATCTACGTTTTAGTGTTTGAGCTGCTCTGGTCTAGATCCTGTTCTGTTCCACCTTCTCTCTCTCCAGCTCTAATCAACTCCTCCATTGTTGAGCCACAGGGCTTATCCCAGGATACAGCCTCGTCAGGTGCAGCCTGAACTGTTTTCCTAAGGGCTTATCTGCTCCTGCTCCTTGCCTGGGACTCTCCTTCTGTTGACAAATATGGAGTCCGAAATGTAAACCACCTTGGATCTCTTCCACAGAAGGCCAGCGTGTTGGGGTGAGTCTTTACATCTGCAGGTATCTGTGGACATATCTAATGCAAACAGTTGTCTTTCTTTTCCTGCGGTGTCCTTGTTTTGCTTTGGCCCGGCAAGCAGAGCGGGGCTGGGGGTTATTTTTAAAGCAGGAAGTATGCGCAGTATTTCTAAAACTCAGGCTGAAGTCACAGTCCACCAAACCCTAGGAGGAGTGGGAGGCAGACGGGCGGGGGGAGCTTGATACCAGCTTGTTTGGTTCCAAAAAAGCCTGGGCTTTGGAAGTAGTATAGTCATGGGCAGGAAAGTGCCATTAAGCCTTTTGTTCATTCACTCGGAACACGTGGGAGTGTTAGAGATCTTCAGCATACTGGAAAAGGAGACGAAACAAGTCCAAAAGTGACCGTGCATGGTTGTGTCAAGTAAAGGGTGTGACCATCTGAATACAGAGAGGGGCTTCAGTGAAGAGGCAGCAGTAGTGCCTTGGTGTGGCAGAGCATCCAGGAATTCAGAATCCCAGGAAGTCCCCAAGCTTTCAGCTGTGACTTTGGGCAGGATCTTTTTTTTTTTTTTTTTTAAAGATTTATTTTATTTTCATTACAAAGTCAGATATACTGAGAGGAGGAGAGAGAGAGAGGAAATGGAGCTGCCGGTATCAGAACCAGCGGCCATATGGGATCAAGGCGAGGACCTTAGCCACTAGGCCACGCCGCTGAGCCCTTGGGCAGGATCTTGATCTTGGGTGTCTTGAATCCTGTCGCTGGATTCTGACCTCCTAAGGCGGCTGAGTGCTCAGCCAAGAGTATTCACATTCACTCAACAGGGTTTCTCTGAGCGTCTTCCATGCGAAGCCCAGCCCTGAGCAATGAGAACAAGGCACACAGACACCTGTTTGGCGAGTCATGCATTCTAATGAGATGAACAATGTTTGAAGTCCTTAATGGTTGCAGTACACATCAAGGACTGTTAAGGATTATTCAAGTCAAGTGTTAAAAAGAAAGCGAGGGTTTCGGCTCAACTTACACATCTCTTGAGTCAAGGTGAGAAGCCAATGGTGATTCCATTTGCAAACTTAATTCCAGCACTAGTAAGCATTTAAAGCTGCCCTGATAAATTCTGTGTTTTCGACTGCATTTTTAAGTAGCTCATTTGTATTATTGACAAAGCTTCCCAGGTGCTTAGGTAATTTTTATAAATCTATGAAATTAAACTAATGAATATGGTGAGCCTAAAAGTGTCTTAAATGTATCTGTTGAACCATAATGAGATTTTTAAATTGAAATCCTTTGTCAAGATCAATTACTACTCAATGACATAATTTATACAGGTGTTATTTGGTTGACCTGTTTATTCTAGTACATCGGATGCATATACATATAATTGTGTGTTAAATATTTATATGTATAGGTATTTCATATATAAATTGTAACATGGATTTGACTTTCTTAAGCAGTTTTATAATTAGACACACATTTCCTGGAGGTCAAAATAGGGTACCCTTTAAGGGAGCCGTGATGACAAGCCCTTCATCCCAGGCTTGCTGAGTTTGAGGTCTGGAAGTGGCTGAAACGAAGTCCCTTCTCAGAAACAGAAAGGAATTGCTTCCATGCATGTCCCTTACATTCCTGACATTCCTGGCTCCTCTCCCAGATGGTCGTGATCGGTTCCGAAGCTTCTCCCATTCTGTGAGTACATCTGTCTGTTCCCAAGACAATGTTTACAGATTTCTGATTGAATCGTGTCCATGTCACTTGTGGCGTAAAATCGTTAATCTTGTGTTCAAGGCCAGCCTACCAATGAGAAATACAATTTGAATAAGAAGAAAAATGAAACAAGACAGAAGGACTGGGGAGTTCTGGGGCGGGAGGTGGGGGAAATGCTGGTTTACCAGGTGGCCAGAAGTGGCCGTGTGCTCCAAGTCTGAAAGGACAGGGCTGTGCCGCTCTCAGAGAGAGTAGTGTTCCAGGTAGAGAGCATGGGAGATGCAAAGGTCCTGGGGTAGGAATGGGTTGGCATTTTTGAAGGAAGATTTTAATTCTGTCATTGAAAAGAGGGAGGTAAGAGTTAAGCTTAGAGGTTTAGTGAATTAAGCTGCTGCCTATGACACTGGCATCCCACGTGGACACAAGTACTTGTCCAAGCTGCTCCACTTCCAGTGCAGCTCCCCCCACTGATGGCATGGGAAAACAGCAGAAAGTGACCCAGGCAGTCTGTTCCCATATTCATTTACCCATCCACCTTGCACAAGACCTCATCCTTGACATTGCAGCAATTGAGATAAGAATTGGAGACAGAGGGCCAAGGAAGGCCTCACAGCTTGGCTGGGGAAGCTGGTCAAAAGGCTTAGTTTCTCTCGGTCCTGTCAAGCGTGTTGCATTAGTTAATCCTTCCAGTTCTGGGAAACAACCATGAGTGTTATCATTAAGAGGCATGAGACTGCTAAGCGCCTGTCTGCATGTGCCCCATGGGCCAGCACAACCTTGGTGGCTCAGTTACCCATGTGACTTTGCAAGTGAAGGAACTCACACAGGTGGCCATAAAGTAGCACAGTCAGAACTCGCACCCAGGTCGGTCCCCAGGGGCAGCACCATCCGGTAACCCCTAGAGCATCCCAGGTGCACACAAGTCTATGCCTATTTCTAGTGCAGAGCTTGCCTAAATGGATTTAAAAAAATTTATTGCCACTTAAAAATACGAGGCAGATATTCTTTTTTTACTTTCATTTTACACTCTGCATATCTACATACATGCCTGGGGGTTGCTTAAAAGACAGTGGCCAGACTGAAAGGAACTGGGAACCTGATTCAAGTTTCCCTTGTGGACAGCAAGGGACCCAGTTCTTCAAACCATCACCACTGCATGCCAGGGTTTGCATTCGCAGGCAGCTGGAGTTGGGAGCTGGTTATCAAACCAATCAATCTAATGTGGGATGGGATTGTCATAAGCAGCATCTTAAGCACTAAGCCAAAAAGCCTGCCCTCCCGTCTTAATCTTTAAAAAGCTGTTGATCCCCAGCTTTGCAAATAGCTTTGTATGAGGTTCAGACCAAGAATCTGAAAGGCTTTTGGAGGCCTTGAGAGCAGCAGGAAGAACAGCATTGAGGAACAGAGGAGAACCCACTGAGGCTGAATGTAGCCCAAAGTACTGATGGAGTTGGGTCAGTCTGTGATCTTCAGGCCTCTGGGCAGACACTTTTTCCCTAACAGTGGGACTCTAGACTGGTTTCAAGTGTTGGGGGGCTAAAACAGATCATAATGATTTCTCTGTAGAATAGGACTGCTAAGGAACCTTGTTACCTTGTTGAGAAAAAAGAAACGCTGGTGGCTTGGGAAAGGGGGATTTGGAGAAGGGTGGATGGAATTTAGACTGAAGTGAAGTTAGGGAACAAAATGAAAATAAACATGAATGGGATTGAGGAGGGAGGAGAAGATAAAAATAATAATGTAATAAATAATTTTAAAATAATTCCACTTCACATCACATGTGTTTGTGCCATACACCATTCTGAGCACGTTACATACATGAGCTCACTGTATTGATGGAGAAACAATAATTTTCTGTCTTGACAGAGAAAGAATTTGAAGTCCAGAAAGAATAAATTCCCTGCCCCAGGTCCCACAGCAGGGTGGGGATGTGAAATCACAGAACCTGGAGTCTAACTCTTGCTTTCTAAACCAGTGGTCTTCAGCTAGAGGCAGCTGTGTCCTCAGAGGACATTGTAGCAATGTCTGGACACATTTTTCAATTGTCATAATAGGGGCCAAAGCATTTCTGGCATCTAGTAGGCAGAGGCCAAAGGTGCAGAAAAATATCGTGGACTGCACGACCCAGGCCCCACTCCCAGGACTTGCCCAAGTTGGAGTGCCAGCATTGAGGCACCATGCTGTGAGTCCCTGGTACACATCCTGATGAGGAGAGTGCCTAAACTTGTCTTTGACAATCAACTTACCAATACCAACTAGCAACACTAGTTCAGGGGAAATTGTGAACTGCTTTCTAAACACATCAAGTTAGGCTTGGCATGATAGTCTAGTGGCTAAGTCCTCACCTTGCATGCGCCAAGATCCCCTCTGGGCACCAGTCCTGGCTGCTCCACTTCTCACCAGCTCCCTGCTTGTGGCCTGGGAAAGCAGTACAGCAGGCAGTTGGCCAAGAGGTTGATTTGGGTGAAGCAGCCGTATCCCGTGTTGGAGGGCCTCACCTGATGGCGGCTGTGTGCTGATGGTGTGTGTCGAGTGGGTAACTCAAGGTGGGAGACCTGGGCTGCGCTCTTGGCTGTTGCAGGCATGTGGGGAGTGAACTGGTGGTTAGGAGCTGTCTGTCTCCATATGTTTCTCTCCCATGCAAAGAAAAAAAAATTTTTTTTCAAAAGACACCCAAGGGGATGAGCAAGGGGACTGTTGGATGCTCGCTTGGCTCTGTAACTCAGGAAAGTCTGCATTGCTTACAGAGTGTGCTTCTATTCCTGGTGACTGGATCCAGCCAAGTACCTCATTATTTTGTTTGTTTACATCCAACTCCCCTTCTAGAAGGGATGTAAAGCTGTTTACAAGGATAAGGAACAAACAGCAGACTGGTGCAAGTTAGAAGTGGCACAGCAGAGTGCACACTGGAAGGGTGGAGCCACAGGACAGAGCCAGAAACAAAGTTAGAATGGGTCCTGATTATAGGAGGTCTTCTAAAATCCATGCGAAATGTCTCTCACAGTTCACACACACCAAAAAATTTAAAACTATGCCTAGATAGCCAAAATATTGATACCAAAATAAACCTCTTTGATTCCACTTCCCCACAAACCTTTGGAAGTCTCCTTATGCTTCTAGCTATTATAAGATTGCTGTTATGGCATTAACAGACTCCTGTACCCACATTGTGCTAAGAGCCCTTCCCTCAGTTGAGGAGGTGAAGCCCTAATCCCAGCTCTGGACCACTCTGTGGCTGAAGAGGAAATAGAAGATGCTGACTCTGTGAGATTCTTGGCTTGTACATGGAGGATGGTGAATATTTGTAGCTGAATCCCTAGGAATTCACTTGCGAACAAGACACAAACCACCCCCTGCCCACTGAGATTCTTTCCAGTTGACGAAGCAAATCAAGAAGGCAAGCAATATTGATGCCTGCCTGTGTGTTTTGTTCTTTTAATCAGATTCTGTATTCAAATAATTTCCAGGTGTGGTTCCTGTTATAAACAAACCAACAAAATCAAGAAAGGAGGAGGATCCCATGGAGAAGGGGAGAAGTGAGCTGAGACCTGAAGGAGGTGGAGCTGACAGGCATGGGCCGGAGGAAAGCGCAGCCCGGGCAGTGGGCCTGATGCATGAGGAACGAGGTGAGATGAGGAAGACGGGCTAGGAAAATGGGGAACAGGACATAGTAGAGTTTGGGTTGCATCCTGAGTTCAATAGAGGGCTGTGGAAAACTTAAATGGTGAAGACTGACATATATCCATTCTGCTTTTCCACCCTATTAGTAGAAACCACCCAGTTGGCCTGGGCAGGTAGGTGGCTGCAGGAATTAGGACTGCTTTTTCCAGCCTCCTTTATAGAGGTGGTTATTTAGCTTCGGCCCTGGCAACTCCTAGGCAAGCTGAGTTGATCCATGCATCTCAGCTTGCCTCTTTGCAAAAAGGACACGTTCTCCTGACCCCCACCCAACAATTCTAGCTGCCACGTGGGCTGGAGATAAATGATTAGAATCTTGGCTCCATTTTGGACTTTGCTCTGTGGGCTTTGGCCATGAAAAGCAGGGTGACGTATCCCACTAGCTGGAGCTTGAACTCTAGGCACTGAAGACACTGTACCAAGTCTCAGGCTAAGTCAGGTGCTTCCAAAAGAGAGGAAAACACTTGTGTTGCTGAAGCAGCTGTTCGTGTTACTGAGCACACAGTAGGTCCACAGCCTGAGGTTCACACAGACCGACCTGTGTTGCTGTCATTTTGTGGAAAGAAATGCTTTGGTGTGGGGCTGGTCAGCATGGGAACATGGGGCAAAAGCTGAATCTGCCTGCCTGTTCCAGGAGCCTAGAGAAAGTTTAATGAGATCAGGAAAGAGCAGCTGAGACGTGGACCTATGGACATAGCCGTTTCTGATTGGTGGTGCCTGGCACTGGAGCTGGTCTGGATGGGTCTCAGGAAGAGCCCAGTGAGTGGGTGTCGTGACCTTTGGGACCGCTTGATTCCTCAAGCTCTCCAGCCCTGCTGCCCTACTCTCAATTCTCTGTTGCATGCTTCCATCCATTCCACATATTTTTGGGTGCCACCTATAGGTCACAAGTCTCTCTTATGTGTACTATGTGTATTATTGATCTAGTTAAAACTAATTTAGGTCAGATTGCTGATGAGCTCTGTGAAAGCCACTTCAGAAATAGTCACCCAGGGCAAGGAGCAAGGGCTGGGATAGTTGGCACGGTGGTTGAGATGTTGTTTGTGATACTGCCAGCTGACACTACCCTGGGTTCAAGTCTTGGCTTTGCTCCTGACTGCAGTTTCCTGCTAATTAATGCACATCCTGGGAGGCAGCGGGCAATAGCTCAAATGGTGGAGTGTCTGCTGCCCACATGGGAGACCTGGACTGAACTCTTGCCTCCTGGCTTCAGCCTGGCAGCGCCCTGGATGTTGCCCACATGTAGGGAATGAGCCAGCAGGTGGAAGATACAGTCTCTCCCACCTTCTTTTTCCCTTCCTTTCTGACACAGAAAAATAGTGACTTTAGTAACCTGACTTTTCTGGCCAGAATCTGTTGTGGAAGAAGAGAGTAGGAAACCTGAGGGAAGGAAGGAGGAATCACAGCAGGTGGCTTCAGTTAGGGATGGGTCAAGAGGAGACTCCCTGAAGGGGGCATCAACAACCAACTGCATGTGAACCTGGTTACAGGTAAGCCCCTGGCTGGGGACTTTCACAAGGGAAGGCGTGGGTCTGTTGGTCACTTAGGAAGCTCCAGTGAACAGCATGGGTTGGGAAGAAGTGAATGTGGAGAGGCAGATAGGATAAGATCTGCAGTCGTCTAGGTCAGCGAATGAAGGAGTAAGTAGATCTCTCAGTGGTGGCTGCTTGCCCACCTGCTCTGATGATCTACCCCTTGGGATCAGATCCCTACCTCACAGCTTGCTTATATGAGAGGTCTTCAGAATGTCTACAGAAAATTCACCGTATGAAAAAGCTAGGCATGGCTCACTGAATATTTCTGCACCAAAGCCAGCTTTTCTTTCAGTTTCTTGTCTCCATGAACTGTTTGAAACCACCCCCCCCCACTTCTTCCCTTCTTTTTCCATGCTCTCCAAGGTCACTGGTGTGGGTGTAGGAGAGTTGGAATGTGCTGTTGCACCCAGCACTTGCTTGGTGAGTTTGCCTCCCCTTCTGCTGTAACAAGGGAGGGGATGGGAAGTTAAGTCTCCATGCTCTCACCACGAAAGGCCACTGTCCAGTTGGCCACAGCCCTTTCTTAAGGTGGGAAACTGATCCTTGCAGAGGGAGTATGGACTTGGGCGAGTTAACAGGACACCTGATGCTCTGTGAAAGCTGGACACTGGTGTGAAAACAGCCCTCCTCATGAAGAGGAGGGGAAACTCGGGCCTCAGGAGGGTGGCCAGTGACAGAACCAGGGTTAGGAACTAAGGACTAGACTGGCCACACAGCGGGTGATGGACACCATCACATGGGAGCCTGTGCTTGGGACCTGCTGATCTGCTGCTGGAGCCTGGAAATTCTTAATGATTATATCCTAAAATGTGCATTTCTGAAGGTGCAGTGGGATGGGACAAGAGGCATGCAGCCAGGTGAGCAGTCTCGGCTCATGGCAGCTCTGCTTGCTGGCCCCTTGCGGGGTGGAAGGGCAAACAGAAAGGAGGCTTCAGCCTGGTTTCCTGACTCCCTGCTGTCACAGGCCTGATGTCTCCTACTGTTTTTCACAGCTGCCGCTTTGCTCCCTGGGGGGACCTGGATGGGGGGCTGGGATGGCTCATGCCTGCAGCAGCAGCCCTGCGTGGCTGGGTGCCCTCCCACCCCGCCAGGTGCCGCTTCATCAGGCAGCTCAGCCCAGCACACCTCTCCCACTCATCACATCCTGGGGTGGAGGGTGCAGGTCTTGCAGGAGCCTGTGCTTGTGGGGAAAGAAGGATGCCTCCCTCCCTTCCCTGCTTGCCCACACAGAGCACCGGCAGCAGGTGGTCCATATCGGACACTGTCCCAGGGGCAGGGAGGGGTTCCTGGGTGCTGTGAGGGCCCGTACCAAGCACCAATGAGCAAATAAACATAAAGAGAGGCTGGAGCAGGCAAAAGGGCAGGAAGGCTTTCAGAGGCCACACGTTGTAATGGAGCTTTCCCCTGCCTTGGAAACATGTGGTCATGTGGCAATGCGCTGGGGTGACCCAGGACCTCTAGTGCTTTGTCCATTGATATCCATCTCGCTGGAGAATGTGAACTTGTTTGTGACCCATCTGCTGCCTTGCAGGCTGTGTGCTAAGCCCCTTGCCTGGATTTCTTCTGGGAGATGTGTACTATTATTACACTGCCTTACAAGGCAAAGACACACGGGCGCAGGTAAGGATCAGGGAATGCCTCCACATCCTCCATGTGACTGATTAGAGAGCATGCCCCACTTCCTGACCCAGCAGCCCTTGCCTGAGGCCTGGCCCGGAGCTAGCTGGAGGCCGAGGAAGGAAAGCAGTGTGTCCTGAAGGTGACCGGAGCTGCCTCCCCGCACCACCCACCCAGATACCTGGGCTCCTCTGCTCCCTTGCTCAGCTGCCTACCCTGGGCAGCTCTGAAGTGAGGAGAGCACGTGGCCAATACCCCTGTGTAACCAGGCAACCGTTCCAGCAGCCTGCTTCTCTCTTCATTCTGGCTTCTACCTTATTCAATATCTGCCAGGCAGGCAAGGCTCCTGAGAGCCTCAAGGAAGTCATCATAAGAGATGGGACTGGCTGGGGAGACCTGTGGGGACATGGAAGATTCCATCTTGTTGGACTTTGCAGCTGAGAGTCCGTGAACTTGGTTGATAGGGGATTCTGGGTTCCTGGTGGGAATCCAGATTTGCTGGGGCTGGGGCTTGCCCTGCACATGGTGGACAGAGTGGGGGAAGGGACAGCCAGTGGTGCGGGGAGGGCAGCAGTGAGGAAGGGGTAGCAAGGATGAGCTTTGTGCAGTGTGCCACTTAGGATCTGTAGCTGCCGGTCATTGCCCTGAGCCAGGAGCCAGCTGGTTTCCCAGTGCCCAGGATACCCCAGGCTGGAGCTGGACACCTTGCACTGTGTGCAGCTTTTGACTTAGAGATTGGCTTCACAGAATTGCCATGAAAAAAGGTGTCCAAGATGGATGGACTTATTATTGTTTAAAAAATCATTTTGTTTATTTTTTTTTGAAACACAGGCCAAGATTTTCCATTTGGTTCATTCCCCAAATATCTGTAGCAGCTGAGGGGCTGGGGCTAGGCTGAAGCCAGAAGCCCAGAACTCAGTTGAGGCTTTCCACTTGGGTGTTAGGGGCCCAGGTACCTAAGCCATCACCTGCTGCCTTGCAAGGTGCGTATTAGCAGGAAGCTGGAATAGGCAATGGAGCAGAAATGAACTGAGGCACTCCAACATGGATGCAAGGAAACCAAGCAGCATCCTAACCACTGTGCCAGGTGCATGCAGTTTCTCTGGTCAGGATACATTAATTCCCTTTTACCCGAGACTCAAAATCAAGGCAGACTTTATAAAGCATTTCCAAATGATTCACAATGATGCTTTCTTCTCTCAGCCTGAGCTAGACTTGCATAAATCATGTATTCAGTGTCTTTTTTTCCCCCTGGCCCTTCCTCAAACCCCCAGCCTCCTCTCTGGAGAACACTGGGGATTTCTTATTTTCTCTACTTTGTGGCTTCGTCATCAAAGTGGCCCTTGCAATAGAAATCTTCTCTCCAACCACAGAAACTGCCATCAGATATTAAGGTGCAGAATCCATTGCCAACTCAGGAAGCAATGCAAAGAGCAAGCTGGCTGTTCAGTAATGTTGACAGGGAGAGAGCTGTGTTTGCCATCTTCCCTTGTGATTAAAGGATGGCCTTGTGCCCGTGCTGTGACCAGAGCCCATGAATGGGGACAGTGTGCCCTCTTCCAGGCCCAGCCCAGCTCAACTCCCCCCATTCCCTTTCCTGGCTCTTGTCTAGTGAGAGTGAGAGGCCACCTGGTGAAGATGGGCAGTCCCAGACAGAGGAGAGTGAGTGCTACGGCTCCCCTGCAGTTTCTCCCATAAGGGATCAGGTGTTAGAAGCTTGGTGCCAAGTGTGGCCGTGGGATGATGCAGTATGACCTTTGAAAGTGGTTACCATTAGGTCATTGGGTCGCTACCCTTGGAATGGACTAAGATAGTTCCCATGGGCCCCCAGCTAGTCCTCAGGAGAGGGTTGTTATAAACAAGCAAGACTGATCTGCTGTCTGGTCCCTGACTTCCTGTCCCTCCCGGTGTCTCTGTCACAGTACTCCTTCCATGGCACCATTTGACATGATGTGAGATGGTCAGGGTGGTACTGGCCAGGACCAGGCTTTATGGACTTCAGTCTTTCCCAATCCATGAGCTAAATAGAACTCTTCCCTTCATGAAGTTCTAGCAACAGAAAGTGGAATGCGATTGAACTTTCAAAGCCTTACTTGCAAGAAACACTCCAGTCTGTCCTCCAGGAGCACTGATTTGGCTTTTATCGAAGAAGGAGATGAATGTCTATATTACAGTCACTGAGTTTGGAAAGGGCACTGGCTATCTATTCCAGTGTCTAACTCTACCTTAACTAACATAGTGATGAGTTGGGCGTCTATGGAGGAAGTGGAACAGGACACTCTGGGCTTGGGCACAAAGTCAGGGCTGGCTTTGGGTGTTGGCCCTGCCACTTCCTGTCTGTGCTATTTTTCTCCCCCCCCCCAAAGGCTTTGAGCCAAGCTATTTAAAAGTCTTGAAAGTTGGGCATCGTCATTGCTGGATCGCTCTCTTCTGAAGAGATGCTGGGAGAATCAGAGAACTGGAAAGTAGGGCAAGGGTGCTTTGATTTCAGCTCAGTTTGATATTTTTGCCTTGGCGAAGAAGTTCAAGTTAAAAATTCCCAGAGGGAAGAGTTCTTCAAACTCCAGCATCACTGTCCCCTTGCTCCCTTGAGCTTCTTGGGCAGAGCATACAGGCAGGCGACCTGGACACACAACCTGCTTGGCTCCTGGGAGCTGTGGAATCTCGACCCAGTTTCTCTAGTTTCCCAGTCTCTGTATCTAGGCTTGTAGATGGAAGATAATTGTGCTACCTTGCCAGGGTGTTGTGTAGATTAGAGGATCTTAAAGGCTCAGAAAGCACAGTCGGCCCTTGGGGCAAAGTGGCTCCTGCTACCAAGCATTCCGGTCTCAGATTCTGTATCTCTGTTCCATCTGTCAGCCAGTCCCTGTTTACTGAGCACGTACTACACAGTGGGCAGCGGCCAAGAAGGCAAGACTCTGGGTCAGGCATTGTCAAGAAGTAGATTAAACCACCGCTTTGGACGCTGACATTCTGTAGCACAATGCTGGTTCTAGGCCCAGAAGCTGCTTTTGTTCCAGTTTCCTGTTGATGTACCTAGGAAAATAGTGGGTGATCGCTCAAGTGCTTGGGCACCTGCCTGGAGTTCCTGGCTTTGGCGTGGCCCCAGTCCTGGCTGCTGCAACCATGTGGGGAGGGAGCCAGCAACTAGATCTCATTCCAGTTCTGTTCTCTCTATAAAAACAAACCTGCAAAAGATACAAGGGACTTGCCCTCTTGAAACTAGCATTCGGGCAGAGAGGGGGACGTGTTAGCATTCCAGGTGAATCACTGCAAGTTGTCATCACGGCTATCAGGGAAATCAAGGATAGAGAATACAGAGTGAAAGGAACAGGAGGGATGTGTTGAATGGGGCAGTCAGGGAAGGCTTCCTTGAAGAGGTGACATTTTTGTGAGCCCTGAAGTTTGAGAGGTAAAGCAGAAAACAGAGCTGAAAAAACAGTCCTGTGACAGAGAAAGCAGCTGCTCAATGGGCTTTAGGAAGGCAAGAGACTGACTGGACGTCAGGCAGCCTGGGAGAGAGCTCCACAGTGTGTCCTGAATTGGGGCCCCCAGCCAGGATGGTACCAACTGCTTACTGCTAGGCCAGCCTGGGCTGAGGCACTGAACCCTCCTCTGCTATGCCACACAGGGACACCTCCAGGAGCTGGACAGAGCCTTTAATCCTGAGAGATCACGGACCCCTTGCCCTTGACTCTGGATGTTTGAGTCAGGGGCTGGCACCCGGGTGCGCCGCAGCTGGAACCCACCATAGCTCTGCCTGTTGGGTGGAGAAAGGACAGGAAGAAGAGGAGCAAAGAAGAGGCCGAGGGAGCAAAATGACGACTTAGACCAGGGTGGGGACCAAGGCCATGGAGGGGCGTGGAGAGATTTTGAAACTATTTTGGAGAAACCGAATCAGCAGGAATTTTAGACGAAAGCTTGGCCTGTTTGGCCTGAGATTTCAGGGTGAGGATAAGCGTTCTGTGTTTGTTGGGAGTCTGCAGCTATAAGAGCCTAAGCCTCATGCTAGACCTGGAGCACGGATAACCACAAACAGGCCTGGCTTCTTCCGCCTGGCAGTGAAGACACTGCAGGCTTGTTAGCAGTGTGTTCTGCGTGTTGTGAGGAGCTGCATTATAAAAGGGCCCTTTGCAAACATCTATCTGAAGGCTCGGAGAGCAAGTTCCTGTGTCAGGGCCACGTCTCCTGGCAGTACAGTGGGGGACGTCATAGTGAAGGACGTATCTGAATGTGAGCAGCAGGGGGCGCACCAAACTCGGAAATATGCTTTGCAGGATGAGGTGCGGCACAGTGATGCCCATTTCACTGGGGGAAAAGGACTCAGGAAATCATCATCCTATGTACATTGACCCGGCGCTACCACATGCCAAAAACTGAGCCCAGTGCCTTACATGTGTTTTGTAATTTCACCCTCCTAGCTCTGCAAGATGCATGCTGTGAGCAGCCCCACTTTCAACTGCTCTGGTGTTGTAAGCAGTTTAGCCGGTGTCCTCCATAGTGTGGCAGGACTGGGCTTGGTTCCCCCAAAGCCTGTGGGCACTTGCCCTGGCGGAAGCGACAGTATCCCCGACGGCACTTTCCACCCACGGCTGAGATTTCCTTGGGAGGTGACATCACCAGCGTGGGCGGAGGCTGTTGGGTGCAGCACCTTCGGCTCTGCCAAGCACGTGCAGTGTGACGGTGAGAAGGGTGCTTAGCTTCTCTGTACCCCAGGGCTGCAAAGGGGGTTCATGAGACTGTGGGGAGATGGTCTTATCCAGTACTTTCCTTGGCCCAGAAGTGGTGCTCAGGGGATGACAACTTTCTCTGCCTTCAATGGTGTTACAGGACATCCCTGGGATGGCCCTGGAGTTCTGAGCCCCGTACTGCCCCGTACTGCCTGATGGAGTGTTCCATGCGTCCACCGGCCAGCAGCGCACTCCTAGCCACACATGACTGTTGAGCCTCCACTCCTAACCAGTGCACCTGAGGAAGGAAGTTTTACTTTTACTGATTTGTTAATGTGTTGGGGTTGTGGGGAGGGATTTTCCACCTGCTGGTTTACTCCCCGCCAAGTGATCACAGTGGATACTACTGGGCTAGGCTGAAATCAGGAGCCGATTCGCTATCCAGGTTTCCTACATGGGTGGCTGGAGGGAACTCAAGGGCTTGAACAGTGACCTAACAGGGTGAGCATGAGCAGAAAGTTGGGATTAGCAGCAGAGCTGGATGACAGACCTAGAAGTCCCGTGTGGGCGGGGCACTGTTTCAGTGCCCGGCCAAAGGCCTGCCCCAAGATCTGTGACTCTAAATGACCACAGGTGGCCGGTGGCCGTCACACTGGACAGCACAGGTCCAGAACATGCCTGTGCTCAGAGTCGTTCTTGCTAAGGAGCCATTGGGTGTGACATACCATAAGTCATATCCCATCTCCACAGCATAGCATCCCAGAAGAAAAACAGAGTAGAGGAAGGAAACGAGGAAGTGAGTCATGTTTTGTGCTTGCCAGATTGGGCTGATGTGTGGCACGGGGCTCTCAGCCGCACGCAACGTGCAAGGCAGGATCTGGTTCTAGCGGAAAAGATGGCCACACTGTCCCACATTGCAGGACCCAGTTTTGATTTCCGGGCTGTACCCCCCTCCCCGAGGGGGTCCTTACTACTACCTGAGAGACCTAGATTGTGTTACCAGCTCACAGCTGCAGTCTGATTTGGGAAATGAACAATGGGTTTGAGAGCTCTGGCTCCGTGTGTATGTGTGCCTGTCAAATAAATGAGCAAGATAAACTTTACATTAATATACATCTCAGAGTTCAGTACCAACAGGAGGCTGCCTGAGGCACGTTGGTACTTGGTGGCCCGTGGAAGGTAACATTCCTTCCATATTTCTTCACCCTGTGTAAGGTTAGAACATGGCACAAACATGTGGGAGAGGGCTTCAAAAAGTTTGTGGAAATGGGATTAGAAGATAATACGCATTTCCCATAAACATTTTTTGAAGTCTCCTAATATGCTAAAAAAAATGCCTTCCGTTCACCAGCTAGAGAAGTTTTCCTCCTCTTTCTGCACCTCTGTCTTGCCTTTCTACGAAGCAGAAATCTTCCAAGAAAGCTCTTACGGGTTTGAAAGCTGAAGAATGAAATGGTCTTTAGGAACGTGCATGGCATTGCATGTCTGTCGATACCAGTGTTTCATCTGTTGACACTTGGTCTTGAAGCAGTGGTCACCCATCTGTAGTTGAGGCTTGCAGCTTGGGGCAGCTGGTGGCAGAAGTGTTCTGCAAAAGTGGGTCTTCCCTGGTGGCCGCTGTCCATTGATTTGGCCTGAGAGAGTGGACTCTGCTCACAGCACAGGTGCTCCTTTGTAACTCCGTCTGCTGTGACAGGAGCCCTGGATGAGCCCGCGCCGTGGTTCTGTGGCCGCCCAGTGCTGTTTGGTGCGCTGTGCTTTAGGACCTGTGGCTGCCAGCCCTGCCCCATTCACAACCAGCCCGTGCCATCCACCGCCTCCCCTGTCTGCGCATGGAGCTGGCTTTACTGTGTTGCAGGTGCCTCCTGGGCTTGTCCCTCCCCAGCCTAAAAACTTACAGTCTCACTGGCTCTAACTGGGTGTAGCAAGGATCACAGCTTCTTGAAGAAGAGCCTGGGTCCCAGCAACAACTAGTCAGCCCAACGCTGATGTTGGTTTGTGTTTTTGTAATTCTTTATCTCATTGCATCGCAAAGCACTCCAAGGAATGTGCTTGCCTACCACAATGACATCATCTTCCATCCTTTATAACCTTTCCATCCTTCTTAACCTCACAGTTCCAGCTCTCACCAAGGAGCCTTGGGAAAGGGGTCCAGCTATAAATACAGAGGAGCCCTTTCAGATGGTGCCATTGAACAAGGAATGAAGGGACCGTTGGAACTGACTCATTAACCCATCATCATTCTCAACACCTCTCCATGTCCTGGAAGCTCCCCCAGTTATGGAGTGTCCTTGTCCAAGTAGCCATTTTTAATATTCCACCAAGTTGTTCAAACATTTCTGGGATGGGCCTGGCGCAATAGCCTAGTGGCTGAGATCCTTACCTTGCATGCGCCGGGGATCCCATATGGGCTCCGGTTTTAGCCCCGGCAGCCCCACTTCCCATCCAGCTGCCTGCTTGCGGCCTGGGGAATCAGTCAAGGACAGCCCAGGGTCTTGGGTTTCTGTACCTGCATGGGAGACAGGGATGAGGCTCCTGGTTCCTGGCTTCGGATTTTCTCAGCTCCAGGTGTTGCAGCCACTTAGGGAGTGAATCAGTGGATGGAAGGTCATCCTCTCTGTCTCTTTTCCTCTCTGTGTATCTGACTTTGCAATGGAAATGAATAGAGTAAAAAAACATTTCTGGGGCTTGCACCATGGCATAGTAGGCTAAGCTTCAGCTTGCAGCCGCAGCATTCCATATTGTCTCCAGTTTCTGTCCTGCCTGCTTCACTTCTGATCCAGCTCCTTGTTTATACACTGGGAACACCATGGAGGGTTCTGGGGCCACCTGCACCCATGTGGGAAACCTGGAAGAAGCTCCTGGCTTCTGGTTTTAGATTGGCTCAGCTTCAGCTGCTGTGGCTATTTGGGGGAATGAACTAGATATCTTTTTGTCTCTCGTTTTCTCTGTAACTCTGTTTTTCAGAGAAAAAAATTTTAAATCTTTAAAAAAATTTTCTCTACTGAACTGTGGCACACGATGTCAGTTAGGACTCAAAGAACCTGCAAGGGCAAAATCCCTCACCTGGGTCTTAGCTAAACCACTCTTGCAGTACAGTCCCCCTGTGGCAGCTGAGTGTTTTCGCGGCCCGTCACTGTCCCTTAGCAGCACAGCCAGTCGGCACCTCGGCTCCCTCCATCCCTGTCTCAGCCCACTCATACCTGCCGCCCAGCACGGCTGCTGTGCTCATCATCTGGGCTGCGCATGGTGGGTGTATCCCTTCCCACCTGTCTTCTGTCCTGTCCTGAGCAGCTAACCACTTTTTTGGCGTTCTGTTGGGTCCAGTCCATGTAGAAAGCCCAGCAGGAGGTTGGAAGGAGAGAGGAAGAAGGGGTCAGGACTTCTCTCTAGGTCACATGAGCCACTCTGTGTACCTGGGCTAAGGTCTCCATCCTCTCTGTCTCCCCTCCACAGATCCCCCCAGCCTGCCAGCAATTTTCCTCCCTGACCTTTGTCAGTGTGTCCTTGGCTGCTTGCAGCCCTAGGTTCTCTGCACTGGCCCTCATGTTCCTCTGCATGTGGGTCTCTCTCATGGTCCTTCTCTAAATAAATACCCTCCAGTTATGCTCGCTGGAGTGCGTCATCTGTTCCATGAGGTTTCACGTTGATACACCTGCTGTCGGCATACAGATGCTTCCTAAATGATCTGTATTTGTGTTCTTGGCTGCTCCATGAACCTCACTCCAGTGATTTGCCTCCCCCTGCAAGCCTCACTCTGAGTTCAAGGTGAAGTTTGCTGCTGCTTTCCACCCTGAAACTCTCAATGTCAGTCTCTTTAGCCATCCGCATGTCTGCCATTGTCTTTGGCCTACCTTCTCACTTCTCCCAGCCTCCCTCTCTTCCTGCCTGGTAGTGATGCACATGGATTAGTGAGCTTTTTGTTACTATAACAACATACCCACAGCAGGCCAGCTTTATAAGGGAAAAGAGGTTTATCCCGGTTCATGGTTCTGGAAGCTGACAGTGCCAGATCAGGTGACCCCATTGGCAGAGTCCCTGGTGGTGCTGTCGCTGCTATCCCGAGTGGCACAAGACGTCATATGGCAGAAGACTGGGAGGATTCAGTTATGAAGGTTCCATCCTCATGACTTAATTCAATGTATCCTCCCAAAGATCCTTACCTCTAAACACCGTAACTTTGATAACTTTCCACTATTACACCACCAACGTAAGACTCTGGTGACTACACTGCATTTGTTTGGGGATAAGATCGTATTCATACCATGACAATACATAAAACACCAGAGTTAGGCCTTAGTGAACAATCCCAGCCTGTCTATTTACCCCTGTTTATTTCCCCCTCAGTCTTCCTACCTGGGAAATGGGTTTACTGATTCGGTTGTCAGAGGAACTGAGTAAGATCTTGTGTCTGTGGACTCTGGGGCTCCTCGTCATATGCTAATGGTGCTTATTTCTGTGGAGAGGCTATGCTGTAACCTCCAGTTGCTCACTTAGGTTTCTCAAAGTTATCTTTCTTGCCCTTGCTTCGGGTGGATGACTTTTCCCCCTTAATCCACCCACAGTCCCAATGTGAACTGCTGAGTTCTGGCCTTTAGAATCGGTCCTGAGTTTCCATGAGCTCAGCATAGTAAGAAGGCATACTCTTCCTTAACTCTTAGGATTTAGAATGTTGGTTTGCCCACTCCCCTAGGGGCTGGTGCTCTGTCCTCCTGGGCACAGCAGGAGGGAGAATTGGATCCCAGCTCTAACAGGCTGGAGGGGAAGTCATGTCCAGATTCCTTTACACAGGAAACCCGAAACTGTTTGTGGTTTTACAGCGGCTTTGAGCAAGATTGTAGAAGATTAGCTTGGAGATTTAAGATCTCCGGCTACGAATTCTCCTTTATATGTCCAATCCATTGGCAATTTTAAAAAGTGTTGATTCTGTGCTTTTTTCCACTCCTGAGCTCCTGAGAATTGCAAGCAGGGCATTAGAGAAGAGGTGTGTGTGTGTGTGTGTGTGTGTGTGTGTGTGTGTGTGTGTGTGTGTGTGTGTGTATGTGTTTGCAATTCAGTGAGAGTGAAGATGAGGATGCAGTTATAACTCAACCACAGCTGAGTGAATTTTCTTGACGCTCTGTTTATTTTAGATTTTTATTTTCTCAAGAGTCCCCCCAAATAGAAATTTCTGTACATTTGTCTTCCCGTCTAAATTGCTGTAACAATAATTGAGAAAACACAACCAGATGCTTTCTTGGAAAAAAAAAAAAGATGTCTCCATGTTGACATCAAGTCAAAATTAGCCCTCCTCTCCTGAAAGTCACTTTTTCAGATCAGTTAATGATTAAGTTGGCAAACTTACCTCTTAAGTTCTGGAACGGCTCAGTTGGGGTCAAAACCCTGACCTGACCCCAGGGAAATCAGCCAGCTAAGCTGCTTTTCTTTGCTGCTCCCTCAAGTACTGTGCCCCAAACAAGGTTCCCTATTTAACAATTAAACGTTAATTATCAAAGTCAAAGATGAATGCATTCCCCTGTCAAGAAAGCTTGATCCTCTTAAATTAAGGCAAACATGTGGTATTTAACCTTTTGGGATTGGCTCATTTCCCTTAGCATTATGGTTTCCAGTTTGGCCCATTTGGCCACAAAGAACTGCATTTTGTTTTTTTTAATAGCTGAGTAGTATTCCATGGAGTAGATGAACCATAGCTTTCTTATCCAATCCTCTGTTGATGGGCATTTTGGTTGTTTCCATGTTTTTGCAATTACTGATTGTGCTGCTATGAACATAGGAGTACATGTTGGTTTCTCATAGAACAAGTGTTCTGGATATATTCCTAGGAGTGCTATTGCTGGATCATACGGTATGTTGAATTTGAGTTGTTTGAATATTCTCCATACTGATTTCCATAGAGGGCTGTACCAGCCTGCAGCCCCACCAGCAGTGGAGTAGGGTTCCCTTTTCCCCGCAACCTCGCCAACAAGTGTCGTTGGTGCTTTTATTCATGTGGGCCAGTCTTACTGGCGTTAGGTGGTACCTCATTGATGTTTTAATTTGGATTTCCCTTATTGCCAGGGAACTTGAGCATTTTTTCATATGTTTATTTGCCATTTGGGTTTGTTCCTTTGTGAAGTGTCTGCCCATTTCCCGTGCCCATTTCTTGAGTGGCTTGTTTGTTTTGACATTTTGGTTGTTTTGTAGCTCTTTGTATATTCTGGATATTAGCCCTCTATCACCTATGTCGTGTGCGAAGATCTTCTCCCATTCTGTGGGTTGCCTTTTTACTTTGTTGATTGTTTCTCTAGCTGTACAGAAGCTTCTTAGTTTGATGAGGTCCCAATTGTCACAGAAGGTGGCTGGGAACCCGCATTTACTTTTAACATATTGGTTACTCATTACTATGTCAATTAATTCCATAATGATGTAAATTTTTGCTGATGGTATGTTGGAGCTTTCAATTGACTGGGATGATACTCTGCTGGCTCTGTCATCAGACCAGAGAGGGTATACCTAAGAAACCGTTGAACTTGACGGGACAATAAGATGCTGGACTCTATGTTTGGTATACGCTTGCAATGGGGAAATCTCAACTGAACTTGAGCTGTGGTTATGCAATAAGGTGGAGGAATCCACCATGGTGGGAGGGTTTGGGGAGGGGTGGGGAGAACCCAAGTATCTATGTAACTGTGTCACATAATACAATGTAATTACTGAAGTTAAATAATAAACAATTAAAAAAAAAAAAAAAAAAAAAAAAAGAAAGCTTGATCCGTCACAGGTGAGGCTGTGACTTCATTCGGAAGGGATCTTTCCAGAACTTGTCCTTTGCTTTTTTTTTTCCCCTGCTGGTAAGAGATGCCTCAAAAAGCATGAGGAAAACGAAATGAACAGATATGCTTATTTTAGTGCAAAAATTCAGGGAATTTATGCGTAGTTTTTTTTCATATTATGCCTTTCCCATGAATTTTTTAAAATACACTTCAGATACATACACATAGAAGTCAGTAGCATCACTCTATTTTTTTTTCTTTGTCTTTAAGATTTCATTTTCCTTGATTTCTTGCACTCTCATTTGTCCTAGATTCACAGTCTGAGAGAAAATCAAAGTGGAAACCTCCCTGGGCATATTGTAGCTCCTTCTCCCCCAGGGAGAAGACAGTTGGCTTAATCTTATTGTCCTATGATCGATGATTGGAAATGACTTAATATGGTAGAGGCTACTTTGTTTGATTGCTCGCCTGCTCCATGATTTTTTTACTTCAAGAGAAAGGTAAGAGAAGAATCCTCTCCAAGACTCCATGTTCATGAAGGCCTGATGATAAGATCTTCAACAGTCTCCATTTTGCAGAAGCAGACTTGAGTTTACAAGGGGTAAGGAGATGATTGGTCGGTGATGGATCTCAGGCTAATGAAAAAATTACTTTTCGTGTGTGCCCTCTCTCACTGTTACACTCATTCTCAATGCCAGGCTTTGTTAGTGGCCTTCGCTTCTGCAAATACGTCTTGGCTAGTCGGTGACTTTCTGCTTTGAATATTTTCTCCTTCCTTCCTTCTTTCTTCCTCTTCCACTCTCTTGCGCTCTCTCGCTCTTTCTTTAATCCTTGTCTTTGAATCAGACACAGAGCTCCTATCTACCACTTTAACCCCTAAGTGCCTGCAACAGCTGTGCCTGGACCAGGCCAAAGTCAGGAGCCAGGAACTGAATCCAGGCCTCCCATACGGGTGGCATGGAGCCAACTATCTGACCTATAAACCTGCCGTCTCCCAGGTGCACATTAGCAGGAAGTTAGGATCAGAGCTGAACCTTGCACTTGAACCCAGACACTCCAATGATGTGGGCGTTCCAAACATTAACTGCTTCACTAAATAGTTCCCTTCGCAATTGCATTTTATCCTACTGTTTTTCTTGACTTGTCGAAACTGCGGTTACCACTTCCTTCCTGGAACTTCAGTTATCCTCTGCTCCTTGCCCCAACTGAATTGTATCTTCATGTAATGTGGATCCTTTTCACCTGAATTTCAAGTATCAAACATTGTTTGCCACCTCATGTTGGGACAGCTTGCATACAACCTGGGCAAATAGACTGCAAATCATGTGATCCAACCTCCATCTGATGAGCATTTGATGGAAGCCATAATTGGAGTGTGGGGACTGGCTGCATTTTGGGTCAAGTACAACCTAAGTTCACTGATGGACAAGGTTGAGTGATGGTGAGCTGGTCTCAACTTTTGACTTTCTAGTTCCAGAACCTGTTTCTCCTTGTCCTGGAGTCCGTACCCTGCCCATCTCTGCTTGTTTGTTTTGCTTACTGGTGTTATGACAAAATTGAAGCATACACGGAGGCCCAGCTACTCACTTTAGGAGGTTACTTCTCTAGCACTGAGAAAACTATGTACAAAAGATAAATTGCTGTGTGGTAGGCTAGTGTGGTTCAAATTCAAAAGTCCTCTCCCTTTGCTGTGATGGTTATTGTTTTTCACAAAGCCCCATGACTCTGGGAAACCTGGATGTGACAGGCAGCTCTGCCTGTGGCTGAGGGTCCCTGAGGAGGTGAGCAGGCTCGTGCAAGGGTGAACATCTCAGTCCGCCTTCTAATACTAATCTCAGTTCCTTCCTTTCTGTATTTTTGTTGTTCACTTCGAGTTTGTCCCCAACACTTCCTGTTTACCTTGGGCTGTTGATGGTGTCCAAAATTCAGGACTGGCTCTTCATGTTCTGTGCTTGCATGTGCAAGATTTTTAATGAAATGCCAGGATGTCTTTCCCTTTCCCAGATTTCACAATGCATTTTTGGAATATTGATCATATGCTGGGCATCAGGCTGGGCCCTGGGGACACTGGAGAATACAGGAGACCTAGTCAGAAGCTCATCCTGGAGTTTCAGGTCCAGTGTGAACAATGTTCCGTGGACACACAGAGAGCAAGACTGCAGTGTGACACACAGTATGATGAGAAATTACCTGGAAGTATGAGTGCATCTAACAGGAAGGTCAGTGGACACGGAGTGTTGGAGAACGTCTGGTAAAATAACCTGGAATCCAAACTCTTGCCATAGTTAACCAGGTGAAAAGGAAGAGGGGAGGATGTGTCCAACCCTGTTCCCCTCCAGGGAGGAGTAGCCAGAACTGCCCCACACTTTGGAGGTTTTGGAAAGGGGGAGGGGAAACTGCATCAGATTGCTGCCTTTGAGAAAACAAATGCTCTTCTGTTTCAGCCAAAATTACTGGCAGGTGGGTGAGAAACCCACGATCTAAACAAGTGCCCCAGTTGTCACTGAATTGGAAACTGTTTTATTGACGTCAAGATGTTTAAAAATATGAGTGGAAATTCTAAAATAGCCCCTTCCTCCTCCCCGCCCCTCCTCTCCGTCTTCCCCAGCAATCAGCACTTGAGAGAACCCCAGCATGCTGGGAGTTCAGAGCCAAAGCAGAGTCATGGGGCTGTAAGGTTTCCTGTTTGACTCTCGTGAGCCTTTTACACCCCCTCCCCCATCTTCCTGGAGATGATTCGGGAAGCAGTGAACAGGTGTGACAGTCAAGTCTCCACACCATCACTGAAGACCCGAAAGTGGCTGCTCTTTCTTTCTCTTTGTCCTGGGGTTGTGTTTCTTTTGTTTTCATTTTTAAACATGTATTCGTTTTGTTTATTTGAAATGCAGAAAGAGATGTCCCATCAGCTCATTTACTCAAGTGCTGCAACACCTGGGACTGGGGATGGGACCAGGTTGATGCCAGGAGCCTGCGATTTCATCTGGGTCTCTCACGTGGGTGGCAGGGAGCCAAGTGCTCGAGCCATTGCCTGCTGTCTCCCAGGATGTACGTTAGCAGGAAGATAGATTAGAACCAGAGCTAGCACGTGACCCTGGCATTCCGTTACAGAATGTGAGCATGCCAGAGGCATCAAGCATACGTTTCTGTGTTTCCAATCCTAGCAGTCGTCAACATCCTCCTCATAATCGTATCAGTGACAGTGCGGTAGCCCCGACCTGCTGCCAAGCCTGGGAAGAACTGCAAAAACATCATCTGATTTCATCCCGTAACTTTCTCCAGAGTGGGAACTCATTGGTTGAATGACATAAAATTTTCAGCAGTCAACACATTTTTCCAATTATGCCAATTTCATAAAGTTGAGCCTAAACCTATCTTCCAGAGAGTTTCCAAAGTTGTCTGTGCGTTCCTAATGGGGAGTGGCTGAGCTGAGGTTCTTGGCTCAGGGGTACATGGTACCTAGTTGTTGTACTGTTTGCCTGGTGCTTCCAAGAAAGAAAGAGAGGGCAAGGATAATCGAATGAACCATCCTTCCTTTTCTAGTCCCCTACCCTAATTCACTTCTTGTGTGTCTCATGGGTTCAGAGGAGAATGTTCAAAAGTTGTTGAAATCGGAGCCACTCTGTTATTGCCCATACCCCAATCCAAAGGCAACCCTCTCCTTTGCAGGGAGTACCCAGACTCCAGTGAAGTAGAGACCACAGACCCAGGCTGACCTAGGCCCTCCACTAATGCTGAGAATACTCCTTCTCTTGGCTGGTCCAGGTCCAGCCTTTGCCAAGAGAGAGCAAAAGAGACATTCCTAGAAGTTCCAACAAAATCCTTGTCAAGATTCCCACCAGGCTGACCATGCTAGGGCCTTGGCCTGAACCAGCAGTGACCACTGCCACCTTGGTGACAGGTGTGTGAAGTGTTCTGAACGTACGTTAACTGATCCTTGTAATAGTCCTCCCTACTAGGGAATGCTATGATCCCACTTCACAGGTTGGAAGACTGAGGCACATAAAGGATTAGGTAAGTTGGCCCAAGCCAGTAGACTCAAGTAGACTCTGCCTCCCCCTCCCCATAAAATCCATAGACCTTTCCAAGTTCATGGAATGCATTGATGGGCACCTCTGGCTCAGATGTCCACGCTGTGGGAATGTACCATCAGCTCTGTGGGGTCAGTCCCAGCTCACCACCCAGAGTGATGGTGGGGGAGGGGAATCTCCCAAGGTCACCTGGGTGCTCTTGGCCAATGGAAGGAAGGCTGGTTGCCAGGCAGGAAAACAGAGTACGTCATACAATGAGGCTATAGAAGTGTGATCGACAGAGAGAGTATTTTCCTTTCTCTGATGTTGAACCCAAATTTCAAAGAACAAGAGGCCATAAAAAGGGCAAGGGAAGGAAGTACTAATTAAAAGGTTCTGCTGGGCTCCAGGGTCAGAGAGGACAAAGACTCATGGTTAGTTAGGGAGGCTCCCAGCTGGGGTTTACTTCCTGGGCTTTGGAGCCAGCCTAATGTTCAGCAACAGGGCGTTCAATGGGAAACAGCTCTCTGACTCCTTACCTCTCTGGTGTATTCACAGCATCAGATGATGCCAAACCCTTAGCTGTGTGCAAAATGACTGTCGTGAAGGTTGTAGCTAAGCTTATTCAAATAGACAGTCACACAGCTTTTCCTCTTATGCCAGCATTGTCCACTCTGACTGTTGGGTTCCTTTGAGGATCATGAGATCCAAAGCTTATTCTAGTATCTACTGTCTGCCAAGTCCTCATAGCATCTTTCCAGTATTTAGATTTTTTTGCTTGAGGGTTCAGCACCTATGACTGCTATCAGGGCCACTCCACTATTCTTTGTATCAGATGCTTGAGAAGTAAGAGCTCTTCCATCCATTTGGTCCGAGTATTCAGATGGTGTGTGGAGTGTTTTCCCTCTCTGGTTCCCCTGCTTAGTTTTCTCAGCCATCCCACTTAGGCTGGACACTGTAACTCAGGCCTGGTTGCCTCCTGTAACTTTGCCATGTGCAACCTCCAGAACCCACTTCTCTGTCTTGCCTTCCGTTTCAGTCCCACCACAGCTGTCTTGGACTTGCTACTAGAGCCACGCCTTCTTCCCTAACTGAGAGAGAGTGAGGTCAAGTGTCTTCTTGTAGGTCAACAACAGAAACCCCATTGAAATATTTTGTGACCTCAACAGTCACAGAATTGATAAGTCAGGACATGGCCGGATTCAGGGGTCCCAACAGTATTACCTGGTGTCTGCCTCCATCGCTTGCCTCAGCATTCCTTTCTTGGAGTTTCATTAGACAGTCCCTCTCTCAGATGACAAAAAGGCAGAGACATCTCTTCATGCACCTGCATTCCTGATTCCTCACCCAGGAGCATGCTGCCCTCCACCTGTGGTTTTGCAGTATGTTGCACTGAGACTGAGAGGTGGCATCACAGCCCAGGGAACACATTTGTAAATGATGGTGTGCCACTTCTAGCCAGGTCTATGGTCAATGACCTATTTTCATCTGCTCACTCTTTTTAAAATACTGATTTATTTGAAAAGACAGAGCGAGGGAGGGAGAGAGAGAGAGAATGGTTCACTCTGCATGTGACTGCAATGACCAGGGTTCAGTGATTCAGGTTCAGCCAAAGCTGGGAACTTGGATTTACATGGGTGGCAGGGGTTCAAGTTCTTGGGCCACATTCTTTCTACTGCTTTGCTAGAATCAACAGGGAGCTAGATCAGAGCACCTGAAACTTGAACCAACAATGTTCAAATGGGATGTCTGTGTTGCAGGTGGCAGCTTAACACGCTGTGCCATGAGGCTTGCTGGCCCCAGCTGCTTTGTCCTGTGCTTCTAGAATTACCAAGAGAATACACTGTGAGCAACTAGTTAGGGAAAAACAAAAGATATTCCCAGGGGTGCTGCCCCCCAGCTAACTCACAGACTTGTTGCTGATAAGAAGTGTTCATTCTCTCATGGTAATGGACAATAGGAATTTGTTGAATACATTGTAGTGGGCATAGCTGAATGCTGCACAGATTACCACCCAACGACTACCATGAAAAGACAGTTTCAGCAGAAAATAGAGTCCGTTTCAGTTGGCAAGACACAGAGCTACTTCTAGTGTTGGAGTAAGGGGAAGAGATGCATCTCCAACCGGGCCACTAAGCTGAATGGGAGAAGATGTTTCCCATGGGAGATCATCATGCTTATGCCTCTCCCCACTCCCCGCAAAATGTAAAGGATGCTGAGCCTTCGAAATGGCTGATTATCCTTATGCCATCCATGGGCTGTAGTCCTGGGTCCCCTAGCTTCACACTACACAAGAAGCGGCTTTTTCAAGTCCACACCAGCCATGGAGGATGAAGTCAGCCAGGGCTAAGAACCAAGTCACCCACTGGCCAGATGTGCAGTCCCAATACTTTTGGCTCTTCTAGCAAACTTGGAAGGCTCTTGTTTCTAAGTCAGAGTTGGCCAGGCAGATTTGGGCGGCTTGCAAATTGCTACTTGCCAACTCACCCTCCTTCCTCGTAGTGCCAGCTTATCTCAGAGAGGGGAAGTTAAGGCCAGAACAGGTACTGGATCCCTACCTGGCTATGATTTTGAGAAGTCCTCTCATGGTCACCCCTGGACTTTAGTTGTATGTGTGAAGCTTTCGCCTCCAGTGGGCTTGGGGCTCTGTCACATCTGCAGCTGCATGAGAGAAGCTAGGCCGATTGGAAACATGACATGCGATAAATGTAGCCCATTGTCCTGCTTCCTGGGGTTCATTAAACTTTCTCTTGCATATCATTTCAAACGGAGTTGGTGGAGAAACTGCAATGGCTCTATTTTTCTTCCTTCCTCCAAATCCCACTTTTGTACTCTGCCCTTTTGCCTAGCTCTGTCTTTAAGGAATGCCAGGGTATTTGTGGGGGTATTTTTGGCAGGTGGCGTTGCACCAGTTGGTGCCTTATTTTGCCAGCATCCTACCCCAAAGCTGCACAGGCAAGCCTCTCCTAGGGCTTTGATCATGTAGCATTCAGGGGCTGGAAAGACAAGGCTCTGTTTTCTCTCCTCCCTGGGGGCCACCCCGGCTCTCCCCAACCCCTCAGTGAAATACCAGACCTCCCCTTGGTGCTTGTGGAACATGTTAGAGGACGACCTGAGTAAGGGAAAGCAAACACTGGTCAGTGTGTTGGCTCTGATTACACTGTTAGAGGCCAGACAATAGCTGCTGTGAGCACAGGCAGGTAGGCAGGGCTCAATGCTGCTTTCTTCCCCTCTTCAATGTAACTTGGATCCAGCCAGGGTTACCCAGGAAGAATTTCAGCCTAACTGGGGCACCTTAACCTGAGAACCATCCCTCTGCTGCTTTCTGGTGATGGATGGGACGGAGATGGGATTGGGAGCAAGACTGGACCACTCCGTGACCCTGAACCACTGCCATCTCACCAGAGCCACAACACACCAGCTCCCTTGCCATGAGGACACATCCTTGGCATAGACGTGATCGGTAGAGCCAGCTATTGTCTCCCAGCCCCAAGCCTGGCCCTGCTTTGTGTTGCCCTAGCTGGGCTGGCCAGCTTGGGATCATGTGAAGTTCTGCCACTAGGAGGCACCAGAGGGTGATTGCAAAGTGCACCTCTATCGGTCCCATCTTGGCTGCCATAGCAGGCTGCATCAGTCTCCAGCTTTCTCTGAGTTCCTGGGCCCAGCTCTATGATTTAGAAATCTCTCCTATTTTGAAGAAAAAGCAACAGAAACCTCTGTTCTTTTTTTAAAAAAAATCTTTGCTCTCTATATACAGTTTCACTCATACAAAATAGTGACACGTCAACAGCTGGTTAGGGGACCAAAAGGTCCCCTCCTACCTGGAGATCCAATTTCCTCTGGGGAGCAGGGGATAGTGGTGGATAAAGCTAAGAAGATAAAACATGACCTTTCACCTTGGAGAAGAATAATACAAGATTAATTTGCAGCTTGGAAACGAATGAATTGACTCATCCTGGTTCAGAGCTTGCAATGAGCATGGTCTACATGGAGCTAGCCACATGGTTCTTCCTCTGATGGGGCTTGGGGCAGATAAAAAGGAACTCATTTTTAAAGATAATCCTTAGAGGAGAGAGATCTGCAAGTCTCCATAAAGCTGCTGTTACAGAAAGGAGAGGTAGGAAGGGAGGAGGGGGGAGAGAGACAGAGAGAGAATTATATGCCTTTAATCTGCTTAGCTTTTCTCTGCCAAATAGCCCAAGGGCTCAGACAGGCAAGAGTATTATGGAGTGGTTAAGTCCATGAACTTGGAGTTAAACCCCTTGGGGTTTAGCCTGATCTCTGACTCTGGCTGTGTGATCTTGGGCATTTTTTGTTTAAGTTGAATTTCAGGGAGGTTTGGATTAGATTGCTCATGGAAAGTACTTAGGCTCGGTCTCTGGTTATTTTTGCATCCTCAATGGTGATTGAAGGAGGCGGGAGTAATTTGAGGTTGATTTACCCACAGAACAGGGCGTCTGAGGTTTCTATTCTTGACAAGAGGAAACATCTAACAGCAGACGGCAAGCGCAGAATCGGGCGGATGCGGATCAGAGGGAACTGATGGCACCACCCAGGAAAGCACAGGCTCCAAAGGAGAGCTCACCAGCTAAGGGAACCAGCCCGGAGAAGCAGTGGGTTCCCCATCCCTGATGGTAGGCAGGTGGCAGCATCCTCTGTTACTGGAAGAAATGAATTCACTGCTGCTAAGCACCCTCCTCTTTGTTAGAGGGTCTGCACACATCAAAGCTGTTGCCTGAGTCTGTTAACCTCTTGGAGACTGAATTGCTTCCCCCACACTATTGGCCTCGCTCTTATGATGCTACTGCCTCTCCCCCCTTACCTCCCTCATTCTGACAGTAGGTGCTCATGGTGTGAGGCCCTGTGCTGGACCCTGGGCATATGATAATGGAGAAGACCATATACAGGCACTGATTTAGAAAAAAACAATATTCAGCATGCAACACAGGAGCGGATCATTGTAAAACAACTCTCGGGTAAATGTTTGGGTACAGGTGTTGAGCTGCTGTTAAGGACATCTGCCACCCCTGTTGAAGTGTGTTATTCAGGTTCTGGCTCTGCGTCCATTTCCAGATTTCTGTTGCTGTACACCCTGGGAGGCAGCAGGTGATGGATGGCTCAAGTGTTTGTGACCCCATGATTCTTTTTGGGGACTCAGGATTTAGTTCCAGGCTTTTGGTTTCAGCCTGACTCAGTGTTTTTGGAGTGAAGTAGGAAATTAAACATCTCTGCCAGTTATTGTGTCTTTTTAGATATGATGAAATTTAAGAGTGGAATTTGCAAAAAAAGAAAGAAGAAGAAGAAGAAGAAGAAAGGTATCCTAGTGACTAAAGTCCTCATGTTGCATGCACTAGGATACCATGATCCCATATGGGCACAGGTTCATGTCCTGGTGGCTCCATGTCCCTTCCAGCTCCCTGCTTGTGGCCTGGGAAAGCAATAGAGGATGACCCCCAACTTCTTGCACCCATGTGGGAGACCCAAAAGAGGCTCCCGACTCCTGGCTTCAGATCAGCTCAGCTCCAGCCATTGTGGCCACTTGGGGAGTGAATCATCAGACAGAAGATCTTTCTCTCTGTCTCTCCTCCTCTCGCTCTGTATGTCTGACTTTCCAATAAAAAAATAAAATAAATCTTAAAAAAAAAAAAGAGGCAGGCAGGGATAGGTGACCCTGGTCTTCCGTGGTAAGCATCACAAACTTAGATCCTTTGCATGAGCAAATGCCCAAGGCTGATGCTGAGCAGTTAGTGCATGGCATGTGTGGGTTTCCATTCGGGGATGACTTCTCTGAGGACTGTGGAGGATGGATTAGGAAGCAGCAAGGTTGGCCCATCAGCTGGCCTACTACTCAAGTCCAGAAACCATCCAGGCCCCAAGCAGTGCAAGCCTGAATCGGGCTTTGTATGGGCCAGGCGTGCACTGCAAATCCATTGACAAGATGCCCAGGGAGTTCACAGGGAAGCAGGGGCCTGCCTGCCAAGCATGGTCACCATGATGGACACTCCAATGAAGACTTGGGAGCCCATTGGAAACATTGTATCGCTCGTTCACTTCCTCCAACAGAGAATCCAGACTTTCATAAATGGTGGTGGCAACCAACATAAGCTGTTAGAATAGTAAGGAAATTGCTGGCTTGACATGTAAATTTGCAGTTGCTTCTGGGATGCCAAAGACTCAATTTCAATGCTGCTGAGAAGGATGAGGGAGACAAGTCCAAGGGCAAAGTCAGGAAGGCCCACAAGGGGAGATGGGGCAGTTGGGTCTCTTTGAATGAAACTTTCAATGCAGTGACGCGAAACAAGGACCACATGGCTCCTACTCACCATACAATTTTTTTTTTTTTGCAGACAGCTGGGAATTCACCAACAGGATCCCCTTTTCTTCGGTTTTCTTTTATTTTTGCAAGCCTATTTTGGACCTGCAGGATATGGCCTGAAATGCCCACGGCAGGGCAGGCCAGAGAAGTGTCTCATTGCAACTGTGGTGTCTGCTTTGAGCACTGTTTATGGCAGAGCTGAAAACTGTCTTCTAAATTAACAATGGATGTGCATAAATCTTCCTCGGTTACCTAGCAACCGATGCAAGACAACTTGGAGGTTCACAGAGCTGGGCGAGGTAAATCTGTTTTAGGAATACCTGGGAGTATTTTAGTGAGACTTGCAGGTTTCTGGGAAGGAAGGAAAGAAAAGGAACAGGACTAATGAAGTGTTTGAGTTTCTTTGTTTTCTGGGTTTTTTTTTTCCAGTAAAAATAGAATCCAGTCACAAAAATCTGTCCTCAATTTCTGAGGTTTGTAGCAACCATGAGGGCTTTACAGAGAGTGAGAAATTTCTGATGTCCCTGTTGAAGCCTGGAGTGTTAACCATAAACCAGCTGTGTGACCTCAGGTGTGGGTTGAGAGGTCTGATTAGGTGACCTGTGCCCCTTTCTCTCTTTGGATGACCAGGTTTTTAGACCAGTTTTGTTGTATCAGACACTGAAAGTGTGCCCAGAGTCAAGGTGACACTTGCCAAAGGAAAATGTGGTGCAAGGATGAAGCCAAAAGGCATGGAATTTTATCAGAGGCAACACATTTATTTTCTTAGCCGTAATGTATTTTCATTACTGGTACTAAAGACCTTGTAATTATTTCTGCTTACTAAAAGTAAGTAATGACTTCCAAAAAAAAAAAAGAGAGAGAGAGAGACATGGAATTTAAGAAATACGCACACACGGGGCTGGCATTGTGGCACAGCCCACTGCTTCTGATGTTGGCAGTCAGCATTAGAGTTCTGGCTAGAGTTCTGGCTTGAGCCCTGGCTGCTCCGTTTCCTATTCGGCTTCCTGTTAGTGAGCCTGGGAAAGAAGCAGAGGGTGAACTAAGTGTTGGGTCCCTGCTATGTAGGTGGAAGGCCTAGGTAGAGTTCTGGTTCCTTTCCTGGCCTGGCCCTTCCTTGCCTATTGCTGTTATTTCGGGAGTAAACCAGCCTATGGAAAATTGTTTCTTTCTAAGTGACTACCTTTGTTTTTCCATCACTCTGCATTTTAAAATTAAAAAAATATTTTAAAAAGCAGTAGCACACATAAATACACTCATATATTGGCATATACTCACAGATATGGTACCTGAATTCTGTGTGTATAAAAATAGGTATCTTTAGTTGTGTAACTTAGTGTATACATTAAGATTTTGATTACAGACCCAGTGCTACAGGGTCCAACTGGTGATGCAGCTAAGCCTGCTGCTCAAGGACCCTGGTGAGCCAGAGAATGGGGACCCAGTATGGCCAAGATCATGTGATTTTTTTTTCCAAAGAGCCCCAAATCCAGAATTTGTGTAGTAGCTCCTGTTTTTAAAATATTAACAATGAATGTGACATTTTAACAAGCCCTTCATAGGCTAAACAAAGTGACTTTACCTTAAAGCAGAAGTTCTAAGCGTACGGTTTTCGTTGTAGAAATTCTATGGTTGATCACGACTTACTTCATGTGGCAGGCAGACACGAATTTGTGAACATCAGTGGCTGACACAGCTCGCCTCGTGCCTTTTGCCTGCAGATATGTGCTCAGGGCTTGCACACCTGTCACTTGCACAGTCCTCTGGAAGGTAAGTGCTGGTAATCCCAGAACTCGGCGTTTGAAGAATACACTGACTGGCCTCCCGGCTCCTGAGTCCCGCAGGTTTGCTTCGGTCTCAGCTCTTTGGTTCCAAAGTCACCTGTTCCTACACGTTTGACAAATGGCTGCCAGGACAGGGGCTGAGCTAGGCACAGCCAGCAGCCAGATCTTCCATCTAGGTCTCCCACCTGGGAGGCAGGAGCAAGCACTTGGGTCTTTCCCTGGTGTATTAGCGGGGAGCTGAGTTGAAAGCAGAGTAGCTGGGACCTGAAGCAGTGTTACAATTGAGATAGCTGCATTGCAAGTAACAGCTGGTTTACACTGTGCCACAACGTCCACCCCAAAGCAGAATTTTAGAATTACCAGAGACAGTCCCCAAGAGGGTTGTCTAAAAGGAACAGCAGGGTTCAGTGCCCGCAAGAGTGTGACGAATACACTCCCTTCAGTGAACCGGTTCCCACACCACAGCTGTGATGTTTCAGAATGCAAATAGGAGCTCAAGCGTGGCCATGTCACTGTTTGATCTGACATCACTGCCGCTGTCTACCTGTCTTGATTTGAGAAACTGTTGATGCATATCAGCAGTATTATTTATCATGTCAAAACCTGGGACCAATTTCAAATGTCCTACAACAGGGTTTAATAGGATTGGATTTTGTGCAGCTTTGCTGGGAAACTGCTGCGGAAAAAAATGTGTGTGATATGAGAAAATGCAGTAGATGAGGTGGAAGAGTAGGTTACAAAAAATATGTGTAGTTTGACCTCAATTTTCTGAGAGCAGAAGAAAACACGTTTTCATATCTGTATACATGTGCATACATGTGTGTATGTGTGCATCAAGATGGCTGTGCTCCAAAATATTTAAAATAGTAGCAGTTAAGAGAATTACACATACCTTGAATTTTTGTTTGATACGTGTATATGAGGATACTTCAGAAAGGCTGTAGGAAAATGAAATTAGTAGACAATACACATTTTTTTTTTTTTTTTATATTATTATTGGAAAGCCGGATATACACAGAGGAGGAGAGACAGAGAGGAAGATCCTCCATCCGATGTTTCACTCCCCAAGTGAGCCGCAACGGGCCGATGCGCGCCGATCCGATGCCGGGAACCTGGAACCTCCTCCGGGTCTCCCACGCAGGTGCAGGGTCCCAAAGCCTTGGGCCGTCCTCGACTGCTTTCCCAGGCCACAAGCAGGGAGCTGGATGGGAAGTGGAGCTGCCGGGATTAGAACCGGCGCCCATATGGGATCCCGGGGCCCTCAAGGCGAGGACCCCAGCCTCTAGGCCACTGTGCCGGGCCCGACAATACACATTTTACATGAAATTTTTGAAATATTTTATTCCTTTTTTTAAAAAAGATTTATGTATTTATTTATTTATGTAAAAGGCAACGTTACGGAGAGAAAGGTCTTTCATCTGCTGGTTTACTCCCCAGTAGCCCCAACGACTGGGGTTGATTGAGACCCAACACCAAGGCCATCAGCTGCAGCTTCTTAGGCACATGAGCAGGAAAATGGAGCAGTCAGGACTTGAACTGTCACCCCCATGGGATGCCCCTATTACAGGCACCATGATGTCATTACTATTACTTTTTTTTTTTTTTTTTAAGATTTATTTTATTTTTATTACAAAGTCAGATATACTGAGAGGAGGAGAGATAGAGAGGAAGTGGAGCTGCCGGGATTAGAACCAGCAGCCATATGGGATCAAGGCGAGGACCTTAGCCACTAGGCCACGCTGCCGAGCCCATTACTATTACTTTTACAGTTCTAGAAAAATACTGAAAATCACAATCTTGGGAATACATACTTAGCCTAGGAATTAAGATGTCTGAGTCTCACGTAATACTATTTGTTTCTGGCTCCTTACTCCAGCTCCCTGCTAATGCAAACTTGACGAGGTTTCAGTGATGGCTCCAGTGACTGGATTCCTGCCATACTTGGGGGAGACCTGGATCAAGTGCCAGGCTCCTGGCTTCGGCCTAGCCAAGCCTCAGTTTTTGCAGTTATTTGGGAGTGAACCAGTAGAGGAGAGTTTTCTTTATTTTTTAATCTCTCCGCCTCTCAAATTAATAAATAAAAGTTTAAATAATTTTTATTTTTGTTTGAAAGGCAGGGTTAGAGAAGGAAAGAGGAGAGAGAGAGAGACAGCTCTTCCATCCCCTGGTTCATTCTCCAAATGTCCTCAATGACAAGATCTAGACTATGCTGAAGCTAGGACCCCAGGACTTCCTGCAGGTCCTCCATGTGGGTACGGGGTCCAAACACTTGGGCCATTGATTGTTGCTTTCCCAGATGCATTAACAGGTAGCTACATCAGAAGTGGAGTAGCCAGACCTTGGACCAAGAGTGTCCATATGGGATGCTAGCATGGCAAGTGGTAGTCAATAAATTAAAAAATTTTAAATAATAAATATGCTGATATAGACTCAATTTCTACAAAGTTTCATAAGGTTTTGTTCATAGCTTTTCGCATAGGACTGCATTTACAAAAATTTAATTTGCTTGTCATTTTCCAGATATAACTCTTAACCACAGTTTACCTTCATTTTTAGAATAATTTTTGTGCCTAGCCTAAGAAGCTCTCCCTCTCTCTTTCCCTCTTCCCTCCCCCTTTTCCTCTCTTCTTCACTTGTTCCCTCCTCCATGTCCTCCCCCTCCCTCCTTCTCCCCCTTCCTCTGTGTGTGTGTGTGTGTGTGTGTGTGTGCGCGCATGTGTCTTTCTGTCTTCTCTTTACCCCAGTTTGGCTCTTTTTTTCCCTCTTAAAGGAGTTTGAGAGTAAATTCAGAGCAAAGGTGGCACCCCACCGACCTGAAAAAAAGAGAGAGGCTAAAAATAAACAAGTGGTCTAGTTTACTGTGTCTTCTAAATATCGTCCAAGGAGAGCCGACAGAAAGCAGGAAGTCACTGCAGAGCAGTGTCGTCCCCTCCACTTCTGTTTCTCTGAGTATTCCTCTGGGCATGCTTCCTTTGGAAAAGATGTGTTTGATTAGTTGCGCAGTTCTACAGAGCATCCTGCCACAAAAGAGGGGTGTGCATTGCAAGGTGGCATCAGACAGGGAAGGTGCAGTGACCACATTGCGCAACTCTTGGCGTTTCTGGGGTCCCCCCACCTGAGGATCCCTTGGGGAGCTGCAGTGGAAGGTCAGGCTCCCCAGCAGTACGTAACTAGGCCTTGGGGCTGTGGTGTGCAAGCGCTGGCTCTGCTGATACTTAAACTGGGTACACGAGTACTCGTCGGGGCTCTGCGTTCCCTCCTCCATAGCCCAGTAGGTGTTTACCCGACCACCTATGGGAAGGGAGGGTTGTCTCCCTCCTGTGCTAACCTGTCCACTCTTTGACAGCTGTCTATCTTGGCGTTCTGTGTGCACACACTTTGGATTTCTCCAATCAGTCTGAGGTTACAAAGGGAGCCACTTTGTTAGTGTAACCTGGATAAATCGTAAGACCCGTGTGGTCCAATCCCTGTACAGCTTCATGTTTTCAAAGGGAGACCCAACGATAAATGGAAACTTAACCTGTAACTCCCAAAGAATGCTCTGTGAGGTGCAATTCACAGAGCCGGGCAACATTTCCCAGAATCCCTGTGTCCTCTCGCACTCAGCATCACAACCCCAAAGCTCTTCAAGAGCAGCACAAAGAACTTTCCAGGCTCTTCCACCTTGCTCTGTGGGCAGGCAGTACTGAAGTTTGCCTCTCTGACCTCTGTTCATCTCTCGGTTTACTCCCTGCCTGGCAGGTCCACAATAAAGGTTAGTGCATAAGATGTCTGACATACCTGCATTTTTCTCACCCTCTTTCACCTTACCCAAGCCTGTTTTATTTTTTTTTTTACATTTTACATACTGATTTAGTAATTTTTTTAAATCCGGGAACTAGGGAAAAAAGTTGATGTCCAAGACTAAATTCCTTTCATCATAAATGATGGCAAATGGCTGAAATGAGGCACTTTTGTTCATGAATACCACATAAAGTATAGAGTTCTTCCTTGGTTCATCCTGTCACCTGTGCTCGCGGGTTGATCAACTCTCAATCATAATTTCTAAAACTTCTCTGTAATGCTTTCCTGTTCTGCTCCCTCCTTGTGGTGTTGTCTGTGGAAGACTTCATCCCTGATTAGCAGGTTGGGAAGTATAACGTAGTACTGTCTACATCACTGACTGTCATGACAAGTGCACCGTTGCTTTTAGAATGTTAGTGGTGGCATGAGGTGAGTGTGGCTTTTGTTCCTAGCCCTGTCTTCTACCTGCTGTGTACCTGGGTAAGTTCCTGAACCCCTCTGTGCCTCAGCTCTCTCATCCATAAATAGGAAATCATAACGTCTAACTTGAAGGGTTGTGAGAATGAAAGGAATTTTAAGTGCTTAGCACTGTGAAATGTTGGCTCTCCACATACATCAATGTTTCTATCTTCTTCTTACTCTGTTTTTGGAGGATACAGGAAGAAGAGAAGGGAGGTTTTGCTAGGAAGTGGAGAGAATTATGTGAAAGACCTAGAGCAGGGGCTGGCGTTGTGGCACAGTCATTTAAGATGCCATTTGGGATGCTGGGATCCCATACAAGCACCTGTTTGGGTGTCTCGGCTATTCCACTTCCTGTCTACCTCCCTGTTATTGTGCCTGGGAAATCAGGGAGACATGGCCTGCTTTCCGATGTGGGAGGCCAGATGGAGCTCCAGAATCCTGGCTTTGGCCTAGCCCAGCCCCGGCTGCTACAGGCATTCGGGGAGTTAGCCATCTAATGGAAGTTTCTCTTTCTCATTCTCTCCCTCATCTCTGTCACTCTGCCTTTCAAATAAGTAAGTCTTTTAAAAAGAGCTAGAACAGTGGGTCAGCAAATTGCCCACAAGCCATGTTTCACCCTCACCTGTTTCTGGATTTCTATTGAAACACAGCCGCAGTGCCGAGTTGCTGTGACACAGCAACTATAAACTGTGAACTATAAAGCTTAAAATGTTTCTCCTGTGATTCTTCACAGAAGAGGTTCCCATCTCTGACCTGGAATATGACAACAGAGTAGCTCTTTCCCAGGTCTACCACTGATGGGATGAATGCCATAATGAGATGTGCTGTGTCACGTGCAGGAGCTGACCACCTGCATCCAGGAACCAGGCCTTACCCAAGACTGCCTGCACCTACAAGCCAACCGTCATGTACACCAGATCTCGTGTGTGTGTGTGTGTGTGTGTGTAAGCAAGAGCTAACATCTACAAGGCTCAATCAAGAATAATGTATTGCTCCTTAGAATTTTGGCTTGCTCTACCTAGAGTCCAGGAGAGGGAATAGCAGAGAGTACTGCAGTTCTGCTAAGGCCTCAGGGGATGGGGATGCCTGAGGGCTCCTGCAGGTCTGTCTCTGCTCATCTCTAGGTACGTTCCCAGTTCCCCGCAGAAAGGCAGGCTCTGTCTCAGGTCTCTGCCAATCAGTGAGGCAGAAAACATCCCCTCCCCCGCACGGCACTCCATATTTTCCCATTTCTGTATTGCAGCCTGGATTCAGACAACCCAGTAGAGGACTGAAGTATCCTCTGGTGCTTTATGGCATGATGAAAACTTCTTCTGCACCATGGTCCAAGGTAGCATCCAGTCCTGTCTGGCCCTGAGAATGGGAAATGTGAATGACATGATTAGGAAAGTGAGGTTTTACTTTACATTTGTTTGTCAGTGTAAATTAGGAACTCAGCCTCTCCATTTCCTTGTATTTTGTGTTCAGGTCCACCAATTATTTTCATCCAATGCTTAAAAATGCTTTAGGATATGTTTTTGAGGATATCCATATCTATGTATTTTAACCTATCTATCTCTATATTGAGAGAAAGAGAGAGAATCATCTATAAAGTTTTACATCTACTGGTTGACTCACCAAATGTCACAACCCCAAATCCAGGTCTCTTATGTGGGTGCCTGGGACCCAATCCCTTGTTCTGCCGCTGCTGCCTCCCATGGTCTACAGTCACAGGAAGCCGAAGTCAGGAGCTGGAGCTTGAATCCCTGGCATGGGTATGGGCAATACAAATGGTGGCTTTAACTCTAGGACAAACATCTGACCTTGTTGCAGTCCTTTCAGTTTAAGTAGTCACATATGACTAGTGTTTGCCATGTTGGGAGGTGTCGTTCTGGAAGATGGCCTGGGTAGCCACTCAGATTCGTAGGCCTGAACACTTGGGTGGGGCAGAGCATCACCTCTGTCCACTTTGACCTCTTTCTGCACCCACTTCACCTAGGGAGGGAAGAAAAAGAAATAAATAGCTCTTCTAATAGGCCTGTGAGACTTGGTGTATGCTATGCTAGCTGGACTGTCTTGACTCTCACCTCCATCCTGGCAACCACTTTGATGAAGCAACAACAACTCCGTCTACTGCTCACCCGTTTCACAGACTCAAAGCATGCCAGGGGAGCTCTGCTTGGATCCAGTTTTACACTTAGTCTATGCTGTTGATTATCTTGTTTGAAAGATGAAAGAGGGTGACTTCATGGGTACTTAGCATTTTGGCTGCATGGATCACAGCTGCAAGATATGTAGGAAGGTTCAGTCCCATTTAAAACCAAGCTACAATTGCTTTTTACAACCATTTAAAACTGTACATGTCCCATATATGACAGAGAAAGAGCCATCTGGTTTGATGATTTTTGGCTAGGAGGAAGAGAATACAAAAAGAAAAGTGTAAGTTTTCATCCTCAAGAGACTAGATTCTCTGTGTAAGAGGAAATGAACTACATGTCCAGGTGGGTTCGGCTAAGAAAAGGCCAAACAGTGCTCTCTTGGGGGAGGTTTGCTACGGGCCTGTGAACATCACTCTAAGGTTGACTTGGCGCTTCCGTAGGATGACTTGTCTTTCATTCTGGGGTAGCAGCAGAAAAACAAGGGTCTTAAAGCTTTTGTTCCCAAGCAAGAAGAGCTAGGCTTGTACCAGCTGTTTTACCTATTCTATTGCCCACCTGTTTCTGGATACAACAGCTGTGTCTTTGTAAAAAGAACCGAGTTTAAAATCAAACAGACCTCTTTTAGAATCCTGAATCTACCACTTAGTTGTTTGGACAAGTAACTTCCCTCCTCTGAGGCTTGTCCAGACACAAAGCTGGGCCTCCTCCTCAACTTCCTTAGGAGGTAAGCATGACTCTGCAAGATTCCCCTCCATCACCATCCCCTACCTGTCACTCATCAATGCAGTGTGCATCTCTACTTCCAGGTCAAAGATGGACTCCCAGTGAAACTGTTAAATACACCTTGACAATACAATGCTGGACTCTGCCATTTTCCATGCCTACAAATGGCAGAATAAACTCACAGGGTAGAATGATGAACCTGGAACTGTTTAGGAAGGACTATACTATTGTAATAATATTGGGGAAATTAGTTGGGGGAAAGAGGATTTGGGGAGGGAATAAGGGAACTCCGAGAGCATATGGAACTGTATCATAAAATAATTTTTTTAAAAAAGGGGAAAAAAAAGTCTAAAAAAAAAAAAAGCAGCTGACTTTAGCTCTCCTAAGAGCACCACACTCCATTGCCTACAATCCAAGAATAGCAAATATAAGAGTACTTAAAAGCTCAAGGAAAATGGAATAAAAAGACATGGTTATTTAGGTGCAATGTTCTGGAAACCCATGCATTGTTTTTCATGATACATTTTACCCATAATTTGTTTGAAAGCCTCTTCAGAAAGCCAGATCCACCCTCCTTAGATGCAAATTGTGAAACATTCCCTGTGTGTTGGTAAGGTCATTCGAGTCGCTGTTGACCTGGACACAACATCTAGTAAGGAGAAAAGTGCAAGGCCTATGTATATCAAAGCCTTTTGATGGGCATCTAGAAGGTCCAATAGTCAGTTTATTTCTTGACTGTATACTGGGATCATGTGGGGAGCTGTTTAAATGCTGGAGTCCAGGCAACCCCCAGAGACCCTAATTTAGTTTGTCTTGGGTGTGGCCTGAGCATCAGGATTTCTAATAATTCCCCAGGTCATTCCCACAATGCAGCCAAATTTGAGCAGCGTTGTTCTGTTTGAGCAGCCTCCTGCTAAAGGGCAAGTGGAACAGACAATACAGTTCCTACACAGTTGTGGTAGATTGGTTGTTAGTACTGACCCACTTGGTCCCATTTTGAGTCTTTCAGGCCCTACATTTGGATCCAGGGCTGGGGGTATGCCTGGCTGGACAGGTGGTAGCATATGCAGGCATGAGTGTGGGCTAAACAGTGCAGTCAGTTGGGTTGAGCTAGGTTCCAATGCCCATTGATGTATGGATGGGATGTAGAACAGATCAGACCAGTCTGCTGCACATACTAGCTTGTGCGGGAACCAGGGCTAGGGACAGGCTGGTTGGTGTTATTGGGGTCACTCCAACTAGACTGCAGGTCTCACTGGTGTGCATGTGGGCTGAGTGTGTGGTAGGCTGCAGCATCCATTGGTTTGCATATGAGATGGGGCTGGGGATTGAACTGACTAGGTGACTGCAATCACCAGTGTGCGTGTAGGCTAACGTGGGTGTTGGACTGAACCAGACCCAACACTGGCTGGCACACACAGGAGTCAGGTTGGGATCACCTCTGTTGAGGTTTCTTTAAGGAACCCCAACTGGATCACTGGACTCAGAACTCCAACCATGGTGGAAATCACAGGATTGTAGAGTACGTGTGCCACAACAGGGTATCCACAGTTGCTGAGGTCTGTGCAGTGGACGGCATGCCCAGAAGCTCACGGGGAACATGACAACCAGTTCTTTGAAGCCTGCAGAAGACGTCTAATACCATGTAGGGCATAACAAATAGGACAGCTTTCCTGGTGAAACTCTGACAGCAAGTATCTAAGCAAATCAAGACTCTAAAGTGGACTGTGTTGGCAAATAGACTTTGGAAGAATTTCCTTAACCTTGGAGCAAAGAAATGAACAGCATCTCACAACTAATGAAACCACTTAAGCAGTACCCTTAGAACATGCTCCACATCAGGGACCCTGGGATGACATCGGGTGGTCATCCGCATTGCCAGGGGACTGATGCAGTTGGGCTGCTGGGAGTATCTCTCTTTCTCCTCTCACCCACTTTCCACAGATACTAGAAGGCAAAAAGGAGATTGGAGGCAGTCGTCTCATCCCAGTTCCCCTATTCCTCGACCCTCCTCACTTTAATCAATGGTCCACATGGGCATGCATCCCTTTTAGCTATGTAAACAACATCAAAAATAAAATGAATTGGGCCTGGCATAGTAGCCTAAGGCTAAAGTCCCCACTTTGCATGCACCTGGATCCCATATGGGCGCTGGCTTGTTTTCTGGCTGCTCCACTTCCAGCTCCCTGCTTGTAGCCTGGGAAAGCAGTGGAGGACGGCCCAAAGCCTTGGGACCCTGCACCTATGTGGGAGATTCAGAAGCTCCTGGCTCCTGACTTTTGATTGGCTCAGCTCCAGCTGTTGAAGCCACTTGGGGAGTGAATTAGTGGACAAAAGATCTTCCTCTCTGTCTCTCCTTTTCTCTGTAAATCTGACTCTTGAATAAAGATAAAAATCTTTAAAATGAATTATTAACAAAAGAACCAGAGCATTTCAGAAATGTGAGTTTATATTGCTCTTTACACACACACACACACACACACACATATTTGTTTTTAAATGTAAGTTTTGAGAGGAATGCTATCCATGCATATTTCCTCGTATTCTACAGTAACACTCAAAATGAGAAAATAGCATTGAAAAGATGCATTGGTGTTTATTTTACTTTTTCATATTTTATTTTCACATCTCTTAATATTAGATATATGAATCATTTGTGAGGTTTTTTTTTTTGTCTTGAAGACACCACTCTAGCTATTCTGGTAGCCGTTGGGCACATGGCGTGGCTTTCAAAGAGGAGGCGCATGATGGCTGCTGCAGCGCCTCTGCTCTTTCCGGATATTTTTGTTTTAAATATATTAGAATTGATTTAGGAATTTAAGATAATTGAATGTTCTGTGAAGTAGCCCACTAGAACCCACTCTGTCTTCTTCTTAAATATTTATTTTTATTTATATTATATTATATTATATTTTTATTTTAAAGTCAGCTTTTAGAGAGAGAGGGAGAGACAGAGAAAGATCTTCCATCCACTGGTTAATTCCCCAAATGCCACCAGAGGCCAGAGCTGAGTTGATCCAAAACCAGGAGCCAAGAGCTTCCTTCAGGTCTCCCACATGGGTACAGAGACCAAAAGACTTGGGTTATCCTCTGCTGCTATCTCAGGCCATAACTGGAAAGCTGGTTTGGAAGTACAGCAATTGGGGCTTGAACCAGTGCCCATGTGGGATGCTGGCACTGCAGGTGAATGTATTCTGGTTCTCTTCTGACTTAGTTTTTTTGTGATCATGAATATGCTCAAATGGCAACATTTGTACCCTATAGAAGAGTATTCATTGAAAAGAAAAAGCTTCCTGTAAACCAAGAGATTCAACTTTCTAGTCTTTCTCTTCAATTTCCCCATCAACGTAACTCTACTTCTAGAATGCCTCTTGGCCTTTTTGTTGAAGCGTCTTAGTGCTGACCACTGTCTGGGGAGATTTCACCATTTGTGCCCTCTCGGGTCAGTGCTAATAGGTAACGGAAATCAGTGTGTGCCCACGTGAGGCCTCACTGAGATCCTGTGCTGTCCCCTGTTTTAGAAAGCACTTTAGAAATGTCTCTGAGGTTTTATGCAGGTATGCGGCAGCAGCAGGCCAGAGGCTTCTCCTGGTTTAAACGTCACAGACTTATATAAAGAAAAACAAAAATGAAATAATAGACAAATAGAAGAGGCTACACGAAGAAGTTCTCTAGGTCAGGGAAAGGAGAGACACGCGTGGCTTTTAGCTATACTTGATGCAGATTTGATGTTAGAAAATCTTGGGAATCAAGGACATCATATTCAGTTTCTGCTTATCATTTTTGCATTTCCTCTTTTTTAAAACAGATTTATTTATTCTTATTTAAAAGGTAGATTTAGAGAGAAGGTGAGAGAGAGGTGGTCCTCCATCCCCTGGTTCACTCCCCAAATGGCCACAACTACCAGAGTTAAGCCAATTCTGAAGCCAGGAGCCAAGCATCTTCTCTGAGCCTCTCACATGGGTGCAGGGTCCCATGGTTTTGAGCCGTCCTCTACTGCTTTCCCAAGGCCACAAGCACAGTGCTGCATGGGAAATAGAGCAACCGGAACATGATCCAGTGCCCATGTGGGATGTTGGCACCACAGGGTGAAGGATTAGCCTGTAGAGCCACTGAGCTGACCCCACACCTGCATTTCTGACTGTAAGAGGAACACGTGTTCATTATAGTATTCCTACACTCAAAAGATGGGAAGAAAAAAATTCTTTCTAGTTCCACTTTCAGTGCATTTTAAGTGCATTGCATATTTCTTTTTATTTTTTAAGATTTATTTATTTATTACAAAGTCAGATATACAGAGAGGAGGAGAGACAGAGAGGAAGATCCTCCGTCCGACGATTCACTCCCCAAGTGAGCCGCAACGGGCCGGTGCGCGCCGATCTGAAGCCGGGAACCAGGAACCTCTTCCAGGTCTCCCATGTGGGTGCAGTGTCCCAATGCATTGGGCCGTCCTTGACTGCTTTCCCAGGCCACAAGCAGGGAGCTGGATGGGAAGTGGAGCCGCCGGGATTAGAACTGGCGCCCATATGGGATCCCGGGGCTTTCAAGGCGAGGACTTTAGCCGCTAGGCCACGCCGCCGGGCCCTGCATTGTATATTTCTCTTCAGCTTCTTGATGCACATTCTAAGCCTTCAAAAAGCCCAGCGGTCCATCCTGGATTTTTTTTTTTTCACTTCACAGTTGAGATGAGTTGATTTGTGGCATTGACGTGTGTGTGCGTGTGTGTGTGTATGTGTGTGTGTGTGTCTATGTCCCCTACAGGATTGTATTGCCTGCAGAGACGAAGAAAGCACATACATCAGGGAGGTGTCTATGGATGGCAAATGCAGTGAGAAAACAAAAGAAAATTGTCTACTAATCACTTTCAGCTGACCGCAAGAATCATTTCTTTTCAGCGTGGGTTACTAACCTGTGTCTTCCTAAGCAAGATAAAGTGGTTGTTGAACAGATAAGGAAGACAGTGCAGAGTCGCAGGTGTAAATAAACTCGCGTAATACCAGCTTCTGTGCAGAGGAAACAGAAGCTTGAGGGTTCTTCTCACAGCATATGTTGAGAGAAAGAAGCTTGGAGCCCTGTTTGAGGAGTGGGACTGAATAATCCAACACCACGCATATCGCTTTACTGGGACACCATATAGATCCACTTCTCTCTATGCGGTGTGTCTGATCAAAACACAAAATTTAGGAAAGGCCAGAACTCCATGTCCCTATGGGTGCTGGTGTTTTATCCTTCAACATGTGTACTGAGAAGCAGGGTGTGGGGACAGTTCCACTGCTGCCAACTGTTACAGGAGGAGACTTCAAAATGCATATCATAGAAAATGACATGGCTTTCAAAACTTTTTTTTGCATCAAAATACATTTGTTTCTTAAAGTTTTTATTTTTCTGTGGTCTCTTAAAAATAAACTGGTCCTTCCTCTGAGAGAATTTGCAAAAGGCACCACTTCTTCAAGAAGCAGACCTTCTATCTGGTGAAAACTTGTGTTGCACTGTCCACTACTGATTTCTGCTAACGTTTTCCCACAATTATCTTACAAGAGGTGATACCCACAGTTGCAATGTGAATACTGCCCCTCCCTAACCTCCCAGGCTCTCTGTCAACTCTGAGTCACGGGCAGCATGGAGCTGCGTGTGCAGTGGCCTCTTCAAGGCTGAGTAGGCAGGACAAGACTGACTTGAGCCTGAGTTGTTACTGCTAACACCCCTCCCACTCCCTCAGCTGAAGCTACTACCTTCCATTTAGTCATTTAACAAGTGTGTGTTGAAGTATTTGAAGAGAGTGCTCTCGGTGCTGGGCCTGTGCAAATAGAGATGGATATGCTGTGGTGCTATGCTCTGGAAGTATCCCATCAGATACTAAACCTGGGTGGTGATTGCAGAGATAAAAGCCACCTAGGGGAGTCTGGGACATTTTTGGTGAAGTTTTACCAGGTTCAAGATTAAGGTGAAGTGAGTAAACCAATGGCATGTGAGTCCTGGGCATGGTCTTTCATTTAAAATGCTGACACTTGGGCTCATGCCTTGCATGTGCCAGGATCCCATATGGGTACCAGTTCATATCCTGGCTATCCTGGCTGCTCTACTTCCCTTCCACCTCCCTACTTGTGGCCTGGGAAAGCAATGAAGGATGGCCTTGAGACCCTACACCTGCGTGGGAGACCCACAAAAGCTCCTGACTTCTGGCTTCAGATCAGCTCTGCTCTGGCAGTTGTGGCCACTTGGAGAATGAACCAGCAGAAGAAAGATCTTTCTGTCTCTCCTCTCTGTGGGTTTGCCTTTCCAATAAAAAAAGAAAAAGGCCTGACAGTTGGGATGCCTTGTAGCTTGTATTTGAGCACATGGTGGGTTTGATCTCTGGCTTGAGCTTCCTGCCAATGCAGACTCTGTGACGTGGTGGTGGTGATGTCAGTCGCTGGGCTACTGCGACCCACATGGGAGGCCTGGGCTGAGCTCCCCCAGGGAAATAGCTTTTCTGCACTCAAGTTCAGAGCCTAATCTGGAGTGTGCTAAGCTAACAATTGCCTTCTGAAACGAGACTTATCTCTCATGTTGGGAATGTCTTCTTTTGGCCAATCTTTAGAAAATACCGACTATGTGCAGGTACGGTCATGGTCTCTAAAATGACAGAGAAAAGAGGACAGTGTTCTTTTTGTTGGTCAACTTGGATTTGGGTGAGGACACCTAGTTAAGTAGACAGGGTCATGTCAATATTCAACAGGTAACAAAATCAATCTCCAAGATGACAAAACAGGGGTTGCGAAAATGCTCAAGGGAGGGCTATCTAAAAGAAACATTTACACTGAAAAAAAAAAAAAACCTTAAATATTTATTTGAGGGCTCGGGGAACCGAGAGAAAGAAAAGCTCAGGGGTTCACTCCCAAAGTGCTGACCATGAATCTGGAGGCTGGAAACTGGGAACTCTATCCCGTTGTCACGTGATGCCTCGAGCCACACCTGCTGACTCCCACAGGTAGCAAGTTGGAGTCTGAAGCAGAGTATTGAATCCAGGGCTCAGCTGTGGGATGCAGACATGCCAAGCACTAGGCTCCATGGTGCACCCTGGGGAGATAAATTTTTTAAAAGGTTTATTTATTTATTTTATTGGAAAGTCAGATAGAGAGAGAGAAAGAGAGACGGAGAGGAAGATCTTCTGTCACTGATTCACTCCCCAAGTGGCTTCAACGGCCAGAGCTGAGCCGATCCGAAGCCAGGAGCCTCTTCTGAGTCTCCCACGCGGGTGCAGGGTCCCAAGGCTTTGAAAGTCCTTGACTGCTTTTCCAGGCCACAAGCAGGGAGCTGGATGGGAAGTGGGATCATCGGGATTAGAACTGGCGCCTGTATGGGATCCTGGCAGCTTCAAGGAGAGGACTTGAGCCATGAGGCTACTCTGCTAGGTCGGAGATGATATTTGAGCTGAAACATCACTGCTAAGTGGACACCACAGCTGGCACCTTTCAGACTTCCAACCTTTTTGCTTGTTGACAGCTAATCTTTAAGGAGCCCTTCATTTGTGCCGTTGTAACAAGTGTGCATGTCCTAAGTCATCTCCCGTAATGACACTAGGGGAGAGGAGTCCTGTTAGCTTCTTTTTTCAAGAACTAAGAGGACAGAAGCACGAAGAGCTTAATTAGTTGGGAGAGATCACCAGTATGTGATGGAAGCAAAGAACAAAGGCTTGGGAGCTTGTAGGCAATTACTTCATGAGCATCTACTGTATCCCGGCAGTATACAATTAGGGACGTAATTTAGTACTGTCCTCCTTTACCAGCATTGAGTGAATGTTAACTGGTTTACAGGTATGTGGCAGACTTTTAAATTCACCCAACTGGGAGGTGGGCTGAGTAATGAAACTGTTCTATGTGTGGATTGTGGTGGTGGTTACTCCATGAATTTGTCAAAACCGGAACACCTGTGCACACAAATGAGCGCATTCTAATTTCTGGGATTTGTATCTTAAAAAAAAAAGAAAGAAAAATTCTAGCTCCATCCTAAATCTCCACCCCTCTACCCCCAGCTGCAGCGGCTCGTGGACACAAGAGTGGTTCTTTGCCCCTCATTTGGCTGACAGGAACGAGGCAGCCAGGTTAGGGGGCGGGTCCAGGTGAGCGAAGCGGTCCCGGAAGCCCGGGCCAGGGCGAGAGTAGCCGCGCGGCCAGGGCTGGGGAGGGGATGGGAAGAGCCCGGGACGCGGGGCGAAGCGGGACGGGCGGGGGGATGCCGGGAGAGAGGGAGGGACCTGCGGGCTGGGGAGGGCGAGGCCGCGGGAAGGGAGGAGGGGGAAGGCGTGCGCTCCGGAGCCTGCCGGGGGCTGCGAGGCGGAGACAGCCAAGCCGGCAGCTGCCGCCGCGCCCAGGGTGTCCGCTCAGGCGACCCGCCTTCCCGAAGGCTGCGGCGCGGACGGACCGACGGACGGCGCTGCGTGCTGGAAGCGCCCGGCCATGTTCAGCCGAAGCTCCCGGAAAAGACTCTCGAGCCGCTCGGTGAGTGTCCCCGACCCGAACGGCGCCCGTCGCCGGGTATCAGCAGTCGGCCGCCAGCGCCCGTGCCCAGCCCCCCTGGGCCCCACGGCCGCGCACCTGTGGCCCCAGGTAAGCGGGCGGGGCGCGCGCGAGAGCGCAGGAGGCGCGGGGAAGGGGCCAGACCCGAGCTTCCCCACCTACACCTCAGGCGGGGCTGGGCGAGAGGGAGCCCCCCGAGCTGTGGCCCTGAATGTCACAGTCTCGGGGCGTGCCCGGGAACCCCCTCGCCACTTCCCTACTCGCCCCCTCGGTTCTCCTCAAGGCAGACGGGAATCCCAGGCTGGGAGCTGCAGCCTGTGCTAGCTAGCTCTAATAGCTCCAGGACGTGGACTTTAGGGCTGGCTTTTGGGTTGCCCTCTGCTGCCCCCTTCGTAGGAGCCCCAGCCCGCACCAGAGAGGGCGGGCGTGCGACGGTCGCTTCCCGGGGACTCTGGAGGGAGCAAAAAGGTCTTGCTTTTGTTTCCTAGAAACCCGTGTCCAAGGTGCCCGGAGCAGACAAAGCCCCAGCCTTTGCCATTTCTTAGTGGGTCGGTGCTGACTCTGGACCCAGCCCTCCGGGAACCACCCTGGGGGCCGCGACAGCGCCCCGCCCCATGCCCACTCCCCATCCCTCTCATTAGGGACAGCTGAGTCACATCACAGGAACTGAGTTTGAGGGGAGTGGGAGGGGGGGAAGGGCTAGACCCTCCAGCCTGGGACCCCATTGGGAGTTTGGAGGGGGCCCCCCGTGGTGGAGACATGCCTGTGTTGTCTTTTTGTTTTGAAGTTGACCGGTCCTGGGCGGATAGAGAGAGGCCAGCCCTGTAACGCCTGCGGTGACCAGTGCCCCGGGTTCGCCTTGCATAAATGGAGGTAGGATGCCCTGACCTTACTACACTGCAGGGAGTAAATACATAAATAAGCAAACAAGTCCCCTATTTTCCCATCTCACTTTTAAGTCACATGGAAAGAATGCAAAGGCTGTTCCTTTAAGAGCAGGGTTACATCTGCTACAAATATTGAAGGTGGAAGTGGTGGCCAGGCACCCCGGGTGGGGTGGGGGGACAGAGGAGAGGGGGCTCAGGCTGCATCCCCGTTACCATACATGTGAGAGCGTTCCGTCTCCCTCTGTGTGTGTAGGTGACTCAGCCACAAACACTGCAACCTGGCCGTGTTGCTAAATGCCACCGTGCAGCTTGTGCGCGCCGTCTGCACAAGCTGGTATTTTCCAATTGTGTTTTTCATTCAGCCTCTGTAACTCTGGGTCCCAACCACAAATCCACCCCTGCCCGCCCGCCTGTGCTGTGTCAACCCTCTTCGGTGGCCAGATGTTTCTTATTAATGTGCCTTGGCTGTTGACTCCCAGGCAGCCCCAGCCTGTCTTGGAGTGATTATGCTTGGGAGACAAGGGATCTGGGTACCCTCCCTGCGCATCTGGCTGCTTGGGGCTCCAGCTGGGAAAAGTTGGGGTGCGAGCTCTCTGATGGCTGGTGGAAAGAGAGAACTTGGTGATTTGTCCCTTGTTGAGGAAAAACTCAATGGCAGGAGACATAATTGCTGAATATCTTAAACTGCCTGCCCTTGGTGGGGGCACTTGGGGGGAGGTGGGAGGAGGGCCCCCCTCCCTTTTCTTACCCCATCCCCCATGTGCCCCTTTGAAGAGGGCCATTCCTAGACACTGACAACAAAACGGACTTTTTCCCCTCACTCTCCCCCATTCCTCCTGGCCCCAGCTTGTGCCTCGTTCCTTTCTTCCCGATTGCCATGTGTGTTGAGCACCCAGTTATCAGAAAAACCCCCACCCAGCCCCTCACAAAATGAAATGCTTTTGTTCCTGCCTCTGATGGGTCTGGCAGCCTCTCTGTCTTTGTTTCAGGGCACCAAGTGCAACCCTTATGGCTCTGGGGCCTTTAATAACTTGTGTGTCAGAGTCCAGGCAGGCGACCTTATAAATATGTAATTGGCAGCCATAGGCAATCATCAGTGGTGCCAACGGAGTGTGGCCCAGAGAGCCTGGCTCTGGACTGCCCACTGGCATCTCCTAAATGTGCGAGTGGGGGAATCTGTGGGAACAGGTGTGGAAGCTTTATGTTGGCTAGCACCTATTCCAGTGTGGCCGCACTCCACTTAGATTCATGAAGAACATAGGAGATAGTGGTTTCTAACGTCCTTTCCCTCCCTACTTTGCAGTAGCCAGAGTACTGGGCGGGAGAGATGCTGTGCAGGTGTATGTGGGGCCTGGCTCCTCTCCCTGCCTGGCTGTGACCTCTGAACTCTCCCTGGTTGTCACTTTGCCCAGCTGTTAAGTGGAACTAATAGTGGCGCCTACATCTAGAGTGTTAATGTAGGGAATGTGTGATTACATTTTTGCCAGCCGTGAACTTTGCTCATTCTTAGTTTCCTTAACTGTTAAATGGGTCTAACAATGGTGCTTACCCCTAGGGTGTTATGGTAAGGCTTATATGAGGTTTGGAAGCATTTTGGGTCAGCTACCAGGTACCTGCCAGGGGTGGGTATGACATTCATGGAAAATGGAATTAAGATGTAAGTCTTTTTGGATGTACAACAATTGTGAAATCCATGCCTAGGCTATATTTTGAAAAAATTATGGAAAATGTGTGTGTGTGAGATGAAAAACTATGGGTGAAATTTAAGTAGGCTCATAGCACATACTCACCTTTTAGTTTCCTCCACACTACTGCTCAGTAGGAGACGTGATTCCTAGTGTGACTGATGCTAAGGTGGCCAGGGCCCCTTCAGACCTTCGCCACCGTGTCTGCTGGGAGAACCTTAAGCAACTTGAGTCCAGCTGCTTTTGTGATGGGAAACCAAGCCCATTCTGGAGCGTTTCTCTTAGAAAAGCTTCGTCAGGCTCCATGGAGTTGTCGCACCAGAAGGGTTTCCTCACCACCAGCAGAAATACCGCCTGGTGATGCCATGAATGGGGGTGTGATGGCTTTCCCACTGTTTGCTGGACAGGAAGCAGCCCTTTACCCTGGCCTGTCCTCTCCCCAGGGGCATCCTCTGGGGCGACAGCACAGTCTTCTCTTTGGCAATTCCAAATGCACTTTGCACTCCTTGGACCAGGGACACTGTGAGCTCCTGGGAGAGAATTTGGCAGGAAAGTAAGGTTGCCTTGGGAACCAGAGGAGACTGGGGCTCACCTTATCCACACCCCAAACATCCCTAAGGTTATCCCTGGAACTTTGCAGCATCCTCTTCACTGGCCTTTCTGCTTGCACCCTGGTCCCCTCCTGTCTATTGTCTACCCAGCAGGCAGCCTTTAAAAACGGGACATGATTATGTGACTTCCTCCCAGCATGAAAGCCCTAACCTTGCTGGAAAGCATGTTATAAACAAGTCCGGCCTCCCTCTGGCATGATGGGAAGGCCTGGGTCTTTGAAGTCCTGATGGAGCTGATGGGCACCTATCCTGGCTTTGACGAGTCATGTGACTTTGGGCGGAGGACTTCAGCTGCCCAAGTCTTGTTTTCCTCCCTTTCCAAACAGATTTCTGCACTGAAAAATATTTGAGGGCTAGCTGTGAGTGCCAGGCACTCTGCTGGTGCTGAGGAGGCCACAGAAGAGGAAATAGGCAGGACCCTGTCTTCATTCTATAGGTAATTCACTGGAGAGAAGGACTCTGAGCCGGTGGCATTTGAGCAGAGGCTGGAGTGAGGCAGGAAGGAGAATCATGCTGAATCAACCCTGCTACAGGAGCCACCAGCTCTGCCATGCCAAGAACATTTGCCCCCCACCATGAGGGCAGCTGGGGCCCAGGGAGCCCCTGTTGAGGTACAGGTGATATAGGCTGGAAGAAATATCACTCAGGGTGAGCTAGGGCTGCTGGGTCACAGAGAGAATGCTCTGGAAGAGCAAGAGCAAAGCTTCTCTATGGATAATGCCCACAACACACTCATCAATAACTGAGCACTTAATGTCCTCTGCTACAAGATAGCTTTCTGGGAACCAGTTAATTGGGTTTGCTTGTTTGCAGCCCACTTGAGCAAGGAGAGAAAAATGGCCAAGTGCACAGTGAAGAATCGCTCTCTGCACATCCAGGGACTGATGAACAATAATTGTAGCGTTAATAATATCAAAACAACACCAGCAGTAGCAGTAGCGAGCGCAGACTCTGGTGTTGTGTTTCTGTGTCCTCCGTCCATGCTCGCTTCCATCCTCAGCAGGACCAGCAGGTAGATATGGTTATTTTCCTGTTGAGCAGATGCATGCTCAGGGTTGTTGTAGAACTTACCTGAGGTCCCTTGGCCAGGGAAGGTGATTCTGAACCCGGGTCTGTATCCTTGTGACCCATTGTCTCTTCCTACTGACTTGAAGTTACTGCCTACAAACCAGTTCCAGGCTGAAGATGGATTTTGTTTGATCTACCCAACAGACAAGGGATCTTTAAGAAGTTTGTGGAAAGTAGAATTAAAAGACAAATGTATTTCAAGGTAAAGAATTGGGAAAATCATGCATCCCCCCCGCCAATGTGTATCTTCAGTGGACATTTGGAAGATCCATTTCAAATCCAGTTGTCCAGCTTTCTTGGAAAAGCTAAAGCTGTAGCAACATCAGGGCTACTTGATGCATAGTTGTTTTCCCTTTAGACTGGCATGACCTTGATTCATCATAGTGCCCAATATTATAGCAGCTTTAAAAACATCTTCAAATATTTACATTATCTGTGAGGTACTGGAAGAGATTGGAGCTTGAAAATGTAAATAAACATTCTTACCTCTCCAAAAATCATCTTAAAAATGGTAAACATCTCTGATATTTACTCCCATGTTTTAAACATGGACAATGTCAAGTCTTTCTTATTTCCTATCTTTTATTCATGACAGTCCTTGGGAGTTGTTGTAGTTATTTAGAGCCATTTGGGTTGATAGGAAAATTGAGTCTCAGAGAGGCTTAACAGTTTGCCTAAGGTTGCACAGGCAGCAAGTCAATGTATTCTAACCTATTCAACCTATCAGTCTGCATCTTGTAATAAGATTCCTTATGTTTTACTTATATTCGAATTACCGAGGAATCTTGTTCAAAGACAGCATTGGTGTCTGAAGTTCTGAGATAGAACCTAGAATTCTGCATTTCTAGCAAGCAGGTGGTGCTGATGCTGCAGGCCCAGGCATCCTACTTGGAATAGCAGGTATCTATTGGGTACAGCCAACCTAAGCCTGTGGGCCAAACCTACACCTGCACCTGATGTGTATGAGCTAAGAATGTCTTTTACATTTTTCAATGGGAAGCAAATCAGGAACATTCCAATGCATGTGAAAATGATGTCAAATTCAGTTTCATCGAGTACTGAACAGTCCTTAGTACCTCTCATTTTTTTCATGCTGTGGGGACAGAGTTGAGTTGCTGCCTGAACCTGTGTGGGCCTCAGACCCCAAGAAATTTAGTTTCTCTTTCTTTACAGAAAATGTTGACTGCCCCCTAGTCTGTGCCCCTATGTAGGGGCATATGCAAGTAGCCACTTCTCGGATAGAATGTAGGAATATGAGAATCTTGGAGTCACGACCAAAGGGAAGCATCTGCAACCTGGATGAGAAGGATGGTCGGATCAAACGCAGCCCAAGAACCAGGGAGCAGACCAAAGCAGACTCTGAAGGGCATGCGAAGCTGAGGTTTGCAAGGCCAGATCAATGAACCCACGGCAGCTTCTAAGCCCCTTGTAATCCCTTTAACATTTCAGCTTTGCTGATAAATGTAGATTTGACTGGCGCATTCAAAGGCGAGCTTTCAGAACAAGCCTCCTGGAGTCCTACTTTCAGGAGCAGCTGACTCTTGGGGAAAGCCGGGAGCAGGCTGGCTTTGTGAGGGCAGGATCATTATGCAGAGTGGCTGGTCTCCTGACAACGGCCAGGTCTGGCCAAGCAGCCGGCTGCCTTCCCAGCCGGGTGCTTTAGTGGTGCAGTGATTATACCAGAGGCAGCACCGGCTGGGCCCGCCGGGCCTGCGCTTTGGAAAGCTGCTTTGCTCAGTTGCTGGGGTGACCCCGTTGATTGATGACGTGAGTGGTGAGTTGGAGGGATGTCGGCCTGCTTTGCTTTGGTGGATTGTGGTCTGGCTAAGAAATGGGTTCCCGCTGACTGTTTTGCCTGAGGAGGAAAAAACACTCTGCTTCAATCAGTGACGTGCCAGGCAAAGGGAAAACATGGCAAGGGTGTGTGTGAGAGAGAAAGAAAGAAAGAGAGGGAGACTTATTTGCAGTTTAGGAAGTTGCTGCTTGGCCCACCTTATCTCAGTGACATTTCACAATGTGCCTGATGGAAGTTGACATACCTCAGTAGGATTTTCATCTGGAAGCAATGTATCAGTTCATTCTAATATATCCATAGTGCTGTCCCCATTTTTGAAGTAAATATAGATACTATAAAAAATGCTAGAACCTCCCACGTGCTTGGACACATGTATGATATCAATTTCACAGAGGGGCAATCAGTTTCTAATCATTGTTTTCCTCCTAGGGCAGACTTGGTAAAGTGCAGCTAGCAGACAAAACTTGCCTGCTCCCTGTTTTGGATGGCCAGTTAGTCAATGCATGTATTTAAACTGCAAGATTTTTAAAACATTTATTAGAGAGGCAGAGATGCCCAGTCAGAGAGCTCCCAGTGACTGTTTCCCGGGAGTGAGTGAGTGAGCCAGGCTGTAGCAGGAGCTGGGAAATCCATCCAGGTCTCCCATGTGGCTGACTGAGGCATGACCTGCAGCCTCCCAGAGCGTACATTAGCTGGAAACTGGGATTGGAAGTGGAGCCAGCACTCAAACCCAGGCATTCCAATATGGGGTATGAATAATCCAAGTGGTATACCAAGCTGCTGCACCCAAGGCCCATCCCTATATTTCTGAGTGGTTGAATAAAAGTTTTAAAAGAGTAATGCCTTCCAGCATATAAAAACTGATACAGAATTTCAGTCTTAAAACATGTTAAGTGAAGTTTTACTGGAATGCAGTCATCCCCACTCAGTCAATATGAGGGAACTTCAACAATTCCAGGAGAAAATGATGTTAGCCAAAGATAAGTGTATCTTATAAACATTGGGATTCATCCGTAACTCTTTAAAAAATGCTTTCAAACATTGGAAAGGCAGAGTCACAGAGAGGAGGGAGGGAGAAAGGGAGAGAGATCTTGCACCCACTGGTTTACTCCCTAGATAGCTGCAATGGCCAGCACTGGGCCTGGCTGAAGCCAGGAGCCAGAAGCTTTGTCCAGGTCTCCCATATGGGTGGCAGGAGCCCAAGCATTTTGGGCCATCTTCTGCTGCCTTCCCAGGCCATTATCAACAATCTGAACAGAAAGTGGATCAGCCAAGACACACACTGAAGCCAATATAGAATGCCAGCGTTGCTGCCAGCGGCTTTACCTGCTGTGCCAGAATGCCAGATCCTATGCATAGTTTTTTAAAAAGACATGTTTATTTATTTATTTATTTATTTATTTATTATTTTATGATACAGTTCCATAGGCACTGGGATTTCTTTTATCCCCTCCCCAATTTCTTTCCCCCTCGCTGAGTTCCCCTATATCATTACTATAGTATAGCTCTTAATACACAGTCATGTGTCCATTATTGTGGTCATGGACAATGGCAGAGAGTCTAGCATCCTGTTGTCAAGATAGAGTAAACAGTTTCATTGTAAGTCCATTTTTGTCTGGAAGTAGAGATGCATACTGCATTGTATCTTCACATCTGGATTTGATAGTCTCCATTATACAGTTACTATACATCCCCTTAAATGAAAAGCCACAATACAAAATCAACAACAGGCAGAAAAATAGAAATTTACAACACCATGAAGTTAAGTATCATGCTACTAGATATGATAGTCTCCATTGCACAGTTACTATACATCACCTTAAATGAAAAGCCATAAAACAAAATCAGTAACATGTGTAGTTAATTTCTTTTTTCTTCCTGTAATTGACATATCTATTTTTATTGGAAAGGCAGATTTACAGAGAGGAGAGACAGAAAGATCTTTTGTCCACTGGTTCAATCCCTGAAGTGGCTACAATGGCTAAAGCTGAGCTATTCTGGAGCCAGGAGCTGCTTCCAGGTATCCCAAATGGGTGCAGGGTCTCAGTGTTTTGGGCCGTCCTTGACTGCTTTCCCAACCTTAAGCAGGGAGTTGGATGGAAAGTAGAGCAGCTGGGATATCAACTGGTGCCGTATGGGATCGTGGCATGTTCAAGGCAAGCAGTTAGTAACTGAAGCATCGTGTGGGGCTCTGCAGAGCTTTTATAATGCACAGTTTCTGTGGAATGTCTAAAGATCCCTCACGATCAAGGAGGGGCAGTGTGGCAATGACAGTTGCGTGGTTGACAACAGCCCTTCAGTCCCATTGGCCTAACCATCTTCCTGAATCCCACACATTCAGTGTGTGGACACAGCACATGAGATTTGCTATTTGTCTCCTCAGAGTCATTCAGATGATTATGTGTGAACAGCCTATCTCCTCTGACTGTCTTTAGAGCTCATTCTTTTTCATGCATAGAAATACTTTGTAACTAATCATTCCTTATCAGTTTAAAAAGACCTAATACCTTGATGAGCTTTTCAAATCCATCGAATGGGTGACCCTTGAGTCAACATTTCTGTGTGCATGACCACTGTGGCTGTTTTCCCGTATGTCCTTGTACCTGTGTACTGTGGGACGGTAGCTTGCTTTCTGGTCACCCTGCTTATATGTGCGTACATTTCTGTGGCACGATTGGAACTGGCAGGTCAGAGAATGTGAGTATTTAAATTTTCAAGAACTCTTGCCAAATTGTCCTCCTGAAAGTGGTGCCAATTTCTACTCAATTCTTTGGAAACTTTGGACAAGGAAACTTGCAAAAATTCATGGGAAATTTAATTAGGTAAATTTATGTTGCCACAAAAGATTTTTTTAAGTATGTGCATTACATTCTTGAAAAATGTGTTTTCCCTGTGCTTTTTGGGAAGAGTCTTCATATGTGCAAATTTCTAAAAATGTTTGTTAAGAAAATAAGCTTATTTTTTAATCCCATTTTCCACAAACATTTTGAAGTACCCTGGTATTTTTGTGCTGTTTGGGCTGAAACTTAGCATCTCAGCCCGTATGGCAACCTAGTAATTAGTCCTTGTTTAATCACCCGGAGTGACAATCTTTACCTAGTGAGTAATGAGGAAACACAGAGTAGCAATGTCAACCAGCTTTTTTTTTTTCAAAGTAATTTTATTTGTCTTTAATCATGAAAATGATCCCCGCATTCTGCTGAAAGATTATCATTCATCATAGTGCCTGTGTCGCTTACAGTTGGTGGGATGAAGGGGAACCTAATAAATGTGTTATTTTATTCAAAACCTCAAAGGTTACTCTTTTACCCAGCAGTTAATGAGTACCCCAGAGGGATTTCCCTGTGGAGAGTGGGAGCATTCCCTAATGGGAATTTTTCCCAGATCCTCGAGCTTTCTGAGATCAAACGGACTCTACCCCCTTGTATTTGGGAGAGTCGTGGGGCACGATCTCTGGGGAGAAGTGTGTATTTCCGGCTGCTGTCATTAAAAGCTTCCATGGAGCTTGTAAGAGTTTATAGGGAAGTGTTAGAACTGAGTGGTTAAAGGGACAAGCTTTGAAGACTGCTTGGAGTGTAGCTCTGCCTCTTAATGACTGAATGGCCTTGGGCAAGTGCTGAAGTCTTTCTGAACCTTGGATTTTGCATCAGAAAAATGGGGGTATAGTATTTGTCCTCTGTGGAATGTTATGAGAATTCAAGGATATAAATCATGGATTGCATCCCCCCAGTCTTGTGGCGTGCAACTGGACTTATACCAACCAGTAAGTGGTTTCAAGAGGGTTTAATGGAAACAGGACTGACAGGGTAAGGAGTAACGGATAACTAAGGTGAAGGCCCTGAGAATTGTTGATTATATGATAGATGACAAATCACTTACCCAGTCGGAGCTGAGGGATTTTCATTAGTTAAATGGGAGTGACCAAACGTGTCCCATGGAGTAAACACAGATGAGAGACATGTGTTAGGTTCTAAAAGAATGAGACCTCTGTGGTATAGTAGAGTCACATTGGTTGTCACACGCTCAGAGAGACATATACAAGTACATGGCAGGTGAAATGCTTTGGTTGGGTTGAGCCCTGCACCTTCAATGTCTTTTTCTCTAAGGAAGGAATGCATGGATGCAAAGTCTGAGAAGGAGGTAACTTCCAAGCTATGTCCCTGGGATCTCTTTTCGGAAGCGCATCCCAGCAGCCAAGACCATGAACTTGCATGCTCAAAAAGAAAACCAACCATCTCCAAGGTGACAGTCTATTTCACTTTCCACCTGCTCCATGAGTCTGGGTTTTTGAGGTTGTCTTTCATGTTAGACACTGCCCACAAATGTGATGTCAAGTGTGTTAGCAGAAGCTCCTTCCTGTGATGCATGGAAGAGAAGGGTGTTTGTGCAGTACATGAACCTTCCGAGATTGAATCAGGCCTTAGTGTATGCACTGTTAGTGTTATACTGGTTTAAATTTTGATTTTGTTGCCAGCATTTGGAGTTCTGTGTAACAAATCAGATTTGGGCTTTCTGTGGGACAATGGCAATATCTGACTGTCCTCGTCTTCACATTTCTCCTTTGCTCCTGAGATGGAGCATGTGTGCTCAACTTTGCCACAGTTCTCACGGTTCCCACTTGCATAGCTGCCCACCTCCCGCCCCCCGCCCCCTGCCTAACTTGTTGATTTTGCTGGCTTTTACTGCTTGTACCTGATTTTGAGACTACTGATTTGGAAGGAACCAGCAAGAGAATGTCTACTTGTGGATGGCCGATGTGAGTGGTAGATGAATCCAATTGTCTCCTTTGTCATCCGAGTAACTGTGGAGGGGAATGTTGTGAGAAAAGGACTTAATATTTCCGAGGACCTGCCCCATGCTAGAATTCTTGATGCCTCTCTTCATGCCATAGTCACAACTATTTTGCAAGGCATGCCTTTAGTCTTTTACTTTCAAAATATGAGGAAACAAACGTGCTAGTATGCTCAAATATATACAGGTACTAAAGGAAGGAGGCTGGATTGGAAACCAGGTTTTTGGAGCTCAGTATTCTGCATCTTTGAACCAACAGTGGTTAGCCCTAGGAGTCTTGGTGTGAATGTATTGGTGTTGGGGAAGCTGTTTGACCTAGCCATGGTGATCCCCACATCCCATATTGGTGTGCCTGGGCTAAATCCCAGCTCCATCCCTGACTTCAGCTGCCTGCTCTTGCAGACCCTGGAGGGAGCAGTTGAAGGCTGGAATAGTTGGGTTCCTGCCACCCACGTGGGAGACCTGGGTGGAATTTCCAGTTTCTAGTTTTGGCCTGGGCCAGCCCTGGTGTGGCCAGTGTTTGAAGGATGAGCTGGTTGACATCCCACCTCTCTGTTTTCTCTCCGTATCTTTCTCATTATTTCATTCTATCTGTTTCTTGTTTGTCTGTCTCTCTCTCTGCATCTAAAAAGAAAATTTCAAACCAAAAAATTGAGGCTTAGGGGAAGTAGTGTTTTATTCTTCATGGCCTGGGAATGAGAGTTTATAAATATCTGCAGTATACAAAATCTGAAGCATGCTGGGTTAACAGGTTCATTTGGGGCCTGAGGTTTCAAAGGTAAAACTCCTAGCAAGTCAGAGGGTATGAAGCTGGGCTACTGAAGCGTCAGAAAAATACCATGGCGTGAGGAACTGAATCCAAAAACAGGGGTCTTCAAAGAGTTTATGGAAAAAATGTGTATCTTTAAAGAAAAGTATGACTGGATTTACAACAGGTTTTTTTTATGCCAAAATAAATTTATGTTTGAGTTCCATTTTCTACCAGTTTTCTGAAGTCCCCTCCTCCCCGTACAGTACCATGTCTGGTTCCGAGAGGATGTCTTGATGTTATGTTGTCAGACCTTCTGTAATAAAGGAAACTCTGCCTACCTTGTTAACAGCCTTATGTTCAATTGGACTATCTGTGGGAGTGGTGTTGAGATTTTTTTTATTTATTTAATATTTCTTTGAAGGGCAGAGGGACAGACAGGGAGATCTTCTCGTCTCAGGCTGGGACCCAAATGCCTGCAACAGCTAGGGATGGACCTGGCTTAGCCCAAGAGCTAGGGACTCATTCCCTGGTTTTCCCACATGGGTGTCTGGGGTTCAACCGCTTGAGTCACCTGCTATCTCCCAGGGTTTGCAGCAGCAGGAAGCTGGAATTGTAATTGAAACTATGACTTGAACCCAGATGCTCTGAGATGGGGAGCACAAATAAACAAGATAGTCTTTCTTGCAGTCCTTAAAACTGTGTTTTCGTATGTGGACTCCCATCACTGTAGCAATCTTGTCGCCATGTGGGCAACCTGGAGCATAGTGCACCATAGGAAGAGATTTCAGGAAAGTGTTATTTGGACCATCAGAAGGCATTTAAGGGAGGCGTTATTTGATTTGGTGTTTGGGAAACTAGTCCATGGCCCAGAAGCTGCTTGCACAGTTCATAAGAACTGGCTCGTTATGTGCAGGCGTAACACTCGTAGTGGATCCCCAGGCCTTGGTACAGAGGACTTAGGCCTCCAGGGGACTTATTAAGAGAATGCAGGTGTTTTTCTTTCTCAATGGCTCTGTGAAATTACCCTGATAATGTCCATTTCTCAAAATCTCCTGTGTGGCGTGATCACACGTCTCAGAGGACTCCCCTTCATTTGCATCCTGGATGACTGGACCTTTGGCACTGCTCCAGCAACTTATTTAGTTGTTTGGAAATCGCAGTGACAGCCTTCTCTGGCCTAATGAAGTCAAAAAATTGGGAGACAATAAGGTAACCTCCGTTTCAGCCTATTTATAGCCATGGAATGGGGCACACAAGGTTGTTTCTGTAATAGATGTGTCTGATTGCTAAACATTTCAGGCAATATTTTAAAAAATTGAAAATCCTGATGATAACATTATAAGGTATGTGTATTATTTTAAATTAACTTATCAGATTAAAACATGATAAATGTGTGGACAATCTGGAAGGCTCAGTGAAGTGTTTATAAAAAAAAAATAATATTAACTCTATTAGCCAAAGCCCAGTACTCTTAGCATTAGGGTGAAATTCAAGTTTTGCTTTTTCTTTTACTTTAAAAAGATTGTTTGTTTAAAAGGCAAAATGGCTCAGATAAAGGGAGAGATGGAGAGAGATCTTGCATCTGTTGACTCACTCCGCAAGTGGGCCAGGCTGAGGCCAGGAGTTTAGGATGTCATCCCCATTCCCCCTAGGAGTGACAAGGGTCCAAGAACTAAGACCATCTTCTCCTGCTTTCCCAGGTACATTAGCAGGGAGTTATTTGGGAAGTGGAGCAGCTGGGACTTGAACTGACACCTGATATGGGCTTAATCTGCTCTGCCACAATGCTGCCCCCTAGTCTGTTTTCCTGATTGGAGTTACATGTAATTATGTTGGTTTTGTAGAGCAGTCCAAGTTATTACTTGCACTTCAATATCAGGAACTTGATCTCTTACATTTCTGTAAGAGATTTCTGATGCCAGAAATTCAAAGTCAACTTGTCAAGAAGTTGGTTCCCTCTGGCTTTTCTTAAGGTGACTGCCAGGCCTCAGTCCTAGCTTCCAGTAGCTATGGTGTATCACTCCCAGGTTGGCCTCCTTGGTCACGTGACCTTCTCCTTTTATCGGCTTCCCTTCCCTCCTCTTGTGGACTTCTCATTGGATTTGGACCCCACCATATTGCAGGATCATTTCCCTTCAAGATCTTCATGACATCGGTAAGATGCCCCTTTCCAAAAAAAAATCACTTTCAGAGATGCTTAACCCTCTGTAATAGCTGGACAGTTATGGTCATAGGGGACAGGTAGCTTTCTATTCTGAAGCAGTGCAGTTAAATGTGTGCTTGGTAAGTCCACCGTGGCACAGGAGGGCTGGGCCTTGATTTGATGGCATTTTGTGAGGAATACACTGACTTTCCTAGGTCCAGTTGAGTGCCTGCAATAGGAAAAGACTGTAGAGGCTGCTGGCAAAGGAGGTGATTCCGTGGAGTTTCTCTGCCCATATTGTTGAGTTCAACTGTCTGAATCCATCGACCCTGGGGCCACTCTACAAAATGCATTTATTTGATTTTAGCTTTTGTTGGGCTTTGTCAGGGTGCGGGTATAGGATATGAACTGGTGGTGTGTACATAGTTATTTGTGGAAGAACTTCTGGCCTTGGGCCTTTTAATTAATGTCTGGGCTTTATGCTGAATTCACTTTCAAAGGGAAAAGCTGAAAAGGAAATGTTTAGTAAGGCCAGAAACGCTTTCCATCCACAGATTGCTGTCGGCTAGCTCATGCCACCACCCTCCCGCTTCTCCATAAACACACCAGAAAAACCCCAGTGTTAATTGTGTGCCCCCCTTCTGATTACCTGGAGATCCAGTGTGAAAGGGACCTGTTTCTGAAAAAATGACTGGAAATAAAAATTAAAACAAGTGATGCATCTAATAACATCACCGTGATGTTAGATATCATTCATTGAATGTTTACAGTATGCCAGGAATATAATTTTGAACATTTCTTGCTTTCTCTTGTGTAATTCTTGAAAATATGTGTGAGATCAACACCATTATCCACATAGTTTCCAAAGAGGTTATGAGATGCTGTAAGTTTAATTCTTTCCTGGGTGCGTTTACACCCCTAGTTGATATTGAGACTCACCTCAGACCTGGGACTCTTTATCATGCTGTATGTTTGGGTCTGGATGGCTGGTGCCAGAAGTTAAACCAGTGTTTTCTACACATTGAGATGCGTTAGAATCACCTGGATGGTTGCCCTTTCACCCTCAGAATTCCCCATTCCTTAGATCTCAGACGAAAGTTAGAATTTGCATATGTGTTCGAGTCCCGGGTACTACAGCTTCTGATTGGTGAGCACAGTTTGAGGACCTCTGGCCTGAACCTTAGCCCAGCCCTTCAGGCAGAGCTGAAAAAGAAATGAAAATGTATTGCTGATGTTTAAGTGACTGTTTCATTCAGCAGGCCATAATGTTGGTATTGGTGAAGAAGATTCCCAGGTCAGATTGGAGTTTGTTTCCTTTGAGCTTTAGTGTATTCTTGTCCTTGCAGTCTTTCCTGTCACTTAGAGAGCAAGAAGGTTCAGAGAGGGGTTTTGTGATCTTTCATCACATGGAAGATAGAACCAACCAAGGTGTGGTATTTCTTCGCACATCAGTGAAGCTTATCGAATGTTCCTTACCTTTCAGGTCGTAACATACATGCAGGGCTTCAGAACTCCAAAGATTACAGAGAGATCCATATCACACACTCTAGAACATCTTCCGAAGTAGGCACGGAGACAATGGTAGATGATAAAGATGGAATTTAAAATCAGTGGGAAATCTTGGGAGCCGGCCGGTGCAAGTTGTTGGGTCTCTACCACCTACCTGAGAGACCTCCACTGAGTTCCTGGCTCCCAACTTCAGCCCAACACCACACCACTTGCCATTGCAGTCGTTTTGGGGGGATGAACTGGCTGATGGGAGAGCATGCACTCTGTCTCTGTCTCTCTCTCTCCCTCTGTATATCTCTTCCCCACTAATAAATAAGCATGTGTAAATGCAGCAGAAAAGCAATTCTACAAATGCTAGTACGACAACCAACCAGCTTTTCATGTGGCCCCAAACTTAAAATATTTAGATTTTCTCATGTATAAATACTTGGGACCTGAAAGGCATCTTTGAATCCAAGTATTCTCACTCCTTGCCTCCCCACTCCTACCCCCATCTAACCACATGGGCCACTTGGCTGTCCCTCCCCCCCAGGCACAGGGGCCCAGTGGTACTCCAGGGTGCTTGCCTCACACCCACTGGCTTTGCTCGTTTGCTGCCCTCCAGGCTTCTTCTCTGATATTCTTTCCTTAGAGCAGTCTTCCTTGACTGTCCTTAAATAACTCTGTACACTCCCTTGTCTCTTCCTGCCTTTAATGTTTTCCTTAGTTCTTATCACTCCCTAATGTTATATTTTTAATGTTTTCCTCTCTGCCCTAGAATGAACTACTTTAGCCTACATCAGAAGTTAACTTCATGAGGATGTTTTGTTCCATGACTTTTTGGTTCAGTGTCCCAACACTAATCACAGTACTTGGTTCTTAGCAAAAACGCTGATGGAATTGGGTTTAAATGAATGAGTAAGCAATGGGTGATATGCAACTCAGAAATCATTAAAAAATGAATATTTAAAAAAAGGTGTATTTGAAAGATAGGATTACAGACACACATACATACACACAAAGAGAAATAGGGGCCCGGCGGCGTGGCCTAGCGTCCTCGCCTTGGACGCGCCAGGATCCCATGTGGACGCCGGTTCTAATCCTGGCAGATCCACTTCCCATCCAGCTCCCTGCTTGTGGCCTGGGAAAGCAGTTGAGGACGGCCCAAAGCTTTGGGACCCTGCACCCGCGTGGGAGACCTGGAGGAGGTTCCTGGTTCCCGGCTTCGGATCGGCGCGTGTTGGCCCGTTGCGGCTCACTCGGGGAGTGAATCATCGGACGGAGGATCTTCCTCTCTGTCTCTCCTCCTCTCTGTGTATCTGACTGTAATAAAAATAAATCTTTAAAAAAAAGAGAAATAGAAAAATAACTTCCATCTACTGGTTCACTCCCCAAATGTCTCCAAAAGTCAGGTCTGGGCCAGGCCAGGGTCAGGAGTGAGGAGTTCTGCTGGGGCTGTCTGTGTGTAGCAGGGACCCAGGTGCTGGCACCTTTGTCCACTGCTTTCCCAGATACAGTAGCAGGAAGCTGGTTCAGCAGGGGAGTAGGCTGGACGGAAAGCAGCATTCCAACATGGGATGCTGCCTTGAACTTGACTGCCTAAGCCGCTAGGCCACAATGCCAGTCCTCAGAAGCTCGATCATTTTGACATGAATAATTTAATTAAGAAAAAAAACACACTGAACAAAATTATTTGGATCACTTGTAATATACAGAGGCCTGATTTTTTTTTTTACACACATGAAAGCAGCTCTAACTAATAAAAATAAACATGAAACAACCTCATTAGAAAACTGGGCAGAGAGTCCCAGCAGGCAGGCGTTTGGGAAGGTATCATTTGTTTTCTTAATGAAGATATTACCATTTCTAATGTTTCTGCTTATTTGTGCATCCGATCTAAATAGCTGTGAGGCAGTAAGTTGTTGTAGAATGCCGAGCTCCGTGTTCAGTGAACAATGGCATTTCTTTTCCTAGAAATGATTAAAACGGTGTACACTTCCAGGCATCGAGTGAAGCATGGGTCTCCTCTTTAGGAGGATGGAAATACCTCTTCTGGTTCCTTAGGATGTTGAGTTGCCAGGGGTATGAACAAGACGGATTGTGGCAAGTCCTGTGATCCGAGAGCTGTCAGGAAGCTATCGCAAGAGCATGGTGTCAAAAATCTCTTCTAGCACCTAGCAGGCTGGGCCTTCGGACACTCCTGAGTGTTCCTCTTCCCCTCATCCCAGTTACCTGGGAGTGGTGCTCCTGGCGTTCGGTGATCCGGGGCCAGGGACATGAAATGCCAAAGGCCTGAGAGCCGTGGAGCTCAAGTAGCTAAATTGCATCAGGAGATAGAAGCCCTAAGTTTAGGGAATCAGAACACAAAGATAAGAGTGCCTGGTTCTCTGATAACCATGGAGTCAGAATTCTTTAATTACATGTTTGGTAGTTATTGGGGAAAGAAATGAATTTTTGTTTTTATATTTGACTTTCAATTGCGTACTGCTGAATTGCATCTCAATTGGATTTTTTAGATTAGCCAGCTTGGAGCAGGCGTTGTAGTATGGCACATAAATCTGCCACTTAGGAGCCACATTTCTTTTTTTTTTTTTAGTTTTTTTTAATTAATTACGTTGTATTATGTGACACAGTTTTATAGGTACTGTGATTCCCCCTCCCCTCCCCAAACCCTCCCCCCATGGTGGATTTCTCCACCTTGCTGCATTGCCACAGTTCAAGTTCAGTTGAGATTCTTTCATTGCAAGCATATACCAAGTATAGAGTCCAGCATCTTATTGTCCAGATAAGTTCAACGGCTTCTTGGGGAGACCATCTCTGGTCTGAAGGTGGAGCCGGCAGAGTATCATCCTGATCAATTAAAAACCCGAACATGACATTGACATGGTATTGAGTAACCAATATGTTTTAAAAAAATGCAAGTTCTTAACCACATCCTGTGACTTCTTCATTGACATTTCAATTTTAGTTTATATACAACCGGGTTCTATACACCTTAAAATGGCTGTAGATTACTATTCAGCTGTCTCGTGTCTATTTTCATTGTAGTATTTAGCTTTTTTTCTTGAAGATTTATTTATTTTTATTACAAAGTCAGATATACAGAGAGGAGGAGAGACAGGAAGATCCTCCGTCCCACGATTCACTCCCCAAGTGAGCCGCAACGGCCGGTGCTGTGCCAATCTGAAGCCAGGAACCAGGAACCTCTTCCGGGTCTCCCACGAGGGTGCAGGGTCCCAATGCATTGGGCCGTCCTCAACTGCTTTCCCAGGCCACAAGCAGGGAGCTAGATGGGAAGTGGATCTGCTGGGATTAGAACCGGCGCCCATATGGGATCCTGGCGCATTCAAAGCGAGGGCTTTAGCTGCTAGGCCACGCCGCCGGGCCCCAGTATTTAGCTTTGTATTGCGTTGAAGCATAATTTTGCTGAACCTGGCTTTTTTTTTCGGGAAGTCTAGACTGGCTTATAACTCTAACTAGACAACACTTTAGGTGCAAAACAGTTTTAAGGAGGGGTGTGCAGAGAAATCTTCAATGCCCTAGTGAGGAGTAACTAATCTTTGTGTCCCACCTAGTGAGGTATGAGTGAACCCACACTGTTTCCTGTCTGATTGTAGAGGAGCCACATTTCTAAGCACCGGTTTAAGTGTCACCTCTGCTAACGCTGCAGCTTTCTGCTAAGGAACCTGGGAAGGTAGTGGTGATGCAGCAATACTTGAGTCTCTGTCACCCATATGGGAGACTCTGATAGTGTTCCAAGTTCCTGGCTTTGGCGTAGACTGGAGTTGGCGTAGACTTGATGGCGCAAGGCTTGGGATCCTGCACCCACGGGGGAGGCTAGGAAGAGGCTCCTGGCTCCTGGCTTCAGATTGGCACAGTTCCTGCCGTTGTGGACGTTTGGGGAGTGAATCAGAGCTTCCTCTCTGTCTCTCCTCCTCTCTGTGTATCTGACTTTCCAATAAAAATGAATAAATCTTTTTTTTAAAAAAAGCTAAAAATTTTTAAAAATTAATCAACTGAATATAGACATTGATTGTGTTAGGAAAGGGCTGTGCTATGCCAGGTACTAACCAGGGGTCAAGAATTCATTTTGGTTGCTTCACAAATGTGTTAAAACCGTCATTTTCAATAGTAAGGTATAGATTGTGTTCTCTATGGTTTTAAAATCCAAAATTAATGAAATCTTAAGTACCTGCGAAAGATAAGTATGCCTTTGTAGAATATACTCTTTGAGATAGGATGACTGCATTTAAAACTTCGGACTTCTCGTAAGCTCCTGGAGGAAATTGAACGAATGTGAATTTAATGAGTATTAAGAGGGGATAGGTATCGCTTTCATTCTCACCCAGCTTCTCTGTGAACCGGCGTCTTTATCTATTCAGGAATAACCTGGAACATTTCAGGAATGTCATCCCGTACCACTGATTCCAGCAACTGAGAAAGCACATATGCTGTTGAGGAATGCATTTAGGACTGCTTGTTTTAGGATTAAAGCCTGTAGAATAAAAGAATACTTTTAATCCTGTTGCTAGCCCCTATCGTGTTACAAGCTAACGGCACAGAGGGCTGGAGTTCACATTACATATGTGGGGAAGTATGTCCCAGCGCTACTGTGGGCGAGTGTGGGTGAGGGCGTGAAACCCTATCGTCTCGGTGCAAACGCTGAGCCCGCGTGCCTTTTTAACCTCCCAATGAAATCATCACCATCACCGCTCAGAAAGTTTCCTTGCAGGAAAGTCAGCCTGATTGGGTGGCTCCCAGGATAGTTCTGTGTGAAAGTCTTCAAGTGTTATCTTCCCCATGGTTATTGCTGGGCCGCTTTGCAAATGATCTGAGAAGAGTGTTAAATGTGGAGTAATAAATAGATGGGAAAAAAACTTGGAACAACGTTTTGGGGTCAAGTGTTCACGAGAGGGCACGCTGGAAAATTGATCTGGAAGAAGCTTAAAGGGAGCTCACTCACGCAGGAAAATGTATTGGGTCCCTACTGTGGCAGCATATGCTATGAGATATATTTATTAAGATGTCAAAAATTTGTGTATGTGGAGTTGGATGTCCTTCTTTGCTTACACATACATCAAGGGGTCCATATATATTATATTTACATCAATAAGAAGTATTAAAGTACTTCAAGAAGTTCATGGAAAATGTATATTATGAAAACTATGTATGGATTGCAGTTTGCTTTCACAAACATAGATGTTTTTTATATACATTTTTTTCATGAACTCTTGTAGATTTATTTATTTGAAAAGCAGAGGAAACAGTGAGTGAAAGAGAGAGGAAAGGATGCTGAGAGAGAGCTAGAAAGGGTCACAGATACATCTGCTAATTTATTCCCCGAAAGACTGCTCAAAGTGAGGTTGAGCCAGGCCAAACCCAGGAGCCAGGACCTCCTTCCAGATCCCCTGGGTGGGTGTGGCAGGGGCACAAGCGCTTGGGCCATCTTGTGCTGTTTTTCTGGGTACACTGGCTAAGAGCTGGATTGGAATCTGATGAGCTGGGTCTGGGACTGGCATCGCACCGTGGGATGTCTGCAGTGTGAGCTGAGGGTTAAGCCAGTGTCCCACACTGCTGCCCCTTCCAGGAACTTGTACTTTGTGAGGTGCCCACACTGTGTGTGTATATCTAGAAGTTACTGTGTGTGTGTGTGTTTTCTTTTTTGACACACAGGGTCATATAACACGAGTACTTGCTCTTTTGCACTTAGCAGTAGCGCTTGGAGAGATGGCAGTATTAGTCTACACAAATATTCTCAAACGAAACTTAAAAAGACCTTGTCTACTGTATACTATACACCCTGCTTTATTTTAATAGCTTCTCTGCTGACAATTACTTAAGCTGCTTTGAGTCTTAGGTTATCACAAAGGGCATTGCAGTGGGCTTTCTGGTCTGTATGTCCTCATTGCCTCTGTGTATGAAAATATCTCTGGGACAGACTCCTAGAGTGGAGTCACTGAATGCATTGCAATGAGATGCATATTGCTAAGCAGAAGAAGAACCTGCTTCTGAAAATGTATCCACCTTCTCCGTGTGAGGTTACGTGACTGTCCACATTTATGTATTTTAAATCACAGATGATCACTATCACATATGAATGTAATAATTTTAAACATAATTGTTTGAAAGGCAGAGAGAGGCAGTTCCATGTACTGATCTCACGCCTTCAACAGCCAGAACGGAGTCGGGCTGACATCAGAATGCAGGAATTCACTCTGGGTCTCCCGTGTGAGGTTTCGAGACTCACTGCTTGAGCCATCACCGCTGCCTCCCAGCGTACACACTGGGAAGAACCTGTAAGGGCAGAGCAGGGATTCCAAGTCAGACACCCTGGTGTAGCATGTGATGACCTAAAATGCTGAAGAGTGTGCCCAAGCTGGGGAGTTTTAGAAGGGCTGAGCTCCTAACTTTCCCACAAATCCTTAAGAATGCTCTGTAAGCGTTTGTTGCTTTTATGCTGAAATGTACATTACTGCGGTGACATTTTTGTTGAATACATTCACTTGCCAACCTCACGTTGTTGCAAAACCACTAAAATGAGTTTGACTTCCTTGGTATTGAGACACAAACTGCTCCGTGATTTTATGCTGGTAGAATCTGCCTGGGGAAATGACACGCCTTTTTTTTTGGAGATGGGGCCCAGCAGGCTGCGCACATCCAATTCCTGACTGTGCACACAGGGTCTGTTTCTCCCTGGGTCAGAGTGGGAGTTTGCCGCCACAGGGCTGCATGGAAAGGCAAAGCAGCCTGAGGGTCAGGACTTTGATGATGATGTGCCCCTCAACTTAAACGGCTCATCTCTGGGTCCTGATGCACACATCAATGAAAAAGGTAAGCAGTCAGTAGATTCTCAAAGCAAACCCCTCCGCACCCATTTTCTGCTTATGACTCCTTCCCAGAAACATTTTCTTAAATTCAACCCAAACGTTACTTGAAAAACACCCGTGCAGTGTGCCCGCCAGCATGGTTTCCCTCTGCGTCCCGTTTCCTCACTCCAGTCCCAGCCTCCCCGGTTCCTGGCTGAACATCTGTGCCCCCTCACCTGCATGTAGTTCTTTGTTTCTTCCCTCCTCCCATCCAAATGCAGTCTCCATCAGACTACAAAGAAGTAGTTCCCATGAAATATTGAGCAGATAACAAAAATACAGATAAAATATGTATAAGGCATACATGATCATGATATAGTGGATGCCCACGAGCCTGCCACCTGGCTTTAGAAAAAAGAACTCTGTTATTGGTTCTCATTTCATCTTCTTCCCTCTCCTCTGAGGCACCACTCTTTTTGCCCCTCCTTACGTTGACTTTTTATTTGAAACACAGAGTGTCAGAGATGGCAACAGAGTTTCCATCTGCTGTTCAGTCTGCAAATGCTTGCAACAGCTAGAGCTACCCGAGGCCTAAGCCGGGAGTCAGTCCGTGAATGCATGCCTTCTACGTGGGTGCCTGCAACCTGAGTACTTTTAGGCCATCGTCTGCTGCCTGTCAGGTGCATTAGCAGGAAGCTGAATTGAAAGTGGAGATGTCATAACCCACTGCACCACAAAGCCCATCCCTGGGTACCACTGTGTTGAGCTGTCAGCTTATCACACCCTTGCTTTGCTCCTTGGTTGTGTAAAACCTTCAGAAACTTTATGGAAAATACATATTATCAGAAAGCCATGCATGCATTTCTGTCGTTGCACCGAGTGAAGCCTGTCTGTTAATCCTGCTGTGAGAAGATGCTTCTGAAGCACCTTTGTATGACTACCTGCTCTACATTGTTTGCTCCTACACGTCTTCTCTCGGGTCACAGGAGTAGGAGTTCCTCTGGCGCGCATGCCCAGAAGTGGGTTCTCCGGGACATGGTGTGTGCCCGAGACTGGTCTAGTGGGGATGTGGTGTTTACAGCAGGGCTTGGGCCAGCTGATACGCCCTGTGGCAGATGGGATTCTGTCTGTTCCTCATCCTCACCTACACCGAGTCTTCTCAGCTCTCTCTGCAGTTCTTGTGCTTGACTTCCCTTTCCCTGGGATGTTCCTTTCTCAACTATCCCAGCACTGTCACCTTGCTTCTCATCCTCCAAGTCTCAGCTTAAATGTCACCTGCTCAGAATGTTTCTCCGACCTTGCACAAGACTAGAGTCTTCCCAGAAGGCAGCTCTGAGGCCTGATTGGCCAACTACTGCAGCCCCCATGGCTTGCCCTGGGCCTCGTATATGGGAGGTGCTCAAGGTTCTATTGATGGAGTAAGTGACTGTGTGTCAAATTCTTTTTTTTTTTTTTTTTTTTTTTTTAAATTTCGTTTTAATTAGAAAGGCAGATTTATAGAGGAGAGACAGAAAGATTCTCTGTCTACTCCCCAAGTGGCCGGAGTTAAGCCAGTCCAAAGTTAGGAGCCAAGAGCCAGGAGGCAGGAGCTTCCTCCAGCTTTCCCACGTGGGTGCAGGATCCCAAGGCTTTGGACCATCTTCCCCTGCTTTCCCAGACCACAAACAGGGAGCTGGATGGAAAGTGGAGCAGCTGGGACATGAGCTGGTGCCCATATGGGATCCCAGCAAATGCAAGGTGAGGATGTAGCCACTGAGCCATTGTGCCAGGTCCTATTAGTCACGTTCTTTGCATTCCTGGTCCAGTGACATGAGATGAGGGGACAGGAAAGTTCAAGGAAATTCAATTTGGAGCCAGCGTTGTACTACAGTGGGTTAAGCTGCAGTTACAACACCAGCATCCCCTGTCAGGTCCCGGCTGCTCTGGGACCCTCTGATCCAGCTTCCTGTTAGTGTACCTGGGAAGGACGCAGGGGATGATACAGATGCTTGGGCCTGGCGCCCATGTGGGAGACTGGATGGAATGCTTGGCTCCTGACCTCCATCCTTTTGTGAATGAACTAGCAGGTGGAAGACCTCTCCCTCCCGCTCTCTTTCGAATGAATGCATGAATGAACCTTGAAGATTTATTTGTTAGATTTACAGAAAAGGAGAGAAAGAGAAAAGATTGTCTGCTGGTTCACTCCCTACCTGCAAAGGCAGTTTAGTGATTGAGAGCTGAAGACTTGGCAAACAGTGTAGATGCTAAGATGCTAAGGAACACAGCATGTTAAGCACTGACACCAAAGATGTTGTCTACATAAATTAAGCATCTACAGAGAGCATAAAGAGACAGCATTGTCTCCAAAGCTGGGAGGTGATGCTTGGGGGTGGAGGGGTAGAAAGGGTATTAACTAATATTCCAGGCAGTATTACATGGACAAAAAAAGGTCAAGTGGGAGCCCAATGGGAGGTCCCAGGTGGTTCTGTTCAAGGGCTGAGATCCACACTGTGGACTTCTGTGCTGATGGATATGTGTACTTTTCTGTCGGAACATGCATGAGCACTGGGCTCCTTCACTCCTCCCTGGTACCCTGAGAGTCAAGCAGGCTGGAAGCTGGGTGTTTCAGTGGTTCTACTGGACAGAGCAGGTGGGGATGCTGGTGGCACTGTTGGGTCTAGGCTGGGAGTTATCCCACCACTATCCATAAAGACAGAGATTTGTTAGAACAAGTCCCCGACAGCTAAAAAAAAAAATGTAGTTTATCATCTACAGTTACATCAGACTGGAAATGGGAAGAGATTTAAGGATGTTGAGTATTCCCATTGAAGTCATAGCAACAGGGATGCCACACAGGGGGCAGATGGTAATTTCAGGTTGGAATCTCCACTAGCTTGTTGACCAGCTCTGTGAACTTGGGGAAGTCTCTTAATTGCCTGGTGCCTCAGTTTCCTCATCTGTAAAATGGGAATAGCCAATCCTGGCAGGTTTCCCATTAGGTGATGGGATTTGACATGGTATCTAACACATTGATGTTCTCAAAAAGCATTTTCCTTTTCCTGAATTGTCATCTTTTTCACGTAAGGGAACAAGGAATTCGGTGAGTAGGTGGATTTGCTGAAGTTATAAAGTTGAACCTTGGCCCAGAACCCAGATTTGAGAACTTGTGACTGGGAGAGTAACTCAGAGAGCTTAAGCCTTGCTTAATTAAACTGACCCTGTGAAGGGGCACTTAAAAAATGGTTACACAAGTCTTTCTGTTTCACTATATTCTGAATTACTTATGGTTCAAAATGGGGTAGAGTTAATGAGTGTGTGTGTTGCCCTGTGTACTGATTATTGTTACCACTGAGCCGGTCCCAGTTCCAGTTTCCTGCTGTTGCAGACCCTGGGAGGCAGTGGTGATGGCCCAAGTGACTGAGTTCCTGACCCCCAGGTGGAGAGACCTGAGCTAGCCGTGGGTTCCTGACTTTATCCCAGTCCAGCCCAGGGAATGAATCAACAGATGGGAGTTCCTCTGTGTTCTCTCTCTCAGATTTCTGAAAATGGTAATGTCAAAAGCAATCTGAGCCATTTGGGTAGCATGCAGTTACAGTTGACTGAAGATTTGTTGAAAAACAAGAAGTGGACAAAACCAAGCTGAGTTGTCAGAGATTCAGCCACCAAGCTGTAGAGCATGGGGCAGAGGTTTTAGCAGGCTGTCTGTACCATGCATGTCTGCATGGGCCTCTGAAAGCCCCTGGCCAAGAGGAAATGCCCTTTTGTGAAAATCCAGCTTAGTGTGAAGAGGACAGACAGGCTGCCTGGTGATAATTAGTTTCCCCGTGAAACAGAACAAGGCCTGGCTCAGCTGCTGGCCCCCTCCAGCCTGCAGACCTCCTGCTGCAACCATAACCTTTGCTTGGCATGGCCCTGGGACAAGGTTTCCTACCCCGAGAGCCCACGGACAAAGCTCAGAGCGTGCGTGTGAATGGAGAGCCTTTGCTGCTTCTAACCCCTCCTTGAACTTTAGCATTTCCCTCAATTATGAATGAAGGCTACAAGCCCTGATAATTGCATTAGCAATACCTGCAGCTTTGTCACCAACAAGAATCCCAGATGTGCTCCTATCACGTAGAAGTTGTGGCAGTCAGCTTGGAATATGCTTCGTGCTCATTGCTGCGTGGGTCTGATAGGAGTTGGTAGGCTTACTGTAGACTTTTGTGTCGTTTGCTAATAATGCTGTCGTAGTCATGTTTACTAAGTCGTGAGATATACATATATGATGCAGTGTAAGTTGTTAACCCCATATATTGCATCAGCTGGATTGTATGGTAACAACATATATTACATGTATAGTGAATAGTATCTACTGTATAACATACCATGTACTAAGTTATATGTGTGTATATATATGTATACTCTATATTCTACATATAAGGAATTAATACTACATCTATTTTTAGAGAATATTTTAGTTTTACTTTTTAATTTTGTTTATTATTTGAGGGGCAGGCACATATACACACAAACACAGACGTACACAGAGGCAGATGGAAAAATTTACAGAGCTCTTCCGCCTGCCATTTTACTCCGCAAATAACCACAGTGACCGGGTCTGGGTCCCACCAAAGCCCAGAGCTTGGAACTTCACCCAGGTGTCACACATGGGCAGCAGGGACCCAACTACTTGGGCCCTCAGCACTGTGCCTCCTGGGGTGTGCGGGAGCATCAAGTTTGAATAGAGCAGAGCTGGGACTTGAAAGCCATCACTCCGATATGGGATGCCATGACTTACCTGATGTCCTAACCCCTAGGCCAAACCCCCACCTGAGAACTAACTGGATTTTATTCTGTTTCACTTGTCCTTTGAGATGGGGTTTCTCCAGATGCCTGCAGATACAAAATCACAGAAAACGTGAAGGGTGCCGACCTTTGCAATGCAGGGAGGAGAGCAGATGGAGGAGCATGAAGAGTGGGGAGATGCTGCCTCTGCCTTTTTGTTGCTGGCTGCCTTAGAAGTCTGTGAAGACATAAGAGTTTAATGGTCTGGGAGTGGTCTGGGCTTGCTTCATGGTGCTGGGTGTTCTTTTTTTTAAGATTTTAAAATTTAATTGAAAGGGCAAGAGACAGAGAGAGAGCGAGACTGGGAGAGAGGGAGAGCTTCCATCTGCTGGTTCACTCCCCAAATGATTTCAGAGTTAGAACTGGGCCAGGTAAAAGCTAGGATCCAGGAACCCGATCTGTCTCCCACATAGGTGTTAGGGACCCAAGTCCTTTGGCCAACTTTTTTTTAATGATTTATTTATTTTTGGACCTGGTGCAATGGCTTAGTGGCTAAATCCTTGCTTTACACATACTGGGATCCCATATGGTTGCCAGTTCATATCCCAGTTGCTCTACTTCCTATCCAGCTCCCTGTTTGTGGCCTGGGAAAGAGTGGAGGACGGCCCAAAGCTTTGGGACCCTGCACCCACATGGAAGACTCAGAGGCTTTGGATCGGCTCACTTTGGGCCATTGTGGCCACTTGGGTAGTGCACCAGCAGATGGAAGATCTTCTGCTCTGTCTCTCCTTCTCTGTGTAAATTTGCTTTTCTAATTAAAAAAAAATCCCTTCTGTAACCTATATGTATATACTGCCATATAGTTTAAATCATTTGAGGTTCTGTACTGTGTGACTGTTATGTTAAGTTAGGATTATCAGCGCAAGGCAGAAATGTCCAAAAGCTTTGTTCGAAACAGATGCAGTTTTCATTTTGGATCTGTATTTGGTTGAACCCATGAATCCACAGAGGCGTGGCCTATACACATCGTAGGAGTATGACTGCATAGGACTTTTGTTTCTGATTGAATGCCCAGGTCACAGGTGTAGACATAGTCACCACCTTAGAGTTCTCCCAGCATGGGGGATTGATGAGGCATCAGCAAACCCAAGGTGTTTTCTCCTTGTGCCAGCCTCCTGAGGTTTGGGTGCATTAGCTACTAGCAAGGAAGTTCTAATAGCATGGTAACAGGTGAGGAGACTTGATCAACTGTATGCCTAGCATTTCAAAGCAGCCAGAAAAACCCCGTAATTCACCCACCACTGAAGACGGAGAACAAACGATGAGTGACAGTGTCAAGCTAGATGTTGTCCTGGACGCAGGTGATCCCTTGTGCTCTCACAGAAACTTTGCCATTTTGCAGAGGGAAAACTGGGTCCTGAAGTGCAAGCTTGGTCTCAGCCCTGCCACTGGTCATACTCAAAAGCATTCTAAATAAAGAGTGTCTGTGTGATCTGAGAGCTAGAACAAGTTGCAGGATCTTGTTTTTGTTAATTACTTATTTTTATCAAAAAATCAGATCTACACAAAGAAGGAGAGACAGAAAGATCCAGCGTCTGAAGACTCCTCCCGAAGTGGCCACAATGGCCACAGCTGAGCCAATCCAAAGCCAGGAGCCAGGAGCTTCTTTTAGGTCTCCCACATGGGTGCAGAGTCCCAACATTTTGAGCCATTCTCTACTGCTTTCCCAGGACACAAGTAGGGAGCCTGATGGGAAGTGGAGCAGCATATGGGATCCTGGAACATGTAAGGCGAGGACTTTAGCCACTAGGCTACTGTGCTGGGCCCAGATCTTGCTGAGTCCTAACGTTTCACCTGTGCGTAGAGTCATCGATGCCTCCCTCAGGGGGAAATAAATGCCTTTTAGGGGCTAACACAAATGGAGGGTGAGAAGGTGTATGAAATTTTATGGGGATTAAGTGAGATAATGCGTTAATTGGTATAGAAAAGTTCCTGGCACATATTAAATTCCTCCATAAGTGCTAATGATCATGTTTGACATTAGAAGAATTTAATGCAGGTTACCTTTTGTTGTTCAGCCTTTTGCTGAGATCTTGCTCATTGCTGAGCATGGTGCTTGTTATCTGGTAATGGCTGCTTCTGGAGGCTGGGTCATCTCGCTGCACAGAGGCACCGCTTCCTAATGATGGTGCCTGCTAAGCCTGGAGCCGCCTTTCGATCCCTGACTCAGGCTGCACAGTTCACTTCTAATTCTTGTTTTTGGCCACACAGACCTACATCTTTTATTTTGAAAGATGGTGGGTTTTTTTTCCCTTATCTTGGTGTTTACATCTGTCCTGACTTCTTCTGTTTAAAGGAGAAAATGGAATTGGAGGGGTATGCGAAATGAAAAGGAGAAGACTTCGAGTAAGGCACCCCATGTAGAATACTGGGAAATGTAAGCTTGGGAAAATATATATGTAGTCACTGAAAAATGTAAGGGTGTCTTACCTGCTCATGAACTGTAAGAGTTTTAATTAGATTTGCTGAAGACTTGTCAAATTCTCAGACTACAATACTAAAAGGTCAAGACAGTTTCCAGGCAAGAAAAAAAAAAACACACACAACAAAGATCTGAGTTTGATTTTTCTCATTCTATCATCACGTCCTCTTTTTCCCCCCTCATCTCAATAGCCGACTTTCTAAAAATAATCTCCTTTTGGTGTGTGAGCTCCCACAGTCTGGCATAGGATGGATTTTTTTTTCCCCTGAAAGATGTTATCACTGCATTTGGTTTCCAGGGATAATTTACACGAACCTAAAAGAATTCCCCTAACAAAGTCTCCTGAGGTCAGCCAGGGCAAATGTTTAACATCTCGGCAACTTGTCTCTGTGTTTGTTTAGCATCTCTTAGCCTTTGAAGCATCCCATAAATAGTCATGAAGTTATCACACAGGCCATCAGCACGGCTGGACTCATGTTGCTCCCCAGTGCCCGTCCCAGGGCAGGAGCTGCATGGTGGTGGGAGCTCTTCACGCACCCTGTGCCCAAACCCTCCTGGATGCCCAGTGAAAGGGCACCATTAGTGGTGCTCTGGATGGCCAACCCTGTTTGGCTTTTGAAAGCCTTTGAAGCTTGCACTTCCTCCTGGTGAGAATTAGGAGAACAGAGAGACTCTAGGTCCAAACAATAGAGTTAATTTGCCACTTATATGAATGCCTCTGATTAGAGGGGAAGAACATGAAGTGCCCCCACCACAGTCCACGGCTCACTGCCACCAGCCAGTGCCTAAGGAATCCAGAATAGAAGAATATGTCAGACTCAGTGGACTGGGTAATTGTGCTAATTACCTCCTTTGCTTCGGCCTTAGAGATGAAGTGTTGGGAAGTGTGGCAGTTGTATTCCTCCTTATTAAAACTCCTGCCACACACAGTATCAGTTCCAGAAGCTATGGACCTGGAGCTCTTGGGAGAATATAAAGCAGTGAAAAGGGCCTTGTCCTGACCTCCCACCGCCTTCTGTAGCCTGATCTAGGCCAGGGTGGGGCTTACATCTCTGAGCCCCAAGAGTGGGTGTCCTGCCCGAGCCACAGTAGGACGAAGGCAGGCAGTGAGGCTGCGTGGTGGAAGCCATGCACACAGCACAGGGAAGTCAGGGTGTGGATGCTGTGTGGCAAGGTAAGAAAAGTGCAGTTACTGGCTGCAAGTCAGACCCATTCTGCTCTCCCTAAGATGAAAGTTAACCTTAGATGCTTTCAGAGTTTTATTTTTATTTATTTAAGATTTATTTATTTGTATTTAAAAAGCAGATTTTATAGCAAGACAAGACAGAGAAGTGTTCCAGCCACTGTTTCTCTCCCCACATGGCCACAATGGCCTGAGCTAGGCCTATCTAAAGCCAGGAGCCAGGAGCTTCTTCTGGGTCTTCCATGCACATGCAGGGATATAAGGACTTACACCATCCTCTGCTGCTTTCCCAGGCTATAGGCAAAGAGCTGGATCAAAAATGGAGCAACTGGATATGAACTGGCTGAGCTGATGCCCACATGGGCCGCCGGAGCTACAGGTGGAAGATTAGTTGGCTAGGCCACTGTGCCGGCCACATATGAGTTTTATTTTTAATTTGAGAGGCAAACCAAAAAAAAAAAAAAAAGATATACATAGATCATCCATCTATTGATTCATTTCCCAGATGCCTCAGCCAGACTCATGTCAGAAATTCTGGTTTCCCGGGAGGTGTGAGAATGATAGAAACCCAGTCTGTTGTCTCCCAGGGTGCACATTAGCAGGAAGTGGAGTTGGGAGCCTAACCAGAACTTGAACCCAGGCCAGCCAGTGTAGGATACAGGATTTGTAGTGGGGTTCCAACCATGAGGCCAAATCCTTTCCCTAAAGATGAATATATAGGTGTGCCACAATCCTTTGCTACAAGGCAACATCTCCCTTTGGTGCTAAGCCACAGCAATCAGGCTTGTGTCAACACTGGAGGGAACAGACTGGAACAGAATACTGGTCATTCCCCAAAATGGCACAGAGAGAAGAACCCCTTCTCTGTGGACTGTGGAGAGTCATTCTTCACTGAAGTCCCTCACTCTCAGCACTATTAGGATTGGAGGCTGGATGATCCTTAGTTGTGGGAGCTGGCGTAGGCACCCTACAGTTGGCAGTGTCCTGATCTCTACCCATGTGTGTGAGCTGGGACAGCCAGAAAGATCCAGACACTGCTATCCATGGGGGGTGGGAACCACTGGTGTCCTTGAATGACCTTGCATGCTGCCTGCATCCTGAGACTGCCTCAGATGTAATTCCTCACCATGTGCAAAGATGACATCAGTGGGATATTTGGAACATAGAGAAACACCGTGCTTTTACACTTGGGAGCAATAGACAGCAAGAATCCCCCACCTTACACTGCTTTTGATCCTTTAGCCATTAAATATTCACAGGTACTTGTGCAAGGCTGGTGGAGGGTAGTTTGATGCATGCGCCTTCTACTGTCCTTCATTATTATCATTCATGAGACAGGGCATTGGAAATTATCTGATTTGATAGGAAGGGCTGGATAGCCTAGGGAGGATCAGAGAAGGTGCTGTGGAATTTGAGGACTGCAAGCTGACCAGGCAAAAGGTGTGTGAGGGCCAGAGTGTGTCTGACAGAATCCGTAGAATGTGCAAAGGTCCTGGAGCCGAAGGCAGCTTCACCCATCTGCTGGCTTGCGAACCTGGCTGATTTCTACATAGGAAACAAGGCAGAAAGTGGGCAAGAAAAGGTGGTGCAAGAATACCTGGTTCAGACTGTCATGGATATGAAGGGTTTTATCTGAAAAAACAGTGGGGAGCCATTGAATGATGTTGCACAGGGGAGTGACCTGATTTGATTTGCGCTTAAAAAAGATCAGTCTGTCCCCAGCTGGGTCTAGAAAGGAAGTCTCTCTCCAGACCACACCGGGTCAGTCTTATCCCCTGCAGGCTGGCTCAGATAGCCTCATGATGTGCCCGCTGCCCACTGGCACCTGCACCCCTCCTCCAGCAAGCCCAATTGGGAACCTTTTGAAACTTTAAATAAAAAGAAGCAATTTCTGTCTGTGTTCTGCCTTTGTTCTCTTTCTTTAAAACTATGATTGAAGCTAGGCTCAGGGATCTTTGAAAACCCCGGAGAAGAAAATGATTTCCATAGCAGCTGTAACCATGGGAAACCTTCAAAATAGCTCCTGTTCCTAGATGCCACTGTGTTCTTTTCTCCCCTCAACTGGTTGATGACAAACAAGGACTCACACTTTGGTCCAAATACATATTGCTGAGAGCCTTCCTTGGACCTCTTGGTTCATCGTTTTGTAGCGTACGAATCCAGGAGTGTGCCCTCTTGAGGTTGGGGGTGGTAGGGCAGATGCTTGTTCCCACTGGGAAAACCCAAGCAAGTGTGGAGATAGGAAGATCAATGACTTTTTTTTTTTTTTTTTTTGGTCTGAGACCCTTGGTGTTTTTTTCATCAGTTCCTCTTCTATTTTGCTCTCACATATCTTAGTCACTTCCAAGACATGATCAGAATTCCTCCAGAAACATATAGTCTCCCTTTGGACTTTTGGGGACTGACTCTGGCTGGTTCTCTTGGTGAGCAGGTTTTTAATGAAATGAAGGCCTGTCGGCACTACTACAGGAGTTAATAAGGAGACAGGAACATGTGAATATAGTGTTTACCTTTGGAAGATGGCCAGGCTACTGGGAGGGGCTCAGGAGGAAAGCAGAGAGAGGAAATGTGAAGTTCAGGCAGATCTGTTAGATACATTCTCATTAGCAAAAGGTTTAAAAACCATGTTGAGAAATGTATTGCCTAAGTTAAACCAGCTGCTGGTCATGTACATTTCAAGGACGTCCCTGGGTCACCAGAGAGCAGGGACCTGTGTCCAAGATCTCTTCTTATGATGGAAAACCAAGGGTGTTTCCTTTATGTAATATCCTGATCCTAACAGGGAAGCATCCTTTTGCCTCCGGAACTCACTGTATAAAAAGAAATTAACCATTGTTGGGCTGCTGTTCTTATCTTCTGTTGTTGTACTTGTGGGTTTATGTTTTCAGACAAGGTATTTAGGACCTGGCAAGCAGTCAGCATCCCAGCGCTGGTATCGAAGGGATTTGCTCTGGTTCAAAACCTTATCCTCACCTTCTAGCGTTTTCTCCCTGACAGCCATGTGACTGGACAGAGGACACTTGTGCCAGTTACATGTGGTGGGCTACAGGTAGCATATACTGCCTAGGCACCACACCTCTCAGCCCCCACTTGTTTTTGGACTTTGATAAGACTGGTCTTCAAAGCGGACACTTGAGTCTGTCCAAAGGAACATGCTTCTTTTTTCTAAAACACACACACATCTTACATCCACTGATTGATGCATTCTCTCTTTGCTCACAACAGCCATGGCTGGGCCAGACTGAAGCCATGAGTTTGGATCTCAGACCCCATTTCCAATGTAGGTGGAGGGAACCCAACCACTTGAGCAGCCATCTGCTGCATCCAGGGTGTTGGGTGTTAACAAGAGGCTGGTACTGGGACAGGATCACCCCAGTCACCTGCTCTGGAATGACTCATGTCCGTGGTGACCATGTTTAGAGGTCCTCTGTAGTTTCGGTTTGCCGCGCAGCATGTGATGAGAAGTCCGATGGAGAGAGATGAGCAGTGTCTGAGCATTTCTTCAGTGTCTCTCTGGCTGGCACTCTAAAATGTTTGGCCCCAAGGCAGCTCTTGCTCTTACAGCAGTTTCCAGGTCATGGGCAGCTTCCCCCACTGGTGTGCTGTGGCGTCTTTGGAGCCCCCCATGGCTCGGCTGCACCTAAGGGGTAATTGTCGCAGCTTAGAAAAATGCAAACCCCGTCCTCATAAACCTGTTCTCTCCTGTTAAAAGGTGTTTGTCTTTGAGTAACAGCTGTGTCTGTTACATTTGGACTGTAAGGTGGATCATGAAGAACTTTTTCAGTATTCATGTGTCTTGCAAGATTAATTTGAGAATTTTCTAGATGTGAGGCTTCCTTTCTTTCCAAACCCCATTGTTCCGTTTTGATAAACAAAAATATTTTGCTTGAGTAATCTGAGAATAAATTACGCTTCCTTTCTTTGACTTAAAGAGTCTTAGACCTGGGAATACCCGTGTAAGTTTGAGATGTCTCCATTTGAGAGAAACAGATTGGCAGAGAGTGGTTCTTCCTGAAGGTTAGCTGAGTCAAGGCCAGAAGTTGAGTTTCATGCAGTGAATTTCAAATGAAGGTGAATAAGTTTTATGAATACGAAGAAAAAGAAATGATTCTGAAATATATATCAGAAATTATTTTACCAGTCCTGTAAATTCAGTACTTCTGTTTCCTAGCTCATGACTGCTAAACATTTTAGATGCCATGAGTTCTGTTTGCTTAGCTTTTTTTCAAATCCCTAAACCATGCTAATTGGTAGGTGAGGATAAAAAGGCTGATAAGCGGTTGAGGTCACTAGGTAAGAGCTTTATCCTTCAAACGTTTGTCCCTCAAAGAAAATTGATTTCGGCTTTGAGACATCTGATTTCCGAAGATCTGAAGGTTGATGGCAGATCTCTTTGAGAGTACTCTTTGGGGCAGGTTTTGGCTTTACACAGGTCTGGGTTTAATTTCTACTGCTTCTGCCTCTTGGTTGTTGGAGAGATGCTGGTTGCGAGAGTGGCTCTGTGTCCCTCCTTGTCTGGTGAAGTACTGATTTCATGAGATTGTTGCACAAGCATCCCCAGGTGTCTGTTGAGGACTGGTTCTTTGCTGCTCACCCCCCGCCCCAAGATTATTAAAAATTTCAAGTGCTCAACTGTCGTATAAATTAGAATGGTGGGCTTGGCAGCGTGGCCTAGTGGCTAAGGTCCTCGCCTTGATCCCATATGGCTGCTGGTTCTAATCCCGGCAGCTCCACTTCCTCTCTGTCTCTCCTCCTCTCAGTATATCTGACTTTGTAATAAAAATAAAATAAATCTTTTAAAAAAAAATTAGAATGGTGCAGTATTTGTATTTAATCTATATACATCTTCCTGTTTGCTGTAAATCATCTCGAGATTGCTCATAATACAATCTCAAATGCAATCTTTTTTTTTTAAAGATTTATTTATTTTTATTACAAAGTCAGATATACAGAGAGGAGGAGAGACAGAGAGGAAGATCTTCTGTCCGATGATTTACTCCCCAAGTGAGCGCAACAGCCAGTTCTGCGCCGATCCGAAACCAGGAACCAGGAACCTCTTCCGGGTCTCCCACTCGGGTGCAGGGTCCCAAAGCATTGGGCCATCCTCGACCGCTTTCCCAGGCCACAAGCAGGGAGCTGGATGGGAAGTGGAGCTGCCGGGATCAGAACTGACGCCCGTATGGGATCCTGGGGTATTCAAGGCGAGGACTTTAGCCACTAGGCCACACCGCCGGGCCCCTCAAATGCAATCTTAAGAGTTGTTGCATTGTTTAGGGACTAATGACAGGAGAAGTCTGGTCCTGTTGAGTACAGACACAATTGGAGAAAGTAAATTTTGACCTGTAGTTTATTGAGTCTGAGGATATGGACCCCACAAATGAAGAAGACCTACTGTGTGTTGAGGCTGTAGCTGTGCCTGACAATAGCAGAAAGGTATTATTTGATGTGAGCATTTGCACTGATTTGTCTAGTCTTGAACTTGACTCCAGGCTAATAAAGATGGCCCACCAACTTGCCTGTAATAAGAAATTCTGACTCAATTTCTTTCTTTTTTTCTTCTTTTTTTTTGAATTCTGTTGATGCTAAATGCTTGGGACCTGGTATTTTTTAGTTGGGAGTTAATTCCCACCCTGGCCCACCACCATTTCTCTCCTGCTTGCATTCAGAGGAATCCTCGGATTATTGAGACCACGTGTTTCTCAGGATTTGATAGACTTCATAGATCTCCGTATTTTGTGTCCAGCCCCTTCCTTCAATTATCCCAGAATTCTGAGTCCCACAGCAGGGATTCAAAAGTTGTATTTAAAACTATGTGTTGACAAAAAAAAATCTTGCAGGAACAATGCAGAGATGTGTAAGAGTTCATCCTTTCTCACACATGGAACTAATTGTGACATCCATGCTGGGGCCCCATTCCTACGTAGGGACCTGAGGGCCTGTGCTGGAAGGATGTTTTGGAATCCCACTTCTCTGAGTGCCCAGTTGGAGGGAGGCTCTCGACATGAGCTTGGAGCTACGCAAAAATAATAAAGCCAAACATTTTTTCGGAAAGATGACTCATACGTTTAATAAATTTCAGCATGTGCACCATAGTCAGGTCTGATTGCAAGGCACATGTAAGCCCCGCGGAGAGGCACGGTGCTCGGTTCTTGGAGCTTGGATTGACAGTTCGGTTCCCCGCGAGGCGCCTGCCCTCCTGCCGATGTCTCCCTTCTGTGCACTGACCTAAACTTTGGACCCTGCACGCACCCTTGGAGGTCTTCAGATCCCATTTCCAAAGCACCATCGCCTCTGACCAAAGGAAACATTAATCCTAATGTAACGTGGTTGTGCAAGATACTCCACAAGCAGAGATGATAAATTACTTGGAACTCTGGGTATGGTTTTGTTCCCTTTCGGGGAAATGTCTTTAAGTTGGTATTTTCCTATTTTAAAAATTTCAGTTTGAGGTGCTGAGTGGGGAGAGATTCCATTTTCTGGGTGCCTCCTCAAGGGCCTGTAAATCGCTAGGCTGAGAACTCAGTCCAAGTTTGCCACCTGGGTCACAGGAACCCGACTCCGTGAAGCCATCACTGGCAAAAAAAAGCAGAGTCAGATGTTGGAGCTGGTGCTCAAATCCGAGTACTCCTTGGTGGGACTTGGGCGTCTTAACCAGCACCTCGACTGCCAGGCCAACTGCTGCCCGAGCATTTTTATGTTTGATTGACTGACTCTTAATGAGTGGATTCCATCTGAGTTCATGTGGTTTTTCATAAATAGACATCAGTGGTATTTAATTACCATGCATCTGTTATTAAGCACCGTTCATTAAGTTCCCTTTGTTTGGCACCATTAAGTTCTCTTTGTTTAGCCCCTGGAATGGGTCTCTGTGGCCTGTCTAGGAACCAGAATCACTTCATAGCTGCGTAATGTTTTTATAACTCTTACACTGAGTTTGCATGCATAATTTCATGCCTGCAATACGTCCTTGCATTTTTAAATAGTTGTCATTTGTAGAAGGTGCAGTTGCTTACTGAGCATAGCTGGTTGTGACCAAGCCAGGGTGAGAATCTCATGTTGACTCCGAATGCCCAGTTCCCACCACCACCCTCGGTAGTCTCTTTTACCCACAAGTCAAGGTCGTAGTGACTAATACACCCATGTGAAGTTTTCTGAATACCTTGCCCACCCAAGTTACACCACTTCATCCTCGTTACAACCCTCTGAAGTAAGCAGGAGGCCCTCCGTGCAGGTGAGGGAATAGATTCAGAGAGATTGAATGTCTTGAAAGTTGAAAGACAATGTCGTAGAGCTCAGGTTCATGTCTACAGCTGATCCCCACGCTGATTTCCACAGAGAAAGTTAAAACTTAGCTCTATGCTCCTTTCACAAATATATGCAAACATTTAGAACAATTACAATACAAATTTATTCAAATTGGGACTTCTAGAAGCTACTTGAAATATGCACCCAGCCACTTTTAAAAATGGTTTTATTTGAAAAGCAGAGTTAGAGAACAAGAGTAAGAGCAAGATTAGAATGAGAGAAAGAGAGAGAAAGGACTTCCTCTGAGTGGCTCACCTCCCACACAGCCACACTGGCCAGGCTGATGTTAGGAGCCCAGAACTTGATCTCAGTCTCCCATACGAGTGCAAGGGCCCAAGCATCTGGGCCGTCTTCTGCTGCTTTCCCAGGGGCATCAGCAGGGAGCTGGGTCTGAAACAGCAGCCAAGACCTAACTGGTGCCACGTTGGATTCTGACAAAGCAGGTGGTGGTTTTACCCATGCACCACAATGCGGCCTCCCACATCGCTGTTGAGGTTAGGTGAACAAGATAACACCGTATGGTGAACTTCTTGGTCGCATATGATTTGCTTTGCTTGAATGGAAGACTGTCTCAGAGCGAATGGACAGGAAAGAAGTCACTAGCTCGTATAGAAGTTGAGTGGGAATGCGCTGGAAAAAGAAGCTGCCTTGCACCCTCCCGGCACCAGGTCTTGTAAGCTTGGAGACCTTTGGAGTTGGTCCTCTCTGTGAGCTGTTGTCGCCATTAGGGTGTGTGACGGCTTCCCATGGCTGAGCTGATTCCTTAGAGCTGAAAGTGCGAAGCGGCTTGTGTGTGTCTGACCCTGTTCTTCCCTCCTGTTTGTGGGGCCAGTGGTCTGGGCCGGGCATGCTTCCCTCATGGCATGACACAGGTTCCACAGAACAAGCTGAGTGTTTTTAGGACATGTCATAGTTTTCAACAACTTTTCATTGGCTGAAGCAAGTTACGTGGCCAAGTCGTGGCGAGGAGCTGGGATATGTACGCATGAGTTACGCCGTCATAAATAAGGTCCTGATGCAGGGAGAAGCGACAAATCGACAGGCTGCTTCAGACCCAGCTCCCTGCTGATGCCCCTGGGAAAGCAGCAGAAGACGGCCCAGGTGCTTGGGCCCTTGCACCCAGAGGGGCGACTGCGATGAACTCTTTTGGAGTTTGTATCTTTTATGTCAGTGGCCTTGTATTTCTATTTTAGTGGCTTCCATCACCTGTTCATGCAGCAAGCGCCAGGACCAATGCCGGAAGTGTGGGAACACATGCAGACCTCTGCTGTGGGCTGCAAGAACCCAGCCTCAGGGTCATCTGTCTTGTCTTCTGGGATCTGCATGAGTAGAAAGCTGGATTCAGGAGGCAGGGCCAGAACTTGAACCCAGACACTCCAACATGGGGTGCTGGCGTCTTAACCGCTGAGCCAAATTCCTCCCCCTGGTTTCATATTGTTCTCAGTTTCTGGGCCTGTTTGTGAACGTGATGAATATCCTGAACATGACTTTGAATATGTTGGCTGCGAAATCTTGGACTGTGAGAACTGTGAATATAGAGCACCTGTCCATCTCTGATTTCTCTGTCTAGACTCATTCTCTGCTCAGGAATCAGCCAGGCTCTCGTTTGATGAACCCGGGAGATAGAAGCTCGCCATCGTTGGTGAGCTATGCTCATCCTTCCTTATGGCTATCTGAAATGTTCCTCCCAGTTAGACCAGCATGGTGAGCTTTAGGCATTTTCTAAGTGTCTTTCAATAGGGCAGTTGAGCAGGCTTTCATCCGCCTGTTGCTGATCTTTGAATTCACTGCCTTGGTTTGTTGTAGCAATTTGCCACCCAGCCTGATAGGTAGGGATGCTTTAGAAAGTGACTGGGCTTCTTCCATTAGCAAGTCCTTCAGTGGCTTGAGGTGGAAGAGACAGGGCTTCAAATAATTTCCTCTGGTACTGTGGGCCCTTCAAGATGCTTGGATTTTGCTTGCCTGTTTGCCTGAGGACCAGCCCGGCTGCACTAATGGAAATGAACAGCAGAGGGCAGTCTCATGCCCTCCATGGCTTCCTCTGCCGCGATGCCTGATATGTTTAATTGAAGAAGCCGTTGAAGTTTCTTTAATTAGGCTGGCTTCATAAAGGGGAGACAAATCCCTTGCCACCCCCTAGGAGCCATCTTTTGTCTGCAGGAAGGGCCATTTTGTTCTGGAAGGGGAGGTTTCTCTATTCCCCTTTGTCCTCCTCTGTTGGGTGGTAATTTGTGAAGTTCAAAGACAAAGGAGGTTAATTTTAGAATAGGATTTTTTAAAAAATCAAATATTCAAAGTGGTAGGGACATTTGAACACAATGCAGACACACTTGCTGGTTTATCAGACTGTTTTAACACCCCCCCCCCAAAAAAAAACCACGTAAAGGGCTAATCCTGGAGAAGGTTATTAGCACCAAACATCTGTTTTTCTTTCCTACGTCAGGATCTCTGCTGATTCTGTGCTATGCAGTATTTGATAGCCACTGTAGCTAGACTTGTTACTACCATGTACAGGTGGGGCGAGTGTGAGAATTGCTGTGTGACCATGAGAAAGTCCCTAGGCTCCTCTGGGCCTCATCTTGGTCATCTCCAACCCAAGCCCACCCCCACACCCCCCCTTGACAGGTGCGAGACAGGATGAAGTCGAGAGCACCGATGGCAGAATGATGACAGTGGGCTCGTCCCAGGCCGGGCGTGTTGCTGAGCATGAAGAGGCACCAGGGCTGTGCTTTGATCACTGCTGTCCAATTCCTTGAGCTGAGCCCGCACATCAGCTCCCTTTAGTGCCCCTCGATGTTAGCATGCTGAGCATGGGCCAGTGTTGGCATTAAGCTGCTTCAGCTCCCTGGACAGGTCAGAATGAGGATTGTGTTTGTGGCTCTGAAAGCTTGACCACCGAATGTGTGCTGTTGCAAACTGTGAATGCACTGAGTTACACAGAGAACAGTCTCATCTTGGTTTTCCCAGTACATTTGACTGAAAAGACCTGGCTTGTCCCTCCCCGACAAGATCATGCTAGAAAAGGAAACAAGTAGATGTTTTTAGAAGATGTGGTTTTTTTTTTTTGGAAGGCATCAACCAACTGTCAAAAGACTTTTTCTGGAATCTGATATGTTAAGATTCATTTTCTTTGCTTGAAAGGCAGAATGACAGAAAGAGGGAAAAGGAGGGAGTGAGAGAGACAGGGGTCTTCTATCCACTGGTTCACTCTGCAGATGCTTGCAATAGCTAGGAGTGGGCCAGGCCAAAGCGGGGAGCCAGGAACTCCATCCAGGGCTCCCACGTGGGCAGCAGGGGCCCATGCAATTGGGTCAACTTTTTGTGCCTTCCCAGATACATCAGCAGGAAGTTCAGCTGGAATCGGAGCAGCTGTGATGTGAACTGGCACCCGTATTGGATGGCAGCATTGCAAGCAGTCACTTAACCGTCACTGTCACAATGATGCGCTTTGTTCCTAATCTTTTGAGCCTCCTTCACCCACCTGACCTGCAGTGCTTTGGTACTGCTTAGAAGTGGGAAGGAGGCCGAAGTAAAAACGGAGGTACCCAGTACCTAAGCCCTTTACTGACATCGAGTGTGCCTTGCTCACCTCTGAACTGCTCCACGTGGTTTGTAAATAACATAAGGTGATAGTTTCAGGGGAAAGTGGTATGTGAGTCATATGACCAGAAAGAATCCCCCCCCCACACACTTTTTAAAAGATTTATTTTTATTGGAAAGTCAGATATACAGAGAGGAGAGACAGAGAGGAAGACCTTCCATCCGCTGATTCATTCCCCAAGCAGCCACAATGGCCAGAGCTGAGCTGATCCTAAGCCAGGAGCCCAGAGCTTCTTCCGGGTCTCTATGCAGGTACAGGGTACCAAGGCTTTGGCCCATCCTCAACTGCTTCCCCAGGCCACAAACAGGGAGCTGGATGGGAAGTGGAGCTGCCGGGACACGAACTGGCACCCATATGGGATCTCAGCAATACAAGGCGAGGACAATGCTAGGCCTCTGTGCCAGGCCCCAGAAGGAACCCTTTTAAAGAGAGACAGAAAGCTTACAGTACGAGTAAGGGGGTCTCTCTCTCTCTCTCTCTCTCTCTCTCTCTCTCTCTCTCCTGTCTCTCTTTTAATTGCTTGCTATGTTAAGCTGTGGCACATGAAGTTACCACTTGGTAAGGGAGGTCTGCGCTGGGGAAAATAAATTTCAGGAATCATCATTTCATGATGGTATTTAAATCTGTGAATGAAATCGCCAAGGAGGGCCTGGGGCTACAGCTGAGGGCCTGCTCAAGCCTGAGGGCCTGCAGTGTTCAGTGGACTGACAGGAGGAGGAGGAGGAGGAGGAACCCGGAGACGTGTCCTTGGGCACCTATGGGTCAGGTGCAGTGCGTACACGCAGGTACCTGCACACCCTCGGGTGCAGGCAGATGGGCTGCTTCTGGTGTGGCTTTCTGCAAGTGCACCTTCTCTCCACGCTAACCTCGCCTGGCAGACACGCCAGTTCGTGAGAGGAAGCGGTGGGAGCTGCTAAGCGGAGATCATGATTCATTATCTGGTAATGGTTTCCCCCTGTGGTTTTGCTGTGTTCCTCTCCATCCTCTCCTCCCCGTCATAGCAGAGCTTTCCGTGCGCTAGGAAATCCATCTCTGTAGATCTCCAGCGTCCTTAGGCCTCCTGGCTTTTTCTTGACTCACGGCACCGGGGAACGTCTACACCCATCCAGGGGTCGTGGCTGATAAGCCGTGCCCGAACGCAGGCTGCTCAAGGTGGTAAAAGCTGTGTAGCAACTTGGCTGAGTCACCAGCTGAGACTTGGTTGTACATGCTTCTGGGTGTTTCTGTGACAAGTGCTCCTGGATGAGGTTATGTTTAAACCAGTGGACTTGCATGAAGCAGATGGGCCTCCTAATGGTGGTGTGCCTTCGTCAATCAGTTCAGTGCCTAAAGACAACAAACACGAAGACGGGCTGTTTTCTGCAGGAGGAGCAAATTCCTCAGCTGACTGCCTGCAGACTTCTTCTTCCTGCCTGTGGGTCCTTGAACTCTCTGGGCCTCCCATGCCAAGAGCCCACCCTGCATTGCTGAGTTTACCGGTCTCGTTAATTGTGTGAATTGATTCTCTTCAAGTAACTTAGCGTCACCAGCTCCCAGACCTTTTCCCAGGAGAACCTTTGCAGATAGAATGACTTCTAACCACTGTTCTCTACGTATCTTTATCCCTTGTCTTCGTAAACTCCACTGCACAAGGGAACTCTCCATTTGCTTTGGGGCAGCATTGACAGAAGTGTAGGTCCTGGTGCAGTCCACATCCTGAGAAAACATGCATGTTAAGGGACTATAGGTTAGCCTAGCAGTAAAGATGCTGGTTAAGACACCTGGCTTCCATGTCCAGTTACAGCATCTGACCACAGCTTCCAGCTAATGCAGACTCAGAGGCAATAAGGCCTGCTCAGGCCACTGGGTACTTGCTACTCACGGGTGAGACCTGGAGAAGTTCCTGGCTTCTGGCTTTGATCTGGCTCAGTTCTGGTTATTGCAGGCATTTGGGGAACAATCCAGTGAGTGGGGCTCTTTGTTTCTCACTGTCTGTCTTTGCCTCTGAGATCAATAGATTAAAAAAGAAACGATTTAACATTCACATCTGTTACGTAGTCCTCCAGGCTGGGTCACTGCATTTATTAATTAATTACGGTGTTTAGAAGATGCATGTTGACCAGGAAGGGTTGTTAGAGCTCCATTCTGTTGACTATTTGAACTGCACTCTACACGGGTGTTGTGATGACAAACAGCCCTTTGGATCCCTTTCTGTGCTTTGAACATTGTTTCCTGAAATCAGCACAAAGTCGGAGAGAAGAGTGAATGACAGATGTTTGGGTTTTCTTGTTATTGAGTACAAATTCAATAGCTACAAAGATGCCTGAAGGTGTTTTTTAAAGCAATGTGTAGTGTTTGGTGTTTGTTTTCGAAGACATCCTGTCATGCATTACCCCATTTTAATAGCACAAGAATCCGAAGAGGGTGTATAAACAAATGTATCTTGGGATAAACTTTAGCTGGAAGGTTCTAGAATAGCCACAGTTGCACAGGTGATTGACATTGGTCTAAGCCAGTGTGGGTAGTGAAGAGGCTGAGTGCTGGTGGCCTTGTCGATAGAGGCCAAGGTTGAGCCTCTACGTGCAGGTCATGGGACAAGGCCTGCTACTTAGTTTCTGACCAAGATGCACCAGCAGCATTTGGCCTCCTTCTGGTTCCCAGCAGGTGCCGGGGCTGGGGTCCTAGGGACTGTTCCAGGAGGCTTCCTGTGCCAGCCATGGTTCAAACAGGGGCATCACTTCCTCATGACAACCACATCAAACAGAAGAGTGTGCCAGCAAATCTGATAATCAGCAATGCGATTGAGAAAATTTTAAAAACGTTTGATCCACGGTGTGTGAGGCAGCTTATATCACATAGCAATTTGGCAAGAGCTCATTTTTGATGCATGCGTATACCTTATGGAGAGAATAAAAGGAAATGCTTTGATATGTATTTATGTACCAGTGTATATTAAGCTGATTATTTTGATTCTAATCAACAAATAGTCTCATTTTCCAGAAAAGGAGCCAAGAGTGTCTGATGCTGAGTGCTGGGCTTGCTTTCCTTCCCTTCTGCTCCTTGGAGCCTTATTGATTCCTCCCTGTGAGTCCGATTCATAGATTGGCAGTAGCCAATGAGCCCTTGTGTCTTCAATTGTTTGTTAGCTTCTCCCTGGAAACCGTCTTGGTTAAGCTACAAAGGCAGGAACGACAAATTAGACTAGTCAGGCGCTGGGTCTGATGGAAGTGTTTCTAGACAGAGTAGACTATCTGTCAGTGACTGAAGAAGGTTCAGAAGCTTGAAGGATTATTTATAAATAAAGAGGGAAACGTGACAAGCCTGTTGAGGTTCCTGAGAACACGGAGGGATGGAGGAGGGCAGTGACAAGAAGCACAGAGCCACACAGACCTGGGTTCAAGTCTTGGCTCTTCTATTGTTTGTGGCTTCTTTACCTCTGTAACGACTGGCCTGTAAAATTGGCCTAATCTTAATATTAATCTGTTGTATAGATTTGTTGTAAGAATTAAGAAGAATAACCAGCACAGTGGCTCAACTGGCTAGTCTTCCACCTCCATGTGCCAGCATACCATATGATTTCTGCATGGTGTCCTAGATGCACCACTTCCCATCCAGCTCCCTGCTTGTGGCCTGGGAAAGCAGTTGAGGACGGCCCAATGCATTGGGACACTGCACCCGCTTGGTAGACCCGGAAGAGGTTCCTGGTTCCTGGATTTGGATTGACTCAGCTCCAGCTGTTGCAGCCATTTGGGAAGTCAACATGCAGATGGGAAATCTCTCTCTCTCTCTGAAAGTCTGTCTTTCCAATGAAAAAAAAAAAACAAATTGTAAAGAATTAAGAAAAATAGCACATAGAAGGTGCTTAGTACACATAGTAGTTGTTGAGTTAGCATTGGTGATTACTGCTGCTGTTTTTCTTTTGTTGGGCAGTGACAGGCAGTAAGTAGACTACTTCCATCAGAAGCTTTCATTTGTGACAGCCCAGTGGGTTTGGACTACACTCTTATTTGTAGAATATTTTTTCCAAGTGTTTCCTATGTCACCTGGGATATACAGGGACATGCTGGTTGCAAGGCTGGTTGTAAGAGATCTGAATCCCCCTGTTACAGGTGTGGCTTCAGTGTTTTGCTCCACTCTCATTTCCAGCTTCCTGCTAAATGTGCCTCCTGGCAAGCAGTAGATGATGGCTCAAGTGCTTGAGTCCCTGCCTCCCACTTGGGAGAGCTGGATTGAGTTCCCTTCTCCCAGACTTGACCCAGCCCAATCCTGGACGTCGGCATTTGGGAAGGAACCTACCTGATGGGAGTTCTCTCTCTGTGCTGCTTCTCCTTCTCCCTCTTCTTCCTCCTCCTCCTCCTCTTCTTCCTCCTCCTCCTCCTCTTCTTCTTCTGTTTGTTTTTCATATGAATTATTTACTTTCATTTGAAAGGCAAAATTTATAAAGAGAGGAGAGACAGAGAGAGAAGGTCTCTCATCTGCTGGTTCACTCCCCAAATGTCTGCAACAGCTAGAACTGCTTCTGGAACTGCCACGTGGGTGCAGGGGTCCAACGCCTTGAGCCATGCTCCACTGCTTTCCCAGGTCACAAGCAGGGAGCTGGATGGGACGTGGAACAGCTGGGTCACAAACTGGCGCATATATGGAATGCTGGTGCCACGGGGGAGGATTAGCTTCACACTGCATTGGCCCCTCTCTGTGTTTCTTAAACCAAAAGGACAAAAAGAATGGAAATCTCAGAAATGTTTGTTTTTTCACTGTTAAGACCACTTTTCCCAGGATGTATTTCTCACCCAAAAAAGCAAATACCCTTGTCATGCATGAAAATCCTGGCCTAAGCAAACAAGGCTACTGTCTGTCAGTTCCCAGGACCCTGTAGCATCTGATGATGTCGGTGGCTCTCATTTTCCTCTCTCGTGTCCATGTTGTTGGTAGTGACCTTCCCCTCCAGCTCCGAGCCCAGCCATAAGCATGCTTTGTCCAATGGGAGATGAACAGACATGAGTAGACCTCTATGCTCTTGCTCTTCCATGTGCCACCATCAAGAGACACAGTCTGCTGGTCCAAGGACGGAGTGAGAGAGGTCTAGAGTGGTGCAACACACAACAGCAAGACTCGCTGTCCATCAGCCCACTCCCGGATGCTGGAGGCAGCTCCCGTACACTGATCCCGGAAGGTGCATGGGCAAGATACAATGGAGATCTTCGATGTGGATTCAGTATTATTGTTGCAGTCAGTAATAGATACATTCCAGCTGGGAGGAAACTCTATTTTCTGGTGGTCGATTTTTTTCCTTGGGGAAAGTGCTGAATTTTTTTTTATCAGTTGAAATTTTTTATTTTCCCCAATATGTCTGATGCCTTAAAAGGGAATATAGCTGTAAGCTGACATGTTCTCAAGAGTGCCAACCGGATTTTCAGCTCATGGCAGGACATCATTATTTCAAGTCTATAGGGAAATAAAACCTATGTCCTTATTTGAAGTGGCTTGTAAGTGCCACAAACAATCATCTGTAAAAATAAGGAAGGGGGCTTTGTTTCTCTGCAGGATTCCACCAGGCACTGCTCAGAATAGTGAACGGCTAGGTCCTCAAATCTCTGCAAAGCGAGACCCAGATGTGGTCATGGTTGCAAGGGAAGTGAGATGTTCTTCCTGCATGCTGTGCTGCTGCAGATCCAGGCTGGCTCCAAAGGGCAGCTGTGCTTGCTGTGGCGGGAGTTGTAGATGTTGTAAGTCACAGGGGTAGATATTGCAGGGCAGTTGGATCACCTTCTGCAGGAGGGATACCTTTTCCCTAAGCTCTTCAGGAAGCTGAGCATCCACCATGTCCTATGGTACTTTCCACTCGGTGCCTGTTGGGGGGGGCATCACCCCCCGGACTGTGATTTCTCCAGGAGCAGCACATAGGGCTCATTCGTGTTTGTCTATGGACTGTCTGTTTGTAGTTGGAACCCAGGAGTGAATACATGAACATGAACAAGTGAATGAATTACTTATCATTATGTGATGATGGGTTGGTTATGTCATCTTAGGAATTCATGTAAATGGCAACTATGGTGGTGCCGGCTTCCTAGAATTGAGATGAGGATGGTTTGATTAGCCCTGAAGGATGTAACGAAAGTGCCTGGTGTGTGCTGTACATGGCTGGTGTAAGGGCATTGGTGGTGGTGTTGCTGCTGCAAGTCATACTATAATATTATTAATTAGACATGAAGGCATAAGTATCTCCACACAGAACCCATGTATACATACTTTAGTGTTCACATCACCATGGGGAAGATGGTCCCTGCTGGGAGCTATGGCTCCCTGGTGAGTACTGCTGCAGCTGGCCAAAGCTGAGTGAGTTCTGAAATGACAGAGCAGATGGGGAAGAGGACAGGCATGGATGGTCTGTAAGGGGTGACTGCGTCAAGGTTGAAAGGTGGCAAAGATATCTTGATGTAATTTAGCTTCCAGGAGACAGACTTTTGGTCCTCAAGGAACTCTGAAGAAGTGTACACCTGCCTGGATCTGTGCATTTGGAAGAGCTTGTTGGGGAGAGTGGGCCATCCATCAGCCGTGGGGAACGGTGAGGCATCCATTGGCTTTGGACACAACAAAATAAAACAAACCAAAAATCCTTCCAAATACTTGGGAGGGGGCACAGAGGAGAAAGCCTTTGCTTTTGTTTTTAGATCCCATTTAATGTTACTTGTTTACTCTGTATAGATGCAATATGTTACAACGTACATCCTTGATTTCTCTTCCCACTTTCTTCTCTTATTTCTCCATTTCTTCTGTTCCACTTCGCCATCTGTAACAGATAACAGGACTTGTGGACCAGAGCAGATCTGGATTCTAATTTCAGACATTGCTGCTTACACACTGTGTAGCAACAGGAGAACACTTTGTTTTGGAATCTTGATTTTTTTTTCATCTATGAAATGGGAAAATAATTGCTACTTGAGAAGGTTCTTGGAATATTGTATAGAAGGTTGGGGATCTTTGGTGTCACAGTCAGGTCACTTTCTGCACCCTCTTCGTCATAGCTGAGAAAGCAGTTTGTATCCAATAATTCCAAGAGATTTGAGAACTCGGCGAAGCATTGGCTGTGCGGTGTTCCTCTGAACAGTGTGCTGCTCATCACCATGTGCTGTTATGTAAGATTTTTTAATATTTCCCCTGGGGTATTCTCTTCCTGAATCCTTGAATGATTGTCAGGTACCTCTGAGTTCTGCATCTTGCCTTTCAGCAACTGGTAGCCACACTCAGACATCATATCCCAGGCTAGCCTCTTGATGACACCAACCTCTATTCCTTTGAGTGGTGCCGGTGACATCACAGGAAGAGGTCTGCAAGATGAATGCCTAGGAGGTGATTTATCCTTGCCTGTCCATGAGGACTGCAGTTCTCTCTGGTAACACATGGACTTTGAACAAATTGCCTGGATGTCCACGCACAGGGGTATCAGAGAGTAGGAAGAATTGGAGGAAGTTTCCATTAAAATACAAACTTTCTAGAAAAATGAACTTGTTGTTGAATCTCCTTTTCTTAATGTGGAGATTATAGGCAACTTCAAATGGGTGTAATTCCATAGGGTACAGGACTAAACCAGATATTTAACATCTTGGCCTTTGGCAAATATACATAGCACCTGAAAATGCCCCAAGCATGACCAGATGGTCCTCATAGAAGGGTGATAAGGGAGGAATACCTAGTAATGCCGCTTGCAGAGAACAAGTGTGTGTTTAGTCAAACAGAAATATTGAATGTCTTATAATGAGAATTAAGATTTAGAATATAAAGAATACACTTAATAAAAACGATGAGTCTACATTTAACTTGCCAGTTACTTTGACCCCTGCCTTTCAAGATTAATAAGTAGCAGCCCTGAGCTATTTCTTTTTAAAAATTTTTACACTAACTTGAGAGATAAAGAGAAAAATGGAGACAAATGGTAGACAACATCCACACGCACAGACAGATACACATAGCGCCCAACCACTGGTTTATTGTTTGAATGCCTGTGATGTCTGGAGCTGAGCCAGGCTGAGCTGGGAGTTAAGAACACAATCTGGGTCTCCAACTTAGCTGGTCGGGCCCCAATAATCAGAGTCATCACCTTCTGCCTCCTGAAGTGTTGCATTAGTGGGGAGCCAGAATTAGGAGTGGAGTCAGTGGGCCTGGCGCAGTAGCCTAGCAGCTAGCAGTCCTCGCCTAGCATGCACCGGGATCCCATGTGGTTGCCGGTTCTAATCCTGGCAGCTCCACTTCCTATCCATCTCCCTGCGTGTGGCCTGGGAAAGCAGTAGAGAATAGCCCAAAGCCTTGGGACCCTGCACCTGTGTGGGAGACCCAGAAGAAGCTCTTGACTTCGGATTGGTTCAGCTCTGGCTGAACCAGAGTGAATCATTGGATGGAAGATCTTCCTCTCTGTCTCTCTCTGTATATTTGACTTTCTAATAAAAAAAATAAATGTTAAAAAAAAAGTAGAGCGAATGCTTGAATCTAGGCCCTCTTATTTGGGACACAGGCTTTCCCATAATGTTTTTAACTGCCAGACCAAAAGCTCAGCCTAAACTCTTATAGATTATACACATTGACATCATGCTTGGGACTAGACTGGGTTCAGGGAGACCAGTGAGGAATTTGGGGGTCTTTCTCTTGGGGAACCCCCTTGCCCAGAATATATGAAGAATCTTCCACAAATTCACAAAAAGTATGTATTTGAAAATACCTATGCATGGATTTTTTTTCTTTTTCACAAAAATAGTTCTGTTTACTCACATACTTTCTAAGTTTGTTTATCTGAAGGAGTTAGAGAGAGAGGAGATGCTGGTTCACTCCCCAGATGGCAACAGTGGCCACGGCTGAGCCAGGCTGTGTTCAGCAGTTAGGAGCATGCCAAACAGTCGTGCCATGTTTACTGTCTTACCTAGGGTGTTAGCAAGGAGATGTGTTGGAAGTGGTACAGTCAGGTCATGAGCTAGAGCCTGTGTGGGGTGCTGGCATCACAGGCAGTGGCTTTAGCCACTCCACCACAATGCCAGCCCCTACAGCATACTTTTTGAAGTGCCCTTATCCATTGGCTTCAAAGCCTGGGGCAGCACACTCCTGGAACGAACTTGTCTTGACTCTTGGAATCCATTCTAGAAAAAACTAGCCTTTCCTTTATCCTGGGTCTCCTAAAGCAATATTTATCTGTGTACAATCATACAGGTTGGAATTAACCTCTTTTTACTCTTGAACTAAAAAGACTTGTAGTCATTTCAGAGTAACTTGACTATTCAGAATACTTAATGCACGCTATGACATGAATGCCCTGCATTGACAGCAGTTATAGTCTTGAGGCTGCCTCCTCATCCGTGAGTTAACCTTTGGTGCTGGTGGAGGTGCCTCAGCGAAGATGCCAGAGGAACAGCTGTTGGCCCAGGAGAGTTCCAGGCTTCAGCAGGAGTGACAGTGCTTCCCGCGCGAAGTCAGCCTTACAGGGCAGGCCTGGTGAGTCCTTACACGGGTGTGGACCATTGCCCAGGCCCCGCCACACTGAGCTGTGTGCCAGGCCCTCCTTCCTTCCAGGTAGCTTGCTGTTTTCACCCTATCAGCTCCAGCCCTTATTAAATATTATGCATCTCTCAGGGCCTGCGTATGTGCAGATGCGTTTGGACAGAATGTGTCTGTTAGGAAAGCAGGCACAGAAATGCACCAGGTGTTCAGAAAGGGGTGCAAAAGCAGAGAGAAGCAACAAGGAGTACCTACACGGCCAAATGGAATTTATTAGAGGTTAATAAATGCCGAGTGTGGCCGTGTGCCTACTTATAGGGGGAGTGACCGGGTGGCAGACGCCCAGTTCCTCCCAGGCTAGTCTTTTAATGATTTGGGGTCTTGAGTTGTTCCTAAAGGGTAGGGGAATTCCAAGAAAATGGGGAAGTGGGTAGAGCTCTCCAGACCAGCTTTCCATCTTGCTAGAGGGGCAAGGTAGTGGTAAGGGAATGCTGAGAGTAGGGTCAGGGAAAGCTTAGGCTGGTCTTCTGAAATGCGGTAGGAGAGATTATTTACTATCCACACGAGGCGGGAACTTCTGTTCTTTGCTCGCTTCTATGTCCCTTTATACCAGGAGGAACATTATAAACAGTTGTGTGAGAATACGGTGAGTTTTAAAATGAAAACAAAACCATTTCTCTCCTATCAAGTATGGTTTGTGTATTTCTCTTTTAATACAAGTGCACATCTTTTTTTTAATAAAAAATTAAAACTATGTAGTTGAAAAGGAGAGGGACACACACACACACATATACACACAGAAAGAGAATGAATGAGTGAATGTCTTCCATCAACTGGTTTATCCTCCAAGTGCCCAGCACTGTCAGGAGTTGGGAGCCAGGAGCTCAGTCCAGGGTTTCCGTGAGCGGAAAACAGATTGGGAGCCTAGCCGAGATTCAAACCTGTGCAGGCACTCCAAGTGACTTTACCCCCTGTGCCAATCCCTGCCCCGTGTGGTATATTTCAAAAGAGGGTTCCTCCCTCCTTGGGAAGCAGATCACTTACACACAACTGGCTCTGAAAATCTGCTCCCAGGCCCGATGCTCTGGGTTTTTGCTTCTGTGGTTTCGAGACAAACCCTAACGTCTGTCCAGTGTAGCAGTTTGTGGTCATAGACATGCATGCGTAGAGCTTATTGAAGTTGATTGGCATTCTTGTTTTACAAATTGCTACCTTTTCCGATTTTCTTTTGGTTTTCTTTGGCACGGTGACTTTTCAGACTTGAGAGCTTGGCAGCATCAAGTGTCTGTTTGGCTTTGGCATGTTTAATATTCTAATTGCTTTGCTATCTGTTCTCCAACTATCTGTTACCTCCAGCTTGGTAGGAATGCTTTTTTCCCAGCACCTTGTGTTTGTGCAAACGATCCTGTAAATCCGTAAATGCGTTTGGTTTCTGTTCACTGGGTTATTTTGAAACAGCTTTTTAGTACAGCCTGATGGGAAGTGGTTGCCTTTGAACCTGTGTGATAACTGTCAACAACCTAATGAGATCATGAAAGGGGGTGTTTATCCCAATCATAACCCCCCTACATATGTATTAACATTTGAAAGGAAAACATGCCTGACACCATAGAACTACAAAATGGACTGTTGAGCAAACATTTGTGGGCAATACAAGTCATTAAGTCACATTAAGTCATCTTTCTTCATTCGTGGCTTGAGGGAAAGGAACCCAATTTGTCAACCACCTTGTGGGACAGAAATCTGTCTCCTCAGAACTTGATAATTTTGCTCCAAAGCAGGTCTTTATTGACTTGTGTGGTTGAAACTGCCTCGGAGTAGTTTTTAAACAGGTGGTTATTTTACTGACAAGTGGAAACCTTGGGGAAGTGGCAGTGAAACAGACAAAGAAACAAACAAAAAAGGAAAGTAGCTGAGTTTGGGGCAATGAGAAAAGGCCTGTTTTGTTCCTTGGCGTTCTGAGTCATTTCTTGGTTATTATTCGCAAAGTCCGTACTGGAGGCTTGTGTAGACCAGATGCTAAGTAGAAAGTATGGGCCATGGAGAGGGAAGGCTTTGGGGTAGGGAATCTAGGGAGATAGTGGAACAGGGTCCCGATCTGATCCTGCTGAATTTGTAGTACAGCTCTGAGCAGCATGGGCCAAGAACTTATCCCCTTGAGCCAGCACCTACTGCTTTCCAGGGTCTGTACTGACTGAAAGCTAGAATTGCAAAATTGGAGCTGGGAATTTAAATACAGACACTCCAACAGGGTAGCAAGATGTTTTTACCAGTGTTTTTAAACTTTGCCAAATGCCTACCCCATCACAAAGTTTTTTATGGTACCCTCAAAAGTGTCACAAATTTTTGTAAAAAGTTTACTTCCACTGTATCTGAAAGGCAGACAGAATCTTCCGTCCTCTGATTCATTACTCAAATGTCACAAGTTTTCTAGAAGATCTAGTTTACGTTGTTTTACACTTACTTGACCACAGAATCACCTTTCTCTCTAGGAAATATCTGGGGCTTAAAAAATGTAGCTGAAGCGCCTTTTGAGAAGCATGTAGGAAAGTGTAGATTGTGGACTAGCAGGTGAAGCGTCTCTCTATCTCCTGCCCATGACTCAGGGTAAGATTTTGCTTCTGTCTGCAGAAGGCTGCCCACCATGACCTGGAGTCAGTGTGTCTCTTACAGAGCTGTGTTGTTGTGAAGAATAATAAAAGGCCAAGAATAGAATTCACTGTGGACAGCAGACTAGCGTGAAAGCGTTTTGTAGAGAAACATTCTTGAAAATATGTTGTTCTTTAATTGTGGCCACGTAATCGTTCACTACCTGAGAAGTTTACTGATCTAAGCCATTGAATACGATTGTTTTTCTTCATGTCTGGGGAGTTGGAAAGAACATTTTTAGAAAGGTGATTGAGGAATGGGTATGTAGACTATCGGTTAAGATGCCTGCATCCCATTTGCAATATCTGGCTTCTGTTTGCAGCTCCAGCTCCTGCCTCTGGTTTCCTGCTAATACACACCTTGAGAGGTAGCACTGATGGCCCCCGTACTTGGTTCCCACCCACCTGCACAGGAAACCTAGATTGAGTTCCCACCTCTCAAATTTGGTTCTCGAGTCTCTGTGAGCATTTGGACCATCAACCATTGTATGGGGATATTTTCCCTCCCTCTCTGTCTCACTGTCACTCTCCCACATCCTTAACCATGCCCATGCCCACTCCTACTCTATGTAGGGGGGACAGAAAGATGATTGAAACTAACATGTGAGCTGGAGTTGACTCCATTGTTAGGTGTCAGGTAGTTGACCTATTTCGATTGAGGACCCTGGGTTCCAGGGTGGGTGATGTGGCACTGCAAGTTAAGACACTTGGGACTCTTGGAGTACCTGGAATCAATCCCTGCCTCTGCTTCCAATTCTAGATTCCTGCCAATGCACACCCTGGGAGGTGACAGGTGATGGCTCAAGTGCATAGGTCTTTTCCACTTACATGGGATACTGAGGTTAAATCTGGACTAACCCTACTTTTTACAGGCATTTTAAAGAGTAAACCAGCAGATGGAGAATATCTCTCCTTTTCAAATAAATGAAGACAAATGAATTTTAGGGGAACCCCAGGTTCCGAGGTTCAGTCCTTCCTATCTGTGATCTTACTCTCCTGATTGAGTTCTTGTGTTGACTCTTGAACTCAGTTGAGGAATGGCAAGAGAGCAAGCAAGCAATGAAGTCGAAGATCTAGCTTACACAAAGAAATGAGATCACACATCCCAGAATCCCATGTTTGGACCAAGTTGAGCGTCCAATAGAGCAAGGTGGCCACATTGCCAAAACATCCTTAGAGGTTGTGTGGGTTTTTTCTACTTCTTTGTTTTGTTGTATCAGTCACGGGGCCAGTAGAAAGCAGATATATCCCTAGCAGCAAGTGGGAAAATGCAATTGAGCTTTCTGAAATGAACTGTAAAGAGAACAGATCTCTATGGGGAAGAGTATATGTTCTCCTCCATGAGGGCCTGTAGTTAGCATGTCTTTGGGTATGCCTGACATCCACGTAGCAAAGTTCTGTTGCTGAAACTTAAGACTGCACAGAAGGTGGTGGAGGCAGAGCCTCTGTCTCTCTGATGGTCAGGGATTTGGCTCTGGTTCCCAAGAATGTAAAATATCTCCTTTCCCAACATGCCAGGATGGTGGTGGGTTTTTGTTTTTGCTATTTTCCACCCTTCGTTCTTGTACAGTTCATTGACAATTCTGTCATGCTTTAAAATAACCTGGGCCTGGAGTGAGGCTTCCATCTTGCTGATTTTGATGACTCCCTCTTAACTGTATTTATTTGCCATTTAAATACTCTTTGTCTAGAGGAGATTCCGTTTCTGCAGCATCCCATCTCTGCTGCTAGCTAAGGAAAGGCAAGGGGGAGACAGGTCCCTTCAGAGGGGCCTTTTGTGTGGTGTGGTGTCCTGGGGAGAAGAAAAAGAAGAAAAACCCCCAGGGACTAGGATGGGGCTGGCTCATCCCGGAAGCTGTGTGTCAGAGGTACGCTGGGCCTGGGGTTTCATCGATGGATGTGACTTCAGGACTGTCCTGTTCCTGAAATACACAGCACCCATGGTCTTCCCTGCTGCTGTGTCTATGACTCAATTGCACAGATTGTTGTCCTGGGACTCTGGTGACCTTTGTCACATCTCAGGATGACAAGAGGGCTGTGTGACCAAGAACTGCCCAGTTTTCCAAGCATGCAAGGGTCTGGGGTTGGTGTTGAAAGTGCTCGCTGCTCCTTGGTGGTGGAGCACAATATGAGTAAAAATCGAAGAAATGGATTTTTAATGGGGAGAGGATGTTGACTGTACTGTGCTGCAGCATATTGGAACCCAAGGCAAAAGGGTAAAAATACATACATACATTTAAATCAGTCCTGCTAGCCCTATTTTTACTCAAGCGTTTTGAGATATATATATATTTTTTTCTCCACTTCTTTGGCTTCTACTTTGATTTTAAAGATTGATGAATGGGTGCTGAGTAATAGTTAGGAGTCAGTCCTGGAGTTCTGCTGCACAGTTGGGATAACTAAAGGTAGCAGTAGTATGCTGTATAGGTTTCTTAAAAAATGCTGAAAGTATTTTCAGTGTTTTTCTGTCGTAAATAAGTGGTAAATATTTGAGAGTGTCTCTTTACCTTCCTTTGACATTGTGCAATGCATACTTGCATCAGAATATTGCATGACACCCCATAAATATGCAGTTTTATGTTTGAGCTAAAAGGAAAAATAAAAAACAAAATGTGTAAAGATTATTTTTCCTTACCATGGAGTTTTTGTATGAGCTTAAGTAGTACCTCAAAGTTGAGTGTCTCCCTTGTTGCTCTCTGGCTCCAGGCCTGATAATAAGATCTACATGAGTGTTTTGAACAAAATTATTATTTTTTTAAAGATTTATTCATTTTATTACAGCCAGATATACAGAGAGGAAGAGAGACAGAGAGGAAGATCTTCCGTCCAATGATTCACTCCCCAAGTGAGCCTCAATGGGCCGGTGTGCGCCGATCCGAAGCCGGAAACCAGGAGCCTCTTCCAGGTCTCCCACGCGGGTGCAGGGTCCCAATGCATTGGGCCGTCCTCAACTGCTTTCCCAGGCCACAAGCAGGGAGCTGGATGGGAAGTGGAGCTGCTGGGATTAGAACCGGTGCCCATATGGGATCCCGGGGCTTTCAAGGCGAGGACTTAAGCTGCTAGGCCACGGCGCCAGGCCCCAAAATTATTATTTTAATGCTGGTTCTGCCTTTATTCTCTGCTGAGCTGCTGTGGCAGGTACCTTGGTAAGCATTTACAAGCACTAACTCATAAAGTCTACCAAGGAATAGGTGCAGTGTTTATTCTTGTTCTAGAAAGGAAGAAACTTGAGAGACACTAAGAAGTTACTTGATACTTTTATAGACTTGGTTCTAGAACTTCCTGTAGAAACCCAAACTTATCAATGTGCAAGTTCCTTATGCAAGCGTGTGTGATATTTGCATATAACCTGTGCACATCCTAGATGAATTTACTTTAAATCATCTCTGCATGGATTATAATACTCAATATGATGTAAACGCTATAGTGAAATAGTTGTGTAACTATGTGGACTGGGGAAAGATGGTTAGCCAAAAGTCTGTATATGTTCGGGACAGATGTAGGTGGTTTGTCTTTGCTTAATCTTTTTGGCCCATATTTGTCTGAGTCCACAAACGTGGAATCCACATGCGCTGAGGACTGGCTATTGGCTCCAACTCCCAACACAAGCAGGAAAGGCCCAATGAGACTAACCCCTGTTGGGTCTGACTCTGCATTTCTCCTAAGCTGGGCTGTCTGAGGAGCAGGGCTTTGTTCACCCTAGTCCATGGTGGTGTGCTGGATGCTCTCTTCTTGACCTGTTCAGCAAATGGAGCGTGTCCATGGAGGTTGTGTGGGCTGTTTGTCTTCTGCCTTGGAGATAACACGTCTAGTTCAAGGCCTCTGAAATACGCGTAGAGGAAAGCACAGGGAAACCCTTGGTTCTTTCAGCCTCTGGCCAAGGAGGAGGTGTGGTGTTTGTCCAGGTCTTTTCCGCTTGCAGTCAGTATGTTCTTGTTGTTGTTGTTTTTAATGCTATAGAATAACTGTGTTTGAATATCAGAGAGTTCTTCAGTAATATTGCAACGTAGCTTTCTTGCCTTCAATTGCTTTTCCCCCAAATACATTTATCATGGCATTGTTTGTTAGGGGATTTACGTTTTGATTTGAAAATTTTACCAGCTTTGATCTACAGAGCTGTGTTATCTAGTATGATAGCTGCTGTCCACATGGGTTATAGAGCACTTGAAATGTGGCTTATGCTAATTGAAGTATTGCTGCGTGTCAAAACATACTGCAGTTTGAAGTCTTAGAGAATGCGAACTGCCTGATTCATATCCAGCTTTTCAAATTGGTGATGCATTGTAATGGTATGTTTAATCTACTCATGTAAGCAGGAGTATTGTTAGCATTTATTTTGCATGCTTCTAGCTTTCCATTTGGCTGGTTGCTGTGGTTTCTCCCCCAAAAGGCTTGTGTTGTTGGGAGTTTATTCATCATTGTGGCCATATTGTGAGTATGTACCTTTAAATGGTAGGGCGTAGAGCGAGGGTCTAGATCATGCAGGGTATGTTCTTGGAAGGCATTACAGTGCTTTCTATGGGATCCAAGGTGTTGTAGCAGCAAGCCTAATTCCTGAATTGCTGCCTGGCTCCCTGTGATGCACCTTCTCCTGCCGTGGTGGTGCCGACGGTCACACAGTCCTTCCCAGAGCTGAGCTGATAGCAGTGTTGTGCCCTTGAACCTTTAGAACTGTGAGCTGAATAAACCTGTTTCTTTTACAAGCTGTGCAGCCTTAGATATTTCATGATAGCGATGAAAAAACCGACACATGCGCTGGTAGAAATGTAAAATCATGTCTGTGACTCACATTGTATCTCTGTTAGAAAGCACTGCTGTCAACTATGGTCTCTCAGATGTTCCATTTTTGAAGCAAGAGGTTGATGTGTTTAGTTTAGCTTTGTTTTGTTTCTAGCTGTTGCGGGAACAAGTGGAGTTTGTCGGAAAAATAAACACCCAAGGAAAATTCTGGAGTTATAAACCTGCAGCCAAAAAATAATTGTTGTACTACCTCTGCAGACATTTGAGTTCTGTAGATGCTGCCATTAATTTGCCAAGAGGCAAGTAAGCCACCCCATCTGTTTTTTCAGAGCAGCTGCTTGGCAATGACTTTGGATGACTACAGATAGTGCATCGGGTGCCCATTTGAGCCCTGAATAGTTACAGAACTGCCTTTGTGGCCAGGCTGAGAGTTCTGCTTTCTTTTTTTCTTAACCCTGATACAGAATGGTGCTCTGGGGCCTGGTAGCTTGGCTCTCAGACTCCAGTTTGCGGAAGAATCATCCAGTAACAATTGTGAAGATGTGTGTCTTTAGGAACTGCTCCCTGGCATGTCTGGCTTAGCTCTTCTGAACCAAGCACATCAGACATGTTATTTGTAACAGCATCTCCCTCCATCTCTATGTTGGCCTGGGTATTCAGGCCTTACCTCCTTTCAGTGGTGACTGTAGCTTTGCTTTTTCCAGAAAGCATCCCGCAGTAAACCAGTCTCCCTTTCTTCCTCTTTTCTACACATTGTATAATCTGGTTTACTTCCAAATAGATATTGGCCACTCTGAGCCATCCAGAATGTTCTTCAATGGAAGTGAAGTTCAGTTTCGTATGATAAGATGTGCTTTAGTGCAGCAAAAAGAAAGGACATTCAGGTGGAACGTGATGTTGTCCCTTTCCCTTGTGTATCCTTCAACCTCTTCTGCTCCATCATCAGTGGCCATTCTCCATTTGACCCTTGTTGTGAACTGTATTTCTCCACACTCAGGGTTGTGAGTGATAGAAGATAGATCTCAAAAGAAGTTGAGTAAAGTATTGGAATTTATTGATTGAGGTTATTAAAATACTCAAGAAGGGCAGGTGTTTGGCCATGTCGTTATGATGCCCTCGGTGCCCATCTGAGTGGCTCGATCTGGTACCTAGCTGTGCCTGTGGACTGCAGCTCCCTGCTGATGTAACCCCTGTGAGGCAAGTAACTGAGGCAAGTGATGGCTCAAGTGACTGAGTTCCTGCCACTCAAATGGGAGACCTGGATCAAGTTCCCAGCTCCCAGCCTCAGCTCTTGCGGACATTCAGAAAGTGAACTGGTAGATGAAAACTTTTTCCTTGTCTCATCTTTATGCCTCTCAAATTGAAAAGAAAGGAAGAAAGGAAGGAAGGGAGGGAGGAAAGGAAGGAAAGAAGGAAGAAAAGGAAAAAGAAAGAAAGAAAGAGGGAGAGAGAGAGACAGAAAGAAAGAAAAAAGAAAAGAAAAGAAAAAAGAAATAAGGAAAGAAACAAGGAAATGCCCAGGCAAGGCTGCATCGAGAGGTTCAAGCAATGCTGTTGGGTACAACTCTCTAAATCACCCTCTGTCTGGCTGTCTCCACCTAGTCAGGCAGGTGATTGCCCAGCAGCAAAGCCTTCTCTGTGCCCCCAGGGGTGAGAAGACCCTGACTCGGCGGATCACTCCAGGAGAAGTTCCCAAGGAGATACACCTTTCTCCGAACTGTGACCAAGCAGGATACGTGTGAATTTGCCAAAGCCAGGTCACATTCCCCTTGCACGGATGAAATCAGCCTCCCTTCCTGAAAGCTACTTGAGTTGGAAGGGAGGGAAGGGGTGGCACCCTAGAGCAAATCCAGTGTCTGTCTGTTATTGAGCGCACTGAGTTGGCAAGAACTATCAAAGGACAATCATAAAAACCTACACAGGAGTCATTTTTCTGTTTTTACATGAGCTGGAAGCTTACAGTAGACGCCACAGTCCTCATTTACCTCCAAAACCATTGCTCTAGGCATTTCCCAATGATCAGTCTCCTAGGAACTTCTTAAAGACTGAGAGTACACTGTATTGATTTTTGATTGTAGCCTAGCAAGTACAGTGCACACAGCACCTTTTTAATACTCATTCCAATCAGCATCCTCTCATTATGTACCTACTGTGTGCCAGGACCATTAGGTTCATGAAGTTTCTGTTCCTATAAGGGGCAGAAGCAACTCTCCCACTCTCCTTCCTCAGTTTAATGATTGAGCCTCTCTGAAATAAACTAACAGTAGAGGAATTGGGTAAAAAATGGAATTATGTACCTGAATGTTGGAGCCATATTCATGAAGTAGAAGACTCAATAGGAGGACTGGATGGTTAGAGCTAAAGTAAGGACTGGCAGATTGGGCTGGGCCTGGTGGGAAGGCAGGAAGCTGGTGCAGGGTGTGGAAACTGAAATTGGGGAGTTGCACAGCATCAAGGGTTTTCTAGGTATGCAGGTGTTATCTTCCAGGTAACTCCTTAGGTTCAGCCATCTGACTCCCAACCTGTTCTTCCCATGCAAAGATCTTTCCCAGTCAGATGGGGGAGAGAGCATCACATGGAAAAGTGCCTGCATGCATCACTGTTTCCTGATGGAGATAGATGTATATTTCTTCTGATAGAAAGGCAGTTTTGCAGAGCAATCCTTGTGTCTGCAGAGGTCTGCAGTTTCTCTGAATATCCAACTCGAAATATGCCAAAGAAATGTATTTGGGGTGGGATATTTTGATTTCCTGCACTTGCAGTAATCAGTCCCGTTGGTTTTTATACACTTCTGTTGCTGACTAAGAGCATGGATTTGGAGATGGTGGAAATGCCGACTTGCATCTCTCTCTGCCATTCAGCAGCCCTGTGGATTTGGGCGCGTTTACAATCTGTCTTGGCCTCACTTATAAGGCTGTGACAGTGCCTCCTGCCTAAAGCCAGTGTGGAGATCAAATGAGATGGTACTTGTGAAAATCTCTACATAGGATCTAGCTAATGGTTAGGACTGACCTATGTCCACTAATTAGTGTTTTTTGGGTTGTTTCTATTCATTTAGTGTCTGTTACATTTCTGCTGGACCCATTTCTAGCCAGGGGATCAAGGTGAATATGACTTTGTGATTTCTTATTGGAGGGAGATGTGTGAACTACAGAGTGCCTGAGTCAGACAGTCCTCTTAGGGAGGCAATTCTAACATGGTTTCTCCATCAGTAAATAATATTTTCTGGGCTAGGTTACACGATGATGGTACAAACAGAACAGAGTATTTGCTTGGTCATCAGAATTGGACTGCACTTTTAGCTCTTTTTGGTGCTGAACAAATTCCTTAACCTCTTAAACCTCTGTACAACTGCAATTGATGAGATAATGGAACCTGCATGGGATTACTGTGGGAGTATTAGGAGATGAGGCAGTGAATGCCCTTGGCATGGTAGCCAGCAGCTAGTTAACTACCAGTAGTAATGGTGGGTTCCATTATTAGAAACGTAGAAATATTTTTTGACAATTCCCAGTGGTTGTTGAAGATGAACCGCCGTTGGTGGGTTCCTTCAAAGAAGCAGGTTGAGATTTTCGTTAGTGATAATTGAGTAAAGGAAACTAACAGCAGGTTGGCTACAGATTGGGAAAATTATTTTGTTGTAGTTGTTTTCTGTTTTTGTTTTTCACACCTGTTGTCTCAGAGGAGTGGGACTTAGTGTCTTGCCAGAACTTGAAAACAAGTAAAATATGTGGTTGAAAGTCCTCAGCAGTCACAGCAAATGTGAAATCAAATCTCTCTCTTGCTTTGGAGCGTCTGGACAGCAAGGACAGCTGGAGTGTTGCTATTTTTTATTTCAAATAGAAGAGTCAGCTCCTCGTTACCATAGAAACCACCAACCTAATTATAAGGAGTTTTGTTCACTGGATAAAAGTCATCATTTTTCTTCCCTCCCTGTGTTCACACAGGTCCCCAAAATATTGGCATGAATTTGGTCCTGGATGAAGGGATTTGCTGTCTTTCTCAAAGTGATTATAACGCAGTGACGAGCCAACACAGGGACAAAAGTAAAAAGGGCTGACTAGAGACTTGGAGAAATTGCTTCCACAGCTTGTGTTCTGCATTGAAGACAAGTCAGGAGCTTTTAGTAAGAACAGATCCCAGGTTTTTAATATAAAGTTCAACACTTGTTCTGTTCTGTCAGTGGGTGACTGACTGGAGGTAGCACAGACTATCTCATTTGAATGCCCCTTCCAGCTCTAAAGTTTTCCTGGTCTAGCTTTCTCGACTTTGATTTTTATAGAACATTGTAGTGTTTGAAAAAGAAATACTAAACCATGTGTTTCCAAGAGCTGACAGGCTATATGATCTATGTCTGAGGTTTTCCTGGAATGGTAAATAGTTGTCTCTCACAAGGACCCAACCCCAAGAATGTGGAATCTTCTGGTGTATGCTTCTCTCTTTCCAAACTTGCTGTTTGGCTGTTGACCAATCATGATGCTGGTGGCTAAGTGGACATTCCTTTCCTGACCTTTGAAAGATTGGCTGCCAACAACTAGCAGGAAGACAACTACATGACTCTGAAGAGAGAGAGCCTTGGGTATATTTTGGGCATGAGATTACTTAGGGATTAGAGATTTGTGAATAGCAGTTAATGTATTTTGGGGGGGGGATTCCATTTATAGATTGGATCAGCTGCAGGTTAATGCTAGTATTGGGCATGTTGCTTCCGTTTTGTAGACACTGAATGCTCACTTGGGATATGAATATTCCAGACACACAGCACAAGGTTTTGACGTTACATCAATCTATTTGGGATGGAGGGGAGTGGATCATGCTTCCTAGTAGGGTTAGGCTGGGACATTGATAGGCAAAATCTTGTGAAGATGGTTCTGTGACTGCATGAAAAGAAAGTTGTGTAACTTTGTGTAGGAGATGTCTTGGGGAAGGAGTAGTGGTAGAAGCTAACTGGGCTGTGTAACTTGGGTAATATTCCATTATAGTTGAGTGTCTACAGTATGATGCCCACAGTAAGTCTCTCGGTGTGAATACAGGTTTTATTCACCCGTACCTGATCCTTGTTTAAGCTCTCCTCTGCTCTACCTCCTGCCTTTAAGAACTATTCTTTTCAATTGTCAAATGTAATTGTGTTTGTGAGGTGCCATGTAATGCTTTGAATTATGTGCACGTTAATGAACAGGTCCTTCATCTCTGTGATGAGTATGTGTGTATGTATGTGTGTACGTATGTATGTATAGGTATAGTACATTAGCTGTCTTTACCTATGATATCTACACAGAATTACTCTTCCCATCTAACTGAAACTTTGTACCCTTTGGCAGTATCTCCCCCATCCCCATGCATCCCCAGTCTGTGCTAGCTGCCATTTTGTTCTCTGCTTCTATGAGGTTGACTTTTTTGAATTGCATGCATAATTGAGATTATGTAGTATTTGTTTGACTGGCTTATTTCACATCTCATGATATCCTCCAGGTATATCCAGATTGTTGCAAATGGTTAACCTTCTTGCCTTTGAGGGCCCTGAATAGTATTCCACTGTGTGTATGCTTAGCACATCTTTTCATCCTTCAGTCTATTGAGGGGCACTTCGAATGCTTCCATATATTGGCTGTTGTGACTGATGCTGCAGTGAATGGAAATGTTATTTGAATGTATCTTAGAGGAGTGATTTCAGTTCCTTTAAATATATACTCAGAGGTGAGATTACTAGATCATTTGATAATTTTATCATTAGGTGTTGTTCAGGTATCCCCATACTCTTTCCCAAAACTCCCAGGACCAGTAGCAGTGTATGAAAGTTGCATTTTCTTCACATGCCTACCAGCCTGCATTGTCTTCATCTTTTTGAAAACTGCCAATCCAAAAGGTGTGAGGGGATATCTGCTTACAATTTTAATGATTAGTAGTATTGAGCATCTTATTTTGAGAAGTACGTATTTAGGTCTTTTGCTTTCTTTTTATTTAGTTGTTTAAGTTCCATTTATCTTGTGTGTGATTTGTGGATTCTTTCCCCCAGTCTGTTGGTTGTCTCTTTATTCTTGCTTGCTATGTTCCATACGTGCTGTGTACTTTGATCCCATCTGGTTTGTCTATTCTTTTTTCTTTTGCTTTTATTGCCTGTGCTAGTAGGGTTACATCCAAGAATCCCCTCTCTAGACCGATGCTGGGACTATTTCCCCTGATTTTTCTTCTAAGTAGTTTTACAGTGTCAGCCAAGTATGGTGATAATGGTGGTAGTTACATTGAGGATGGTAGTGAGGGTGGTGAAAGTTGTGTGATTGTAACATTGGCTATAATGAATTTGCTAGTGGCAATGGTGGTGGCGTGCTAGTTGATAGTTTTTGGGTACTTTTTAATGCCAGGCTCTGTTCTAAGAAGACATGTCTGATATCTTCCTCTTTGCTTCTAACAAAAACCTAAGGTTCTTGCTTGAGCACTCCTTCTTCTCGCACACCCTGACCAGTCATCACCACTTTGGGTCAGCTCTACCTTCAAACCCCAGATCTGTTTTACTTCTCTGACCATCTCCTTTGCTGTCATTTCCTGCTCAGTACCTTCTGGATGGCTTCCTGCATGCTCACAGTAAGATCCAGGATCCTGTTACTGTGACCTTCAGTCTGTTAGTACCCATCTTACCAACCTAATCTCCTACCCTTCTTCCCTGTGTCTTCTTCCTCCTGACCCCTGACCATACCTCCATTCCTAGATCCTGCCACTCAGATCTCAGGATAGTTAGTTCCCTGTTCCATTTAGGGATCCCCTCCAACTTGACTGTGCCAAGAGGGCTTCCTTGGACATTGCCTATTGAACAGCAGACCTTTCTGCCCCTAGCCTTCAAAACTTATCCCAGTAGTGGAATTAATATTTAATACTTCATCATTATATTGTTCATTTAATAACAAAGCTATTCTTTGTATACTTTGAGCCCAGTCACCACTTTAGAATATGAACTGGGTAAGTGCAGGGCCAAGTTCTGATTTATTCAGCTCTGTACACTTGCAGGTCAGAATGTGCCTGGCTCCTAGCAGGACTGTATCAGTTAAAGTACTCCACAAGTGAGAAGTTTGTATGGTAAAACAGAAATCCTGACATAGCACAGTTTAACTGTTTTTTTTATTACATGTTTTTATTTTTTAAAGATTTATTCATTTTATTACAGCCAGATATACACAGAGGAGGAGAGACAGAGAGGAAGATCTTCCGTCCAATGATTCACTCCCCAAGTGAGCCACAACGGGCCGATGCACGCCGATCCGAAGCCGGGAACCTGGAACCTCTTCCGGGTCTCCCACGCGGGTGCAGTGTCCCAATACATTGGGCCGTCCTCAACTGCTTTCCCAGGCCACAAGCAGGGAGCTGGATGGGAAGTGGAGCTGCCGGGACTAGAACCGGCTCCCATATGGGATCCCGGGGCTTTCAAGGCGAGGACTTTAGCCACTAGGCCACGCCGCCGGGCCCTATTACATGTTTTAATTTTGAATTTTATGGTACAACTCCATAGAGTCTGGGATTTGCACTCCCCCTCCCCTCAAATTCCCACCACCCAACTGATTTTTCCCATATTATTACAGTAGTATAGTCCTTCATAAGCAGTCATAAGTCCATCAGTTTGTTATTTTTTTTAAAGATTTATTATTATTGGAAAGCCGGATATACAGAGAGGAGGAGAGACAGAGAGGAAGATCTTCCATCAGATGTTTCACTCCCCAAGTGAGCCGCAATGGCCGGTGCTGCGCCGATCCAATGCCGGGAACCAGGAACCTCCTCCAGGTTTCCCACGCGGGTGCAGGATCCCAAAGCTTTGGGCCGTCCTCGACTGCTTTCCCAGGCCACAAGCAGGGAGCTGGATGGGAAGTGGAGCAGCCATGACATGAACCAGTGCTCATATGGGATCTTGGCACTTGCAAGGTGAGGTTTTTAGCCATTGGGCCATCATATTGGGCCTGTGGGATCCTATATAAGAACCGATACAAGTAGGCTCTTACAATGAGCCCACTCCCATTATGCTAGTTTTTTATTGGTCCTCTCCTCAGGGCCCCATCACTTTTCTTTGGTGCTCTGTCACCTGAAGGACTAAGTGTCCAACATGTGTCTTTTGAGGGAAACATTGAAACCATAGTAATTGAAGTTATATCACAATACACGTTTCTTTTATATTAATAATGGATTTATTGAGATATAACTCATGTCATGTAATTCACCAACTTAAATGCACAATTCATTGATTTCTAGTGTGTGTGTGGAGTTACATAGCTGTCACTGAAATCATTGTTAGAGCCATTTCATCCCCCTGAAGGGAAACAACATCGCCATTTAGTAGTAGTTTTTGGTTTCCCCTCTACTCATCCTCTCAATCTGACAGCCACTGGCCTGTCCCTTAGGTTGGCCTATTTGGATCATTTCTACAGATAGAATCATATACTATGTGGCATTTTGTGTCTGACTTTTTTTTTTTAATTGTACCGTTTTCAAGATTCTTTTATATTGTAACACATATCAGTACTTCATTTTTTATGGTTAAAGAATATTCCGTTATATGGATTTACCACACTTGATTTGCCCATTCATCATTTGATGGACATAAATGACTAAAGCCACCTTGAACATTGTTGTAATCTACTGTGGAAATTTGTTTTCCATTCTCTTGCGTATGCAAGGGGTGGCTAGGACATGTGGCAGGTAACTCTTTGTTTAGCATTTTGAGGAAATACCAAACTATTTTCCATTGCTGCCAGCCATGTATGAAGGTTGCAGTTCTCTATACTGTTGTCTACAAGTGTTGCCAACACTTCTTATTGTCTGTGTTTTTCCTAGTGTGTGTGAATGCAGATTCTTTCTTCTTGATTTTGAAGTGAAGGCATTTTACTGGTTACTTGGACATAGTTTTCTTGAGCTATAGATTAGGTCTCACACAATTCATTAAGTTTAAGATACACTTTTAGTGTATCTATACAGTTATGCATCCATTATGACATATGACAGTTTTCAGATATTTTTATTGCCTGAAGAAAGACCCATGTAATCTTGAGCCATTATCCCCTAAGGTTCTCACCTCTTCCCATCCCCAACCCTAAGCAACCACTAACCTGCTTTCTATCTCTACAGATTTGCCAATTCTGGACATTTTATGCACTTTTAAAAAAAGACTAGTTCCCATTTATAGCAAAGCATATTGGTTTTCCTATGAGTGTGTAAAATTTCCTTTTAAAATAAATGTATTAAAATAAAAATTTAATAAGCTTACCCAATATTAAATGAAAGTAATAAAGATGATGTCTACGGAAAAGGTGGAAATTGCCACAGTGCAGGCAGTTGGCTACAGGGTAGATACCTTCACAGTTGGTTGTCAATTGCCAATATTTGGAAAATGGTGGACTGCAAAATGTTCCTGGGGGCATTTGATGGCACAGCAGTCAAAACCAACTGGGACGCACACATTCTGCATTGCAGGGCCTAGGTTCGAGTCCCCACTGTGCTATTGATCCCAACTTCCTGCTAATGCACACCAGGCAAGAAAGCAGGTCACAGTCAGATGGTGGGGTCCCTCACACCCACATGGGAGATCTGCAAGAAGTTGACAGCTCTTGCCTGTGTACTGTCACAGCCCTGGATATCAGGGCTATTTGTGGAGTGAATCAGCAGAAAGACAATGGGTCTCTCGTTCTCTGCCTTTCAAACAGATAACAAACAATTTTAAAAAAATCTTGAAAAGTGGAATTAGGAAATAGGTGTATTTTGTTGCAAAATATTTTTAGCTCTTTGAAGGGTGTCTGCAAAAAGTTTGTGGAAGAAACCGGTGTTGTAGGGTAGCTAGTTAAGCTACTGTCTGCAATGCCAATATTCCTTCCATCTGGGTACCGATTTCTGTCCTGGTGCTCCACTTCCAGTCCAACTCTCTGCTTATGGCCTGCAAAAGGCAGCAGAGGATGGTCCAAATGCTTGGGCCTCTGCTACTCACGTAGGAGACCTGAAAGAAGCTCCTGGTTCCCAGCTCCAGCCTGGCCCAGCCCTGGCCATTCTGGCCATGTGGGTAATGAAACAGAAGATGGATCATTTCTTTCTCCCTATCCACTCTCCTTCTCCCACTCCCTTTTTGCTGTGAATCAGACTTTCAAACAAATATATAAATCATGAGAGATGCATATTATGTAAAAAAAAAAAAAACTAGCAAGGATTTCAAAATTTGTTTGCACCTACCAAAAGAAACTTAATTGGTTTCCTCGTGATTTTTTTTAAAAAGATTTATTATGTATTTTTATTGGAAAGGCACATTCACAGAAGAGATAAAGATCTTCCGCTTGTTGGTTCACTCCCCAACAGCTGGAGCTAAGCTGATTTGAAGCCAGTAGCCAGGAGCTTCTTCCAGGCCTCCCACATGGATGCAGGGTCCCAAGGACTTTTACCGTCCTCCACTGCTTTCCCAGGCCACAGGTAGGGAGCTGGAAGGGAAGTGCAGTACCTGGGACACAAATTGGTGCCCATATAGGATCCCGACGCACGCAAGGCAGAGATTTAGCCACTGAGCCATTGTGCTAGGTCCTCCTATGAACTTTTAAAAGTCCCTTTGTAGGTGTCCTGGGAATAAACCGGTCAAGAAAATGACTTAATATTTGGGCTAGAACAGAGAGAAATTTGAGTACCTATTAGACCTGCATTGCAAGGAACATGTGTCTCTTAGGAACCCAGGACTTGTTTTACAGTCTAGCCCAATGGAGTGGTGCTTGTAAGATCTACTTTAGTAAGCTGTTGTAAGGACTAGAAGATTGGTATAGGAGCAGCATAGTGTTCTATTCTGGACCAGAATTAAGTGTTCTGGCTAAGTTCAGTAATAGCCAAAGGGACACTCTGACACATCTCTTTCCTGCCACCCAGCCCTGCGCTGTGCTCACCACCAAGTTGTTGATTTGCCTCTGCATCCCCTCTCCTCTGCTGTGGCTTGCTTCCCAAGTGGAATGTGCGAGGAGAGCACCCTCTCTTTTGAGAGCGAGGAGACATTTTTCTTCATCAGAGAGTGTCTGAACAGCTACATTCTCTTGCTGAGACATCCGAGCCAGTTTTCAAGTTAGAAACACATTGCCCTTAACCAAGTTTACAAAAGCACGGGTTACCTCTTTATGTATTTGCAAATTGCATCAAATCAAGCGCTGAATGCCAAATGCTGTGGGGCCAGAGTGCCTTTGTTATCAGTTTACCAAGTAACCCTTGGATGCGTTCACGTGGCCATAGCCCAACATTTGGAATGCATCAGCACACCAGAAACATGATAAATGTTTTCTTAAAAAACCGTTCTACAAGTAAATTGGGATCTTAAAAAATGCTTTTTAAATGTGTTTTTCTTCAGTTGGATCAACCATATGTTAATGTAAGCTTCACCTATGGCAACAGCTCTCATCTGAGGCTTATTATAGCTTAATAAAAGAGTGTGTGGGTGGTAAACCGAACCTTGTGCAGAGCTGCTAGAAAAATCGCGATTAATGGCTTTTGTCTTTTTGCCTTGTTGATCTAAAACGGGTTGAGTTTTTGCCTGCATTGTGGATGGATGAAGTCAAATCATTGCAGGGCCTGCTTTGAATTTTGGAGCTGCCCAGAGAAGGTGTCACTTAGGGTGGGTCATGGCAGGGGTCGGGAGGACCCAGGACTTAGACTGCTTGGCTCCTAATCCCAGCTGTACCACTGCTTACACGCTGCCTTAAGATTAGGAGCATCACAGCCCTCTGAGCGGAGGTTGTTTCTGCTGAGAATGGAAGTGATGACAGCATATATCTTGGAAGATGTCTGGGGGGCCCATGCAACGTTCCAGACTAAGTTCGTCCACATGCCCATCAGAGACCGAACTCATCTGCCGTGGTTGACATTATTTATGCCTTTTGCTTTCCCTCATTTCCAGGGATCATGGATTATTTGACCCTTTGGGATACATCTCCTGTGTCCCCACATCTCTGGGCGATTTGACTGCATGTTAATTGTCACACTGGTCTCGTCTGTGTTTTCGTAACACAAAGTGTGTTCAAGCCGCAGAGTTGATGCTTGCAAATCCTTCTTCATACACAACAGCTCTTTAGGAGCCTTCAGGCTGCCCCCCAGTGTGTACACTCCACCCAAATGCTGTGTCATCTCACTGTGTTTCCTTCGTGTCACTTGCCTCCCCCCCCAGCCAAGTGGTGGTGTTCATATTTGCTGTGCCCTAGTCTGTCTTCCCTCTTCATCACCATATTGTGAGCTTTGTGACAGTAGGGTTCTTATCTGTGTTGTTTGAGATCCTGTGCCCATTACATAGCTCAGTACTTAGCATGTGGTAGGCATTCCTTGCATATCTATTGAATATCAGTGTGTAGCTTGGACTTTAAAATGCAAAGGGAGCTTCCTTAGGAATTGGGAGAGGACTTGAAGCTTCCTTTGCTTTGGGGCTTGCAAAGCTGAGCTCTCAGTGGTACTTCTTTCCCAACTGCTCCCTTGATCCAACTTGACCTTGTCAGGAGGGAGGCGGGGAAATGGCAGTGCTTGCTGTTGCAAGTGATTAAAAGCGACCCAAAGACCATCAGAGGGATGGCTTTCATGCTACGATACTGAAAAACCATATTTCACCTTTGACAAAATGCAGACAAATGGATGTGGGTTGCATTATCACCTTGTCAGCCTGTTAATAGATATGCCCTGGGACCACTGGTTTGGTTACAATGGGAATGTTACAGTGCCTCAAATGACAGTTGTATCAGGAGAATGAGCTTTGTTCTGGGGTATCCTTGTCATTCGTCCCAAACTGTTTGTCTTCTGCTTTCCCAAATCGCTGGGCCTACAAGTAAGGAGAAAAGCTAGGAACTATGCCTACCCTTACATGTGTGTTATCATAAATGCCATGGAAGAAAAGCATGGCAAAAGTGTGCTTTCCATAAAAGAAATCATCGTTAAAGAGACCACTGACTGATTGGAAGATCAAACTAAATCAGTGATGTCCTAAGACCAGGTTAGTAAGTCATTTCCTAGACTTTGGCATGAAAAATCAAGCCTCCAATGGACATAGATGGCATTCTTTCCTCTCTGTTGCTGGCACAGGGTTGAGGGGACGGCATGGCTCTTTCAGCTCCCCACTGCTTTCTCTCCTTTTCCGATGCTGGTGAGTATCCTCGCCTCCCCTTGTCCCTGCGTTCCTTCACCTCCCTGCCATGCTCCCGGCTGGTCGGAGTGAGCACTGTGCTGTCCACAGCCACACTGACTCGCACAGGAACCTTGGATCTGCTCGGCAGCCAGCCTCCAGGACACAAACACAAGAAACAAAGAATTACAGACAATGGGATCTTGTGGAACACGTGATTGGCAGGGCTCAGGCTGCCATGCAGTACTCCCAAAGCTTCCAGAACAAACCCTGGTGCCGCTTGGGATTGCACCAGAAGGCAGATGTTTGGATAACTGGCTTCCCCCTCTGCCACCCTCAGGGCTCTCTTCTGCTTCAAAATGGGAGAATTGCCCCCACCGCCAACATACATTCTGACAATGCCTTCCACGGGAACATGGCACGTATGTTTGTTTACTGATATTTGTTTATTGGCGTTCCATCTATTTCTGTTGAAAAGCTGTCGAGTTATTGGAAGGCTGACTTGGTGCCAGCATGTGGGGAAGCGCCCCACGTGTGCTGGCTCACATTAGCCTCACAACAGAGCGTGAGGAAGGAAACACCGCAGATGCGCCACTGCTTCTTCAGGTGGGGGACTGAGGCGGGGAGTTTTAAGCTGGGGTCGCGGTCCAGGGAAGGTGCCCACCGCAGAACTCGCACGAAGCACTTTGTTTTAACCAAGTGCTCTCTTTAGCTGCCTGTGTCATGTGTTGAGTATAAATCATTCTTAGGACATAGCAGTTGAGGGAGCGGCAATTGTAAATACACCTGTAGCAACAGACATTTGGCCAAGCATCTCAGATGCGCATGTCGCTTGTCAGAGTGCCTGAGGTCAGCTCTGGGCTCTGCTCCCAGGTTGAACTTCCTGCCAGTGCATACCCTTGCAGACAGAAGGTGTTGGCTCAGGTAGTCGGATCCCTGCCACCCAGGAGAGAAACTTGGACTGAGTTCTCTATTTTTGTCTCCAGCCTAAGCTGCAGCTATCCGACAGGAGGGTGTGTTCTTTCTTCTTCTTTGTTAGTGCTCCGCTTTTCAAATATATATATAATACATTATAAATGTATACTGTATCTGTGATTTAATATTAACATGTATAATGTATAATATTAAATGTACAATACGTTATATAAATGTGCATAAATGCATTAAATTTTTGAAAAACGTGTGTAAGATAACAAATACACTGAATATAGATGACAGAGACAAGTTGTAACTATCAAATCCCGCCTGAGCATCAGGTGCTCCTATGGGGTGATGAATAGTTTCTGCTTATTAAAGTGAGGTTTCCTAGGCAGAGAGCAGCCAAGAGCTGTTTGAAGAAAGCCTGGTGTGCTATCGAGGATAATAAGAGGTGCCTCTGGATTTAATAATCAAGGAAAAAACCTCTAAAAGCAGGGTACCTTTTGCATTTTAGAAGATTCCTTGTGGCTGGGGATGTGGGGGGGTGGTTGTACAGGAGGCAAGGTTGGGGTCATACAGATTGGAAAGAGAACGTGGTTTTCCAGTATGAGATGATGGATTTCTAGATGCTTGAAGAGGATGGAGAGAGGGCTGGCATGGAGAGTGGGTAGATTCAGTCTAGCTCTGAACTGAAGGTAATTTTACAGGATGACGCCTAAAACGCTGCCCCAAGTTGTGTAAGATGTTATTCCAGGTTTCCACAATGTTAAGTCATGGCTGCTGTGTGTAAAGACCCTCTGTGCTTGCTCCTATGTATTGCAGCTAGAACAATCACATTTTCAAAAGGATCTTTTGCAATGATTTGATTTGATAAAACGCTTCCAAGACTTGATTGTGGAGACATTTGTGCAACTCAGTAAGTCTGTATAACTCATGCCATTCAAAATGGGCAAATTTTATCATCCATATATTATGCTTCAGTACATTTTTTAAAGATTTATTTATTTATTTGAAAGGCAGATTTACAGAATTTATTGCACCAAGCCCCAGTAAATTCTTTGAAAAGGAGATCTTCAGGGGTCTGGCGCAGTAGCCTAATGGCCAAACCCTGACCTTGCATTCACCAGGATCCCTTGAGGGCACTGGTTCATGTCCCGGCTGCTCCACTTCCCACCCAGCTTCCTGCTTATGGCCTGGGGAAACAGTGGAGGATGGTCCAAGGCCTTGGGCTCCTGGTTCCTGGCTTTGGATCAGCTAATCTCTGGCTGTTGTGGCCACTTGGGAAGTGAACCAGTGGATGAAGAACTTTCTCTGTGAATGTGCCTTTCCAGTAATAAAATAAACAAAATAAAATAAATCTTTTAAAAAGGAGACCTTCATAGTCCAAAAATTAAAAGCCACCAAATTGTATGTGTTGAATTCTACTGTGATAGATAGTTTAACATGTCATCATGGTTAGGTATGGTACCTGGTTATGTCAGTTGTCAAAGACTAATCTGTTCCTGAAGAAGTTTTTTTTAAGATATGATTGACAGTTGCCTTTAAGTGAAACGTGAGTGCGGCATTTTATAGAATGGGTCGGTATCATTCAATCACCTGAAGGTCTTATCAGTCTGAGGCCCCCTAAGAAAGGGGAATGCTGCTCTTGTTTTGCAACAGAGGCTCCCTACGCGGTTTTCAGCTTGCTGGCCTGGCCTGTGGGTTTCAGACTCAAGATAGCAATATTGACAACTCTTGCATGAATTTCCACCCCACTTGCCTGCCCTACAAATTTCAGACTTGCCAGCCCTGACAAGTGGATAAGCAAGTGAGCCAATTTCTTAAAATAAATCTTTCTCTTCCTCTCTCCCTCCCTCTTCTCTCACTCTCCCTGCTCCCCATTGGTTCTGTTTTTTGTTGTTGTTGTTGTTGTTGTTTTGAGAACCCTGGCTAAGGAATCAAGTGCATCAAAAATGCTCTGACTACCTTTATGTGCGAAGTCCTTGCCTCCGCAGGTTGTGTATTCTTGCCCAACTTTCATGGGTGTGTCCTGGGCAGTCATCTGCATGTTAGTTCTCCAGGCACCTGGTCCTTATGATACTTGTTAGGATGAGTTAGGTGGGACTTAGAGGGTCAGGTTCCGCTCCATGCGAACTTGCACCGTGCAGGTGGGCAGGCTGTAAAGAACCTCACCCACCGTGAGAGGGTGGGCAGACCACAAAGCCTGGCTTCTCATGGGAAGTAGGGCAAGCGGCAGGGCAGCTCAGTAGCTACGCCACATATGAAGCAGGAGCCAAATGATTCACAAGGGAAGACAGATCTCTTGGGATCATGGCTGTCTCAAGTCCAGGGACCCTCCCTTGGCTTTTCGTATATGTGTGTATTAATTCATTTGTTCACTGCTGGAGTGAAGTACCTGATGCTGGGGACTTTATAAAGAGTCATATTTAGCTCATAATTTGATAGTCTTGAAGTTCATACAGTATGTCGCTAGCTCTGATGGGCCCCACCCCCCCCACTCAGCAGTGTCATATCATGGTGGATGGCAGCACAGCTGGACTGCGTGTGATAAGAGATCCCAGGAAATTGGGGACAAGAAGTTGGCAACAGTCTTGTTCTTGTACCACAGCTCAGACTCTCAGTGCCACATGAGATACATTACTCCCTTTCAAGAGGAGTCCCCAGGAAGCTTAATGCCTTGCACCACACAGTCCATCTCTTCATGGTTCCTCACTTAGTACAGTGTAATACTGGGGACCAAGCCTGCAACACAGGAAGTCTTGGGGACAAGCCACATCAAACTGTTATCAGTGTGTTTTGGCAACTCAGGAAGGTTAGCTATGGAACTGGACCCTTTAAAGAGTTTTTATTTATTTTTATTGGAAATGCAGATTTTTACAGAGAGAAGGCAAGACAGAGAGAAAAAGATCTTCTATCTACTGGTTCACTCCCCAGTTGGTAGAAACAGCCAGAGCTGAGCCGATCTCAAGTCAGCAGCCAGGAGCTTTTTCTAAGTCTCCCACATGGGTATAGGAGCCCAAGACTTTGGGCCATTCTCTGGTGTTTCCAAGGTCACAAGCAGGGGGCTGGATGGAAAGTGGAGCAGCTGAGACATGAACCAATACCCATGTGGGATGCTGGCTGTTGAAGGTGGATTAGCCTGTTTAGCCACAGCACTAGCCCCTTTAATTAGAAAAGACCAGACTCTTTATTAAGGGCTACCCAGAAACCACATAGAAATGAGAACTGGTCCCCAGAGATAATCTGGCTCTTGTCCTGGCCAGTGTCCATGGCTTACGCTGTGTCCATCTCACCACTCTGCCCTAGGCAGGTTAATGGCACACCTCTCCCATTTTTAGTTTTGACTGTGGTGTTCAGCTGTGGCAAGAAGGGGAATGTAGGCTGATAAATCTTGGCAGAGCCGAGATGCCCTATTCAGAACAGACTAGGACTTAGGTTCGTATTGGTCTTGACGCATTTGATCCTGTTTGAATCCTAAGTGCTGATAATTGCATTGCACACAGGGGTGCACTGTTGGCCCTTGCCCTTGGTGTGCTTGAAATTGTGTTACTAGAAGGAATCAAGAAAAGGGGCTTAACTTCCTTGAGAAGATCAGCATCAGCTTCTATTAGAAACAAGAGAAAGATGGGCCCGGCAGCGTGGCCTAGCCGCTAAAGTCCTTGCCTTGAACGCCCCAGGATCCCATATGGGCACCGGTTCTAATCCCGGCAGCTCCACTTCCCATCCAGCTCCCTGCTTGTGGCCTGGGAAAGCAGTTGAGGACGGCCCAATGCATTGGGACCCTGCACCCGCGTGGGAGACCCGGAAGAGGTTCCTGGTTCCCAGCTTCGGATCGGCGCGCATCGGCCCGTTGCAGCTTACTTGGGGAGTGAATCATCGGACGGAAGATCTTCCTCTCTGTCTCTCCTCCTCTCTGTATATCTGGCTGTAATAAAATGAATAAATCTTTAAAAAAAAAAGAAAGAAACAAGAGAAAGAGACTTGTAGCCCCCCTGTGTTGCTAATGTGTGGAGGATGGCCCAAGGGATCACCATCATCCCATGCCTGAGACAGTGTAGAGACCCACTGTATGGGGTGCATGTGTGGGTAGCTCTTGTGCCTGAATTCTAAGGTATGTGGAGAAGATTACAGAATGGATTACTGGGGCTGGGACTGGGTAATGTAGAGTTGTATGTCACCGTTGCTGTTTCCTTTATGAATACTTATACTCTTTAGATTCTTGTTTTGTGGTCTGGAAAATGCTTTTCTTCACATTTTGATGCCAACGGGTAGAGCAAATGATGACTATAAAAGGCACCTGCATGAAGGTACCGTGTGCTGAACATGACCCTTGTTTCAGTAGGCTGGGAATTGTTTTCTGATTGTAGTGGAATATTATTTCAGGGATAGAAATGGACCTAAAGCAGGGGTGTGTGTGCGTGCATGCGTGCATGTGTGTATATTTGTCTAGACACCAGTGTGCTGAAGAATTAGCATCATCCATACCTGACAACTGCAAGTGATTTTAAGCTAATGTCCATTCCTTCTTTGTTCCTGTGCATGATGAAGAGAAACTGGAAGCAGTTCTAGAGAGAAAATCTTCTTCCCTATTTAATCACTTATCTCACACATTGTTAGTTCCTGTCTGTTTTTCTCCTCCAAAATCCCCTCAAAATTCCTCAGAACACACTCATTCTCCTAGGTCCAGTCCGTGCAGCTCTAGTTTCTCTTCTTCTTCCCCCACTGTCTCTTAATTCAACTGCTCAACAATCTAACCAAGTCCTGTAGAGAGAACAGGAGCCTTCCATAGGATGGGAACATTGTGCATCAGTGCTTATCTTGTCGCATGTTTCTTTGGCCACCTGTACATAAATGTGGCTGTGAGGTAGAAATTATTTCCCCCTCCCTCTCTGAAGGATAGAGTCAGAAATAATCAATAATGGATTAATAGGAGAAAAAAGCACGCAGATTTATTAACATGCATGTGTACACGGGGGGTGGCAAAATCGTGAAACTCAAAAAAGGGCTTAAGGAATTCTCTTTATAAGCTTCACTGTCCTCTTCCCGGGGGAAAGGAAAATTTCAGAAGATGCAAGCAGCTTTAAAGGGGTAGTCAGTGATTTTTTATGAGCAGCTGATTGAGCCCAGAGAACAGACCTGGGAAAAAGTACCCCTGGGTTGTAAGAGTGGCATTCGATTTTCAGTCTTTGCCTCCGTGCTATGAGTTTAATCTCCCCTGGTTAATGAAATCTCAGTAAGAGGATTTAAAGGCAGTTGTGTTCCTCTTTGGCGTGTCTGGTCTTTAGGTGGATAAAGGACTTCAGAGAAAGCCTCTCCCTGCACTTGGGAGGAGAAGCAGGATCAAGGGGGAATCAAAGGACCAGAGGGGACCAGGGAAGGTCAGAGAGACCTTGGTTTTGAGGCTGTCACATTTCATAGTCTCACGTTTGCTAAGCCCAACATTGCAGATGGTGCTGTGGGGAGCCCCGGTGGGAGGACCACCCACACCTATGAAAAGACATAGGTATCCTCCCAAGTTAGCGCTGAAACCAGTGTGTCAGTGTGGCTTGTAAATTAGAGAAGGGGCAAGGCCTGGAATGTCAGCACCTTGGGAAGAAAAAGAATAGAAGTTGAGTCACTATTGGTGATCTGAGGCTGTGTGTAGGATGAAGCCAGTTCAACTCACCCCATCTCCTTCCTCTCCTTGCTCATTGGCTTGCAAATGATATCTGCCCTGACCACTGCGGAGAGCCGGTGGAGCACCCTGGGTAGCCATCCCTGCCCCTGAAAAACCTGACACATGGCCAACATCTTCTGCCTTTGTGTCCTTTTCCCTGAGTTCTCAGTCAGGGCACTTTGGGTTGCAGGTAACAGAAACCTAACTGATGCAAAGAGAATATTGGACCACCATACTCAGTGCTCAATGCGTGGGAAGGCAATAGATGTGGACCTGGCATCAGGCTGGGACACAGAGGAATGTGATAACTTCAGGAGTCCCTCCCACGCTACACTGGGCACGTGTCACTCTGTCCCCTCTCCCTGTTCCTGTCATTCTTGTTCACGCTTTGTGATGGTTTCTTCTTGTTCAGACCCTTTTCTCAGGCTGGCAGAACCCTTAGCATCCTCAGGCTTACATCCTGTTAACGTGATACCCTGAAGAAAGAGAGATTTCCGTTTTGTCGTCTTGACATTGCTTCTTGCAGTGACCTTGAGTGGAAGTTGTGGCGCATGTCCAGCCTTGAACTCTGTCCAAAGGGAGGACTCTGTCCACTGGCCTGCTTGTCCCTTGGACTGACAGTGAGGGAACGATAGTGTCGGAAGAATGCCGTGGTGCTTTTCTCCAAAGCGGAAGTGAGTCTTGCAGTGACTCAGTGATGGGACACCAATAACAAACCTCTTCCTTTTCATTTCATATTGTTGGATTAGTAAGCGATGAGAAACATGACACACACAGGAGATCATGGAGACAGCAATTGTTGGGCTTTTTTTGGAGAGGAAGGAGGGGGGTAACTGCAGGAGATGTACCAGCTCCTGCATCCTGAAAAGATTTTCAACAAAGCCCAGCCTGCTTTTTACTTTTCTTGTATTTTCTTTTGCATCTAATTGCTTGCACACGTGTTCAAAAGACATTTTGTCACACAGTTGAGATGGGTAAACATCCGGGAGGTGAACAACATTCCCCCAAAGTTACCAGAGGAATGGGAAAATCTTCCTTCCTCGTGCCTTTATTTAGGTTTTAGCTCATGCGGCCTGTGTGCATTGCGATGAAACGGAGGGGTTGTGTTAATGTGGGACAGATGGCATCGAGTGCTGACCACACATGAAGACTGGTGGCCCCGGGCTCCAAGGTCAGGCAGAAGGCAACACAGATTTGCTTCCATATGGGATGGATGGCATTCTGTGCTAGGATGCTGTGGCTTAAGAATGAAGCACAGTGATGATTTGGGCTGGGTAATTGCTGTTACTCTTCGTATTTAAGAAAAGAAAAAGCGAAAGAGGCAGCTTCCATCTGCAAGGTCAATCCTCAGATGTCCACAGTGGCTGGGGGTTCAGTTCTGGGAGCTGGGAACCCAATCTAGCTCTCACAAGCAGGTGGTAGGGATCCTTTAAATGGTTGCTGCTACCTCCAAGGCTTTACATTGACAGGAAGTTGGGAGTTAAAAGCAGGTCTGACCAGGTCTTCTGATGCTAAATATGGGCATCCTAACCATCATCTTAAGCACTAGGCCGAATACTTGTCCCCACTCTATGTCACTTGAATGATTTTTTTTTTCTTACAATACTTAGGATCTACTATCCACCTGCTGCTTTCAGATATGTTATTCTGCTGACTATTCTCATAATTAGTATAAGCAATGAAGTTTGTTTATCTCCGTGTCTATAGATACTAAGTGATTGATTCCAGATGACAGAGCTATTTGTGCTGGGGGCAACATTTGTGTGTTTGTTATTCATACCTCTTATATGCAGAATCTAACACCCTGTGTATCCTTCCGTAATTACTTGCTTAGTAGTGTTCCTCAGTTGTTAAACTATTGCCTTTCTTCTGTTCGAGCTTCAGAATTAAATGATTCAGTTCTGCACGCCCAGATCATCTTCCTCAGCCATCCTAGACCTCATCCATTCATCTGCCAAATACATACATGCAGTGATGTAGTGGCAAGATGGGGGTGAGGGCAGGCTTGGAAAAGCAGAAATGAGCACCTCTCTTCGTATTTGTTTTTAAATACACTTTACTTCTCTCTCAAAAACTTAGAGATAATTTTAGCTTCAAAGAAAAGTTGTGAAATTATTATAGAAAGTTTACATACACTTCTCTTCCTGCTTCTGCCAAGATTGATACCTTCCAAAATCATCATTCACCGATTAGGACTGGGAAATCAGCCCTGCCACAAAATCATAAACTGCCCCGCCAGCCTTCCTCAGAGTTCAGCAGCTTTGCTGCTTGGGCCCTTGCTTCCTGGTCCTGGATCCTGGCCCGGGTCTCACGGTGCCTTTGGGGTTCACATTTCCTCGCGCTCTCCCCTTCCCATCAGTGACAGTTGCTCAGTCTTCATCTGTCACGTCTCTGACACATGTGAAGAGAAGTACCCAGTGATTTAATGGAGCATCCTTCAATTTGAATTTGTCTAGTCTGTCTGGGTGATTATATTGAGATACGCTCTGTGTGGTAAGAAAACTACAGGAACCATGCTGTGCCCTTCGCTATGCAGCCTATTAGAGAGTGAGCAAGATGAACGCGCCTTATTATTTACTGCCGCTGCTCATTCTGATCGCTTGTTGAAGGTGCTGTCTGCCAGATTCCTCCATAGGAAAGATACTCCTGCCCTATCTCCCACTTCATCAATGCCTGTCTCAAGATGGGAACACTCTGGGACTCTGCGCATGTCCCATTTCTCACACTGTTGGCCCATCTGTGTTTGTGTCCACTGATGAGTTTTGCTTGTCACGACTGTTAGCGTGCCGTTTGCCTACCGAACTTTTCTCTTTAGTATTCAGATATCATATTGTCATATGCCATTTATACTTGTTTCTTTTTGTTTCCTGTTTCTTTTCACAGGCATGTGTATTTTTACTTATGTAGAATAGCTGTGCATGGACAACACATGAACAAACTTTTTTTTTAGATTTATTTATTTTTATTACAAAGTCAGATATACAGAGAGAAAGATCTTCCGTCCAATGATTCACTCCTCAAGTGAGCGCAATGGCTGGTGCTGTGCTGATCCGAAGCCGGGAACCTGGAACCTCCTCCAGGTCTCCCATGTGGGTGCAGGGTCCTAAAGCATCGGACTGTCCTCGACTGCTTTCCCAGGCCACAAGCAGGGAGCTGGATGGGAAGTGGAGCTGCCGGGATTAGAACCGGTGCCCATATGGGATCCCGGGGCGTTCAAGGCAGGACTTCAGTGGCTAGGCCACGCCTCCGGGCCCAAACAAACTTCTTTAAAAAAAAAAAAAAGAGAGAATATGGAAGTGATGTTGTGGAAACCTGACACTTACAGAATTGAACATGGTAGGCAAACAGGCCCGCTGGGTAGTTCGTGTTCACGAAGCAAGACCTAGAAAAGGCAGAGTTCTACCTTTCAACCTGGCCTGTTTCGTTTGATGTTCTGTCATAGGCAGTTCCCCATGTGCGTTACCATTCTAATACCCACATAGTAATACATATACTACAGCTGAGTATTTAGGAAACATTCAGGAATATCTTCAAGCCAGCTCTGTAAAAAGTGTCTGCTTACTGGAATCACTGGACTGTTCTAAAGACATGCTAAGGCCTGGGCCTTACCCCCAGAATACTGATGTAACAACTGATATGGGTGGGGTCTGGACATGGAGACTCTTACAAGTTTCTAGTAAGCAGCTAAGACAGACAGGCACTAGTTTAGTAGTCAGTGTGGAGTGGGTTACATGTATTTTCTTTCTGTGAAACATCTGTGTGGGGTGGGTGTTTGGCCTAGTGATAAAGACATTGTTTGGATGCCTGCCTCCCATACCACGTGCCTGGCTCTAGTCCTGCCTCAACTTTTGATTCCACCTTTCTGCTAGTGTGCACCTGAGGAGGCGACTGCGGATGTTTGAAGTTTCTTGGTTCCTGCCACCCCCATGGAAGACCTGGACTATGTGTGAGCTCCTGGCTTTGATGTGGCCAAGTCCTGGCTATGGCAAGCATGAATAAACCAGCAAAAGGGAGATATTTTTTCCATCTCTCCTGTAATGTTTAAGGAAGTAAATCTCCCTAGTGACTGTAGAAAGTTGTGCTGCTCTATGTCGACTACACCTACCTAGTCAAGCACTTGCCCTCAAATGTTCACACTTGCACAGGAAGCCTTGTGGTTCACAGTACAGGTATTCCTAATGTGAAAGTCTGAGATACCCCAAGATGTGAAACTGTGGGCATCCCAACATAGTGCCAGAACTGGAAAATTCTGTACCACATAACCGTGTCATGCACAAAATTGTTTTAAAATATTGTATACCATTATTTTCTGGTTGTGTATGCGAGGTATTTATGAAACATAAAGGAATTTCCTGTTTGGCCTTGGGGTTGCATCTCAAAGATATCTCATTACATAATTGCAAATTTCCACAAATATGAAAAAACCCAGGATCTAAAACACTTCTGGTCCTCATGGTTTGGCAGAAGGCCGCACGGCCTCTGCTCCGACTTTTTATTTACAGTATCAGGGCAAGGGCTTGACTTCTGGGTACCTGTGTTCATCTGTGACATAAAGATACGTTATGAAAGAAAGGAATTCAAGGATTAATTTCTGGTGTGAGTTTTTGAATCCATGCACAGTTTTAAAACCATCTGTTTTTCCCGTGACCGTTCTGAGATACCTTTGGTGATAGGATCTCCCTCCTGTGGTCATGTATGATTCAACTTTGAAGTTGAGACCTAGCTGTTTAGCACTGCCATGCTGGAGAGCCATCTGGCAGTGTCTGAGAAAGAAGGACGCTTTTGTCTCTGCCTTCTGCACGCAGCTGCAGGTGCCTGAGTGCTTAGGCCCTGGGTGACGAAACCCCCATGATGCTCTTGGGAAGTCATGTGCCCTCGTGATGATGATTTCCCTAAGGCCGAGGTTTCCAGAAAGCTTGGAAACACGTCAGCCTCCTGCTTTGGGGCTGTCTCAGCCTCAGATAAATTTCAGCCCTACTTCCTTTGTTTATTTTCCCTCTTATTTAATTGAAAAATCTATTTTTGGCTCTGTTTTATGCAGCGGAGAACATGTTTTGAATTACCTGTGTGACATCCTCAGCATTTGCTCACCAGCGCCAGCTTTCCAAGTGGAAATTGGAATGAGGAGGTTAAATTGCAGACTGAGTAACTAATGAAGCCAGCACTAGAGCCGAGCCCTCCTAACGTTTTGTATGATGTTTTTTTTTTAAATTCTGAAACACTTTATGAATCACAAATAATAGCCATCATTATTGAACATTTCGGATTTGTCAGGTTCTATGCTGAACGTTTTAAGGGTTTTGTTCATTTCTCACAATTTAGTCCTCCAGAAGTAGTTTTGGTTTGAAATAATCATTCACGTTAAAGATGAGGAAATGTAACAACAACAATTTATTCAATTCTTACCGTTTTTCCAGGCACTGCTCAAATAGTCTTATTTGAGCTCATTTACTATTAAAGTATTTTGCTCAAAGAAAAGAGAATAGGTTGTCCATGGTCAGACACTGTTAACACATTTGGGAATTAAATCCAGGCCAGTCTGATGCCAGGATCACTTTGTTTGATCATTACCTTTGATTCCTCCTTCTAAAAGCTTGTGTTTGGCCAGCTCTGCGAATATTCTGCTACATTCTCGGTTACTCAAGCACCCAGCCTTTTGCGAAGCAAAGAAATTTCTAGGCACACAAGGCCCGTGTAACAGCACTGGCAACTAAAGGTTCTTGATCCGGTGTTTACCTGTCTCTGAGATGCATGCTTGTAAGGTCAGGTAGGTGCAATCTAGGATGAAGTTAGGTGGATAAAGACCCAGTAGAACAGGCTTTTGTTAATGATATGTATACCCTGGTTGGTTTTTCCTCCAGGGAAAAATGGGCTCCTCAAGGCATGTCTGTTTAAAATCAGCTGTCCAAGGACTTCTGTGGTTGCTTATACTCTGCAAGCCAGCACAGTTCCTTCTTATCACTGCAGCAAAATGGGTTACTCTGAGGGCTGTTTCTAGATGGGCGGTGTCAGATTGACTGTACTTTAGTACTTCACATGAGAGGTTTTATTCGTCGGCCTTTGGAACATCCACATGGCTGTCATTTTCCAGCACCCAAACACATTCACTCTATGCCCAGCTTTGTTGGGTTCTCAATAGTTATTTATGTAAGAGGCAGATATGAAGACAGAGACACAGCCACAAATGAAAAGAAGTGCCACTCATTTGCTGGTTACTCCTCAAATTACCCAAAGGGCCAGGTTGGCCAGAACAAAGCCTAGAGCTGGACATGCAGTTCATGTGTTCTATGTAGGTGGCAAGGACCCAGGTATTTGAGACGTCATCTGTTGCCTCCTAAGGTATATGTTAACAGGAGACTGGAGTTATTCTGCTGTGGGTTGCAGGTGTGCTGATTGTCCCAGCCCCCAAACCAAATATTCATACCTCCATGCACATTTTAATGTCTTGAGGAAATTGTAAAGGAATGTAGCCAAAAAACAGGTGCTCCCCACCTCTGTCAGCGGGAGACCCTGGCCTGAGCCAGTGGCCTTAGCTTCTGGACTGCTTAGCACTGGTTTCTATCCTGTTTTACACGATGTTTCCTGAGGTGATCTTTTCCACTGCCCCCCCCCTCCACCAGCATCAGGGATCACCAGGGCCCCTCGTCATGGTGTGAACCAGCTTTGCGGCTCTGCAGGACCCCTCAGCATGGTGTAGGCCAGCATCTGACAGCATCAGTTTCCAGGAATCTTAGTAAGAGAATCATTATGTGATGGATGGCAGGTCCTAATTTTCTTCTAACCAAAAGCTGTTGTTGGAGATGGTTCCTAGTGGGGCATCTTGTGGGAAGTCAGTCCGCCCACACCCTGAGATCTCACAACCTTCTTAGTGTGGTGGCATCTCTGGTCCACGATCATAGCCCTGGCTATTGCAACCATTTGGATATATCAGTAGATGGAAGATCTCTCTATTCCCCTCTCTGTAACTCTGCCAAAAGTTTGGTTTAGAGGAGGGTCTGTCTTTTTAAGTTGCCAATGACAGTGCCAAGTGCTGATGAGCACCTGGTTGTTTGGCACGTTCGTGTACCCATTGGACAAGTACACCTGGATCAAAAGCTGCTGGCAGGATGTTAGCAGAAGGCCAAAAAATGTTCCTACCCTTTGACTCAATAGTAGCGTTTCCAGGATTCCTTTCTAAGGAAATAAGCTAAAAATATAAAAATAAATTGAAGATACAACTGTGTCGCTCAGGTATTTATAACCATGTTATTTTTCTCAGAATTGCAAATTGGAAACCTCATAAAAATTTATTGGTAAAGTTATGAAACATACTAGCAGTGGAGGTCTAGAATATTCATTCATTGAAGGAGTGTGGCTATTAGCAGTGAAGCTTACAAAGATTTTTCAGGACACCGGGGAAGCTTACACTGTTAAGTGGCGATTTTTGTCTTTAATTTGTTCCCATTATTTTAAAAAATGTAAGGGGAGAAAAGAAAGGAAACATACCAAAATATGGGTGTTTATGTCTGAGTAGTGAAAATTTCACTTTGCATCACTTTTTATTAGGTTTTGGTACATACTTACGATGCCTGATTTGATGCTGTTTAGCATTTTCCCAGCCAATTATTATTGATTAAGTGCTGATTGTATAATAGTGTTGATTTATTGTAGCTCTGTTTGCAAACTGTTTTGTTTCTACCTAGTCACAAACTGATTGCAGAGCTGAGTTGCCTCCCCAGGACTTCTCAGAGGAGTGTGTTCTGGATGATGAGAATTAAAAGGCCCTCCCGTGATTTCTACAGTAGCAGTGTGCTGGCAGGGGCTTCAGTTTCTCCATCATGCTCAAGAGGGGCCTCAGGAAGTGGTGCTAAATGTGCCGTGAATGTGCCGAGGAAATCTATAAGCAGTGAGCATGCCAAATGCAGAATTGAGAGGGAAGTTTTGCTAAGGAAGTGGTCAAAAAACAAACAAACAAAGCAGCAACAACAACAAAAAACAGCCTGAAAGTCAGCATGTGACAAGATGGTGTTGAGAGTCCCTTAATGTCCTGAAGGTGCCAAAACATCACCACAGCTGGAGTGATGAGCCTATAATTGTGAAGAAAAACAGGTGGGGAAAGCACAAAAGTAGAGTTGCAGACTTGGCATGACTCCAGGGGATGTGGGCTACTCAGGGGAGGGTAGCCAGTATGTCAGTGCAGAATTGTACCTCCATAAGTCCCAGGCTGTCATGATTGGGTATAAGAACTTATAGTCCCAGACTTGATTCACGTGTACTGAATTTGCTAGAAATGACAATGTACATGAGATTCATTTTGAGGTTTACTTATTTTTTTAAAACCATGGAGGAAGGGAAGGAAGAGATAGGGAGATGTGCAGTTACATCTTTCCCAGTGAGTTCTCTGTGTCAAAGCCTGGATTCAGGGGGTTGTTTTAAAGCTGCTAGACAAGTGTGGTTTTGAAATTGAAGGTTAGGTGCGCCCCTAATTTTAACTTTCTTTGGAGCCAGTAGCAGCACATGACTAGAGCCTGTGTCTGAGTGTTCCTCCTGGGCTGTGCACCTTCTGCTAAACTTGCATAGTCTCCAGTTTTCTCATCCATGGTCTTAGAGGGTTGGCACATGACCTTTGAGGTCCTTTACTGGCCAGTGATTTTGTAGCCTGATATGAGCTTCTAAGAGGTCTTCTGAACTTGCAAGAAAAGGAACCGATTCCTTTTCTAACAGTGTCCCTCGGGCTAGCGTGCTTCTGAGATCTATGTGAGAAGAGTCTTCCCCTGCGCAGCTTTCTGCAAGTGTTGGAAGAGGTCCTGTAGCTCTACAGATGGTTGAAGGTGAGGATACAGTTGGCTGCCACATTAACTTGCTCTGTCCTGTCACAGTTGCTGGGCACTCCAGACAGGCGAAGAGGCCTTGCAAAGTCACACCACTGGTGAGTGTCAGTGCCACAAGTCGAGTTGAGATCTAGCTGGCTCTAAGATATAAATGCCTCATCTCCACCCATGTCCTTTCTACTTGGTTTTATTGCTAGAATCAAGGAAATTCACAACATACCCCAAGCCTTGAGTAACTAAATGTAATGGTAACACAGTGGTAGTCACAGGAGAGAATATGTCCACAGGTTTGTCTGTCTGACCCATGTAGGTCAGTTGGTGTTGTTTAAAAATGTGCAGGGCCATGGGCGTAGCATATCAGATGCTGCTTGGTCTGGCCACATCTCAGATCAGAGTGCCCGGGTTCGTGTCTTGGCTCTGCTCTCTGTTGGAGCTTTCTGCCAACACAGCCTGAAAGACTCCGATATTGGCTTCCAGTCACCCGCGTGGGAGTTCCGGATTGAGTTCCGGGTTCTTGGCTTCAGCCTTGCCCATCCCTGGGGATTGCATTTATTTGAGAGAGTGAACAAGAGGATGGGAATGCTCTGGTTTTCTCTCTAACTCTGTCTCCCTGCGTGTGCTTTTGTCTTACATAAAATAGGAAAATATTATTTCCCTGAAGCAGGGAGCATGGCAGGGCTGGCTGACGCTCTTTGTTGCCTCTTTCAAATGGGCATTTGCTGTACTTTTGGTTGCCTACTGCCACTAGCCTGCCTGCTTCATTCATTTTAGTTCTCAGGTGGAATGAAAAAGTCAACTTTTTAGAATGTAGAAATGGCACAGTCAGTTCCCGAATAATTTTAATGCAAACACAGCAACAATACATCTGAAAGCACTACAGATATAAGTACCCCCTTTTTCTCCTTGTAAAAGTGGCTGAATACTGTATGTGAAAATTAAAATGTACAAGACATTATCAGCCACATACTGTGCAAGACGATCCTCATTTGCAAGAGCTGGCCACAATTGTCCCTAACATGATGAGCTCATTTGAATGGTCATTCTTTAGTAAGGACTGGGAATTTGGTGCAACTTCTTAGAAATGTCTCTGACACAGCACACAGAGTTCTCTTGTATTTAAATGGTTTTTACTGCTCAGGGCACTGTGACTGCAGCAGCGAAGTTTGGGTGTGAGATGCTGGCATTGTTTGATGTTTGTGGAGCCTGAGCCAGATGAATCCAAACCCTGGCGCCTAGTTGTACAAGCTGCATGTTTGGGATACCTGCACAAGCGCTCTGAGCCTCAGTTACTTTTTCTGTGATCGTGTTCAAGGATACAAGTGTGCACTTTCCATGAGCACCCACGTACCACTTCTGCGCAGGTGACAGGTGTCTGGTTTCATTCCATCGAAATGGGGGAGTCAGCGGCGTGACCATACTGTGTCCCTTCTTCTGCATGCTACACCTTCCACTTTGAGGTCCGTGGAGTGTTCCCTGTCATTCTCATCACATCCTTCTTCCAGCTGCTAGAAGGGGAGCACATTCTACAGGAGGAAGCCCCAGAGCTGACTGACTTTTTGAATCCCATGGGAAGACCTCCAGGACTCCTCTTCCTTGCCACCCTGGGAGAAACTCTGCTTGTCTTCCAGTATTCCTTCTCCCTGTCATTTCTGCGGAATTTAAGGAGGTCACACAATAAAGACTAGATTTCCCGGCCTCCCTTGTAACTACATGGGGCCATGTCTCTTTGTTCTGACCAGTGGATGCATGAAGCCACAGAGATGAACACTCAGAAAAAGAAGGAAGCACCCTCCCACCCTCGTTTTATCCTCCTTCATCCCTAAGGCTGGAGTGTGATGATGGTGACTATGAGTAATCAGTCATCAGTGAATGAGAGGGACACTGGACAGGTGGGGGTCCAACAAGGAAGGTGGGGGCTGCTTCCAAAATGTGCATTCTCTGTCTGGCCTGTGATGCATACTCACAGACTGTTGTACAAGAAAGAAACTCTATTCTTTAAGACACTGTTTCCTTGATCTGTGTGGTGGTTGATGATCTAGGACCTTCACACACACACACACACACACACACACACACACACACATCATATACAATTAAAATGTGAGTCCCTTCTGACCAAAGTTGATGCATCTTGGGGTCTTTGTCCACATGTGGTATGATTCTTAAGGCATTATAGCAGACAGGATTTAATTAGCCAAATCTGAGTTTGCTTTGCAACTTATTACTGGTGTGATCTTGGAACAAATTAATTAACCTCACTAAGCTTGAGCCTTCTCATTAGTAATCTTCTGAGCCAGGATAGTAGTGCCTGCCTTGTAGAGTTGTATTTTTGGAAAACAGCCAGTTGTTTAGCATGTTGAATGCTCCATAAAGAGCAGGTATTTGCCTAGGGTAAGACCAGCCATGGCAAAGAAAGCAGAGGGGGTGTCTGCAGGACCATGTGAAGTCATGGGTAACTAACTCCTGGGGTGTGGATGTCAGTCATCATGATGAACCCTAAGCATCTCTTGATTACTGCAGTGGACAGAGGCACAAGCCACCTAGGCACTAGGCTGTGGGAATGTCCCAGTGAACTCTGTCCCTGTTCTTCCTCTTCCCTTGGTTCAGTATGTATCTCATGCAAAACTCCTCCAATGCCGTCATATCACACATTATGGGTTGCTTACGTATTTGGGTCTTGCCAATGTTCTTTTGTTGTATTACAGGTTCAAATAGTTACAGACCTCTGACTTGTTAGGCTCATGGTCCTGATATTTGGATGTACAAGGTGGTGGTTATGAAAACCTGTGTGCCTTTCAGAGTGGTTCATCCATTGAGTGGTCTCAGAAAGCGGGAGGATCTAGGGATTTGGAAGGAATTCTGAAGATTAGACACTTGGGGGAGAGCTCCATCACAGTTCTATATTTATTGCTAAGGGATTCCAGCTAGCTTATCTCCTTTTGTCTCAAGGGATTGCTATGCAGTTGGAATGAATTATTGTGGTAGCCTTTATTATTTTCATAAATATTTGCTTTCTTCACACCCTGACATCATGCCTATTAAACTCAGGCATGATCCCTTAGTGCTGTGCTAATACACTGGGAATGAAGGCTATGTGGCGTTCTCTGGCATGTTTGGTATGTTGCCCCCTCCCTGCTGTAAAATTGGCTGTGTGCCTGAGAGAAGCTTCTTCATCAAGCTGACTCTGCCATGAAGACTGGGGGCCACAGTCACAGGCACATGTAGCACGAGGAGGAACCAGACCTTTGTGGTTGGAAGCAATGAGCTTGTTACTACGCCATGACTGCTCCTGTCTTTATTTATTTAGTACTTTCATGAACTAAACGTAAAGCCCTTAGCTGGCGCCTGGCATGTGGCAGTTGTTTGGCCAGCATTATATTAGGTGAAGGCACTTCAGAAAGTTCACTGAAAAATGAAATGAAATATTTTTATTTTGGTACAAAATTGTTAGAAAAATCCATAGTTTTTTTGGAATATACATTTTCTAAGAAGACCCCCCCTCAGAGGCATGGGTTTAAACATTTTTGCCCCCAAATAAGCTTACCATTTAATTCCATTTTCCTTGACCCCTTTTAAATATGCTTATGTAATAATCTAATGTTTTCTTCACTTTTTTAGTTAATGACCTCCAATATTTGGTTAATTTTTTAAAAATTCTCTCTGGTATTTGACCTTCATGATATTAAGACATGGAAATGTCACTGCCACTAGCCACTTTGTTCTTGTAGTTTAAAAATAGAATAACCGGAAAACTGTCAGGATAGGTGCTGCTGTGATCTGAGTGTTTGAACTTGATCTCCAACATCATGTGAGTTAATGGCATTTGGAGATGGTGCCCTTGGGAGGTCACTAGAATGAGATGAGATCATGAGGTGAGGGCCACTGTGATGGCGTGAGTGACTTCCCAGGAACAAGTTGAGAGACCCGAATTCTCATAGCTGCCCTGCCTCACCGTGAGGGTGCCCTTCGATAGGTGAGGATGCAGCAAGAGGGCCATCACCAGACAAATTGTTAACCTTGAACTTCCCAAATTCCAAGACTCTACCACTGTGAGCTCAGTGGACCTCTGGTCTTTGCTCGGTCTGTAGTATCAGTAACTGCAGCAGAAAATGGACTAAGTCAGGTGGCTTCAGATGTACTAGTGTCCTTCTGGTCAGCCACCACTAGCCTGGAAGCCAAAGGCAGTCCAGTGCCCACTGAAGTCATTTCTGCTAGATAAGGATGATTTTCACTTTTGTAAATGGTTAAGTGAAAAACCAAGGGCTGTAGTTTATGACACGAAGCTTGGGTATAATTTCTTTGTTTCTTTTTTTTTTTTTTCCCTATGAATCAGGCTCTGTCCATTGCTGCAGGTACCATCTGTGGCTTTCTTTGTACTCCAGCAACAGTCTTGGATTGTTGCAATAGAAAGTATCTGGTTCAAAAGCACAGAATATTTTCTGCTTGATCCTTTCCTGGAAGTTTGTTGACCTTGGTTCTTGATCCATTCAGGAGAAGATTTCATATGGGGAAATGGTGTGATCTCAGTTCTGCCACCCAACTAGGTTACTTCTTTACTCAAGTTACTTTACTAGTTGGTCTCAATTATCTGATCTGTACATGTCATGGGGTTAAAGACTCAAAGAAACTGTATGTATGACAGTGCATTGAAAATCATAAGAGACTCTGTTGCTAAGCTGGGAAAACGTACCCTGCTAACAGAAGGTGACATTTGAAACCCCTTTTTGTTGTCGTGGTTTTAGCATGTTCCTGAAAAGATGATTCAAAATATATGTATAAATTATAACTTTAAGAAAGGTGGTTCTTTTTGTTATATAAATTTATTTCTTTTGCTTTTTTCTTTTCAGTTTTATGTTTGAGCACATAATTAGAGAAGTTATTTTAAAGCCCTGAAAGGATAAGAGCATAATATGTAATATAAAGATAGAAGGAGCAGAAATAACCCAATTTAACGATGTCTTGAGACTCTTAGACCTTGATGCTACGTTGTGTTGAAAAGGAAGGAAAGGTTCTGCACCTGCGGTGTCTCCTAAAATGCCATTCTGTTGTATATGCCACCTGGAAGCAGAGCTGTGCTGTTGGTTCCATACTTCTTTCCTTCTTGGCACCTGAGCCTGGCATCACCTGCCTTGGGGTCTGTCCTTTGATTTTGTGACATTCATGGAGCCCTGCAGATCTCCCAAGTGCTATTTGACCTGTGTGTTCAGCCCTGAGCCACTGACACACTACTTTGAACTTGTAAAGTCACTCTTGGCCACTTCTGCTTTAAAAAAAAGAAAGAAAAAGAAAGGAAATATATATATACACGTACACACACTTATTTGATAGGCAGACATAGAGAAAGAAACAGGTATACAGATTAAAAGGAATTCTCCCATTGTTTAGTTCACTCTCCAAATGGCCACAATAGAAAGGGCTACCCCAGCCCTTTCTAGGAGCCAGGGCCTCAATCCAGGTCTCCCTCATGCGTAGCAGGAACCCAACCACTGAGTCCCCACCTGCTGCTCCTGGAGTGCTTTTTAGCAAGCAGCTGGCATCAGGAGCAGAGTTGGATCTTGATCCCAGACAGTCCACGGTGGGATCTAGACATTTTTAATGGTGTCTTCATTACTATCTCAAACACCCTCTTCTTGTCTGGCTTTTTAATAGCACCCATCTAAGTCTCAGGGAGAGGTATGCCATGTCTGTGCCTTTGGATTGGAACATGTCCCTAGCACCGTGAACTCACTTAAAAGATGGATTTTTTGGTAAGGACTTGGAAGTTAGTACAACTTCTTAGAAATGCCTCTGACATAACACACAGGGTTCTGTTATATTTAAGTGATTTTTACTGCTCAGGCACTGTGACTTCCACAGTGGAGGGGCATGGTATAGAGGGCTGGAGAGGAGTGGTCATATGAACTTGTCTTCCCCAGAATGCATGCCTGGTCTAATGGCAAGAGGGCCCTGGTGACTGAAGCTACCCTACCCAGAGCTGGGTTTATGGCTTCCATGGCAGCAGGTCCACAGTCTGTTTGGAGGCACTCTGCGGGGGCAGTGATGTTTCTGAGTTTCCAAGATATGTGTGGTTTGTACAGTTTTTTTCTCCAGTGCCTGGGCATCTCAGCGGCTATCCCTGAGAGAGAGAGAGAGAGAGAGAGAGAGAGAGAGAGAGAGAGAGAGAGAGAGAGAGAGAGAGTGTGTGTGTGTGTGTGTGTGTGTGTGTGTGTGTGTGTGTGTGTATTTAGGCTTTCTCAAGCTATAGCCCTGAGTGGACAACCTCAATGGAAAATGCAGCAGTCAAGCAAATAAGAGTTCTGAAGAACAGTGTGTGTTGTTTAACTCTGTTAGAGGGAATCTGATTCACCCCTGCACATCCTTGGCCCACGCTGTGCTTCTGTTCCCAGGATATGCAACACAGAGGCTGTGTACCTCAGCGGCTTAACACTCAGGCTGGCGTCAAGTGCATCTGTGTGCTTGTGCAGGTGCTGCCATAAAGGAGTTGAATACTCTGGGAATGGACCTTGGTCTCAGGAAGCTATGGTTTCCCATTAGTACAAGGATATAAAACAGGATCTTGTGGCATTGTGACAATAAATAAGGCCTTGTCATGTGATGCGTGGCTTAGTGTGTCACATTCAGTGACATGGCTCAAGAGTTCAGTTTTTTTTTTTCATCTATAAAGATACCCTCCTGTGTGATTAGCCTTTTTGTAAAGAGCGTCTCTGTCATCTATTCAATGTTCTTTGCTTTCTAAACTTAAGAAATTGTAATAGCCAGAGTTGAGTTCAGGGACAACTTGTAGCTTTCTCATTTCTGTGAGTTTGTGAAATCATTCTCTGACCCAAAAGTTCTTCCCTTTCCCCTTCCCATCAGCAATATAATAGTACGATCATGCATAAAAACTTAAAGGAAAATCAGGCCTTGTTCCAAGCAGTTTACTCACTTAATCCTCAGACGAACACCATGAAGTTCAGACTTTTATTAGCCTCATTTTGTGGATTTGAAAAATGAAGCCCCAAAGAGATTAAGTGTCTGATGGAGACTCAAGCCCACAACATCCGGTGCTGGACCCCTGGCGCATAACCACAGTCAGAAGAACTTCCCAGGTAGTAATCCTTCTACATGAGCCTGCCCCTGGAAGAGCCAGTTGCTAATGCTCCATTGCTTTCAAAATGAAGTTTCCCTGTGGCCTTGGACGGAAATGAATCACCACCACCCCCCGCCCCACCTTTTCAGTTTCACTAGATCTGTGAAATGCCAAACAAAATGAATCAGATGTATCCTTTGGTAGGAAGGTAAAAAAAATCTCTCCAGGTAGCTCAAGATACTAATTAAGCAAGTTATTAAGTTGAGAAGAATAAATATCTCTTTGTGGCTCAATCCTGGCTTCCGTTTCTACTTATGCCAAAACAACAACAACAACAAAACAAAACAAACAAACAAAAAAAACCCCCTCAAACTCAGGCTTTTTTTTTTTTTTTCTTTATTTTGGAGAATTCTCTAAGGCAGGGTTGTTCAGCCTCAGTATTCTCTGATGTTTTGGCCTGGGTATATTTTGTCCTCGGATCTGTTCTGCACACCATGGAATGTTCTACAGCATTCTTGCTTCACATCTCTAGAGGCCAGCAGCGCCCCTCCCCATCTCGCCAGATTTTCCTACATATCCCATGAGGTGCCAGATTCCCCTTGTTTGAGAGCCATCTCTCCAAGACCCCACTGAATCTATCTTGGCGGATTGGATTCTGTCCTGTCCCGAGTAGGCCATCAACACTCGGACAGTGCTACGCTTTCCAGCTTTTGATTTCCTCATCTGTGATCAAAAGGGCTCATGATCTCCTGAGGATGACAGAAGAGAAGAAATGATGGAAAACTTAATTAAATGATAGTGGCTGCTTGATATATATGCTCCTCCCCCCCACCACATTATTTTATTCCTTCTGGCTCTAAAATCCAACGGTTCTAATCATAAATAGAGTTCTTAGTTTCACTCCAGATGCTAACATATGTATGTGATAAATCAGTTTCTATTTCTGTGGAAGACAACTCTTGGGGGAATGAAAGTTGAGGGCAGTCTTTCTCCTTTACTGAGTTTATGTATTCCTTTCTTTTTCTTCAGTGGCTACAGAAAAATCTTCCCAATTATTATTCACTGTGAAGGACTGCTTTAAAGAAGATCAAGGTCAACTCTTTTGAATATCCACTAGCAATTGAGGTGGAAATGAATTTAAACAGCCCTTGGGGGGGGGGGAGGTGTTAAGTTAAATACAAGTAGGAACTTTCAGACAAAGCCAGGGGTGGAAGTTCATGGCTCTGGCAGGTGACTGATTCCATGTTCTTGGAGATTGGTAAACCTGGGAGCCTTTGATCTAGAATGGTCTGGAGTAAAACTTCTAAATTTGGGAACTCTTCTAAATCTTGCACTTTGACTTGTCTCTGAGCTTCATTCCTGGTCTTCTAAGAGAAGGTTCTAGAAGAATCTAATGAATGGGTTTTTTGCCCTTCTCTGGTAGTTCTTCCCTCCCCTCCTTTCCACTCTCCACTCCGCCTTCACTCATCCACTTCGCCACGTGCTGAAAGAAGAACCTGAGGAACAGTGGGCTGAATTTTTGCACTGAAAACCTTGAAAAAGGCAAAAAGCAAGAAATAATTATTCCCACTTTGTCAGCCATGAAGTGTATTGTGAACATAACTTTGTATTATTGGAGGCAGGAGGCAGGACCAGAGAGACATGATTCTTCCAAAACCACAGCACATCCTAATTACCACTGCACTGAGTCACTCATCACCCCTGCACTTCCTTCTTTGTTATTTAAAAAAAATAATTAATTTTTATTTATTTGAAAGGCAGAGAGAGATCCTCCATCTGTTTGTTCACTCTCCAAATGGCCACAACAGCTAGAGCTGGGCCAAGCAGAAGCCAAGAGCCGGAAATGGGGCAGGGACCCAAGAGCCTGAACCATCACTGCTGCCTCCCAGGGTCTGCATTCCCAGAAGCCTAGTGAGAGGAGTAATGCGGTTGACCATGTAGAGCTGTTGAGATGATGACCTAAGATAATTCAAACCCAGTGTCCAGCAGCTAGATGCAGCTGTTTCCGTTAATTGATGCTATAGCCATTGTAATCATTTTCACAACCATCACCGTTATCATCATCATCTCTTTCTTAAAAGCCTTGTACCATTCTTGATGCTTCTGTTTGTCTTTTTCTGAATTATCCAGTCTTCTTAAAAATCTAGGCGAGTGCAAATTCTTTTCAGTTTATCTCTAAGCAGCCACAGTTTGGATCCGGCCCCATCATTCCTGCCTGGGCAACAACCCCTTCACTAATCAGCTGTCTTCTCGTTCTCAGCTATTCTCCAAGGTACGGCCAGAGTACTCTTTCCAGTACATGTTGGATACCCCTCCCTGAACTAGCACTCTTTTTTTATATTAAGGTTAAAGTCAAAGTCTGGGCGGTGGTATTGTGGCTTAGGGAGCTAAGCTGCTGACTGAGAATATGGGATCCCATATCAGATTATTGTTCAAGTTTGTGATACTTCTGACCCAGCTTCCTGCTTGGACCCCTGCCTCCCATTGGGAAATAGGGTACAGCTTCTGGCTCTGAGCTTCAACCTGTTCCAGACCTGGCTGTTGTGACCATTCAGGAAATGAATGCACAAATAAAAATGTCTCTCCCTCTTTTCTCTTTCAGCTTTTTTTCTGACTGTTCCTCCCTTTGTCACTCTGCCTTTCAAATAAATAAATGTGTGAAATACAAAAACAAGTTCTTCCAATGGTCTGATTCTGCAGGTGTCACCTTGTGGCATTTTCTACCCTGTCTACTGTTTGAGTCCCATAATTTCTGGCCACATTGTGTGGTCTGTCAAGCTGACTTTGTTGCTGCCTCAGGACCTTGGCACTGGGCTCTTTTCTTTTTTTTTCTTTTTTTCTTTTTTTTTTAAGATTTGTTTAGTTTTGTTTAGAAAGGCACATTTATGGAGAAAAGGAGAGACAAAGTTTTTCCATCCACTGTTTCACTTCCCCAAGTGGCTACAACAGCCAGAGCTGAGCTAATCCATAGCCAGGAGCCAGGAGCTTCTTCCGGGCTTCCCATGCGAATGCAGGGTCCCAAGGCTTTGGGCCATCCTCCACTGCTTTCCCAGGCCACCAGCAGGGAGCTGGGTGGGACGTGGAGCTGCCAGGATACGGATCTGTGCCCATATGGGATCTCAGCGTGTGCAAAAAGAGGATGTAGCCCCTGGGCCTTTGTGCTGTGCCTGACACTGGGCTTCTTTTGAGAAAAATCTGTCTTACAAGCAACTGACTTCTGCTTTTAGGTCTTAAGCATTATCACCTCTTCAGAGAGGTATCACTTGACCTCACCCATCCAAAGTCTGTATCTCATTGTTGGTTTTCTTGGATTTTGTCACATTCTCTTGTTGGAAGGGACCATCTTTATTTATCAAACTGTCTCCAGCACCTAGTTCAGTGCCTAGCATATAGTTTATGCTCAGAAATTATTTATACAATGAGAACATGAATGAATGATCAACGAATAAGAGAATATACTTATCAGTTATTCACTTACGTATGGTTGAGTGGCTCTTACAGCCGGGACATTAGCTAGGTAGCACCCAGCAGAAGGGCTAGAAGGATGCTGTTTGAATGTCTGTGGCCGTGTTAGCTTATTTTTTTTTCCAAGGCTCTTGGAATGGATTTACTTTTTGGACACAGCAAGTCATGTAATTGCATAATTTTTCCTTTTTCCACATCGACTGCTACAAACTTAGAACCAAATTTGTGGCCCATGCATCTTGTCGGTATGCAATTTAGCCTCCTTCTTAGATCTATTTCACAGCTCCATCCTCATTTCTTCTTTGCCTTTTGTTCCTATTTTTAATTTATGCCATCTTGTATTTTATGTAGCCTCATAAGCTGCCTTAAATTCCCTCTGCAACCAGACAAGGTATCAATCAATCAAATAGAAAAATGTGCAGAGTGGAGAGCTTTAGAAAAGGTAGAAATAAAGTGGCTCTTACATTGAAGAGGTAGATCCTTTGCACGTGACTTCTGTAGCTCAAGGAAGTAGGGCAGTGAGGGGAGAGCCTTCTCCAGGGGAGACCCAAACACTTGGTAGGCACAGGAAGCCCAGATTCAACAGAGATTAGTAGGGGAGAGTTTAATTCCGGCAACTGGTTATTTTGCCTGTTTTGACTGCGTACGGGGGCTCTAGGCTTCTTGCTGCTTTCCCCCATTATCTTGCTTCTCTAGGAGCACCATATAATTTTCAAAATAACTAGGAATCACCCACTCCACTCGTTCTGAAAGACCCACTCAAGCTTTCCTCTAAGTCTTACTGAATTGTCAGCAGAGAGACTGAATTGGGCATTCTGAGGGGTTGCTGCTGCGCCATTTCTGTCTGTTGTTGCCATTGTTTCTCAGACGTTCTGACTCAGATCTGGACAGTGGAGGGAATCCAAGACGTTTTCTGGAGTTGGAGGGCCTGAAGCACGAAGTACGCAGGACTGTGCTGGGCTCACACTGCTCTCACCTGCTCCGTGCACCCCCGGGTTCATAGCTCACTTGCTTTTTTATTTTTTTTTAAAGATTTATTTATTTTTATTACAAAGTCAGACACACAGAGAGGAAGATCTTCTGTCCGATGATTCACTCCCCAAGTGAGCACAACGGCCGGTGCTGCGCCAATCCGAAGCCAGGAACCAGGAGCCTCCTCCAGTTCTCCTACACGGGTGCAGGGTCCCAAAGCCTTGGGCCGTCCTGGACTGTTTTCCCAGGCCACAGGCAGGGAGCTGGATGGGAAGTGGAGCTGCTGGGATTAGAACCGGCGCCCATATGAGATCCCGGGGCGCGTTCAAGGCGAGGACTTTAGCTGCTAGGCCACAGCACCGGGCCCCATGGCTCACTTACAAATGATCCCCGCAGCACAGCTGTAGGGATGTCGCCTGGATCTCTTGTAGACATGTGCGTCTGAACCTGTCCTGAGCTGGCCTCCTGATTTTCTCGCTAAATCCCATGCCAGCTGTCGCAGTTGATGACAGTTCGGTTTGTCCCAGTTTTGGAGATCATCTTTAACTCTTCTCCAGCTGTGATACCGCATGGCCAGTCCCCCAGGACCTGCTGTGGCCGTGTGCCTTCAGAACATGTGTCGTCTCTTGTCACCTATGCTGCTACCACTCCGACTCTAGTCACTCTCACCTCTTGTCTGGATTCCCATCACAACATCTCTGCTATCTCAATCTCCAGAGCGCTCCTCAGACAGCATGAAGCATGGGGTAGGCATTGTGGCTCAGTGGGTTAAGCTGCTGCTTGTGACACCTGCATCTTATATTGAAGTGCTGATCCGAGTCCTGGCTACTCTACTTCTGATCCATATTTTTGCTGGTGAAGGTGGTGGCTTCAGTGCTTGGGCCCCTGCCATCTATGAGGGAGACCCAGATAGAGCTCTGGAATCCTCGCTTTGGCCTGGCCCATCCCTGGCTGTGGTGGGCATCTGGGGAGTGAACCAGCAGGTGGATGAACTCTCTTTGTCAGTCTGCCTTTCAAGTAGGTAAGAAGTGAACAAAGCATAAAGCAGGTCTAATCAAGGCCCTCTGATAACTTCCCACCTCCTGCTCTAAAAAGCCAGGTTCTTCCATGGCCTTAAAGGTGGCACATAGTGGGTAGCCTGTTTCCCCCAGTCCATGCCCTCTCATTTCTCACCTCCTCCTCCACCATCTCGGATTCACTCTGCTTCTGTCCAGTATTCCATGCCCCAGGACCTTTGCACTTGCTGTCCCTTCGACCTACTCTGCTTTTGTTTCCTTTAACTCTTTTCTTTGCTCTTTTTTGACGGCTTATTTAAAGTGCTCCATTCATCCAGTGGCACTCTGAATCCCTCTCTGTGTCCTGTTTGTCTTTGATGTATTTATTTTGCCTGCTTTTTGTTTGTCTCCCCCTGCTATAGCTAACCCCACTGCCATCCCCCTGCACTAAATGCACGGGCAAGGATCCTTGCTGAATGCTCTGATGTATCTCAAGGGCCTGGAACATGGCTTGGCGCCGAGAGCTCTCAATGCTCTTTACCAAAAGAGTAAACCGTTGTGTCTTCTCAAGTGAGAATGATTGAAATCTCTTGCCCTCATCAAACCTGGTGCACTGTCCTCTTTTACAAAGCACTCCATAAAGTCTAAGTGATACTGATAAGGCTGGGCAGATGCCTCCAATAGAAACTGTTTGTGACTCAGCAGCACCCTGTATGTGAACCTGAGAGGATTCTTCAGTAAACTCTCCTCTCGGAGCCCCCTCGACTCATCTGGAAACCATTCCAGCACTCATCCATCCTCTATAATACATTGCTATTTGCTCTTTTCCTAAGATTCTGGCTCCTCTGAGCCCACTGTAGGCTTCAAGATGGATTTCTTATCTCGGTTGCTTCATTAAGAGCGTACATATTTGATTGCCAGCTCTTTGTGGTCCTCCACAGTGCCGTTTGCTGCAACAAAAGAAAGTGTTTGCCAAATCATTTGTCAGCATATGTTCCAAAGCCACACAGGCGTTCTTTATGGAACTGGAAAATACTGATCCCAATTAGGGACAGACTGAAGACCAAGAAGGAAAGAGTGGCTTGCTTATTACTTCACAAGAACATAGAGAGGGTTGATGTCAAAAGGTATCGAGGGGCCCTGGTGGGAAGGCAGAGGGGAAAAAAGAGGTGGAAAATACATAAAGGAGCAGATTGTAGGTGATGGGAGAACGTTCTGGAAGGGATCAGAGGGGATTTGACACTGTTAGTGCCCACACTGTGTCCCCTGGACTCAGCATTCTTCAAGGTGATGAACATCTTTCCAGGTTACTGGTTTCACATGTGTGAACTCGTGGGGAAGAGCTGTCCCCCTGGGCCCTCTGTGATGGCAGTGCCTGAGCTGCCTTGCCACGGGCCAAGTGTGCTGGGTAGTGGCCGGGGACCCCTGCTCCTGAGCTTGGCAGTCAAGGGCAAACTCAGCAGCCCGCAGTCCCGACTGCCTTTGGGTGTGATTCACCTTCACATCGGGAGAGCACATTAGCCCAGTCTGGCCGCTTCTCTGTGAATAAATATTTGACCTCTTGATGTTCTCCAGGCGTCTTCCTAATTAGGAAACTCAGACACATCTCCTAAGGACAAACCAAACATGGCTTCCTAGTGCAGGGCTGAGTTCAATCCCCCGGTGTTAAACACCTAAGCCTGTAGCAGCCACACTAGTTGGTGCCGTGGGGGGAAATCCCTTAGGCTCCTTGCCAGTGAGGGAAAAAAAAATGTCACAGAGCCATTTTGGTTTGTTTCCATTAGCAAAAGAGAACTTCCCTTATCAAAACCAAATATTTATCTAGTATAAAAGACCCACTTTTGTGTAGCATTCTTCAGGCCGTGTCAGCAAGTAATATAAATGCTTGCAAGACAGGCAAACGTGACTTTCCAGGTGGTGGGGTGCCTGGTGACAGAGGCCCAGCTTTGGGAGGATGCATTGTTCTAACACCTTGCATGCCTGGGGTGCCCTGGAAATAAGCCTCTTGTTGGCTCTGAGGTTCTTCAGATATTTTTTTTTAAACACCGATTGATTGGACTCAAGAATTTACAGTTGGGAGATTATGGAGAGGTTTTAAAGTTTTATGATGTAGCTGTGGGGACGTCTGTACAAAGACTCAGCTGTCTGAATCTCAGGCCAGACGGGATGCTCAGTGCACTCGTGTGATTCTGGGGTTGAGACTCCTCTCCTGCAAGCTTATTGTTCTGGAACTGACAGTTTTTTTCTCTCCCTGGATGAAAAAGCAGTCTCCCCACCCCCACATCCAAGGTTATGTCAGCAGGAAGCTATTTTACATGAAGAAGAGCTTTCTCCGAGAAGGGAGCAAATGGGGAGTTGGGCTGAACATTTTCAAGCGATTTAGGAGTCAAGTGATGTGATTCTGTCCATGTGATGGGTGCTGTTGCCCACACCCTATGCCCACGCTCATCCCAGGGAGAGTCCAGGCTGAGGCTGGAGAGGGCAGTGAACAGCTACATGGGCAATAGGATGGCTGCCATGACTGTGGACCTGAACGTGTCTTAAGCTCAGCCCAGATACATAGCCCGAGGTTCAGAGATGCAGTGCTAGCCGAGGAAGGCCCTTCTCCCCAGTTGATAATGTCCCATCTGTCTTTGGGTGGCATCTGATTACAGCCCTGTCTATTATTTAAAAGGTTCTTTAAAAAAAAAAACATGACCACAAGGGAAAATGGAGTGGCTGTTCTCTTCCAGCCATCTACGGATTACATTTTAATCATGTCATATCTAAAGAGGCGGTGTTTTCTGATGAAATTTGTCAAAACTAATAAGGCAATTTCCTAACCTGTGGCAACCCCACTTAAGTCATTCGTGTAATTACTTGGGACAACTCAGGCCTGCTCTGGGTTTATAGGTCAAGCTTTTTTTTTTTTTAAGATGCATTATTTATTTATTTATTTGAAAGAGTAAAAAAGGAAAATGAGACATGCACACACATGCCTCCAGTAAGAGTGAGAGAGCTAAAAAAAAAATGTTCTATCTGGTGGTTCAACTCTCCAGATATCCACCACAGCCACACCTGGGCCAAGCTAGAGGCAGAAACGTGATTCTCTCTGGGTCTACCACATGGGTGTCAGGGACCCAAGTACTTGGGCCATCACCCCCTGCCTTCCCTGGTGCATCAGCAGGGAGCTGGCGTGAAAGCGGTGCTGCCAGGACTCCAATTCTGATATGAGATGCTGTTATAACAAACAGCTAGAACACAGCATCAACACCTAGGTCCTATTCCTCTCTCTCTCTCTTTCGCTCTCCCTCCCTCCCCCCTCTCTGTCTCCTTCAAGACCTGCTTGGCATGAACGCATACCTTTTGGTCAATTGCTGCCATTTGATCCTGGTTACTGTTTGTGGTGCTGCCCCGGCTAAGGAGGGTCTTGGAGAGCAGGTGTTTTTGCCTGTCACATTCTGCACCTCTGAGAAGGTGCTAGTGCTGTATATTCCCTGAGCAGGTACTGACTCAAGAGCATTCCAAAGCTCTGAAGCAGGGGGCAAACAGCCCCCATCCAAATTCAGCCCACCGGCTGCTTTTGTAAATAAAGTTTTATTGGAATACAGCCATACCATTTGTTTAGTTCTCCTCTGCAGTGACTTGTATTGTGGCAGAGTTGAATGATTGTTGACAGAGACCATCTGACCTATAAAACTGAAAATGTTTACTTGCTGTGTCTTCACAGAAGATGGTTGCTGGTCTACAGGATTTTTTTTAAACTGCAAGGTCACAGTTTTTCAAGCGTATCCATGAGTGACCTTCTGGGGAATGAATACTCTGAAGTGACATCCAGAATGTGTTCCTGGTGCACCTGCCCATATGGGGCTTTCTGGAAAGTGCAGAGAGTGTGGGCATTTTGCTAAGGTGCCTGAGATTCTGAGATGCAGCTGTTCAGCTTGAAGGATATACATCTTTGACCCATGTTGATACCCTAGACTTGTGCTTTCTCCTTCCATCTTTTTTTTTTCAATCCTCAACTCTTCAAGATTCTGCTAAATAGCTAGTCTGAGAAATGAATTATATCTGAAGCATTACGCCTCAACTATAAGTGGGAAGTGTTTTGTCCCACAACAATAGATGTAGTTTTTAAAAGGCTCCTTTGTACCAGAACCTAAAGGTGTCTGTCACAGGGACAATATGGGAAACTAGGTCAAGGACAGGGTTGAATGGGGATGTAGGGCTGAGCAGCTGTTGCTTGGAAGCAGCTAGCCTTTTTGATCTTGCTTAAAGTGACAGTAGGGGTGTTTGCTTTCTGGCCAAAGAAGGCCGTACCTGGAGCAGTACCTTCTCTTTAGCCACAGGTAAGGCAAAATGCCAAGCCCATTGCCTGAAATGTGACACTGCATACTCACCGGGTTCAGTGAACTGATAACTCTGATGCTCGCACAGTGGCCAGCACCAATTGCACACATCATTGATAACAGTGACCCTTCTCATACTTCACCCCACCAGCCCTATTTATTATTTCAGGGAATTCAGGCTCGTGTTTGTCCAAGATGTCTCGGCTAAGTAGCAGAGGAAGAGCTGGAAAATGAATCTATCAGTTTCTGATGAGCTGGAAGCCGAATCTGTCCATTTCCAAAGACTTTACTTTTGGTTTCGAACCCTGTCCTCCCACCTACTCCATGTTCCCCAAAATTTGGTTATGGCTCAAAAGAAGCCCAGAAGGACTCCTATGATTTTGGTGTTTAAGAAACATGTCTTTTCTCACCTTTCCATGTCATCTCTCTCTCGCTCGCTCTCGCTCTCGCTCTCGGTTATTTATTTATTTGTGCGGGAGGGAGGGAGAAGAAAGAGAGAGACAGACAGAGCTCCCATCTGCTGGTTGACTCCCTAATGCCTGGAATGACTAGAGCTGGACTGGGAGCCAGAATCAGGAGTTGGAACTCAATCCTTGTCTCCTTTATGAGAGGCAAGAATCCAACTTACTTGAGCCATTACCTGCCGCCTCTCATGGTCTGTATTAGCAGGGAACTGGAACTAGGAGCCAAAGCTGGGGTTCGGAGCCAAAGCTGGGGTTCGGAGCCAAAGCTGGGGTTCGAACCCAAGCACACTCACAATGGTCAAGGCATTTAACTGCTAAGCTAAACTGGCTCATCTCTCTTGGAAAACTTTCCCTTTAAGATCATGGTTCCCCTTTAGTGGTTCCTTTTCTTGGCTGTGCTGTGATGCCTCATGAGAAATGCTATCAAATGCAGATTCTCAGTTACCAGTGCAGGGTCTGCTCCCTGCCAAGTCTCCAGGAGGGCGGCTCTGGAAGTCTGCATGTGTTACAAGCACTAGTGGAAGTTCTGCACAGTCCTGCCAAGCATCTGTCCATCTGCTGTTCCTTGGACATCCCATCCTAGCAGCCACTACGACTCTGGCCGTCTTAAGACTGTTGGGGTGGGGGTGGGGCTGTGCAACTGCTGCCTGAACCAAGGTGACTCAGCCGCTTTTGGAAACAGGCGCTGTGTTCCCTCTTCCCTGTTGGGTCCTCCTGTCCAAACAGAGCCAGCAGTCTGTGGGTGGTCCCAGGCAGGCAGGCAGGAGGGATCCCTTCTGGTAGGGCCCAGAACAGGCTGGGATACAGTTGGTTCTTAGGAAGAGAGAGGGAAAGGGAGAGAGAGAATGCTAGAGAGAGAGAGAGAAGCTGGGGGTGGTTGGCCCAGAAGCAACCGGATTAGGAAGTCGTTCGGAACTCCAACTTGGAACTGCAGAGGGAAGAATATTTTTCTTCTTTTCCTCTAGGCCTCATTTAAAGGACTTGACTACGTTTCCCTTTAACTCACAAGGGCCATGGAAATTTAGAGCTGTCCTGAAAAAAAGTATGTTATAACAAATGATAGCCCTTTATTTTTTAGTGTATAGACAGCATCCCCAGCATTCATCTGAATGACTCTCTGCAGAACCCCGGGCTATTTACAAATTGGCCCCTGCCGCTTCGATCCACGCAGGTCTATATTACATACTGGCTGAAAATATGAGAAGGGGAAGGTTACAGGCAGGGAGGTGGCTGTAGGACACAGCAGGAGAGCTTGCCAGGTTCTTGATGAGAAATCTGCAGCGCTCGGAGAAGATTAGAGCAAGGTGCTCCGGGTGTGCGTGTTTGCAGGCGTACATATTTGCTAGTCTGCACTGGCCGTGTTTATGTGTGTGTGTGTGTGTGTGTGTGTGTGTGTTGGGCAGTGTGGGGTGGGGGGGTGGGAAGAAGGTTGAAGCAATTAACCACCTTTTTCCTTTTAACTAGGAGTTTGGAAAGAACTTGTAGCATTCCAAGTTTGGAAAGCACACAGGGAACAGACATATTTATGTTAAACTCGATATTTGAGCGCGTTCTTTCCTCCAGAGCAGCAGGAGTGACTTGCCAGTGGGAATTGAGCACTTTGAGTCATGCACGTACATTTCTGTCTGCCTTTGCCTGGCGAGTTGATGTCCTCAGCATCTTGGGGTGGATGGAGACGTCATTTCTTGTGTAATTTGCTAATGTACCCCTCTCTTGGGTTAACTTGAGCAGGGGGGAATGTCATCACTGAAGTGAAAATTACCCATAATATCTTCCCTAATCAAGTTATTCCTATGAGGACGAATGAGCCCCTTTCACATGGTGACTTTTCTGCATTCTTTGCTGTTCCAGCCCATCCTGATATAAAGTTGGGATGCAGCCTCCTGTTCCCGATAGTCTGTGGATTTAAGAAGGGCTGGCAGATGGAGTCAGCCTAATTAAGATGAAACTCTAATTAGTTGAGGAGAAAGAGAAATTCAGTGTCGTACTTGTACCACATTAGCACTCCCTTCTCCCCCTAACCAGCTTCCTTCAGCTGGATTATTCTTATTTAGAGACCCAGTCGAGTCATGCACTCACTTCCCATGCTAGATTCCCTCTCCTGTTCCCCTGACCCTCATCCCAACTCCAGCCCCCTAGAAGGAGCCCAAACCGGAAGCTTGACTCTTTCATGGAGAATATTGGAAAATGCTAAGAAAGACTGGCTTGTGAGCTGGGGGCTGTGTTAATTACAACCCTGGGACCTCACTGTCCAGCTGCCCATCATTATTTTGATTGTTTCTCAAGAATAAAATTATTTCTCTACTTATTGGCTGGCAGAGACAGGAATGGGAGTGGGTTGGGCGTAAGGGGAGTAGCTGAGCTCCAGTCTTGGACCTGAACCATCACATCAGGTGGAGTCATTAAGGAAATGGTGCTAGGTGATTCATTTTTTTCTCCCAGCATTTTCACTGAAACATAATTCATGTATCATACCTCTCATCCATTAAAAAGGGCACATCCAATGACAGGGATCCAGAGAAATGGTGAAGATTTCACTTAGGATATGTATCCCAAACCAGACTGCTTGAGTTCAAATCCCAGCTCTGCTTCCAGATGCCCATTCTGGAAGGCAACAAGTAATGAGTCATGTGGTTGAGTCACTGCCACCCATGTGGGAGAAGTGAATGGTACTGGCTTTGGCTTTTATCAAGTTTGGCTGTTGTAGGCATTTTGAGTAGGAACCATGTGGGTACAGGGGTCCATAAACTTGGGCCATCCCAAATGGGGCCAACTGTGCCACCACACTGGACCCCTAATCCCATCTTCTACACAAAAGAAAACCCTGGGTCTTGGCAAGATAGGCTAAATCCTCATCTTGCATAGGCTGGGCTCCCATTTAGGAGCTGGTTCATGTCCTGCCTGTTCTATTTCCTATTCAGCTTCTCACTTATGGCCTGGGAAAGCAATAGAGGATGATCCAAAGCTTTGGGACCCTGCATCCGTGTGGGAGACCCAGTAGATAGTCCTGGTTCCTGGCTTCGGAACAGCTCAGCTCCGGCGGTTACAGTCATTTGGGGAATGAACCAGTGTGTGGAAGGTCTTTCTCTGTCTCCCCTTCTTTCTGTAAATCTGACTTTCCAATAAAAATGAAATAAAATAAATGTTAAAATCAAAGAAAACTCTCAACCCATAAGCAGATAATCCACATTTTTCTTCAGACCAAACCTCCCCCATTCCTAGGGTTTGTATGATCTGTTTTCTTTCCCAATGGATTTCCCTACTTTGAACAATTGGGATAAATGGAATTATACAGTCTATTTTCTGTGTATTTGGCTTGTTTCATTTAGCATTCCTTTGAAGTTTCATCCATGTTGTAGTATGAAGTAGTACTTTACTGTTTTCTCTATTGGTAACAAATTTTCCTTTATACAAATTTAGATTTACCAAGTATTGGTGAGTATCTTGATTGTCTCTACTCTTTAGGTGTTGTGAATAATGCTGCTGTACGTGTTCATGTGGAAGTTTTTTACTGAACCTGTTTTTCCCCCTCCTGGATATATACCAAGGAGGAGAATTGCTAGATCCTATAGTTAAGTTTATTTATAACATTTTGAGAAATTGTCCAACTGTGTAAGTAGTTACACCATTTCATATTCTCAACAGCAATGTATGGGAGGGGGTTAATGGTCTCAACAGCCATTGAGACCATTAATTAACCATTGATTATAACAACAGCCAGCCATTGATTATAACAACCCTAGTGAGTGTGGGCGGGTATCTCATTGTGGCTTTGACTTAACATTTTCCCTATGGCTAATGGTGGTGTGCTTATTGGCCATTGTATGTCTTCCTCAGAGAATTTATTCAGAACCTCTGTGCCTTTTAAGTTGAGTTGCTTATGTTTTCTTGTTAAGTTTCTCTGTATATACTACAAACAGATATCATGTTAAATAGGTGCTGTGCAGCTGTTTTCTCCCATTTTGTGTACTGCCTTTTTATCTTCTTGATGGTATCTTTTGAGGTTCAGAAGTTGTTACTGGTCATAAATTCCAAATTCTATACAACTTTTTTTGGTCTCTTGTGGTTTGGGAGCAGTTCCAGGGGACCATTGCCTGTCCCGATGCTCTCCACTTGGTTCTAGGCATTTTACAGCTAGACTGTGACCCATTCGGAGTCACCTTTTATGTCTGACACGAAGCTGTTTCTTCCCTTTGTTTTGTATGTGGATATCCAGTTGTTCCCAAACCATTTGTTAGAATGATTGCTCTTTCTATCATTGAGTTATCTTAGTACACCTTAAAAAATTACTAGACAATGGTACATGGGTTTATCTTTAGACCCTCAAAAAATTGATCTATGCATGTATCCTAAGGTCAATGCCACACCTTTGTGTTTCGAATATTATGCCTTTTCAGTATGTTTTAAAGTATTTGGAGGAGTGAATTGACTGATAAAAGATCTCCCTCTCAGTTTCTTTGTCATTCTGCCTTTCAAATAAACAGGTAGATATATTTTTAAAAGAATCAGGGATCTTGTTAAACTGCGGATTCTAGTTCCATGATCTGGACTGGGGTTTGTGGGCCTGCATTTCGAATAAGCTCTTGAATGAAGATGAAGTGGTAGAGGTCCTGGATGGCACTTCCAAGTATTCAGTGTTTGGGATCGACTTTGACGCTTGTTGTAGCAGGCTAGAGGTTAAGAGGAAAGTGTTGCGTGGAGTGGAAGAACCCATCAGCGTGAAACCTGCATTACCCAATTCCTCCTAACACTGTCACCTTTTCGCTATCATGTGTTCTCTCCTAAGCATTATGTGATTCAGAGATCTCCAAACTTTTTTAAAGTTACACTGATTTATTGGACAGGCAGGGAGAAAGAGAGAGGTAGTAACATAGATCCCACCCACAGAGTCGTTCCCCAAAGACCTGAAGTGACAGGGCTGGGTCTGGGCAGCGCCAGGAGCCAGGATCTCAGTCCAGGACATCAGGCACCCCATCATCCACTGTTTCCAAGGGTATTCATAGCAGGAAGCTGGAGCTGGGAAGTGAACCCAGGAACTCCAAAAATGGTGAAGACATAGTATCTTAACTGCTAGACAAGCTACAAGCTCCACAAACTCTTTCAGTTGTACCCTCTCTCAGTAGAAAACATTTGAGCATAAACTGTCAATCTGTGTGTATTTACTTACAATAAATTACACGTATGCACTCCAGTGATTAGCTAAAACAACAGTACTTGCTTTGCATGGCAGCTTGGAACCATAAAATAACCATGTGAGCCAAAACTTTGCACAGCTATCCTAATAAGCAGTGGGGAAAATTACAGTCGTATTGTGACCTTTAAAATTTTTTTCAAAATATTAAAACTCTCCTACTGTTGGTTATACATGCATGGGGAAATAAGAAAAATCATAAAACTAATATTTATTCAGTTTAATGAAATTTAAAATTAGAGATGCTGAGAATGAAAATAGATTATGTGTTTGTAGGAAAGTTATCAAGAATGGTTTAACAATACTTATTTTCCTCTTCCCATTGTGTGGGTACTATCAAATGTAAGCCTGTTTTCTGTAACTTGACAAATTGTCACTCTTCTTTCTAACTCAGGATGTTTCCAATAATATAGACTTTGTCATTTCAGTATCACCAAATATCTCTGAGAGTGCCTTATTTGGAAGTTTTGGTTGTGCCAGAGTTATCCTTTGGAATACCTTTGTTCTTTTTGACAGTACCGCTTTCCTGTCTTAGTCCTCGAGTTGACCTTCATTGAATTCCTGTGATGACATAACCAGACTGTTGACTCTGAAGTCAGCTATCTTCTCTGCAAATCCACTTACATTCCATTGGCATTTCAGTCTCAGCATTATCAGGTTTTCCCCCCCTTGGGCTGCATTTTCAATGTTGGTGGCCATTGTACTCATTTTTTAGAAAATGTCACTTGATTGCTTCATAGGGCAGCAAGGAGATAGCACAGATACGTGCATTGTTCTCTGCTAGTGAGTAGCAGAGGTGCTGTGACCAGTCACTGACAGATTTTGAAACACGTGATGTGCTAACCCTGAGCTACAGCAGGTAAAGCCACTGCCTGCAGTGTCAGCATCCGATCTGGGGGTCGGTTTGTGTTCCAGCTGTTCCACTTCTCATTGAGCTCCCTAACAAGGACCTGTGAAAAACACTACAGGGTGGCCCTAGTGATTGGGCTCCTACCTCCAGTGTGGGAGACCTGGAAGTAGCTCCTGACTTCTGCCTTGGGCCTGGCCAAGCCTTAGTTGTTATGGCTTTGAGGGGAGTGAACCTGCAAATGAAAGGACTCTCCCTCTCTGTATAATTCTTTCAAATAAGTAAATAAATCTTTTTTTTTTAAAGAAGAAATGATTTCATTGGGCACAGATCATGAAAGGCATTTGTTATTTATGTAGTGGTTTGTGGATTGAAGCAGTCAAGTTTGTGTTTTGTGCAAGTTTTATAGTTAATAAATCATGGAAACTGTAATTTGAACCATGCTGGAGGACTGGGGTTATTCAACTGAAGTTTGTAGTCAGAGAAATTGTGCAATGTAAGGACTGTCTCTATTCCAAAGCATGGCAGGCATTAACTCAATGTTCATAGTGAATCATAGAGTGTAAAATCCTTGCTATCTCTGTTTGCAGATGACATGATTCTATACATAGGAGAAACAAGAGTCTCAATAAAGAGACTGCTAGAACTTACATGAGAGTTCAGTAAAGTGCTAGGGTACAAAATCAATGAACAGAAATCAACAGTCATAGTGTGCACAAACAACTCCAAGGCAGAAAAAGAACTAAATAGCATGGTACCCTTCAAAACAAGAAAAACAAAAATCCATGCCTTGAAAGACATCTTGAATATTTTGATTTTTCTTAAACAAAATCATGGTTATTACAACTTGTCATGATAGTTGCTTTATAAAATTGCATTCAGAGTACCCATATCAGGTGTAGGGTATGCAGTGATTAAATCTCGTGTTTTCTTCTCCTTGCATTAATTCGGGTACATTCAGTTAGGATTTGGGGGAACAGTTTTGGAAGTTCATTTGTCAAGGTTAGTTCAGATGTAACCAGATATTCATTAATCCCTATGTTGACTTAACCTAGCAGACTCAGTAATAAGTTGTTGATCACTGCCTGTCTTATGCTGTGGTGCTTCCACTCTTGCTATAGGGTACCTGCAATGCCACGTCACCACCTCACAGCAAAAATAACTGAAAACCCAAACATGGTTAGTTCCTTAAGTTTTATGTAGAAAGTAATTTAACATTGAAAACTATTAGACAACTGGTTGTACTTGAGTTGTGCCCCAGCTAATAGAGGGACTTCTGTGGGAAGGGAAAGGAGGCTGTATCTCTCTCATGCCACCATGAGGATAATTGATACCAGAAGGTCATGGAAGGCATTGTTTGTAATTCTTCCCGCGTGATAGATACAGCAGCTGGAGCTGGGCCTGTCCGAAACCAAGAGCCAGGAGCTGCTTCTGGGTCTTCCACGCAGGTACAGTGTTCCAAGTTCTTTGGTCATCCTCTGCTGATTTTCCCAGGCACATCAGCAGGAAGCTGGATCAGGAATACAGCATCCAGGACTCAAACCGGTGCCTATAGGAGATGTCGACATCATAAATGGGGAGTTAACCTACCCATGTGAATTTCTTAATATTAGTTTTAATATTAATATTAATGCAAAACTTGGGTGGCAAACCATAGCCTTCAGGAAGTGAGCATAAATATCTGGCCAAATATTTTTTCACTTGCCAATACAGTCAGTTTATATCCATCTACATGTCTATACATACAGGAGCACATAGAACTTCAAAGTTTGTAAAAAGTTAAATTAAAGGACAAGCATATTTGGGTGTAGAATTTTTTGAAAGCCATTAATAGCTTTCACATAATTTACATTTCCATGAACTTTGAAATGCCTCATGTATGTATGCATGAGTTTGTAGATGCATATGTATTTTGTTGGAGCATCCTCCTGTGATCACCAGCCTTTGTGTTTCTTTTTCTTTTCCTTTTTTTAATTTATCTTTATTGGAAAGGTGGACTTACAGAGAGAAAGAGAGACAGTAAAATCTTCTGTCCTTTGGCTCACTCACCAATTGACCACAGTGGCCAGAGCTGAGCCAATGCGAAACCAGGAACCAGGAGTTTTTACCTGATCTCCCACTCCCATGTGTGGACAGAGTCCCAAGGCTTTGGGCCATCCTTAACTGCTTTCCCAGGCCACAAGCAGGGAGCTGGATGGGAAGTGGAACAGCCAAGACATGAACCGGTCCCCATACAGGATCCCGGCTTGTACAAGGCAAGGATTTTAGCTACTAAGCCCTTGTACCGGGCCACAGCCTTTGTATTTCTTATATATATGTGAGGAGGTTTCAAAAAATTTATGAAAAGCGTGCATTATTTTTTATTAGCTGGTTTTCTCCACCAACTTTTTCAAGTTCTCTCACATTTGCTGAAGATGGTGGCTCTTCCAGTTCCTTCAACATGAACAGAAGAAAGTTCACTGAATTTTTTTTTTTAATTTCTGTTGGCTTTGCCCCTGAAGATGACTTTTTGTGAACATAGTAGGGGGTTGTAAATATGGCAAAGGGTGTAGGCTTCCTTCCAGCGGTCATTCTGAGCCTTTATGTGGAGTTTATTCTGCAGGTAAGACCTAAAGCACTCTCTGGACAATTCCAGTTGCTAACTGCTGATGCAGTGACCAGATACGAACACCTAGTGATACCCCTCGTTAATTTCTGAAGCAGAATGGAGCACAGTATGTCTCCTAGGGATGGGGGCTAGGAAGAAAGAGAGCATTACTATTACTAGGCAGATATTTGAAGAGTTGTTGACTTGTATAAGACTTCACAGCAGTATTCAACACAGCTGAGTTCATGGGTTCCAGGTCCCTTGTTCCATCACTAGGGCCTGTATAAGGTGGACTATAACCTGACACCTATGTGGGTCTAGATCACCTGGGAGTTGATTCAGACTCAGAATTTTGGACACTATCCTAAGGAGGTTAATATGTAATGGATTGGTAAAAGTTGCGTATCTGCATTTTAAGCAACCTTCCTTGTGTGTGTGTTCATGAAGCCAAGCTGAAATTGAGCAGTCATAATCCCAGTGTAGGTTGCTACAACATGATTCTCAGCCCTTACATACCGTTCTTCAATTTGGTTCTAGAAATTGAAGGGTAAATAGAAAGGATCTCTAGTGTTTTTAGGGAGCAGACTTCCATCTTGGATGCTGACTCAGTATATCATCATGTGTCTTTGGTGAGAATACTTTGATAAGAGGAATAAGTTAGGAATAATTATAGGAAGGACTGAGTTTTTCATAATCAATTTATCCACTCAAATTATAATGGGCAGTTAGATACGTAGCCATGATCATCAGCCAAAAAAGGGGGGGGGGCGGTGTGGTGGCCTGGCGGCTAAAGTCCTCTCCTTGAACGTGCCGGGATCCCATATGGGCACCGGTTCTAATCCCGGCGGCTCCAGTTCCCATCCAGCTCCCTGCTTGTGGCCTGGGAAAGCAGTCCAGGATGGCCTTGGGACCCTGCACCCGTTGGGAGACCTGGAAGAAGCTCCTGGCTCCTGGCTTCAGATCGGCGCAGTGCTGGCCGTTGCGGCTCACTTGGGGAGTGAGTCATCAGATGGAGGATCTCTCTCTCTGTCTCTCCTCTTTTCTGTATATCTGACTGCAATAAAAATAAAATAAATCAAAAAAAAGCTTAATACGACTCTGTGGGAAATGAGTAAATTTTGTAGTTGTAAAAGTGCACAATCATGTGCCCTGCACATAGTCTAGTGGCTAAAGTCCTCGCCTTGCATCTGCTGGGATCTCATATGGGCACAAATCCGTATCCTGGCAGCTCCACTTCCCACCCAGCTCCTTGCTTGTGGCCTGGGAAAGCAGTTAAGCACAGCCCAAAGCCTTGGGACCCTGCAGCAGCATTGGAGACCCAGAAGAGGCTTTGACTCCTGGTTTCAGATTCGGCTTAGCTCCGTCCGTTGTCGTCACTTGGGGAGTCAACCAACAGATGAAAGACCTTTCTTTCTGTATCTCCTCTCTGTATATCTGCCTTTCCAATAAAATAAACAAACAATTGGGCTCGGCAGCGTGGCCTAGTGGCTAAGGTCCTTGCCTTGATCCCATATGGCCACTGGTTCTTATCCCGGCATCTCCGCTTCCTCTCTATCTCTCCTCCTCTCAGTATATCTGACTTTGTAATAAAAATAAAAATAAATCTTTAAAAGAAAAATAAATAAACAAACAAAATAAATCTTTTTAAAAAGTGCATAATCGTGTGTTGCCTCTTTTGTTTATCAGTTGTATGGTAGCAGACAAGCTGTTGAAACTGAGTCTTTGCCCAAAAGTGAGACTAGTTATTTCTACTTTAAAGAACTGTTGAGAATTTGAGCCCAGAAAAATAAACTTCTCAATAGTAATAAGTATGACATTTCAGTGCAAGAACTGAAATATGATTTTTTTTTCTCTGTTTCTTGGGCAATCAGAGCACAGTTGAATTAAATTAAGCTGGCTAGAGACAGCCTTAGGTGAACTCTGGATTGTCAGTAAATCCAAACTCAGAAACTGCAGGACTAGAAAGGTTTTGGGGTCTTCAGTGTGGCAATTTGAGAAGCACAGATTCAGATAACTTCACATCCGTGTCCTAAAGAAGACGGGGAAGATGAGAATGTACTTGAACAGGTGATGTTTCATTCCAAAGCAGTGAACATTGTCTGGGGAGACTTATGTTGGAGACATGGGGAGGGCTGTGTGGCAGAAGCCAAGTGAAAGGTGAAAGATAAAAGGGAAGCCTTTAGCAAATCTCGATGTGCATCTGAAGACTGGTCTCAGTGTAATGTCTGTTGCAGGTATCTGCAGACATGGAGTGAAGGTGAACCAAGTTCACGTGCCAGGGGGCAGCCAGAATAATGCATTTGCCCTGCATCCTGGGTGGCTTCCCAAACACATTGAGGAGAGTCCTTTCACTGTCACTTGCACCATGATCTGTCCTTTCTTTTGCACATATAGGACAGATTTTTGCAAATCAGTAATTGCCCCCAAAGTCTCTACTGTGTGTCTGATGTCGTCAGTGGTAATAACGGGATAGGATGCCTTGAAGAGACACCAGGTGATGTCTTCTGTTTGCATAAGTAGTGTGCAAGTCCAATTGGTGAAGAAGACCTTGACCATCACAGATAATAACACCCTTGCTTTTGTTTGTCAGTTTCCAGTGTGGTATCACATTTTTTCCCTCTTGGCAGCCTGAGGCGGGTATTCAGGGCCATTGTGATTCTTGTCATCACCTTTTTTCTACAGGTAAGGGTGAGGACATGCCAAGGACTGCATTGTGACCATTGCAACTACTCTGAGTTCTTTTGGTATCTTTTTTCTATCCATCACACAACCAGAGGACACAAATCCATGTTATTGCTAATGGCCAGATGTATGTGTGGAGTTCTGGTCGATGGCTTCTCTCCACCCTGTGTCCTGGCATACTTTGTTTCCAGGGGAATGGCTTGACCTTGCTGATGTTTGAAACAGGCCACAATACAGTAGAGGCTCTGGAATGTTCTTATTGGCATTCTCTTGGTGAACTCTGTGCCTTGGTGCTTTCATTCCATTACACATCAAGTTTGCAAAAGCACATACCACTCGCTACAGCTCATCTCCTTAGTGCTGACTTGAAAACCATTAAAGCACATGTAAAGTCAGCATATCTGTATGCCAAGTATTTGGATAAATAAACGGGGGGTGTCCTGTTGAAATTGAATTAACTGCTAGAAACAAGAATGCAGAAGCTATTTTAAGAAATTCACATGTGTACTTCTTAAAAGCTATTTTTTAAATATGTAAAATAGGTCTGGGGCTGCTTACCTTCAATGGACTAGAATTTTGTGGTTTTAATTAGTGAATACTTGGTGCATGACAGACTAGATCGTATCATCATCATCATCTTCCTCGTCAACTTCCTCATCATCACATACAGTTCCTTTATGTAATACTGCATTTCAAGGGCATTAGAAAAATTTAGGAAGAATTTTAATAAGCTCTAAAACTTTTTCTTCTCCTTTCCGCTACCTTCCCATTTTTGTTGCTCTGGGATTTGGCAACCCAGTTTAATTTATGATAAGACACTCCGGAAAATTGAAATGAGATAACATGAGTTGATTGGGGGGAAAAAATAACTCCATTTTAACTCCTGAAGCAGAAGACATCAGGTTCCCTGATTCCTGCCTTTCGTCCTTGAAAATAGCACATCCGCCACAGAGCGCACCTGTGCCGAGTTCTAAAATGATTCTGTGACAGCCGTCGCCAGAGTGGCAATTAGACAATTAAAGCTGAATTTCACCTGCAGAGGCAGACGGCAAAATACTGGCAGTGCGACCTACCACTCTTGGCAATGAGGGAAATAACCTGTAGGAGGTGGAGTGGAGTCGTGGCGTGGGGACTGGTGGGGAGTTGAGGCCGGCTGTGGTTCTTCTGCCATGGCCCGGGGACTTTTGATGTGGCTCAGCACTCCTCACGGCTTGCTTCTCTGGCCAGTGACACTTGGACCTTTCAGTTTGCCTCTTGGCCACTAAGAAAGCAGATCACCCAAGCTGTCACCCAATTGCTTTCTTTTAGGGAGCTTACTGCAGAAGAAAAGGTTTTTCCGATATGTTAGCTATTTTTTTGTCTTCCCTCCCCCACTCCCTCACCCCAGGTGTGACCCCCCATTGAAAAGTCATTCTCATTCTGTCTGCTATGCATCTTTCTATATGCGCTCAGCTCACAGAATGGCCTCTGGCACATGGCTTCTGTTCAGTAAACATTTGTCGCATAAATGTATTAAAAATGGTTTGGATGTGTAAAGCAGAAACTACAAACTGATGGCCTATGGGCCAAATTGGGCTTGCTAGCTTGCTGCTTGCTTCTTTTTTTTTTTTTTTTTCCTTTTAGCTTGCAAAATGTTTTTTTAAAATACTGAATGAGTGACTGGCATTTAAATATAGCAAACGCCTATCACCCAGAAAACCACATTTCCAGCTTCTCTTGTGATTCAATCAGAAGATCGATTCCTAGGCCAGCCTCAGGATGTAGTGTGCAGAGTGTTGTCTTTGGAACCCCCGGAGTATGTTACAGGTCCAAGTTCTCGGCCCCACGCGGTGTCCTGACTTGCCACACTGACCCCAGCAGTTTGCCTTCTCACCAGCCATTCGGACATTCTGGTGTGCCTTGAGAGGAACCCGTGGGGTTCCAAAAGGGCTGAAGAGCGTCTGAAAATCTAGTGCCTGCATCTTAATTCTCGCTTTGCCACTTCTTAGCTGTATGGGTTTCAACAGATTACTTAATCTCTGTGACTCCCTTTGCTCATTTAAAGCCTGGGGATAGTCACAGTATAATCCTCCTAGGTTATGAGTATTAAATGAGCCAGTCTGTGTAAGCTCTTCAGACCCTTACTGTAATAACAAATATTAGGTGTCACGGACTTTGCTATAGTCAGCTGAGCAAGCAACTACCTCTTCTTCAATTGTTTTTAAAAAATAATGATATCTTTACTTATTTATTGTGGTGGAAGAGAGAAAGCGCACGCACTGATGCCCAACCTCTCTTTCATCCTCACATGCCCACATTAGCCGAGGCTGGGCCAGGCTAACACTGGCAACTTGGAACTCAGTCCGGGTCTCCCATGGGAGTGACAGGAACTCAGTCATTTTTCTGTCACAGCTGTTTCCCAGGGTCTTTGGTGGCAGGAATGCTGCATAGTCAGGGAACAGAACCTGGAACGGAACCTGGGTGCTCCAACCATGGTTGTGGATGGCTAATCGCCCATGTCCTGGGTGGAACCTGCAGTGGATCCATCCTTGACCCAGATGCTGTCCAACCTGCTTCCCTCCCCCATGGGACCTGCCTGTTCCAGTGAGCACCCAGGTGTCATTCGAAACAACATAGCCAGTGGCAGTAGGACTCCCACACCCACAGCAAAGAGTGGTAACATGTAATTTGTGCCTACTATCCTGCCAAGCACTAAGCCAGGGCTTTGGCATACTTTATTGTGTTCCCCAGGAGCCCTAGGAGCTTCATTTTGTTGTGCTCACTTCACAGATGAAAAGCTGACAATTCAGAGAGATGAAGCAGTTTGCCTAAAGCCACACAGCTGGTAAATGACAGAGTAGGAATCAAACTCAGGTATGGGACAGCAGTTTACAAATTTTTAATGGCTGTGAATTGTTCTAGGATGGTGAGAAAGGTAGTTTCGATTGCTTACAAATTCAACATTAAATTAAATGCATGTGGGGCTGCTGTTGTGCCCACGTAGTGGGTGCAGCTGCCCCTTGGGATGCCGGCTTTCCATGTCAGAGTACTGGTTCCAGTCCTTGTTACTCCACATCCAATGTGCTTGAGGCTGCCACACCTGGGATTACGGCTCCCAGGTGAGAGTTCCAGATGGGATTCCAGGCCCCTGGCTTCCGTGTGCACACGACTCTTGTGATCATTTAGGGAATGAAATGGGAAGAAGGTCTCTGTCTCTTTATCTCTCCCCCCTCTCTATAACTCACCCTCCCAAGTCAAGAAGTTTTTTTTTTATTGACTATATAGGGCCTGGCATAGTAGCCTAGCAGCTAAAGTCCTTGCCATGCACAAGCCGGAATCTCATATGGGCACCGGTTCTAATCCTGGCGGCCCTGCTTCCCATCCAGCTCCCTGCTTGTGGCCCGGAAAAGCAGTGGAGGATGGCCCAAAGCCTTGGGACCTTGTACCCACAAGGGAGACCCAGAGGAAGCTCTAAGCTTCTGGCTTCGGATCAGCGCAGCTCTAGCTGTTGTGGCCACTTGGGTAGTGAATCAACAGATGGAAGATGTCCTTTCAGTCTCTCTTCCTTTCTGTATATCTGACATTCTGATAAAAACCAAAATAAGTCTTTTAAAAATTAAATATATAGAGTATATAGGAGAAAAGCTATTATATCTTAATTTCTCCTGCAAATCTATAAGTAAAGTTTGAGTTGGTACTAACAGGTGTTTCTCTTTTTTTCCTATTAAATGAATTCCAATATGATAATATTTAAGATTATATGATCTTGTTACATTACTGAAGAATATTTTGAAGGCTGGCATAAACACATTAGGAAAATGAATTCTATATAATATTGGTGCTTAATTATAGCGTCTAGAAATATGTTTTACTTTGTACTGAAACATAATTGAAGTGCCAAATAATTTTTTTTAGCTGTTTATGAGGGAATTATTAATAAAATGGTATGTCAAGCAGAATCAACACAATGTATGGCACAAAGTAGTTATTCAGTAAAACTTTTCTGAAAATAAGCAGTGGGTTAAACTGCCACCTGCAAAGCTGGCATTTCTTGTGAGTGCCTGTTCAAATCCCAGCTATTCCACTTCCCATCCAGCTCCCAGGTAATGTGCCTGGGAAAGCAGCGGAGGACGCTTGGGCCCCTGCAACCCATGTGGGAGACCCGGAAGCAGCTCCTGGCACCTGGCTTCTGTCTGGTCCAGCCATGACCATTGTGGCCATTTAAGAAGTAAACTGAAGGATGGAAGATCTCTCTCTCTCCTTTTCTCTCTTTGTTACTCTGCCTTTTCAGATAATATGCTTTTTAAAAGATTTCTTTATTTTCATTGGAAAATGAGATAATACAGAGAGGGTGAGAGAGAGAGGAAGATCTTCACTCCCGAAGAGGCTGCACCGGCTGGAGCTGAGCTAATCTGAAGCCAGGAGCCAGGAGCTTCTTCCGGGTCTCCTGTGTAGGTGCAGGGTTCCAAGGCTTTGAGCTGTCTTCGACTGCCTTCCCAGGTCACAAGCAGGGAGCTGAATGGGAAGCCGGGCTGCCGGGACACGAACTGGTGGCCATATGGAATCCCGGCATGTGCCAGGCAAGGACTTTAGCTGCTAGGCTGCTATGCCAGGACCAGAATTTTAATGTATTTTTTCAAACACTTGGTTTCTTTAAGATTTAAAGAATTTTATTTGAAGGGCAGAGTTACAACGAAGCAGGGAGAGAGAGAGAGACAGACACACAGAGAGAAAAATCTTCCCTTTACTGATTCACTCCCCAGATGGCCACAATGGTCAGTGCTGATCCCCAGAAGTCAGGAGCCAGGAGCTTCTTCTGGGTCGACCATGGAACTGCAGGGTCGCAAGCATCTGGGCTGTCCTCTGCTGCTTTCCAAGGTGTACCAACAGGGAGCTGGATTGGAAGTGGAGCAGCCAGGGCTTGATTCGGAGACCATATGGGAGGCTTAACCTGCTGTTACACTATGTTGGCCCTTAAATTACCAGGTCCTAAACACCTCTTTGTTTTGTAGTTGTATCTTTTATTTCCCGTAAGCAAGAGGAGATTTTGTCACAGGCTCAGCCGTTATTGGCCTGTATCACCTATGTCCCCTGTAGTGTCTTGAAGATCGTTCTTCAGCTAGACATTACGAGTGTCTCAAAAAAATGAAAAAGTTGTTGAAAATTATTTTTTACAACTAGATTTTTATTTGCAGCAGGTAAAAAATGTTTTCACGCCTGGGAGGGAAGTAGTGGGCTCCTCCCTCTTGGGTTACCAGTCCCATGGGAGGGCATGAAAACTAGGACAGGGGCTGGGGCGGCTAGACAGACATCCAGCAGCATCTGTGCGTGCTGCATAGTGGAGCTGGTTAGATGGAACAAAACTTTAATACCCATTGACATGTGCAAGAGCCGAATGGGGTGTGGGACAGACTGGACTACTGCTACACATACTGGCAAACCAGGGTAGGGGGCGGGCCTGGTGGGGATTATTGTGGGTCGCTCCAGCTAGGCTGCAGCTCCCACTGGCTTATGCGAGTGCCGAGTATGTGCTGGGCAGAATCAGGCTGGACTGCAACACCCATTGGTTCCAGTGGAAGTCAGGGCTGAAAACAGAACCAACCCAGCGATTTCAACCACCAGCTGGTCGGGGCGATGGACTGTGCCGGGCCCTGTACTTGCTAGTACATACAAGAATCTGGTCTGAGAACACCTCAAACAAAGTTTCTTTGGAGATCTCCCCAATGAAAATGACGGACTCAGAACCCTAACCAAGACAGAAGACAGAACAGGCCAATCAACCATCTCAGCTATATATTGGCAGTGAAATACTGGGCAAACGGAGACTCTATGCTGGACTATGTCAATCAGTGGATTCTTCAAAGACCTCATTGTGCTTGGAGTGGCAAGATTGGCAGCAATTCATAACTGGTGAACCATCAAAACCACTTGAGCAAGAACCTCGGAGCATGCCCTACATCCAGGACCTGGCATGGGTGGGCCTTCTCCCTTAATATCCCCCTTTAAACATGAAGGAAACAATATGGAAATAATAGTCTACCCACTTTCCTATAGCCCTTGAACCTTTTTACCCTAATTAACTATGTAAAGATCGTCAAAAATATAATAAAAAAAGAAAAAATGTTTTCAACATATAACTGTAATGATTGTACATACGTTCTTTTCAAACTGGTTTATTTTAATAAACAGAAAACAAGAGAGACTGCTCTGTAAATAGCTTTAAAGGAGGCTATAGGAGACTTTAAACTTACACTCTGCTCTCTGAAAATGTGGTCATTTGAGTCTGGAATAAACTGGCAGTGGACAGATTAACAGCAGAAAAGGCATAAAACTTGGCTTTGTGCATATGCATGGGACCTCACAAAATATGAGAAGAGCCTGGTGACGGAGGCTCATACGGCATCCTGAGCTGGACAGAAATAGGGACTTGGGACTTCTCGGGGGGGAAAGGGTGGGTTTTAAGAGGGTGAGGGACAGGGTGTGTCTACTGAACAAAGACTGCCTTGCTATGCAGATAAATGTTCTGTAGCACAGCGGAACCGCCAAGTGGACGGTAACGCATCGTGTATTGCACAATAGCTAGTTGAGAGATTCTGAATGTTCCCAATGCAAAAGAAGTGCTGAATGTTTGAGATTACGGATGTACTAATGATTCTGACCTCATCATCTAACACTGTGGACATGTGTTAAAAGTGTTATGCCATGCCTCATAAATTAGTACAATTACCATGTGTTAATTAAAATTTTAAACATTTAAATATGCTTTAATAGTATCTGCCTTCTAGCAACCCTTGGAGAATAGGTGGTAAGTGGTGCTGTGTCCCTCTGGGCAAGGCGTTGATCTTAAGAGCCTCAGTTTCTGGGATATGAGTTGATGAGGCAGCTAAGGAAGGGATTTGGGGGAACTAAATTCCTACTGGAGCATTTGGTCTTTAGGCAGATTGGTGAAGTTCTCAGAAGCCTTCAGTTTAAGATCTTCAGAGTTTCAAAGCGCCTGCTGTACCTTAGGGGAACATTTTCTGAACCCCAATGTGGCATATGTTGCAAGAGTGAGATGTGCATGGTATGAATTTAAGAACAGTTGGCTCCTCCTGTTGCAAAGGGGCGTTCAGCCATGCCTGCCACTCTGCCCTAAGGTCTGTGCTTGCACCTCAGAGGGAAAGTGCCACAAGCAGCTTGGAAGCCACCTGACCCTATAGCTGCACTTGACATCAGAGACCTGGTAGAATGCCAAGACCGGGTGGCGAGGCTGGGTGAGCCTCTGAACTCGGGACCATGAGCCAGATCTCGGTTCCGGAAACTGGAGCTCAGACTGCTCTCTGAGGGCAGAGGCCATGGCTGTGTGACTCAGTGCCTCCCAGGACAAGTATTCCCACACATCCTTGTTTCTGTTATCCTAAGATCCAAACAGAGGCCAAGTGCTGGAGGATGGGAGGAAAGTAATAAGGACAATGAGTGTCATCTTGCTTCTTGTAACTTTCAAAATTTGCTGTTTCAACTCTGAAAAAGAAAAAAAAAATCCTGTTAGAAAATGGGCCATTACATTGTGGTTGAAGTTTTGGGGATGGGTCAAGGGATACTTGTATGGGATTCCTGGAGCTCTCAATTACCAGCATTTTGGTGATTGGGCATGTCACTTAACCTCTTGTTACGTGTGAAATGGGAATAGTGTATTAGATGTGCATTAAGCCAATGGAAGCAATGGTTGCCATGCAGAATCTTGTATGTGGTGTTACGAGTATTGTTGCAGGTGGAAGCAAAGTTGGGTGAAGAAAAACATACTGTTTTCTTCTCACCTAAAACTCTGAAAGAAAACATATTGTTCTAAGACCATTTGATGGCATCTTAGGATTCTCAGGAAACCAAAACTTACAGGATATATATATATATATATATATATATATATATATATATATATATACACATACATACATACATACACACACCTATACATAGAAACAAACTCTAAGAAATTGACTGATAGACTGATGGAAGCTGGAAAGGCCAGAATCTACAGAACAGAAGAGTTGTCATTCAGTTACCAATGCCATCTGTTGGAAGAGTTCTTTCTGCTTTGGTGGTGGTAGTGGGGTGTGTCAGCCTTTTGTTCAAGCCTCCAGCTGATTGGTTGAAGCTTGCCTACGTGGCAGAAGATAATTTGCTTTACACAAAGACTGTCAATTTAAGCATTAATCTCATGTTTGATCAAATGTCTGAGTCCCATGGCCAACCCAGGCTGACACAGAAACTAACTACTATGCATGCGTGTGCTGTCATTGGGTGGCCATTGGAGAAATCTCTGGTAGAATTTTCCTCATCTTCTGTTTTCACAGGGACATGGTCCAGGGATAATGTTGTGACATAGTGGGTGAAGCTGTCATCTGTAATGCTGACATCTCATGTGGGCACTGGTTCACATCCCTGCTGTTTCACTTCTGATTTAGCTCCTTCCTAATGGCTTGGGAAAAGTAGGGGAATTGGGCCAGGTGTTTGCCCCCCACCACCTACATGGCCAACCCAGATGAAGCTCCTGGCTTGGCTCAGCCCTAGATGTTGAGGACATCTGGAGATTTCCTTATCTCTTTCTCTCTCAAATAAATAACTTGGAAGATGTGATGCAAATGATAAAATTAATGGACTTAAGGACAAAAAAGGAATGAAGTGGAAGACCTTGGATGAATAATATATCAGTAGCTCAAACTGAAACTTCAGCTTCTGGGTCTTTAGTCCTACAGGATATCAAAAGAACCTGCATCTGTTTAATCTGCATCCCTGGGCAAATACTGCCCTTGAAGTATTTAGATCACTGCCAACTTCTCTTGACCTAACATCGTCACAGATTCTTTGTCAAAATCTAGAGCTGAAACTTATTGGTCCTCTGGGGTTCTATGCCCACCTCTTCAACAGTCCCTGTGATTTAGGAAATGAGGATGCTGATTGGGTTCCAATAAGGTCACACACCCTCATCTGGAGCTGAGATCTAGCCTGAGCCAACCCAATGGTGTGAAGCAGAGAAGGAACGCTTCCCTTGGAAAACCAACAAGCTGCTTCCAGGAACAAGGCAGGATACTGGGCAGGCTGTCCCCTGACTCTAGCAGCCTCATGAGCACTTCTCCTTTCTTATCCCTGCCTGTCTTTCTCCTCTCCATCTTTTCTCCTCTGTAGTGCAGAAATCACTTTCTATCCCTTTAAGACCCTTGTTCATTCGTTCTTTTCTCATTTTGAAACTCCCAGTTTGTCTAAGAAAGCAGATGCTTCAGAGGCGAACTGCCTCAGAGAGCAGTCTGCAGCCTGATCCTGTGCCTGTGATCATTGCCCAGGGACAGTTTGGTACTGCTTGATCCGTTCATGTTCCCGGTGTGGGAGGGGAAAACTCAGAATGACTTAGTGCACACTGATGCTATGGGGGATAAGTTATGCTTCTTGCTTCTTCTCCCCCCACCCCTTTTTTCCCCTGTGTAGTCAGCCAGAGGCCTGCAGTAAGGAGTGTGGAAGGAGAAGTAGAGACCTGTCTCTGAGATGTAGCAGAACAGGAAGAAATTTTGGCTTAAAAGATCCAATATTAGGGAGAAGACTGCTAGGAAACTTTTTTCTTTGAGGGGGGAATCATGATTGCTTGTATGTACAAAAGGCAGATTTATTACAAGATAACTCATGTGTCATGCAGTTTGTTCATTTATTTTTTTAAAGATTTATTTTATTTATATTACAAAGTCAGATATACAGAGAGGAGGAGAGACAGAGAGGAAGATCTTCCATCTGATGACTCACTCCCCAAGTGAGTGTAATAACCGGTGCTGCGCCTATCCGAAGCCAGGAGCCAGGAACTTCTTCTAGGTCTCCCACGCGGGTGCAGGGTCCTAAGGCTTTGGGCCATCCTCGACTGCTTTCCCAGGCCACAAGCAAGGAGCTGTATGGGAACTGGAGCTGCCGGGATTAGAACCGGTGCCCATATGGGATCCCGGTGCGTTCAAGGCAAGGACTTTAACTGCTAGGCCACAGCACTGTGCCCCAGTTTGTTCGTTTAAAGTATAAAGTTCTTCTTTTTTTTTTCTCATATTCATGGCATTTTCAAACTGTTGCCTAAATCTTAGGATGTTTTTATTACCCTGGAAAGAAATGCCATACATATCCATAGTCACGCTTTGTTCCCTTCTTCCTCCATGTCCCCGGTAGCCATGAATTTGAATCTTCATCGATGTGTTTATTGTGGACGTCTCCTGTAAGTGGAATTGCCCTAGCTGGTTGGCTTCTTGCACCTTGCATAATGTTTCCAAGGCTCATTCATGATATGTCATGTGACAGTATGTCATTGCTTTTTGTTACTGAGACAGGTAATTTTTCGCTGCATAGACCACAGCCAGTGGAGATGGGACTGGTGTGTTCTTTGTATTCATTATGAATAAATGCTCCAGTGAGCATTGGTGTGTAAGCTTGTGTGTGTGTACATCACACCTCTCTTGGTTATTTGTCTAGGAGGGAGTCACTAGGTCATATTGCACTTTGGTCCTTACTTTTTGAGGAACTGCTCGACTGTTTTTTCAAAGTAGCTATGTCATTTTACTTTCTCACAGGTAGTGTATAAGGATTCCAGTTTCCCTATAGCATTCCCAGCCTTTGTGTATCGTGTGGTTATAGCCTTTCTAGTGAGTGGAAGGTAATATCTCATTTTGACTTTGATCGGCATTTCCCTTGTGACTCATGGTTCTGGACATGTTTTGTGTGCTTAAAGCCATTTGTAATCTTTGAAGAAATACCTTTTGCCATTTTAAAAAGAAGATTATTTATTTATTTATTTGGGAAAGGCAGATATACAGAGAGAAGTAAATACAGAGAGAGAGAGATCTTCCATCCAATAATTCACTCCTCAAGTGGCTGTAGTGGTTGGAGCTGAGCTGATCCGAAACCAGGAGCCAGGAGCTTCCTCTGGCTGTCCCATGCAGATGCAGGGTCCCAAGGCTTTGGGCCGTCCTCTCCTGCTTTCCCAGGCCACAAATAGGGAGCTGGATGGGAGTAGTGCAGCCTGGATATGAACTGGTACCGATCCGGGATCCCAGCAGATGTAAGGAAAGGATTTTGTCATAGGCTGTATCATACCAGCCCCTTGACAGTTTTTAAAAAATAGGATTGTTTATGTTTTCATCGTGCAGTTGTATATGTTGTTTATATACTGCATTTACAAACAGTTTCCACAAAGGTTCTTGAGGTTCTGTGAGATATTGACTATTGGGAATAACTTTTATTCAAATCTGATGGAAAACCAAAGGTAGACTTAGCTGTAACACAGCATCGGCAGTGATTTGGCTGCCTCAATGAAAGATGTCTCTGAACTGGGTTCCTTATCCCACCTCCTTTATAATCTCTAGACAAGTATCAGAATTACTGAAGTGAAAGACCGTCATTAGGTATGCCAGTAGATTCAGTAATCATGAGCATTTGGCTGCCTTATTCTCTCTGTGCATGTGTGCATATACACTTTCTCAGGCCGCAAGTGATTGAAAGTAGTTGTCAGACATTATGACTCATTAGCCCTCAGAACATTAGCATGTGTGGGTTAGGAACCAGGTTATTTTCCTACATAGCCACAATGCTATTATCTCACCAAGAAATACACTCTTGATTCAGTAATGCCTAATATGTGGTCCAATTTCAAGTCTTTGTAGTATTTTCACAGCTATATATTCTTTTCTTAACAATGACAACAACAAAATCCCAGGATCCATTTTAGGTTTCACAATTTACATGTGATTGTTATATGCCAATCTCTTACAGATTAGCAATGCCCTGCCCCCTTTTCCCTTTTGTGACATGGTCATTTTTCCAAGAACTCTAGGCTAGTTGTCTTGTAAAATGACCCACCTTCTGGATTGATCTAATTGTTCCCTTATGATTATAATCAGGGGGAATTGTTTCTGGCAAGAATATTGCCTGGGTAATGCTGTGTACTTCCCTTCCAGCGCATTGGGAGGTACGTAATGTCAGTCTGTCCTATAATTGGTGATGCTTAGTTTGATTACATAATTGAGGGAATGTCTTTGGGAACTCTCCCTGGAAGAGGGTCATGTCCCCATTACACTTAGTAGGTAATCTGACTGAATCAATATCTTGGCCTCCAAAAACCTTCCACTCAATTGTTGGAGCATCCATAGATAATCCTCACTTAAATCAATTACACAAGGGATCGGAGCAGGGTAATTTTTTCCTAACCCTGTAATGTATCCTACATTGCTTACTTCATTCTCTTCAATGAAGACTTTTACCATTCATTTTTATATCTATTTGCATTTCCCTTTCCTCTGCCATTCCCTTTTGACTATTAGCATGGATTTATTTTTCAATCTTTGTTGTTTCCTGATTTTTTTAAAGATTTATTTATATTGAAAAGTCAGATATACAGAGAGGAAGAGAGACAAAGGATGATCTTCTGTTCTCTGATTCACTCCCCCAGTGACCTCAAAGGCCAGAGCTGAGCCCATCTGAAGCCAGGAGCCCAGAGTCTCTTCTGGGTCTCCCATGTAGATGCAGGATCCCAAGGCTTTCCCAGGCCACAAGCAGGGAGCTGAATAGGACGTGGGGCTGCCAGGATTAGAACCAGTTCCCATATGGAATCCCAGTGCATGCAAGGTGAAGACTTTAGCCACTAGGCCACTGCGCCAGGCCCTGTTACCTGATATTTTTAAAAAATCAAGGTACTTCTTATCCACTCAAGAGTTACTTTTAAGTACATACTATATACTAGGTGTGTAGTTTGAAAAACAATTTTTTTTCCTTTAAGGTCCTTTGGAAACCTAACAGTCTTTTTATGTGTATATGTGATTCTATGACTAGAAATTCAGATCATTGTATTTTGATTTTTGTATTGCATTTCTTTTTATTTAATTGCATTTATTTGAGAATTTTGTCTTAATATTTTATAGAAGTCTTTTTGTAGGATTGTCTGCATCTTTTCTCAAAGACGCGACCCACCTAAAAAACTTTGAATAATCTATATCTCTTAGTGTTCAAGGCCTAGGAGAAATCTAACCTTGTGGAGTCTTCATGAAGTCTCAAGGTTGTCCATCCCAAAGACAGCTTTTACCTAATTGCAGCCATGACCCATGGATAAAATTAAATGACTTCCTGAGGTCACAGGCAATGTGCTAGATCTATTTTTAACTTGGATTAACTAAGTGCTTGGCCCCCAGTACCTCCCCAAATAAAAATAGCGCCAAGAGTGCTATGTGTGATCCTGCCTGTCCTGTTCCTAAGGCTTGAATATGGATCATGTGTGAGTTAGGAACTGGCATATGCACAGAGGGAGCTGCCTGCTCCTTGTGGCATGCCTCCTCCTCCTCCTCCTCCTCCTTCTTCTTCTTCTTCTTTTTTCTTAAGATTTATTTTATTTTTATTGCAAACTCAGAGAGGAAGATCTTTCATCCATTGGTTCACTCCGACGTGGGTGCAGGGTCCCAAGACTTTGGGCTGTCCTCCCCTGCTTTCCCAGGCCACAAGCAGGGAGCTGGATGGGACATAGGGCTGTGGGATTAGAACCGGTGCCCATATGGGATTTTGGCTTGTGCATGGCGAGGACTTTAGCTCCTAGGCTACTATGCCAGGCCTTTAGCGTGTCATCTTACACACAGGGACTCCTGCGGGTAATTAAGTTGGGCAGTAGCTGATGCTGTGCTGTGGCCAGTAAAGCCATTGCCTATGGCAGCAGCATCCCCTAGGGGAGCCTCTTGAAGTCCTGACTGCTCCACTTCTGATCCAACTTCCTGCTGATAACCTGAGAAATCTGGTGAGGAGGGCCCAAGATCTTGATCTTCTGCACCAATAAGGGAGACCCAGAAGAAGCTCCTGGCTCCTGGCTTTGGACTTACCCAGCTCTGGCCATTGTGGCCATTTCAGAAATGATCAGTGAATGAAGGATATTCATTCTCTCTCTCTCACTCTGCCTTTCAAGCAGATAGATAGATAAATAAATGAGTCTTTGAAATGTAAGATTACATTTGGCATATGTCCTCTTATACACCATCACTTGTAATCTATTAATAAATCCTTGTAAGGAGTCATGAGCTTTATTGTGCTTCACTGGTTACTCAAGAGATCTTATACATTAATTGAGACTTTATTTTTGCCTTATACTGACTTAAAAAGCTGAGCACTGGTAAGATGTCTTTATTATCTTACTCTTGCAAATTCATACAATTTTGACATAAATCTCTTCTTTCGCACTGTTCCTTTTCTTGTATGCTGATAAAATCCACTCACCCCGCTTAATTAATCCCTCCAGGGTCCTGGTGTATCAGTGACATCCGTGCCCTTCACTCTCCCCCTCCCTCCCTGTCTTCCCCAGTAACCAGCAGGAGGAATCAAAGTTATTAACCCTAAGATAGCCCATCTGCTAGTTTTCCTGATACTTGGAATATGTGCACATTTTATTGTTTTTCTGAATTGATGTACTGACCTTGTAAAGGCCAGGCTTAGAACTGACATAATTTTCAAATGCTTTGATTGCATGCAACAGAAAACTGATTTTGCTAACTTCAAGTGAAAAGGACAGATGTTGAGTTCCCTCACAGATTCAGGGAGAAGTAGAAAAAGCAGATCTTAGAAGGAGACCTTAAGGGAGTCTGCTGGTCCAACCTGTTCCTCTCTGCTTAAGATTTTCGAAATGTGAAAAGGAGCTGAATGAGTTGATAGGGATCATATGCCCAGTTGGGGGGCAGGACAGGATTTGACATTTCCATAAGAATTGGAAGGGAGCCTGTTCCCAAGGCAACTCTGCTTTCCTGAAGAAGAGGCATGGGGGATTGAGCAGATACACAAGTATAAATAGCATTGCTGTCCATCCGGTGCCACCTTGCACTTTCACAAATAGTTATTGGTGATGCTTGGTATTTTGGATGACAAGACATTGTGCCAAAAATGGTCACCAGTCTTGTCTTGGATCTTGCTCCGAATCCATTTACCTGTCCCTGTGTTAACCCTGCTCTTTCCTGGCTGGTTGTCAAGAACTGTGATAGTGGCAGCTCTCTGGGCACCAAGGCGGGAAATAGTTGAGGAGGACAATATACAGGGAAAATTGTGTGGAATGAGTTAAGATGATTAATTCTGTCTTGGAAATTTCCACTTGTCTAATACTTATTTCTGAAGACCAACACCTTTTTCTTGGGAAATTCACCCGTGTGATTCCTGCTACCCAGAGCAGTGAGCATGTATATGTCAGTTTTCTCTCTGGCAAATGGGATGAGTTTGCTGATGCCATGGGTCTGCATGAGTTTGAGAGCAGGCAGGCATCTGCAAAGCTCCAGTTACATTGCTGGAAACCATGTGACTGCAGTCACTGGAGAGCCTGCTTGTTGGGTGGCCGTGGGAAGGCAGAGAAAGGAATTAGCTGTCATGAGAAAGGAGTAAGAAGAGTCAGCCATGAGAGCAGCCATGTTCTTACAGGTCCCTCTCCAAAATCATTTCAAGTTTTGCCTTGGATGTGTATGCTAAATTTGATGTTTGCTGCGTCAGAGAAAGAGAAGAAAGAAAACAAAGAGAGTATTTAAAAACAGAGCCGTGTATATGCACTAGATTGCAAGTGAGAGTTCTGGATCCCACACCCAGAAGCCATTTTTTATTGATAGCAATGTTTTGTAACATCAGCAATTAACCATGTATTGATTACTTACTAGGAACTGGACACTGTTATTTAGCCTTTTGCATATATCATTAACCTGGCCCATCTGCATAAGGAAATACAGATGACACAAATGTGACTCAGGTTAATTGCTCATGATGGCACAGCTAATTAAGCAGTAAGGAAAGGATGATAATAAAGACCATAACGCTTCTGCCACACAAGTAACAGGTGCCTGATTTCTCAACACCTCCTGCTGAGTTAGTGGGAGTCACTCTGTCAGAACCTGGGAAGTCTTTGATAAAGTCTCCTCCTAAGGCCCCTACCTGAGGCTTAAGTATTTTTTAATATTTTCATCTAACAAATGTTTATTGAACTGCTGTGTACACACTCCCGTAGCCAGATGGGTGCACCCCTAGGAGAATATACTCTCTGATTTCCGTATCGATTCCCATTGGCTCCTCACTTTTAAGGAATTTCACTGAATTGCGATCTTTCTTCAGCGTCTCCTTCTTTCTTTAATGCCCTGTTTCCTTGTAGGATGTGACAGATTCTGTATGTCTCCCCTCCCCGTTATTTTCTTAAGGGGAGGGTTAGAAAAAAAGAGAAGGGAAATCACAATAGAAAGAGTGTGGCTTGGCATTTAATCACAGTCATGTGCTATGGACACACTAGGCAAGAAAAGAGGACAGTTTTTGAGCCCGGCAAGATTCCAGAACACATTATCCAATTGAATTCCCACAAAAACCTTGAGAAGCATAGGTAAATGCCCCATTTTATTTTACTACCCAATAAACCACATATAGAAGGTTTCAGCGGTTTGCCTAGCAATACAAAGCTTGCAGAATCCAATGCCAGAATTAAAAACAGATCTTACAGACTCCAAAGACCTTTTCATTTTTCACTTATCTTTCTCCCAGCCTGTCAGTTTCACCTTCAAAATATATTTAGAATCAGGCCACTTTAAGTCAGCCCATCTGCTGTGCCCCTGATTGGAGCCACTGTCCATTCTCACCAGGGATCCTACATAGGTCCCACACTGTTCTTGCCTGTTTACACTGTCTTCTCAACAGGGAGCCAGCACTGGTTTTCAGTTGTAATTCAGAACAAACCTCACGCAGAGCTTCCTGAAATTCAAAGTCTAGATTTTGACCAGTGTCCCCACTAGAGTCCCCACTAGGGCCTTTTTGATTTGGATCCCCAAATGTAAATACAGGGATTTTCTCTCCTGCTGTGCCCACCCCTGGTTAGTTGTACCCCAGACACCTGGCCTCCTTACACTCCCTCAGTTGCATATGTTGGCTTTATGCCTGGTGTGTCCTCCCCCAAGACCTCCCTATAGTTTGCTTCTCCTGTTCTTTTTAAGATTTATTTATTTGGAAGTTAGAGTCACAAAGAGGAAGAGACCAGGAGAGAGGGGGGGAAGAAGAGAGAATCTTTATCTCCCAGTTCATTCTCATGGCTTCAAATACCAGGGCTGGGCCAGGCTGAAACCAGGAGCCAAGAGTTTCATCTGGGTCTCCCACATGGGTGGCAGGCCCGGTGCCCAAACACTTGAGCCATCTTCCACAGCTTTTTCCAGGCCATTAGCAGGGAGCTGGCTTGGAAGTGGAACTGCCAGGACTTGAACTGGTACCCATATGGAATGCTGACATATCAGGTAGTAGCTATACGCCTGATACACTACAACTCCAGGCCCTGCTCATGTTCTTGAAGTCCTTGGTTGCGTGTCAGATAGCTTCAGATAGCTTCAGAGACCTTCAAATAACTCTACTTGTGAGGAAATTTGTGAAACCCACTGTTACAGGACTGGCTCTGTCCACTCTATTTAAAAATTAATGTCATGTCATAGGTCTAGGTTGAGTGAAGGCTATAAGTGAGGTGGTAGTCACTGTTTGTGAGCAGGTTTCCATGATCTAAGTCTGTGCTATGAGTGCCATGATTCTGTCACATCACAGGGCAAGGGACATGAGGGAAATTGCCTAGGTTGGCCTGATCCCAACACATCAGGAAAAAGTCCCCAGCAAAGGATTTTCTCTGTCTGGCAGGAGAAGAGGGAATTAGAATGCATGGAAGGCACAAGAAGGATTAGATCTGCTGTTGCTGGCTTTGTAGAGGGTCCCCTGCAAGCATGTGCAAGTAGCCCCGGAGAAGGAGGGTGACCCCCCAACCGACCACCAGCAGAAAAACAGGGACTTCACTTGCCATCTACAGAGCAGTGTCTTCTGCCAACAATCTCAAAGCTTGGAAGCAGATTCTTCCCCGGGGGCTGGAGGCCAGCTTGCCAAGATCTGAGTTCAGTCTTGTGGGACACTACAGCAGAGAACCCAGCCAAACCCCTTGAACTCCTGATGAATAGGACTATGAGATAATGAATGAGTGGTGTTGTTCTGGCTGCTGTGTTTGTGGTCGTTTGTTATCAGCCATAGACATCTAAATCAGATCTCAGATAGAATTCATCTCTCGTGGTACATGTGCCTTATTCAGGGATGCCAGCTCGCAGAGAGCCATGTCAAGAAGGATTCTACTGTGAGTGACTGTGTGTTTGCCACAATTTACATGGCTACCACAAAAAGTGTGTCTGTGTGTGTGTGGGGGGGAGGATTGAAGTAAAAGCTCAGTTTATGTTGGTACCAGAGAATTGTGGTCTTTATGTATGATTGCCTTATAATACAGATTTTCTATGAACTTTTTGAAGATCCTTGCACTATGCTGTCACTGCTCTGGGTTCTTTGTACTTTAGCAGAATTTTCAGAGTTTGATTAATCTGTTATGCTTCAGTTGGAATGGACCACAGGTTCATTAAAGAAAACCAGTTAGCATGTGCATGCATGCGTATATACATACACACACTCCAAGATCGAAAATGTAATAGCAAGAAACTCTGCTAGGACATGTCTTTTTACTTGTTTTGATCTGTGCTCCATCTTCAGTGTCTGGAATTTAGTAAGTGCTCAATACAAGTTCCTGAATTGATGATCTAGATCATAGGATATAGAAATGTGAATGTGGTCTGGTAGGTAATTAATTATGTCTTAGTACTTGAGGGTCCTAAAGTCAAATTCTGTTTCTAACACTCCAAGTTTTGTCATGGCAGATAAAGAAGCAAAGATGATATATTTGCAATGTAGTTACAAAAATTATTTCGCAACCTGTCATTAGACACTAGCCCAGTACTTGGCACACATCCAGCATTCATTCAGTAGTGGCTGTTGAAGGTTTTCTTTTTTATCTGTCAGAGTTCTTCGTGGCCAGAACAGCACGGTCCTGAATGTGGACTGATTCAATCAGAAGGATAATGATTCAGTGGATGCTGTGAGGCACTCTGGCTCTTCAGCATGGCTCTCACAGATAGATCTATGGTGTGCATTGAGTTAATTCAGTTGTGCCATGGTGAAGATTTCAGCTAACATATCCTGGGGTATTGACCTATATATACAGTCTGTGCCCCAATATCCCTAAAAGTCAATGTTGTGGCCACTGGAAAGACTCAAACCATCCTAGTGCTGACCCCTTGTGTCATTAGTCCCAGAATCTGAACTCTTAACAGATTCCTGTGATGTTTCATGCTCATGGGGTAGCCATAAGAGTCATTGAGTGTTTTCACTGCCCATCTTTTCTGGAGTGAGAAAACCTCCATCTTCCACTTAAATGGCAAAATTAGTCGAAGGAAGGAACTTAGATGCCAGAAAGAACACTGCTTTTCCCCCTGAAAGGAGTGAAGTATTCCCTTATACTCCCCTCTAGGTTGCTAATATCTTCAAGATACCAAGACACACTCTAGAGTTCAATATCAGGAGGATCCCAGCCTAGAGGGAAGATTCGCAGGGGCCTTAAACACCCAGCCATACGGGAGTCATGCCTTCTATCTGACCTTGGCTTCTCACTTGATCATGACTGATTGATCCTATAGACAAGCCATGCATGATTAGAACACCATTTATGTCTATTTTCCCAATGTAGTTTGAACAACAAGTGGTGTTTGGTTTTTTTTGTTTGTTTGTTCATTTGTTTGTTTTATTGGAAAGGTAGATACTCAGAGAGAAGGAGATACACAGAGAAAGATCCATCCACTGGTCCACTCCCCAAGAAGCTGCAATGGCCAGAGCTGAGCCAGCCCAAAGCAAGGAGCCAGGAATTTCTTCTAGGTCTCCCATGTGGGTACAGGGTCCCAAGGCTTTCAGCCATCTTCAAATGTTTTCCCAGGTCACAAGCAGGAAGTAGGATGGGAGGTGGAGCAGCAGCTGGGACATGAACTGGCACCCATGGAGCTTCCTGGCACATACAAGGCAAGAATTTAGCCACTGGGCCATCTTGCCGGCCCCCCTCCTTTTGTCTTTATCCATCTATCTCTCTGCTTCTCAGATAGTTAGTTAGTTAGTCAGTTAGATAGATTGATTGATTGATTTAGGGAAACAAAATCTTGTGCTTAACCAGGGGGTTCAGGGGAATTGTAAGCCTAAGCTTTCTTTGGAAGTGAAGTCTGCTTTCAGAGCTCCCAGGTCTTCTTTATTTGCCTTGTAAGATATGTAGAAACAGCTATGCAATGGCTGACAATGAGCCCTTCCATGAATATCTTGTTGAGAGGTGACCATTGGTCATTTTTTATAGAATATCATCTTAGGCTTATCGTTTTGTGGCCATTGGTTAAAAGCTTTAAGCTGTGAACGATGTTATTTTATCCTCAACTTTGGGAGGCATAGTGTATTGATTGCTTCATTTTATTGCTATTATTTTCTATGATATGAATTTTAGGTATAGGGATTCTACTCCCCACCTCCCCTTCCTCTCTTTCTAGTCTCCCTCCGCAACATTTTCCCCCATATCTTTACAGTAGTATAGTTCTTCAGCAACAGTTCCAGATCCAACATTCTCCAGTTTAAATGTATCATGGCATTGTAGGTATAGGCAGTGGTACAAAGTCAAGTATCATATTGTCAAAGTGTGTTTAGCAGTTTCTTTGGGAGTACAGATGTGTAGTGGAGCATATATTTACTTCCCCATGTGCTAATCTTCATTATACAGTTCATCTATGAGAATATGTGTGTGTACAGTTTTTTGTATTTTGCATGAATATTGCCTTATACCAGAGAGAACATTGTGATATTTGTCCTTTTGGGATTAATTTATTTCACTTTGCATAATGGTCTCCAGTTGGGACCATTTTGTTGCAAATGGTAGAATTTCATTTGTAATGGCTATGTAGTATTCCACAGAGTAGATGTACCACATTTTCTTTATCCAGCTCTGTTTTGATAGGCACCTGAACTGTTTACATGTCTTTGTTATTGTGGGTTGTACTTCTGTAAATTTAGGATTGCAGGTTACTTTCTCATATGCAGATTGCAAAGTCTTTGGAAATGCTCCCAGGTATGAATCATCCCCCTTTTTAAAACCAGGAAACTGAGGCTTAGGAAAAAATAGAATCAGGTTGTAGGTGGTGGAATTTGGACTTGTACCAAGGTATAGCTAAAGTTTGGGCTCTGAACCATAAATTTATATAAAAGTTTTAGATTAGGGACAGGTAAAACTTATTTTCAGTGCAAGTTATATTCAGTGTAAGCATGTACCTTCAGCATCAAAGATACTGAAATTCCTAGATGCTCATTTTGATTTGGGTGATAATTCTGAAGATTTTGGATCTGTAGCTCTTTCTTAAAGGTTTTGCCTTGCAGATGAAGTTTTTTTTTTTAACATAATGGTAGCAGTTTGCGAGAACATATAATTTTTTTCTGTAATCAAAATAGTAAACTGAGTTGCCTATATTTATTTCCATTAGCATAGTGATTACATATAATTAAAACTAAGGCATCATCAGAAAAGGTCAGATAACAAAAAAACATAGGCTAGAAAAGATGAATAATCTTTTCACAGGGAAGAGTTTCTATAGCCCGCTATGAAGACCTGCTTATATTCCTCCCTCACTGGTGCCAATTGCCAATCCTTTACTGTTTCCTTTCCTGTTGCTCTCAACTTTATAACATACTATCTGATGTATTATTAATTGCATTTATTCATGTCATCTTTTCCTTTTCAAATATGAGCTCCCTCAGGGTACAGGTCTTCCTTTCATTTTATGATTGAACTCAAATGCCCAGAAGGCCTGTGCTGCATACAAGTACCCAGTAAACAGTTGTAACTGAATGGATGAACGGAATAGACAGCAGTGGAAGTTGAGTGAGATAAGAACCCCTCTGAAGTGCATTGCATATATTTGCATGATTGTATCAGAGCTCTATTGCTGTGAAATAAAATTCCCTCAAATGCCGTGGTTGACAAAAACTGTTCCTTGCTTACACTTTTTCAGCTCAAGAGTCGGGGCTGGTGTCATTCCTGAGGACTTGTTTATTTTCTGTGTGGTATTGGTGGGGGCAGCTCAGTTGATGCTAGAGAATCCAGGATGGGTCCACTTCCATGACCAACGCAGATTGGTTTTTCGCCATGTAGCCATTCTCTACCCATGTCCTGTGATCCTGCCAGCGCCTTTCTCTGTGCATGGCCTCTTGCTTGGACCGTTGAGTCTGCGCCTCTTGTGTAGTGCCTGTGTACTCAGAGTGAAAGCAAAAGGTTCTATATTAAAATTTATCTCTTTGGGCACATTCTGTGGCTCAAACAGTCACAGAGCCAAGCCACATATGGGCTGGGAGAAAGAGGCTGCTTCTTGGTAGGAAGATCTGCCTTGTCATATGGCAAATATGCATGGAAGGGGAGTTTTTTTCTTTGTTTCTTTCTTTCTTTGTTTCTTTCTTTATTTGTTTATTTATTATTTATTTATTTATTGTGGTAAAATATCCATCTTAAAATATGCCATCTTAGCCATTTTCTTTTAAAGATGTGGTTTTTTTTTTATTGGAAAGGCAGATTTTTACAGAGAGAAGGAGAGGCAGAGAGAACGATTTTCTGTCCAAAGGTTTACTCCCCAAGTGGGCACAATGGTTAGAGCCGAGCCAGTCTGAAGCTAGGAGCCAGGAGCATCTGCTGGGTCTACCATGTAGGTGCAGGGTCCCAAGGCTTTGGTCCATCCTCTAGTTCTTTCCCAGGCCACCAGCAGGAGATAGATGAAAAGTGGAGCAGGTGGGACACAAACTGGTGCCCATGTGGGATTCTGGTGCTTGCAGCGTGAGTATTTAACCATTGAGCCATCACACTAGACCCAAGGGTCCTCTTTTTAACATCCCACAATATTTCTACAAAGATTTGCTTTTATACTGCTTCCTATTAAAATATTTTAACACACCTTTCCTTCTTCTTTTTAAAAAAGATTTGTTTATGTTTACTGGAAAGGCAGATTAACGTAGAAAAGGAAAGACAAAGATCTTCAGTCCCTTAATTCACTCCCCCAAATGGCTACAACAGCTGAAACTGAGCTGATCAAAAGCTAGGAGCCAAGACCCTCTTCTGGATCTCCCATCTGGGTTCAGGGTCCAAAGGCTATGAGCCTTCTCTACTTTCCCAGGCTGTGCTTAGGAAGCTGAATTGGAAGTGGAGCAGCCAGGATATGAACTGGTACCCATAGGGAATGCTGATGCTAGCAGGCAGAGAATTAGTCAAAGGAGTCATTGCACCAGCCCCTTGCTTTCTTTCGAAAATTATTTTTCTTTCTGTTTCCATGTTCATTTATGGTCCCCCTAAATTTAGTTTGTCTCCAATTTGCTGTCTGTCCCAGGGACGCCCCTCCCCAAAATGCAGAGAAAGTCTATTCCAAGATGAGGTGAAAGGTGAAGAGCAGCACCCCTGGTGTGTGCTTTGTGCCTTACCTCACCACGACTCTCTAGGCCAGGATGGCATCATTTTTCCCTGAAAAGCTTTGGATCATTACCCCAGAATGAAGCTCTAAAGTAACTTCAGCTTCCCAACATTTTGCCAGCCCCGCTATGACTAATCTGAAAATGAATCTTTTAAGAAAAAGGAGGAAAAAAAGAAAAATAAGCACCCTCCCAAGACTAACAATGACAACTTGCTAAAAATAATAGATGTATTATTGTTTTTCCTCCCAAAGGCCATAGTTTTGGCTGGCTTGAGCTGTAATTCGTTTGCTTGGGACACATTTCATTTTCTCTGATAGACGGTGTAGTCAGCGCTGCACCTGCTAATGCGGGCTACATGTAGTGTGTACCATTCTGTATCCTCCTTGGTGGTTTGTCTCTGTCGCTAAGAGGGGCTTTTGCTTTCAGAGGCATTGTTGGAAAGCAGGTACTACCCTTCCTGAACAAGCCTCTTGTGAGATGTTCTGTATAGTCTGGTTCTTGTCTGTGTTTTTCCAGAGCATGAGACCAATGAACTTGCTTCTCCCATTGAAGGTATAGCATTCTGTACACTGTAAGGGGTAATTACAGTCTTCATGTACCTTTGTCCTTTGAGAGTTGAAGGCAAATCATGAAGGTGATCTTCTGATTGTGAGTGCCTATGTCCATTTTCCTTTGCAGTTAAGCTTTGAGAATTTTTCAGGATTAAGCCACCCTCGCCATGAGTTCAGGGCACTGGTGAAGAGCAAAGGCTTTGTTGTTTGGTACATGTGGATTGCATTTACTCATGGTGTAGTCCCGGGCAAATGATGATATCCGTATCAGGTCCACTTCCTGTTTCTGGAAAATGTAGAGCTCCATAGGACCTACCTCGGTCGATTGAGTATATGACATCGAAGGTGCAAAGTAAGAGCTAAAAATGATTCTTTTTTCTGTTATTAAGAGTTCTCCGGGGGCACAGTCTAATTCTTTTCATCCCTGAACACACAGATTTTTTTCATAGATAGTGAGTATTCAGAAATAATAAGCTGAAGGGAATTGTTCCAGCATAAACTGTGTGCATATTGTAAAGCTCTATATAATTAGAGATTTTTTTTCACGCTGTGTTTTCAGTTATAATGATAGCAGCTAAAACTGATTGAGATATTCGCCCTATGCTAGGAGTTAAACTGTGCCCTACATATCTATTAACTCATTTAATCCTTGTAACCACTTTAGGAGATAAGCACTGTAATTATGCCCTTTATACAGATCAGGAAACTAAGGCAAATAAAGAGATGTGCTTTGCCTAAGTGATTAGGAGGGCCTAAATTTGAACCTTCCTACCTTCAAAATCCATGCTTTTAAGTTCATGTGTTCTAAAAGCTTTTGTTCTCAGAACTTGTTGTTCTCTTAAACATGTTTGCTTCTATGGGTTTTATCTATTAAAAGATATCATGAACATTTGAACAGAACTGATAGCATTGTCATTAATTAATTTAATATACAAGAATAATATATTTTGTGTGGGAGTTCGTTCCCAGAGGGTTAAATTGCTGCTTGAAATGCCTGCATCCTATATTGCAGTTTTAATTGAAGTCCCAGCTACTCTATTTCCAATACAACTTTCTGCTAATGTAACCTGGGAGGTTGCAGATGATGGTCCAGGGACCTGAGTGCATGCCACCCATGTAGGAGATCTGAATGGATCCTGGCATCAGCCTGGCCTCGCCCTGCGTATAGCAGGTATTTAGGGAGTGAGCCAGCAGGTGAAAGATCTTTCTCTCAGTCATGCATTCTCTTAAGTGGATGAAAATAGATAACTTTTTTTAAAAAAAAGGAATTCATTTTTGCTTATTAATATGCCAACCATATTTTCTGAAACTACAGAAAATTAGTATAAACAGTAGCATTGCTTTTCAAAATTGTAATGTCTAGTTTGATAGAAGACTGAAAGATAATTATATCCGCATCTACATTCAATTTATTATGCTATCACAAGTCATTTAACCTCTGGAGGACTCCAGAGTGCAATCATTACAGAATGAAAGTAAAAATGACCTAGAATTAGTGTGGTTGTGAAAATATTCTTTTTTTTAAAGATTTATTTTTATTTTATTACAAAGTCAGATATACAGAGAGGAGGAGAGACAGAGAGGAAGATCTTCTGTCCGATGATTCACTCCCTAAGTGAGCGCAACAGCTGGTGCTGCGCCGATCCAAAGCTGGGAACCAGGAACCTCTTCCGGGTCTCCCACACGGGTGCAGGGTCCCAAAGCTTTGGACCATCCTCAATTGCTTTCCCAGGCCACAAGCAGGGAGCTGGATGAGAAGTGGAGCTGCCAGTATTAGAACCGGCGCCAATATGGGCTCCCGGGGCGTTCAAGGCGAGGACTTAAGCCGCTAGGCCACGGCGCCGGGCCCAAAAATATTCTTTACTTCATAGACCTCCTGGAAGGGTTTTGGTGTTTGCTACATAGCTCCAACACATACTTTGGGAAGCACTGCTCACCTCATCTTGATTTCCTGGTCTGAAATTTGTAACTTATTTTGAATGCGGGTGGGACTGGCCATTGTGGCACAGCAAGTGATGCTGATATCCATGTTGCATCACCAGTTCAAATCCCAGCTTCTCTGCTTCCCGTCTAGGACCTTGCTAATGTGCCTGACGGATAGAGTTCCTGGATCCTGGCTCCAGCCTGGTCCAGCTCCATTTCAGAAGTGAACCAGCCATGGAAGATCTGTGTCTCTCCATCATTCCCTGTCTCTGTCACTCTGCCTTTCCAATAAATAAAATAGATCTTCAAAAAGGAATGGGAAAGAAAAAAGGTCTTGGGAGTTATTTCTAAACAATCAAATGAAAACCAGAAATGGCTGGCACAAGACAGTAGACAAATTTTACCTACTGTTTCTAATTTAGTGTACAAAAATGGCCCAAGGGATAAATATTTTTATACCTATTTTATACTTAAGGGATAAATATTTTTATATTTTTTATATTTAAAAATAGAACGTAAAATCGAGCTATGCCCAAAGATACCTAGTAGAGCTGGCATTTGAACCCAGGTTGTTCAAATCCAAAATTGCCAGATTGCCCTGCCCCTTCCTCAGTAAGTAATTGACTTTCTATATTGTTACACAAGCCAATGATTGTGAGCTAGGGACTGTTATTAATTGGAATTTGGGTTTGGAAGTGAAAGAATACCAACTTAAGCTTGTTTAAACCCAGAAAAGGACATTTCTTGCCAGCAAAAGCAAGTAGTATATTAACTTCAGACACAACTAGATCTCAGGGCTCAGCTAACAAAATCAGAGCTTAGATTTTTCTCTCTTTAGCCTGTGGGCTTGGCTGTCCTCTACGTTGGCATCATTCTCGGGCAGTATTTAACCCTAGTAGCTCTTGGTTTTCTCTTTCTAGTTTAGAAAAAAAATGGGTAATTTTTTGTTTTTTCATTTTTTTTTTTTTTTGGCCCACTGTGGCAGACATGTGAGACAGGGCAAGTTATATGTAACAGAGTTTATTTCTCCTTCCGCCTTTGCACAGCCAGAGCCGCCAGTGGCTTCACTGTCTTCCATAGGCTCTGGGGTCTGTGGACTTGCCACTGGGGTCTGTGGGAGCAGTCCTGAGATTGTTATGATTAAGGAGGCTGGAAGTCCAAGTTCGAGTTACTAGCAGCTTTACTTGTCATGTGAGGGCTACTCTCGGCTTGAAGGATGGTGTCTTTGTAGTAACCTCTGGAGGAAAAGAACACAGTGTCCTCACGGGGCCGCAGGGGATGTAAAGAAAGTAGTGCCTCCTTCATAAAGACCTTAATCCCATTCACCAGGGAGGAGTCCTTTGGATCCTATTACCTCTGAAAGGCTACATCTCTTTATTCTATGATACTGACAATTAAGTTTCAACACTGAATTTAGGAGGGGACACATTCAAGTCAAAACACCCTATAAAAGTATTTGCAGTGTTTCCAGAATTTTCAGCGATATGCCTGTGACTGAAGCTTATGGCAGGACTTTGGGTGCAAGTCTGTCTTTGAGCAGTCCCTTAGTCAGGGAAGGTGACGGCTGTGGTGGGTGAGCTTTGGGACTGTGTCCCAACCCTAGGATCCTGGGGAGTGGGAGGACAATACTACCTGCTCTTACATTGGTCCCTGTTGCAGCAATAGTGGATGGGGTGTTCCTGAATGAAAAGTGGAGTACTCTAACTGGAAAATGGGGTACTGGATTTGGGGCAGGCAGAACCCCAAAGCAGCTGATAGATTTTCCACTTTTCTCACGTACACCATTTGAGCCTACTCTATGAATGAAAGACCTTGATTTTCTTTTGTCTCCCCTTGTCTCAGACCTGTGGGACTAGTATGTAATATTCTGCGGGCATATCAAAACTTTGTTTGCTCCTGCGCTCTTAAAATATTTCTATGTTGTCTTAAATGAGACAGACACACAAAATGCTCTAAAAATAGAAAGCGTAAGTTAGCATATGGAAACAATATCCTAGAACAGGTTGAATGTCTATAGGCTAAGGATTGGTGTATGAGGCTTTAACAGACTAAAAAATTAGAGGCAGAGCAGAATCTTTGATGTATAAATTATACAATAACAGATGTACTTTGGTCTTTTTCCTGCAGAAGAGCATTCTGAAGAAATCTTTTCACTCCTAAAGGGAGAAAATGTGTTGACACGGATAGATTATGAGCAGGTAGTCCAAGACAAGAAAAACTCCCCAGCGCCCCTGCCTGTCCCCCTCATCGCCCGGTGCTGCTGTGTACTTGCCGGCTGATGTTTCCATGTTTGCCTAGAACTTGAGAAGCAAGCCATGCCCCATCTTTCCATTTTGTTACCCTTATACCCCGAGTATGGGTGGTTCTCAACACAGATGTGCTGGTAACTATCTGGATGTTGGGCCTTGATGAATTGAGGAGTCAACGGTTTTGCTGCAGTGGCGCTGTTTTCCTTGGAAAGAAGGGTTAATTCAGGACAGTGCACAGTTGATTGCTGTCAGCGTGAGAGAACTCGGCAATACGCTCAGACTGCCAAGGGCTCACATTTTTGTGACTCAGTACAGGTGAATTGCAAGAAAAACAATATTAAAAGCTCATATTGAACCAGGATATTGTTTAGCAATGTAGGAGTTCTATTTAAAGAGTCTGTTAAAAATGTTACAGATGCGTTACATGTTGTGATCTAGCATTGTTATTAACCGCTGTGATGGTTTTGTTTAAGAGAAGGAAAAATACAGCTTGGGCTTAGTGAAGTCTGTTGAGCTGTTAACTGAGCTTCAGGAATTCCAATATTGTTACATTGACTCCAAGAGTGAGAAACAGCTCACTCTGAATTAGTCTTTACTTGAAGATTTGCCTTTGAAATTTTCAGGCATTCTTTTCCCCCAGAGCTCCCTTTTCCAACCCAAACAAGCACAAATCAACATTTCCCCCTCAGATGTTATAATAATTACTTATTTCCATTGTTTAAAAAAAGGGGCTGGGTGGGGGCGGGAGGGGGGAGAGAAAAGAAAAAAAATGGGAGGAAATTGGCATTTCTACAACCAGTTGGAAGCTTTTATCTCCAGATTTTTGGTTTTGATGCTCTAAACTGGGCTACATGCTTTGGCTTAAACTTGATTTTCACTGTGAGTTCGGCACAAAGAACAGAGCAGTTTGGACTCGCCATTCACACCTCATCTCTCAATGGCACACAGTAGGCACTTTCTGTTTCCATTTCCAGCTTTCACTTTCTGCCCAACTCTGATGAGGAAAAGCCTTCATACTGGAAATACTAGAACCTCACTTAATAAAATGTGGACCACCGTACTTTTTATTACTGAGAAAGCACTTTTAATATCATTGTCTGGCTCATACAAAATTGTATGACTGCCATACACAATACTATAACTTGGTGACTTAGATCAGAAATTTTGTTCTCTTCATAGTTTTGGTGGCTAGAAGTTCAAGGTGGTGGTGTCTAGTGAGTGAGTGCCCCTTGCCCAATTGCTAGACAGCCTCCCACTAGGTCCTGACCTGGCCAGAGAAAGGAGAGGGAGAGCGAGAGATGCCCTCCAGTGTTGCCTCGTCTTGCAGCGGTGAAGGACTGTCTTGCCTGTGGGTTGTAGAAGGCCCACAGACAAGACTTGAAATTTCATAAATGTATATAGCAGCTTAATTTCTAAGTTGATAATTTGGGATGACCTGTGAATAATGTTAGAAATAGCACATGGATCTCGGCAGAAGAAAAGAATGTAAGATGCCATTCCTATCAGTTTAAGCCCCCAACTTTATGGCCACATTTCATTCTTACAGGCCTGTGTTTCCAAATACTCTCCCGTTGAGTGTTAGGGCTTCAACCTACAAATGTGGAGGGAACCCCATTTAATTAAAAAACAATCATCTTTTTTTTCCCCTTTCAGGAAGGCTAAGATGAAAGCCTTCCCTGTGCTTCGGCTCATGCAGTGTTCTTGTCTATCACTGTTTCTGCTGGGAGAACTCAGCAAGCGTGTGGGGGTTGGGAGAAGGATCCAATATGCTGTTTGTGCTGGTGAAGAGTGACATGCCAGAAGACGGTACAACGAAAGCTCCTCTCACTGTTTCTTATCCTCCCTTGCTTTCCACGCAGCCTGGCCTATTTGTAACTGCCTGTTTATTTCACAGCCCTCCTCTGATGGATGCCTGTTATTACCCCGAAGTGGTAATAACAGAAGCCGTTTCCCAAAGCGAAGAGGTTTGCTTAGTGTGGAGATTAGTCCTGTGGTCAGCGATCTAGTCTGTATCAAGGGACTGCAGAGAATAGACAAGGGTCAGTGCTTGTAGGTTTCCTCCATTGTCATTTTCATTTTAATGTGGAATGTGTGTGTGTGTGTATGTGTGTGTGTGTGTGTGTGTGTTTAGATAATTGGTTTTGGCCCCAATTTGTTTTATACCTGTGTGTGCCCACTGGTTTATGTGTTTGTAATAGAATGGTATTAGGAGCCTGGTAATAGTCATCTGTTTTCAGATTTTTGGCTGAGAGTAAAAGTAGAGAGGGCAGGATTTTTTTAAAAAAAGATTTTTTGTTATTATTGGAAAGCCGGATATACAGAGAGGAGGAGAGACAGAGAGGAAGATCTTCCATCTGATGATTCACTCCCCAAGTGAGCCGCAACGGGCCGATGCGCGCCGATCCGATGCCGGGACCAGGAACCTCTTCCGGGTCTCTCACGCGGGTAGGATTACTCCACACTCTTAAATTCAGAAGTTTGGGGCCACCCAGAGCTTGCCAAAGGGCTCAGTTATGGTAGAATAAATCTTGCCAGTCTTAACCCAACCCTAGTGGAGAAAAGAGAATTCCGAGGGAGAAAGGAAGGAGACTTTTTCGGGAGAGAGTCTGTGAAGGGAGGCGAGTAGGTTGCCTCCTTGCTTTGAACCAACTGGAGCCAATTTGATTGAGAAGCTGCGAAAAGAAGTTGGAGTTGTCGAGTGTTAGCTATTCTTCTGTAACCTTGCTCCAGTTTAATGAAAGCAGGCCTCCGACCAAATTCTCCCACACGTACAGACATTTACTCAATGAATATTCATTAGCAGAGCAGGCTCAAAACAGCTCATAAACCCACTCGACAAGCCCGATGTAGTCCCAGCTTGCTATCCCATTGAGTAGGGAGGCTCAGCCTTGGCTCCAAGCTGGAATCATCACAGGAGCTTTAAAAAGAGTGAGACTGGTACCGCCTCTAGACACTCCCACTTTTATTCCCAATCTGGGTGAGGCTTGACTTTAAAATTCTTGCATGCCATGCTCATGTGCAGCCAAAGTTAGCACCAGTGTTAGGGATGCTCATGCCACACCCTGCGAGGAAGGTTCGTTCCAGGCCAACTCAGCAATCTCACAGCAGGAGGGTTCTGTCTCCTGTCAGAAAACCTCCCACTCCAAGGGCCTGGTCTAGCATTGGAGATTAACTTGTGGGTGCCATCCTTAGGGGAGGGTCCTGGCACCTATGGATTCTTCCCCTCCCTGTTCACAGAAAATGTCTCAGGATGGTTTCAACTACTTCACACATCCTAAATATCTCTCGCCTGCAAAACCTTATTTCTAACTTTCATCATGCTAATTAACAACTCATTAGCTTCATCAGTGAGAATCTGTTTTGGCATCCTTGATCATAATGAACAACTGCTGGTTGTTGGCTAAGCTAGGCTAGGAGAAGTATGCATAAATGGCTCTTTCCAATGTGGTGGGAACTGACCTTGCTGAGGCTGTGTATTCTTGGGAGCATGTTAGCTGACAACCCCTAAAATTAAGGCTATCCTAACTAGCACATACATGATATTATAATGATGATGCAGATGTCTTTTAAAGTAAATTACAGTTGCAGTAGCACAGCATCTTCCCAAAGCCAGTGGTGGGAGCAGTATTGTTTGTAAAGAGAAGTGTTTGTCAAGTCTGGATCTGTGCCAGCAACAGGCATCCACTTTCCACCGCCCACCAAGTCAGGGCCTGGCTGCAGATTGGGGAACCACCACACTCACTTATTACAAAACTGTTGTGTGCTTAGCCAAAGAGGAGTAGCAAAAGGGCAGGAGAGAGGTGACCTGCAGGACAGCCCAAGTGCACATGGGGCAAGAATGCGATAGAGTTCTGGAAGGTACAGACTGAAGATTTGTGTCGGTGCTGGAATTGGACGACAGAGTAAGGAGTGAGGTGGAGGCTGTTGGGAGACAGTGCTGAAGACAGGAGGCATGTGCTTTAGAGGGACACATCCCCAGACTACCAGCTGGACCCGTGGCATACATCCCACAGCTCTGGAAAGGACCCCTGGTGGCCAGAACAGTTGAGTGCCAAATGCATAGGAAAGGGCTGTGTTAGCTGTGTGTGTGCTGCGTGTAATCCATCCATGGCTTAGCTTTTCCTACAGTTGTAGCGCAGAGCTCTCCACATCGACTTGACCAGGAGTGAGGCTCTTCTTATCTATGCCAGCTTCTCCAGGAAGGATCGGCCGAAAGACTGCTTTGGGCTGTACTTGTTCCTTGTGGGTCGACTCCAACCTGCCCAGCCTGTAGGCCAAGGGGCAGTAAAGACATGGGGAAATTCCTCTTGGCAGTGAGTATGTGAACTACGCTGCAGATCCATGCTCTAACATTGTGCTGGTATTGGGCCTGTGAGTATCTTGTTGGCCCAAGAGAACCAGTGCCACAGCCAGACATCCACAAGGCAGGGCTGCTTCTGCTAAGGAGATTTATGGAAGAGAATGAGTAGTTTTGTTTTTTTTAGATTTATTTTATTTTTATTACAAAGTCAGATATACTGAGAGGAGGAGAGAGAGAGAGGAAGTGGAGCTGCCGGGATTAGAACCAGCGGCCATATGGGATCAAGGCGAGGACCTTAGCCACTAGGCCACGCTGCCGAGCCCCGAGAATGAGTAGTTTTTGAACAGTCATTCCATCTGTCACAGGCATGCATCTCGTTTCACCTGTCATCTTTCTTGTCCCAGATACCAGAAGAGTAAGTGCAGGAATGAGGGAGGCGGCTTCACCTGCAGGAAAAACCGTGCTCCCTTCTGCTGCAGGCCTTGGACCTATCGTAGCCGAAAGAATGTGGACCTAAACACAAAAGAGACATCTTGCAAAACCAAGACTGAGACATTCTTAGTAACTCAATGTTACTGAAAAGAAAAAGTAGAATTGAATTAGGATGTGTGTGGAGGAAGCCATCACTCTACAGAATAGGACACAACAGGCTTGAGGCTAGAGACTGGCAAAAATGAGACTCTTTTGTGTTCATGCCTCAGTGTACCCGGTCTCTTTGGTAATCCGTTACATGTGCTCGATTTGATGTCATTGATGAAATGCCTGTGTAGGTCCTTGGTTGGCTGTAAGAAGTACATTTTGCTTAAGCTGTGCTAGGGAGATTTGCTTGGCTGGCAGGACAGAGGGAAAACAGACCAGGGCATCTCTCTTACTGGACCACAATGGCTTCCACAGTGTGTTTCACAGACATCTTCCCCACCCCACCCCCAGTTTTGGATCCTGCTGTAAAGAGGGTCTGGGAAGAGAAGAGTTCCTGCTTAAATGAGGTTAGTAAACATACAAGAGGTTTCCTCCAATGCAGGTCTTTCCAGAGCCTGTACGTTATTCATGTCCATTATATGTTTGAAAAAGGAATCATTTATAATGCTTTTTCAAAAGTTGTTTTTCTAAGAGAATTTTTTTAAAACAAATACTAGAGTTGTAGATGATGTTATAGCTATGGGTGCCCTGAGGAAGTTATAGGGTAAATTTCCTTGGGATGTGAAAAATTTGCCGGGTAAATTCATGGGGGCATTTCTTATGGTTGTTAAAGGCTTCTTTAATGTGCTGTTTTCAACAACACTCCTGCTAAATCCTACCTCACCTTTTGAGCCTGGACAGTAAAATAAATTTTCAACAGGAGACTCTCCAGCAGTAGTAATTTCAGAGAGAAAAAGAGACTAAAGAGAAAATGTTGTAAGAAAGAAAATCAATGAAGCAATTAGCGTATGTCAGCCTAAATCATTCTCATTTCCTGGGCTGCAGAAGCCGAGGTCCCTGCTTCCTGCCATGGAGCTCAGTTGGGGGGAAATCTAAAAGAAAGGCTCCCTTCCTGGTTGCATTAGCACAACCCCTTCTGCTCTCCTGAGCAGAAATGCCATGGCCAGTCCCTCAGGAACCTCTCTCAGCACCCTTGTTTTCTGCATAGCCCTGACGAGTCACCAGCCCTGGAACACGTGCTGTCATCTATTTCATGTTCTTGATCTTGGCCTGCCAGGTTTTCCAAAAGTCTGTCGCCGCCATCTGGGTGGCATCCCTACCATGCATGTGTGGTTTCCTCTTGCGGTTCATCCCCTCCTTTGTGTGTCGGCTTTATCCCCAGGACTCACCAAAGAGTCCCTTCTTTCCCACTCTGCACAGAGCTAAGTGTACTCCCTGGCAAGGGACACGACTGCATTGTCTTGCAGTTCTAGGTGTGCCTACTTCATCATCCCTGTGTCATTCTCCTCCTGTTCCTCAGAAGATCAGCCAAATCTGCACAACCCCTCCCAGCAGTAAAAATAGCCAGTTCATTTCATCTTCACGACTTCCTGAAATTGGGACCATCCTGCTCATTTTTTACAAATGAGGAAACTCAGACACAGAGAGGCTTAATTTGTCAAGATCTCACACGAAAAAGTGCCACAGCTGGGATTTAACCCAGTTGTCTGGTTCTAGAATCCAGACCTTCTACTTTTTTTGTCCCTCATGCATATCCACTTTTTATAAAACGACAGCTTAGTTGAAATACAATTCACATATCATAAAATCCTTGCCTTCAAAATGTATGGTTTAGTGGATTCTAGTGGAACGTAGAGTTGTGCAACCAATGCCTGTCTCTAACATTTTCATAATATTGCAGAAGAAGCCTGGTACCTCCCATCCCAGGCACTATTTATCCCATGCTTCCTTCACCAGTCTTTGCTAGCAACGGATGGACGCTGTGACTCTGGGTTTGTCTGTCTGGGATATTTTATGCAGTTGGAGTCATAGACTTGAGTGTGTATGCGTGTGGAAGAAATTTCTTTCATTTAGCTTGTGTAGTATGTCTAAGTATTTCATTTTTTAATTGATGAATACTATTTTGTTGAGTAAATATGTCCAAGGGCTAACCATTTTCAGGCCATGGACACTGAGATCGCTTACTTATTTGGGCTGTTCTCAGTAGGTAACGTTAATGTTGATGTACACCTTTTTCATGTATGTACGTGTAGTTTTTGTTTCTCTTACATATATGCCTAGGAATAGACTTGCTCGGTCACGTCGTGACTGTAGGCTTAGCATTTCGGCAAACTTATAAACATTCTAAAAACCTGTACTGTTTTGATCTCCATAAGCGTGCTTCCACATCCTGAGCACGTGTCTTCCTGATTGTAGCCGTCCTAGTGTAGGTAGTAGGTATCTCAATGTGGTTTTGATTTGTATTCCCAACAGGCTAATACTGTTGAATATCTTTCTGAAAGTGTATTGATCATTTGTATACCATCTTTGCAGAAACACCTGTTAAAATCCTTTGATAGTTTTAAACTTGGATGGCCTTTTCATCGTTGAGCTTTAATGTATTCTGAAGGGCTGGTACAGCGGTTTGGAGGTTAATTTTTTGTCTGTGTTGCTGTCATCTAGGAGAGGCACCTGATTTGTGTCTCGGCTACTCCACTTCCTATCCAGCCCTCTGCTTATGGCATGGGAAATCAGTGAAGGATCACTCATGTCCTTGGGCCCCAGCAGCCATGTAGGAGACTTGAAAGAAACTCCTGGCACTTGGCTTTGGATCGGCTCAGCTCCAGCAGTTACAGGCATTTGCGGCGTGAAGCAGCGGATGGAAAATCTTTCCATCTCTCTATCACGCTGACTTTAAGTAAAAATAAGTAATCTTCAAAACAATCTAAAAAGGCTTCTTCAAAACCATCTAAAAATCACATCCATGAATTACAAAATTTAGTTCTCATTTTGTGGGATTTTTACGTTCTCAATAAAACCTTTGAAACAAACATTGTGTGTGTGTGTGTGTGTGTGTGTGTTGGTGAGGCTTTGTTGTTGCTTTGGTTTTATATCTAAGAAAGCACTATGCAAGGTCATGAATATTTACTACTGTTTTCTTGAAAGAGCTTGAGAGTTTGAGCTCTTACATTTAAGTTTGATTCATTTTAATTAATTTTTCTATGTGATGTAAGGAAGAGACCCACTTGCATTCATTTGCATTTAAAAATGTGCTTGAAGAATCTCTTCAGAGCATCTTAAAGGCTGGGACTGTAAGCAACAAATTGTCTCAATATTTGTTTATCTGTGAAGGCCTTAATTTTCTTAATTTCTACTAAGTTTATATTTCTGGTACTGTGTTTTATAATGCAAGAATTTCAATTTGTTTAGGGTTTTTTTTTGTTTTCTATGTTTGAAATTTTTCTTTTTTTAAATAATTGAACTTGTGCTCTTTGTTTTCTTGCCCTTTTTTTTTTTTTTAATACTTTTTTGGTTGAAAGAGTTACAGAGAAAGAGGAAAACACAAGGAGAGATCCTCCATCCGCCAGTTCACTCCCCAAGTGGCCACAACAGCCAGAGCAGAGCCAGTTTGAAACTGGGAGCTAGGACCTAAAGGGTCCCCAAATTAGCTGTGGGACCCAAGGCCTTTGATTGTCCGCTGCTGCTTTTCTAGGCCATTAGCAAGGGACCGGATCAGAAGTGGAATAGCCATCTAGCTCCCTACTTGTGACCTGGGTGAGGGAAGGCCCAAAGCCTTAGGACCCTGTACCCACGTGGGAGACCCAAAAAAGGCGCCTGGCTCCTGGCTTCAGGTCAGCTCAATTCCTGCCATTGTGCCACTTGGGAGTGAACTGGTAGATGCAAGATCTTTCTATTGTCCCTCCATTCTGCAAATCTGCCTTTCCAATAAAGATATAGAAATCTTTTAAAAAATTGAAGAAATGGGGCAGCCAGGACTAGATGCTGGCACCACAGATAGAGGGTTATTGTGCTGTGGCACCGTGCTGGCTCCAGGTTTTTATTTCTCCTGAGATTTTCCTTTTCTTTTTTTCTTTTTCGTTGATGTTCTCTGTTTGATAGACATTATTTCTGTTGTTTCCTTTAGTTCTTAGAACATATAGTAGTTAAAGTCTTTGTCTTATGAACTAAACATTTGGGCTTTCTCAAGTACATTTTATACTATGTATTTTTATTCTTTTTATCTTTTTTTAAATTAGAAAGGCAGATTTACAAAGAGAAGCAGAGACAGAGAGAAAGATCATCATGAACTGGTTCACTTCCCAAATGGCCACAATGGAGCAGAGCCAATCCAAAGCCAGGAACCTGGAGCTTCTTCCGGGTCTCCCACATGGGTGCAGGATCCCAAGGCTTTTAGACATTCTCGACTGCCTTCTCAAGCCTCAAGCAGGGAGCTGGATGGGAATTGGGGCAGCTGGGACATGAATTGGCACCTGTATGGGGTTTTGGTGCATGCAAGGCGAGGATGTTAGCCACTGAGCCATAGCATGCCTTATTCTTGTATATTGGTGATGTTTATCTGTTTGTAATATGAATGTTTTAAATAATATGACATCACAACCCTAGAAATATTATTTGTTTTCTTTCCAAGTGTTTATTGTTTTGCTTTTGTCATCTGTTTGCTAAATGATTTTCTTGGATGAGTTCTGTTATGTCTGTATTCTTTGTAATGTGTGTCCGCTGGGGTTTCTGACAGTTGCCTTACTGGTCAACTGACAGTCTGCTAGGTTCTTAACTACACAGGACAAGTTCTTTGTCATGGTTTTGGCTGAGCCTTCCATGGTCCAGCATTTTACACCTCAGGATTAGCTTTCATTGCCTGCTTGCCCAGACCTACAAGGTCAGTTACAGGTCAGATTAGAACCTTCATAGTTCTTTCTAGTGGTAGTGCACAGCCCTTTGCGAATGTGTAGAGAGTGTACAAAGGTCTCTGAAGTCATCTCATTTTCTATATTTTCCTTTTAAGCTTTTGTTCTGATTATTTTTTGTCTGCCTCTTGATTCTCCTTAGTAGTAGTATTGCCTTAAGCATCTGCAGTGTTAAACAACTGCTGCTAATTGTTTTTAACAAACACGTGGAGATAGGCCTTTTCCCACCAAGTAGGTCTGATTTACATGAGCTGAAAACAAGTTTTGTTAATGGGCCTTTCCAGGGAAGTTCCAGGCAAGTCGAACAGTGACAAGTCTCTGGGGAAGGGACTCTGATTGGGAGGGCTCATTCTGTCACCTGCCAGGAGTTGCTAGGCTACTGGGTTTTATTTGTTTGTTTGTCTGTTTTTTTTTTAAGTTACTATTCTTGCAAGAATGCTGGTTTTCAGCAGTGTTTCAGAGCTGAGGAGAGAGCAGGAACAGAGCAGGTTAAAACATTCAAAATCCTGTAATGCCTGCAGAAGGTCTATCTACTTCCCGAACTGCATCATCCTTTGCTTGCTACAAGCTTTGATTAACTTAGGCAATTCTCAAGAAGTTCACTTTGCCATTTTTGCCAATGCTCGTGTTGCTTTTGTAAAGGAATGGATTTGGGGAGGTGTTTGTTCTGTCCTTCTGGAATTACTTCTCCTTGCAGCTGAGTTTGAATTATAAACACAAAATTTAATAAGTTCATAAACAGTTCTCTAATGATCTAGTTATAAATGAAAGTGGAAACTGCAGCCTTATAGATCACTTGTGCAGAACTCAAAAAGTGATTTAATCTTTTTGCTATTCAATCAGTACCAATCAAGAAGACATTTTTCTGTGGGTTAAATTTTTCTGGATAGACACTATTCTTTTTGTATGGATACATTCTGAACAAGCTTGCCCTGCTACCAGTGGTGGTCTAGAGACACACATATTTGTGTGTGTATGTCAATTGGTTAGATACATCTTTTGAAATGCCTTGAATGGCTGCAAGGGTATATGCTTAAAATTATGTTGGCTAAGGTACTGGCTTTTTTAAATCTGGAGAACTTTTACATTCTTTTTCATGCTACTGTGGCAGATTTGAGATCCTAAATGTATATAGAGTGCCTAAAGAGTTGGGAAATAAGGTAATGTAAAATAACTTGTATGTTTTTGTTTTAGTTTACAGATTTATTTGTTTTTATTGGAAAGGCAGATCAGATTTACAGAGAGGAGAGACAGAAGATCTTCCATCTGCTGATTCACTTCCCAAATGGCTGCAAGGGCTAAAGCTGAGCTGATCAGGAGCCAGGAGCCAGAAGCCACCTCCTATTCTCGCACATGGGCACAGGGCCCCAAGGCTTTGGACAGTCCTTGACTGCTTTCCTAGGCCACAGTCAGAGCGGTGGAAAGGAAGTGGAGCAGCCAGGACACGAACCGATGCCCATATGGGATCCTGGCACATGTAGAGTGAGGATTTAGCCATTGAGCTAACACACTGGGCATGTGAATATTTTCATGTAGGTTTTTCTATTTCTTCAGCATCATTTTAGACGAAATAGTGTTAAATTTCAAACAATGAAGCCAATTTTTAATCTGAAAAAGAACGCACATATAATCTTTTGCTCTGGTTGTCCAAAATTTTGCATATTCTGTATATTAGCCAACAGATGTTTTATGTCACTTCAGAACAACTACACTAGGTCCGTTCTGAGTGGCTTAAAGCCTTCTTGGTATTTGAAAGTCTAGTTTGTCAGCTTCTCCTGTTGAATATTTTCCTCTTTCCAGTGAGTTATATCTGTGTAACTCACCTTCCTGCTTGTGTTACCTGAAGTCTTGAATTCCAGCATACAGGCCCTCTGGCTGGCTGAAATGCAGGCGTGATGAAAGGAGAAACTAGGTGTTGGTAACATTTTTTAAAGGAAAGATTTTTATTTGTGACCTGCCCCTTTTCACATTAATGGAGAATAAAAATGATCCCTTGCCAATGGCTTCTCTCTTTTTTTTACTTTAGTGTTTACCTGTCTTTTTGACATTTGATTACTCATCCTACCTTCTGATGAGCAAAGCACTCAAATGTGTTCTAGGCCACCATGCTGAGGTATTAATTGCCTCATTAGGAGAAAGCTGGTTCCTGTGCCAGTATCCTCTGGCACTAGGATTCAGGAAATAAAAGTGGCCCTTTGCTAATTCTCAGTTAAAGGCCAAATCCTATTATAGTCAATCCCAATACAACAGAATCTGCATGACAACAGGACTTCCGAATCTGAGCCAAACAATGGCCTTCCCATGGCAGGCAGCAAAATCCTAGGCCTACCTTATGCATTTGAGGGTTTTCATAATGGAATGTGACCTGCAGTCATGTTTGAAATCAGAATTGTGCTCTGCAAATGGTGGTTCTGCACACAAACATGGGGAGTGAAAGGCCTCGTTTGCGTTTCTCTGAAATATGCTGCCAGTGAACTGGAACAGCCTTCTAATGACATGATGCAGCTCCGTAAGTATACAGGAGATTAGTGCAAGCTGGTCATATAAATGTGATGAATAGCTCAGGTCCCTCCAACCAGGGGCGGCCGCCCATCTCCGCCTCTGGCACCTCTGTTGCATTTGGGAAATATCTGTTGGCTGAGGAGACTCAAAAAAACAAAAAAAAAAACAAAAAAAAAACAGACTGTGACTTGTATTTCCATTGTTTCTAGATGGAGAAGTTACACAGGATGAATTTACCTTTCCAGGGAGGCTGGTTTTTAATTAGGATTGCAAATACATCAATTACTTTTTTGCTCTCTGCTTGATTTGTTGATTTGAAAGGCAGTTACAGAGAAAGAGGGAGAAGCAGAAAGCAGGGTCTTCCATCTGCTCGGCTTACTTCCCAGATGACCACAACAGTTGAGCCTGGAACTCCATCTGAGTCTTGCATGTGAATGGGAGAAGTTCATACTTGGTTCCTCTTTCATTTGCTTTCCCTGGTGCATCATCAGGGAGCTGGATCAGAAGCAGGGTAGCCAGGGCTTGAGCCAGTGCCCATGGGGGATGCCAGAATGACCAGCCTTGGCTTAAACCACTTTACCTCACTACTAGCCCCAAATCTAGTTTTTTGTTAGTCCTTGGCTAAGGTTTTTTTTTTTTTTTTTTTTTTTTTTTTATTTATATTGGAAAGTCAGATTTACAGAGAGAAGGAGAGACAGAGAGGAAAGATCTTCCATCTGCTGATTCATACTCCCTAAGTGGCTTTCCACACGGGTGCAGGGTCCCAAGGCTTTGGACTATCTTCTACTGCTTTCCCAGGCCAAAAGCAAGGAGCTGGATGGGAAGTGGAACAGCCGGGATTAGAACTGGCACCCAATTGGGATCCTGGTGGATGCAAGGAAAGGGCTTTAGCCACTAGGCTATCACGCTGGGCCCTGACTAAAGTTCTGTTAGACCTTACTCAGATGCATTGTTGGTGAGGAAAGTAGTGCTGCTATCCACTTAAGAGTGGATTGTGTGGTCCTGATCAAAGGAACTGTGTGCAAAGCTGATTACAACCCACCTGACTGAGCTGATTTGGGAATCTGTGGAATGAGAAAACAGATCTCCTCATTTTGAACTTTAGGAAGTCAGATGTGTCTGCTCTTGGCACCTATGTAGAGATCAGAAAAATAATGATCCTGTTCTTTAGGCATCCTACAGAAATATAAATACTACTAGTAGTATTGACATTGTACTAATAATGATAACAGGACATTCTACTCTTTATTCTTATTTACTTTCCTTTAATTTGAAAGGTAGGGACAGACAGATGGAAAGATCTTCCATCTGCTGGTTCACTCTCACATTGCCCACAACATCCAACAGTGTGGTTTGGAGCCAGGAGTGCAGAACTTAGTCTGGGTCTTGCACGTCATGTGGGTGGCAGGGACTCAAGTACTTGAGCTGTCATCTGTGGAGCAGGAACACATGAGTAGGAAGCTGGAGTGGAAGTGGAGGAGTAGGGGGAATTGAATCAGGCACTTCCATGTGGAATGCAGAAGTCTTCTTTTTTAATAATAATAAAAAATGCATTTTATTTTTGATGATATTTACATAGTTGAGAGGAATACATGCTCATGTGGACCACCAGTTAGGGTGAGGAGGGTAGAGAAATGGGGGAAAGTGGATGAGACAACTGCCTCTAATCTCCTTTTTTCTTCTGATATCTGGGGAAAGTGGAGAGAGAAGTGGGAAGGGCTGCTCTTAGCAAGCCAGCCACGTCAGTACCCAGGAACAGGGACAGCTACCTGATGTTATCCCGGGGTTCCCAGTGTGGAGCGTGTTCTGAGGATACTGCTTAAGTGGCTTTGGTAGTTTTGAGATGCTGCTGTGGATTTTGTTGCTCCACGGTTGAGGAATTCCTTCCAAGGCCCATTGGTTAACACAGTTCATCTTAGAGTCTCGATTTGCCCAAATACATATCCGGAAGAGCTACGCAGTTTGCTCTGCCCTCCATGGTACCCGCAGGCCTCAATGAACTGGTTGTTATGACATGGGAATTCCCCCCACCAGGCCACTCCCAGACCCAGATCTCAGGCATGCCAGTGGGTGCTAGGCCCTTAGCTGGCACAGTCTGCTTCCCAGCGTCAGCCTTTGTGTGCTGGTGGATGTTGCAGCCAGGCCCACTCCACACCCAGATTTGACCAGCCTAACCTGTTTCTAACCCCAACACCCCTGAGTTGTTTAGTTTCATGGTCATGCCTAGCTCAGTCAGTTTCCACCCCCCAGCTCTTGAGCAAACCAGCTAGTATGGCAGTTTCACAGGGATGAGCCCACAAACGCCCCACAGAATCTACTCCAGACCCAGTTCTCTCGTGTGCTGGTTAGTGTCATGGCCAAGCCTAGCATGTTCTACACCTTCCCCCAACACTCACAAGGTGGATGCTGTTGTCGAGCCCTGTCAATCAGGCCCCCAGCCATGACTTTTGTGTGTGCCAGCAGGCGGTGGTTGATACCCACTATCCCAGCTCGGTCTCCCACATCAGTGGGTGTATGGATTTGGCCCCAAAGGTTCCTCCTCTAAACCACCTAGTCTCAGCCCCCTCTTTTATCTGCAAGTGCAGTAGCCAGGTTTGTGGAGGTCCCCCAGAAGTCACTCCAAACCTGTCATGTTTTCCTTCAGTAGTCTTCCTTCCCACATATCTCCAGACCCACTCCCCTGAATAGCACCCTATGCCTAGTCCTCTGGAAGTATGTCGTGCCTATCTGGGCCCTGCCTGCCTGACCAGGGCCCACACACCCTTGTGTGCGGGTCCCCAGACCCTGTCGGCATGTCAGTGCCTGCCCCCCTACTTCTTAAAATAAAAATAGAATAGGTGACTATGCTGGTACACTGGCTTAGTTAACATTGACCAGGCCAGGATGCCCACTGGCTAGTACCTACTTTTCTCCCAGCAGTGTAACACTTGCCTAGGTACAGTGCAACCTAGGGCATTGTCTCCGGCTGGGGGATTGCAAGAGTCTTAACCAGTGGCTCAACCACTGTGCCACTTTTCTGCCTTAGGATTTTTTTCCGTAAGACTTTTTATGTTTCAGGCACTGTTTTAAAACATAGGCAAGGATACCCTGACAGTAGATACTTTTTTCCATGTTGAAACTGTGGACTGTCTTATCCAAAGGTTCAAATGTAAGAGCGAGCTCTACCAGCTGCATCGTCTTTCACCTCCCTGTGCCTCAGGATGGGTTCTGCCTGCATAACCCTGTGGTGAAGTTAAGAGGAGATAATCTTTGCGAAGCCCAACAGTGTCCTGGCCATGATAATCATTCAGTAAGTGCTGTTTCGCCTCACTTGCCGTTTTCTTGACCAAGCAGATGACACATGATGACGTGAGTGCAGCACTTTCACAGAACCAATTCTTTTTTTTTTTTTTAAAGATTTATTCACTTTATTACAAAGTCAAATACAGAGAGGAGGAGAGACAGAGAGGAAGATCTTCCATCCGATGATTCACTCCCCAAGTGAGCCGCAACGGCCGGTGCTGTGCCGATCCGAAGCTGGGAACCTGGAACCTCTTCCGGGCCTCCCACGCGGGTGCAGGGTCCCAAAGCTTTGGGCCGTCCTCGACTGCTTTCTCAGGCCACAAGCAGGGAGCTGGATGGGAAGTGGAGCAGCCGGGATTAGAACTGGCGCCCATATGGGATCCCGGGGCGTTCAAGGCGCGGACTTAAGCCACTAGGCCACGCCGCCGGGCCCTCACAGAACCAATTCTTAAACCTCCTTTGCTGAATTAGCCCTCAGGTGTGAGTGACTCCTTTGCCCCTTGTGGGAAAAATGGGAGAGAACAAAATAATGATAATAATAATAATGATGATGATGATGATGCAACAACTTTTCTGTAAACTGTAGCATCCAGACTTTGGAGGGAACATCTGATGGAAATGTTGAGAATTTTGGAATGGGATGCTGAACTTTTACTTACAGTTGAGCAGTAGCTGTGGTGCTCCCTAATGCAAGACTGAGCCTGCCTGGGAAGCATAACAGTCCAGTTACAGAACTGCTAGCCCACATGTTGAATCATCATGTAGTAATGGACTAAAATCTCTTCAGTGTTTGAGACACCCTGGTGCATGAATGTGCTAAAGCCAGTTGGGTGCATGTAGTTTTATCTGCTGAAAAATGAGACCAATTTTTTTTTAACTCCCAGAAGAACTTAAAGTGCTTAAACCCTTTTAATTTGATATCTTTATACCGAAAGGAAAAATAAGCATTTGGGGAAAATTCCCATTGGTTTCATCAGCAATGAGCCCAATGAGAAAGGAATGTTAGGATTCAGACATAAACATCTGACCTCAATAGCAAAAAAACAAGGAATATTCAACAAGGTTGGCAACTGGTATTATTAGCTATCTGTTGCTTGCTGCCAGTGAGGGAAGAGTCAGGCTGAGTGTGCCCATATGGTTGGGAATGTGTTCAGCTATCTTCCTGTAAATGAGACGCAGGGGCCATCTCAGTGGTGTGGACACTGTACACTGTGCTATGGATTGGCAAACCCTGGCCCAGAGACTATTCTATATACATATATAATATTGCATCACAGGCATACTTAGTCATTTGGGCATTGTCTGTGGATGCTTTTGTGGCAACACTGACTGATTCTAACAAAGATCACAAGATCCACAAAGCCCATAATAGTGTTCTTCTGGTCTGTTTCAGAGGTTTCCTGATCCTTGCTCTAGAAGGGTGCTTCTCAGACTCCAGTGTGCCTAAGAACCACCTGTCTATGTGGTTTAGAGGGTCTGAAAATCTTTACTTGTAACAGGTTTTCATGCAGTGCCAGTTCCCATCATCTCTAGATTCACAGTTGGAGTAGCAAGGTTCTAAGAGGCTCATGTGCCTACATGGAATGATATGTTTTAGAAGAGGCAGGTGCTTTGGAGTTGAGAACACTGGGAAGATTCAAATCTCTTTCCTGGCAGTTGTTTCCTTAGCAAGGTACCTAAAGTTCTTAAGCTTCCAGTTGAGTCACTGCTCCATCAAACCAGAGGTAATCTGCCGTTCCATGAAATACAGAAGTATGGTCCAGAAAGCGCTTAGCACGGAGCCTGGCCTGTCGTGTGCCTTCATCACCTGATACTGAGCATACCCTGAAACAAGTTATGTTACCGCCCTGAGACTGGCTGTGATGCCTCCTATGGCCTTCATGTTGTGCGGGATTTGGGCACAAAGGGGAGGAGGACATAGGAATAGGGGCAGAGCATGGGACAGTGTACTCATCAGGCCTGGTTTTCTAGAATGCATGGAAGAGAGCTCATCTTCCAGCATGGTCCTAGAAGGGACCAGGCCACCACAAACATGGATATCTGAAAGGAACCAGCCTCGGCCAGATTTTCAAACACTCCCTGTACAGAGATGTGTGTTGCTTGAGCAGAAGAGCATTCTGCCCCCACTTATCTATCTCAAGGTGAAAAGACAGATGTTCATATTTTAAGTTTGATTTTAGTCTTGAGAAAGCCTGTGATATTCCTAGCTGTGGAATAGTGTGTGGTGAGTGGTTGAGTCGGCCTGGAGATCAGAGCTATTCATGCTACTGATGTCATGACACTTATGAAAGAAATGGCTCCAGGTACTTATTTTAATTATTGCCTGCATTTAGTTACCTGAAAATGTGAGCAGTTCTTGGATTATTAGCATTCATTTGAATGGTGTTTATACAGATGACAGTGTTAGCAAGGATTTGCCCATTTGAGAAGTTCCTGGGTGGAGTGCCTGATTTAGATACCACAACAGAAAAAGCTTTTCTGGAGATAGATTCGTGGTCAGATGTGCAGTCAACACATCTTATTTTCTTATTACAAAAACTTCCTTTATTGGTTTGTAATTTTATGAGCTGAAGCTCTCCAAAAAGAGAATACACTGATCCTATCTTGCCAATCTATTCACCCACAGGCAGCTAACCTCTGCTACCCAAGCATAAGTTTGTCTGGAATTCACACTCAGGCACCTCTTACCTAGCAGAGAATTCTGTGCTGAGTGTGCACTTATTTGGTTTTTCATCATAGAGCGGGTTTGCCGTTTGTGCTTGGGGTCCCAGGAGTTAAACTTGCCAGTGACAGTGAAGGCACTATGTTGGATATTCTTCTCATGAAATAAATTAAGAAATTGATCCGTTACCTTCTGTTCATGCTAGGATTAAAGTTTCCGTGTTTAGCCGATCCCTTTATATCCTCCTGAAATAGATTTTTCCACATTTGACAGTCTTGAGCAATGAGAGTTTCTTTCCAACGCAATTGGTGGCCATCACATTGTTTCTGCACGTATCATACATGTTTTTAAAGGTTTGCTTGCTTATTTGTAAGGCAGAGCTACAGAGAGAGAGAGAGAGAGAGAGAGAGAGAGAGAGAGAGAGAGAGAGAGTTTGTGTGTGTGTGTGTGAGAGAGAGAGAGAGAGAGAGAGAGAGAGAGAAATGTCAGCCTGCTTGTTCATTCTCCAAATAACTGCAACAGCCAGAGCTGGGCCAGGTTAAATCCAGGGGCCAGGAGGTTCTTTCAGGTCTTCCACATGGGTGCAAGGATCCAACACTTGTGGCATCCTCCACTACTTTCCCAGGTTATTACCAGGGAGCTGGATAGAAAGTGGAGCAGCCAGGACTCCTGCTAGTGCCCATATGGGATGGGAGGCTTAACTCACTATGCCACAACGCTAGTCCCAAATGTTATAAGTTTTGTAGCACACCAAGATTCTTGACTTTTCTGTATTTCTAAGAAACTGCTTTGCATTTGACTTACTCTTTTTTTTTTAAGATTTATTTTATTTTTACTGGAAAGTCATAGATACAGAGAGGAGGAGAGACAGAAAGGAGGATCTTCTGTCTAATGATTCACTCATCAAGTGGTCACAATGGCCAGAGCTGCGCTGATCCGAAGTCGGGGGCCAGGAGCTTCTTCCCAGTCTGTCACAAGGGTCCACAGCATTGGGCCATCCTTGACTGCTTTCCCAGGCCACAAGTAGGGAGCTGGATGGGAGGCAGGGACTACTCAGATTAGAACCACTGCCCATATGGGATTCCAGTGCATGCAAGGAGAGGACTTTAGCCACTAGGCTACCGCACCAGGCCCTTGACTTATTCTTAAATGTCTTACTTCCCTTTCTGAGTTCTCTGGCCTTTTGTTGTTGAGGTTGAGTAAACTCAACCCTTAAAATTTTCTTAAGTTTCTATGTACAGTACATTTTTTTTCTCAGAATATTTGAATGCTCTAGAGCTTTGGGGGCTTTGAAAAATAATTGAAGTGTAATTGAGAAGAAAGGTGATGGAATCTTAATTTTTTTTAATGGTCAACCTTTTTATTTTGTGTTCAGTTCAAAATTCACTGAAGCTCCCAAGTTAAAAGTTAGTACTAGAGAAGCAGAGTGCAATAACTGGGACCTGGCCTTCGCTCTTACGGCCCAGACTAGGAATGCCCTCCTTTTTAGCAAGTCTCCTAGACTCCTGCCTGGGTCCCTGCTTCTCTTCCCTGCCATGCTGGGTGCCACGGCCTGATTCCAATCAACATGCTGATGCCATGCTTACATTTAGTCCCATGAAGTCTGTATTTCTCTGAGTTACTCTTCTGATTTCAATCTCCTTAAGGATAGAATGCAGGAGGAAAGCCTTTGTATGGGTGAGCATTTGTTAACCATCAATGAAATAAACTGACAACACAGACCAATTAAAAGAATAGATTTTCAAATCCACTCTGTGTGAGAAGGGGCATCAAGTCAAAGAAATGCTCAAGAGTCCAGTGATTCTGAGAGACTTAAATATTCCTCAGTGGGAGGAAGGAAGAGGGTTATGGCAGCTTAATGGGGAGCAAATGATTGTAAGAATGAATGGACCCGGGCCCGGCGGCGTGGCCTAGTGGCTTAAGTCCTCGCCTTGAATGCCCCGGGATCCCATATGGGCGCCGGTTCTAATCCCGGCTGCTCCACTTCCCATCCAGCTCCCTGCTTGTGGCCTGGGAAAGCAGTTAAGGACGGCCCAAAGCTTTGGGACCCTGCACCCATGTGGGAGACCTGGAAGAGGTTCCAGGTTCCCGGCATCGGATCGGCACAGCACCTGCCGTTGCAGTCACTTGGGGAGTGAAACATCGGATGGAAGATCTTCCTCTCTGTCTCTCCTCCTCTCTGTATATCCGGTTGTCCAATAAAAATGAATAAAATCTTTAAAAAAAAAAAAGAATGAATGGACCCTCAGAAGAATGGGTGATGGCATTCAGTGAAGTCTTTCTCTCATGGTCTTCCTGCTAAGCTCCTGACCTGGGCTCATCTTCCCTTGTTGGTGACATGCTTGGGAAAGGAATTCGTGATCCATGGGTTCTTTTTGTAGCAGCTGTGTTGAGCCAGCTAAGGAGAGGCCAGAGAATCCTCAGCATCCCGGTCCCTAGCTGCCTCACCAACATGCCAAGCAGCAGTTTGAGCACTGCCATGTCTTGAATTCCCTAGCAATCAATGTTCCCTAGCTCTGTTCTAGCCACCCATTTGTTCTGTTTTCATTCTAGGGATCGATAACTGAGTGCCTACTGTATGTCAGGCACTGTGCTAGATTTGGTGTTCCTGCGATGGGTAATCAAGGTGCTGCTATCATATGGTTTTATATTCTCGAAGGAAAGACTAACTTGGAAGATAATCATGGGATCATTTAGCCCCAGTTGGCATGAGTGAATCCCACATTGCATTAAATGTGTGACATTCATCCATATGACTAAGCCTGGAATGGCAGTCACAGATAGAAGACACTTAACCAGTTTTGTTTCTTACAAGGCCTAATTCCAGCCCTGCCAGAATAACTATAGATCTTTCTCATCATTATAAGTGACAGACACATCAGACTTCAGAAGTGCCAGAGAATAAGTGATTTCTGCTATACTTTTCATCAATTGATACTAAAAGTTTTATCAGACCATTTCGCTGTAGATGTTAATATACAGACAGCCAGGATGTGTTGTGCGTACTTCTGGCAATTGTAGCTTCCTGGACCATGAGGCAAAACCTTGCTATCTCATCCAAATGAAGAGGCATCATTCAAATGTAAAAATAGCCAAGTGCCAGTGTGCAGATTAGTATTCCGTGATGAAAATATGCGATCTGTCTTCTTGTGCCCACTCACACATTCTCTCCAGGTGGAGGCCCTCCCCCGCTTATGGCCAAGACTCCCTTCTGAAAAATGTTTCCAGCTGCGCCCAGGTGCTGACATCTTAAAGGATGAGAGTGGGCTCTCACGCTTCTGGATCAGTTGAGCATTTCCTGGCCTACTCCCCAGCCTGGCATCGGATGCCCTGCAGCATACAGTCTTACTGCCCATCCATGCATTTCCTTCTGTTGATGCTTTCTTATCTCCTTCAAGGGGTGAACTGACATGCCACCTTGGAGAGTTCACACATCTGCCAAGCCAGCTCAGTTTGGCAACAGAGAGCTGTGCTGTTTTCATATAAAGCTATTGGTCCTTCTTGAGCATAAATTAATGTAGCCGATCTCTGCCAGGTAAGCCAGGCTAGTCCTGGAAAAATAGTGAGTGCTCCTGGGGGGTTATTCACACTTTCAAGCTGTTAGGCCCAGAGTTGGAAGTGCAGATCCTTAAGGAAAAGGAAGGCAAATCAGAGAAGTCATTGAAAGATAAGAGATCTTGAAGATGCAAAGGCTACTGTAGAAACTAAAGATTACAGGCCTCCGCCTGCCTCCAGACAAATGCCTCCTTATGAAAATTTAAGATTCCATTAGTCTGATCTCAGCTTTCTCAAAAGGAGCTAGAAGTACTGCTTGTTTAAAAAAAATTGTAAAATTTCCTGATTTTTAAAAGTTGGCAACTCCCAAGACTTTTTTGGAACTCTCCAAGAGCTAAACACAACACATCTGTTGGCCAGAGGGCCTTTCGGAGCTGGGGCTGCCTGTTCCAAATATGTCCCTGCATCAGCCACTCCACCTGGAGCTGAGCAGGAAATGCAGACTCTCAGGCCCCACAGCTCACCTCCTGTGTCAGAATCTGCGTTTTAACATGATCCTTGATCATTTCTGTGCATATAAAAATTAATAATGACAGGGCTCAGTACAATGGCTCAGTTGGTTAATCCTCCACCTCCATGTGCTGGATTCTATATGTGTACCATTTCATGTTCCAGCTGTTCCACTTCCCATCCAGCCCCCTGCTTGTGGCCACAAAAAGCAATAGAGGATGATCCAAAGCCTTGAGACGCTACACCCACATGGGAGACCCTAAAGAAGTTCCTGGCTCCTGACTTTGGATCAACTCAGCTTTGGTGATTCAGGCCATTTGGGCAGTGAACCAGTGGATGGAGGATCTTTTCTCTCTGTCTCTTCTTCCCTCTTTAAATTCTATCTTTCCAATAAAAAGTATGTGTGTGTACATTTCAGTATAGTATTCACCAACAGTAGTAACTCAGATTTCAGTTTCTAGTGCCATTAAGGCATACAGCATATGCTATAACAGAAAGATAGGGCACCTCACCTTTATGTATGTCTTGTCCAGAAAGAATGGTCGGGAGCTCCTCCCTACCTCTGTCACAGGAGGTTGCCCTCAAGAAGTCTCAGTCGAATTGGAACCATCCCAATCGCATTGCATTGTTTATCCGTATATTTTCCAAAATAGCAAAGAAGAAAGATGGAGCAAACCAAAATGGAATTAGATACTACTTCTCATGAAAGTACTCACATTTTAAAAAATATTCCCCACAAAGATCATTTGTCAGTGAATCAAAACATTTGGATCCAAGCGAGAATATCAGAATTGAAGTATTTGTTTGTTGTTTGTTTATGGAGAGAACATTGTTTTGCTATGATTCTGTCAGTTGATAAAAACTGCCTATGGGTCTCACCTAGATCCCATTTGAGTATATGGTGACATGCTTGCCTTCTAAGAGAATTTATGCCATCCATTGACACTCTCTTATCTTGCAGTGGGATGGGCTCTCCTTTTGTTTGTGCAGGTGCTGGGTTTTCTGTTGTTGTTTTGCATGTCTGTGATTTTAATGATCTGCGCTGGTCCTCCTGGGTTGCCTTTGTTTGGGCATTCTGAGAATTTGACTTCACTTTTCAAAGGTACAGATGGCATTTACCTTAGGTTAGGATAGATAAGAATAGATAGGAATTGTATTTTAGAGCACAAAGAACAAAAAGCTGGCTTCTTGGAAATGTGTTGTAGAAATTAACCTCTCCATTGATTGTGTAACGTGAAGGAGTAATTGTCACTTTTGAAAATTAAAGAACAGTTAATGTAGATACTTGATTATATTGAACTAAGCGTTTTATGTAATCCCATTTGAATGACAAGGCTGTTGAAATATGCTCTCGAGTGTATAGTCAACTGATTATTTTTTTCTTATTTCACTTTTAAAGAGCAGTGACTTGGTGGAGCTTTCATAACTGTGCATAATTAGAAGAACATAAAATGAACATTTAATTATTTATAATCTAATACATTAGCAAGGAAAAGTTGAAAAATGAGAGTCACCTTGTTTTCTTTAAGTTTCAAAAGCTTGTGTTGCTTTTGTGATCTAACTGACTGAACAAACATGCATGATAAATTCAGAAAGTACACAGCCTACACAAAGGTCAATGATTGAAGTCTGGGATGAGCATTTGGTCTAGTGATTAAGACCTCAGCTAAAAAGCCTGCAACACAAATCTAATAGCCTGGGCGCAATGCCTGGCCCCAGTTCCCAAAACTAACTTCCTGCCTCTGTTGATCCTGGGAGGCAATAATTGTTGGATCAAATGGTTGGTTCTCTGCTCCCTGTGTGAGAGGCCCAGGTTAAAGTTCTTAGTTCAGCTCAGTTCATTGTCACTGTTTAGGGGAAAACAAATAGATGAGAGCTCTCTTTGTCTCATTGATTCTCTGTCTCTTGAATTAATTAAAAAAAAAAAGAATGATATCTGAACCTTATTATTTGCTGTGTATTTTCAGAATTTAATGGAATTTGTAGACAGGTGGAGGTCCTTTTTAAAAAAAATCATTTATATATTTGAAAGAGAGAGAACTCTTCCATCTGCAGCTACTTTGCAAATGGCTGTGATAGTTGGAGCAGGGCCAGGATGAAACCAGGAGCCAGAAACTCCATCTGGGTCAGCAGCACGGATGACAGGGACTCAGTTGCATCAGTGATCAACTTCTGCTTCCTAGGGACATCACAGGTAGATGGATCAGAAGTAGAGATGGCAGGAGCCAAACCTGCACTCTGACACAGAACATGAGCATTCCATGCAGCCGCTCAACCCAGTGTTACAATGCCGACCGCAGGGCGAGAAACTTTTGATCTACCGCTTTCACAACTGCAAATATATTCCTCACAGATTTTCTTAGGGAAGCAGTGTTTAGTGTCTTGATTATTGACAAAATTAATCACCATGAACAATGCTTTTGTAACTTTTATATAAACTGTGCTTTTTTTTATAGGACAGATGTAAGCAGAGAATCAAAGGCTTGTAGTTTAAGTATGCTGGAGCCAGGCTAAATTTCAATTCTAGCTATGTGACTGTGGCCGAAGTTACCAGATATCTGTGTGCCTCAATCTCCCTCATCTATGAAAGAAGCAATAGTTCTGTCCCCCAAAGTGTTCTAATGAATGGGGTTGATAGCTATAAAGCCCTTTGAAGAATGCCTGACACAATGTAGAAACAATTTCTATTTGTGCTTTAAGAAAATAAAAGCAACTACCAAATTTAGTAGTTTACAAGCTCACACGTATCTTAGCTCCTGTGATTTGCTTTGGCTGGGAAGCTCTTCTGGCCTCCCCTTGGCTGGGGCTGGAGAGACCAGGATGGCTTCATACACACTGGACGTGTGATTGCAGTTGGATCAAGATCAAAGGGACTTATTCCTGTGATTGTGGCCACAGCCTTTTCAACAGCAGCAAGACGGATAACAATATTCCTTTAGGCGATTGCCTTCCAAGCCTCTGCTGCAGTCACGGCTGTTCGTCTCTGATTGGTCAAAGCAAGTTACATAGCCGGAGTCAGTACGCGAGGGCACAGGTACACAGGTAGGGAACCCATTCATATCATGTTTGTAGAGAGTCTCCTTCAAATACTACATAAGCATTAGCTGCTATTATTACTATCATCACCATTATTATTATCATCCCTCCAAACATAAAGCTACTGAAATTAACTGCTCCTGAGTATGCCTTTAGTTAGTCATTAGCATTTGCTATTTCCAAATATTGTGGGAGCCTCAAAAATTAATACTTGCAACAAGAGAGTTTTTAAGAGGAGCTTATTCTGCAGGGTTGAAATTATTGTTTTTGTTACAAACTGTAGCTGTCCCTACTGGTCTCCCTGGGAGCATTTTGCAGGTTATAAAATACAACGATTACTATGGTAATCATATTGCAAGTATAAAATGGCTTTGACCTACTTGTTAAAATGCAGTGTATATTAAAATAAAGACTGTGATCTTAAAGCTAAATGAACTCGGAATAAAAACAGAATAGCACGTCCAAAGTGCTAAGGATAGCTTCAGAATAAAGAAGGGCATTTGATGAAAAGGATGCATTTTTCCATGCTCTCTATTTTCCCTTTGGTGTAATGACCTCCAGGGAGACACGAATCTCAGAGAGCGTTCTGTTCTCTGCCTCTGCCTGACTTTCTGGCTGACAGCGTTGTATGACTTATAGGAGCTAAATACCAACAGCTTGCATTTGTGGAGGCATTGGGGTACTTCATGCGAGGTGCTGTGCTAGGTCCGTCAGTGCAACATCTCAGTTTCAAGTCGTAAACATCTCCCCAAGGCAAGAATTGTTCCTTGATGAATGAGGAAAGTGAGGCTCAGAGAGTGTAAACGAGTCATCAGAAACATGGAAGTCCCTTTCCCCCAAAGGCCTGGACCTCTGGGGATGTGTGTGGAAGAGTTCTTAGAAAAAATTGACCACAATTACATGAGCTGATTTAATTTCCCAAATACTCCCTTCTCGGCACCTTTTTGTTGCCTTGGTAAATGGCTTTATGCAGCGTATTTATTGCATGCCCCTCATGTGCCAAATGGCATGATAACCACTGCGTTAGACTGCAGATAGAGCCTTGAGGGGGCATCCTGGAGTTAAGGATGAGAATGGGTTCCACAGGGGAAAGCTCTGATCTGTGTTTCAGGTACCAGCAGTCATTAAGAGTGAGAATGCAAAGGACTCAACAAGGTTAAAGTGTGGCAATTGAGAACTAGGGGACAGTTGTGGTAAGGACAGTGGATATTGTAAGCATGAGTCAGATCCCCAAAACGTTGTGAATCACCCTGATTTATCCAAAGATACTGAGGAGGGGAGCATGAGAGGGTTTTGACCAAGAAGTGATATATTCAGTGATCTCTTCCAGTAGATTCATTTAGCCCTGGTTTGTAAATGGAATTGGGTTGAAGGTGAAGAGAGGAAGAAGGGTAGGTCTTTGGCAGTGAATCTAACTGATCAGCGGCACTGGGGTCTGGACCAGTCCATGGCAGCAGAAACAGAGAAGTGAAGGACTTGAAGGACAAGTGGAAGCTGTTGGGATGTGAAGGGAGAGAAAGGAATTGTGGCTGACATCTGGCGTCTGACTTGGGATCTGAGTAGATGGCTCCACAGTGGAAAGAAACTCATCAGGTGGAAGATGATGTATCCATTGCAGACAGGTTGGCTTGGTGCCTGTAGAGCTTGCTGATAGATGTATCAAAAGGCAGCTAGGACCTGGGAGGCATAGCTGGGCTAGAAGTGAGCAAGGAGGTCGGAAGCTCCTCTTTGCCCTTGCCTTTGCTCTGTGTCTACTCACTCAACTTTATTTTGTGTGAATGCTTTATCTCGTACATTTATGTCTTTTAAGGGATGTGCCTATTTTGGTCAGAACCACACTGCAGCACCTAGAAGAGAACCTAACACTAAATGAATCAGCTAGCTGACAGACTGACAGACTGGAGAGGAGAGATAATGACCTTGCCCTTGGAGGATGGGAGCAGAATCTTGAACGCTCCACTAAAAGGAAGGGCAGACAAGAGCTTTCAAAGAAACTGGTGAGAGACCTCCTCTCACTGCTCTGAAAGAATCTGATGGCAAAAGCTTTAGAAGTTTCCAGGTACAGGGTCCCAAGGCCTTGGGCCATCCTCTACCACTTTCCCAGGTCACATGCAGGGAGCTGGATGGGAAGTAGATCAGCCAGTATATGAACCAGCACCGATACAGGATCCCAGTGGTACATGCTAAGTGAGGATGTTAGCAATTAGGCTATCACACTGGACCCCACAAATACAGTTCTATGCATTTCAGATGAGCGATTCTCAATCTAGACTGCAGGTGATGGTCTTCCAGAAGTAGAAGCCATCCCTCCGTGTATGGATTTAACTGTGGATCTGCCTTCCTGGATCCCTGTTACTCAGTAGAGCTACCTGTGGTCCCACTTGGTACCATTGATGAAATTCACCAGTGAGTTAAATCAGGCCAGAGACTGCCGTTGTTACAGCCTGCAAGGCTTTCTGCTACCCAGGAAGCTGTGACTCCACAGCTTGCAAATTCAGGCCCTCAATTTGGTCCATAGTTATCTGTCCTTTAGCATAGATAATTTGAAGACATAATCAACCCCAAGCATTCTAATTATCAGAGTTGTATTAGTTGACCTGCTGATAATTACAGAATTGAAAGGAAAATACACACAGGGCCTGCTAATAAATTCAGGTCCCAGGAACACTAATTCTAATTCTAGACTCCATCCTGCAAAGAAATCTGATGGTGAAAGCTTCATTTTTACAAATTAACTTTTTAAAGTGTTCAGTAGTTATCAAGTTTAAGTTTGATGGTAAAGCAAGATTGAATCTTTGTGGATGAAGGATGCCTTTGGATTTAACTTATCTTAGTTCGTAAGTTCTGTAGCATTCCTCTACTTCTGCTTCCCGTGTTCCTACAGACAACAGTTCTCATTGGAAGGCGTCCTTTTGGAACCCTCTCTAGTAAGGTCTCCTAAGAAAGAAATTCAACCGAAATTCCAGTCCTGGAAACATTTTATGTACAGAGGTAATGGGCATACATTGCCAATAACATTGAGACTTTCTACTGATGGCTGGTGGAATTGACCAATCATGCCCGGCACCGTGGCCTGGCGGCTAAAAGTCCTCGCCTTGAACGCTCCAGGATCCCATATGGGCGCCGGTTCTAATCCCGACAGCTCCACTTCCCATCCAGCTCCCTGCTTGTGGCCTGGAAAAGCAGTTGAGGACGGCCCAAAGCTTTGGGACCCTGCACCCACGTGGGAGACCCAGTAGATAGTCCTGGTTCCTGGCTTCAGATCAGCTCAGCACCGGCTGTTGCACTCATTTGGGGAGTGAATCATCAGAGGGAAGATCTTCCTCTCTGTCTCTCCTCCTCTCTGTATATCTGACTTTGTAATAAAAATAAATCTTTAAAAAATAAAAAAAAGAATTGACCAATCACTTGACCCTAAGAGAGGGTCATCCCCTGTCAGTTAGTATGCACGTATAAATGGTCTCTGTCAATGTTGGCTTGTTACTTCAGGTCAGTCCAAGCATAATGTGACTGCTGATTGGATGCATGCAATGTCTGCGCTCCCCTGCCATGGAGCTGCAGACTGGGGCATCTGTGGCCAGCACTGCATAGTGATTTACTAAACAGGGACATATGGTTTTAAACTTTTGTAGATTTTTTTCAGAAATTCCAGACACCCTTGGTGATCCCAGTGCTGGGTTTTTGCCGAGAGGTAAAAGTATGAACTCAAAAATAGAAACCAATCTCTCCTAACATCACAAATCGTAACAATGTGGAACAACTGAGCAGGTATTGGTGGTAGACATGATAGTAGTGGATCAACAAACAGTGTCACACAAAAGAAAGTGCTGTGGGTATATGAGAGTCAGCACAGGAGAGAACAGTGATTGGTGATTCGTCAAGTGGCCTGACTTTCCCTCTGCCCGCAGTAGGGAGGGGCTTCATGGAGAAAAAATAATGTAGGTTGGACCTTGGAGTTGTGGGATTTAGGATTGCTGGTGCCATATAACAAATGGCCACAAATACAGCCCACTTTCAACACTTCTTTATTATGGTATGAGTTCTGTGGGTCGGAAAGTTCAGGCCTGGTATGGCTGACTTCTCATGTTATTACAAAGCTGACATGCGAATGTTGGCCATCTGTGTCCTCCTGTGGTCTTCTTCCAAGAAGATCCACCCAGAGCTCTACACCCAGCTTGTAGACATAGTTGAGCTCTTTGTGAGGATGGCACTTGATCCCCATTTTCATGGAGTATTAACTGGGGCCTCTCTCAACCCTTGACGTTTTCTCTAAGGCCATTGTCCTGTGGCCCTGGTCAACGTCAAAGCCAGTGCATTTGGTATTCTCTGTGCTTTGAATCTCTGTTTCCAGGGAGAGCCCAGCCTCTTATCATAAACAGCTCTCTCCTTCACACCAGACTCACTGAGGATAACTACATTGTCTTAAAACCCACTGGCCAGGAGCCTCACAGGCAACTCCAGAATCCCTTCACAGTGGCACCTCAGTTACTGTTTGAAGAACTTGAAGATCTGTGTGTACCCCAAAGGGCCCATCTTAGAATTCTGTCTGCCGCATCATTAAAGGACATTTGATGTTCATTCTGATGGTCAAGTTAATGATCAAAATAATGACTTCTCATGTGGTCTGCACATACAATCCGAGGAAGCTGATGGTGACTGATGATCATGGCTCATGCACTTATCTAGGCTAAAGTGCCTGACTATGCCTTTTGCAGCCATGAAACACCCCCCCTGTCTTGGATCTCTTTGTTCACACACACATGCATAATTCTAGATTGTCCTTAGTCTGGGTTCTTCTTGGGGAATCCTGCCAGCCGGCCCCAAGGCCCCCGAGGGGCAAGGCGATGGTGTTCTTCAGCCACAAGAACCACCAGGGTTGATCTGGTGGGGGATCTCCGTTTATTGAACGCAGAATAGACACTTATAAAGGCTAGGGAAGGAGAGGGCTGGAGGGGGTCTCCCTACAGTTCCTCCACCCACCAATGTCTATGTAATTGGCTAAAAGGCACAGCTGTTTCCCTAGATCCTCTGTTCATGTCAGAGGTCATGCTTCACACCCATGGCTGGAAGTTGTGCCTCAGGTCATGGACAGGGAAGCTGTGAACCATACCCACCAGGTAGTAGGCAGAGACCCAGGGGCGATCTCCCACAGGTTCTCATTGAGACAGAGCCTTGCTCAGACACATACAATAATACCTGGAGAGATTGTTGGTTGCCATGATGAGAGGGGCAGCTACTGGCATCTGTTGCTTCATCGATCTCACTTTGCTTTTGTTTGGCCTCCCTCCCTTGTCACCCTTCTTTTTCCTACGTAAGTGTTGGGTTTTTTGGTTTGTTTTTTAAGATTTGGGTTTTATTGGAAAGGCAGATATACAGAAAGAAGGAGAGACCAGAGAGAAAGATATTCTGTATCCTGGCTCATTCTGCCGATGGCTGCAATAACCAGAGCTGAGCCAATCCAAAGCTGAGCCAGGAGCTTCTTCTGGGTCTCCCACATTTGTGCAAGGGCCCATAGCCTTGGGCCATCCTCTACTGTTTTCCCAGGCTACAAGAGGGGAACTGGATGGGAAATGGAGCAGCCGGGGTAAGAACCAGTGCCTATATAGGATCCTGGTGGATGCAAGGCAAGGATTTAGCCATTAGACTCTCTTGCCAGACCCTTGCCTAAATATTTTAAAGCACATCTCCGGCATCTTGTTACTCTAAATTTTTATCTCATTATTTCATGTGTTTTAAAGGCAGACAAACAAATAACAGTTCCCTCTATTGGCTTTTACTTCAAATGCCCAGTATGGACAGGACTTGACTAGACTGGAGCTGGGAGTCAGGCACTCAATCCATTTGTCTCTTCCCAAGACCTTTTAATTTTTTTAATTTATTTGTCTTGTTCACTTAAGAGAGCAAGAATATTATTCTAGCCTTACATACTTAGATATTTCTCTGAAAAACATGTTTTCGTACTTACCCCATCTGACTTAACAATACTGTTAAGTTGCCTGTTCTTGTTTAGTTGTGGGGGTCACATTTTGAATGGCTGGAATGGCCAAATGGTTTGAATCCATTTCCTACAAGCAGTCTTTGGTGGAACTGGGTCAATTAGAAGACAAGGTTCTGGTGTTGAAGGGTGTTGGATGGAAGAGAGCCTGACCTTGCTCTTTGCAAGCCACATGGGTGGCCGGTTGACTGTAATATTACTGCAAGGAAGAACGTAATCAAGGAGCTGCCACCTTGTGAACTATCCCGCCTTGGACTCATCTGGTTGGAAGGATGAGTGGGAGCACAGTTTAGGAAAGGTTTCATTTATTCGTTTTGTAAATATTTCTCAAGTGCTTGGTGTATTAGGCTCCAAGGACACTGTCAAGAATAACAGAGATGCAATCCTTCTCTCATGGAGTTCCAACTCTATCCCTCTATTTCCCAGAGTATGGTGGGGTCGATTCAATGGCTAAAGTTAGGTTATGTGTTATGTTTCAAAAGTATTTTTAGTCTTCTGCAAGCTATAAGAGCAGCAGGAGAAGTCTCATGGGAGGGCTACACGTACTGTCACTCTGAAATGTCATCATGTCCCTTTTTGATGAAGGAAGAGCAACTTCAGGTTCATGGCCTTTCACAAACTCCAGCTCCTAAAGTAATTGATTTGTAAAGCATTTTAATAAGACAAGAAAACAGGCAAATATTTATTCATGTATTTATAATAATAAATTCATTTTATTTTTGATGAAAACTCTCCAGAGGTGACCCCAACCTGACTCCTGTGTGTACAGGCCAGTGTTGGGTCTGGCTTAGTTCACCACCCACACAAACCTACACACAACTGATGGTAGCAATCATCTGGTCACTTCTTGCTGAGCCCAATATTGTAAGCAAACCACTGGATGCTGTGCCTCAAGCCTACCATGCCCACCACACACTCTGTCCCCATGTACACCAGTGGGAACTACAGCCTAGTTGGATCAACCCCCAATAATTCCCTCTAGTCCCGCCCCCAGCCCTGGTTGCTGTGCATCCCGATATGTGCAGCAGACTGGTCCAGTCTATCCCGTGTCCCATTTGGCTCTTGGACACATCAGCGGGCATTGGAGCCTAGGTAAGCCCAAACGACCGCACTATCCAGTCCATACTGATGTCACCTGTCTAACCAGGCTCTGCCCTCCCAACCCTGATTCTCATGTTCAGTGAAGAGAGCTGCAGCCCATCGTAGAGGTGCCCATAATTTCCCTGCTAGTCCTACTCCCAGCCCTGAATCTTGCATTTTCCAGGTGGTTCTATGATCTAGCCTGACAGGACTTGCCCCCAGTCCCAGCATTTCCTAGCCAATGTTGAGGCAAATCCTAACCAACCTTCACTTACTCTAGCTCATGCATGCACCAGTGGATATGGCCTCCTAGTCCAGCCTGCTCTCCCCCAGCCCAGCTCACATGCAGGCCAACAGGTGTTGTACCCTTGCCCGGTATGGTATGCCCCTAGTCCCAGCTCTGACATTGAGCAGCAGGAGAAATGGTCCAGCAGGGGAGCTCTATAGCTCCCCTACGAGGCTTGCCCTCCACCATACTGGGTCTTACATACACTTGTGGGAGCTACAACCCAGACTGGCATGGATGGCCTCACCTTGGCATTCACCAGCCGGTGCTGCAGCCTGGCTTGGCCCTGCCTGCCCCCAGTTCCAGCACATGTTGGTAGGTGCTACAGCCTAGCCCAGAGCAGCCAGCTCCCAGTCCTGGTTCCAGTGGGAACTGGCTGGTGTTCCGGCCAACCCGGCCTGTCCTGGTTCTCACATCTGCCAGTGGGTGCTATGAACTGTTCCAGCCTGGTCTGCTCCCAGACCTGAGCTACTCATATGCCGGTAGATACTATAACCTGGCTTGGTCTGGGCTGCTCCCAGCCTTGATTCTTGCACTCACCTGCAGGGACTGCATCCTGACTGAGGAGTTCCCCCAGGCTCCTCTATCAGGTCACCTCCTAGTGGCTAATCACACACACACACACACACACACACACACGCACACGCACACGCACACACACATGCACACACACTGGTGGGTTCCTGACCCAGCCTGACTTGGCCCACCTCCTGTTTTGGCAAATACAGCAGCCTTGCCCAACTAGTCCACCTTCATTCCAGCTCTTATTGTTGAGTGCTACAACCCAGCCTGCCTGGTCTACCCCCAGACCTAGCTCTTGCATGTTTCAAAGGGTGCAGAGACCTAGCTCAGCCTGTCCTGTACCCACTCTGGCTATTGCAAGCACCATTGGGTGTTGCAACTAGCCCAGTCTGGCATACCCCAGACCCAGTCCACACCCATGCTGAGGGAAACTGCAGCAATGTCCATCCCAGATTGCCACCCATTTTCCAGCTGTTGCACTCACCAAGGAGTGGTGTCCCATTAGCTTCCTGACCAGGCTTGCTCCAAGCTGCAGATCTTGCATGTCCTGATGGTTGCTCTGATCCAGCCTGGCATAACCCATTACCTGTTTTCGCCTTTGCCATCAGATGCTGCAGCTTGCCCTGGCCTGCTCCCATCCCAACTCTTGCTGGTGGGTGCTATAGCCTAACCCTGCCTAGCCTGCCTCCATCTCTGGGTTGCCTGCAAACCAGCAGGTATGATAGCCTAGCCTCGCCCAGCATAGCTCACATGCCATCCTGGCTCCCATGCATGCCAGTGTGCTATGGTTTGGTTTGTAATTGCCCAGTCTTCACCCTGCCCCATCCTTCTAGCCAACCCACACACCTGCCAACCAGTGGAACAGCCCTGCCCAGTCTGACCAACACATACATACTCTCCAGCAGGAGAAACAGTCTTCTAGGGAATTTCTCAAGTTCCCCAACCAGGCCCACTCCCAGACCCAGATCTCAGGCATGCCAGTGGGTGCTAGCCTGTTAGCCCTCACAGTCTGTTTCCCAGTGTCAGCCTTTGTGTACGTTGGTGGATGTGACTGCCCAGCCATTTTCATATCCTATTCTTGGGCACACCTACAGGTGCTACTGCCTAGACCAGCCTGGCTGATCCCAACCCCAATACCCATGAGTGTTGGTGAGTTTCATAGTCATGTCTAACTCAGCCCATGACCACCCCCAGCCCTCAAGCAAACTAGCTGGTATGAGCCCACAAATTCCCAACAGAATCTACTCCCACCCCCAGTTCTCTCATGGCTGGTTAGTGTCATGGCCAAGTCTAACATGATCTACACTGTGCCTGGTGGGTACTGTGGTTGAGCCCTGCCATGCAGGCTCCCCAGCCATGGTTTTCATGTGGGCTGGTAGGTGGTAGTTGATACCAACTTAGCCCAGCTCCGGTCTCCCACATGGGTGTATGTATTGATTTGGCCCCACAAGGCCCTCCTGTAAACAACCTGGTCTCAGTCCCCTCATTTATCTGTAGGTACAGTAGCATGATAAGTGAAAATGTCCTAGAAGTCACTCCTCACATGTCACGTTCTCCCTCAGATGTGCAGTCTTCCCTCCTACCCATCTCCAGATCTCCTTCCCTGAGCAACCCACTGTCTCTCATGTCCATAAGCATGCAGATCCCCAAGCCAGTCCTCCAGTGGTATTTTATGCCGCTCTGGGGCCCTGCATGTCTGCCCAGGGCCCTCAGGTATGAGTTCCCAGATCCCACCTGTAGATCTGCTGGTGTCTGTTCCCCCACATATCTTAAAAAAAAAGAAAGGCAGCAGTGCTGGCACACTGGTATAGTTAACACAAATTTGGCATTGACCAGGCTCAGGATGCCCACTGTGCATACTATAAAATTTACTTGTTGTAAGTTTTATAATTGCAGAGTCAGATAACAAGTCCACAAAAGACAGTTGGAATTAATCCTCTCTACTTGAAACACATCATTCGTTTTCAGTACTGAGTAGTATTCCATTTTGGGGATTATCACAATATTTAATAGTTGTAAATAATAGCAAGATTTAAGATTACAAATCTTAAACATAGTACCCACTACAAGTATGTTAACTAGAAACCCTTGCAGGTTGCAAAGCATGCAAATGACTGATTTTGTAGTTGGGGAAACTTGTGTAGCATCTTATTATCACAGAGTTGTTCTTGGTTGGTCATAATTACTTATGTATATAACTGCCGTAGTGTAACTGGTTGAAATATAAATATGTGTCCTTGTTATCTTAAGTTCAAAATATTCCTTTAGGAGTATTAAGGTCATCCCAAGGTCTGCAGAGCATTTTTAAAGATAGCCTTTGTATTCTTTATATTTTCGTTTAATCACTCCCTCCTTCACTCTTTATTCTTCTCTCTCTCTCTCTCTTTCATCCCCTCCCCCTGATATTTCATTGATGTTTATATAACTGAATTAATTAGACTTATTTCTCAAGGAGTTGGTTTTCCATAAGATTCACTTTGCAGTTGGCATGACAGAAGAGCTGGCATATTAACCAAATGTGACAATTTGTTCTTTGTGTTTGAGTCAGGCTGGGGTTGGGCTTACGGCTTATCTGTTGTCCGTTTGTACCATTCTGTCCTTTGCAGCAACTGGGCTTGGATTTTTTTGGTGATTGTCCTGGGTGCTGCTGCTGAGTGTTGATTGGGCATGAAACTGCCTAACGGGGACAAACCCTATCTCTTTAGTTAGTGTTACAGCGTCCAGGATATAAAGTGTCTGTAGGGAAACAAATAGGGGCTTTTCTTTCCCTTTGTTCAGTTGATGATAATCTGGACCATTTAGTAGAGTAGAATGATTAAAATCGTTGTCCTTTTTAAAGAACGTGTTCATTGCTACTCTGTGTATTTATTCACTTTGTGTTTCTGGAATGTGTTCACTTTCTGTGCATTTCTGCCTGCGGATGTGTTTTCAGTCCTCAGACATCTTCAAGCTACATATATTTAGTATCTTCCTATATGGGGCAGGCTTGCATTTTGTTGCTACCGAGAAGCTCAAAGTAGGTGGGTACCTTCATTTTAGTCGATTTGCTGCAGAATACAAAGACTGGGAAGAATTTGACTTGGCATCTTTGAAACTGATCAGAAGTATTCCCAGATATAGATTTTTTTTTCTCTTGCAACAACATTCCAGATATGGAGGTTCTCCTTGGGTGCCCCTGCTACTGCTGCTGAATTTATAATGCCACGGGAAGAAAGAAAGATTTTTTCTGTTTTCTCATCTGTGCAGTGAGGGGGTTGGACTAGATATGAGATGTCAGATTTATAGCATGGGTGCTGTCATTCCTTATCCAGCCTCATGACAGACATCACTAATCAATCTTAGCCATGCTTTCTTGCCTCCAACTTTTTGTCAAGTCAGCATTTCAGGAAGTCACTACTAATCCATCAGTGTTAGCCCAAGAGGTGAGATCTTTTTGCCCTTCTGAAACAATGGCTAATTCCTGGAATATACCTGTGATAGCTCACAAAATGAGGTAGCCATTGAATGATAGAAAGAAGAAATGTGGAAGTGTCTGGGCAGTTTCAAGCGGATCTGGAATGACTTGCATTTTCTGCTCCTGGAAAGCAGGCATCATGTTCTATTTTTGTTTTTCCAAGTTTTCCCAGCCTATAAGGCAGGTTCCTCCACTAAGGAGACATTATTGAAATGATTACTAAATGGTAAATGAAAGACACATCCTGGCCAGTCCTTTCTCCTCTCTCCAAGAGTTCCTAGTTCAGTGCTTCTTGCAGAGGGCAATTACTGAATTTAGTCCACTGTAACACAGACCTCCCTGCAGATTGGCTAGGTCACTTCGTATTCTTCTCAACAGGAGCAAAACCTCAAGTATCACTGGCTGAACTTCACAAATGTCCCTTCCATCCGTTTTTCCAGCCATTTACAAGCCTACAAGGTCATACAGAGGAGGGTCCACATGCATTTTCCCTTGCTTGACTCTGAATTCTTTCAACTTAATATGTGGGTGGGAATCTGAAGGTTTAATGATACGGAGGGAATTCTCTCACAGTTTCAGGATTTAACTCTGGGGAGAATCTCCTACTTGACACTTACCATATGCAGCCTGCATTAGTTATTTTGGGGGAAGTAGACTTTAAATTCCTTTATGAAAAGGACCAGGTCTGTAACTCTGTTTTGAGGACATGATGATGTGCCTTTTATAGGGTAGATAGTAAGCATTTCATATTTCTCAGGGCAGTCTCATGAAAATCGGCTGGAGCCGCCATTGTCTTTCATGTTTAGGAGTCGTCTGTGCAAACTGACGAAATTTACTTTTCCACTCAGGCGCTGGATTTTATCCATTAATAATATTAGATCCCCATTTAGTAAAAATCACTGCTAGGCTGGGCATGCTGCTAAATGCTGCAGATAATAAAGATTCCCAAACCTCATGACAACCCCAAGAATCCGGATTATGCGTTTTGTTCTACAGACAAGATAAATGAAGCTTAGAAAAGTCTCACAGTGTGGGGAGAGTCACACAAGACAGTTAAGTGGGAATGCTAGGTTTTAAAGAGAGACCAGGGGTAGGTGTTTTGCCCAGCTGTAGAGATGACTGCATCCCATATATGAGTGCCTGGATTAAAGTTCTGGTTTCATGCCTAATTCTAGCTTTCTGTTAAGAAGCAAAAATGAATGGCAGTAGTTGATGGTTCGTTCAAGTATTGGTATGATCCCTTGCACCCACGTAGGCAGCCTAGACTGAATTCTCAGATCTCCACTTCATGCCAACCCTAGTAATTGTGAGCCTTTGAGAAATAAACTACGAAGTTGGAGTTTGTTCTGTCTCTGAAATACATAAATAAATGCACACATGAGTATATACCTGTTCTAAAATATTTTCCCTTGAAGATAGCAGTTTGCTTAGTAGAGACGTCATTTCCTCTGGGAAGTCTTCCTATAGCTGGCCTCTCTGTTTGGAAGGCTAATAGAGGTGCCCTTCTTCTCTGTTTCCACAGAGGTTTAACTTCCCTGTGACTCCGTGATGAACTATTCACCTTCTGGCTCTCCTGCCACAATAAGACTTTTTTTGTTTGTTCGTTCGTTCTTTTTTTTTTTTTTTGCTGCTTTTATGTGATGGCTAGATAAATTAATCTCTCTCAGATCACCAGCATTTTGCCATGACACCTGAACACCCGAATACCATATATCATGTATACCAGAATCTTCAGGAACCCGCGTCATTGAGCAGCCATTTTCCTGGGGGGAGAAAATAGTCCAGGAAATGTAGTTCAACTTCACATATAAAATGATACAAATTGCTTCTCTTCTGGACTGCTATGTGCCTTCTGCACATTTGCTTCTATCTGCATTGTAAAACTTTTATTTTTTAATTTCCGTTTATTAACTGTACTGTTATGAATAATTAATACCCATACTGTTTCTCTTACTTGAGATATTTTGTGTGTTTTGAGTGTAAAGACGCATGAGCTTTGTAAGTTCTAGCAAATTCATAGCCGCTATGTCTTCAGTTATTGCCCCTCCAAATTTCTCCAGTTTTTCCCTGTGGCAAACCTATTACACATGGGTTGGACCTTCTTTTTCTAAGCTCCATATCTCCTAAACTCTCGTATATACATACATTTCACACTGTCCCATCGTGCTTGATAGTGTACAGTGTTCTGAGATCTACACTCCTTTCTCCTGGACTTCCTAGTCTCTCGCTTTAATGTGTGAATGGGTTCTTTTACTTTAGGGAATCATGCAAATAGACAGTCCATGTGTCTTATTTTCAAAAGTTCAGATTCTAGCTTCAATGCCTTTGGTCATGTTAAAGTTTCTCATTTCATCTTCTTTTTTCAGATGTTGATTTAGAACTAATTCCTGGGTCTCTCTACTGCCCACTTGTTGTTGTCTTATGACTTAGCAGTTTCCTGGATGCTTTGTGATGTACTGTTGGGAGTCCGTCTTTTGCAGACCTGGTTGTAACTTGGGTTGTGGAAGTGGCTTTCCAAGGAAATTCTCATTTGCCTTTGTTGGGCATTTCTGGCATACTATGAACAAGGTCAGTTTTTATATTAATTTATTGTTTACAACTTCCTGATTTCTGGCTTTTTGTTATTTACACTTCTATCTCAGCAAAGTCACAGATCTCACATTTCTAATTTGTAGTTGAAGTTTTCCCTCCCATCCCAAACACAGATGGAGACAGACAAGTTGCTTTGTGCTGTCATTTAAAGGTAAAGAAAGAAAAGATGGATCTGTTTCTATGAAAGAGCAACAGGGAGAGAGGGAGAGGGAGAGATCTTCAAACAGCTGGCTCCCTCCCTAAATTGGGACAGTAGCCCCACGGTGGGCCAGGTGAAAGTTAAGAACTCGATCTTGGGGTTGCACATGGGTGGCAGAGGCCCAAGCAACTGAACTATCTTCTGCTGCCTTCCCAGGCACCTTAGCAGGGAGCTGGATCAAAAACAGAGCAGTCTGGCTTGAACACTTGAACCAGCACAGCAATATGGGATGCTGGCATCACAAGCGACATCTTCATATGCTGTGCGACAATACTGACTCCTGGCTGGTTATTTTAAAAATCCATTTGCTCATTGAGTGAACAAGCCTCAGTGAATATTCCTGGTCTTATAGGACTTGAGTTTCTCCTGCTTAGGCATAAAAGCCCTAGCCCTGGGGAACCAAGACAAACCTGTTCCCTGGTGGCAACCCTTTTACCCCTAAGATTTCTTTTTCTCAACTACCTTTTTAGTTCCACTACTTGAGTGTTATCCTTTCCTTATTGCAAGTTGGCTATGCACTTAATAGACTTTTTAAATATGACATGTCTAGGTACCCAGAGAGTCCAGACCAGGCACATCCTCCAAACTCCTGATAAAATATTCAAGTGATGCCTAAGGATGTATGTTAAAATATTGGTCTCCTTCCCATCCTAGCTCTGCCTGGTACAAAACTGGGTTAACAGAAATAAGAACCATTACCATTTTCTTAGACAGTTCTGGAAGCATTTTGTGTGATTTGAACACATGAAGATGAACTTGTGCCAGCAGTGATATGATGTACTTTATCTTCACTGTATTTTGGAGTTTTTTGCATACTGATACACCTGCATATATTCTCATGACTGTATAGTATTCTGTTACATGGATATATAATAATTTATTTAGCCATGTTGCTTATTATTACATGATTGTATTTTCAATTATTCTATTTTTATAAAGTGCCCTGGCTGTAAATACACCTGTACTTATGTCTTTGCTTGTGCATAATTTAATGTAGTTCTCTTAATTTGTTCATTTACCTTTCCTCCACCACCTTACCCCCACTCAGTGAGTTCCTTGTGACCAACCTTTTTCTCTTTCTTTGGTGAAGCCATTACCTGGCATGGACACTTGGCACTGAGTCAGCACTTCATTCCTGAATGACTGTGCTCACCAGGAAGTTAAAGCAGCCATCAGACCTCAGCCCTAACCTCTGATAATGTGTTTTAATCCCAGTAATGAGGATAACTATTGACGACTCCATATTCTGTAGCTGTTGACAGAGCTGCTGTTCTAGGCTAGAAGCGAGCTAATGCAATCCTTACAACCCCATGAGATGGTACGTTTCATGACTATGTTTCACAGACAAGGCAGTTGGGACCCAGGTGATGTAAGAGAACACTGTCCTGCCTGAAATCAATGCTTGGCCTCTTAAAACGGATTCTTAATTAGCAATGGTATTGGCACAGCCAACCTCAGACATGTTTAATTGTTCATGCCTTCCTTTATTCAGTCGGTCAATCAACAGTTATTTGCTGAGAGCCCATAGTGTTCCAAGCAGGGAGTGATACATCTTGATGATGGATGAAAATGTTCTACCCTGGTGGAACTTGGGGTGTAAAAGGAGACACAGATTAAGCAAGTCGGTGAAAGTATAACGGGTGTCTGGAAGGTGGCATGTGCTGTGGCCATTGGAACCCATAGGCGCCCAAGAAGTTCCAGAAAGCCTCCAGCATCTGGGGCAAGTTGGATGGACTTGGAAGGGTGAAAGTGAGGTGAAGAGGGGGCCACTGGCAGTGAAAGGGATGGGTGTTTTACAACATCCCCCTTCTTCCTAGTACTCTGCACCTACTAAGCTCTGGGGACCCTGCATGCAGAGCCCAGAGGGCCCATGTCTTTCTGCATCTGGAAGGTGGCTAAGTACCCCCCCCAAGCCTCCATCCCCCTCCCCCATCAGCACTTTCTAATTTTAAAGCAGTAGCTCCCCTGATTGAAATCTCAATTTGGGAACAGGCATACGATTGGCCTGTGCCTGGGAATTTTCACCAATAAGCAGAGCGCGAGGTAGGGAGGCGTCCCTTTAAGCAGCCAGGAGGCAGCCCCAGAGCTTGGAGCTTCTCTCTCTAGGCAGGACCTGAGAGATTTGCCTGGAACCGGAGCTGCGCACAGAGCAGCTGCTGCCCCGGGAATGCTACTCGCCTTGCACCAATCTCAGGCAGGGCCCCCTCCGGCTCCAGGCAGTCGGCGGCCAACGCCCTGCCGTCTCAGGGCTCCTTAGCGGGACCTCTTGCCTTTGGGTCTCCTTTCCCCGCTTCTTCCAGGTTCGCTGGCGGCAGAGGCGCTGCAGCCGGCCCAGCCATGCTAGGCTAAGCGGGGTAAGTAGCCCCGTCACGGCGGGGGCGCACGGTGGGGGCGGATTGCTCCGGGTTTCATCACCTTCCCCTGAGAGACTCAGCGCTGGGACAGATGTTCCCCGCTGCCCAGACGCTGGGAAAGCGTGAGCCCTACCGTGGGGCCCTCTGGTCATGTTGGTATCTGTGTCTGCCAGCTGTCACGCATTCACTTTATTGACGGACCCTAGCGATCAGAGTGACGCGAAGAGCAGATGATGTTATGGTCCTAGGACTTTTCAAGGGGAAACATTTAAACTTCCTGGAACTTGCTTTTTAAAAGCAGTTTTTAATCTGTTCATTTCTCTTAAATGTTTAAATTCCATTTGCTGCTGATGACCTACTTATTTATTTCCCTTAAACTGCTTTTATAAAAATGTATTTCCTAATAATGTCTCCAGGAAGATCAGCTTTAAAGTGTAGGTGATTTCTCCCCGCACTGCTTTCTATTTTGAGCTTGCATCCTCCCGAATGGAAAAGTTGCTAGTTTTCCTAGAACCTGAAGCCTTCATTCTTTTCTCCTCCGTGGACTTCTGTAATTAAGCAGCTCTAGATTTGTTCATTTAACCTCTAAATTGTCGGGCTGGAGGGATCGGGGTTGGGAGGACTCTTCTCCGGGCAGGCGTTCCTCGCTCTCCATCCCGGAGTCGGTAGTTGATAGAGAGCCATTGAAGAAAGGGAGAGCTAGTTTCTGCTCCCCCAGGTTCTAGCTGCTCCGGAGAGATCTGGGATTCAGGAACCTCGCATCCTGAGTCTCTCCAATACCTAGACAGCCGTGTGCCCTGGGAAGTGTTAAACCAAGATCATGTGGAGAGAGGTGGTTTGAAAGATGCCGTTCCAGTCCTCCCACCATCCCACCCCAACACACCCCACCCCAACACCATCTGCTCATTTGTGTGTACCTAAGCAAGAAGTTGGGAGCCAGGATGTAATAATGCAGAAAGAAGATCAGAGTTTAATTTTTTTTTTTTTTAAGATGAAGCAGCTGGAAAGCATGCCTTCCCAAAGTGGAGCAGAGTCTGATGCAGGGCTTGCCAAATTCCATTTCCGCCCATATTAAATTATTTTGGCTTTTCGCAGCCTTCATTTTGCTGGGCTGGCCTTTATTTGCAGTTGTTTAGGTGGTATGAATCATTTGTATACTTTGGGTCCCTGGCTTTCTGCACACAGATGTTTTTATCTGTGTAGCTTGTTGAATAATGAGAGCGATGGACATGGCCCCGACTGTGCAGACAGAACAAATACCACTTGGGGGAGGCAGGGTTGGGGCCTTCCCTTTGCGAAGCATCAGTTGCCAAATCTCCACAGCCATTGGGCAATTCAGATAAAGGTGTCAAGTGAGCTGAGCAGTGAAGAATTTATATGTGCAGCTAATTCTGCTCCTCCGACAATAAAACATCTTCCCAGGGGGCCAGAATGTAGGGGCTGGGGGAGGGTCATAAAAACGATCCCGTGTTCTTCGTCAGCGACTCCCCTGCTTTCCCTGGGTTTCTGAGAACCTGCCAGGAGAAACTGTCGGCTGGATGGAAGTTTCAAGAAACGCAGAGCAGAAATCAGGACAATCCCTCCTTCAGCAACTTTTATTTCTGTTTGGAGGAAAGGAACACTTTGTTAGAATAACAAATCGTGGCTGCATTTCAAAAGCAGAAAACGGTTCTTGCTCTGAAGGCAGATTCATTTTAACAGTGTGAATCATTTGGTTTAGGTTGTGTTTTTTTTTTTTTTAACTTTTTCCCTGCGGTGGAGGCTTGGAGATGATTAAACGTCCTGTCTGCAGGAAATTACCAGGAGATTTGAGCATTTTCCTGAACCAGCCTCAGATGGTACACAGCTTTGGGTGTAATACAAGAAAGCTCTGTTACAAGGCCATCTTTCTTCAATGATCCCTCAGCCTCGCTCTGTCCTGCAAGCTTCTCCTTCAAGAAACCTTTTCTGTTTGATTTTGGGGCCTGCACGTGCCTTTAAGAAACTGAATTAGTGCTCTCATTCCCTCCATGGGCTTTCCAAGATGGAATTTATTTTTTGAGACGGTTTTATCGAGCTTCCTTCCCCACTGCGTGTCCCGCCCCCTCCAACAGCCTCAGCAGGAAAAACTTCTTGGCTCCGTTTTCCTAAGACTTCCTTGAAGTCAGGGAGTGCTCTCCTTGGGGACACAGATGCCTGGGGGGAATGAGAGGGAGGCCAGGGTTTGAACTACCACTCTCCAATTTGGTGGTGACATTTATGGTCTTGGTGGAGCTGTTTGCAGAAAAGGCGAATTGGCTCTGTGTTGGATTTACCCCCCCCCCCCCCCCGCCGTGTGCACCAGCCATGCTGAGAATGGGCCATTAGAAGACAGTGAGGGACACCTGGGGGATGTTGCTTGGTGTAGCTGCTGTGTCTATGGAGATCTGTGGTTTTTAATAATTTGGAAAACCAAATCTCAGAGACTCTGTGTTTCCCCCGAGCTGTTTTTCTTAATCTTTCCTGAAAGATAACCGTCCACATTATATGCTTCGTAGCTATATAATAATAATAAAAACAGCTCTGGGTAGATTTAAGCTTAGTATAATATTCTGATCTCAAAGAGAGGAAGCAGAGAGAAATTTTTTTTTTAGCTATCAAAACACAGAGTGGTAATCCTAGTCAGATATAACAAAACTTTGTAGAAATCACCCTGAGAGTTGAAATGTAATGTTCCAAAAATGTTTCTTTGATATATGTATCTTTAAATTTTTTTTTCTATGATATCTGAATGACTAGGGATTCTTTTCCCGGATACACAGCATTTGACTATCATGTGGAGTATGTGTGTGTGTGTGTGTGTGTGTCTGTGTGTGTGTGTGTGTGGAGAGAGAGAGAGAGACAGATGCTTTCCTCCCCTGCCCTGCTACTCCTGTGACTAGCAAAGCAAGACGCCTCTTTGCAAAGATTGTAATCTGGATGACTTCCAGAAGCGTTGGAAGATGTAGGGGTGGCGGGGGGGAACAGACACAGGTACTGAGGGACTCAGTGTCTGGGAACACTCATGAGTGAATTCCCTGCAAGGTTAGGACAGCACTCCCTGGGAATTGCCTTGCCGTTGACTTCTGCAATCCGGCAGGGTATGGAAGTCACCGCACCTACCACAAAGCACCTTGCCAGGCAAAATACCAATCCAGAAAGAGTGTGTGTGTGTGACCCTGCACAGTGTATCTTTTAAAGTTTGCTTCTTTCCACCTTTTCTTTAGGGGGAAAAAAAAAGACAGCTATATTGTTTGGGAATATATGCGAAATCTTACTCTGTCTTTACCTAGCCTGATAGTCTCTGATTTAGGTTTCTTTTATTCCATTGATTAAGGAACCTGGAAATGAATCAATACTCACTGAATTAGATTTCATATAAGCTCTTTTTTTTTTAAAAGTCTAGCATGTCCAGACTTCTGTTGGCATGTTATGGATGATGGTGGCAATAAGCAAATTATGGCTGCCAGCTTCTGAGTGTTTGCTAAGTATAGGTTAATGTCTTACCATCTTTCCTGAACTTCACCATACACAAGGACCTCTTTCAGGCAGTCTGTCTCAGGAGGTTTGGGGAAAAACCTGGAAATCTGCATTTTAAGAAGCATGATGGGGCCCGGCGGCGTGGCCTAGCGGCTAAAGTCCTCGCCTTGAAAGCCCCGGGAGCCCATATGGGCGCCGGTTCTAATCCCGGCAGCTCCACTTCCCATCCAGTTCTCTGCTTGTGGCCTGGGAAAGCAATCAAGGATGGCCCAAGGCTTTGGGACCCTGCACCCGCGTGGGAGACCTGGAGGAGGTTCCTGGTTCCCGGCATAGGATCGGCACAGCACTGGCCCATTGCGGCTCACCTGGGGAATGAAACATCAGATGGAGGATCTTCCTCTCTGTCTCTCCTTCTCTCCGTATATCCGGCTTTCCAATAATAATAAAATTAAAAAAAAAAAGCATGATGGGAATAGCAGTATCTGTGTAGCAGTCAAGTCTCTGATTGGACCACCTGCATCCCATATCACAGTGCCTGGATATGAATACCGGCTCTGCTTCCTATTCCAGTTTCCTGCTAATGCTCATTCTGGCCGAAGCAGCAGGTAGTACTCAAGTGGTTGGGATCCTACCACCCACGTGGGAGGCCCGGATGACCCAGTGCGGATGTTGTGGGCCTTTGGGGACTGAACCGGTGGATAGATGATTTCTCTACTCGATCATCACAGATAAGTAAATTAAAAATAAATAAATAAAAGGAAGCATCAGAGACAGAACCTTGGCCTTTATCTTGAAAGTCATGTTGCTGTTTGTTCATTGTCTTTTTTTAATTTTGATTTTTTTATTGGAAACGCAAATTTACACACAGAGAGAGAGATATTCTACCCACTGGTTCTCTCCCCAAATGTCCACAGTAGACAGAGTGAAGCCAGGAGCCAGGAGCTTCTTCTAGTCTTCCACTTGGGTCCAGGATTCCAACGCCTTAGACCATCCTCCGCTGCTTTCCCAGACCACAAGCAGGAAGCTGGACAGGAAGTAGAGCAGATGGGACATGACTTGGAACCCAAATGGGATGCCAGTGCTTGCAGGTGGAAAATTAACTAGTTGAGCCATCACTCCTCTGTTCACTGTCTTTTAGAAATCATCACACAACAGTCCTGTGGGATCGGTGTCACTAATCCCTATGCCCCAGACAAAGAAACCCAGAAAGGTTTGGTAACTGCCCTGGGCTCTTCAGTGGCCATGCAGGGGCCCTTGACTGTCCAGTACCGGAGTCCGTGCCTTCTGACATGTGCTTCTGTGGTTTGAGCTCCTCTCCTTCCAGTGTGGACCTAAACAGAGCCTCCAGTACAGTCTCCATCTGTGTGCGTGCTGCAGGAGCTTTCTCTAAGATGTGAGCATTCACTAGGCAGCAGTGCTGAGGGCCACTGTGAGGGCAGTAGGCGAGATGGTACAGGGGTGCAGGCCCTAACACAGCTGTTTGAGGCCTATCCCTTGGGTCCTTTAAATGCTACACAAAGATGACCCAAGACAAGATTGATGTCTAAGGTTGCTCTTCATTCCCTCAGTTTACAGATCCCAGGATCTGTAATGCTTTCTAAGTGCTACACCTTTCCTCCCAACCATACCACCTCCCATGCCATCATCCCACAGGATCCGTCAACAATGTCAAAGAGTTTTCCCGATGCCCATGTCCTGGGTCCACCTGCACCTCCTTCCATCTTCTGTTCACTTCCTCTGGAGTGGCAGCCTCTGGAAAACAGGAGTAAAGAGAGGCAGAGGTGGGCAGAGCCTCAGAGCGACCTCTTTCTTGAGTCTCCCTTGGATTGGCCTGGTTGCTTCGGCTTATAGGTGCATGGACTGGGACTGACTCTTCCTGCTTAGTTGCATCTGTGTTGCGATACAGGAGGAGCCACTTAACCTCATGAGTTTTGTCTGGAATGTTATGTCAACTCTTTCTCCACTGGGTATCAATGGCAGAACACTGGGACAAGCACTTTGGACTTCACACACCTTTTGAAAACTTGCCCAGAGTGCCTCGTAGCATTAATTCTAGACACTTGTTTGGTGAACAGCTCTTCTTAAGAAACAAACCCAAGATGCTTCCATGTATGTATGGAGTATGTGATGCTCTGTATCTTCCTCTTGAGGCAGGCATCACAGTTCCTGCCAGCACTGGAAAGGCTCTTAGAGTCACTGGAACAGAGAAACCTGTTTAACCTTATTTTGTATAATGCATGCCAATGTGATCCTAGGACCCTTTCTCATTCTCACCTCTCTTGCCCTGCAGAATGCATTTTAGGGGCTTCTTATGCTTGACCCCAATACTTTCTTATTAAGATTAATTTTTTTTTATTGGAAAGGCGGATATACAAAGAAGAGGAGAGACAGAGAGGAAGATCATCCATCCAATGGTTCATTCCCCAAGTGACCTCAACGGCTGCAGCTGCACCAATCTAAAGCCAGGAGCCAGGAGCTTTTCCTGGTCTCCCACGCGGGTGCAGGGTCCCAATGCATTGGGCCGTCCTCTCCTGCTTTCCCAGGCCACAAGCAGGGAGCTGGATGGGAAGTGGAGCAGCCAGGATTAGAACTGGCACCCATATGGGGTCCGGTGCGTGCAAGAAGAGGACTTTAACCACTACACTATCGTGCTGGGCCCAACCCCAATACTTCTTAACCTTGCCTCAAGTCACTTACATCTCAGAATCTCAGCTTCCTTGCTTGTAATATGAAAATCATTGTGCTACTTACCCTATCAAGTCTTAGGGAGGGTGGAATACGTTAAAATCTGTTGATCATTCTCTTCTCTTGCCCATTTGCCTGAATCACCCACCTTCTTTAGCCAAGGCCTCTCCTGAGCCTCAAATATCTATGTAGGCCTCTCTTAGCACCACCATTAGATGTCACATAGACTCCTTGAACTTGCCACATAAAAACAGATCTTGAGGGCCCGGCGGCGTGGCCTAGCAGCTAAAGTCCTCACCTTGAACGCCCCGGGATCCCATATGGGCGCCGGTTCTAATCCCGGCAGCTCCACTTCCCATCCAGCTCCCTGCTTGTGGCCTGGAAAAGCAGTCGAGGATGGCCCAATGCATTGGGACCCTGCACCTGTGTGGGAGACCCGGAAGAGGTTCCTGGTTCCTGGCTTCGGATTGGCACAGCACCGGCTGTTGCGGCTCACTTAGGTAGTGAATCATCAGATCTTCCTCTCTGTCTCTCCTCCTCTCTGTATATCTGACTTTCAAGGATCTGAAGGTAACTTCTTGGGTATTGAAATGCTTTGTATTTTGGCAGGGTGTGGGTTTACATGCATGTAGACATTTTCAGCATTGACCAAAATCTACATGTATGATCTAGGCATTTTGTGGATGTTAATTAGACCTCAAGAAAAAAAAAATACATTAGAGAAGATCTGTATCAAATGCTCACGATCCCTATAGGCAGAAGCCCGAGCCATCACTGCTTACTTTGATTGTCTGATAATCTTCTGTAGCATCTAGTGTTCCTAAAGTGTAGATCAGACCCTAAAGCTCCCTCCACTTCTGGCAGCTTCTCATTGCAAAAGGACAAAACTTAAGCCCCTTACTATGACCTGTGAGACCCTCCTGCTGACCTCGCCTGATGGGCCATTTCTCATCATTGAAGTCTTAGCAGAAATGCCCCTCTGTCAAGACACTTTCTTGACTAGCCTAACTCCATCTGATCAGGTGCAACTGGGATCTAGGAGCTGATTGGGTTCGAAGGTCTTAAAGATCAAGTACAGCTCCCACAAATGGCTTTGGAAGTTGCAGGATAATAAGTATGTGCAAATGCGCAGGCATCCACATTAATTTGGAGAAAATAGTTCTTAGAGAACAAAGTTTGAACTATAAGTTCAGTGCCCCCACTTTCTGCTCCTCTGTGGCCCAAAGACTACATCCTCCAATCTGGACTCATTTGTGGTGTATACATTTAAAACCCTGAGGAAAAAAAATGACTCTTCTAGAACCTACTAGAAGAAATCAACAAATACTTGTGAGAATGAGGGTGCCCTTCTCAGGGCAAGAAAAGAGTAATACAGATATTTCTAAAAATCTGTAGCCATGGGTTGTTGGCTTAGGCTGTTCACTGAGTTACTAAGAGAGACATAGTGCAGAGGTCTTATTTACCTAGAGCTCTGGTTAAAAAGGATTGGGAAAGTCAGGGCTCAGCGATTCAGTGCTGTGATTGATTAGTGGTGCCTGCCATGAGCAAGAACTGTTGTACATAAAGAATCAGAGCGTTAGATTTGGAAGGTTCTATGACGATCATTCAGTTGAACTCCTGCCTTAACTGATACATTATGTTTTTGGATGTCTAGAAAAATAAGCATGGACTAATTGTTTAGGTCTTTGCTCATGGCCCATCAGGGTATTCAGCATAGTATCATGAAGCAACTGCTCGTGAATGTCATGTGGAGTCCTCCCAAACAGTTGTGAATTAAGTGTGGAAGTTCTCCATTGTCGTAACTCCTTCTCATTCAGCGAAAGTATTAGGTATCCTGACAAGTGCAACTCTGTTGGGACCTAATGTGTCCCAAACCTGCATGATCTCAGGGTATGTGTCAAGGACACCTGTTAGTGTTCTGTAGGCTGGTTTCCTAGTTGATCCTCTGTGACGTCAACATAACGGGGATGATGTATGTACTGGGGCTGCTAAATGATCTCCAGCGGCTTGTGATCAGAGAACTTTATTCTTTCACTTTTCTGGAAACTAGAACTTTAAAAGTCAAACTGTCAGCAGGTCTGTGACCCCTCTGGAGGCCATGACTTGGAACCTGTTGTCTGTATGGCTCTGGTGTCTGCCAGCAGTCCACATCATTCCTTGGTTTGTGGCCACATCCCTCCAGGTTCTGTCTGCCTCTTTACCTTGCTTTCTCTGTGTGTGCGTCAGATTCCTTTCTGCCTTGCTCTTAAAAGGTTGTTTGTAATGGCGGCCCACTTGGGTGATGTGTAGTCATTGCCCTTCATTTTTGAGGATCATCTTTCCAAGAAAGTTTCTGTTTTCAGGCTCTAGGGACATACATGGCCAAATCTTTGGGAAGCTGTTTCCAGCCAATCACAGGGTGCGTGTTAACTTGGTTAGGAGACCTAGCTTGAGTGTTCACTTTGCTTAAGAGCTCTGAGGATTACATGGAGAAGCAAAGTGATTACATCAGGAGTTGGGCCCATTTCTCAATCCCTCATGACATCAGCTTCCTCTGCTGGTGTTATTATACATTCCGCGTCCTTGTTTGTAAGTATTAAATGAGATAATATTCGTGGTGTGCTTAGCATGGCTGCATAATGAGTAAACATTGGCTCATTCATAACCTTTTTAATCCTGCTTTTTTATGACCACTGTTTCCATATTCCTTCTCTTTGAACTTGCTGCCAGGGGAAGCAGCATGGGTTGTCATTGCCCAACAGCATCCAGAGATCCTTTCTGAGGTGGTTTACCATATTTCTGGGTCTTTCACAGACTACCTTATACTTTTTAATATTTTATGGTTCCACAGTTTATACACACAAAGAAGGGAACATATCGTAGGTGTTCAGGTCAGCACACCTTTGTTACCAGCATAGAGGTCATGAAACAAAGCAGTGTTAGGAGTCCCTTTTGTCCCCTCTTCCACGCCAACCTCTGTCCTTATTTCTAAACATTGTAGGTTTTACCCATTTTTATACTTCACACAAATGGAATATTGTAGTACATTTAGTATCTGACTTTGTTTATTCAACATTCTGTTTATCAGATTTGATCATTTGTCATGTATAGTTGTGAATTATTCATGTTGATAGTTCCGTAGCATCCCATCATTCAGTAGATGCCAATCTATCTTTTTACTTACTGTGGGAGTTTGATTAGCTTTTAGTTAAGATTATTACAAATAGTGAACTGTTACAGACATTCTAGTACCTGTCTTTTGGGGGAAATATGGAACACTGGGACAAAACCCATTCATGTAACAACTCTTCCATCTCTTCTGTCAGTTGCTTGCCTCCAGGGCTTTACAATGTGGGGATGCTGTTTTCATGAAGGTGTTTTAGTCCATCCTGGCTGCTACAACAAAATGCCAATAAACCAAGTGTTCACAGTTGTGGGGCTGAAAAATCTAAAATCCAAGCAGTGGCCGATTCTATGTCTCCCATATAGGTGGTGATGCCTTTTTCTGTGTGTCTTCAGGTCATGGAAGAGCTGAACTAGCTCTCTGGGGTGTCTTCTTATAAGGGCTCCAGCCCCCATTCATGAGATCTCCCTCCTCAAGACCTCTCAGTGCCCCTCCCCACAACATGGCTTAGACTTTCAGCATCCATTTGGGGGAGACATGAATATTAGCCAACAGCAAAGGATGATAGCTGACTTAAGGGAACTATTCGCATCTTTTAGCTGATTTTCCTCACTCCCTGAGCTGCTGGCTATGCCTGCATTTTCTTGATGTGTTGAAATCTTTGGATCTATTACTCTTGCCACAATGCTTTTCCTCTGGCCTCCTCACCAGTGGCATGGAACTAGATGTGTCAATACAGGTCAATTTCAATGGTGTACAACAGCCAGAGACAGTTCCACTTCCTGGCATCCCACCTAGTGCCACCTCATTTGTTTATTCACACCCCTCTTCCAGTTCTTTCTTCCTCAGTTGCCCTAAGGAGAAGTTTGATAGGCCACACATATCCATTTCCTTCACCATCTGGAACATCCATTGAACTGGTCCTGTATTGCCATTTCATAATTGCAAGCCTGTTATTTGCAATCACCCCAACTGTCTAATAGATTAGAGTGTGTCCAGCTGAAGGTTGGGGGTAGAAGGGTGGAGGGAAGACTTGGCATGGAATGGTAGAATAATGTAAGCATGAGCCAGAAACTCGGCACCATAACCCAGAAAGGTTGGGAGTCTCTGGTTTAACTCAGCCATATAATTTTTCTTTTGTTGGGGAAAGCTGGAACACATGCTTCCACTGCTCATGGCATTACATGCATGAAAGACTCTTGTCCTGCATCCCCAAATTGAGTTTGGTCATGGATGAAGCATTATTACAGCATGGTGAATAGAGAATCATGTATGTGGCTTTGCCCCAGGTTCCATTAATTTGTGCCAGGTTGGCAATTTACATATGTCCATTCTAAAAGAAGCTGGTGAAATAGATGATGGATGTTAGTCCCAGTTACCAAAACATTCCAGAGAGATCTTAGTTAAATTAGGCCTGGTGCCAAAAAGCCACTTTCTTTGATCCTTTTGTCATCCTTTTTTTTTTTAAATGAAAAAAATATATATGTCTATGACAGATGAGGTGGAGAGAGAAGCGTGGGTGACAGTGCATTCTGAGTGCTTTTGTTATGTTCTCATGTTTATTTTTTCTTGCCTGGTGACCAAGAAGTAGCAAAGAAGTGAAGATCTGGGGGAAGGATCAGCTTGAGTCTGGAAATTTGTTCTCTCTTCAAGTTCACAAGGAATTAAGAGATAATTTTCTGTAGGGTTAAACTATCTCCTGAAATAAGTAATTGAGTCATTTGTGCTGGAGGTTTAATGAAATGAAAACTGCTGTGGTTTATTGAACATTTTCCTGATGCCTAGCAGTCTATTAGAGACTTTTTAACATCATGCATTAGCTCACGTTTTCTGAAAAGGGTCAGAGAATAAATAATTTAGGTGTTGCTAGTGGGAATACAGGTACTTGTGAAATGACAAGATAAATCTCCACATGTGTAAATGATGCATTTATTTATTTTGAAAGACAGAGTTACAGAGAAAAAGGGAGAGATCAAGACAGGAAGTTCTCCCATCCACTGGTTCACTCCCCAGAAGGCTGTAATAGTGCCAGGCCAGATTATAACCAAAAGCTGTGAACTTCTTGTAGGCCTACATATGGGTGGCCAAGGCTCAGACACATGAACCATTTTCTACTGCTTTCTCATGCTCTTAGAACAGAGCTAGGTTGGCAGTAGAGCAGCCAGGACATGAACAGGTGCACATATGGGCTCCTTGTATCACACTCACCAGCTTTACCCAGTCCTGGCCCCTTACACAAGTAAGATTTTGTTATACAGATTTACTAACAAGAGGACTGTGATTCCTTTTTGAGGGGTTGAGGGTTCAGAGTTGCTATCCCCTTTCGTCAAGTCAATTGCAAATGTTCATTTGTAAAACTCACCCTTGCCTCATGGGCCACTCAAGAACAGTAGAATGGGCTGGGTTTTGTGTGGAGACAGTGGTTTGACTTGCACTATTGCTGAATCATATGTGATGGTACTTTTTAAAGTTTGTGGGAAAGTGAAATTAAAATATGTACATTGTAGAAAAAAGTTGGAATCCATGCTTAGTTACACTTCGCTCATAATGTACATTTTCTATGAAGCTTTGAATGCAGCTCATATGCCTCATATGTACAAATTACAATGTTTTTCCTCAAAGTAAATGTGTTTTTCTTCCATTTTTCCGTGAACTTTTTAAAATACCTTCATTTATCAGTAATGATCAAGTTGGGCTTTACAGAACAGTGAAAAACTCAAAAGTAGCATTGATGAATTTGGTGTTTATTTCTCCCACTGCCACAAGTGTTTCGAGGTAGCTGTGGCAGGCTAGACAGGCAGCTTCACTGTCATAGAGACTTCGATTTCTTCTTTCCTATTCTGCCAAGTTAGCTTCCTTCCTTGAAGTCCATGCATGGCACTGGTGATGGCCACCAAGTCTGCATACCAGCAAGAAAAGCAGGAGTGGGGTGGGAGGAAGTACACATGGAATCTCAGGGGATTTTCCCAAATCTCCCTGAATACTGCTGCCACCTCTTTCGTGGGAACTTGTATACATAACCACCCATCATGCAAAAGAGACTGGGAGTAGCAGTCATTTACTGCTGTTGTTAATATGCCTAGATAAAAATTGGAATCCTGTTACAGAGGGCGATGAAGAAATGTTAGGCTAATTGTCTAGAGTTCTCTGCTGTGTAACAAGGTCAGACATGCATCCCGGACAGATTGGCATCTCCCCTAAGGCATTCAGTAGCATGCTGGGATTTGAAGTGAGGACTGTTCAGCTCTGGGATTCTTTCCCCTCCTCCCTATGACTGTTTTCAGGACACCTATGCATAATGTTAGGAATGAGACATTGGCTAATTTGTAAGCCCCTCCAAAGATGTCCCTAAGGGACTTGCAAGGAAGGACGGCAACCATCATCTTTCCTGGGACAGCCCTGTGAAAGCTAGATTGAGCCACATGCCTAAAGCTAAAACCAGGGTGGAACCTCCTAATGAACATAAATACAACTTTTGAGCTTTTCCCAAACCTTCCCTCTCCAGTCACATGGAAAAGGAAACAAGTGCAATGACCAGCAAGCCCAGGCCTGCCCAGGGAAAACTGCCATCAGCCCAGTTCCCTACCAGGTGGTAGGGAGGGAAGGGCGTTGGATTGAGAAGACGGTGCTGGGTCTGTGACCTTTCACGGTGACCCACCCTAATCACTGTGGCAGCTTTGAATCTGGCTGACAAAGTTCACAACTTTTTCTCCTAAATGGTAAGTAGGAAAAGCAGATAGGAGCCTTCCAATCTGTGCTTACATACTTGGGTGCGTAACACTATTAGGGAGTGCTTGCTAAGTCTTTAGGCATGTATCCGACATAATCTCATGACAGTTCTATGAGGTGCATCATCGGTCTCTTTGAAAGATAAGCGGATATGGTGCTCAGAGGTTAAGTCGCTTGGCCAAGACCACACAGCTGGTTAAAGTTGGACTCCAACTCAGATGGTCACACCGGAGTCTTCATTGTTCAGCTGTTTTATCCAATTGCAGTTACTTAACTTAGCCCTCGAGAATAAAAGCTATGGTAGTATTATCAACAAAACACATGAAATCCCAAGGAAAAGAATGATGAATTTTTATTTTAGAGACGAGCATCGGCCTCTTCCAAGAAGAGGTGACACTTGACTAAGGCTGAATGGATGGCAAGATTTAAAAATCCAATGAGACAAATTATTGTCAGATAAATGTCTTCCATTTTACTTTGTGTTCATCGGTACCTAGCCCTAGCTACTTAGAGAAATGTAGTCATTTTTGTCTAAATATCAGCGGTCGCCCTAAGAACAGCCGATCCATATTTCGGCTGTGCCTTTTTGTCTAGCTGGGTTTCAGTCTAGTCTGTCACCTTGAGTAGCAGGAGCAGAACATCTTGCCAGAAGATGACTTACACTGAGTTTTGATGACCTGCTGTTGAATTGTTTGCTCATCCTTCTCCTGTATTCATGACTTCAGTTTGTCAACATCAGGTTGTGTGTTAGTGTAGAGGAATAAAGCTCATAAATAAAAGAGGAGGTGAAAGTAGGTTTTAGTAATGAGGTTCCTGTTTAATCGCATCAGCAAGCGAAGGAAAGAGCCATTAAATATTTAGTGAATTGTCGCATTAACATTTTCACCATGCGTGCCATGGACACTAGAACTCTATTACCAAACTGAGCCGAAATGTATACTTGTGTTATTACAAACCCCGTCCATCCCAAGGCCCAAGGAGCCGGTGTTAATAATCGACACTCTCAGGAGGGGGCTTTGTTGAGGTTCAAGAGCCCGAGAGTACACAGGCGTGGAGGGAGCCTCACCTCGGAGTGCTCCCCATGAGCTCTGCCAGCAGACCACATGCACATTCCCAGCTGCCCTGCGATTATTTATTTCCAAGGTCACTGTTTCTTGAGTTTTGTTTATGATCGGTTTAACTGTGATAAACCATGGTAAGATGTAGGCCCTTGATTTTTTTTTTTTTCTTCCTTCTTCGTTGAAAGAATTCTCTCGATGGGGCTATGCTTGTCTGAATGAGGACCTGCAGATTGCATGAGCAGTCCTCTGCTTGTCTTGTGGTCACCTTCCAAATATGGCTTGCTATAGGTATCCCAGCCGCCGTGCGGTTTTCAGCTGGTCAAGGAATCAATTATTGTGCATTAAAAAGCAATTCATCATCTAGAGTCATGAACTTGTGTGTTATTTTTAGGCTAACCTCTTAATTTATGTGGCGTGCAAGAACAGGGTTTTCACGTAAACTTCTGCAGGGGTCGTGGGAGAGTAAGGGAGGTCGGGGGTGGGGCAGCCATCAGAGGTCTAGGTGACTGGGCAACTGTGTGACGGAGCCAGAAGTTGTGGAAAGGTCTCTGGAGTCAGACAGCAGTACAAATCCTAGCTCTCCTCCTTGCCAGTTGTGCAATATGGAGTGGGTTATTTAGACTGGTGAAGTCTCAGTTTCTTTGCCTGTAAAATGGGTTGTGACCAACAACAAATTGCTCTGTGGGTGAAAGGAAATAACGCCCATGAAGCTATTAACGCAATACTCATTCCTGGTACACAGCCATCACTCAACAAATCTTAGCTGCTGTTTGAGAAACTGTTTTTACCTGAATTTTAAAATTTCGATTTAGCACATTTTAGCCCTTACATTTTTTTTTTAAGACCTGATGGAAGATGTGTCTTTTAGAACTCATTTATGGAAATTCAAAACTGGAAGGCACCAAGCAGTCACCTCCCACCCAAGGATCTATAAACCTGTGGCCTTATCAAGCCTCAGCTTGTTTTTTATAAATAAAGTTTTATTAGAACACCTCGTGCCCATTCACTCATGTATTATTTGTGGCTCTTGTTGGAAGACAAGGGTAAAATTGAATAGGCACAACAGCTTACACCATGACCTGAAATATTTACTGTCTGTTCCTGTATAGAAAAAAACGCATGGCTCTCTGATCCGTTGAAGTTTTATAGGCATGGAAACTCAGAAAGGGAATGACCTACAGAGATACTGTTAAGTCTATATTTAGTTAAGTTTTCTAACATGTATCTTTGAAAAGCAGAGAGAGACACAGAGAAATAGGGAAAGCTTGCATCTGTTTATGTACTCCCCAAATCCTCTAATAGCCAGCAGGGCTGTGCAGGATCAAAGCCAGGAGTAGAGGTCTGGATCTCCCTTCTGGGTCACGGGGAATTATTTCCTTGAGCCATCATAGCTGCCTCCCAGGGTCTGCATCAGCAGGCAGCTGGAGTTGGGAGCCAAATCCAAGCACCCCATTTTGAGAAGCAGATTTCTTAACCACCACAGGCAAGTTGTCTTCTTCTTTTTCTTTTTTTAAGATTTATTTATTTTTATTGGAAAGGCAGAGATACCGGGAGAAGGAAATACAGAAAGAAAGATCCTCTGTCCGCTGGTTCACTCCCCAAGCAGCTGCAATGGCTGGAGCCAATCTGATCCGATCCGAAGTCAGGAGCCAGAAGCTTCTTACGAGTCTCCCATGTGGGTGCAGGGTCTCCAGGCCCTAGGCCATCCTCCACTGCCTTCCCAGGCCACCAGTAGGGAGCTGGATGGGAAGTGGAACAGCCTGGATTGGAACCGAAGCCCATATGGGATCCCAGGTGTGCAAGGCGAGGATTTTAGTCACTAGGCTCCTGTGCTGGACCCAATAGGCAAGTCTTTCAACTTCCATGCTGGTATTCCCACCAGGATACTTACCACCTCCTGATTTTATAGGGAAGGATTGTATTAAACACAGTAGAAAGTGCATGCCACTTCTGGATTCAAAAAGCACAGCCATAGTGCTCTTGACCAGTGCAAGGGAAACCACTGCCTAGAGGTAAAATATTAAGCTTAGGGATGGTGCAGGGTCACGCCCATTATCCTATCACTGCATCAGCTAAAGAGTGAACCATGGTGATTTCTCTTCCCCGTCACCCCCTGGGTTGGAAGAGGATATTCTTCCACATGGTCTCTCTAGCTTATGGCTCCCCAAAGTGATCATCATATTCAATCAGGAGCAAGTTTCAACTTTCCTGGGAGAGAAAGCTGATGGGGGATATGATTGGCATGGTTTTTTTTTGTTTTGTTTTGTTTGCTTCAGAGTAGCTAATTATGCTGATTGCATCCAAATTTTCATTAAGTTTCCTATCTGAAGCATTTCATTTGTGAATCCTTCCAACAACTTGTAAGGTAGGAAATTGTGGGTGTAGGTTAGATCTCTTACTTAATTTTTAGACTATCTTGGGTTGCTTAAAATGCATTCTTAATCACATTGCTAAAATATTTCCAGAATATAGCATTAAAATGAATTCCTATAAAGGAAGGCCTGACAAAACAGGCGGTAAATGGTGTCTGTATGCAAAGTGTCAAAGAATCCCAGTTCTTAAATGGTACATCATGACAAGAGACTGTCTATCTTGTCCATTGACGTGTCCCCAAAGTCTAGAACAGATCCCAGCCTGTAGCAGGAGCTTAGCAAACACATATTGAATATTTCATGGACTGTGACATGTGATTAACTTAAGTCACCAAGCATTGCTAGGTTGCTGTGTAGCAAAGGAAAATCCAATGTGGATGAATGGGCTAGATGCAGACTCAGACACGGAAATACAAGCAACAGGTTGTTTGACATGGTGATTAAGTTGCTACTACTTATTCCATATCAGAGAACCTGGGCTTGAGTCCTCACTGTACTTTGAATTTTAGCTTCCTGCTAATGTCCATGCTTATGGGAGACAGGGATTGAGTTTAGCTTCAGCATGGCCCAGCCCTGCCTGTCAGAGATTGGCATTTGGGTATTGAACCAACAGATGGAATCAATCAATCAATCTCTCTCTCTCTCTCTCTCTCTCTCTCTCTCTCTCTCTCTCTCTTTCTTTCTCTTTCTTCCCCTCCCTCCCTCCCTTTCTCCCTCCCCCTCCCTCCCTCCCTCCTTTTCTCCCTCCCTCCCCCTCCCTCTCTCTCTCTTCTTCCCCTCTCTGCATCTCTTTTTCTCTCCCCCAACTCCTTTCCCTGTGTCTTTCTCTCTGTCCTATAAATCAAATGGAAATCTTGATATTGGCAAAGCAAGACAAACAGCAAGGCAGATACACCCAGGGATGAGCAAGTCCTTGATCTCTGATGTCTTCTGCACTCTACATAGCTCTATGTGCATGATGAACTCCCTACTTCTCAGCAGCCAGGTAAAGGGGGGGCTGTTGGCTGCTGCTTTCCCACCACACTGGAATTGTTCTCTTTGCTGTCAGAGACTGTAGTGTCAGATTTGTCATTGTGTGCTCGCTGGGTGTAACTCTCTGGGTAGAAGTTAAATTTCTTTCCTCCCTGTGCTGCTGAGGAAGAACCAGAGAGGGGCCTGATGTGGTGGGCATAGGACAAGAGGCGTGCATACAGAATTGGTGGCAGAGCAGGAAGTTCCAGCTCTTGGGATTGTTTTTGACTGACTTGCATACTTTCCTGATTCAGAGTGGACTGTAGTGATTTTGTGTGTGCCTCAAGGAGACATTCCCTGGAGCACAGATGGTTCTGGCTCGTTTTCAGTGTTTGAAGTTGCCACCACCTGCTTGCCTGTAGTCATGGAAATGAGGATAGCTTCCTCCTTTAGACTAGGCGTTGCATCTTGGATTGATTCAGTTATGCTATGCACGCCTTCCAAAGTTCTTTTTTTGAGCATTTCTTGTGTGCCCAGCTCGTGAATGCTGGTGATCAAAGTCCACGACATCCTCAACTGAAAAGTCTGATGGGTAAAAGAGAAAGAAAATGAGCCAGTAGATGGGCCGGGTCAGAGGGTGAGTGGTGAAGTAGTGGGTGCTCTCAGAGGCTTTCCTACCACATTAGCCCCGCAGACCTTGAAGAAGTATGCCATGGTAATCTGGAGGAACCGTCCCAGGCAGAGGAGCCAGCAGATGTGTGAGAACAGAGTGCTCCTAGTGGGTTGAGAAACAGCAAGAAGAACCCAGGGGCTCCAACAAGGACGAGGAAAGGAAGGAGCGGGGAGATACAACACCTTTCTTGCCTAGCAAAGGACTTTGGCATTTATGCAATGATGGAAGGGAAAGTCCTTGACCTCATACATCATGGGAGTCAGTGCGTGAATTCATCTCTGAGCTGCCAGGTCAGAATTTCAAGTTAAACAAGTGTAAGCCCACAGGGAATTTGTTGGCTCTTGGAACTTGGCATTCTGATGGGGTTAGAGCTGATTTGAGTCACTGTTGGATGAATGCTCTTACACAGACTCGCAGGGACTCTCTCATACACTGGCCACTCATTTGAACTGCCTTCCTTCTCAGGCTTGCTCTCACTGCCTACCACCAAAACTCGCCATCGGTACCTCCAGACCCACAAAGCACCATGAACCCATCATGACAAGTTCATCGTTAAGTGGGGCTTTCTCACTTTCCCAATGTCCTTATCATTTTCCTGCCCATGAAATTAAAAAAAAGAAAGAGAAAAAATAGAGAAATCCTTATTGACCCTGCCTGGATGGCACCCACAATTAGGACTAATAAAAAGGGGGAGTGACCTGGGTTTTGGGTTTTGGGTCATGAGCCTCACTTCAGGTTAACCTGGCTTCTCTGTATCCCATTGCTAAATGTTCCCCTGTGCCTTGGGACATTTGGCAATGTCTGGAAGCACTTTTGCTTTTCTTTTTGGTGGTGGTAGGAGGGGAACCTCTGCTTATGTCTGTTAGGCATAGGCCAAGATGCTGCTAAATATCCTACAATGCACAAGACAGCTCCCTCCCCACCCCCATCAAAGAATTATCCACACAGCATTGCACCGATGCTGAGGGTGAGAAAGCCCGGTGTCACACTGTGAGGGGTCTAGCCGCACAGGAGAGCTTGTACAGAAGCGCTGTCAGAAGCTGGCTCTCGTACATAGCCTTCCATTCAAAGTGGGAAAACCAGTGTTTGTGTTGTTGGTAAAGGCAAGGGAAGCCAGTGTGGCCTTGAAAGTCTTGAATTCAATTCTGTTTCTGTTGGATAAGAGATTTGAGGATGTCAGCGAGTCAGTATGCTTCGGTGAAACCACTTCACCAAGCCACTGGGAGGGCTGAATGAGAAGCTGCATTGTGGAAGCAGTCTGCTCATGATAATGCTACACACATCTTGCTTTCTCATGGACAGCTGGTTTTGAGCAGGATGCTATGCATTGTCTCGTTTCGTAAGTCAGAGACTCCTCCTTGAAAGGTCATCCATTGTAATTTGGGAAAGAGGAACATACTTTTAGAATGTAGCAGATATTGGGGCCCGGCAGCGTGGCCTGGCGGCTAAAGTCCTCGCCTTAAAAGCCCCGGGATCCCGTGTGGGCGCCGGTTCTAGTCCCGGAAGCTCCACTTCCCATCCAGCTCCCTGCTTGTGGCCTGGGGGAAAGCAGTTGAGGACGGCCCAATGCCTTGGGACCCTGCACCCGCGTGGGAGACCCGGAAGAGGTTCCTGGTTCCCGGCTTCGGATCGGCGCGCACCGGCCCATTGCGGCTCACTTGGGAGTGAAACATAGGATGGAAGATCTTCCTCTCTGTATATCTGACTGTAATAAAAATGAATAAATCTTTAAAAAAAAAAAGAATATAGCAGGTAGAAACCAAAGCCTTCAAGCGGTGGGAGGATTAGGCCTGGACAATAAAATGTTCTACAAGGGGAATGGAACAGATGATTTGTAGGGTTTAGGAATAGGAGTCCGGGAACTGATCGTATGTCGATACTTTGTTCTGGGGCAGGTCCATGCAGTCACAAAGATTGGCTTTGTGTGCATAAAAATCTTCTCCACAGAGCCTCCTGTGTCAGGATTGTGATTGCTACCATCCCATATGTCTTGAAGTGTTCGTGTTTTATAGGAAGAGAAAGGATGGTTGGAGTTTTAAAGGTAATACCCCACAGTGAAAAAAAAATTTAATAGGTTGGTAAATCAGAGGAGTTTATGTGAAATCGCAACCTTAAATTGAGGCATTGGGGGAAGAATCAAAAATAATTTCCCTTAAGAGTTCTAAGTCTCAATTCACTTTTCAGCTTCTTTTGAGTTCCGCTGTTAGCTGAAGTAGCCTGTTCTATCGAGTCCAGTATTGTTTGATTTTGTTCCCTCAGAGAGTTTCTTAAGGATGAAAGATTTGCCACATTGTGCAAGATGGAATCCAAGGGGAGGGCAAGTCATGTTTTTTAAAAAGGGGTGATACATGGTCAAATGAGGGGACATGGCTGTCCAGCTGGGTTTGTCTTGCTGGCGTCACCTCTTAGTCCTTTGATGTGAATGGTGATTGATCTGTGGTTCAAATCATTGCTTTCTTGACAGCTGGAGGGGTTGACCTTTTCCTGGGTGTGCAATGAGCTTTAATTATTAGCCCGCAACTTTCTGAATGTGTGGGTGTCCCAGCATCCACACGCTGGCTGCACATTAATTAACTCCTTCCTCCTTTCTGATTGGAAATTTATTGGGGAAAGGCAATTTCCCTTTGGAGTCAATTGGCAAGTTTTAGGTCTTTTTATTTATTTTTATTTTTTTTGCCATTTGCCCACTAGTAAATGCTTTCCTTGGGGTGAACACGGGGAATTGAAGAGGAGTTAGATAAAAACGTTTGCTGCCAAGACAGATCATTAGCAAGATCTTGGAGGGAATGACTCACGAAAATTAGCTGATGTTAAGTGAATTATTTCTAATGTGAATATTAATTCTGATCTGGTGGGTTGATGGAGTGTCTTTTTTACACACACACACACACACACACACACACAAAAGCAATATTATACATTCAACTTGGTGCTGCAGGAATTTTCAGTCTGTAAGGACTCAGTTATGTAAGTTTTGTAAAGGGTGGTTGAGCTGGGTTTGAAAGTGTTATAGACTGGGATGTGGCCAGCATAGGAAGTGTGTCTGTTGTCTTGATCCACGAGTGACTGATTCCTTAGTTGGTGACAGATTGGTGAAAGCCAGTCCAGACCCCTCAAGTCTCTTTGATCTCCAGATGATTGTACGCAATCACTTGTGCTGGAGGCCCATTCGAAAATGAAATTCCATGCTCTAACTCCTAATTGAATTAATTTTCTTCATTAAGAATCAATTTAAATTGTCAGCCCATTGATATTCCAGGCCAGCAAGCCAATTCCATATGAAGTCTTTGTGTCTAGTGCACTGCTCAATGAGCTTAGGCAAGGGGAAGTTAATTTGTTCGGAGGTTGTGGTTCTAGACCAGGTAATATAAGTTATGACCTACAGTATTTCAGTATTTATGCTCTTTGCTTTGAAGCAATGTCCCATGAAGCAAAGGGCTGGAACTTTTTTGGCTTGCTCCTGATTGCTGCCAAACTTTGCAGTGCTGAACAGTACATTCAAAAGAAGCCACCTACAATGCAAGCCTGAATCCATAAGGTACAGGAGCTTATGCATGATATGCGCAATAAAATGTGTTTGGTTCCCCCTCTTCCCCCACCGTCCCCTGCCACAGAATTTATTCTTTGAAGATCAGAATACTTAAAGGTAATCTGTTACCTATAAATACACAGGAAGGCAATATAAATAGAAGAGTTCCACTTTTCTGAAAGGCCACACTTGTAGCTTTTGTGTCTGCTAAAATGCATGCAGAGGAATAGCTGCAATTATCACACAGTGTTTAAGCAGTGTTCTGTTCAATGAGGTAAAAGAAATGACCCGGGTGTATCACAGGGGTCGTCAGACCAGGGAGGCTGGGCTGCTGGAGAAGTTGGTCAGCTGCATGGTGGGTGCAGCTCTACTAGGGAGGCTGGTGATGGCATGCTTTGGACGAAGCGCATGATTTTCGTGGATTTTATCTGCAGAGCAAGCTACTCCAATCCGTGATCCCCAATAGGTGATTTTTACAAATCATTGATTGAACCCCAGAGGATCTTTCTGTGAATCAACACTGCCACTGGAGTGAATCAGGTACTTAGATCATGGTCCCGCCTTTTCAGGGGGAGGGGAAAGGGCAACCCTGAGGCCGAGAGGACTTTAGCAGGGTACTTCCTCCCGGGAGCCTCGTGCAGTCACCTCCACTGACAGAGGGGTAGCCCAGGGAAGTCAAGCCTGCTGCTGTAAACTGAAAGCAGCGCCTTGGTCTCTTGTGCATCCGCTTCTAGTTTAGTGATCTTTAACGGGTCTTCACGACATCTCTGGTATTACTCTATCACCTGGAAACTCATCAGAAACGCACACTCGGACTCCATGCAACTAAAAGCAGAAAGGTCTGGGGTTGGGACCCAGCAAATCTATGTTTACTGAGAATTCCAGTTGATTCTGTTGCACTTAACAGTTTTAGAACCATTGATCTAACTGAACCCAGACCACAGGCATTATCAAGCGGAAACACCAGAAGAGCAAAAAGGGAATCTGGGGAGTTTTCTTCTTGTCTTAAAGCATGGGGTTGGGGAGATGCTAGTGGGGTCAGCATTATCTGCCAAGATTACTCCAGTCTTTTTGATTGCAGAACTGTTTTTAACTATTTTAAACAGTTACAAAGAGAGAACTTCCATCTACTGGATCACTGCCATGATTGCTACATTGACCAGCACTGAGCCAGGCCAAAACCAGAAGCCAGGAGCTTCTCTTGGGTCTTCTATGTGAGTGCAGGAATGCAAGCACTTGGGCCTTCCTCTGCTGCTTTCCCAGACCTTTAGCAGGAAGCTGGATCAGGGGGACACGAACTAGCATTCATGTGGGGTGTTGGTATTCTAGGTGGCAACTTTCACCGTTACACCTCAGCGCCAGTCCCCAGAGTTCTGTTTCTGCCAGCCAGTGCAGACCCCGAGAGACAGTGGTGATGGGTCAAGGAATTGAATTCCTGCCACTCACTTGGTAGCCTTAGCTCTCTGCTTTGTCCCATCCCAGTCCTATCAATTACGTCTCTTTGGGGGTGAGGCAGCAGAAGGAAGATCCCTTCCTCTGTTGTTCTGTATGTCTGTCTGTTTCTTTCTCAAATAAATAAGATTTTAAAAGCAAAATTCACTGAAAATGGAACTAAAAGATGGTGCAAGTCATTTTTAAGTACATGCATATAAGGATTCTTTCGCAAATTCATGAAACATGCATATTACAGATAAATTGCTTGACTTTCAAAAAATTTCTTCTTCAAAATAAGCTTGAAATTCCAGTTTTCAAGAACTTTACTAAGCACATTGCATAGTTTTTAACTGCAGAAATGCTGGGGAAGCTTGGTATGTCCTCCAACAGCAATTATCTTCTCATTCTTCATCTACCATCCAAACCTTTTTGTTGCAGAACACTTTTCAGACTTTGGCAGGACATTTCAAGGGATTAGACTTGATTAGCAAGCTCTGAAAAATTGAAAAAGAAATTTTCCAACATTATCCAGCGAACAATTTCTCTGCTAGAAAAATTGGCTAGAAATTGTACTTTGGCTCTTATCTCTTACTACTGATATTTTACCATTTGACCAGTGGTTATATAACTTATGCCTGTATCGTTCAAGCTAAAGATCCATGCTGTATGCCTCTTATATTGCAAAAATAATTTACACATGTGGATCAAAATCTGGGAGCCTAAGATGCACTGTTTTGTGTTATGACTCATCAGTTAAGAACTATCCGTTTACCTATAATGTCATTATAATCATACCTATGTTTTGTATATGTGCCTATATTTCTGGTTTTTTGAGCTGTGCGCCTCCTGATCTGATTTCTGTTTTTCTGGGTCCAATTACCTGGATCATTGTTCATTGTGATTTTTGAAGGTGTGTGTTAATATGCTCTCCTGCTCTCCCTCCCTCCCTCCCTGCTTCTTTTCCTTTCTCTCTCCCCATCATGCACACAGACACACACACACACACACACACACACTGCCATATTTTTTTTTACTTAAAAAAAAGATTTATTTATTTTTATAGGAAAGACAGATTTATGGAGAGAAAGAGACAGAGAAACAGATCTCTCATCTGTTGGTTCACTCCCCAAGTGGCTGCAACAGCCAGAGCTAAGCCGATCTGAAGAAATCAGGAGGCAGGGGCAACTTCCTGGTCTCCCACACGGGTGCAGAGTCCCAAGGCTTTGGACTCTCCTCTGCTGCTTTCCCAGCTGATAAGCAGAGAGCTCGATGGGCATTGGCGCAGTGGGGATATAAACCAGCATCCATATGGTATCCCTGCGCTTACAAGGTGATGATTTAACCTCTGAGCCACTTTGCTGGGACCTACCATTTACTTTTTATCCTGTGGGCTTATCACTGTGTTTTCTGCTTCCTTCTGTTTCCCATCTAGTAGCTGATACTGTTGGACATCAGTATGTCCAGCACATCTCCACTATATCCAAGATAATTGAATGCCAGCCCTAGTCGTGAAGGGCTCCCGTCTGGTTATGACTTGGTAATTACCCTGACATTTTCATGTGAGGGATTAATTACTGCATCAGTAACTACATGGTTTCTTTCCCCCTCCCCCATGCCTGCTAGCTCATCTCATATTTTGCCTGAAAATGACAAGGCACAACTAAGTACGCAAATTGGAGCATGCTGAGATAATGTTTTTTTTTTCATTGGGACTGAAATTCTAGGATTCTAGGCTTGGTTATGAGTAACAGGGCAAAAAATATGGAGCAAAATTGAAGAACACAAGATGTCCCAGGACCATGGCTAATTTCGACAGCATATCAAGGCCAAAATACTAACCTTCCCAGTGTCAGGAGGGTTTCTCTGAACCACTGCTCTGTTTTCATGAAGATTAACACTGCCAATCTGCACGCCCATTCTTTTGTCTTTACCTCAGTAGCTCATTGAATTTGTGGTAGGTTTCCCCTGAAAGATGCAACCTTTCCCAATCCAAGATCTTCTGCCCACCGGAAAACTAACAGTTGTTAGATGAAAGGGTGTGGGTAGTCCAGACATGTTATACCAGGAGGCTTAAACATGCACGGTTGTGTGGGGGAGTGAGGGTGGGGAATGAGTTAGGACATCAGACGCAGTGATCAAATACATGCATTTCTTGGAAAGGTAGCCTGAGTCCTAATCAGAGTGAACAGTGCCTGTTTCTGGGCCTCAGTTTACTTGCTTTGAAATGTGGTGATTAAATGTGACACTTCCCAACATACTTTGTTCTTCATCAGAGTAATCATGTCCTGATCCTATCCCACAGTTAGGGTATGTCAGGCATTCAGCCAAGGACTCCATCTGCAGTATCTCTTCTAGCTGTGGGAGTACTATTATCTGTTCCCATTTTGCACTGAAAAGCTCAAAGAGATTGAATAAAACACCCAAGACTGTACAGCTGACAAGGCACAAAGCTAGTATTTCCACTCAGGTGTGTTTGATATTAAAACCTATACACTTATACGCTAGTCTGTATGTCCCCCCAAAGAGGCAAGGTGAACAGATTTCAAAGAAGCATTTCTAAGCTATTCTAGACAGCTGTTCCCAATGGTGGTAGGTTTTTCTTCTCAAGGGACATCTAGTGGTTTCTGGAGATGTCTTTGGCTGTCGTCACTGGAGAGAGAGTTGCTGGTGGCACCAAATGACAGGAGGCAAGTGCTAAGGTGCTTTTGTCATTATGCATACAGCATAGAGTATTTCTACAAACTGAGATAGCTACAGCGTCGCTGGGTGATGCTGGGTAATCTTAGGGACCACAGTTGTAGATGCTGTTTGTCGTTGATTGAAATGTGATGATGTAACACCACATCAAGGTACTTGGTTCAGGCTCTGACAACCACGTTATCCATAGGGCCAAGGTTGAGAAAGTCTACTTTAAGCCTGGCCTAGAGAGGGATGAATCATTGAAACCCCTGTTCACCACTGTCCATAGATGGTGAGTATTTGGAAGTTTTCTTCAAGGGGTGATGTCCCTAGTTTTAGACTTTTATACCCTTGCAAGCCTCTCAGGACTTCATGGCATTTAAGAGTAAGACTTTGCAATGAAACAGACTCAAGTTCAAATCCCTGCTCTGTCATTTTCTGTTTCTCTTTGGATCCATCACAGGGTAGGGAAATTTTCTGCTCATGAACACACAGTTAGCAGGCTATACAAAGTTATCAAGTCAACGCTGACCCTGCTTTAGGTTTAATAAATTTTGAGTCCCACCAGTGGTTACCTTGGCAAGGCCAGATGATTGCCCAGGCCTTAAACAGGCCAGTAGGCCAGATAATCCCATCCCAATTAAATCTTTTTTTTTTCCAAAAAAGATTCATTTATTTTTATTTGAAAGAGTTCCAGAGAGAGGAGAGCCAGAGATGTTCCATCTGCTGGTTCACTCCCCAAATGGCCGCAGTGGCAAGTCCGAGGGTGGGAGCCAGGGCATTCTTCTAGCTCTCCCACTTGGGATGGTGGCTAAACGACCTGAGCTACCCTCCATCTATCACTTTCCCAAGTGCATTAACAGGGAGCTGTATTGGAAGTGGTACAGCTGGGACTCAGAACAGGCACCCACATGGGTTGCTGGTGCTGCACGTAGAGACTTAACCTACTATGCTACAGTACTACCCACCCATCCCCTCTGTCCCATTTTGGGACAGCTGGCATTGAGGACATGGCAAATGCTTGGTCAGTCATTGCAGCTTTGTCTCTGACATTGGGGGGTTTCGCTTTCCCCAATTATAAACCTCTCAGTTGTGCTCCTCTTGGCTGGGTTAGCTCTTGGTTCCACTGCTAATGCCGGCAGGGCCCACACTGACTGCTGATTGCACACTAGTGCTCAGTGTGCTCAACACACACAAGCTGGAGGAGGTGAAGCAGCGTCAAAGTAGTGATGGCCCAGCGAGTGCAGTGGGGGCAGGAGGTGGCAGGGGGGTGGGAGTTGTGGCAGCAACGAAAGAATCCAGGCATCTTGGCCCCCCGCCAAGGCATCTGCTGAAATGGACTGTCAGGGTTGGCTAGTTTTATTGTAGAATAAATTGTTGCTCTGTAATGTAAATGGAAATTTAACTTGTATAACCAATCAAAGAATCTTTGTGATTCTTTATGGAACATACCACCCAGATAAACGAAAGATTTATGTTTTTTCTTTTCAAAGATTTTTTTTCCCCTGTGGTAGACAGGGTGGGAAAGAGGATATAAGCTAAAGAAAGGAGGTAGTGTGGGTTCAAGTGAGAGAGACTGCCTTGGTCCAAAGGCTCTCAGGGAAAATGTGCAGTTAGATAGGCTGTACTTGGTTGATGTAACTCAAGTTACAAAGCAAGATTCCAGAGGCTGACAAGGTGGCAATAGTGGGCCAAGGGGGGCCAATTCATGTCCTGGCTGTTCCACTCCCGATCTAACTCCTGCTAATGTGCCTGGGAAAGCAGTGGAGGCTGGCTGAAGTCCTTCAGCCCACACATCCAAGTGGAAGACCTGGAAGAAGCCCCTGTCTCCCATCTGTGGACAGACCTAGCTCTTCCTGTTGTGGCCATTCTGGGATTGAAGCAGTGGACAGATCTCTTTCTCTCTCTCTTTCTCCACCTATTACTCTCCCTTTCAAATAAAAATAGCTAAGTCTTAAAAAAAAATTAAAAGTGAGATTCCAGTTAGACTACCAGGAAGATAGCATTTCCCAGCAGTGACTCCTCCTACCTTGTATGTGGGAAGCCTGGATTGCATACCTAGCTTCCGCCGTTGGCCTTGACCCAGCCTCTGCCATTGTGAGCGTTTGGGCAGTCAATCAATAGATGGGAAGTTTCTCTCTATCTCTCAAAGTAATAAAAGAAATATATAAAAATAAGTTTTATGCCTTTTCCCACTTTTTTATATGCACATTCTCTGTGTTTTTTTGAAGATTTATGTATTTTTATTGCAAAGTCAGATATACAGAGAGGAGGAGAGACAGAGAGGAAGATCTTCAGTCTGATGATTCACTCCCCAAGTGACCACATTGGCTGGTGCTGTGCCCATCTGAAGCCAGGAGCCAGGAGCTCTTCCTGGTCTCCCACACAAGTGCAGGGTCCCAAGGCCTTGGGCCATCCTCGACTGCTTTCCCAGGCTACAAGCAGGGAGCTGGATAGGAAGTGGGGCCGCTGGGATTAGAACCGGCACCCATATGGGATCCCGGGGCTTTCAAGGTGAGGACTTTAACCACTACGCTACCGCGCCAGGCCTGCCTTAGCTTCTTAAAGAGAACAGTAACTAAAAGCCCTGCATCACCTGCTGATATTTCAAAGAACTCTTCAGATCCTCTAAACAATATGAGATGGATGAAGCGAGGTCTCCTTGAACTCTGATATGGAGGATGTAGAATGAGGATCAACACAGCAGACTGTTGCCTGGATTTAGGGAAGTGTTTGGATGCCTGATGTGGGGGAAAAGCCAAAACCGGAGCCTTTTTCCCTGCTTTCGCAGTGCCCCAGGTGACATGTCATGTGGGCATCTGTCAGCGAGGACCCCGTGTGCTGTGCTACTAGATAGTTCTGCGTACTTGCCCTCCTAGCAGCGCTGTGCAGAAAGCAAATACGAGGTGATTCCTACACTGGACGTGAGGGTGAACAGCCTCTGGAAGGCTCAAAGTCTTGCCGAAGTTGCCAAGTTAAGGGCAAGCTGGGTTCCAAGTGCCCTTAGAAGCACTGGGGGTCTGCGAAAAGTTTCTGAAAAAACTCCTGTGATAAGAAAACTGTGTGCATGGATTTCATCTTTTGCACACCAAAATAGGCTTACTTATGGATTCTTTTTCTTTCACAAACATTTTGAAGTACTCTTGTAGTCATTAGAGTGGGCATACTTGAAGATATTTCCCGAATTCTTTGGTGGCATTTAAACATTTTTGAGATCATTGGGATGTGGGAAGGAGTTCACTTAATGAAAAGGAATGAAAGCGGATGAGTGTTAAAATATGCATGTACACTGAACATGCATGTTCATATGCACATACATGAACACAGGTGGGTGCACACATGTTTTTGTCATAATAAGAAAAAGAAGGGGTGTGTGGTGCAGAGGTTGAAATGCCAGTTAGGATGCCTGCATCCTATATTGCAGTGCTTGGATTGGGAGTCCTAGCTCTCCCCACTCTAGCTTCCTGAAGCTAATGCTCCCCCTGGGAGGCTGCAGGTGATTGCTCAAGTAATTGAGTCCCTGCCCTGCCACCTATGCAGTTCCCAGCTCCCAGGCATTTGGGATAATGAACCTACAGACAGAAGTGGGCTCAATTGCTCTCTGTCTCCCTCTCCCTCTCTCCCTCCCTCCCTCCGTCTCCACCTCCTTATCCCTGTCTCCATTGTCACTCTATTTCTGTGCCTCTCAAATACGTAAGTAAACATTTTTAAAAATAATAAGCAAGATAATCAATGTAGATACTCTCAAAAGAACTCTCTTTGTAGATACTTAGGGTTTTTTTAAATTTTTTTTTATTATTATTGGAAAGCCGGATATACAGAAAAGAGGAGAGACAGAGAGGAAGATCTTCCATCCAATGATTCACTCCCCAAGTGAGCTGCAACGGGCCGGTGCGCGCCGATCCGAAGCCAGGAACCAAGAACCTCTTCCGGGTCTCCCACGCGGGTGCAGGGTCCCAAACCTTTGGGCCGTCCTCGACTGCTTTCCCAGGCCACAAGCAGGGAGCTGGATGGGAAGTGGAGCTGCCGGGATTAGAACCGGCGCCCACATGGGATCCCAGGGATCAAGGCGCGGACTTTAGCCGCTAGGCCACGCCGCCGGGCCCTATAGATACTTAGGAAAAAGAGGTTCCCTATCATAGACTGGAGTGTGTGTCCCTGGCTCAGAAGGTATGTCCTAGTCAATTTCCACTGATACCTGCCTCTTAGAAAGCGGAGCTCAGTGTGGCCAGTCCTGACTGTCACTATTTCCGTCATTAGCATTATTACTTTAAGAAGATGCTATGGTATAGATGTAGAATTGTCAAATTGTAGCCTGCAGGCCAAATTCAGTGCAGTGCGTGTGATGATGAAGTTATATTGGACTGTGGCCACAGGGCACTTCCATGCTTCCGGAGAACCTTTATGCAGGGCAGCAGAGGGAAGTCATTGACCATGTGGCCTTCAGGGCCCAGCATACATGGGGACACTTAAAAATGTTTATGGAAGAAGTGGAGTTACAGTTTGGGCTCAGAAAAATTTTGCAGTCCATCTATCATTTTCCATGAACCCTCTGAATCCTCTTTGGTCCTTTACTGACAAAATTTCTGGATTTCTCAGATGCAGCAAGCAGCACATATGGGCTGAATTCCAGCTCCAGGCCAACGATAGGCCTTCTTGGGCCGCTAGAAGTTCCTCCAGCCTCTTGCTCTTCCTCCTTCTGGGTACTCAGCAGCAGTTGCTAAGACCACCACCTTAGACCACCAGTTAATCTCTCAGCAGCATGTGTGCAAAGCCCCCGGAGGGCCTGTGTACACTCAGCTGACCAGGCTCCACCTTGCACGTTCAGGAGGCCTGGGCAGGACCTGCAATTCTGCACTGTCTGCAAGTTTCCCCCTTGGTGCTGATGCTGCTAATGAGAGAGCCCCTTTGCAGAATCCCAGACTCAGAGGCTCTTTGCGGCCAGTGATAGCTCAAAGTACCTGGCCTGACAAGCAGGTGAGTGAGTTGGCCACAAGAGAGGAGGTGATTGTATAGAACGCCGGGGGCAGATTGTTGGAGGTGACATTCCATAGCCTGCCTGGGGACTTGAAGCAGAGAATTCTGCTGCTCCCCGGAGTCCAACAGCATTCTTCTATTTTTCTCAAAATATCCCTTGGGCTCCATGTGAGCCCAATTCCTTTTAGTCTGCAAAAGAGAATTCAGTATAACAAGAATTCAGGATGCTCTTATTGCCATGTTATTATGGGAGGAACTGTCGCTGGTTCAACCTTCGTCCCCTGACAAAGTTGGTGCTTGGCTCTGGAGGACATAGTTCTCTCAACTGTCTTGATCTAGCTGCTGTCTTGGTGGTAGGATGGCCTCTCCACATAACTAACAAAAGCCAAATGTGCCTTGTGTCTTTGGTTCCAACCCAAACCTAGGCTGGAATGGTAAGCACCAATTTGGTAGTTTATATGGAAATCTGAAGAACAATGGCAAATATAAGAGGAAGTAATAGGCTCGGGAATTAGATGCTTATTCATAATGGTTACTTGGCTTTCTCAGTTTCCTTACATGATCTCCAAAGACACAGGTGTAACTCTGTTAGGTGTTGTCGATTCAGTAAATGTCACTCTCAAGTCTGGCTTGTTGGTCTCTCTTTGATATGTATGTGCCATGGAGTCCCGACCGCCATCATCATAGTTGGGTGGCAGTTGCCTCAAGTCTCCAGGGCCTGTGCTTAGTCTCTAGCAGCTGTGTTTGGCTCTTCTGAAAGGTTAAAGCATGCAGTGTTCCAGAACAAACCCTTCAAAAAGTAGTTGGGGGTGTTGCAGTAGAATAGAACCTCAAACCAGGATCCACTTGCCTGATGGACAGAAAGCTGATCACTGACATCAGGGCGGTCAAAGAAAGTTACTATTTATTTGTAAAATACACAACAAGGACCTAAGCAATTATCATGTAATTCGTGGTTTTCCAGACCAGTAAGTTTCCTTTTCTTTTTTTTATCTAAGATTTACTTTTTTATTGCAAAATCAGATATATACAGAGAGGAGGAGAGAAAGAGAGGAGGAGAGTCCATCTGATGATTCACTCCCCAAGAGACTGCAACAACAGGAGCTGCACTGATCAGGAACCAGGAGCCTCTTCCAGGTCTCCCACGCAGGTGCAGGGTCCCCAGGCCTTGGGCCGTCCTCCACTGCTTTCCCAGGCCACAAGCAGGGAACTAGATGGGAAGTGGATCTGCTGGGATTAGAACCAGCGCCCATATGGGATCCTGGTGCGTACAAGGCAAGGACTTTAGCCACTAAGTTACCATGCCAGGCCCTAGAGTGAGGGTCTTATGTACTAAAGTTGGGGCCAAGAGATGCATGTTCAGCTTAAACCTGCTAAACTCCTGGTGCCCTTGGTCTTCCTCTGATTTGTCAGCGGTGTCATATTTTTCAGGGAATGCTGATGATGGGCCAGGTGGGCTTCTGTTGGTCTGGGAAGTTGTGTGAAGGTGGCATTTTTGTTCTGCCCCAGATCTGGGATTCTTCTAAATAATACCCCTTCAGACAGTACTAGCAGTCAGGATAAGCACGTGACTCCTGGAGTATGGTGGTTAAGGATCCTGCAGGGCCAACTGTACCACTCTCTCAGTCAGTGAATTCCTTTTGAACTAAGGCTGGGTCCTGGTGACATCTGCGTCTGCATTAGGGACATCTGTCTAAGAGCTCAGTCTCAGAAGCAGCCCTATCTTGTCTGGGATGCTAACCTTTTCCCCTTCCCACTGTCTTCCTGCCAGTCCTGCCTCCCCCTCCTCCCAACTAGCTGAACCTCCTCTCTCTTCTTTCTGGCTGGGCTCTGAACAGCTCTTCCTTCTATAGCCGCCCCAGCTGGGATGAGTTGAGCAGAGAAGAATCTGGCAGCCCCCAGCCCCCCAGCAGGGCTCTGTGTGTGCCATTTAAGGGAAGAAGAATGCGGCTCCTGCCGATGAGTCACCGGCTGCTACCTCGCTGTGTGTGCAGCCACTGAGAGGTTCACGCCCGGCCCCCTCTGAGAAGGGGTGCTAAATAATTCACCACAGCAGCCTGCTCTCACATCCATCTGGGCCTGTCCCCTGGTGACCCCAGGAGGCACCAGCAGGGCTCCTGCCTCAGGGAGCAGGAAGGAGACATGCACAACATGAACATCCTCCCTGTTTTCAGGGATAGCCCAACCCCATGCCAGCCAGATGGGTGAGCACTGCAATCACAGGGCTTTGAGTACTCTCACTGTACAGAGTAAGATTGATAGCATGTTTACACTGAGGCTTGATAAACATTTATTAAGCACCTGCTGTGTGCTTGGCAATTTTGCCTCCATTATCTCATATAATGCAGAAAAGTCTGCGTGAGGCAGTGGCTGTTAAACAAGGCTCTGAGAAGGAAAGGGACTTGCCCTGATTCACATGACTGGTAGGAAAGGGCATAATCAGGATTGGTCCTTACCTTTGCTGGTGGCAGATACTTTGTCCTTCTTGCAGACATGGGCCATCTTGGAGGTTCAGACTCCTGTCTTAGCCCTAACGCAACCACCTTTTCTAAGGGCGGGGTGTACCTTGGGGTGCAAAGTTAAACTTCTGTCCATTTCAGCTATTCAGAGTTCTGATGCCTCCTTTGTATAGTTTGCACTGTGCTTTTGCCTGCTCCACTGCTGACACGGTGGCTGGGAGGCCATCTTAAAGATGGTGGCCTTGTGTGGGGGACTTCCTGCCCTAGGGAATGATGACCATGTTCAGGCAGAACTCCCAACAGTCTCCTACAGAGTTGGATTTAGACCAACATTTTGGGCAGTGATGAACCAGAAAAGAAACAAACAATGAGAGAGCTCAGCAGGCCAGGAGGACTTAACTCTGTGGGTCTAAGAAGATAATTATTGCAGCATACGAAACAGAGAAACCTGACTTCACAGAGACTCTCATTAGAGGCACAGATCGCCACAGCGTGATGGACAGGCAAATCTATGGCTACTGGTTTTCAGAAAGCCATACAGTATCTAACACTGAATGCCAGCACTGTATTGAATGCTGTGTGAAGATAGTACAGATATCGTCATGATCTGGGTTTTTCCGAGGAAACTTCTGAAGAGTAGAGAGATTAAGTAACTTGGCCAACATCACTCAGTCAGCAAGAGCTGTAACCAGGATCAAACACTGTCTTCTGGATTCTAATACCTGGGCTAGTTCTTTTCAAGCAGAACACTCGACAAATTAGATGTCGCCTGTATCAACCTATTCGTGGGTGTTAAAAGATGGCTTAAAGAGACACCAAGGCAAGTGCAGGGCAGCATGCAGAGCGATGTGCCTGCTGTAGCTTCTCTTTTCTCCATCTGTCTCCTGCTTGATGATATTCAAGTGTGACAGCCTCCCCGAGCTGTGATCAGCTTCTGAGGAAATTGTAAGAACAATGTGATGTGGAAATAGGTGTAGTACTTAGTCATAATTGTCATGAGCATAAGTGGAACATTGTCTGTGGTAGTTTGTCAACAGCCATGGTAGATACAGAGTGCAGGCCGTAGGCACTTCTTTCTTTATTCATTTATTTATGTCATGTTTCCTGAGAGCTTCCTGTGTGCTGGTCATTTTTCTGAGCCTCAGGGTTGGAGAACTGAGAGAAACAGTGAAATAATAGAGCAAAATAGACAAATGAAGCATAACATTGGTTTAAGAATACAAGGAATTGGACATCAACTTCAAGAATTGCAGTATTGTAGGCATGTAAACCTTTTTCGTTTTAAAAAAAAGTTAATTACTGAAAATGGCTTTTAAAAATTAGCAGCCATGTAAACTTTGTCTGGATTGTCCCAAGGGCATGCAACAAATGGAGACACATAAGGAAAAACTATGAAAATCTTGATAGTGAAGATCCGTGGCATTTGAGCCATCACCCATTCACTTCCATGTCTAATCCAGGATGACTCGCCGAGACATGAGGCTCCCTTTCCACCAGCTCCCTGTATAGGGCTATGGTGTCAACTTTAGGAGGGACAACCTCACTGACAGGCGACACCCTACCTTACAAAGGAACTCTGCTTTCATCTCATCAAACTGTGGAGCAATTTATGCCAAAGGGTATTATCAGAAACAATAGAATGATCAGCCAGCGGATAATGGAGCCTCACAGCTGGGTGTGCTGCCAGTAGGCCAGTAGGTGTGGGTGTGGAGTAGGCCAGTTGCTCAACTGCTCAGGAAGGCCAGCTTGTATGCCTTCTGAAGAAGCAGTGTCAGCAGATGCCCACGCAGGAAGACAGAGTTTGCTTAGATTGTCCACTTAATCACCAAACAGACAAACAATACTCTCTACAAGTGTATGTGTGTATGGGGAGTGGTGAATTAAGATCCAGAATTTCTTTAATATATTATTTAAAATGTTAATTGTTTACAGAATATTTTGGCTTTTTCTTTTAAGATTTAGTTACTTTTATTGGAAAGGGAGATTTATCGAGAGGAAAGACAGAGAGAAAGATCTTCCATCCACTGGTTCATTTGCCAAATGTCCACAATGGCCAGAGCTGAGCTGATTCAAAGCAAAGAAGCAGGAACTTGTTTCTGGTCTCCCGTGCAGGTGCAGGGCCCTGAGGCTTTGGACCATCTTGTGCTGCTTTCCCAGGCCACAAGCAGGTTGCTGGACAGCAACTGGAGCAGCCCAGGCACGAGCCGGCTCCCATAAAGAATGTTCACAGTCAGAGGATCAGCCAACTGAGCCATTGTGCGAGCCCTGCCACAGAATATTCTGAGGCAAACCAATAAACAGAAAACTATCATCCATACACAGAGATAAAAAGAGGAAACTGCCCTGTGAGGAGAATATAAAATACATAAAATAGAGAGTATCAATGAAGAGAAACTGTTCAAAGGGAATGAGAAAATGTAAACATTATTAGCATTGAAGAGTGCAACAATTGAGATGAAAAATTCAGCGGAGGAGGTGAATAGTTGATCTCATCTGGCAGAAAATAAGACCTGTACATTTGGATGTGGGTTGATAGAAATTTTGAAAACTGATAAACAGAGTGGGGGGGAAGACTGATGAAAATGAACAGAGCCTGGGGCTAATGCATCCTATGATTGACCACACAAACAAAGGAAGACAGTAAGAAGTTTTGCTGGAGAATCAGGGGGCTTGAAGCTTCACACAGTGGTGAGGGGAATGTAAAATGTTGTAGCCATGTTGGAAAATGAGTAGTTCCTTAAAACATTAAATCTAGGGTTATCAGACATACTAGTAATTCCACTACTAAATATATCTGCAAGAAAAATGAGATCTTGTCTTCCTAAAATTTCTGCATAAATGTCCACAGTAGCATCATGAGTAATAGTGAAAAATGGAAACAATCCCAATGTGCAATATTTGATGAGTGGATGAATAAAATGTGTGTGTCTTCAATGGAATGCCATTCGGCAAAAAGTAAGTCGGGTTATGATACAAGCTACAAACCTGATGAGCTAAAAGTATTACACTAAGTGAAAGAAGTCATTCACAAATGATCCTATGTTATATGATTCTGTTCATATCCAATGTCCAGAGTAGATGAATTTGTAGAAACAGAAAGTATACTCATGCTTTTGGGGTTGGAACAATAGGGGAACTGAGAGATGATCACTCATTAGAGAATTTTCTGCAGGTTTTATGAAAGTTCTGAAATTAAACAGCAATTGTTCTTGAATCTGCTACCTACAACTCAATATATGTGGTAGAATTATCAGTACCCTTTAAATGGCCTGTAGCTTTTTTCATAAAGTGCTAAATGACAAGGAGAAAAATAACATGGAGGAAAGGTTTGGCAGTATCAGAAAGATGAAAGGTTGGATGAGCTGCACAGTCTCAGGGTGGGAAGACCATAGGAAGCACACTTAGTGTTTAGGTAAAAATGGTGAGAAAGTGAATTGTGCTTCTGTTTGCAGGAGGAACATTTCAGAAAGAGGGGAGAGCATATGCAAGGGCTGGGAGGCAGGCATGGGCCTTACAGGCTACACAGCTAGTGTCTGAGTGATGGGATGGCAGAATATAACAGGATAGGCTCTCAGACTGGTACTGGAACTCAGAACTCAAAATCTGTACTCTGAGATGAGCTACAATCTTGGATTTTGAGCAGAGACTCATGCTATAATATTTAGTTGTGCAGAATCACTTTGGGCTCTGTGAAAAGAGGAAGGAGAGCAGAAGGGGACGAAGGTAGAAAACAAGAGTTGATGGTGACTTGAATCATCATCTAGGAGAGACATGGTGCAGGTTGGGCTAGGCTGAAAAACAGAGGGAAATGTTGGGTTCTGTAAGCATGTTAAAGGTAGAGTCAATAGAACTAGCCAAAGGTTAGATGTAGCCAAAGGTTGGAAAGTGTTTTGTCAAGAACCAGATAGTAAATATGTTATACTTTGCAGGCCATATGGTCTCTGTCATAAATACTCATCCTTGCTGTTGTATTATAAATGCAGCCATACATACTGTGCCATGCATAAATCAATGGGCACAAGTGGATTCCAATAAGACTAGATTTATAAAGTCATGAAACAAACCAGATTTGGACAATGGAATACAGATTGCCAATTCCTGCTTTAGAAATTGGGGGATAGAGGATGAAAGGCATGAAGGATATCTCAAAGATATTTTTTTTCTTACCCAGCAGATAGATATAATTGTAATTACCTGAGATAAGGAAAATTCCCGTTATTGCATATTGCTGGGTGCATGGTATGGACTTGTTATTGAGAAGATTTATACATCAAAATGTAAATGAGACATAGAAGGATGAATCTGTCCACCATGAGTCCATGGGAAAGATGTGGCCAAGTGTTTGTCATGAAGTTGGTATTTATGGCTCTAGGTCAAAGCCATGAGTATGGACCAAAAACAGTAGAGGTTCCAGGACTGAGCTCTGGGGTCCTTCAGCATTTACCTGAGAAGGAAACAAAGAGGAGCCAGCAGTAGAGACTTGAGGAACAGCCAGAGGGTAAGTGAGATGCCAGGAGGATGTGGTATTCTGGAGGCTAAACTAAAAAAAGTCTTTGGGAAAAGCTAATTCCACTCTTTCCTGTCCCCATCGCAGATGCATATTGGAATGCAAATGAGCAGACAGATGTTCTTACAGGAATAATCCTAAATTCCCTCTGATTTCTAAACCAGAAATGAAGTTGTTGAACTTTTTGTTCATCAACTGTTCCATTAACTTTCAGGCCACCAGCCTCTCAAGGCTTGGCATAGAATGATAAGACAGTCACGGAGTCTAGTTACATGGAGAGATGTTCACCAAGTAATTGTCCACATGGACAAAAGATAGTAGCCATTATCACTAACCAAGTATCATCCGAAATGAAGATGCTAAAGAAAGGATGCATAGCTGGCAGAACAATTCTGTGAACTCCTTTGTACAGGCGGGTTGATCTAATCTGGTGGCGCAGGCAACCTTGTGTATTTTTCACTGTTTATAAAAAAGTATTTATGTGTTTTGATTTGAGACAGAGACACAGATGAGTTCTTCCATTAGTGTTTTACTCCCTAAGTATCCACAACAACAGCTGAGGCTACGCCAGACCAAAGCTAGGAGCCTGGAAACTACATTGGTGGCAGAAGCCCAAGCATTTAAACCAGCATCTGCCTCCATGCTTTGCCCTTGTGGGAAGATGGTTTGTATGCAAATGAGCTGAGATGGGAACCAGGCACTACAGTGTAGGATGTGAGTGTCCCCACTGGTGATTTAGGTATCTGTACCAAATGCTCCCTCCTGAAGATAATGGCTGAAAACCATAGTGAAGCAGAGGCAAACCTTGAACCAGTGCTTTGCTCTTCAGGGTATGGACAGCAGCAAATGCACTGGCCTCTGTTTTTGATAACTTTATTTCCAGTGGTTCACGCCCAAGTGGCAAGATGCTTAGTTTTTGATAAGAAACTTGAGTAGGGTCGGGCAAGGTAGCCTAATGGCTAAAGTCCTCTCCTTGAATGTGTTGGGATCCCAAATGGGCACTGGTTCTAATCCTAGCAGCCCTATTTCCCATTCAGCTCTCTGCTGTGACCTGCGAAGGCAGTCGAGGATGGCCCAAAGCTTTGGGACTCTGCACCCGTGTGGGAGACCTGGAAGAGGCTCCTGGCTTCGGATAAGTGCAGCTGCTGCCATTGCGGCCACTTGGGGAGTGGGGACAGAAGATCTTCCTGTCTCTCTTTCTCTCTATATCTGACTTTCCAGTAAAAATAAAATAAATCGTTTTTTAAGTTGATATGAATGAAAGGATGGGGATTTGGGTTTTATAATTAGACAAGGATCTAATCTGAGCTGTCAATCATAGTTATTTCACTCTAACAAAGCAAAACAAAGAACTTGAGAGTCATATCCCATCATTCCTTAACTGCCCACAGTGGCCATGACTTGGCCAGGCCAGTACTGAGAGCTGGGCACTCAATGCAGATCTCCCATGTGTGTACAGGGACCCAGTTAGCTGCAGCATCACCTTAGCCATAGCTTTCACCTCCCACTGTCTGCATTAGCAGGACATTGGAATCAAGAGCCAAGATGCAGGCACCGAATCCGAGTGCTCTGATGTGGAACACAGGTCTTCACTGCTAGCCTAAACACCTGTGCCCTGTATGTTGTTTTTTATGCTCTCTGAGCCTGTGTTCTCATCTGTGTGGTAGTGGTTCACAAAAGCTGCATTTCTAGGTTATGTTGGGGCCTAAATAAAACGCACCAAATACTTGACACATACGTCCTTCCCATCTCACAAGAAAAGCTGTGTCATTTTGTTGGTCTGAGACATTTTGTATCTCAGCATAATTTCCTTAAGGCAGATCTTTGCTGCGTGATTTTATGAAGCAGAAAATATTTTGGTGTATTTTTTTTTTGTAGGATAGCTTTCATTTTGCCAATGTTCTGTCCCAAGAGAAAGGTGTGTAGTGTCTTAAATGACTCTCCGGAAACTAAAGTGTTTCTGTAGATACTCCCACTCCTGTCTGTAGGCTGAAGGAAGGCTTCTAGTCAGCTGTTGGGTGGAAATTAGTTCCAAAGCTGCCACAGAAAGTGCAGTATTCTTCGTCTAAGAAAAAGACTTTGTTGGTTCACCGTGTCCATTTGATGATCTGTTTATGGAAATATGTGGTACTAAGTGTTCAATGTTGGGTGCGATTTTTTATTTTTTGGAGGGTGGGGGAGGAAAATCTTCACTCTTTCATTTGGAAATGTGCAGTCTAGTTTGTATTTTTCATTTTAATTAATGTAATTAAAAGAGGATAAAAGGCTGTGTTCAAATTTTGTGCATTAGATTATTGGGATCAAGAATAATTAAAATGTATGAAGTGTGGCAGCTTCGTAAGATGATGGGAATGGAGGAGGGCCCCTTTTCTGCTGGATTATCTTTCATGAGATTTTGCAGCCTCTCTGGTCTGATGCGAGTCTTCCACAAAGGGACCAGAGGGAAGCTGTTGCATGGAGGGAGCTGACAGGTTTGTCCTGACGCTGATCAAATGAACAGTTTTGTCTTGTGCGCTTCTACTCTTCTTCCTGCTTTCTCCTCTGAGAACCAAATGGCCAGTCAGGTAATAACACCTGCTGCATAAGGGGACTTCCCACGGGTCTTAGCGATCGGAATTAAAATGTTCATCTTGATGCAGAAAATTCTTAGGTTATACCAAAAAATTTTTTTTCATAATATACACCTTCCATGAACTTTTTCAGGTTTGCAGATATGAGCCTTCTCTGCACAGTACTTTAGCTCATTCGTCTTTCCCAGCCTTTGTGTAGGCAAATATGCAGGTAAAGTGGCTGTCATTGCCAGGTCCCAAGGGCAGGAGGTAATTGGTGTAGATCTGCATTTGGGTCTTTTGTTCATCTCTTTCTTTTCTTTTAATTGGAAAGTCAGATTTACAGAGAGAAGGAGAATGAGAAAGAAACATCCTCCATCCGCTGATTCACTCCCCAAGTGCCGCAACCGCCAGAGTGAGGCCGGCCGATCTAACTTAGCCAGGAGCCTCCTCCAGATCTTCCACATGGGTGCGGGGTTCCAAGGCTTTGGGCCATCCTCCGCTGCCTTCCCAGGCCACAAGCAGGGAGTTGGATGGGAAGCAGAGCAGCAAGGATATGAACTGGTGCCCATATGGGATCCCAGCGGATTCAAAGCAAGGACTTTAGCCACTAGGCTACCACATCCCTTTCAGTGATGGTGCCCTGACTATGGGAGGAGGCAGATTATAAATCTGGATTGGAAAAAATGGCAAGAAACTACTGAGATGATTTCTTTTTTCTTTTAAGATTTTTTTTCAATTTTATTTTTATTGGAAAGTAAGATAGAGTAAAAGACAAGGAAAGAGCCTCGATCCACTGATTCACTCCCCAAGTGGCCACAGCGCAGAGCCTAGCCAATCCCAGGATCCAGGAGTGAAGAGCAAGGAGCAAGGAGCTGCTTCCAGGCTTCCTCTGCAGCTGCAGGAGCCCAAGGCCTTAGGCCATTCTTTACTGCTCTTCCAGGCCACAGCAGGAACCTGGAAGGGAAGTAGAGTAGCCAGGACTCTAACCAGGTACCCGTATGGGATCCTCAAACATGCAAGGCAAGGGCTTTAGCCACTGAGCCATCAGGCTGGGCCCAAGATGTTCTCTTTGGAATGTTTCTTCTTTGTAGAGGGCATTTCACTTTCGTGGGAGCTGTACACTGTTGTATCTGTACTTAAAAGGCCTCACACACCTCACAGTCTCATTGTCTTTCTTAATACTTAAATTGAATGCTCTGGCTTGGACAACAATAAAAATCTATTTTCTTGTTTTCTCCCTTTTTTAGTTCTTTAAGAGAGAGACATAGAGATCTTCCATCTGCTGTTTGTTCCTTAAATGCCTGTAACAGTGAAGACTGCACCGAGTGAAAGCCAGTAGCCTGGAACTCAGTCTTGGTCTCCTATATGGGTGACCCAAGTCCTGAGCCATCACCTGGCACTTCCCAGGGTGTGTATTAGCTGGAAGATGGATCAGAAGTAAATCAGTCATTTCTTTAAATAAATAAGTAAATAAATAAATAAATATATAAATAAATAAATAAATGGAAAGTCAGATTCACAGAGAGAGAGAGAGACAGAAAGATCTTACATTCACTGCTTTATTCCCCCAAAGGACCATAGTGACCAGAACTGAGTCAATCTGAAGCCAGAGGCCAGCACCCTCTTTTGAGTCTCCCATGCAGGTACAGGGTCCCAAGGCTTTGAGCCGTCCTCTATTGCTTTCCCAGGGCAAAAGCATGGAGCTGGATGGGAAGTAGAGCAGCCAGGACATGAACTGGCACCCATTTGGGATCCCAGTGCTTGGAAGGGGCCAATTGAGCCATCGTGCCAGACCCGAATACTGTGTTATTAAACCTGGCACTCGAGTGCAGAATGCAAGCATCCTAAGAGTTAGCTTAAGCATCTGTATCAGGTACCTATTCTATTTTGCTTCTTTAATACCTTCATGTAGCAGAAATGAAAGGTGACAGCCCTGGGACTGGGACTGTAGTACAGTGGGTTAAACCAGCACATTGTGTATGGACTCTAGTTTGGATCCTGGTTGTTCCACATAGAAACTACCTCCCTGCTAAGTGCCTCGTAAGGCAGCCAAAGACGGCCCGAGTGTGGGGGCCCCTGTTACCTATGTGGGAGACCAGAGAGTACCAAGGTTCCTGGGTTCATCCTGGCGAATTCCTTTCCTTTGTGGTCATTTGGGTAGTGAACGAGATGATAGAAGCTTGCTCGCTCGCTCTCTCTCTCTCTGTCTCTGTCTCTTTCTCTCCCTCAGACTTTCAAATAAATCAGTTTCTGCTAAGGCACACATTACTGGGGATTCCCATTGTTTTTTTGCTTCTTCCCTCCTTGTCCCCTTGCAAATGGTGAAATGGTGATACTGTGAGCCTGCTGGGAACAGGTACAGTGAAATTATTCATTGCCAATTTAAAGTTTTTTTTTTTTTAAATGCCTCTTTGGTTCTCTATGCTGGGAAATGATAGAAAACTCATAGAGGAAAGAGAGTAAATCCTGAGGCACTGCCTGGCATGGAGGTACCTGAAAAGATTCTGGACCTCCAGCCAACTGCACTGCATGAAAAATCAACCTCTTCTGCAGCTGTGATGTGGGGTGGGTCGTACTGCAGCATCACCTCATCTCTTCATCAGGAATAGAAGTGGAAACCTCATGTCAGAGTAGACATTTTAATAAAAAAAAATCTTCACACAGCAGTATGATGGATTAAATTGCTGCTCATTGTTGACTCACGTCCCCATTGTTCTATTTCTGATACAGCTTCCTAAGAATACACCTGAGAGGCAACAGACAATGGCCCAACTATTTAGGCCCCTGCCACCAGCATGGAAAACCCAATTGGAGTTTCTTATTCCTGACTTTGACCTTGCTCAGGCTTAGTGCTTTTCAGCTTTTGGGGAAATGAACCAGCAAGTCAAAGATCTCTCTTTTTCTCTTGGTCACTCTGACTCTCAGATAAATAAATAAAGAAATCATAAAAAGAAAATCTTTGTACACACAAAATGCTAGAGTACTTTAGAAAGGTCATAGCAAAAAATGGATTAAAGAGAACTTTCTTCTGGTACATAGAAATGTTGAAATCCCTTTGAACTTTTTGAAGACTCATACACATTTTTTTTAAAACCAAAGCTCAATAAACCTTAATAGATGAGTGGTTTGAAACTTGAGTAATATCCTTTACAGTAATTAAAATATCACCAGAATTGGGTCAGAAGGTGATCTGCTAATCCAGCTAGGTCTGGTGCTATCTCAATCTGTTTTCAAATTCTCTGAAAATGAAAACAATTGCTTTTCTCTGAGTGGCCCGTTCTGGTTCTTATCATCTTAGAATTCAAAAGCCTGCTCTGGGTCCAAGTGCAGTCCCTGTCTAATTCATTTAAAATCCCTTCCATCTTATTTAAGGTCTGTGGAAATGAAGAATAGAAAAATATTTCTTATGAAAGGCCCTCATCTAGAAGGCTAGATTCCTTGTCATCATGTACCTTTCTCTTGCCTAAGTTACCCAGCTGGGATTCACTGAACCTCTCCCCGTGGTCCCCTAACAAGATCTGCCTAATGCTGGCCACAGTGGAAGATGATCTGGTTCTCCAGGCTGGATGGAGCCCCCTCCTTGCATGGAGTGCCTGTGTCCTCTTGGTGCTCTCTGTTGTCTTGTATCCATGTAGGAAAGTCTATTAATTCTGCATTTGGGCAAATATGTTCCCCTCCCGTTTATGCTTTTCTTCTAGCCCAGGCTTCTTACTACACCCTCCTTAGCTGTTGAAATCTAGCCTTAGCAGTGTTAGCATTCTTTCCTTACAGCCTTTGAGTTTTGTGTCATTTTTAGTGAGGGCTTTGCCATATGAAATCAGTTTTTAAACCCCTAAATGTAACAATTTTATGGCTTTGGGCCCGACTCCTATCGTACTCTGCCCGACTGTTGATCCAATTAGCCATGGTCAGTCCCTGTCCCTCCTCCATGGTGCATGAAATTATAGTCACTGATGTAAATGTCCTACCATCCCACCTACATGGAAAATTCTAAAGGTCAACAATACCCTGTTAAATGCTTCAGTGTATAACTCTGCTGTTTTCGAGAGCACAGCGTGAGTTTTGTCTCTATTTACCAGGTCTTAGAAATTTCCCACATATTTTGTTTCAACTTGTTGAATAGCTAATAGTATCTAATGCAAGCATACTCAATGGAATGCTTTCCAGAGCATGAGTTTTATTATGTTTATAGTGTGTGAAAGCATGTGTATCCCGCGTCCTCCCAGCCAAGCTGAACACGGACAGAAGGACTTTGGCCCCTTGCTGTTGTACCATTTCTTTCCCGACTGTGGTTAAGCCTCTGAGGACTCTGCACATGCCCCGATCATAGCATACAACACATTTCTACTCTTAATTTCCTGCGTGGGTGTCTTCCCCTCTTGTTGCTAAGCTCCTTGAAAGCAGGATCCATATCTGTCTTAGTCACCATACTGTTCCTAAGGCTCAAGGAAGGACTGACACACTTTAAGAACTCATTTAATGAGAAATAGATATGTGAAGAGGTGAAGCATGACACATCCCAGTCGTGAGGATGAGATTGTTTGATCTCTACCACTTGTTCTTATTCCTTTCTTTTCTAGTTTCATGGAACTGGGACGGTGTGTGTTGCATCCCATGGAAGAGAGGAGTTCACCTGTAGGAGGGATGAACTGTGTCCTAACACTGGGGGTGATCCCGTAGGCTTCTCTCTACTTCCTTCTTCTCTACCTTTTGAACTTTATTCATGTAACTAATTAATACTGAAGTTAAGTGGAGTATTATTACTTCTACTACCAATAGCTACCTTTTCTTGAGTGTTCTATGCTGTGTTCTATGCTCGGTGCTAAGTATTTGATGTGAATTTTCAGTTGGTTCCTCTGTGAGCTCTAAGAAAGTTCCAGATGAAAATCTCAGACCCCAAAGCCTTGAGCCAGCATCTGTCAGAGCATCTGCTGCCAGGCAACCCATTCTAGAGTCCCCGTTGTGCGGTTTACTCTCGTGAAGTTGGTAGTCCCGGTACAACACTTGCTTTAGAGGAAATCTCTTCACTTCCACTGCTCCAGGTTTTCTCTTCTTTGCTTCCTTGTCATTTGTGAATTGTTTCCCATAATTCTCACTTAGTCCTGCTGAGGATAAGTACAACAGAAAGAAATGGATCCATTTTCTTTTTCTTTTTTAAAGATTTATTTCATTTTTATTGGAAAGGCAGATATACGTAGAGGAGAAGAGACAGAGAGGAAGATCTTCCGTCCGATGATTCACTCCCCAAGTGAGCCGCAACGGCCGGTGCGCACCGATCCGAAGCTGGGAACCTGGAACCTCTTCCAGGTCTCCCACACGGGTGCAGGGTCCCAATGCATTGGGCCATCCTTGACTGCTTTCCCAGGCCACAAGCAGGGAGCTGGATAGGAAGTGGAGCTGCCGGGATTAGAACCGGCGCCCAAATGGGATCCCGGTGTGTTCAAGGTGAGGACTTTAGCCGCTAGGCCACGCCGCCAGGCCCGATCCATTTTCTAATGAAGAAATTGAGGCATAAGCAAGTGACATGCCCAGGACTAGTTGAGGTAGAATGTCGCAGCTTGCACTGGACCGTTAGAGGCCTCAAACTATTCCATTTGATGATTGACTCTAGAAGGTTACTGAAGTTTGGATGACCCCTCTGCTTTCCCATAAACCCTGGAGTTCTGTATGAAGGCGACCAAAGACATTTATTTGTGTCCCATTTACTTGTGTCTTAGCAAAACGTTATTCCAGCTCCAATAATTTGCACCATGAAAGGTCTTCTATGAACCAGAGAAAAGCATTTTGAAAGAAGTTATTAGGCATTATTAATACAATTATGTGCAACAAAAGATGTAATTTTGCTTCCCCACATCCAACAAAGAAATTCATTTGCGGCGTCAGGAGCTCAACTGGAAAGGCAGAGCTGGTAGAGTAGGCTCTTCAGGTGGGGAAGAATGGGCCAGGAGCTGTGCTGGCTGCTTTGTCCTGGGGGTGCCTGTGTGTGTGATGGGATCCACCTCGCCCTGTCCCTCCCCTGCGTGTTTACCAGCATGCATCCTTATGAAAGGCATGAAATCCATAGTTTTGGCTAATGCCTGACTCTGACCTGGCCTGGATTCCTGCACAGGTAGCATTAAAGAACAATTGATTTGGGGCAATAAAATATGACTGTAGGAAGGCTGGAGGAAAAAGATAAAGGCTGTCCACAGGGACAGAACACCTCAGTGAATTTTTCTCATGTCAGTCAAACTAATGAAAATGGCTGTTACTTACAAAGTATGTGACTTTGTGTTCATCCTTTCCAGAATTCCATTCAATAATTTCACTGTGTTTTACTGTACTAGAAGATAAGGCTAGGGCTTAGCAAAAATTGTAACATCTATACCCATTCCCTAGAATGGGACAAGTGGATAGCAGGTGTTTGGTGCAGTGTTTAAGTGCTTATCGTACCTGCATCCCATGTTTGAGTGCCAGGATTCAAGTCTTGGCTCTGTGTCTGATCCCAGCTTCCTGCTGGTGTATACCCTGGGGAAGAAACAGTTGCACTTAGGATCCCTGTTACTTATGTGGGAGACTGTGGTGGAGCTCCTGTTTCCTGATTTGTTGTGGGTATTTGAAGAGTTAACGAGCAAATGGGACATCTGACTTTATATCTACACCATTCAAATAAATCTAGTGAATTCATTAGTGGGCATGCCATAGAGTATGTTCTTAGTAAATTTTACTGAAGAAGTCGGTGATGCAGATGAGATCACTAAAGACACCAAAAGCTAAGTTTCTTGCCCAACGTTCCATTGTTTTCGGGAAGTGAAGGTAGGATTCGAACTTAGGACTGTCCAACTCCCAGGAATTTGTTCTTGCTGAATGCTTGGATAGTCCTTGGATAGTGGTTCAGGAACAGTGACCATTGGAGACCCAAAAGTATTTAAGGAGCTCTTGTTTGAGGTCCAGGAAATGTAAATTCCTGGCAATTCTTGTTTTTCCAAGCCAGCCTTGTTTCCAAAGTCTAAAATGAAAGCAGTTTTATCTAAAGGTCTGAGGGTTTGCAGACTGTACCCCTGGCAAGTGTCTGCTCCATCATCGTCTCATTGGGGCAGGAAGGGCTTGTTCGGTGAGAGCTGTCTGGGTCACCAACTAAGCCTATGAGAAAAGTCACATTCTATTTCAGGGTACACAAACCCTCAAGGTAAGGTAGTCCCTAGCTATTTACAAGGTGACACAATTAAATTAAAATTGGAGATAGCAAAGAAGGAAAAATCAGGTAGAGGCATTTGAAGGCTTGGCACAGCTTTTGAGAGAGAGAGAGAGAGAGAGAGAGAGAGAGGGAGAGCCGATTCCATTCCTGGATTTGTGCAGCCTCTAATCTGAAACAGGCCCCCAGGCTGATAACTGTGCCCAGATCCCATCACTGGCATAGAAGAGGGGCAGAGCTTTTAAAAAGAAGAAAAAAAAGCAGGCGTGTGTCTTTAAAGCCGTGCTTCCATATGATGCTTTGCTCCACTACTTATCCGGAGGTTGCTTAGCTGGGGCCTCTACATCCAACAAACCGCACACCTCCCCCCTCAGCCCCCGAACCCTGGCATGGGGATTATTGATTTGGAAGGTGAGGCTAATTTACATGTAAATAAATCTCAGCGCCCGCCCAGCAGCAGCGCTGGGACGTCCAGATGCCGTGACTGCCTCACTGACATCACGGCTTCATTAGCATGCGGAGGATGCGGGCTCTGCAACAGCCGCTTCTCTAGCACCACCGGCCGCTAAGCCGCCCACAGTTTTTGGGATTTTTTGGCCGTGCAGCACATTTGCTGGTTCAGTGGCTTGGGTTCTGTGAGCAGCCCGCTGGTTGCCTCAGGAAAGACCGATGACGACGCTAAGGCTGGGGTCTGTGACCTGCGGATTGGTCGTGAAGAAGGGGAGTTAGGAGGGAGGGTACGCAGGTTGCCAAGAAGGCAGTTGGAGCGCATCCTGGGGAAGGGTAGCACTCACCTTTCCCCCCCTGCTTGGTGGAGTCCCCAGCAGGATCTGCACCCCGTTGTGAAATCCTCCGTGGGAGGAATGCAGAGATCCGGAAAGCTGCCGACTCCTAGAAGCGACCAGATTTGAGAAGGGGTTTTGAGAAGATCATGTCTTGGCTGCCCAAGGTCCTGTGTGCCTTCTTAGAAGCCAGATTGAGGGAAAAACTGAACTGGAGCAACTGAGGAGCCGCGGGGTCTGACGGAAGCTTCCTCTGAGAATCTCCGGGTAAGGCGGTTGCTCCTAAATTGAACAGCCTAGTGTTTTCTTTGGAGGAGGAAAGAGCAGGGTCTGGGGGCTTTTCATGGGTGTGGGGGGGAAGCTATCGGGGTTTCATTATCTTGTCCAGGTGGTATTTTGGGTGGTACCTTTGACCTTTTGACTTTGATTAGAAAGTTTCACTGTCAAGTGAAAGATCACAGGTATAGGGAGTGCTGAGAAAGCAGTTTGATCTTGGTGTTTAAGAGTCAACATTTGCCTTGAAGCTTTCTTAAAAAAAAGTAGAGAAGGAAAGGGTTAAAAAAAAAAACCCTAAAGTGCATGGTGGTGTTCCTGTGTGGTAGACATTTCAGCCCATGATGCCAAAAACCATTAGGGACTCCAAGGAACGGGGACTTAGCCGAGACTTTAGGTTAAAAAGTGGCTCTCAAATTATCTGCATGCAATTTCAGCTGACGCTTTCAGATTAGCAACAGTGACGGAGCCTCAGAATATGACTGAAACCAGTGGAAACACAGAATTCGATTTTTTTTTTTGTCTGTGGGGTCTCTTAAAGAGCCTTCGTAATTCTCCTCTTCGTTTCTTCCCCCCCCACCCCAAAGAAAAGCAATCACAGCATTACTAATTTGCTGTGGAGGTTTTGCAATGAAACACAGATTTTTTAATCCCGTTATTCTTTGTTATGTGATCTTGGACTATGCTGGGGTCCAGGAGAACTCTCAGGAACTATAAATAATCAGGGTTGGGCTGAATCACCCTGGGGTAAGTGATCTGTACCAGATGCAATGCCATGCACCGGTCCAAGCGTGGCTCTTGTATAACTTAGGCATGTAGATGATTTCCCCAGCGAGAAGGTTCTACTTCCAGGATCAGTGCACACATGGGCCCCGGGTGGCATGCGTATACAGACAGACATTGCATGCACTCAGTCTGCAGGTCGCACAGCCATGTGCCATTTGCTTTGCTGGAACGTCTCCTCCAGAAGAGTGTTAAGCCGTCTCAGTGAGACGTGAATGAAACGAAGCAGCCTCACCTCCTTCCGAGGGAGGCCAGCTTGGCTGCTCTCCTGCTCCCCAGAAGGCTGGCTGCCTGCTGATGGCTTTCACAGAAGGGCCAAGAGGAGTGTCCCCCAGGGCTCAAGTCACTCACAACTTTGACAGAATTACCATATTCTAGAAATCTGGATGATAATGCCTCCTCCTAAGAGTGCTAGGAAAGGCTTTTTTGCCTTTCCATCAAATGCTCTCCCCACCCGCCCTTGGGAATTCTTTTCTTAATGTGAAAATTAAACCATACTGGCTCCAGTGGGCATTGCAGTGTGTAAACTGTCTTGGGGCAGCCAGAACTGGTGAAACAGTTTTGTTGATGGTGGCATGATTGTAAACGGCTGGGGGATGGGGTGGAGTGGAAATTCAGGAGGGACAATGCAATTGTGAAAGCATAGGGAATGAGCGAGGACTTAGACATTGCACAGGATGAGATCATGTTTATACAGGACTCAAGCTCTGGGCTCAGGAACAGCTGAAGATACTTGGAGCTGCCTCTGAAAGCATCTGGAAAATGGGAAGGGTCATAGAATGTATAGGTGACATTAGGGGTGCCCGGTTTTGCAGGCATAGCCATGTGGTAAGGACTCAGTAAACATTGGCTACTGTTATTGTTGCAATCTGCTCACTGGTGACTTTTTATGATTATCTTGGACAGTGTGGCTGTTGAACACAGGACAGCCACTGGAAGGGGCTATGTTTTGGTCCGTTGGCCTACCGGGAGGTTTTAGTAGCAGAAAAGATCCCATCCCTGGGACCGGCACTCTCCAAACCATTCTCAGTCAAAGGAACTCCTGTCTACCCTGTGGACTGAGCTGACACATGAAGTCGATGATTTAAGAACTTTTGTATTTTTTTTGTGGCATGCAAAGTGACCAGAAGGTATCTTGAAGAGCGTGTAGTACAAGGCAGGGTTCAGCATTCTACAGAAGGCCTCCTGGGTTGGCAGCTGGCAAGTCACAAGTAGAAAGCTGTGGGATCCAAATTGAAATCAGTGCATTTCTGGGTTGCACTTCTGCTCAGCTATGTGTGAGAGGGACGGCCTTTTTATCCTTTCTCCGTGCACCCAGTGGACACCTTCCTTGCCATCCAGGGAAACTATTGAGTAGGCGCTTCACCTGCCAGTTGCCTCCTGCAGGCCCCAGGCTGAATTCATGTCACTGTTTGGGTGGCTTCAGCTCCTGGATTAGTGTTAAGGGAATGGAATAGGAGTTCCTGGCCACTTGCCTGTAAGCCCGTCTTCTCTGCCTTTGTCTTGTGTCCACTGTGAAGCTATGTCTTTGCCAACTTGTGGTCTTTGGCCATCATGCCAGCCAGCATAATTGATAAGCTATAGGAAAATTGCTTTTCTTTCTTTCCTAGCTGTTTTTTTTTAAACAGAACTATGATATAAGCGTATAAAAGACAAAAGTGAACTAGGTTAGGGCATTTATAGTATGTTAAGATGCCAACATCTCACGCTGGAATGCCTGGATTTGAGTCCTGCTTCTACTTTAGTCCAGCTTCCTGCTGGGAATGGTTCAAGTAGTTGGGTTCCTACACACAGATGGCAGACCCTCAGCCTGCCTCGGCCCTGGGTGTTTTGGACATTTGCAGAGTGAACCAGTGGGTAGAAAAATCTCTGCTTGCTTTCCAAATAATTAAATCAAGCAATTAATTCAAAGTTGAAAGTGAATGAAAGGGCCCGGCACAGTGGCCTAGTGGCTAAAGTCCTCGCCTTCAAAGCACTAGGATCCCGTACGGGCGCTGGTTCTAATCCTGGCAGCCCCATGTCCCATCCAGCTCCCTGCCTGTGGCCTGGGAAAGCAATCGAGGACGGCCCAAAGCCTTGGGACCCTGCACCCGTGTGGGAGACCTGGAAGACGTTCCTGGCACCTGGCTTCGGATTGGTACGGCACTGGCCATTGCGGTCACTTGGGGAGTGAATCATCAGACGGAAGATCTTCCTCTCTTTCTCTCCTCCTCTGTATATCTGACTTTACTATAAAAATGAAATAAATCTTAGAAAAAAAAAACAATCAAAAACCCGGATTTATCCTAAATTTTAAAATTAAAAAAAAAAAGAAAGTGAATGAAAAGTGCCTGGTACAAAATTCTGTCCCCCACACTTGGAATGGGAGGTGGTAATTCCTGGTTGCTGCTGATATTCAGGCAGGTTGTTTTTATTCCCAGACAGTAATATTGATACCTGGATAATAGACCACCTGCCTTGTTTCCTGTTTGTACATGTGATCTTGGAAAAGCCACCCACCCACTCTGAACTTTGGTTTTCCATGTGCATGTTGGAGCTGCTCTGCCCTGAATGCATGGAACTGCTGTGAAGATGACGACATCATGTGCTTGCACAGTTCCTGGGACTTAAGAGCCGGTGTTGGGCTGTATTTCCTTGTGGTGCTTGATGGCATTTAGCATTGCCCTGTAATCCCAATCTGTGAACAACAGGGGGCACTCATTTGATGGAGACACTAAAGGCCCAAGATGCAAACAACTCGGTGACGGCTGGTGACAGATGCTGGTACCCAGCGTAGCGCTGCTTCTGCTCCACTTCGTTCCAAATGGCCCAGTGTGAGAAGGGATTCTGACCTCCGTGCTACACTGCCTGCTCTCATTGAGCTGAAACCTCTGTATTGAGAAGCCACCCTACCCACCCCGGCCGGGATCTTTTCTCTGTTGTTTTAGCTGAGAGCTCTCTTTGGTACTTGAAGGCCAATGGAAGCCTTTGTTTTTTTACTGCCTGCTTGCTTGTGCTGCTTGTGTTTGGTTAACAGGAAGAGACCATGAGCTACTACACACTAAGAAGCTTAGGGAAGAGACGTTAGCAAAACCAGTTTTCCTTGCAGGTGCTTTTGGCTGATACCTCTCTTTGCTCTGATTCCAATCTGTAGGTGATTTAAATGAAACATTCTGGTTTTCATAGTGGGGTGTGTGTGTGTGTGTGTTTAAATCAAGCAAGTGAGAAAATCTCCACTGGGGATTTGGCCAGTTGACTCCAGAGACTTGATTTTTCTTTTTCTTTCAGCCTATTATTGGAACAGTTTGTTATCTGGAGTCTGAAAACCAGGGGCTGGCTTGCTCAGTTATTTCCCCAGAGATAAGACAGAGGGAGAAAACAGTGAGTCTGGAGAGAGAGAAAGGAAGGGGGAGGGAGAGAGAAGGAGAAGGAGGTGGAGAGCGAGAGAGAGACTGGAGAAGTTAGGAGAATGGTTGGGGTAGGGAGCGGATAGAAGACAGAATGGAGGAGCAGCTGGGAGAATATCAGAGCCATCTCCAATCCACCATTGGAAGTGCAAAGCCGAAGGTTCCCTTTGGGTAAAGTCACAGCTGAAGACAGGAGCCTCTGTTCTCCTTTCCCCATCTGCCTAACAAAACTCAGAGCAAAGTCACTTCCCATCCCGAAACCCTTCTTATGACTAAACACAGCACATGTTTCCCACCAGCGTTCCACAGACCATCTTTAGAAGTCCATTCAGGGAAAAGAGCATGTTTCAAGTTAGTGTGAGCCTGCCTTTCTGTGGTGGGTGGAGAGAGAACATGGAGCACGTGTTTGGCTGTTCAGTCTGTAAAAGTTAACTTGGCTGAAGGGAAGATTCAGGCATGAGAGCTGACAGGCCAAGTGAAACCCAACATGTTAGAGACACCCCTGGTTGGAAGTGGGGACCATGAAGGAAGTGAGGGATGACCTTGTTTCAGAAAGAGTTCCTGGAGTCATTTTCCATCCAGATAGTGGGGTGAGCCCCAACAGAAGGCACGAATACTGTAGAGTCTGATACCCCCCCTCTTCATGAATGAAGGGACTAGACTGAGGAAACTTCAGCAAATTCATAGAAAATACGATTGAAAGCCGAGTTGACTTGGATGTATAAGCTTTTGAAATCCATTGATGGGAAGGGTCTTGAAAAAGGTCATAGGATGACAGAGCAGTAGACATGGGTTTCACAATTTTTGCACTGGCGTAAACTTATCTTTTCGTTTCTTTCACCATGAGCTTTATAAAGCACGATTGTAGTTGAGCTGCTGCATGGAGACCATCCTGGGGCACTGAAGAGCAAATGCAACTTGTCCCTTAGACACAGGACTCCTAGTTGAGTGTTTGATGTCTCAGCACCAGTCCATCTCCGAAGAGAAGCAGCTGACTCGAGTGACCCTCCCAAGGAACCTCATGGCTTCTCCCCTGCTTGGCCCCTTAGACTCAAACTTTATAAATATTATCCAGTCTCAACCGGGTTTCAGAGCAACTAGGACATGGAATTTTAGCATTTCATTTCAACTGGGCAGGGTGCCATTTTTCCAGCTCTTGTCTGAATCCATTTATCATTTATGAGTCCTTAGAGGTGTTTGTTCATGAAAGTTCCAGGGCTCCACTGAGAAACAGCCAAAGTTTTTGTGGTCCCTAAATCAGGTATGGTTCTAGGGTAACTGCCATATATGGGAATATATGTTTTGAGTGTCAGCGTGTTTGTATAGTCTCCGTGTTAATGTTGGTGAGAACGTATGGAGTAGTAACTCATAGATTGAGCACCTACTGTGTACTAACTTGCATAAAGATGCTTTACCTACCTCGGTAATTCTTGTAGCAATCATGCAACTAGATACTATTACTGCTCTTTAGTAATTGAGAAATCAAGAACCCTACAAGTTAAGTAACTTATTCAACACTAACACAGACTGTAAAGAATAAAGCTGGCTTCATGCCTAGAATGATCTTTGTACATAGCCCAAATCATATCCCACATACTCGGCTTCCTAACACTTTTTACTTTGTTGTTGTCCCCTGTTGATGTTATCTTTTCTGCCCAGACCTTCTCGATGGAAACTTCATTCAGGAATCACCTCATTATTGGTTGTTGAGATAGTTTTGGTTGGGGTGGACATATGACCTCTAATAAGATGCCAGTGTTCCATTCCAGAGGGCCTGAATTAGTTTCCCAGCTTTGGATCCTGACTGCAGGTTTCTGCCAAGGCAGATCCTAAGAGGGAGCAATGGTGACCCGAGCATTGGGTTCCCGCCACCCACAGGAGAGACTTAGATTGAATTCCTGGCTTCCAGTTTCAGTCTTTGCTGGGAGAATATGGAGGGCGCTTGGGGTCTTTGGGGGAAGATAAGAGTTCCATTTCCACCTCCCTCGCTGACTCTCAAATATGATTTTAAAAAGTAAAATGTATATTTTGGATTGATCTTTTTGTAAAATTGGAGATATCTAAGACTAGGTCAGGCATGGAAGACAGCATATTGGTTTCTTTATCCAGTGCTTTGAGGGTGGCCTTCATGATAGAAATCTGAAGTTGGGTTCAAAATCGGCAAGATTGTGATGAAGAGTGAGAAGTTCAGGCTGATGGAAGACACACTTTGCTGATCTAGAGGGGGCATGGACAGTGCTGCAGGCCTGCCGTTGTGGCTCTGTGCACAGCAGTGGCATCTGGAGCGAGGAACGGACTTGTTCGTGTTATTCTCAGTTCCCAGTTGTGCACACATCAGGTTCTAACTAACATGACTGATTCGTCTTTCTGCAACTCAGTTCTTTCATCTCTTAACACAAGGGTCCTGAATCAGATGCTCTGTCGGGGCTTTGACACTCAGTGAACTTTCGGAAAGAATCCAGCTGTGTCAGTGAAGCGACGTGAGTTGCTGACCTAAGGCTGCTTCTCATTGCTCAGGAGGGAGTGGCCCAAGGGCAGCGTCTGCGTGGCTCGCTCACTCTGGGGATCTCTCCTGGACTGTCTTAACGAGAGAGCACCGCTCTGCGAGCTGGGGACCCAGCTTCTGAATGTGCCTACCCCTTGAGGCTAGGAGGTGGCTGAGATGCAGTGAGAGGGCTCTGCAGTGCACAGTGTGGACTCTCTGGCCCTCAGGGTGTGTAATGCCCGCAAAGTCTCTTGTTCTTGACCCTGAGAAGGCAACCGCAGGCAGGAGTGGAAATTCAGCACTGATGTTCAAGTTGATAATGTTATATGACCTATGAATGATGTTCTACATTTCTGAATGGCCCCTGGCAGAAGAGAGGCTCCCCACCCCTCCTCTATGGCAAAGTAAATGTCAGTCAATTCGGAAGGTCTGATTTTGTCATTCCTTATTTGAACAAACTGCAGCGAAATCCCCTAGCTGCTGTGTGACACAGTCTCTCCATCTGGAGAGTAATAAAAATAATGAGTGGGCAGCATCTAATGACCGTTTCCTCAGTGCCAGGCACTCCGCTGTATGTTGTTTAATCCTCATGCTATGTGGTGGACTCTGTTATCATCTGTATTCGAAAATCAGCACGGAGAGGTTGAAACAGTCACCCAGGGACACACAGCTGATCAATAACCAGGCTCGCCTTTGAATTCATGCCATAGGACTCTGGATTCTTCATGAGTAATAGAGGTACTAGATGTGAAGGATCTTGGAACGTATTATGGTGTGTATGTATTTGTATGTTGCTGATAAGTCCACACGTAAGTATTTTGGGGGGCTTGAAATTTTAAGAAGTAGATGTTTCCCATTTGAGGCTGTGTTGTTTTGAGTAAAAGATGTTGTTCCAATTTATGTGTGAGGAAGTCAGATACTGTGTGAAATTTAGCATGTTCCAGGTGTTCTGTTGTCCGGGCAGGAAGTTGAGGTGGTTCGTAGGAGGAATGTCTAGGCAATAAGAGTCTGGCTACCTGAGTTTTTGGTGATTTAGACTTGAAGCCTGGTTGGTTTTCAGCCTTGGTTTTGCGAATTCAGACCATCTACCAGATCCCATTCTGCCTTAATAGGAAGAACCGGGTTTACCGGGGTCTAATACCCTGACTGGATATATGTAATGATTCAGGATGTGGCAGCAAGGTATCCTGTGTGTGCATTCCCGGTGAACATAAATGCAAATCAGAACAGGTTGATGTTGGACTTGATCTGAATTGGAGATGAGTGCCATGGAATGACTGCTCTTGGCTCAATGACTACTTGGCTTGCTCTGAAGTCTCCTGCCAGCTTATCCATCGAGTTTCAGGGTTTCATTCTCATTACTGCCTGAGTCCATTATATGTCTGTGAGTTTATCTTCTTGGAAATTGCCTGGAAAGCCTGCGGGTAACAGAAGCTGGCCACAGATTGGCATGAGACATCCACCATGCTACCTGTGCTGGTTGGGCCTCTCTGAAACATCTGCGTCATTTTAGGAAGCAGGATGAGAATGCAAGGTGACGAATTCATGGGCTCCTCTCCCAGCAATAAGAGCTTCCCTTCTCGTTGGAATATGGGCTCCTAAAAAGTGAAGAGGCGGAAAGCAACATCATGCCTGGACTTGATGGATCAGAAACATTGGACCAGTCTTTCTTCATTTTGTTCATTTGGCTGCCTATCCAGCTGCTTCCGGTGCTCTGTCCTTGTCATGCTTAAAATGTGTTGTAAATCCTGCACCATGGAGTTGCTAGGATGCAGCATTCTAAATCGTAACTATGATACCAAGCACTATTTTGAATTTTTAAAATGTTGCTGAGAGAGAGAAATAGCAGTTGAATACCTACAAGATACCAGGCAGAGCTTCTAGCCCTGTGGGTAATTTAAAATATCTGAAGGTCTTTTAGACTTAACTAGTTCTGCATACCAGATGACTGTAACTTGGAATCAAGGGGCACCAACAGGCCAGAGAGACTTGATAAACCATGTGAAATTAAATGTGGCAAATTTTCCTTGAGTTTTTATACATGATACAGCAAAAAGTTTATGACAAATAGCTAAATGATAGGTTTATTTTGGTGCAGTTTTGAAATTGTAATAAATGAGAGATCTTCAAAAAGTTCATAGAAATGCGTATTATTAAAAAAAAACTGCATGGATTGCAAAATTCATCCCATCCAATAAGCTTATTTCTAGAGGCCATTTTTCATGAACTTTTTGAAATATCCCTATCTTCCTTGCTTAAGGATGAGCATCCCGCTTCCAGCAGATTCTTTTTTATAAAAAGATTTATTTATTTTTATTGCAAAATCAGATATACAAAGAGGGGGAGAAACAGAGAGGAAGATTTTCCATCTGATGATTTACTCCCCAAGTGGCCGCAATGGCTGGAGTTACACTGATTTGAAGCCAGGAGCCTGGAAACTCCTCCAGGTCTCCCACGCGGGTGCAGGATCCCAAGGCCTTGGGCTGTCCTTGACTGCTTTCCCAGGCCACAAGCAGGGAGCTGGATGGGACATGGGGCTGCGGGATTAGAACTGGTGCCCATATTGGGATCCCAGTGTGTTCAAGGTGAGGACTTTAGCCGTTAGGTTACCGCTCTGGGCCCCCAGCAGATTCTTAATAGCATCCAGTCACCCAGGAGGTTAAGATCCACTTGGTAGGATAGTGGAGTGTTTTCATTTTTCAAGATTTTTTATATTAATTTGAAAGAGTGGCAGAGAGACAAGCAGAGAACTAGAGATGTTATATCTCTTAGTTCATTTCCCAAATGCTCCCAACAGCTGAGACTGGGCCAGGCCTAAGCCAGGATCAAGAACTCACTCTGATTTTCCCACGTGGGTAGCAGGAACCCAAGTACCTTGACCATTGTGCACTGACTCCCAGCACACTAGCAGGGGAGATGGAAGGGAAGTGGAGCATCTAAGAGCTGAACCAGTGCTCCGGTGTAGCTGCCAGTGACCCAAGAGGTGGTTCAGCCTACTACATTGGAGCGCCTGACCCAGGGTGCTGGATTTGTAAACTTGTGGGAAGAAAATTCTGACTGAAGGTGGGACTAAAAAACTATTGTTCTGCCTCTGGAAACACAACACTTTTTGACCTGACTACCCAGGATTTAACCCGGAGTCCTGTTCGGTTGGAAGGATTTTCTTTTTTTTTTTTTTATTTTTATTACAAAGTCAGATATACTGAGAGGAGGAGAGACAGAGAGGAAGTGGAGCTGCCGGGACTAGAACCAGTGGCCATATGGGATCAAGGCGAGGACCTTAGCCACTAGGCCACGCTGCCGAGCCCGATTTTCTTTTGTGTTACAGAGGAGTGTGTTGAGCGCTCTGGTCTCCAGTGCCAAGCGCACAGGAGTTCTTGTTTCTGCTGCCTGTTTCACAATGGAATACTTTTTTGAATCTGTGCTTTGAGTCAGCCTAGAGTTTTCTAGTCTTTCATGTGGTAGCCATGTTGTGGTGTATGTGACTTCTGTTCCAGCACACTCAGCAGTCACATGGCCCTTCCTACCCTGACTTTCCTCTTTTGTGTACTTTGTTTAAAGGAAGACAAAGGCAGCCTCTCTCTGGTGTGATCTTGGTGATTAAGGAGGATCATCAAAATTTCTGCCCTCATTATAACCATATGTGTCTTCTGTGGTGGTAGAAGATACATATTTTTAAAAACTACAATGTATGCAACTGACTGATTTTACTTGCATGGGTTTGGAGCCTACCAATTGAAAACTGCCAAGCTCAATTTTACACTGGAAATGAAGAGGTTCCAAATAATTTCAAGCTGCTTAGTGAATGCTTATTGTTCACAATTCCAGATAAGATCCTTAACTTCATGGAATTTATATTACAGTAGGGGAAATCCCAGAAGAGGCATATGAACAAGTAATATAACTTCTGACAGGGATAGATGCTAAGAAGGAAACACTGTGAGGTTAATAGCATGGAAAAGGGAGGCGAGCTCTCTCTCTTTTTTTTTTTTGGTAGGGTTCCTTGATAGAGATAGCTTTGGATGGTGGCAAGAATCATGAAGAGTCACCAGCTTGTGGTGAGCAGGGGTGGCAATGTTCGAAACACAAGAGTCCCTGAAAAGACCCCAAGAGAGGGATAACCTTGATAAAGTTCAAGGGACAGATAAAAGCTGCTGAAACATGGTCAAGAAGGGACAAATAAAGGCTGCTGTGGCGGAAACATGGTCAACAAGATGGGAAGAGAAACAAGGCGGGGGGAAGGTATGGACCAGCTTCCATAGGACCTGTAAGCCATGGCTAAGGAGTCAGTGCTTCACTCTCACCGCAATGGGAAGCCAAGGGGGCATTTTAAGCAAGATAGTTGAGTGCTTGTCATTGTGTGATAGAAATTAGATTGAGTGCAAACCGGATGTGGAAATTCAGCTGCTCAATAGTCTGTGATGAATGTAGAGGGGGTGGTGACTTGCAGAGAAAGCTAGGAGAGGTGTTCAGTCAAGGTCACCAAAGAAGTTCAAGGTCTGACCTCATCATTATATGGGCTATGCCAAAAGCACATGGGCATTACTTGGGCAGAGCCAGGGGCCATCAAGGAGGCATACATTCCTTTACCCAGAACCTTGTCAAAGCTGAATATAACACCATTTTTAAAAGTCTTCAAAACCTTACCCCTGTAGTCCATGTGAATTCAATTAATCCAGGGCTTCCTTCCAATCAACCATGAAACCAGGAAATGTTATTTTCAAGCTATCTGTTCCCCTCCTTCTCTTCCTGCTGCGGGAGAAGGAAACCAGTTGTGGCTCAGAACACAACCACAGAAACCATTCCCCAGACCCAGCTTGATGAAAGGAAGTTAGCATCTTGCCTTTTTTCTTTTCTTTCTTTTTTTTTTCTGCCTATCCATCTGTGGGAAAAACTCAGAATTGGGTTTTGTTGTATGTGTGTGTGTCCCTTGGACTTGACTAAAGCCAGGTCTCTCCTGAAATTCATGGCTTTTCCTGTCATGTCTAACTCAGTCTGACTGAGGCACTTTACATCCAATATCTGCATTTGGTCCACACCCAATTTCTTGATGCTCTCGTTTCTCAAGTCCACTGGGGTCACTTTGGATCCTTTGACCATATTCACTGATGAACAGGGATTTCTGGAAGGTTTTGCCTCGAGTTGTTCACAACTGATATTCAAGGGCCCCTGTCAGGTTTTGAAGGGTGTGACCATTGCCAGAATCCCCACAGGCTGAGCCCCTGAGGGGTGCCGTAGCCAGTTGGCACACATCCACTCCAGAGATGGTTGTGTTTCCGTGGTTTTCTGTGTATGGAGCTGGCCGAGTTCCCCTGGATGAAAGGCGGCCTAATATAAACTAAAAATGTTATTAATAAGCAGCCACTTAAGAATTTCCTATGACTTGCCAGTGAGCTGGGGACCCTTCTATGACCAGGGAGTAAAGCACAACTTGTACAGGGATTCATGGACCTGGGGCATTTAGACTGAAAGGGCATGGGGTATTGGGTGAAGGGTGTTGGGGTGCTGGGTGATGAGTGTTGGGGTGTTGGGTGAAGGGTGCTGGGATGTTGGGTGAAGGGGCTGGGTGTGTTCTGTAGACTCCCTAAGCCTTTGTTGTCCCGTCTGGGATTATTACTTCCTCCTCATCGTATGGTGTGGTTTCAGTACTAAGTAGGGAATGCCATGGAAGTACTTAGCACGGAGCCTGGTGCATACTCAGAAAAGGTTGTCTTAAAGGTTAGAGAAATCGTACCCCAGACATGGAGCCAAATTGTCTTGACTTCCCCTGGCTCAGGGAACAGAAGGTCAGGCTAGGAGTTGCAGACACCTCCCAGGTTTAGTGGCAGCAGCCTTGGCGCTTGCCATCTCTGAGTTCCGCTTTTCTTCCATAAAAAACCCCTGCCCTTCCATCCAACCCTGTAGAGATCCTTGGCGGGTCAGAATTTCCTGAAGTGTGAGGGCTTGGTAAATTTCAAAGTTCTCGATTAACCCAAGAGCACTTTAACACCTAATCTGTTCATAGTATCTTGGTATGAATAGGTGGTTTGGACCTAACTTTTTTGGGTCAGTGCGTTAAGCTACTGCCTGCAATAGCAACATCCCCTTTGAGTGCCTGTTGAAGTTCCATCTGCTCCAGTTCCAATCCAGCCACCTGCTAATGGCCTGAGAAAGGAGTGGAAAATGATCTAAGTACGGGAACCCCTGTTACCCACATGGGAGACCAGGATGGAGTTCCAGGTTCCTGACTTTGGCCTGAAACAGTCATGGTGTTGTGGCCATGTGGAGAATGAACCAGAGGATAGAAAACTTCTTCCTTTATTTCCTTCCTTCCTCCTAGTTTTCCTTCCTTTCCTTTCTCCCTCTCTCTCCCTTCTCCCTCGCTCCCTCTGTCTCTTTCTCTCTTTCTTTTTTTCTATCTTTTGCTCTCTGTCTCTAGTACTGGATTTTTAATAAATAAATACATCTTTAAAAAAAGTCATGGGCTGGCTCAGTGGCCTATCAGGCTAATCCTTCACATCTGCCTCAGGCCTTGGGCCCCTGTACCCATGTGGAAGACCAAGAAGAAGCTTCCAGCTCTTGGCTTTGGACCAGCCCAGCTCTAATTGTGTATCTACTCGGGAAATGGATCTGCAGATGGGAAATCTTTCTCTCCCTTTGTTTCTGTCCATCTCACCCTTTTTATTGTCTGCAGTTTTTTCAAGTAAAATAAATACATCTTTTATTTGTTTTTAAAGGTCATTTCTGTGATCTTGCTGTATAATCCCATGGTAGGAATGGGACTCATTACTGTTCTCAGTCTAGCACAATTTTAGCTATATGGCGATTGTTCAGTATCAACTTAGAGGAAGGAATTGCTTACCACCCAGTCTGTTTTCTGTTTGATCTCTGTTGATCTCTGTCCATCCTAACAGAAATACATCACTAGGATCTAGATTGACCTCTACAGAACCAGAATCCCAATTACTTTGTAGTCCCTTGGATCCTCCCCCATAGCATAGGGCCTGCCACATAACCCAGTTTCGTTGTACCAAGCATGTATCATGTGTTATTTAATTCTAAAGACATAAAGTAAGTGGCAGGACTTGAACCCAAGTACTGTGGCTCCTGAATTCAGGCCACTGCACTCTTCCTGCCTGTCTGTAAGCACTTAGGGGGAAATTTAAAGTCCCAGACCTTATCTATGTGTGTTTATCCCACCTCTTGTCAGAAGAGATAGACTAAACAAGTACTTGTACAGGTTGCGTGGAAGAAAGTGACAAAAAGGTGTTTTGTAGAGTCTTCCCATCCTTCCTCTGTAGTTTGGAGGTTAGGGGTGTTAAAAATCACTTTGCACTTGCTGTTGTCTCATGGGACTCATCTGGAAAGGAAAGGTCCATGTGATTTGCTGTGCTAAACATCCCATGAAGCAAAAACATGCATGCTATAAAATCCTGGTGATTAGCAGGTGAACAAAGCGAAGTAGAGGAATTTGTCCAGAAAGGAATAACCGTTATGTCCATGTTGGTTTGTTCTTAGCAGAGCAGTGGGTCTGACAGGCAGCTAAAGATATCAGAGCTTCTCTAGATACCCGTGGCCCTGTGTAGGGATGCAGTGATGCAGGTAGCAGTGTTGCCATGGAGACAACATCAGTGGCCAAGCTCTTCTCCTTTGAGGACTTGCTCTGTCTGCTCATCATGAAGCTGAATTAGTTCTCTGTGTGCTGCTGGGTAGGCAGATTCCTTGCTGGCCTGTGATTGCTTTTGCACAGAGCCAACATTTCTCATCCTGGATTCCAGGTGTAGTTCATCAGTTGCCGTCTCGCCACTGTCTCAGTATGCTGGTGGTACCATGTTCTCTCCCATGTAGAAAACCTCCTGCTCAGCAATCTTCAGTTCTCACTTCCTCAAGGAAGCTTGCCCGTCACCCAGGAACCCCTGAAGCACAGAGCCTGGCCCATGGCTGCTGACTAAGCAGCAGTCACACTAATCTCCACTTTGTTTTATTTTATTTCATTTGCTTTGAAAATGCACAGTGTTATCTAGAAGCCATGGGAATATTATAATGAACTCCCTATACTGTTCTAGATTTTTCTGTTACTATTTTGCTGCATTTGTGCCTGTTGTTTTCTGTCTCCTAGCTTTCTCTCTTGCTCTCCTCACTATGTTTTTGTGTAGTTAATTTTGGGCCATCTAAGAATAAACTGCAAACATCATCCTTTATCTGCACATGTTTCAACATCTCTTGCCTTATTGAAAGGACATCCTCATAAATATCCCCAGAAGTACGACCCACTTTGATGTTTAAGGTTTTGGGACCAGTGTTATGGCTGAGCAAGTTAAGCCATTGCCTGCAACACAGGCATCCCATATGGGTACCAGTTCAAGTCCCGGCTACTTTGTTTCAGACCCATCTCCCTGCTAATGCACTTGGGAAACCAGAGAAAGATTGTCCAATCCTTGGAACCCTGCACTCACATAGGAAAACTGGATGAAACTTCTTGGCTTCAGCCTGGCCCAGCCCTGGTCATTGTGACCATTTGGGGAATGAACCAGTAAATGTAAGATCTTTCTTTCTGTCCTCTCTTACTTTCCCTGTAATGCAGCCTTTCAAATAAACCAAATAAATCTTTTTATTAAAAAAAATAAAGAAATGTTACATCTAGCTCTTAGTAAGCCCATCTCCATGTCTCAGTCAGCCAGGAACTCCTTGATTTTTATTCTATTTTAACCGCTTGCAACATGTGCTACCCTGCATAGTGGATGTTCACAGAATTATTGTTGAATAAACGATATTGTCTGCATTAAATATTTCAGCATCATAACTTTCCAGCTCAGCACCCACCATTCTTGTTGCAGTCGGAACAGCAACGTTCTACTTGAGCCTGCGACTTCTGGGCTGCATCTGGGTGGTACTACCAAAGAGTCCTGAGAGTGATCCTCAACCCGGGAGAGTTGTGTTGGGAGTTGGTACATAAGTCCCCTTCCTCCTTGACTCTCAAGTGGGTCTTCTCTGAGGAATGTTCTGGACTGTCTTCTATGGGTCTTTAGCTGGCATGTGCCCTGATTGCCCAAAGCTACAATTTGTTCATCAGTTCACTCTGTTGGCTTTTTGGCCTTCCCCGCTTCTGTTCTCCATTCCTTCTCAGGCCTTCATAGGGTCATCATGCACAGACACCTGCCTAGGGCCTGATTGTGGAGGATCTAGCTGAGGTATTACCTGCTCCTCCATGACTGAGGCATCCGTTTGGTAGATCAAAGAGGTATTACAGGGCTGTACTTCCACAAGAGTCACCAAAGGCTGGTTTGAACGAACTGTGTTGACACATTTCTAAAATTGCAAAATCAATTCATTTAAGAAGGGCACTGGGTATTTTTTTTTTCCATCCAAAAGTGAGTTGGCATCTTAAGAAGAGGAAATAACTGTCAGTGGACGTGACACTGAACCAACTTCAGCCAGCCCTGGGAGAGAGGAGCTTCTTTTTGTACAGATGGTCAGAGCGGCTGGGGCCCGGGCGGAAGGGAGGGAGTTGGACAGGACCAGGCAGCATGGTTTTGGCACTGAGCACACACCAGCCTCGTACCCAGCTGGCCCCGTCACGGTCTCCCGCCCCGTAGCTTCTGTGTTTGTTAGGAAACCTTTTTTCCTTTCTCACAGAGATAAGAATCTCGCTTCCAGACGTGGAAAGTGTCAAGGTTCATGCCTGGGTCCTTCATTCAGACAGAATCTTTGCCAAAAACAGAGAAAAACAGAGTGTTGTATTGAGGGGAGGGAATGAAGGAGCCGGTAAGGCTGCCAATAACAGGATATGCTGAGGTCTGGCATCAAGATACGGGGATCTAGGAATTCCACTGAGAGAAGACACAGAGAGACTGGAAGAACTTTCTGACGCCTGCTGAGATGGCATGGTCCCCTGCATTTCACAGCTGAGCTTGGGCTTTGGGACAGGCAGTGGCCCAGCCGGTTTGGGCACTGTCATCAGCGCAGGCAGTGCTGGGGAGGATTGAGGCAACGATGACACCTCCTGAGAGCGAATTAGGTTCCTTGCCCTGAGCCTGGAAAACTCTCCCCTGCTGTTCCTCACAGGTGACAGAGAGCGACTTAAGTGTCCCATCTTGGGCAAGCCTAACCCAACCCAGCCCCAGTTCCTTTTGTTCTGTGTTCCTCATTCATCTCCCTCTTTCTACACTTAACATGCTCTGTAGATGGCACAGTGTGTGTGTTTGTGTTTATGGCCATGGTCTGTCCTCCTCACTTAACTTGAAGCTCTCTGAGGGTAGGTAGGGATTTTGTCTAGCTTTATTAATGTGTTATTAATTTTATTAATGTTAATTTAATAAGAATAATGTGTTATTTATTAATGTTCATCTAGTACCTAGCAGGCAGTAGATGCTGTCAGTGTTGTGTGATTGGTTAGAGGTTGCTGGGTTGGTTGACTGGCAGGTTGGTTGGATGGATGGATGGATGGATGGATGCATTCATGCCTGCACAAAAAGAAGGAAGGAATATTTATCCATTCTACCTGAGAGCATTGAGCCAGATAACAGATTCTAATCTCTGTAACTTCAGGCCCAATCCCTTATGAGTTTGTGATTTACATTTTCATATCTGCAACATGGGTAAAAATGCCAGCTTTTCAAAACTGCCAAGAGTGAATAAATGAGAAAAAACTGTGTGAAAATAATGTAAATGTTCTAAATCCTCCCTAAATGTAAGACCTTACCTTAACAGTAGAGCATAGCGACTCCATTCGCCCCTCATGTGCCCTTGTGCAGAGTGAAGTCAGGATTCCGAAAGTCAGACCTGCCTGGAGCTCCCTTCTTCCTTGGTGCCCAACATTCACATTGTGGAATACTGTCAGTCTTTTTTAGCCCAGCCTGCACAGACAAGAGTTCTTGCCTGCCTTCCCCTCTGACCTTGTGATCCCGTGCTTGTGTTTGGTGAAGGAGAGGAGTTGAAGACCCGAGTGGGGTCCTATGGTAAGGTGACTGTGCAGCTTTTGAGGAGGAAAGTGTATGTCTTTTCTGACAGCTCAGTGGTAACATCCCTGACTTATTCAGGCAGGGTTGTCACAGCAATATGTGAGGGCAGGCAGACCTGGCAGTTCTTACTGGCTCAGTTGAACACCACAGAGGAATGACTTTTTTTTCTCTTCTCTAACAAAATCCACTGTTTTTTTGTATTTAGTTATTTCTTCTGTACAACTTGTACTCTAGTGAAAACCTCTTTCCTGAAACCTCCATTACCTCCCCAAACCTGGGAAACCAAGGCTAGTGAAGTTGAATGCTTGGCGTATAGTTCAGCCTGGTGCTTGGCTTGTGGGTGAAGGGTTGACGCTCTCATTGGAAACTCAAGGAAATTGGGCAACCGAGCAGACTGAGAAAGTCGGACTGCAGCCCAGCTCCTCCTGAGTCAGCCTTTCCCAAGGCAACCCATTAGGTGGTTTGAAGTGATGTAAGTTATTGCAGCATCGGCCAGTATGGGACCGATGTACAAACTTGCCATTCTGAGCCAAGTCTTAGTGGTTTTAAATTATCCATGCCCCATCTCTCTCTACTCGCACAGAAAATTGAAAGTTGATAGTTATTAAAATCTGTTTTTCAGATGGTTTTTATCTGAGGGACCTCACTTTAACTCTTTGATCCCCGTAAATCTATATGTGATTCCCATGGAGGCGTTATCTTCCTTGCTAGTTAAATAAATTTTTGATCCTGCTACAGGGCACCAGATCAGAACAAACTCACTTATCTGGATTGAATAATGCACATCTCTTTGCTGGGAATGTTGTGTGTGTACATGTGGGTGGCTCTGGCTCATGTCTTGTCATTCCAGGCCAGAGTCTTGTCCTTTGGCTCTCACTGGTGGGGAACACTTTGAATAAAGTCTGTCTGGTTTCCAGTTTCTTCATATGAAGGGACAAGAGAACCAGCAGCTGTTTCTGGTTAGTGGTGATTATCTTTGGGATTGGGAGTGTTTGGAAATTTTTTTCCTTCTTGCTTATCTGGAAGTCCTGATTTTTTTTTTTCGGCATCAATTATGCATTGCATTTTTTTAGGGATAAGGAAGCAGTAACTTTAAATTAGAGTAAACATAACAAGTAAGAAAATGTTTCCCCTTTTGCTCCTTATTATTAAGAAGACAGAAGAGTTTTCTTTTGCCTCTAGTAGGCTAGAGGCATGGAAGAATTTAAATACCTAGACCACATCTGTTATTCAGCAGAATGTTCTAGAGGCCTTTGGGTTATTTTAGCTCTTTGTCTTTTAACAAAAGTGCATTTTCCCACACCTGACCTCTGCAGCCTGGGACATTGCCTTGTGAAACAAAGCATGGTGCATTCCTCCTCGGTGGCTCAGCTTGTGCTGTGCTGGCCAAATCTATAAGCAGTCTGCCCTTTGATCCTGTGCATAAATGTGACCTGAACCTGACCTGACCATGAACCTGGAACAGAGCATCCCCTTCCTAGGGGAGGTTGGAGGCCAGAGGACTAGGTAACAGGGCTGCCCTGAGAGAGACAGTTCTTGAGGCCAATGTAGTCTTGCTTTTCACCAGTAGCTTTGCACACACCCACACACCCAGGTGGTACCCAGCTGCCAAGTGGGCTAAGATGCATACTTATGGCAGGTGATGTGGGTCCAGTTTGAAAGAAGCACATTGCCCGCAGATGCTGTGACCCCTAAGTATATGACAAGAACCCACACTAGCTTTTAGACCAACACTGAGACATAATCGAAGAGGGTCCTCCAAGTGTGCCTGAGTATACCTGCTTCCCACCTGAGTGGTCTACCACTGAAGATGCACATTCCTGGGTCCTGCAAGAGGCCTAGCAAATCAGAGTCATTGTGGGACCCTCGTGACTCCCCCAGTTAACTCTGTCTAATGTATAGGCAGTCAGATGTAGGATTCCCCAGGAATGGACTCTACTTATAAGCAGAGTTTCAAAATTAGGAATTAGCTCCCACCCCTTCAGCCACCTCTGTATTTCTTTTCCTTCTTTGTAGCTGATGGTCAAGAATTCACTTTACATTTTGGTCCCAACGAGAAATGGCTTATGGAATTCTGGGCAATTGAGAGTATCTCTGGAATCCTGTGGACCTTAGGGCCATGAAGGAGCCTGGAGTTTGGAAAGAGAGTTGGGCATGAGAAGAGTTGGCCTTCAGGTTGACTTCCCTGACATCAATTTTTATTTTTATAGCACTATTTTTTGTATTGAGTTTCCACCTGTGAAGTCCTTAAAAACAGTATTTTTCCATCTCAGTAGAAAGAAAGGCAAGAGAGAAAGGGGAGGAAAGGAAATAAAAAAGGACTGAATGATGTTTACGATCCTATTCAAATAGAAAATTCTCCATTTTTCAACTTGGGCTTGTCAGAGATCATATTATAAAGGAAGATCTCCTTTTTGCCTTTTTACCTTCACCCGCCTATCATGTCTCACACTGAGCAAGACCTGTGGTTCTGGGTTCAGTGTTTTAAATAACCTGTCAACACTTTGAGGATGTTTCTTCCCACACTCGTACCCCTTCCTCAGTCCATTTATATAAAAACCTCAGCAGCCTGTTAAGTGGTAGAAATTGTCAGTTATTCAAGTGGTGTGGTTACTGCTGCACTTGGCCTGGGTGCCCTGAGAGTGTTCAAGGGTGGCTCTCCACCTGCTGATGATACTGGGCAGAGTCCACTGTGGTAGCTGAGATGTGGAAGCAAATGACTGACTAGCCACAGCTTAGGTAGGCATGAGGGGCCTCTAGGGTTGTTTTAAGGTGGAGGCAGAGAAGGAGGGAGACTACAGCATCTCCGCTCTGAATCACACTTACTCCTCAGAAACCTGTCATTCACAAACCCAATTACGTGCAGGTGGGATGTCAACTGTGACAGAATGAAACCAATGCACCCTTTATGTGTGTGTGTCTTAATGAAATCCTGCTTTACTAGCAGCTTCTATTTTCATAAATGTCTATTTAAGAAAAAAAAAAACCCTAAATCCTCTATTTCCCCCACCCACTCCTGCATGTGCTCCATTCAGGTGAAAAGCTTTCATCAAAGTGTGGAAGGCACACACTCTCGGGACAGGGCTGGGAGGATTGCAATGTACATTTTGCCAAAGCGGGGCAGAGACCTGAGACTCCTGGGAAATTCTCTTGACCTCTGACCCTCGACTCTTTTCTGAATGTCTGAGCCTTAGTTCACTAATTTGTAAGCGGAGCTTATTCAGTTAGCCTTTGCAGAGGCTGTTACGGAATCTCTCAGAGATGGAATGTTCTTTGCAAAAAAAATTTTTTTTTGCCTTGTCACTGGGCTCCCTGTTAGTTATAAATGAGGAGTGGGAGACAGGTAGATAGCAGGCAAGATAAACAGGGCACCCATGGTTTTGACTGATTTTCAACTGTGGGTTTTTTGTTTGTTTGATTATTATTGTTTTCTCTTTGGTTCTGCTTTTTTAGGAGTGAGTTTGTTGTTCAGGAGTTAAGAAATATTCTGGAGTTAAGATCATTTGTTTTCTTGAGGTAATTTGTCAGTTCAGGGGTCAGGTGGATCCTACGTGGAACGCCTGTCCTCATGCTTTAAGCTTTGTTTTGTGCATTTGTCTCATGGCTCTGAGCCTTGATTTACTTCCCTGGAACGTAGGAGTGTATTCTTAAAGGACTGAGGAGCAGTGCTGTGTTCATGTCCTTGAGGTCTAATGTAAATCAGATACAGCACATAGAGCTTGGTCCACCCAGGCCACCCTTGTCCTGCACCCCTTCCTACAGATGGCCTGAGCGCCCTGACAGTTAATGAGTGGGTGTCTCTCCACCTGCTGCCATTTTGTGTCTGTGGAAAAGCCATCCACAGCCCTCGCCATCCTTCTTATGCTATGGAATGAAATAATTCGTTTTCTGCTTGTTTCATTCTCCCTCCTGGGAGCATGAATCTAGAAGCTTCTCCAGCACTAGCAGATGTGGGATAGTTGTTGAGTAACCAAGTAGAGCCCTGATCTCTCTCGCTCCCTCCCTCTTCCCTTCTGTGTTTATTCCTCTGCTCATGAGGCTCTCTGTGGGTCTGATTATGTCCTGGATTTTTGCTTTCTCCTTGTTAGGTGTTTCCCTTCTGCTGGAGTTCTACTTCCGTAAATCATGTCCATTTGATAGGAACTGCTGTGTTCTCAGTGGGGAGACATTGGTTCACAATCATGTCCTGTATCCCCTGTGAGGAAGAGAGGACTGCTAGGCTCCGAACGTGAGGAAAATTTGAGGAAGTGGAAATGCTGGCTGTCTGGTTGGGTCAGGTGTCACTCCGTGTGTTGGAATTGCATTGTACCTCATTTAAAAAAATGGGGAAATGGGAATGTGTGTGTGTGTATTCAGTGCTCCTTCCTGCATTGCTAAATAGAATATCATTCATAGCTGTTCTGGAGGGTAAATGGATAAAAATGCTCCTACATTTCATTTTGAAAGTATGGCTGTCTAGTAAAAAGCATTAGTCACCAGAGGCAGACATTTGGCAGACATTGGCACAGCCACCAAGACATCCTGCATCCAAAGTGTCGGTTTGAGCCCTGCCTCTGCTTCTGCCTGATTGCAGCTTGCTGCCCATGCAGACCCTGAAGGCAGTGGTGATGGCTCAGATAGATGAATTCCTGCTACCTAGGTAGGATACCCAGATCAAGTTGTTAACTCTGAGTTTCGGCCTCGCCCAACCGTGGCCGTTGCTAACATCAGTAGATGGGAAATCTCTTCATGTTTCTCTACCTCTCCTTTTCAAATAAAGTAAAAAAATTATATATATATATATATATATAAAGTCTTATATAAAAAAGCTTAGTACATTTGCCTCAACATATTGAAACCTTTCCCCCCTAAGTCATAAATAAGCAAGGAAGGTTCAGGGACGGGTGGTGTTGGGGGAGGGATCTGAGTGTCTCCAGCAGCTCTGAGCTCTTTACAGTAGCTGATCATTTGGGGAGTTGCTGTTAGAATGGGCCTTGACTATTTTTAAAAGCAACAGCCAGGGTTTGGAGGGAACTTCTCTGCATTTGGAGATATAAACCAGATCCGCGATGTGCGTTTGGTCTGGGTGTATTTCCAACTGATGAAAGACAGGAAGGGGTGAGAAGCTGACAAGTCTCACTCAGCTGGACTAAACTGGTTTTGTTTCAAGTACATTTTTGTGTCGAAATTCAGGCATAGTGCATTGAAAGAATAAGGACACAAGAGCAGCTGATCATTGCCATAGCTACAGAGAAAGCATTGGATTTTATCAACGCTTTCTCAGGCTAATAGCAGACGGTGAAGTAGCATAGATGAGATATTCCATCGCCTGATAAAACTCAGTTAAGAAAACCCACAGCTGACAGATTGAAGTGAAAGACTGGGTGCTTTCCTTTAAAATAAGGACTAAGTCAAAGCATGTCTACCTTTGCTCCGTCTATTCAGCATTGTCCTAGAGGTTCCAGCCATGGCAATAAGACAAGACAAAGAAATCGAAACCATTCAGTTAGGAAGAAGTCTGGCAGTCTCAATTCCTGTAGACATGGTCTTGTATGAGGAAACTCAAAAAAGTTAGCAGGAAATCAAATTAAATGATAAACATATTTTGGTGCATAAAGAATTAGGAATCCATGCATGAATGTACTCCTTAAAAATGTACATTATGCAAAAGTATGCATGGCTTTCAAATGTTTGCACAAAACTTAACTTTTAATTTGATTTGCCTTCAATTTTTGGAAATTCCTTCTAATATAAATGCCAAAAATACACATGTACACACACACTATTTGAACTAATACAGAAATTTAGCAAGATTGTGTGATGTTATATTAAAATAAGAAAATATTACTCACTTATACACACTAGCCACCTGCAAATGAAATGAAAAGAACAAGTTCAGTGACAATGGTATCCAAAAGATTAAAGTGGTAGGGAATACGCTTAACAAAAAAAAGCACCTGAAAACCACAAAACATCATAGAAAGAAATTGAAGTAGACTGCAATAAATGGAAAGACATCCTGTCCCCATAAATTGGAAGACTTAATATCGTTAAGATGAGAGTAATCCCTAAATTGATCTGCAGATGCAAAGTAATCCCTGTCAAAGTCCCAGCTGGAATTTTTCAGAAACTGGCAAGCACATGCTAAAATTCATGTTTTATAAATGTACATGCAAGAGACCCAAATGAATCAAAACAGTTTTTTTTTAATAAAAGAACAAAGTTCAAAACTCATACTTCATGATTTGAAAGCTACAGTGATCTGGGGCTTGGCTGTGTGGAACAGGAGTTCACCATTGTTTGTACCATCCACATCCCATCTTGAAGCCCACGTCCTGAGTCCCGCTGCACAGCTTGCAACCCAGCTTCCTGATAATGGGCCTGAAAGCCACTGGTTTATAGAGCTGTTGCCACTCGGCCAGAAGACCAGCATGAAATTCCTGGCTTCTGGTTCCTGGCTTCTGCCTTCTGCATGATCAAGACCTGCTTGTTACTGGTTATTTGGGGAGTTGAACCAATGGAAGATATCTCTCTTTCTCTCTTTCCCTCTCTCTTTTTGTTCCTCTGCCTTTCAAATTAACAAATACACACACACACACGCACACACACACACACACACACAATTCTACAGTGATAAAGACAGGGTGATAGTTGTATATAAAGAAAGATGGTACATAGAGACCAGTGGAATACAATTTAGAATCCAGAAATAATCCCTGTCACTTAGTTTATTTTTGACAGACATTCTAAGATCAACCGATGGTCAAAGACTCATCTTTTCAACAAATAATGTTGAGACTAAGGGAGCCACATGAGAGTGAAGTTGGACTACAATCTTTTACCATATACAAACATTAACTCAAAATTGAACACAGGAGGCCATAAAAAATATATGAGTCAATCTTAATGGGGAGAGTTGCATAGAAAGTTCATGGAAATATATATTATAAAAAACTATGCCCAGATTTCAATATTTTTGCAATAAAATTAACTCATCTTTAATTCCACCTGTTACTGAACTTTCTGAAGTACCCTTGTGTGTTCATGAATTAGGCAGTGGTTTCAAGGATATTAATTACATTTCCAAGCAATAACAGAAACAAAATATTAAAGTCTACAACAACAAAATTTTAAACATTTGTACTTCAGTAGATATCACCAGACCACAGAATGGGAGAAAATTTTTGCAAATCATGCAGCAGATTAAGAACTTGGATTTTGTGTGGGCCATCATTGTAGCAAAGCAGGCTAACTATAGCCTGCAATGCTGGCATGCCATATGGGGCACTGTTTCATGTCCCAATTGTTCCACTTCTTACCCCGCTCCCTGTTACTGGCCTTGGGACAGCACAAAATGTGGCCAAGGTGCTTGGGCCCCTTTCACCTATGTGAATGACCCAAATGAAGGTCCTGGTTCCTGGCTTTGGTCTTGTCTAACCCTGACCATTGTAGCGATTTGGCAAGTGAACCAGTGAATGAAAAAAACCTCTCTCTCTCTCTCTCTCTCTCTCTCTCTCTCTTTCTCTTTCTCTTTCTCTTTCTCTTTCTCTTTCTCTTTCTCTTTCTCTTTCTCTTTCTCTTTCTCTTTCTCTCTGCCTCCCTCCCACACCCTTGGTCTCTGTGATTCTGACTTTCAAATCAATAAATATGTTATGAAAAATACTCATAGTTGAAGAGCAGTGACACAAATATCCCAGTAGAAAAATAGACTAAGGATTTGAATGGACATTTTCCAAAAGAAGGTGTATAATAAGCTCATAAAAAGATGAAAATATTAACCTTTGGGGAAATGTAAATCAAACCCACAGTTAGATGCCATTTCACACCCAGTAGGATGACTTTCATCACAAAGACAAAATATTTAGTCAAGGATATGCAGAAAAAGGGACCCTTATTTCCTGGTGCTGGGAATATGCCATGGATCAGATAGTTTGGAAAACAAACTGTCCACAATTCTGGACAGCTTTTTTTTTTTTTAAGATTTTTTAAAATTGTTTTTATTAGAAAGTCAGATATACAGAGAGGAGGAGAGACAGAAAGATCCTCCATCCATTGATTCACTCCCCAAGTGCCTCAGTGGCTGGAGCTGCACTGATCTGAAGCCAGGAACCAGGAACCTCCTCCAGGTCTCCCATGCAAATACAGGGTCCCAAGACTTTGGGCTGTCCTCCACTGCTTTCCCCAGGCCACAAGAAGGGAACTGGATGGGAAGCAGGGCAGCCAGGGCATGAACCCATGGCCATATGGGATCCTGGCATGTGTAAGGCTAGGACTTTAGCCTCTAGGCTACTGTGCCAGGACCCTGGACAGTTTTTCAAAATGTTCGACTTCATGTTCCCCAATGACTCAGCAATATACTATTCCTCCCTGGCTACCCAAGAAAACCGACAGCATATATTACACAAAATTCTTATATTGTCAGTATTCTGAGCAGCAGTATTCACAGCAGTGGAAATAACCTAGGTGTCCAAGAACTGATGAAAGTGTGCTAGAGCCATACAGTGGAATATTATTCAGCAGTAACAGGAAATGAAGGATCGATACGTGCTTACACCTAGATTAGCCTTGACATCATTTTATGGGAAAGAAGCCAATTTTCATTCAAAAGACTGTTGTATGATTCCAATCACATGAAATGTCCAGAATAGGCAAAACCACTGAGACAGAAAATAGCCGAGTGATTGTCAGAGCGTGGGGGTCAGGCATGGGGGAACTCAGTGCTACTGCCCGTGGGGTTTCTTCTTTTGCATGACAAAAAACGTGATAAAATTAGATAGACTGCACGTATTTATGAATAATCTAAGAGCCAGTGAATTGTGTGTTTCAAAACGGTACATTTTATGGTATATGAATTAGATTTTAACGAAATTGTTATCAAAAAATTCAAGCGCATGTGGGTATTAAAATTCTAATCTCACTGCCTTGATAAGGTGCTACTGAAACCAATAAAAAAATCGTAGAATAACTTTTTTTCTTCAAGTTTTCTTCCCCAACTCCTTTCTTTCCTTTGTATTAGATTAAGAGAGACTAGAAATACTTTTGTGTCGCTGACATCAACATGTTTATTGCTTCATCATTTCTTTGCAGCCATGGATGAAGGAACAGATGGTAACCTTAAACGAGAAAAGTTCAGTCTGGGGGAGAGATTTTTATCTTTGGCTGTTGCCTTTTGAAATAAGTCACATGCATGGTCTTCTGGTATACCAACGTAGGGAAACTGTGGGTTTCCAATTGGTATTTCAACCCTATCGAGGTCTTTATTGGAGGGGAGTGGGGAGGAATTGTCTTTCCCATAGGGCAAGATCTGCGGAAAGAGAGAGAGAAAAATTATTTCCAACCATTCCTGCTTTCCAAGGCTTAGGAAGCAGTCTGCTGTCAGTGTTGGCTAAATCTGCTGGTTGTGTTTCTGGGAAGCATATGTATTAAGTGTGTTTAATTGCTATTGCAGTCAAGGAAATTGTGGTCATGGTCCAATATGTGGTGGTCTGCCTAAGAAAATCAAAATCATATGGGCATTTTCCCCTGAGCTGCTGATTTAGAAGGAAAGGTTGGGGTCTGTGTGTAAACATCCTTAACGTGCTTACCTGGTGGCTTCTGCCTTTGCACGCTGCTCTCTCTCACGCCTGCCACGCCTTCTACAAAGACAGGCGTGCTCCAGAGCATAGCTTTGGATGCCTCTGCCAGAAGCCCGTTGCCAAGGAATGTGTTTATGGTTTGGGATCCAAGGACTGGTGACTAGCAGGCTTATGGAAAAAAAAAAAAAAGGGAGAATGGTTTCTTCTTTTGCTTGCTCCTCACCTGCCACCTTTTCTGCCTATAGGAAGATCTGTCTCCACTGCAAGTGTCCCCAGGAGGAGCACATGGTGACAGTGATGCCGCTGGAGATGGAGAAGACCATTAGCAAACTCATGTTTGACTTCCAGAGGAACTCGACCTCAGATGACGACTCAGGCTGCGCCTTGGAGGAGTATGCCTGGGTCCCGCCGGGGCTGAAGCCTGAACAGGTACCATCCTTGGCGGGAGCTCCTTGATGCTTTTGGCTTTTGGCTTTGTTCTTTGCTGGTCCTTCCTCATTCCGGTTCAGAAGTAAAGACTTGTCTTTGCTGATTCAGAGAAATGGTTGCGGCCAAATGGCTTGAAGATGTCACCAGCCCACTGGGAAATGAGGAAGGGAAATGAAATTGAGTCTTGAGTGATCCATTGCTAATTCATTCTGTATTGTCATGATTAGCTGCTAACAGGATGGTTCTAGAAGCAACTCAGCTGTGTTGGCTTTGAAATATGAGATCGAAAAACTTCATTCTTTTAGGGGGAAAACGACAAGTTCTACACTGACCAGGAATCTTCACCTTCAGAGTCTTTATAAAGCAGCGTGAGGAAGTGTGAATGTGCCTTAGTCTTCCCAGTGATATATGCTAAGATTGGCCTTACTTTACAAAGGAAGACTTGACACTTCCTGAAATATTTTGGCACTACCTACCAGCTGTAAATATTATTGACTTAGTGAGAAAATTTTGGTTTCCTTCTGTTCCATTGCATATTTCTCACTGATACACAGACTGCTTTACATTTCTTGGTACCTGGAATTTTCCCTTCCAGCCGCCCCATGTAGGCTTAGGAGCACTTGGCTAGGCAAGGTATTTTTATGATCATCTTGGGAGCTTTCAGAGATGGCATTGCTTGAACCTTAGGACTTTGTCCACTGTCAGCTACTCCTGACATTTGAGATGTCTTTCTGTATGACTGACAGATCGTTGTAGGGTTTCAACAGCCTTGAAATTTTAAAGTGGGAACTTTAGAAGTGATAATGCTTTTAGAAAAATTTCCATAAAATAACTAAGGCCCAAGAATTCACCAGTAACTTAAAGACAGTAACTATCCTCTCCTCTCTATGGTTAGCCATTTCTCATTTTCTTCTTCCAGTATTAAGGCTGCAAATGGGCAGATAAAGTAGGACACACAGGTAGGATTTATTTAGTCTGTAAGATCTTGTTTAAAAATTTAATTAGTTACTGCTGCTGTTTTAATATGATTTGGGCTTAAGCCCAAATCATAAATTAATGGTAGAAGAGGGTGGCAAGTACTCCAATTATGCTGTTTAGGAGGTAAGCCTGGTGGGAGGTCCTTGTATTATAGAGACAAACCACAAGGAGAAAATTCTCTCAGGAGGGTTGCTACAAGAACCTTAGGTGGGGGCAGGGAGGGGGCACATTTGTGGCACATCAGGTTCAACCACTACCTGAGATGCCAGCATTCCATATGAGTCAAGTCCCGGCCATTCCACTTCTGATCTAGCTCCTGGCTAATGCATCTGGGAAAATAGTAGAATCCTGAAATACTTGGGTCCATGCCACCTACCTGAGAGACCCAGATGTCGTTATAGGCTCCTGGCTTCTGCGTGGCCCACCCATAACAGTTGTAGCCATTTGTGGAATGAACCAGCAAATGAAAAATCTGTATGTCTGACACTCTCAATCTGTGCCTTGCAAATAACAAATAGTCATTGTAAAAAATCCCTGTGTTTTGTGGCTCATCACCTTGTGATCTTTACCCTGCACGTGGCCCATCATTGTTGTCTGCCAGCTTGCACAGAGCTGCCTAGTCTTGGACTTGAACCACCGAAACTATTAGCTAAATCAACCTTTGCTCTTAATACATGCCTTGCCTGTTTCACTGTAGTAACCCAGAGACGACTTTGACAACTACTAATCCATAAAAATTGGGAATTTTTCATGTGAAAGCTACTATTTATATCTTAAACTTTTGCAGATTGGGACTTTCCTGCAAAGATATAATCAGTTGGATGTGTTAGCCACTCTTTAGACAAAACTAGATTTCTTTCTGTTCTGTATCAAATCCTTTTTATCCGTCTGTGTTACCTCCCTGAACCTTACAGTTTATTCAGGTTTCTTCTCTCTATTCTGAGTCAATAGTGAAGAGGAAGTCCTTAGCGGACACATTCCCAGAAAATAATTTAGAGCAAAACTGAGTATAGATCTCTGTTGGGATATTGGCAGGAAAAAAATTTGGGTTTTTTTTCTCAGTTATTTCTTTGGTTGTGTTTCATTTAAAAATTGTGTTATTGAAGCACTGCTTCAAGAAGAGTGAGAGTCTTTGATGGAGTTTGTGTGGAAATGCAGATGAGAGGGTTGACTGAATGTCTTAGTTGACATGGCCGTTGTGACTGCCAGAACTTGAGCAGTGAGTTCTCACACCTAGATACATCTGTGAGCTCGGCTCATTTTCCTGCTAATCTCATTCCCTTCAACTTCTAAAGCAACATGTCTTCCTTTGGCTCGCCTGAAGGATGTTGCTTCCTGCTACATTGGGCCCTGAATTACCCATGGTTATGCTGGTTTCAGTTTCCCTCGAGGTCGATTCTTCCTTGAGATCGTGGAACATTACTTAGTGATCTTCAGATGCAGAGAAACTACCTGTTGATGCTGATGCAAGAGAACAGACAATGTAGAAACTGAGGTCTTGCTTCAATTCAGCAATTCCCAAAAATGAGGGCTTGAGGTATTTGGAGAGGCCAAATGATTCATCTAAAATGAACGTCTTTGGGAACCATGAAACTGAAATTTCGTTGATTTGTTTGGAAAGAAAATGATTAATGCTGTTAAAATGAGTTGAATTATGCAAATGAAAGCGTACTCTCCTCTCTTGTAATTCTTTCGTTGCTTGGGAGGTTTTCTGTATCCCTTGTGCTTACTCAAACCTGTATGACACACACAATTACAAGGGGAAATTGCTCTCCGAGGGAGACTATCTTTTTCACACTGCTTGGAAGGATTCTCTATTTGCCTAATAAAATACAAGTGTATATTAAAGGGGTAGACGAGATCATGCTGGGTAAAAGAAATGGTCTTCAGATTTTTAAATATGAGCTCTCTGAAAGTCTATTACTTATAAAGCTATCTGTGTGTTTAAAGATTTTTCAAAAGCTGACTAATACACTCAATGATTAGAAAAAATGAGTCCTAAATGCCTTTCACTAATAAAAATTCTGGTTTTTAATATCATGTTAGTTGTCTAAGATTGAGAAGCACCATTTTTCTATTTGCAGAAATTATAGTGGAGGTTAAGCTGCTTTGTGCTAGAGGTACAATACGAAAGACCAGTTAGAGTTGAGAGCAGTGAGCTCTCATTGTTGTTAGAAAAATTTCATTTCTCTCCTAATTCTGGAGTTAGTAATAGATGTTCAAGTGATACTCTCCATAATTCTATTTCGTCCAAGAAAGGCTTTCAATTAAATATGCAAATGAATGTCTCCTATTTATGGAAGTATTCTTGAATAGGGACATTTAATTTCATAGAAATGCACTAGCTGCAAACCCAGATTTGAAAGTGAACATGGTAAGTACAAGAAGTCTTCTCTATCCGCAGCTTTCTGACTTGTGCATTCAATCAACACACATTGGAAATACTTGGGGTGAAAAAAGACGAAGACCTGTACCCACTGATTATTTTTCTTGTCATTCTTCCCTATACAGTGCAGCATAGGAATATTTACATGACATTTACTTTATATTAGATATTTTAATTTTGTGATTTTTTTTAAATTTAAAGAACAGGCAGAAACAGAGAGGGGGCTACTATTCAGGGAGTGATTCACTCCCCAAATGCCTCCAGCAGCCAGAACTGCGCCAGACCAAAGCCCAGTGCCAGGAACTCAGTCCAGGTTTTCCATGTGGGAAGCAAGAACTGAACCACTTAAGCTTTCATTTTTCTGGGATCTCCCAGGGTCTGGAGTGCAAGCAGGGAGCTGGAGTCGGAGCTAGAGCCAGGTCTGAGACTCAAGTACTCTGATGTAGAACACAGGGCTCTTAAAGGGCATTTTTAATTGTTAGACTAATCCTAGTGTCCTCATGCCCTTATTACACATTATAAATACTCTATAGGATGGTTTTATCATGTATGGCAGACCATGTGAGGTCATAGTTGACCTATAAGTGACTAGAACATCCATGGATGTTGGTGTCTGCACAAGATCCTGGAGTCAGTCCTCGGTGAACACCAGAGCTGACTGTGTAACAGATGATACCACAAAGGAAATGCCTTTGATTTCTAATGACTGAACTGAAAACAAATCAGACATTCTTTAGTTCCTTTGCCTCTGCTTCTTCCAAATAAAGGATTTAATGTCCTCCAGAGAGCCCTATGGCATCAGAACAAAGAACTGGAATCTGTCTCTGACCATTTGAATTCATTCTTAAAGCTCGAGTTTGACTTCACGTTCAGTTAATAGTGTTATTCATTGTCTCCTAACGATACCATAATGGCAGGTTGGCAGTCAATAGTACTCTAGGAAAATCTTGGCAAGTACCAAGCTCTAGGAAAGGTAAAAGGTAAGCAGGCTCTCTCTACCTCAGCTCTGCTGGTATTTCCTTCTGGGTGACTGCTGTGAGAGCTGCCCTGTGCTCTGTGGTCTAGATAGCAACTTCCTTGGGCCTCTACACATTAGGTAGGTACCAGCAGCAGCTCCCAGGGGTGACAGCCAAATGCATCTCCAGAGAGTCCCCTCCGTTCCTGCTAAATTTGAAAGTGATGCTAAAACCTGTAGGAGAGCAGGTGTTTCGCATACCAGTTAAGACGTCTATGTTCCATGGTCCATGTCACAGCATCTGAGTATGATTCCTGGTTTCAATTTGTGACTCCAACTTCCTGCCAGTAGATCCTGGGGGGTAATATTGGTGGTTCAATCAGTTGACTGCTTCTGCCACCCACATGGAAGGTGCCTTCGTTGAGCTGTCCCAGTTTTGGCTCAGCCAGTCCTCACCATGGCAAGCATTATGGGAGTGAACGAATACATGTGGGAATATTGCCTCTTGAAATTGTTTTTTGAAGCTAGGAGATATCTCAGTAAAATTCTGGCTCCTTCAAGTCAGAAAAGGATGACTCAAATTAGCAAATCCTTGTGGAGCACCTCCCCTGTTCTGACTCTCACAGAGCAGCTGCTGCCTTGTAATCTGGTTGCGCATTAGGTCAGGCTGCTCACCACGGCTTGTGCGCACCGAGGCAAGCACTGGGATCTTCACTGAGTCAAGGAAAAGAGTTGGAGGGCATGAGGAACAGCCTGGGGTCAATCACCCTTCTGTCCTCCAGAACAGAAATAGCTTGTCCCCATTTGATGAAGACTTGCACATCAAAGAAGAGAAGAGAAGAGAAGAAACCTCTAGGGAAGCAAACAAACATTACTCATGATTCCATGAAACAAGGAAAACTGGTTTGTGGGCACATGCAAGTACTGACTACAGAACTGCACTTTCATTTTGCTTTATTCAACAAAGGTCATGATGCCCTGCTCTTTCCTGATTTTTTAAAAAAATTTTCTGCTTATTCCTTTTTTTTAAAAAAAAGATGATTTTTATTGGAAAGTCAGATGTACAGAGGAGGAGAGACAAAGAGGAAGATCTTCCATCCGATGATTCACTCCCTAAGTGGCCCAATGGCCAGTGCTGCGCCGATCCGAAGCCAGGAGCCAGGAATTTCTTCTGGGTCTCCCATGTGGGTGCAGGGTCCCAAGGCTTTGGGCCTTTCTTGACTGCCTTCTCAAGCCACAAACAGGGAGCTGGAAGGGAATCCGGGCTGCTGGGATTAGAACCAGCACCCCTATGGGATCTCGGCACGTGCAAGGCAAAGACTTTAGCCACTAGGATATTGCAGTGGGCCCATACTGTATTTTTTTTTGTATTAACACATTTTGAGTCCATCTTTTGGGTTTCCATGGGTAACGTATAACAAAAATGTTGCCACCCACCACTAGGGGGCATTCAGAAATGTGTGTTTGAGAAGGGGTAGTTATTACCTAAATGAATTGGGCAATCACACTCGCGTACAGGTGGGACTCTGTGATGCTGATCACCTTAAAAAAAAAAAAAGATGCTGTACAAAGAGGGAGCGAACTGAACTTAAAAAAGTACACCTCTGTGGAGCACCACAGAGCTGAAGTTTTATTTTTGTTTGCTGCATTATGAACAGGTTTCTTCTGTATTGTGTGAAATTACTATAGGTAACTGTATATTCTGCACTTGTGCTTGCCGCAGTTCTTGAGTCTGGTTTCAGAGGCGGAGCACACAGGTGCAAGCCTCTCCCAGAGCATTGATTTCCTAGTTCTTCACCGCCGTCCAGTAAGAAGGAAGCTGCTCCAGATTGTTCTCTCTGTGGGGAGTCTTTGTCAGGTTCATGTGGTGACCGCTTCCCCTACTTCTCCTCCTTGCTGCTTCATGAAAATTGAAAAGGCCATAAGATGAGTCTGTGTCCTTGTCGTCACTGGTTTGAACACTTCAGGTATCCACAAACGGTTCTCAAATAGGAGTATCCTCAGATACTGAGCCTACAAAGGTTAGAGATGTTCCCTTGACCTTCACTGCGTTCTTTGAACGTAAAAAGTGACAAGCAGGTTATTTGTCCAGAATGTTCAACATTCACTCAGAGGAAGGATGAAGAGTAGACAGCAGGAGTAACTGCCTGAGTTTTTGGCTTTTTTGTGTGTGTTTTTAAATTGTTTTACTTGTTTGAAAGGCAAAGTAACACAGCAGGAGAGAGAACTTCCACGTGCTGGTTCACTACCCAAATGGCCATGATGGCTGAGGTTCGTCCAGGCCAACACCAGGAGCTTGGAACTCCATCTGGGAGCCTCTTGGGTGAGAGGCTGGGGCCAAAGCACAGTAGCCATCTTATGCTGTCCTCCCACGTGCGTCAGCACACAGGCAGCTGGAGCAAAAGAGGTGCATCAGAAACTCGAACCAGCGCTCTAATGTGGAATGTTGGTGGTTTAACTTACTGCGCCATGTTTATCATCCCCAAGTTTTAGCTTGTAAAGCATTCTGCATATGTAACAATATAACAATCCAAAGACCCATGGGTGGATCGGTGTTAAGCCCTATGAGATTTTAAATATCTCAATTTAACGTATATGAAACTCTTTATTTGGCTTTGATTTAGCAACTTCTGCGCATCTATTAGATGTCAGATTAACTCTATCTGCTCACAGAGTCAATGAACTAGTTCCAGCAGATTTAAGTTCCAATTCCATTCTTTGGGGCCCGCTCTGCGATGTTCCTTATTAATGCAGAGGATTTTATCTCCGTTGTTTTTTGGGAATCCTCCAATCCTAGCACCTAGCACAGTGTCGCCTGACAGGCACTCAACCTGAACAGACAGGTGACAGGGACCTTCTTGAGAGGAAGAAATGTTCAGGGTTGCATCACTAGGGAATGATAAAATCTTGTTACATTTCTTCTACATAAGAAATTATCTCCATATCTGGTTCATATTCCCGTTCCCTCTGCTCCTCCTTCACCTGCAAGTTCTCAGATGATTTTTCCCACTCCTTCTGAATGCTTCACTGTTTGTTTTAGGCTTCAGGGGGACAGAGAGGATGGCCTGCTGTGAAAGCCTGCTGTCCGCTACACACCCTACTTGCACTGCCCTGGGTGTGGAGCAGGAGAAGAGGAGCCGAGGGTCTGGCGGAAGCCCGCTGTGTTGGCCAACCAATGGTGTGCCATTCCAGGTCCAACAAACCCACTGGGAGCCTCAGCATAAGGAGGCAGTGATGTAGCTGCATGTGGGGAGAACCCCATCCCAGTGTCAGGCCAGTCTGGCCACTGCTGCTTCCCTCCCTCATCTAAAGAGCTTTGGTTTGCTTTTTGATCATGACAGTGATGAAAATGATGATGATGATGTTAGAGAAAGTTGTTAACCTTACCTTAAACACTTGTTTTATGCCCATCACCATTTTTAACAATTTGAAATATTATCATATTGAGTTCTCATAACAAACTTATCTGGTGCTTCTATTCCTGCCTCCACTGTAGAGACAAGGAAAGCAAGGCTCAAAGAAGTTTTGTAACTTGCCCGTGGTTACACAGCTAATGAGTAGTAGCTGTAGATGCAGTCTCAGACAGCCTGACCCTGGGCTCAGGATTCTTAGACCTGTAGATTCCATGGCTGATTTGTCCTGGGATGAGGGAGTGCTTTCGAAGTTCCTGGTACAGTGGCTGCCCATCCGGGTGTGTCAATGAAATAGGTGCTTTCTTCCCTCCCTTCTGGTCAGGTAGTAATGAATGCCTCACTAATTATCGTTATCCTGGGCCAGCCCGGTGGATTAGAAGGGAAGTTGGCTGCCCAGGGAAAACGAGGGTTTGCTGGTGGTGAGGGAAGAGGATTAAGTATAGGGTTTAAAGGATCCTTAAATCCCTTCTCAACCTTGTCAAAGGGATTTCATAAAATAATGTTGAATTCTGAGCCCAATTCAATGGCTCAATGGCTAAATTCTTACCTTGCAAGCATCAGGATCCCATGTGCATGCCAGTTCCTTTCCTGACTACTCTGCTTCCCATCTAGCTCCCTGCTTGTGGCCTGGGACAGTGGTAGAGGATAGCCCAAACCTTGGGACTCTGTATCCGCGTGGGAGACCCATGGCAAGTGCCTGGATGCTGGCTTTGGATCGGCTTAGCCCCTGCCGATGTAGCCATTTGGGGAGTGAATCAGCGGATGGAAGATCTTTTTGTCTCTCCTTCTTTCTTTAAATCTGATCTGCCTTTTCAATAAAAAATAAATCTTTAAAAATAATAATAAAATAAATAATAAAATAATGTTGAATTCTACCAGCATGGGAGCCCTACTCTTCCCTGGGTTCTTTGCTTTGGAATTGTCATAAAGGAGCGAATTCATTGCCATGCGGCTTTGTGGCTCCCTGAGCCTGAGTGAATTAGCCAGGAGCCCTGATGCAGATACCCAGGTGTGGAATCTCCGGCGCCCAGAGCAAGCTTCTGGGCTGTCTGCTGAAGAACTGAGCCCTGCCACCCTCCTGCCTTGTTGTCAGCTCTGCAACCTCACAGTTCCTAGTCCCTTGAGTGGTGGGTCCTTGGGGCATTTTTTGGTAGAATGCTCTAAGTGCCAAGGAATCTGCCCACATAGGAAAATGTTCTACAAATCTCTCTAGGGACAGATCAACAGGTCTGCAGGAGGTGGCCTAATTTGACTTGATCTTTACAAAGTACCTGTCGCTAGTGGTTGAACCAAGGGCTTCTTGGCTCGCTTCCACTGAATCTTTTCTGCAGTAATCATAATATAAGGGGTGAACCAGTGTATGCTAAAAAAAAAAACTTTGTGAAAAACAAATACTGTTGGTCTTTTTTTATTCATTCAGTAGCTTCTTCAGCAGATAAGTATTTTGTACCTACTATGCGTACTTACTATGTATCCAGCATATCTGGGCACTTGCTGCACTGTAATTATAAGACAGGGATAGGGATGAAGAAGTTGGAAAACAAATAAGAGAATTCCATATTGTGTTTTTTGGCACAGATGATGTTAACAGCGGTAGTCACATCAAGTGAACTCTTACACATGCCAGACACTTTCCTAGGTATCTTGCACATTGAATTCCACCTAATCTTTTCTACAAAGAAAACAGCTTCTATGATCACGGGTGTGGACTAGGGCAGGGAAAGGGAGGAAGCTGAGGAGATGGACTGATTTAAACTGATTGATTTTAACTGGCAGGGACAGCCCCTCTGGATCTGGGAAGAAACCTGTTTTACAAAGGTCTGGTTGGCTACGCAAGTTAAAAGTGTTGCTTTGAGTGGAGCTCAGAAGTGAAATGAAGTCAGTACCGACTTAGTACACAGAGTCTGGGGAGGGCTGGAAGGACTGTTTTGAGAAATGAGGCGATCCCATGAGGTGTCCAGCTCTTACCAAAGGTCTGGAGACTTAAAGACTGGGAACCACCCCTACCACTCCACCACCACCACCTCACTCCCTGCTGTGCAACAGTGGAAGCCCAACCACAACGACACCTTGATGCTTCCGTCCTCAGGTGCACAGGGGATTGCAGGGAGTCCCTGTTCAGAGTTGACAAGGGAGGTGGCAAGGGACGCTTCTTCCATATGCTGAGTTCATAGTGAGACCCTGCAGGTGTTTAGTAGTTACATCTTCAGTATTTGTTGTCTGTCCTGCCTTCTGAAGTGCAAGTCAGTTAGGGGGAAATCGATTATTATCTTGTTCGCCGTTGTTTACTCAGTGCCAGCACAAATGCAAAGCACGTGTTGGATATTCAATAACCAGATGTTACAAGAATGAATAATTGTTGCCACTCTGTGGGACAAAAATCCCTCATTTTTCTAATTAATTTGTTGAGGCTCAGAGAGGATTAGAACCTTGATGAAGGGGGTGGGCCTTCGGTGCAATGGTTAAGATGCCACTGGGCTGCCTGCATCCCAGCGTGCTTCGGTTCAAGTCCCAGTGCTGCTCTTGTTTCCTGCATGCTGCTCATGCACCCTGGGAGGCAGCCGTGATGGCTTAAGTACTCGGGTCTCTGCTACCAACATGAGAAATGAAGGATGGAGTTCCTGGTTCCTGCTCGCTCGCTGTCTCTCTCTCTCTTTCTCTCCCCCTCCAATCCAAATAATAGAAAATAAAGAAACCTTAACAACAACAACAACAAAAGAGAAGCTTGATTAGGATGCCCCAGAGGTTTTGTCTAGAGGCAGGATTCACATCAGTGCCCTGCCCGACTCCAATACAGGAAGGTGGGCCTTTCTTCTCCCACCCTGCGGTGACCATGGCCCTTTACGCAGGATAGCAGCTCCAAGGAAGCAGGCTAGGCATGTGTTGAAGGAGGGAAGCAGACTGTGTCATAGTGGTGGTTTTATTTTTCGGGGTATGGAGTTTCTTCTAATCTGAGCTTGACCTTGGTGACTAAAGAATTCATCTTTATCCCACCTCCAGTTTCCCGAGCCTGCAGGAAGCACCATGGCCCTGCTGTCAAAGCCTTGTTGTCCCATCAGCTGCTTGCTTTCATCTGATGTAGCAGTTACCGTGCCACTTTGGATGCCCACATCCCATATCAGAATGCCTGGTTTGAGACCCAGCTCTACTCCACGAGAGTAGGTCCTGGGAAACAGTAGTAGTAACCCTCATATTTGAATTCCTGCCACCCTCATGGGAGACTTTAAATTTCTGGCTCCTTAGCCTGGCCCAGCCTCAGCTATTGGAAGCATTTGGGAAATGAAGCAACAGTTGAGATCGCTCTCTCATTCTCTCTCTCTCTCACTTTCACATTAGTATAGTGATCATAATTTTTAAAGGGTTATGTAACATAGAACAAGGAATGGACAAACATTTCCTCTACAGAGCCTGGCAGTAAATATAGTCATTCTGTATAATGGATAGCCGGTTCTGATGTTATAGTTTGGAAGTCGTCCTACACAACTAGTAAAAGAATAAGTATATGAGCTGGTGCTGTGACATAGCAAATTAAACCACCGCTTGCAATGCCAGAATTCCACCATGTGACACCAGTTTGAGTCCCAACTGATCCACTTCTGATCCAACTCCCTGCTAATGCACCTGAGGAAGTAGCGGAAGATGGTCCAAATGCTTGGGACCTTGCACCCGTGTGGGGGACCCAGAAGAAGCTCCGGGCTTCTGCATGGCCCAGCCCCTGTCATTGCAGCCATTTGGGGAAGGGAACCAGCAGATGGAAGCTCGCGCTCTCGCTCTCTCTCTCTCTCTCTCTCTCTCTCTCTCTCTCTGCTTCTGTCTCCTTCCTCCTCGTCTGTAACTCTGCTTTTCCAATAAGTAAAGTAAGTCTTAAAAAGAAAAAAGAATGGGCATGGCAGTGTAGCAACAAAACTTGGTTGACAAAACCTAGCAGTGTGTCTGATGTGACCCTCAGACTATGGTTTGTCAAGTCCTGAGCAAAGTCCATCTGTAACAGTAGTGTCTGAGCCATGGGGTAGTAGTTGGGGTCTCTCAATTTCCTCAGCCTTGTTGTGTGTGTGTGTGTGTGTGTGTGTGTGTGTGTGTGTGTTTTAAGATTTATTTTGCTTATTTTTATTGGAAACTCAGATTTACAGGAGGAGGGAGAGACAGAAACAAATATCTTCCATCTGCTGGTTCACTCCCCAAGTTGCCACAACAGCCGGAGCTAAGCCAATCTGAAGCCAGGATCCAGGAGCTTCTTCTGAGTCTCCCATGTGGGTTCAGAGTCCCAAGGCTTTGGGCCGTCCTCTACTGCTTTTCCAGGCCTTAGGCAGGGAGCTAGATGGGAAGCAGGGCCGCTGGGACATGAACCGGTGCCCATATGGGATCCCAGCGTGTGCAAGGTAAGGCCTTTAGCCACTAGACTATTGCACCAGACCCTGTTCCTGTGGTTTTTAAAACATGCTCTCTACCCCAGTTATGCTAGTATCCCCTGGAAACTTATTTTTTTAAAAGATTTATTCATTTTATTACAGTCAGATATACAGAGAGGAGGAGAGACAGAGAGGAAGATCTTCCGTCCAATGATTCACTCCCCAAGTGAGCCGCAACGGGCTGGTGCGCGCCGATCCGATGCTGGGAAACAGGAACCTCCTCCGGGTTTCCCGTGTGGGTGCAGAGTCCCAATGCATTGGGCCGTCCTCGACTGCTTTCCCAGGCCACAAGCGGGGAGCTGGATGGGAAGCTGCCGGGATTAGAACCGGCGCCCATATGGGATCCCCGGGGCGTTCAAAGCGAGGACTTTAGCCGCTAGGCCACGCCGCCGGGCCCTGGAAACTTATTTTAAACACTACCTATTTCCAGGCCTTGTCCCTTTAGAGGACTGAATCAGAACTTGGGACATGAGGCCAAACAATCTGATTGACCCAGGCCTTCTGGTGTTTCTGACGTATGCTGAAGTTTGGAAATGGCTGCCATTGGTGGGCAACGAAATCAGAACATTGCGAGAATGTATGGGGTGAGGACATCTTGTGTCTATGGCTTCTTAGTTATATCCATTTGGACCTGCCAAGCATTAGTCCTGTCAGTACCCAAGCCTGTCTGTTAAGAGCCAAGTAAAATGCTGACACATATGAGGATACTTGGGGAATTTTTTTCAATGGAATTTAGTTTATTTTGGCTCGAAAAAAAACCCCACTTTCGAGTCTGTGTATCGAGAGCATTTTCATCAAACACGTTTTTCATGACCTTTTTGAAGACCTCCTAAGCAACAATTTTCAACTTTTTTTTTTTAACCCCAAAGTAAGCATCTTTCAGTTCCACTTTCCAGGAACTTTTTGGCATATCCTAGTAGAGCTGCTGCCTTGATCACCATCATTAGGTTTGTCTTTAGATTGCTGACGCAACACTGCTTGCAGGTGGGAACAGAGCAGGAGCCCCGGAAGCTGCCCTGTTCTGTCCCGGGCTTCTTGTCCTGAATGTCTCCTCACTACAAGGCTGTGTGCTAAAAGGAAACTCAGAATGTTTTTCACCTCTTCGATCCTGAGCCTGCTTCTTTAGCTCCTCACTCTGAATGACTAGGTTGTTCTGATCCCCAGGACTGTGGAGTTGTGAATTGTGAAGCTGTGGGTCACCATTGCTGGGCTGGGCTGGACTGGGCTGGACTGGGCTGAACTGGGCTGAACTGGGCTGGGCGGGGCTGCAGCCCTGGTGCCAGACAGCTCGCTTTAACTTGCAGGATCCTGACAGTTGGCTCCTTTAATGTAAGAAGCTGTTTATCCCAAGAGGGGCAGAGTTGGCAGACTTGGGGGAAAGGGAGAGAAGGATGGCGAAGACATTTGTTTCTCAAGGCCTGCTGGGGGTCTCTGGCTCATAGAGAGGGAAGGCACAAACCAATGGCCCCTCTAAATACCCCATAAAAACCATCATTAGACTCAACAGCCATTTGCCGAGTGCCGTCTTCATTTCATTACTCTATCAGAACATGCTGAGTTCAAAATGGAATTTCCTGGTTGTAGGGAGACATTTGCATCTCCAAAGAAATTGGATTGCATTTCCCCTAAGCTGCATCTTCTGGTTCGCCCTCCTTGTCACTCACTCCAATGTTTTCGGTGCATTGTGAGGAATGAGTAGGGCAGGGAGGCCTGAAGTGGGGGACTGGGGGAGGCCCCCTAATCAATAGACTGTAGTTCTCAGGAAACCAGTCACGTGGGCGATGCTGTGTTGATCTTGGCTCCAAGACACACTGATGTCATTGGACGGCAACGGGAACTATGCCTGTATGTACAGCATTTCAGTTAGACTGCCCGTTAATAAATTTGTTTTCAGCAGAGCTGTCAGAGATAGGACTAGGACCTAGTTTCCTGCGCTTCAGGGTCTCTGCCAGATGAAATCAACAGTAGCGTGGCCAGATTCCACCGACGGGGACTTGTCAAGACCTGCATGCATTGTGAGGCCCAGAGAAGCCAAGGCTCGTTGGTAAAAGCAGAAAGGGAGACCTACAATCGGAGTTCCCAGCTGGCAAGACAGACAGCTCCAACGTTTTAGAGTAAGAGCATTCTGGGGTCCTAAAGATTGGGACAGCCTCTGTACTTGCACTTGCTGCATTAATTCTCAGCCACGCTCCCTTTGTGCTGACCGAGCATTCTGTGCTGTGGGAGTTGATTCACTATTAAGAAAATTTCTGCCTTCAGTGGGCAGTTGGATGAATCTAGTGAGTAAACAAATTCCTACCTGTCTCCCTCCATCTAGTCACCCTAGTCACCTGTCAGTCTGTCTTTTCATTCATCTAGCATTCAACCATTTACTCATTCATTTTTTTTTAAGTTTATTTTTGTTTTTTTATTAAGCACCCATTTATGGGCAAGCTGCTACTAGCTGTGATTTCATTGTGACTATTTTTCAGACCCATTGTAACACCGGTTCCTTCTACCCTTAGTCTTTGTATTTTGCTTTACGTTTGATTTCTTCCTTACAAGTACACGTGGTACATTGATGTTCATGGAAAACACACAGAGACTTGAGGCCTTGTTCTGGCCCCCTGTGCCCATGATCCTGTAGGCACCAGTTCCTATGGACCTCTGCTGTTCAAGAGCCTTACAATCGACACAGCCAGCCCAGTGTTCGGATTCAGCCTGTGCTACTCTTTGACCAAGTTCATGCACCTGCTAGAGCTATGCTTTCATCGTTGGAAAAATAAGGGCATCCCATGCTAGTGGAAACACAGTTGTGAGGCTGGAACAAGACAATGTCCTAAATGTTGGTGCTTTCAGAATGACTCCTCTTAGTTTTCTTATAGTCAAAAACCAAAAACCAAAACCACCAAAATGTGTATCAGAGGTGAATGGATACATTAGTTGTGTTATATTCAAATAGCTGGCTGCTGCTTTACAATGAAAGGGAGTGCACTTTTGATAAATGCAACATCATGAGTGTTTCTCAAAATCGTTGTTCTAAGTGAAAGAATGAAAAGTGAAAACAGTACATACTCTGTGATTCAAGTTACAGCAAACTCTAAAACATGCCAGCTAGCGTCTCTGGTGACAGCTTCTCACTGTTACCTGGAGTGGGAGAGGGAGCAGAGGTAATTATAAAGGAACAGAGAAAGCTTTGAGGGGACGATGGGTCAGTTGATTATCGAAACCACGTTAATGTTTTCGTATGCCAAAACTTAGCAAATTGTAACATTTCCTTCATTTGTAATTTGAATGTTTCCTTCATTATTGTCAAATGTGTCCATCAAATGATCGACTCAATAAAGTTACTGCTTTGCAAACAGAAAAACCAGATTCCTTGCAAGCCAATGATTGCCTCCGGAAGTAGCCATGCCTTTTGCCAAAGGACTGTCAGAAAGAACGGCTTGGTAGTAATAATGCTCATTGAAAAGGATACTTAGGACAGGAGCCCCTCAACATCCCAAAGAAATGAGCACCACAGACTGCTCATTTCAGCATCTATAAAGTCCCAGCAAAGTGCCCACCATGTAGCTGGCCCTCAGTAAACAGTGGTGATAGTTTTTTTTTTTAAAGATTTATTCATTTTTATTACAGTCAGATATACAGAGAGGAGGAGAGACAGAGAGGAAGATCTTCCGTCCGATGACTCACTCCCCAAGTGAGCCGCAACGGCCGGTGCGCGCCAATCCGATGCCGGGAACCAGGAACCTCTTCCAGGTCTCCCACGCGGGTGCAGGGTCCCAAAGCATTGGGCCGTCCTCGACTGCTTTCCCAGGCCACAAGCAGGGAGCTGGATGGGAAGTGGAGCTGCCGGGATTAGAACCAGCGCCCATATGGGATCCCGGGGCGTTCAAGGCGAGGACTTTAGCCGCTAGGCCACGCCGCCGGGCCCGATAGTTTTTATTTTAATGACCATTTAGAAGGACTAATTAAGGCTCAAGGATCAAATCTTGCTAAGAGAAGTTCATGATTCCAGCAGTTTCTCAACCTCTATATCCTGATGCAAAAGGAAAAACTTATAGGCTGCTAGCTTTGGAGAGGATTGGGACAGCCATGTACCGTTTGTGCCACACAAAAGTGCGCTTCGAAGCAGTGAGAGAAGGCTGATCTCCATCCAGTCTCATGATGGCCAAAAGGAAGAGAGTATTTTAATTAACCTTAGGCACCTTGCAGCTTACCTGGCTGTGATGCACAGCTACATTTGCCTAGAGTAGTTACTTTTCTTCCTCCCTCCCCCTATCCCTCCGTTCTTCTTTTCCTTCCTTCCTTTCTTTTCTAATTCATGGTAAGGAAGGCACCTTTTCCTAATTGATATGACGCTATCAGAAAGTCTAGCAGCATCCTACAAGGACCTACAACCATTAACTTCCTTACAGTCCTGGGCTTCTGGGACTCTTACCAAAGGATGTTGGGGAAAAAGAGGAAGTGTCTAAGTCCTCAATGACACTGAGTAATTTTTTTTTTTTAGTGTATTTATTTGTATTGGAAACTCAGATATACAAAGAGGAGAAGAGACGAGAGAGAAAGATCTTCCATTTGATGATTCACTCGCCAAGCAGCCGCAGTGGCCAGAGCTACACTGATTTGAAGCCAGGAGCCTGGAGTCTCCTCCAGGTCTCCCACATGGGTGCAGGATCCCAAGGCTTTGGGCCGTCCTCTACTGCTTTCCCAGGCCACAAACAAGGAGCTAGATGGGAAGCAGGGCTACTGGGATATGAACTGGTGCCCATATGGGATCCCGGCATGTACAAAGTGAGGACTTTAGCTGCTAGGCCACCATGCTGGGCCAACACTGAGCCATTTTTGAGGGATTGTGATCTCTGTAGGATTGATGGTCAAAACTGTGTCCACTCCCAGACTTTGACAGCTCACCTTCACCTTCCATCTTTTTGCAAGCATCATTAGAGCCTTGCAGCGAGACAGGTATGGAAAGGGACCAAAATACCAACCAACTGATTTTTCCCAACTACTTGGAAATGGGGTTCATGTTAATTCATGGAGAGGGTTAAACCGTGTGGATAAACTTGGGGCTGGGCTCCAGTGTGGTTTGACAACTTCCACCTTTGCCTGTGCCCTATTGTCATGTGAATAAGCGAAAAATCATCTGGGCAGGGAGCATGGAAGGCGAGAACTTCCTGCTGCGGTGTGTCCCTAGGAGGCTAAGCCTCAGCACAGGGAGAGAAGCTGTAGGTCTGGAGTCAGAAACGCCTGGAAACAAAATTGAGAAGTAAGTTCGAAATTTTTGTCCCGAGGTAGTAGGAGCCAAAACTGTGAGTCCTAGACTATAAGCAAAGTGGGACAGTGAAGCCCAACTCTTGCATTTGGTAATTAGGAAAACTGTCTCCAAAGAAGCTCTTGGTCTAGCTGTTGTCACACACAACCTGAAGTTAGAGAGTAATTTATTTGATCACGGCTTTCCATAGATATCTAGAGAAATAGCTAGGAATACGGACTGGGAAAAATTGGTTGAGTAGCCTTCACCACAATTTCTAGCATCTTCTGCCTTCTGTTTCCGATTTCAAATGTAAGGGCATGAAATATTTTCTTAGTGTTTTAAAGTAAGAATAAATAACACTGTATTTCTAAATTGTTAGAAAATGTTAATGTAAGTAATGAACAGTAAATACTAACATACTCTAAAACCTTCACCAGTTTTTCTTTTGCTCCATTAATGCTTAGTAAAGACTTTTTAAAATTAATTACATTGCATTATGTGACACAGTCCCATATGCACTAGTAAAGACTTCTAAAAATATTTTACTGTGGGCCCAGCGAGATAGTCTAGTGGCTGGGGTCCTCGCTTTGCATGCACCAGCGTCCCATATAGGCACCGGTTCTAATCCCTGTGGCCCTGCTTTCTATCCAGCTGGCCTGGGAAAGCAGTTGAGGATGTCCCAAAGGATTGGGACCCTGCCCTGTGTGGGAGACCCAGAAGAGGCTCTTGGCTCCTGGTTTCAGATTGGCTCAGCTCCAGCTGTTGCATCTAGTTGGGGAGTGAATCATCAGACCAAATATCTTTCTGTATCTTTTCTTCTCTGTATATCTGACTTCCCAATAAAAATAAATAAAATTTTTTAAAAAATATTTTACTGCAATTATAGCTTTTGTGTTTTGTTTTGTTTGCTTTATGTATTTGACGATATATTCTTGGCTACCTACAAGTATATAGTTATACTTTCCACATATTGTTCCTTTTATTTTATAACATCCCCTTTTTAATGAGTTTTTACATTTAATTTGTTCTTAGCATAATAACAGCTTGTAATTATTAAAAAGTTTATAAATAACCAAATTCATAGCATTTTCTAGAAATAGTTAGTGAACTAAGATGCTAATATAAAAGTGACCATCAAGTTACATTTTTAAAAATTTTGCAGTGATAAGACAATATACTAATAAATTATAATGTATCTTTTTGTCTTTCTTAATTATACTTGCTTAGATTCTTGTGTACAATGATAAAATTTTATACTCAATTTCTTTTAGTAAGTGGTTAAAAGAGTATACTTTTTGTGTCCTTATTTCAACAATCAGGTACACATTGTAAATATTTTTTGTCTTTTTAATCCAAGCTGATATTTTTAAAAATTTATGTATATACATTTATTATGTCACTTCATTCATTCTATTTGGGGTGTGTGTGTGTGTGTGTGTGTATTATTATTGTAAGATCATTCCTACCACTTTATATTTTTCTATGCCTTCATTTTTTTTCTACTTTTTTTCCCTCTAGTTCCATTTTATTTTTTATTACTTATCATTCATTTAAGAAGTAAAGAGACAAGTTAAGTGGAAATGACAAGCACTGAACCAGGCCGAAACCAATAGCCAGAAACCCAACCCAGGTCCTACTACTGAGAGCCGCCACCTGCTGCCTCCTAGGAGTGCCTCAGCCCAGGAGCCCGCTGTCCAGCCGAGGCTCTGCGGCAGGGGACGCAGGCAGCTGAGGCCTTAGGTTGAATGCCTGCCCCATTGGCTTCTGTTCTTTGAAGATATCCTCCCAACTTTCTTCATTTCCCTCTGATTGGTGGGAAACTATCGAATAAATCTGTCACCTTGGAAAGATTAGCTACCGGGGTTTAACATCTGGCCAGACTCAATTCTTTGCCATTTGTCTTAGTTCATGTGTGCTGCTGGAACAGAACAGCTAAGACTAAGTAAGTTATAAAGAACAAAGAATGTGTTCTCTGGCTGTGGAGGCTGGAAAGTCTAGGCTGAAGGCAGCAGCATCTGCTGTGGGTTTTCTTGCTGCCTCCAGCCCTACATGGCAGGAGGGCAAGAGAGGAAACAAATGCTGTGTCCCCACATGACACAGAGCAGAGGAAGGCAAACCCACTCCTGCAAACCCTTTATAGAGCAGCATCAAATCTGTTCCCAAAGGCCCTGCCTACCTCCACAGCTGCGCTGGGGATCAAGTTCCCAACACAAGAACTTTGGGGACGTGTGTAGACCGAGACCTCACTCTTCATCATACTCTAAGCTTCCCGCAGCCTCAGGGCCTTTGCACTTCCTGTACTTAATGCTTGACTTCCCTACTTCATTCCTTTTAAGAAATCCCTAGTTATTCACTGCTTAAATCTTCCTTCCAAATATGATAGTGATCTCATATAATGCACTTTATAGTATCATATTTTAGATTACTCATGAAAGAGTTTTCTCTGTGTCATAAAAACTTGCATCTCCATTGACTTCTGAACCACCCTGGCTGACCTTGAGTTCCCATTGTCTCATGTCAAAATAAAAATAGAATTTTGGACAGTGTCTCTTTAAAACAGAATCGTATCAGCACTCATAGTTTCCTTGGTGTCTTTCACATGTTTGTTCCTGTGCTTTGACATAGAAACAGTTTGTGAAACTTCACATTTTCACAGGGTCAGCTCCCCAAAATATCTGAATAAAGTTTACTATGTTCTGCCTGGGTTCAGACAGCTAAGCAGGTCTGTAAGAGTTTATTTCGGATTAACCTAAAGGGTCCAGAGATGCTATAGTTGGAGCCAGCATTGTAGCACAGCAAGTTAAGCTTCCACTTGCAATGCTAAGCATCCCGTAGCTGAATGCTGGTGCAGTTGCAGGTGATCAGCCTCTGATACAGATTCCTGCTAATGCACCTGGAAAAGCTGTGGAAAATGGTCTCATAGCTTGGGGCTTGTGTCGGAGAGCCAGATGGAACTCCTGGCTCCTGGCTTCAGCCTGGTCCAGGCTTGGCTGTTGCTGCCATTTGGGGAGTGAGCTAGCAGATGGAAGGTGTTTCTCTTCTCTTTTTCTTCCTCTTTCTCCCCACCCTCCCGCTTCTCTCCCCTTTTCCTCTTTCTCTCCTTCCTCTCCCTCTGCCACTCCCACTGCCTGTCAAAATAAATAAATCTTTCGCAACAATAGAATGCTGTAGGCTGCAACAGGAAGGAGGCCGCTTACTGCAGACAATCAAGACACGAAGGGCCTGCCTAGAGCCAGCCACAGGTGGAGCCAACCCTGTGCCAGGGTCTGCTGTGTTTGACATGCGGGCCAGGGGTAGCATGAGGAGGAGGAGTGGGCTGTCTGTGCAGGTGTCAGGTGTGGCGGGGTGCTGAAGTGAGTGGAACAGCCTATGTGCTCTGAGCCTGCTCAATAGCAAACTTCCTGCTCTCACAATTGTTACTAAGGCATAGGGCTGCTTCCTAGGCCACTGCTAGAGCCACTGTGGTTGAGCTGGGAAGAGGAGCTATTTAATGAGAATTCTATGATCTGTAAAATGTAGAATTAATGACTCAAGACGGCAAACTCCGAAGAAATAACTCGGCCCATTCATTAGAAGTGGTGATTGAGCTCTCAGGTCTCTTCAGTGCACACGCACACACACCCCTTGGGCACCTGACTTTGCCATCCTCCCATTTGTTATTGATTCTAATGGCAAGGCCCACATCTCCCCTGTGATCTTTAATTGCCTTATTCCAAACAGGAAGAGCGTGGCTTAGAGCAAAGCTGAAATCTAAGTGCAGACATATTGTGTGACTCATAGATTTCCCCCCACTGCTTTGCACTGTCATTTCAGAGAAGTGTTGCCACAGAGGAACATTTGGTCCCAACATGTAATAAAAATCACTCTCGCGTTGTCAAATTCACAGAGACAGACAAAGCGGGGCTGGTCGGGGGCTGGGTGGTGGGGAGTGAGAAGGGCGTGTTTGTGGAGCCGCAGTCGAAGTCTTGGTGTGGGGAGGTGAAAGAGCTCAGGAGCTAAGCAGTGGGGACCACTTCCCAACAGGCTGAATGCACGTAATCCCCCCGAGCTGTCTACCTAAAAATTAGTAACGCAAATTTTAGTCCATTTTACCACCTGATGTATAGAAGCACATATAAAATAAAGTGACTTAGAAATTGCAGCCCCTGGCCTCTACTGGGGATGAACCCACACACCGCAGGGCAGATGTTCGTCAAGGGAACAGGTGTTTTGCTTAGAGCTTCAGATGGCTTTGTCCCCTGTCAGAATGCCAGGGTTCAGTACCCAGCTCTTGCTCCAGACTGTAGCTTCCTGCTAATGTGTTGCCCAGGAGGCTCAAGGAGTTGGGTCCCTGCCCCCCGACGTGAGAGTCCTGGATCGAGTTACTGGTTCCCATTTTGAGTCTGGCTCAGCGCCAGCCGTTTTGGGTACTTGGGCACATGAATCCGTGGGTAAGAGCCCTTTTTTCTCTCTCAAGTGTATTCTTTTAGAAAAATGTTTGTCCAGCCCAAGTCAGCTCACATTGTCTTTACTACGTAATGTGTGCGCCCAGCAATCAAAAGGAAGAGCATTTGTCAATTTTTACCCTCTTTGGTGTGCTTGCTGATCCACTTGGCTTTTAGGATTAAGCAGCCACTCTTGCCTGTTCATTATTCAAAATTTTAGTAGGTATCACAGACGGGAAGAGTGAACTGTGACTGCACTCCTCATTGATTCATCAAGCACAGGGCAGAGTGTAATCCTGTGACTGGTTTATAGAGACACGGGGGTGAAATGGATACAAATGAGCTTTGGAATCACAGTGAAATGGAAATCCCGGCTCAGCCATCTATTCGTGAGCAGGTCAAATAGTTTGGCTTTTTGTTGAGCGTCATTCTTCTCGAGTGTCTATTTGCAAACTTGCCTACTTGTCAAAATTGATTTGTAAGCCCACAATTAATACTGTACGGCATTTTCATGGTTGTTAAACGGATATACACACACAAAGGACTACAAAATTTGTGTTACCCACACACAGGCTGTTAGCTAAAATAGAGCAAGATGATGCTGTGCTTCTTGATTCGACTTTTTCTATGAGCAGGCCAATGTCTGGGGGCAGGTGTTAGGGCTAGTGGTTATGACAGCTGTTAAGATATGCACATCCCACATTGGAGAGCCTTGGTACCACTTGCAGCTCTGGCTTCATGGTGAAGCTTGCTACGAATGCAAGCCCCTAGAGGCACTGGTAAGGGTGCCCACACGTGGCTTCTTACCACCTGCAGGAAGGCATGGATCGTGTTCCCAGTGCCCAGCTTTGACCCAGGCTTGTCCTGGCTATTGTGGGCATTTAGGTAGTAAATCGACAGATGAGAGTTATCTCTGTTTGTTTCTGTCTCTTTTTACCCTTCAAATAAAAGATAAATATTTACATATAGATAATACACTATATATAAGATAGGCAAAGGGTCCCTTGGGTGTCACCTTTTTGTTTTAGGAATGTGTTTCTTTAGTTGGCGGTTTTGCTTTGGCTGCCAGCACTGGTTAGCGTTTCTAAGTGCAAGAAGGATGTCATGTGCTTTAGGGGAGAAAAAACTGTGTGGGAAGGAAGCCTTAGTTATAATATTGTCTGTGAGTTCAGTCTTTTTTTTTTTAAGATTTATTTTATTATTTTTATTACAAAGTCAGATATACAGAGAGGAGGAGAGACAGAGAGGAAGATCTACCGTCCAATGATTCACTCCCCAAATGACCACAACGGTCGGTGCTGCGCCAATCTGAAGCCGGGAACCAGGAACCTTCTCCAGGTCTCCCATGTGGGTGCAGGGTCCCAAAGCTTTGGGCCGTCCTCAACTGCTTTCCCAGGCCACAAGCAGGGAGCTGGATGGGAAGTGGAGCTGCCGGGATTAGAACTGGCACCCATATGGGATCCTGGGGCATTTATAGGCGAGGACTTTAGCTGCTAGGCCACCATGCTGGGCCCTCTGAGTTCAGTCTTAAAGATTATACAATGTTTATTGAATAAGTCATTTTAAAGATCTGCTTATTTCCTTGAAAAGCGTAATTATATGTAGAGAAAGATCTTCCATCTTCTGGTTCACTCCCAATATAGCCACAAGAGCCGGGACTGGGCGAGGAGCTTCATCCTGGTCTTCCACATGGGTGGCAGAAAGCCAGACACTTGGGCCATTCTCTGTTACTTTCCCAGGACATTATCGGAGAGCCACACCGGAAGTGAAGCAGCCAAAACTTAAACCGGGAATCCATCTAGGTTGCTCATACCACAGAGGGCAGCCTAATCCACTGTGCCATATGCTGCCCCCTCCCCCAAGATAGGTTGCAGCAATATGATGGATTTATCAGGTGATGGGCATGTGACCAGAGCCTAGCAGAAACCTAGCCCCATATTTCCCCTAGTAGCAGCAGTGCAGTATTCACCTATGCAGTGTTTGTTGTGACTTTCTAGGACACAGATGCACCCAACTGTCTTTGCTTTTACCACAGGTAATTTCTTGCTCACCCAGCATCCCATGTTTCCCCTGCTGTGGCAGGATTAGGTCTGTTTACAAACAGTTGGCTCCCTCCTGTTCCAGGCACAGGGCAGGTTCATTCTCAACTCCTTTCTCTTTCCAGTGGGACATGGTCACATGATTTTTATTAACCCATGAAAAGGGACCATAAGTCACATGCACCTCAAATTTGGTAAAAGTATTTGATCTTCAGGGTTCAGCATCAACCATCCAGTTCTCTGCTGCCATCACCGTGGAAGTGGGTTTTAATATAAAACCTTTATCACCCCATGTGAGAGCTGCAGTGTGAAGGAGAAATAAAACTATACTAGGAGCAGGGCAAGGGTTCATCAGGCTAATCCTCCACCTGTACCACTGGCATTTCATGGGGGCACCCCCAGATGTTTCACTTTTAATGCAGCTCCATGCTAATGGCCTGGGAAAGTAACAGAGGCTGGCCCAAGCCCTTTGGTCCCTGCACCGTGGGAAACCTGGCTTCCAGCTTCAAACCAACCTAACTGTGGTCATCACAGTCATTTGGGAAGTGAATCAGTGGATATAAGATGTCTCTCTGTCTTTTTCCTCTTTCCTATTGTAATTTTCATTTTCCAGTAAAATAAACATGTTTTTTCCAAAAAGAAAATTATAGTGTGGATAAGGATTTTATGACAAGAATAACTACACAAATCGGATAGTTCAACAACAAAAATTCAACTCAATTAAATGTGGGCAAAGGGGGTCCGGCATGGTAGCCTAGCAACTGAAGTCCTCACCTTGCACATACCTGGATCCCATATAGGTGCAAGTTCATGTCTCAGCGGTCCCGCTTCTTATCCAACTCCCTGCTTGTGGTCTGGGAAAACAGTTAAGGATGGCCCAAAGCCATAGCACCTTGTACCCACGTGGGAGACCAAGAAGAGGCTCTGGGCTCCTGGCTTTGGATTGGCTGTTGTGGCCACTTGGTGATTGAATCAGCAGATGGAAGATCTTTCTCTCTGTCTCTCCTCCTCTCTGTATATCTGACTTGCCAATAAAAAAACTTTAAAAAATTGGACAAAGTGCTTAAACAGGCATTTCTCCCAAAAATGTATAAATTACTAAGAAGCACATGGATTGATTCTCAGCATCGTTCACTATCACAGTAATGCAAACCAAAATGACAATGGAATACCACCTTACGTGTAGTAAGGTGGCTATAAATTTTTTTTAAGTTTTATTTGGTATACAGCAGAGATCCAATCATATTTGTGCACTGGTGTTTATTTAAGCAGAATTCATAGAGGTCGAAAGATGAAAAGCTATCCAGGCTCTGTCAGCAGATGAGTAGGAAAAAACGGTGACGCATTCATGCAATGGAATATTAGTCAGCCATCAACAAAAAGTGTGTGAATAACTTTGAAAACTGCCTGCCGGGTGAAACAATCCAGGCACACAGGGTATTTTATAATTTTCTCCACAGGAAATATCCAGAGCAGATGCACAGAGACAGGTTCTAGATTCGAGGTGACCAGGGCTGTCGGAAGAGAGAAATAAGGGAATTATTGCTTAATTCGTATAATTTCTGTTTGACTTAGGGAAAACTGTTTTTTTTTTTTCTTAGCAAATTATAAAGTTTAATCAGAGGGTGAGGAATACAGACGTACATGAGCAATTTTAGGGAGAATGAGCTAGAAGGGGTAAGACAAAGATTGCTACCCTCTGTTCTGCAAGTCGGTCTGCAAGGTGCAAGAGTGTCAGCAGGTACGAGCATGTGAGGAAGAAAGGGAGAGTGATGTTGATGTTTAGAAGATGTTGTGAATGGAATTCATACTGCAGATCGTTCACTTCGTGATGGCTCAAATGGTAAATCTCTTGTGACCATATTCTGGTGGTTCATTAGAAAACAGCTGTCGGGCAGAGCCCCGAGGTAGTTGTTGGTTGTGTTGTTGTGTTTGTTATTGCGGACTGCATGTCCAGACCTTCTTTCTTGCCTTTCTCTCCATAATAAGGCATTCAGAGTTTTGTAGCCCTGACTAAACTTGAATCTGTCGGCCGATTTGCGGCCATCGGTGATCTTTTGACCTCTCTGAAACAAGTGAGAACAAATGCTTGCAATTAACGTCTGTGATTCATTGGCAGCCTAGTAGGGCAGGGTAGGTTCCTGAGGCTACAGGTCCTTCTGGAGCTGAGAGTGCAGCCGTAGCCACATGTGCCCGAGTGAGCGCCTTAGCAGGTGCAAATGAACAGACTGCTAACTCCGTTTCAGTATGGATTTGCAACACTCTGCTAAGGACCAGTGAGCTGAAATAGCTTGGAGAATTAATTCCTTTTCTCATAGCGTGTGTTGTTAAGAATCAGGACCGTTCAAGATGCCAGATTGGGCCTAGGATTTCACCTGCTTCTGTTTTCAACCGTTCATTCAAATGATTTTGCAAGAGGCTATAACACTGGACTTACGAGTATTAGAGGAACAATGGGGCTAATTATGTGAAATGAAGACTCAAATATCTAAACAACTGAAAATGTACTGAAACGATGCCTTACTGGGTGGTCATAGAAGTCCTGCACACAGGAAGGGGTACACCAAGTCTTGGCTATGGGACACAGATCATTTCAGTGGCTCCTTACAAACAGAATCTGCTTTTATTCTGGGCAGCAGTCTGCCCTGCCAGCTTCCAGCTTGGCCAAATCTGCCCGAGAGAATCTAACTATACATTTGCTCATACTTACGGTACATTTCTCTGATGCTGGTCATGCGAGTAGGAGATCGGCCTTCTGTCCTTTATCCTTCCTGGTCTTCTTCCCTGGAACAGGAATAGGATGTCTGGAACTCCAGCAGCTGTTCTGTCTTGAAGATAGATGCTGTGAATAGATGGAGTGCTAGGCACAGAGAGCTAGGAGGAGCTTGGAGGCTGGATGCTTTCTGTGAAACTGGAGGTCGTCCGTAGACCTCTGTCGTCAGGTAGTAATTACTTCCAGCCTAATGCATTTCTGATTTCTAGGGGTGCTATTGTTTTCTAGAATAATTTTGATCTACCAGTGTGTATGTCCTTAGAGTTCACAGTTTGTTTTCATCCTATTATTACCTTAAATCCTCATAATGCCTCTGTAAGATGATTACAATTCATTTAGGCTTAAGAATGAAAACACCGACGCCCAGAGAAGCTAGGTAACTTAGCCAAAGCTGGAGATTTAGCATTTGTCTTAACCAGGACCCAAGCTTTAAACACCCAGTGCGGCTTCTTTCTCTTATGCTCCAAGTAAACAATGACATAGCTGTCCTTCATTGTTCCAGATACATCTTTTATTGCTTCTCAAGTATGGACCCACTAGAACACCTTGTGACAATTATATGTTGGTTTAAAAACGAAAATGTTCTGTCATGATTTAAGGTAGAAGGATTTGTTGGTGGCTTTTATTTATTTTTTTTTTAATGGCAAATACAGTACATCCAGGTCGCATCCTCTTCATCCTTAAGAGAAATAAAGCACCTGCTAGCACATAAACATGTTTTTCAGTTCTGTGGTATGCCTGGAGATTCAGAAAGAAAAAAAAAGCACTAGGGAGAAGAATAAGTGTATGTCTGGGGTATGGAAGAATTCTGGGGAGATGTCGGGAAGGCGCTTGGAAAACACGAGAGGCCTGAGAAGTGAGTCGCGTGCAGTGTATGTGTGCCGCGGGGGGGGTCACTTGGTTTAACATGTGATTTGCCAGGACTGCTGAAGGCACAGCTAGTGTTCCACAGAGAAGCTGTCCTCCTCATGTTTAAAGTATACGTTAGCTGTGTAATCCCTGCACACCGCTCTTCCACCATTCCATTCTTTTAATTGTCTTAAAGAGACTTTGCCCAAGAAATTCTATGTTACTGAGAGCAAACCACATAAGCCGGTTCATGCCATGTAAAAACCAATGTAGAAACTAATTGGTGAGTTTTCAGGAATTTTGTAAGTCACTTGTTCAACACGCCATTGTAAAATTTTAGTTATACAAATGTACAGTGGAACAAATTACATTGAAAATGAGTAGAGTAAATACACGTAACTCATCACTTCCTGGTTACTTCGCCATATTACATGGTTAGCTAGATGCTTGAGTTCCTTTGTCTCTTACATATTGTTTTTAAAAATGTCTTTGGTTTATTCATTTGAAAAAGTTACTGAGAGAGAAAATGAGACACCTAGAGAGACAGAGAAGGAAAGCAGAGGGAGCCGAGAGACCTTTTATCTGTTGGTTCACCCCCAGACGGCTGCAACAGACCGAAACCAGGAGCCAGGAGCTTCCTCTGTGTCTCCCACGTGCATGGCAGGCACTGAAGCACTTGGGCCACATTGTGCTGGATCAGAAGCAGAGCAGCCAGTGATTGAAGTGGTGCTCCCATTGGATCCTGCTTTACGCGCTGCATCACACTGCCAGCCCATCTGTTAGATCTGTAAGGTGGAAATACCACACAACGCCAAGCTCCCAACCCAACATCCACTGATCTCATGTTGGTAGCTTACATAGCCCTGATGTTGGCAAGTGCTACAAAGGGTGTTCTTGTTTTCTCTTTTGAACCGATGTGGTGGTTTTGTCTGCCTCCTGTGGCTTTTGCATTCATTTCCTTTTGTCTTGTTACCATGTGGCTTCTTATCCACTCCAGCAAATATAACCTCCTGCAGCCCAGGACAGTTCCTTGTTCACCTGAGTGTCCTTTTCCCGTAGGTGATTATTGCCATTCACTCGTCCACCATAACAGAGTACCACAGACACATGTGTTTTCTTGCAGGCCTGGAGGCCAAGCAGTCCAAAGTGAAGATGTTGGTGAAGTTCTGGCTTGCAAACAGCAGGTGCTTCACTGCATCCTCACGTGACCTTCCGCCTGTGTGTACAACCCTAGTGTCTCTTCTTCGTAGGGCTTCAGTGGTAGCAGATGGGGCCCCACCCCAGACCTCAATTACTTTAACTACCTTCTGGAAAATGCTTTATCCCGACACAATTACACTTGAAAGATCAGGATTCCATGTGCACATTTTAGGGAACCCAATATTCCACCCAGAGCATAGAAATGTGCACATTGCATGTTAGTTGACGCCAAAGCTAAGCTGTATAAAAGTAGTTAAAAAATTGGTAGAATGTGGAGTTAGAAAATAAAATAACTGTGATCTAAACCATTGTGAAGTACATGCTTATAGAGTCTTTGAGAAATTGATGGAATATATATTTTTGGGGAAAAATGTGTGTGGGTTTCACAATTTTTAAATTTTTTAAAAATTTTTATTGGAAAGTCAAATACACAGAGAGAAAGTAAGACAGAAAAGAAGATCTTCCGTCAGTTTATTCACTCCCCAAGTGGCCACAATGGCCAGAACTATGCCTATCTGGAGTCAGGAGCCAGGAGCCTCCTTTGGGTCTCCCACGCGGGTGCAGGGTCCCAAGGCTTTGCGCCATCCTCAGCTGTTTTCCCAGGGCACAAGCAAGGAGCTGGATGGGAAGTGGGGCCACCAGGACACAAGCCAGCAACCATATGTGTGTGTTGTGCTTAAGGGCAACGTTGAAACTGTTGAAACCCCCTACCCTCCTGCCGAAGAAAAAAAAATAGGCAGCTGTTGGAGAATTTTTAGGAAGGTTTGTATGCAAACATATCAGCATTCTGTCGAGAGCGTTTTCATACAATTTGGTGAAGAAATCTCTACATAATCCTTAACTTAAAGGAAAAGCATCTAAACCTCAAGTTCTTCCATTACTGAGACTTTTTCTTTAAGGTTCTTCAATGTAACTGTCAGGTAGTACGTCAAACAAAGTGGAAAGTATTTTCTAACCAAACACTGAAGGTTAGTGTTCTAAATAAAACATAACAAACCTAGAAGGGCTGGGAACAGTCAGTATATGAGAGCTAACAGACGAGGGAACAACGTAAATGATGTGCTTTTGAATTACACTGCCTGCTTAGCACATAGTGTAAGTGTCTTCCTTTGTTTGAACTAAGTCATGTCAATTTGAAAAGAACTCTGACTTCAAATATAAATAGCATTGTTTTGTGTCTCCCGCTTAAAGCACAGTACCTTGACAGTTGATCCACGCTCCCTTTGCTTAACATGTCCTCTACCCACGCCACACCAGCTGTTTCTGTATAAACAGCTAGTACTCTGGTGGAATGAAAGGAAACTTTTACTCTTGATCCTCTTGAAACCACCGGTGTCTTCTCAGGTGGCTCGTTGTCGGTCTGAATCCTTTGATACATCAGTCGGGGAGAGAGATGAGCCAGCACACAGGATGTATCCACCCCGCAAACCTGTGTGAAGCACTTACCCAGTGTTCACTCCTCTCGGGGCTCCCTTTGCGATCAGTATGCTGGATGATCACTTTCGAAAGGGAAGAGACAGATAATCAGTAGGTTAGCAGCTAACATGTTTTTTGAAGAAAATCAGCTTAAGGCTTTATCAATGTATTGGCAATTGATGTTTTTTGATTAGGATCGTTCTTTCCTGCGTAGGCTCCCTGTGTATTGTAGAATGTTTCGCAATAACTCTGGGCTCTGCCACTAGCATTGGCTTACCCGAATTGTTGTAATCCAGAGCATCTCCAAACACTGTCATATATCAATGAGAGAGGGATGGGAGGTAGTATTTCCCCCCAGTGAGAAGCACTGGGTGACGGATTAAGGGAAAAAATGGTTTAAAAAGGCTTTTCTGGGCCTGGCGTGGTAGCCTAGCAGCTAAAGTCTTGACCTTACACACACCAGGATCCCCTATGGACGCCGGTTCTAATCCTGGCAGCCCTACTTCCCTACTTGTGGCCTGGGAAAGCAGTCAAGGACAACCCAAAGCCTTGGGACCCTGCACGCGCATGGGAGATCTGGAAGAAGCTCCTGGCCCTGACTTTGGATTGGCTCAGCACCAGCCGTTGCAGCCACTTGGGGTGTGAACCAGCAGGCAGAAGATCCTCTCTCTGTCTCTCTTTCTATCTGCCTTTCCAATACTAATAAAATGAATCTTTCAAAAGTAAGTAAATGAGGGCTTGGCAGCGTGGCCTAGTGGCTAAGGTCCTCGCCTTGATCCCATATGGCCGCTGGTTCTAATCCCGGCAGCTCCACTTCCTCTCTATCTCTCCTCCTCTCAGTATATCTGACTTTGTAATAAAAAAAAAAAAAAAAAAAAAAAGTAAGTAAATGAAATGGCCCTGGTGTGAAAGGAACAGGGGTGAGGCCATTGTGGGACAAAGACCTGATCAAGAGGTAAGGAAGAAAGACAGCTAGGTTTAAAGGAAGGAATATCACGACGCTACAGTGAGGTCTCAGAGTTTGAATCAGAGAGGGACTGGAGATGGGTAAGGTTTTTGAGAAGAGCAGTGACGTGCCCTGATTTATAAGCCAAGACAGTTGCTGTATGGTGCTTTGTGCCAAACAGGCCCTTGGAGGTCTCATGACAACTGCACAGTCCAAAGCAGCCATGGTTGTCATTGAGGTGAGCGCTTGATCATGGCTGGACTGATGCATGGGGGCAGTGGAAAGTGACTGGACTGGATGCGGTCGAACCTGCGGTTGACATGGTTTGCTCCTGTATTGAACGTCATGTGATGTCCCACAACAGAGGATGTCTCTGAAAGATTCCTCACTGAAAATACCTCCAGAGAGTTGTGTTTTTCTCGTCCTGAGTCCAAGCCCGTGGGAGTATAAGCATGCTGGAGACATTGCTCAGGCCTTAGGTATTAGGCTGCTGTTTCCTCAATTACTTCCTGAGTGAACCAATTAAAATTAAAACGTGGGTCTCTGGGAAAAAAGAGAAGGAGCCAAACTTGGTGCCGTGCCACCTGTCAGAGGCTGCTGAGCCCTTTTTCTTCCCTGGGGTGATGAAATTCTGGTGGGTGGGTCCCAGTGAGCAAACAGAGCCTCAGAAGCAGCCCCATCCCACCTGCTGCTAGCCTTCCTGGTCGTCCTCCAGGTCCCCGCTGGGAAACCAGCACAATCTTCTCATAAAACCACCAAGGGCCTCAAACCCGGGTTCTCCCCTCACCCTGCCTGCCAAGGAGCCGGGGTACATTTCAGATTATACCTTTGCAGGCTGAGGTGGATTACTCACCGGGTTCCAGATGCTGTGAAGGCCACCGTGGGATGAAGGCCACAGCTTCTCATCCATGCCTCGGTTAAGATCGGCTTTTAGAGAAACCTCCAAATGTGTCAGCTGGTATCAGAGATGACACTGCAGGGCTTCGTCCCTTTGCCTTGTGGGCTGGGGTGTGCCTTTCCCTTAGACCAGTGTTTCTCCTGGTATTGTGGGAGCTGTTGGTTTAGAATGCAGGGTTTTACAAGGCTGGCCTTGTGGCATAGTGTGTTAAGCCAACGCCCGGGACATAATCCTGCTTTTTAGTTAAATAAATATTTTTTTAAAAACGCACGAGAGTTCTGGGCTTCTTTTGTATTCCTAGGGGAATGAATGGCAATAGTGTTCAGAAAAATTCAGAGGTGATTTAAGAACCCCTGCTGTTGTCATGTAGCAGCTACTATCATGCCCTGAAAACAGAGATGGTAAAGAAAGAACTCTTGATTTCTCTTGTTGGTAAAAGATCTTCAGAGATAGGCCAGCTTAGTCTGGTGGCTCCAAATGGGATTGTAAGCAATCAGACCTGCTCCTAACTTTCTGTCCTACCATTCTCCTCAACCTGTAATTTCTGTCCTTAAGATTACTTTATGATACAGTATGACTGCTAGAACTCCAGCCATTCTGTTCACGCTCCAGGAAGGAGGAAGGAAGAAAAGAGAATGGATCTTTGCCAACTGCTCAGCCTCTTTTGAAAGAACTCTCTCAGCAGTTGCAACCTTGAATGTCACTGATCAAAGTAGGTCTCTCTGGCTACATGTCGCCACTGGGGAGGTGCAGAAATTCTGTCCTTCATCAATATGTCCTTGGGCATATTGATCCTGTAGGTAAATGGACATGAGTAGACAACTGTCTGTGACACCATCATCGTGTTGTTTAAAAACTGTTATTCAAGATTGATTTGTTTGAGAGGCAGTGGAAAAGAGAGAGAGAAAGCTTCTATTCCTGATTCACTTATCACTTGTCTGCAAGAGCCAGGGTTAGGCCAGGTCAACGTCAGAAGCCTGGAGTTGACAGGGATCTAAGAACTTTAGCCATCATCTGTCGCTTCCCAGGCACATTAGCAGGCAGCTAGAGCAGGAGCACAGTAGCCAGGACTCAAATGAGAGCTCTGATATGGGATGCAGGTACCCCAGAAGGCAGCCTAGCCCATCACATCCCAGCATCTCCACACAGGAAAGACAAGGTGTTTGCTTAGTGTCAGTTCATTTGGGAAACCTGTGTTGGCAATATTAGCAAGAACACCACAGGAACACACATTCAGTTTCCCCTCGGTCAGCCATTCAGATCTAACAGGTATGTCTCCTACTTCGATTTTGTGTGCTTTCCTGTCCTTCTGCCAATGTCTTATTTTTTTGATGAAATTCAAGAATCTGTAAATAACAGAGGTGGAAGATGAAAGATGAGGAAGTCAAGTTCAAAAACTGCTTCACCGCTGTTTAACACTGTCATATTCATTTTGATGTGTATCAAATGCTCACCTCAGGGTATGGGGAGGGTTGCCAAGAAAAGAATAGAAAAGAAGAAATGAAAGGAGAGAGAAAAAGATAGAGACAGAGAGAAAGAAACACTTCAAGCCTACAGTGCAAGCCACTTAGTCAATAATAGTTCATTGATCACTTTCTTTATTTCAGCCGTGAGGAACAGCTTATGCCGAGATCTACCAAGAATGTCTAACTGCTCTTTGTTGGGTTTCTGCACCAGGAAGATAAGAATGCTTTTAGAGACAGAAAAGGCTCCTGCTGAAAAGTCTGAGCGCTTTGTCCTTAGGACTTCTTGTTCTTGCCAAAGCTGGTGGAATTTCCTGGCTTCATGCGTGCATATGTGTATGTGTGAGTGTGTGAAAGCAGATATGTAAGAAAACAGCGTGGGGGTGGTGGCCAGCATTGCTTTCCTGTGGTTCTCTGGATCTCCTGGATAAAAGGTCCGACCACTGTGTGGGGTTGGTTGTGGAGGGAGAGAGACCAGAAAGCTCTAAAAATCTCCAAGTGTGTTCCCTGGACCGGCACAGGACCTTAGAAATGATCAGAAATGCAGATTACAGGGCCTCACCTCAGGCCTCTAATATTAGGAATCTGTGTTTTCACTTAGCCTTCAGATGATTGTAAGGCAAGCTGAAAAGTTGAAGAATCACTGATTGAAATCATGTGCCTTGCATATTTTTCTTTGCACGCTTTTTTCGATGATTGCACTTTTCTCTATGCCTTTGGTCTCTTTGCCCAGGCAGGAATGGTGTCAAATGTGCAGCTCCTGCTAACAAGCCCAGTCTCTCCAAGTGGGCGAGGCCTTGCTTCGTAGATTTTATTTGCTGTCTGACTAACCCTCTTGCAATCTGTCTGACACAGGCTGGAGTCGCTGCCAAGCTTTTCTGATGGCAGTAACACCTTGAATAAAGGCCTTCAGCTATTTCGTTTTCCTAAGCCAGTTTATTGTACTCAAAATGCTTTCTTGTTCAAGGAACGTCTACCTAGGGTGACTTCACCTAGAGCAAATTCGCAGGACACCTTTTCCTGCGATTGTCTAAACAGAGCGGACTTTCTAGCACTTTCTACGGGCCTGCTTTTGAAGAAAGGGACTCACTACACACAAGAGGAAAAATAGAATGACCAGCCTACTGGATAATGGCTCTCTAGTGATTATCATCAACAACAGTCTTTTGGGTTTGCTTGTATGCTCCTAAAAATGAACAAGTGATATGTCTCTGAACTAAATAAGAGATCTGCAGCATTTTCAGGGGCATAGTGCTGAGATGAAGATTTAATGTGTAGACATTTACCCAGTGTTTTTGGCTGTCCAGCTGTTTGGCTGCAGAGCAAGCCAGAGTCCAGCGCATTCTGCCAAAGACAGGCTGATTTTCTGGAGAGTTCTTGGTTCCTCCTCCCCATCCATCTACTAACCCATTTTCTCCGTGAATAACCTGGCAAGTGTAGCACCTACACACCAGAGGAGTCACGGAAGCCAACAGTATTTATACAGCATTTATAACACTGTGACTGAGTTGTGGGAGATCAAAGGAGACATTTTCATCTTGAACAGGCTTTAAAAAGGACCATAAGTGACACAGCACGGATCTAACTCATTTCCTTTCTCCAAGCTAGCCAGATCACCTCTGTTGTGATCTGTAGTGTTGGTAGGTTACTGGTCAATGTAATTAGATTCATCTTAGTGACAAATATCTAAGTTGCTAAGTCACCCGTTAAACTGTTGCTAACCTTGTGTAAGATTTTTTGTGTATTATACATTTGGGGAATATTAGAATACTAGTAGAAAGGACAGCTTTCTTGTGTTCACCAGTAGGCTTGAAATATAAAGGGTAATAGAAGGTATCCAGGAAACATGAAACTGCGTTCCCCCAAGGGTAGTTACTACCTTCAGGGACTTAAGAATTCAGTATCCTAGGCCTGGTGCGGTAGCCTAATGGCTAAAGTCCTCGCCTTGCATGTGCCGGGATCCCATATGGGCACTGGTTCTAATCCCAGCAGCCCCGCTTCCCATCCAGCTCCCTGCTTGTGGCCTGGGAAGGCAGTCGAGGACAACCCAAAGCCTTGGGACCCTGCACCCATGTGGGAGACCTGGAAGAGCTCCTGGCTCCTGGCTTCAGATCGGCAAAGCTCTGGCTATTGCGGCCACTTGGGGAGTGAACCAGAGGACGGAGGATCTTCTCTGTCTTTCCTCCTCTCTGTATACCTGCCTTTCCAATAAAAATATAAATAAATCTTAAAAAAGAAAAAACAGAATTCAGCATTCTGTAGTCAGCCTGTGGTGGCATTTCTTATCCCAGAGACTCACTGCTATTTTCGCCCTTCTAATGGCCTGGGGAAAGCAGCCAAGGTGGACCAAGTGTTTGGGCTCCTGCCCCCCATGTGGGAAACATGGGTGAAACTCCTGGCTCCTGGCTTCGGTCTGATTCTACACTGATTATTGTTAGCCTGGAGAGTGAACCAGCAGATTGAAGATTCCTCTCTCTCTAACTCTTTCTAATTAATGAATTAAATTCAACATCTTGGGAGCAAGAGTTTGATCTAGCAGTGAAGACACTGGTTGGTATGCTTGTGTCATACTCTGAATGTCTGGCTTCAGCATCCAGCTCCAGCTCCTGATACGACCTGCGTGTTGATGCACACTCTCAGAGGCATTGATAATGGCTCAGGTAATTGGATTCTGCTACCCATGTTGAAGACCTGGAATGAGTTCCCACATCCCTGCTTCTGCCCGGCCCAGTCCTGGCTGTTTTCAGGCTGGTCATGCTATAGAAGGTGCGGAGATGTCCCAAACTGGGTCTGCTATGGACTGTCTCCTTGAAGGTTTGCTTCAAGGACATGCTCTGGGAGAGCCTTCTGGTGTGTTAGGGGGTGACAGGTAGAGCGATGGTGGCGAGGAGACCTGTGCTCTGAGCAGTGAAGATGGGCTGTGAGCACAGTGAGGGCGAGTGGGAATAGGTTCCAGTTTGAACTTACTGTAGCAGTTCAGCTCTGTAGCAGTTGTTCATAATGTTCTGTATCTATCAATAGACTTCAACAGCTGATGAAGTGATGGTGCAGCAAGCATTCTCTCTCTCTCCCCAAGTGGCCACAATGGCCCAAGCTGAGCTGATCCCAAACCAGAAGCCAGGAGGTTCCCGAGGCTCTTGACCATTCTCTATTGCTCTCCCAGGCCACAAGCAGGGAACTGGAAGGGAAGTAGAACAGCCGGGACATGAACTAATGCCCATATGGGATCCTGGCACTTGCAAGGTGGAGGGTTAGCCAGTTGAGCCATTGCAGCAGGCCTTAAGCACTGTTCTGATGTGGGAAACAAAGCCCATTCCCCCAAGACACCAAGACGGACCTACATCTTCAGACCGGGCCAGGATCTGATGAAGCATGTGACTCAGGCTCAGTTGCCAGGATATTGGCAGGGAGGTGTGTGAGTTTCAGGTGGGCAAGCAGCCAGGTATTAATCTCGGACTCTCTTGTGGTCTGTGCCTTGCTTTCCCTGCTCAGGGAGTGCTGGCAGTACATGAGCTGCCATCAAAACCCGGAGCTGGCTCCTTCCATTCCAGGGATGCGGCTTCCTGCCAGGTGTCTGTCTCCAGGGAGGGGATCCGGAAAGCCAGCCCGTGTGCCAGGAGAACCCTGTTGGCCGTTGTCTCTGGGATGTGATGAACAGAACGACAGGCCCATGGTGGCCAATGGTTGTGATCATTAGTTAGGAAGATAGAGATGGTTTTTATGTTTTTGAAGGTCCTGTCATCACAGAGGCTTGCTGCCTGCATTTATAACACTGTGACTGAGTTGTGGGAGATCAAAGGAGACAGAGCTTTTGCACATCTTCACCCCAGCATTCCCAAAGCATGTGTTGATACCCGGGGTTCCTTCAGTACAAAAGAGTGAGACCGAATGTGTGGAGTGTGAGTGAGGCTGAGGACCATGGAGTCCCTGGTCTCTGCCCTCTTCTGCATTTGGTTGAATGAATGGCTTGTTGTTGCAGCAGAACCAATGGTTGTGCAAAGGGAAAGGAACTTCCACCAAGATCTCAGAACTGGAGGCATCCTGTTTGTCCCTCCTGTCCCACGGCACACCTTCTCTTTCGATCGGCCTTTCTTCTTTCCTTCTCCAGTTTCGCACACAGCCACTTGGGCTGGTAGGATGGCTGTTTTCCTTTCTGAAACAAAAATCAGATACTTGGTGTTTCCCATGCTGGATGTGAGGGTAGAGTATGTCTCGGGAAGTAGAGGATGCGACCTAACAGTTGCTAAGCAAGACCTTCCAGGATGTACACAAATCCTCACGTTAATGATAGGTTTTAGTGACGTGTTCTACAGTCCCAATTTAGTGAGTCTCCCTTTGCTGACTGTCTACTGCTGCCTGCCTCACGTACGGCTCAAACCCTGGAGGGCTGTTCGTCTAGGTGGAGACTAAAGCACCCAGGAGTTTGCCAAGTGCCAGAGCCTGGCTTTGGCCGTGGGGCCGAGGCAGGTGCTGACATATCCCTTTGGCTTGGGGAGGCACATCCCAGGCTGGAGCCTCACGGAGAAAAATGGTAAAGCCAGCGCTCGCGGGAGTTTGCCGAGAAAGCTCTGCCCTCTGGGGCCACCAGCACATTTGCTGAATTCTCCTTTTTGAGAAAAGTTCACAGGCTTGATTTTTTTTTTTTTTTTTTTTTTAGTTGGCAGAGAGAGGGAGATTGCAAGATGTGGGTGATGCGGTTGCGCTCTTATCAGGATGTGTGTGTGTCTGTTTTCATTTGGGAACTCAGCAGAATGTTGAGTTCCCTGAAGGCTGAGGCCGCTAGAAGCCGGGTGGTCGTACCTCGCCGAGGGCATCTTCTCCCCAGAACTTGGGCATGGGCACGCAGCTTGTGGAAACTGGACGGGTGATCTGTGTCGTCTGTCCTTCAGGTGCACCAGTACTACAGCTGCCTCCCAGAAGAGAAGGTCCCTTATGTCAACAGTCCTGGAGAGAAACTGCGAATCAAGCAGCTGCTGCACCAACTCCCCCCACACGACAATGAGGTAAGGGGCCAGAGGGGGCTGGAGAAGACTTCTCCCCTTCCCATGGATGGGCCCCCTTTTCATAACGCGTGAGACTGCCAAGGGAAAATTCTGGGGCTTTATTGTAGGTTTCATCTACGTTCCTACGAGCCAAAAGAAACTGGCCAACACCGTCTGGAAAGTGCGACCAGAAGGCAGACTGTCCTTTTTACATAGTGGCTTAGCCTGCCTGCCTGACACTAATGGCTGCTGAGGGATCACCGAAGAGCCCTAAAATTGCAGATATCACGTGCAAGCTGTATCCTAGGCTTGCCTGTGTGGCTGAAGAGATGATGACCGGGGATCCCTTGGGCCAAGTCCCAGCCCTGCAAAAACTTTGTGAGGCTCCGATATTCAGCATCCTTTCCCATTAAATCAGCATGCACGTTTTTCCATGTTGCACTGCCCTCAGAAGCTGTGTGCGCCAATCTGGGGCTCTAAACGAGGGTTAGTCTCATGATGGAATGCGTCAATGTGTGAGCTGCAGTCTGTCCATTCTTCTGAAAGCACATATCTGGCCAGCACAATGGATCCTTAAGGGGAGATTAGTAAGCCAGTTTTTCAAAGTTTTTCATGCAATAAGAGGTCAATAAGCTAGCAATGAATTTGTAGGTATTTGGTTATATGTGTATACATGCATGTATGTGTGTGTGTGTATACAAAGGATAAGCCTGTAGTATTGAGCTGTCTGCTTCCTTCTGACTGCATTTAAAACAAATAGAAAAAAAAATGATTTTTCATGGGAAGGAAAAAAAAAAAAACCTTTGTAGAGCCACACGCCAGTTTTCTATCAACTAACCCCTCCCGCTTGCGGTGTCCGGATAGTCCTGTCCTGGGGGGAGTGAGTGCTGTTTTAAGTCTCATCCCATTCCACTTTCAGATCAAAGGGGATCATTTGAGAGCCTCGGAAATTGTTGAAGTAAGCGAGACGCAAGCTCTTCCAGTGAAGCCACTCCTAGAAAGAGATCGGCTGGTCCCCGTCCCGCTGCTGACTTCCGACTTCATAAAAACAAATAGAAACAATGCTTTCTCCTTTAAAGCTGAGGGCGGGCGTTGTAACCTGATGCCTGGTTAACTAATTTAGAAGCGAAAATGCGGGTTTTTACAAGCAGGAGGGGTGTGCCCTGCTTTACAAGCATGTCCATAAAATGGCAGTGGCGTAACCTTATATTCTGGGCTGTTTAGGTCACCGCAGATCATTCACTCTCTCTCTGGAACATTCTCATAGAAGACATTTTTTTTTTAACTCTGCACTTGATCAAGGTAGAAGAGCAGCACTTCTCTACTTTGAGTAGCTTGTTGGTGTTTTTGGTGCAAAATGTTCTGATGAGAAGACCCTATCAGATTTCTATGTCCTTATTGCAGAATTCTGTCTCCGGGACTCAGCAGTGGGCACTTGACCCATTTGCCTTGGCGTGCGGAAGACAAAGGGTGATCCTAAAGTCAATATTTCATCATCATCTTTGCACCCAGATAAGACACACATCCCTGTCTCCTGCTTAGCTCTGTTTTTTTTTTTTTTTTAAGATTTATTTATTTAATTGGAAAGGCAGATGTACAGAGAGGAGGAGAGACAGAGAGGAAGATCTTCAGTCCGATGATTCACTCCCCAAGTGAGCCGCAACAGCTGATGCTGCGCCGATCCAAAGTCAGGAGCCAGGAACTTCTTTCTGGGTCTCCCATGCTGGTGCAGGATCCCAAGGCTTTGGGCCGTCCTCGACTGCTTTCCCAGGCCACAAGCAGGGAGCTGGATGGGAAGTGGAGCTGCCAGGATTAGAACCAGCGCCCATAGAGATCCTGGCGCGTTCAAGGCGAGGACCTTAACCATTATGCTATCATGCCGGGCCCTTAGCTCTGTTTTTAAGTGCCATCATAAGAGGTCTCCTTTCTGAGATCTCCTGTAAACAAAGTCCCCAGGTAGGATCTAACAGTGAGACTTTCTTTTTACCCTTGTTAGCTTTATGGTCACCATTTGTGTTTTGCGAGTGAGATTGATTTTCCATTTGTAGTCATAATATACTTTCTTTTACAATAAATGCATTTAAGTTTCTTTTTTCTAAAAAAAAAATGGATCCACTTAAAAAACAACAGGAAATAACAGTTCCAGAGTATTGCGCAGTTCCCACTGTGCACATAAATCAGGTGTGAGAATAGGAAATACTGGGTCTGAATTTCTGTTGTAATTCTGCACCCCTCTTTAATTTAGTCTCTATATTTCACAAGTAGGAAAATCTGTTTTGCAAGTTGACACACCCAGCTACAGACCAGCAGGCAGTGTTTTAGCTCCTGCATGCAAATTAGCTTGAGGGGACTTCCCACAAGGGCTTCCCTGTGGCAGCCCAGAAGCTTTGGGGTCATTTCCCCAGCCTCAAGCCCTTGTTTCCCCATTTTTTCCCAAGATGAAATGGGAGGTCTGAACCCTAAGCACATTCCCGTTGTTATGGCTCACAGGCTTGAAGTTATTCTTAGAGACCACAGTTTGGACAAAGTGGAACTTTCCCAGATTGTGTCCAGCATGCCAAGCCATGCCAGGTGAATTGGAACCTAGGGTGGTGGTCAGGTGAGAGGCAGGGCCACTCCTTTAGCTTTCGGTAAGCCCTATGGCCAGTCGATGGCATTCGCAGAAGCTCAACCTACATGGCCGTCATCGCCTGTCTTGTTCAAGTTCAGGCTGTACCACCGCGTGGCTAGTTTCCATGAGCACCTTCCGGGCCTCTCAGCTGCCATGCTTTGTGTCTGCTCAGGTCCGTTACTGCAACTCCCTGGATGAGGAAGAGAAAAGGGAGCTGAAGCTCTTCAGCAACCAGAGGAAGCGCGAGAATCTGGGCCGAGGGAACGTCAGGCCCTTCCCTGTCACCATGACAGGCGCTATTTGCGAACAGGTGAGCCTAGACCTGGGACTGCCAAGCAGCATTGATACAGTGTCTGCTCCCTCCACTGCTTCACCCAACAGCCGTTTCACTGAGCACCGACAAGGCTCCTGGTGGAGTTCTTAAGGCTTGGAGATAGTGCAGTGGACAGAAATCGGGAAAGCTGACCTTGTGTTGTGAAGGTCATAGGTTGAAGGATGGAGGGAGTCAGAGATAGGAAATGCAACTGATGGGAAAGGAAAAGTCCTTCAGGGGTGGGTGTTAGCGGATACTGGCAGTGTGAAAACACTAAAATGTTAAGATGGATGTCAGTGAATGCCCTGCTTAGAAAAAGGCATTTGAGCTAAGATGTACCAGAGGGTGTGGATCCTGCAGAAGGCTGAGGACCCGGCAGGCTCGCAGGCCTTATGCAGGGGGTGCATTTCTTGCATGAGAAAAGTAATGAGTTACTAGTTGGAGCTGAGAGGAAGGGGCAGGGGGGAAGATTAACAGATAGAAAGCAGGGTTCATGGAGGGCCTTTTAAGCCAGCTCTGAGAGTACTGAGCAGAGGGGTGACGTGACTGAATTGTATTTTTTTAAAATTTATTTTATTTTTATTACAAAGTCAGATAATACTGAGAGGAGGAGAGATAGAGAGGAAGTGGAGCTGCCGGGATTAGAACCGGCGGCCATATGGGATCAAGGCGAGGACCTTAGCCACTAGGCCACGCTGCCGAGCCCTGAATTGTATTTTTAAAATGGGTCAGGCCCCTCCCCGGTTGCCAGGCCCAGGCCCTTTTACAGATGTGATGAGTGAGCAGGTGAGGGTGCCCCGGGGAAGGGCACCAAGTCCTCTGCAAGCATCTGCATTGTGTGGTTGTTTGCCCATTCTCCTGGAGCGTGGGTTTAAAGAAAGCAGGGCAGGGGTCCCAGTGGCCTTCCTTCAGCCTGGATTTTGGCTGCCAGAAACTGTAACACTGGTCATCATGTCTGGCTTCTCATGGAGTCCTTCTGCTTTCTGCACAGCCCAAGCTTACTCCTTGAATAGACCTGTGCTGTGACTCAAGACAGGTCAGCTGAAACAGTGGATACTCCACAGGGGATACTCAAAGGGAAGCAGATACCCTAGGGACCTTTCTTTGAGGTTTCAGAGTGGTTGAGTGAGAAGGTTCTGGTGAATTGGATAGAAAAGCTGCCTGACCAATGCTTTGGCAGTTCCAGCTGCATCTTGCAAAAAGCATCCCCAAGGCCCACCCCTGAGGCAGGCAGTCAGGGTCTGTGATGTGAGATTCCTGTAGTCAAGTTTGGGTCACTGAGATTCTTAGATTGCATTCCTGGGATCAGGCAAGCTGGTCTCATCCCAGGGGCAAGGAAAGTTGGGGTTCATCATGTTAATTTCCTTAGTTTTATCCGCTGCAAAATGGGGATAAACAACCCTTTTAGAGTAGTGGCAAAGATTAAGTAGGATACAAACTTTAGCTCTGCCGTGGAAGGCATGGGAGATACTCCTGTGACACAATGCCTTGTGCTCAGGCACACATAGAAGCTCCCTGATAATGTGCCATTAATATTGGTTTCATTTTCCTGGGATGCATTTCAACCTGCGCCATAGTGTGGGAAGGGTTTGGAGGTAACTTATCTGCTCTTTAGGCATTGCTCCCAGAGCTCAGCCACTCACAGCAGACCATGGTACTAGACTCAGGCTTGGAAGTTCATGGTCAACACTGTGGTCAGCAGAGGGCATGCCCCTGGACCTAATGCTTCAGACTTTGTTCCTCCGTCAAAGACCCTCTGACCACATTCCTTTTATCTCAGTCCTAGCTGTGTGTGTCATTGGTAGGGCTTTGGCCTTATTCCTTTTGGATGGAGGAAGGAGCTTTGGAAAACAAATGAAAAGGCAGGGAAGGGATGTAAGGCAGCCCTTCTTTTACACTGGCCTTAGAAATGGTGCTGTTTCCATGACGACCATGGAAGAACACAGTAGAAGAAACTGTTGACCATCTGTCTGAAAGGTATATGGAAAAACACACTTGAAGGGTGCATTTTTCGCACCTGCTCCCCTGCCATCCAACACTGTAGGCTCTGTCCAGTGTATGCTTCCTGGTGGTAAGCTTGGATGTGCCCCCTGCATGCCATTTGGAGCATCTAAAAAATGATACCTTCACTCTGTGCCCCCATCCACAAAGTCCCAGTAAGTTATGATGTAAGAAAGAAAATTTTCTTTCTTTCCCAGCTAGGTGATTTCTCAGACAGTTACTATCTCACCGAGCAAAGGAGAATTGGGGACAGCGGCAGAGGGCGGGAAGGAGGTATAATGGGTGGGGCTTGGAAACCCTGTCCTGACTGATACATACATCTGGTAGCCCAGAGATTTATTGAGAAAAAAAAAAATCCATGCTTGACAGCCAGCTATTGGTGGTTGGTGTTGTCGACTTGAGAGACTGGGTTAAGGTTCAGCTGATGTTTCTGTTTACCCGACAGTGTGGAGGCCAGATCAATGGCGGGGACATTGCTGTGTTCGCCTCGCGAGCTGGCCACGGCGTCTGCTGGCACCCGCCGTGTTTCATCTGCACCGTCTGCAACGAGCTCCTGGTGGATCTGATCTATTTCTACCAAGATGGAAAGATCTACTGCGGCAGGCACCACGCCGAGTGCCTGAAGCCACGCTGTGCGGCTTGCGACGAGGTCAGAGCACACGCGGTAGAGGGAGCGGGCGGTGGGGTGAGGGGATCTGCCTGTCACCCCTCATTTGCGTCACGGGCACTGTGCTGTCGAGTGTTTCTGCCGAGAAGGAAGCCAGAGGCCACTCCAGCCTTTTTCAGGAACCCTTCCCATAGAGAAGCTCCACCCAATTCTGCTTGCTAGAAAGTGTGGAGTGCGGCCCACTTTTGCTTGAACATGTAGTCTCCTGGCCTCCTGGTAGGAGGGCAGTTCCCTAAGTGGCATGCAGCTGGCAGTAAGTCAGTTCAGAACTCTTAATACCAGGCACCTTGCAGTGATAGATTTCAGCTCAAATTCCCAAGAGTCGTCTTCTGGAATCCTCCACCGCCCCCTACTCCCTTACCGCTGCCTTGAGATGCTGTACTCAATGATGAAGGACCTAGGTGATGGGGAGAAGACATCATATAGAGCCTTTTAGTCTGGTGTGTGACCACACTTGGGATATCTTCACAACACCAAAATCCCATGGCAGCTCAGCTCTCAGAGTGTCACTGACATAGGGCAGAGGTTTCAATTCCCAAGTTCAGTGGGGCAGATTGGTTGGGGAAGAGAAAAAAATGAGTAGCCTCATTCCATCCTATTGAGACTGCAAACCAGCAGAGTGAAGATGGCTGCTGGTCTCCATGAGAGCTTTAATTGGCTACTCCAGGCAAGAAAGCAGAGTAGACCCCCATAGCCCTGGTGGCCGTCTTTCCCACACGAAGCACACCCAAGAATGACCTGCAGAATAGAATAGAAAGAATGTTCTAACCCTGACCACTTTTCTGGAATGAATCTGGAGGAAGCTCTTGAGCAAGAGTTTCCTCCTGTACTTGGGTGTTCTTGGTGGTTCTTCTGATCTGCTGACAACAGCAACGTAAAGATGACACGACTCTTTCTGAGTCAGGGTCCTCTGCCGCCTGCTCATTTTATTTCTCTCTTACAAATGCCCGTTAAAAAAAAAGTCACTCTTCCCAGAAGAAGTTAATCAGACTTGGTCAATTGGCATTCCAATGCTAATTATGTTGGAGAGAGAGAGTTCCCAGGCAGGCGATGGAAAGACAGTTCAGGTCCAATTCTAAAATCTTGAAGCAGAATCTCAGAAACCAGGACTTAAAGTAACTGCTCTCACAGAGCTAATAGAATGTGACGAATGAAATGAATGTGCTCTGGAATGCCTTGTTTATTGATGTAGAGTTGGCATGACATAAAGGGTCAGCCTTTCAAGCCTACAGTTGGGTTGATTTTAATAATCAGTGGTCCCACCTTGACTGTGGGGGATACATTCCCAGACCCCGTATGGGATCCCTGCTCATTCAAGGAGAGGACTTTAGCCACTAGGCAATCACGCTGGGCCCCCTCTTCCTTTATGTATATCCGACTTTCCAATAAAAATAAAATAAATCATTAAAAAAAAAAGAAATGTGTATCCAGTGTGCCTATGAGCTGTCAGTATTTGATCCTGCTTTTTATCTTCAAGGTTGACTTAATCTTTGTCTTATTAACCTGTGCTGGAGCGCACCATTGGCCAGGCCAGATGTCATGTTCTGTGCTCAAAAAATGACAGTTGGGGGGCTGATGTGCACATAGATGCTATAGAAAAAGTAGAGCATGTAGCTTTTGTTGACAACTTGGTAAGATCTGTTCTCTGACCCTTGTGTTTGGGGCTTCCAGAGACTGTGCTGTTCCGAGTGTGTTCTCGTGGCAGGGTTGGAAACAATGACCATTTGGCTTCCTGTCCCCAGATCATCTTTGCGGACGAGTGCACGGAAGCTGAGGGGCGGCACTGGCACATGAAGCACTTTTGCTGCTTCGAGTGCGAGACGGTCCTGGGCGGCCAGCGCTACATCATGAAGGAGGGAAGGCCCTACTGTTGCCACTGCTTCGAGTCCTTGTATGCGGAATATTGTGACACCTGTGCGCAACATATAGGTGAGGCGACCCTTAGCACTCTGCTTAATCTTTCTGGAATGGGACCTTCTGTGTATCTGGTGTAGCTAGAATCCCGCTAGCTTAAGGGAAAAACAGAATTGCTTGACTTATGCGCGGTACTAGAAAAACCAAGAGTGGAATGACTTTGAGTCAAGGTCAAGTCAAGGGTTCAGTCAAAAATCTGTGGGGTTTTTTTTTTGCCCATATTGCAGCTTGCCTGGCCTTCTATTGGTATCCTATGGCAGTAAGCCATCTTCATGTATTGGACAAAAGGATCTCCTGGTTATGCAGCTTTTTTGTGAGATTGATTTACTTGAAAGTCTCTCCGCCTATTCACATCCCAAATGGCCACAACAGCCAGGGTTGGGCCAGGCCAAAGCCAAGATCCAGTCAGCCTACTGAGCCACATGACAGCCCTTTATACAGTCTTAATAATTGCATCTGTGGCTGGTGTTGGGCGCAGAGGCTACCCTGCTTCTTGCATGCTCACATCCCCTAAGGATGTGCCTGGGAGTTAAATCTCAGATCCTCTCATAATTCTAGCTTTTTTGTGCGTGCACACTCTGGGAGAGCTGGTGGTGGCTCAAGTGACAGAGTCCCTGCCACCACGTGGGAGACCCAGATGCAGTTCTCAGTTCCTGACTTCACCTTGGCCCAGCTCTGCATTTGAGAAGTGAAGCAGCAGCTGACAGATTATGTCATCTGTCTATCTGCCTACCTACCTTTTAAATAAATAAAATATTATATATTGCATATATATATATATATATATATATATATATATATATATATATATATATATATATTCTAAGAAGGAAGGGAAATCTGTCTCTTCCAGTTTCCAAGTCAGTTCCTACAAATAAGACTCCCAGCAGCCCTGCCCTGGTGATGATCTGCTTCCAAGATAGGACTGTGTGATATGAAGGGAAGGCAGGGATGGAAAATTGGAGGGGAATATAAATAGATTCTGCCACAGCCTTCTTGGAAAAATTCAGGGCTCTGCAGAAGGAGGGACCACAACAGGCCTCTTGGTAGGGAGGGATAGTCAAGGAAACCAAGTGGCTTCTGGCAAGCATGACTTCGAAGAAGGAAAAAAAAAATCAGCGAAAATGAACCCAGCCAAGTCTAAAGCCAGAGAACCTCAAATATAGCTCATGAGCTATAAACTCCGCACACATGCAGCAGCTCCGAGGTGGTGAAAATCATCTTCCCTTTGCAAATCAGCGATTTGTTCAGCCCCTCAGCACTGCCCCAGATCACACTGTGCTGTGGCTTTAACATTCACCTTGCCTTCCCTGGCACCTTGGGAAGGAGCTGCACCTTTGCAAGGAAATTGGCCCAGATGTGTGAGTCCACAGCCTGATCTGCCAGGAGCTCGTACAGTTCCAAGAAGTCTGCCCTGAAGCTGCTGACTTCCTGCCTGTAGTGAAGGGATACAGGGATTATTTGTTTGGGAGCTTGTCCTGCCTGAAATGTTTTGTTGGAGACCAAAAAGAAGGGGGTCTGTCTGCCTTGCCATTCCAAGTGATAGATTCACATGGAAACTTCAGGAGAGCTTTGTGCCACTAATGGAATTGACAACTTTGTGGATGAGGAACTTACTGTCTGCCCAGTCCTGATCTTGGTGTTGTGTGAGCCTGGCCTGCAGACTCATGCACGCTTCCAGAGGGCCTTGCTGAACTAGGTTTGGTCTAGCCCAGGGTTCACCCCTGCTCTGTAGACCATTGTACAGCTGTGTGCATTCTGGGGGACTTGCATGACGATACATCCTCTTTTCCTGACTCTAACAATCCCAGCAGTTCACAGCTGGATGCTTCCAGGGAGAACCAAGAAGTTTTCATTTCTCACAAGACATAAACAGATGCGCTGCCCCTTGCACTTCAGATTAGGAAATGGGGGTTCTGCTCAGACAGATGTCTGTACCCATGAAGCCAGGGAGACAGGAGGCAATGGGTCAGGGAAAAGGGTGCAGGTGGAGGTTGACCCAGGCTTGACAAACGGGGCTGGTAGTACAGAAAGCTAATCCACAGCAACTGTTCCACTCCCCTCAGCATTTCTGTTGCTTTCATTTCTTTCTGTGCAAGCAAAGAAATCTCCCATGGAATTTTTACTCTGCAGTTTGGGAGAGAAAAAGTGAGCCTGTTGATGGAGAGGCGCTTATGCCATGGTCCTCCATTGACCCTGTCTCTCTGCCTTTGACTTCTGGAGCTTTGATGGCCATTCCCTTCTCCCTTCCTCTAGATCCCTAAAAAGGCACCTGTGCTTTACCAAAAGAGGGAACGATCATGGCTCTCTGTGCCCTTGCTGCTGCTGTTAAAATGCTGCCTCTGATGCTTTGCTTTCAGTCTACTTTCTTATGCAACATAACTTCCCCACCACAGCAAGGGTGCACCATGCAACCATCCGTCGCCACTGTTTCTCTTCTGATTGTCCTGTGCCAATATTCCCTATTTATCCAGCCCCTGGGAGCAGCCCCTGCGACAGGCAGCTGTTGCTAGGGCAACAGTCCTTGCCTGCGCGCAGCAGAGTAAACAGTGGGATGCACAGAGCAGGCTATGGCAGCCATGGATTCTTCCAGCCCGGGAGAAGTGCTTAAAGGGCTTAGAGCAGGGGGATAAAATGGGAACGCTTAGATGTTGAACGGCAGAGCCCTTTTCCAGATGTTTCGAGTTCAGGAGCAGTTCAGAGGACCATCTGACATCACTGATGTTTATCAAGGACTCCGTCTCACTGCCTGCTGGGCTGCTTTCTACCACTCCTCCCCCCACTGCTGCCCCCATCCCGACCATCTTTGTGGGAGGCCGTGCGCCTCCAACCCCCCTCCCCTAAGGAACTCGGTCCTGGGCGTGCTTCCCTGCAGAGGCCCGGAGGAACAGCTGGGGGGCAGCAGGCTGGAGGAGCTGGACTTTCTGTGGCCCCATAGCCACATTCAGCTGGCTGCATGGCTGTGCCAAGTTCAGGTCCTGAGGCAGCCAGGGACACTGGCACAGCCATCTGGGTTCTTGGCATGTGAGAGAGGGAGCAGAGAGAAAGGGAGAGGGTTGAGGTGAGGGAAGACTGAGCAGTCTTGGAGTTCATTCTTGGACTGCTTATGGGCTGTGGCCCTCAGCAAAGAGGTAAAAAGCTTCTAGCCCCAGTAAAAAGAAGAAAGAGAAGAGTTAGCAGGTCTGAGCATGATCCCACTCTGTGAGATCCCTACAACAACCCATGAAGTGAGTGCTGTTGTGAACCCCATTGTACTGCAAGGAAGACTGAGGCACACAGTGATGAAACCTGTGGTTGCATGGAATCACAGGAATGACCTGTGGCCCCAAGCAGGTAGCTCTGATAGCTTGACAGCCAGCTGGAACGGGATGGAGCTGGCTGTTGAGCCTGTGTCTTCCTCGGTCCTGTCACCTGAGCTAGGGCAGAATTGTATGTCCCTGGGCTGTGTGCTGCTGTCTGCCCGGCACTCAGGGAGGAAGGATCTGTGACATCATAGCTCTGTTTAGCTCAGCCCCTCCTGTCTCACTCCACCTGGGAGCTCTGGTACTAAAAGGGCTAGAGTTGCTGGACAATGTCCCTCTTGCTTGGCCTGGCCCTGGGGGAAGCTCCAGTCCCTCCAAAAGTCCTGTTTTAGCTCCAGAGGCCAGAGTCCCAATGAAGGAAGACCCACCCTCCCCTCTTAGTGTGCGTCAGTTCTCTTGAAGGAAGGGTTTAGTGTCTTATCCATCCTGGCCTCCAAGGGCACAAAACAGCAGAGAAGAGATTGAAGATGGCTCACTGGCTCCCCTGCGCTGTATCTGTGGTTCTTGTGTTTCCCTTTTGCCCTTGGTTTCTTTCTCTTTCTAGATGAGTCTCTAGAAGTTGTTTCTTAAAGGCCCAAACTCAGAAATTCTCAGTCTTGAAGGATGGAGGCCCATTTTAGGATCAACAGGCTGGAAAGCTTTTTATCCTCGTGTTATCACATTTGAAGTCTTGCAGAGGAGATAAGAATAGCTTCAGCCTGTGTTTCCACAGGGACTCCGTGTACAGGGGTCCCAGCAGCTCCCACCTTCCACCCTGCCAGCATCATAAGGGCTGTGGAAAGAGGGCCTGCTCAGTCACTGCACTAGCAAAAGTCTCAGGTGACCTCACAATCTCTGAGTGCCTAGCCCCAGTCCTTTGGGCTCTGGGCTTTCTTACAGGCCAGTCCAATACCTGGGAGAAGCTTTAGCCCCACCCAAGGCTCCTGGCACTAGGGTGGCAGGAAGATGGCATCCCGTGGACAACAGAAGCTCTGTGACCAGAAGAGAGTGGAAGCATTAGGTCGTGGACGGACAGTGTCAAGGTCATTGACATATATGTGCAAGTCTTCCCTTACCCAGACAAAGATTTTCCCCTGCCAAGGATTAGAACCCATTTTTCTCTTCTCCACTGCCACAGTGTGCTGGGGCTGCTATAATGTAATCTCCAGAATGGGTGGTTTATGAGCAGTAGAAATGCGTTTCACACTGTTATGGAGGCTGAGAAGTCCACCACCAAAGCACATTAGATTCAGCATCTGGTGGGCACTTGTCCTCATGTCCTCGTGCAAGAGAAGGGCTGAACACACTTTTGGCCGTCTCTGATGAGGGCACTGTCCCACACATGAATCCACAGCATCTAATTACCTCCTAAGAAAGCTCCACCTTTTCATACCATCCCTTGGGGGTTAGGCTTCTGACCTAGGAAGCTAAGACAGAAGCATCCACAGAGCCGCTGCAGTGCTTGCTCGCCCATTGGGTCCATGCACACTGCTGATGTTAATCATTGCACCCAGCCATGCAGTGTGAGGACAGCCCCAAGCCAATTTCCTGCTAATTGTTTTGGGTGGCAGCAGAAGATAGTTCAGGTTCCTGCCACCCACCTGGGAGATTCAGAGGAAGTTCCAGGCTGCTAGCTTTGGCTGGCCAAGCCCCAGCCACTAGAGGCATTTGGAAAGTGAACCGGCAGCAGATAGAGGCGTTCTCACTCTCTCTCTCTCTGTCCCTCTCCCATTGAAATAAAGATTTAAAACTTAAATTTTCAATAGTGGGGCTTTATCATGTTCAAAACTTTGTGGAATAGAGAATTTAAAAATGAGTTTGCTTTGGGTGCTAAAGGATTGGCCATTCATGCATATAAGGAGCAGTCAATAAGTTCGTAGAACATATGTGTTATGAAAATTTTTTTTACAGAAACATCCATTGTTTTCCACATGAACTTTTCTTTACAGTACCATCATATTTTTTAGTAATCTTTTCTGGGGAAATATGTCCCTGACCAAAGGATTTATGTACTGGCCATTTGGATCAGGCTTACCTGTTAGAGGAGCAGGTGCATTAAGGAGGAGTTGACTGACGGGATGAGAGGGCAATCTTAGGAAGGGCCTGGTCACTCATCTACTGGCCTTTGTTTCTGCAGCATCTAGAATCCTGAGCCAGATCTGGGTGCTGGGGGTTTTACATTTTGTCGTCGGATTCCAAGCAATCCCTCAGCCTCTTCCCTATCTCGTTTCCCTAGGCATTGACCAAGGCCAAATGACCTATGATGGCCAACACTGGCACGCCACTGAGACCTGCTTTTGCTGCGCTCACTGCAAGAAGTCCCTGCTGGGGCGCCCATTCCTCCCGAAGCAGGGCCAGATATTCTGCTCACGGGCCTGCAGTGCTGGGGAGGATCCCAATGGCTCCGACTCATCCGACTCAGCCTTCCAGAATGCCCGGGCCAAGGAGTCCCGCCGTAGTGCCAAGATCGGCAAAAACAAGGGCAAGACAGAGGAGACCCTGCTGAACCAGCACAGCCAGCTGCAGGTTACGTCCAACCGTCTGTCGGCTGACGTGGACCCCCTGTCCCTGCAGATGGATCTGCTCAGCCTGTCCAGCCAGACACCCAGTCTCAACAGGGACCCCATTTGGAGGAGCCGTGACGAGCCCTACCATTACGGGACCAAGATGGAACAGAACCAGTCCCAGAGTCCTTTGCAGCTGCTCAGCCAGTGTAACATCAGAACTTCCTACAGTCCAGGAGGGCAAGGGGCAGGGGCCCAGCCCGACATGTGGGCCAAGCACTTCAGCAACCCCAAGAGGAGCTCATCAATGGCCATGAAAGGGCACGGGGGCAGCTTCATCAAGGAGTGCAGAGACGACTACTACCCCGGCAGGCTGAGGTCCCAGGAGAGCTACAGCGACATGTCCAGCCAGAGCTTCAGCGAAACCCGAGGCAGCATCCAAGTCCCCAAGTACGAGGAGGAAGAGGAAGAAGAAGGGGGCATGTCTGCTCAGCAGTGTCGGACCCGCCATCCAATCAGTTCCCTGAAATACACAGAGGAAATGACGCCCACAGAGCAGACACCTCGTGGTTCCATGGAGTCATTGGCGCTGTCTAACGCAACAGGTAAGTTCTGATCACTTAGGAAACCAAAGGGGACCAGATGCCAGTCCTCAAAATGTTATCACCATGTGTCCAGTGGGCTGTCAACAGAGGCAAATTCAGGCGGCACGTGGCTGCCATGTCTGATGCCTGTGGATAGCAATGATGTACTATGGGTGGACCCCCAGCAGAAAGGCAGGGAGAGAAAGAGGCTAGGGAAGAGGGCAGGGAGTCTAGTGAGCTTGAGGTCTTACCTGGAGGTCACCCCAGCTGGGTCCCTTGGGGTCCCTGAAGGGCCTTCCACCAGAGTCCGTTCCATCTTGGGACAAAGGCATTGATTTTTTTTTGCCACCGTGGCAGTCAGTCATAGGCTTCAGGCAGCCAGGCAGTAACGGGAGCAAGGTGTGTGACCTCTGCACGTGGGTCATGGCAACTCCTGTTGGCCGAGGGCAAGCTTCTGGAGAAGTGCAGGTGAGAGCACGTGGGACTTACAAATTGTTGGACCTGCCGGGAGTTCAGAGTAGGCATGACAGCCTCTAAGACTGATCTGGATTCCACTGTCTCACAGGAAGCTGATTTGAATATACAGATGAAGGTGTGAAAAATGTGTGGCTTGGGTCAGGTGTTTGATGCATTAAGACACCACCACTTGAGATGTCTGCAACCCGTATTGCATTGCTTGGGTTAGAGTCCCAATTCCACTTCTCACAACTGCTCGTGTGCATCCTGGGAGGCAGCAGCAGATGATGGCTTAAGTACTTGAGTCCTTAGCACCCATGTGAGAAACCTGGATTTTGTTCCTGACTTTGGCCTGACCCAGCTGCAGCAACTAAAAGCATCTGGGGGAGTGAACCAGCAGACAAGAGTTTGCTGTCTCTCCCTCTCTGTTTCTGCCTTCCAGACAAATAAAAAAAATTAAATGTGTGTAAACACACATGCACAAACATACCTATGAAGAAATGTGTGGCTAGACAAGAAGTCAGGCCAGCTGATTTGTGAGCATGTGAAGCTTGCGCTGATGTGGAAACCAAGCGTTGGGGTTGACCACTAATTGCTTCCTACCCACAGTGAAGGAAGGTGCTTAGAAACCGTTCGAGTAGTTTCTCTAGCGCTGCAGTGTCCACTTGCCTGTTCAGTGGATTCACCCTGATGATCAAGAAGGAGGGCAGTCAGCCTATTGTAGAACTGATGTGGTGAGCCACCCACAGCGTGTACTGTGTATCTATCCAGTCAGCAGCACCACACATGAGCCACAGTGGATTAAAAGCAGAGACAAATGTCCTGCAGGGATGGAAGCATTGGAAGTAGGTGGTGCAAGAAGCATTCGAAGTATCTACTCTCTTAAGGGTAGGGTACCAGTGCAGGGAAACACACATTTGCTCCTTACAGCGAAGGATAGAGATTGCACCATCTGAAATGGACAGCCACTGTCCAGCTCCAGCTACCTACTGCTGTGTATAGAGATTTCTGTGTTTATCTTGCTCACAGCTGCTTAGATCTTGCCTTGTACCAAATAATAATCACAGCATTTTATAAACAGTAGCCTTTTTGTGCAATCATCCTAGCACTATGAGAGGGGGTGTATTATAATATTTCTCATTTCAGAGGTGGAGAAACTGAGTGACAGAGAAGTTAAGGGACTCCCCCAGAGTCCCTCAGTGAGTTAGTGATACAATAGATGCACAGAGCCGTGCTGTTAGTCACACCATGCTGCCCACTGACTAGAAACTCCATCTGATCAGGTCTTCCAGCTCTTCCACAAGAGTTCAAAATGCAGACTTTTTTTGTCCTTCTTTAATGGAAAATCCATTTAAACTCTCTGCCAGACAGATATAACGCATGTCTGAACTGTAGGCTGTCCATATTTTATATTTTGCCTTTTCTCCCCTCAAACACTTGCACATCTGTGTTCCCATTGTCCCAGAGGACAAGAAGCAGGTATTCTTCCTCCTGCATCTCAGATGCATGAAAGAAATGAGGCCGTGGTGACTAAGTGCCTTCCCGAATGTCGTGGAAGTGGGCAATTAGTGCAGAGTGATGACTGCCTGGCTACCAGCCCAGGTTGTGTTATCCTCTAAAGATTTGTGTGCTATAATTATTTAAGAGGCCAGCAGATAAATACGTCCTTTGGTATCTGAAGCAGAGTTCCGCAAAGCTAGACCACCTGCCTAAGACTCCCTGGGCTGCTCAATTCCAACAGGGACTCCTGGGCCTTGTCCTGTATTCTCTGAACCTGAACTCTGTTGAAGTGGGGCCTGGGAATCTGCATTTTAACCATGTCTCTACTGCTGCTGGCATGTACCCCTGGTAAGGACTGACATTACTGGGTTTCTGGTTCTGTTTTGTCCTTGTATTGTGCCTCATGGTTAGGAATTGCAGGAAAGCCCAAATGAGGAAGAGTAGCCAGCCTCCCCAAACCCCCGAAGGAGGAGGCCGTGAAGTACCTTTGCTGTGACGTTCTAGGACCCCTTGCTCAAAGCAATTGACTGCTTTTGTCTCAGATACTTGCAAAGCAGCTCTGAATAATTGTCTGATGAACCTGCAGGAATACATCCCGAAACCTGCACTGTCTGCTAGGATCATCGGTGGTCACATGTGGTTTCTGACATGGAATGGATTAAAATGAGATGGAGCAAATGTTTCAGGCTGTCACTTGTAGTGGCCATGGTCAAACTGCCCGGCAGTGGCACTGGGTAGAAGCTTCCACCCCATGTGGTTCTCACTAATGTAAATCCAGTAACCTCACGGGTCCTGTGGCAGCGTGGAGAGGGAGGGCTTTGCAGATGGTGACACCGAGCTGAAGGGACAAACACATCCCAAAGAGATGTTGCTGTTTCTTTAGGAGTTTGCACACAGGAGCCCTGCTGCTCCAGGTTCTCATATAGTGGTTCTGAAGCCGAATCCTCCATGAACTCAAGTCCACCACCATTTAGGAGGTATGTGGCCTTGAAACCACACACTCTGTCTTCATCCATGTCTTTGTGGAATTTGGTGACTTGGTGGAGTTTGAGAGGTAAGCAATATCCCCTTTTGATCTGTAAGATTTATTTCTCCATTCATTCATTTGAAAGGTAGAGCAAGAGAAAGAAATCTTCCATGCACTGGTTCATTCCCACAAAGGCCCGCAGTAGCCAAGGCTAGGTTAGACTGAAGCTGGGCCTCTTTCAGGTCTCCCACATGGACGGCAGAAACCCAAGGATCTGGCCTCCCAGATACATTAGCAGGGAGCTGGAGACAAGATTCCATCCCAGGGATAACAATAGGATGCTGGTATCCCAACAGTGACCACCCGCTGCATCACACTGTACCTACCCCCAAGGTTTACGTCTTAATTTTGGAAATACCCCGGCAGGCTTACCCATCTTCCCCGGCATGAGACTAGCATGAGAAAAAGGGAATTAAAGATATTAACTTTGCACCTTTTGGTTTTCCTGGGCTGCTCCTTAATGACTATGTGGACAAAAGCTTGTAGCTGGTATCCTAAGGACAGCTCCACCACCATTCCTCATCGCCTCTTATTGCTCCTAAAGACACAAGGACACAGTATTCAGTAAACTTGGGTAGCCAGACTTTTACTACTGTCACTGTTGCCTTTGCACTTTTTGCTGGAACATTCTGTCATCTTTTTGAGAATCAGGTTCTGAGGTGGCTGTATGTCTTTAAGTCCTGGAATCGCAGACAGTGAGTAAGAGGGATGTGTCACCAAAGGCTTAGTCAGACTACCTTGATCCTTCAGCTGAAGCTAGATTGCAGGATAATGCATTTGATTTTCTTCCCTGGTCAGTTAACTTAGTATGTCAAATAAATCTGCAATGTTTAATCTGGCACAGAGCACCATCTTGTCGTGGGCAGCAATTTTCCTTAGAGCAGACTGGGAAAAACAGATAGCTCTGGTGGTTTGCCAGCCTCAGTTCTGGGCTGTGGCACCTCCTGATTTGTTTAGAACGGGGAGTGGCCAGACCCTTCACGGGAAACACAATCCGCCCCTTATGCTCACCCCAAGTGAGTCAGACAGGCACAGTCATTACCGACACCACCACAGTGTGGGAGCCTTGCGGGAGCTTTTTAACCCTGCTCTTCCCTAAATGTGCATCCAAAGCAGTTTGCAGCCTGCCTGATCACAGGCCAAGACCATAGGCATAGCAGCGCAGCAGAGATCACAACACCAAGAGCTAAGCTCCTGTGTATACCAAGTCCTAGATGGGTTCCTAAACATTTGGTCTGGAAGCAGATCACTTAATGCACACCACAGCCCTAGAAGTGGGTACAGGTACTGTTCCCATTTCACAGACATGAAAGTGAGACACAGAGAAGCCGGGTAGTTTCAGGCTACACCAACTGGGAGTAAAGAAGCAGAGTTCGGGCCCGGCGGCATGGCCTTGAGGCTAAAGTCCTCGCCTTGAAAGCCCCGGGATCCCATATGGGCGCTGGTTCTAATCCCGGCAGCTCCACTTCCCATCCAGCTCCCTGCTTGTGGCCTGGGAAAGCAGTTGAGGATGGCCCAATGCATTGGGACCCTGCACCCGTGTGGGAGACCCAGAAGAGGTTCCAGGTTCCCGGCATCAGATTGGCGCGCATTGGCCCGTTGCGGCTCACTTGGGGAGTGAAACATCGGATGGAAGATCTTCCTCTCTGTCTCTCCTCCTCTCTGTATATCTGGCTTTCCAATAACAATAAAAAAGAAGCAGAGTTCAGATTGGTGCATTGTGGCTCTGAGCCCTTCACTCCTAGACTGTGGTGAAGGTAAATGGAAATGATGATGATGACCTGTGTGCTGCTAATACTGATACTGTCCTTAATATGATGATCGCAGTAGACCCTGGACTGCCTGACATGCTTGTGACTTCCCACATAACATCTCTTTGGAAACTGTCCCACTTTACAGATGAACACGCAGAAGTTCGTAGAAGTTATGACCTCCCTGCAATTGCCCTACACAGCCAGGGCTTGGACCACATACGATAGACTAAGATGCGCAAGCTCTTAGCTACCCTGAGGTACAGGGGTCTTCAAAAAAGCTTATGGAAAATACATATTTTGAATAAAAGATACATGGGTTTTGGTGTTTTTGCAGCAGAGTAAATATTTCATTCCATATCTCGGTGGACTTCTTGAAGTCCTCTTGTACAACTTCCCAAGCAGGGTCATGGTCACACTCAGAGCTGCACAGGGGCCTCATCTGGAAGACAGGGACTCCCTTTCCTATTGTAGCTATGTGACTTTGGCAGTGCTTGAGGGACATGTGAGCGTGCAAATATGAAATGAAAGCTTTATAAATGACAGGAGACAGAGGTGGCCAGCAGAGGCCAGGTGTCAAGATTAGAGTTAGGAAAGACATGGAGGCAGAGTGCCGAGGCACGAGGCACAAGTGGGAGAAGCGACCAAGCCTGCAACTGTAGGGAAGGAGTTGGAAGTGGGTTTATGAGGATGCTTCAAACAGTTTATAATAAAATGGAATGAAAAGCTCCATTTATTTCCATAAAAGAAATTTGAAATCCATGCATACTCTTTTAGAATATGTAATTTTTTATGAAGACCCCTTGTATGCATAGATTTCAAAAACCTCTGCATCAAAATCATCTTTGCTTTTAATCCTGTTTTCCATGACTCTTTGAAGTATTGGAGCTGGTTGCTTTCTGCAGAGGCCACAGCACAGGACAATAGAAGATTGGGAGCTGTTCCCTGATGAGGGACCTTGATGTGACATAATGTGATTATTCCCTGAGAGTCGGCCAGATTCTGTCAGGGGCGGGGGGCAGGGGGAGGAGGGAAATGGGCCAAGCAAGAGCTGGCATCTGCTGGAAGGGAGTCAGGTTGTACAGCTCTGACTTCTGTTTGGTCATTGGTCTTCACTTACTCATTCAGCATATTTGACTGGAGTGCCTGCCCTGTGAGTTACAGCAGATGAATGAGAGCCAGGGCATTAAATGAATGGGAATTAAATGAGTTCATCCATATCAGTAATTGAGAACAGTGCCAGCAGCTCCTGTGATTAGTGCTATTAGTAGATTCCAAAGCATTGCAAGGTGCAAGGGACTCCCTGCTGAGCCACAGTGGACCCAGAGCTTGCCCTCTGTACCTCACGGACTAGTGGAGTTGATAAAGAGTCACCATCCATTTTTATGGTGTTCAGTCGCATCTGTGGAAACTGTGGATCTCAAAGGGCGTATCAAGAAGGATATCAATGAAATAGCAAGGTTAGAGAGGACATCCTCAGAAAGTGATGTGTGCAAGACAAGGAAAGGGACATTTCAGACAGCAGGTGCTTTAGCAGGAATATGTAGCGAGTAGGAAGAACTGAAAGAAGTGCTGTAACTTGATGGAGCATACAGAGTGATAAACCTGGGAAAGAAGGCAAAACCAGATGATTTAGAACCCTAAGGAGGTTTTTGTTTTATCTGTTTGATTTTGCTTGTTAGAAAGATTTATCCATTTATCCAAAAGGTAGAGTTACAAAGAGACAGGAAGAGAAAAAGATCTTCCATGTACTGATTCACTCCCCAATGGCTGCAGTGGCTGCTGCTGAACCATGCCAAAGCCAGGAGTCATACATGTATTTAACGTGCATGGTGGCCTTCCTTCTGCTGCCTTCCCAGGCATATTAACCAGGTGCTGGATCAGAAGTGGAGCAGCCAGGACTGGAACCAGCGCTCATATGGGAAGCCAGTGACCCAGGTGGTGGCCTGTCCCACTGCACCCTGTTTAGGATTGTTTTAAGGGTTTAGGCTTCCTACTAAGGGCAATGGCAAATGTCTTAAGGCATCAAGCTTATAAGGATAGAAGATGACATGACTTGATTTGCAGTTTGAAAAGATAGCTGCACCTGCTGTGTGGTGATTTGACTAGAAAACAGCAAGTGTTGGTTCAGAGAGGCCCCTTACGTGGTACCCAGGATCACAGACCAGGCAAGAGGTAGAAGTTACAGCACCTCAGAGAATAAACAGGGGGAAGACCAGAACTTGAGGAGGAAAATGACTTTGAAAACAGAGCTTTACGGCATCCCTGGAGGATGGGAACTGGGAGATTTTGGCCGAGGGAGAGGGGAGAGACTAGAAATAGATTGGTTGTTCCCATTGTATGACTTTTGACTCAGGCCAGCATCAATGGAAAGCACCCATGTCCTTGGCCTGGGTGTGAGGAGAAGTCTGGCAGGGTTCCCTACCCTCTTTGATCAATGTCGCATAGCCATAGCAAGTCCACGCCTTCAGCACACATTACCTACACACCCAGGCAAGGGACGCATAGTTGTGCAACAGCAGGGGGTGGCAGGAGGAGTGGGGTAACTTCTCAGTGTTGCTGGCCTCCTGGAAAGCAATGAGCAGGCAACCAGTGTGAGGACCCAAAGGGGCCACTGGAGTGGCTCCCATTCCCAAGAATGCCTGCAATGGTTTGAATCCTTGTCATGCAAACCATTTCTATATTTAATTTGAGGAAGGAGTCTTTCTCCCAGTCTCCTGCATAACTTGTATCTCTCATCCTCTAACTCAATTTCTTTATTTAAATAGTTGGGTAAAGCCTCCTAACCATCTGGCGCCTGTGCTTAAGTGGCCACACCTCAGACATGCTTGTGAGTCGTATGGCCCAGATCTTAGCGTGCAGGCCCCGTCACGGCGGGAGACATTTGGCCCAGCCTGCAATTAGAGATCCGAGAACCTGGCCCTTCGGTCCTCTCCAGTGACCGCGGGGGCCTGCCTGGGCTACCCTTGGGAAGTGCTCAGGGGTTGTCTTTGTTCCCTGGGATTAGAGACTCCTTTGTGAGGACCCAGATCCCAGCTCCAACTGGTATCAATCAACAAACCAAAAGAGTGTGGGGAAGGGAGGAATCAAATAACTGCACTGGTCATGCATTTTTCGTTCCGGGGTCACATGATGTCATTGGCAGTTGGTTTCTTCCTCTGTCTCAGTTTTGGTTCCCTCCACACAGGCTTCATTCTCAAGCAGGGATAGCCAAGATGGCCATCGGCAAGGTCACATCTGGAGAAGGGGGAAAGAAATTTGCTTGCTGTCTGTTTTTATGTGAAAGGAAAATGGAGAGAAAAGGAAACAGATTTTCCACCTTTTGTTTCTGTCCCCAATGTCCACAAATGCTGTCTCTTGATAGGGTCCCTGAATTGAGTCTCACTTAGCTGCCTTTGGATGCCTAACAGTTTTTTTTTTTTAATGTATAGTTTTTATTTGAAAGACGGAGACCTCTCCCATCCACTGTTTTATTCCTCAATACCCTCAATAGTCAGGGCTGAGCCAACCAAAACCGGCATCCTTGAACTTCATCCAGGTCTAGACATCATCTACCATCACCTCCCAGAATGTGCATTAGCAAGAAGCTGCACTGCCAGCAGAGTGGCTGGGGTTGGAATCGGGCACTGGGAGATGGGCTGGGGATGTCCCCAGCTTGTGTCTTCACTGCTACACCAAGTGCCTACCTCATCTTCACAAGCCTTACGCTAACCACTGTGGCGGGGCAGGAACACTGCTCAGTCACACCTGAGTCTCATACCCAGCCCAGGAACTGGGTAATGAGGTCAAGACTGAAAGAACAAGAATGCAGTCTGCGGGAGTCTCAAAGGGAAATCAAGGTCATGTTCTTGAAGGCACAGGGACTGTGCTGCAGGCAGGAAAGTGCTTGGGCTCTGCTGCAGTGCTGGAGGTGCCCCACCCAGCCGGAGCTGCCCTAGTGCTATCCCTGCCCTTAAATGCCTTGTCTTAGGGGATTTCACAGTGTTAAATTACATGCGTTAGCTGTGGGTCTCTGGAGACAAAGCTCAAGTCTTCAAGGTAGGGTTGTGTTATGGTTTTCATATGGGAGTTTCAGGTCAGCTTCTCCTCTGGGGTGATTTCGTTTGTGGGACTCTCCTATGAGTTACGGTAGCTGTGAAAGACCCTGGCTCATGGACTGGGGACCAGATGAAAAGCGATAGAGTGGAGTTGTGGGAGAATCTGTCCCTCTTTCTGAGTCCATTTCCCGGTGCAGGGAGTAACCGAGGAGGACCTTCTGAGAGCCATGGAGCAGCAGATAAAGAGGAGAGCCCAGCCTGGGGCAGCCAGCACACCTTAGCTGTGTGTCACGGGCTCACTGACATTTTCTGGGTCCCAGAGAAATGTTTCCAGTGCCCTGGTTTTTAATAACTGTTCGCAAGGCTTATTTATAACATCCTTGGGCGTGGGCAATCATCTATGCCCAGAGTAAGGAACCGTAGCTGCTGACAGGAGAGAAAAGATTGCTGATTTTATTCATTTTGTTACTGAAAATGCAGTACTGGGAAAATGAATCCAATGTGGAACTGGCATTGTCGGGATAAGGCGGAGGGACAATGAAGTGCTTTTTAGACTGAGCCAAGATCTTCCCAGCAAGTTTTGCAAGAAGATAAGAACATTTCTCTTGGAACTTTGGAAGTTGGGAATCACAAAAAGAGATGAGATAGCTCTGATACCCTTGAAAATGACGTTTAGTCTTGGGTCTTCATGATTTATTGACATGGACAAGGAGGAAAGTGTAGGAGAGAAAAATGTAGAAAAATAAAGTCAGGGCACAGAACCCTAAGCCTTTCCATGTAACTGGTGTTGATATATTTTTTTTAAGATTTACTAAATTTATTTGAAAGGTAGAGTTACAGAATTAGAGAGAGAGGAGATCTTGCATCTACTGGTTCACTGCCCAAATGGCTTACAGTCACAGCTGGGTCAGCCTGAAGCCAGGAGCTTCTTCCAGGTTTCCCATGTGGGTACAGGGGACCCTGCGCTTAGGCCATCCTCTGCTGCTTTCCCAGTTACATTAGCAGGGAGCTGGATTGGAAGTGGAGCAGCCAAGGAATTAAACTGGAGCTGATATGGGATCCCTGCATTGCTAGCAATGGGTTAACTGGCTATGCCATAACTCTAGTCCCTTGGTGAATTTTCAACATTCCCCCCTATACAATAAGGCATTATTTTTCCTAACTTGGCTGTGCATATTTCTGAGTATGTTGTTATGAATTTCTTCATTTGTATTCTGTCATGAGATTTTTGTTTCATTAGCATGGTTATTTCATAGGCATCATTTTTAATGACTGCATTAATATTCTGCTTTGTGGGTATTACCACACCTCCTGAATAGGCTGATTAGGCGGTTTTGAAAGTGATTCATATTTAAATCTAGATTTCTTTTGACTTCCATCAAGAAAAAAAAATGTATTTTGCAGTGCTCTCTTCTCTTGTGCACATAAACCTTTTAAACATCTCAAAGTAAGTACAAAGCCTTGAAAAGTATTGGAAACATCATCTTGTCACAGGGTCCTGATGCTGTGGAAAGGCCTGTTCATCAACACCTATCTTAACCACCTGTGCCCGTCCACAGAGTGTCTCACAGAGCAAGGGAAACAAGTATGAGTAAAACCCCACTTGTAGGAGTGAGTGTTGTGGCTCAATGGATTGAGTTGCCATTTATGACAATCATATCCTGTATCAAAGTCCTAGTTCAAGTTCTGGCTACCCTGCGTCCAATCCAGCCTCCTTGCTAATGCATCCAGGGAGGCAGGAGATAGTGAACCAAGTACTAACCTCCCTACCGTACGTAGGGGAGACACAGCCAGAATTCTGGCTTTGGTCTGGCCCAGAGCTGGCTATAACAGATCCTTAGGGAGTAGATGGAAGACTCCCCCCACTCTCTCTCTTCTCCCTTCTCCCTCTCTCTCCCTCCCTGCCCCCCACCATGCATCTCCACTGTTACTCTGCCTTTTAAATAGGTAGAAGTCAATTAACAAAGATTTTTTTCAGCCCCCACTGCTAGTACACACAATCTGAAACCAGATTTTGGGAGTGTGCTTCTCCATGTAAACTGTCACACTATCCATCGTAGTAGTCTAGGTTTCATCTGTCTTATGAGTGTTCCTCCAGGATGCTTGTCAATCATGCATCCTGTGGGCCACATGCCAGTCTCAAAACTCCACCTCAAGAATGTGCCTTTTTTACACTTGGTTCCTTGAACACACCGAGCTGCTGTGTTTAAGGCCAGTGATCTGAGGAAATGCAGACTCCCCATCTTAGGTCTGGGGGATGACCACTTTCTAGCATGTCTATGGTTAGAGCATATGTCCCTCCTACAGTGCCGTCTTTGCCTCTTCCCCTAGCCCTGAGGCCAGCCACCCGTGGAGACAAAAGACAAATTTCATATGCTTGTCCTCAAAAGTTCTGAAGACACCTCTGACATCAAATAACTCTTGGTATAGTGAATAGCTTCTTTAGTGAGTTGAGAGCACTTTATCTAAAGCATATGGATGTGCCTTAAATACATAGCATGGATTAAATGTGAAAGAGGGTAGTGCTTGCCAAGAGCATTTGATGGCTTGGATATTGTCACTGAGCACATCAGAAAAAGTGAGCAACAAAACAGTCTAATCTCCGAGCAGGGCCACTGTCAGCTCCACAATCAGTGTGCAAAATCAATTCACAGGGAGACAAAAGGTTCTTAAGAATCTAAGGTCAGTTGTCTTGTTTGACCTACAATAGTTTTCACCAGCCCTCCCTAGTTTTCTACCTTGGGCACTCAAGCAGCTGAACGTACATGTTGTTAGACTCCCCGACCACCAGGGAAGGAACACATCAGCTGAGTATAGAAAAGAATTTAGATGGCCTTTGTTCTAGGGAACTTTGGTCGTGGGCTTCCCTTCTCCATGTAGCAGAAAGAGATGTGAAGCAGGGAGCTGCAGAGGAAGAAGAGGCAGGAAGAGACGTGCAAGGGAAGCTGAAGCAGGGGTCGCTTTGGCCCTTGTTTTGTGGAGAATATTGGTTTGTGTCTGTCATTGGTGTAGCAGTGACCCCTTGACTTGAGGGGCATGCCAGAATTCCGCTGTTCTTTCCAAGTTGTAGCCCAAGACCGGGCTTGGAGCAGGCTCCACCCTCTTCCAGTCACCAGGGCAACCATTACATGTGTATTCTTTTTGTGCACACGTGAGTACATGTGTATTTATGTGTGTGTGTAGGCATGCACAAGTATTCCCAGCCATGTTCTGCCAGGCATTTCCTACCTGCCTCATCCCAAATCAAAATCACAACTTGATTTCTGGGAAGCAGCTGTTCTAAATCAGCCTAAGAAAACAGGCGGGGCACCAACTAGAAGATAAAGTCTGTCTTCCACCACAAAATTACTAAGAAAAAGCTCAGTGTTTTCTTTGGTACAAAAAAGAAAAAGTTACAACCACTTAAAAATGTCATACTGAAATCCTTACCCACTTAGCTAAAGCAGGCCTATCTCTGCCTGTCTTTGTATCTGTTCCAGAAAATAGCCTTTCTCAACTCTTGGCCATCCACAGGGATGGAGTTCCAGCCCTGTAGTTAGCCAGATCCTCTCTCCTGTTTTCTCTCTTGTTCTTCCCATGTACCAGGAGTGGAGGCAGGAACTTCTGTCATCCTGCTTTTATCCTCAGCAGAGCAGAGGGTGCCCTTGTGTGCATCTGTGCATTTCTGTGGTATGTGCCTTTAATACAAATCCTGAGCTCTGAGCTGTGCTAAATCTGTGGGAGTCTTCTCTCTTGGCATCAGTTGCCCAAACCAGTCCAGGCTGCCTCTCTGTGGTTGTTATTAATGTAGGGGCTTCTGAATGTGCTGGGTGGGGGTGGGTCTCTGGCTGGGGCTCTCCACTGCCTGGTAGAACAAGGTCCCGACTTGGCCAGGGTTCCTCATCCCCGTGGGGCAGTCTGCCTACAGAAGTGCAGTCCAGGCTTCACTTGTACCTTTTCCTTGGACGTAGAGTAAGTTCATAGCTCACAATGGGAGGAGAAAGGACAGCAGACTAGAAATATCTTATCCTCTTTCTGTTTGGTGGTTGAGTCCCCTGTAAAAAGATTAGGGCAAAGATTTGCTTCCCTGAAATACATGCTTGTATGTTCCTGTGGGACATCAATGCCTGTCTACAAAGTGGTCCCCATCAATGCCTGTCTGCAAAGGTGGGTGGGGTTTACAAGGGAGAGGGTTATTTTTTTCCATCCAATAGCAGTTAGCCAGCTCACAGGCATTTCTGGTTGTCACAGCAGGGATGCAAGGTGCCATGGACTTGGGATGGATGAAGGTTAGCCTTAGCGGTGCTGTTATCTCTCCCTGCAGAGCACAAGAGAGTGCCTCTCCCTGCCCCCAGCCAACAAAGAATTTTGCTGCTCCATACCTCAGTAGTTACCATGACTGAGAAGGCCTGAACATCCCTCTCCTCCCCAACCCCAGGCCTCTGCTGCATGGACTGCAGCCAGAAAGAGGAGCCCTTTTCATCTTTCTCCCTGAATCTGATATCCAACCCCATCTGAGCTGAAAGAGGCTACTAGAAGTGCAGCCTACTATTGCCGGTGTAACACCTACTACTGCTAATGGAACTGGGCCTCCACACGTGGGAAAGCAGACTGTCAGCTCAGCAGCTCTGCTTTCCTGCCTGACTCCCCCTCCCCACATATCAATTAATTTCTAGGAGAATTCCCATTTGCCACAGCTTAGAGGAGTTAATTTGTTCCTTGAGTCTGTGGATGAGAAACTGGCTTGGCTTCGGGCCCTCGAGCAAGGAAGACAATGGGGAATGCACAACAATGGAACTTTTCCGTTGAGATCATTATCACTTCAGAGGCAAGCCCAGCCAGGTCCTTGGCTGTAGATCTATTTCAAGTTCTGAGCCCTGTGCAAAGGAGACCAGTCCCAGCAGTGTTTGGGCTTCCTGCCCATCACTCTCCTCTGGTGACGGGAACCACACCTCACTCTAGGAGTGGACCATGGCGTGTAGCACCATGTCCTCTAAGCAGCCACCTCTGTGGCTCTCTTTCTGCTCAGGAGTCAATACTGCCCAAAAGGCATGTGGCTTCCCTGCTTGCCTTTTGCCTTCAAAGCTGCTAATAGTCCGGGCATTACAGATTTGGGCTCCATCTGGGTACTGCACTTGTACCTAGTAATTGTGGATGGCACACATATAATGCCTGAGCGAATGTTCTTTTCCACATTTCTGCAGAGCCCCAGGACTGTTACAATTTAATTTTCAACTCTCTCAATAGGTTCAAAGAGCATCATTCCCTGTCCCACTCCCACTGTCTTCTAGCAGCTAAATTCAGAATTCTCCTGGGAGTCCTCTTCACCCAGTCCCTAATATTACACATCTCAGTTGCTGAAACTTCCCAAGATGCCATATCCTGGCACACAGCAGCTGTCTCCCTCACCCCTCAACAGCCCCCCCTCACCCCACTGTACTGGGTTTCTCCAGTTGCCATTCAGGAGGGCCAGTGTTGATGGTTCTGTCCCAGCCCTATCACCTTCCCAGCAACTCTGTTGTATCCATCTCTATACCATAGTTGGATCTAGGAGTATTTTGCAAACCAGAAGTATGGGGAAGAGAAAGACATTTTTAAACTCCTGATAGTGGCTTGTTTTATATTCATTTATTCAACAAATATTTGTTGAGCGCTTACCATGCGCCAGGCACTGTTAGTTGCCAAGTATACATTCATGGACAAATCAGACACAGTCCCTGGGTGGGTCAGGGCCCAGCTGGAAACAGATGGTGCACTCAGGGGAAATTAATGAAGGCTTGAAGAAGGCCAGGACCTCTGGATAGGAACTAAGGCCTTAGGTGGAGGTTGGTAGCCATGCTGCGGCCTCACAGGAGGAAGCAGGGGCCCTGGGAACACTGAGCCCTTGCCCATGGTCTACCTTCTGATCTCTTTCCTCTGGGCAAACCGAGAAGCTGGGGTTGGGGTAGGGACCTGGGGGAGCAGCTCAGGCAGCTTTTAGAACAGCAGGGTAGAGAATGGAACTAAAAGTATTTTAAAAAGTTCTTGGAAATAAAATGGAGTCAAAAGTTGGGTTTATTTGGGTGCCCCCCCAAAAAATGAAATCCATGCATAGTTTCTTTGAGGACACACGTTTCCCATGAAACTTCTAGAAACCCCTTAGATGTGTGAGTCATTTAATCCGATTTTCCATGGACATTTTGAAGTTTCCAAGTACAAACACAGGGCAACAGATTGTGGAGTGGAGAGTAAAATGGGCAAAGAAGAGAAGACACTGAAGGTGACAGACATGAAAAGGATGGCCAAAGAACCTCTCTAAAATAATGCGGGTGCTAAAACTTGGATTAGAAGGATGTAGGCTCGCAAAAGGTTTGGATCTTAAGAATCACGTATGCAAAGACCCTGAGGTAGAAGGGAACTTACATGGTCGCAGGAGCTTGAAAAAGGCCTGTGACATGTGGGTATAGTTGTGGAGAGGAGAGTGCTGGAGTTGGAGTTTGGAAGCACTGAGATTTTACTGCTAAATCCAGTCTCCTGCTGTTCCCCTGACAATGTTTCCCTGATCTGCCTTTCAACAGGACCTCTTAAGTCAAATTAAATGCAGGAGGAGGTTGAGAAAGCAAAATTACAAATAACACAGGTCAAAATTGTGTATGGAGAACTTAGCATTTAAAACAAAAAGAAGAAACAGTCTGTGAATGCTTCCTGTTTATCCTTCTAGAGCTAAAGCTTATTTCTTTTCCTTTCAGAGCTAATTTCTGCCTTGGTTAGATCCTGGATTTTAAATCCACAGCACGTTTGAATTTTACCCCAGATATTCTGATTTAGCCAAGAAACTAATATATAAATCTGATTAAAGCACAAGTGTTTCCTTAAGTAAACACTAAGCCTTGAAAACATATGGCTAAACAGAAGTATGATTCACAAATCTCCTTATTTTTCTTCTTTCCTTGCACAAATTAGGCAGCATTGGCTATGGAAGACCAATTCTAAGGCTCTTTGGATCCATCTGTTAGCCCTTAAGAAGAAAGATTGGCATTTTTCCCCCATAGGTGTTGCCATCATCTAGAAAGCTTTCGCCTGTCTTGCAAAGATCTAGATCCTTCCACTTTGCCTCCATATCCCTTCCTAAGCTTGAAGTCTAGAAGTTCAGCAGGAAGCGTCTGGGGGAGAACCGTCCTGTGACCTCATCACCCTAGAAACTCACCACTTGTGATGACCTAGGAGATGAGACTGGGCAAGGTCACAGTCCAGGTCCCATTTCAAGGACTGACAGCTGAGGTTTAGCCTTATACACTTCAAGAATCCTCGTGGATGGGGTCTGTCTGCTTTATTCTGCCACACAGAAAAGGGAGCCAGTGTCTCATGGGAACTTCTGCCTCAGCCTTGAGGCGCTTCAGTAAATACTTCACATGTGCTCTAAGGAATCGCCAGGTCCTAGAGTCTGTTTGTTTTAGAGTCCCGTTTTGTTGGACAACTACTGGAAAGATGTCAGGTAGACACCGTTTCTCCATCTTGGCCATATGTCGAATGGTGTTCTGCAGAGATGCCAATGCCTGGATGTCACCCCTACGAGCTCCATGCCACTGGTCTGGTGTTTGCCTTGGATAATGGACTGTTTTAAAGCTCCCCAATAACCCTGCCAGGGAGGCAAGATTGAAAACCAGTGCATGAAGGCAAATCCACAGTCCCCACTTGGGCCGGATCTTGCCACTTTCCAACATAACATGTGGGTAAGCGCTCTGCCCAGTGTTCAAGCTTGCTCATTTTCCCACACTTTGCTTGTTCTCTTTCTCTAGCTTTGTCTGAATTAGCACAGGTCTCTGGAGAAAAGAGCTCATTTATCAGCATATGAAAATGCCCTCTGGTAGCACTTCTGCCCTTCCCATGCCATCAGCTGATGTCTTAAGTATCAGACAGACCCTGTTCCTTTGGGGTCCCAGCTCAGGGACCTTGGATAAGTTATCTAAACTCTTTGACCCTGGATTGTCTCACTTTTTAAAACACTTCCATAGAGTTCAGCAGAATACACCACTGCTTATAGATCACAGTGAATCCTGAAAAATCTCCCTGGCACTATTATTCAGGTTCCTCTTGGGATTTTGATACTGTGATAGCTAAAGTCTGAGGTGGAAGTTGAGTGGGCCACAGTTTACAACCACCAGCTGTGGTAGCCATCCCCGTGATGGAGATGAAAGAACAAGGATTGGAGAGTTCCCATTCACATCGCCAGCGAGTGGATGAGTGGTGATGGGAGCAGCTTTGCTAGTGTACACCGTGAACCAACATGAAACAATTCCATGGAGGAGGGGCTTATTGGTGACAGCTCTCAGTCTGGCCTGATGGAGGGGAGGTGACACCAAGTGGAAGCTCTTCTACCTTAGGAAAAGTACTCCTCAGAGACATGGATAGGCGAGGTAAAAATGGGCCCGATCCACCCACTGTCATGGGCATCTCTAAAGATTGTCTCCCACTGCTTCTCCTGTTGGTTTTCCTTCATCACGGCCACCCAGGGCTCAGCCCGTAGAACCTCAGCTGCTGCCTTTGCGCCATTGGAGATGCACCAACCAGCTGGGTTGCCCCTCCTCTTGGAGCACCTCACCACCTTGCATTGCTCCAAGAGGAGCTGAAGTCTATCTGCACTCCTCCCTTGAGCAACAGGGGTCACACCAGGAGGTCTTAAGCCTTTTCAGTAGTGTGTGACCTCTTTTTAACCAACTGCACTTGACTCTCACACCCCTTGCAAGTTCCTGCCTCTTTACACTCCCCCTTTTCTTGACCAGAGACATTCTCTGGGCATTCCCAAGGCAACAACCTTCTGCAACCATAAACGGAGTTCAGAGCTGTGGAGCCTTTTACATGCGTTAACTACCAGACTACAGTTACCTTGATTAATCTTTACAGTAATTCTGGCAGCCACAGATTTCATGTCATTTCTCTTTTACAAATAAGGAAGCCAAGAATTCATGCTGAAATACACGTTCAAGATCACACACACTGGTAAGTGGCTCCTACTTTTGAGCCTTGCATCTTTAGCCCTGTCCCCATGGCTGTGTCCCCAGGATGATTCTAACCCCCATCCCAACCCAGGGGACCTTGGACAATGTCTGGCGACACTGGTTGTCATAGGAGACATTGGAGACCAAGGATGGGTTCGATATCCTAAAGTGCACATGACACCACACCTGCCATGCGCATGCACACTCCCCACTCATACATAATAGTGACAAAATCGGAAAATGCTGCCATATCTTTACACTACTGAGCTACCTGTGTGGGTGTGGTGGGGGTGGGGGGGGAGGGGAGGACTTGCATTATGAAAGGGTAGTTACTTTGTCTTTAAAATAGGTGGTATTATTAAAATAAGCTGCTTCAAGCCCCTGTGCTCCACCTTTCACTCTGGAGAAAGCTTGACAGGTCTGCTCCCTAGTCTGAGTCCTCCTTCAACAGTGTTCAACTCGTCACATCAGGCTAGCAGCCAAAGCTGGCTGTTTTCACAGGTTTCTTTCTGCCTCTGGAAAAGTTTGGTTTCAGTGCAGTGGCGGCAGCAGTAACTCAGTTGCTGTGGTGCAACTGTAGCAGATGCGCATGTGGCCTGCTCAGGCCTGGCCAGCCCTTCCTGCCCCACAGGGCTTCCTCTCCTCCTGCTCCTCCCCTTGCACCCTCCACACTAGCCCTGCCTCCTTCTTGTTAAGTCTGGGAGCTTTTTCCATGAAAGCAGCCCCACCTGCTGCCAACAGATGTGAGAGGAAAAGTAAGACTTTTTTTTTTAAACCATGAAAAGCAGGAATAAATTGTCTGTATGTCTACCTTCAACTCTTCGGTGGATCTACCTCCCTCAACTGCCACTGCCCCATTGAGAGTCCCAGTTTTATCTGTGCCTACTCCTCTTTTCCTGCAGGGGAGCTTGTGTAGAACATGAAGCTGAGTCTGTTTGATAGGGCTGCTTGGGCAGGGCATGGGACAAGGGGAGAGAGTGTAAAAACCCCCAGTCAGGGCCAGAATGGAGCAGCTGGTCGGGAGTACAGGTGCGCTTCCGCAGAGTGTCATCGGTGCCATGGCCTGGCATGACTCCCCACACAGCAAGTGGTGGCAGAGGGCACACCACACTAACAGCACATGGGCCCTGAAGAAGGGCCAAAGCCACCCTGTACTGGTAGCATCTAGGTGTGGGGCATGAGAGGAAAAAGAATTCTGCAGATAAAAGCTTCTGTCTTCAGCCAGGCTGATTGGCCTTGGAGGGTACCTGTGTCACTTGGCCAACACTCCGCTACTGTAAGTCTCTCTCAGGCTCTGATTCCTTCCTGGAAAACCAAGAATAACAAAATCCACTCTTAGAAGGTTCACAAGAATAGAAGGAGGTTGGATGTGTACATTATTCAGCATCATACCTTGCCCATGGAAAATACTGAAGTGGGACCTCTTATAAAATACCAGTGCAGATGGACCTAGAGAGGACCAGGCTTCCTGCAGCGGAGGCAGTTCAGGTGCATACTAATGGCGGTCATAGGTGTAGTGATAGCAATGGCCTCAGTCACTGAGCAGTTACAATGGAATGGGAGCTATTGCTAGAGCATTATGTGGTGAGCTGTCACATCCCATAAGGATGGTTTCTTATTCACCCACAGGCTGCCCTCTTACCTCTTCCCTGCCTTCTGTTCTCCTTAACACCTTAGCACCATTTGATACTGTTTGTTATTTTCTAAAGGATTTATATAATTATTGTTTGAAAGGTAGATGCTTTTCCAGGTGCATTAACAGGGAGCTGGACTGGAAATAAAGTAGCCAGGACTCGAACCAGTGCCCATATGGGATGCCGGTGCTTACAGGTGGCAGCTTAACTTGCTGTGCCACAACACTGACCCCAATGCTGTTTATATTTTGCTTCCTTTAAAAAGCCATTCTCCCCTATGTGAATGATAGCTGGTGAGGACAGGTACTTCCCTCTGGCCATCATTGCCCCAACAGCAGGAACACTGCCTGACCCATAGATGACATTTGAAAGGGGACTTTAAGTAAATTTGCAGAAAACAGAGTTAAAACATGAATTTATATTGATGCAGAAAAAAAGAGAAAAAAACAGAAACCCAAGGACAGGCATTTGGCTAAACAGTGACGGCAGCGCCGGGGATCCCGGTGATTAGAGTACCTAGATTGGGTGCCAGACCCCCACTCCTGATTCTAGCTTTCTCATGGGAGGCAGCAGGGATGCATCAAGTGAGTGGGTTTCTGCAATCCATCTGGGGAGACCTAGATTGAATTATTACCCCGGCTTCAGTCCTAGCCCGGCCCTTCCCACTGTGAACATTTGGGTAGTAAACCTGAAGATAGGAAAGATGGGGAGTCTCTCTCTCTCTCCCTCCCTCCCTCCCTCTCTCTCTCTCTCTCTCTCTCTCACTCACTCCCTCACTCACTCACTGTTTCTGGATCTCATAGCCTGTAGGCCAAGGTAAAAAGACATAACTCACCAACTTTTTCCATGTCATCTTGTTATTTAATTGTAAACAAAAATCCATTTCTCAACTGACTAAAAAATTGTGAAACTACAGAAACATACCTCCTGTAAATGGACTGGCAGTCCATATAATTAAAAACAAAAATATTCTCACCATGTTTTGCTCTGGGTTGTTATCACTGAACACTGTAGCACGTTCATCTTTCTCTGTTGATACGTAGAGCTCAAAGTCACAAGAAGGTATGCAGTGAGAGAGTTTCCTAGTACCATAGTTCTTGAACCCATCCCTTAATCGCAGGACATTGGGGTTCTTGCCCAGTTTTTTTCACTGTCACAATTTGTATTTTTATGTATATTTCCTTCTTTATATTTGTGTGTTTGGCAAAATTTCTCCATACTAAACATTTCTAGAAATGGGATTACAGAATGCAGGGCTAGTCTGTTGTGAATTTATCTTGGTCATATCAGTCTGTGTTAACCAAAAATCAATTGCACAAAAGAGTAGCAGCTCTGAGTCAGGTGTTTAATGGATCTGTATCGTGCTTGGGGTTGAGGCTGTGACATTGCCTGGACTGGTGGCCCACATGCTCTAGTATTTGGGGGTTTGTGTGCTCACCAAGCAGAGAACATATTTCATGGCCCAATAATTGTATCCAGATCCAGAAAATTCCTCCTTGTGTCCCAGGTCCATAACATCCGGTGTGGTTGTCAGGTGCCAGGCAACTGACCTATTTCCAGGGGAGCTAGATTGCCATCTACCCTGGCTGGGCTGGCACAGAGAACACAGTTAGCCAGGAGTTGGGGGAATTAAGTCATCAGTCTTCCCCAGCCAAGATCTGGCAGGAGGGATGACAAACGAATTGTCCTGGAACTCTTGCATCTGACAGCGGCCCAGGCCTGGCGGTCACAGAATGCTCCCCCCTTGTCTGGTGCCAGTACGGCAAAATCACATAACGAGAAGCTTCTAGGTTCTAAGATCCAAGATCATCCACCAGAGAGGGGGGTCAATGCTTGGGCCCTGAACCATTCATACCCATATAACATCATGACCAACTGGGCAATGTGGTGAAGATGCAGGTTCTTGAACCCTACTCCCAGGAGTTCTGATTTGTTCAGTCTGGTACAGGGCCTGGGAACTTGCATTTGAACAAGCACCTGCAGTGACTCTGACATACAGACGATGTCAAGACGTCCCGGAAGTGAACCTTGGAGGTGAAGATTTCTAAAGCCAGTATGCAGGCGAGCAGGTGCTGACCTTCTGGCAATAGGCTTGGATTTGTAATGGAAATGGTGGAATAGATAAATCTTGAGTTTGGGCTTTTCTTTCTGTTTGCTTTCTGTCTTTCAACATACTACCCTCCTGACTGTCTAGGAACCTCCTAAGTCTTCCATTTGGATCTCTCTGGGAGCACCCCCAAATCTCTCTGGCTTTTTGTAGGGTCATGTCCTACAGAGATAAGGTCTGGAATAGTCCCTCCTGATCTGATTGTAGGGATATGGAGCATGGAGCATGGAATCAGAGTCACAGGCATGGTTGGGAGGAGCTCAGCGCATCCCAGGGAGAGATTGGAAGAGGAAGGCCAGGCCCCAAGAGGAGAGAGGCAGGGGGCAGGGGGCAGGGGGCAGGGGCAGGGCTCACTCATGTTTTCTAGCTGTGACTGACTGCCCCACCACCCTAGCAGGCAGTTACAGTAAATACGCAGCATATGGAATCTCACAGATGAAAATCAATGACTTAACTGGAGCGAAAGGAGAGTGGCTGGGCTAGGACTCCAGGAAGGCAAAGGAAAAACCCACTGCTCCTTCCCATTGCTAGGTAGTGTACAGGGGAGGGCAGGGCAGGGATGAAAAACTGAGTAAGCGAAATAAGGATTATTTGCATGCAGTGTTTTCAGAATCATTGTTCATGCCAAAAAGATTCATACTTTACAAAATGTGCAACTTGTAAACAAAGACCAGATCCATTTTGGGGTCTTTTTTTGTGTGAATTTTAATTTTTTTTTAACCTTTGCCTTTGCCTGAAGTGGCTCCAGGAGGTACAGCACTTTTACAGTAACTGGAACAGAAATGGTAAGCAGTTAGGTGTGCTTTCTTATATGAATCAGTAAATGAGTAATTTCCATAGAAAATGTTTTTACTCCTGGTGAGGCTAGGTGGGGAAAGGGTTTTCAGAGCATTGATCGATGTGTTTCTGTCTCCTCCTCTCTGAAAATTCCTGTACACTTCAGCCAGGATTGGGGAAGTTGTTTAGAAATTCCCAGTTGACAGCACAAGCCTCTCTGCTCCAGCTGGGGAGGACACTTTGGAAAAGCTTCTATAACTCACAAACCTGGATCCATGTGGGTGCTGGCAAGGTGTGAGGGGAGAGACTGGAGGGCTCCGGAGGACCCTCCAGGTGCTCCGCACCTGCCAGTTGAGCAGCTGCCCATTCCATCTGTGTAGAGGGTAAGCTGTGCCAAGCTCAAGCTGCCTCAGAAAGCCAGACACAGGGCACAGGCTGGCTATGGCAGGAACCAGAGCCTGAGAGCAGGAAAGGAAATTGAATGTCCCTGGTCTGCATCTGTGTGCTGTCCAAGAACCGAGCCCTGGCTTTGCTGTGACTTTTGGCAGAGGTGGAATAACAGGTGTGTGGTGGTTTTGCTTTTACGCATGAGAATGAGAAGGGTCGATAAATTAGAGCAAGATCAGACCTTTCCTCTGACTCTGAGCATCCCTGGCTCTCTGGCCAGACACGGCGCAGCGGCCCATGCTCAGATCTTGTCTCCTGACTGGAATCTTTGATAATCCACATCCTCCTGGATGCCCAAGGGCAAGATGCTCCAGGCTTGGTTTCCAAACCCATGAAGACAGTGTCCAGATCATTGAAATCCCAATCATGGTCTGTGAATTGGAAGAAGCCTAGCACATTCTGAACTCCAGAGGAAGTAGACCCAAACCTTCATTTTCAGAAAATTCCAGGCTGATATGTGGTCCACTAAAGCTTAAGAAGAGACTGCCTCCGAGGCCTGGACCCCCTGCCTCCGTCCCTGACTATGACTCTCACCCACCACTTTGGGCAAGGTTCTCTGCTTTACTCCTTTTGGCTCCTAATGAGCTGGAGGAAGATCACACAGCCATCCTCTCCAGCTTTCTCTACTCTTGGGAAATATAAGCAGCTTTGTAAGTGCAGGTGAACAGAACTGGTACTAACGGTTACCTGAAAATGAAATTCTGCAGGAACTTAGTTTCTCTGCATAAAACAATGACTTTTTATGTTTGTTTGCTGCTTTTCATCTACTTGAAAGGCAAAGAGAGAGAGTGATCTGCTAGTTTATTCTCACAACAGCCAGGGCTAGGCCAGTCCAAAACCAGGAACTCCCTCTAGGTCTCCAGTGTGGCTAGTAGGGGCCCAAGTACTTGGACCATCATCTGTTGCCTCCTAAGATACATTACTAGGAAGCTGGATTAGAAGCAGGGGAGTGAGGACTCTATCCCAGGTATCCCATATGGAATGGGGGCAGTGTAAATGACAGCCTTGCCCATTGGTCTGTATCCCCGAAATTGATTCCCTTAAGATCCCCAAGTCATGTGTTTTTTTTGTATGCATGCATCATTTTTGTGTCCATTCATTGCTAAATAAATCTGTGCCATCCCCAACCCCCTCATCTCCTTAATCTCTCAGCCTCCATTTATAAACCTTCCCATCCACCTGTCCATTATATTTATCAGTCTGTCAACCAATTGGGTGACTGGCTCTGTAGTGCATGACATCATGAACAGTCATGCATATTGTCAACTCCTGGCTATTCAGAAAGTGGGTTCTTGAAAAGCAAGGATCTTGGACATTAAAAAAGGCTGCCTCTTAAAACTGTATTCTGCTTTCAAGCAGACTTCTACCCTCCATTATCAAGCTGGCTAACACTGATAAGAAATGTGTACACCTGAGGAGGCGGAGCAGCGAGAAGATGGGCGGGGCCGATAGATGTGCCAGTTTGGCCAGGGGTCGCACTATTGGTGGTGAAGGTACCTGTGATTTCAGTTGAAAAAAGAAAGAGAAAGCAAAGAAAAACAATTTTCCCTGTCAGCTTGGCGTGTGAGCCACCAGTGTGGGCTGTGCATCTCAGCCATACCTGGCTGGTGTCCTAGACATGCCATTGATGAAGAATATGGGTGGCCATGAGTCCCGCATAGTTACCTTCCCAGCTGTTGTAAGTACATTCTTGGTGATTTTTAATAAATACTTTATAGATGTATAAGCAAATGTCAGTGTGCATAAATTGTACATTTCAGCTCAGTGAATGTTAAACTCACAGTCCATGTCCCAAGTGGAGAGCACAAGGAGTTTTCCAGAGCCATACCCTACCCCGCCCCTGCTTGCTTCTCCCTGCTCTCCATGGTAAGCCCCCTCCTGACATCTAACAGCACAGATTGCTTCAGATGGCTTTTAATTTTATATAAATAGCATCATAATGTACATGTGCTTTTATGTCTGGCATCTGTCAGTTTGTATTGTTTGTTTGATTTACCCATGCTGTTGCATGTAGCACGCAGTCATATTTACACAACAAAAGAAGCAAAGCATTAATGAGCAGGATTGCTTTCAGTTGTTCCTGCCGATTACGGCATCCATTCTTATCTCTCTGCCTCCTGCCCCTCTGGTCTATGGTGGTTAGCGTTAGGTGTCACCTTCTTCCTCTCTCTACGCACAGTAAAATAAAGTTTAAGAAAAAAAAAAGGAAGAAGGGGAAAAAAGGAAAAGGTCAGAGGATTGTGAAGTGGCCCCAGCGTGACCTGACTCTGTATTGCCCACTTGAATGCTCTAAGGGTGGGCGTTGTGTCTCAGCATGTCAAGAAACCAGGGGGCCACCTACACTTCATATCAGAGTGGTGCAACTCCTAGCCACTCCACCTGCATTCCAGCCATCTTCCTGTTCACATGCTGGGAGGAGGCAAATGATGGCTCAAGTACTTGAATCCCTGCTCTCCACATGGGAGACCTGATTAGGGTTCTTGGCTTCTGGCTTCAGACTGACTGCTAAGGTCATGTGGGAAATGAACCCAACAATGGAAGTTGCATATGTGTCTATTTGTCTACCTCTTTATCTGTCACTCTGCTTTCCAAATAAATAAGTCTTATTAAGAAATGCTTTCAAATTGTAAAGGAGAGTAAGATTGAGCATTCATCTAACCTCTCCTATGCTGCCACTGTTCTAAGGGCTTTCAGGATTAACCCCCTGGATACCTTTACTCTTGCGTTGCATGTTCATTTTCATTTCACAGATGATAGAATGGAGTCACCAAGCAGCTAGGGTTTTCCCTAAGGGGACACAGCTCTAAGGCATAGAGCTGGAAAGTAACTCCAGAGCCACTGCACTGGTTCTCTGATTTTCCCCAGTCCTTATACTCCCCACTCCCACCTGCTATCTTACAGAGGCTTTTGCCAGTCCCACCTGGAAGCATAGGAGCGACCCTCTCAAAACCCAGGGCAGCTTAGCAAGGAAGGGGTGACTTCAGATTGGCTCCTGTTTGCTTCTAGAAGCTGATCCTTGCCTCTGCCCTCCTTACAGGATTCCAGCCCCTTCTGCCACTCCTTAGAGCACATGCAACTTTTCTCTGATACAAAAGGTTCTTACTCTTTTTCTAAAAAACACTTTCACTTGCCCTTGGCTTGACTGGCTATTTCTCTTCCTGGAGGTCTCACCCTAATTGTCACCCACACAGGGTTCATTGCCAGCGCTCTGTCTAGGTGGGATGGTCTTTTATTCTCTGTTGCAGGATTCCTTTATTCTGTTCCTGGAGGTTATTATCCGTGAGTGTTGCATTGCTATGTTTAGCTAGCTCTTTTCCCCTGTAGGATGGAATACACTTACGAGGCGTGACCTTAAAGGGCCTTGTTCTTCACAGTCACAGTGCCTGGCAACAGCAAGGCTTTGCCAAAAGTCTTGGAAGAAATTCCGTGGGTCTCCGGGTCCTTACCCGCCCAACCCTGTCCCCCTGGGGAGCCACTGAGCTTCTGTCCTATGTAGTCAAGTGTTTCCTGAGCAAACACTTCCAGTGTGGTCTGCTTGTTGACTTGGGCTAATGGATTCTGGAAAGCAACACGAGGTCGAAGTGAGCCCAGAGCAAACTCTGGCCAAACAGTCTTCGACTGGTTTGAATTTTTTGCGCATCCTTTCAATTAGCAATGGGCTTTGTGGCAACACAAGCAGAATCCCCTGTGGAGCTTGTGGAGTGGTGGTTAAAATTGACTCCACGTGTTTGCAGAAGATGTACCCTTCTGACTTTCCCCTGTTCTACGCCAAGCCCCTCTCTGCCAGGATGAACTGGTTTATCAGGAAGTGAATGGCTTGAGCAAGTCGGGAAAGAAGGGAAGCTTGGCTTCCTTGTCAGGGAACTGCATGGTATCAGTACTGTTGTGATGAAACAAAAGCTCTATTGTTGTGAAAGCCAAAAGCAGCCATGACTTTCTCTGGCACTAACTGGTCCTAAAGAAACTCCTTTATTTTAAGCCAGTCTCCCCAACGGGTCAGCGATGTGGAACCAGTCCTTCCGCAAGAGAGGAAGGCTGGCCAAGCCTGCTGAGGAGGGGTGGGGGGTGTGAAGACAGAAGCACCCACCATGCTGGCTTCTGGCAGCAGCTGATACAGGAGGCTGTTCCAGGATCTGTGGGCACTTTGCCTGGTACCACTGCAGCAGATGGCAGGCGCATCACTGCCAGCTGACTTGTGACCTACTGGTCCCTTAGGATCTACCAGACGGCCTGGTGATCAGAATAAGAAAGTCAGAGAGGTACGCCCAGGGCTGGGCCTGTCACAAGCTCCAAACAAATCGTAGAAATAAGACAATGAGGGTGGGGGGGCCTTAATGCAGGGAGATTCTGGGAAACTCACAAAGGAAGAGACAGGGGAGTTGATGGAGGGAACTTCAGAGGGAGAGAACAACTTGTCAACTCCCCCACATTGGGAGTTATAACCAGGCTCAACCTGGCTGGCTTTATTAGTCTTTCTCTGGAGCAGGGATGGGGGAACGTCTGTTCCATAGGCTGCTTACAAACTGTGAAGTCATTTGGTCTGAACTTGGCAAGACAACTGCAGGCGGGACTCAGAATTCACTAAATTAGCCAATAGCAGGCTAATTTTTAAATAGATCATTTTGTATGGCCTCTAAATGATGTTACAAATATCCAAATGGCCCTTGGCAGGAAAAAGGTTCCCCACCCCCTGTGTATATGCTGTCAGAGCATGGAACCCTGGTCGTGAGTAGCTCCTGTGTATAGTGTGGGCAGAGCAAGGTTAAGCCACTGCTGCCCATCCTGGACAGCCCGTGGTCAGGCAGCAGCTGCAGAACTGGCTCTATATAGTGGCTCTCACTTAGTGGTAGTTGTGCCCCCAGGGACATTAGGCACCCCTAGAGCGGGCAGCAGATGCTGGCCTCTGCATGAAAGGCCAGGGATGCTATTAAACGCTTCAAGAATGATCTGTCCCAGAGGCCCTGAGTGGGAGACTGTGGGAGTAAAAGGGTCTGATGTCCTGGAGCAGAAGAGCCCTCAGTGGCCAAAAAAATCCCCCCGGCTCATTCATGGACCTGGCATCACCATACCCAAGTGCAGGTGACACATCCCGTGGGAACATCCCTACTGTTGGTTCCCATGAGGCAATGGCGGGGTCCCTGGGCCGCAGGTCACATGTGGAATGGTATGGTATCCTGAGTGTGTTCCTTTCCTCCCAGTGTCACTTGTCCAACCACCATTCTCCCTGTCATGCTCTGTTTGAACCATTCCACACCCTGTCACTGAGCGACATGTGGTCGTGGTTAAACTCCACTGCCCAGATGTCAGTTTCTCCCCAGCTGTTGCCAATTGGAAGTTCAGGGTGTTGATGAAATCAGTTGACTGAGTTGGAAAGAGGATCCCAAGGAACCCGGCACACACACACACACACACACACACTTGAAACAAACAAGCTTGTACCTCCAGGCTTCTTTTTGAAATTTTATGTACTTACAGGAGAGAAAGCACTTCTGTGCCCTGGTTCACTTGCCAAATTCCTTTTGACTGCAGCCAAGGCCAAGGCCAACACTGGAAGCTGGGCATTCAATCTAACTCTCCCACGTGGGTGGCAAGGACCCAGGTTGCTTGAGCCAGTGATACTGCCTCCTAACCTGGGTGTGAGCAGGAAGCTGGAATCGGGAGCCATGGCCAGCACTCCCACTCAGGTGCTCCAGGCTAGGGAATGGGAGCCTTAACTGACTTCTCAGCCAAAATATTTTTGACATCATGTGAGATGCTTAGTGTGGGGCCTAGGACTTTGGAGATGCTTAGGCTCAGCACACTGTGCCAAATCCAGTGCTGAAAATCTATTTCAGTCAAGAGCCAGAAGGTAACAGTCTTTGCAGCTCCTACAATCTCTGTCATAGCTACTCATCACTATGGACGCCCATACATAACCATGCATCTGACAGTTCTCATATCAGCATGTAAATGAGTAGCTGTGATTGTGTTCCACTCAAACTTTATATTCAAAGATACAGTAGTAGTTTGCAAACGCCTGTTCTAAAGAATTCTACTTTCTTGATGTTTCTTTCTGGGGAGAGGAAAGTAATCACCTAGGGAAGGCCTTACTGAGAGAGAACAAGATCTTCACTGTGGGCTGTGAGTATCTGTAGGGCAAGGAGAGCAGAGCCTTTGGTTTCTTCTTTCTTTTTTAACTGCACAGAAGTGGGAAATGGGAATGCATCTTTTCAGTTGGCAGAATCCTCACTTTCCATCTTCCTGTACCAATTTTGGCTTTTTGAGGAGTGGACCGAGATGGGACAGTAAATAAAGGACAGAGAGATGTGCCAACAGGGGCGTGCTGACATTTCAGTCTGCATTTTCTTCTTTCTGGGCTTGCGTGGCATACCTTCTGCTCTCAGAGCAGGTGGGGGAGGGGAACACCGGCAGGGCTGCCTTTCCCCTCCATCAGAAGCACGGGGTTCTTTGAAGGGCATTGATTTTTTTTTTCTCCCAGTCCCTGGTTTCTGCAAGACATTCTGTTTGCAGGAGGGAGGCAGGGAGCAGACAGAGATGTCGGTGTCACTTAAAACGCCCCAGCTGCCCCCTCGTGTTGACAGTTTAACCAAGGAGAGCCGTGGGCTAAATTCAATACCGCCCTCTCCTTGTTGGAGCAGGGCCGAGGGTCCTTAGGGAATGCTGCCCACAGCCCTCTGTGCGTGCATACTTGTGTAGTTCCCGGCCGCACTGACCACTGGGAGAGAAGGAAGCAAAGCCCTTAGCTCCAAAGTCATTTCTCACAAAGCCTGCATTATGTAGAAAAAGGGAAGAAAAAAACTATCTCTATTAATAAAGCCGTGTTGCCCCTTAAGGGCAGATGATGTGGCATCAGCATGGCTTTGCCGTCTAGGCCAACCTGTCTTATAGGCCAGGTCCTTCTGGGTGTATTGGGCACTGTTCGTGTCAGGTTTTTTATGTGGGGTCACAGAATACTACAGGGCAGCCAGAGCTCTTGAGAGAATCACAGTCCCCACTCTTCCAACCCTACAGGTGTTTGCTTTGCAGGGACATCCTTGCACGTGCTCACACACACACACACACACACACACACACACACACATCCAGACCCTGGCTGCCAGGAAAGAAAAATGTGTCTCTTGCAGGAGGCCAGGATGATGTTCCAGAGCCTACTTACTACTTATGCTGGTCGTTATTGATGTGCGTTATTTTGTCTCCCAGTCTCGTTCTGCACAGATAAATTTAATAGAGTTGAACTTCACCTGTGTAGAGAAGAAATCCCCAGCCACAGTTTGGCGGGCCCGATGATTTATGCCGGTGCCTCGTCTGCAAGTGAGCATCACTGATGTTGGTCTCTGTGCATCATGCTTCTTGGATTCATTCATTTAGATGCTAGGGTCCTCCTCAGGAGTACTCATAGGGGGAAAAAAAATGACATAAGTAGATACGTTTATTCAGCACAGTTTTGAAATCCATGCAGATGAGGGGCATTCAGACAGTTCATAAGAATGAGCATTGTGGGAGGAAAAAAAACTATGTTGACACTAAATTGAATTTAGCCTTTAATTGGTTTTCCCAGACAACGTTGAGGTACTCTCATAAGCATGCATTTTAGAGAGATTTGTTTGCCCTGAGATTGGCTAGGTATAAAATGCCTAGGGCATGCTGCCTTGCACTGGGAACTTCTGGGACCCACTTCTCCTCTTTGCCTGTGATAAATTCAGGTGCTTGAAAGGTCGACCTTGTGGTTTGTTGGGCTAAGGTGCCACCTGCAACACCAGAATCCCGTATGTGCGCAGTTTTACATTCCAGATGCTTCACTTGCAATTCAGCAGCCTGATAATGTGCCAGGGAAAGCAGCTAAAAATGGTCCAGTTAGTAGGACCCTCGTCTCCACATGGAGACCTGGAAGAAGGTCTGGGCTCCTGGTTTCAGTCTTACCCAACCCAGCGGTTGCACTGATTTGGGGAGGAAACCAGCAGATGGAAAATCTCTGTCTCTGCTCTGTAACTCTACCTTTCAAATAAATAAAATCAATCTTTTAAAAAATATACGTGCTAAGATGGCTTCTAGCCAGCAGCAGATTCCTTACCTCCCTAGAGGATAGAGCTCAACCAAGAAGATAGGAGGGAAACAAATCACATAAATGTATTACTATCGTGATGAGTCTTATAAAGGAAACGTCTTTCCCCCCCTCATCTACTCATCAACACAATTTTAATAATGAGAGGCTGTTATTGTACCCATTTTACTGATGCAGCTCAAGGAGATGAAAGTTTCCCCCCTACCCTCCCTGCCCACCTAATCAGAAGATGGCATATCCACGGTTGAGGGTGGAGTGTTTTTCAAGTTAGTGTGTGACCTCTAACACCACGGTTCCCTCCAGGGGATGCAGGAATGATTGATTTCTCCAGATTTCGCAGAGCTGTGGTTAATAAAATAAGCTCGTTTTTGCATTTCAGGGAGCTAATCATAAACCACACACTCTTTGACTTAAAAATGGTAGAACTGCGCTGATGTTGTGGCACAGCAAGCTAAACCACCACCTGTGGCATCCTACACAAGTGCTGATTTGAGTCTTGGGTTGCTCCACTTCTGATGCATCTGCCTGCTGAAGTGCTTGGGAAAAACAGCAGCAGATGGTCTAAGTCTGTTCACATTCTGCCAATAATCAAAGTAACCAAAGAACTACCCTCTGTTTTAGAACAGGTACAAAATTACTGTGGCTGGCCCCTGCCACCTACATAGGAAACCAGAATGGTGTTCTTGGCTCCTGGCTGTAGCCTGGTCCAGACCCAAATGTTACAGTTATTTTGGCGAGTGATGTTATAGGCATTTTGGGCAAGTGAGCTAGCAGATAGAAGATCCCTCTCTTTGTCTGTCTGTCTGTCTGTCTGTCTGTCTCTCTCTCTCTCTCTCTCTCTCTGTCTGTCTCTTTGGTTCTACTTTCCAAATAAAATAGGTCTTAAAAAATTAAAATCAAATGGCAGAAGCCCCAAATGGGAACTCTGTAGCAAGCTAGTGGAAACAAGGAGATGACCTGTCATCACATTGTTTGGTTCCTATTGCGTGGAATCCTTCCCAACCAGCAGGTGCCAATTCCAGGTTAGAGAGGTGTTGCTTTTTGCAAGCTGTGAGTAGCATTGGGCTTGGTTTACCTTTATGCTGCAAACATTTGTTATGCACCACTAGTGAACACTGATTGTTCTGCCAGAATATAGTGAGCAGCCAACAAGATACCTTTTTCACAGAGGATCCATGTAGCCTCAAACTTGAACTTGAGCTCAAAGAAGTGATCCAAGTGGATAGCTTGCAGGTGGCTCATAGCAGAGACTGACCAGGGAACAGCAAACTTTGCTGTGTTAGGAATGGTCAGGGCAGGCACTGCAGAAAAGGTAACATCTCTGTTCAGCTTTCAGAAACGGAACAAATCCGCCATGCAAATGCGTGCTGGGATGAACTTGGTGCGTTAGGGGGGTAGGATAAGTGTTAGCACAGCTGAGGCAGAGTGAGTGAATCGGTCATCCTGGAGACAGAAAGATGGGTGACAAGTCGCAGAAGGCCTTAGGGTCTGCACAAGGACTTCGCATTCTGCCAATAATCAAAGTAACCACAGAACCACACTCTTTAGAGCAGGTACACAATTATTGCTCCTCTTTGGCAACCTTGGCCTTCCTGCTCGTGTCCTGCATGCCAGTAGACCCTGGAGGAACAGCTAAGTTAATGAATCAGAAGAAAGACATTTGGCCTTCCTGGAGTGAGCAAGTGGTCCCTCCAGTGCTGGCTACACATCCTCCAGAGGAATCACTTCCCTTTAGGGGCACGCTGAGAGTAGAGACTAGGCTGGAGCAGCGGGCCCTTCAGCCTTTCCAAGGGCACAGTTCTCTTTTGCGAGGATGGCTGAGATCCCAGGATGGAGAGGCTTAACTGAGAGAGCAGCATGCTCTCCTGGCAGCACGGAAGCCGCTGTCATTGTTGTCTTACCTCCTCGTGGAAGTGGAAATTTGTTCCCACACATTTCACTGTGGGGCTTATGAAAGAATAAAGAATGGATTCAGGATAAAGAATGGGTCCATGATTGTAACTGTACTATGTTTGCTTGTGCTGACCCTAATTCTGCTCCAGAGCTTGGTAGGATGGCCCTAGGGAGATGCTGGTGCCCACCTATAATAGCTGTCATTTCAAGATAACGATTTGGAGGATTCTTTCTTCCTCCCTTCCTGGAGTTCATCTGCTCCAAGCCCTCATTCATCATCAAGGGGCAATATCCTCTCCTTTCTGCCTTCCAGCAGGGAGGCTCTGGAAGTGATTAACTGCCTGTAAATCAGCTTTTATGATTTGTATGTCAGAGATAAGCAGCAGGGAAAGCAGTTGTTGGAGGATCCACGGCCCGCACCCTGATGATTATCTGAATAATGAAAATTTTAAAAGAAAGGCTGGACTATATATGGTTTTTGGCATAAGAATTTCTCTTTAGACATATACAATGTTAGCATTTGGCTCTTTAACAAGCATTGCTTTATATTTACATCATCTACAGAGGTATCATTCAGATAAAACCAAATGAATATTTAACAGTACACCTCAGTGAGTGTTTAGGCATGTGAGTCCTCTTACAACCACCATCCAGCTGTGGATCCAGATGTGAAACAATCCCAGTGTCCTGGCCACTTCCTTCATTCTCCCACGAGTAGTCTGACTTCTGTCACTACAGACAGTGTTCATCTGTTCTTGAACTTCATGTAAATACAATTGTGCAACACATAGTCTTTTTTTTTGTCTCTGCATGTTCTATGAGATGTTTTCGTGTTGTTTGGCTCTAGTTATGCATTCTCATTACTGTGTGGTATCCCATTGTCTCAGGGTTTGTCAACAGTGGCACTGTCGGCAGTTGGAGTTGGATAAATCCTTTGGAATGCGGACTGCCCCATGCAGTACAAGGTGTTTAGAAGCGTCTGTGACTTCTACCTGTTAGATGTCAGTAGTACCTGCTCCCATTGTGTCTCCAGGTAGTTCCAAGTTTCTCTTAGAACTGAAAAGACTTTAAAAATGATTTATTTGGAAATAATTTCAAATGTATTTAAAAGAGGCAAAAAAAAAGAACACACAATACCTAGCCATATATTCTAAGCTTCAGTTCAACTCTTTGGGTAAATATTGTATCCCCTTTGATTCTCTGGTGTTCACACACAGGCACATGATTTGTTTCTGAACCATTTGAGAGCATTTGCATTCATCTTGGCCATTTACCACCATTGCCTCCCATGTGTATTTCCCAAGAAGAAGAATATTCTCCAACCTGACCACAGTTAGCCTCAATAAACTAGTAGAATGCTTTTATCTGTTGCCTGTGTTCCGCATTTTTCTTGTTGATCAAAAATTGTGCTTGATAGCAAGTTTCCTGTGCAAAGCAGGTTCCTGTCCAGGATTAAGTACTGTATGTGATTGCCAAGTTTCCTTAGTAACCTTTAATCTAGAACATTCCCTCAACCCTTTTCCTTAAATGTCTCTTACGATACTGACTTTTAAGACAGATTAGACCCTTTGTTAAACAGAATGTTCCTTCTTGGAGAATTTTCCCGGTATTTCTTCCTGAATCTGCGTTTCAGGCTGGAAGGCAGCTGTCTTCCTTTGGCCATCCCACACAGAAGTACATGAGGTCCAGTCGTGTCTCTCTGGACAGGTTAAATTTGTTCTCCATGTGAAATTGTCTGATTTCACAATTGTTAGTCACTAATTCTTGCCTTATAACTAATGGCCAAAATGTAGAGGAAACCCTTTGAGACCATGGTCTCAGTACTTACCACTCAAATTTAGCATACTTTCCCATTCTTTTCTTTCATGAGGCACTCTTAAACATTAACCCATGGTTCCAAAAGGATTTCCCAAACTGAGTTCGCTCTTCCTCCAAGAGCGCTCGCTCTGTGGGCAGTGGTCAGCAGACCCTGCCATTCTCCCTTTTCCCCAGTTATGTTTGCATTGATGTCTTTCTATATTTTCAGTATACACTCAGAATTTCTTATTTGTTTCAGTGGTTGCTGAGATTATTCAGATCGGGCCCTTTATATTTGGCCCCTGGTTGTAATAACAACCCCCAGCATGTCTTATTTTTCATGCTTCCTTACTTTCTGGAATAGTCCAACTTCATTTCTTCTTTCCTTTTCTATATCTTAGAATTGGTCATTTCTCAAAAAGAAAAAAAAGGGTTTTTTTTTAGTGGAGAATATTTTTTAAAAAACAAAACATTTATTTTTCCATTTCTCATTTCATGGACATAGGGATTGTTTCCAGGTCTGAGATAGTATAGGAGAAGAAAACTTCCCCCATCCTCACCTATCCTGGGACCCATGCACTCCCTTCTGTTGGTTTTTAACCAAGAGAGGTAACGAAAAGTCAGGGACTCTCCACTCTTGGTTATAAATGCAAAGAAATGAGTGTACGAGTTTACACACGCATACTTGGGCAAGGATGATCAAAGTAGCTTTATTCATGATTCCTGTATGTGTTGGTATAGGTATATTTTGTTTAATATTGCCAAGTTGTTTTCTAAAGTGCTGATAACATTGCTTTGGTTTTGTCAAAGGAGAACTCTTAGGCCCAGTAGGAGGCCAGACTAATCAGTGGCCAGGGTGATAATGGACCATTGCGATCCAAAGACTTGTTGTCTGCGGCTGGAAATGGCAAGATTACTGATCATTTCGATGTATAATGAGTGGGAAATTCTGAGACTTGGCCACCTGGCCCATTCTTAAGCATCTCCTTACAGAGTGCTACTCAGAGATGAGCAAATGAAAGTCACACAAGTCAATACCTCCCACGGTCTGCCAATGGCTTTTATCTCAGGGAGGCCAGTAGCTCTTTTGAGTGCACTTAGGAGATGGAAGTCCATTGCTTGGAGAATTTGCTGTTAGAGAGCGATTAGGATCACTATTTAGTTTCAAAGTGCTCCCCCCACCCAAGGCTGCGGAATGTCCCAGGACCCCCACCTCCTGCACACCTTCTGGCCTCCTTGGAGTCTGTGAAAGCCTGGAGTAGTCATCCACCAAACTGGCTGAGAGAGTAAATACCCTCTTATCTCTACCTAGGGAATCCAAAGCATTCTAGATGGAGGCCCACCTGTCACTCAGAGACAACCACAGAGCAGGATGCGTAGCAGTTTAACAGGAAAAGGAGACAGTCTGGCATCATGGGACTAGATTCCAGGCTCACCACGCTCTGGGACAGCTTGGGCCTGGCCCAGGTTCTGTTATCTCAAGTGTCCTCATCCAAACTGTCCTACACAGCTTACAGTATATCCTGAGAATCACAAAGATCGTTGAAGTCGTTGTTGAAGTGATTTTTCTATGCAGGGAAGCATTCTGCTCAAGGTCCACAGTGGCTGCCTAGTAACGTGGAATGAGAAAGTAGGAAAGTGCGTCTCTGTGGAGTTCCCTCTGGGTAGGATGCTGCGCTCTGTGCAGAAGAGAACTCCCCTCCCACACCATCCCCTGGAGAGTGTCTGTGCAGTGCCCAGCCTTAAAACTGTACATCACGACCCTGGAGGCCTAACCAACAGTGGCAGTGGCCTCCCCAAGCCTCCAAACATACACACACAGACTCACACTCCACCAGTACTGCTTGAACTTGCGCATTAACTGCTATGGTCCTTTCCTCTCTCCCCCCACCCTCCAGGCCTCTCAGCTGACGGTGGGGCCAAGCGCCAGGAGCATCTGTCCCGCTTTTCCATGCCTGACCTCAGCAAAGACTCTGGCATGAATGTCTCCGAGAAGCTGAGCAACATGGGCACCCTGAACTCATCCATGCAGTTCCGCAGCGCCGAGTCCGTGCGCAGCCTGCTCTCTGCACAGCAGTACCAGGAGATGGAGGGAAATCTCCACCAGCTGGGTAACCCCATTGGCTACAGAGACCTGCAGGCTCACGGAAGGATGCATCAGAGCTTTGATTTTGACGGGGGGATTGCAGGTAGCAAGGGGCAGGGCCAGGAGGGTGTGAGGATCCAGCCCATGAGTGAACGCACGCGTAGAAGAAGTACCACGCGCGATGACGGCCGCCGTTTCCGACCGCACCGCTCCCGGCGATCCCGGCGCTCCCGCTCGGACAATGCCTTGCACCTGGCCAGCGAGCGCGAGGCCATCTCTCGCTTGAAAGAAAGGCCCCCACTGAGAGCCAGGGAGGACTATGACCAATTCGTGCGCCAACGCAGCTTCCAGGAGAGCCTGGGCCATGGGTCCCGCAGGGACCTGTACGGCCAGTGCCCCAGGACTGTGTCAGACCTGGCTTTGCAGAATGCCTTTGGCGAGCGCTGGGGACCCTACTTCACCGAGTACGACTGGTGCTCCACCTGCTCCTCCTCTTCCGAGTCTGACAACGAAGGTTATTTCTTAGGAGAGCCCATTCCACAGCCCGCCCGCCTACGATACGTCACAAGCGATGAGTTGCTGCACAAGTACAGCTCCTATGGGGGCCCCAAGTCATCCACGTTAGGTGGCAGAGGACAGTTGCATAGCAGGAAAAGACAAAAGAGCAAAAACTGTATCATTTCTTAATGTGATCCAAGTCAGGGAGTGGGGCAAGATGAAAGCTGAGAATGTACATTCAGAAACTTGCACTGTTTTCCATCTCCAAGCGCTTTTGGGTGGGGGAGGCTGTGCGGGCGAGGAGAGGGGACATGACGGAGGCCCATTGCAGCTGGACTCAATAGGTAGTCAGTCACAGTTTTTGGCATGTTGAATCTTATTTGCACATTTCACTTTGGAAACACAGTAGACCATGGAGGCCAGGGTTGGTCACCCTGCCCTTCTCACCTGTCCTGGGTTGAGTTGCCACCGGCCAGCCTGGCAAATTGTTTCCTGCTTGTTTTTATCTTCTATTGTTCTTCCTTTCAAGACTTTTTTTTTTTTTTTTTTTGGCCTTTCTCTAGTAAGTAATTTGTTTATTAGCCAAGACCCAAGACTTAAGTTATTTACATGTCCATTGTAAATGCAATGTAAATGAGAGTTCTGATAAAATATTTTTGTATTTTGTAATATCAAAGGAATTTCTATATCGTAGGACTCAGTGGGGACTTGCATGCAAATTGACATTGTCTTTGAGTAGTAACCGAAAGGTGGCCTGATCCACCTGGGTTTTTTGTTTTAGTTTTCGTTTTTTTCTATACAGATTTGTTATATGTCCGTGAGACTTTTTCACAGGAGTATATTCAATTCGGGGTTTTTTTTGTGGCTGGAAAAAAACAACTATTATACCCAAGACATTTTATGTTCCATGCCATGTTAGGGAGCCCTCCTCAAGACTGCTCCCACCCTCAGTAGGATTTTTTCTCTACAAAGTGATAGTACTGCTTTCTCGATTGCAAATGTAACTTTTGCCAATTAGAGAGACCAATCAGTGTCAGTCAAGTTCCGTGAGAAATGCCATCCCTGCTGGGAACCTTGAAGTTGCTTACTCTTGCTCTGTCCCTTGGGGGAAGACACAAGTGACTGTGAGTGGTGCCGTTGTGTGTGATGTTAGCATGACGTTGTTTTGAATGTGGCATTCTTTTCTGGTGCTCATGTTTCCTGGATTGTATTATCTGCTTTCCTTTACCAAGGCAGACAGAACTGCCACCTGCACCTGACAACCGATTGTCCTCAAAGCAAATGAACTGAAGCATTTGGAATTGAAGGACGACAGAGAGTTCTGACGGGGTCCCGGGAGTCCCAGTGAGTTGCGTGTTATGCGTGGAAAAGGAGTAAGGCAATTAGAAATAGAAAGCAGGTCAAGGATAGACACAGAAAGCGACCCCAAAGAAAGATCAGGGAAGAAGAATTTCTAGAAATAGAGGAGAGGTGATAACCCCTTGTCTAGCTCCGTGCTGTAGAAAAAGAATCTACTTTACTAAGCTAAGATACCAGAGCATCCCTGTGATGCGCAGGTGGTTCACGTTGCTGAGATTTCAACACAGCTTTGAAAATCATACTTTGTAAAAGGAGGGAGGGGAGTTCCATTTTGAACTTGACGGACTGCGGGTTAGACAGAAAGTGGGCACAGAAGTGAGTTTGCTTTAACAAAGACATTTAACGGTTGTACTGTTTATAGTAAAATAGAACTTCCTACCTTGCTTCAGGTAAAAATGAAGCCCTTGCTTTCTCTCCCATTCTCCTCCCATGATGGATTGTGGCCATTGAAATAATCCGTCGGAGGACCCACCTTTAGTGAGCTGTACCGTTGATGTAGTACACGGTGTGTCTCAGTGGCGTCTGCCGTGGTGAGGTGAGCGTGGTCTCTTCAGTATAGTAGTTAACATTTTCTAGTATTTTTCTACAGAGAGAATGTGAAAAGTAGCTTTTCAGACACCATCCCATGTGGGTCGAGGGGAGGAAAGGTGTCGAGGACATGCTAGTGACACTCCATTCAGGATGTATTAAAATAATTTGCTTTTCAGGTATTAATATGACATTTGTCATTGTCACTGAAGTTTTTTTTTTGTTTGTTTAAATGCAGATGTTGGTTGTGGCTGTTTCCCCGCATGCTATCTTCATATCTAAATGCTTCATTAATTATCCAAGCCTCCAGAGAATTAACTATTATGTTTGTATAGTAAGTTTGTAAACTGCTTGGCAAATTGATTAAGAAATAACATGCAACACCATGCTACTAAAGTGGCAGATTTCTGGTAGAAATTGAGCGAGTCCATTTTGGAATTTGGAGTGCTTTCATTGAGGAAAATAATAAGGCACTTGGGCAAAAAGAAAAGATAGGAGGGGAAGTAGTTCACTTAACAAATGGCTGAAAATGTGTCTGTCCTCTGGGGCCCCATGTCCAGGAAAGAAATTCTCCCAGTTAAAGTGGCTTTCTGTCTCTTCTCAAAACCTTCCCAAAACACTTCTTACACTTCCCAAGTGTGGAATACACTTTTCGCGACCATCAGCAGTAAGAAGGTGGCCTAGAAAATAACACATAACCAGAGGGGTCTAGATGAAGGAGTGATTGCACATCCAGCTGCTCAGAGCTTGAACCAAAAGAACCAATCCTCAGGGCTTCTAGTGAGTTCCCCACCATCTCTCTGCTGCACCACGACAGGTGTCTCCTCCCTATCCACATGCAGCCAGGCCCCGTACTGGAGGGAGGCCGGTTCCTTTCAGTGATGACAGAATGTGTAAAGAAACAGAGGATGTCCCTACCCTCTGGGGAGGGGCATTGTGTAGGGAGTTCCAGCAGTGAGGTGTAACTTACACGTAATATCCCAGAATCCCATGTCCCCAAATCCAAGGCATTTGACCCCTGAGGTAAGAACTTAAAACATCCTCACCAGAGTCCTCCATCATAACCATTACCTCTTACCGGTCCAGAGCCTCTTGTGAGCGGGATCTGTACTCGCCTCCTCTGTGATTATTTATTCTCTAACAGACTGGTTTTAGAAGAGTGATCTTTTTCCAGATTCTCCACTTCTGTAATGCCTTGACTATTTTTTTTCCTACCTCTTCTAATATTGGTCTTCTTGTCTTCTGACGAAACCATGACTTTACAGTTCATTCATTTTCTGTTGCTGCTCATTTCGGTGGCAAGAGACCAAATTTGTCCCCAGGTCCCAAAAGTCTAAGTCCTTGGCAGTTTCCGGAATGCCCCGCTGATGCATGCTGCTTCTGCTACTATGAAAACGTTGCTAAGCAGCCTGGTGGCCGTGAGTGTGGCATGCTGGGGCTCTTCCTTCTGTCGCAGAATTCTGGGCTCTTTACCAAGTGTGAAGGTGAACGAGGGGAGGGGAACAAGAGCCATGCTTCCCGGCTTTTCACACATCCTAAGGAGAAGTCCTCATGCTGTTTGACATCTTCTCCCACCTTCCTTTTTGTATTCCATAGTCCTCCCCATCTACTCCCAAGCAGTCAAACACGTGAGCAATATTGTATTTCTAACATGGTACCTGGAGGCAGCGTGTTCTCATCCTCTTTGACCACAGGATTCTCCTATCCTGTGAGGACTATTGCCTTCTGTTTCAGCAGCTTTCTGCTCTTGAGTACCACAAGCCATGGTGGAGTTCAGAGGGGGGAATAGTAGTAAGAAATACAGCACTGCCTACCTTGTCTCCATTGCAGGCTTTCCCAGAAAGTAAGGGTACAGCCTCATAAACCATTGTGGTGCTCCAACCAGCTACAACCAGTTGGTTGATTAGAACTGATCTTACTAAGAAATCTTATTTGTGAACTGGCTCTTAATGGTCCTTCCACCCTAGGCCCTCTTGTCATGGAAAGAAAACAATATACCTGACATTTAGGAAACGTTTATAAATAATTCAGATTCCCCATTCCTCTGAGCCCCACTCCCACCCCAAAATGGTGGATGGTGGACAGGACAATGGAAGCTGATTTCCTGGGCTCAATGAAGGCACATCTCTTTGGCCTCCTTTTTCATACTCATGTTCTTTATCAATTGATATCATCTGCCTTCTGTTTATTTTGCAAAGTGGAAATATGGATCCATCTTTTTCGTCTCATCCCTACCTTAAAGTAAGAACTAGCACATGCGATTTTAAGTTCCCGGAGTAAGTGCTCTGGGGTTGGGGGGTCTTTCACAGAGCAGATTCTGACACCCTGAGAAGGAAGGAGGATCCGACCTTGACAAAGGAATATGGAACATTGTACCAGCTTTCTTCATGTCAGAAGAGTTGCTGAAATCAACCTGCGGAGCACCTTCAGGGCTTTGAAACAGGCCCTGAATGCCACAATCACACGCAGGACTTAACAGCCAGCCTCCGCTGCTAGTGTTGAAGGCAATTTCAGATGGCTGCCTTTACAGGTACTTATCTTTCAACCAATCCAAGGGAAGTGGAACTGAAGGGATCTTGTCTCCAGTGGTGTTTGCCTCTGGGGTCTCTGCAGACCCTCAGAGCTCACTGGTGTAACCATGTGGATGTGGTCCTTGAGGTTAAGCTCAAGAAAGAATTGGATTCTTTTTCCATTTGCTCATAGCAGCCCAGTCAACACCAGAGTCCCATAAAACATGACTCACTGTTGGGAACTAGTCTATTTTATAAGCTTACTTCCTGCTGACCAAACTCGCTTTTCTCAAGGGAATAAAAATGTGGAGGAGAAAGTCACGTCATGTTAGAAAAACACTTCTGTGAATTTAGACATGATGCATCCACAGGATAGGAAGCAGCGCCCTGTTCTGTCCTGGGAGTTTGCTGAGCTAGCCCTTGAACCTTCTGGGCATTTGGCCATTGATGTTCAGTAGGTGGCTGACAAAGCTTGTCTCAGTCTTTGAGAGAGTCACTGATAAAGTGCATTCTCAAGCCTATCTGATTGATTTCCATGATTACATAGTAAGATTCTCACATGGACCTTGATTTCACTTTCTAAGTCCTTTTGAGTCCGCCATTTTCTCTGGCACCTGAGGACGGTATTCCCTCATTCTGTGCCACACAGGAGTGCTTTGCCCCGCTCCTGCTCTAGCGGTAAGGCTATAAAGGAAATCTCAAGGAGCCTGAGGTAGGCCAGAGTCCATGTTCTGTGTCGAGTGTCAAGCGATGTGAGGAAGGCCTGCCGTGGGCCTGGGTGTGCGCTCTGCCAGAGACTGTTCCCAACACTTTGCTTGAGACCTGTGCCCTGTAAAATGGATATGATGTTTTACTGATGTCTGTAATACATTTGTAAACTTCCAATAAAATTTGAATAAAAGAAAGGTTGCCATTCTCCTCAATTCTCCCTCATTTTCCAGCTCGTTTCAGGGTGACCAGGGCCTTTTGTGCATTTCCAGGAATGCGTTTTATTCCTGATTGTTAGAATGAGGTTTTCTATTAACATGCTGGGTTGAATGGGTCTTCTATCAAAATCCTTGGTACTATCAACACGCTCTGCCAGTGAATTCTTGCTTTTAGAGACTATCTTGAATCATAGGATGTTTAGCACCATGGGTAGTCTTAATCCATTCAATGTCAGTTGGTTCATCTGAAAATTGTCCCTGTGTATTCCTGAGGAAGTTCCCTCCAAAGGTTTGTGGACACTAGAATTTTAAAAATGAGTTTTTATTGTGGTGTGAAAAAGATTGTGATATCCATGCATAAGAGGGATCTTCCAAAGGGTTATGGAGAAGGCATGTTGAGAAAAACTAGGCATGCATTTCAAAACTGTACCAAAATAAAGCACTTTTATACTGTTAACAGAACATAAAGTTACCAATGTTGGGGAGGTTGTGGAAAACTTAGAACCCCTATGCACTGTTGGTGGGGCCATGCAATGACTAACCCCCTGGATGATTCCTGAGAAAATGAAAAAAAAAAAAATAGCATCATCATAGCATTTAGCAGTTCCGACCTCAAATATCTGAAAGCAGAGATTCGGGTTTTTGAACCTCTGTGTTCTTAAAAGCATTATTCATACAACAACCAAAAGATGGAAACAACCCAAACGTTCATTGGTGGATGCGGGGATAAACAAGATGATATCTTATGGACACACGACATTACAAAAGAAAGACATTGTGATACGTGTTCCGGCAGGAATGAACCTTGAGAACAGTATGCTAAACAAGTCATACAAACACTGTGATTCTGCTTGTATGGGGGATTTAGAATCAAATTGAGAAGGGAAATAAAAGGAGTGGTTCTTTTATTAAGGGAAGAGGAAAAGGGAAAGTTATTTTATTGGATATTGAATTTCCATTTTGTAAGATAAAAATTTCTAGATATGGGGTGCAGAATAGTATGACTGAACACCCCCCCAGACTGTTCACTTCATAACAGCTAACACAGTAGATTTTTGTTTAATTTACCACAATTAAAAAGTCTCTGCACATCACCAAATGTCCCCTGAGGGCAAACCCTCCCCTGGTGGCAAAACCTCCCCTGGTGGCGAACCATCAGTTGCAGGCCTTCTTAAAATCCATTTCCTGAAGATTCTGGAAACTGAATTCTCTCCAGGCCACATAGTTAATTTCTAGTTATTAACAAGAACTGAAACCAGCTTATGACCTCAAAATATTTAGTATGTGCTTTTAAATAAATAATAAGGGGTTTGTCAGGAAAGCTGCCCCCACGGTTGTGTTCTGGTTAGGGTGGTATTCACATCGGCTGGGGCCAAGCCAGCATGCAAGGTCCGTTTTCTGGTGTCTGGAAGTGGGGAGTTGCTGAATGCCATGTATTCATTCATTCTGCAAGTATTTATTGAGGACTCCCCTGTGCCAGGCGCTGGTCTAAGTCCTTAAAATGTAACAACGCACCAAGAAGACAAGGCCTTTAAAGGAACATACAACCTGCCCCAGAGTGGCAGACCAGGATGGAATTCCTGCCTCTGGCTTTGGCCCGGCCCAGCCCTGGCCGTTGTAACCATTTGAGGAGTAAATAACATGACAGATTTTCTCTGTCTACACACCCATCAAATAAATACACAAATCTTTAATTTTAGCATATGTGTCGCCTAAAGGAGCACAATACACAAAGAAAAATATGAACTAGGAACTTGGGAGAGACAATTGGTGGTGGGAGCTTAAGGCGAAAGAACGCCCATGGTATAGGGCGGAGCCTGTGGGTGGAGACAAGCCCAGAGGATCACGGTTAAGGGAGATGAGGAAGTGTAAGTCGGAGCCGGAGCAGGATCCCGAGCGAAGGAGGACCGGAGCTGCAAGCTCTGAACCGACCCAGAAGAGCTTGTCTCCAGGACCCCTACTCCCCCAAACAGCCTTGGAGGTGCTCCCAACGGTTTCCAGCTTCCGCCTCACAGGTACTCACGTTTCTCTTCTATTTTGTTCCCTCAGTGCCCCCACGCCATAGCTCCCTGTGCTGTTAACAACATGCGGCCATGGTTCTTAACAGGTGTCCCCCGCAACCCAAATTAAAATGGCAGAATGAAGTCTCGAGACCAGCTGTACACCCTTTGCTTCATTTTCCTGTTTTCCCTGAGCGTTTTCAATCCCTTCTCAGCCGTGTCCAACTTGTGGTGGGAATGGGTTGTGTATCCTCTTCTCTCAGTGGAAATGGACTGTGTCATCTCTCTCGCTCGCTCGCTCGCTCTCTGGCTCTGCCCTGATTTTTAAAGTATCAGCTGGAATAATAGTGGAAGCCTCATGACCGGGTTGTGAGGATTTACTGCTGGGATCGTCCTGCCGTTATAGGATTTCCACATTAGCAGGTGCCATTCTTGTTAGTATTCCTGTTGTTTATTAGTCCTATCCGAAGAGAAAGTGTGGCAGCACCTAGATGCCATTCCTCTCTGCTCGTGGAGTAGACATTGGGATGTTGGAGGAAGAAGGCCTGTATGCCTGCGGGCTTGTTAAAAACTTAGAGGAAGCTCTGGGGGCTTCCCCTAGAGGTCCGGCTGAGAAGGTCTTGGGGATTCTTGCAGAACTGTGCATCGAGGTCCACCCTAGCGCTGTTGATGGCGTTTGATGGCGTCTGGGTTACAGACACGAGCAAGGAAATTTTGCCTCAGCATATTTCTTTGCTTCCTAGTCCCTGGGAAAACAAACAAATGAAAACAGAATACGAATCTTCCATCTGCTTCAAGGGAATCTAGCAATTGCCCATTGAGATGTGATCCTGGGGTTCACCAGGCAGTTTGTGTGAGTTTGGGCTGGGTACCCCCTTCTACTTTTTTTTCCTAGCATTGATCATCTTTGACAAAGGAGTGTGCTCTGTGGGACTTGAAGGTGTCTATTGGTAAATAGCATCTAAACGCATTACAAAAGAGGGTGAGGTTCTTGTGGGTTATCGGAATTGCTGCTCTTGGCTTTCATACATCAGAATGTCAGTGGAGTCTCTCAAGTTCAGAGTCCCTGACCTCATCTGTGCAGGGTCTAAGTTAGCAGGTCTCTAGCAGGAACTGGGAAATGCATTTTTCAGAGCAACCAGGGAGCTTTTGGGAAAAGCAGGCTTGAGTGTCTCAACCTCAGAAGTCCTTCATCTCCTGGGAACCCCTGTGTTTGAAGGACAGCCCAGCTTGTGCTGTGCAGTTTCAGGATGGAAGGGTCTGCGTCTCCCCTGCCCCTGGTGCCAATCAGACACTCAGTTCCTTTTGGACTGGAGTTGGAATCATCGATGCTTCTGGAATCCTCATACCAGCCTAAATTCCAATTGCAGCTAATTGTGCATGAGACAGGTCCAGAAGTGAGTCCAAGAAGGAAAAAACCTGTCCGTAGTTGTAGTAGCTAACTAAGCAAAAGTAAATGCAGGCTGAAGTTTATGGAGAAGTGGTTAAGCTATTTAATGATGCAAATGCGTCCAGCAGAAACCAATGTGATGGTTTAGTTTTCTCAGCCACTATTGGTGGGTGCTTGTTTTCACTGCTAGATTGGCTAGAGGCAAATCAGCAGTGTCAATATGCAGCTTTTGGCCCTTAATGCACCACAGTTAGCAAACAGATGGGGCAGAAGTACTAGAATAAGTGCCATATGGCCATAAAGGGCAACCGCCTTAGGCTAGGTTGTTTGGATCTTCTATAATCAGCGTTTACTTCAATCTAGTAAGGGTGAGGAGAGAGTTTGTTTGAAAGATAGGGAGCATGATGTGGGAACCCTGATTAAGAAAACCACCTAGAGGAGGATGCAGGTTATGAAGCCATATTACATGCTGGTATCCCTTACAGAGTGTCAGGGTTCTAGCCCAGGTTCTGCTTCTAGTTCCCGCTCACGTGCATGCTCGGGGGCACGTAATGGCTGACACGGGGTCCTCTGCTTCCCACACAGCGGTCCTGAACTGCATTCCCAGCTCCTGGTTTTTGTCTGGTAGCTTGGGGGTGAGCCAACGCGAGAGAGAGCTTTCCATGAATGCCCCCTTCTCCCCCATCCCCTCTCTTTGTCCCACTTCCACTCCCTCTCCTTCTTTCTCCTTGACTGTATGTGTGTGTGTTTTAAAGCATCAAGAACTTAAGTTTCCAGCTTCCCAGTTTCCCTTTTTCAGGTTCCATTTCCCTTTCATTTTCTTTTTATTGATTTTTTTTTTTTTTTTTAGCTTGAAAGGCAGAGTTGGAGAAAGACAAAGAAAGAAAGCTTCTGTCCTCTGGTTCACTCCCCAAATGGCTGTGATGAGCGAAAGCTGCAGGTCTCCATAGAGGTGCAGGCACCCAACGGCCTTGGGCCATCCTTGGCCCTTTCCCAGGCTGTTAGCAGGGAGGTGGATGGAAAGCGGAGCAGCCCAGAACTCTTTCATTTTGTTTAATCATCTCTTTGTTAATCAGCTTCAACAGCCTGGGGAAGGGGGATCAGGAAGCTCAAGGACATCTGTGGTTTTCCTCGTGCTACCATCTCCCTCGTTAATCTCGTCTTCCTGAAAGATGGTCCGAGTGGCCCTATTGAGATCAAGTGCTCATTCCTGATGCTAGCAAATAGCGGAGGATCAGAGATGGACTTCTAGGGGCTGAAGTGGGAGCAGAGAGCTGGTTCTCAGGAAGGAGAGAACAGCTTACAGGTGGACAAAGACATGGACTGGGCAAGTAGCCCAGAATGTATCTCTGGTAAGAATTAGCCTAGTAACAACCCAAGGAGATGAGCTGGGATGATTTTCTGTTGTTGTTTGTTTTTTTTTTTTTCCAAAAAAAGTCATCATAGGAAAGTTTCTACAACCCTTCCCCTGTCCAAACAGGCCTAGCTAAGTGTGCCATTCAGGAACTCAAAAGTGGTTAAGATCTGTACTTAGCATTTCAAATCTGTGTGACCTCTCAAAGAATTACTAACAGAGCAGGTGAATCCTTCACACACACAGACACCCTAAGAAATCTCTCCCCATTGCAGTCCTTGTCTGTTCTGCAGATGGCCAGCTATCATCTCAGGTTCTGGTCCTTCTCTTAATTTCCGCCCCAAACTCAGTGCAGAGGCTTTCTTGTCACAGTTTCTGGTTTCCCTCATCTGCTCTTCATTATGTAAATCAAATTCGATACTTTGTCCTGTTTTTTTTTTTTTTGGTCTTTGTTTTGCTCAGTACTTTTTCTCAGAACTGTGTTGTCTCTGATACTGGGCCATTGTCAAACAACACCCCAAACTAATTGGAGGCATTGCTGTAGAATGTCCCCTTCCCCCACTGGCTGTGGCCAACTTGGTATCTGTTTACCCCACAGGCAGAAAGCTGATCACTGACATAAGGTGATGGATAAAAGTAGTATTTGTGTCAGAACACAAAGCAAGGGGCCAGGTTAGCTCCCAGGCTCCTGAAGGAGTTGGGGTGAAGGTTCTTACAGGTTGAAGTTGGAGTCAAGGTGCATGATCAGCCAGTGTCCAAGTTCCTGATTGGTAAGTTGGGGCTCTTGAGCTTCCTTTGATTGGTCAGTCATGCCATGTTCTTTAGGGAACTTATGATGGCTAAATAGGCCCCAGTTGGTCTAGGAGTTACATGAAGGTGGCAGTTTTGTTCCACCCAGACCTGGAATTCTTCTACGTAAATCTTCCCAGGACAACACTGGGTATCTAATAGAAAAGAAAATGACACCTTGAGTCTTCTGTAAGACCTTATAGGGCCAGCTGGATCACTGCCTTAAGTCAGTAACTCCTTTTGATAGAGAACATGCAAGGAGCTAAGGGAGCCAGGCAAGAGTTTGGGTCCTGCTTTTATGCTATACAAGTTCAGTTTCAAGGTGAGTTTTTCTTTCTTTCTTTCTTTCTTTCTTACAAGCTATAGGGAGTACAAAGGATGTTTTCCTCTGATTACATGATTTGTGTGAATTCCTTGTAGCTGGTGACCCCATGGGAGGTAAGAGGGCAGTGTGGGAAAGATACTGGATCTACTGTCATGGTCAAGGCCCCAGATCTGCTAGTGGTAATCCTTTGTGGTAGGCAACATCTCAGGCCTGCTACCTTCTCGCTGTCTTATCACACACTCACACCCATCCACATCCACACAGAAGTTGCAGCTGCTGCAGAGCATGGTGGGATGCGAACATGATGAACAGGTGCAATCAAAATTCAACTACACTGATGCAGCCTGCTATTTCTCATGTGGCCTCTCCTCTCTGATAGCCTATCAAAGCACTCAGCTCCCTCACTTTTCCATTCCACCAGTCTTCATCTGGCTAAGTAGTTATCATTCACCAGGTCTCAGCTTGCACCTGCTTCTTCCAGAATGAAAAATTGGACCCAGCAATTTGGAAGGGAGAGCTGTGCAGTGGGTTCCGGCGAAACTCTGCCTCTTTGCCACCTGCATGTGGAATTTTGAATTTCCTTTTTTTCCACCCTTAGCATCCGTACTCTTTGAGGTCAAGGATCTTGGCTGTCTTATCAAGCCTCTTCCTCTGGGACATCACACATGGGGCAAGCTCACATGATGTTTTGAGGCCTGCTTCAGTTTATCCAAAGGTAAGGGAGGCGGGGCATATCCTGTTTGCCTTTCACATCTTTCAGTGAGTTCCCTACTCAAGAACCACGACACCCTTCCTTCCAAAGCAAAGGCGTAGTTTCCCTGGTTAAGTTGCTGCAAAGCAGAACTCCCGGCACAGTAGCCCCTGAGCAATGATGTCTGATTTCAGTCTTGCATTGCCAAATTTCCTACAAAGCGATTTTTATTTTATAGAAATAAATTTGTCATGTCTTCCAGTCTCAAGGAGTAATAGTGCTCTTGGATTCTGTAACGAAGCTACCAACATGTCAAGTATTATCAACCAAATACAAAAAGCAAAGTCAAGAGTTCGTGCCATTGAATTATAATCAGATGATTTATACTATAATGAAAGAGCCATCACTAAGAAGTGAAGATTTAGGAATAATCAAATCCATATGGATTGGGAAAATGCTACCAAGCAATAACATTATATTAGCAAGCGGAATAAATTATCATAGTTCACCATATCTCTTCTGTGGGTCTAGTGCTAATTACAGTACCATTGTTTATCGGAAAATGTGCCTGAGCATGCAAGGACTAAATCAAGGCACACTTAGCAGGTAATAGGAAACTGCAGCTGAATTAGAAATAAGTGAGATGCTACAGCACTTAATTTACTAGAAGTCCCACTCACAAAAGAAACAAAGGTGTTGATGCTTTCCATTTGGTAACACAAACATAAGTCTAACATTGCAGATACAACATAGTTGAATATTTCTTGCAAATTATGAGTCCAACAGACAAAGCTTTGCAAAGGCAAACATTCAGAAAGTAGGGAATTTTCCAGCCCCAAAGTTTTCAGAAACATTAAAGCTAGTTTGCTTGTTCCACAGTCTAGAATTTTCTCTTATCTCTTTGATCACTGTGAGAAAAAATAGACCTTGCCACCTGAAAATGTGCAATATGAGAGGAAATACATTTCCTGATCCATGACAAAATGGATTAGGAACCATGAAGACACTAGTCAATAGCAAGTGCCCCAGACCTAGAAAGAAAAGGCAACTTTATTCCTTTTGTTTCAAACTTAGTCCTAGATAAAGAGTCAGACAAAAGGAATCAGTGTGCTTATTTGTAAAATCTATCCCACAAATCTTCTCCTTCAACTGTTTGGAGGTTGTTTCTCAATTCAGCAGAATGAAAGTCTGAGGAAGATTTATGGGGAGCATGCTCGTGGTTGACAGTTAAAACCCTTCAAATATCTGTGTGTTCTGCTCCCTCCACCACCCGATGCTGCTCACTTAGCAGTGCCCTTGCAATTGAGGTAGATTTTGTAACTGTGAGGGAAAGTGAGGCATCATCATATACATGTCCTAGACACTTGCCAACATTATCCCAGGCTATGGTGACCTGGGTACTACATGTTCAGAGGCGAGTTCCTAAAGAGAAGGCCCACAGAATCCATGAGTGACTGTGTAAAAGAAGCTATGCAGAGAGAACTTCAATAAAGAAATGGTTGTAACTAATCCATGAGGCCAATCCCCAATGACTTCTGAGTCCTTCCTAACTTTCAGCATCTACTCACACATTTCATCTGGAGGCCAGAAGTTTTGAAAGCCTCAATAGCCAGTTGCTTTGGATGGAGTTTTGTGTTTGGAGGTTTGATTGCTTCCTTTGATTTAGTTCCGGTGACCCATTAGTTGAAGCCTGAGACCATGATGATGACCTTGGAGAACTACAGTCTGGAAGACTGCAAGCTCCAAGCAGGTGAGCATCTGTTTTGCTCAACATGGTGTTCACGTGTGCTCAGCTAAGTGTCTGTACACAGTAGGTACCCAGAAAATTGTTGAACAAAAAGAATGAAGGAACCTAGTGAAATCATTGTATTGTATAAATATTATGTAGATTCCCTTGAGCACTTGGTCACATTAAGCCCCCATCTTTAAAGACTTGATATCATAGGAAAGGAGAGGTTGGAGTCATTGGGCAACATATTTATTTTGCAGATGTTTGTTGAGACCAGTTGTGTGCATTATTCTCGCATTGAGGACAACGCAATGAATAAGTCAGACAAATATCCCTTCGTGGAGGCCTGCTTTTCTTTTCTTGCATGTCTTTTTTGAAAGCCAGATTTTGGCCTATAAAAACCAAACTGTTGTGCTCTCTAGTTATCTGGCCTAAAAACTAGCACATGGCAGTATATCGTCTCAACAAACCCTTCATGCTTGGATCCCTTGGCTGCAAACCTGCTGGCCTTGCTCTCCTTTCTATGGCTTCTCCTTAGAGCTTCCCACCTTCCCAGCTCTTGTTGGAACTGAACACGTGACTCCTAACCTCTCTCTTGCCCAATTTCACTGTTGAGAAAGGCTGTTTCTCTCTGTGGCCATCTCTTGATCTACTGTTGGGTTTGTTTCCTGCTGTTGCTGGGGTTTGTGACTTAGGAGATGGCTGCAGATCTATTGCATGTCAAACATCCTCGGCCAGGAACTCGCAAGGAAATGTATTTGCAAAATAGGCCCAATCTCCCAGGAGAAGATCCCTGTGGTCCTGATGGTAGTCTGCACTGAACTGGTTGAAGGAGTCAAAGTTTGTTTCCCCTACCTTTGATGCCTCAGATTGCCACACAGAGTAGCATCCGAGTGATTCGTGAGCAGCCAGGCCAGCAACAGCTGCTTATGTCTCCCCACCACTCTTCCTGCTAGTGCTTCCTGTCAAAGAACTCAGATGGGTGTGGGGGTGGGAAGTTCATGAATCAGCTGTAAGTGCAAGGTGACTGTACATAAGGATCAGGGCAGAAAGAGAATTGCCAGCATCCAGCTCCACCTTTGTAACCTCTTTAGTGGCTCACCAGTGTCTTTGAGTAGGCCCAAGTTTGCCCATGAGAGGTCTGTCACTCAGAACATGTATCCTCATGAGAGACGTCTTCACGATGCCAATTATATAGTTTTTCTCTGTTCACCTTTCTGTTCTGCCAACTAATGCCATACACCAGTCTTGTGAGTAAATCTTCTTTTTAAGGCTGAGGCCAAGCCGTGGCCATCCAGGGGCACAGGATGGCAATTTCGGGTACTGACACCTGCACCTAAGATCCTCAGAGTGAGCAGTAGAATGCCATGCAAGGAACAAGTCATCAGAGAAGTTTGGAAAGAAAGAGTTCCCCCGTGAGCAGGGACATGGAGTACCTCCAAATCTTAGTTGCTTCTTTCCCAAGCCCCTGCTTTCTCTATTTCCTGTCTCCTGGCTGACCTTAAACCTGTGCCTGTGACTTCCTAGGCGCATCAAAAGCTGCTGCTTCCTTTTAGCTGCTATCTTGGTACCAGCAGGGACAATTCCTACATCCAAAGTGCGGACAGTTCTAGGGAAGGCGCTTTCATACCGCCCTCCGCAGAGCAAAAGTGTGTGTACAATGGCGAGCACTGAACTCCGAGTGCAGGCGAACATATGTGTCAGCGAGACCCATGGTGAAGAGGGAAGGAGAAGAAGCGGAATGCTTCTGCAGTTCCCAAGCCTGAGCATGGACAAGTTTGGATAGGACATGCCTCCTTCCATCCTCAGAATGGGTATTTGTCTACAAAATGATGGTAGCGGGGGAGGGGGGGCTGATAGGAAGATTGGGTCATGCATATTTTTAAATTGTTTTTTAAAGATTTATTTTGTATTTTTATTGGAAAATCAGATATACAGAGAGGAGGAGAGACAGAGAGGAAGATCTTCCATCTGTTGATTCACATTCCAAGCAGCTACAGCGGTTGGAGCTGAGCCAATCAGAAGCCAGAAGCCCGGAGCCTCTTCATGGTCTCCCACGCAGGTGCAGGGTCCCAAGGCTTTGGGCCATCCTCGTCTGCTTTTCCAGGCCACAAGCAGGGAGCTGGATGGGAAGTGGAGCCACTAGGACTCAAACCAGTGCCCCTATGGAATCTTGGCATGAAAAGGCAAGAACTTCAGCTGCTAGGCTACTGTGCCAGGCCCGCATATATTTTTTTTAACCTTCTTAGATGATTGCACTAATGAGGTAACCTCTGAGCAGTAGGCATTGTGAATTTCTAGATGGATCCTGCTCGATGGAGTGAAATAAAGGGAATCATCTATATTTTGCACATGTTGAGCAGTTCCATTGCTCCTATTGACATTGGGGTTATTTCTCCTCTCACTCCCTTCTGTAAGACTGCTCCATAAGGAAGAAACTGACCGAAAATAGATTCAGACTGCCTTGCATCCATCGTCTGCCATCACGAAGGGCAATGAGTTAGTAGGTAAGTAGCCAAGAATAAAACCTAGTATGGTAAAGTTTCCGCTTTCAGCAGCACCTGTAATCTCAGACCTTAATCTGCCCCAGAGCCTGCCGCATGCACAGAAAATAGTGTTACTATGTCCACCTGTTTTTGGGGATTGTACACACACACACACACACACACACACACACACACACACACAGAGTAACTACAGAGTTTAGAGAAGTGGCTTTTCAGGGATTGTGTGTATCTGCCAAACAGATCTATTTAAGGTATTATTACAAGTCCACCAAAAATATTTACTAGGTTTGTGTTGTATGACAGTTTCGTTAGAATTTCGTTTATGTGCCACTTTTTGCTCTTTTTTAATGTATTTGTTTTGTTTTTTTATTTAAAAGGCAGATTTTACAGAGAGAAAGAGAAGGTCGTCTATCTGCTGGTTCACTCCCCAAGTGGGTGCAATAGCCAGAGCTGAGCTGGTCTGAAACTGGGAGCCAGGATCTGCTTCTAGGTCTCCCACATGGGCTTAGCGTTCCAAGGACCCGGACCATCTTCTGTTGCTTTCCCAGGCCATAAACAGAGAGCTAGATAAGAGTGGAACAGCCAGGACAGTAACCGGTGGAGGATTAGTTTGCTGTGCAAAATGTACCAGCCCCGTATCTACTATTTCTTAGAAACAAACTTATGAGAATAAGGTCCATGTGATTGTATGAATAAGCAGCCATCAATACAACACTTTGGTGCCTTGAGTGAATTACCGTGAAGTGAGGAGGCTGTGAGCCAAAGAGGACATGACCCATTCATCCCTGGAGAGTGTTTCAGGAGTGTTTTTAAAATTTTTATATCTTTGAGAGGAGCACCTGACACATACAGCAGGTGCTCAATAAACATTCTTAACAAAAAGTCATTTTATCTCCTATCAGCCATTGCAGAAGACACCAGATAGATTGAAAGGTAACTTTGTCCTTGTACAGTCCACGTAAGTTTGCTTCTATAGGATGCACAGTTCAGCAGGACAGTGGGATGGGGAAACGAACCCAACATGCAATAATGTGAAGTGTTCAGGAAATATCATACCGTGAGTGTGGCTAGGAGCCTAGGGGCCAGGAGATGGAAGTGAGCAAATAGAAGGACTTGCATGGCAGGCAAAGGAGTTTGAACTCAGTTTTGTAGACATGAGGATCCTCTAGTTTTCTTAATGAGGGGGCATAAAGGAACTCATTTTATAGAAAGCGTACTCTGGAAGCCATATACAGTAGGTTCGTCCACCCTTTCCAGCGATGTCATTTTTTTAAAAGATTTATTTATTTGTATTTCAAAATTAGATATATAGAGAGGAGGAAAGATAGAGAGGAAGACCTTTTGTCCGATGATTCACTCCCCAAGTAGCTGCAGCGGCTGGAGCTCAGCCGATCTAATGCCAGGAAGTCCGGAACTACTTCTGGGTCTCCCACATGGGTGCAGGGTCCAAGGCTTTGGGCCGTCCTCGACTGCCTTTCCGGGCATCCAGGCAGGGGACTGTATGGGAAGTGGGGCTACAGGGACATGAACCGGCATCCATATAGGATCCTGGGCATTCAAGACAAGGACTTTAGCTGCTAGGCCACCACACTGGGTCCTGTATCACAGTTCTTGTATTCCAGTAACTTATTATGGTAATGATCCCAAAACACCCAAATTTCGGCAATTTGGACATGTTTAAGAAAAGCATGAAATGCTTGCTTTATTATAGATAAAGAAACTTAGTACAGTCTGCGGTCTCAGGCATCAAACTAGGGGATCTGGAGCATATCCCCTAAGAAAGGGTTACTGTATGATTTCAGAGTGGAAAGAAAATTGAGAATTGAGGCCAGAGAAACTATTGTATCATTGCAAGCCAGAAAAGTTGAGATCCTATTGTCTAGTTGAACCATTTCATTAGGCATCAGAAGGGAAGACATGAGAAGGAAAGGTAGAAAAAAAAATGGATGAGAATAAAACCCTTTGGTGTAATCAATGAAGATGGATAATGTAGGCACCAATCTGGAGTTAGCCAGGAGATGGAATATTTTACTGATATTCAAGTGGATGCTTCTGTCTGGAGCTGAGGCCTCCCAGGGAACTGTGCTTAGAAGCAAATTGTCCATATTTGTGTGTGTTCTTGTCACCTATGTGTCCTTATCATCTGTGTGTCCTTGGATATTTTGTGGCCCTATAAATGCTCTAAGTAGAAAAGGTACATGGGAGAGACACAGAGAAGCTCTCCTTAACCGAGAGGGGGAGAGAGATGAGTGATGCCCAGCTAGACTCAGAGAAACAAAACAGCTCTGCTTGGCTGGCTCCAGTTGCTTCCTGTCCTCATTCTGGTTCAGCCGTTTCTTTTTCAGATGGCATTCATCGACCAGCTTTTCCTCCTGGTAGCTGGCTCAACTGAGAGTAGGATGGGAGATGTGGAAGAGGAGGTCTATGCGTGCGCTCTTTGAATTACAAACAAGACAACTCTCCATTTGTCTTCCAATGAAACACCATATTGTTTTTTCTCACTCTCTTCCAACAGGGACTATCTGGGAGAGAACAAGGACCAAATCACCAAGCCTCTGGATGTGGGCCATGTGGCAGCCCATCTGTGAGCCCCAGGGAGATGCAAAGTTGGCCAGTGCTGGGGGCCAATCCTTATTTATACCATTTCCAGATGGCGTCTTTTGATTGATACTTGGCAAGGACAAGAGTAAGTTTACTTTCCTTTTTTAAGCAAACTATCTTTGTTGCCAACACTGTAATGCCTGATGCCTACAAAAAGTCTCTTTCTGATTATAAAACAAGGATAGCGTGGGTAAGATGGAATAACATTTAGTTTGAGGCCTCTTAAAAAGTATGCTCTGGGACAGTGGAGTTGGACCACGTACGTCCCTGAATGTAGAATGGAGCTTCCCCCAAAGGGAGCAGGTGATCCTGTTTCTTATTGGCTTGAACCTAAGTCGCTGTTTGAGGGAAGTGTGAGCTTCCTTCACAGATTGGAGGTGAGCTAGGCCAAGAGGTGTGGAAAGGTCCCAGAAGTGGAAGAGCTTCTCTGGCTGTGTTGGGCCATGGATGTCTATGGCTCAGATGGGCACCCCTGTCAGAGACTGCAGTAATGAAGGGTGCCCCTTGGAACTTTACAGCAAGGTGACGTTGTGTGCATTAGAAATAAGAAAATGACTCAGTGGGAGCACATGGAACGTTCACAGATTTAAACACAAATGGAGAGGGCCAGTAGCCATGCGGGGGTGATATACAGAGAAGAGACCGTTTTCTTGCCCTCTGCTGCAGCCAGACAAGGGGAAGAGAGAGGCAACCAACATTGAGACCGGCAGGAGCAGCTGAGCCTGGGATACACAGCACATCAGCAGCTTTTGCTCTGGGGCAGAGGTCGTGGGTGCCCAGGGCCATGAGTGTTGGAGCCATTGGTTGTGCCTTGCAGCATCACAGGAGCAGATAGTACATGGAGCAACCTAGCATTTGGGTGTAATTAACTACCATGCCTTTTGGGAACAAAGGGATACTCAAATGAGTGGTAAAAGGTTGCTGCTCTTAGGAGCATCTATGTGGGGTGATGAGGATGGCACACCAAACTGGTGAACAAACATCTTGGTGACATGTGATTCTGTTGGCCTGTTGACTGTGGAGGGGGAAAAAGCCAAAGGTGTATGTCATGTTTGCTTATAATTTCGAAGGATGTTGGAAGCCAGTGTGTTGGACATTGTAGGGAAGTTGGATTTTTGTGTATCAAATGGTATGTCTCTGGCCCAGCATGGTAGCCTAGCGGCTAAAGTCCTCACGTTGAATGCACTGGGATCCCATATGGGCACCAGTTTGTGTCCCTGTGACCCAGCTTCCCATCCAGCTCCCTGCTTGTGGTCTGGGAAAGCAGATGAGGATGGCCCAAAGCCTTGGGACCCTACACCGGTGTGGGAGACCTGAAGAGGCTCCGGGCTCCTGACTTTGGATCAGCTGAGCTTCAGCCATTGTGTTCATGTGGGGAGTGAATCATTGGATGGAAGATCTTCCTCTGTGTCTCTCCTCCTCTATGTATATCTGACTTTGTGGTAAAAATAAATAAATTTTTTTAAAGATATGTGTTAATGTGCAACCCCAAAGTGCTGTGAATGCGCCTTTGCAGGGGGCGGAGGGGAGTGTCATTGCAAATGTAATTAGTCAGAGATCATCCTGAATTTAACATGGGTTCTAAAGCCAATGACTTGTTAAATAAGAAAAAGAAAGGAGGAAGAGAGAGATGCAGAGAGGCCCTGAGAAATGCTATGTGAAAACAAGGCAGATACTGATGCTCTGTCCTCACTAGCCAAACAGTGCCAGAAGCTACTGGAGGAGTCAAAAAAGGATTCTGCTTTAGAGCCTTTTGAGTCTGGCCCAGCTGACTCTGTGTTTTGAACCTGGCCTTCAAAACAGCCAAGAGCCATCTTCTTTGTGGCAATTGAGTATGGCAGCATGGTGAAAGTTATGCGAGTGTATTCAGTATTTGCCAGTATTGAAATGTAGACCAATTCGTGATTTCATGCTCTTTGGTCTAATGAGAGATTGTAAAATCCTGGTTGAGAGCATGTAACTGGTTCATTAAGATTTTTAAATAGTCGTTCCCCAACTTGTGTGTGCATCAGAGTCACCTCGGGGGCTCATTAAAGTTGATTGCTAGCTGTACCCCCACAGTTTCTGATTCAGGAAGTTTGAGGTAGGGCCCGAGAATTTTAATTTCCAGTGGATTCCCAAGTAATGTTGATGCCGCTAGTTGAGAAACACCCTTTGAGAACTATTGAGCTGAAGTTTGCAGCCACCTGGGGGTAAATGAGTATTTCTGATTTTAGAAATGAGCAAAAATTCTGGGAAAAGGATTCCACCTTAGATAATAATGGAAGGAGAAAATAATCTGTTACAATTTATAGAGGCCGAAGTTAAAAATCACACAAACAGTGCCTACTCTCTTACAAGCAATGCAACCAAATTTCTGTCCTTTCCTCCTTGATCAGGCTGTAAACCAAGCTGGTGTTTTGTGAAGAACATTTGGAGTGTCCCAGAGCAGATGCTGGCTCCCTGTAGAAGTGACGGATGTGCTTAGAGCTGAAGGACCAATTCTTACTACACCAGGTCCCTCTTGCACACTGCTTCATGCAGCATCTGCTGCTATGCCAGTGAAGTCAATTCGGGTTTTAAAACAGCTTCTGGTGGGGCCAGCCTGATGTTACTGCCCCTTAGGTCCTGGAGCTGGGCCTCTCACCTCTAGCTTCTGGCCCTGAATCCTTCCTGACTTCTCAAACTTTCAACCCAAATCCGGGAAGCAAGTGGTTGATTGCCAAAAGTCACCCTTAGCAATCAGGAACTGCACTGCTGGATAAATACTTCCTAGTTGGACAGTATTGTGGCCTCCCAAAATGCCCTATGGATTTATCCATTGGGCATCAAAGTGTTCAACTGACAGTTCTGGGTCTGGACTTTCGGTTCTTCCTTCTTCATTCCATCTGCTCCCTATCCACTGTCCCATACAATCATGTCCCAAGTCAACCTACCTGCAGCCAAGTCTTTGTTGCAGGCTCCACTTTGTGGGGAACATAGGCTAAGACACCTGCCTGTGTTCACGTTTCTGCTTCTCTGTCTTCTGTACATTGATGTAAATCTGAAGATTCAAGGTACAAATGCACATATGATGTTTCCATGACTACCGGAGGGAGGATACTATCAGTTGGCTTTGGTAGTTTAATGCTAAGAAATGAACTTGGCTTTAAGTGATGCACTGAAGTGGGCAACAGGATCTGAAATATTGCTTGTCTGCTACCCTCTCTTGAGGAAAACCTTGGATTTCACTCTTTTTGTCTCAGCGAGGCCTTTTATTATTTCCGGTAGATACCAGAAGGCATGGGAGTTTATCTCTGCTCACAAGTAGCAAAATCCCAAAGGTTTCCATTGGTGTTTGTTTTAACTTAAGAGACAGATATCTGCCTGGCTGAACTAACGGCTTTTTTGTCCTCTGAAACTTCTCGAACTGTATGATTTAGTTTGGTCATTCCTTACAGTTACTATGTTGACTGTTTCAAAATCAGGAAAAGAGCTTTTGTCCTTTTCTTGAAATTGTGGCAAAATAGCATACTGAAAATTTTGCATTAAAAATGAAATTTAAAAATAAGTTGACTTTTATTTTGGTTAAAAAAAAATGGAACCCATGCATATGAGGAGGTTTTCCCAAATTTCAAGAAAATTTACTCTTTTGAAAACTGCATGAATTTCAAAAGCATGTATCAAGTCAACTTATTTTTAATTTTATTTTCCATGATTTTTTAAAAGTACACCTATATGTGTAACATAAAATCTACTACTTAGTTATTTATTAGAGAAGGAAAGGGGCCCCATTCCGTCCCCCAGATGTGCATGGCTAGCCTGGACAGGGATCTGGGAACTTAGTCCATGCCTTCTGTGTGGCTGGCAGGAACTCAATTGTTTCAGCCATCACTGCTACCTGCCAGGGATTGGTGTTGCCAGGCACAAGCAATTGCTAGAATTAAACCCGGAAACCCAGATGCTCTAATAGGAATGTAGACTTTAAAAATCAATTATTTGTTTTTGTTTGGAAGGCAGAGTTTCAGAAAGCAGGGGTGAGAAGCTGGGGAGAAAGAGAAAGAGAATGAGAATGAATGAGTCTTCCTTTTCCTGGTGTATTCTCCAAATGGCTGCAAAGCTGGTGCTGGCTTGGTCTGAAGTCATGATCTAGAAGCTTTTTTCATGTCTCCCATATGGGTATAGGAGCCCAAGCACATGGGCCATCCTCAGCTGCTTTCCCGGGCACATTAGCAGGGAGTGAGATTGGAAGTAGAGCAGATGTGAATTGTTACTCACAGAGGATGCAGGCTTTGCAGGTATAAACTTAACCTGCTATGCCATGGCACTGGCCCCTGGGCACAGATTTCTTTACTGACATCTTAATGGCTAGGCTAAGCGCTGAAACCTTAGTATTTTGAATGCTTAATTCAGGGGCATTAATTCAACAACATTGTTGTACAATCAGTATTTATTTCTAAGTCTTTTTCTTGTCCCAATTAGAAAGCGTGTAACTTTAACACTAACTCCCCATTCCTCTTGCCCCTGTCTTCTGTAATCTATTAGTCGCCTGTTTTAGATGCTTCAGACAGGCTGACTCAGGCAACAGTTGAGCTTTTGTGTCTCTACATTTCATTTGGAATGACATTTTTAAGGTTTAAACGTGTTCTACCATATATTAGAATTCCCTTTTTGAAGACTGGGTTGCATTGCATTGCATGTATTTGTGATATTGTGTTTACCCACTGGGAGATATTTTAATTGCTCCCACCTTTTGACTATTGTAAATAATGGAACTATGAGTAAGGTGTGCAAGCACAATGAAGCTAAAAGGCTGGTAGAAAATGAAAGTGCAGGGCCTGGTGTGGTGACCCAGTGGCTAAATCCTCGCCTTGTCGCCAGGATCCCATATTGGTGCCAGTTTGTGCCCTAGCTGCTCCACTTCCCATCCAGCTCCCTACTTGAGGCCTGAGAAAGCAGTGGAGAATGGCCCAGAGCCTTGGGACCCTGTACCTGCATGGGAGATTTGGAAGAAGCTTCTGGCTCGTGGCTTTGGATAAGCTCAGCTCTGACTATTGCAGCCACTTGGAGAGCGAACCAGTGGATGGAAGATTTTTTCTGTCTCTGATTCTCTCGGTGAATCTGCCTTTCTAATAAAAATAAATGAGTCTCCAAAAAAAAAAAAAAATAGAAATGTAACACAGGTTTTTTCATACAAAAGGATTTTAAAATCTGTGCATACACAGGGTCTTCAGAGAGTTTTCATGGAAAAAATGCACACTCTGGCAGCAGTATGCATGGGTTTCTAAATTATTTTGCACCTAAGTAAACTTATCTTTCAATTTTTTTTTTTTTTTTACAAACTTTTGGAAATGCCCCAGTGTATCATTGAGTCTCTGTTTTCAATACCTGTGAGTCTATAACTGGAAGTACAATGGCTGGGGCATACTGTAATTCCATTTTGGATTTTGATAGGAGTCACATAACTTTCTGAAGCAGACAAAGCTTTTGACACTCCTATCAGTAGTGTAGAAAGGTTTCTATTTGTATCATTATTGACATTGGTTGTCATCCATGTTTTTAAATAAGAGCTATTTTGATGGCTTGGCATACCAAGTGGTAGTGAATTGGTCTCTCACTGTGGTTTTCATCTTTCTAGTGATTGAACAGGGAGCTTCATAGAAATCTACCTGCCTGTGCTTCTACTCCTGGAGAGTCAGGCTGGGACTGGATTTGGGCCCTCTTAATCCAGTACAGTTTCTCAGCCCAGAGGGGAAAAGACGTTCCCAAAATGTGCGTCTGCTCAGCATGTCTCCAGTTGTATGGAACTTGATGCTTTCTGGGAAAACCTACTTCATCTTTACAGTTTTAGTTCTGTATCTTCTAGTGAGAATTTCTGTGATTTATAGCCATGGCGGCTCCAGGCACAGCATGTTACCAATGTCCTCAGTGTTTCATTCCGTCACCTCTATTTCTCCTGCCTCCTTCACCTATTTCTCTTCCTCTGGAAACCTTTGTCAGGCCATCCCCATTACTGTTGCAAACCTGGGGAGCTCGCTCTGTATAGTGTTCCACCAAGTGCTCTAACTTCCTTTGTGCTTGTCCACCTGCTGTCTACCTATTAGTAAGAAACTGTGAGTTCCTTACCAACCACTCTGTACAATTCTGGTCACTGTTCCATGCCTAGTGCGTAAGGCACCCTCAATAGACAATTACCACAACCTTTGAAGGGACAAGCATTCGGCCTAGCAGTTAAGATTCCCACATCGCATGTTGGAGTGACTGGGTTCTATACCTGACTCTAGTTCCTGACTGTAGTGTTCCTGTTAGTGTAGACCCTGGGAAGTAGCAGTGATGACTCAAGCAATTGGGCCTTGCGCCCATACAGGAGACCTGGATTGAGTTCCCAGCTCCTGACTTTGGCCTTGGCCCAGCCCCAGTTTTTGTATGCCTCTGGAGAGCAAAGGCATGGGAGCTTGCTCTCTTTCTCTTTGACTTGCTCTTTCTCTGCCTCTCAAATACATAAATTTCAAAAAAAAGAAAAACATGCTAATGCATGAAAAAAACATTCTTCAGTGTGTGCTGAGTTATATTTGCTAATGTTAGGAGCGTCTCAATCAGCAAGAAGGAAAGAAAATTTGCTAAAACCTGGACAGTCTGCATGTCAGATGCTGGAATCCTAAACCGTGAAGAGTTAGCATCTGTGAGCACAGGGAGCCTAGGGCTTGCCTGATTTCTTCCTTTCTCTATTCTTCTCTTACAAGAAAGTTTCTTGCAAGCACATACAGTGTTTGTCCAACCTAGATTTTCTGTGTGCTGCAGAAAAATAAAACACCTCAGGGAGTATTTAACCAACCACAGAGTTATGTATTAAGTTGTAGGTTTTACCTACAGCATTGGAAAAAGTAATTTTGCCCCAATTAGAGGAGGGCTTTTCAGCTGCTGACACATGTTTATAGAGCATCTGGATATAATATGATTAGCATCCGGTGTAAGGCTTCGGGATGCTATCTCCTGAGGTCTCCTGTGAAGAAGGAAAAGCTTACGAACTTGCACTTGCTTAGACCATGTCGGTGTTGACGCCTGCCATTGGGTCAAGGCACCTGGGCCTCACATCCTCCAACACTTTGTGTCAAAGTTGATCTGGACAGAGAGCATCCCCCTAACTCTGAAGGTCGTAGTCTGATTGGAGCTGAAAAGCAGTGTCAGCCTTCCAGAGAGCCTGACATTCATCTCTGTGCTGTTCCTCAGTGTACATTAGAGCCAGCATGGAACAAAACACACACAGTGAGTGACAAGCAAGCAGCAGTAACTGACATGCCTCACCCTGCCCCAGCTGAAAACATTGCCAGCCATTTATTTCTGCAATCTGCATTCTCACAGGAAATTCCATGATTTATGTCTTCAGAATTCCTTATTTGAGGAATGTGTGTATGTGTGTGTGTGTTTTGGTTTTGGTGGATTTTGTTTGTTTTTAAAATGGCTTCATGAGATTGTGTTTTTGAATTTGTGTTTTGGTGGTGGTTTTAGAGAACTACAGCTGACTTACCAAAGTGTAAGCAAATGGACCTCCTCTCCTCCTACCCCAAAGCGCAATTACTGAACATTTAACTAACACATTCAACTGAGCCTGGCAGGAGGGAGCCTCGACTTTACATTTGTGAAGCACAGAAGTGTTGAGCTGGGAAGACCTAGAAGGACCTTCGGGGGAAGGAAGGAGGAACAGAAAGGAGGGGAAGTGGGGTGCTCTTAGGTCTTGAGAAGTGGCTAGCCATGGGGAGGATCTGATGTACTCCTACACCCATAAATGTTGTGGCTGGGTTTGGAGAACCAGTGGGACTGATGACCATTGGTCTATATCTCACATGTAAGTATTACAGGGCTAAAGAAACAGGCTGACTTACTGTAAAGATTCAGGCAATAGATACTTTCAAAGTGCCTTTAATTGGTGAGTTGCTAGATGGCATGGCCAACACATAGAAGGGCTCCTTGGCCTTCAGTACAGGTGAGTGCTGAGGAAGATTGGCCATTGGAAATGATCACACACATACGGGAGACATGTCCTGACCTGTGGGAAGATCATATCTGATCATGGATGGCCCAAGGAGAATGAGAGTTAGGAGGCACTCTGAATGAAGTGGTGAGGAGAGGACTTTCAGAGAACGTGACAGTGCAACTAGGGCAGGGCTGCATGTGTCATCTGGGGACAGAAAGTTCATGGCAGAGGAAACAGCAAAGAAGGAGGGAGCCTGGTACACTCAAATAATGAAAATCATATCAGTGTAGAAGGAGCAGAGTGGGAGCTTGGAGCTAAGGAATGGGACTTTGGGAGGAAGCATGTGTGATGTGCTAAGTCCCCCAAGCGTTTCAAGCTTGCTGAAACTAGTGGTTCTAACGACAGCCCCTGATCATATTTCAGTTGGGAAGCACAGTATAACCCGGTATAGCAGTCATGACTAGAGGAGACATTTGATCCAGCATTGAACCACTATTGGGATGCTTCTAACCAGGTCTGAGTATCTGAGTTGGATGGCTCTGCTCCCAGTTCCAGTGTTTTGTTAATGCACACTCTAGGAGGCAGTGGAGATTGGCTCAAATTGTTGGCTTTCTACCACCGTCCAGGGAGATGAGGACTGAATTCCTGGCTCCAGGCTTTGGGCTGGCTCTACCCCTGACATTGTGGACACATGTGGAGTCAGTCAGCAGATAGGAAATTATTCTCATTATTCCCCCACTCTCATGTAAGTAAGTATTTTTGTTAAAAAGGAGGAGAAGGAATGCTGTTTGGGGAATGAGCTATATTCATAAGTAGAAGCAAAAGGTCCAGCACCATGCCAGTGGGTTGAGCTGCTGAGGCACGGGAGACCCATACCGAAGTGCCAGTTCAAGTTTTAGCTACTCTGCTCCCGACCCAGCCCTCTACTCCTGCACCTGCGAAGCAGCGGCTTATAAGTATTTGAGTTCCTGCTACCATGTGAGAGACACAGATGGTCCTGGCCTCTGGCTTCAGCCTGGCTCAGCACCAGCTTGGAGAGTGAATCATCAGATGAAAGATTTCTCTTTGTCTCTCCACCATTCAAAAAAAAAAAAAAAAAAAAACAGTAAATAGATAAGTCATTTGATACAATACTGGAAACAAATCAGTAGTTATGGTTGAGAATTTTAACTGCCCAGCTACTATCATTTCCCCTTGGCAATAGGACTCTGACTCTGTTCCCATTGTTGGTATGGTTACATCTGTCTAACTCTTGCAGTAATGATTAGAAAGTGACATGTAAGTAAAGCAAGAAAAGTTGTCAAATAAAACTTCTGAAAATTTCTTTGAGAGGGACTTGCTCGCCTGGAAGGGGGACTTTTTGCATTTCACTTCTTTCCCGCAACTTGTTCCCTGGAGTACAAAGAAAGTGCCCGGAGCCTTGGCTGCTGTGCTGGATTGTGCTGCAGTCAGCTTATCCTGATAGCTCAGACCTCAGGGCAGCCGAGAGGAGGAAGCCATGGGGAGACTGAGGAACGGAAGGCCTGTCTATCAAGACTTCCTAGAGAGAGGTGGTATTTGTAGAGCATTTTGAGAAGCCAGAATGATTTTATCAAGTAAAGAAATATTGGGACAACTATTAACATTTCTTGTTTTTGTATGTTTTGCTTTTATTTCATCGTATGTGAAGGATAAAGGCAGGAGTTGAACATGGTAGCTCATAGACACATCCGGCTCTGTGACATATTTTATTTGGATAACAGTTGGCTGTAAGATGTTTGAATTCCTTGTGAGGATTTTTAAAATTCCTTGTTAAGAAATAAAAATTCACTTAAAAATCTGGATGGGGAGGGATTCTCTTGAAAAATCTGACAATACGTGCCTGGCACAGGAGCGTAGTGGTTAAAGTCCTCACCTTGAACACGCCAGGATTCCATATGGGCACTAGTTCGTATTCTGCCCACTCCACTTCCATCTAGCTCCTGCTTGTGGCCCGGGAAAGCGGTCAAGGACAGCCCAAAGCCTTGGGACCCTGCACCTGCTGCAGTGGAGACCTGGAAGATGCCCCTGGCTCCTGGCTTTGAATCAGCTCAGCTCCAGCCATTGCAGATGCTTGGGGAGTGAACCGGCAGCTGGAAGATCTTTCTCTCTATATCTCCGCCTCTCTGTATGTTGGCCTAATAAATATAAATATATATATATATATGTATATATTTTAAATCTGACAATACGAATGCCAAGTCCTATGAGGCAAGAGACTTAGCTGAATGTGAATAGAAACTACCTCACTTGGTCACCCATTTACCCCAGCTGCTACCACTCCCTTCCAATGGTCCTTGCCCAGTCCCAGGAACCTGTTTGTAGTCCTTGTCAAGAAAGTCACCGCCATGGCTTGTGGACGGCTCACACGCTAAGATTTCTTGAGAGTCAGTGGTGTTCATTGCCTTAGTAGGATCCAATGTGGATAAAGTAGTGTGGCTGCCCTGATGAGTTGGATTTTTGCCCAGTGGGGCATGATGCTTGGAGAACAGAAGCCAAGCCAGGAAGGCCAGGCATGCTAAGCGGTGAGGTTAGAATTACTTCTGGAAAAACCATGGGGAAGTGTGGAACATTTTAACTCTAAGTCCCCTCAATTGGAAGTTTTTAGATTTTCATGTTGAAAGCTTAAAAAAATAATTGGAGAAGACTGCATTTTTTTGTCAGAAAGATTATTTCTTTATTGTACAGAGTTTGTATATTGTTTAAAATGTCACCTTCTCAGGAACTAGGCATTGTACAGTACAGGGTATTTCAAGGAGTTTGTAGAAGAGTAGAAGTAAAAGATAAATTTATTTTGGTGTAGAAAATTTTGAAACCCATGCATGATTTTTTTTTCATGATGTACATCCCCTATGAACTTTATTCTCTTTTTTAGGACTGAAGTCTTTCATTTTTATTTTAAAACTATATATAAAAGGCAGAGAGAGAAATAGGGAGAGAGTGCTCATGTCCACTGGTTCGCTCCTTAGATTGCTGGAACCTGAGCCGCCCTTGAACCTTTTGGAAATCCACCTCATATTTATGTGAAGGGAGCTGGGGCTCATTCAGGTGGTAAGACTTGTCCAAAAATCACAGACTAAGTGACAGACCTATGACTTGGAAGACCAGAACCCAAGTGAGTTTTCCCCAGGATCCAATTTGCAAGATTGACTATGACAGCCTGATACATTTCAGAAATAAATTAGCAATGAAAAAGAATATATCTTTTAAAAATTAATAGAATCCAATAGGTGTACTCCATCATCCTGAAACCTACTTTCCCTTCTTCCTGTTTCACTAAGTCAAAATGTCCGTGTCCTTCTCCTGGCCTCTCCCATTTATCTCTGGTCTGATGGTGGCTGCATATCACTTTCAAAAGAGCCTGCTTCCACCCACTCTGCTTTCCTTGGCTTCCCACACTGCTTTTGCTTCTCCTGCTTTTTGGTCGGTTTTTCTCTGAGTGAGCCATGATTCACATCCCCAACGTGTGGATTTCTCTGCAGTTGCGTGTGCAGTTACTGAAGCCCCCCGCCTGTCATGGCTCTGCGTTACCATCCTGTATCTCCCCTTTGACCCAGCTCCATTAGAGGCCATCTGGGCTGGGCTGGCTGAGTTAGGCAAGGGCTTTGAAACCACCCAGGCAGCTGGAGCCTTCAGGGGAAGTCATCCCACAGCCGCCCTCCACATCCTGTTTCAGGATCTGTCCACACCGGCAGTCAGGAAGTTTGCTTAACCATTCACCTAAGTCATACTGTGCATACTTGGCACAAGCCGTGGTCATTCTCGCAGGCCTCTCCCAGTCTTCCCTTCCTTTACAGATAGGAAAAGCTTGGCCTTCCCCACGCACACACACACACCCTCCGCTCCTCTAGGGAGTGAGAAACTTGGCTCAGGATAAACTCCAGGCTCCTGGCTTCAGTGGGCCATCTGGCATGACTGCTGCCTCCAAATTGTGATCACGTCAGTGGATAATCAAGTGGATTATCTCCAAGAATCATCTTCACCGTGAGAAGAGAGGAGGAGAGAAAACATCACATTCGTTCTCCTGTGGAAAAGAGCGCTGATACCAGCTCCACTCCTTCTCCTTGCTGGCAATCACATTTGGTTGCTACTCTGTAATACAAAGTCCAAATCAGGCTTATTATTGTCAAATTAAAAGGCCCCAAAGGGCAGCCAGAATTTCCAGAGCTGGCATTTATTGCAGTCTGGCACAGTCCTAGAGCTGACAGGCCCCAGCTTGGGACAGGTCAGCCAGGGTTGAGAGCACCCTGAATGCCTCTCTGGTCCATTAACCCCCGCAGGTGTAATTAAGACACACTTCCCTCTGTTTCTGGATGCTGTCCCCTTGTTGACAGGGCAGTCCGAGAGTGAAAGCTCGTGTTTAGTAGTTAGCCCAAGCCAAAGATTCTGAGAGAGGCGAACCTGGGAGAGAAGCATACTGCTCTCCTGGTATGGTTAATTAAATTGATGTCCGTATGTAAGAGAATTTATATCCATAAAGTAAGTAATACAAAATTTATTTCCTTTGTCTTAAGGCATGGTTCCCAATCAGGCGCAGTTTCGCTACCATCCCCACTCACAGGCCACGTCTACCGATGTCTGGAGACATTTCTGTGTTGGTCCAGTTGGGAGGAGTTTCTCTAGACAGCTGGTGGACAGAAACTGGGGCCAATACTCTATCCCCTGAGACAGTTTACCACCACAAGGAATTTCCCAACCTGTAATACCCATCATGCGGAGTCTGGGAAATCTTGTCTTAAATGAACATTATCTCTTTCTCAAACCTCCAGATCTGATGGTAAGACAATTGATGTCAGCAGTTGTTGGGGTTTTGACCCAGAGCTGTACCACAGTTGGCAGGGGAGTGGAGGAGTGGGGTGCATGTAAGATAGAGCCAAGGTTGGGCAGGAGGTAGAATGCTTGGAATGAGGAATCTTTTGGGAGGCTACAAAAGGTCCCGTCTGCCTAAGAATACCTTGGACTTCCTTCCCCATCAGGCAAAAGCATTGAGATTCCCTCATGGCTCCAGAACTTTCCACTTCTTCTCCCCTTCTGCCCCCACGCTTGGGAGAAACCCTTTCCCATGCCTCTTGCCCTGCTTGCTCTGCCACTCTGCTGCTTCTTGGAAAACCTCCTTCTTCATATTGGAAAATCCCCCAAGATCCTGTATGGGACACTAAGTCTCCCAGGACCTTCTGCTTTCTGGTTTGATCTAGCTAGATATGGATACAAAATCCATGCATGTGAGGGAGTTTCAAAAAGCTCATTGAAAAAAAAAAAGGCATGTGAGAGGAAAGTTACCCATGGATTTAAAAAAACTTTTGTACCAAATAAACTCACAATTGTATTTGTCCGTGAATTTTGGAAGTATCCTCATATTTCACCTTGTGCCCTGATGAATCTGCGAAAGGAAAACCACATATCCAGCAATCACCAAGGCAACAGTGAAGTCAGGAGGTTAAGATTGTGGGATTGTTTCATTAATTATTATTTTAATTATACCTATCTATTGTAATTCATTAGATATGCTCAGTTGTGATCAAGTGAATAAATAGGAGTAACTAACATTTTCATCTTCATAAACAATGAAAAAGAAACTGTTCAGGGTCTCATGGTTTTTAAGATGCACATATCCCCCATTAGAGTACTTGGTTCGATATTCTCTGTGGTGTTGGGTTCCAGTTTCCTGCTAATGACGGCTCCAGTAACTGTGTTGCTGCTGTTGACTTGGGAATCTCGACTCAGTTTTGTAGCTCCTGGCCCAGTCCCACTGTTGCAGACATCTGAGAAGGGACCTTGTATGTCACTCTTCATCTACTTTCTATAAGAGAAATATACAACTAATGAAGCAATGTTTAATATTTAGTAATTATGCATGTATAGTAGAGTACAACATACTACTTCAGTAAATGTATACAATGATACTGATGGAATCAGGGCAAACGACGTTTCTCCCTATCAATACTGTAAATTTGGAGACTGCAAGCTCCTCTTTTCCCTTTATTCATAAAATACTTCGTATGTTATTGTGAATCATAGTAACCTCATCGGGTCATGTAGCACTAGTTACTTGTAACTGTGAGTTTTTTTTTTTTTTTTTAATCCAACCTACCTCTTTCCTCATGTCTCTGAGTCTTTACAACCCCTGGTACAACCAGATTGAGTTTTAATTTCCACATATGAAAGAGGACATGTGGTACTTTTCTTTGAGTCTGACTTATAACTTCCTGATCTATCCATTTTACTAGAGTGTTTTCCATTGCATGACTGAAAATATTCCATTATGTATTTGCACTGTTTTCTCTGTTTGTTCTGCCTAGCGTGGCCATCTAGGTAGATCTCATATTTGCCCAGGAGTGAATAGTGCAACAGTAATTCTGGGAGTGCGAGTACCTCAGTGATGCATTCATTTCATTTCTTCTGGATAAATACCCGGTGGTGGGATAGGGGATCTATTAGCTTTTTTGTTATGTTGACTTCATACCTAGGCTTCTGTTGGCTTAATTCAAAAGTTCACAGTTGAGGATCAGGTGGCTGTGGCTGGCGTTGTAGCATAGTGTCCGAAGTCACCACCTGTGACACTGGGATCCCACACGGGGGCAGGTTCAAGTCTCAATTGTCCAACTTCCAATCCAGCTCCCCGCTAATGAGCCTAGAAAAGCAACGGAAGATGGCTCAAGTCCTTGGGCACCTGCCCCGTGCGGCAGAAGGCCTAATTCCAGAACTGGCTGCTGGCTTCTGACTTCAGATCAGCCCAGCACCAGCCATTGTAACCATCCAGGGAGTCAGCCAATGGATGAGAGAGGCATCTATTCCTCCATCTCCCTCTGGGTATGTGTATTTGCAGCTTTTCAGGAACATCCCTGTTCTCACCAATACCGTGTAAGAGTTCTCTTTTCTCCACATTCTGGCCAACTTTTTTTTTTTTTTTTTTTTTTGCCTTTCTGATAATAGTCATTCTAATTGATATGAGATGATACCTCCCATTGCTCTGATGGTCAATGAAGCTGAGCATTTATTTATATTTGATTTTTTTAACTAATTTTATTCACCCATTTGGAAGGAAGAGCAGCAGAGAGAGATGAGAGAGAAATCATTATCAATTGGCTTATTCCCCAAATGGCCATAACAGCTAGGGCTAGGCCAGGCTGGAGCCAGAAGCCAGGAACTTCCTCCTGGTCTCCCTTACGTAAGTCAGGGGCCCAAGTAGTTGGGTCACTATCTTCCACTGCTTTTCAGGGACATTAGAGTGACACTCAGACCAGCTGTCCAAAATGGGATGCTGGCATTGCAGGTGGTGACTCAGCCTACTGTTCTACAGTGCCAGCCCTGGCCATTTAAGTTTGAGAAGGGTCTGTTTGTTCATATCGTTTACCCATTTCTTGGATTCTTTTTTTGTTGCTGAGCTTTTTAAGTTCCTTGTATATTATATTCTGGCTAGTAATCCCTAGTCCAATGAACAGTTTGCAGAAATTTTCTGCCATTCTCCAGGTATCCCTTCTCTGTGTTGGTTGCTGTGTTTGCCGTAGCTTTTAGTTTTGATACAGTCCCAGTTGTCTGTTCTTGTTCTTGTTGCCTATGCTTTTCAAGTCTTCATCGAAGTATCAATGCCTGTGCATCTGTACTGAATTGCTTACCTTGTCTTCTTACAGCTTCAGGTTTTAATTTAGGTTTTTGATGTATTTTGAGGTCCTTTTTTTTAAAAAAAAATTATTTTCTTATTTGAAAGAGAGAGATGAGAAACATCTTTTGGTGCTAGTTCACTTCCATGTGGTCACAACAGCCAGGGCTGGAGCCAGGAGCCCAGACCTTCTTCCAGATCTCCTAAAGAGAACAAGAGTCCAAGCAGCTGGCCATCCTCCATTGCTCTCCCAGGCACATTAGCAGGGCTGGATTAGAAGTGGAGCAGCTCAGATTTGAACTGGGATGCTGGCCCCTCGGGTGGTAGCATTACCTACTATACCATAATGCTGGCTTTTGAGTTGATTCTTGTATAGGGCCAGAGATACACGTCATTAAATCTGCTGGTTAGAGATATTTCATTCTCCTAGCATCCTTCATTAAAGAGGGTACTTTTCTCCATTGTGTGGTTTTTGCATGTTTGTTGAGAATCAGTTGCCAGTAGCTGGGATCTCTATTCTTTTCCACTACTCTGTGTGTCTGGTTTATATCAGTAAGTTGTTTTAGTTCTATAACGTGTCTTGAAAGCAGGCATTGTGATACCTTTAGATTTGTTGTTTTTCTCTGAGAATGATTTAGTTATTCAGATATTTGTGGTTTATATAAATTTTAGGATTGCTTTTTCTAGTTACATCAATAACACCATTGGTATTTTAATAGAGATTGCAGCAAGTTACGTTGGGCAATATGGGCATTTTAACTTGTATTGAGACTTCCATCCCACAAACATGAGCTTGCTCTTTTTTGTATGTCCTCTTCATTTTCTTTCATGAGTTTTGTATCATTTTCATTGTGGAAGTCATTCACATAGTTGTTTGTATTTACCTATGGGTGAGTTATTTTTGTGAATGAGTGCTTTTTTATTAATTCTTCTTCATGAGTTTGATATTGGTATGTAAAAGTGCTGTTGATGTTCATGTGTTAATTTTTTTTTTTTAATCCAGGAACTTTACTGAGTTTTTCGATAGTTTTTTGTTTGAGTCTGAAGGTTTCTCTATATGTAGAATCCTATAATTGGGAAATAGAGTTAATTGATCTTCTTTTCTCTCTATATGTGTCTTTTTTCTGTTTTAGTAAACTTTAATTTTAATTTTTATTATTATTATCATTTTATGATGCAGTTCCATAGGCCCTGGAATTTCCCATACCCCCTCTCTAGTCCCCTCCCCACCACTGAGTTCCCCTATATTATTACTATAGTGTAGTTCTTCATAAATAGTCATATGTCCATCATTGCAGGCATGGACAATGGCAGAGAGTCCAGCATCCTATTGTCAAGACATAGTAAGCAGGTTCATTGGGAGTCCATCTTTAGTGTGGAAGTAGAGATGCATACTGCATTGTATCCTCACATCTGGATGTGATATTCTCCATTACACAGTTACTATACATCCCCTTAACTGAAAAGCCAGAATACAAAATCAACAGGAAGAAAAATAAATATTTACAATGCCATGAAGTTAAATAACATACTGTTAGTATAATAGTGTCCACTACACATTGTACATCCCCTTAAATGAAAAGCCACAAAGCAAAATCAATAACAGGAAGAAAAAAAGAAATTGACAGCACTATAAAGTTAAATAACATGCTACTGAATGACTAATGTGTCACTGAAGAAATGAAAAAGGAAAGAACCTTCTTGAAGAAAATGATGCTACTATATGATCTATGAGACAGTGAAGAATTTAATAAGAGTTTTAAAGAGATGAAACTAAAAAAAAAAAATTCAAAATCCATGAGATATGGTTTCCCTTGATCTTTGTTGGTGAGATGTGTCTCCTTTAGGCAACAGATAGATGGGTTTTGTTTTTTAATCCAGTCTACTAATCTGTGACATTTGATTATCAGTTTAAGCCTTTTACTTTCATGGTTAATAGAAATAGGTGGGAACTTGGTCCTGCCATTTTATCAATGGGTTGTTCATTGATTTAGTCTTCTGTTGTTATTTTACTGGAATGTTCTTACATTTGCCTTTGGTTTTGGTGGGTGCTATTCCTCTTTTCTGTCAAAAGAACATCTTTAAGTATCTTTTGTAGGGCAGATTTGGAAGAGGCATGTTCTTTTAACTTTACTGTGGAAGATTTTTATTTCATTTTCAAACATGAAGGAAAGCTTTGCTGGGTATGTTATCCAGGACCGACTCTTTTTTTCTTGTAGAATCTGGAATATGTCATCGCATTCTCTTCTGGCCTGTAAAGTTCCCTGGGAGAGGTCTCCTGTGAGTTTAATTGGCATTTCTTTTTATATGTCAATTGATTTTTTCATGAGCACATTTGAGGATCTTTTCCTTATATTTGATTGAAGAGAGCTTGATCATCATGTGTTGTGGTTAAGATTGCTTTTGCTCAGTCCTGTTGGGAGTTCTGTGCCTCTCCTGGATGTTGTTTCCCAATTCTTTCTCCAGATTAGGGAAATTTTCCCTTATTATTTCATTAAATACATTTGTAAACCCAGCTTCTTTTTCTGCTCCTTCTGGGACTCCTGTAACTCTTATATTTGGCCTTTTAATAGTGTCTTTCAATTCGTGAATACATTTTTTTAATTTGATCCAGCTTTTTGTTTGTTTCCTCCTGGTAACAAGAAATATCTTCCAACTCTGAGATTCTTTCTTCTGCCTCCCCATTCTATTTTGGAGACTTGCCACTGTGGTTTAAATTGTTCCACTGTATTCTTCATTTCTGATACATTAACTTTCACTGGATTCATTTCCAGTGTAACGTATTTCTTAAATTTCTTGAACTGCTGTATTACGTGTTTCTTATTGTTGATAACAAGTTTTATAACAAGTGTTCTGAATTTTGTATCCCCCATTTTCTTTTTTTTTTAAAGATTTATTTATTTTATTACAAAGTCAGATATACAGAGAGGAGGAGAGACAGAGAGGAAGATCTTCCGTCTGATGATTCACTCCCCAAGTGAGCCACAACGGTCGGTGCTGCACCGATCCTGAGCCGGGAACCAGGAACCTCTTCTGGGTCTCCCACATGGGTGCAGGGTCCCAATGCTTTGGGCCGTCCTCGACTGCTTTCCCAGGCCACAAGCAGGGAGCTGGATGGGAAGTGGAGCTGCCGGGATTAGAACCAGCGCCCATATGGGATCCCGGGGCTTTCAAGGTGAGGACTTTAGCCTCTAGGCCACGCCGCCGGGCCCTCCCCCATTTTCTTGGTGTATTTCTCAGTTAACTCTGAAGTTGGCAAAGGCTTTTGCTCCTTTGCAGGGGAGTCTTCAGTACTATTAATTGTGCCTTTGTCTCTTCTTTTGCTCTTGGTCATTGTACTTCTGGCTAGCAGATTCTTCTCCTTGGGGCAGGTTTCTAAGCTATGCCACCCACAGGTCTACAATTCATTTTTACTTACTGCACTTGGTCCGCAGCTTTTTGTTTGCAGTCACTTGTGCCACTCCTTTCAGTGAGTTCCAGGTCTGGATCATTATGTTAGATTTCCACCATGATCTCCGTAGCCCCAGTTCCTGGCTCACCACTCTCCCCGTCCTGTGATGCCGTGCTGAGGCTGCACCATTGTCTGTATAACCTTTCTCCCACTTCCAATTGGAGCAGGTCCCAGGATTAGGGAGACACCAGGTATCCTATATAACTAGGTTGTTGGTGGTGCTGATCTTGTTGGGACCTGTTGGTCGTTAGGTCTGAGGGCCACATGGACCTATTTTGACCTGTATGATGCTGAAGTCTGTATTATTTTTCTGTGGGACCAGTACAATGCACTGAGCTCAGTGAGTTCTTGCCGAGCTCAGCACACGCGCAGCTCACTGTTGTCCCTACAGTCATAAGTTATTTGCCACACTGTACAAAATGGGGCCTAATGTGGCACTAACAGAGATCTTGATCTGCTGGCCGTCAAGTTGAGGGCTCTCCGGGTCTAACTTGGGTGGAACCTGTAGGATGCCACATTGTTGCAGTGCACTGAGCCAGAACTGAGCTCACTCCTGTCTCAATGTATGTGCAGTCCTGTCCCATACTCTTGTCTCCCTAAACAAAATGGTGCCTGATTTGGTTCTGGGGGCTGGACTGGGCTGTGAAATCCACCCTGTTCCCAAACCACCCATCTGGGACCTCCTCTCTATCTCTGCTCCTGGTCAAATCAAACAGACCAGAAGGATGGGCAGTTCTTTGTCTAGGTTCACCTCCTGAGCTCCTGGTAAATGTCCCTTCCCATCTTGTTGCTGGTGGAGTTCCGGCTGCTGGTGCAGTTCAGATCACCCTCACTGAATGCTGCTGGGGTATCAGTCACTGCAACACCGCACCACTGTGTCTGCTGCTTTCCTGTGTCTTCAGTCTTCAGTTGCCTCTCTGCTGTTGTTCTGTCCTCTCCTATATCCTGGAATGTGCCCTCTCTGCTTCACACTGGCTAATGTTTCTCTGTCTGTTTAAATGTGTCCTTACCTTATTCCGCCATCTTGATTCTCCCCTATTTCTTTCTTTTGCCTATTTTTTTTTTTGCTAGTACTTCCAGTGCAATATTGTGTAGGTGTGGTGCATGCAGTCATCCCTGGTCTAGTTTGAGATGTTAGTTTGAAATACTTTCAGCTTTTCTTCCTTGAGTGTGATACTGACTATGAATTTATCATGTGTAACCTTGGGTCCATGATGATTCTCTACCTAATTCATTTAATATTTTAAGTATAAACAGATATTGAATTTTGTTGAATGCCCTGTAGGCATTGGTTGAGATGACCATATGGTTTTTACTCTTTACTGTGTTGTGTGCTGTTTCATGTGGATTTAGTTATGTTGGCCCATTCTTGCAGCTTTATTTTGCTTAATGATCTTTTGGTGTGCTGTTGGATTCTATTTGGTAGTATTTTGTTGAGAATTTTTGCAATTTTAAGTGTATTATTGATATTGGTTCTCTTTTGTGTTGGGTCCATATCTGATTTTGCTTGTCAAAGTAATGGTAACTTTGTAAAATGAATTTGGAGGGGTTTCTTCCACTTATATATTTTTTTGAATACTGTGAGGAAAATTGGAAGCTAGTTCTTAAAGACTGTAATCATTCAGTTCTGGGCTTTTGTGTGGAAGGGTTTTTATGATTATTATTAATGATTAGATTTCAGTTCTCACTACTGGTCTGGATAACTTTTCTATGTCCTTATGGCTCCATTTTAGCAAATTGTATGTATCTAGAAATGTATTCATTTCTTACTGATGTTTTGGCTTATGATTCTTTATACCAGTCTTTACTGATCTTTTCTCATTCTGTGGAATCAGCAGTAATACCTCCTTTTATTCTCTCATCTATTTCATTTTTTGCATTTTTTTAGAAAATGAGATAGAGATCTTCTGTTTAGGGTTTCACTCCCCAAATGTTCGAAAGAGGCAGGCATGGTCAGTATTGAAGGCAGGAGCCTAGAACTCATTTCGGATCTCTCCTGGGGTGATAATGTCAGTTGGTATCCACCTGTTGCCTCCCAGGTTACGCGTTAGCTGGAATCTTAACCTGGTGTTGAAGGTGGGACTGGAACCCAGATAGTCTGGAGTAGAAACAGGACATCCCGCGAAGGCTGCTAGCCATTCTGCCAAACATGCACTGCCAGATTTCTTCTGAATCTCCTGTGTTTTTCTTGGTCAGTCTAAATAATGTTTTTTTTTCAATGTTGTTTACTTTTTCAAAACCTGACTCTTCATTTCATTGATCTTTTTACTATTTCCTTAGTTTCTGTTTCATTTATTTCTGCACTGATCTTTTATGTATTTTATTCTACCATCTTAGTGTTTGCTATGGCTTTTGTAGGTCCTTGAGATGCATTAGCGTTGTGGGATTTTTTGTTTGTGTGTTTTAGAAAAAAATGTAAGTTCTTACTGGTATAAACTTCTGTCAGTGCAACTTTTGCCATATTATACATTTTAATATGCTATTTCTATTTCTGTTTCTATGAATGGGTGACTTATTGTATCTTCGGGAACATATTGTTCAGTCTCCATGTATCTGTGTAATCCTGTGGTTTCTTTTTTTAAAAAACCCCTGTTTCATTGCACTGTGATCAGAAGAAATGTATCATTTAAGATTTTTCTTTTTGATTCGTTGAAGCCTGTTTTCTGGCCTAATAAGTTATCTATTTGCAGAAATGTTCCAAATGTTAACAAAAAGATGGTGTCTATTTTCTGTAGCTGTCCTATGAAATGATATGTAAATGTCTGATAGATCCATTTGGCAAGGAAATACAGATGATGACTACAGTGAGTCATCACCTCACCCTGTCAGAAGGCTAACACATTTGGGGGGGATGTAGAGAAAGGGAAATACTTGTATACTGTTGGTGCAAATGTAAATTAGTCCAAACACTATGAAAAATAGTATGGGGATCTCTTTTAAAAGTAGAAAAAGACGGGCCCGGTGGCGTGGCCTAGCGGCTAAGATCCTCACCTTGAAAGCCCCGGGATCCCATATGGGCACCGGTTCTAATCCCGGCAGCTCCACTTCCCATCCAGCTCCCTGCTTGTGGCCTGGGAAAGCAGTTGAGGACGGCCCAATGCATTGGGACCCTGCACCCGTGTGGGAGACCCGGAAGAGGTTCCTGGTTCCCGGCTCAGGATTGGTGCGCACCGGCCCATTGCGGCTCACTTGGGGAGTGAAACATCGGATGGAAGATCTTCCTCTCTGTCTCTCCTCTTCTCTGTATATCCGGCTTTCCAATAATTAAAAAAAAAAAAAGTAGAAAAAGACTTGCCATATCATCTAGGAATCCCACTTCTGGATGCATATCCTACAGACATGAACCTATTATATTCAAGAGGTACCTGCACCACTCTGTTTCTATCAGCACTATTCACAATAGCCACAGTTTGGGATGAACCAACCAGAGTGTCCGTGATCAGATGAATGGATAAAGAAAATGTGGCCTATAGACACAACAGAGTATTACTCAGTTATGAAATCCTACCATTTGCATCAAAATGTGCGTAACTAGAGGACATCATGTTTTGTGAAATATAAGCCAGACACAGAAAGGCAAATGCTACATGTTCTCCCTCATGGATGAGGTCTAAAAAATTTTAAAAAGGAAAATGAAAAGAACTTAAACATAATGCAAAAATAAAAAGGAAATATAGTTTAACTCAACTGTTTCTTTGCACACCTTTTAATTTTAAAATTAAGCCTATTTTTATCTAATATATGTATGACTATTCTTGCTCACAGTTTCCATGAAATATGTATATTTATTTTTTCGCATTTGTTCTGTATTTGCTTTTACAATTAAGTGAGGTTTTTGTAGATGACTTTTTTGTGTGTCTGTTTTTTTATCCAGTCAGCTAGTGTGTATCTTGTAATTGAGAGACCTAATTCATTTACTTACAAGGTTATTGTTAATAAATAAGTCATGTTCATTTAAAAAATTTTGTTTATTTTGAATATACATTTTTCTTTCCTTCCTCTTTTGTTGTTTGTGGTTTGGTTATTTATTGTGTTGATAAGGTTTCTACTTCTCTCTTTTTTTTTTTAAAGATTCATTTATTTTTATTGGAAAGGCAGATCAGATTTACGGAGAGAAAGACAGATTTTCCATCTGCTGGTTTACTCCCCAGGCTGGAGCTGAACTGATTGGAAGCAGGAGCCTCTTCCAGGTCTCTCATGCGAGTGCAGGGTCCCAAGGCCTTTGGTCATCCTTTACTGCTGTCCCAGGCCACAAGCAGGGAGCTGGATGGGAAGTGGAGCTGCCGGGATTAGAACCGGTGCCCTTTGGGATCCTGCTGCTTTGTGAGGAGGGGATTTAGCCACTGAGGCCCATCACACCAGGCCCACAACTTCTCTGTGGATTTGCTGCTCTGAGGTTTTGCACTGTCATAGGTTTTCATCATGGAAGTCATCTTTCTTGTGATTTTTGTAATGTATCACTCTCCTGAACACCTTTAAGAAAGCCAGTCTTGTGGTGCTGAATTGCCTTACATTTTGTTACTCTCTCCTTCATTTAAGAAGGATATTATTTCTGGTTATAATACCCATGGTTGATGTTGATTTCTTTTTAGACTTGGGAATATATTATCCCATTCCCTCCTAGTCTATAAAGATTCTGCTGGAAAAATCTGGTGCTAACATAACAGAAATTCCTTCAAATGTGACGTGGTACTTTGCTCTTGCATATTTCAGAATTCTCTATTCGCCTTCAAGGATATTGAAAGCTCAAATATCTGTTTAATTATATCTAAACATCTCAAAGAATAAAATGATTATTTTTCTTTCTTTACATGTATGTGTCTAACTAGGATGTTTTGTGAGATGTTCAGATATTATATTTTATGCTTGATTGAATCTGTTGAGAATGTTAGCTGTGTTCTTTGTGTAACATTGGGTATCAGCTCAGCACACTTAATGAGAAAGGTTTTAAGTTCTCAGTTCTAGGAAGTGTTTCTTACAAACATTTCCACAATGACAGAAGAGTTAAGAAGTTTCTTTGTTGTATTCTTTTTAACCAGAGCTGACCCAGCTGTGCCAGAATCACCCAAAGAACAGAAAAAGTTCCAACATCATGTGTGGAAGTTATAAATAACTCTACCACTGAATACAAAAAAATACTTTAAGGGAATTCTATGCAGCAGTAATAAAAGGATTTTCATGCAGGCATACTGCTCTTTAGAGGCAAGGGAATAAGGGAACAAAGAGACCCTCCATGTCTATTATTGCAAAAGGGAACTGGGATATGCATGAATTAGAGTGCACCCATACCACCTGTGGTGACTAATTTTATGTGTCCGCTTGGCTGAGCCATGTCCCCAGCTATTTGGCCAAGCATTTTTCTGCCTGATTCTGGCAAGGTATTTTGGTGCTGAGCGAAACAGTTTAATTATTGAACTTGGTGAGAGTGGATCACTCTTCAGAGTGAGTGGGCTTCATTTAATCCGTGAAGATCTTACTAGAACAAAGTAAAAGGAAATTTTGCCATTGAGCTTTGGACTCTAATACCACTATTCCTAAGGCCTCTGCAGAATTTTAAAATAATATTTACTTATTTGTTTGTTTCCTAAGTGGCTGAAATAGCCAGGACTGAACTAGACCAAAGTTAGGAACCAGGAAGTCCACGTTGGTCTCCCACATGGCTGGTAGATGCCCAAGGACTTGGGCTATCTCCGCTTCATTCCCGGAAACATGAAAAGAGGTTGGATCATAAATAGAGTAGCTGGAACACAAACTGGTATTTCAGTTGAGAATGCTGGTGTCATAGGCAGGAGCTTCATTTGCTGGGCTACAACTGTGGCGCCTACCCTGTAGATTTGAGACTCTCAGAGTCTTCAGAATTTCATGCACTGTTTCTGATTTCACGGAGCCCCAGCTGCTATGGGCACTTGGGCAATGAATGAGTGGATGATAACTTTCTCTCTGCTCCTCAAGTCAGTAAACAAATAGAATTAAAAATAATGAAAGTTATAAATGTCTGTGGGCTGGGATTAAGATCAATCACATAAAAATATGTGATTTGCAATTTTAAGTTTTAGAAGCAAATCTTTTTTCTAATATTTTTATTACAAGAATGATTTTTTAAAAAATTTCTGGGGACGAGTCCCAACAATTAAATTTGGTAAAATGGGGAGGGACTAAGAATATAATAACCAGGCTCCCAGATTCTTTTTCGTAAAAGATTTATTTTTACTGGAAAGGCACAGTTACAGAGAGGAGAGACAGATAGAAATCTTCCATCCACTAGTTTACTCCCTAAATGGCTGAAATGGCTAGAGGTGACCTAATCCCAAGCCAAAAGCCAGGAGATTCTTCTGGGTCTCCCATGTGGGTACAAGGGCCCAAGGACTTCAGCTGTCCTGTGCTGCTTTTCCAGGCCATTAGCAGGGAGCTAGATCAGAATTGGAGGAGATGGGTCTGGAACCAATGTCCATATGGGAGCAAAGAAACCAGGTGAAGAGGTGCATCCCTAGTACCTCATCCTTGGATGTTCCTTCTTGTGCTGGCCAGACTGAGAGCCAGAATCTTCTACGAACCTTCTTATTTCATGCCTAATACCAAATCCAATACCCAAACCGCAGCTTGGGATCACATACTGAGGACCTTAGGATCTGATGTGGAATAAGCAAGAAGTCAGAGAATCAAGGTGAAGCCGTCCTGGCTCCCATCCTAGGCTTCCACTCTTAGCCCTGGCAATGGGTTTGATTGCTGGAGGAAAATACAAATACCTAAGTTATATGTATCCACCTGCTCACAGGCCTAGAATAGAGTCAACCAGCCATGGCCATGGGGACTCAGGGAGTGTTAGTGTGTGACAAGATGCATCATGGGAAAGAGGGAAGTGCTACTCTTTTGCTTTGACAAGTGAGAATGAGCATTTGCTCCTCCTATGGGTGTAATTTTCTTCCTTTTCCCATATTTCCTCTGAGCTTTATCCTTTTTCTTTGCTCTCTTCTCTACCTCCCTCTAGAGCCCAAAAGTAATTGGAAAGGAATGCATAGAGTTGGAAAAAAACACTTCAGGTTCTTATTTTCTCACTCCATATCCCTGTTAAAGTTCCAGAGAATCACACAGACGTTAACATCACCCTCATCCACAGCCCAACTGCTGCCGCAAACCAAGTCTGTGGCTGACTTGCTTTTTCAAGACAGGACGCACTGAGAAGTCCCCTGAGAGCAGTTAGTGAAGGAAGCTCCATGTCTGAGTGGAGAGAAATCACAGGGCCTGGGATTGCTCCTCAGCTAAGCAGCTGCCCCCTCACGTCTCCCCAGGACCTTGATGAGGAGCCCTGACACCCCAACCTCCCTGAGTATAGGGACAAGGGAAAAGAGGCAAGCCTACTTGTGCAGTCCTCCCCAGCCCCTCACACACCACCTCTGCTCGTTCAAATGAACTCTTTCTTGTTAGAAACGCATACAGTTATGTAGCTCTCTCTGATAACTTGCATGCTCTTACTTGACCCTGACAAAGCAGTTAACACAGCTGCTGTTGCTGTTGTAAACATGTACAGACGATGGAAATGGGTCTCAGAAATTACATGGCTAAGAGGTGTAGGGGGGCACAGCACGATGGCTCAATTGTCTATTCCTTTGCCTACAATCTCCAGGATCCCATAGGGACACCGGTTTGTGTCTCAGTGTCTCCACTTCCTACCCAACTACCTGCTTGTGGCCTGGGAAAGCAGTGGAGGATGGCCAGCGCCTTGGGACCCTGCACCAGTATGGGTGATCTGAAGGAATTTTTTGGCTCCTGCCTTTGGGTCAGCTCAACTGTGGCCATTTTGGGGAGTGAACCAGCAGGTGGAGGATCTTTCTCTTTCTCTCTCCTTCACTCTGGAAATATGCCTTTCCAATAAAAGCAGATAAATCTTTCCTAAAAATTACATTGGGGATAGGCTTTCTGGCTTAGGTGATTAAGCTGCTGTCTGAAGCACTAGCATTTCACATGGGTGCCAGTTTGTGTCATGGTTGTTACATGTCTGATCCAACTCCCTGCTAATGTGCCTTGGAAAGCAGAGGAAGATGACCCAAGTTTTTGGGTCCCTGCACCCACACGAGACTCAGATAAAGCTTTTGGTTTTGACCTAGCCCAGTCTTGGCTGTTGTGAAGCCAGATTCATATTCTCTCTCTCTCTCTCTGCCCTTCCCTCTCCCCATCTCTGTAGCTCTGCCTTTCAAATAAATCTTCAAAACAAAACAAAACCCCAAAAAACTACTTTGATAATTCACGGCAAAGGAAATAACCCTTGAGTTCTAGGTTTGATTCCAAATTTCATGTTCCCATCCCCCCCACCACATTCTGTCTTACTTAAATTGTTTGTTAAAGGACATTCTATTTTCCAGTCCTTAAATATCCGACGTTAATCTTTGATGATGAAATGTACAAAACATTTCCTTGTGATTGGCATGGAACTTGACGCATACCGTTTTATTTTTGTGTTTGCTTTCGTTGTGTTAGCTGTTTCGCATCTGCCTTCATTAGTCATTCTGTGGAGGGGGTTTTGACTTGATACTGTATGCCTCACAGATTATTCAGGGTAGAGAGTTTTACAAACATGTTGGGGACAATGCAAATTGAAATTGGCAAGATGTATTCTTTCTCCTAAGTGGAAACCGTTGTTCAGTTGACAGAATGGTTTGTCTTCATCACAAGGACACTTGAACAATGGATTTCAAACTTGCTCTCAAGGCAGCAAAACAAACAATACTACACCTGAGAATTAAAGCAAAGGAGCGTCTTGAAGGTGGTGATAAGAGCCTCGTTAGGAAAACTTCGTATTTTAAAAAAAAATAGAGCATGAGTAAGAGCCAGATCATAGAGCCAAGAAGGCAGTAGGACGGAACACCCAGTGCAAGTGGAATCCTTTGGGTCCTGGGCCCTGGAGTTTTGTTCCTGAGAAAATGAGGAAGGTGTGCTTTCTACTCATAGAAACGTTTTCCCACCGGAAAGCCCAAATAAACGTTCCAAATATTTCCCAGGAGTCAGCAATTGGTAAGAGGTAGAAAACACTCATTAGTCAATAGGAATGCAGGAGAAAACACACTTCAAGTTAGAGCGTTTGCTTATGCAATTTTGATGATCCACAGTATTTTGATTAAAAGTCAATGAATTGGGCCCGGCGGCGTGGCCTAGAGGCTAAAGTCCTCGCCTTGAACGCCCCGGGATCCCATATGGGCGCCGGTTCTAATCCCGGCTGCTCCACTTCCCATCCAGCTCCCTGCTTGTGGCCTGGGAAAGCAGTCGAGGATGGTCCAATGCATTGGGACTCTGCACCCGTGTGGGAGACCTGGAAGAGGTTCCAGGTTCCCGGCTCAGGATCAGTGCAGCACCGACCATTGTGGCTGACTTGGGGAGTGAATCATCAGATGGAAAATCTTCCTCTCTGTCTCTCCTCCTCTCTGTATATCTGACTTTGTAATAAAATAAATAAATCTTTAAAAAAAAAGTCAATGAATTATACAGTAAGATTTATTATCCAGGATAGAATCAAAGAAGTTGAAAAATGCCTTAATGAACTTCAAGAACAACTGACTGCGTGACCAGCAATCTGATGACCCAGTCCCTTCTGCCCAACTCCAAGTCGGCACACGTATTGCCTCATGTTTGCCTTGCATTTAAAGTTAGCAAAAGGTGCTTGGGAGGCTATTACTGTAGTCTTACCCATGCATCTACCTTGTCTCACTAAATGCCTATATTACTGTCCTTTCTGTTCCCAGAGCAAAATACTCAGGCTGGGTAACTTAGAGAACATGTTTCCCTTAGTTCATAGTTTGGGACTGAAAGTCCAAACAGAATGTCATACACGCTCATAAGGGCCTTGGCTTCAGCCTTTCAAGGTCAATATCAACAGACTAGCAGGAGCACAGGTGAGAGAGACAAAAACCTGGTGAGATGGAAAACCATGACAATTGATGTTGGGTCCCTAAGAGAACTACCTTAGGCCTTTCCCTGAGTAGTACTCGCAATAATCTAGAGGGGCCTGCCACCTCAAAACTACCCTGAGGACCAAGACTCCAGCACTGAACCTTGGGTGGACACACTCAAACCACAGGAAAACCGTAACAGTAATCTGGCACAGTGGCACTGGACCGCCCTGGTGATGTGAGGTGCCTCTCTGTAGGAACTCAGAAAGCCAGCTTTATTGCACTTCCTTTCTTCTCTCCTAAAAATCAAAGGCCTTGATTTTGTGCATCTTTTTTTCTTCTTCTGCCAAATCCAGCAATAAAATAGAAGGAGACATTGGCATGTAAAGGCTGGTGTCATTTGAGAGTGAGCTGGTGATCTAGAGATGGGGTAGCAGGCCATTCCAGGGGCAAAGTCGAGCCTGTGTCAGTGGGATGGAATAGTTTTGTCCTAATGAAAGCAAGATGTGCAGTATTGCAAGAGAGAGAGAACACACAGGCAGGGCCCTTATTAGTCTGACCTCTGGGTGACTTTTCTTTCGACTTTTATCTTCCCACCTCTCACCATTCACCAGCATATTAAGCACCCTGGATGCATGGCCAGCCCTCCTTTCTGATGATCCCTGTAAACAACCCTGGCTTCATTTCTACTATCTTCACAAGGCAGACAGAAGATGGCCTCTTACCGTTTCTTGTTGATTAACAAAGAGGAGAGCCCGCTGAATCCAGTGGTTTCTCCCTAATGCACACAGGATCACCGTCAAAAAAGAGAACAGGGGGTCTTTAACTTCGTTTATCAATGCAGAATTGAGATAGAAATATTAGGGCAGGCAGCTCTGATATCAAACAAGCTGTCAAGAATGTTTAACCCCTGAATTTCCCATTGCGTCAGCATTCAGCATTGATACAGAAACGGTGAGCCAAGCTCTGCTGCCATCCCACTCCTCATTGTGCTCTACACAAGGCAGCACTGGGTGTTTTGTTTGGACAGTCGGTAAAAGGCTTTGATGTATTATCTCATTGGCTTCTTGACAGTAATGCCGTGCGGGGGTGGTGGTTTTCGCTTGCTCATTTTACACATCAAGGTGGCCGATCTCATAGAGGATTAAAGTGTTTTTCTCACAGTGGCTCTGAAATGGCATTTGGGCCTCTTCCTCTTCTCAGACAGTCAGCTGCACTGTCATTCTATCTGTTTTCTGGAAAATTACTATGGCTGTTGAAGATACATGGGCTGCCTGCGTAGTGGACTAACCCAGGAAAGTTGCCTCATTTCTGAGCTCAGATTGTGAAAGCGCAAGTGTGTTTTATGTCCATGGGATGAGCTAAAAGATTTCGGCAGCATGTCTGCAGTGGTTATAGTACTTTGGTACCGTGGTAATGACGGCTACTTCTGGGGGTATTTGTGTGTGAAAAGGGGTAGGATTCTATTGACGTTTACTTTATACTTACCTACTGTTAGATTGAAAGCAATTTTACAAATTTCGCTTGAGAATTCAGAAATAACGGATAGCTCCCATATACCCTTTTTGCCTCGGATAGCTATAGCAGCCAGGGCTGGACAAAAGCCCAAGGTGGGTTCTAGGAATTCGGTCCAGGTCACACATGTGTATGGCATAAGTTCATTGACTGCAGCCTTCATCGCTTCTTTTTAGGGTCTGCCTGCACAGAAGCCAGCGTCAGGAGCTGGGGGTGGGTGTCAGACTCAGGCACTGCAGTGTGGGATGTACTCCTCCGCTGCTAGGTTAGGTGCCTGCCCTGTTTCACTTTGACCAGGCAATCAAATTTTCTTTTTGTAGAAGATAAATTACTGGGGCCAGCGTTGTGGGGCGCTGCTGGTCAAACTGCCTCCTGTAGCACCAACCATTCATATGGGACCATTGGCTTGAATCCCAGCTGCTCCACTTCAGATTCAGCACCCTGCAAATGCACCTGGGAAATCACTGGACTCTGGCCCAGGTGCTTGGGTTCCTGCACCCACAACGAAGATCTGGTTGAAGTTCCTGGGTCCTGGCTTCAGCCTGGCCTAGATCTGGTGTTGCAGCTTTTTGGGGAGTGAATCAGTACATAGAAGATTTCTCTCCCCCTCTCTCTTACAACTTCTACCTTCCTCCCTTCTTTTCTTTCTTTTGATCTGCCTTTCACATAAATAAATCCTTTATAAAATCAAAAATGCCCTAAGTACCTAAGCCCCTGCAACCCATATGAGGAACTCAGGTGGAGTTCCAGGCCCCTGGTTTCTGTCTGACTCAGCTCCAGTTTTGTGGCCATTGAGAGAGAGAACCAGCAGATGGAAGACCTCTCTCTGATTTTTTCTCTGTCTGTGATTCTGCTTTTCAAATAAAATCATTTTTTAAATTAATTAATTTATTAATTTATTTTTGCCTTAAAGGTAACTTTGAACTAGCAAATACTGATTTTTCTATATACCGGGTCTTCAATGAGTTTGTAGAAGATGTGCATCTTGAAATAAATACACCTGGATTTCATAATGTTTTTGTACCACAACAACCTTTTTGGTTCCATTTTTTCCATGACCTTTTTGAAGAACCCTCATTTGCAAGGCACTTTGCCCTTCTCGGCTGATTTGAGCTTCTTGCTGCCATGCTGAGGCGGCATAATAAGCTCCAGTTGTACAGGTAACACATCCAGGACTCAGAGTGAGGAACTTGCCCACCATCACACGTATGGAGTGTGCAGCCGAGCTGCCTTGTGCCTGCTCTCCACCGCGTCCAACTCGCTCTGTAAAACTGTATGTCAGTGTAACAAAAATATGCAGAATCATGATTGTTCAGGGTTTACTTCTGTTTTTATGAGACCATTGAGTTTAATTCCTCTTGGCAAAAAGAGTTGATTGTAGCTTATCACCGTGGGGGAGTCTCCTGGGAGGAAAGCAGGGGTCATTGGTTAGTATGATTTCGTTCAATATAAATTTTATGAGTTAAATACACTTTTTTGGTAGCAGAGGCATTGAATTAGCGCTGTCAACCGAAGCTCTCACAGATTCTCACAGGCTACCTCTTAGTGCTAGAACCTTGGTTGTTTGCTTTTGCCCTGTCCCCAGACCCATCCCTTGCCTGAAAGCCACAGGGGCTGGCCACCTAAGAGGGACAGGGACCTTGCAGCTCAAGTGACGGCTTTGTTCCCAATGTGAGCTGCTTGTCCCTGCCACCTCTGTACCCCTTCCCCGGGGCACAGTACAAAACTCTCAGCTTGGGAATGAAGTCCACTTAGCTTTGGCCGAACTATTTGACTTTTCCAGGGATCTGTAACTTAAATCGTACTTAAATGGTAATTGGATGCCTGAGAAATGATCCCACTTCTGTTAAGTCCACAATTTTGTTCAGGGCTGGGGGCGGGGGGAAGAAACCTCTGGGTATAGAAAAGGTCACCAAAATATTCCCCGTGCTTGCATGTAGCAGGATGGCTAGGGAGCCCTCCTTCCTTCCCTCCTGTTGCTCGGATCTCCCCTTGCGCCCAGATTTCTCTGCAATGAAAATGTATTTACTTCTTTGTCAGAATGGAATGTTTTTTATTTTACTTCTGAAAAGCAGGATATAGAGATTTATTTGGACATTTGTTTTGTTTCATTTGCTTCTGTCTGTTGTCTCACTTCCTAAATAGCCAGATTTAGGTTTGGGCCAGGCCAAAGCCAATCTCTTGAAACTCCATCAGCGGTGCCATGTGGTAGGGGATATGGTCTTGTCATGCACAAAGACAAGCATTCTGACTGCCAAAACAAGATACAGAAAGTGATAACCTTTGTTAAAAGGTGAGAAAGCACACACTCATACACAGATGAACATGGCTTGGCCCCCATAGAGAAACAGCCATTGTGCGTGGATCCTAGGCTAAATGATTGGCCCCCAGGGATTAGGGGTCGGGGAAGGGAAGCAGAGAGCCGGGCACCCGGCCTTGTGTCCAGCCACAGTGTGTGGTGGAAGAGAGGGAAAGAACCCCTTCTAGTTCTTGGTCTCTTCTTGAGGTGGGGATCAGGCCTCTCTGGGTGTGGAGCCACCGGGGAATTCTATGGCACCCCTACAAGTTCCATGTGGCGCTTCATGGTTTCCCCACTTACATGCATCCCAGGAAAGGTGGCATTTTGGTTACCAGACAGAAGGATACTATTGCACACAGGGGCTCATGACTTCCAGCCCAGCTTCTTCTAAGCTGTCTTGCCAGTCCCACAGTGTGTGGGCCCAAGCAGTAGGCTCGTCATCCACTGCCCTCCCACCTGTATTAGCAGAGTGCTGTACTGGAAACAGAACAAGCAGGACTTGAACTAGTACTCTTGTGGGATAGCAGATATTCCAACGGATAGCTTCATCCACCTGATCTCAAAACAGATTATGTGTGGCATTACTCCTCAAAGGCTCTTGCAAAATTAGTGGAGTGAAAGAAACCAAACTTTGTAAAAATATCTGTTCCTAGTCAAAGACTTAGTGGTTGGGTTGTATCCTTATACTTCTGTGTAGTATTTAGATACTCTCCAAAGAGCCTGTAGATTTATAATCTCAAATAATTGTTTTAAAGGCTTGAAATTTGAAAAACACTATGTGGAAGGGAGAACCTATTAAATTTTGAAATGTTGTCATTATTCCTATAGTAATCACATATTGCCCTAATTCCTGGAATAGTTGAGATTTCTCCAAAAATTTTTACTTAAAAAATAAAGTATTCATCTTTCAGAAAGTGAGCCTCAAATATCCTAATTTCCCTAAAATTGATTCAAGTGATGTCACTCTCATAATATCTAAAAGCCTTTACCTTGACCCAGGCATTGCACTCAAGGCTTTTTGAATGACATTGCCATCTTGTGTGACTCCCTACCTTTGGAGTACCTCCTGTGGGTTGTCTGGGCCAAAACGGGGCCAGTCCTTCCTACCATAAATGGAATTTCATGGAGTGATTCCACATGATGATCTTTTGATGTAGGAAGCCACAATCTACTTCCAATTAAAAGTGATAGTATGACTCACCCATGCAGAACTACAATCTCCACTGGCATGTCCAAGTGCTGTGGATGGGATCAGGCCTGGCTGAGGAGCTAAGGGGACACCCAACTGAATCTGGGCTGGATATGACTACAGTCTACCTCACCACGGGTGAGGATAGGGTTTGGGTAGCGGCAGACTGGACTACACTCCGGCAGCCACTCATTCTCATGAGAGCCAGGGTGGGTGTAGAACAGGCTAGGCTAGGTCTTGTCTTCCACTGAACCATGCAAAAGCTGTGTCTGGGCGTGGACCAGGTTTGGCAGGACTATAACACTCAACAGTAAGAACTAGCATGGGTGTGGGCTGGTTGAGCAAGGCCACTATTCCTGCTAGGACAAGAGGTGGACAAAGTCAACCTTAGCCAAGGATCTGCCACTGGGAGGAGACCTGATAGAGAAGCTTGGGAAACTCCTTTGTTGAGACACAATTCCTGCAGATGAGCTTAAGAAACAATTTGATTTGCAGCCCAGACCATGCCAGGATTTCAGTACCCACCAGCATACATGTGGGTCAGATCTGGGAATGGATCAGGGTGGGCCAGTTTGTAAAATCCACTGGCAGATCTGAGAACCAGGACAGGGTGCAGGGATGCCAGGTCAGGCTGTAATACCAGTCAGTTCACATTAGAACCAGGACAGAGATCTAGCTGGATTGGACTAGGCTGTAATACTCACCAGCAGGTGCTGGAACTGGGGACAGGCTGTACTTAGCCAGAATGCGCAATGCTGTGGTGGATGTTGAGGTGAAGTGAGCCATGCCAGCCTGGGGTCAGTGGGTTCTGGGATTGTGAGCCCTGGGGGTAGGCAGCGCAGCAGAAGTGGGTCACCTGACTCAGGTCCTTGGGCCTGCCTGCCAGGTGGGTGTCAGATTCGTGAGCCCCAGGGGCAGGGAATCCAGCAGGGCTTGGGTTGCCTGGCCCAGGTCCTGGGACCCACCTGCAAGGGGGATGTTGAGGTCATGAGCCCAGGGGTGTGGAATCAGGCAGGGCTCAGGTCGCCTGGCCTGGGTCCTGGGGCCCACCTGGGAGTGAAAAAGACAGAACAGTGGGTGCAGACCCTGATGCACATGGAGAATATGGCAGCTCATTGGCTACCATAGCGGAGAAAAAGAGATCTGTACAAATAAATTGGACAACTACCCCAGCGAAATGATGACAGCAAAAATATGGGCGAATAGAGACATGCAGTCTACTATGTCAGCCTATGGACATTGGGAGGGCTACTTCGCCCTTGGATCGGTGAAATTGACAGCATTTCAGAACTATCCTAACCACTTGAGCAGAACCCTCAGAAAATGCACCACATCAAGACCCTGGGTTGACATCGGGTAGCTGTTCCCCAGCCCTGGATCATTTGGGAGGCTGGATGTGGATTCCCCGTTTACCTCTCCCCTTCCCCCAGAGAAAAGAAGAAATAGAAAATTTGGAAACAATGATTTCACCCACTTTCCCCTAATCCTCAATCCTTTCTACCCTGATATAGCATGTAATCATCATGAAAAATAAAGTGATAGCAGGGTGAGCATTATGATGCATACATGGGGTGTCTGCAGGTGGAAGCTCCACCTCCGCTTTTCCTAGGCAGCTTCCTGCCCATGCACCTGGGACCAGCAGGTGATGGTCCAAGTACTTGAGATTCTGCCATCCAGGAGTGAGAGTTGGATGGAATTCCTGACCCCTGGCCTTGACCTGGCCTACACACTACTGCTGCAGGCATGTAAGGAGTGACCTCATGACTTTGATTTGGACAGACGATAGTATTCTGTCTCCTGCTCTCACTCTCGTGCTCTGTCTCTTGTTCCACATTTCAAGTAAACTTAAAAAAAAAATAAACATTAATCAAATAATAAAGTAATAGTAAATTCAATAGTTAGAAGAAAGAGTAAAGATTTGGGAGGGAGCGTGACCTTCGTAAACCGGCAAGTCAGCTGCTGCTTCATGACTGAAATTAGGATGGACTTGTACATAGAGGTTATTGCGTGTAAAAAAAAAATTGTTCTGGCCAGCTGCTTCTAATTTGAGACCTTATTGTGTTAATACAGCAGAGGTCTCTGGCAAACCTACATATTAATCTATTATGCCAGATCATTTTTTTTAGACTTATAAAGAATTCCAAATTTGGAAAAGTGTTTAAAGCTGGAATTCTTTGCTCTAAACGAAAACTTTAATTTATAAAGGGGACAGGACCACTTTTTCTAAGGGAAGGAAACAGTGACTGGAAATTGCAGCTGTAAATCAAGGCAGCTTGGCAGCATCCAAAAAAGAAAAAAAAAATCTGTTCGTAGAGCTAAACATTCCTTCTCTGACATGATACAGAAAATGCAATATGGTGACACAAACTGCTGAAGTAAATACCGACTCTAATAATAGCTGCGTATCAATTGGAAAGTATTTTTATCACGGGTGTGCTAGCTCCCCAGCCACAGCCTTTAGAAAGCAGAGCAGAATGTGTAATCACTGTGTCCCTGTTTCAGAGAAAGAAATGATTGATTGTTTGATCCCTGGAAACACCGATGCTACTTAATGAGCCCTTCGCACTAGAAATAATGGAGGAAAGAAACTCTGCATGTCATTTGATAACCTCCCAGGCTAAGCGGAAGAGTCTTGGAGGGAACGGCGCAGGACATGAAATGAGGAAAGTTAATTCCCGCAATTAATCTCCTTCTGCTTCTGGCATCATTCTGGATGGCATCGAATATTAAATGCTGGCCTGCCCCACGTTCATATTTTTCTCCTCCATCCCATCTCCTATCTGTCTCTGTCATATTTTCTCTGTAGAATGGGGACACGAATCCCAAACGACCCGAGGAGTGAGAGAAGAGGAGCCAGAGTCCTCCCTCACTTTCCACAGAATTGGTTTCAATTTTTACCTGAAGTTCAAAACCGCTCTACCTGAGATCCTGTGAGATTCAAAATGTTCTTGCAATACTAGAGTAATGTTTCCTTTAAAAACAAACAAACCGGAGTCTAATTCCCCATTCCCCTGGGTATGAATTGGTGCTGTTGACGCGCTTCTCATTTAACATGGCAGAAGTGAAAGTGTGAGATTTCTGGAACTGAATCCTAAAAGGCATTGCGTTTGCCTCCTGGCTCTTTTGGAGAACTCACATGTGGGGAGCCCTGCTGATATATTGTGAGGATCTCAGGGAGCTTTGTGTAGGAGCTGACGTGGCAAGGACCCACCGCCACCAGCTACTCCAGGGCGCTGTCCTGAAAGCGGGTTCTCTAGCCCCAGTGAAGGTTTCAGAGAACTGTACACCCAGCCAACATCTAGCTGCGCACTTAGGGGAAGCTCTTAACGGGAACCCGCTCAACCACTCCCAACTACCTATGAGACTTCAAAAGTGTTCTACCTGCTGATGACCAGATTAAATAGTAGTCAACTGTATATTCATCTTTCCCCTTGAGCAAAAGCATTTAGTCTAGCGATGAAGAAGACAGTGAAGCCGCCCATGTCCCACTGGGGACTCCCTGAGCTCTGTTTCTAGTCCCTGTCCAGGACTCCAGCTTCCTGCGAAATACAGGAAACCCTGGGAGGCAGCAGCGGTGGTTCAAGTGATTGAGTCCCTGCCCCTCACATGGGAGCCTTGGTCTGCAGTCCAGGCTCCTGGGTCTGGCCTGGCATAGATTTAGCCTTTTTGGGTATATGGAGAGTGAGCCAAGAAGAGAAGCACTCATCCCAACCTCCCAAACCAAAGAAATTCCTATTTTAAAAGAAAAAAAAAATAAATGATTGAATGAGTGATCAAAAGATGAAGAAAGAGGAAGGAGACAGCATAGGGTGGCGGTAGAACCAGACACATGTGACTCTGCTCACACTCCACTTACTGTCTGGGCACCTTGGAGTAGGTTTTTCCCTAAGCCTTGATTTCCTTATCCATAAGATAGATTTAATAATAATCGCAACCTCACAGAGCTGCTGGGAAGGTTAGATAATGGATGTGCAACACTTGCCATCTTGCCTCCCACACAAGCACAATAAACAAGGAATATATTGCATCACCATAGAACACATTAGTGTCACAAATCAACCTTAGTGAACTAGACCAAGAGAACAGGAACTCCAGGAGTTAGGAAAACTTGTGGGGAGACTAAGAAGTCTTTTTGTGAACTCTGCATAGAGACTCAAGCTGATTTCTGTTAAGTTGCAAGGGTCATGGTGACCTCAGTTTCTCTGGATTAATTGGAAACCTATCTAGGAATGTGGCTGGGAAGGATCTTGAATTTTCTTCCAGTGGGGTGCTTGGCCAAGGCGTGACAAAACTGTTGTACACAGGGTTTTCTGGTGACCATGTGGCGATGGCCTAGGGTACAACAGGACTAGAGAATTCCATTCAGATCCTACTATGTTAGTTTAGTAAAGATGACAAGGGTTTGGGGCCCATGCTGTGGCACAGCAAGTTAAATCTCTGGCTGTGGTACTAGCATCCCATGTGGACAAGGGTTCAAGTCCCAGTTGCTCTAGTTGCAATCTGACTCCCTGCTGTTGTACCTGGGAACACAGCGCAAGATGGTCTAAGTGTTTAGCTACATACCCACACAGGAGATGTGGAAGAAGCTCCTGGCTCCCAAGCTTGTACCAGCTCCGCTCTAGCCATTGTGGCCGTTAGTGGAGTGAACCAACAGATAGAATGTTGTCTGTCTTTCAGCATCTTTTTTTCCTGTGTAACTCTGCTTTTCAAAGCAAGAAACTTTTCAAAAAAAGATGATGAGGGCCTAAATGAGTGATGTGTCTGTGAACATGGAAGGAAGAGGTTGGATTCAAGAGGCTACTAGGAGAAGCCACAGGGATGAGCAGATTGCCTACCTGCTGCTGACGGGAGAAAGGGCAGACACAGGAGTAACCAAGGATTTCAGCCGGGCCCATCAGGCCATTTCCTTTCACCAAAGCAGGAGAAGGGATCGATTGTTTTGTGCCTTTACAATATGTTAATGTGTAATATCTATGAGACTGCCCCCATTTTGCCCAAAATAGTTCAAATGGAGCCCAAAAGAACCCTTGAAGCAGTCTTTACGTTTGCATGTCACCTGAACCCTTCTCCTCATCCTGTGTTTCACCTTTAGTCTTGAGAAAGGAAAATTTTGCTCAGGAAGGTCTGTGGTGACAAGGAAAATCTCTCTGTCACTGGGCATCCTGCTACCTCCTTCTGATGACCTACTTATGAGGAGTCAAGCTTAAATCACACATTCCGGGCATCAAATTCCTCCCCAACGAAAGAATCAGTAATTACACCTGACTTCTGTACGCATGCGTTTGTGCGTGCCTTACCCTGGCATGCACAGAGAGCATGACATATTGATGGAAGCACTTCGCCCCCGAGAACTCCCTTGAACAGGTCTTGGTATCACCATGGTAACCTGGACACAAGCAGTGCTTCTGCCCACCCGGGAGAACCTGAGTGTGGCTTTATGAGACACAGCCACTGTGTGGGCCAGACCAGCACTTGATGCTCAAAATAACCGCAAGGCTTTAGTTTATCTTTACCTGCTCTTCGGCTTCTCCTGTCTGCTAGTCCAATCCAACTTCCCCAAGCATCACCGCCCTCTACTTCTCACTCCATTTCTGCTCCCCTAATTTTTGTGGGTGTGAATGGGAGGCTGGCCCCACTTAGGGGACACTAGTGTAGAAATAACTCAAACCCATCTGTTGTACTGCAAAGTTATTCAGAATGACATGTCATTTAGAAAACAATAATAAAAATCAGGCCTCAAAATGCCAGCAGCATCTATTTGTCAGGATATTTATGCAAGCGTTCATGACAGTGACCTATCCGTGACCTACAGATTTGAAATACCAAGTCAGAGGTCAGCTATCTGTGGGGGAAGTTTAAGAAATGCCTACTCACTCACTCCAAGAGAAAATCAATCTGGCCTTTATTAGTCTCCTCGGGAGAATTGGCAATCGCCTTCGTTAGAGGAATCCCCTCCCTCCAATTCCAGGGGGACTCTTTAGTTTTCCGGTCATAGTTACACACTGCATCTCAGGTAAGAATTGTGGCGAAGGAGAGTTCCTTCCTTCTGCCTGGCAGTCAGCTCATCTTCAAAGGTTGTTGTGTGCCAAAGTGGATATGAAAATGGCCTTTCCTTTAAGAATTCATCTCCAAGTATTATCAAACTGTTCCTTTCTTTGTGTTGTCTGTGTATAGGTCACCTATAAATGGAATTCTGAACATGTAAGCAGTCGGGGGTTTTCTATTTTTAGTTTCACGTGAAACAGAACCTGGTATTATGAACTATTTAACCATTTTATAGAGTGTTGTATTGTAAAGAGGTATGTACCCAAAACCCACCTATGATGGTGAATGTTGTTACCTACAAAGCAACACCTAAGCACTGGTTCGAATCTCAGGTGATCCTCTTCCAATACAGCTCACTGCTAATGCACCTTAGAAAGCAGCAGAGGATGGTCCCAGTCTCTCAACTCCTGCAAACCACATGAGAAGCCTAGATAGAATTTCAGGCTCCTGGCTTTGGTCTGTGGAGTAAACCAACAGATGAAAGATCTCTTTCCTGCTTCCTGTCCCTCTTTTCTGTAACTCTACTTTTCAAATAAGTACACCAAAATAGAGCGATATATGCATGTTCATATAAATGCGTGCCTATATACTTGTGTGTATATGTGCATATGTACGTGTAGGTATGTGGGGATGCATTATATGGCATATGGGTTTATGGTATGGATCAAGCAGTTGTTGAATTATCCCTCCTGTATGACCTTGCACAAATAACTTTGCCTCTCTGCCTCTGTTTCCTCATCCATAAAGTGGGAACCATCATAGTAACCACCTCTTAATCTTGTAGTAATGATGTGTACATGAACTCATAAATATTTGGTGCTTAAAGCAGTGTCTGACAGAGTTAGGTCCTCAGTTAATAAAAGTGTTTTGTTGCTTGAAGTGATCCACATAGCCCGTATTTCAGAAAACAGAATTACCTGCAAACCAGCCTAGGTATTGGTGGGTCGAACAACACTGCCAATCAGCGATGGCCATGGCATTGTAGTTGCTGCCTGCGCTTACTGGAGAATGGGACCGGTGTGGGCCATCTCCTGCCATGGTCTCGGCCTTGGTAACGCTGGAGGCAGAGCACAGGAGTGAGGGTTACTGTAACAGAGGTAGTCGTGTAGATGGGTTTCTTGTTCCTGAAGGCTTCTGCTGCTTAGAAAGCAAGCTAAATCAGCACCAAGAGAGCTGTTAGGACAGGTGGTTCTCTCATTGTGGGCCATGCTGATGTGTTAGCTTTGTTCTGAAGATCCTTGTTTTTATTGTTGCGGGTGTCTCCGGAATGTAAGGAAACGTGCGCGGTGTCTAGCATGGGTACGTATCCAAGTAGGGCTGGAATGTCGAGAAGAGCTGCAGAGGAAGATGATTTGTGGGCTCGCTTGTTTTGAAATCATGGAAAAGACGTAGTGGATGGTAACAGTGGTGACAGTGGAGTCTCTTTCCACGGGTTTTTAACTAGCATCTTAGATGGTAAACATACATGTTGAAGCAAGTCTGGAGGGGCACGGCATGTTCACCCACCCCTGGGATGCCCATACCCCACGTGGCAGGGCCGCTTCGTTTCTAGTTCCCTGCTGATGAATCTGGGAAGGACACAGCAGTTGAAGGCTGAAGTTCCTGGGCCCTTGCATCTCGTATGGAAGGTCATGATGGAGTCTGGGGCTCCTGGCTTCTGCATGGCTCAGCCCTGGCTGTGGACACTTGGGGTAATGAACCAACAAACTCAAGATTCATTTGTTTTTCTTTCTCTCTCTTCCTTTCTCCATCTTTTCCTCTTTCTCTCTCTCTTTCCCTTTCAAATACATGAAAATAAATTTTTAATTCATTTTTAACAATTCTGGGCTGGGCTCGGCAGCGTGGCCTAGTGGCTAAGGTCCTCGCCTTGATCCCATATGGCTGCTGGTTCTCATCCTGGCAGCTCCACTTCCTCTCTGTCTCTCCTCCTCTCAGTATATCTGACTTTATAATAAAAATAAAATAAATCTTTAAAAAAAAAAAGAATTCTGGGTTAAGAAAAAAGCAGTGGCTGAAATGAATTGCAAAGAAGTTGATAAATAATGAGCTACACTTGGCACTCTCCAGGCAACCCCTCATCCCTCCTGTACTTCAAAGAAGCCACAGCAAGGCCAGTAGGAACGTCTAGTCCAGTCCATGCTTTGACACTAGTCTTCATCATTGGCCTTGATTGGTAGATTCTATTATAGAATGGTTTTAGATTAATGGAAAAGCTGAGGGCCCGGCAGCGTGACCTAGTGGCTAAAGTCCTCACCTTGAACGCGCCGGGATCCCATATGGACGCCAGTTCTAATCCTGGCAGCTCTACTTCTCTTCTGGCTCCCTGCTTGTGGCCTGGGAAAGCAGTTGAGGATGGCCCAATGCTTTGGGATCCTGCACCCATGTGGGAGACCTGGAGGAGCTTCCTGGCTCCTGGCTCCGGATCAGCACAATACCGGCCATTGCACTCACATGGGGAGTGAATCATCAGACGAAAGATCTTCCTCTCTGTCTCTCCTCCTCTTTGTATATCTGATTTTGTAATAAAAATTAAAATCTTTAAAAAAAAGCTGAGCCTTATAGGTAATCCAGAGGGCTCCAGTATATTCAGTGCCAGATTTCTGTGTTATTAATATATTCGTGGATATACCCATGATAATTAATGACCTAATTGTTAAGATTTATTCATTTATTTAAAGTCAGAGTTATAAAGGGAAATTTAAATAGAGATCTTCCATCCTCTGGTTCACTGCCCAGATGGCGTCAAGGACCAGGACCGAAGTCAAGCTAAAGCCAAGACTCAGGAGCTCCTTCTGGTTTCCCTACAGCGGTAGCAGGAACTCAACACGTTTGGGCCTTTCTCCTGCTTTTCTCAGGATCTTATCAGAGAGCCAGATTGGAAGAGGAGTACTGGCGCTTGAACCAGCAGCCACATGGGATATTGGCATCACAGGTAGTGGCTGTACCTGCTCTACCACAGTGCTGGCCTCAGTCAACCAATACTGAAGTACATAGATGTGTATAACGCAAGTTCCAGACGCTCACAGTTGTTCCAGGATCTCATTTCACATTGCCCTGTGTCCTTGGCCTCCAGTTGACTAGGTGATTTCTCAGACATGGTTTTTTTTTTTTTCAATTATTTATTTTTATGGAAAGGCAGATCAGATTTACAGAGAGAAAGATCCTCAACTCCCTAAAATGCCTGCAATGGCTGGAGCTGAGCTAATCAGAAGCCAGGAACCTGGAGCCTCTTCTGGGTCTCCCACGTGGGTGCAGGGTCCCAAGGCTTTGGGCCGTCCTCCACTGCTTTCCCAGGCCACAAACAGGGAGCTGGATGGGAAGTGGAGCAGCTGGGATGTGAGCCTGTGCCCGTATGGGATCTCGGAGCTTGCAAGGTGAGCATTGAGCCATTATGCCAGGCCCCTTATGTGGTGTTGTATTTTTTTTATTAAAGATTTATTTTATTTTTTGTTCAAAATTCATATATACAGAGAGGAGGAGAGACAGAGAGGAAGGTCTTCCATCTGATGGTTTACTCCCCAAGCAGCCATAACAGCCAGAGCTGCACCAATCTGAAGCCAGGAGCCCGGAACCTGTTTAGGTCCTCCCATACAGGTGTAGGGTCCCAAAACTTTGGGCCGTCCTTGACTGCTTTCCCAGGCCACAAGCAGGGAGCTGGATGGGAAGCGGAGCTACTGGGACAAAAACCAGTGCCGGCATGGGATCCCGGCATGTGCAAGGCGAGGTCTTCAGCCACTAGGCTACTGCACCAGGCCCAGCTTTAGGTTCCTGAGCCCCTAGTAGTACAAGGAAGATCCTTGTTCCTGTCAACTCATCACTCTAGTCAGCCAGACTCTAGGCTTGCCCCACGCAGTCTCCTTGTGTTGCCTTGCGTCTCTCCTCCCACCCTGTAGAACGGCTCTGCCCTCGGCTGACTCTCTTTTTCCTCTACAGTATAGGTAATCACCTCCCTCCCACTCCACCTCCACACTTTTCCCGCTGTCTGGAGGCCTGCGTTTCCCCACCACCACTTATCTTTGCAAGCAGCTGCCGTCTAGACCACTGGTTCGTAGTGGATGCTTTAGTCTGCTGTAGTTTCCTCAGATTCCCTAAGAGCAAAGCTCATCTTCTCTTAATCAGCTGCCCCTTAGATACACAACAACATGGTGCATACGTTTAGCTTTTAGTAAATGCTCCTGTGGTTGTGACAGTCACGATGAAAGAGAACTTAAATATGTAGCAAGCAGGTTTGAGTTAAGGATAATGTTAAGAATTGTATTAGAAACCCACTCTGCAGTCGTACAGCCTTTGAGATGTCCACTGGCTAGGTCATCCCTTAGCCTCTCAGAGCCTCTTGTGGGGGTGAGGATGAAATGAGCTGGGGTGGTGGTGGACAGTGTTGTGGCACAGAGGTTTATGCTGCCACTGTGATGCCAACATCATCAGTTCCAGTCCTGGCTACTCGACCTTTGATTGTGCTCCCTGCTAATGTGCCTTGGAAAGCAACTGAAGATGGCCCAAGTCCTTGGGCTCCTGCTACCCATTTGGGAGGCCTGCTTGTGACCATTAGGGAGTGAATCAGGCAGTTGGAAAACCTTTCTCTATCTCTTCCCCTCTCTGTAATTTTGCGTTTCAGAATTTGGGGAGGCAGATCTAGAGAGAAGGAGACAGCGAAAGCTCTTCCATCCACTAGTCCACTCCCCAAATGGCCACAACAGCTGCAGATGAACTGATCCAAAGGCAGGAAGCAGGAGCTTCTTCCAGGTGTCCTACACGAGTGCAGGGCTCCCAGGCTTGAGCCATGCCCCACTGCTTTCTTAGGCCACAAGCAGGGAGTTGGATGAGAAGTGAAACAGTCAAGACTTGAATTGGTGTCCATAAAGGATGCTGGTGCTTGCAGGCAGAGGATTAAGCAGTTAAGCTATTGCACTCTAAATCTCTCTCTTTTTTTAAGGAAACAACTCTTGTGAAACTCACATGGCTCACAAACAGTCAAAGCAGCCTAGCCGTTATCATCATTAGCTAGTTTATGAGTTCTGCCTTTTGCATCACATAGTCTGTTTGGACATAGGCTCTCGCAGATGCTGCTTGAGCAAACACCACTAGAAGCCACATCTGTTGAGGACCCTGAGCGATGTTCTGCTGCTGTTTTAACATCCACTCGGCATTCGGGGGCAAAGCATTTACGACACACGCCTCCCCCAGCAGAGCACCTGGGTGATGTCCAGGTCTGGCTCCAGGTTCTAGTTATGCTAAACCCCAGGAGGCACCGGTGATGGCTCCAGTCATCAAGTTCTGGTCATCTGTTGGGAAGACCTGAATTACATCCCCAGCTTCTAGCTTTAGTGTTGCCCGGGACCAGCCGTGGCAGGCATTTGGATGAACTGGGGTTGGTACACCCCTTCTCTTCCTTTTGAATGAATCAATGATAGTATTTGGAGTAAATATGTTCATGTCTTACTATATATATATTTAGTATATATATATTGTATATATAGAATATATATATTTGAAGATAAAATGTTTACCCAAGCTTTGCAGGTAAATAAGGTAAGGTGGTAGGCAGGGAGACAAGGGCCTTTGAAAGAAACTTCTAGGGCCTGGCATGGTGACCTAGTGGCTACATCATCACCTTTCATCCACCAGGATTGCCTATGGGTTCAGATCCCAGCAGCCCCGCTTCCCATCCAGCTCCCTGCTTATGTCCTGGGAAAGCAGTGGAGGACAGCCCAAAGCCTTGGGACCCTGTAACCACGTGGGAGACCCAGAAGAGGTTCCTGGTTTTGGACTGGCTCAACTCTGGCTATTGTGGCCACTTGGGGAGTAAACCAGCAGATGAAAGATCTTTCTCTTTGTATCTCCTCTTTTCTGTGTATCTGCCTTTCCAATTAAAAAAGTAAAATCTTGAAGAGAGAAAGTTCCTGGATGGAATAGGACACAGTGCCATGCAGGACCTCATGGAGGCAGCAGCTGACGGAGATCCAGGGGAAAGCTTGAACCAAAGCAAATAAGACTTGAGTGGCAGGAAGGTGCTAGGTGGGTCTGACTCTTATTAAGATGGAAAACAAACAGATGTGTTGGGGTTTGTGGTGAGAGAAATTGTAATTTAACTCCCATCCACTTGCAAAAACACATGGTAAAGTGTTAGAACTCTGTGCAGTCGTTGGGCCCCTGGTTTCAGAATGCCACATCATCCCTGAGTGCGTATGAGAAGGGGTGCGACAGCGGCCTGCGCTTTCTCAGTTATTTCTTTGCTTTAGATTTCCGGATGACCACTCTTCCCAGTGGCATTTCTATTTCTTGCTTCCTGTTGGAGGTGACCTTGCGAGGCCCCTGTTTTCCTTAGCTCTGTTGTTGTTTGGTTTATTTTGCTTGATCTGTCTTCTGCTCTTTAGGGAGTCCCCATGGTACTTGAAGAAAGCAGTTCTCGGGATTTTGTCACCTTTCTTGTCTGGCCGAGGGCTGCTCCTGTACACAGGTGTGCAGACAGGAAGGACAGAAGCAAGCTAAAGCCACAGGGATAACATCAAGGTGGCACTCACTTGCCAGCATCACGCATGTCCCCAATCTTGGTTTTGCCCACTAGAAAGGTTTTTTTGGTTACCACTGAGGAGATCTGAGACGTGTCACGTGAGATCAGCCTGTCCTGGGCTGGAGGCAGCGGCCTGGGGATGTTATCCGGTGCAGTCATCTGGAGCTCATGGCAAGACCCAGCTGCAGCTCAGCACCTTCTCCCTCAAAACAAGCCCAATTAAACATCCATTCAAGCTCCCTGACTGCATAATCACAGGAAACCCTGGCTGCACTCAAGCTAAAAAGAAAGTTCTGGAAGAAGAATCTCAGTCCCGTTGTATAGCCTGACTCTGAATCCTCCCACTGGCTTCTGTGGTCCTGTTTGTGTGGTCTTCTTAATGCATCCCTCCCCAATCCTTACTCCTCAATCCCTGTTCCCCATCTTCACCAGTCCCCCAACCATCCTCTGTTTGGATGCATGGGAAAGTCCTGACATACAGCCTTCTATAGGTTGGTGAAATTCTTTTTTTTCTTTCTCTTTAGGCAGAGAAGAAAATCTGCTCTACTCTATAGCCCTGATTTATTTTATGCTGTTGTTCCGATAAGTAGCCATCTTTTGGTTTTCTGCTCCCATTTACAGAAGGTTACACCTGCTAATGATGTTGGCAACAGAGCGGAGAATTCTAGAGATTGCTGGGCTTAGGTATAAAGACAGTTCCCAATGTACACAGTTCAACTTAGAAAGCTTTGGCTTGATGATGATGCAGAAGTCACATACACGCAGTCAAGACCGTGCTTGGAATTGTGCATTTTGATCTTTTCCTTCGCCAGCGAGGCTCCCTCCTGGTGCTGGGCGGTGGTGGGCGCAGTTCCTAGCAGGCTCTGGGGTGACAAGAGTGAACAACTGGTTGTCTGCGGCGTGCCGTGTGGCTGAGCTGTGCTGTGCAGCGGGCTCAGCGGATTTAATGCACTTTGGGTTTCATTCAATTTTCAATTTACTGTAGGTTTATTGGGGTGGAACCCGCTTGTGAAGTCAAGGAGCACCTCAGTATGTAAGAGAATTAAGACTGCCTGGATAGAAGCCCTGGGATTTTCTTCCCTGTGATTGTTGCACTTCAGCTCTGGCTTTCGCCTTCCCAAAGTGAGCAGCCTTCTGCCTGCCTATTTTGCTAGAATGTCCTCCTGTGACTCTTAGCAAAATGGGACAGAACAGGGCCTGGCAAAGCAGACCTCAGCAGTGACCGACTGAAGTAGCCAGTGTTCTAGGGACAGTGGAGGGGCCAGTACGCATGGCCGTCTCGAACCCAGCTGCAGGCTGGCTTGATGGAGCAAATGCAATCAGCTTTCATTTTCGCTGACATTTATTATGTTAGGAAGGGTCTGGCAGGGGAAGGGACATTAGCCACAAATATGACAAGGTTAAAGAACAAGGGGCCTGCTCTGATGCGTTGTCTTCAGACAGTTGACATCGCGGGTTCATCCATCAATATTATTGACTTGGCCAAGCCCCAGGTTAGAGTAATTTCTATAATGAGGTTTGGTCCGTGACACAAATGGGCATGTCAGAGATAAAACGGCTGAACCTGATGTCCAGTGAGATACATATATGGAAACCATCCTTATCCTTAAGAGTGGAATTTGAAGTGTCTGCAGCCGGCAAGAGGCTTAATTGGATTCGCAGAGGAATCACCAGCTGTTTATAGGGCAAATAGAAATGTCTAGGAATGCTGCCTCCTCTCCAGAGACCAGGCAGATGGCACCCCCTTTGTGTGGCCTGAGAGACCCTGGGGCTGAAAACCTTCCCCGGCCTCCGTGGCCAAGCTTGACACACACAACTCACTTTCTCCTCTTCGTCCACATGCTCTGATCTCTAAACCCAAGAAGTTCTTAGTGATGAGAGTCAAGTGGCCGCCAAGTAGTTGTGCTGAAAAACAAGTGATACTGATGAGCGCACCCTCCAGCCTCACCCCTCCAGCTCCTCACCTGACTCCTCCCCTCCACACGCTCCCAGGTGAACCCTGACTGTTGCCCAACCAGCTTCTAGATGTGGGTGATGTGACAGGAAGCAGGGGGCGGGCAGGGAGAGAAGACAGTGAAGCAAGCCGCAAGGCAGAAGAGCGTAAAAAGACTTTTCTGGAAAGGTTGCATCAGCCTAGAAAACCAGGATCTGAAAGAAGAGAGAGTGGAGGGGAATTGGGCAGCTCCCCTGGCGAGTGCTGGCCATCGGGCTATGTCACTGATCCTGAAGTGGAGGAGGAAAGAAAGGAGGGTTGATTCAGTGCGGTGACAGTTTAGGACTTACGAACCTGTGCAGAAAAACGGACAAGTTCTCATCACCCTGACAGGTTCCGAGGGGAAAGGGGCCTTAGTTTAGCCCCCAGGAGGAGCATCCTTTGGAAGGACCACCCAGGTGCAGTTTGGAAACCTTCCGTGATAAGAAATGTGCAGTATGGCATATGTGCAGTATAACGTACTCTCTAATACACGTGCAGTATGAAGCAACGTCCTGGTCCCTGGCAGTACTGATGAGCTGGTTAGAATACAAATCCCAGAGCCAGATTGCCAAGCTTTAATTTCAGAAGCCAACAACTGCTGGCCGAGGCACCCTGGGTCTGTTACCTGACATCTCTGTGCCCATACATTGAGGATTATAGCAGTAGTGGGATTGTAATTAATCCTCATAACATTCCTCGCAAACGCCCACCCACATATGCATATAAAGTTATTTTATGTTGTATGTAAATGGTACATGTATGTATACACTTCTTTATTCACAAGAATATATGTCACTTAGAGCAGGACTTGGCGTGCAGTAAGTGGTAAGAGTTTGCTTTTATTACTACTACAGGCAAGCTGTTCCTTGTTTAAGAAAGTTCCTTCTCTGAGTGAGGACGGCATCCCTTAGTCTTGCCTGTGTGTCCAGTTCTCAGCCCCGAAGGGACTCTAAGTCTTCTCTTCCATGTGGAATATGGGATGTAGACATTTGATGACCATAAGCGAATCCCTTTTTGCTTTTCTTCTGTGTATCCTGGATGAGCACTGTAACATATGCTCATCCTTCTGCCTTAAGAATGCCGTTCCCAGGGCCTGGTGTGGTAGCCTAGTGGTTAAGGCCTCACCTTGCTTGCACCTGGATCCCATATGGGCACCAGTTCTAATCCCAGTGGCCCCGCTTCCCATCCAGCTCTCTTCCTGTGGCCTGGGAAAGCAGTGGAGGAAAACCCAAAGCCTTGGGACCCTGTACTCATGTGGGAGACCTGGAGGAGGCTCCGGGCTCCTGGCTTCAGATCAGCACAGCTCTGGCCGTTGTGGCTGCTTGGGGAGTGAATCAATGAACGGAAGATCTTTCTCTCCTCCTCTCCATGGGACACAAAGTGTCGGGGGTGGCAGGGAGTTATCCTTTGCCCATAATTCCAGGGAGCAGACATGACTGTACTTCCCTAAGCGGAGCACTTTTGTCCCTGTTAGCAGCCATCAAAGCAAGAAACTGTCTCAACGTTTTGATTGCTGTTAGTGTTCAGTTTGTTGTGCAGAGGGAACAATGGGCCGAATGCAAAACAACGGACAGAATCAAGAAAGCAGAAGTAGGGATTGGAGGTGTGGACTGGGCTGGAAGAGCCCCTGGGTCTGCATGCAGACAGGAAGTGTCCGGAAGAAGCCAGAGAGACAGGCAGTAGTGCTGCGGCTCCAGTTGGTGAGGGCAGCCGGGAGTTAGAAAGCAGAGTCCTAGGGGAGGCTTTATGGAGGAAGTGGACTTCGCACAAAACGTGAGCCATTTGTGGCTTCTTTTGAGACTGGGTTCAGGTGGAGAGCCCTGCCTTTGAATGCTTGTTTGCTGTTCAGGGCTGTTTCTTTGTCACAAAGCCCGGAGCCCAGGCCATGTGGCATCCTAGCTGTCTACAGACTACGTTCTGCCTAGGCCGCTTGGCAGGTTCTCGGGATCCCCGCAAGTTCTTGCTCTTGGTGGTGGGGATGGGGCGGGAGAGGCTTTGTCACCAGAGTCTAGTGACACTCGAGCTGTGTCAGCACTTGCTGCGCCATCCATAATGTCCAAAGTGACGTGAAAGAATCAAGTATGGGTGTAGTTGAGAGTACCTCTATTCTTATACCATGGTCATTTATCCCTTGTGCAGCCAGTTCTTGGTTACAACCGTGACTTAGACCCTGGACCAACAAGCAAAATATATGAGGGTGAGACCATTGCTAGGTTTGTTGCCTTGACTTTCTTCTATAAACCAATAGTGGGAATATTAGCTGGGCTGTTCGGTTTATGTACTGGCTGAGGTGTTGGATGCAGTGCTTAGCATGTTGTTTGGGACACGCTCACCCCATATCAGAGTGCCTAGGCTGAACTCCACCTCTGCTTCTGACCCATTGTCCTGCTAATACAGACTGGGAGGCTCCGACAGTTAGTTCCACGCCTCTGCTCTCTGCAAGAGCCCCTCAGCGAGTTCTGGCTTCCTGGATGCAGTGTGGCTCAGGGCTGGCAGCTGCAGGCATTTAGAGAGAGAACCAGCTCAGGAGACTTGCATCCATATTAAGGAATCGGGGTTCAAAACATATCCCTGGTTGCTGACTCCAATTTCGTGCTAGACCATGTGAGGTAGTGGGTGACGCTGTGAGTGGTTGGGCCCCTGCCACCCACATGGGGTGTCAGTGAACTGATTCCTACTTCTAGCATCAGACTCTGGGATGTTGGGAATGTTTGAAGAATAAATTAACAAATGGGAATGTTTCTCTCCCCCCCCCCACCCTGTAAAACAGATAAATATTTTTTAATTCACTACAGCATTGAGCACTTTTTCTCTGTTTATCAGAGACTAAATATCTACCCATTATAGTAACAGTCATTAGTTCTGTTAGGTAGAATTACAAACAATCTCAATTTTCTTCTCGTAGATAATGGCAAGAAAGTAACAGAGAAATGATTACATATTTTAAAAATACTTCTTTCATAGAAATCTCAGTGATTCTCTTGGTATCCGCAAGGTTTCAGAGAAACGCCTATTTCTCTGGCATCACTTCTGTGTTGCCAGATTGTTGATAAAAGGATCAGAAGAGAAAACACAAAGAGAGAAAGGTGCAAATGAGAAGTTCATGGTGACCTACAAAAAGCAGTTATGTAAGTGTCTCCAAAAAGTTTGAGGGCGTCTTCAGCTGTGGCTGTGCAATTATTTGACCAATTTAGGTCAAAAGCCACATAGAAAAACAAAATACCTGGCTATTCAAAGCAATAGTGCTCTCCACATCAACTCTGGCTGCATGGAAATGTGGAAGTGGCTCAAGGTATTAGAAAGGGAATAAGAGACATTTCCACTCTCTCAGTCTCTTGAATGTGAGTACGTCATAGATGCAATCAAAGGAGGCTGGCGCTTCGATGGGCATTAGCCGGGGAGCTCGGCAGAGGGCTGTGAGGGGGTGGCAAGGGATAGATGTTAGCAATCAGCTCTCTTCTTGCCAAGTGCATGAGTTGTATGTGGCATTCAGGGCTCGTTCTCAGCCAGGCTTGACAGAGCGGCCGCATTCTGACTTGACCCTGCAACCATCCACAAGATCCATCTCCAAGTTGGGCAGCTCGGAAGAGCACATGCCATGAGGCGAGGGACAGTCTGGGGCTGCGCAGTGCCACACGGGCATCAGAGAGGCTGCTTGATGGCTGAGCAACTCATTGGAAAAGAGATACCCAGGACATGATATGAGCTGGGTGAGGTTTTCTGAGCTGCTATAGGAATGACAGGATGTCGGAGATGACCAAGGCAAATCTAGGACAGTGTTGGAGGGGCGGGAGAGTCCAGACATCCAGTGATGAGAGCGTGTTCATAGCAGCGAATTGTTAACAAGTGGCAGCTGTTAATGAGGGTGTTCCCTACAGCCAGCAGAACCCATGGCAGGCCTAAATCCACTTAGCCGATACCTTTGCTAAAACGTTTGCCGGTTAATTGGCAAATTATTTCATAGCAGGCAAAATGTTCCATTTAAGGCTTGTAATTGGAAAATACCTATCAGCCTAATGATTAGGAGGATCTGATTACATCACAGCCAGGAAGTGTTAGCATTCAGTTTGGGGTTGGGTAGAGGAGAAATCACCAGGAGTATCTTGGGATATGGATCTGAAGTCAGCCGTGGCCTTGGCGAGCCTGGCTCTCCCCGGGGTACAGCGAGTGCAGCTGGGAGCGTGGTCCCTGGGCAGAGGTCCTGGCTGCCAAGAGCCATCCCGTGGGCGCTTGCTTTCTCTCCCGGCCACACCAGCACACTGCAGCAGCGGAGCCCCAGTGCCTCATGGAGGAGCTGCCCACAAGGAGGGCGGGGCCAGAGCTGGTAGAGAGACCTGACAGGTGTTGAAAAACAGAACAGAACAAGACGAGCCTCTAATCAGCCTCCTGATGGAGTACGAGAAACAGAATAAAGTGAGTTACAGGAACCTGGCAAGGAAAGCTAAATGTTATGCTTTTCCAAGAGAAGAAAGGAAGGGCCCTCCAAGCCACGCCCCTTCCCCTGCTCTTTAGTTTTGCCTGCACTATTGAGAGAGCTGGAAGAAGTTCAAGAAACAAAGCAAGTGCTTTTGCAATCAGTATTGTTGAGCCAGTTACTTTCTGAAGTGACTTAAGATGGCAGCTTTTGTAGCTGGTAGCCCACATGCAGAGGTGTCGTTTTTCTACGCTCAATCAAATGATGTGTGTAGGTTGTTGCCCATGCAGTGGGTGCCCCACAGCCCCCTGGAGGCCTGTATCCCACACCCATGCCTGCCTTGGGAGCGTTTTCCTTAGAGCTGGAGACTAGAGGTAGACGGGCCGGGTGGAAGTCACCTGCGCAGCTGCCCAACGAACAGTGAGCCGGCTCCAGTAGCATGGTGAGGTTTCGAGACATCCATTGTCTTTTGTTCGGGGCCGCGAGGTCCAGATACACTGCAGAGTGGATTGATGGGAGCTGGTGATCGACTCCATGGAGGAGGAGGAGGAGTTGCCGAGGAGACTGGTTTTCTAGGTTCGGTGACCAAGGGGAGTGCAGGTCTGCGGGTCATCCTGCAGGACATCAATCACTGAGCTGGCCAGGGGAGCCCTCGGGGGTTATTGGGCCTTCTGGGACTGTTTGCTCTGCATTTTAATTTTCTTTCTTTCTTCCTTAGCTGACAAGCTGTCGGCTGTCACTTCTTGCTCCTGTCAGGGCGCCTGTTTCTAAGCACCTTCCTCCCCTTTCTAATTTACTGTTTCTGGAAGACAGGCAGCAATGCTAGACATGCGGAGAAGGCCCACTGTGCGTCATCAGATCCAAGGCTGTGTGATGGGACATTCAGTGCATGCTCTAAGTGGATGAGTCCTCCGAGATGTGACAGTTGGTGCAGGAGGTAGTTGCTTCTATTGCTGTAACAACCGGGACAATGGAGTAATTCCTCAGTCCCTCAGTGATTCTAATGTGTAAGTTTCTAAGCTGCTATGTATAAATAACAGTTCCCATTTACTGACGGTTGGTATTTGTGAGGCCTGAGTCTAAGAACTGTGTGTAATACCACTTACAACCAGCACAGGAGGCCTGTGGCTAGTATGTTGATTGTTACGACCCATTTTACAGATTGGAATTCTGAAGTTTGGAGTGGTGAGTTTTTCTAAGACTACTCAGTGGCCATAAGCATCATAGGCAGAATTTAAATGTACTGTCTGCCCTCAGAGCCAGTGTTCTTTTTTATTTTATGTTATTTTTAGTTGGAAAGGCAGAGTTACAGAGGGAAGGAGAGACAAAGATCTCCTATCCACTCGCTTGCTCCCAAAATAGCCGCAGTGGCCCAAGCTGGGCCAGTCCAAAGTCAGGAGCCTCCTCCGGGTCTGCCACACAGGTGCAGGGTGCCAGGGTTTGAGATTACTCTCCACTGCTTCTCCAGGCCAGAAGTCAGACGCTGAATGGAAAGTGGAGCAGCTGGGACACAAACTGGTACCCTATGGGATGTGGGCGCTTGGAGGTGGAGGAATAGCCACTTGAAGCATTACACTAGCCTGCTTGCTTGCTTGCTTCCCTCCCTCCCTCTCTCTCCCTCTCTCCTTCCCTCCCTCCCCTCCATTTCTTTCTTTCTCTCTCTTTTTTTAAAGAGATTTATTTAATTTACTTGAGTTAGAGAAAAAGAGACAGAGAAAGATTTTCTGTCCACTGGTTCACTCCCCAATGGCCAGAGCTGAGCTGGTCCAAAGCTGCGAGCCAGGAGTTTCTTCTGGGTCTCGCACAGGTGCAGGGTCCCAAGGCTTTTGAGCTGTGTTGCACTGTTTTTTTCCCCCAGGCCATTAGCAGAGAGCTGGAGTGGAAGTGGATTAGCTGGGACACGAACTGGTATCCATATGGGATGCCAGTGCTGCAGGTGGAGGGTTAGTGTGCTGTGCCACCAACGGCCCCCAGATCTCACCCTCTGTAAAGGCATTAGTCTTCTAATCATGAGGTTGCCCCCCGCTCTTTTCTGCTCTATGTCAAGCCTTTTTATCCTGGCCCCTCATCTTGATACCCTGACACCTTTGGGAGGAATGACTTTCTCTCCCCAAAGTCCAGGGGCCTGGAGGACATGTCTTGCCCAGGACAAGCACAGGACCCAGCTGGCTTCTCTCTCCCCATTCTCTGGACCTTTGTGGAGGTGATGTAAAGAAACAAGACAAGCTAAACCTATGTGTCCCAGCTTATCCCTCCTGAGGTCCAGAGGGCTGTAGCTCTTTGGAGGCCCCCTGCTGGAAATGGATGTCAAGGCTACAGCCAGAGGTGTGGGTGTTGTCCTGGGCGGTCCTGCTACTTGCTGAAGTCAGCTGCTGTGTGCCTCTGCAGCTTCCGGCCACAGCTCTGTGGGTCAGACCCCGACGGGCAGGAAAGAAGCTGCCAGCGCTGTGGAGTGCTCCTTAGTTGGCTTGCAGTGGTGTAGCCTGGGCCGTATTGAGCTGTCAAGCCCCCACAGGTTGTTCATGGTGCTAAACTTAAATGCACATGTTTCAGTGAAGTCCTACGCACAAATTTGTCCTTTTATTTATGGATTTGGGTGTTACAAATAGCAAGCCTCTGCCTAATCTATAAATGAATTGCAAAGACATTTTCCAAAAGTTTTCTTCTAGAATTTTGATAGTCTTTGGTTTTGACATGATGAGAAACAGGGATCCCGTTTTACATGTAGATACTGGATTGTTTTAGCGTCATTGGTTGAAAATCAATTACCATTCTCCCATTGCCTTTGCATCTTTTTCAAAAATCAGGGTTTTTTTTTTTAATATTTGTGTGTTTATTGCTGGACTCTCTCATCTGTTCCATTGGATATTTTACGTTTAGACCAATACTATGATGATTTGATCATTGTAGTTTTATAATGATAATGTCAGATTTGTCTGTGTTTGTGTATGTCTGGTAGACTTGGGTTTATGGATATTGAAACTTGCAGGCATCATGACATTTTATCTCTAAGTGTTTCTGTTTTAAAGTGTTTTTTTTTTTTTTAGTTTTTAAAATTTTTTTATTGTAAAGTCAGATGTACAGAGAGGCGGAGAGACAGGAAGATCTTCCATCCACTGATTCACTCCCCGAGTGACTTCAATGGCTGGAGCTGAGCCAATCTAAAGCCAGGAGTATGGAGCCTTTTCCACATCTCCCATGTGAGTGCAGGGTTCCAAGGCCCTGGGCTGTCCTCCACTGCTTTCCCAGGCCACAGGCAGGGAGTTGGATGGGAAGCAGGGCCACCAGTATCAAAACTCATATGGGATCCCAGTGTGTAAGGCAAGGACTTTAGCCACTAGGCTACTGTGCCATGCCCGAGTATGTTTTCTTTAAAAAAAAAAAAAAAAAGATTATTTATTTAGTTATTTATTTGGAAGTGAGAATTGCAAAGGAGGAAGAGAGAGAGAGAGAGAGAGAGATCCTCCTTCCACTGGTTCATTCTTTCTCTTTTTTAAAGATTTTATTATTATTGGAAAGCCGGATATACAGAGAGGAGGAGAGACAGAGAGGAAGATCTTCCATCCGATGTTTCACTCCCCAAGTGAGCCGCAACGGGCTGGTATGCGCCAATCCGATGCCGGGACCAGGAACCTCTTCCGGGTCTCCCACGCGGGTGCAGGGTCCCAAAGCTTTGGGCCGTCCTCGACTGCTTTCCCAGGCCACAAGCAGGGAGCTGGATGGGAAGTGGAGCTGCCGGGATTAGAACCAGCGCCCATATGGGATCCCGGGGCTTTCAAGGCGAGGACTTTAGCTGCTAGGCTACGCTGCCGGGCCCCACTGGTTCATTCTTAAGATGCCCACAATGCCATGGTGGGACCAGGAGGAAGCCAGGACCAGCTGCTGCTTCCGGGTCTCCCACATGGGTTCAGGGTCCCAAACAGTGAACCCTCTTTTGCTGCTTTCCCAGGTACGGTAACAGGGAGTTGGATCAGAGGTGGAGCAGCCAGAACTTGGACTGGCATCTGGATGGGATGCTAGTGTTGCAATGTTGTGGCCTAACCAGCCACAATTTGAAAGTTGTAAGAAAAAGTAAAGAAAATCGGTTAATAATGTCAGGGATCAATTACAATGCATTCAGTCTTCAAATATCTCTAACATTACCAAGAATCTGTGGTTGCATTTTGAAAAATTTGTGTTAGGTCCTTCAGCAGCCTCTCCTGTTTCTCTTTGAGAATTCAAAATTTTAAATCCTTTTTCTAAGGTAGATTTTAATAATTGGTAGGATAGCTAATAACTCATGCCCCCAGGGTTTGAAAATGATTGAGCGACTCATTGTATTCTCAAGTTATTTTAATCACTGTTAACGTCCTGTTACTTCTACAGTGTCTTTCTAACTTGCCTGTTTGGGTCTCTCCCTTTTCTTCATTTGCTTTCTGTTACTTATCCAGGATTTGTTCATTTCAGTAGCCATTGCAACAAGGAGGCAGTATTTGGATTCATTGATCCTCCCCGCCGTCTGTACCTCATTTTCCTACTTTGGAGGCTTCTCTTGATTTCATCTTTCTTTCCAGTAATTTCTCGTTTGTCCCTCACACGTCTGTGGTCTTTCGCTCTGGCACTGCCCGTGCCCATGCCCTCCAGGCTGGGTCTCAGTGGAGCCTACGGGCTTTGTGTGCTGGACACTGCTTTCTGTTACTTTCTATGAAGTTAATATTTTTTAAAAATGGTCTCTTTAATGCAAATTATATGTGACAACTTTGTGGTTTCCAAGGAGGTAAGATTAGGAGATACTTTAACATTGCTTACGTTGGACTTGGCACGGTAGTCTAGTGGCTAAATCCTCGCCTTGCACATGCCAGGATCCCATATGGGTGCCAGTTCTAATCCCGGCAGCCCCGCTTCCCATCTAGCTCCCTGCTTGTGGCCTGGGAAAGCAGTTGAGGGCAGCTCAAAGCTTCGGGACCCTGGGCCCATAGGAGACCTGGAAGAAGCTCCTGGTTCCTGGCTTCAGATTGGCTCAGCTCCGGCTGTTGCAGCCAATTGGGGAGTGAATCAGAGGACAGGAGATCTTCTTCTCTGTCTCTCCTCCTCTCTGTATATCTGACTTTTCAATTAAAAAAAAAACATTTCTTATGTCTAAACATGTGATAGGATTAGGGGTTGGCCATTTGTGGTTTATAACAGCACATGGTTTTTGAATGTTGAACATCTTTATGGTGGACTATGGAAGGGACAGGTGTTGTGGGTGACCACTCTGGCTTTGAACTGGGAAAAGTGAGACTCCATAGAGCGTGGGGGACAGCAGGGGCGTATGACCTGGCTGTAGGAAATATTCAGGGCCCGCGTTGTGGCAGGCAGGTAAAGCCAGCACACGGGCCTCCATGTGGGTGCTGACTTGGATTCTGACTGCTCCCCTTCCCATCTGCCTGTTCCCTCATCACCTGAGGAGGCAGTGTAAGATGGTCCACGTGCTCTTGCCCCCACACCCAGAGGGAAGGCCCACGCAGTCGTGCCCACACCCACAGGGAAGGCCCACGCGGTCGTGCCCACACCCACAGGGAAGGCCCAAGCGGTCGTGCCCACACCCACAGGGAAGGCCCACGCGGTCGTGCCCACACCCACAGGGAAGGCCCACGCGGTCGTGCCCACACCCACAGGGAAGGCCCACGCGGTCGTGCCCACACCCACAGGGAAGGCCCACGCGGTCGTGGCCCACACCCACAGGGAAGGCCCACGCGGTCGTGGCCCACACCCACAGGGAAGGCCCACGCGGTCGTGCCCACACCCACAGGGAAGGCCCACGCGGTCGTGCCCACACCCACAGGGAAGGCCCACGCGGTCATGGCCCACACCCACAGGGAAGGCCCACGCGGTCGTGCCCCCACACCCACAGGGAAGGCCCACGCGGTCGTGCCCACACCCACAGGGAAGGCCCACACGGTCGTGCCCACACCCAGAGGGAAGGCCCACACGGTCGTGCCCACACCCAGAGGGAAGGCCCACGCGGTCATGGCCCACACCCACAGGGAAGGCCCACACGGTCGTGCCCACACCCACAGGGAAGGCCCACGCGGTCATGGCCCACACCCACAGGGAAGGCCCACGTGCTCTTGCCCCCACACCCACAGGGAAGGCCCACGTGCTCTTGCCCCCACACCCACAGGGAAGGCCCACGCGGTCGTGCCCACACCCACAGGGAAGGCCCACGAGGTCGTGCCCACACCCACAGGGAAGGCCCACGCGGTCGTGCCCACACCCACAGGGAAGGCCCACGCGGTCGTGGCCCACACCCACAGGGAAGCCCCACGCGGTCGTGCCCACATCCACAGGGAAGGCCCACGCGGTCATGGCCCACACCCACAGGGAAGGCCCACACGGTCGTGCCCACACCCACAGGGAAGGCCCACGCGGTCGTGCCCACACCCACAGGGAAGGCCCACGCGGTCGTGCCCACACCCACAGGGAAGGCCCAGAGGAAGTTCCTGCCTCCTTGCTTTGGTGTGGCTCAGCCCCAGCCAAATCAGCCATTTGCGGGGAGTGAATCAGTGTATGGAAGATCTCTGTCCCTGCTTTTCTCTATGTCACTTTCAAATGAATAAGTAAATCTTTTTTTTTAAAAAGTTCCACAAAAGACCATTTGATGAGAAAACAAGAGTCTGTGAAATGGAGTTGGATGGCTGGTACCATAGGTGCACCCTGGAAAGAAAAGGAAGGATGTTCTATAAACTTGGGATGAAAAAATAGCAAAAGCCCCTGGAGGCACCCAGGAATCTTTATTGTAAAGAGGAAGCAGGCAGCCGGGCAGGGCAAGAGAAAGAGTTGTCAACAATACAAAGAAATCATTTTTTTCTTCATGCAAAAAAAAAAAAACAAAAAGAGGGTACACGTTGTGGTGCAGCAAGTTAAGATCCCATTTACAGAGCTACAGAGCTGGCGTTTCATATTCAGTGATAGTTCCTGTCCCAGCTGCTCCACTTCCCATCCAGCTCCCTGCTAACGCACCTGGGAAAGCGGTGGAAGACGGTCAAAGTGTTTGGGTCTCTGCACCCATGTGGGAGGCCTGGGTGGAGAGCCTAGCCCCTGGTCTCAGCCTAGTCTAGCTTGCTAGCTCTGGGCATTTGGAGAGTGAATCAGCAGACACAGGATCTCTCTCTCCCCCCAGCCCTTCCCCTTCCCCTCCCCGCTACTCCCACCCCTCCCCCGCCCCATCTCCTCCTACCATCATTCTTTCTAATGTATAAACAAATATGAAGAAACAGGGCTTGGAGCCAAAGTAGCTAATGTAGTTGGGCTAGAATGTGGTGTACTTCTTTTGACATTGTGCCATTTTGATAAAGTACACAAAACTGAATTTGGTGTTTTCACTGTTTTGAAGTGTACAGTTCGGTGGCATCAGCTGTGCTATGGTGTTCCCCCGTCACTGCAGTCCGTTTCTAAGTACCATCTCTGCCGGTCACTAACACTGCGTCCTCCCGCCCCCAGTCCAGGCTCCCCCGGCATTCTGTTTTCCATCTCTATGAAATGGCCGACAAACTGAAGGATTTTTGTGGACCAGGGAGTCATAAAAATGAATGGTTGACAAGATCTTCCATTAATTCAGGACTGGATTCTACCGAGAAGCAAAGCTTTGCAGGGTTTCAGAGCCAGAAATGTGAGCTGGCCCGAGTCCTGCTTTGGGGCGCTGCAGCTGGCTGTGGCCTGTGGGACCCACAGCTGGGAGTAGGGGCTGCTGGAGATGAGTGGAGAGGCTGTTAGGAAAGCCGGGGCTTGGAGAAAGACACTCAGGAAGCAGCTACTGAAATAGAAACCCAGAGTTAGGAGAGAGGTTTTATGACAATTCTGGGGAAGCACCAAATTGCCTTGGGGCCAACAGGAGAGGAGGGTGGACAGGCAGAGCCTGAGCAACCTGGTGATTAATGTTAAACTGCACATTGAAAATTAAGTTTCCATAAAAAGTCACAGAAACAGTCATTGAAGTTACCATCAAAGAGTTGGAAGAAGAGAACAAACATGGTCAGAACTGGGTGTGGTGTTCCTTTAGGGAAAACCCCAGCTTACGCAGCACAGGTCTCGAGGTTGTGTGCGGGCATCACAGGCCAGCCGTGAGTGCGTGGTGCATGGTGGGGCGGGCAGAAGGAGAGCTGGGCCTTGGCCAGCCAATCTGGAGTGACCGGAAGCTGGATCACGCCCAGGGAGGGTGAGCACTTTGATTCTGCATGGACATTGACGGTTGGTGGAGGGATGTGCTAGGGTTCCTGTTTGATCACAGGAAGTGTAATATAGCAGCTGGAAGCAGGGCTGGGTCCAGACTTTGTGAGTTCAAATCCCACTCAGCAGTATGTGAGCTGTGTGGCCTTTTCTGGTCATTTAATCTCTGAAATTCTGCAATATGAAGCAATACTAGTACTCCCTCACAGAGTTTTCTGACTATAAGATTCCTACAGGACGGGCATGTGGCGCTGTAGTGACGTCCCCAGGTCATCCTGTCTAATTCAGCTCTCTCTTTCTGCACGGCCTGGGGGGCAGCGGATGATGGCATAAGTCCATGGGTCCCTGGCACAGGGTTGTGAGCTGGCCTCTTCCTGGCCCAGCCCTGGCTATAGTGGGCACTTGGGATGCGAACCAGCAGGTACATCAAGTAAGAGGAAAATAAATCTTAAGTCAGCGTCATGTAAAATGTAAATAAATCCATAAAAGGTTTGTTGTCTAAGATGGCTTAAGGTGTATGGGGGGATCTTGAACAAGTACCTGACCCCCAGGAAGTGCTAAAAGTTTGACGACAAAATAGCCAAGTAAACATTCTTACCCAATGAACCCAGTTTAGCAAGGAAAACAGAGCTGGGGCCACCCTAGTGTGAACTGCAGCCGTCACTCAGTGTGATCCGTCAGGAACACTCCTGTGAAATGTTGCTTTCGCTGGGGTCATCTTAACTCACGCCAAAAATTACTAACTGGGAATTTCCCCTCCCCTCCCTTCCCCTCCTCTCCTTCCTTCCTTTTTTCATTTGTTGATTTGAAAGTAGGAGAAACCATGAAAAAATTCACTTTTCTTTTTCTTAAAGATTTATTTTTATTGCAAAGTCAGATATACAGAGAGGAGGAGAGACAGAGAGGAAGATCTTCTGTCCGATGATTCACTCCCCAAGCGGCCGCAACGGGCCAGGAGCCCTGGAGCCTCTTCTGGGTCTCCCACATGGGTGCAGAGTCCCAGGGCTTTGGGCCGTCCTCGACTGCTTTCCCAGGCCACAAGCAGGGAGCTGGATGGGAAACAGGGCTGTCGGGATTAGAACTGGTGCCAGCATGGGATCCAGGTGCATGCAAGGTGAGGACTTTAGCTGCTAGGCTAGCACGCTGGGCCCAAAAAAGTTCACTTTTCTAACAATCCCACGAGCTAGGGCTAGGCCAAGGCCAGTCGGAAGTCAGGAACCTGGAACACCATCCGGGTCATCGTGGGTACTCACAGGAGATGCTGGGGTCCTGGGGGGCAGCCTGGTCTGACTTGGGATTGTTCTAGCATACTTGGAGAAGTTTTTGTCTTGCTGACCAAGTGCCCTGTTTTGCCCTTGGCCTAGGGAGAGTAGCAGGTGGTGATGCCTCGAGGGAAGGCAGCAAGGACAGGGTTGTTTTGTGAGGTGATGGTGGGCTTCAGGGTGCCATGTCAGGCAGGCGGGTCCTCACAGATCCTGGCCTCTGCTGTAACTAAAACCAGGGTCAGGACTTCAAGGACAGGCCCTGCTCTTAGGGGAGTGGCTTCTTTTTCCTGTGATTTTTCCCTCTGTGAAATTCAAAAAGTGCCCAGATACGCTGTGCTTCCTATCAGGTTCCCCGGTGGCGACACGCACCCCTGCCCAGGGCTGGGGTTGGGGTCGGGGAGGGAGGTGTCCCCATGCGCTGTCAGCCCAGCCTTCCCCATGACCCAAGCAGCTTTCCTGCCTCCCCTCTGTCCCCCGCCCCCGGCTGTGCGGGACTCTGGAGCGCTGCTGCCCTCTGCTGGTCACCACGGGAAACCGCACCACGTTCCCCTTAAGTTTATCCAAGGCTGGGGACTGGATGTACTCCCCGCCCCTCACACCCGCCCCCCAAATCACAGCGAGATAAGATAGGCTTTTCCAACCGGGAGCATCAGAGACCTCTGTAACCCTAAAGCCTGCTCCCTGCCAGGGCAGAAGCTCCAAGTAAAACCAGCATATGTGTGCACATGATAAGTACCTATACAGTTTTGTACTGTCCCATGATTACATCTCTTGGGATGTGTCTGCCGTGTGATTCTTCCCCAAAGTTCACCCTTGCTGCCTCTGCTGAATCTTCTGGTGGCTAATACAGTGCCACTGTCCCTTTATTCAAGTTTTGGAAGAAATTGCATTTTATAATCCCAGTGTTGTAGCTGGCAGCATGACGCAGTCAGTGTTCACGTTTGTACCATTTCAGTGTGTTTGCTTTAAATCCTCTTTACCAGCTTATTTGTTTAAAGCTTCATTTATGTGTGTACTTACTTGAAGGGCGTAGTAACAGGTAGGACAGGTAGAAGGAGAAAGAGAGAGAGAGGTGGAGGGCTGGCACGATGTCTCAAATGACTCATCCTCTGGCTGCCTGCAAGCACCAGAATCCCAGATGGGCACGAGTTCATATCCCAGCTGTTCCATTTCCCATCCAGCTCCCTCCTTGTGGCCCGGGAAAGCAACAGAGGACGACCCCAGGCCTAGGGACCCTGTATGCACATGAGAGACCCAGAGGCGGCTCCGGGCTCGATGGATCGGCTCAGCTCTGGCTGATGCAGCCATTTGGGGAGTGAACCAGTAGATGGAAGATCTTTTTCTCCATCTCTCCTTCTCTTTGTAAATCTGCTTTTCCAATATAAATAAATACGAGAGGATGAGAAAGGCGGGGAAGAGAGAGAAAGAGATCTGTCCACTGGTTCACTACACAAAGCTTACAACAGCCAGGCCTTAGGTCTGGCTGGAGCCAGGAGCCAGGCAGTCCAGTCTTGCCTCCCTTGTTGGCAGCAGGGACCCAAGGGCTTGGGCTGTCACCTGCTGCTACCATGCCGCACTAGCGGTACACTGGACCAGAAGTGGAGTCTCCAGGACTTGAACCTGGCCCTCTAAGATGGGGTGTGGGTATCCAGGCAGTGGTTTAGCCCGCTGCACTGCGATGCCTGCCCCATCCGCCTTTACCATTTTAGGTATCACACGAGCTCCTGCGGCATAGTGGGCGTCACTCCATAGGAGCTCACACACATTTTCCATTTATCCATTTCTGTAGCTGCCCGACACTGCCGCCTTTGTATGTCAGGCATTTGCTGCAGGCGTCATCCTGGCTTTGTATATTTAGGTAGTTTCTGATAGTTTCGTGTCAAAGAATGCTACCCCGCATCTCATCACGCGTGTGTCTTTGTGTATTATTGGAGGGGGCATCATGGAGTTCCTGGGTCACAGGTGAACGCATGGGTGTTCGTGTGCAAGGTCATCCAGCTGTTCTCCCTCGGGCACATGTTCACTCTCCAGCTGTGAGCAGCTGGCATTTCTGGTGAGGATAAGAACAGCAGCCGGAGGAGGAGGAGGAGAGGATGAAGGTTAGGCACGCGGGCAGGGCTCAGCAGTGCCCTAGGAAGTCGTGTGGTTGGAAAGGAAGAACACCTGAACGAGAACATCAGGGAAGAACAGAAATAGTAGCACTAATGGGCTTTGTAGAAACGGATTTCCTGCTGGTTCTGTGTCCAGCGCTGCCCCGGGTTGCCTTGCCTCCTGGCTGTTGGTCGCTCCCGAGTGCAGTCACCCGGCGTGACATGATAGCTCTGTCTGCCGCTGCCCTGCAGTACCACCATCTCCTCTGCCAGGACAAGGTGACCCCCTTCCTTCTGCACCTGCTTGCCAAGGTTGCCCTTGGCGCCTGCTTCCTGACCTGCCCCCATCCTTTCTGACCCTGTGTTATCTATGCCCACGGCTCAGGCCAATTTAAGTTCTAAGCTGTCAGAGACCCAGTGGCCTGAAGTTTCCATTGGCAGGTGGATTTTTTGTGCCACCGTCCCTATTGGCCTCTGCTCACTTGCAGCTGTCCCTGCTTCCCTGGCTGGCCTGTGCCTACCTCAGGCGACCTCTGGAGCCATGACGGGTGATGGGATTGGGGTACCTAGAGCAAGGCAATGTACCGGAAATGGGTGGATGGGTCCCCTCCCTGCTTCACTGATCACTTGCCGAATTTTTTCCCGTCACGTTCTCAGAATGGATAACCTTATGCCCATGTAGATGACTGTGGGCTTTCCACAAAGTTCCCCATTGCACGTATTGAAACAGCAGAGTGACAGACACCCCACCCACGCAGCCTGCAAGAGCGCACCCATCTGCCGGCTCCCTCCCCAAACGTGGGTGCTGGTTTTTGGACCATCAAGAGCAAAACAAGCTACAACACCTCCCTGTCACCACGTGTGACATCTGTGAAGAGAGAACATTTCTGATGCAACTGAGACAGCTGGCACCAGGAAGCTTCCCTGAAGGATGACCCAAATGCCAGCCCACCATTTGCAGCTCACCTCAGATCCCCTCCCCTGCTCGCGGCGGCCCACTGCCGTGCCTCTCACCCCGCCACCGAACAATGCAGTGAGCTGTGTGTTGTTTGCTTGCCTGGGACCACAGCGTTCCCGACCGGAATGTAATTGTCATGGGTTTAGCGATCACTCCTCCAGCCGGAACCCCGGCACACAGTAGGAGCTTTCTCCCGACAGTGGGGTTGCATGAAACGTGTCTTGCTGGCTGTGGGCAGGTGGCTGCTACTGAGCAAGAAAGAAAACAGTGCCTCCTAGAGAGGCACTGAGTTAAGCTTCCAGTTTCAAGGCCAGCGTCTTGTATGGAAGTACCAGGTCAAGCTCTGGCTGCTCTACTGCCAACCCAGCGCCCTGCTAATGTGCCTGGGAAGGCAGCAGAAGATGGCCCCGTGTTACCCACATGAGAGACTCAAAAGGAGTTCCAGGCTCCTGGCTTCAGCCTCACCCAGCCCCGACTGTTGTAGTCATCTTGTGCAATGGCTCAGTGGATGGAAGAGCCTTCTCTCTGGCTTGAACTGTGACTCTGTCTAATGTGTAACTAAATCAATTGTACGCAGAAGAAAATGAGTATTGCTGGTATCATTGATATGACCTAGAGAGCCTGTTCCAGGAACAAAAGCCTTTGGGAAGCCCTCTTCTGTCCCCAGAACCCCCACTTACCCAGGGATGAGATGGGGGGAGCCTGCTGCAGCCCCTGATCTCTATGTTACAGGAACCTGGGACTTCTGTGCAATTCCAGCAGGTGCCACTGTCTGTGGTGCACCCCACGGCTGCCTGACAGGCCACCGGCTGGCAGGAGCTGACTCCGGGACCATCACAGGAAGTCTTGGGAACTGGAAGAGGAAGCTGAGAGTATACAGCGTTGCAACTGAACATAGCCACAGTGAGCGGATTGGGTGGATCCTACACTCAGGACCGCGCCCTTCCACAGGAGGCTGTAGGGACCAGCGCAGGTAGGCACCTGCCGCCCGTGGGGCCAGGCCAGGGGACTGGGCGGGCACAGCGCCTAGGACACATCCCTGTTCGTGCTGCCAGATGCTCTGGCAAAGGCGGAAACGTGTGGCTTGGAAACAACCTCTGCCATCAGAACAGATAAGAGGCAGATAGAGGTGGGGTGGGGAGTTTGGAGTTGGGGGAGGTGGTGGTTGGCTTCATCAGAACCTGTCGCCATCCAGGGTTTCAGCCTCCAAGGGGCACAAATCTATGGAGAAGCTACAGATGTGTGTCTGTACTGTAGGATGGGAGAGACCCAGCCTTCAAGTCGGCAGGCAAGGTCTGCATGGAGCCAGTGACACAGTCCCATTGAGTCAGTGGTTGTGAGGAGTGGACAGCATGTGCATCATGAGTTGCCACTAGGGGGCGTGCAGCCACCAGGCGATCCAATCTCAGTAACAGTTCAAGGTTCCATTGATTTCCTCACAGGGGATGGCAAGGAAAGACAGAGAGACCTGTGGGGGAATCAGTCCCCTGCGTGCCGCGTGTGTGGGCTGACCACCTGAGGGGACTGTGTGAGTGTCCAGCAAGTCATGACTCCTTAACAATTGCAGCCTTCCTTCCTTGGCTTGCATCCGCAAGTGCCAGCATCCCCTGTGGGCACCGGTTCATGTCCCAGCTGGTCCACTTCTGATCCAGCTGTCTACTTATGGCCTGCAAGGACAGTCGGGGATGGTCTGAGTCCTTGAGACCCCGTGGCCACCTGGCTGACCCAGAGGAGATATCTGGCTCCAAGCTTCAGCTCAGCTCAGCTCTGGCCATTGTGACTATCGGTTAAGTGAACTAGCAAATGTGGGATCTCCCTCTCTGTAAATCTGACCTTAAAATAAAAAGCTTCAAAAAAAAAATAGAAGGGGAAAACTACAGCATTTGACAAAATTGTATCCTTAAAATGGGAGTGCTTCCTGTCATGTAGGAAGGACTCCATAGAGAATTGGGAGTCCCATCTAAGACAAGTGGATTTAGTAGGTACAAATGTGGAGGAAGCAAAGAAAAGTTAAGCTTCAGAAATAATATGTAAGAGGCCCAGGAGGAATGCCAGGTGCTAATGGGATTTCAAACAGTGATGGAACACGCTGGCTAAGAGGGAGGGAGATGGACCCGGCAGCTGCACGGCACGTGACCCCGTGGCCTTTCAGAAAGCTGCCCTTATGCCTGAGTGCCCACCAGGTTGCCACGCAGAGGAGGAGGGGGCTCTTCAGTGTGCTCCCCACCCCCTGCTTCGTAGCACTCCGTCAGCCTCTTTGGTGGGAACGGGCTCGCACTCCATGGTTCTCTACTCTTCAGCAGGCAAAGACAGAGCCTGCCTGGTTTCTCTGGGTCTTTGTTTCTGAAGGCTTTCGGGGCGCGATGACTCGGGTTAAATCAATGTCCTGCTAGCCCATCTTTTATCAGCCACGAGCCTTGCAAATAGGTAAGGCAAGTCGCTTACTTGTCTGTTAGAGGCGCTGTGTTCTATGTTTGTAGGAAACAGAAAAATCATCTCTCCCAAAATATATGAAAATGTCCTATGTGCTTACCATGTCATTGCGCAAATGTACGGTGTGGATTTTGATGAAGACAGGGCTGAGTGAGTGGTGTAGCAGTGAAGTTACCCCGGGGGGCGCTCACAGCCCATGTTACAGTGCAGAGGCTCCTGGCTGCTCTCTGTTCCCAAGTGCATCCTGGGAGACCCAATGGATGATAGCCCACTACTTGGGCCTGTGGCACCCCAGAACAGACCCGGCTTGACTATGGTTCCTCGCTTTGGCCTGAGCCAGTCCTGGCTGTCACAGGCATTTGGGGACTGAACTAACAAGGTAATTCTCCCTGGTCTACTTCTCTGTCTTTTGAATGAACTAAATAATTGTTAAGAAATTAGATTAAGAAATACACAGGTGTGAAAATATGCAATGCATTTACTATAGGTAACCAGAACCATAATGTTTATAAGAGAAAAAAAAAGAAAAGATGACTCAAATAGATATTTGTAAGGCTTAGTGATTGGGGAAAGGTTGATGTATAGTATGAAACCCTGTGTGGTCGGTCTGTGTTCAGTGGTGTGACATTCCATGCATGAACAAACAACAGAGTGGACAAAAGATGACTTAACAAGAAGTAGTGAGAACCGAGCTGGTGCATCTGACCAGGCGAGTTCCCAGGAGGGTGCGTCTCTGCAAAATCCAAGTCCAAAGAACAGGAGCCTGGAACTTTGTTGAATGAATACATGGAGGCATGGAGAACATGCTTCATGAAGAGTCCAGCACTGGAAGTGCTAGTAACGTGTTCATTTGTGCTGCCTCCAAATGCTGTCTGCATGCTTGCTGAGACAGTGTGGAAAGTGTGCTGGGGACTGTGGCAAACCCGGTGTGGCGGCGGTGAGAACCGCGTTTTTGGAAAACTGCCTGATGGTGTCTGTGACTCCTGCATGGCAGTCCATGCTAAGGAAAAACACACTCACAAATGTGAACTATTCTATACACCCCAAGTTTTTCTTTGCAGTTTTTTTTTTTTAGAAAATAACGACCGTGACCAACACATTGTCACTTGCCATAGAGGGTAGAATAAATTGCAGTAAATCCGTGACACAGAGTTTTAAGTAGCCCTTGATGAATGCTGAAGATTGAAATGGAAAGAGAAAGAGGTTAAAAGTCCCTGGATGTGATGATTTATTTAGAAGCGGACCGATTGTGCTGTGTTTGAGCTTTGTGGTTCCCAGGGCCGTGTTCTCCTGAGGTAGGGGAACCATCGTGGGTTTTAGAGCCTTGAGTGACAGTGTTGGCTAACTCCTTGTGCCTCAGCGACTGACATGAGGTGAGGAGGCGGCCTACTGGTTTGTTCTCATCACTGTTTTCTAGAGATTGTCGGTGGCTCCTTCCTCTCCGAAGAACAAACGGGGCATTCGCTCGGCGGGACTGCGAGTTTCGGCCACATGAGGGCGCCGGCGTGCCGGCCGAGAGCGTGAGGCGTTCCCGGCGGGGTCCAGCAGGTGACGCTGCAGGCGGCGGCGGGCCCGGAAGCCGGGCCGGAGGTGCGCGGGCGTCCTGGCCGACTCCTCCCACTTCCGTCGCCGCCGCGGAACCGACTTGCAGCCTGCGTCCCGGGCCGCGCCGCCGCCGCGATGCCGCTGGAGAACCTGGAGGAGGAGGGCCTGCCCAAGAACCCCGACCTGCGCATCGCCCAGCTGCGCTTCCTGCTCAGCCTGCCCGAGCACCGCCGGGATGCGGCCGTGCGCGAGGAGCTGATGGCGGCCGTGCGAGACAACAGTGAGCGCCGAGTCAGCGGCCTAGGCGGGGAGGCGGGGTGGGCTCCGCCATGGCCGGGGTCCGGGCGGCCGGATGGGCTCCACCGTGGCCTGTGCGGCCGGGCGCCAGGCAGGGCTCGGCCGGGGCAGCCACCGGGAAGGGGACGGGGGAGGCCGGGGCCGGGTGGTGGGCTCGGGGAGGCCGGGGTCCGGGCGACGGGAAGGGCTCGGCCTGGCGCAGCCGCCTGGGGAGGGCAAGGGGGAGGTCGGGCTCGCTGGGGCCGGGGCGGAGCGGATGGCGCCCCCAGGCCTGCCTGGCCACCCAGTGCAGCCGGACCACCTGGAGTGGGTGGGACGACGTGTGTGTGTGTGTGTGTGTGTGTGTACACGGGTGTACAACCGGTGTGTGCAGGTCGCCCTGGTATGTGAGTGGCTGGCAGGTGGACCGTGTGAGTGTGTGTGTGTGTGTGCGTGCAGGAGGCTGGAGGTGGGCTCTGTGTGCGTGTGTGTGTGTACACGGGTGCACGACCTGTGTGTGCAGGGGGCCCGCGGGAGGGTGGAAGGCTGGCAGGTGCACGTGTGTGGGTGACCTCTGTGGGCTGAGTGCGCGCTCGGTGCGTGTCCGACGTGGCCCCGCGCTCACGGCCTCCTCCTGCGTCTCAGACATGGCTCCCTACTACGAGGCCCTGTGCAAGTCGCTGGACTGGCAGGTGGACGCCGAGCTGCTGAGTAAGATGAAGAAGGCCAACGAAGACGAGCTGAAGCGGCTGGACGAGGAGCTGGAGGACGCCGAGAAGAACCTGGGGGAGAGCGAGATCCGCGACGCCATGATGGCCAAGGCCGAGTACCTGTGCCGCATCGGGGACAAGGTGGGTGTGCCGCGGCGAGTCTCCCCAATTGGCCACGCCTGGTTGTGAGGAGTAGCACTGGGGTCAGCACCGCGAAGGTCAAGGTCGGTGCGGCTTGGTTCCTGGAGCGAAGCCAGAGCGGCCTGGGGCTCCTGGCGCATGTCTCCGTGCCGGGGAAGCCTCAGGTGTGCAGGGCAGCGTTTTTGTTCGCTCCCTGGTTCCCCTCTCTTGTCAGGGGACCTTGTGTGGGAGTGGCCCTTGGGACACAAGGCCAGTAAGGTTTTTCTTTTGAAGAAACGGCAGCATTCCAGTGCCTGCTGGGGTGAGGCTTGGTCCACGGGCAGCTGTGTGCCTGCGTGTCCGCCTGGTAGTCCGACAGCTGGCCTTCCGTGGGAGCGCCTGTAGACTCAGGAATGGGGGGGTCACTGCGTGCCTGCAGCAGTGTGTTTCCTCAGTAGATGCTGGCGGGTCTTGGGGTAGCCTGAGAACGGGCGGCTGGAGCACTGCACTGGTATCCTGTTAGGTGTGCAGGTGGCCGGGTGGGCCGCCCCACAGCCAGCCTCCTGAGACGCGCCCTCCTTGGGCCTGAGGGCAGCGCGGCAGGCCTGGGTCTGCAGGTGTGCTGACTTCAGCGCTTGTGATGAAGAGGATGGGCTTTCTACCGTCCTCCGATGTAGATGCCGGATGTGCTGCCGGCCTGAAAAGTGGTGTGGGTCTGTTTGCGGGGGTGCGGTTGAGTATTCGCGAACCTTGCTTGCTCGTCTGATCTGCTGTGGATCACAGTGGGGGCCAGGAGCATGAAGTCAGTGCTGGAAAGCTGTGACGTAGTGTGTCAGTCCACTGTTCCCTGCTCACCTGTCAATCTGTTAATTCAGGCCTTGGTTATTGGCCATGGCCCGAACAGCAGTCCGTGTTTACTGTAAGATGGGGTGTTGTGCTGTTTGGCTTGGGTTTAAAGATGCCATGTAAGCCTGCCGTGGTGAAAGAAATGTCAAGCTGCTCGTTGAGGTGCTGGAGAGTTTCTCCCAAGACATGCTTGAGTCAACACTGAGGCATGCTAGAGGGGTGATCATGGGATGTGGGGGGAGTCAGAAAATTCCTGAATTTTGGAACAAATGGCATGGGTTTAAAAACGTTATAGCACTGAAAGTAGCTATGCTGTGTTTACTAAGTAGCATTCTTCTAAAAAGGATACCTTTTATAAAACTGACATGAGGTACCCCGCGTCAGTGACTGCTGAGTGCTCAGCTTCCTGCAGTGCTGGATAAAGCTTGGGTGGAAGTGCCCTTGGCTCCACTGCTCTGCTGGCAGTCTCCTTTATACATGTGTGAAGCACAAGAATTTCATAACCCGTCAGATAGGGCCCGACTACCACAGACTGCAGGAAATGATTTTATGTTGTTGTTTTAATTTTATTTGAAAGGCAGATTTTTTTTTCTTTAAGATGAGGCAGAGCTCTTCCATCTGCTGATTCACTCCCTAATGGTCGCCACAGCCGGGGGCTGTGCTGGTCCCAAGCCGGGAGCTTCTTCCGTGTCTGCCAAGTCCCATCTTTCGCTGCTTTCCCACACATAATACCTGGATTGGAGGTGAACTCGGCCTGTAGGGGATGGCAGCACTGCAGGTGGAGGCCTGGCTTAATATGCATGGTGCTGTGTTGTGTTAAACCAATAGAAACAATAGAAACATTCCAGAATGCTTTGACATACAATTGAATGTGTATTCAGTTGTGTTCTAATAGTAACGTTTCCACTAGCTTTTAAATGACAGGAGGTCAAGTTTACTGTAAACATACCGTGAAGTATACTGCAATCATGAGAGAGCAAAGCACTGAATAGACAGCATAACAATTGTGAATGCTTCATACATTTTTTTTAAGATTTATTGATTTATTTTTATTGGAAAATTAGATTTACAGAGGAAAGGAGAAACAGACAGATCTGCTGTCTGCTGATTCACTTCCCAAGTGGCCACAGAGGCCGGGCTGCTGCTGAGTCGATCCGAAGCCAGGGGCCTGGAGCCTCTTCCGGGTCTGCCACGCGGGTGCAGGGTCCCAAGGCTTTGGGCTGTCCTCAGCTGCTTTCTCAGGCCACAAGCAAGGAGCTGGATGGGAAGTGGAGCTGCTGGGACATGAATTGGCACCCATATGGGATCCCGGCGCGTGCAAGAGGAGGGAGGACTTTAGCCGCTAGGCTACTGCGCTGGGGAAAAATGCCTAAGTAATTTTTAGGTTTGTTTTTTTTTAACAAGTGCAATGAGGCCTCCGGTGCCTGTCCTAGCTTCACCAGTTAGAGGTCACGGGCGTGTGGCTTTGTTCTGTGTTCCCCATGGTTTGAGCAGCTTGCAAGCATTTCTCACCTGTGGCCTTGCTCGCCAGGAGGGAGCTCTGACAGCCTTCCGGAAGACGTATGACAAAACCGTGGCTCTGGGCCACCGGCTGGACATCGTGTTCTACCTGCTTAGGATTGGCCTGTTCTATATGGACAATGATCTCATCACACGGAACACGGAGAAGGCCAAAAGGTACGTGTTAGGAACGGTGTCTGTTCCCTCTAAATTATGCTGTGAATGGGAAACTGCCAGAAGCAAGTTACCTGTTTGGTTTACAGCTAGAAAGTTTGGGTAACTAATTGATGTGCTTGATGGCTTCCTCTGAAAAGCGACAATGTCTGTTTCCATGTTGACTTGATTGTTTTTATTGGATAGCTTAATTGAAGAAGGAGGAGACTGGGACAGGAGGAATCGCCTGAAAGTGTACCAGGGTCTTTACTGTGTGGCCATTCGTGACTTTAAGCAGGCAGCTGAACTCTTTCTCGACACTGTGTCAACATTCACATCTTATGAACTCATGGATTATAAAACGTTTGTGACCTACACTGTCTACGTCAGCATGATTGCTTTAGAAAGACCCGATCTCCGGGAGAAGGTAAGGACGGCGCTCGGCAACGCGGGCTGACGCTGCCGTGGGCTTCTGTGACATGGGTGCATGAACACCCCGAGAGCAATCCCTGTGTGTGCTTTGACCCCTAGGTCATCAAGGGCGCCGAGATCCTGGAAGTGTTGCACAGTCTTCCAGCAGTGCGACAGTACCTGTTCTCGCTCTATGAATGTCGTTACTCAGTTTTCTTCCAATCTTTAGGTAAGGACGGAGCTGTTCCTTTCAGGGTGTGTATGTTAGCCCTGAGCCTGGCTGCTGGCGGCTGGGATGCTTTGTGACAGGTCTGAAGTGGAGTGTGCAGGTGGCGGTGTGTCTTGGTCAGTGTGGGCTGCCTCCCCAGGGCCCATGCAGAGCTGGGGCAGTGGTGGGCCCTGCCTTGGTGTGGCTTAGGAGGCGAGAGTGATAATTATTTTCAGATGTTCGGAAAGGAAAAAGGTATGTGATGGACATGTTACTCACAAAGCTGGAAACTGCTTGCCTCTGGCAGTTAGGTGAGGATGTGACCACACGCAGAAAGGAGCAAATGGATCTCAGGGTTGAGTTTCATAAAGAAGGGAGAGGATTCCGAGTCTTGTAGGTTATTTTTGCAGTAGATAAATCTTGGTGTTGGCTTTCAAATCATTTTCAGGCTCCGGGTTGGGAAAATCTGTTGAGATTGCGGGGGTTCCTGCAGGGCTTGTTCCTGGTGACCTGCCTCCACGCGTGAACTTGTGTCTCCTCCCACCCCTCCTGGCTGTTGGAGTTTCCACTATAGTTCCCTCCCTACCTGCCTTGCTTGCCAACAGAATTGTGTCAGAGTGTGCTGTCGTGCAGGTGTGTAAGACATGTACAGGCCTTCCCAGTTAGCCAACCTCAGCCTGAAATACTGCAGATGCTAAGGCGTTGTGAAGGTCTGTACTCACAATCTAGAGTTTAGAGCACTGTGGATTTAGAGTAAACATACATAGCATACATTGACAGTGTATTTCCAGGTAGCCCATTAGTCCTTACCAAATTATGTTCCTAAAACTTGTGTTTTTAAATTTTTGTTTGGAATGCAAAAACATCTGTTGCCTTACTCCTCAAATGCCCACAAAACCTAGGGCCTGCGCCAGGCCAGCGTCAGAGCCTGGCAGTCTCCATTTCTGCTGTGGATGGCAGATTCTTGACAGTTATGCCAGCACCCACCCCTTCCCTTCAACCCTTGCGTTGATGGATTCTCACCTCTGTGGATTTTAGAGAGTGCGGCATTTGCCAGAATGGCAAGGGAGGACTCCCCGATGATCTGTATTTGCACTGGGTTCTGGCCCAGTGCTCATAGTGCTCTGTGCTCTGTATACAGTGGAGGCTGCTGGGGGGATGCCTGTTGTCCACCCACCCCACGACATGACATCAGAACTGTGTTCTCAGTGGGAGCAGTGACTTGTTCTCTCATGTGTCTATGTTGCTTTCGTGAAATTGCACTTGTCTGTTGCTTGAGGGTGTCTTTGTTCATAACCACACAGCATACATAGGAGCTTTCCCTACGTGCTGGCATCCAGTCTGTCTGCATTCCTGAAGCACCTGCTGCCACTAATCAGCCATTTAAAAGTGTGCGATTCAGTGATACGATTGAGGTCTTGCAGCTGTACACACATTCTAGTGGAGTTGTGTCACTTCATAATAAAGAGTACATGTTAGCAGTCACTCCCACTCTTCCCCTCCTGCAGTTCCCGGCAAACCCCGAGCCACTGTTGGTGAGTTGATGTTTTCTGGACTGCACACATACAGCAGGTGCCCACCTTTAATGCCAGGCATTCAGTAGTGTGATGTTTTCCTAGTTCATCGTGCTGAGTGTGCTGCGGTACTTGTGGCTAAGTGAGTCGCATTTTATCCACTTAGTAGGTTACAACTTTGGAGCTGTTTCTTTTTGGCTGCCGTGAAAACTGCCTTGCTGAGCACCCATGCTCATGGTTTTGTGCAGGTGTCCTTTTTTATTTTTCTTGGGTACAAATGCCTAGGAACGGAATTGCTGGATTTTGTGCCCTTTGAGGAATTGCCAGGCTGTATGCCAAAGGACTGCAGCGTGGGCCCTGCTGCCGTGCTGCCGTCACTGCTGAGCTGCGCAGTCCCAGCGAGCCGGTCCCACTGTGGCTGACAGGCCTCCACTGGCCAGTGCTTGCTCCTTGCCATGTGCGCAGCGCCGAAACAGCCGTGGTTCTGTCAGCCTTTTTATGACTCTTCTGCTGGGTAAACATTTTGGAAACTGACATTCTACCTTTTTTCTTTTTGAAAAACCATGCTGTCCCTTCTGCAGTGTATATGTTGGATGAAGTGAGACTGATGGCTTTGGAAACGCTGCATGGCCAAGGTGGAAAGCTCCATCGGTTGTCTCCATCCCCACTGGCAGCCTGGCACTACGTGCAGCGCTTTGGGTGGAGCTGCTTCTCTGTACTAAATTTCCAAGGATAGTTGAGTCTTTATTGTTGACACTGTTTATCTATGCTTGTTTAGTGAGACATGTGTTGCTTTTTGGGTTTTGTCTTCGGCAAATATTTGTGGATTATTAAGCTTCAAGATACTTTATCCAAAGAAGTTAGTAGTACCCTTTCTGGGCACAGCTTGATAGAAGTTAACAGTAGCACAAAGAGAAATGTGCTCATCCCATCCCAGTCTCAATCCATAGCACGTTTGCTCATACAGAATTGAGATCAACATTTTCATATTTTGTGAAACCTGCACTTAGAATTAATGACATGCACACACGGCGAGCTGTCAGCTGCTCCCACATGAGGCCTCCTCTAACCTGTGGTCCCTGCTCTCCCGTCTCTGAGACAGGCGGAATGCTTCTGGCTGTGTGTGTTTTCCATGTGTTTTTATGTGTGCTTTCTAAATCACTTTCTTCACAGTGTAATGCACAGAAGCTTTTCCTGTCACTTTGCAAATAGTCCTTCAGCCAATAAATGTTTTTCCGTGGCTGCTTTGTACCCGACAGTGAGCATATAGTGGGGAACCGAGTAAGTGGAGCTTCCAGCTACACCTTATTTAAAAGGTGAACAGTGTGCGCCTGGTAACAGCTGTGCTGCACGGGTGTGACACCAGTTCACCTTCTGCAGCACGTATGCTTTGCACGTATGCTTTTCTTGCTGTGGACCCTCTCCTGAGCTCGGAGCTGGTCCCCACGGACAAAGGACCAGAGCCATCTCTGCTCCGGCGGCGGCTGAGCACGAGTGCCATCTCGCGTGCAGCAGCTGGCCGGCCCGTGTTTGTTGAAGCAGGTGTTCCTCACTCGCCCGCTTTCCTGGTGACCACTCCTGCCTGGTCTTCCCATGTGTGTTCTCTGGTTCGACAGTAACACCCTTTAGGGATTGGTCCACAACCCCCTACCATAGAGCATGTCGTTGCCCTTGTCATCTTTGTGAACAGTGGTGATTCCCGGATCGCTGTGTCTAGCCTCACACTTTGCACTGAACACACATCCATGCCTTTATTCATCGGGTTGTCTCCTGGGCCAGCCTGCGTGGGAACACAGCTCACATACTTCCAGTGTCATCTTGCCCCAGCCCTGGAACAGGCAGCCACAATCCACTTCATCAGGGGCTTCCATCCTCTGCATGTCACCGACGCTCATTACTGGCTGGTCTGGCCGGCCCCTGAGCCTGGCCCCTGAGCCTGCCCCCTGGCTTAGCCCTCTGCCTCTGGCCTTTTATTTCATCAGCATTATTCTCTGCCTCTGCCCTCCCCGGCTCCTAGGAGAGGCTTTTTTACTCTGTTCCATCCCTGCTTACTCGTTATTGAACTTGGCATTCTCCGAGATCATTTGTATTCTTGTGCCTGGCTCTTTGGCAACCTAGCATCTCTGGCAGCACACAGCTTATCTTGGTTTATCTTACCTTATTCAACTGACTGGAGCAGTGTGTGCAGCGGTGCTTCTGTTGGATACTTTGTATAAGTGCTGCTTGCTTGCTCATGAATAGCTTATATGCATTTTACTGTTTGTTTCTGACTTAGAACCTCTTTGTAGGTCAAGGCTGTTAACTCCTGTCAGGTTATGTCTTGCTAGTTTGTGATGTGTATCTAAACCTTAAGGTATTTTGCTAAGCTATTTATTGATATATAGAGAAGTATATATAGATGAAGCTATATATAGCACATATATATTATAAATGTATACACAAGTTATAAAATACATGCACAAAATATATAGGAATATAAAAAATTTTTATTTATGTATAAATGAAGATATAATTTCTATGAATTATGAATATGAAGACTTGTGTATTTTTATTGGGAAGGCAGATTTACAGAAAGATCTTCCAGGCACAGGTTCTTGCCCCAAATGTCTGCAGTGGCCAAATCTGAGCTGATCCGAAGCCAGGAGTTTCTTCTGCATCTCCCATGTAGGTATAGGCTCCCCAGGCAATGGGCCATCCTCGACTGCTTTCCCAGGCCACAAACCAGCACCAGTATAGGATCCTGGGACTTGCAGGGGAAGGATTAGCCAGTTGAGCCATCGGGCCGGACCCCATTTATTTTTCTTTTAATGGTATTCACTGGTCTTTCCCCTTACTGCCTCTGAGTGCTGTCACTTTGGGAACGTCTGTTTCCTGGTCCAGGCCAGTCGTTCCCATGTCACTATTCCTACTTTTTCTCTTAGAATTTTTTCTTAAGAGTAAAATGAATATTAATTCACTTCAGAGCTGAGGTTTTCCAAGGTTAAATGTTGGTGTGTGAACTTTGTCATCACAGCTTCCTTCCCAGGCAAGTCTTGCTGAGTGCTATGTAATGTTGACATAGCTCTGTCACTGGATGTGAGGAGGAAGGGCAGAGCGGTGAGCAAGTCTTTGAATGTTATCCGGCTCAATTTAGAACTGTTAGGTTTTTTGTTGTTTAATGTGTAATTAGGTTCTTTCTTTAGCCTCCTCCAGGGGTCCCACACGGGTGCAGCAGGATCCCAAGGCTTTCGGCCTTCCTCTACTGCTTTCCCAGGCCCCAGCTAGATGGGAAGTGGAGCAGCGGGGCTACAAACTAGTGCCCATCTGGGATCCCAGTGCATGCAAGGCAAGGACTTTAGCCACTATGCTGCCACACTGGGTCTTGTTAGGTTTTTAATCTCTTGTTCTTCAAGGAGGAATCCTTCTAATTTGTCATTTTATTCATTTCAGCCATTGTAGAACAGGAAATGAAAAAGGACTGGCTTTTTGCTCCTCATTATCGATACTACGTGAGAGAGATGAGAATCCACGCGTACAGCCAACTGCTAGAGTCGTACAGGTCATTAACCCTTGGCTACATGGCAGAAGCCTTCGGTGTTGGAGTGGAATTCATTGACCAGTAAGTTTAAGTAACATCTTCTTCAGTTTTTAGTATGTGTTCTCCTGATTTGCATTGCTCTCTGTAATTTTAATACAGAAAATAATTGCTTTCTAATTTTACCAAACCAGGCCTGTGTCTCTGCCTTTATTTTTCTCTTCCATTACTAGTTGGAAAACCAAGCTGTGGTGATTTGCTAAGTTAAGGGGTTTGCTAAAGGTCATGAGAGGGTTGTTACTGGAAATAGTGTGCCACTTGTTTGTGGGCCATAATCTAGTATTTTATAGTTGGTCATGTTTCTGCTGGCAGTTCCTTCCAGTCTAGGTAGCTGCTTTAGTTGTGGTCCAGTTGGTACTTATATGTGGGACTTAACACTGTGGAGTCAGTGCTGCACTGTGCTAGCTCCCTGTCTTCCTGAGCTGTCCCCTGCAGCCAAAGGGGAGACACGGCAGACAGGCAGAACAGAAAGGTAATTTCCAGTGGAAAGGTATGTTTGCTTGTGGGAGGACGGGAGGAAGGTGACGTGTGCTCTGCATGAGTTGAGAGAGGAGGGGACAATGAATAAGGCTGTGGGACTGTGGCGTACCTGAGTTGTGGACTCCTAGTTAGGGAGCTGCTTCCTTGTGGGATAGTGTTGGGGTCGAGTTTTAATCTAGGTGTTGTGGGTAGCCAGTGGCAAGTTAAGCATGGCGTGACATGGTTTCATGCTGTATTTGAGACCACTGGGAATGTTCCACAACTGGAATGCTGTGGTGGAAGTCTCGAGTGATGTTGGTTTTAAGGAAAGAGGGGCTGTCCAAGGGTCCTGCAAACAGATATTAAACCCGTGCATACTTTTTGTATGTGTTTCCCGTTAGCTTTGAGTTGCAGGTAGAGACAGAGATGTTTTACTTGCCCAGATGGCCATGAGGTGGCTGGGGCTGCTTTTCCCAGACATGTTAGAGTGAACGGCTGGTATGTGACCTCATATGGGTGTTTTTCAATAAGACCATTCTCTTTTTGTGACTGTTTTCTCCAGTACTTTATTAAGAAAATGAATAAAACTTCAGGAATCATTGTGAATTTTAATACTTTGTTACATTTAGTCCTGTCACATGAACGCAGGAGCCCTAGCACTTGCGTCCTCTTCTGCTTTCCCAGATGCAGGTACAAGAGATGTTGGCATTGGAGGGGGCGCCCCCCAGTAGCCCTCAGCAAACCTGTGCTGTGTTCCATTTCCGAGCTGGCATAGGAGGAATGCAAGTGTGGTAACGACTGTGCACCGGGTGGTCTATCCGGATAGAGTGGACGGTGGGCGCTGCCCGTGTGCAGGTGGAAGGGAATGGCCTGGAGTAGGCAGTGCAGAAGTAAGACTGACCCTGCACCTGAGCCCTTGGCTCTGCACCACCTACTCCTGATGCCTCCCGTGGTTGGGATCCTGCTCAGACAGGATCTGAATTAAAGTGTTGTCCACTTCCCCCATGCCACTTCCTGTTGGAGAAAAGGAACACAGGTTGAGTGAGAAGTTCTGCTTTTAGATGTTTTATCGGAGAACAGTTTAGTAGTTTACTGGGGAAAAACTAAAAATAACACATCTTAAGAGATCTCACTGCGTTTCCTATGACATGCATTCAATGTACTCTCCATAAAGCTAATGCGGTTCTTTCCTGTGCACCAGGGAACTCTCCAGATTCATTGCTGCTGGGAGACTACACTGCAAAATAGATAAAGTGAATGAAATAGTAGAAACTAACAGGTACTGCTGTATAGTATTGGTTATGCTGCTTACAAGGAAGAGCATTTTTAATGCCTCTTTTTTTGTCATCCATTGATGTCCTGGTGAATAACTTATTTTTTCCTTGCCTTTATTTCTAGACCCGATAGCAAGAACTGGCAATACCAAGAAACAATCAAGAAAGGAGATCTGCTACTAAACAGAGTTCAGAAACTTTCCAGAGTCATCAACATGTGACAAGGTTACCTGTAAAGATGCTCTGGAATTTGTACAGCCTCACTGTGTACGCAGCTCAGCTGTGTAAAATAAATTGTTTAAAAGAAACAGTCTGGTAATGGTAAAATAATGCCTTTCAAATTGTTCATTAGTAAAAATGTTTTCTCACTTCGGGTTCAGATCATGGTACAATGAGGGTACAATGAAGACAGAACAAGTTCATTCTCTCACACCTCTAAGCTGATCTTTACTGAGGGATACTACAAGGTAATCAGCACACAAGATACAAGTTACATTTTCAGGATGCTGCCACAACCTGCGTTGCCAATATCCCTGAACAAAGCATTCAGAGTTCTTTCTTTAATTATTTTTATTGGAAAGGCGTATATACAGAGAGGAGGAGAGACAGAGAGGAAGATCTTCCGTCCGCTGACTCACTCCCCAAGTGAGCCGCAACGGGCCGGTGCGAAATCCGAAGCCGGGAACCAGGAACCTCTTCCAGGTACCCATACAGGTGCAGGGTCCCTAAGGCTTTGGGCCATCCTCGACTTGACTGCTTTCCCAGAACACAAACACAGAACACAGTGGGAAGTGCAGCAGCCGGGATTAGAACCGGCGCCCCTATGGGATCCCGGGGCTTTCAAGGCGAGGACCTTAGCCGCTAGGCCACGCCGCCGGGCCCTGAGAGTCAGTTCTTTCTTTGAACCTATATAGTTGTTAGCTGACTCACTAGAGGAACCAGTGAACCTCTTCCAGGTCTCCCATCTAAGGCTTTGGGCCATCCTCGACTTGACTGCTTTCCCAGAACACAAACACGGAACACGGTGGGAAGTGCAGCAGCCGGGATTAGAACCGGCGCCCCTATGGGATCCCGGGGCTTTCAAGGCGAGGACCTTAGCCGCTAGGCCACGCCGCCGGGCCCTGAGAGTCAGTTCTTTCTTTGAACCTATATAGTTGTTAGCTGACTCACTAGAGGAACCAGTGAACCTCTTCCAGGTCTCCCATCTAAGGCTTTGGGCCATCCTCGACTTGACTGCTTTCCCAGAACACAAACACGGAACACGGTGGGAAGTGCAGCAGCCGGGATTAGAACCGGCGCCCCTATGGGATCCCGGGGCTTTCAAGGCGAGGACCTTAGCCGCTAGGCCACGCCGCCGGGCCCTGAGAGTCAGTTCTTTCTTTGAACCTATATAGTTGTTAGCTGACTCACTAGAGGAACCAGTGAACCTCTTCCAGGTCTCCCATCTAAGGCTTTGGGCCATCCTCGACTTGACTGCTTTCCCAGAACACAAACACGGAACACGGTGGGAAGTGCAGCAGCCGGGATTAGAACCGGCGCCCCTATGGGATCCCGGGGCTTTCAAGGCGAGGACCTTAGCCGCTAGGCCACGCCGCCGGGCCCTGAGAGTCAGTTCTTTCTTTGAACCTATATAGTTGTTAGCTGACTCACTAGGAAGCAAACAAAGATGAATTTTGCTAAGGACAAATGAGCACATCTGAAACAAGAAAGCAGTCAACAGGGCTTTGCTCTTATGGGATGTCATCGTACCAACCATGGCATCCTTTTCATTCACGTCCAGGGGAAGAGAGATGGCAAGCAGTGCAAGAGTGCTAGCCGGGATGTGCCAGAAGAAAGGAGCTCCAGAGCTCTTCTGGCTGGAGTTGAAGAGGCCTGCTGACAGGGCCCGCCAGTGTGGCCTAGCGGCTAAAATCCTCACCTTGAACACCGGGATCCCATATGGGCACCGGTTCTAATCCCGGCTGCTGCACTTCCCATCCAGCTCCCTGCTTGTGGCCTGGGAAAGCAGTCGAGGACGGCCCCATGCATTGGGACCCTGCACCCGCGTGGGAGACCCGGAAGAGGTTCCAGGTTCCTGGCATCGGATCGGTGCGCATTGGCCGTTGTGGCTCACTTGGGGAGTGAATCATTGGACAGAAGGTCTTCCTCTCTGTCTCTCCTCCTCTCTGTATATCTGACTTTGTAATGAAAATGTATCAATCTTAAAAAAACAAAATGAAATGTTAAGGGTACAACTGCAAACACAAAGGTTTCTGTGAAACCCAACAGATTTAGAACTTACTGTATTCCATTTAGACAGACAAATGAATTCTTTTTACCAAATGTACCTTCATTGCAGCTCATGCTAGAAAGAAAACAATAGAAATATTTCGTGGATTGATTTTCCCCCTAATGCCCAGCTCCCTGACGGGGACCGACAGGACGGCATTCTCTTACAGCGCTCACACCTGCGGACCTGTCGCAAGTCTACGCGTCTTCTGGTCTTCTGCTTAACATGCACTTTCCCGTGTTCTTCTCCGTTTTAACCCAAATGTGCAAGCCTAGAGGGCGATGACAGGCAAGAGCTTCTCCTTTCCAATGCGGCGCGAGGAAACGCCCCCGCGGTGATGCAGCCCTGGTTACAGCAGGAGCGCTCCGTCCTCTCCCTTCCCCTGACCTGTAGTAGATGCTTACTGCAGAGGAGCTTCAGGTGTTATGTGGACCTGCCATCATCATCAGAATGTCCAGACCTCTGCATATACAGTTTTAAATATACACCTTATAAATAACATGTACATTTAACCTTTGTTATTCTATCTGCATAATTACAAATCCTAATAGAAAGCTGTTAAGCTCAAAATGGCAGTTTGGAGTTGGAACTATAATCTGCATTGAACAGATCTTCTCATATGAAGCCACAGTATCGGGGCAAACAGCCCTGCTGGACACTGTGACAAGAAAGGCCAAATTTTGGCCCCTGGTTCTCCACAGCAGGTATCTGACATTGGGGCAAATGATTTCATCTCTGTCTCTCGCCTATTGTAAATAGGATTTTAAAAAGTTAAGATTGAGGTTCATTGGAAATAAGACAAACCAGAAAGCAGCATACCAGATCATCCTCTAATTACATTAAAAAGCATCAGTGAAAAAGCTGCTGGCATATTATAGTCAGACCCTGTGTCACGACACAGTCAGACTTCATCAGTACCAATTTCAACCCGATTCTCTTTCTAGCAACTTCGTTATTGTGGCCTACATGTGATAAATGGCCCAAGAGGGAATCCCAACTTCTTGTCCTACGCCACTTTCCACACAAAACAAAGCTAGCCAGGCAAGCAGAGTCAGGATACACTACCAAGTTACAAATCCTGCACATACACTCTCAAGTCAAAAGTTAACTCACAATCACGATCCCAAGGGCAGACTCCGTTCAGAAATCTTGTTTGCTCAGACAGATGAGACTGAGAACGTAAATTTTGCCAGCAGCCATGTTCTCCAGCATGCTCGCCTGCAGCTGACCGCCCCATGAGTTCTGCCCTACCACCTGACAGTGTTACCCGTGTTGTGCACTCGGGACAGGAGTCAGGCTGGGGGCGGGCAGCCTCTGCGCTAACCAGAGAAACTAGAGTGATTAAAAGGCAGAGAGAGGAGGCAGAGATATTGCATTTCACTGGTTTGGTCCCCAGATGCCTACATATCCTGAGTTGGGCCAGGCCGAGAGTCCTGTTGCCAGGGGGATAACGGCTCAGGAGCCAGCACTCAGCTCCTAGGATGTATTAGCAGAAACTGGGAAGAAAGCAGCCCACCTGGAACTCAAACCAAATCGGAATTCCAATGAGATTGAAGTGTTCCAAGCTTGCCATAATCAAACAGTGCACTACCACAGCCACCCTCTCTGGCCAGGTAATTCTGACCCAATTATCCTACATGGGGAAGCTCCCATTTCCTGTTTTTTAAAGTCTAGTCAACAATAGCACTTCAGAGTATTAAAATATTAAGTGATAGTTCTGTTACCTAAGTGACAAAAAGCAGAAGCACTAATTTTTCTTTTTTTTCTTAAAGATTTATTTATTGATTTTTTTGTTTGTTTTTACTGTTTTTTTCTTTTTTTTTTATTGTTAATTATTTTGCATTATGTGACAGTTTCATAGGCTCTGGGAATCCCCCTCTCCCTCCCCCTCCCCTCCCCCCAGTGGATTCCTCCACCTTGATGCAGTATTACAGTTCAAATTCAATCAAGATTCTTTCATTGCAAACATATACCAAGCATGGAGTCCAGCTACTTATTGTCCAGATGGGTTGAATAGTTTCTTGGGGAGACCTTTTCTGGTCTGAAGTTTGAGCTGGCAGAATATCATCACAGTCAATTAAGAGTCCCAATATAACATCAACAGCAATTTGCAATGTTATGGAATTGACATGGTTTTGAGTAACCAGTGTATTAAAAAGAGAAAAAAAAAAAAGGAAAACAAGTCCTAGCCACCACCTATGATTAGCTCATTGACATTTCAATTTTAGTTCATATACAGGACCGGCTGCTCTATACCTTAAAATGGCCATAAGGCACCATTCAGCTGTTTCGTGTCCATTTCATCTTAGTATTTAGCCAGTTGTTGTGTTGAAGTAAAATTTTGCTGATCTTGGCAGATTTTAGGATAATCCAGACTGGCTTGTAACTCTAACAAGATATATGTCAACATTTTAGGTGCAGAACATTTTTTTTTTTTGGGGGGGGGGGTGTGTGCAGGAAAATCCTCAACACCATGGTGAGGAGTAACTAATCTTTGTGACCTGACAACCTCTTAACAGGAGGTCATGTGCGTGGAGCAGGGGGGCACTCCAGAGTGGAGCAGGTGGTAAGGAGGAAGCTTGGATCCCAACCATGAAGACTCCCAGACCTTCACCACAAACTATTAATACGAGCAACAAGGACTATATCCCAACTGCCAAGGAGGCCACAGGGAATTGGATGCCCTCGGAGGCCGAGTACTCTGAGGTCACCCACCCCCAACCGGAGCTTCCACAGGGGATGGAAGAAGTCCAAACACTACCGTGCAGAAACCAACGTCATCGGAAAGACAACCAGAAGCCCTGAGTGGTCTGCAGAAACAGAAGAACAATAAACGTCCTTCGGGACCAGGGAGGAGAGCTTTCTCTGGTCCGAGCCTGGCTCCACCTCTGGACCCCCCTCCCCTTGCAATGACCATCGGGATCGCTTCGAAAACCTCTCACAGCAAACAAACAATCATACAAACTAAAAAAAAAAAAAAAAAAAAAAAAAAAAAAACAAACCTAAAATAAATAAACAACAGAAAGTAGAACTTGAAATCTGACAGGAAAGAGCTGGCATGGATTGGCTCATGCCTCGCTGGGTGGGTCACAAAGATTATTTATTGATTTTTACAAAGTCAGATATACAGAGAGGAGGAGAGACAGACAGGAAGATCTTCCATCCGATGATTCACTCCCCAAGTGAGCCGCAACGGCCGGTGCTGCGCCAATCCGAAGCCAGGAACCAGGAACCTCGAACCTCTTCCGGGTCTCCCACGCGAGTGCAGGGTCCCAAGGCTTTGGGCCGTCCTCAACTGCTTTCCCAGGCCACAAGCAAGGAGCTGGATGGGAAGTGTAGCAGCCGGGATTAGAACCAGCGCCCACATGGGATCCCGGTGTTCAAGGTGAGGATCTTAGCCGCTAGGCCACGCTGCTGGGCCCAGCACTAATTTTTCATACCTGGTGACTTTTTAAAGTTGAACACATCTGCTCGGATGGCTTGTTACACCCTGTCCTAGAGTGAAATGGATCTTTCATGACTTGTTTAAAGCAGCAATGCCAACCTTTTACCTGGATAAAGCTGCTGCATACACCCCAGCATGTGGACATAGAAGCAGAGATAAACATTAGAAATAAATTCAAGCTTACTGACTAGCAGGTACAATCCATAAAACTTATGTTAAGAATCTGCACCCAGTCTTTGACTTACCTTGACATAGTTAAAATGACTTGGTACAATAGCCTAGTGGCTAAGGCCTCACCTTGCAAGTGCCAGGATCCCATATGGGCACCAGTTCATATCTTGGCTGTTCCACTTTCCCTACTTTCCCCTGCTTTTGGCTTGGAAAGACACTAGAGAATGGTCTAAAGTCTTGAGACCCTGACCCGGAAGAAGCTCCTGGTTCCTGGCTTCAGATCGGCCCAGCTCCATTGTGGCCACCTGAGGAGGGAACCAGTGGACAGATCTTTCTGTTTCTACATCTGCCTTTCCAATTAACGCCCCCCCCCCTCCAAAAAAAAAAAGGGCAGCTACAATGCCTCCTGTCTCAGCATGTGACCCTCAATATTTGATTGATCGTGTTTGGTCCTCAGTATCCTGGCAAGCAGAAATAATCAGCATTACAGTCCTGTGTTCCTGATTCCAGCTTCCTGCTCTGACGAGGGCCCAAGTCGCTGGGGCCCTGCTACCTCTGTGCGTGACCAGTTACGGCAGCCTCAAACCTCTCCAATGGCCACGGGACAGTACAACCCAGTTCCTGTCTAGATTCTACGACTGCCACCTGGGGTTCCCCCACTGTTATTCTGAGGTTTCTGAAGACCTTACCCAAGGGGCAGAAGTCTTCTCCGGCTGAAGTACAGGCCAGAGAGAGATGAGCTTTTTATCATTTGGAAGCCTTTCAGAAGTTTAACACCCTATCCCAGGACTAGATTTAAGGATAGTAAATGATTGTCAAGGCCCCTGCCTAAGTGATCATTTAGGGGCCCACTGCTGTGGTGTAGTAGTTAAACCTCGTCCTGCTGTGCCAGCATTCCATAAGGGTGCTGGTTCCTGTCCCAACTGCCTCTCTGCTGATGGCCTGGACAAGCAGTGGAGGCTGGCTGATGTCCTTGGGCACCTGCACCCATGCGGGAAACCCGGAAGAGATTCCTGGCTCCGTTAAAGCCATTTAGGTAGTAACCTTACGTATGGGAGATCTGTCTCTTTATAAATCTGCCTTTACAATACATATAAATCTTTTTTTTTAAAAAGGTTTGTTATTTTCATTGAAAAGTCAGATATACAGAGAGGGCGATCTGTCTGATGTTTCACTCCCCAAGTGGCTCGAACGGCTGCAGCCAAGCCATCCTCAGCTGCTTTCCCAGGACACAGGCAGGGAGCAGAACGAGAAGCGGGCCGCCAAGATTAGAACCGGCGCCCATATGGGATCCTGGCGCATTGAAGGTGAGAACTTTAACCGCTATGCTATTGCACTGGGTCCAATACATACAAACCTTAAGAAAAAAAGACCATTTACTCAAGCCTTCCAGTAGGTGGTTCCCTGAGACCTACCCAGCCCTCCTCTTAGAGCATCTGCTTTTCCAAAGCATGAGTCAACTGTCAAACTTTGATGTAAAGAGTGGGATTTAAGGGCCCGGCGCTGTGGCCTAGTGGATAAAGTCCTTGCCTTGAATGCGCTGGGATAACACATGGGCGCTGGTTCTAATCCCGGCAGCTCCACTTCCCATCCAGCTCCCTGCTTGTGGCCTGGGAAAGCAGTGGAGCACACCCCAAGGATTTGGGACCCTGCACCCGTGTGGGAGACCGGGAAGATGTTCCTGGTTCCCGGCTTCTGATCGGTGCAGCACCGGCCGTTGAGGTCACTTGGGGAGTGAATCATTGGAGGGAAGATCTTCCTCTCTGTCTCTCCTCCTCTATGTACATCTGACTTTGTAATAAAAAATAAATAAATCTTTTAAAAATAATGTGGGATTTAAAATGGTGTCTTGGCAAACGGAAAAAATCCTGCAACCATGCAGTTTCCATTCACTTTTCTGAAGATGCCTTGCACATATTGAAGGAGCAGACAATGTTGATATGCCCTGTGCTTGCTTTTTCAGGACTCTGCTGTTCCCGAAATGCCCTGGGTTAGAGGCTGTTCATCCACCCCCATCTGGGAATGGGGGTCCAGAAGAAACCTGCCATTTCCTAGCCACTTGCTGTCTGTCCTCACCATGGCACTGGCACCTTCACTCAGTCTCTCCTGAGAGGTGATGCCAACATCGCAGGCCTTGAAGTCACAGCCCCGTTCATCCTAGCTCACTTCAGACGTGACCCCTAACTGCTTTAGAAAGGACCACACACACAGCATCCTGCACCCTGACCCTGGGGCCTTTTCTTTAAGGCTACTCCCATCCATTGCCAGGGTCTGCCCCGGAAGTCCCAGCAATCTATGAACAACTCCATTGCTGAACCTGCATTTCTCTTGTCTTACGCCTCCATTCCTTGTCTGAGGCCACGTGTTGGTAACTCCAGGGCTCTAGACCTCCCTCAGGGAGGAGTGTAAACCCATTCCTTACACATATGCCCTGCTTTGACATCAAGTGCACTTGACTCTGCACACAACACCTGGCTAATCATAGATTATCTGAGAGGATGACTGGACTTAACTAGAAGCTCCTCACAACCAAATTCTTGTCCAAAGAGGGCCTTGTAGACATGCTGTTAGCTTCAGCTTCTGGTTCTCAATTACCCAATCCATGCCATCTGCACTGAGATAGCTCCCCTCAACGTCTTTCATTTATTAGCAATGTCCCTGGCCAGGTTCTTTGAACTTTCCAACCAATGCAACTATCCTGGATAAAAAGGCAGAACCAGCAGCTGCTGGCATGAGCTCTCTAAGGCTGTATGGAAAGGAGTCACTTACAGCCTAGCCTTCCACCTCCCTCACCTTTTACTCTGCCATGTTGGGCCTGCACCTGTTTTCATTGGAATGCAGGTACTGTGCGCAGGAGTTTATCCTGGCCTTTCCTTTTTCCAGTCTCTGGACATGAGCCTCCACACTGTGAATTCATGAAAATGGAGTTAAGAGGTGTGGCGTGCCTGGGCCTCCGTCAGGTATGATCGGTAACTTCTTTCACAGGATTCTTGGAGTCTGTGACCCAAAATAAATATACATAAATACAATAAAATCATTAAGAACCACAGTTTCAAAGTCTTGAATTCAGTAGTTCATAGCTCTGTTCTGCCAACTACTGGCTACATAATTACAGGAAGAGTCCTTCTAAGTTCCACATCAGTATCATCAGGGACAAAATAACCTCCGAAGGCAAGGGCTTGGTGAGAGCGCGCGAACGAGCCTTGAAACTGCTGGCACAGCAGCCAGCCTGTGAGGTGCTTCACAAGGTGAGTCTAATACGCATGTGTCTTTTCGAGGTCAGCTTCCCACCTCATCATCTAAAGTGAAACAAAACTCCAGAGCCTGTTACATACCTTGAGCCTACCTCCTGGAACTCAGCCTGGATCTCGCCCTGGCCACTCGTTGCTCTTGCCACATACCTCATGGGAAGCTCTCTTCAGCTAAGCTCACGTCTGTAGATTCTCAAACCCCTTGGCCTTTTACCTTGGCTCCAGGCCTGCAGGTGTTACCTTTAAATGATTTTTGCAATTGGTCCTCTCTGCCCCCATAGTCTAAGGCATCGCTTGGAAACCAACAACACTTACCTGGAGGATTTACAGGTTTCATCACGTTTTCATTCCGCCGGTCTCAGCTGGCCATCCTGTTGTTATCTGCACTTATTACTGGAGGGGCCTATGGGATGGAGATCATAATTTTAAGTGCTGGGTTCTACCCTTTCCCTTAAAAATGTTTCCTTTCGCTGACAGTCTCACACCCCGCCCACCCCTAAGGGACCAACTTTGGACCAAAAGCTTTGGCTGTGGGACATGAGTCTAACAAGTGCCACAAATTATGGCTGGGTTCCTTTACTGCCACCAGCAATAGGGACAAAAGGAACAAGAGAAAAAGCAGAAGGGCAAGGGCCTGGGGCTTGATTTAGAGACAGCTTTCTGGATGAGGATTAGACAAAGGGGAGTGAAAGCAAATGTTTTGAGGCAAAAGAGTGAAGATCCAAGAAAAACACTTCTGTGTACCTGTGATTTTCCAGTCTCCAGGTTCCATAAAACTCAAGGTCCTGGATAAACCAACACCAACTTCTTTATGCAAGGTGAATTGCTCCTCCTATTCAGGAAGCTGCACATAGCCCTCCTGTCCATTTCTTGACACCCGTGTGTCCCTTGTTCATGTTCTCTGTGTAGGACAGTGGTGGGGAACCTGTGGCTCACAGGCCACATAAAACCTGTGAAATGTGGTCTGATTCTGCCACTTCAGGCAACTGCAGGCAGGACTCAAAATTCGTTAGTTTAGGCTACTTTATAACGGTTAATCTTGTAGGGCACCCAAATAACTTGTAAATATTCAAGCAGCCCTTGGCTGAAAATAGGGCTCCCCCGTCCTCCACCTGGCACCCTAGAATGACTTCCCCTTGGCCCTTCTGCTGGGAGCAATCCTGTTCGCCCACATCCAGCCCCCTTCCTTGAGCTAGTCTCGCTCTCCAGAGCCAGGTGACCTGTCAGGGACTGTGTCACTACGCTGGGACAGTGAGCAGGGAGCCTTTCCCTGGGGGCGAGAGGCCAGCCAAGCTGGGGGCACTGCTCACAGGATGCTGCTTACACTTGCGCCCATCACCTGACATCCGTGTCCCAACACACAAAGCACTTGCTCCTTCACTTCGAACCAGATTTTCATGAATTTATCAGAACAATTTACTAGCAAACAGCAAAACTGGCCATCCTTGGAAACATGAGATTTTATTACACTCTGAGTATGACTGAAATGTGGCTGGCCTTTCCAGTATGGGACGTATGTGTAAGCCAGAGACAGAGTAGACGAGCTCGGGATTAAAACCTTTCCCTCTAACCAAGCTGACCACACGCCATCCAACTTAGACATAAGCAAGTACAAGAAGGGGCTGTTCCTCCGCTGTCACCTCCCCGCAGTCTCCCTCACCAACCTGCGGAGCCAGAACACAGCAGCGCTCACTGTTGACTCGGCCACTGAGGCACCCAGGGTCGGGCTTCCCGCCCGGAACGGCGATCTTCCCCTGCTTGGCTGGGAGGCTGCAGTGAAGGTCCCTCCCAAGGCAGTCTGAAGCCAGTGAGGAAGGCTGGTCGGTTCAGGATCGTGAGGCAGAAACATGTCACATAGTTCATGCAGCCAACCTTATTTATTGAGAAGTCCTAATTTTATTGCCTGTTTAGTAACATGTTGTTCCACAAACTAATTTCTCATAAAGCAAAGCACAACTTTTTCTTATAAATAGTATAAATTATTTTATTTACAGAAACTTGTTACAAAACAAATAGACTATATATTTCTTCTCTTTTAAATATCCAAAGTAATTTTCTATCCCTTGACATTTGTTCTTGTTCTATACAGCAGCCAACACAAGTCCAGCTGAGATGCTCTTGATTAGGTGTACAAATCATCAAACTACTCACACATTTTAACACAGGAGATTGCTTTTACAACCAAGCTCAAAAAAATGTAGCAGAATGCTGTCCAGGCCCTACATTCACAGACAGTATGTAGTGCTCATTTAAATGATCTGAAAACAAAATGTTTTGCACAAAATGTAAAAATGATTATTTTCTGTCAAACAGCAAACAAAAACTTCTACCATCAGTTTCCAAAGCCCACCATGTTCTCCACCCAGGACACAATGAGAGACGTTAAGAAATTCCTTGGCAACAAAACTCTTGCAGGAAGACAGCTGCCTTTGTAAGTCAACGTTTTTCAAATCACACTTTTTTTTTCATTGTTCTCAGAGGTACTTCTTTGCATTACATTTTTGGAATATAAAATATTTTAAATATTTAATTTTAAACTATTTCATGCGTGAGTAACAAAACAGACACATCATATAAGTTGCTGGCAGACACAAAGATTTGTAACCCTTGGTGCCACTGGGCAATCTGTCAACAGCTCAATTACTGTGACCCAAAAGGTCTTGATTTTAAAATGCCTTAGAAAATTACCAGCATTGGTGGTTTTCAACTCTTCCCTTAAAAGTCTAGAAACAATATTTAGGTGGAAAAAGCAAACTCCAAAAGTTCAACTGAACATTCAAGTCTTTTTAAAGAGTATCTGTCCAAGCTTAAAACTAGGTTCAGGCACTTTCAGTTTTTTCCATTAGTTTAAAACCACATCGCATACTCACACGCATGTGCTCGGTGCACACGGGCACATGCACACACACCCAGGCGTGCACACACACACTCGCACATAAAACACAAAAAGAAAAGCAGTGTGTCACTTAGTTACATGTAGTCTATTGGGAAATCAGGAAACCAGGGAGACGCAATGCCCACTTCATCTGGATGAATCCACTCCCGAGACGCGAAAAGGGACAGATACTTCCACAGCACAGAGGCATCCCTTCAACTGCAAAGGAGGCAGGTTCTAGAACTATTGGCTTGGCAGTGAACCACTTCAAATTATAAAAAGGTATTTACTTTTATTAATTAATAAATAAATACTAGATGATCTCAATTGTACCAAAACAGGATATCAGAAAAAAAGACCTGTGCAAAAATACATATTTAAATATGTACAATTCATTTTTAACAAAATATGTCTTCTGAAATAGGGATACTTCCGTATTTATAATAGAACAAGAAATTCCAAAATAAAGATACAAAAGTAGGTTTTGTATAATTCTTTGTTCATCATTGCAGCACTTTTTTTTTTGTAGGTTAAGAAAACTGCAGAAGTTGTCATGAAATTCTATTGGAAAGGATATAAAAATTATCTTGGTTTTAATTGATACCAAAGTCTGTCTAGAAACATCCCAACCACTGCAAATTTGGTTTTTGCAAGTTAATTTAATTCAAAAAATACGTGTACTCCTGTGTTTTAAATGGTCTTAACTGTTCATCATAATAAAAAGTTGTAGGAGAAAATAAAATATTTCAACAGTCTAAAATTTAATAGCACTGTTTAGAATATGTCTGTTTGTGGCAGGCAGAATCCAAAATGGCTAATTTCCTAATCCCGATGCTCGGTATGTTACCGGGAGACATAATGAAATTCAATTAAAACCTTAAGTCTTAGAAATTAAATGATCATCACTCACTAATCTAAATATCTACATTATTCTGAATCAACTTGCTATTGTGGATCCTATTCACATCTTTCGGAACAACATGATCTGTTTATAAAATCCATCGCTAAAAGCAACTTTTTAACCATCAAGTCCCCTTGGCTCTGAAAATAAATTCTACCCACACCCCATTGCACTTGTCACCAAGGAATCACCCAGGTACGTTCTGATTTCCTCTTGACCTCCCCTCTCTCCTACCCAACCAGGACTGGACCAGCAGGCTGATTTTCCTAACTGTTCCATCCATGTTCTCTGCTTACTAAACTTTCCTATTTGTATCATTTTAAAAACATTTACTGATTGATTGCATAATAAGTGAACAGGATACTGTTCTCCCCTTCCTTTAAAAAAAAATCAGTTATTTTACATCAATTTATAGCTAAAGTATCTGCATAAAGTTTTTTTGTTTTCTTACATAACAATAATAATCCCATAGCAATTCACATTATTAGGCTGGTAACGTAGTATTTATTCATTTTACCTGTTGTTAACTTGAAATTCCCTGAAACTGAAGTTTGTAACCCAGGAATCATATGGGAAAAAGGACGCACGCACTCACTGGCTCTGTCTGGGTCCTGGCCAGGGCAATGAGCCGGGCCTCAGAACTTTACCCTGTGTTTGGCAGCTTTGTGTGTTCTGAGCCAAAGTGTTTGGTTCTTGCTTCATGTGCGGGGATGGTAGCATCACATGTAAAAAGGTCCCAGCACACCCTCCAAAGCCAATGACACCTTCTCAAGCAGTGCTGTTTGAACATACTAAGCTCTTTCTTTTGGGGCAGGATATTAGAATAAAACATCCTAGAGGATTCCAGAACTCTCTCAGGAACATGGCTGGCATTAACCCCAAGAAAGGAAGGATGGATATCAAGGGGATACTAAACACACACCACAGGGAACCTCCACAGAGGCCCACACACACATTCTCCAACCCCTGCCCTCAGTGCTTTGCTCCCACCCACCCCAACTGCCCAAGCAAGCATCCACAGGGGCCCAGGGTGGCGGAGGTGTGGACACACGTGGCATGACACGCAGGCTACAAGCACGGGTGACACCTCATCCCGGACAGCATCCACAGAGGGAAATGGGAACGTGGAGAGAGCCTTGCAAACACTGGACAAGTCCATCCTTATCATTTCATTTTAAAAGGCAATTTTTAAAAAGCAGACTGAGTAGGACAACCAACCCAATCTGACATACTGTTGAACACCAGAACTTACAGGATAAGAAAATTCCATCTTTGGAATTTTACCTTTCCCAACAACCCACCCACCCTGATTTGGCTTTCCAATTTTTGTTTTTGTTTTGTTGAAATCACACAGAAATGCTCTTGTTCTATGAAAAGTAAGCCTCTAAAATGGTGTATACTTGCTGTCTGGTCAACAATGGCTTCAACTTATTTTTAAGTCCACAACTTCGGAAAATCTATGCCGGATTCCGCGTGAGACGCTAGGCTATTTTCATCACGGTGCCTGGCACTAATGTCCATATTCCACTCCTAGAACATCGTTATGGAAATCTAAAGCCAAGTTCCCTTTGCTGGAGGGTTGCTCTGCAGTTTGCTATCTTCTGGGAGGTCTCCAGTCCCTTGGGAAGAAGCCTGACTGCTGGAGAGGGAGTGACCTACACAAGACAGTATGTAAAACAAATAGTAACAACAACAACAACAAAAACCAAACCAAAACCAAAACAAAAACAAAAACAGACAAACAAACAAAAACCCTGGCAGGAAAGGGAAGAGAGGAAAGTCTACAGTAACGCTCTTGCCAAAACATTCTTCTGCCTGGCCAATCAAAGAGTGGCTCCATGATAAGTTAAAAAACAAAGCAAGAACAAAAACTCTCACAGATTGGTAGCAAGCAGTCCAGACCACTTTAACACTGACATTAGCAATTCGGTGGCTGAACCTGATCCAGTGTCCTTGTGAGTACTCACTGCTACAGACATAGCTTCAGGGAAATCCTCATGAAAACGCCAGCCCGACAGGCTGCTACCCTTGAGGCCCACGGGAGGCTGGGCAAACAGACTCAAGGCATCGTGGAGTCCAGAGTGCTGAGTGAAGGTGTAACTTGTCCTCAAAAGGGTCCGGATTAGTCCTCCCAGTGACACTGTCAGTTGTCAGGGTCGTGCCTTTGGCTTTTAAAAAAGAAGGGGTGGGGAGACAAGGAGGAGGTAAGTAATCCGTCGTACACTGCTCTCCCCTGCTTCCAAACGACCATTCCAAGAGCTACATACCCACCACTCAACTCTGTGTCACAGGACCATCCCAGCAGCAGCAGGAGCTGCAGAACTCAGCCCAAGCCTCCAAAAACCTTGCCGGCTCTGGGACACAGTCATTCTAGAGACTGGCTGTGAGGACTGGTCAACGGAGATGCAGGCCTGTGTCTAGCTGAGAAAAGGCCCTCAAGTTTGATCCTGATCCGTACTTATGAGCTTTGTGGCCTTAACTATTTCAAATATTAACTGAGAAAAGTTCAAGTGGGAGAGGGCACACAGGTGTGCGAGATGTCACTGCACGCAGAGCCCAGGGAGGGGCCTATTCTAAGGGTGCATAGCAGACTCTTCAGCCTAGCCCCAAGTCCTTGGTCTCCCTGCACAGCTCCTTCCTCAGATGTTCAAACAGCTCAGCTATCTGTTCTCAAGTCTGCTCCACAACCTACAAGTGTGCATGTCCCTACTTTCCCCAGAACAGCATTCTTCCACATTCCCTCAGAGGCTGAGAAGAACTGTACAGGACCCTCCTGCAGACAGAGAACTTTTAAGACGCTCTGTATCATTTCTTTGGGTTCACTGACCATCTGATCTCTTTCCTGGGCCTCGCCTAGAGCCTGTAGAGCACACTAAGTCCTCCAGGGCACTGGGTAAAGCTTTCTCAAGTACAAACTTCAGTTGAAACCTCAGCTTGGGAAGAGAACCCAAAGCAATGACAAGACAGCAGAAATCAGAGGTGGCAAGCAGGCAGGTCAGGAGCCCCACACGGTGCAGAGACACACAGTCTACATCAAATGCTAGAAACGTTTACACATCTGCATCTATCAACATATGTATATATTGAATATGAGGGACTTCAAAAAGTATGTGGAAAGACATAAGCTAAATTTATTTTCATGCAGAAGTAGCTAAAAACCATTGCAGTTTCACAATCTACATTTCCATATATATCTTAAAATGACCAAATTCCATAAGCAAGCCCCAATCTACAGGTTTTCTTTAAAACTGCTACCGAGTGTCTGCAAGCAGCTGCTCCATGCAGTTGGGTGCCCGGAGCCCATTGTACCAAGGGCACTGCTACTTGGTACTGTGTCTTCCCTAGTCTCTGTCCACCCTGTGGACTGCCAAGGGGTACATGCCCGCGATGAGCAGACAGCAGGCTCCCTAGCGCAAACGTGAGATGCACAGTACAGTACCAGTACTCAGGAAAGCAAACCAGTGGGGTTTCAAGAGCATGAGTGTGTCCATTTACTCACTCTAAGGAGCAGACACCGACCAAGAAATTAAAACCCAACTCTTCTGGCTGCAGCAAATCCTGCTCAAAGAGTCAGACAACAACCCAGTAGTTTGCAAGCTGAGTAGCTACCTGTAATCCTGGAGAACCCCCTTCCCTGCATCCCTAGGGCGTGGAGTATAAACTGACTGAGGGAAGCCATGTCACAGTGAGAACTTTCTAGGTAGTTCCTAAGAAGTCCTAACTGGGCATTTGAGGCAAGTTGTATAGATGAGCAAGGACGGGGAAAACAACCACCAAAAAAGAAAAAAAAAAAAAAAAAGCCTCACATTTTAAATCGGGGCTCTGGGGAGATGCTGCTGGCATTCCTGTTCACAAGCAGAGTGAGGAGAGGTCCTGATGAAGGAGATGGTGAGAGACGAGCTGAAGGCAGAGCCAAGCTAAAGGCAAGGAGGTCAGGAAACAGGAACTGTGGAGAAGGCAGCAGGCGAGACCCCACACAGCAGATCAGGGCAGTCAGCCACCCATCAACACGCACCTAGCCACTGCTCCACTACGACCACATTCAGACTTCAGACATTTAACTTGCAATGGAACTGTACTCTGCTGAGCCCACACTGAATCCTGGTTACCTGACTACCTCGTGAGCAGTGAGGAGAAACTCTGAGATTTAACTGCACATCTACAGTTTTTCAAGGGGAAAAACTACTTTGAATCAGAACATCATCTCTTTCCAGAGCTTTCTGCAGAGCACTGCTCTGGAAACCCACTGCCGCGGGAACACACCACTTGCCTCCCCCCTCAGCAGCACAGAGGCAGCACCATGTGGGCTGCGGAACGGCCTCCCCTGTGGTCCTGACTGGGCTCACAGGACACGTGTGTTCCTCACCCTTGCATGCTAACTGCGGGAGCAGCCTCCTTTCCCAGGGCATCCTCCAAGCCCTCGGAGACCCTGATGGAGACCAGCCCCCAGCTACTTTCACGTGCCTAGGAGTGCTTCCTTTTCTCAACACAGTAGGACGCTGTGCGTCAGTTCCAGACAAAGCAACCGAGCCCGTGAGAGCTGTCTGACCCAGCAGAGGACCCCAAGGGAGAGGAAGCACGGCCTCCCCCGGGGCTCAGAGTCCGCCTCCTACCTGATGCAGAAGGGAACTGTTCGTCAGGCCTTGCGCCCCTGGGATGCTGCCTGTGTGTTTCATGTGGACGTTGTTCACGCCTGGCAGTTTGGCAACCTTTGTGGGCTTGCTGCTGTTGCTGACGCTGCTGGAGCCGGGGGAGCACTTTCTCTTCTTTCCTATGAGCTTGTCTAGAGGAGTGTGTGAGTGTGGGAAACCGCCATGGGAGTTGACGGGCAGTTCGCTGGACTGGTGAACGAATGGACCAAGAGAAAGAGTGGAATCCCCGCTGTTCACCATCACACTCATCCTCTTGATAGATTCGGCAGAGCTCCCACCTGGGGGCCCCCTCCCTGACTGGTCGTGCCGGACGCTCACTGAGTTGGCTTTATTTGTCACACAGTTGAGGCCACTGCTATGAGAAGACATCACCGTGGAAGGGTACGTAGGCCCAGGGTGAGCCACACAGTTTTTCCTAAAAGACTCCATGGAATGAGAAGAAGAGGAGGAGGTGGAGGAGGAGGGGTGAACTAACAGAGGGGCAATGTTTTTGCGTTTCTTTCCTGAGCCGCCACTGGTACTACTACTACTGGCATTGTGACAGTTAGTGCTGTTACCAGAAGACTCCTTGGGTCTTAAAGACTTGCTGGATTTCAACTTCTGAGGTTTCCTGGACATGGGGGAGGAAGGGACTGAGGACAGGCCAGAGGGTGTGGCAGGGGACGAAGATGATGACGACACCTGTCTGGACTGCATGCTGCACGCCACGGGATCCACGGCTCCCGAGGTGGCAGGCTGCGCGTTCAGGGTGGTTCCATGGGCCGGTACCGATTTGCCGCTGGGGGAGATGCAGGTGGACGAGACAAGAACTGGGGATGTAGAGACGGTGGCTGCTGTAAGATAGCTGACTCCGCCCTGGGACGTCGGCACAGAATTTGTCCGGTGAGGAACACGTGTGGAGATGGGTGATGTGGTACTGTTGGGCACTGGTGGAATTTTCCTGGAAAAAAAAAAAAAAAGCAGAACATAGCATTCAACACAGGCCATTCGTACAAAACTCTGCTGAGGGGAGACAGCTCCCTGACCAGCTGATGGCTGCCCAATACAAAGCCAAGGCCATCACTTCTCTGCTCCCAGTTCCACTGAGCCTTCACTGGACTCTGGCAGGAAGGGCAGGCAGCGCCCACTCCCGCCGCAGCTCGACGCCATCACCTCCCTCAGCACAGGCACCAATCTCCCTCACATGCTGAGACAATGCCGAGGTGCAAGGTTACGACGTGTCTTCGCTGGGACCACTCCGCCTGCTCATGCACATAAGTGTGTTCTCAGCAGGTCTGTGTGGCCCTCCCCCTGACCCGCCCCTTGCCAGACTCACTCTAGGCTAATCTACACTCTTTGAGACTAAGCAACAACCCCAGTTGACTTGCCATTGTAATCCCAGCACCCAGCACAGTGCCTGCTATATACAATGGCTCTCAATGAACTCTCAGGGAGTACAAAAGCAGATTCACTCTCCAGAAGCCAGGAACCCTGTGGGGGGAGCAGCAGGAACCCCTCCCCTGCTGCCTCTCTGGGGACACATCTGCAGGAGGTTAGACCCAGGAGCAGAGCCACGACACACACCTGGGCACTGACACACGCGACCAGTGTCTCAACCGCTGGGCTAACCCCTTACCCCTCAGCTCTGATTGTTAAATGTTTCAGAAACTCTTACAGCAGCATTAAAACTGAAAATGATAAAACAGGAAGCATCCTTCCTGGAAATCAAGTACTGAGACTGCCTTGCACAAGGTGGTATGCAGGGCTCAGCCAGGTGTGATCCCAGCTGGGGCTTAGCATGCTGCCAGCTTGCTTTGCAGAAGCTTCCCCCCCACACCTTTAATACCCACTTATTTTCATTGGAAAGACGCAAAGAGAGAGAGACAGAGACGGAGACACACACACACACACACACACACACACACACACACACAGATCTTCCTTCCACTGACTCACTCCCCAAATGGCCACAAAGGTCAGAGCTGAACTGATCTGAAGCCAGGAGCTTCTTCCACATCTCCCACATTGATGCAGGGCCCCAAGGACCTGAGCCGCCATCCTGTGCTTTCCGAAGCCACAAGCAGGGAGCAGGATTGGAAGTGGAGCAGCTGGGACACGTACAGGTACTGAGGAGATGCCAGCACAATAGGCAGAGGATTAGCCTGACAAGCCACAGCACCAGTTCCTTTGCCGATTTTTGTTTTTGAAGGACAGTATGTTAAGAAAAGTTATCAGTGCCTAGAAACCCCTGCACCTGCTCTAAAACCCTTTTGTGATTATGCAACTCTGGGCCTTCTCAAAACTGCCTGAGAAGCTTAAGCCACACCCACACAGGTCCACCAGAGGCTCTGGAGGGACGGGGCAGACACTGGCTATCCTGTCTCTGCAGGAGACTGACGCCGACGTAAGTGTGGAGCTGGACTCTATGCTAACACAACTTGCAGGAAGGACAAGCGCCGACATGACCTGCCAAGTTGGTGGGAAATGCTGAATTCCTGGGCCCCACCCCAGTCTGACTTCATCAGAAGCTTTATCTGAACAAGACCCCGGGGGGGGGGGGATCTGTGGGCACTGGTTCACTCCTCTGGGAGCCCTGCTCTAAATAAATCAGTCCAGACAGTTCGGTGGGTGCACTGGCCTCCTGTGGCCACCAGGTGGCCAAGGACGCTGCGTTAGGCCCAGGCTGTCTTTCTGCACTCTGGGGAGAAGGCTCTGTGCACCAGGGACAGTAGAACAATGACTACCTCTGAAACTCTACGTAATTCATGGCGTTCTGTGTAACTAGTAGGTGAGCTCAGAACATGCAGCTACACTGCCTCGTGTTTGTACAGACCGAACATTCACAACTAAGGAAAATGGTGCCATCTGTGGCGGCTGGGTGGGCAGGCAGGTAAACAGGAGCTAGGAGTGGCATTCTCTTCACTGTAAGCCTTCTATTCACTGTTCTTTTTCTAAGCCAAGGGAAAGAAGAAAAAAACTTCCTACCCATCCCAGTCCCTTCTTCAGGGGTGTGCCAATAACAGACCCAAATCAACAGAGGGTAAGTAGGCAGGTTCCAGAAACCCCAGGGGCTGGGACTGGCCTCCTGGGCCACAGCCCCCAGAGGAAGCACCTGCTGACATCACCTCAGCCCAGGGACTCCACACACCAACACTGACCTAGCTCCCATCAGATCCTCTTCCACTTTACCTCGAAATCTACCACACTAAAAACTGAAGCTCGGGGCCAGAAACAGTGCTGGATGAACAGGGACCCTTCCCGGGGGAAGCGGTTAACAGTGGCTAAGCGCACAGGACAGGGTCTGGACCATGGAGCAAGTTTCCTCAAGTGCCTGAAATAGGTCCTGAGCAGTCTGGCCCTGCCTCGGGGCCTGTGTGCATCAGCTGACAGCATTCTCAAGCCCCAGGGCAGGCTCCCATCCCCCTCAAGCCAGAATGCCAGATCACCAAGGAGCAACACGTCTGCACAGCTGTGTTGGCTTTCCTGAAACCAAAGGTCATGTTCATGGAAAGGCTTGGTGTTCTCCCCGGGAGCCAGTGATAAGGCAGTCAGTGCTTGCACAGCGTGGAGAAATGCCAGATGGTGCTGTCGACCTCTCAAGTTCACAGCACACACAAGCCACCTGGAACCAAACCATCTCTGCCCAAACTGTTGGCCATAAACCGCTTATCAATATAGTGTGGAAAAACACACTGAGGACACTTCTACACTCACCAAGCACTGAACGCGTACCTCAGTAGCTCACCCGAACTCTCCAAGTACCACTGCGGAGTGTGAAGAAAGCAGCAGCACATCCCGGGGACTACGCCCCTGATTTTATCTCTGGCCTCAGGAACAGGAAGAACCACCTCCTAGCCAGTAAAATCCAGTCACGTAAACGTGACCTAGGGAAGCAGACGTCTCTGCACCTGCAAGTCCAGGTGAATTAATCAGTGAACACGCTCTCGTCCATGACAATGGCTCCTTGGGTTAAATGCTCTTCAGGGCCACTCAGGCCCAGCGCCTCTGACTTGATTAAGAAAGCAAGGCATGAATCATACGGATGCACTGGTAGAGTGTATTGAAGGAAGCGCTGGGCGGTGATGAACAAAGTGCAGGATCCAGGATGATGCGGGGATTCCTGGACTGTCTCGTTCAGCAAAGCCCGAGGCTCATCAACATACATCCACCCACCATAGCTCCTCCAGAGGCTCCCCTACATGAAGGTCCCCAAGTGAAAATCAGATGCCCCAAATGACACACAACAGTTACAAAGCACAGAGTCCACTAAGAGCTCTAACAAGTCCTATAGTAACAGAAACTACTTTATTTCAGGAAAGGTTCAATTAAAGTCTCCTGGCCATGGAACCTTTCTTCCACTGCAGTCCCCACAAGACGAACAGCAGCACCCGTTAGGCCAGTTGGGACAACTTCACGAGACCAGGCTCCCCTCCCTGAATTCTCCAGTCACTGCCCACCGAACTGAGATGCACTCGCGGGGTCCTCTGGCACTTGCAACCACCTCACACACATCTCTCTGTGTTGTTTGATTCAGCTGTCATTTCCTCTGACTCAAGGCCTTCACCAGGCTGGAAGCCCCTGGCCTTCTGCCCCAGGGGCTGCTCCTCAGCCTTCACCCACATGGCTCCTTCCTGGGTTACCTCTGCACAGGGCATCCCCTCAAGCTCTCAGGCCTGCTGGCCTCCTGTATCAGTTCTTTATTTGGAAACAGACTGCCACATCCAAGCCCTGGCTCTCCCACTAACTTGCTCATGGCCTTGGACCTGTTCCATTATCTGTAAGACACAGTAATATTCTGGTCATCTGACACAGAGATAAGAAAATTAGCCATATTTGCAAAGTGCTCCGCCATCACAATAAGCTCTCCGCAGTCACAAGAGATGATCAGAGCTTCCACAGCCGGTCTCACAGAAGCTGGAATCGCCTTAGTCCTGCTAACTGGTGTTTGTTTCCCTCCACTCCCAAGGAGACTGTTGAAAGCCGTACATGTGGGACCCATAAGCCAGAATCCCCAGCACTCAGAACAACACAAGAACCCCCAAAAGCTGTAGACAAAGCATATTACGAACAAACTATACATGGATTTCAAAATACCTTGCATGAAATAAGCTTCCATGTCATTTGGTTCCTGCAGATTTTAAAGTACCCTCAGAGGTAACTGCTGGTGGGCTGGGAGGTTATGAAGGATCAATTACCAGCACGAGAAGCCCATCTTCTAACACCAAGCCTGGAGCACACGGAGCAGTGCATTCTCCCCCGACACTGACACACTCACCTCCACAGCTGCGCATTCAGATGCTTCTCCACCATGAGGTTGAGGGCGCAGCGAAGTCGGTTCCACCTGGAGTCAAACACGTAATAACCTCTTCCAATCTGCCGGCTCCCAAATGTGCAAAACTGAAATGGAGAACACAGTCACACATACATGCCAGATCTGCCACTCCCCGCCCCCGTGGGGATGGTTCCCATTCAAAACTGGTGCTAAACAGGAGACACACAGTGACACTGAAGACTACAGGCCATGACAGTGACAAGGCCAACCCATGTTCTGTGAGGGACAAGGAAAAGGCACAAGTCATCCCCTGGATGGAGTGCCTGCCAGCTCTGGGACACTCTGTGCTCACACCTAGACCATGTTCCCCCCAGTGGGCAGGCCACGGTTCTGGCCACAGTGTAAGGGAGAGAAAGGTGTGGGGCTGGACGTGTTCCCCCAGTGGGTAGGCCATGGTCCTGGCCATGGTGTAAGGGAGAGAAAGGCGTGGGGCTGATGTGAAACTCACAGAGGCTGGCTGAGGATGATGACCTGAATAGTGACAGTCCAGTTTCTCAACAGACTCTTCTTTGTCATCGCCTTCACCCTCCTCACTGGATAACCGAGAAGCTGGCTCAGTGGCAGGCAGGGGAGGGTGTGGAGACTCAAGGACTGGAGGGGGGTCAACGGGGGCACTCCCACCTTGCTGAGCAGGGCAGCCTGGAGGCCTTGGGGAGCAGAAAGTGCAGCGCTGATTAGGTCACATGACTGAGCAATCAGCCGCCTAAAATAGGTACAATAATGAACCCCAAAACACCACCAAGAGAAGGCCCGTGGTCCACCCTGGTACCCAGGGAGCACAGACACTGATAGTCGTTCGTGGCCTCCTGAAGGCCACGCTGCTAAATGAAGCTGCTTGCCGCACACCATGAACCAACACTAACTTATAACTAGTCCTCCTTTGCATAGTCTTGTAGGTGACTCAGGTCTCCTCCCTTCTCCTCCACGGAAAAGGAAATACTTTTGGAGTTTCAGCAAATTCCTTCTTGGTCATTCTTCAGAATTCCACTAGACTTCACTCACAAGGCAGTAAGAGACTGGCAATGTTCTCTAAGCTAACCTAAGAGCAGATGTGGCAGGTACTATGGTACACAACTAGCCAGAAGCCTGTTATTCATCAATAGGAATAAATGGCTTCTGTTTCTTTGGTGTCCCAGGGGATTAGAAATTAAGCTTCCTTTTGCACAGATCAAGGAACTTCAGAGGGGGCCGGCACTGTGGCACAGTATGTAACGCTGCTGCTCATATGCTGGCATCCCATATGGACACTGGTTTGAGAACCAGCTGCTCCATTTCCAATCCACCATCCCGACTAGTGGCCTGAGTAAGACAGCAGAAGATGCCCAAATACTTAGGCCTCTGTCACCAATGTGAGAATTGTGGAAGGAAGCTCCTGCCTCCAGCCTGCCCATTCCAGGGCATGGCCATCTGGGAATGAGCCAGCAGATGTAAGATCAGTCTAACGCCTTCAAAATAAATAATTTTTAAAAATTTTCCTCCACTGAAAAGATATCCAAGAAAAGGACAGCTAAGGGGTCTTTGGCTGGGGCCTGGTCACAATGGGAAGTGGGAGGACTCAGATTGCACCCCAGCACACTGCCAGGGAAGCACCCAGCTCATGCTGACAGGTTTAAGTCCACAACTGGGTTTCCACATGGGAGGCACTTCTACACTTACATAACCACTTCAAGGATTGAACACCTGAGGGTAAAACATCAAGTAATGGCAACAAAAGGTCGGCACACCCCTAAGCAGCCCCCCTGGTCACCAATGACTGAGGCCTCTCTTTGGTTTCCTTTCCTTCTGGAAACAGTACCATGGCCTTTACTGTGATTTGGTTACAAATCCAAGCACAAGCACACACATTTCCCCGTCACCATCCCTCTGAGGTATGCGTATGGTATGTTCTCATTAAAACACTCTGACCTACTGCTCACATTACAAAAATGCTCAAGTTAAAAAAAAAATGCTCAAGTTGAATTCCCTGAAGAATGAATGACAAACACGTTAATAAACAAAGGCTGTAAAAAAAACCACCCCCAGGCTGAACGGTCATTCTTAGCAAGAATTTTTCCTGCTGTGTTTTGTATGAAGCAAGGCTACTGAATGGGCAGCTGCTAACCAAACTGTAAGCAATGCTCCAATCACCAACCCACACACAGGACCCAATTTCAGCTCCACTCTGCAGAGCAAGAGACCCCGGACACTACGCAACTACAGAGCAGATAATCTCAGCTTTATCTGCTGCTTGCACTTACAATAGGGAAAACCCTGGTTGGAACTTAGGGTTGAAGAGCAACTATTTGCTTTTCTCCTAGTAAAGCCAATTCAAAACTTCTTTTCTACCATAAGCCTGATGCATGTTTCTCAAGATCACGACTGACCTAGGGTTTCCTTAGTGTCTGCAGGCCTAGCCTCGAAAAGCGTGGCTCACCTTGGAAGACTGGGGGTGTGAGGTTTAGGTTTACTAGCTATGAAAGGCTTTGATTCGGAAGGAATCACGGCGTGAGGGTTTTGGTGTGGCTCCTGCGACGGTCTGGGAGGGGCGGGATGCGGGTCCCTGAGAGGCTGCGGTGGTTGCAGAGAGTCCGGATGGCGAATCGATTCCTTTTCCCTGGTTTTGTTTTTGTGCTCGGCTAATAACACATCGAATCGTTTTCTTCTACCCTGGACAGCCCTCCGCTGCGTTAAGGAATGTGTCTACAGATTTAAAAAGAAAAAGAGAAACTGAAGCATTGCAGGATTAACTCTTCTCTGTCATACATATGATCACACCATCCCCAGGGAAAAGATAAGATATAACATTAGCACTCGCAAAGCCTGCTCGGCCTGTGACAAGGGAAAAGTCCTGCAGGCTGCTCTCTTTGCTGGATGAGAAGACCCAGCCTCCAGTGGAGCAATCTGCACCAGAAGCAGGAAGCAATGCACACTATCTCACCTGGGATGTGACTGAGTGGCCAACAGGCACACGCAGAGGACAGGGACTCACATTTTTCTGCCACAATAGTTTGCTTACTGTGGCTACACAAACTCTCCTTCAGTCATTTGCAATTCTGAACTTAAAAGACAGAAACAATTGTGCCTTACAGCATTTTTCAGAAAGTGCTCTGCACATCACTGGAGGGTAAAAGCCAAGCCAAACCACATCTCTTTACTCCCACCCACCTGCAGCGGAAAGAGAGCGGTGTGGCTCCCAGCACCGTGCAGACAGATTGCTACAGGCAAGGCTGACTGGAGAGCACTGAGGAAAAGCAGGCCTGGGGACACTTAGGGACATAGTGCAGAGCAAATCCGCAGAAGCAGACGGCTCACTACGGCAACCAAGAAAAAGAGGAAGGACAGCAAATGTTTTACTTTCTGAAAGAAATGCACTTCAGAAACAAGGAAAGGTCAAATTATGGCAGTGACCGCATTAGGCAGGGAATCCATATAAACCTGTGGCTGAAGAACGCTATCTTAAGAAAACAACTACACTCAACACATTTGATACTCACTGCCACTTTAAAAATCAAGGGCTGCTCAAAGGACAGAATTATTTCTAGCAGAAGCTGAATGTACAAATTGAAGCTGGTCAGAGATGGACACATCTTGTTGGCAGACAACTCCAATGGCTGGGAAGTGATCCTGTGGGTCGAGTTGGCACTCCGTGTGCTGATGGCGGGCACATTCTAGTCTCTCGAGTGGATGAGTTTACACAGCAGCGGAGCCACTAACAGAAGTGAAATAATCTACACACTTCCTTCTTCCTTCAATGTTCTATTACATAGCTAATGATACGAAGTGTACACTTAGATCCCTACATAACACTTGAATTCACTGATCTACGAATTTATGAAGCATGTCTGCTATATAATTTAGGAACCGAAAGGGAATCATGCTTCTAACATTCATCTGAAAGTTAGCAGCACAACTCACCTTATTAAATACACTGAAGTCTATGTCCTCAAGATCTAGGCTGGCACAAACATGTGCTTAGCTTCCTCTTACATTTCTACTCAGCTATCTTTAATATAGTCACAATAAAATTAACTAGATGAGGACAAGAATTGTTGTGTAATTCAGTGGTGTAGCAGCACCTCCAAGAACACTTTCCATTCAAATGCTTTAAAGAAAATGGGTATAAAATAATGAATGGGTGATGGGCTGGGCATCTGATGTAGTAGTTAAGGTACAAGATGCTAACACTGCTAGGATTTCATATCCAATCTGGTTACCGACTTCAGCCAGTGTTCTGCTAATGGACACTGGAAGGCAGCAGAGATGCGTCCAGTGATCACATTCTGGTTGCTCATTCGGAGACCTGGACTGAGTCCCCAGCTTCAGCCCAGCCTGGTCCCAGTGCAGAGAGTGAAACTAAGTGAGAGATGAAACAGTCAATCACTGGACTGAGCTCTTGCTCTGCCTCTCATGTAAATAAAAGTGGTGCTATTCTTTGAAAAAGGGCCTCTAAAACATACTGAAAGAACATCACAGGTCCCGGTGCAGTAGCCTAGCAGCTAAAGTCCTTGCCTTGCACGTGCCGGGACCTCATATGGGCACCGGTTCATGTTCCAGCAGCCCTGCGAAAGCAGTGGAGGACAACCCAAATTCTTGGGACGCTGCACCTGTCTGGGAGACCCGGAAGAGGCTCCTGACTTGGGATCGGCTAAGTTCTAGTTGTTGCGGCCACTTGGGGAGTCAACGATTGGACGGAAGATCTTCCTTGCTGTCTCTCCTACTCTCTGTATATCTGACTTTTCAATAAAATTAAATAAATCTTAAAAAATTTTTAAAAAAGGGCCAGGCGCGGTGGCCTGGTGGCTAAAGTCCTCGCCTTGAAGACGCTGGGATCCCATATGGATGCCAGTTCTAATCCCGGCAGCTCCCCCTACACCCCTCCCATCCATCTCAGTCTCTCCTCCTCTCTCTCTATCTGACTTTGCAATCAAAATAAATCTTAAAAAAAAAAAAAGAACAAGAACATCACAGGTGCATCTGCTTGATTCTTCACTAATCTCTCATCTCTGAAAGTCCCCTGCTACCTAACGCAATAAAATCAAGTGAAACAAGCGGAGTCTAAAGAGGAACCATAATTTCCAGTGAACTCTGAAGAACATTCCAGATAGAAACAGGATGATGCTCCACCATCAAATCCCTTCGGGAGTTGCCCAAGGCTCACAGTGCGCAGACTGGGACTCGGTCTGTGGGCACCCACGGTTGCTAAGGAAGGCCCTGGCAACCACTGTCCCCCTGTGGGCTGCTGTGCCTCTTCTCTCCTCTTCAGCCACTAGATAGCTTTCATATTTTGAGGTGCACACTTTGCCTATTCTCACTCTTTCAAGGGTATGTGTTTCACAGTAATGTATTTCAGCTTGGTTTTTCTATAGCAAAGAACACTTCCCTGGCCAAACCTCCCTGAGTATAGGCTTTCATAACACTGGTAACTGTATACTTATTTAACTATGAATAGGATAAACCCTTCAACTCCTTCACTAGATTGCAAGCCCAATATAGACACAAAGCATGTTTTGATTTGCCAAGTTCTCTATCGTCCTGAGGGCAATAAAGCTTGTGCTCAGGAGAAACAAAGACTTACAATGACTGAATGGACATAAGCTACCAGAGTGACAAATCTCTCTGCAGAAGGCACAGAAGATGCCAGAAAGGCAACCAGAGGAGTTAAGTGAGGAGGGACGGAGGAGGGACCAAGGAGGGTGGCAGGCAGGTCACAGAGCGTGAGGGAAGTGAACACAGCAAATGCCCAGCCAGGAACACACCCAGCGGGAACCTGGAGGACACTCAGACATGTCTAGCCCTACACACATAGCTTAACAGACTCAGGTCAAAGGGAAGACAAGTGGGAGAAGGACTGGCAAACATGGCTTCTCACAAAGGGCGGGCCTGAACAGGCACTGTGTCTCTGTAAATCCCATGCTGGGGCTAGAAGTAAAGATTAACTCAACAACAAACTCAGCTCCACACCAGACAGAAAATGACACTCTTAAATAGCACCAGGAGAGCAACTACTGTTTGAAAAGCACAATGGGAGAAAAATCAGTTCACCCAACCTTAAAGGCACCAGAACGCTGGTCAAGCTCCTCACACCTTTTGGCTAGAAAAAGTTTTTTGAAAATCTCACTTCAGAGTAAGAAATCTGACAAATGGATAAAAATAAATGTGGAGTGTTCACACAATGGAATATTACTCAGACTAAAAAGAAGGAAACTAGAGGCCAGACTGATGAGCACTGGCTCATGTCCCAGCAGTGCTCCCCTTCCAACCCAGCTTCCTGATAATGCATCTGAAAACGCACGCAGGCCCCTGCCACTCATGTGGAGAGGAGTTGCAGGTTCCAGGCTTCTGTCTGGTACAGTCCCAGGCTGTGGGGAGGTGAGAATGTCTGGGGGACGAACCAGAGAATGGAAGACAGATAAATATACATTTGTTCATTCATTCTTTCTCCTTATATCATCTTCTCAGGAACTTTGTCTTTCAAGTTAATAAATACATCCACTTTTAAAAGGAAACTGGAAATTACACATCAATATAGAAGTGTTGAGTTATGATGCTGCAAGAACCAAGCTAGTCATAGCGGACAAATATTACATGATTCCACTTCACATGTGGGACCTTCAATAAGCCTGTGCAAATACAGCAGAAGGAATAAAACATTTAAACTTTATTTTTCAACTTGAATTCCATCAATTGTCAGACACTTTAAAAAGTGATGTCATCAATCATTTAGTCCACTCCAAAGAACAGAGGGTCCTGGGACTTTGATCATATCAAAGTAACCTCCTGACTGAAGAAAATGGGTCTTAGAGATTTGGGAACAACAAACTAAACAAAACCACAAAAAAACGGAGGCAAATGAGGACTCGAAAGCATTAATTAGAAGGATTAATTAATTAGAAAGGATTAATTTCTCATGAAATCTTTTAAGAAATTGCTGTTGTTTGAAGACAGAAACAGAAATGTCAGCTGCTGGAGGAGAACCCTCTGGGAAAGCTTTCCTGTGTGTTTTTGCACTTCAACTTCAGCTTTTTCGATGCACTCTGCCAGTAAGCAGGTGCTATCATTCCTTCACACTTCAGAAAATCAAGTAAAAAAAGTGGTTCAAAACATGACTGCCCTGCCCTCTCTTCACCAGTCTTGCACTGCCGGCAGCACTTCCACCTCCGATTAGATTGTCTTTAGGATCATACTAGCAAAGCCATGTTCCATTTCTCTTTCCAATGCCTTAAAAAAAGGCTTCAGGATCTTGATGCCACTTGTTAAACATATCCATTGAAAGCCCTTCTCTTGTCTGAAGCTATTTCGGGTGCAACAGCTTTTGATATCCATTGAACAGAAAGTTTGCTCAACTTCAATTTTCCAGCCAGAATTGTGTAAACTGCAACAACCGAGATGCTACTGGCTACTGTTGTGGCTGTTCACAACTAGTCCTCTCCCATTAGCGGAATAGCAAGATTTTTCCCTCAAAAATCAGTGTCAATGGCTGGCCTCTCAGGGCTTCATCATCACCGCCATCTCTTTTAAGATTTATTTATTTTATTACAAAGTCAGATATACAGAGAAGAGGAGAGAGAGAAGAAGATCTTCCGTCCAATGATTCACTCCCCAAGTGAGCGCAATGGCTGGCGCTGTGCTGATCCGATGCCGGGAACCAGGAACCTCTTCCAGGTCTCCCACGCGGGTGCAGGGTCCCAAAGCATCGGACTGTCCTTGACTGCTTTCCCAGGCCACAAGCAGGGAGCTGGATGGGAAGTGGAGCTGCCGGGATTAGAACTGGAACCCATATGGGATCCCGGAGCGTTCAAGGCAAGGACTTTAGCCACTAGGCCACGCCGCCAGGCCCTTCATAAACTTTTTTGCAAAGCATTAATAAATTTGCCTTCCTTCCACCCATTTTTCACCGTAAATTGAGTGCTGGTTCTTCTTTAATTTTACCAGAATTTATGTTACCCTTATAGTAGCTTTTTAAATTAATATCTTCTATGTCCTCAGCACTTCAAATTAGATCTTGGTCAGACATGTTTAACAAGTTAATATGATAAAAAGTTTCAAAATTCATGTATTTTCCTAAATTAAAGACTTATTTACTTTTATTGAAAAGGCAGATGGGATTTATGGAGAATAAGAGAGGCAAAGAGAAAGAAAGATCTTCCATCCACTGCTCCACTTCCCAAATGGCTGCAATGGTTGCTGGAGCTGAGCTGATCTAAAGCCTGGAGCCATGAGCTTCTTCTAGGTCTCCCACACGGGTGGCAGGGTCCCAAGGCTTTGGGCCGTCCTTGACTGCTTTCCCAGGCCACAGGCAGGGAGCTGGATGGGAAGTGGAGTAGCCAGGACACAAAACCATCACTCACATGGGATCCCGGCACTTGTTAGGTAAGGATTTTTGCCACTGAGCCATGCCGGGCCACCATGCATACTTTTTAAAATAAAATACGTTTTCCCTGATACTGTTGGAGAGCCATCGTACACACTGCCAAAAAAACCCAGTCAAATTCCCAGAATTGGTGAGTGAAATGGTGGTATGAACATAAAGGTTCAGCTAGGCAAAGGGGTCCAGAGATCTGCCGTACAAGATCACGCCTCAAGTCACAGGAAACAGGAGTGCACTGTTCGCTAGCAGCCATAAGAGGGTGGGGGCCATGTGAAGGCTCCTTCAGCACAATCAAATAAAATTTAAGGAACAAATTAAGGAGGAAACGAATGAAGGAAGGCGAATGCACACTGGCTCCAGCCAGTATATAGACAAGATCTGATTTTACGCAATATTTTTTTTCAAGAACTAGAAGATGAAATTATTTCAAATCAATACATTTTAAGAAGTGATGCTTTGAACAATTCACAGCTTTCAAAAAGACATCTTTTTAAAGTAGTTGGGTATCACACTATGGAGAGCCAGGTGGGCGGGAAGAGGGTCAAAGCAACAAGTTGGGAATCCTGATGTAGAGCAGGGATGGGAATTGTTGCGTGGGGCCAGCTGGCACTGTGGCAAACAGGCAACAAACAACATATTTACTGTCTACATTCAATTAGCATTCAATTAAAAAAAAAAGCAAAAAACTCAGTTTCAGACCTGGTGTAGTGGCCTAGTGGCTAGGGTCCTCACCTTGAATGTGCCAGGATCCCATGTGGGCGCTGGTTCTGGTCCTGACCGCCCCACTACCTTCCCATCCAGCTCCCTGCTTGTGGCCTGGGAAAGCAGTCAAGGACGGCCCAAGGCCTTGGAACCTTGATTCCACGTGGAGACCTGGAGCGGATTGTGGCTCCCGGCTTCTGACCAGTGCAGCACTGGCCATTGCGATTATTTGGGGAGTGGGTCATTAGACGGAGGATCTTCCTCTCTGTCTCTCCTTCTCTCTGTGTGTCTGATCTTGCAATAAAAATAAATAAATCTTAAAAAAAAAAAACTCAGTTTGACAAGAGATCCAAGCCTGAGCTTGGGATAGGGCTGTCCATCAATGTCATGCACCAGGAAAGTTTAAAAAATTAGATATTTAAAGGCGTTCCTGTCTGTTTTCTCTCAAAGGTTGTAAATACTGTAAGACAGTATCTCCACACTAACAATCAAAGAACTACTAAAAAAAAAAAGTACCATATTTCTGAAGAGTGAAATATTCCCCGAACAGCTGCAGGGAGTAGAACTGAACAAGGCCTGGCTATTATTTTTCCTACAATTTAATATAATATATCAGCAATATTAGTCATTTTTAGAAGAGAACAATGCTCCGTTTTCTAGCTTTTATATCCCCCTTTCAAATTACATACATCAAATCCAGTGATTCTAATACTTTGTGACCCCCACCATGAGCAGGCTACAGGCAATCCTCAGCGGGGAGCTCTCACCATGGTGGGAGGACACGCTCCAGCAACAGCCCTTTACGGCCAATGTGCCACACCTCATTAGAATACTGACTTTTTTTTTTCAAAGATTTATTTATTTTATTGGAAAGGCAGATGCACAGAGAGGAGGAGAGACAGAGAGGAAGATGTTCCATCTGATGATTCACTCCCCAAGTAGCCACAATGGCTGGTACTGTGCCGATCCAAAGCCAGGAGCCAGGAACTTCTGAGTCTCCCATGCGGGTGCAGGGTCCCAAGGCTTTGGGCCGTCCTCGACTGCCTTCCCAGGCCACAAGCAGGGAGCTGGATGGCAAGTGGAGCTGCTGGGATTAGAACCGGTGCCCATATGGGATCCCAGCAGGTTGTAGGCAAGGACCTTAACCATTACGCTATCACGCTGGGCCCGAATACTGACATTTTAAGGGAAATAAATAATGACCTCTGACCATAATGGAGGCACTTCATTTCTTTAACTTGTATATAGGTTAAAAAAAAAAAAAAAAAAAAAGTATGGTTTGTCTAGTAGTGTTTCAAAGATTGTCTCAGAATCACAGATTTTTACTACACTTGATCTTAGCCAAAAGGCCAAGAAGCGATAGAATCACAGATTTTTAAAGCTGTAGCTCTTTAAAATTTAAGCTAGACTTTCACAATATTCATAAAGGGATCAGGATAAATTTCAGAGTTTTCTTTTAATCTTGGTGCAATTAAGCCGCAAGAAAGGCAAGCCTCTCATATTAAGATTGCTATACTATGCTCAGAAAAGGCCAGTACGCCTCTGGACACTGCACTGCTCACACTGAATCAATCTCTCTGATTCTAACACCACATTTCCCTGTTCTGAGCTTCCCTTTTCGTCAAGGTGTGGCTTTCTTCATCAGGACCGAGCGACTCCCCATCAGAGACAAGAGCGATTCTCATAGCACCAGATCTTCAAGCTGTAACAAACGGTATACAAGGAGTGACAGTCCTGTCCCTCCCCTCTCCACTCCCTGGCTCCACCTGCGGCGGGGGGCCACCTACCTTGCATGTCAAAGACCGGGTACAGGGCTTCTTGGTGTCGAGATCAATGACCCCACAATGGATGTCAGGATCAAACTCTCTTTCTGCCAAAAGCACACAGACATTACATCTAAGAGGGCAGAAGGGACCTCAAGACAAGCTGCGGCATAAAATCAAATCATCAGATGGTCAATAAATACAGCATCCTCAACCCTTTGGTCCTACAACAAAGTAGCAACATCATCACTAAGACAGTGAATGAATCCTACCTTTAGAAAACAGAATAGGCACTATTTAAGGCAGCACTGCTGTACTGCCAGGCTCAAACACAGCACTAGAAAGTCATTTTCATATAACGTACACTCACATGGGCTCTTGCAGAAACAAGCATGAGGGGACAAATAACCATGCTACCTATCAAATTCCTCTAACACTCAAGATAACCAGCTTCTCTTTTCAAATTTTTATTCATTTATTTGAAAAGCAGAGAAAGGTGTTTTCTACCCACTGTTTCATTCTATAAATTCCTGCAACAGCTGGCACTACACCAGGCCACCAAAGGTGGAAGCAAGGAATTAAAAAATCTGGGTCTCCCATGTGGGTGACAAGGAGATAACTGCTTGAATTAGCACCCACTGCTTCTAAGGATGCACATTATACAGAAAGCTGGCAGTGCAAGCAGAATTGTGACTGAAACTCGGGTATTCTCATGTAAGCTGTGGGCATCCCAAGGGCCATCTTAACTGCTAGGCCACATGCCCACTTCCTGAAGTGAACTGGTTTTACAAAGAGGACCTGTTAAGTTATAGGCAGGTCATTTGCTCCCTCAGATGTCCAGTACTGAGCACATTATTAAGATAGACATACGAAGTTACCTGATAATCTCTTATTTAAAAATTTTCGGTTATTGGAAGTATCTTCAGATTTCTTTTCCAGAGCAGGCGGTGCAGGAAGCCCTTTGCCATTCAGAATCTGTCCAGGTGAAGGCAAGGTTGGCTTTGGTATTGAGGGGCAGTTAAGGCCAGGCTTGACTGAGGAACTCACAGTAGCAGGACATGTGGGCCCCACTGCAGGCTTCAGTAGTGTGCCATCCATCTTGGGATGAATCTTTTCCACTTTCACAGAGGGCGTCATGCTGTCAGCAGAGGAAGGAAGAACAACAGCACCTCAGTGCTGCAGCCTCAGGGGACTGGGGCACCAGGGTCCGGACTGAGCCGGGCAGGCGTCTACACACCACTTCACCAACTTGGTTAGGGCTACCCAAAGAAGCCAGCAAGGCTCACTCCAACTCAGATTCTAGGCCTCTCTGTGACGTCCAAGCTCCAGGGGACCAAACTGACTTACCTTTTATCATTTCAGAAACATTTCACACTGGGGGCCTACGGTAGACTGGGAACTGATGCCATACACCATTTTTAAAAAGAAGGGAAACAGGCAAATGTCCAAAGGGACCAAAGACAGTCTACAGACTCCACAGAAATTATCTTTTGAGACCTGTCATGTTTTAGAAAGGAGTCATCAAAATCAAATGAACTTCTGAGTGACCACAGCTAGCAACATAATGCCAAAAAGGCAGATGGAATTCAACATGACTAATAACTCATTTCCAAGTTTTGACCAAAGAGAAAGACCAATGTTTAACTAGTATGTTTAACAAGTTTTGACCAATGAGAAAGACCAATGTTTAACTAGTCTGTCTGTACTGGTGGTCACTGGGTTGTAACTCCCAAGACCCTAAAAAAGGTTTCTATGATAGAAGTTTACCAGTACCTGGGACACACACAATTGGCAAGTGCCAGATACCTATGCCACTAACAAAGAGCTGAAAGTTATCCTGGGATCTTAGAGTACTATCATTTTTCTTTACAAAATTGATACTGTTACTAGTAAGCTAACAACAGTTGGCTTGGTTCTTCCCTCTTCTGAAGCCCTAGCTCCAAAAAAAGATTTGCTTGGATGAGGTTTATAAACTTGGTCCACTGGAGTGAACGCTACAGCAGCTGTTAGCTGGCTAGTGACATAAGCAGTGCATGGGTATTTTCTTTGGCTTTCAGACAGCACTAGAAAAGAAAGCCAAGCTGGGTGTGCTGTACTCCTTTCGTATGAGCAGGGGCTGGGGGATTAGCAACCAGGACAAACAGCCTCAAACAGCTGTACTTGCAATAGCCTGACCGCAGGAGAGACTGCAAGATGCCATGGCCTCTCTCAGCTGGCAAGGTCCCTGGACAGTAGCAGGTGCTGGGCCCTGCTATGAGATTAATCAGATTATTGGACCTTGGGACTGAAAGTAGGGTAGACCCTCTAGAGGCAGGCAGGCAGGCAGGCGGGCAAGGGAGAAGCCGCCTGCCAGCAGCTTGAGTGATGCTGTGACGGCAAGTTATATTTCTATCACGGTGCTCGGCTGCTCCCTCATGTGCCCTCAGGGAGCCTGCCAGTTACAGATCCACCGTGGCAACTTGCCAAAGCCTTGCCTGGGGAGTGTGACCTAGGGCTGGGGGAGGAAGTAGTGCTTCCCTGTTTGCTTTGCAGGTCCCAGAAAATCCAAGAGCTATGTCTGGCATCGCCTCACCTTTTCGCATTATATTAGCAGCAGCAGCAGCAGCAGCAGTGCCAGCTTCCATTTATTCTCTGCCTCCTATGGGCCAGACACTATACCACTTGCTTAACATCCATTACCTCAAACACTCCCAATAATCCCACACTTCAGCTGCTTTCTTAGGCTTCCAGAGCAGCAGCGCCCTGCCCAAAGGCCTACAGTCAGGAAACAGCAGAAGTGGGACAAAGCTTCTGAATACCATTCCAGCTTTTTCTCCCCGTGTGGAAAATGGACATCACAAACAGTAGTTACTCCACAGAAATGTTGTGATCCTTAACACAGGACACACAGATTGAGAGTTCAGTGGCAATAACTGGTACACAATAAACAGTGATTAAATACCGCTGGCCTCATTATTATTGCTATTACTACTCTAAGAAGGCTCCTAAGATATAGATACGATAAGGACACAGCAAGAACCACCAATACATGTCAGAATTCTTCCCCAAGTGGGCTCTCTTTCACATCACTCAGAGACACCATGAGGTTCTGTCAGTAGCCACAGTAGCAGCTCCAGTGGAGAAGCTTTCAAACCCCCCTAGCCATACTCACATTCTACCATGGGGGGGTCTACTTTGCTGCATGGGATGCATTGGCCTGGTGTTCCCCCTGAGCTGCAGTTTCTCTTTGGGTGATTTCAACAACTTGGAACTTGATGAGGATGCACTGAGAACACCTCCACTGGAAGAACGGCTGCTTCCACTTGCACTGCCTCCTTTGCTTTTGGACAGAGAAGGGAAGAAGGAAAATACTGAAGTGGGAGGAACGGCCAGAGAAGGCTTGTTGGAGGAACTGTGTCTTCTTTCTGAAAAACACACAAAAGAAACGAGACACCTGGTTTTAGGCAACTCTCAAATGGAACGCTGAACCAGCTCCCTGAAATCAACACATTTAAGTCAGAGTATGTTTCAATAAGTGACGATATGTTAAACTTGGCAGCATTCAAAAATGGCTTATCTAGGTTCCACAGACTAGGATTCCAGGAACTCAGCCTCCTGTTTCAGAGCATCTCGCCATAAAGTAGTTGATCACTAACGCCCAGTAGGAAATTCAACCACCACTCTGAACATAAGGACACTGCCTTCTGGGCTTTCTTTCTTCCTTGCCAGTCACTACGCACCAGCATATGACACCACATCACAATGTTTCAAGGGTTATCTGATCGTTTTTAACAGTCTGTGCTGAAATTTTCCAGTGAATCATTTCACTGCCCCCTTTTCCAATAATCTCACTTGACTACAGATGGCACAGCTCCGTTTCACACCAGTAGGATGCCAAAGGCACAAGACCAAAATACCACAAATAGCTGCGCCTGTTTTTTACACCAGGAAGTAATTCATCATTAAGTACAGACGACAAAGATATAAGTGAAAATAAACCTAAGGCACCGGAGAATCAGGTTTTCCCAGAGTAAGGCAATACATAAGAGTACAAACTAAGAGCTGTTGAACCATGCTGTCCTCAGAAACAAGCATGTTTTCTGGTAACCGCATCTATGACAGCACTTGCTTTGGTAGCTGCTTTTAGTTAGAAACGCTGCTTAACTCTTAGCTATGCGATCTGACAGTGACTTACCACAACATGGGAGCCATACAAGTATTTCAAAGATTAAATATATTAGAAACAATGACAGCAATTGCCCCTGAAACAGTACAATTTCAAATGTCGTATTTCAGCAGTCCTAAACCTCTTCATGAAACTGTGACGATTTATTCCTAGAAGGAAATTAGTTGTACGATCTTGCAGCTGTTGCGATTTTTTAAAACTTATGTATTTATGTCTGTATGCATACATGCATGCATGTATGTATTTAATGATACAGTTCCACAGGTGCTGGGATTTCCCTTCCCCTCCTTCTCAGATTTCCAACCCCCCACTGTTTTCCCCCATATTATTACAAATAGTATAGTCTGTCAAAAACAATTCTGCACAGCGCAGCAATCCTGCTATTTAAGTGTATCCTGACACTGTGGGTATGGACGATGGCAGAGTCCTGCAACCTGTTGTCAAGGTACATTGAACAGTTTCACTGGGGGTCCATTTTTGATTTGGAAGTAAGAGGTGCATGCTGGATTGCATCTTCATATCTCGATATGACAGTCTCTATTATACAGTTCCTCTAGATGACTATATGTTCAGGCAAGTTTACCCATATAGCCATGGATCTTGTATTTTGCATGAAGATTGCCTTAGATCAAATCAGAGAGAACATGATATTTGTCCTTTTGGAATTGGCTTATTTCTGTGATTTTTGTCAGCAAAAAGTATTAGAAAAATTCAGAAAACTGTACCTTAAAAAAAGAAAAAAAAACTACCTGGCTGAAGGGAACCATGTGGAAATAATCAAAATGCCAATATTTAAAAATTCACCACCTTAAGCCTTCTTAACCCTTAACCCTTAACACCTTAACCCTTCTGGCTTTAAGAACCATACTCAGGGCTGGCGTATTGGCAGAGCAGGCAAAGGCAGTCGGCTAGAGTGTTGGCATTCCACGTGAGCACTGTTTCAAGACTGACTGCTCCGCTTCATATCCAGCTCCCTGAATGGGGGCCAAATGTTGGGGCCCTTACCCATGTGGGAGACCCAGATGAAGCACCTGGCATCATTGCAGCCGAGCTCCATCTGCTGTGACCACTGGGGGAGGGAACCAGCAGATGGATGATCTCTAGGCCTATTCCTGTTTCTGTGTAATGCTTTGAATTAAAAAAAATTTTTAAAAACCTCCCCCACACCCAACAAGCACTGTTTCTATTCACGTTCAGAGCCCTTTCTGCCACCACTTCATAACAGCTCACCAACTACAATTTTTCCCATCCTCACTTAAACAAGAAAATGCCAAGTCTTTTCAAGGTAAAATGCCATATTTACTCTACCATTTACACATTTTCAACCACTTCGCCTATACAGGACTGTATTATCATTTTCATCAGGTTCTTATCTTTTTCTGGATGTCACAGGTGAAGGTTTGGAGGGTTATGCCATAACCACGTTTTTCCAATAAGCCCTATGTAGATTTCATTGTGCAATTTTGGGCTTGGTGAGGTAGCCTAGCAGTGAAAGTCCTCACCTTCAACATGCTGGGATCCCACTTGGTGCCAGTTCATGTTCCAGCAGCCCCACTTTCCATCCAGCTCCCTGCTTGTGGCCTGGGAAAGCAGTCAAGGATGGCCCAAAGCCTTGGGATCCTGCACAAGCGTGGGAGACTCGGAAGAGGCTTCTGGCTCCTGGCTTCAGAAAGGCTCAGCTCCAGCCATTGTATCTACTTGGGGAGTGAATCAGCAGACAGATCTTTCTATCTCTCCTCTTCTCTGTTTATCTGACTTTCCAATAAAAATAAATAAATAAATAGGAAAATAAAAGACCAATCAGCCTCATCAACATGGTGGAATAGGGTAAGGACATGTTTTAACAGATGCAGCAAAATCAGCCAGTGTGAAGCAGAGAGGACACATTCCAGGAAATAGGAGAGGACAGAATGACGGCAGAGGGGAAAGCAGCAGACACAGTGGTGTGGTGTTGCAGTGGCTGATACCCCAGCGGCATTCGGAACTCCACCAGCAACAAGGTGGCAAGGGGCATTCACCGGGAGTTCAGGAGACAAACACAAAGAACTGCCCATTCTGCTTGTTGGATCTGACCAGGAGCAGAGACAAAGCCACAGGTCCCAGACAGGTGGTGCAGGAACAGGGTGGACTTCACAGCCCAGTCCACCCCCTAGAGCTGAATCAGGTGCTATTTTGAGTAGGGAGACAAAAGCTATGGGACAGGACTGCGCATGCACTGAGTTTGGCGTGAACTCGTTTCTGGCTCGGTACACTGCAAAAACAAGGCATCCTACAGGTTCCATCCAAGACAGGTCCAAGTAGTCCTCAGATCTGACAGCCAGCAGATCAAGAACTCCAGTAGTGCCACATCAGGCTCCATCTGTACAGTGTGGCAAAGGTGTTAAGACTGCAGGGACAACAGTGAGGTGCACAGTTACTGAGCTCGCCAAGAATTCACTGAGCTCAGTGCATTGCACTGATTGATCCCACAGGGAAAATAATACTGACTTTGGCATCATACGGGTCAAAAGAGGTCCAAGTGGCCCTCAGATCTAACAACCAATAGATTCCGGCAAGATTAGTACCACAAACAACCTAGCTATATCGGACACCTGGTGTCTCCCTAATCCTGGGAACTGCTAGAACCATAAGTAGGAGAAAGGTTGTACAGAAAAAGGTAAGAACCCAGAACCTGGGCTCAGCACAGTAGCCTGGCAGCAAAGGTCCTTGTCTTGAATGCACAGGGATCCCACATGGGCGCCGATTCTAATCCATCCAGCTCCCTGCCTGTGTCCTGGGAAAGCAGTTGAGGATGACCCAAAAGCCTTGTGATTCCTGCACTCGTGTGGGAGGCTCAGAAGAGGCTCTAAGCTCCTGGCTTCAGATCGCCTCGGCTCCGGCCATTGCAGTCACTTGGGGAGTGAATCAACAAACAGAAGATCTTCCTCTCTGTGATCTACGCCTCTTCCAAACCTGCCCTACAGATGATACTTAAAGATGTTCTCTTGGCAGAGAAAAGGAATAGCACGCACCAAAACCAAGGGCAAATGTGCAGAACATCCCAGTAAAATAATAACAGAAGACTAAATCAATGAACAACCCATTGATAAAATGACAGGATCAAATTACCACCCATTAGTATCAACCCTGATTGTAAATGGCTTAAGCTCCTCAATCAAGTTTCATAGATTAGTAGACTGGATTAAAAAACAAAACACATTGGGGCCGGCGGCGTGGCCTAGCGGCTAAAGTCCTCGCCTTGAAAGCCCTGGGATCCCATATGGGCGCTGGTTCTGGTCCCGGCAGCTCCACTTCCCATCCAGCTCCCTGCTTGTGGCCTGGGAAAGCAGTTGAGGACGGCCCAATGCATTGGGACCCTGCACCCGCGTGGGAGACCTGGAAGAGGTTCCTGGTTCCCGGCTTCGGATCGGCACGCATCGGCCCGTTGCGGCTCACTTGGGGAGTGAATCATCGGACGGAAGATCTTCCTCTCTGTCTCTCCTCCTCTGTGTATATCTGGCTGTAATAAAATGAATAAATCTTTAAAAAAAAAAAAAAAACCACATCTATTTGTTGCCTAAAGGAGACATCTCACCTACAAAGATCAGTGGAAACTATATTTTAGGTTTTTTTTTTAAGTTTCATCTCTTCAAACCTCTTTCTCATTAAACTCTTCACTGACTCATAAATTATACAGTAGCACCATATTCTTCAAGAACATTCTTGATTTTCATTTCTTCAGTGGCACATTAGTCATTCAATAGCATGTTATTTAACTTCATGGTGTTTTTATTTTTCTTCCTGTTACTGATTTTATTTTGTGACTCTTCATTTGAGGGGATGTACAGTAACTGTGTAGTGGAGACTATCATATCCAGTGGCATATTATTTAACTTCATGGTGTTGTAAATTTCTCTTTTTCTTCCTGTTGTTGATTTTGTATTCTGGCTTTTCAGTTAAGGGGATGTATAGTAACTATGTAATGGAGACTATCATATCCAGATGTGAGGATACAATGCAGTATGCATCTCTACTTCCAGATCACAGATGGACTCCCAATGAAACTGTTAACTGTATCATGACAATAGGATGTTGGACTCTGCCACTGCCCATGCCTGTAATGATGGACATATGACTGTGTATGAAGAAGTAAACTATAGAAATAATACAAGGAAACTCAGTAGGGACAACGCGGTGGTGACTTGGGGAGGTGTAAGGGAAATCCCAGGGCCTATGTAAACTATATCATAAAATGATAATAATTATTTCTTAGAAAAGGTCAAGCTATCACGTCCATTTCTTTCAGTCACTGAACATCATCTTCATTGCTGAGAAGTTGCACTTCAAATTCTTGTCAGCCTACTGAATCCAGCTGTTTCTTTACATGCTGAACTGATAACTTATTCTATGAAAAGAGAGTATCTGTCTTTCCCCGCGTAAGACAGTAGGGAAGAAGAAACAGATTTAACTATAATTTCATTATGGGTACTTTTTATAACCTTCAAAACAGCAACAGAGGGAGCTCCCATTCACTAGTTCACTCTCCAAATTCCTGCAACAGATGGGTTTGGGCCAGGCTGCAAACAGCTAGGAATTCAACCCACTTCTCTCCCGCGCTGGCAGGAACCTGAGTCGTCTCTGCTACCTCCCAGGGTCTCCAAGGATAGAAAGCTGGAGTCTGGAGCCAGGGTCAGCCACTGAACCTGGTGACTCCTATATGGAAGGGACCCCAACTCTTTACTTTTCATCAAATTTTACACTGGGCTTCCAACTCAAAAAGGAGTGTTTTTCTCTGGATTCAGAGAAACAGGCAAATTACAGTTAGACGCATGGACCCTATATGAAGTGGACAAACTGGTTGCCAGATGCTAAGTGCAACTGCAATGCTGTTTGCTGAGGAGTTCAAACTGCATTTTCAAAAACAATTCTCTCTCCAGGGCTTGGCTACAGGCCCAAGAATCACACTGTCGCACACTGAGTGGGACACTGTGAATGGCTCTGGCAAGGGAGACTCAGGCAGGATGACTCACATGCAGACAAAACAGCTATAGAGAAAGTGTGAGCACAGACAGAAAGACCAGCATGGGAGTGTGTACGGTGCAGTGTGTGTGTGGTGGGAGGGTGGGATAAACAGATAAAATAGATATGGGATGGGGTCAGCAGGAAGGGATAAAGTGGGACAAGGATAGATGCGCGCGTGCACACACACACACACACACACCACAGAGTTCTCTTCCACCTTGTGGCTTCAACGTGTGACAATGTTGAAGGCAAGAGGATTGGGAATAAAAGGGATGGTTCTCAGCAGGCCTTCCAAAATAAGAAGCAACCAAGACTATCCAATTTGTAATTTTGAGCTCCTGCTGAGGTTTAATAAAAAATTAATTGTTAATATCAAGGTATAAATCAAAGAGTTCAAATCAAAACACTATAGTTTTTTTTTACATCAAATTACTGCTTTGAAAACAAAAGTGCTTTATGATATACCAAAATTTAATACAAAACAGATTTCTTATGGTATCTTTCATACCTGAAATGAATCTAGGACACATACATGAAACTTTTTAAAAATGTGGTTATTCTCAGATTAAAGGTCTTCTAAAAAAATTTTGTATACTGCTTACATTTTTCTATAATCAATATAGCTTACACCTGATATTCAGATAAATTTTTTCTAAAAAAGAAATTTCATTTGGTGTTCTAGTTTCAATTTTATGTGAGCCAAAACAAACAAGATGTACTATCATTAATGATCATGATGTTCATGGGTCCCATTCTCACCAGCATCACACAAGAGGGGCTGAAGGTTAAGGAGACCCCACACAACTCCTTTGTTTCAAGGCTCTCTTTGTGTATCTCGCGAAACCTTTTACGACTCTTTTACAATCTAAACAACTGACTGAGAAGAAGTCTCACCTTCATAAACAACAACAGCTGCCATTGTTTACTTTGAGAAACCTTGCCCAGGCCTCATGCTATGGCATTTCTGGGGATTATCTCATTAACTCTGACCACCTAACAAAGCAGATACTATTACTATCCCTACTTTCCAGATAAGGAAGCCAAGGCTCTTTGGGAACCCCACAGGAGAGTGATACAGTTGCCCTGTGTTAGTTTTAGATGATGCCAGTTACAGACTTAGTCCTTCAGCTAGAAAACAAAAAGTACTTCTTTTAATACCCCCTAACAATAAAAACAGGTGGAAATCACCTTAGAACAACCAAATCCTGTTTCAGGTTATTTTCTCCAGGGTGGTAAGGATTTAGTTCATCCCAGGAACAAACGGATGTTTCCTGAGCTACAATGCACTTATGCCCTGATAAACCCATCATAAATTGAGAATATCATGAAGCAAAAATGCAGTGCATCCACTTAACACATAACAGCACATTGAGCATCACAGCATACACAGAGCAGGTCTAACAGGGAGTAGCAGTTGGCAGCTGCTGCTGTCCAGCAGCATTAGAAGACTGACCACACATCATCAGCCTTGGAGAAGACCATGATTCGAATGACACTTCTACTAAATGAAAACTGACAGTTGCAGGCACTTCTAACTTCTACAAACATCTTAGGTCAAAACATCATGAAGTTAGGAACTCTTTGTCCTGTGCTCTTTTCAGATGCAAGTTTGGGGCAACAACTCTTGCAATTCATTTAAAAATGGATAAATTCAGACCAGAAAAAAAGGACGGTCATCCAAGACACAAGTATTTTCCAAGAGTAGGCATTATGGTGCAATGGGTTAAGCCTCCACTCTGCATGCCTGAACCCCACAGGGGATGCATGGGATCAGGTCCCACTGCTGCTTGTGAGCCAGCTTCCTTCTAAAGAACACCCCAGGATACTGAAGATGATGGTCCAAGTACTTGTGTTGTTAACATCTTGAAATGCAGATAGATCAAAATTTCAGGGAGATCATCACAGTAACGATTCAGGAAACCTACCTTCCCTCTCCCTTTAAATTCAACACACATCTCAGAGCATATTCACATTTGCAATGTTTTACAGGATTATTCTCCCCACAAAGGCCTGCTGTGAAACAGCAATCCATGTTTCAAGGAACTCATGCTTTCACACACTAGCTGATAGCCGGCCAGATGGTAGTCCTATGACCAATGACTTTGATAACCAACTGTACACAAAAGTCCACAAAGTAAAACATTCTGTCATGGATTTTTTTGGGCAACAGCAGCAGCTAACAACAACAACAAAAAAAACCCACTCCATGTGGAATTGGGTCATCAATTAAGCTGTCCTTTGTACAGAAATAAACTGTTGAAGGGCTGGCACGATGGCTTAACTGGCTAATCTTCCATCGGCAAGCACTAGCATACACACACATTTGTGTCCTGGCTGCTTCACTTCCCATGCAGCTCCTTGCTTACGACCTGGCAAAGCAGTGAAGCATGGTCTAAATCCTTGGGACCCTGCACCCATTTGGGAGATCTAGAAGAGGTTCCTGGATACTGGCTTCAGGATGGCTTAGCTCTGACTGTTCTGGCCATTTGGGAAGTGAACCAGGAGATGAAAGATCCTTCTCTCTGTATCTCCTTCTCTCTATGAATCTGCCTTTTGGATAAAAATAAATAAATCTTAAACAACAACAACAAAGTTACATTTTTATTCTAAGATTGAAAAACAATGAAAGTGTGAAGTTCCCAGTCAACTTAAACTAACATACTTCAATTTCAACCTATCAAACACAATTTTTAAGGCATTAAGTGGCATAATCTGTGTTTCCTAAGGATTATGACCCTTGAAAAAGCATTATACAAGATTTGAGGCTATCTATAAATCAAAGTACAAAAAACAAATGATCCAAACCCCTCACTGCTGCATTGCGCATTTTTACTAACCTTTTCATTTACATCTGAACCATATTTTTATATATACACATATAATCTGGACTACCACTTCATATACTTTGAAAAACCTGGGACACGAGTACGTTCATCTACTTCAGCACTACTTAAAGCAATAACATAAATCATATCACAGACTACTACATGGGAATATTAAGCATGTGATGTCTTCCAACTACTTTGACTGCAACTAACTTTTCCACATTTTTAAAATTGTTTTGAAAAACATGTGTCTCCCTCCCTTTTGGGTTACCACTCCCACTGGAGACCATGAAAACTAGGACAGGGGCAGGGTTGGCTAGACAGAAAGGTACCTGCCAGTATGTGTGTGGACTGGATAGTAGGGCTGGTTGGGTTGAATTAGGCTTCAATGCCCATTGACATGTACAAGAGCTAAATGGGATGTGGGACAGACTGAACAAGTCTGCGGTACATACTGGCATGCATGGGAACCAGGGTAGGGAGCAGGCCTGGTGGGAGTCATAGGGAGTCACCCCAAATAGGCTGCAGCTTCCACCAGTTTGCATGAGGGCCGAGTATAAAGTGGGCAAGATTGGGCTGGTTTGCAACACCCATCGGTTCGTGTGGAAGACAGGGCTGGAAACAGAATTGACCTAGCAATTGCAAAGATAAGCATGTACATAAGCTGACTGGGGCAATGGTCTGTGCAGGACTCTGTACTGAAAGAATCAGGTCTGGGATCACCTCAGACGAAGTTTCTCTGGGGAATCCCTTCAACTGAACTGCTCATCTCAGAACCCCAACCATGAAGAGACTATGTCAACCAGTGGATTCTGAAGAGATTTCATCGTGTGTGGAATGGCGAGATTGGCAGCAATTCAGAACTGTTGAACTATCAAAACTGCTTGAGCAGGACCCTCGGAGCATGCCCCATGTTGGGGACCAGGGATGGGAGGGAGGCTGGATGGGGCTTCTCCCTTTGTCTCACCCTGACCCCGATACAGAAAAAAAATGACATTAGTGTGGAAACAATGGTTTTACCCACTTTCCTGTAACCCTTGACCCTTTGTGCCCTAATCAACTATGCAAGATTATCAAAATAAAAAAAATTTTTTAAAAAATGAAAAACATGTGCCTCATCCCCCAGTAATCCCAATCCACTATTGTCACAGCTCCTTTTAAATCTTCAATCTCCTGTGATTCACGTTGAGGTTTCCCTGGTACTCGCGGAGACTATGCCAGGAAGAGCCAGCATGAGTGCAGCGTATCAAGTAAATCACTGGGACCATCTTTGTAACACCCAAACCCCATTTTGGGAATCCGGAGACACTCCCTTGCCATGCACTGGCCTCAGGGGACAACAGGCTCTGGTGAAGACCAGGAGGCAGGCTGGGAGCGTGTTTAGATGGGTTACAAATGGCTCTGGAAAACACAGAGAAAAAAGTTTTCACCACAAAGCACTGTGCATCATTTCCACTAGAGGGATTTTACTGAAAAGGATGATCTCAACGCTGGCTGCCCTAACAAACGAGTCTCCAACTGCTCCCTCTGCCAAATGCGCCTCTCCTCACTGGGAAGCTGCTTTCAAATTAAAATATAAGGGGAAAGTGGGGAAAGGGGAATCATTTATGGCACTTGGGCCACTTGAAACAACTTTTCACCAAAGGTCTATAATCAAATTATCAAGCTCTTCAAGCTAGGCCTTTATGACAGAAGCCCTGGGTCTCAGAGCATTTCCACGGCTCTGGGCAGGCCCCTGCGGCATCCCCCATTCACAAAGCTGCATGAAAGGCCACAGATCACAAAGGGCAGATTACAAGGGAGAGCGGCTCCATACTCATGGGGGAAGGGACAGGCATGAACGGCGTGTAAATAACATTGCTCAGAAAGGAGCAGAAATACGGCAACCTCAAGTCATTTCTCTTCCCAGGAATCCCTTCCATGAGGGCTGTTCCTCCTGAACCTAGCTTTCAAGAATGTAAGCACATGAAAAACTGACTGCTCCTCTCCTCTGCCTGGTTAACTAGCCGCTGTTCGCAAACCTTTACGGAAAGAGCGGGAATGACAGAGCAGGGGCCTTTATGTTCTGGCTGCAAGCAGAGCATCTTTCCCTCACAGCCAATGTCATGAGACAGCCTATCCTCAGGCAAGCTTTACGTTTTCAGCAGCCAGCTGATTTCCTCAAGCATGCCTGGCATGCTCATGGCTCCCCTTCCAAGTGGAGACTTTGACCTGAGCGTTATATTCATAATCAGATCCTCTCTCCCTGTACATCTGTGTGTCTGTCTCAGGGAAAGCACCTTCTCAGGGAACGGCTGCTGCTACTGAGCAAAACACAGCCAGCAAGCTATCGGCCACTTCTGTGATCTTGCTGACAGCATCTCTGACTACCAGTAACACACCATGACACACTGGCTGACACTTCTGCTTTCCTACCAGCCCCAAGACTTCTCCTTACTGTCCTCAGGAAGCACAGTGTTACCCGACGATGCTGCCTGAAACACACATGCTCACATCACCTCATAGTCTCCCATCCACCTCATCATATGCCAGAAGTGTTTCTATTCATTAGTAATGCATACATGAGAAGAAAGAATAAAAATGACAAGATCCCCAAACCACCAGTCTCCAGGTACTTCAGACTGAAGTTTTCATCAGTTAGGAAGAAAGATACCCTATGAACTTAGACTTTTACCATCACCAGGTGAACATACAACTTGTTAGGCTATATGCACTAAACATCTACACAGTCACAGTATGGGTTATAGCTCTTCACAAACAGAAGATACTGGGCTAACAACACAGTATGTGTGTGTGTGGGGGGGGGGAACAAAGAATGGCAAAACCAAAATTATACCATGTTTTTGCCATTTCAATCTGAGTTTTTACGTAGAATGGGAGGAAGAGAGAACAAAAGGCAGCTGGTGAAACTGAGATTAAAGGAGCTCTCTTGTGTTTTTCTTTTATCAAAAAGTAACTGCCTGTTGGATGGGAAATCCCAAGGTGCTCGGGGTCCCTGGCTACCAAGTGACAGTGCTCCAAGGTGCAGGAGGACTGTGCTGGGTGCTGAGAAACGCAGCACTGTAACACTCCTCTCTCCTAGCTTAGACATCCTTGCTAATTCACTGTAATATGGACAGACGCAGAGACAAGATTAGCAGATGGAACAGAAGCATAGTAAAAACCGCACACTCAAAACACAGCTCAGAGGCCTCCTTCAACAAGTCTATTAATAAAGGGTGGTTAATTAGTAATAATGCCAATGCTTTCCCAAGTTCACACCATGTTTTATCTGTCCCCTTGACCCTACTGCCACCCCCAGTTAGAGACAAACTGTATCTGCTTCTAAAACACCAGAAGTGACAAGTAAAAATGAAACCAGCACAGCAAAACCAAAGTGGCCTGACAAGGGCTTTTAGAAAACTCATCATTGATAGCAATTTGATTCAAGATCAGTAAGATCTTGCATTACATGTCTCACAACTGAGCAGTTCAATTTCAGCCTCAATTAAAACCATCTAGTCCAGCTCATCATTGCAGAAGGCATGAAATTTGTATCCACTGAAAACTAAAGTACTCAGTTGTCACCTCATTTCCAGCACGAAGCCAGAGGAATGAGGTTCACAAGGTACTGTGCACCCCGAGAATCGGCTCAGCTCTGCCAGCCACCTTCATAACACAACTGAAAATATCGTCTCGCTGGTACTGAGTCCATAATTAAATTTTTATACACTCAATTTAAGTTACTGAATGACTTCCCAGGGTGACTGTGTTTTGAAGTTGTTCTTGCTCTCAACACAGTATTCTGTTTGAAACTTCACTGTGGATTTGAAGTGTCTGACAAAACAGCTTTCAAGCACATTCTACAGGAAACACTGCGAACTGCCTGTCATGAAACCTCACTTACCACAAGTAAGATAAAAAAAAAACAAACAGTTAAAGCATGTCACAGCGTTTCTCCATTTTTAGAGAGCGATGTAACCAACGCTGTCCCTGTTTTAGACGGGACCTGTGTGCTGCAGACCTCAGCATTTTGCTGGAATTAATAGCAAACTCGACTCCTGTGTATGCTTGAACTTTGGCCAGATCACTCAAATGACATTTTAGAATGGCTCCCGCGGACAGCTTGCAACAGCTAATCCCCCTACTCTGATCCGGGGCTCCACAGTCTCCCTCCGCCACTCAGGCAGCGTAACCCTTGGGGCCTGCTGGCAGGGCCGGACAAAAGCCAGAAGGAAGGCAGCCCGCACAAACTCTTCTCAGCTCCGCTGGGTTCTACGGAACGCTGGTGAAGACCTAATCCACCTTCCGCAGGCTCACCCAGCACTGGGCCCTGAGCCAAGCCCTGCCTCTGAAAACTGCCTCGGAAAACTTACCCAGTGGAGCTTTCGGTCCCTGCGCAGAGGAAGGGCTACTCTGGAGAGGCGTCTTCTTACCTTCCATTCACAGAATTTGGCTGCGCCTCACTGCACACTTGCTACTGCGTGCTTGCATTATGATCTGGGTCTGCCCACCAACTCCAAATATGCTCCATGTTTGGGCTTATGTAACATTTGCTACTACTGTAAAAAGCACTTGAATTACAAAGGTCCTGGCAGATCAACAGAAAACTGGGGGTGGAGCCTAATTTCATCTAATATGGTCATACAGGGTGTCCTGGTTGCTGTAAATTAATCCTTTCATTTCAAAGGCGACTTGCTAACATGAGGGAAGATGGAATTTACAAATTTAAAATGTGAATTACTCACACTCAGCTTTTTCTGAATACTTTAAACTGACACAGCTACTGCCCAGTATATTAGAACATTTACATACTTCATTATAAACCCTAGCCTTGCCCTATCTCAAATCTTAAAAGCAGACATTTCTATAAATACGAGCAGACTTCTCAACATTTTATTTCCCCTATGGTATTTATACTAACTAAAAAAAAAATTTTCCCACATGGGTCCCTCAGCTACGTAAACAATATTAAAAATAAATGAAAAATGTAACTTTTTGAAAGTTTATTAAAATATTAGACATATTTGCTCTTCCTAAATCTATCCATTTTCTTTTCATATTGGTAAAATATTTCATATTACCTAACTGTCCAGTTTCCTGTTTAATCAACAAAGGACTAAAAAGGAGACTATGTGCATATTTTAAATCCACAAACTCTAACTGGCTTCTTGTACACAGTGCTGCCCATGGTCTGCACGTCTGCTATCTCCGTCCCCTCAGATCCCCCAGGTAAGCACTTACCTGTGATAACTCCTGTGAGCTGACGACTCTACTGTCAAGCAGTCATGAAAAAACTGACACCTGGCGCCTGGTGTGATGGCTCAGAGGCTAAATCCTCACTTTGCACACAACGGAATCTCATATGGGTGCCAGTTCATGTCCCAGCTGCTCCACTTCCCACCCAGCTCCCTGCTTGTGGCCTAGGAAAGCAGTCAAGGACTGCCCAAAGCCTTGGAACCCTGCACCCACATGGGAGATCCAGAGGAAGCTCCTGGCTCCTAGCTTCGCATCAGCTCAGCTCTGGCTGTTGCCACCACCGGGAGAGTGAACCAGTCAATGGAAGATCTTTCTATCTGTGCCTCTCTCTGCAAATCTGCCTTTCTAACAGGATAAATAAATCTTAAAAAACAAAAACAAAAACCTGCCTCCTGATTTGAGCTTTGTAACAATGATGATTCAAATGCCTGATGGTTCAGAATGAACCCCTGGGAATTCCTACAGAAGTCAGAGAAGATTCCTTGACAAAATGCCATCATCCCTGTGCAGAAACCCCTGGGTCCAGAAGGGGCCAGCAAGAGTTCTGAAGCCCATCTATAGGGAACAACTCCTATCAGACCAGAAACAAATTTTTTTAAATTTCTCTTTATTTTTTATTATAAAGTTAGATATACAGAGAAGAGGAGAGACAGAGAGGAAGGAAGATCTTCCATCCAATGGTTCACTCCCCAAGCGGCCTTAATGGCCGGAGCTGCACCGATCCGAAGCCAGAAGCCTAGAGCCTCTTCTGGGTCTCCCACGTGGGTGCAGGATCCCAAGGCTTTGGGCCATCCTGCTCTGTCAGTCCACAAACAGGGAGCTGGATGGGAAGTGGGGCTGCCAGGATTAGAACTGACACCCATATGGGGTCCTGGGTATGCAAGGCAAGGACTTTAGCCACTAGGCTACCATGCCAGACTCCCAGAAACAAATTCTACACTGACTAAAAAGAAAAGTGGTCATACTACTTCAGTTTCATAAAAAGCATTCTGGCTCCAATCACCAACAATACCATGTTTGGAGCAGCGGGGCTGTTTCCAACACTTTTCTCCCCAGATAATTCTTGCAGTCATGGTAATACAATTCCAGACCGCACTGGTTCTTAGACAACACTGGAAGAACACAAGGGAATGCCAGCAACAGCCTTGGAACCACCTCCTCCCAAATATTTTCAAAAGTTAATGAACAAAGTAACCATTTTAGCTTAATCGACCAAAACTTTATTCCTAAACTATGAGGGAAAAAAAAAGTTCTAGTGCTACACAATCTGATTACAACAGGTCTGCTTGTCCACGGTTCCTCATCTGCCTTCTCCAATGTGCATGTCTTGTATCTCAGAACAGAACTAGGATCGGGGGGGAGCACTTTCTTCGGGCCAAACCTCAGCTTTTACATCACTGCATCCTTCGGATCAGACACCAGTCCTTCACAGCTCCCTGGAAACACTCATGCCTTGTCTTTCCAATGTCCCCATTCGCACATGAAGACAGTGTTAGTGGGGCAAAAAAACTTCATTGTGAGAATCAGCAATCCATAAAAACTAAGCTGAGTTCTTAATGCTATAAATATAGACCTACATTTAATTACAAACAGAGAAACAGTATGAACTTATATGTTTATTTCTGTAATATTCTGAAATTTTACAAGCCTGTGTCTTTGGGTATCTTTTTCCCCGCCTTTTTTTTTTTTTTTTTTTTTTTTAGCTTTGAAACTAACACAAATTTTAATTTAAAAATCCCTTGATTAGGTCTCATTTTTTTCACTTTAAAGATGAACACATGAGTGTCAAAATATAGTCTGACTTGTCCCATGTCATGCAAGCAATGATTCTTTTTTTTCGACATATCTATGCAATTTCTTTAATTCTGTACTTTGTCATTTCAACCAAGAAAATTTAGATTACTTCCACTGCATTTTTACTACATATTTTTTTGAATTTGCTCAATTCTGTCCTTAGCAAAACTCAAATTTAAGAACAGACACATCTCTTTCATTTTCAATGACTGTTTTCAAGAAAGCATCTCTTATTGTTTTTAATCTAAAATATCTTCTAAGACCTTGTATTTGGATATTACTTCTGGTACTTTATTATTATTATTATTAACTACACTGCATTATGTGACACAGTTTTATAGGCTCTGGGATTTCCCCCATCCCTCCCCCATCCCCCCCCCCCCCCGTGGATTCCTCCACCTTGTTGCAGTATTATAATTCAAATTCAGTTGTGATTCTTTCATTGCAAGCATATACCAAGCATAGAATCCGGTGGTGCAATCAGCGCACGGTACTTATATGATGTTTCTTTTAAGACAGAGAGATCTGCATCCATTCTCAGGTTCACTCCTCAAAATGGCTTCAACAGCTACGGCTGAACCACACAAAAGCCAGGAACTTCATCCAACAGGCTAATCCACAGCACCACTGCACCACCCATGAACTTGTTTCTAAGACACAGGCCAGAAAAAGACTGAATTGAAGTACAGGCTACAAATATTAAAGGAAAAAAAAAAGTTAAGAAAAAGGTTGTAATCAAAGCTTGTTTTAATGTTTACTTCCCAGTTATTTTCATCTACTTGAAATGGAAAGATGGATGTGGAAATGAATAGAAAAACAGGAAGATAAAGAGGGAAAGAGAGAGATTCCAATATTCTGGTTCACTACCCAAATGCCCACAACAAGCAGGACTGACTCAGACAAAAGCTGGGAACTAGGAACGCGTTCAGGTCTCTTAGGAAGGGGCAAGAACCAAGGACTTAAGCCATCGCTTGCCGCATCCCAAGATGCATTCCAGGAAGCTGGATGGAATGGGCAGCTGGGACTCAAACCCATACCCTGACAGGGACGTGGGTAATCCTTAGCAGTGCCACAACACCCACTCCAGATCAAAGTTTTGAACAACCACATGTTTCTCAAAATGATCTAAATAGTAATATTTAAAAACCAATATTGCCTTTTCTGCTTCGAAATAAATGATCCATCAATATGAAATCCAAAAACAATGTATTTTGAAAGTATCTCCCAATGGTGGTTTGTATTTAACTGTCTAGTCTGGGGACATGGTCCTTCTTTTCATAGATTAAACTACAACTGTAATAGGATAACATTCATACCTAGCAGACCTTGTTTGGTCTCTATAGTATTATGCTCTTACAGCCAGTTATTTAGTATCAGCTGTGGTTTGGATGGGATGCACTTACTGTCTTACTCTGATTCATGCAGGGGGCCTAAACTGCCAAAGTCATCTGTCAATTAGCCCACATGCAGCAAAGCCAGCAAATCATGAGCAGCAAGGAGGGAGCGAAGGCCAGAGACCGGCAGTCAGCTTGTAGCCTCAACACTTGTAACTCCGTGGTCTTGGCCAGCATATTTCTGACCCCACCTATAGCTTGTTTATCTTGCAGCCTACATGTAGCGCAATGGCTAGTGCATTTTAAATGGTCAGTAAATATCAGCTATTATAACTCAGGAAAATCTGGATGATGGCAATCCTTCAAAGTGAAGGAAGAGTTACATAGAAAGAGGTTTCTATTACAGAAATTAGTCAAGTTGAATCTTGGGATTTCCTAAATTGAATCCCAGAGAAGCCAGCAGAGGTGTCATTTGTGTTCTGTAGGGCAACAAACAAGCTGCTGGCAGTTACGAAATACTGTGTTCCTGTCCCTGTGGTAGGCACCTCTCTATTTTACAGAGACACAAGTCTCCACTAACTCCACTTCACTGTCTCAGCAGGCTGGGCAAGTTATAATTGGCCTTAATTGCCACTTACAGGAGCTTTAACATTCCTTACCTGCTGCCAAGGAGCACTTGAAACGTGAAGAAAGTATTTTCAAACTTGGAAACACCAAGCAATTCATTCAGCTGAGGCCGGGAAACTGCTATCTTGAACAGATTAGTGTCCCAGCAATGCCTCTTCATTACTATCCTGAGCTTACTGGGCACTCTCATGGAGTTTGCAGAGGGTGGGAGAGAGGTCCAGACCAGGATTCACCTTGAGGATGAGATGATGCAGCAGCCTTCCTCCAGCTGACATTTTAGGGACAGACCCCGTGAATCAGCCACACCAACAGACCTCACGGCATCATCTACACAGGATTTGCAGGAACTACAACTTCAATGTCATAATTTGATATACAACATCAACAGTAATCCTAAAAGGCCACCAGTTACACCACATGCAAGGAAGACAGTGAGATCAGAATTAAATGCAAGTCTCTCTTGCTTTAAGTCTCACCCAAAACTGGTCTCCTGAAGCAGTGAGGAATCCCAGCCTGAGAGGACTAGCTTTCTTCCCTAAGGAGAGTTATCACTTCCCAGAGATGCCAGGCCAATGGGCTACAGAGGTTTAAGCAATTTTTGTTAGTGTGTTTTTAAAATTTATTTTCATTGGAAAGGAAGATTTACAGAGAGAAGGAAAGACAGGAAGATCTTCTATCCACTGGTTCACTTTCCAAATGGCCACAATGGCCAGAGCTGAGCTGAGCTGATCTGAACCAGGAGGCAGGGGCTTCTTGCAGGTCTCTCCGCATGCGTGCAGGGTCCCAAGGCTTTGGGCCATTCTCAACTGCTTTCCCAGGCCACAAGCAGGGAGCTGGATGGGAAGTGGAGTAGCCAGGACATGAAATGAGATCATGGCGCTTGGAGGTGGAGGATTGGCTAGTTAAGTTACTGTGCCATCCCCTTAAGTATTTTTGAAAAAGATCTCTGCCTCATATTATTAAGTATGATCCAGACTTACATCAGTTACCCTGGTAGTGGAAACCATATGATTGTTTGAGAAACATGTTTCAGTCAAACTAAAATTACTCTTAGCTGTGTGTGTGTCTGTGTGTAAAGATCAGTTTGAGAAACTTTAGAAAAATAAAGATTCGGAAAACAAATATAACATCTACTTCTGACAGAAATCCTCTCATCACACACCTGGTCTCTGGCTTTATTGTTCTTTTGCAAAATAACCTAGCAGCAACTACTAACAATGCACCAGATATTCTTTCAGATAACACAAATTCCTTTTTGAAACTCCATCCCATAGAAACAAAACCACCAATGGTTAAGACTATTTCAGGGGAGAATTCAGTGGTAGAGATTAAGCCTAAATCGCTGCCTGGTTTGCCTGTACCCCATATTGAAGAGCCCGGACTGGGCCCCAGCTTCCTGCTAGTTTTCACACTAAGAGACAGCAGGTGCTAGCCCAAGTATTGGGGACCCTATACCAAGGGGAGCCCAGGTCAGACTTCTTGGCTCCTAGCATTGGTCTGGCCCAGCCCTGGCTGCTGAGTCCACGTGAGGAGTGAACCACTGAGGCAGATTTCTCTCTCTGCCTTTCGAAGAAATAAATCTGTGAAAAAAAATTAAAACCCTCCAAACAAATACAGCAAGGAAGTAAAAACAAAGTTCACAGAGTCAGTGTAATTAGTCATGGCATAGCCATACCTGATGCCCCTATGCATTAAAAAGAGGGAATCAGAAATCCATTGTGATGAATTTCCTTGGGGCATTAGTGAGGAGCAAAGAAGCAGAAATGTGGATAGTAGCTACACTTAGCATGAAATCATCCAAAAGCCTCAATAAAATATGTGGTTCTCTGTGCCTCCACAGTTTAAAGCATGAGAAAAAACTTAGCACGCTGCATTTAAGAATTCATTATGGTTTACAAGGGGAGTTCTACTTGTAGAAGACAGTCAGAAAGAAACAAATTAAGAAAAACTAGGGCCCGAAAGCAGTGGCCTAGCAGCTAAAGTCCTCGCCTTGAATGCGCCGGGATCCCATATGGGCGCTGGTTCTAATCCTGGCAGCTCCACTTCCCATCCAGCTCCTTGCTTGTGGCCTGGGAAAGCAGTCGAGGACAGCCCAAAGCCTTGGAACCCTGCACCCACGTGGGAGACCGGGAGGAGGTTCCTGGTTCCTGGCTTGGGATAGGCACAGCACCGGCCGTTGCGGCAACTTGAGGAGTGAATCATGGAACGGAAGATCTTCCTCTCTCTATATCTGACTTTGTAATAAAAATAAATAAATCTTTAAAAAAATTTTCAATAAAAAGAAAAACTAGGTTATCAAAAGGGGCCATTTTTGAGATGGTCGCATTTATGTAATGACACACGGTCAGTCATACACTAACACAGTCATGTGTTGATCATTCTTCGGCTAAGCAGACTTGAGAATCAAGTTGATAACTGAGCACAATGAAGAACCATCCACAGCAAAAGTCCACTACACACAGTGGAAAGGACACCAAACCTCTAGTGTCCACTGCAAACCTTCAGCATTCAGCACTCCTAAACACTCTGCTAACAACATCAAGCGTTCAAGCGGAAGAAACACAATTCATGCAAAAATGCAGGTCAAGAACTCTACCTTGTGTGATTAAGGGCTCACTACTTTTATTTTAAATTGTTTTAAATTGAGGCACTCACCTCCTGATTTTTAACTTTCCAATGCTTAAGATGAACAGGTATGAAATTACTTTGAGACTTAGAACGGTTGTCATAAAATATCTATAAGTCAACCTTAAGTCTGAGATTTCTACGCACTCAATATCCAAACAGAAGGGGAACTGCTAAATGTAGGCATTACTTAACCTTACCCCAAACAGTTTATCAGTATGGCCTAGCCATGAATTGAAGAAATTATTCCACCGGGTGGGGCTTCCCCCTCAATATCCCCCTTTACCTCAGATACAAGATGGAAACAATGTGGACATAATAGTATTACCCACTTCCCTATCCCCCTGAACCTTTTTTTTTTTCTTTTCTTTTTCTTTCTTTAACTGTAATTAACTATGTAAAGATTGTCAACAACACAATAAAATAGATTATAAAAAAAAAACATTATATATTAAAAAAAAAAAAATTATTCCAGCAAGGTACAAGTTGTCTCACAAGAAGAAGTGAAAAACACTCCCTCTTCTGGTCGCATGTAAGATCACAGCTAAACAAAGCTGAAACAGCAGGTGTATGTATCTTAAAAACAGTCATGTACAAATTAGTCTTGAAAATGACTGTCAATGAAAACATTTTTAAAATATCACTAAAACATGGATTTTTAATTGTGAAATTTTCAGTCTGAAAAAGTTCCATCATCCTATACAGTTAATGACAAGAGTGACAAGATGGTGGTTATATAGGAGTTTAAAATAAATGTGTTTTTATTTTTTAAAAGGAAAACAAGAGTAATACGCATTACCAAATAAAGGCATTTAACAGTCAAGTTAAAGCGGTAAACTTCATGAGTCAGGTGCAATAGTGTAGCATGCTAAGCCTCCATGGGCAGTGCCAGCATCCATACGGGTGTCAGTTCCGCGTCCTAGGGGCTCCACTTCTGCTCCAGCTACCTGTTTGTACTTGGGGCCTTGCACTCCTTTGTAGAACTTGGGGGTGGGGGGTTCCAGGCTCCTGGCTTAGGACAGGCTCTGCCGGGACTGTGGCAGTTGCTTTGTGAATGAATCACTCCAAAGAGGATCAGTCTCCTTCTCTTTCCTCTTTAATTCTTTCAAATAAAAATAAAAAAGGTAAACTCCTAATGAAGGCGAGGAAGATAAGTGTGCAGGTAAACATTACTTTGTCCAGGGTCTAGTATGCAATAAGGGGGCGAGCACTGTTGTACAGCAGGTTCCTATCCCAGATGTTCCACTTCTGACCCAGCTCCCTGCTAAATGCTTAGGACTGGAACAGACCATGGCCCACCTGGTTGGGTCTCTATGCCTATGTCATGGACGTGGATGAAGCTTTGGACTCTGTTACTCTTCTTTCTGCTAGGCTACCACGCCAGGCCCAATCAGTAACTTTAATGAGGCAGGGGTATGGGGATACAATTTTATTTCCTGGCTTATGACCGGAAGAGCATTTCACTGAAACAAACTAATCAAATGGGCGAACAAAAACTAAGTAACCCCAAAATTTGGCATGACTGCAGTAATTCTGTTGTACTCCTACAATCTTCATATCTAAAGAGGGAATGTAATAATACATCAAGGCTCTTAAGTCAGTGTACCTCATTAAACATAAATGTTCACACATTTAAATAACAACCTCCCGATCCACAAGACACTGTCAACTCATCCAGTAGCTTGAGTCAACCCCCCCAAGAGTCTTCACCTTCCACTGCTTCCCCAGGTTGCTCCAGCACAATCCACAGGCAAGCACTGCAGGCTTTATGCTTCTTACGCACACTCTTTTTCTCACACACCCCTACGTTCCTCCCTCCCTGCTTCTGATGCTCCAATCTTGCTGAAACCTCCCTGATTCAGTATTTCTCCTAAGACTTAGCACTGCACAATAGCCCACTGACTAGTCTCTCACTCCATACTTGCCTTCCATGTTCCATAAACCAACCCCAAATCAGCTCAGGACACTTCATAGCACCCACACTTCCAGTGGCTTTGTGCTGCTTGCACTGCCTAATCCTGATTCCTCACAATGCCTCAAGTGTCATTTGGCCCCTGCTCTCTTTCTCCCCCTTCCTCAACCTGGACTCCTTTCGTCCTGGTACAGTGAGTATTCTGACGAACTCCTTCACACTTCCAGATCTTCGCACCTGCTACTGCATCCATGGGAAGAGGTTTACTTTAAGCAGCTTATCTAAAGTGGCCTGCACTAAGTCTTTTCTCTCAAGAAAATTATCTTACTTCACTTGACTCCATCTTTCTATCTTGACCCGCACAATTAGAATATGCCTTTCTAATTCAGTGGAGAGCATTTTCTGGCATATAGAGTAAGTGCCCCATAAATACTGGTAAAATGCATGAATAATATCATTCTTGGTTTGTTAAAAAATATAAAAACAAGCTCAAAGGCATAAACATAAAGGCATTGTTAAAAGGAAAAAACACATTGTCTAGAAATTTAAAAATATTGCTCTTTCAAATGGCATAAGTAACGCTACAGTCACCCACTTACTACACAACCAAGGAAAAGAAAACTACATTCTTTATCTGATACTACTAAAGTTACTTCAATAGTTTAATCAGTACTATTTGGTTGAACAACGTGAATACACCATATTTTATATCACTCTACTTATTGATGAGAAGATTAGGTCCAATAGACAAAACATCCTTTGAGAATGCAACTAATGAACACTTTGACATCATTCATGTTTTAATACACCTGTTCCCCTTAACTCTCGTACCTAAATTTTCTCCTAACAGCTAAAGGTCTATATGTTTCTCCAAACAAGATAGATATATATATTTTTTGCTATGTGACAAGTTTTAATCTTTTTACTGACTGCATAAATAAAATGGGCGTACAGTCTCTAAAGCAGCTCCAAAACATTATGAGATTCATACAAAAAGAGGAGGCTAGCTTCAGGCAGTCACTATGTTTTAAGGTTAAATGAAGTAAACCAGGCAGGGCAGAAATCAAATAACCACGTTACATCAATTATCTGTCCACTCCCACTGTCATTATATGCACACATTATTTCAAGTTCCCTCAATGGTAACAGGTTTACAAACACCAATGCAGGTACTCCGAGAAAACCAACAATTCTACCTGAGCTAGAACATCTGTCATTAGTAACAGTTCTGTGACACCTGGAACTTAAGTCTTTTTAAAATTTTCTTTTAACTCTATACACTCTTTTTTTTTTTTTTTAAGATTTATTTTATTTCCATTACAAAGTCAGATATACTGAGAGGAGGAGAGACAGAGAGGAAGTGGAGCTGCCGGGATTAGAACCAGCGGCCATATGGGATCAAGGCGAGGACCTTAGCCACCAGGCCACGCTGCCGAGCCCAACTCTATACACTCTTACTGCATGATTTTAGTAGCCAGAAAATATTGTCTAGAGTCAATTTATTCTGTATAAATTTAATTTAGGACTTTTGATCTGCAAGTTGGGAATAAAATCCACTCAGTGAGTTGTTTAAAACAGGAAGTGAGATGACATGGATAAAAACGCTTTGTAAATGATCAAGAACTATTAAAGTTAACATTACTATAGCCTGTGGACTAATGAATGGATGTCAATTCAAAAAAGATTATCACGGAAAGCTTCAAAGCAGAAAAAGACCCTGCATATAATCTTCAGTGGCCAAATTTAGCACACTTGAAGGAAGAAACACATTTTCTTTTTCCAAGAATAGCTGCTTGATACAGAAATAACATTACTCAATCAAAAGGCAAAAGCAGTGGGGTTGTGTGGTTTTTTTTTTAATAGCAAAACCTCTGCTTTGTGATGTAGATTAACTTAATTACATGATGGAGATTGCTGGCCACAGTTCCGAAATGTCAACAAGGAGAACCAGCATTTTAGCCAGAACCCGTTCATTAGATCTCAGAGTACGACTCATTTTGCTATTACACTAACATTCTATGAAACCAATTAATTAGCTAAAAAGAGTGTGAGTAATTTCTCATATGAGTATGAGTAACTGGCTCATCCTCTGATGAAAATGACATTTGAAAAAATATAATTTATGCTGGCATCTAAAAGAATCCAAACCACATCAAAAGCAAGTCAAGGGACAGTAAGTCCAAGCAATGTGCATGGCTGTTAATTTTATAGGACTTATAACTATAATTGGAGAGAGCTGTGATATCTCAAGAATGTTTCTGCTAAAACTACTCTAACAGAGTTGTGGAAAAGTCAGACTTAGGACACCTCCATTTGTGAATGGAGAGCTGAAAGAGGTGCCAATGTTGTAGTCAGGCCTTCCCTACACAGCCATATGCCATTTCCAGGGACGCACAGCGGTGCAACGTGAACCAGTAACTGACAAACGACCAAGGGTCCCTGTCTTTGGAGACCTTGCTGTGGACCAACGTGAAGGTCTAGAATTCTGCTTCCAGGGTCTGAAATCGAGCAGGGCTAGATTTGGTTATCAACATACAGCCCCTTAAACATCACAGGAAACTAAATCCAATAGATTGAACTGATGTTTCCCAAAACATTGGAGTAGGCACCAAAACTCAACAAATAACAACATTAAATCACAAGTCAAATTTCCTTGGAATCTCTGAATTCCCCCAATAACATCACACTATCAAATGGGTTAACACTTGCCCAGAACATCCTAATGTGTTTATTAACAGAGAACAAGTGTCAGGCTCAGAGTCAACACTGAAAGAGCATCAACAGAAAATGAAACTGTCTTCTTTCCATTTTTTGCATTTACCATCTTTAAAAAAAAAATTCATTTTTATTGGAAAGGCGAATATATAGAGAGGAGGAAAGACAGAAAGGAAGATCTCTCATCCACTGATTCACTCCCCAAGCTGTCGCATCGGCTGGTGCTGTGCCGATCTGAAGCCAGGAGCCCAGAGTCTCTTCCTCTAGGTCTCCCACACAGGTGCAGGATCCAAAGGCTTTGGGTCGTCCTCCACTGCTTTCCCAGGCCACAAGCAGGGAGCTGGATGGGAAGCGGGGCTGCTGGGATTCGAACCAACACCCATACGAGATCCTGGGGCAGTGGAACAGGCGGACAGGAGGAGGCTTTTATCCCAAACCTGAAGATTCCTAGATCCTCACCAAGGACTATCAGTATGAGCACCCTACTGCCAAGGAGACCACGGGGAAATGGAGTGCCTTCGGAGACCAAGAACTCTGAGATCACCCACCTCCATTTGGATCTACCACATGGGATGGAAGAAGCCCAAATCCTGCCTTGCAGGATCCAAGGTCATTAGAACAACAACCAGGATCCCTGAGCGGTCCACAGAAACAGAAGAACAGTAAACTTCCTTCGGGACTAGGGAGAGGAGCTTTCTCTGGTCCTTGTCTGCTTCCAATTTTGGGTCCCCACCCCCTCTCGTAATAACCATCAGGAGCACTCCAGAAACCCCTCACAACAAACAAACAAACAAACAAAACTAGAATAGACAGAGAACAACAAGGAAAGCTTAGAAACAGACAGGAAACGGTCAGCGGGGATACACTTATAACTCACTGGGTGGGACACAAAGATTAGTTACTCCTCACCGGGGTATGGAAGATTTCTCTGCACACCCCTCCTAAACATGCTCACCTAAACTGTTGACATATATCCTGTTAGAATTATAGAGTTAGACCACCTGAAAAACAGCCAGGTTCAGCGAAAACGTGCTTCAATGCTATAAACTGCTAAATACTAAAATTAAAATAGGCATGAAACAGCTGAATAGCAATCTAAGCCATTTTAAGGCGTATAGAACACGGTTGAATATAAACCTAAATTGAAATGTCTATGAAGAAGTCACAGGTTGTGGTTGAGAACCTGCATTTTACTATTAACATATTGGTTAATCAATACCATGTCAATTAATGCCACAATGTTGTAAATGGTTGGAAATATTATGCTGGGGCTTTTAATTGATTGGGATGATACTCTGCTGGCTCTACCTTCAGACCAGAGATGGTCTCACCAAGAAACCATTGAACTTACCAGGACAATAAGATGCTGGACTTTATGCTTGGTAAATACCTCCAAAGAAAGAATGTCAACTGAATTTGAACTATGGAAAGGCAACAAGGTGAAGCAATCCGCCGTGGGGGGAGGGTGTGGGGAGGGGCGGGGGGAATCCCAGTGCATAAAAAATGTATCACATAATGCAATGTAATTAATTAAAAAAAAAGAGATCCTGTGGCATGCAATACAAGGACTTTAGCCGCTAGGCTACTCTGCCAGGCCCCTACATCTACTATCTTTTATGACAAACAACATCAATTTCCCATTATGGTTCTAGTAACACTTTCTTTGCAAATGCATTTATTTAAATTAAAGTGATTCGGGCCCGGTGTGGTAGCCTAGTGACTAAAAGTCACAAGCTTGCACACACCAGGATGCCAATGGGTGTCGGTTCTAATCTCAGCAGTTCCGCTTTCTATCCAGCTCTCTGCTTGTGGCCTGGGAAAGCAGTCGAGGATGGCCCAAGCCCTTGGGTCCCTGCACCTGCACGGGAGATCTCGAAAAGGCTCTGGGCTCCTGGCTTTAGAATGGCTCAGCTCCAGCCATTGCAGCCACCTGGGGAATGAATCAATCGACCGAAGATCTTCCTATCTGTCCTTCCTCCTTTCTATATATCTGCCTTTCTAATAAAATAAGTCTTTCTTAAAAAGTGATTTGATTTAAAAGAAACAAAGCAGAACTAATAAGTAAGCAAGTAATAAAGCTAGCACCTGTGGAAGGTTGTGAAGTGGTTGAGCTGTATGCCATTCCAAAGTGAACAGCTGTACCAGTACAGCTAACCTGGACCAGAACAGCATTGTGGACACTTGCATATGGTTTCAGTTGAGGAAACTGATTGTACACATGGTATCTAACATAAAATAATTTACCAATTTTTTTTCTAAAGAATATCACCCTTGTGTCAGCAGAAAAGACAGAAACTAAGGTGCTTGTTGATAAGCAAATCAGGGAAACATTGAGAAGCAGCAGTGAAATGTGAAGTCTAGGGGAATGTTCTGACAATCAACCACTAGGACAACTCAGCTTCCATCCAAAGGTATGTGCAAGTCATTCCTAACCCTGGGCTAACCCCACCTGACACACTGAGAGTACACAGATGCAGTTTATGTATCATGACCACACAGTTTATTACTAACCTCAGCACCCAGTCAGGACCGTTTATTAACAACTAGTAAGAAAAGATGCCCTTTTCAAACAGTGCTTTTGCCTCTAGGAAACACCATCACAGTCTTTCATAGTATTGATATGATCAGAGGCCACTTACATGACACTCCCAGCACGTAACACAAAGATTTAAAAGTCAGCTCTCTCTTCCTGCCGTCACTGCGAGACTCCACCATACTCTGCTCTTGAACTGCGTCTGTCACTACACCAGGCACTGGCATGACATCAGCAGGCCTGCCGGAGCAGACAGCGTCTGCTGGCAGGTGTGTCAGCGTATGCATCCTACTTGGCCTGGGAGCTGCCCACTTAGAAAGCTGCTCTTGGGCCCGGCGGCATGGCCTAGTGGCTAAAGTCCTCGCCTTGAAAGCCCTGGGATCCCATATGGGCGCCGGTTCTAATCCCGGCAGCTCCACTTCCCATCCAGCTCCCTGCTTGTGGCCTGGGAAAGCAGTTGAGGACGGCCCAATGCATTGGGACCCTGCACCCGCGTGGGAGACCCGGAAGAGGTTCCTGGTTCCCGGCTTCGGATCGGCGCGTATCGGCCCGTTGCGGCTCACTTGGGGAGTGAATCATCGGACAGAAGATCTTCCTCTCTGTCTCTCCTCCTCTGTGTATATCTGGCTGTAATAAAATGAATAAATCTTTAAAAAAAAAAAAAAAAAAAAGAAAGCTGCTCTTGCACTCAGTTTCATAGCAGCTTTGGGATTCTTGGATTCCACTTACAGTTTTAAATCCGAAACCAATGGTAAGAAACACCTTGTTTTAAAAAATACTGAGTTACTGAGCAAAATGACATGCTGGAATATTTCAAAACATTAGAACATAAACGAAGCACAATGCTACTCTTTGTTCCCAAGAAAAAAATGCAATCTACATCATGGAAGCTGCCAGCCTGAAAAATCAAAAATGCCAAAATGACACCACACTCACTCACCATCACTGCTCAAATGGAAAGTGTGGTTACTCATTAATTCCCAAAAGGCAGCCCAGCTAGCAAAAAAACTACATGGCATCTCAGTACTCCAGGGAATAAGCTGCTCACTAATTCACAACACACACACACACACACACACACACACCCACACACACACACACACACACACACACCCAACTTGACTACGCCACACGCCTTTCTGCCTCCTTAGCATCCCTCAGCATGGTAGCTGTGATTTTAAAAGAAGGGCCCATTAGATCTTGAAACAACTGTTCACCTGCTCCTAAAAATCACTTTAATATCAGTAATATACAGATTCACATATTTTCATCCATTTCACTAGAAGAAAAAAAAAATCCTTCCTAGGCAGTGATGAGTTCTTCACACTGTGCGTGATGTCCAGTGGTGTACTACGGTGCCAGAACTGCTTGACTTAGAGGACCTTTCCCCAGCATTACTGTGGTGCTGCAGTAATAGGAATAATTCAGTAGATGTTGAACTTCAAAATTTGAATCAAGGTCTTTCCTGGGGCTATCCTCTCTCCTGATGTTGAGTGGGGCAGGGAGCACATGCCACCCCCGCTCATCCCCTGCTCTGTCAGGAAGGTAACACCCCATGATCAACAGCATGCTAGGTTGCTAAACCGGGACGCTCCGTAGGTTACACATGTTGACCACATTTCAGTTTACACTGAGCGCACTGTCTTGTTAATTCCATCATAACTCAAGGGGCACCCCCATATCACATTTAACAGGCTACAATGGCTAACTGCAAAGATTCTGAATTTGAGATTCTTGGTTGCAGCTACCTATAAAAAAGAACTGAAGAACTGGCCTAAAGGAACTTGGGCAAAAAAAGAAACAGTTTCTGGGCCCAGCATGATAGCCTAGTGGCTAAAGTACTCGCCTTGCATGCGCCAGGATCGCATATGGGCGCCAGTTCTAATCCTGTCAGCCCCACTTCCCATCCAGCTCCCTGCTTGTGGCCTGGGAAAGCAGTTGAGGATAGGCCCAATGCCTTAGGACCCTGCACCTGCGTGGGAGACCTGGAAGAGCTCCTGGCTTCAGACTGGCTCGGTTCCAGCCATTGCGGTCACTTGGGGAGTGAACCATCAGACAGAAGATCTTCCTCTCTGTCTCTCCTCCTCTCTGTATATCCACCTTTCCAATAAAAATGAATCTTAAAAAAAAAAAACCAGTTCCAATAACACTTCCTCCTTCACCACCTGGTCTCAAAAACACAGAAGCCACAGTGGCAGCACTGACGATGGCTCTTGGTCCTGGGGACACAGCCTGTCTGCCTTGTCCTGCCTTGCAGGTGGGTGCTAGCTACCTTCTCCACTTCACTGAGCTGTCACTTGGTCGCTTCCTCACCGTTTCCATTTGCAAACCACTTGTTCATCCCACCAGCCCCTTCTTCACTGCTGACTCAAAGGGGCAACTACTTCCTCATTCCCCAGCACTACTCATCTCCAGAGCACGTCGCTCTCACCCTTCAGCAAAGAACTCACTTACTTTTCTTAACGATTTATTTCTATGAAAAAGAAGAGTTACAAAGAAAAAGCAGGAGAGCAGGAAGAGAGAGAGGGAGGAAAGAAAGGAGAAAGAGATCTTCAAATGGCTGCAACCGTGGGGGCTGGGTTAGGCCAAGGCCAGGAGCCTGAACTCCATCCGGCTCTTCCCTGGGGGAGTAGCAGGCGTTCACGCCCTTCTGCCCTCTCCTCTGTTTTCCCAAGCACATCAGAAGGCAGCTGGATTGGAAACTATGCACCTTGCACTTGAACCATACTTAAATGGAATGCCAGCATTTCAAGTGGCAGCTTAACCTGCTACAGTACAGTGTTGGTCCCAGGCTCTTTCCTACACCTCTTAGCTCCCTTGCACTAGTAGGACCCTGGCACATCGATGCAGTGCTTCAGTCAGTCCTATCCCCTGCTCACCCAAAGACACAGGAGTGTGTGCATCTTGAACTCATACTTTCTTCTACGCCAGTTTCAGGTTACCCTTGTTCCTATGTCACGTGAGAAGTCACTCCCTAGGAGATTGCTGTGCTAGAATTTGTAGACAAAAGGCAGAAATAAGGCATTCAGCACCACTGCCAATACATTTGCTGATATTCTGGCAGGGAGACGCGAATTTTTTTAAAGGTTTCCATAAAAATACACTTGAATCACTTAGTGAGGTACTCCTGGCAGAGGGGATCAAAAGGCCTCTTTCTGCCTAAGACTTGGAAAAGTAACATCTGTAACAATTTGCTCTTGCACTTCCCTCTAATCTACTGCATTTATTAATTCTCTGGAGTACCACAGGGTCCCATCACTGTAGAGCCACGTGGTTCAGAATGACTTGTAATGGACTTGCAATGACATCAAGACCCTGTGAACTGGTTCCAGTCTGCCTCTGCACACGGGTCATCCACAGGTGACTACGTCACCTCTGGTCAAAGGTAACTCTATGCAGCACGTTCCCGACAGCCTGGAATTTCCTGCCTCTGAGCTCACTCACATCACCGTCAGCCTGGGGCCACCATAGTTGCTCCAAGTATAAATGTAAGCGGCGCGTCTACCTCCACCAAAACCTTTCTCACTTTACATAACTATAGGTGCTTTTTTTTCCCTTTTCTTTCTTTATAAGATTTTATGTGTCAGCTAGAGACAGAGACTGACCTTCTACCATCCATGAGATCACCACCCAAATAACTGCTATGGCCAGGTCGATGCCAAGAGTTTCTGCTGGGTCTTCCAAATGGATACAAGGGTCAAAGCGCTCGGGCCATCCTCCCCTGCTTTCCCAGGTGCGTTGGCAAGGAGCTGGATCCAAAGGGGGGACCCCCAACTGGGGCCGATGCAGAATACTGGCTGCAGGTGGCAGCTTACTCATACGCTACAACACTGGCTCCCTGCAGGTGATTTTTAAAAAAACAAATGTCTTTGTTTTCTATAGCCAATGCGTAATCCATGGCTAAAAAGGTAAACAAAATTATACATGCAACAATAATCCACTCTATTCTTCAAACCTTAGCAGAGAGGCTTTTTTCTCAGACTTCTCTGAGTTGCCTATCAAGAAACCACCTGTGCTGTTCTTTATTCTTAAGACTTTGATGGTTTCCCGACTTGACACATACAGTGTTATCAACTGTAGGCCTGTTTTGGCTTTAAGATACATGTCAAAACTCGGCAGTACCCTCACTTCTACTGCTTCACATTGGCCCCACACTCGTCTAGAGCCATCTCATCTTAAAACTGTTTCCCCTGCTTCTATTCTCCCATATCCTGTTTTGCACAAATCCACTGCACTACAGTGGGACATGTTATTCCCTTACAGGATCCTCCAAGGACTGAATGGTTTCTGACCATGACCTGTGAATGATCAGGTTTCTGCCTAGAATGGTGGTTGCCTGTGGTTTCAGTTTCCCTGTACTAACAACCCTCCTCCAGCCACACAGGCCTTCAGGCCTGCAGCCTGGCTGTTCTCTCTGCATCATATGTGTTGGTTCCAATTTTATGGCTGGGACGTGCCTCCTTATCTCTTAGGGCTTAGCTCCATTATCACCTCTTGGAATACTTCTTAAAAACAAATTATCTTCGGAGGTACTCCATTGTCGTTCCAGTTTTTTCTTTTTTAAAGATTTATTTTTACTGGAAAGGCAGGCTAGATTTATGGAAAGACAAGATCTTCTGTCCGTTGATTCAATCTCCAAATGGCCACAATGGCTGGAGCTGAAACCAGAAGCCAGAAACTTCTTTTGGGTCTTCCATGTGAGTGCAGGATCCTAAGACTTTGGGCTGTCCTCCTTTGCTTTCCCAAATCACTAGCAGGGAGCTGGATGGGAAGTGGAGCAGCCAGGACACAACTGGTATGCATAGGGGATCCAAAGCCTACAAGGTGAGAATTTAGCTGTTGAGTCATCACGCTGGGCCCTATCTGTCCATTTAAATCTCACATTTGTTCTGGCTTGGTTTTTTTTTTTTGTTTTTAAAGATTTATTTTTATTGAAAAGTCAGATATACAGGGAGGAGGAGAGACAGAGGAAGATCTTTTGTTCGCTGATGCGTTCCCCAAGTGGCCACACTGGCTGGAGCTGAGCCAATCTGAAGCCAGGAACTAGGAGCCTCTTTCGGGTCCCCCACCCAAGTACAGGGTCCTAAGACTTTGGGCCTGTCTTTGATTGTCTTTCTAGGCTACAAGCAGGGAGTTGGATAGGAAGTGGGGCTGCTGTGACACGAACTGGCACCCATATGGGATCCCAGCACATGCAACTAAAGAACTTTAGCCAATAAGCTACAACGCTGAGTCCCTCAAGCTCACATTTTACTAGTATCAGCAATGAGAATGCCTACAAAGTTCACAGACGTATGCAGCATATTCAATGACTCAAATCAAGGAAGCCAATCAAATATTTCTGAAAAAAACTACAGACCCCAACTGGCCATAAAACCAAGTCCCATATTCAGAAACTTAAATCTTTCACAATGACAAGTAGCATCATGACAACAACAAAGGCCAACATGGATCTTCAATGAACTAACACACAAGATTCATAACTGCTAAACTTGCTACTTGCAGGATCCCATTTCCTTTGAAAATGGCCCTGAGTCCACATCATGTGAAATACTCGGTTAAAATATTTACTCAATTCACAACCAGAAGCTTCAGCAGAAATCAACCTGCAACTGCTTCAATGCAGTATTTCAAAGGTAATCTCATGAAACATCCTCTTACCAGTTTAATTTCAGCAATGATCAGAAAATGGACATCACTTTCAATTTAAAAAAATCGCAAAATACCAAACATCTGAGAGGTATTCACCCATTCGATGAGTCAGAGTCGGCCTTCTGCTGAACAGCGTTAGTATGTAGTAAGCACACACTACCACTGGCCTTTACTGAAGCCTGCTTTACTTTTGAAGCTGCTACTAATGATTTTTAAAAGCGTTCCACACTTACCATAATGTGATTGAAATGCCTGCGGTTTGACAACCTGATTACAGTCGTTACACACCACCAAGTAGAAATCATCATGGGCTGGACAGAGACCAAATATTGGCATGTCTGCAACAAAGAAATAGGGGGTCACTCTCTCATCAGATTCCAAGTGATGCCCAGCAGCAGTGGAACAACATGTTTCAAAGAAGTTCTCATATCACAAGCAGCACCAGGACAATCAGCACTCCGGTGTAAAACTGATCCGCGCAGATCGCCATCACAATTCAGTATATAGGGAAACTGTGTAAAAGGTTAAGGTAAAATCCACCCCAAATCATTATTATGAACCAAAACAGATTCAATTTTTAAAATGCAAGAAATGAGTAACTGTTACAAAAGAGAAACTTTTGAGGAACTCTACCAATGTTTCTGAAAAAAAAAAGTTGCAAAGAAATAATAAAATGATCAGTAATTCTCAAAGTCATACATCTGAACAGTTTTATTTGTGAAATTATGAGCTCAATTTGTCTCCTGCCTTAGTTCTAGGAAACAAGAAACTGCGTTCACATTTTTTAGGTCACTAGAACTTGTAGTGCTTTCATGTAAATCATGACATCACTAGGCAGACTGAGCTCAGTGCTCGGTTTACAGGCAGCTTTTCATGTTCAGTTCAGTTTGAGCCACATAACTGGGCACAATCTAAGCTTTTCTGGCTGTTTTAAAATAGTAAGATATCAAATGGAAACAAAATAACTTGATATCTATTAAAAATGATTCCCTAAAAGGTTTAAATGTGAGCAATTTAGTTACTGAAGTAATATAGCAGAGAGCTGAAAATTCAAGCCAGAATTTAGACTTTTAAAAGATTTCAAAATTGGGCATTTGCACTACATGTACCACTGAGGGGTACCTGCAAATGCATAAGGTAGTCATGGTAGTTGGGTTTATATTACATTGACAAATACGTATTTTAGTTTACCACATACCTAAAGGGTGGGGAGCGATTGTTAAAAAGCTTATGAGCATCTTTTCCTGAAAGGCTTAATTTCAGAAATCAGTGCTTTGGTGAAGTGGGTTAAGTCACTATATGCAGTGATGTCTGATTCAAATCGTGGATGCTCTACTTCCAACCCAGCTTCCTGCTAATGCACCTGTGAAAGCAGAAGATGGCCTAAGTGCTAGAATGCTTGCATGCATGTGGAAGCCTGGAAGAAACGCCTGTCTCGGGACTGGCCCAGCCTTTGCCACTTTGGCCATCTGGAGAGTGAACCAGTGGATGCAAGTTCTTGTTATTTTCTCCCCTCTCCTCTACCTCTCTCACAGTACATAAATGCATAAATAACCCCCCCTTTTTAAAAAAAAGATTTTACTTATTTATTTATTTTTATTACAAAGTCAGATATACAGAGAGGAAGAGAGAGAGAGAGGAAGATCTTCCATCCGATGATTCACTCCCCAACTGGTCGCAACAGCCAGCACTGCGCCAATCAGAAGCTGGGAACCAGGAACCTCTTCTGGGTCTCCCACGCGGGTGCAGAGTCCCAAAGCATTGGGCCATCCTCCATTGCTTTCCCAGGCCACAAGCAGGAAGCTGGATGGGAAGTGGAGCTGCCGGGATTAGAACCGGCACCCATATGGGATCCCGGGGCGTTCAAGGAGAGGACTTAAGCCGCCAGGCCACGCCGCCGGGCCCTAAAAAAGATTTTTAATTTACTTATTTTAAATTGAAAAGCTGATTTACAGAGAGGTGTAGAGAAAGATCTTCCATGTGCTGATTTACTCCTCAAGTGGCCAAGCCGATCTAAAGCCAGGAGCCAGGGGCCTCCTGCAGAATCTCCACACAGGTGCAGGGTCCTAAGGCCTCGGGCCATTCTCCATTGCCTTCTCAGGCCACAAGCAAGGAGCCAGACGGGAAGTGGAGCATCAGGGACATGAACTGGGACCCATATGGGATATCCGTGCATAGAAGACAAGGATTTAGCCACTAGGTCACTACACTGGGCCCAATAAATGTCCTCTTTTAAAAAACAAAAAAGCCTATAAAAGCTTTCTCACAGCTTTGATGACCTTGGTGATTTTAAAGAGAGAATAAATTGATCAAGGGAGATATCAAACAAAATAGGCCCCAGCACTGTGGCGCACTGGACTAAGCTGTCATAGTACACCCCATATAAACATCAGTTTAAGTCCTGGCTGCTTGACTTCTGATCTATTTCCCTGGCCAAAGTCATGCAGGGTGAACCTGTCTGGGCCCCTGCTACCCAAGTGAGAAACCCAGATGAGCCTCACAGCTTCAAGCTGTCCCAGTTCTGGCCATTAGGGGAATAAACCAGCAATTAGAAGTGTTTTCTCTCATACACATACACACAACACACACTCATCAACCCTCTCTGTAACTCTGCCTTTCAAATAAATAATCTTAAAAAGATCTGTCAAATATCAAGTTACACATCTCCTATCTACACAAGGGTAGAGCTCAGATTTTCGACTTGTTTCACAGAACTATGGGCAGCCAGCAGGCCGAGAGACCTATCCCAGGATCCAACATGACAGTCAGCTGCAGGTGTAGCATCGCTTCTCTATGTCACCTCGTTCTACCTCTGTACAATCTACACAGGCACCATGACTTCCACTGTAAAGAGAAAACAGACTCACGGAGAGGAGGACTTAGTCAACGCTGAGATTTGGATCTGATACACAATGAAGTCTACAATATCTTTTTCTGTGTTTTTGTTTTGTTTTTAAGATTTCTTTATTTGAAAGTGATTTATAGGGCCAACACAATGGCATAACAAGCTAGTCCTCTGTTAACAGCACCAGCATCCCCTATGGGTGCCAGTTCAAGTCCTGGCTGCTCCACTTGCCATCTCCCTGCTTATGCTCTGTGGAAACAGCAGAGGATGCGGTTCAAGGACTTGGGCCCTGCACCAATGACACAGTCCCTGAGGAAGATCTTGGATCCCTGTCTTGGGTCAGCACAACTCCTGCCAGTGTGGCCATTTGGGGAGTGAACCAGCAGATAGACTCTGCCTGTCCCTCTCTCTCTGATACTCTGATATCCAAGTAAAACTAATGAATCTTAAAAAACTGCTTATTTGGGGCCCAGCGCAATAGCATAGTGGTTAAAGTCCTCGCCTTGTACACGCCAGGATCCCCTATGGTCACTGGTTCTAATCCCGGTGGCCCCACTTCCCATCCAGCTCCCTGCTTGTGGCCTGGGAAAGCAGTGGAGGATGACCCAAAGCCTTGAGACCCTGCACCCGTGTGGGAGACCCAGAAGGTCTCCCGGCTCTTAGCTTCGGATTGGCTCAGCTCCAGCCATTGCGGTCACTTGGAGAATTAACCATCAGATGGAAGATCTTCCTCTCTGTCTCTCCTCCTGTGTCAGACACAATCTTCCATCTGCTGGCCCATTCCCCAAAAGGCTGCAATGGCCTAAAAGCATAACCACGCCAGAACCAGCAACCCAGATCTCCAGGTCTCCGGTACGGTAGCGAAGGCCCAAATACTTGAGCCATTTCTTGCTGCTTTCCCAGGTGCATTAGCAGGGAACTAGATATGAAGTAGAACATGCAGGGCTTGAACCAGTGCTCTGATGGGTGTCACAAGCATCAGCTTCAGCTGTCCCACCAGAACACTTGCTCCTTGATGGCTTGGATCTGGCTTGTCCTGCGGAAAACACAGGAATGGTAATTATTCCTTCAGGATTCCCACTCCAATAAAAACGAAATGTCAGTACTGACCTCAGCCTTTGCACAAACTGATTAGATAATGTTAGAAGCTTCCAACACACAGCTGACTTCTGTGACTAAGCTTAATTATTTAATAAAAAAAAAAATGAGAGTCAAACAATGTGCTACTTTCCTTGAAAGCATGCCCACATGGAGTTAAATATAGTACATGTGGGAGAAGGCAAAAGGTTATATGGCAGGCAGCCTCTCTCTGCTTCATACACATACACACACACAAACACAATAAGCTACTTCCTACGGCCAGTTCTTGATGTTTCATCCTTAGACATTTAAAGCAGTTTGTCCCAAGTTCCATATACCCCCAATGCCATATGCCTCCAAAAGGAGTTATAGTAAGGAAAACTCCATATTATAGAATATAGTAATATTCATAACTTATAAGTGAAAAGTATGAAATGTCCAACAATCTCTGTGATGCAATGGCTTGTCATAGTTTTCTTCAGTAACTAACATCAAGCAATGCTGTTTAAAATACATCAATAACATACTTCTGGGGACTTATTCCCTATCCCTTTAAAACTGAAGCAACTGTGAAAATATAACTGCAGTGATCCTTTCAAGCAAAAAGGATTCAAATTTGCTACAATGATGCTTAAACAGAAAATGGTTCTTTTCAGCCCTGTTTCCTGTATGTCTTTTGAGATTGGCAGCAAACAATCCTAGGAGGATAAAGGTCCCTCTCTAAGGGACCAGGGACGTAGACTTCCGTAAACACAATTTCCTCAGTAACTTCAGTTTGTATGCAACGGGTGATGACAGTAATGATAGTCACAATGACACATGGCTGACATTCATCATTAATGGGCTTAATTATTTATTAAGCCATTTTTGTGTGGTTTACCTCATTTCTAACTATAATCCTGCACTAATATCTTCCTTTTATTTGTGGAGAAATCAATCTATTTAATATATAGCAGGAAAACAGCACAAGGATGACTCAGGTTTGTGAGCTGTAGATTTAGTTCTTAATCTTTTAGCAACACGCTGCCATCTCCCTGAAACACACGTGCCTGTAGACACACACACACACCCTACTGAAAGAAAAATGGTACACCTAAATCCAGTTCACATCACCCAAAGAATTCTAGTTTCTGTTCTGAAAATCTAAAGCAACATTTACTTTAGTTTTCTAAGTTCTTTATCTTCAGATATCCTTATTTGGAAGTAAGCTAGAAGAAACAAAACAATTTAAATGCCCCCCCAACCCCCATAGAGTTCTATATCCCTTTTCTGCACTGGAACATTCCAGAGGCCTTAGCAACAGGAACGGAGTGTGGAATGTTGTGGCAACACAGAGAAATGACATAATTTGTGTGAGAGACAGCAGGCATGCTTCTGAATCCTTTCAGGGCATACAGTCATAATCACTGTCCCTATCAGCACGTGGATCTTGCCAGGGCAGAGGGAAAAGCTTCATTTACAGCAGAAAATACTGAGCTATTAAAAATGACTTCACTATAGGATTTAAATATTTACAAAACCCACTTTAGATATTATAACTCACCATTAATTACATACTTGGAAGTAATTAAAAGTTTTTAAATTGGACTTTTACTCATGGAGTCTGAGCTAAATTCAAAGGAAAACCATCACTGTTGTTTAAGCCCTACATCTTTTTCAGAATCTGAGTCACTTGGCTCCCACATGTAGGATTTTTGTACCCCACACCAGAAAGGGCACCAGAATCCTAGGAAGAGCTGGGTACATGGATATGTGAGCACAGGTGTGTGGAAACTCCACAGTCACATACTGAGGGCAGGCTCCTTGCCAGAAACCATTCCTCAAATAGGGACAGCAAATGTATCTGGTTCCTTTGGGACTGCTATTTCCATTTTGAGGACTGTGCTTAACAGTGAGACTTGAACGACATAGCAAAGGATTTAACCTTTGGAATATCCTGAGCGTCTCCCTTTTCCCACACATCCCAAATTTCTACATGCCATCCACGCCCACATCTCTCTCCAATCCAGACTGCTGCTCAGTTTTATCCGGACAGGCAAATCCAACTGCCTGTTAGACACTGTCATCTGGATGCCTAACCTGTGTTTCAAAAGCTTCACTCTTGCTCACATCTGCTCCTTGCCCTCTAACAACCTTTCTCTGTTTAGGTAAAGCATACCATCCATCCCCTAGTAGCTCAAGCTTGAACCCCAGTGCCATCTCTATCTTCTTGTCACTCACCACAACCAGAGCTCCAGCAGTTCTAAGCTCTGCCTACTTCTCTCAGCTGCCACAGCAACGGCAGTAGGACCAGCCAGGAGCACTTCTGCCGTGGACTAGAGAAGTCTCCTAAGTGGTTTCTAATCTCCTCCACAAGTGCCAGGGAGACTTTAGAACTGCCTACCATATCATGTCACTCTTCTCTTTACAATTCTCTAGAGGGTTCCCACTCCCTTTGGAGCACAATCCCAGCCCTTACCTCAGCCCCCAAGTGCCTGCCAGATATGTGTCCAGCACCCTCTCACACTCTGTCCCCTGCCATGCTTTCGTTGGCTAGGTCCCCTCAGGGCACACCTCCTTTGTCCCCTGCAACTCTCTCCTTGGTTAGCTCCTTTCCAGGCACACAGACCTCTTATTTCTCAGAGATGCAGTCGTGGGACCTGCCCTCACTCTTCACTAAAGCCTAGTACATTCCTGACATGAGGTCTTGTTTGACTACTATCTCCTCAAGAGAGCACTCCCTCCCGTCCTCAGTTAGCTGCCCACTCTCACTGGCTCACTCTGAATCCCGATTCCCTGAGTCAAGAGGAATGACACCTTGGCAAACTTCTGTATCCTCTCCGAATTTCAGTTCCTTCATTTTTCAAAGAATGATGATCACAGTAGCTCCTTCACAGACAAAGTCTCAAAAGGGTACCCAGCAGAAGGAAGTGCTTATGCCTTGTTTCCAAGCCATGTATCCCTGGTTGTGCTGCTCAGGAAACTTGGGCACACAGAAATTGAGATTTCATAAGCTGCTGCACAGTATAGCCAATGTATGACCCCAGGTCTACTGGACTCCAGTGTTCTCTACAAGCAGCCCTCTCCAAGACAGTGCCTCTAAGATCAGGGTCAAGGGGTTGCTACCCGCCTAGGCAGATCTCAATAGGGCCCGAGTTTCTCCCTGGTCCAGCCTCCCTAATGCTGAGGCCAGAGCCACCATCTGTAAAGGAAAAATAAATCCTTTTCTTGAAGACCCTGATGACTTCAAAGTAGAGTTTCAACGTCTGGTCTGCCTCTCTGCAAGCAAGGCCCCCCAACAATCTGCTCCCAGCGTGAGTGGATCTGCTTCTGGCTCTATGGAATCAGCACCCCAAAATGTGCCTGGCTCTACCACAGCCCCACCTTTTGGCCCCAATCGTCCCTATGCACAGAAAGCTCCTCCTCTCAATCTGCAATCACAATCATGAACCACGAATTGATTCCCATGTCTTACAGTACTCATGCCATCTGTATCTTCTTGCCAGGGCTTCACTTACTGACATTATGACTTATGACTGAATGCTCAATAACCAAAATTTCCAAATCCTGTTTGTAAGCAAACTCTTTGCCTTGTCTAACACAGACCTGAGAAGTGAGCTCTCATGGTATGTCTAAGCAGTGACAGGCATCTACAATATTTCTGTAGCTTCTGCTTGGTCTTGGGATGAAAACTAGCATCCTGGATGTGGCTTTCCAAGTCCTAAACATCCTGGTGTGCCTCTCTGTATATGGCTCTGTAGTGCTGGTTTTGATCTGGCACACACTGCTCTCTCCTGTCATAGCATTCCACCCTTGCCCTTCCCACCACCCAGGTTGTCACTGACTTGTATATCTATTTCATCCCGTCTTAGTCTGTCACTTCTCTGAAAACTTGGTTAATTAAGTCCCCTAACCTTGCTACACAGAACAATCCTGCATCTGTGGCTCTCCATCCAGCTGTGTGAGCTGCACTCTCCTCCCACTGTGTTCCACATCTGTCTCATTCACTTCTCTATAGGTAGTACATAGTGGTTCCTGACAAAAAGCTCCTAAGTGTATGTTAAGTATTACCTGACAGACAGTAATTAAAACATTAAGGTTAAGTCCTGTGATGCTATCGTAAGCCAGAGGTTATAATTATGCCTTTATGTCATTTAATGACACATGGTCATCTGCTAGAATTGGATATGCCATTCAGTGAGACCAAAGTTCAAGTTCAAGAATCCTCCTCGAGCACAAGATCCAACACCTGGAGGCAGATTCAGGTAAAATTTGATTCTGAAATCTACACATTTTGCAAGTCCCCTATTTTCAAGTAAGCCCCTTGGATTAGTTAATAGCAGTTCTGCAGTCAAGTGACTTGGATTCAAATAAATCATCTGGCCTCTCTGAGATGCATTTTCTTTGTCCTTGCACAAAACCATTAGCATCAACTACGTAGGCTCATACCATTACTACACGATTAAATGAATTAATCCTTACGCAACACTCAATGCTGAGCCTGTAGTAAACACTCAATAAATGTTAGCTAAAGGAAGAAGGAAAACAAAATCACACAGAAATTGAAATAAACTCACAGGTAATTCATATAAATACCAAACAACAGACTATGTTTTTACAACATAAGCTGAACTGTCAGGAAGCCTCATACTCCCATTGCAGATCACACACTTCTCCATGCAGGCCAGGGGAGAGCAGGGCAGGGCCACCAGTGGTGCTACCCTGCAAGGCGCAGAGAAGGACAAGACTATCAACAAGGAAGTCATATGTGACAGAAAGAGACACTGACAGAGTGAGACAGTAGGAGCCTGCACAATGAAGATTACAGAAATCAGTCTGAATGCAGGCCCCATACAACCCTACAAACAGCTCAGGAGATGATGGACGTGATGCCAAGCCAGAGCAGGAATGCAGTGATGGGTGTGCTGTTCCTTCCTTCTTCACTGCAGCTAAAGCAGAGGCACAAAAGTTTGGAAACACAACAAGCACAACAAGAACACAGTCAGCTACTGTAATAGAGCACATAGGTTAAAGGTGCAGCATGTGGTCACATGCCTATACTTCCACCTGCTCATCTACAGTGGCTAAAGTCATAATACCTCCCTCACAGATTGCTAGAAGGACTAAAGGAGTTATGCAGAAAATACTGAGGGTAATGCTTGCCACACAAAGTGTGAGCCATTTGTATCACCTTCCCACCACTGCTATTTGGTCTTAGAACTAAAAATGACTGTGCTTTGGAGGCACACTCCCCTCCCAAGACCCTCCAGTAATCTCAATGTTGATTTTAAATCCTTTACGTCTCATGACCCAATTAACCCACTTAGGGGTCCTCTGGCACATGAAGACTGAGAAGCAGTACTCACAAGACTCTGGCTAAAACTGCAGCCTCTAAGAGTCTGTCTTTCTACTGTCCATTCTGGCATTCTGATTTCCTGGACAGTAACACCAAAGCCTATTTGAGCATCTTTGTCAGTTCTGGTTCTTTTCTTTATAGAATGCTTCTGCTGGTTGGCTTCAGGTCTCTTCTTACATTTCAGTGGAAAGACCTTCCTTCCAACTGTCCACTTTAAGGCAAGTTCCGATCTCTTCAGAAAATGTGCTCTCATCACTCATTAGCTGGTAGTTGTGATTTGGCTCTCTCCCACATGAAGATATAAGCTCATGAGGACAAAGGTCCCATCTGCACATCATGGCACCCAGGACACAGACAGTTCTCAAAGTATTTGACAACAGCCTCTGAACTCAGACTGGCTGAGTTCAAACCCCATTCTATCAATCACCAGAGTGTGTCAGTATAGTCATCAGTAACATAGGGATGACAGTAGACATTAACAGATACTTACATCATTTACAAAGAGTCCACGTTCTTATTACTGGGTAGCAAAGTATCAGGAAAATTAACATCCATTACAATTCTTTTTCTTCCTTTTTTGGGGGGCCGGGGGGAATTCCTAAACTGCTGGTGGGATGTACTGCCATTGCTTCCAATCTCTGTTAGTCTTCAGCCACCACCACTTGTAACAGCATCCAGGACTTTCTGTGCCAGGTATTACAGCAAGTACTTTTTAAATTATTCATTATATTGATTAAACACATGAACGGTAACTATGCCTAGGCATTATTCTACTTACTATTTATACATCAATGAATAAAAATCACAACAAACTGCTCCACCGTCCCTCAAAAAGAAAGTAGTGATACAAATGAGGATATTCCAAAGAGTTCCAAAGAGTCTATGGAAAAACAGAATTAAGAGGTAATTATTTGTATCCGAAGGCCATTTTTTTCTAATTCATACATAGATTAGCAAAATGTCTTTTCTGTGACTTTTCTGAAGGTATTTCATATAGTAAAAATAGTTAAGCCTTATGTTACTGAATGCTTCCTGTGTTTCAGCCAGAATGCAAGGTACTAACTCACTTTACCTCTGTGGATCAATATTCCCACTTAATAAACAGTTAAATGAGAAAAAAAAAAAAAAAAAAAAAGGAGGCGACCAGCTATTAAATCAAAGAGCCAGGAAGTGGGGCAGCTGAGATGTAAGAACCAGCGAGTGCTCAGTGTGTGCTGTATCTCCTCACTGGGACAGCCCCCCCTTGGTTCGATGCTGGCCTCAGATCCTCTCTGCCTCTTCTGGCTAGTCCCTGCCCTTATCTCCAGTTTCATAACGTCAGCCAACCCGTTCCTACCTCACAGGAATCACCTGCAGGTACTTCTACACCATCTGCTCCCACTGCCACTAAAAGTCTTGCTAAGTAACGAAACGTTCACCCCCATTTATGTGGGACACACAGTAAGGAACCCAAGGTATGTAGAAGATTACTTTTCACATTAACTGGAGTATTACTGCTGTCAGCACCAAATTTATCTCTACTAATGATCTCAATACTTGGTCATCTAAAGTATTATCATATTATCAAACATATTTGTATCATAGTTATTTTCAGTTTTTAATTGCTGCTAAACAGGTTTTAGTCTCAGGAAAAGCTAAGAAATAATTTTGTTTTTACCCTACATAAGCATGTCTCCCAAACTCCTACAAACTCTGCTAATGAAACAGAACTGGACTTTTGTTTGATCACAAAATGTTAAATGATGGAACCAACAGAAGACCACCCCTCAAAAAAACAAAACAAAGCAAAAACCCCCAAAGAACCAACCAAAAAACCAAACCTAGAAATAAAAAGTTCTATCTGCAACCTAGCAAAACATGTGGTCAGGGGGACCATGTGAATGTGAGCCAAATGAATAAGTAACATCAATAAATACTGGAATTTGAAGAAGTGATGGGGTAGGCATCTGGCACAGCTGTTAAGATGGCAGTTGGGACTCCCATAGCCATTATCTTAGTGCCTGGAGTGCCAGCCCCACCCACGATTTCAGCTTCCTGCCAATGTGTGCCCTAAGAGGTAGCGCTGACAGCTCAAAGACTTGGGTCTGCTGCTCTCGCTGTGGGAGATCCAGATGGAGTTCCCAACTCACCAACACCTGCAGACTGGGCCAGCGGATGGATAGTCTGTTTCCACAATCCCTCCTTTCTCTCTCTCTCTTTTGTTTTTTTTTAGGATTTATGTATATTTACTGGAAAGGCAGATTTACAGGAGACAAAGATCTTCCTTTTGCTGGGCCACTTCCTAAATGGCAACAACAACTAGAGCTGAGTCATCTGACGCCAGGAGCATGGAGCCTGGAGCCTCTTCTGGGCCTTCCACGTGGATGCAGTGTCCTAAGGCTTAGTGCCATCTTCCACTGCTCTTCCTAGGCATAAGCAGGGAGCTGGGCCTCAAGTGGAGCAACCCAGACATGAATTAGAGCCCAAATGGAACGCAGTGCTTGCAAGTGGAGGACTAGCCAGTTGAGCAATGATATCAGTCCCCTCATTAATCATTTTTAAAAGAGATTTCAAGTAAATAGCAGCCAACAGAAAACCAGAGAGCCAAAAAACTACATAAAAAACCTTACTATTAGACATTTACCACCATGCATAAATGCCAGGTCTTACCACAGTGACCTTCTACAGAGGTAAGAGTCACAAGAACATTTGTTGTTATTGCACTGAAATTGATATCCGATGCTTCAAACAGAACAGAAGAGGAAACCATCAAAATCCTGGGAAACCAAATTTAAGAAAGGCAGGCAGGGCTACCACAGTTATCAACACTGTAGTACACAACACGACATCTCAACAAATTTACAAGTAGCAAAAGTATACCAACTCTCTCTCACCACAAGAGAATCAAACCAGAAAGCAAAGGTCAAAATAAAATCTATGAACATGTGACAACTAAACTTACACTTCAAATGCTCAGAAAGTCCTGAAAGAAATAAAACTGAAAAAATGATAATAATAATAAAAAAAAGCAACATGTTAGAATCTGTAGGATGTGGCAAACACAGTGCTGAGAGGGAAATTTATAGCATTAAATGCATGTATAAGGAAAAAGATATCAGTCTTACCTTAAAAAGCTAGGGGGAAAAAATTCAAAGCAAGCAGAAGGAAGAACAAAAGGAATCAGTAAAACTGAGAATGGAGGAAAAAACAGAAAACTTAATGAAATAAAAAAAAAACAGTTCTTTGAAAAGAAACCTAACAAGACTGATTTTAGTCCAAAGACACAAGAAAGGCTGGTCAGTCAACATTTAAAAGAAAAACAATGTAACAGCGTAAATCAGAAAAATTCTATTGTCATAGCAACTGGTACAGAAAAGAACTTGATGAAATCCAATAATCATTACGACAAACAAAGCAAACAGGTAAGCATAGAAGGAGCCTCAGCTTCAAAGACGAGTATATAAACTCACACACCCCGCCACCCTTTCAGTTGACATGATACTTACTAGAGAATAGAGGCTTCCTTGCTGGGATCAGGAAAACACTGGTTAGGCTCCTCTGTGTTAGTTAACACATTACCAGAAGTTCTAACCAGAGAAATAAGGTAAGAAAAGGCAATAAAATACATACAGACAGGAAAGGAAGAAATAAAACTGTTCCTGTTTACAGATATAATATGAAGGTCTATGTTAAAAATACCAAGAAATCTACCAAAAAAAAAAAAAAATTCTAAAACTTACAAAAAAAAAATCACAGGATACAAGAATACACAAAAATATCCTTTTGATATTTTAGCAACAGATGAAAAGGGAAATTAACCGACTAGTCCTCACTATCACATAAAACTTGTTATTTGTTTCACAGCACAGCTGAGTATGATCTAGCAGTCACGTGTTTGTGATGAACGTACCAAACTAGAGATGTGTATCTCTCACAACTACCTTAAGGGGATGACTTAAGATGTAAACAGCTCATATTTGTAAAATCTCTAGAAATCTTACTAGCAACATGCCCCCCAAACCTTAGGATTTAGTTATGAAACTACAGCAAAGTACCAGTTCGTATTACCTAAAATCAGAAGCAAAACACTTTATTGTCTATCTTAATAGCCACTATGAACACAGAGTTCAACATTCATCCTCAAATAAAACCTTGCTAAACTAGTCCATGATCTTAAACTTGGTTAAAAACACAGAATTTCAGAACCCAACACAGACTCAACAAATCAAATTTGACAACTACTAAATGATTTCCATTTATGTTTAAAAAGCACTGAAAATATAATCTCATAAACTGGACCTAATCATAAATATTTCCATATAATAGTATATCAGTTTCATTCTGATCAATCTGTCTACCAAACCCACAGTGAATGCCTACTATGCTCTATGGTAAATCAGCTCTGTGTCCTCAGGCTGTATCTCACTAGAACAGTGGGTGTATAAGACTTTTAGTATGTTACAGTATCTGATGCACTGATATGTTGGTGAAGCTTTCTTATAGGTTTTCACAAGAAACACTGAGAACTGAGAATTTACTGGGGATGGCGCTATAGCATAATGGGTAAAGGGGCCACCTGTGGTGCTGGCCTCCTAGATGGGTGCCAGGTTCATGTCCCAGATGCTCCATTTGGATCCAGCTCCTGGCTTGTGGTCTAGGAAAGCAGCAGATGGTCCAATGACTTGGGTCCCTGTACCCACATGGGACACCCAAAACAAGCTCCTAGATCAAGCCCCTGGATCCTGGCTTGGGATCAACCCAGCTCTGGCCACTGCAGCCATTTGGGGAATGAACCAGGGGATGGAAAACCTGCTTCTCCATCTGAAAGCCTGCCTTTTAAATAAAAATAAACAAATGTTTTAAAAAATACTTGTTTATTTGTAGGAGCTTCAGACGGGGGAGAAAGAGAATGAGAAAGATGAAGTGGTCTTCCATTCATGGTTCACTCCAAATATGGCTGCAATGGTCAGGGCCTAGACAGGCAGAAGTCAGGAATTTCTTCCCAGTCACCCACATGGGTGCATGAGACCAAGAGCTCGGGCCATCTTCAGCTGCTTCTCCAGACCATTAGCAGGAAAGTGGCAGCTTTCCCCACTCTATCACAACACTGTATCCTTGTTTGTTTTGTTTATCTGCTGAACTAACTGTGAACTGTCTGTATTCTCCACCACGTGAGGTCAGTCAAATGCCTGCTCAGTGAGTTGAGAGGTAAGTTAATTATTGGACATATTTCCTTAAATGCCTTGAACCAGTAAGTCTCCCAGCCTTTCCTAAGAGACTGTGACTCTGCCCTAGCCTTCACTTCTTGTTTGCAAAGTGGCTCAAGGTCAGCCAGGGGTGAGAGATTAAAGACTTCTTACGTCTTCCCTGGGCATGCGCACATCCTTACACAAGGCATGTCTATTTTCAGGTTCTTAGGAAAGTGTGAGAATTTTCTTAGACTGTCAAGTGACATCTCATTTCCCATCATTTTTTGTTTAATTTTTTGGTTAGCCTCTTGTCAGCTTAATCTGGTACTGCTACCTCATTATCATCCCAAAAGCTACTGTTTTTTTTTCTTTTTAAAAAATCTGACACATACACTCTTGTAAGAAGACACAAAAGAGCTCTCAGCTCAGAGAAAGACAAGCCTCAAAAACAGTTTTTAGGAAGTCATCGACGAGTCCCACAGTGAAAAAATCGCATTTTGGGAAGAACCAAACCCATTCTGTCCCCTCCTGTAACTGCTGGCCGTCTTTCACAGCTACTGTCTTATGATGTTACTGAGAAGCTGGGGAGGCTGAAATGGAGCACGTTATGACACTCCGCAGTTCACAGTACTCAAAGAGCTTTAGCCATTTTTCAGATCTTAGAGGCCTCTGGTTAATTTTTAGAATTGTGAGAAGGTTGATTTTGATGATTCTAGCAGCATTCTCAGTGCTTTTACAGAGCAGGTTTTTGGAGGTCCTTACTCTGACACTCAGAAGTGCTTAACAGACAGATTCTAATGAGGAATCATCACATTAGACTGTTTATTAGTTTCAAAATCACTCAGGCAGTGCTGTGAAAAAGGCAGGCATATGGTTCAAAAGCAGAAGTGAGCAGGTCACCAGCTGCTTACAGCAGTACAGATAGGTAAGGACATTGGAGCAGCTTAGATGTGGTGATGGCAGTGAGAAAGGATTCAGAGATATTTAGAAGAAACTATTGATGTGCCCTGCAAATGGCCTGGCTAGCAGGGTGGTGAGGAGGATGACGCCATTTTCCCAGCCTGCAGAACAGGATGGGTGGGTGGGACCAGTTTCTGAGAAAGAATCCTGGACAAATGCCAAGTTCAAAGATGAGGAGCATATACTTGGACATATGTGTTCCAGGTGCCTCTAAAACTCCCAGGACAAATAGCAAGCAAGCCACCATATTGAAGATTCTTCCCTAATTTTACACAAATGCTTTATGAGTTCTGAAACTATATCTCTCCCAAATGCAAAACAAACAAAAACTACCTTGGCCTTCAAAAAAAAAGATAAAAGATAAAAGCATGTATAGAGTCAATTACAAATTATGCAGAAATTAACAATGTAGTTCTTAGAATGAGAACTGTGTATAAATGTCAGACCATTCAGTGTTTACATTCAACCGAATTTACTTTTTCTAAAGGCAATTTTATCTAAAAAGTGCTAAAAAATTTTTGTCTAAAACACTGACATACTCATACATAAACATTAATATTTTCAGTGATGCTTGTGAGACAAAAATCGGCCACTTCTACTCCTCCACTCACTGATAGATACCCCAGTGCCTCACCAGTTATTAGCATTTGGTCCAACCCGGGGGAAACAGCAGGGACGTGGGCAACCAGGTCTCTCAAGTAGGAATTGTTTCTTCAGTTTTAATGCTGATCTCTCTGAATATTTCAGTTTTAACTTTTGTATTCATTTTCTTTAGACCTGACTTTCCATACAGTTCCTTTCTCTCATTTAGAATGAGGAGGGGAGCCACACAATACCAAGAGAGGGGAGAAGGGAATATTAACTGCTGGCTAATTATCTCTGCTCCTAATCTCTTTTAATATTACAAGGCCTTTCCAGTCTAAACAGATTAGGTGTCATTTGATAGCACTGCAAAACAGTTAAATTCCAGTTTGTTTGGTTCATTTGCTCAATTAAAAAAACAAAGTTCGAAGTCCTAAAGTGCAACTTTCACAAGCACGTATCATGCGTGCTCTTATCTCAGGTTTACTGCTTCAGACTTCACAGTTTCACTCTCTGTCCTTCCAGGGGAAACCAGTCAACATACCTAAACAAGGTGCTCAAGCTCAACTTACCACAACGAAATGCAAACAGATGGGGCTGGCAGATAACACCCTGAGCAGCCACACTTGAAACTGATGCCTCAAGTTAAATTCCCTTTTCTTCACAGATTTGTTTTGTTCTGAGGGCTTTCCCAACTAAAAGGTCAGGCAAATGTTTAAAATACCATACAGTAACAATAACCATGGTGTGAGACATTTATTGAGCACTTAATGGGCCAGACAGCATGTTAAGTATCTCGCATGGTTTCTATTACCTAATCCTCACAACAACCCTATGGTGTAGGTACTATTCTTAACTCCAGTTTACAAATGAGCAAACAGGCATGAAAAGTAACTTGCTCAAGAAAACACAGTGGGCAAGAGATAGGGTTGGTGCTAAAGCTTAAACCTAGCTGACTCCAGCTCCCAGCCCCTAACCAGGATGCAATGTCGGTAGTCAAAGAGCTCCATTCCTTTCTCCAGCAAGTATTTCCTAAGGAGCTTACAGTGTTTCTTCTTAAGGTTAGTAGGGCAAGAAACAGCCCTCACAAAATTGACACAGCTTTCTATGTTACAAAATTCACTTACTGTACTGAAACAACTTACCTAAGCTACTTTATATGTAATGCCACCTAAAACAACACTGGAGCCCGTCGCAGTAGCCCAGTGGCTAAAGTCTTTGTCTTGCACACACCAGGATCCCATATGGGCACAGCTCATGTCCCCGTGGCCCATTTCCTTCCCATCCAGCTCCCTGCCCGTGGCCTGGGAAGGCAGTGGAGGACAACCCAAAGACTTGGGTCCCTGCACCGCATTGGAGACCTGGGAGAGGTTCCAGGCTCCTGGCTTCAGATCAGCGCAGCACTGGCTGTTGTGGTCACTTGGGGAGCGAATCAGCCAACAGAAGATCTTCCTTACTGTCTCTCCTCTCTGTATATCTGACTTTCCAATAAAACAAAAACAAAAACCACCACCAACAAAAAACTCAACACTGGCATACTAAACCCTCATTATCTCACATTATCAGACAAAAAATTACTATGAAAGTTATTTTACAGGGCTTCAAACGTCTAGTAGCATTCAGTTATTTTCAGGAAGTTGAATGACAATCCACACTCTATTCCTTCTCAACCCATCCAGCAGCACTTAGTGGCAACAGCAGAAAAGGACTTTAATAAGAACAGAAACTGTTCTTTCCCCCTACTAAAAGCCTGTGGTCTATTTTTGTTAACATATTTCTATCCTCCCTCGCTTCAGAAAACAGACAACACAAGGCCTTATTTACGTCTGTGCTTATCAGTAATGACATGGCCATATCTCTGCAAACAGTTGGTTAATTAATTTGTATCCCCATCATCTGGCAGCATGCCTGTGCAACCAAATAGCAAAAATAATTATGCAAGGCTAGGCAGGAACATTTTCACTCTTCTGAGATTTCTTATCATGTGTTTTATTGTCATTCTTTAAATGGCTTTCAGTTGTAGAACACATATGAATCAGATGAAGATAATTAACAAATGACACTGATTTCTTTCTTTACTGTATCTTAAACATCAGAATGGGAAACAATCAAGCAGACAGGACAACTCACCAACCAGTCAAAGGCACAAGACACACGCTGCAAGAATCAAGGACAAAGTAAACCCAGACTATTTCAACTAAGAACCCCATCTCTCTCATTATGCTATAATCTGAGGTTAATCTATCAGCAAATATTTACCTAGAACCTACCATCAGCTGCCTCCTACTTTTCTATATAAGACTGAATTTGAGGGCCCGGCGGCGTGGCCTAGCGGCTAAAGTCCTCGCATTGAACGCTCCGGGATCCCATATGGGCGCCGGTTCTAATCCCGGCAGCTCCACTTCCCATCCAGCTCCCTGCTTGTGGCCTGGGAAAGCAGTCGAGGACGGCCCAATGCATTGGGACCCTGCACCCGTGTGGGAGACCCGGAGGAGGTTCCAGGTTCCCGGCTTCGGATCGGCGCGCATCGGCCATTGCGGCTCACTTGGGGAGTGAATCATCGGATGGGAGATCTTCCTCTCTGTCTCTCCTCCTCTGTGTATATCTGGCTGTAATAAAATGAATAAATCTTTAAAAAAAAAAAAAAAGACTGAATGTGAGAAAGTCAAATCACTTACATTTCTAATTAGATCTCACCTTTATGAGATTCTGCATCTGAGACACTATTTCTATAACCTCAAATTTAACCCCACCTAATACACAACTGAGCTCACAGCCTTCTGGCATGCCTAATGATGTTCATTTGTCTTGAACAGTGAAGCCCACTTGAAGAGAGGATCAGCTGATTCCTGGAGTTACTTAAAATCATCCTTGAAAATTTCTCATACTGAGGCCAACCAGTTAAGTCTTATATAGCCTCTGATGTTAAAATGGTTTTTTCTACCACATAGGGTAGTTGGCCCCAACTTACCTTGTTATAGGAAAATCATAATACCAAAATTACAGAAAAATGAGCTGCTTACACTTTGTGAAAATTGAAAAAACTGACATTGAATTAGAGAAAGCAATCAATATTGCATAACTGAGTGTGCTTGCTCTATTCAAAGCACTTATCAACACAAACATACAGCAGTGAGCAAACTCACTGTTTAATGTAACTGACATCTTGCTTGTTTCACACCTGTTAAGCACTGAATGATTGGGGGGGGGAAATTAAATAATTTTCTTCTTTCTTTCCAGTACGTACGGTTTTAAGCTCAAGTACTCAGGATGCAACCTACCACACACACGTCTCATCAGCAGCATCACACAGTTTGTGCTACACATTCATCTTCACAGTGAGCAAATGGAGAAAAAAGACAGCCAAATAACCAGTCTGCATGGCCCAAGCAGTGACTACTGCAACACACACATCTCAAATACTGTTCGTACCGGTATCATCAATGAGAATCAATCATTGTCTTGAGCCATACGAAGATTCAAAACCATGTGAAGGCCCAATACGGTAGCCTAGTGGCTAAAGTCCTTGCCTTGCATGAGGCAGGATCTCATATGGGCACCGATTCTAATCCCAGCTTATCTACTTCCCATCCAGCTCCGGCCTGTGACTAGGGAAAGCAGTCAAGGACAGCCCAAAGTCTTGGGACCCTATACCCATGTGGGAGACCCAGAAGAGGCTCCTGGCTTTACATCAGCACAGCTACAGCCACTGAGACTGCTTGGAGAGTGGACCAGCAGACAGAAGATCTTTCTGTATTTCCTTCTCTCTGTATATCTGCTTTTCCAACAAAAATAAATAAATCTTAAAAAAAACAACAAAACATGTGAAAGGCAGGTTAATGGTACGATTACAGAACACAGGAAAGTGCAAGCCATATAAAAGTTTGAGACTGAAGGCACTTCAAAGATTCTGTTGAAGAATGAAATTAAAACGCAAGCTTATTTTGCTGTAAAAAAAAAAAAAAACTTTTTTGAAATCAATACTTTTTTCTTTCTTTTTTTTTTTTTTTTTAAGATTTTATTGTTATTGGAAAGCCGGATATACAGAGAGAGGATGAGAAACAGAGAGGAAGATCTTCCATCCGATGTTTCACTCCCCAAGTGAGCCGCAACGGGCCGGAGTGCGCCAATCCGAAGCCGGGACCAGGAACCTCTTCCGGTTCTCCCACGCGGATGCAGGGTCCCAAAGCTTTGGGCCGTCCTCAACTGCTTTCCCAGGCCACAAGCAGGGAGCTGGATGGGAAGTGGAGCTGCCAGGATTAGAACCGGCGGCCATATGGGATCCCGGGGCGTTCAAGGCAAGGACTTTAGCCGCTAGGCCACGCCGCCGGGCCCGAAATCAATACTTTTTCAAAGAGTATTTTCACCAACTCTTTGAAGACGTCTCATGTGCACTGAGTTGAAAATTTTGAAGCCAAAATAAAATTACCAGGCCAGTGTTTGGCACAACATGTTAATCTACCACTTGGGATACCAATAACCTGTAAGAAGCTGGTTACAGGCCTGGCTTTTCTGCTAATTCACCTCCCTGACCACGCACTTGCAAAGCCGTGGAGGATGGCCCAGGGGTCAGGGCCCTTGCCACTCCTGTGCAGGACCCAGATGGAACGTAGGGCTCCCAGCTTCGGCCTGGCCCACCCCAGCTATTAAAGGTTTTTGAGAAATGATTTGGCTTGCTCTTTCTCCCTTTCCAGCTAGTTCTCTCTCTCCCTCCCTCTCCTACTTACAAACACCTCATCTGTCACTATGCCTTTCAAATAACAAATAACTCTTTCAAAAAACAAACTTACATTCTAATTTCCTTTTCCATGAACTTTCTGGAATACCTTCCTGTGTCTGATAAGCCAATGTAGCCTGCTGAGCATCTGAGGAGGACATGAGACAATAGTAGCCTTTGTCAGCAAAAAGCTTTCAAGCCAGCTGCAAACCCCAGACATTTACAGAATGTCCACACTGCTTAACCACAAAGCTGCCACCAAATGTATGCCAATATTACTTTATGAGTGAAAAAAAGATGTTTAAGCATATCCTTCAAGGTTACAATCCAATTGGATTTCAGAAATAAGGTAAAATGAGGTACTGGGCATCTTGGTACCAAAGGCAGGCAGCAGTGCCTACTCCGACCCTTCACAGTGTCACTGGGCCACAAGATAGCATGGCTGTGCTCCAATGGGTAGTCACTCCAGGGAATTTAGTTACTGTATCGGCTCAAGAATTTCCAGTCTCTTCCACAATGTAACAGCTAAAGGAAGAGCCAGTACTCCCTTAACAGTAAAGATAAAATCCATTCGACAAATATTGATTAAGCACCTACCATGCATCAAACACGGAGGAAACATATTTCTCTATGCTAGGCACTGTCCCCAGGGCTTTCCATGCATTAGACTTGTGGTTCTCAAAGCAGAGGCCATTGTGTCCCCCAGGATCTACTGGCAATGCACAGGGACGGTTTTGTTTGTCACACTGGAATCCAGGGGTAGAGGCCTGAGATTTCTCAACATTACACAAAGCAACACTCTCCCACAGTAGGGAATTATCTGTCCCCAAATGTCAACAATATCAAGGTCAAGACTAATTCAAGCAGCCTATGAAGGACCCTGAGGAGGAACACTAATCTAATCAACATAAATTACCAGGAAACTAAAGCAAAAAGGTGCTAAGGTCTACAAGAAGTTGAGGAATAGGGACTGCATTCTCGAAATTTCGTCCTTTTGTGCAACACACATTAAGTCCCTGTGAAAGTCTGGGTAATTATAAGAAGCCAGAGAGAACATACTGGAAAAGCGAGTTAGTCAACCTCTCATAAAGGGTATCTTTCCCAGAAGTTCCCCAACATGAGTTCTCCATTGCTGGTTCAGTGATGCCCACAGCATAAACATCCGCCAAATCCAAGAACCCAAATACCCAAGCAATTCCTTCCCTCGAAACCCCCTTTCCAGAAGCAATAAAACATGAGCAGACCACACTCAAGCCAGACTCAATCAGAGCCTAGTCAGGAATGAAGAGGCCCTGGGAGGTGGGAGAGGCTACAGGAGGCTGGTTTTCAGACACTCCCCCCAGTTCCTGGAAGAATTTGTCTTTGGCTTTTTGGTATGAAGGTAGATAGCATCAGCAATGAGCTGCAAATGAATTGGGACAACTGATAATTTTCAAAACAGTTAGATAGCAGGAGCCTTTTCAGTGCAAGATTTATCAGTGAAGCAACCACAATGTCTAATCAGGGTCCCACTCCACAGAACACATAAATTAAACTAATAAAAAAAATTGTTTTAAATCCCACCAATAAGCAATAGCAAGGCACCAATTTCATTATCATTTCAGCATGCCATTTCAGAGCCCAGTGCCCTCCTCCTAAAGGTTACCTAACAACCTGCTCTGCACAGGCTTATTTCAACACATGGTATGGAAAACTGTTCCATCTAGCGGGAGAACGAGGGAGACTACCAGTCACAGGGAAATTTACTTCCTCTTATTTTATAACAGAAAAATAGCTCACACTGGTCCCTTAGCATTCCATTTTTTTTCACCCCCAAGTCTTGGTGTGAGATGTACAACTCACTCTTCACGGACTTTCTTAAAGGAGGCAAAACGAGCTTTGCTGTTTTTCAAGACTGTGGAGGCTGGAGAGCACACAGACAAAAAAAAAGTCAACAGCTAGGTGGCAATAACACTCCAGAATGTGTGTGTGCATACATGTCCCAGGTACCACTGTGAAATTCTCAAATGGAAAACATTATTGTAATCAGGAAGTCTACAATTAATTCATCCTTTCACAACACTTACTGCTTTGGAGGTCAGACTCCGTTTTCAAATCACAGGGTTCTAAGTTTCTACAGGATAGAAAATTACAATTTCAACAACCTCAGACCTAGGGAGAGGAAGAGAGGGAGTCAAGCTAGATTCTGCTAGTTCTTTAAGCAGAGGAAAGAATCCATAGGAAATAAAACAGCCTCCAGCCAACAAGGTCCTTTTTGGTCCCCAAGACAGACTAGACTGTTGGCACTTAAAATTAGCAGTTTTTTTGGAGGACACTTTGGCACGATCCCCCTATAGATGCCGTAAGTTGTCTGGGCTCACTTTCTTTTCTTTTTTTTTTTTTTTTTTAAAGATTTATTTATTTTATTACAAAGTCAGATATACAGAGAGGAAGAGAGACAGAGAGGAAGATCTTCCATCCGATGTTTCACTCCCCAAGTGAGCCGCAACAGCCGGTTCTGTGCCGATCCAAAGCCAGGAACCAGGAGCCTCTTTCGGGTCTCCCACACGGGCGCAGGGTCCCAAGGTATTGGGCCGTCCTCAACTGCTTTCCCAGGCCACAAGCAGGGAGCTGGATGGGAAGTGGAGCTGCCGGGATTAGAACCGGCGCCCATATGGGATCCCGGGGCGTTCAAGGTGAGGACTTTCTGCCGCTAGGCCACGCCGCCGGGCCCTGGGCTCACTTTCAAAACAAACATTTCCCTACTGCAAAGAAACTTGACAGCAGCCTAAATGTCCACTCATGACAGCAGGTTTAAACAAAGACTACATAACAAAGTGAGATAGTGCTATCCGTGATGATCAGGAAACATCTTCTTAGAGTTGAGTACAAAAAGTAACCAGAGCTGAGGCCTGCAGAAGCTGGAAGAAGTCTTCAATTCAACCCTAAGAAAATGAGAAGTAACTCTGCTTATGGGGGTGGGGAGCAAAGCACCCCTGCATAGAGTTATTAGCACAAATCTGCAGAGGAACCCAATGAGATGACAAGCCACGGAGAACGTGGGCAGGTATTAGTGACTATCTCCCAGTACATTAAACAAGGGCAATGGAAATCAACCAACTCTTTGGGGGCCATAAACACACCGTAAGATGTACTTTAGAAAATCACCAGGGCTGCCACCTCCCATCCTGAAGCCCACTCCCTCTTGCCTGTAATTTAGAAGTAGGTTTAGGATCAGAGTTTAGGTAGGATTGGATTACTCTGCCCATCATACTGTCAATATGACAACACTGATCATCTTCTGAGGCTGGTCTTCTTTAGCCTTTCACACTGTGCTTTCAAAGAGAATTGCAGAAAACATCACGGTGAAAGCATTAAACAAAATATTAGGAAACAGAGTAAGAAATTACAAAAATATGTATATTGGGGACGGTGTCACAGTAAAGTGAGTACAACAGGTGCCTATAATGCCAGCATCCCATACAGGCACCAGTCCAAGGCTTGGCTGTTTCACTTCCAATCCAGTTCCCTGTTAGTGGCTTAGAAAAAGCAGTGGGTAAATATTTGGGCTCCTGTCACCCACATGCAACCCTCATAAGAAGCTTTGGGCTCTTACCTAGTTCAGTCAGCCATGGCCTTTGTGGCCCTCGGGCAGTGAAGCAGCATAGAAATTCTCCCTCTCGGTCTCTCTATTACTCTTTCAAATAAATACATAAATAAAAAGTCTCCAAAAAATAAGAGAAATACCTCAACTTTGGGAAACATGAACAAAACACTCAACTGCAAGCAATGTAATAATGAAGACTTGCAATAATTCGAGGGCTTTCACTGTTGGCACTGAAGGTGACCGAGTCCTGAAGGTGTCTGAAAATACGTCGGAAGACATAGTCATCATCCTTGGAAACTGGTGCTTACACAAATCAAGATGTTTTGTATAAAGTGGAAAGTGGTACAAGAGCCTTTGTTGTTCACATAACACCAGTTTGAAATTTTCCGAATTTCAAAGTTCACCTGTTAGTTCTTCCTATGTCTACTAGTTAGGCGGTGGGACAATGTAATAACGCTAAAGGCAGAAAAAGGAAACTGCACAAACCAGAAAAAATAGTGAAGAGCATTGAGGAAAAAACTAAAAAGGCAAAGATATCCCTCTTTTCTGGAGAGAAGGCGAAAGGCCGTAAAGGGAGGCAAACTCCGCATCAGCCTCTCTACGGCCTCTTAGGCCAGGGGATCCACGGCATGCCTTCCAGAGCAAGGCAGCATCTATGCGGGGCGCCCTAGGGGTCTATAGGGTCTCTTCCTGGCACCAGAGTCAACACCAGATACACGAAGCGCAGATTCTACAGGGAAGGCATCCACAGTTACTGCCCAAAAACCTTTATCAAAGTTAGCCTACAATTTGGGGAAGCTAATCTTCACACTTTTCACCTACTTTTTTAAGAGGATGGAAGAAAGTGTCTAACAGTAAAATCAGGAATGGAAACAGGAAGTTAGGACTCCCACCACACTCTCCAGTGGCTCCAGACTGAAGGGCCACCTCACACCTATGCCTCAGCATCACTCAACTCCTCCTTGCCACAAATGGCAACCAACTACTGTATTTAACAATCAACATATATGTCCTTTCTCTATTTCTGCAGAAGGAGCCAGAGACCCAGAGTCTTAGAACACGATCCAAAATTCTGGAAGCTATGTGGCTATGTCGGAACCTATCAAAGCCTATGGGTTTTGAAAAGGTCAGGCTGCAGAAGGCATCAGGCAGTGAGTTAAGCAGCATGCCTGCATCCCACATGCAAATGCCTGGGTTCCTGGCACACCAACACTTAAGATCCAGTTTCCTCCTAATACACATCTTGGGAGGTAGCAAACGACAGGGTGTTTCTCTGGCTCCTTGCTTCAGCCTGCCCCAGGCCCAGCTCTTGCAGGCATCTGGGGTAATGAACCACCCGATGGATAGAAGATCTTTATTCGCCTCTCCTCCCCCTTTCACTCTCTCAAATAGATGATCAGGTAGGGGCTATTCTTCCATTCTGGTTCTCTCTTTGAAGATCTGACAACACCAAGCTAGAGATATATTTATGGCCATGAACTTCCAGGGAAAGCTATGGAGTAAATACTATCACAAGAGGCTTTTATCAGGCAAACAAAGAGCTTCAATGATGATGCCTACCCAGTGGCTTGCAAGACATATTACCTACTTGCTCCCTAAATACCTTTTCCTTGAACTGATAGCACTGTAAATTTTCCTGAGGACTTCAGAATAAATAAAAACATGTTATCTTTTAAAATGGAAGGCAACATTTTCTCTTAACAGGCAGTGTTAAATTTTATCAAAACCAAGCAATCAAGTCTGACATTTCAAAGTCAATATTGAGAGCCATTAGGATATACATTATGTATTTTTCATACTAAAAAAAAAAACCCAAATATGTCCAATTTAGTTAAAACCATTTCCAAGCCATGGAATCCTGACAAATGCTAAAAAGGGAATTAATCTCTAATTCCTATGGACTGAGAGGGAATCTTCCCATCATCACTTTTTGCAGTCAGTCCCCTAGCAGCATGCACCAACTACATGCTAAGCCAAGGACAGCATGGCAGTCCTGCTCCATACAGGTAAGACCACAATAATGGCACATGGCCAAGGTAAAGGAAAATATCTGAGTGAAGGCTTTGTTACTTGCTGTTATTGGTGCAATCTACTTCCTTGGAGCAGTGTTACCTTCGGGACAGTTAGAGATTGGAAAAACAAAATAGAGTTTATTTCTATCTAACTGCTCGATGTCAATCAGAGCATGGTACAGTGAGCAAAACAGTACTTCTTAATAATTCTATCTTTAAAAGGAGTTCCTAGATAATATCTGGACTACACTGATCCTCATACATTACTACTACAGGCTGTATTGTGTGTACTTATCTTCCCAGCCGGAGATACTCTCTCAAGTGGTGAGTATACAGCAGTTCCATTAGGTTTAAAACCTACCTGCCAGTATGTGTGTGGACTGGATAGTAGGGCTGGTTGGGTTGAATTAGGCTTCAATGCCCATTGACATGTACAAGAGCTAAATGGGATGTGAGACAGACTGAACAAGTCTGCGGTACATACTGGCATGCATGGGAACCAGGGTAGGGAGCAGGCCTGGTGGGAATTATGGGGAGTTGCCCGACTAGGCTGCGGCTCATACTGGTTTGCGTGAGGGCCGAGTATGAAGTGGGCAGGACTGGGCTGGACTGCAACACCTACTGACATGTGGAAGACAGGGCTGGAAACAGAACTGACCTAGCAATTGCAAAGACCAGCATGTACATAAGCTGACTAGGGTAACGGTCTGTGCCGGATCCTGTACTGGCAAGCACACACAAGAATCAGGTCTGGGGTCACCTCAGACAAAGTTTCTCTGGGGAATCCCTTCAACTGAACTGCTCATCTCAGAACCCCAACCATGAAGCGACTATGTCAACCAGTGGATTCTGAAGAGATTTCATTGTGCGTGGAATGGCGAGATTGGCAGCGATTGGCAGCAATTCAGAACTGTTGAACTATCAAAACTGCTTGAGCAGGACCCTCGGAGCATGCCCCATGTTGGGGACCAGGGATGGGAGGGAGGCTGGGTGGGGCTTCTCCCTTTGTCTCACCCTGACCCCAGATACAGAAAAAAACATATATACATATATATAAAATTAGTGTGGGAAAAAAAACATCTAAATAGTCTTTTTTATCTACATCAAGTAAAAAACTGCTAAAATTCACTTTCTGACAGTTAAACATTTACCCAACAGAAATTAAAATTAATGTACATAATGGAATTGAGATGTATCCACCCTTTCCAAACTTTTACATACTAAGGGCCTGAAACCACTTGTCTCCACTGTTGCTGCTATCCCCGAACCACCAACCCAGCAACTGCCTTCATTTCAAACCCATCTCTCAAGTGTGCCTGACACCTTGTTTATTAGGGAATCAAAGTCTTTTCCATGTGTTTCTTACAAACGCCAGGTCAAAGCGCAGTCAATCAGTCACAGCCGAACTGACATTTCGAAGAGCCAGGAGGTTTAGGGATGAGCCCAAACGAGCATCCCAGTTTTGGCACTTTACAAACTCTGATGCAGACAAGTTAACCTTCCTGAGCCTCAGCCTTCTCTTTCCATGGGGACGAATCCCTGGCTCTCAGTGTTGTTTGAAGGATTAGGTGGAGCGATCGGGTAAAGCTCTCAGTCTAGTACCATACCGCTGTGTGTGATCAAACAGTATGTGCCACTATCTGCACTACTCTTACTTGCTACCTGGTATTGGATATGATTCTTCATGTTTTAAAGTTCGCATTTACTTCTTAAAAGTACTAGTTTTCCACTCATAACACAGATACACAAACCATACAGGTACAGGAATCTGTCATGCTTTTCTAGTTTTTAAATGCCTGCTACTAAAATCCTATATTTAAGAATATGTTTTGGGCCTGGCATGATAAGCTAGTAACTAAATCCTCACTTCGCATGCGCCAAGATCCTATGTGGGTGCTGGTTTGAATCCCGCCGCTCCTGCTTATGGACTGGGAAAGCAGTCGAGGATGGTCCAAAACCGTGAGATGCTGCACCCGCATGAGAGACTAGGAAGAAGCTCCTGGCTCCTGGCCTCGGTTAGGCTCAGCTCTGGCCGTTGCGGCCTCTTGGGGAGTGAACTGAGGATGGAAGATATTTCTCTCTGTCTCTCCTTTCTGTAAATCCAACTTTCCAATACAAAAAATATGTTTTTATTTCAAAATGGTGAAGGAAAAGGATCTTCATTAAATTTCTACACATACCTGGCACTGAATGAATAACTGTTTTATTTGTTAGGGCTACCATAACTATCGCTACAATTAAAAGACTACAGTTCTTGAACAGATTATAAACTTCCCTAACACCAATTATTTTCAGCAGCAGCCACAAGCTTTTAGAACAGCCACCACCAACCCAAGATCTCTTGAAGCAAGGGTCATCACAGCTGCCAGCTCACGACGAAAAGCTCATCAGACACAGCTTGAAGTCAGTTCAGAGAAACAAAAAGTACAGCACACAAAGTCTATGGGAGACCACGTCTGTTTCCAAGACAGCAGTTCATCAGAGCACAGGGAAAGAGGCCTAGAAGCAGGAATCAAGGGAGAAGAGCAAAGATCCTATTCAGAGGCTACAAAACAAAGTTCATCTTGGGAAAGAAAACCGCCAGGATGGGCCAGAGGGATTCAGGCACACTGTCATTTATTTGTATACAACCAGTTATTCCCAAACCAAAGCCATTCCTCTCTTCAAAACATATAGTTACTCAATCCCTCAAAAAAGGTGCTAAGACATGGAAAACAAGAATGAACACTGCTCTATCAAACTCACTTGACTAGGAGATAAAATGCTATTGCAGCGAATAATACCCACCCTCTCCTTGGTGGGTGGTCTATATTGGTTTTCTCAAGGCCAATTCTGCAAACATATCCAAGACTCATGTAAAAATTTGTAAAGCTAATTCCTTGTATTCAGTATTTATTCCACAGATCTAACAATGACAGCACATTTTATCAAAAGTGATGCTTGCTTTATGCTGACACCAAACTTCTGGGAGAAGGGCAGCAGCAGTGGGGGGATGGGAGGGATTGATGTTACCAAGTTAGATACAGAATGATAGGGAGAACTTCTTTGAGAAGGTGGTACATTCAATCTAACTTTAGCAGGATGAGAAGAAACGGGGGTGGAGGGGTAGGGGGAGCAAGGTAGAGGCACCAGGAGAAACAGCAGTCCAGTCAAAACTCTGGCAGTGAGAAAGAACATCCTGTTAAGCCTTGGCTCAGAAAACCTCTTCTCACCATATATTGAATTGTACCCCTACACTTAATGTTGTTTCCCCAGGACTCATCATCACCTACATGCACATTACTAACTTTTTAAAACAGCATTCTCCCCTACTAAAATAGCTCTTTTAGGGTGATGCTGTTTCTCTGAAAACTAGAGCAATATGTAACACAAAGCAGATATTCAATACAAGGCGAATGAATGAACAACAACAAAACCAACACAGCGTTTGCCAGGGGAAAGCAATCCATCCTAGATTTTATGAAACCTCCTATCTTCAGTCCACCATTACTCAGAAACTTGGGCATCTCACACTAAGGAGGCAGGTTACACAGTAGGATATGCTCTCCAACTTGGACTTTAGACATTGTCAATTCAGTTTCTACACTGCTATCATGGTAATATTTCCAACCACGATGACTATCCCAAGTCACTCTAACTTGTGCCATTCCATACATCCAATGTCCTCTGGAAACCTGGTGCTTAGTAAATTCCAAATTATTTACTGACCAATTGCTGATGAGGGTTAGGACCACGCCTTTTCATCCCATTTTCAGCTGTATCCACAGATTCCAGCTCAACAGGTGACCCAGAACACTGTTTGTCAAATGGTTTAGGGATAAAAGTTAAGTGAATGAAGCCAAAAGAATGAAGCCAGAGGATTCTGAAGGCTATAATCCATTGGACAAAATATTCTAAGGCCTATCAAAGGACAGAGACTACAACTGGTCAGAAGGGAAAGAACCAAATAAGCAAATGGAGTCTTTCTTGCCTACTGCCAAGTGCCCAAAGCAGTTCCAAGGGGGTGTCCTTGGTAGAATGTGAACTGTCCAAAATCTAAATCAACTAACTTAAATAACTGAATTCAGGGGCACGAGAGCCTCTACAGAGACCCTGGTGTTCCACACCTAAATATCAGTAAACTCTTTATGATAACCATGAATTAACTTCTATAACTATAAGGATATCTTTTTTTGATTACAACAAATCTTCCTCTATAGTTTCCACAGAGAACAAGGTAACTCAAAATGCAGAACTTCCTGAAGTAAAATGAAAATTTCCAAGAATTGAAAAGGCAATTTTCTAAATGCCCTCATCAAGCAGAAAACCCCTTACGACACTCCCTATACCCAGCCACCTATAAGTTGTACTCACACTGACCATTCAGATACACTCCCTAAAGTAATGAGGAGTACTCTAATCTGTTGCCTGTAATTTACTTTTCCTGTACAGAAAAGGGGATTTGAAATATTACATGCAGCAGTCTAAAGCACAGATAGGCGTCCAAAAAGGAGCAAGTGCAAATCTGCACCAGCAGGAGAAAGTAAATACCCACACAGGCTTCTCTCTGCAAGTCAAAAACATGGCCACAGGAGGAAGTCAGAAATACTAAGCTCCTACTTCTCTTTTTACTCCAACCCAAGACAACTCAAACTCAAGTTCATTTGTTTACACTCTGCCATCCTGGGCATGCCAAGGTTTCCTCTCACTACCTACAGATCACCAGTCAAACCATTTAAACCTGCTGACCACTATGCCATTGTACCATTACTCCCATTTTATACCTAAATTGACTGAGGCTCTGCAAGGCAGTATTATCTTCAAACCCTTACCTACTAGAGTTTTGCACTGTTACTTGAACTCAAGACAAGCTGGGAGGCAGAGATCTAACTACTTGAGACATCATCTCTACCTTTCAAGCACACATATTGCAGAGAAGTGGAATCAGGATTGGAACAGGGACTTATGTATGCCCAGTCACTCCAGTACGAAATGTATTTCAGCTGATGTATGCCAAAAGCAGGTCTCTGAATGCAGGTTTAACTTTAAAACTGGAATTCCCAATATTACCTCTGTGACAGTTGACTTAAACCCTCTCACACAACTTCTTTGCTGAACACCTCCTGATAGTTCAAAGAAACAGGAGTGCCTGGAACACAATTTTGATCAGAACAGATAAGAACATGTGTCCTGATCATCACAGATGCTGATTTCTGAGAGGCCTTAGTAAAATAGGAAAAACAGGGCCTGGCACGGTGGGTCAGTGGCTAAATCCTCGCCTTGCACATACAGGGATCTCCCTGTTCACGGCCCAGCTGCTCTACTTCCTACCCAGGTCCCTGCTTGTGGCCTGGGAGAGCAGTGAAGGATGGCCCAAAGCCTTGGGACCCTGCACTCCTGTGGGGAACCCTGAAGAAGCTCCTGGCTTCAACTCAGTTCAGCTCTAGCTGTTGAGGCCACTTGAGGAGTGAACTAGTAGATAGAAGGTCTTTGTCTCTCCTCTCTGTAAATCTGCCTTTTCACTAAATAAATCTTTAAAAAAAAAAAAAGAAAGAAAACAGAAAAATAGGGACAACACATGACACTCTGCTAGAGAAGAATGTTTCTGAATTTAAAGGACTATGTTTTATCCCAAAACAATGTCATGTTTTTAGAATAGTGAGAACATATATAAAACACTGACAATCTGATGTTTAGGCTGCAACTTTATGGTCTAAAATACAAAGCCTGGGAACCACTGATTAAAAGCATTCCTTTTTTTTCCTCCTGTATTACTGGTTCTCCTGTATTTCTGGAATCAGGATTATAGAAAACACGTGTATAACCGGAGAAGGCAATAGTTACTATTTTAGGATGGTGAATCTAATTGATAATGAACTATTACTTTTCCCTTGCCATATGTTTACATGAGAGAGAAAAGGCATTTCAGGCTAGCAGGGTTTTTATTACAAAGAGGAACAGGAACACTTAATCTAGTTTTATGTTATGAGTGGCTGAAATGCAAAACTCATTCTTTTCCTTCCTCTGCTCATTTATAATAATCCCTGCTGTACAAGATGAATATAAATGTAACCCTGTCTTTCTCCTAAAAGCAGCCAAACTCCAACTGTTAAAATCTACTAACAGTCTTCTTTTTCTCCTTAGAACTTCAATCAAAAAAAAAAAAAAACTTTATAAATCCAAGGGGCACACTTATTAGAAATACTGCCATAAACTTTGAATATCAATGTGATTAAATGCAATCTTGTACCAAAATGCTACGTAAGTAGCGAAACTTCACTTCTCCCTTTTTAAAACATTTTTAATGGCACAAATCCCAGATGATCATATTTGCTATCTGCTGCAACCTTAGCTTTCATTTAATCTTTTTGCAAGAAGCCAATTACTTCTAATGCAAACCACATACTTCCCCTCCCACCCAAAGAACAAGCAACTACAACAGAGATTCTTGTATGGCCCAGCAAGAAAGAACACACATCTTAAACTTTCTCCAGGTAAAGGTCATTAATTCTAAACAAAGATAAGAAAAGCAAAGGTTAGGGTGACCTGTTCAAGTCCCCAAGAAACAGATGCACATTTAGACATAGACCCAGCTCGGCAGGGTCATCAAGCATGTGGGCTACAGAGTTCAGTAGACCTGAGTCACAGAGCCTCTCTGAGAAGATTCGTGAATTTGGGAGACTTGCCTTAGTTTCTTTATCTGAAAAATGGAGATCATGGTGACCACCAGATCACAGAGTGCGTGGTGAAGATCACATAAAAGCACTCCCAGAGCACGCGCTGTCCAGAACCACAGGACACTGTGAGACGTGGACATCGGGAAAGACGTCCTTTCAACAAAGAGGTGCAGTGACAGCCTGTGACACCCAAACACCTTAAAGGTGAGTGCATTTATCTTACTTCCCTCTTCAGATGAGCCGACAAGAACCAACCAAATCTGTAAACGTACAACTTGGGAACTCCACCCTCATGCAGGTAACAGATGCAGGGTGCCCAACAACTAGCAAGCCCCGAGGGCCCAGGAATCAAGCTGGGACCAGGTAGGTGCTGCACTTTTCACCAAGTCCAACAGCAGGAAAACATGGCATCTAAACACACCATTTGCCTTCTTCCTTCAAAATGCCAATTTGCTTCCTGGAATTCTAAGACCTCCAACAAGGTTTCTTCCCTAAGCCAGCTCAAGTGCACAGATTTTAAAAGATTTCCGTAAAAATCTCCTGAAAGTTTAAACCCCCACACGGGGGAGCTTACCACAGCCCAAGTGCCAGGCTCACCGTCCCAGGCTCTTGGAAGCTAGGGCAGTAAAAATAGCTCTGGTAAACGCTGTGTTTAAATGGCTCTCAGGTACATATGACAGAGCTGTCACAGCAACACACCAAAGCCACTTACACATAACAGCTTCTCTCTCCATAGATTTCCTTCTAGCTCAATATCTCCAATACTGAATAAATTTTTAAGAATACTGGGGCCCAGTGCAGTAGCCCAGTGGCTAAAGTCCTCGCCTTGAATGTGCCTGGGATCCCATATGGGCTAGTTTGTACCCTGGCTGCTCCAATTTCCATCCAGCTCCCTGCTTGTGGCCTAGCGAAGCAGTCGAAGATGGCCCAAAACCCTGGGACTCTGTACATGCGGAGGAGACCCGAAAGAAGCTCTTGACTTCAGATCGGCTCAGTTCTGGCCATTACACACACTTGGGGAGTGGACCAGCAAATGGAAGTGTTTCTTTCTGTCTTTCCTTGTCTCTGTAAAATCTGACTTCTTAAAAAAAAAAATACTGGATTTTTCCTCCTTACAACAAAACAGTCAAGGAATATTAATGGCCCACTATACAGACTGTGCAAAAGAATTCATCAGAACAGAGGTGGGCAAATTTCCGTAAGGGGCAGCCAGCAAATACCATCGGCTTGGGGGAATCACAACGTCTGTCACATCTCCTCCACTCCATGGTTCCCTGTACTGAACAGGCAAGCCACAGACGACAAGGAAATGAATGGCTGTGGCTATGTTTGCTTACCCACGGCAGTAACATTCCAATTTTATGTAATTCTCTCACGTGGAGCACTCTCTCTTCTGAGTTTTAATTTCATTTACCAATGTATATGGCATTCTCAGGCCACAGGCAGGATTTCACCCATGGGCTGCAGTGTGATCAGAGAACCTCTGATGCCACAAGCCAAAGACTCCCTGCTGTGGAAGAGTGCCTGCCTGGGTCTTTGGAGGCTTCCTTGCCATAACTTAGGGACAGAGCTAACAGGTAAGGAGTGACACTCAGGAGCTGTCAGGAAAGCTGCTGCTCACCCCAAACCCCACCATTCACTGCAGTCCTGCTGGGCCTCTGCCGGGCTGTATCAAAGCGTGGGCAATCTGCAGCAGGGGCATTTGAGCACACCTTGATTGGGTGTTCAATTCAGCAAGCACCCCCAGGGCTCCTGAGGCAGACAAGGTTCTCAGAGTCCTGTCTGAGGCTACGCTTAGATCTCCATCAGAGATGGAAGCCGAATGCAAACACCGCCACCTGCAGAATCCTGACACATTCATCCAACAGGTGAAAACTGTCAGTGCCACTGGCCTCAAAAGGCAGACACAGCACACATCAAGACTCCACTTGAAAAAGGACTCCACTTGGGAGGGAACAGGTTGAAGTCCACTGCATGCAGGGAAAAAAAAAAGAAAGAAAGAAATGATGATATGATGTCTTGGCCATTCCTCAAAATAATTTGTTGAGGAGCAGGGAAGAGATGAAGCAAGAATTGGCCATGACTCATTAGTTGTTGAAGCTGTGTGATGGAGACAAGCAGCCTCATTAAAATGTTCTCTCAACCTTTTTATGCTTCAAATTGTCCACGAGAAAGTGTCTCAGGTGGGGAGAGGTGGGCACACAGGGAACAGCTAAGAGAAACCCAAGAGAAAATGCCAGAGAAATGCTGTCTATTTCAGGGACCGATTTCACACCAATAAAGTAACATCTTTAACAGCACTTCACACAATCACCTATTTGTTTTTCCTTAACCTTGAACCATTTTCTCCCCAAACAAAAAAATAGCAGCATTGTTTTCTTTGGGTGTCACAACTGAGGCTACACACTTTCTCCGTGTTCTACAAAAAACTTTAAGGTGCCAACCAATCTCAACTTGCCCCAGGCTCATTTATGTCCTTGTTTTGATGACAGGGAAACCACCTGTCATCAAGTTGTGTGTATCACCCAGGATTGTCATCCTACCCCTGTGTCTAAATATCACAGACAAGAGAGGGGGTATCCTGTCTGCACTTTGAGGAAAGTGTCAATGGAGCACACAGAAAATCCTAAAGACAGCCTAGGGCCTCCACCTTGGGCCGCAAAAGTCCTCCTGCCTCCAAGGCTGTAAATACCCTTTTAAGAGTAACACAACAACGGAAAAGGGGTCATTTGAACTCAGAATCCCCATAGTAGCCTCCTTTTTTGTCTTCTGTGACAAATACCCATCGAGCACAGAAGTATGCCTTTACCAACAATTCCCCTGTTCTCACAGAACTTAACTCTAAAGACTGAACTATTACAGAGAAAACAAAAATTTGGGCACTGGGGTAGACACAGTGAAGTAAGGGGAAATTCAGAGTACTATCATACAACAGGTTATTTAAAACTTAGGAACAGGTTTCCAAGGAAATCGTTATTTTTCTAATCCCACTGTTAGATCTGCACAATAGCATACTGTCACAAGTTCTAAAGTCAGAATTTGAGAAATCTGGAAATTCAGTTTCACAAATACTGTGGAAGTCTGAGGGAAAGCAGTTTAGAGTATAACCATTTTAAAAAACACATTATCAATCTTATTCCAACAAAATCAATTCTAATCAACATTACAGAAAGTCATAGACAAACTAGCCAAAAACAAACACAAGGGGGCTAACATCTGAAACATAACTAAAACTTGATTCTAAATGTCCCTACCTGAAAAAAAGTAATTAGCTAAAGCACAAATGATCGCACTTCTATCTAAATCAACAGTTCCAATCTGTTCCCAGAGCATTAATCCTTAGTCTCACTGTGAAGTAACTGGCCAAAGTAACCTACAAGAAACAAAAGAGAGAAAACAAAAAGAGAAGCGAGATGTACAATCTTAACCTTTGGGAGTGGTGAGCAAAAACCCAACAATAAACATACATAGTAATTTTTATTCAACTTCAGAAGCAGTGTGACCCTCCTGAAGCCTATTTAAGGGTCCCAGGTGAAAAAATCCAGACCTATGTGCCAGTGCTGTGCAATGCTGGCATCCGCATGGGTACAGGTCCACTTCCCTGTTAATGGCCTGGGCAAAGCAGAAGACAGTCCAGGTGCCCGGGTCCCTCTTACCTATAGAAGAGACCTAGAAGAATCTCCTGGTTGCAACCATCCCAGGAGTGAAGCACAAGACAGAGTATCTCTTACCATTCCGCCTCTACAGTGCTTTCAAACAAACAAAATTTTAAAAATTTAGGAAGTTGGGGGGCTTGCACTGTGGTACAATAGGTAAAGCGGCTGCCTGGAACATCCCAAGCAGGCTCTTCCATTTCTGATCCAGCTCCCTGTTGGTGGCCTAGGAAAGGCCACGGAAGATGGGTCAAGAGCCTGGGTTCCCGATACCCATGAGGGACACCGGGATAACGCTCCTGGCTTTAGCCTCTGGCTCAGCTCTGACTGTGGCATCTACCCAGGGAATGACCAGACAGAGGACTTCTCTTTTTTTTCCTCTCTTTAAATATATTCAGAAATCTTGGGGGAGAGGGTGACTGTAAAACATAACAAAATTAAGATAGTTAGGTCTAGGATTATTAGAAGTTGTAAGGATTGGAAGGCATTAGTGTGTACTTAGTCATTTTATGAGTTATCTACTTTAATTTAACCCCTACAATAGCCTAGGGAAGCATCCTCTTTTCCAAAAAGGGAAAGCTATATTCAGAGATGAAACAACAAATGTATCTGATTTTCTCTAGACTCAGTTTTCTAACCCATATATACACAATTATAGACTAGAGATTTCAAAAAATCAAGTTCATACTCCTGGAAATCTCCCAAGATGGAGAGCTTTGGATTTCCACAGTTTCATTTAAATAATCTATTCATACTTCTTCTTAATCCAATCTCACAGCAAGAGGAACGGGTTCTTGGGGACCAGCACTGCGGCACAGCACACTAAGTTACAGCTTGCAATGACAGCATCCTTTATGAGTACCAACTGCTTCGCTTCTCATCCAGTTCCCTCTTAAAGCACCTAACAGCAGTAGAGCGCAGCCCAATTGCTTGGGCACCTGCCCCACCCCATGGGAGAACTGGACAGTTGTTTACTACTGGCTTCAGAATGGCCCACCCTGGGAGCAGTCTTTGGGGAGTTGTGGTATATGGAAGTGCGCCCTCTTTCAAATACATAAATAAACCTTTCATATACCTCTGAAACATCTTTTCTTGGTAGGAAATAATGTTAACCCAAAACAACAGACATAGGCCAAAAAGTTTTGATAGTAAGAGTATCTTCATTTCTGAGGCTACTGGCATGGGTATGCTACTTGCTAGAAATGTATGTGCTAAAAAATGTAAGTGCTAAAAAATCTTCAAACCGCCTCTGCCCCCAATCTACCATGTTACAAATGAAGACACAACTGAATTCAAAACCTCAGCCTCTACTCCAAAGTAGAGGTAGAAGGCATGAAGGACAGGCAGTCTGAGCAACAATATCCTCCAAATGGTGAGAGCAGTTTAACCAAAAAAAAAAAAAAAAAAAAAAAAAAAAAAACCAGAAGGGGGCATTTCTGCTTAGCATTACATCACAGCAGATTAGTAAGTCTCATTTGCATTCCCTATCAGAGAAACACTGAGTCCAGCTTCTAATCTAGCTCTCTGCTAATGCACCTGAGAAAGCGGCAAAAGATGATTCAAGCACTTGTGTCCGGCCATCCAAGTGAGAAGACCCAGACGGCGTTCCAGGCTCCTGGCTTCAGCCTGTTCCAATACCTGTGCTGTGGCCACGTGTGGAGTGAACCAGGGAATGGAAGTTCCCTGCCTTTCTCTCTCCATCTTCCTGTCATTCTGCCTTTCAAAGAATTCTTAAAAAAAAAAAGACCTCTAATACGTACTAATATTTGACAGGATGCACGTGGGCCTTTTGTGCCTCAAGCAGGTAAAGAGGCCTTAGATCTTCATAAGAAATCTGTTGATGAATATATCCCAATAGAAAAAGTGGGGGAACTGTGTCCACACCACTTAATTTGGCTAACACTAATACATTTAATCACCCTACAGTGCGATTACCAAAAAAAAAAAATCCTGTTGTCGCAAAATCTGAAACCCTTACGGAAAATGCATCCACACCCAAAACTAAAAACAGGAGTGGGTCAGGGCCTCTAAAACTCTATTTCCTATGACAGTTGCCACCTAGTGATCTTAATTTTTTAAGCCCAGGCGGACAGCCAATTCAACACGAAAACCGGACTAACAACTGATTTTTCCTATTGCAACATCACCCACAAATCCTGCGCTCTCCCTCTCCTTCCACTGCCCTCAAACATCAACTCTTAAAGTCAACTAACTGTCTCCACAGGACCTGCTCCTGTGAAAGTTGGAAGCTTCCACAGTTGGAAGCTCTCAAACACCACTGGTGCTACCCTTCTCCCAGCGCTAGGAGGCCACGGCCACTTTCAGTACCAAAGGGCAGGTGCTAAAAACAAGAGGAAAACTTGCCAATAGTAACAGTCAGCCACCTTCCAAGCTGCCAAAGCTGTACCTACATGAGCTATGGATAAAAATCTTATCACACTGAGTGTCTCCAGGTGAGAAATCCAACTGTACGGAGAACATACACTGTCTGGGACACGAAACCTCGCTCAAAGCCTTGTCCTTCCCGACCAGAGGTGTGGTGCAGCCATCACATGGCAAACACGGACTCCTCAGAGAAAATTCTTGACACCTGACCCGATTCCCACCTGGAGGCATCCCTGCAGCTGCAGGTATTTCCTTCCCTAGAGTATGGTTTGACCAAACAATTTGAAACTAACCAATAACTAAGACTCTGATTTCACCAGCTGTAGGCAATAAAGCCTTATTTCACGGAAAAGAATTCTGGCAGGTCACATCAAGACTGACGATTTATACTTAAGGGTTGTGATGATCCTTCTGGAACATCCTAAAATTTGTATCTTAAATCCCTCAGAAATGGGGCTACATGAGACCTGGTGTTAACTTTTTCCAAATGCAAAATTCATTGATTGCCAGAAGTCAGTATGGAGTGGCAAGGTTCCTGTATTGAATACCAACTCCACAAGCACTGGTGGAGATGTTTCCCGGGGCAGAGAATTTCCTCTGGCACTCCAGTTCTCCGCAAGGAGGTCAGACCTGAAGGGATGTAGGTTGAACTGTCTGCTGGCTCCCGGCGACTCATCACCCAGAAGGCTGCGCTGGCTGCACCTCACCAGGCCTGTATGGCAGGGCTCTGCTCCAACAATTCCGGGACAGGAAGCCCCCGGAAGCCCGACTTTCCAGACTCACTGCCTCCCCTCCCCCGCCTCGGGCAGCATCCTCCTAGAGCGACGGGGGAAGGTGGGCAGTTCTCCGCCCTGGCCAGGCCAAGAACACTTGCCCCTGGTCGCACCAACTCCACCATTGGGGCTGCACTCACCTTCCCGGCAGAGCCCCATGACTTCGCGGTTTTTCCCAAACTCCTTGAAACTTTCTTCCAATTCCGTGCCTAGGAGATACACACACACGGGAGGAGGGGAGAGGCAGGTCAGTGGCCGGGAGTGTGACGCACGCTCACGCACGCACGGGGTAGGTGTGGGCACCTCCGCGTTCCGCAACCCTGCGAGCAATAGCATCCCTGACCCCCGAGGGGGCGGGTCGCAGCGCGGGAGGGGGTGATGGGGGGGTGGGCAGCACAGGGATGAGGGGAAGGGGAGGCTGTGGGGAACGAGGAGGGCGTGGACACTTACCATCTTTCCCTGGAAGTTTGGAAGCCTCGACCCACAGATTCCACGGCTGCCCCAGCATCGCTTCAGGACTGGGCAAGGGCCTGCGTTCCCCAACCGTCGCCATTGCGGCGGCCGAGGTGGAGGCGACGCCGGGGCCGCCGTCCTCCGGCCGCAGGCGCCGTGGCGGCGGCTGCTGCCGCTGGGGCTGCGGAGGTTGCTGCTGCTGCTGCTGCTGCTGCTGCCGGGCGGCCGCTGCTCCGCCCGCCGCGCGGCGCGGCTCCCCCCTGACGTCATCCGCGGCCCGCTCCGACATTCTTTCGGCTCCTGCAATGTAACAAAAAGGGGGAAAAGAGTCGCGCGGGGGCCGCTTTTAAGGAGGCGCCGAGGAGTTCCGGCGGCATGCGCGGCCCGCAGGCCGGGTGGGGCGCGCTGACAGCGCCCCCCGGCCGCCCGGCCCCCGGCCCCCTCCCCGGCCGCCCCCCGCCCCCGGCGCAAAGTCCGCGGCTCCGGCTCGCTTTCGCTTTCGTCTCCCGCGACCCGCGCGCGAGAGAGAGTTGGGGCCGCCGGGAGCCCGCCACCGCGACGCTGGGTCCCCTGCCCACAGCGCCCGGCGTGAAGGCCGGCGCCGGGGCTGTCTGCGTCCCCGCCTCGCCTCCCGCCGCCGCAGCCCGTGGGGAGGCCCGAGCCGCCCGAGCCTCCCGCCCCCGGCCCCCGAGCTGCCTACCCCGCGGCAGCTCGCATCCCCGGGCCAGGCCGGCGGCCCCGCTCCTTCCTTCCGTCCGCGCGTCCGTCCGAGCGGCGGCGCCCGACCGGCTCCCTTAAGCGGAGGCGCCTCCCGCCGCCTCCTCCCCCTCGCCGGTCCCTCCCTCTCTGCTCGCTCCGGCGAAGTTTGCACGTCAAGCCCCCGGAGTGGAGCCAGGGCCAAGTCGGAAACGCAGCCACCTATGGAGGAGTCGGCCGGTTGGCCCCGGGGCACCGTCGACTACGTCGCCGTCAGGCCTTCTCGCCTCGGGCTGGGTCTCGGGACGAGGACCTGGTACCGCGAGCACTGCGCTCTCAGCTCCCGGGCAGCCACACGGTTGTCAAAAAGCATGAATGGGAAACCGCCGCCGAGCGGACGGCTGGAATATAGGAAAACCACGGGCCGGCGTGGAAAAACCACCCAGGTGACACCCAGGTGATACCCCGAAGCCACGCGCACGCGGGGCGCGTCTCGGCGCTCACAACTGGAGGTCTCAAGTTTGCGCCCGGGGGACTTGGCCCCCAGCTAGGAAAGAGGAAATCGGTGTCAAGTAGAAACAGAGGCGATCCTTAATCCCACTTACATGTTTCACAGACACTACCCAGAGTTCCTGTATTTCCACCTCCATTAATCCTGGAAGTGATTCATTCACCCCCAAAATAAAAAATCTTGCCATATGAAGATATGATTCCTTTTAAGCGAAAGTTGCTAAGGCTGTCCCTCTTTTTCTCATCCAAGGCTTAGGGGGAACGTATGAAGCCCTAGAAAACATATTTAGAAGAAACTGTATTCGGTCCGATTTTCTTCACTGAGCACTGCCCCTGTAACACTTCCTCTCAAGCACAGACAACACAACAGTTTGGGCTGGAGAGATGCACTGAAGATGGTCAAATCAAAGGCTACTCAATGAAGGAAAGCATTCAAAGGAGCTGAAACAGTAGCAGACCACACGGAGCACTTTCAGTAAGTGTTGCTATTATTACTCTTTATCTAAGGCTGGTGTGAAAAAGTGAAGGCTGAGGCAGAAACAATGATTCCGATCCTCAGGTTTCAGCCTGCAGTAACATCAGTCCTGGGACAAGCAGGAACTGCTTTCCTGCAGGGTCTTCTCCCACCAGACTTCCAGGGGGGTTCATTACCTGGGTGTTTTTTTTTTTTAAGATTTTTAAAATTTATATTGGAAAGGCAGATTTAGAGAGGAGAGACAGAAGGAAAGGTCTTCCATCCACTGGTTCACTCCCGAAGTGGCCCCCAACGGCCGGAGCTGAGCTGATCTGAAACCAGGAGCCTCTCTGGGTCTCCCACGCGGGTGCAGGGTCCCAAGGCTTTGGGCCGTCCTCGACTGCTTTTCCAGGCCACAAGCAGGGAACTGGATGGGAAGGGGCTGCGGGATTAGAACTGGCATCCGTATGGGATCCCAGTGCATGCAAGGTGAGGACTTTAGCCACTAGGCTACCATGCTGGGCCCACCTGTATTTTTTTTTAATTATTTATTATTTAACTTCATTAATTACATTGTATTATGTGACACAGTTACATAGATACTTGGGTTCTCCCCACCCCTCCCCAAACCCTCCCACCATGGTGGATTCCTCCACCTTGTTGTATAACCACAGCTCAAGTTCAGTTGAGATTCCCCCATTGCAAGCGTATTTTTTTTTTTAATCTTAAAACATCTGACAGAGGTGGCTAACTTTTTTGTTGATAGAATAAAGCCCAACTTGTAGAAGCATACAAATGTTTAAGTAATGGTAAAATATTAATAAGGAAATGTTTGAGCCCATGTGACACCAGGTTCTGATGAAGAGCGGTTGTTTTTGTTTTTAAATGTAAAAGCTTATACACATATATGTGAATTTTTAAGAGATGCAGAAATAATTGTGTCAAAAACTTCCTGGACTGAATGTATCCAAGTCTGAAAAGTTTAAATAGATGCCTTCAATAGTTTTAAAATGCGAGTGGCCATCTAAGTATGCAGGTGATATCTCCATAGAGTCAACTGACCAGAGACTAGAAATAGGCTTTAAGAAACGGGGCCTGGTGCAGTAGCCTAGTAGCTAAAGTCTTCACCTTGGGCCCCCGCACCCACATGGGAGATCCGGAAGAAGCTCCTGGCTCCTGGTTCCTGGCTTTGGATTGGCGCAGCTCTGGCCATTGCGGCCACCTGGGTAGTGAATCAGCAGACAGAAGATCTTCCTCTCTGTCTTTCCTCTTCTCTATCTATCTGCCTTTCCAATAAAAATAAATCGTTTTTTTTCTTCAATGCCTGTGCTCAACATGTACAGGCTTTGTCATGTCATTATTCCCTAAACAATACACTGCCACAGCTATTTATATGGCATTTCCCGTGTATTAGCTATTACCAGACTTTCTCTTCAGAGACAGTTAGGAGGATGCACACAGGTTATATGCAGGTCTCCAGCTTCCTGCTGACACACACCCTAGGAAGCAATAGGCGATGTCTCAAGTAGCTGGATCTCTGCCAGCTGCATGGCATGGCAATATGTTTATAAAAAAAAATTAATGGAAAAATCACTTCAGGCTCCCCGCTCACATAGATACCCAACACCCAGTTCCTCTGATGTGTGAAAGGATGGGTTGAAAATGAAAACAGGATGACAAGCATAAAGGACAATCTCGTCTCAACTCATAGCCTCATTTCCCTCCTTCTACATGTAAGATTTACTAATATGATTTCCACTCAGGGAGACTGATCTAACACTTTACAGTGCTTCCATTTCTCTCATTTTTGTTTCAGATCTCCAGCGTTTTTGGTTGCTTTAATAAAAAGCAACCGAGGCTTAAGATGAAAACACACTAAGCGTTCTCTTAGCACTAATGACAGCTATTACAGGAAGCGGTTACCAGTAGCGGTCGTCAATTATTGAGCACCTGTCAGGTGCTAGGCATGGCGGGACATCACTCACTGCATCATTTCAGCAGTTGAAATTGTGGAGGAGCTGAACTATTTACAATTCCATGTGGAGGAAATAAGGAAGGGCTCTGAAGCCAGTCTTGCTATTGCTGGGTTCCGATATTGACTCTTCCATTTATAAGCTGTGCAACCTTGGGCAAGTTACCTAATCTGCCAACACCTCTGTTTCCTAATCTGTAAAATGGAGGTAAGGCTGCGCTGCTTCTGAGCATTACATGAAAAGATATATTGAAAGCACTGAGAGGGCCCGGCGCAGTGGCCTAACGGCTAACGTCCTCGCCTTGAATGCGCCAGGATCCCATATGGGTGCCGGTTCTAATCCCGGCTGCTCCACTTCCCATCCAGCTCCCTGCTTGTGGCCTGGGAAAGCAGTTGAGGACAGCCCAAAGCCTTGGGATCCTGCACCCGCGTGCGAGACCCCGAAGAAGTTCCTGGTTCCCGGCTTCGGATTGGTGCAGCACTGGCTGTTGCGCTCACTTGGGGAGTGAATCATTGGACGGAAGATATTCCTCTCTGTCTCTCCTCCTCTCTGTATATCTGACTTTGTAACAAAAATAAATAAATTAAAAAAAGAAAGAAAGCACTGAGAACAAAGCTGAACACAAAATAAGTCATGTCGAACCAAGCAATTCAGTTCAATCTTTACTACCAAACTGAAAAGGACAGGGGGCAACAGTACGACACACAAACTGCTGGCATCTGCCCAACCAATTCTTTTTTTTTTTTGCTGCAGCTGGGATCAATTTTACTATTTACACCTATAAAAAGTCCTATTAGCAACTGCCTATTCTGACACCCCAAGTCGTTTTGGGTTTCCTCTTAGCTGAAATGCATCATGAAAAAAAGTGAAAAATGGAAGCTAAAAAACTGTACCTAGTAGGCCCAGCATGATAGCCTAGTGGCTAAAGTCCTTGCCTTGCATGCACCAGGAGCCCATGGAGGCACCAGTTCACGTCCCAGCTGCTCCACTTCCCATCCAACTCCTTGCTTATGGCCTGGGAAAGCAGTAGAGGATTACCCAAAGCTTTGGGACCCTGCACCGGCGTGGGAGACTCTGAAGAAGCTCCTGGCTCCTGGCTTCAGATCAGCTCAGCTCCAGTTGTTGGGGCCACTTGAGGAGTGAACCAGAAGATGGAAAATCTTTCTGTCTCTCCTTGTCTTTATAAATCTGACTTTTCAATAAAAAAAAAAAATCTTACCAAAAAAGCACCGAGTATTCAGACTTGGGCAGCATTTAAATAATGCTTATTTTTCTAATGATCTCGTTTTGTTTTTATTGCAAAGTCTGATTTGCAGAGTTAAGGAGAGACAGAGAAAGATCTTCCATCAGCCGCAACAACTGGAGCTGAGCATATCAGGAGCCGGGAACTTCTTTTGGGTCTCCCATGTGCGTGCAGGGTCCCAAGGCTTTGGGCCATCCTCTGTTGCTTTCCCAGGGCTCAGGCAGGGAGCTGGATGGGAAGGGGAGCAGCTGGAATACGAACTGGTGCCCATATGGGATCCTGGCGCATGAACGCAGGGACTTTAGCCACCAAGCTACTTTGCTGGGCCCTAAACAATGTTTCTTATATAAAGAATATTGTCTATAAACAAGACTACAACAGAACAACTCCATTTTATCAACAATGCAATAATAAAGAAATGGATGATCTTACCTAAATACTCCCCCTCCTACACTGAGATACATGGAAATGGCGAGGACAATTCACGCTCAGTCAGTATAAGGTTTTATTTTGTTTTGAAGCTGGCAGTGGTATGCCTTTTTATGAGAGCAATCAGTGCTTCTGCCAGTGTACACCTCAAGACATCTCTGCTGCTGAGGAACGGCACTACCAACCTGTATCTTTTAAGACATTTTATAAAGGTGTGAACAAAGGGGACTCAACGGACCCAACAGTTCCTTACTGCCTGTCCCAGGGTGCTAACAACATATTAACGATTTTGCTAAGGACAAGACAAAAGTAGGAAGTGGGGCAAATATTTTAATTCATCTGATTGCTCTTATGGAGAAAGCCGTCACCACCAATGAGACTGTATGTAGCTTGAGAACTAGGTTGTCAGAAGTGAAATGCTGCCAAATGCGGAACATTTTAGCCCTTCCAAGGATGTATTTAAAATATGGTCTTACTTCACCATCCAAATTTAGGGATGTTCCCAGGAGGTGCCAAGGGTAACAAGGTCTGTCTTTACACAAAGGATTTTTTTTGCACATCACATTCACTGGTAAAAAGCTCTGCTCAAAGGCATAACAATGTACCTCTTTCCTCCAAAAGTTGCTATTTCCCATCTTCAGATCTAGTTTAATTGTAAAAAAAAAGAAAAACAAAAAACAAAACAACAACAACAAAACAAAACTGCAAAGCTCAAATTGCCCTAAACCCTTCAAAGCTGCAAAACCCCACAAAAGACTCTGTGTTTTGGGATAAAACATAGGGTCCAATAAAACATTTTAAGAAACTTGAAAACCAATAACTACAGTGTATTTATCTGTGTCAATTGCAGAGTTGGTTACAGGATTCTCCATTATCAAGCCAAAGGCTGGAAGTCATGTGAGTAGTAAGTTCAGAACCTCTGAATGAGAATGTGTTGGCTTTGGTTCCTTCATACCCTCCTACAACGCAAGCCTTTGTTCATATCCCCTTCTTGCTCCTCTAACCACACCTCTCCCTTGCCTCCTGGCAGAGCCAGCACTAGGCATGAGTGCTGTCATCAGCTGGCCTTTCAGTGATGGTGCTCCCTCTAGCGGGATATCTCATGACCTGCAATGAACACACCAGCAATCCGGCAGAGGGAGAACACTGCGAGGACTGACCGGCTGACAAACAGGTGCAAATTCAGGAATGATAAGGGTAGTGGCAACAGGGACCCTAGCGATGAGAAATAATGATCTTCTCAAAGGTTTAATCCACATAGCTACTCATTTTACAAAGCATATCAGTTGCTAAGTCTTTGTTTTCTTTGGTTTTATTTTTAAATATTTACTTTTTTGAAAGAATTACTGAAAGGGGACGGAATAGACGGAGGGAATGAGAGACAGACACTTTCCACCCTCTGGTTCACTCCCCAAATGGCCACAATATCCAGAGCTGAGCCAGTAGCCAGGAGCTTCATCCTGGTCACCTTCATAGGTGCAGGGACCCAAAAATATCAGTGTCCTCTGCTTCCCTTTCAGGCACACGAACAAGCAGCCAGATGGGAAGTGCAGCAACTGGAAACTGCCCAGATGTGACACCATCACTGCCCCTTTTTCTATATATGTATGAAACTACATATGAATTTCCCTCAAGAAAACAAATTACCATAATAGCAAATACCTTGAAAAAACAAAATTTAAATAGACATACAAGAGAAAAAAATAGAAAAGGTGATAAAGTAATAATGTACAAGTGTTTCTAAAGATTTAAGATGGATCTGTTGTTTGATGATAAATTTAATTTGAAATCTTGATTGAGATGCAGGGGTTTGGCACACCTGCTAAGACACATCCCACTGAAGATGTCCGCATTCCATATCAGAGTATCTGGGTTCAAGTCACTGTTCTGCCTTCAACCCAGCTTCCTACTGCTGCACATCCTGGCAGGCACAAGATGGGTCCCTGCTACCAGTTCTAGCTCCTTGCTATGTAGAGGGCATTTGGGCAGTGAACTAGCAGATGCGAGATTCTGTGTGAGAGTGTGTGTGTGTGTGTGTGTGTATACATACACATCAGCCGTTCAAATACACACAAAATAAATTAAAAGACAAAATAGGGCCCGGCGCAGTGGCCTAGTGGCTAAAGTCCTCGCCTTGAATGCACCGGGATCCCATATGAGCGCCGGTTCTAATCCCGGAAGCTCCACTTCCCATCCAGCTCCTTGCTTGTGGCCTGGGAAAGCAATAGAGGATGGCCCAATACCTTGGGACCCTGCACTCGTTTGGGAGACCCGGAAGAGGTTCCTGGTTCCCGGCTTCGGATTGGCACAGCACCAGCCGTTGCGCTCCCTTGGAGAGTGAATCATCAGACGGAAGATCTTCCTCTCTCTGTCTCTCCTCCTCTCTGTATATCTGACTTTGTAATAAAATAAATCTTTAAAAAAAAGACAAAATAAGCCATTGAATTAAAAGTAGAAATTGTTGGAGTGTTTATGTTGATTAATTTAAAATATAAATGGATTCAGTTATAGAATAGTAATGGAAGAGTTGGATCAACATTTGGCTCTATGAGGATGGTGACCACAGTGTTACTGTGTCCTTTGGCCACTAGGAGGAGGGATGCAGATTGCCCTGGAAAGGGGATGTGGGGATGTGTTGGGGTGAGAACAGCTGAGGGTATGTTTGAAAGGGAAGGGATGACTTGATCCCTTCTCCTTTGTCCATGACCCTTGCCACCCACCCAGCCCCACCTAGCCAAACTGCTCTAAGCAACTGATGTTTAATTCAGAAAGTAAGCATTTTTACAAAACATGAGGATTTTTCCAAACAACTTCTGGGGCACTGGCAGCACAACAATCCTAGCTTCAATCTCACTTACCTGGTATTTTTTTTTAGAAAAACAGAATCAAATATAATTTGGAGTTTGCTCAAGTTAAACTTTTATGATTTAAAGACACCTTCAAGAAAGTAAGAAGATGTCCTGCAGGATGAAGAATGTGACTCTGTAAATCATTTATCTGATAAGAGACGTAGCCGGAATATGCAACTTAAATAATTTAAAAATAAAAAGCTAGGCGTGGGCATTGTGGTTCAATGACTTAAACTGCCACTTCAGATGCCCACATCTCATACTGGAAGACCCCTTCTTTCAATCCAGCTTCCTGCTAATGTACCAGCAAGGCATCAGGTAACACCCCAAGTCTTCAGTTTCTGCCCTCTACGTGGGGGAGCTGGGTGTAGCTCTTGGCATCTGGCTTTGGTCTGGTTAAGCAGCTGTTGTGGGCATTTGGGGACTTAATAACCACAGTGAATATTTCTCTCATCCTCCTCTGTCACTCCACCTTTTATATCAATATAACACTAATCTTAAAAAAAATTGAAAATAACCAATTTTTAAAAGCTAAAAAAAGATAGCGTTTATTTTTCAATTCTCCCACTTTTTTTATAGATTTACATTATTTTTATTTTTGAAAGGCACAGTTACAGAAAGGAGAGACAGAGGTGTTTCATCTGCTGATTCACTCTCCAAATGGCTATAACAGCTGGAACCCAGCTGATATGAAGCCAGGAGCTTCTTCTGGGTTTCCCATGTGGGTGTATAGGCTCAAAGACCTGAGCCAGCCTTTGCTGCTTTTCCAGGCCACAGGCAGGCAGCTGGATCAGAAGTGGAGCATTCAGGACCAGAACCAATGCCCATATGGGATGGGGGTACACCAGTCAGAGGAATAGCCTGAAATATCACCATGTTAAGGGTTGAGAGGAGGGAAGGAGAAAGATATTTTTTCCCCACAAGTGAAAAAACAGTACACAATGTGGCAATCCAAATGAAAAAAGTAGATGGCCAAAATAAACATTTTTAAAAGTGACATGTGATTCTATGCATATTATCTGCCCATTTTTGTGAAGTATAAGAGAAAATTATAACTTTTTAAAAAGAAATTTTTGGATTGTTTTTGATTTATTTATTTTTATTGGAAAGTCAGATTTATAAAGACAAGGAGAGATAGAGAAAAAGATATTTTATCCACTGGTTTATTCCCCAAGTATTCGCGACAGCGAGAGCTGAGCTGATCCAAAGCCAGGAGCTTCCTCCTGGTCTCCCACACAGGTACAAGGTCCCAAGGCTTTGGGTCATCCTCTACTGCTTTCCCAGGCCACAATCAGGGAGCTAGATGGGAAGTGGAGCAGCTGGAACATGAACTGGTGCCCATAGGAGATCTCAGCCCATGCAAGGCAAGGATTTAATCACTAAGCTATCACGCTGGGCCCCAAAATGATAATTTTATGTACAGAAAACAACCTAGCTAACCCTAGACTTACGGAAAGTGTCAGGTGAGAAATGTAACTCTTCAAGAGACTTTTTTACAACATATTTATAAAACAGATGTCTTAAAACAACAAACTTTTAAAATCAGGGACTCTAATAAAGATTTGGCTAGGAGAATAAAAAATTCTAAATTTTTTTAAGAGTTTTGGGAGATTTTCACAAATCTTTCAGGTGAGTAGCACTAACACCGACAGATTAAACAAGAGGCTGTTTGTTTTGCTTTAAAACAGCACTAGCTTGCATTTCCCAATCAGTGACCTCTCTTCAGTGTCTTCCTTCACAGAATACAGGTGGCTCAACTCCTTGGTCTGCCAGTTAGCAACGTTCGCTATGTGGCCCCACATCTGTCCACCCTTATCATTCATCACTCCTCCTTGCAACGACTTTATTCAACCACACACTTGTTTCCAAAACATAAAATATTTGTCCATGGGAGTGTTTCTGAATGTCATTCTTTTTTTATAACTAAGGGAAAATTCCCATAAAACACAATTCACCATTTTAATCACTTTAAAGTGTGCAATTTTATATATTAGTAATTGCACAACACAGTGCGATCACTACTATCTAGTTCTAGAACATTTTCATCATCCCAAAAGAAAACCCCATATTCATGAGGTAGTTATTCAACATCCCTCACTTTCCAGTCCCTAGAACCAAATTTACCTTTCTGGCTCTATGGATTTCCTATTATGGCATTTCACATAAATGGACTCATGCTATATGTAGCTTTTTCTGTATGACTTACTGCACTTAGCAAAATATTTTCAAAGTACACCCAAGCTGGAGCAGGTGTCATCTCATTCCAGTCCTGAATTGAACAATATAGTAGCCACTCCTTATCTGAAGTTTAGTTACTGGTGGCTATCCTCAGCTTGAAAATTTTAAATGGCTAATTCCAGAAACACCAAACCGTTAAAATTTAAAAGTATGTACCTTTAAAATCTGCATTGCTCCTGCTGCATCCTTCCCCAGGCTGAAAACCATCCCTTTGTCAACCATGTGTGCTGGGTATGCCACCTGCAATGAACTAGTCATCTTGGTTATTGCATCAACTATGTAATCACAGCACTTGTGATCCTTACGTGGTATCTTAATGCTATACCACAGTTCCTTTGGCATTTACTTCACTTCATCTCCTTACATAGGTGACGGTGTGTCATTTTATCATCTCAGAAGGCAGAACACATGACAGTACGGTATTTTGAAAGAGAGGGAGATGGAAACTATATTCACAAAACATATACTGCCGTTACATTTGTTCTATTTTTGGTTACTCTTGTTAGTCTCTTACTGTGCCTTACAAATACATTAAACTGTATGCAGTGCTAGTTCCTCTCCCAGCTACTTTACTTCTGATCCAGCTCTCAGCTAATGCATCCTGGGAGTTAATCAAAGATAGTTCAAGTATGTGAGCTCCTGCCACTAAGGTGGAAGACCCAGACAGAGTTCCAGGCTCCTGATTTTTGCCTGGTCCAGTCCCAGCTGTTGAAGGCAATTAGGGAGTGACCCAATGCTTGCTTTCTCTGTTAGCCTTCCTTTCAAGTGAATCAAAATAAACATTTTAAACACATCCTGAGTTAGACAAATGCACTCAAGTGATCTACCGAGCAACATGGTGACTGCATATAAAAATTTAATTTTATATAATATAAAATTTTAAATTGCTGAGAATAGATCTTTAATAACCCTTACTACCAAAAATATTGGTATATGAGGTCATGTTTATTTACACAGCTCAATACTGCCCATTCTGCAGTATATATGTATTTCAAAACAGTATGTAGTATATGATAAATACACATAATTCTAATTTTTCCTTAAACGGCAAGTGACAATTCAAAAATGTCCAAGATTTTATCCTTTTGATTTACTAATTTATCCCCACTGCTTACAAAAGAATACAGCCTGTAGGTTATCAATGAATAAATGTTTGCTGAATGAGTCAATTCTGGGCCTACAATCAGCTGGTGCTCGGTAGGGGCTGCCCTTCTAGACTGGTCATGGACTGTACAGTTTCTGAGTTCCACCTCACCCACTTCATTCCCTGTCTGGTCGCTGCACACTGTGGAGTCTGTGACTCCTCTTCTTGGTTGCCTCTAGTTATTTACTTCCTAGTATAACATTTATCTTTCTGTCAATATAGTATTCAAAAAAGCGTAAGTCATAATTGTAGTCCAAGAAGATCGTCTGTTATCTTTTTTTTCTACCATGGATATTCCCCATGCACAGAACAAATTCCATTAAAACACTGAGGCCTTAAGAATTCTTTGGCACTGTGCCAAATATATTCCTTTCCATCTTCTCCCTAAGCCCCTCGATTGCCAGGGGCTGGCCACCATACAGGAAGGCCTTTCTTTCTTCTTTGGCACCTGCCTAAATATCACCTGCTGTGATGCTTCTGATGATCATCAAGGGCCTCTGTACCGCAAGCCCTTCACCTCTAGCTCAGAATGTATTTTTTCAAATATTTATTTATTTTTATTGGAAACGTAGATTTACAGAGAGAAGGAGAAACAAAGAGAAAGATCTTCGGTCTGCTGGCTCACTCTGCAAACGGCCGCGATGGCCAGAGCTGAGCTGAAGCGAGGCGCTTCCTCTTGGTCTCTACATGGGTGCATGGTCCTTGGCCCGTCCCCTCTTGCTTTCCCAGCCCACAAGCAGGGAGGTGGATAGGAAGTAGAGTAGCCAGGATACGAACCAGCACCCATATGGGATCCTGGTGCTTGGAGGTGGAGGATTAGCCAGTTGAGCCCTAGATGAGAATTTTTTAAGGGGCAAAACTGAAGGTGCAGACTGCATAAACCACCCAGATCCTTGTTCTTCTGAACATTTACACAGAAATGCCATTTTTTTCCCTGAATTTCACTTTTCGATTTGGTAATACTGAACATCTTCTAAGGATGAATATACATCCATGTTGTACAAAATATTTACAGTTTTGTTACAGTTACCTAAAACTCCTCCCAATTTTTGCCTAACTGCCTACACTGATCAATTACAAAGGTGCCAACTCCTTCGGACTTTCCTGTTTGTGGTCTGTTTAGCCCTCAGTGACTCACCTTAAACCTCATCTTAACTTGTACGCTCCCTCATGCTTTCAGGAGCAGAAGAATCTTAAAAAAAAAAAATCAAAATTCCTCCAGGAGCTTTTCTTCTTTTTTATAATATGTAAAATATGACCATTCTCCTTTTCAAATAGTAAACACACATGGTGTACATGTGAGCTATGCCATTAATGGAGGCTGCTATTTTTGTAATGATCTGAGAATACACATGAGAAAAGGCACCTGAAGAACTCCTGTGTATTTACAGTCTTGCTGAGGATCTTCCCTGGGGTCAATACTGCATAGGGAGAGAAAAAAACAGGAGCTAGGGGAAATGGAGGTGGAAAGAAACGTAAGAATATACCTGCAGACCAACCCTCAGACCAAGTTGCAGAAAGACGGTAGAAGGCTGAAGAAGTCTACTTCTACCGTGTTCCTGCAATTTTAACAAATTAGGGAGGGGAGAGATCATTTATCAGTTTTTATATCAAGAAACAGACTCTTAAATTCACTGCTATTTCATACTAATGAAATCATTCTCCGAGTTACACATAAAATTTGAAATTTTACTCAGATACTGTAAATTAAAAACAGCTTTGTGACAGGCACGCGGTGGTGCAGGTAAGATACCATGTGACACAGCTGCTTCCCATATCAGAAATGCCTGGGTTCCAGTCAAGCTGCGCTGCTTTGGATACAGCTTCCTGCTAATACCCATGACGGTTCAAGTATTTGGGTCCCTGCTACCCACATGCTGGGTAGTTTCTAAGCTCCTGGCTTTGGACTGACCCAGCCATTGCTGTTGCTGGCATTTGGGAAATGAACCAGCAGTTGGAAGATCTCTGTCTCACTGATTTCCAAACAAACAAACAAACAAAAATCCTACTATTCACCTGTAGGAAAACTCAAACTCTATTTCAGTTCAAAGCAATGCATTTTTTCCAGCTGCACTATGTCAGAGCATCTAGTTACCTTTTCTTGGGAGAGCAGGTCAGAAATCCTGATTGATTCACCAGTGGCTCTTCATCTGCTGTGATGGCAAAAGCCCCTTCTTCTTAATTCTGTTCAGACACACACAACAAAAAGAGCAAAGGGATGAAACAGTGGATAAAACTAATCAAAAATCTATAATCTCATTAGCTGCCAGATGTTCCAAAATTATTACACATGATTTCAAATGTCAATTGTTAAAATTTCAGGGCACTTTGCCAATGCTACAACAAATGCAACTCAGTTTTCCTACTTAATAATGAATTTAATTGGCTATATTTACAACAAACTGGGAACAAATGACTATTCAATATGTATATAGAGTCGGTCTCCTGGGGCTTAAAATCATTGCATGTAATTTGCCACTAATGAGTTTTCACTTAATTTTTAAAGCAGCTATTCAGAAAGCCTGCTCCCATAAAAACTGTCAGAATGAGATTTTTGAAACACATACACTAAGATTATTTGAAATATTTACTCTGCCCTTCATCATTCCAGTTGATAAAAGCAAATCATAATCCTTTAAACAGGAAACAAGAACTCAATGAAACCATCTTCCCAGAAAGCAAATTACATGCTCCACTATCTTCACAGTTGTATGTACATGTGCACATACATGTTTCAAATAAAATATGGATATTACTTAACCAAAACAGTTGAAAGATTTAGGATTTAAAAACAATAGTTTGAAATTAAGCTGGTTTTCAAATTTGACATGTAAGTACAGGGAGCAGCATAGTTACAAACAGTGCTGTCGGATAAAACACAAGGCTGGCTGATTTCATGGGAAGAATTCATTAAGAACACAGTTTCCCTGTGTCTTCACTGACTGTACACACCAAGGCTGAGTGACAGGAATACTGCTCCGCTCGGCTTGTATATTTATATATGCTAGGCTGGTAACCTGATAATAATAAAGCTTTGGAAGCTAATGGCTGAAATTCTACACCGTCTTTTTAAACATGGACTGATTTTTTCCTATGTATTGGCTTTGAGTTATTCCTGGATCCCATCCTTTCTCTCTCCCTTTTCTAGAACAATCTTGGGTGCTCCTTGGGCATGGTGTTACCCGATTCTCGGCTTCAGCCAGGACCCGTCTTGACCATGGCTGGCATGCGGGAGTTAAGCAAGGGATAGGAACATGCTCTCATTAACTCTCTCTCTCTCTCCTACCCCCCATCCCCCACCCCATCTGAATGTCTCTTTCTGCCTCTGAAAAAAATAAAACAAAACACACACACAAACACAAACAATTTCAATTTTATTCACTCAGAAAATGCTACTCAGTAATGCTTAAAATAATCCCTACGATCTTTACAAGCCAGATGTTTCTTTTTTCCATACTTCTAATTTTTTTCCCAGTTTCATATTTTTGAAAATTTCTCATATTTCCATTTTAGGGTTTCTTTTCTGCCTCACTTCCAATGAAAGCCACTAACTTCTATAACATGTCTGTCCTAAGCCTAAATTCATTTCTTTGCAAACTAAACATTCTATAGCTATACAAAATCCCTCCCAGTGAGCTACAAATTACTGTGATGGACAGTATCAATAAAAATGCAAGGTAGCCATTCACCTCTCTGATAGTGATACCTTCAGAATAGACAGGAATCAGAGGTATAACACCAGCACCAGGCTAGATTCTGTGCTTGCTTTTACTCTATTAGGTCAGGCCGGGTTTTTTGTTTTGTTTCAGTTTTCATCAAAAGTTTCTTCAAAGTATCCAAGAAAGTTATCAGATTTTGGGTGCTTTGAAATCTCCCCCAAGATACTTCCAGCTTTAAAAGGATTACGGCATAGTGCATAAAGCTACCTCCTGGAACCCTGGCCTCCCATATAAGCAATGGTTACAGTCCCAGTTGTCCCACTTGCCCATGCGCCTGGGAAAGCAGCAGCCAGATCTACATGGGAGACCCGGAAGAAGCTCCTGGCTCCTGGCTTCAGATCAGCCCAGCTCCAGCTGCTGTGGCAATTGGAGGACTAAATCAGCAGGTAGAGATCTCAATCTGTCTCTCTGTCTCTTTCTGTAAACTCCACCTTTCAAACAAATACATTTAAAAAATTCATAATTCACCATGTATCAGCCTGCAAGACTTACAAATGTGTTACAGGAAACCCTATTCTTGGGGAAAATCACAGTTAAAATAAGCATTAAAAACTATTTTCCCTGCTTAGAAAAAGGGTCAGGAGTTTTTCTTTAGTGTAAAAAAATTTTTTTAAATACCCACCAGATGCTTGTCCACATTCTATCACAAAAACCTTGTATCTAAAAGCGCTATTATTATGATTTCTATTAGTGAGGAAACAGAGACTGTCCAGATTAGAAACAGGAACTAGGTTCTAGGCCTTCAGTACTCTTTAGTTCCCTTTCCAGTACATCAAAATACCTAAACTGCAACTTTGCTTTGGTTTGCAAAAAGAAATGGTTTAAAAGATAAATTGGGGGCAGGATGGACTGGGAAGGTGGTGGTATAGCTAGCTAATCTTCCATATACTGCACCATATCCCACATGGGCACCAGTTCATATCCCAGCTGCTCTGCTTGTGATCAGGCTTCCTGCTGATGGCCTGGGAAAGTAGCAGAGGGTGGCCCAAGTCCTTGGGTCTCTGCACCCATGTGGGAGAAACAAGAAGTTCCTGGCTCCCAGCTTTGCACTACCCAGCCCTGCATCTTTCTCTGTAATGCTGACTTTCAAGTCAAATAAACAAATTGCTTAAAGAAAAAATAGACTGGGGAAATTTTCTGGAAACTACAAAATTTGATACTTTTTAAAAAAGATGTATTTATTTATTTATTTATTTATTTATTGAAAAGTTAGATATACAGAGAAAAGGAGAGACAGAGAGGGAGATCTTCCATCTAATGATTCACTCCCCAAGCAGCCACAATGGCTGGAGCTGCGCTGATCCAAAGCCAGGAGCCAGGAGCTTCCTTCAGGTCTCCCACACGGATGCAGGGTCACAAAGCTTTGGGCCGTCCTTGATTGCTTTCCCAGGCCACTTTAGCAGGGAGCTGGATGGGAAGCAGGGCTGCCGAGAATAGAAACAGTGCCAATATGGGATCCTGGCACATTCAAGGAGAGGATTTTAGCAACCTATGGCAGAACTTTCACGTATAGGCTACCTGGCCAGCCCAACTTGATACCTTTTATTCATTCATCCTCTACATTGTAACAAGTATTCAATTTTTTTTTCAGTTTCTTTTTAAAGGATGGCCAATTGGAGGCAGAAGAAGAGACGGAAATGAGAATATATAACTAATGTTCTCCAAAGCCGAGAGATTTAAATCTAATTTATAATTTATTTGTCTTTTATTTATTTGCTTTTTTTCGGAAGAGGCAAAAAAGATAAGATTATAGAAAACATTTTGTCTTATGGAAGTGCCTACTCCATGGTAAGTAAGCCTTTTTTTCTTTTTTCTTTCTTTTTTTTTTTTTTTTTTGAAAAGACTTATTTATTTTTGTTACAAAGTCAGATATACAGAGAGGAGGACAGACAGAGAGGAAGATCTTCCGTCCGATGATTTACTCCCCAAGTGAGCCACAATGGGTGGTGCACGCCGATCCAAAGCCGGGAACCTGGAACCTCTTCCGGGTCTCCCACGCGGGTGCAGGGTCCCAATGCATTGGGCCGTCCTCAACTGCTTTCCCAGGCCACAAGCAGAGAGCTGGATGGGAAGTGGAGCTTCCGGAATTAGAACCAGCGCCCATATGGGATCCCAGGGCGTTCAAGGTGAGGACTTTAGCCGCTAGGCCACGCCACGGGGCCCTTCCTTAATATTTTCTCCCCCAAAATCTAAAAGCAGGGGATCAAAACTGTGTAAGTTTTTATATTGACTGCAAGGATATATAATGTCCCGTGCCAGTTCCACCCCACTTTTCCCAGTGAGAGTTTTTCTCCCGGGGCAAACCAAACTGAACAATAAAACTGTGTACCCTACATACCCAGTCTCCTCAGTGGTGTTCCTGGGCACCCTCCTCTTTCAAAAGGTCAGCTTACTGAGGGCAGTGACTGCTCTCAACGTCATCTCACTGAGCACCAAAGATTACTCATTTGAACACACAAGGTCCGTTACCAGGAAGGGCTCCAGCAATCTCAGCCTAGGTCTCAGGGGTATATATTTCATCCTAGGGTTACCCCAACCCTTCAGGGAACTCCTCACGTAGAGCTTTGCTTTTAGAGATGCCTCCATTCCCGACAGCTTCTTCGACCCATATGACAGAAGCACCCCTCCTCCCCCGCAGGTGGGTTCCAAGAAGCTGCCCATCACTCACTCCTTTGCCATTTCAGGATGCAGTTCTCTTATATCAACTCTCTCAGAGAAGAAAAGCTTTCTCTCCCAGGCCTCCATGAGCTAACTCATGGAGGAAGGTCAGCAAGCCATTTTTTCATCAATTGTAACTACAGTACATTACTTCTCCACTAGCCTAAAAGAGAACTGAGAATACACTAAAATTATGAGTAGTTCTCCAATTTGTCACTGAGCAAAAAAACCTTGCTGAAGTCAGATCTGAAGGGCAACCAAAGCTCATGACAGCAGTAATAGAAGTACATGTAGCAGCAAATATTTATTGAGCATTGTGTCCCCAGAATTAAAACAGAGCAAGCCCTTTGCGTGTACTTTGTCATCCCACTTAATCCTCACAGGGCTGGAAATGTGGGAACTCCTATTACTGCTCTTTAACAGAGTTGAGGCTTGTGGAACCAAGCCAGTAAGGAGCAGAACCGAGGCAGCTGCACACTCGAGTTGAACTCAAGACCTTTCCTTCCACTGCCAAATACAACAGCTCTTCCCTGATTTTCCATACCTGTTGTTCCTACGCCTTGTACTTCTAAAGTCACATCCAGTCTTCAAAACCTAGCTTAGATATAACCTTAATTCATATCACATCTGCCATCCCAAGGGGTGCTTCTAGAGGGCAGGGGCTGCAAGGACACCTGCTAAACTGAACTAGATCCCACTGAAGCACACACTGAAAACAAGCCACTCACTCAAGTTAGTGGGTGTCTGAGATGTTTCTGCCTTGTTGAAGACTCCAATGAGCTGCAGCAAGAAGCTGCTGTGGCAGTTACACTCCCTCTTTCTAGTTGAATTCAACTATAGACAAGCAGGAAGAAGAGAAGATGAGAGGCAAGTAAGTTCAGAAACCCCCTTTACAGACAAAAAAAAAGTGTAAACTTGACTGGAGGAGGGTGGCCTGTGTGTGACAGCGGGGATTTCTTTCCCTAGTATTCTGGAAGGGGGAAATTAATTTATTGACCCGGAGGAAGAGATTTCTAAAATGCATAGAAATTTCCCTCAGTCAAATCATTCTTTGCTAGTTTCAAATGGTCTCTTTTAGGAAACATGTTAAATATAGGGAATAACTAGTGAGCATTTCATTCTGGGGATATATATACATATAAGATTTTTAATTTATTTTTATTGCAAAGTCAAATACACAGAGAGGAGGAGAGACAGAGAGGAAGATTATCTGTCTGTTGATTCACTCCCCAAGTGGCTGCAATGGCTGGGACTGCGCCGATCTGAAGCCAGGAGCCTTTTCCAGGTCTCCCACGCGGGTGCAGGGTCCCAAGGGATTGGGCCGTCCTCGACTGCTTTCCCAGGCCACAAGCAGGGAGCTGGATGGGAAGGAAGTGGGGCCGCTGGGACATGAGAGGGTGCCCATGTGGGATCCTGGCATGTGCAAGGCGAGGACTCTAACCACTAGGCTACCATGCTGGTCCCAGGAGCCATACTTATTAACAGTACTTATTCACTAGATGTTTACTGTGGACCAGACCCCCTGGTAAGTTTTTAACATGTTCTGTCTTAATTTTCACCACAGCCCTATGAAGAAAACTTGTAAGTGTAGAAATGCAAATCTGCAGATAAATGGCTTGTACAAGTTCACCACCAAATGGTTCCCAGAAAAGGCAAAGGCTACTGGGAAAATGTGTAATTTTTGTGAATAATCTTTATTAGGAGTTATTATTTTTCCACCCTCTTTCACTTCCCAAAAAAAGGCTGTTTCTTCTCTGAAAGAACTGGGGACAAAATCCTCTTCTTCTAGCCTCTCTAAATCTTATGTGTGATAGTCTGCACGCCCACATGCTGTCTTCCTGAGCACACAGTTGGATGAAATTTCTCCAGTTTCACTGCAGTAAGGTATGGCTCTGTGACTGAGCCCTAAAATGTGAGTATAACAGTTGGGTGCTATTTCAAGGCTATGCTCATACGAACTTTCCCAGGATGATCCTTCAGTCTCTTATACCTTCTGCTGGTCAAATGCAGCTGGCACCAAGCACCTGAAATTGCTCTTGAATGACTGAGGAAAGCAAGAGCTTCCTAGCCAATTCATACTTGGCTGTGACTCGAGCAAGAAATTAGCATGTATTGTGCTAAGCTGCTGAGATTTAAGTAGCTAGAGTGTCAGGCTACCATAATACAGCATGGTCAATGTTATTCTTATCATCATTTTTTTTTTTACCTTATGACTTACATAGTGTTGGGCTAAGTAACAGGCAATATACTAAGTCTTTCATGCATATTATTCACTTATTCTGCCCACACTTTACAGGTGACAGAAATCAAGGGCCAGAAATCAATCATCCTTTCCTCTTCTGAACACTTAGGGCACAAACAACCTTAAAGATTACACATGTTGCATTGGTAAGGTAAGCAGCTTTTACTCCTGCAGTTGGTATTTGTCCAACTTGTGACTTGTGTCTCTCATCTGGATAAAAAGCTAAGAAAAAGGGATGATGAGAATTACCATATTCACTTCAGTTACATATCACTTCAACATATTGCCTCATGAATACACAAAGTAATTGATATACTTAAAAAAAAAAGTAATTGATATAGTTACATTCCATCTTTCTATATATATATGGTATTGTGACAATGGGCCTCTAATAGACCCAACCAAGAAAAATGGCTTGTTTGCTATAGAGTTGCTTATAAAGTTGTGTGTTGTTTCAAACCATTAATACGATTTTTCAATGGTGTAACTACAATGCATGAAGGCACATGAGCACAACGACTGGCATGCAGTTGAGAGTCTACAAGTGATCACTTCCCTTCTTCTCCATCCTATTCGCTACTTTCAGGACAATCACTTGCTGCTTGAAGAAACAGGGCATCAAGTGAAAAACGCTCAGCTGCTAAGCAGAGGATCTCTTTAATGGCATAATATATTCTCCTAACTAGAAGAAAAAAATGCCAATAATGTTAGAAGTCAAAGCCAAATTCCAGTACAAGAGTATCCCATTCATAAAAACAAAACAATTCAGAGGCAACAGAAAACAGTAAAACCAGCTGGCAGTGAAGAATGACTTGAGGAATTAAATTCAGTGTAATGTATAAATATTTTGGGTGGAACTTGATACAAGTACAGCAAAAATTAAATAGCTACATTGCCTGAACTGGTTTTTTCATGTTTTAAAATATTTCAACTAATTATTTTTGTACTGCTTTGCACATCAAAGAGATTTGACATCCAAAATCATGCAGATTTATTTTACAGCAAAAGGAACAATTAAAAAAAAAAAAGATTTCTGGTAGAGGCACTGTGGCTCAGAGGCAATAAGTCACATATGGAGACACTTGTACCCCCTGTCAGAGTGCCTGTTTAGAGTCCTGGCCACTCTGCTTCCCATCCAGTTTCCTACTAATGCACCCAGGAAAGCAGTGAAGGATGCCCAGACTGGGCTCCAGTCACCCAAGTGGGAGTCCTGCTGGAGTTCCTGGGTCCAAGTTTGCTCCTGACCAAATCTGGCTGTTGAAGCTACTTGAAAAGGAAGCAAGCAGAAGAAATGACCCTGTCTCTACCTACCTCTGCCTCTCTGTCACTCTCTTTCACTCTGTCACACATATACATACATTTTTCTTCAGTAGCCTGCCCAGGGATGGTATTCTGGCAGATACTTAAAAAAAAAATGCTTGCAGTTCAGAATTCTTTGATTTTTAAATAAAACAACTTACAAAAAAAAAAATCTGTCAGGATATAACTTTTAGGAACTGAAGTTCTGGACAAACTGACCAGTCAGGCTTCACACACTTCTCCACCTTCATGGCCAATGAACTGCAGCAATACCTTGCACCTAGCTTTCTACTGGCTACTTCAGTGAGTTTGACTACAAGGTATGCCCTCAAAGTAGGGTATCAGTATTTGTAGTTAGATACTAATGTGCCTTCCCATTGATCCTAGACAGTTTGTATATTTTGTTAAGAAAACAGTACACTGGCATTCGAGGAAGCTTCTTCTGGGAGGGGCAGTTGTCTTTTTCTCCTAGTCCTTGCCTAACCACCAAACTCCATTCCTACTGAAGATACTCACAGAATCTTATTAACATAATGCAGACACTGCATTTCATAAGGTAACATTTTGCACTAATCACATATAGTAATTCTGTGTCACAATTCTCGCATTAGCTAATTAATGTAAATATTTCAACTACAGTTCATTGCAATATCTTGTTTTCCAAAGTCTCTCCTTTGAAGAATTCTTTCAAGATTAAAATGTGATCATACCTTTATTTGATTTAATGAAAGCATGTATATGAACTGTTCACTCCAATTCATTGGTCAACTGCCATATTTACCTTGCTGATGGGATGGATTTTCCCCAAGGTTCCCCCTACCCCCAATATTGTCCTTAACAGTAAGCAGTAAGATTAATGTTATTATCAGTTATCACATCAAGACATTCCACTTGAGCTGCTATTCAAATATATCAACACAAAGTATGGAACACCTAGAAAAAAAATCTTGAAAAAGGAAATCAAACCCTGAGTAACTTTTTAAAATATATATATATATTTTTTTTAATTGGAAACTCAGATTTACAGAGAAAAGATCTTCCATCCTCTGGTTCACTCCCCAAGTGGAACTGAGCCGATCTGAAGCCAGGAACTTCTTCAAGGGCTCCCATGTGAGTGCAGGATCCAAAGGCTTTGGGCTGTCCTCTACTGCCCAAGTGCCTGGACCTTTGCTACCCACACGAGACTGGAAAGAAGCTCCTGGCTTCAGTCTGACCCAGGTCAGGCTGCTATGGCCATCTGAAGAGTGAATCAATAGATGGAAAATTTCTCTCTTTCTCTCTGGCTCACTCTTTGTAACCCTTTCTTCAAATAATCTAAAAAACGACTTGCCAGAGTTAGGGATCATGAGGGTACCAGGAATGAACACTACTCTAAAGGGGTTTTTTGTGTAGCTAAGGAATGGTCCTGTATCTTGATTGTGCTGGTGGTTACACTGAAAATACCTAAAAACAGTCACAAAAATGTGTTTCAAGTGCTTTACACTGATATCGATTTTCTCAGTTTTTAAGGCTTTATTTACCTTAAGGACAGAGTAACTGGGGTGGGAGAAGGAAGGGTGGAAATGGAGAGATCATTTTCCGATCATTGGTTCATTCCTCAAACACCCAGAACAGGCAGAGCTGGGTCAGGCTGACACCAGGAGCCAGAATTCCACCTGTGGCTTTCACATGGATGGCAGGAGTCCAAGGACTTAGTCCCTTATATCCTGCCTCCTAACCACATTAGCAGATGGGAAACAGAGACAGGAATCTATTCCAGATCTTCAAATTTAGGATACAAGCTTCTCAAGCAGTGGCTGAACCTACTGTGTCACAGCGTCTGCCCTTATTTCCTGGCTTTAATACTGTTCCATAATAGGCAGATTACATCAATGGGAGATACAGGGTCTTTCTGGACTATCTCTGCAATGCATAATTACCTCAAAATGCAAACTTTCAAAAATAGCTAAAAATGTTAATTCAACATACATGGCAAAGAATAATCTATGTCATTTGTAAGATCAAATAATAGGGCCTGGCGGCTTGGCCTAGCGGCTAAAGTCCTCGCCTTCAACGCCCCGGGATCCCATATGGGCGCCGGTTCTAATCCCAGCAGCTCCACTTCCCATCCAGCTCCCTGCTTGTGGCCTAGGAAAGCAGTCGAGGATGGCCCAATGCATTGGGACCCTGCACCCGCGTGGGAGACCTGGAAGAGGTTCCTGGTTCCCGGCTTCGGATCGGCACGCATCGGCCCGTTGTGGCTCACTTCGGGAGTGAATCATCGGACAGAAGATCTTCCTCTGTCTCTCCTCCTCTCTGTATATCTGACTTTGTAACAAAATTAAAAAAAAAAAAAAGATCAAATAATAAGCCAGGCCAGTGAAAACACCCTACCATCTAACTTCAGTTTTGTATATAAAGGAATTACTGATTATTCTGATACAGTGAAGGAAGGAATAGAAAGAACAGGTTGCAAGAGTTGGCTTTGCTGTTAAGAGCTTTATTATTCACAACAATGTCAGTAACACGGAATATATTGGCAGCCATCATTTTGATGTCTTAAAGGAAAACAGGTAGCATACTCTATGTAAAAATTAATGTCCTTAAACACTTTTTATATCTTGACATTTATAAGGGGTGGGCAACTAGCTTAGCAGTTAAGCTGCTAGGCCAGAGTACCTGGGCTCAATATCTGCCTCTGGCTCCTGACTGCAGCATTCTATCAATGCAGATCCTAGGAGGCAGCAGATGATGGCTCAAGCAGTTGGGTCCCTACCATTGAAATACATGACCTGGACTTAATTCAAGCCAGGTTAATATAAATTGCTTGCAATATGTCAATAAAACAAAAAGGATTTCTGAAGCTAGCAGTCACAAATAAAGTCAATGTAAGTTATTTTCTCATCAGGATTTTAAACAGAAATCTTTATCCCTAAGCAGGCTCAATACTGGTTCATCATGACTCGGAATCTAAAGAGGTTGGCAGCAATTCATAAACACCGTCCTCTTTGCTCCTCTCTTTGGTGATGCAATTTGACCTACATTTCCAGTGCCCATTGAAACTTCGTGGGAGGGGGAGGGGGAAAGTTTTTCATTTCTCCTATCCTCTGATTAACTAGGACAGTAAATGCCACTCAAGGGACTGCTACTGGGTAGAAGCAAAGGGGGAAAAAAGTCATGCCAGTAGGAAATTCCACAGGAGGACATTTAGAAATACTGCACTCATGCTACAGTCACAGCCTTCTAAGACAACAGTAATGAAGAACTGCCCCACTTTACACTAAAATCAGCACAGAATTTTAAATTTAATTTACTTAGGGCCTCCAGAAATTAATGAAAATTAAAGTTGAACTATTGATTTGGGTCCTTGTCTAAGTCTTTCACATATTCTTAGATAAATTTTTAAAAGGTTTGAAATTTACAGAAAAGGTGCCAAGATTAAACAGTTCCTATATATCCCACACCTGGCTTCCATTATCATTAACCTCTGATAGAAGCATGGTATATCTGTCACAGCAAATAAACTATTACCAATGTGTTGTATTCGGTTTCATTAAGGTATAACTAATAAATGAAAATTGTACACACAATGGTTCCAAAGTTTGGAGAGATACACACACACACTGATATGATTAAATTAAGCCACGTTAACATTCATCGTCCAACATACCCAGTATCTGTCATGACAAGAACACTGACAACACATTCTCTTAGCAAGTACCGAGTTTCACATCATTAACTACAGTCATCATGCATTATGATAGATTCTCAGAACTTACTTATCCTAACTGAAAACTGTGTTCATGTACCAACATCTCCCATATCCCCTAACCTCCCACCCACAATCCCTGGCAACCATTACTCTATTCTCCATTTCCAGTTTAGTTTTTTTAAGATTACACATGTGAAAGACACCATGAAGTATTTGTCTTTCTGTGCCTGCCTTATTTCATTTAATATAATGCACTCTGTGTTTATCTATACTATCTCAAACGACATTTCCTCCACTTTCAAGGCTAAATAGCATTCTATTGTATACCTAAACTATGTTTCTTTATCCATTCATCTACTGATACCGAGGTTGATGCTGTATGTTGGCTACTGTGGGAGTTATCAGTGTCTCTCCATTATACTGATTTCATTTCCTCTCTGTGTAAGCAGGTAAATCAAGAGGCTCAAGGAAAATGAAATTAAGGGATCAGTGTGATGGCTCAGTGGCTAAAATCCTTGCCTTGCATGGGTCAGGATCCCATATGGCTGCCAGTTCATGTCCCAGCTGCTCTACTTCCCATCCAGCTCCCTGCTTGTGGCACAGAAAAGCAGTAAAAGATGGCCCAAAGTATTGGAACCCTGCACCCACGTGGGAGACCCAGAAGCAGCTCCTGGCTCCTGGCTTTGATCAGTTATGCTAGAGCCACTGAGGCCACCTGGAGAATGAACCAGTGAACAGAAGATCCTTCTCTCTGTATGTCCTTCTTTTTGTAAATCCACCTTTCCAATAAAAAATAAAATACACAGCTTGTAAAAAAAAAAAACGAAACTAAAAGATTTGGGGGTCAGCACAGGGGGTATACAAGGCTAGGCCTCCAGTTACAGCACTGGCATCTCATACTGGTACCAATTCGAGTTCTGTCTGTTCCACCTCCAATCCAGCTCCCTGCCGTCGGTCTGGAAAAGCAGTGGAAACTGGCCCAGGTCCGTGGGCCCCAGCACCTGTATGAGAGACCCAGAAAGACTCTTGGCTCCCAGACTCAGATCAGTCCAGCTCCAACCACTGCAGTCATTTGGGAAGTGAATCAGTGGATGGAAGACCTCTGTCTCTCCTTTCTATTTCTGCCATTCCAATAAAAATAAATTGAAAATAAAGATTTTGGTGCAAAAAATTTTGCAAATACGTGTGATCTTTTTTCACAAGCTTCTTGAAGAACTATACACCCAGAACAATGATTGCTACATTATATGGTAGTTCCAGTGTTAATTTTTTAAAATGATTTATTTTATTACAAAGTCAGATATACAGAGAGGAGGAAAGACAGAGAGGAAGATCTTCCGTCCGATGATTCACTCCCCAAGTGAGCCGCAACGGCTGGTGCTATGCCGATCTAAAGCCAGGAACCAGGAACCTCCTCCCAGTTTCCCACGTGGGTGCAGTGTCCCAATGCATTGGGCCGTCCTCGACTGCTTTCCCAGGCCACAAGCAGGGAGCTGGATGGGAAGTGGAGCTGCTGGGATTAGAACCGGTGCCCATATGGGATCCCGGGGCTTTCAAGGTGAGGACTTTAGCCGCTAGGCCATGCTGCCAGGCCCAATGTGTTAATTTTTTGAGGCCATATACTGTAGCCTATAATGGTTCTTAACAATGTACATTCCCATCAACATTGTTAGAAGGGTTTCCTTCCTCCCATATCCTTATCAAGATTTATCACCTTTTATATTTTTGGTAACAGCCATTCTAACAGATGGAAAGTAATATCCCATTCTTGCTTTAACTTGTATTTCCCTGTTGACCAAGTGTATGTCTTCAGGGAGAAATGCCTACTTACGCATCTGCCCATTTAAAATTTACTTACTTGCTATTGAGCTTGAATTTCTTATATGTTTTAGATATTGAATTCTTATTGGATGTATGGGTTGCAAATATTTTCGATGCTATCTCTCAATTTTGTTGTTTGTCATAAACAAATTTTCAAGTTTGATATAATCCCATTTGTCTATTTTTTCTTTTGTTACCTGTTCTTCTGGGGCCAGATCAAAAAAAAAAAAAAAAAAAAAAAAAGGTCCAAGCTGGTGTCAAGAAGCTATGTCTTTCCATTTTTCATACTATACTACTCTTTGGAAAGAAGTCTGCAAGCCCAGCTTTTTTTTTTTTAATATTTGCTTTTATTGGAAAGGCAGATTAGATTTACAGGGAGGAGAGAAAGAAAAGATCTTCCATCTGCTGGTTCACTCCCCAGGTGATCACAATTGACTGGCACTGAGCCATCATGGCAGGACTTGCACAGCTCACTCTCCAGAGATGGGAAGTTACGTTCCATCTCCTTGGGGGGAGGGAGATCTATGTAAACACTTGGAATACAAAATATTTATCTATTCTCTCTCATTTTTTATTTATTCAATTATTTATATTGATAAAGAGTCATGGCTTTTGTTCCATATAACTATTTTACTATAACTATATTACACCTATATTACATGTAGGATAGTTGTTTGATACCATTATTTTTCACACCTATATTACATGTTCATATGTTCATGTTTGTCTTTGTGTTACTACATACATTATATATTTTATTTTATCTCATTTTCTATTTTGAGTCATATTTCACTTCCATATTTTTAAGTTGCTCAAGTTGTCCCAGCACTGAGCAAAGGCAGCCCTTTCAGATGCCTCTGTGACCCCGTGACACACGCTGTCACTGAGTGGACTGTGTATGTATTTAGCACTTTTCTTTCTGGTACTAGAAGATGCCAAAGGATCATCCTGTGCTCCCCTGTTTGCAGCCAAAGAATCCAGTCACAACCGTTTTCTTTTGCCATGGGAAATGAAGATCTTGTGAGACTTTAAAAGTTCTACATGCGGCCTGGTGCAGTGGCCTAGCGGCTGAAGTCCTCATCCTGCATGTGCCAGGATCCCACATGGGCACCAGTTCTAATCCCAGCTGCCCCGCTGCCCATCCAGCTCCCTGCTTGTGGCCTGGGAAAGCAGTCGAGGACGGCCCAAAGCCTTGGGACCCTGCACCCATGTGGGAGACCTGAAGGAAGCTCCTGGCTCCAGATCGGCGCAGCATCGGCCATTGTGCTCACTTGGGGAGTGAATCATTGAATGGAACATCTTCCTCTCTGTCTCTCCTCCTCTCTGTATATCTGACTTTGCAATAAAAAAAAAATAAATAAATCTTAAAAGAAAAAAAACGTTCTACATGAATCAATTTTAAAGTAAACCGACACAACTACCTCTTCACCTTCACTCTGTAATCACACTTTCATGTGAATGGTCACTTTTCAAATTTAATATGGCTAATAATGTTGTTAAATAAAAGAATAAAGATTGTTTTTTCTGTTAGAGAAATGGAATGTAAAAATAAATGCTGCTTACTTGCTCTTCCATGCAGTTTTCTTCCTTCTTTACCAATTACTATTAAACGGTGCTTCCTTCATGTCAACTGTTAATTAACAGACCAAATGAAAATACAGAACTGGGGGTTTGGGCTACCCTTGGAATGCCGAGATGCCATAGCAGACCCCAAGTTTGAACCCAGCCCTGCTCCTCATCCAGGTCCCACATGAGAGCAGCAGTAATGGCTCAAGTAACTGGGTACCCATATAGAAGACTCAGAAGGTATTTCAAGCTTCTCCTTTGCATTCAGGGAGCGAAGCAGCCGATGGGAAATCTACATTTCTCTACCTTTCAAATAAAAATAGTCTTTTTATAATAAAAAATATCTAAAGAAAAACAAAGAAGTCATTTATGCCTTTCAAATATATTGATAATAATTTATGGAAACTATGCCATCGTATTTATAGTTTGCATATTTTAGTGCTATCATTGGTTTTTCCTTTAAAAGAATAATTTGTGGAACATAAAGACAAACCTAAAGATACCTGGGAAATAAAAGCAAGTTTATGGGAAGCTAATGTTTCTAGAAGTAACTGAACCATGCAGGCTAGTTAATTCCACATAACACACTTAGGGCAATTCTACACTTCAGATTCCACCATCTGTGAAGTGGACTATGCTAATAAAAGCTTTAGTGGGGACAGGCACTGTGGTGCAGCGGGTTATGCTTGTCATGCTGTGATGGTCCAGTCCTTGTGCTGCTACACCTGGCTCCTGGCTTCAGCCTGGCCCAGCCTTGGTCACTGCTGCCATTTAGGAAGTGAAGCAGTAGATAGAAGATAACTCTCTGCAATTCTGACTTTCAAGTAAATCAACAATTCTCTTAAAAAATAAAATATGCCTAACTTAAAAAATAATAAAAATAAAACCTTTAGCGACCTTAGCCTTAAAAAAAAATTTTTTTTTAAAGGACAGCATAGTGGCATAGCAAGCTAATCCTCCACTTCCCATTTGGGTGCCATTTTGTGTGCTGGCTGCTCCACTTCCAATCCAGCTCCCTGCTGAGGACCTGGGAAATCAGTGTAGGATGGCCTAAAGCCATGGGTCCTTGCACCCATATGGAAATCCTGGAGAAGCTCCTGGCTCCCAGCTTCAGACCATCACAGCTCAGGTCACTGTGGCCATGTGGGAGTAAACCAGGAGATACAAGTCTCTCTCACGCATTCTCTACAACTCTGGCTTTCAAGTAAAATAAATCTTTTAAAAATCTTCAATGGAAAAAAGGCTGGGACTTGCAGTTAATACTGCAAGTTTTTCTCTTTTTCTCCCTCAATCTAATAAAGATTTATACCCAATACATTTTCTTCACTTCTGTTATACACCAACTAGGATGCTATAACTGAGGATTTTAACTTGTTCAATAATTAGAAAGAAACGAAGGGCCGTGTTTCTAACTTTTCTCCCACAGTGCCACTGATGCTGATGGGGAGCAGGTCTTTGCAGGGCTGAAGGTGTAGAATGGTTTGGAGAAACAGCGTTACCTGTCCTTGAATAAAGCTGTCTGACCTTTTAGACATGAGTGTGGTCTCCTTCTCCATAAAACAATCAAATCCACGTTCAGCAAGGAGTCCTGGAATGCACAGTCCAGACACAAATGTCAGGTACTGCAGGCATGGACTCACGTCTGCATTATTCATTTCACCACAAATACATCTGTGAAACACGAGGACTTCCCTCATTAAAAGCATTCACTGCCTTTTTTCAGGATCAATGTACCTATTTCAGAAAACCCTAAAGTCATGATCTTTTAAAACGAGAAGGCTGACATTTGACTCAGTGGTTGAGACACACCCTGGTAAACTAGTATCCTATATCAGGATGTTTGGGTTTGGATCCCAGCTCTGCTTCCAACTCAAGCTTTCTGCAAATCTGCAGACTGAGAGGCAGTGGGTGATGGCCCAAGTATTTAAGAGGTACAGGCTAGGACAGTCAAGTGATGTCAACAACAGGTAACATTTCCTGAAAGGTTATTTTGCACCAGGCACTGTGGAGTTGTTGCACAACAAATTGGCAAAAAAAGGTGTTTCATGAATCCCAATTTCCAGATGAGAAAGAGGCTGGAGAGGTGAAGTAATGCATGCAAGGCTGCCATTCATCCAGACTGGCAATCCACCCTCACTGCCCTACAGCAATGCCAATAGTGCAACAGAATTATACGAACCACTAAATAACAAAGTCCAGTTCCCACCTCGCAATGCTGATTCATCTTGGTATGATGGTACTAGGTGCTTTAGTGAAATCACCAAATCACCTGGACCATATCTTTTTTTCCCTAGAAATGTGAACATGACAAGGGCCTCAGACACTTCTACCCCAAAACAAAGAACCCAAGTTGGGATTTCCTGCTTCCAAAACACTTTGAGCAGTTAAAAGCCATTAAAATCTCCCTTTAGTATGTCGCAGGAAAGCAACGATCCCTAACCTAGCCTGCAAGCCCCTCCACTCTTCCATCCCCGACTTGAAGCTCTCAGACTGCAGGGTAATTAAATCAAAAAGAGCAGAGCCAATTTCATATATGATCAAAACACCCCTCACCTCCAAGCATCTACACCTCAAAACATCCCTCACCTCAAAACAGCTATACCTGAAGGGCCCGGCGCGACAGCATAGCGGTTAAAGTTTTCGCCTTGCACACGCCAGGATCCCATATGCGCCGGTTCTAATCCCAATGGCCCCGCTTCCCACCCAGCTCCCTGCTTGTGGCCAGGGAAAGCAGTCGAGGACGGCCCAAAGCCTTGGGACCCTGTACCCGTGTGGGGGACCCGGAAGAACTCCGGCTCCTGGCTTCAGATTGGCTCAGCTCCAGCCATTGCGGCCGCTTGGGGAGTGAACCATCAGGCGGAAGATCTTCCTCTCTGTCTCTCCTTCTATCTGTATATCTGCCTTTCCAATAAAAATAAATAAATCTTTAAAAATAAAAAAATAAAAAGAATTTAAAAATCTACACCTCAAAACATCCCTTACCTCAAAGCATCTACACCTCAAAACTGCTACATCTCAAAGCATCCCTCACCTGAAAGTGTCTATACCCAGCAAATCTCTTCAGGAACCAGAGTGAAGTGTGCCTAACACCTCATACAGGTGGAGGCGCCAACCCTGTACTTCTGATTCCCTAAAACTGGTTTAAGAGATCCCCAGCATGTTCCGTCATCCACTTCAGCCTTCTCATCATGAGCTTCCTAACTGTATCAAGTACCTTCTTCCTGAGACGACCACAAAACGCAGGGCCAAAAAGAAATAATTCCTTCAGGGTCTCTCACATGACTTCAGGAACTCAAGTACTTCTCCCTCCAAGGTGTACCAGCAGGAAGCTGTATTAGAAGTAGAGGAATTCAGACTTGAATTTACACTCTGATATAGGATGCGGGCATTCAAGGAGCAGCTTAACCCACTGCACCACATCAACCTAGTACCAAATCAGTTCTCTGTCGAACTTTCTTTTGCCATTCTCTATTGAACCTCATGCTTGTCACTGGGGGACAGCTATGACACAGACTTTAACTATGCCCTCACACTGTCCACACTTTGGGAGGGAACACAGCTACCAAATCTTGACACATAAAATGAAAGAGTGTTGCAGATGAGAAGGGCAGGTTGACTGAACACACATGGGTTGTGCAGCAAATAGTAAGATGACTGGAGTTTGTGTGGAAGATAAGGAAAAGCCTGTGTGAGGAGAAAGTGGCATTTAATGTGGGATCAGGAAGTAGAAGGGGTGTTAAGGACATTAGTGGGGTAGCAAGAGCTGCAGATGAAGGGGACATACCAGAGAAAAGACTGGGAGGAAGCATGACAAGTTGAGGAACTCAACAACCAGCATGGCTGCCTATTCTAAAGATGCAGACAGACTCAATCAAGGGCAGCTGAAAGATGTCATCCATCTGGGAAGCAACAGGAAGACATCAAGTGATGAACTTCCTTAATGAAACAGTAGTGAATGGCTCACTGTGACCCACAACTCCCTGAAGTCAGGTCCATATGGAGAGACCTTATGATCTCTCATCCAGAACAAAGCATCCATAGACTTTTGACAAGGATTTGTGAGCCATTTGAAAGAAACTCTGAAGACAGACCAAATCACATGTCCCTTTTCCTAATCCTACAGCTGATGTTTTTACTGAAATATCTATCACTCATGGCTATAGCTGAATGGGGACAGATTACACTATTTGATCACAAATTCCTATAGAGCAGAATAAATATTTCCATCTCTCAAAGCCCAATAAAATTATAGATTAAAACAGTCCTTTGTTAAAAACAAAGGTTTAATTATTTTTGTTGAAAAGGCATATTTACAGAGAGAGAGGTTTTTCATCCACAGGTTCACTCCTCAAACGGCCACAATAGCCAGAGCTAGGCCGGTCCAAAGCCAGGAGTTAGGAACTAGGAGCTTCTTCCAGTTCTCTCATTCAGGTGCAGGGACTTCAGCATTGGGCCATCTTTCAATGTTTTCCCAGGCACACTAACAAGGAGCTAGATTACAAGTGCAGCAGCCAGGATTGAATAGAAGCCCATATGGTATGCCAGCACCACAGACAGAAGTATAAGTCAGTCTGCCACGGTACTGGCCCCTTAAAATAGCTCTTCTTAAGATTTATTATTTGGGGAACAGCATAATGGTGCAACAAGTTAATCTTCTATCTGCAAAGTGCCCCGGGATCCCATATAGGTACCAGTTCATGTTTCCAGCTGCTCCACTTCCCATCCAGCTATCTGCTTATGGCCTGGGAAAGCAGCAGAGAATGGTCCAAGTCCTTGGGGTGCTGCACTCACCTGGGATACCTGGAAGAAACTCCTGGCTTCAGACTGGATCAGCTCCGGCAGTTGCAGCCATTAGTGGAGTGAACCATCGGATGGAAGATCTCTATCCATCTCTCTTTTGCCCTGGAATCTCATATGGGTGTCAGGAATACAAGTTTCGAGCCATAATTTTCTGTTTCTGATATGAAATGCAGGTAATCCACTGTGCCAATACTGGTGCTAGCTTCTTTCAAAAAGCTAAATATCTCTTCTTATAGCTCTAGATTGGTGGATTAAAAATCTTCCTTTTTAAAAAGAAATTTACTTATTTTTATCTGAAAGAAAATTCAGAGTGAAAGAGACAGAAAGATTTCCATCCGCTAGTTCACTTCCTAAATGGCTGCAACAACCAGAGCTGAGCTGATCTGAAGTCAGGAGCCAGGAACTTCTTCTAGGCCTCCCTGGTACGTGCAGCATCCTGAGGGTTTAGGTTACCATGGTGCCTAAATGGGAAGCTGGCACTTACAAGTGGAGGAATAGCTTGTTGAGTCATAACACCAGCCCCAGAATCTTCTTGCTGATGCTTCCTACCTTAATCAAATCGAAAGGGCTAATGTGCAGACCTTTTTTTTTTTTAAGCTATACTTGTCTCTCTTTTTTTTAAGTTTTATTTAGCCATCTATTTATTTGAAAGGCAGATGACAGAAAGGAAGGGACAAAGACAGGAATTGCATCTGGGTCTTCAGCGCTTGTGCTCATCATCCTCTGCCCTTCTGGACCAGAAGTGGAGCAGGTAGGATTCAAACTGGTATGATTGCTGGCACGACAAGTGGCAGCTTAGCCCACTGCTCACAATGCTGGCCCCTGCACCTTAATCCTACCAAGGGCAAATCCCATCAACGTGTCCTTAACAGTCAAGTTTTATGGGATAAACTACTTGTGTGTAGGTTCACATGCATAATTTTTATTTTTAAGCTGTTTAATTTTAGCCAAGAACAAAATGCACCAACAGAAGGTCTTTCAGTGATTTTCCAATTCTTCTGAGAACTGTTCACATTCTGTCTCTGAAAATGAATTTTCTTTGATAAGAGAAGGGTAGCTATTTGGAACAAGTTATCATCAATAGTCTACATTCTTTAACATTTACTTTGGGATTTTAGGAGATGGGGATGAGGAGATAAAACCAGCAAACTGAGACTACTGATACATTACTAGGTGAGGTTGTAATTTTGCTTGATCCCCTTTCAATCTGCCATCATGTGGAGCCCTCCTCTGTGCCCTAGGAGGCTGACCTCAATGGGTATCACTTGGTTACCTGCTGGCAGGCTTCCAGGTGGGTTTGGACAACAGCAGGAACTGGAAGGAAATCAACGGGAAAGGAAAGAAGGTTGGGAAGGTGAGAACTGCCCTCTCTGTTCTTCCCTGTGCTGGGCTGCACTCCTGGCCATCCATCACCAACCCCCTCCACTTCCGTCCTCCTCTTTCACAACGCCCACACTATGGCTCCGGCCATCTGACTTGACTCTACTAACAGTATTTCTTTGCTCTGTGCCTTCAGATCTAGCAGCAGTGATAGTTTCTGGGTGACAGAAACCCAGTGGCATACTTATCCTGACAACTCCTTCTGAAAATCATACCTTCATTAGTATCTCTTCAAAGCTTTCCTGCTAGACCGAAGAACTGAAGACTCGGGATTTGTAAAATCAGCCACCTCCTTCCTGTGTATGTGGGCAGTTAGGACAAAGGTAACTCATCTTCCAAAGCAATGGCTTCCCACCAAACACTGCGCTCAAGCTCTCAGGCAGAACTGAACACCCTTTCAACTGGTCAGTGCACACCACCGGGCACCAACTACTGAGGGCACTCCTGAAAGGCAGCTGGCAGAGGGGAGGGACCCACACAATCCTCTAGGCAGGAGTCTGTTACATGTCAAGAAAGAAACATTGACAAAGAGATCCCACTTCCTCCTCCTGCTGGGTTTCCTCTTGCTGAGGACAAGGAATCAAAGTGAGCATTGTATTTTCACACCAGATACAAGAAGTTCTATCACTGCCTAGGGGAGCTGCTCCATGTGCCACTTCACTTTGCTACTTCCTTTGACTGAGAGTCCCCTTACCACTAGCCAAGGCAGACACACAGTGCCAAGTATCTTGCATTACCAGCCAGCCACCTGCCTGCCATCCTTTTCTTTCTTAAGCAGTAAGGCAAGATAAGCAAGGAGAGAAAATTCTGCTGTGCTCAGCCTTGCCTGTCTCTTTAACAGTTCTGACCAGATTAGCACTTTTCCACAAGAGAGAACTGGCATATGCTTACACCATAATTGGCTCTGAGCTCCTTCTCTGGATTTTTCTCTTGCCAAGGCGACTGGATTTGGGCTTAGATGTTTGTTGAAATCACTTGTGATACTCCAAGGATTCTACCTTGCTGTCACTGGGCACAAGTAACTCAGAGGATACTGTAGTTCTTAATATTGGGGCATTCTTTAAACAACAGCTGATTTAAAGAACACTTTCAGGGAGAAGAACTGATGTGGCTGAATGAAACAAACTACTCCAACAAGGACTCCAAATGTTCCGTTCTGCAACCAGCAGGCACCAGAGCTGACAGAGCAGCAAAGATAGACACAGGCACAATCAAACTGCAGTCAGCTACACTTCACAGGACAACAGCTCTTTGGTCACCTTGGTGGCGAATGCCCCCTCATCAAACTGCAGGGTGCACCTAGCAGGCACCCTGAGAGGCAGCAGATGACAAAATGCATCTTCCACGTGTGCCTTTCTACCACTCTTTCCCTTCACCGCATTCATTTCAGAGCAAGTTTTACTGGGGAACTCTGCTAAAAGTGGGGCCTCCCGGTACCAGAGACTTGTATTTCCTTCTATGTATCTGCAAAGATTTCAATAACTTTTTGGATCAGGGAAAATAAACAAAAACTGCACACAGTTAAGAGTTTTTCCATAAATATGTATTTATATTAATTCTTGAAACTCAAAATCCAAATTACCTTTCTTAGCTTTTGCATATTTTAAGATTTTTTTCCAATAAGATTTTGGACTTCGATTACAAATTACGAAACCAAAGTATGAAAAGCAAGAATGATAATCTGAGCTTGAAATGGTTTCTCTGGTATATTTCATGACCTTAACTAACACAATTTATACTCTTCAAAGTGAAAGTTCGCCGTTTTCATATTTTAAAGTATTCCTAGCACCAATGGGGAGAAAAAAGGAATATAACTGTCTCTTCGTATAAACATCATATAGATATCATACGATACCGCATGCAGGTATATGCCTGAGCTTATACAGATAAAGCAGACTGGTGTTTCTTCCACTACAAGTGCTAGCCAATAAAAACTTTCCAGTCTACAGCTGATTACTACTTGACACCAGATATCTGTGGAAAAGAAAGTTAACCGTTGCTGGCTGTTAGCTAAAGGAACAGAACACTAAGTAACCTGCTATTGCCAGATCATCACTGCTATTTTATTATGTCAACTGATTTTCTCCATTTGGTGTCACTTATACTCCAGGTATCTAGCAGTTAGCCTTTCTCGGAATCTATTGACAGCTGATCAAGTGTTATTCACAATCGTACAGGGTTAGATTATATTAACAGGGAATCTTGGAAACCATGAGCATCTTTACTAGCTAGTAAATAAGAACAAGGAATTCCTTCATACTGTCCTAATGTAGGGGAAACTGTTTCTTTCCTAACTTCGATCTGCAAATGACAACAATAATCAGCAAGGTGAAGAGCAGGAAGCATGGAGATGGAGCCTTAGATTCTTCTCACAGAAGAGCTAAGAGGAGCTCTGAGCCACAACACTGAGGCCGTTGTGCTCAGTATGCTAAAACTGAAAAATGTCAGTGAATAAAGAAGGAAGAGCATGCAGTTTTCATTGTAGAAATTTACAAACACTCTTATGGACATTCAGTTCAAAGATTCTCAAGACTCAAAATGCCTGCAAAAAAGAGCCTAAGACAAACTAAAAACACGAGAGAGAAAAATAAGACCACTTTTGAATTAGCGCTTTACAGAATATGGTGAGATGCTTTAAATATAAATGTCTGAAACAAACTAGAAAGAGAAGAATTTAGACAATGGGACAAGTCTCAAAGCAACAGGAAAGTCTTGAAATATCTGTGTTTACTAAAAGGTTTAACAGAACACAATCCCCATGTGGACTACCATCACAAGTTCATGGCTTTAGATCACAACCGAACTTTCAAAGTGGTAAGGGAAAAGGGCCTAACATAACCCTGATCTTAACAGAACAGACCTTAATCAAACACAAGTGTCAAATGCAGCTCTCAAAACCTATTGTGGTACATCTGAAGAGCAGAAAATACTGAGGCCAATTTACCAGTAGAGTTTAGAGGCTGCAACTGACAAGGTGATGATCATATAGTGAGGATTGAAAAAATATGACCATACTGAAGCGCTCTAAGAGATGCTTCAAAAACCAGCTAATGATGACAACAAAAAACTGTAAAGCAGGTCCTTGACTGGCTATCCATGGGGATGTAAAAAGATGCGGGGCCGGGTTTGGCGGCGTGGCCTAGTGGCTAAGGTCCTCGCCTTGATCCCATATGGCCGCTGGTTCTAATCCCGGCAGCTCCACTCTATCTCTCTATCTCTCTCTATCTCTCTCTAGCTCCTCTCTATCTCTCCTCCTCTCAGTATATCTGACTTTGTAATGAAAATAAAATAAATCTTTAAAAAAAAAAAAAAAAGATGCGGGGCCACCAAGGCAAGAATAAACAAAAACAGCTACTAATTACCGAGGTGCCCACTAGGGATTACAATAACACATTGCTGTGTTCCAAATGGCCTTGTCATCCTTCCAAACATTCATTTGATAAAATCTTAATTCTCCAAGTGATGGTTTGGAAGGCAGGGCTTTAGGGAAGGTAATACTCTCATGAGAGCTAAACCCCAACGAGTGGGATTAGTGCCCTTATAAAAGAGGCCCACGGGAGTGTGTATGCCTCTTCCACCAGGCAAAGACTGAGCCAGGACACACATCTGTGATGCAAGAGAAATGCTCTTAAGACACCAAATCTGCTGGTGCCTTAAGGTTGGACTTCCCAGCTTCCAAAATTTTATTAAGAAATAAATCTTCTTTGGGCTTGGCAGCGTGGCCTAGTGGCTAAGGTCCTTGCCTTGATCCCATATGGCCGCTGGTTCTTATCCCGGCAGCTCCACTTCCTCTCTATCTCTCCTCCTCTCAGTATATCTGACTTTGTAATGAAAATAAAATAAATCTTTAAAAAAAAATAAATCTTCAATGTCAGGATACACTTAAATAGCAGAACAATGGACTTACGACTGTGAAGGACTATACTATCGCAATGACATAGGAGAAATCAGTGAGGGGATGGGGATTGGGGAGCGGGGGAAGGGGGGAAAATTCCGGAGCCTATGGAACTATACCATGGAATGATAAAATAAATAATCATGTTTATAAAAAAGAAAGAACTCTGGTTCTTTACAAACTACCATCCAGTTTTTCAGTGTGCTGTTAGAGCAAGCAACTGAATGGAGTAGACCTATACTGAGTTCCACACAAGCAGAGAACCTGCTCAAACAATGTCAATACCTGTTCACCCAACTCCAATCCATCCCGGAATTGTGAGAAACCACAAAACATACTCCTGCAATTGGTAAGGTACTGCTGTAGAACAACCCTCACTAAGGAAGTAGTAGCCCAAACACCCAGATTGTCTTCCCATCCTCTGCAGAAGGGAAAATCATTTACCTTTTCTAAATCATATCTTCAGCTGAAAAATAAAAAGCAAGAACAGAAAAAAGAAAATATCCTTTGCTCCCTAACTCCAAAGGACTGGAGAATAAAATAAAACAGCAGAAAATATGTGAAAATGTTATGAATAAAATCACAGGGATATGCACAGTATTTCACCATGTGAAACAAAGTTGAACCTAAAAAGGTTATAAAGCCTATGAGACTGAAAATCCAAAATATTTGGAAGCATGAACAATGTTACATTGAAAGCAGGCACCAGGAAAAGGCAGGGCAACCTCTACCTTGATTTCACTGGTGCTTAAGAGGATCCTTATGCAAAAAAGTAGTGTCACTGCATTTACAAGTAAATGTTGATAAAGCCAAAGTGGAAACAGAACCACAAGAATACGTCTCAAACTGAGGTTTAAGAACCCATGGAGGCACGTGGGACTGGAGGCCGCAAAGTTATCCAGGGTCAGTAGGGTACTGCACAGAGTAAATGTGACAGATAATACACAAAGAAATCCACTCAGAGGAGCCCACAAATGTTGGAATCGTGGCCACTGGCTGGTTTTGTCTGCCCTGAGTCCACTGGCTCCCATGGTGGGTACTGGGCAATACCCAGTACACTTACTAGGGCCTGAGAGAGGCAGGCTGTTGAAGAGCTCAGCTTTCCAGCGCTCCAAGAACACTGTCCCATCAAGTCCCACGACCCGAACGCCTGACATGGAGGATCTCTCTTCCTGTTCCTCCCTTTCTCTTTAACTCTGACTTCCAAATAAATTGGTTAATTAAAAAAAAAATTCAGTAACAAACTCTAAGTCCCAGTATCCACAGAGAGTAACTTTGTCACAGGCAGACTCGGATACACTGGGCCGTCTTCACTGCTGGGTCAATGTTTCTAATTTCATATAAATACAGAACTAGCGCCACTTAGAACTGAGGAAGGGCAATATTCTCTAAGGCCAAATTAACTTAGGTGAAACTAAAGTGAAAATCTGTTAACATTATAAGCCACAAGTTTGCAGGTACAAACAGTTGAATTGGAACATAACCTAACTGGCTGAAAAAGTAACGAAACTGCTGTAATTCAATCAAAATGGACAATCTAAAAGTCTTTTCCAAATTTACCATATGCTGGCAAGATGAAATGCTTGATGTGTGTCATTATCCATGCAAATGTTTATAAAATACCAAATATTTATAAAATGCCAACCAACTGTTACTCTCTGAACACCCCTTTTTAACTAGTGTACACAGATAGCAGAGCCAAGGGATTATGAGGAGGTGAACAAAGTTCACATACAAGCCTTGGTGAAGACATGTTAGAAGACTGTCTGGTTAGAGGGTTCAGGATGGTAACTGTTGCTTTAAAGAATTCTGCCTTGAAGCACATCTATACCTGAAAGGGGAATAATAATAGCAGCAAATACTATTACTATGATTACTGCCAATATTATCACCATCACTCCAGTGGTTACTATAGCCTTATCCCTCCCACCATCTCTTCCTCTTCAGTTGTTGCCAAGAATATGATACTCTGATAAATATATCTCATTTAACTCTTCAGATACACCTAGAAAGGCATTAACTCATCTCATGGACAAGGAAACTGAGGCCCTAACTAGATAAAAATAACATACACTACAAGTGGAGGAGTTCATGCTTCAAAAAAAGGAATGATTTGTTTGTTTCTTTTTTTTTTTAAGAGTTATTTTTATTACAAAGTCAGATATACAGAGAGGAGGACAGACAGAGAGGAAGATCTTCCATCTGATGTTTCACTCGCCAAGTGAGCCACAACGGGCTGGTGCGCACCGATCCGAAGCCGGGAACCTGGAACCTCTTCCGGGTCTCCCACGTGGGTGCAGGGTCCCAATGCATTGGGCCATCCTCAACTGCCTTCCCAGGCCACAAGCAGGGAGCTGGATGGGAAGTGGAGCTGCCGGGATTAGAACCGGCGCCCATATGGGATCCCGGGGCTTTCAAGGCGAGGACTTAAGCCGCTAGGCCACGCCGCCGGGCCCTGTTTGTTTCTTTCATAGGCACAGTTACAAGAGAGGGAAATGGAGATCTTCCATCCACTAATTCACCCTGCAAATGGCCAGAACTGTTGGGGTTGGGCTTGGGCTAGGCTGAAATCCAGAGCTGGGCCCTAGCCAGGATTCCCAGTGTAGGGGATTTGGGCCATTTTCCACTGCTTTCTCCGGCACATTGTAACAGCTCTGATTCTGAAATGGAGCAGTACGAGCTCAAACTGGTGCTATTTGGGAATGCCAGCACCGTGGGATTCTGAACTCCCGTGCTGTAACAGCACGCCCAGGAGCCCATGCATTTAGACAGATTCCTTATCATTACATAGAAACTTCAAGAGAAGAATTCTTCACAACAAAAACTGAGTCCCAACAATTGGCAATAATGTAAATGCCCATTTGCAGGTAGTTCCAGTGAGTTTTCTTTTCAAAAATGCTACTCAGTGTTGTCTGGAATGTTTTCTTTCCAATCGGAAAAGTCTGAAAAATGCTATTGAGGCCATTATTGTCGCACAGCACATTAAGTTGCTTACAGCACTAGCATCGCGAGTTGCAGTGCTGGACAGGCCTTAACTGGCTCAACTAACCCTTTAATAATACCAGTGTATAAAAAACGGGAAAGTGATTAGTCTGGCACACGCCAACTATACTCACTGAGCCAACTGTTTCTTTAAATACCTGCCTATAGACTTACCATTTTTACTAATGACTTAAGATTTCTGTTTTCCTATTATCTAAAAAATAGGTATTCAACTTATTTTTTTAAAAAAGAAGTCACTCCTAGATGTTGAGACGTCTAACATATTTTACATATCATATATCTCGGTTAAATGGCAAACAAATTTTGAAGATCATGTTTTATCTCTATCTCAGAAATTAACCCATGCCTCTGATATTCCCAGTGCAGTACCACTTTGAGGGGGAAAACATTCTAATATACCCAATAACTTGCATGTTTTGAAAAGTTAAACTCTTAAAAGATAGCAAACTCACTGTGAAATAAGCCAATCAGAAGAAAATGTTGAAAGATAGAAAAGGGGCAAAAACTATTTAGTTACAGCAACTACCAGATGGCCAAATCTGTCTCCCACGCCATGGCAAAAAGATACGGGTCAGGCCAATGCAATGTCTCAACTGGCTAATCCTCCCCCTTCAAGAACCAGAATCCCACTTGGGCAGCAATTAGTGTCCTCGTTGCGCCACTTCCCATCCAGCTCCCTGCTTGTGGCCTAGGAAAGCAGCAGACAATAAGCCAATACCCTGGGATCCTGCATCCACATGGGAGACCCAAAAGAAGCTCCAGGCTCCAGGCTTCAGAAAGCCAGGATTAAACTCTTAAAAGATAGCCAACTCACTGTTGCCACCAGTTGGTGAGTGAACCAGCAAATGGAAGATTAAAAGAGAGAGAGGGCCTGGCGCAGTAGCCTAGTGTTTTATTAAAACATATGCCTTGCACATGCCGGCATCTTGTCCTGGCAGCCCTGTTTCCCACCTAGCTCCCTGCTTGTGACCTGGGAAAGCAGTAGGGGATGGCCCAAAGCCTTGGGAACCCTGCACCCACATGGGAGACCTGGAAGAAGCTCCTGACTCCTCTTGGCTTTGGATCGGCTCAGCTCCAGCCATTGTGGCCACCTGGGAAGTGAATTAGTGGATGGAAGATCTTCCTCTCCGTCTCTTCTCCTCTCTGTAGATCTGACTTTATGATAAAAACAAATAAATCTTAAAAAAAAAAAAAAAGACGAGGAGTGGGGAGGGAGAAGGGTTAACATAGGGAAAAGACTGCAGGAAGCGGCACTCAGAGCTTCAGAGTCAGCGCACTAAGTTACAGAGCATGTGTGGGTACCTGCTCTATACACCCCCTAATCTCTTGGGGGAATCTTGGTATAATTTTTTTAATCACATACGGGGGAAGCCAGGACACAGACTGCCTTAAGATAAGAAGGTTGAGTGAACAGTCTGATGGGCCAGTATCAATCACTTGCCTTCCAGGGCACAGGAGTATAGGAGGAACACTGAGCCTAACACTGCTCCCATGGCAAAGATTCACATTCAAATCATCACAAATGACAGAGTTCAACCAGCAAGCTTGTTGGAAAACTGGGCAAGCTGAGAACATTTCTACCAAGAAGCAAAAAACCACTGGTGACACAGTATAATGCTTGTGACTAGTAACTGCTTACCACAGTTTCATTGTACAGGGGAGACAGAGGAACACATCAGAGCAAGCTGCCACCCTGAAAGGAACTGCGCATCTGTGTTTGCTAAGGGCACAGATCTACAGGTCTAATATGCTAATTTTCTTCAGGTAAGGAATCAAAAAATTATAGTCCACAAACCAAGTCCAGTTGCTAACTGTACGCACCAGGAGCAAAGAGTGCAAAAAAATAGGTAAACATTTTTGAAAATATTTTGTATATTATAAAAAATTATAAATAAAGTTTGATTGGAACACACTCTCACCCATTCATTCACATCTATAGTTGCTTTCCCATTTTAATGGCAAAGCTGAGCAGATGCAGAGATGTGAATGGCTGGCAAAGTAAAAAACAGGAATTATTTACTATCTGGTCCTTGTTAGAAAACTTGCTGACTTCTGATCTAGGCCACAGAATCATTTTTAATGATTTCACAGTGTTTTAATGGCTCATAGCTCCAAAGCTGTGCATGCTGATTTGGTCCTTGACATATCGAGAATTTTGAAATAACCTGTCAAATTGAAAGAGAATGCCAACTCCAATCTTAAGGATAACTGGGCCCGGCCTGGCATGGTAACCTAGTGGCTGAGGATCCCATATGGGCACCAGTTCATGTACTGGCTGTTCCACTTCCCTTCCAGCTCCTGCTTGTGGCCTGGGAAGGTGGTAGAGGACGGTCCAAAGCCTTGGGACCCTGCATCCGTGTGGGAGGCCTGGAAGAAGAAGAAGCCTGGCTCCTGGCTTCAGATTGGCATGGCTCTGGCCGTTGCAGCTGCTGCTTCTCTCTGTAGATTTGATATTCCAACAAAAGTAAGTAAATATTTAAAAAAAAAAAAAAAAGGGGGAGAAGAGGAGGAAGAACTGGGCCAGTGCACATGCCAATTCGAAGCTGGCTGCTCCACTTCCAAACCAGCTCCCTGCTAATGTACCTGGGAAGGCAACAAAAAATGTTACAAGTATCTGAGCCCTATTGCCCAGATGGAGTTCCACGCTCCTTACTTCAACCTGGCCAAGGCCTGGCCATTGACATCATTTCAGGAGCAGACCAGCAGAAGGAAGACATATCTGTCTTTCTCTCTCTCTCTCTCTTTTTAAATATTTATTTATTTTTATTGCAAAGTCAAATATACAGAGAGAGGAAAGACAGAGAGGAAGATCTTCTATCCAATGATTCACTCCCCAAGTGAGCGCAATGGCCAATGCCATGCCAATCTGAAGCCAGGAGGCAGGAACTTTCTCCAGGTCTCCCACATGGGTGCAGCATCCCAAGGCTTTGGGCTGTCCTCGACTGCTTTCCCAGGCCACAAGCAGGGAGCTGAATGGGAAGTAGAGCTGCTGGGATTAGAACCGGTGCCCATATGGGATCTGGTGCATTCAAGGCGAGGACTTTAGCTGCTAGGCCACCGCACCCAGCCCCTCTCTCTCTTTCCATCTCTCCCTCTCCCCTGTGACTCTGCCTTTCAAACAAATAAATAAAACTCTAAAAATAGAGAATCAGTGACATGGCATAGACAAATAAGACAGTGCAATGCAGGCATCCCATATGGATGCTAATTTGAACCTTGGTTGCTCCACTTCCAAGCCAGCTCTCTGCCAATGGCCTGTGAAAAAGAAGTGAAAGACAGTCCAAATGCATGGGCCCCTGCATCCACATGAGAGAACCAGAAGAAGCTCTTGGATCTAGGCTTCAGCCTGGCCCAACCCCAGTGGTTATGGCCATCTCAGAAGTGAACCGCCAGATAGAATATATCCTTCTCCCTCTCTCTGCAACTCTTTCACATAAAATTATAAAAACCAACAGGTCTATTAGGTCCTATAGATGCTGGAATACCTAGAAGATGCTAAAGGCTATTCTGAGTTGAAAGCAGAATAACACCAGGTCTGTAAGGGATGAGCATAATGTTGTGTCTGAAAGTATCAGTAAAATTTTCTAAAGATAGGGATGTTGGATGAGCAGCTGGCAGTGGATAGGATGCTCTTTAGAGGTTGGCATGGTGGCACAGCAAGCTAATCCTCTGTTCTGCAGTGCTGGCACACCATATGGGTACCAGCTGGTATCTTGGCTGGTCCACTTCCCACCCAGCTGTTTATGACCTGGGAAAGCAGTACAGGAAAGCCCAAAACCTTGGGACCTTGCACCCTCAAGGGAGACAGAAACTCCTGGCTCCCAGCTTCAGATCTGCTTAGCTCTGACCGTTGTGGTCATTTGGGGAGTGAACAAGCAGATGAAAGACCTTCTTCATCTTTTTTTTTTTTAAGATTTATTTTCTTCTATTGGAAAGGCAGATATACAGAAAGGAGGAGAGACAGAGAGGAAGATCTTCCGTCCAATGATTCACTCCCCAAGCAGCTAGAATGACTGGAGCTGAGCCGATCCAAAGTCAGGAACCAGGAGCCTCCTCCAGGTCTCCCACATGGGTGCAGCGTCCCATGGCTTTAGGCCGTCCTCAACTGCTTTCCCAGGCCACAAGCAGGGAGCTGGATGGGCAGCGGACAGCCAGGATTAGAACTGGCATCCATATAGGATCCTGGCACGTTCAAGGCGAGGACTTTAGCCACTAGGCCACCACGCCAGGCCCATACCTTCTTTTTCTATCTTGCCTCCTCTTTCTGTAAAATCAGCCTTTCAAATAAATAAAGATGCTGCCTGGAACATGATCATTCATATCAGTGCCTTTCCAGTTTAAGTCCCTGCTGCACTTCCAATTCCAGTTTCCTGCTACTGAACCTGGAAAGCAGCATTTTATGGACCTAGGACTTGAGCACTTGTCACCAGCATGACAGAACAAGCTACAGTTCCCAGCTCCAGGTTTCACACTAATGTAGCCCAACTACCATGGATGGAAAAGCTTTTTCTTCCTGTATCTCCCAGTCTGTCACTCTGCCATTCACATAAACAAATCTTTAGAAACGGGGGCCAGCTAGTGACACAGTGTGCCAGGTCTCTGCCTATATTGCCAGCATACCATATAGGCATAGGTTCAAATCATGGGTGCTACACTTCTGATTCAGCTCCCTGCCAGTCGCCTGTGAAAACATCAGAGACTGGCCCAAATCCCACAGGGGAAATCTGAAAGGAACTCCTGGCTCCTGGCTTTGGACTACCACAACTACAGCTGTTCATGCTATTTGGAGAGTAAACTAGCAGCTGGCAGATCTCTGTCTCTCCTTCTCTCCTTCTAACTATGCCTTTCCAACAAGAATTTAAAACCTTTTTTCAAAAATAAAGTAAAAACATTAAGACTACTTTTTAAAAAGATACATCTTTTTTATTATATATTACATATATTAGATACATATATATAAAGGCAGATATACAGAGAGGAAAGACAGAGAGAAAGATCTTCTATCCACTGGTTTACTCCCCAAATGGCTATAATGGCTGGAGCTAAGTCAATACAAAGCCAAGAGCCAGGAGCTTCTTCTAGGTACCCTCCCCCAGTCACAGGGGCTTCTTCTAGGTCCCCCCCAACCCCCAGTCACAGGGTCCCAAGGTTTTGGGCCATCCTCTATTGTTTTCCCAGGTCACAGGCAGGGAGCTGAATGAGAAGCAGAGTAGCCCGGAGATGTACCAGCACCTATATGGGATCCTAGCAATTGTAGGGGGTGGATCAGTCAGTGGAGTCACCACACTGAGCCCTGGCTATTATCTTTTAAGCACTTAGTAGAGGTTTAAGTGAGAGCCCAAACCAATTCTCCTGCATTTACTATTCCATTTAGTGGTTACCCGACCCAAACTCAGAGAAGTTGGCTCAAATAAAAAACTCAAGAAATGAATGGTCAAACTCAGGCTCTAAACGCTGGATCATAACCATTATCCAACTAAAACAAAAGGGATAAATGTTCCCTCCTACTTGATAAGCAAAAAAACAAAATCATGTAATAGCAGAAGAAATAAGGTTATTTTTATGTCCATGAATATTTTAAGAATCTTACTCATGTTTCTGGTACTTTCAACTCATAATACTTTTTCTCCATCATCTTTTAAAGATTTATTTTTTTTATGTATTTGAAAGGCACAGTCACAGAGAGACAGAGAAAAATAAGAGATCCCTTTCTGCTGGTTCATTCCCCAAACGACCACAATCTCTGGGCCTATGCCAAGCTGGAAGCAGAGAGTCCAGCCTCCCTTCAGATCTCCCATGTGGACTCCAGGATTCAAGTACCCAAGTCATCATCCTCCAGACCTTCCCAGGCACACTAGCAGGAAGCTGGAGCAGAAGTGGAGCAGTAAGGTTTCGAACTGGCATCCATATAGGATGACCATGTCCACAGGAGGTAATTCAACTTGCTACATACATCACAATGCTGGGCCCCTTTGTTTCATTATGTAAAGGAAAATCCCATTCAGTTCTGTCAGACTCCCTCTTACTGAGAAGTACTGCCACACCGACTCAATTGTGGAGGCATTTAAACATGATAGTGCTATGCAGCTAAATTATAGTTTTCATTTCCACCCAGGAACTCCCTTGGGCACCTAATGAAGGGTCCCAAAAAAGGAGAGAGTAATGAAACATATTCTGGGATGATGTATTAGGAAGTACATGTGTTTTTAAATCTGAATTTTTAATTTAAAGTATTCCCAAAGAGCAAACATTAAAAGCAATCTTTCCACTGGGAGAGTTGATGATGCTGGCCCAGCATCCATGTCTTCTGTTTTGCCAAATGTACTATTTCAAATGTCCCCTAAATGTTCTATAAGAACCACTCAATTTTAAGGTTTTTTTTTAAATTATCATAATTATTAATTTGAGAGACAGAGATCCCCAAATGAGCACATCAACCAGGTGTTGGGTTGAGCCAGGCCAAAGCCAGGAGCTGGGAACTTAATAACAAATCTTCCACATAGTTGGCAAGCACTAAATTACGTGGACCTTCACTGCTGCCTCTGAGGGTATGCAATAACAGCAAGGTGGACCAACAGCTGCGACTGGAGAGTGAGCCCAGGTTTGCCAATGTGGGACACAGGCATCTTAACCAGCCCACCCCCAAGGTATTTTTGAACACCTGAGTTTTAAAGATTGCTTTAAATGTTATTATCTTCACCATATTTATTTCAAAATAATGTACATTATCATATAGCATGATTATTCATGTTTGTTGTGATGTTTAATAACTACTACCCTAACCTGGTTTATTTAAAAAAAAAAAAGGTGGAGTGGCCAGAGTTTTACAAAGGAAATTTCTACCTAGTCCCTTACCTTTACGTGGTAGGCACTATGAAGATGAATAACAGGAGAGTCAGACAGCATCAGTAAGCTAAAATGGTAACAAAATGGAGATTTGAACATAAGCTTTTTTTAACTCAGAAAGTGTTTTTCTTATTAAATTCTTCTATCTAGCCAATACACAAATACACTTTCTTGGAATGACTGCTTCTCAGTCAGATGTGCTAGAGAGTAGAGCTAAACAAACCATTTATTCCAAGGGCTGGTGTCAAGTTCAGGTCTGCCTGCCCACCATCATCCATTCTGTCTGATCTGAATTTTTATATTAATTTGAAAAACGGGGGCCAGTGTTGTAACACAGCTGGTTAAGCTTTAAGCCACCTGCTACACCACCAGCATCTCATATGAATACCTGCTGGAATCCTAGGAGCTCCCCTTTAGATCTAGTTCCCTGCTAATATGCCTAGGAAAGGAATGAAGATAACTCAAGTGCTTGGTGCTCTGCCAATCCACGGGTCAGACCCAGATGCAGTTCTAGGCTCCTGGCTTTGGTCTGGCCCAGCTGCACCTGTTGCAGCTATCTGGGAAGTGAACCAGCAGATTCAAGACACTTCTCTCTCCTTTCTTTTTTCTCTCTCTCTCATTTACACTCATCCTCTCTTCCTGTCTCCCTCGGCAACTCTGCCTTTCAAATAAACAAATCTTCAAAAACAAAGAAAAACCCCAGCCACAGTGCACCTAGGACTAAGCAGTACAGTCAGTACCCTCTTTATGTATATGTATATAAAGCACACATTAACAGAAATCAAAAAATGATTAAACATTCAAAACACTGTGTTAATATGTTTGGGGGTTAAATTACATGGCTAACAAAACAGATTTTAAGAAGTTCATAAAGGCTCATAACATGTGTCTCCTGCCACACTGGTTAATTTTCAGATAAACATCAAACTTTATGGAGTCTTGCCACTCTTGTGATCACAAGATAGAAGATTTCTACCCTTGTCCAACAAAACTGCAAGTTACCAGAAGAACTTAAAAGCATTTGGCTGGGATTCCTTCTATGAGTAACGGCCAGGGTATCTCACAAAAATTTGCTTATTATGGGGGGGAGGTGATCTTTCCTATAAAAACATTAAAGATTACTTTAAATCACCAGACACTACTGCAAAATCAGTCTTATGATGACAAAATCAAGGAATAAGTAAATTTGCAAAGAACACCATTTCACTACCAGACTTTTAAAAAACATTCTTAAATGGTTTTTAAATTTTTTTAAATTTTTAGATATTTTTAAACATTGATATCGTGATATAGTAGGTAAAGTCACATCTGCAACACCAGCATCCCCTATGGGCTCCTTTTTTTTTAAGTTTTTTTTTTTTTTTTTTTAATTGGAAAGTCAGATGTACAGAGAGGAGGAGAGACAGAGAGGAAGATCTTCCATCCAATGATTCACTCCCCAAGCAGCCTCAATGGCTGGAGCTGCTTCCAGGTCTCCCACAAGAGTGCAGGGTCCCAAGACTTTGGGCCGTCCTGGACTGCTTTCCCAGGCCACAAGCAGGGAGTTGGATGGGAAGCGGGGCCGTCAGGATTAGAACCAGCACCCATATGAGATCTTGGTGCGTTCAAGGGGAGGACTTTAGCCACTAGGCTAACGTGCTGAGCCCATGGGGTCCTCTTTGAGTCTGCTCCACTTCCCAACAGCTCCCTGCTAATGGCCTGGGAAGAGCAGCAGAAGATGGCCCAACTGCCCGGTTCTTGACATCCCAGCAGGAGACCTAGAAGAAGCTCCGGGCTCCTAGTTTCTGACTGCCAGAGCACTGTGGCCTTTCGGTAGATATACCACTAGACAAAAGCACTCCTTCTCACTCGTTCTCTCATCTCTCTCTCCATAAATGTTACCTTTCAAATAAATAAATAAATCATCTTTTAAAAAGGCAAATGAATATGTAAAACATTTAGAGAGAAACTTTTCCTTTTATTTGAAAAACAGAGACACAAAGAGATAGCTCCTAGGCCCGGCACGGTACCCTAGTGGCTAAATCCTTGCCTTGCAACAGCTGGGATCCTATATGGGTGCTGCTGGTTTGTATCCTGGCTGCTCTACTTCCCATCCAGCTCCCTGCTTGTGGCCTGGGAAAGCAGTCAAGGACAGCTCAAAGCCTTGGGACCCAGCACCTGCTTGGGAATCATGAAAAAAACCTCCTGGCTTTGGATTAGCTCAGCTAATTCACTTAGGGAGTTGCAGCCACTTGGGTAGTGAACCAGTGGATGGAAGACCTTCCCTCTGTCTCTCCTCTCTCTAGATCTGCCTTTCCAATAAAAATAAACAAATTAAAAAAAAAAAAAGAATAGATACATGCTGGTTCACTGCTCATAAGCTTTTAGCAGTCGGGATGGGACCGGGTCAAAGCCAGGAGCCCAGAGCTCTGCCAGAGCTCCCACGTCGGGGGCAGGGGCCTGATTGTAAGCATCTGTGAGCATATCCCCTGCTGCCTCCCGAGCTGCACAGCAGCAGGAAGCTGGAAATGAAACAGGGACCAGGTCTTACACCCAGAGAGGCAGAAACGGGTTGCAGGCATCACAAATGGCTTCTGAAGCACCATACTAAACACTCGCTCCCAAACTGCCCTTTTTAAACAATAACTTCCCCCACCAAAATGCCGCCTAGGCTAGACAGAAAATCAGCTGATACCTTCGATTTAGAACGTGTAGTACTTCAGATATAAAAGCAATGTGCCGTCTGACCTAAACACAAGGCTGTTAGCAGCATAATGTACATTTACCAATTTCTAACCAAATAGGCACAGATGCTTCTCTGTCATACCCTGGGATTTACAAGTCTCCCTCTTTCAAAGCACTGGTGGGGACAAACAGCTTAACGAATAAATTCAGGAAGTGCAGCCACCACACTCATTCTATGCAGCTACTTTTCCTGGAATATGAAGGCGCAAGGTGTCTGGGATGGGGCAGGAAAACTGGAAAAATAATGACATAAGTTCAGTAAAACCAAAGTTGTATTAAAAAAATCAGTGGTGCTTCTGGAGCTAATTGTACGTTTCAATGGCGCTCCAATTCACTGTATTGGTGTTTGAGGTTCCTCACCCATAGTCCCTCAAACCTAACCATTTATCAGAAACTCATCCAAGTTGAATCAGTGACTTGCGGGGAAGAGAGGCCACTAGAGCCGGCCGTGTGCTCCGGAAATGTGTAACTGGCACACCAGGCAACGACTCAGAGAACACATCTCCTCTCCCTCCTCCCCCCACCCACCCGTTCTTCTCTTTCAACTTCCCCTTAAGGGGGTGGGGAGAACACGGGCGGGACAGTCACACAGACAGTTTTTGAAAATCCACGAGAAAAATAAACAAAAGCACCCAATCACGTCCAGCGACGGGATTCCGGCTGGGGGTGGGGTGGGGTGGTGGGGGAGACTGGATGCCCAGCGAGGACCACGCTCTTACAGGCTCCGCGAACTCCTCCCGGAGGTCCAAGTTTGTCTCGCACCCTTTCCCCTGCACTCACCCGAGCGCAGGAAGGAGAGGGGTTGGCCGACGCGGCCGGAACCCCGCGACCTGGAACCGGGGCCCTTTTTTGGTAGCTGGCCGTGCCCTGCGCACAAGTGTCTGCATCCGAGACCCGCCTCAAGGGCGTGTGAGCGCCAACTTTGCGGGGGACCCGCGCCGCGCCCCTCCGAGCCCTCCTCCCCGACGTCTCCCGGGTTCAGGCGGCGGCTCCCGGCGTCCTCACCAACCCTCCTCACACGCCCACGGAACCGAGCCTTCCCCCCCTTTGCCTAGCAGCGGCAGCCAGACTGGGGCTGCGCGGACTGTGGTCACCTTCCCCAACAAAACGTGGCGGCGCGGGGTTGGGGGGCCTCGACCCTCCGTAGCCCCCCAAGCGCATCTCCCCGCAGCCCTGGCGGCGCCCGGGCGAGCTCACCTGGCGGCTGGCGGCGGCCTCCGGGGCGGCCTCTGGGCGTGGGCCGGGCGGGGGTGTCCAGGGGGGGCTGCAGGGGCCGCGGCTGCAGCCGGGGCCGCCGCCAGCCGCCTGGCCTCGCCCCCCACACGCGCCGGCCGCAGCCGCCCGCGGGGAGTGCGGGGAGCGCGAGGAGCGCGGGTCCGGCGGCGGCGCGGCGCGGCTCAGGCGTCGGAGCGGGCGGCCGCGGGCGCCGCCGCCTCCTCCTCCATAGCTGTTTACCCGGCTGCATTGTGGGAGTTTGACCTCCGCCGCCGCCAACCGCCGCCTCGGCTTGCGCCGCCGCCGCCGCCGCGCACGCCATGGGAGCCGTGACTGACGGTGAGGCTCCTTTGCTGCCGCCCGGGCCCGCTCCCCGACCCCTCTGGCCTCCTTTGAGATCTCCGGCGGGGGATGGGGCTGTGGGGAACCCCTCGGCCTCCCCGGCCGTTTCCCTCGAGCCCTTAGGCCTCGCCGGCTCCTCTCGGGAGCCCCAGGCCTTCCCGGCCGCTCCACCGAGTCCCTTGCCCTCTTGCCGGAACCCCTAGGACTCCCCGGCCTGCTCTGCCTGGGGGCGCGCGGGGACCCCCGGAGGGTGTGCCGGGAGGATTGTTGTCGGGGATTGCAAACACAGGGAAGGGGTTCTAGCTGTCCAAGGGTGTGATGCAGGTCCGGGGTTGGTGAAGCCCGGAGAAAAAGGAGGGCGTGGGGCTGGAGGGCCTGCAGTGCAGTGGGAGTTCCAGGAGTCTGGGGATAGGAAAGAGGGAGAGGACCTCCGGGTAGTTTGAGACGGGTGCGCGGTACCACGAGGGTGGATCGTGATGCGGCTTCTCCCAGTGGATTTGAGCCTGGGAGATGCCATTTGGAAGGCAGAGATGTGAATGGGGGGTGGGGGTTCCTGCAGAGAGAGTTTTACTAGGTCAGGAACCTGTGTAGGGCACGGGACAGCAGAGGGGGCTTGTTAGCTGGAATGAAGGAGGGAGGAGGATGCAGAGGCCAAGTTTGTGGACAGTAGAGTAGCAGTAAGGACAGCGGGTTTGGGGAAGGGTAAACAGCCATGATGAGATAAGCGGACTGGAGGGAAGAGGTCTACTGATAACTGGGAAGGGATCATCTAGGAGTGTTGGCTTTCATTTGAGCAGGTGACTAGTGACTGCATGCCTGTGGAAGGGCCAGCTCTGAAGAATGTAAGCCCCCCAAGGGTGTCCAAACTAGGGATCAGGCAATGCAGAGAACCAGGATAGGATCAAATTTGTGCATCGATAGGAATAGTGGAGGTAGCAGGCTTTTCCAGGCTCAGGGGGAGTTTTTAACCTTACCCCCTTCCAGTTTCATTTATTCAGTAGAAAATTCTTCCCCAGGCTAAACCTTGCTGGAAGTAAAAGCCAAAAACCAGTAAGACACACCTTATCCCCACACTGAGGTTACAATCTGATAGGAAAACCACATTATTTAAGAGGTTTTTGTTTGTTTGTTTGTTTGTTTTACGATTAGGTTTTTTTTAAGATGTATTTATTTTTATTGGAAAGGCAGATAAGATTTATGGGGAGAAGGGACAAAGAGAAAGATCTCCCATGTGGGTGCAGAGTCCTAAGGCTTTTGGCCATCCTCCACTGCTTTCCTAGGCCATAAGCAGGAAGCTGAAAGTGAAGTGGAGCAGCTGGGATACGAACCAGTGCCCATCTGGGATCCCGGTGCATGTAAGATGAGGATTTATCCATTGAGCCATTCCACGGGGCCTGGAAAATTAGTTTCTGAAGTAAATAATCCTGTAGGGAAGGCACAAGGTTGGGAACTATGAGGGCATAGTTCATCCATTTCCAGAGATCAAAAAATTTCTCCATGAAAAAAAAATTGTTCTTAATCCCGTTTCTGGAGACTGAACTAGATATGCAGTTGGACTAGAGTTCTGGGAGGGAAACCACTTGTGCCGAGGGCCCCTACATGTTGGAGTAACTCAGGAATCGCAATATTGTGTCCAGTTTAAAAAGCTGGGAGCCACTTTTAAGGACCATAGTAAGACATTGCAGGCTGGCAGCATCAGCCTGGTGCAGTCAGCTTGGCATTACACACATTCTTTTGGGTGAACTGTGAGAGAAAGGCAAAGTGAGGAGCTAAGTGAGTTTCTTCTTCCCTTACTAACTTTTATATAGTGTTTACAATGTGTTTCAAGCAATGTTCTCATTCTTATCCCCATCCTACAGATGAAAGTGGGACATCAAGAAATTATCTGGTCCAAAGGCACAGACATAGTCCATGACAGCCTAGGCAAGCTGGCTTCAGAGTCCTTGCTTTTCCCCTCTTCTACCTCTTGTCTTTGAACTACTGCCATGATGGTCCTGAGGAAAGATCAAGGAAACTCCCACCAAAAGAGGATGCAGACAGCCGTGGACACGCAGGAGAGAGATGGCTGAGGTAGCTCGGCAGGACGTCAGTGGACAAGTGGGTGTGAGGGGAAGCGTGGAGGCCAAGCCTGCCTTTCTGACCTGAGGGACAATGCCTGTTAGTCCAACTTCTCTGTTGGTTAAGGTAGAGAACTGCAGACCAGTGGCAGATGGAAGATGTGTCTAGTCAACGCTCTTGACTGCAATGAAGTGACCCCACCCCCCACATCTTGGGAGCCCACAAAAATCTGCACTCTGCCACTTACTGGTTGTCTGACCTTGTACAAGTTAACTAGCCTCTTTGAGCCACAGTTGCATGCCCGGTAAACGGGAGTTATAATGAGAATTCCCCTCAGAGGGTTGTTTTGAGGATTAAATGCAATAAAGTAAGAAACAGCTTTGCACTGAGTCCAATATGCCATTCTGTTTGATAACTAGTACTAAATTGAAGTTGTGCCGGGATTAGATCTCTTGCTACCTGCTGCTGCTCGCGTGGCATTCGGGGTGGAGTTCCTGGGTCCTGACTTTGGCCTCACCCCTGCCTGACTCTTGGTGGTCATCTGAGGGATGGACTAGATGATGGAATGGCCTGCTTGCTCTCTCTGTTGCTGCCTTTTTAAAAGAAAGAAAGGAAGGAAGAAAAAAGTGCTTATTTTATTTGAAAGGCAGATTTACACAGAGAAGGAGAGACATAAAAGGATCTTCCATCTGCTGGTTCATTCTCCAAAGACTAGAACTGAGCCCATTTGAAGATAGGAGCTTCTTCTTGGTCTCCCACATCGGTGCAAGGTCCCAAACACTTGGGCCGTCCTCCATTGCTTTCCCAGGCCATAAGCTGAACCTGGATTGCAAGTGGAGCAGCCAGGTCATGAACCAATATGCATGTGGGATGCGGCGCTGCAAGGTGGAAGATTAGCCTGTTGAGCCACTGCACCAGCCCTGGTCACTACCTTTCAAAAAAAGTGGTTTTTTAAATTGTAGTATATGTGGGTATTAGGTATCTCACTAAAGTAAGTTTTCTCTTTGTTTGTTTATTGCTTATTTGTTGTAAGAACTATGTAGACTGAAGAGAAAAAGATTTAAAAGATTTATTTTTATTGGAAAGGCAGATATACAAAGAGGAGGAAAGACAGAGAGGAAGATCTTCCATCTGCTGGTTCACTCCCTAAATGCCTGCAATGGCTGAGCCAATCTGAAGCCAGGAGCCAGGAGTCAGGAGCTTCTTCCGGGTCTCCCACGCTGATGCAGGGTCCCAAGACTTTGGGCTGTCCTCGGCTGCTTTCACAGGCCATAAAGAGGGAGGTGGATAGGAAACAGGGCCCATATGGGATCCCGGGGCATTCAAGGCGAGGGCTTTAACTACTGCGCTATCACTACAGGCCCGACTTTTTCAAATAATTCTGTGAACATGATTTTCCTTAACTGAGGTCTTTGGGGGGAAGACAGAAATGAACTGAAATGAGTGAGTGATATGTGATCAGTGGACAAATACCTAATGCATACCTTCTAGGTGTATTACTAGGTGCTAGTTTCCCTGAGGTTAGACAGCAGAGGACCACAGTCACTTCTTGGGGGAAAGATACAGTTGCATGCAATAAAATGAGTAAATAAGGTAAGTTTTCAGCATGAGTTTCATGGAATCATTATGAAGAGTAATAGGGTAGAGCTGCCAATTTTAGGTTAAAATAGGCGTCTGTTCACCCCCCGAGGACCAGGAGCTTCTCAGGAAATAGGCCCCCACAATCTGAAGGCGTGCCCTCCCTCAACAGAGAAGGACAAACACTGTATTACCATCTACAAGTTAGGATGCAGCATTATAACCATCACCAGCACCATCCATCCGGCCCATGAGGAAAATGGAGATCCTTTACAGTCACAGCTAGCTAGTGGCACAACCTTTTTCTGGCCTCACACTGCCACCCTGACGTTTTGGCTAACTGGAAAACAGTTTAGATGTTGTCACTGTTAATTTAAACTATGCTAACAGTTTGCATTTTGTAGGTGTTAATTTAAAGGGTGCTAAACAGTGTTAGTACCCTGATAGAAACCATTTCAGAGGCGCTTTTTGCAGTGCAGAGAGCATTAGATGGATACGTTGATACGCCAGAGCAACAGATGGGAGAGGAAAAGGGAGGTGTGATATGGCTCTACCCATTTAATGGACCGTGTTGGTTTCAATGGACTTTTCTTATTGGAAAAGAGTAGTGGATAGATAGATGTTTGTTAAAACCCAGAGTAATGGTTTTAGTATGCCTGTGAACACATGACAGAATGATGGACTTCCCTGTGACTTTACAGTGATGGAATTGTGCCTATTTTCCTATCAATACAGAGGTGACATGACTTATCTGTAAAAGAAGATAATGGGATACACGCTGTAGATTGCATACTATGTGTAAAGCACTTTGCAGTTGAATGACCACTTAATTCCCTGTCCAAACCACAAGACTTTTCAAAGTGAAAGGAAATGAATAAATAATGTTTCTTTAGCCAGATAAATGTTTTTTTTTCAAAACAGAATTGGAGCCTCACCCCTATCTTTGTTAGCACTAAAAATGTTTAAATCGGCATGGGGAAAAACAGATTGCAGCACTAATTTCTGCTTTTCTTTTTTAGTTTTCTCATTTAATTTTGGTTTAAGTGATTTATGTTGGCACCAGCTGCCTGTTTAGGTTGGCCTGAGGATCTCAGATCAATATTTACTTGGAGCTATCAAACCATCTTATGTATTGCTCTTTCTATCCACCCTTTATGTGTTCTGCTAATATTGTTGACCTTAAAAATTACTTTGCTGGGTCCAGTGCGGTAGCCTAGTAGCTAAAGTCCTCACCTTGAATGTGCTGGGATCCATATGGGCACCCGTTTGTGCCTGGCATCCCCGCTTCCCGTTCAGCTCCCTGCCTGTGGCCTGGGAAAGCAGTCGTGCACAGCCCAAAGCCTTGGGACCCTGCATGCGTGTGAGAGATGCAGTAGGGTCTCCAGGTTCCTGGCTTTGGATTGGCTCCACTTCAGCTGTTGCGGTCACTTGGGGAGTGAATCAGTAGACAGAAGATCTTCCTCTGTCTCTCTTCCTCTCTGTATATCTGACTGTCCAATAAAAATAAATAAATCTTTAAAAAATTAATGATATTTAAGCTTGGAAAGCAGAGGCAGTGTTATTTTACTTTAAGGAATCTGACAGATCAGTCCGCATAATTCATCTTAATAACTTGCAGAAGTGATGATTCAATGATACATCTAATATAAAATATTATTTTATATGACATCTCGCCTCTTAAGTTATTATCAATAAAATGCTTTTAAGCAATCTTTACTGTTTTTTACAGTATGGACCAACGCCTGCCAGAATTACTGGTGCCAGGATACTTCTGAAAGTTCATGGAAAAGGAGAAGTAATGGATAAGTTTATTTTGATGTAAAAAATAAAAATCAGGATGAAGCCCATGTGGAATTTTTCATGGTATCCGTTTTCCATGAACTCCTTAAACTATGCCTGTATAAAGACACATTCAAATTACTTGCACAGATCTTCAGGTAGGATCATGTACGAAATCAGTGTGTACAGTAAGCGAAATGTTTCAGGTGTGCTCCGTGTGGAGCTGGTTGATGTTTATGAATATACAGGGCTCATTCCCTGTGTATGAGGAATTAGCAACAGCGAGTGGTTTCAAATTTTAAAAAGAACAGAGGTTATCCTCAAACTGGCACTTTTTTTGTTTTGTTATTTTTAGAGTTGTATCTACTTAGAAATACAGGTGCAGCCTTAGCCATATCTTCAACAGCTAACATTTCTTGAGATGATAAAAATTGTGGATTAAATGTACGATAAGGTTATATTTTTTGTTCTTTTTCTACCATGGCAATCTTATGTTCCTTTATATACTTTTATTTTCACAAAGGTTTACAAAATAGGTAGTTTTATTCCCATTTTACAATTGAGCTCAAATGTTGGTCTCATGCACTCAAAATGTAAGCACCGGGTGAAGTAGCCAACAATTGCCTGCAGTTCTGTTTTTCGGGGATTGGCTATGGGATGCACTTATTTCCCTTGAGGAGGGATGGGGGTTAAATGCAGCAGGGCCTGCAAGTGCCTGGGTAGGGGATCTCCGTATCTGCAGCACCAAGAGGACCACACTCCACTCATGCCACCCATTGTCAGCCTTGGACATTGCCAATTCCTTCGCCAGTTTTTGTGCTAAATCCTGACCTACCCTCCAGGACCTTGCCTTTCCAATCTCTTCTTTTAGTTTAGTCCTTACTCCCTATACAGCCGTCCTACCTCTGAGCTTTTCCAGTTGCAGTCCATTTTGTATGGTGCCCTTAGTTTGATCCTCCCAGAAAATGGTACCCATGACTCTTCAGCAATTCTCAATTGTCTACCAGCGTTTACTAATAGAGGGCATCTTTCTAATACAAACTCCAACTGTCTTCACTCACTTGAGTCCCACGATTTGTCTTCATTTACCCCTCCTCTCTGGTGGAGTGACATACCTGTGCTCTAGATCCAGCCATGCATCACTCACCTCTGCTGCAAGAGGGTCGGGAGAGGAAGGAGGCAGGAGGGGACTTCCTGCTTTAAACAACATAACAGACTTTGAGCACTCTTGTGATGTAAAACTTTAAACCAAAAGGTGTCTCTGCATGTCCTGCGTTTCTCCATCTACTCCACCTACAGTGCTCCCTGCCTTGAGAATTCCTTTTACTTGTTTCTTGTATATTCTTCCAAGATATCTATGAAAATATAACCAATGTGTACTAAATATATATTCTATCTCCCCCTTGCTATTTTTTTTTTTTTGAAAGATTTACAGAGAGAAGGAGAGACAAAAGATCTTCCATCTGCTAGTTCACTCTCTAAATGGCTGCGCTGGGCGGGTTCAAACACAGAGCTTCTTACAGGTCTCTCACATGGGTGCAGGGAGCTTGATCAGAAGTGCTGCTGCCAGTACTCTACCCATAAAGAATGCCAGCACCACAGGCAGAGGCTTAACTTACTATGCCACAGTGCTGTCCCCTGCACCTCAGTATTATATTATGTAAAAGAGTGTAGTGACCCAGCTGTTCTGCACCTTAGCACATAGAACACATCCTCATGTCCTCATTATTATTTAATTGTTTTAGTATTCCATCATGTTCTTGTACTAACTGTTGTTCATTCCATCCTCTTATGATGGCCATTCAGGATGTTCCCAATGCTGTGTTGTATCAGCGAATAATCTGATGTCATATTACAAATGGAGAGAGGTTATTTGTAAATGCCCCCCTTTTTTTTTCTAAGAGAGAAACATCTCTCATCTGTTCACTTCCCAAATGCCTGTGATGGCCAGGTAAGGCCCAAGCTAAAGCCAGGAACCAGGAACTTAGTCCAAGTAGGTGGCAGAATGGCAGGAACCCAGCCTTTTTAACGATACCTGCTGCTTTCCAAGTGTGCATTAGCAGTTGCTGGGATTTGAACCCAGGCACTCCAGGCAACCCAATTTGGGTTTTAGGCTTCTTAATGAGTGTCTTAACCACTAGGCTAAAAACTGTACCATCTGGGTTTTTGATGGATAATTCCTTTTTTGTTTTCATTTATTTGAAAGGCAGAGTTATCGAGAGATTGAGTTGCATCTGCTGGTTCACTGCCCAAATGGTCACAATGAATAGGGGTGGGCCAGAATGAAAAGCAGAGCTTCATCTAGACACCCTACAGGAGTGTAAGGCATGCAAGGATCTGGGCCGTCTTCCACTGCTTTCCCAGGCACACTAGCAGCACTGGAAATATAGCTGGGGCACAACCAGTACCTATCTGGCTAATCCTGGCATTATAGGCTCAACCTGTTATGCCAGCTGGAGCACAATGCCAGCCCCTTGAGGAATGATTCTTAAATATCCAGCAAACAGCTCAAATTCCTAATTCCCCCAACTCTTTTTTTTTTTTTTTTGGAAGATTTATTTTCATTGGAAAGGCAGATATAAGGAGAGAATGAGACAGAAAGATCTTCTGTCCACTGGTTCACTCCCCAAATAGTTGCAACAGCCAAACCTGAGCCAATGCCAAGCCAGGAGTCAGGAGCTTCTGGGTCTCCCACACAGGTGTAGGGTCCCAAGACTTTAGGCCGTCCTCTGCTGCTTTCCCAGGCCACAAGCAGGGAGCTGGGTGGGAAGTGGAGCACCCAGTGTATGAACCATTGCCCATACAGGATCCCAGCCTGGGCAAGGGGAGAATTAGCCAATTGAGCCGTTTTGCCACACCCTAATGCCTAACTGTCACAGTCTTTTCTGCATTTGTGTTTCAAATGTCTGATTCCCTCAGAACAAAATAGCCCACATTTTTTATTTCCTATGTCAAAACTTACTATGGTACCTTGTAGACACATCTACTCATTGATAAGATATTCGCATGTTACAGGTAGAGTAATTAAGCCTGTGGATGTGAAAATAGGAGTCATATGCTTGCTCTGGGTGGTGGTTTACCGAGCCAATTTAGAAATAATTGAGCATCTGAAAGGTGTAAGGCATTGTACAAGAAGCTGGGGAGGAAACAGAACAAACAAGGCACAGAACTGTAAGTCTCCAAAGTGGAGACTGTTCTGTAAATGTGGGTTCTTTGGCTTATGTTTTGTAAATAGTTTTCACAAGCTCCTGTAATTGGGGCCTGATGCACATACAAGTATATGGAAGTACACGTATCCTAAGCATATGGCTGGCATGCTCATGAGATATGCGTTAAATGGTTCGGGATACTACACTTCAAAAATCTAGTATCTTCCTCTTCTAGGCATTAACCACCACCCAACTCTAACTCCTGTTTCTCTCCAATATTATGTGCCATTTTAGTGTTTTTAATTTTTATTTATTTATTAAGAGGATTTTCCCTTCCATTGATTGGCTCCCCAAATACCCACCACAGTCAGAACTGGGCCAGGCCCAAGCCAGGAGCCTGGAACTCAAACCAGGTCTCCCACATGGGCGGCATCATCTTGAACCATTATCCATAAGACCAGGATGCTGAGCCAGGACGTCAAGTAGCTCCAGAACTAGATGCCAGAGTCTGAATGGCTCATTCCTCTGCATGAATAAAGCAGGAGGCATCTGGAAAGAATATTGGATCTTAAGGGCACTTAAAAAGAGCAAAAAAAAAAAAAACAATTTTTTTTAAATTCAGCTCATTTTGTCCGTTTTGTTTTGTCAAGATCTGCTGTGCTGTATGTGTCTCATTTTCTCCCAGTATTGGTAATTTAGAACTGAAGCATTTTTGTTTGTGTGATTAGAGTATAAAATTCAAACACCTAATGAATGTAGCCTCAGCATGCCTTCAGAGCCATGACTCTGACAATGAAACCCAGCTCTAAAAATGTATACCTGATGTTATCACAGAACATATTTTAAAACTGGAGCCATCTGCCTTCCAAAGTTTATCTCCACTGCAGCTGCGCTCAAAAATACTTCTGCCCACACACAGGAACCGTCACTTAAAAAGATTCTGCTGTTGATTCACCGTGCAGGCTCTCCAGGAATTATTCACACTTTCAAAATACATTTTTAAAAATCATACATGCGTATGGCTTAAAAACAAAAACAAAAACACCGCAGAATACAAAGCCGTCTGAGAAAATTTGAATCCCTCTTGCCAGAAACGCCCACTATTGCCGGTTTCTTGTGGATCCTTCTGGAGACACTCTCTGAAAACATACATGCAGGTGTGTGCCTACACACACCACCGTCTCCCCTTTTCCTGCACATATGGGATCGTACTCGCGTGTGCTTCTTTGCACCTGTTTGGCTTTCATCTCCACACATTTAAGGAAATTGTTTTTGACACCATTGGGTACCTCTGCACTGTTCTTTGGCTATATACTGTTACAGTATAGGAAAGATTCATGATTTCAACCAGTTTCCTAACTGAGGTTTGCAATCTTTGCACTAGAAATAGCACTGTCAAAACATCCCTTCCATCTCTGTCTTTGTGTTGAGTACACATATGTCTGGAGTGCATATAATTACTAACTCCTATGTTTGTAATTATGGAGTCAGAAATATGTACTTTAATTTTACTTCCAGTGGCCCTTTTGGTATACCAGTTTGCATACCATGAGCATATATAACTGCAGGTTCCCAATACCCTTGTCAGCACTGTTGCTATCACCTTGTAGATTCTTAACAATCTGATGGATACATGTGTATATATCCATATATATAATTTATTTCATTTTACTTGAAAGAATTGGTGACAGAGAAAGATTTTCCATTTGCTGGTTCATGCCCCAAATGGCCTCTGTGGTTTGAGCTGCAGTGGTCTAAAGCTGGGAGCCTCTTCTAGGTCTGTCATGTAGGTACAGGAGCCCAAGTCATTGGGCTGCCCTCAGGTGCTTTCCCAGGCTATTAGCAGGAAGCTGGATCCGAAGTGGAGCAGCCAAGACACAAACTGGTGCTCATAGGGGATGTCGGCACCACAGGTCTCCACTAGCATGCTATGCCAGCATACTGCCCTCTCTCTCATGATCTTATTGTGGAATCAGTATGTCTTTTACTTGTTAGTCATCATCATCTGCACTGATTGTTCTTTCCCCTTTTCTTTTTCCTTGCAGTAAAAGCAAGGCAGTGTTTACAGAGAGAAAGAAAGGGGCTGGTCTTATGGCATAGTGGCTGAAGCCACCTCCTGTGATACAGGCATTCCACATGAGCACCAGTTCGTGTCTTGACTGCTACACTTCCAATCCAGCTCCCTGCTTATGGCCTAGTAGGGCAGCAGAGGATGACCTAAGGCCTTGGGACCCTGCACGCACATGGGGGACCCAAAAGAAACTCCTGGCTCCTGGCTTCAGATCAACTCAGCTCTAGCCTTTGCAGCCACTTGGGAAGTGAACCAATGGACAGAAGATGTCTCTCTGTTTCTCCCTCTCTAAATCTGTCTTTCTAATAAAAAATGAATAAATCTTTTTTTAAAAAAGTAAAGTTTGGTGGCTTTAAATACATTTAAGTTGCATCAGTTTTCTTTGCCGTGAATGTTAATACTGACCTTGGTTGGCTTTGGAATCCATGAAGAGCTAATGGTCACTCATTTGCACTGGTGCTCTTTCCCCAGATGAAGTCATACGGAAGCGTCTCCTCATTGACGGCGATGGGGCAGGAGATGATCGGAGGATTAACCTGCTGGTGAAGAGTTTCATTAAGTGGTGCAACTCTGGCTCTCAGGAAGAGGGGTATTCCATTTCATTGTTGCTTCTCTGCCAATGTTCTAACATGATTTCACTAAGGCCCTGTCGGTATTTCAAACGTTCACTCATCTCACATGACCACTGAAATTCAGTGTTATTTAGTCTAGAGTGGATTTCTCTGGTCTTCCTTGCATAGGCTTACCCTATACTATTATTATTTTTTTTAATGCTTATATGTTTTCATCTATTTGAAAGGGAGCTAGAGAGAGATACTCTGTTTGCTGGTTCACTTCCTAAATGCCTGCTACAGCCAGGGCTGGGGCAGCAGAAGCCAGGAGCCTGTAACTTTCTCTGGGTCTCCCTTGTAGGAGACAGGGGCCCAAGCCATCATCTGTTTGCCTTTCCAGGTGCATTAGGAGGAAACTGGGTTGGAAGTGGAGGGACTGGGACTAGAGCCAGCACTGTAATACGAAACGCTGGCATCCCAAGTAGCCACATACTGCTCCAATGCCCACCTCCACCACTCTGCTTATTAAAACTTGCAGAAGGCAAAGTGCTAAGAAGTAGAGATTAAATTCAGGTTCATTAACTGGGTCACTTTTAACAGATCAGTGTTTAGCAAGACAAAATAAATGAAATGCTCCTACTTGTGATCAAGTTAACAAAAAGCTGCTGTGGCATGTATATATCTACATATGTTGAGACAGTGTATTATAGAATACATAAAGTCTTTTACCATAGACTATTCCTTCTTTGAATTAATAAACATCAATATAGTTTCTAAATAAAATTCACACAAATAGTTGTTTGAATTCTCTATTGATAAAAGCAACAACTCCATCTTGGCATTCAGCATTTTACGTTGGGAAAACTAGCACATAAGGAACAGGGATGTTTGGTTAAGCTGCGTGCTTTGATGCCACCAGCCCATGTGAGTGTCAGCTTGAATCCTGGCTGCTCCACATTGGATCCAGCTTCCCTGCAATGCCTCTGGAAAAGCAGCAGAAGGTCACACAAGGGCCTGGGCCCCTGCCACCCAAGTGTGAGTCAAGGGACGGTCAGGGCTCCTAGCTATGGCCTGCAGGAGTAAGTCAGCAAATGCAAGATTTTTTTCTCTGTGTGTCTAACTCTGCCAAATAACTAAATAAATCTTTGGTGGAAGGGAGGTGGCTGGGGAGCAAAAGAAGAAAGAAAGGAAGGAACAGATATTCTAATTTATTTCAAATATAGCAAATAATTTTCAGAACTTAGTACAATGTCATTAGCAAGTCTTTGCTTGCATTTTAAATAGTTCAGTTGTAGCAATCCACAAGCTTTTGTGTCCTTTTCCTCTCTGTTTCCTTAGCTATAGCCAATACCAACGTATGCTGAGCACACTGTCTCAATGTGAATTTTCAATGGGCAAAACATTACTGGTTTATGATATGAATCTCAGAGAAATGGAAAATTATGAAAAAATTTACAAAGAAATAGGTAAGGAAGTTGAAGTGATGAATGTCTCACTGTAAATTTAATGTTTTATTGCTAAAGAAAACAGTATGTAAGAGAGTTTTTTGACTGGTGACAAAAGAATAATAATAATGACCATCTTAAAAAAATAATGCAGTAGATTTTAGCTGTAAAAATGTGTTCTAAGATGGCACAGTACTTTGGGTTTAGCTGTTGTTTCAAATGCCAGTTACTGTTTTATTGTCAATTGAACTTATTTACAAGCACATTTAAAATCGGAAATGGATTGAAATTGTACATATTTTTATAACTATCTTATAAAACCATTTTGTACAGAATGCAGCATTGCAGGAGCACATGAAAAAATTGCTGAGTGCAAAAAGCAAATTCTTCAAGCAAAACGGATACGAAAAAACCGCCAAGGTAAGGGTTTTGAAGGATCTAGTTTGCACATACTTTATTACTGACTGATATTTCACACAGTGTTTAATACTGTAAAATCTACAGCCAGAATTAAGCTAAAACAAGTTGTGAATTCAATTTTTTTTTACCACAGAATTATTATTTAACATGGAAAAGGAGAGCTATGCTGAAGAGAATTCTTGCTGAACTTGTGTTGATTGTCCAGACATTCCTTAAGCATTTTTTACTGTCTTCATATTTTTTGCCTCCTTTCTACAGTAATGTTATGGTTGATTAGTAAAGCCAAGAACCAGGAACTCCATCCAAACCTTCCACCTGGTAGGTAGGGGCACAGCCCTGGACCACCTTCTGCTGTCCCCAAGCACATGAGCAGAGGGCTGGATCGGAAGCAGATCAACCGCAGCCCACACCAGTGCTGAAATAGGAAGCAGGTATCCCAAAGAGCCTAAACTACTATGCCACAACTTGCCAACCTGGACGGAAAATTGTGTTGAGTTAATGGAATAACTTTAGGAAAAACAACAACAAAAAAACATCAGTGGTTCGCATTGTGGCACAGCAAGTGAAGCCGCTGTTTGTGATACAATGCTCTCATGTTAGAGCACTGGTTCCATCCTGGTTCCTCCAGTTTCGATCCAGTGGCATGCTGATTTCTACCTAGGAAGGCAGCTAATGACAGCCTGAGCTCCTGGGCCCCTGCCATCCCTGTGGGAGACCAAGATGGCACTCCTGGGGCTGGGCTCCGATGAGGCCCAGATCCACACTTGGAGAGTAAGCCAGCAGATAGAACATCTCCTTCTCCCTGCCTCTCTCTCTCTCTCTCTCTCTCTCTCTCTGTCATTCTACCTTTCAAATAAATCTTTTAAAAAAATATCTTTAAGATTTATTTTATTTGTATTGAAAAGTCAGCTATACAGAGAAGAGGAGAGATGGAGAGGAAGATCTTCCGTCCGATGATTCACTCCCTGAATGGTCACGACGGTTGGAGCTGAGCCAAGCCGAAGCCATGAACCTGGAGCCTCTTCTGGGTCTCCCACACGGGTGCAGGATTCCAAGACTTTGGGCTGCCCTTGACTACTTTCCCAGGCCACAAGCAGTGAGCTGGGTGGGAAGCAGGGCCGCTGGGATTAGAACTGGCGTCCATATGGGATCCCAGCATGTGCAAGGCAAGGACTTTAGCCACTAGGCTACCAAGCCAGGTCATTAAGTACCACTCAAACATTTACTGGCTATCTAAATATTAAGAAAATTAAATGTAGTCCTTTTCTAGTTTCATTTGTTTTTAAATTGAGATTTGTCCTTATAGTTTGTAAAAAGTTTTTCAAAATAATTTTAATGATAGAGCATTGGTCTTCCTATGATGTATGTTGAAAAACATAAAGAAAACCATAATATGAAATTACATCCATGACATACACATGGAAACTGGAAGCTCAGAATGTTACAATAAGGAGACGGTTTGTAGCTTGAATTTCACAAACTCAGCTTTACCTTTCAATGACATAATCAAGATAATTGAATTTTTCTTTCCAAAGCTAGGTTTTGAGGTGTTTAAAATGGATATGGTGTTGTTTCAGTGGCCAGTTTACTATGATATATACATATTTAATGTATGTATATGTACATTCTAAGAGGATCATCCTTTCATTCTTTCATAAGAACAATTTTCGGGAATTTCATGACTTACCGTGGAGGCATCAGTGAAGTAGAAACAAGGACCCGGATGTTAATTATTTCAAAGTTTCTGAAGTCTACGTTGAGGATGTGTGAGAAATATAATTTGTTCTTGACTGAGGTCAGAAATGAATAGTAGGATATATTGACCTCACTGTCCTTCTTGTACTCCTCCTACCACTCTTCCTCCCCGATCCCCTCTCTTCCTTCATCCTCTTCCTCCTCTCCTCCATCCTCTTCCTCCTCTTCCTCTTCCTCATCTTCTTAGCAAATAGTGAATAAAGCCTTTTTTGAAATTAGTTCACCCTATGATTCAGTAGTCCTTCACAGCCTAAATTATTTTATGTTTATGTCGACTTCTTATATTCCTTCCAGGAAAAAAAAATGTTAATGAAATAGAGAAATAGAAGTTAAAATCCTGAGTGTAACACATTTGGGGGTTGCACATCATTCCAGCTAGGGTTGAGTTCATTTCGGCAATACTCTCGTTCTGGCAATACTCTTTTCATCTCTCAATATTTTCTTTCTTTAGGTATTAAGGAGACATTTAGGAGAGATTTGTGGTGTCGCTTATTTTGTTTCGATAATCCAGATAAAAAAAAAAAAAACTTTATTTTTTAAAATGTTTTTCTCTTTCAGAATACGATGCTTTAGCAAAAGTGATCCAGCACCATCCTGACCGGCATGAGACGTTAAGGTAAGTTTAGAGCTTTACTTGGAAAGGCACCAGTATTTAGACAGAAATCTTCAAGGACTAGCCCTTGTCTTTCCCCTTTATGGCTATACATATGTGTTTCAAAAGGAAGGTGAGATCTTCAATGTTATACACTCTACTCTTGCTTGAGTAGAAGTTTTCTTCTTCCAACCTCCAGCTTAGAGGTTTCAGTTAGAATCTCATTACCAACATGAACTATATAATCAAGCTATTCATAAAGGAAGGAGTTTTTGTTTGTTTGTTTGTTTTCTGGGGAGGGTTGTTTTATTTTGTTTTTTAAGATTTATTTCAGACTTAAGAAGAGACAGAGAGAAAAATCTTCCATGCACTGGTTCGCTCCCCAATGGCTGCAACAGTTGGAGCTGAGCTGATCCGAAGCCTGGAACCTCTTCTGAGTCTCCCACATGGGTGCAGGGTCGCAAGGCTTTGGGCCCTCCTCTACTGCTTTCCCAGGCCACTAGGAGGGAGCTGAATGGGAAATGGAGCAGCTTGGGAACCGGCACCCATATGGGATCCCTGCAGTTACAAAACGAGGATTTAGCCTCTGGGCCCAAGGAAGTTTTATCTTACTTCCCGGTTGCCAAGGTTTGTAGTCTGGTTGAGCAGCCCATTGGTTCAGTTTCTGGTGTAGAGTCATACACAGTGCAGAGCATCATGTGGCAGGAGGGAGCGCTGCTAGAGGAAGAATCACAGAGCAAGGCAGGAAGCAGGGAGAATGACTAAACTGAGCTGCCTCCTGAGCACCACTGGTTTATGACTCTAATGTGTGGTTTGGGGAGGCAAACATAAAGACATATGATGTACCTCAGCAGGAGGTAGTAGGAGTAGGAGGAGTAGGACCTTATCCTAAACTAGAATATTAAATATCAGTTTAAAAGGACAAATTAGATATACATGTATAAGCTTTGAAGCTCAGATCTTTCCTACTTAAATCATTCCTACTTATGGAATACATATGAGTAAACATTTGAAGAAGTTAAAACCTCTCTCTAAACACTTTATGTGTAATCTTTGGTATATTAATACTGCATATTCATCTATTAGGTATGCACATTGAAAAGCATTAGATGTAATGATTACATAATTGGGAGGCAGAATAGAAACAAAACCTTGGGATAGAAGACTGGGGATAAGATTCAAAGAGTTGCCAGCAGTGTTTCATATCTTTATAGGGAAAAAAGGTGGCAATATGTCAGCCCATGTCAGTCCTTAGAGTTTGTTATTATCTGTTTCTTATACTTCAAAACATTTGTCCAAAATATGAATAATGAAGAGGATAAGATTCATTCTTCACTTTAGATTGTTGAAAGAATTTATATTATTTTAGAAATATTGCTTAATAGCTAGAAACTCAGTATTAAATATATATTCTGTTTCCAGTCAGCATACTATACCACTTTTTTTTTCAGGGAGCTGGAATCTCTGGGAAAAGAATTAGAGCATCTTTCACACATCAAAGAAAGTGTTGAAGATAAGGTATTTGCATATTGTGTCAGCCTTTGTGATATGTGTTGTATTTATAGATCAATATGCATAAATTTATTTCCTTATTGACACAGCTTGAATTGAGACGTAAACAGTTTCACGTTCTTCTCAGTACCATCCATGAACTTCAGCAGACGTTGGAAAGTAAGTAGAAATAATTTCAGTACGAATGCTTCTAAAATCTGTGTGGTGATCTGGGGACATGCCTTATCAAATACCAAATACTCATTTTGAAGAGACAGTATGTCTTCCATTTCTGAGTAGGATTGCTAAATAATATTAGCAGGCATCCATGTTATTCAGCTTTCTGGATTTAGGCAGAAAAAAATCTTACTTTGTGCTAATATGTGATTTCAATATATGCTCAGTAGTTTAAGAAAAATTGAACAGTGGCGGCCTTAGAAATGTTCTTGGTTACCCTAGTTTATTGCTGTAAAGAAGCGATTAAATCCAGATAAGCAAGGTCTGCATTCAGTACGTAAGAACATTGGTTTGCCCAGTAAATGGTGAGTGCTTTGGGCAACGGCAGGTGTGCTCTGTGTACTGCCTGGGGCCTCCTGGAAGTGACCGTGTCAGCTGATTTTCTGATAGTTTCCAAGAGCCTAAGACCTAGATTTGGGAGAAGTGGTGTTTGGGGAAGAAACTAGTATGCAAATTTTACATTTTGATTCAACTAACCAATGACAACAACTTTTGTGAGTTTTAGTGAGCTCACACTTCACATGGGCTGATTACAGATCAGATCTGGGCTGCCTTTTTACCATTTTTGGTTTAAATGTCTCCTGTAATAAAGGATAACAGTATTCTCAGGTGTCCACTAGACACAAAGTTTGGGCATATCTGACTAAGGCTATATGTTTCTTTGTCAATTTCAGATGATGAAAAGCTCTCAGAGGTGGAAGACGCTCAAGAAAGCACCATGGAAGCCAACCCTAAACCATAGACAGGCTAATCATTCCTCATACTTAGGAGCATTCAAATCATGACCCTATCTTGCTATGCTTCGAAGTTGCTGTACTGTTGAGACAGTTAAAGTTTTAACAATGAAATACTTTGTTTCCAATAATAATGTACATTTCATTCATATTTCTGTACACAAAGGAAAATGCTTTCACTATAGATTTGAATTTTGTTGAAATGCATTTTTTTATTATCGAAAAGTAAAAACAAAATCCCAACATATCTAATAAAATGTTTTTCAATCTGAATTTATTTCTTCTTCTTTATTATGCTAGTCAAAAGTGACATTAATAATTTATAACATTTTAACCGTTAGCACTGATTAGTTTACAAGGTTAAGATTTTCATGAGAAATTGAGTTCATTTTGGAAATTATTACCATTTTTTAAAATAAAGTCCATGAATAGGCTTTTGGGGGCTTCAAACCTGTGAAATTATGTTCGAAATCTCTGTGGAATGTTCTTAGTGTAGGGAAAAGTTTTATGATGTTGAGGATACCTGTAATAAGAGGTAATTACAGGGCCCGGCACAATGGTTCAATGGCTAAGTCTCCACTTTGCAAGCAATGGGATCCCACATGGGTGCCAGCTTGAGTCCTGACTGCTCCACTTCACATCCACCTCCCTACTTGTGCCCTGGGAAAGCAATAGAGGATGGCCCATAAACTTTGGAACCCTACACCTGTGTGGGAAACCCAGAAGAAGCTCCTGGCTCTTGTCTCTTGGCTCCTGGTTTGGAATTGGCTCAGCTCTAACTGTTGCAGCCTTTTGGGGAGTGAACCAGCAAATGGAAGATCTTTCTGTCTCTCCCTCTCTCTAAATCTGATCTGCTTTTCCAATAAAAATAAATTAATCTTCTTCTTGAAAAGTAATTACAAGGTAACTCAATCAGCATTACATGTATATTGGTTAATCATGATGATACTTCTGACAAACACGTTCTTAGGCAATTTCACCATTATATAAGCATCACAGAGTCCTTGCCTAGCCTAAGATGGTTGGACTTCAGGAGAGACAATCTCATGAGACCAGCGTATAGGCTATGCAACCATCCATGTGATCTGTAATTGACCAACACATTGTTACACAGGGCCATGAATTGCTATTGGCGCTTAAATGTTCTGTTACATTTTTTTCTTTCTACTGTTTTGTTCTCTTAGGAGTCACTTTGAATTTTTGTGATTTTCTGGTAGTGGCCAGCACTATGGCCTAATGGGTAGAGCCTCTGTGTGTGATGCTGGCATGTCTTCTGGGTGCCATTTCACGTCAGTGGCACTTGTGATCCTGCTCCCTATTTATGTGCCTGGGAAAACCAGCAGAAGATGGCCCAAGTGTTTGGGCCCCTGACACCCCAAATGGGAGACCCAGGTGAAGTTTCTGGCTCCTGGCATAAGTCTGGCCCAGTGCTGGCCATTGCAGCCATGTGGATAATGAACTCAATGGAAAGTTAATTTCTCTCTCTCTCTATAACTCTTTTGAATACATGAATAAGTCTTTTTAAAAAAATATATATTTTTTAAAGATTTATTTTTATTGGAAAGGCAGATTTTACAAGAGAAGGAGAGACAGAAAGATCTTTATCTGTTGATTCATTCCAATAGTGGATGCAATGGCCAGAGCTAAACCAATCTGAAGCCAGGAGCCAGAAGCTTCTTCTGGGTCTCCAAAGTGGGTGCAGGGTCCCAAGACTTTGGGTCATCCTCTGCCACTTTCCTAGACCACAGGAAATGAACTGGATGGGAAGTGGACAGTCAGTACATGAACTGGCACCCATAAGGGATCCCGACTCATGCAAAGTGAGGACTTTAGCCACTAGGCTACTGCACCAGGCCCCAAAACCCTCTCTCAAAATGAAAAGCTGTTTGAAATAAATAGTTTAAAGTTGTTTTGCATAACAGATTTCATGATCTTTTTTTAAAAGATTAACCTTAGAGTAGGAGCTGGGACCATGACATGATACGTTAAGGATTTGCCTGCAGTGCTGTCATCCCATATGGGTGCTAATTCAAGTCCAAGATGCTCCATTTCCAATACAGTTCCCTGCTAAGGTGACTGAGAAAGCAGTGGAGGCTGGTCTAAGACATCAGTCTCCAGCACCCATGTGGGAGACTGGAAGGAACTCCCAAGTTCCTGGCTTCAGACTGGTCCAGTTTTGGTCATTGTGGCCATCTGGGGAGTGAATCAGCAGAGAAAAGACCTCTCTTCCTGTCTCTCTGTAAATATACTTATCAAAAAATAAATAAATCTTTTAAAATATTAAGCTAAGGATGAATTATGGATAATCTTTAAAGTACTGGATGACTTATGTTTAGGCTTCATCCCCACCCATTTATTTTAGTTCAGAAACACAACGCTCTGCATGAATTGTCCATAAATAATCTTGCATTTTTGTTACTTCAATGAAAATTTTAATCTTAAAAGTGAGTGTAAAATTAGCTCAGTAGCAGTCATTATGTTTCATAATATCTGTAAATAGTTCCTTTAATTTCATCTGAGAAAACAGGAGTAATTCTTCATAGGATTTAATTGCTATAGCTTAAAAAATATAATTTTCTCCATGACTGACATAAATTATGAAGCCAAAATTGCTAAATGAACTAAACAAAGGGTTTTTTTTGGGGGGGGCGGTTAATTTTTTTTTTAATCAGGGTGGGAAGGATCCAGGGTTAGGGAAGGATGGGTGTTATTGTTTCCAAACTTTCTATTTCTTCTCCCAATTTCTGGGGGCAACGGGGGGGAATAAGGGGAGAAGCCGTATCCAGGCTCCCTATCACTCCAGTACCCAGCCACCTGATATCAACCCAGGGCTAAAAATCAAGTTTTAAAGTTTTTTTTTTAGAGGACTATTGAGCATGATTCTCCACAAAACATGTTTCCTTTGCTCACTAAATAATTCACTAGGGTCATATTTATTCAGGATTATATACCAGATAACCTACAGCCAGTCAAACACAGAATCGCAGAAGCAGCAGCAGGGGCTCAGGCAGAAGAACATGTTTTTCAGCTTGGATTTCCAGGCGGCTCGCTTTGACACTCTCTGAAACTGACGGGAGCACTGCAGAAGCTGATCTGAAACAGACTCATAGTGTTCAAGTTCAGCATTTCGTTGGTCCACTTGCTTCCTGACTTGATCAATCATTATTTGTTTGCAGTCATCCACCTAGGACAGATAAATCCAAAGAAATAAAGCCATTTGATAGAGGGCTGGCCTGATGGCTCCATTGGCTAATCCTCCCTCCCCATGCAAGTGCCAGGATCCCAAATGGGCACTGGTTCATGTCACAACTGTGCCACTTCCAATCCAGCTCCTTGCTTGTGGCTTGAGAAAGCAGCGGAGAATGACCTAGAGCTTTGGAACCCTGAACCCACATAGGAGATCCAGAGGAGGCTCCTGGCTCCTAGCTTCAGATCAGCTCAGCTGTGGCCATCACGGCCACTTGCAAGTGAACCAGTGCATGGAAGATCTTTCTGTCTCTCCTTCTCTCTGTAAATTTACCTTTCCAATAAGAATAAATAAATCTTTAAAAAAAGAAAGAAAGAAAGCCTTGTCCACATCAAATGAGTTAGCTACTTTTCCTGAGAGAATGAGTTCAGGAATTGGTGGGCATTTTGCAGATCTCAAGCTATTCTAATTCAAGCCATACCAAACAGAGCTTGAACATTTGCATTTACTTCCTGGTGGTAAAGAAGATCTCATTTCTTCTCAGAATAAGCCTATGTGTATGTCTTCACTTTAATTGCATGCACTTAATATCTATTAGACACCGCATCCAGACGCCCTTAGCAGTCCTTAACCACTCTCAGAATGCACCCCACTAACATTAGTCCTTAATGGTAATTGTTAATTTTGTCCCACATCCACACTATCAGTTAAACCTACCCTTCTGATGCTTCTGAAGTATAAAAGTAAAAGATTTTCTTCACTACCTGCATTTGAAGGTTTTTTAATGGTAAAGCTGATTTTTGAAGGGATTCTTCCAGGCCATGTTTCTTTTTTTTCAGCACTGGAAAGTGTAGCCTCTTTTTGGATGAAGAAAGTACCTCCTATTGTAAAAATGCAAAAAAATATATATATATATATATATATATCAGATTAGGAAATATCAACAGTATTTCTGTGACGGCGCTTCAGTAAGAATCTTCACCCTTGGGGTATTCTCTTATGAACTCAATATTTGCCACATAACAATGTTGGATTGGAGACCATATTCATATTGTTCTCCACACCCCATGCATCTGCTTTGTGACCAGAGCTCTCTTTGAAGAGAGAGCTATAGGGTGCGGAGAAATGAGATTGTCTTGCTCTGAAAGAATACACAGACTCAGGGAAAAAGAAGGTCACTCGTAAGGGGAAGCAGAAGAAACCGCCTGTGCGCCTGCTGAGCACTGTGTGAGCTGGGGACTGTTGTGGACCACTGCTCCAGAAAGCTCATTATCGATGCATCCAGCGGTTAATTTTGGTCTCCTTCCTGCAATCGCCCTTATTTCCATAGCAGTCATGTCTCTAAACATAAAAAGAAAGCTTTGGGTTCTTTCTGCCCCATGCTTGATACATTTTCCATCATCCCTGGCTGACCGGATACACAGTAATGTCCTAATAATGCTACTAGAAATCATTCCAAAGTCATAGCTGCTGGCCCCTTTTAGTTTTACTGGCCTCACTCTTCCTTCCATGTGTGCTGAATAATTAAGTGTAAGGACTGTTGTGACACCTACACAAAGTAAGAGGTGGACCTGGATACTGCCCCTTCCCTTGATGAAGAAATTTACTAATGGAATCTGGTTCGGATGTCAAGTTCAAGTGCTGCGCCTCCCAGATCCTCTACAACAAAACCTTTTTTCTCTGTTATAAACCACTGTACTTTTTTTCTATTAAGCATCTACCACCGAGGTTGGTGTCATGCCATAGCAGGAAAAGTCACTTTGTGAGACTGGCCACCCACAAGAGTGCTAGCTGCTTGTTCCACTTCAAGCCACATCTCTCCTAATGACTTGGGAAAAGCAGTGGAGACCTGCCCAAGTACTTCGGTCCCTTCTGTCCCCATGGAAGACCTGGAAGAAGCTCCAGTTAGCCACCTCTGGCTGTTGTAGCCGTAAGGGGAGTGAACAGGGTCCCATCACAGCTGCCTTCTTTGATCTGCATTGATGGGAAGCTGAAACTGGGAGTGGAGCCAGATGTGTGTATCCCAAGCAACCTGTTAACTGCTATGCCTAATACCAATTCCCATATGCAAATTTGTAACAGAACTAGATCGGACTGTTGTGGTCCTGACAGAATATGGTTCCTACACAGAATACCTCTGTGTAGCACCTGCCTTTTGCAATGAGAAATTGTGGGCCTATCATTTCCCAATCTTCCTTTTCTTCAAAAGAAACTTGGAAATCCTGGGACCCAGCATTTTTGTTTTAACTGTCTAATCCTCCACTTTCAAGCACTGGTATCCCATATAGGTATCGGATCATGTTCCAGCTGCTCAATTTCCAATGCAGCTCTCTGCTAATGGCCTGGGAAAGCAGTAGAAGATGGCCCAGTGCCATGAGACCCTGTACCCACGTGGGAGACCTAGAGAAGCCTCCTTGCTCCTGGCTCCAGATCTTTCTCTCCGACTTTCCTTCTCTATAAAAACTTTCTTTCCAATAAAAAATAAATAAATCTTTCAAAAAATTAAAGTAGAAAATCCAGAAATATAACTTTTGAAAGTAGACAATTTAAATATTTGTAAACCTTCTGAAGTTTAAAAAAATGCTTCTGTGGTCAGTTGACCTTCTCTGGGAATTTAATGTCTTTTGATGAACAGAAATTTTTAATTAAACTGTAACCAAATTTGTCCATGTTTATCTTTTTAAAAATACTTTGTTTTATTTCAATGACAGAGGATACATGTATGATATATGTATACAAACATATAAATATGTATATATGTCATATATATACACAAGATCTTTCATTTGGTGGTTACGCCTCAAATGCCAGCAACAGCCAGTCTTAATTCAGTAGCCAGGAACTCCATCTGGGTGTCCCACAGCAATAATAGGAACACAAGTGCTTGGGTTGTCATCCACTGCCTTTTAGGTACATTAGCTGGAAGCTGGAGTAGTGCAGTCTTAAATTGGCACTCTGATATGCAGGTGTTCCATGTATCAGCTTAACCCGCTGTGCTGTAACACCTATCTTTATGCTTATCTTTGTAATTAGGGCTGTGTGTGTGTGTGTCCTACAAAATCCTGTTCTACCTTGATGCCATGATGATATTCTTACCATCCTGCAGAAGTTTTAAGAGTTTGCCTTTGCAGTTAAAATTAGAATCCGAAAGAAACTAATTTTGTGAGCTAAGAGTCATTTTTTTCTATCCCATATGATATCCACGTGTCCCACTGCCATTTGCTTAGCAGTTATCCTTATCCCACTGCTTTGTACGGCCATGACTGAATGCTTAGCTCCTCTAGCAGCTGTTAAAATGCCATACATCAGGGAAGTGTCCATTGGATCACTTGTAGTACCCAAACCTAGAAATTTCCCCGGACATAATTAGGGGGACAATAAATATGAACGTTAAATTATGTATGTATGTATGTATGTATGTATTTAAAAAGCAGAGTTACAGGGCCCGGCGGCGTGGCCTAGCGGCTAAAGTCCTCGCCTTGAATGCGCTGGGGTCCCATAGGGGCGCCGGTTCTATTCCCGGCAGCTCCACTCCCCATCCAGCTCCCTGCTTGTGGCCTGGGAAAGCAGTAGAGGATGGCCCAAAGCTTTGGGACCCTGCACTCGTGTGGGAGGCCCGGAAGAGGTTCCAGGTTCCCGGCTTCGGATCGGCACAGCACCAGCCGTTGTGGTCACTTGGGGAGTGAATCATCGGACGGAAGGAGGATCTTCCTCTCTGTCTCTCCTGTCTGTATATCTGACTTTGTAATAAAAATAAATAAATCTTTAAAAAAAAAAAGGCAGAGTTGAAGAGGGAGAGAATTTTCCATTTACTTCGCTGCCCCATTGGCCACAACTGTGGCGGCTGGACTAAGTTGAAGCCAGGAAAAGGAACTTCATCTGAATCTCCCATTTGGGGTGGCAGGGGTCAAAGCACTTGGGCCATCTTTTGCTGCTTTCCCAGGCACATTCGCAGCGAACTGCGTTGGAGCTGTAGTGGGAACATGAATTAGCCTCCATATGGGGTGTCACCTCTGACTAGCGTGAGGGCCAGTACTAGGGCTCAACAGGATAACCCTCCACCCTCTGGGGCCAGCATCCCATATGGACACTGGTTTGTGTCCCAGCTGCTCAACTACTGATCCAGCTCTCTGCTTATGGCCTGGGAAGGTAGGGGAGGATGGCCCAAGACTTTTGTACGTTGCACCCACGTGGAAGACCCGGAAGAGGTTCTTGACTCTCAGTTTCAGATAGATTGTTTCAGATAGGCTTAGCCCTGCTGTAGCTAGTATGACTGAGAAACTGAACTTTTAATTTTACTTAATTTTAGTTAATAGTCACAAGTGTCCATAGTGGACAGAATAATTTGACAATACAACTGGAATATGGCATGGTAATTAAGAACAAAGACTCTCTTGGGCTCTGGGTGGTAGCCTAGCGGCTGAAGTCTTTGCCTTGTATGCACTGGGATCCCACAAGGGCGCTGGTTCTAATCCCGGCTGCTCCACTTCCCATCCAGCTCCCTGCTTGTGGCCTGGGAAAGCACTCATGGACAGCCCAAAGCTTTGGGACCCTGCACCCACGTGGAAGACCTGAAGGAGGCTCCTGGCTCCTGGCTTTGGATCAGCACAGCACCGGCCGTTGCAGCCACTTGGGGAGTGAACCATCGGAGGGAAGATCTTCCTCTCTGTCTTTCTTCCTCTCTGTATATCTGTCTTTCCAATAAAAATAAATAAATCTTTAAAAAAGAGAGAGAGAGAGAGAACAAGGACTCCTGAGTCAGGTTCTGCTGCTCTCCTGGGAAAATTACTTAACCTCTCACTCAATAGCATATCTAAAATAAAGACAGCATTGATATCAACCTTATTGAACTGTTGTGCTAAAATATGACATTTTAATTTTTATTAGGATTTATTGATTTGAAAGATAAGGAAATGTGCGGGCAGGAGTGTATCAAACCTCCATCTGTTGCATCATTCTCTAAATGTCTGCAATAGGCATGTCTGGGTCAGGTCCAAGCCAGAAGCCAGAATCCATCTTGGTCTCTCCCAAACTAATTTTTCAGGTTCCTTCCCAGGCTTATCAGGAGGAAGGTGGTTCCGAAGCAGAGCAGTCACAGCCTTAACTGGCATTCAGATATGGGATGCCAATGCTGCAAATAGTGGCTTAACCCAGCACCCTTGAGTTGCTATTTTTAATGTTGTTAGAACAAGGTTTTGGAAACAGCATCAGTTCTTAAATAATGGCTTATTGTACTTAGATAGCAACAATAGTTCAAGAGTCTACTTTCAAAAGATAATATGGGAAATTTAGGCTCAAATACAAATAACTAGTGGATATGTGAATGTTTGGATTTTTCAAAGTCCTGCCTCATCTAGCATGGTCCTATCTATACTGTATATCTTTTTTTTTTTTAAGATTTATTTATTTTGGAAAGGCAGAGATTTACAGAAAGAAGGAAAGACAGAGAGAAAGATTTTCTATCTGCTGGTTCACTCCCCAGGTGCTTGCCACAGCTGAAGCTGAGCCAATCTGAAGCCAGGAGCCCAGAGCTTCTTCCAGGTCTCCCCTGCAGGTACAGGATCCCAAGGCTTTTGGCCATCCTTCACTGCTTTCCCAGGGCATAAGCAGGGAGCTGGATTGGAAGTGGAGCAGACGGGATACAAACTGGTGTCCATATGGGATCCCAGCCGAGGCAAGGCAAAAATTTAGCCACTGAGCCTTTACACCGGGCCCAGCTTTGTACCTTTTAACTTCATCTAACATTAAATGAAAATTGAGACCATGACACTCAGTGAAATAAGCCAATCCCAAAAAGATAGATAAGATAAATTCTCTCTGATACATGGCAACCGCCATATAAGATACAAGATCAATAGATATATCAGTAAACATGGATATACATGTATTCTCAGACAAGAACTGCTAAATGGAGACTAGCATACAGGGAAGCGAAGATACACTGTAGTATGCTCTCTACTCCCGAACAAAAAGAACCAAACAACTCCTGATGAAACTGTTAAATATATCTGGACAATAGAATACAAGACTATCTACCATGACCTTTACCTACAGTGCCATGATTGACTAACCAGCAGAATGTTAGACTTGTGAATGTTGCTAAAGGACTGTATTATTGTAACAATATGGGGGAAGCCAGTGGGGGAGAATGGAGGAGTAGGGGTAGAAGGGGGAATCTCTGTGCCTATGAACTGTATCATGAATAATAATAATACTAAAACATAACAACCAACAATCTGTACTTCAATCCCTGATTTATACTAGTTACCTTTCAAAGTCCCAAAAATGATTCACCTACTTTTCCAGACAGTATTTACTGGCATCCTTGCAGCAAATTCTGCTGGTCAGCACTGGTCAAGTGAATTCCTTTCCATCAAATATTCGTGGGTAGGCCAGATTGCTAATCTGCTAATTTGACATTTGTACAGTTGATAGGGTTAACTTAAAGTCATCAATTCCATGTTGCCCAGACTGTCACAGAAGCAGAGTAGTTGGAGTTCTGACTTCTCTGTGGTTCAGCCTCGCAGAGGAGACAGGCACCACAGATGTCAAGGGTTCACAGGGTACAGCTCAGGGCCAAGAGAATCGGGATTCACAAAATCCCCGAACTCATGACTGGTAGATGTCAGTCATGAGGGGCAAGTCTGTGACAGCGATTTACCTTTTGTTGTCCCTGGCGAACAGGCATCCTCCAGAAGCGCTTGGCGGCTCTCCCAGCCGGCAGGTGGCTCCCTCCGGCTACCTCCTCCATCTCTGCCTCTGCACCAAGTTGGGTCTTGGCCTCCACATCAGGTTGTACAGTTGCTTAGAGAAAGAACCGAACATCTTGTGAACGTTATGATTATCAGTATGCTCGTCCCAGCAGAAAGTACTCTGGGAAGAAAGATTCATTTGGTGCCTTAGTAGTGATAAGGAAAGAGAGAGAAAGAAAGAGAGCGAGGAGAGAGAGAAAACACCTTTCTATCTGCTGGTTTACTTCCAGGATGTCCACCACGGCCAACGCTGGCCAGTGTGAAGCCCTTCCTAGTCTCCCACATGGTGGCAGGGGCCCAAGTACTTGGGCCATCCCCCTTTGATTTCCCAAGGTGCGTTATCCTCCTTAGTGGAGGATCGAGGACATGAGGCACCTTATCCCTCTGGTCCACCACATAGGCACCTCCGCAGACTTTGAAGTACCCTTGTTTTAAATGAGAAGCGGCGGTAGATTGATTATACCACTAACTGGACCAAGAGGAACGGCACTTGCATCCAGTGAGTCTGAAAATGTGCGCATGCGTCCTATGGGGGAAGGGAATGTTGTAAAAATGAAGATTCTGACCCAGTAGCCTGGATAGGGCCTTAGAATCTGCATTGCAGACCAGCTCCTCAGAGGGACCAGTCATTGGAAAACAATGACTGATTTTGCCTTTCTCTTGCCTTGACACTTCAAGACAAATTGCCTTTGCTCACCATTCGGTGACCGCTTTCTCCTTCTTAGCTTGGTAAATAACTTGGCGGGCAGAGCTGCTTGACAATCTGAGGAACAGAGCTCTGTATGGCAGAAAGGAGCTTCCTTGTGGTCCCCAGAGTCCTTGCTGCTGGCACTTAGGGGTTTACCTCTGCGTGGCAGTATCTTCCTCAAGAAACTCTTGCTTTTCTTCATACTTTTCTTCTGATTCTGCTGGCTTTCTTGAAAACCCACATCAATTTCACTACGTGATTCTTCTTTGGGTACCAATGCATTTTGCTCAGCTAAATTCGTAGACTCCACTCTATGCCATGTAAAACAAAGACAAATAATTTGCCTTAAGGAAGTGAACACTTAACACCGAATAATTTAAATTGCCAGAACTTAAACTTCAAATGTGAAAAAAAAAATGACATGATCCCAAAAAACTGAAATTGGAGACCAAGAATAAAATCACAGAAAAAAGAAAAAGAAAGCCAAAATAACAACTTGGATTGCCATAAATGCAATCTGTCCACTGTGTCTTTGGTTCTCACAGCACTGCAAGAAGTAGGTCATGTTACTACCTCCCTTCTGCTGATGAGTGAAGTGAAACACAGACATGTTAAATCCATTGGCCAAGGGTAGGGGAGCGCGTGGATTTGAATTCCAATACATCTTATCACACATTGGTAAATTGGAAATCTTTTGGATGGTGGTTGGAGATTATCTTTGTTGTATTTGGCAGGTCAGAGGCTAAAAGGATGGAAGAATTTGCTAGGACCATCAACACAGAATATAAGCACACTTTAAAGCATTATGAAAAGTGGATTTAAATGAAGTTCATTTTGGTGTAAACATGTTTGAAAACCATCATGAACTTTTTGAAGATCCCTTATATATGACTGCAAAAAATAATAGAAAAAAAATAAAGAATCTGTTATATTCTTTCAAGAACGCTGTTAAATGGAATCATACAGGATATAATACTTTGTGTTTATTTTTCTTCACTCAGCATAACTCTCTACATCCTCATCAAAGATGTGTGAATCAACAGTTCATATGTTTTGGTTGCTAAATAATATTCAATTATGACCTGACTGTCTTACACTTTGCTTTATCCTCCACTTGCTGAAGAACATTTGTGGATTTTTTAAAAAAAGATTTATTTAATCTTTATATAATCTATTTGTTTATTGGTGCAGTAGCCTAGTGGCTAAAGTCTTCACCTTGCACGTGCCAGGATCCCGCATGGGTGTCAGTTCATACTCTGCCAGCCCGCTTCCCATCCAGCTCCCTGCTTGTGGCCTAGGAAAGCAGGACAGCCCGAAGCCTTGGGACCCTGCACCCACGTGGGAGACCTGGAAGAACCTCTTTGCTCCTGGCTTTGGATCAGCTCAGCTCCGGCCGTTGCGGCCACTTGGGGAGTACATCAGCGGACAGATCTTTTTCTCTTGCTCTCCTCTTATCTGTATATCTGACTTTCCAACAATAAATAAATAAATCTTTTTTAAAAATACATATTTCTTCTTTGTCTCCCTTTTCATTCCCTTATGGTGTGTTCAGTGCATGTAACTGCCTTCTCTGTTCAATGCTCTGATCCAATACTCTTTCCTAGCTCTACCCCTAAAGCTGGCTTACAGAGGGGGTCGGGTAGAGGGAATAGTTGCCCACATAGGAAATCCTCACTGTGTTCCGACTTTCCAGCTTTGGCCTTCATTCTTCATATGTTACCTAAAACATCTCAAGTACCACCAGTAGCATACATGTTTCTCTCCAGAAAATCCCTGCTCTGAACCGAGCCAAAACCATCCTGCCTTGTTTGTAATCACATACAGGAAGTCGTTCATTTTGAGTTCAGGCACTGAAGTTAAATGGCCTTGACTCAGCCCAGAACCACAATTTCTAGCCACGTGATCTTTGTCATTATGACTTCACTTGGCAAGCTTTGGTTCTCTTTGAAAATGAAACCGCTTTTCTGAGAAATGAGTAAATTAAAGGAAACAGTTGATAGGTTTCGAACCTAGCAAAGCACTCAATAAATGATAGTTTTGATGATCATGCGAATCAGACGTGATGAACAATGGAAAAAGCAAGGGTAGAGGCTGGGCAGCAAAACAAAGGGGGCCCTGGGGCCTCTTGGCCACCCCCTGGGACTAAGAAAACAAAGCTTTGCCAATTGTAGGCACATGACTTCTAGGGACTCTGTCCTTAAAGTTGTATTAGATTGTTATTCCTCGAAGACGATGCTAAAGCATCCAAGAAATATCATTTATTAGTTTGCTCAAAGGTAATTTATGAGCTGATATTGATTTCCCAGTAATCCTTCTGTGATGCTTTCAATAATATTAACTTTTATGTGTTTTTTTTCCCCTCAACCATAAATAGGTTTGCAGATCCACTAATAAAAAAGGACAGAAATTTAATTCCAGGAGGCTCAGGCCATCCTAGCAACCTTTCGGGTTAAACCCCCGCCCTGAGCAGTGTGGGTTTCTCTAGCAAGTGTCTGTCAATCCCATCCTTCCACTGTCATGGCAGATATATTTACAACATAATTAACAAAGTGCACTTGGCTTTAAGGACTAGATTGTAATGTCTGCTATCCAAGGAGCCCTTCCTTTCTTAAAATAATATCTTGGGGTACTGAATTTCTTGGGTTGTGTTTCTTCTGTCTTAAGCTTTTACTTCCTACTGGAAGTCTAAAATTTCTGGAATATTTCATTTTGTCTGTGAAAGTTATTCACTCTTGAATGGTTCAGGTCTGATGAAAACACCTTACTTCTCTAAGACTGTGCTACACCCCAAAAGCTTGGTCAGAGAGAAGACCAACGAAATTGAAAAATACACCACTGCACGCACTTTGCAAATTGAACTGTGTTAAGTTTGAAATATTTTCTGCTTTCCTTTATGGTTTTGTCTTTGGTCAAGAAATATCATGGCTGATTGCTTTAATGTTACACGAAAGAGCGTGTGCATAGGTGAAAAATTATTAGCACACATTTCTTTCCTCTAACTTGCTGTTAAAATTCAAGTTCAGGTGAAAGCCAAGTTTCTTCCTGCCACAAATGAACACTTCTAAGCACCAAACAAGGCTTTTATAACGGCGTAGGCTACCTAAACCAATGTCCTACTGGCCCCCCATCTTTATCGCTTTCACTTCTAAAGTTGTTTAAAAAAGATGCTACATCTTCTACATGTCCAGCAAATTTTGCTTTATGGAATAAAATCTCATCAGAAAAGAACATGAGTTTCATTACCCACCTTTCGACCCCTTTCTTTCGGAGGGAATCACTTTTCTCTTGGAGTTGCTTCGATCTTCGGCACCACATGGACTTTCCCATAGTCAGTCTAACTAGGAGACACTGCTGACCACTGCCCGTTGCTGTCAACTGGAGCTATAATAGGTGCCTGGAATTTCAGCAGCTTTTGTTTCACGGACTTGGTAAGAAAATGATCCTTGAAACAGAAAGTGCTGGACTATTTAGGGGCAAGGGTAAAACAAAAGCAGGAAATAAGGTTTTTCCTGTTTAGCGCAATCCTGTACTTGATAGATTCTTGGGAAATTCCCAAGCTCGGTGGAGATGTTTATAGATTCTTGGATGAGGAAGATGCAGAAAGGGTGCTCTGCTTGTATAACCACTGCCTTTCGGATTAGCAATAAATAACATCAACTGTCCACTGACCGTCCCCTGCAGCTGTGTGCATGCCCGGTCCGCACAGCAACGGAGCCTCGAGGGACACCAATGGCTTATCAGTTAATGGGAGCTGATCTTTCAGTATGTGAGCGTGTGGGATACATGTGACAGTCTGTGGTGATTTGGACGCCTCATACTGCTCCTCAAGGGCTGTTTCATTGATGTTGGAGTTTGGCAGTGGTTTCTCAAAGAACTTGGTTGAAAAAGCTGAAATACGTGCCTCTCCTGGTGCTTACCCACATGTTGTAATTAAAAAAAAAAAAAAAAAAAAGAGGACCTGCTGCCTGGGTTACAAATTCTGTCCACACGGTGGCAGCAGACACTAGGGTTTATTCCCATTACTTGTTGGCACTTTGTGGTTCTGTTTGGCTGGATGAATTACAAGGAAAACTTTAGACAGGCGTTGTTCTGTTTTCTTCGTCTGCATGACTTTATGATCTGGATGACGCTTCTGATGTTTTCACGTGCATGGGAATTACCAGGGGATGTCTTTTAGAGGTGGACTGAGTACAACACAGCAGGGCTAAGAGCCAAGTTGACACACTGTGATGTCTAACAAACTCCCAAGTGAAAGCAGCAGTGCTGGTGGGCAGACAGCACTTTTTTTTATTTTTCAGTGAGACATCTGACTTTTCCAGACTTGGGGATGGAGCTTTAAAATGTTCAAGGATGAGTGGCGAAGAGGGTGGGTTTGGAAATTGAATCTGGATTCTCATTTCAGTCAACTGTGTGACTTTGGTCAAATCGCTCAAACTATCTAGGCTTATTCAATCTATTTTTTTAAAAAAAGATTTATTTCATTTTATTGGAAAGTCAGATTTACAGAGACAAGGGGGAGACAATGAGAAAGAACTTCCATCTGATGGTTCACTCCCCAACTGGCTGCGATGGTCGGTGCTGAGTCGATCTGAAACCAGGAGCCAGGAGCTTCTTCTGGGTCTCCCACACGGGTGCAGGGTCCCAAGGCTTTGGGCTGTCCTCGACTGCTTTCCCAGGCCACAAGCAGGGAGCTGGATGGGAAGTGGAGCTGCCGGGATTAGAACCGGCGCCCATATGGGATCCCGGCGCATTCAAGGCGAGGACTTTAGCCGCTAGGCCACACTGCCGGGCCCTAAAATGGGAATTCCTAATGACTCAGCCATGATTTTTGGATAAAATTCATGGTTTCAGGATAAGAATATGAATCTTTGCTTCTATGCAGAAATGTGACCCAGGTGCACCCAGGGCACAGGTTCCCTCTCCCAGACTTTGAGAAGTGTTGAAGCACAGAATATCTACTGGCCAATGGGCATGTGCTTCTATCTGGTCTGTTTTTTCTTACCTGCTGGCATACCCGGGCGCTTAATTAACTGACTGACTGAATGAATGAGTGCCTGGTTGTGCGTTTTCTTAAACCATAGGCCAGTATTCTCCTGCAATTATTGGGATTACTGTCTTCATTCTGCTCTCTTCTGTCAAATGTCTGGATACATGAGGTTCATTGTAGCATGCATAACAGATGTTTTCTCTTTCTACATATGTGTGCACATGCTAGTACATGTACATGTGTGTATGGAGTGCATGTAACAGAGTGGAATGTTTACTGCTTTGGCTTCTGTGGGAGGCTGGCATTGTGGCATAGCACGTAAAGCTGCTGCCTGTGGCACCAGCATCCCTAATAGTCATGAGTTTGTGTCCTGGTTGCTCTACTTCTCATTTCCATGTTCATGGCCTGGAAAAAGCAATGGCAGAGCATCCAAGTGAGCTCCTGGCTCACAGGCGGGAAGCCTGAAGCTCCTGGCTCCTGCCTTCAGCCTGGCCCAGCCCTGGCTGTTGCAGCCATCTCGGGGAATGAACCAGCAGATGGACGGACCTTCTCTGTTAACTCTCGCTTTCAATAATACATCTCTTTAAATCATGCCTCTTTAAAAGCTAGTTTGAAGGGAAAAGGGAATAAAACACTTATTTTGGTGCCCCCCCCCAAAATTGAAATCCTTTTATGTGAGGAGTTTTTAAAGAGTTCATGGACATGGGCATAATGAAAAAAAAATCTATGGACTTCAACTTTTTTAATATTAGAATTGACTCTTTTTTTTTAAGTCAATTTTTAGCAACCTTTTTGGAGTCCCCTTTACATACAGTTGCCAGAGGAGTTCTGAAGTAGTCCTAGAGCTGGAGAGAGCAGGCCTGGTGGAAGAATTAGAGTATGGATATTGATTTTTTGCATCAGGTGTTTGCATCTGGGTGTTTGCTTAAACCCTTGGGCAGATGATGCGATCTCTCTGGACCTGCATTGTCTTACGTGTAAATGAAGGATAGTAACGGCTACCTCCCAGGGCTGTTGTAGTGACTTATTCATTCAACAAATATTTGAATGCCCCGGTGTTGCTAGGCCCTACCCTAGCTACCAGAGATACTGCACTGAAGAACACAATCTCTGAACAAACGCAATGAAAGCCGCGTGGAGGGGTGGTGGTACATGCTGTGAGACAAACACGGGGTAGGGGCGGACAACAGGATAGAGTGAGTGATGACAAGGCTCAGCTACACCCGGGGGGTTCAGGAAGGCACAGCCAGAGTTTTGGGGGCTGAGGAGTGGATAAGGAAAAAGAGCCGATCGTGGCCAGATCTGTGTATGTCAGGCAGGCGAAAAGAGTGAACGCCAAAGCCCTGGATTCGGAGAAGTTTGATGGCTTTGGAAATGTCTAAAACAGCCAGGCGGGTTGGGGCCAAGGAGACGGACGGAGATGAAATGTGGCGAGACAAATAGGACCAAGTGTCACAGATCAGATAAGAAAATCTGGTCTTGGGGACTGAAGGTGGTGTACAGCGTGTGGGGCCAGCATCCCATGCTGGAGCATCAGCTTGACGTGTGGTTGCTCTGATCCAGCTCCTTGCAGATGCGCCTGGGAAAGCAGGATAAGATGGGCAGAGTTCTTGTGCCCCGTCACCAGCACGGGAGGCTTGATGGAGTTCCAGACTCCTGGTTTCAGCCGACCTAGGGCTGTTGCAGGCATTTGGGGAGTGAACCAGGAGATGGCATGTCTCCCTTCTTCTCTGACACGTTTCCTCTTTACTCAATAGGCAAGTATATCTTAAAGAATTTGGTCTGTATCTTAGAAGCCACAAGAAGTTGTCGGCCCTCGCCTTTGTGCTGCCTGAGTTTGCCTGCAAGGCCCTGAATGACATCAGCTGATTCCAGGTGCTGCTCTCCATACCCCCAGGACCTTGGACCCAGAGCCTTCAGGGTGTCTGAGCCCGCCAGCCCTGGGCCTCGCCCTTCCCGGTCTCACCCACTCACCAAGTGCTGCCCAGCCAACTCTGTTGGGTGGGTGGGCTCTGGGTATGTGTTCACGCAAGCCTCGCCAGCTGTGTACAGCACCACCTCTGCCTTCTGGTACCCCCACCAAGCACGAGTATTTATAGCAAAAAAAAAAAAAAAACAAAACGAGAGAGAAGTTGGTGGCCCTAGCCTGCCGAAAGAGAAACGAGTGCTGTGTCAGTATTGTGTAGGCCAATTCGTAACCATAAAATAAAAATTAAAAATCTAGGGCCCGGCGCGATAGCATAGTGGTTAAAGTTCTCGCCTTGCACGCGCCGGGATCCCATGTGGACACCGGTTCTAATCCTGGCTGCTCGCTTCTCATCCAACTCCCTGCTTGTGGCCTGGGAAAGCAGTAGAGGATGGCCCAAAGCCTTGGGACCCTGCACCCGCATGGGAGACCCGGAAGGGCTCCCAGCTCCTGGTTCCTGGCTTCAGATCGGCTCAGCTCCAGTTGTTGCGGCTGCTTGGGGAGTGAATCATTGGACGGAAGATCTTCCTCTCTGTCTCTCCTCCTCTCTGTATATCCAGCTTTCCAATAATAATAAATCTTAAAAAAAAAAAAAAGTTTACAGAAAATCAGCCTTAGGAAACTAAGATTTTAATTTTTTTTTTTAATGGAAAGGCAGATATACACAGAGGAGGAGAGAGACAGGAAGATCTTCCGTCCGATGGTTCACTCCCCAAATGAGCCGCAACGGGCCGGTGCGCCGATCCGAAGCCGGGAACCTGGAACCTCTTCCAGGTCTCCCACGCGGGCACAGGGTCCCAAAGCTTTGGGCCGTCCTCGACTGCTTTCCCAGGCCACAAGCAGGGAGCTAGATGGGAAGTGGAGCTGCTGGGATTAGAACCGGCTCCCATATGGGATCCCGGGGCTTTCAAGGCGAGGAATTTAGCCGCTAGGCCACGCCACCGGGTCCGATTTTCTGTAAACTTTTGCAGTAAATTCCATTGTTCTTAACTGAGAGGTGGGCTAGGGTTGGTTTCAGTAAAAGTCATAGTTGACTTAGTTTCATATCTTAAGTTCCTAATATTGTGTAAGAGTCTTGTTTTGGGGGGTTGGCAAAGCACCAAGCTTACACATATGATTCCTATAAGTTAATAGGAATTTATTAGCCTGACTTAGGTGGGGGGGGGGCGTTGCTGGTATAATCAGAATATGGAAATGAGTTATACGTACACGCGTACACCTACGTACGGGTACGTACACACGTATGCGTGCGTATGTGCGTGTGCGTATGCGTGCGTATGCGTGCGTATGCGTGCGTATGCGTGCGTATGCGTGCGTATGCGTGCGTATTCGTGCGTATGCGTGCGTATGCGCGTGTACGTATGCGTAGGCGAGAGTGTGAGGTAACTGTGTCCTGAAGTCACTGACAAAATGTCTACCTGGCTTGGCCGTGGTAAAACTTAAGTGAGTATTGATTCAACAACTGGTTATGTCCTGGGATACATGGGACGAATGTCCCGGCTCGTAATTATGAGGGTGGGGGCGGTACATCGAGGTGCTCGGCTACGGTATAGGTCTGGTTTATGGCCCACCACGGGAAGTTTTTGAGGGTTTTATTTATTTATTTAAAGATATTTATTTTTTGTTGGAAAGGCAGTTTTACAGAGAGCAGGAGAGACAGAAAGGTCTTCCAGGCACTGGTTCACCATCCTTTCCCTCCCCCCCAGCCTTCGGTGTCCCATGTGGGTACAGGGTTCCAAGGCTTTGGGATCGCTGCTTTCCAGGCCATAAGCAGGGAGTTGGATGAGAAGTGGAGCAGCCGGGACGTAACAGTAATCACCTATAGGCAATCCTAATGCTTTAAGGGGCGAGGGTTAGTTAACTGAGCCATCACTCTGGACTCTATTGAAGGGTTTTAAATGAACTGGTACATAGATATTTATTTGGGCAATGGGATTCATCAGTGAGGATAATGTTAAACTCCCTGTGCAGGAATTGCTGTTCTCTAAGAGGACACAGATCCCAGACTTGTTAACAAACAAATGAGTTGTTTTAATGCTATGGAAAAAAAAAATACAGAAATGTGATAAAAAGTGATCAGGCTAAAAGATGTCAAAAAGTCATCTTAAGGAAGTGACTTTTTTTTAATGATTTATGTATTTTTATTGCGAACTCAGATATACAGAGAGGAGGAGAGACAGAGAGGGAGATCTTCTGTATGATGGTTCACTCCCCAAGCGGCCGCAGCGACTGGAGCTGAGCCAAGCTGAAGTCAGGAGCCAGGAGCTCTTCCAGGTCTCCCACGTGGGTGCAGGGTCCCAAAACATTGGGCCATCTTTGACTGCCTTCCCAGGCTACAAGCAGGGAGATGGAGGGGAAGTGGAGCTGCCGGGAATAGAACCGGCGACCATATGGGATCCTGGCGTGTGCAAGGCGAGGACTTTAACCACTACGCTATCACGCCAGATCCAGGAGGTGACTTTTTAAAAAGGATTTATTTTTATTTGAAAGGAAGAGTTACAGAGAGGAGAGATAGAGGGAGATTTTTAATCTGTTGGTTCTCACTCCCTGAATGGTTGTAGCAATCAGAGCTGAGTTGATCTGAAGCCTGGAGTCAGGAGCTTCTTCCAGGTCTGCCAACTGAGGGCAGGGGCCCAAGACTTAGGCCATCTTCTACTGCCTTCCCATTCCATAAGCAGGGAGCTGAACTGGAAGTGGAGCAGCTGGAACTATATGGGATTCCTATATCCCAATCCCTATATGGGATACTGGTGCTGCAGGTAGAGGATTAGCCCGTTGAACCACTGCCTAAAGTGGCGGCATTTGAAGTGAGACATTTAATGTTAAAGAGGAGGCAGATTACACTAATATCTGAGGTGCTGTTAGAAAAATGAAAAGCCATTAGAGCAAAGATTGAGTAGGTGTGGGGCAGATAGAAGGCCAATGTAGGGCATAATATAGATCACAAGGGAAGAGCCCTTTGTCCAGCCTAGAGATAGTGATGGTTAGGAGTATGAGATAGAAGTGTGTAAACTCAAAATATATATCTAAAATATTTATTTATTTTTACTTGAAAGGCAGATTTCCAGAGAGAGAGAGAGAGAGACAAAGAGCTTCCACCTTATGGTTCACTTCCCAGATGGCCACAATGGCTGTTACTGAGCACTTGGGACATCCTCTGCTGCCTTCCCAGGTGATAAACAAGGAGCTAGGTTGAAAGTGGAGCAGCTGAGACTTAGAACCGGCACCCAAATGGGATACTGGCATTGATAGGTGGAAGATTAGCTTGCTGAGCTACCGCAATGGTCCCTATCTATGTGTCTGTTAAGTGAAACAGAGAGCACTCATCTATGTGCTGGTTAATTCTCGGAAGCCCATAATAGCTAGGTTTGGGCTCAGCTGAAGCCAGAAGCCAGGAATTCAATCTGAGTCTCTCACATGGGCGGTTGGAGCTCAAGTACTTGAGCCATCACCTGCTGCTTCTGAAGGTGCTTATTAGCAGGAACCTGGAATGGTGAGCAGAGGCAGGACTTGAACCTACATACTCCAGTGTGGGTTGTAGGAGTCCTAAACTGAGTCTCAACGGTTATGCCAGACAGCCACCCTGGTATCTAAGAAGTATAATATAGGAATGAACTGGCATCGGGAGGTGAGTGGAGAGAAGACAGCAGGCTTGGGGGGTTGAGTGTTCCGTCTTAGTTTGAGATTGCTGTGGTTAGCTAAGAGGGCACAGGTCAGCTAGAGGGAAGGGTGCCAGTTCAAGAGTCTAGTTTTTCATGAGCACGCTTTTCAACTATGTTTCTCAGTGTTTCTCAGTGCATGGCTTGAAGCTACCTCCACGTGAACCCTCCCAGGACATTTGTAAGCATCATCTGAAAACCCAAAAAGTCAGCTGGAGCAAGGCCAAGTCAAGTCTGTTCTTCAGGTTATCCTTCTGTTAGATACCTCAGAGGTTACCAAATCCTATGTAGGTAACCATAACAACAGCCAACTCCCATGGAAGCAGCAATTGATTGGAACCTTTAAATCAGAGGTTGTCAATGGAGTGCCCACAGGAACCAAGTAGGGACAGGAGAGAAACTGCAGGGTGTACCAGGGAGGGGTGGGAACTCTCAGGCTGCAAAGTGCTGGGCCAATCCAATGCTATTGAACTTTACGCTTTAAAGAAACCTTGTGCACTTAAACGTGATCTGTGGACCACAGTTAGCTTGCTACTTACTTCTCTCACCAGCCATCTTCAAGCTGCTGGCCCTCCCAGAGCTGTGACTGAACTGCAGAAGACTCAGTTGACTCTTAGCCAATTCGTGTCGTTTATTTTGCGTCTTATCTCTAATTGCATACTAACAACACCTGGTGACTTGGAAGGCCTCTGCAAACTTGGTAAGTTGAGCTTCTGCATCTTGTTTCCAAACTTGGGTGTGACAAACAGGGAAGGGAAGAGAATGTGCTTTAGTGGCATGCAGTCGTTTTTATTAAAAAAAAAAAAAAAAAAAAAAAAAAATATATATATATATATATATGTATATTTGAAAGGTAGAATTACAGAGAGAGAGGGAGAGACAGAGGAAGGTCTTCCATCTACTGGTTTACTCCCCAGATGATCACAACAGCCAGGGCTGGGTCAGGCCCAAACCAGGAGCCAGGATCTCCCATGTGGATCTCCCATGTGGATGCAGGGACCCAAGCACTTAGGCCATTCTCTGCTGCCTTCCTAGGCTCATTAGCAAGGAGTTGGATCGGGAGTGGAGCAGCCGGGACTCAAGGTGGCGACCATACAGGATGCCAGTGCTGCAGGCAGTGGCTTTACTTACTACGCCCCATTGCCTGCAATCCATTTAAAAGGGAACTTGTTTGAAAATGCAGGGTGTAAATAGGCATTGGGGGTGTCTTCATGTGGCTCAGGTGAACCCCCCTTGCTGGAGTTTGGTCCTTTTGAGAGAAAGAAGGTGGTGCTTTGCACATCGGTCAGCAAGAGTGGTGTTGTCATGGGGATGTGTACACAGGCGCCTAGGAACAGGGTGTTTCTTTCAAGAAGTGTCTTTCTGTTGTGAGTCAACTCCCCAGCAGTCAGCAGAGGCGCTGGGGAGAGTGGGGCATTCTGAAGAGGCAGGAGGCCCTCAAGGACATCATGCTTGCACTTCAGGTGCTTTTGCTGTTGGTTGCCACCGCCAGTGAGTGTTCTGTTTTGTTGCTATGAAATAATTACCTGGGCGTCTACCACTTGGTTTGCTTTTGCTTTCTTCAATAATTTCTTTTTTTTTTTTAAAGATTTATTTTATTTTTATTACAAAGTCAGATATACTGAGAGGAGGAGAGATAGAGAGGAAGTGGAGCTGCTGGGATTAGAACCAGCGGCCATATGGGATCAAGGCGAGGACCTTAGCCACTAGGCCATGCTGCCGAGCCCCATCTTCAATAACTTCTAAGCATCAGTTGTTGAAACTAGCAAGTGCTCTGGGGCTATATCTTAGAACAATCTTTGTTTCAGGCCACACATTCTTACCTGCACAGATGACAGCGGGGAAAATAGCTGCCGACTCTTTGATGGGAATCTTGGGAAAGCAGCAGCCAGTGAGCTGTCATGGTCACCTTCCAGGGTCAGCGTCAGAAAGAACCTGGAGTCAGGAGCCGGGCACTGTGATGTGGGGTGGATGCTTCTAACTGGCATGTTCACTATGAGGCTGCACTCCTATCGCTTTTTTTAAAAAAAAGATTTATTTATTTTTACTGGAAAAACAGATATACAGAGAAGAGACAGAGAGGAAGATCTTCCATCTGATAATTCACTCTCCAAGTGGCTGCAATAGCTGGAGCTGAGTCAGTCCAGAGCCAGGAGCCAGGAGCCTCTTCTGGGTCTCCCACGCGGGTGCAGGGTCCCAAGGCTTTGGGCCGTCCTCCACTGTTTTCCGAGGCCACAGGCAGGGGACTAGAAAGGAAATGGGGCTGCTGGAATTAGAGCCGGCGCCCATATGGGATCCCAGTGCAAGGCGAGGACTTTATAGCTAGGCTACTGCGCTGGGCCCTACCTGTTGCTTTTAAGCACTTGATTGCAGCTAGTCTGTGTTAGGACATGCTGTAAATATAAAACACATGCTGGATTAAACTTTTTTGTGTGAATAAGAGATTAAAAAGCTGTTATTAACATTTTAAAATGTTGACAGTGTATTGGAGTGGTAACATATTAAATACATTGCATTAAATAAAATATTAAAATTATTTTCACCTGCTTTAAAAATCTTTTAAAATTTTTGATTACCAGAGCATTTCAGATTACATATTGGACAGAGTTAGTCTATACACTTAGAAAGAATTTTTAAAAAAATATTAAAATCTGCTATACTGTGTATGTACTTGCTTTTATTTTTCTTTTGAGATTTAAATTACAAGTGAGTTGATCAGATCAGCTCAGCAGGTGGAGCATTTGGTAAAAGCAAGGATCTAATAAAATCAAATTTCAGTTTAATTTGTTCTATTTTCTGTTTGTATAAAGATTTATTTCTTTATGTATTAAGCAGAACGGGCTTGAGGATGAAGAGTGAATTGGGTTGATGCTGCAGAGGTGCTAAGCTGTCCTTTTATTTAAAAAAAAAATTTGTTTGTTTGTAAGTTAGAGTTGCAGGGAAACAGAGAGAGATCTTCCACCTGTTGGTTGGCCAGACGGCCACAATAGCCAGGGCTGGGCCAGGCTGAAGTCAAGAGCTTCTTCCAGATCTCCCACATGGGTGGCAGGGATCCAAATACTTGGGCCATTTTCTGTTGCCTTTCCCAGCTATGAACAGGGAGCTGGATCAGCAGCGATACAGCTGAGACACAAACCTGCACGTGTATGGGATGCTGGCATTACAGGTGTCAAATTGTCCAGATATATCACAATGCCGAGCCCTGGGTGAAGACTTTTTAAAAATTATTAATTATTTTTATTTTTGATGATTTTTACATAGTTGATTTGGGTGATTAGGGTCAAGGGCTACAAGAAGGTGGGTGAGACCACCATTTCCACATTCGCTTTTTTTCCTTCCTGTATCTGGGGGGAGAGGGGAGACAAGGAGAGAAGCCACACCCAGCCTCCTAAATGCCTCTGTACCCTGGGATGGAGGAGAGCCTCCCTGGCAGGGAAGGTACCGTGATCACAAAGACTTGTATATTAAACCTTGAATCATAAATTGTCCACAAGAGGTTTTGGATATTTTGGATATTGGAAGATTTCACATAAAAATTTCTGCTTCAGGATCATCATAAAAAATAATATGTGAACCCAGCTTACCTTCCTATAGTAGCTGAGTATTTGCTACTAGCCTGTTAGCTGGGAGCCAGCTTTCGGTTTTACCATGGTCCCCAGCACTCCCTCATGTCCTGCACCTAGCTGTCAGGTATTGTGGGATCCTCCACTAACGGAGCACAATCAGCCCTTTTCCAAGTTTCCTCTTGCACATAGATTCACAGATGTGGATGAATTTCCAGCGTTCTGTGAACACAGGTCTATACTTTTTTTTAAGATTTTATTATTATTATTGGAAAGCCGGATATACAGAGAGGAGAAGAGACAGAGAGGAAGATCTTCCATCCGATGTTTCACTCCCCAAGTGAGCCGCAACGGCCGGTGCTGCGCCGATCCGAAGCCGGGAACCAGGAACCTCTTCCAGGTCTCCCATGCGGGTGCAGTGTCCCAGTGCATTGGGCCGTCCTCGACTGCTTTCCCAGGCCACAAGCAGGGAGCTGGATGGGAAGTGGAGCTGCCGGGATTAGAACCGGCGCCCATATGGGATCCCGGGGCTTTCAAGGCGAGGACTTTAGCCGCTAGGCCACGCCGCCGGGCCCACACAGGTCTATACTTAAAAGCATTGGTTACTAGCATTTCTTTTTTGGCTCAGCCCAGTAGCTGATTGGCTAAAGTCCTTGCCTTCTATGCACTGTGATCCCTATGGGTGCTGATTCTAATCCTGACAGCCTCGCTTCCCATCCAGCTTCTCACTTGCTGAGTGAATCATCAGTTGGAAGATCTTTCTTTTCGTCTCTTCTCCTCTCTGTATATCTGAGCTTCCAATAATAATAATAAGTAAATCATAAAAAAAGAGAAAAGTTCAAATAACTGTAGATATTGTCTGCCCTTGGAGTAGAAAATTGTTTACCATGCAGTATAAAAAGTTGATGTTCTCCCTCAAGGGTAAAGGTCAAAACACCTATTGTTTGTTTTCTAAGCTCAGGGTTTGTTCATTGTGATACAAATGCATATGCCTGCCCAGCATTCACCTGGACCACCCCCCCACCCCTAACCCCCACCCGTGCCCCACAAGGTCATGCTGGTTGTTGTGCCCTGAATAATGCCGTGCTTCTCTCTGACCCAGAAGCCTGAGGTGTTTAATGAAAAGTGTGGAAAACTAACTTGTAGCTTGCAAGGAGGGTAAGTTCTCCGACCCTTCAGAGTTCTCCATGACCCTCCTAAGCCAAGTCAACTGATTTTTAAGCTTTCTGAGGTTGAAACAAATATTAAGTGTATATTGCATTTTTACTTTGATGGTTTCAAAATAAGATTGGAAAGTCTTTACAAAAATCGTCATTAAAAAAAATCAAATTTTGTTCTCCTTAAGATGTTCTAGCTTTTATAAATCTTACCACTGAGGTCGCCAGCCCTCTTCCGGAAAATGCCTCGGAACACACACAAGTCGCTAAAATCACCGTGTCTGTCTCACCTCATGCTTTGCTGCTTGGAGATCCAGTGATCATTAATGCCAATCCTGCAGCCCATCCATTTGTGCTGTCGCGTAGTTCCACGCACCAGTGGGGAGTAAGTATGCAGCCAAACAGTGTTATCACTTAGTACTATCAGGGCTCAGAACTGAGTCGGCCTCGTTTTCCCTTCCACTAAGGACAAGTTTGCAGACATTCACTGGGACCCTATTCTGTGTCAGACACTAGAAATCCTTGGAGACATCAAGGACCACTTATTTTACACATTACCCTCATAACCTTTACAGGTTCATGGAAAACATATTAATCAACTGAGCATGCATACAAGTACAAATTAGTAAGTGTGATAATAGCTGTGACATGAAGGCTGCCAGGTATATAAGAACACCAAAGGAGACAATTGATCTAGTCAAGCTTCCCTGAGAAACAGCAGCATGAAAAACAGTTTGCAGCATGGAGGGAAATTGAACAGAAAGCAGAGGACAAGACCCAGGTAGACGTACCTGAGATGGCCTCAGCAGGAAATGACATGGAGAGCGAGCGAGCGAGCGAGCGAGTATGTAGCGTGGCATTCACATGGGCTGCTCTGCATTGAGTTCTGAGAGTGGGAGAAAGAAATCACCATGAACTTGATTCTTCTGCTGCTTGCTGGGACAAGAATAATAAAGTCCTTAAGAGCAGTATGTGGTTTAGTGACCTAGCTTAGTATCTTTCCAACTTACTGTTTCTTCTTCTTCTTTTTTTTTTAAAAGATTTATTTATTTTTATTGGAAAGTCAGATATGCACAGAGGAGGAGACATAGAGAAATAGCTGCCATCTGCTGATTCACTCCCCAAGTAGTTGCAATGCCTGAAGCTGAGCATATCTGAAGCCAGGAGCCTGGAGCCTCCTTCTGGTCTCCCACGCAGGTGCAGGGTCCCAAGGCTTTGGACCATCCTCAAGTATTTTACTAGGCCATAAGCAGGAGGCTGCATGGGAGGTGGGGCTGCTAGGACAGAAACTGGTGCCCATATGGGATCCCAGTGCGTGGAAGGTAAGGACTTTAGTCACTAGGCTACTGCGCTGGGCCCATGCCCTTTTTAAAATAGGCAAAAGGAAGAGAACAAAAGGAAAATTGCAATACCATGACTTCAGAAACACATATGCTCATATGTCATGGGCTAAAGCAACTCAAATATCCAAGCCATAGGGTGGAGAAATGGACTTTGTTGGTAGAAGGGACGGCAAAGGAGATGGATACAGAAAAGGACAGAGCCCAGGAGTCATAAACCTTCCACATCTGAGGAAGGCCTGAGGAGTATTTCAGAGAAGAGGCGTGCTTACATTTGAAGAGAACTGCTCTAGCTGTGACGCGGCAAGGAGATCATTTAGGGGGAGAGTGATTTCCTGAAGACTCTTGTCCGTGATGACTGCCCTCAGACTTTTCAGTGTGCTGCCAACTTCAGTTGGGTGTCAAATGCTATCGCAATCTCTTTCTTAGATTTTTTTGTTGTTGTTGTTGTAGATTGTAAGCTGCAGCAAAGGGTGTTCAGTTCTTATTGTCTTGTTTGTTTGTTGTGGAGGTGGTCGTGAGCACAGGTGCTCTGATCACAGAGTCAGAGGTCTGACAAACCCCCTTTTTGACTGTGACTCTTCAGCTGGTAGCCGCATGATCATGGGCGAGTTCTTTGATTTCGCTGTGCTTTGGTTTTCCTTCCTGTATGATGAGATCAACAACAGTATCACCTAGCTCGGAGGTTAAGAAGAATGTCCTGTGAGGTAATGCATGCATAGCATCATGTTCTTGGCGGCTTCGCAGCAAACAATTAGCACACTATGGCTGTTGCTATAATATATGCGTTTTGACTTCAGCATTCCTACGGTTGTTGCCAGATTATAGATAAAAATAATAAGAGGTGGTTGTATTATCACAGGCATAGCTATGTGATGACATAACAGATGAGTGCTAGATAGTTTTAGAACAAGTTTAATTATGAAAGAGTAATAGCATGGAAATGCACCTGCAGATAAGGTCTGAATGAAATGAGTTAGCATCCACTTCTGCCAGATTATGGTAGAAAGAGGAATAATCTGTTCTGTGTGGTCTTTAGCATATCGTTACTCTCCGTTGAAGTTCCTTCCTTGCACCTTATTAGCTTGTTTTGGTTACCAAAAACTGATTGAGCTTAGGAGGAATGACCGTGCAGCAGTCAGACCACAGCACCATCACTGTCAGACCGATGCCAAAGTCTCTCCAAGGGAAGCAACAGGAAAAAAATAGCAAAAGCTCAAAGTGAACTGATTAGAGAGCTCAGTCAATGGAAATGAGACAAGGTATGCTGTAGTTATGTGATCTGCAAATTGCTACCTGTCATTGAGCAACATAAATGAGCATGCATAGGCAGGATGCGAAATGAACCCCAATTATCTTCCGTATGCGCACTCCTGTTGCATGGATGGGCACATCCAACCAGAGATTTAAACCACATTTCTTTCAAAGGAAGAAGCAGAGAATATTCACTTTCATTAGTTGAGCAAACACTTGTTGAAAACTGGTGTGGAACCTGGTGCGACAGAAGATACGAGGGAGTGAGAGGGAGACCGTCGCTGCCCCCGTGCTGCTCCTGGCCAGGAGGGGACAGCCTGGGGTCTGGGTTGTGCTCCTTGGCTGAGTTTTTCAAATCAGGCCATTGTGTTGAATTAACTTATCAGGAATCCTTAGTGTGTGAAGAATAGAAAAACAGGTCAGAACAGAGTCCAGAAGGTTTGATTTTAAATATAATTTCTGCCGCACTTGGGTGTTGCTGCTAGCAGCAGTGCGGAGACTGATGGATAAGGGTCAGATTCAGGTTCTCTCTCTCCTTGCACTATGCATTTTGAGCTCCACTATATAATCTAAGCTTCAGTTATCTCATTTGTGAAAGACTCATAAAAATATTTACCTATAGATTTGTTTTGATGGATTAAATTGATTGGATGAAAGGGATATGTAACATTGAAAGTACTCAACAAATATTACCTTGTAATTGTGTTAGGCTGCCAAGATAGACTTTTTTTTTTTTTAAGAGTTACTGATCTGGGCCCAAGAGATAGCCTGGTGGTTAAATCCTTGGCTTGCATCTGCTGGGATCTCACTCAGGTGCCAGTATATGGGAGTTGGTTCTGTCCCAGCTCCTCCACTTCCCATCCAGCTCCTTGCCTGTGGCCTGGGAAAGCAGCTGAGGACGGCCCAAACTCTTGGGACACTGCACCCTGCGTGGGGGACCTGGAAGAAGTTCCTTGCTCCTGGTTTCAGATCAGCTTAGCTTTGGGGAGTAAACTAGCAGACAGATCTCTGTCTCTGTGTGCATCTTGTTCTCTCTGTATATCTGCCTTTCCAATAAAAAAATACAAATAAAACTTGAAAAAAAATTTAAAAAGAATAAAAAAATAAAATAGAGTTATTGATCCTCTTACTGAAAGGCAAACTCATTAGGTGAGAGCAGTGTGATTAAGAGCATGGATTGTGGTGTTAAATTTGTGTTCACATCCTCTTTTTATTCCTTGATGAATGATCTCTCTATTCTTTATTCCTCTTTTGTCAAATAGGCATACTAAGCCTACTAAAAGTAGTGTCGTTTTTGCAGTGAAATGATGTATCTGATATTAAACACTTGCTGTTGATAATGCATGTTAGCTGCAAGTTTTGCCTTAGAGTTCAACGTTATGATTGACAAGGGGTTCATGTTTCGGCATGGAACATCAAAAGACAGGTATTCATACCTCTCCTGTGCAAAATGCTGCCGCTTGATAAAGTGTTGGTCTTAAGCCAGCTTCAGAAATAAGCGTTCTCTAACCCCTCAGTATTGTGCAGAAATGGAAAGAATGTGAGGCATACAGAGTTTTAATGGCTTTCACGTAATGATTAAGGAATCCAAGTCCGAGGCCAACATCTTGGAGCCATTTCATTCTCAACTGGAGCTTAGATTCCTTTCTCTTCACTCCTAAACCTAGGAGTGTCATGGACAGAGCAATTTTAAAAAACCCCAATGAGGTGTGTGGTGACTGATCAGAGGAGGGACAAGAGGGCATTTTCTGCCTTTCCACCCATGTCAGGTCCTGGGCAGGTCAGGTTTACAATCGAGAGGGTGAGAATGAACTCAAATGGAGTCCAGGTGCATTCTGTTTCTATGTGTGAGAACACGATCAGGGAACTTAATCGCTGCGAGTCTCCATTTCTACACCTGTGAAATGCACCCCCTTGCGAAAGGACAGAATGAAGTGCTTGACAAATTAAGATGGAAAAGGGGATTGATAGAAGGTTTTAGGAAGGACCACTGGAAGCTGGAGAGGAGAATGGGGAAAGCATTTGATATAATATCAGTGAATTCCTTAGTCATGAAGGCTCTTAATAAGTACATGATTTTTGTATCTTTTAAAAGTGTGTATTAATCTTGGAACTAGAGCTCAAGAATCCTGCATGTACGACTGTATGAAGTTAGTCATTTTTTTTCTTTCGCATTTAGTTATTCACCACTGGAGTCCCCAAGCTGGACTTTGAGGTGGTGTCCTTGTATTCCCTGATGATCCATGCCCGAGACACGCAGGGGGCCACAGCGTTGCAGACCATTTCAATCCAGATTGCAGATGTGAATGAGCCACCTGCTTTCACTGGATCGCTTGCCCGGGAAGACCAAGGTATGAAGGCTCTCCTCTCACTGTTAGAAGGCTCCAGTGGATGGAAACATCCACATAGAGTCATGGTTGTGGTAGTGATAAGGAAAGCAATTGTATCAGCAGTAGGGATGGATGGGGGCCCTTACTGGGTACTAACTGTGTGCGTTAAACATCGTACAAGAACAATGCATTATTTCATTTCATACTCAGAGCTCTGGAGGTCAGTTCTAGTCTGTTTCCAGTGTACAGATAATCAGGTAGAGAAAGGTTAAAGTAGCTTGCTCAGTGCTCAAAATCATTTGTTTGTGTTCTTCTGTTATTTTACCAATGAGCCAGCTTCAGAAACAAGCATTCCTTTTTTTAAAAAAAAATATTTATTTTTATTGCAAAGTCAGATATATACAGAGAGGAGGAGAGACAGAGAAGAAGATATTCTGTCCAATGATTCACTCCCTAAGCAGCTGCAACGGCTGGCGCTGAGCCGATCTGAAGCCAGGAGCCCAGATCCTTTTCTGGGTCTCCCACGCGGATGCAGGATCCTAAGGCTTTGGGCCATCCTTGACTGCTTTCCCAGGCCACAAGCAGGGAGCTGGATGGGAAGCAGGGCTGCTGAGATTAGAACCGGTGCCCATGTGGGATCCCGGGGCATTCAAGGCAAGGACTTTAGCCGGAAGGCCACGGCACCTGGCCCCGAAACAAGCATTCCTTAACCTGTGTTGTGCAGAAATAGAAAGGATGGAAGTCATATAGAATTTAATTTTGTCATTATTTAGTTAACAGCATGTTTATATCATTAAACTTAAAGATTGCTGAGGACAGGGGCTATGTCTTAATGCTCTGTCTTGGTCTGCTGGTTTTTTGCCATGTATGGATGTGTTTGTTTCTCTCTTATTTCTCATTTCTGCTTTTTCAGTGTAGTCACATGTTTTGAAAGGGTTCCATGTAGATGATCCTTGTTCTCTGAGGTTCAGATGTTGGGAACAAGTTGCTTGGTCCGAGTAAGTTTCAGTTTCCTGACTGAGCTTTCAGTTTCCTGACTGGCTGAGCTGCATATTTAGTCTTGTCTTGATGAGCCAGACTCCCATGGCAGGGGGCCAGGCACACAACCCGTGCTCAGTTGCAGTTTCACACATACAGATGATAAACTCCTGGGCAGATCCAAGGTCAGATTGTTTCTCTGACTTTCTGAACGCAGAGTCCAGCACTAGAGCGTCGTGGATACTCCATGGATCATCCACTGTCCTTACTACAACCTAAGCATACTGGGTGCATCTCCATGTGCCCACACATCCTGCTCCCCTGATCAAATGGGACTATAGGTTTTCCCTTGTACTCTCACTTGATCTTAGCCAAAAGGCCGAGAAGCGATTCCCTTGTACTCTCAAGGATCTTGCACCACTCCAGAATTTCGGATCTCCCAAAAGAGTGGCTTGATTAACGAAGTTTGAAAACATGTTGAAGGAGGGAAGAGTTAACAGAAAATGAATAAAATGATTGGACAATATTAATGTATTATGAGGATAGCCCTGAATTAGTTATTCAAACTTTATAAACCTCATTAAAAGGGAAATAATAATAAAGTCACCAGTGATGTTGTCTTTAGCAGTTAAGAAGCTTGCAGAAAATGCTTAACGTTGTTTGTACATTCTAGGGCTGGTATTGTGGCAAAGTAGGTTAAGCCACTGCTTGCATAGCTGCCGTTCTACATTGGAGTGCTGGTTAGAGTCTAGGCTGCTCCAGTTCTGATCCAGCTTCTGGCTATCACACCTGGATGGATTCTTGGCTCGTGGCCTGGTCCAGACCTGGGAGTTGAAGCATTTGGGGAGTGAACCAGTAGATGGAATACTTCTCTTTTTTTCTCTTTCTCTGTCACTTTGCCTTCCAATAAAAGAATAAAATCTCATGAAAATGTATCAATGTCTGCTCAGCACTGGACACAGACACTGGATAAGTTGTTATTGTTACCGTCATCATTGGCGTAGTGGTGGTTACCTTAAAAACATATCCTTGCTGAGCAGGTGCCATACTTTTCAGTTTTATGTAAAATCCAGGACCGGATGAGGGATTTGGGCACTTACGTTGTTGGTGTTCATTCAGTTACATCCACTGTATGCTTTCTGGCAGTTACTGAGATTTATATCCTTGAAGACACTGCCCCGGGCACGGTCATTTACAGAGCAGCCGCCAAGGACCCAGAGGATGCTGTTTTGGAGGTAATTTATATTTTGGGAGAGAGAACATCAATGCTGCTTAGTGGTTTTATGTGCGATTGCATTCAACTCTAAAGGCATGGAGACAGCCATGTCAGTCACACCTGCCATTCAGATTTCAAACACACCTTGTACCTTAATAACTAGGACATTGCAGGGGGAAATGATTGAGGTCTGGCTTGTGTGGGGAATCGCTTCCCTTCTAGCACATTCTAATCTGTGCAGGCAGGCTCTGGCTAATCCTTAGGTAACTTTTAACACAAGATGCCAAAGCATTGCATTTAATTCCTGTGGATCTTGGCTGCCCACCACACAAAGGAGCAATCCCAGTTGTAGGCAGAATTAAGTTGTGTTTCACAACTTAAAGTCTCACACACAGGCTTCCGACTGACCCAGAGTAGGAGGAAAGTGTGGACTTAATGCCAGGAGATGTGAGTTTATGTCTTTGATTTCATTGCCGCAAATTACTGAGTATTTCTGCTTTGCTGTTTGTAAGTGTAAAATTGGGAAAATGATACCTGCTTTGTCTTCTCATCTAGTGTTTGCTGTCATTAGAATCCAATAAAACAGTGAATGTTGAAGTAGTTTTTAAGCTGTGAAACGTCTCGCCAATGATAAGAGTAATATTAATGCCCTAGAGTTTGGTGACAGAGCGTGGCTGTGATGTTAATGGGTTATAATGATAGTAGCCAATGGATTGCTAGGTAAGAATAAAATATTTTATTTTATTTTATTTTATTCTTTTACTTTTTTTCTCTTTTCCTCACTCAAATTTTTTTTATTATTTTTTAAACATATTTTTATTGCATTTCATTTTTTTAAAATTAATTACATTGCATTATGTGATACATTTTTTATGCGCTGGGATTCCCCTACCCCTCCCCAAACCCTCCCCCCACAGCGGATTGCTCCACCTTGTTGCATTTCCATAGTTCAAATTCAGTTGACATTCTTTCATTGGAGGTATTTACCAAGCATAAAGTCCAGCATCTTATTGTCCTGGTAAGTTCAATGGTTTCTTGGTGAGACCATCTCTGGTCTGAAGGTAGAGCCAGCAGAGTATCATCCCAATCAATTAAAAGCCCCAACAAAATATTACCAACCATTTACAACATTGTGGCATTAATTGACATGGTATTGATTAACCAATATGTTAATAGTAAAATGCAAGTTCTCAACCACAACCTGTGACTTCTTCATTGACATTTCAGTTTTGGTTTATATTCAACCGTGTTCTATATGCCTTAAAATGGCTTAGATTGCTATTCAGCTGTCTCATGCCTATTTTAATTTTAGTGTTTAGCAGTTTATAGCATTGAAGCACGTTTTCGCTGAACCTGGCTGTTTTTCAGGTGGTCTAACTCTATAATTCTAACAGGATATATGTCAACAGTTTAGGTGAGCATGTTTAGGAGGGGTGTGCAGAGAAATCTTCCATACCCCGGTGAGGAGTAACTAATCTTTGTGTCCCACCCAGTGAGTTATAAGTGTATCCCCGCTGACCGTTTCCTGTCTGTTTCTAAGCTTTCCTTGTTGTTCTCTGTCTGTCTATTCTAGTTTTGTTTGTTTGTTTGTTTGTTTGTTGTGAGGGGTTTCTGGAGTGCTCCTGATGGTTATTACGAGAGGGGGTGGGGACCCAAAATTGGAAGCAGACAAGGACCAGAGAAAGCTCCTCTCCCTAGTCCCGAAGGAAATTTACTGTTCTTCTGTTTCTGCGGACCGCTCAGGGATCCTGGTTGTTGTTCTGATGACCTTGGATCCTCTAAGGTAGGATTTGGGCTTCTTCCATCCCATGTGGTAGATCCAAATGGAGGTGGGTGATCTCAGAGTTCTTGGTCTCCAAAGGCACTCCATTTCCCCATGGTCTCCTTGGCAGTAGATATGTAGTCCTCGGTGCTCATACTGATAGACCTTGGTGAGGATCTGGGAGTCTTCAGGGTTGGGATAAAAGCCTCCTCCTGTCCGCCTGCTCCACTCTGGGGTCCCCTCCCTGCTCTATGCGTATGACCTCCTGTTAAGAGGTTGTTAGGATTACTCCTGATTCCCCCATATGCCAAAAGACTTTTGTGTTTCCATTTAGTTAAGCATGTGTTGCTTTCTCAGTGGCACATTATTTTATCAGGGTACTACAATTTGTTGTTGATGTTGTTGTTGTTGTTGTTGTGATCGATGTGGCTGTTATGAAATGATGTCAATCCGAAAAACAGTAATATTATCTCAACCCCAAACAGCCTGTATTTCATGCAATAAGATATTGTGAAGTAACCAGTGATATGAGTCAGATTGCTTATGATCTACATCAAAGAATTATAAAACCTAATGTACTTGTAAGGCCCATGATACTTGGAAATGGGGAGAGAGAGCAGAGAAATCTTACATCACCCTAGAAGGTGTGAGGAAGACGGGAAATATAATCTATCAGGACCATAACTGGTAACTCATAGACAACAGAATAAAATATTTTTAATAATGTCTTGCTTGAACAAACTGTCTAAAATAAGTAAATCATACATATTGGTGATGGACTTTCAACATTTAAAATTAGTTGATTATTACGATCAGATCCTTGTTTTCTGCAACTTGAATCTTCTACAATTTTAAGTTGTAGATTATCATTAACAGCTGAGGCATTGTTCACAAGCATTCTCAAACAGTTGGAATGGACAGTTGGCCTAGAGGGTTAAAATGGCTATTATGTTCCATCCTGGAGTGCCGGGTTTAAACTTCAGCTTTGGCTTGTAACGTCAGCTTCTCAGTAAGCAGCAGGTGATGGACTAAGTGGTTGAGTTCCTGTCACACACTCAGGAGGTGTAGATTGAGTCTCCTGGTTCTGGATCTGTCCAGGCCAAGTCCTAGATTTTGTAAATATTTGGGGAATGAATGAGAAATTTAGAGTTTTGTCTTTTTCTGTTACCCTGCCTCTCAGGTACAGTACAAAACAGTGAATAACAATTTTAAGTGTTGAATACATTTGAGTAGTTGAACAAAGAAACACTGTTGTTGTCACATTCCCCTCTCTGCTACATTCGTCACTTAGTCCTCCCAGTAGCGCAACAACACATTTGGGATGGGACTGGAAAGGTCACAGCTTCCTTTACAATGTACAATTAAGCCACCTAATCATGCACATTGCTCCAGATCAATGCGTTCAAGATTATAGCATTGAACACCACACTAACTGAGCAACTCTAGCCACACAGGAGTCAGCTACATTATAGTTGCTTCCTCTGTGATCCCTATGGCAGCTCACCCCTCATGTTGACATTGTAGGGGGAAAATGTGTTACAACCCAACAGCATTTAGCTGTGATTACAACATGCAATCAAAAATGAGTTACTAGCCAATTAACACAAATAATTCATTTCAAATGAAAGATTCCCAAATGTTTTTTTCTACGGATTGAATGCTTCTGGCTCTGGTCCCATACTTTTCTCAGGAAACAGTCAGTTTCTGGGCCGTATTTGGAAGGCCCATGCATTGTTTTTTGCAAGTTTTACACAACAAGGGATGACATTTCAGTGTGACAAAGACTGTGGAAATGTACGTTTAAACACACTCCTACACACATCCTGGTGACACAATTGATTCGACCAGCTGTGTTATTCAAAAACCCAGGACTGGGTAACCACCTTTGTCTGAGCCTTTGTACTGATTGAGAGAAACACTGATTCCAATGTGGAGAAAGATTGCCATATTTTAGAAATTGACTTACACTTATGATAGTAATAACAGTAACTGTAGTATTTATTAATAACTAAGTGTTTGTTATACACAGATGCATATTTTAGTCATCGTTGAATTCCTAATCACTGAAGGAGGAGCTATTGTATGCTGATAGTTCCTACAGAGTTGATAAATTAAAATACTATGTCTTTAATTTATAGAAGAGGAATACAAGGCAAATAGAGACTAAGTAAATATACCTAAAGAGTAAATAGTGTATTTGGGATTCAAATTCATGTCCATGTTTTCTCTAAATTTTGCATATATCCTGTCATATTACAAATTCCCAATGTGCATTCCACAAAATGCAAGTTTCGTCAGAGATCTATGAGAGAAATGAGAGCTCTTATGACCAAAGGATATGACTTCACAATACATAGCATATAAATGCCTTTTAGAATTATCTAATAGAGCCATGTTAATTCAGATTCATCCTCAATAATTGCTGTAGTATATTCAACGAATACAACATTGTTAGCATTTCAAGTAAATGTCTAACATTTCTTAGGGCAGAATGATTGCATTGGATCATGCTGTAAAATTGATATGATGTGTCCTAACCCTGGGGTTGTTAGAATGATGAAAGATGAAATTCTAGTTGAGGCATAGCCAATAAAGTAATTGCTGTTTAAACATTAGTGAAATCAGACTGGATTTCATTCATATTTAGACCCACCTGAGTTTTGAGACTAAGACTTTTTTATGCTATAGCAGCATTGCTCCTGCACATATTAAGAGTACCTGACGTGACAGTTCAAGCAGTATTGTGAGCTATAGAAAAATTTGTATTTATTTCTTACAGCATGTAAAAGGTGAACAAAATGGAATAAAACAACTTTTGTTGAATCTGTCGTGGTAAATTGCCACCCCAGAATATGGAGATAAGTGAAACCTGAGAGGCACAGTCACAGAAGCTTCTCTGGGGAAGAAGCTTCTGGAAACATAGACTGCTAGGAAGACTCCCCAGTAGTCTTGATGAATGGGTGCTCAGTTTGAACTAGCTTGAGATTAGGAAACTCCCGGATACTATTGGTCATTTCAAGCATTTGACCACCTGTAGTTTCCTGAGTTTCTCATCATGAAGATGCAAGAAGGATCTGCTTGCGTCTCTGAGAGAAGAAGAAAGTCAGGATTTTCTCTACAATGAAGGCCAGTTCTCCGGGGTTCATGACTGCCTGAACCTTGTCTCATGTTTATACACATGTATTCATGCATGTGTAGACATAAACACCCATGTCCCTAGACATCTAATATTCAGTTAAGTAAACAAGCAAAAATGCAAAACAAAGAAAAGCAAAAAGCCTTGAAAGGAGAAAACATGTTATCCATAGAGGAACAACTATAGGAGGTATAGCCAATTTCTCACCAGAAACTCTGTAAACAAACAACTATTTGAATGCAATAGTTGAAGTGTTGAGGAAAAAAAGCCAATAACTTTGTACACAATGAGGTTATATTCAATTACAAAATTGCATTCTTTAAATATATATGTAATTGTCAAATATACTTCAATTTTAGAAAAAGCAAATGAGTACTGAAGACTTCTTCAGATAGACACAGACTGAGAAAATTCATTCTAGGTATTGTCCCTGAAAAAAGTTAAAGGAACTTTCATAAATGGAGTAAAGTTTATCAAAGAAGTAGAAACTGATGAGGAACTTGTGTCGGTACACTGAAAGGAGGAAGTGTTTCAGAGAAGGATGAATGAAAGTAAAATATGTGTACATCTATTTTTAATTGATCTAAAAGGCAACTTTATTTAAAAGTAACAAGATGTTGATAATTATGGCATATGTATAAAATAAATGGGGGTAGGGACAGAATAAGAACATTCTGTTGTAAACTATACACTATGAAGTGATACAGTGCTTTTTGAAGCTGCACTTGAATTAGTTAAGGATGTTATTGGACATTGTGAGGCAATAAATAGAACACATAAAAATTAATATAACTAATGCTAAGAGAGGATATAAAATGGAATCATATGCAATGCTCAATTAAAAGAGAAAAGAGAGGTGGGCACTGTAGCCTGTGTAAGAGTACCTGGGCTGTGTCCCTGGCTCAGGCCCCGATGACAGCTCCGTACCCATGCAGACCCACTTTAAATATAATAGTTCACATGGGTTTAACAAATAAAAGGATGGATAAAGAGATGCTTACGCATAGCAATCTAGGAAAAGCTGAGGTAGCTTATTAGTTGAAACAGAGGATGAAATATGCATAGCTAGTGAATGAGCAGATAGGCCAGGTTATTGATGTCTTGGTTGCAAATTGGGATGATTAAAAATGACTGTACCCTCCTCTCTTCCCATAGAGAGGTAATGGGATTCCCTAGATGGTCTAATTCTTTTCCCCGTCTTTCAGATGTCTCACTCGGTCTTCTCAATTCTACCTGGACTCTGCTTCTCCCACTCCATCACCCATACTGTAAACCACACTCCACACCTTGCCCGTGTGGTCTTCTTGCCCTTTCTGATTTGAGATAAGGTGGTTGCAAGCATCTTTCCTTATTGCTTTATCACATGAAAAGTCTGTTTGGAAATCTTAATATTACCCCAGTTAAATTCTTCTTGAAAAAAAATCCCACTTTTAAGGCAATACAGATGCCTCTGACTCATGTACCAGAAGTAATAGAAGGAAATTATCTTGCTCTTTATTGTGGCTCTTTGTTTCTGATGGTGAAATCAGGCTATCCCCAGCAGGCACCTTTTGAAGTAGTGTGTGCTATCTTAGACTGTGAAGACAGTCTGTTAGCACCTCATACAAGTAAGTTCAGGTTTTTGGGACAAGCTGCTGAGTCGGGCTTGGCCAGATTAGAAGAGTCAGAGGATAATGAAAGATGTGGTTGAGATGCAGTAGTGCTGTTTTCATGAAATAAACTTTCACATCTCCATATCATGATAAAATGTTACTTCATTCAAATTGCCCCCAAATTAGTGACAACCTTAGAATATAAATCTTCACATTCGTAGTTGCAGTTTGTGTGTTCCATACACTTTTATTTTTCTTTATGCAGATACAAGGGAACTGCAAAAAGTTCATGGAAGATGCATTTAATGAAAAACTATCCATGTGTTCATGCTTTTGGACCAAAATAAACTTAGCTTTTCCTTCTGTTTTTTTTCCACCAACTTTTTGAAGTATCCCAAAGTAATCAGCTAAGTCAACTTTCTAATAACTTTTTGGAAGAATTTGGAAGTTCTAAGAAGAAATAATTTCATGGTTAGCCCTTGAAAGAGAAAGATATACCAATGAATGAGAAATATAAATCTACTTCTCATATGGGTCTATAATTTATCTTCTTTAATAAAACAGATGTAATGAATCAATAGAGGCCACAGATTATATACAAAGATAAGGAGTAGTTTTTTTTTCAGTAAGGTATATTGATAGAAGGAAGATGATGATCAGATTTTTATGGGAAAGTGATAGTTGGAGATTCTGGGAGGCATAATTAGTGATGGAATCATCAAAAGACTCAACTATTACACTGTAGCACAGCTTATCATTAATGGTCTGGGGATTTTAATTATACAGTCCTATTTTATAACTTGGCTGTAAAACAAACATTAAAGGGGAGAAAAAGATGAGTCTACTGAGTTCAAAATCAGAATATGTAAATTTTTCACATTGTATATTGGTGTGGTAATTGTGGCTTTAATGGGTTGTTTTTAAGTGTAATTATGTTAGAGAAGAGACCCATATTGCCTGAATAGCAACTTTCATGAGATTTACATGTGAGGAGAAACACACCTCCAAAAAGAAAAGCTGTATTCAGCTGTTGAAAGTATCAGGTCAGGTCATTGTTACATTTCCTTTGCAGGCAAAATTGATAAATGGAAGTCAATTTTTTTTCTTTTCAAGAGCCTTAATTATTCAGAGAATATGTTAGGACTCCTGGGGTTGTAGTGAAAGAGAAAACTTGGTGCAGATGAGGCTTGTTGTCAGAGCAGCTGAAACATCCAGGGTGAACATGGTTTCTAGGCCATCTGAGTTGTGGATTCTCATGGTGCAAGTGGGATGTGTTTTACTTTTACATCTATGGCTCGCAGTCTGTCCTTTTTTCTTCTTCTTTGGAAACAAACTGGTGGCAGGAATTTCAGTTTCAGGAGTGGAATCCCATTCAAAGCTACGTCCTGAAAGTCATGGAGGTAGCTGTGATTAGGACATACCCTGGCCTTCAGCCATTCATTGCAGCAAAGTAGAATGTAGTGAACTGATTGGCTTAGGCCTAGGTCATGTGCTTTACCCCAAAAATTATGGTTGGGAGGAGTGCAGGCTAAGACTACCTGGATTCAGAATAGGGATCTGGGCTCAGGGTGACCTTAACATTGAAAAAAACAAAAACTTCTAACTACAGGGAGTCTACTCAACTGAATTTGCTATCTGATTTTGCCAAATCTTCCTTTACTCTCCCCTCTATAGACAGAATATTTACTTGAGCTCAACATCCTTATCATTTTGTTAATTTGGCCAATGATTAAGTCTCTTATTGCCTTGAAAATATCTGTAGACCTACTTGTAGAAGTGGTTCAACAACAATTAGCTTTTAGTGTGAAATATTGTTAGTTAGAGAAATTTGCCTTTTCAGAGAAATTTGCCTTTTCATAATACTGATCACATTTGGCCATTATGTAGAATATGACATTATAAACTCCCTAACAGCACAGATTGGATGCTTATCATAGTACCCTGGTTTCTGAGATGTAGTTAAATAAAATTTAAAAATCAGCAAGAAAGGCCTTCAAGTAAGATACTTTCTAAGAAAAGAGCTTAAAATGTTTCAATATCAATTATGACTTGCAAAAATTTGGGCAGCTATTTGCTGAAAAACAAAGTTAAAACTGCTTTTTGGCACCTCTTCAGTGTATGCACTGTCTGAGTAGTTACTGAGTACCTGATGTGAGTCTGCAGTGTTAGGTGGTAGGAATACATCACCACGTACAACACTGCACAAGTAAAGTGGACTCAGGGACTTGATGGTCTAGCCAGGACAACTGAAAACTGGTTAACAACAAAGAAGCCACATTATTCAGGTAGTCCATGGTGTGTGTGGGGAGGGAAGGCAAAAGCACGGAGTTACAGGGAGCGAGGATGGTGGCGTGTATTGCTTTCTGTAGGGAGGGTAAAGAAGGCCTCGCTGCATAGAGACTTGAATTAAGTGAAAGGCGGGGCTGTGTATCTTGGGGCAGAGTTATAGACAAAGACAACAGCAGGTGCAAATGCCCTGAGGAAGAAACAGGCTGGAAGGCCCTATCCAAACACTAATGTGACTGAGGAGCAAGAATGGAAGAGTTACGAAAAGCCATTTAATGCAGAGGTGAACATGCGTGTTCATATGGTCATCTAGAGGAGCTGTATGATAGACTCTCACATTGAGAGTGAAGGTACAAAGCAGTATGCCTCAGAACTGACATGATTTTGTTTCATTTCATTTTGCTTTGTTTTGCTGAAGTCACCCACATCCATGGCTAAGCCAGTAATTTGTTCCAAATCATGTTTTTTTTTTTTTATTTTCAACTGATAAAAAAAAAGTAGTATGCCTCTCTGCACCCGAATCAAAGAGGGACACCTAACGAAATTATAAACCTTTTTTGACAATAGGATGCTGGACTTTCTGCCATTGTCTATACCAATGATGTCATGACACACTTAAATAGCAGATGGATGAACTTACGACTGTAGTTGAGAGACTATACCATTGTGATGATCTAGAGGAAATCGGTGGGAGGGGAGAAGTTGGGGAAGGGAATTCCCTGAGTCTATGGAACTGTATCATAAAATAAATAATTTTTTAAAAAGTTAGCCAAAACCACTGCTGGGATTGTAGCCAGCATTCAGATCCTAGAGGCCCTTGGAACTTGACACTTTGGGTAAAAGTAGAATCCTCTCAGAAGTTTTTGAGTAAAGGTATAAGTAGCAAAATCTCTGTTTTGAAAAGAGCGAGCTAGCTTCTGTGTCAAAAAGATACTGGGAGGAGGCAAGCGAAGTATTTAAGGGTGACACCAACAGACCAGCAGAACCCTCCAGGAGTGAGTGGGGAAGTTTGGAGGAAGCAGATAGAGGTGCCAGCGACAGGCTGGGAGAATGAGTCACTCGGGGCTGATTGCGGTAGTCCAAGTGAGAGGTGAAGGAGGCCTGGCCTAGAATGGAAGGAAATGGGCTAGTGGGAAGTTAGTGGAATTTGCGTATTTTTTTTTTTTTTTTGCTTGCGTTTTGTGGTGAAAAAGAACAGTTAAAAGAAGTGAACAATGAAGCGTGAACAGCCATATTTGTAGCAGTTGAGTCTGTCATTGATATTTCTCTGTCCTCTCACAGAGCTGTCCATTCTTCTGGCATGGCAACATTCCCTTCTATTTCATTTGTGCACTTTAGGGTCATAAATGTCTCTCCTTAGACACTTTAGCAGCTTGCATGTATACATATATGCGTTACATTTTTGTTCATTTCTTTTCCTTCTTTTTTTTTTTCTTTTTTTGAAAGAGGAGAAGAAAAGGAAGGAAGTGGGCATGGAAAGAGAGCGTGTATAGAGAGCGAGAGTGAGAGAAAAAGAGAGAAGGAGAGAGAGAGAGATCTTTCATCTGCTTGTTCATCCCAAATGCCTACAACAGCCAGGACTGAGCCAGGCTGAAGCCAAGAGCCTTGACCTGCTTCCATGTCTCCCGTGTGGGTGGCAAGGGACCCTCCCTATGTGTGCTTTAGCAGGAAGCTGAACTGGGAGCATAGCAGCTCATAAGAGATACGGATGTCCCAGAACACGACTTAGCCATCGCACCAGGTGCCTGCTACACACCCATGTTCTGAAGGTAATGTCCTCAAATAAGACAGCAGGTGTTGGCATCCAGGGAATGTGTGGAAGGCTTGACATCAGACATACAGTTTGTTTGCCTATAGAAATAGGAAAGAAGACAGGGAATAGAATATGTATGCAAAAAAGGTAGGTAGAAATAGTGGTTGCAGGTCTGGAGCGGTAGCCTAGCGGTTAAAAGTTCTTGGCTTGCATGTGCCGGGATCCCATATAAGTGCCAGTTTGGCTGCTCCACCTCCCTTCCAACTCCCTGCTTGTGAACTGGGAATACAGTAGAGGACGGCCCAAAGCCTTGGGACCTTGCACCCACGTGGGAGACCCAGAAGAAGCTCCTGGTTCCTGGCTTTGGATCAGTGTAGCTCTGGTCATTGTGGCCACTTGGGGAGTGAACCAGCAGATGGAAGATCTTTCTCTCTGTCTGTCCTTCTCTCTAAACCTGAATTTCCAATAAAAATGAATAAATTTAAAAAGAAAAAGAAATAGTGGTTGCAGGCTCATTGTCCCATCCATTCAATAACTATTTATTTATTATTTATTTATCTATTTATTATTTATTTATCGGCAGTGAATAAGAATCCCGGTCCTCTGGAGCCTCTATTCTAGCAGCAGGAGGGTCAGCCACATACTTCAGTCTATCACCTGCTGCCAAGGGTTACGGGGCAAACCTAGGCAGGGGTGGGAATAAGGAATTGTATAGGGGGCAAGTTTGAAAATTTCAAGATGGCTGTTTTCAACATAGAGGTCGCCGGTGGATGGGTTAGCTTGCGTTACTTCTCTCTGTGAAGCAGGAAGAAAGGGTGGCAGCTGAGAGTGGAGGAAAGCTGGCGGGGATTTCGATAGAGGAGGTGTGAAATGGCTGCCTCTCATAGAGGGAGACAGACTGTTCAGACAAGTGTGGGAGGAGAAGGGAGCATGATGAGAAGAGGTGGAGGACACAGGGGCCCTCACTGATGAAGACCCTGGATCCCCGGGGGCACGTAGGAAGGAGCCTTCGTCCTGGTGCCAGGGGTCACAGACTTCCTGGGGTTGCTGCAGGGGGCAGAACATGCAGCCTGCATTGACGATAGCTTCTGCAGGGGGCTGTGGAGCAATTCGTACTTTAATCTTGTTCATGGAGTGAAAAAGGCTCAGCAGTGGTTAGCCCCTCCAACATCAGGAACCACGAGCCAAAAGAAACAAAAACATTCTCTTGTTCATTTACTGTCACTCCATTTTGGGTGGTACAGATGATATGAAATTTATCTTTTTATATTTTGTTTAAAAACTTTTTTTTCCAGATAATGTGTTTTAGAAGTTTGTTTTATTTATTTGAAAGAGTTACATAGGAGAGAGAGAGAGAGAGACAGACAGACAGACAGACATCTTCCATCTGTTGATTATTCCCCAAACAGCTGGAGCTGGGCTAAGACAGTGGCAGGAGCCAGGAGCTTCTTCCTGCTCTTCCCTGTGGATGGCAGGGACCCAAGCACTTGGGCCATCTTCCACTACTTCCACATTAGCAGGGAGCTGGATAGCTAGTGGAGTGGCCAGGTCTCAAACGTGTGCCCATAAGGGTTGCTGGCATTGCAGGCTTAATGTACTAATGCCACAATGCCGGCCCCTAGAAAACATATTTTGAACAAACCTTATATCAAATACTTAATGGTTCTGCTAAATGGAGTTCAGCAGTTGGAATGTAAAAGGAGTGCAATCCAGCAAGAACAGGAGCAAAGGCTACAGACGATCATCCAGTGAAAAGATGTTCAGCTTACTTCATCTAAAGCAAGTTTCAAAGTAGTCACACCATCTTGAATGTAGTAGCATACAATCCCTATCAATTTTCTGGACAGATTTTTACAATAAAGTTTGACAAACCACTGTATCTGCAACAAGACTGTTACAAACGGAACATCTTTCCTCCTTCCCTCTATCCTTCCTCCCTTCTTTCCGTTCATTCTCTGCCCCCTTTCTCCCTCTCTTGCTGTCCATCCCCTATAAAGGTGTAATGTGCTTTGATCCATTTGATTCGTGCACATAGGGACACTGTTTCTCAATTGCATGCTCTGTGTTTTTCTTTCACATAAACAGGCAGGGGGCTGTGTTCTTGATTCATGGTAGACCACCAGGAAATATTTGTAGAATCACTTGAAAGATTCATGTTTGAGTTACTTCCAACACCTGATTTGTCCTAACTTCATCTGAACACTTTATTATTTGGTGACACCCAGACAACCATGGATGAAGTTTGTATCATACGACATGTTTCTTGGAAGGTTCTGGCCTTGGAGGAAATGTGATTTAGTTTAGGCATACTCTAGTCCAGTGACTGAGAATGGAGACCATTAGCTGAATTATTCAAGCTAAAAACCAGTTTTTCTCGAAATAACCAATTTTAAGAAAACTTTAATTATCTAGAAAATGTCTTTAATTGTGCTCAGGAAAGTCTGATGATTGGAGAAAACAATATGATTTTTAGTAAATACTTTCAGGGCAGTGTTTATTTCAAGGGTGCAATTTGTGATTTGCTCCACAAGGTGGCAGACAAGCTTGTGATTCACCGTAGTTGGTAAGCCATGAATTTCTAAATCAGCTTGCAACAAGCAAATAAATTCCAAAGCATCGTGCAGTCAATTTTTGTTTTTGTTTTTAGTTTTGGCCTTAGACATTGCAAATGTATACATTCTGGCCATGCTAGCTTCAGGTAAAAGCTATTATTTTACAGAGATATATGTTTGATTGTAATGATTAAAACAGTGTGTGTGAAATGAGATCAGTAATTTATGTTTATTCATCCAAGGCGAAGATTCATCAGTGGTTAGCCTATTCAGAGTTGATACTGTGTTGAAGGCCCCACAAGACAAGGTTAAACAGATAGAAATGTTCAGTTGTTCATATTTGGAAAATTATGAGACTGAGACAGGCATTATAATCCAATATTTATTTTCAGGAAGATTTGTCATTATTTTAAGGCATTCCTGAAAATGTTTCCAGGGACAGCTTGGGAATGGTACTGTAGTTCATGTTGAATGACTCTGATGCTTTACTTTGACTGCGATGACTGAATCAGTGGATGCCAAGGCCCGTCCTCAGGCCAACCAATGAGAATGTCTGGGAGGACCCAGGCATCAGTGAGTAAAGGAAACATTCCCTAGGCATTCTGAAGGAGCCTTCGACAGCCCCCCTCACTCGCAGTACTGTGATTGCTTCCTCCTTTGCTTAGGGCCAGGCATCACCAATGGGACGGGGCGCTTTGCCAGCCTGAGTGCATCTCTTCTCTCCATTAGCAAGGGAAGCCTGGCTCAATCAATTCAGAGTTAAAATGAAGTCTGTTTGCTCTCAGCCATCAAAGGACACAGTACAGAAGTAAATGTTACTCCCATGTAAGGTGACTGGCCTCTTGAAAAGCCACCAGGTCTGCATTGTTGTGTGATTCTAGCCCAACAGTGATGTCAGCTTCTGTAAGGAAGACTTAGAGGTGGCATTGGGTACCACTTGTTCTTGTCCCAGATCCCTGTGATACTGGTATAGTCTACTCCTAAGAGCATTTGCGTCTGTCAGCCCAGAAGGGGACTGTTCTTAGATATTTCTTGTGGGTTGGAAGGGTATGCTGGCAGTTTTTCTCCCTGGTGTTAAGCCCTCAGCCAGGGAGTGAGCATGCAAGTCTTTCTTCAAGTGTCCTTGAGTGGGGACAGCTCTGAGGCGTAATGCCTGCTCCTAAGGTTCCGTGAGGTAACACACAAGGGACCTCCATGGGCCTTGGAGAGGTATTTTCTTGTGGCCTCAGTCTCTTCTCAGCCCTTCTCCACAGTGTTCCAGAAGCACTTACTGAATCATCTCATTTACAGCTTCATGTTAGTTTCATGTTCATCTGTTTCTGGGGAATCCCTCAGACACAAGCCAGAGACCAAGGCCACTGGGTTGAACCATTGGATTAGACATAGTCAAGCAGTGCAAGATCTCCAACTTCAGCATGCTGTGGGACAATGCACAATGGGTTTTAAAAAAGGCTTATGGAATAAATACTATGAGAAAACTATATGTTTCAAAAAATTTTTTGCAATAAGACAAAATTATCTTTGGAATCCATTTGTTTTCCATGAACTTCTTTTCTTATTTGAAAGGTACAGAGAGAGTGAGATACACAGAGAGGTCTTCCCAAAGGTCCACTGCAGCCAAGGCTAGCCTAGGCCAGTGCCAGGAGCCCAGAACTCCTGCCAGATCTCCCTCCTGGGTGGCAGGGACCCAAGTATTTGAGCCATCATCACCTGTTCATTCCTAGGATGTGCACTGGCAGAAAGTTGGGTTGGACACTAAGTATCTGGGACTTGGACCAGTCACTCTAGGATGGGGTGAGGATGCCCTAGTGTTAACTCCCTGACCATAAGCTGTTTGGAGCACTCTCCAATGAGAAATGTAAGGAGGCTCTGCTCTGGGGAGAATGGGGATGGCAACAGTGTAGAAAAGGTGCACGGTGGAAAGTGATCCTTACTGCTTCGAAAGACAGAGCATGGGCCTGATGCAATGGCTCAGTGGCTAAGTCCTTGCCTTGAATGTGCTGGGATTGGTCACATGGGAGCCAGTTCGTGTCCTGGCTGCTCTGCTTTCCGTCCAGCTCCCTGCTTCTGGCCTGGGAAAGCAGAGAAGGATGGTCCCAAGCTTTTGGGACCCTGCACCTTGCTTGGGAAACCCAAAAGAGGCTCCAGGTTCCTGACTTCTGATTGGCTTTGCTCTGGCCATTTCGGTCACTTGGGGAATGAACTAGTGGACAGAAGATGTCTGTCTGTCCTTCTTCCTGTATATTGGCCTTTCCAATAAAAATAAATACATTTAAAAAAAAAGAGTGCTTAAATACTGAGGGAAAAGGTAGAGAGCTTCTTTTTTAAAAAGAAGGCTTATTATTTTTTTAATGGTCAAGTCAGATATATAGAGAGGAAGATCTGTCCCTTGATTCACTCTCCAAGCAGCTGCAACGGAAGCTGTGCTGATCCAAAGCCAGGAGCCTGGAACTTGCTCTGGGTCTTCCATGTGAGTGCAGAGTCCCAAGGCTTTGGTCCATCCTCAACTGCTTTCTCAGGCCACAGGCAGGGAGCTGGATGGGAAGTGGGGCCACTGGGGTTTGAATCAGCACCCATATGGGATCCTGGCACGTGCAAGGCGAGGACTCTAGCCACTAAGCTACTGCACCCGGCCCCAGTAAAAAGCGTCTAATGTGAAAGAACCTTGTGATACAGTGATATAACATCTCTGTGGTGAGAGAACCCTGCGTTTTAGTTTCAGTGAAGCCATTTACTAGATTTGAGGCCTTGGAACATTCCATTGACATTGTAAGCCTTGACATCCTTGCCTGCAAAATGGGGCTAGAAAGTCTACCTATCTCAAAGAGTCTTTTGAAAGGTTAAGAGTGCTAATTTAGGAAAAAATGCTGAGCCCAGATGCCAGGTGGTGGTAGAAAGCATTGGATGGGAGGTGTCCAGGTGTTTGAGGACCAGCGCAGTTCCTATCAGACTTCCAGCACAAAAAGTGCTCTGGCTCAGCTGTTCCTTTCTGCATGCTTAGAGCACAAAAGACCGCAAATGCGGTGACTGTATCTCTGCTTTTCAAGCACTGGGCTGTGTGCTGCAGGGGCCCCTCAATGTTCCTTGCTGTGTTTTGGTCTTGTGGCAGTCTGAAAATTCAGAAAGGTGTCTGTTTTGTCAGGTTCTTTAAGTCTACACAAGTCTCAGAGCAAGCAGAAAAACAAGTATTCTCTTAGGGACACATGTAGGACCAGAATATTAGCAAGACATCCACTGTGTGCTTTGAAACTTGGTTAACTGCAAAACTGGCTTCTGTGGACCAGGCTTGCTGGTTTCAGCTCCTTACTACCCAGCAGGATGTAGCTCTTGGGCTGTGTAAACACTTGCCCACTGGTCAGCTTAGCATAATTAATGGTGTTATAGTTTCTCCTAATGGGGCTTGGCAAGACTTTCCCTTTTTCCTCAGATTAGCACTCTGCCGTGAAGTTTCCCCTGACAGCCCAGACCAAAGCACAGGTCTTCTACAGCCCTGGGAAGAAAGTGTGTTAAACCTTGAGAAGACAAGAATTCCTGACAGTTCCCCTCTTTGTCACATTGCACCAATGCTAGCTTAGTTGGCTGGGCGGTTTTCCATGCCGGTGTGAGTTTCAAATCCCCTAACTGCAGCCCGGGGGGCTGCTCCCCTCTTCTACGTGGGGTGGTCTGGGACAGTCCGCTGGCCTGAGCTTTGAAGAGTCTGCCTCTGACTCATTTTTGAAATTGAACCATCAGCTTGTAACTGTCCGAAGTTCAGGCTCTGGCATTTGCAATTCCTGAGCCTCTCTCTGAGTGCAAATAAGCTTTCCAAGAGAGAAACAGAGGGCGTGCCGGGGAGAAGCCTGTCCTGCGGTCTCACTGGCACCTGTGCCCCCTTGTAGTCTCTACTTCTGTCTCTGACCTGGTGATTAAGAGATGGTTATTAACAAATAATCACTATAATAAACAATATTAAATAAAATACTAATAAAATAAATAATTAGTAAATTATCTTTATGGCAGAAATAATTCTGCACTAGCTATGGCATCATGATAAAGAGGGGAACAGAAAAATAAAAAAGGCAAAAAAAATGATTCTAAGCTTCTTGTCCCTAGAGAGAATTAATTTTCTCATTCTTGAGTCTGTTTTCCTTTTCAGGGGCTCTTTTGTTGAGGTGGCTTGCCCAGGGAAGGCCTTCGCTGCCTAGCAACCAGCATCCCCCACCCTTCCCTGCACATGGATGTGAGTTGTTCATATCAGTGCTATCAATTTTTTTTTAAAAGAGTACTTCATTTTATGAAAAATTAAACCTTATAAAAATGTAGCTTCCTAATATGTATTGTTCTTAACAACTATATAACCATGAAGTTGAATGTGGAAGTACACATTTTGGAATGACTGCAAACATAATTGTCTTGAAAAAATCATATGTGTTTATATATTACCAGATCTAGTGGATATGAGAGCTGTTGGGTAATTTAACTGACATTCACCACCCTTCTGCCCCTATAAAACAGGCATTGTTATTCTTGTGTTTGCCCTAACACTAAGTATGTGTGATAGATTTGCTTGTGGTTCCTGAATGCTAATATTCTATAATGTTCACAAAAGAAGCAGAAACCAATTGTATCTTATTGGGGATGTGTACAAAGGGATGGTATAAATTAAAATTAATCAGAACACGATGATTCATCAGAAAATCGATAAATTTAAAGGGCACTAATTTCTCCAAATGATTTTTAGTTTGCTTTGCAATCCTTTTGGGTTTAATCTTCTCTGTTAAATGATCACTGGGACCACACAATTATTAAGTCAGTAGCACTTCATATAATTAACTCCTGATGTTAATCCTCTCATGAATTTTTGCCCTGGCTTTTTCCTAATCATTTGATTCTCATCTACATTAGAAACCGTGACCTCACGTGGCCTTTTCAGTAAGGAATTTGCCTTTGGGATGCCCACGGGAGGAGTGGGGTGGGGAAGGTGGAGAACAGAGGGAAAATGGAAAGTGACTGAAAACTCAGCTGGCACCTGGAGCCAAGCCACTGTTTTTTCTAGATCCACTTGAATTTTCTAGGCCTCCTGTAGACAGGGAGACATCAATATCTGTGAAGTAGACATTGTAAGAATTAAAAGCCAATGTAGTTGACATATTTTAACACTACTGAAGTTGTTAAGAATGAAAGTCAGCGACACATTAAGAGAACAACTTGGTAAAACATTGCTTGTATTTGCACATATAAACTCACATGCACAGGTGCCCCAAGGTTTCATTTTTTTCAATTCCCTGGTTTTCCTTACCTCTCCAAAGAAACAGGCCGTGCTTACTGTTAATAAACAACAAAAGGTTTCCTGAGTTCTCACGAAATACTCAGGCTGCCATTTTTCTAAGATAAAAATGAAAAAATAAATAGTAATAAAAAAAGAAAAAGTAGAAGTGGCAATGTAGCCTAACAGGAAAGACATCCGTGTCCCGGTGTGGAGTGCCCAGCTCAGCACCAGCTTCTGGCTGCCATCCCCAGCGTTGTCCCAACTGCAGATCTGCAGACGGGCAGCAGTCAGGTCTCATGTAATTGGCTTCCTGAACTCCTGTGGGGTTTTCCTCCCCATGGGAGACTGGGATTTTGTTCTCAGTTCTGGCTTTGACCCGTGGCCGTGGTGAGCACTTGGGAAATGGGAGCGCTCTGTCTCAAATAATTAAGAACAAACGAAAACTTTAAACAGCATGTTTCTCTAGATGTCACTCACTTTATTTTTATTTAATTTTGACTTTGGAGAAATGCTGTGAGAAGTGTTTGGATAACCTGTCTATAAGAGATCAGCAAAATTCACTAGGAATATTTAAGGGTAGGTTGGCCTGAACTCTGTTGAATGGAGTACGATTTCTTCTTCTTCATCATGATCGTCATCATGATCGGTGAACATCACCCAGCAGCACCCGTTGTGTATGGGGAAGGGAAGGGTGCAGCCCCAGAGCATAGAAAGCTTTCAGGTACAGTTCTTGGAGCTGTTGAATCTTGCCAGGGAACAAATTGAGATCTCTGCAATGTTTTGCCTTCTCTTTACTGTCCCATACACAGTACTTCATTTCCCCGGAGGGCGTTGGCTTCATGATTGACAGCACTGGAACTGTTTCCACAGCCGCAGCTTTTGATTTTGAGAGTAAAGCCAGAAGGTAAACACTTGCTACTGTACTTTTACTTGAAATGTCAGTCCTTTGCCTTGTGTTTTTCCTCTTTGTGATTATTTCTGCCTATCTGGTCTTCATGTGTTCCTAAAATGACAGTGCTTGGGACATGGCCTCAAAATGAAATCTTTGGTTCACCTAGAATCTCAGCACTACTGGTTTAGGTGCCAGGCACGGTGATGGAGCAGTCTGTATCCCTCCCCTTCCCTCAGAGTGAAGCATCATGGGACTCCAGGGGTGGTGTTTGCATCCTACAGTGCAAGTGGGTGGGTTTTCTGGATACCTATGATATAGAACTCATTTGCATTGTGAACCAGCATCTTTGTATAGTTAATACACACACATACACACATTTTCTTCTTCTCTCTGTCAGGAGGGGAGTCATTGGCCAAAGTTATTATTTTTATTAATTTATTTTTTAAAGATTTGTGTATTTTTATTGGAAAGTCAAATGTATAGAGAGGAGGAGAGACAGAGAGGAAGATCTTCGGTCCGCTGATTGACTCCCCAAGCAGCTGCAACGGATGAAACTGAGCTGATTTGAAGCAGGAGCCTGGAACTTCCTCCAGGTCTCCCACATGGGTGCAGGGTCCCAAGGCCTTGGACCATCCTCAACTGCTTTCCCAGACCACAAGCAGGGAGCTGGAAGGGAAGTGGGGCTGCCGGGATTAGAACCGGTGCCCATGTGGGATCCCAGCAGGTGTAACGTGAGGACTTGAGCTGGTAGGCTACCATGTCAGGCCCTATTTTTATTTTTATGATGACTTTTATGATCACCCTTTTCCATCTTGTGTTCTTCATCAAAGTGCTTCACAAGAAAATGTGTCTTTCAGTCATTCCGATCAATGCCATTCTGAATCTTATGACTGTCTTCCCTGTTCAGAGAATTGAGGGTGATATCTTTCTTAACGGTTAGCGTCTTTAGAAGTGAAGCCACAAAACAAAAAGGTTTTCCACACATCATTTCAGACCTCTCAGTAGAAGACATTCAGTTAAAAATGGGATCATTATAAAGTAAGCAGAAGGATATTAGTGCATGAAAAAAATTGCATTCTCTTTATATGATGTTGGAGTTGAAATTATCAAAACCGCTGTCTGCTTTCTCATGAGCCTACACTCATATATGTGATGTCAAATAATTCTTGGAGTTCCTTGGGGCTAAAAGATTATATTCATCACAGTTTTTTTATCTTTTCTTTTTGACTTGCTCATGGAAGAATGATGATGTGTGTTCCAGATATTTACAGATCTTAAAATTTGTTTAAAAATGAAAGTGAAAATTATCCATTAGACTTTAAGAAATTAAGTTTTTTGGACAGGTAAGCCTCTTAGTAACTCTGAAATCAGTGCTGCTAACATTGGAAAAGGGAAGTTCTGTTTGCAGAGCATGGAGTATTTCAGCCCAAGTGGGTTTTTTACTGTTTACCCAGAATACACCTTTGCTTGGGTTCCTGAACTCCAGAGCATCCCAGGGTCAGCAAGCAGATCTGTGAGTGGGAGTAAAAGAAATTGTGAGAGCCTCACTGAGTCTTATCAATTCCTCCCAACAAAGGAGGCGCAGGAGTTGTGGAAGTGCTTGTTCAAATACCAATGAAGACGTGAAAAGAGGGCATCGCCTCCTTACATTTTTGTAGTAGCTTTCCAGGGTTCAGCTGGACCAAGTTAATCTGAACTCGTCAGGGCTTTGGGTCTTGCCCACCCTGGGTCCCTGTCATGTCCGTAGTTAGGGCTTTAGCAGTATTTGAAAAATGTCTTTATTTTGAGAAGTGGATTACCTTCGTGCTTTTGATCAAGGGTTGCTTCCTAAAGAATCCATTGTTGGTAGGAAAGATTGTGAATTAAGGGGAAAGTTGGAATTGTTTTTCTTTTTAGAATACCTAAGAGGAAAACGGTTTTTCATGGTCTTATTCAGGACATTTCAAGTTAAAATGGAAATCACCTCCAACCCCAACTTCAGGGAGGATTCCTGGTTTGTGGAAGATTGAGGAATTTCCTGGGATGTGGCATTTTAGTGCTAAAAACTGGGCAATCTCAGCCATTTGGAAGAATTGAACATGTGCAGTTGCTTATTTGGATGCGAACATGCATCATTCGAGGAGTAAACTTTGTTTCTTCACTTCCAGGACTCCACTCTTTTGAGCTATACAGAATTGCTAAATTAAAAAATCTTTAGTCACCTAACCACCCAACCATTTCCCCATGGTCATTAAGTTGTTTTTGAAGTGTTCTTAACACCTTTTCATTTGTATTTGTCAGTTTTCAAGATAAAAAAAGTCATTGCATAAAAGGTGAGAACTCAAGAGTCACCCATCGTCTGTCTTTGCTACAGCATTCTAAGCAACTCTCTTGGCTTTTGACAATTAATAGGGATTCACAGATTTTTGAATTCTTGCCTGTCCTTTCAACTGATTTGACTAATTTGATTCTCAAAAAAGTGTTAGCTATTTCCAACTGTGAAAATAATGGTTTTGACTGACATTTTAACTATCTGAATCCATTGTTTTAAACGGCCAGTTAAACCCTATAGATTGGATTTCTGTAAATGCCTGTTGGTTACTAGAAAATCTCAGCCAGTCTTTCTTGTGGCTTCACTTTCAGCTTTTCACTGGTTATTAAAGTGGTTGATCTTGGAGGACTGTTCGCTGCTGGAAATCTGAAGGTTTTCCTTGTTAATGTCAACAACAAAGACCCCATTCTGACATGCAGGTAAGGAGATGGAATCTAATATTTCAAGTTGGCCTTGACAGTGATTTTGAAGATGCAGTTTCTCAAATCATTATGGAATACATTTTCTATTTTCTTTTTCTTTTTAGTCCTCCCCCCTCTTTTTTTTTTTTTTGCTAAGATGGGAAAAAAGCAAGCAAGATGTAAACAACCATTTAAGGTATAAAATTCACAAGAAAAGACTTTCTGAGAGACTGAAAGCAAAATAGTTTAAAGGTCTAAAATTGAAATTGCAACAGAATTAGTTATTAATGCAAGATGCTCTTACTGCCCGACATGCTGGGTTTCTCTCCTTACCCTCAAGGGAGATTTGGCTAGTATTATCACCAGGGAGCTTATCGCACCGTACTGAGGGACAGCAAGTTTACCAAACTGTTTTTGGCCACAGAAGGATAAGAGCAGTGTTGAAATACACAGGCTCTGGAAAAGCTTAGCTTCAAATCCTCTCTCTTCCACTTGGATATTTAACTCTGAGGATCATTTGATTTCTTAAAGCCTCAGTTTTCACATCTGTATGATGGGAGTAGTAATTATACCCATCTCCTACTTGCTGTGAGGAACAATGGATACATTAAAAGTGCTTTGTATTCAATCCGTATTGTAGATAAGGGCTTAATAAGTGGGTTAGCTATTAATACATGGTCACAGTTTCCACTTTCATTATTGTTTTCTCTAACCTCATGCTCCTTTGCCACTAGATGGTGTAGGAAACGAAACTCAACAAGCCAATGCCATTCTAATAATCTCTTCTTTGAAAACTAGTTTATTCAGGACTGAAAATGCTATCTCAAGTATTATTTCCATCAACTCAACTCTGCACCATCAAGTCAACTTTACACTGGATGAAGAAGTTCCAATTGGGAAAACAGTTGGAAGATGCAAGGCAACTGATGACGATAACCTGGGAGACTTAACTTTTGAACTAGATCCCTGGAATGCTTACTTTAAAGTGGACAAGGGTAAGTTGAGAGTTATTCTCAGTGAAGTGCAGTCCTTATTCTATGCTGTTGCCATCATCTGCTCATATCTCCTGCACAGATGGGTCTTCATTTCCAGAAGCTACTTCTTGAATAACTTTCAGGAAGACACAGTTCTTTGTTTCTTCCTGAACTACGGGGTCCTTGTCATAGCTGCTGTTCAGTGGCTGTGTTAATCCTCTACCCATTCTTCTGTCTTGTTGGAGTTAAGCCAGCTCTTCTCTCTGCTTCAAGGCTAAATGTTTGTGAAAGTGATCCCGATTGGACTTTCTAGTTTCAGTCATTCACTCCTTAGCCAATCAGCTGTGGCTGAGGCAAGAGATGGGTCAGTTTACAGGTATCTATGCCTTCTTCCTGGGCTGAGTAGGGAAGCAATCAGGTCATGTTGAGCACGTGAGCCAGATTAGATGTGGCTGCAGAGGCTGTCAAAGCCCCAGTCCTGCCTCAGTCCTGCCTCTTCAGGCCTGACTTCCAATGGTCAACATCTGTGTTTCTTTGCTTGATGCATTATTTGGGATTTAATGCAGTCCCTCCCTGTCTGCTCTACATATCAGGTTAGAGAAATCCTTACCTGGCTTTCAGCTTTCAGGGAATGAAGGGAGATGCTGTGCAGACAAATGCTCCATCTCAATGTGGCTGGCGTGGAGCCATGTTGAATGTGGGACCTACACTGGTTTCCACAGTTCCCCAGAGATCTGTGCTTCACTTGTGCATAGTTTTAAGTTACTGGATGATGTAATTTAAAAATGCTTATTTGAAAGAAGGAGGAGAGAGCTTGGGGGGTGGGGTGGAAGTGGGGAAGGGAGAAGAGAGAGAGAGAGAGAGACCCTGTCTGTTGGTCACTCATTAAATATCCACAGTGACCATGGCCAGGTAAGGCTGAAGCTGGGAGCTGGGTACTCAGTATAGGTTTCCATATAGCAGACAGAAACCCCGTTATTTGAGCCATCACCATGCTTCCTCAGGTCTGCATTAGTAGGAAACTAGAGTCAGGAGCTAGACCTGGGAATCGAACCCAGTTCTTCTGATGTTGAATGTAACTGTCTTAACTTGATACTTACATGTTAAACAAAATAGCTTCCCAATTGGTATACTTTCTCCCAAGTTTCCCTTCCTTTCCTCACTTTCCCCATGCCACAATGCCCTAAATGACCTCCCAAATAGAAAACCTGCACCTAAATGTTAAGTTCTAACCAGGACACTATCATTCCCAGCCCCCTTACCTGATGACTGCGGACGTCTTTTTCCCTGGCCTGCTGCTTTCACTCCTACCCTCTCCAGGAGGCTCCTCAGAACCACTAGAAAGAATTTAAGTACAAGTCAAATGGAATCAGATCCTCCCCCAGTCCAAAGTCGTCCCGAGATTATCTGTTGTTCTTGGAATGCAGCCCTGACCGCTGACCTCATCTCTGTTTTCTCCCTTCTCCCTGACCGCTGTCTGCTATCCAACCTTCTCGTGTTCCTTGTTTCTCTTTATCCAAACCATTGCAATTCAACAGTTAGGCTGCTTTGCTAAAACTTCTGCCCTAGATGTTTTAGGATCTGCCCTAGATGTTTTTCTTTTCATCACAACACAGTCCTTATTATCTTAAATTATCTACTTGGATTTTGCTTATTTTTTTCTGTACTTGCTTAGTTTTTGTCTCCCAGCTCATTGTGTAAATGCCATATATGCCAAGACTTTACTTTGTTGTGGAATTTAGCATAGTTGCTGCCACTATGCTGCCAGAAGTGCTCCTTAATAAATGTAGAGTGAATGAGTGGTTGTGGGTATGAAAGGAAGCACAGTGAGTCAAGATCCAGTATCACATTTTATTCAACTTTTTTATTTCATAAGTGAACATAGAAAAGCGGACATATTTATGGAGTAATGTGTTTGCATGTATACAGTATGTAATGTATACAGTGTTAATGTTCAATCAGTGTAAACATACTCTGTTTTTAAAACATTTATTTTACTTAAAACCAGAGTTACAGAGAGGAAGAGGGAGAAAAAGAAGGAGAGAATGATCAATTTTTCATCCTCTGATTCCCTCCCCCAAAGGCTGCAATGGATGGAGCTGGGCCAGTCTGGAGATTAGGAGCTTCTTCCAGGTCTCTCACATGGGTACAGAGGCCCAAGGTCTCTGCTGCCTTCTCAGGCCATAAGTAGGGGGCTAGATTGGAAGTGGAGCAGCTGGAACATGAACCAGAGTCCATAGGGGATGCCAGAATCAAAGTTTGAGGCTTAGAATGCTGTGTTATAGCACCAACCCCTACATACTCTTTATAATGCTTGGTATTTCTTGCTTTCTTGAACTAACCAATTCTTACGGGATTGAGGCAATATTTCATCATGGTTTTTGTTTATGTTTGCCTGATCAATAGTGATGTTGAACACTTTTTCATGTACTTGTTTATGTCTTTCTTTGAGAAATCTCTGTTTAAATGTGTTTTCCCTTTTAAAATTAGATATTTCTTCATTCCTCCCTCCCTTATTTCTTCCCTTCTTCCCTCTCCTTCTCTATTTCTCTGCATTTTTAAAAAAATATTTTTATTGGAAGGCAGATTAACAGAGAGAAGGGGAGACAGAGAAAAAGATATGTCATCCACTGGTTTACTCCCCAGGTGGCTGCAACAGCCAGAGCTGAGTTGATCCGAAGCCAGGAGTCAGGAATTTCCTCCTGGTTTCCCACACAAGTACAGGGTCCCAAGGCTTTGGGCTGTCCTTGACTGCTTTCCCAGGCCACAAGCAGGGAGCTGGAAGGGAAGTGGAGCAGCTAGGATGTGAATGGGAACCCATATGGGATCCCGGCACGTGCAAGGCAAGGATTCAGCCACATGGTGCTGGGTACCTCTCTCTACTTTTTAAGTTGTTCAGCTTCTTTATGTGATATGAATATTGGCTCCTTGTCTGTAGGGCTTGAAAATACTTTGTTTGATTCTGTGGACAGTATCTTAGATCTGTTGATTATTTCCTTTGCTGTGTAAAGGCTCTTTCATTTGATGAAATTGATTGGTCTACTTTTGCTTTTATTTCCTGTGCTTTTAGGGGCTGATCCTTGAACTTTTCCTCTATTCTAGTGTTCTGAAGCATTTATTATTATTATTATTTTTAATTCATTAATTACATTGTATTATGTAACACAGTTTCATAGGTACTTGGATTCTCCCCACCCCTCCCCAAACCCTCCCACCATGGTGGATTCCTCCACCTTGTTGCATAACCACAGTTCAAGTTCAGTTGAGATTCCCCCATTGCAAGCATATACCAAACATAGAGTCCATCATCTTATTGTCCAGTCAAGTTCAACGGTTCTGAAGCATTTTGATATGTTTTCTTCTAATAGTTTAAAAGTTTCAGGCCTTACATTGAGGTCTTTTACACATTTTGAGCTGATTTTAGTAAATGGTGAGAGATAGGAGTCTAGTTGCTTTCTTCTTCATGAAGATTTATAATTTTTCAGCACCATTTATTTTTTTATTTTTTTTTTTGAGCCATAGTGCATTGAATATTTTATTTTTCCCTCATAAGATAAGTACATAGTCATTGTAGATTTGGGCAATACAGACAAATGCCACCTTAATCTAAATGTTCTGATTTTTGGCTAAAAAATTTTTTTTAATGCAATACTTTGTAAAAAAAAAATACCAAAAATTATACATAGTCTTTTTTTTTATAATCTATTTTATTGTGTTGTTGTTGACAATCTTTACATAGTTAATTACAGTTAAAGAAAGAAAAAGAAAAAAAAAAGGTTCAGGGGGATAGGGAAGTGGGTAATACTATTATGTCCATATTGTTTCCATCATGTATCTGAGGTAAAGGGGGATATTGAGGGAGAAGCCCCACCCGGTTTCCCGCCCACCCCGAGTCCCGGATGTGGGGCATGCTCTGAGATATGTGCTTGAGTGGTGTTAATAGTTCTCCGGTTATGAATCGCTGCCAGTTTCGCTCGATGAGGTCATCCACTGATTGATATGGTCCATTATAAAGTCTCCATGTGCCCCATATTTCGCTTCCAACATATAGCTGAGATGAATGATTGATCTGCTATGTCTTCTGTCTTTTCTTGATTGGAGTTCTGAGTCCAGCAGTTCGATTGGGGAGATCTCCAAAGAAACTTTGAGGTATTCCCAGGCTAGTTTCTTGCATGTTCTAGCAAGCACAGGGCCCGGCACAGTCCATCACCCCGATCAGCTGGTGGTTGCAATTGCTGGGTTGGTTCTGTTTTCGGTCCTGAGTTGCACTGGATCTAATGGGTGTTGCAGTCCAGTCTGGTTCGGCCCTTGCATCAACCAGTGGGAGCTGCAGCCTAGTTGGGGCGACCCACAATAACCCCCACCAGGCCCGCCCCCTACCCTGGTTTGCCAGTATGTGTAGCAGAAGACCAGTCTGTCCCCCATCCCATTTGGCTCTTGTACTTGTCAATGGGTATTAAAGCTTAGTTCTGTCTAACCAACTCAACCATCCAGCCCTCACGGATGTTGTTGAGTGCCTCTCTATCTAGCCATCCCAGCTCCCGTCCTAGTTTTCATGCCCTCCCACGGGAATAGTGACCCAAGAAGGGGGAACCCACTTTTTCCCTCTCAGGTCTCTCAGTCCCGGTTTATGCACTCTTTAGGTGGTTCTGTGGTTTGACTTGACAGAATTAGTCCCCAGTGCCAGCTTCTGCGGCTATGCCCATACATCCCGCACCCACTCTAATTTATGCTTGCACCCACAGGAATAATCAGCCCAGCCTGGCTTTTCCCTGGTCTAATCCACATGCAGCGCACAGGTGATGTAGCCTTGCTTAGTCTGGTGTGTCTCTATCCCAGCCCACGCTCTCCAGCGGGAGTAGCTGTCCAGCGAGGGAACCAGCCCCTTAATCCCCCTGCCGGTTCTGCCCCTCCCTTCCTGGATCTCACGTGTGCTGGTTGGATGCTGCATTCATATCCAGTACAGGCAACCACACCCTGGCATTCCATAATGTGTACTTGTTTTGTTGCGACCAAAACCGGCTCATCCCACACTCTGATCTGGTGATCGGATTTACCAGTGGGTGACATGAACTGATTCAGCCTGGTCTGCTCCTGACCCATGCTGAATGTGTGCCAGTGGGAAACTTTCCATGGCCTATTCTGGGCTGTTTCCTATCATGCTTCTTGTGCTGACCTGCAGGGACTGTGTCCTGCCAGAGGAGTTACCCAGGCGCCTCCATCAGAACCCCTCCCAATGCCAGATTTTGCGCATGCCAGGGGGTCCTTGAGCCAACCCTACCCAGTTTACCTCCTGTCCTAGCAGGAACAGTGGCTTTTCCTGGCTGGCTTTCACCTCATTCTGGTTCTTGTTGTTGGATGTTTCAGCCCGGCCATGGCTCGTCCATACCCACATACAGCTCACGCATGGCTCAAGAGGGGAGTGAGACCCAGCCTAATCAGTCCCACATCTACCCTCTGGTTCTCCATGACACCAGATGGTGTTGGGATCTGAACTGGCCTGGTGCATCCAATCCCAGCCCACACTAGTGCCTCGGGTGACTACAACTGTTTCCTAGATAGAATGCATCCCCCATTCCAGCACACGTGCCCCTTGGTGGGAACCTCAACCCAGTTAAGGTGTCCCCATGCCTCCCCAACTGGGCCTGTTCCTAGCCGTAGATCATGTGCCTGCCAGTGGTTGCTCTGACTCAGCTTATCTCAGTCCCTCACTTGTCCTGGCTTCTGCCTTAGACAGTGTGACTTAGCGTCCTTGACTCAAGTAGCTACCTAAGCAGCGATTCAGACAACCAATACCCCAGAGCTCCCTGGCTGGACGGCCAGCAGGCAGAGCCTGGCACCACATGGTGCACTGGCTGCCCTGGGGGAGGCCGAGGACTCGTTCACTGCCTTGCGGCAGTGTCTTTGGCGTGAGCCCCCAGCATTGGGTCTGACCCGGCAGGGGCACCCCCTACAGTCGCCACACTGTGAGGAGCGGCACTTGCCCCCGAATCCCAAGGCCCGAACCTCAGCACCATTTATTAAAAAGGATTTTTATTTTGAAATACATCCTTAGCACCTTTGTTAAAGATCAGTTTGCTATAGATGTGTGAGTTTAGTTCTAGGGTCTTTCTGTTCCATTGGTGTATGGATCTGCTTTTATGCCGAAACCATGCTGTTTTTTTTTTCTTTTAAAGATTTATTCATTTTATTTCAGCCAGATATACATAGAGGAGGAGAGACAGAGAGGATGATCTTCCGTCCGATGATTCACTCCCCAAGTGAGCCGCAACGGGCCGGTGCTGCGCCGATCCGAAGCCAGGAACCTGGAACCTCTTCTGGGTCTCCCACGCGGGTGCAGGGTCCCAAGGCTTTGGGCCATCCTCAACTGCTTTCCCAGGCCACAAGCAGGGAGCTGGATGGGAAGTGGAGCTGCCAGGATTAGAACCGGTGCCCGTATGGGATCCCGGGGCTTTCAAGGCAAGGACTTTAGCCACTAGGCCACCAGGCTGGGCCCGAATACCATGCTGTTTTAATTGCTGTAGTTTATTGTGCATTCTAAATTCAAATAGCATAGTGCCTCCTGCAGGGCTTTGTCTATGGGGAAAGATCTCCATCTATTCACCATCATTCTTTTATATGTTCCAAGACCTAACCTTACAGTTTCTTCTAGAAAATCTTCTCTATTTCTTTAAGCCAAAATATTTTAATTTTTTACCAGCTAAAATAAAATCATTAATAAGTATATTTTGGTGACAAATGATTAGACACTGTGACTGTACTTTGAATCACTTCATTAGTTCTAATGATAATTTGTAATTCATGTTTTCTTTTGCTACATATATAATAAAGTAAAAAAAAAAATGGGTGCACCATCTTGAGCAAAATGTGCTGTTTTGTTACAGAGCACGGAACTCTGGTTACAGCTGCCCGTCTGGACGTGGAGCAAACTGGTTTTGCAAGTGTTCAGTGGTTCTCTGTTAAGGCTTGTGACCGTGACCGGAGATGTGCAGCAATTACAGTGACTGCCTATATCCACGGCATTAACGACAACTCCCCTTTCTGTGATCAGTATCTGATTAGGTGAGTAGAGACAGCAGGGCATGAGCAAGAATTCAGAGCAGGTTGAGCTTAGAGATACTGAGGTATATATTGGCCCAACTGGACATGTGATTCATTATCAGGCCGACTCTGTCTCTCTTACTCTCTTACCCCACTCTCTGTTTTAAGAGGATATGTTCTTCATACACATCACTTACTTCCATGGATTTTATTTAATTTTAAGACTTATTTACTTATTTGAAAGGTAGAGCCACAGAGATGGAGGGAGAGAGAGAGAGAGAGCTTCTATGTGCTGGGTCATTCCCTTCAGCCAGGACTTCTACATGGTTGTCAAGGGTTGCCTTCCCGGGGGCATTAAAGGGGAGTGAGATTGGAGCCAGGATTGGAACTGGAACTTCAATATGGGATGCTGGGCTTGCAAACTGCAACTTCACTTACTGCACCACATGACAGCCTCTCAAATTGTACTGTTAGTAGGCCTCATATTCTAGTCCTCAGAAATAGCCTGCCTTTCTTTCTTTCTTTCTTTCTTTCTTTCTTTCTTTCTTTCTTTTCTTTCTTTCTTTCTTTCTTTCTATTGGAAAGTCAGGCTTTTAGAGAGGAAAGGCAGAAAGATCTTTCATCTGCTGGTACACTCCTTAAGTGGCTGCAATGGCTGGAGTGGAGCCGATCCAAAGCCAGGAGCCAGGAGCTTCTCCTGGGTCTCCCATGGGTGTGCAGGGTCCCAAGACTTTGGGCCATGCTGGACTGCTTTTCCAGGCCACAGGCAGGGATCTGGATGGGAAGTGGAACAGCCGGGACATGAACTGGCACGCATATGGGATCCTGGCCCATTAAAGATGAGGACTTTAATCACTAGGCTACTGTGCTGGGCCCCAGAAATAGCCTTCTAGCCAGTTCATGGTTGAACACTGTATTTTCACAATCTGAGAGTAGATGAGAGTAGACTTGAGTTTTCTGATCACAGGCTTGCTGTGAAATCTGGGTTCTATCACTTATTATCAGTGTGATCCTGAGTAATTGACTTAAGCTCTTTGATGTTCAGTGTGTTTCTTCACAAAATGGGGTAATGATAGTACTTATAGATGATTGTGAGGACTCAACGGGAAAATGCATGCGGCATTCTGAGCACAGCACTGAGCATCTGATATAAGTATAAAATAAGCATGTAAATAAGTGCTACTGTTACAATTCTATAGCTTGCTAACTGAAATCCATTACAATAAATAGGTTAACATCTTTTATTTAAGAGAGAGAAAGAAGGAGGGGTAGAAGGAGAGGAGGAGGAAAGAGGGAGATCCAGAGAGAGAGAGAGAAAGAAGAGGGAGAGAGTATGAAAAGAGAAAGAGGGAGGGAAGGAGGAAGGGACGGAGGGAGAGGGCGCCCCATCTCTAGGTTTACTCCCCAGCTGCTTCCTGCTGCTGAAGCTGGGAGCCAAAATGCTATCCAGCTGTCAGGAACCTACTTACTTGAGCTGTCTCAGCTGCCTCTCAGGTCTTAATTAGCAGAAAGTTGGAGTCAGGAGTCAGAGCAGGCACATAGGCTTGTTACCTGGTATTCTTCCTTTTAGGCCAAATGGATTCCTGGATATAATATCGAATATGATTTTTCCAATTCCTGTCTAATAAAAAATAAAACCAAGCCTTGCTAAATGCCACACATTGTGATCAAACACAACCTGTGCTTAGAGTTTCTTTAGTTTGGGGCTTGGCATGCACTAGGTAAATGTTATCCTTTCTCATTCTCCTTTCCCCAGAAGAATGAGAGTAAAATAACTTCAGGCCTCACTCCTTGGTGGGACAGGATAAGTATTTGTTACATTCAGCTCATTCACTGTAAAGGTATGTGTGTTACCTTGCCAGGGAGATAAGATGTATCCATATAAAAAACATTTAAAAAATACATGAAGACTTTAAGTCCTAACTGCTATGCTTCAATTGCTAAGAGAAAAAAGGTGTGAGGCTGAGAACCTTCCTAGGAAGCTTCCTAATGCATGGTGGCTGTATCAGTCTTGGAAAGATGAACCAGAGCTAGAGATTGACATCTTAAGAATGAGCATCCAAAACACAGGGAGCACAGAAAAGAGATGAGTGAATCCACGGATTGGCCAGAAGTCCGTGGTAACTGTGGAGCGGTGAGGGTTCTCTCCTGTACTGCACCACTGGATGCTCAGGCCTTAACAGTCCAAGAGAATGAGCTGATGCCGACTCAGATCTTCGTCACTGAGCTGATGACCTTGATGAACTGCTTTCCAAGCAAGTGCACCATTGGCTGCCAGCACAGGACCCTCCCAGCAGAGAAGAATTGTACTGAATTCATAGACTGGGAAATGTCTTCCTAGATGGTGCTCTAAACGTCATCTAGGTGCTCCCGCATGGACAAGCATCCATAGGCAGGCATTTTCTAAACTTGCAGACATTCCTGAGAAGAGAATTACATTTTAAAAGAGTATTTATCTAAAGTAGTTTTTAATTTTCTTAAAAACAAAAAAACAAAAAAACAGGTACACAGGCAAGGAAGTGATTGCGAAGGGCACAGTGGTGGCAAAGCTCAGGTGCCATGATCTGGATGAGCCTCCGGATACGATCCATTACGCTCCTGTCTCAGGCCCGCTGGGCTCTGGACGAATCTTCGAGCAAGTGCCAAATGCTGACAATTTCATCCAGGTGAGCATCAGTAGCGGTCACTGCGGGGGAGGAGGGGCCTTGCCACGGAGATGGAGCAATTTTGTGGCCATAAAGAGTTCAGCGAGAGGAGCTCTGACCCGGGAGAGAGTAAGCCTGGGCTTCTGTGGCATCTCTGATGGAAGGCATTTGGACAAGTCTTTCATGATTGTGCTGCCTGCCAGCATTCTATTGTTTCTGTAGTGAGCTCCAAACCATGTGCTGCCTATTGAGTTGGAGAAATGAACCTGAGGATTAAAAATCACGTTGATTTCCTTAGAGGTGAGACTGTGAGAATATTCCAGTGAAATGGCTGTTCTTCCGGCATTGGATGTGACTTCTGAGCTCATCAGCATCTTGCAATGCTGGATTTTGGGCAGAGGATGGACTCAGTAAATATTCGTTTTCTCCCTTTCCCAAAATAGGACTTTGGCCTTGGAAAATATCTTTTTTAAATCTTCTTTTTTAAAAAAAGCTTTATTTATTTTTATTGGAAAGGCAGATATGCAGAGAGGAGGAGAGGAAGATTTTTTCATCTGTTGGTTCAGTCCCCAAGTGGCCGCAACAGCTGGAGCTGAGCCTATCCAAAACCAGGAGTCAGTAGCTTCCTCCAGGTCTACCACCTGGGTGCATGATCCCAAGGCTTTGGGCCGTCCTTGACTGCTTTCCCAGTCCGTAAGAAGGAAGTTGAGGGCCCAGTGGCGTGGCCTAGTGGCTAAAGTCCTTGCCTTGAAAGCCCCGGGATCCCATATGGGCGCCGGTTCTAATCCTGGCAGCTCCACTTCCCATCCAGCTCCCTGCTTGTGGCCTGGGAAAGCAGTTGAGGATGGCCCAATGCATTGGGACCCTGCACCCGTGTGGGAGACCCGGAAGAGGTTCCTGGTTCCCGGCTCAGGATTGGTGCGCACCGGCCCGTTGCGGCTCACTTGGGGAGTGAATCATCGGATGGAAGATCGTCCTCTCTGTCTCTCCTCCTCTATGTATATCCACCTTTCCAATAAAAATAAATAAACCTTTAAAAAAAAAAAGAAGTAAGTTGAATAGGAAGTGAAGCAGTCCTGATATGAACTGGTGCCCATATGGGACTCTGGTGCGTGCAAGATGAGGACTTTCGCCACTAGGCTACCATGCCAGACCCCAGGTATTCTTTTTTCCAACCCACAGATCTTCCTTTCAATGTTCCAACCCCTGGTTGGTTGACATAATTGCTCTGTAATCCAAATTAACACTGAGCAAATCCCCCCTTAATCAGGTATGTGGTTTACAACTTATGGGTGACTTTTCTTTCTCGCTCTCCACCCGGACTTTCTTGACATGCTGCACAAGCTTCAGGCTGAGCTTTTGCATAGGTTGTGACATTTGGAAGGTCAGGCTTTGAGCTGAGAGTTTTCTGGGTTGATGCTCAGTTTGAAATTCAGTGGCAACTTTCACTGTATGAAATGGAGCTTGGGTGAAAATGGAGGTTTGTAAATATGCTATTTTTTGTTAAAGACTTATTTATTTTTATTGGAAAGGCAGGCTTATAGAGAGGAGATACGGAGAGAAAAATCTGCCTGCTGGTTCACTCTGCATGTGGTCGCAATGGCTGGCTGGAACTGAGCTAATCTGAGGCCAGGAGCCAGGAACTTCCTCCTGGTCTCCCATGCGGGTGAAGGGTGCCAAGGCTTTGGGGTATGCTCAACTGCTTTCCCAGGCCACAAGCAGGGATCTGGATGGGAAATGGAGAAGCCGGGACATGAACTGGCACCCATATGCTTTAACTATACTATCTAAGATTTGTAGCTTTGGACCCGGTGTGGTAGCCTAGTGGCTTAAGTCCTTGCCTTGCATGCTCCGGGATCCCATATGCGTTCCAGTTCATATCCTGGCTGCTCCATTTCCCTTCTAGCTCCCTGCTTGTGACTTGGGAAAGCAGTCGAGGATGGCCCAATGTTTTGGGCCCCTGTACTCATGTGTGAGACCCAGAAGAAACTCCTGGATCTTGGCTTCAGACTGGCTAGCTCCAGCTATTGTAGCCATTTGGGGAGTGAACCAGCAGATGGAAGATCTTTGTCTCTCCTCTCTGTGACTCTACCTTTCCAAGAAAAATAGATAAATCTGGGCTCGGCAATGTGGCCTAGTGGCTAAGGTTCTTGCCTTGATCCCATATGGCCGCTGGTTCTAATCCCTGCAGCTCCACTTCCTCTCTATCTCTCCTCCTCTCAGTACATCTGACTTTGTAATAAAAATAAAATAAATCTTAAAAAAAAATAGATAAATCTTAAAGGATTTGCAACTTCACACATGTTTATTTTATATATCAAGAACTATTGTGATCTATCAGTCACCTCTAATTTTTATGTTTCTGTTATTATCTTCTGAGTATAAAACATCACTACTAAGAGTTTCCTTTGACTATTATAACTGACTTAATTTTCTCTGCTAAAGACATTAGAAGTTATATATCCTATTCAAAACAATTTTTGGGCTTTATTACACCTGCCTATTTAATTGTTGATTTTACTAACTATAAGCTTCTGATGGACTCATATTTCTATTCCCAAGCCCCTATGTTTGTTGAATGATAGGTATTTAATATAGTTGGTGATTGGATGAATGAATGAATGAATCTAAGTTTAACATTAAATTTAAAAAAAAGTGTTGTTCTCAGACATCTGGGTTGTTGGTCTTCCATTGATCCATCCCAATTTTTAGAAACTGAAATTCCAGTAATGCTAGTCAATTCAGAGCATCTTTAATTATCAAAATGAGTTCTCGGTTTTACGATGTTCCTAGTGCCTAAAAATGCACCTGGCACCTAGTTAACAATAAATATTTAGAAAATGGTGAGTGACTTATCGTAATGAGAATAATTCACACTGTTTAAAAAAAGGTATATGTATTTGAAAGGTTGAGTTACTCAGAGCAAGAAATGGCAAGGAAGTGAGGTCTTCCATACACTGATTCACTCCTCAAATGGCTGTTCCGGCCAAGGCAGGACCTTAAAAATCCGTCTGAGTCGCCCACAGGGCCAAGCACTCTGGTCATTGCCAGTAGTTATCCCGAAGAACATTAGCAGGGACCCGTATTGCAAGTGGAGCAGCTGAGACTTGAATGAGCATCCATAAAAGATGGTGGCATCAAAAGGCAGCAGCTTAACATGCTGGGTCACAACATGGGCCTCTCATTTACATCTTTGTAGTGCTTAATTATTTATAGGTATGTTTGAAATATTTTCTTTTTAAATATTTGGCGTTAGGTTACACAATTCTCACTCAGTGAAGACAGAGTATGTTTTCCTTCTGCTGTGTTAGGATACTATGTCCAAAAATTTGCTGCTTTGTAAGGAAATCCAAGATGCCCCTTTGTTCTTGTTCGATAGATTATATCTCAATGAGATGAAAATAGCCAAACACTCTTTCTGTTCTGTAAGGTTTCCAGAGATGTGGATTATGAGGACCCAGAGATGATTGCAGCTGGTCACATCTATGAGCTGGTGGTTTCAGTGTTTGATGACTCGCATCCCTCTCATACAGGTGATCTTCTAAAAGGTTTTACTTACTTAGTTTGAATAATGCATAGTGCTTGTGCATTTCTTGTGGGTGTGTGTTTGTAGGGTGTATGAACTGGTTAAATCAGGTCATTAGCATTGTCATATCCTTATCATTTCTGTATCATTGGTGTCTTTAAACTCCCCCTTTCTAGTTACACCTAGAGTATGTGGCATGAGATTATGAGCTGTTGTTTCCACACTGGACTGTGGAACGGTAGATCTTCCTCTCCAACCTAACTGTGTTTGGGCACCTGGTGTTTTTTTTCTTTTGAATTTTTCATTAGTGGACTATAGCAGTTTGAGATTGACAGACAAAATTTAGTAAATACAAGTTCTCATATCCTTTCTTTAACTTAATGTTTTGTATTTGAGAGAACATTTATAATTAACATTATAATCCAAGACTTAATGCTCCATTAAATAAAGACTTTAATATAGGAGTTTAAACAAAGACTATAAACAGTAATCCAATGAGAAGATGTTCAACTTCTGTAGTGTTTTGTTTTAACTTGTTGTCAAGTAAATTAACTTGTTGTCAAGTAAATTATACTGCTGTAGTTTTAACAATTGTCGGTATCTAATTTCCCGCCCCCCCCCCCCCCAGTATCTAAATTATTTGAGTGAAGTAGAGTACCTGTTTTTCAGTCACCTTCTGTCTTCCCTTTCCCTATGTATCTCAAGTAAGCATTATTCTGTGTTAAGACCGACTTTTAAAAAAGACTTATTTGTTTGAAAGGCAGACTGACAGAGAGGGACTGGTAGGGGGAGAGACAGAGAGCGAGAGAGAGACATCTTCCACTTGTAGGTTCAACAAACGTTTGCAAAAACCAGGTGTAGGTCAGGTGACAACCAGAAGCCAGGGACTCCATTGTGGTGTCCTGTTTGGATGGCCAGGACCCGAGCATCTGGGCTGTCTGCTGCCTTCCTGGGCACATGAACAGGAAAGTGGAGCAGCAAGGACTTGGGGAGTGGTGGCTTAACCTGTCACAAAGCTAGAGGCTTCAGATTAACTTTGCAAAGCTGCCATATATGGATGTAAGTATGTGGATTTGTCTTTCTATATCTGGCTTATTTTACCATAATGAGCTCCAGTTCCATCTGTTTTGCTGCATTTGACAGAATTTTATTCCTTTTTTAGCTGAATGGTATTGCATTATATCCAGTTCTCTGTTCATTCATCAGTGAGCACCTAGGTTGATTTAATATTTTGGCCACTGTCAATAGTGCTGCAATGAATAAGAGAGTATAAAAAGATGATTTAATTGTCTTTGGAAATTATATATGATTTAAATGAATAAATAAATTATATATATTTATCCAGAAATGTGATAACTATGTCAAGTGATAATTTTTTTTCAGTTTTTTTTTGTGGAAGCTCCATGCTATATTCTGTAATAGCTATACTAACTTACATTCTGACCAGAGGTGTGTTGGGTTTCTGTTTTCTTCACATTCCTATCAGCATTTGTACTTTTTGTTAATAGCCATTTTTATAAAACTAGAATGAGATATCTTACTCTGGTTTCAATTTGCATTTACATATCAGTAATTTTGATAGGCTTTTCAAGAAACAGTGACTGTCAGTTCTTTAGGCGTTTTACTTTAGATTTTAAAATGTAAAGCTGTGTCACATCTGGGACATGTTTGTTAAGTTAATCAGATGATGGAGAGAATTAGGTAGAACTATGTTGAAAGTTTCCTTTAATGTTGGAAGTTGCTCTTACATCTAAGCAGTACCTTCAACAATATAAAACTTTTGAACGCAGCTCTGACTAGCAATTCTGGGAGCAAGAAGAGACAAGGAATGTGTGGACCCAACAGTTATGCTTGACACTTGAGTGGCTTCATGCCTAGTCATACCCAATATATCTTAACTGGAGATAGCCAGCTGTTAGGAATCATGTAGTCTAAGCATATAGGTAATTATGTGCCTTTAAGCATTTTATTTGAATTATTTCTCCTAGTATAGATGGAGCCATTACTAGGACAAATTTTTGCAGTTCATCCCTTTCATGAAATTTTGGAGTATGGTTACCCCTCTTTGCCATTTGGTCTTGAAACTGTCACATCACTTTGAGTCAGCATATAGTAGAATAGGCTTTGGGTACATTGAAGTTAATTCCACCCAGAGTGCATAAGCTTTAACACCTTGACATTTTTGGATGTAACAGCCACAGCTTTGCTAATTACAGAACATTCTGAATTGTGTGTTGTGGACACACAGTGAAATACCTGGTAGGAGGTGAACTAAGTCAACCACCTGACATCTGCTTCTGCCTGCTTATTGAACATGCGTGAAGTGCCCTGAGGGGTCATTTAAAACTATTTGTTGAATTTGTTAGCTATAGAAGTTATTTGTGAAAATAATAGTCTCCTGGCTACATCTGTCATTAGTGTCAACAGTATGTTGTCTCTGGAAAGCATAATAATAAGTAACCCAGCAGATGGTTAGCATTAAAGATGTCTGATGTTGGCATTAAAATGTGGGCATTTGGGTGGCAAATGCAAAGTTATCAGTAGAATGGCAGTGTGTGGTAAGGGAGGTTCTAGAATAGCGGCAGGGTTTGTGTGTCTTCTGTGAGAACTCTGAATCGTTGGTGGTGGTTATCTGGATCTTTGGGAAAGGTTCTGAAGCTTCATGTGGGAGAAGCAGGAAGGAGAGCTTTGTCTTTTATGGAAGTGGAAGAATGCAGTGAAGGCATGTTTGCAGTCAAATACTGAACTATGATCAATTCCTCTAGAACACTGTAAATCTCCTGATTCACTGAAGAAGAGTTTTAATGGGTCTGAATTTACAAAGCTAATGTGTAGACTCAGAGGATCTAACTATCTGAGGAGGTGATTGCAAGGACAGCAAAACAGGCCTGAAAAAAGGCCCTAAAGTGTCCTTACATATATTTTCTCTACTCCAACTGACCTTTCAGGGCAGATACATTTTCTTGCAAATGCTCGATCTGAGGGTTTAATTAGAAAGAAATCTGCCTTTCTCACCCTATTTGAGCCTTTCCCCAAAATGGAAAGGGGAAAATATCTCTTGGTAGTAAATCTGGATCCCGTCTAGGAAACAAATCCCATCACACTCACAGCTGCTCATAAAGGGTGCTTGTAACACCCCATGTGCGGCTCTGTCTATTTTTATAGGTCAGCTAATTAGTACAATTTTGAGTCTTCATGAATGCAATAAAAGATCACAGTATGGCAGGGTTGTAAATGGTATCTGCTTTTCAATATGTAAGATATTTATTGAAGAGAAAATACAGGCTTTAGCATAAATCACCTGCCTTTGCGGAACAGCACTTCTTAACCTTTCTTGGGGGAAGGGGGTCATGGATACCTTTTGAGAGTCAACGACTTTGTGACATTTGGTCAGGAGCTTAACTCAACCTCACTTATCTCCTCTGTAAAATCAAAACAGTCATAGTAATGACAAGCTTGTGACTTATACACTTAATGCTAATTATTTTTTGAAAAAAAAAAAAATACCCCAAACTGTCTTGTTGCTGCATCCGTGTTTGAACACCACCTTATTTTTTAGTCAAGTTTCTGATATGCTAATTTGTTGTTCTGAAATATAGTTTCTTTCCTATAATATATGGTATACAAATATCTGGCTGAGGTGGAAAATTTAACTTAACCTTTTATCCCTTGAAATTATTTATTGGAGATGTATGTTGGATGCAGAAGTTAAGAACAGATATCACATGTTCTCTGATATAAGGGAAGCTTCATGAAAAATACAAGATAAATAATCAGTAAACAAATATATACACTTATTTATGTAGAGGAAGTGTATAACAGAATACCATACCAAGAAGTGAAGATATGTTGCTGTATGCATCTATATTTTTGAATAAAAGACTCCCAATGAAACTGTTAAATATGTCTTAACAATAGGATGCTGGGCTTTCTACCATCATCTATACCTACAATGTCATGATACACTTAACTAGCAAAATGATGGACTGGTGACTGTTGCTGAAGAACTATACTATTGTAACAATATGGGAGAAAACAGTGGAAGGGGTAAACCCTGATCCTGTGGAGCTGTATCATGAAAATAAAAATTTAAAAAAAGTTAAGACACTGCTTGGGTTTCGTGATTCATTATCGGAGTGACTGGATTTGAGTCTCAACTCTGCTGCTGTTTCCGGCATCGTCTTGATCTGTACTCTGGTAGGCAGTAGATGATGGGTCAAGTACTTGGGTCTCTGCCACTCACATGGAAGATTCACATTGAGTTTTTTCCTTCAGGCTTTGGCCTAACCCAGTCCTGCCATTCTTGGTATTAGAGAGTGAACCAGTGGATGGGAGAAATGTCTGTCTTTTCAAAAATTAGAAAACAAAACCCTTCTTGGATATGATCTCATTAGGTTCTCAAATTCATAATGTGATATATGAGATTGGTACTGATTTACTGTTTCTTTATTGATGAAGAAAAGAGAAATAAAACTGGTTCAAGGCCCCAGAGTGCATGGGAAAGTCAAAGCTAGAGCTTCAGTTTTTTGAGTCCCTCTCTGATGTTCCCTGGGGTATGTATATTAGAAACAGGTTGTGTGTGATACCCTAACAAGCTCTTCTAAAGGTGAAGACTGTACCCATGAAAACCATAGTCATCTAGTTTGTATAAAATATGTGATAAGACATTTATATATAAGAGAAAAGTACACATACACACATATATACTTACACATATCTCTGTTTCACCAAAAAAAGCATGGCATGCTCTGATGATATGTTCTTCGACTGGTTTTGGCTAGCACTACAATTTCTTTTGATTCTTAGAGAACACAAAATCTGGGAGCAGGAATAATTTTGGAATAGAGAGTTTCCGGTTGTAGTTTGAAAATCCTCTACTAAGCTAATTCCTGGTTCGGGCGGGGGGCACATTTAGCCTTATTAAATAGAATCAAACAGTAAAGCTGCAACCGCAACACATTTATTCACTGTTTTACAGTCACTGTGACCATCATTGTGGTGATTACTCCGACCAATGATTTCAGCCCTGTGTTTAAAGCTACGCACTACTCCTTCTTGGTGCCAGAAACATCAGGAGGTAAGAGATCCTTGCCCCCAGGTAGCTAAAGCATGCACAGAGAAACACCTGCTAGATCTCAGGTGAGTGGTCAATGGGAAAAACTGAAAGTCTACAGAACTCATGCAGATGAGTGAGCGTTCAGAGACCGACCTAATTTTCATCAGTAATACCCTCACCTCAACTATCCTGATGATTCTGCCAGGTCTCCCTTGAAATTTGATGTCAGACCTAGACTTTTGTCATGGGCAAATACACACTATTAATTTTATCTTCCCCCACCCCTACCCTTTGACTCTAAACTAAGCCCAAATATAAAGAAGGAGTGGGACAGTACAGGCCTTGTCCATGCAATTTAAATGCCAGGAACAACGGGCACAAAATATAAGATCCTGAGTCAGTTTTGGTCAGTGTTTTATCTCAGACATGAATTAGAGAATTTGGGTGTGTCTGTTAGCAAAGACCAGGGAGCATTAAGTTTGTAAGAGCAGAGGTGAGGCTTGTCGTCCATCATTCAGAGGAAGAACACATGCACCCCTCATCGGTGTCTATGGATAATCAATCATACAGATCTGACTTACATACTTCAAGGGGTGGAGGGAAAATGTTGTATACTGTAGTCAAATCACATTAGTGTATTAGACCTAATTTTTGAGGGCTTTATGACTTGATTATTAGTGATAGACACGATTAATAAAAAGTTAGATAGCTTATTTATGTAATTTATTGAAATAAAATGAATGCTAAAAGTATATTTTAAAAAAAATTCTGTTAGATTTTTCCTGTACTCTTCAGTTATTTAGTTCTAACGGATCTGCAGGGTGAAATGCTAGAATTAGAAAGTTGGGCTGTTGTCCACTTTTTCAACTTGTTGATGTTGTGTCGGTAGCTTGAAATGGGAAATTATGGAGGTATTGAGCTTGATTTGTTGTTTCCTTAAGTTAAAAGATTACAGAGAAAATGTTAGTAATGCTGATGAAAATCTCTGTGCTTGAGACTATTATTGTGAATGGCACAAAAATTTATAGAAATACATAGTCCTTCAGCAATCAAAAACTATTGTGTAATTCAGCAAAGAAGCCATTCTTATCATTGACAAATGTTGTAAGTTCTGACATGGTTTTCCTTTCACTTATTCACATAAAAGAAAATATCAAGTAGTATTCAGTTGCAATTGCTCTAATTCATCAATGGCAATCATAGTGTTTTAATGGATGATAGTTTGGTGGAAACCAGTGAAAGCATTCTGTGAAAATTAACTACAACATTGGAGTTTACAATAAAGAGTAACGTGTATTTTGTAGCATATATATAATGCTACATATCTTTATTAAAATTTAAAATTAATGTATATAGTTCTTGTGTGTATGTTCATATACACAAATAAGAAAAATACACACAATTTAGATTTCAGAGAGCATGTTAAATATTTGCAAGCATACCAGTGGGTGGGACCCACACTAATTTGAGCCAGTTTATTCTTTTGACAGACAACTCATTATCAGACACTTGTTCTTAGGGCAGCATGGTAAATCTAAAGCCCATGTAGTTGGATTTAAATCCTTCATTTGCCTCAGTAGGCAGCTTTTTGTAAATTTCCTAATATCTCTGTAAAATAAAAAGCAATCTGTTTATTTTCTGATCCTAGTATAAAATCTAACTGCATGTTTTAGTGCATGAGCAGAAATTGCAGGATAGTTCAATATAAATTACACTTATTGTATATAGGATCCTAGACTCTTCAAACTCCACGAGCTGTTTTTTCCACTGTGTAAGTACTTAATGTTGACTTTTTAGTATAGTCATAAATACTTAAAAATATGTTAGATACACACACATATGTAGAGAGGAAGAGAGATATTCCATCTGCAGGTTCATTTCACAAGTGGCCACCTTGGCCAGGGTTGGGCCAGTCCCAAATCCAGGATCCAGGAGTTTCATCTGAATCTCCTGCGTAAGTAAAGGGACCCAAATACTTGGGCCATCTTTCATAGCTTTCCCAAATCACTGGTAGAGAGCTAGATTGGAATTGGAGCAACTAAGACACATATACTGGTATCTTTATGGGTTGCAAGTGGTGACTTTACCTGCTACACCACGTATCCTCCATCCCTTATAGTCATATATCACTTAATAATGGGTTATAGATTCTGAAAAATTTCCCATTAGGTAATCATGCTGTGGGAATTTCATGGAGTGTGCTTATGTAAGCTAAGGTGGCTCCAGTATCACTGATGTTCTTTCTTTTTTCTATTTTTTACAATTAAATATTTGACGTGGACTACTTAAAGAAGGAAAGATATTTATTTTGATACATGGTTCTGGAGAATAATGTTCAGGATCAGGTGGCCCTGTTGTTTTGACATCTGGCATGGCAGCAGATGGGATTGGAGGAATTTGAGGAGAAGTAGAAACAGAGAAGAGTGGCTGGGACTCTCACAAGAATAGCTTTTGTGAGCACACACCCCAGTGATCTAAGGGCAAGTCTCACCTCCTAGGCACTATAATTGGGTTATGTTTTTACTCACTTAGCACCACTAATTTATGACTTGGCTGTTCAAGAACCAAACTGAGTTCAAATCATAGCAGTGATGCAATCTCATGGGACCATCACTGTGACGCCTTCTGTTGTTGACCAAAGGTCAGCTGGTACATGACTGTAATCTTTTGTTCACAGAGCCTCATTACGATAGCTTGTTGTTTCCCTTAAGTCTCCTGGTTCTCATGGATGGTAAACAGTGTGGTTGTCTATGATGAGCAGAAGTTAAATCTTTCGCAATTAACTCATCATCTCTGACTCCTAAATTGTAAATTGAGAGTGGAGAATCTGAGAATTAACTGTGAGGGTCCCAATGGGAAAAAAACACTCCAGCCATCATCAAGTTATTGAAGGAATTTAACAGCTTTAACAATTAACAACTATCATTCAAGAATTCAAAATAGAGATGGGCATTTTTTTAAAAAAGGTATTTTATTTTTAACAGTAGCTAAGACTTACAGCAAAATTGAGAGGTAGGTACAGAGATTTCTAATTTACCATCTGTGTCTGCACATACAGTTTCCCCTATTAGCAGTGTCTGCTCCCTAACCCCAAAATGACAAATTTGTTTTAATTACTCAACCTGAATTTATGCATTATTTTCATCCAAAGGTCCTTAGTTAGATTATACTAAATTCAATCTTGGTCTTGTCCATTCTATAGATTCAGATGATTCAACTTGCATGTCTCCACTATGCTAGTTTCATAGAGGGTTGCTTAACTGCCTGGAGAATCTTTTGTGCTCTGTTTACCTTGCCTCTTTCCTAACCCCTGGAACCACAGATCCTTATACCCTCTGTATAATTTTGCCTTTTAAAACTGAAGAGTGAAGTGATTCATGTCAGTTTTTTTCCAACTAATTGAACTTGTCCTAAAAATGTTTTTGTTTTGAAGGTAAAAACATCCAAACATATTGGACACAGCTAGTGTTCAAGCATAGTGTAATCTAGTCAACAAGGATGTAGCATTGTCAGTCACAGCTCTGTTGATTTGAAAGGGCTGTAAAGAGTCAAACACTTTGATGTGAACTCTTTGGGATAGGAGAGAGGAATGTGTTTGTATGATCACACAGCTCGTCACACAGTTGCAGAGATGATGGGTAATGTAGACTTCTGTTAGCAATTTCAGGTTGCTTTGCTTGGTTGGCAACAGGTTTTTTTAAACATTTATTTATTTTCACATGAAAGTCAGGGTCAAAGGGAGAGATCGTCTCATCTGCTGGTTCATTCCTCAAATGGCTGCAGTGGCCATTCTGCACTTTTACAGGCCATCAACAGGTAGCTGGATTGGAAGTAGAGTAGCTAGGACTTGAAGTAGTGCCTGTATGTGAAGCGGGAATAGTAGGCAGAGGCTGAATGTGCATGCCATAGCCCTTGCCCAGTCACAGAAATTTGAAAATGATTTCTGACAATTTGTCCAAAGAGATAACTGGACCATTCCTATGTCTACCATTTCACAAATAGTGTTCTGGTTACTTGTTTTCCTGGAAGACTTCTAAGTCTTCAAAGGGAGTTTTGTGATATAGCATAAAGGTAATGAATGTTAAGAGTTCAACAGATCTGGATTGAAATCTGTTTTTGTGAGTTCTAGTCAAACAACTTTAGGCAAGCCATGTAATCTTGGTCTACTTTTAAATTATCCTCTGTGAAATGAAGATGGCAGTAACTGTCTAATCTAGATGAACATTAACTGATAGTTATATGTATAAGAGTACTTTAAAATGTTCATGGAAAACCATTATTGTGGCCTGGTGTGATAGCCTAGTGGCTAAAGTCCTCGCCTTACATGCACCGGGATCCCATATGGGTGCTAGTTCTAATTCCGAACTAGCTTCGGAAATTCCGCTTCCCATCCAGCTCCCTGCTTGTGGCCTGGGAAAGCAGTCGAGGATGACCCAAAGCCTTGGGACCCTGCACCTGCATGGGAGACCTGGAAGAGGCTCTGGACTTCCTGGCTTCGGATTGGCTCAATTACAGCCTTTGCGGCCACTTGGGGAGTGAATTATCGGATGGAAGATCTTCCTCTCTGTCTCTCCTCCTCTCTGTATATCTGCCTTTCCAATAAAAATAAATAAGTCTTTAAAAAATAAAAGAAAACCAATATTATGAAAAACAATATGTGAATTTAATAATTTTTATACCAAAGAAAACTTAATTTTTTACTCCATTTCTATGAGGTCTTAGAAGTACACTCATAATATGAAGTTCATGACTTAAAATAGACATTATTTCATTGCCAGTGATACCAAAAACTACCAGTATTTATTGAGTGTCTGTCACGTACAATATCAGCACTTTTCTTGACTTTTAAAAAACATTTTTTGGGGGGAGGGAACATTCTCCACAAGAGTAAACAGAGTGAATGAAGTTAAAAGGTTTTTTGTTTCTTAGCAGTTTCCAATTAGACAAGAGCTTCACAGCTTGGAAGTAGTTTGGCTTAAAAAGGAAAACTGGAAAGCTATAACTATTCTGAAAGCAAGCTCCTCTCAGAAAATCAAATATTTAGTGTATGGACCTTAAGAACATTGGAAAAAATATGTTAAAGGCTGGCACTGAGATCGCAGTGGGTTAAAGCAGCTGCAAGGGACAACCATGTTACATGTTGGAGTGATAGTTCTTGTCTCAGTTCTACCACTTCTAAACAAGCCTCCTGCTAATGTGCTGGAGAGGCAGGAGATGACAGTTCAAGTTCTTGGGGCCATATAATCCACTGGAAGTGTTTGACATTCTTAGAAAGGGTTTCTAGCTCTTCCACTTGGCTTAGTTCTGTTGTTGCAGCCATTTAGGGAATTAGGTATCAGACTCATTCTTTATCTCTCTCTCCAACTCCCCCCACCCTTGTTATCTCCCTCTTCCCTCCCTCTGTTTATTTCACTCTGCTTTTCCAGTAAATAAGTAAATTTTTAAAAAACAAACCTGATTTATCCCTCAGGATGTGTTGATTAGCATCAGGGATTTGGATCTGTCTTGTGAATAACTTGTTTTTTTCCCCCCGTATAAATTTCAGTGAATCTGTAGTATTTTAAATAGATTTCCCCCCTCTCCCAATAGTCTGTGATGAATTGAAAACACACACACACACAAAACTTGAGGGGCATCAGCCACAACAAAAAGGCAACTACCAGAAAATACAACTAGCAGAGAATACATGGAAACTAAGTTTTACTGGGTTTCAAGTCACAGGGGAAGATACATCTCAATTCTAGTAATTTTTGATGAAGAGTTGGGCATAATTACAGTTCTGCAGAATGATTCCATTTTAAACTTCAGTTAAAAATGCTCAAGGTAGCTTTTAATTTTTATTGGAAGGTTAATTTTATACCTACAGAAGAGCGAGCATCCCATTAACCAGGTGTTAAATGTAAAAATGACATTATCTTTTTCCAGGAGTATGTGCCCAAATGAAAATTTCCTCTGTGAAGTCTTCTGTGTGGTCTTGTGTTACTTGTAGCTCCTTTCTCTTAATAATGATGCTTTTATGCATGCAATAAGTTGGGCTCTTTGAAACATGTTCTTTTCACAAAGGTGGCTTTTCTGTTCTCAGTGTTGTGCATTGTCTTCATTGTTTGTTTCACAGCACATCATCAGACACTGATGAACTTTGATCAAAAGAGGATGCGAAGAGAGAAAGGAACCTGTGGGAGGTAGAAAGTGACAGGGACCGCATGTAAAATGGCCTTTTCATTATGTATTTCCTTCTTGATGATTAGCCACCAAAATATTCTGTACATACGTTGGTGAACTAGCCATTGTAAGGTAACATTTTACTAAATGGAGGAGATACAGTATTTAATTCAGGCAGAAAATGATTGAAAGATAAACCTATTGTACCAGTTCTGCAGTGTGAGCGTACTGTGCAAAACCTCCTCCCAACCCAATTAGAGTAACACAACAGCAGATGTTTGTTTAGCTTGTGGCTCTGGGAACTGGCTTGTCTGGGTTTGCTCACAGTTATGAGACTTGGCTGATCTTTAGCTGATCTGTCCTGGCTTTGACTAGGATGACTGGGGATAGCTTGACTCTTTCCTTATGTTCCAGCAGGCTGGTCTGGGCATGTTCTTGGGGGCAAAGGAGAGTTGCAACAATCAGGCGAGTCTAATAATGCAATTTAAGACTCTGCTTGTACCAGGTTTGTAAAATAAGCTGTGAGGCTGGGTCCCAGGTCATAGGCAAAGGGCCCTATAAATTTCTAACAAATGAAACATGAATGCAGAAGGATAAAGAATTTTGGCCTTTTGATGCAACCAGTTTGTCATACCAGTTTTGTTCTGGAAGATTGGTGAGGAGTTCTATAGACTAGAATTAGAACAAAGTAATTTTTAAAATGTGGCTTTAGAATTAGTTTTGAATCCTCTCTACTAGTTCTAGCTCTGTGACCTTTGGCAACTTATATAGCTCTGCTGGATCAAATTTCCTTATCTGTAAAGTGAAGGCATTAATAGCACGTTTATCATAGACCATTGCAATGATTAAATGAGATAATATGGTAATAGCTAATTTTTGTTTTCTGTTTAATGCATACCAAGCAGTATTCTAAATGCTTTAAGTAAGTTACCTCATTCAGTCTTCTATGTGACTAGATACCCATGTTGCTGTTTCTCATTTACCAATGAAGAATATGAATGCTAGAGCAGTTATGGAACTTTGCAATGCATTATACTCGTGCCTGACACAGCCGAGACTGGGAGCCTAGGCAGTCTAGTCTTAGAATGTATGCTGTGAATTATCATCTGAAGCTAATCTTATCCTAAGGCTAAGATTTCTTAGTAGTATAAATTTATTTTAAAGTCAAACAATTTGACTCATGCCATGTTTAAAATGGTGGAGAACTCCCTCTAAATCTGTCTTCCGTTGGTAGAATTTGGAGCTTCAAGACATGTTAATGCCCCAAAGAATTCGGCCTGAACCTTTGAGAAATTGTAATGCCATCTGACAAGCAAAGGTAGGTTAAGCTGTTCAGAGTGATGCATCTGCATGACAAGAGTGAACCTTATAAAATGTGCTTGGCAGCTTTCCACAAAGTTGGGAGAGTGATGGCCTTTGATGAAGACTACCCATTCAACTGTGTGACCTACCAGATAACCAGTGGAGACATCCAGGGTATGCAGAGATTCTGGATTCACCCTCTGTCGGGGGTGATTGAACTTACCACGCAGCCAGACTATGAGACCATGAAGCAGTATAACCTCACTGTGGAGGCTGTGGATTGTGACCGAGTTCATCCTCGCACAGGGACCACCGTGGTAAGCAGGGAGACGCAACAGGCACAATCTGCTATGTTCAGATATGCTACAATTGGAATGGTTAGGCAGTAACCACACTGGAGAATAGAGAATGTGGCAGCTTTCTCCAACTTTCCAAGCCTTCTATAACATTGCATATGTTCAGTAGGAAAGTTGAAGCTTGATTGAAAAGAAGGAACTAAGGACTAATTCTCGTTAAATTAGTAAACTTATAATAATGGCAAATACACACTCCACACTTACTTATCGTTCAGTTCCTATTCTAGGCCAAACAAATGTTTTGTCTAAGAACGGAGTTATCAGAAATGTGTTATGGTTCAATTTGTTTTTCCCTTTTCTCATTTGTAGTAAATGAATGATAATTGCAAGTGGTGCCATTCTGTACTGTTGATAGGACTCATATATGTCTATAGGACAAACCACCACCGATGCCCAGGGTAAAGATCTGTCTGGCAGGTGTGATCTTGGGAAAACCACATTACATAATCCTGTCCTCATGACTGTTACACACAGATAAGATAGATGCAGATACATAATTATCATTTCACACCCTTCAGGCAAGCTACACACACACATATTTGTTTAGATTGGCAATATCATAACCACTTCTGCTGCCAATGAGGAGATGGATACACAGAGCTTAGGAAACCCTCCTGAGTATAATCACAAGGGCCATAGAACTACATTCAGTTAGGCTTCTCATTGACTTTTACATTGAAGGGAATTAGTTATTCTGCCTTCTTTTGGTATCAAAGTGGGGGCAGTGTGGGCCTCTAAATTTCCTCAGTAATGTCAAAGGACTGTTGAAAAAGACGTCAAGATTGAATACTGCTGTGTTGATGATGTGGTTTGGGTTATTAGTGACTGCAAGCTTTAGTCATTGGAGAAGAGACAGCAGGAGGGTGGGAGAGGTATTAGGCCCTCATCTGGTGTGATGATTCATTGTGCATTTCCTCCTGCTGAGCAGAACCCCTGGCTGAATGCTCACATGGTTATTAGCATTCCTGAATGTATCATTGTGATGAAAACTTTAGATCTGTGTACACCCACAATCAGAATGACTTTGACAGCGACTTCCATACAGTCATGAGGACAGAATTTTGTAGCTTTGTTGTCTGAAAATGACTTCAGGGGATGGGTGCCGTTGTGCATTGGGCTTAGACACCATCCCCTAGGAGAGTGCTTGATCCAGTCCTGGCTGCTTTCTTAACATCCAGCAGTGGACAGTCATTCAAGTACTCAGGACCCTGCACCCACATGCGAGACTCACATGGAGGTCTGGGCCTTTGTCTTCAGCCTGTCTCAGCCCTGGTTGTTGCAAGCATTTTGGGAGTGAACCAGTGAGTTGAAAACTCTTTCTTTTGCTTCCTGATGCTTTGCTTTCCAAGCAGATAAAAAATAAACATTTAAAAACAATAATAACCACAAGTGTTACCTTCACATCTGTGCAGCTGTGGCACTTTTCCCTGCAGTCATTTATGATCTCCCCAAACAGTGTAAGATGCAGTTATCATCCACTTACTACAAACAGGAAGAAGGAACAACAGATTGGATAATAAGGATAATAAAAAACTCTCAATGACTCTTCTTACAACAAGAGTTTATGTTTTGCCTAATGATAAAACAGAACTTTGTTCCTTCTATATTTTAATGAATATTTATTGAGTAATTATGTATAGTAATTATGTGTTATGCTACCATGCTAACACATGCCTTCAGGCAGTTTGAAAAATGTTAACATTTGAAAAGTAAAATTGTGTATATCAGGTACAAAACTAATGATATAAAGAAAAATCAACTTTCAAGTTGAAATAAGAGACAACATTTTAAACATCAAAGTTAAAGACTGTCATTGTTGTCTTCATCATTGCCATCATCCTCATCATTCACTCTTTGTTAACCAATATAGTGCCAAGTACTATGACACACACTATTTACTATCTCATACTGCCTTCACTTTGATTCTATGAGGTGGTTACTGATAGTCATTTGTACAGATCAAAGAATTTCACTTCCAAGGTTTAGAAGTTGAGTGGCTTATCTAACCTCACCCAGCCAGATGAAGTAGAGGGATTAAGTCTGGATACTTGATCACTGCTGTGATCACTAAATTAGATCTCTAATCTGGAAGGTAATTCTGTGATTTCTACTTTTAAAATGTATCTTGCATTCGTCTGTTTCCCACTCATTTACTGCAAAAACCTTGATTGTCTCACCAGCACCACTTGCCTGGGCTAGTGTGGCAGTCTCATCTCTGGAACTCCCTTGTTGCTTGTGCCCCTTGTAGTCAATTGTTCAGGAGCCTCAGTGATTCCGTTAAAATGGTTAATCATCCCCTTCCTTGCAGCTCCCTCTTGACTTCACACAACACCTGGCTAACCTCCAGGGTCATGTGTGAGGTCTGTGGTGCTGTGTATAGTCTGGCCCTGGCTTCCAATCCAACCTCAGATTTCTCTGTTTCTCTAACATACCAAGAATGTTTGTATTTCAGAATCTTTGCTCAAGTATTATTCTCCAATGCTCATGTGATTTTTATCATATCTCTGTCCAAATGGGACTTAGTTTAAGCGCTTTTTGCAGTGCATAAGAGAAGTTGGAAGCAATCCATATATTTGTCATTAAGGGATTGAATAAGTACCCTGCATTACTAGATGCATCCTATGGAATACTAAGAATCAAGAAGAAATAGTGAACCAGTTGTAGAGTGACATGGAAAAAACATGACTCTGGGTGAGAGAAGTATAAAGTAGGAAATACCTATAGCACAATATCATTTATGCAGATAAACAAATTGTAGAACCAAATGCATGTAGTCTCTGAAGACATGCACTTGCTTAAGAACATGTGTTAAGCATGTGAAAGGGAAACAAGAGAGTGGCTCAGAAAAGAAGTTCTCTGAGCACGCCTTCAATTTAGTTTTCATGATATCACAGAAATGTCTTTTAAAAAATCTGTTTATCACAGAAAGTGATCTGACATAAATGGTACACTTAACTGTATTCATTGTGCAGAAGTAGCATTTAAAGAATCCACTATTCCAAAAGAATTTAGCTATGTTGTTAAAATGTTCCAGAAAATATTCTAAAGTGATAATACTGGCAAATATAGATATATCACGGCCTCTCCTGGGAAAATTGTTGAGAAAGTTGTTAGTCATCTAAGAGCTGGGCAGATAACCTTTCTAGACTGACTAGTATTTGGTTGCTGACATTTTCAAATCTTTGATATTTTTATCTTTTCCTGTGTATATCTGTGCTTGATGGTTTATGGTATTTTCAGTTAATGAAGGTATAGCCTCTAATTAAGGGAAAAGTATACTTGGCAGTGATTCTATTGTAACCTTAAAAATGTATTGTTTTTTGAAAGAATAGTACAGACTAGACACTAAAAGAAAGAAAAGTCAAGCTATGCTTGCCATTAAACACAGATACTTAAAGTTTCAAGAGATTACAATCTTTAGAGACATCCTTCTTCAGCTCTTCTTTTCTTATGATTTACATAATTTGTGAGCTTTCTGCAGACTCTTCTAATGAGCCCAAAGCTCTCCCTAATGGCTGCACTGAATGTCACCATTGACCCATGAATAATAAGCCAGTGACTTGATTGACAGCCAGAGTCCAAATCTGTAGGGATATTTCTGCAAATACAAAATCCTAGACATTTTGCGTAATAATTCCAAATGATCTGTGTCTCTTACTGAGATGCTGCTTTCTGATTGTGTGTATAAATAGTCACATGATGTGAATGTGATGTTTTTTTCTTCCCTCATCATTGACAGGTCACTGTTGACATCCAAGATGAGAACGATGAAGCACCTGTCTGCACACCCTATCTGTTTAAGGCAGTTATTTTTGACAACGTGATCGCCGGGACAAACGTCAATGGCTTCAATCTAAACTGCCATGACAGAGATTCGCATGATTTTGAAATGCGCTTTGAGATAGTTTCTGGTGAATGATCTTATTATTTCCATTAACCACAAGCACTGTCAAATCAACATTAATTATACTGTGTTAAACATGATATTTAACTATGAAAACAATGGTAAAGGTTAAACTATTTTATATCCATAGCCATTAAGTTTTCTGAAGGTAGCCTTTTATTTTTGAAAAAAATTATTCGCTTGTATTTATATGTATATACTTATTATAGAGAGAGAAGTGAAATCGCTCTCAGTTTCAGGTTTGCTCCCTAAATACCTGGAATGGGTAAGCCAGGCTGTGACCAAAGCCAGTAGCCAAGAACACAGTTCAGTTCCTCACATGGGCCATAAATGGATACCCAATTATTTGAGCCATCCCTGCTGCCTCCAGGGATGCATGTTAGTCAGAGATAGAGCTGGGAATCGAATTCAGGTGCTCCAGTGTGGGATATGGTCAGCTTACCTGATAAGCCAAACACCCACCCCAAGGCATCCTGTTCATTTGGATGTTTCTAATTTAATTTATTTTCTGATGATGTATCAGCTGTTTCACAAATGATTGGACAACAAAGGGTTTGGATCTGTGATGTTTACTTTCCAAGGAACCAAGGCTGTTATCCATGGTTTTGGCCAAAATGGCAAGCACCTTTCTATTTGACACTATTATCATTAGGATAGATGCCTGTAGTTGTGTTGTTGTATTTATGCCGAACCATATGAAGTTCAGCAAGCATTTTTCCTCTAAGGAAAACATTTATACGGACTAACTATATATCAGGTACTGTCAGCATAGTTGTACACAGAAATAGGATACAAATTTGTGTTTGTGGAACTTATTCAATAAAGTAGTAGTAACACTGACAATTATAAAATTATAAATGGTGTTAGGTTTTATAAAAGAATATGTGTATCAAAAAACAGCATTATAAGGAAACTTATTTAAAGTATGGAGTTCAGGAGTGCTGTTACCTGCCTGAAAGACTGGGAGCATTGAAATCAGTAAACACATTTGTAATATGTTATAAAGGCTGTTTTAATTTCTGCTTCACTTGCTAACTAGTGAAGATGGGAAATGTAGCCATCTTGTTGACAAAAATGTCTCTAGGGTGATAGAGGACTTGAACTTAGTAGAGGCTAATAGATATTTGTGGTCTCACCGGCTCATTTCATATTGATCTAGACTCAGTTAAAGGTAGGAATCAAATTGCTCTGAGTAGAAGATGAGGGGAGGAGAAGCAATTAGAGAGAATCATTGCAAAATAGTATGAAGCTTGCTGATGCTTTATAGAGACTGGATTCATGATCTGCACAATTAAAGCATTCCTTTTCATAGTCAGCTGAATCTGGTGCTGATTTTTACCTCAGTATTGCTGTAAGCCATATATAGATATGTGAATCCAGAAAGAATAGAAATTTTTTCTTTTTACGTTTGCTGTGTTTTAATAGCAATTGAAGGTAGCTTGAAGAAACCACTCAGCATATTTTAAAATAGCTTGGATTTTTCAAATAACCCATTTACAGGAAATGAGAATCATCATTTTGGATTTGACCCAACTCGGGGCTCAAATACACCAAGATTAATTGTAAAGAATCCTTTTCGCTTTGAATCTGGAGCTGATCGGCGGCGTCAGTACCATCTCGTGGTGCATATCATTGATGACAACCTGAAATATGGCAAATCAGTCCAGCCCAGGACAGGCACCGCTGTTATAGACGTTTATGTGACAAGAGCCAGGACGCCACTTTCTTCAACCAGTTCTGAAGTAAAGAGTTACAGAATTTCATTTGGGTCTGTGTGGGAAAATTCTATAAGGGTAGCACCTGCACCCATATTCTTTTCTCCCTGTGTACTACCCCTTCTCAACACTGGGCCACATCTCAGCTTATGCATCAGTAAGTATAAAGTGTATGGGTGAGAAAGAGTTTGAGGTAATTGCAAGAAATACGTAAAGAACTTGTAAGCAGCTAAATAAGTCAGTGACCAGAAAGTGCTGCCCACTGGAAAAGCCCACTACTCAATACATTCTATCAAGTAGTAATCTCAACAAATGGGCACTTTGAGAATATCTGCTGGGAGTCATGGTACTCACAGGAATGAGCACCTACTGCATACCAGGCCCTGTACTTTCTGACTTAAATCCATCATTTCTTCTAATCTCAACCCTGTACACTAGAACAGATGCTTCAGTATTTCATAATTAAAAATAGATAAGCAGAACCTCTGTATAATTCTTTTTTTAAAAATTTTTAATTTAAGATTTTACAGAGAAAGAAGAGATGGGGAGGGGAGATCTTCCACCTACTGGTTCACTCCCCAAATTGCTGCATTGGCCAGACCTAAGCTGATCTGAAGCTGGGAGCCAGGAGCCTCCTTTTCCTGGTCTCCCACATTGAGTGTAGAGTTCCAAGGCCTTGAGGTATCCTCCTTTACTTTCCCAGGTCATAAGCAGAGAACTGGAGTGGAAATAGAGCAGCTGGAACATGGACTGGTGCCCATAGGTGTTGCTGGTGCCACATAGTGGAGGATTATCTTGCTATGCCAATTTGCTCCACTCCATCATTTAATTTCTGAGACACCGGAGATTGAACTGTGTTCTATAGATTTCATAGTTAGTGTGTTTTATTGTCTCATATCCCTTGAAGTAGAATCATTGTTTTGAAAATATGGAAAGTATGTGAACAGATGCTCTTGGAAAATATGAACTGATGCCCTCTATTTGCTTTGAATTGATTTCTCTGAACCAGCACAGGAAAGGTCTGACCATTGTGTACACAGCTATCAACACGTACAAATCCAGTGACTGGTACATCCCTTTCATCTTCACTCTGATGGCTCTGTTTTGTGCTGGGCTGGTTTCCTGGGTAGGTTTCCTACTTTGGAGATGTGGCAATGTTAAGGAATGCTGCCAGAGCACGGCTAAGGAAGTTTCCAAGCCTCATGCCAAGTAGGTGATATTTCTAAGCTTCTGATATAAAGAGTTAAAATCAGTTGGTTTTAGGGATTTTATTTATTGACTTCTACCTATATTTGCTTCTTTTAAAAAAAAAGGTTCATTTATTTTTATTGGGAAGGCAGATTTACACAGAGAAGAAGAAACAGAGAGAAAGGTCTTTTACCTATTGGTTCACTCCCCACATGATCAGAATGGCTGGAGCTAAACTGATCTGAAGCTAGAAGCCTCTTCCAGGTCTCCCATGTGGGTGCAGGTTCTCGAGATTTTGAGCCATCCTCCACTGTTTTCCCAGGCCATAAGCAGGGAGCTGCATCAGAAGTAGAACAGCCGGGACACAAATCGGAGCATCTGAGAGATGCCAATGCTTGTAGGTGGAGGATCAGCTATTTGAGCCATTGCACTGGCCCTCTACATTTGCTTTTGAGGGACAAAGAGTAAAGTACTTGAGATATAAGTCAGTGGCCCCTTTTGTGAATGATTCCAAACTTAACTGTATTTCAGGAGCAGTTGTGGAGTTTTCTTTAAAGCACAGTTGAGTGGGGCCATCCTTGTGGCATGGTGAGTTATGTTGCTGTTTGTAACACAGGCAGCCCAACAAACACTGTGCTGGTTCTAGATATGACTGAATTCTGAAACAGTTCCTTGTTTTTTTTTAAATGATTTATATATTTATTTATGCTGATTTTTACTTATTTGAAGGGCAGAGTTACAACAAGGAGAGATCTTTTAGCAGCTGGTTCATCCTCCCTGCCCCCATTAGTGAAGGTTGGGCAAAGTAAAATCCAGGAGCTTGGAAGTAGATCAGTTGGGACTCCCTTAAGCAGTGACACCCTTAAGCAGTCACCACCTTAGGCTGCTGTTTTACAGTTTAGGCCCCCATATCCCTGCTAGTGTACCTGGGAAGGCTGCAGAGCATGGCACAAGTGCAGGTTTCTCTGCCACCCACTTGGGAGACCCAGATGGGATTTGTGGCTGCTAGATTCAGCCCTGGCCAGCATTTGGAGAATGAACCAAGCAGAAGATGGAGGATCTCATTCTCTCTCTCTCTCTCCCTGTTGTTCTGCTTTTCAAATAAATAAACCTTTAGAAAAAGAACGATGATGTGACTATAGGTAATGATAATTGGTTATGTATTTTCTTTAAAAAATTAGAAGAAAATATTTAGAATGCTTTCAATATAAAACAATAAAAGGTGTTCATCTTAAGTAGATGTTACAGTACACACACACATACCAAAACTTCACATGAGATGCCACAAATAGCTACAAATTCATGTCAGTTAAAAATGTTAAGGATGTAAAAATAAATGACATTTAGGGCTAGTGTGGTGGCCCAACGAGCATTGGGACCTGCCCACAGCACTGGCATCCCATATAAGCACTGGTTCTAGTACCACATGTTCCACCTCTGAGCCAGTTCCTTGTTTATGGCCTAACAAAGCAGCAGAGGGCTTCTCAAGTCCTTGGGCCCCTACCCCTACAAGGAGAACCCAGAAGAAGCTCTCAGCTCCTGTCTTTGGATTGGTTCAGCTCAAGCTATTTCAGCCATTTGAAGAGTGAACCAGCAGATGGCAGATCTCTCCGTCTCTCTTTTTCTCTGTTAATCTGCCTTTCAAATAAAATAAATAAATCCTTAAAAAAGTATATATAAAAAGGTAAAAAAAAACATGGAAAAATAATATATTAGTGGTTTCTACCTTAGAATATCTGAAGCAGATTTTCTATGATAGTATTTCTTTTGCAATTGTATTTATTTATTCATTTAAGAGAAAAAGAGAGGGCCTGGTGCAATACCGTAGCAGTTAAGATCCTTGCCTTGAACGCAGGTTCTAATCCCAGCAACTCCACTTCCAGTCCAGCTCCCTGCTGTAGCTTGGGAAAGCAATCCACGATGGCTCAGAGCATTGGGACCCTGCACCCATGTGGGAGACCTGGGAAGAAGTTCCTGGCTCTTGGCATTGGATTGGTGCAGCACCGGCTGTTGTGGCCACTTGGGAAGTGAATCATTGGACGGAAGATCTTCTCTGTCTCTCCTCCTCCCTGTGCATCTGCCTTTCCAATAAAAAAAAAAAAAAAGAGAGAGAGAGAGAGAAAGCAAGCTCCTGTACTCTTGCTCTACTCATTCATTCTCCACATGCTTGCAAGGGCTGGGGCTCAGCCAGGCCAATGCCAGGAGCTAGACTCCTGATCCTTCTGTGCAGGTGGGTGTCGTGAACCCTGCTACTTCAGCCATCACTATTACCTCCCAAGTGCTACACTGGCAGGAAGCTGGAGTCAGGAACCAGAGTGTGGGATGCAAACATCTTCACTGCTGAACCAAAAACCCGCTCTGATGAAGTTACGTTTGAATGCATTAAGTACTTTGAGCAGATGACTTCTTGTAAGTTACCCCAAACCCAGACATTCCAATATGTTTTTTATCTCTTGGCAAACGCCTGCTTTGAGAATATGTTTAAACAATAAATTTTTGAAGAAACAAGAGAACAGCTCCCTATAATATTTTGAGGCAAGCTATTTCATGGACAGGTGTTCGACAAACTTGCGAACAAGCCAAGGGCCGGTAATCAATGTCAGTGTCCGTTTCAGATATTTGGCTGCGTTAGAATCTGTCTGAACCTGGCAAGAGAGGCCAAAGCAATTGAAAGCACCTGCAGCTGCTCCCCTCACTTTTATGTGCTTGTCTCCCCCAGATACAGAAAGGAAAAAAAATGTGGAAGTGGTAATCTCACCACTTACCACTCTAATCAACTACCAGCAAAAATAAATATAATTTAAAAAAATCATATGGAGAACATAATAAACCCAAAGCAAAATCACATTGCTATCTATATATATAAATAAGCAGTAGGTGGCTGGCATTTTGGTGCAGTGGTTAAGCTGCTGCTGGTGACACTGAAATCCCGCATGAGAGCCAGTTTGAGTCCTAGCTGCTCCAGTTCAGTTCAGGCTCCCAGCTTCAGTCTTGCCTAGCCCACAGCAGTTATAGCCATTTAAAGAGAGAAACCATGGATGGGAGAGCTCTCTCTCTCTCTCTCTCTCTCTCTCTCTTCTCTCTGTCATTGTAACTCCACCCTTATTATTATTATTATTATTATTATTATTATTATTATTAGAAAGCTGGATATACAGAGAGGAGGAGAGACAGAGAGGAAGATCTTCCATCCGATGTTTCACTCCCCAAGTGGCCGCAACGGGCCGGTACGCGCCAATCCGATGCCGGGAACCAGGAACCTCCTCTGGGTCTCCCACGTGGGTGCAGGGTCCCAAAGCTTTGGGCCGTCTTCGACTGCTTTCCCAGGCCACAAGCAGGGAGCTGGATGGGAAGTGGAGCTGCTGGGATTAGAACCGGAGCCCATATGGGATCCCGGGGTGTTCAAGGCTAGGACTTTAGCCGCTAGGCCACGCCGCCGGGCCCAGTAACTCCACCTTTAAAATAACTAAGGATGATGGAACAAAAACACATAAATTGGGGAAAAAATGAGATTACTGATTTCACGAAGACACAAGACTATGTATTATACAACCTGAAATTGTAAGCTCTAAATGTGAATTCGAAATAAATTCTACCAGCAATGAAAACAAAATTTCTTCAGGTTGAAGAATATCATGACTTTAAAATGGATTTGGTGATGGTTTTCTTTCTTTTGTTTATTGCACCCAAGTATTCATAGTGAAATGAAAGCAATAGTGCTAGTTAGCAAAGACTTTTATTTTTCCCATACAACCATTCTTTATTTTCTGGGGTAGAGAAGCTGGAATAATAGTCATTAATTCACTATTGTATGAAATTGTTTTCCCCTATGTTGTTGCAATGAAGCTGATATCTTGCCAATCTTTTTTTTTTTTTTTTTGCAGAGAGATGAATTATATTGCAGGTAAGATACAGATTGTTAATTGTCACAAAGTCATGTTTGATTTGCATAATCTTTAAATTGCCGCTTGCCAGATGTCTGTAGTCTTATATATTTCTCTTGGACAGGAGATGCAAGCCAAAAGGAAACGACTATTAAAATAAGCAGAAATAAAAAGTTGGAAGAATTAACAGTAAGTACATTTTTATGACTGTTCAATATTGAAAGAACGAGAACTACATTTTCCCTGTAACTGTTGCCCAACAGAAGGTTCTTTCATAAAAACACATGCAGAGGACATCCACTTTTGAATTTGTATGTATTACAAAGTTGGAATGTCACATCCAGTTTTAAAATTTGGCTAGGTCAAAATGTGTGTCAAGTGTTAAATGTGTATTCAGAAAAAACTTCAAATGAATGGAAATCCATTTATAATATCCCACATTACTTAAAAATACAAATTGTATTTGACAACAGAGTATACATGAGATAGGCTTGAATATATTTTCAGTCCTGGCGATTCTTTTTTTTTTTTTTCAAGATTGATTTTTATTTTATCTAAAAGTCAGACATACAGAGAGGAAGATCTTCCGTCCGATGATTCACTCCCCAAGTGTGTGCAAGCCGGGAACCAGGACCTGCGGGTGCAGGGTCCCAAAGCTTTGGGCTGTCCTCAACTGCTTTCCCAGGCCACAAGTGGGGAGCTGGATGGGAAGTGGAGTTGCCGGGATTAGAACCAGCGCCCAAATGGGATCCTGGCGTTCAAGGCTAGGACTTTAGCTGCTAGGCCACACCACCAGACCCATTCCTGGCGAATCTTAACAGCTGGTGTTTCTAAACTGTTGAGTCTGTAGACCACATTGAAATGGCTGAAATATGTTCATTGGCCAAGTCACACAACTGTATGAGTAACACTGGCTCCAGGGAAAAAAAAATGTGGGGCGGAAGCAGGTAGAATGATTTTGGTCTTCATCTCTTGCTTCTTTTGCTTTCCTAACTAGCTTGGATTCCTGTCTGGGTCATGACTGTTCATGACATTGCTCCATGGCTAGCTTTTGACCCTTCCTTCCCCTGCCTGTGTCTTCAGGAAAATTATGCCAGTTAATCTGTCATATTAATTTGTAGGATCTTGTCTTAACATATACCATGGCTGGGGTGGCTGAAATCATGGACTTTTCTATCCCACAGTTCTAGAATTCCAAGTTCAGGATTTTACCAGAGCCAGTTTCTTTAGAGACTGTCTGGCTTGCTGATAACTTCCCTTCATGTGTCCCTACGTGTTGCCTGGGTCTGGGTCTTCAGTGTCTTCATCTCTTCTATGCCCATCATTGTACTGGGCCCTCCCATATGACCTTTGCCTTACAGCTTTAAAGGCTCTAGCTCTAAATGCAGTGGCCTTCTGAGGTACTGAGTTAGAATTTCATTATGCAAATAGGAGATGGGCAATCCAGCTTTTAATATTTCATATTTAAAATAAGGGGTGTCACATCAAGAAAAGGAGCTAAGTGATCCCAACACTAAGAGTTGAGAAATGTTTAACTAATGAAGTCATTGCCTTCTGTTCTTTTACATGTACCAAAGTATGTATATGTAAGGATTCATATTTATGATGTGTCCAAAACAGACTTTCTAAAAACTTATTCCACCAATGAGCTGGCATTGTGGCACAGTGCATTAAGCCACTGCCTGTGACACCAGGATTCCATGTCAGTATGCTGATTCGAGTGCGAGCATTTCTGCTTCTGATCCAGTTTCCTGCTAAAGCGCCTGGAGAAACAGCAGCCGATGCCCAGGAACTTGAGCCTCTGCCATCCATGTGGGAGTCCCAGATGGGGTTCCTGGCTGCTGGCTTCAGGCTGGGCCAGCCTAGCCCATTGCAGCTCTCTCGGGAGTCAATTAGAGGATGAAAACTTTCTGCCGCTGTTTATCCTTCTTTCTCTGTAACTCTGCCTTTCAAATAAATGAGAAAATCTTAAAAAAAAAAAAAAAAAAAAAAAGGAAGGAAGGATTTCATTAAAAAAAAAAAAAGCAAAGCCAAAAGGACTAGGGCGTGGCCTACCAGTTAAGCATCACTTAGGATGTCCTAACCCACATGCCAGTGCCTGGATTCAACTGCTGGCTCCAGTTTCTGACTCCAGCTTCCCACTGATGCAGATTGTGGGAGACAGCAGGTGTTGGCTGAAGTGGTTGGGTTTCTATCAGTCATCTGGGAGACCTGAACTGAGTTTCTGGATCCCAGATTCAGCCACACTACTTGCTGTAGATATTTAGAAGTTGACGCAATACAGGATTTCTCTCTCCCCCTTTTTTCCCTCTGTGTACCCATCTCATTTGCGCAGTCTTGACTCTCAAGTAAATAAACAAAGCAGACTAAAACAAAAAGAACCTGATTCTTGGAGAGCAAAGGCAGCTGGTGATGTAGGGTATGAGGTTGCAAAAAGGTACTAATGGCATGAAGGGTTTTATTCTCTGGCTGCTAGCTATGTATAGATGGAAAAGAGGAGTCACTTATACGAAATCATCTAGGCAAAGTATTCAACACGTGTTAACATCAGGTTTATCATGATGTCTTTATTGCTAATTGCTTTTTTTCTTTTGGAAAGGAAACTATTGTATTTGAGACTGTGTTTGATGGAGAAGCTGTTGATCCAGGTATGTTGCTGGAAAACCTTTCGACTTACACCCACTCTGCCTTTTTGGATACTAAACTGTGTGAAACACTTAGGATGGTTTAGAAAGTGAGATTCTGTCCTGAAGCAAACCTTTTTAGGACCAGGCAGAGTAAGTAAATGACAGGCAGAAACTAAATGCAACAGGAATTTCATGCATCAGTGCCAGCTGATGCTTGGGGTGCCTGGCCACATGCAGCTCATCCGCATTACTGCCATATGGGAATAAGGGCTGGTACTGGTGACATTCTGGTGCTTCAAAATAAGGTGGGAATTTAAATTGGTCCATGAACAGTGCTCATTTTTAAATAGCTGTTAACTAGTTTCATTGAACCCTATATTGTGTGCCAAATAAAACACCTCTCTAGGTTTTATGTTGTTGTATAACAAACTTGCCCAGGACTTAGAGCTTAGAATAACAAGCATTTACTTTTATTTTCACAAGGTCCTGGGTCAGGAATTGGAGTGACTGCCTCATGGGCAATTCCTATGCTTTATGGGCTATCACAAATGTTACTGCAGTGATATTCAGCTGCTTGCTGGTTTTGGGCTGTGGCTCCAAAGTGGTTGCATGCGTAAGTCTGACAGCTTGGCAGGGACAGTTGCAAGTTGGGGTCAGCTAGGTCCCACATCCCTCTTCATGTAATGTTAGGGCCTCTTTTTGTAACGTTTCTAACAAGATTCATCACATGTAGCAGTTTCTATCTCTCAGGGCAAGTTGCAAAGCAAGCAAGGCAAAACAAGACAGTGCTTTGAGGCCTGGGATTGGTAACTGACACAGTATCTCCTCTGTGCCATGAAAGCTGTGTGAGTCCTCTTTTATTCAATGAGAAATGCCTGCACCTTACTTTTGTTTAAAAAAGATTTATGTATTGCCTAGTGGCTGGAGTCCCCACCTTGCATTACCTCTTAAGGGTTAATGCCAAAGAGGTTGTGCTCATCTTCAGTCAGCCACGGCATCTTCAGGCTGTGGTTCATAGATTTGCAATACCTGATCTAAGGGTACACAAGTGTACTTCATAAAGTTCATGGGCAATGCATACTATTAAAAATATTTACAGATTCAAATATTTTTTGTGTCTAAACGTATTCAAAACTTTTTTTCTCAAAGTTTATCTGAAAGGGAAAGGGAGTAGGAAAGGGGAGATCCCATTAGTTGTTTCACATGCCACACGTCTGCAGTGGCTAGGGCTGTAGCTAGGAGTCAAGAACACAATCCACTTTTCCTAAGGAACCAATGACTTGGGCAATTACCCTTGCCTTTCAGGATATGCAGGAGCCAGAGCAAGGGTTTGAACCCAGGTACTATGATATGGGATGCTGAACTGAATACCTGCTCAAATTTATCTTTGAATTCCATTTTTCAGTGAGCTTTTGGAAGTACTGTCTTATCAGTGAACTCTGAAATTACAGTGCTGACTATACTTCCATTTTGCAAAATATCCTGTAGGCTTTTTGCTTTTTGTATGCACTTTTCCCCCAAGGAAGAGAGGAAGATGACAGAGGTGCTGTTGAAGCCCTGGCTATAGAGTTACAAGACCGGGGGTTGAGTGCTGACCTAACCATTAACCCTCTGTGTGAACTTGGACGAAGTTCATGTGTGAGTTTAAATTTCTCAAGTCTCCTTTATCCCAGCTGAAAAGTGGGCATTAGCCTGTGGGTTTAATCTGCTTCATGGGAGGTGATTGCAAAGTTTAAGCAAAAATGTAATAAATGTAAAAGTCATCTTCCAAAATGTCACTCAGTGTGGGGGAATTAGTTGCACAGGGCTCACGGGCACTGCAACAGCTTATGATACTTCACCACAAATCATCTCCTGACAGCCTCGGGTGTCTTGGCATAAAATTATTGAAGCTTTATTCCTGACTGCCAGACCTTTCCTGAAGCCACCTGTTTCAAAAATATTGAATTGTGTTTAAAAAAAAAAAAAACCTGCTACTTAGATCCTAATCTGATTGATAAGTTTCCTGTGAGTGCTAGTGTCCCAAGAATTCATGAAAAGAATAGAGGCATTGTGTAAGTGATGAGTACCCATGCTACATATTCCATTTTTTCATTTAATCCTCATTGTGATGATTGCATTACATTTCTGTATTATTATGACCATTATTGTCTTTATTTTATATACATTCAATCAGAGGCTCAGAGAGGACTATGGGATCTTTTCTCATGTAACTGTTTTTCTCTCAAGGAAAGTAAAACATTGGTGTAACTGTTAGGGACAGAGAATTAAGGTCTCATAGGTCTGTGGGCATACACAGGATACCTGCTAAGGATAGAAGATCTTCTCCCAGGTCTCCTGATGGAAAATCAGTAGAGAAGCTTGCTTTTTCCTGGAGATCATTCTCCTGGTTCTTTTTCTACTTTGCTATTATTATTGGATATAATAAAAATCACTGTATGCCATCTTTTGTTTCCTTAAAAAATTATAAAAGATGTGTATTTAATTAAAAATTAGTTCATTTAAGGTACCAGGCATATTGTTAAGAACTTTATAATTATTAATCTATCTTGTGATTGTGTTAAATGAGATAAAATGGTGTTTTAAAATCAATAATCATTTAAGTTGCATTTACAGTTCTGTGGCATTATGTGCAATAAATAGTTGTTCACATATTACCACTATTCACCTTCAGAACGTTTGCATCTGTTTCAACTAAAACTCAGTACCAGTTAAGCCTTGACTCCCCCATTCCTCTCTTCCCTGACTCCTTGCAACTACTGTTCTATTTTCTGCCTATAAATCTCAGTACTGTAGGTACTTTCTGTAAATAAAATCATAAGTACTTTTATGTGGTTTCTTTTACATACATTATGTTTTCAAGGTTTATCCATGTTACAGCAAGTGTCAGAATTTCCTTGCTTTCTAAGGCTAATAAAATTTCACTGTGTGTATAGATAGTATTTTGTTTATTCGTTTATTCATAAATGTAGAGTTGCTTTGCTTTCACCTTTTGGCTCCTTTGAATAATATTTAACTATGCATGGTAGACATTATGAGATATTTTAAAGAAAATTTCTAGTGTAAAACCACTGCAAATATTGAATTCTTATGATAGAAATGCTTTTACAAGCGTTCTTTATTCTCTTGTATTAAGGTGGTAATTATTACTATCTTCATTTTATAAATTGAAAAACTGATAGGACAAGTTAGCTCTCCCAAAGTCATAGGTTAGTAAGAGGGAAGTGTCAGGATCAGGAGCTGGCAGTGTGTCATAGCAGGTAAATGCGTTGCCTGTTACGCCAGCATCCCCAGGAGGCATCTGTTTCTGTCCTGCTGTTCCTCCTCTGATTTGACTCCCTACTAATGGCCTGGGCAAAGCAACAGAAGATGACCCAAGGGTTTGGGTCCTTGCAACCCACATGGGAGACCCAGATGATGCTCTTAGCCTTTGGTTCCAGCTTAGCCCAGACCTAGCCATTGTAAGCCATCTGTGGAATGACCAGAGGGTGGAAGATGTCTCTCTCTAATGGTGAGGATTAGAAGGCAATCACTTTAACACAGGGACCCTTGTTCTTAATACTGTGTTTCTAGCTGATAATTGCATCCATAGAGACTGGGATCAAGGTCCTTATGTTAAAATGAGCATGTGTATGATTTCATAAATGCAAGAACCCGTTGCAGTCACTTTATGTTGATGCAGTGCCTGATTCTACTCTTCAGTATGAGAGGTGGTGTCGACCCTGTGTTTGCACCGATGCATCCAGATTGATTTGAACCTGGATGTTTCATGTGTGACACAGGAATCAGTTCTCAAGTTCCAAAATAAACTACGTAGTACATTGCCCAAACTAGGAAATTGACATTGGTGCAATTAACTATATCATTGAACACAGAATTTCTCAGATTTCATCTGTTTCTATGCACTCTAATTTTTAAAAGTATCTCTGTGTAGTTCTGTTATGCTTAATCTATATGGATTTACATAACTACTACCACAGCCAAGGTACAGAATCCTTCCTTCCCACAAAAGATTTCCCTAGAAGGGGCAAATGTTAATGTACTTGAAATCACTTGCTGTGTCTAGTTTTCTGTTGGTGTCTCCCTCAGTAAGAAAGTGAGATTTGAAAAGATAAACTTGTCACCATGCTGGCTTTAGACCAAATAGTCAGTAAACACATGGTGACTGAATAAATACTCTGCAAGTTCATTATGAATTCTCTTTCTCTGTGTTTCATGTTTTCCTTCTCACAGTGTCTGGGAATGTATATGAATTTAACAGCAGAACAGGTGCAAGAAAGTGGAAGAAGCCACTGAGGCACCAGCAGGAGTCTGTGGCAAACATCTACCTGCTCCCAGATGCCTAAGATGCTTTCAGATGCTTAAGGAGTCTGTATCCTTAAAAATGCCCATGCAATGATAGGATTTTCCCATGTCCCTGAGTGATGACTGTTTTGTGTATGTGTGACTGCCACAGGCATTTTGACTTGACTACCTAAGATTAGATTACCATTATGAGGTCAACTGTGTTGTGACTGTTCATAACTTTTGTTCTGTGACCTTCCTGTTTAGGGCTGTGGGGAAAGACAACAGTAGTGAACTTTGAGTGCCTAAATGTGTTTTGCTGAAAATTAGAGAATAAATAGACATGGCTTTATTGTGTTACTTTGCCCAAAAAACGTCCAAGTCATCATACCAAAGACTTTGTTCTGCTTGCTGCAATGGCCCTAGCACAGGCTGGACCCAGTGAGGACTTCATTGTTTCAGAGAATAAATGAATTTGAATCTATGAATTTAGACCTCTTGTCTTTAATTGATTGTTCATTACCCTATGACCCATGAAATAGAAATAGAAGTTATCATTAGAAACAAACATTTTGGCTACTGATAGTCATAAAAAATGTAGGGTTTTTCAATAGTGCAATTGATCTTACTTTTTTCTTTTTATAGCTCTGTGGAGAATGGCTACCTGAAAACTTTTTACTTATTAATGACTTGACAAAGAGATGTCAGAATTAAGTTGTTGGAGAGGTGTGCACTGAGACAAATTTTAAAATACATATGGGTTCTCTGATGACTTCGTTGGTTATCTTGTGGTGCATGACAGTGGGAGCCTAGAGGTTCTGCTTCTAGGAGAGGACAAATCCACATGTGATCCAAAATGCAGCTTAGCTAGGAATCATTCTTCCTCATTCCTCCCTTTCCTTGTTTTTTTTTTGCTTCAAAGATTTATTTTTATTGGAAAGTCAGATTTACAGAGAGAAAGACCTTCCATCCACTGGTCCACTCCCCAAGCTTTGGCAATGGCTAGAGCGGAGCCAATCTGGAGCCAGGAGCCAGGAGCTTCTTCTGGGTCTCCCACATGGGTGCAGGGTCCCAAGGCTTTGGACCATCCTCGAATGTTTTCCCTGGCCATAAACAGGGAACTGGATGGGAAGTGGAGCAAGTTGGGACATGAACTGGTGCCCATGTGGGATTCTGGTGTCTGTAAGGTGAGGATTTAGCCACTCTGCTGTCCTGTCATTCCCCACCACTCTGTTTTTTTTTTGTTGTTGTTGTTTGTTTTTTTTTTTTAAGGAAAATAGCCAAAATCCTCCAAAGTTAAAATGAAATCACTATGAGATATGAACATACATTTGAATTTGAAGATACGGGAGGATTGAATGATCAAGTAAGTTGATTTTTTAAAAAGATTTGTTTTTATTGGAAAGTCAGATATACAGAGAGGAGGAGAGACAGAGAGGAAGATCTTCCATTTGATGATTCACTCCCCAGGTGACCACAATGGCCAGTGCTGCGCTGATCCGAAGCCAGAAGCCAGGAATTTCTTCCAGGTCTCCCAAGCAGGGGCAGGGTCCCAAGATGTTGGGCTGTCTTCAACTGCTTTCCCAGGTTGCAAGCAGGAAGCTGGATGGGAAGTGGAGCTGCCAGGATTAGAACCGATGCCCATTTGAGATCCCAGCACGTTCAAGGTGAGGATGTTAGCGGCTAGGCTATTGCACTGGGTCCCAAGTGAGTTGATTTTTATGCCCTTAGCACATGGACTTGCATTTTTTCTTTTCATGCTAGGGACACATGGTTTCCCAGGCTCATTTCAAAATATGTTTCCCTTAATTGGTCAGTCTTCAGGAGGCATTGTGGTATGTGTATTGTAGGATTGACGTAAGTGGATTTGAAGTGTGGGCTTTTGACTAGGCAACTATTGCATGCAAAGTTCAGTTTTTCTTCTGGGAAATGCAAATGTGGTAAATGTGGTCCATTTCTATCTTGCAGTTTTGCCAAGAGAAACAACTGAGATCTTACAGTTGGCAGTTCTTTCTCAACTGTGGGTGCCATGTAAATGTAAGATAGGGTTAGTTTCATCAACTCAAAGTTGGTGACTGTGAGAGAAGGGATTTGGGATGTGGGTATACAGGAGTGATTGTTTTGTGGTTCTAGGCCAATCTAAGTTGGAATTGGTTAATAATTAGACTTACATTGTGAAAGTAGTATATTGCCTTTTTCCAGATGGCATGCTAATTCTTCACCAGGGGAGAGACCAAATTGTCTGGGAAATGCTGTCTTCTCTCCAGCGAGGCTCTCTGTGGATCAATTATGATTTGATGGATATCCATGTGTGTGTCTCCATCTGCCACCACCTGGTCTTATAAGGGGGAAAGAAAAAAGGCACTTGCAAACTTTCTTTTCAAAGTCTGGATTGGTTCGATTTGTGTTCGATCTGCCTGTGCCAAAAGAAAAGAAAACACAATCAGTAAGTTGATATTTGTTTTCAAAACAAAAATCTTTGTTTCAACTTGTTTAGTCGTTTTGGATCTTAGCTTCAGACACGTCAAGAGAAGATGTCGGGACTGTGACTGTGGAGAGTAGAGGGGATGCCGGGAAGGCTCTTGAGGGAGCTGCGCTCAGGACAGGACTTGAATTCACCTTCTCTTTGTGTCATAATTTTTTTTTTAAGATTTATTTTTATTTTTATTACAAAGTCAGATATACTGAGAGGAGGAGAGATAGAGAGGAAGTGGAGCTGCCGGGATTAGAACCAGCGGCCATATGGGATCAAGGCAAGGACCTTAGCCACTAGGCCACGCTGCCAAGCCCTCTTTATGTCACAATTAACTTGCCTCTGAAACCACTAGCTGCTCTTTTCTGTTCCTCTGACTTAATGGTGACCGTAGAGTTTCCCAAGGCTATCATAGAGATAGATCCCCATACATTTTGTATCTTAACAACAACATAAATCTCCTTTGGAGCCTGAAAGGGAGGTGTTCACAGTACGCCTCTCAAGGCCCTGGGATCTGCTTCTTACTTCTCCCAGTCGCTGGTCACTGCTGCTGCACCACTGGGCTTGGGGCTGCACCTGTCAGTTCTGCATCTCCATTGGCTCTCATGTTCTCTTTTGTGTGTCAAACTGCCTTCGCATCACTCTGGAAATGACACCCTGGATAATTCCTTGTCAAGATCCTCAACTTAATACCATCTTTAGTCTCTTTGTTTCAAGTCATGTTGGCAGGTTGTGGGGATTAGGTCATGAATGTATGTTTTTTAGGGTCCTATTCAATCCAATAGTGTAATTTACAAAGACCTCAACACTGTATATTTGGTAGATCAGCACAATAATTTGGCATAAAATACAATTATTTTAGTTTGTTTAACAAGTATGTATTAAGCGCTTACTCGGTGCCAGTTTTTCAAGGCTTTTAATCAAGAAACATAAATGTCTTTGGCTTGGCAGTTTGACTAATTGGAATGTCTTTGTAGACATTGCTGTAAAAGACCAACATGATTTAATTACATGGTTATTCTAGGTAACATTTGAATAAAATTTATTAATGGGATTAGTTGGAATTAGTTTTTATGTGGCTATTAAAAAGAATTAGGTATGTATATTATGAAAGCTATATATTAATGATAAAATTGAGTAGGCTATAAAATTTTTATGAATATGAACAAATTAAAAATAAACTACATAAATGTCTGTATTGGTATTACCATGTGGTTATGGGGTTGTGAGAAATCTTAAGAACTGTTCGTACTGATACCTTGTTAGAGAACATTAGGGGAGGTGACAGCAGAAGATAACAATGATATATATAAAAATATAAATATATATACATATTTTGCTTTCATGATGCTTTGGATATTCTAACCTTGTACCCACATTTCTTTTGTTAGAACTTTCTTTGTTGAGAGCATGGTTGAATGAGTGAGCTTTCATCTGCTGAGTAACTCCCCAGCTTGGTTCAGCTCTGGTGTTCCTGGCAGGAGCCCAGGTACTTGAGCCAATTCTGCTATGGACCAGGGTCTTCATGAGCAGGAATCTGGAGTCAGGAGCCAGAATGGGGACTGATAGGGGATGTGACGTCTCAACTAACAGGCAAAGTCCCCTTACCAACTTTTACTCTTTAGTGAACTAGGTCAGGATTACCTGGTGGTGATAATTTAAGGTTTTCTCTCTCCTTCTTAACACTTTGTTTCTCAAGTAACAACATTTTGTAAGAAATCTAAGGAAGGCTCTTCTTTCAGGTGGGATCTCAGTTCAAGCCTCTGCTGTGGGAGATATTTTCTTCCTCAGTTTGTACAACTTGTTTCTCTTACCTTCTTGTGAAACTCATTTTTAGGTTGCTCATATTTAGAAACTAACCATTCTAACTCATGGTTTCCTACCCATCACACTGTTTTTCTCTGCAGTTTTAGAGATTTCTTTTCACTCCATCATCCAGGCTACACATTTGAGTCTAGCCAGTGATCACCTTCAGTTTCAGCTTATCTCTTGATTTTTAACAAAGGTATATTTGTTTGAAAGGCAGAACTATAGTGAGATATGGAAAGGTCTTTCACCCACTGGTTCACCTCCCCAAATGGCCAGAATGGCAAGGGCTGGGGCAAACCAAAGCTCAGAGCTCCATCCCGAGCTTCCATGTGGATGACAGGGGCCTAAGCACTCACTTTTGCTACCTTCCCAGCTGCATTAGCGAAGAGCTAGAGTGGAGGTGCTGAGCTCAGGACTTTAACAGGTGTTCACATGGCACGTCGGCAGTGCAGGTGGTGGCTTAACCCACTAACATACGATGCCAGTTCTGTCTACTGAGGTTTAGAATTTTAAAATCCTATTTTTCGGAAGATGTATGTATGCACATGTGTGTGAGGAAGCTGTGCACAGGTGTGTATTTCTCAAGGATCTAAGTCATTTGCTTGAAGTGGTTGTCTGCTTCCTCTGACAGCTGCAGCTCAGTAGAATCTGCTCTCAATATTTGATTTTTCTTTTTTATGGTTACCGGTTTCCCTATACTCTCAGTCTCTTGGGTTTCTTGTTATTTATTTTCTCTCCCATAAGGCTCACATGAGCTGTTATGGCCCTTCCAAAGGGTAGGAGCCTGCCATTTCTGCCTTGTGAGTTGATGGAGTGAGGCAGGCCATTAGATCTGTCAAGAAGACAGAGCTTCCTTTGGTTTGCTGGTTCTGGGGACAGAGGTGCCTTATCTCAGATGCTGTCAGTGCATCCATGGTTTTTGGGAATCAGGGAGACATGACGAATGTCCTAATCTGTCTTGAGAGGAGGTAAGGTCCAGTGAGCGTAACATCCCAGAATGAAATCCTTTTCTTCATTTTGGTGTGTTATGAGTCTTCTAAGTTGCTCCTAATATTTTCTTCTGGTTCAGAACGGAGAACAAAATGTTGCTATTTTTCAGTGACACTGTTCAGTTCTTAAATATATACCATCTGAAGGTGCCCCCAGCTTAACCAAGCACAGGACCAAAGCCCATGTGCAGACACAGGCATCTAGTCCAGATGAGCTGAGCTGCCCGACTGGGGTCAACTTAGATCAGCCCACCTTTATGTGGCCCATAGGTATTTAATCTATAATCATAAATTGCTGCTATTATCCAGGCCTCTGGTTTGTTCTGCAGCAATAACTGAAACCAGGAGGAAAAGTGAGCTGCAATCTTCCTACATTTTTCTCTATATGTAAAAAATAAGGACATGAATATATTTTTAAGATAATTGAAAAGAAAGAAAACATTCAAATGGAGATAAAGACAGATTCTGTACATATTTTACTGAGATGAAATTGTAGAATTTGAGTTGAAGCATTTACTTGAAGACAGGAAATGTGACCCACCAAAAATCCCCACGCCATAGTGCTTAGACCAAGAAAACAACTGAAAAAAATGCTTAAGAAGTAAATGACCTCCTAAATCTTCCTACTGAAATTCTTGTCTGTGAAGTGACTGAGTTGAGTTTCCTTTTAACATTCCTGGGACCTTCTTGAATACTCTAAAGATTGGGAACTCACTATCTACCAAATAGCTCTTTCTTTTGTAAACAATAATAATGGTTATCATTATTCCATTGAAACAGGAATTCTAATTGACAGTATGAAATATGAGCTATGCAATTAAGAAAATAAAGTTTTTCTTTTTCCATTAAGAAGCTTTGATGGACCAAACAGTCTTACTAGCTGAAAACCAAAGTATTGAGAACTAAGATACATGCACAAGAGCTACCATTCAATATGGGTGCCTTGCATTGAATGCAGCTCCAAAATTATTCTCCTTCCTCATAATAAACTACTTACTTTTGTTTGGAAAAAGCAAAATGGTGCCTTTTGGCTGGAAATTTCCTAGGAATGTAATTAGCAGCACATCATTTTGTTAGCTCATCACCTAAGCTCTCTGTGGATGACTTTAAATAGGAAAGATTGGCAGTTTTATTATGCTCTTAATATATTGCAAGCATTGTTACTGCTACGAATAGTTGTTGCATCAGCCTAGACACTTCATCTGACTTAAAACAAATTCAGTTTGTGTTTACTATAGTGAACAGTAATATCAGGCTTACACAGTTTTTTATGTAATATTATGTAGCATCTTGAAAGATACCTATCTGATAATAGGGACAGTTTGAGGACAAAGACATTCAACAGAGCTCTTTATCTCTTTTGTACTTTTTTTTAACTATTTTTTTCTTTATTTTTGATAATGTTTACCAGTTAATTAGGGCACAAAGTCAAGGGCTACAGGAAAGTGAGTAAGACTATGATTTCCTCATCATTTTTTTTCCTGTATCTGGGGTAAGGGAGAAAATAAAAGGAGAAGCCCCACCTAGTTTCCCACCCATCCCAGATCCCCGATGTGAGACATGTTCTGAGGGTCTTGCTCAAGTGGTTTTGATAGTTCCATAGTTATGAATTGCTGCCAGTCTTACCGTTCCAAGCACGGTGAAGTCGCTGAAGAATCCACTGATTGACAGTCCATCTTAGAGTCTCCATTTGCCCTGTCTTTCACTGCCAACATATGGCTGGGATAGTTGATTGATTTGTTCTGTGCTCTGACTTTTCATGATTAGGGTTCTGAGTCCGGCAGTTCGATTGGGGAAATCCCCAAAGAAACTTTGTCTGAGGTGATCCCAGACCAGATTCTTGTGTGTACTTGGCAAGTACAGGGCCTGGTACAGTCCATTGCCCCCAATAAGCTGCTGGTTGCAATTTCTGGGTCAGTTCTGTCTTCCGCTGGAACCAATGGGTGTTGCAGTCCAGCCTGAATCTGTCCAGCACACACTTGGCCCTCATAAACCAGTGGAAGCTGTGGCCTAGTCGGAGCGACCCACAATAACCCCCACCAGGCCTGGCCTCTGCCCTGGTTCCTGTTCTTTTGTACTTTTTTTTTTTATTAGAAAGGCAGATATACAGAAAGGAGGAGAGACAGAAAGATCTTCCGTCTGCTGATTCATTCCCCAAGTGGCTGCAATGACTGGAGCTGAGCCAATCTAAAGCCAGGAGCCAGGAGCTTCTTCCGGGTCTCCAACGTGGGTGCAGGGTCCCAACGCTTTGGGCTGCCCTTGACTGCCTTCCCAGGCCACAGGCAGGGAGCTGGATGGGAAGCGGGGCTGCCGGGATTAGAACCGGCGACCATATGGGATTCCGGGGCGTGCAAGGCAAGGACTTTAACCACTATGCTATCGTGCCGGGCCCCTTTTGTACTTTTAATTGTAAAAATTTAGTATGGAATAATGTTACAAATTGCTGTTAATGTTATATTGGGACTCTTAATTGACTGGGATGATATTCTACCAGCTCTAACTTTGGACCAGAAATGGTCTCCCCAAGAAACTGTTCAACCCAGCTGGACAATCAGTAGCTGGACTCTATGTTTGGTATATGTTTGCAAGGAAAGAATCTTGATTGAATTTGAACTGTAATACTGCACCAAGGTGGAGGAATCCACCAGGGGGGAGGGGCGTGGGGAGGGGTGGGGGGATTCCCAGAGCCTATGAAACTGTCACATAATGCATAATAATTAATAAAAAAAAGTAAAAAAAAATTTATTATGGAAGTCCCCATCAATTTAGAGCAAATGATTAACAAAATATCTGACACACAGTATTGGAAGAAAGTCACTAATTATGTTTATTATAATAATAAACACCATCACTAATACCTGTTATAATGAATCATTAACGTTATGGTTTTTATAAGCCACATGAGCATTCTAACTCTTTATGTAAATGCTGGATCCCCACACAGATCCATAGCATTGTATTCATTCTCTCTTTCCCAGATAGATTTGGATTGTTTTTATCTCATCCATAGAATGCATCCTCTCCGCACATGATTTCCAAAGTTAAGGCTTCTTGGGGCATCCTAACAGCTTTTCTGCTGAAGGATGCCGAGTCTGAAGAAGCCCATGTGGCACAGGTGTAATTCATTGGATAAACAGCCAAAGGCATTTAGGTGAGAAATGGCAGCCTGACAGTTGTAGGGCCAAATTGCCTGTTTCCCATGGCTTGCTCTTCTCTGTCACCTTGCAAGATCGTACATTTTGCTCTAATATGGTGGATATGCATCAAGTGAATGAAAGAAACAAGGAAAGGGTGAATAATTTTTTTTTTTTAACCAGAAAGCAAGTGAATGCTTGTATTTTCCATCTAGGCCAAAAGCTAGCTAATGGGAAGACAGCCAGGCCTCATTCCTCATTGACTTTTGGTATTCTTCCAGGCTTAACTGGTGGTTGGATATCATCCTGGTGGAGTTAGGAACTTCTTTCAGTTCCCCCACAGTTCTCACGTGGGAACAGTGGTCTAAGGACCTGGGCCATTTCACTTCTCTTCCCAGGCACCTTAGCAAGGACCTGGATTGGAAGTGGAGCAGCCAGAACTCAAAGCAGGACCCATATGGGATGCTGGCAGTGCAGGTGGGGACTTAATTTACATATGACACGGATCCAGATTGTGATACTATTTTGCTCTGCAAGTGTGCTTCAGAAATTTCAAGGGAAAACATGAATTAAAAGATTATTTGACTTTTGTGCAAAATTGTTAGAAATTTAAGCACAGTTTTCTATAATATGCATTTCCTAGAATTTTTGGAAGAATTCCTCATATGTCCAAATCAGGGCAAGCCTATGATTTTGGCACCCCTACCTTCCAACTTTTTTGGCAGTTGCTCCCCCCCCCCCCCCGCCCATTTACAATGAGACCTGCCGAGACACAGCATGCTTTTTCTTAACCTCAGTCTGACTTTTGGAGGTAAATGAAGGCGAGGCAAGGGAGATGCTAACCATGTTCCCTGCTATCTCACCTGCACCCACAGATCCTGACCGACCTGCCTCTCATCCACGCAAGCCTGAGTCATTCTGCAGCATCGCCTGGAGAAATTAAAGGCTGATCCCTGACGGAAATCTGCACTGATAACACAGTAGCTGCACAAAGGCTTCAAATAGCTTCCAAGGCAGTCAGCACACAGCCTGTTAATGCTGCTAGCATAGCACTTATCAATCCATAGGATTTACAAGGTAATTGAAAGAAAACTTTTTTTCCCAAAGTCAAACTTTTTCTTCTATCTGTCAAGGTAAAGATTTTAATAACGTTGGTTGGGGCTGATCTTGGGGAACACGTTTACATGGTGGGCTAGTGGCAGATTGAACTGAGAACCATTTAACAAGAGTTTCCAAGAGATGCAGGGGGTGGACAGCTTCATTTGGAGGCCCCAGTTACAGATTAGAAGTGGTTTGTCATTAATTACGGCTGTGACCCTGGGCCAATCACTTCTGCCTGTTTCTCTATTTCTTTCTCTGTGCAAAATTCTTTGATTAATATTTAAGCCAAAGACTTACTTGGCTGTTGCTCCCATCCAGGCATAGTCTGGTGTTGTGGATACAACTGTAAGAATTATGTGCTCACTGTCTCCAGCAAGGCAGTGTCACTGGACATGCCTGAGTGCTTGAAATATTGCTAGTCCAATTGGAGCTGTGCTCCAAGTGCAAAGTGTACACAGGATTTGGATGAGTGTGTGAACAGAGGAGTGTAAAATGAACCTTTAGTCATCTTTAATGTTAATGACATTGAAGTGGCAATGTTGGCTGTGGAGTTCAGTAAAATGTGCTAAGAAAATGGATCTAACCTGCTATTTCTTGTTTTTAAAAATGTGGCTGTGATAACATTCAAAATCACATCCATAACTTGCATTATCATTCTGTTGGGCAGTGCTGGTTGAAGGAGATAGGCAGTGAATGTTGTAGACAGGCATGTAGTGACAGTGGTGCTCCGTGCTCTGAGGTATGGGTTCAATGAAGGCTGCTGGGAAAGGCAACAGACTTAGTATGAGGGGTTCCTTAAGGATGAGAAGAGTAAACTGGGTCAAGATGAAGTAGGTGCTGGAAGAGAGGCACCTTTTGGCAAAAATAACAGCAAGAATGAGTTGGCATGTCTGTGCGGGGAGAGAGAGGGAGAGTGAGGCTAGGTCCAGGGAGGAGATGGAAAGAAGATGGAGAGAGCCAGGGGAGGGCCCCAAGGGGCCTGCTGTCATTTGCAAAGGAATGGTTGGGAGAAATGGCATGACCTTTGCATTTAAAAGCAATCAAAATTGTTCTTGCTTCAGCATTAGCTAAGTGTGTATCGAAGTATAGGTAACCAAGACAGCACAAGTGAGCAAGAGGGGCACAAGAACAGGGTAGAGAATCTGAATCACTTGACTCTCTGAGCCCGTTTTTTAGAGGACACTGAATGAAAGTTCTTGTAATGTTGCATTCAGGTGGGACCACACCACCACAAAGACAGCATGAAGCCAATCTGAGCCTGATTTTCAAACACATACTCTGATGATGTGAGTGGCTTGAGCAAAAGAGCCTTCTTTCTTCTCATTTCCTATCTCCTGGGCCCTCCCCTAACCTTTGCCGTAGAAGCTTTGGCAACCTGGCTCTCCAGGAGACTGATTTTGTAGGGAACTCTACCCTTCTTGTCACAAATCAAATGAAGCTTTTGGTGATCAATGCAAGCTCTCAGCTGGCTTTAGGCTGATTCTCTGGCAACAGCCCAAGCCAATGGGCTTTATCACTCATCTGATGATGGACACTTTGAGTCTGTATTGTGGCTATTGTGAACAGTGTTCACAATGGTTATTGCTATAAACATTGATGGTACAGGTATGAGTTCATGTGCTTTTGGTAGATGCCCAGTACTGGCATTGCTAGATCACATGGAAGTTTACTTAGGGTTTTTAAAGACATCTCTGTACTGTTTTCCACAATGGCTGCAGTAACATACACTCCTACCAATGGTGTGGTTCCCCTTTTTCCACATCCTCATCAGCATCTGTTGTTCTGGTTTAGGGTTTTAGCCAATCTGACAGGAGTGAGGTGAGCTCATTGTGGTTTTGTTTTGCATTTCCCTCATGGCCAGTGTTGTTGAGCAAGAAGTCAAAGTACCCAGGAAGTCATGGAAGCACATGGACCTGAATAATATGTTACTAAATGAGCAGTGAGTTAGAGAGGAAATCGAAGGGGAAGTTTAAAAATTGCTTGAAGCAAATGAAGGCATCAATACAACATATCAAAACGTAAGGGACACAGTCAAGACAGTGTTAAGAAAGTTCATTTCAATCAATGCTTATGTCAAGAAATTAGAAAGTACCAAGTAAATGAGTTAGCCATACATAAACAACAGAAAAGTAATTACAAGATTAGTAGGAAAAAAGAAATAATCAAAATAAGGGAGGAAATAAGCCAAATAGAGACCAGAAGAGTTATACATAAGATCAATGAATCAAAGAGCTGGTTCTTTGAGAAAACCAACAACATAGACTCCTTACTAGTCCAACTAATCAAAAACAGGAAGGAGAAGATGTGCGTCAATAGCGTCAGAGAAGAGCAAGGAAATGTAACAACAGATACCTGGACATACAGAGAATCATTAGGAACTATTACAGGCACTTTTAAATAACAGGCTGATGGAATCATGACATCATGAAGGACTATACTGTTGTAATAGTATGGGGAAAATCAGTAGGGGTGGGAATTTGGGAGGGTGGGGAAATCCCAGGACCTATAGAATTGCCCCATAAAATTAAAAAAAAAAAAGCAGAAACTAAAAAAAAAAAAAATGCAATTTGTCTTTGGTTGATTTAGCACACTGTGTTACTTCCATTTGCTTATGTAACCTCTTGCTGGAGAGAAGATTGTGTCTCTGCTTGGTCCTTCAGGTTCCCAAGACTCCTCTCAAACTTACTCCTCCATCAACTCCTGGATTTGTTTCCAATTTCACTCTTCTCCATTGTATAATTGCGGCTTTAATAATTAAACCTGCAAGCCTGTCTGACCCTAAGCTCTTTGGAGCTGTGGCCCACAGTGCTGAAAGCCGCTGAAATGAGCCTGGGAAAAGCAGCTATGCCTTAACCCAAGGTGCGAATTGTGTGAAAGCAAGTGCGAATACCAGAATTTAATGGAAGTTGTTTGGATTGGAATCGGAGAGTCTTTCAAGAAACTCATGTAATATGAATCGTTTTTGAGGCTGGAAATGTTATGGGACTTAACACAAAGCCATATCCTTTGTGGGAGTTAGTGTTTAAAGTTACCATATATGGCAAAAATTGTGTTGAGTCAAAATTGCTTTTGAAAAAGGGATATCAAAGAGATATTCCTCCCCTACCCCTACCCTGTGATGTCAGGTAACATGCTTAGTAAATCTAAAAAACTAAAATGTTGTTTTCATCCCCGTAATGTTGTATGGGTTCCCAATTTTTAGTTACATAGCAGGTGAGGTCATTGGCTTTCTCTCCTTGGTGGTTAATTTGCCCTGAGACACATTCTCCCAGATGTGTTCTGTTCACTTTGACATGTCTTACCTTAAATGACTTGAAATAAATCACCCTGGGAATTGTGGTTCTGTTTTCCATTGGTCTTTCTTAATAAGGTCCCAAATTTCCTTTGTATTCATGCGTCACTAGCCCAATGTCCTTGGTGTGGTTGGGACACAGCATTCTCAGACCCTTCTGGCTGCTCTGCCCACTCATACTCAGTAAAGACCCTGATAAGGACAGGAGGAAAATGAAAGGATGAAGAACATGGGTAGTAGGGTTCATTTTGTTTGGGAATATTAAAATGAATGAAGTCAAAGTGGAGCCAAATGAAATAAATGGCCTCATATGGCCACACACATCTAGCAGAGAACGGAAAGATATTCTATTCTTTTTTTTTTTAAAGATTTATTCATTTTATTACAGCCAGATATACAGAGAGGAGGAGAGACAGAGAGGAAGATCTTCCGTCCGATGATTCACTCCCCAAGTGAGCTGCAACGGGCCAAAGCGCGCCGATCCGAAGCCAGGAACCTGGAACCTCTTCCGGGTCTCCCACGTGGGTGCAGTGTCCCAATGCATTGGGCCATCCTCAACTGCTTTCCCAGGCCACAAGCAGGGAGCTGGATGGAAAGTGGAGCTGCTGGGATTAGAACTGGCGCCCATATGGGATCCCGGGGCATTCGAGGCGAGGACTTTAGCCGCTAGGCCACGCCGCCAGGCCCAAGATATTCTATTCTTGAAAGCTAAAGCTCTGGCCATCTGACTCCAGTGTTCACACTTTGATTCACTTTCATGGATGTATCTCAGAGTTTCCACAGAGAAAATCTAGATGTGGCTGGAAGTATCTTTGGAACCATAGCTAAGTGTCACACCCTTGACTTATTACATCTATCTGGCACTGGGATGACCTCAGGTATACTTTTATGTCATCAAGAAGATGATACCCATGGTTGTATTTGTATAGAATTTTTGGAATTAGCAAATTGTGTGCCTAAATTGAAATGTGAATGGGGCTTCAGAATGCAGTTTCTGGAGAAAGGGATATCTAAAACCAAAGGCATGGAGAATAAGTCTTGCCAACTATCCTCCTTACTCCAGGATCCAAAGGTGCAGAAGTTGCTTTAATTATACTAGCTCAATGTGTCGTGGTCTTAGGCAGCTAGTTCAGGAAGCTTTCTGAACTTCCAAGCTAGTCAGCTAGTTCACAGGCTTGGAAGCCACAACCACCCAACCCCACCCATGTAGTCCTTTCTGCCCACCTGTGTTACTCACCTATCATCACCTGGAATCTGAGGGAGCAGTATTATGTTCTTGTGTAACCACTCCTCTCACAAACCCCCCTAGAAGCCCTTGAGAGTGAGGGGCTTGCTCTCTTGGTCACATGCTTCCATCACTTTTGCACTCCAACTCTTGGCCTCCCCAGTACCTGCTTGCTCTCTGGCTTCCTCTGGACAGACTCCAAGGACAGGTAGCCCCTGAACATGGCCCCGGTATGTCTGTATTCCTCACCCTCTGTTCACTGTTTGGGTGAGTCAATGAAGATGCAAATGCTAAGATGCTTTGTATTTCTAATTTGTGTACTTTCAAGAGGTCCAGGAGGGGTGAGGCCTAGCAGTAATGGCATGTGGGCAGAGAAGCCAGGAAAGGTGAATGTCTGCAGCGTTGTAAGTGTGTCCAGGTTGTTTGCTGCACACCTCTTAGGATAATTTATATTGTTGGGAAAGCCGGAACATAGGTCTTTCAGTTTAATGGATGGATTTCGTGGTAACAACCATTTGTTCCTCTCAGGATTTTGATCCAGACTGGGTTGCCATGTCATTTGCTAATTTTTAGTGGGCCATGCCATCACCAAGCTTGGTTAATAAAGATTCCTTAATGTATCCTAGACTTGTCTGGCCTGATCTCCCTGGCACCCTGTAAAGGTATGGAGAGTACTGGTGAGCATTTTTGTTTGGCTAGAGGCTGAAGAATATAAGAAGAATTCTCAGGTAGGTTGAAAGCCAGGCAGGATTAGGGCATGGAGGCCCTTCAGAGTTGTCTGAGGGAGACAACAAGTGGCACCCACTAATATCCATTTTCTCTCATCACTGGAACTTGAGAATGTGGCAGCTGAGGAGGCAGAAAGGAGGAAAAGTTACAGCTGGAATGAAGATGGCTCTTTGACCTTGGGACAGGTAACGTCTTCTGGACTTTGTAGGTGGGCCAAGTGTTCTGTGAGTGGAAGAAAGTTGTAAAATCAGGGAGGTAACAGCAAGAGGAGGACTCAGCGGAGGTTCCAGATTTTGATGAGGCAGAATGGTGTTGCTGGCTGACGCATCAGGAGAAGGCAAGGGATGTGTTCACCCTAGAGCCTTCAGGAAGGAATGGCACCATGCATCCTCCTCAGCTGTGGCCTGGAAAGAACCATTTCCTATGTGTGTGAACTCCACACTTCGCAGAACTAAATAGGACATAGGAAACACATGCATAGTCCTAAGGAGAACATATGGGTTCTCCTTGAGAGGTTCTTCATATCAGGTAGACCTGGGATAAGCTTAAATTCTTTTTAGTCATAGAATCTTTAATAACTTATTTCACTAATTAGAGTCTTGCTACACATGGAAACTTTCTGCAATGGTGAGAATACATTGAGTCTTTGTTGTTTGGTATGGTAGTCATTAGTTATGTGTTTTAAATTTCAAGATGAGGGTTGTGGTACAGTGGGTTAAACCGTTACTTGTGATGCTGGCATTCCATATCTGACAGTGGGTTGTAGCCCAGCATCTCTGCTTCTTCCCATGCACCTTCTGCTGGTGTATCTGGTAAGTCAGCAGATGGTTCAAGTTCTTGGGCTCTTACTACTCCCCTCCCTGCCCCCATTGTGGGAGACCCAGGTGAGATCCTTGGTGCTGGCTTTGGCTTGACTCACACCTTCCTTGCCTCTCTGTTTCTCTCCTTTGCAAGTAAATAAATACATCTTTTTAAAAAGTATGGCTAGCTTAACTGAAGACCTAAAATTTTAATTAAAATTAGATTTAAAGTAAAGTTGCCCTATTGGGCAGCAGGGTCTCACAATCTTGATTTTCTCGTTTATAATAAGGAGATAATAGTTACTTGTTAACTCTTATTACTTATGCTTTTGGTGTCACATCTAAAACAGAGAATGCCACTGGGGAGCTTCCTGTCTGTAATTTCTTCTGGGAGTTTTGAAGTACTCTTTAAATGATGCTGCGAAGGGTCAGCAGGGAGGGAATGCTGGCCAGCAGGAGGATTGGAGAAGACCTGGTGTTTGAACTGTAGCTCATAGCAAGATCTGAAATGTCTGTCTCTACCTGCAGTGTTGAAACTACCGAGTTCATTTAAAGGCCAATAATTTAAGGCATAACTAACTATGCATCTTGATTTTACAATCAATAGTAGTGTAGTTATGTCAAGGACTAAAATGAGTAGAGAATATTTCAATGTGCCAGATTTTAACTGCTTTATGTAAGTAATTAGGTCTCCTTGACTTCACAAGTTTGAGTACTATGATTAGTTCGGTTTACAGAAGGGAAAACTTAATGACTTAAGGCAGATTTAATAACTTATCCAAGGACGCAGAGCTTGTAAATGGAAGAATCATAATTTGAAGCCAGGGCTTTGTATTTTCAGTCTCTCTTCAAAATCTTTGTTCTGAAGCCACCTGGATACTGTGAAGCTTGAAATATAGTTTGAGCGGAGGCGTAACACTCACATCTCCCAGTCAGTCTCCTCTTGTCCCACATGTGCCACTTTAGTAAATCAGTCATCCTCTCATTTGCCCAAATTACCTGTGTATCACCTATGAGTCCTCCACTGATTTCTGTACTCACAACCAACTATTGCTAAGACCTGTTGGGTCCATTTTTTACATTCATCGGACTTTGTCTGTCTTTAACGCAGCCAGCTAATGCTGGCAGTCAGCATTGCTTTTCTATGTTCCTGTCCCAGTTCCCAGCAGATCCTCCTACTTCCCACTTCATTCTTCCACTCCCTCCTCCACCCACTCCATGTACTAGTGTCCTTATTAAGATTCAAATCTTTATGCTCTCCTGTGTAAAATCTCAAAATAGCCCCTAACTAGTCTGTAGTATGTCTTATATTCTGGGCCTTCCTTTATGGTTTTCCTACATGGTAACTTGATCTTTGCCCCTTACCCACAATACAGTGGCTCCAACCCTTCCCTTTGCTCTTTCCTCTCGTCCCATGATTGAATTTTGCCAGAATCTAGGTAGAAACTATAGCAGGAGTTAGTTCTTTGCTCTTGTAAAAAATAGCTTTGAATTATTTGAAGGCTTGTGCCCAGTTAAGTTTGGCTGTGTGTTTCAGAGTATATAAACATCTAAGCAGATTTGATCTCACCATTTCTTGTTCCCCATATTCTAGCATGGAGTTTTTCCTTCTTGATAAGATTGACAGCTCCCTGTTAGTCCCAGGTGTTCTGTCTTTATTTCTTATCATATGTCTGAACGTCTCGGTTTTAATGGAAGGGGATAGAGAGAAAGGTATAAACTCATGGGAGAGACCTGGATGGGTCCTTGGGATTAATACGAATGTGAATTGAGAGGTGAGTGCTGTGGCACCGCTGGGTAAGCCACCACTTTGGGAAATTCACACCTCTTCAAATGCCAGTTCAAGTGCTGGATACTTTGTTTCTGATCCAGCATTCTGTTCATGTGTTATGGAAAGGCAATGCATGATATTCTAAGTATTTGGGTCCCTGACACCATGTGGGAGACCCAGCTGGAATCCTGGACTCCTGGATTCAGTCTGTGATCATTTGGGTGGTAAATCCACAGATGGAAGATCTCTTTCTCTTTCTTGTATATGTATGTGTGTTTCTTTCTCTTTTGCTCTCAAGCTATCAAATAAATACACAAATAGATAAACCACAAAATATGCAAATATGGATTCTGAGAATAGTATTTTCCTTAGTGGAAAATTCTCCTCTACATACACATACAGGTACACATATAGGTGAACATACTGAGTCTGGGATCTTTCTGCTCTCAACATCCCCTCTATTAATAGCTGTTAATATTTGAAATACACCAACTCGTTAAAAATTGGAAACATTTCTCTATCAGATTTTGTTGTAATTGCATGGATATTTTTCTCCATCTGTCCTCTTCAGAAATATTGATATTTATAATTCCCCTGATCATTGGCCTTTGATGTTGGGGATTTGAAAAGAAACATCAGTCTTTAAGACTCACCTTCAAAAGAAAGGTGGCCTTTAATTGCAATTGACTGGGCGTGGGGGTTGGAGGAGTGTGGGGAATCAGTGTTTGATGATTTCTGGGGGAAAAGGATGTGCCTTCTTTAGAGCTGAGTTGCTGATAGGAAACGATGCTTTCTGAAATGAAGATGAGCAGTCATTCATCTTGCTCAAATCAAGCAATCACGCTCCTCCCAGCTCTCAATTAGATTGCCACAGCTTTGATCCAAGAGGAGACTAATTTGTTATCCTCCCCCCCATTGTTGAGTGCTGTAATATTGTCCCTGAACGCGAGGCTAGAGACTGGTTGTCAGCTTCATGTTACATCCTGAAGACCAGCTTAACATCCAGAGTCCTTTCTGTGGGAGCACTCTGCCCCCTGGTTTTTAAAAGAGGAGCTCTATACCCAGGGTGCATGAGTTAGACCCTTACTCTACCACTTGGTTGTGTGACCTTGTGTGAGTGGCTTAACACCTCAGATGGCTGGCTGTCTACCAAGGATGACAGAAGGACTGACTTCAAAAACTACTCACAGTGTCAATGTATAAAAAGCAATTGCAAAAGAAGCCAGTCTGTAACACAGTGCGTGTTTGATTGTAATCAGAGTTAACTGTGTTTGTCTGCACTATTTCCACTGTATTTTGTAAGCCCACTGTGGCACATGTCATTGTGTCAGCATTAATTGACTGAATAAATGAACAAAGAATGACTAAAAGTCAAACAATGACAGCAACAGTGGCAACAGCGTAGTCTTATTAAAGCATATTCAAAGCAGTTTGTTATTTCTCAACTCCTTCATCCCTCAGACGAATCCTAGAGAATCTTTGGAGAAAACTCCTATTGTTATCCTCATTTTACAAATGAGAAAACCCAGACCTAGAGGATGAAGCCATTCACCCAGAGATAAACAGTGGAGCATCTTGAATTCTGGTTTGGGTAACTCCAGGCCTAGACTATTTCTGAGATGATTGGCTGGTCAGAGCTGAGCTTTCCACGTCAATAGTCCCCAAATATTTGTATTTTCATTGGCCTCTCAGTCTTCCTCCCCCACCCCATATCATTCTTATCTATTCCAGGCAAATCCCTGTGTAAGATGCCCAGTTTTGTCTTCACTCTTGTTCTCATCACACTGTGTTTGGCAGCAGAGAAATGGAAGTAAAAACATTGCTCAGGGTTTTGAAATGACAGCATGTGTTTCAAGTATTTTGACAAAAGCAAACCATTTACTGGTGATGATGCCTTTGGCACATGTGCAGGGCACATGTTTGCAATCATACAGAGAAGGGGTGCATGCCTTCCCACAGGGCCTGGGTGGGTCAGGCACTGTACTAGCTGCTTTACATAACCATGTAATTACCCAGTGTTCCAACAATAATGACATAGTGATGGTAATTGTGACATTAATTGCTTTATGCACTAAGTATTTATTGAGGACCTTGATGGTGCTAGGTGCTGTTTTCTCCTGCGAAGGTTGCTCTGAGACAATGACTGAGTATTGGAGAATTTTGAAGACCCTCCTCCCTTGCTTTCAGTGAGAAAAACACTGGAAGCCCTGGAACTCTGTGGAATCCATCCAAGAGTGCAACTTTGCACGATGCTGCACCATGTCAATCTTTCCCCTTTCCTTTCTCAAGTTGACCTCTTCTGCTACCAGTTTCTCTTGGATGTACTTCCTTATTAAATCCATCAGCCATGGATTCTTACCTTAGTATTTGCTTCCAAGGAATTTGATCAGAGACCCTTTGTGACCTCTGGCCTCATTTCATTGTTGTTGACTTTGCCTCTAATGACACAACATTCTTGAGGTATAGAAAATTCTAGAATCAGACTCCCTCCTAGAAGCCAAGGAGGAGATAACTTTAAAAAAATGGCCCCAGTCTATCCCATGCTCCTGAAGCCAGCTTTCTTCCAAGCCAGTGGTCCAAGAGAGACTATTCATTTTGACCAGGTGTCAGGAGAAGATCAGGGCATCCTTGCTCTCCTAGGTTTACCATAAAATCAGAAAGTTGTCAGTTATGGAGAGGTTTTCTGTCAGTGCCAGGGAGGGACTGAGCCAGGGAACTGCAAGGGTTTCTGGGAGTCCACAGCAACCCAGCTTTACCCCTTCATGAAGAACTACTCCATGGGACCACAGTCCTCCCTAGTGAGGGTGGTGATTTTTTGGAAGAGGTAGATTTTAATCTATTCAGGAGTAACTTCAGAATGGTGATTAGCATGTGAGGCTAGGCTCGAAAGTGCTTCTTATGTATGTCCCTGTGCTATCCAGAGGGCTTGTATTTCACCCAAAATAGCTTCTCCAGTAGATCACAGGCAGGAAGGAAAGGGGGAGGGGGCCGAATATTGCATCTTAACACAGTAACTTAAACTGGAGCTGAAGATATCCTTGAAATTGAAAATGTCACTGGCAATTGACTTCTGTAGAAGTCATCCCTGTCTTTGGTTATGTATCTCATTCTATGGCTTGCCTGTTCCATAAATAACAACTGTTCTCCAGGGATTTGTCCTTGGGAGAGCAGGAGGTGGAATAGTGGTTACCCAAGGATAGTCAGATACTAATCACTGGAGTCCATGACTCTCTTACCTTTCTTGGCAGAAACTTCTTTGCAGATAAGAGTAAGCTAAGCATCTTGAGATGGGGAGATAATCCTGGATTATCTGACTGGCACAGATGTCATCACAGGGCTCTTTAGCAGCATGAGAGGGAGGCAGTAGGGTTGTAGTTAGAGAAGAAACTAGGAAAAAGAGGTAGGAGTGAGGTTGTTGCTGGGTGGCGACCATGAGCAAAGCCATTAAGTAATCTCTCTAACACAGAAAAGGAAGGGACAGGTGCCCCTCTGAAGTTCACACGGTTTTGCTGCTACCATAGGTTTAACTCTATGAGACTTATTTCTGACTTTTAGCATTAGGTGACAATAATGCATTTGTTGCTGTTTAAAATAACAGTGAGTATGGTGGTAAGCAGTGATGGACATTCATCCAACTCTATTCTTTTGGAGCATCCCCAGCCTCTTAAAGGCTTGAGGTCCCAGGGGCAACTCAGATGCCACCTGTATTCTTTGTGGTATGACTGGTTGGCTGGCCAAATTGTTGATGCCTAGCTAATGTGTGCTGCTCTAAATGGTTTTGGTAGCTTTTGAGGATTTGGGAGAATGATTGTTTTATGTGACAAAGTTTCATGTGAATTGTGAATGCCTTGGACCTTAGTGAACAGCAATATGAGTTTTTCTCTGCCAGTTCCTTTCCCAGTGAACCCATCTGCTTCTGGCTAAAAGAAACCAGGCTATTCGGCTGGACTCTGCTTTTATCCCTTCTCTGTGTTTATCAGTGTCCAAGTTCTAAGAATGTCACCTGTAAGACATCACTGTAATCTTGATTCTTCAACAGAGTGTGGGTTCCATGAGAAGCAGCCATCATGGCAGGAGTCAGTGTGGAAGGATTTTTCTGGTGGAAATGGCTGTGCAAAAGGAAGTTGGTAGGGTATTGGAAAAGTCTAGGGGAGTTGTCAGCTTGTACTGCCTATCTGAATCTGATTGATGAGGACAGAGCAGGTTGGGATGTGTGGGAGCTTCCTGGCTGCCTCCTAGTCCTGGAAAGGCCCAGCAAAGTGTGTCAACAGATCCCTGAGCCAGGACTGGCTTCTAAGAATGCACCTGGCCAGACATGCCTGCTGATCTCAGGTACCAGAGAGAGCAGCCCAAAGGGCATTTTTTTTTTTTTTTTAGCTGAAATGTTAGTGGAGTTCAGAGCTTTGAAATTGGAGCTATCTGTAAGGCACCTCTAAGACCAAATCTGTGCCACTCCCTTCATGGGTGCTCTTCCCACATTGCCTTGCTTGTCTGATGCCCTATGTCTTTATATTGTAATGTTGGCTTAGTTGTTTGTTTTCCATATTAGAACACGAAACAAATATCTTACTCATTCTTTCATTTCCTAGTTCCATCACAGGGTATAGTACATTTCCGCAAGTTTTTGGGAAATGGAGTTAAAAGAGAAGTTTACTTTATTGCCGAAAGTTTTGGAAATGTGTTCATTAATTTTTTTTGCAGAATATGTGCTTCCATGATATTAAAAATTAAAAATATTCATTTGAGAGTTACACAGAGAGAAGGAATATGACAGAGAGAGACAGGGAGAGAGAGAGAGAGAGAGAGAGAAACAAGTGAGCACCATTTGCTGGTTTACTTCCTAGTGCTGCCAATGACTGGTTGGCCCCAGCTGAAGCTGAAAGCCAGGAACTCAATGCAGGTATCTCATGTGGTTGACAGAGCCCTGGTGGCTTGAGGCATCAAGGAACAGCATTAGCAGGAAGCTGGAATCACCAGCAGAGCTGGGACTTAAGCCGAGACATCCCAATATGGGATGTGGGTGTCTTAATTGCTAGGCCAAATACTCATCCCCTCTCTGTGGAGTTTTTGAAGACTTCTTTCAGCAGGGATGTAGAAAGTGCTTCATCTGGTAGGCAGCCATCATTCCCATTTCATAGATAAGGAAACTGAGATTTGTAGGATCATGTGACTAGGCCATGGTTACTTTGGGGCACACTGAGGATTTGAACACTGGTTGTATTCTTCCTCAATCAAAAAAACCCAAAGGTGCCCTGGAAGTGGGGACTAATGGGAGCCATTGGTTTGCCAGATCACTCCACTATGCGGTTCAGGGAAAGGATTGCATGTGTGCAAGTACTGATTAACAAGGCATACTGGGTCAAAACTGAAGTAGACAGACTTATGGAGACATTATTGCTCCCAAGGAACTATTAAAAAAGAAACAATTAATTAAAACAGGTCTCTCTTCTTTGCTTCTTTCTGAGAACCAAGTTCCAGCCTCAGATTTGCAGCAGAGGCTGGTGGCACCCCACGTGCAACTTGCTAGCGGTCACCTCTAACCACAGAATGATGGTTTGCAGTGAATAGCTACAGACCTCTGCTTGAGAGATTGTTCAGGCTGTGGGAGCAAGCCCAGAGTGAGTGAGTGGCACCACTGTGCTAATCCGATCACTGTCTCTAAACAGTGACAGGCAAGGAGCTGGTGGATATAGACTTAGCCTCCTCTGTTCTCAGTTGAGATTATGTGCCCAGCACATTGAACTACTGACCTGTACTGATAACTTGTTTAATAATGCTCTGTTGGTTCTCCTTCCATTTCCTATCTCATTTCACTCCACTGCCCACATTTCTAGGACAGCTTCCCAAACTAACTACTTGAATCATCCCACCAACCAGGGGACTGGAATTAGAATGTTGATCTGCTTTGGCTTCAGATTCCAGATTATTTTTTTTAATTATTTATTTTAAATTTTATTTGAGAAAGAGAGAAGGGAGGGAAAAATTTTCATTTGCTGGTTTGTTTCCCAAATTTCTGTAACAGCCAAGGCTGGGCAGAGCCATAGCCTAGAACTCAATCTGGGTCTCCCACGTTAGTGGTAGGGACCTCATAATTGAGCCATCATTGGCTGTATCCTGAATCATTCATTTTAAAAGGATGCTGGATCAGAACCAGAGGATCTGGAACTTAAACCAGGTACTCCCACTTGAAATGCAGGTGTTCCACGTGGCCTGTTAACTGCTGTGCCATATGCCTGTCATTGTTCCTTACCTTCAGGTTTTTAACCACTTAGCTGTCCTATGAACCTCTACACTATGTAGATACAGTTTGAGTCATGGTTGTGATTTGGAGCATATTGCCCTGTGTCTTGTTTTTTTTTTGTTTGTTTTTTTTTTTTTTTAACAGACAGATATACAGAGAGAAGAGACAGAGAAGACGATCTTCCATGTGATGGTTCACTCCCCAACTGGCCACAACAACTGGAGCTATGCTGATCTGAAGCCAGGAGCCTCTTCCGGGTCTTCCGGAATGCCTCTTCTGGGTCTTCCACATGGGTGCAGGATCCCAAGGCTTTGGGCCATCCTCAACTGCTTTCCCAGGCCACAAGCTGGGAGCTGGATGGGAAGTAGAGCTGCTGGGACTAGAACCGGCACCCATATGGGATCCCGGGGCGTTCAAGGCGAGGACTTTAGCCGCTATGCTATTGTGCCGAGCCCTCAGTTTCTTGTTCTTTAAAATGCACTTAATAATATCAACACAGAATTTCAAACACAAAATAGACATTCCAAGCATGTGAATGTCCAGGACAATGAAATAGGGCACTTCACTGAAATCTCTACTCCTCCACTCGGATTCCTCCACACCTCGGTTCCCTGCCCTAGATTCTATTTCACTGGGGTCCAGGTAATTCTACCACCCAGAGAAGCTGCTTGCAGGTGGATGGGGAGTTGATGGGTCCAATTTTTCAGCCTCATCCATAACTAAGTGCTACTCAGAGGTGTAAACAAAACTCTAATAGGGGGCTTATCTTGTTGGCATGGCAACCTGACTACCAGCTGTCACGTGGCATTGTCAGGCTGCTTATTCAGGGGACTTTGTGAGCCATCCCTGATGAACACTTCTCAGCTGAGGGAGGGAGGATGGGAGTGTTTGAACACACTTATTCTAGGGGTTCCTTCAATCACACCCCACAGCCAGACCCACACAAGCCTGTCTTTGAAATTCCTTTAGGGAGTACTCTTTGTGTTGTGCCCTGCCCCAGTGGCTGCTGAATGCTTAACCCAGCGCTGTCAATATTATGTGCTTGAAGACTTTTTGTCTTGAGCTTTCTGCCTGGCTGCCTTTCCAAAAACAAACAAACAAACAAACAAACAACTCAATCTGCTGCTGCTCTGCAGACACTGCCTGCAAGTGAGACTTCAGTAAGAGTCAGCGATTGTGATGCAGATTTCATGTGTTAAGGAGCAACTTACTGCCTAGGGTTTAGAGAGGAGCAGCTTGGATGTAGACTCCTATGATGAGCACAGAGTCTAGAGTATTGTTGCTCACTCTGTTCTTTATTTTTCAGTTTCCAGAAAACGGTCTGATTGCTTTCTTGAAGGACCGGGCATTTATCTCAGGGTGATTCTGTATGGTGGTACAGGTTGTGCATTGCTCAAAGCTGCATGACTGCAGGGGAGGTCTAAGATGGGGTTTAGATACTGCCTCACTCACTGCTATGGCATGGGGTCTTGTTCCTGTCCCCAAAGTGGGAGCTGTTCCTAATTAAGGAATATCCTGACTAGGCTCCCAGGGACTCTGGTGGGGCTGTCTTAATTTATCAAACTCTAATAGCAGGGGTCAAGGGTAGAGGGAAATGGGCAGTAAGAGGGAGAGAAGAGCCTTTCTTTTTGCTTAAGGAACATTTCTAAAGTCCCCCAGAGTTACAGACTTTTCTCATGAAACTATAGTGAAGGAATGAAGATATGATGAAGATATTGAACCAACAGGATTGAACAAGTGAAATAGCTTAGCATAGGGTGGGTGCTGTGGCATAAAGGGTTAAGCTGTAAGCTGTTGCCTGCAGTGCTGGTATCCCATGTGGGTGCTGGTTTGAGTCCCAGCTACTCCAATTCTTCTCCAGTTCCTTGCTGCAGCACAAGGGAAAACAGTAGAGGATGGCTCAACTGTTTGGGACCGTGCACCCAAACAGGGGACCAGGAAGAAGTTCCTAGCTCTTGGCTTTGGTCTGATTCAGGTCATTGGGTCGTTGTGGACATTTGGGGGAGTAAACCAGCAGATGGAAGATTTCTCTCTTTCTCTTTTTCTTTCTAACTCTCCCTATCTGTAACCCTATCTTTCAAACAGATGTCTAAATCTGTAAAAAAACAAACCATAGCCTGTTGTCAGGGCTGTGTCTGGCGTTAAAAAAAATACCTGAAAATTTTTATATAACATGATTTTAGGGTATTTAAATTTTCTCATGCAACAGGAATCTTTAGATGTACAACAGGCTCGGTGGTGACTCTGGAAGCCATGCTCTGCTCCCTAGGCCTAGTTTTGTCCTGGAGGCTGGGTGCGTGGGTGGGTATGGTTGATGATTATTCTGTCACTTTGCCCCAGAGAGCTTTTTGAACTTAAACTTGACCTTTAACTTTTAGAACCAGTGCCAGGCAGTTCATTGTGCTGTAGAACCATCTGTAAGAAGTGATACTTTAGGGCTTTTTCCTGCAAGCATTTCCCCCATGCCCTGGGCTTGGTGCATGTGAGTGAGGGCACATATGTATCCCAAGCCAAGGACAGGAGCTGTGGGTTCACCCACACATTTGCTTTCCCAAAAGGCATGCCAGTTTCATAAATACAAAGATTTTGTTTTGTATTTTGCTCATGAACCTCACTGTCAGGTTAGGGAACTACTGTTGCTATTGATCTGGGATTCTTCAGTACTAACAATCACACATCCTGAGAAACTGCTTGGCCCCAGACAACCAGGGGTAGTGAAAGGTCACACTACAGGGACTTATTAAACAAACGAATGAATGAACAAATGCCTTTATCTACCAGAGGTAGACTGGTGTTTGGATGTCTTGCTAATGTTTCCTTTTATCTATTTTCTTGCTGTTTGTTTTATTTAGTTGTTTTCCTATGGCTTGGACACTAGAATGGTTTTAGAAGGATCAACAGAAGCATAATATTTTGTGACGTGAAAATTTCGTGAAAATGGATTTCTAGGGTCAATAAGTGCAGTATCCCTCAGAAACATTCATGTACACACTGTTGAGGACTGTTGCAGCTCGACAATGGAGTTGAACCATAGTGACAGATGGCATGACGCACAAAGCTGAAAGAGCTCCTCTCTGGTCTTTGACAAGAAAAGTTTGCTATCCTCTTGCTTAGAAGGGGCTGTCTCAAATCAGGTGGAGCTTGGAGTTGGAAGGTAAGAAACAATAGGACTCTCACAAGGTATAGAGCAGGTCCTCACAAAGCAGCAAAATGTGAGAGAGGGGAGGACTCAAAATCCAGGTATTTCTGTCTCAGTAGGTGGTTTTGTGTCCATTCAATCCAAGAGCTACTGAGAGTGAAGAGGGACCATTGCCAGCTGTGACAGAGAGAAGCCTGTCTGTGACCATGCGGCATGGCAAGACAGAGGCTGCTAGGGTTTGCATGTTAATTTGGTTGCTGGATGTCACCCACTACGTATTAAAAATCTGGCCTCTAAAAGGTGAATGACACTAAGAAGGTGGAAATGTAATCTGGTTATGGTGTTAGGAGGTGAAGTCTTGGGTGGGCAATGAAATTGGGTCACCAAGGTAGATCCTCTGTGAGTAAATACTGGTGGTTTTTTAAGGGATCACATAGACACGGACATACCTCCTATCTCTTGCCATGTGATGCTTTGTGTCACCTTGGGACTCTGCAGTGTTGTTGCTAGACGTCAAAATAGTACAGCTTGGCAGATGTGGGATTGTGAACCTTCAGACCTAAGGGCCAAAACAAGCCTCTGTCCTTGACAGAGCTGCCTTGGATATTTTGTTGTAGTAAACAAATAGTTGCTAACTCCAGGGAAACCACATTGAAGTCTGCATTCTAAAGTTGGGCTTGGAGAAGACTCAGTGGTGATGAAGATGGACCTCCCACCCAGTTAAGAGATGACGTTTGGCAGGTGAGATAAGGTAAACTGAATGAAAATAGAAATGGAGAGCTATCTTATACCACTGAAGCTGGTACCTTAGCCTGATCATGATGAGTTCTGTGACTGATTCTGTTGTTGCTGTGATAGAGCCAAAGCTAGACTTTAGGCAAAGTCCTTAGGCATGTCTCTCCTCCTTCTCCCAGGAACCAGGGCCAAATTCACCCATAGTTGGTGCAAAATAACGTTTGACAAGTGAGCAGCAATTTGCTTTTTTCCTGTCCTTTCTAGCCTCATAGGACCTGTGAAGTGCCAAGTTCTATTTATGTATTTGTTTGAAAGACAGATGGACACACATGTACACACATACACACAAACACACAAACACAAGGGAGAGAGATCTACCTGATGGTTTGTTCTCTAAGTGGCTGAAAGAGTTGGATACCAGGAGCCCCTGGGAAGTCCATTTGAGTTTCCTCTTTATGTGACATGGGCCCAAGCACCTGGATTATCACCTATTGCTCTCTGAGGCACACGAGCAGGGAAGTGGATCACAAGTAGAATCACCAGGACTTGCAATGACACTCCAATGTGAGATGCCAGCATTACATGCTGTGGCATTAAGTTTCTGGGTCATGACACTGGCCTCGGGTCAGGTTTTAAGATATGCACACTGAATCTGGAATCCTCACAGATGGGCTGCACAGTAGGTCTTCTGGGACAGGTGGGGAAAGTGGAGTTCCTAGAGTTCAAGGAACTGAGTTCAAGTCACATGGGTGCTGTTCATCTTCCCCAGCCCTCTCAGGCCCTGGTGGAAAGAACTGGAGGAAGGGGGAGGGAGAGTATGCCTGGAAGGAAATGTTTAACCACTATTTCAGAGAACAGGTTCCCAGAACAGCATCCTTGTTTTGCTTCCACATGTTGGATTTCCCAGCACCAACAGTTACATGGCTGCAGCAGACTCTTGCCCGTAGGAAACATGTTAAGCTCTTTTCCCAGTTGTTTTCCTGGTTGCATGCAGCTGATTTTCTCATCCATCATCTCAGAAGAAACACAGATGAGTCTCTGCTTCATTGGCTTCATCTGAATCCTAGGGCTGTTTAGCAAGACAACAGCTTTTACTTTGAATAATCAGTTGTCTTTTCCCCAAATCTTTTCCTCTACAAGAAAAGTACTGGGGTGAACGTCCTCTGGACCCCAGCTGGCCCCTTGCTTATAGACATAGAAGTCTGCCTCAGACAGAGTCCTGTTTGGCAATGTTCCCAGCAACTGAACAAGATATAGACTCATGATTAGTTCCCAGCCATGTTAGAAGACCTATTACTGAACAGACTCTAACATCCAATTATAAATCATAATGCGATAGGACATACTCCCTGTTCTCATGGCACCTTGGGGACTTGATGAGATCAAATACCTGGGAGTTATTCACATTTATTGCTTCTTGTTTTCATATTGCCAAATACTTGCCATTTGCGATTTGAGGATTGAATTTTTTTTTTACTGGATCTTTGGTTGAACACTCTCTGCTTGCTGCCAGCTTGGGAAAAGAGGAATTTACATTCTGTGAGGCACACAGAGGCTGTTCTCTTAGCAAAGGCATTCCTCATGAGGGTGCAGTGAGTGGCTCGGGTTTTTGTTTGGGAGACTTTGGTGGAACACTAAAGATCCAGAGTTTTAAAAACTTCCCTCCTGAGTACAAAAAGGAAGCAAATGAAAATAGCTGTGGCATAATGGAAACGTTTCAATTTGAACATTTAAATGACAAAGTTAAAAATCACTGTTTAGTGATTTCAACCATGAGTACTCGTAACATTTGGCATATTTGCAGGTGTGTTATTTTACAATGCCAAGCCCTGTGCCATTTTACATGGAATTACTTATTTTGGTCTTCTTTTAAGCATTTTTGTCAAAAAATAGTTGCACATATTAATGGATTATAATGTGATATGTCAATACAAGAACACAATTGTACTGATCAAAACAGGATCATTGGTATTCCCTTCTTTGACATCATTCTGTGATTGGAGACTTGAAGTGCCCATGTACCCAGGCAGCATCCAGTAGGCTGTAAACTCTGATCTCCCCACTGTGCTGTGTAACATGAGGATCTGATGCCTTCTGCCTGACTGGGTATTTATTATCCAGACTCCCTCTCCCTCTCCCTCTTCCCAGCTGCTATTAAACACCATTCTCTGTTCAGATTGAGTTTTTCTTGGTTCCCATGGTGAGGGGTGACTCCAACACCTATCCTGAAGATGGATAAGACACCTGTTATTTTGGACTTGGCACCATTTTTCTGCCAACCGTGTTCTCCGCCAATCTGCTGTAACTTTGTAACCATTTCCCTATGTCATCATACCTGACAGCCCTATCCTCCAATCCCCTGTGGCTCCTCCCACTAGTACCTGCCTACCATGGCATCTACTAATCCCCTGTGACCCACACATGAACCTAGCCACCAATCCCTCAGAACCCCATGTTACCTTCCCCCAGCCATAAAAGCATGATCCTACATGTGTGTCTACCCTTTTTCTTGCCTTCTTTTTGTCTCTTGCTCTGTCTCTCTCCATCTTCCCTTGGAGCCCCCTCCTGTCACTGTGGCAGGAGACCTCTCTTTCTCTTCCTTTCTCTTCCTCTCTCTGTCTTCTCCCCCATCCCCCATGACCATCCTCCCTGCTGGATTAAAACTTCCTGCATGATTTGCTCCATCTGGTGTTTTGGGTTTTTGGTAACAAATTGAAAGGAGCTAAAACCAAAAAGGGCTAACACCTACATATGAGGAAAACATGTGTTATTTTTCTTTGTGTGTCAGACTTAGTTCACTTAAGCTGATGGCTACTTTAGGAGATAAGTAATGTTATTATCACATTTTATGGATGAGAGACTGGTAAAGAAAGGTTAGGTAATTTGAATAGGCCATCTGGAAGAGAAGGAAGTACATGTGTGATTCAAATTCACCTAAGCAGTATGATGCTAGATTTCTAATCTCAGACTCCTCACATCTTTAAGGACTCCCTTTCCAGGTCGGCATATATGTCATGTTGCTGACTGTACACGTTTAGTGATTTATATTTTAAAATGATTTCTCATTGTTTATTTGTTGCAGGGTGCCAGAGAGATCAGGCCAGACAAGTCTAGGATACATTAAGGAATCTTTATTAACCAAGCTTGGTGATGGCATGGCCCACTAAAAATTAGCAAATGACATGGCAACCCAGTCTGGATCAAAATCCTGAGAGGAACAAATGGTTGTTACCACGAAATCCATTAAACTGAAAGACCTATGTTCCGGCTTTCCCAACAATATAAATTATCCTAAGAGGTGTGCAGCAAACAACCTGGACACACTTACAACGCTGCAGACATTCACCTTTCCTGGCTTCTCTGCCCACATGCCATTACTGCTAGGCCTCACCCCTCCTGGACCTCTTGAAAGTACACAAATTAGAAATACAAAGCATCTTAGCATTTGCATCTTCATTGACTCACCCAAACAGTGAACAGAGGGTGAGGAATACAGACATACCGGGGCCATGTTCAGGGGCTACCTGTCCTTGGAGTCTGTCCAGAGGAAGCCAGAGAGCAAGCAGGTACTGGGGAGGCCAAGAGTTGGAGTGCAAAAGTGATGGAAGCATGTGACCAAGAGAGCAAGCCCCTCACTCTCAAGGGCTTCTAGGGGGGTTTGTGAGAGGAGTGGTTACACAAGAACGTAATACTGCTCCCTCAGATTCCAGGTGATGATAGGTGAGTAACACAGGTGGGCAGAAAGGACTACATGGGTGGGGTTGGGTGGTTGTGGCTTCCAAGCTTGTGAACTAGCTGACTAGCTTGGAAGTTCAGAAAGCTTCCTGAACTAGCTGCCTAAGACCACAACATATTGAGCTTTAAAAAAAAAATTATCCTGTCTGCTGTCCAGGAGAGTGGTCTTGGTGCATGGAGCCGATAATCATACACAGGGCTACTGACTGATGGTCACTAGCCCAAGTTTATGGAGAGTATCATGCTTTTAAAGGCTGAGGGTCAGGTAAGCATAATGAACTAGGATATGATTTACATGCTAATAGCAAAGGGAGATGGTCTATCAGTAAACAGTGTGTTCTTCTAGCAGGTACCTCTCTTTGATCTGTTAGCTAAGTTTGAGAATTAGGGAATTCCTGGCCTGGGCATTTCTAACTTAGCAGCTTCTGGATCTTTGCCCTGAATTCCTGGAAAGTTCTCACAGAACTATAGATGGTTGTGGTTTTACACCTTGGAGATTTCTCATTGTCCTCTCCTAATCAATTGTCTACATGCTCTGAGTTGTGAGGCATACTTTATCTTTCCCACACTCCGCCCCCTCAGGACTTTGCATCTTACTTTGTTGTCTGCCAGAAATTCAATAAGAAGTGTTAGGGATTGTCTTCTGGCCTACTAGATAAAGCCAGGGAACAGTGGTCTTGGGGCTTAGTCTAGCTCTGGTGGCTATCATGGTGGGACTGTACCAACATCCAAGTTAAAGTCCTTCCCTATCCCCTACGTGATAAGTCTCTCTCCTTGCCAAAGTTACTCAGGGTTTGGGAGGGATGACATGACCAACTCTTGCCTTTCTGCTACCTTGGACCTGTCTTTCATTAGTGTTTCAGTAAAACCATGCACCTGGGTCTCCCACCTGGCTCCTTTAGGTTTACTCAGACCTGCTGTGGGAATAAGCTATTGACCTTGCTTGATGTTCAAGGCAATCATTAGAGCATCTTAGCTGCCATTTTGTTTTGCTTTCTGCTCCTTAATCTACATAGCGGAACTAAGGCCAGGTCAGATGCCTTTAGAGGAGTCATGAGTGAAGTTTAACACTGTTACCAGTATATAAGAAGTTCTAAGTTATGTTAGATAATGTTATTATGTAAGCATATAGGGAGAGAAAACGGTTTGTCCAAAATTTCTCATATGGGCAGCCCCACCGGTGCCCCAAGGTGGCCTCGAAACAATCCATCCGGTGGAGCTAATCAGATTCCTCTTACCATTGTTCTCTTCTTGATGAGAGGTTTGTTCTAACTGGTAGCTAATGGGAAATTGTTTTTATTCTTGGATGTGGCTCAGGATGAATTAAGTCAGTTTTAAATTAAGTTCAGAAATGAGAATATTGTCGTTCTTCCTCTAAGCTTATTTTTTCCTCTCTATTATAGAATCACAAATGAGAGGTTTGGAGTATGAGTCTGCATATTTACAAGAGGCAAAAATACAATTTCCATAAGCAGGCTCCAATCTCCAAGGACAAGAGCTGGCACAATTGCTAAGGAGATACAGTGGGCGAATTCTAGCTTAGAGTCTCAGGTCAGAGTTAGCCCCAACCACCCATCCAAAAGAAGCCAGAATTGTTTCAGATTCAATTTGAGACTATGGACACTTAAATGTGTTGAATTTGCTAGATGTCTTCAGTGATAAATCTGCATGGAAACGCTGTTCTATGCTCAGCTTGTTTGATCTGAATGATGAAGTCAGACAGCAAGTTTTATCAGAAAGCTCGAACAGGGCATGGGAGGCTAATGAGGCAGTTGGCCCTTCCAAGCAATTCAAGAATGATTATTTCAGCAACTATAAGGACCTGAGTCCTGGGATGAAACAATTTTGGAGTGGTTAACAAGAACAAGTATTTGTTCATATGTGTAACCTCTGGCTATATATCTTCTTTAGTGAAATGTGCAGTCAGATATTTTGTCCTTTTTCAAAAATGTGTTATCTTGCTTTCTTATGTAATTCTCAGAAGTTTTTTTAAAATATATATTCTAGGCACAATTCCCTTCTATTGTCATATGTACTATTATGAATGTTTTCTGCAGCCTGACATTCAGCCTCCTTAAAAACAAATTATTTGGAAGACACAGGGAAGAAGGGAGGCAGAGAAAGGGAGGGAGAAGAAGTCTTTCACTCTCCCAGCCACTGGTTCCCTCTCCAAGCTGGGAGCACTGTTTGATCTATCACGGCTGCCTCTCAGGGTGTATGTTAGCAGGAAGACGCATTCATGAACACTTGGAACTTGAATCCAAACACTAGAACCTGGGTTCCAATAACCTGGAACTCCACCCAGATTTCCCACATGGGTGCCAGGGACCCAAGTGCTTGGGCCATCTTCCATTTCTTTCTAGGCACCTTAGAAGATAGTTGGATCTGAAGTACAGCGGCCGAGACTCGAAGCAGCCCTCATATGGGATCCTAGTGTTGTAGGTGATGACTTAGGTTACTGTGCCATGCTGACACTGGGGGCTTTCAAAGAGGAAAATGAATGAGCTGGTTTGCTGTGCCTGTGATGGTGCAGCAAGAGGGCCATTAGCAGACACTAGACACTGGGTAGAAGCTGGAGCCATGCCCTTGGATTTCCTTGCCTACAGAATCGAGAAGCAAATTAATTCTGTACTTGATGAATCATCCAGTCTCAGATATTTAGCTACAGAAGCAGGAAACAGTGTGCTCAAGTAGAAAGTCATTTTTGTTTTTTACTTTTTTTTATTATTAGTATCATTTTATGATACAGTTCCATAGGCCCTGGGATTTCCATTGCCTTCTCCCCTCCACACTAAGTTCCCCTATATTATTACTATAGTATAGTTCTTCACACACAGTCATATGTCCATCATTGCTTGCATGGTCAATGGCAGAGAGTCCAGCATCCTATTGTGAAGATATAGTTAACAGTTTCATTGGGAGTCCATCTTTGATCTGGAAGTACAGATACATACTGTGTAGTATCCTCACATCTGGATATGATAGTCTCCATTACACTTACTGTACAGCCCCTTAAATGAAAAGCCACAAAAAAATTAACTATAGGAAGAAAAGAAGAAATTAAAAACACTTTGAGATTAAATAACATGCTTCTGAATGACTAATGTGTTGCTGAAGAAATGAAAAGGAAAATCAAGAACCTTCTTGAAGAAAATGATGCTACTGAATGATCCATGAGTCGTTGAAGAATTTAATGAGGAAGTATTTTGAAGAGATGAAACTAAATAAAAAAAAAACACATCAAAATCCATGAGCTGTAGTTTCTGCTGATCTTTGTTGGTGAGATATGTCTGCTGTAGGTAACAAATAGATGGGTTTTATTTTTTTTTTTAATACAGTGTACTAATCTATGATGTTTGACTGATGTGTTTAAGACATTTACATTCAGGCTTAATATGAATGAGTGGTAATTTGGCCCTGTCATTTTAGCAATGGGTTGATTAACAATGGGTTGATGTAGTCTTCTGTTGTTATTTTACTGGGATGTTTTTCACATTTGCCTTTGGCTTTGGTAGGTGCTATTCCTCTTCTCTGTCAAGAGATCATTTTTATCATTTGTAGGGCAAGTTTAGAAGAGGCATATTCTTTTAAACTTTTCTTTACTGTGGAAGAATTTTATTTCATTTTCAAAGACAAAGGAAAGTTTGCTGGGTTTGTTATTCTTAGCTGACAATTTTTTGCTTTTAGAATCTGGAATATGTTGCTCCATTCTCTTCTTGCCTGTTGAGTTTCCTGTGAGAGGTTTCCTGTGAATTTAATCGGCATTCCTTTATATGTCAATTGATGTTTTTCTCATGCCTATTTAAGGATCTTTTCCTTATGTTCAATTGAAGAGAGCTTGATTATCATATGTCGTGGTGAAGAACGCTTTTGGTCAACCCTGTTGGGAGTTCTCTGCCCATCCTGGATATTGTTTTCCAATTCTTTCTCTAGATTAGGGAAATTTTCTTTTATTATTTCATTGAATACACCTTTAATCCCAGCTTCTCTTTCTGCACCTTCTGGAACTCCCATGGCTCTTTTATTTGTTTTTTTAATAGTGTTTTTCAGTTCTTGAATACTTTTTTTTTTTACCTTGACCCAGCTCTGCTTCCAGGTTTTTGTTTGTTTTCCCCTGGTGACAGGGAATATCTTCCAATTCTGTGATTCTTCTGCTTCATTGATTGTATTTTGGAAGACTCTCCATTGTACTTTTAATTTGCTCCACTGTTTTCTTAATTTCTGATATGTCAACTTTCTTCTGATTCGTATTCTCTGTGACATATTCCTTAAATTCCTTGAATGCCTGCTTTACGTGCTTCTTCTTGTTGATAAGAATTTTATAACAAGAATTTTGAATTCTGTATCCCCCATTTTCTTGATGTCTTCCTCAGTTAACTTTGAGGTTGGCAAAGGGTTTTGTTCCTCTGCAGGGGAGTCTTCAGTAATATTCATTGTGCCTTTGTCTCTTCTTTTGCTCTTGGTCATTGTACTTCTGGTTATCAGATTCTTCTTCTTGGGGCAGGTTTCTAAGCTGTGTCATCCACAGGTCTATAATTCAATTTTAGTTACTGCAGTTAGTACATGGCTCTTTGTTTACAGTCACTTGTGCTACTCTCTCCAGTGAGTTCTGAGTCTGGGTTCCTGTGTTAGGCATTCCCCAGTGGTCTCTGTAGTCCCAGCTCCTGGTTCACTACTCTCACCTCCTGTGATACTGTGTTGAGACTGCATTGTTGTCTGTACAATCTTTCTCTCACTTCTGGTTGGAGCAGGTCTTAGGCTTAGGGAGAATCCAGATTTTGTATATAGCTAGGTTGTTGGTGGTGCTGATCTTGACAGAACTTGTTGGTTGTTAGGTCTGAGGGCCACATGGACCTATTTTGACTTATATGATGCCAAAGTTGGCATTATTTTCCCTGTGGGACCAGTGCAATTCACTGATCTCAGTGTGTTCACTCCCAGCTCAGTGAATGTGCAGCTTACTGTTATCCTTGCAGTCTTAATACCTTTGCCACACTGTACAAAATGTCGTGTCTGAGGACTACTTGGACCTATCTTGGGTGGAACCTGTAGGATGCCATGTTGCAGTTCACTGAGCCAGAAATGAGTTCACTCCCAGCTCAGTGCAAGTGCAGGCTTATCCCAAAGCCTTTGCCTCCCTATACAAAATGGTGCCTGATTTGGCTCTATGGGGCAGACTGGGTTGTGAAATCCACCCTGTTCCCACATCTCCCATCTGGGATCTGCCACTCTGTTTCTGCTCCTAGTCAAATCAAACAGACCAGACCCAGTTCTTTGTCTGGGTTCATCTTCTGAGCTCCCGGTGAATGTCCCTTCCCACCTTGTTGCTAGTGGAGTTCCGGCTACAGGTGTAGTTCAGATTGCCACTTGCTGAATTCCACTTGGGTATTGGTCATTGCAGCACCACATCATTTTGTCTGCTGTTTTCCTGTGTTGGTTAGTCTCCAGGTGCTCCTCTGCTGTCATTCTGTCCTCTCCTATTTCCTTGAAAGTGCCCTCTCTGCTTCACACTGGCTAATGTTTCTCCATCTGCTTAAACATGTCCTTACCCTATTCTGACATTTTGATTCTCTCTAGAAAGTCATTTTCAAGAGGGTAATGTGAGACCCTTGTGAAATCTGTTGAATATCAGTATACTAAATGTATGAAAATCCGAAACAAATTAACATAGGGTTTTCTTGAAAGCTATTGTCAGTTCAAATGTTTGATTAACTATATATACATACATACACAAACACATACACCACATGAATATATGTAACACATATAGTATATATGTATTTTCATACATATATGTAGTATATAAATATGCCTAAATTTATATATTTGTCTATCTTCAGTGTGAGTCCACATATGCAATTGCTCACAGGTCATTCCTTTCCTGAGTTATTTGATGCCTGGGAGCCTAGTTAGCTGACCCTTTCTCCTGGTGTAAGATGTGCCCGGCTCATTCCTGCCCCAGCCCTGAAAGGAGCCATTCTCCTGGGAGACCTACATGCTTGTAGTCTCACACTGCTAACGATAATTATTTCCAAGCAGTGAACTTTGGGATGCTCTTTTGCTTCTTTGTTTGAATTTTTCGTTTTCCACATTGAGCATGTGTTTGTTTGTCTCCCCCCATCCCTTAAAACCCCAGCAACCACTATATACTACTAGATTGTTGTTTAGATAGAGGTGCTTTTCTTTATTTTTTTGGTCATCCTTTTTCATTAATTGCATTTTCAAGGTCAGGGAAAGTATTTTTTTCCCCTCAAAATGGATCTTTCATCTTAGGATGATACATGAACTTTGGAGGGAGGGTGTGAGTTGACATACTGCAGACATGAAAGTGTAAGAGCTAAGGGTTGAATGAAAAGGGGTGTATATGCCACAGTAGGTATAGAAGGCCTTATTGAGTTGGGTCTACACACACAAGTGACCTTTCAGTGGGTGTAAGAAGGAAACAGCAGCTTCTTGGTCATGGAGAGCTTGGTTCACTTTCCCATAGGAAGTCCAGCAGAACAGGGCGCACAGAATAGCTGCATGCCCCTTTGGTTGAATTGTGGGCAGATGTTAAGCTCAGTCCCTCTCCTGCCACAGCTGATAGATAGAGGGAGTTCTCAGCAGTGCACAGATGAGCTGATGAAAGGTTGAAAGGTCCCAGCCCAGTGACCTGAAGTTCAGACACTTTTACAGAAACGATTGAATCCACTTTCCCCCATTTTTAAGCAGATAAGCAAACTGAAGTTCAGAGAGAAGAAGTGAAAAGCTGCTTAACAGTCTAATTAGGGATAAAATGTGGGGCTGCCTGATTTACATGTGGTGTTCATGTGCATAACTTCCTGCCTTGTGGATGTGTGTGCAGAGTTACTATTCTCAGGAGATATTTGACAAATAGTTGTAATGGAAGATTTCATACATAAAATCATCAGAAAATGAGAGTGAACTCCCATGCACTTATCACTTAGCTTCAGCAATTACCAACTTGGGAAGGATTTTGTCTTCATCTACTTCCCTGATTCTTATTTCGAAGTGTATCCCACACATTATTCCATCTGTTCCTTACAGGTTTGCTATGTATCCTAAAAGGTGAGGCTTTTCAAAAACTACTCACAATACCATTCCTTTTTAAATATTAGTTAATACAGTTTAGTTGATACAGTTGGTACAGTTTGGTTGGCACCGGGGTCTCCCTTCTCCCTTGCCAACCTTCCTCCCCTCCCTTTTGTTCTCCCCTGCAGTCTTACAGTGGGTGTCTTTGATGAATTTTCGTAAGTCCATCATGTTGCCACTGGGGTGTCAGTCATTTCATTGTGAGTCCATTCTTGTAGTACATGCATCAAGACTTATTTCTCTCTGTTTCACCTATGAACATATTACTTTCTGTTACATTTCCATGATGTATCCCCTTGAGGATCATGGGGCAAAGAAAAAAAAAAGAAAAAGGATATTGAACCTTTATCCACATGAGGTTAACGAACATATAACAGAGGTATCAGTGTGGTGTTAGGGTAGTGAAAAAGAGTGTCCAGCATCTTTGCATAGGAATAATTATCAGCGTGTGTTCCAAGGCATGAATGAAGGTACAGTGAGAACTAGATCCTCATCGTTTACGGGCAGTAGCAATAACAGCGATAAAAGGGATATTAACAATCTCAGGTGATTATAAACAATCAGTCTCTTATGGATGGTTGATTAATGAATTACATCACAAGATCTTATTATAAAAGGTACAAGTATCTAGGAAGTGACATAAGGTAAAATTTACATGTGATATCCTTAGGTTTGACATCACGTCGTCTTACTTAGAGCAAACATATGATATCTGACCTTTTGGGATTGGCTCATTTCACTTAGCATAATGGTCTCTAATTTGGCCCATTTGGCCACAAAGAATTTTATTTCATTTTAAAAAAAATAGTTTAGATGAACCACAATTGTTTTATCCAGTCCTCTGTTAATGGGCATTTAGGTTGTTTCCATGTTTTTGCAATTGTTGATTGTGCTGCATTGAACATTGTGGTGCACGTTGCCCTCACAATACCATTCCTTTTTTAAAATACCATTTTTCTTACAAATGAACATTAATTCTTTAATCTTGGGAGATCTTAAGAGCCACCTTCTGTGTCAGATGTCAGCTCCTAACAAGGCTGATTACAATATGGAAGGAAAAACACTCTCCAGGAGAGCTGCTGCACAACTAGAAGAATGCCCAACTATGGGGCAGGCGCTAAGGCTTAGCATGTTGAGGCTCTGTCTGAAGTGACAGCATTCCATAAGAGGGCCAGGTCAAGACCCTGCTGCTCTACTTCCAATCTGGCTCCTTGCTGATGTACCTTGGAAAGCAAAGGAGGATGGCCCAAGTACTTGGGCCTCTGCAGTCACTGAATTTCTCAGCCCCCAAAGTGATTCTGAACAAAAGCTGCTTTTCTTCTCAGTCTGGCATGAAACTGCATGATCCATTAGGGGCCAGATTTGGCCTGGGGTGGTAAAACTGGGAAATGAGTTTAGTCCTGTTTCCTTAATATGGTAGAGTGCAAGCAAGACAGAGTCAAGAGTGGCAAGTCAGGATAAGGAGTTTCACCCAGGAAAACGGAGCAGTGGAAGAAAGTCTCAGGGGAAGGTGTGTGGTAATGCAGTCTGTGATGAAGAAATCCTGGTTCTTGCAGCATGACTTTGGGCAAGACACATGAAATCTCTCAGTCTCTGATTTCTGACAGTTGTGGTTTAACACATGCTTGCGGTGGTAGCTCCTATGATGTAATGAGAAAAAGCTTCTAAAAGTCTTAGCAGCGAAATGCACAATAAATGGTAGCTCTCCCCCTCCCTCTTATCCTCCTTATTATTAATATTATTGAGGAACTAGGAATTCTCAAGATCTTATCCTGGAACCCCAATTTTTTGGTTGCTTACCGTTCATATTTATGGAACACTTGCTAATTTCTGCCCGACTTTGAGTAAAAAGAAAATCAACGATCTGATAGTGGATCCCCTCCCCCCCCTCCATCCTGCACTGCCCCTTTTCCCCAATCCAAAACCAAAACAGATTATTCAAAATGTTAGGGACAGACTCAGTGACTGAAAGAGTCTAGAAGAGCAACATTTCAGGCTTGAACTGGTCTAAACCAAAAAACGACTAACTGGCTTACTTCATGGAGAGCTTGAGGGGATGTCTGGCTTTTGGAGTTGATGCCCTCCAGTGAAATACAAACCAGGTGCAGGTGCCACGTTGCAAGGAATCCAGCTGTCTGCTTCTCACAGCTCTGGCTGCTTTCCTATTGCCTGCATTCTCTGGCAGCTCTCTCCAAGTATGCGGTCCAACAGCTTAATAAGAACCCTTGCGGAAGAAAAAGGCTCAAGCCTTCCTTAACACTTGCAGCATTGAGTCTTCATCCTGAATTAGATGCCTATCTGTTCTTGTACCCCACTCCCCATTCAGCATAGTAAACTCATCTGTTTTTTGGTGAATCACCTGGTCCGTTTTCCAAAGAAACATGATATCATAGTTATAGGAAGTGGTGGGTGGATATCAGATAATTGAAACAACAAACTGATACTCTTGGTGTGATAGAAAGGAAGTCTGTGAGAAACTTCCAGAATGACTTGACTCCTGCTTAAAGCTAAAGATACATAGAAAAAATGGCTTATAAAAATAATTTGATAGGGTTGGAAGCTGTTAGGTCCAGAGTGCCTGAAGACTCCTTGCAGATGGGTTCTGCTACCCTGTCTGTGTTTTACACATCATCTCTTTGTTGTCTTGTTAATTAGCCAGTTTGTGTCGTGTGGAGACCTTGACAGCATACACACTTGGAGGTAATGTGCAGTGGAATTGGCCCTTGAGTCAAATGTTTCTTTGGGTAGGGCCTCATGCCATCTTTTCTGAGCCTGTAGAAATGGGCTGTCAAATACAGTGACATGCAACCTGAAGCAGGTTGGCCAGAAGTCAATAAGAAAAATGCATTGCAGGCTTTTTGTCACGATGGGCTATCTAGTCATGCTACCCTGTGATTTGAAATACAAAGCAGGCTTAACAGGAAATATTTATTTTAGCTTAGCCATTCTTTCTTTCTAATGATGTTTATTCTGTGAAATTCTTCTCATAGTTTCCTTATTATTTTTTTGTTTGTTTTTGCAACTGTGTTGTCCTGTCAGCATTCTGTTTTGTACCAACAATACAAAATAGTTTGTAGGTCCAATTTTGTGGGAAAGAATATGGCTCTATTAATTATTCTCTGTAATGGAACATCTGAAACTTAGAACTAAATGAGAACCTGAAAATTATCACAAGAGAGTGAACAAATATTTCTACCCAAATATGTACCAGAAAGTCAAGGTCAGGCCACCTTATAGCACTATTTTGTGCTACTGCATCCATCCTTCCTTTTATCTACCCTTATGTACTGATGATGCTGCACCATCCTGCCATCCCTAAAACTATTGGCTTGCTCTAAGCAGATGCCAAGAAGCAAGATTGCTTTGTTGGTGTAGTTCATAGAGGTCAAACTTCCCAGTGGTAGAGCTGTGTAAAAAAGAACAAAGAATATATGGAGAGACAAATGGCTAATAAGCACAACCTCTGCTGTTACTTACACCTTTCAGGTCAAACTTTTACAGTAATGTCCTGTGGTCAAAATCTGGGGAAAATGTTAGCTCATCCAACAGTCTCCCCACCCCGTGACGCTGCCTTCAACTAGAATTCCTGTTCCCCATCTCAGAAGGAACCTGTTGTTTCTTAGCATCTCTGCCACTTCTCATTTTGTACCTGTCTTGAGTCATAGTTCAGATTGACTAGCATGGACTGGGTAGCTTCAGTCACATTTATTCTTGCTCTTCTGGAGGTTAGTAAGCCTAAGATTAAGGCAACTATAATTTCTGTGTCTGATGGGGGTCTTCTTCCTGGTTTGCGGGTGGCCATCTTTTCATTGCATCTTCCTAAGACTGAGAGAGAAGCCACCTGTCTCCTGTTTCATATAAGGGCATTGGGGCTGCTAACAGGAAATCCATCTCCACTTCCACAACATTATCAGATCTAGAAGATCCTGTTTGCCAGTATTATCACCTTGGGGGCTAAGGATATCAACATATGAATTCTGGGGGAGACACATGTAGTGGATACATTGTCCTGTAAATTTCATGTTGTATATGTGTCTTAGGTTTGGTTTCTCAAAATCAGACCCCACAGTGCAGCTCTGTTCTCAGAATTCATCAATTAGAAAGTGTTTCCAGTGTTAGGAGTGGTGGGGGAATGGAGGAGTAGGAAGGGAGGAGACTAAGTAGAGGCCATGGCTCAACACAGCAGGGGAAGTCTGGGGTCAGTGCACACTATGAGCAGGACAAAGACCAGGTGAAGCCCCATAGAAGTCACTGGCCAAGATGCCCAGGTCTCTGAGCTTCCAGATAAAGTGGCTCTAGCAGTCTTTGCTTGGACCCCACTAAAGTGACACAGGTTCCAGCTGTTTCATATTGAAGCTCTCTAGTGCCTTATTTGCATGAAAGTCTTAAGGGAATTGCAAAAAGTGGCGTGATGCCCAGATGGATCTTTTATTGCATGTATCTTCTTTTTTGGACTATAGTTTTCTAGTGGGTAGATGCAAATCCTTTTTTGGAGCCTCACACATATCTTTGCAATACCAGCACCTAACTCCTGTGATGATTGTGTGGCTTAGGTTTTTCACAGCACTCCAAAAGGCCCCTTACTTGGTTTAATACTCTGCTGTCACTACACGGACATGTTTAATGATAGTTAAACAAGCAGCCCGCAACTTTTGTTTTGCACTAGGTCTTATATAGCCAGTTCTGTCTAGCACAGTGTCTGGCACAAAGTATGCATCCAGTGTATTTTTACTGAGTGAAGAAATGAATGCTTGACAGCCCATCACAGTGTGGCTAACAAATGCAGGCTAAATGAGTGCATCAGGAGAAACTATTGCCTTATGTCTTCAAGCCTGAAAATAAAGCAGCTGGAGCTAAGTCTTGCCATCTGACCTCCTACTCACATCCCCCTTCCAGTCTTCACACCTCTCTAAGAGCCCCCATGAGGGTGGGTAGGACTTGTTTATTTTGAGCTACTATTTATTTTTCTCTTTTCATGACATGGAAAATTCTTGGCATCAGGCAGTACTATTTTTATTTCCGCAGCAGAATAATTAAATTTAGGCTCTGTTGCTTTTCTTCAGCAGAGTGGCTGTGGGCAAAATAGGATGCACAGGCTGTTGCGAGGGCTGCCTGAGATGGCCTTGCTTGGAGAGAAGGCCCAGTGATCTGAAACACTTGACTGTGGTCGCACATGCAGTGGAATGAAGAAAGGCTTGGCTCAGGATCCAACCTACCTGATGTTCAGGAAAACCATAGTCACGCCTTAGGATCCTCAAGCCTAATGGGTCTGTAGAAAAAAAAAAAAAAACCATACAGAAACCTAAACCATTGTTCCTGGGCCAAATCTGGCTCATCGCTTGGATTTTTAAATAAAGTTTTTACACAGCCATGGGTATTTTGATATTATCTGTAAGTGCTCTCAGGATATAGCAAATGAAGTTGAGCAACTGTGTCAGAGGCTATATAACCTGCCAAGCCAAAAATATGGACCGCGTGGCCCATTGTGAATAGTGTATTGATGACTCACCTGGACTCAGAGTTTGTTATGTGCGACATTACTTAGTGTCATCTTGCATTATTGCAACCATATACTCAAGAAAACTGACATTTATTTATTTACTTATTTTTAAAAGATTTATTTATTTTATTACAGTCAGATATACAGAGAGGAGGAGAGACAGAGAGGAAGATCTTCCATCCGATGATTCACTCCCCAAGTGAGCCGCAACAGGCCGGTACACGCCGATCCGATGCTGGGAACCAGGAACCTCTTCCGGGTCTCCCACGCGGGTGCAGGGTCCCAAAGCTTTGGGCCGTCCTCGACTGCTTTCCCAGGCCACAAGCATGAAGCATGGTGGGAAGTGGAGCAGCCGGGATTAGAACCGGCGCCCATATGGGATCCCGGGGCGTTCAAGGCGAGGACTTTAGCTGCTAGGCCATGCCACCGGGCCCAGAAAACTGACATTTATAAAGAGGAAAGATTGATTCAGCTCACAAGTTTGGAGGTTCAAGTTCAAGACTGGATAGCACTATTGGTTTGGCTTCTAATAAGGGCATTTAAAAGTAATGGAAGGATCACGTGTTGGAGAAAGAGGTCATATCTCAAGCCAATAACAGAGAAATTACTGTGTGTAAACCTGGACCTTTATGACAATCCTCTGGGAAGAACTGCCTTCCGAGGGTATGCTTCTAGTGACCTAAGGCCAACTCATGAAGCTTCTTCCACCTACCAAGAGTACCGGATTGGACACAAAACTTCTGCACTGAGCCTTAAGGGATACCCAAAGTAACAGCCAAACTATAGCAGTTGCTAATTCTTTAGGATGATCTATCTAATGAGGATTCTAGGTTCAAATATATTAGGAAGACATGCAACTTTATCTACTCTGTTGGAGCTTCATAATCCACATTGTGCTTGTGGGAGGCCCATGTTCGTACTCTGCCCATGTTTTCTTTTTTCTCTTTTTTTTCAATTTTTATTATTACTATTTTCCAAGTTACATTTTGTAGGGATAGGAATTCCTTCCTTTTCCTTTCTTTTCTCTCTCCATATTCTTCCCCTGCGACCATTTTTATCCCATTTTATACATTTTTTACAATAATATAGTTCTTCCTCTGCCACACTTCCTATAAAGACTTGTGGTCTTGCTGTGTGCTCTTCATATGTGGGGTAGGCATTAGTTTCATTTGGTATAGAATTGGCATTCAAATTATGATATGATTTTAATTTTTTTTTAGTTGAGGCTTGTTGTATGGCCTGTCATGTGGTCTATACTGGAGAAGGTTCCATGAACTGCTGAAAAGAATGCATATTCTGTACCTGTGGGATGAAATATTCTGTAGATATCAGTTAGTTCCAGTGATCTAGATTAGCTCTGTTGTTTCTTCATTGAGTTTCTGCCTTGCCAATGTGTCCATTGGTAGTAGGGGAGTATTGATGCCCCCCACTATCATGGTGTTAGAGTCTGTGTATCTCCTTAAATCTATGAAAAACTGTTTCACATAGCCAGGTGCCCTGGCATTGGGTAAATATGCATTTATTATAATCATCCTGTTGAATTAATCCATGGGTCATTATGTAATACCTCCTTCATCTCTTTTGGTGGTTTTTATGTGAGTGCCGCCTTTGTCTGATATAGATAGAATGGCTTTACATGCTCATTTTTCCTGTCCATTGGCATGAAATATCTTTTTCCATCCTTTCACTTTCAGTCTGTGTCTATCTTTGTTGGTGAGATGCGTTTCTTCTAGGCAGCAGATAATTGGGTCTTGATTTTTGATCTAGACTGACAGTCTATGTCTTTTGATTGGAGAGTTTAGGTCATGTGTGTTCAGGGTTCATTATTGGAAGGTAGTGACTTGGTCCTGTATCATTGCAACATAGATTTTCTTATTAACATATGTAACAACTTATATAATTTTGACATAGACCATGCAGAAAACTTGCTAGGTATATGTCTGTTGCGGGTATACCCATGAGTATAAGGTTATTATGACATAAAATGCAGAAGAGCTCCCGGAATGACTTGTCTAACTCTTGTGATAACTGTTTGTTCCAGGGCTTCTGTATCCTACTCAGATAAGCTCAGAGTATTGAAAACAAAGATCAGAGATAAGATGGTGATCAGGTTAGTTCTGTGTGTGACCTCTCAGGGCAAACAAAAGCCTCCCTTTTCTTTTCATTCTGTCACGTGTCTCCAGTTGCAGGATACTCCTGTTCGTGCCTGGACACTGACCCTGGAGATGAAAAGGGTTATACATTTGTTTTCTCTCCTCTCTTCTTAATTTCAGAGAGCAAGCAAGATACAGGGAAATCTAAGAACAGCTCATCAGCAATAAGCCACTCTGCTGTGCGATTTCATGTCTTCACTATTTGGCCCATGCCTTTTTGGAAGGGAAATCACCAACTTTCCTTAAAGTACAAAGTGTCACAGAAGTCAAAAGATCCTTTAGAAACCTGTGGTTGTCTTTTTATCACCTTTAATTTCATTACTGAAATTAAAGAATGCCCAGTGTACCTACAGCCTTCTTTGCTTCAGAGAGCTTTTTGGGGCCAGGTGCAATAGCCTAGTGGCTAAAGTCCTTGTCTTGCACCTGCCAGGATCCCATATGGGTGCTGGTTTGTGTTGTGGCTGCTCCACTTCCCTTCTAGCTCCCTGCTAGTGGCTTGGGAAAGCAGTATGGGATGCCCAAAACCTTGGGACCCTGCATCCATGTGGAAGATGCGGAAGAGACCCCTGGCTTTGGATTGGATCAGCTTCAGCTCCGGTCACTGTGACCACTTGGGGAGTGAAGCAGCGGATGGAAGATCTTTCTCTCTGTATCTCCTTCCCTCTGTAAATCTGCCTTTCCAATAAAAATCATTAATCTTGAGAGAGAGAGAAAGAGGGAGAAAGAAAATTTTTGGAGGCCACAGCTAGATCCAGATGCTTTCAGGCCATTTGAGGAGCCGTGGCCATGCAAGCAGGTCAGGACTCACCCTGCTGTTGAAGTCTGTGCCTGTGAGAAGTCCAGAAATTTCCCTGGACTAACTTGTGCTTGCTGTAGTCTGCAAGTCTGCTTTAGGCCAAAATTTACCCTTCAGGTAAAGGCACAAGAAACTGGACTGAGAAGCCCATGAAGCTAACAAAGTTACTTTAAACATAGGGGTCAGTCGGGTACTTTCAGATCGGTTCTGTCTTACCTGTACAGACATGCTATGGAGAAGCCGGAGGGCTTGAGAACCAGTTGGCTGTTTCCCCTATTATTCATGGCTGGCAGTGACTCTGCATTCTGGGCTTCTCTGTTGAAGTGGACTTCATTAACCCAGAAATGATAGAGTGCTACCTTCTCCTGCTGTTTTGTGTTTGTTGGTGCTGAGCTAACCTGGAGCTGGTATATATGAAACTGTGTGCCCCTCTTCACTCCCAGGTTCCTCTGAAAACCATCGTGTCTGAGGTCAGCCCACTCACCTGCTACTCAAAGCACACCTGGATTTGCTTCCTTCAGTATGTCATTGGCCTTTTTCCAAGCATGTATTTTAACATTTCTTTCTCTACTCCTTCTATTTGAGAACTCATTCATTCATTTATTTCATATTTAGTAAATACCTACTGAATCCCTATTCCAGGGGTTGAGACTGCTGATGATGACATCCGGAACTCTTGCCTGGCTAGCTGGCCAGATGAAATGTTATACTAATCATACTGCACAAAGTACTGAGAGTTTAGTCAGTTTCTCTTCCCTCCAGAATCACTTCTTTTTTTTTTTTTTAACCCCAAGGACTTTATTGGTTATTGGTCCCTTACCTTCTTTGTACTGGGTTTATCCCACAGACAACTCACATGAAACATATAGTGAGTAGGAGCAGAAGAGACAGGTTTTTGAAAATCATTGTTTAAGAGGCAGAGAGAAAGCGATAGATGTGTAAACTGCTAGCCGTTCCGCTGATTTGCTCTCCAAATGTCTGCAACAGCCAGGGCATGATCCAGGGCTGAAAAAATGGCTTTGGAACCTCCATGCAGATCTCCCATGTGAATGATGGACATTCTGTGACAGGAGCCATCCCTACTCATAAGCAAAAAGCTGGCATCAAGAGCACAATCAGGTACCCAAACTCAGGTACCCTGAGTAGGATGCAAGCTCCCTGACTGTGAAATCAAACACCTGCCCTGATTTTGATTTTATGTGATTAGACTTTATATGCACAGTGTTACGTTGTTAAAACCTAAAAAAAAAATCTTGGGGCCCGGCGGCGTGGCCTAGCGGCTAAAGTCCTCGCCTTGAAAGCCCCGGGATCCCATATGGGCGCTGGTTCTAATCCCGGCAGCTCCACTTCCCATCCAGCTCCCTGCTTGTGGCCTGGGAAAGCAGTTGAGGACGGCCCAAAGCTTTGGGACCCTGCACCCGCGTGGGAGACCTGGAAGAGGTTCCAGGTCCCGGCATTGGATCGGCGTGTACCGGCCTGTTGCGGCTCACTTGGGGAGTGAATCATCGGATGGAAGATCTTCCTCTCTGTCTCTCCTCCTCTCTGTATATCCGGCTTTCCGGATATAATAAAATCTTAAAAAAAAAAAATCTTGGTTGACACATGAGAATCCAAATGGGAAGGCATTTTAAGGAATATATGATCTTAAGATTCCCCTTTACCACAGAAGGACCTGAAAGCCAGAGTTGGGGGAGCAGGTGCAGAGCTAGGAATAAGACTGCCCTCTGTCTACCTCCATACGTGGCAGAGCTGGGAAGATGCCCCAGTCCTTCTGCCCTCTGTTCCCAGCTTCCATGGCCTGCCTGTCATTATTTACACCTTGTTTATGGAAAGCCACAGGCTTTAGGCCACACAGGCTTAAAAATTTCATTGTCTTTTCCGCAGAGGAATAGTTCCCTGGCAAACTAAGCTAAATGAGAATGAGGCAAGAAGGGAAAATATATTATACGGTTATTGCATTAAAAAAAAGCCTTCTTAATTCTCTGGCTCTGGGCATTTGAAATACTATTGCTCCTGACTATTCCTCAGATTCCTCATTTTAAAGAATAATTAGTTGCAATTAGGTATAAGCTTGAATAACAGAGAAACTCTCTTGATAGTATTACTTCCATTCATGCTGTTAAAGAAAGCAGTTGGGCTGTGATGGAAAACAAGCCTGGGTTACAGCCCCTGGCTGTGATCCTGCACTTACAGCTCTATGACCCAGAGTAAGGCATCCACTCTTCCCTTCCCTTCCTTCTCTTTAGTGAAATTGAGATAATAATACCAGTCTCCTAAGGCTGTGTAGGGAATTAAGTAATAGACCACATGGCAACACTTGAAGGTAGAAGATATTCTACAAGGAACTGCTATTAGTTAAAATAATGATCCTAACAATTTATGTAGAATTAAACAAATCAGAACAGACATCAGCCGTGAGTGCATGTCTACCTTCCATGCTTGAGCTGCTTATCTGCCTCTTGAAGCTTCCTTAAGAAAGTAGGCTCCTTATTGATTCCAACTTCGGATATGAAAAAAATCTGACATTTGCTCAGCGAAGATGGAGACTTTGCCAGGAGCCACACAATTCGGGGTGGCAGATCTGGTACCAGGGTTCAGGTCTTTCTGGTGTTCCCTTCTGCTGCTCAATGACTTTTCTCATGCTGCAGATCTCTCAGCCTCGCATTCTGGCTTCCACAGTGGGAGAAATAAAGTGGGAGAAATAAGTGGGACAAATAAAGACCACAAATGATCAATAATTAAAAGTCATGTTTCATCACCAAATGAATATGAAGAAATTGTGATAGTTCCTGTTCTGTAGGTTTGGGATTGTAAATAGAAGGGTTGAGATGTTGCAACAGGGATGCATGATGCTCCCCAATGTGTGAAGCAAAGGCCATGCTTAAAATCTCGTGTTACACCATATTACTTCTTGAATTTGGTTATTTACCATTTCTGCCCCCTTAAGGATCAAAGATGTGTCCTGTTTAAAAATTACAAAAAAGGATACTGGTACAACAAATGTCTTGGGTCAGTCTTCCTTAGGGGTGTTGCTTCTGCTTGCCAGTGGGCTGGGGTACTGTGACTTTACTCAGCTGAGTGGTGACTCAACAGCTCTAGTTACCTCCACCAGCACCAAAGTTAGGCTGTGAACAGGACTGCCATTGGTTTTGGTCCAAGTTTTTCTTACAAAGATCAAGCACAAATCCTGACCTCATGCTCAGACCCAGTTTTAGATGCTGAAGAGAGAAAAGTAAGGATTCTGGGAATGCTGTGTTTCTGTCATGCTCACCAAATGGCAAGGGTGCCACATCTCTTGGATACAAATATCTGGGCTAAAACCAGATTTTTCCTGGAACCACCACTCAGGGAAACTCAGGTTTGCTTCTTTGATATACTAACAATGCATGAAAGATTTCATATGGAAAAAACCAGTGATATTGTCCCATCAAAGCACTGTTGCTGAGAAGCAAGTAACACTGATATTTTAGTCCACTGAGGAATCTCTTTTAGAGATTCTTACATGTTCCTCAATCATTTCTTCCTCTGCTGCTTCCTTCCTGCTTTGAACCTGCTCTGTCTTCTCTGTAGAGCCAGTTCCCCTGATCCCTCCCTAGAGGACCATATCACCTGCCCTCTTGTCCACAGACAAGTGCAACAGGTGCATTGCTTCTCATACTCAGCCACCCAGATTCTTACTCCTGAGGATGGAACTGGGACTTCTGAGAAACTATGAAGTGACCGTTGAGCATATAAAAGAAAAGTCAGGTCAGCCACAGAGACACTGAGACTTTGTTTCAAGATGCAGAAATAACTGGTCAGTAGATGGAGATGGATAGAGATTAGTAGGTAGAAAGATTAAAAGAAATAATGAAGAATAGTGACTGCATGCAGAGAGAGGCAAGGGAAAGAAACCAACTAATTTGGAAGACAATAAGGAAACCTCAGTTTCACTGCAATGAGTTTCTAGTATTTCATGTATATTGCTTGCTTGGGTGTTCTTTCTTTTCGATTTGTGCCCTAGCACCTGTTGATAAATACAAACATACCTCTTTTCCTTTGTGCCAAAGTACTTCAAAAAGATTGTGGAATACAGAAGTAAATGATGTTTATTTTTTGTACATAAAATGTAGCAAAGCTCTGCATGGTTTTTCTATAATACACATTTTCCTTGAACTTTTAGGAAGATCCTTTCTGTGTGCATTTCAACACTTGTTGGCATCAGAATGAGCTTGTCTTTTAGTTGTATGTGCCAAAAACGTTTTGATATGCCCCTTGTGTATGTGTTTATATGTAGGTAATTGGAGTAGAATTTCTCTCAAGATATATTTCCATCATAATCTCACCTGCAAAAAGCTGTAGCATTTCCAAGATGGCGCCGTTGTAGAAGTTGCAGTCCAGGAAGTAGAACCAAGAAATGGGGACTTTCATGATATGTGTCTCAGCATCCATCTCATTAATCTCTCTGTCACCGGTGCTTCACCATGTACACGTGCTTGGCTCGCTTTTCATCCTTTGCATCAGGCTAAAATAGGATCTGTAATTTACATCCCCCTCTGAGGAGTGTGACTTTCCATCTGGGATGGGTTTCTGGAAATTTCTTATTGGGAGCCCAGAAAATTGGAAGGGTTCCAAGTAGCTGCCTTATGCCATTGGACAGCCTCTCTCTTTTCCCCCTTCTTTGAAAGGTGTGAATTCGACCTTTTCATTGGTCACCAAGGTTGCCATTTTCAGCAACTTGCAACTGAGACACAAAGGGCTCTGAGGGAGAACAGCCTACAGAGTTCTATTTGAGGAATGCCAAATGGTTCTCCAGGGTCCAGCTGGTACTGCTATCTCCTCACAGCGCCTGAAGTATGCACAGCTATTTTGGTTGACTTTATAATATTATTGCTCACAATGAAATCTAATATTAAAACCAAGTTAACAATGCATTTGGGGATGGCAGAGAACTTTCTAACCTGTCTTGGTGTGCCTTGGGGAAAATTGGAACCTCTGCACTTTAGTTTCCTCATCCATAAAATATTAATTAGTAATAGTCATATCAACAAGAATATAACAACAATAGCAGTAATAATAGTTATGTCACAGGGCTATTGTAGGAATTAAATGATTTATTAATTGTAACACTCCCAAAACAAGGCCTTGAATAAAATATGAATCCTGTGTTCATTCAATAAATTCAAAAAAATAAGAGAAAAATTAAAAGTTTTCTTTCTTTTTTTTTTAAAGATTTATTTTTATTACAAAGTCAGATATACAGAGAGGAGGAGAGACAGAGAAGAAGATCTTCCATCCGATTTTTCACTCCCCAAGTGAGCTGCAACAGGCCGGTGTGCGCCGATCCGATGCCGGGTAACAGGAACCTCTTCCAGGTCTCCCACATGGGTGCAGGGTCCCAAAGCCTTGGGCCGTCCTCAACTGCTTTCCCAGGACACAAGCAGGGAGCTGGATGGGAAGTGGAGCAGCCGGGATTAGAACCGGCGCCCATATGGGATCCCGGGGTATTCAAGGCGAGGACTTTAGCTGCTAGGCCATGCCGCCGGGCCCAAAAGTTTTCTTTCAATCACATCTTTTTGGTTAAGTACACGAATTTGGTATCTTCTGGAAAATGCATTTGACTCATTTTTTAAAGATTTATTTATTTTTGTTGGAAAGGCAGATATACAGAGAGAAGGAGAGACAGAGAGGAAGATCTTCAGGCCACTGGTTAACTCCCCAACTGGCTACAACAGCTGGAGCTGAGCCCATCCAAAGCTAGGACAGGGCCCCAAGGCTTTGGGTCACCCTCTGCTGCTTTCCCACTCTAGTAAGAGTAGTGCTAGAACATAGAATCTGGGGCTTTCCTTTGCATGGTTTTAGTCTTGCCTGGGCTACAGGAAATGGGGAGGGCCAACGTGTTGGGTTTTGGTGGATCCTGGACACTACAGGATGAAGTAACACTTCACCATCATGAATGTGATGGTCTCTTTGCTGACTTTCCGTGGTATTTAGATTTTACTCTAATAGGGCTGGGAAGAAAATATCAAATGGGAGAGGCACCTGGGGTGGGTGTTAGAGTAATTGTGCAATGAACAAAATTTATTTTAACAATGTCAGTTGAAGCCATAGGACTTGTACCTCTGTTTAGCAGATTGTCCGTAATGGTTTGTCTGGGCTTTGGTTCCAAATTGGCCCCTTGCAAAACTCAGGCGGATGGTGTGAACTCCAGTAGGGCATGTTGCCAGTTACCTGGCTTGACTCTGCAAGCTTCTGGCTGCAAGCAGCTCATATCACTTCAGCTCTGATGTCACTGGCCAAAGCATGGACCACTCAGTTCAAAGAAAGAGGGGGAGTGCTTTCACAGTCTACCTGTGTGTTGGGCAGGAGAAAAACTATGCCTGATGAATGGCATAACCCTATTACATGTTTTGAAAGCCAGTTTCTTCTTTCCTCATATCTTTGTCTTAGCAACTGCCTGCAGTAGAAGTACAATAAATGTTAGGAGACTGGAAATCTTGTTACTAACACAGTAAGAGAATGGGACTGTAAGATGTGATCTTTCCTTTGCTCTCTCCTTTGGCAACTCTCTCTCTCTTTTTTTATCTTGGGCTGGGATTCTGACTTTGGAGTTGATTACTTGGACCATCACTTAGCTCCTCTCTGTCTCTGCTGCAGCAGCTGGAAAATGGGAGAATTCCTTGTGCTTTATAAAGAGTGAAATGGTATTTGTGAAAGCCATTGGGTAACAAAGGCTTGTGGCTGTCACTGTTGAGCAATGGCCCCTGCAGGAGCTCTTGACTGCCCTTCAGTGTCAGCTGAACTGCCTCACCGAGAACTCCTGCCCCAGGCCTGTGTGAATAAGTCTGTCTTTGGGATATGATCATTTATAAATGAGCTGTAACTGTTGCCTCCCAGGATCTGTATTAGCAGGAACCTGGAGTCATGGTTTAGACAAGGCTGCAACATGGGCACTTTAATATAGGACACAGATGTCTTAACTGTAATCCCAGATTCCTGTTCCAGGGTACAGCTTCTTGTAGATCATCATCTCCTGTTGTTGGTTAAATCATGGTCAGAGGTTGCAAAGATACTGGATTTAAGTCATGTTTAATCAGACATAATTCTCTGCAGATCTGAGAGTTTGACAAATGCACACAGACCTACGTCTGTCACCACAATCAGCGCAGAAGACAGTTGCATACCCTGAAAGGTTTCCATGTGCCCCTTTGTGGACAAGCCCACTTTGCTAGGCCTAGAACCGCTGAATTGTTTCATTGCCTTTCAGGGACACAGCAGGTGATCATCTTTTTTAGGATCCTATAACCCTTATCAAAATTATAATTTCTCTGTATGTGTGTTTGATTAAAACATTGTTTAATGTTCACTACTTCCACTAGGTTTTACCAAGCATGTCTGAGAAAAGGGAAGGAGTAGCCAGTTCATGATTGTATCTTCAGCAGGTCCATCAAACAGAGGCTCAACAAATACCATTCAGTGAGCATATGAATGGATGCTCTAGTCAGCAATTGCCATTATTGTTTCAGCATAAGCAATTTAGTATTCTGTGGTATCACATCCACCATTTGGTAATGTGTTGGGAGATCATATGTTCAAACATTCCTGAAGAGCAAAGCAGATGTTATGTTGGGTTTGAATATTAGCAATCAAAATTATCACGAGTGTATGATATGCAGATTCAAGTACTCAAAAATAAGATGGAAAAAAAATCTTTTGACAATGTCTTTTGCTTATTTTATAACTATATCCTTAAAGCTGCTCTATTTCATGGTTTTTACACTCCATATATTTTGTAGTAAATCTGACATGACAGTGATGCTCAAGAGTAAGATCATGAAGTCCTCAAAGTCAAGTTTATTTTCTGTTTGCTCATCAAGTTCAGCAAGGATTTCTCTGTATTTGTACTTGGTTTCTTGTCCCTGTGAAAATAAAAAATAAATGAAAACTCAATATGTTATGTCAACCTGTACTTAAATATAACAAGCAATAATACATTTATTATTTTAATTTTAAAAATGAATGATAATTATACATGTTCATAGACTGCAGTATGATGCTTCAATACATGTATGTCATACGTAGTGATCAAAACAACATCATTAACATCTCCTCAGTTTTGCTCTGTGACTGGAGGTGTGGAGCTTCTTGTGTCTATTTGTTCAGACAATATGTACCAGATGCCAGCAGTACTACAAGCTCAACATGGTCTTAAAGCTGCTAATGGGTTGTCTCACTTAACCTTCACAGTGACCACACTGAACCTGTTCTGTCATCTTCACTATGCAGTGCAGCATCAAAGAGCCCAGGAAGAATTAATGGGCTTGTCCAAATTTAGCCGATGTTTATGTGGACCCAAATAGTCTTGTCTGTCTGATTCTGCAGTTAACTGCTAAGCTATCCTGCATGTCTTTCAACATGGATAATGTTGTGTTTTCCAATTTTTAAAATATAATCTTTTTGTTATGGGAGGTAGTTGCGATTTTTTCACCTGAACCATAGTATTATCTAGGAATATGGAATAAATTATGTTAAAAGAAAGCATGCCTCGGATTATTCAAAGATTCAAAGTTCAGCATTTAGTTTACTCATAAATTAAATCTAAGTTCATAGTCCTTATAAATAGATTGAAGGAGAAACATTTGAACAGTACCTAAGTGGAGACACTTTCCCATTTCGAACTCAGCTTGTGAACTAACTTCCCTGGCAACATTCAAAAGGCTGATGTTTTGGTTCACTAGTATGCAGAGCTGTGTTTGGATGTTGTTCAGCCCCAAATCTCATGCATGTGCTAGCTGTGAAAGCCATCATAGCCACGGCAAAGCTGTTTTAGTAGCGATGGTTCATTCCTCTTACAAGCTTGGATTCTGTCTTGTTTTCCTTGGCTGCTCCTCCTCAGTAGTTCAGCCATTTCCTGGGGGCACAGGGAGTTCTCCAGCTCCTCCCTAGATAGCTAGAATCACTTCACTAACTGGATGATGGTGCATTGTCAGTTCCAGGGTCACCGATAGGTGGAGCTCTTTCTTCCGCTATTGTAAAAGCACAGAACCAGCTGAGCTCTGGTCTTCTGGCACATAGCCAGCTCTTCTTGTATCTTCTTCTTCTTCTTCTTTTTTTTTTTTTTAAAGATTTATTATTATTTGAAAGCCGGATATACAGAGAGGAAGATCTTTCATCCGATGTTTCACTCCCCAAGTGAGCTGCAACGGGCCAAAGCGCGCCAATCCGAAGCCAGGAACCTGGAACCTCTTCCGGGTCTCCCACGTGGGTGCAGGGTCCCAAAGCTTTGGGCCATCCTCAACTGCTTTCCCAGGCCACAGGCAGGGAGCTGGATGGGAAGTGGAGCTGCTGGGATTAGAACCGGCGCCCATATGGGATCCCGGGGCGTTCAAAGCGAGGACTTTAGCCACTAGGCCACGCCGCCGGGCCCTCTTCTTGTATCTTCTAAGAACTTCCTTTAGGTGCTAGTTTTATGAGGGCTGACATTAAAAAGTACATTTAGGCTCATGAGAAGGGGAGGGTCTTCCCAGTTCAGACTCAAGCCTCAGTCGAAAGACATAGCTCAGTTTCTGAAGAGCTCTCCATGGGGATTTAGGAGAAAGCCCAGTTAGGAGTGAAGTGGCCTCTGTCACCCAGGGATGCTCACAGAGTGGCATGGCAGCGATTCAACACCACGTGTTTACTAAGTGAAGCTAAACATCACAAGTGATCCTGAGAATGTCCTAAGGAAGGTGAACTCTCCCCCTTGAACTTCGTGAAATTATGATTTTGGTGCCTGTCATCATCTCACACAGGGAACAGGATGGCATGGAGGCCTAGGTGTGCAGCCACAGACATTCCAAGATAGCTGCTTTGCTTGGGTTTAGCCTACACTCAGGGACGTGAAGGTGAATGTAATTCTACTGACTTGGGGTAGTAGGTTGTATGCAGATGACAGATCCATTCCGTCCTGTTGTCATCTGTGTTACTTGTGGAGCGTTCTTTCACAGAGGACAGAGCCTTTTCTCTCTGGCATATGCTGTTCCCTCTGGCTTCTGATGCAGGCTAAGATACAGCGTTTATTTACACCCTTTTTATAGGGCCTCTCCCTGCCTCCAGACTTTTTATCTCTTGTCAAATTCTGCCTGATGCTTATGGATGGAAATAATTTCAAGGTTGATGTGGTGATGTAACTGGTTGATCTAATCCTCCAGCTGCAGTACTAGTATCCCATATAATTGCTGGTTCAGGACCTAGCTGCTCTACGTCCCAATCCAGCTCCCTGGCCATAGCTTGGGAAAGCAGTGGAGAATGGCCCAAGTCCATGGGACCCTATAACCATGTGGGAGAACCAGAAGAACGCTCTTGAATCCTGGCTTTGGATCAGCTCAGCTATGGCTGGTGCAGCTATTTGAGGAGTGAACCAGTGGGTAGAAGATCACTTCCTATGTCTCCTCTGCTCCCTTCTGCCCCACAACTCTGCTTTCTTGTTAAATAAACAAATATTTTAAAAGTACCTTCTTCAAGAATGTTCTTAAAGTATAGTACATTTAATGTATTTAGAAATAAAAATTGTGAAGAGCTGGCATTGTGGTGTCACCAGAAAGCTGCCGCCTACGATACTGGCATCCTGTATTGGCATTGGTTTGTGTCTTGGCTTCTTCATTTCTGATCCAAATTCCCTCTAATGGAAAGCAGCAGAAGATGGCCCAAGTGCTTGGACCCCTGCTACCCTAGTGTGAGACCCAGAAGAAGCTCCTGGTTCCTGGCTGTAACAACTGTCTAGAGAAGGAATCAGTGGATGGAAAATCTCCTCTCTCTCAGTCTTACTCTCTCTCTTCCTCATTATCTCTCTGTAGTTTGACTTTGAAATAAACAAATCTTACAAAACAAGAAAACAAAGCATAAAAGACAAATGGAAACAACTTTTATTCAGTTTTCCAAAGAGAAATAACTTTTTTGAATATTGCTTTCCAATCATTTCTTTTGTATCATAGTATATTCACAAAAAAAGTAACCATCAATGATTATAGTCACAGTTGTCCCTGGTAAGTGACCTCTTATATGACAATATACCCCTGTATGTGTGTATGTGTATATGTGTGACTAAATGTATGGAATAGTTATCTTTTGAAAATCTCAGAACACCCAGAGACTATCTCTTAGTTTTTTTTCTTGCTCTACTCATCAGTAAATATTGGCAACTTGGAGCTTGTGTGAGATCTACTTTTCTTTCATGTTTTCCCCAGGTTACAATTTCCCAAAGCCTAAAATATGCTGGTGGTAGAATGTAATCCAATTTTAGGTGATGTATGTAAGAATAGTGAAATAAGAATGGATAGTCATATATCTATTTTTTACTATCATCTCTAAATTTTACCAGTTGATTTTTACTTTTAGAAGGGTAACAGAGTGTCCTTATAAAATATATAAGTGTAGAAGAAAATGTGAAGAAAAGGTTCCAAGAAAACAATAATTCAGGGGATAGGCAGATGTGGTGAAAATAATGAATGTGGCATTCAAGTAAATGGAGCTTGAGAAATACACTTCTAGGTGGGTTAGGTTCCTGCCTTTAGGTCAGTGGCATTTATAGACTCAGTAGGTGTTCAATAGACATTTGTCAAATGGAGCTACGGGACAGGAGTGGAGAAGCAGAGTTTTGGTTCTTGGGGCCAGCCATTGTGGTGTGACTCCTTTTACTTCAAGCATGTCAGTTCTCTTACCTCTATGAAATTGCTGAATTGGGTTTGTAGCAGATTTTTAGCAGTAGCTTTTCCAAGTTTACCATCAGGGTCGGAAGAGTTTTTGAAAACCAGAGCAGCAGTGGCAATGGATTTTTCCAGTTCTGAGCCCTTCTTTAGAGCTGTGAGAAAAGAAACACGCATAGATTACATTCTGGATTAGAATTAATTCTTCCTTAGGGGCCATTACTCTGGCACCATGAATTAAGCCCCTACTTGAATCCAGCATCTCGTACTGCGATGCTAGCTTGAGTTCCAGTGGCTCCAGCATTGGTTTAGCATCCTGTTAATGTGCTTTGGAAGGCAGCAGAAGGTCTGAGTATTTGAGTTCCCAAGTGTTTGGGTTCCTACCACCGATATGGAAATCCTGGATGAAGTTCCAGGCGTTTGGCTTCTGACTGACCCAGTATAGGCTTTTCCGGGTATTTACAGAGTGTCTTGCACATGAATGATATGGATCTAACTCTTTGATCTGTCACCTCCTGCCTCCTGGGGGTGCATCAGCTGGAAGCTGGACTTTGAAGCAGGCTTGGTGTAGAACCCTGAACTTAGATAAGAGGCATCCCAAGCTGCCAGTTACCTGTGTGCTAATGTTTTCCTCTTTAATTTATTTCTTGATCAGACACGGCATTTACCTAGGTCAGTATGATAAAGGAGAATGATAAGACAAGTGCTGTCTGGTTTGTGACCTTACACAGTGATCTACCATTGATTTCTCTGATTTAAGTTCCTTGGACATGTAGAACTATAGTCCTGTGCTTTGTATTCTCTTATATAGGCTAGAATTTACAGTCTGCAGTCCTTAAATGTTTATTCTTCCCCCGACTGCCTTTTTAAAAAGTTATATGCCCAGTGACCAACACAAATGGTACAGAATAGGTGCTCCTGCATGCTATTGAGTGAACAAATGAAGGAGAAGAAAGGAAGACAAAATATTACATGTTTTAACCTGGCAAATGTACAACAACCATAGGTTCAAAGGATGATCAACAGACAGAGCAATTTTCATTTACTGTGCGCCTGGTACTTCTTTAAGGAGATCAACACACTGAGAGGACAGAAACAGCTGTGGTCTCCTCCCTCAACCTGAGGAGAAACAAGGAATAATCAGAAGTGAATGTATGTGTGCATATATAAATGCATATTCATGCTTCTTGAGATTTGATTATTTTTCTCTCTGCATAAGTTATATATATATATATACATATATATATATATTTCAACTTGTGATATACATCGTGAAGAAGGTACAAATATAGAAAATTACTTTTTTCTTGCCAGATTTGGGAATAAAACAATGTAGGTAATCTTGAATAACTCTAGGAATAGACTAAAATCGGAGCCCGGTGCAGTAGCCTAGCGGCTGAAGTCCTTGCCTTGCATGTGTCGGAATCCCATATGGCCGTCAGTTTGTGTCCGAGCTGCTCCTCTTCCCTTCCAGCTCCTTGCTTGTGGCCTGGGAAGGCAATGGAGGACGACCCAAAGCCTTGGGACCCTGAACCTGCTTGGGAGACCCAGAAGAAGCTCCTGGCTTTAGATGGCACGGCTCCAGCTGTTGCAGCCACTTGGAGAGTAAACTTTCTCTCTGTATCTCCTCTCTGTAAATCTGACTTTCCAATAAAAATAAAATAAATCTTAGGAAAGGAATGGGCTATAATCTAGGCTAAGACCAACAGGGTGAAGAGCCAGACTTCAGGGTGGGATTTGGGTTTTTGTGAGGATTCTGGGCTCAGGTAGCAGCACCTTGGAAGGGTTGGGTCAGGAGGGGCCTGGCACTGTGGAGGAGATGCAGGAAGGCAGTCATACCTGCAGTTGAAAGCGGGATGATGGGCCTTTGACTAGGAAAGGCAGGCAGGGGCTAGATCATGTGAGACTTACAAGGTGTGCAGAAGTATCTGGATTTGTATGTTGAGTTTAAGCATGTGATTTTGTGTGAAGGGACAAGAGTCAAGAAGAATGAGTGAAGGGAGAGGGTGTGTGGATCTCCTTCCTTTGACAGTATCTCTGAGTATGGCCTTCATGGAATTATGATGTGACACTTAAAAATACATTGATTTATTTTAATTTGTTTCAACTTTGAAAGGCATAGAGACCAAGAGATCTTCTGTTCACTGGTTTACTCACCAAATGCCTGACCCTGGACTGGAGTCAGACCAAAGTAAACAAGCTGGAACTCCATCTGGGTCTTTCCCATTACTTGCAGGGACCTAAGCTTCCATGTTCTGCTTTCAAGGGTGCACACTGGTAGGAAGCTGCATCTGAAGTGGAGATGCTGGGATGCAAACCAGGTACTTCAGTATTGAATACAGGCATCTTCAGGGTGACCTGCACCTGCCCCAGATGTGATCATTTTTCTGTATACAAACACCTTCTGAAGCAGGTTGATTATAGTCCTTATGTTGGCATCTCTCCCTATTGCAGAAGGAAGTATGTGTCCCCTCCACACCCCAAATGCCTTGTCAGCTTCCGTTTGTTCTGGAGCTTAAACCATTCAGAATTTTCAGTCTTGCACAAGAGAATGCTTTTATTTACCTCTCAGGAGTTCCCACTGAGCTGCTCAGCTGCTGTAAGCTAAAGCAAGTCAAGAACATAAGTGGAAGTGGCAATCTGATAGAGTTGTCATTTATCTAGCATCTGCTATGTGCTGGATTCTTGGTATACATTGCATATTCAATCCTCATAACATCATAGGATTTTTTATGTGATATTAAAACTGTGCGTATATTTCAAAAAATGTTGCACCCAAACTGATCTTTCAATTACGTTTTCCAAAAAGTTTCTAAAATCATACTGTTATGTAAAATATTATTATGTTTTTTTTTTTTAATTACAAAGTCAGATATACAGAGAGAGGAGGAGAGACAGAGAGAAAGATCTTCCATCCGATGATTCACTCCCCAAGTGAGCCGCAATGGGCCGATGCGCGCCGATCCGATGCCAGGAACCTCTTCCGGGTCTCCCACGCGGGTGCAGTGTCCCAATGTATTGGGCCGTCCTCGACTGCCTTCCCAGGCCACAAGCAGGGAGCTGGATGGGAAGTGGAGCTGCCGGGATTAGAACCAGCGCCCATATGGGATCCCGGGGCGTTCGAGGCGAGGACTTTAGCCGCTAGGCCACGCCGCCGGGCCCAAATATTATTATGTTGTCAACAAAAATTTACTTATTGCAAAGACGGAGCAATAGAAAGAGGGGAGGGGAAGGTAAGAGAAAGGGTGAGAGAAAAGGAGAAGGGTAGTGTGTGTTTGTGTGAGAGAGAGAGAGAGAGAGAGAGAGAAAGGAAGGAAGAGGGAGAGAGAGACAGGGAGGGAGGGAGGAAGGAGTAGATTACACGCCTTGGTTTTACTTCCCAAGTGGCTGCAGCAGTCAGCTTGACTGGGATCCAGGAATTCCATCCAAGTCTTTCATATGAGTGACAGGGACCCAAGTACTTGGGCCATCTTTTGCTTTCTCAGATGTACTTGGAGCGAGCAGAATTGGAAACAGAATAGCCAAGACTGGAATTAACACAGCTTAACCTACTCTGGCAGCATACTTGCCCCAAACTGTGTTGTGTTTTTTGATTCTGCATTTGCAGATAATTACAGATTTACACGAAGTTGCAAAGGTGTCTCACATAGACTTCACCCAGGTTCCCTCAGTGGTAGTGCCTTGCATGGCTTTAGCGCAACAGCGGAGTCAGTTAATAGGCATTGGCACAAGCCACAGAACCTCTCGATTTTATCAGTTATTTCTCCACGGGTTGTATGTGTGTATAGAATTCTGCATGATTTCATTCAGTATGCAATTTGATAACATTAGGCAAAAGTGTTCTGTCAATACAAGCCTACTTCCTGTTACCCCTTTATAGCCATGGCTTATCCTTTGGCCCTTCATCACTAATTACTGCCAATCACTATTCTGCTCATCTTAATAGTGATGCAGTTTTATGAACATTATATTAATGGGGTTCTGAACCTATGTGATTGGCATTCCTCCCCCCCCACGCCTCAAACACACTCAGCATGATTCCTGGGATTCATCCGAGTTTTTGCCTGTGTCAGTAGTTGCTTTTCATGGCTAAAGTAACATTTCAGGATATCAATGTTCTGGTATATCAATATCTGGTATATTTGACTGGACAAGCTGCTAATGGTTTTTGGGTATTACAAATAACATGACTATGAACATTTGTGTCCAATTTATTGTTACATAATATATTTTTTTAAAGATTTATTTTATTTTTATTACAAAGTCAGATCTACTGAGAGGAGGAGAGATAGAGAGGAAGTGGAGCTGCCGGGATTAGAACCAGCGGCCATATGGGATCAAGGTGAGGACCTTAGCCACTAGGCCACGTTGCCGAGCCCTGTTACATAATATTTTGCATCCCTGAAAGAAATGCCTTAGAGGAGAATTGACAAGTCATACAAGTCTCTTTCTGTTTTTTTCGGTAGGTAAATCACTTTACAGTTCCATCAGCAGTGCATGGGTGTTGCAGTTTTAATCCCACATTTGCCAGTTTTTGTTGATATCAGTTTTTGAAGTTTAGCCATTGTGATAGATGTATAGTTAAAAGTTTCTGTGTTTTTAATTTGTGTTTCCTGATGTCTAATGATGCTGAGCATAATTTCATGTAGTTCATTACTACTTGACATCCTACTTGATAAAACATCCGCTTTGATCTTTTCATGGTTTATGCCCATCTTCTAATTGAATTTTAAAAACATTCTGATATTTAGAGCTTCCTATTTATTCAGATATTAGTTCTTTGAAGATTAAGGAGTCTGAAAGTTTTCTTTCCCATTCTGTAAATGATTGTTTTAACCTCTTACTAGATTTTTTCTGTGGAGAAAAATTTCTAATTTTGATGAAGTCTAATTTATCATTTTTTTCTTTTTAGGGAAAGGTTTTGTTCTGTGTTTTTCCCTAACAATTTTATATTTTATGTTGCATATTTAAATCTCTGATCAATTTGAGGGATTTTTGGATTAATATGTAGAATTTAAGTTAAAGTTTATTTTATTTTTAAATTTATTTATGATAGATAAGATATTGCTGCAGCACCAAATGTTATAACATATCCTTCTATGTTAAATTGCCTTTGCGCATATATCCAAAATCAGCAAGAATATATGCATGATCCTGTTTCTGGCCCTGTTCTCTCTCATTGATCTATATGTCTGTTCCTCTGCCAATGCCACACAGCCTTGATTACTTTAATTACACATAAAACCATAGCATTGAGGTGTGATCTTGCCTTTTCTTTTTTCAAACATTTTTGGGTTATTTCAGGGCCTACCTATTTTCATGTGAAAGTTAGAATCAGCTTTTCCACCTGCAAAAATTGTTGCTGGTATGTTGATAGGAATTCCATTATGCCCATGGAACAATTTGGGACTAGTTGATGTCGTCTCTATTGATTCTTCCAATGCAGGGACACAATGTTTCTCCATCATTTTACCAATTTGAAAAGATAAAGAAAGGGTATGATGCTACTGAGGATGCACTATTTATAAGAGGCAGAGCTTACATTGGAAATGTTAATAACATAAGCCTCATGAAGATGGGATTTCTTTTGCCTGTCTTGTTTTCTGTGAATTCTCAATAATTATGATAATGCCTACCACACGGGAAACACTTAATAAATATCTGTTAATAGATGACTGCACAACCTATGTGCTGTACTTCTTACTCCTTAATTGCTTCCTTCATTTCCAATTCTCACACTTATGTTAATTTTTAGCTTATAATTTGCCTGCTTGTCTGTGAGCAACTTGTTTCATCCTAAAACTCCAGCCTCGCAGAATGCTCTGTTTGGTTCTCTTTTTCCCTCCATCCTTAGTTTTTCCTTCTGTCCACCTCTGCTACACTCAGGAGTTAGGACTGAGGGTTTCTTCAATTGCCTAATATTTTACTACACATCAGGATGCAAAGAGATGGTTATATTCCTTTTAGCTAATCATCTGCCTTTTAAGGAGTATGTGTGGTTGAAGGGGTGGTAAGCTGTGCTTCAGTCACTTTCCATTTTTTTAGGAAGATTTATTTATTTTTTTTATTGGAAAGGCAGATATACAGAAGGAAGAGTCAGAGAGGAAGATCTTCTGTCTGGTGATTCACTCCCCAAGAAGCCACAATGGCTGGAGGTGAGCCAATCTGAAACCAGGAGCCAGGAGCTTCTTCTGGGTCTCCCAAGTGGGTGCAGGGTCCCAAAGCTTTGGGCCTCCCTCCACTGCCTTCCCAGGGCACAAGTGGGGAGCTGGATGGGAAGTGCGTCTGCCAGGATTAGAATTGGTACCCGTATAGGATCCCCTGGCTCATTCAAGGTGAGGACTTTAGCTACTTCGCTACTATGCTGGGCCCTAGTTTCCATTTTGAACCATGATACTGTGGAACATAATGACCTGAAAAATGAATTTTGTGGCAGGTGTTTGGTGTAGCAGTTAAGGTTGGGTACCCACATCTGTTATTAGAATGTCTGGGCTTGAGTACTAGCACTGCTTCTGATTCAAGCTTCCTGCCAGTGCGCACTGATTAGTGCGGCAGATGCTGGCTCAAGTAACTATATGCTTGTTACCATGTGGGAAATCAGAACTGACTTCCAGACATGTAACTTTCACCTTGCCTAATCTTGATTTTTTTTTTGGCATTTGGGAGGTGCACGAATAAATGGTAGATCTTACTCTGTGTATTCATCTCTGTCTTTCAAAATGGATGGATAGATGAACAAATAAAATAATTTTAAGAAAAAGATGATTTGCTGGCTGCATACCAGATTCCTTTCAAACATCTTATTCAATGCTTTGTAAAATACAGATGTGTAGATACTATTTTAAGTTTACAACATTGTTAGCTAATTCACAGAGGACTGGTACCTCTTTAGATTGTGTTGCTCGAAAGTCTCAAAGGAAGGACATAAAAGTCCCTGTGAAATCAAAGCACATAGGAAGATTGTCCACGTTAGAGTATCTCCTTGTGTAGGCATGTCCAGAGTGGTTGTGGAATCTAGCCATTTTCCAATCCTCTGTTGAATTCAGATCTTCAAATTTGACCACTCTGAAAGGGACTCCATCTGGGCTAGCTGACTTCTCAACCTTCTCCTCCATCTTTTCTAAAAACAGACCTCAGCATCACTTCTCACCAACGATAACATCACATATGGTCACGATAAAGACAGAACTAGAAAATATTAAAAATAAAGCCAATAAGGAGCTCTGTTTATCCTAACAACACTGATGATATTTTGCAAGACTTTATAGTTTCCCATTATTGTGATTTGGTTCCTTCCCTAATAAACCTAGCAGGCTGTCTCATAAATCCTTTTCTGTCTGCTCCCAGAGTAATGACCAGGATGGGAAAGCATATTCTAAAGGGATGCATGTGATTAAAAATACAAGAGATTATTGTTTCTCTTTTGCATCTGGAATGGAGATAGCAGGGAGGTCATTAATCTAGGCCACTCTGTGTTATCCCCAGCTGCTGTTCCCTAGCTTGTTTCTCACCTCTGCTGCCATTGAATTGTTGGTGCACTCAACAAGTATTTGTCAACTAGTATTGATTGCCAGACCCTATGCTAGTTCTGGATATTGAACAACGGATAACAGCAAAAGAGCAGTCCCTGACTTTGTGCTTGACATCTGGAGGCTGACAGAAATAAGCAACTATGGAGTTTATACTCTGCTCTGCGGTTCCTCATGGGATGGATGTGCATGATTCAACTCATTCAAATGCCAGTTCTGTGAGATAGCTGTATCTTCCCTACTTTGTAGATGAGGAAGCTGACCCCAGTTGTGTCATATATTCAGTGTTAGACAACCAGTTTCATTCCTCGCTCTGTTTGACAGTCCTCTTGGTGTTATTTCTTGGGCAATGGATTCTGTGGGCTTCTTTCCTAAACCCCTAGATGAGGTCATTTACTCTTATTTGGCTTCTCTTGTTCTGTAACCTTTTCATAGCCCTCATATCGAAGCACACTATTTAAATGTCTAAATTATCTTTTAGAGAAATGCTTTCAAAAATAAACACAATATGAGCCATAATGATAATTTTAAATGTTCTGACAGCCTCATTAAAAGTAAAAAGAAAATAAATTTTAATAATGCATTTCACTGAATACAGACATATTGTCATTTCAGTGTATAATAATGTAAACAAATTATTGAAATAGTTTATGCTTTCTCCCGCTAAATCTCTTAAATTCTGGACATCTCAATTCCAGCTCACTGTGATTACATTGAAATGATCTGTAGCTACTGCAGTGGACAGCATAGCTCTAAAACATATTTCCCTAAGGGGAGTGACAAGACCTGATTTATGTGTGCATTCATTTCCGGCTCCTAATGCTTTGCCAAGTCCAGTATGCATATGCTGATCTGAGATGACTTGGATTTCAAAATTGTTCTTGCTCTTTCTGCTTACCTACCCAGGGACATAAAACACTAAATATTAATCACTTGGGTTAGTGAGTTGATAACACTTTGGTGTTATATAAATACCACTCTGACTTTATACAGCAGAGCATTAGAATCACTTGTATTTAGAACTTTTCCTAACATTAGTTATCTTTGTGAATGAAGAAATGAATATATATGCACTTGCCCAGGTTCACATTGGTGATTATGGTAGAGCCAAAAATTAGATCCTCATTCTACTTTCTAGGCTAATAATTTTCCCATTAGTGTAATATTTTTTCAAACTTTTCCACAGGAAAAATATCCTGGTTATTTTAGGCAACTATATATTCACCCAAGATCCCTGTTGTTTCAATAATCAGTAGAGAAAATGTGGGTTCATATCGATTTCTTTTCTTTTTAAACATCTGTTTGTTTCAAAGGCGTAATGATAGAGTATGTGTATGTGTTTATGTATGTGTCTATGAGAGAGAGAAAGAAAGGAAAGGAGGGAGGGAGGGAGGGAGAGAAATCTGTATTTCATTTGCAAGTTTGTACTTCAAATGGGCAAAATGTCCAGAGCTGGGTCAGGCAGAAGTCTGGGGCCAGGAACATTATCTGGTTCTTCCCCGTGGGTAACATGAAGCCAAGTACTTGGCTCATCATTTGCTGCCTCCCAGGCACATTAGCAGGAAGCTGAATCAGAAGTTTGAATTTGATTTTGGTCATTCTAAGAGAGTATTCACTCTCCCCAGTCAACAGCTGAACCTACAGTGCCACAACATCTACCTGCATATTGATTTCTAGTTTGTGACCTCCCATGTCTGATTTCAGTGAGTAATATCTAAAATTGCTTACTATTGAACGAGTTACATTATGAGAGAAGGAAGCATGGCTTCTTAAGCTGCAGGAGTCCATGGGTCTGGTGTTAGGAGTGGAATGTGTGTACGGGAGGGTGGGCAGTGGTAGTGATAGTTACAGTCTCCTCTCAACCTCCTGGAGGAAGAAACTGTGGTAAAAGTATGATGAAACACTTTCAAGAGTGCATCAAATTGCATTATTTTTTAAAATTTTGCTTATTTGGGGAAGAATAGGCTAGGGGAGGACAGGTAGATAGGAAGAAAAAGAAAGGAAGGAAGGAAGGAAGGAAGGAAGGAAGGAAGGAAGAGAGGAAGAGAGGAAGAGAGGAAGAGAGAAAGAAAGAAAGAAAAAGAAAGAAAGAAAGAAAGAAAGGAAGAAAGAAAGAAAGAAAGAAAGAAAGAAAGAAAGAAAGAAAGAAAGAAAGAATTTACACCACTGTTTCGTTATTCAAATGCCTGCAAAGGACTAGGACTGAGTTGAGGCCAAAGCTGGTCTTCCTTGTGGGTGGTAGGATCAGACCACTTGAGCCATCATTGATGCCTCCCAGGATGTGAATGAATAGAAAACTAATGTTAGGAACCAGATGTGTGATTTTTAACCCCAGTTTTCCAATGTAGGGTATGAGCATCTTACCTGTGAAACTACATGCCTGTTCTTAATTGTGCAAAATTTTGAAATGGAAATCATTGGTTTGTTGCATTGTGGAGGGTAAAAATAATACTTTTATCTAGATAGAAATTTATTTAAATAAAAATATAAAGACTCTGTTCTGAAGTTAACCAGCCTCCCAGAAAGAAAAACAGCTATAGCTTAATAATGCCCAGCCATGGTTGTGGCCCTGGAAATGTGTGAAGTCATGTATTTTGGAATAAGATCATGGTTCAAGTATAGGAGAGATTTTCCCCCCCTTGCATTGGTATTTCCATGGCAATGCTGCTGGTTCTGAAGACATTTTATCAAAGCAATGAAGTTCTTAGAGTAAATAATTCTGCTCTGAGAGCTGGCCATGCTGTGTTCTCTCCTAATGAATAGAAGCCCTTGGAGTTTATCATGTGCTGAGTGCTGCTGAACAGCCATTGAGTCTTATCCTCATGATCTTTCTATGAGCGTCCTGAGCATGTTGACCCTGGAGAAGTAACTGGACATTGTGGAATGAACTGAACTAGGAGTCAAGGGGATCTATGGTTCACCTTAGCTTTGCTTTTAATGCAGTGTTTTTCTTTTGTTTTTTGGGGGCAAGATAGTTTGATCTCTAGAGCTCGGTTCTCAATTCTTTCCAAAGGATATCATGAATGTTTGATGACTTATGTACAAGTTCTGTTGTACTCCAGCATTCTGCCATATCCTATTATGTTTAACCTTTGATATTCTGTCATAGTAGAGCAGAAACACACATATTCCCATTGCTCCATGCCTTACCTTTTATTGAAGTGAGTTGTTTGGATATTGAAATGCTGCCAAAAAAATGAAAGAAATATAATGATTCTGGGAGTTTGGGTACTGACATCAGCAACCACAGCAGAGTGATAAAATGATTCAAAAATATTAAAAAAATAAACTTCTGGGCTGGCTTTGATACAGCCAGTTAAGCTGCTTGCTGCAGTATCAGCATCTCATATGGGTGTAGGTTCCAGTCCAGGCTTCTCCACTTCCCATACAGCTCCTTATTAATGACCTGGAAAAGCAGTGAAGGATGGTCCGAGTGCCCCAGTTGGGCTCCTACAACCATGTGGAGACCAGGAAGAAGCTCCTGGCTTCTGCCAGGCCTAGCAAAATTGCCAATTTGGGAGTGAATCAGCAGATGGAAGACCTTTTTCTTTCTATCTCTTCCATTCAGTGTAACTCTGCCTTTCAAATACATAGAATGGACTTTTTTTTAAAATAAACTTCCACAGAGTATTGTGGTGGAACAACCATTTGTGTGCTAGAATTCCTTGTGCCCTTACCATGTAATATAGAAGTACTTGACCATGGCTGGCTAGATAGCGCACATGTCCAGTCTTTCCTGGCATTATGTAGGGAAAGAAGCAGAAGTGAAGTGAACACCTCCTTTGTAATACTTTCATGCGCTTTCTCTTTTCCATTTGACTAAGGTGGGGCTCATTAGGAAGATGTTGGAAGCTAAACATTGGAAGTGACAGGGCTCCCACTGATGTGTGACAGTAATTGGCTGCATGGTGCAAACATCAGCTCTGCTTGGGATTGTCACCTGAAGCAGGAAGAAAACCTTGTCCTGTTAAACTCCGAGATTTTGAGGTTGGTTTGTGCTAATTCCTCAGTCTGCTTAACCAGAAATCTAGGTACTAGCTGGCAGGTGGGTTAGGCATCAGGGAATGACAGAGACACGTTCTTGGCCTCTTGGGGCTTAGAGTCTAGTGCAGAAGACATGTATATGAGGTAGAAGACAGGTGTTAGAGTCTAGTGTAGAAGACAGGTATAAACAGGTAATCCCATAAAGAGTAATGCCAGAGCAGCTAGGGAGAGCAGAGAAAGAGGAACTTTATCTGCTGTTACTGTAATGGCATTTCCCTGAGCCTAATGAGTCAGTACATGCAGGAGGAAGAATATTTTTTAAAGATTTATTTTATTTTTATTTGGAAGGCCAGGTTACAGAGAGATAGAAAGGGAGAGAGAGAGAGAGAGAGAGAGAGAAAGAGAGAGAGAGAGAATTTTAAGCATAGGGAAGAACATGTGTTGCAGTTCTGATGGAGGTGAAGGTATGACGTGACTGAAAAATCAAAAAGGGTTTGCAGAGTAGCTGGAACCTTGGCAAAGGCTGAAGTTAAGAGCGAGGGGCAGAAGGTGTTGAACCTTGGAAACTTCATGAAAGATTTTAGTTGTTGTGTCAAGGGTCATAGGAATGACATCATCAGATATCCACTTGGGGAAGTTATTTCACCTGCTGTATCAGAAATGGATCAGAAAGAGGCCACACTGAAGATAGAAAAGTGAATTTTGCTTCCTTATAAACAGAAAAGCAAACTTAGACTCTTCAGTCTGCGATGGCTGGAATTGTTTTTGAGGAGAGCCAATAAGAGCAAGAGGACTTGGTCACACCCTTGACAACTCCTGAAGACAAATTCTTGGCTACAGGTCCTGGTTTCAGCATCAACTGGTAAAGGAATCATTGCCTTGGAGGCCTTTACTTTTTTCACTTGTCAAATAAGGAGATTAGGCTCTGTTGTATTTTGGGCCCTTTATGACCTTCTTGGTAACATTTTATTGATCTTCTAAGCCTCTGTGCTGTCAATTTCTCCTTCATAGGATAAACAGATGTGCCCTCTTGCCTTTTCGTACCAGGTGCCCTTATGATCTCAGACATGTTGTTTTTTTTTATAGCTGTGACTAACTTTCTGAAACCTCCATTAGTCTCTGCAGCCTGTAAGAAGCAAGAATTAGGCCTCTTATCTTTATATCTCCTGTTCCTTGCCTAGCAAAAAACTTAGCACTTGTTAGGTGTCAAAAACAGCAACACTGAACAACAACAACAACAACAAAAAGCCCCACTTTTAAACGAACTCAAGGTTTTTTTTTAAGTGGGATTACAAAAAAAGAACATTTTTTTCATTTCTTAGATCTCATTTCACATACTTAGATAATATAAAATAATTTCTCACTTTCATGGATATTTCAAAAGAATGTCGAATACCACCCAAGCATCAGTAATTTTGATCCAGAAACATTTCTCAAAAGGCAATCGAAGATGTTTGTATTAATTGCATTATCCTTTCAGTTTGCAGTCAAAGATGGAGGTTGGTTCTCTTTGCTTTTCCAATTCAATTTAAAGCTGTATTAGGAGTGGGTAATAGGCACAACAATTGCAATTTCTTACCTATCAAACTACTGACATGAGATCTTTGAGTGTACACCAGCAGCTTAAATGAAACTTGAAAGAGAAGGAGCAACTGGCACTGACCTTTTTGGCATCTTCCTGGATGCTGCAGTGGATGTTGCAGGTACAGAAGGACTGGACTGTCCTCCTAAGTGGAGTGCTTGGTCCTGAGTACTGTGCATGCAGCCACCCATACTCTGGTCTCTTGTATGTGTGCCTCTGATAACAAACAGTTACTTGGCTACTGTTACTGTTGTCGTTCACTCCATGACAACTCGGCAATGGCATTTTCACAAGAACTTTCCCCCTGTGCTATTCATGCCTTCAATTCATGCATTCAGTATTTGAGTTTCTGCTGTGGGCCAGGGTATGTGTCAGGACACAACAACGAACAAAATTCAACACAGATCTTGATGTACAGGGAGTTTCATGGGACATTAATGAAATATTCACAGAAGAAGTCACTGCTTCACCATGCAGGACTGATGCCTGAGGCTGGCATCAGTGAGATTTCCCTGGGGAAGAGTGCTTGATGGTGAGTAGGAGTGAGCTAGGTGAAAGAGCGAGGCATCATTACAGTGGGCAGGGGGAATTACTCCTAGAAAAAGCCCTGTGAGGCATGGGGGTGGGAGGGTGGAGAGAGAGGGGGTGGGAGTTATGGCTATCAGGAGGGGCTAGCAGAAGGCCATGGTGCCTGGATCAAAGGAGTCAAGAGACTCTGTGGCTTAGTCAGAGTTTGGAAAGGAGGCATGCTGGCTAGATTATGCAGGAACTAGTAGGCCATGGCTTAACATAATCACTCTATGTCTAAAGGGTGGAAAATTATATATGGCTTTTAAGCCCAGAGGTTAATGGCTGAAGCAAGGAGGTTGGATTTATATTTTGGAGCACTCATCCCAGTGTCAGTGTGAGTAATGTGTTAAAGAGTGAACATGGTAAATGCTGGAAGACCGTAGAGGTGGCAATTTCACTCTTGGTGGCTTAGCATTCTTTCTATTAAAAACTGGGAGATGTATCAATCCAATTAAATGTGTCGGATCAGGGATGATATGTCCCATAATTGCTTATGTCATAGGGGAGCTGATGGGTGGGAGGAGATGAAAATCTCAATAGAAGGTAAGAACGGTCATTATTCAGGCTAGGGGTTGGATCCAGGGACACTGCTGTCTTATTGCTACAATACTGGTCACTGTTCTACCATCAGTCTGACCAGCTCTTGTGGTCATTGCATGTTTCTCTTGATAACCTTCATTTTTCTCTTTTTCTAACTCTTCACCGATTTCCTCATCCTGTATTTTTTTTAAATTTCAGTTTGTAGCAGAGAGAACACATGGTTGTTTCATTGATGGTCATTTCCCATTCTGGTTAGAGTTTTCGTGGCTTGTCCATTGCATGTACTCTTCAAGTGGCAACTCTAAGTCCATCTCACTCAAGGTGAAAGCTAGAGCTGGTGTCCTGAGAAAGAGACATTAGACAGATTTCCTGGAAGCTGGGTTTTTTTTAAAACAGCGCCAGGTCCAGAATCTGGATTTTTAATAAGAATTCCACGTATGGGCTGTGTGATTCTGACACTGCCACTTGTTATATTACCTTGGATAAGATCTTTGAAAGTGGGGCCTGGCGCGGTGGCCTAGCGGCTAAAGTCCTTGCCTTGAAAGCCCCGGGATCCCATATGGGCGCCAGTTCTAATCTCAGCAGCCCTACTTCCCATCCAGCTCCCTGCCTGTGGCCTGGGAAAGCAGTCGAGGACGGCCCAAAGCCTTGGGACCCTGCACTCGCGTGGGAGACCTGGAAGAGCGCCTGACTCCTGGCTTCGAATTAGCTCAGTACCAGCCATTGCACTCAGTTGGGGAGTGAATCATCGGACGGAAGATCTTCCTCTCTGTCTCTCCTCCTCTCTGTATATCTGACTTTGCAATAAAAATAAAAATAAATCTTTAAAAAAAGATCTTTGAAAGTGGTAAAACGTACTTCTCATCTACATTTTTGGAGAAGCACTCAGCTCAGGTGTGATACATGGAAAGCAATCAATAAGTCATAGTCATGGAGAAGATCATGTTAGAACCGCGATGTCAGAGTCCTGGAAGGACACACAGACCCAACTCAAATGGCAGTGGAGTCACTCCTGAAGTGATTCCTAGTGGGTACCTAGGAAAGTCAGCACAGGTGGTAAGACTTGCTGTGATGCGTGGCAGTGGGAAGCCATTACCCACTTTGATCCCAAGGAGCGAAGAGAGCGCTTGCTCTGTGGAGGCCAGTACGAGCTTCTTCTAGGAGAAGCAGTGGCTAGAGGGAGACCCCAAAACTACTAAAAAGGAGGGTGAGGCAGAGAAGTGGGAAAGGAGCATGCTGTGCTCTGAGACCCCTGCTCTGAGATAACTCCTTTTGGCTCAGCCAATCAAGAAAGCAACAACAAAGTAGGTTAGGGTATGGGGCTGCAGGAATCAGCTTCTTGGGACAAAGAAGGGCAGAGAAGAACAAGGACGAGAGGGGCAAACAAATGGACAAGAAACCATCTGGGAATTGGAAGGCCTTTTTTGATAATAGAATTTTTTTTTAAGATTTATTTTTATTGGAAAGTTAGAGGAGGAGAGACAGAGAGGAAGATCTTCCCTCCAATGATTCACTCTCCACGTGGCTGCAACAGCTGTGCTGATTTGAAGCCAGGAGCCTCCTCCAAGTCTCCTGCGCGGGTGCAGGGTCCCAAGGCTTTGGGCCGTCCTTGACTGCTTTCCCAGGCCACAAGCAGGGAACTGGATGGGAAGTGGGGCTGCCGGGTTAGAACCAGCGCCCATATGGAATCCTGGTACTTGCAAGGCGAAGACTTCAGCTGCTAGGCTACCACATAGGGCCCAGATTTTTAAATCTATTTAAAATGTGTAAAATTTTAATTAGCGTTTAACAGTTTTAGTGTGGTTTGTAGGCACACTTTTAAGGATGTGGTGATATTCTCTTCCTCCTCCCTTCTCTTCCTCTCCTTCCCCTCTCTCCTGCCCTCCTTCCGTCTGCCTTTTTTTCCCCTTAGTTTCTGAAATAACACATTTTAAATATTCTAGTACAAAGGGATAATACTTCACCGAATAAGAAGTTTAACAAGTAAAAAGCAGAAAGACTCTAGGTTGGTGGGAACTATGGACAACAGCTACAAACAATAATCGAGAGGAAAAATGACCATTTCACCTTTATACGGTGAATCAGAATTGATTTAGTGCTGGCATTTTCAGAAAGCTTCATGGGGTTCTCCAGACATTTCAGGTGATAAGGCACAATATATTTTTTAAAGATTTACTTATTTTTATTGGAAAGGCAGATATGCAGAGAGGAGGAAGTAACGGCTGGAGCTAAGCCAATTCAAAGCCAGGAGCCAGGAGCCTCCTCCGGGTCTCCAACGCGGGTGCAGGGTCCCAAAGCTTTGTGCTTTCCTCGACTGCTTTCCCAGGCCACAGGCAGGGAGCTGGATGGGAAGTGAGGCCACTGAGATTAGAACTGGCACCCATATGGGATCCCGACACGTTCAAAGCGAGGACCTTAACCGCTATGCTATTGCGCTGGGCCCATGGCACTATTTTTTTGTGATACTAAAATCTTACAGCATCCCAGATGCTATAGGCTATTCGCACACAGTTTCAAACTATACAAGCAAAGCATTCTAAAACACCCCCAAAACAACCTGGCCCTTTGGCAATGTGAGGACAGTGCTTTAGATATCAGTTTAGAGAAAGACAAATTTGTGGGTGGCATACCAGAGGGCTGCACTTAAGGCTTAATTAGTTAAGAGAATGAGAAAGAACTGCTGTGGCAGGTGTGCTCCGACACGTGCGTCCTCTGCTGTACTTCCTCTTCAGCCAAATTCATTAGCGGTTGTTACGAGTGAGAGTGTAAGGGATTTTGCTTTGGGTGAAAGGTTTGACTTATGATCTTTTTCTACTACAAAGTTCTTACAGCATCTACAAGTTCGGTATTGTGAGTTGACTAGGATTTCGCAGCTCCAGACTAACGCAGCTGTTGAAGTTCACATGTCTTGATGGTTTACTGATTAAGGCTGGGGTCTTGGGCTAATGATTGGAACCTGAGAGGAGAGGCTGCTGGGCGGTCTTTTGCATCGTGGAGCGGGGCGTGGCCTTAGAGGGTGGAGCTCTGGAGAGGTTTGTGTATTTCAGTCGAGTCGTGGCTGGGTTTTCTGTCTCCGAATGCAACGCCGCCTGGTCACTGCTGCCTCATCCACCATAACCAGGCTACACCCAGATGCCGTATTACTGCGACACCGATGCTGTGGTCCTCCAAACCGTAAGCTGAAAGGAGTCCTTTCTTTCCCCAGGAGGCTCCCGTCGGATGTTTTTGTTAAAGTCATGAAATTTGGACTAATACACTCAGCTGCGAATTTTTGAGAGTCACAGAACCCCTAGGAATATTAATGAAAAGCTTTTCATATGTGTCTGTTTTCCTGCCTGAAAACTAGTAGATTCTTGACAGGGCCTTTGAAAGGGCTACTAGGTTGGACATTTTGTGACCATTTACCGCACGGCAAGTACCTGAATATGTGGACTCTGAGTTAGTGAACGTGGTTGTTAACATTTATGCATTTAGCAGATAGTATGGTGCTAGGTATTTGAGAAATGTTTCCTTTGGTCCTCAGTAATCATTAGAAGCAAGCGTTGTCCTAGTTGAAAAATGAAGAAATTGAAACTTGATGGAGTTAAGTTACTTGTCCAAAACCCTATGGCTAACAAATACATGAGCCTAGATCTGTTGCATTTGAATCTCAGTGCTCCTTTTACCAGCCTCGTGCAGCCCCTTCCTGTACCACGTGATCAGTAAAGTTAGGGCTGTGATTCTTGTATCCTCAACCAACCCATTACAGCAACTCTCTAGAAACCTTAAAAGAAATCTGAATAGAATTTTCTAACCCAAATTAGCCTCTTCTCTTGCTCGATATTGGCAGAGCATGTTTTAGCTTTGAGGCAGCACCTCTGTCTCATATTTACAATCAGTTACAATTTGCCTTCTCGCCTCAGTAGACTGAGAACATGTGAAAATAATAAGTGTTGATCAGAAAACTCGAGAGTATCAGATGTCATGGGCACTTCACATGTACCTTCTCACTGAGTGCTTCCACTGCTTTTTGGTGAGCAGGTTTGCAGATTAGTAAGAAAACTGTGTTTCTGACTGCACATGCCAAGCTGTTCCTTGTCTTGTCATCAGGGACCACAGCTTCTTCATCTGTGATTCTTGTGTTCAGGGTCTAGTGGTTACTCAGGAAGTGTTGGAGATTGGGCACCTAATGAAAGCGTGTGACTCAGAGTCTAGATGTGATAGTCATTGGAAAAGCGGGTTTGTGTCTGTTGGGGCATACACATAGTGTCCAGTGCTGTCTCCCTAAGAATGAAATAGAATCCCCCATGAGAGGTTACCTTGTTAAGTGATGACAAAGTTGCAAGATGTAATGTTTGAGGGAATTCTTGACTATATAAATCATTCTTTATGTCTTATTATTCAACTAATGAATATTTGGAGTGTTATGAATTAGAGCTTTTATTAAAATTTTCTGCAATTTTTGTTTATGTACTAGTTTCTATTTGGTATATGTTCAGATGTGGAATGCTCAATAATAGGGTAGGTGATGTCTAAATTTCTAGAAATTTTCAAATAGTCTTTTGAAGACCTTCTATTTGCCAATCTTTTGGAGCTTGACTCGTCTATCACAGTGTCGTTTTCTTCCTGTTAATCATGTGGATGACTAATGACAGTGAGGACCTTATCCTGTGCTTGTTGAACAATGGTTATATTCTGCTGGACACTTCACAGAAAAAAAGAACAAGTTACTGATACATGCAACAATATGAATAAACGTGAAGACATTGTGTTGCAGGAAAATTTCAGACAGAGTATTCATGCAGGATTAATTTTCTTGAAGTAAACTAATGGGAACAGAAGTTAAAATAGTGGTTGCCACTGAAAAGATCATTTGCTGTAAAGTAGTATAAGGGATTTTCTGGAAAAATGAGATACTTTGATACCGGATCTTGGAGGTAGTCATATGGATGTAGCCATCTACAAACTGAATCTCAGTAATGTTTGTTAATTTTTTTCCAAGTGAATTCATTTAAAGAATGCAGTTAACAAGCTTAAATGACCAATAGGAGGCTTCCATCGAAGAAGTACATATATAAACATTGATCATAGCAAACACCTCTGTGATTTCCCAACTAAGGAAAGAATACTGCTTCCTCCTTGCTTACTCGAGCTCTCCTCTTCTTGAGTACCATCCTTTGCTTCCTCAAGGCAAGAATACACCTTTGTCTTGGGAACTTAATTCTCTAGCTAAGTATGGACTTAACTCTATTAGTAAAGATGCCTCTTTCCTATGTAATGGAACTTGATAGAAATAATTTAGTTTTTGAGTTCTTGGATTCTGTTGCCACAAATTCTGTTAAATCAACTGCAAAATTAGGCTTGGGGCGTTGGGGCATGGTATTGATTTTTCTTTTCAAAGGCTAATCTAATTCTCTTATCCTATAGCCAACTCTTACCTGCAGTAGAAGAAGAGCAGAAAATGTCTTTCCTGCAAAGGCTGTTTTACATAGTCAGGTGATATCATCTAGCCTTTGGAACGTGGTGTCCTTGTAGCTGCTGGTGCTGACACTCCTCATTGATTTGTTGACCTTGCCAAAGTGGCAAGCAGGTGCAAAGAAGAGTAAGAATTTATACAACTAGATCTTCCCTTAGCCATAATACATGAAAGAAACTCAAGGTTTTTCTGCTTTACATTTTTTATTCCCTTTCCATGCTTTGGTAAGCTACCACTTGTCACATCTACTTTGTTACTGAGAGATGCAAGTTGTGACTGGCAGGGTTCTAGCCATCATGGCTAAATTTTAGGGTGTACGTTTTCAGGAAGTCATTGCAATCAGAGCTGTACCTCAAATACAAGTACTCCAACATGGGACATAAGCATTTCTACTGGAATCTTAACCATCAAACACCTGTTCTCAGACAAGACTATTTTTAAGTTTTGAGAAACCTGTATCTTAAATTCCAATAGACATTGCACAAGTGATGGTAGTTCTTTTTTTAAAGATTTATTTATTTTTATTGCAAAGTCAGATATACTGTAGATCAGAAATGCATTTTTTTGTTTTGGGGTTCATCTCTTTCACTAAGATTCTTGGTATCCTTCTTGGCTTTGAGCTGGCTTAGTTTCTGTCATGGTGGTCATTTAGAAAGCGAACCAGGAGATAGGAGCTATCTCTTTTTTTCTGTTGGTGCCTGCCTCTCAAGTTAAAGCAAAACTAAACACAGTCCTGTCCAGGTTTGGTTGTGCCCTTGGTCCCTAGCCTAGGGGAATCGCCTGTTCTGTCTTCCTCTTATTTCCCACTAACGCTGTTATTCACTTTTACACTGTGATCAAATTGATGAACAGATGCCAATAGTGATTGCTTCCTCATCCTGACCCCTGTCCTCTCTGTGATACTCTGTACCTGATCTCTACGTAAGTATCTATATTCACACACGAACTGAGGAGTACCTGTTGTGCAGTATAATTTTAGTTGCCTTTTCTCCAGCTGTATGTTGCCATCATTGTAGAAAGCTGTACAAGCTTGAGTGATTGTTACCACCACACCATCAGGTGCCTTCATTTGGGGTAAATTCCCAGGAGTTGAACAGGTGGTCATATGGTAGATCTATTTTCAAGTCTTGAAGGAATCTTCCATAACGGTTGAACTAGTTTATATTCTCACCAGTAGTGTATTAGGGTACACTGAGAGCAGGCACTTCCCCTTCTCCCTCTCATTCTTACCAGCATTTATTATTTTCTGATGTTTGGGTGATGGCCATTGTGACTGGGTTAAGCTGCTTAAAAGGGGAGGACTAGCCAATTGAGCCATCACACTAGGTCCCTGTATGTGTTTATTTTATTTATTTATTTTTAAATGATCAGTTTGTAAAAAGGTTTATTTTTATTGGAAAGGCAGATTTACAGAGAGGAGAGACGGAAAGATCTTCTGTCCACTGGTTCACTTGCTAAGTGGCTACAATGGCTGGAGCTGAGCTCATCCAAAGCTAGGAGCCTCCCCTTGGTTTCCCACATGGTGCAGGGTCCCAAGGCTTTGGGCTGTGTTCTGTTGCTTTCTCAGGCTACAAGTGGTAGCTTGAAGGGAAGTGGAATAGCTGGGACATAAACCAGTACTCATAGGGGATTCTGGTGCATGCAAGGGAGCCTGGAGCCTGACTATTTTTCATATGTCGGTTAGCCATTTGAATTTGTTCTTCTGAAAAATGTCTGCTCATTTCCTTCACCCATTTCCTAATTGGTTTGTTTGTTTTGCTGTTGTGCTTCTGGAGCTCTTTGTAAGTCCTGGATATTGGTCTATCTGTCATGTAGTGTGCAAAGATTTTCTCTAATTCTGTTGGTTGCCTTTTTGCTTTAACAGTTTGCTTTGCTTACAGAAGCTTTTTGGTTTGATGTAGTCCCATTTGTTTATTTTTCCTTTGACCACGTGTGTTTTTGGTGACTTTTCTAGGAGTCTTTGTCCACACTTCTATCTGTAGCGTGCTTCCTAGGTTTTTTGTTCGTTTGTTTCTAGGTGTATATTTAGGTCCTTGTTCCATTTAGATTTAATTTTTGTATGCAGTAAAAGGGGTTTGCTTCTTATCTCTACATGCAGCTCTCCAATTGTCCCAAGATTTGTTGATGAGACAGTCCTTTATCCTGCGTTCACTTCTGGGGTTTCTGCTCTGTTCCATTGATCTTCCTCTCTGTTTCTGTGCCAGTATCAGAATGTTTTGATTACCACTGCCCTGTAATATGTTTTAAGATTTGAAATTGAGGTTCCCCGGCTTTATTTTTATTCAAGGTGGCTTTGGCTATTCGTGATCTCTCATCAATCAAATGTCATTGATTACTAGACTGGATCACAAACAAAACCTTTTTTGTTTGTTTGTTTGTAAGGAGACACACCTCACCAAGGAAGGTAGGTGGAAACTGAAAGTAAAAGGTCGGAAAAGGATATTCCAGGTTAATGGAAAGAAAAATAAGCTGGCATAACCATTCTTATGTCAGATAATATACACTTCTATGTGAAAAGCATTAAAAGAGATGAAAAAAGGACACCATATAATGATCAAGGGATCCATTTAGCAAGAAGAAATCATCATCATATATATGTTATGATATATATAACATATATATCATAGTAATATTATGCAGCTTTAGATTCCACCTGCTCAGTCTCCCTTTGTGTGAACTCCAGATGCACAGACCTGTAGGTTACCTATAAGTTGGGTTGCATTCCTGTGCCTCACCTTTCGCACGCCCACTCTTGGACTATAGGCTGCAACCTCAGGTATTTTCAGCAATTTTTTCCCTTGTCCATGCAGCTCCACCTTCCCTCCACAAACCTCCTGCAAACTCCGCTCACTTGGTCTGTTGATTTTCCTCCTCCAGCTCTGCGCAGCACCTACTTTTTCTCTCGTCACTCTCTGGTGTCTACTCAGTGCTACACCTTCCTATCCTCATTGGCCAACTTATTCCCTCATTGAGGATTTATTTTTAAATAGCTATTGAGTATGTTTATAATTGTGAAAACATGTTCGCACATAGTTCAAGATCTTTCTGGTTCAGGGTGTCATGGGTGATTTATAAATGAGATTTGAATATTTTGGTATTTTAAGGTTTTCAATCCTTTTAAATTGTCTATTTTAGTTAACTTTCTTTATATTTCCCCAATAAATGAATGGGGGCAGATTTTGCCTCCCTATTGTCAGTTGTAGGAAGAATTCTAGACTCTTCAGTTGGATTCCATTGATAATCTGGATGGTGGAGAGGAAGGCTATCTCCTTGTTACCTCCAAGTGAGACTGAGAATTCCAGCTGTGTATTAGGTTTGCACAGATGTTTCTCTGCCTTGATCATGCTCCCTGTGTGCTCTCAAACCTGACACTATTGTTGAAATTGGGTCTCATTTCTTCAGAGGAATGGTATAAGTTCCGTCTGATTGCTTGGTCTCCTCTCAGATCATATCAGCTGGAAGTAAGAAGGAGTGCTTTACCACTTTCTCGTAGGATGGAGGTGCAGGCCCCCTAAGCATCAGCAATACCATAGTATGTATGATCTGTTATTGCAGTTGGAAGTGAGAAGCCCTGACCTCTTTCTCTTAACCTTCTTTGGCTGTGCTCTGATGTGTGGCCAGGCACCCTCTCCGCAGGTTGGAAAGAATGGAAGTAGGCCCATCCATGATTTTTGCTAGTGTGCCAGAGAGGTTCATAAACATGCGTAATGATGGTTAGTTTTAGTAGAGTTTGTATTCTGAAAGCATTGACTTTGCTCAGCTGCCCATGTGTTTTCACAATGACTTGTCTGTTGGCATTGGTGTTTTTGTGGCTGGCTTCATCAGTATTCAGGTTGGTGGTCATGTAGGGCAGAAAGGAAACCCAGGCCCCTCATTTTTCCATAGTTACTTGAATCTTGATGTTCCTTGCCAATTTGCCTTCTTTTCTCTGCCTGTTACCTTCTGTTTCCTCGTAATACCTAGGGATTACAATTGTATTTAGGAGGAGAAATAGGAGAAGTTGGCTTATTCTGTTTTGAAGTAGAGTTTCTTATATAATGGCAGGAATATTAGCTTGTTTAAATAGTTGCCATATAGTCATGAACAGGTTCAGAGATCACATATTGGCCCAGGATCACGTTTTCTAATGTGACAGTGGCACAGTTTGTACCATCCCACAATGTTTCTTTGCCAATAATGGTACTTTTATTGTGTTTAATATTTATGGATTAAACTATGGAATTCTATCCCTGCACATATGCTAGTTCTGTTTATAACTATGTAGCCTATGTATTTATGCTCTGTTATATCTAATTATCTACCTATCTCTACTTTCTTTCTGTCTATGCCTTCTGTCACTCTAATAATAATCTAATAATAATATCTAATAATAATATCCACATTACGTCAACCCTTTTCTGTATGTCCATGCTGTTGAAGTCTCATATGTTTTGAGATGGTCTTGTAAGAGAGTCTTGCTACTAAACTTGTACTAAAAGTCATAGTGAACACACCCCCACAGATGAGTAGAGAGAATCTGGCTTCCATGAATTAGCACATAGCAGAATTAGACCTGCCTATGCCTATATTGCATATTTTATGTAGCATCTTTTTTGGTGCTTTATCTATTTTTAATGGAAATAATTCTGATTTATTATTCAGAGACAGCAGGCGTTGGGGCTCATGGCTGTCAACACAATGCAGAGGGTTCATTTGCCAGGTTCATTTCATCTCTTGAGTTGGGATTTGGAAAAGCAGCTTGGAAAGACCATGGTTTTGTCATCAGACCACAAAGTGAAGTTGCCAACTGATGGCTGAACACAATTAAATGTATGACTGATGTAGAAGGCATTCAATTTCTAAATAAGGATTTACAACATTCTATAGGCCCAGGATTTGATTATCTTACAATTTAATTGGCAAAAAAGGAGAACCTTTGGTTTTCCATTGATGACTGTTCTGCAGGCCTTGCTGACATTGTTTAAGAGGGAGTGATTGGTCCTGATGATCACTGAAACAAACCGGGCTTTCTCTTATGAATAAAACATCCATGGAATTGCAGTGTCACAGCCAGCACACCCCTATATGTAAAATTGGTGCTTGTTATTCCACCAATTAGCCCAGAAAATGAAACAGAATTTTAGGCTTTGTTCCTGTTAGTAATCCACCACTCACTAAGAGGGTTTGGAATCGCTTTGACTAATCCCTGGGTTCTTGCTTTAGAATTATTAATGTCCACAGGGTAGAGACATCAGGCAAAAATGCTCAACCCCGTCTATGGAATTTTGATTGAAGGGTGGAAGAAATTTTCCAACCTGACTAAAAACTTTGCTCATTTGCATTGATACTTATTTGGAGGATTACGTACAAAGTCCTTAAAAAGGGTTGATCTGTATATGTTCAGACTTCTAATTTTAAAAAAATAAACAACACAGTTTTAAAACAAAATGCCTGAAAAAGGTAGATGGTGGAAAATTATCTTCCCATTGCTATGCAGGTCTGCCCAAGTTTCATTCAATATCCAGTTCTTTTCAACTTACTATGAATTAGTTATAATGCCAGTTTTTCTCCTGACAAAAATTCCATGAGTGGTTTCCATATAGAATCATGATTGTTATAAATTCTTCAGGGGGCGAGGTGCAGAATAAAGCAAGACATAAATCCATGGCAATAAAGTTAGATATCTGATGGAGACATAAGAAAGCCACGATTCTCTTATGTCTCCTTCTAACTAGGAGTGTTTGAGAAGTTGTGCACCTCCTGGCTGCTTTCTAATGAGGCATTGGCTGTATTCTGGGAGTAGAAGAAGGCACAGGACAACTTGGCCCATAATTGGGAGCTGTTGAACCCTGGCTTTTGTTGTCTTAGAGTTCTTGGCTGTCTCCTTCTCTGACTTGATAATTAGTCTGTTTGTTGCTCTTTTATTTTCAACTTGCTCCTGTGAATTGTGTTCCCCTTGTTCCCCCAACAAGTGGAGTGCAGAACCCTCAGTCTTTCTCAGTTCAGTTCTTTAGGAGGTATCTTTTTAAATCCACTGGAAACTTTTTCCATGATTTCATATAAGAGCTGGAGACTAATCTTTACTGAAGGAATAAAGTAAAATAATGCATTGAATTTCTGTTGGTGCTTTAAGGGAATGTGATTTAATCTGGAGAAGTTTGGATTCCCAGAATACCAGTATCATTTATGTTTTAAACCCGTAGTTCTCCATTTTGGACCATATTCCCTCCATAGTGTGTGTAGATTAAAAAAAAAAAAAACTGAGTTGATGACATTGTCCTTTTAAAACTGAAGAGTTGGTAATACGTCTTTTCTATGGCATGTTTGAAATTGGACAGACACAAATAAAGAAAATCAAGTTATCAATGGCAAGATCCAATCTTGGGCCCGTAAGAGATGAATACCTTGAATCTGTTGGGAGAGGGTGTTTAATTTTCTTAACACAAATGTCCTGCTGAGATCTGACTTAGAAAAACTGAGCATTGGTAAGTTTCTGTCAGCTGCTTCGCACCTGTCAGGATGATAAATTGTTCCAGGGCATGTCTGCCTGAGCAAATCCCACTACCAATTTGAAGGTCTAAGTCCTTTGTAGGTTTCAGAGAGCACAGTGGCTTTAAAAATAAGACTCTGATAAAGATTAACTGATGCCCCAGGTAGCTCCACATCACTAGCATTGGCACTATTGATCAGCTGGAACTTCCATTTCTTCACATAACTAAATTTTCTCCCCAACTCTCCCCTCCCTGCCCAATAGCCATTCTTTTAGGAGAAACGGTTTAGATCCATTGGTTTATGGGTGAATTAAATAGAATAGATTATTGCTGCATATATTTTCATTTCTGCTCATTTACTGAGAGTCAAATGGCACTTTACAAACATGGACTGAATGACAAAGGTGTGCTAGGCACTGTCTTAACAGATTCAGGCTACAGACAAGGTCCCCACCTTTTCTGCTTATATTTCAATGAAGATGGCAGATAAACATTAAAAAGTACAGGTTTTGATAAGGGACTGACACGTTGTCATGGTGTAGCACAGAGTGACAAGATGAGATGGGTGATGGTTTCAGGTTGGGTAGTCAGACTTCTGTGGCTCTAAGCTGGATCTGGAAGAATGCAACCATTTATGTGGGTGCAACCATTTATGCTGGGTGAAGGGCATTTCTGGCAGTGGAAATGGCATGTGCCAAGTTTTGAGACAGGGAAAGGAGGCCACGGGAACCCGCAAGGAGGCCCTGAGAAGCTCACTCTGCCAGGTGTGGAAGGATAGGATACATCCAAGGGAAGTAGGGAGTCCCGGAAAGGATACAGATGTGCTTGCAAAGAGAGCCGAGGATACATTGAGAACCGGTGGGAAACTTGACTGGAGATTGCTGACATCAGTGACTTGTGGTGAAGCTCATAATGAAGGCATTTGCATCAATGATGGTGGGAGAGTTAGGGAGAATAAGAAAATGTTTCGTATGTCCTACAGGATATGGGGATGCAGAAGAACCAAAGTGATCCATTGCTTGTTGCTTTCGATGGCTCACTTAGATAATTATGGAATCACTAGAGGTTTAGAGGTAGAAAAAGCAAGAGGGTGACTGGCTCAGTGGGAAGAAGATGAGTGCAGATTGAAGGGCAGCAAGGGCTATGATGGCAACATTTAGCAGTGCGCAGGATCAAACTTCTTGGTAGATTGTCCTGTTCTGTGCAGAAAGCCTGGGCTGCAGGTTTGAGGTTTCAGAACTGATTCATCAGACCTCATACTAGGGTCTAGGCATATTAGGGCGAATGAGATGCCTCTGGAACTCATGTGGAGCCCAGGAGAGAGGGAGGTAAATGGTGACAGCAGAGTGTGACATGTTCTGAGTTCACAGAGAAGGACACACAAGCTCCCTCTGCCTACCTGCCTTGGCTGACTTTGTGGATCTTGGAAGAAGAATAAGGGGATCAGCCAAAGGAAAACCTCCAAATCAGTGTTTCAAAGGCATTGAAGTAGGAGATCTGAGCAGTGTGTTGGTCTATGCACAGATGCACGGCTTCCCAAGAAGAGACTGAAGTTCAGTGATGCTTTAGAGTAGCTATTACAGGCCTTGGTCCATGTTGGACGGTAGCCGACAGGATGATGGTGATGGGAATGCTCGTGACACAACAGCCTGGAAGAAGGTAGATAGGCCCCGGTTAGCAGGGCCAGAAGCATGACTGCTTCAGCCAACTCCTGCCATAGGAAATCGTTGTTAGGACTTGTGAGTTTGCTAAGGAAGTCTGAAATGGTAAGTCACTTAAATTTCAGATGGTTATGTCTAATTTGAAATCATTATAAGATACAGAAGCATTTGTTTAGTATAGGTAACACAGAGAATGGGGAGTCTTGTCACTCTTGTTTCCGAATTGGTTTGATTCCCTTACATATGTATTCAACTGGATCATGTAAGCCAATTATGGCCTGGAAAGTTCGTCCGTCCAAGCAAGGGTATTTGCAAGGGTACCAGAGCACCGCACTTTATTTCCCCAGGTGTTACATATATGCCTGCTGTGCACATAGTCCTTCCTCAGGTCTTGCAAATGAGCACAAAATCTAGGTTGGCCAGTAGAGCTGCAGTGGCAATATGGTAGCCACTAGCTGCAAGGGGACAGTTTAGATTGCCATTTAAATTAACTGAAACTAAAAACTCAGTTCCTCAGCGGTAACATTCCAAATGTTGTATTTTAATATTGCTAGTGGCTAACCTATAGGAGACTAGAGATAGGGAGTGTTGTTAACATTGTAGAAATGCATACTGGATAACACTGTATTAGATTTTAAATTTGTGGATGGATTGTACGCCAATTTTTGTACACTGGGACACGGTGTTTTAGTGTTGAGCACATAGGAATTCAACCGACATGGGTTGATTGAGTTGGCAGAGAGCCTGTTAATGTGAGGAGAGCCAGCTCCGTTCAAAAGATGAATGGAGGCAGCAAATTTATGTGTGGATAAAGCATATTTTTAAATCTTGTTTTACATGAGTCTTCCTAAAACCTAATGCTGTGCTAACTGTATTTTATGTGGGGATGATCTGAAACCCTAGAAGGATTAAATAGATTTCACATCTCCTTGCTGGTGCTTACCCTGATGGGCCTCATGTTCTCGAATCGGCAGTGAGCAAGGAAGTTGAGGTATGTGGCTCAGGGGCCAGCTTCTGTACCAGTGGGTGGAGCTGGCATCGTTCCTGGAGGCCTCCAAGAACGAGGAAAGGCACAGCATTCATCTTGAAAACATAAAACTAAACATTCACATCGTCACAAAGGGAAATAACAAATTTTTAGCAGCCTCTATTCTGGATTAGGCAAATCTAGATTCAAGCTGCGGTTTAGCTACTTAAAACTGATATGTCTACATCTGTTTTCCCAAATCCCAGGATGAGAACGATCATTTTTATTCAACAGAAAGGGAAACTGAGGCATAGAGATGTTGAGCTCCTTTCCCAAGACCACATAGTGAAGTATTCACACTCGGGTTAATTCCAGGATCAGTTGTGTTACCCACAGTGCTACCACACTTCAGGTCTTGCCCAGTGGGACTTCTCTGTGCTTCCGTTTCCTGATGTGCAAAAAAGGGGTAACATCAAGTATCCCACATGATCTGTTGCAAGGCTTTAGTTTTAACTTTTAGTATATTACATGTCAATTGCTAAAGGTTTTGTTGGCTTTAGATAAAGGCCCTGGTTATTAAATCTCATAAAATATGTGTACTTCAGCAGTAAGCCATCCCCCCCATTTTGTAATGTATCAGACAACACCAAAAACGGAGAGAACAATTCTGTGAGGGAAAAGAGTGGAGGTTCTTGTAACTCAAGTCTGCTGTGATTGTTATTGGCAAAATGCCGAGGGAAGGTGGGTTAGTTTTGTAGGATTGCCATAACAAAATACCACAGGCTGAGTAGCTTAAACATTAAAAAACAAAAACAGAAATAAAACTTTGGGTCTGGCACTATAGCCAAGTGGCTAAATCCTTGCCTTGCACCTGCCAGCCAGCTTCCCATATGGGGACCAGTTTGTATCCTGGCTGCCCCTCTTCCCATCCAGCTCCCTGCTTGTAGCTTGGGAAAACAATAGAGGACAGCCCAAAGCCTTGGAACCCTGTACCCTGGTAGGAGACCTGGAAGATGCTCCAGGCTCCTGGCTTCAGATCAGCTCAGCTTTGGCCATTGCAGCCACTTTAGGAGTGGCCCAGAAGACGGACATTTCTCTCCATCTCTCCTTCTCTCTGTATATATGCCTTTCCAATAAAGTAATTTTTTAAGTAACTTGGTCAGTTTGAAAGGCTATAGATTGAAGGTTGAGACTCCAGGAAATATGGTTGTCAGCGTTCTGTTCCTGCCTTGCTGATGACCACCTTCCTGTGCTGATCTCGTGAGGCCTGACCTTTGTGCTCTGGGGGAGACAGTGTGGTGGTCCTTATAAGGACTCCCAGTTCATTATGTTAGGGCCCCATCCTAGTGGCCTGATGGGACCTAACTATCTTTAAATAGAATTCCACTATCTCCAAGTGTGATCACGCTGGAGGTTATGATTGTACATCCGAATTCTGGAGGAGACACCATTCATTGAATAACAGGAAAGGCAATATGTGTCATGAAGGGCGCATATATCTTTTGAACCAAGAAAACTCCTCCTGAGAGTTTAAATATATTTTTAATGCACTCAAGCGGTGTGAGTTCAATGGTACTGCTGTGATGTTAGTTGTGGTAGAAGATTGATCTCACAGTTCAAGGGCTCTTGAACAGAGGATTGACCAAATCAGCAGCTGACAAACGTTTGGTATACAGGGTCAGATAATAAATATGTCACAGTGAGTCCCATAGTCTGTACCATGTGTGAAAGCAGTCATTTACAGTATGCAGACAAGTGGCCAGGACTTTGTTTCAACTAATTTGATTAATAAAAACAGATGGTTGGCTGCAACTGGTTTGCAAGCCATAGTTTGTTAACCCCTGGTCTAAATAAATTATGGCATGTACACTCAAGGGAGTAGTATGCAGGCATTAAAAGGAATACTTCTGATATATAAACACTAGTGGAAAATCATGACGTAGACAACCCAGTAGAGCTCTCTCCATGGGCCAGGCACTATTAGAAGTGCTTGATGTGTACTAGGGGACTTTAACATGAAAAATGGTACTAAAATATAATGTGCATTTTGTGTGAACTTTTTGATCCCTGCATTGATTCAACATTCAGTTTCCTATGAGGTAATTATTCTAATATCTCATAACTAAGCACATGTTTGTACAGAAAGAAACTTGGTCAGTTTTTCACAGCTGGTAAGTTGTAGGGCCAGAAATCAGGCTACGAATTGAAAGCCAACGCCAAGTTCTCACCCGGCCCACATTCTGCTTCTTGGAATAGTGTGTACTGGGACAGTGAGCTGCCAATTACGTAATAGACAAAAAGAGATTATCAGTGTGTGTCAACCTATTTTCAATGAACACCTTCTAAGCAACAGTCTTAGACATTTTTTTGCTAATGGCCTCCTAAAATTATTTTAGTATCATAGATATATAGTGTGTGTTAATGTGCTGTTTTCATACATGAAGAGGAAGATTTTTCTGCTACTCATTTCCAGATCTGTCTTGCAGGGCAATGACACCTTCACATGAAAAGTCAGGGGTTGCTGTATGCTTACATCTTAATCAAACATCTCTTGAAGAATCTGTAAGGAATTGAGGACTAGACCTGGTGTTGTACTGCAGTAGGGTTAAGCCACAGCTTGTAATGTTGACATCCCAGCTGGCTTGCCAGTTTGAGTCTCAATTGCTTTATTTCCTATCCAGCTTGTTGCTATTGCACCTAGGAAAGCAGCAGAAGCTGGTCCAAGTACTTGAAATCATGCCACCCGTGTGGGAAAGGAGCATGGAGTTCCTGGCTCCTGACTTCAGCCTTGCCTAGCCCCAGCCATTGTAGCCACTGAGAAGTGAACCAACAGATAGATCTGTCTCTTTCTCTCTGTCTCGTATGTGTGTGTGTGTGTGTGTCCTCTTCAGTCTGTAACTCTGCCTTTAAAGTAAATACATCATGTCATTGTGGAACAAATGCTCTAGTTATTCTTTACTCAGCAAATGAGGAATCTGCTGGGCCCACAGTGCTTTTTAGGGCAAAGGATGTGAAGGTACAAGGGACTGGTCATACCACTTGATTGTAGGCGTAAAGCTTTGCTCTTCCCATTTGATCATACGCCTGATCTGGGGGCCAAAACACTTTGTGTCATGGGAGACTGAGCCCTCTAATAGATCAGATCCTGGTAGACCCTTCAAATATGTGAACTAAACATTGGAAAGACAAGCAGTTTAAAAAAAAATTGTGATAGAATGAGCCAGGGATGAAGAAAGCAAAACACACAAGATGTCGTATGTGGTGAAGATAAAATTTGTTTTGTAAAGTCTTGAGTTTAGTTGTGTATGTGTGTTGGGGCTTATATCAAACAGATGGATTAAGAATGCTTGTCCTGGTAAGAGGACTTCCTAATTTTGAGCCTTGTATGATCCTGTTTAGCTTAGGTAAATTCCTACCCTTCTAGGCAGCCTCAATTACATCTTAGTTGTTTTGTACCCTCTGTGTTTATAAACTTGAACTTTGTTTGTTTTTTACTTGGGGTGGGGTAGAGGGAGAGGATTGATACAATGACTACTCCTTAATGCACAAGTGTAGACTTATGGAGACACTTCTATGGTGGCCTTGGGATATTGTGATTTACAAATAGGTGCTGGGAAGTTCATACTTAACTCCCTGAAAGCTTGGGGAGTGAATTTCCTCAAACCAAAATGCAGAATGTGTAGATGAACAGAAGAAAAGTAATGCAGATTTGCTATCGTGCTTATGTGTATGGGTGCCGCACAAGATATGCGACTTGAAGAGGGGTTGTATGATTGGGACTTAAGTGTACTTTGTAGGGCACAGAAAACTTGTGAAATTTAGAAGGATAGTAAATGACTTTTAGAGGACACAAGTGATCATAAAGAACAGGCAATGGATTGAGACACATCTCTAGGGATGGTGTTTAATTTTCAGTCTTTGTGATACGTGTGTAATCTTCGTTGGTAATAAAAGTTCACTTAGAAGATCTGCAGGTGGATGTGTTCCTCTTTGGTGGATCTGATCTGCAGGTAAATGAAGGAACATCAAAGAAAATTCCTTCCCTGCATTTACAGCTCACCGTGTTCTCTGCATTTAAAGTCCGAAGTAGCTTATTTTGCTGTATTGTTTTCTCAGCCCATACAGAGTAACAAGGAGGAATGTAAAAGAAGTGAGCCAAGTGAGAGACAGATTATAGGCTTCACAGCACAGGAAGCATGCATCGTGTCAGGGTATTTGATACCATGTGGCAACCTGCCAAAGGAACGTTCATACTTTTCCTTTATGGCTAGGTAATGTGTTCCATTGCCTATGGTATCATGGTTTGCATATTCCGTGAACAATCTACAATATAATGTATCTTGTTGCATTCTCAACCATTATTTGTGTACTTAGTATATTCCAGCCACTGAGGATACAGATGTGCAGCTCCAGCTTCCATAGCATTGGTTGGGGAGAGACATAAACGACAATAAAGGGACATACATGTAACTTAAGGTTTACGTGTAATCTCTCCAATTGGACTATCAAAACACTGATGCAGGGCTTGTGCCCTAAACAAGTATTTCTCTAGGCATGTGCTCAACTGAATATAATTGATGATGTGCTCAATGATGTATTCTACAAAATACTTTTATTTACACACTTCAACAGGGAATTGGATGTTGACGATTAGGAATATTGTCAATGTTACCTCAATATGTGATCATGGAAAAGTCACCCACACAGCACACTTTCGCTATAATCCACGTGCATGTCTAAGGGCAAAATTAATATTGTAGACTGGGAAAAATAACTTTTAATAATCCATTATCAGCTACTAAGTGCTTGATACAGACCTACAAAATTTATTTTTATCACTTTATCCTTTCCTGATAGGGAAGTGTGGTAGACAAAAACAAATGCCTTCGCCAAAATGACTATACCCTAATCACATTCGAGATGCAGATCCCATGACTTAAGGGAAATAAGGCTGTGACTGGAAATAAAGTTGAGGGTCAGTTGACCTAAGGTTGAGAATTTATTCTGGGCTGTTCAAGTAGGCTTAATGGAACCACCAAGGTCCCTGAACCTGGGAAGGGAATACTGAAGGGAGGAGGTTGGAGAGATGCCATGTGAGAGTTCCACCTGCTCTATCTGCTTCTATGTGGAGAAACAGGGGCATGAGCCAGGCCGTAGAGGCGGCTCCTAAAGTCTGAAAAGCATGAAGAAATGGATTCTCCCCTAGCGCCTCCAGAAGCAAGCTGGCTCTGCTGATCCTCTGCTTTAGCTTAGTGTTACCTGCATACAGAACCATAACGTAACAAATTTGCATTGAGTAGGGCTGGGCTGCTGGATGTGTGGCCTCTTGAGTTGATAGAGAAAGATCGTTCTCTCTCCTAAGGACGAGGAGTTGGAGGCTGAAAGATGATGAGATCGTTTTTCACAATTGCACACTGTTGCTTCCAATGAGACCTGGTTTCCAGCATAGCCAGGCTGGAATAACTGTGTATCTGACTCTAAGCTCCTATTTACACTTGGCTGCTAGTAATTTATATGACTAATTTACATTGTAAAACTAATAAAATCTACCAGTGTCTGAAGATGCATCCTGGAGAGAGCATGAGGCCCCGTGCTGTTGAATTGTGTGGAAACATTGATCAAAACTAACTGAAATTTCAACAGAAGGCTTGAGAGCATCTATAATGCGAGATGAACAGGGACTTACAGAAAGACCAATAATGCTTACAGCAACCTGGCCCCTACAGAATATCCCAAATGCTGGGAGAGGATATGAGTTACAACAGACTCAATGCCAAGGTGGGCATTCCAGGAGAAAACATGCAAGAGAAATGTGAGTTCATAGAAAAAGAAAGAAAAAAGTTGGTACTAAGAAAAACTATTGAGTCTGTTTTTTATTGTGTTGACTAAATTGGCATGACATTAGGTAGCATGTTACACAAAACTGTAGCTAGTAAGTGGGGAAATGGTTTTAAGTTCATAGGAAGAAATGTTCAGAAATTCATGGAACTTGATATTAAGGTCAAATGTATTTTGATTCAAATGTTTTTAATGCCTTGCATTGTTTTTTCATAATATGCATGTTATACACAAACATTTTGGGAGGTATCTCATATTCATGGTTTCAAAAGTTTTTGCACCAGAATACCTATATCTCAATTCTATTTTACATGAATGTGTTGAAGTACCCTCAAGTGAGCCAGTGAATGCAAATATATCATTTTGCACCCGAGAGTCCGAACAATCCATATATGAATAAACTCAAAGCAAACTCCTTTTAGGCAAGGAGGAAATCCCTTTGATTTATTACAATTGCCTTCAGGTGATTGGTTCAGCAAGCCAGAGTACAGATGGTGGACACCTGGCCATATAAGAAAATGTGCAACTAGGCTGAAAACATTTTCTGTAGAAACACGGGACTTTGATGAAAGCAGTTCAAGTTTGCTTTGTTCTCATCTTGGCTTTTAGAAGTCTTGTGTGTACATGTATTATTCACAGAGGAGAGTCTCCAGGTGGGATTAGAGGATCCAGAGCCATTTTTAGAAGAACTTGCTGCTAAAAGGGTTCTGAAGCTCTAAAACCCAGTAAAGTCTCAGACCCCATTCAGGCTTGTTCAGAAATCATAGTTAATTTAGGTAGACTTCTAACAATCTCAACAATTGAATTAACTTAGGAAATGGAGTCTAACTTGATTCATCCTGGCAAATGATCTGACAAAAGCTGTGCTTCCAGTTTTGGGGGACTCTGTGTATCTGTGGTCTGGGCCTTTTGTTGATTATCAGACTCAAGATGGGGTAGAACAGTAACAGCAAAGCGAAGCAGTGCTGTTGTAGTCAAGAAACGAAGCTGGGAGCAAGGAGACTGGGATGAAGGGAGATGGGGGTTTCTGTATCCAGTGGGTTTTGCCCCATGCCAGCTCAATGACTGAGCAGGTACCTTCATCTGTATGAATTTGTATTACTTATTTGCTCATACCTATAAAAATAGATATCATCTTGGATTTCCAATGAGTTTTATGTAGCAATATGGATATAAAGCATTTAACAAGGGTGAGTGTTTTCATAGAAGTTTCGGTTCCCAATGTCAGCTTCATGCTTATTCATTCTCTGGAGGAGAGCAGGTTGTGGCTGTATGAGCTGGGCCCCTGACACCCACATGGGAGGCTTGGGTTCCTCCTCTGGCTCCAGCCCCAGCCATCAAAGGCATTTGAGCCAGAGAATGGGAGATATATCCCTGCCTTCTAAATAAACCAAATAAGTAAATTAAAAAAAAACTATGACTCTGTGCACAGAATACATACCCAGTAGATGGTAGCATGAAGAACCACTTCTGTTACTGAAGATGCTCTCAAGTATTACATCATTATCTGACCTCTCTGAAGTTTGCTTCCATAAACTATTACATAGGAGTAATGTTAGTACCAGTAACACAATTCTGTATGTTTAAATGCCAAGTGCTTAGCTTAAGGGCTGACAGATTTTAAGTACACAATAAATGATATGTATTATTGTATAGTTGTTAGTAAAGATCGTACCTTTGGGCATCTATATAAAGTCAATGGCATATTGGTCTTGAAGTCACATTGCTGTATTAAGAAGACAGGGAATTTAGGAAATATAAATATCCTAGTGTCAAACAAAACAAAACAAAAAGCACCAAACCTAACGTTCTAGTTTTCTTGTGTCCGCTCATTCATTCTCCAAGTGGCTACAGTGGCCAAAGATGAGTTGATCCAAAGCCAGGAGCCAGGAGCTTCCTCTGGGTCTCCCACAAAGGTTCAGGATTACAAGGCTTAGGGACCTCCTCTACTGTTTTCCTAGGCTACAAGTGAGCTAGAGGGAAGTGGAGCAGCTGGGACATGACCTGGTGCCCATATGGGATCCTGGTGCATTCAAGGCAAGGACTTTAGCCACTAGGCTAGCACGTGGGGCTCATAAGTTCTAATCTTCTTGGCATCAAGTTGATATTGCTATGTAACATTGCTGAACATCAGTGGGGTTGGCACTATTAGTGGTTCAGTCATGTCCTCTTTCCATCACTGTGTGCATGCTGGCCTAATGACTCCCAACTTTCAAAACCTGTGATGTTGGCTAGACTTTATTGGCTGTAATCCATTCACAGGATGCTTAGAAAATGTTAACATCCTTCTAGAACAGCCATCATGTAGCAGGATTGGATGTATAGATAGCCCAGCAGCTCTTCAGTGTTGTTAACTGTCTGGTATTTCACAGTATGTTCCATGTTCTTCATTTAGTTTGCTAAACCCTAACCCTCTCCACAGAAAGATGGGTAATTACCTTCACTTTATTCTGTGGATCACTTCTTTAAGATTTCAACTTGTCTTGGAATTCTTGTCTCACTGTGCTTTAGGGGAGCTTGATTTAGGACACGCTTAATTCAACTGGAGCCAATGGCATCTACCTCTTTGTGCGAACACAAAGGATTAAATGCAATCACAGATGTTATGACTTTTGAACAACACAAAAGGCTCTGTGTGAACACTCTTTCTCCACTCTTTGAAATTTCCCCAAACCAATATTTAAAACACTACAGTTCTTCTACTGTGTTGGCAAGTACCAACACAGCACTTCAACGAATTGAGGCTGCTGTGTTCTCACTCCTGATGTCTGGCTTTTCATCCCTTGCCCAGCCTTCCTTCAGGTCTTCATCCTGTTTTGTTTCTTTGCTAACATTTATTATTGTTTGAATCTATGTATGTTCTAACACAGGATCATATAGTTCATGAGCTCCTGGATAATTCCTGCCTTCTGCAAATCTCTGTCCGTGGCACCACTAACAGAGTGTGGCATGTGATAGGAGCTCAATGAATAGCTGTTGAATGAACTCAGCAAGTAGATAATAAATCTATTTTCTGTATCTTCATTTATAAAATGTTGCAGAAACGAGACACAGAGTCCCAGGAGCTCTTCATTCATAGGGGACTTTTTATATAACTGTAATACAATCTCAATGTCGGGAAATGAACAGAGATCTTCTCAAAGTGACAATTCCATCATATCATTTCCCTGTTCACCTGCCTAGTGACTTCTCAGTTCATTTGGAATGGACACCTACCGTGACCTCCAAGATTCCTCCATATTTGGCTCTTTCAAACTCTTTCCACATCTTCTCCTTGTATGTCCCAGTCCTATGAGCTTTCTTCTGGTAACTCATGGGAGGTGCTGCATGGTTTCCCGCTTTAGTGAGGTCTTCCCTGTGTCTGGATTGTTCTGCCCAGAATTGACTGTTTCCTATCTAGTCTTCCCTTCTCAGGTTGAAAGTTACCTCTTCAGATGGGCTTTCACTGATCATTCACTTTATCCCATTCTTTCCCCCACTCCTGTCCAAGCTCATTTCTTTCAGAACATTTATCCAAATTTATTGTGATATATGTGGTTGATTTACTTGCCTTAACTTGGCTCTTGCTACATTGAGTGTGAGCTCCAAAAATACTAGGAATTTTGGGCCCGGCGCTGTAGCCTAGCAGCTAAAGTCCTTGCCATGCGTTCACCAGGATCCCATATGGGCATCGGTTCTAATCCCAGCAGTCTTGCTTCCCATCCAGCTACCTGCTTGTGGCCTGGGAAAGCAGTTGAGGACAGCCCAAAGCCTTGGAACCCTGTACCCGCATGGGAGACCCGGATGAGGCTCCTGGCTTTAGATAGGCACAGCTCTGGCCATTGTAGCCACTTGGGGAGTGAATTAATTGGTGGAAGATCTTCCTCTCTGTTTCTTCTCCTCTGAGTTTCCAATAAAAATACAATAAATCTTTAAAGAAAGATACTACGAATTTTGCTAACTTTAACACAGCAGTTAGGCTTGTGAAAATTCAAGTTAACATGAGAAGTGTGCATAGATCCTCAGCATCCAATAGCAATTGGTATGGTTTCAATATTAACTTGGGTGTTACCCAACAGACCATGTGTTGAAGACTTGGTTTCCACGGACTTGCATTAACAACAAAAAGGTTAAGGGGGGAACCCGTGGCCAGTCATGATGTTTGGGATATGTAGTTGGTGGACCTAGTGAAATGTCTTGAGGCCTTTGGGGGTTGTGTCCCCAGAAGGTAGTTGTTGTAGAATTGGTTGTAAAGGTGTGAGTTGGAGCAGTGCCTTTGCGTGCTACTTGGCTCTCCATGTAATCCTTCTTTTGCGTTCACTGCAGCGTCTGTCACTGTCTTTAGATGCCCATCCCATAGGACCACCCAGTTTTGGACCCTGAACCTCCCAAACTGCCTTCATTCTATATTGAGACCTTTTTCCTTTATAATCTCATTAGGCTACTCATTTTAGTGACAAAGCAAACTATTACACCAAATCACTGTGCCTGCCAAGTACTATATAATTAATTAACCTTTCCCATGCATGAGCAGGGGAGTTATTGGGGCATGATGTGAGGTCAGCTATAATTTCATTGTGTAAACTTGGTGATAAAAGTAATTTTTTTGTGCTATTATACTTTTCTTTAGCCAACCTCTAACTTTAGCCACGGATTTTGCAAAAGTTGCAGTTCATGCTGTCAGCAGCCTCCCTTACACATCCACCTTCTAAGACAAGTTGGGAGGATCAGCAGACGGTAATGAAACTTAGGCTCATCTATCCCCTAGCCTTCTGCCTGGTAGTGTTAGTGCTCAAGGCTGTTGATCAAAAGACCCAGCAGTCTGCTTTGTTTCCAGGCCCGTGTACAATCTGGAAGTATGGGAAAATGACCACACCCTTAGAGGACTCAATCATTTTGGCCCTAGGGTTAGTAATTGAATACACTCAGAGATGCTAATAGAATTGATTTCTTACTGCCCTTAGCAGCAACAGTTCAAGCATACTGTTTTTGAAACTCACCCCTTACCTGCTTTGCTCTCCCCACTCCTCCATGTCTGTCTTTTGGAGTTGGTTGCTAAGAAAACCACTTGCTGCCAACTCCTTGTCAGCTCTGATGTTGAGAGACTTCAAATTCAGATCTGAGCCAGAATGTTTGACCTTCCTTATCTGACTTACTCATTGATTGTCTGGATACTAGTTTTATGAGGCAGATATTACCACTGTCTCCACTGTATAGATGCACAACTCAATGGAGAAGTACCTTACCAGAAGCATTTACTGACCTGCTGATACCCCAGTAGCTGAAGGTGATCTCTGGGCATATTAACTCACCTATGTGTGCAGGCTGCACTTGCCTATTGATTGTGGCTATGAAATTTTCAGGGCTAAACAGAAAATTAAATGGAAGAATGAGAAAGGAAAGAAAGAAGGATAGAAGGGAACAACAGGAACACAGCCCAGTCACTCCAGGGGTTACTGATGATGGTGAAAGAGGAGTGTTGAGGAAATGACAGCTCTGGCATTTTAACCCAGCAGCAGATCTCAGAGCCCATCCTTTTTTTTTTCCTACTCATTTATTCATTAATTACATTGTGTTACATGACACAATTTCATAGGTACTGGGATTCTCCCCCCTTCACCCCAAACCCTTCCCCCATGGTGAATTCCTTCACCTTGATGCATAACCACAGCTCAAGTTCCGTTTGGATTCCCTAATGACAAGCTCGCACCATACAGAGTCCAGCATCCCACTGTCCAGTCAAGTCCAACGGCCTCTTAGGGAGGCCCTCTCAGGTTTGAAGGCAGAGCCAGCAGAGCGTCTCAGAGCCCATCCTTGTTGCCCTAACCCTTGACCTCCCACCAGGGGAAGAATCAACAAAGTGAAGTCACACCCAAAAATTCAGCTGGTGAGAAGAGAAACTATTCTAAAACAGGGCTGGTTGAATCCACAGGTCACCTGCTGCATAGATCAGTTCCCTTCATCTAAAAGACCAAGTCCACTGCTCTTTTCTTGAAACCACACTAAAGACAAGTTTAGTTAGATTCCCATTTGGATTATGGCAGTTATCTATTGCAAGTTGTGGCTAACAGTGGATGCAATGTCTCTGCGTGTATCAGACCATCTGTGTTCTTTGGAACTGCTAAGGCTGGTAAAAATCATGGCTGGTTATAAGGATTTCTCTAGCTGAGAGCTCATGACAGTCTGTGATGCAGAGGTCCTGCCCTCTTCCAGGACAGTGCTTAAGGAAGCCACTATCCCAGGATGGGAGCAGGGAGAGCTCATCCTGGTCTTCCTCTCCCACTGTGGGCCAACTGCCTGGAAGATGCTAGGCACTTAGATGTATTTCCTCATCCGCAGGCTGCTCATTTCTCCTCTTTCCAATTCTCAGTCACTGAAATCTTTTGAAAATGCTGATCATCTCATTTCCTTCCTCTCCTTAAGAAAATCCTTTAATGCTTTCCATTAGCTTCTTTACGATGGAGGTGGTAGTTCGGGTCATGGCCTCTGAGCAAGTTTCCCCTGGGCACTTGTCCATCATTGTCTCATCTCTTGAAAAATGAGCCCTGCTTATTACATTTGAGTTATTTTGTATATGAAACCTGCCTGTTGTTGGCGGACAGCTTTGCCCAGCTGTGCTCTGCTCGGACCACTTCCACTCCCACCCTGTCCTACTAAATTGTGCTCAGTCCTCAAGTCTGAAGTTCCCTGACACACAGGACCTGACTGTGCTTTTGCTCTTACATCCCTGGTTACCTGCATAGCAGTGGGTGCACAGAGGTCTTGAATGGTTGAATGAATAAGAGTAGGGTTAGGAAACAAAGATGGGAAAAGAGATGGAAACCACTGTATATCTCCTTTTTTTTTTTCTTGTTAAGGCCAATCAGGTTCCATTGTTGTAATTCCCCATGGTCCAGTCAATATTGTATGCAATCACTTTATTAATGTCAAATAGATATCACAATACAGGTCTATCCAACAAGATCAAGAAACTCAGATATCATCTAAGACACAAGACTGTTTTGTGCTACAATGCTTCCAACATTACAGATCCCACAGAGTTTATACATAGATAATGACTTTATTCTGGCAACACAGATGCTTGGTTTTCCTTACTTGGACCCTGGGTTCAACTCAGTTAAAACCAAGAGGTGAAGGTTCGCATTTTCTTAATGAATACTTTCTCAGGAATATTTTATGAAAACCCTCTTTGGGATATAGAGAAACCATCTTTAATTCCTAGGTCATATTCAAATCAGGATAAGTATGTTGAGCTGTAAGTTGAGAATTTTTAATAATTAGATATAGAAAGGTTAGCTTTATAAATAAATAGAATTTAGAGGTTTGGCTGGTAGTGTAGATTTTATACAATATCCTTCCTGGATTAATGCTTCCTCACAGCGTTGTGCTGACCACGCTGTTTGCATCTGTATTTCCATCATTCTAAGAAATAGCACTACAACAACATGAACAATTCCTGGACCTTCAATTTTATGGTCCCAGAATAAAATCCACAAAAACACCATAGAAAGTTACGAGAGTGTAAACACTTAGCTAAGTAAATAGAATAAATAGTGGGCATTTAATACATATTTATATAAATCATTGTATTTCTACTAATAGGACAAAATCTCCCAAACTTTAGCTACAGTGCATTCAAAACTTGATAAAGCCAGAGAGACAATTTGTAAAGAATACAAAGTAGTGAATATATTTCCTTAAACATCCATTTAACAAATTCATGGTGCAAACTGGAAAATTTTAATAAACATACTTCAAATGTTCATTGTGTGAGAAAACACTTATTCATGCATTAAATCATCAACGCATTGATTTATCAAGTAAAAAAAAATAGAGTAACTGTCTGAAACAAATATTTAGAGATGCACAATGCTGCAGGGCCTAAACCTAACAAATAATGCATGCATATTGCGCGACACCAAATTATCTTCTAGGAATCATTTAAAACACCTTTTGCATGAAAATGCATAGGAAACCTTAGTGTTATTTAATTTGCTTTATGCATATTACATACTAGAGAATTTAAGCTACAAAATGCTTTTACTATCTCTACCACATACAAAACGACCATAAAAGTATCTGTGTATATAACAAGGTATTCTCTCCAATTAGCTCTCTATGATGAATAATATATTTCCTTATGTCATCTCACCTCTAAGTACCATTTATCACCACCCAGGCCTTTCTGCCTTAATGAGGAAGACCACAGATCTCTGATTTATATGCAACACTCTGCATTAATAATTGATCAGAACTCTTTAAAAAAATTCTTCTGCCACTAAAATGGAAAGTGGTGACCCTATCTCCAGAATACAAATGCTGTTTGTTAAATCTGATTAGTAAAGGAAGTGGGACCAGCAGGTTGTTGGCCAAACTCATCTGCAGATGGCCCCAGATTGGCCTGCTGGCTATACCCACCACTGGATCCATAGCTGTCTTGGTTGTAACCACCTTGACTGTAGCTGCTGGAGTGTTTCTCCATGGGGTCAGAAAGATAGCGTTGCCCGGAGGAATGCCAGCCGGTCTCCTTGAAAACAAACCATATGTTTCCAGCCCAGAGGATGAAGTTCAAGAATCCAAAGACCTGGAGGAGCGAATTAACAAGATGAATCAACAGATTAGACTGGGACCTAAGAAAATTAACCTCAATTCCAGAGAAAGCCTCCATAATCAAAAGCACACTTGTTACTCAATGGACAGTTCGTTTGGAACTGCTTTTTTCATTTAGAATGTGTGGGTTTATCGAATGCTACTGCAAAGCAGAAGTGGCATAGAAGACTTTACATATCAGTTCACTGAGTTTAAGAACAAGAATCAGAGAAAAGTGCTATGTTATACCCACAGTTCGGTATGAAAACAGAGGTTCAGTATGGAAAATAATTTGTTCGCAGATCAAATAAGTTAAGTAGTAAAATGGTTTGGGTTGCTACCTAAGCCATGTTTATCTTCCCAAATGAGAGATTCCTCCTACTGTGTAAGATTACCTTCAGATAGGAGAGGGCTGAGTATTTTTATTTTAGTATAGTACATTTATATATACCACAATGGAATTATTATAAACTATAATATATAATGTTATTTATAAGGTCACATCTTTTTTCAATTTAAAATATTTTAATCTAATTTTTAATATTGCTTACATGGTTGAAAGGGATGCACCCCCATGTGGGGCTCCAATTAGGATGGGGAGGGAAGGTTGATCCATCTTTATGGCAAGTATGCTATCTTTCTGCCTACTGTAATAATAATATTACAAGTCAATTTAAATAAATACTGGGCAAGGAATGGTTCGGATAATATACAGATAAGCACATACGTGGAAACACATACGTGGAGGCTCTTGAGAAGTTCATGGAAATGCATGTTATGAAAGAGCTAGGCATGGATATCAGAGTTTTGGGTACCAGAGTCAAGTAATATTTTTAAAATTGACCTTTCCATGTATTTTGTAAAGTGCCCCTGTACATGGAGCTCGAATCTTTAATGAGTTGTACTTTCTTGCCTGTGATGTTGGAGATGAACCCTGTAAACAGACTATGGCATAAGTATCAATTCCAGAGAGGAATGACATGTTTCTTTTAAGAAAGGGAATGAGATTTTCCTATCTATATTGCTCTTAGAACTTTCCCAGAAGTTCCTTCCTAGCTTCTTTAAGTGTTGGATGGACGCAGAGTAATTCCACATGCAGCAGGTTGAAACAGAGGCCCTCGTGACATGATTTATTCTGTAGCCATGACCCAAGCTGGTGGCTAGCATGGGAAATAGCTACAAAGTGTCTATTTTAATAGCCTTCCATTTATTTTCATTATTTCTAATTGACACATAGTTGTGCACACATGTTTATGTGGCACAGTGTGTTATTTTGATACATGTAAACAATGTGGAGTGATCAAATCAGTGTGATTAACATATCCATCTTCTCTGTCATTTCTTTGTGCTGGGAACATTTTAAGTCCTCATTTGAGTTGCTTGCAAACTCACAATAAACTACTCTTAACTGTAGTCACCTTAATGTTCCATAGAACCCTAGAACTTTTTCCTCGTATGTAAGCATATTTTTGTACCCAATTGCCAAACCCCTTTTCTCATTCCTTTTCCCAGTAAGTGTAAACACTGTTCTACTTTATGCTTCCCTGAGGCCAACTTGCTTTGCTTCTCTTTATGAGTGAGAATATGTCCTATTTAGTTTTCTGTGCCTGGCTTATTTCCCTTAACATAATGTCCACCAGTGCCATCCCTGTTGCTATAAATGACAAGATTTCAGAAAGACAAATACCACATAATGTCTCTCATATGTTGAGCTTAAGAAGTTTAAAAAGTCAATCTAAACTTGGAATAAGAATCACTAGGAGCTGGGAAGGAAGGAGGGAGGTTGGCTTTCAGGCACTGAACACACAGGCACAAAAGGTTGCACTATTCCACAGCACAGTGGGGTGGCGATAGTTACAGTAACGCGTGATGTATCACATGCATAAATGAAAGAGGAGCCGCAAGGCTACCCATCTAACGAAAAGATGGAAGAGCAGAAATGCTCATTACCTGATCTGATCAGGTTATGCTGCATGCAAGTCTTAAAATACTGCACAACACCTCTTAAGAATGTACAAGTATAATACTAAGAAAAGTACTTAAAAATTAAACACACAGGATTTTCTTTTTGTGAGCAAATATTCCATGTGTGTCTCATTTTGTGCATTCGTCTATCCATGCACACCTACGTTGAGTTCCTATTTCATGTATTGTTAATAGTGTGGCAATGAACATGGCAAAGCTGGTGTCTTTCCAACCTCCTCATTTTGCTTTCTTTTGGATGTATACTCAGTGCTGAGATGGCTGGATCATATGGTCCTTTCAGAAATCTCCATGCCATTCTCCATATGGCTGTACTCACACACATTCTCACCAAAATGTAGAAGAATTTCCCTTTGCATCCTTTACCAGCATTTGTTACTTTTTCTTTTTTCTTAAAAGCAATAGATATTTAGTCTAAATTAACAGCTCCCTGTTGGAGACAGAATAACAGAAATATGATACAAAGCATATTTAACCACCCTTCTAGAATGAGAAAGAATATTCAAACCAGACTTGAGTAATGGCTATGGCTCTGGAGCAGGCACTAGAAGGTCCCTTCATGGGTTAAAATTTATCTGTTGGTTTCTGGACATAGTAGTAGTATGGGGAATGCCCTGTTGGGAATACTTATATATTCAAGATGCAGGACCCAGAGCAGGGGCTATTTACCAAAGTGCATAATATGTTTTAAACATTGTGTTTTTTTTTTTATTTGAAAGTCAGAATTATAGAAAGAAGGAGCAATAGAGGGATCTTTGATCTACTGATTCACTCCCCGATAACCAAAATATCTTGAGCTGGGCTGATCCAAAGCCAGGGGCCAGGAACTACCTGGATGTAGGGGCACAGCACTTGAACCATCTTGTGATGCTTACCCAGGGCATAAGCAGAGAAGTAGACTGGAAGAAGAGCAGCTGGGACACGAACTGGTGCCCCTTTGGCATGCTGGTGCTGCAGGTGGAGGCTTGGTTTACTGTGCCATCGTACCAGGCCCCAAAGTATATCAATATTTTAGCAGGCAGATGAGAGTTCACTGACTTTGAGTCTTGGAGTAATTTCCATAGGCTCTGGACTCTTCGTGGCCTGCTCTGAGACCTTGTACAAAGGAGTCCTCAGTTTTGCTTTTATGTTTACAAAAAGACAAGCGTTCTTATCAACTGAACTGAACACTGGCTTATCTAGACAGCCTTTCCTCTTTCTATTTGTCCTTATCTATTCCATCCTTCCTCTTTTCCTCTTTGCTTTAACACTCATTGAGCATCCATAGACTGCATGCAGAGGGGGATACAAAACATAAACAAGGTTTAACAGTTGCTTGAGCAAAATGAACAAGTTCATCACAGACAAAACTACAATTTACATACAGAACTTTTGAACTGTGCACAGTTCCCATTATAGGTGATCCTAATTAAATTTTGGCTTCATACATATATACTAACATGAGTGAGAATGTTGAAGCAGTCTTTTCAGTTATGAAGAGATGACTGGGCTCAGAATTTATTTCTTATTTCATACTTTCTCTGTTTCTCCTAATGCTACTTGCATTTCAGAACAACAGCTGCAAGAGGAACCCAGGAATCTGGTAAATGCAACTGAGAAATAGAAGGATGGACAAAGTATTCCAGTGAGTGTATTTAAGAAGCAGTGATTTCTCACACTATGGTCAATACAGAAGGAGCAGAAATTTCTACATTGCCACTTTTGAAGGGCACATGGGCTCTTGCCATTTAGTTGCAAGAAGGATTTAAAGTCAAACTTCAATGCGAGGACAACAGAAAGAGGGGAAAAACTGCATATAACTGAGGAAATAAGGGGTAGGTGAAATACATGAGCCAAAAAATAGATGTTAACGTGCATGAAGTGAACCTGGAGAAATAGCATCAGCAATTAAACATAAAATAGTTCTGTTCAGGAAATCTTTGGAAGAAAGATTGAGAGCCTAAAAACTTCTCTCCATTTCTCTCTGGAATCTAACACTGTGACATTCAAGGAAATGAGTACATTTTTGGGGTTGGCACTGTGGTGTGCCAGGCAAAGCTGCTGCTTGTAGCTTGGGGCATCCCTCATGGGTACTGATGCACATCCTTGCTGCTTTACTTCCCATTCAACTCTCTGCTGATACACCTAGGAAAGCAGCAGCATATGTTCAGAGTACTTTGCTCTGCATCCACATGGAAGACCAGGAAAAAGCTCCTTGCTGCTGGCTTTGGTCTGACCCAGCCCTGGCTGTTGCTGCCATTTGGGTACCAGCGAAAGGAAGCTCGCTTACGCTCTCATCTCATCTCTTCTTCACTTTGTAACTCTGCCTTTCCAAAATATAAAATCTTTTGGAAACATTGTTTTTAAGAACATTTTAGTAGCAGCTTCTGGTTGATATGTGTGGCCCTTTGGCCTTGTGGTGGGCACCATGGCAAGGGATTTCATAGTTTATTTTACTGAGTCCTTTCAATAGTCTTAATGTCTGTTCTATAGTTACCTCTACTTTCAGGCGATTAAACCAAAGTTTAGAGAGTTAAATTTGTCTTATGGCAACTGAAAATGATTTTGAATGCTGCCGCCAAGCTGGTTCAAGTCCAGAACTGTGCCATTAAGTATTTGGAGTGACAGGAGAGTTTGGCTGCAGCTCTGGCACGTCTGACTTTTTGGAGGGTTTTACCAAGTCCCTGGAACTCAGCTGCCTGTGTTTGTAGAGTCTGATTAGCTCATGTACATTTGACTGCTGTTGTGAACTTACAGAGCACTTTGAAGAGAATACTTTTATTATCAAGAGTAGAAAATGGAGTTACTAGCTCTTGGCCCATCCACTTGGTCACCTATAGTGGTATATTCTGGCTCCTTCTCCAAACTGTTGCTCAATAGGTGAGTTCTTTGGGTTCTGTTTTGAACACGTGACTCCCCAAACTTCTCAGCCACAATTGACAAGCCAAGGTCAACAGGTGACCTTAGGTGGGTGAGTGAGCTCCTCTCTTTTAGAAAGTTGGGATTGGACCTTAGTGATTCTAGCTGAGTACAAGATGTCTTTTTAAGAAGAAACACTCTATTACAAACTAGAGTAGCTCTCTTCTGTGTTTAGAGAAAGAGGTAATATAGTATCTGACAAAGGAATGTTGTCACCAAGAGACAGGCATGGAGAAGTACAGAAGGATGAAAAGTGAGAACTGTCCCATTTCCTGAAGGATTCCTATGCCTGGCTCAGGCTTCTGCCCTGGGGGAGGACACATTTCAATCATTTTTTCCAATTATTTTGTGTTTGTATAAGCTGGTTCCACAAGTTGAAACAAAAAAAATTAATGAAAAACAAAAAAGTTGTGTTTTGGCTTACTAAAACACTTTCCCCCTGATTGTTTTGCAGAGCCAATTCCTAGAACTTTGCTCTTGAGCAGAGTAATGCAAGGCTAGGTGAAGCTTGCTTCCCATTGGGGCAGCTTGAACAGCTTTTTCTTTGGTACCTCAACCTAAAACCCTGGTTCTGCTCTGTAGTTGATTAATTTACAAGCCTGTTTCTTGAGATGGAATCTATGAGATCACCGATAGCTTTTCAAAGAACTGTTTGCCCTGATGAAATCATAGTCTGTCTTCCTAGCAATCCAGATATAATGCATGCAGACATTGGTATCAGATTTGAGGTGTAACAAACAGATCTTACCAGTAAAGTATTTTATTTTGACGAATTGGAAAGTGTTCTATCTCAGGGAACTAAAGGGCTCTTCAGGGCCTTAGATACCTCCAAGCTGTCAGATGCATTCTTTCACACACATCACATTAACTGGTTTTCATATAGCTCTGTTTTTGATTTTAGGAAACACATAACATTGTTTTTCACACATAATTCTTGTTTTCATTAAAATGTATTAGAGATTTCAGAAGTTAAACTAAAAGTAATATACCGTGTCTGATAAAATACTGAGTTTTTAGCCTAAGGGATACACCAGGCAATTTTGTCTTTGTCTTCTTATACGTTGAGATTAGGGTGACAATGGGTTTATAATTAAAAATGGTCTAGAAACAAATTATGGAGTAATAATTACATACACTGATATGTACCTTAAGCTATTAATCAACATTACCATCATCTCCTAGTATATGCTTCATTTCCATAGCTAGCAGCTCATCAAGGCGGGATTAAGTCAAATCCTCACGAGCAGAGTAGCTATCTTTTTCCCTTTCTTAACTTCCTTCCCAAAGTGAATTTCAGAAAGCTGTAGAAACACAGGTTAACCTAGAAGCAAAGATGAGTATTTTGGGGGTTTTCTGAAGATTGCTGTTCCTGCACCCAAAATGGTTGAGCCTTCTATTTGTTGTTAACTGCTGCTTTTTCCTGCCATCATAGCTTCTTGGACACAGCTTCTCTCTTTGGGATAAAACAAATACCACACCAACACGTATATATTCACAATCTGATCTGGTGTCTCTGTGGTCACATGCTCTTACTATTACAGCTAGATACTTGTTGATGATAATCTGACTTTGTTCAGCTCACATGGTAGACCTTCTAAAATTATCAAGTAATCCAGTAGGGAGTACTGGGAAGATAAAAATGCATCACCATAACTATTACAAGTATTTTTTAACAACATGAACTGTGCTGATTTTTGTCTCCTACTAGGTTTATGTGTCTTTCTTTAATCAGTAAGGCGTATTCTGCATGTGGCTTAATGTTTTCTTCCCAGGAATCTTTTATGCTATCAAGTTGTCCTTTTAACTTTTCTGACAGTCTTCAGGCTTAAGGCTCAGATTTTATATTTGCTTCTGGCTGAGAATTTTGACTTGCCTGTCATCTAAACAGCAGCTGCCAGTACCTGCTGTGTTCTTATTAAGAACTCTGTCATTGGTGGTATTAAAGCCTATGTCTTATCACAATTAAAAAAAATAATGAAGACCAACCATCGCATTGTACCTGGAGTGAGATAGTACTTTTTTGATGGGTCCAGTTTTCAAGGCAGAAATTTCCAAGATTATTTTGGAGCTGCCAGTCTCACAGGTTTCACTTTCTAAAGATTTGGGAGGGAAAGCCTACTTACCACGGAAGTGTTCAAGCTGGACATGACAGGGCTGTGGACAGCCATGCATTTGTTGGAGGGCTGTTTGCAAGCTGACATCAGTAACAAGACTTCGTTGGGGTCTGTAGCGACTTTGACATCAGACAGTCCTTTTGCCCAAGCTGATGATCCCACCAGCCACAGGAAGGAAAAGACTACAGTGACTATGAAGTCCTGCAAAAACGTGAGATAAAACAGCAAAGGGAAACATCAGTACTCAGGACAAATGCTTGCGTTTACACAAATACTTGCTTAGGCCTTTTGGAAAATGTGAAGATTCTATAATATTAAAAAAATAAACTAAAGGTCTGTGGCATTTACATTACATAAATAATGGTAGTGTTTATTGAGTGCTTACTATGTTCCAGGGATAATTTGAGCACACTAATATCCCTCATTTGACTTCCCATAGCATTCCTGCAATAAACTTGGTATCATCATCCTGTTAGGTGACAAACTGAGAAAGCAGTGCGACAAATTATCTGCGACTGAACAGGGTTGGCATTTGGTTACGAACCTCTATCTCAAGGTGTGCTAATTGTTAAACACTCCTGGCTGTCAATGCTGCTTAATTTACAAACCTACGTGTTATCCTGTTAATGCTTGGAGCTGAGTTTAAAGGGAAACAATAATAGCTATTAATGTTCCAAATGCCTATGGCACATGATAAATTTTATGTAAAAGTTCTCTTAATTTTAATCCTATTATATTATCATGCCCCCTTTAAAGATGAGGGAAATGAGACCCAGACATATAAAACATAGCAAGTGGCAGACAGAGCCAAAATAGGATTTCAGATGTTTTTGACCACGGACTCCCTGCTTGTTCAGAAGAGAGAAGTTTCTAGATTTATGTTATACAGAATCTCGGTGATGTGAGGCAAGGACTATTTTCAGAGAGCACCATCCGCAAAACTCATTCCCTCCCTAAGGATGCAGAGGGAGTGACAGGTGAAAACTCACTGTCCAGTTCTCAGGACAATTCTCCAGGTCGACCGTGTTGATGCTCAACTCCTGAATACATGTTCTGTGCTACTGTCAGCGGGCTGCAAAGGAGGGTATTAATTTTGATACCTCAGCAGAAGTGGGCTGCTCTTTGATTTTGAAAGGCCTCAAGTAGGAAGTGTGCATGTGTTTCTTAACAGCACGATGACTAGGACTTGCTCTAGCTTCCATCTGTGTGGTGTCACTGATTGACTTGGTATTTGAATGTCATGAACTGCGTGGTAGAAAGTCTATGCTGTAATGGTGCTGTTGTGCCTAGCATGTGCTAGGCTTGGTTCCCAGTGAATGGTCAAGAGGCTCCACTGCTAGGAGGCGTGGCTATGGATTGTTCAGCTCACTGGTTACATTGTGTTGACTCTGGACCATGGAAGGAGTTGGTATGGGCATTTTAACCCTATTCTGCATGTTGCTGTATATGCCCATCTTTGGTTCCTTTGCCCTTCCTCTTCATTTCTAATAAATCCCATCTTGTATGCCATCTTGAGTGCTTTCTGATGTGAGGTGGAAGTATAGACAAACAAGAAAAGATAGTTACCTGCAGTTGTTTCATTATTAAGTATTAATAGAAGATCAGGTGTCTGAATTTGAATTGGACAGTGGAGGAACAGTTCCAAATAAGCCAGACTAAGGTCAGTTTTCTGCTCATGTGTAACATAGTACCTTGTTTCATTTATTTATTTATGCATTCATTCAAACAGTAATATGCTGAATTTTTTTTGAAGATTTTTTTTATTGTTATTGGAAAGCCGGATATACAGAGAGGAGAGACAGAGAGGAAGATCTTCCATCCGATGGTTCACTTCCCAAGTGAGCCGCAACGGGCCGGTGCTGTGCCGATCCCAAGCCGGGAACCAGGAACCTCTTCCGGGTCTCCCACGCGGGTGCAGGGTCCCAAAGCCTTGGGCCGTCCTTGACTGCTTTCCCAGGCCACAAGCAGGGAGCTGGATGGGAAGTGGAGCTGCCAGGATTAGAACCGGCGCCCATATGGGATCCCGGCGCATTCAAGGTGAGGACTTTAGCCGCTAGGCCACGCCGCCGGGCCCATATGCTGGATATTAAGCAAGGTTTTAGAGGAGTAAAACTACCTAGTATGGATCTTTGCATCTTAATTAACAAAAACTGAATTGACATGAAATTCTAACTTGTTTATGGGGTATCATGTTTCAATATATTTTATATTGCACAATGTCTAATCAGAATCACATAACTCCCATCTCCCACTGACCATTTCTCTCTGTTGTCTCTTTGACTTTTATGTATTTGCTGGAGCTCAACGGTTAAAATTCCAAGTATGAGAGTGACTGTCATTGTTCGATCATCATCCTTAGAAACAGGCTTAAAAAGTCACTTAGATGGGAACTAAGAATAGAGTTCTAGGAGGTAATTCAGTGGGGAGTTGGAGAAAACTAGGTCAAAATTTTCAGGTTTTATTATTGAAATAGTAATCACACATCACATTTACTGATCAGTTCCTAAATGCTAAGTATTACTCCACGTTCATGTGTCTGACCTCAGTCTTGACAACAACACCATGAGAAAGATGCTGATCCTGTTCTCAGTTCACAGTTGAGGAAACAGACATAAAGAAGTTACACAGTGTGCAAAGCCATGAGTTAGGAAGCAAACAAACCAAGATGCCGAGCCTGAAGGTCTGCTGCCAGGGCTGTGTGCGTGGCTGTTCTACACTGCTTCTCATGTTTGTTTAAAACTAGTAAACTAAACATTTTTTTTAAAAGCTGGAGTTGATATAATTTTCTGTAAATTAACATGTTTAAAGTCAAGGATCTATAGGATTAAAGATGTTTTTGGAAGTTGACCTCACTTCATGTCTCGTGTTCTGTTAAAGAGGGATCCATATATCATAGTAGGTTATCTTTTATAGGCGTTCAAAGCTCAGGTTAGTGATCATGCAGACCTTATTTGACACTTTCTAGCTGTGTGGCTTTTGACAATTTGCTAGATTTCCTGCAGCCTCAGCTTACCTCTCAATAAACTGACATAGAATCTGCCTGGTAAGATTTCACAAATAAAATCCTTATCATTGTGCCAAATAGTGAGGGTCTATCAGTAAAACAAGCAATAAAGCCACAATAATAAATAGCATGGTGCTGTGAAGTAGAACTCTCATGCCTGTAGCTCTGTCTTAAGTGACTTATATCTAGCAACTGAAAGATGGAGACTTTGAACAAGATTGTAAATGGCACCATTTAAAAATAATTGAAAAAGTTGGAGGAAACCAGCTGTAGGTCTGGCAATGGAACATTAATGTGCAGTCATGAAAAATAACATGGTAGAACACTACTGACACTGATTTACTCCTGAGACAGTGGGCCGAGTAGAACACAAGTATGAACCTGCACCTGCACTGCTTTGCTCAAAAATGACCAATGACTCCATCCTTCCAGAAAATAAAATCTGAAGGCCTCATACAGCTTCACGTGCAATAATGATGTGGCTGCTCTTGTACTGCTTTAACTTCAGTTCTTACCTTGTTTCTCTTCACCCATCCCACCTCTAGGCCTCCTTGTAATTAGGAACACATACAAATCTGAGGTGGCATTGAAGACATCCTTTTCTCAGTAGTCAGACACAGGCCACTCCCTTTCGTCCTTATTTTATTGTCTTCAGATGCTTTCTTGCCAACCATGAATAAATGGCATCTGAGCTAAATTCTGTTCTCAATTTGAATATTCTTAATTTCACTTTTGAAAATTTTCAAGTTCTTTTTTTGTCAAGTGGTATGCTGTACATTTAATTGCTTCTTAATTCTTTATCACCTCCAACTAAAATGTGAGTAGATTATGGACAGTATTTTGTCTGAGGTGTTCATTATTGCCTGCCCAGCATGTGCATAGAATGGTGCCTGACGCATAGTAGGTGCTTAGTAAATTAGTTATTAAATGAATGACGGTAAGAGGAAGTGTTTGTGAAATGGAAGTAGCAGGGGAACAGTACATGGTTCCAGGCCACACACGTGCCTGCCCTGGGCTGTGCCCTCTGCTCTTTCGTCTTCCCTGTCTCTCCCAGACCTGACCCGCTTTGTCACCTTAACAGGTCCCCACTAATGATCATGTTCCCAGATGGGTTTCCCTGGTATTCAGTCTTCAGTGTACCTTATACACCCATATCTCTATTCCCTTATTCTGCTTTTCCCTTTCCACAATTTGAATCTGTGCCTGCTGGTTCATCTGTTTCTCCCAGCACAATGCCAGCTCCCTGGGGTAGGACGTTGTCAATTTGTTCGTTGCTGTGTCTCGCAAGGAAGGTGTCATGAGCATTTAGTGATTGGGAGAATGAGGGAAAGTATGAATGGATCCATACACAAAATGTTCCAGTTGTGTTAAATGTATATTTGTGTATGGAGCACTGGAGAAGATTTACGGAGTGATGGTTGAATTTGAGATGATTTTCATCTTGTTTTGGTAATCTCGGTGTATTTTAAATCATTTATTATTCATTCTCATTATAATATGGTTGTATGATCGGGTTGTTTATATTCAATACACATCATCTCAAGTGGGAGTTTTGCACCAAAAGGTTTCAAAATATGTTGAAGCCAGCTATCAGTAGTTAAGCAAAGTGCCTAGATGAGCAGATCATGTCAGAAATTCTAGCTAAGAAATATTTTTGCCAGGAACTTCATAATTTATGGATTCATGTCTGACCTTGTTCTCTTGGGCAGAGAAGGAAGTGAGGATAAATACTTGACCCCATTTTCTGTTCACTCTCCCACTTCCCATGGAGCCTGCCTGCTGGCCACACCTACCTGGGATCCCAAGGGCAGGAATTCCAAGCTGTGGCCCATGCAGGTCAGCTTCCGGGCTCTAAGTAGAAGAGATGCCTCCCTGAACTAAAGATTACTGGCCTTGACCAATGAGTCGTTAGTGCAAGCATTTGGCCAAGCTCCTACAAACATCACTAACTTTATGACTTACATCCATTTCCCCTGTTCTACTAAAGGGGACTTCAGCCTATGCAGGTTAAATACTTTAATTATGATTAACCTCTGGTTTGAATACTGTGGCATGTCAGAAGCCTGCTGAGAATTTGGAGGAAAAGATGCTTTTAAACAGATAACTCAATGTTCTCTAAACTTCTGTTCATTTACTACTACTTAATTTTTATTTCCACTTCTTGTATTTAATATTTCACTTAAAACAAATTATGCTTCATATATATAAGCAAGTTGATCTTAGAAATTACACATCTTGTAAATGTTAAACTAATACATTCCCAGTGACAGCATTTATATTTGTGATTTTTCTTCTAAGTGAGAGCAAAACTCTGAAGATTTTACCCAAGGCTTTAGAATACAGGATCGTTGTTAAAATGGGAGATTCATGACTGTTCTTAATGGAACAGAGGTGTGGCCTAATTAGAAAACTGGAAGTTAAACTGACTATGGGATACCCTTCTTCTTGCTGTTATTTGTGGCCTGTTAAAGGTCTGCCTAAGACCATCTTCCATATCAGGAGTACATGCTGGCACTTGGGAAGTGACTTGAGTTGGTGCATGCTAGCAAGGGGCCCAGATAGCTGCACCAGGAAAAATACAAGGTTCTCATGGTGCACACGTGAACCCTGTGAGGGTGGCTTCTGCTGGTATTGCTTGTGTTATTAGGATGAAAAAAGCTGCTACTCAGAAGGTACTACAGTTCTTCCTAAATGCTCCCATGATGGTGATGTTGGTAGCCCCTACTACAGCGTCAGTAGGTACTATTGGCCCCATATCACATAGGAGAAAATTGCATCCTAGAAAGGGAAATGATTTATTTACCCATGACTCATTAAGTGGCTCATTATAAATGCATGCTGAGTTACTGGTCTCATTCTAAAAGAACTTTTGACATGTGACCTGGCTGTATTACTGCAGTGGGTGAAATATTTGTCCACTGAACCATGAAACAGCTTCCTTGGCTCAAGGAGCAGCCTGGCTTATTGCTGGCTGAGGCGGTTGATTTCCATTTAGTTTGGTGGGAGTATTCTGTTGCCTTCATTTCTCTTAAGTAAGTGTTAGCAAACTCACTTTTAAATGAATGCCATTTCATTAATGTAATAAAGCTGCTACCCTGGATCACTTTGGCATACACAAGAGAAACTCATTTTTCGGTGAGAATGAACTGTGCATTTCAGAACTAGAAGAACCTGTCTCCATCCCTGTCTGATATTGCGAAACACAAATGATTACTTCTATACCTATTAACAAATATTGCCAGTACTATACCTGAGTCTAACGGCTGTTTTGTACTTGGGTCTAACGACTGTTCTATCTGTTGAAACCAATTGATAGCTTTGCGACTTTTCTCTGTTGTTGATACTTACATCAAGAATCTATGCCAGAGAGTTAACAGTCCAAAGAGCTTATCTTCAGTGCCAGTGGACTGACTTTGCTAATTTAGCGTCTAGGAACACCAGAATGAAATATAGAAACCAGGCAGTAAGAAGGGAGCTCAGTGGAGGGGTTGGCACAGGAATGGAGACGGGCCTAGCAGAGGCTAATGGAACAGCTTACTGTTGTGCTCACTGTTGGTTTTGTTTATTCCACTTGAAGTACTAACCATGCTGACATCTACCTTCCAGAAGGTGCCTACCATTTTTGATCAGTTGATCTTCCTAATAGCCACATGAGGGTGAAGACAATTAGATTCATTTTACAGATAAGAAAATGAGAGGTAAGAAGTTGAAGACCCATCTAAAGTAAGTCTGGGTTGCCCCAGTTCTAATTGCCAGGAGGTTCCAGCAACAAGAGCTCTACCAGTGGCCAGGTGGGAAGTGGAGTTCACCTGGAGCTGAAGAGGAGAACCTAGCCATAGAACTGTGGGTCCTGCTGATTTGTTTTATCTGACCACAAGCAGAAGCAGAGTGGCAGAGCCCAAGCAGTTGGGTGTGGCAACAGGCCCCCACCAGTGCCACATTGGGGACCATTTTGTATCCTGAAGTTTTCCCTTGAAGGTGATGATGTGTTGATGATGATAATGTGATGGTGATGAGAGTCTCTTAACACTTAGGGAGCACCTATTCATTCTTTACACATATTTTGCTTATTTAATTACTCAACAGTGCTGTTGAGGTAGGTACTATTATGCCATCTTACAGGCAGGGTTAAGTTACTGATACCCAGTTGGAAAGATAAAATGCCAGGATTTGAAGCTATAAAGTTTTGCTTGAGAGTCTCTGTGCTGAATCTATTTTACAAGCACTCTGTTGCTTTTAGAGGACCATGATTTTATTGACTCATAACAGAAGTTAAGTGTTGATATTAATATTTATGACTATCATTTATGGAACAGTTACTAAGAATCAGACAGTATGCATTCCATATATTATTTATTGAGTTCTCACTATAACATTCTGAAATGACTTATTTATCTGATTTCATGGATGAGGAAATTGAGTTACAGAAAGATCAAATGATTTACAGGAGATTGCAGAGTTTCTAAATTGTTAAACTTCAGTTGTGGCTGAAGTGTTCCTCATTGGAAAGTGAAATTCCAATGTAGATCCCATCCCAGCTTGAGTGGGGGAATCCATCATTTGAGGTGTGATGCTAACTGCTTTACCTGTTTGATCTCATTTCGTTTGACAAGACAATGATTTGAAGCAGTTCTTAGGTTTTTTTTTTTTTTATTTCACAAATTAGAAATGGCCATGTTGCAGCAGTTAATTACAGAGAAGGGCTGGGCCTCAAACTCTTCTCTGTGTGGCTGCAAGACTCGTTGACTTGTTCATCCATCTGAGTTGAGTCCATCCTTCTCCTAGGTCTTCTGTTCAACATTGAACATGTTTCCACTATAGTCAAGGTGCTATTTTAAAAATGCTGTAAGAGCAAGAGTATAGCAGCCAAAGGACTGCTCCAGTACACAAATGGTTTATGCTTGGATATTCTCTGTAACATCTAGGTTGTTTTGTGCTAGAATGGTGAGAAACAAAATTGTTACAACACTGTCAACTAGTTGGAGTTTAATACTTTGCATGTTGATGTTCTTCTTAAGAGCTTGGAATTAATCAGTGATTTTGTTTGATGTGTGAGGGATCTGGCTTATGCTTGACAATCAATGTAGGATTTAAATTTTTTTCCTTGAAGTTAAACTTGCAATTGACAAACTGTACTTTTCTTGTTTCTTGATCATTTCCAGAGAACTTTTCTCAGTTAATTTGTGATTGCTCAGCTGTGGGACTATGAGCTCCTGATTCTTTAAGTGTGGGTGTCTGTGTGTGTGTGTGTGTGTGTGTGTGTGTGTGAGAGAGAGAGAGAGAGAGAGAGAGAGAATGTAAACCTTACAGATAAAGGTCTTTTGCCTTTATTCTGTTAGCCCAGTCATAGCAACTAATCTTGTAATCTTGGTGCAAGAGGGAGGTATTTCTTGCAAGCTCCAAATAGATGCAAGGTCTTCACTAGCTTTTTGCAATGCCAGTGTAAGTTATATGTTAAAAACACACTTGGCTACTCAATTTGGTTTTCAATTGATGATTTTCATTACAAATAACACCACATTTTCCACAAGTTAATAGTAACGTCAAATTAATAACTGTTCAACATTAAGCATGTTGGTAAGACTTACTGTCAGTAGAATGCTATTCAGTCAGGTCTGACTATGGGCCAGGTACTGTGCTAAGTCTTTTATATACACAATTTCACTTAATATTCAGACTGTGTGTGAGAAAGTCCTTATTACAGACTTTGAGAAAAGACGACGTCAAAGTGGTTAAATCCATAGTCCTAGGAATTGGGTAACCCTAGGTTCAAATTTCAGGTTTGTCTGAGCACTGGAAACTTGTTTAGTCTGTTTCCTTAGCTTCAAAAGGGCAATAATGATAGTATTTAATAAAGTTTCTGCCCAAAATAAAAACATGAATGCACTAAAATGCTTAGTCTAGCCCTTGAAAGTTCATTGTTAAAATTAGTCCTGATAACAGGAAAATTCCACTCTATATAAGCAAAAAGGCATCAGTGTGGATGTACATATCATGTAGTAGATCGGATGGTCACATGAGTCAGGTGATTTCATTCATTTATCCAGAAAATAACTACTGAAAACCTTATAGTGTCAGGTTCTGGGAATAAAGTAGTAAATAAGAATAGACATAGCTGTAATAGTCCTGCCGGTAGAAGGGAAGGATCTTAAATAGTAACAGAAAAATGTAATGGCAATTGGTGTAACAACTGTGTGTGTGTTGGGGGGTGGAATCTGATGTTTTGAATACAAATGCACGAATAGCACTGACTCACTTGAGACAGAAAAAGCTACACAGGTCTAGCTGCATGTAGGTTATATACATATTTGGACTTGGGATGATTGTTAAAAGACTCAGGTTAAATAAGTGTAGCATGAAATAGTTTATCTGAAATGCCTGTGAATTGGCCCCTAGAGCAGGTTTTGTACTCCTCTAGATTTTGGCTCTATGCCTAAAAAGGGTGTGTATCGATACTGGATCAGTCAGGATTATTGCTTGGGTTACACTGCTAGCAGAGGCAACTATCAGTGTAAGCAGGAGAAGATTGGATTTTTAGGGGTGTGGTGGCTCACACAGATGCTTGAGGTTATCAGCTGTCTGCACCTGTCCACTTTGAAGTCACTCTCTGAATAAGTTAAGCAGTAAACAATGTGAGTCCAGAGGGTAGAGAGATTTAGGATGGATGTATTGACACATGCAAATCTTGGTGGAATATTCCTTCCTCTTTGGATCCCAGAAAGTTGCAAGTTCAGGGAAGTAACCAGTGTTACAAAGTGTCTCTAGGCAAGTTGTTAGCCTATAGAGGGAAGAGCACCATTAAAAAAAAAGTAATTGATTTCATAAATTCAGAATTAAGTAACAAGCCTAGTCCAGAGATGAGATGCTTTAACAATAACTTGGAAGAATATCCTATTTGTAGAGTTTGTCAAAGATGGATCTAGAAATAGGGGGATAATTATTTAACATTATAGCAATCCTTCTCATTATTACATTTTTTTAAAGCTTGCAAAATATTTTGGGGCTGCCATTTGCACAAGGAAGGTGAAAATGTGGAGATTTAGATAATTAACTACCAGCCTTGTTGACTTGTCACACAACATCTGGGCATTATCAGCTTATCTGGAAAACACCAGATGTTCAGCATTTTGTCGAGATGAAGCATCTGGAAGAAGGGGGATTTGCATGAGACACAGTGGAAAGATGTGTGCTGGGAGCAGCCAGGGTGAAACTGCATCCTCACAGGTCCTCTAGACAGCAGTGTTTTCTCATCATGTGTGTACAACTACCTCTCAAACTCCTACACACACATGTTGGATGTTGGATATATACTATATATATAGTATATATATATTTGTTTATATTTGGATATATATATTTGTTTATCTCACAGACACATGGATCCAAATACAATAGCAGACAGTAGCAACATGGAAAGTATTTGATAATCTAAAGTGATTCCTTAATTTGCCTAAGTAGCTTTTAGTTTCTCTGCTATCAGCTTATGTGGAAACAGGCATGTTGCATGGGAAATGATTTCAAGTAATGCTGGCAGGCCTCTCAGGTGCCACCTTCTAAAACAGTCAGCTTCTTTCTGAACCCTGGTCCATGTTCTTTTGCCTTCATCTTTCCTGAAATGAGAGAAAAATGCACATTTTCCTCCCCCAGAATTACATAATATCAGAGTGGGAAGGAACTGCTGAGCTAAATTCAGGCTGTCAGATACTGCTTTGAAAACATCACCTCATTATTAACTTACTGTTCTGCACTACTGGTATCTCCCACATAAGACATGAAAGATTTGATATGCTTGGCTAGAAATTACACATTTAAATCAACCTTAGTTTTAAAAATTCTCTGGACTTGAGTGTTTATATCAGTAACATGGAATAGAAGTGTTTTCTTCTATAGAAGGAATAGAAAGCTGTTGTGAGGATTAACGCTGAATAAAAATGTTAAGCAAGACAAGTAAAAAATGTTCACGTCTGCCTGAACAGCTGTGGCGATGTTGACGGAATGAGAATTCAATATTCAAGTGACATGACTTGATGTGGCCATGACTAGATACCGTTGAATATGATTTCAGCTGAAAGAGCTGTCTAATCCCTCCCCACCCCCACCCCCAAGCTATTCTGGCATTCTTTTGAAAATAGGAACATTCTGCTGAGGTTACATAAATATGGCCAGTGTATTACCAACTCAGTCTAAAGTGTTGAGTCCCTGGGGCTTTGCAGATGGAGTCCAAAACCTGTTGGGTAAAACCCAAACATCCAAGTGTTGCAAAGTATCATTGGAAAAGAACTTGGGTATTGGTGTAAAGACTTATAGGACCATGTGAACAGTTGTGCCTGAGAATGAGTCCCTGAGACGTCAGTGAGTGCCTTAATCACAGTGATGCATTCCTGCCTGTTCCTTGGGGTTTAGACTTTGTCACTTGTACGCTTAGCCTCCAGCCAAGTGCCAGTTGTTAGGATCTTACATTTATTCACTGAAAAAAAGAGACTTGATGTTTGGAGACAGGGAAAAAACATGTCAATTTCAAAAAAAAAATAGGCTTCCTAAACAACATGAAAGAGAAAAGAAGCTAATAACTGACTTTGTATAAGAAAAGAGACTAATGACTGGAGAATAAGAAGGAAAGTTTGTTAGAAATTAGTTTTTTATTATTTTTATTTTTATTTATATCTGCTTTTCCCCCTCCACATGCCCTTGAAGTGATTGGCAAATTCTTTTATGATTTGGGAATCAGTCCTTTACTGGACATGATCTCTGGCAGTTATAAAGGGAATGTTTAGGAGAAAGATTATATTTCACACTCCATTGCACCTAACCTTTTTTTTTTTTTTTGCAAATGAGCAAGTGTCATTAACACAGTTAGGTTCATGAAAAGAGCTGCTATTTTTCAAGCCTTCCTTATGCCTTCCTAGAATTGAAGACCCATTATTCTGTCATGTATCAACCCATCTGTCAGCCTGCAACAGATGGTTAAAATGAAGAACTTCTAAAATACCAAAGAGGAAATTATGTTGTGCTTTCGCATCCTCAGCTCAAAATCAGCCTGACATCAAACTATTCCTTTGCCACTTCCCAACTCATATGAAGCAAAAGTGAGGGCAAATACTGCATTTAAATTTACAAATTAGGAGCCATTTTTCCAAAAGGTGATTGCTAGCTTTGTAAATGTCTTCACTCTCAAAGAAGGACCTGGGTTCGAGTGTCAGTTATGCCACCTCTTGGCAACATAGCATTTGCCAATTTATTGGAGCTAATCGGCTATAATTTGCTCTGGTTAAAGAGAAGATAATTAATAACTTACAGGGATTAGAAAGGAATGGATAATTTTGTGGGGACAAGACTTATAGGTAGGCACCTAATAAATGATAGAAACTATTATTTTCACCGTTAGTTCTTCTCTTCTACTCTCAGTCCCTATTTTCCACAAGTTTATTCCAGATCAAAGCTTCTGTGTCTCTAACAGGCGCAACTTGAGCAGGTGCCTAAGGACAGAAGGTAGGCTGGCACAAGAAAGTAGAAAGCTGAGGATAAGGTAAGGAGTGTGTGTTTCTGCTCCTCTGCAATATGTGGGTGCGCATAGTGTAAGTCACAGAATGTTGTGTTCATGTCATGTTGATGATGCTACTTGGAATGTGTGATAGGAAAACACAAGGAGGTATGTGTCACTGAAATGACGCTGCCTTGTAAGAGTGTTCAGGCTGTTTGTAAACCTGAGAGAACCAGGAACTTGTGCCCAAATCTATATGCCGCAATTTCTTGATTTTCATTTTAATCAGGAAGGAATGAATCTTTGTTATTTTTATTCTGCCTAGGTATAAACATTCAGGCTTTATGTTGCTCACTTTACTTATTTTTGTCACTTGTATTCTAGGACATAACTGCTGGAATTGTGCCATCACAGTACTTTCTCAGTGGGACTTTTCCTGAGTACTGGTATCCTTTCCCCAGGGCTATTTTGTAGGTGCAGATGTGTGATAGGGACTACAGTGGCAGATTGAAATGTTCAGAGAAGCGAGATGTATCTCGGAAGTGGGATTCTCTACTTCATGTGTCATGAAGCTTCTAGACATCTTGCTGAAAAGCAGATTCTGACCCAGTGAGTCTGCAGTAGGCTCTGGGATTATGTATTTCTAGTAAGTTTCCAAGTGATGCCAGTGCTAATGGTCTAGGGAAAAATTTTGAGAAACAGATCTTAGCTTGTGAAGAAATCTCTTAACTGCCAAACTTTGCAGTAGTTTCCAGCACTTGCTGCTACCTACTGTCCCACGCTCAAAACAGCTTTCCCAGACTTGTGAAGGTCTCACTTGTCCAGTTCAACTTTCTATTTTTAATACTATTTAGTTTTTTGATGATGTTTATCTAGTTGGTTAAGGTAGGAAGAGTCAAGGGTTAAGGGAAATTGGGTGAGACCACTGTTTCTAAATTTTATTTTTTCTTTCTGTATCTGGGGAAGGGAGGAGATAAGGGGAGAAGTCACACCCACCCTCCCAACCACCTCAGTATCTGGGATGTGGAACGGCAACCTGATGTCATCCCAGGGTCCCTGATATGGAGCATGCTGTAAGGGTTCTGCTCAAGTGGTTTTCATAGTTCTGAAATGTTGATCTTGGCCACTCCAAGGATGAGGAAATCCTTCCAAAGTCCATTGGCTGACATAGTCTATTTCAGACTCTCCATTTGCCCAGATATTTGCTGTCAACATATGGCTGGGGAAGTTGACCAATTCATTCTGCCCTCTGTCCTCTGCTGTGGTACCAGATGTCCTCTGCAGGCTCCAGTGGACCACCATATCCTCCACATGCATCTGGATATGCTGTCCAATGCTCTATCTGAGCCACTGAGGATACTCAGTTCTGACACATGCATTCCACAATGAGCAAGTACAGTGGCCTTGTCAATGGAAGTCCCTCAGAAGTCATTTCTCACCTGCAACATACTTTCTCAGTGGTTCTTCCTCCCACCTTTCCCTTTGTCCCTTTCCCTGGTCAATCCACAGTCCGTGTGCCCAGGAACACATGCGGTACCACGTGCCAAATGGCATTAGTGTGGGCCAGCCCAAGCCGGGCTGGGATCCTGTGGCACCAGATCCCCCTGACATTCATTAAAAAAAATCAATAGGCAGCTATGCTGGCACACTGGTATAGTTAACACAAATTTGTCATTAAGCAGGCCCAGGATGCCCACCAGCTATTGGCTGCTTTTCTCCCAGCTGTGTAGCACTTGCCTAGGTACAAGGCAACCTAGCTAGTTGCCTACAACTGGGGCTTCCAGTTCAACTTATAAATAAATTTTTCTTTTTTTCAAAAACACTCATTTAAAATACTAGGGTAAATCTTATATGGCAGGTGCTTCACTAAGTGTTGGCATGAGTAACATTAACTACTTCAATTCTGATTTAATTACTGATGATGTAATAGGGACTTCGAAAAGTCCATAGAAATGCATATTATGAAAAACTACACATAAATGACAAAGTGGTTCTTTTTGTGCCAAATAAACTTTTAACTCCAGTTTTTCATGAATTCTTTGAAGTGCATGTGCATTGTCAACAATGTGCAGGGGAAGATACAGAGTCAGAGGTCCAGTTATGCTCCCAGGGTCCTCTAGCTAGCAGGTGGCAAAGCAGGGCACTAATGAAATCTGACTTGACTCTGGGTCCTCAGCCAGTGAGGATTTTCCAAGATGTGTGCCTCATTGGGATTGTGCCATTATATTACAACTCCTGAAACACATATCTCAGCATTAGAATTAATGAATTCTAGATGAAAAAAAATTTTTTAAGCATATGTATGTATGTAGACTGTTTCCACACACTCCATTGGCTGCTTAAAGAAACACATGGAGCTGGAGTTTGGGGAATTACAAAGAACATTACCAGATAAAGTTCAATTATAGGCACTTAGCTAGAATATTATTAGAATCTGGTCATGAGTGGTTTTATGGTGGCATCATTTGACCTCTGCAATATTAAAATCTGTTATTATGAGATCTCATTAAATTCCACAGTGTGTCCTGTTGATGAGCAGAAGAAATGAACTGCTAAAAAGGAAAGGTTCTAAACAAGTTATTCTTTGTCACAGGGGACCTGCTCTTGCAGAAACATACAGAAATGTGTTGGAGATGAAATAATCTTGTGTCATTTTTGCAGTGCTGCCCCCCTGTTACCTGGTGCTCAGAATTCCATTCCACTTTTAAAAATGTTCACCACACCTAATATGAAGTCAAAGAGGAGTTAGGTTTCAAAGCAGAGAGAAGGTTACATCCCACTCAGGGAGTAAGTGTGCAATACTGTGGTTCCAATATTTTATGAGCCATTCTCACCAAGTACAAGGCAAACAGGATTGTCTGTATTGGAAAAATACTAGGGAACAAATATGTCCCAACAACTGGCTGTGGTTGGAAGAGTTTGAGACGATGTGAAAACTAATGGCACCGGTTAAAGTAATGGTTTAAACCTGACTTAAATAAGAAAGAAAGTCACACTTGTAACAGCAAAGATATTTTAAAATGTTTTGGAAATGTATGTGAGTTCAATAACAAGTAACAATAAGTTCTAAATTTTTGTTATGGGAAGATAATCACCACATGTGAAAATGAGCTTTGCTAAACTTGTGAAGTTTCCTGTAGCAGGTAGCATCTTGGCCTTTTGTGCATGCATTAAGTTGTTGCTTGTTTTAAGACGATTGTACGAAGTTGGCACATCTTTAGAAGTCTGTCTGGCCTTAAAGTTTATGATGCTTTTACTCCACAACAGAGGATCTGGATTTGATACTGGTTCCAGCATTCTGTTGTAGACACTGGGAAGCAGCTCTAGTAACTGGGCTGTTAGCCACCCGTGTGGGAAACCTGGCATGAATTCCCAGCTCCTAGCTTAAGCCTGGTCTACATATTCATGTTGTGAGCATCTGTGCAATGAACCAATCAATGGAGTCCTCTGTTCCTGTCGATGTCTGTCAAAGAGACTATCTTACTGTAAGATTCATGCGAGAGCTGAGAAATGGCTTATGTTTCTGTTCTTATGGTGGGTTGGATTTGTTTTCCTCCTAGGCACTTTTCTTGTATATGTACTAGTTTTGTTTTTGTTTTGTTTTTCTTTTTCTTTTTTCTTCTTGAGTAAATACAAGTCTTTGACCATGTATCAAGTGAACAGGCAATATATTCACTATTTCATTGATGTACAGTGGTCATAGATTTGTTCATTTGGTTGGTTTTTGAGTGACAATCCCCTCATCCTTCCTTTCCTAAAGATTTAAAAATAATGGTTCTTCACCTTGTGCTCCCTGGAAACAATTTATGAAGTGTCAATCTGGAACACAGGGTGGCTGGGTCAGTTTTCTAGTTCAGTGAGTAGCTTTTCTGGCTGCATTCAGGACAATGGTAGAAACACCCCGTGGGGGTTCTTTGCCATTTTCCCCATCTCTTTGGTTTCTACCTTTTAGAGTGGCAGTTCAGCATAGACATTTAAACTATAACTGTGAAATTAGTTCTGCAATTATTGACTTAAGGTATGATCCCTTAGTTGGAAATCCCTAAACTCATAAGGCCATCTCACAAAACTATCACATGGATTCAATGTGATGCAATATAGGAAACATGCATTAGATAATGGCCATATGACCAACACCCAACCAGTATTAACTGTGTAAGAAGCAATGAATTGGGCCTGGCATGATGGCTCATTGGCTAAATCCTTACCTTGTAAGCACTGGGATCTTATTTGGGCACTAGTTCAAGTCCTGGCTGTTCCACTTTCCATCCAGCTTCCTGTTATGGCCTGGGAAAGCAGTAGAGGATCACTCAGTGCCTTGGGCCCTGTACCCATCTGGAAGACCCAGAAGAAGCTCCTGGCTTTTGATCAGCTCAGCTCCAGTTCTTGTGGCCACTGGGGAGTGAACCAGCAGATAGAAGGTCCTTCCATCTCTCCTCCTTTCTGTATATTTGATCTTCCTTTCCAATAGAAACTTTTTTTTTTTAAAGAAATAGCAATGAATTCTGAAGCAAAGTCTTTTTCGAAGTTAGGCTGGGTATGCTGCGTGCCAATTCATTTACTGCAGTTGGAAAAATCCGGTAACTTTCAGAGGGTGATGGAGTGGCAACTAAGTCTCAGTTATCCACCATGTTAATCGAGGATGATATGTATATTAGGTTACTGCTTTTGCTTCTTGGCAAGGCAGCAGCCAGCTGCCCTCCTGAATGACAAATTTGTCCTGCTTGTGTGCCTGGCTTTTGTCAGTGTTTCTCCCTGCTATGCTGGGAAATCTACACTGCCATTTAACACCCACAGGCATGGCTGCTTTGATCTACACTACTATGAGAAGAGAACAGTTATTAAAGTGTTTTTCGGAGACGCAGTGTGAGTTGCTTCAGGGTACTTAATTCCATGCGCTTTGGCAAAGAAAGGCGATCATGCCAGTCATTCCCAGAGGTCCTGCTGTGTTTGCTGAATCACCTATATTTTACCAATGCACACATATTTTCTGCGAGATAAGCAGAGCTTTCTCAAAACTGTGAGTTGCTGTCTAATGAAGTTTGGATGAACTTGGCTTGTAAAAAAGTAATGAAGTAGAGAACTTTTTCAAATAGTTGCCAACTTTTTTGTTTCTAACTATAATACTTCAACCATTAGAGAGCTTTTAGCCCAATTGGGTCATATAATAGCTATTTATAAGCATGAGTGAGGAGACCTTTCAAATGAAAATTCGTAATTCATTTTCAATACTTTCATAATAGAAGAATCTTTCCTCCCAGTGATAGGCATTCACAACTAAGAAGAAACATCAGACTATCTTTGTCTAAATGACCAGTGACAGTTTTTGTTGGTACTGGTATGCGGAGCTATTTTTTTCTTTATGGTAACTATATGTGAGGAACCAATCTCAAAAAGAAATTGAAATGACTTAGGCACTTCAAGTAAGCACTGGGACAATTAATCAGTTAACCCAGTACAATAAGAAATAAAAACACCAGAAAGAAACAGGACACATTACTTAATCATTCATCCTCTAACACATGTCCGGCTCATTTCTAAAGTTGTATTTTAGTAATGGGTAAAAGCAGGCAAAAGTCTCTGCACTCATAATGGAATTACTCATTTAGGGGACAAGTAAGAACAAACAAACTAATACAAAATCATTTAGATAGTGGTGAATAAGAGGAGGAAATGGAAATACAGACACAAACTGTGTGTGTTAGGCCAGTGGAGGCTGAGATTCTAGAGAAAGGGGTCTGGCACACCTTAGTTAGAAGGCATATTTTAAGAAAAGACCAGAATAGAAGAAAAAAGCCAAATATGTCCAAGCCTGGGGAAGAGCTGTAGGGACAAATAGAGTACAAATGAGAGTTCTGGAATGGGAATTAGTTGATGGAGTTGTAAGTCTAGCAAAAATGAAAGTCTTGTTTGCTGCAACAACTTCAACGGTGGTTCTTGACCTTTTGGCATCCATCAAACATGTGAAGACAACAATACATTTATTCTCAGCAAATTTAGGGGTGGAGAGGAAGAGAAGAGTAGCTAACTGCAGTTGTATTTTCAACCAGAGGTGATGATAGCCTGAATTAGTGCAGTACAGTTGGCTTCAAGGAAGAGGTGATAATAGCATGGATTTGATAGTGTTTGAAGGGTTTGACTTGACTGTTAGCAGAAAGTGTCAGAAGCAATACCCAGATTCCAGATGGGCAAGATGATGGTTACATTTACAGGGAACTGAACCCTGACAAGCTGAATTCTTTGGGATTTTTACCAGTAACATACTCCAGCAGGTAACTGTGCGATTGCTGGACCCAACTTACAGAGCTCTACAAATTAAGGAGAGGCAAACATGTCAGGTTCCTGGATGGTCACTTCATCTAGGTCCAATTCCTCTCTTAACGGTGAACATGAGGGGCTCCCTGGCATGGTAGCCTAGTGGCTAATGCATCAGGATCCCATATGGGACTCAGTTCATAGCCTGGCTGCCCCACTTCCCAGGCAGCTCCCTGCTGTGGCCTGGGAAAGAAGTAGAGGACGGCCCAAAGCTTTGGAGCCCTGCACCTGTATGGGAGCCCTGCAGAGAGGTGGGGGGTGGGATGAGGTGGGGAGGGTTTCTGTGTTTGACTTTGGATTGGCTCAGTTACGGCTGTTGCGGCCACTAGGAAAGTGAACCAGCAGATGGAAGATCGTTCTCTGTCTCTCTGTAAATCTGACTTTCCAATAAAAATAAATAAATCTTAAAAAAAGCGAACATGAAGAAGTAAGTACTGCTGTATCCCACATCTTTTCTTGGGTTAGAGATCATTAAGGGAAACTTTTCATTTATCAATTTCAAAATTTTTTCAGAGGAGACTTTGTAAAATCTGCCTTCCAAGTAACTTTTTAAAGAGTAGAGAAAGAGGTGGTCTTCCATCCACTGGCTCTCTCCCCAAATGGCCTCAACTGCCAGAGGTGTGGTGATTTGAAGCCATGAACCAGGAGCTTCTTCTGGGTCTTCCACATAGGAGCAGAGGCCCAAGGACTGGGGCCATCCTCCGCTGCTTTCCCAGGCAATAAGCAAGACACTGAATCAGAAGTGGAACAGCCATTGCCCGTATAGAATGCCAACACCACAAGGTTGATGATTAGCCTGCTGCACCTCAATGGCAGCCCCCTCCAAGGGGATCTTCTGATAGCCAGTATTACCACTTTTTAAGTTCTTGAGTTCTACTGTAGAGTTCCTTCCTGTTTATCCCTATCAAAGTGATGGCTTTTCTTCTCCATCTTCCTTCTCACATTCTCTTCTATTCTCATGACATCTCATTTCACATCCACACTCCAACCCTTGGCTACTATCCACACACATGATTGTCCTCTGTTCCAATTTACCTTGGCTGAAATTAAATCTCCCATCTGTGTGCATCTGAATAAACACTCTTGTGATGTGCTGAAATGACCCAAGCTTTTGTAGGCTCCTCCCTTCCCTGCCCTCTGATTTGCTCTCTGTATAGTGTGAAGTGGTGATTGCTAGTTCAGGACCTGGATCAGACATCTGGCTGCACATCTGGCTCAAACAGCAACCAGGCACATTATTTACTTTGGTTCTTAGTTGAAATAGAACAAAAGCTACACAGTTCATGGGATTTCTTTGGGCTTTGAGTGATATACATGGGGGATACTTAGTTCCATGCCCAGCTAACAGTAAGTGCTCATAAGAGAGTAGGTGGTAAGTTAGATTTTGTTCTTTTCTTTAGACAATTACAATCACCTCCAAATCATTTCCCCTCCTGGCCTCTTTGCTGGTATATCATTTAATGCTAGCACAAAGTTACTAAAATGTAGATTTGCTAATAGTTCTCTACTACTCAAAACTTCAATTGCACATAAGTCTGTAGAAAAATCCACCTTGGGTACTTATTTATTATTGTTGGAGGAAGCAGTTAAAAATCACTTATGGTTTGTAAACCTGCAGTTGGCATGCCCTACCTTTCCTCCACCTTGCTACACATCATGAGTATTCACTTCCCTGCCCATCTCCCACACCCTTCCATCCTCAAGCTCTATATCTTTTGAAATCAATCTCTGTTTCTACTTTGGACCTCACTCCCCCTCCATCAAGTTTCATAGTTTCTCTTCTTGGATCAACTCAATCCCTTGCTGCTCATTTCTTCTAACAGTAGCCATTGGTTTTCTTTTCAGTATGGACCCTGGCAGAGTGAAGCACACATCCCTGAAGCCGGAGTTCTAACTATACTTGCTCTGGGCCTTGGAGCCAAGGGTAGTATTTTGCACAGAATGATTTCTCAAGTCAACTGTTTGTTGAATTCAATTAGGAATATTTCAGTCTCAAAGATCTAAATGTAAACATGCAGACAACATTTAAGCTTTGCATTTTCCCAGCCACCTGCTGCTCTCTGGTTCACAGTTTACCTTACAGTTGAATATGAGAATTGTATTTGCATAGCCATCTGTTTCACAAATTGCCAACAGGCCCAGATTGGACCAGGCTTTGCATCGTTACACCTTACATTTAGTTCTCACCAGTGAGCCTTTTCAGTGACATGTGCCACCTGTCAGTGTAGACCAGCGATGATAAACTGGTCCAGCTGGTTTCATTAGTTAAGAGATAGTGTTGAGCAAGAGAGTAATGTCTACATGGATTGCCTCGGGTTAAAAGCTTATTTGTCCTGGTTGATATGCTTACCCATAATTTTATAAAATTAGATAATTCCTTTGTGTGGAGTACTGTAGATTGGCTTGATATGCTGCTGGCAACAGGCACTATTTTCTGAAAACCTGACATTTGCTGCTTCAGACTTGGAAAATCATTCTAACGGAGAAGTCCCTTCCTAACTGTGCATAACGAAAATGGCCAAGTACCTCTTAAAATTAACAGCAGTTAACCTATCCTTGTACAAATTATCATCTTATGTTTCAAGCATTGTGGAAAATACTATATAGCAGGAAAATTTTATTGTGAAGGTTCCACTTGTTCTTAAATTCCCAAAGTCATAAAATTTGAAATTCTATACAAGGGAAATGGATAGTTATGGTTTTGGTTGCTGGAAGATCTTCTTCAATGTGGGAAGAAATAGTACATTGCAGTCTTAGTTGGAAAATTCCTTGTAGCAGTCATGCCAGAACAGACTGTAAAATAAATGAGGTTTTCTAACTGAGGATAGAAACTCTACTGTCTATAACATCTGACAGTATAAAACAAAAACATTTGGGATCACAAAGAAGTTCGTGTTTCTTTTTGAAATAACTGTTTCAAAGATGATACACAGTTAATTCTTACTGATTCAGAGGTTACTATTAAAGGAAAAATATGCTAATTTGAAGCTTAAATGTCTTTCTTCCAAAATCTGTTTAGAGAAACCTGTCAGTGAAGATCTTATTTATTTCTTGCTTGTGCGAGTTTCCACAGTAGGGCTTTGTCGTTGAACCCTAGCAAAGCAAATTTGCTGGCGAAGAACATTCTTTCTGCCCACCCAGCGAACAGGAGGCCCAGACCTCTACTGTTTCTGTGGGCTTGATGATAATATTCACTCTGAGTAAACTTAGTTTTCAGCTTATCATCAAGGTGGGGGAAGGAAGCCCCCAGCCTCACCCTTTTGTTCTGAGTGACCTGCTGGTACACATTGCTGCCCATTGAGAATGAGGTTCTTTGGTTTTTTGCTTGTTTGTTTTTTGTTTTTCTTTCTGCTCTTTGGGTAACTCCTTGAATCCCCTCTCTGTGATGGTGCATAAAAGACACCTACATTTCCTACATTTCCTTGGAATGTTTCTTTCCTTGGATTTTCCCTCCTGCCATCATGGCAGGAGATTTCTTTCTCTCTTACATTTTCTCGGGTCTTTGCTCCCTTGGAACCCCCTCCTGCCATGATGGCAGGAGCTCTTTTTCTTCCTTTCCTAAATAAATTGTGCTTTGCAAACTGGAATTGTCCTCAAGAAAATCCTTCTTTGCTGTGAGACAAGAAACAAGGTTGCTGCCAGTATTTTGCTTCGAATTCCCTGTAACCCTGGGGTCACATAGTGGAAGATTAGCCCGCTATACCACTATGCCACCAGCCCAGTTCGTTTTATTTTGAATCTCAAAGTGTTTCCTTGGTGGGGAGGTTGCCTTAGTCATGGAGTAGGGCTAATGAGTGTGGAGATTCAGGCTGGTACTACACCTTGTCCTTTGATAAAAAAGAGATGCAAGGGGACCATGGAAGAAGGGAAAATCTGGAACTCTGGGGAGGCTGATGGATGGAGACTCAAGAAGAAGAGGAGAAAATGGTTGTTGGCAGAGGTTGGGCATGAAAAGAATAAATCATGTACATTTTGATTTATTTAGTGAATGCATTGTATAGTAGCTAACTTTCAGTGAAGTCCCAGTTCTTCAAAAACTTATATATATATACATATACACACATACATACATATACATATTTGGTAGAAGGGGTTCTTTCCAAAGTTTTAATTAACATATAATTTAATGTAATTGTGGGATACACTGATGTTTCCTTTCATGTATACACTGTATAATGACCAAATCAGGTTAATTAGCCTAGACATCAATTTAGAATTTTGTTATTTCCTTAGAGTGAGTACATTTACAATTGACTCTTTTAACCATTTTTGGGTAACCGTGTGTTAGCTGTATTCACACTGCTGTGCCATAGGACATCAGAACTTGTTCCTCTCAGCTAACAGTAGCATTGTACCCAGTAATCAATCTGCCCTTCGATCTTCTTACTGTGATAATCAATATTGTACTGTCAACTTCTATCATGCCATTTTTTTTTAGATTCCACATGTCTCAATATAGTGTTGGTTTTTCCATGTTTGGCTTATTTTATTAAGCATAAGTAATGTTATTCAGATGTTGGCTCTTTTGCGCAGCTGTTAGTCCTTTTTCAGGATAAGTTTGTTGCAATAAGCCAACATACCAGATGCAGCGAGGTACCTAGGAGGTCTTTTATTCCAGCAGGATAAGGACGGAAGCGGAGGCAAAGGGAGGGAGAGAGAAGAGGATGTCTCCTGCCATGATGGCAGAAGGGGGCTGCAATGGAAGGGGCAAGATGGAGGACAGGGGAAGAGCTGGATAGGGGGGTGGCGGGGGGGGGGAACAGCGCCCCAAGGGAAGACACACACACCGGAGTGTGACTATTTTGTAGTCTGGGAGGTCGTAACAGGGCCATGAGGGATTGGTGGATAAGATTGTCAGAGCCATAAGGGATTGGTAGGTTGATGGGATTAGGGGGGCTGCAAGGGGTTGGTGGATGAGTTTGTCAGGTACATGTCGTAAGATTAAGCATATTGGTGGGCAACTGAAATGGCATGAAATTTGTGAGCTGTGGGAAAGGGAAGCAGGTGCTGGAGTGGCACCGGGTCCAAAATGATAGGGTCTCATCAATCTGCGGAGCAATAGTTGAGCCACTCTTCAGCACATCCATGTTGTTGCAGATGATAGGGTTTCATCTTTTAAATTGTTTGAACACATGGACCTTTTGCTATGTGACATACATTGTTAAACTTCTCCAGCTCCCACAAACTTAACAACTAACATTCTCTATGTTGTTGGAGGTAGAATCTGCTGACTGCAGAGCTAGGACTGACCATGAATGTGGTTTGTGTGAGGTCGGCCTGCTGACTTGTTCTATCTTCACCATTTGAAGTATTTGGTAAACGTTGACTATTACTTTCAAAGAGTATGTCTGGATGACAATGTAACTTTTATACGATTAAACTTGTTTTTATTTCAAAGATGTATTTATCTGAAAGGCAAAGTTTGAGAGAGGGAGAGACAGAGAAAGATCTTCTATCTTCTGGTTCAGTCCCTTATATGATCACAAGGGCCAGGGTTGAGCCATGCCAAAGCCAGCAGTCAGGGGCTGCTTCTACATTTCTCACAGGGGTGGCAAAGGGCCCAAAGACTTAGGGTATCTTCCACTATTTTCCTGGATACATGAGCAGGGAGCTGGATCAGGAATGAAGCATCCAGGACTCAAACCAATTTCTACATGTGATTCTGGCATCACAGAATCATGGATGGCTAAACCCATCACACTATAACACCGGTCCCAGTCAGACTGACACGTTTTAGCCTTTCATTGTCCGTTTTTTCTCTACCTCTGATATTATGGGCTTCCTGAGGGATGGGATAGCATCTTAACTCCCTCACCCCTATGTGCCGAGTTATGTATATGAGTTGGTGTTGAGATACAAATAAGTCATGAAATGTGGTTTTTGCACTCAAAGATCTTGTGATAAGTAAGATGACTGATACATGACACAAAAGCATGAATTCAAAATGTGGTCTCAAGATGGGTTCCTCCACCCTGGCGCCAGTAACAATTACTGTGTTAGGGTGTCCTGCTGGCAGCTTCCCTGGACCCTAGTAGTGTCACCTGAAGAATGATGACTAAAAGTGTCCCCAGCCACTGCCAGTCTGCACACCTTCCTGTTTCAGATGCTTCTCTCCTCCCCAGATGAGAACTACTGGTTCTTTAGTCCAGACCCAAGGTACCATGGCAGGAATATCCAACTGACAACTTGGGCTGGAGTTTATTTTTTTCTTTTTAATTTATTTGTATTGGACAGTCAGATATACAGAGAGGAGGAGAGAAAGATCTTCCATCTGATGATTCACTCCCCAAGCAGCTGCAACAGCTAGACTGCACCGATCCGAAGCCAGGAGCCAGGAATCTCTTCCAGGTCTCTCATGTGGTCTCTCATGTGGGTGCAGGGTTGCAAGGCTTTGGGTCATCCCAGTTGCTTTCCCAGGCCACAAGCAGGAAGCTGGATGGGAAGCGGGGCCACAGGGACATGAACCAGCACCCAAATGGGATTCCAGTGCATGCAAGGCAAGGACTTTAGCCACTAGGCTACCGTGGTGGGTCCTGGGTTGGAGTTTTATGAAACCTTCATCCTCAAAGCCCTGTTAATGCTTCATAAAGGCTTAATGTGTAATAACATGTGTGATAATTTATACAGTCCTTCACAATTCCTGGAACAGTTTCTAGTCACCTGGGGAATGGCTTGGATTTCAAGATTACACACTTGGAAAAATTACACTGTGGAATTCATGCTGAATCATTGGTCCCCACTTTGTTTCCTCAAACACTCTCTCTAGCTCCAAAGGAATTTACTCCCCAAATGCCACTGGGCAGATTGACTAGCAGTTTTTTTCTTGTTAATAAACACTTCTGTTAAGCACTTTGGCAAATGCCAGGTGCCTGTAAATGTTAAATAGTCCTTATAAAGCCACATAAATATTTTAGGTTCCACCACCCACAGCTGGGAAAGAAAGGTCCAGATTTTAAAAGGGGGGGAAAAAGCCCTGACATTCACCTAATAGCTTTGCCTACCTATAAGCCCACCTGGTAGCTTGAAACCTTGTGTTTCTTGAAAGTAAATATTCTTTGCAACAGATTAACCTGTCCCCCCAGTCAGCTATTGTTTTGGTGTAATGATGAGAAGAAAATTCACGGCCCAATCCACAGCCACCTTTCACCACCCTCTGCCCTTAATTGGACTGATAGAGTTAGGTGAGTCTGAGACCTGTGTTACTCCTTGGTGGATCTGGGCATGTTAACCAACAGTGGAAGTTTTGTGAACTGGCTGTATGACCCTGAGCAATGGTCAAGTTCTCTTGGGCCTTCTTTGATAGATCTGAGGGTGCAGAAAACAATGATTTCCAAGCTATTCTATCACTCTTATTCCTTTTTCTGTTATATCTGTAAAGATTGAAGTAACTAAGGGGTTCACTGAGTTAATTTTATCTTGGGGATGCGAGGAGAGAGCACATACAAATTGGACTCTCAGGGATCATCGTATCTTGGTTGGCTTTTTTGGGTGGTTGATTGTGGGAGAGCTTAGAGCAGAGCTTCAAGATTGGTAGTGACAATGACTGACTAGGGCAAGTTTGCTCTGGACTGACGCCCAACTCTCCTATCCACCCCTCTGGTTTGATGTTGCCACTCTAGGAGCTCCACTGATGCAGCTAGGACCCACTTCTACCCCTGGGCTTTGGATAGCTGAATCCTCAGGGATTTCTCTGAAATCATTCCCCTTTTTTCCTTTGCCCAAGCTCCTGGGTGAATGCAAACAGATCCATAGATGATGATTAGACTCCATAATTAAAAAATATTCCCCCTCCCAGTAGATGTATTGTCCCCCTAATTGCCAAACTTTTTGTTGCTAAGCTTCCAGGGGAGCTCCTACTTATTACAGCACTCTTAAAGTACATGAAAATCCAGCAGAAAGGAAAAGCCTTCTTGCTCTTTCATACCTTTGGGAACAGCCTCATTCTGAATACTTAGTAAAAATAGGAAAGCGGGCCCAGGAGGCATCTGGAGGTCTAAGTTCATAAAGTGAATATGCATAAAGGCAGCAGAATATCAAGTTATTACAATTATACCTTTTCATGCTTACCATTCCTGGAGTGAAATCAGCTTTGACTTTGGCTGATTTAATATAGCCTTTCTAATTTAAATCTGTCCCTTCTACTTAGCTGTTGTTCAATTTTAGACAGGAAAAATAGGTTCCTATGTCCCACTTGCTCAGACCAATAAGGATGCTGTATTTCTAGACAAGAGTGATGAGATAATGTTTAATATTTGACCTCCTTCCCTAATTCATGAGCCTTGGGGGAGGAAAGTATTTCTGTTTGGGAGAGATAACTTATTAAGTGAGAGAGCAAAAGAGGATGGAGAGACTACAACTTAGGTGACTGGGGCTGGCCTAAACCAGCAGGCAAAGATCTTTGTTGTGAGAACAATGCCTAAGTCAGGAGGGAAGACTTTAAATAATCTCATGGCAAAAAGAGGTTGTGAAGAAGGTATACAAAAAAGGATAGTTGGGATTTTGATGACTAGGAAAGCCTGTTTGAGCAATTGGGGATAATAGGTAGAAAGTTTTTACATTGAACTACAACTAAAAGTACATTTTGTAACTCAACATCCATCCTAGTATACATTGTTAACACCCAAATGTGTGACCATGTCAAACTGAAAGTCAAGTGAGTCTGGATTGTCTCACCTTGTACACACACACACACACACACACACACACTTTTTTGGAGAGAGAAAGGAAGCGACAGAGGGAGGAGGGACATAGAGAGGGAGTTAGAGAGGGCAAGAGAGGGTGGGTAATTACCCTAGCTACATATGGGCTCACACCTCAAATGCCCACAATGGCAGGAGCTGGGTAGAGGGCAAAATCGGGAATCAGGAACTCGGTCCAGGTCCTCCGGCGAGAGTAAGAACATAACTACACATGTCATCCTACCTGCCTCCCAGGATCTGTAAAAGCACAGCTGGAACCAGGAATTGAACCTGGACCTGCTTCTGGAGCTTATCCCTTTAGGAAGTACTTCTGGAATGTCTCCTGTGTGTTGGGCTGTCTAGTTATCTGATCCTTCTGGGATAGAAGATTTAATCATACCTTCAAGAGGCTTTTTCTTTTCTTTTTTTTTTTTTTCAGGATAGGGAATGAACACATCAGCAGAAAATAAACTGTTGCACTGTCCTAGGATCATGGAAATGGGAAGGGCTGTTATGCCCATTTTGGGAATGTTTGTCTTAATCACATTGATGCAATTTGGGATCTTTCAAAATCCTAATGCTAAAAATGTAGCAGTCACAGACAGTGCCTCCCATGTCTATGGACTCAGATTTTGAAGAGCATATATGCACATACTATTTATTTTTAGTTCTTTTCTATTTGTTATGCATAGCCAGTTCTACACACAATTCTTGCCACACAGTATGAACTCAATAAATGCGGTTGAATAGCTGATCATAACTCAGGCATTATTCTTAATAATCATGGAAGGCCATTAATTTCATTTTCAATATTGTTGTAGCTGTACGGAGCTCTGTCTGTGTTAGAAGTACAATATTCTTTGGGCCCAGTGTCATAGCATAGTGGCTAAATCCTCACCTTGCATGCACTGGGATCCCATATAGGTGCTGGTTCATGTCCCAGCTGCTCCACTTGCCATCCACCTCCCTGCTTGTAATCTGGGAAAGCAGTTGAGGATGGCCCAAAACCTTGGGACCCTGCACCTACATGACAGACGTGGAAGAGGCTCCTGACTTTGGATCAGCTCAACTCTGGCCATTACAGCCACTTGGGGAGTGAACCAGTGGATGGAGAATCTTTCTCTCTGTTCCGTCTCTCTGCAAATCTGACTTTCTAATAAAATTAAAGAAATCTTCAAAAATAGTACTTTCAAAAAAATACAATAGTCCTTGACTTTGAGATATTTGATATCTAGTAGGGGGAGAATCAGACAAAACCAGAGCCAACTTAAGCACAAGCAGTGAAGGTTTCCACATAAAGATTTTTCTGGAAATGCCATGGAGTTTTTTTTGGAAGGGGGAATTGATATAATATCAGGAATGATACAGAGAGTGAGGAAATGCTTCATGAGGGCAAACAATATTTGAGGTATGTCTTTGAGGATGCAGCCTGAGATAGGCTGATAGGCTGAGATGCAGGAGGAATGACCTGGTAGCAAATAGAGGCTCAAAAGCCATTTAGAGATAGAAATTCATACAGCACACTTAGGGAAGAGTACATGATCTAGTTTGGCTAAAACATGGAATATAAAGAAAGTAGGAGATGATTCTGAAGGGTAGTAAAGGTCATGGTTTAGGAGTCGGAGGTTCATTTCTAGCCTATAAGTCAGACATGGCCAGTGGAAAGAACATCACTGTCCGTAGATGAACATAAAGAACTACTTCAGTGAATGTCCCCAAACGGGAGCAGACAGGATCAATTCTTTTCCACAGTTCCTTGCCCACCCTGCTTCCTGTATTGTGACGGTCCTTAGGACATGAGGGCTCAGAAGGGACTCTGTCACCAGTGTATGGCCTTACCAGGCATATGTCACGTTGTTTTGTTTCGTGTTTTCCTTTTTTTTTCAATCCTGATTCAACAGTTTTGAAAAGTCAAGGCACGCTGTGGGAGATGGCTTAATTGAGGGCTTAAAAGGAGCCACCAGATGTATGCGGCAGCCCCCTGAGGCCACCTGCAGTAGGCAGTAGTGGCTCCACTCCCTGACCATCTGCTGGGCTGCTGCATTCCCAACTTCAGGCCCTGGAGACACCCCGTGAGGACACTTTTCAAGTATTCCATTATGTTTCTTTACATCACATAGAATATTTGGATGTTTGCATTTACTTCCATTTCTGGTCAGAGGAGCTGGGAATAGTCTTGAAGTTCATTTCCTAAGTCCCAGTGTGAAAGCCTAATGCCAGAGCTCACAGCGTACAGAGCCCAGTGCTGGGGCAAAACTTATGCTGCTGTGCAGATTAATGCCTGTCTTGGGGATTTCTCCCTGGTAATTAAAGCCTGACTTTCTGCATACTTAAGCACAGCTTGAGTTAAATTTTTGATGTATCCTTGGTATCTCAGGTTTCAAAGTAAAGGTTTTGGTGGCAGGTACCTCAGAACAAGTTGTTTTTATTTTATTTATTTTTCCTTTCTTGGAAGTAAATTCTCTTTATAGGTCTTTTTAGGAGATTGCTTTTAAAATGGCATAAATTCTTAGGGCCTAGGGTGGATAGAAACTTGAAATTCAGATTTTTCACTCAAATGAGCTATATAGGTTCGAAAATAAAAATTCAGCCTTTAAAACCAAGAGGAAAACTGACTTTGTAAAGAAAAATTTTAAATGTGAAGATTTAAGTACAGACTTACTGCTTAGACTAAAACATACTCAAAGTCCTGTAAAATTCAAAGTTTGATAAGAGATTGGAATGACAATTTTGCTTCCTCACTATACTAGAGTATTATGTAAGTATTACAAATGAAAACAAGTAGAGTCAAACAGTGATTATGAAAGTACAATCCAAATTATTTCACTTTACTTCTTCTATGTCCTAACTGTTATAATAGACATTGGTTATCTAATCTTCATAATAACTATTTGTGTGCGTTCTTGTACCATTTTGCAGAAAAGGTAGGAATTATATAAGTCAATATGCAAAGATGGCTTTAAGAACTAAGGAAATGCATATTGTAAAAATAAGTATGGAATTCAATTATATTTCTGCAGCAAAATAAACATCCTTTGATTTCATTTTTTTACTGATGTTTTGAGACCTGCTTCTATTGCATTTGGCAAGTGTCAGAAAACCCAAATCAAGGTAGAAATAAAATAGGGAAACTCAAGAGCTTAGAAAGTTTAAAGTGTGTGTGAGAGATGGCTGAATTCAGGTGCTCATTTTTTTTCTTAACTAAGACTATCTACAACTCTGTCTGTCCTCGCTAAGATCTTTACCTCTTGCTCAGCTTCATTATTTAAAAAGTTCATGGGTAATGGAGCAACCAAAAAAGTACTCGCTGTAACATTTTCCTCCTCTCATTCTTGCTCAAGCCATTATTACTTGGATCAGAAATTCCTTTTTGACATCCAACTAGTTTTCTATTCTTTGTCATGGACTCGTGAAGTTGTCTTTGATGACCCAAACTGTTAGCAGCTGCTAACAGTACTGTTGATTCGTACATGGTCTCTCCAGTAATGGGTAATTGTAGACATACTTCCTTTGTATGATGTGTCTTACTGATTAGACTGTCAGCTGCAGCATTGAAGTCAACGTGGTGAGGATATCTGCACTTCATGCCATGGTAGACTTTGCATCTCTTTTAGTAGCAGGTACCCAAAGAGTTGAAATTCTTGACTTTCAGTTTGTCTATTCCCAACCTAAAAGGAGGTGTTAAGGAGAGCACCATGGTGTAAGGTGCTTGCCTCTGGCTCCATATCACTGTGTAGCATTTATACAAGTCAATTAAGCTTAGAGCTGGTGTTGGGGTGTTATAGGCAAAGCTGAAGCCTGCCCTGCCAGCATTCTCTGTGGGTGTCAGTTTGTGTCCTAGCTATTCTCCTGATCCAGCTCCCTCTGTAGGGCCTGGGAAAGACAGCAGAAGATGATCCAAGAGTTTGGGCCCCTACCATCCACTTGAGACACCGAGTTGAAGCTCCTGGCTTAGGCCTGGCTCATCCTTAGTCATGTGGCCATTGGAATGAACCAGTGGATGGAAAGACTGCTTTCTTCTCTCTGTCCTCTCCTTTCTCCCTATTTCTCCATCTTCTTTCTCTCCTCTCTTTTCTCCGTCCCTCTCTATATAACACTTTCAATATAAATATATCTTTAAAGATATCACCTAGCCCCAGCAAATCTGATTCTACATCTGTAAAATAGGGAGAGCAGTAACTGCCTTAAAAGCATTTGTGAAATTGTTGATCTGTGAAAAATGCACAATAAGCAGCAGCTGAAAAAATGGTATTTAAACTTGATTTCCTGCAGCACTGATGGCAATTTTTTCAAGTTGTTTTGGTACTGTAGTAACTTTCCTTTTCTTATCTTATTATTTCCAGATTATTAATTGTCTATATCATTTTCTATCCATATGTGCAGCTAACCAATTGGCTAGTGGACCCCACTAGACTACATATTAAAAATTCATTGCAATTCTGCCTTAGCTATTCATTTATTGAGACAGTACATGAATTGATTTGGATATTTCTTAATGTATTTCAGACCAATATGCAGAATCTATTGTTGTAGTTCTTAGATCATGCCTCAGCCAAGCTTTCAGATGTTTTCAATAACCAGTTTTCTCATAAGGTATCCAAGCAATTTTACTTGGAGTCACTTATTACCTGTTCCCAGAGCAAATTTTGAAGCCCTATTCTTACAGAGCTCTGTGGTTTTGATTACTATGTTGCTAATAAGCATTGGAAATGAAGATGCCCAGCTGGGAGAAAGTGCTAAGAGACTTGAGAAAAAAAATATCCAAACTCTGGATCTGGTGCCAATTATGTGAATGCTTAATGAACTGTGGGTATTAGAGCAAGACATTTGTAAACTGTGGAGTGCCCAAGTAAAGCTGAAGGTGTGTTTCTCAGTGTGGGATTGTTCTGCATTGAGAGAAATATGTGAGCCCATACTAAGGTGACTTTTCCCCCTCCATGTTAGGAGATGGCATGGGGAAGATCTTATCCTTTTAAAACAATGGAGAGGAGAAGGTGAAAGTCTGGGGCCAGTTTCTTAGAGTGTCCAATGGTCAACTTGCACGATTTCTTCCTGCATCACTGTTCTTCATTCTTCTGCTATTCTGACTTCTTGCTATTCTCTGACTGCTCTTCTCTGAGGGATTCAGCTCCTGTTTAGGGAGCCTTGCCAGTTTGATGGAGTCAGACCCATTCCTGCTTGTCACTAAAGCTTGAAATCTGAGTGCTAAGCCTGCCATGGAGTGCAGTAGAGCATAATGGGACAGAGAGATCGTCCACAGGAGAACTAATTCTGTTTACCTGTAACACACTAACTTATACTATGTTATCAGTATAGCAAGAAGCTTTTTGACAACCCTTCTCATGACGCGAAGGGTTTGTATTCATTAACTTGTCTTCCAGCCAGCCAGTCAGTCCACTGAGATTTAAGAAAGAGCAGTGACACAGAAAACACAGGATGGACATCAGGATAGATAATCATCAGGATGGCAAAAACAAGGAATTGTATAAATGCATACCTACTGGGTGCCTAGTGGTGCTTTTGTGGCTTTGCATATCATAACTCATTCAACCTGACAACTCCATAGAGAGGAGGCATTCTCTAGTTCACAAGTGAAGAAACTGAAGTACAGGGAGGCTTCAGAGGGTACCCATGGCCACACAGGTGGTAATGTCTTCTACCCTCTCCATGACACGCTGCACGGGAGGGTAAGAGGAATAAAGCTGTTAGTGTGAGGCTGTTTATCCAGTTCAGTGCCCTTCATGCCAAGGACAGGGCTGGGAACCCAGTGTAACCTAAACAGCCATGAAAATTCTTCTTGACCCCAAGGAGGAGCTTTGTCTTATTATTAAAAAGGAAATACTACATCAGCTTTTGTTTGGTTGAAAAAACACAATGTAAAAATCAATAGATTCTGAGGACACTACCAAAAAAAAGAATAATACAACACACACACTAATTTTTGTTGGAAAGGCAATTTTATAGAGAAAAGCAGAGACTGAGAAAAAGATCTTCTATCTGCTGGTTCACTCCCCACATGGCTGCTACAGCCATTTGGAAGACAGATATAAAATCTGTGGCTAGCTCTGAGTTGAATAGTAGAATATTCCCTCCCCGCCCCCCCACACACCTTTTGAATTCTGTGCCATGTTTTAGAGTCTTTCAAAAGTATTTTTGGTTGATGTGAGGATAAGCTGATGCCCCAAGTTGCTTGGAAATACTCCATGTGCTCAAATCCCCTAATTAGACAGTGTGAAGAGCACTGTGAAAGCCCATGAGGCCTTCCTGGAGAAGACAAATGTTTTCTGAGGATGCGCAATATCAGAATTGGTCAAGATTGGGATTAGTGCCATTCCTAATTACAGGATGTCAGCAACATCAAAAAAAAGAGTTTTGGAGTAAGAATCTACAAGGCTGAAAAGTTCAGACAGGTGGGAAGATATATGTGTGTGTGTGTGTGTGTGTGTGTGTGTGTGTGTAAGAGAAAGACAAGGGCGGGAAGCATGAGGGCGAGAGCTTGTAAGCCCACTGAGAGGCAGCTAAGACAGGGAGCACACAGGACAGAGAGCTTGTGGTGGGCAGGAGCCAGCAGTGAGGTCGGCGAACTTGGAGAAGTGAACACAGTGAGAGGTAGGGCATTCTCCACTAGTAGGATCATTCAAAGAAGAATGAAGCAACTTCTGCGCTTAAACCAGACAGGTTTGAGTTGCCTCTGAAGCAAGTAGCCTGAGACAAGCCTAATGTCCTCAGCCTCAGTTTCTGTATCTGAACAATGGGAGTTAAATTGACATACCAAAGTCAGAATGTTATCTTAAGGATTTTAAGAGGGAAAAAAGGATTTAAAAAGCCTGTGGCAGCACCCGACACATAGCAGGTGTTCAGTAGCTGCTGACTGTTGCTGTAAATCAGACCATTTTTACCTGGACATGGAGAATCTTGTGCATTGTTGCTCACTGGAAGGTCTTTAATGCCATCCCACGCCCCAGTTTGAGGATACCAGTAAAGCATCCTGGTAATGAAAATGAAACACGCCTCCAGACATGGCCCAATAACCCAAAGGGGAGAGTGTCTTAGTCCATTTGTGCTGTTAAAGCTGATAGGTGAGACTGGATAATTCAGCAAGCACAGAAATGTGTCTTCTCACAGCGAGGAAGCCTGTACAGCCCACAGCCAAGGTAACAGCAGGGTCTGTGGTTCAGTGAGGGCTGTTCTCTGCCTCTGGGGTGGCACTTTATTGCATGTTCTGGAGGAAGGATGAAGGTCAGGGGAGCTAAACACTGCAAAGCCCCTTTTTATTGGGCTCTAACTCCATCCACAGAGAAGTCCTCAGGGCCTAATCGCCACCAATTTGTACTAGCACTTTGGCACCACATGGATTTTTGATGAGCACAAATTGAAACCATAGCATCCTTCCACTAGCCTCCCAAAATTCAGGCAGTGGCTGAGTGACAGTATTAAGGCGAGACTTTAGGAGGTAATTGGGTTTTGAGGGCTCCTCCTTCATGAGATTGGGGCCCACCACTGATGTGATTGATTTTATAAAAGAAACATCACATGTGTTCAGCTCTCTGGCACTTCTGCCTTTCACAACATTCCGGGAGATGCAGTAACAGGGAAGAAGGGAGCAACTCTCACCAGACTACAGAATCTGCTGTTGCCTTGAACTTGGACTTGCTAAGCCTCCAGGAATGTAGGGAAATAAGCTAATGCTCTCTGTTAATGATCCAGCCTCAAGTATTTTGTTGTAAAAGCACAAGTGGACTACGATGGGCTGTGGGGTTATCACTGCCAACCTCCTAGCCAGGAATGGAGATCACTCCTGGAGTTGGCAGTGGATGCAGCTGTTAGACACTGCTTGCCACACCCACATTCCATGTAGGAACGCCTGGGTTGGGGTTCCAGCTCCATTTGGGATTCCATCTTGCTGCTAATGCACGCTCGTGGGACAGCAGGTGTTGTCTCAGATCTGTGTGACTTACTTAAGAGACCAGATTGAGTTACTGACTCCTGTTCTGTGCCTTGCCCAGCCCCATGCTGTTGTGGGCCACTGGGCACTGAGCCGGTGATGGAATATCTCCTGTCTTCCAAACAAAAAACAATCAAGCAAAGAACAACCTCAACCCACGGTTTTATTCAGGAAAGGGAGTGTGGTCTCCCCTGGTGTGCTGAGCCAGGGAGTGAGCACATTTCATACTTGATTTTGTTTTAGATGAAAAAGGAAAGACAATGAAGACACACTTGGAGTTTTGCCAAGTTTCTGTTAGTCAAAAACTCACTTTCTGTTGGGGTGAAGAGTTTCCTGGCATAGAGGAACTCTGTCTAAAATGAATGGGGCCAGGACACACATTTGCCATGATCCTCCCCAAGGCAGCTGTGAACTCTGGCAGACTTCTCAATACTTTAAACAGTTCACTGCCTTTATAACAGCTATTGGACCACAGCTCTTCTCTGGGTTTAACTAGCAAATGGAGAAACATGGTACCAAGTATGGAGGGAATTAATCTCCATTTGAATTGTGATTAACAGTTTATCTGGGCCATGTGTGATGGCCTAGTGGTTAAATCCTCGCCTTATATGAACTGGGATCCCATATAGGTGCCAGTTTGTGTCCTGGCTGTTCCACTTCCCATCCATTTCCCTATTTGTGTCCTGGGAAAGTAGTAGAGGATGGCCCAAAGCCTTAGGGCCCTGCACCATGTGGGAGACTGGGAGGATGCTGCTGACTCCTGGCTTCAGATGGACCAACTCTGGCCATTGTGGCCACTTGGGGAGTGAATCAGTGGATGGAATCTTTCTCAGTGTATGTCCTTTTCTGTATATCTGTCTTTCCAATAAAAGCAAAAATCTGTGAGAAAAATTACCTAATCATGAAGAAGCTGAAAAAGAGGTTGAGAATGCAAAAATCTAATAAATCATATAGGTGGTAGGCTGGAGAAATGTCAAATAAGTGATTCTGACAGGTTTTCCTATAGTAAGCAAGATAAGTACTTTCAGGGCTGAAAATGATGTTATTTTTACCATCAAACTCTGGCTGTCCAGGAATTGTGTTTAGAATAAGTCCACCCCAGTAGAGGTGTGGAAGAGGCAGAAGGCCCTTCCCTTCCCCAGGGGAAACATGCTTCTCCCTCAAGGAAACTACCTGAAGGCAGGTTTCAAGGATCACTAACCTTCCGCGCCACACTGGATGGTTTTAATTCACCTGTGTATTTGTGTTGTATGCTCACATAAAGACACTTTCTAATATGCTAACATGCGATATAGTCAGAAATGGACCTGATAGGATGAGAGAGAGAAGAGAAAGCAGAAAAAAAAAAAAAGATGAAGGCATCATAGAGGGGGAAGGGATGAGGAGAGACAGATTTCCTGGCAATTTCCGAAGAACTCAGAGTCTGTGACATCTTATTTCCACCTCTGGTTACACCCAAGTAGAGGGACAGCTGACGGTCATTCTTTGGGTATCCAGCTCTGTACTTGTCTCCTGTTTTCCTCCTTGGTGATGGCCTCAGCCCGTGCTTCAATATGGACAGCCTGACTGCAGTCTGGGGTGTTTACAAGTCTCCCTTCTAGTTGCCCTTAAGACCCCTCAGAGGAACAGAAAGGTTCATTGGATGCCTCCATCTAGTGACTGAGGTTAGAAGTGGCCCTTAGTCAAGCTGCATCCTTGGGGGACATGGGAGGAGCAGATGGCACTTGGAATAGATTCAGGGACCAGCAGAAAGTAGAAGCGTGAAGCCTCAGTGAATTAAAGGAAGGTGCCTGCAATTTACCTTTGCAGAACTAAGGTACTGCCTATACTGAGGTAGGAGAATAAGTAAAAATAATGGCAATAATGGTGTTACAATTAGATGCTGTTAATTTGTCACTCACTGTCTACCTTTTTCAGGGCAAAGTGTTTTGTGGGTTTTAATTCTCTTTATAGCAAAAAGTCACACAGAGGGTCAAAAATCCAGGACTCCGTATTTTAGCCACTACCTTTTAAGATCCACAGGCTTAACAGTGTGACTCCTTGTTCTATCATTAACTTCTCTGACTGCAGCCATGGACTCATTTCCCAACATCTGGTGCTCGATAATGTAGGATTAATTTGGATCTGTAGAATGTGGCCTCCTTGCTTTGCTTCTCTCTCAGGACTGTTTTGAGGCCGACTCGGGAGCCATGAAGACATTTGGCATGCACTGGGCAAAAAGCAAATCTGAGCCAAGAGACCACTGTGTGCCTGCAATGAGTATACACTCCTTGTTGTATAAACTACCTTTGGCCATTTTGGTTTCACTGATAGAAAAGGCAGGGTTTGAATAGCACAGCCCCTTTTCCCCACGAAATCTGTTTAAGATGTGAGAGGCAGGCTGGCACACAAAGATGGAAGGGGAGCATTCTTCCGTGTGCTGCTTCACTCTCCAAATCCTGCAGGAGCCAGGGGGTCTGCCCACACCTCCCAGAGGGGTTTTACATACCCAAGTACTTGGGTCTTCATCCACTGGTTCTCAGATGCATTAGCTGGAAGCTGTAGGTTAAGTGGAGTTGCTGGGACTCAAATGAGGCACTCTGTAGTGGGCTGGACACGAGGGAGTTCCACAAAAGCAGTGTGACCTGCTGTGCTACCATGCCAGCCTCTCTCACATAATTGTAAAGTGGCTACTGAAATTCTCATAGTTAATTTCCGTCAAATTCCTTATAGCAAGAATCCATCAAAAGATGGGAGGTGTTTGCTGCATTCATTCTGAGAATTTTGTCAGCCTTGTAAGATTGAGTTACTCTTTTAAATCTACTTTGCATAATAATAATATGAAAAAGTACCCTAAAAAGCCTCTGTTTTTTGACACAAGATTTGAGAAGAACTCAGAAAGCCTTATCGCATAAATCTACATTGGAGATTTTACTTCAAGGAACATGACAAAATGATACAACCAGATGTGACATTTAAATTCCACAACAACGTACCATGCAGGTGGCCATTTCTGCTTTGAGAACCGGTCTTGGTTTATATCTATACTGTAATGTGGTGAGGCACAGTATTTGGTTGATTCTTTTGACCCGATTTCCCGTGTCATTTATGGTCACTTACAAGCATGTTACTTAAAAGCATATTCAAATACTCTTGTTATTGTTAACGGTGGATGTTCTTGTCATGTTTGTTCTATAGAAAGATATTTTTAAAAACAGGCATTGATAGGCTTGGTTCCAGTGCATGTAAAACTGCTCACAATGGCTTCAACTGTCTATCAAACAATCTTTCTCATCACTGATGTTGTAAAACACAGTGAACCTGGCTCTAGTCAAAGCTTGTCTGCTCCCATTGGTACCTTTGTGCAAGAGAGAGAAAGTACATGCAGACCTTCTAGCTGTTTCAGTATCATGCATTCATGCAGTCATTTCACAACTGCAAATGCAATGGTTCTGGAGTTTGGTGTTCACCTCAAGACCACTTTAGAAGCTGGGCAGGTGTATGAACCAGTCTGTCTTACTGTCTCTAGTCCCTCATTCAGCAGCCTGTTACATGTTGGGATCTTAGAACTTCACATGTTGATGGCTTATTGGCCCCAAATTTGGGACTCAACTCTAGGCCCTCTACCTGTTGCTAATGATACAACGTAAGAGTCAGTGATGTCTCCAAGCTTCTTTTCCTTTTCACTTCTATAAATATAATAACTATATAAAATAAGGTTGTTGAGAATATTATGTATGTCACCTCAACATTTACTAGTTCAGTTACTGTTGACATTATTATCACCCTTGTCGACATTAGTTTATATTAATGTTCTCATCATCTTTCTTGCTTCCCTCTGCAGTAATTTCATTAGTACAGGATGTATAATATTTGGTCCTCTAAGATCTATATTGAGATGGGAATTTGTTAATTCTTGGATTTCAACTAGCTTAGAAGGAATACCGGCTTCAAACTGCTTGGATTAGTTTGTCAGCATGATATAGTAACTTTGTCTGTTCAGGCTGAAGTTTAACTTGGAGAAATCAGGTAGAAGTTTTAAAAATTGTGATTAAAAAAATGAAACAGCAAAGAATAAATGGAAACTAGAACAAAGTTGTTAAGTAATGATTATCAGTTGGGTCAGTGCAACCACTGGCACGCAAAAGATCTGTGGCTGGAAACAGGCATGGATGGGGAGCTAAGGTAATGCCTTGGTTGGGTGGTAGTTCCCACTGGTGAGTGCAAGAGCCGGAATGGGGACAGCGATATGGGCTAAACACGACTGCAGTGTCTCTCAGCATGGGTGTGGACAGGGTGTGGTGTGTGCCAGATTGGTTTGACTCCAGCACCTTACTACTGGTGCTTATAAAAACCAGGGTGGGTATAGGACAGGCTGGGCTAGGACTTAGCTCCCACTGAACCACGTGAGAGCTTTGTCTGGGAGTGGACCAGGTGTGACTTGGCTGTAACACTCAACAGTAAGAACCTTAGGTTGGGTGTGGGCCAGTTGGGCAGGACTACTGTTTCTACCAGGACAGGAAGTGGACTAAGTCAGTCTGGGCCAAGGACCCATCAGTGTGCAAGGGAGGAGGCCTGGGAGGAGGCCTGACAGAGGAGCTTGGGGAATTTCTCTGTCAGGATGCAGTCCCTGCAGGTGAGTGTAAGAACCAAGGCTGGGAACAGCCCTGACCAAACCAGGTTATGGTATCTGCCAGCATATATGTGGCTCAAGTTTGGGGGCATGGCAGGTTGGGCCAATTCATAATACGCATTGGCAGTAGGAGAACCAGGATGGGGTGCATGACAGGCCGAAATGGAGCACACCACCAACCAGTTCACATTAGGGCTGGAACTGGGGCCTGGCTGGGCTGGGTTGGGCTGGGTTAGGCTGTAGCACCCACAAACAAGAACTGGAACTGGGGACTGATTGGGCCAGATCAGGCTACAGCACCTGCAGGTAAATGCCAGGGTGAAGCAGGCCATGCTAAACAGGTGGAGGGGGGTGAGCCCGTTGAGGCAGGGTGTGGGGGCCTCCTCTGTGGGACCACTGCTCCCATTGTTCAGCATGAGAGCTGGGATTGGGGGGCAGGCCAGGCCAGACAGGGTTACAACATCTGTTGGCCTGCATGTGAACTGGGTTAGGGAGAGAGCCAGGCTGGTATAACCAACTATACCTACTGGTACATGCATGAGCCAGAGTAAGTGCTGGTTGATTGGGCTTTGCTGTGGCATTAGCTGGGAAATGCTGGGACTGGGGACAAATTCTGTCAAGCTAGACTGCAGAACCACTTGGAGAATGCAAGATCTTGGACTGGGAGTAGGTCCAATAGGGAAACTGGGCACCTCTCTGAGTTGGAACATCCACTGGTGAACATGGGAACCAGTGCTGAGAGTGGGCCTGGCCAAACAGGTGGTTGTACCGGCCGGTATGAGTGTGGGCTGGATAGTGGGGTCAGTTGAGCTGAACTAGGCTTCAACACCAGTTGATGTGTATACAACCTGAATGGGATGTGGAACATATTGGACCAGCCTGCTGCACATACTGGCAAGCACAGAAACCAGATCTGGGGGCAGGCCTAGTGGGGGTTAACGGGATCACTCCAACTAGGCTGCAGCTCCTGTTGGCGTACCTGAGGGCCAAGTGTGTGGTGGGCAGGGTTGGGCTGGCATAAAAGACGGTTGGTTGACATAAAAGATGAGGCTGGAAACAGAACTGACCCAGCGATTGCAAATACCAGTGTGTGCATAGGCTGATGTGGGTAACAGATTGAGCCTGACCTTGTACTGACAAGCGCACACAAGAATCATGTCTGGGAACACCTCAGATGAGGTTTCGTTAGGGATCACCTCAACTGAACTGCTGGACTTGGAACCCCAACCATGGGGAGAATCATAGGATCTGTGGTCTGACCGTGGAGTGCATGTGTCAGAGTTGGTCCTCCTCAGTGACTTAGATGGAGCAGCACCCAGCTGCTTAGATGGCATACCCAGTTGCACATGGAGGATATGGCAGTCCATTGGAGATTGCAGAGGACATTTGGTACCATAACAGAGGAAGGAGGGCAGAACAAATTGATCAACTACCCCAGCCAAATTTTGACAGCAAATATCAGGTGAATGGAGATTCTTAGGTGGACTATGTCAGCCAATGGACCTTGGAAGGATTTCCTCATCCTAGGAGCAATGAAATCAATAGCATTTCAGAACTATCAAAACCACTTAAGCAGAACCCTTGGAGTATGTACCACATTAGGGACCCTGGGATGACATCAATTGGCCATTCCCCATCCCTGGGTGCTGAGAAGGTTGGGAGGCTGGGTGCAGCTTTCTCCCTCCCACCTCACCATCTCCCCCTCTTCCTCCAGACACAAGAAGAAAAAGTAAATTTGGAAAAAATGGTCTTACCTACCTTACCGTAATTGTGACCCTTCCCACTGTAATCAATCATCTAAACATCATCAAAAGTAAAATTTATATAAAGCTAATTTTAAAAGTTTTCTTAAGGATTATCTTGCCTATCTGGTGAGTTTGCTCACTAGTTTAATAACACACTGTCAATATGCAAGTTGTGGCCCTGTCATGGTGGAACCTGGTATTAGCAGTCACGGTGGCACCCTGTTCGTCTCCCACAGGCATCTGCTTCTGTGGCTGCTGGGACTCAAACTCACTTTAATAAATTTTTTTTTTATTACAAAGTCAGATATACAGAGAGGAGGAGAGACAGAGAGGAAGATCTTCCATCTGATGATTCACTCCCCAAGTGAGCCGCCACAGCCGATGTGCGTCGATCCAAAGCCAGAGCCAGGAGCGTCCTCCGGGTCTCCCACGCGGGTGCAGGGTCCCAAAGCATTGGGCCGTCCTCGACTGCTTTCCCAGGCCACAAGCAGGGAGCTGGATGGCAAGTGGAGCTGCCGGGATTAGAACCGGCGCCCATATGGGATCCCAGGGCGTTCAAGGCAAGGACTTTAGCCTCTAGGCCACGCCACTGGGCCCCAAACTCACTTTAAAATGAACTCTTACCTGCTGAGCAATGAGCCCATTGGTTTTCTTAGGATCACAAAAGTTTCATCTAGGAGCCTTTCCATTTTTTTTTCTTGCCTCCCTCCCTTTCCCCATGATGTATTAAACCAAAATCTATCCAGTGTATTACACAATTGAGGGTTTCAGTAAATCCTATTTGATGAGAAAGACTATTTACACAAAGTCATAGGTTTTTACTAGATGGCTTCATATGGGTACAGTGTGGTTTTATATAATAACAGAGATCTTTCCCTGATTTGTGGGCTAACAAGCTGTGCCAACTGCTTCTTTCTGAAAGTCGGGCTAGTTCCTCAGACTTGAGCACTTTGTCTTGTCTGCAGGAATATGTGCATATTTTCTTGGTGGCTCTCTTTTGTTTACCTATTTGTACTACACATTTGGCCATCTCTTGTCAACTGGTCAATGTGGGAGGGATTAGGTCAAGTTAGGTGACTATTACAGATATTTTAAATCCACTATGACTCAGCTCTAATTTGATAAGAAAAATACAGGTATTTTTCACAAAGGTTCAAGTTGTGCTTCATTATTACTGCTTTCCCAAAGTAGTGCAAAACTGAATTTCCCTCTTGTCCTTTCTAGAGTCGGACTTCTCCCAGTTACCCTTAAAGAGTGATTCATTGATTAGATCATAATCATCTAAAGGTTAGGTTAGACATTGGTAAATAGAAGGCATTCTCATCCTCTAGTTCATCTGTCAAATGCCTGCAAGGTTGGGGAGGTAGGAGTGTGGAGCTGGGAACTGGGGACTCAGTTTTAAATCTCCCATTTGGGTAGTAGGGACCCAACTGCTTGTGCCATCTCCACCTTATGCCAGGAGACACTTTAGCAGGAAGCCAGACTCAGAAGCTACCCGAGTTTTGAATCCAGACACTCTGACAGGGGATGCAGTCACCTTAATGGCTAGATCAATTGCCTCCCTCTCCCCATGCCAACCCCAACCAGCCTCAAATGCATTCATCCTACTTATGGTAAATCAACATGTTATTTTGCTTGCATTAAATGTTTACATAGTTGCAAAGATTTTTTTCTGGAATATTCTGAGTATTGCTATTGAAAATACAGCTAAGGTATAAATTTTAAGATGTACCCAATGGAATTATTACTTGATTCATTTATTCCTTAAAAGTAATGAACAAGCTATGAAACAATTAGAAATTTTACATGACTTGTGTTTTCATTACACTTATGTTTCCATTACACTCTCCTCACAGAGTTATAGCCTAATAGAATAGGTTTTTTTCTGGAAAATATATTATCAATCACAATATTATGTTTTTAGCAAAATTGTATACAAAGTTATTTTTTAACTACTTACGATCCTAAGGCTTCATGTATTAAAACATTCTGGGTATTGTGATCTTTAGAAATATTATTAATGAACAAATATCTTAATCAAAAAATGTATTATCTTAACAATTCATCAAAAGTAAAAATTTTAAAGCTTTGTTACACCAATGAAGTATTTTCCTTCAAAAGATATGTAATTGGGACTAATATTACTTATTTCCAGAAGACCATATGATTTAGCATGAATTTATTTCTATTTCTCATTTTATAGACAAATGCTGAGAAAGTTTGCTCAAATGAATGAGTACACCAAAAAGGATGAGGTTTTGCTGTAGCGATATCATTAATTTCTTTCTGAGTTACAGGTCCAAGACCAAATAGTAACCTATCATAAAAATCAGTTTCTTTAAGTGACAAATCGACTGTCCAATCAATTAGGACTTTTGGTGAAAGTGAAGCACTGGAAAGTTCGTTGTAGCTCTAAAAGTACATTACAGTCACTCATTTTGGTCAGTATTAAGACCCATATTTCTAAAGGTCATTGTGTTGAGAGCGTCAAATATTTTATCTTCCATAAATACACACACTTCATTTCATTGTAAGATTTTTGGATGCTAGAAAAGAATACTTTTGTAAGAGCAAGACAGCAAGATATTTTCAGATCAAACATTCCTGGGATGATACTTTTTAGGCATACATACATGCATACATGAGAAGGTTTAAATATTTAATATTTCCTTAAAATGATCCATGCCATGTACCCCTTTGAGAACTGCCGTGGTCCCCCTAGATGTACGAGTGTCTGTATGTGGAGGTGCTGGGTCATCCTGGTGTTAGCCTTGTGAGTTTTGAGACCACTGTATAAGGCAACAGAGAGTGGAGCTAGAGAAGGGGAGGTGAGGTTGGCTGACAGTGCAGGCAGATGAGAATGAGTAGATACATGGGGACTATAAGATGATGGACTCTATGTTTAGTTTATGCTTGCAAAGAGGGAATCTCAACTGTACTTGATCAGTGGATATGCAACAAGGTGGAATATTCCACATGGGGGAGAGGGCAGGGGAAGGGGTGGGGTGATTCCCAGTTCCAACGAAACTGTATCACATAATACAATGTAATCAATGAATAATAAAAAAAACACCAGTTTCAGTTCATACAAACAGTGAGAAAAATGGGTGACTTACTGCACAGAGCTGGAATAAATCCAGCAGCAAGCTTCCCAAGTCTTTCCTTGAGCCAAATAGATTTCTACTAATTAGTTTTAGAGGTTTCTAACAAGTCTTAACAATAGTTTGCCTTTGCAGGGGCACAAGTAACTGATAGACATCATATTTTTTGCTAGAGATCCAAGAGTTTTTAGATGAAAAGGAATATGATTTTATCTTGAATAGCTGCTCCAAGGGTTCAGGTCACTCTAGAGTTGCTCAAGCATTATTAAAAAGAAATTAGAAGAGAGACAAAAAAAATTTGTTTCAAAAAGAGAATCACTTACTATGAATGGACCCCGGTTGTTTTCTCGGTATTTGTTCTGGAAGAAAATGTACACGACAGTGGCGGCCAGAGAGTAGAGGAAGGCAAAGACAGCCACAGTGACGAAGAACTCTGCCGAAGATGAGGAATCGCCAATCAATGCCAGCTTCTGCCGTGCCTTTCCCTCGCAGGTAGGCACCTCAAACGTCACCTGGTGCAACCTGCATTGGCAGATGGAAAGAGACACTCTCATAACTGACATAGAGAGCAAAGTAGACAGTATTGATGATGTCCAGCTCCTAGCAGGGACCAAGGATCCTTGGATGCTAAGGCCCATTTGGATATTTATAGTATCAATCAAAGGCCATACACAGTTATCAACTTAAAAGTCTGGTATAGATTCATCGAATTACAAGTGCCTTGGCAGGCCCAGATCAAATGATTTTGCAGGCCTTAAGAAACACAGCGGTCAGATGTTCTCCACACCTGTAACAAAGTGAGATGTGACTTGGGAATTTTATGGTATGCTAACATGACAGATTAGTGAGGAGTTTATAGGTTATAGCTGGAAACATGAAAGAAAAATTGCTGTTAACACCATTCAGTTGGATTTCATAAGAGCGGGTCATCCTAAGGGAAAGGGGAGAGGGAACCGGAAATGGTGCTGGATTAGCCTTTAGAATCCTCCTTCTTGAGTTCTCCAAGCATTTTCTACTAGGACTTCTATCCTGTTCTCCCAGCTGTGTCCCCAACATCTCCCTGCATTACTTTATCCTTTATCAGCTTGTTCCAATCATATGGGGCCCTGATTTCTGTTCATTAGTTGTAGTATTAGGGTCTTGCCATAGACTATCACTCTTTCCCAAGTCACTCTATGCCTGGCTGGCTCTTTGCCCATGTCTGACTCCTTGACATTTAGGCATCAGCTCAAACATCTCCTAGAAGAACTTTTTCCTGGGTGTTGATAAAAAGGCTCTTCTTTGCTTTGAGAGTTTGTCATCATATCACTGTTGAATTTCACATGGAGCCCTCACTGTCTGGTGCAGTTGTCCTGGTAACATATTTGATTCCTTTATTATTTATTTATTGGTCTCACTACTCCCTCAGTAGTTAGCCTGTCTCCACAATAGTGGGGAATCTTGCTTTTCTGCTTCGTGCATCCCCACAGCCTGACATTTGACAGACACTCAGTGCCTGGATAAGCAAATGGAAACTCTTAATTCTGTAAGATGACTTCTATATCCTAGTTTTAAAAATTCAAGTATCTTCCTAAGGTACTTGAATAATTTCTCATTTTGCTTATTTGAAAGGAAGAAACAAAGAAACGTCATATTCACTAGTTTACTCTTGAAATTCCTATAACATCTGGAGATGAGCTTGGGGAAAGTTACCAACCTCTAGTTCAATTTTGATCTTCACACGGGTTGCTGTTGAACCATCATTTGCTGCCTCACAAGGTGCACTCTAACTAGAAGCTCAAGCCCATCCTCTGATGTAAGTCAGGCGTGTTCCAAGTAGGGCTTGGCTATGGGGCCATACACTTGCGCTCATCGATCCTGTTTCAGTTGAACTTTTAGATGTCCTATATTTGGAGAGCGTTCCATTATCAGGCTAGGTATATTACTTGACAGAAATAAGTAACATACTTGAGCAGTACTTTCGCTTCAGGAAATGACACCTAAGAAAGATGTGGTATAGCTTATATAGTATCCCTATTGAAGCAATGGTAAGTGGTAAACTGTAATTCAGTGTTACAGCAGCCAGAATTCTCCAAAAGGTGTTCTTAGGGAGGCACTGAAAAATAGGCACGAATCAGGTTTACTTACATCAATAAAATACTGTCTGGAAATCAGAGCTTAGCAGTGATGATAAAACTACTGATGAATTTGGTAAATGTAAAAGTATTTTTCTTAGTCAAATCTGATCTCTCGACAACAGATTTGTTGTGTACAACCTCTTATGATTTGACTAATACTAAAAGGGTAAAAAAACAGTCATTATAACTAACATATTTGAAATTTCTTGAGCCACATCATGGATAAATATTGGGTCAGAGATTTATACTTGTATCAGATTCCAGAGTGGGATTATTTTTAAGATTTACTTGTTTTGATTGGAAAGTCAGATTTACACTGAGGAGAGACAGAGAGAAAGATCTTCTATCCACTAGTTTACTCCCCAAGTGGCTGCAATGGCTGGAGCTGAGCTGATCCAAAGCCAGAGCCAGGAGCCGCCTCTGGATCTCCCACATGGATGCAGGGTCCCAAGGCTTTGGGCCGTCCTCGACTGCTTTCCCAGGCCACAAGCAGGGAGCTGGATGGGAAGTGGAGCAGCCGGGATTAGAGCCAGCGCGCATATGGGATCCAGGTGCATGCAAGGTGAGGACTTTAGCCGCTAGGCCACGGCGCCGGGCTCAGGAATACACATTTTTAAAAAGGCCTCTAGTAACTCCAGTGCCAGTGGCCCATTAACTTAACTTTGATTAAATATTTATTCCAAGTTCATGTCCTCATTGGTTAGTAGAATATTATGCAGAAGTGAAAAATCCCACTCTGGGTCCCAGCGCGGTAGCCTAGTGGCTTAAGTCCTCACCTTGCATGCGTCTGGATCCCATATGGGCACCAGTTCATGTCCCAGCTGCTCCACTTCCCATCCAGCTCCCTGCTTGTGGCCTGGGAAAGCAGTCGAGGACGGCCCAATGCACTGGGACCCTGCATCTGCGTGGGAGACCCAGAAGAGGTTCCTGGTTCCCGGCTTGGGATCGGCGCAGCACCGGCCCGTTGCGGCTCACTTGGGGAGTGAATCATCGGATGGAAGATCTTCCTCTCTGCCTCTCCTCTCTGTATATCTGACTTTGTAATGAAATAAATAAATCTTAAAAAAATGTGTATTCCTGAGCTCCATCCCTAAAGAACTGAACTGACATCTCTAGGAGATTGGCCTAGCAGACAGATCAGGTGGGAAAACTTGGTTTCCTTAAGTTTCTTAGTTCTCAAAAGCATGTTCTTTTTCATTTTCTGCTTGATTTAAGAAAGAACTATTTATGTAGTTCATTTGATTGTGCTCATGGTTATTGACTTTCCTTACAAAGGATTAAAAAAAAACCCTGACATAACTGTACAACTTCAATAAATTCAGGAAAATGGAAACATTTGTTATACTTATGTCACAGAGCCCATTTCTTGTCCTTGTCAGAGATGCTAAAATACTCCTTAACAGTTTAGTCTATAGGAATACTGAAGAACAACAATTTAAAATGTGGTCAAGCCAGTTGTTACTCTGCATGTGATTTCCAGCTAATACATTTTCCTCATATTGTAATATTTGTTTGACATATATATTTTAAAAATTTGATTTTATTTGAAAGCTAGAGTTACATAGAGAGAAAAACAAGAGAGCTTCCATCTGCTGGTTCATGCCCCAATTGCTGCAGTGGCCAGAACCAGGCTGGTTTGAAGCCAGGAACCTCTTTCAGGCCTACCACATGAGTACAACAGCCCAAACACATAGGTCCTCCTCCACTGCCTTCCCAGGCCACTAGTAGGGAGTTGGATCAGATGTGGAACTGCTGGGACTCCAACTGGCACCCTTATGGGATGCTGTAGGCAGAGGCTTAACTTGCTATGCCAAAGTGCCAGCCCCCTCATTTAATATATTTTTTAAAATATTTATTTTCAGGATTGATGCCATGGCATGGCACTAGAAGTGCTGGCATCCAATATGGGCATCAATTTGAGTCCTGGCTGCTCCACTCTTGAACCAGCTCTCTGTTAATGTGTGAGAAAGCAGTAAAAGATGGCCCAAGGCTTTGGGCCCCTGCACCCACCCACACGTGAGATCCAGAGGAAGCTCCTTGCTTTGAACTGTCCTAGCACCTGCCAGAGAACCAAGGCATGGGAGATTTCTCTTGTGTTTCTTTCTCCCTGCAACTCTGCTTTTCAAACAACAATAATTCCCTTAAAACATGTTCATTTTCACCTGTTGGAAAGACAGAGTTTTAGAGTGATAGAGAACTCTATCATCCATTGGTTTATTCCCTAAATGATTTGGTTAGACCAAACAGAAGCCAAAACCATAAAGCTTCATCTAGATCTCCCAATTGGGTGTCGGTCTCAAGCACTTAAGCCATCATCTGCTGCTTCCCAGGATTCAATTGCTGGATCAGACGTAGAGTAGCAGGGACATGAACTGGCATTTCTGTAGGCAGGTGGCCCAAGTGTTAACTCACCATACCACAATGCTCTCTCCCTTTTGATAGATTTTAAATATAGTTCACACAGTGGCTTGGGAAACCACTTTAACAAATGAAATGTGTCCTCCTAGGTTGCCTTGGGGTTCAGGCAACAAGGACAGATTTTTCTAAGAGAAGCCTAAGCTAGTTTAGGATGGCTCGGTCAAGATGAAGCTTCCTTATGGAAATGATTGCTAGGTCACAGCTTTAGAAACAAGTCAGTATCACCCAAATAAAAAGTGAAGGAAGGCAGTAGAATGAGATATCACTAAGACTATAATAAGAAAAAAAAAGAAATATTACACAATTGTATTATCAAGTTGTTGAAAGGTCAGAGGAGTTGGAACTTTCACATTTGACAATTTTACATACTGGTATTTGCAATGTAAAATGGTGCAGGCACTTTGGAAATCAGGCTTGAAATTTTGTCAATGGATAATACTTTACATATATCCAGCAATTTTACTTATATCTGATTATCTTGGAGAAATGATAATCTTTCGACTCTATAAAGACTAGTAGCAGGGTCAAGCAGTTGACCTTGGGCTTAAACATTGGTTAAGATGTCCTTGCTCCATGTCACAGTCAAAGCCTAGCTCTGACTCAGGAGTCTAACTTCCTATTAATGCAGATGCTGGAAAACAGGGTGATGGCTCAAGTAGCTGGCTTGCTGATAACCATGTGGGAGGCCTGAATTGAGTTTCTAGTGCCAGCTGCACTCCCAGCTTCAAGCTGATCCAGTCCTGGCTGCTGAACGCATTCGGGCCATGAATCAGCAGCAGCTGATTCAGAGCATCTCTTTGTCTCTGTGCCTTTCAACCACAGACTTAAAGGAAAACACAATTTACGCAAGACTGTTCATCACTGCACTATTCATAATAGCCCCAAAGTAGAAGTACCAGATGTCTGTCAAAGAATGAATGAAATATGGTATATCCCTATGGCAGAATCATATTTGCCAATACCTTTGTGAAGTTTTACAATATGCTACATCATGGATGAACTCTGAATATGTCCTAAGTGAATGAAGACAATTGCAAGAAACCACACGTAGTATGATTCTGTCTATATGAAACGATCAGAATAGGTAAATCTGTTTCAGTCTAAAGCAGAGATTACTGTTTGTCTAGCAGAGGGTGGAGGCATGGTATGGGAGAAGTGGCCATAATAAGTGGCCAGGTGTAGGATGCCTGGATGTCTTTTTTCCTTTTTTTTTTCTTAAATTTACTTGTTTATTAGAGACAAAGATAAACAGGTAGCATCTTCCAGCTGCTGGTTCCTTCCTCAGAGAGCTGTGATGGCTGGTGCTGAGCCAGGCAGAAACCTAGAGAATCAACCCACTCTCCCACTTGGGAAGCAGAGGCACACACTATTGGATCATCCTCCACTGCTTTCCCCATGCCATAAACAGGGAACTGGATTGGAAGAAGAGTAGCCAGGACACAAACCAGCATCCACATGGGGATGCTGGTGTTGCAAGTGGCAGCGTAGCACACTGTGTCACAATGCCAGCACCAGGGGTATGGGATTTCTTATGGAGATGATGAGGATGTTCTAGAACAGACTGTCGTGATGGATATTTGGTGAATATAATGCAAGTTGCTGACTTGTCTATGTCAGATGTGTCGGTGAGATGGGTGGTGTGAAAATTTTTTCTCAGGAAAACTACGAGACAATAGAGAGAGAGCATGCTTGAAGGGTTGAACCCTCTGCATGGGGCAAGGAGTGAAGCACAAGGAGGAAACACGATTTGGTTAGGGAAGCTGGTGGATTGTGGGAAAGGGGCGTGGGGAGGAACAGGAGGGGATGCAGAGTTAGCTCTGGGTAACTCAGCTCCCATTGTGGGACTGTATGACCTCTAGATAAAGACTGGAAAACTGTTCTTGGCATCCACTGGTAAAACAAAAAACATTTTTGCCTGTGGAATTGATGTGGAGATGTGCACAGATGCTAAGGATATATCTGGGGCTTTGTGTGCATCCAGCATGCTGGTTCCTTTGAATGATGCACCCAAACTGGGGCTGCAGTCTGTGTGTGCTGAGAAGGGAACAGACATGAGAATGGCTTGGTTGCCAAACAGCCAGCAAGCACTGGTTGCCCACCTCTCATTCAGTGTTGACTTCCAGGAATTATTAATTGGCTAATGTGTATAAGTTCAAAAAGAGATGAGCTGTGCTTACACTAACAGTGATCTGTGGTGGGTATTTATCACACCAGGCATTATACGAGTAGAATCAGGACAAAGAGACACTGGGGAAATGAAGCTGTGAATGAGCTTCTAATCCCTGAGGAAGAGCATGGAAGCTTCAAACAGTATCAGTGTGATCAATCACAGCGTTAAGCAGTTTGCATGCAATTTGATAGCATAGATGATATACATGTAGAAAACCTTTTAATCAGTAGTTGTGTATATGTATAAGTAAACACGTATTTTGGCTGGAGAGAGTTTACAGCCAGCATGTGTTTTGCAGCCATAATAACTTGGGAAGCAAATAGCATTCCTTTAGAAACTGTTCTCTGCAGATGGAGCGTGTCTGTCAACAGAATCTGGAGGCAGACTGGGCCACCTCTGATCCTTTGCACAGCCAGCAAGGGAGCAATTGCTGAGGCTGTAGAAGGGACCAAATCCAATTTGTTGATTTCAAAGTATAATTTCCTTCTTGACTGGCCTGACCCAATCAAGGGGTAATTGAATTTTGCTGGTTTTCACTGCACTGTGTCTATCAATGAAAGGCCTCCATTTTAGGATTGCTCTTTCTTTTAACTTTTTTTTTTAAACCAACACTTGAGCAATTTAAAGCATTTCACTGGTGCTTCAATTAAGCGAAAGGAATTGCTGTGCACCCATGGTTTTTATCCATTTGTGGGACCTGGAAAGAAGTATTAAATGTAGCTATTCCTTTGGCGAAGCTGGAACTTGTTTGCTTTATTAAAAATGATGTTTATTAATAACAACTTTCTTGTGCCTTCAGACATCGAGCTAGGATCTTGGGCACTTGTATCTCCCTTAATGGTTATAACAACTTTCTTAGACAGGTTACTGTCACTGTTACTCTCTTACAGACAGGGAAACTGGGGCTTTGGGCAGACCATAGGCTTGCCTGTGGCTGTGTGGCCTATGGATGACTGTGATGCTTTGCAAATGCAAGCAGATGAGGAGGAGCCACTGAGCATTTCTGTCCCTCTGCTTTAAAAGTTATGATGAGTATCCAGTTGCGTGTTGGTACACAAGTAACCAAGCCAGCTTTTCCCTGTCATTTCATGTAACGGTAGGTTGACTGTAAGGCCCACTGGAGTGGAGGAAGAGTGTTCCCCAGGAAGAAAGATGGGAGGAGGGAAAGGCTGATGCCATCAAAATGGCTAATGCTATACAATACCCAGAAGCACCTGCCTGGCCCGGGAGTGATGTGTGGGTCTGACCAGGCCAAAGGGAGCTTATCTGCACTCACATTACCATACAGGGAAAAGTTCTTTCCCCTGGTAGGCCCCAGTTCCTGTTTCGACCTGGGTATAAAAGCACTAATTCATGTTCCCTGGTGTGACTTCCCTGGCCCTCTGTCTGTGTTGGACCAATGAACCTCGCCCTGGAGCACTCCCACTAAAGCTCCCTTTGAGCTGAACTTTCATTTAGTGTGGATTTTCTTAATTTGGACTTGACTGACAATTTCAGCCAAATCAGATTATTTTAATATTCGTCTTGTTACTCCTTGAGTTCTATGAATTGGCTTTGTACAAAGTGCCTAGCTATAATAAAATCAAATCCCAGTTCACCAACCAACCAACCAATCAACACAGTTACTAAAAACCTTGTCCTGGGTTAATGTAACATTTGCTGCAGAATCAAGCCAAGGGCAAATCACTACCTCGTGTCTAGAAATTCCTCTTTAGGTAGCAGCATACTATTATGGTCATCTGGTAAAAAAAAGACTTTAATAATCTATCAGCAGAGTCAAAGAAAATGGAATTAAATCTCATACATTTGTGGGTGGCTTAGTGTAATACAGGAACGCCATGTCCTGTGAGCACTGATATGGCTCACAAATGGGGACGAAAGGAAGGGCATAAGGAAGGCAGAAAGTAGCTGTCACTAAATTCTGGTGCTGATCACGTCTTTACCTGATCGCCTTCAGTTGGACCTGTTTCAGTCTTGCTTGACAATTGGCAAGGACTTCAGTGCTGTTGCTTCATTTTTTTTCTCAGCCGTCCCAGTATGGAGTGTTGGGGACTGTCTAGTATTAGATCAGCTTTTGACTTGTTTACCATGTGTATGTGTATATGTGTAACTAGAGTATCTGTGTGTACATTTATAGACGCATGTGCACACGCTTCCCACACACCTCTACTTACTCAGCTTAGATGGCCCATAACAGAAACAACTATAATGGGAGTTCACATTCACTTTCATATGCCCCATGTTGATTCTTTTGTCCCTCTCCATTTATAGACGAGGAAGTTGGAATTCCGTCATCTTGAAAGAATCATTAAAGATTAAATCATTAAAGATGGTTTCCTCATTTGCCAGAGAAAAGGCAAATGAGGAAACCAGGCTTCCTGACACCCAACTCTGACTTGTTCTTCTAATGGCCTGAATCCCATTTCTTGATCTTGCAAGCTCTGTGCTCAAATCCTGCCCCCCTCAACTGTGACTTACTGAGCCCCATCAGCTAGCCAGCAGACACCTGCAAATAGGAAGGGAGTGAGTCATGGGTAACAGGAACCAAAATTACCAAAGAAGTCAAGAAGGAAAACTCTATTTGTCACTTGTTCTGGTTCTTACTGTACCTGAAGCATGGTAAATGGCAATTCTACTTCCCCTACTACTGAATGCCAATCACAGAACATTTATTGAGGATATGCTAGGTCAGGCACCAAATGTGTTGATAGATTAGCTCACTTAAATCTGCTCTTAATCTTCTGCATAATAATAGATATACTGTTAGTGATCTTACAAATCACATATTTGCTAATCTCTTACACCACTGCTAGTTTTTCCAATTTCCTTCTATCAGCTGGCCCTCTGACTAGTCACATTAACCTTTCATCAGGATTGAGGTCATGGAAAGAATATATTGGACTTGTGGTCATTTGTTCTACAACTTTCTTGGCTTCCTGGTGGATTTCAAATGAGTGCTGAAGACTTGTTTTCATTAGAACAAGGTTTTCCTTTCTGCTACCAGCACCTTGCAAGATAAGTTTTTATTTTGTATTCAAAATCTGACAAGAGATTATGCCTGACAAGAGACACAGCCTCATGGTTAGCATCTGTTTGGGGACAGAAAAGGCAAGAGAGCCTCATGTTGCATGAACAGACCTGGGAAATACACCACTGTGATGAGAAACCAGGGGTAGATTTGGCAGTTGGGCTCAAGTTGCTTAAGAAAGTAGCAAGGTTGAAGTTTTTATCTTACAAGTGGGAATAGAGTTTATTGGAAACACAATATCTGTTCCTTAGACATCCAGAAGGATAACTGGACCTGCAACAATTCTCTTGAAGCAAAGGGTCATTGCTACTCTCCCTCCAATATCAAAGCAAACAGAAGCATGTAACTACTCAGGGCACTGACATCCTTCTAAGAGCCTCAGGGACTCTGATGCTGCTGACTGTTCTCATGAAGGTCAGTGTACACTCAGATGTTGGTATCTGTGCTCTCATTGCTATGCCTAAGCCATGCTCTCCAGCTTTCTGATCTTCAGCTAAATGGCACTGTTGAAGTCGCCAGAATCATTTTTCCAGACACTTCTATCCTAACCTTGGTTGAATCATAGTTTCAAAGCTTCCAGTGATACAATGCATGAGCCCAAATATTTTCTTTTAAAGGAAACTGAAGCCAAAATGAGGGAGGGGATAATGTTATCAGCTCTTAAACACAAGTATAGTTCATTGTCTCCACAGGAGGAACTTTCCATTCTTTTTGTCCCTTCTACTTTGCTATTGGAGAACTAGTATTTTTAAAGGAGACTAATAAGCACAAGGGACTGAGCTAGGGGACAGAACGCATGATCAAGGTTATTATAAGCAATATTCTTTTCTATATTCTTAACTGTGTTCATGCAAAGATAAGGGGGTAAATCACTGTACCCGCTTCTCCTACGCTGGCATGTTGTTCCCATTTCCTCAGCCTGGAAAGAGATTTTATCCCTTTATTCAAGGGAAAACAGGCTTTCTGACACCCAACTCTTAAGAAAAATGCTATTAAGAAAAATAGCTGTGCTATTAAGAAAAATGATTTCAAATTTTACATTCTCACACACTGCGGTTTGTAATTGTGTCGACAGACATTTCAAAACAAAAGCATAGACTCCAAAGGCATGAAGAAGAAATGATACAGATGAGTCCAGAGCAAGGCTCAGAGTTGAATTTAGAGACATGAAACTCTAAAGTCCCCCGAATGGCTTGCCAAGAGGCATTTCTAGGCTCACTAAACTGTGATCTATTAATTTTGGTTTCTTCAAATAGAACTTGAGGAATAGAGAACTCAGATTGCCATTCCATTGCCAAATTAAAATAGATAACGAGGTCATTATTTGCATATTTTGGGGAAAATTTCTTCCCCATATTTCTTCACTGAACTGTGATATTCTACCCAAGTGAATTGTGAAGCAAAAACAGCTTTACAGTTATTTTTGTTCTTGCTGCTGCTTTTGTGAAACCTTAAAGATTCAATTGACAACTGCTTACCTATTCATTTGGTTTGGTTTGTATAGAAATGTTTCATGAATAGACAATGCGAAGAATTGGGCTAAAAGACACAACACTCAAAAGCACACTGATGTCTTGGGAGTAACGCAACAAAACTGTGACTGAGATGGCCTGCCATTTGGAGTGTGGATTGAGCACCAGAGAACAGTGGTAGTCATCTTTCCTGCCAATTACCCCGTCTACTGTCAGACCTTGGGGCCGCATGAGGAAGAGTATTCAGATCAGCGAGATGTTGTTTCCAACATTTTATGCCCAATGAAACAACATCTGAGTCCTTCTTTTTTCCTTAATGGAAAGACATTGAAAAGCAGTTCCAGCTGTCACCAGCTGTGTGATCTTGACTCTTGAGCCTCAAGAAAGCATTGGGGTTTTAAAAATAAGAAATAAAATAAATTAAATGTACAAAGACCTAAAAAGACAAGGTTATAGAACTACATGACTGTCAAAAAAAAGCCAGCAGATATTTGGTCATTTTCTGTTTGCTATCGTTTCATTCTTCAAATGATTTCTAGCCTTCTGAATGCTCAAGATACAGAACCTAACTCTTGCTCGGTAGAAAATTCAATATATATACTGATTATACTGAAATAAATAGTAAGTGTTCGTGCATATAGAATAACATGCAATTTCCTTTAAGCAGCTGAAAAGCTATTGCCATGTCAAGAGCCTCTTGAATTGTAAATGTGCAATTCTTCAGTTATTAAAATCACCATCCTTTCTGGGGGGAAAATGCAACTCCAGGAAACACTGTTCATTTTCGTTAACTAGGAACTGCTTAACATATTTACCCGCTTGGGCTAGAAAAAAAATGCCCTTTGCTGTCAGCAAATATAATGTCAGCCATGTTTTCAGTGCTTTTCCAGTGACTAAGGAATTAATCATACTATTTTCAAGTTGCATTTGGAACCTGACATGTAAGAATTCATTTTCTGCACAGGAACCAGAAGCGGTTTAAAAATATAAATCAGAATAGGTTACTCCTCTGTGTAAAACTCTCCCCTAACAGCCTGGTTTTGCCGGCAGGCCCATTGATGGGGCACATGGGGGCGAAAAGAACCTGACTCTTGACCCCTTGTTTTCTGTTTTTGTACTGCTTTATTTTCCTGGAACAACATTCCCCCCTGCAACCAGCCCTGACATGGCCCATGGTCAACTTCAGGCTTTCCCTAAGGTCTCAAGTGTCACCTGCTCTTTTCTGTTTTTATTTTAAGATTTATTTATTTGTTTGTTCTATTGTAAAGTCAGAATTAGAAAGAATGAGAGATGGAGAAGGATCTTCCATCCGCTGGTTTACTTCCCAAGTGGCTGCAGTGGCTGGAGCTGAGCCGATCCAAAGCAAGGAGCTTCTTCCGGGTCTCCCATGTGGATGCAGGGTCCCAGGGTTTTGGGCCGTTCTCCACTGCTTTCCCAGGCCACAAGCAGGGAGCTGGATGGGAAATGGAGCACCCGGGATTAGAACCAGTGCGCATATGGGATTCTGGCGCATGTAAGGTGAGGACTCTAGCCACTGGGCTATGGCACCGGGCCATCACCTGCTCTGAGGGGCCTCACTGTGCCACCTGGTCCAATGCACAGTGTGCTTCCCATGCCTTCCTAGTTACACTCCAACACTTTGTTCCATTTATTGCCCTTTCACCTTGTCACTGTCTGAAATGTCCTGTTGACTTGGAAATCCATGCTTTGATTGTCTTTCCAACTAGACTGTAATCAGCACAAAGGCAGGGACTCGATGTATCCACCTCTTTATTTTTTAAAAAACAGATTATTTATTTGAAAGGCACAGTTACCGAAAAAGACAGAGGGAAAAAGCTTTATCATCCACTGGTCTTTAGACTCACTAAATGATTGTGATGGCTAGGGCTGTGCCTAGACTGAAACCAGAAGCCTGGAGCTTCTTTAAGGGACTCTGATGTGGGTATAGGGACCCAGAGCATTGGGCTACCTTCAACTACTTTCCCAAGCACATTAGCAGGAAGTTGTATTGGAAGTGGAGCAGCCAGGACTCCAACCAGCACCCATATGAGATGTTGGTACTGCAGATGGTGTCTTAACTAGCTGTACCACAGCACTAGCCCCTGCCTCTATATTACTGAGTACCTACCATTTCTGATTTTCAGTAAAAGTCAATAAACACCAGGTTAATGAAGAAAGGAAGGAAGGAAGGAATGAGGCCAATGAATAAAGCTTATCAGATTCTTAGAAGACTCTTGCCTATTCCTGCTCTCACTTTTGGAGAATTCTAGCAAGAGATGGCTTACTTTTCCACCAGAGGCAGTAAGGCTTGGGGAGGTGAAGGCACTCTACTGGAGTCATGCGGTGAATCACAATTCAAGCTCCCTGCTGCTTGCTACGTCAGGGTACCTGTCATTACTCTATAGCTCCTTGAAGCAGCAGCTTCCTTGTGGCCCAGAGAAGCCTTGCCTGGAGGCTCGGAGTGCCACAGTGACAGGAGTAAAAATGAAAGCCATCCTTCTAACCATGGGCTGACCTGCAGAAGCTCAACAAGGAGCTCTGAACAGCCAGAGGTTTCCCCCAGACTGTGTGTCTTTAAGGAACACCTCAGTATTGAGGCTGTCTTACTGTGTGGACTGGGTCTCTGAAACAGTACCCTATTTTATTTATTCAGGTAGGTGCTGGACCATCCACTTACCTCTTGCTGCCAGGGGTGACAGGTTCCATGGTGATTAGTATGCAGATAGAATAAAACCTTTGAAATTAGAAACTAAGAAAAGGAATGCAACTGAAAAATATTCTAAATCTATGACAATGAGGGTGAAAGCTGGGGTAATCAGATGCCCTGACCTAATCCAGTGGGTCAGAGAAGTTTCCTAGAGGTGGTTATATTTAGGTGAAATTTTTAAGCTTAACAGGAATTGGCCAAGTACAGAGGCTAGAGTTTTAGGGAAATGTGGACATTAACAATAGTTGTGATCATTTCTGGCAGGGATTGTTTATATACTTTGGTCAGTCACTGCACTGTGTATTTCAAATTTTACATTTTCTGTAGGTTTTTTGTTAAAATACTTATATTTCTATTTGAAAGCCAGAGAAAGGAGAGCAGAGAGAGTATCTTGCATCCACTGGTTCATTCTACAATGGCTGTAACATTTAGGGTTATGCCAAGCTGGAGTCAGGACTCATGAATTCTGTCTGAATCTGATTTGTGACAGGAACTTGAGTTTGTAAACAGGGTGGTAGCTGGGAGTCAAATTAACACGTTATTGATGTGAGTACACCAAGTGTCATCTTAACCCACTGTGCCACGCTGCCTGCCCCAGTTGCCTTTAGTCTTTCCAACAGCCCTGATAGGTCAGTCAGTCATTGCCACTTTTTCACAACTGAGGAAGCTGAAGTTGAACCTAAAGGAAGCCAAACATAATTGATTCACTGAAATTCCTACTGTCCAGTACAGCATTCCTCCTTTACCTTCCTCCACTTCTTTTCTGCCGGCTCTGGATCCCTGAGAACCAGCAACAAAGAAACTGCACATTTTCAGATAGGTGGGCAGATGATAAACTTTATTTGTTAAATATCTCTTGGCTGAGAAATCATTTTGCCAAATAACCAACTGACCTGAAACTGACCGCAACAGATAGTTGACCGCAAATATTTTGGTCCCTACTTGCTTACTTGGTTGTGTGTAAGCATCTAGGGTGTGTGTGTGTGTGTGTGTGTGTGTTTGCATGCACGCATGCTCCTTTGCCCTGCTCTGTAGGGAGAACTTGGTCTACTTTAGTCAAGCACAATACTAATGTCTCAGAAGAGAAAACTGTAAAATGAATCCTTGGAAAGTTGGCCAGGGGAGATAGCTTTTCTGTTGCCTTAATTTTGGTGGGAATTCAATGGTGGCCTCAGGGCTAACCCATGGTGCTCCTAGAAAAGAATTTTTAAGTAATTGGTGACAACTTTGAAGCCAAGCTGATTTGTTTAGTCCTTCAAACTGTCCAGGAATAGGAGTGAGCTGGTTTCCTTCCTCACTCATTCTAAAGTCTACTTCCTGTTAAAAGTACTTCCACTGCCTCCTGCTTGCTAAACCATTGTCCTGAAATTGTGTATTCAACTAAATCACCCCAGCTGGGACCCTTCTCCAATGCAGGACAGTCTTATGCAATATTTAGCAAAGGAGAAAACATTGGAATTTTTAATAAGACCAGCAATACCAGCCTATTCACAGAAGAATCAAGGGTCTTGAAAAGAAAAATGGTATGCACTTACTGGAAAGATTTCAGAAAAATAAAACCTACAAAATAATAACAAGCTCTTTTGATAGTAGATTAAGATCTATCTACCTATTGATTTTTCACTTAATTCACAGAATAAACAGAAGTGAACAGCAGTAAATTTAACAGCCTACCCCTATGATAATTTAATATCCAGGCTTAAAGCATGTGAACATATGCTACAATTAACTATTGTAGGTAATTCTGCTTAGTTTCCCTTAAATTCTTAGTCCTTTTGAACAGTCCAGACCAGAGATTCTTTAACTGTGATTCAGAAACCTTTAGAGATGTCTTTCAAGTGGTTCATGAGACTGAATTTTTTTTCATAATAATTCTAACCTATTGTCGTTTTCACTTTCACAAGTATCTAGTAGAGCATTGCTGAAGTTATATGTGGGATGAAACCTTTATTCTGATGCTTAATTAATGGAATGTGTATTTTATAACAATCAGTTTTGGTATCTAATAGGATATATATAATCAGACAAATAAAAAAAAACCTTAGTCATCCTTGGTCATTGTTTTAAAGAACTTAGAGAATGTAGAAGGGTCTGAAACTTGAATGTTGGGCACTGCTGCATCAGATGATGATCTTGACTTCAGATTATTTCACTCTGCTTTTGCTCATTTTCTGTCAATCAGAAATGCCTCATCATTTTCCACAAGATTTCCTTTCACTCAGATACTTGACGAGTACCTAATGTGTGCAGGTTGCCCCCTTAAGCTCATAGCTTTTGTTTGTCCCTATCAAACAGCTGATGTGTTTGCCAGTCACCTGTCCTTGGTAAATACCAAATAAAAGGTGTTTGTCTCCAAGATGAGCATAGTATTCCTTTGATATTCCTCTCCAGCTATTTGTCCATGTCTGACTCAAACTGTGAGCTTTCCTTAATCTCTTAGGTGAGAGGTTCAGAAAGAGTGGTGAGACACAGATGTTCCTATGTGGCGATCACACGGTGCCGTCATCACCTCTCCATGCTCTCACTCATTTTTGCAGGGGAGCACAGATGGAGGCTAAAAGATGGGGAACTGGCAACAGGAGAACAAGGGCTCTTTTTCTTAGCATCTCCTATGGGGTGGGCATCTGATACACTTCTTCCCTGGAACCTGTTCTTCGTTTTTGGACAGTTCTTCAGGTTTTCAGGTTTAAATAGGTCTACATCTGAGCAATCACTAAGTTCTATGTGTGGTCTTGAAGGAGCTAAGGCACGGCACGCATACTGTATCCTACTCCAGGGTAATGGGCTCACTCCAGAGGAAAGAATGAAGAAAAACAGTGAGAAAGATCCTAGTTCATAACTGTGGCCCTAGCACCTAATAGGGTTCAAAATATTTACTGACTGAGAAGGCTGTGACTTAGTTTTCAAATGCCTGGCACGTCTCTGATCAAAACAGATGCTTGTATAAAACTTTGAACAGGCATCGGCTGCAGAAATACTCAATGGCGCCTCAAAAGTATCATAAAATGCACTTCCTCTTTTATTTTCTTTCCTATCTTGGTTGCTTTAAGCATACTGTTTTCATTTCAAGTGCTCTCTCAGGACATTGGATAGGTTGTGTGATTCAAAAGCTTCTTTTTTTCCATTGAAAGTATACGTAGTTCCACATTTTCTGGTTTAGCTTGTCTGTACTTCTAAATCTTGTAAAAGAAATTACAAGTACAACCTGTGCAGTATTCAGACTTAATGTTGAGTCATGTAATACAAACCAAGGTAGGTGAGAGTGTGCAAAGGAAAAAAGTTTGGAAGAATGATAAATATAATGAGTAGAATTCAGTGCTCAGTAAATTTGGTTCCTTCATTGAACAGAAAATAAGGATTTCCTTCTGAAATCTGTGCAACAAATTGAGAATGTCAGCTATAAAAAACTGAGTGGGTCAGATAGAATGCAGGTATCAGTAGGATGGACTGCGCTGGTCTAGTGTCCTGCAGCAGAATCAGCAGCAGGTTGGAATCTTCAGTCAAATTTAATAGGAAATCATGTTAAGGGAAGCTTACCTAGCAGCCAGCCTCCATTCTTCAGTGCACAAATAACAATTTCTTCTGTGACATTTCAAATAAGACTCATCTTTTTAAAAGATTTATTTATTTTTATTGGAAAGACATACAGAGACGAGGAGAGACAGAGAGAAAGATCTGTCCAATGGTTCACTCCACAATTGGCCGCAATGGCCTGAGCTGAGCCCATTCGGAGCCAAGAGCTTCTTCCAGGTCTCCTATGCGAGTGCAGGTTCCCAAGGCTTTGGCCCATTTTTTTACTGCTTTCCCAGGCCACGAGCAGGGAGCTGGATGGGAAGTGGGACATCTGGGACATGAACTTTAGCCCAAATGGGATCCTGGCACATGCAAGGTGAGGACTTTAGCTGCTAGGCTACTGCATCAGTCCCAAGACTCATATCATCCATACTACAGACCAAGAGCTCAGAATATTGGTCATAGACCCTCCTCCATACCAAAAAATGTTGCCTGCCTCTTTGGCTTTTACTCACTCTTAATTGTGGTAGACAAGGTAAAAACCTCAAACATTTTGGCCAGTTCTGTAGCCAAGAATATCAGAGTCCAACTTCCCTCCCATCTCCAGTAGAAAAACACAACTTAGGTCTTGCCTCCATCTTGGGGGCAAGGGCCACAAGGATGGCTGCCTAATTGGCAGGCTGTGGTCAGGGGCACAGTTTATGTGGCTCTCTGGAGTTTGTAAAAGTTCATTTCTTAGGAAACAGTCACTGTAGCCAAAAATCTTCTGTGAATCTACATAACTTGCTGCATTTTGTGGACGTACTCAACTTTTTTTTTTTTTGGAGAACTTTTGCATAGGAACCCTAATTTGCAAAAATGCGCACGAATCAAGTTTATTTATGAAAATAACTTCACACTTCCCTTGGTGGGTTTTACTTGTTGAGGAATCCCCCATTTCTTGAGTGGCTGGTACTGTCATGCTAACATGTCAAAATATAAATGCAGGCCAGAGTGTTTTGTGTGTGTTTGAAGTTTTTATTATATCCCTGAAAACATAATCTACGAAACAGAAATGAATGACAGACATCCTGCTGAAAAGTTGCAAAAGCTTTTTGCTTTGCTTTCCTCCAGCTAAAAAATAATGAAAATGAATCAGGCACCTGGTTAGATTAGGGTTGTGTTTTCCAAATGGAATTAGCTGGACCCCAGTTATTTTTAGTTATGACTTGAAGGACAAGCAGCTATTTCCAGAAATGCTTTGGCGACTGTAAATTATATGAACAAAGTACATATGAAACATAGATAATAATATATAGGATGAGAACTGAGAAAAAGATGCTATCAATTAATAATTACTATGGTAATGATTTTAAAGCATTACTACACATTGTTGTTTTGTGTACTGGTGGGCTACAGGGACTCTGCCTGATGCAATTTCACAACTCCAGTGGAAGGTGCGGGTGCAGGAATGTAAGCAGACATACTCAGTTTCCACTTTGACTTTGTGGGAAATGACAGTCTGATATGATCGCTTCTGTCTTTCCACTAACCAAGTGTCTGTTAAACCCACAATCACTGGGTGGGGAAATACGTGCTCTTTGAGACTATGGCAAAGCGACCTTGCAAACTGTGAGGTTGCTGCAAGAAGTTTGTGGAAAATGGAATTAAAAGGTAAGTTTACTTGGATTTAAAAATGTTTGGAAAAAATGTTTTGGAAATTCAGGTACTGTTTTTCCATACTATGCATTTTCCATGAACTTCTTAAGACCTCTCATACTGTCAGGCGAAGGGAATGAATTATGGCTAAGAGTTCTGTGTATAAAGATATTAACTATGCAGAACTGTTGTGTAACACTCATCATGCACTAGCCCTACTGGCCTCTTTAATTCTCCACACATACTCTCACTTTTGCCGCTAGAGTGGGCATCTTTCTGCATTTCATCATTTCTTCTTGCTACAACTTACACTGTAGAACAGGGAAATCCTGTTTTGTAAGGGCAATTTCTGGGTAAAAAAATTTCTATCGTAATAGATCCGTGATTCAAATCTTGACGTATTTTGGCTGTATTGGCCAAGGCACTGCAATACAGTGGGTTAGGAACTTGTAATCTAGGTTATCGATTTTGCAAGTGTATTCCATGTGGCAGCCTGAATTCCATGTCTTTCTTAGGGAACTGTGTTTGTCCTGGGACACTTGAGAACTAAGTTAGCAGCTCATACTTAGAAGACAAATACATAATCATGGCAGCTTGATTTCTGCAGGTGATTTGAACGGAAATAGAAAAGTATTGAATGTTTCAATTCAATACATTTTCTGTGATCAGAAAATGCTCTAACCAATATATAATCATTCCTCTAGGACACAGGCTTTGTTTGGTTTTCTGTCTATATGCCTTCATTTATTTATTTATTCAGTTAGTAAACATTTCCAAGTGCCATTAGAAGTGTTAATGGGCACTGCGCCAATCCTCAAACACAAAGATAAACACTTTAAGTAGCTTACACACTACTGAGACATTAGCATAGAAACAGATGATTGCCGGGGGATGGGAGGTGTGCTGGGAGGAATAAATGGCAAGTGTGGGCCATCAAATGAACAAAGCTGAGCTTCAGTGAAGGGACAATAAGATTTTTGCAATATAGTTGAAGTCTGAATTAATTCATGAAGGAAGAATAAAAGCTTCAGGGCAGAAGAGATATGGGAAAATGGGTAAAAGATGGGGTTGGGAAAATGGCTAAAAGTTTAGATCGTACACAAAGCTATAGAAATGTCTGGAAGTTACACGGTTGAGAAACTATAAGTCATCCTACATAAATTTACTATCTCAGATGATGCCTGATCTTGGTGTTTCTTACTTAAATTATATCTAAGCTGTTATCACTTAAAAAAAAAAAAACAAAAAACAAAAACAGAAATCACCAGCAATCCTCTACTGAATTTGTATCTAAGGACAGGAACTTGTTGTATAAGAGATCCCTGTACTACCATGTTTATACTAGTGCTAATCATAGCACCCAAAAATGTGGAATCAACTACGGTATCCAATATCAGATGAAGGATGAAGAATGTGATATATACACATAGATGTAAAGGAATATTATTTAGCTATAAATCAGATAGAATGAAACCATGTCATTTGCAACCAATTGAACGACACTGGAGAAATACGAAGTTGAATGAAGTCAGTCAGATACAGAAAGATAAATATTTCAGGTTTTCCCTTATATGTGAGATCTAAAATTTAAAAAAAAAAACCTGAAGCTTGCAAAATACGAATTTCAGTGGGTTTTATACATCCAAGAACATATTCATAGAGTGGCCTATACTGCTATCCAATTTCAGAAAATGTTCATTAGCCTCATAGGAAGCTTTCTGTCGATGAGGGCCACACCTCATGAATCCATCCTGTACTCCCTGGGTGCTGCTAGCTTGGTTTTATGGGTTCACATGCTCTGGATATTTCATATTAATGGAATCACTCAACATGTGGCTATTTGTTACTGACTTCTTTAATTAGGCATGGTCTCAATGAACATCCATATTCTCAGACATGTCAGTACTTATTCATGTATATTGTTGAAAAATAACCCATTGTACATGTATACCACATAAAATTCACTCATCAGTGGAGAGACATTTGGCTTTTTTATATTGATCATCAATTATACATTGTTGCTGTTAGGGACCTTTATGCATAGTTTCTGTGTAGATATGTTTTCATTCCTCTCACCCAGGTGTGGAAATACTAGATTGTATGATTTAATAGTAACATAATCATATGCTTAACAGTTAAAGGAATTGTGAAACTGATTTCCAAAGTGCCTTTACTGTCTTACAATCCCACTAGCAATCTAAGAAAAAATTCATATCTTTAACATCCTTGTTAAAACTCACTGGGTACAATTTTAACTTTAGTCATCTTGGAGGATTTGGATTTTATTGTAATTTTTATTTCCATTTCCTTAATGACTGATGATGTTGAGCAGCATTTAATGTGCTTTTTTGGCTACTTGTAGTTCTCTGAAAACTTTTTCAGATTCTTGTTTAGTGATTATCCCACTTAAAAAATCTTGACATGTTAGATAGAAGCTAACATTTTGTGTAGATGAGTTGCAAAACATATCTCCCATTGTGTGGGTTGTCCTTTTGCTTTCTTGATAGTGTCTTCAAAGCACAGAAATATTTAAAAATTTTGATTGAATCCAGTTTAACTACTTTCCTCATTGCATGTCTTAATCATTGCCCAGTCCAAGAGCATTACAATGTATCATTTTATTGTTTTTATCTAAGGTACTTTCTAGTTTCAGCTCAGTTTATACAATCACATTTGAATTAATTTTTGTGGATAATAGGGGTTTAAGTGTTATCTGTTTTTCTTTTGCAAGTTGTTGGCGCATCATTTGTGGAAAGGACATTTTTCTATTCATGTGTCGCACATTCGTGTTCACTCAGTGGAAAGTAGTGTAAATTGTTTCTAGTCTCTCAGTTCATCTCACAGGTATTGTGCAGGTCACCTGGGCCTCTGAAAAGAAAGAAGCCCCTAGTGGAAATCCTCAGCAAATACCTAGGGATGGAAAATACCCTAAACCAAAGACCGTCTGCCTCAGATTCATGACCGCAAGATTCTAAGCCCTGTTGCAGCAGTAGTTAGCTTCTAGCTGCCCTGCTCACCTGCTGTTCCCTGGTGGTGTCTGACAGCAGCAGTCACTTCTCTGGCTGTCCTGCTCACCCCTGTTCCTTCACAGTGTATTTGAATTAATCTAATTCAGCTTACTCCCTCTGGGTTCTATTGTTTGTGAATTCCTTTATCTCCTTCAATGCTAGTATCAGTTGCTTCCTGTAACCTAGAACCTGATCTTCATGGCAAAACTTCTCTGTCCATCTTACTCTAATTTTTTTCAACACCACAGAAGTATATTTCACAGTGTCCATTAACATGAAGATGTAGATGAGAATAGATGTGTCAGTGAAATTAATTCTTGCAACTGAGTCAATTTCTAGAGTCAGAGGAGAACAAGTCATTGTGTTCTATGTAAGAGTCCCTGTATGTGGATCTTCTTTTCCCATCCGTATGGAAGTCATTTGTAAACCACATAATTGATTTCTGCCTTTATTATGTAGTTATGCAGGACCTTCTCTATGTAAGAGTAAATGAACTCTGTATTTCATGGGATAATCACTACACCAATAATCATGTCTGTAATTGTATGTTTGTATAGGCACCATATTTTCCACATAACTATTTAGTTCTGCTACTTATTAATTTGGTAACCTTGGGCATACTACTTAATTTCTCTGATCTCTGTTTGCTAATAGCGAGAGTACCTACTTTCACAGGGTCTTCACAAATGTTAAATGAGAAATGAATGTGAAAATGGAGTAAGCTTCTTAAGCTTACTCTATTAGTACTGACATACAATTATCTGTTGCCAAAACATGTTTCTCACATGCTAATAAAAGTGAGATACTGAATGCATTTAATAAAATAATTTCTCAAATTCTCTTTAACAAAACTAACTGAGCTTATTCAGATTCCCTTTAACTGTAAATTGGTTCTTTATCCCTATGTTATCAAATTCAGTGTTTATTTTTAAAATTTTATTTAAAATTTTTTTATTGGAAAGGCAGCTATACAGAGAGAAGGAGATACAAAGAGAAAGATCTTCCATCTGCTGGTTCACTCCCCAAGTGGCCGCAATGGCTGTAGCTGAGCCAATTTGGAGCCGGGAGCCTCTTCCAGGTCTCACATGTGGGTGCAGGGTCCCAAGGCTTTAGGCCATCCTCGACTGTTTTCCCAGACCACAGGCAGTGAGCTAGATGGGAAGCGGGGGCACTGGGATTAGAACCGGCACCCATTTGGGATCCTGGTGCATGCAAGGTGAGGACTTTAGCCACTGCACTGACCCCAGTGAGTGTTTTTTCTCAACTCTCATTTCAGGCTTAGTTCTTGATAACTTCTTCCAAACATTAATGTGGACTCTTTTTTTGTCTTAAAAAGATAGCTTTTCCAGTAAGTGAACAGGGAACAAAAGGCCTAAAATACCTGGAAAACATAAGTAGCAGACAAGCTATTTGATAGTGCATGTCCACATGCCTTGTGTTTGAGTTTCAAGTCCAATCTGCTTGAATAAGACTTTAGGATTTCATCTTTACTATTAGCAATAAGAGGGTTTTAGTTCTTAAGCTAATACTGTAATTTGGATATTTTCCAAGGTGAAGTTACCATGGGCACTAGTTATTTTATTTGCTAAGCACCCATGTTCCATTCTCTTAAAGATAACACCTTGACTTTGTGTAATTACTTCAAGAGATGTGATTATGTGTCTGGTTTTTTAGTATTATTGTTTCCAAATTCTCTAATTCGTCTTGTCTCTGTGGGAAGGGGAGATAAAGGGAGAAGCCACAACCAGCCTCCCAAATGTCCCAGTACCCAGCGATAGGGAACCACCACCCAATATCAACCCTGAGTCCTGATGTAGGAGCATATTCTGATCAAGGGTGAGGCAACCCACCCAATGTCCATTGGCTGGCATACTCAACCTCAAGTCTCCATTCACCATGCTGTCCTTGTTTGCTGGGGTAGTTGTTGAATTTGCTCTGTTCTCTTTGCTCACAGGTAGGTTCAAGGACGAGGGCCAGGTGAGCTGAGCCCTCCCGATTCCCTGCCCCCAGGGCTCATGAACCCCATCTCTCATGTGGGTCTCAGGCCCTGGGCCAGGCAACCCGAGCACCCCTCACAGGTGGGGCGCAGGATAAAAACAGCAATTACCCATCCAAGTGATGGGTTCATGATCTAACTTTAACCAATAATATTGTTCTAGATTTTGAGCCTTGAGTGACATGATGTAGGAGTGAAGATAGACAGCTAAGTAAAGCAACAGCAACAACAAAACCTGGTAACAATGCACAGATTGAACTATGTGCCTAGAAACCATTCATTAGCTTTCACTGTGTGCGAACCCTGAGCTGCCTTCATGGTGCTGTTTGAAGTCCAGTCTGCTTTTGCTTTCACTTTCCTACATCCCTCCATTAGATTCCTTCTCTGCTTTTGTTGCCTAAAGGAAATGACTGTGCAACCTGAAGAACTTGTAGTGATACAAAGTCTACCTCTACACTCCTGCTCATTGTCAAATCCTCCATAGCAAGAAGGGGCACTGAAGTGCATATGCATATCAACTTTGTTAGTTTCCAGACTCATCCCTAATTTTCTTAAGATTCCAGAATTTTCTTTTACATTCCAGAATCGCCGAAATATTCCTGATTCTTTCTCAAAAGATTTGAGACTTTGTATGACAGGAGGTAATGACATTTGATAAAAGCACAAGTTTTTCATTCATTCCCCTCCTTCAGTTCTTCAATACGTACTGACTGTGGACATACCACACTCTGACCTAGATACTGGAAAAACAAAAACGATTGATATATTCTTGTTCCTTAAACGGCCTAGAATCTAGAAGGGAGAGATAAGACATGCAGAAATAGCTGCAATGCCAGAGAGACTGTGACAAGTGCTGTTATTGAGGTGCAGGTCAAGTGCAATGGGAGTACAGAGCAGGGGATATTAATTTAATGCTGGAAGGATTGGGGAAGATTTCAGGGGAAGAAATGGAACTTCAAGTGGACTAATCTTCCTGCAAATGTCTGGTGACCAATTATCTCCAGCAAATGCAGTTTGCAAAATTAAGCCTGACCTATAGAAGATAGCTTATTTTCTCTCAGCATGGTGTATTAGATTCTCAGGTTTATGCTTTCTTGGGCAGTGGCCTAAATTGCTTCGGACGGGCCTGAGGACATAAGGATGTCAAACCTTGTTGGTCTGTGTTTAACATGTCCAAGGCCCAATATCTGCATCTTATGGCCATCAGTGGAAACCAGTGACAACTGACTGTTGCCTGGATTGGGGACCATGTGCTTCTCACTGGTATTTGAATCTGGGTTAAAACTAGCTGCTTTAACTAGCTGGTAGGCTTTGTTTTCTCCAGCTGGAGATAGCAACAAGGACAGAAACCTGTAACTTGTTCTCAGATGCCTTGAAAACAGATACGTTCTTTTTTTTTTCCCCCATAACTTCTCTTCTCCTGCCTACACAGTGTGGTGAACTTTCTTAATTTTAGTAAAGGAAAAAGTGCTCTGAATTAATCTGAGCAGGACAATAAGTCTGATAGAGCAAGTCAGAAAAACTGTTCAGTTATACATACAGGAGTTTTGTGTGAAATGCCTCTTGCATGCTAGGAATCTCTAAGGCATTAGGAAGCAATATTGTTTGGAACACAAAATGCTATGTACCTAGGGACGTGAATTTCATCTCCAGCCATAACATGTACATTGAAAGGAAGAAAGGCATTTAAAAAGAAACAATTTCCAGTTTTTCAAAAAGATGGCTTTGTTTGATAATCAGCCAGTGTCCCCTTCCACTTGTCTCAAGTCACAATATAGACAGTGTTGATGTAAGTCTTCCGTTGGACAACAGTGGAGGGAAACAGAGGAAGGCTACTGCTTCCCATCATGGCTGGGGAGAAAGACATTGTCAACCACTCCATCGTTAAACCCTGCTGGTGGACACACTGCAAAGGGGCATGGTGATCCCACATTCCCAAGTAGGTAGGACAAGGGAGAGGAGACTTCAGTAGGAATACAATGCTAACTTGTTTCTCCAGCAGGAGAACCTGAATGGCAGCCCAGCCTAGGGATCCCCAGTTAGGAAGGTGTACATATAGAGAACACAGGGGCCTCCAGACCCATGTCCCTGTGTGGGCTCACAGTGCTCATTGTGCAAAGGCTACTTCTGAAATTAATTGGGGCCACAGATAATGATTCAGGCTCAATGACTGTGTCCCTAGTTGCTAGTAGAGATCACAATGTTTGTTCTAAAAAGATAAGGCTCAGACTTAGCTCCCAATACATGAGAATGCATGTAGAACTAGGGTCATTGCAGATATAGCTAGTCTAGATGAAATCACAACAGAGTAGGGTGGATTATCAAGCCAGTGGGTCTGGTGTCCTTATAAGAAGAGAGCCAAGTCAATGCACACACACAGGGAGACCTCCCTAAAGACAGCAGAGATGGAGATTTGATTTAGACTTGGAGCTTTCAGAACAGTGAGACAATGAGTTTTAGCAGTTTTAAGGTGCAAGATTGTGGTACTCCATTATGGTGGTACTGTAAAAGAAATGCACATTTGCTTACAACCCATTTGACTGTTTTGTGGATGCCTGAGACATGGTCATCCAGTTTTATGGTTCACCGTGTACCTGTCTCTACTCCCTCACTGCTTTGGGCTCCTTAGAGCATCTCCTTCATTTTGTATACCCCTTTCCATTTCCATTAATATTCCCTTTTTAGGTACAACCAGGACAAGTGAGGGTTAGGAGTCTTAGCTACTCTGCTTCTGCTCCTGCTTCCTGCTAATAGAGAACCTGGGAGGCTGCAGTGATGATTTAAGTCTTGGGGCCCCTGCCACCCATGTGGGAGACTCAGGTCGAGTTCCAGGCTCTAGGCTTCAGTCTGGCTCAGCTTTGGCTGCAGCTGGGGTCTACAAAGTGAACCAGTAGCTGGAAGCACTCATTCTTCTTCCTCCCTGGTTTCTGATAAATGAAAACGACTGAATAAAAAAGTTTTAAAAAATCCAAAATGTTCCAGACTTCCTCAAAGTTTGCTCATCACACAAATACAGCTTAAGGTGAAAACTATCCCCTTTAAGTCCAGCAGAGTGACAAGGACTTTCTCCTACAAAGCAGTTTGTACCAGTGATCTTCTTTGTCATGTATTTGAAATATGGGGAGGGAGAGAGTAGAAATTTTTCATCTGCTGATTTATTTCCCCAATACTGGCTATAATCACGGATGGGTCAATACAGTTAGGAGCCCAGAGCTCAGTATGGGTCTCCAACGTGGATGTGGCAGAATCCACATATTTGAGCCGCCATCTGCTATGTCTGAAGGCACACGTTGGCGGGAGTCTGGACTAGAAATAGAGTAGGTGAGAATTAAGGCAGGCACTGTGCTACAGGGATGTGAATATCCCAGGCAATGTATTAACCACTGCGTCCAACACCTGCCCTGCCAATAGGCAAGCTGATACCATGTCTAGTCCTTCATGTACATTAAATCTTGAAAAGTGGAGTTTGAAACTGTGTTTTATTTAAGACCTGTAGCACAAGCTTAAAGAATCTCAGTGCCACCACCACTCCACATCACCCTGACCTTGTGAGTGAGCATCTGCTCTGAAACTTGTTCCCCTGAGGCAAACAGAGGCAGTCAAAGTCAAGTGAAACTTCTGGCAGGACCTTGCACTACCAGCTCCTGTACTATTAATCACATGCATGCTTTGTGTCTGCTGCTTGGCTAAGCACATCCACTTAAATTACTCCATACTAGTCTTTGGAACAATTCCATTAACCATCATGTGGGGGTATTACCACTCATTACTATACACAGAGAAGTTGGGAGTGAAGTTAGACAGGAGGCTTTGGGGAGTGGTCCAGCTTACCACAGCCTTAAAACAGCTGGGAAGCATAATAACTGAAAAAGAGGGGGTTCCTTACCCTACTTTGTGGAAGAGCAAAAAGGCAGAATGGACTGCATGACTGCTGAGGCCCAGAGAAAACTGAAAGGGTTTAGGGGGGCTACCTTCTTCAAAAAGCAGGAAACATTTTCTACTTTTTCTCCCCCCATTCCATCTGTCTCTTGGGTTGTTTTCACCTGCTATTTTGTGTCATTATATCCAGGGTAGGGAGTACTCACTGGCCCTTATAATTGGGAAGTGTGAGGTATAGGGATGCAGACAGCATCCCTGTGATGCTTCTGAACTGCCCCTCCCCACTGATGGACCAGTAGCAATGTACTATGTCTTTAAGTGAGGCATCTCTCCTTCCCACGTTGCATGCCTGTCTCAACCTCAAGAGCATTGCACTCTCCTCACCTGAATGTGCCAAGAACCTGATTGAACAGCTGCAGATGGATAGGATCCACTGGCCCCAGATTGTTCTGTGTCAAAGGGGCCTCCTCGCCAATGTCCTGGAAGCAAGACTGGCTTCTACAATTTAGTCCCCTCAGCTTAAATCCTTACCTTGCTCTTTTGTAGCTGTTGGAACAAATCCCCTTAGTTAATTGTTTGTTCTGTTCTTCTCTGGCAAGGCATAATTCCTATGGATTGCAATTAGAGTCTGTTGGAATTTGCATTTCTTAGTTTTCTGCTTTGTCACATTGTGGTTTCACTTGACTCCTATACTTTGGGGCTGGAGATGTCACAGATATTCAGCGACAATCATTTAGTTTCACAGACATTTTACTGTACTTTGTGTGGTTCCCTGTGAATATAGAAGCAGGATGATGGGGTGATTCCAAATGTGAGTCCTGGGCTTGGGCCTGCCTGTGATTAAACCTGATGTTGACCATTGTAGGTAGGTCACTGTGATTGGCAATTCCAGACAGGAAGCCCATAGGTTTTCCACCCATAAATTTTCCATGAACAAAAGCAGTAGTTTGATTTCTGTCTGGGTTTCTGTATTCAATGTGCTTTCTGTATTTCAACGTGTTGATCAAATGCCTACAGCAAGTAAGTTCCAGTCCAACATCAGCTGGTCCCATTGGCTTGGCATCTAGTGAGGGTCGCAGAGGACAATGGCAGAGTAATATAGAGACTGGTTACGTGGCAAAGCTGGAAGCTGAGAATGGTCAGGTATCTATAGCTAAAACTCTTGGAATAAATATCTTCTGTGGGCATGCCCCTAGGACCCATGAACCTAAGGATTCCAGCACCTCCCATCAGTGCCTGCCTGAGAATTAATCCTTCAAGACAAGGCCACTTGGGAGACTTTCAAACTAATAGCTAACGCATAGCACCTGCCAGTTCTGTGAATCAGTTATTTCTCAAATCATTAGAGAAAGAGATAACTGATAACCCTAGCCATCTGAAGTGCAAATGAAAACAGAATTATATTTCAGCTTTACAAGTAAGAGCATTAGACCAGCCCTCAGCCAGCCTTCACCCACTGGTCAGACGGGGGTGAGCAAAGTTGGGTGGGACTCGATCAATACCCAGAAATGTTTAAATGCTTGCAGGAAAGAATAATGTCATGTTGTGAGAATGAAATAAATGCAATATTATATCTTTATGCATATTGATACAGTAAAAGTTCTATGTTTACATAGAACATTGAAGTAAAAGTTCTATGTTTACATAGAACACTATGTTTACATAGCCCAGTGGCAAAACCTGGTGGTTTTTCAGGTTGTTAAAGTAACTGCCCTGGGAGTTGTAGTCTTAGTGCGGATATTTAGCATCTGCTGTAGAGACCTCTTTTTATTTTATTTTATTTTTTTTTTGCCAGTTTAACATTAGTTGATGGACTTACATCTCTTAAAATGCTGCATCAAAAAGGAGGTGCATTGTAATGGAAAAATCAGATTTGAGAACTGCAGATTATGTGCCTTTCTGGAATATTAATAGGGCAGAGTCACCTATGAAAGGTTTGCACATGACCTCAGTAAATATATGTGCTTAACTTTGCTTTAACTCAGTATTCCCTAAAGTTTACTTGACTCCAAATTGAGATTGCATAACAGTCATTAACATTCGGTGAAGCACATTTTCATTTAAAATGAGATGTTAATGATGAAGGGAGATCAAGAGGGAGACACTCTTCAAGGATTGCTTTTTGATTTAGAAGGAGGGAGGGAGAAGAGGAGGTGGGGGAGAGAGTGAGTGAGCATTTCTATCCTGTAGTTATCTTCCAAGTTCTTTCCTCAAAAATCAGATATTAGCATGTGGGAAGGAGGCGAGGGGCCAGCAGGAGCTTCTGTCCTACTGGGAGGAGAGGTTCGCTTCTCCATGCATTATTTAATAGCATAATGGCCTCCCTAGAATTTTCTGCTCCATGCTGTAACTCAAGAGACAGACCTTTGATAAAATTAAGTAGGATATTAACTCTGAAGTACATTCAGAAGATAAAATGCCCCATTAAATCATATCAACTTTGAAAAATAGACACTGAGGCTGTGCTCTTGATGCACAGGACACGGTATGGCGAAATGGTAGCAAGATGCTAAGCCAAGACCACTCACTACTTGCCAGAAGCTTGCTAGGCTGCCACAGCAGGCAGAAGGGGCAGGGAGGCATGCTCTCTTGACCATCCAAGGAAATCTCCCCTCAAGGATCTGCTGCCCCTGGAGTTAAAAGGGGCTGGAACCTTGATGGATGGGCAGGACCCTGCTTGATTTGGAGGGCAAATTGCCCTGGATTTTGAGTGCTGATAGAGAGCAGCCCACTGTCCGCAGAGCTCCTCAGGGCCTGGACCAAATAACATGCCTCCAGGTTCCAGGGTTTCACTCCAGGAGAGAAAAAGACCCCCTCTCCCGAAGCCTTTCTTGCTAATCTAGGGCAGCTATTGCTTGCTGCCTACCTGTTTGTGATGGAAATGATGCAACTGTGTTTTCTGGATATTTTCTGTAAGGCAAGAAAAGGGAGAACTTGGTCTGGTGATTCTGAAAGTAGAGATGGCTCCTTAGAACTCTTCTCCATGGGGACCCGGGCACTATCATCAGTATTAGCTTTGAGATGATGCCAGGGGATTAAGCAGGGTAGGAGGAGGTATTGCGCATATTTTCCATGGAAGTCTACATCCCTTCCTCCCCTTTTTATTCTGCAGTGCCCCATACCCTACTTACTGCTTCTGTTCTGCCTGCCTTTGTTCCAGCTGTCTCCCCAGTCTGGTTGCTTTAGCTCCAGCCCTTGAAGTCTCACCCACTCTTTGAGCCTCTATTCAGATTCTCCGTTTCTGCCAAGAAGCTTCGGGGCAAAGAAAGGCTTCTCTTCTCAGGCCTGCCTGGAACTTTCTGATAGCAGTTTTCACATTTGCATTTCTGCCTTGGTGGGACCAGGAATAAGGTTTACACTATGAACACATCCAAGATGGGATTGGATTCCAAATCCTGCTGAATACCCCCAGCCATAGCACTGAGCATACAGTTGATAATGCCAGGGGCACTGTGCCCCAGCGATCATACAAGATTGTGTGGAAGGTAACCAAACTCTAACCTGCCAGCTTGGCCTCCCAACTCCATTTCCTGTCCTGTCTAATCAAGTGTTTCTAAACTTGGCATTCTCTTACTTTTCTTAGTGATGTCACATCCATGTACCACTGATGCTTCTATTCACTTGACATCTTCCTTTAAATAGATTCCCTTCTTTCTTATTTAATTTCCTTACTTATTTGGAAGGCAGACACATAAAAACAGGTATCTTGTTGTGATTTAGAACCATCAGTGTGCATGGAATAGGGACATACTGCATACTGTGAGTTGCTGCAGTCCTTGAAGTGTGTGAATATGTTGATGCACAGGACACAGTAAGTGGGGGTATCACTATTTTAGTTCCCTGTCTCTTGTCATTGTGTATTCCGAGTTCACATAGTGATCGTCTGTATCCATTTTCTCAGTACTATGTGCAGTTACATAGAAACAGTTCACTGGTTGGAATCTGGGAAAAATTCTAAATTTCTACAAAGTCTCCATTGCATCCTAACAGTTTCCTCTCTTTGCTGTAAGTGGAACAGCTCCAGTCTATACCAGTGGCCCAGGGAACTAAGGATGATCTGGCTTCTCTCCATCTCTTTCTCCCCACCCTTCCATTCTGATGGCATGGACCCCATGCCAGGACACCGATAAGACAGAAAAAACAGGATCGCATTGGAGACTGACTTTCAAAATGTTTACACAAATTATTCTACAGACAGCGCCTTCAGTCACTCTAAGTGATACTTGAAAAGCCTTGGAAAGTGTCCTGATTTGGATTAGCATGAGTGCCCTCCGCTAAAGGCCCATATGTTTAAAACTTGTTTTCCAAAGTCTTATGTTTCCACCCTTAATCCATTAGCATTAGTCTACTAAACATAATACAAACTTGGTGTCTAAAATGAGGCCTTTGGGAAGAGGTTACATTGGATTAGGTTCTTAGGGCAAAACCCTATGATTGCAAGGATTTAGCCACTAGCCTCCTATGCTGGGTCCATCATGCCACTTTTATGAAAGTTGAAACTGACCTGTTCTGGAGGCACCAATGCCTTATGAGAGGGTACTGGCTCCCGGCTAAGGGTAGATTGAGATCCATTTCTGGCTATACCCTTTGTGATTTTGAGCAGGTTGCTCATTCTTTTGAGGTTTGTTATTCAATAGTAATAAATAATTCCTTCTTCAGAAAGTTGTTATGAGCATGGGCACTTAGCACATGGTTAGGTATATAGTTAGCAGTCAAAATGTCTTAACTGAATATTCAGAGGTTGGGGTAACTTGCCCTAGTTGGCATGTAGTAGAGCTATGAAGAAAAATGTCAAACAGTGGAGGTCTAAGTGTATGGAGTTAGCAGTGTGTTTCAAGGGAGAAAAAAACGCTCCCTCTGTATATATATGGTCCATAGACATAACCTGGACCAGGGTTGCACACATGCAGTCAGTCTAGGTAAGCGGTTATCGTCATGATGCTTCTCATCCACCACAACCTTCACCAGAAAATCATTTCACCCTGTAGGTGCAGTGATGGCACATTTGCTATGCCATGCTATAATTCATTCATATTTTGAATCCTCAAGGGCAGAAAATGTTATCTGGTCAATAGCAATGACTAGGATCAATGGATTTGGGGCCAATTACACCTAGCTGGAGCCCTAACATGCCATTACCTCTGTTCCTTCTGACCTGCATCAGATAGATAAAGGCACATCTTCTAAAGCTGTCTGCGTGTGCTTACAATGCCTGTGCTATGTTGTCCTTGGTAAATACAAACACTCCAGTTTAGTCTCTGTTCTGTAACACATCTAGGACTAGCAGTTTCATCTTGGGAATTTCAATCCGTATCACACAAAGATAGACCAGAGTCCACAATTTATGTTCCTGTTGAGTTAGAATGTTCACTTGCACCCAAAAAACCTGTCTAGTTTTTACAGATTTTTGCAAGACAGTTTAAGTGACATGTGGTATACAATAGTATTCAAAGACTTCATGAATATATATTAAAATTTGAGATAAGGAGAGACAAGAATATTTTAACACATCAAAGATTCTAATGAAAACATGAAAAGTTACTTTTCTATTACTTGGAAAGGCAAAAACACATGAAATGGCTATTAAAAAGAAGGAAAAAATCTGACAGAAAATAGAGCTAAGCTCGAAGGCAGTTGGTATTACCTTTGAAATTTTGCACTGAGAAGATAAACTGAATAACTGAGTTACAAAGGGAAGGAAAGGCCATGATCTTGGGGTGTGAAGCAGACAGGGGTTTGAATTTAGACTATCCTACACCTCAGACACCTGATGGCTTTATTTGCTGCATTGCAAAATCAATATAGCATCTCATCTAACTCATAAAGATTATTTCTTCTAGGGGCCAGTGCTGTGCCAAAGGGGTCTGCGGTGCCAGTTTCCACCTGGTCACCAGTTTGAGTCCTAGCTGCTCCACTGCTGATGCAGCTACCTGCTAATGTACCTGGGAAAAAAGCAAATGATGTTACAAGTCATTGGGTCTGTGTACCCATGTGGGAGACCTGGGATTGGTTCCAAGCTCCTGACTTTGGACCAGTCCAGCTGTGGCCCTTGTGGCTGTTTGAAGAATGGGCCAGTGGGTGGAAGATCTATCTCCTTTCTTTATAAATTTGCCTTTCGGCCCAGTGGCGTGGCCTAGCAGCTAAAGTCCTCGCCTTCAATGCCCCGGGATCCCATATGGGTGCTGGTTCTAATCCCGGCTGCTCCACTTCCCATCCAGCTCCCTGCTTGTGGCCTGGGAAAGCAGTCGAGGATGGCCCAAAGCTTTGGGACCCTGCACCCGCATGGGAGACCTGGAAGAGGTTCACTGGTTCCTCTAGTGAGTCAGCTAACAATTACATAGGTTCAAAGAAAGAACTCTCAGGGCCCGGTGCAGTGGCCTAGCGGGTAAGGTCCTCGCCTTGAATGCCCCGGGATCCCATATGGGTGCTGGTTCTAATCCCGGCTGCTCCACCTCCCACCATGCTCCCTGCTTGTGGCCTGGGAAAGCAGTCGAGGATGACCCAAAGCCTTAGGGACCCTGCACCCGCATGGGAGACCTGGAAGAGGTTCCTGGTTCCCGGCTTCGGATCGGTGCAGCACCGCCTGTTGCGGCTCACTTGGGAAGTGAATCATTGGATGGAAGATCTTACCAAAAAAAAAAAAAAAAACAAAAAAAAAACCTGCAAGATGAGAAATTCAATGAAAAGTCTGAACTATCTTAAATTCATAGAAGAGAGCCCAAAGCAGAAAACAGAAATGAAAGAGATATTGATAAGGGGAAAAGGAATGAAATGGGAGAAGGGAAAAATTTAACAAAAGCATATTGTTTTTAAAACTCCAAATCATTAACCTATTCAAAGCATGCTTTGTAAATATTTGAATGTGGAATAATGCCTGTGACCATGAGATTTACATAATCCCAGAGGCCTTGACCATTGGGCCTGCCACTCAGAATTACTGACATTTTTCTCTGTAACAGAGAAAAAGCATTAAACATACATCACAAGCTTTCTTGAGAGAAGACTAGGAAGGCTGCCAAACTTGGACCCTTGATCCAATTTAAATGCACTGAGAAAACAAGGAGAGCAAAGGCCATCAAAAGAACACATCTCAGGCACCCTAAGAGGAGACTGTTATTCAGCAGAATTTCAGGGAAGAAGCTAAACTAAACAATGCTAATTTGGAAACTGGCAGTTCTTGGTTAGCTGATGCTCTGTAACATGGGTCAAACTCCTCACTCCATTACTTACTCTTAATAACCTCATTCTGCAGAATGTTTAAATTGTTCTTAGTAAAATCAATTAGATTCTGCCTGGAAGTTTTTCCTAGGGTAGGAGGAAGAGAATTGGCATTTGTTTTGGGCATGGGAGGACTAAGTAATACTGGATCCATCTGGATGAATGAGAAGTCCAGCAGACGTGGTAGCAGTAGCCAATGATGAAAGGAGAGGGATTTTACCGTCTGCTCCAGGTACCACACAGGTAGACATTTCATACAGTTGCTCTGTTCTCTACAGCTTTCCATGCTGTGCTCTGTTCTTATTGGAAAAATTTTAGTGTTCTGTAGACCAAAAACAAATAATTAGGGAAGAGGGAAAAGAGGCAGGGAGGAAAAGGAGGCGATAGGTAGAAGCCCTATACCAAAACCGTATAATAAAACAAAAATTAAAAAGGGGAAGAAAAAAAAAAAAGAAATCAAAGAAGCAGTCTCCTAGGTTTCTGCTTGGAATGTTGCTCACTGCATTTGCTGTTCCACCTGAAACCATGGCAGGGTGGTGGGAGTTGAGAGCGGGAAGTGACACCTTATTGCCACTGGAGTCAACACTGAGCAAACCATGAGCATTTCCGGCTGGGTGTATGAATTAAATATAAAGGTTTAATTTTAGCAAGATGTCCTGCTGGCTTCTAGTATTTCCTCATTTGTCAACATTACATTCTGTTCTGCCTTTCATGCTTTTTTCCCTCTATTCGTTCTTTCCCTTTCCTTCTCTTTTTCTTTTCCTTCCGTCCGTTGGAATGCCACGCACTCAACAGGAGCAGGGCAGGATCTATGGGAATCAAAATGTAAATATCTCCCAGAGACATTATTCCAGAAGATTAAGTTATGGAACAACAATTTGTGTTAAAGAAACCACGTTAAAAGCTAATAAACAAACTGCCTGTGTGTGTAGGTGCAGGTAGAATTTGTATATATTCTCACAGGATCTTTCCTTTTAAAAATTTTTTTCTCTTTCCCTTCAAAATTATGTGATTCTATGGAGGCAACTGTCCAACAATGTTTCTTATACCCATTTCCTGTCAGACGATTCAGACTTAGAAAGTTACCATCCTATTGTGCTAACTGTGGAGACCAGTAAGGAGGTTGGTTTAAAAGCCAACACAGGCTACACAGAACTTTCTAAGGGTTTTTGTTGATCTATTTTAAAGTTGTTGCCCTTTCCTCTGACAGGTGGAGAGCGAGAAGGCTCCTTTGCTGGTTCTGGTTCTCTCCCTACATGCCCACCATGGCCAAGACTGAGCGAGCAGAAGGCAGACACTGGGAACTCAGCCATGAGTTTGCATGTGAGTAGCAGGGACCCAACTACTTCAGTCATCAGCTTCTGCCTCCCAGCATCTGTGTTAACAGGAAGCTAGAGTCTAGAACACTCTAATTCCAATCAGCGCGATGCCTGCTAGGCCAAATCAGCATCCCTTATTGACTTCTAAAATTTACAACGTGGGGCCCAGCCTGGTGGCCTAGTGGCTTAAGTCCTCACCTTGCATGCACCGGGATCCCATATGGGCATTGGTTCTAATCCAGGTGGCCCCACTTTCCATTCCAGCTCCCTGCTTGTGGCCTGGGAAAGCAGTTGAGGACAGTCCAAAGCTTTGGGACCCTGCATCCACCTGGGAGACCTGGAAGAAGCTCCTGGATCCTGGCTTCAGATGAGCGCAGCTCCAGCCATTGCGGTCACTGGGGGAGTGAATCATCGAATGGAAGATTTTCCTCTCTGTCTCCTCATCTTTGTGTATCTAACTTTCCAATGAAAATAAACCTTAAAAAATGTACATTTGAAGAGGAAACTAGTATGATTTTTGAGCCCTGTATCCTTTGGTTAGAGCAAATTATCACAACCTCAGTGGCTAAGAACACAAATGTGTTATCTCATCACTCTGTGGTCCAGAAATGCGACGCACATCTCCAGCATCTGTCAACATTCCATTGCCCCGCCTGTCCTAGCCTCCAGAGGACACACACTCCATGACCACTGGCCCCTTCCTCCGCCTTCAAATTCAGCAGTAAGCAGCTGAGTCTCCCTTACATCTCGTCTCCTGGGCCTTCCTCCCATCATCACATCTCTCGCTCCAACTCTGCTTCCTACCTCTTTGGTCAAGGACTTTTTGATTGCCTGGGGCCTCACCTGTAGAACGTACGGCAAAATATATTTTAGGATCATTTGAGTAACCATCTTAATATCCTTCTACCATGTCAGGGAATATAGTTTCTGGAATGGGGACATGGGCTTCTTCATTAATGCATGTTGAGGGGACTTTATCATGCCTCAAATCTGGAGTGAACCCAAGGCTGCAGACCCCTAACTTCCTCAGCACGTCGAGAAAGGTCATTGAGTAGAAACAAATGAAGCAGTGACACAGAAACGGGGGGTGCCAAGAGAGAAGGATAGAAAGACACTACCCAGTTGGAACTCGTGCATCAAGCCACTCCTGACACTCATCTATTTCACTTTAACACAAATTCTGAATTGTGTTTCTCTCATTTATCATTTCAAAAGTCTTAATTACTCACATGTAGGTATGTGTATACGCAGTCATGTTCACACAGGTTTAGAGGAAGCGATGAAGAATATTTTTATTATTTGAATATTTTACTAAGGGTGTGTAATACTTCTGTAATTTTAAAGATGAAGGGAAAAAAATAGGAGGCTATAGAATAAAAAACAAGTTCCCCCAGGGCTGCAAGGTCTAGCTCAAACACAGAAAGCTGGTATGCTTTTCTTTTACTTGGTGCTTTTAAATAGTACACAAGTTCACTCAAGAGCCATTAATTACCAGCTGCTTCTAAGGCCCTGGTAACATGCTTTATTCTTTAAGAAAAGCTGTTTGGATGAGGCCACTGATGATGAAAGGTCCTGGCTCAGAGAGACCAACAAAGAACCTGCTGGCTCATCTTTGTGGGCCTGACATATCCCCGTCCAAGTCCATGTGGCAAGCCTTGAAAGCACCAGTTTGTCCTAGTTTCCTTTCTCTTACCTCCTTGGACTAAAAATATGCACATCAGAGGAATCTAAGTTCCAAGAAGAGCAGCTGAGACAAATGCCTCCACCCCCTTGGCAAAACAAAGACACAAAAGGAAGCCTCCACTTCAATTGCGTGTAAACGTGGAGACAGAGGATTTGTTGTAAAGTCACAATTAAGAGATAGGAAGAATTCTCCTGCTGGACTGGACACGGGGGGATATACAGCACTGCATCCGAATTCCTCTGCTTGTTTCCTATAAGGTCTGTTCCAAAGAGAACCTGCCAGCTCACAAGGGGGTATTTAGGGGTCACAGTCTTATGAGGGGCTCCTCAGAGCACCCTCAGAACCCTGCCAGTGGACCAGAGCTTCAGTCTCACATGCAGGCCTTCCTGGTTCCCAGGACTGGAAGGACACTGGCTTCACTCAAGGTGTGAACTTAGTCAACACCCAGAATGTTGGACTCACCTCTCATATACCAGAATCGGGAGAGATGGGGATATACCTAGGAATCTGCATTCCAATAAGCATTCTCCCACCACTGCAGAATAACACACACACTTTCAGTTTTGCTGATTTTAGCTATTTGCTATTTAGCTTCTCTGAAATATTTCAGACTCTGATGAACAGGAGACAGGGAGTCTCCTCCTCTTTTCTTGAACCCCAGAACCTAAACATCTGTGATTGGGAAATATTTAAATGAGTAACTATTCTTAATCAGATCTTTTAAAGACTCAGGGAGCTTCGTGCACTATTATTAGGAGACTAAACAAAATTCAATCTCTAGAGAAAAAAATCAACTTATATATGTTAAATTCACCAGATGTAGATAATTATTCAAATTTCAGGGATACAAAAAATGAAAACTCGATCAACTCTTTCCTGAATTCTTGTCAAAAGCTTTCAGTGGGCTATATAATTCAGAAACTTTCCCATTTATTTCTACTGAGATATCCTTAATCTCACAGGTTGCTTTTTCATATTTGTGCTTTCTTTAGCTGGAGTCCTGGTTGTTCTGAACACTGTGGCTCCTGACGTGAAAAAAACAGGGTCAAGTGCAGTTGTCCATGGCTGAGCAGGCGTTGCCTGTATTAACTAACTAGCAAATGAACAAAAGCAGAGGACTGCTATTCAATCCCCTGCTGTTTTCTGCTCTCAAAAGTATGTGTTGAAACTGAAGACTGGAGAGAGCCACAGGCAGTGATGAAGTCCTGGCTTTGGATGCAAATCCTGCCTCTTTGAGTAACTTATTTTGCAAACATTTGTTTTTCTGTTTGGGGCCCTATCACTTTAATCCTTGTGGCACAGAATCCTTTCAAATTAATTTTTGTCTACCCTTGTTTATTGTGCACCTCCCCATCCACTGCCACACAGACTGTCAACTCTGCTCCTACTACTTTAATTGCATTATTCATTTGAAAGGGAGAAAGACAGAGAGCCAGGGTGAGAGTGATAGGCAGATCTCTTACTAGGTCAGGCTGAAGCCGAGAGTCAGGGGCTCAATCTGGTCTCCGTGCAGGTGGTAGTGACTGGAGGACTGGGCTATCAACTACTGCCTCCAAGGATGTGCACCAGTAGGAACTGGAGATATAGGACTCGAACCAATCACTGACATCACCAGGGGCATCCTACCGGCTGGGCCAATATCTGCCTCCACTCACTCTTCAATGTAGGCGTTGCAAAGAACCATCACTGCCAAATATTTCGCAAAAGGGAGGGAGAGGAGGCAAAAAGCGAAGGAAGAGGAAAGGTCGACAAGGAGATCAACAAAAATTTCTATCTTACATAAACAATTTCGTGAAATAGCCTATGTGACAATGCAGCTGTCATACTGAAATTACTTTCACTAATGAAAACTTTATAGAAATGATTTCACAGATAGGATGCCAAGGTTTTGTTTTGTTTTGTTTTTGCTTCAGATTACGTTGTGTAATTTTAAAAACTAGAGTCTTCACAGTCTGCCCAAAATTATCTTTCTCAGGAATATAAATTCAGCTGGAGCTTAAAACTTCTGAATAAACTAATTGTTCTTAGCTATCCATGACTGACGGGTTTGTGATTCCTCTTGCTGGGAATATGTTCTGATTTTACTTTCCCTCTGATACCCAAAGGAAATCTTGGAAAAATCAAGGAGTATGCAGAGAAACTGAAAATTAACATTCCAAAAAAGGAAGTCAGATTTATTATGAGGACAGAGGAATTATCCTAAAAATGCTTATTTTCAAATAAGGTGTTTTCAACATAAAATCATATGTATGTATTTCTCATATAAAATGTATAATATATATTATAATGTAATATATGACATATAATACATATAACATATATCGCCTTCGTAATTCACATCCAGACCACTGAGCTGAGAGATTCATGGTGCTTCCAGAGCCAGAGAGCTAATCTTGCAGGAGCTGGGACTTCATACGAGCCTCACCCTTTCGCAGCTCTATGCCATTTATTTTTCTCCCTGTTAAAGACTACGGCATGAATTCCCCAGGGAAATGATGCGGATTTTCCCAGAAAGTCACAATAGACCTGGTTTCTTTTGGAAATTTCAAAAACAGGTAGTGAAAGATTTTTATGTCTTGCTGCTGAGCACCCGTTCACCACCTCTCCTTTTAAGAGCTGGAGTAGGAGGGGTGAGGTTGTTTCTACTTCCCTGGTTGCAACTGGTAGCTGCCATCTTTTGATTTGTGATTGGTTGATCAGTGGTCCAAGCTAACCAATCAGAATAGTTATATTACTTCTTTTTAAATTTTTTTGTTCTTATTTCAGAAGGCAGAGTTAGATTCTATCCATTGCTTCATTTATCAAATGGTTTTAGCTGCCATGGCTACACCAGGCTGAAGCCAGCAACCAGGTGGCAGAGACCCAAGTGCTTGAGCCATTTTTTCCCACTGCTTTCTCAGGCAATTTGTCAAGGACTGGATTAGAAGTGCAGCAACTGGGACTTACATGGATGCTCATCTGAAATACTGGCATCACAGGCTGTGACTGAACCCACCGAATCAGCCAGGAATTTCTGTATTCCACCCTACTCTTCATCATGGTGAATGGCCAGGCATAAGTCACATGACCTCAGGCAGGCCAGCCTTACTTATTCTTTGACTCGGCATTTTTCTATCTGGAATTGGTAGGAAGCCACTTTTCTGAGGACTGAGGTGCAGAGTTGTATGTTTCATTGTCAAGTCTTTCTTTCATTGTAAGCTGCTCAATGAAGGCACACATTTGAAGTTGCAAGTCTGCATCCAGCATATCTAAGACAGCTTTCCTACTTGTGTTTTTATCATCACAGCACTTACCACTTCTTGAGTCTTATAGGTTTAACTATAGCTGCTGCTGAAGTGGGTCATCCCCCCCTTGAGAATGTGAGCCTGGGAAGACAGGAATTGTCAAGCTTTGTGTACAAAATGAGACCTGCATTCTATCGATCGTCAGAAGTGTGTGGATGAGTGAAGGCAGGAGCAGTGGGTGGATGGCAGGAAGGAACAAAAGACTCCTAGGAAAAAAGCAGAAATGACAAATGTATAGAGAATATGTCCTGGCAGTGGTGGGACCTGTACTGTTATAGGACAGCGCCTAGTGACTTGTATCTAGTGAGTATTTGTAAAGTGGCTGATCTGAATCAAGATTTGGATTTTAAAGATGTCACAAAAAAGTATGTTTAAAAAAATCACACTTTTTTACATTGATCACATGTCATAGTATTAATATTTCAGATACCGTAGGTTAAGTAAACTATTTAGTAAAGTTAATTTCCCTCATGTCTTCCTTTACCCAGACTGTAGATAATTTAAAATGAAATATGTGCTTCATACTCACAGCCCAGTTCTCCACAAGTCACTGCTGGTGTCTGGATCCTGTGCTTCCTCTTTTCTTTAAAAAATATTTTAAACTGATTTCATCCTGTCATAAATGTTTTTAACTGACCTAAAGGATTTATGTGAATGTCACCACTTTTTCTATTATCCAATCCAGAACTGATCCAGTGGCCCACAATGCATTTAGTAGTGAGGCCCCTTAACCTTCCAATGTCCTATGACAGTTCTTCCTAATATTGACAACTATGACGCTTCTGATCACAGAATATCTCTGTCTCTCAATTTGGGTATTTCTTCTTTGTTAGTGTTACACCAAGGTTATATCTTTGTGGGAAATAAAAGCTGTAGAGGAAATGTGGGGATGTTGGCAATCATGTCAACTATGTTATTTTTCTCATAATAACATATATGCCTAGGCACATATACTTAGAGATTAAGCAAATGTCTAGTTTTTCCTCAAACTTCTGGGCATGTTTTCAGCAGCTGTTAGTGAGGATCCCAGGATTGTGGAGGACAGCTCTTCACAGAGCTTGTAGTGGTGGCCTGGGTCGATTTATGCCTTTTGCACTGTTGGGTTGAATAGCCCTTCTTTCTCATTGGTGTTGTTTGCATAATGCTGTTACTTGGGTTTGTATTGTCCTTATAGTTGGTTCATTAGGATCTCAAACATCTTACAGCCCAGTGCTTACAGACTCATAGCAAAAGCAGCCCAGTGATTCTAATGTTTATTTCTTATTGATCCGCACAAAAAAGTTTTTTTTTTGCACTGTGAATGAAAATTTGCTAAGGTATAACTTGAATTTCTCAAAGCGCATTCTATGGAAGATATTTGTGGATGTAATACTTTATTTAAAAATTTACCTATTTTTATTGGAAATACAGATTTCCAGAGAGAAGGAGATACAGAGAAAGATCTTCCATCCACCGGTTCATTCTCAAAGTGGCTGCAACAGCCAGAGTTGAGCTAATCTGAATCCAGGAACCTCTTCTGGGTCTCCCACAGGGGTGCAGGGTCCCAAAACTGCTCTCCCAGGCCACAAGCACAGAGCTGAATGGGAAATAGAGCAGCCAGGACATAAACTGACACTGCATGTGACCCCTGCACATGCAAGGTGAGTATTCAGCCACTGAGCCATCATGCCAGACCCAATTATAATATTTTAAGAAAATTTCTATGATCAAATGTGTTTGGGTAATACTAGGTTACTCAGAAAAAAAATTGGATTTCTGTATTGCAAGACTTGTTAGAGCCATTACTGTTGTAATGTTGCAATGTACTGGTAAAGTGGACTGGTAAAGGTATTTATTGATAACATTTGAATTGTTTCTTTGAAGAATATTTCACAAAATTAATGTTTCACCAGTATCACTCTGGAGAAATCTGTCCTGGGATAGGGGACACAACCCCTTTTCTAAAAATATCTGAGAAAAGATATCAGTGAAGTTTTATGGCATGCAGTTGATGAACTTTTTAGGTGCATTGCTCAGAGACAGGAATTGCAGCTGTGGAAAAAGCCCCATGTCCTGTACCAGCCATCTTAGGCCATTCCCGTGGCCTTTCCAGGGACTGGAGTCCAAGTCCTATCACAGGTTCCTTTCACAGATGTGCTCTACAAATGAATGAGGGAGAAGAAAAAAGACACACACATACACACGCATGCGCGCACGCTCACACACAGCAAGAGCAACAGACAGAAGGAAGAAGACAGTAGGAATAGAAGACACAAAGGAAGGAGGGAGGGAAGAGGAAAAGGGGCAGAGGTAAGAGAGGAGGGCCCAAAGTTAAGTAACAATAAAGTATAAAGAAGTAAGTTCTTTAATACCCAGGAAGGATGACAATCTAAGCTGCACTTGTTGATGAGTAGAAGTTTTAACTCCTAGAATGAAATCTTAGGAGACTTGAAAATGCAGAAACCAAAAGGAGTTTCCGCAAAGAAGAGCTTTATAAAACACTAATGTTGGGGCTGGCACGGTGGTTGTACAGGCTAATCCTCCACCTTGCAGTATCAGTGTCTGATATGGGTGCTGACGCTGGTCCTGCAAGCTGTACCTCCTGTCGCACTCCCTACTTATGGACTGCGAAAGCAGCAGAGGCTAGCCCAAGTCCTTGGGCCTCTGCATCCATGTGGCAGACCTGGAAGAAGTCCCTCCAGAGAAAAAGCAGCCCCCAAGCTTGGATCCCTGCATCCATGTGGAAGACCTGGTATAAACTACACTTCTGGTTTTGTCTTGTCACAACTGTTGTGGTTGCAACCATTTGATGAATGAACTGGTGGATATTAGAACTCTGTCTCAGTAACTCTTAATTTCAAATAAATAAAAATAGATCTTTCCAAAAAAATTGTTGCTTTTGACTTACAGCCAATAGGAATGGAATAATTTGCTTAAAAACAACACAACTAATAAAATGCTATCTTAGGTTCAATGGTGATCAAAATGTGTACTATTGTATAGGAATGCATTATAATATACTCATACTTTGATAGAAGTAGCCTTAACTATATCAGTTGGCAGACTTATACCCATAAATTGCTTGAAAGATGACTTTCAAGGTACAAACAGCACACACAGAACCTATACAGTGAAATGGTGAATTCTGGTTTGTCTTCACTCTCATCCTTGGTCCAGAAGGATTTTGGATTGATCCATCATCCAGGCTAGAATGAGGGACTACCCATGCCATCTTCTCCAAGGAAACAGTTTCTCTGTCCTCCAGCATTCTTGATTTAGTTGTGGAGAAGAATGCCAAGTGGGGGGGGGAAATAGTGTGTAGATCCAGGGAAGAGTTAAAACTGAAATTTGCATTCCCAAATGTGCTAGTTGGGTGTCTTTGAGCTGGTTAGATATAGAATCACATAAAGTTAGATACTGGTATTTTCCCCAGTTTTGAACCATGTATCAATTTCAATTGGCTCAACATAATACCCAGCCTTCTGGGCATTGGTCATACTATTTTTTAATGAGACTAATACTGCCTTTAAACGTGAAAGTATTTGTCTAAAATATGGTCAGTGCCTAGAGTCAGGGGTCAGGGAGCTGTTGTGTTATCACCTTTCTGTACACTTTCTGTCCATTATTCAGTTATTATCTCACAGGCACACAATCTAATTACACTATCTGCCTTTCTCCAACTTTTGTTTCTCAATATCATCTCAGAAAGTTCTTTAGCTTGCTTTCTTTCTGGTCTGTCCCCACACCCTTCCAGATGCACTTCACAGAAACACCATTATGGCTAATGCATGTAAGAACAGAACACACTCCTGTTAGTAATAAAAGGATCTGACATGTGCGGATGCATTGGATAACATTCAGAATCCTGACTGTTAGCCTTTGATGGCTCCCAAAGCAGCTTTCAGAATGTCTGTGTAAGTCTCCTATCTTCTGCTCACTTGTTAAAAACTGTTACTTAAGCATTGGCCACGAAACATTGTTAGAAGAATTGTCAGGTTGGGGTAACAATTTCTTTTTATTTGTTATATTGCTTTTGTGTCACTTATTGCAAATACGTAACACCTTAGGAAGGACATGGAACTTTTTCAGTATGCTAGCCTTGAACCCAACGCACATTACTCTCCAGAGGCAAATGACTGACTTAAAAATTAACTTGGGAAAAATAACTGGCTTATAAATTTAAAGCATAGATGTTATAAACTTTTAACTTTTTATTGCTTAATAATCCCAAAAAGAATGTTTAATGACTTAAAAATGCTAACTATCCTCTTTGGAGCTTCCCATGTTGCATACATGCTTCAAATGATTACACTGTCTTATTAATATGTATAATTAGAATATTAATCATAATAATAAATCAACTGTGCAGAGTTAAGGAAGAACATAGAGGTAAATAGAAGAAGCAGTATTTTGCTATTTCCATTTTGTAATAACTGATTCCAGGCTGAAGCAAATTGGTACTAATGTTTGCAAAAATAGTCATTTTTGGGTTCACAGAATGTTTTGGGAATATTGTTTGAAACATCTTTCTGAGGCAAAATTATTTTTTGCTGGCCAAGATTCTTTACCTTGTAATGTTCTCCAAAAGCTAAACTCAGATGGACATATGGAATAAAGCATGAATATAAGACTTTTAAGCATTATTAGTACAATATCTTTTTCCAGTGCAAACATGATAGCATAGCACTTAAATCTGCCACCTGTGCCACCAGCATTTTACTTGGGCACCAGCACAAGTCCCAGCTACCCCACTTTTGATCCAATTCCCTGTTACTGTTCTTGGGAAAGCAGAGGAGGATGGTCTAACTGCTTGGTCCACTGCACCCACACAGGAAACCTGGAAGAAACTCCTGGATCTTGCCTTCAGATCAACCCAGACCTGGCCACTGCAGTCATTTGGGGAATGAAGCAATAGATGGAAGATACCTCTCTCTCTCTTTTTGTGTGTCTCCCTAATTCTTTTAAGTAAATAAATAAATCTTTTAAAAATCATTTTTGTTTCAGCACTGAAAAACAGCTCACTAAAAGGTTAGACTGTATATTTAATAGTGATTTGGAAATGTGCATATTATGTTTATTTCTAAAAATTCTTTCGACCCATAAATATTGGATACTGTATAGGACATAGTAATCTTAAATAATCTACATTTTTACTTGGCATGATGGTATTATTAAAATCAATATTTGGTTACTCATGAAGTAACCAAGATGCTATTAACATATAAATAATCCACGATGATTATTTTTACTCTTCATGTAGTCTGAGCCACTGATTATTCTTTAAGATTATGTATGTTTATATAAACAAACACACATAACATTCTGTACATGTTGGTTGATTTGGGGAGTCACTGTCACTGTTCCAATTCAGGAGAAGCAATTCCTTGAATCTTTTAGGTTACACAATAATATATTTCTAGTAAGATAAACTCTACTTTCTTAAAATTGTGGAATGTTGCAAAACAGTGTATTTGGAAAGCAGCTTCAACAGACAGAAAATGGTATTAAAAAGTTGTAATTAAAATTCTGAAAGAGCTTTGTTACTAATTTGTGTTCTGAAAGGCCATTTTTGAGAATTTGCCATAGGAGAAGCCACATTATTTTGACAACATTTGAGCTACAAAATGCCTACGTTGTCAAGAGAATGAAAACACATTTGCAAAAGAAACGTCTGGTAAAGGGTTTTCAGCAAAAACACACAAGGAACTCCTAAGACTCAACAATGAGAAAGCAAACATCCCCCTTACAACATGGGCTGATGATCTTAACAGATCCCCCACCACGGAAGATACACATACACCAAGTAAGCATATGAAAAGAGGCTGCGCACCACACATCATCAGGCAGATGTGAAATAAAGTCACAGAGATGTCACTGCTCTTGCCTGCTCACAAGAGTGGCCCCCGATGCTGGCCAACACTGGCAAGGGCCTCTGCTGCTTCTGGTGGGATGTAAAATGGCTCAGTCATTTTGGAAGACAATGTGCTGGTTTTCTCTGAAAATCTACCTCTCCAATTAAAAATAAATAAATAGGGCCCGGCGGCGTGGCCTAGAGGCTAAAGTCCTCGCCTTGAACGCCCCGGGATCCTATATGGGTGCCGGTTCTAATCCCGGCTGCTCCACTTCCCATCCAGCTCCCTGCTTGTGGCCTGGCAAAGCAGTTGAGGACGGCCCAAAGCTTTGGGACCCTGCACCCGCGTGGGAGACCCGGAAGAGGTTCCAGGTTCCCGGCTTCGGATCGGCGCGCACCGGCCCGTTGCGGCTCTCTTGGGGAGTGAAACATCGGATGGAAGATCTTCCTCTCTATCTCTCCTCCTCTGTGTATATCCGGCTTACCAATAATAAAAAAATCTTTAAATAAATAAATAAATAAATAAATAAATCTTTCAAAAAAGTTAATTTAAAAAATCACATTGTACTCTGTCATCATTAGTCCAGAAAAAAAATCTAATTCATTTGGTAATTAAAAAACAAAGCAGAGAGGGGGAAAAAAAAAAAAAAAACAAAATCACCCTCTTATCACTGATGATCCAGCAATCACGCTCCTTGGCATCCTCCCAAAGGAGCTGAAAGCTTATGTCTGCACAAAAATATGTGCATGAATGTTTAAAGTTGCTCCATTTTTAATTCTCAAGACTGGCATGTAGTAGATGAATAAAACTGTGGAGTGTCCAGATAATCAAATATGAATCAGTGCTCAGTTGAGATAGCCATCAGGTCATGAAAAGAGATTGGAAGGATATACCTAAAGGTGAAAGAGGCCAGTCTGAAGAAGATATTTAGTGCAAGATTCCAACCAAATGACACAGTGGGAAAAGGCCAGGACACAGCTAGCAGATCAGTGGCTGCCAGAGGTAGTGAGTTGGGGTTAAACAGAGAGTAAGCAGAGTGGACACTCTATGACAGTGTGTTTGGCATATATCATTATTGGTTTGCTGAAACACAATGTGCATCAGCAAGAGTGAGACCTGATGTCACCTGATGGACTTTGGGTGATGATGTGGCAATGTATGTTCCTTAATTGTAACAGGTGTACATGGTGGTGGTACATGCTGATAATGGGGAAGGCATAAGGACTTTTTGTGAATGTGAGGTTCTCTTACTCTATGTTTGGTATACGCTTGCAATGGGGGAATCTCAACTGAACTTGAGCTGTGTTCATGCAACAAGGTGGAGGAATCCACCATGGTGGGAGGGTATGGGGAGGGGTGGGGAGAACCCAAGTACCTATGTAACTGTATCACATAATACAATGTAATTAATGAAGAAAAAAATAAAATAAAACACACAAATCAGAAAAAAAAAAAAAAAAAAAAAAACAAGCACAGGATTCCATGCAGTAGCCTAAAGGCTAAAGTCCTCGCCTTGCACGCCTGGGATCCCATATGGGTGATGGTTCATATCCTGGCTGCTCCACTTCCTTCTGGCTCCCTGCTCGTGGCCTGGGAAGGCAGTGGAGCATGGCCCAAAGCCTTGGGTCTCTGCACCTGTGTGGGAGACCGGAAGAAGCTCTTGGCTGCTGACTTTGGATTGGCTCAGATCCGACCATTGCAGCTACTTGGGGAGTGAACCAGTGAATGGAAGATCTTCCTCTCTGTCTCTCCTTCACTGTGTGCATCTGACCTTCTAATAAAAATAAATAAACCTTTAAAAAACAATTAAAAAAACCTCAAACAGTAAATGTACTACATTATCACAATCCAATAGGAATAGAATACAAGCCACTAGAGGGAACCACTTGTGTAATTTAAAATTTTGAATAAACCCATTGAAATATCTAAAAGCAATAGGTGAAATTAATTTGGTAACATTTAAACCAGTATATTCAAAACTATGACTCCTGTAATGTATAATTAACATAAATCATTAAGATTTTAGTAATCTTTTTTCTGTACCACGTCTTTACAATCTGTTATATGTATAAGACTTTACAGAATGCTTCCATGCAGACTGGTCATATGTGCTCAGTAGTCACATGTGTGAAATACCACAAGTCTAGATATTTCTGGTTCAGGTTCCTTACTTAAGTCAAATGCTAATCTTTCCTATTAAGCTTATAATTCTGCTTTGAGCATTTATTTTCTAACATTCTGCTAAAATTTTAAGTGTTTCAAACAGATCACAATACACACCATCCATGCTTATTAAACAATATTCTGCAATTAAGGGCTCTTAAAGTCACCACACCCTTCTTTACCCCAAGTAAGACTTCAAATAATAAGTACTAAGATTTTTTTTTTAAAAAAAGAGATGGCAGTGGAAAAGGTTCACATTTATTAAGCCCTGTGCCACTCAAGTGTTTATCTGTGATTACTCTAATTTTCATAATTATCCTACATGGTAGGCAAAATGGTATTTAGAAGTATAGATTCAAAACAGATACACCACAAATATGAACAGTAGTGCTCATTTCTCTCCTAATCATAGTGGCTAACATTCATACACAGCTTACTGTGTACCATAGGTTTGTTAAGCAATTAATTGTCATTATTTCCCTGTGTTTCACAAATATCTTTAAAAATAAGAATTGGCTTTACTTTCCAAATTAGGAGAGAGAGATTATCTTGAATAAACATTCTAGTCAACAGTGAGACTAAATGCTTGTTCATACCACGCTAGGTACAACAGTGTATCATCTGTTTTACAGTTGTCAACTTGTTTGGCAAAAGAAGTTTTGTTCTTTGGGGACCTCTTAAGGAACATAAGAAGGTAAGGCCGCTTTGCTGGTAATAATTGGAAATGACACAAAAACGATGAATGAACCTGATTCGAATTCCTGGCTCTGATAAATGAAGAAGAAAGAGCTGGAACATTCTAAAATAAATTAAAGGGGGAAAAATCACTTTTTTTAAATGTCAGGATTTCCAAAGTTTGCACTCATGTTAGGAATCTAATATCTGATCATGGCAAGCACACATTTGCATGTATAGTAAATGTTGTCATTTGTTGAGCACTTCTTACAAAAGCATTTTTATATACTTGGCTTACTTGATCTGGAATCACTTCTTATGATGAGTATACCATATTCAACTTATTGCCAAAGGAAAAAAAGAGATGGACTTGCCCAATATTGCATAATTGCTAAGTTAAACAGCCATGTCCAAAATAACCCTGCACTTTCTAGATTTTGGTACAAGCAAGACCTAGAGGTTATGAGTGTTTTTAGGAACATATAAAACTACTCTTTTTTTTCATTATTTCAAAGACATTATTGCTTAGCATAGGTTAAACTACACACTCAAGTTACCAAGGTGAGTTTAGTCATTTAAGAATATTAAGTAATAAGTAATCTAGTTGGTAAGCACATAGACCAGAAACCATGAACAAGATTAAGAAGTTCAATGTCTTTATATAAATAAGGACATATATTTTCTTATAGAAATTGTCACATGTATTCCAATGGTTAATACACACATTTTATGTTTTATTTGATTACAAAAGAAAATGAAATCACCATGGTAAATAGTGTGGTAACATCTTTGGCACTCCGTTTTGAACTTCCTAATATTTCTTGCATTTTTATCTGCGTCCTTCACTAGCCTGTGAACTCCTTGTGGACAATGAATCTGCCTTAAAGATCTTTGTGAGTTTCCGTGTGCTTACATACTTACATCAATTGAATCAATTTATTAGAAAGAAACATTCTCATTTAGCTTATCTCCAGAAAAGAGCACATTTCTGGGGAAGCCCATATGGAGAGAACTAGACAGTAAGAGACAGTGGTAACCCGAGGGAGCGACTAACTTCCCTTCTCTCAATATGCTGGTTTTCAGATGCCTTTGTTGCTCTGTCTGCTACTCCTTCCAGCTGGCTTCCTTTTTTGCTTGTTTTTTCGCCCTTATAATTTTAGCATATAAAGTGCTCTTCATGGCCCCTGTGGCCTTGGGATTGTGGAAATGTGCAATTCTCTTTCCTTATGCTCCATCTAGTTTCTCAGTGCAAATTCCACAAAGATTCTGATGGGTCTTGAGCAACTTTATATAACAGATCATTAATCACATAACCAAAAAAACCCCACCAAAATGCATATGAAAAATATCGTAACTTTACGTATCGCAAATAGAACAACTGGTCGATGTCCCACCAACCTCCCATTGCCATCCCCTGGTTCTTTGGTCCCCAGTGCTGCTTCTGCCATTGCCTTACTTTTTCTGCCACATATGCTTTCAACCACTTCTGTGTATAGCCCTCTAAATATATTCTAAATCTTTCTACTTTTCTTGATATCAACTACAAAATCCCAAATTAAGCCACCACCATCTCATGACTAAATCACTTTTAACAGCCCTTGAATGGGTCTCCATGTTCACAGAAAAGTATTTTTTTTTCACACTGCAACTAACATAATTTGAACAACACGTACAAATAACATCAAGTCTCTCTCCTAGTTTTAAGCAAAGGGTGTTCATTTAATTTAGAATAAAAATTCAAGAGCTTTACAGGGCAGAGGAGGCCCTCTCAGATACTGACCCTTGCCTGCCTAAGTATGCAATATTCTGCATCTACCAATACTCCTTTTCATCACACTACTCTTCAGTTCCTTTATCCTAGAACCCTTCCTGCCCCTGCTCCTCAGTTTGAATGTCATTTCCAGATCTTCACACAATTAGTTTAGTTCAGTCCAAATCACTTGGGTCTCAGTTCAAGCATCCCCTCTTCAGAGAGATCTCTCTACCTAACCTCTTCCTATTATTTGGTCCTGATATATGTACCTACTGTTACCTAACAGTCTTATTCTCTTGCCTGTTTATTGTTCCTTCCCTTCATTACAACTGAAAAAGTCCCCATCTCTGTAGTCCTCACTGGATCTCCAGCACCAAGAACAGTTCCTGCACAGAGTGAGCATCCAAAAATATGCTAAGTGAATGAATTAGTGTCTCTTTGGGCAAGTAACCACTTACGCATTAATAATTCTCTAATAACTGTCTACTTAGCAAAAATGGGTGGGACTCCAAGAACATACATGTGGCAGAGCTGGACTGATACATGGTGAGGGTCTGATACATCCTACCCTTCACACATTTGGAAAGCATTTGATGACCTAACAAGGAAATGGAGGAGGGTTTGCAACTGTAACACTTCTCTAGGATTCCGGCTGATATACAGTGAGACTTTGAAAAAAGAGCTAGTGTGCTCATTTTCCTTTACTGTCTGCATTTTTCTTCCTGAATGCACAATAAAAAAGTTCCAGAGACGGTGTTTATCTGGTTCACGGCATTTGGTTGAAAATTGAAGTGATTTTTAAAACTATAGAAACAGTCATCTGTCCTCAGGGATGAATCTGACTTGAGAAGGAATTCACGTTACATTTTCATTTAGTCTTGCACAATGTAAGGCATTTACATTCATTTTCTTCTATGGTGCTCTTTGTTTCCAATATGGAATATTTATGCTTTACTTTTTTTGATTTGTACAAAGCAATCATTAAACTTCATCATCCTTTAGAGAACAGTCACTCCACAGTGGGGCTGAATTCAAATCTAAAGTTCATTCTAACCAGAGCAGTAATTTTAGATTTAGAAGTGGGAAAATTCATGTCAGAGACAGCTTCTACTGAAAAAAATCATATTTCATGGAGTATTGATGGCAATTGCTCCCTCTTGACAACTGCTATCTTGCCTCACAGAAAGATACAGGAAATCATTTGCTTCTCATTTTGGCAATAACTTAGATAAAAAAATAAGAATAGATTCTTGCAAATTAATCATGAAGACAAATTCTTTCATGAAATTTTTGTATCTATGAGAGAACAAGGATTCAGAATTAATTCTCTTTGTAACTAGTAGTAGACTCTTTAATGCCATTCTTTAATGAGATTTGTTAAGATGAACACTATGATGTAAATTGACTTATGAATTCTCACAATTCTGTCACACCATGTAAATATTAAATTGTTAATTAAGAGAATGTATTATAGACTTTCTTCTCATTAGTGAAGACTAACAGGACCTCAGTTCTAATTATCTGCCATGTGATTCTGTGTAACTGTCATATTGAGTAAGGAATTCAGGGAAATTAGTATAAGTTCATTTATAAACCAGCATTGGCTGTGAGCTGCAAGTGAGCCATGTTACCTTATGTATCTTTATCAGTATTGAGCTATTCTTTAAAAGGAAAAAAGTTCTATGAAAAGAGAGCCTGTTCCATTTTCATTTTTAAATTCCCCTCATTATTAAGCACCTCATCTTGTCCCATATTGAAAGTGTGGGCAACTCTTTCAGGAATTCACTGAGGAATACTGATTTAATAAATTGACTGAGGTTGGGGCAAGCAAGTGAAAAAAAATGGATCTTTCAATGATTTAGTTGTGAAGAAGCACAAACATGTTCAACTTTAAAATTTTTTGCCCCATGGTAGATCTATTTCTTCATAGGGAATCTCCATTTTGTTTTCAATAGAGGTTGTATTTAGTCACTTTTCCACCAGCACCTTTTCCCTTATCTCCCAACACTTGCCAGAGTTTGTTACTTTTTTTCTTTTTCATACTAGGCATTTGAAGTACACTGAGATGATACATTGCATTTCCCTGATGGCTAATGACACTGACCATTTCTTCACGCCTTTGGTGGTATTTGTATTTCTTTTTCTAACAAGTGTCCATTCAGATTCTTTGCCCGTTTTTCAACTGAGCTGGTTGTTATTTTGCTGAATAGTTGGTACATTTCAAACAGAAAGAAAAGATACAAAATGAAAAGGCCTAAAGACTATTCATTATGATCAAAGATGCTCGCCATTCCCTGAAAGATAGTGAGCCTCTCCACTCAACTCCCACTGTCTTCCACAGTCCACCTCTTTGCTGGGAGAATGAGAACCTTCTCTAGTACTTGGCCTATGAAATAACTTTATCTTAATATATCCTATCATTTATATGTCTCCTTAACAGCCAATCACAAGTGACAGCTGCCATTTCTTTGGCACAGAATCTTTAGAAATGAAATACACTAAATTCTACAAACTGAATCAGTAGCAGCTTATTTATTTCAAATTCTTGCTGGTTCAAAAAAGGCAATCATTAGCTTTAGCCTGGAACTATTTGTCTTTCATGGTTTATCCCTGGACTCAAGAAATTGAGTGGGGAAAAAAAAAGGTAGGGGCACTAACCTGAGCCCTAAAGACCATGAAGTCCCCAGAGAACTGTTCCCTAAATATCTCCTGGCTCCCTGGCTTGCCTGCTATGGGGAGTAGGCTATACATTTCGGAGTAAGGAAGGAATTCTGCAACTGTTGAAACTGACCTATTCAAGTATATCTCTGCTGCCCTTGAAGTGTGGACCTCAGCATGGTCTTTGGACTGAGCCTGGGCCACATGTTCAACGTCTGCCTTGTACTTTTTAGTTTTGTAAACTTAGGCAATTCATTTAACTCTAGTGAGTTTAGTCTTCTCAGTTAAAGTAGCTATTTCAGGGATATCATTATCACTAAGGTGTATAATAAATGTGATGTGCTTTACACAGTCCCTGATAGATGGTGCAACTCTCCATATTGGCTTTATTTGATGATACTGATGTTGATGACTGTTATCTCCATGATCATTAGCTCCATGATCATTTTTATGTTCATCACTGTATGTTGATGGAAAAGAGTTGGGGGCAGTGTTAAACAATGCCTTTAAGACACTTAGGGAAGATGGGAAATTTGTGTAGGTTTTCAAGGTTGATAATTCTTAGCTCTGTGTCCTTCTATAAAGCTGTGTGCTGATACATGATGAGAGGAACAAAAATTATATGCTACCCACTTGGTATAGTGCTTTGGTAATAACAAGAAGACAATGCCCATAGTCAATTGTCAACTATTATGAGAATCTATGATACACATAGAGTAACAGTATACTAACAGGCTATCATTCCCACTCTTCTGATTTACTTGGCTTAAGGGAAAAATACAAATTTCCATATTTTTAGGGGATAATGCACAAAAGACCATCACAGGAGAAGTAAAATTGTCATAGTTTACCTATTACTACTATATTGAAACTATATCTTATTTTTGCCAATTTTTCTGATTAATAGTGCCATAACAGAAAATAAAAACACCCATTTCTTTTTCATTGTTAAGTATAGCAAATAAGGCAATGTAACCCAATACATTTTTTTAAACTATCCATGTTTAAACACAAAACTTCAGGCTACTGCATACTGAAGCTCTACCCAATGCTCTTCAGGTCAGGAATTATTCAGCTTCTCTGTGTGTTTAGGATTTTTTTTGGATGCTTATAAAAATGCCAGTCCTGGACTTCACCTACAATGATGTTGACTTAGTACATCTGCCGTATGATCTTAGAATCTGCATTTTTAAAAAAAGCTCTCTATAGGGGCCAGCACAGAGGCAAGGTAGGCTAATTCTCTGAAGCGCTGGTGTCCCATGTGAGCACTGGTTTGTATCCTGGCTGCTCATTTCCAATAAGGCTCCCTGCTTATGGCCTGGGAAAGCAAAGGCTCAGGTCATTGGGCCCTTGCAACCACATGGGAGAAGCAGAGGAGGCTCCTGTCTCCTGGCTTCAGATTGTCTTAACTCTGGTCATTGTAGCCATCTGAGGAGTAAATCAACAGATGGAAGATTTCTGTCTCTCACTCTCTCTCTCTGTAACATCTGCCTTTCAAGTAAAAAATAAATTAAATCTTTTTTAAAAATATCTTTGCATTACATGTTGCAGGAGGGAGCTTCTGAACCCCAGGAGTCAGGTCCTGTGACTTCCCACAGCAAGATCCTGGAATGGAAATTAGGCATGTGATTCCTGGACTTACAGGTGTCACCCTGGGACACCCCAGGATTGACACGTGTATGTCTCGATTTTGGATACTAGAACATCTGGCAAACAAGTCTCTTTAGTACTACTTGATTTCTTTTCTTCTGACCTGTAATACTGGAGAATCCAATTCAACCTCCGGCTCACACAAAGTGACATTCTGTCAGGGAGGAGTCGGGGTTGGGGAAGGAGGGGGATCACAGTTCTTTACTGGTAAAATTACACCAGTTTGACTTTGTAATGTGTACTGTGAAACTTGCGGGCATCTGATGAAGAGAACTTGGTGGTAGAAATTTACGGGCACATGACATGGGCTAGCATTTCAAAGGCAAATGACATAATGGACAAATAGGGTACCTCCCTCTTATTTTCTCAGCTATTATTATAGTTGGATTTCTTTGTACTTTTTCAGACAACTCAAGTCAATCTTTTCTCCCTCGCTCCCTCCCTCTCTCTTTCTGTCCTGTTCTAGGAAAGAAAGCCAATCTAAAGTAGAAGTAGAACTTATTTTTATAACCATGAAGAAAGAAACATTTACATTCCTCTAGGGTCTAAGTCTCGTTCAGTTGATGAGGTTCATCTGCCCACATTCACCCCTGCTTGTTCTATAAAATTACATGCAGTGAGACCCACCAACTACACACAAAGCCCACTCAACACATATCGACTTAATCTCTGCCATTTGTCACCTCCTAGTGGGAGCTCCACAGAAATAATAGCCTTGATGACAGAACCTACGTTCATTGTAAGTGCCCCAGTCCCAGGTTTTAAAGGCCTGTTCAGATTTTAGCTAAGCAAGACAAGCGTTTGAGAAAGCCCAGCTGTTACGGGCATTTGGGGAGTAGACCCAGAGATGAGGTCTGTTTTTGTCTTTCTATCACTTTCTCTTTGCCTCTCAAAAACACATTTAAAAAGAATTAAATATAATTATTGCAAAACGTATGAGCCATTCTTTACCTTGGGTGCTGTATAGAAACAGGCAGATGACTAGCATTAAGGCTGCACTTTTCCAACTCCTGTTCTAATCTCAAGAGCGGTTTCCGACATTTGCTAATCCCTGGATTGCCTCCTGGCCTAACCATCCAAGCTCTATGTACCTCACCTCTACCTTAATTCCTTTTAATTGAACCATCTGCCATGAGCTCTCTTTTTCTACATAGACTGCCTGATACAATAGGCAATGATTTGTTTAAAACCATATCTCAGAAAATGTAATTATCAACCACTTCATAAATTTCCTATTGCTTCCTGGTCCTCAAAAAATGCACTGACAAACACGTCTCAGTGGTATCATGCAGATTCATCATTTAAGAGAAATTAGCTGCCTGCCTGACTATTTTGTCCAAATTGATGCACTCATGCTGAACTGAAAAACTAGTGGCCCCAAGGGTGCCTGCAAGCCAGTATCAGGAGAAGGCAGGAGCATCAAATATGGATGCTTTCTCCCCTCTTGACCAACACTGCCTAACACAAGAAAAAGTGATGGAATACTACCCTCCCCCATCCCCACACATAATACAGAGTACTGGGTGGTAGATGTAGGTACCAACTGGAGGGAAGGCGTTAAAGCTGAATTCTGTTACCCATTTCTTACACAGGACTCCATTACAAATAATTGTAACAGCAGTAATGATAGAATTCATTATATAAACACCTGACATGTGCCAGGTTGCAAACTACACAATTTCCTTGAATCACCTACATCGAACAATCACTATTTTCTCTCTGTAATAAGGATCTTTGGAAGTCACAAACCCAGAATCCCTGGGCTGTGTCTTTCTGCCCATCCACTAACAAAGCTTGGACAAGAAGCCAAGAATTGTTTACCAATTCCCTGTTGATGCTCTGGCACATGACTTTCAAATAACTCCAGTTCTCTGCCGCATAGAGTCAACAGACCTCATTACACACAAAATATAGTTTAAGACACAGCATTAACATGAGATACTGTGGTTATATAAAGTTTATGAAATTTTAGCCATAAAGAGTAAAATTCGATAATGAACAACTATAAATGCAAGCCTGTGACTGCAAATACAGCATTTCCCAAACACAAGAAATACCGATTAAAAAAAAAAAAACCTGTAGCCCTTTACACTCTTAATTTTCCCAAAGTGGTTTTATGGCTTTTAAAAAATGTTGCTCACTACTGCTCTTCAGAATGAATCTTAGGGAAAATATGCTTTTGCCATCCAACCAGAGTTGGCATTATGAGATAATGGGCAACCCACCACAGCTTTCCAGGCATCTATTTCTATCCAGACCCACATTCAAGGAGAAGTGGGTGAGTGATGGAGCAAGATGCTAGAGCCACGAGGAAGCAAACAGTGTCCAGCCAACCAGAGCTCAGGGAAGCAGTTGCAGCTTAATTTTGGCCTCCACACAAAAGACCCTCTGAATTCCCATCTTTGAAGATTCAAGAGTTAAAAGTAGTTAGCATAAGACAGTTAAATACTTACACTTTTTAATGTTTGTATATACGGGGAGAGAGGAGATGAAAGGGAAGGAGAATGGAGGAAAGGAGGGAGGGAAATACAAGGAGAGGGAGGAAGGGGAGAGAAAAGAGATATGCATAAGGACCCACTTTTAAATATAATAAAGTAGATATTTATTCTCTCAAGTATAAATTTACTAATTAGAATGATTGTACTTTTTGCACTTGAGTTTAAGTATCCTTACTTGATTATAAAAGAAAATATATCATACCAAAAGAAAATTTATTGAATGCCAGATCTTGCATTAAGCATTTTACATATATGTTTCATATAATAATTACCATAATATTGTGAAGTAGTTGATATTCCACAAATAAGGAATAGAACTGGTACAAACTTCCTCAACATTCCTCAGCTACTGATCAGATGAGTAGAGATTTGAATGCAAATATTCTGTCTCTAAATTTCTAGCTATACTATGTTGCTTCAGCAGACTAACAATATAAAAGGCATACAAATTTACTTTAGAATATCTGCAAAATGTGGATAAGGGTGCAGAGAATATTTAATGTACTCGCACTATCACAACATGAAATAAATTGTATTTTATGCACTGGCTATGATATTTATAATTTAATTTGCATACTTTACACATCCCACAGGAAGATGGCATGCTTTACATCAAGGCAAGAGTATGTTTGGGATGAACTTAGCAAAATCTAAACAGACTATGTGTTACACAAATTCCATTCCAGTGGTTGATGACAACCTTCAACAGCCAAGAATTATCTGCTTTTCTGAAACTCTGAAAACTGAGGCTGAAGGACATGCAAGCATATAACTGCCCAGTGGCAGAGTCCTGCCATACACATTAAGATGCATAAAAGATGCATAAACCTAATTATGTATTCATACATGACATTTGGACTGAAAACCAAAAAGGGGGATGTTTTAAATGACAGGTATTGATTTCCAGCCACATTTGTCTTGCATTTGTATGAACCATATTATGTGTCATTATTTAGAGGGAAAGAAAATAGCAATCTATTCTATCCATTGACTAATCAATGAAAAAAATTAGCCATATACTTTCTTCTATGATCATTTTCTAATGCAATGCCAGTGTCTTACATCTGGATTTCTAGACCCTGTGGTCAAGCGTTGAGTGCAACTGGAATTTGGAGGATGTATCTCCAGGAAAAGAAGAAAGTAATAAAAAAAATGAAAATCAGAAGGGTAACTATGGGCTAGTACAAAACAAACTTTATAGTTGAGGAAGTTGCAATATTTCTTTCCCAGCTCACATGTGTGATTGGTTGAGGGCTGCTATGCTGGACATTAACCTTTCAACATTTCTTGCCTGCTCTGTCTACTGATCAACATATTCATATGATTAGAGGAATCTCTTCAATAGTAGCAGGGAGTATATAGTCTTGTATCCTGCTGTACCACGTAACATAATATTGACAGTATTTCACACATCTTAAAATATTTGAGAAAATTATTTTTAATGGTTGGTTGCCTAATATTTCATAATATAGATGCTTCACAATATATAAACTGATCTCCTGATTTTGATTTTCTAATATTTCAAGAAATTAGACAATATCTTTTTAAATATTTTATTCTCATTCTCTTTGCTTATTTTTGTGGACAAATTAATCAAAAACTAGTTTCTAATTATCTAAAATTATGACTGCCAATCTCAAAGCCAAAAATATCCCCAACACTATATCCATCTTTTCCTTTTTTTATGCCCGGTGTGATATCAAAACATGGAAGCGACATGACAACTAATTTTATGTCCACATTATTATTTTTGTTTAATTCAGAAGGAGAGAAAAAAAGATTTCCTGTCAGCTTCTTTACTGCCTAAATACACACATGGGTTGGGACTGGGCTGACTCAGAACTGGGACCCAGGAGCTCAATCCAAGATCTCTCATGTGGGGAGAGGGGACCCAATTACTTGAGCCATCACCACTGCCTCCCCTGCACTGCCTTAGCGGGAACCTGAGTTCAGAAGCCAGAGGTAGGAAGTGGACCAAGGCACTTCAACATGGGATGCTGTGTTTCAATCTGCATTGCAAGTGTTGCTCAAAAACACAATCTTAACTCATTTCCTTATCATGTGTCTGATTTTCTTTGTTCAGTTCTCAACTAGGGAAATATATTAAAACACTGGAAAGATCTATATAATTGGCTTATTTGTCCAACTTAGCTTTATCAGTCACCTAGTCATCACACTACTTAAAGAAGAAAGAACTGAATACCTTACCTATATAGGAAGATCAGTAATCGGTTGCAGTTGGCACCATGGTATAACAAGCTAATACTCTGCCTGTAGTGCCAGCAACCCATAGGGGTAGTAGTTTGTATCCTAACTACTCTACTTCTGAACCAGTTCCCTGCTAGTGGCCTGGGAAGGCAGGAGAATATGGCTCAGGTCCTTGGGGCACTATATCCACATAGGAAACCTGGAAGAGGCTCCGGGTTCCTGGTTTTAGACCTTATATCTCTGGCCATAATGGCATTTTGAAAGTGAACCAGCAGATGGAAGATCTCTCCCTCTCTTTAATCCTGACTTTCTAGTAAAATAAATAAATATGTATTTAAAAAAAATTTTTATTGGAAAGTCACATTTACAGAGAGGAGAGAGAGGAAGATCTTCCATCCACTGATTCACTCCCCAAGTGACCACAATGGCTGGAGTCCAGCCAATCCGAAGCCCGGGGGTTTCTTGTGGGTCTCCCACACGGGTGCAGGGTCCCAAGGCTTTGGGATGTCCTCAACTGCTTTACCAGGCCTCAGGCAGGGAGTTGGATGGGAAGCAGTGCCACCAGGATTAGAACCAGTGCCAATATGGGATCCCGGCATGTTCAAGGAAAGAACTTTAGCTACTTGGCTATTGTGCCAGGCCCACAATTATATCTTAAAAAAAAAAAAGATCACTAACAAACTTGTCTTTTTTCCCCATAATTATCATTTCAGACTTGCTTGAGTACTGTCTTTTGAATTTGCATTTTATTTTCTGAGGTAAAGCAATACTTATTTCTACTTCTTAGGCTCTAGCAGCTTGGCATGCTTTCTTTCCTACTGGAGTATTTCATGAGACCTTTAACGAGCTATACTCAATAACCTTTTCTTGGTTTCACACCTTTATTTCTTTGAAGTACTCAAGACTACTGAATGCTAACGTGTGGAATTTGCTCATCTCCCATGAAAACTGCACTTTACAAACTCTCCTATTTGAATCTCCTTGATCTGTCAGAAAACCTTCCTCTCTGTGTTTTGTAACTGTGGGTTGTCCCCAGAATTAGGCTTTGGCTCTTCTGTCTCTTGGAACCTCTCTTTCTCAAAGGGACCGGCCCACCTACCTACCTACCTCCCTTCCTTCCTCCCTCCCTTCCTTCCCTTCCTCTCTTCCTCTTTTTCTCTGTTTCTTTTTAAATATTTCTTTATTCTCATTGCAAAGTCAGATATACAAAGAGGAGGAGAGACAGAGAGGAAGATCTTCTGTTTGATAATTCACTCCCCAAGTGGCTGCAATAGCTGGAGCTGCTCCAATCCGAAGCCAGGAGCCTGGAACCTCTTCCAGGTCTCCTATGCAGTGCAGGGACCCAAGGCTATGGGTCGTCCTCCACTACCTTCCCAGGCCACAAGCAGGGAGCTGGATGGGAAGCAGGGTCACCATGACATGAACTGGCACCCACATGGGATTCAGGTGCATGCAAGGCGAGGACTCTAGCCACTAGGTACCATGCTAGGCTGGGACTTTGTTTTCTTTCTTTAAAAAAAATTGTTAATAAGAGAACAGATCTCATGCATTTCATAAGTACTCCTAACGCTGCATTCTCAGGTTTTATCTTTTCATTTTTTTCATGGAATGTAATATAAATTTGCCCGACAGAAAATTCCTCAAGCTTCTTTCAAGTACCTCAAATGCTGATTCAATCCACCTTTAGTCTCTCCACTTTGAAATGCTTTCCTTAATATTCTTTATTACCTTTAGCCCCTTCCTATTCAATCATTTAGTCACTCTGGTTCTCCTACATCTGATTGAAAATGACCTTTCCAGTTGCATTACTTCTCTCCATCATTCATTGTTTCTCTGCTCACCATAGTTCAACTGGAATATTGCTTTCCTTTTAGTTTTACTCAAATTGATAGAAATATGAAACCCAAACTTTCAAATTTTATGTTTTGCATGATGTTATCAAATTTCTCTCAGTTTTACCAATCAGTATAATAGTAATGTCCTTCATAGAGTCTTAAACAGTCACATGATACACTGTATTTGGAAATGTCTAGTACAGTGTTTGGCACATTACACCCTTACAGTAAGCATTTAAGAGTGTATTCATTCATTCATCTCTTTGGCCCTTCAAAGTTAGCCTTTGCTTGGAAAACTGTTACCATAGTCCCCTAAATTCTCAATTTAGACCCTTCCCATCATTCCTGTGACTCAGGCAGGCTTCTACACACATGAAATACCTTGCAATGAGAGTGCCTGCTCCACATTTCAATGTATAAAGGAAGTGCTAAAAATACTGAATACAGAATTACCTTCCTGCCCATCTTCAAGCAAGTTTCAAAGACAGCACAGAGCAGATGAGAAAGCAGTTCCTCATGTTAATATTAAAAAAAGGTAAGTGACCAATTTTTTCTATAGTAAATGATATATTTTGTTTTGTGGCAACTTTGATCTAAGTATGAACAAAAATATCCACTTTATATGGTGGCTAAGTAGATATGATAAGTTCTGTGACTTTCTTTGGTTTGTCATTTGTAAACTAATTGGTTTTTGTTCAAAGGAAGGGGTGTTTCAGTTGATTGTCTTCCCTGGGATTGCAATAAACAGGGGAGTGAGAAAGAGATGAATGCTGTTATTCTTGAAATTATCATGAAAGCAGTGGCAACGGCTTGGGACATTTTAAGAGAAAATAACATCCTGCTAACTCTGCAGCTTGTGAAGAAAATGCCTTCATAACAATCAGTATAAATTTAGCTTCTAACTAAGATATGTTCTAGGAGGATAATATAAACTTTAAACTGCAACTCTAGCAAAGCACATCCCCTTTCTATTACTGTGAGAGTCTCCAGGATAGACAGGAGTAGGAGAAAGACGCACTGTGTCCAAGGGAGGAGACATGCTGATCCTGACTTCCTGATAGTACATGATAGATGTGCTACAGACATGGTGAGAAGAGGGCTGGCAGGCTCCACACTTTCTTACAGAATGGCGACTTGATTTCAAGAGATGCTGCAGGGGCAGTATGGAGGGGGGATGCAGGAGTGGGGTGGGGATGCGTGTGCTAGTGAGAGTGATGAGGAGGAGTAAGTAGGTACTTCAAGCTCCCATCCTCCCTTCAACTTTCTCCAGGACTCACATCTGTTTTGTACAGAGTTTTGAAAGGGATAACTTTTACAAGTGAAGCTCTGACACTACCCTCTACTCACTTGCTTATTCTCTTCCATTTTAATGGAATCAATTTTCTCTAGTTTCATAGGAATTTTTTTCAGTATATACAGCAAGGTTTAATTAATAGAGAAAGTATTTTTAAAGTACTTATTTGTTGACAAACTATTTTAGAGCTAATTTTTACTTCTGTTTTTAACTATAGGACCATGTAATGCCTTGCACAAGATAAATAACTCTATAAATGCTTGTTAAATTGAAATGAACAAGAGAGGATACTGGTAAACAGTGTGGTAAGCTGCTAAGAATTTATTTTCCTCAAAGATCATACTAGTTGCTTGGTGGCAAGTATTTGGGGATATTTTACATAAATAAACTACTTAAGACCTGAATTAACTGCATTTACTTTGAATATATGAATCAGAATAACAAGATGTCAGATTTGGGACAAGTCCTGGTAGGCATCTAGCTCTCATCGTGAAAAACAGGATGCCTAGAAAAAGTATTGGGTCTTACACTGAAGTTATAAAGATGTTGTAAGAGTTAACCTAAGCAACTGAAGTAGAGCAGTAGCAATGTGAACTCTTGGTTCTCCTGGAGGCACAGATGGACATTCTCTGGCATGATGGCATGATGGTATCTGAGCTGTAGATTCCCCATTAGTCAATGACGCTAGTAATGGTACTCCACGTACGGACACTGCGATGACTTAATGAACTCAGACAGGAGATTGGCTAAGCACAGTGTTTGGCACATAGAAGTAATATTAAATATTAATATACTTACACACATTATCAGACACATAGTTACTATGAGGTTAAAGGTGATGTACAATCTTAGATTTGGGAAACCGTAACATTAGCAAATCTCAGGGAAAGAAGAGATCATGCAACTGAGGTCTCCACGTTGAGATCCTCCAATGCTGGGCCACATGCAGCACCTGGTTTTGAGGATGGTCAGATCAGGATTCAAATATGAGTCATAAAACTTCCCAGTGGGCGGTGGGGTCGAAGGTGGCAACAGATGGGCATTTGAGCATTTCATGGCTTTACACAGACTCTATTCTGTTTACTCTCAAGTCTCTGGGAGAATACATCTTTGTGTGTGTGTGTGTGTGAGAAACCACAAAGTAAGGAAATACACTGTCAGTGAGAGGAAGGCACTGGGCCACCGTGTCCTACCTGAACGGGTAGGCAAAGGCGATGTCGATGCTCAGGTTACTCTCCGTCTTGTTGACGCAGTCTACACTCAGCCGCAGGCCTCCAGAGTAGCCACCACATGTTGCAAATGCAAAGATTGCAAAAAGCTGGGGAGACACAAGAAACACAAGAGAGGGTAAGTATTGGGATGATGTAGACTTAATGCAATAAAATGTCGGGCTCAATGCCTGAGGCGAGAGAGGTGTGGTCACTCTGAAAGGCAGAATCGTTTGTGGTTCAAGCTGAAAGAGAAATGGTGGAAAGTTGGCAGGATCCAGGGAGGCGGTGCTTAAAAGAAAAAGACTGCTTGGAGCATCATGGAAAACTAGGATGGACAATTACTTCAGGGTCCAAAGGGCTGTTTGGAGACACAATCCTGTGAAGATGTTGACTGCAATGTACGGTTTGGTTATTGGTGAGTATTTCCAAGTAGGGAGAATTTGGAGTATGCACGTGGCTGCTGCTTTTTGTTTGGTTTTATTGTGCGTAGTAAATATATTTTAAGTCGCCCCAAGTGACAGGATGTCACTATTTTTATAAATCCTCATGACTCCACTGAGTCTGGTTTTCTTTATGTGCTTATCTGCTGTTGAACACCTCCTGGAGTCCACCCATTGGCTAATGTGAATAATGCAGCAATGAACATGGGAGTATAACCGAAGAGAGGTGTATGAGTATTTCTTCCCATAAACAAAAGATCAATGTTTGTGGGCATACGTGACACATGATGCGATTATTAGACAATGCATATAGGTATATGTCAAAACGTTACCCCATAAACACGTATAAATATTACATATCAATTAAAAACAAAAGATGCTTTGTTCTAAATTTAGAATATTAAATTACTATAATTATCAGGCACAAGTGCATAGTTAATGTGGGTTACAGGTGATGCACCATCACCATCTTAGAGAATGAAAAAGCATGTTTTTCTCATTCAGAATACTACAGAGCAATTTTTTTAGAAAAGTATGGTTCAAGAATTCTAGGCTGAAATTTTGTGAATATCTGGAAGGTGAAAAATAATGTGCAGAGTGTAAAACCTCCTTCAATTACTGCTTAAAGCCACGCCGGTGGTTGCATCTTTGTGTCAGCTGCTATTTCGGTTTTTTTTTTAAGATTTATTTATTTTTTATTACAAAGTCAGATATACAGAGAGGAGGAGAGATGGAGAGGAATATCTTTCATCCAATGATTCATTCCCCAAGTGAGTGCAAAGGCCGGTGCTGCGCCAATCCGAAGCCAGAAACCAGGAACCTCTTCCTGGTCTCCCACACAGGTACAGGGTCCCAAGGTATTGGGCCATTCTTGACTGCTTTCCCAGGCCACAAGCAGGGAGCTGGATGGGAAGTGGAGCTGCTGGGATTAGAACCGGCACCCATATGGGATCCCAAGGCGTTGAAGGCGAGGACTTTAGCTGCTAGTCCACAGCGCAGAGCCCTATTGGCTGCTATTTCTACGTCAGCTATTAAAGGTTTCTGCTGGTGACCAGCTGGTGTCATAACCTATCCTGCGTAGAGTGCAAATCTTTGAACTATGCTCTGAAAATTATGAGCAGGAATTAGGGAAGTCTTACAGAGAGACTTACTCTCACTGCAGGAAGGCAGGGTTGGCTAAAGATAGGAACTGGGCGACTGCCAAGTTTCACTCACATGATTATTTGGCTAGATTCAGGGGTCAGCACAATGATTCAGTTGGTCAATTCTCTGCCTGTAAGTGCCAGCATCCCATATGGACACCAGTTTGTGTCCAGCTGTTCCATTTCCCATCTACCTCAGTGCTTGTAGCCTGGGAAAGCAGTCGGGGATGTCTCTAAGCCTTGGAACCCTGTGCCATGTGGGAAACAGGGAGGAGGCTCCTGGCTACAGATCACCTAAGCTGCAGTCATTACAGCCATTTGGGGAGTGAACCAGCAGATGAAAGATCTTCGTCTCTCCTCTCTATAAATCTGCCCTTTCAGCAAAATACATAAATCATTTTTAAAATTTGGCTAAATTCAGAAAAATCCTGCCCTAACAGGGATGTTCCCTTGTGTTCTGCCTCTACCAAATCCGCTCTGATCAGTGGGGCTGCACAGACTCATACTGTGAACCTTTAACTGTGAGCTGAAATAAACTTTCTTCTGTCCCAAGAAGCTCTTCAAAGGTATTTTAGGTGTAACAATGAAAAGCTGACTAACCCAGAAAACACAGTGAGGCTATTTTAAAGTGCCTACTGTGGACCAGGTATTCTGTCCAGCACCTAATACACATAATTATATTTTCTTGTGATGACAGACTTGTGAGAGGTGTGTGTGTATGCAGCTTAACATTCATTTATTGAAAATATGGCTGAATAACATAGTTCCTTCTAAAACTTGCATTTAGAAAATTCCTTGGGACATTACAATGTACCAAATTAAGTTTGGACAGCATAAAAATAAACCTTGCTAATTTTAGCATTTAGTAACTATACAAAGTATCTTGGTTTTTGTGTATTTTTTTCTTCACAATTTATTTATATATTTGAAAGCTAGAGCTACAAAGCTAGAAGAAAAGACAGAAAGGTCTCCCATCCACTGGCCCACTCCCCAAATGGTTGTAGTGGCCAAGGCTGGCCAAGGCTGGCCAAGCCGAAGCCAGGAGCCAGAAGCTCCACCTGGGTCTCCCATGTGGATGCAGGTGCCCAAGTAATTGGGCCATCTTCTGCTGCTTCTCCTGGCACACTAGCAGGGAACTAGATCAGAAGTGGAGCAGCATGAATCAGCATCCATATGGGATGCAATATTGCAGGACGTGGCTTAATCTGCCATGCTATATCACCTGTCCCAGTTTTTCATCTTAGTGTGCTTTAACAACACCACATAAGAAACCTCAGATGAAAAGACAATTATGTACTTAACTAGTTCAAAAAATTAAATGCATTGAAAAGAGACATCTGGCTGCTGAAATCACACACAGATGTTTTTTTTTCCTTTAGCTTCATTTGAGCTCTGAAAAAAAAGGCATTGTACTTGAGTTAAATGTATTTTGTGCTCTCTAGTTAAATTCTTCCCATCCCCACAGACCTCACTGATTAAAGAGAAATCACACCGCATGACTGATATCAAATTCACAAGGGTTTGGTGAGGATTAAACAGATAATGTCTGTATAGCACCAGGAGAGGCAGATCCTGCTGAGTGAATAACTTATTACAGGAATGGTTGATTTCATATTTGAGAGAGTGAAATCAGTTACAGGATTCATCCCCAAATTAGAATATATCAAGACATCAAGACACAGTGTGGGGAGGGGTTAGATTCTTTTTAATGGTTGAGAGGTAGAAAGATTCTCCAGATGTGGCACAGAAATGAAATTTGGGAGGGATGTGAACCAGCACTATAACATAGCATACTGTCACCCCAAGAAGCAGTTAGTTTAACCCATGGTGCCACGGTGTCTGTTCTCTGAGCTGAACCCTGGAAGCAGAATAAGAAGTCCTGAAAAGAATAAGTGTAGGAGTGCACAAAGTGCTCTGGGCAGCAGGATCAGCTTATACGACATCCTTATGGGGGAAAGCTCAACAAATTCAAGAATAGCTAGCAGGTGCTGAAAGGGGTTCAGTTATAGTATTCATGTCAAATGAGTACTATGCTTGTTACCTGAAAGATCATATAGAGAGTGTCGGATTCACAGTCCTCAACAAACATCCAAGTATCATCTCTTTCCTCCTTTTGTTTCCTCTTACCCTCCTCCCTCCTGCTGCTATTACTACTACTCTGGGGAAAATAATTGGAGAGGAAAAAGCTTCTTGCCCCAGTTCACTTAAAAGCGGAGTTGGAACTAGGATCCTGGTCTACAGATTCTCTAAGTCAGTGTTCTACTAATTAGCTCTAGAATTGCAAGAACAGTTTTTAACCATGTAGGTTGAAGAAGCTGGCTGCCAAATGATCTACTATGTTTTTCCAAGAGATGAGGCATGGGTGCTTTAAGGACCTGAGGCTCCTTTCTCTTAAGCATCTTTCTTTTAAGCATCTTACTAACATACCAGCAAGCTTTATGCCAAAGCGAAAAAAAGTGCCTTGTCCTCCCTCCCTATTTTCACCCTGGAGGAGATGGAAGAATTTCAAAGGCAGACCTTGAAAGACAGCAGATAGAGCCTTCTGCAGCCTGACAATTAGTGCTCTCTGGGGTAATTAATATCAGCAAGAGGAAGACTACTACATCTTGGAGATGCTTGTCTCTACACAACTAATTCCCATTCCTAAGGCAAACAAGGGAGATGGAATAAGTTTCTTTCCTGAAACCAGGAAATCTAGGAATGTGTTCTGGAAGGCAAAGGAAGGGGAAAAGCCTAGGGGACATTGTGGGAACACATGTGGGGGGTGGAGGGAGGTGTGCATGGTGTTAAATAAAAAGGGCTAGCAAGAGAAACCAAGGAACAGGATGGGAAGTACCAACACTGCGTTGTTTGTGGGCATGCATGTGTGTGCCACTGTCTCCAAACTGTAGGCTCTGTACTTTTGCTCTCAGCCATTTTGTCCTTTCTAGTCAGGAGATAACTCATATTTCTTGCCATTGAGTGTCTAACCCAGGTGCTTAAATTCCTTTGCCCCCTGAAATGGAATTACAGAAGCAGTGTGTTCCCATGTTACCTTAAGCTCCCAATTCTCAAATAAAGCAAGACCCTGATCCCCAGCACATTCCATGATCAGCAGTGTCACAACCACTGGCACATTCACTTGTCTTCTGTTCCAGACGTCAAAATAAATCTACAACGAACTCTCATTTCACCACTGCCATGGGTGATCTATGGCTCTATTCCCAACAACAAAAAGTGACCCATGAAAGGGTCAAATTTGTCAGCCCAGAGTTCCCTGGTAGACAGTTTGGTTAGAAATGCATTCGGGTGAAAGGGATGAGAAACATTACCCTGCATTTTCTGGCTTAATAAGCATTCTTCAACTATAATCACCCAAAGCAGGATTGGTGGCTTTGCACAGTTAATCACACCAAAGCTTTCCCCTGGAGAGGAGGCAAGCGGCTCCCTGCTCATAACTAATTGAACTACACGAGGAACTATCAATGCAGGATGCTATTAATCCTCCTGGTTAATTTGCAAGTCACCGTTGAAAGCAATAGATTGGAGGAGGACAGGAAAGCAGCTGATAAATAGCTTTTGTTGGATCCTCAGTCTGAAAGAAGTCATGGAGGGACTCTCTCTGAGGTCTGGGACAAATCCAGGCATGACAGGTGTAAAAAGGCCTTGGAAGAAACAGCTGACAAGGAAAGAACTGGGAAATTTGGATTCAGTTATAGCACTCATCTTACCATTGAGCTGTGTGTGTGCCACAGACTAGATCTTCTGGGGCCAATGTTGTGATTCATGGCACTTTTCATTTATCAAAGTATAAATGTTTCCACCACAGCCAACGGCCAGCTACTAACAGCATGCCTCTGGACTTGAACTGGGCAGAGAAAATTTGCACTATCTTCTGTGTTCTAGCATATCTTTGACACTGAATAGCTCCCCTGGGACAAGAACCTTCAATCTCTTTGGATTTATTTCTTCTACTCCTTATCCATCTGGGACAATAATTCACTTTTTTTTTTTTAAAAAAGATTCATTTCTTTTTATTGGAAAGTCAGATATACAGAGGAGAGATAGAGAGGAAGATCTTCCGTCCCCTGTTTTACTCCCAAAGTGATCACAATGGCTGGAGTTCAGCTGATTCGAAGCTAGGAGGCAGGAGTTTCTTCTGGGTCTCCTACGCAGATACAGAGTCGCAAGGCTTTGGGTCATCCTCCACTGCTTTCCCAGGTAACAAGCAGGGAGCTGGATGGGAAGTGGAGGCCGCTGGGATTAAAACCAGCATCCATATGAGATCCTGGCACATGCAAGGCGAGGACTTTAGGTGCTAGGGTACCGTGCCAGGCTCAATAATTCACTTTTTAATGCATTTATTCTCTCAATTATTTATTCATCATTTGGTAACTTTATCAGAGGCTGTTAATGTACTGCGTGCCTCTTCTCAGGTCACCCTGGAGGCCACCTGCAGCTTCATCACATACACAAGGCTCCCTTCCTCACATATCTGAATCTGCCTACCAAGTACTTTCTTACGGGTTTGCTTAGCTGAAGACCAGGACAAGGTATAAATCCCCCAGAGTTAATATAGTGGCAACTGCCGCTGAGAGTGGGAAGGAACTCGGCTAAAGACTCCCATGTCTTTGCCTGTTGGTGGCTTTTTAGAGGCTGTCCATTGGGATGGAGCTCCAGTGGTGCAAGGACAACCTACTCACTCACCCCCTTGGCTGGGTTTTCCTCATTCCCTGCCTCACTTGCATCTTCTGTCACTGCCTCCCGCATAAACCTATTGACTGATGCTCTTTTCTCGGTGCATATTTTGGGGAAACACAGTAAGACAAATCTCAATCTCTGAGGCCACATTTACCACCTTCTAGGGGCTGCAGTGGGTACTAGCGCTATCTTCGTGAAACAACTTGCTAATACTCCCCGTGACCACCTCGTCTCGGGTCTTCTGCCCCTTGTGCCAATGTCTTCTGCTCCCTCCACACAACAGGACATCCAGCTGCAGGTCCTTCGTGCTTCCTCTCTCCTGACACTTCCTTCCCTGTATGTCTCACATGGAGGGGGGGGATGCCCTTTCCATTTCCCCCCCTTTTTAAAATTGTCTATTTTTTTAAAGACACAAAGGGAGGTCAAAATTTACTCCCCCAAATGTCTGCAACAGTCTAGACTGAGTCCAAAATGAGAAACATAGAACTCCTCAATCTGGATTCCCCACCTTGGTGTCAGGCAGCCAGGTCCTTGAGGTCCCATCACTGCCATCCAGGTTGCATACCAGCAGGAAGCTGGAACCAGAAGCAGAGCTGGGAGTTTACCTGGATACTTCAATATGGGACACTGCCATCCCCACCGACATCTAAAACCCTGTGCCAAATGCCTTCCTCTCTCATTTCTTAATTAAGAAATCCTTATTACACTGTGCAAACCAGGTTCCTCCTCCTATCTCACCCTCATCTTGCTCTGCATTATTCCAGTTTTTATTTGTCTTTAACATGATTTGAAGCGTATCTGTTTGTTTGATATTATCGATTCACTTGTTTATGTTTCATTTGACGTCTTGCCTGAGGAGAAATAACACGTTGTGCTCACTGTGGAATCTCTGCCATTACCTTGCAGCGTTTGAAGTAGGTGTTCCTTAGATGTTAGTTGATATGAAAAATAAAATAAATGGGATATATAAATTAGTAAAGATACTGGCCTCTCCCTCACTATCCAGGAACTTGGGGCTTATTTGGGGATCTAGAAATGTGGATGAATTTGGCACCGTGATATTGTAACAGTGACTACAGCATGCAAGAGGCAAGTGTAATAAAAGTGAAAGGAAGAGACATCACTTTCTGGAACAATGGGCACTAAGCACAAACCAGGAGAGTATGACTGATTATCCAGGTTGGAGTGCTGACAAGTATATTGTTGGCAGAGACAGCCAAGACCTAGATTCACACTGAAACAAGTGAGGCAAATTTGCACTGCGCAGTTGGGACAACTGGAGGACTTACGCCACTGTGGGAAGAATTTAAGAAGCAGGCAGAAACAATGGCGGGTCTAGTCTAGCAGGAATCCAAAACCTACAGTCCCTGCACTGGATCCAGCCACCTCTACTCATTTCAGCCTAATTTTGGTTTGATTTCATTCTATGATAACAAGGCTCGGTATTTGCAAACAAAATCTGTGCTCCCCAAAGCCAGGCATACTCAGTCTCTGACCCTTGCAGAATTAGTCTGTCATTGTGAAGAAACCCAGTTATCACAAGGCTATCTGGTTTCCCAATGTGGAGCTACATTGCCAAGTATTCAGTTCAGAAAGGGCACGCTGAGAACAGTATACACTCTGAGTTGGCAGAGGATGTGACTAGATGCTGGACAATGAGACAGCATCTTCTTCCCTCCGCAGGCGACAAATCCTTTGCCAACAGGACCATGTCTGTGACATGCTTGTATTCATCATTGTGCCAAAAGGTTGTAGATAACTCATAGATTTTATCAAGTGAGTCAAGATTTCAATGAATAAACTGGCAAGAGAAGATGAGCAGTGGCTGAAAAAGAACATTTTGGTGTTGAGTAACCAGATTGTGAGCTGTGACGGTGATACAATAATTACATTTGCTTTTCTATGACAGTCTCTTCCCTAACTACATTGTTTGCCTTGCCTTCTTTAATCATCCCTTACAACCTTCTGCACCAGAAACCTAAGTTCTTACTGACAGAGGAGGGAATGGATGTGCAAACACCTGACCAAAGATGCATGGTTCTTGGCAAGTGAGGAGCTCATGGTTTGAACTCAGATGTGCCTTTCTCTAAAGTTTATTTTTCTCTTGGCTACTGCTTCAGGGGAATGGATTTGGAGGACTAAGGAAGTATCAATTATGGGCTTTTCCGTGAAAGCATTGTCTGTCAACACCAATACTTAGGAAGCCAATGAAGGGCTCAAGGAAGCATGTGTACGACAAAGTCCTGATGATCCAAACGGGTACTGACTGATGGCCGTGTGCTCTGCTTCAGAAGCACACCTTTGTTTTGCATCAAACACAGACCAGCAGCCGCCGAATTACAGCATGACATGATAGGAACATTAGCAGAGCTGACATGAGTAGATGCTGCCAATTATATTTGATAGGTCCTGCCTCCTAAGCATCAGACACTCACAGACAGGAGTCCTGAGTTTTTTTTTCCCTTGGGTCCTGTCAGTCAACATTTTACAGGTTAAAGGTTACAGTTTCAGAAGGGCAATCCCCATTCCCCTCCACTCTCCTCTGATGAAACCCTCCCATGCATTTCTCCCTTTGTTCTGTCTTGGGCTGACAATTTGTTCCTAGTACTCCCTCAGAATGTTTTGGGACTGTAGCTGTACATTGGAGTTGATTGTCTCAATTGTAGCCCTGAAAGCAAAGAACACTCACTGTCAGAGCATTTCTCTGGTGAAGAAAGAGCCTTTGATGTGGGGCAGCATCCCTCATACTCCACTTAGGAAACTGGAAGTACCTGAGAAATGAATGAACAGCTCTAAACTTTCCTGTTTCATTTCTACTGATCGTTGTCTAATTCTTTAGGGTTTTTTTCTCCTATTGGTATTTTTTTTTTTTAAAAAAAAGGAAATTGATTGGGCATTCTCTTCAGTTTATGGTAATCGAATAGGCATATGACACTTTGAACAAGAGACTTTTCGTAAGCAACCCTGTAAGAACTCAGCTACAACCTTTATGTGAATATAAAAACTGCCAGTTGTCCCTGGACCACAATAGAATTGAATTGAATTTAAAGGCACTGAAACCTACTGTTACAAAGCTTTCCCCCATAGGGCTGTATGGTTTTCCCTAACCCTCCGCTTCCTTAAATGGCTCCAGTACCTTCCACACTACATTCCATTTCATGTCATCTGTCAAAAATTGGATGCTGGATCCTGTTAGCTGCATTGTTTGTTATAGGTATGTAATCTTCCCAGGGATAAAAACAGCCTCCCAGGCCTGGCCCTTCAGACACTACACTGGGGAATTTTAACAAGGCACTGCAGAAAAGAAAACTCCAGATTAGTTTCTTGGCAAAAGAAGTTTCCATTCTTTTTTTCTTAAAGGATGTATTTGTGTATTTGAAAGAGCAACAGGAGCCAACAAGAAAGACAGAGCCTACATTACAGATATAGGGAGAGAAATCTTCCATCTGGTTCACTCCCCAGATGGCTACAACAGCCAGCTCTGAGCCTAGCTACAGCCAGGAGCCAAGAATTCCATCCAGGTCTCCCACAGGGGTGGCAGGTGCCCAAATACTTAAGCAATCTTCCACTGCCTTCTAGGCATATTAGCAGGGAGCTGGAAAGGAAGTGGCATATCAGGAAGCTGACTTGCTCTTATGTGATGCTGGCATTGCAAGTGATAACTACAGCAGTGCAACACTAGTTCGTCATTCTTCTTTCCTTAAACCTGCAGCTTGGGGACTGAATCAGATGGTCAAATATTTAGCTGCAGGTAGTAGAGGTTGGCTTCCAATCTAGGAGTTTGCTGGTTTTTTACACATATCAGGAACTCTAGAGTCAGACAAGCCCTGATATTACAACATCTAGGCCGACATCTCTTTAGCTCTGTGGTCTTTGCCTCATGTTCACAAAATGACTCCTGTGTCCGTGATGCCCTTCGCGGTATGGAAGTCTCGCAAATGAACAGTGAGATTCCCTGAGTTCTATAAAGGAGCTGGGTAAGGGATTAAGGGAATTGACAAGGAACTGGTTGGGAAATGATTGTGGAGAACCATTCTTTCTCCAGTATCTCAGAGGAACTGACTGGAGAAGGATCACAGGAATGCAACAAGCATGCACAGTGTTTCCCAAAGGCAAGCCCATTCACCATCATGTTAGTCCCTTTTCCCTACACAACGGCCCCATGCCTGCACATCAGGGACTTGAACCGATGTTTAAATTTCTGTTAAATTGTGTTTTCCCACATAAGTCCCAGGAAAAAAAAACACTCTAAACATATGGCAGAAAGAGTAAAAACAATCAGAAAACAATCTTTATGCCTATTAAAAATAATTATGAGGCATACAATAAATGAAATTTTATACATTAAAAAGAATGAAGAACAGCATAAAAGTTGTATAATCTGAGAAAGCAAAATAAAAATGTATATTGCTAACTGTAACCTACATATATTATATTTTTCTAAAAGGAAGCATTTACACATATGCACATATATAATGCACATTTTTAGCAGAGATTAAAAAGATTAAAAAATAAAGATAGCACTGTAGTATTATTAGTTGTGACCACTGAGCAGTATAATTTGAAATCAGCTTCTGTTTTTAATTATTTTTACTTTACTTCAGTTTTTTCTAACAAGCATATACAATTTTTCTAACTGAATTTTTCCCCTTTAATATTGCAAACTTACTCCAGCTATAGGCAACTGTCTAGGTTGCCTTGTGCCTAGGTAAGTATTACACTGCTGGGAGAAAAGCAGCCAGTAGCTAGTGGGATTCTGGGCCTGGTTAATACCAACTTTGTGTTAACTAAAGCCGTGTGTAGGCAGTTACCTTACACACACACACACACACACACACACACACCCACACACTTTTAAAGATACGTAGGGAATGCAGGGGAACAACTGGGGCCAGGACCTCCTCCCTCCCAATGAGCCCCAGACTCCGGAGTGGCAGACTGCCCAGGAAAAGATGTCTAGAGATGTACTGTCGTGGAAATGACTCAGGGTATGTTTGACGGGGGAGAGATGACTTTTGGGGGCTTCCATGGACCCAGCCACTGCACTCACAGGTAAGTGAGGGAACAGAGATGGAGTGGTTTAAAGGTGGGAAACTAATGGATATGTCTGGGTCAGGTCAAGGCACCCACCCACACGGGAGACTTGGGCTGGACTGAAAATGCTCTGTACATGACCTGCTGGGACACACAAAAGCTGATGATGGGGGCATGCCCGGCTAGGCTAGGCTGCAGTACCCACCAGTGAGTGTCAGAGCAGGGAGTAGACCACATCAGGCTGGGGAACTGTGTGCTCGCATCTGTGGGACTGATGTAGTTTGACAGCAAGGAACAGCCCCTGTCCCCTCTTCCCCTGCCGACACAGGGGAAAAATTGAAACGTTTCTCATACCTACCTTCTTCCATACCTGACTGTCCTACCGTAATCAGAGGCTCACATGTGCAATAGCACTCTCAACTATGTAAATATTATTAAAAATAAAATTAAAGATTAAGAAAAGAAAAAAAATGAAAACTTAGGCAACCTGTGGGTAACAAGCAAATTAAGTTGAAGCCTGCCTTTTGATGGCTGTACTATTTTAACCTTTCATTTGGATGAAAAATGTTAAGTTTAAGAAACCTACTGCCTTTGGAATTATTTTCAGTAGCACTTTCACATTATTTATAGTTATAGAGACTAAGAATGCATTATACCTTTTGATCTGTTTATTTTAAAACTATTACCAAAAGCACTTTAATAAATGTCAAAGTATTTCAAAATACACCATGGGAACTCATGGCTGAAATACAGCCTCGATCATTACCTTAGTAAAAAAGTGCAACTTCTCTTTCATTAGATTAAATAAGGATAATTTCTTTCAAAGTTACCAAGCGCAGTTCTCTCATATCTGAGTAACAGGATAAAATGAAAATTCACCAAGGCTTCTCCCTTAGAGCTGATGCCATCGCTCTGACATCTGATAAGCCAGTCTTGTGCATTCACTTCTTGCCCATGGTAGTGCCTTTACACTTGAATTTTTTCTAGGTAAATCTATGATACAGAGTTCCAAAATTTTCTCACCCACTATAACCATATCATATAGCATTGCAGAAGTTCACTGATGACAGATAACAGCATACTTTTGCTTGATTAAAAAACAGAGCAAACTACACTAATGGCACGTAGGCAAGCTCTGCATGTCAACAATAGACATTGACCATGACGGCATGCATTATTCTTTGCCAGAAGCTACACTTTCATGATAATAGTTTTTTTTTTTTTTCCAGACTGAAGGTAAGCCAAAACTCTCCATTTTGCCCTCATTTTACTTTTCAGTATAGACATTAGTTGGGATTCTGTTTTGGTAGGATTCAGTGTATTTGGCATATTTGCTTTAATATTTTAGAATTTTACCAACCAGAGTTGTGTTTATGCCCATAAAACATTTTAAAATAGCATGGAGTCATTTGGAAAAAAAAATATGACCCAAAACCTAATCAGCTGCATTCAACTTGTTTTTACTAGAAAGTCATTAAACAGAGAAGTTTCATTACCCCTCTTTTTACTTTTTAAAAATATCTGGGTAGGCATTGAATGTTAAGATGTTACCTGCTTGGAATGCCTACATTCCCATATTGGAATACCTAGGTTCAAATCCTGCTGCCCCCTTCCTCTTTCGGCTTCCTGCTAATGTACAACCTTGGAAACAGCAGATGATGGCTCAAATACTTAAATTCCGGACATATACTAGAGATACCTAGGTTGAGTTATCAGCTCCTGGATGTGGCCTGACCCAGCCTTAGCTAATGCAGGCATTAATAGAATTAACCAGTAGTTGGGAAATCTGTCTCTCTTTTTCTCTGTGTCTGCTTGTCTTTCCTATTAAAAGAAAAGATTCATTTTTATTGGAAAATCAGATTTACAGAGGGAAGTAGAAACAGAGAGGCAGATCTTCCACAACGCCTGGAGCTAAGCTGATCAGAAACTAGGAGTCAGGAGCTTCTTCTGGGTCTCCTATGTGGAGATAGGTGCCCAAGGCTTTGGGCCATCCTCGACTAATATCCCAGTCATAAGCAGAGAGCTAGGTGGGAAATGGAGCAGCCAGGACACAAACTGGCATCCTTAAGGCATCCCAGCACTTGCAAAGCAAGGATTTAGCCATTGAGCCATTGTACCAAGCCCTCTGCCTATCTTTCAAATAAATAAAATTCATTAAAAATTTTATGTTTACCTTAATGAAAACCCAAGGTCCTATGAACAGTGGTAGGAGTCAAGCGGTCTACTCTGCTTAGCAGTCCTCCAACACATTAAGGAGTGATTAGAAGTTAACTCATTGAAACTTTATTGTCCCATGAAATAGCCCATCATTTTCCCCAGTTCAGAGCAAGGCAAACCATGACTTAGCTAATTCATCTGAGGCAAAAGAAAACAATAGTGTAAATTCATGAGTTTCTAAGTCTACTAAAGAGAACGACTGAACATGAACATCCAACTGGTCACCAGTAGAGGATTTTTTTGGAATTAATTCTGTCTAAAAATTGATATGGAAAATTGTTGTTTCTTGTATTTTCTTTAAGAGTACCACCAACACGTGTCCAAACTCTAGAGGATAAGACTTGACAATCTGCTATGGATGAAACATGCTCCCCCAGTTCCTAAATGAAGCCTTAGCCTCTAGTTTGACATTATTTGCAGAAGGGGCGTCTAAGGAAGTAATTAAGGCTACATGAGCTTACAAAGCTGGGGCATTGCTCCTACAGCAGAGAGTGTGTTCTCACACTCCATGGTGTGTGCAATGAGAAAAAGTCATGTGAAGAGTTGATGCTGGTGATGTACATCCTGAGAAAGAGACCTCGGAAGACAATCACCTCATTAGTTCCCCGAACATATAGTTCAGTTATTCAGAACTCTGAGAAATAATTGTTCATTTGTTTAAGCTATGCAGTCAATGGCCTGACCATTAAGGAAGCAGCAAATGTGAGCACCGGTGACTGAGAGAGAGAAGACAGCAGATACTGTGCACCTCTCATGGAAGAATATCACGCCAAGTCGGACATATTCTCAACAAATAGGGGAAAACAGAAACACTACACTGAACTTGAACAAGTCTCTATGCATAACTGCCAACTTGAAAAAAAATAGTATTGGAGAAAACGTGTAAGAGGATAGCACCACCCCATGAGAAACTCTGCAGGAGAAACATGTCCTTTATTCAAGTACAGTGCAAGACTACAAAGTACACAAAGTAACCAAAGCAGCCAAGCAGGGAAGAGACACAGGCAGAGATACAGGGGCTGAAAGAGCCGAAGGAATGGCGCTTACAGACTGAAAGGTTTTCAAAGACATTCAACCATTTAAAAACCATAGCATGTGAATGTTTCGAAGACTCAGACTCAAGAAAACTACACAAGAATCATGAGAATCATGAGATTTTTGGAAACATGTCAATATGTGATAACATATTATAGATATTCTTCACACATGATACAATATTATGGTTTTTTAAAAGATTTATTTATTTTTTTATTGGTAAGGCATATTTACAGAGAAGAGAGACAGAGAGAAAGACTTTCCATCTGCTCCTTCTTCTGCCACTTTCCCAGGTTAAAAGCAGGGAGCTGAATGAGAAGTGGAGCAGCCGGGACACAATCTGCCATCCAGATGGGATGCTAGTGCTTGCAGGTAGCGGCCTGTTGAGCCACCATTCTGGCCCCAATATTATGTTCTTTTAAATATTTTTGAGAGACACATATCCTTTTATTCAGAGGAAATGTATATGTGGGAAGTTCATTAGTGTTGGTGTTACACAATGAGGCAGTGGGTACTCATTATATTACTGTGCTTCTTTCCATACGCTTAAAAATTTCTATTATAAAAAAAATTTTTAAAAACTCAGATGATACTGTGACTAATGTTGGGGTATAATGGATAAACTGCTGCCTGTTTTGCTAGCATCTCACATGGCCCTGGTTCGTGTCCCGGCTGCTCCACTTTCAAGCAAGTTCCCTGCTAATGCACTTGGAAAAGCAATGGAAGATGACCCAAATGTTTGGGCCCCTGATCCCACGTGGGAGACCCGGAAGAAACTCCTGGTTTCAACCGTGGCCTTGGGGCCATTATAGAAGATACCAGCAGGAGGATGCTCTCTGTCTTTCAAATGAATTAAAAATATTTGAAACATTTGGGATGACATTATAAAGTAATCTACATAAGAGTGTAGGGGGAAAGAAACAAGGAGAGAGACAATATTCAATGTAAATTTTTCTTTTAAAATACATAATAGAGTTTTCATGCTCTTTAAATGTTAAAAAAAAATCTTAAAGTTTCCTGGAAAATTACCTACTGTGTTCCACTATTAAAATACTATAGGACTTAAAAGATATTCCTTATCAAAATTTTTCTTTCTTAATAATCTTTTATTGATTACACAAAAGATCCAGTTAGTGCTGCCTCATTATGGAAAGTGGCTTTTTCTCATTATGTTTTAATGAGATGAAAGATCACCATAGCCTAAAGGACTATGCATTCCTTATAAAGGACATTATCTCCTAGATAACAAGATAAGACTCTCCACCATATTCCAATAATAATTTTTTATTGATTAAATCCAAGAGGTCATAAAATATATCAAATTACTTAGGATGTCACAAACTCATTTTACTTTGAGTAATAATAGCAAGAGTTAATATGTTGATTTTAATTTTTGAGTACTAACATTAAATGTAATTCCTATAGACCACAAGTATAAGTTCAGATATAAATATTATCACATCCACTCAAGCACGGAGCTGTCTAACGATTCTGTCTCCAAAAGACAGAGCATTCAAAACTGTTACCTTCTAGCTCCCAAATTGAACTTATCCCACTTAAAATTTTTGAAACAAAAACTGAGATAGAGGTCTCATTCACTAATTTATTCGACCAGATACCGACAGTAGCTAGCACTGCATCATAGCTAAAAACTGCAAGACACAATTCCTGTGTTGATGTCAAGAATTAAATTAGTATAGCCATCCTCACTATTGCCCTACATTGCTTCTTTTTTTTTCTTTTTTTTTTATTCATTGATTACATTGTATTATGTGATACAGTTTCATTGGAACTGGGAATCACCCCACCCTTCCCCCCGCCCTCCCCCCCATGTGGAATATTCCACCTTGTTGCATATCCACTGATCAAGTACTGTTGAAATTTCCTCTTTGCAAGCATAAACTAAACATAGAGTCCAACATCTTATAGTCCAGTCTAGTTCCTCAGCTTCTTGGGGAGACCCTGTCCGGTCCGAGGGCAGAACCATCAGATTATCAACCCGATCAATTGAAGGCTCCAACATACCCTCAGCAACAATTAACTTCGTTGTGTAATTAATAGTTATAGTATTGAGTAACCACTATGTTAAAAACAATTGCGATTTCTTAACCATCTTCTGTGATCACCTCATTGTCAATTCAGTTTTAGTTTATACACAACATATAACATAATGTACATAAAGTAACATGTTTTACATAACATCATATCCTCTTAAATTAACGCAAACATGTGGCATCTGACCTTTTGATATTGGCTCATTTCCCTTAGCATTATGGTTTCCAGTTTGGCCCATTTGGCCACAAAACAACCAAAATGTCAAAACAAACAAGCCACTCAAGAAATGGGCACGGGAAATGGGCAAACACTTCACAAAAGAAGAAACCCAAATGGCAAATAAACATATGAAAAAATGCTCAAGTTCCCTGGCAATAAGGGAAATCCAAATTAAAACATCAATGAGGTACCACCTAACGCCAGTAAGACTGGCCCACATGAATAAAAGCACCAACAACACTTGTTGGCGAGGTTGTGGGGAAAAGGGAACCCTACTCCACTGCTGGTAGGGCTGCAGGTTGGTACAGCCTCTATGGAAATCAGTATGGAGAACATTCAAACAACTCAAAATTGACATACCGTATGATCCAGCAATAGCACTCCTAGGAATATACCCAAAACACCTGTTTTATGAGAAGCCAACATGCACCCCTATGCTCATAGCAGCACAATCAGTAATTGCAAAAACATGGAAGCAACCGAAATGCCCATCAGCAGAAGACTGGATCAGAAAGCTATGGTTCATCTACTCCATGGAATACTACTCAGCTATTAAAAAAACCAAAATGCAGTACATTGCTTCTTAACACATCTATTATGGCTGACATATATCAAGGATCATCTTCATGGTAACCAAACACAATTATTCCAAAAGTAGTGACAGAATTCTACAGGAAAGCACTGCATGGACTACAGAAAAATGGAATGCCTGGGATAGACCTGGGGGAGGACCATGCTTTGCAAATATTTACAATAGTTGCTCGACAACGTATGTTTAATGAATATGGAAGGATTTTGAAAGTTTTGTGGAAAAATGAAATCATGGATTTATGTTGGTGACAAAAATTTGAAATACATATATAGTTTTTTTCCCATAATGTGCATTTTTCATGATGCTAGAAGAACCTTTGCATGGATTTCAAAATTTTTTCACCCAAATAAGTTTATCTTGTCATTTCCTTCTCCCACAAAATTTTAAAAATAGCTCTCTTTTGAAGGATAATGTTTCCTTCAGAGAGAACAAGGAGACATTTGCTGGGGCTGCTGGGAATGGTGCTGAGGTGTAAAGGAGGGAGACTGAGGGTCTACAATGCAGGCTTTTAACCATCATAAGTGAAGACGTGAGAGTAAATGATGCATGGAGGTGAAGGAAGACAGTAGTAATTGGAGGAACTAGGAAGAAAAGTGGAAAAAGTTAAGTACAAATTGAAGCAACTAAGAACTGATTGGGCCATCTCTTACTTATTTCTGTAGATTAGTCTTCTCTACGAGGGCAGACACTCAGAGTAAGCTAAGCCTCCTCAGACAGACAACACAAGCGAGCTCAATAGGAAGGGATTGGAGAGAATGGTTCTTTGATGAAGGTAAATAAAGGTTGATATGACAGAACCAGTATCAAGTGGAGCCTTACGCATAATTTGAGGTTGGCACTTAATATTAATTTGTTCAACTCATGGAACTGTAACCCTTCTTTCACTTTAAAGAGGGTGACACACATCTTAGCAAAATGGCCACAGAAGCCCAACATGTGTGGTTTCGATGGGTCCCTAGAAGGAAGGAAGTAGAACCCAGTGCTAGACAAAAGTCACCCACGTAAAATGTGAAGGCACATATTATCCCACTGGGGTAAAGCACAAAAATGTGCTTTGCATTCATCATCTCAAGCGAGCTTCCCAAGATACCTGCACGCGAGGCATTACCCATGTTATACAGATGGAGAAACTGAACTCAAAATATGGAAACATGCTAAGGAATACGTGTGGAAGCCCTGGGTTTCCTAGAATATCTAAACTGATGCTCCGTCACATGCAAAGAGACTCTCTCTTGAACTCCATCCCTCTCTCGAAGCACTCTAACAGAGGCATCTTGGTGTCAGAATGCGCAGCTACTCAGGCTCCTTTGGATTCCACCCAGTCTCACCACTGCATTTGGTAGCTGTTGGGATGGGATCCAATTACCTAACAGAATCAATGATTTGCAGAAAGAAGATTAGAAGAAAATTTTGACTCAAGTCCAGAGAAAGATCAAAATAAGGACAAAAGAAGGTGTCAGACTTGCTCAAGTCAAATGAGGAAGTTGCTGTGTTTGGCTCTTGTTGGGGTATGTATTTATATTCCCTGGGAAAAACTGGCAGACGAATGCTAGAGGGAAGCAGAAAGAGAGGGTAATGTAGTGCTTGCCTTGTAGGAAGCAGATAATTTAATGATTATAGCTATTACAATGTCCCCATTTCTTAATGTGGCAATTCCAATGAAAAACTGGAAATGAAACAACAAACCCATTTATGAAGTATTTTGAGAATTTCTGACCCATGGTACTACTGTTTAACCAAAGTTAAAAAAAGAAAGAAAGAAAAACAACAGAAAAGAAAGGCAAAAAGGAAAGATACAGCAACAAACTTGAGAATCATCTTGGCATTTCTTCTAATATCAGATTCAATCATTTAGCTTTGTTGATTCTACATTTTTTAAGATTTATTTATTTTTATTAGAAAGTCAGATATACAGAGAGGAATAGAGAAAGAGAGGAAGATCTTCTGTCCACTCATTCATTCCCCAAGTAGCCAAAATGGCCAAACTGAGTTGATCTGAAGCCAGGAGCCAGGAGTCTCCCATGCAGGTGCAGGGTCCTAAGGCTCTGGGCTGGCCTCCACTGCTTTCCCAGGACAAAGGCAGGGAGCTGGATTGGAAGTGGGGCCACTGGGATTAGAACTGGCGCCCATATGGGATCCCGGGGTGTGGAAGGCAAGGACTTTAGCCATTAGGCTACCACACTGGGCCCTGATTCTATATTCTTAAGGTTTTTCATAGTTGTGAATTCTTCTTTATTAACCCTCTAAGGTTTCAGTCAAGGTCACAACTATTACTTGCCCCAAGTGCTGCTGTTACTGTGGTCAGTCGCTGAGCAGCTGTACCTTCTTTCCAATTTACCCCATGAGATCCAAGTTCCATAATGAAGCAAGAGTTGTCTTTCCAGCATGCATGTTTGACTCTGTTGCCTCAGTTTCCCCACTTTTGACCATTCAGTGGTGCTCCATGGCCTGATGGCTGAAGTCTAGTTTCCTTAGCATGGCACACAAGCACTTCCATCTTCAGGTCCCTTGTGTACCCTCTCAGTGACTGCAGTGAACAACCAACTATTTACAACTTATCCCCCAAAGCAATCTTGTCATTGTTTGCCTGTAAGAGCTCACCTATGCTGTTAGTTTTTTCTGGAGTCCTTTCTACAATTTTGTGTTTTAAGGAGTTCAAGTGTAACTTTCTCTTTGAAATTCTTCCTAGATCACCACCTTGCTCTTCGTAATGTAGCTTCCCAAAATAAGTACGTCCTAATCTTCTACGTAATCACCTTACACAGTAGATGGGTCTTTGTAAAAGAAATAAGGACCCCCAAGATAAGGAGATGATTCTGGACGATCTGGTTGGGCCCAAGCAGGTAATAGAAATTGGAAGAAGGGGTTATGAGCTAAGAAACAAAGGCAGCCTTTAGAAGCTGGAAAGGGCAAAGGAAAACAAAATCCCTCCTAAGTCTCCAGAAGAAACACAGCCTTACTGATATCTTGAATTTTAGGACTAAAGACTTCTAAAACTGACAGATAAGTTTGTGTTATTTTAGACCTGAAGTTCATGTCAATTTACTACAGCAGAAATACGATACAGTCCTGCTCTTCCTTTAAGTGAAATCATTCTCTTCATTTTGAAGCTTTTCCAGGTCTCTCTCTACTCAAACATGTGTAACTGTCTTTCCTAATGAACAGGTGTTTGTACATGAGCATGTGACAGGAACATAGATGGTTTTTCCTTCCTGCATTCATTTGTGTGTTCACTGATTCTCTTATTCAAGTACTTATTGAGTACTTCATGCAACTAAACACTGATATGCTTAGTAAATTCACTGAGAAGAAAAAAATCAATAGAGAGGTTTTATGATTTCAAGGAGCTTATAGTTAGATGGAGGAGACAGACACTGATTAAGTAACCACCAAAATAATTTGCATTGTACGAAGGATGTATAAAAGTGGCTAAAGGGTAGTCAGGGAGGAAAGCGTATTCTAGCAGAGGACATGCTCTATATAAAGACTCAGTGAGAGGGTAGAGTGAGTGTATTTGATTGACCAAGCCAGATGAAGCCACAATTAAGCGAAATTATAGAACGAGGTGATCCAAAGAGCCAGCAGGTGGCTAGATGCTACAAGATCTAGAGCTATGGTTAAGTTCATTGACTTACAGGAAAAAAAAAAATCAATGGGAATTAACTGGAACTTGTTAAGCTGGGGAGCTGGGTGAGTACACTTGATTTTGGAAGTGATCACTCTAGTGAAAAGAGTGGAATTTTTATGCAAATTTGGAATCAACTAAGGAAAAGAGAACTAAAGAGAAGACAGAAGTAGACACAGAGAGGGATATTTTGGACACAAGCTTGACAGCGTTCCATGATGAACTGCTGGAAGATGACGGAAGTGTCAAGGATGACTTCACTGAATGAAGGAACACAACAGTTTCCTGCATTAGCATAGTAGAAATCATTCGGAAGCATTAACATACTCTGGAAAGCAAGTAAAACACACCAAATTATATCAGAATTTAGAAACTCGTATTTCCATCCTGCCCCCTCCAAAAGTATTAGGTTGTGTGACTGTGAAAAATCACAGGAAAACAGAAAAATTACAGAGCCTTTCTGCTTCTCAAAAGATGAAAAAAAAATACCTCTAAAAAGGTGATGACTTCATGAAATTAGAAATTTAATCCAATGCAATAAGTTTTCATTTAACATTTATTTTGCCCATATTGTCTCCAGTAAGGTCTGAAGATTGCAAAATGAATATCTGATATGTTTTCTGAAATTCAAGGTGGCCACACTTTGCTGGAGGACACAGCACTTGAATGCATGACTATTTGAGTAACTTAACATGAAACATCAATTGCATGGTAAAATATGTAATGATGCCTACATACATAAAGGAGTGATAGAAATATCAAAAAACAAAACAAAGACTGTGGCCCTTTCACTCTGAAGAGGAGAGTTTTGAGTTTACAAGTCTAAAATACAGGCAATACAGTGCTTATAGGTGATGAAGCGTATCATTCAGAGCTGTGAAAATCCAAATCGGTAGCTAGTACAAGCAAATTTGAACAGATGAGTTGGGTCAAATTATAAAACGTGGTGTATAGTGAGGCTTGTTTTTTGTGTAGTGCATACTGGGGTACTACAGAAAATTCTTAACCAGGAGATAGGTGAGGTAAGTAAGATCACTCAGGAGATAACGTGCTAAATGCTAGGAGTAGAAGAGTAATGAGAGAAGAAGCTGAAGGACAGTAGATTGTGGGGGAATTGTGACTGAAGGCACTTCAAAAGGACTCTCAGACTTCGGTATTTGGTTAAAAATGAAAGGGAGGGAGGAAGATGTAACATGAACCTGAAAATCTGAGGTAAGAACCAGGGAAAACGACAGTTACCTTGTCAGAGAAGAGTTAGTAGAAAGGGGAAGCAATGGGCTTCTTAAACAGGTCTAAATTCAGGTGGGATGGAGATAATTAAGCATGTGTGCTGCTGAGGACAAGTGAGATCAGACTTCTGGAGACACTGGTTTGAGGACTGGCTAGGTCATAAAACTGCAACAGCAACTCCCATCAAGAAGTGTAGTTAATTTCTCCAACTCTTGAATATATGGGATGGCCTCGTGACTTGCTTACACCAACAGAATGGAATGAAAGCAATAATCTGAGGGTTCCAACTGTAAATGTCAAAGCTCTTACAATCTGATCACCAACTTTGAACCTACAGGGAGCCAAGACAATATGAGATGATGACACTTAAGCGGCCAACTCATCACTATTTTCCTGGTTAACAGATAGCTAACTCTGGAAAGAAAGCTATCCAATGAATCAGAAAATGATTATCAACACATGAGCAAGTGCAATCAAGGCCCAAATATGTATTAGCAAGTTGAGCTCAATCAGTACTGTTTAGCCACAGAATCATGTTATGTAGGTGATACGATTTCAAGTCACTCAATGTTACAATAGGTTGTTAAGTGGTAAAACTAAGATTATCAAGAATGAGAAGCAGAGTACAATACCATCAAAGTAAACTCACATACATCCAGCATAGAATTACATTTCATGAGACTTCAAAAGTGGTAAGTTGCCTTAGCTCATGTCAAAAGCAAAAAAAAAAAATAATTAGTGTCTTGAATTTCCATATTTCACAAACGGTACATGCTTCACTGGAATGAGGAGGAAATAAAGGAAGGAAGAAATGAATTGAGGCTCTTCAAAGGTGAAAATGTTTCCTAGATCTTGGGTTAGAAAATCTCAACAAGTGTGAACAAGTCAGAAGGAGCAAGTCAGTGTCAGATTTTTCGTATCTGAAGATACCAGGAATGAGCAAAGCATTAGCCAAGAGCAAGGTACGTATGTAAAACTGACACCTAAGACGTGAGGCTACACACAAAAAGTAGCCTTCTCCCTTCCTGGAACAAAGCTTGCTAAACAACGCATCCATAGAATGGTTTGAGTTCTGTGGGTTTATACAGTTCTTCAGTGGAGCGTCTCTCTCATAGGTGACAGAAATCAGGGTTTTCATCATTGAGACTTTAGATCCTTCATTAAATAGGCTTGATGACTTTCTTAATGTTCAAATTTTTACTTTTTCCTGTTTCCAAGATAATAGTTGGTCTGTTACATGTTGAAGTGCTTGCAGATCTCTTGAAATGGATTTTGACTAAATTTAATTTAGCAGCTCCAAGATATATCACAAAAATATTCATTAAAATACTTTTTATGCCCAGTGTTAAGTAAGGTCGTTAGAAAAACATTCCCTGAAGGTCTCACGTGGGGGCAGAGGGAACAAGTGGCCTGTGAAGGACTTACAAAGGACGACAGAAATAATCTAAAAATAATCAAAGTACAAACGAAAATTCCAGGCCTGGACCAATGACTCAGTGGCTGAATATTCGACTTGCACGTGATAGGATCCCATGTGGGTACCAGTTCATGTCCCAGCTGCTCCATATCCCGTCCAGCTCCCTGCTTGTGGCCTGGGAAAGCAGTGGAGGATGGCCCAAAGCTTTGGGACCCTGCACCCACTAACAGGACCTGGAGGAAGTTCCTGGCTCCTAGCACCAGATCAGCTCAGCTCTGTCCATTGTGGCTACTTGGGGAGTGAACCAGCAGACAAAGATCTTTCTCTATCTCCTCTCTGTAAGTCTGCGTTTCCAATAAAAATAAATATTTGAAAAGAGAAAAAAAATTTTACACAATGACATTGCTAGAATTTAAAACATACATACAACTAGCTGAACTCAAACTTTTCTTGTGAAGTCAGAATTCATTTAAAGAGAAAGCACTGGACTGAGGAATTTCATTCTTCTCTTGGGAGAAAGAGAACAAGAGGGCTCTGAGCATAGATTTTATCCTCAGAGAACTCCCAAGAGGTGCTTAAGGAAAGCTGCACAAAATAAACAGCTTAGAAGGTTAAGGCCTATCCCACCCCTAATGAGAAACAAACCCCGGGAACCAACAGCTGGCTCTCCCTTCACACACAGCTGCACAGCCCACAAGACAGTCCAGCAGAGGGCAGTGTTGAAGGGTCCATTAGTAACCTGTATCCTCCCACTGAGATTTTAAAACACAGGTACTTTTCACTGGTCCATTAGTAACCTGTATCCTCCCACAGAGATTTTAAAATACAGGTACTTTTCACTGGTACTGTGTGTGCTCTTGCCTCATTTGAGGGGAAGTGCACAATTATTCCAAGCTGAATTTGAGTTCAAGGATACTGAGATAAAGGAAAAAGGAAAACCCAAAACGACAATGACCAGGTCAAGAGTGGCTTTAGAAGCAGGCTTGGTGGTAGCTTATCCTGTGGCTTGGAACATCCGCCTTCCGTATCAGAGTGACTGGGAGCTGTGACTCTGCTTCTGTTCCAGCTTCCTGGTAATACACTCCAGGAGACAATAGATGAGGAGGTCTTGGCAGCATAAATATTCTCTGATACTCAGCATATTATGGGTATAGCTTTTTAAAATTCATCAACTAAAGAACAACCATTAATCCAACCATTGTAATGATCAAGAACTTGTAAAGAACATCCAGAGGGCCCAGTGCGGTAGCCTAGCAGCTAAAGTCCTTGCCTTGCACTCACCAGGATCCCATATGGGTGCTGGTTCATATTCTGGCAGCCCTGCTTCCCTTCCAGCTCCCTGCTTGTGGCCTGGGAAGGCAGTCAAGGACAGAACAAAGCCTTGGGATCCTGTACCTGTGTGGGGGACCCAGAGGAGGCTCCTGGCTCCTGGCTTTGGATTGGCTCAGGTGCGGATGTTGTGGTCACTTGGGGAATGATTCAGCAGATAGAAGATCTTTCCCTCTGTCTCTCCTCCTCTCTCTGTATATCTGACTTTCCAATAAAAATAAATACATCCTTCAAAAATAAAAAAAGAACATCCATAGTAGTATTATGCTTTTCTGACCTTGTTATTGAAAGGTTGTTATTCAATTTTTAAAATTTTATTTTCTTTTTAGATACTTATTTGTTTGAAAGCTAGAAGTAAAAAGAGAGAGAGGTTTTCCATTTCCTGGTTCCCTCCCTGCATGGTCACAATGGCCAGAGCTATGTCAAACCCAAGACAGGAGCTAGGAGTTTCTTCCAGGTTTTCCACATGGGAGGCAGAGGTCAAATATTTGGGCTTCTCTGATGCATTTCCAAAGTTATTAGCAAGGAGCAGGATCCAAGAACTGGACAGCCGAGACATGAATCAATGCCTATACAAGATGTGACATCTCAGGCAGTTCGATTACCTACTGTGCCACAATGCTGGTCCTGAGAGGCTATTATCTCTGGATTCAACCCACGTGCATGTAGCCAACATTACAGCTAACTCAAGATGAACCATAACTCTTATCTTTGAGAATCTAAGAGAACAAAGCTGCAAAGAAAATTTCAGAATGTTATCATATTAAAATTAGGATTGCAGGGAAAATTGCCCTTTGGTCATGTTATATTATTTGTGAATAAATTTCTTTTTAATCGACAATATTAAATTATACTTGCATTGATGCATTACTGGAAAAGCATCTGCCCTGTCAGAACTTAGGGACCATATTCATTAGAAATCCATTTGCACTACCCCTTCAGCTGTTTGTACGGCTCTCAGAATTGCCAAACATCTTTGGATGCTTCCTACCGTTTTCTTAATATCATATTCCTTACAGAGCTGAGGAAGATAATGTAATTATGCTTTTGTATATGTGGTGTGTGTGTGTGTATGTGTGTGAGACAGAGAGACCACTTATTACATTATGTTATTGTTATTCTAGAAATTATTTCAATCAGAATTTGAACAATATATAATGTACATTGTAAGCTCAATGAAATGAAACTAGAAGACAATGAAGTCGTTTTAGAATCCATGGGTGGACACAGGTCAGCTGGAGTCCAGTTGTGTTTTGACTATTCTTAAAGAGTTAACCTATAACAAAAAGTGCTATTTCTTCTAACATTTGTATTATTAGATCATCACAATATTTGTGCACTGGTGCACAAAAAAATAAGGAAAGATTTTCTATTTTATTTATTTACTTGTAAGAGTTACACAGAGATAGGGAGAGACAAAGAGGAGGGGAGAGAGAAAGAGACAGAAGTAAGTACCAACAATCTGCTGGTTGAGTGCCCAGATGACCATAATGGCTGGCACTGAGCCAGGCTGAAGCCAGGAGTCAGCAACTTCTTCCAAGTCTCCATGTACATGGTAGGGGTCCAACCCCTTGGGCCATCTTCCACTGCCTTTCCCAGGCTTTAGCAAAGAGTTTAATCAGAAGTGGGGCATCTGGGATGCAAACTGGTCCCCAAAACAGATGCCAGTATTATAGGTAGTAGTGTTACTTGCTATGTCAAGACACCAGCCCCAGGATTTTCTCTTTTCAATGTACGTATTGGATGGTTAACTGGCAGAATTCCCTGGTTTATCATTTCAATTTTGAGCCACTAAGAACAAAATTGGTCATAAGTTTAAATCAAAAAGTATTAAGAGAGTGCTTATTCGGAGTAAATGCTTTAAAAGTTCAGGCTGAAAAAATAAGTAGGTTTCAGAAAATTCCATAATGGCCTAACCAGATTTATATCTATGAAGATAAAGTTGTCTTTGAGTTGATGATCCATGACTCAGAAATTTCATTTGTTTTTATATCATTTATTCTCTTTTCATTCTCAACACCATCATATTTAGATAAAGGTTTGAACCTAAAATAACCCAAACAAGTCCAGACAATTCATAACTTTACGTCATATAGATGCCTTCACTTCCCTGGTAACTGAATCCCTCATCTTTTTTTGTTGTTACTGTTTTTTAATGTCAGGCATTTCAGGGAGGTCTGCAGCCCATCCTGAACTTGGAGGGGGCAACATACGTTGTCCTTGCACCATCCCCTACAAGAGCTGAGCCACTGCTTCCATCACTTGATAGAAAAGACAACTCATCTATTTCAGGAGTCTGCTAGCATCATGTCAGACGACGCCTGACTTTGTCAAATGGTAAGTGCCATAAACCTGCTATCATCACACTGTGGGAGGACGCAAGAGGTAGTCATCAAGTGTTGGTCTTCAAGCACTGAATCCTTTTAAAATTTTCCAATAGGGTGACTCCATTTTAAAGCAAACCTAGATAGAGAAAACCCTACAATCCAACAAAGATGAAAATGGATATTATACTTCCAAAACTTTTCTGTAAGCTTTTCCTCATCAATTCATGGTTCCAATCAATTAATTTAATTATGAATGTACAAGAATGGCCCATATCCTTTATGGTTTTATTTCTCTGTAGTAACTAACTAAACTTGCTTCATCTTCCCCACCCTGCCAAGTTGCACGGAAGTTGCACAGGAGACTACTACATCCTTAGGGCTTGGGAAAGTTCCTGGCATTTGGCAGAACAGTCATCAACATGTCTTGCATAAGTGAATAAATAAAATAACAAAATGTATATGCTAAATTAAATTAAGCATTACTTCAAAAAGATTTAAAGTGGATTTCTATAGATAGCAACTAATCTCTAATTTCATGACTGTGGCTTTGATAATACAGATAATTGGAGGGCAATGACTGTGAAATTTCATTCTATTTACTAGCCAATAAGAATAGTTATGATTTATGTAGTACAATGCTGTATGCCACGTATTTGTATGCACTATCCAGAACATCATAGCAGCTCCTTCAACTCCCCAAAATGAGAATTTTTTTCCTTATTTTGTTGATAAGAAAAGCTGAGATTTAAATAATGTGGATCCCTCAAAAGGTGGGCAGTCAGTGAGGAACAGGAATAAAAATAGGGCTGAGTCCATGGTGGTGATAGTTGCTTCTAAAAGGTAATTAGATAGAATAATTAAATCTGATTTAATGATTGTTCTAATAGTGTTGTAAAACTTATCACAATCAAAATGGAGTCACTACCACCAATTTCTAATAAAAAAAATAATAAAGCCAGGATTGCATGGAGAGAGCTCATTCATGTGTGCTTGGTAACAAGAACCGTGCTTTAAAATGACTGCCAAAGCTGCAACCATGCACAAGAGCCATAACATTCTTTCACACAAAAAGGGCTTCTGTGGGGACAACTTCCCACAAGTGTCTGTCCCACTGCAGACTGGTGACATGCATGTTGTTAAATCCCTGTAGCCAAGATTATGTTTCAAAATACATTACATAACCCTCATGCACTGTCCTTGCTTCAATTTCCAAACCCACTTATAGTTTAGTATGCCACATAAATTTCCAGTGACATGATCTTCTATTGCATTGGCAATAAATGCCATTTACTGCCATTCTGAAAAGTCTGCTTTTGAGACATCATTTAAAATACTAAATCCCACGTGATTCTGGTGTAGGTGGTTCAGAGACCAAACACTATTCCATGACTTTCCAGAATCTTCCTCTCAATAGTCCCAGGCTCTTCTGTGGGGAGGCTAAGGCCACCTCCATGGAGGAGACTAAGGAAATCTGCGCAGGTCAAACAATGGCCATTCTCCATCAGCACCAGGGTTGGACACTTGGTCTTTTCTTCTGCTCTACACCTTAGCTCCTTAACTGTGGCTGGGGGATCAGCTCAACATGGATCCCAGGCACTCAAGTGTTTTCTTTACCAGTCAGCTCCCTGGTGTGGCTAATGCTCTTCTCCCCAGCTGCCTTTTCAAATAGAAAGTTGTAGAAGCAGCTGGCTGCTTTCCTTGAAATATATTTAAAGGCTACAGATTCAGCACTTCCACTTCCCACCAAGTTCCATTTTGCCTGCAGAAAGGACCACTGTGGCTTGTACTCAGACAGATATTAAAATGATCCCTTCTCCCATTTATTCTACCTACCAGTATCTTTCAGGATATGGACAAGGTAAACCATGTTTTATATTACCTTCTCACAGGTTAAAATAGTGGGCAAGAGCTGGACATGGATCAAATACACCTAAGCTCTGGTCTTAGAGTCACATACCATAAAATATGCAACTTTGGATAAAGGGTGCAGGTTCTTCACATCTATTTTTTTTCCTTTTTAGATTAATCACCACAATCATCTTGGGCTTCTGTACAGGGTAAAGACCTTTGAGGTGTAAAGCTAAGTGAATGCTAAATAGTAGGTACTGCATGAATGGCAGCTATGGGAACTCTTAACAATTTTCCTACAATGTCACTCTTATTCCAATATTCCTGAATTTACTAAAGAATTCCATGTCCTTCAGAGTTTATTGACTCTACTCCTTTTTCTTAACTCCCTCAAAGAGTTCTTCCAAGGATTAAGTGAATTAATATGCATAAAACACTTGGAGCGGTGCCTGTCACATAATTAGTATCCAGGATGGCTTAGCTTTTATTTTTAGTGCTTACTACAATAATAATTAAATCACTTTTGCAGGATTTTTAAATTGACTTTCTCTCCATGAGAAAGCAAATCATATGAGAATATGCAATGCACATTTTACTAAATCTCATATCCCAAATCTTAACACAGTGCCTGGCACAAAGTCACTGCTCAGGAAATACAGTAGGAACACTTAACATAATAACTGTATTTAATTGAAAGGAAGAGAGACAGATTATTGATTTACTATGCAAATGGCTATACTAGTCAGGGTTGCACTAGGCTGAAGCTAAGATCTGGGAATTAAATATGGGATTCAAGGTCAGTGGCAGAATCTCAAATATTTGAGCATCAACTGCTACTCTGTAGGGTGTTTATGAACAGAAAGCCAGAATCTGTAGTGGATTCAGGACTTGAACCCAGAGATAGGAGGAGGGCATCTTTATCAGCATTCCTAGTGCTACATCCCTCCCAGTATTATGTATAAATGAATGAGTGAGTGAGTGGATTTGAAAGTATTCTTGCCTTCCTGAAAAAAGATTTCTAGAAAAAAATGCATGAGTAACATTCCTTTGAGTGTGGAGATAGCAGGATAAGGGAAGCAGTTCTATCACAGGTCTGCTCTAGGGCAGCCCTGGAGGGAGGAGTCCTTCAAAGGACTCCAGACAAGAGGTAAGCTGAGGGAAGAAGCCAGAAGCAGGGCTGGTAGCAGACCCTGTTTCTACAAAAAAAATGTGAGCTAACTGAATTTCCTGACCAAATGTGTAAGAAATGGCTCTGAGGTAAATAAAACACGAATGCAATGCGAAGTCTTTGAATTTCCCACAGCAGCACCTAATGGGGAGGCCAGGAGAGGCAGCAATAAGCTTTCCTTGAGCTATAGCCTTCTGGGAGGAGCAAATTACCATTTGTCAATTCCCTGAGGAGTCCCAGGGACCCTGTGGAGGGAGGAGGGGTTCAGGTCACACAGGGTTTGTAGAAGATGGGCAAGGTTCTAGGTCCTGTTTCTAGAGGCATCTGCCAGGATGGACGCAAGTGAAAGGGACTAGAAAGGAAAATTCAGGGATGTTCCTCAAGATCAGGTGACCCTAGAGAATGGTTTTAACTGCATCACATTTGGTATCATTATACTTATTCTTTAGAGATGATGCTGTCTCTTAATGCATAACATAGGAAAAAATCCTTCCTTGAAAGGGGAGTGACTGTTTTAATGACTGTTTTAATATTGGTGGTCCTTTTAGTCCTGACATATTAGGGAAATCATTTCCTGCAACCTCGGGCACTGTGGAATGAGGAGCAGTAACAAAGTGGACTGTGACTACAAAGGGAAGAAAATAATAATAAGGATATCACCTATGTCTTCTCGGTCTCCAGAGCCTTCCTTCCCATATCACTGGCAACAGCAATCTTTTCTATAACTCTGGGAAGGGACCCCACTGTTTCTATTTTATACATAAACAGACTGAAGCCTAGAGAGGGCAGACGAAGCATGGGTCTTAGGAGTTGCAAACTCTTTGAACAGCTCATCAGGAGGCCAAAGATATGAACCAATGCACAGTGAATTCCCTCTCCTAGGAAGACTCCAACTCTATTCTCTCTGGAGCATGTATGATGAGCACCATCACAACCTTCCACCTGCTTTTAATGACAGTCCCATGTCTGCTACTTTTCTGAGATTGTTGAAGTACTGCCTAAGTCACTATACTCTTCAATAATGCTGAAGTATGCCAAATCACCAAAGATGTTTGGTTGCACCCAATGAAAAGGAGAGAGCCTACCTCAGGCTTCTAATCATCTACTTATGATTCAAACACATGCCTTTTGGGTACATTTCCAACTCATTCTTTGGTCATCCTCCCTCTGAAATGGTTCTTTAGTTCACTGGGTTGGAAGGCCATTGAGTTTTGCTGTTGTCTTCTGGATACAATGCATGTACATTATGGTCTTGGGCAAGCGAACTCATCTGTTGAGCATCAGCTTTCTGGCCTAAAGGTATTGAGCTTTCTAGTCAGCAGCAAGAGGTTAGCCAGTCTGAGAAGATCATCTGTTCCTGTCAAGTACTGATTCATACAGCAAATGCATGTAACATCAAATTCTGAGCCCTGTACATTGTGCTTGAGAGCTCTAGGGCTTTCCACTGTGTCACTCTACAGCCCCTGAACCATTGTGAGACTCCCAAGTAGACAATTCAAAACCACTCAGTAAACATTTTTATGTGTTTAACACATAAGTCAGATGTATATTCCTCCAGTACTCCATCCACTGTTCTGCTGCCAATAATGTCCAAAATGCCCTTAAAAAGAAAACATGGCTATATTTCTAGAAGTGGGATAGCTGGGTCATATGATAGGTTTATTTGCAATTCTTGAAGCACTTTCCATATTGATTTCCATAGTGATTGTACCAGGAAATGAAAAATGCATGAGAAGGGGCTCTGTAATCCTATATTTACAGCAGCACAATCTGTAATAGCAAAGACATGGAAACAACCCAGATGCCTGTCCAAAGAGGAGTGGTTAAAGAAACTGTGGTACATCTACTCCATGGAGTATTACTCAGCCATTAAAAAGAATGAAATTACACCATTGAAAACTAGATGGTCCCAACTAAAGACCATTATGCTCTGTGAAATAAGTCAATCCCTAAAGGACACATACTATATGTTCTCTCTGATATAAGGCAGCCTTCAGGCAAACTGTAAAATCAATAATCCTTTCGATACTGTTTTTGCTGCATCACATGTATTTTGATGTTTTTGTTTTTATTTTCATTTCTCCCACATAGTTTCTTTTCTCTTGTCAAATTCATCACTGGCTCATGGATTGTACAGTGGCTTCATTTTACTCAACAGACTTTTGTGTTTTCTTTTTCATTTCTTCAACCATACATTGGTTATTCAGTGGCATGCGTTTCGACTCCATGGTGATGTAAATTTTTTGTTTTAACTATGTACCTGTTGTTGGCTTTGTTTTGTGGCTTCTCATTTGGGATAATATATAGTGACAGCGTAATACAGACTATCATATTCATATGTGAAGATACAATGCAGTATGCATCTCTTTGTCCAAATCAAAGATGGACTCTCAATGAAACTGTTGGACATATCTAGACAGTAGGATGCTGGACTCTGACATTGTCTGTACCAGCAATTCAGGACACACTTAAATAACAGACTGATGGACTTGTGACTGCTTATAAAGGACTATACTATTGTAGTAATATGAGGAAATACAGTTGGGGGATTGGGAATTTGGGAAAGGGGCAGGAAAATCCCTGATCCTATGAAACTGTACCATAAAAGTCAAAATTTAAAAAAGAAAGAAAACAAGGGCTTTAAACATACTCACCCTTGTTTTCCACCAAACATACTTTTACAAATAAAACTGAACAGTAGAGTTTTTTCCCTCCCCAATCAGGATGTATGAATATGAATGCAAGTTCTATCCATTATTAGCTTCAATAATTCCAGCATAGAACTTTTGTAAATGCCATTTACTCATCTGATAAAGGTCATAATATCTTAATATTGCTTCACTTGATTGCTAGAATCAAATGAGATAACATAAGCTAATTGAATGTGGCAAAGCCTTGAACAGAGTACACGGTAAAGACTTGGACATGCCTTACTTATCTTCATTAGACAAGTTGTGTGCCAGCCTATTTTAGGGAAATAACCAAAATCTCTAGGATTAACCATGCGGCCGAGTTATCCAGAAGGAAGAAGGACATAAATTCAGTGGGAAAATGTGTTGTGATTCTCCACAGGACAGTAAAGTCTGGAGGTGACATTAGTTCTTACAACTTGGGGGAGGGAGACTGCTGCTGACACCTAGTGGGGAGAGGTTAAGAATGCTGTTAAACAACCTGCAATACAATGAATTCTCACCAAATGCATTATCTGGGTCAAAATGTTAATGGTGGGAAATAGGAGAGGACATAACAGTTGCAGAGGGTACCTGCAGACTGACAGACATGGGAAAGCAGCAAAGACAACGGTGTGGTGTTGCAGTGACCAGATAACCCAGCGAGCAGTGATCTGAACTCCATTTGCAGCCAGAACTCCACCAGCAACCAGGTGGGGAATTCACCAGGAACTCAAGGGGTGAACCCAGACAAAGAACTGCCTGTACTGCTGGTCTGTTTGATTGGACCAGGAGTAGAGAAAAAGCAGCAGATCCCAAACAGGCGGTTTGGGAACATGGTGGATTTTACAGCCCGTACCCCCACTAGAGCTGAATTGGATACCATTTTGAGTAGGGAGGCAAAGGCTATGAAACAGAACTCTGCATGCACTAAGCTGGGCATGAACTCATACCTGGGTCAGTGAACTGCAACAATGTGGCATCCTACAGGTTCTACCCAAAATAGCTCCTGTTAGGCCCCAGACCAAATAGCCAGCAGATCAAAAACTCCACAAGCAGCATACCAGGTGCCATTCTGTACAATGTGACAAAGGCTTTGAGACTGTTGGGACAACAATGAGCTCCTCATGTGCAGTGCTGGGACTGAACTCACTGAGCTCAGTGAATTGTACTGGTCCCACAGGAAAATAATACAAATTTTGGCATCTTCCAACTCAAAATAGGTCAGTGTGGCTCTCAGATCTAATACCTAGCAGGTTCCGGCAAGATAAGTACCACCAACTACCTAGTTATTTAGGACACCTAGTATCTCCCTAATCCTGGGACCTGCTCCAACTGGAAGTAGGAGAAAGGCTGTACAGACAACAGTGCAGCCTCAGCACAGGATCACAGGAGGTTGAGAGTGGTGAGCTAGGAGCTGGGTCTATGGAGACCGTGGCGGAAGTCATATGTAAGAGCCCAGATCTGAAACTCGCTGGAGGGAATGGCACAAATGACTGTAAACAACCAACCATGTACCAACTACAATAAGTAAAATCAAATTGTAGACCTGTAGGTGACACAGCTTAGAAATCTGCCACATGTAGAAGACTCTGGTAACCAGAAGTACAATGACCAAGAGCAAAAGAAGAGACAAAGGCACAATGAATATCACTCAAGTTCCCCTGCAAAGGAGCAAAAAGCCTTTGCTAACCTCAGACTTAACTGAGGAATACATTCAGAAAATGGGGGATACAGAATTCAGAAAACTCATTATAAAGCTTCTTATCAACAATGAGAAGCACATGCTAGCATTCAAGGAATTTAAGGAGTATGTCACACAGGATATAGTAACACTGAAACAAAATTAAGCCATATTATTTGAAATAAAGATTGCAATTAAGAGATACTATTAAAAGGCCAAATATAAGAGTAATGGGAGTCCCAAAAGGTATAAAAAGAGAAGCTGGGTTTAAAAATATATTTAATGAAATAACAAAGGAAATTTTCCCTAAAGAAAGAATTGAAAAACAAATTCCAGGAGGGGTACAGAACTCTCAACAGGCTTGACCAAAAGTGATCATCATCATGATACATGATAATCAAGCTTGCTTCAATTGAACACAAGGAAAAGATGTGCATGTGAAAAAGATTAGTTGACATATAGAGGAATGGCAATTAAATTCACAGCCAAACTCTCACAGGTATCTCTACAGGTCAGAAGAGAATTGACTGGCATATTCCAGATTCTAAAAGGAAAAAATTGTTGGCCCAGAATAACATACCCAGCAAAGCTTTCCTTTGTCTTTGAAAATGAAATAAAATTCTTCCACAGTAAAGAAAAGATGAAAGAATACATCTCTTTCAAACCTGCACTATAAAAGATACTTAAAAATGTTCTCTTGACAGAGAAAAGGAATTGCATCCACCAAAACCATAGGCAAATGTGAGGAACATCTCAGTAAAATAACAGAAGACTAAATCAATGAACAACCGATTGCTAAATGACAGGACTAAGTTATCACTTATTTATATTAACCCTGAATGTAAATGGGTTAAACTCATCAATCAAACATCACAGGTTAGCAGACTGGATTAAAAACACAAAACCTATCTAATTGTTGCCTACACGAGACACATCTCATCAACAAAGATAAGCGGAAACTATAACTCATGGATTAATGTTTTGTTTTTAGTTTTATTTCTTCAAAACACTTTTTTTCTCATTAGATTCTTCACTGACTCATAGATCATACAGTAGCATCATTTTCTTCAAGAAGGTTCTTCATTTTCTTTTTCATTTTTCAGCGACATATTAGTAATTCAGTAGCATGATATTTAACTTCATGGCATTTTTAATTCTTATTCTTCCTGCCAATTTTCTTTTATGGCTTTTCTTTTAAGGGGATGTATAGAAACTGTGTAATGGAGACTATCATATCCAGATGTGAAGATACAATGCAGTATGCATCTCTACTTACAAATCAAAGATGGACTTCCTGTGAAACTGTTTACTACGTCTTGACAACAGGATGCTGGACTCTCCCATTGTCCATGCCCACGATGAAGAACATGTGACTGTTTATGAAGAACTATACTATAGTAATAATATAGGGGATCTTAGTGTTGGGGGAGGGAATGTAGGGAGAGGGTAATGGAAATCTCAGTGCTTGTGTCATCAAAAAATAATGATAATGTAATCATGTGACAAAAACAATAATATAGAAAAATTTTAAGATATTAACAGTGCCAATTTAGAGAAATGCAGACACATGTGTTTATGATTGGGAAATGGAGGCCAATATAAAATGTCTGGGTGGCAACAATTCATATTCGACACAAATATTCTTAAGCCCATATTTTATCAGAAGTAAAGCCAAGGCTCAACTATTTTTCATATTTGCTGGAAATCTACACTGACACAATATATAGAACTTGGGATAATTTAAATATCCTATGGAAATGGCTTCCAAAGCCACATGGGGATATCAATAGATTCCTTCTATGCCCAACAAAGCATTCCCCCAAAGGATCACAATGACATGCATCTCTGTTCGTGCTGGCCAGTCCACACCCAGTGAACAGACTTCCCAGAGCTAGGAATAAACTTTGCCAGAACTGTAGTGAAATGTGTTCTAAGTGACCCCTGCACAATTTTCCATTAGTACTTTTGGCTTGAATCAGAGATAAAAAATGATCTCTACAAAATATATTAATTATGTAGATCCATTAGTCTGCAGAGTAGAGAGATTGAGGTGTTTCCATTTTCAACTCACCTAATCTTTAAACATTTAAAGGCACACTGATGACCCCAAGCCTCTTAGGGCTTCACACGCTGCTTTCATGCTCAAAATAACTCAATGATTGGTTTTTCTTTTGTACACATAAGAACACCAGCCTGTCTTTCCTAGGATGTCTGAAGATGAATTGAAGACCAGTCCAACACTCACTATATCTTAATACCAGCTACTGTTTATACCGCTTAGAGCATTTTAAAGCATTTGATGTTCAGTATGTTTGAATACATGCATTAACACACATAGCCAAACAAAGTGTAGAAAGACAGACAGGTAAGATCAAGTACAAATCTCATACTATTTATTTGGGATTGGATCACCTCTTGGAAGAATGTGGTGTCTTCTTGCTAAAGACTAAAACATGATGAATTTAGAAAATTATGTCTAAGATTAGTTTTAAGGCATACCCTATTATTTGATAAGTCCTAGGCTGAGCACAACAAATGTCATTAAAGCTAGCTCTCATTTGGTGCCTTTCTGTATTCTTAAATCTCAAAAAATGCTGTTAGAAACAGCAAATTGAACTATATTTCTTTATCAGTACTAGCTCTAGTTCTGTACTTTCTGATTAAACCACCTGGTTACAATGACTCTTTTTATAAGAACAAGAAAAGAAAGTCAAATCAACAAACTGCCAAGATTTTCTCCAGCAGAAATGACTATCAATTTAGGAATTATTTTATTGTGTGTTGTGCTCTGAACCCTGCTGTATTACCTGGGTGTCTGCAGATGCTACTTTAAAAGCAAACATTTACTAGACACAACAAATCACATTGAAACCTCAGTGTTTTAATACTTCAAAACCCAACTGCTAGCATTCCCAATTTGGTAGGTGGGTCTTATTCTTTTTTTCCAGATCCCTCTGGTTTTCAGGAAGACAATATAGCAAGGGTATTCCCAAGCCAGAATCTATTTTCTACAAGCAATTTCATCACTCATGATCCTCTTTCATAATTTTTCTCTCATGGCAGAGAAGAGAAATGCACCATTTCACAGTCTCAGCTCAAGACTGGGGTGTCCTGCCACCAGCCTGTAAACTGCCTTTTGAGGAAAAATTTCAAACATATTGATTCTATGTCAGATGCATTTTCCCCCTTGTAAAATTCATGTGAATTTTACTGGCTCAAGTGGGTAGTGATTGCATTTGGTGTACAGAAGCAAAGGAATGTTTGGAGATTCCAAATTGCCACTTGGCCATGCCTCGCCACATGTTTGTCAGCATCTGTGTTCATTTTTTTAAATTACCCAGGTGACACAGATGGTTGTCCACAGTCTAACTGAAGTGCCACCTCAGCCCCTTTCCAGCTATCCAGAGAACAGAAAGAAAAATCATGGTGGGGGTGATTAAAAGAAACCTGAGAATTCTATAAAGTTCTCCACAAATAAATCAATTCAGTTGGAATGGCTTTTTATATTTTGCTTTAATGACGAACCAGATACCTTAGGATATTGATATTTCTAAGCCATTGTGGCATTTTTGCTTTGACTTTATGTTCAAAAGATTGAAAGCCAAAGGAATAGATTTATTTGCATTAATTATAAAAGCTACCTTCCTTTAGCCACGTCTGCATATACATTTCCTAAGACTGGCCCACTTTCCTCACATCCACATCTGTGAGCTGCACAAATTGGATGGAAATAAAGCACACATTCTCCAGTTTTAAACACGTAATTAGCTAAGAGTCACAAAGGCGCAGTCTGAGAAGAAGGTGGTTAGTCAGTGGCAGGGGGAGGAAAAAAATAACAGAAATACCATGCATTATTAGAAATCGCTCCAAAACAATCTTGTCTAAGAGTTTCAACTGTTCTGATGAATTGAAACCTAACTCTGGAATGAACCTGCCTGATTCTCACCTTCATCCTTGTGTTGCCGCAGGCAAGGTCATACTTGCCCTGCACCCAGCACCCGTCTGTAAAATGGGAAGGCCTTGTGCCTTCCCTCAGAGAACTGTTTGGAGGATTCAAGGAAACAAACCACATAAATGGTTAGCCAGTGCAAGGCATATACCAGTATTTATTAAACGGGAATGATTATCACATTCTTCATTTTGCTAAACAAAACAGATAATGCACTGTGGGAAAAGAATTTTTTTAAACCTCTCAATTAATTTTCTTCCACATGGCACAGATTATTTTGTATTCCCCAAAATAGATTACAACAGATTTTTTTAGCTATGTCATTTTGGACTTTTTTGGAGTGATACTACCAAGGAACACATACATTGTCACTAAGTCAAAAACTCTTGACCTGTCATGGATGCAGAGGCCCTGTAGTCTCTCCCCTGCTCTGAGTGTGACAGCCCTACCTGTGCTGTAAGCAGGATGCCACACCTTCAAAGTTCATTCATTTATACTACTGAATAGCCTCAGATGATAACTCCATTAATAACTAGTAACTACATATCCAGCCTGGAACAATGGCAATGACAGAAAAGAGGTGTTGGATCATCTGTACAGGTGGAAGAACTGCTGATGTATTCACTGGGGAGTAGCTGGCAGCTCCCAAACATAAAAGTTGTGCTTGCTTTTCCAACAATCTGCTCAGAAGCACTTGGCTCCAGCCTAGGTACACAAACATCAATGGGTATTATTGGGTCACCCTGTGACCAGAAACAAGGCAATATGCTCATTTTTTATAGGTTGAGAGGACTTGTCCATTGATAGATTGCATTAGATTAATCAAAACTTGTTCTATTTGTCAGCACAGACAGCTCTATCCCAGTGTTTGCAGGGTACATGAGTCATGGCATTAACCAGAGGCAGTGTCCATGAGCTTTGCAACTTTCCCATACACACATCACTGTTTCTATGAACAGCCATTACACCAGTTCGGAATATGAAAAATTGCTGCTGTGGAACAGAACCTATATCTCAGAGCTCAAGGCATGCATGATAGTCCAAATTTTACTTTTAAAGTCTCTGAAAAATATATAGACGTCCCCTTCACATTTTCTTGTGCCTTTAGCTTTTTTTTTTTATATTCTCTTGTTCATTTCCCCCATGAAAAGGACTATACAGATTCTTTGTGTAACAAAAAGAAAAGATTAAAGTGTCAGATTGTTTCCATTAGAGCAATTAGTTAATCATCTTATCATCTCTGCCTGGGATAATTACATTAATATACTTTCTCCCAGACTTCTGCATGAACAACATAGAATTCAGAGCATCTTTGACTCCTGAAAAACAGACCAATCAGTTAACCAGGTAATGCAATTAAAAATCATTATTAGCAGTCGTGACCAGACATTTATTTTTGCATTTGTTTGAATTTAATAACATCAATTTTTCTCCTGATTAGCTTCAGCTATAGAAATGTAAAAGCTACGGGTGGGTATTTGACAGATGGTGGCATAAATGCACAGTGCAAAAACGAAGGCAGGAGAGCAGCAACAGCCACTTGTAAGTCAGTCTTTCCACGAAATGTTGGAGATTTATTTTAATAGTCCAAATACTTCTGCTAAACCCAGTTATTGTAAAGATGCATCCCATTTATTCTACTTTGATATGAGTTCTTGCAAAACAGCATGCATTTTTGAACACAGAATACAATATTTGGTAGACAGTTTTGAAGTTTAAACATTCTCACTCTGGCACTGATGAAAAAAGTTTAAAATAGTAAGCAAGTTGCAGTGCAATGAATACACTCTTGAGGGTGGGGTAGAATGATATTACATTTCTACAAAGCAAATAAATATCCTTAAGCATTGCCTTACTATGTTAAAAGAAATTCAGTATATGTTGTAAAAACCAAACATCACATTGTCAACTAACACAGCCTCTTGCATTTAAACTCATGAATGCGAGAAAGCAAAAAAAAAAAAAAAAGTTAAAACATCCTGAAACATTCCAAAAATGTTATTTGGAAGGAAAGAAAAAGTGTATAGCTGAGGCGTACCTAAGCACACGCGTACACACACACACACACACACACAGCCAGCATAAATCAAGATAGATTAAAAACTCACCGGAGCAAATATCACCATACACATTTACAAAAGAATTGATAATCCAACTTCCCTCTCCTGAAAGAAAATAGAGGTTGTCTCATACTAAAAATAAAGCTTCTGTGTCCACAGTAGCAGCCACTTGTCCCTCTTTTTGTGAAGCAAAGGAGAACAAGAAAATCAATGCGGAGGGAAAGTGAGATGCCTGCTATACCAATCAGGTAGCAGCTTCTGCCTTATTTGCAGAGAGACAGCAAAACGGTCATATTAGTAGACAGTGACAGCCCACAGCCGAGTACAGGAACCTGATACTTCCCTCTGGTGAAATGCTGCCTGCTTTGTGGGGAGCTGGCTCCTACCATGGTGCACTCCCACACCTGGCTCTCTGCTCACAACTGCAAGTGCAGGACTGCCTTGCAAAGGCAGCCTGTGTCGTGAACAGTGGCTCATCTCCCCCTGACTTGTGAGCCCCCTCCTCCCTCAACCACAGAGCTCAAAAACACATGAAGAGATTTTTTAAAAAGCCAGATTTCTGCATTCGAGGGTGCAGGGAGAAGCAGTAGTTTTATACAATCCCTTTGAATAGATTTGCATAGATTATATGAATGTTGATATTTTTTCTTTAAATGTCCTTGTTTTTATGGAAATGCACAGATGTAATGCTTGTTCCCCAATGGGGAAATTCATAACCCATCCATAAATAATCATTTATGTGATGGAAGTGGAAGACGGGCATTTCAGGAGGTGGCTTGTGTAGCACGACAAACAACAACTTGGGTTCATCACAGCACAGTTCCTAAAGGCCTTTTCCAAGATCTCAAAATTAAAAAGCTTTTAGAGGTTGAACCAAGATCTGCATCTGCTTTCTTTTTCAACACTGGATTCAGTTAAGGCAAGAAGCTGAAATCGCTGCACCCTGGGGCAGGTTTTCATGGCATTGGCACCATGTCAGGGAAAGCCTGCCTGCAGGTGCCACATGCTCCTCATCCTGGCATTCTGAGGGATCTGCACCACTACCCAGAGGGAAGACACCTGCCTACTTCATCCGTTCAGTGCCCATCCGCAGTGGGGATCCGTCATTAAAATCCCCAGTCAGGAGGCTGGTGCAGGTGCTCTGCTTCGGCATCTGTGCAGCTGCTGATGGCCCCACTGAAACTCACACAGGTTAACCATGATTTCCACAGGTAGGTATTAATTTGGACTCGGCCTCTCATCTTTCTTCAAGTCCCTGTTAGTCTGTCTCTCCCTTATATCATGACAGTTCATTCTCTCTCTCATTCTGTTTTCTTCCTTTTCCTTTACACATATTATAAACTGGGCCAGGGAGGGGAGAACAGGAGAAGAAACCAAGCAAACCAACTAGCTAACCACAATGAAGTAACCTGGATTCTAATCCTGACTTTCCACTACCAAGTCCCGTGAGTTGGGAGCTCCTAAAGCTTTTTAGCCTCAGCTTGCTTTCTTCTAAATGGACATACCGACACCTCATAGAACTACTGGCAGGGAGGCGTGAGCAAGAGATGAGGAAAAGCCACAGCAGTGTTTACAAAGCTGCACTTCTGCACAGTGGGTTCAGGGAGCTCCAGCTTCCATCTCGGCCTCTGCATTTGATCTACTTGCTGTTAATTTATAAGCCTTCAGGTTACTTCTATGTACTGCTTGGCCTCTTTGCAATTCTCATAAGAACCTTTTCCTTCCAGACTCTCCTAGTCCATCCCTGATCCGCTTGTCAAAAAGTCAGTGTATTCAAGGAGTTACTCAGAGAAGTAAATCAAGCAAGTGAGCACAGTCGATACTGGGGGAAGAAAAAAGTTGGGCTGGGAAGTTGAGAGCTGCAGGGCATGTCAGTGAGCCCTCAGAATGCACTGATACCATCCCTGAATGAAAGGCTGGCCAGAGGAGTGCACTTTTTGTGCTCAAGGTCATTGCATCTGCCAGCATGGTCATCAAAGGTGAGAATCACCCGGCACGGTACCTTCCGCATGGCTAGGGAGTGGTTCTCATGGGTTTGGAATATGTCTTCTACATAATAATAGTGTGCATTGCTCAAACGCTTTGACTTCACACCTGAGACTATTCTCAGTGTATTTTGCTATTTCACCTTATTGGGTCCTCACACAACAACAAAATTACTGTAAGATTTAAATGACTCATCCCCAAGGGATGCTGTCAATAATTTGTCAAGCCAAAATTCAAACCTAGTGGGGTTTTAATGTCTGAGCTTTAGGCCTCTCTGAGATATAGTGGTGTTCATACCTTTATCAAATTAGTGTAACAGTATGATTAATCCATAGACAGATGTGCACCCTATAACAGCCCCTCAGGTGTTACTTTTGAAGGTTCACATCTTGGCCACTGTGAGTTCCTAACTGGGGAGGGTCTACCCAACTGTCAGTGTCCCCGTCCACTACTTACAGATGCTGTATGAATTCACATATATCGTTGAACACCTGGGAAGAAAGGAAGTGTAAGGCCCAGGCTTGTGTTTGCTAGGAAGCTGTCTTCTATAATGCTGTGGTGTTCCACATGTGTCTGAGTTTTTTCTCATGTTTCATTGCATGGAAGGATTTCAGTGGACTGAGTTCTAAAGAGATTTCTTGCTCAACTTTAACCAGATAAGGTTCTTATGCTAATAGATAGAATTTAATCTTCTGGTGAACTTTTGCCTCCTCATGCATTCACACTTCTTCTCCACTGGTGCACACAGCTGCCACCACCTTTCATGGCACAGACTTGCAATAGATCTTGCTGCTTTCACTTTCACTTCTATAAATCATCGCCCATATGTGATTAATGCTGAATCTTTTAAAGTATGTTAAATCGCTTCCTTATTTGACAAGAAATCTATAATCAATGTCCAATATTCTTGGAGCAAAACCAAAGCTTTATGTGATGGGGCTCCCACCTCCATATGAATTCGTCTGGCTGGCTTCAGTACTCTTCTTCCTCACCTTTCAGCCATGCTAGCTTTCTATGCATTTGCACCTGCTGTTCCCTCTGCTTGGAACATTCTCCTTTGACATTCATTTAGTGGTCCTGCTTTCTGAATTTTACAGTCCATCTTTCCTGACTACCTAAACTGAAAACAATCCTCCTTTTCCACTCACTCACTCTCTCATTACCTTATATTTTTTGTTGTTGTACTGATTGTAATTTCTACTTTTATATATTTTTACTTCCTAATATATCCTTGCCGTTTATTGTTCATGTAATTGTATCTCCCTTTTACTAAGAAATAACTTTTATAAAAACAAGAACCTTGCTTGTTTTACTCAACACCATAAGCTCCATATTCAGGAAAGTATCTGCCTCATAGTAGGTACAGAGTAGCCATTTTCTAACTTAAAAACTAACGCAATCGATGAATCATTATCAAAACACATTAAGCAGGAAATACAGAACCAATGAACAAAAGCAATTAATATCATTTATATAAGTGAAGGCAGCCTGCTTTTACTCTTCATTATAGAACATTCTGGAAGGTTTGCAATGTCAGTATCTCTTAACACAAAGGCCACTATAAGGATGGTAGAGGGTTCCTTATGTGAACCATACTGATCTTTTATTATTATTATTGTTGTTGTTAGAAAGTCAGATTTACAGAGAGAAGGAGAGACAGACAGAAAGATATTCTATCTGCTGGTTCACTGCCCAAGTGGCTTTAATGGCTAGAGCTGAGCTGATCCAGTGCCAGAAACCAGGAGCTTCTTCAAGATCTCCCATGTGGACGCAGAGTCCCAAGGCTTTGGGTCATCCTCAATTGCTTTCCCAGGCTACAAGCAGGGAGCTGGATAGAAGTGGAACAGCTGGGACATGAGCCAGCACCCATATGGGAATCCCAAGGGTTGAAAAGTGAGGATTTAGCTACTAGGCTATCGCATCGGGCTCCTGATCCTTTGTTTTATAAAAATTTGGGTTCCAGTGTTCTGTATGCCTAGGCCCACACAGAGAAGGTGATATTCAGAGAGTTTTCAGTTTGTCATTAAAGGACAAAAGGTTATGTCAGTTAATGACTTAGACAATCCTTATTTTCCAATTTATATGACAATTCATTAGTTGGCTACCACAGTGTCACAAAACTAGAACTGACAAAAAATTGAGCAATATGCCATTGTTTTGATTATTCTTGGCATTATATAAGCATTATTGCTACTGTCTTAAAAATAACACATACCCATGATTAGACTATTAAAAATAGAACTACAGTGTTTTCTAAGTGGAGCATTTATAGACAAGGTTAAGTGGATTAAAATTATCTGTGATTCCACGAAACCTTCATTAGCATTGCTAATTTTAACATGACCACATCTTCAACTCTGATCTTTTAGTGGAGCATGGCCTTCAGATCAATTCAAAATATTATTTTTTTCCAGAACAGAGAGGCTTTTCTCCCCTTCAGAGGTCATACTTCCCAGTAAAGCAAGTGTTCTTTTCTTTGTAGCTTCTTTAATTATGATTTTCATGATATAGCTCCCCAGGCATAGGAATTCCCACTTCCACCCTGCACACTGGCTTCCTCCCTTGATGTTACAGTAGAATAGTCCTTCTACGATGGTCACAAGTCCAACATTTTGCCATTTAGTACATCGTTGCCTTATAGGTATAGATAATGCTAGATAGCCTAGGATCCTGTTGTCAAAGTAGATCGAACAGTTTCATTGAGAATCCTCTTATTTGGTGAAAAGAGGTGCAAATTGCAACTTGTCTTCCCTTCTTGGTCTTGATAGATTCTATTCCTAAACATCTGGCCTCCAAAAAAGGGATCCTTTCAGGCCTGTTTGCTCCACGGTTGGGCAGTGGCATGCCTCACTTTAAGCACTGCGCAAAGCCTGAGAGGAAAATTCCAGAGCTGCAAGAATCTCTCCACCGGGAGAAGGGGTGTAATCAAAGACAAGCGTACTCTGGTCAGACTAATAATGAGTGAGGGAATTAGCAAAGATTCCTCACTTCTGCTCCATGAGCAACTTCAACTCTATCAAGCTGTAGCAATGAGAGCACTTACATCTAACCCACTTATGGGATGGCCTTGATATCTTTAATGGGGCCTTTCCTACTCTGATGGAGCATAGCTACTAACACGGGTAAGATCCAATTAATTCTGCTGTGAGCAGAGTACAGTCAAGACAGAACTTTCTAGGTCTATTGTCTTTTATTCCCCTGGTACAAAAGAGTGTTTTTTTTTTTCTCCAGCTGTTTTTATTTTCAAAGATCTAATTTGATTTTTTTTAAAGTCGGTATCTCTTGAACACTTTTAGATCATTGGCTTCCTTCAGTAGCTCCTAAGCATAGGGCGCCAAGACTGAGAAAAGTTAGCATATTTGAGTGAAATACACCCATGCCTAGGAAGTGAAAGAAGTAATGACACAGTAAGCAGCAGGTCAAAGATGTTCCAGAGGCACTCCCTGAAGACCACAAGTCAAAGCTTTCTAAGCACAGGATAATAATTGGCTCAGCGCTGTACCCACATAATAGAACAAAGCACCTAGCACAAAGCAGCCCAGCTAGGACTCCTGGCGGAGAGTTGGACAGACAAAATCACATGGTGGGAATGTTCCCCTTCAGCAGATATTGTGCTGTGCAACTTCCCTCCATCCCTCTAGAACCACTGTCCCTTCACTCTGCAACCCATGAAGCTCACTGAATGACTGCATCAGCAAGCACCTGTTCTCTGAGGCAATGCAAAAGGAGGCACTGCCAGGAGAGGAGAGGCCAAGGGGAGAGGAGAAGGAGGGCGTGGTATTTATTCCCTTGCTCTGCCTCAGTTGTCCTATGGTGGTTCGTCTAGAGAAGGCCACGGGTGGTTTCAAGAAGCCTTCTTTATACCATAGAACCATTTTTCCCCACCTTTATCTTTGTGTCTGGGTCTCTGTAGTCTCGTCTTTCACCTTGAACCATCAGGCCTGGAGTGACTGTATCTCCTATCAGTTACTACCCTCACAGTCCAGCCCTTGCAATATCCCTTTGTGTTGTTTTAAAATTTTGCCCACCGCTTTTGTAATTCATTCCTTTTCAAAGCTTCCTTAAGTCATCTAATGTGTCAGCTGGGACCTGATTCATACATAACAGGTGGATTCAATGTCTAGTTCTGTACCTCACTAGCAACATATCACATGCCCTCATCTACAAAATTGGGTTCTTATGAATACTCAGCAATATTTATGTGCATAATGAATATTATGTCTGTCTGTCCATCCATCCATCCATCCATCCACAGAGTGATACTCCCTGCCACTCAGCCTAAAGAGCAGGTCTGCAGAGAACTGCATCATTCTGACACTTGGGATGGCCAAATCATGGATTTATAATTGTCCCTCCATGGACCCTGAACCTCTGGAAAATAAGATTTGTTTATTTATTTGAAAGTCAGAGTTACAGATGGGGTGATGGAGAGAAAGAGATCCTCCATCTACTGATTCACTCCCCAGATGATCACAATGGCTTGCAACGGAACAGACTGAAGCTGGGAGCTTCTTCTGGTTTCCCATGTGGGTAGCAGGAGTCGAAGCACTTGGGCCACCCTCTGCTGCTTCTCAAGCCATTGGCAGGTAGCTGGATCAGAAACAGAGCAGCCAGGACATGAACCACCACCCACATGGAATGTTAGTGTTGCAGACAGCTTTACCCCCGTCACTACTCTGGCCCCAAATGATGAGCTTCAAAGCCTGATTACCCTTAGGCTTTCATTTTTCTCCTAATCAAGTATTTTAAATCAGGAAGGAAAGGCTAAGTCCCCTTAAAAATTCCATCAGCATCCCAAAAAAGAACAGGATGTAGGTATTATATATCACAGCTAAAGCCTACTTCAGGACTCCTATTTCAAATAAGGAAGAACAATTCTAATCCACGTGAGTTCTGTTTATCTGCTGAATGTAAATGGCCATCATTCATTAGCCTAAAATCTCAGATCTATTGTTGTTTATGAAATATGTGCTGTATACTAGGTACACAATCAATTCTGTGGATACAGTGTTGAGAAAGATGGAACAGTTATCTCTCAAAAGGAACTTAGGATTATTCTGAGCATTGTACAAGCCATGAACCTATCAGGGTCTGAGATACAAATAGTGCTCAATATTTTCTTGCTAAATTATTGAATAAATGGTGAATTACTATGATAAATTTCTTAATTATAAGGATCCATGTGAACATATTAGCTTGGCTCACAACTTTTAGACTGCAACATAAGACCATCAAATACTTCCATGAAAGTTTGGCAGGTACTAGAACACAGGTAGTCAGCTCCAACAAACCAATCATCTAGCCTACAATGTAAGACTGAGTATAACCTTTAAATCACAGTCTGTAATCTCAACACCAGGGATTTGATGGAGACGCTTCACAGCACACAATGTAGATAGGACAACAGTGTAAAGAATTCCCGAGGAAACCAAGGATCCATACCCCTTCTCCACTTCAATCAGCATACTCCAGAGTTTTCTCCCCTTTTTTCCAGTTTTCTCAACACATCCACATTTAAGAACAATGGCAAATTGTAGAGAAGCAGTAACCTAATAGAAACATGGGGGCACTGTGATTTCCTGCCATAGACTTTTCTGATATCAAGAGTGATGCCCATCTTTATTCCTGGCTGTTATCAGCCAACTCTATGTCCTGAATCTGCATTGTCATTTTACAAATGAGAAAGCTGAAGGTTAAAGCAGTTTAATAAGTCGCCCGAGTTGTGAGGGATAATGTTAGAATGAGGGCTTGAACCCGGAATGTCAGATTCTGAAGTCTGGTTGTGCTCCCCACATTATAAAGCCTTACTAATGTGTGCAAGCTGAGCACGTACAAGGTACACAGCTGGACAGTGCCTCTCCGGCTGCCATTAAAGCTTATGCATGCTGGAAATCAAAAGCTAGGATACATTTCAACCAAATAATTTCTGGTGATTACAACTCGTTTCTGATATAGGGAGTATCATGTAGGGAGCTAAGGGCAGGGCATTTAGCCAAGCAGTTAAGATGTTGGTAGCAGGGCTGCCATCTGAATCAAAATACCCAAGTTCATGTCATAGTGCTGCTTCTGATTCCCAGCTGAAAGTTACAGACAAAATACATGTTCTTACAATGTTGTTTTGAAGCTTATCCTGCTAACGTGGGAGACAGCAAGTGATGCCTTCTGTCATTGGGTCTCTGCCACTCATGTGAGAGATCTGGAATGAGTTCTCTGCTTCCAGTTTCTGCCTGGCCCAGATCCAACCATTGTGGGAGTTTGGGAAGTTAACCAGCAAATGAGAGCTTTAGCTATCCCATCTCTAAAACAAACAAACATTAAAAAAAAATGTGGGCAGCTGGATATGGCAGATCTTGCTGCATTTTGAGCTTACACCTGCTGTACATCAAAAGCTTGGCTACATTTCAGTCGCAACTACCACTACTGCTCTGATGGAGGTGGCCAGTGATGTGGTGCAGCAGTGGAAGCCCCTGCCTGTAATTACTAGCATCCCGCATCTGCACAGGTTCGAGTCAGATGTTCTAGTCCTGTTGCAGGTACCTGCAAATGTTCCTGGAAAAGTAGCAGAATACAGATCAAGTACTTGGGCACCTGTTCCCATGTGGGAGAGACAGATTTCAAAGCTCTTGGTTTCAGCATGGCCCAGCCCCAGCTGTAGCAGCCATTCGGGAAGAGAACCAGTGAGCGGAAGCTCAGTCTCTCTCTCTTGCCCTCACACTGCTGTCTCTTCCTCTCTCCCTCTGACTCCGCCTTTCAAATAAAAAAAAAATCTTTTTTAAAGCTGATCTCAGCACAAACCACTGGACGACTCCGCAGTCTTGCATAGCACACACTGTTTGTCTATATAGTAGATACTAAGTGAGTCTTTGAGAAAATATTAAAATGAGTTTTTCTGGATTCACAATCATAATTCTAATCAGGAATATCAAAGGTCAATTTCTTTGTGTTTCACCTATCATACTGATAATAGGGAAAGCTCACTCAGAAAATCGATGACTTAAGAGTTTGGCTATTCCTATCAAATAGTTTTTTAAAGCCTAGCGTGGAACCAGAAATGAATAGCTGTTATTATGATTGAGGATTGGGGTTCTATATCAGAAAGAATCCCTGAGGTCTGGTTTTTACATGAAACTTGTTAGTGCTGTAATAAGAGGGAGAGAAGCAAAACATGAAGACCATTTTCAACAATCTGGCTCAGCATATTGAGAAATGAATTGGAACTTAGATCCAAAGCTACATGACTTTTCACTGATACTTTTCCTATGAGGGAAGGTGTCACTGCCAATTGTGTATCTGTATGGGTCTCTCCTAGCCTTTCTTTTGGCTTCTTACATCGACAGGTAAATTTATGTATTTACAACATAGAGCATGACATTTTTGAAAATTGTAAACACTGTAGAATGATTATACTGAGCTATTTAACAAATACAGTACCTTACCTAGTTATATTTCTGGCAACAACACTAACATCCGCTCCTCTGGCAGCTTTCAGGAATACAACATGTTCTTACCTTTTTAAACTATATAGTCAATTGGTATAAAGTAGCTCTATTGAATTTATTCCTCCTATTTAATTAGTATATCCTTTGGCTAGCACTTGCACAGTCCTGGCTTCCTCCATCCCATCCTATCTTTTGGTAACTACTATTTTATTCTCTACTTCTATGAAATCAATTTTGTCTTAGATGATATCTAAAAGGGAGATCATTCAGTACTTGTCTTTCTATACCTTCTTTCCCATAACATGATGCCTTCCAGATTATTCCATGTCCTTTAGCCTTGCTAAACGTCATTTTCCTCATCTGAAAAATGGTAATGATAGCCCTGAGTTGTATAAAAACATTCAGAGGAGCTTGATGACAGAACGGCACGTGTGTCATGCAGGCTCCTTCTGCTAATGCTTACAGCAAAACAGAGTTGGGCATCCAACACCTGCACAGAAACTGCCTGGCTTTTCTTTCTCTCACAGCAAATCAAGTTACAACCTCTGTTAAACAAATATGTCTGCAAAATCTGGACAAAATTACAGCTCTTAAAAAAAATAAGGCGTAGTTAGTAAAGAGGACGTATTTCACAAAATATGAAATTTATAACATTTGAGTGTTCTCATGGAACTCCAAGCAGTCTAGTCATGCCTAACATGATTACAGATCTGGCTGAAAACACTCTCCCTGTGCTGCTCCCCACCCATCCTCCAGCTCCAATCTAATGGACAAATCAAACGACGCCATGCAACAAGTTGGCTCAAAGCAGATTTGGAGCAATATTCTAACTTGAGGGCTTATGATATCTTTATGAAAACTTTTCTTCAAGCGTTTATTTAACAATATTCTTTAAAACGTGTGTTTATTTTCATCCACTTAAGAGACAGATTAAGAGTGAAGGAGACAGATCTTTCATCTAGTGGGTCACTCCCTCAAATACTTGCAACAGTCAGGAATGACCATTCGAAGCCGTGAAGCCAGAACACCAACGAACCTTCCCAGGTGGGTGTCACTAACCCAAGAACTTGAGTCAACATTGGTCTGCTGCCTCCCAGGGTATAGTAAGAGCAAGGTGGACTGGAAGCAGTCTCTGGAATTCAAACAGGACCCTAATCCCTAATACCACATGGTTACCCCCAAACATGGCTGAACATGTTGCACCATTACACTTGTCCTGAAAACTTTTCTCCACTCCCATGTCAGAATGCCTTGCATCCAGTCCTGATTCTGCGTTATGGCTTCTTGCTGATATGCATGTCCCTGCTACTCACCTAACTAAGTACCAGACTTCTGGCTTGCACTTGGCCCAGTGCTGCTCATGGTGGGCATTTGGGAGAGACCTTATGTTGAAGATGTCTCTGGATTCCTGTGGTGTGGCATAATCCACTTGGCTAATGCTTCTTATATTGCTAATTCCCCCTTTACTTCCCCCAAATATATGGCTTTAGGGCTACAAAAATACATGCTGTGCCTCAAGTTATTGCACAGGGCAGCTGTGATGGTAGCATGAGGCAGCTAATAAAAAATTTTTGAATTAAAATTTGCAAGACTAAATGGATTTGGGGCTAGTTTCTGTGTTCACTGTCTCCCTTCATAAACATAAGATGAAACTGTTTTCTTCAGGCGTTGATTACTTATTCCTGTGAGCCTGTGGAGAACAATTCAAAATGCCATGTGCACTCAGGCAGAGGGAACTCAGTCTTTTCTCCCTTAACCCTACACGTATTTTTTAAAAAGAATCTTTCTGCAATGTCTTCCTTAGAATGTTGGTACCTTCTTAAACAACTGGAGAGTCAGTCTCAAGAAGGATATCCTGGTATTTCCAGAATGTCACCAATCTCAACTGCAAGAGCACTGCACATCAGCTCCTTTTGGTCTTGGTGTAGAGAGAGAAGCTGCCTTGCGAGGGACTGCAATACCATCTGCAGTGTGAGTAAGCCTCAGACTGCTCAGAAAGAGTTCAAAAGTCCACCTTCTCTGTTAGGGCACCACACTGCTCTGTGATGGGGATCCTGGGTATCAAAGTTAAGCAGCAACAAGAGTCTCCAACCTGACAACAGGTCTGAATCACCTGAGCAGCTTTGAATAAAAACAGAGATGACCAGTTTCCAATCCAGGCCTAGTGAAGCAGAAGCTAGGAAAGTAGGGAGATTTCTAAATTCAAGCTGTGGAAGGGAACTGGACCGGGAACCTCTGCATAGTGCAGGAAGATATTCATTATACGAAGACACCCTCAATGAGGCCACCATACTTTGTCACATAAAGTGAGCTCCATGTTCCCCCAAGGCTCAGAGGAGAAAGAGGAGGCTGCTGGAATGGGTGTCACAGGACGTAAGCATAACCAGTGAGTCCTTGAGCCCACGCTTCCTCCTTTATTCTGTATGAAACACACTCTCCCAGAAAAAAATAACGGGAAGGAACTAAATGAAAAGTAGTGAGAGCAGTAACAGTGGTTGGTGTTTTTGTGGCAGCCCCCTTCTGAAGCACTGTCTAAGGATTAGCACAGTGTTCTTTAAGACACAACCATAGAAAGGTGGCCCTTTAGCTTAGCAGTGAAGGACTCCATGTCTCACATCAGACTGCCTTAGATCCTGTGTCATATCAACTCTAAGCTCCATTCCTGGTTTCCAGCTGCCTGCTACTGTAGACCATAGCAGGGAGTGGCGAGGGCTCACGGAACTGGGCTCTTGCCGTTCATGTAGGAGACTTGGATTTAATTCTTGACTCATGGCTTAGGCTCAGCCATAGGAGGTATGTGAGGAATGAGGCAGCAGATGAAACCTCTCTCAAAAAATTTTTGTAAAAATGAAAATTAAACAAGATACACATTTTTTTAAAAAAATTTAAAAGTTAAAGACCAACTTAACTCTCCCTTGAACCATTTTGTAGAATCAGATTCTGCTGTGTTGCCTCAGGTCATCCACAGTGCTGCCCTTGTGAGTTCATCAGCTCTGCTCCCTGGGTACCATTCCCTGCAGGCTTAAGCTGTCTGTCTTAGGTTATCCAATCCTTAACTTCCTCATGAGATAAGCACATACACAAAAGTAGTTGACTTGGAAAGTGATAAAAGGGAGTGAGGATTTCAGAGAAAGGAAGAAAGTCGACAAGGGTGTGATAGTAGCAGAGGACCATGGGAGATAACTGCAGTTTGGTCTCACGGAGGTGATCCTGCAGCCAGTGTTCACACAGTGCAGGGGTACTGCACATGGGGTGCAGAAAGTGGGTACAACTCATCTTCCAGCTCCCTTCCCCTTACTAGTTACTGTAGTTGTTAAATCTCTGCTATTTTCTTGCTGTCCCACTCGACAGCCTAAACTCTGCAGGCCGGGAAGGTGGAGATCCCTTCCCAGGGATGCTGTAACAGGTTGTGAGTTCTGCAGTGATGTCGAGCGCAGCCTCCTCAGTGACTGTTGTAACAGAGCAGGTGCCTCTGAAAGACTAAGTCACAGCAGGGAAGGAAATAAAAACAGAAGGAAACCATGACTTTCCAAATGAGGGCACCAAGGAACAATCAGGTTGGTTCTGGCTCTACTTCAGAGCTTTGTTTTATTGTTGTTTTTTTCTTGATGCTTGCTGGGCTTGGTGATTTATGCAAGAGCTCCGTCTTCTCTTGCCAGTGACATGCTTTGGAGCTGTGGTCCTTTCTGAGGCTGTTCTCACACAGAACACTTTCATTCCTCTGCTCAGACAGCCATGACTGCCTGCTCTTCCAAGACCATGTAAATTGCCTTTGCTCCATTATAGACTTCACTCTCTAGGTGTCAAAGCAATGCCTCTCCTGTTTCCCTCACTTATTCCAGCATTTTACAAATGGAAAGTGCCCAATCATTACCGACTGAATACAAGACTAGAACTATCCTAACTAAGGAGATACTGAGGGTTTTGTTTTTTTTTTTTTTAACAATTCCACCTGTTTTAACCTGGGCGTATGGTTGTAGAAGAAATGTCTTTAACCTCTTTGACATTTTTAAAGATCCTATTGGTTTTTTCACTGTTACTGATTCCCAGTGACTTCTCTGCCCCTTGTATCATGAGAAATGCCATGTCACTATTGGACTGAAATAGGAACTCAAGTAATATGCTTTTGTAGCGAGATGGCACAGATCAATTGACAAATCCACCACACCAGTGAGCTGATATTATTAAAGATAAAGAAGGAAGCACTCAGTACTCTGCTGGGAAAGGACTAGAAGCTTTCAACAATTATCTTCCCAATCTTTGTCTCTGGCTTTTCTGAAAAAGCCACTCCCCCTTGCTGGAAATTTGTGGTTTGCTGTGTGAACTCCTAATCATCCTTCAAAACCCAACTCAATTGTCAATCTATTCATGAAGAAGAAAAGAGGAAAGATGCTGGTATTTGTAAAATACTTACTTTTCCATGCTTATGTGTGATACATCACTTATTTTAGTCACATAACAATACAAGCCAGATACTAGCTCCAGTTGCCAGAAAAGAAAATTGAGGTTAAACAAATTCTAGTTCAATTAAAATTGTAATACAGGTTTCTCAAACAGCAAAGGATTCTTTCTTTTAGTCAATGTGTTCCTCCACACCATTTTGTAATTTACTGCTTTGGAGAACTTAGGTTCTATCAGTGCCTTAATAAAGCTAAAAAAATTATCTTACTTGGATATTAAAAGTCACCTTTCAATAAGGGTTGTTAAGGCCTAATGGGGCTTTTTCTGCCTTCACCTTATATCCATCCAAAGTGACTAATCAGTTTCATAACACTGTTTTAATTCTCTACAATTATGTATTTATATTTTTTCTTTTAAACATAATAGAATTTCTTGGACCCTGGCATGATGGCTCTACTGTTTAATCTTCTACTCCTAAGCACTGGCATTCCATATGGGCGCTGGTTTGTGTCTCAATGTTCTACTTTCCTGTTTATGGCCCAGGAAAGCAGCAGAGGACGACACAAAGCCTTGGGACCCTGCACCCACGTGGGAGACCTGGAGGAAGTTCCTGGTTCCTGGTTTTGGATTGACTCAGCTCTGGTCATTGTGGTCACTTGGAGAATGAAACAGTGGGTGGACTGTCTTTCTCTCTGTCTATTTCTCTCTGTCTCTCCTTCTCTCTGTAAAACTGTCTTACCAACAGAAATAAATCTTAAAAAATAATTACACGAGTGCAAGATTTCTGTCACTGTGTGTTTATATCCTCAGTGTAGTGGCGGATGAAGGAAAGCATAGAATGAGCACACAGATTCACCCTGTACTCTAAAATAAACTGTAGAAGTAAAACTGCATAATGGATATGGGGATCAAACTATTAGCACAGTAAGATCATAGAATGCTTTATGTCCCAAGCCCAGCCTGCCAATCTAGAATGTATTTTTATGCATTTCTTGTACTATTCCTATTCAGATCTCTTTCACACCTTACAATTTGCCAAGCCTGTGGATTTGCAAGCATCGGGCTGCTGTTTGTCTCTGGATACAGCAAGAACCAATCAATAATCATTGAAAGGACACATCACCAAGCTAAAGTCCACATGCTAAAGGTTGTATACCTCCCTCAGTCCTGTGGTTACCCAGCCTTCAACTCAGAGCCATTACTCTTACTTTACAAATAACCATAACAGGGTTGGTTTTTCTAAGTTGGCAGAATATTAGAAGAAACCAAGTAAGATGGAACAGACGATCAGAGGCAGGCACGTTCAGACTCCCCTGGGGAAGAGAGAGACACAAAGACAGCACACAGGACATGAAAAAAAAAAAAAAAAAAAAAAAAAAAAACGGAAAGCATCGCATATTTTATGTAAGGGCCAAGAAATCCTGTTTTGCTCCACAGGCTCCGAGGATGTTCTGCGTTATGGCAAAGAACAATAGTGTCAAAACTGTTAAAATGTTTTCTATCAACTCTATTTTAAGAGACAAGGACATGAACAATTTATACTGTTCAAGAACAACTGCTATTCAAAACAAGTCTGATTCTTTTTAAAAAACTAAAAAATTGCTTCCTAAAAGGGTAAAATTTCAATGTGCAGAAGTCCTGGCTGCTAAACAATAGTTTCCTACAGGTTCTGGAGATTGCTAAAGTATTACAGCCCCGCGGTTGTGCCAGTCTTGGTAATATACGGAGTGCATGAAGTGCTAAGAACGACTGGGTATCTCACAGTGAAATTCCATTCGTGATTCAAGGCCACAGAATATATTTTAGAGACCTGCTCAGTTTTGACAATATAAAATTCTTTCCTTTGTCTCCCACTTACCTGCACTTACAGAACAGGAGGCTAAACTGGTTAATGATATGCAAATTATTGATACAACCCTTTCACTATACTAAGTAACAAAGGTTTTACCCTTTGTTACCACAGACCCTCTTATTGCTTCTTCTTTCATCTGTTATTTACTGCACCAGAGCTATATCCACCTGCATGAAATAATAAAGGAGAAAATATATAGGCATAATTTGCCAACATCAATGTTTACATTCATATATGCCTTCTAGTTCTTGTTCACATATGTGATGGAGAAGACCCGATTATCTCTTTTTCTGTGTCCACACTCACCATAATTTTAAATACAACAAGCGGAGTTGATTTCCCAATTCTCTGAATTCAGAGTCTTAGCATACCTATGTCTGGCTGACGGAATGCAAGCAGAAATGAAGGACCCCCTCTGAGCCAAGATTTCAAGTTGACTTGAAGTTTCATTTTTATTGGAACCTTTCCAAGCCACCATATAGGTAAGACTGGGTTAACCTGCTGGGTCACTCATGACCCACGTCACACCAGCACAGTCAGTTGGCCACTGCTAATGTTAGGGTGGCTATCCAAGATCAGTCAGCATCTGGCTGGCACAACAGCTGACTGAATAACCTGCAAGCAAGTCCAGCTGATTAACAGATCCCCTTTTGTAAACAGACAAATGAGCTTTAATAAATGCCCATTTTAAAAAAAGATTCATTTTATTTTAATTGGAAATGCAGATTTACAGAAACAAGAAGAGCCAGAGAGAAAAATCTTAAATCCACTAGTTCACTCCCCAATGGCTGAAGCTGACCTGATCTGAAGCCAGGAGTCAGGAGCTTCTTCCAGTTCTCCTATGCGGGTGTAGGGTCCCAAATCCTTGAGCCAACCTCTACTGCTTTTATCAGGCCACAGCAGGGAGCTGGATTGGAAGTGGTATCCTGGCTGATACAAGGCAAGGACTTTGGCCTCTAGGATATCATGTCGAGCTAATGCCCAGTGTTTTAAGCGCTGTTTTATGTGCTCCTTATGCAACAATAATTGAAACAAGATGTATGCAAATAGCTGACTGAGTCATAATCATGTTGTAAATCAAGCTTCTAATAGCTGCCTAACATGTCATAAGGTCAATATACAGTAATTAATTTAAATGTTCCCCTGACTGTTAGATATTTAAATTGTTTGCAGTTAGGAAAGGTAATAATGCAATACAAAGAGCACCAGCCATTGGTCTTTTAATAGTGATTTTTAATCCTGTATTTTTTTATGAATTTTATACATTGGCCAACTTAGCCTCGATCCAAATTTCATCATTTGCAAAAATGGAATGATGATAACCTGAGATTTTAAGAAGTATGTGTTTATCCCAATTTGAACATTACACAGCTCACAGCTATCAAAAATATCACATGAAATTCCATGTTATTTACTTTATAAATAAGTATATCTTGGGGTTTCTGTTTAAATTTTAAAAAATGAGTCAATGAGCTTATGGAATCTATAACTTCTTTTTAAAGATTTATTTTATTTTTATTGGAAAGTCAGATATACAGAGAGAAGGACAGAAACAGGAAGATCTTCCATCTGCTTATTCACTCCCTAAGCGGCTGCAACAGCTTGAGCTGAGCCCATCCAAAGTCAGTAGCCTGGAGCTCCTCTGGGTCTCCCACATGGGCGCAGGGTCCAAAGGCTTTGGGCTGTCCTTGACTGTTTTCCCAAGCCACAGGCAGGGAGCTGGATGGGAAGTGGGACCACCAGAATTAGAACCGGTGCCCATATGGGATCCCAGTGTATGCAAGATGAGGACTGTAGCCATTAGACTACCGCACTGGGCCCAGAATCTACACCTTCTTAAACCATCCATCCAAGCATTCTGCTACAAAGTGTCTGGAACTGAGTCCAAGAATCCCTTGATCTTTCTCCAGGAGAATTTCAGGAATTCATCAGTTTGGGGGGAGCCTTGGTTTGTTATCTATCCCTTTTGATTTTACAGGTGGGAGAACAAGGCCAAGATAGGTTGGTGGGGGTGGGGGAAGCATGAAGTTCATTGAGGAGTTAACCAGTGGCTGTGGTGGGGGAAGATCCCTGTCCTTAGGGCTTGCAAGCCTTTGTTCCACGTGATTTACCACCAGGAGAGTTCTTCAACCAATCAGCCAACGTCTCTGCTCCAAAGACTTAACTTTTCTTTGGAAGTCCAGTCTCCTGCTCACTCTAACTGACACATACATCCACACTTTATATGCTGGGGAAATGATTAATGTGAATACATTCCTTTATACAATTCCCTGAAAGATTGTCTTCTGAAATGTAACCAGAAGTAAATGACTTTCAGACAAGCTGAAGTGTAACAAGAAATGGTTTATCTTCTCTATCAACACACAGCTCAGTGTTAGCTTAAAAAAAAGCACAAAATAAAATCAAGGTTAACAGATTCTTATAAATCTTATTGTCTCTTTGGGTTTTGTAAAATATTTTTCCTAAATACAACACTTGCCAACTTGCCACATTATATAACTCTCCCTTTCAAACATAGAATGAGATATTTTTGTCTTCTGAGCTGCAAAATTTGGGGGTACACTTCGGTTGTTTGATTTTGTCAAGAAATGCAGCCATCAAGATGAAAATATCCAAGAAAAATTCTTATTTTGGCAGACCTAGCAGGCTTGATATAGTTTGAGTTATTTAAAAATTGGTTTAATTTCAATGTTGAAGTCAACCCCAAAGCTGTTCAGCCCAAGACAACTACTCATGGACTCATGTGACTTGACAACGATAGCAATTCCTCGTGGAATAGTAAAACACTTGGTGTTTGAGGCAACAAGGTTTGAATGTTTCCCCATTTACAGACATAGGGCCTTAGAGGCAGCCTCAGCTCCTCCAAGCCTTAACATGCTCCTCCATGTACTTCTAGAGTGATTTTAGTAAGCACTTACCATTTGCCCACAAACTTTAAGTAGTCTATTTCCATGAGTACATGAAGTACAATAACTTCAGGACGGTACCTGTCATTTCTCATCCCCATTTCAAAGATGCAAACACTGAGGTTTACTAAGTAAGTGAGCTCAGTAAGTAACCTGCCCAAAGTCACATGGATAAGAGATTGTCTCACCTTCAACTTAGATTGATACCAGAACCTGAAGTTAAAATACATTCTACCAAGAATTTGCAAGTGTGCTTGGCTTACTGTGAGAGCTTAAAACTGGAACTTCTAACATTGTCATTTCCAGAAGAGTAAACTGAGACATTTGCAAATGTGAGGAGTCCTTTTGAGACTGTCAGCTACATTCATATACTTTTTGCCATCAATAATTTATAGTACTTATGCTCATAATAAATGAAACTAAATTTGCCTTGTATCTTACCACTTCTTGTAAATAATGTCTACTACTGTCTAAAAAATACAGAAATGTATAAAGTTTACTGAATCTTTGCTCAGATGGCTAATCTTTTATTTAAGAGTTTATCTGAGGCTGGTACCATGCAGTGGTAGGCTAAGCCTCTCTCTGTAGTGCTGGCATCCAATGTGGATGCCAGTTCAAGTCCCAGCGGCTCTGCTTCTGATCCAGCTCCCTGCTTATATCCTGGGAAAGCAGTGGAGGATGGTGCCAAGCCTGGAAGCCCTGAACCAATGTTGGGGACCAAGAAGTTCCTGGTTCCTGGCTTTTGAACAACTCAGCTCTGGCACTTGTAGCCATATGGAGAATGAACTAGCAGGTGGAAGATTCTCTCTTTTTTCTCAGTCTTTCTCTCTCTCTTTCTCAGGCTCTCTCTCCTCTCTGTAACTCTGTGTTTCCAATAAAAATAAATAAATCTTAAAGAGATCATCTTTCCCATCTTTTCTCTATGTCAATTAATATTTTTCTTTCCCATTATGTCACTTCTCAATAAACTTAACCATGCCCCCTTCCTTGATAATCACATCATAACCATATTTGTCTTATATTATGAAGTATTTTGTGAAAACAGGATTTCATTGTGATGTAATAGTTCATTTTGGACAGCAACAGCAGAGAATGACAAAGCCTGGCTTCCTCTCCCCTTTCCTTGATCCTGCTACCTGGAAGGCACTGCTGAACTCGAGATGGGATATGTTATCTCGCAGGAAAGGCCACTGTGTTGAAAGTGGCCTGGATTCCTTTCTCTACCACCTGCCCCCACCCTGCTAACTTAATTTGAACAAGAGAGATACTGTCCATTAAACAACTTCTTCCTCCTTAGGATGTTCTTCTCTCATTGGCTAGGGAATATAACCATAAGGTTTGGCTTGAGTCTAAGGAAGAATAGGAGAGAAAACTCTGTTGCCTAAGCATGTGGTTTATATGTATAATTCACAAACAGCTCCTCTTCCCCTAAGTGTGCCCCATATTGTCAATGAGATAGTTAATGCTGTGTGTATTTTGTTGTCTAAGAAAGAAATTGCAGGCCCGGCGCAGTGGCCTAGAGGCTAAAAGTCCTCGCCTTGAACATGCCAGGATCCCATACGGCCGCCGGTTCTAATCCTGGCTGCTCCACTTCCCATCCAGCTCCCTGCTTGTGGCCTGGGAAGCAGTGGAGGATGGCCCAAAGCTTTGGGACCCTGTGCCCGTGTGGGAGACCCAGAAGAGGTTCCTGGTTCCTGGCTTTGGATTGGTGCAGCACCGGCCGTTGCGGCTCACTTGGGGAGTGAATCATCGGACGGAAGATCTTCCTCTCTGTCTCTCCTCCTCTCTGTATATCTGACTTTGTAATAAAAATAAATAAATTTTTAAAAAAGAAAAAAAAATTGCAAACCTATCCTGAGAGACTTACTATTGCATTAACATCAGGCAACTCAAACTTGTTTCTTTCTTAAAAAAAATAATAAGTAGTTCCTGGATAATATGAATCTTGTATGAATAAAACAGTAATACTCAAGGTACTAGCACAATAACTGTAACAAACTGCAATAGAGGTGGGTGTTTGTTCTTACGGTTAAGGAGATGGCTAAGACAACATGGCCCATACTGAAGTGTCACATAGGAGCCAGTTCATACCCCGGCTGCTTTAGTCAGTCCCGTGGGAGACTGGGAAGAAGCTTCTGGCTTGACTCGCCCAGCTCCGGCTGTTGCAGTCATTTGGGGAGTGAACCAGCCAAGGGAAGATCTTTCTGTCTTTCAGTAAATCTGCCTGTTCAATAAAATAAATACATCTTTAAAAAAAAAAAGGAAAAACAATGCAATGTAGACAGCAGTTGAGGACAATGATAAAGTATACTAGGGACCCTGATAAGGTATACTGCTCTATTGACATCTCTGCTCAACTTTACACAACAGGTGCCAAGAATAGAATTCTAAGGGGGTCCATTAGTTTCCTGCCTCCTGGTCTACACTATCTTTGCCTTGGTGAATGTGAGCTTTGAAGAGGATGTCACAACATTCCAGAGCTTAGACTACATTACTTACAGAAGGGTGAGAATTTTGCAAATGAAATTGAAGTCCCTAAGCGTTTGACTAGAAATAATCAAAAGGGAAGTCATCCAGGATTCATCCTAATAATGTGAGCTCTTAAAAAAAAAGTTATATAAGAGAGTGAAAAGCAACAATGATTTTAAAAGAGCAAACAGTATTATGTGGCAGAGGAAGGTAAGACCCATGAGAGGCAGCTTAGGGCCACATTCTTGAAATTGCAAGGAACTGAATTCTACCAACAACAGAGACTGAGCCTAGACTCCAAAGCTCTGATGAGATTGCAGCCTCATATCCAGACTGAGCACAGAACCGAGGTGACTCCTTCCCTGGAGTGCAGGAATCAGGACTGGGCATGTATCAGGACTGTTGCTGATGATTGTGCAGCAGGCCCAGATGCACACAGGGGTCAAAACAGCAAGCTCTTCTAGGCCAATGGGGGGGACATCAACCAGAGGATGGAAAGCTGAACAGGTTGGACAATTCTCCTGGCCAAGCCTTGCAGTATGTTCCTGGGTCTGTGAATGCGCTAAAGTAAAGTTTGTCAACCAACAGATCTTGGAAAGATTTTCTGAAACCTGGAGCAATGAAACCAGCAACTTGTTAGAAATACGAACACTCATCCCCACATCAGGGTCTCTAAGATATCACCAAATGACTGTCCCCCATCCCCAGGTGCTAATGTAGTCTGACAGAAAGGAGCGCCCCCCTCAACCACCCCTGCCGTCACAGGAGAAGAGAAAAATTTTTTGAAACCTATGTCCCATACATTTTCCTCCATACCCGACTCTCTCCACCCTAACAGATGTCCACATGGGTGTTCACCCCCTCTCAACTATGTAAACAACATTATAAAGAACATTAAAATTAAGAAAGAAAAGTAATTAACATAGAAGTAAATGTGGGATATAATAAAGAGGGATTGCACTAAGTCTGTAAGAGAATTGTAATTCATCACACAGCAATAGAAAATGAGCACCCAGGAAATAGCTTCTTTGCTTTCATCTACCATAAATTAAGCTAATTTTCAGAATCCTATATAACAGTTCATCCATTCTCTGTTGATTTGCTGTGTCAGATACATCAATGTCCGTATGTGTAAGCTGTATTTTCCAGCTGTCTATTCTGATTCCCTTGTGTAACTGATTACTACTGAACCAATAGGAACAACTTTATTTATTTATGATTTTCTTGCTGCTAGTCTCATGTTTAATGACACTTCTGAGTTATTTTCTGTTTCAAAATTATCTTGTCCATTCTTAGATTTTATTCCTATAAATAAAATAGACAATTCACTTACCAGAATATCTGAACATTTTTGGCACATGTTTTTCCCTAGAATTGTACTGACTATGCATTAACTGAGGGGAAAATTTACATCTTTACAATGTTGTGTCTTCTCATCCATGAGCATATTATTTCTAACCATTTTTCTTGTCTTCTTTCCAATGCTTTAATAAGGTTTTGCAATTTCTTTTGCCCATAAAAGTCTTGTACTTTTTTTGTTAAATGTATTCCTAAGTAGAGAAGGCCTTAAAATTTCACACAAACCATCATAGCTATTTCCCTATGAAAAGTATTATCAGAAGAAATTGGAATCTCACCAAATGGACTACTTTCAACAAAGAAGATGAATCTGCTCTTGGTATTGCTTGTGAATTGATGTCTAAAATTATATTTTCACTCTTCTTTGTTAAGAAAGAAGAAAGAATCCCTCATATGTCACATGCTTTTCACGGATTACCTTCTATGGTCTGTGTTCAAGATATAGGTACTCTGAACTCCCCTCACCCACTGTATGGGGGTAGGTGTTCTCAGCTCTAAATGCTACTGTGCCTAAGAAATATGCAAGATGAAGAACACTAAATCTTTTCCAAGAAAAATTGAGGGTCTAAATTTTTATATAACATTTTCTGATTTTGAACTATTGCCAAATATTTTTAATTGATTTATTTTTTTATTTGAAAAACATTTACAAGAGACAAGGAGAGACAGAAAGATCTTCCATCTTCTGGTTCACTCCCCAAGTGGTCACAATGACCAGAGCTGAGCCAATCTGAAGCCAGGAGCTTCTTTCTGATCTCCCACATCAGTGCAGGATCCCAAGGCTCTGGGCCATCTTCCACTGCTTTACCAGGTCACAAGCAGGGAGCTGGATGGCAAGTGGAGCCCTGGATATGAACCGGTGCAAATAAGATGAGGACTTTAGCCACTAGGGTACCTGTGCTGAGCCCTGCCAAATAAATTTTTAAAAAATACTTCATATCATGCAGACCAAATTAAACAGCTTTAAGTCCTGATATGACACAACGACTTCCACAATCTTTCTGCTGAGTTTCTCTTTTTCAGATAAACTTCTCTTTTTCAGAACATATTTCTTCATTTGATGAAGAGTAGGCAGGCAGTACTGGCATGTGTGGAACATTTTCTACCTCTAAGTCTCCAGTATTATAGCATCTGAGGTATGAGGGATATTAACTTGTGTCTAACTCCACTTCACTTTGGATTGTTGAAGCAGTTTTGAGGCTGATACAATGAAGCAGTCAGCTCAGGTTCACACAGTAATGCAGGGGTAGGGCCAAGCACTAAATTCAGGCAGGCAAAGTACACATGCAGAAGGTTCTCCACTGCTCACCTTGTCTGGTCACTTGGCAAAGCCTGCAAGGGACAGGATATGCCCGCCTCTCCAAGAGACTCTCAATCAAGGAGAATTCATCTGACAAGGGAGAGAGGATTGACCTTCTGGGAAAGCGCATGAAAGAGAACTCACAATTACAAAACTTAAAGATGAGGATAAAAATGCACATAGACCATGAAGGCTCTGTTCATGCAATACTTAGAGGCTCATAGGCTAAAATCTGAACAGACTTGCCAGGTCAGTGGGTAGAAACAGCATAGTGTTAACAACTGTGCTTTAGTCATTGTGCTACATGGTCTGTATACAGGCGTGCATAGAAGACTACATGTAGACCTATTCACACAAATAGAATGAAATAGAATAAAATGATAACTTCCTTGCTACAAATAGCCATGAGAGCTCAATTCAACAAAAAACAACCTTAGAAAGTGAAATATGTATTAACTGAAACCTTTGATTTTAGATTGCTTGAAAGAGCAAAGGGTTGATTAAGAATATATGTCTTGCTTGCAACTTTCATTGGCTCTTTCAGAGTTACTTGTGCAACTTTGGGAACCAAGCAACTTTCAAGGACTCTGAACTTCATTTTGCAGCTGCTATCACATGATTTACCAAAGTGCCTTCAGAGATGGAATTTTCCATTTAATGCCACTGCAAAATGATTCAAATGAGCTGTGCTGTAGTTTGCTGCAGTGAGAGGTCATTGATAGTTTTAATTCCTTAAAGGCATCGTCTAGATCTAAAAACTATTATCTCTATTATTATTTATTGATTACGTGGACTCTTTAAAAACTCTTTATAAACTTCTGTTTATAGCATACAGCCCTGGTTGAAGAACTGTGGCTCTGAGGCCAAATCAGGCCCCTCGCTATGAGTTTGACTAAATTCTTACTGAAACACAGCTAAGCCCATTTGCCTACATTTTGTTTGCACTCTCAGTTTGTTACAACAGAAACTCTGTGGCCTGAAAACTTAAAACATCTGAGTCTGTTTTTTTTTTCTCTAACAGAATATTTGAGATAGGGAAATTTATCAAGGAAAGAAGTTTATTTGGCTCATATTTTTAGAACCTGGACGTCCAAGATCAAATGAATACTTGCATAGCATGTCAAAAAGGAGTAAGGACAAGTGGCTGCACTTCAGCTGTAACAAAACATAGTCCCATAATAATTGCATTGATTCTTCTTAAAAACCCAAATCCCCATAAAGGGTCCCATCTATAGTGCAACACAGTTATCCAGGGGACCCAATTGTAACCTGAGTTTCAGAGAGGATAACCTATTTTCAACCCACAAGCTCTTCACAGAAAAATGCGTGTCATACATTGTTTCCTGTATTTATTTTTATTTTTAGACAGTTTTAAAAACCATTTTAGTTTCCTGAGATGGGGTTTGATTCTTGGATCATAATTTGCCCATCTCTGATACTAGGTGACCAGCAATAATCTGTTGTGTAGCATTTGCAAATTTAGGTAGTGGGAATACTCTTACCTACACAGAGTTACCAACATGCCTTCAACAAGAGCACTGTTGGGGAAAAAAACAGGTAGTAGCAAGCTGTGGTGTATTGTTTTCACACAGGCAAAATACAGATTAACAACTTCAAGAGTACAATAACAATAAAAAGTAAAATAATGAATGGTGAGTTTTAAGTGCTTATGATACTAAATATAACTTAAAATGTTATGTTTTAATTTTCATTTTAAGGGAACACACTAAGTGACTCATAAGATTCTTGAAAATTCAGCAATTGGATCTTGTGAGCCAGTCAAAGCCAGTGGCAGTACATACTGTGAGCTCAGTAAATATTGCACTGATTAGAGCTCAAAGTACAATAGGTATTGTAGTTCAAAAGTGCAAAGTTTCAAAATGTACAATATACAGTTGAAGAAAAGGCTCAGTCACAAACATCACGGGTAATTAACTTAATTGCATGCACAAAATATAGTGATCATAATTAAAGACTTTGAAAGCCCCAAGAATCATAGTTTCTATTTATAGTTGGCTATCAGACGCAGACTACGTAACACAATCCCAAGTAATTTTTTCCAGCTAAATAAACACAAAATAGTAACCAGTGTATTTGATCTTGACTGACCCAAGTTATTCGGTAAATCAGTTCTCCCCTCTTTTGATCGGTGAAGGTAGATGCTCAAGGGTCTGCAAACACATTTGAATATTTACACTATTTCTCAATTAAAATTATAAAGATAGGTGTGCAGCACTGCCACATCTCCTTGTCATTGTTTGAGTTGCAGAAGGCGTTTGGCCCATTCGCTGTGCGAAGTCTTTTCTCACATTTCTTCAGATTCAACAGCCTTGGAACCCAAGCTGAGGAGCTTGATTCACATTCTAATAAAACGCCAAGGAATGAAGAATCCATCTGAGAGTCCCTATGTGCGTGCGCTTTTCAAAGAGATGTTTAATATTTTATGTTTTCAAGGAAAGAAACAAACTAATTACTATGAACTAGATTGTTAAGCTTTCAGATATCAAGCTGGCAGAAAGCTATTATTAAATCACTACAAGCCTTCTTGGCTTTTCTTCCCGCATACTAATCATTTTATTCACAACATTGGCTTCAAAACAGAGGTTGTCAATCAAGATACCTAAGTTACTGCCTCAAAAAGAACAAATGAAGCAGTCTTTGTTTTATTTCAGACACAGATGAAACGTACAACCTCTTGAGGCTTTTTATTCTCACCTCCAATTGTTGATAAGAAAATAAATGGAGAAAAGCCCCTTCTTTGAAGATTTCTGCAGCTCCTAGCTTTTAACAGATCATTTCTTTGTTCAGTGTTCAACAGCTCATTATCTTTCCAGGGCAGTAAAGCCTTAAGCATCTGGACAATGGCGCAAACACAGTTGGGGCATCTTTCTTTCCAGAGCCACTTCCCAAATCAGCAACCATTCTCTGCAACTGCCAGCATCTTAGGGCTATCTACAGTTAGTAAAATAGCTGATGGCGATGCGAACAGAGAGAGCCAAAAGCACCCTTAGCCTTGCTCAGTAAAGCTCTGGTTTAGCCTAACCATTCTCAGATGAACTGGTCTAGGAGGCTATATCTGTTCCATGGATATTTTCTTGAATTTGTCTATATTACTCACATTAATAAGTAGAACTAAATTCCCTATCTTGCTTTTCACATGTAGTAAATAAACCTTTACAAATTCTCTCAGAATTCTTTCTTATTTATTTACAAAATTAATACTACCCTCCCCCAAAAAGAAAAACAATATGACATTTTTACCTCAGCATTCTACTTGGCTCTCTGAATGGCAAATCGTAGCAAAAGGTAAGGTCCAGTCACCTTTAGTCAAAACAAGAGAGAGAGACTGCCAAGTTTATCACAGATCCAGTAATCTACACTCAGAACACAAGGGACCACCAAAGGTCCAATGACCCACAGCAGAACAAATTAAGTCACCTACAATCAGATCCTGAAGAGGCTATATAACAAGTCCAATCACCCACAGCGAGAACAGGAGAGCCTACCAAGTTTATCACAGATCCAGTAATCTACACTCAGAACATAAGAGACCACCACAGGTCTAATCACCTACAGAACAGGATGGACAATAATACATGCCAATAAAGAGAGATTAAAGACACACTGTACTTTGTTCCAAGCTTGCCTTATGAAAGGAAATGGTTATTTAATGGGAAAGGTTATTTTATGGTTTCCAGTAAGTGAGCAAGCAATGCCATTTTGTGATTGTTATCTAATTTAGCCATGAAAAGAATCATGTATAATGGAGTTTTTTCCAAGTGCTGTGCTTAAAGTGAGATAAGATAATGACATGAACACTAAGAACCCTAAAGGCATCAATAAATACAAAATCTACCTGCTTAAAAGGATGTAGATAGTGATTTTGAATCATGAATGGTACTTCTTATTCTCCTGTGAAAACCATCCCAGCACATTTCTACAATTTATCTGTCAGAAACACAAATCTGATCCTTTCATTGCATGAAATGCTTTAGCAACTACTAACAATTGTCAAGTTAAAGTTCAAATCTGTAGGCCTGGTGCAGTAGCCTAGAGGTTAAACTCCTCGCCTTGCATGCATCGGGATCCCAGAGGGGCGCTGGTTTGTGTCTTTGGGGCACCGGTTTGTGTCATTGCGGCCCCGCTTCCCATCCAGCTCCCTGCTTGTGACCTGGGAAAGCAGTTGAGAATGGCCCAAAGCCTTGGGACCCTGCACCTGCATGGGAGATCCAGAAGAAGCTCCTGGCTTCAGATGAGCTTACTTGCGGCCATTGTGGCCACTTGGGGAATAAGCCAGTGATGGAAAATTTTTATCTCTGTTGCTCCTTCTCTCTGTAAATATGCCTTTCCAATAAAAACAAATAAATATTTAAAAAAATTCAAATCTGTGTAGTACTGCTGGTAGCAGTTATCTGCCTAAGTCTGTAGCCTTGCCTTTGCTGACTGCCCAACTTCCAACTCTCCTGTTACGGTCACAATTAATATGGGAGACTTCTTAATAATCATACACTCTTCTCTGCCCCTATGTCTTGGTGTTGCTGTCTCCTCTTTCTGGACAGGAACTAATCTTTCTTCCTCAACCCTACACAATGTACCTTTTAAACAAATGCAGCACACATACCTCCATCAACTTTATGATGTTTGTATGATGACCGTTATCGCTTTTAGCTATACTACCCTAAGCTCTTCTAGGTCAGTGTCTCCTATTTGAGTCTGTCCCAAGTGCTTGCTAGAAGGTATAGACTCACTCAAACTTCACTGAATAAATGGATGGCTGTTTCCAGCTTGGATTTATTAGTGTGGATTTGATCAGATTCTAGCTTTAGCAGTTTCGGCTTTTCAGATCAATCGCAACATGTCTCTTGCACAAAATTCTCTCTGGGAGCTTTGACTCTCATATTCAACTGTCAGCTTGTCTTAGCTGTAATACTTGAGAGATACTTCAGTCTCACTAGGTAAATGACTGGAGACACTGTCCTCAGTTTTCTGCCACCTAACCTGAAGTTATACCAGTGGTGGTTGGTTTAAATTCTCCAAGTGACAAAAGACAGAATCATTCACATTCTTCATCTTTAATATCTCTCTACTCACTGTAGTCCTTTCCAAAATTCCTGATATTACTCCATAAAGATCTAGCAAGCCACCATTGCCTAGACTATTGCAGTAAGCATTTAATTCACTTCCCTGGATTCATTCTGTTTCCTGGCCCTATCCATTTTTTCCATTATGTTTTACCTGGCATTTTAGAATACCTGTATTACAGGATTATATCATAGCTTGGAACTCTTCAATAGCCTCTTATAGATTTTAGAAACCAGATTAAAATTATTAATAGGTTTTCAAGATCCTGTGCTTATTTGTGACTTCCCAGTACCGCTACAGCCTTACCTCACTCCATTCTTAACTGTTTCCTTTACTTCAGGGATATCAGCTTCACAGTTCTTTGAATAACCATTTCTCTCTTTATTCAGAGCCCTGGCATATACTGCTCATACCTCCATGAATATTCCTCTGCTCTCTCTGCCATATCCTCCTTTGCTTGCCCTGGACACCTCATCTCTAGAATAATTTCCTCTGGAAAAGCTCCCTGACCTCATGTGTTTGGTCATATTATGCACTTAGAATGCAAATTGCATGTGAAATTATACATTTGTTCATTACGGTGATGATTTAATTACTCTAAGTTTCCTCCCTACATCAGATTGTCAACAACATGAGGGCTGAGTTTATGCCTTTTTTTGCACCATTATATTCCCAACTGCCTAAGTTTTGGGCCAGGCATGCAGTATGTGCTCTCCAAACATCTGCTGAGTAACTGAACGACGCGCTTTAGCAGGATTCTGGGTTGCTCAAGGGATGATGCCCACACATGTTTGTTCTAGGTGGACCTGAAGCTCATCTCCTTTTCAAGCCTTACTCCCTTTTGATCTCAGATTTTAATTTCCCACCCACTCACACACCTTCAGATGAGCCATTTATTGTTCCGCTTCTCCCAGGATCTGGCTTGAAACTTTCTGACTCAGCTTCCACACTGCATCAGCGAACCTGCTTACTTGAAAAGGCAGAAGCTGAGTGTAGCTGATTAAGCAGGAAAAAAAAAAAGTTCATTAAAGGATAGTGGGTAGCTTACAGACGCTGAGAGCCTTAGAGAACCGGGCCTGATGCCAAATTTCCAGGAATAATGCTCTAAAGATAGCCTACCAACAAGAAACACTGCTGTCCCAACCACTGGCACCACTGAGGGAGTGCCTGTCAACATTGCCGCATCCTGCACCAGATGCTCATCCCTGCTGTCACTGTCCTCCTCAGAGCTTAGGACTCATGCTGCCCCTCAGCCATGAAATGGGTCCCACATTAAGCCCTTTCCTTGAATTGCTCATCTCTGAAGTAAAGTCTAGCAGGGATGCATTTCATAGGTGGGTTATGGTCACACACAGTGCCATGGGTGCAGAGGAGGCTGGAGATGAGAGTCTGCCAATCTGGAGAATCACCAAAAAATACAAACTGTAAACATGACATTATTGAGAAGATACAAGTGCTGCATAAAGTACAGCCAGTGTCCAGAGGGATTATGGGGAAGACAGCAGCATGTTCCATTTCTATTTGATAGCAAGTTTCAGCCAGTTTGCTTTTTCCATCACACCTGGCCTGACAGCTCCTAAAAAATTCAGTGCCTTGAAACTAAGCTTGCTTTCTCACATGTTGCTACCTGTTTACCAGGAATGCTTGTGATTCTGCTCATGAATGTAGTTCTCTTCCTTTGAACATGGTTGAGGCCCAGAAGAAGAGAGCATAGTGGACAATCCATTGTCTCTGAGCACCTCCATGAGATGTGGTACTGATCACTTCTCACATTTCATGGGTATGTCTAACTTCAAAGGGTTACAGTAGTATCTAACAGGAATCGTATTCAATATAAATTCCAGCAATTATGGCCTCAACTTCTCCAAATGTTAGTTTCCTTATATCTAATAATGGGTGTTTAGTAGTTAAGAAATTACTTGGGACATCTGTGTTTATACTAGAACGCTTGGGTCTGAGTCCTAGTTCCATTCCTAATCCAGCAACCTGCTAATGTCCATTCTAAGACACAGACATGTGTTCCAGTATTTAGATACCTGCTACCCACAAGTTAGCCCTGCACTGAGTTGCTGGCTCCTGGCTTTGGCCTGGCTCAACTCCAGCTATTAAGGGCAACCAGGGAGTTTAATAGCAGATGGAAGATATCTCTTTCTGTCTTTCTGCTTATTGAATATATAATTTTTTAAATGGGGCAAATATAATATCTACTTCATAGGATTGTCGGTGAGACTAGGTGAGAATATGGTATAATATTCATTACTTGTATTTTAGGAGCAATATTTAAATTATGGAAACTCACAGGAAACATTATGATAAGAACATAAATTTCTGCAGATCTTTCCCACCATTGTCCTTTTTATGTCTCCATATGGGTAAGACAGTAGTGTCCAGCATCACCAAAAGCGACAAGTCAAAGACAGGAGTCAGCTGACATTTTAAAGTAGGACTCAGAGTGAACGGATGTAATACAGCAAGATATGATCAAAGCATTTGCTCTTGTGTTTTTCTTCCTATTCTCCCTGTCAATCAGAGGCACGGCATTGCCCCAAGGAGAACTATGCTGGTAATACAGAAATGTAAAGAAGACAAAAATACCAATGTCCAGGGATGCTGAATTCAAAATATGTTCTTGATGCTCAGAACAGAAACAACGGTTTTGAAAGCCATGACTTTCAGTACAGAATAATTTTTGCTGAGAGAAGAAAGAACTTTTGAGAACTTTTGAAAAGCGTTGGGGAGTGAATGAGGGATATTGGTTTTTGCTATGTCTTTATTAGAAGGAGGAAAAACACACCCTATGTTAAGACCGAGGCCAAATTCCTCGTCCTGGCCTCCTGGCCTTCTGAACGGGACGTGAGGTCGCTCGGTGAAGCAGCACACACCAGCCGAAGGATGCAACAGCAAAAGGTTTATTTCATTCACGAATGGGCAGCAACGCCCCAGTACTCCTGGTAGCTGCTGCTGCCCCGAACAACATTTCTCCAGGGTTTTTATTGTCCCAAAACCACATACCATAAACTTACACAAACAACTTGACCTTTTTCTGCTATTGGCTAGTTTTACTCTGACGGCCTATTTCAAAACCACAACTAACAATTTCCTCTTTCTTATACTACTTAATTCATTTTGGGGAAACAGAAACTTATATCTAACATGGCGGCTATTCTAAAATGGTTGCACTTATGTTAAGCCTTATTCTATTAGCAAGCAGAATACAGCATAAACACTTTTAAAAAGACTTTAAGACTCTTCACCTACAGACTGATTTATCTGTAGCAACACAAGGGTCACTTGGGCTAAGTGGGTGAGATGAGAGAGGAAGTCCTTGGAGAGGCTGTTGGGGTCTGAGAGGCCTCTCACAGAACAGAGGTCAGAGTTAGCGTGGAGCAGGAAGATGCCCTTTGGAAAGCTGTGAGCGTTACTTTAGGTATTGACTTGAGGTATGTATGTCTGAGTGGTGGAAAGCATTCTTTTCTGGGTGTCTGAGGGTGCTTCTGGAAGAGATTGGCATTTGTGCCAGTGAATTAAGTAAGGAAGAACCACCCTTTCGGCACATGAGTGGGTCCCATTCAATAAGCCTCAGATCCAGATAGAACAAAAAGGGCAAAGGAAAGGTGCGCTCAGGCATGGTTTCCAGTCTCCAGGGTCTCTGAATTAGGAACTCCAGAATTTGCACCAGATGGCCTCAGCTTTGTGAGCTTTCAACCTCCACCTGAGAGTTGCATGCTGGGTTCCCCTGACTCTCAGGCTTCAGGCTTGGTCTGAGTCATACCATTGATTTCCCTGGCTGAAGGAGGCACATCAGGAAATGCCTCAGCTTCAGTAATCAGCTACGCTGATTCCCATAACAATTCCACTCTCATCTCTTTTCTATTGTTTTGGTTTCTCTGGAGAGCCTTGAATAATGCAGCAGCTAAGGAAAAGTCAAATTAAAACCTGCAGATTTCTGTTGACTTTTGGTGAGGATTACATGTCTTCATACTGACCGATACAGCTATGTTTTCTAAAGACACCTGTGAATTATTCCAAATACTGATATTCTCAGCACAGAGAAATTATTCATGTCTGATGCAGTGAGTGTGTCAATTACCTTGACTCGATCAGAAATCTTTATGTGTGATGAAATTCAATCTGTACACCATAAATGTGTAAAATTACTGGCACATATTTAGAGATATATTTTAAAAGTTGAATAAAATAAAAGATGTTGTTAGTATGTCTACCATTTTTGTTGAGGCCAATGCAAGTAGACATTCCAATGCCCCATAAATGGCCTTAGATGCCATATCCTCTTGAAAGACCTTGTTATCAACATGGTGATGTTGAAGGCAGAATCTTGGTTGGGAAAAAAAAGACACTTGCTCTAGGTCACATTCTAATTCTGAGTACTCTTGATTTCCTCCTCAGTTGGACCAAAGTGCACTTCTGTACTCAACTTTCAAAGAAATTTTTGCATAATTTCTTTTTTCCCTCTTGAGCAAAGACATTTGAAAATTATGCAAGCTTGCCAATTAAAAACTGTGTCACATAATACAATGTAATTAATGAATTAAAAATAATAAATAATAATAAAAAAGGTTATACTTGTAGGTTATTAATGCTGACAAATAAGAACTGAGTACATATTACATCATAGGTCCCTGAACACTTCACATGAAATATCTCACCATAGTGTTATCTCCATCTGGTAGATAAGAAAACTGATGCAAAGAAACATCAGTGTCGTATAGATAGGATTATTTGAACCAAGCTGAGTAAGCTTGGTTGGTATAATCACTATACTACTTTGCTTAGCCACTTCATCACTGGGTAAAGAAATCAACTGAACACAGAATTACTACTCTGCAAAGCCTCCCCTTGTGTATGGTTCAATGCTGATCACTGCCATGGTTCTAAGCTGTTCAGGTGATTTCTCCATGGAAAATCAATATGCAATGGAAACAACTAGGTAAAAGCCTTACCACCAGATGACAGTAAGAGCATGAATAATGTTAACTGTGCTTTGCTAGATATTGTCAGTCCTCCAATTATAAGCTCCTGGGACCGTACAAGTGGGCCATCAGCACAAGGTACCAGATATTTCAAAAAGGTTCAGAGGTAAGGTGACACTCCCTAGACTCTCAATTATTCAACATGGACCAGTATGTGACAACCCAAAGGGCATCACATCATTTGTATTTGCAATTAAAATGTCTAGACTGAGAAAAAAAATATTTAGAATGAAACTTATGTTCTGGTCCTGACTTCTAACAGTGATGGCTGGAGCTCAACGTGGGCCACAAAAGTTAACAGAACACCGTCCTACTATTGAGAGAGAAGATAAGTATGTAAAGCAAAAACTTTTCTGTTGTTTTAACAAAGCCCATTTTTAAGGCTGTCCAACTCCACATTCTACAAGCAGTAAATATTCCCTTCTTTCCCATGGTTGCAAGGCCATGGGCTGTTCTCCGCTGCTTTCCCAGGCCACAAGCAAGGAGCTAGATGGGGAGCAGTGCTACCAGGATTAGAACTGGCACCCATAGGGGATCCCGGCCTGCACAAGGTGAGGACTTTAGCCTCTAGGCTGCAGTGCTGGGGCCTCCCCTTTCCTTCTAGGAGGCACAGTGTGCTGTACGGAAACCATCAAACCATCCTTGTCTGGACGATACTAACTGAACATGCTTGGACAGAAAGACAACCTTTTTAAGCCTCAAACATTGAATTCATTTTATGATTATTTACTTCCTCAGGTGTTGAGAGGACAAAAAATAACACAAAACTGAGCATCTAGCACCCTGAAGAGTAACATACTATCTGGTGTAAAAAATGCAGTGTATCCATAGTCCAAGTTTGTGTGATAATTATTTGCTTTATTCCTCATTTCTTTTTCTTATTCAAAGCCCATGTTTTTTCAATGAAACAGAAACCAATTACCTATTGGGTCCAACAAGTATGAGGGATATAGAAGGTAAAAGAAAAAAACACTTCATTTCTAACCCAGATACTTTAAGACATGGCTTTCATACTCATCTCCTTATTGTTCTTGAACAGTTATTTCCCAGGAGAACACTGGCTCTGGAATTGGGCTGCCAATGCCCAAATCTCAGCTCTGCTACCTACAGTAATGCAGCCGTGGGCAAGAAGTCAACATCACTGATCTTCACTTTCCTATGTGTAAGCAGGAGGTTACAGTGAGTATGCCTAATTCACGGCGATCTGAAGATGACATAAGTGTTGATCAAGCACCTGACTAGAGTTAAGTTCATGAACGCTGTGGCTGTGATTGCTTTCACTGTTGAAGGCACTAGAGAATGTGCCCTGGTCATACAGCATTTAAGCTACTGCAAACAAGGGTTTGTGGCTTGTTTCTGGATGCTCTTTTCAAGTCTGCTTATGCTCTTCTGTATGCCAGCACAAGCAGCCCAACTCTTGCCCACAGGTCTGCCAAGGTCTCCAGCTGCTCTTTCTGCTGTCAGTCTTGATTTCCTTGCCGTTTCTAAGCCACGGCCCACATGGCATGGTTTTCCTGAAGGATTAAAGTACTCATATCTCTCTCTCTCTCTCTCTCTCTCTCTCTCTCTCTCTCTCTCCTTTGTAACTGCTGTCTTTGTTGCCTTCTCTCAGCATTCCCTTCCCCCACAGAGCACTTTCTATGGGATTTATAGCTTTGTGTATCTCTTCTGTTAGACCATGTGTTTCATCATTTCACATTTTCCTGTTGAATTCTAAAGTCACTTTCTACAGATGGCTACTGCAAGGAGGCTATGCTTCCTCACTGCAGGTCCAGCTCACTTCTCAACTGGTGAAAGGGAAGGACGGGGATCTCCTTGACAGGTAGGGAGCCACTAGTCCCACCAAGATTATGCCCTGCTCCTTAGGAATGTCACCAGTTAAAGGTGTGGACTGCTGTACCCTTCTCAGCTCTCATGATGTGTGCTACCTGATGGGTGCTCAACAAATACTTGTTAAATAAATGACCACCTAAATCATTGCACATTCACCTGCACTGTTGGCTTGCATTTCTGATTATAAAGAGTTAATGCAATACCTCTTCCTGTTATAGATCTGTATTATTTGAAAGACAAAGAAAGCAACAGAATTCCTATTGGCTGATCAACAGTTGAAATGTTTACAGCAGCCCACGGAGCAGATGCTGAGAGCCTGGACCACAATCCAGGACCCCCACACAGATGGCAGGGACCCATCTCCTTGAGCCAGCACTGCTGCCTCCCAGGTTGTGCAGTAGCAGGAAGCTGGAATTGGGATCCGGAGCTGGGGCTGGACCAGGTACTATTATGGGAGAGCTAAGTATTTTATCCAGCATCTTAATTGCTAGTCCAAATACCTACTCCATGTAGATTTTTTTTTAAGTTACAGCTCTAGAGAGTATGCTAATCTTGTCTTATTCCTGGTATCCATGTAAAATGTTTAATCACATTTGGCAGATGCCTTAAAAAAACAAGTGATAATATTTTATAGAAAGAATTGCTTCATTATAAAAATATGACAGATATCTGACTTACATATTGATACCCCAAATTATTATTTCTATTTGAAAATAAAATTCAGTTATTATATCAAGTAGCTGACCATACAGGTTATTGCAGTACTTGGGTCCTCATGGGAGATAAGAGTATGTAATTAAAATATCATTAAAATGAAGGGGTTATAAAAACTGTAGTCTGACCTAGTTCTAAGGAAAATTACAAAGATATAGCAAAAAGCATTCCAGTAAAACCTTGAGGCAAAGATTTAAGATAATTGATTTCCTTTTAAATAAGGATTCCTGCTATACAAACTTTTTTTCATGGTTTCCCTCCAATATAGACCATACACTTCATGTTAGACTATTATCATTGCTAATTTTTTTCTTGTTAAGAAATCTATTTTACTATAATCCTACTCACAGTAATTTCCTTAGTAACAGTCTGCTGTTTTTTTCCCTTTAAAAACTGTTGAAATGTCATTCACATCACACTCTAGATGCGGATCCAGCTATTCCCAATAGCTATTCAAAAAACATAATCACCATAATTACTGTTGACATCTAATTAACATTCAGCTTCCTTTCGACAGCATCTACAGCTGGACAAACCATCTATTCCAGGATAAAAGCTAATGTTCTGTTGCCTTTACTTCAGAAAATAAAACAAACCAGGCTCTGAACACCTGGGCTCAGTGTTTTTGTGGTGGGAGGTAAGACAGCTGCCAAGAACACCTTTCTAACCACTACCAACTGACAAACGGGGACTTGGTCATCAGAAATGGAATCCTTCCTCTAGGCACAGTGGTACTGATGTGTATCTTCTGCAGCATGTGAGCTGAGGTCAGTGAAAGACATCTCCAAGACCTTCCAATGAGGTGTTCCTTAATCCAGTTCTTTCTTATTGCCTCGTTTCATCCCTGGCTACCCTGTTTTTGATCTCAATGCCTAATGCCTTCTGGATGCCTTCCAGCTTCTCAACATCCTGGGGCTTTGAATATGCTATTTCCCTGTCTTCTTCCATTAGTGTGATGGTGAAAGGTGTGAGCTTTCATACTAGAGGCTCCAATTTCAAGTCTCCACTCTCTACGCTATCACTGATATGACCTTGGACACAATGAGTTTTGCCTCTGGGTATGTGTGTCTGGGCTTCTTTAACAGTGCTGGCATAAACAAATGTGTCTACTTCATGGAATTGCTGTGTGAAGTGTATGTGTGTGCATGAATGTATGTGTATATGTGTGTGTATGTGTAAAGAGATGTTGACTGTATGCTCTCTTCTGTGGCCAAAGTCTGTCTTATCTGAAGCTGTTTCCTCTAGAGAGGTTTCCTTTAAGGTCCAAGGCAATCCAGATCTCTGTGACACGAGCCTCTGCAGCGCTTTGTACCTACACATTACATTAACTCAACAGCATCCCCCCCCCCCCCAAATAAGATGCTACTTCAGAAAACGCATCGAAAATGGAATTCAAAGATAAGTGTATTTTTGCAGAAATAACATGAGTTTCCAATGAATTTCTGAAGACTGCTTGTATATATGGATGTCAATTTTTTTTGCACCAAAATAAATGTCAATTTTTTTTTCAGTCCATTTGTCCACAAACTTTCTGATGTCATCCTGCATTTCTTGAGCTGCCACTGCGCATGGCACTGCAGAGAAAGCCATTAAAACAAGATAGGGTCTTGGCCCCAGCTGAGCTTGCACTCTGCTGAGTGGCGATATTGTGTCTTCATGTGTCTAAACTAACACAAAACTAATTCAGGGGTGAAATCCTGTGGATAGAATAAAAAGCTAGGGAGTGATTGAGGGTTGGGGTTCTCTGAAATAGTGTCTTTGAACTGAGCTCAGTCAGTTAATAAAAGAGAGCTAGACTCTCCAGGGTGAGGGAAGAGTACACCAGCCTCAAGAAATAGCAGAATCAAGGGACCGGTGGCTGAGTGGGCCTATGCCTTGGGACTCCACGTGTTTTCTTTTCCTTTTGTCCACATCACAGCTCATGGTCCTGTCCTCTCCCCCTGCCCTGAAGACACCAAAAGGAGTGGAAACCTCCATGGCTATACTCACAAACATATAAAGATCAGCCTTTATTTTTTTTAAGATCTATTCATTTTTTTGTTGTTAGAAAGACAGTCTCTCATTAAAAAGAGAGAGAGGTGAATGCAGACAAAAAAATTAAAAGACAGATTTCCACAATTTTCCTCCTCACTATTATCATGGACCCTGGAATAACCATACGTGCATTGCAGACATCATAGTGTAAAAATATACTTTTTAAAACAAATGCCTAGTGTCATAGCCTGGTGGCTAAAATCCTCTCCTAGTATGCGGTGGGATCCCATGTGGGCGGTGGTTTATATCCTAGCTGCTCCACTTCCCTTCTAGCTCCCTGTCTGTGTCCTGGGAAAGGCAGTGGAGGATGGCCCAAAGCCTTGGGACTCTGCACCTGCATGGGAGACCCAGAGGAAGATCCTGACTTCAGATCAGCTCAGCTCTGGCCACTGTGACCACTTGGGGAGTGAATCAGCGGATGGAAGATCTTTCTCTCTGTCTCTCCTTCTCTCTGTAAATCTGACTTCCCAATAATAATAATAATAATAAAGAGTTGTGTGTGTTTGTTTACACGAAAGGCAAAGTGACAGAGAGAGATAGAAAACAAAGAAGCCAGGGAAGCAAGGGATGGAGAGAGACACACATCTCCATCAGCTGGCTCGCTGTTCAAATGCCTACAGCAGCCAGGGCTGGGCCAGGCAGAAAGCACAAAGCTCATTCCCAAAACAAACCTTTCATTTAATTCTACTTCTCTTCAACTTTTTGAAGTCTCCTCCTATCTTCTGATTTAGAAGGGGTTTATCTTTTGATCACTTTCTTCTCTGGCCCAGTGAATGGGTCTCTGAAGGGATCCTAACCAGTGCTCTCCAAACCTCCACGCATCACTGGTGTGAGCTTGCACACAAATGGTATTTTCTTTCATTTTCTTCCTTCCCCTTTAGTCTTAGCCTTTAGGCTGGTTTCCCTACGACAGCACAGAAGGTAGCAAAGCCTGACACTACGGGCTGAAGAATAGAGTAGCACTTTGGAGCAACACCTTACTTGGCAGTAAACATAACGGTCATCACTGTCCTTTTCTTCTTACTTCTAATTGACCATAGAAATCACCTCCTCTTAACTAAATGGCTCTCATCAAGCATTAACTTGATTCTGGGCCAGCCTGTGGAGTATGTACACACACACACACACCCCTGCAGGGTACTCATCAGCAAATCCAATTATCTTATCTGGAGCTTTCCTTGCCATCTCACTTAGAGCTCTCTTCATAGCTTTCTTGAGAATACCTTTGTGAGTGCACAGATTTCATCTCCATCTCTTTTCTTCTACCCACCTACATTACAGGCTTCAAAGCCCTGTAGGTCTTGTAAACCCTCTTCCTCTTCTTAAGAAGAGTAGGGCTTCTTCTTAGTCATCATCATCCTTAAACCTCTTTGGTTTTGCAACACATCTAGTTGTAGCAGCCCACCCTGACCCTGACATTGATTACTGTATCACAGAACCTCATTTTCCTTCTGCACAACCTCACAGTATCTGCCATCACTGATATCAAGCAGTTCTGTCTTGGTATTGCTTTTCCACACCCAGAACCTACTCTTATTGACTTACGGATTTAATTCCTGACTTACAATGGTCTCCCCTCTTCCTTTCTTATAACACCCTTATTTGGGGAAGTTCCCTCTACCCTATTGTGTCCAGTACAGTGATGAGTTAATCTAGTACTTACTTGTGGTGCTTCCAACACATATCTACAAGTGCTTTGACACTTCCACCTTCGAATGGGGTCTAATTACCCTCCTCCTAAGGGTGAGCTAAGTAACTGGCATCAAATGAACAGAATGCCTTGGCAGCGATAGGGCACAGCATCCCAGGTTGTCTCAAAGAAGCCACCAAGAAGGTTTCCTCCTGGATCTTTCTTGAAAAATCTCTAGCAGCAGGGAATGTTGGCTGCCCTGTCGTGTGACACACACACTAGCAGCCTCGTGGAAAATGTCAGGTGGTAAGGAAACGAGGCTTCTGCTGCTAACAGTTTCAACCATCATGTGAGTCACCGTTTTGGAAGTAGATCACCCAGGTCTTCAGGAGACTGACATCTCATGTAAAATACCATGTTACATCCTCCAGCTAGGCTATCTCTAGATTCCTGGCCTATGGGAATTCCATGGACTAATAAATTCCCACTATTCTTTTATTTTAGGGGGGAGGGTTCATCTGTTTGACAGCAGTAAATACAACTTTTACACTGCATAACTAATATACTAAGACAACAAACAAAAAAAAACCCATGAAAGAACCACAAACCTTGTCTTCACAGCAATATTAGCAATGTTTCCCCTATATCTCTAAGGGTGGCTCTACTGAATTTGGTTGAGCTTGCTCTATTCCTGAACAGAATACCTTGGGGTTCACTCACCAAGGGGCTGTACCCCATGTCCATTTGCGTTGAACAATAAGCTTAGTCATTTTTCTCCTCATGGAAATGTCATAATCACAAAAGAATAAGCAAAAATAGAGAAGGACTAGACTATCCAGGTCTGGAGCGGGAGCTGGCAAGATTTTTCTTCTTCCTTACGCGATCAGTAAAGCAAGTCACGCGGGAAATAACATTTTTAAAATGTACACCAAACTGGGGAGGTGTAATTTTGTTACCTCAGAGTGCGTAAAGCATTGGCACAATAATCCAGTTGATGTCAAGTCAGGTTCACATATCCCTTGCTGTGGTCTGAATGTCTGTATCCGTCACACTCATATGTGGATACCTAATGTCCAGTGATCTTGAGAATGCGCTTTGGGAAGTGATTAGATCAAGAGAAAAACCTTCCCAAATGCTAGCTGTGCGCCTCCCAGAAAAGGTCCTGAAGAGTTGCCTTCCTGCTACCATGCCAGGACACAGCACAAAGTCATGTCCTGTGAGGAACACATCCTCACCACACACCAAAACCCCTGGCACCTTGACCTCGAACTTCATAACCCCCAGAACTGTAGGAAGACATCCCTACCATTCTGAAACCTCCTATTTCTGGCATTTTGTGAAAGGAGCCTGAATGGGTTAAGGTGCCCCTCATGACAACAGGCATCAGGGCTCAGGTTCATCTAATGTGAAGTTTCTTCCATGACCCTGATTCTTAAACGATTAAAGTTCAGCAATCGCCCTTGTTCTTGCTTCCTTCTAGCACAATGACAGTTTTGGTTTCTGCCTGTTTCTAAGATTTAGCCTTCATCCTTCCTGTCACTGTTGTGAGCTGAAACTGATTTTTCAGGAACTGTCCTCCTGTGCTATCAGTTTTGTAGCTCGTACCAAGAGAACCCGGAAAGAGGCAATTTCTCCCCAGATATCCGAAAACAGCTGCAAGCCAGGTCTCCCCACCTTCCTCCAGTTGAGCATATTCAGTTTCCTGAAACACTAGTCCTTGAATGTGGGTCTCATTCCTTCATCATTTAGTTATACCACATAAATATATTCCTATGAAAACATTCTTCCAAGTCGAAGATTCAAATCATTCTCCGGGTCCAGCATGGTAGCCTAGCAGCTAAAGTCCTAGCCCTGCATGTACAGGGATCCCATAGGGGAACCAGTTCTAATCCCAGCAGCCCTACTTCTCATCCAGCTCCCTGCTTGTGGCCTGGGAAAGCAGTGGAGGATCGCTCAAAGCTTTGGGACCCTGCACCCATGTGGGAGACCTGAAGGAAGCTCCTGGCTCCTGGATTTGAAACAGCTCTGTTCCAGCCATTGCACCCACTTGGAGAGTGAATCAGCAGATGGAAGATCTTCCTCTCTGTCTCTCCTCCTCTCTCTATATATATCCGACTTTTCAATAAAAATAAATTATATATATATATGTATATATATGTGTGTATGTGTGTGTGTGTATATATATATATTTCTCCATGTCTGAACTCACAGAGAATAAAGAGGGCATATTTCTTTGTTCTAGACACTATGATTTTGTTAGTGGAGACTAAGGTCTCATTTGTCTCACAAGCAACTCAAAATTCTGCACTTTAGACTATGAAAGCAAAGGAGCTTCTCTCATTACCCTATTTATATGGCCAATTTGTTATCTGTTGGCTTAAAAAGTCTTTAATGTGGAAGACTGTTTACACAAGACCAAGAATAACTAATATTGAATGATCCATGCTGTCAACACTTGATCATTGCATACCCCATGATTCTCTTTTCTCTTACCCCTTTTTTCATCAAACACACCTCAGAACAGTACAGTTTCTTTCTCCTCCAAGTATAATTGGAGACTTATTCCATTATGCCATGAGTACGTAACACAGCCTGAAATGATTTCTCTGCTGACGCTATCTGAGCCTATTTCAGCAATGGTTTTAATTTCTAGAAAAAATTTAATGCACAAAAGAAAGGCAAACTAATATATTCTAACAATTTCATGGGATATTATCCTTTCTTTTGAGCAAGCCACTACCTTCCCTATTTTTCAGAGGAGTAGAACATTTTTATAGAGAACATAACGGCTTGTTCAAAATGGTGCAAATATTCCGTGGCAAACCGCACACTGAATCCCAAATCTTCCTGATTTCAAACTGGATCGTTTTTCTTCTGTGGCATGCTAGATGGCCTAGTATTGACCTGGCTTTTGATGTCCCAGATCTTTTGAACTTTCAAAACTTTAGGAATGACACCGATTTTTAAACTGTAACCTAAGTCCAGAAATTCCTCAAAGGTGACTCAGAAACTTCCAAATAGAAGAACGCAGGGGAAGGGGTTGGGGAAAGAAAAGGAAATAAAAGATTAAGACAGAGGAAGGCTACATAGCTACAGCTCTGGCCCCAAATTCTATTTGACCATAGCAGCACCATTTTTATCTATTTAATATTTCAAAATTCCAACTAATATTAAGGGTTCTGCCACACTTAAAAAGTCTACTACTTTTTTTTTGGTTTACTACTAATTTAAATCAGCTCTAATTTTGTAGATCTAATTTTATGGAAGATTTAAATGGTTAGCTCTAGGTCTCCACAAACAACACCACCCAGACAGCCTCCAGCTATCTTGTTCTCAGTGGGACACTTCTGCCCCTCTGACAGAAGGCTTTAGACCTTCTAGAAACTCCTCCCATCTGGAAAAAAATCCCTGCTCCACCACATTTTTACTGTTAGTGTCTTTAAGGCACCGGTCTGTTCCATATTATGCCAAAACATGAGGAGCCAGAAATTACAGGCAAAAGTTTCGCACAGGAAACAACATGCAGACATGAAATGTTTCAGTTTTATTTTTGCCTCTACATCAGATTTTGAGTGTTTGTGGTCTCTGTGCTTGAGGGAGCACTTGGGCCTCCACCACACAGCTTTTCACTTGAAGACCTGACAGCCCAGATGCCTGCTCAGTAGTGTTCTTGATATGTTAAAGGAGAAAAAATAGTTAATTCTGGGAACTGAAGATGTTGGCTGAAAGAGGCAATCCTGAGCTAATATCATTTCTCAGTAGGTTACTGTTTTAGGATGTCTCGGGGAGGGGGTTGGAAGCTTTTCCGCTCCCTTTTGTGCTATAGCCAGGGGATATTGACTTCCTTGCAGAGTTGATTTTTATCATTTTCTTCTGGGGTTTTCACTTCTCTCAAACCTTGTTTTGTCAGAAAGGGAGCTCTCGAAATTTCATTTTTAGGCTGACAGCTTTTCCAAGAAGTAGAATCTCAAATAGCCCTGTGATATGGATGAATCACTCACTTGAAGGGCAATGAAAAAGGCCTTTCACAGAAACCTCACACCAACTCCAGAATTCATTAATGATAGAGCTGACATCAAGTAAGGAACCATGCAATGTGCAGGTGCAATCACCCAGGAGGGTGTGCAAGAAGGGACAGCTGGCCCCTGTCTGATCAGGAGTTCAGTGACAGAAGGGTGGTCACACTTGTGTGGTTTTGATTAGGTTAGCATTATATAATGGTTAACCTGATTAGCCTGTTCACTACAAGTCAGGAACTCATCCAAATGTTTTACCCATTCTTATTCATGCAGTCTTCACAAGCGATGAGAAAACTGAGATTATGAGAGATTCATAGAACAGAGTTGGACTTTGGATGGATCTAGGATTTGGATGTATTTCTAGAATTTTTATAATTGAAACCATTAAAATGTTTATTTTTGCAATGAACAAATCCCAAGGGAAGATTTTGGATCACTAAATGAGAAAACTCTACCCAGGCAATTTAAAGTACAATTCAGGTAAACTTTGAGTGAAAAAACATATCTATTAAAAGGGATGGCAGCCTAGTGCGATGTCTCAAAGGCTAAATCCTCACTTTGCAAATGCTGGAATCCCAAATGGGTGTTGGATCTTGTCCCAGATGGGAAAGCAGTAGAGGACAGCCCAAAGCCTTGGGACCCTGCACCCACAAGGGAGACCTAAAAGAAGCTCCTGGCTCCTGGCTCTGGAACAGCTCAGCTCTGACCATTGTGGCCAGTTGTGGAGTAAATCAGCAGATGGCAGATCTTTCTGTCTCTCCCTGTCTCTGTAAATCTGACTTTCCAATAAACAAATAACTCTTTTTGGAAAAAAAAAAAGATGTATACACAGTGTATGCAATATGCATATGTATAATACTTGGCAATACATTAAACATGTAATGCTTGCTATCATTACTTCATATGTAATGGGGAAAGAGCTTTAGCACATGAGCTGTGTGACCTTAAGCGATGTACTTAGCCTCTCTGCCTGCCTGAAATTCCTCATCTGCATCTGAATAAAGCATAATCCAGAAGAATGAATTCAGAAGGTTGTACTGAGACCCAGACAAGAAAATTAAGTGCTTGGCATAGTACCTAGCACACAGCAACAACTCGGCCCAGATGCTTCATCTTTCATTCTTGCTATTACTATCACACATATTTTGCCAACAGCACTGAAAATATGTGCAACCTTTCCATGTGAATAATGTGTGAAATAACAGGATATATCCCCACCCCCCCAAAAAACGAGAGTCACTGACAGGCTCATGTCTATTTCTTGAAATTTAGTATAAGGAAATAATTGGACAGACTCAAGAAGTATCCTGTAAGCTGCACTGACTATTGGTATCTCCAAAAATACGTGGGTTAGGCAAAGAATAGTCATCTAACAACTCTCTCCTAACAAGGAAGCCCGAGTTAGCAACTGCAACCAGCATATGTTTAGCTCCCCCAAGTACAGACGCTGTTTGATAAGCAGTGGTTAGGATCCAAGGCAGTCAAATCCACTGCAGGTTGATGGTGAGAGTGAACTCCTTTTCATACAATCATACAGACTAGTAGAAGCATAATTAAGTATATCTTCAGAGCTGCATCTATTTTTACAGAAGCTTTTTCTTCCTTAAATTATGTCCCATAAGTATAACTGTAAACTTCTCTTGATACTAACGCTTACAATTGCTTTGCCGGTTAACATTTGCTTTTAGCAGAAGGAAACTTTAAAGCGCGATTATCTATGACATTATTGTTTCTTAAAACATGCTTATAATTGTCTCAGACTAAAATCTGGAGAAGTGATTTTCAGTGTTTCGGTTTTCTGAGGCTATATGATGACGGGGGCCCAGAGCAAGTCAGCCTATGTGCTATCCAGGGAAATCAAGGAAGCGTTTTTTTTTTTTTTTTTTTTTTCTTTAAAAAAAAGCTCCATAGTCCCTCTTATCCAGAAAGTTTGAGAGTTGTCTGATATATTGGTTATCTTTTTCCTTAAGCCCAAAAAAATGGGGATACAATTTCCCTAATTTCAGAAAGCTGGAACAAAAGTTAAGTATAGAAGACGGTGTTTAGTGAATCAGTTTAGATGATGTTTGGGTTTCCTGCATCTTAATCCATCTGAGTGCTTCCTATGCTCTGGATTCTAGCTTCCTGCTAATGGGACCCCTGAGAGGCAGCGGTGATGGGTCAAACACTTGGATCCCTGCCACCGCATGGCATGCCTGGATTGAGTTCCTGGCCCTTGCCTTCCACCTGGCGCAGCCCCAATTACTGCTGGCATTTAGACAATGCATCAGCAGATGAGAAATCTCTCACTCCCTATGTTTACCTCATTTTTTTCTCTTTCTGCCTTTCAAAAAAACAAGTGTTAAGTACATTTAAAGTTTCAGTTCATAATGCCCTCAGGAGACAAACTGGGAGAATCTCACTGTGAATAGGGTTTTCCTGCTTTTCTCATAATTATCTTTTGAAAAGGGTCAACTTGAAATTTAATTTACATTAAATTCTGGGTCGGGATGAGTAGAGTTAATGCTAGCATCCAAAATAAAAAAAATTAAGAAAGAGTGAGCAAAAAAACAGAATTGCAAACATGGGATAAGGTTAGGAAACTCGGGCAAATAAAAGTTAAAAGATTTGTCCAGGGATACTACCTAACAAAAGGTATCATCAAAGATAGGAATAAGATCTGTCTTATTAGAGAAGTCATTTGATTGCTCTAATATAAATATTATAGATAATATTGTAATACTATATAATAAAATATACAATATATACTTTATAGCTTAGGTTTTTATTAGATATTATTTTATTTATAATTATATAATATTATATATAGCACTTACTATGTGTTAACACTTTTATATTGGGAAAACATATTGATATAAAACTCCTATTCTCAGGGAAATTAAATTCTGATAAAATGATATGAATGTATCTGCTTAGAAAGGATTTATAATATATATGTTATATTATATATAATATATAATTATGTGATATATAAATTATATCATACAATATATAAAGTATACATATATGTATATATCAGACAAAAAATTAGAAACCAAAATATACAAAGAACACAAATTAATTACAAAAGTATTTCATGGGCAAATAAACAAAGAATATGAGCCCTGAGACAGGAAGAAAGCACCATTATTACATTATCACATTTCAAATTTGGCCATAGTTTGTGAGAATGATATGGTCTTAGACAGGCAGCAAATTCAAGGTCACTAGTTTGGAAGTTATACTTTCCCTGCCTAAGTAACCCTTTCTGCACACCCGTGAGTCAAAGGACGCTTACAATGGCACCTGAGGGGTGTAGTAACATAAAACCACTCCCCCTTTCAAGCCCCCCAAAAGCCCATGCCGAGGGAAGCATGCTGTCCTTCCTCTCCTTACAGCAGGGACACAGGACAGAAGGTAGCCACCTCTCTCTCCCTCACTCTTTCTCTTGCTGGCCCATTCTGCCCCCCAGGATGGCGCCTGTGTGTATTCTGCACCTTCTGAATAAACCTTACCACTTGTGTAAGCCATGTCGGCACCTAGGAAATAAATATTAAGTCTTAACCTATGCCACAACAGTAACAGACAAAAGCAGTCTTAGTCTAACTCTAATGAAAGAGTGAATGTATAATGAGCAGCTACTTTGAAGCTTTGTGATTCAATAATTACACTTCTTAGTATTTACCTTAGAGTAACACTCACATATGTCTGTATAAGGAGATGAATTACATTTTATTTTAGTTTTATCTATACCATGGGGGGGGGCGGGAGGAAGAAACCCTGAAACAACTGGATGGTCACCAGTAGGGGAAGAGGTAAAATAAACATTGGTACATGGATCCTGTGAAATATCAAGTTACCTTTCCAATGAGTATTTAGGTTTCTTAGGAACCATGAGTCATTTCCTCCCACCAAAAGCACAAGGGTAGTTAGGGTTATGGCCTCAAGTGAAATTTTCTGCAGGGTTGAAAGTAGGGGCACGGGGTGGGAGAGGGCAGTGTAGAATCTTGCTTCTCTTAGCTTCTGGTTTTTACTGTAAGAATAGCAACTGGGCAGTTAGATGAAGCCCTTATTGGCAAGTGAATTTCATCTCTCATGGGAAAGCCCAACAGTGCCTGAGATTTCAGCTAATCCTGAAGATGGGAAGAGGAGATTGTAGGCACTGCCTTCCAATGACCGTTTAATTCCGTACAAGCTAGACCAACCATATTATAATTCCAGCCTGCAATTCTTAGCCTCTGTTCTAGCTTTTTCTCTCAAAAGTATTCTTCAAAGACACCACTTTCCCCATTTTATCAGATCGTCCTCTCTTGGAGCCCCTCTCCTAATGCTACAACAGGAGGTTTCCGTCATTAATATTGTTAATATATCTTGCTTTCCTTACTGACATTGTACAAAAATTCTTTCATGTGAGACAAGAATAGAAGCTTTTTTTCATCAAGTTCCCTGCAGCAAAAGAAAATGGTTTCCCTTGGGTTATTATGGCTAAGCCATCAGAATCTGGGCTGTAGCTGAGTTGGAGCAATGATAATGATAATACTGCTTTCTATTTGCTCAGCACTTTATAGTTTTCAAATTTCCTTCCCGCACATTATCTCTCTGGATTCTTACCACAGCCCCATGAGGTTGTAGCTCTTTTCCCGAGATGATACTCAAGTGGACAAGAAAGAGCAGATTTTCAAAATAACACGAACTGCCATATACACACACAAGATCATTTTTCAAGGGTCGGACATAGCCTTATCTTACAAGTCCTTTTTTTGGTAAATGTCATCCCTCTTACTGTGCAACCATGAGATGGGAAAATGGCAATTTGCAGTCTTTGTGTGTAACGGTGTGATGTGAGAATCTATTTGATTTTTTTTTCTTTTAAGCAGAGGGCAGTATCACTTCTGAAAACCTGTTACTAAAATTGGACAACAAAATATTCTACTCTCTGATTCATTCTCTCATGTCTTATCCACAGCAAAGTCATCATTACACAAATGTTAATTATTGATAGTCCCTTTTTGGGTCCTATTGTAGTTGGGACTACTTAGAATATCAGTTTATACATAGCAGCCTTGGTTCACTGCTCCCATCGGCTGAGAATGAATATCCTCAGATGAGGCTGCAGGCACTATTTCTCAGTGGCTAAATCATCGCCTTGTACACACAGGGATTCCTGTGGGTGTCGGTTCGTGTCCTGCCCACTCCACTTCCCATCCAGCTCTCTGCATGTGGCATGGGAAAGCAGCTGAGGATGGCCCAAAGCCTTGGGAACCTGCACCCACAAGGGAGACCTGGAGGCAGCTATGGGCTCCTGTCTTTGGTTTGACTCAGCTCTGGCCATTGTGGCCACTTGGGGAGTGAATGAAAGAACAGATCTGTCTCTCCTTTCTGTAAATCTACCTTCCAATAAAAAATAAATTAAATATATTAAAAACCCAAGTGCTACACCTAGACACATGTAACTATTGTTCCTCCTTTGCCACATACTAACTATGAAACTCTGAGCACGCAAAATCACTGCCATAAGCTTTACTTTCCTAAAGCAAATGGGGTAGGAGGAGTTGAGAACACAGACCAATGGGCTCTAGGCCTTTTGGCTGAGACCAGGTGTGGAGAACGCAGATCAGCCCAGTCCTGTAAGTTCACACTTCAGCTCTGCATCTATCTTCCTGTACCATCTCAGACAATATGAAATTTCCTTGTCTCCATTTTCCATATGAGAGATAACTGTGATCATATTATGGAGTTTTCTTGAGAATTAAAAGGGTATACTTTATATGTACTTCAAAAAACAGCTGGAGAATGAAAGTTTACATTGGTGTAGAAAAATTTTTAATTTCACATATTTTTTCACAATACCCATTTTCCATGACATTCTTTTGAGGAATATTGTTTTATGGATTTCAATTGTTTTTGCACCCAAATTTATCCTTTAATTTCATTGCCATAAACTTTTCAAAGAACCATCATTTGTGTTCGATGGGCACATGTATCCTCATATGCAGTAGCAATTATTGCTGATGCTCTTAATTTAGTATGCGGTTTATGATATGATACTGGATGCCAGTGGTGCTACTGGTACAGCTGATCTTATGAAAGAGACTTTCTGCAGATTCAGACAGAAGAAAATTCCTCCATCCAAAAGCACAAAGTTGATCTTCAGGAGGCATTCATTACTCAACTAGCAGACACAAATGTTCTCATGAAACCAAAATAAATGATTGCTATGAAATTTAAGATCACTAAGACACAGTAACATAAGTTTTACAGAAATCTCATGCTCATTCAATAGCTTCTTGATCAGCCTAGGGTTTGTGGACCCCAGGGAGGCCACTGGGAAGGATGAGGCGAGACAGGTGTTCCATTGGATCACAAGCCTGGCAAGCACTGGACTCAAGATGGACAGAAATCATGGAAGAACAGTCTCCAAATATCTTCCTGCATAAACAGGTTGAAATTTTATTATTGAGAAAGGTGAAACCAGGCAAAACTTATTTTAATGGTCATTCATTAATACATGCAAAAATATTGGAAGTTTACCATGTCTTGTAACTATCTGCATGGCACTGGAAGGACAATTGTGAACACAGCACATAGGACTCGTGGTTCTATGGAACTCACAGTCCAAATGAACAAAAGGTCCTGGAGGAGTAGAGTAAGCCATGAAAGATTAATGAACTCCAGCAGTGACTTTTGAGCAGGTCTTAGCTGAGTACCCAGAATGAGTTAGGAATGAGCACTTATCTAGGGAGTAGTGCAGAAGAAGGCCCTGGGAAGAAGTGCATTTATAAGTGAAAACAAAAATTCTAGCTGGAGCAAGAACATGACGAAAAAAACCGTGAAGGAATGGCAAAGCTCAAGTCTTGGGCATAAACACATTTTGTCCAAGTTCACAAACAGTACACACCCAAGGCTTTTGGGTTGTAACACTAAGAGCATGCCCTGCTTCTTCCCACCTGCTGCTGGCATGGTACTCCCACAGTAGTGAAGTCATCAGTAATGATGCCATCATCTCATTTAGGGTCAGCTCATTTCCCTTTCTTTTAGGTGTTTGGTCTCATTTGTCTCTAACCTCCCAGTTACTCACATCAAAAGCAATTGCACTTGAATTTCAGTCATCTTTCCGGAGTTTCCTGCCTTTGATCTGTTTAACAACCACCCGTGTAGCATTTGAAGAATGTATTCTTGCTAGTCTTGCTAAATGTACACTCAAGAGAAAGCCTGATGGGAATTCTATTTCTGTTCGATATTTTGATTAAGATTCAAACCGGAGCTATAAAACACATTTGTTTATTATCTTTAGAGAGAGATCAATTTCCCTGTTCCCAGTTTCTGTGGAAGGATGGAAAATGCTGAAATATCACACAATGTTCTCTTTGTGATGCAAGAATGATTTTTTAAAAATTCCATGAAATGGCAGAAGTTATCATTGTTAGGTTCCTAACTGAAGTGAGATAATACTTGTTGAAATGCCAGCACAGAAACCAGAATATGCTTGTAATGACTGTAATGAGCTCTAAATTAGCAAGTGCTTCCTATGATCCAAAGAACATTTATGGACACGTTTATAACTATCATTACAACAATCCCACAAAATCAGAAAAATCAGCAGCATTTCACATGTATGAATAGTGAGGAGAAGAAAACAGAAATAATTTGCCCAATATGAGGGACCAATATGAGGGACAGAGGCAGAATCTTTGCTACTCTGAAAGGATAGTAGATCTCAGATGTTTTTGCCTAACATTCGTTTATGTATTTTGTAGTAGCAGCATGCTGGTTATCCATTCGGAAGTCACTCCAGTTGAATTCTCAATCCACACAATTGCACGCTGGCAGATGGGGTGTTTTGACATAGGGGTGGAGGTAAGGGCAAGCACCCACCTGGCCAGTGGTATGTCATAACTGCTAACCACAGTGAGGGACTTATGGACAGAGACATGATATAGCTAGCCAATCAGAACGAAAGACTATTAGTCCCATAGAGTTGACAGAAACTCCTAGTAGAAGAAACATCCTTCCTGTTCTTGATCTAAGCTGGGATGAAGTAAACCCAGGGCTACTAACATCCATCTTCAGTAGATCCAACCTGAGAGGCAAGTTCATCTAATTCTAAGACTTGAATTGTGCCTCAGTCATGTCAAGCCTAAGAATTCTCTGTTCCTCCACTGACCTCAATTTGGTTGGATATGTAAACTCAGGCCCTAACTCACATCCCATCCACTTGACAAAAAATTTCATAATGTAGTATGCACAAAAATTGAGTCAATTAAATATATTCTTTCATCTATTTCTCCTTAAAGACCATCACTCTGTTCTTTCTAAATATGCTTTGATAAAAGTCAAAGTCCAAATGTAGTCTAAAGACAGAATCTCCTGGGAAGAAGACCCATCAAGTCAAATTAGAAGGTGAACACGACGACCATTCAAAAATATGTAATAAAAGGCATTTTTCATTATTCCATTCCTCTTTCTTCCTTCCCCATTTATGGGAACCTGTATCATGTGAGCACATATCAATTCATTGCTTTGAGAATATAAAATAAGATATTTGGGCTGGCATTGGCAAAGACTTCTTGGATAAGACCCCAGAAGCACAGACTACAAAGGCAAAACAGACAAATAGGATTACATTGAAAAGCTTCTGTGCAGCAAAGGAGACACTCAACACAGTGAAAGGCAACAAACAGGATGGATGGAATTACTTAAAAACTATGTATCTGATAAAGTACTAATGTTCAGGACATATAAGGAGCTCACAAAACTCAACAAAAAATTCAGTTAAGAAATGGGCTAAGAATATGAACAGACTTTTGTGAAAGAACAGCATACACCAAGGGAAAGATTCTCAGGATTACTGGTCACCATGAAAATGCAAGTAAAAACCACCACAAGCTTTCAACTCACCCCTGTTGGAATGACTATCATCCAAAAATAAGAAATAGCAAGTGCTGGCAAGATGTGAGGGCAAAAGGTACCATCATCAACTCCTGGTAAGAATGTAAAATAGTACAACTACTGTAGAAGACAGTATAAGAATAGAGAGCCCTTAGAAAAATTACAAATGGATTTATCATATGACCTAGCTATTCCATTCCTGGAAATTTACCCAAAGGAAATGAAATCATCATACTGAACAATCATCTGTATCCCTCAATGCACAATAACTGAGAAACGGATTCAGCCCAGATGTCTGATGACTGGATAAAGAAATTGTGGTGTAATGCCACCAGCCTAGTTACCATCATACCCCAGGAGGAGCCATAGCTGCTGCAGCAAGCCCCAGTCAACCCTGTTCCTCAATGCAGCACCACCAGCCAGGTGCAGAGAGCGGCAACCTCATACCGTGGACACCTGCCTGCGGGTCATCGAAGAAGGTCATCGAAGTGAGGGTTTGGGAACAGTAAAATGGTTCAATGTAAGGAACAGATATGGCTTCATCAATAGGAATGACACCAAGGAAGACATTTGTATACCAGACTACCATAAAGAAGAATAAACCCAGGAAGTAACTTTGCAGTGTGGGAGATGAGAGACTGGAGCTTGATGTTGAAGGAGAAAAGGGTGCGGAGACAGCAAATGCCACAGGTCCTGGTGGAGTTCCAGTGCAAGGCAGTAACCAGGTGGAGTTCCATTGTAGACGCTATTCATGTCCAAAAGGTCCTCCATGCAATTACCAGCAGAATTACCTGAATAGTAAGAGTGGGGTAACGAATGAGGGATCAAAGAGTGCTCCCAAAGGCCAGACCTAACAATGCAGGCCCAACCACAGGCAAAGGTTCCCATCTTACTGCATGCCCAACATAACCTGACTCCAGAGAGGTAGAATTCTCTGCCCTTTCTTTCAAACAATCCTAATCATCCAGAACAGAGAGCAGAGGCCAGTTACCAGGGTTCCTACTGTCCAGACCAGGCTCTCTGACCTAAGACATACCATTAAGACAGCCAGGGAGCCAGGAGGTGCTGTGGCCCACCCTCAGGTGCTGACCCAGCATAGAGACAAGCTGCAGTCGGCTCCACAACCAGCCTCTGGATCCCACCAGGCCAGCCTGAAGCACAGATACATCCTTGAAAGCTGATGTGAGGTCATTGACCCAGACCTGGGGCTCCTTGGGATAGATTGAGTCACAGCTGAATTTGCATGTTAAGAAGGGATTGGAGGTGGGGGGAGAAAGGAAGGAAGGAAGAAAGGAAGTAAATACAATCCAACTCTGCTCTTACTCTTGTAGAAGATAATTACAGCCAAACAAGAAAATTAAATGTCAAAGTGCCAGACTATATTATAATTAAACAAACACAAAACAGATTCCAGAAACGTTAAGAATGCTATCTAAACGACTCAAACAAAGCTCCTTAAACCAGGAAGGCAGACACCTTGTCATTACTCCAGAACTGGGTACTACCCATGTCATTGAAGCCAGCAGGCAGCAAGGGAACACATGGTCTCCTACAGGGTGGAAGAATCGTATTTCTTCATTTCTGAAGTAAGACAGTGAGGCTCGGTAGTTACGGCAGAGGCTATAAAGTCAAATGGAACAGGAGTTCAAATCCTCCTTGCCCATTTAGCATGTGCATTCTCCAGGGCTTTTTTCTTCTTTATAAACATTTTTGCACACAAAATAAGGATGAACAGCAGAGAACTGCATGAGGTATGTGCTGCTGGGCATCATGAAGTTTCTTTTATAGTAAGCCCCCTGTCTATGCCAACTACATAATACCAAGATAATTCATATTAACTGCAGTACCTAATTACGATAAGACATATGCAATACAGGCAATTGAACAGCCAGCTACTCAAAATTCCCAGACTATAACTGAGCAGATATCCAGTAAGTTGTTGACAAGATTAGCAACTTGTATTGCGTCTCCTCGTTTTGACAATCCGTGTCAGACCTTTAGTTCTGTGAAGCTAAGACCTCTATTTCAGCTCTTTCAGTACAATGCCTAATATAAAGTACATGCAACATAAAGACCTGTTGGCTGCTTCCCACATTAAAAGAGCAAACACTGCAACATGTTTCCCCAAACAAGGAATAATGGATAGTTTTCCTATGTGACCCTTAATAAAGTCTAACCACTTACCCCTATTACCCAGCCAGTACATCATGTATAAATTCTCTAGATGATTTTTAGAAAACTATAAATTAGTGGCAGCAGGGAGACAAGCTAGAGGTGCTATTAATGTGACATGCAGGTTATGAGTTATTTTCTTCAAAGGGAAGACTTGTGAAAGACCTTTGCAGTATAGTGAATAACTTTGCTCTCACAAAAACTCTCCTTAAATTCACACCATTGAATATCAAGTTGTGGGCATTCCTCAGAATGAGAGTGGACAATGGGTATTAACATCTATAATGGGTAATAACTGTTTGTAATAATGGGTAATAATGTCTGTACCTACAATGTCAGGATACACTCAAATAGCAGAATGATGGATGTATGACTGTTTTTGAAGGACTATACTGTTATAATAATATAGAGGGAAACAAATGGGGGGAGGATATTTGAGGAGGATTGAGGGGGAAATCCCACAGCATATGGAAACATGCCATAAAATTAATTAAAAACTAAAAAATGACATTTGTGGCATACACAGACAGACAGACATGTAGTTTTTATCATTTCCTGCTAAGTGGAACTACAAACCCTGGAAATTCTATGTAGACAAACATGAGATTCTGAAGGGAAAGAAAAGGAAGGCCAGTATGAACCTGGGCACTGCAGAAAAGACATAGTGACGTGTTTCCAGTATGTTCTTAAAGCCAGCAATGTGAAATAACCAAGACATTCAGACAGACAAAGATCCAACAAAAAATTTGCTTTCTGCAAAGGCCAAGGCAAAAACAAACTAGAAAGATTAAAAACTTGCAGAAAACAGCTAGTCTGCAGCAGTCCAATATTGCTGAGAATAGTTGGGGCTCTATTTTAACCTGTACCAGTGAAAAATCTAGAATTTCAAATCCACCATGTTAAGTGGAACTTTAACCCCCTCCTCCCTCCTGTCCAGCTGGTCAGAAATGTTATTACAGGGCTTTACAGGAAACCGGGACTTTGGTGACTTCTGAGCAATAAAAAAGCCCCTGGAAGAGTCAGAACTCACCTAGGGCATCACAAAGCAGAGGACTGGATGGGAAGTGAAGCAGCCAAGACTTGAACCAGCACCCATATGGAATGCCAGTGGATGATTATACGGCTATGCCATGGCCCAGCCCCATACAACTTCTTACTATAGTTTATCTGTTAAATGTCCTGCTAGGGAAACAAAACCTCATGTCCACTTATTCTTATACATATTTAATTTCCATGAAATGATTTAATATATGATGTTTTTCTGGTTGGATTCTTGGACACAGCATTGTTTTGTCAAGTCTCATCTGTGCTGTAGTTTTGATCATTTTTTAAAAGAGTTATCTATTTCCATTGCAAAGTCAGATACACAGAGAGGAGGAAAGACAGAGAGAAATATCTTGCATCTAATGATTCACTCCCCAAGTGGCTGCAACAGCTGGAGCTGAGCTAATCTGAAGCCAGGAGCTAGAAGCCTCGTCCAGGTTTCCCATGTGGATGCAGGGTCCCAAGACTTTGGGCCGTCCTCAACTACTTTCCCAGGCCACAAGCAGGGAGCTGGATACAAACCGGCACCCATATGGGATCCTGGCATGTTCAAGATGAGGACCCAAGCTCCTAGGCTACCACGACAGGCCCCTGTGTTGTAGTTTGCATAAGTAAATTATTCCTTTTTATGGCCACAATATAGTCTATTATACGGATATATTATACAGTGTTTATCTTTTTGTCAGTTGGATTCAGGGTTGTTTCCACTTTTTAGCTAGTATTACAAATATGTTGCTGTGAATATCTGTCTAGTTTTTTTCTTGTGGATTTTTTTTTCATTTCTTTTAGTATAAGCGTAAGTGTGAATTTCCAGGTCATATACAGGTAACTTCAAGTTTAAACTTTTGAGAGCTGCCAATTTATCTACAGTGGCTGTGCTATTTCATATTCCTACCAGAAGTGTACAAAGGTTTCAGATTTCTCCCAATTTTTGCCAGCAATTGTTATTGTTATGTTATACCTATCCTGATGGGTGCACAGTGTTGTCTCATTGAAGTTTTGACTTTCATTTTCCCAGTTGCTAATGGTGTTTAGGATCTTTTCATGTACTTAATGACTGCTTTTTGTGTGTGTGTGTGTGTGTGTGTGTGTGTGTGTGTGTGTGTGTATGTGTGTGTGAATGTTTATTTTCTTCCACTTTAAAGGCAAAACAACAAAGAGGGAAGAAACAGACACTTTTCCATCTATCAATTCACTCTCCAAACACCCGCAATAACCAGGTCAAGGAACAGGCCAAAACCAGCAACCATAAGGGTGGCAGGGATTCACGTACTTGAACCATCACCTGCTACCTCGCCATATGAATTGTTTCATTGAAAATTCAACTCGACGAGGAGGAGGAAAAAAATCATGACACACAGAGTATCACAATAATTGAGTGCTCTGCTAAAAAAAAAAACATAATTGACACTTTTGTTTAACAACAGTGCAGATCCTAATTTTCCCAAACATTGCCTTTATGAAACAGGTAGAGATTTTTTTTTAAACATTTACAATGCATCTGTCTTATTCTACTTCATCCTTGTTGGTTGATTCTTTTTTTTAATTACATTTTTAGTAAACTTTGAGACTGACTAAAACTTCAGGATTTCACAAAAGATGATAGGTTGGTATTCCCCTACTGAAATCTGCTATTGTCCTAAAGCTATTTCATTGTACCTTTCCAGGCTGCCAGTTTCACTTAAACCTGATAAGTACAAAGTAAGACTGCTCTTCTTACCTTAAACTGACTTGTAACACAGGAAGGAGCAAGTTGTCTTTTAAACCTAGAATTGTAAACCTTATTTGTTTTCACTTCAGGAGGCTTGAGTGCCACTAGCTATAAAGTTGGTAACAAAATGGGGGAATCTTGTTAAAATATTTAGGCATAAACTGCTTTTCCTTCTATTCTTTGATAAATTGAATAAATCCAAAAGAGATATATAGAAAAATGAAGATAGAAATAACATTTTAGATATAGCAACTGAGTAACTTGGCGTAACCTGGTCCTTAAGCTAAATCCCTGAATGTGGAGAAAGATTCAATCAAGTGATGACCTTGGGGGAAAGCAGGTGCAAGGCAGGATGGGAGGAGCAAGTGCAAAGACCCTGGGGTAGAAGTTTTCCTCCTTAACAGAAACAGGAGATGCTCAGGATGGTAGGAGAGTAAGTGACTCAGATAGATGACTGCAACGATCTAGAAAGAAGGGTAAACAGTTACATAACGTGAGGTCTTGTAGGCTGTGAGAGAGGTTGTATTTCATCCTAAGTGAAAGGGTCAAGCCATTAGAGAATTTGACAGGCTTGCGATGTGAACCGATTAAAATTGTGACAAGATCATTTCAGCAGTGGTGTGGAGAATGGGTTCTCGAAGTGGCAGAATTGGAAAGTTCAAGTTAGGAGACTGCTGCAGAAGCGCTTTTGAAAGGTGGTGATGACTTAGAATACAGAAGGGGTAGCGAAGATGGAAAGAAGAATGATTTGCAACATATTCAACAAGTAATATTTGTGGAACTTGCTGATGAAATAAGAAAAGGGAAAGAGAACAAAAGGGAAACAAATGGCTCACCTCTAGATTTGGACTTGTTGAATTAGGTGGTGGGAAGTGTTTCCTGACAGGAGGACACTACAGACCCAGGTTTTAAGATCGAAATCTAGAGCTCCTTAAGAACATGTTCATTCTCAGATGCCTCCAGATACTGAAGTGCTTGGTGGACCCACCACACATTCATGTCTGAAATTTCAGACATGAGCAAATCTATGATGGATAGTATTGATTTTTACAACATTAAATAATTGCTGCTAAACTTCATTTCAGAGGGCCTATTTTGAACACAAGTTAGCTAGAAATTGGAAATCTTAGTCAAACTGATAGTACACTCTTACATTCTCACAAACTGTAATCAAAATATCGAAGAAGTATAACTGGAAACTCTGAAGCCCTTGAAAATGCAGGGACTAAAACTGCTTTGATTACACAATATAAATAGGAATATTTAAATTTGAATTCAACATGGAGTTTAGAGGCCATTTTATGAGCTTCCGAATGTTCTGTGTAAGTATTTATGCGAGTCTTTCTCTAAGTCAGCACTTTAAGTTTCGAAGAGGCACTCATTCATGAATTCATAGCCAAACCTGATGGGATAAAATATTAAATCCCACTTACTTTCTTCTCTAATCAAAAACTGGTGAGGAGCAGAAGATAAGCTGATTCTGTGCTCACAAAGTGCTGAAAGTTCCATCATGAAGTTTTACCTCTGGCCTAGAAACTTCCAGCTATGCCCATAAATCATAGATAAAAGGCAACATGTTATTTGTCCATTTGAAATGCCACAGTGTGCAACTGCCAGTTAAGTCCAAGGATAATGTTTATGGATGGGCAAGAATTCCATCCTTTGGACCTCTACAGAAGTTGAGATTACAAAGTTCTATTAAAAGGAATTATCCAGTAGATTCATTCTTGGCACCCTAGACAGTTTGTCAATATATTTTGGGGAAAGAAAAAAAACAACTAACCTCAAAGCTGATCAAAGGATTAAATAACTCTCAGAGGTGAAGGCAATCCTTTCAGAATGCTCTCAAGGGTCTGATTTTCTAAATGAAACTTTTCCAAGTATTTTAAATTATCATTGGTCTGTCGGGCTAGAACTGGGGAAGGCTGACTCCATAATGGGGACAAATGTCCCCCTACACACTTACCATCACTTACACTTCTCATCCATCAGTCTGGTCACTTATCCTTCGTTTGAACTTTTCAAAGTGCCAGATAATACAGGTAGTTCACAAGAACAATGTGCACAGATAGATTTTGTATGTTCTTCTCTGCTCTAGACAGATTCAAATGAGTTAACTCCACAGACCTCTTCACAAAGCAATCTTGGAGCAAGTCGGGGACTCCAAGAGGCTGTGAGTTTCTGTATCTGTAACTTCCACAGGTTGGCAAGAGGACCCTTCCTAGTTGTTGTTAGGCCAAATCAGTCTCAGAATCTCACACCTCAACAAACAAAAATGGTCAAAAGGGGCTTGAACACCATTAGTAAAATACAAAACCAGATGATGGTTGATGATCCCAGGCATAATCAGACCAAAACAGATGACCTGGAAGACTTTGGGAGCAATACTGTCTCCCTCCTTCACTTTCACACCACAGGGTAATGATTTTTCAAATGACAACAAAAAAGGCAACAAGTTGGAAAGAGATTAAATCTTAGATTGAACATCAGTTGTCTAAGTAACAAAGTTTTTAATTGGCCCATTCATTGCAAAAAAAAAAAAAAGATTTAGGGAAAGCAAAAAAACAAATGTTTTGATGTTTCTTAGGTTAAGTTACTCGGCAATAAGATTTTGTCTGAATTTCTAAAATTACACTGTTTTTCACACATTTATACTCTGGCATCTATCTTGCCTATATTGAGTACTGTGCTTTCCACTTTCATTCCATGCCCTGGTCTGACAGATACGACTGGCTTGCCGCTACTGCCAAAGAAATGCCGTACAACGTGTGACTTGCACCACAGAAGCCTGTCCAGGATTTTGGAGGCTGGAAGTCCTGGGTCAGGTGGTTGGTGTGCTTGGTTGCTCCTGTGGTCTCCCTCTTGGTTTGCAGAAGATTTTCCTGTTGTTACTTCTTCACATGCTTCGCCTCTCTTCCCCTTCTTACAAAACTACAAGGACTGGTTTAGGTCCCCACAACAAAGGCTGCCTTGCAACTTAACCACTTCTTAACTTTCAAATACATTCATATTTTTTGGAAGAAAAGATTTATTTTTGTTTGAAAGGCAAATTCGCAGAGAGAAGGAGAGACACAGATGAAATAGAGAGAGAGAAATCGTCCATCTGCTGGTTTGCTTCCCAAATGGCTGCAACAGCCGGAGCTGAGCTGATTTGAAGCCAGAAGCTTCTTCTGGGTCTCAAGAACTTGAGCCACTCTCCACTGCTTTTCCAATCCATAAATAGGGAGTTGGATTGGAAGTGGAGCAGCTGGGACATGGACTGGCACCCATATGGGATGCTGGCACTGCAGGCAGAGGCTTAGCCTGTGGAGCCACTGCACCAGCCACCAACAGTTATATTTTGAGGGTATTGGTATGTCAATGTGAAATGGAGGGTACACTATTCTCTGAATATATTCCATGAATACAGAAGTTACTTCCATTTACTGTAAAAAACAAAGACATTTGGCCTAGAAGTTAAATCATTGGTTAAGAAATTCGTATATCATGTTAGACTATCTGGGTTTAAGTTGCAGCTACTGTTCCTGACCCCAGGGTCCTGCCAGTGCAAAACCTGGAAGAAGTAGTGATGAGACATATGAAAGGGTTCCTGTTACCCTAGGCTGAATTCCAGCCTGCCAGCTTTGGTCGTGGGCTAGGGGTCATGGCATGCACATGGGGAGTGAATCAACAGCTTGAAGTTCACCCTTGCTCTCTGTCCATCTGCATATCAAATAAATTAGTTTTTAAGAAATTTTAAAATAAGGCCTGGCACATTGGTTCAATGCCTAAATCCTCACCTTGCAAGAACCAGGATCCCATATGAGCACTGGTTTGCATGCCAGATGCTCTATTTCACATCCAGTTACACAGTTATGGCCTGGGAAAGTAGTAGAGAATGGCCCAAAGTCATGGGACCCTGCATCCACATGGGAGACCCAGAAGAAGCTCCTGGCTCCTGGCTTCAGATGGGCTCAGCTCTAGTCACTGGGGATCCTTGGGGGAATAAAACCAGTGGGTGGAAGATCTTTCTATTTCTCCTTCTCTCTAAAAAGTCTGAATTTCAAAAAAAATAAATCTTAAAAAAAATGTAAAAAGAAATAGCAACCTAAGTGTCTATCAATGGCTAAAGGATAAATAAAATGGAATGCTATCCAGTCTTAAAGAAGGAAAACCTATCATTTATGACTGCAAGAAAAATCTTGAGGAATAATAGATTAAATAATTCCTCAAAGAAAAAAACACATTATCTCCTTATTTGTGGGATTCAGACAAATTAAATTCGTAAGAAGTAGAGAATAAAACAATGATTACTACTGGATGAAAAGAGAGTAGGGAGCCATTCATCAAAAGGTAAAAAGATTCAGTCCAACAGGAAAAAATACACTGTGAGATCTACAACACAGCAGTGTAACCATAGTCAATACTATCGTCTTATATCTTACCAAATAAGCAGGAGGTTAAATTTCAAATATCTCACCATAACAGCAATTCCACTTCCAATCCAGCTCCCTACTTACATGCCTGGGAAAGCAGCAGAAGTTCAGGAGCTTTGACCCCTGCTACCTCACGGAAGATACAGAAGTTCCTAGATCCTGGCTTCAGACTGCAGCAGGTGTAAACATGTGAGGAGGGAACAAGCCGATCAAAAAATCTCTCCCACCGCCTCTCTCTCTAACTCTGCCTTCCAAAAAAAAAGACCCCTCCTCATCAAATGTTGGTTGAACATCTAACAACAAGAATCCTTCATTTTCTCAGGAAATTACATCAAGAATCCTTGTTAGAACTATCAATTTTTTTTTGAGACCAATTAAAATGAGGTTGAATGGGAAAACGGTCTTGTCTTTGGGTCAACCTAGAAACTTCTACAGAAATGATCACCCAGAAGATGGAGCCTGTCTCATTCATCTGCCATGGAGTCTAAGTGTCTGCTCTCCCCAACTTGAGTGCATGAATTTTGAATGAACATTTTCCCATGGTGGCAACTGAATACATTCCACTCATTCTCACGGTTGAAAAATCTTAAGTATACAGTGAAAAACTAGGAAAGACTGTTGTTTGTCTCAGCACTATTGGTTTGGACAGAAAAGTAGATGAACTTTGTCGACATGTACTTTACTGTAGGAGGCTACGTGTCCAAATATTAAGAGACATGTGACTCACACACAAGTTCTGCCCTCTGACCTAAAGCAATGCCATATCAAACCCAAGGACTGTTTTCTCAGTCCACTTCTCTGTTGCTATCAGTAGCACTGGATACCATCATTGTTGCCTCCTTTGGGAGATAGTTTCCTTCCTTGGAGACTAGGCCTTTATGTCTTCTGGATCTTCTTGCTGCCCTTCCCTTGTTTCTGCTCCTATGTTTAGAGTCCAGGCTTAACCTGAGGTCTGCTGTGTTTCTATTTTTAGCATATGCAAAATCCTTTCCCTCTTACTACTAATTCTGTGCTATCTACCTGCCTTAGCACAGGTCACTCAGGCCCGACGCTTGAACGAAGTCATTCATTCATCTGTTTCCAAATTACTTCTTGAGCACATGCAGGGAAGGAAGCACTGCTAGGCAAGGCATTTATCAATGAATGAAACAGTGTTTAGCATCGCCATTGCTCTTGAATCATGGAAACTGTCTTTATTGTCAAGTAGACTGTCCCTAAGTTCTGGAAATCCTTCCTTTTGGATATCACTCAGCTCATCTCTTCTTTTAAAAAAAAATCCTCCACTGTTCAAACTGGCTTCTGGTTTCTGATAACATCCATTTAACCACACTGGAATGCGTTTAACAAGATGCAAGCTGATTCTATTGAACCTTCACCTTAATCCACCATCATCATCATGTCTCTTCAAAATAGTCCGGCAACCCAAGCCTTCGGCAACCATTCTTAGCAATGACATTCCTTGCAGAAATTTGTGAGTCTACCAGCCTTCTGAAAATCAAATCCCAAATCACAGAGTTGATGAGACTTAAATAGCAGCATTGATCCTACTTCCTCCTTTTCCATGGGAATACCTGGTGTCCCCAACCAAGTCACTTATTTTCTCTGAAACTTTCTTCAGTTGCAATATTGGGATTAAACTGGGCAACTAGCTCATTAGGTTGCTCTAAGAGATATACAGCATCGTTACTGTCACCAAGCACAGTGCCAAGCACAGTGCCCATTGCTTACCATTTATTAGATCATGTAATCACCACTCTATCTGTTGCCATAACTGGGTAACACTGGAGCAAGTTTCTTAACATGTTGTGGCTTGGAGTTTTGTTTTTCAGTTTCAGAATGAGGTGTGATGAGTTGTGACTGTGAACCACAACACGTGGCATAGTTATGATTGGACTCCAACGTGACATTCATCATAACACTTTAAAATTATAAAAGTAAGTTTCTTATACATAAAACTACTCATCTCCTACTCCTGAAACTAGGTTAATGAGCTGCCAATAAGATGGAACTACCTTTCATTTGCTCTGCATTCTTAACAGGAGTAAACAGCATTTTAAAAAAAAGTGCTTAATGAATGACTATGAATGAACTGCTATCCATATAAATGCATATCCTTCAAGTTCTGACCTAGAAAGTTTCTGAGAACGGTCTTTTCTATTCATGTTCTCCAAGACAAGGCTTTTTCTTTTCATAGCATGGTGAAGTTACTTACTTACAGCTCTATTAAGATAACCTAGGGGTCAGCACTGTGATGTAGTAGGCTTAGCTTTTGCCCGAGCAACCGGCATTCCATATGGGCACCAGTTTGTATCTGGGCTGCTCCACTTCCTATCCAGCTCCCTAATTATGGTCTGGGAAAGCTGAAGCAGATGTTTCAAGTCCTTGGGCCCCTGCACTCATACAGGAGACCTGGAAGAAGCTGCTGGCTCCTGCCTTTGGACTGACCCAGCTCTGCCACTCCAGCCATGTGGGGAGTGAGCTAGTGGACGGATGATCTCTTTACCTCTCTACATATATAGCTTTGTCTTTCGAATAAAAACAAAATCAATTTTAAAAAATCATGTAAGTTTGCCTAAAATCACAAATACTCCTCTTACCACCCTCGCCTTTATTTAAGTTCGCAAGGAGTGCTAGTTGCCGTCCAGACTACCCTACTTCTGATCCAGATTCCTGCTACTCTATGCCAGAGGCAACTGAGGATGACTCAAGGGCATGGGCTCCTCTCATTGGAGACTCCCATGGGAGACTCTGATGGAGTTCTGGATTTCTGGACATTGAACCAATAGATGGAGGTTCTCTTTCACTTTCCTTCTCTCTCTGCCTTTCATTTAGAGAAAAATAAGCATTTACAAAAAAAAATAGTATTTTAAGGGGAAAACAAGGAAAAGCTATGGGAAAATATCCATCAGCTTTATCTCAAGAAAGACTTGAAAACATTTAGATTCTACTTGAATTCAGTACATAATCAGAGACTATACAGGGGTTAATGAGTACCAGAAATAAAGCTAATTAAGATTCTGTCTCTTCTGCAGAAAATAAAATAGATCCAGCAGAATTCAGTCTTCCAAGTCTTTTATTGATATAATTACCAAATGCAAATATTTATAAATTGTACAGACAATATTCAACATCATTTGAAATAGCAAGGAGCTGTTGCCACAACAAAGGAAACGAGAAACTGAGATATAAAAAGATTTTTTGCAGAACACTTGCTCACCTGTTTATGTAAGAAATAACGAGAAGATGAAGCATCCATCTGTAAATAGACTCATCACACAAATGTGCCGATGGTTAAAATTTTGGCACTGCTCTGCAGTTGAATGAAAACTTTAATAAAAGACTATTTGTCCTTCCAATTATACATGCACGACTGCACACACACATATGCATGTGTGCCCACACATTTATATCCTTTGATATATATGTCTCCTTTGAATGAACACAGGCCTTCTTTGCTGTGGGTAATAGCATTTCTTAAACTCAACTGAATGAGAGTAGCACAAAATACGCCTCTCTTTTCTTTCAGTGTATTTTTTTAAGGAAACATACACCCATGATATTTTTGACAGCAAATGGTAAGACTGCCACTCCTGTCAGTGATTTTGCAACTCTGCTTCCCCATGTTAAATTTTAATCAATCAAATTTAAAATGAAATTTCCCCCTATGAATCTTTATGCAGCTGCCTCGAATGTGAAAAGAGGTAGCAATAGCAAAGCTGGTCTAGTTAGAGCTTCCTTTCTGGAAGGGAATGTAGAACTCTACCTGTTCCCCACTCTCTCCAAAACACCTGGTTCCCTAAGGTGCCCTCTCCGTTACCACATGTTGACTTCACAGGCAGCTAACAGCCCCTCATCTTAAGTGACATCTCTCCCTTCATGCACTTTGCCAGATTGCCTTCAGATTCTCCAAGGTGGATAGTTTCATTTATTTCTAAAATAATTTGCATAACCTTAGTTTCAGTTCAGTCAGGCCACATGAGGTCACAATGCAGCCACCCACTGTATTTGTTCATCCTCCAACCTTATTTCATGTACAAAATTGAGGAGGGCAGCTCTTTAAACAGAACATCCCAGCTCTCATCTCATGCACATTACAGATTAGAGTAACTATTTGTTCCATGTTCTCAGGTGACTCAGATTTTTCCTAGACAGACGCCCCCCCTAGAGATCTTAGAACAAGTCACTGGTAGCAGTGGATGGATCAGGACCAAGGACAGAGTATCTAAACCCTGATGAATGTCAGCCCATAATTTATACTGGACAGTTCCAGTAATCAAGAATTCACTGGCACTGTGCTTGTTTAGCTTACTTTTCTTATTCATATTGAAAACAAGAATACCTGAAGTGACTTCCCCCCAAGACATCCTGATACACCTGTTTAAAGTGTGCTTTTCTGATTTAAGTCTCATAAAGATTATTTTTTTATTTGAAAGGCAGATTTACAGAGAGACTTAGATAGGGACAGAAACAGAGAGAGCGAATAACCTCCATCTTCTGGTTCACTCCCCAGATGGCCACAACAGCTGGAGCTGGACTGAGTCAAAGTCAGGAGCCAGAAGCTTCTTGGAGGCCTCCCACACGGGCACAGGGACCACAGGACTTTAGCCATCCTCAGCTCCCCCAGCCTATAGGCAAGCAGCTGCATCAGAACTGGCACAGCCAGGACTGTTGCTGATGTGGGATGCTGGTGCTACAGACAGAAGATGAACATGATGAACCACACTGCACTTATCCCAAACCTTATTTTCTTTTTCAGAATTTGTGAAACCGATTTTTCCTTCTCATGTGCCTGCTTCCTTTTACACGTACTTACAAGCCATCCATTTATACACCTATCTTGGTATTTGCCGCTGGACACCAAGCTCTTGCACCTATAAGTTGCACTATCTATGTATCGCCCATTGATTCTTAAAGCATAATCAATGTCCTAGTGAACTGAGATCTTGTAATGATTAACAGGAATGCATAACTCACTCAGAATAGGACAATGAACTCATTTCTATTCCATGTATGAAACTTCATTAGCTTTAGCAGGCTGTGTCTTACATGTCACATCAGTGGTTACCCTTTTTGGAAGAATAAGCACATGAAAAATAGGGACTTACTACAGGAAAACTTTCGCTGATGTGAATTCCAATAATATTTTTTATCCATAATTACTTGCTAATATTTTCTCATTTTTACAAACCAGAGTATCTGTAGCTGCAGGGATATTAGTAACAATAAAAGTAATTAGGTGCTGGCGATGAATTTCTTTTCATATTTAACACTTCTCCTCAACATCCTGACAAATTTCCACACTTGATACAGGCAGTGAAGAGAGACAAGAGGTTAATACAAAGGAGTTTGGAGCTGTATGGCACTTCTACTGTTACCTTGCAATTTGCACATCTCAAAAAGGCAAAGATTGCCTCATGCAGGGTCCTATTCTAAGTACCTACATAGCACCCCAGAGTTGGCATTCAGCGATATTTAAATGGAGTAGTGGAGTATTCGCATCAATACACAGCAGCTGACCCTGTATAATTCCTACAGTGTCCCCATGAGTCAGAAACCCTTGTTTATCTTATAGATAAGGAAAATGAGACTCACATCTCAACTTCCGGGCTATAAACAGCTTTTATCTGTCTCTAAATCAATTGGCAAAAGAATGAATTCCACTTTGTTGTTCAACTACACACAAGCTGCCGACCTTGAAAGCCTTATAAAGTCCCAGATAAAATCAGTTATCAAATTTGAAAAAAAGGAAAAATATTCCATACTGGAGACTTGGATTCAAAGCCTGGCTCTGCTTCTGATACAGCTTCCCACTAAGGTGTGCCATGAGAGGTGGGATATAACAGAGTTCAAGTACAGGAGTTCCTGCCTCTCACGTGGGGACCCTGTATTGAATTTCTGTGACTGGACTTTGGCCTGGCCCAGCCCTCGCTGATGTGGGCATTTGGACAGTGAATCAGCACAAGGAAGATTCCTGCCTGCCTCGCTGTATCTCTGCATTTCAAATAAAGTAAAATTAAATAGTGCTTCAAAAAACAGATAAAAGCAAAAGACATAATGCTGGCTTTAACACTCAAAGGAAAAAACGCATAAACTGGGAAGCACAATAAAACATTAAGTTACAATTAGCTCTCAACTTTTTCTTTGAAGAAAATGGTTAATTATCTAAACATTAAAAGGATGATTTTCCTACAAAACTATACATGCTGTGCGATGTTAAAAATTTTAAATTGTTATATAAGACAGTAATAAGGCAAGTAATAATTATGGGGGTTGCTATTGGCTTTCAATAGTCACGCACACACAGTTATTACTTTGAATAGTATAAAAAGCAAAAGTTGCATTTGCCGATTATTTGCATATGAATTTGACAGAAATACTCCAATGTTAGACTGCCTACTATTCATTCTCTCTGCACAAGGCTTTTTTAAAATAATTCTACTGCAGTTCATTTTCTATTTTTTCAAGAATCGTGCAGGTAATGACTTCTGCTCTCCATGAAATTCTGTCTTACAATTTATGGAGTAAGAGGCTGAAGGTATGGAGCCATTTTGGAATCAAGGGACTATATTTCAGAGAGTTGAATCATTATATTGACTCCTCATGCTAGTGGCTGGGTAATCTCAGCTCATTATGTGGATGTCAGTCTAAAAGTCACCACCTTATGGAAGCTTTCCCTTGCTGCCTCCTTCGTCAAAACTAAGTTAGGTCCCCTTTTCTCTTTGGAGTATTCATCACAATTGTGACTCTGGAGTCATTTTGTGTGATTATTCAGTGTAAGTCTCACTGGAACATAAGGTCTCTAATGAGAAAGGTAAGTCGACTTGTTCACTCTCTCTTCCTGGGGCTAGGTGTCAGGTTTGGCAACACAGGAGGCACTTAATTTTCCTTTTTAATCAGTACATCCTATGTATCTAGACTAGAAAGAGAGCTGTTGTATTTATCTCTTGGAACCTGCTTACTACCACGGCAGCTCTCACTTATAGTGGGTGCTTCACCAGTAAGAGCTAAAGAAAAGCAGGGCTCCCTGACTGGGTCTGGATAGGCTCAATTGTACTGCAGATGCAAACAAATTCAGCCAGCTTTTTAAAAATGAAGGTTTACTTCTCATGCATGTTCTATACCCATCAGATGCTGCAGTGTTCTTTACAGTCAGGGATGCACTGTGACCATGGATTGGCCATTGGGAGCATCTCTGGTTCTAACGGCAGGAGCAGAATGGCATGTGCCAGCTCTTAAACGCTCCTGCCTGAAAGAACAGGCATAATCATATCTCCCGTTTTATGGGCCACAGCCATATCATTAAAACCCAAATTTAATGGCAAAGGCAAATGAATTCCTTCTGTTTCCAATGTTAAAGAATCACCTATGAGCAAGTATTAGTACCATCTCAGCTAGTCTACAAAAAAGGGGATGAAACAGAATAACATTAGCCATTTTTTCTGGAGCTTCCTCACAAGCTCCGATTTCTTATTTTATAAAATAATGGAATCTTTTTGTGTGGTTGTGTGGTAGTGTGGATGCTTAGAAAGAGATACATAATGTCCAAGTCAATTAACATCTTACGTTAATTATAACGGCAACTATAGTTGCCTATATATATATATGTATATATATATATATTAGGTGGTATGGTTTTACATGATTTCATATCAGCACCATAATAATCCTAAAAGGAAGTTACATGAGCTGAACACCTGTTACTTTGGCTCGACGACCTTTCAGCCTTCTCCTGATGAGATTACTCTAAGCTACTTTCAGGTAATCACAGATGCTTGACTGTACACAGCCTTATGCTGTGATTGTAACAGATGTTTGCTTGCCCCTAGTCAAGGAATGGGCATAGAATGTGTCATAGGCTGCTGATGGTCCTGGAGACATGTACATTTCAAAGAGATGAGGCACAAGAATGGAGCTGCACACTCCAGGAGGGGCAGTCCAATGCCTTCATTGGTTTATTCTGATACTTGATTGCCCATTACATATCATTGATATTTCAGCAAATACATGTGACTCTTCATAGAGTTTACATTCTAAGAAGTAAATCATCAAGCAGAACAAATGCAGCAGAACAAATCTGACAGTCAATGTGTGTGTATGTATATATATGTATATATATTTTTTTTCAGAAGAGATGTAATGGCTGGGAGACAAAGATGTGATCAGCTTTGTATACAGTTATTAATTGCTATTTCATGAGCCACTGGAACTTTTGCACCTTCTTAACTTTCAAATAAATTCTCTGTTTCCTCTTCTATTGGCCAAACTCATTTTCTGTGGCTTGCAACCAAAGACACTGGTTATTATATTATTATTATTATCCCACTGCAGCTCAGAAGAAAAAAAAAAACTTGACAGAAATCACAGACAATGGAGGGAAGAAGCCAGAGTTTGGACTCTAAGCCTGGTCTATTGGCAGGAACCCCTCACACGATTGGCTAGTGCACTGCAGAGCCGTTGCTTACATGGTCTCCTTAGAAAGCAGCCTTCAAAAAAACTTGTAGGCACAAGGTACTGTTTAAAGCGACTGAAGCAGAGGAGAGGCCCAGACTTCAAACAGGAGGAGCATTTCTCTGGAGAGGCACAAGTCGTGAATCTGGAATTCTAAGCAGCATCTCAAAGCATCAGGGCACGTTGCCTGTTCTTTCTTGGAAACACACTGCAATTTGACATTGGTTTCTGTTGCAACATACAAACAATTCTTCATTGACTCCTCCTAACAATAGAGCTGTTGAGTTGACAAGGAGGGGGAACTCAATTGCTCTTCTGCTAAAATTAGAAATCTAATTCACATCCAAACCCTCACAGGCTCAGAAGTTCCCTGGTTTGGTAGATGTGACCAGATGTATCAACATGATCTAAAAATGCTGTGTTGAGGTTTCTTTTTCTAAGGCCATCCGCCAAGAGGTACCCAGAGGGGTAGGACATTCCTCTGACTTATTCTGCCCAAGAGCCTAGCACAGTGTTTGATATTCAGTAAAAGTTTAATTCACATATTTTGAGTAAACACATGGAAAATGTATGTTAACAACAATCAAATTCTGAAAATTTGTTGTCAGTAAAATATTAATTTAATATTTAAAGATTAATTTAAGGTTAGTATTAGATGCTGGATATTTAACGTAAATATAAAGGCTGGAATTGTGGCATAATGGATTGAGCCATACCAACATCTCATATGGGTGCCAGTTCAAGTCCTGGCTGGTCCACTTCTGATCCAATTTCCTAATAATGCACCTGGGAAAGGAGTCAAGGATAGCCCAAGAACTTGGACCCCTGTACCCATGTGGAGATCAGGGTGAAGTTCCTGGTTCCTGGCTTCATCCTGGCCTAGTCCTGGCCATTGCAACTATTTGGGGAGTGAGCTAGTGGACGTAAGATCTCCTTATCACTCTAACTCTACTTTCAAATAAATGATACAAAAACTTTTAAACATTTAATACTGAATTAAATTTATATATATGTTCAAAAATATTTTTATTGGAAAGGTAAATTTAAAGAGAAAAGGAGGGACAGAGTGAGAAAGATTTGCCATCTGCTGGTTAGCTCTTAAGCCTTACGCTGAATCTGAGTAAGGGGCCAAGGAATTAGCATTTGAAAAATCTTCAAGATGACACGTGGACAGGGTTGTTCAATCGTTTCAGTCTTGAAGTTAATCACTGCATAAAATTCCCATGAGTCTCCTCACCCCCGTCCCAGCACACACATCCGTGCTGTATAACTGAGGGCAGGCCATGGGGATCTTGAGGATACAGGCAGAGTGGAAAGGAACTCAGAGCAAATGCTTTATCCCATTATCCCTAAGATCAGAGGAAATGGAGTAAAGCAACATTCACAGACACTCAAGAGCCATGGTGGCTGAGATGGAAGCCAAGCAGCATCATTGAAAGGCAAAAGCCAGACCAATGTGTGGGCGCCGCAAAGCCTTGGAGGTTCCGAGCGAGTCCTGAGACCACGGCCAGAGGCTGCCTATAGTGTGAGTGATATCTGGTTCTTAGGCAGTGAAGGTGTGAGAGCGGAGGGCAGTGCTCCAATACAGGTAAAGGCAGGGCAAAGTGAGAGCACAGACCGAAAAACTGCCAAAGCCAAGAAACCCAACTCCAGTCCCAGAGACATGAGAAACGAGGGCACTTATGGTTAGCACTTGGGCCAAGGCATCCAGATTTGCAAATAGTGGGGCCAGTACAGTAGCCTAGTGGCTAAATCCTTGCCTTGATTACATGCCCAGGATCCCATGTAGGTGCCGGTTCATATCCTGGCTGCTCAGCTTCCCATCCAGCTCCCTGCTTGTGGCCTGGGAAAGCAATTGAGCACAGCCCCAAGGTCTTGGGACCCTGCATCTGCATGGGAGACCCAGAAAAAGCTCCTGGCTCCTGGTTCCTGGCTTCAGATTGGCTCAACTCTGGTTGTTGCGACTACTTGGGGGATTCAACCAGGGGATGGAACGGCTTTCTCTGTTTCTCCTTCACTCTGTAAATCTGACTTTCCAAGAAAAAAAAAATAAATCTTAAAAAGAAAAAACTTGCAAATAATGGGGGCTGGCACTGTGGCATAATAGGTTAAACCTCTGACTTCAACATTGCCACTCCATAGAGGCATTGGTTCGAGTAGTCCAGGCTGCTAGACTTCTGATCCGGCTCCCTGCTGACATGCCTGGGTTAGTCCTTGGTCCTTTGTACCCATGTGGAAAACACAGAAGCAGCTCCGGGCACTCGGTTTTGGCCTGACCTGGCTCTAGAATTACAGCCCAACGGGGAGTGAATCCGCAGATAGATGATGTATTTCACCCTTTTTGTCTTTGGAACTCGTTCAAAAAACTACAAGTAAATCTTTAAAAAACAAGATTTGTAATAACGTTTATAGAGCACTCACCATTCTTCACACTAAAAGCATTATTCTAAGGATTTTTCCCCCACATTAACTCATTTTAACATCATAACAAGTCTTGGGGTGTACTCCCATTTTTCACTAATTAAAGGCTAGGAGAAGATAAATGTCTCAGACAACTTCACGCAGGCAGAGTCCACATTGCAACCCATTATTTTGATTCTAGAGCCCGGTTTGCTTAACTTTGCATTGGAATGCTTGATCTCAGCATGCCTCACATCCACTGATTCCTTGCTTTGTTTTGCTCCTAAATCTATTTGGAAACTCATTTTTTCTGCTTTTCTAAAGACACTTACTGGTTTGTATCGGGGTAAATATATTTCATGTTTAGTAAACATTCATTCAGAACCTACTGTGTACCTGAAATGAAGCTGTTTGGCTCTTTTAAGCCAGACAGGCAAACAGTGAATTTTGGAATTGAGGGGAGGATGGTCCTGCCATCTCATGTGAAGCAAATGGTTTAACCCATATTCTTATTCCTTTGTCCACAGGCAATGAAAACAGATCAGTGAAAAGGCTATTGTGAGGACTGAGCAAAATCATGTTTGTAACGCACTTAGCACCATGCTTATAAGAGTGAGTACCTGATGAATGCCATGTTGGGGCTGATTTCTTGAACAAAGTTGGAAGGAACTCCAGGGACATTATCCAAATAGAACCAAGTGATTAACACACTCTCAATCCCTTGGGATGTTAGACCTATTGCAAGCCAAGGTTCCTCACCAGGCACTGTGCCAGTTGCTACAAATACATTGGACATGACAGACATTACTGAGGTTATCAGATTTACAGATTTTTATTTAAAAAAAAGGCAGTGAAGACAAATGACTAGTGTGTGAAGTTCTGCAAAGGAGAAAGATGAGGCAACATGAAGGGGAGATGAGGCGTTCTAGTCACTGTGGAGTTGGGTGAGACGGGTGGAGGAGGAGGGAATCCGGAGCCTACAAGGATGAGCAAAGACAAAACATGACAGGGAGAGCAACCACCTCACATTCCTGCGAACAGCCTTGACTCTGAAGATGTGGCTTCCCATGACACTCGCACAGGGTCACAGGTTCAACAGGAACCAGGAAGGCAGATGGACAGCCTTAAAGGAACATGTGCAACTGACCCCCAGGGAGATCAAGGCAGCCTTCCAGGAGGAAGTTATCCCAGCTCAGGAAACCTGAACAGCTTGAAGACCAGGGTCTTGGTCTCATTGCTACAGGATCTGAAGCCACTGAACTTTGGTGAAACTCTAGAATGCGCACTCCTCACACTGTGGGAAGTCACTCTGCATTTTTAACTTATGGCTCCTGACCTGCAAAAGGCAACACCATGCCTGCTACCTAGCCTTGGTATGAGGGTCAAATTAAACAACAGAAGTGACATGGCATTCAAAAAAGTACTGAAGGTGACTATTACAAACATGCATGTCAATAGTACATAAGGCAGGCTCACTTCTGGCTTAAAATACTAATATGTATTCCTGTAGTACTTTCTAGATTGATAAGACATTTGGAAAAGAATAATGTAAAAACAAATACGGATGTAGCATTTATTGTGTCTCAGGCATTTTCCTAAGCATGTTCTCTAGCCAGCTAGCTACCCACCCGATGGCTAGCTATTATCTAATATATATGTACATTGCTACGTAGTTGAGAATTTTAGAGACAGAAGCATACTCCCATCTGCTGGTTAACCCTCCAAAGACTCACAATGATCAGGGAGGGAAAGTCAGCTCAGTCCAAGTCTCCCACATCTATGACAGGAACCACATAAATGGCAGCACTTTAGCCATCACCTGTGGCAACAGTCCCACAGTACACATTATGAGGAACCTGGATCAGAAGCAGAGCAAGCTGGACTCTAACCTAGGCAGTCAAGTATAAGATATGGGCATTGTAACTGTTGCACATATCAATGTATTAACTCACTTTAGCCTGTGTTGTGCTTATTTGTCTAAATTATTTATTCCTCCCTTTATCTACTCCCCTTCCCCACATGACAGCTCCTCTTCAAAGAACAGAGTATTTCCCTTCTTTTGATTTGAGATTTGATCATGTTACTTACTTTAAATAGGACAAGGCAGAATAGCAGTCTAATTTTGAGGCTATCTCTTAATAATCCCTGTGTACCTCCACTTGCCCTTTTCACGTCTTTATTGCTATGGAAAGAGTAACTTGGCTGGTCCAAGCAGGATGCGGGACGTGTAAATCAACACTCATCATCAGACAGCCAGCCCAGCTGGATTCCTGTAATCCAGCTGACCCTGATTTATATACTGCACAGGTCAATGTTTCAAGATTTTGAGTTTTAGCTTATCTTCTTGTGCAGTATTTTTGTGGCAAGTATTAGTGCATGCATCTTAAGAGATGGCTGTCCTCATGAATATTCATGTTTCAGACGAGGAAACTTAGACCTGGAGAGGTCCTGCAACCCTTTCTTACAACTAAGTGTCAACAACCAGAAGCCCTGAGTGATCCGCGGAAACAGAAGAACAATAGACGTCCATCGGGACCAGGAAGGAGAGATTTCTCTGGTCCGAGCCTGGCTCCACCTCTGGATCCCCACTCTCCCTTACGATGACCATCAGGATCGCTCCGAAAACCCCTCATAGCAAACAAACAATCATACAAACTAAAAAAACCTAAAATAAATAGACAAACAACAAAAAGTAGAGCTTGCAATCTGACAGGAAAGAGCTGGCATGGATTGGCTAATGCCTCACTGGGTAGGACACGAAGATTAGTCACTCTTCACCATGGTGTTGGGGACTTTCCTGCACACACCCCCCCCCAAAAAAATGTTCTGCACCTTAACTGTTGACAAATGTCTTGTTAGAGTTACAAGCCAGTCTAGATTATCCTAAAATCTGCCAAGATCAGCAAAATTATACTTCAACACAACAAATGGCTAAATACTAAAATGAAATAGACACAAGACAGCTGAATGGTACCTTATAGCCATTTTAAGGTATATAGCAGCTGGTCCTATGTACAAACTAAAATTGAAATGTCAATGAGCAAATCATAGGTTGTGGTTAGAACATGCTTCTTTTTTTTTTTTTTTAACATACTGGTTACGCAAACCATGTCAATTCCATAATGTTACAAATTGCTGTTGATGTTGTATTGGGACTCTTAATTGACTGGGATGATATTCTACCAGCTCTAACTTTGGACCAGAAATGGTCTCCCCAAGAAACTGTTCAACCCATCTGGACAATAAGTAGCTGGACTCTATGCTTGGTATATGTTTGCAAGGAAAGAATCTTGATGGAATTTGAACTGTAATACTGCATCAAGGTGGAGGAATCCACCAGGGGGGAGGGGCGTGGTGAGGGGTGGGGGGATTCCCAGAGCCTATGAAACGGTCACATAATGCTAAATAATTAATAAAAAAAAAAACAAAACAACTAAGTGTCAGATGTGGGCTTTGCTCCCAGACAGCCTGACTTCTGACTGTTCTGTCGGTTCATATAAACAACCTCCTAAGAAAGCCAACTACTTCACATTTAAAGCACCTGTTGATTTTCCTAAAGGTGATACAATGCATGAAGAGCAAATAAACCTGAAACAAGGAATGCACAGCCCTTTATTTTTCTGCATTAAAGTTCTCACAAAAATTTGTTATCTTCCTAATAAAACGCCCATGCCTGGACTGCTATGATATCACTACCTTCAGCATTTAGTGGCCTACCTCATTTGCCAAAATGGATGTAGTGTAAAATTTAAGTTTTATGAGCTAAAATGAGGGGAACTGGAGTCATCAATGATTCAAGCCAGGGGCGTTACTGATAAGGACATGACTCATCCAATTGATCTGTCTGCATCATGATCCAACTCCTGGCTAATGCCCAAATCTCTCCTAGGGACTGCGTGGGCAAAGCCTTTATAATTCATCATGATTGTCAAAAAAAGAGCAGGATGTGCTACCTGAAGCACAGCATCTACAAAACCCAATTGAGGGATTCTAATGGAGGCGGTGTCCTAGGCAGCCCCACTAGGTGTCTGTTGTGGGAGAGGAAGTTGGCATATGGTACCCCACCTCCTCTCTGACGAGGTGCCCCAACCCTTCTGGCTCAATAACAAACTCGTCCTCCATGAGTTCCCAATGCCAGCCCAGCTTCTGTTTTTCTTCACAGCTGGTGCATTTTCTGAGAATGCCTTTTTATGATTCTATTTCACCCACATCTTATACATAATAAGTGCTTAAAATACTTACCCAATAAATGTTTGAATGAATGCAGAGAAGGGAGGACAGAGATTTAGAAAGAGTTAATGAAGCAGACTTCCTCAGCTCATTACTGCACACAAGTCAGTTACACTACCTGCACTTGGAAGATGAAAAATAACCATGTGTTCGTGAAAGAAGTCAACTCTGCAGCAAGCAGCACTGTCTGGGGGTGGAGCTGATTTTCAGGTTGTAGCACCTAGAAGATATTCTCCACTATACAAAAAGACAACTACAACCAGCCAACTAAAGATAACTTTTAAAAAGGAAAGCAAGAAAGTTATTCTATTGTTTCTGCAAACCTACATGCCTGAATCACCACTTCATCTTGTTGATCAATGTTTCTTTGCTCCATTTGTTCACCAACTCCCTTGCCATAAATTTCCCATATTCCCACTGCACTGGCCTGGAATGCTCTTGCTTGTATGCACAGATCAAGCTCCAACAGATAAACCAAATTTTTCTCCAAAGTTATTTTCTCCAAATACAGCCCCTGTTCTACTTGCATATAAACCATCTGAGCCCCAAGATGTGGATCCACAAACTTCATCCTTGACCTCATCAGATTTTTTGGCAAGAATCTCCATAGTTGACACACTCCTCAAAGACCTCTTCAGGTACTGGAGGACAATTGGAGGAAATATTTCCCAAAGTCCCTCCCAACGTGACAATGCCACAGTTGTTTGGGGACAAAGCAGTAGTTCCTTGCTGAAGCCTGCAAGCCTTCAAGATTTGCATCTGTTCATCTCGCTGGAAACTTGCAGGTCCCTCTCTGGGCAGCGCTTTCCCACACTCCGTCTGTTCCTGCACAGTTTCTGTTGCCACCCCACTCCTTCTCAGCCTGGAACTCCAACCAAGGTCTTCATGACTGCTTTGTTCTGGGTCAGCTGTGATGGGGCATCCTCAGACATCACACTCCACATTTCTTCGCAAGGTCCACCTCAGCAGCCATTACTATGTAGAGTGACCATCACGCATTTGTTCGGCTACTTCTTTTACACTTCTCCCGCCAGGATTTAAGTTCTATGGCAGCGAAGACGGGATCTGTCTCCTTAGACTCTATCCCCAGAGCCTACAACTTCAATTGTCCTGAATTAGCTTCCTTTTTTTCTCACTTTAAAATCATTTTATTTATTTAAGAGGCAGACTGACAGGGGGAGAGGGAGAAACAGAGAGAAAAGGGTGTTGTCCATCCACACCTTACTCCTTAAATGGCTACAATGGCCCAGGTTGGGCTAACCTGAAGTTACGAGCCAAGAACTCCATCAGGGTCTAACAAGCGGCTGGCAAAAACCCAAGTACTTGAGTCATTTTTTTAGCTTTCCCAGGAACATTGTTAGGAAATTTGACCAGAAACTGAGCATACAGGATGCAAATGGGCCCCTGATATGGGATGCCAGCCTTACAAGTAGCACATTAACTCACTGTATTACAGCACTGTTCTACATAACAATTATTTTACCAAATACTATTGAATAAATAGTAAATAGTCTGAGTAGTATCATAACTGTACTATTTCGTTGCAAGCAATTTGCGATGAATGGAAACAAATATCACATTCACCTTTAGGAATCTGTTATCTCAGATTACATTTTCAGTATAATTATCACCCACTGTCCCCATCCAGTTTGATCTCTGTTGCCTGCAAGAGTAAAAACAGCTGATTTTCAATGTCCTATATCCTCATCCAAGGAAATCTTGACTTATATTTCCTTCATGGAACAAAGAACCAAGAATTCTTGCTTCTTGGAAACTTAATGGGAAAGTGAAGGAAGCTAAAAACGACTCCTGTTTGCTGACTCTTAATTTGAAAAGCACACCTGCCCTCTACTGGATAAATGCAATATTGCAACTTGAACTCAAACTGTCAAACCCATTAGGCAGGGAGTGTCAAGTGTACCATTAGCCCTGAAACCAGATGAGGCAAGCAGATGAAAACAGCAAGACTCACAACAAATAACTCAGCAGTATTTATGGAGCTTATCTGTTCTCAGGTTCAGTTCACCAAGAACAATTAGACAAATCACTCGGAATCAGGCTCTCGAGGCACCGAGGCACATTTATTCCCCTAAAACCAGTGAAGATTAGGAACAACTGTTTACTTTAGGGCAGTTGAAAAAAAAATAGGATTAAGCAGAGAAAAAAACATTTAGGAATGAAGCATGATCTCTGATAATAGGCACACAGTCGGGAGAATGAGAGTGTGACCTACATGGAACTTCACTGAGCCCCAAATCCCCAGTGGTCAAACCAGCAAGGATTTCTGAAAGGTGTGAGGTCCAGAGGCCATGGACTGCTGGGCTCTGGGGCTGACTGTGCTGCAGGCACGGTTTAACCCATGCATCGCTGGGCCGACTTGAGCCAGGAGAGCAAGCAAGGCCCAGTTGGTCTCAGACCATCCGCCTCTCACATACAGATTAAAGCACTTCCAAAAGTTCACCTCCCCACCCCACCCCCAAAAAAGTAGAATTAAATGTCAATCGATTTTGGTGCAAAAAAAAAAAAAAAAAAAAAAAAAAACTGGGAATCTCTGCAAGGTTTTCCCACCATACACATTTTTCCGGGAACTTGCTCCAGACACCTGGCACACTCAGGTTTCTGACGGCCAGTGGCATGCCGTGCGGCTTCCTGCTGATTTTCTACAGCCACTCTGCTGCATGCATTCTCTCTGCTTGCGGGATGGCTACAGGCATGCGGTTTTACAGCACGGCCTAGCCCGGTGGGGATGCTTGGTGTGATGGCATGACACCTCTGTCGTCTCAGCTTAGGAATCTAGCTTTTCTCGCCACCTCCTCGCCACGATGACATACTCCAAGGTTCCTATTTGCCCCAAATCAGAGAGGTGATTCCTATTCCTTTCCTATTCCCAGATGACAAAGCTCAACTCAGGCTGTGTTATGGGTTTAATGTGTAGAACATGCTGGAGCATGACAGATGTCTGGGTTTCTTACAGATGTCTTTTCCTACACACACTGTATATGCAAGAAAAACCCCTGCCTTCACTTAGAACTAAATGATCGTGGTATACGCATGCCTGTATCTATGTGTGTTCAGGGGGATTAACTTCCATATTTTACTTGTTGCTTGAAAGTGTAATTATAAATGGGAAGACTTTGTTCCTATCAAGGATCCCTTTCTTAAAATACAGATTGGGTCCCTAAAATGTAAAATCATGAATAGTAGCTAGCTCTTATTCCTGGTTTCAGTATAAAATTTGCCCAAAAGACATGTACTTGAGAAATATAATTCCCAGGTATTAAGAACAACTTTGAAGTTTTTGATTAACTTAAATGGATTTGGACAAATTCTATATATTATTCTTTTTGAGAAAATTAGCCTCACAAGAAAGAACAAAAATAAAAGAAAGCAAAAATGAAACACAGTTAAGGCAAATCCTATTGCCTGGTACTGATAGTAAGGGCAGCTGAAACCTTTCTGCTCCTGCCACCTCCTGGGCAAAAGCAAATGAAACGCAACTAGAAACTCCTCCAGTGTTCAAGCCTAAGAAGATTAAAGGTGGCAACTGATTCAGGGATTGATTCAGCAGTAACACATTCACAAAGCAAAGGGTATGTGTGGAGTTCAGGCCAAAGATAAGCAAGCTTCTAAAATCACCTCACACGGCCCAGAGGGCACCTGTCTCCTACTGAAATACCACAAAGTATTAGAATTTACCCAAAGTAATCATAGGAAAATATGTTCAGCCACAACGTTTGCTTTCCTTTATTATCAAATCATGGGAGGCACATGCTGCCTGTGATTTGGAAAAGGAAACAGTTATCAGTTAAGACAGCTCTCTAAGAAAGTGGATTACTTACAGCTATCTGGAAACTTTGTAAACAATCCACTTACACCAAATGAAGATGAGAAAATACTAAGTACTGCAATTGCTCTCATTTGACAGCCGGGGAGCTGGAAGTATGGATATTTTTAAACACAGTATAGACCTCATAGCAACATTTTGCTCCACGAAATTATTCCTGACCTTAAACACATACTTAACCTTATATCTGTACCATTAAAAAGCCTCTCGAATTACAGGTGCTCCATCGACAGGTACCAGGTGAACAGACCCAGCACAGCAAAAGTGAACTCATTAATCCAAGTTGAATGCTTATTATAGGTAAGCTGAGAAAACGGTAGAGAGGCAAAGAGATCAAATATGAATTTCATCATACTGTTCATTAAGATGACCCCTCAACTGCCAGGAACAAATAAATTATAGATTTTAAATCATAAAAAATTGTAAAGTAAAAAATTGTAACTAGTTATATAGTGGTCTCTATAAATATATATACACTGTCAATAATAAATGTGTATATTTCCAACTGTGATAAAAATTCCAATAACATGAGGCCAGCTTGGTGTCTCAACAGGCCAATTCTCCACCTACAAGCACCAGCACCCCCATGTGAATGCCAGATCTAGTCCCAGCTGCTCCATTTCCCCTCTGACTTTGAGCTTATGGCTTGGGTGAGCAGTGCAGGATGGCCCAAGTTGCTGGGCCTTTGCACCATGTGGCGGATCAGAAGTTTCTGACGCCCAGTTTTGGACTGGCTCGGCTCTGGCTGTAGTAACCATTTGGGGAGTAAATCAGTGGAAGGAGAATCTTTGTCTTTTTATTTCTGTAAATTTTCTCTTTAAATACAAAAATATTCAGTAACAGGATCATTGAAAGATTTAAAAGCTGTGTACGCATTTTTTTAAAAAAGACTGATTCAAATGACTTTAGTTATAGACATTATATCGATGTACAAAAAGAGTTTGAAATGTGTGAAAAGAGCTTGAGTTTCACGAAGCACCAAGGTCAACAAAGTCAACACTTCTAAATGAGCATTCTATTTGAGAACAGCCACCTCTCAGTGCAATTCAGCTTGCTCCTCCACCTCCTTCTCCACCTCTCTTCAGTCCTCCCCAGGAGGCAACCTGGGTGGAAGACTATGAGTGGACTCCCTGGGTCCATCATGGACTGGAGTCACCCAGTGAGGGTACAGCAGGTGATCAGGGGGATTTGGGAGCATCAGATCAGGGTACTGATTCCCCAGGCTCTTCATCTTCAATTTGCTCCTCCTCCCATGACCATATCCTGCCTTGTTCAGGACTGTAGGGGTTTCTTTCCCACCTCTTTCAGGGTAGGGCTCTTCTGTTACTGCCCTCTGGGTTCCTGCACTTGATACCGGATGGTTCCCCTGTAATAACGTGCACTTTCATTAATAATCCCATATAAAGAAACCCTCTTGCCTGAATATACCTCTGCTTTGCATTGGGCTCCTAACAGATTGAACAAGAGTATAAATTATACTGTAGAGATGGATGTTAAACAATTATCTATATTCCCAAGGCAGTATACAATTAAGTAGATCAAGCTTAAATTTTTCTTGGGTATTCACAATAAGAAAAACACAAAACACACACAGCACTTCCACAACTTGCCCAGGGCTTTCTGACTTGGGAGCCCAATGGCATCTGTCCTCACTAATCATAAAACAGGTAAGAAAGAAGTGATGTTAACAACTGGATGCAATGGAAAGCTTCACATTCCATTTCTAACTGGCTGTTGATGTTTTCGATTTTTTCCCCGTTAATGTCAAGCTTGTTATTATAAGCACAGTCCGCTAAACACAAGAGTTTTGGTTCTTACCTTTTATCAAAATGTCAGGAGGGGCAGATTTTCAACTGAGCTAGACAATAGGGAAAGAACATTCTTTCCATCCAGAGTCTTTGAAATTGATTGCAAATGAGTTGCCTTGGAACAGCACCGAGTGAGGCCCAGAGCTCTCCTAATGAGGTGCATCTGTGAAGCTTCACTTGGGGTTTGGCTGCATTTACATCACTATAAACTCTGCAATTACAGCTCGAGCTGTTTCCGGGGTAGACACAGAGAATACGAATTGCAACAGCAGGTTTCCTGCCTTGGATTGCTGCCAGGAACCTGAGTCACCATTCCAGACATCTGTAGCCCATTAAATAGTACCCTTGTTATCTCTCAACAGGCAGAACAATGGCCCAAACCTTTGACAGAACAAATGGCCGAAGCCTTCTCAAGACACCCTCTAAATAAAGTTAGGCAGTGATCACGAGCCTGCACAAAGCAGCAATTCATACCAAGGAAGAAAAGCCCATTCGCAGGCTGAGATGGTGGTGGATAGCCTGAACCGGATTTCAATCTCATGGACTGAGATGGCCTGAGAAAGAAGTCACTGAATTTCAAGCTCAACAGGAAGGAATGGTCTTGGTCTCCACTGCAGGAGTTCGGTAGTAGGGCGAAAGGGTCAGCAACATTCCTTTCTAGCCATGTTTGGGTGCTGCCTTCTTTCCATCAGAACCAAAAGCCATGAAACACTTACAAGTCTCATAACTTGTCTTCCTGGTGCTCTCTTGGCTCTCCTTGGAATAGGCACAGAGCTCTGTTGGGGATATAAATCCAGGGATGATACCTTGCTTACAATCATCACAAGCTGTCCCATCACAACACACCAGCTTCTGAGAGCCTGCCATAGGCCAGAGGCACCACACTAAGTGGCCCCTGCTCTCCTGTCCACCTTCAACTACAACCAGTCTTGTTATTGTGCCTTGTATCCTCCCTTCAGAATGCCAGGTTTGGCTCTCCCTCTTGGCCTTTGTACAAACTTGTGCTATCCAGAATGTTCTTCCTCCTATGTTTCCTGTGGTTGGCTCCTTCAGTACTTAGTTCATACATCACATACTCAGAGAGGTCCTTCCTGGCCATCCATAGTTTGACTTAATTGATAACATTTATCATTATTTAAGAGCAAATTCAAAAGAATAACAGAAATCTAGAAAAAAATTAATAGGCACAAATTACACAGGTTTGAAGAAATGGATCAATTCCTCCAAAATAAACCACCCAGTATCAATCAACATGAAACAGACAATCTGGACAAGCCTGATAAACATTGAAGAAATTGAATGTGTAATCAAAGAGCTCCTAAAAAAGAAACATTCAGGCCCAGATGGTATCACTAGAAATTATACCGAACATTTAGAAAAACTACACCAATTTTACATCATTTCTGTCTGCAAGAAAACAGACGAGAAAGGGACATTTTTCAACTTACTTTAGGGAGCCAATGTTATTCTGATATAAAATCCTATTGAAGATAGCACAAGAATAAAAACTACTGACCAATATCTCTCATGAAGATAAAAGGTAGTTTTAAAAAAGATTTAGTTACTTGACAGTTACAGTAAAAGAGACACACGGAAAGAGGTTTTTCATCTCCTGGTTCACTGACCAAGTGGCTGCAACTGCCATTACTGAACCAAGCTGAAGCCAGGAGTATCGTCTAGGTCTCCCACATGGGTGGCAGGTGCTCAAACACTTGCTCATCCTCCACTGTTGTCCTTAGGCCATTAGCAGGGAGCTGGGTCAGAAGTGAAGCAGGTGGAACACGAACTGGCACCCATATGGGATGCCAGTGTTGCAGGCAGCAACTTGCTACTCAACAGTGCCCGCCCCAAGATTAAATCTTCAACAGAACATAGACAAATTGATGTCAACAATGTTGCAGGAGAATGACTAATATAATTAGCAAGTGGTATTTACTTCACATATAAGAATCTGTTCAACTTTATAAAGAGCATCCACAATGATCCAAGGTGTGGTATTAAAGAAAGTATAGAAAAAGACATCGATGGAGCATTAAACAGAGAGCCTGGTAACAGATTTAACAGTCAACAGATCTTTGATACAGTCACAAAAAATTCAATGAAGAAAGGATCGTGCTTTCTTTTGTCTTGAAAATATATATATATATATATATACATACATATATATACATACCTATATATACATACATATATATATATATATATACACATATATAACTTGCAAGTCAGAATTACAGAAAGATGAAGGTGGAAAGAGAGAGAAAGAGAGAGAGAGAGAAGAGAAAGAAATTCACTCCCCAAATAGATACCAATCTAAAGCTGGGAGCCAAGAGCTTCTACTGGGTCTCCCACAAGTACAGGGTCCCAGACCCAACGACTTGGGGGCCATGCTCCTCCACTGCTTTCACAGACCATCCATACACAGAGACCTAGATCAGAAGTGGAGCAGCCAGGATATAACCTGGTGCCCATGTGGGATGCCAGAACCACAGGTGGAACATTAGGGTGCTATGCCACCATGTCAATATGTGGTATTGGAGCAACTGGATTTCCATTCAGAATTTTTAAAAAATAATCTTAGGTGCAGACCTAATAATTTTCACAGAAATCATCCTAAAACAAATCCTGGCCTAAGTGTAAAGTTATAAACTGCAATACTTCTAGAAGATAACACAAGAGAAAAACCTAGGCAAGTTTGAATTTGGAGGTGATGTCAGGTAGAAAAGCATAATCTGTGAAAGAAACGTATAGCTGTTAATAAAACTAAGAAAGTACATTTGGTGAAACATAACAAAGAGAAGCTACAGGATGGGAACATTCACTAAATGAATATCTGATGAAATACCTGTACCCAAAGTCTACAAAGAACTCTTAAAGTTCTATAGTGAAAGAAAAAAAAATGGCAAAAGGTATGAATACACAACCTACTAAAGAAATTACATAGATAGCAAATACAAGTCAATAGGTTCAAATTTAAATGTCACAAGAACTTAAAAACAAAATCAGGGGCCCGGCATGGTGGCCTAGTGGCTAAAAGTCCTTGCCTTGAACACGCCAGGATCCCATATGGGCATCAGTTCTAATCCCAGCAGCTCCACTTCCCACCCAGCTCCCTGCTTGTGGCCTGGGAAAGCAGTCAAGGATGACCCAAAGCCTTGGGTTCCTGCACCCGTGTGGGAGACCCAGAGGAAATTCCAGGCTCCTGGCACAGCACCGGCCGTCATGCTCACTTTGGGAATGAATCATCAGATGGAAGATCTTCTCTGTCTCTCCTCCTCTCTGTATATCTGACATTGTAATAAAAATAAATAAATCTATTTAAAAAATGAAATCAGGGTGAGCTACCACCACATACCTAATTAGAGTAGTTAGAATGCCTAACACTGCCAATACCAAATCCTGATGGGGACGTGGAGGAAACAAGGACTGTCATTTATTGATGGTGGGGTTACATGCCGGCACCATGTGGAACATAGTTTCCCAGCTTCTCACAAAACCAACCTTACCCACCAGGATCCAACAGCTGTGTCCCTGTGTGCATAATCAAAGGAATTGAAAACTTACACCCACACAAATCTGCCTGCCAGTGTTAACAACGTCACTATTCCTAACTGCCCAATGTTGAAAGCAATTAGACAAACTTACATTCAGTAACTGAGTAGAAAGGCAACTTATAGCACATCCATACAAGGAAGTATTGTTCAGTAATAAAAAGAAACGATCCATAAACCACAAAACCAAGAAGAACCTTAAAGATTTAATGCTAAGAAGCAGGAAGTCAGTCTGAAAAGGCTGTATATCGTATAATTCCAAACATATTACATTCTGGAAAAAGTGAAGCCATAGAGACAATAAAATATTAACGGTTTCCAGGGATTAGTGTTGCAAGGAAGAAGGGAGGGAAGCCTGGGAATTTCACCGAGGGTTTTTAAAGTGGTTAAATGAATGTACATAACACAGTGAAGCTGGACACATGGCCTGCATCTGACAAAATCCATATTGAAAAACTATGAAATGCCAGGCCTTAATGTGTGATATGAACTTTAGATGATGCCAATGTATCCATTGATGTTGGTTCCCCAAGTTTACTAAATGTTTCACACTAACGTTAAGACATTAACAGTGTGCGGGCCCAGCACCTTGGCCTAGCGGCTAAAGTCCTTGCCTTGAACACACCAGGATTCCATATGGCCGTCAATTCTAATCCCAGCAGCTCCACTTCCCATCCAGCTCCCTGCTTGTGGCCTGGGAAAGCAGTTGAGGACCACCCAAAGCTTTGGGACCCTGCACCCACGTGGGAGACTGGAGGAAGTTCCTTGTTCCTGCCTTCGGATCAGCGTGCACCGGCCATTGTGGCTCACTTGGGGAGTGAATCATCGGACGGAAGATCTTCCTCTCTGTCTCTCCTCCTCTCTGTATATCTCACTTTGTAATAAAATAAATAAATCTTTAAAAAAAATAAAAAATAAAATGGTCCTTTGATTAGTGACTTCCTCCAAGGCATGGCCACTCCTAGGACACTGACTTAGTCAATGTAATGGAAGCCTCCAGGCCTTTCAGGTTTAGGGTTTCTATTGGCCCTGGCCTCCTTCCTGCTCAATGCACTTGGAGGTGTATCCCCAAAACACCCAACTCAACCTGACTATGCTCTGTCCCCTGAATTTGAACTTGATGTCCCAAGGCAGTGGGCCGTCCCCACTTATCCCAGACATTAGGTGATCAGGGTACACATTTGAGACTCACTGCCATTCTAGAATTAAACTTGGAGTAGGCTGGACAAGTATAGATCAGTGGAACTCAATTTATCAGCTACCAAAAAAAAAAAAAAATCAAAAGACCTGCTTCACCAACCAGAGGTTGGGTTTATTGAGAAACATAAATTATAATCCACCCAGGATTGAAGATACAAGCAATGGACTTTCCCTCTGAGGCAGTGAGCTTGAATTTGCAGGGCCTTCAGTCAGTGGTGTGGTCTGCAATCACCACCGTCTGCTTGCCCATGCACACTTATACCCACTGCCATACTGAAACCATTTGTGGAAATTTCATGCAGAACTTCACTGGAGGAGCTGATAAAAGATAGCTATGATACTCGCCATTCTTCTATGCACCTGATCTCTCCCGACTAAACCTCTTCATGCCTAGGAGAAAAGCAGGACTCACATTCCCACCTCTCTGGACTCTCACAGCAACCCTGTCCTGACCTTCTTCTGCAGGGGTGGGATGCCTCATTATAAACCCACCCGGAACTAACTTTTCTTTGTTAAGTCTAGGGTCAAAGTCCTTTCCTGAGAGAGGTATCATGGGCAAGTCAATTTAGCTTTGCTTGCTGCTTCTGTTTCACAAACCTTTTATGTGCTAGGGAAAAAAAAAATCTATTAGCTATTCTGTATCCCACAGCCAAATCATTTGCAATTAAACACTTCTGTCCTGCTCATTAAAGCATCTGTGAACCAAAAATACTTTAGGGCACGGGACTGAAATAGCAAAGTATTCTAAAATAATAATAACCTTGTTTTAACTCCAAGATGTATTATGTGGCCCACCACCAGGTGTCACCAATTTCTCCATCACAATAGCTTCTTCATGGTTCATGTCATTTGTGTGGAAAATCTAAAACATTCTACCTTTTAATAAACTCTCCTTTGCATTCAGTGGGAATAGACATAGAAACTGCTTCCAGTTTTAATACAAACGGATAAAAATGGATCAGATTGAAAAGATCAAATTCAGGCAGATTTATTTGCTCTGACATGACTATCTTAGGGTTGGTCACTGTCATGATGGAAAAGGGAAGAGCCTGAAACTAGGTAAGAAATTCTTTCTTGAAGTCACATCTTTTGCCTCTCTTGTCTTAAACTTGAGGCTTTTTGTTTTGAGGATTTCAAGTTAACAGATCACTGATGGACTACACTGGGTAGGGATTGGAAGTCTGTGTAAGGGGAAGTAGGGAATCGCTACTAGGCAACTTTCCCAAAAAAGCAGCAGGGTGGCACCAGTGAAGGATCTCAGATACTTTGAAAGCTCCTTGATTTGAATTGAGCAAAAGAAAATGGAGATAAACTCAAGGATCCAAAAAAAATCCTGTTCTTGAAATGGCTTCAGTGTTCATATGTTGCTTCGAGAGTACAGTTCTGTCTTCCAGGAGACATGTGACAGTATCTGGAGACATTTCTGGCTCTCACAGTTGTGGGGCTGTGTGCGAGATACATACTATTGTTTTGGCAAGTACAGGCCAGAGACCCAGCTCACATTCCACAGTACACAGGACAGTCTCCACAACAAATGCTTAGCTGTCCCCACGTACCAGGGGTACCATCTTTGACTATTCCTGGTCTTTGAGAATAAAGACTCCAGAAAAGAACCTTGGGAGCCGTGATTTACCACCTGATTGCTGAGTGCCTTAAAGCAACCAACTAGACAATGATCCCAAGCTGTGTGATCTTAAACAGGCTACTTCATCTCTCTGTGTCTCCATTTCCTTAGCTTTAAAATGGGACAGTAATTATAATCACTCTTCTTTCATAAGGCTCATGGAGAAATCAAGCAGATTAAAATATGTGAAGTACTCACCAGTGACTAGCATAGAAGAATACTTTGTGTATGCTTGCCATCTTCTCTTTTCCTGGTTTGGTTGCAGCCCTATTTTTGGATTGAAATGTGCCCTTGGAGAGAAAGAGCAGTGTCTTTGTGAGGTTTGCAGCAAGGCAACGTACTTCAATGAGGACCAGGATGAATGCTGGATCCAGCTGTGCCCTGAGTAGCAATCTGAACCTAGATGGTAGAGTTGTATTTCTTTTTCTTTAGGTAGCTTGAGGGAAGCTCTCGGCCCTCACAGTTACAAAACTCCCTTGGAGAGATGGGTCCTTGGAAGCATGTGTTCTAGCAAAATGTAACTAAGAGACCATGCAGCCCTTATTCCATAGAATACCTGTTGGAGACAAGGCTTGTGAAGGGTCAAGCAGCACTTCTGAGCTCACAGGGAGTCCCTGTGCTTCCTGAGAGCACCAGGCACAGCTGAGACAGCACTAGGCTGAGCATAGCATGCTTGCAGCCCAGCCAAGCCAAGTGGATGTGCAAATATCTGCAGGGATGCCTGTACTGCAAGCAAGGGGTTACATGTCCTCCTGCCTGTGACAGCCACTGCCAGCTAGGAAAAAGGGAAGACAGAACAGGTTCCTGTGCAAGCAAGGCAAGGACCTCCCTTGGGGAATCACCCAGAAACCACTGCACTGCCAGTGTGTAGTCAAAGAAACAGTGAGATCTATATCCCCAAATTCCAGGCTCTAATGAAACAATTGGTCCCATCCTTCATACAGCTTCTAAGACACATTAACCTTACTGGAAATTGTTAGAACTTTCTGGCAAAAACAAACAGATGATGGCCTCAAGTGGGATTAAAACAAAATTTAGGTGCAAAAACTTTTGAAAACTACACGTAGATTTTATGTACTACGCATTTTCACCATCTCTTGAAGACACCTCTTGTTGTTCACGGAGAAGCCATATATGAGCGAGTGGGAGGGGGCACTATTAACTGCTCTACCATCCATCTGAAGCTGTCACTGGTGTGTCATTAAGGAGCACAGTTCCTCCCACAAGAAACATACCACATTACACTTTAAAGATTTGATCTGATTTGGGCAATTATCCAGCTCAAGAACAAACTCACTCTATTATCTCCCATCATAATGACAATGCAGTGGTTACTCAGGTCAAATTTAGCAGAGCAGATTGGTTCTAAAAGCAATTACAGACCCTGTATTTAAATCCCAGCACCAAGGGCATGCATTGTGGCATAGTAGGTAGACTGCCACTTGGGATGCCCACAGCCCGTATCAGAGTGCCTGGCACCATATCCTGTATCCATTTGTGAGTCAGCTTCCTGCTGAAAGGCAGTAGCCAGTGACCCAAGTGTTTAGATCCCTGTCATCTATGTTGGAGCCCTAGATGCAGTTTCTGACTCCTGTCTTGGCCCTGCCTGGTGAAAATATTCGGCGATGAAATCTGTGGCTGAAAGATCTCTGTGTGGATTTGACACAGACTGCAGTCAAAACTATCAAAAACCTTGTTGTGTAGTTATTAGAGTGTAGCTTCTTCAATCCTGTGGTTATGGCAGCAAAAAAAAAAAAAAAAAAAGTCCTGACCTCTCATTAGAAAAAATAAAGCCACCACCACTGCTTGGTCATCTAATATTTGTATTCGAAATGAAGCCACTAACACTTTTAGCAGGATTATCTAGCCACTGTGGATTCAAGCACCAGTCCCGAAGTCCTGGGAAACTCAGAGCTGTGACCACCCAGTTCCTTGGACGTCATACCAACCCCACAAGCTGACAGAGCTTATTCTGCATGAGCACAAAACATAGACTACAGCTTGGCGGCTAAGCCCTGAAGCACTGTGTTCTTCCCAGGACTATTGGCTACTATTCTTAGTCACCAGCAATTTTGCTTTTATGCTCATTCCCTTGTCCATTTCAAAAGCATGTGACTGTGAGTCAATTCCAGGAACAACAGGCATGTTAGGGGAAGTGGGGCCTGCTCTGCCCAACCTGGTGATTAGACTCTCAGGTCTTACTGGTGCATTTGAAATTGCTTCCTTTAAATACAGACCAATATCATTCAATACAAAGTGAAGAGATTGAGGCCAGGAATGTTAGCCAGGTCATCTGATCATATTGAAATATGCAACCTGATTAAATGATCCTGGAAGGCTCAATGTGGTAGCCAAATGGCTAAAGTCCTCACCTTGCATGCATCAGGATCCCATATGGGTGTGGGTTCATGTTCCAGCAGCTACAGTTTCCTGCTTATGACGTGGCAAAGCAGTAGAGGATGGTCCAAAGCCTTGGGACCCTGCACCCATGTGGGAGACCTGAAAGAGGTTCCTGGTTCCTGGCATCGGCTCAGCTTCAGCCATTGCAGCCACTTGGAGTGTGAATCAGCCGACAGAAGATCTTTTTCCTCTGTCTCTCATTCTCTCTGTAAATTTATCTTTCCAATAAAATAAATCAGGGCAATAAGGAATGAGCCTCTAAAATCCTGGAAATGAAGGGGAAAGGGAAAAGGAACTCTCACTTGGCAAGTAGCACAGTATCTCTGAGGGCATGCTATGTTTCAAATGACTTCGTACTGAACATCTTGAATGACACAACTGGTCTTGTGACAGATACAAGATTTGTAAAATTTCTTGAACGTAATGTTAGAGCTTGGTGACGGGGCTGCTAAAATCTATTTTAGAGCCAGCATGCGTCGCATCGGTAGTTTGAAGAACATTTTACAATTTATGTCCAATTAATTTGCTAACAATATATAGTTTGCCCTACTTTTTCCATCTGTGTCTCTCTTGGTCCCTTTCACAGATTGCCTTTAGAGTTAATTTCTTGATAGATTACATGTGTTTGGCAAAGCATAAAACAGCTCAATTCATCTTCATGATGAGAGCTCACCTCTCTCCTTAGTTCCTGAATGTAGATATAGATTGTGGTGGGAACACACGTAGTACCCTGATACTCTCTTCCTATCAAAAATTAGCTACTATGCTGACTTTTAAGTACATATAGTTTCCAAATGTGTATTAAATGAATTGAATCATATTCCATATCCTCTATTATATCTGGTTTATTCTGTTCAGCATTATTTTCATCCATATTGCATGAATTCATTGACAGAAGCAATTGGCTCATTCTCGTTATTAGCTGGATGAAGAGATATTGAGATTCGTACCTACTCTGACTGGAGAATAATCTGATTGCATCCTAAACCTGAAATGACCAACACAGTTCTGAACTAGCATTTTCCTGAGACTGTGGATTTGATTTCTTGATCACTAGGTGGATTGTGGGTTCAAATTATTTTGTTACACTTTCGTTTCTTGTATATCTCAAGGGATGCTAACATTATAGTCTTCCATGTGTAAGAGTCCCTGATACATGTAAGCAGTCATCATTATTCTCTGTAATATCTACTTATCATCCTGCCTTCTGTCCACTGAGTAAGTGGTAATTGCAGTGGCTGTTCTGCCATGCTATAAATACTATTACTACTTTAATGACAGAGAATTTTCCAGTTTATAACCTGCTAGATAAATTTTAGGGAAATCAGGGCATATATATAGGGAATTCATCAGACAACCTCATGTGAAAAATTAAAAATTACCACTTGCAGAAAGTATTCATCATCACTATCAACTTGCATTAATGTAACTGAAGCAATAGGAGGAAAATGCTTTGAGAGACCATCAACTCACGATATGAGTTTTCTGACTTGTTCACAGGAAAGCATGTGCCTCTTGCTTGTAAAACGTGTAGTGCTCCCTCCTGTGGTCCATGGAGAACAGCCAGCCGCCCATCACCATCTGGCTAGGCTAATTCTGGGTGGCTGCAGCTGCAACCCACTGTCTGGTCATCAGGCTTTCTCCATACTAAACAGCTAGCTCAAGTTGTTGCCCAGGGAGCAGGCCTCACTACAGGCAGCCTCTCTCTCCAGAAAGAGACCTAAATTTCAAGCCACCCCAGAGTACACTTGTAATTCATAAGATTTCCTTTCGCTCTTTACGTGAGTTCACTATAGGCTTTCAGGACTGCTCACCTGGACAGCACATCTCACCTAGGTAAATCTGCTCCCTTGGACTAGCACAGCAGTCCCGCTGTTGGTCTCTCTGCTCTGAATTGCAATCCCAGCAATCTATCCAGCGCTGACCCCAAATTAATCATCGAAAAGCTCAAATCAAGCCACCTGCCTCTCAGCTCATAAGCTCTTAATATTTTCCTGTAGGAATACTGGTTTAAAGATAGAGTCCACTGCTTCCTTAACAACCTCTTATCAACTTTGTGACTTTCTCAGTTTATCTATCTTAAACTGAGATGAATAATACACAAACATTACATGAATTAAGTTACATCAAAATGTCTTGCTTAGTACCTTTGAGCTGAAAATAATCCCCTAGAGGCAGGTGATGTCTATGATTAATTTTCAGCCCTATTTTCCACTATTCCAGCCAAAATTACCGATGGAAGCTGTACAAGTGGTTAAGCATCAGGATTTCACATGGAGTTTAGGTTTTAATGTTGATGGTTCTACTTGATGTGTGACGTGGGCCTCATTCTTCTCAGTAAATTGGATACAACACATCTGACCTAGGATGTTTCATTAAATAGCAGATACATAGGACACTTAACTTTTAGAACTACTTGAAGTATGTGCTTAGGAAAAGCAGGCAGTATTTCCCTTACTTTACTCTCTTGCAAATTGAGTCCATTCAATTGAATCTTCTTTTATAACCAGCTGACATTCCTTCCTCTTATTTATAGCTGTTTAGGTCCTGTAGCCTTGTTTTTTTAAAAGATTTACTTTATTTTTATTGGAAAGTCATACATACAGAGAAGAGGAGAGACAGAGAGGAAGATCTTCCATCCACCGACTCACTCCCCAAGTGGCTGCAATGGCTGGAGCTGAGCTGATCCGAAGCCAGGAGCCCAGACTGCAGGGTCCCAAGGCTTTAGGCTGTCCTTGATTGCTTTCCCAGGCCACAGGCAGGGAGGTGGATTGCCAGGATTAGAACTGATGCCCATATGGGTTCCCAGCACATTCAAGGCAAGGACTTTAGTCTTTAGGCTACCACACTGGGCCCAAGATCCTGTAGTTTTTAAACCCAGACCAAATACCACATGTTCCCTTTTACTGGAAGCCTTTTATGGTGTCCCAACAGAAAACAACATCTCAGAAATAAATTAATATGATGTGCTGGGATTGTGATGTAGTGATTAAAGCTGCTGCCTGTGATGATGGTAGACCATATGAGTATCCATTTACATTGCAACTGCTCCACTTTGAATCCCTCTCCCTGAAAATAGCGTAGAGAAGTAGAAGATGTCCCAGGTGTCTGGGCCCTGCCATCCATGTATGAAAGCCAAATGTGGCTCCTGGGCCCTGACTTCAGCCTGGCCTAACCCTGGCTGTTGCAGCATCTGTGGAGTAAACCACCAGATGGGAAATCTGTTTCTCCCTCTGTATAGATATAATTTTTAAATAAATAAATGAATATTTAAAAAAAGAAGAAATTTTAGAAAGTGAAGAAGACTTTCTAGCAGAACTGAGACATTCTAGCCACTTATATTTATTATCTAAAAAAATCTAGTTCAAGGATTAAGTCTTCACATCAACTTCATAGGAAGAACCCAATAAATATCCCTGTGGATAAAATTGATCCATTTCTTCTCTTTTTTTTCTTAAGATTTTACAATGCAAGTTTCAACTGTGAATAAATTGCCAAGTCACTTGACATCCAAACATACTAGAAGGAAAGATATGGAGAAAACTCACTGAAGAGAGATGCTTCCAACTAGCCCACCGCCCCAGACTAGAATTCAGTAGATGACAACTATCATGCTGAGCCAGCAACTTCTTCCAGCCACTGTGCTGTCGCTGTAGAGAGCATAAATCTCATGATTTAGGAGAAGAAATACAATAAAAATGATGGTAGTTGAAGAAGAGTAAACCCTGCTGCCCTTCCTCAGCCCAACTGATTCCTCTTTCCTAAGTCTACACCACAGGGATGTCAAACCTATGATTAAATTCACCTGTCCACTGACTGCAACGTCTTTCATTTGCATGGAATCCAAATGAAATTGGGCACAGAAATCCTTTTCAGGCATGAGAGAACTGTGATTGAAGTCTTTGCAGTTTGAAATCATAACTAAGCATATTGAATGGCTTGCTACTTTGATGTTCAGCCTTATAATTAACTCGCTGGCAAATTTCAATGGACTATCTATAAACTAATTTAATATTGTTTTTCATCACTGGTAAATCTGATAGAGGTAATGCCCGTATCTGTCCAAGTCCCTAGTGGGTTGCCAGTGGGCTCTGCTGTGAAAAACAGAAGCTCTCAGACAAGCAGTCAGTGACATGCCTTGGCAAAGCCATCTGTTTATAATGGCAGCCTCTTTAATCTTCCAGAAGTGAGGGATGTGAGACTGTTTTACATTCAAACATACTGAAAGCAAACGTATTGAAAAGCCTCACTGAAGAGAGATGCTTTCTTCCTTCCTGTAAAGGCTTGCTCTTCAGAGCTGCACCTGAACTTGAATTGACACCTTGAATCAAGCAGTCTGACACTCATTCATAAGGTGAATAAGAGAGCAGTTCTTGCCTCCAGGGACTCACAAAGGATAAAGAAGCTACAAATGTTACTCTTACCAACTGCTATAAAAGAAAAGGTGCTTTGAAAATTCAAAAACTCTGTAAAAAGGTGAGAGCTTGCTCTGAATGACAGAGCAAGTTTGAGAGAGAACTGGCATCTTTCATTCAAATGGCCTAAGATTCAAAACCAAGGTCTTTTTTTTGTAAGATGTATTTATTTTTTCTTAGAAAGGCATAGATTTACAGATAGAGAGACAGGAATATCTTCCATCTGCTGGCTTATTCCCCAAGTGGCCGTAATGACTAGAGCTGAACCAATCTGAGGCCAGGAGCCAAGAGCTTCCCCCTACACTCCCCACCCCCTCCCTGGTCTCCCACAGGAATGCAGGGTCCTAAGGCTGTGGGCTAGCCTTTACTGCTTTCCCAGGACACAAGCATGAAGCGAGATGAGAACTGGAAAAGCTGGGACACAAACTGGCACCCATATGGGATCCTAGTGCATGCATGGTGAGGATTTAACCACTGAGCACGCAGAGCTCAAACACAAGGCCTTTCACAGTGGATTAGATTCTGGTACAAATACTCGGATTGGAGTGCACAGGGGCGTTACAGCTACAGGTTCTGGGATGGGAAGATGCTAGATAATCCATTTTAGTCCAGTACTGAAATATCTTTGGAAATTAGGACTTCCTGTGTTACAGTTATAAAGGTCCATAGCAAAACAAGATGAATCCTCACCTAGGTTATGTAAGAAATGCTGGAGAGTATCTAGCAGCTCAGTTTAAGGGCAGGGCTTCAGACAGGTGGCATGTGAGGAGTGCACCTGCTTCTCAAACCTCTGGGATGCTTGCTAAAAATGAAGATGGGCCCTACCCCTGATGTACTAAATCAAAATTTCAGGTGATAGAGCCTAAGTGTCTGTATGTCAAACAAGTTCTGGTGATTAACAATCACTATGTAGTCTAAAAACTGGGGGGTGGGGGGAAAGTTGTGTTATGAGAGAATTTTAGAGAAAGGCAGTAGTGAAGATACCATTTGGGATACTCACACCATATATTCTATATCAGAGTGCCTGGGTGAAAGTTCTGGTTCTGATTTCCAATCCAGTTTTCTACTAATGGAAGCCAGAAGATGGTGACTTAAGTATGCATGTCCCTGCCACACATATGACAGATTTCAGATTGAGTTTCTGGGGCCTGGTACAGTGGCTCAATGGCTAAATCCTCCCGTACAAGCACTGCGATCTCATATGAGCGCAGTTCTAATCCTGGCTGTTCCACTTCCCATCCAGCTCCCTGCTTGTGCCCTGGAAAAACAGCAGAAGATGGCCCAAAGCCTTAGGACTATGTACTCATGTGGGAGACCTGGGGGAAGCTCCTGGCTCCTGGGTTTGCATCACCTAAGTTCTGGTCCTTGTGGCTACCTGTGGAGTGAACCAGATAATAGAAGATCTTTCTCTCTCCTCTCCGTAAGTCTGATCTGCCTTTCTAATAACAACAAATACATGCTAAAACAAAACAAAAAAAGATTAAGTTTCTGACTTACAGCTTCTGAGTGGCCTAACCCTGACTGTTGTGATCATTTGAAGATGGAGCCAACATATGAAAGATCTTTCTCCGCTTTTTTTTTCTCTCTCTCCCTTTCTTTCTCCCTCTGTCTTCTAAATCATATTAAACCATAAAAAGCAAAATGAAAAAGTGTAAAAACATAGCAATGTTTGGGCTATCAACTGGTATGGAACAAGCTAGCCCCTCCACCCCCAATTAGCCAGTTCACACAATCATTTCCACCACACATCATTCCTGAATGTTGGGAAACTCCGGAATAGTTGACCTGAATGGTTCAGGCTCTAGGCAACTGGTAAGATGGAATCAAACTGTGAGCCAGGGCCACAATCATCCCCAGGCTCATGGGGAGCTAGAGAAGCACTTTCAAGGTCACTTGTGAGATGGTTTGCAAGCCTGCTTCCACACTGTTGCTGCCTGAAGGCTTTAGTTCCCTGCCTTGTAGGGCTCAGCACAGAGCTGAACAACACAGAGTAGTGGAGTGGAAAAAATAAATGGAGAGGAAAATCTGGGGCAGGTATGTGATCTGGTAACTAAAATGCTATGTTTAACTGTTAATATATCTTGACAATAGGATGGACTTGTGACTGTTGCCGAAGGCCTATACTATTATAATAACATAGGAGAAAACAATATGGAGTCTATGAAACTGTATCATGTAAAATAAAAACAAATAGGACTGGTAAACAAACAAGATGCTACAATATACATTGTGGGAGATGGTGTGTTGGTTCAATTGGCTAATCCTCTTCTTCTAAGTGCAAGTTTCAGATACTGGTGCTGTTTCATGTCCCAGTTGCTCTACTCCGCATCCGGCTCCCTGTTTGTGGCCTGGAAAAGCAACAGAGGGTAACCCAAAGCCTCGGGGCCCTGCTCCCACATGAGAGACTTAGAAGAAGCTTCTGGCTCCTGGCTTTGGATTGGCTCAGCTCTGGCCATTATTGCCATTTGGAGAGTGAACAAGCAGATGGAAGATTTTGTTCTGGCCCTCCTTCTCTCTGTAAAACTGCCTTTCCAATAAAATAAAATCTTTTCTAAAAAGAGGCTGCCATATCATTCACTTCCTGGTCAGGGCACCTGTGTTCTCGTCCCAACTCGGCTCCTAATTTCAGCTTTCTGTTAATGCTCACTTGGGAGACAGCAGGTGAGGGTTCAAAGCCTGGGGTACTTGCCAGCTGTATGGAAGATCTGGTTTTAGTTCCAGGCTCCTGGCTTCAGCCTGGTTCAGTCCTTGCTGGTATTTGAGGGGTGAGCCAGTAAATGGAAGATAGGTGTGTTTCTCCATCTTAATGTTTGCTCTAAGTAAATAATCAATTACATAAATAAAATTTCAAAGCAATGGATGCAAGAAAGTCATTGGACATTTTTTAAGCTAGCTAGTATCATTCTCCAACTTCACTCACCTTACAGGTCTGCAAAATGAGGCTCAGGGTGTAATTTTCTCTTCCATTTGCTTAATATGAGAAGATCAGAACTAAAATCAAGATCTCTTTGATCTTGCCTATAAGTTACATGTAATATTTTATATACAAATATACAAAATATCTTGTATATAATATTTTAACTACTAAGTTTTCACAAAAAACTACTTCAAAATCATTTAGGATTGTATTTAGTAAGGTACTGATTTGTCTCATCGTTAAACAGTAAAATTGTGAACTTAATGTTAAATTTAAGGCAAAATTTAACTTTCAGAGAAGCCAGATCTTGATGACAGATCTGCTATTTTCTTCCAGAGAAAGATACACAGTACTTTCATTTAAATCAAAGATGACCGTGATACTTACACTCTAAAGAGAAAGGAAATTTTGAGTACTTTGCATATATTTTGCATATGACTCTCATATGCAATATTTAAAAATTTACACAATTTTAGCTGGGAGCCTCTGAAAGACCAAAATCTTATTATTATGGTCTTGGGAAGCTAGTTCAGAAAAGCCACACCTTCCCCACCCCTGTAACCACTCCTGTCCACCTGTGAGTCAAAAGAGGCTCACCTATCAGTACCTGGAACCTGAGGAGGGGGCAGTATGGCACGCTTGCACAACCACTCTCCCAGAAAGAACCAGGACAGGGAGGGGTTCTCTCTCCGGGCTGCATGCTTCTTCAGTTCTCTTTCTCAGACTCCCTAATACCTGCTTGTCTCTGACTTCCCATGGACAGACTGAGGGCAGGTTGCCCCTGAACAGGGCCCATGTATGTCTATTTTCCTCATCTGCTGCTCCTTGCCTGGGTGAGTCAGCAAATACTAAGATGTTTTATATTTCTAATTTGTGTACCTTCAAGAGTTGCAAGAGAGGCGAAGTTTAGCATTAATGGAATATGGGCAGAGAAGTCAGAAACAAGTGAGTGAGTGCAGTTTTGTAAGTGTGTCCACCTGGTTCACTGCACGTCTCTTAGGATAATTTATATCGCTGGAGGAGCTAGAATTTAAGTCTTCAGTTCATTGCACAGATTTCACAGTAATGGCCATTTGTTCCTCTCAGGGTTTCATACTGGATTGCCACTGTGACTTTTCATTTGCTAATTTCTGCTATCATCAGATGAATGGTTACATAGTACCTGCAGCTAGTAATCAGGAAGGTGTGATGCCAAACATGGCAGTGATTCCTAGAGTAGTGGGCACTGCCATCCGTAAGCTTGGCTAACAGACTCCTTAGTACATCTTACACTTGTGTCTGGCATGATCTCTCTTGCACCCTGAAACACTTTTACCACAACGTAATGGGCACTGCAATTTAAAAGATCAATTCCCTTTAGGTTGTACCATTTCTCTGGCCTGATTTTTATTTTGCTCAGAGAAACTCAGCCATCCTTACAAGGAAAAAAATTCTACTGCTTGTAGGAGCTGTAGCACAATTCCACAATCAGTGATGACTTCTCTGTTTAGTTTCTAGTCCCCAAGTACTTTCTCCTACAGGAAAACTCTTGCAGAAAAGGATCTGCAGAGAGTGGGATGGTATCCATTTACAACACAATACAAAATTAACCCAGCTGCTACATTTTCCAAGGAAAATTTGCCATTTAAATGTTATCTCTAACTGTGGAATGCACTGCCTTGGTGAACAGTCCTTGGAATAAGAAAAGGTGCAGAGGAAAACCAAAAGCACTCATTAAAGAATTCAAATAGTGTCTCAAGATAAAGCTAGGGTAGTTTTATGTGAGGGATCAGTTCTACTGCCTTTGTTGACAGTATAGCCGGGGTCCTGTATTGCCCAGAATTACTCCCTGGTGACAAATTTATTAACTGTAATATTTTGGTAAATCTCAAAAGGACCATTTTGCTTTATGGAAGAAGAAAAGGTAACACCAGACATCTATACAGGTATAAAAAAAGAATCTCACCAGGGCTGGGGCAGCGACACAGCATCCTAAGCCTCTGCCTGTGGTGCCAGCATCCCATACTGGTGCCAGATGGGGTCCTGGCTGCCCCAATTTCAACCCTGCTCCCTGCTGATGCACCTGGGAAGGCAGGGAGAATGGCCCAAATGCTTGGCCCCTGTATTCCTGCTAGCCTCAGGAAGAACTCAAGCTACCTTTTCAAAAGGACTTCTGATAAGTGATCCCTCCCTCCATTTCTATGTCATCCACACTCAAATGCAAAACATTTTTTTTTCTAATTGTACCATTAACTAGCTTCTTCTCCAGGGATACTAGCCTCTTCAGACCTCCCACTGCTCCCCAACCACTGTGAGAACACAGCCTGGAAAACAGTCTAAGCCCAAACTCAGCTTCAACAAACTATGGAGGAGAACAACACCCCGTTTCCTTTGCATATCTAATAAAAAGGAGGAATGTGAAAGGTGGCTCGCACACCAGTCCTGAAGGCCCCTGCCATTCTGGACTTAGTACCATTTTAAAAATCTGCTTCCCCTAGGTCTCAGGTACCTTAGGATTTGCATGCCATTCAGATTCAAATTTTGTTGTCTGCCAATCCACTGTAAACTCATAAACCCATCCCCACCAATCAGCTGTAACTTCATGACACTGTGTCTAACAGCCTTACCCACCAATCCCTCGCAGCCACTCTCTCTAATCCCCACCCACTGCCACACCTACCAATCTCCTGTGGCTCCAGCAATCCTATCCACCAATCCCTCATGGACCCAGGATGCCCACCCCAGCCACAGAAAAGCCTACTCCGACGTGCGTCCCCACCCTTCACATGCTGCCCTTCTCAGTCCTCCTTTGTTTTGCTCCTCCCTACCTTCGAGCCCCTCATGCCACCATGTCAGGAAACGTCTCTTTAACCTCCCTCTCTGCCTCTGCTCCCGTCCTGCGGCCTGCTGCAAATAAAGCCCCCCCTGCATGGCTTGCTGCATCTGCTGTTTCATCTTGCAGTGGCAAACTTCAGCCAAAAGGCGCTATTCTGAAAGAACTAATGCCCTGTGCTCATGTGGGAGACCCTGGAGAAATTCCAGGCTTCAGACTGGCAGAGCTCTGGTCATTGTGGTCATTTGCAGAGTGACCAGTACACAGAAGACCTCTCTCTGGGAGAGTGTAAAGCATCATGTTTACAAACTAATAATGGATTTTTAAAAGGGTAATAGTCTTTATAGTAGTTCTCCTTTCCTCAGTGCATGAGATCAGTCTTCTCAGTATGTGACATGTACATTAAGACATCACTGTCATAATAAATCTACATGGCAAGTGCTTCGAACTATGGTTTTACAGATGAGATGAAGAAACTCATCCACTCTGGAAATAACTGAGCATAAACTTCAGACTGAATTTGATTAAGACCATAGGATGAAATACGTACTTGCATGTAAGGAGCTACATTCAACTTGCATGCTTAGCTCCATGGTTCACACACCATGTGCTCTTCAAGACATGGCAAATGGGATGAGCAGATAGTTACGAGTTCCTTATATACCTCAATTCCCTGAAGGTCAGACATGGAAGCAGTTTTCTAAAGGGCTTAAAAATAAGTTAGAGTCAGAATCCACGTTAAGCAGTTTTGATGAAAAAATTCTGGCCCTCGCTTCATATCACCTGCTAGACAGGGGTATGTGCAAGCAGGGGATTGTGAAAATTGTGAGGCTTGAAAGTAAGTCCCACAAGAACATTTTCTTCACATGTTTCCTTTAAAAATCACAGGGTATTTCCAAAGTCAGATCTTCTGTGTATTTATACAGCAAACAAGGGGTTTTTTTTCCTCTCTCACCATCTCTCTCCAGCTTTCTTGCTTGAAAACCTACTCTCAATGAGGAAACACCAGCACTGGCACGAATGAAGAGAAGGAATCCACAGCCACATCAAAAAGACAGAAGTTTCTCAAAGTTCAAATGGAAGGGCACTTCAAAAAGTTTCTGTGGGCCTGGCGGCGTGGCCTAGTGGCTAAGGTCCTCACCTTGAACGAGGCGGGATCCCATATGGCCGTTGGTTCTAATCCCAGCGGCTCCACTTCCCATCCAGCTCCCTGCTTGTGGCCTGGGAAAGCAGTCGAGGACGGCCCAAAGCTTTGGGACCCTGCACCCACGTGGGAGACCTGGAAGAGGTTCCTGGTTTCCGGCTTCAGATTGGCGCACACCGGCCCGTTGTGGCTCACTTGGGGAGTGAATCATCGGACGGAAGATCTTCCTCTCTGTCTCTCCTCCTCTCTGTATATCTGGCTTTGTAATAAAATAAATAAATCTTTCAAAAAAGTTTCTGCGAAAATGAAATTAAAAGATTGTTTTGTGCACATTTTGAAAAATCATAACTTTTTCATAATATTCATTTCCGTGAACTTTTTGAAGACCTCTCAAACAGAATATTTTAAGTATTTGAGATGGGCCTATAAGGATTGATAAAACTTCACTGGGAAGAAAATGGTGGAAAGGCCAATGTCTATGAGGAATGGTGCTCCAAGTGGGAAAATGACTCACTCATTTATTCACACTTCCATTCATCTAGGAAATATTTGGGTGCCTACTGGGGAGCTGCAGGGGTGAACTTGACAAAGTTCTTGTTCTTAGCACATATTCTGGTGAAGCCTGTGGGACTACTTAATATTAAGAGTGAAACTGCTCTGGCTGTGCACCCTTAAGCACTAGAAAAGACAAGATAGGAACTTCACAAAATCCAAGAATGACAAGCAAGGACAGAAATTAGTATTGGAAGCATCCACCTGCAAGTAACTGCTAAGCTCTACAGAGACTACAGACTTGTAGGCACTACACATTTGAAATAACTATATAAATTCAATGTCATCTTCAGAGGATTCATATCATATCCTCAGAACTACAAATCGTTTGCTTTTGTGACAGAATAGCATTGGAAGATTCAAGTATTCTTACATTTCAGCACAAAACATTTTCAATTTTCTTTTGATGCTGTTTACACAGTTGTTTCTTTTGATGCTGTTTACATAATTGTTTAGGGTGGGAATGGTCGAAACCACTGTTTCCACATTTTCTTTTTTCTTCTTCCTGTATCTGGGGGAAGTGGGAAGATAAGGGTGAAGGCACATCCAGTCTCCCAACAGCCTCAGTGCCCAGGGATGGGAAACAGCCACTGGATGTCATCCCAGGGTCCTTAGTGTGGAGCATGTTCTGAAGGTTCTGCCCAGGTGGCCTCAACAGCTCTCAAGTGCTGTCGATCCCGTCCCTGCAGGGAGGAGGAAATCCTTCCAAGGTCCATTGGCTGGCACAGTCCGCCTTAGAGCCTCAACTGGCCCAGACATTGGTTGGGGTAGCTGATCAATCTGTTCTGCCCTCCTTCCCCTGCCACAGTACCAGATGTCCTCTGCAGGCTCCAATGGATTGCCACATCCTCCATGTACATCTGGAAATGCTGTCCATCACTCCATCCAAGCCACTGAAGAGGACCTGCTCTGACACATGCACTCCATGGTCCAACCACAGATTCTGTGACTCTCCCCATGGTTGGAGTTCTGAGTCTTGCAGTTCAGTTGAGAGAATCCCTGAAGAATCCTTATCTGAACTATCCCAGACCTGACTCTTGTGCGTGCTTGCCTGTGCAGGGTCTGGCTCAGTCCATTACCCATACCAGCGTCTGCACACACTGGCAGTTACAATTGCTAGGTCATTTCTGTCTCCAGCCTCACCCCTAATACAAACCATTGGATGCTGCTACCCAACCCAACCCAGGCCATTACATATTTTTCCCTCACATAAACCAGCAGGAGCCACAGCCTAGTCAGAGTGACTCCCAATAATCCCTACCAGGCCTGCTTCTAGCCCTGGTTCCTGTGCTGTCGATATTTGCAACACACTGCTCCAGGCTGTCCCACATTTCATTCAGCTTGTGTACACATCAATTGGCCTTGAAGCCTAACTCAGCCCCACTGATGCCAGTATCCAGCCCACACTCATGCCGGCAGGTGCCACCACTTGTCTAACCAAGTCCTGGTTCTGGTTCTCATGTTCACCAGTGGGAGTTGCAACCCTTCAGAGAGGTACCCACATTTTCCCTACTGGGCCCATTCTCAGTCTTGAGTTTTGTACTCTCCAGGTGGTCCTGCAGTCTAGCTTGATAGGATCTGCTCCCAGTCCCAGAGCTTGCTGCTGATGCTGTGGCAAAGCCCAAAACATGGTTTTTGAAAATAGCATATTGAGGTTTGGGCATCCAAGTGAATATGAGATTACAAACTCTATTCATCCATTTCTATCATTACAACTTCACTTAAAATAGGTGTTTGAAATGAAATTTTGTTCTATAGCTAGACCTGTCTTTTAAATTATCCAATGATTTAAAATCTGTTTTAAGCAGATATTTAATTATTTCTGCTCAAAATTCACAATACTTACTAGAGTTCTTACATTGGGGAGAGTGCTAAGTACATTTTATACTTAGAGATCACCCAAAATACTATCTAAATGTCCACATTTATTTTTTCAGAACAGCACAGTAATAGGAGTCTCCCACAAGTTGATGGGAAATTCATACAATGAAAACCCTGCATAGATTTCATAATTTCTGCATCAAAATAAACTCTAAGTCCATTTTCTAGCAATGCATGAAAGTATCCTTGCAGTGTCATAGTAAAGACTTTGTCTATAAAGCATATTAACATTGCCATTTTTCCAGTGAGGAGTTGGGACTCACAAAGTGAGTTTTTTGTGCATGTTCACAGAGTTTAAATGTAGGGGAATCAAGAGTCAAGCCTAGATTTTGAAATCCTATTACCTTTTCACTGAGCCTACTTCATTGCATATAACAGAACCATTCCAATTTTCTAAATCTTCCTTTGAAGATACACTTAAACAAAAAATAGGGCCTGAAGCTAGCACAGTGGCATATCATGCTAATCTTTAACCTTGGGCTCTGCCACTCCTTATAGGTACCAGTTCAAATCCCAGCTGCTTCACTTCTAATCAGAGTCCCTGCTGAAGTACCTGGGAAAGTCTCAAGGCCTCAGGTCCCTGCAACCACATGGAAGACCTGGAAGGAGCTCCTGGTTCCCAGCTTCAGACCAGCCAAGATCTGCAAGATCTGGCTGTTATGGCCATTTGAGGAATGAATCAGGGAATGGAAGATCTCTCTATATTTAACTCTTTCTCATTCTGTAACTGACTTTCAAACAAAGTAATTGTAATTTTTTTTAAAGATTTATTTTTATTGGACAGGCAGATATTCAGAGAGGAGGAGGGACAGAAGATGATCTTCCATCCAATGACTCACTCCTCAAGCAGCCTCAATGACTGAAGCTAAACCAATCTGAAACCAGGAGCCAGGATGCTCCCCCAGGTCTACCACATGGATGCAGGGTTCCAAAGCTTTGGGCCATCCTCAACTGCTTTTCCAGGCCACAAGCAGGGAGCTGGATAGGAAGCAAGGTTGCCTGGATTAAAACCAGTGCCCATAGGGATCCTGCTGTGTTCAAGGCGAGGACTTAAGCCACTTAAGTTATTGTGCCAGGCCCAAATAATTGTTTTTTTTTTTTTAAAGGAAAATAACGACTATTAAAAATACAGAACATTCCTTGTGTTGACAGGGTTCTATAGGGACACAACTTGAAAGATTTAGTGTTGTCCATATGCTGGGACAGTGCACTGAGAAGAGACAGAAACAGAGAGAGACACAGGAAGTAGCTAGAAAGATGTCAGGTAGAGGCTAGCTTCAGGCTGACATCAGCAGGTATTCCCCTTCGAGTTCATCTCACCCTAGATCAAGAGAGCTAGACTTTTTATCTCCTTGTTGGCCTGTAACTGGCTGTGGGCTACTTCTGAAATGGGGTATGAGCTTCAGAATGAAGCTGTTTTCACTCAATCAAAGGTAACTCCCTAGAAAGGGTAGGTTCTGCCCGTCTGACAATGAATATTCCTAACATCCAGGGCAGGGGAGTATTGAGTGGTAACTTTGTAAAGGATCTGGATATAAGTTCCAACAGAGTTCCTTACAGTTATGGCATCCTAAAGCACACCTGAAGATCTGCCCAACACTTAGACCATGCTACATTCTTTCTTAACCTCAAGTTTTTTGAATCAGTAGTCCCATCCCGACACTACCTTAGGATGGACTAGGGGCATGGAGGGGATATGGGTGATGAAGTTTCTCTTCTACAATTCACACTCACAACTCAAATCCTGGCAGCATTTGCAGTTTTATAAAATGTCAACTCCAAAGCATAATTTGAACAGCATCATTCAGAGGAAGGCTACATTTCCTCCTTGCCATCACTGTATCCCCTCCAGTCCCTATGTGAAGAGTTCTTCTGAAACTGGCAGGCAAACTTGAAACCGTTATTGAAATGGATCCCAATCACTCTAGAGCACTGTAAATGAAAAACGTATCTGCAATCAAGGCCACTCACCATTTGTTGCTAATTTTAACATCAAGCAGTTCTAATGATTAATGATTTCAACAATGCTACATTCAAAACAAGGAAGTGTCTCATCCTGTTATACAGGAGATAGCTAGATAGTGGGGTGCCACTCTTCCAGCTAAGTGTCGCCACCCATGGAGATATGCTAGTTCTTGTTACTGTGAAACCACTATCCTCACTGCCGGTGAGCTTGGTGATTCACCAACTTTCTCAGACCTTTCTTGCTTACAAACCTGACATTTTCTCACATTTGAAGAAACTATCAATGGGTAGAGTTAGCAGAGAGCAACCATGTCATTTCTGAAAGAGGAGTCAGATGGGCTGATAGTTAGGGCCTTCTGGTCTCTCGTGAAGTTAATTTTTTAAAGATTTGTTTATTTTTATTGCAAAGACATATATAGAGAGAGAGGAGGAGAGACAGAGAGGAAGATCCTCCATCTGCTGATTCACTCTGCAAGTGGCCGCAACGGCCAGAGCTGAGCCGATCTGAATCCTGGAGCCAGGAGCCTCCTCCAGGTTTCCCACATGGGTGCAGGGTCCCAAGGCTTTGGGCCATCCTCAGCTGTTTTCCCAGGCCACAAGCAGGGTGCTGGATGGGAAGTGGAGCTGGCAGGGTTAGAATCGGCACCCATATGGGATCCTGGTACATTCAAGGCGAGGACTTTAGCTGCTAGGCCACTGCGCCGGGCCCATTAAGTTAATTTTTGGAAATATTATATCTTGCTTACCCCCTATTTTTGTCTCCTTTGGAAAGAGGTGCTCCTCCAGGATTCTTGTTTTAACTTTAGAATAGTGACGGGGCTGCTAGGTGGAGCCCCTATTGGGATGTGAATTCTACCTCCTTGAGTTCCAGTTTTACCTGAAACTTTTAAGAGCAGAAGTCTCATTGCTCTTTGACCAGATTAAAGTGTCACCTTGCATCTCTCTGAATTTTTATCATAAGGAAGCAAAAAGGTGGTGCCTGAGATTTCAGTTTATCATGAGAACAGGAGCAGGGAGCATCCATTCATACCCTTCGGACATGGAAACAGCCTGCCTTTGTGCAGGAGTCCCCTTCCCTGAGAAGGTACATAAAAAACACCACTTCCACCATTTTTTCTGTCTTTCCTCTCTTGGAGCGTCTCCCCCCGACCCTATTAACCCCGTCACTATGGCAGGAGCCTCCTCTCACATTCTAATAAATCTTGCTTTGCACACTGAAATTATCTGCATGAAAATTGTTCTTTCACGTGAGAAAAGACAATGTTGCTGTTGTCTTTTGCATCAGATTCCCTGCAACCAAGCCACGGTGGGCGTTTGGCCCAGCAGTTACAATGCCCACATCCTTGAGATAAGCACCATGGCACAGTAACAGAACCACCACCTGCAAAATCAGCATCCCCTGTGGGTGCCAATTTGTATCACAGCTGTTCCCTTTGTGATCTAGCTCCCTGCTAATGGCCTAGGAGGGCAGTTGATGATGACCCAAGTATTAGGTCACTGACATTCACACGGCAGACCTAAACGAACCTTCTGGGCCTTGGCTTCAGCCTATCCCATTCTCATCTGTAAAGAAACCAGCAGGTGGAAGATCCATCTGACCCTGTACTTCAAAATCAATTAATCCTTTTAAAAAGATGTCCACTTATCACATTGGAGTAACTGGGCTCAAGTCCCAGTTCCAACTCCAGACTCCACAAGCTGTTTGAGGAAGTAGTGGGAGGTAAAGTAGTTGGGTCCCTATCATGTATATGGGACACATGGATTGAATCCCAGATACCCTATTTTGGCCTTGGCTCAATCCCATTTGTTGCAGGCAATTGGAAAGTGGCCAGCAAATGTAAGCCTTTCTCTCGCTCTATCTTTCTGCCTTTCAAATCAATTTTTAAAAGCCCCATACCCACATTGGTTAACTTTTGTGTTCTATATACTTCTGCCTCTTTCCCCACATCTTGCTGTAAGAACCCAGCTGTGCTTGCTGCAGGTAAGGCTTAATCAGCCATTTCCCCTCCCTTGAGAAATGAACCAAGAGAAACAGTGTTGGAACTGTGAGACTTGAATCAGGCTTGGAACAGATATTGTTACTTTAGAAGTCAGACACATGGAGAGGTAAAGAAGAGATTTAATAGAGCCCAACAAGATGTTGAAAAACTCTTCACTGAGTTTCCAATTCCTGCATCTTATTTCCCTCCACCTTTTCATGATACTTAATTTCTTCATATCTCTTGTGTGTTTGTGTCAGAGATTGGGAAATCTTTCCCCAAAGCCCATTCTCCTCTCCTCTCCTCCCCTCCCCTCCCCCCCTCTCCTTTCTTCCTTATCAAATATTGTTGGATTTGTCAACATGCCCAGATATTATGCTTCTTCTGCAGACAAGGGCAGGAGGGTAACAAAACAGACAATGTATAATTTTACATACGTCCTCACTATATGGGATTAAACTCCAGTGCATATAGTACCACATTTTAGATAGCATACTTCCTATTGCTTTCTTTCCATTCTCGTGCGTCTCATCTTCCATGCCCTTACTAGTGTCTCTTGGGGTACTAACCAAATAAACTATGCTAATCTTTACATCAAAGTCTGTTTTGGGGAAAGTAAATAAAAACAAGAGTTGACATCTATTGGCTACAGTGGACCAACAGAGAGTAGGAGTAGAGTGGTTTCTATTCCACCTGTGTCCTCAAGGCAGAGTTTGGAGCTGTAGCTCTGGCAGCTACTCTGCAGGCTCACAACCAAAAACAAGCCTCCTGCATGGTGAACAACTCTATCACAGACACTTCTGCAGTTGTTTCCTTTTACTTCCTGGTTCCTTACTCCTACTCTGGGATTATTTCCTCCTAGGTTACTTCTTAGGTCACTTCGTCTAACGTTTTTCTACAGACTCCAAAGTAGGGGATACAGTTATCGTAATTTGCAATCTCTAAAGCTTTATTTCTTTTGAGGAGCATGGATGTGATGATGCCCATGGCATTTCACATCCCAGAGTCCAGTTCATGTGGCTGACAATAATGTGTGAGGCAGCTGTAATGCTCTTTCTCTCTTTAACTTACTTACCACAGCCCTATTCCTCTGCAACATGTATTTTTAGCATGTCAAAGATACTACTTATTATAAAAATATTATTTGACTACCTTGCTAATCACAGAATTGACAGGGATCTCAACATGACTTTTTGCTTGATGAAACTATTCAATTTTTTTGAACCACAAAGTATTGTACAATCTTTGTAGCTTTCTGTGTTTCTGAAATAGAATGCACGTTATTATGAAAATTAATCATTACTACTTCTGGAATATTTTCATGCTAATCATTAATTTTAAAAATTGACAATTGTCATATGGATTCATGTTGGACATGTTATTGCAACTGATTATTTTAATTCAGTGTTTAAGAAGTTCAAGTGATCAGTCATGTACTGCATAAGAACATTCTGATTAAAAAAATAGACTGCATATAAAATAGTGATCCCATAAGTATATAATGGCCTGAACAACTTCTGTTGTCTAGTGACACCAGGGCTATTAAAATATTACAATGTTATATGCTAATCATGTGTTTGAAGTGATGCTGGTGGAAACCAAACTATGACACTGCCAGTCATATAAAAGTACAATATACAGTCAGGGTTGTTAGCACAGAGGTTAGGCCTCTGCTTGTGATTCCTACAAATTATGTTGAAGCACCAATTTGAGTCCTGGCTGCTCTGTTTCCCCTCTGCAGCCTGATATTGCACCTGGGAAAGCAGCAGAGAATGGTGAAAGTACTTGAGTGCCTGCTGTCTATGTGGGAGACAGCTCCTGGCATCAGCCAGTCCCAGCTGCAGTGTCCCTTGGGGAATGAACCAACTTTATGTATTTCCTTCTCTCTGTGATATCAACTTTTAAATAAATAAATAAGTCTTATAAAAAATAAAGTAGGGCCTGGCACAGTAGCCTAGTGGCTAAAGTCCTCGCCTTGAACGTGCCAGGATCCCATATAGGTGCCGGTTCTAATCCCCGCAGCCCCGCTTCCCATCCAGCTCCCTGCTTGTGGCCTGGGAAAGCAGTCGAGGATGGCCCAATGCCTTGGGACCCTGCACATGCAAGGGAGACCTGGAGGAAGTTTGTGGCTACTGGCTTTGAATCAGGGCAGCTCTGGACACTGTGGTCACTTGGGGAGTAAATAATCGGACGGAAGATCTTCCTCTCTGTCTCTCCTCTTCTCTGTTTAGCTGCCTTTCCAATAAAACAAATCTTAAAAAAATAGAAATACAATTATGAACATTAAATACTGCCTAATAATAAATGACTATGCTTACTTATTTCTGTATTTGATATCATTTATCATTGTCTTAGATGGTACTCCTTGGATTTATTTTATAAAGTTCATTATAAAACAATACTCTGTTATGCAGGCAGCAGCCTCATACATCTCTTGTTGATCAGGCCCCTTGATTGCCCTATTTCCCCTGCGTTTGATTAATCTCATGTTGTTCTGTTCATCATGGTCCCAGATTATACACAACCTATTGCTAGCATTGCCAGGAAGAGGCCACATCAAGTGATTGACCTGGGAATGAAATTAAGCGTGATTAAGGACTAGAGAGGTGGAAAATCAGTGGTGGGTATTGCTTCACAAACACATCTCATTCCACTAAAGCTATGAGCCTGAGTAAGAACAGAGTGAAGGAAGTTTCTACTTCATAGACGGCAATGAGACTAGTAAGAAATCAAGCAGGGCCTGTATCACAAATGGAGAAATCTGCTGATGATGTGGACTGAACAGCAGCACCAGAAACTTGCCCCTCTCAGCATCATGACAATCGCTCCGTAAAAGATGCAGAAAGAAAACACAGGACCTGACTAGAATATTGAATTATCAGTCAGCGGTTTAAACTGTTCAAGAATTGTTGTGTCTGCAAGACCGATAGGAAAGCAGGAAGATTTCTGGAAACTGTACATAAGTTCATCATGGAAGAAAATTACTTGTCTGTGCAAATCTTCAATATGGATGAAATCTACACCAGCATGAGGTCACCGAAGAGGACATCTCTGAGAACATATCCTACTGCTAAGCAACACATGACTGTACACATACACAAAATGTATAAACATGGAAACAAATAGAGTGCACAAAACATAAGCTAAGAACTGGTCAAGTTTTAAAAACTTAGAAACTCAAATTTCTAGAAGTTCAACAAACGAATTGCCACTACCATAATGACATGTTTAACAAGAACTGTAAAAAAGTTAGTACTTTAAAGATCAGACAATTGTGGCACACATTTTGAGTAGCAGTTAAGTCACTGTGTGAAGTGCTTGTATCCCATATCAGAATACCTGGTTTGATTTCTGGCTACTCCTGATCTTCCTCCCTGCTAACATGCACTCGGGGATGCAACAGATAGTGGCTTAAGTATTTGAGTCTTTGGTTACCCATGTGGGAGGTTTCAATAGCTTCTGGGCTCCTGAATTTGACACACCATTGTTGGAGGTCTGCCCCCTAAACCAGACCACGAGTCCGGAGGACCCCAAAGACATCCTGCTGGGACTGCAGGCGGCCTTGCTGGCAAAGCGTGCCTGGGGAGTTGTGAAACATCTTCACTATCTTTTCCTCTTTCAGTGATTGTGGCCTAAATTATCTGAGTAAAAACAAAGTTTTATTATGTTTCTTTTCTACTTAGATCTGTTTCTTTACTGGTATTGGTTCCTATAACTCATGTTTGTATATCCTATTGCCTGAAACCTGCTGATTGTTTCCCAAATTCCTTGTGAATTTGGGAAGCAGCTTGTATGCTGTTCTATAGTTAACTTGCCTGCTTGCCCCCTGCAAAAATCATGGTATAAAGTTGCCCAGTAAAACTCAAAAAAGAAAACATTGGTTCACCTTGCCTTTGCATCCTCTGTGCCCCAATTCTTCTTGGCGTGGTCATCACACGTTCCCAGTCTCCTCTAGACGAACCCCTTAGACACCACAACTTTGGATATGAACTTTTCTACCACATGATAACCTGTTTCCACATAAGCTTTTTGCTGCAGTTTAGAATCTGACAGAAAGTTACACTGTTCAATTTGGTAAATAAAACAAACAAAAAAATTCAGTTGCTCAAAGATAGCCACATACAGAACATTCCCATTATTGCAGAATATTCTACTGCAAAGTCCTACTCCACAGATAAATATTCAGAGCTGTCCTCCATTAGGATTCATTTATTCATTGGTCCTTTCAACCACAAACAACTAAGCTACATTTTTAGAGGATCTAGTTCTTTTCAATTACACTGGTTGATAGAGAAAGTCACTTCTTTGTATTGCTGGTACTCAGAGCGTTCTTTCCTAACATCAGCCACTGTCTCCAGTCCCATTAGCGTTTGGGTCCTACATACACTACTTATGTCTTGTGGCTTCCTGGTTGTCAGGTCTGAAGTGAGAGGGAATGTTATCTGAAGGGAGGCAAACAAGAATCATTGACTGCATCATCTCAAGAGTCTAGTTAGAATTAGTGTCTGGACACCGTAGTTCCCATTCTTTCATCAGATTCTGCGAACCTCCTGCATAAGAAGAACTGGGCTAGGTCCTTGCGGATACCAGGAAAAGCTCCCAGAGCTCCAACAAACAGCTGCACATCAGACACAAGCCAGAGACATTTACTTTATCCTGCAAAGGAAGGGCTCTGGAAGAAATATGGACTAGGCACCCAACCTAGTGGTAAAGCCTCCTGTTAGGACACTGTGCCCTACACCAGAGTGCCAGGTTTGATGCCCACCTCTGGCACCTAATTCCAACTTTTCTAGTCTAGACTCTGTGAAACAGCAATATGGCTCAAGTCACCGGGTCCCTGCCATCCCAGTAATTTGGATTATATTCTTGGTTCCTGTCTTCAGCCCTGATCCAGTCCCAAGCTTGGTGAATTAGGAATTGGGCACTCTCTGTCTCTCTGTAATATTTGTTTCTCAATGAAGGGATATTTATTTAAAAATGAAAGAATAAAAAAGGGAAAAAAATTTGGATACTAAAATCTTTTATTAGCATTATCAACACCTTTATTTTTATTTTCTCAAGAAGAGCAGAAGCATCAGGACATACAGGGCCTGTGTTTCTGATGACCAATTCATCAGAGCAGAGGCAGCTGATCCCGTGGGAGCAGGTGCAGTGTGCTCCACCTCCTCTGGCCACTGCTGCTGTGTCTGGCAGCCTGTCTTCTGTTTCCTAACACACTGGCTGCCTATCCCACAGCACACCAGTTTGCATCCTGTCCTCAGCCTTTTGTGACCAGATGGCCTTCAACATATCATCTAGAGTTTTCAAAGGCAGGCTAACCAACATGAAGTGGGAAACTGAGCATCTCCCCCAAACAAGGCCATAAAGCAAAAAGACTTACAAGGATAAGGATCTTCCCATCTTCACAACTAGGTGGGGGTGGGTGAAGCATTATGGAAAAAACACTGAACAGAAAAAGCAGGGAGCAGTAAATCCCATGACTCTTAGGAGCTTTTTTCACTGGGCTTAGAAAGTTGCTTTTATTGATATGTAAAACTGGTACATTTTTAGGGGGTGTGGTACAATACACCAAGGCACAGATCCAATTGTAAGCTGATCATATCAGGCAATTAGCATTTCCAGTTCCTTTTCTTTATGTTTGGAGTGCACCGGCTCTTCCCTTGCAGTATTTTGTGACTTGCTAGGCAACTGTGGTTCCGATTTACACAAACACAATCAAAACTAAAATAAAATCAAAACCATTCTTTCATTTGTTGTTTCATCAAATATATTCAAAAGAAAATTTTGTTTTAAGAAGTACTTTGTGGAGCTGGTATTATACTGTAATGGGTAAAGCTGACATTTGTGATTCTGGATTCCCATACAGGTGCCAGTTCAAGTCCTAGCAACTCTACTTCTGACCCAATTCCCTGCTAATGTGCTTGGTAAAGTAACAGAGGACGGCCAAAGTATTTAGGCTCCTTCACACATACGGGAGATTCAGAATTTCCTGTAATAATGCTTCAGACCATACCAGCCCTGGCCATTATGGTCAGTTGAGGAGTGAACAGAAGATGTCTCTTATGTTTCTCCCTCTCTAACTGCATTTCAAATAAGTCTCTTTCTCTCCCTCACCTCTGTCTTTTTACAGAGATTGACCTGGTGCTACGAAGAAAACTTCAGAACCTAATGGAGACAAATGAGAAGTATATTGCCTGAACAAGAACTGGTTCTTAAAAAAAATCAGACTTTAGACAGAGGATCAGATTTTTTTGCTCTATGTGACTACTAGGTTAAGCATATTAGAAGAACTGGGATTACATCTTAGGTTCTTTGCCCAAAGAAGAAATATGAATACATTTAAAAACTGCCATTATAATTCATTGGTATAACATGCAGAAGATACTGCTAATGGATCTAGAGTATAAGTATGCAGTAAAGGTCAGAGATTGTTATTTTAGTTCAAAAAGGGCCATAGAGGCCCCAAATAGTAATCTGTGAGGAAAATCCAAAGAACATCTACCACGTTATATACAGTATAACCAGTGTGGTCAGAAAATGGATCGACAAAAGAAAGAGAGCACCCTTGGAATTACGTAGTTACTGTATTTATTTATTGACATGGTATGCTGTAATCAAAAGTCAAATATAGAGATAAATGTTTGACACAACAGCTAAGTCACTGCTGGGATGCTCACATCCTGTATCAGCATGCCTGGGTTAGAGTCCTGGCTGCTCTGCTTCCAACCCAGCTTCTTAGTAATGTGCACCTCTGAAGGCAACAGATGGTAGCTTGGGTACATGGATCATGCAACCACATGGCAAAGTTGGATGGAGGTCCAAGTTCTTGACTTTGTTCTAATTCAGTCTTGGTTCTCCTCTTCTGTCTACTTCCTTCTCTTTCCAGCCTAACTCCCTTCAAATGAAATGAAAATAAACAGCCAAATATGTTTCTGAGTTCTCACATGATGCACTCCATTCTATCTTTCCCTCCAAAAAATAGTAGGCCTCAGATCCATCTTCAAAGCATGTATGCTACTAATTTGTGCACATGTGTCTATGTCATCCAAATTTACATATGACCTACAATTTCAACTAAGTCTGAATCTGAACCAATGCTTATGAGTCTCATTTAAAGGCAGAACAGTGGGCCCTGCACGGTAGTCTAGCATCTAAAGTCCTCACCTTGTACACACCAGGATCTCATATGGGTGCCGGTTCTGATCCCGGTGGCCCCTTTTCCCACACAGCTCCCTGCTTGTGGCCTGGGGAAGCAGTCGAGGACAGCCCAAAGCCTTAGGATCCTACATCCGTGTGGGAGACCCAAAAGAAGCTCCTGGCTCCTGGCTTCAGATTGGTGTAGCTCCCGCTATTGCAGCTGCTTGGGGAATGAGTCAGCCAATGGATATCTTTCCCTCTGTCTCTCCTCCTCCTTTCTGTGTATCTGACTTTGCAACAAAAATAAAATCTTAAAAAAAATCAGATTGTTCTGTTTAAAATAAAGCAGAACAGTAAGTCATTAAGGATGAATAAATTTAAACTATAATATAAATAAACTTATAAACAGAAAAGTAAATGCATGTTATAAAATTGTATTTTAAAAGATTTTTAATGGCAACTATCTTTGACATTCTAAAAATAACTTGCATTCTTATATAATAATTCAGAGAGCCAGGTTCAGCTATGTGCCTCTCAGCCCATGTCAGAACACAATAATGCAAATGAATTCCAAATGGAGGAACAGTACAATGACCTAGAACGATTATGGCAGCAGCTTATGTAAAAGTCCACGTGGACAGTATCATGAATTGTCAGCTATAGCTTTGTAAATCCATTCTGTTTATTTAAAATCAAAATAAGAATTTGAACAGCCTAGGAAAATCATGCAATTTCATGGGAAAATTATAGAAGGGCAAACTCAGTCAAGACATCACTTTCACTTAGCAAATCAGAAAAATGTTTAGATGGTTTATGTACATCTCACGCTAATAACACTTCATTGGTGGGCAATCTGGCAATTCTTTCAAATACCTTGAAACTACATAGCCTTTTGGATGAACATCTCTGTCTTTAGAACTCAAGTTAACAGTATTAAAATTTCAAGAATCACTTCCTTTTAAGCAGAAATTCTCTATAGATCTGGTAAATAACATAATATATATTTGAAAACTGCTGAAATTCAGGATCAAACAACCTGTAGGGCAGGCATGAGTATAATAAGATGTAACCATTGAGGTTACAGAGAAAGAAACTGTACCTAGTGACAAAGAAATAGAATTCACAGTAGTGGAAGATGCACAAACTAGGTGCACTATTAAACCCCTCTTAAATACTGTTTAATATGGGTTGAATTGTGTCCCTCTCCAAAATTCATATGGTGACTTGCTTTCCTTAATTGGGAATGTGACCTTTCAAGGAATTAGGGTTCCTGTATATATGCTTCATTAAGGTAAGGTCATTCTTAAGTTGGAAAAGACCCTGACTCAATCTAACTGATGCCGTTTAGAAAGAGCAAGTTTGAAAATACACATACAGAATGTCACGCCATGTCTGATATCAGGGTGGTGATCTATAAGCCAATTTACCACACGGAAGGCCAGCAAATGAGACATCCTGATGTTAAACTGTTAGATTCCTGACAATACCTTTTTGTTACATAAGGCACTCTTTTTGTGAATCTTTGTTATCTTTTACAACTCTAACAAAGTTGTAGGGAAAACATTCACATAAAATTCACATTCTCATATAAATGACTAAACGTTTCTTCTGGGGGGCAAGTACTGTAGCACAGCGAGTGAAGTTGCCACCTGTGATGCTGGCTTATCACTTGGAACATGAGTTTCCATCTCGCATGCTCTGCTTCTGATCCAGCTTCCTAGCTATAAGAAGCACTGGAAGATGGTCCAAGCACTTGCCTAGATGAAATTCTAAGCTCCTTACTTCAAAGGTTGTCACAGCGATTGGCTGGTGAATGTAATATCTGTCTTTCTCTCAGTCCACCCCTCTTCTTCCCTTTGAATCTCTCTGCCTTTCAAGCAAAAGAAATCATTTTAAAATCAGTTGTAAAATTTATTTAAAAAATTATCTGTCGATAGAAAGGAATTAGGTTATTTTTATTTACCACTTTTTACTTGTATTACTGGTGCTTAAAAATGGCTCAAATTAGATTAGCATTGCTACCCCACCCTAATAACAAGTGCAAAAATACTTGTGTTTAGTAGCACAGCGGGATAGCAGAGGGTAAACATCATACATAAGGCTTGAAATCCCTGCTGTGTTACTTAAAAACTATTTTACATTGAACAAGTTTGTTTTACACAATCCTTAGAAGGTTTGAGTGAAAGTCTATCTTATTGGCAGTGTTTCAAGCATAGCCAATAATTTCTAGATGGTGAATACCTATCATTAACGGAGCCTTTGCTCTCTTAAAAAAATAAAGGAGTATCTTATTTTCTTTAGAAAAAAAGCTTTTCACAAATCCATGGTGACCTTGCCAAGGCTTAGGACACTGATGAAGAACTTTACACTGTAGTTGAAGTTCTTCCTTTCTGATAACCACCTCTGCTAAATCTTACTGACCTACTCAAACGCACCACAGTTATATACATCTACTCCTTAACATCTTTATTAAAGAACATGCATGCATGTGCATGTGTGCATACTTGGCACATATAAGAAAGAATCTGTATAGAAAAAAATTCTAGTGAATTTTTAAATTTTTCTTCCTCCACAGTAAAAAACATTATTAGGGATGAGGGGAGACGGAAAATCTATGAGGTTTGAATATTTCCTGTGTGCTATTACTCTTGGAAATGTCACTTCATTTAATGTAACAATTTGTGTTGCTAGTTGTTATTTCTACTCCCATGAGAATTCCAGAGAGATCACATTCAAGTTCATAGATCTTGTCAATGGTGGAGCTAAAGTCAAACACAAACACAAAAGCCAACAATCTGCCTACACATGTATCTCATGAGAGAGGATGAAGAGGGAGGGAGCCAGAGAGACATTTATATTTTGTATTTACTTACAAGCACATCTTTTCCTTCCAGGAAAGCTAGAATGCAATGTCACTATCAATTTAACATGCACTCTTACATGGACAATGAAGCCTATATTTAAAAATGAATGTCAAATATATATATCACCCTCGGTGATTTTACTGACCACATCCATGAGCACGGCCTTTTATTGCTTCACAGAGAGAATCTATGGGTCTGACAACAACATTTCTTATATAAATTCTAGTCAATGTCTATGAAACATGAAAATACACCATGCACATTTCATTGGGCAACTGCAGCTGTGGATGGACACTGAAGGAATTGTCTTAGGCACTTACAGGAAGGCACCCCCAGATACCTAAACTGCGGTTTCCTAGATTAATGGTCAATCAGCAGTAATTGACCTCTGAGGGGATCATCTACAGAATTCATTCTTCCATAACTCTGTATTTTAGATATTGATATCCATTTTAGAATTTAAGAAACAGAGACATGGAAGTAAAAGGATTGGCCCATGGTTTCTCAGGCACGAATTCACTTCATTTCAACACATCTTTAAGGTAGCTAAAATCCCTGAAGAACTTTAGTTTCATTGAGGTTGTTTTGCCATGAGGATAGCCAGGGTCTGTGTGAACTCACCCTGAGCTGGTTCCAAATCCAGCACGTTTTGAATAACAATCATAATCTCCACTCACCCTTTTATCCTGCAACCTCCTTTCTAACTATTATGGTTCTTAAGATCTCCTTCATCGCTCAGATTATGGGTTTGAGCCTAAAAATTGTCTATCTTTTTTCCAAAAGAGCCCTCACTTTCTCAGCCTTTCTGGGCCCCACCTCAGAAAGGATTCCAGCAGGTATGCCAACTGTCTACCAGGTGCAGGCAAAAATCAGCAGGTGCAGTCATCCCACGAACACACAGCCAGGCAGTCTCATGAAAGACCAGATGGATGTGTGAGTACTTCCTGCTAAAGCCATAGCAGGTATGCCTTCTTACTTGGCACATGATCCTTCAAAATAAAAATATCCAAGAAATGGCAGCTCACATACACAAATATACAAGGTAAATTCATTTGCACCTCCATCCCCCTCTGACAGAACCTGATTTGATAATTTACCCAGTATCTGAGAGAAATTTAAGTATTTGCAACCTTAGTAAATATGCAGACCCTTTTTAATTCTACAAATCTCTTTACATCAATTTGAAGCAGCATACCCCCACAATTTCGCTTTTTTCTACAATGGATTAGTCAAAGATGATTTTATTTTGGAAGATATGTACAAGGTAAATAAACTTTCTCAGGGAACAAAGAGTATTTTACAAAGCAAAGCAGGCCCATATAATGGCTTGGAACCCCTTGCCAATGTGAGGGCATTTAAATATTGCTTTGTTCTCTGACAACACAGTAGAGTAACACAGCAACTGAATTAGGAATGAGAACAATGAAACAATCACATGTGGCACAGCAGGTTAAGCTGCCACTTACAATGCCAGCATCCCCCATGAGCACAGGCCCAAGTTTCAGCTGCTCCACTTTCAGCGCAGTTCCCTGCTAACGTACCTGCGAAACCAGCAGAGAATGGCCTGAGCCCTTGGGATCCTGCGCCCATATGGAAAATCCAGACAAGCTCACATAAAAAAATGCATACTGTGAAAAGTTATACATGAATTTTAAATATTTTATCCAAAAAGTCTCTCCTTTAATTCCACTTTCCACAAATTGTGAAATTTCCTTGTGTGTATGTTTGATGTGCACTTCCCACAGACGTATATTTTCCATATTTTAAAGTGGAAACCTTTGACTTTAAAACATGAGGAATGATTAAGAGAACAGAGTTTGGCTTCTATTTGTGTAGGTTAAATCTCTAGCTTTATGACGTATTAATTATACAACTCAAGGCAAAAAGTGTGGCTTCTCAAGGCCTTCGATCCCCCATCTGCATTAATTGGCTCTTCATAAGGGAAATAATGGTTTCACTGAAATAATACATTCATACCATGTAGTACAGTGATTGCATAGAGTAGTACCAATACTATTTGTGTGTTGTTTATGATTACCTCACAGCTAATGTTCTACTATAGGAAGATCATGCAAAGAATCAATATTAACAACACTACACTGCTCATACTTTAGGTTTATACTAAGCTGGAAAATTTAGAAATGTTAGGGCATGCACCACAGCATATTAGTTAAAGCTACTATCAGTAATATGAGCATCCTACATGTGCACCAGTTCACGTCCAGCTGTTCTAATCCAGCTTCCTCCTAATGTACCTGGAAAAGCAACAGAGGATGGCTTAAATGCTTAAGCACCTGCACCTATGTGAGAGACCTGGATGAAGCTCACGGCTCCTGGCTTGAGACTGCTCCAACTGCGGCCACTGCAGCCATTTGGGGAGTGAACCAGCAGACTGAAGACCTCCCTCTTTCTCACTCTTTCAATACACAAATAAATATTTTAAAAAGGGATATGTGGAAATGTTTAATCTTTTAATGATATATTATCACTTTAAAGAATTTCTCAGAGGGTTGTAACATGGACTAGATACTTCTGGAGGGTTTATTAACATTATTTTGCTTAACCCTTATAGAAACCAAACTTATGACTTTTTTTCCTTTGTATTTGAAAGGCACCAACTTGTTCATTCCCAGATGCCCACAGGAGCCTTGGCTGGGCTGTATCAGAGGCAGGAGTTTGAAGTTCACTATGTGTCATCCACAAAGGTGGCAGGTACCCAAATAGTTGGGCTGTCACCATCAGGAAGCTGGATTTGATAGCAGATCCAGGAATCAAACTCAGGTACTCCAATATGGGGATGCGCATGTCCCAAGAGATTCACTTAAGTTCAAGGTTTACAACCCAAAACAGAGTAATCCCCACTTGTTTAGCCTAGGATGATTTTTTTGCATCTCCCAAGTGGTGTATAACATCATTTGGCAAGATGGAATGCGTGTGACTATGTCTATAATCCATGAGGTTTTAATAATGGGGGAATCTACCCTAATGAAAGAATCTAATCCAATCACTTTCCAATGACCTAAGCTTTAGATATCACAATTGGGTTAAGTTTTCACCTATAATACCATTAGTATAAGTTTGGTGCTCCACCACCCTGCAATGCATGAGCCTTTGGAAGATATTCAACTCCTAAACTAATAAACAAACCATAGCAGAGTTGCTTCTCAGTGGTGATGTCTGAAGGCAAACCAGAAATCACTGTCTTAGAGAAATTACACAAAAACAGGAGGAGACATTATATTAAGGAAAGGGAATGACAGTGGAAAAAGTCCACCAGACTATAAAGCCTCCATCTCTAGACCCCCCAAAACATTTAAGAAACATGGACTGTGTTTTGAGAAATAAATCGCCTTTTGGTGTAACAGTTCAAAAAGGATGAATGTCAATCCTTCCAAGTTTTGATAATTCACCAACTTCACCAACAATATCCTTCTTTCTTGTAAGATCCAAAAAGACTAGGATATTGGTTAGAGGATAGGGACTATTGATTTGGGTAGGACTCTGTCTCCTAAGGAGAAGAGAGTAGGCTCTCACAGTTCATATATTACCCTATTCTCTACTTATCAACCATCTTCTGTCCAGAGATAGAGGATCATCACAATTATAATCATCTGTTACTTTTGGAGCCCATTCAACAGCTTCACAAAAATAGTTAATCTCTGATGTTATTGGAAGATAGGCAAGAGGCAGTGCTCTCATGTTCAGATAAGGAAAATACTAAACTAATTTAGTGAACATAACTAATTGCATATAGAGTAAAATCAAATGTAGGCCTTTGAAAGCAGAAGATTTCAAGCAAGTTCCTGGTCTGTATCCATCCCCCTTAGACACCTTTTAGTACTTTTTTCCTATGAACACAAGACTATTTTTTCTTCTAATATTATATCACAAAGATTTGAAAATCCTCTAGGAAACAGAACCAAGGAAATTTCGTCTACTTGGTCATCAGTGTACAATTCTCCCTACATTCTCTGGGAAGCTCTCAAGACCACCTCTATCTGAGCATTAGTGTATAGTTATGCCAGAAAGTGCTCTAGCTGACCCTATGAGGACCTCACCTACTCTCTGAGGGATTTTTTTGGCTACACTGTAACCCTTTAAATTATTGACAGATTACACTTTAAGAAAGACCAGAAAAATTCTTCTAGTGCTCACCAAAAGTTCCTCAAGGGTCAAGAGCCTGCAACAGTCCCATTATATCTACCCTTTTGCTTCAACACTATCCCCTCTGGAAGGCTGCTTGAATTGAGTGTATTCCATGGAGGCAGTCCCTGGAAATTTCATGCTATGGTTAAAGTAAGTCTAGTGTCTCCACGCAAGAGTCCAAGAAGGTCTGAGGAAGTGTGAACGCCGATTTTTTACTTTAAGGTTTTTCAATGAGTCTCATTTGCAAGAAGTAGTGAAAAAACTTGAATTATCCTAGAATTGATTCACAGTTTCTTCTGTTTCACCATCCTCATAATCTCCAGAATTTTCATCACCACTTTTATAATCTTTTTTTTTTGAGAACATTTTATAGCCCAGGCACTCTGAGGTATTTTACTTGGATTAAGTCATTTAATCATGACAGTAAGTGTCTAAAGTAGGAACTATTATTGGCTCTATTTTACAGATGAGAAAAATGAAACCTAATAAATTAAATAATTTGCCCAAGGAGACCAAGCGGGAGAAGAATAAAATGTGAATTCAAATCCCCAAGAAACATTCCTCACTATTCTCTCTTTTCCCATACTTGTGAAGCTAGACACCAATTTTCTAAATTAACTCAACACAGCATTAAGTGATCTTGCTATTTTAGTGTCTATTTCTTGCTTCATATTCCCATAGCATGTGATTTTTGTCAATAACTGAAAATCTGGAACATTATAGCTAAATTTACATGAATACAGTTTTAAATTACATCAGACTGTCAATGGCAGATTGTTGCTCTTCATTTAAAAGTTTTACATTAGAATTTCCAATCTTGCTTATTCTTAAGGGACAAAGTTATCTTATACAAACATATACAATGAATGCCTGCTGAATTCATCTCTCAATGTCAATCTTTGGCATTTTCAGAAAATGTCGTGTGTATGTGATACATACCGAAAAGTAGATAACATGCTCTTTTAAAAGTTTCTTTGAGGATTAGGGTCATGATACAGCAAGTACCTGCCACACTGAAGGCAGAGGATAGTGCAGCATTTAATAGAATACAATTTGAAGTGAGGCTGTTTAAATCTTGGCTTTGCCATTTTCCACAGTTTTGCCCTTGATTTCATGATCATTCCAAAGTGTCCTAGTGAAAAGTAAGTCACACGGATCCAATATGGACATGTGGAGAGCACCACAATACAATGACTTATATAGGGTCTGCATAATGAAAGTTCATTATTATGCCTGTCATTAGAGGCCTGACATGGTGGCTCTAACACTGAGCTATTCTACTGCATCAGCATGATCCATTTTGTTATCACTAAGATCACTTATGAACTGCATTCATATCAAGAAAGATGTTGATGTTTTATTGAAAACTATAGCTCAAAATACAGATTCAGGAATAAGAGATGTCTAAATGCTAGTACCTCCATTTAAATTAAGTCAACCTATACTTCATGTGTAAGGTGTAGCAAATCTCTGGAGCTGCTGACAACCCTGGAAAAGAACACAAGCAGAAAAGAAACACATAATGCAGACATAAAGTCCAAGGGTTACAGCAGAAAAATGGACAGCAAAATTAGGGATGGATGACAAATAACTAAAGGAATCAGGCAACTTGGTCCAGAAGTTGGTTTCACATGGGAAGAATTTGGATCTGTTGTCCTGTGCTGGGGCACTATACAAATGAAGTTAACAGCAGTTTGACAGAATTTAAGTCCCTTCAGGGTCCTTCCACCTGCAACAATGTGATGTTCAGCAAATTGATGGTTGGAGATGTCCATTTTTCATTCCATGTGAATCCACAGGTAGAAAGCTAGAATTTTGTTAAGAGTACTATGCTAACATTTTCTAAAGAAAGGGAAAAAGTACAGAAGCAGAAAATTAGGACTCATCCATTAAAGATGGGAAAACACTGAGTTTTTTAAAGTAAGTCTTAGAACAAAAAAACTCAGTTTTCCTGTCATCACCAGTGAGATCTCCCACTGCTATTTTATCATTACAGAATAAATGAAGCAGACCACTGGGGTCAGCGCTGTGTTCCAAATTCTTATTTTGTCCCAAAAGACATTGAAAAGTCCCCTAATCTCAGCTCAGCAGAGATTAAGGACGCAGAGGTAGTGCTTCAAAGTTTTTGAAATTGGCTAAAGCTTTTCTAGGAAGGCTTGGCCTCTACACTATTACGATATTAAACGTACTAAATCCATGAGTCTTTTGGAAGGAAAGAACATACAAATGGAGTGTATTTTCCTCCTAAGGCTGTGAATCCAAACAAGCAGAATGCCTTTTAGAAGTAAAATTAGCTCCTGTGATCAGTCCATAGGAAATAAAATACGATTAGTTTTAAAGAATTATTCATGTGCACAACTGTTGACATGTGACAAGTCTATGATTATGCCTCTACCATTGTTTATCACCTTCACCTCAAATTACACGGTATAAAAAAATCATTTTTATAGTCAATGGTATTGAACTCTGCATTACTGTGTGTGCACATAGATCACACACATACACACACACAACTATTGTACTGAAAAACTATGCAAGCCAAGCAAATATCGTTGGGGGAGTTAATATTTTCAATGACATTGCATTCCCACCAAAGCTGTCTTGAATAATGCCAATGACTTGGTGTCTTCCACTTTCGTTTTCACACAAATATACAGGTAAATATCCAGACTCATGTTAATTTTACAGGGAAGAAAGAATGTGCCAACACAGATTTAAAACAAAAAGGAAAAAATACTATTTTTAAAAAATAAGATGCTTTGTTACTTTTACTATGGCTAAATAAATTAGAGATATTGATTCAAAGAACAGATTATGCATTAAGCAAGTTTATAAAATACATAGGATATGATGTATTTTAATTAGATTCCCAAACAAAATTTCATGCAATGAACTCTACATTAACACATTAACCTGCTACACTGTTTTAAATGGCAGTGTAATATTCCACACCACAAAGGATTCAAATTTCAATTACCTTGCTGTTACTCTCTAGTTGTTTCAAGTTCTTTCTACTCCAGAGGATGTTTCTGAGACATCCTTGAACATGCTGTTATGGTTCAAATTATCTCAGCTCAATATTCCCAAATCTACGTGCTGAAATCCAATTACCAAAGTAATGGTATTAAGATTTGAGCCTTTGGGGTGATTATCCCACAAGAGTAGAGCCCCATAAATGGTGTAAATTTCCTATTAAGTGCCACAGAAAGTGGAGACCTTTTCTTTTGCCATGTAAGCACACAGCAAGTAGGATCCATTTTTGAGCCAGAAAGAGAGTGCTCAGCAGACACCCAGTTAATTATCTGTCACCTTCTCTTGAACTTTCCTCAGCTCCCAGAATCAAGAGAAATGAATATCTATCATTTACCAACAACCGAGTTCATGAGGTTTTCTTATAGTAGCCCCAGTGGATGAAGGCACACATTCCCTTCCACACACTCTTATTTCTATAGCACACACACACAAATTAAATATCTGAACAAAAGGATGAGTGCCTGACGATGGGGAAGTTGCAGACTCTGTTGTTTCATAAAATTTTAACAGGAAAAACGGCAGTATTTTTAGTGCTCATCATTACCAATTTACACTTTTTGCTAATCATTTACTATTTAGTAAGTGCCATGAGAGAAAACTGCTTCTCTAGCCAAAAAATGTAGTTCACCATGGTTCTTCACCCACTGTATGCAAACTTTATTTTGTTTACCTATATGTACTACTTTAAATGTTTTCAGGAACTAGCCTTCTCTGTCTCTGCTCTCAAGTTTCTAATTTCACTCCTTCCAAGTGTAGATCAACCAAACTTAAGCTGCCCCCTTAGCTTTTCTTTGTCCATGACTCATGCTCTTAACCACCAATCAGAGCCTACTGGCTGCTCTGTAAGCAAAAAACCTCTCTTTCTTAGCTTTTCAGTGTCCTAAAGGAGGTGAAAGATGGTCAATATTATAAATGATATAAATAATGGAATAACTACAGGAGAATACAAATCAGTGTAAGAAAAAAAAATCCCAGGGGGGAAAAACATAATGAATGAAATGGAGGCCCAAAGAATAGGGTCAATCACTCAGTTTGCGTTAGAGGGAAGGGTAAGAAATAAGTATGAGTGAAATCCTCCTTAAGGAGATAACACTTACGATAGAAAAGAAAGCTAATTTTTCAGGCTCAAAATGTGTGAGGACTTTATGCAGTGTGCACTGAAATATCAAGCACACTTAGAGATCTGGAGAAACCTGATACAGCTTAGGGTGGTGGCTCTCCAGTTTCACATGCCTACAAATTACCCAAAGAGCTTGTTTAAAATGCAGCCTCATGGGCACTCATCTTGGGTGCTTAGAACTCTGTCATCTACCATATTGGCACTGTTACGTAGCTGGGTAAACAGCCACCACCTGGGATGCCAGCATCCCTCATGGGTACTGGCTTAAATCTTGGTTGCTTCACTTCTGATCCAGCTCCCTGCTAATGTGCCTTGGAAAAGTAGAACAGGACTACCAAGAACTGGCTTCAGCCTGGTCCAGCCCTGCTGGGGCAACCTGGCTAATGAACCAGTGAATGGAAAATCTTTGAGTGTCTGTCATCTGTCGCTCCCTCTAACTCTGCCTCTCAAATATTTTTTAAAAGAACTCTGTCATTTAAGCATTTTCATACAGTTTGACCACATTCTGAAATACCCCAGTAGAAGCTATGTGATGGATAGTGCCAAACAATAACGCTCCAATAGGACTGAACATCAACTAATACTTCAGTGAACTGACAATGTGAGACAGATTATGTCAGAAAATGATGTCAGATCACTGAACTTTGTTTCAAGATAGTCCAATGTGACAACAGTTTTGTTTTGATCCAAAACACCATTATTTCACAGAAAATGCTTATTAAATGCCAAGTGCATGAACACGGACAGAATTGTGACACTGTCAACTGAAGAGTTTCCTGGAACATGAGCACAGCTTGCTTTGTTTAACTTGCCTGTCAGGAAAACAATTCATGAATAGCCAGCTGAGAACCCCCAATCCAAACGATCCAAAAGGGGCCCTCATATACATCAAGCTAATATATTCACACTTTTATTTTTGTACCACAAACAAAACAAATATGATTATCACATAGATCATCCATATCAACACACACCAGTTGTTCAGGCAAAACCAGATACAACCCTTGGAGCTAAGGCCTGGAAACACAGACAGGCACTTACATAACGTCCCAGCAAGTCCATATTAGGGCCTGTGATTAATGCTACATGACGGGCTTTGAACTTTCTGTTCAGAATAGCTTCACTTTGCCTTCCAGAGCTCCCAGCAAGAGATGTGTGACCTGCAGATTTCACTCCGAATAATCATCACCTCCACCAACAACACTGGCAACACTCTGTGGCCCCGTGAGTAACCATTTCTCGGCTTCCCTGCTCCGTCCAAGGGCAAATTGCCATGGGATAGCCAAGGACAGCTTCATTTTATCATTATTTTTTAAAGCAACCAAACAGGAGAAATATCGTTTCCTTCATCCCAATCACTGAAAAACGCGGCACAGCCTTTTGAGTTTCTAGGATTAAGTATCAGAAACGCTAGGGGAGTGGCACAGAAACTACAACACAGAAGCAAGGAGACCCACTCCTTAGGTCAACCTCAGCAGCAGCTCCAGGCCAGCCGCGTACCACAGCCAAGAGCTATCCCAGTGCTGACCAACTTTCCAAGCTTGGTCCAATCTTTCAAACCACTCCACGGGTCCCTCCTCCCAAGCTCTCAAGTTGTAAACATTCCCAAGTCCTGGGGCAGCTTCTTCGGTTCGCTCCCCACCACCGGGAGAGAGAGCCAGCAACACGGGGCCCCTGAGCTTTCGCGAGCGCTGAGGTGAGACGACACCTCTCTTAAGGACCCGCCAAATCCCTCCACATGCCTGTCGCCTCCAAGCAGAGTCTCTAGACTCTGTCCCCACCACCTTGGAATGACACCGTGGCAGTGGGGCAGCTCTGGAGTGAGCAGAGTCGAGATCGCGCCTCCCGACCTCTCCTCAACTGATCCTTGACTGCCTTGGCCCCCCTCCCGCCCAACATTACTCACCAATTCCAGCGCTCGCAGGAAGGCAAGAGGCTCCTTCAGCGCCCGGAAGGTGCCCGCTGAGGCCAGCTTGAAACAGAAAAAAAGAAACAGCATGAGGAAGGGGCTGGAGGCTCCTTCCCCAAATCCCGGAGTGCTCGAGAGAGAGCGCTGACCGCCCTGCCCAGTTCTTTCCTACCTGACTCACGGGATCCATAGCTCGCCCTCTCGTTCGGGCTTCTCAGTTGCCGGTTCCCACTGAGAATGAACTTGGATGGACTCCGCCGTTCTCAGGGTCACAAGACCCCTAGGAAAAGACGGTGGAGCAAGACCCCGGAGCAACTAAGCGCCGGCAGGGCACTTGGGAGAAGCAGCTGCCCAGCGCCAGCTGCCTAACGCCGCCGCGCCCGGCCGTGCGCTCCGGGAACACAGCGCGTCCAGCAGGCGAGGAGAGGCGAGGCGAGGCGAGCCAGCCGCGGGGCGGGAGGCGGACGCGGGGCGCGTGCAGAGGCAACAGGGGAGGCGAGAGACCCACGCCGCTCGGGGAAGGCTGTCATTGGACAGCCCCGCGCTCCTGAGGGAGTGCGCCAGGCACAACCTGCAGACATTGGTGCACCGCCACGCTCGGTGCTTTGCAGCTCCAGGGAAAATTTAAGCTGCCGGTTAACCGAGAATAGGTTGGGTTTGTTAGCTTGATGGTTTCCCACCTGTAGAAAAGGGCTCTTGGGTCAGAGAAGAACACCCACAAGTGATATGGAGCACGTGTGTATGAATCCTGACTGACTTCTGAACACCACAGGAAAAGATTGTTTGTTGACCTCAAACATTCATAACTCAAACCTTAATGCAAAGTTCCCCAGGGGCAGCTGCTGGGATACTCACATACACAAAAAAAGGCATTGTCTCTTGTCCTAGGACAAGCAGAGAAAATGGCAATGTAGCCTGATTATAAGGTCGAGAGTGAAGGCAGGTACTGTGGGGTTCCCAGGTGAATCTACCCTGCCTAGAAAGGACTAAGGCAGGGGAAACATATTCACCTTTAATGAGACCTGATGGTTGCAAGGCAAGGGCAGGTGCAAGTTATTGTGCTATATAAAGCAGAACACAGATTGTTGAGGCTGAATTAGCCAAGGTAAAAAAGCTTATAAAGGGCTAAATAGGCAGTATAATTCAAGTACTTTTCATGGTGTGAGTGTTATTACTGAGATCTTTTGGATAAGTTCCAGACGTCCCCCTCTCCCAGCCCCCCAGCCCCTCCCCCACCTCTAAGGGCTCCCTTCACAATTTTTTCCTTAGGATTTTACAAATTCTTTCCTCAGTGAAGTTAATGCGTTGACTCCACCACCTCACTCCACCTCTGAGTGGGCAAACCTTGCTAACTAAAGTTACAACAGTTGGGTTCTTTCTTTTAGGTGGAAACTGTTAAGTAGATGTTTAATAGACATTACTTCACGTAGTAAGTGATATTATTCCTTTTTTATGGAAGAGGAAATCGAGGCTCAGAGATGGGATGTTTTACAACTAGCAAACAATGAAGCTAAAACGGAATTAAAAAATGAGTCAAGAAGACAAGGGAGAAAGCAGGGGACGGGAGGAGGACAGGAGCTCATAGCCACTATATTAAGTAGATGATAGGTCCCCTTCCTTCTCACTTCCTTTGGACTGAGTTCCATGTATGAGCTGGTCTCCCAGCAACACAGCCAGTCCATCTGTTTACTATAAAGACTTGCCAAATTGGTTTGGAGTTTGTGTGTATTTGAATATGTGTGTGCATGGTCGGGGGGAGGTAGGTTTAATATTTAGATATGAGAGAAAAATGTAGAAAATAATAGTTTCAATGTGGGAGGGGGAAATAGCAGGTCAAAAGTGGGTAAGAAAGTGTAGATGTCCCCTCCGCCCATGGAATTTGTTAGAGATAAACTAGAAATTTACCGAGTAGGGACTCCTCAGAGCTAGTTCCACCATCTGCAGTCAGCTAGCTTTGTTCTACTGTGCTTCCTACATGCGCATAGAGTATGAAATAATTACAAACAGTTGTTTTAAAAATAAACGATTATGTAACCACAAGGGATAAGGTGGGTCAACGGGGGAATTAACATTATCATATACTTAGTGTGTGTCCTGAACTTTTTGTACATGATCTTCGAGATGAAGTTGCATATAGGTACTTTAGGAACTCAGTTTGTTGCGATCTGTGAAATGACAATGTGGTTCTTACGCAAAGAGTCTTGTAAGATTTTGTAGATCACATTTGGAGGCAGAATTTGACACTTCATAATCTTACAGGTGTCAGTTTCACATCTCAGCATTTGTGCTTCTACAGAAGCCAAGATGAAGGCATAAAGGAACACATCAGAGGCAGAGTGTAGCATCATCCTATTGCTTAATAGTGTCCCCTCTCTTACACAAATCCTTGCCGTTCCAGAGTCAGAGTCACCATTTGGTTTGCTCAATTCAATACATTATAGGCAGAGGTAATTTGCACATTTCTGGTGAAGGTTTTAAGCATCTTTATGTAATTTTTCTCTCTTCCTTATGTCCTTCTACCATGATGAGCATGAAATCTATGCAGAGGATACTTGGTAGCCAGAGTCCTTCACAAAATGACACGCAGCAGAGCTGCAGGTGCACGTTGATAGAGAGGAAACTGAGCAATAAAATGTATTTTTGGAGAGTAAGCCACAAGATTTTAGAACTTCTTTATTTCAGTGTAATGTAACTTAAGCTCATGGGTTTGAACTGGAGTTCCCACAGCTAATAAAGCAGCTGAACCAAAATGCTACCCTACATCTGTCTGACCTCATTGAGCTTGCATTCTGGGATGGTGTCCTTATTCTGTTCATCACAGTTTCCTAGCTTTTGAGGTATAATACTTCTCATAGGTGTTTAATAATGGCAACTGCCATTATTGTTAATATCAATTCAATTCCTGCTGCTTGTCAGGCATTATATAAGTGATTTATGTATATCATTTAAGCATCACCACAATCTCCTCTATATAGGAAATATGTCCTGGCTTAGAAAAGCTAAGAACATCCCCCAAGGTCATTTAATCATTTGTATCTCTTTAGACAGGCAGAGATTTATTTAAAATATTGTCTACTTACATATCATTTGAGTTGAGAACTTGGCATAAAGTGTGATTACTGAGCCTATTCCCCCAGGTCTCTCTTCACACCCAACATTCTTCACTAATACGGTGGCATATTTCTCAGGTTTTCCAAACATTGTGTGAAGAAAGCCAGAATTGTGACAGTTGGCAGTGTAATGGCTTAGACAACAATTGCACATTGTCAGAGGATGCTCTTCACATTCCAGAAATGTATGAGCTTCCAACAGCTGCATCACCAAAATAACCCGGAGTTACATACCAAAGTTGCAATGTTCAATGTTTTGTAGACTTCTGGGTTAGAACCTCTACATTCAAACTTAGAGATAACATGCATCCCCTAAACTACGTGGGAATGGGTAGAAAAATGATGGTGACACTGCTACAATGTTACTATCAGCAACTAAGTGACATTTTCTCTTTTACTCCAAGATCATGAAAGATAATTTCCTTTCATTCTGTAATAAACCTACCAGGATGACTCAGTGATCTTGTTGACTTTGGTGGGGGCATAAATGATCCATGTTAATAATGTATATTGATTGCTTAAATCAAGTAATTTTCATTGTGTCTTGTTTGGGGCTAAGAACTTGCAGACTTACCATTGTGAGGGCTTCCTTTGATAATCAATCAATTCCTTTACTGCAGTGTTTGTAGTTCTCAACAAAAGATGATTCAGATTCGCCTTTCTACAAGAGATGTTTGGCAGCATTTTTAGACTTTTTTTGATCATTACAACTTTGGAGAATGAAGTGACACTACTGGTGTCCAGAGGATACAGGTCACAGATGCTGTTCACTATCCTGGCCGTGCAGAGGACAGTCCCCATCCCCCAAGAAAGAATTACCTGGAAAATGCAAGCAGTACCAAGGTTCAGAGACGTGGTAATGTGGCAACTAAGAATTAAATTCCTCTCATGTGCTGCTAGTGAGCTAGGTTCTTTGAATAGCTCTGTAACATGCCTTCACCAAAGTTTATCCATATTTTGGTGGGAATAGTTTAAGCCACAATGGCTCAGTGGCTGAATTCTCATCTTGCATGCACCAGGAACCAATATGGGCTCTGGTTCATGTTCTTGATCTTCCACTTCCCATCCAGTTCTCTGCTTGTGGCCGGGGAAAGCAGTTGAGGACGGCCCAAAGCCTTGGGACATTACACCTGTGTGGGAGACACAGAGGAGGCTCCTGGCTTCAGATTGGCACAGCTCCAGCCATTGTGGCCACTTGTGGAGTGAACCAGGGCATGGAATATCTTTCTCTCTGTCTCTCCTTTCGTCTGTAAATCTACCTTTCTAACAAAAATAAATAAAACTTTAACAAGTTCATTATTTTCTTCAAAAGCAAATAAACAAAGATCAAGTTACAAATAACCATTTTGAATCTTAAAGAGAAGCTGTCCTGGACCAATGCTTCAAAAACCACAATAAAATACCAAGATGCAGTAGAAGGACTGGCATTATTAAAAAAATTAACATAGAAGAAAACATATTTTCTGTGGTTTCATTTTATTATTCTAAGGGTTTCATTTTCCTGTGTGTATATGACAAAAGAGAAAAATGTAATTCACAGTTTTATCTGTGATACCATCATGTTGAGGAAACACCATGATCTATCAGGAAATCTAAAATAAATAAGTGATGAGGTGAAATCTATCAAAATGCTAAAATTTAATTATCAGCTCATGCCACTAATCAAGTTTTCAAATTTTCTTAGGTGAAATTAATGAGTGAGTGAGCAACTGAGAAAATGAGGAACAAAACATGTCTGCATTTATCTGTGGTTTGAGTAAGATCCTTGCTAACAAGGATGGGAGATAGTGTGAATATTTTGAAAACCCATATTTTTACAATAAACGCAACATTTTCTCTTCACTCAAACATCAAAAAATCCATCCTTTATGTTTCTATCTTAAATGGATGCAGTGATGTGCATGAGAATATGTGTATGTTTGGCCTAAAACTGTATCATAAAGATTCTAGAGGCTTACTGTTAGAATTCCTAGTGTTCAAACAAGGTATTTTTTTATTAATGATTATGTCTGATGGAATTGCAAACATGGATAGCCCATGCAAACTCATGCCTTCAAATAACTTACCCATGTATGTGTCCATCTTCACTTTAAACAAACAGATCTTTGTAAATTTGAACAAGCTTGAACATATGCAAATTAGAGAACTGAAATCAACATTGAAGGATTTGTCACTGACCCCAGGGGAAAGTGGTAGCAAGAGTAGTCACAATAATGACTCCCTCAACACAGTAAGGATTAAGTTGCTGCGGGATGGAATGCCAAATGCCTCCGTAAGTACAACTCATTTAGTTTCCACATCAGCATCATGAGTTATGTGCCACTGTTACTCCCGTTATGTAAATGAGGAAACATAGGCTTAGAGAAATTTAAAATCTCAGCTAAGATTTTGTGAAGAGCAAATAGCAGAGTCAGGGTTTTCCTCCTACTCTCATAACTTTCCAGGGAGAAGATGATATACAGATTTATTGCAAATTGGAAAATGTCACAAGTTCTAGGGAAAGGTATTTTTTGTTGGCTGAAATATAAACAAAACTTTTTGTTTAGTGAAGGATAATGTGCACCATATTCTACTCCAGCTCTTCTGTGTGTACCCTTGAACTCTACCAGGAAGGTCCTCACTCTCCTCCAAGGCTCAATGATTCCAGTTGCTTTCACCTTTCATGAATAGCTGTGTTTTTCCAAACTGCTCATCATTTTTGACGTTCTTGGATCACTCCCATGTTTTCGCAGAATCAGAGTACAACAGCTTGAAGTTAATTGTACTCCACTGACTGCAGTTTATTTTATTATTTTTTAAAATAAGTCAGATATAGAGAGGAGGAGAGACAGAGGAAGATTCTCTGTCTGCTGATTCTCTCCCCAAGTGGCCGCAATGGCCAGAGCTAAGCCAATCTGAAGCCAGAAGCCAGGAGTCTCTTTAGAGTCTCCTATGTGAGTGCAGGGTCCCAAGGCTTTGGGTCATCCTTGACTGCTTTCCCAGACCACAAGCAGGGAGCTGGATGGGAAGTGGGGCTGCCGGGGTTAGAACCAGCACCCATAGGGGATCCTGGGCATGCAAGATGAGGACTTTAGCCTCTAGGCTACCGCACTGGGCCCCTCATTGCAGTTTTCGAATGAAGTAAATGGAACCCAAATAATGGAGGCCTCTTCCCTATGTCTTTATCCCCAGCATTAAAAAAAAAAAAAGCGTAGTACAAGCAGCAATGGCACAAGTTCTAGAATCAGGTTTACTGAATTTGTCATATTCTGGTTCTATCACTTTCTATTTGTATGATCTTGGGTGTGTCACATTTGTGTCAATTAGTTTCCATTGTCTTTAAAATAGAGAAAATTGTCTTACTACCCCATTGCTTTACATGAAGGAACACATGTGTTAAGTTTAAGTAAAACACCTGAAGACTATCTAGCACCAGAAAAGCTCATACAGACATCTATTAGAGTGACCGCCAACAGTGCTGAAGAAGTGTTCTGTATTGCTAGAATCCCAAGTGACTGTCATGTGACTCAAAATAAGCATTAAAAAAATTTTTTTTCGAAAACTCATTCTTTTCAAAAGTCTCATTGTTTTATTTTAAAGATATATTTTTTTCTGAGGGGAGCAGATTTATAGAGAGAAGGAGAGACAGAAAAAGATTTTTTTGTCCACTGGGTCACTCCCCAAGTGGCCGCAATGACTGGAGCTGAGTTGATGTGTATCCTGGAGCCAGGAGCTTTTTCTGGGGCTCCAATGTCCCTAGGCTTTAGGCCATCCTCCACTGCTTTCCTAGGCCATAATCAGGGAGCTGGATGGGAAGTGGAACAGTTGGGACATGAAACCAGCACCCATATGGGATGCTGGTGTGTGCAAGGTGAGGCTTTAACCAGAGTCATTGTGCTGGGACCCACAACTTCTTTTGGTCTTCATTTCTCTATTCTTTTCTCCTTAAAACTCTAGCTTGTCAATTGAGAGACATTTTACCTTGAGGGTTTACAAAGTGTTGAGTCATTCAAAATACCCTTTTTTGGGGGGTGGGAGGAGAGATATACCTACTTTCCCACAGTTTAAAAGAGTATATAATACAACTTGTTGATTTCTGTGAAGATTGTTAATGGAAATCAGCAGAAATCTTTATGTTCTTCTAAAGAATGTGGTATTCTATAATAGAACAAACCATTTTATTCTCATCTTACACAAGAAATATTTATAGGTAAAAAGCTTACAGATAAGGAAGACAGAATGGTCAGGTATAATCTACTATATACATCATAAAAGTAGGTAATCGCCACATTGTACGGAATGTGTTTACCTTATTACATTCTCCAGCTATTCTCCAGAAAATCTTTTACTTTGTGTTTCACTTTGACAAAATTGTTTTTGTATTTGCTTCTAATGAGGTAGAAGAAAACTTTATCTTGCTCAACATTTATAGAAACTCATTTACTTATTCTTTTCTAATTGAAACCTGTAAGCAAAAACCAAATTCAAAGAACTCAAATACAACATATTACAAAACTAACTGCTTTGGTACTCCAGGGTCATTCTCCAACAGCTCAGCCACATTTGCACAGCTTGATGACTATGAAGCCATTGCTGAAAACACACACACACACACACACACACACACAGAGCTAATAAAATCTAAAATTAGTTTTTTACTAAATTATATTGCACTGGAGTTTTACACCTGCTTGGCAAGTAATACCCAGAAGAAAGGTACAATTACATAGATTCTTTGCCAGAAATAGACTTTAGGCTAAAATAACGAGCGCTTAGAAAGAGAACAGGAAGGAAGGTACAGAGAGAAGGAAAGAAGGAAAAAGGAGGTGAGTGGGATGGTGCTACCCAGATCTACATAATGTGCCTTGGAAAGCAGCAGAAGATGGCTCATGTGCTTGGGCCCCTACCACCCACATGGGACACCCAGACGGGATTCCTCACACATGGTTTTGGTCATTGCAACTGCTGTAGAGTTAACCAGTGTAAGGTCTCTGTATCTCCTTCTTGGTGTGTAAATGCCTTTCAAACAAATGTTTGAAAGAGAGAGACAGGGAAAGAAAGAGAAAGAGAGAGAAACATAATTATGTCCCAACACTGTTTAACAGATATCATCAAAAGCATCCTTGTAAACTGTTTTTATTCAAAATTTTTCATTTTCCAGGAATTTTGATAATCTTCTAATAACACTTTGAATTAGTTATCATGCCCTTTTTACGAATATTGGAACTGAAACATAGGTAGGTTGAATTATTAATCTACATTCATGCAACTAAATGCAAACAAAGCCATGCTTGAAGCCAACAATCCTTGAGAATCGGAACTAGTTGTGTTCCTTCTAATTATCCAACAATTATCCAAGAAACATATGTCTCTCAGGTCCATGTCTAGAATGTAAAATATTGGTGATAATTTTATTTGGCTAGTAGCCCCACTACCTAATAAGATATAGGAAATGGTATGTATATGTTCTCTCTCTCTGTATATATATATATATATCTCCTTTTGTTTCAATGTTACTTCTAATTATTTTACAGCATCTTTTGTATTAAGTAAAGTACTATTCATTTTGTTTTCAAAACAGCTGATATATTTTATATGTAGTTTTTGGGCTTACGAGTCATTAAATCCTGAGATGACACAGAGTGTTTGATTAAAAAAAGCAAATCACTATTATTCCCTTGTTCCCTCTATTATTTCCCTCATTAAGGATCTAGTACACTCAATGGTACAATAACAAATGAAACATGAATATTTATTTTTCATCTGGTGAAATGACATATTGTTTTTTCCTTTAGATGTTCTATAAATTCAACAAGAGAAAATGCAATTTTCTTTTTTGACTTTTACCTGTATCTTAAGATCAATTAAAGATTTTTTTTTTTGTTTAATGTGTGTATACTATAAGCATGTGTCCATGGAGAACTTACTATGAGTAAATAAAAACAAAATAACATCTTTGGTACCTTTTCTGCTCTGTTCATTTTACTAAAATTTATAGAAGTAAAAATATAATTTCCAGCAATTTAGTACCACATACACTAAAAATAGGAGTCTTGACCCATTACCCCTGCTTCTTTTGCCAGGGAGTAACAAAAGAGCAGTAAAGAAATACATTTATGTTTTCTGACGCAGTATTTAGGGGGCTGTACAGAAGTGTAGCAGAGACTGGTCCAGATGTGGAGACATACTGCAGGATGCATCTCTGCATCCAGACCAAAGATGGACTCCCGGTCAAACTATTAAATACATCCTGACAGTAGGATGCTGGACTCTGCGCCATTGGACAACAAAGCATGTGGGATACTTAACTACACAACTGAATTCTCAGTCATTTGTTGCTAACATTAAGATAATAACAAAAAGTATTCTTTGAAAGTATTTCACTCCTAGAAACTGAAATTGCTAGGGTCAGTGTATGTAGGATGCTTAATATTAGGTCCTCTGGACTTTTCATATATTCATATTCCTCATGAACATTTTCATGTAAATAGAAATGACCAAAATCAAACACATGATCAATTAATTTAATCATCAATCTGCACCATGAAACAGGGATTTCCTTAACATCATGCCAGCCTCTCCTTTTGTTGTTTGAATGTCATGTAATTAATGTTTCTCTCACACTAGCTGTTTTTGTGACTGTTTTCCCGAGTAGAACCACGAGTTAGCACCTGTGCTCCTTTAAATTTGCGCGCTCACTTTTACAGTAACCATTCCACAGTACAAAAACAACTAAGATTCAAATGTAGGAAAAAAAATGTATTTGTGAAAGCATTCCTGTCCTATTAGCTGTTGCAGAGAATTTTCGTTGAAACTGTTGATACTGGACACCTTGCCTGTACATTTTGGTCTCCTTCAGTTCCTTGGAAATGTATTTAGTAGAGAAAAATGCCCCAGACCCTCGCAAGAAACCTTTATCGTGACTCGCTTGCTCTTTCAACTCTATTAAAAACAAAAACATTTATATGTTCACTTACAGTTGTCTTGAACCTAAAATTTGTACTTCCAAGTATCATATTAGAATCAAAATTGGTTATGATATGCTCTAGGTGAACAGCTAGTTCAGAAGCCACACCTGCCCTGCCTGTGGAATACTTTTTGCCCACCTGGACGTCCAAGGACGCCTACCCATCAGTACCTGGGACCTGAGGGGTGGGGACGGTGTGGGGTGGGTGGTGACGTAACCACGCCCCAAGCTGAGGAGGGGCTCGCACTTCCGCGCTCTGGGGCTCATACCTGCTGGCTCTCTTGCTGCCCTCGGACGGACCCTGGATTCTGAGGGGAAAAAAGGTAACAATCTCTCCCCTTTCCGCTTTTACCGCCTCACGACGCTTTCACCGTCTCCCGAACATGGCCCCAGTGTGTCTGTATGCCTCTCCCCACCCCAATAAACCTCACCACTCTCTTAAGCCATGTTGGTGCCTGCGCTTAAAAATGCTCTTCAAGTAAGAGGTAAGCACTTAGGAAAGAATATTTGGCCCAAGCTTAGACCACGGCAGTTAGAATTCCTGTCTTCCCTGTGGTACCTCCTCCTCCTGGTCCATGCTCGCCCCGTCGCTAGCAGCATTCTGACAGGAATGGAGTAGAAGTTGCGGGTCGGGAATGCGCTCCACAGATGGGCACCTTGTAAATGGCTTCACTTCAGAATATTTTGCTTCTGAATGACTCTCTCTGGCCATCGCTCCGGTGCCCCCAGGCCGGGAGGGCAGGCCTTAGGGTGACATCGCTGTGCCCCCGTACAGTGTGCTCTGTGAAGAAAGCTCCCGCGGCCTGCTCCCCACTTCATTTTGAGAGAGAGAATTCCTCAGTGTCTCCAACTGCGCCTTCGCTTGGCCCTTGAGCTAGCCTGCTATGATTCTCTGAGGAAAGCCCCATGTCAGCCGCTCTGCCAGCTTCCTGACACGTGTGGTGCTCCGGTTTCATGTTTGGAAGCCTTGAAGGAGTCTGTGTGCTTCTGTAACTTTGTACGCTGGTTCTTAAAGAATCCTGAAAGAGCCTATGGCTTGTGGGCTGTATCTCCACAAACTCAAAATAAAGGCATCGATGTTATGGTTGTGTTGGTGTAAAGAGGGTTAGAACCCACCTGGAATAATATTCATTTTTAAAATTTTGATTTTGGAAGACGTTTAAATATCTTGATAACCCCCTAAAGGCCCTATAGACCGGAGGCACTGGGCCTACTAGGTTTAGTGGGGAAACCGTCTGTGAAGGAGTTGCATAATTATAAGAAGGGGATTTATGACAACACTTTTTGTTTGTTTGTTTGTTTTGTTTTCTTCCTATTGTCAATCTACGGAGCTCCTACCGGGGTCTAGGCACCAAAGTAAAAACCCTGGTGATTATAGGGTTTGGGTTAGGTGAAATGAAATAGTGGATGTGATGATATGAAAACAGCGGCAGGAAAACCATACATATATATATGTTTATATATGTGCATATTTATACATGAAAAACGAGAAAAGAGAAAGATATCACAAGTAATTAATTTTCCTCATCCAGCTTAGGGGATGTGAGCACATCTTTGGTTTGATGAGGCGTAGTCATGTTCCCATTCGTGTCGGTAATGAGTGTTACAACGTCCTTTGCTGCTTGGCTTGGGTGTTGCCTGGTTTGCGTTGTTTGAAATCTTCACCAATTTTGGCTGTTGGACGAATTTTTGCATTTCTAGACTCAAATTCTTCACTTGTAAACTAGGTTTAAAATATCGCTGCTGCTTGATAGAAATTAAGGGGAAAAAGTAAAACATTTTGTTAAATACAAATACGAATTAAATTTATGAGTGTACATTGAATCTATGTCTAAATATTGTTTCTTCACATGAATGAAAGTCTCACTCATTTAATAATTATTTACTGAAGGATTACTCAGCCACAAATACCATCATGTTGTGGTTGAATAGTGATGCCAGCCAATGCAGAGTGTGAAACTCTATTATTAAATACAGTGCCACGCTGCCATCACATTCCAGTGTATTGAACAATACGGAAGCCCATATTTTTATTATTAGAAAACAATAATTGTTCTCCCATTGCTTACTTTTCTTACCATATAATATTATTACCCTTTCTCAGGAATATGCCTATATTAAAATTAATTTTAAGTAACAAAAATTTTGATTGCTTATGGGCTATCATTTGATGTTTATGCATGTATATATGGCATAGCTTCAAAATATGATAAGGATATCTGTCTCCTCAAATATTTAACATGTATTTATGGTGAAAACATTCAAAATCCTCTTGTCTAATGTTTTAAAAGAGAAATTTACAGTATATTATTATTACCTGTAATCACCCTGCTGTGGAGTAGAACATCGTAACTTCTTATTCCTAATTATAACTGAATAACCACTAGTACCCTTTTCCATCTACGCTCTCTCTCCTAATCTCATCAGCGTCTAAATAATGACCATTATACTCTTAATTTCCTCAAGGCCAACTGTTGCAGATTCCACGAGTGAGAATACATGGTATTTGTCTTTCTGTACTTGGCTTGTATCAGCTAACACAGTGACCTCTGGTTCTATCGCTATGTAGTTGCAAATAACAATACTTCACACATTTTAGGGTTAAATAGTAGTCCATTATGTAAATGTTCATTTTTTTTTACACATGTAGTTTGTTTTCTTGGCCATTTAATAGTGGTGTAATAACTTCTCTCTTTGACAGAGTGATTTTATTTTTTGTATGTATAACAAGTAGTGGGATTTCTGGGTTAAGAAATAGTTTTATTTTTGCATTTAAAATAATCTCCTCAGTATCTTCAGCTTTTCCCTATTCAGTATGATGTTAGTTGTTGGATTGCTATAAATGGTGTTTATTATTTGAATATGTGCTGCTTCTATGCCTAATTTGGTTAGAATATTTGTTGTGGAGGAATATGAGATTTTATCAAATGCTTTTTCTATGTCTGTATGGGTAATGGTATAGCTATTTTTTCTTTTTATGTATTGTGTCTTATTTTTTATTTGCATATATTGAACCTAATTTTAATCCCTTAGGTGGTTCCTACCTGAATGTGTGTATGTATAAGCTGCACACACACACATACTTATATATAATGTATTGCCATTTATTTGGATGCCAGAGAGACAGAAGCAGATAAAGATACAGAGAGAGAGAGAGAGAGAGAGAGAGAGAGAGAGAGAGAGAGAGAGACGTAGAGATCTTTTATCTGCTACCGCACTCCCCCGGTTTTTGCAAGAGCCAGGACTACCCCAGGCTGAAACTAAGAGCCAGCCTTCTGGGGTCTACTACAACATTGACAGGGACCCAAGTACTTGAGATAACTTTAAAATTTATTTGTAAGGCATAAACACACATACAAATGTAGACCATGGTTGCTGTAAACTTTCCTCTTAGTAATGCTTTTGCTGTATCCAACATGTTTTGGAACATTGTGTTTCCATTTTGATTTATTACAGAACATTTTTTAAGCTTCTTTATTAATTTCTTGCTTGATCTGTTGAATACTGAGGATGAAGTTGCTTAATTTCCATGTACTTAATGTAGTGTCTGTCGCGGCTAGCTGAGCCGGCGTAGTAGGCACGGCGAATGTCCGAGCGAAAAGCACCGACACACGGAGACCATGATGGTGTTACAAGTGCTGGGACCCGTCTCCTCGAGCCCTCCTCCACAAGCCTCTTTATTACCATATTACCTCCTCTTTCCCCCAAGCCCATCAACAGGACAATAGGACACCAATGAGTCTGCAAAGGCTAGGTGCTACTGCCTTAGGCCCGATTCCTGAGTGCTCAGCTTAAGGAATGTAAATCAGCTCCACAGCCCACAACAAGTGTCTAAAGTTTTTCTTGGTACTGATTGTGATTTTATTGAAATTTTCTTCTAAAAAAATTGTTCAGACTTACTTTAGGTAAACAAGAAATTCTTTCTCTGTTCCAGTTTCCTGGTGTGTAAGATTGGGAAATATTAATAGTCTATATCATGTGGTTGATGAAAGAATTAGCAATTGTGAAAGGTGGCTCTCAAAGTTTTGGATATTTCTTTCATTAAGTGCTAGAGATTGTTGTCCTTTCCTGTTCCATCTGGTCTCTGTGACAGCTTCACCAATAGAATACACTATGTCAGTTTCTGGACAGTAAAGTGTTAGCGGATTTACTTATCTCTTGGGATGCTTGTTCTAGGAACCCAGTCATGTAGCCAAGTCGTGAAATCTCATGGCGAGACGCAGATGGAAGGGAACTAGAGCTACTTGCCCTTAGCCATGGCTGAGCTCCCAGCTGGCGGCTAGCCACCATGTGTTAGTCACATAAGTGAGACATCTTAGAAGTGAATCTTTAGCTGCAGTAAAGTTGCCCAATTGATACCACATGGAACTCAAACAAATGTTCGTGTTGATTGCTGTTGTAAATCTCGGAACTAAGTAAATTATTGTTCTTAGTCAATGAGTTTAGAATGCTTTATTATGTGATAATTTTGATTGGAACGAAATTCAGTGAGGTAATAGATTTAAAGTGCTCACTTAATTCCAGGATGTAGTAAGCACTTTAGAAATAGCATCTTGGAGAAAAAAAAAAGGATGTTAAGCTTTTGTGTCAATTTTCTAGAGAATATTTGAGCTAAAAAAATTCCTAGTGACTAAGTGGGAGAGATGACTGCTAGTGATCCAACTGACTGACAGCTGTCTTCTCTTTGGCTTTAAATATTTTCAGATACATTGAGCAAACACATATAAATATGGGCACATCTCATGAAGATTTTTAGTTCCAGTTTTTCTCCTACAAAAGACTGCCCATCCAGTAATACTCAGGCCACATTGCCCCAGGCACCAATGAGCTATGGTGTGCAATGCTGCTCTCTATTCTAAGTGTATTCACTCCAGTTCACTCCATTAGTAACCCAACCCAACACATTTCAGAGCTAGCCTATTTTTCCATTTATATTTCTATCCCTCCCAGGCCATTGTTTAATTTTTCAAACTCTGACCTACTGTAACTTTCTTGTTATTTAAATAAACAACCAGAGAGTCAGATAAATGGGAAGGCATTTTGTACACCTGCCTTTTCTGACTCAGAGCTCAATATAGATTTTGTCCTTGGCATCAGAGTGATTTCCGCAACTCAGCCAGGCCATCTGCATTGTGTAGTGGGCCCCGGACCTGTGCCTTGCTGGTGGCACTGGGAACCATTTGACTCTGTGCCAGGGATGCTGGGTTGCTGGGCCCATGCTTTGGTGACTGCCTGTGTCATCTAAAGCTGGGCTTTGGGATGGCTTCCATTACTCATGGTCATCACAACTTGAGAGGGTGTCACCATTTTTATGTACTAGGGGAAAATTAGCTGGAGTTGGCACAGCAGATGGTACAGACTGGGTGGCTGAACAACGGAATCTCACGGTTGTGGAGGTCAGAATTTCAAGATCAAGGTGTCCTTAAAGCTGATTTCTGCTGTGACTGCTCCTTGGTGTGCAAATGGCTCCTTCTTCCTTATGTCTTTCTGTGGTCCTCCCTATCTCCCTGGCTATGTCCTAATCTCTTCATATCGTAAGAATACTGTCCACTTTAGATTAGGTTCCACACTACTGACTTCATTCTAATTGAATTATTTATTTATTATTTTTTAAGATTTGTTTTTGTTGGAAAGGCAAATTTACAGAGAGAAAAATCTTCTGTTGGCTGCTTCATTCCCCACTGGCTGCAATGCCAGAGCTGATTCGATCTGAAGCCAGGAGCCAGGAACTTCTTCTGGTCTCCCACGCGGGTGCAGGATCCCAAGACTTTGGGCTATCCTTGACTGCTTTCCCAGGCCACAAGCAGGGAGCTGGATGAGAAACTGAGGAGCTGAGACACAAAATGGCACCCATGTGTGATCCCAGAGCACGCAAGGTGAGGATTTAGCTACTGAGCCATTGTACCAGACCCTGCCTTTAACTTTCACAATGTGGGTGACAGTTGCTAAAATGATTTCATGACCAGTTAATACAGCTTGATCTGCAGTGGCAAAAATGCCCAATTCAAGTGTTCCCTAACTTTAAAAATCCCGCAGTTTGTATTTTTAAAACAAATATGATGTATAAAATGCTAAGGTAAGTCAGTTACACTTGGTTTTCATAGAGACTACACCTTTTCATCAGAATTATTATTTTAAAGTAGTCTAGCTCTGATGTTGTGGTATACTGTGTAAGCTGTCGCCCATGACCCTGGAATCCTAGTTGAAGGCCTTGCTCCTGTCCCAGATTCCTGCTTGTGATCCAGCTCCTTTGCTGATGCACTTTGGAAAAGTTGCAGAGGACTGCCTGAGTACTGGGCACCTGCCACCATGTGGAAGTCCTGGCAGAGTTCCAACTCCATGGCTTGCTTTTTGCTCAGCCGTGGCCATTTCAGCTCTCTGGGGGAGTGAAGCAACAGATAAAAGAACTCTTGCCCTGCTTTGTCTCCCTCTCACCAATCTCCTCTTTCTGTAAATCCACCCTTCAAATAAATAAAAAATCTTTTTTTTAAAGCAGATTGTTATGAAGCATAAAATAATATGCAGGGGGTGAGATATGCCATTGTTTCTTTTATGCTTGAAAAGCAATTCTGTTTTCTTATTTATGACATGTTTTGTTCACTGTAAATTTATTATCTGAATTGAATTGAATTATTTATTTACTGCATTTGATTCTAAATAGCCTTTGGCTTCTGTTAAAATTTGAATCCACCCTCATGAGGTTTTTACTTGGCATCTGTTTTAGGACATTTGAAAGAATGTGTCACATGCAATTCCGACAGACAACTCATCAAACAGTTTTGGGTGCTTAGATAACTCTAGAATGAGTTTGAGAGAGCCATTCTGACTTGCCTATGTATTTTCTGGTCATTTGTTCAAAATTGGTTACCTGCAGACATGCCCATACATTGGGGCATAAGAAAATGCATGTTATTATTCAGTTCTTCAAGTCATACATTATTGTTCCAATCATCAAAATATTTTTAGGAAGCTTTCTGGTACATTTGTAGTGAGAAAAGCTGAATAGCCACTTTTACAGAATGACTGAATCAAGTTTTCCTTAAAGGCACATTGCAACACACTTCAAAACTGAGAAAGAAAACACAATGAATTCCTTTTGGCAGCTTTATGCTACACTGTAAAAATATTTAAGACATGTTATCAGTCTTTCTTCTGAAATTGTCACAACAGATGCCACTTAAATAGAATTCTAATTCAGTGTAAGACATCATGAACCATGTCATATGTATGAAAGGGATATTTTATTATGGACAATAAAAATTATACATGTGTTAGATTTGAAAGAAATCTGTATAAAATGATCTGAAATGAATAATTTAAATCTCTATAGAAAATTAGTTAATTGTGTTGTTTAGATTTTTCAAACATTTAGAACACTTGCCTTTTTTTTCTTAAGATGCATTCATTTTTTGGAAAGGCAGATTTACAGAAAGAGGGAGCAGCAGAAAGATCTTCCATCCAATATTCAGTCCCCAAATGACCTCTCTGGCCAGAGGCGAGTCAATCTGAAGTCAGGAGCTAGGAGCTTCTTCTGCATCTCCCATGTGTACAGGGTCCCAAGGCTTTGGGCTGTGTTCCACTGCTTTCCCAAGCCACAAGCAGGGAGCTGGATGGGAAGCAGAGCAGCCAGGACACAAATCAGTCTCATGGGATGTTGTTTGCAGACAGACAATTAGCTAGTTGAGCTATTGCACTGGCCCCAATACATGCCTTTTTGCCTTTTGTAATGAAAGTGGAAGGTACACTATTCAAATTGTAACTCATTTTGCCTTTTTCACATTTCAGATTTTTTTTTTTTTTGGTAATCAGAATGTGTTTACTTGCCTTGTTATCTTGAATAGTTTCATGTTACTCCATTGCGTTTGAAGTGACAGGCTAACTCAACTCATCAATTCAGATAAAAAAGACAGTTAATTGGTTTTATTTCTTTTATGCAACTTAGTTTTATCTTATGATTCTGTTCTCCTTGGGGTTGGGGAGTCGAACCTTAATCTCTGCAGTTCACAGTTCTTGAGCCACAGCTCCTGAGACTCACTAAGATAAGGACGTGGGCTGAATCTTGTCCCTGGTGGTTGTGCCATCTCATCCGGTCTTCAACCGCTGAGCCATGGCTGGTCATCCATGGCTCTCACCCAGTCCCATCAGAGCCTGGTGTACTCCTTGATAAGCTTATGTTCTTCTCAGACACAGGAAAGTTAGCGGCACCCTGCTTTTGGAAAACCATCTTGCAGACTCTCTTCATGTTCTAGTTACACCACGCAGAGCTCTACTCTCTTGGCACTGTACCAGAAAACTATCAAAACTGGAATCCTTGTCATTTTATGAGCAATTCACTAAAAAGCAAGTTTTCATTGGCAAAATTATCTGTGGACTCCCATCTTTGGATTCACTTACCTAGAAGGTTCATTTCTAAGGCATGTGCCTGTTTTTCTTCTAGCTTCTTCCCCTCTTGCAACACAGAGCATTTTTAATCCATAGTGTCAGATAGCTAAGGCTCCCTTAATTATGCGGAGGTTTCCAAGTATTCTGTTTATGTCAGGGTCCAGGTTTTTGAAACTAAAATCTAACCATAGTTTGTTATTTGCACTCTACTGCATTCTTTGTGCCCTGCAGCAAAGCATTCAACACACCACATGAAAAAGAAATTTAAGAGAGAAGAGTACTATAAATGTTCTCATGTGTGAATATGTACTGTTTATGATTCTTTATCAGCAGTCATATACATTGTTCATTTGTACTGCTGTTGTTGTGACAAAATATAATAATTGTTGCCAGTGTGCTCGAGAATTTATTTGGGTAAGGGTATTGACAATATAAATCCTTGCATTGTAAGTTCTGGAACAAAGTTTATTTGTTGATGACAGACATGGAGTTCCCACACAGTGATCTGTTCTCCACATGTCAGGGAGGGCTGAGGCTGGGTGGGATCTGGTGTTGGGAGTTAAGAACTAAAAGCTGATTTCCCGTATGGATGGCAGGGACTTAACTATTTGAGCTATCATTGTTGATTCCAAAGGTCCAGGAATGGGCGGCCACAGTTAGGAACTCAGGTTGGGCAACTGACTTAGGTAGCTTAATATGGATTGTGCACCTCTTATCTTGCGTCTTATCTCCTAAACCAAGTGCCTGCCCCAATTTTTTTCAAATATTGATGAAAATCATGACAGTTACCTTTAAAAAGATCACACGACCACTGTCTTATATGAAAGTGCCTGTTTTCCTACAGCTTCATTCATTAGACTTTTTCACTCATTTTGGATTTCTTTAATCTGCTAGCTGAAACTGTTCTCTCTAAATTTCTTGATTTTTCCGTATCTTTACTTATTAGAGGAATTGAACATGTTTTTACAGATGGTCTGGCCTTTTTCATTTTCCTTTTCATTTTCTATTTCATGAAGTGCTTTTTTTTTTCTTCCAAAAGACTGTGTTCAGAAAAAAACTTAGATTTTTTTTCCCAAGAATTTTGTGTTAACTATCTTTTTGGTGTGGGGAGGTAGACTGTGCACATGTTATTACTAATGAGTCTACCTCTGTAGATAGCAAATGAATAAAGGAAGAGGAACAAACAGGACTAAGGATCAAAAACTCATTCACTAATAGAGAGTTAATAGTTACATTTCAACAATGGCATCTGATCTCTAAATATAGAGGTAGTTTTCATCAAAACGATATTTGTTCCAGTATTCACCTGATGATAGCTGACACAGCGAGTGTCCCTTGACCCTGAGGAACTAGGCAGATTCTAGTAGCTAATAAGCACAATGATTCTGGCCACGAATCAAATATTGTAAACATATATTTTCCTATGTTGTCACTGCCTTGAAGTTTACCCCAGAATAGATTTGTTTCCAGTAAGAATTCTATAAGACCTTCTTGAGGAATAAACAAAGACTTATTGACAAGAGTATGATTAAGGTTTTTCAGCACACACTATAAATGTGTTGAATATCTAAATGCTACAGTGCTATAATATCTGAAATATTGGAATTCTCATTCTTGAAACCTTTTCCTCCATTTAATGTATTTCCTATTTTATATATACTTTACCTAAAATGAGCACTATTTTCCAGTGAGAGCACTCCTTTAAATGGAAATATCCTGTAGGCTTCTTGTAGCCAGTCACTTCATGTTCATCTTGATTGTAATTGCTGCCATGTACTGAAACCATCTCACCTGCCATGCAACTGTATAAGATGCTTATCCCCATCCTCATTTTACAATTGAACCCTGATTCTGAGAGGTTACAATACTGTCCAGAGTCAATGTTGCTATGTTACAGCATCAGCATTCTCATGTTTTGGGATTCTGATAATTTCTGCAAAGAAAAGGAAGGAGAATTTTTTTTTTATGTGATGTGGCATTTCTTAGAATAGAGCTTGCTGAAACTGTTGTTAGCAGTTCTCAAGGTGAAGGCCTCTGGGACATCGCTTTCCCTCTGGGCGGATAGCTGTCTTTTCAATGCTCTGGCCAGCTGTTTTTAATCTCGATGAAAGATTGTAAGGGTGGGTGAGGCAGCCACTGTTACATAATTCAAGAACAGAGAAAACCACATGAGGCATAGGCTGGATTCCTGTTTCTCTGCCCCAGCTTTTGGCCATTTTCTCTTCATGCCAGGATTGGCTGAGTGCAATATTTCCTCTGTTCCCTTCTCCTTCCTGTTCTGGTGCCTTGTACCCCATAGTCTTCTGACCTTTCCTCTTATCATATTTAGGCTGACTCGCTGGGGGTAGCCTGGGAAATAACTTTCCCCTGAGGCCCAGAAAAGGGGGACCCAATGGGACTTGGGAATGAAGGGAGGGAAAAAGACTTCATGCTAAAGAAGGGAACCAGTAGTGGTTCAGATGATGGGGTTAGACCCGAAGCTTCTTGAAAATATCCCAAGCAGTCAGGAGTTTGGGAAAGCAATGCTCTTGAGGTACAACATTTTAAGATAGCCCTAAGATGGATGGAGTGTACTGATTGTCGCACTCCATCTACAGACAGAGGCCTTAACTACTCAACTTTGTAAGTGAACTGTAAATAAACTTGAGAGTCAAATTCCTGGTTGTTCTGAACAGAATAAATCTACAGTTCAATCAGGATCTTTTTTTTTAAGGTGTGTAGCTCTAGGATTACCCAGAGGGCTTAAATTTTTAAAATATTAATTTACTTAATTCCTTCATTTTGCAATATCTGAGGTTTGCAGAGGAAAAGTGGGTTTCTCCAGACCACACATAAAATGACGCTTTTCTATTCACATTAAATTTTTTGGTAAGTATTTGGAAGATAGTTCTTTTTCTTTTTAAGATTTATTAATTTTTCTTGGAAAAGCAGATCTCAAGAGAGGAGAGACAGAGACAAAGAGCCTACAGCTGGTTCACTCCCCAAGTGGCACAATGGACAGAGCTGAGCTGGTCTGAACCCAGGAGCGAGAAACTTCTTCTGGCTGTTCCCCATGGTCCAAGGGTTTTGGCAATCTTCAGTTGGCTTTCTGAGGTCATAAACTGGGAATTGGGTGGGAAGTTGAGAAGCTAGGACACAGACTGGTGCCCATATGGGACTGTGGTGCTTGTAATGCAAGGATTTAGCCACTGAGCCATAGCACTGGGCACTAGAAGACAGTTTCAATTCAATACTTGTGATCAATTGTATATGTAAATGTTGTAAGAAGAATTCCAGTTTCCTTGACAAACATAATTTTCCCCTTTCTCCGTTAGTGCACTTTTTGCTGAACTTAGCAGGTTCCGTGCTGCATGGTTATCTCTGCTAGCATTGACAATAATGATGAAGCGAAGGATGGTGTATAAATTACAGTTTTAGAACTTACCAGTGGCTGGTTTAAAGAATTACTTCCAAGTTTTTGAATTTCTTAGCTTAAGGAGGCTTGCACACAGTGGTGACACACGGAGGCCCTAGATAGCACTGGGAGGATTTCCAGCAAATGAAGAGTACTGCCTCAAGGGCTCCCACACACTGCTCTCTCTACCTGCTTGCTGTACACCTTCTCTAAACAGCTGCAAGGTCTACCACGGGTGGGGACTCTCCGGCTCGTGATGAGATAAGGCCCACAGTCTTTTGGTCTGGCCCTACCAACACAACCATAGGTGGAAGTTGAGGTGCAATAAATCTATAGGAGACAAGTTTTTAAGTTGAACATTTTGTTTGGCTCACCAATGATATTGTGTATATCTAAGTGGCCTTTGGCAGGTAAAAGCTTCCCCACCTCTAAAACCTTTACTATCTGTAAGTCTATTCAAAGGACTTTTCTAACCACTGGCCAAAATACCATTACTTTTGCATCTACACTTTTTTTTAAAAAAAAAAAATCTCATTTACTCTTACTTTTCTGTATAGATTTTATTATCATCTCACATATTATCTGTATACTTCTCCTCTCGTTGCAAATGTGGTCTCTCTGTGTTCATGAACTCGAATCTTTTCCTTGTCAGTCTAGCACCTAGAAATGTGCCTGGTACGTAGAGATGCTCATTAATTATTTCTAGAAAAATGAATGAATGAGTGTGTGAGTAAATGCATCAAACAAGTGCAACCACATTTCGCTCATTGTCCCCATAAGATGGCATTAACGAAAGCTCAAGGAGGGCTCTGGGGAGTCAGGTTTTAGAGATGTCTGCTTTTGTAAAGAAATATAATTTAATGACAGCATTCAAGGGGGCACATTTTTCTTAAGCACTGGCAGCTGGGAGAAAAATGTGCCAGTCTGCTCTCCTGGTGTGTCCTTGTGTTCCCTTCCTCTTTGCATTGCTCTGTATGCTTTAAAATCACGGGAGCCATGCATGCTGAGACATGCAGAAGCAGCATTTTTTTGCTTAAGCCTACTCCCAGTGGATAATGTTTGGCAATGAAATGCTGTTTATTTCCAGCACTTATCAGTGCTTCTGAGAGATACATAATAATTAAATGATGCAGAGGTTGTACTTTCATTAGAAACAAATGACACAAATATTGAGATTGTTTATTGTAAAGATGGTCAGAATAGTGTCATTACAGCCTCAAAAAAAGATCCAGGAGAGGGTGCTAACGTTCTTTATGAAATAGTTTACACACACACACACACTCCACCAAGCGTTCTTATATAACTGACCGATTGTTACCAACTGTGTGGACTGAATATTTAATAGAAAACTCAAACAGAAGCAGTTCAAAAAATGAAAGTCATTGCCTACTGATAGCACTGAAGTTTTTATAAATTGGGCCAGTTAATGAAATCTACTTCACTTTCTGTGTAGATTAGTTAACAGTTACACTGCCATCAAAGCCATGTATTTTCTATCACCAAAAATGTCCATCCAAGTATATAATATTTCATTTAACAACAAGCCTTCATCAAGGCCAGGTAAGAAGTCTGGTTAACTCAATATGTTAGCCAGCCATAGCTTTTTAAATGAGACTCAACAGTCTTCTCATCTCATTAATAGGGTGTTGTTGATCCAAAGTCTTTCTCAGAAAGTAGAAAGACAAATACCTAGTATTAGTTTCGAAAGTATCATATTCTGTGTTCTTATTATCTACCCCAAATGAAAACAGTACTGCAACATGGACTTAGTTTCTGGTTCACACAGTCAAAAAAGTAAAATTTTGGAAGGAATCAAGTTATTATTTTCAGAATTCCTTTCCAGTAGTGCTTTAGTGATGAAAGTGGATACAAACCATGGTAGAAAAATCTTGTATGTATGTTCCAAATGTGCCTTCAGTTTTTTTTCCTTATGATAGGTTTTTGGAGCTCCTGTCTTTATAGTTCAAGCAATTTTGTATTTTGATTATTCCTTTGAAGCACAGCAGTCATGTGAACCATATATTTTCTTTGGACAAAATAAATGCAAATAGGAAGAGCTTCCTGCGGCTGCCGAAATGATTCTACTTAGAATACAAATAAGAAAAGCTATACAGACAGCAAAAGCTATTTTTAGTTCACTATGAGCTCGTGGGCAGAGCAGATTTGACAGGGCATCTGTATTCCAGAAAGCTCTGTGAAAGATGGTCGTAAGTGAAGTCCACATGTCCTGGAGTGCATATAACACAATTCTGATGGAAAAGAAACAGGGTATCTGCATGGCAGGAGGGGTCTAGTCAGTCATCCACACACAGATGCACGTGCCTCTTTCACACTGATGTTGACTACCACGCTGGAGTGGATGAGCAGAGCAGGCAGCAGGGTTAGAGAAGAGAACACAGCGCCCTGGCCTCTGAGAGTGGACATGCCTGTGCTAGTGCTAAGAGCCATTGCAGCGACACGTGAGTTGGGGCCCAGTGTGGTAGCCTAGTGGCTTAAGTCCTCGCCTTGAACACACTGGGATCACATATGGGCAATGGTTCTAATCCCAGCAGCTCCCTGCTTGTGGCCTGGGAAAGCAGTCGAGGACAGTTCAAAGCCTTGGGACCCTGCACTCATGTGGAAGACCTGGAAGAAGCTCCTGGCTCCTGGCTTCGGATTGGCTCAGCTCCGGCTATTGCGGCCACTTGGGGAGTAAATCAGTGGACAGATTTTCCTCTCTATCTCTCTGCCTCTCTGAATATCTGACTTTCTGATAAAAAAGCAAATAAATCTTTAAAAAATTTTTTTGGTACGTTTCAAATTTTAATTAATGATTCCTGTCAATTTTCTAATCTGTTCTATTTATATTCCTTTATGCTTTGTCTTTTCTACTTGTTTTCATTTATTAAGCATTTAGAAATAATTAAGTCTTTTTCAGGCAATTCTATTGTTTTTTATTCTCCATGTGCGATTTTTTCTTTCTTTTTGCATTCTCTTACTTTCCAGGCACTAATTCTCTCCCCTCTGTGATTTGAATGGTTTGAATCTTCAACCAGGGCCTCATCTTAGGCTGAGACTGAATTCTGTTGCTTCTGTAGGTTCATTAAGTTATGAAAATTTCCCTGATGGGCTATTTTAACGTTCTTTTTTCTAAATTTCTGTGGATTTCATTCATTTTACTTCAGCTTCTGTGTTGCTTTCAGAAGTAGGAGTTTATGTTCCATACTGATGGGGTGAATTTTCACCTGCCCATTCTCATGATGGTGGGTTCAAACGTTATCTTGCATATGTATCAAGATTTATGCATCTCCCTGCAGCTGATGGCCATGTCACAGTTTGTGTGTGTGTGCAATACTATGGATTGTTGCTGCCTTTATTTCCTTCCACGTTGTGAAAATCTGTTTTAGTCTCGGTAGTCTCTTGGTGAAGTCTTTTGGTTCCATATGTAGAGGATCTTGTCATCTGCAATCAGGAATAATTTGTCTTTTTTCATTGATTTCTTTGTCTTGCCTAATGACCCAGGCTAATACCTCCAGAACTATCTTGAGAAATAATGTTAAAAGTAAGCTTCTTTGTTCTGGTTGTTAGTGGAAATATCTGTGGCTTTTCCCCATTTGGTAGGATGCTGGCTACAGGAATGCCATACGTTGCCTTGATTGTGTGGAGGCAGGTTTCATCTGTACCCAAATTGCTGAAACTTTTTATTTTTTTATTATCATGAAAGGATGTTATATTTCATCAAGTGCCTTCTTTGCATCTATTGAGATATTTATATGGCTTTTATTTTTCAATTTGTCATGTGTCATGCTTACTGATTTAGTGGAGTTTGGGAGAATTCTGTCCCTTTTGATTCTTTTGACTAGTTGGAGAAGAATTTTAAAGAATGAAATCCTGTCTTTTGTGACAAAATGAATGCACTGCAGACCATTATTCTTAGTGAAATAAGACAGTTCACAAAAGACACGTTGTAAATTCTCTCTAAATTGTGGTAACCAATACATACAAAAAATGTAATGGGCATGAGTGAAATTGATATATTGAGGTTGGATTATTGTTATTGTTTATTGCTCCCTGAGGAGCAGTGGTCTTTCTGTTTACGATTGTTGAATTGTTTATTTAGTGGTGGATTAACGTTGAGATGATAAAGTGAATTAAAAGTATGCCATCACAAAATTTAGAAGAAAAATAAGAAAGGAAGAGGCAAGTTGGGAGCAAAGGAGAGAGTAAAAATGATCATCACGTTCTTAACACTTTTTACTCAGAATACATTGAATCTGTTCCCCTTACATAAATAAGCACATAGATAGCAAAAAAAAAAAAAAAAAGAGAAAAACACAAATTTACAAGAAGAGATCAAATTACCAAACTAGGGCTGGTGAAAGTATCTTTAGATTTAACACCCAAAGCACTGTCAATAAAGCAAAACTCAGTACTTTGACTTTCAAACTTGGTCTATGTGAGAGTCCTGTGACAAGGAAAAAAAGGAAAAATTAACAGCAAGCTTCGTGTTTATTAGAATACTCGTTTTCATAGCAACGACTTTTAAAAACAAAATTCAGATATGCAGAGCAAATTAGTTGTTGCGAGGAGATCGGGTTACTTCTGGACATACAATTACTCTGATGTTATTTGTTACAAAGACTGTCTATCCTTGATTGGAATTTAATGTATAGGTTTGAATCCTTTATATCTTCAAGGCAGATTCATCCCAACCAGAGTAAAGTGGAAGAGGTTGTCAGAGAGAAACAGGAAAAATCCATGTTGTGGTGGATTCAGTGTCTTGGCTGTAGTGCTGTTGAAATACATATATATATATTTCAACAATATTTTTACTTTTAGAGACAGTGTCAACACAGGTGGTAGAGATAAGTACAAGTGAAACTGGGAAAATTGAAATAAGATCAATGGGATGTATCAATGTATGCATCCTGGTTGTGGTACTATAGTTTGGCAAACGTTCCTGGTTGAAAAAGAATACAGGCAAAATGTTCAACCCTGTGACTTGATAATTGTCTAATAAAAATGTCATTAAAGTGAAAGAGCCTCTCTTTGTTTCTTCAATAACTGAAGTTTTACTTCTGTATTTAGCTGTGTCATCTCCTCTTTAGTTGTCCAAAGTGGCATCTTGTATGAGAAGCCAGCAGATGGACCCAGTCCCGCCAGCTCAGAGCAGAACAGACTGCACTCCAGCAACAAAAAACTCTCGCTGCGGAAAAGTACATTCTGAAGCTTAGCAAGTCTATTCATCTCATGTATCACTTCCACACAGGGGCCGTGCCAGAATTCCTACACAGCTGGGGTTTGCTGGAGACAGCTTTGCTCATTTTCTAAATGGAGGACAATTGGTCTACTAAAAACTGCAAAAATTGAAATATGACTCCTTTTAGTCCCTCTTAACCCCAAAGTAATGTTGGACGGCAGTTCTGAGTTGGTGCATCTGCTCTATAGCACTTAACCTTTCTGTTGATGGGAACCCAAGACCCAGGAGTTGGGAAAAATATTATCAGGAACATTTTTCGTCATCCTCCTAAGCTGTGTTCTCCAACCAGGTTTTGTCAGAAATAAAGTTGACAATTTGAATTTTATCTTTCTTCTGTTTCTCAATTATGTCTAAACTTAGGTAAAATAGAAACAGCTTCTGGGCTTCCAGTAGGTTTGGAAGAGGCAATGACCAGTGTAAACATTTCTGTAGCCTCATCGTGTGTAGCGAAAATAATTGTTTTCATTCAGATTGTATAGCTATACTGGATGACCTGGGGAAAGTGGCTAAACTGCAAAAGAAAACCTTTTTCGCTTTTTTTTCTGGTTGTTATTGTTATTTCAACATTATGCAGTGTTATCTTCTTCATTTCTGTTGGTATTCATTGAAAACAATAATGTTCTAGAAAGTGTAAGCTAGGTGCAGGAATATTCCATGTAAAATGAGTAGCATATTTTAAAATGCAAAAACTAATTGCACAGGTTGTTAGATATTGAAAAGAGTATAGTGATGATGATGGTGTCAGTATGCAGTGGAGGCAGAGAGAGAGGGCTGTGGGACTATGAAGAACCGATGACTGGAAATGTGGAATCTGGACCATGGAGTGCCTTATATTCTGTGCTGAAGAACGTGATCTGCATGCCAGAGTTGACAGGGAACAACAAATGGTGTGTTTACTGCACCTGTTTCAAACCTTTAGATTAAGAAAATAGAATTTGCACTTATATCTCTCTGCAGCTGAAAGAGGATAGCTTCCTAGCCACACAGTAGATTTATGATAAAGTTAAAATCTCCGTTAAAGTTTCCAGGAGGCTGCAAGAGTGGATTTCACGTTTCAGCATGCTTAAGAGTCCACCGAGTTCTCTGTTAAACCACACAGTTTTGGGGGGCCTCTTTCTCAATGAGCCTGATGTAGTTGGTTTGGAGAGGACTGTAGGAAACCATGCATTTGAAATCCATAGTCCCAGCTCTTTGAGCTGCCGTTTGTGCTGGACTGCCTATAATTAAAACTTAAATGAAATCTCTCCTTACTCCTTGTATTATGAATAGAAGAACTGAATGCATTTCCAGGTAGAATTATTGAAGTAGTGCCCAGTCACCACTAGAGGGTAGCATGTCAAAATTTTGAGTTCATGAAAACTTGTTTCATTGCATAGTTATTTTTAGAAAAAAGAATCTGAGAGTTTAAAGCAATTTTAACATGGTGATTTTTTTTAAAGAAAAAACATGAATATGTCAAAATGGAAAGGTTTCTTTGGAACATGTTTTCCCTTTCCCTTTCCCCATTTAGTCAAATAATAATCTCAACTCTTTCTTCCAGGGTGAACACATTGTCATTTCAGGTGATAACAGATAGCAGATGTGGGATATTAGACACAAGCAAGCCCTGCTTCTGCATTTTACATATGATGTACATAGGTCCTGAGAGTAACAAGCTCAGGTCTCTACACTTAATATGATAGCTGGGACTGGATCCCAGATGGCCCATCTGGTGTCATTTCCCATAGGCTGCCTTGAAAAAGGTTTGATTATTTTTCATGTGCTGAATGAAGAAAATAATGTTACTTTATCACATTTCAATTCTTTCAGCTGTATTTCTAATGAAAGCCATAATCTGAAATACTCATTTGAAACAGCCTTTGGGAAGTATATGTAATCACCCTATTCAATGACTTTAAAATCTGGCATATCTTTCTGCATATGAAGTGCCCTGTTTCTTTCTTCCCTCCACTGTATTGTGCTTGCAGTTATAATCATGTGACCTCTGTCTTTTCACCTTCTGCACTGGTTTGTTAGTTTGTTAGAAATAAAGCTTTTCAGCTAAGGACAAAACAAGTCAAGATGAAAAAGAACAATGGCAGAGTAAGCCTAATGTGTTCATCTTACAATAAGGGGAACAGGTGTAAAAGCTCCAATAGCGCAGCCGATTTCTATTTGAAGTCATCTTGGCTTTGATAAAGAAATCTGTGCAAGAGTTGAACTTTCTTGTTTATTTTTCTGACATGTGACATTTGCTTCGCAGAATGGCTTAGCATCTGGTGAAGCCGTTTGCTTGTTTGGCATGAGTCTCTTCCCCTGGGAGCCGTGGAGAGAAACACTGGCCTTTGGTAGGAAGGTTGCTGACCACTTTTGCGGTGGAGCCTAGAGTTTGGCAACTCAACAGTGGTACTGTCCCCATGAGAAGAATCAGTAACGTTATCATGATGGAAGTAATTTCCAGAGATGGAAGAGTTAAGAATCTAATTGTGTGATAAGAAGCAGTCACTAAGCAGTAAGGGAACATTGCTTTCCCCCTTAACGGGAAACTATGATTAATTCCATGCCCTTTCAAATGGTACCTTCTGAGCATATTTTGTAAAAATGTCATTTATTTATTTTCATTTTACTTGAAATTCAGGAAGATGACGAGAGCTGGGCCATGAGCCAGGCTGAAGTTAGGAGCCAGGAACACAATCAAGGAGTTTCACTTTGTTGGCAGATAGCCAAGTACTCGAGCTATCATCTGTTGCTTTCCCAAGCGCACATTAGAAGTAGAGCTGGGGGCCCGGTGCCGTGGCTGAAAGTTCTCTCCTTGAAGGTGCCAAGATCCCATATCGATGTCAGTTCTAATCCCAGCAGCCCTGCTTCCCATTCAGCTCCCTGCCTGCGGCCTGGGAAAGCAGTCGAGAGCAGCCCAGAGCTTTGGGACCCTGCACCCACGTGGGAGACCCAGAAGAGGCTCTGGATTCCTGGCTTCAGATTGGCGCAGCTCTGGCCGTTGTGGGTCACTTGGGGAGTGAATCATTGGATGGAAGATCTTCCTTTCTGTCTCTCCTCCTCTCTGTATATCTGATTTTGCAATAAAAAATAATAAATAAATCTTTAAAAAAAAGTAGAGCTGGGAATCAAACCAAGCCCTCTGATATGGAAGCAGACAGCTCTAATGGCATCCTCACTACTATTCTAAATGCTTGTCCCTCTTCTGAGCATCTTACACAAAACATAGGCCATACAATTTTGAACCTCCGAGGTGCCTGCTAGCCTCAATAAAATAGTAGTAATGGTTAAATTTGCCAAGTTCCTAAGAAATGCCAGGCATGATGTTAAGAGTTTTACCCATAGAATCTGGTTGATCCCTTTTAATGATTCTATGAAGTAGTTTCTTTTATTAAAAGTATTTTGTTTGAAGAGCAAACCAAATGAGAAAGAGAGACAGAAGTCTTCTATACACCGGGTTATTTTGCAAATGGCTACAATTTTAGAGGCTGGGCCAGACCAAAGCCAGGAGCCAGGAACTCCGTTGAGGTCTTCCATGTGAACCAGACATTTTGCAGCTGGAATTTGAACCAATTCTCTCAGGTGGAATGTCAGTGTTGCCAGTGGTGGCTTACTCCACTGGGCCACAACGGCAGCCCCAGAAGTTCCTGCTATAATTCCCATGTTTCTGTTAGTGACGCCGAGATACAGAGTTTTTACTCCAGTCCAGGCAAAGTTCAAATGCCTGCTCTTCCTCACCGTGCTATTCATGCTTAATTCATGTGCAGAGAAATGTCTCCAGTGACTCCTGATGTGGCAAGCCATATTTATTTCTGAACATTTACATGATGTTTCTCAATCTCTTGAAGGTCAAGCCACTGTGAAAAGGGAAAAAGAGTTAATTACTCACTGCTCCTTCCTGGTGAGATGAAGCCTGCAGAAGCTGATGTAGGGTTAATGTCTAGGGTATACTGCAAACCAGACCTGATTTTCATGCTCTATTTACTGTAGCAGATCAAAATCCTTGCTTCAGGATATCTGTAAACAGAAGGAATAAATAGCAAACATGTGAAAAGGACCAGAACTGAGACATGCTGTGCGTATTTACCTTAGGGACAAGCAATATTGCAGCTTTGTTAGGGTACATCCAAGTTTGGAAACAAATGGAATGCTAAAGTAAGTTTTGTTTTGGTGCTCAAAATGGTGAAACTCAGAGAATTTTTTTTATAATATGCATTTTCCACAAGCCTCTTGAAAACTTGCTGTCACTCATGGCTTTGAAAAAGTATTTCATCAAAATCAACTTCGCATTTCCCACAAGCTTTTTGAATTATCTTTCTTCTCATAGGTTACATTACATTTCTGAGTCATGAATGCAGGTACCCACATTTGTAGTACAGTGGGACAACAAAGCCAATGGAGGGAAGAGGAAAACGTGAACCTTCCTACTCTAGGAAGGCAGTGCAGTGTCGCCTGGATGGGGCATCCTATAGCCTGTATGCTCTGGGTGTTATCTGAGAAGATTCCGGCGGGTACTCAAATACATTTTTATTCAGACATTTCCATAACTATATATTGGTTTAAAATTACTAAAAGAAAAAAAAAAGCTGGTATCTAACACCAGTGATTTCATGATACTACTTCTTAGGACAAGGCTTTTAAGAAAGTTTGTTGTTGTTGTTGTTGTTTTCAAATAGTTTAAAATTTATAAAACAACACAGTTGCACCAAATTGCAGAGTTGTACCAACAATTTTGAAATGCCTCACACCCACCTCCCTGTATACTAACATCCTATGTTAGTATATTTGTCACAAACCATAAGCTACACTCGTTTTCCCCTAATTTTAAATCTAAACTCTGTATCCCTCCCACTCCTCCCGGCCTCTTGTAGTCAACAGTCTGTGTTCCCATCTTTATGTTTTTGGTTCCATGAGGCTAAATTTTGACTGAATAAACCTAAGTCAGATTCAAACATACATTTAACCTAAATAATAATAACACTAGTGGAACAGTTTCAGATAGAAGTTAGAAATGTTCTGTGGAAGAGATGGGAGTATGAGAAAGAGGCTCCAGGTGCTTTGATCTGATTTCTGGGTAAGTTATTTTATACCTATAAGCCAAGTAGCTTTGACTGTAAAGTGAGATGTTTAGACCAAATCAAGGGGGCCCTCCAGAGGCTGTGCACACTTAGAAGGTTGGAGAAGTCTCCAAAGGTGTTCAGCATCTGTATACTCAACAATAATGGTAGATCAGGTTAATGTACTTATCAGCAAACATATGACTAACTCACAAAAGCACAGAGATACTGTAAGGATTAATTAGGATTAATTATGAATTTAATTCATAATTAAATTCAAAGTAATTAAATTCAAAGTTACTCAGGTGAATGGTGTGCTGAATGCCTAGGTGCTTGCATTAACTGTAGATTTTCCAGAACACAGATAAATATGATTGCAACTCTTATTTTTAAAGTTTTGTTTATCTATTTGATAGGCAGAGAGAGAGAGAGAGAGAGAGAGAGAGAGAGAGAGAGAGATAAAAGACCTTCCATCTGCTGGGTCACTCTCAAAATGATTGCTACAATCCTTGGTTAGAGTTAGAGCTGAGAGTTGGAAATTTAATACAGGTTTTTCCTATGGGTGGCAGAAACTAAATTACATCTTGACTACTTACCAGGATCTGCACTAGCAGAAAGCTAAATGCCTATTCAGTAAGTCATATTTCTTATATTAGGAAGAAAGCACAAATCTGTACATTCTCTCAGTTAACACTGTTTAAAACTCCTCCATTGTAGAAACGTTGCAAGTGTGCACATCCCAGAAGGAGTCCTAGGAGATCATTAGTGAAACCTAATTAGTCCTCCTGCTACATGAGCATGCTGAGAGGGAAAATACCCTCATTTAGTCTTTTTCATGACTTGGAATATCTAAACATAGAAGCATCACTGTCATTCATTCAAATGATCTCTCAGCCCAAGGGTAACTGCAAAGAGAGGACTTACTTGTAATGATTGCCTTTTTATGATTTAATATAATGACTGCTTTTTATAATTTTTAATATTGTTTATTTGAAAGACAAGGTTGTATGTATGGGTTGGCATGGTGGTGCAGCAGCCTTAACTTCTACTCTGGTGCCAGCATCCCATATGGGTGCCAGTTCATGTCCCATTTTCTCTGTTTCCATCCAGCTCACTGCTTGTGACCTGGGAAAGCAGTAGAGGATGGACCAAGTCCTTGGGACAATGTACCTGTGTGGGAGATCTGGAAGAAGCTCCTGGCTCCTGTCTTTGGATCAGCTTGGCTCTGGACGTTGTGGCCATATGGAGTGAACTGCTAGATAAAGACCTCCCTCTATGTCCTTCTTTCTGTAAAATCTGCCTTTCAAATAAAGACAAATAAATCTTAAAAGAAAAGAAGATAGAGTTACAGAGAGAGAGAGAGAGAGAGAGAGAGAGAGAGAGATCTTGCATCTGTTGGCTTATTCCCCCAAAGGCCTTCATGGCTGGATCTAACCTGATCCAAAGCCAGGAATCAGGAGATTGATTTGGGTCTCTCACATGGGGTCAGGGACCAGGCCATCCTCCTCTGCTTTCCCAAGCACATTAGTAGGAAGTTAGAACAGAAGTATAGCAGTTGGGACTTGAACAGTTGCACATGTGGGGTGACAGTGCTGCAGGTAGCAGCTTTCCCTACTCTGCCACACTGCCAGCTCTAACAATTGTTCCTTTTTTTCCTTCTGGAAATTATATTAGTGATAATAATGGTACGACTTGTTCCAATTTATTGAATAGGTAATATGTATGTTTGTATGTATGTGTGTTTGTGTACATCACATACATGCTCAGTACTGCATGTACCGCTGATCTTTGAAGTCTGTAAAAATTAAGTGTGAGTGACTCTAAAATGTAGTTAGTGAAAATGAAGGCCATGGATATGGAAGACTTTTTTGTGCTAGGGTACCATCTTACAAATAATAACACTAGGATTCCAGTTCAGACCATCTTATTTCTGATATAACAGCTGTTTCTTTCTTGATACAATAGTCATAAGTATAGAACAAAGAATTATAAGTAGCAGATCTTCAGAAACTCTTTAGTAAGGTTAAAGTTTCTGAGCTTAAGGAAATGGTAGTGAATTAATTATAGGGTACCTTGCTGGTCATTAATTGTTTGAATTAAGCTGGAATTGAGCAGGTGCTATTTTCACAGACCAGATCCCTTAATGCATCTTCTGCCACTTACTGAAAAGTTGTTCTCAGGACTAGGCTTCCAAGGTAGTCACAGGACTTTGATAGCTATTCATGTGTACATAGAATCATTTGGATTTGTGCTTCATGTATCAATTAGCACACATCCAATTGTCAGCTTACTAGACTAAGCCGATGTAGGAAGTCTGAGAAGGGATAGCTTGAATTGAACTTTGTAATTTCTGTATTTCCATCTTTGTCTGCTTATCTCAAGAAATACACATAAAACTGGAACAATGGAAATGGAAAGTAGGTCACAGATATGGGATAACACTACTTAGACAAAGTAGCTTGAGATATACTTGGCTTCACTGCAAGCTGCAAAGAATATGGTGTAAGTCCTGTCACACAGAGGTTACTAAATGGCCAGAGAATGACATGAAACAGCACAGTGAGAGCAGCCCAATGTTACACACCTAAAAGCCTGACTGGGTGCTTGAAAGGACACATCTCCCTTGACCACTGCTGTTTACATGCCACAATGATGTATAGCATATTTGTCAGAACACTGGGCAAAAAGATGAAATCTTGATTGTCTTGCTGACCATCTGTAAACTCTTGGTTAATTTACGGAAACTTTAGGAGACTCATTATCTCTTTCTGACATAAGGGAATAAGAATATGTCAAATCCAAGTAAAAATCTCAAACAATCCTTTCCCTCATTACATAAACAGTAACTCTTCCCCCTCAAATCAACAAGAGAGGACCCATGGTGTAGCCAAGTTCTGCAAATAGCATCCCTTCAGATGGCAGCAATCATGCTAGTATCTCATTTTCTGCCAGGAGCTTAAATAACCAAGAAAGTAAAACTAGAATTTGGGCTGTTTCCCCTATGCAATTTCTGGAGTAACCACTTGGTGGTGCCAAATAGTTATCTCTATTTTTTGTTTACATGCAGAAAAACTTAGAAAAGAGTATTTTCTCCCTTATTATTTAATTAACTATTTTTTTGAGATAAAATATTTTAATTTATATTTTAGTCAAAAGATTAATGGCTCTACTACCATTAATTCAGCAAATCAATTCAGCAAGTCAGATTAGGAAAAATCATAGTCCAGCAAGAAAATAGACAGGGGCTATAACAATAATCAAACATTCAATACTCATATAAAGCAAGTTTTGAGATAGTTATTAAGGGTCCCTTGTGATGGCCTAGTGGCTAACTCCTTGCCTTGCCTCTTCCCGGATCCGATATGAACGCCGGTTCGTATCCCAGCTGCTCCACTTCACATCCATTTCCCTGATTGTGGCCTGGGAAAGCAGTCAAGGATGGCCCAAAGCCTCAGGACACTGCACCCACATTGGGAGACCCAGAAGAGGCTCCTGGCTTTGGACCAGTTCATTTCTGGCTGCTTTGGCCACTTTGGGAGTGAACAAGTAGACAGAAGATCTTTCTGTATTTCCTCCTCTCTGCATATCTGTCTTTCCAATAAAAAAGAATAAATCTTTTGAAAATAGTCATTAAAACGATATAATTCCTATCAGTTTGTTCAACAAAGATTTAAAGCAAAGATAAAGACCTGCTCTTTCTGTTAGTTATAAATATTTTAACCCATCAAAAGATTTTGAGAGGAGTCCAAAGATTGTGAAGGTGTGGTAAACTGAAGATTAAATAAATAAAGGAGAAATGAAATTCAGGAAAAAAAAGCTAACTAACTAGATTAAAAAGGGGATTGAAGAAACTACCCACTAAAGCTTCACAACAATTAATTTAGGTTCCAGACTCAGAAATCCATCCAATTCCTTTTTTGAAGTTGTAGGTGCAAGTGGTGGCATAGTGGCTTTCAGTATCAGCTGTTTGGTACATAAAGTGCAGATGGTAACTGGTTATCTGCCCAAGGATAAAAACAACATAATTTGATTGCTTGATCTAGCTTTCTACTCAGAGGCAGTGTGGTCTGATAGCGCTGATTGAATTCATGCTACATTTAGGCATAAGTGATCTGTCCTTTACAAGGACAATGGAGTCATATGCAGAATGGGTTTCTCTAGTCATGGTGACAGTCTCAGGCTATGGCTCAGCCAGTCCTGATACACTCCTAGGGCATGGATGTCTTAGTCAAAGGAGTCATGGTTCTGCTCTTGGCCTATCACAGTAGCCTTCCGTCTGTCTTCCCTCCCACGTATAACCCACTGCACCTGAATCCAGCTGATCCAATTGCCTGAATAAATTACATCCCATCATTCTCTTTCTTAAAATCCTTCAGTGTCCATTCATTATATTTACAGTAAAATCCAAACTCTTTCTTGTGGCAGAAGGAATCCTGCGTGATCTGACCCCAGCTTGCCTGAAGCAGACGCTGCTGGCTGACTAGCCAGTGTCATATCAGTTTCTGTCCCTTCCCTATGAGCAGGACTCCAATTGTGTATGTGACAGCATGGGTTCAGATGCAAACTCTCAATTCTTTGGATTCCTCTGGAGTTAGGAGTAGCCATATGACCCATTTCTAGCTAATGACATATGAGTGGAAGAATACTGATGGGTTCTTCCTGGGAAAGCTGTTTTTTCCACTGTTTTAGAAAAGGACAGACACAGCTTGCCTGGGCTTTTACCCTTCACCTTCCTCCCAGCCTTGAATAGGAACACAATACCTGTGGATAGAGCTCTTATGTCATGAGGATCAGGTCAAAGCCTGCATGCTAAATATAGAGGGCTCAAAAAGATAAAGGGATTCCGAGACTTTGATGGCGTGGAATGTGATACCAGCTTGAATGGCCTACCTGCAGATTTTTTTTTCTTAATGTGGGAAAAAATCCATCTATAGTTGATGAAGTGGCTGTCTTCTGGTTTTTGTTTCAAGTTGTCAAAAGCGATCTTATGTTTCTCATTTTTTCTTCTCTCCTTCCCTCCTCACTCATCCCAGATGTTGTTCATGGCTGGATCTAGATAGTCCAGACTCCTCCCTTTTAAACTGAAGCATCTATTTCTCCAGTTCCTGGTAAGGTTAGCAATTGATGGCTCCTGGATCTTGGGCTTATTAAGCCGCTTCCCCACATGAACAGAGTCCTATTATTTATAATAGCATGCCTTTTGGGGAGCAATGCAGATGTGGTCAGTAAGACATTTTTGAACCATAATTAGTCTAGGTTATATGTGCTATTTCTGTCCTCTTGCTAAAGGGTACAACCACAAAGGCCTGTCCCAGTTTCAAAGTTTCCTGTGGGATTGTTAGGCTATCTCATCATAGCCCAACTGTGCTCTCTTCCCTACCTCGGTCTTTCCTTTCCCTTTTAAATACCTTGATCCCCAAAGGGTGCAATAGCAAAATTCCTGCATGCTAATGTGCCTCTTAGAGCCTTTTGGTGAGAGAGCCAGACTTAGTGCCAGAATAGTTTGAAAAATAGATGAAAAGGTGAGATTTTGAAACTGAGTCACCCAATGGCCACATGTTGATGAGTAAAAGGAGAGTGAAGAACCCATTGGCTGATTCCCAGACTGTGGCACTCAGAGGTTGTTAGCTTGTCAGAGCCGTGCAGTGGCCTGTGGGAGCCACAGCAATGATGCAGCCTGGAGATTACCCTCTCAGTGATGCCATCTCTGAGGTACATTCTAAATCAGTGGCATCTGTTCTGTATCAGCGCAGGAAGACCCATGTCCCGGATTGTTTTCGCAGTTCATGACACACATGTGGAAGCCACGATTCACATTCCCATGGCTGTGAGTCTTGCAAATATAGAGGTGAAACTCCTGCCAAGGAACACAGTGAGAGTCACAGAAGGAGGACAAATGATGGCTATCGTCTGGGGATGTCCAGAATCTCGTACCAAGAGACTAATGGCAAAAACAGATGACACCATCCTGGCCTGCAAATCCACCCTGTTCATAATGAAGCAGTGGAGTAGCTCCATGGTGAAGACAAGTAGAAATGTATTCTCCTGGAGCTGCCCTCTTCAATCCGATCTCAAGGACAAGTCCAGCAGGCTCTGCTGGACAAGGGTATGGCGACCAGAGGCCTCTGTGTCTTTAGAGTCCTATGTTGGTTGAGGAAGAAAATCAAAACTCCTTAACATGTTTTCTTTTTTTTATTTATTATTTTTAATTCATTAATTACATTGTATTATGTGACACAGTTTCATAGGTACTTGGATTAACGTGTTTTCTTAACGGGAGCTGAGTCCCGAGTTTGTTCCAGGTCATCTACTTTATCTGAATGCTCAACAGATTCCATGTTCCTTGATATTTTGGTGAATACAAATTCCTTAAGCTTTGTATGAAGTTTTGTGGTTCCTTCCAGAACTTCTGGATGTTCCTTTACCTACCATCGAAAACATACATTTCCCCAAATTAAAATAACACGCAGTTCAGCTTGTTGATTTGAACTCTCCCCTCCACCATCTCCTTCTCCTGGTCAACATCAATCCCATCTTCTACCCATTTCCTGCACAAAAAGAACACTCATTTCTTTCTGTTTTGAATCATAATCAATTTCCCATGTGTTATTCAGCTTTTCATTACTTCCACAAAATACATAAGGCAACTAACTTAAAAAGGGAAAAGCTTATTTCTATCATGTCTTTGGAACTTCATTCCTATTGACTGAGCCCTTGATGAGTGTGGTAGATGACAGTGGTGAAACAGGTGCAGAAAGATCCCATGATGCCCCAGGTAGCAGAGAAAGTCAGTTTCAGGATTCTGTAACAACCCTTTCTCAAGGTTTACCTTCCAAAGGCACACTGCCCACCCGGCTCTACTGCCAGGCTCACCTCCTTTGCCTCAGCATTGGCTAATTCACCATTTAATTCTAGTGGCTTATGACTTTGGGGGTTAAGCATCTGCCTGAGTTGGGAAGCCAAATCATCTTTGAATTCGAATTTAAGTAGGCGACTTCAAGATATTAACAGTTTGAGAGACCATAGATTCTTTGAGGGTAAGGAATTTCTACTGACTTTGGGGAGAAAGGAAAATTCATTTATTCAACAAAGTATGTTTGAACCCTTCTCATAAGCAAGGCATTGTGATAAGCATCTTCAGTCAGCTCTGGGCTCTGTTGTCTAGGAAGTCAAGCAAAGTTTTGTTAAAGGAGAGTAATTGTATTCATAAAGGCCACAGAGTCATGGAGGTGCAATACAAGAGGAAAGACATCCTAAGGGAATATAGCCAATGAAATGGAATGGAGGAGACCCATGTCCCTTCCAGACTCATGCTGTCAAACCTCCCTGCATAATTCTTGAGGGTCTGTCTTCCTCTTCTTGAGAAATACGCAGAATACAGAGGTTTAGAGTTGGGATGGTAGGAATACAACATTGCTGAGTAACTGCATGGAACAAAGCAGTCTGGAAGAGTCAGGTTTACATTCAGTTTTAGGTAATCAGGGAATACATTTTTACATGTTGAACTGTTAATATCTTGAAATTGCCTACCTAAATTTGCCCTACTCTGCCAGATACATAATTCTGACTACACAGCTACAGTAAGAGCTTCTTGGCACTCATTTTGAAAGGCCTGTTTCTTTTGCTCGCTGGGATGTGTAAGTCATTTATATACTTCTCACTATGAGTTAAAAATCAGAGTGGGTGATTTTTTCTTTGAAAATAATTTTAAAATTTCAAATAGATCAGTTTACTCAAATTCAAATCTTACTCTATTCTGGATGAGCCCTTTTAAATTCTCATGGTATTATTTTATTTTTAGATTTCCCATCAGAGTTTGGCTAAGGTATAAATCATTTAGGAACGCTGCAGTACGCTGCAGCATGAGTAGATCTAGTTCTTCCAGAGTAATGTTCCTAGCTGCTCATTGCTGTTCTATCAGGAGGATTATGTTGCTTGAAAGGTCTGATTTAAAATGGCAGGGACCCAATGGATAACCTCACGTTGCCCACAACAAGTGTATTAAGGAGTCACTCTGCCCAGTGCTTTGCAAGAAACAACTGGGCATGGTTTCTGGCCTGGAGGCATATGATGCAGTCTTCCATTACTACTGCTTTTGTGATTCTGTGCTTTGGATATTACATTGGGCATCCTCCACATGTCCACATGTCAATGTCTTGATCCCTAGGTGGAACTGTTGGGAGGTGCTGGAATCTTTAGGAGGTTGGAGCAGGTGGGAGGTGTACTGGAAAGGTAGTTCTTGTGTGACCTGTAGAGTTATCCTAAGAGGATTCTCATGAACGTCTGAGCTATGGCCCATCCACTCTCTCTGCCCTTTTGTTTACCTTGTGCTCCTTCTTCCCTACAAGCTCTACCATCCACCAGGGGGCCTTCCACCAAGCCTGTGTCTTGATGTTTGAGATCTCAGGCTCCAAAGCTGTGAAGTTAAACCTCTTCCCTTCATAATTTGCTGGTATGACTTACATCACTGTAGTAATGAAAACCTGAGTAATGCAGATTACTACAATGGTAGTTAACATTAATTATCACCAACAATGTGCTTGGGCCAGTGCTAAACTCTTTGCAGAGACTTTAGCTATTCCGTGTGTGTGTGTGTGTGGTGGGGGAAGGATCACACATCCATTAGCTACTTCATAACCAAGGAAACTGCATCTCAGAGAAAGCAAATTTTCCTGAAAATGCAAGTACATAGATGATGAGTGAAAATGCCAGGATTCGAATGTGTTTTTTGATGACTTAAGAGCCCATACACTTTACTGAAGAATATTTCTGACTTCTAATTATGGGACTGGGAGGGACAGATGGAAAGTGCTGAAACAGTCCTCTGTTCAGGCAGATCTGTAAATCTCTTGAGTACTTACTACTTAACTTAAGGTTGGAGTAAACATAGCACAGGATAATTGGACCAAAATCACACAGCTTCCTATTCTGTTCTGGTGAATTTATCCAAACTCCTTTCTGCCTTCTATGCTAGGGGGCCAACTAGTGCATTTTCATTCTTTGCCCTCAGTGATCAGACTAGTGTTTCTGAACATCTGTTAGATTCTTTCTTGGAACCCTCGGAGCGTGCCTCGCACCGGGGACCTGGGATGGGTTGGAGGCTGGGTGGGGCTTTTCCCTTTGTTTCTCCCCTGACCCCAGATACAGGGAGAAAAATATTAGTGTGGAAACAATGGTGTTGCCCACTTTCCTTGACCCTTTGTACCCTAATCAACTAAGTAAGATTATTTAAAAAAAAAGATTCTTTCCTGTAACAGTTTGGGACTCACAATGAATCTAAGAGCACTGAACTTAATTCTAGACTATTCTTTCATTTATTCCCTAGATTAAATGCTTTCTAATCCATTTGCACTCTTTTGCAAGGTGAAGTCATCTAGCCCCATGAATGCATATACCATTTGCATTCCTCAATTCCAAGATTATATTTCAACTTTAACTCTCTCTTTAGTGTCAACATTTGTTTGAGTGCCTACTTCAGCTCTTCACTTATAGCTACCAAAGGCAAATCAAACTTCAGGTATCCAAATCTCCATTTACATTCAGTCTATGTCTCTACCATTCTTTCTAACAGGCTTTCCGATCTTTCTTTTATTGGCCAAATCAAAAGTCCTAATGCATTGATTAGAACTATGTGGGGAGAGAGAAACCATACTAACTATTTGAGCTGAGATTATTTAATATGAAGAATAGTCAACATGGCATTTGGTATAGTAATGAAGCACCAGATGGGGTGTGGAACTCATGCTGGAGTGCTGAGATTAGAGCCCTTGTGCTGCCTGATTCCAGTTTCCTACCAAGGGAGCAGATGTGGCTCTAGTGGGTGTGTCCCCCATGAGAGGCCTCAATTGAATTCCCAGCTCCTGTCTTCAGATTGGCTCAGTCTCCATTGTTATGGGCATTTTGTGGGGGTGAAACAGAAGATCACTCTTTCTGCCTATCAAAAAAAAGACGGCCTGGTGCGGCAGTCTAGTGGTTAAAGTCCTTACCTTGCACGCACCAGGATACTGTATGGGCACCAATTCATGTCCCGGCTGTCATGCTTCCCACCCAACTCCCTGCTTGTGGCCTGGGAAAGCAGTGAAGGACGGCCTTGAGGCCCTGCGCCCATGTGGGAGACCAGGAAGAAGCTTCTGGCTTCAGATCGGCCCAGCTCTGGTTTTTGCGGCCACTTGGGGAGTGACCAGCAGATGGAAGATCTTCTCTCTTTCTACCTCCTCTCTGTATATCCGACTTTCCAAAAAAAAAAAAACTTTTTTAAAAATCTAAAAAGAATTATTAATTAGTCATTGAGTTGTTAATTATATAAATCAAAGAGTACAAAGCTATTAAAGAAAAAACAAATTGACTCAACAGCTATGCTTGCAGATTCAGAGAACAAAAAATGAAAAGCAAGCTTACAGAGGTAGTTCAGACACGGGCAGAGGGAGTGCCATGTGGCACTAGCCTCTCAGGAAAGCAAAGAAGATGATTATGTGAGGGCTAGTGGATGAAGCCTGTGACGTGAAAAGCAACTGCTTCTGCTGGAGTGTACATGAGACAGGAAGTAGAATGTTAGAATATAAAGTGATTAGATTTGAGCGCAGTCTTCTGAAAAGGGAAGATTATAATTCTGATATTTAATGCTGAAACATATAAAGTACTTAGAGTGATACACAACACATAGTGGGTTTTTAGTAAATGTTAAAGCCAATGCGTTCACCTTGGTGCTTTTGCCCATCTACTTGGGGAAACAAATTGCTAGCATTCTACAGAGAATAACACAGCAACCTGGACATCACAATCCTGGCATGGATTACATTGACCACTATTGCATGGTGTTATCAATCAGTGCAACCTTGAAAGACGTTGATCTCTACAATTCTAGTAAACAGGATCCTACCCTTGAAATTGAAAAGCTAATTGGAAAAAAAAAACACAAAAAACCAAAATGAGAATGCATCCAAAATAAATGACTAGAAAGAATATACTAACTGGCAATGAGAATGGCAATGAGAGGAGGCAGCAGGATTGAGGTTTCTAGATTTTTTTTTTTCCATCAAGGATCCTGGAAAGCATGGATGCACAATTCCTCCTATATAACTTCATATATTGAGGAATACAATAAATGCTCTTCAGTGGGTTGGGGCAATCTACCCCAAATTAAATGAAATTATCATTTAATGACATGCCATTTTAAGACTATAGCACATTTGAAGGAATTTGTCCTCATAAATCCCCAGCTAAAGAAAGATCCAAGCTACTTTCCAAAACCTGACTTCTCAGTGGAGTGCTTCATTACAGACCCTAGGAAGCTCAAATGGCAGGCTAATTTTTCTCCTTCCCCCAAATTGAAAACAGCTTGAGCGCTCTAAAGTCCTTGTCCTCTACCAAGGCAGATGGAAAACGAAAGAAGAGAACAACCTTATAACAAAATAACAGCAGGATTAGCCTATGGAGAGAGTGTAAGGGCTTGAAAGGATTCAACAGTGGACTATTTCTGCGAAAGACTATAACCTTGGGTGTCCTTGCTCCAGGACCATCGCATCATTCTAAAGAATACAAGAAGGCAGTGTAAAACCTCACCCAGAAGCATAATGTAATTTTTAAAAAGCTATATAGAGTGGAAGAAGATGAAAAGTGACTGTAAGTTGTTTGCTTCTCATTGAGTTTGAGGTATGAAAGAAGCATGTATAAAAATGCCAAGTATGAGGTTGGATTACCAAAGTGAAACTCAAGTAGTAGAAAATAAAAAAATAAGTGCATTTTGTTTTTTGGGGTTTGGCACCTGAATTTTTTAATGTTAATGAGAACTTAAGAAAATTATGGTTCTTTGTCTTGTTTAGAAAAGTACCATAAAATAAAAATGGATTTGAAATAAGCTTTCTCCCAAACTTCTGCCCTCTCTTGACATACTAGTATGCTTCCTATTACAGATTTAGTCCAGATAAATGTGTTAAGATATGATGCAAACGGACAGGGTGTCCTCTATTGATTTATCTTTGTTAGTTGTATTAGAAATAATAAATAATATGATATGATCTCTCTTTGGGATGTTATTTGCATGTAATGATTGCACATATTTATGGGGCACAATGTAGTATTTCAGTCCATGTAAAAATCATGTATTCGTTAAATTAGAATAATTAATTTCATCTCATCCATTTTTTCCCCTGGATAGTTGAGTTTCTTCATCTAGTTCTTCTTAGCACATATTCTGTTGTGCAGTTGAGCCCTGGAGCTTCTTTCTGCTGAGTGTGCCTTAGAACCTTTGGTAACATGACTTTACCTCTAAGTTGACCTTTTAAAGCTACTGTACATGATGGAACCCATGCATTATGTGTCTTTCTATGTCTGACTTATATTACTTGCCACAGTGCCCTCCAGTTCTATTGCCTTCCAAGTAGCAGGGTTTCATTCTCTAAGGCTCCCCTGGCGTGGGCATTTCCTTTTTCTACCCAGTAGTCAGTGGATAGCTAAGTTGATCTTGCATCTGTTTTATCTGATACAAGTATAACTACTCCCAATGTTCCTTTTTCCCTTTAAGTCCTTCCTCTTTCAGTATATATGATTTTTTTTTTAATGGTGAAATGGGTTTCTCGCACATCTTTTCTTTAAAAATCCATTCTGTCATTCTTTGATTTTAGTTAGAGAATTTAGAACCTTTACATTCACGGTTCTTACTGAGAAGCAAATTCTTAACTCCTGTCATTTAACTAAATTTGTTCTGGTTGTTTGATTATCCTTTGTTCTTTTCTTTCTCTTTCTTCTTATTTGTGGTTGGGTGGCTTGTTTATATACATATTTTTCCTTTATGTGTATGTTTTGTGAACCTTCTCTTCTAGTGTGCTTATGTTTTCACGTATTTTAGTGATGGCAGTTATTTTCCTTTTACACATGGAAGTAGGACTGCCTTATGCATTCTGGTTAGGTCAATTTGGTGATGATAAATTCTGGTTTTGCTCATCTTGAAATTTCTGTGTTTGTCTTTCATTTCTTTCTATTTTTAAGATTTCAGTTTTTATTTGAAAGTCATGAGAGAGAGAGAGAGATTGCTTCACTCCCCAGATCGCCACAATAGCCGGAATCACTGCCCAGATAGCTACAATAGCCAGAGCTCAGAGCTGGGCTGGGCTAAATTCAGGAGTCAGGGTTTCACCTAGGTCTCCCAAGTGGCAGGGTCCCCAGCGCTTGGACCATCTTCCACTTCTTTTCCCAGGTCATGAGCAAGGAACTGGATCAGAATTGGAGTACTAGGTCATGAACCAGTGCCCATTCAGTTTGCCCATGTCACAGGTAGCAGCTTTACCAACAGCACTACAACACCAGACCTGCCCTTCATTTCTGAAGGATCACTTTGCTGGGTATGGTATTCTTGGTTTGCAGGTTTTCTTATGTAATTTATATGATGTCATTTAGTTTCCTCCTAGCCTGTAAGATTTCTGCGGAGAAATCCTGCTGTTAGTCTAGTGAAAGTTTCTTTATTTGTGATTTGGCTCATTCAGTTTCAGAATTTGCTTTGCACTTTCAGTAATTGAACTGTAATATATTATACACGAGGGTCTTTTCTGGTTATGTTATTTATATCCTATTGGTCTCCTATACCTGGATGCCCAAATCATTCCTAGTATTCCAGAGATTTTCAGCAGTAATTCCTTTGAGTAAGTTTTCTTTGTTGTTTTTCTGCATGGTGTCCCTTTTGTGTTTCTTTTTTCAATCTGGAATATTTCCGAAGAGCTGCCTTGAAGTCCATGCATTGCTTAAGAATAAGCAATAAGTCCATGCGTTGCTTCATGTAGTCTGCAATGAGGCTTTCAAATGCATTTTTATTTGACATTTTGAATTCTTTATTTTTCAGATCTCTCTTTATTTCTCACTCATAACATGAGCTGTTTTCCTGATTTTGTTGAACCCTCTGTGCTCTTCTGATCCTTTCTGAATTTTCTGAGAATTGTTCATCTGGAAACTCCCATCTTTATCTGTGATTCTGATTCTTCCAGAGGACTGTAGAGGTGAGTGCAGGGCACCTCTGTGTGGCCATCCTGCCAAGTCCATCCTGCTGGACTTTGTGATTTATTGATGTGATAGTGGATGGGGTGATCTGTAAATCATGTTCTCTGTACTCCTCATGTTAATGCAAACATGCCAATATGTCATTCTAATATTTTAACTTTATTTCTGGTAAATCATTCCTGCTGCTTCAAAAGATTCTAGACGTCACAATGTTAGATGATTTATGAGTAACCTTTTAATGGAAAGTGTGGATCTGAAACATTGGGGAAGTTCCAATGTACGCCTGATGTTCCCTGATGATCAGTAACACAGAAATCAAGGTGCTTCCTGAGTGAGTTGGCATTTTCCCAGTTTTATTGATTCACTCCCATAGGAGCTCCTGCCTTGATAATTGTTTTTAGTATTGAAAACACAGGGCAAAAGGAGAGTATGAATGCAGTTAAATTTTTTTTGATTTATTTATTTTTTATTGGAAAGGCAGATATACAGAGAGAAACATCTTCCATCTGCTGATTCACTCACCAAATGTCCACAACAGCTGGAGTTGAGCCAATCCAAAGCCAGGAGCCAGGAGCTTCATCCAGGTCTCCAGTATGGGTGTAGGATGCCTAGGCTTTGGGCCATCCTCAACTGCTTTCCCAGGCCACAAGCAGGGAGCTGAAATGGAAGTGGAGCAACCAGGACACATTCAAGGTGAAGATTTGGTCACTAGGCTATTGCACTGTGCCCCGAAGATAAAATTTGTTTCACAAGCAATTGAAATCAATGAAGTATAAGTTAAATACTACTTTAGTGAGTTTGCCAGTGATTCATCTTTAGTGATCATTTTTAGTGGAAATATGCCTAGGACATACAAACACTGGAGAACCCACAAAAAATGTATTACTTATTATAGAAGAGACAACTAAAATCCTCACCAAATATATGCTAAAATCAGAAGGAAAGACATGTGAGAATATGGGGGAGAAAAGAGAAATAGAGGGAAAAAAGAGTAAAATGAGAGGTAAGAAGGAAGGAAGCCAAGAAGCTATGCAGGAAGGAAGGAAAGAAGAAAAAAAATTAAGGTTACAGAAAATCAGTGTGGATAGCACTTCTTATTCTCTCCACTAACAGCTACCGTGGTCTGTTCTTCTCATTGTCGTTTCTGTTCTTCAGCCACTTTCCTGATACTAACTTGTCTGGACGGACGCACCAAAGGCTGAAGTGTTTCTTAGGAAAATGACTAAAATGAGTGGAATTCAGCTGGCATTCATCCAATATCTGAGCACCAGTTCAAGTTCAGGCTGTTCTACTTCCAATCTAGCTGCCTGCTAATACACTTGAGAAGACAGTAGAAGATAGTCCAAGTGTTTGGGCCCCCAGAAACCCTGTGAAATACCATAATGGAGTTCCTGGCTCCTGGCTTCAATCTGGCCCATCACAGCTGTTATGGGATTTTGAGAAGTTAATTAGGATGGAAAATCTCTTTTTCTGTGTCTCTTCTTTGTTGTAAGTAAATCTTTCAAATATGAGAAAGACAGTAGGAATAAGGAAAGTATTTAGGAAATCATACTTCCCAAATCAATTTTGCCCAAAGCAATATTTTAGCAAAGTCCCCAAATCAGGAGAAAGTGGTAGGAAAATTATAAGTCAAAGCCCTATGCATAATCAGTTTTGTGCATAATTATTTTGTGCAAAATGTATAACCATTTTATGCATAATTAGGTTGAATATCAAGTATTGGTGTATTAGCAGGAAGCTGGAATGGAAAGCAGAGGTAAGACTGGACATTGCAATTGATGGCTTAGCCATTGTATCAAATATCCACCTCAATAATTAGATTTATTTGAGTCTTTTTGCCTTAGTAAGAACAATGTCCTGCTGGGAAAAAAATTATTTAGTTAACATGGGCTCTCTGAAGTTTTTCAAAGCCTATTTGAGTATAAAAAGAAGCCAAATTTCAGCCAATAAGTAATTATCATACTCCTACCAAACACATGTTTTTGGGCAAGCAGGGCAAGCATTGTCTGAGCTTGCAAGAGCTTTTAATCCATGCAGGAGGCAGATGTGATCCAATAATTACCTAGATAATTATTTACTGAAATTGTGATGAATGTTATCTTGCAGAAGTTTAAGTTAGGATTGTGTAGGTTAGAGAACTGAGACCTCTTTGCTAAGAAAGAAATGATGCCTGAGTCCACAGGTAGAGGTTCATGAAAAATGAACTAAGTGAATAAGGAGGGGGATAATAGCTTTTTAGGCAGTTTATTTAACCATCCCTAAATAAGGATGAGCCAGCATTTCTGGAAGAAGGTGAGGGAGGCAGAGTGGGGAGACCCAAATAGCAAAGGAAGTTATCCATGGATTGACTGAACGTTTGGCAGAGAGCCACAGACTGTGAAAGGCTGACTGTTGCTATATTTTCTTTTTTTACTGTTTTAAAAATTATTTTTCTTTGTCTAAGAAGGAGGAAGGGTGAAAGAGAGATAAAGAGAATGAGAGAGAGCAAGAGAGAAGATGAACAGTTTAGAAGACTAATCACCAGTTTTCTCTTTTTTTTAATATTCATTTATTCATTAATTACATTGCATTACATGACACAATTTCATAGGTACTGGGATTCCCCCCCTTCACCCCAAACCCTTCCCCCATCATGAATTCCTTCACCTTGATGCATAACCACAGCTCAAGTTCCGTTGAGATTCCCTAATTAAAAGTTTACACCATACAGAGTCCAGCATCCCACTTGTCCAGTTCAAGTTCAACGGCCTCTTAGGGAGGCCCTCTCAGGTTTGTAGGCAGAGCCAGCAGAGCGTCACCTCGATCAATTAGAAGCTCCAACATATCATCAGCAACAGTCCAGGTATGATGAGGCTGGTGCTGAGCTGAGACCAGAGGCAGGAGACCAGAAGGCAGATGAGATGCACTTCATGGGTGTCAGGAATCCAATAGCTTGAGATGTTACTGCTGCTCCCAGGCTTATCATTATCAGGAAAGTGCAGTTAGGAGCCAGACCTGGAGCTGAGAACTGAACTCAAACATTCAGAGGTAGTTCATGAGCATCTTATCAGGTAGGCTAAATGTTCATTGCTGTATTTTAACCTGGACACTCAAGTAATTCAGAAGGACTAGTCTAGTTCAGTAAGCGTGAAAATCATCCAAGTCTTGACTTTGTGGTTGAAGTTGATTCTGGCACACAAGGATAGATTCATTCTAATTTCTTTCTTCCATCATTTACACTTGCTTGACCTTTAAGACATAAAATAATATTTATATTTCCAGAGCAGTAGCACATTTTTAAAGGGAAACAAGTATACATATTTGAAAGGCAAAATTATATAGAGAGGGAGAGACTCAGACAGCGATTTTCAGTCTGCTGATTTGCTCCCCAAATGCTTGGAACAAGTAGAGCAGGACCAAACCCAAGGCAGGAGCCTGGAACTCCATGTGGGTCTCCCATGTGAGTGGCAGAGGCCCAACTTGTTAGCTGTCATCTACTGCTTTCCCAGGTTCATTGTGAGTGGCATTTTAACCTGAAACACCACAATGCCATCCCAGAGAAGTATTTTTTTTTTAATGACTGAGCTTTTAAGGGTTTACTTCCTTCCTTCCTTCCTTAAAGTACAATGTAGATTAGAGAAAAATGGAAAGAAAGCGACCTGCAAATTCTGTGCTGTGCGTGAAACATACTGTTTAGAAATTTAAAAATTCAGAAGTGAAGCTTTTGGCAAAAATAGTAAGTTAATCAAAGGCAGATTTATAACCTTACTGAGAAATTTCTCAGAACCTTAGCTATTCTTTCAAGGCAGTATTTCTTACTAACCTGGAATGCTGAGCTCAGGGACACCATAAAACTATAAAAGACACATTCCCTGGCCTCAAAGAGTCCATAGTGTTTGCAACATGGACTGTGATTTCTAAGAGGGAAGCAGACTTTTCTGCCTTATTTGCAGAACATTTTGCAAAAGATTACCCCTTGAGGAATACTAGTTGAGAAACACTTGTTGATCCTAACTGAAAGAATCAGTACAAAGCATCCCCAGAATGCTCAGATTTCATTAGATGGAAAACTGCCTTTGAAAAATGATACAGAAAAGGTCATGTTTCCTGGAGAACAAAAGCAGATGACATGTGGCTTTTGAAAGTAGATGAAGAAGCTGCAACATCAGAAGAGCATGTGCATCCTGGAATGAGAAACGCTAACTCTTCCTGAACCAGGGTGGACAGCAGCTCCCAGAGAGTTCTCAGGATGGGCCTCAGAAGCCCCCGTCCTTGCTGAGACCAACCCCAGAGGCAGACTAGGTCTTCCTTCCCAAGCTGTTTAAACCTCCAGCCAATTATATAATAGCAAGGTCTTCTGCTGGAGCCCATTCTGATGTGATTTTAATTCAAAGAAGGCTGACACACTGGGGATGAGAGTAATTAAGATAGGTTCTCTTTGCTTTGAATATAAATGCTTGTTCTGCAAGTTGCTGACTCTCTCTCTCTCTCTCTCTCTCTCTCTCTCTCTCTCTCTCTCTCTCTGTGTGTACATGAAATACCAGAGAAACCGTTCTTTCACCTTTTGGCCAACTCTAAACCAAGATCTCTGAAACATTCTTCCAGGAGAACAAATATAAAATTAACCAAACATTGCCCAAATAACTGAAGGCCATGGGCATCTTTTGGGTGGGATGGGCAATGTAAAAACCCTCTTGGGTTTCCTATGATTTTAGCTTCATTGAAGCTCAGCACACTTAACGCTGTGATTTGAGTATATTTGAATGGAATTTTTTCTTTTAGTGTTTTCTAAAATGTTTTAGGTGGTAGTTAAGATAGGAGATTGGATGATATTTAGGTTATCAGACGATAGGAGATGGACCATGTTTCTTTTCTTTGGGTCTCCGTTTTCTTTTCTGATGAATTATTTTGGTTTTAAGAATCCTGTTGCTTACAGATCTAATTCATTCACACTGTATTTGGTTGTGGACATTGTGACTTTTATTTAGATGGAGACAAAAAAAAATAAACACTGATGGCTTATTTCAGAGACATCCATAGTAAGAAGATGAGGTACATAAATTCATTTAAGGATATTCATGAAATTGTTTAATCTTGTTAATGATAATTGTTTCCTATGAATCATTGTCTCTGGTGACAGTGCCTTCACAAGCTATTCAAGGCAAAACTGAATCCACATATTCTGGCTTGTGACTGACAGTCTACTCTTAAGGAAATTAGCTTGATCATATAATGTGACAGGAAAAATTAGACCACAGCTTACAGGAAAGTCAATGTTGAATTAGAACATTTGCACACACCAGACTGCCATGGGTCCTGGCATTTGCCGCTGAGGGAAAACCTTCCATGGGATTTGTTTATCTTCCAACCTTCCTATCACTTTACTTGCCCACTAGGTTCTATGCTTTCATTAAAAGTGATCTAGGTTACAGGAATGACAAGAATACAAAACTAAGTGTAATTATTCCATCTGAAAACACTCTCCACTGCCACAAGGACTTGTTCCTGATGTCGGAAAACCAGGAGCCAGTTCCCATTGTCCTCCTCTGTTACAGCCTGATGCTTCTCTGTGTATGTCTGTCAGTTTCATTCTGTCCCTTTCTGAAGGACACTTTTCCTTACTTTTCCGTATCCCCAACTTCATGTCTTAGTTTTTTAGCCTTTTCACATATGAATTTAAATACATCTGTGTCGCATTCAAAAGTTTTATCTCTAATACTGCAAAATGTGAATACATGAAATAAAGCACTTAAAATTTAGATATCATCTGACTATTTTTCCCCTGTGGCTATGTGTTTATAAATATCCACTGAACAATTTTAGCATAGCTTGTTCCCTAAACTAGTAATTGTTAAGCAAGAAGTTCTAAATTTTAGGAAACCTAGAAATTTTTCATAGATGTTATTTACAATGAGAATTATTTTTACTCTATCTCAGAAAGTCTAAGAACATCTGGGGGAAATATGAAGATTAGAGATGTTCACAAATTATCTAGGGAATTCACCTCTAAGTGGGCATAGTTTGAGAACCACAGGGCTAGAATAAATATGAAGGATTTCAAAAACTTGTGGGAAAATGGAATTAAAAGTTAAATTTTTAGTGCAAAAGCTTTTGAAATGGTTGCATAAATTTTTAGAAACATTTGGATGGCTCTATACAAGGGAAAAGAAAACAGGAGCTAAAATATTGAGAAAAAGATGTACAGAGTGAAGCGACTAAGGAGTCCTTTCCTTGTGATAAATATAACTTTTCTGGAGGTCTATCAAACGAGAGAGAGAGAGAGAGAACACACAAGAGAGAGCAAGCTTCTATCTGCTACTTTACTCCCCATATTACTACAGCATCCAGGACTGGGCCAGGCTGAAGTCAGAAGGCAGAAACTCCATTTGGTCTGCTACATGCTTAGCAACAGTCCAGGTACTCGAGCCACCTTCTGCTGCTTTCCAGGCACGTTAGCAGAGAGCTAGCTTAGAAAAAAAGAAAAAGCAGCTACTCTGGTACAAGGTGCTGTGTTAAAGCAGCAGCTTAGCATGCTGTGCCGCAGCACCACCCGCTAAAACCTTAGAGCTGAACTAAAATTCCTGACTGGATTTTCACCAGTGTAACGGATGAGAGGCAAAGAAAGGTGAAGGTAGAGATTGGAACTGTTTCCACAAACCAAGGAACACCTGTGGACATGGGAGGAGGCCCCTTCTTTAGAGATTTCATAAAAGCATGGAGCTTCCAACACTTTGACTTTGGACTTGGAGCCTCTGGAATTGTAAGAGAATTCTTTCTTTCTTTCTTTCTTTCTTTCTTTCTTTCTTTCTTTCTTTCTTTCTTTCTTTGCTAGTTTAAGGCACTCAGTTTGTGATACTTTGTAATGTCAGCATGAGGAAATTAATGCAGATGTGAAGAGTGATGGGTAGTAGAAAAAGGCTGGGTAGTAGAGGAAGTCAGGCCGCTCAGCACCTGGGAGCTCTTTTAAAACAAACTCATTTGTTTTTAAAGGCAGCAGGCCAAGGGTGCTGGGTGGTGTGTGGAAACATCAGATTTATTTTTTGGAATGGTTACTTTGGATTTCTTCAGCAAGTAAATTGGAAGGAGAGAATGACAGGTAACTGGCCTTCCAAATCAGTGATGTTTCAAACTAGCCACTCCATGACGTCTCATTTTTCATTCCAATGACTAGATGGTACAAGCCAAACTTTATTCAATCACGAATACTGGACAAGTAAGACAAACTTTACCAAACTATTCCAAGGAACACAGGTTCTTTATTTTTTTTTTGATGTTATAATTTTCATTTTTTTATTTGAAAGGCGGAGAGATGGAGAGACAGATACAGAAAGACTCTCCATCTGCTAATTCACTCCCCAAATGCCCATAGTAACCAGGGCTGGAAGAGACCAAAGCCAGAAGCAACAACTCAATCTGGGTCTCACCTGGTTAGAAGAGACTCAAACGCTTGAGCCATCGCCTTCTGCCTCCCAGGGGACAGATTAATGGGAAGGTAGATCGAAAGTGGAGAAACGAGGATTTGCACCAATATCTTCAATATGGGAAACAAGTCTTTCATGCTGCAACTTCACTGCTGTGCCAGATGCCTGGTATCTTGGTTCTGAAAAACTTATTTCAGAAAGTATTTTGTGGTCAAATCAATTTTAGAAGATCGAGTTTCTTGAGATCTTTTCATTAACATCATGCTAACAGTGTTCATTAACACAGCAAAGCCTCTCAGAAGTCCTGCAACAAAAAAGGGCTTGACCCTAATTCTCAGATGTTTGATCATGAAACATCTCTAGACCAAATCAAAACTAGAAATAGATGATAGCATCTGATCATATTCTAAAAAATTGAGTTTTGGAAATATAGAACAGAGATGTTCAAAAATACCTTTTCATTCTGCTTTTCAACTTTGAGAACCAGGAAAGTCTCCCCAGTACTGAATTTAAATCTTCTCTGCATTTCACTTCCTTGTGTTGATGGATCACTTGCAGAACATTGCTTATAGTCTGCAAAGTGATCATTATTTTGAAGCACAAATATCTCCTCCCTTTCTTTTTGCTCATCTGTGTTTCACTTGGGAGACCTGTTTGTTCTCAAGCAGTTCTACAAACAGGAGGTGGGAGAAAATATGTGTGAATCTCTTTTTAAAATTCCACTTTAAAAAGCGTAGTTTGTTCAAATGTGTTTTTTTCAAAAGCATATCCAAACTTCAACATCTTGATCGTGTTGTCTGATAGAATGCTTTTTTGGAAAGGAAGTTAGAAGTCATTTGATACACAACATTCATGTTGCTCATAAAAAAGTAAGTCCCGAAGAGCCCGGAGACCATGTCAGAGCTGCACAGTGGAGGGGATCTGGCAGATGGAGGGAGAGCAGGAATGTTGAATTCCAGCCTTATTTTCATTTGAAATCTACCTTCCGAGGAGTTTTATAAACTTATGAGACTTCTGACAGAATTCAGATCTCGCTATTAACAATTAATATAAAGAGGATCATCAAAAAAGTCAATTTAATGAAACCAAGCATCTTTACACCACATACTTTCTGACTGAGTGAAATAAATCAATCCAATAAGAAAGTAATATGGGCCCAGTGCAGTAGCCTAGTGCCTAAAGTCCTTGCCTTGCATGCACCAGGATCCCATATGGGCGTTGATTTGTATCGCTGCTGCCCCACTTCCTTTCCAACTCCTTGCTCATGCCCTGGGAACACAGTAGAGGATGGCCCAAAGGCTTGGAACCCTGCACCCACATGGGAGACCTGGAAGAAACTCCTGGCTTCTGGCCTCAAATTGGCTCAGCTCCTGCCAGTGAGGCCTCTTAAGGAGTGAACCAGCAGATGGAAGATCTTCCTCTCTGTCTCTCCTTCTCTCTGTAAATCTGAATTTCCAATAAAAATAAAATTAATCTTAAAAAAGAGAGAGATACATCTGTTTGAAAAGGTCTTCCCCATCACTAAAGGTGTAAAGTTGCATCTTGCTATCTTTGTTTTTTATACCCTGCAAGGGGCTAAAGATCCTTATTAATGCACTTGTGGGAGTACACTTCAACTTGCTCTATCACAGCGGTGCCCTAGGGATGCATGCCTTGCAGACTTGATTCTGCTCCTAAGCAACAGATTTGCCGACAGGGTGGTGGGACGTGGAAGAACGAATGATGGCTGTGGTCCAGATGGCTGCTCAAAGTTGGAGACTTTGGCATGTTTTTTTCTCTTGGGTTTTGCATCTTACGACTCTGAAAGAAAGTGATTGTCAAGTATGATTCCTTCACTGCTTTGTACTCAGCTAAAGAAATACTAACCTATTATTACATCAGGGGCATAGCCAGGCTAAGGGCCTCTTGGGAGAGTTATTAATTTTCTTTTCTCCTTTATGAATTTCTTTCTTTCTCTTTTTTAATTTGAAGCTGTGTGTGCAGGGGTGTGCTCTCCTATCTGTTGATTCACTTCTAAACTGGAGTTGCTGAATCTGAGACTAGGAACTCAATCCCAGTCTTCCCTATGTGTGACAGTGGCCTAGTGCTTGATCTGCCACCGGGCTGTGCATTATCAGGAAGCTAGAGTTAGTTTCTATTGCAGGAATTAAACCCAGATACTCTGGTGTGAGATATGGCCATCTAAAGTACTAGACCAAATACCTGCCCCCTTCAAAGGAATTTTTAGGCATAAATTAGGCTCTATACAGGATTCTTAGTAGCCAATTTTAGAAACTAGTTCATACATGAATGCAACTTTTCCAGATATAATTTCAGTGAGACTAAGTGGGAATTGTATTTGCAGAAATATCTGTAGGTGTAGACTACCCTTGCATGACCCTGTTCTGTCCATTTTCTTTCTTCCATTGAGATCACACATTGGTATTATCCCATTAAGGTCACACTTAAAGCACTTTCAGTTCCAAATGGTCTCTGATCTCACAAACAGATAAATCTTTCAGAATGCTTAGGGAGCTGCCTTAACAGTATTGCCACTCCCCTAACAATAAACCCAACACACAAATGTTAGACACAACCTTTCTCTGGTGCAAAGTAGCAAAAGATGGAAAAATCTGAAAAAGAAATGAGAGTCTACCTTATGCTCCTCTTGGCATCTGTGGATTGACTTTCTTTATTTGTCTGGACATCATTTTTCTCATCTGTGAACACTGGAATGATGGTATGCACTCTAAGATGTCGGGAAGGCAATGGATGTTTTATATGCCTAGTTCATGTGCCACCTTATGACAGCCATATGCTTTGAAAAGCATATTGTCGTGGTAACAGCAAGGCCTGTACTTCTCAAAGGATGGTTACGATATCACTGTTAGTTTCATGGAACCACCACTGATATCTAGTTTGTTTTTGCTTGTGTGGTGTGTGACACATTGAAGCTCCTATATACTTGTTATATTTTCTCTATTCTCCCTTAAGCTCCAGCATTCACTCCATGATGGTTAGTTTCAGATATGCCAGTTGTGTGTTTGAAGATTTTTTTCTTAGATTTTTAACATAAAGAAATTATCACTCAGAATCTATGTAATATCTAGGGTTAAATAAAATGTAATATCTAGGGTTAAATAAATGTAATATCTAGGGTTAAATAAAATGTGAATACAAATGTGATAACAAATGGATTTTACAGAGAGCCATGGTGTGGGCTATGTCTAGGAATAAAAACTGAAGATAAAAACCAAACCATTCCAGTCCAGCATATGCTATATAGTCCATATTAATTTAGTTGTTAGTACAGATAAGAGAGCTGTGGGGGTGCTGGATAGCTCAGGAAGGCAATGAAATGTGATGGCTAACAGCATGAATTCATATACAACTCTGTAACAGCTTTCTCTGGCTATACCCTTACGTGAGCTGTGTGATTTTAACCAATGTAGTTAACCTCTGTGAGCCTCACTTCCCTCATCTATATAAAGATGATTGTACAATCATATCTAATTGATGGTGTTGCTGTTGTAATAAATATTGTAATGCACACATGCTGTTCTTCATGGTATCAGCCAAGCACCCAATGTGCAATACATATTATCAATTATTACTGAGGATATCTTTTTTCTTCTAGACACATAAGGTCAAGTCTGATTCATTGCTAATCACAGACCTTCAGTTTCACAGTGCTCCAAAATGTGTGTCAAGAACCCAGTGCCTGACTACAGAAACAAACAAAAGGAGAAGAAAATGCTCCTCTGTGATACCTGCTCCTCCTCCACCATTAAGCAGTCAGGAAATAATACAGTGGGTATCAGTGGGCTGAGGCAAATCTCAAGAACCATCTCTAGCTGTCAAGAAACCCACCAAAACTTGGAGAGTCCATGCTCTGAATCTTCACTCATGAAGGGTGATTTGGTAAAGCATGTTCATTTCAGCTGAATTGCCAGCTTTCCCTCTATAGAAAAACAGAGATCCATTACCAAAGAAGTTGTTTTGTCTCTTTCTCAGCCAGATGGCTGGTCTAAGAGCTATAATAATAGCACTGCTCATTGTCATTCTTTTTAACTATTAGGAAAGATAAGATGCCTGGATTTGTGTTCAGTGACAAACATCTAGCATAAGGTCACAGTGGTTTCCTGGGCAAAAATAAAGTACTTTTAAAAAGAGGATCCTAGTTTTTCCACTCACCAAAGGCTGTATATCCTCATGTCACTGAAGAATCAACAGCTCAGCTCTGGTTTAGAGGGCTCAGAAAACAAGCATGATGTGTAATGAAACCAATGGGGTAGATCTCTTACAAGGCTGTGTTAATGCTGTGTGTGAACACTCACTAGAGAAGATTATTTGTGGAGAAGTAAATGGACTCAAAGTCTTACCTGGCTTGTTGCTGTTGATCCTGGACTAGTAGTTAAAATAGGCAACAACTGAGACATTTTAATTATTTCACATTGTTTTTTAAAAGGGCATCTATTGATGCACATCCTTTTAAAATATTGTGTGAGTGTTTGTGTATACATCTCTATGTAACTCAATGTGTGAACATGTAATTAAAATATTGTGCAGTTGAGGAACTGAAAAAAATTTTTTTTTACAAAACTTCTTGGTTTTGCTCACAAAGCAGCTTTATCTGCAATTTACAAACACTGGAAGCACTCCACATTTCTTTCAGCTTTTGATGAACAAAATGTGGCTAGTCCCTCCAGTGGAATATCATACAGCAGAGAAAAGGAAGGCTTTGGTAATACACACTACTGCAAGGATGGAAGCTATTAGGCTGAGTGAAACATTCTTTGAGTCAAAAGGCTGGATCTTTTAAAAATCTATAGGACTTTCTGGAGTAGGCAAACTGTAATGACCCAATACTAACCAGTGATTGCCAGGGACCATGATGGGTTTTAGAGTTTGCTACCAAAAGGACATAAGAATTTGGGGAGGAGATGCTGAGTGTCTTGATTGTGATAGTAGTTGCTGAAACTCATGAAGTCACACACTAAAATGAGGGACTTATTACAAATAACGGGGAAATGTCTCAGTTAACAGACTTCCCAAAAGAAGTGAAATTTCTTGAATGCAGCTTTGAGCAGTAGCCTCATGAACTGCGTGGGACTTCGTTGAGCTGCACCATGGGGTTGAACACCACTGGCTGTCCCAGGCCTTAATTATGTGCTCATGGTCTCCAGGCACAGCCATGAGCACCGGCAAGAGCAGATGCCACTCACTTGACACGCTGTCTGCAGCCTTTTATTTTGAGTCTCCCTGTTTTGCTGGCTGAGTACTTCTGGTCTTGGTGTTGCTACCTCTTCCCTTTTCAACGGATGAGTGTGGCTGCCAGACTTGTGACAACTTTCTTGAGGTTTCTCTTTGTTTCCACATTTCAGATGTGACCTGTGTGTCACAGTTGCTCACATGTTTTAAACCCTGCCTGACCTCAGGCTTTGCAAATGGCCCTTGTTTGGTAGGAAAAAAATAGTTGCAAACAGACTCTTGCATGAAACTTTTCCAGAATTCATCAAAGAAGACAAGGTCAGAATGAGAGGTCAGATATGTGAGGAGGATCAATCCCCAAGACTTCCCAGTGGAAAGCACCAGATTCAGAACTCGGCATTAAGAAACCCATCAGTGTGAGGCAAGCAGCAATATTGCATCATCAGTTTAGTTTGCTTTCTGCATGCCCTCTCCTTGTGGAATCCAAGGCCACTGTCTTCTAATCCATGCAGAAGCATACACCCAAACCAGGAGATATCATTGGCCTAAATGTGAGGCAAAGCTATCAGAATGCATGTGTCCTCAATTAGGACTAATTGAGACATGCTCTAAGTAAAACAGTGTGAACTGCAAGACTTGAAGCAGAAAAATCAAACAACTCATCACTTTTTAAAATTGATGTTTCTTGTTGAAATAGTCATTGTTCAGACAAATTAAGTTCAAAATAGTTTAAAAAATTGATTTCACTTGTTTCTTAGTACAATCATAAAGGTCTCTGGAACGTGTTACCTATGTGACTAGCTTGGTTTTTCAATTGGATTGCACATCTCTGTAGCCTTGGCAAATACTGAATTTCATCCCCTCATGTGTAAATTGTTTTAAGAATCAATGCTTATGAAGGCTAAAAACTTGGCATACTGTCTGCACAACAGGAAATTTCCAAAATAGCTGTTATAATTCACATAAAACTATAGATTTTAGTAATATTGCACAGGGCATTTAATAAATGTCATGTTATTAACTGATCATAATATAGAGATGAGATGAAATAGAGTGAAGCAAGATTGTAGAGTTCAATTGGCTGCCTTTAAATTCATGGAAAAACATGTTCTTTCCAAAGGATAGGTGAAGTAGAATTATCATCCAAAGTGAATGCTGTTCGTGGTAGAATTACATGGAAATACAGAATGCTCGATTGGAGGAAGAAAGTCAGTTCTTTGACATTTAGGATAGTTAATGTTAAGTAAATGCAAATATGGCAGGAAAATCTGACTCCTCTGAAAACCTGAAGATGACTGAACTCCTAAGAGTAGAAGTGGTTGAAAACTGTGCCTTGGAGAGGCTGTGCCTAGGTCATGGGCCTCGCAGCCCTTGGGTGTCTCATTCCGCTACTTGTCAGGTGTGGAGGCCAAATTGAGACTCAGGAAAGTTGAAGACAGGGAACAGTCCCCTCTTTTTCTGGATTAAATAAATCAACATTTCTTTTATGATTTCCAGGTAGGAAGAGTAAGCCTCCCCTCACCCCGTCTCCTCTCTACCTCCCAGTAATGACTTTAAAATGTCCAAGATAAAAAAATATTGTGTCAATTCTAGGAAGTGACTGATTGGAGGAGGGGACAAAGGCATGTGACTGTTTGTAACACACATTCATGTATGCTTCTGTGTACTCAAAGGTAGATATTTTGGAATGGCATACCTTCAAGAGTTCTCACTTGTTGTCTCTTGGTAACGTGGTAGAAATTAGGGAAGCTTTCAACTGCTGTTTTTAAAGCTTTGCATTGGCTTTTGAGACAGTGAAATTATGTATTGCTTTCATAGTAATGATAATAGTAACAGTAATAATTATTTATAGCCACATTGGAGCTGATGATGAATCAACAGAAGCAGCCTTTGATAGGATCTGGTAACGTTTCAGTGATCATTCAGATTTAGATAATGGTCTGTGTTCTTCTGAGAGTTCTCGGAGCATGTTGCCAGGTAAGCAGTTTATAGCTACTAACTAGAAAATATATCCCTGGCTCTGGCCTTAGCCTTAATGGCTGGATTTATCAAGAAATTGGTTTTTGTTTATTTTATTTATTTATTTATTTATTTATTTAGAAAGCTGGCCTGTAGTGGGCGGGGCTGGGTATAGTTTTCACAAAGTCCTTTTCAAGACACAAGTGAGAAATACTCTCGGGCTTCCCTCTGGTGTTCGCATTCAGATGCTGTGGTAACTCAGATGTCACTTGTTAGGTCATCCTTTCAGGAACTCTTTCCAAGGAACTGAACACAGAGGTCACTTCTGTATTTCTGCTGTGTCATCTTGCACCTCCCGCTTACATAGGTTCAGAGTCAGACACCTGTCTGTAGGGAGAGCATTCTAACTGTGTGTTCCAGAAACTCATAATGGGAAAGGAAAGAGCAGTCTTGCTAGAGTCCTCCTGGTCTCAGGCAAGCTTAGAAGTTGGAGGCACTGAAGGAGCTGGAAAGCAGAAAGAAACCAGCAGAAAGCCCAGAGGGCAACTGGGTGAGACAGTCCCTGTTTTAGCTGTGAGTTCTAAGAAATACAATATCTAAGAAATAAAATATCTGTCTACCCATGCTCAACAAGCAAAGATTTAAGAGTCTTCTCATTTGGAAAGACCTATAAATACTGGAAAATTTACTCAGCTTTTTCATCTGCAACAAGGAGGCTGTAATACCTTTTTTTTTTCTTTTTCCTGTCAGCATCATCACTTTATAGACCTGGTCCACGTCATTAAGATATTTTCCAAGAACTTTGACAAGCAGTATGAGAGGTGTGATCCTACGTAGAGCATCAAGGCAAATCCCAGAGCTCCTAGGCTTTTCCAACTAGCCAGCATTGATGTTCACACTACCCTACCTTCACACATCTCTTGCAAAAAAAAAAAAAAAAAAATTTACAATTGAATTCAGACTACAATAAAAATAATCTACAGTATTACTCTCAGGAAACAGAAGGGGGCACCCTAAGGATGTGTTAAGTAGTGGCAAATGGTCGCTGTGAAAACCATCTTCAAGTTACAGTTCATGCTTTCTTTCACACACAGGAAAGCAAAGTATGATCAGTTTTGCAATTAAAATTGTTCTCTCAAGCCACATGACCAGAGATTCAGATCAAGAGCAGCTAAGTTGATCTCTGGGGGAAAGACAGAGTGTCAAATAAAATGAAATACTTTGCAGATATGTAATATTCTCCCAAAATAAACTAATTTGATTGTCACAGTGATTTAGGGGAAAGATGGCCAGAAATTATTTCTTTTGCATGATTATGGAGTTTCAGAGAAGAAAGCAGTAATGTAGCCATGTCTATGTCCCACATACATTTTATGAATTGTTTATTTCATGTCTTACAAAGCCCTGAGAGGTGGGTATTGGCATTTCACTTGTTTGGATAGACTTGAAATAAACAGATCATCCAAAAAAATTTTAATTAGACAGATGGAGGAAAGAAAGAGAGATGAATATAATGTGAAGAAGGAATAAAGAAAGTATAGAGGAATGAGGGGAGAGAGTATGCCAGGAGACAGCAGAGCAACAAAGGGAAAGAGAAGGAAAGGAGAATAAAGACTGGGGAACAAAAGGTCTTTTCAAGCTTTCCAGGGCCCCTTGTGAATCTGAGCAACAAACCTTCTCTTTATTTTCATACACACCAATAGCCTAAACACACGTAACTCAGGGGCTCACAACGGCACCTGACAATGTTAACACAGGCTACAATGTCTAGCAGTGAGTCTTTAGGAAAGAGCCAAATGCACATTTAGGTGGCAGAAGAATCAAAGGAAGTGGATTGACTTAGCTCAGAAACCAGCCTTGCGAAAGCTTTTGCCAGCCTCCCAGCTGCTCATTAGTTAATGAATATGAAATATCGACTCAAGGGTGGCCCCACAGGTGATTAGGAAAATAGCCTCATTTCAAACTGGTTAATAGCCGTAAGCCTGAACAAGAATGGAGAATGGATGGTGGAGGAAGGGTATTAGTCTTATCCCATCTCCAGAGATAGGGTGAAATGGCCTTTGGTTCTAGATGCTTTACTTCTGAAGGGTGGACAAAGGGGACACATATTTCTGCAGTGTCACCCCCCAACAGGGTTTACTAACTGTAGTGGGTAAAACATCCATACAAAGGTCTAATTTCACTTCATTAGCGATCTCAAGAGAAAAACATAAAGTTGCATTACATAAATTGGTTTAGAAAGATGGTTTCTCTAATAGTGTCAGATCTTAATCTCAGGCACTCCGCTAAGCCATTAGCCTCTACAAAAGGTCTAGCTAGCCTTTTCATTTGCTTTAATTCCTAAAGAAATCATCACAAGATGAAAAATTAATTTCTAGTTTTCATAGGGGTAGGAAGCAGGGAGGAGGATTTTTTTCCTTGTTAGTTAACCCTGCTCCCCTCAGGCATGATGCTGGAACTGAATGAAGACAATCTATTTCAAATAGTCCATCCCATTTATCTCTGTGTGGGTTGCTTACAACTTGCAAATGGCTCTGAAAAGCATCTCCTCCTAGCAAGGTATATGAAGGTGCGCATCACCATCCATTGCATTGGAAGTCAAAGGGGGACACAATGTGTTGACAAATGAGGAAACTGCCTTTCCCTGTAGGCAACCATTCTGTAAGGCAGTACACGTGTTGATGAATCCTGTCAGTTGCCTGACGGTGTGCAGATTTGGGGCCTCTCTGCACTGCTGGATAGATCTTCCTGCAGAATAGCCCCACTTCTGTGATCATACACCTGCAATGGCTTTCTGCTGAGGAATAAGGAATCCTGTCTTCTTGTTGTTAAAGCACCTATCAGTGTTGCCATCCTTACTTCTTCCAACATCAAAATCAACTACAAGGGATCATTATCTTGAGTATTTTCACTTGATCTTAGCCAAAAGGCCGAGAAGCGATCTTGAGTATTTTCTATCAAAGCCTTTCCTAGTAATGATGAAGGTGATAATGAATATTCTAAGATAATAGTAGTAATAATAAAAAATGTGACACTGTTAGAAAGCAAAGTCAAAACCGCATGCATAAGCAGATTTATCCCCTGCATGGAAATAGGTGACAATCTCACTGCCTTGTTATTATAAAACCTGTCTCAAAAAGCCCATGTTTATTTAGTTCACTCATTCATGCAACAGTTCTGTGCCCATGTGTGGTGAGAGATTTCCTTCTGCTCCGGACTGTGAGCGCATGCAACTAATACATTACGGTCTCATTCAAGAAAAATGGTCAATGAAAAAAATCTTATAAATTGAAACAAACTCCATTAATCCCTCTGCTGTTCAAGTCTCTTGGTTTTGATGGGATTGTCAGGTGCTTTAACTTCCCTCTGCAAGGCACAGACAGTAGGAAATGACTGGATATGGAACTGTCTACATTGCAAAAGATGCAATATTCTGATATTGAGAAAGATGACATAGAGGAAAATAATGGAATTCTTATATTTTGCCAGGAATGACCTTCTTTCTCATGGTCCATCAGTGAAGGTCAAATATAAAGTGAAAGAGGGCATGTCATTTGATTATGCAGCTGTACAAAAGATTTCAAACACAAATACCTTTGTGCATTGATTTTAATACTGAGAATATGACAATGATCATCATTGACAAGATGTAAAATATCATTTACACTTGCTTTTGTAATTTATTTTTATTTCAGGTACAGATTCCAATTAAATTCTCTGAATTATCTGCTGTGAAATTTTGTTTCCTACTTTAAAAGGATTCTCTAATGAGATAGCAATTTATGTTGGTCATTGCTCATATTTTGAAATATTCTGTACTCTTATTCTTGGTGATTTGTACATTTTCTTATCCTTCCAGGTGCAGCTCAAAACCTGCTTCTTCTAAACATATTCCTCTAGTGAAAGGAACTTTTCTGCTCAAAGCACACAGCAGGTCTTGCTTACAGCAAGGAAGGAGCATTTCAGGTGCTGGCTTGTATAGATGCTTCAGCACACTGGTTAGACTGAGGGTAGGTCTACCATAGGTCTCATTGGTTCACTGAGCTAATATTTGTTCAGTTCTTTTATGTATGCATCCGTGTTTTGCTATCTGTTAGTGAGGACTCAGTGTTGCCTTTGCAAACCATGTAGGTTGAATTTTATTTACTGAACAAAGAACAAATAAAATGATGAGGATTTGATCTTTTTTTTTTCCTGATGGGTTTACCAAAAGTCAAAACAAAATATGTCAAACTCGGTATTCCTTAAGCAGTGTTGCTTCTAGCTGTGAACCTATGTTCAAGTGAAATCATTTTCATCTAGGAGATGTGGGCTCGCCTTGTAGGAGAAGAGCACAATACACGGCCCTCTTTGCCTCTTGCACCTGCTGCAGTTATTCATGATCCGCTGCCTTGCCCTCCTATGGACAGGAAAAGAACAGCTGCTTCTCTGATAGGGTCGTGTCAGATGGGGCTGCAGGCTCTGTTGTTGGTGAATGCCATAATTTCTTCGGATGAATTTCTGCAGATTTGGAAAGTTGTTTCTCAGGCCAACGTTGGCTAATAATAATTCCCTCACCGGATCAAATCTGTGCTCCGTTTCCTTTAAGAAAAGTTAAGAAACTTAACTGTTGGCAGAAAACTCCGCACCTTGTTTATTGTTGTGTGTCCCATCTTTGTAGAGAAACTAGAATTGAAAATACCAAGCCACAGTGGAGTTCAACACTCATGAAAATCATTTAGGGATTGATGTGGTGAACATGGCTTTGCATGGCTTTGCATGGCTTTGATGTGTCGTGAGAACTGAGATGGAGCAGGCTGGAGAGGCACTCATTCTTTAAAGATTACAAATTCTAACTTTGAAAGCATGGTGTGTGCTTACCAGAAAAGGAGCTGGGAGCTTGTTGGACTTAAGGACATCACTTTCCAGTGAATTTTCAAGCTTGTTTATGGTTTCTGTCTCTCATTCATTTCCCCACTCTGCTCCTTAGACACGTTTACGGTATCTCTTTGTACTGATGCCATGGCTGTTTCTCCTTATGAAGGAGATCTAATTATCTTCTCAAGCAAGGAACGAGTGGTTACATCATCCTAGAGTTTTAAATAGTTGAACTCCAAACTTGTGGATGTGCTTAGGACACACCTTGAAGCTGTGATCTGGTTTGGTAAGTCTAAGGTAATGGGGAATTTGGGGACTTCTTATCCATGCTGCTGTAACACCAAAGGCAGGCTGAAACTTCAGCTTTGCCTGATTCCCCAGGATGTTTCCAGATGCTTTTGAGAAGATTAATCTGGGCTCTGTTTAAGCTTCCTGTTCATGATGTGGGGGCTTCGAAAGTGGGAATAACTCAGGAAATTTACACTCTTGTCGTGCATAGACCTGAAGCATGGTGAAAGTGTATGAGTTTTTTAATTGGAGGGTTCCAGGCACTGCTTCAAAGCTCTTACAGAGGGCCTAGACTGATACAAGGAGGAAATAAACATTGAGATCTGGGTCCTCTCTTTGCTTGTACCATGTGAGGAGTGAGCTGTCAGTGGGATCCATAATCAGGTTCTTAGACTTGAGTTTGCACTGGCATCATCTAGGAGCTTAAAACAAAACAAAACAAAAACAATCTGATGTCTGATCTTACTTTCCAAAGATTCTAATTTAATGGGTCTAATGGAGCCTGGGCATGTGAAATTTTAAGAAAACTCTAAGTTGTTCCCCAAATGTAGAACTACTGGCTAAGGCCTTCAGAGTCTGTGTACAGTAGTTTGGTGAAAGTAGGCTGGTCTTCTATTTATAGCTCAATTCCCTTCCTTCTTAATATCCTGCTATGTTTGCCTTAACATCTTTAAATTTTTTCTCTATAGTTCATATTCCCCTACCTAAAAAATCGCTAACAAAATCCTGCTTACTTTTGATTTTGATAAATAGGCAAAATCCAGTTTCCTGTTTAGACTTGTTTTGCCTAGCAAATTTAGAAGCCTTAGGCATTCCTTGAGTGTTAAAGCCTTCACTCCAGTGGTAGATAGTACATTTTCTCCATCAATAGTATTTGTCTTAAATGTCATAGTAGTTGCTTTATAATAGGACATCTTGTATATAGATGACCATTTATTAAAACAGTTCCACTTACTGATACATTTTGCTTGTTTCTCATTTTGTGGAAGTGTGCAGTAAGTGAAATTGCTGCATTTAAACATTAGTATTTGCCCACTTCTGATTATCGCCTTAGGGGAAATTTCTAGCTGTAAGAATTGTTGCTACAGAGAGAAAAATTAAAAGTTCCCTGGTGTATAGGGCCAAGTCACTTTTCAAAGTAGGAACTCTTAATTTGTAAAACCAATCAGCTGATATCCTCTAAGTAATTATTTTTTTAGTTGTGGAATTGGGTGCTTTTCAGTTGTCTGATATAATTTAAATAGAATTCAGTGAAGGTATGTGCTGCAGTCTGTACCTTTTAGTAACAAGCATCAAATATCCTATAGTAATAACTAATATGTATTCTATATTCCATATGTGTACCTTTCAGAATTCATTCTGCTCTCCGAATCAGTGAAGTCCCTACGTCATTTCCTTTAAGTCTTGAGTGATGTCCTTTATAACTGTAATAAAAGGGAATATATGTGTTAATTAGAATCCAGGTCTGAGGACACCTTGCAAAACAATCATTGGAGCAGTATTCCAATTTCTGGATTCCTTCCACAGGAGCCCATAGTTATTTTGTGCTAGAGAATGAGAATCTGTATCTTAGCAGAAGCTGTCTGAGTAAGGGCTATTATGTGGTTTTGGGACTACAATGTGTTTGTTAGGAGAGTGTCTTTTTGGCTGTCTGTTATGAACTGATACACCATCATGCTTCTTCAACTTTACACTTCTTATTTGCAGTCAAATATTCAAGAACTATTTGACTACAGAACTCCTAACTTTATAATGAATCTTTGGAGCATCAGCTGATTGTGAAATAAAATTCATTCTAGGGGGTGGGCATTTGGTGAAGTGTTTAAGATGCTGTTTGGGATGACTGTATTTGAATTCAGAATGTGTGGTTTTGAGTCTCAGCCCCAGTCCTTTTTATCTAGCTTCATGCTTGTGCACACCCTGGGAGGCATAAGGTGATGGCTCAAATTTACTGAACCTTTACTACTCATGTAAGAACTCCAGGTTCAACTCCAGACTCTTAGCTTCATTCTTGCCCAGCCCTGGCTTTTGCATGCAGTGAGGGAGTGAGCCAGTGGATGGAAATTGGCTCTATATACATCTCTTTCAAATAAAATGAAAATAAATAAATGCAAATGAAAATAAATAATAGACAATTAGCAATAGGATTAAGCTGTTTTTGAAATGATTGTGGGAAGAAACTATTAACATTTGATTATCCTTTTGACATATAGTAACACAACAAATATCAGAAATATGTTAAAATTTTAAACATTAAAAATGTAATGGAATCCCAAGATCAGCAGTAGGATAGTATATCACCTAGAGTGAGCTAGTAAGTATATTTCAAGCATCAAATTACACATTCATAGAATGCATAGCTGAACTGGATGCAACTTGTCATGTTTTCTCTGATGTTGAGATTAGCTCATGAATTTCAAAATCAGTTTATTCTATAATATATGTGACTTGTAATTGTGTGTGTGTATATCAGAAAAATTTAGAAAAAAAAAGACTCCTCAATGTTGATCTTTTCCCTTTATTTTAGGTTTATAAACTGTAGCTACAGTTTTATGGAGTACCAAGTAATGCTTTGATAAATGATTACAATGTGGAATATGTAAATCATCCTAAGTAACATGCACCATCTCAAAGGCTTATGCTTGTGGTGAGAACATTTTTTAGCTTTGTTATCTGAGCAATTTCGAGATACAGAGAACATTATTATTTAATGTATTGACTATTCTCTGCAACAATTTTTTAAAAATTATTATTTTTTTACAATCTTGACATAATTAGGGTAAAAAGGTTCAAGCGCTACAGGAAGATGGGCAAGACAATTAGTTCTGTATTGTTTCCTTAATATATCTGATGTAAAAGGGGATTTTAAGGGAGAAGCCCCATCCAGTCTCCCAACCGCCCCAGGTCCCTGATGTGGGGCATACTCTGAGGGTCTTGCTCAAGTGGTTTTGATAGTTCAACAGTTCTGAATTGCTGCCACTCTCACCACTCCAAGCACAATGAGGTCATTAAAGAATCCACTGATTGACATAGTCCATCATAGAGTCTCTGTTTGCCCAGTATTTTCATTGCCAACCTGAGGTGGTTGATTGACTTGTTCTGTCCTCTGTCTTTTCATAGTTAGGGTTCTGAGTCCGGGAGCTCGATTGAGGGGATCCCCAAAGAAACTTTGTCTGAGGTGTCCCCAGACCAGATTCTTGTATGTACTAGCAAGCACAAGGAAAGCATTAGTATTTAATGTATTGACTATTCTCTGCAACAAATATTAAAGAAAAAATTCTTTATTCAGGCTTCATATATTTTGAGCATCATATCTCCATTCTCCCCACCTCTGCTTCCTTTGGTCACTATTTCACCTCTGGTTCTTGGAATTTGATTGTTTTCGATCTCACAATTAGGTGGGATTGTGTATGTTGTTTATCTTCTCTGTGTGACTTATTTCACTTAGCATAATATGCTCCAGATCTATGCATGTTGTTTGAAATGACACAATTTACTTTAAATGCTAAAGTGTACCCCATTGTGTGTATTTGCCTTATTTTATTTATCTGTTCATTGGTTTTGGACACTTTGTTGTGTTACTTTCATGTTGTGAACAGTACTGGTTGAACCTAAAAGTACAGGCAACTGTTCAACATACTAGATTAGCAACTTTTGATCAGTACTCACAATTATGACTGAGAATCATACAGTAATACAGCTTATAGTTTTTTTTTTTAAAGATTTATTCATTTTTATTACAGCCAGATATACAGAGAGGAGGAGAGACAGAGAGGAAGATCTTCCGTCCGATGATTCACTCCCCAAGTGAGCTGCAACGGGCCGGTGCGCGCCGATCCGAAGCCGGGAACCTGGAACCTCTTCCGGGTCTCCCACGCGGGTGCAGGGTCCCAATGCATTGGGCCGTCCTCGACTGCTTTCCCAGGCCACAAGCAGGGAGCTGGATGGGAATTGGAGCTGCCGGGATTAGAACCGGCACCCATATGGGATCCCGGGGCTTTCAAGGCGAGGACTTTTAGCCGCTAGGCCATGCTGCCGGGCCCACAGCTTATAGTTTTAAAAAGAAACTTCATTCAGTATCGGAGAGTGACTATGTTAAATTGACATTGTCACCAATAGTGAGTAAAGATTCCTGTTTAATTGAATCCTTGCTAAAACTGTCATCTTTTGGACAATAGCCATTCTGACAGATGTAAGGTAAAGCCATTGTCAAAATTTATATTTCCCTAATGATTAGTGTTGCTGGCAGTTTTATAAAGGCTTATTTACTTATTTGAAAGAGTTACGGTATTGGGGGAGAGCAAGAGATAAAAGGAGAAAGAGAAAGAGATACTCCATCCACTGGTTCACTCCCCAAGTGGCCACAGTGGCCACTGCTGAGCCAGGCTGAGGCCATGAGCCAGTAACTTTACCTAAGTCTTCCATGTGTGTGGCTGAGGCCTAGACAATTGCTGTTTACCCCAAGCCATTGTCAGGAAGCTGGATAGGAAGTGGAATCACTGGGACATGAACTGATGCCCATATGGGATGCTAATATTGCAGGCTGATGGTTTGCCCACTATACTACAATAGCAGCCCTGACATTTTTTCGTATATCTCTTGATGACTTTTTGTTGTCTTTAAAGAAACAATTATTCAGAATTGCTGCTTGTTTGACACCAGATTGCTTGTTTTCTATTTATACAGTTGTTTGAGTTGCATATTTTGTTTTTAAGATTTACTTATTTATGTGAAAGAGAGAGAGGTGTGTTCATCTGCTAGTTCATTTCCCAATGGCTACAGTGGCTGGGCCAGCTGAAGCTAGGAGCCTGAATTTCTGTCTGGGTTGCCCAGATGGGTGAACCCATCTTCTGGTATCTTCTCAGGTACATTAGCAGGAAGCTGTCTTAGAAGCAGAGCTACCAGGACTGAGACTGGTGCTGTGATGCCAGCATCGGAAGAGGTGGCTCCATCCACTGCTGCTGGTCCATAAAGGATTGAAAACAATTTTGACAATTTAGATAAACTGCGCATACTTATTTTAAAAAAACCACAAAATTCAGAAATTGGCAGGTGAAGTTTAAATTTTGGAATAGTACCATGTATTTTCAGGAAATTAAATCCATTTTTTAAATTTACCCTCCAAGATAATTACAGATCTAAGTAGTTTAGTGAATTCTAATATACATGTAAAGAAGAAATAATAGCATATTAGTATTTTTTAGAAAATGAGAATGCTCAAATGATTTTCAACTACTTTTAAGATGTAAAACATTTGTAATGAATAGTAATGAATTATAGAGCTATAGACTTACTTAATACAGTTTAAAAAAGAAGCAACTAAGAAACTTAGCATACAGCAAATCAAATCCAGAAAAGAAATAAAAGCAAATCTAAATAGTTGTTTATGTCTCTGTTTAATATCTGCTCCATTGTTGAGATTTCACATGTTTTCATTATGGCAATTGTAATTCTTTAATTTTTACATTTTAAAAAGTATGCTTTTCAAATATTTTGTCACCTCTACCTTAAGCATAGGTATTATATACATATACACTCATACTTTTTGTCTTGAAAACGGAGATGTTATCCGAAGGTAAGGGATTCATAAGAATAATTACAAGGTGGGGAGAGGTAAATGTATTTTCATTTACATGATGCAGCTCTTGTCTGTGCGTTTACTGTAGGAATAGCTGATATTCTTTGTCATGGAAAGTCTATTAACTTGTTGTTTCTAAAGAATAGCTTTGCTGGTTACGGTGTAATTGGAGGTTATTTTTTTCCTTCAAGATTGTTTCATTCTCTATTTCCATATAATGTTTTACACAAGAAGTCTGCTGTTAATCTGATGAAGATTCCATTATAAGTGATTAGATGTGTTTTCTTTGCTGTTTTGCCATACAGTCTCTTTCTAAAACATTAGTGGTCATTTGGAGTTCCTGGACCTATATGTCCACATCCTTTCTAAGACATGGAATGCTTTCAACAGTTGCTTTATTCAATGTGTTTGCCATGCATTTTCCATTCTGTTTTCCATCTTGAATGCTCATGATAGCCATGGTGTCATAAGTCTTATAAATTTTGCTTTCTTTTAAATTTTTTTGGCTCTTTTTTTCTGACAATTATTTCAAAAGGCCTATCTTCAGCCTCAGAAATTAGTTTTTCTCCCTGTTCAACTGTTCTTTTTGAGGTCCTCAACCATATCTTTTAAACTTCATGTACTGAGGTTTCTAATTTGTAGCTGGCTCTTTTTTTTTATTTTTATCACCTCTATCTTTTTTTTCTGAATTTCTCATTTGTATCATAAATTAGCTTTATAGTGCCATAGAATTTTCTGTCTGTATCTCATTAAGTTGCCCTATAATACTTCTTTTGAATTCTTTATTAGGATGCTCATTGATTTGTTTCTTTGGCCTTTTTTACTAAGAGCTTACTGTGTTCTTTGGCAATATTATGCTACCTTGTTTTTCATGCTTTTTGTGTTTTTTCATTGGTTTTTGTGAATTTTGTGAGCCATTTTTTTTCCTGCTAATTTCATGGGGATGCTTTTGACAGTAATAGAGTTTCTGCTGGTGATGTGTGTTGGACTGTTGGTGGTTTATGCCACCAACATTCATTGTAGGTGGATACGTTGGTGTGTTGTCCCTGTAGCTTCTTCAGATGTAATCAACACTGATCTTACCTGAAAAGGTCTTAATGGTCTAGGCAGAACAGGCTGTGGGACTTTAGCACTAGGTGGAATGCAGTTCCCTTAAGCAGGACAGCTTTGTTGGCATCTCTTAGTATGGTGTACTAGGCTGTGAGTGCGGGGTACCCATCATGATCTGCCGTTCATATGAGGGAAGACAGGGATGCTCTGTTGCACCAGTGGAGTATCTGTCAGTTTCTGATAGCTGCACAGCTCTATTAATGGGACCTTTAAGGTTGAAGAGGGATAGGGGCCAGAGATCTAGGTCTGAGGACATCAATGGGCCAGGGCTGTCTGGGTGGGCTGCTCATCTGTTTCTTGGGGTCACGTTAAAGTGAGAAGGAAACTCAGTTACCTTTCAGGGGCCTCAGTTGACTGAGCCATTCAGAGGAGGCTGCTCAACTGCTTTTTGGGAGGAGGGTGTGTGAAGAGGACTACTCCTCTGCTTCCCTGGGCCTTAATGGGTTAAACCAGCCAGGGTTGGTTGTCCAGTTGCTTCCTGGGGAGTGAAGGTCTAGGAACAAGGCCACACAGCGACTTTGGAGCATCTCTAAAGTTGGTAGAACCACCCAGCTATTCCCAGAGGTAAATCTGCCGGCCTCACTACTCAAAATGTGACCTCCTTGTTTTTTTTCCCCAGGGCTGTAGGAGGTGGAAAGTGGCTTCAGATTGTATTGCTAGAGTGCCCTTTCTTGCTCTGGTTCCCACTGCCCAAACCCATCTTCAGAATGAACCTCTGTTTCAGGAACTGTGGCAATACAAACTCTACTCTGGTCTAATCATAATGATCATTCCTCTGCTTGCTTGTGTTTTCTTCCATACTGGAACCAATAGGCATCTTCTCCCATCCTACCCAACACCATGTAAGCCAAGTGGCTTGTGCCTTTTGTTGTATATTCCTCTGTGTTTCATCTCTGACTGAAATAGCAAAACAGCATTATCCAATAGAACTTTGTGTAATGAGAAGCATTTCTGGATCTGTGCTGTGTAATACAGTAAACTAGCTATATGTGCTTAAAACGTGGTTAGTACAAGTGAAGAACTCAAATTCTAATTTAATTTCATTTGAAATAATCGTATGTGGGAAAGTGACCAGTATGCCAACCACCCCACTATCGAAATATGACTTCCTTAATGAAAACAGTTATAACTTAGCACCTTGCCTCCAGCAGACAGGTAGACATAAATATATGACAAACTGCTATGTGGCCATTACTCATCATTGCTCAAAGCTGTCATTGCCAGTCTATATGATTCAAGAAAAGAACAGCTAAAGGAAAGGAAAGAAGCTTCCTCAGTGTCACACAAGGAAAGGTGGCAACATACGAAGCTGTCTTAAGGACCCAGTGGTGTTTCAGTGCCAAAAGATACTGCCAAATTGAAGGGAGAATCAGTAGGGTCAAGAACTCCTTTTGTTTTTCTTTTTTTTAAGAAAACGAAAAAGAAAAATTGGAAAGTTGGATATTTAGCTTTAAACATCAACTTGTAAATAATAGAAATGCACAATTGGAAAGGATAGAATCTAGGTAATACAAATAAAAGACTTATTAGCCAAATATAGCCCTTGACCCACAAGACAAATTTCACGTTCTTTCCAAGCTATTCCCAAGAGGTCTGTGAGCAGCTGGGGCTGGCCTGGTGCCTCATGTGCTTAGCTCTTACAACATGAAGCCATTAGCAGTTCTCCAATAGTGTCTTGTACTTTGTGCTTTTTTACTTTTGCTTCTGCTATCCTTTTGGTTCTACAACACCCCCCCCCCCACTTTCTTCATAGGAAAATCCTGTTGTTTTTTTCAGGGTTCAGCTCCCATGGCTTGATTTCAGTGTAGTCTTTTCTGAATCTGCACAAAATCAAAAGACTATCCTAGTTCTCTGCACAGACAGCTACTATTTTATGTAGTCGGTGCCATTAGACTATAGTGCATGCTAACCAGCTTAAATACTAAGTCCTTACATTTCCAAGCACTGTGCTGGGTAATTTGTATAACCAGCTGTGCTAAGGGACTTACTTAACTTCCTGTTCCCTTCAGGATTACATAAGTATGTGTGCTAATTCCTTCTCTGGAATGGATGGCTAATACAGTAACTTCTTCCAGTGGTGATAGAGTAAAAGAGATTTTACTTAGAGTGTGTGGAATACAATAAATGCCCAGTAAGTATTGGTTCTCATTATCACATCTTTCCCCGGAATATGTCGTGAGAAGATACTCAAAGGCAATGTAGTGCAATCACAAATCTGTATCTGCTTTTTTTTTTCTGCCCTGGAGAATCTGAATTCATATTTGACACTCCACAGTTGATTGTTTTGTTGTAGTCTGCTTGTGAGCTCTCTTAATTCACAAAGCACGTCTCTTAGCTCAGTGGGTACACATACCTCATTCTTCAACTTCAGATGCTTGGGAAGATGATGATGGTTCTTTCTGAGTAGCTCCCCAGCATGCCCCCAAATGAATTATGTATACATGATAGAGCTTCAGTATTGAATCAGATTATCTAGTTAACTTAAGATCCAAATTTGGTGGAAAATTCTTGCAACTATTTTATTTGAAATAGTAAATAAACGATTTTGTTTATGTAAGATTTTCCTTTATACAATGCTGTGGATTAGTACTAGGAATTGAAACAAAAAAATTGAGCTTTCTACCCAAGTTTATATGGGTGTTGGAGCAGGGATTTAAACACATGTCTGTGTAAGTCAGATCCTAAGCATGCTATAAAACACTGCTTCAGACATGAGCTTCCCCTAGGCAGGGGAAGGGTTGGGGGCCAGGACTGGCTATGTGATTTGGCAAAGGTTGGATTGCCAGAGCAGGGTCCGCAGTCCAGGTCTCCTGACTGTAGGTTTCTTCCATTGTAGCCAGGTGTCTCCCGTTGCTTAAGCAGCAGTCTGTGCTCTGGACCATCCAAAAGGAAGGATGGAGAGAAGCAGTGTGGTTGGCTGCTTTTAGAGAGGCCCTTGGAGGCAGCCTGTGCATTTCCTTAAGGACATCATTATTGGCAGTAATACTTGGAGCAGGTGCAGGGAGCATTGAGCACAGCATGTGGGTTCTACAGATGCCACAGGAGAGGATCAGGAGAGCATATTCCTGCCCTCTATGACAGCTAGGCCAAAGAAGAAGGGCACTGACCTTGAAAAAATGACTTGTGTGTCCCTCAGGAGATTCTGCCAGCCTCTTTTGTTTCTTCATGGGCTTTTGAAAAAAATCCAATCTGTACAGGAAGATATGTCTCATGTACAAGGCAGCAGGCACAGTACCTCTGTGAAGAATATGCACATTTCATGAAAGAATAGCACGAATGGCACTGGGAGGCTGGTTGCTCTGAGAATACTTCAGAGTGATAGAAACTCACAACAAATCCTTTTTTATTTCCTTGGAGGAAATGGAGATAACTTAACTCATAAAATCATAACAAAGAGAAGTGTGTTGGCATGTACAAGATAACATTCACACAGTAAAGCAGTAGTCACCCTTTATTCATGGTTTTGCTTTCCAAGGTTGCAGTTTCCATTGTCAACTACAGTCTGAAAATAGTCAGTAGCAAATTCCAGAAATAAATTCCTCAGTTTTTAAGTGTTTGCCATTCTGAGTAGCTTGATGGAATCTCACATCATTCTGTATTATCTTGCTCAAGATATGAATCAGGCACTTTTAGTTCATTATATCCACACTGTATAATGCTCCTTGCCTTGTCATGAAGTAACTCTCCCAGTTATTAGATGGGTTGTTTTATAATGCTTGTTTTCAGGAATCCCAATTTACTTATTAATTATCCCAAAGCACAGGAGTAGTTATAACAGCAATTTTATTAAAGTGTGAGAATATTCTGAAAATTGCTGTATTGTTACTTATTAGTATTGATCTTACTGTGCCTGATTTATACATCAAACTCTACCACACATATGTGTGTACAGGCAACAACATAGTATGTAGATATGTGGAGTTCAGTATTATATGATATGTTGGAGTTTAGGGGTGGTCCTAAAATATATGCTTTACAAGTAAGAGAGTACAACCATACCTTTGCCTGATACAAAATGCCTGTAGTTTTGTAACTAAAAATATCTATGTAAACACATTGTCTGGAGAAAACAAATAAGCACTTCAAGCCAATTTCAGTCAACTACTGTTCTATCCATCATAAAGGCAGAGGGAGTTGTTCAAGATCAGAAACTCAGTGAATGACAATGTTTAACTTAGAACCACAGTTGTTTGGTGTGTGTTGGCATGGTGCATTTTTCAAATTAAATATTATATTATATTATGAGCTGATGTATTTTACCTAAAATACTATAAACACCTTATAGTAGAGCTATTTTATGTCTTGACTGTGACAGTAGTGGGATAAATCTGCATAGAACACAAAACTGCATAGAAATGCCAATCAACCATCTGCCACCACTCACACCATTACTTTCCCTTCTGTGATCTGGGCTCCCACAGTAAGAATGTATGGAAACCAACAACAAAGGAAGATAGGTGGAACAGATAGACCTCCTTGACCCATTCTGGTCTAATGCTCCTGTGTTTTGTTAGTCGGCTTCCTCTGGAGACAGACCCGTGTGCCTGTCTGTATTTCTACTTCCCCAATTTAGGGGAGGGCTGGGAACTTAGAGGGTACTCCAGAGTTTTTATTGAAGAGTAAAGAAAGCATTCCAAGAAAGGGACACGAAGTCAAGATGCCTTCTTACTGACAGCATCTCCACTCCTTTTCCATCTTTACTTTCATATCCATTGCCAAATGCACAGATAACTATGAATATAATCACGACACCACTTAAATAGTCATATCTAAGTACAGCCTTCAGTTTAGAGCTTGTTTCGCTTTTCACAGCTGGCTTAACCTGCAGCCCTAGGGTTCTGCTGACAGTCTGTTTAAGGAGGACGCTAGGCACTGTGGTTCATCCCTTCCTCGGTAAGCAGCTGGAGAAGACCCCAGGGTCCGTACTCAGAAGTCAAAATGCTGTGGAGAGTCCTGCTTTGGGAGGTGATGAAGATAACCACTGTCCTTGGGAGCTGAACATCCTTTGCTCAAAGACTGAAAAATCTCTCCTCAGAGAAAGAGACATCTGACAGGAGCTGCAAAGTCGGCAAATCTAATTTCAGACTACCTAGAAAATAAAAATAGGCTCCTGCATTCAGCTGCCATGGTTTATGGAGGATTCAGGGGCCCTGGCAGCACAGATGCTTCTGTGAGCTGTGATGATGCAGGCAACTCCTCCCAAAGCAGCCCAGAACTCCAGCTCAGAGGCCTCCATTGAGAACCACAGCCTGTCACTCAGACCTCAGATGATTGCAAAGAGGTTACCAGCCACGCACAGGTACCTACCAGCAAATGGATACCTTTTCTTCCATATAGTGACATTAGTTCCAGGACCCTACTTTTATTTACATTTAAAAATGTTTTGTTTTATGATGTAGTTCCATAGGCTAGGGGGTTGCCCTTGGCCCTTCCCAAATTCCCCTCCCCCCACAAACTCATTGAATCCCCGTCTAGTTTTACAATGGGTGTCTTTCATGAACAATCACAAGTCCATCATACTGCTATTGAAGTGTTTCCCGGCAATGTAGGCATGGACAATGTCAGAGAGTCCATCATCATACTGTTAGGATGTACTCAGTTTTTTTTAAAATAGGATGTATTCAATTCTTTACTAGGAAGCTGTCCATCTTTGGTCCGTATGCATAGTGGCATACAGCACTTTGTCTCCATATCTGAACGTATCAGGCCAGGCTACATTTCCATTATCTATCCCCTAAAATGTAGAACTAGCAAGTACAGTCCACAACAGGGTGAAAATAATAAATTTTCATCATCATGAAGTTGACAAACATGCTCAAAAATTACAATGCATCGCAGGAGTGGTGACAATGGGGATCGGAAACCTTCTTGAAGGAACAGGTGCTAGTGTGTGACCCTGAAGGAGTTACAATAGAAAACTAGGGGCACAGCACGGTGGCCTAGTGGCTAAAGTCCTCGTCCTGAACGTGCCAATATGCCATATGGGTGCTGGTTCTAATCCCGGCAGCTCTACTTCCCATCCAGCTCCCTGCCTGTGACCTGGGAGGGCAGTTGAGGATGGCCCAAAGCCTTGGGAGACCCGGAGGAAGTTCCTGGCTCTTGGCTTTGGATCGGCTTAGCACCGGCCATCACGCTCACTTGGGGAGTGAATCATCGGACGAAAGATCTTCCACTCTGTCTCTCCTCCTCTCTGTATAGCTGACTTTGTAATAAAAATAAATAAATCCTTAAAAAACAATTAAAAATTAGACCTTCATTACTCATGACATGTAGCAAAACAGTGTTAAAATGGACATTTACAATCTTAAGTGTTTACAAGTAATCCATCATCTTATGGATGATCAATTAATAAATCACAAGAACTTATTGGGAGAGATATAAATAACTAGGACACCCATGTGGTAGCCTAGCGGCTAAAACCCTCACCTTGCACATGCTGGGATCCCATATGGGCTCCTGTTCTAATCCCAGCAGCTCTGCTTCCGATCCAGCTCCCTGCCTGTGTCCTGGGAAAGCAGTTGAGGATGGCCCAAAACCTTGGGCCCCTGCACCTGCATGGGAGACTTGGAAGAAAGAGAAGTGTCTGTGGGAATTAGCTCAGGTGACTCTACTTTTTTAAAGACTTTATTTATTTGAAATATAAGGGGAGGGAGAGAGAACAAGCAAGAAGCCTTCCATCCATTGCTCCATTCTCCAAAGTGTCCTTACACCTGGACCTGGATGAAGCTAGGAGCCAAGAATTCATCCTGTTCTCCCACGTGGATGCAGGGGTTCAAGTACTTGGGCCATTTTCCACTGCTTCCCCAGGCGCATTAGCAGGAACCTGGATTAGAAGTGGAGCTGCTGGGACTTGAACTGGTACTTGTATGGGATCCTGGCTCTGTAAAGCCAGCATAGGAGCTTTGTCTGATTTCCGGTGATGTTAAGAGGCTGTGTTTCTAGAAAGTTGGGACTACAAATCTGTGAAGTGATCTGACTTCTTGAAAGTTTAAATAACTTTCCATAGCAAGAATCGTTCCACTTGAACTGCTGAATTTCTCTCATCAATCTTTGTTTATTAACCAGCATTAATTTAGAATACATCCATTAATTCTTATCACAATTTTGTACTTGGAAGAGGTAGACACATATTAATTCCTATGCTCATTTCTCTGAAAAATAATCCTCCCCAGGCTCTATGGGATTGCTGCATTGCACCTTGCTACTCTCGTCTTGTTTATATCCTGTAACTGCTCATACTTGATTGGACCAAGGATGCTACTAGGTTCAGGCAGGGCCAGTCAGGGCCAGTCAGATCCCCCTCTTTGGAGGATACAGTATCTAGAGGGTTATGAGGATGGCTTGTCATAGCATGCAGAGGCAAACAAAGATGATTAGAGAATAAGGAAAGAGAGTGAAAGGCCAATAAAAGGAGAAATTTGCAGGTAGGTGATGAGAGAAATGACAGAGAAAGAAACAGAAGGGTCTAGATCAGAGGCAGAGGTACAAATAGGGATGGGAGGTGGCAGAAAGGTGTGGACCCAAAGGTTCAAAGATTGAATGTGCTTGAATCTCAAATGTCTGTTTCGAATCATTGAGAGACCCAGCTATTTGAGTTTCTATAGATAAAGCAGTATTCTTCCAGTTCCTTTTTTATAATTTCTGTTTTGGTTGTTAAATTGAAAACAAGAGTTTTAACTCTAATCAGCTTGGCACTCATTAAAAAGCAGTTCTAATTTTAAAAGAAAGAGAATAAGCTGAAAGTGACAGAATATAGATTTGACACACTTAGAGACAACCTGTGTTTCTCCATATTCATTCTCAAACCCTGTCTGATTACTTAGGTTAATAAAACCTCTCCATGAAAGGTGTGTTACTACAGCACTGGGACTGAGAGGGCCAATGAATTGCATGATGAGCAGAGCAAGTAGAGGTATTCATTCGTCTTTAAAGAAAATATAACGTAATTAGTTGACATTCAAATACTAGATCCCAACCAAAGTTTCTGAGGCTTTGTTGAGAAAGGACTTTTGTGAGAGTGGAGCCTCAATAACTTTGTGGGTACTGGAAACAAAGCAAGAAGCACAGCTTTACATTTCCCTAGTATTTACATTCTGTTTTGAGAAATAGAAAGTAGACATATAGCAACTAAATATATAATGTTTAATTCTCCCATTCTCCCAAAGTACTATAAAACTATGCAGTGTAAGGGAGAAATGATGGGGAAGGACATGGAATCTTATTCTGATAATTTTTCTGTGCCAAGATGTAGATGTCTGTGTGTTTATTCATCAAACATGAGCTTTATAAAGGATCTGAGCCAAGCACATTGCAAGTGCTCAATAAATGTATTATCAAAGGACCTATCAGAACCACACATTTCAGGGCTTCACAGTCAACAGAATGCTCTTCCATGTTTTGCAGAGAGCAGGCATGCTGCAGAGCTGAGCCCATTTCTCAGAGAATGACTAAAATCACTGTGTTCTCTGAAAACAAAAATGTGTCACATTATTTTTTCTGATTTTATCCAGGAATGTAATTAACCGGAAAGCTCTCAGTATTGGTATGAAACATCAATATTCCATTTCTCAGTTTCATTAATAGCAGTGTAGACTTGCCCCACATTTCATTTTCACTAATTGCAGCTATTTAATGCCATGCTCTCTCATGGATGTCTGCCATTATTATCTGTGTGCCTCATTTTATTTCTCCAGTTGCTGGTCTGACTAGGTTGCGATTTTTAGTCGCAGGATTTGTTGTCTGATTTCTGGTTGATCTGACTATGAGAGATCTAGGAGAGAATTTGCTAAGTACATTTATTATACTCAGTGCTCATTAGAAGGATGATGGTGAAAGTGCAGAGCATGCTCAGGCTAGAGCATAATATTGAAGGGGACAGGATTTTGGCTTTGGAAGACAGAAAGGATGTAGTTTCTGGAACTAGCTCAAGATTATTTCAAATTTTCTGTTCTGTAGCTTATCATTAAGCTGTCATTGTACGAAGAAATCCCAGATTTCTCCTCTCAGCATGAAGGAAACTGTACCTACTTGGTATTGTTGCTGCAATAATCACATAGATGGATACTTGAAGATTGTAGGAAAGTGGAATGATAGTTCTTTGTTAGCAAGCAAAGGAAATGAACTCTGATAACATTAAACAAGGTAGTAATTTATTTGTCTACGCAGGGATCTTGCAAAGTAAAAGAGAAAAAGTTGTAAAACTCTATTTAGGAAATGGCAGGAGGAACTGAAGTAAGTTCTGAAGCTCTAGGTTTTCAAATCTTGACCCAGTGGTGTATCTTGCCTGATGATGGTATTTACAAATAGAATTTTCTTGAGCTATAGCCATTCAGTCCCTTTTGTACACTGTCCATGGCTGTTTTGCATTTACGGTAGCAGTGTTAAATATTTCAGACAGGGATTTTATGAACCACAAAGAATATTACATTTACTGTTAGAATATTTACAGATAAAGGTTGGTAACTCTTCTGCTAAGTAATGGGAATCAGTCTATAACATCTTCAGTGATTTATACATAGAAGAGCTAGATCTTTATCAACAATTTATGCCCCCAAATATCTTTTTTAAATGAATTAATTAATGTTTAAAAAGAAGATGATACAGTAACAGGAGGCAAGACAAAGAGGTCTTTAATCTGCTGGTTTACTCTCCACATGCTGCAATGGCCGGAGTTGAGCCGATTTGAAACCAGGAGCCAGGAGCTTTTTCTGGGTCCCTGCATGGGTGCTCCATGCTCCAAAAATTGGACCATCTTCTGCTTGTTTCCCAGATCATAAGCTGGGAGTGGCTGGGTAGAGAAGCCGGGACTCAAATTGGCACCCATATGGATGCAGGCATTGCAGGCAGAAGATTACCCTATTATTCTAATAATGCTGGCCTTGTCCAGTTATCTCTTACTTCAATATTTGAATTCCTGTGGAGAGAGAGTCTATCAGGTCAAACTTGAGATATGTGTCCAGACACTTCTCAGAGGAGAGCGGGGTCCTAGATTGACACATTCTGAGGCAGCCTCCAGCAGGTGAGGCACATTTCCCAAAGCACACCCAAGGGTCTCTTCCTGTGGGACAGAGAATAGGATCCAGCCAGGCGGAAACAACAGCTATGCTGTTTACACACTCCCACACAGTAGCATTGTAGCCATTCAGAGCTGTGCTTCGCAAACTTAAAATACAATCAGCCCTCTGTATCCATGGGTTCCACATCCAAGGATTCAACTAATCATAAGTCAGAAACATTTGTGGGGTGGGGAGAAATCGCATCTGTATTGAACTGAACAGACTTTTATTCTTATCACTAGTCGCTAAATGATATGATACAATAATAATTTACATAGCATTTATTAGATATTACAAATAATATAGAGGTGATTTAAAGTGTATCATAAATTTGCATAAGGTATATGCAAATCTTACATCACATTATGTAAAAGACTTGAACATCCACAGATTGTGGTATCTGCAGGCAGTCCTGGAAGCCACTCCAGAATATGCCCAGGGACACCTGTATACACACACATTTACAAGTTATGGAGCTTTAAGCTGCTCATGCACTGTCAGAAATGCAAATGATAACTTTGGCGTCTGATGGTCTTCCATTTAGTCTAGTCCCAAATTAATTTAAACTAGCTCTCAGGGCAAACACAAAACAACTGCAAATAGGCTTGGTACTGGTAAGCAGGGAATGTATTCTCTTTGACTCACTTTCCCCAACATTTGCCGTGTCCCAGAGTTGTGGTGAGGTCTGGAGTCAGCTATGGAAAAGGTGATGAGCAAATATTGGTAAATGGTTGAAGATCTCCTGTGAGTAAAACAACAGTAGGAGTAGAAAACCACTGTGTAACATTGAGGCATGAACACATGTTCAAGTGCTTCTAAGTGCAGAGGGCAATAGCTCATACCAAGTCATTGCCATTTCTTTCCATAGGCTGCTGCTATCAGGGCACTTTTCTTTCTCCTTCCAACCCTATCCTCATCTAAAGTGAGTGTGGTCTCCCTGAGATCATGAGAGTTTCTTGATGAATATGGACACCCATCCAACTTGTGAAATCCTAGAAAATAATACTTGATTTCAGTATGTCTCATGCCTTTCAGGAAGTAGGCCATGCATCAAGTTAGTTCATTGGGGAAAATTTTTAGAAACTTTGTGCAAGTTGGACTTTCTGGATATTAAACTTCCTTTGTTACCTTATTCTATGTCCACATCATTCCCATCACAATAGCACCCAAGTTACATTGATAGCTGTTAACTTGATAATTTTGTGTTCTTCACTAGAGATTCTAATACTGTAGGATATGCATCCCTGATACTGCACTGTTTTGGTTCCATCTGATGATAGTAATAACTACAACCTCCTACTGCTCTACCCAGCACTATGCTAAAACTATGTACATTCCATTTCCTTTTTTTTAAAAAATCAGGTTCTTATCACCATTTCACAAATAAGACAATAAGGACAAGTAATAAACAATGAGCTCAAATTCATGGAGATTGTAAATGCTGAAATGTGGTTTCACATTCAGATTGGCTCCTGTTGGAGTTCTTTCAAGGAAATTACTGTGTCATTTAAGACCTTAGCAGTATCCAATAGAACACAGCATCCAATGAAATTACAGCATCAATGTTACTTGGATCACAAAGAAAAGGGAATGTGAAAACTTTACTGTATGACAACAAAAACCCGTTTTCTTTAATTTGTTGTGAAATAATATTAGAAAGTGATATGCAGACTGTCACTGAGTGCTATCCATAGACAAAGAAGTGCAGACAGTTACAATTAATTATTTACCACTTCAACATGGAGACTTAAGGGGCAAAGTAAAAAACTTTTGAAATTTGCATTCTATGCCTATGTCTTTAAGGTAAATATTCAGAGCTTATATTTGATTTATGCAAAAATCTATCATTCTTTATCTCTGAATTTAATAAAAAAAAAGAAAGAAAAAATTAGCTTTACCATTTGCCTTTTCTACAAACACATTAATGTTGCATTTAACTGAAAATTATCCTACGCTCAAGGTTCATGGTATCTGGACAGAGCTGGAAACTTGGATAAGGATACACAAGAGGAAATAGATAAGGATACTCGAAATGATGTCCAGTCTTGGAAAGAATACTACACATGGTGGCACAGGTATGGTGTGTCAAAGATAGCAGCACAGCAATGGCAAGGATTGGCTGCTTTGCACCCAACCAATACCAGTGGGTTTTAGAAGCTTGGATGTACTCTCTCAGGACCTTCATAGTTCTCCAACCCATGCCAATTCCCAGTTGCCTCCCTAATGGCTCCACTTGGATGCCATAATGACCATTCCACAAACATATATTCTTTCCTTACACATTTGTTTTAGCTTCCCCATTCCTGTAAGTAAAAGAAACCACACTCTGATTGCTCAAGCTAAAAGTCTTGGAGCTTCACTTTTTCCTCTTTCCAATTGTAATACATTCAGTCAGTTCCACTTCTAAAAAACATATTGCATCCATTTAATGTGTTAATTTTTAAATGTTATCACTCTTCTTTTGGCCTTCAACAGTAGCTTCTTGTGTTTGTTCTTTTCATTGTAAATATTTTTATTTGAAAGGCAGCTTTTTAGAGAGAAAGACAGGTAGATAGAGAAAGATCCATCCACTGGTTCACTCACCAGGTGGCTACAATAGCCAGAGCTGAGCCAATCTGAAGCCAGGAGCCTCCTCCCAGACTCCCCCACACAGCTGCAGGGTCCCAAAAACATGGGCCATCCTCTGCTGCTTTCCTAGACCATAAACAGAGAGGTGGATCTGAAATAGAGCATCTGGGATACAAACCAGTGCCCATACGGGATGCTGGTGCTTGTAGACAGAGGATTATCCTGTTGAGCCATTGGTGCCAGCCCCTCTGTTTTCATTCTTCTAAAACTTATTTTATTTGAAATGTGGGCAAATACACAGGGAAAGAGAGAGAGAGAGAGAGAGAGAGAGAGAGAGAGAGAGAAAGAGAGAATGAGAATGAATATGATAGAAGGAGGGAGGATGAAGAGGAGGGGCAGGGGAAATAGAGAGGTCAACATCTCCCAACCGTTGATCCACTCCCCAGATGCTTGCAACACCCAGAGCTGAGCCAGGCAGAAGCCAGGAACTTGGAATTCTATTTGGGCCTCCCTCCCATGTAGCAGGTTTGAGTTGTCACCTGTTGCCTCTCTGGGTTTTCATTAGCAGGAAGCTGGAATGCAAAGTGGAGCATGGACTTGAATTCCTTCCCTCCAATATGAGATGTGCAGGTCTTAACAGCTGTATCAAGCACCATGATCTTTCCATCCTGGGTCCTCACAGCTCAAGAGTGTGATATATACCAAAGTTATCTTTGTAAAGCACGGTGTCACATCCAAACATTCCTTCTTAAGTCTTCCACTGGATGCCTTGACATTTTGAATCAAAGCCAACTTCTCACTGGTCTTCCAGGAGTGACTTTCTGAATGGGACTTTTCTGTATACTCCTTTAACTGCTGGTCAGACTTCATCCTACCCTCCAAGATGAGTTTTGCATACTAGTGACATTTACCATGTCAGCTCAATCTCATAGTATCCTTCCTGTCTTTTCCTCAATGGCACTTACTGTAGGGTTATTAGGTGTTTGCTTATTTCATTTATGTCTCCCCTTCTAGACTACAAGATGGTGGCTGGGGGCCACAGAGTGGGATTTAGTCAGCCTCATTCATCACTTATCTCCAGTCGTGTAAAGAACTGAGCTCGTAGAGGACACTTCATAAATACAAATGAGTAAATGAATGAGTCACCAGGTCTGCCTTATGGTTTCTGTAATTTCATTTATTGTTTCGTAAGTCCCTTTCCTTCTATCTGCTTAGAGATTTATTTGCAAAACCCTTTTATTGTCTTCCTCTCATCAGAGAAGCTACCCTCAGTCCGTTTTTATGCAGTTGAAGAAAATAGGTTTGGAGAATGTAAGGCTTTGAAGCTAAGGTTTAAGAACAGCAAGAAAGTGACAGAATCACAACTACAACTAGAACTCAAGACTTCAGAGTTTTGCTTTCATTCTCCAGACTCAATTGATTTCTTGACTCCTTTATCCAGGCAATCAAGTGTTATTAATAAATTAAAAATATATTGAAATATAAGAAAAAAAGATTTAAATAAAGACAGTGAAAGCCTAAGTTCTCGTTAGTCTTATTTATTTCTTTTGCTTGTCTTATTAAGTAGCAAGCAACTTCAACTGGCTTATGCATTCTGCTCCTACAAAATCTATGAACAAAAGCCCATCCCTGGAATTTCATAATTAGATATTCTTTTTAGGTCTTATGAAGATTTATTGCCAGCGAGGCATTATCACATGTAATAAAGCTAGCTACATTGACTGCAGCAATGATGGAAAGTAATTAAAAGCTGTGGCCATACTAGATTTTAATTAGTATAATGGACATGTCTAAAATGCAGGTATATCCATTCATTATTCTGTTAGAGTTCTGCATTTTCTGAAGCATTAACATGAAAAAAGGATGTCCCAGCAGAAAATGTATATATATAATGAATTATTTTAAACACAGGCATTATTTTAAATTTTAGCTGAAGACAGTTAATATTTTCAGAGATTTCATCTATGTAATTTTTTTGTGAAAAGTTCCTGCTGTCACAGGATTACGTAATTTTTTCCTCATTAGTTTTCTACAAGATCAGCTATCTTACAATTTGTAGAACAATCCATCAGCACTGTGACTGAACATAGCTCTTCAAGTTTCATGATGGATGGATTCATTCATTTTTATCGTAGGAATTAAAATAACTTCAGAAGCAAGGTGCTTACCCTCTAATCACACTTTTTGACTCGCCTAATGGTAACCCAATACACAAAATTAATTGCATGCATTCAAAAGTTTAAGAACGGGCTAATCTTGTCTAGCCACACCCAATGATTGACTTAACAAATGTGAGTTGTTGAGATGGACATCAGCAATCTCTCCCATCCTTGAATGCAAGTGGTCACACATGAAAACACCTATTTTCTCTCTCTCTCTCTTTGCATGTGAGTTGGTCTTGTGACCATATTTTAAATTAACCCTTAATATGCTATTTTTCTTTGCTCTGACAAAATATAATGATTGACTAAGAGGACTGAAGTCCTGGGATCACCAGCCCAGTTTATGGGAATCCTTGAAGTGGGGACTAAGGGCATCTTCAACCCAAGGTTTAAGGTATACTAGAGAGATGGTGGTACAGGTTGTAACAAAACAGTGGGTTCAAAGAACAGTGTCTTCAAGAGTATGTGGAAAACAGGAGATTCATGCATAAGCCAGAGTGGGTGTGGATTGGTTGGGCTTTGCCACAGCATTAGCTGGCAGATGCTGGCATGGGGGCAAATCCTGTAAAGTTAGAATACAGAAAGACCTGGATAATGCAAGATCCAGGATTGGGAGTGGGCTCAGTAGGGAAACAGTGGGCACCTTCCTCTTAGGTTGCTCACTTCGACTGGTAAGCATGAGAACCAGGACTGGGGACAGGCATGGCTAGACAGAGAATGGCACCCACTGGCATGTGTGTGGGCTGGATAGTGGGGCTGGTTGGGTTGAGTAGGCTTTAATGCCCATTAACATGTATGAGTGCTGAATGGAATATGGGACAGACTAGAGCAGTCTGCTGTACATACTGGTGAGCACAGGAACCAGGGCAGTGAGAGGGCCTGGTGGGAATTGTTGTGGGTAACTCCGACTAGGCTGCAGCTTCCACTGGTTTGCATGAGGGCTGGATGTGTGTATGCCAGATTGGGCTGCACTGCAACACTCACTGATCTGTGTAGAATTCAGGGCTGAATTCATAACTGACCCAGCAATTGCAAACACCAGCAAGTGCATAAGCTGATCAGGGGAATAAATGTGCCAGACCCTGTATTGGCAAGCACACACAAGAATCAGGTCTGAGATCAACTCAGATGAAATTTCTTTGGGGATTCCCCCCAACTGAACTGCTGTACTCAGAACCCCAACCATGAAGACAGTTGTAGGTTCCATGATCTGACTGTGGAGCGCATGTGTCAGAGCTGGGCCTCCTCAGTGGCTAAGACGCAGCAGTGAACAGCATATCCAGGTGCACATGGAGGATATGGCAATACATTGGAGTCTGCAGAGGGGACACCTGGTATCATAACAGAACACAGAGAACAGAAAAAAAAAATGGATCAACCACCCCAGCCAATTGTTGACAGTGAAAATCTGGGCAATTGGAGACTTTAAGGTGGACTATGTCAGCCACTGGATTCTGGAGAGATTTCATCGTGATTGAAGTGGCAAGATTGGCAGCAACAGTGTACTGTTGAACTATCAAAACGTCTTGAGCAGGATCCTTGGAGTATGCCCCGTATTGGGGACCCTGGGGTGGTGTTAGGTGGCTGTCCTCCACCCAGGGTACAGAGGCATTGAGGAAGCCTTATCTCCCCACCTCTTCCCCCAGATACAGGAAGGAAAAAACAAGAGAATGTGGAAATAGTGATCTCACCCACCTTCCTGTAGCCCTTGAGCCTTATCACCCTAATTAACGATGTAAAAATCATCTAAATAAATAAATTGAATAAATAAATAAATCTGAAAACATTTTAAAGAGTATATGGAAAGCAGGAGATTCCAGGTGTGAAACTTGAAAAATTGTCTAGAAACATGTTTTGATGTGTTATTGGAAGGCGTAAAAATACTTCATAGATTTACCTAAATTTTGAACAATAAAACAGAAGTAAGTTTAAAGTTTGGGTGAGGCAAAAGTGGCTTAAAATTAAATGTAATGAAAGCACTTCATCTGAGCAGAGAGAAATATTTATATAGTCATAATAAAAGCAGCAATGTGTAGCTAATCAAAGACTGTTGTATAATTATACTGAAAGGGGTAAAAGCAAGGGGGTAGAATGTAATGGACCCCAAATCTGCACCTCTCAAAAGAAGAAATCAGTGGACAATGTCTAAATGTGAAAATTTAAGAAAAAGGAGTTTGGGCATTTAGGACAGTTTTACAGGTGTACCTTGTGCCTCATCTAGGATGGGAGAAATGGTAGGAGTTGGTTGGGTTCCTTTCTCCATCCATTTAGTTCCCCATCTATGAGCTGCACCTGCTGAGTTGTCTTTAGGTGATCTAGATTCCAAGAGGGCAACAAAAATTACCAATACTCTTACGACCTCCTTTTTAAAATTTACAGTGTCATGTCTGTGGCCATCCATTGATGAGAGAGAGAAGGGAAATCAATTTTTCATCTGCTGATTTACTTTCCAAAACCTGAAATTTCCAGGTCTGGGTCAAGAAAAAGCCAAGAGCCAGGAATTTGTCTTGGTAGTCCATGTGACTGAGGAAGCTGGCTTGAAAGCAGAAGAGGGACTCAATTCCAGGCTCTCTGATATGGGTTGCAGGCATCCCCAAAATAGCATAACATACTGCACCACCATACCCACACACTTAGCCTTTTAATATAGTAAATTAGAATCTTGATTTCATTCTGATCCCTGTTATATGTGAACACACACATACATAAATATATATAGTATGAGATACCACCCTTTCATTTTGGAGCAGCTCAAGATCTTCTCTTTATTCCTGATCTAAAATACAGTGATTTGCCTCTATATGGATCTGTTTACATCCATCATGATAAATACTTAGTTCTTAAATCAGAGACGCATGTTTTTAAAATGTTGGGAATTTTCTCCTATTATTCTTTTTTTATTTTTTATTATTTATTATTTTTAATTCATTAATTACATTGTATTATGTGACACAGTTTCATAGGTACTTGGGTTCTCCCCACCCCTCCCTAAACCCTCCCACCATGGTGGATTTTTGTAACAGGTGCTGATATTTTTGGGTCCATAACGCCTTGGCATTCACGCCCATGAAAAAAATGTCTGTGAAAGTAATTGGATGGTGTCCCCTTACCATTAATACCATCTGGAACCTCAGAATGTAACCTTCTTTGAAAGTAAGGTCTTTGCAAATATAATTAAAGATCAAGTTGAAGTCTTACTGGATTAGTGTGAGCCTTAAATCCAATGACTTGTGTTCTTTAAAAAAAATTTTAAAAAGGAGCAGACATGCAGGGAAGGCAATGGGATAATGGAGGTGGAGAGTGGGTTGATGTGTTGACAAAGCCAAAGAAATGCCAAGAACCAGCAGAAGGTGGGAGACACAGAATGATTCCTTCATCAGAATTTTCAAATGGAAGTAATCCTACCCATGCGCTCTTCTTAGCCAGCTTCCTGTACTATGAAAGATGAGATTTGCCAATCAGGGCCTAGTACAGTAGCCTAGCAGGTAAAGTCCTTGCCTATGGGTGCCGGTTCTAATCCTGGCAGCCCCGCTTCCCATCCAGCTTGCTGCTTGTGGCCTGAGAAAGCAGTCAAGGACGGTCCAAATCCTTGGGAACCTGTGCCCGTGTGGGAGACCCAGAAGAGGCTCCTGGCTTCTGGCTTCAGATTGGCGCAGCTACAGCCGTTGTGGTCGCTTGGGGAGATCTTCCTCTCTGTTTCTCCTCCTCTCTGTCTATCTGACTTTCCAATAAAAATAAATTAAATCTTTAAAAAGATTTCTCAATGAAATTTACCAAGCTACTGATAGTGAACTCTTGTGATTCTGTGCATACAGGAGGAACATTTTTCCTGACCATAGAAAGCACACTTGGCTAAATATCCTTAGATATTTAGGCACCTTCAACCAGTAGAATAAGAGAATTGAAAATCAGATACCATGCTTTCCTGTTCTTTTGGTAATATAGTGTCCTACACAATCTTTCAAAATTTCCCTACTAGATTGAGCTCTGTTACCTGCCATAATTATCTTGTATTAGTTTTTCTTTCCTGTCTCAAAGTTCTGTCATTGGTTTAGTGTTTCTAGAATCATTTCTCAAGATGATTTACCTTAAACCTGTTCAATGAGTGAACTTCCAAGCAAACAAAAAACAAGACAGTATCTCTTATATACTTAAGTTTCTTTTTCTAGAATTTTAATCAATCAGTTGATGGGAGTGCTTGATAATACTTCTGGCTTTATTATTATGCACCTCTAAATATTCACCCTTTATTGTTTGTTACTGTTTATTTTATTTTAATATTTATTTGTTTTTATCGGAAAGTGAAATACACAAAGAGTAGAAGAGACAGAGAGGAAGCACTTCCGCTGTTGATTCACTTCTCAAGCAGCCGCAATGTCCGGAGCTGAGCCAATCCAAAGCCAGGAGCCAGGAGCTTCTTCTGGGCCACCCACATGGGTGCAGGGTCCCAAGGCTTTGGGCAGTCCTCAACTGCTTTCCCAGAGCACAGGCCAGAAGCTGAATGGGAAGTGGGGCTGCTGGAATTAGAACTGGCGCCCATATGGGATCCTGGCTCGTGCAAGGTGAGGACTTCAGCCACTAGGCTATTGTGCCTGATGCTGCTGTTGATTTAATAAAAGTATCTTGCATTTCATTTATTTGAAGGAGAGAAAAAGAGAATATGAATATATAGTCTGTAGAGTTTTTCACACTTCAGATTCCCACAACAGCTGGGTTTGGGCTATAGAGCAAAACTGGGAGCTGGACCCGCCTACCTGGATCTTTACTTGGCGCTTTGCATGTTGGGTATTAGTAGGAAGCTGAAATGGGATTGCAGTCTAGGTACTCTGTTATCGGGTGTGGTTGTCACAAGTAGTATCATACCTGCTGTGTCAAATGCCCACCCAGTGTAGCCATTGTTGTTAATTTTATGAGACATTTTCTTGCAGATGTGTTTGAATCCTTTAACCAATTTTGTACTATCAGAGTTTTTATTTCTTTTCTAGGCAATTTTTGTTGAATGGATGCATGTTATTCTCATTAACTTGAAGATTTTTTTTAAAGTTGAATTATCCTCTTTGTATTATTCCTGTTACTTGTATCTGTTTGCTCTCTCTCTCTCTGTCTCTCTCTCACACACACACAGAAAGAGAAAGAGAGAGAGTGAGATTGAGAGAGAGAGATTAAATGATTTCTTCCGAATGTTTGGTGATCTTTGACTATTTTAGTTACATAGTAAAAGAATAAATGGAAACTCAAATACATGGTTGCAGCTGGTCGACTAGTAGTCTGATTGTAGATTTCATAGACAGTTGGGTGTTTTTCAGTTTCTCCAGATAATGATCTGTGGATCTTATGCTTGGGGCTAAAGTTGAGCTGATACTGTTTGACTTGCAAGAGTTTGGGATTGAACAGAGTTTTGAAACTGTGGTTCTTTTGCAATCTTTCCATTTATGTTATCTTTCCTATCATCTGCTGTGTCTAGGATCGTAATTCTGTTGGGTTCATCCTATTAGATATCATTCATTTTTTCTTGTAAGGAGCCATGAAAGTTGGGATCTGAATATATGCAGGTTCTGTTACTCCTTACATAGACTTCATGTCTGCTGTGCACTACCCAGGGCCCTCTAGCAAACTACATGCCTTCCTAAACTTTTATGAAGTTCTTTAGAACGGTATGACTCCTGAGTCAATGACAGTCATTGTTACATTTCTACATATGCCTCCTGCTTTTGTATGTTATGGATGGAAGTTATATATTTAGTTTAGTGGCAAATATAAGATGGAGCTTATATTTCTATATTCCATGATGTTCTGAAAGTGTTTCTTTAACTTTTTAAAATTTTTATTGGAAAGGAAGATTTACAGAAAGGAGAGACAAGAAGAACTATTTTCCATTTGCTGGCTCTCTCCCCAAATGGCTGCAATGACCAGAGCTGAGCCGATCCAAAGCCTAGAGCCAGGAGCTTTTTCTGGGTCTCCCATGTGAGTGCAGGATCCCAAGGCTTTGGGCCATTCTCCACTGCTTTCCTAGACCACTGGCAGGGAGCTGGATGGGAAGTGGAACAGCAGGGACAAGAACTGGGGCCCACATGGGATGTTGGTGCTTGGAGTTGCAGGATTAGCCAGTAGAGCCACTGTGCTGACCCCAAAATGGTTTCTAATTGAGTTTACATAGTTGTCTTAAGTCTGGAAGTCAAGCAAATAAATTTTAAGTAGCAAGAAATATTTCCAAGCAAATAATGTTTGCTTTGAGCATTAATTAGAATTATATTTTTAAAAGAATATTTAAATTCAACAACTCTTGTTTTAATGTTTGTTTTCATGTAACATTACCATCATACAGTCTTGAAGGGCTAGGAATACACACTCCTGATGTTTCTTTAACTAGCCTGGAACAAATGCTACATACAAGCATTTTGTTTGCTAACTAGTTGATGAAGTCAGCTGAGAATGGATAAAAGAAGCTATACCTGCTTAAAATTTTCTTCCAGGTTGAAATATTCCCAGAGCATCATTCACATTTCTAACATTTCAAGACCATGTTATACTACTTTCTTCTATTTTTGTTAGCATGAAGTGAGGAGCACAGTTTCTACAAAGCTGTACATTGCTTTAGGAAACAAACCCCTGCCTTAGATGTTGTCTTTGTTAACACATGTGGACACATTTATAGCATGCAGCATAATTTAATACATGCATACAATGTATAATAATCAAATCAAGATAATTAGCATTTCTATATTCTCAAAGATCAAGTACTTTTATATGTTGGAAATTTCTGCACTCTTCCATTTATTTTGAAATATCTCATAGTTTCTCTAATAGGCTGTATAATATCAAAACTAACTCTTCCCACCCAAGTGTATGTTGGGGCTGTTGATCTAACTTTTTTCCCTCCCGTTCCCCAAAGCATTGCCAGTGATCTAGTTGCTAAAAACCAGTATTCCCCTTTCTTCTTCCAGGAGATTGATTTGTCAAGTTCCTCGAATTCATGAGAACATTCTTATTCATATGTTTAGTTCAACTCACCAATGGCTCAACTCTGTCTTGGAAGCAGTTCACACTTGGTTTATGCTCTATTCAGAGTCCTCAAAAATGAAGAGTTCTGGGAAAAGAAACGTCCTAAACTTTAAAGGTTGTCAGTTGGGAGACTTTAAGCATTAGGTATTAACCTAGCTCTGCTTCATCAGGGAGAGATACGAAGAATACAGACATGAAAGGGCAGCATTTCCCAAACAGAAGTGCTAGAGAGCAAGCATTCTGTAACAATTCCAGTGACAGTCCTGGGCCATCCTAACAGATAGGAAGTGAAATCCTGGCGTTCTCCTAACAATTAGTAATGCCAAATATTTTTTCATGTGCTTGTTGGCCATTCGTATTTTTGTTGTTTGGCACAAAATATATAAAGTCTTACACATTTTTTAAATTGGAAACTTTTGTTTGGGCTAATGATTTGAGTAGTCCCTTTATGTATTTCACATATTATTAAATGTATACTTTACAAACATTTGCTTCCATTCCATAGACTGCCTTCTGCTTGATATTTCTGTTGATGTGTGTGAACTTTTAAATTGATTAACTCCTACTTATTTGCTTTTGCTTTATTGCTTGTCCTTTTGTTGTCATAATTAAAGAATCACTGTTAAAACCAGTGTCCAGGACATTTCCTCATAGAGGTTTTCTTTTAACATTTGGTTTTAGTGGAGAAGTTGAAGACCTGTCTGTTTCTTGTCTTTTTTAAATGTCTGTGCATTTGTAGAACACATCTTCCTGTTTTTACAGAATGGGTTTGACAGGTAAAATTTTTTTGGATATGTCAATGAATTACTGTGACTGCTTCCAGCTTTTTTTTTTTTGTATGTTCATTAGCCATTTGAATTTCTTCTTTAGAAAAAATCTGTTCATGTCCTTCATCCATTTCTCTCTCTCTTGTTTGAAAGATTTATTTAATTTTATTAAAAAGTCAGATCCACAGAGAGAAGGAGAGGCAGATCCTCTCTCCACCGGTTTGGTCCCTAAGTGTCTGCAACAGCTGGAGCTGAGCTGATCTGTAGCTGAATCAATCTGAAGCCAGGAATTAGGAACCGCTTTCTGGTCTCCCATGTGGACTCAGGGTCCAAAGGCTTTGGGCCATCCTGCGCTACCTTCCCAGGCCACAAGCAGGGAGCTGGGTGGGAAGTGGAGTAGCCAGGACACAGACCAGTGCCCACATGGAATCCCAGCGCATGCATGTAAAGGACCTCAGCTACTAGGCTACTGCGCCAGGCCCCCTTACCCATTTCTTAATAGTTGTTTATTTGTTTTGCTGTTAGTGAGTTTCTGACGTTCTTTGTAGTCCTTGAATGTTATCCACTATCTGTTATATAGTGTGCAAAGATTTTCTTTCATTCTATTTGTTGCCTTTTTGACTTTCTGTAAAGAAACTTCTTTGTTTCAGGTAGTCTCGTTTGCTTATTTTGACTGTAACCGCCTGTGCTTTTGTTGTCTTTTCTAAGAAAGTGCCTATGCTTGTGCCTTGTAGAATGTTCCTGATGCTTTTCTGTGTTTCAGTTTTCTTTAAAGATGGAGGAGATGATTTGTAAGTTGGTCAGAAAAAATTAGCAGGTTATTTGTGGGTGTGAGTTAGTATCTGGTGCGTATGAATTCCTGGCTGGTGCCTGGCATTTTCAGGTTTTTATGGGGCTTGGATGATGGCCCATGTTCTACTGGTGGAGTCCAGAAGATGGTCTTGCCTGGTGCACAGAAGGACAGGCAGGTCCACCTGTATCTGTTTTGTTTGCTGCCTCCTCCCTCAACTTCCCCAAACCTGTCCCATACTTATTTACTAAGCGCTATCCTATGAAGTGTTCATGAGATTTAAAGTGCGAGATGGTACCACTATCACACAACACATGGTGGTTGTATCATGCACTGTGATAGGCCGGCATTAGAAAGAAATGACGGCATCAGGCATTTTTGTATAACAGGAAAATTTTACTTTCTAATTAACTGTAAGCATAAATTTTTCTGAGTGTTCCATTTGACAGATACAGCAGTAGCATTACTTTATGTTGTCTGTATATAAGGAGGAACAACTTCAGGATTGATTTAGAGTTTTCCCCAGGACATAGGGTGTAATGGTATAAAATAAATAATACTGCAGTCAAACCTGTGGAATTCAGTAACATATTTGCATACCAGTAATTTGTAATAACTAGTACAATCCAAGGCAACCTGGGGATATTCAAGTCTTTCACGTGTGCATCACAGTCAGTCCTAAAAAGTGCTCTGGGCAGTAGATTACATTATCTCCACTTTATTCACAAAGAAATGGGGGCAGCAAGCAAAAACAGCACCAGGAGCTGAATTTGAAATATGTGATGCCAAAGGTCTGCAGCATCCACTAAATTATGCGAACTCCTGATAGAACTCTTAGGCTCTTTTATCAACATCAGGAAATCAGTAAGATGTGTTCCAATAAACCAGCACCTAGAGCTACAAATGATTTTTAATGATTGTGCATTGTACACAACCACATAGTTGGGTGTTCTTCAAACACAGGTTTTGAAAAGTCTGGAAAGAATGGCATGGTGAATGACTAAACCTTTCATCAGAACTGAGTCAGACCCATGTAGATCATCCAGCAGTCAGAGTTGATTGATTTTGCCCACTGCCTTTCGTTTTCTGGGGTTCACCCACTGCCTCTGATCATGCTCTGCCCGTCATCTCACAGGCATTTAGCATGTTAAAGTGCTTCAGTTCTTTCGTTTCCATCAGGAATGGACTATAGCAAAGCAGGTCATGTTTCTGGAGGATTTATCATAAGGCAGCTGCTGTGCAAAGCCCTTGCTAATCATTATTGTGCTTAGTTTTCCTTAATCTTCCTGTAGTTATTTTTAATTTTTTAAATTTAATTATATTGGAAGGATGGATTTATAAAGATAAGGAGAGACAGAGAGAAAGATCTCCCATCAGCTAGCTCATGCCACAAGTGGCCTCGACGGCCAGAGTTGAATCAATCTGACCAGGACCCAAGAGCTTTTTCTGGGTCTCCCGCATGGGTGCAGAGTCCCAAAGACTTGGGTAATCCTCTGCTGCTTTCCTAGGACAAAATTAGCGGGGAGCTGGATGGGAAGTTGAACAGCCAGGACAAGAACTGGTGCCCATCTGAGATCCTGGCACTTGCAAAGTAAGGATTAGACAATTGAGACAGCACACTGGGTCTTGGATGTATTCTAATCAACCTCCTTTTGCCATTAAGAAAGCATTCTTGGGTTGCTGTGTAACTTGCACAAGCTGAAACAGCTTGTATCCTCTTTTAACAGTAACAATTTGGAGGTGAGATGATATGCTGTTGGTGTTTTCATTTGCATTTACCTGCTGATTAGTGATATTTAGCATTTCTTCTTATAAATGGTAACCATTTGTGTGTCTGTTTGGCAAATATCTGCTTAGATCATTTGACCATTTTTACTTTATAATAAGGTTATTTCTTTACTGCTGAGCTCCTTATATTTTGGAATATTAATTCCTTGATTGATAAAACAGTGTTGCCACCTGTCTCTGCACAAAGATGCCTGTTTCCTTTGCTATACAGAAGCTTCTTTGAAAAAGACCAAACAATTAATCTATTGTCACCTTTGTTGTCCCTGGGGTCATGTTATAAAATATCTCATGCCTCACTCTTTCATATTTAAGGACCCTTGTTAAGGTTAGAAAATTACAAAAAAATTACAAAATTAACCTTTTTTTGCAACTTTAAATCTTCTTGTATTATAACATAATCACAGGTTTTAGGAACTCAGAAATTGACATTGTTAGACCATTATTCTGCCTTTCACACAGTTATTATAATTTTTAGTGTCTTGATGGTGACTTTTGAAAGTGCTAAAAATAGAACTGAGAATCTAACTAGGAAAGAAACTTCTTTCAAGGAAATATGATTTTTAGAAAGGCAGTGCCAACCATCCTTTGTGTCTGGAACAGGTCAGTGTACAAGCACCATTGCATGCCACTTACTAAGCTGCATTCCACAACCCTGGAAATATTCCCTACTGGCTTTTTTTCCGAGATGAGGGAAACCCAGAGTCCACATAGCATTGGTGGGAGAGGTGAGTACAAACCAACAGCTTTTGATTATAGCTGTGCACTGTCTACCACCCATGGTGAAGGTTTCTGACTCCAAAGGTGCACTTACTGGCAGACACCAGCTGCCGCTGGTAGTGCTGCTTAGCTGAACCACACCCTCCAGACTCAGGACCATCGGAAGCAGGTGAGGTTCAAAGGCAGCTCAGCCTTCATTTCTAGAAGAGAAATGGATTGAAATCACCAGTTGCATGTGGCATAAGTAGTATGAATGAGAGTTTCCACAAATAAAAATCAGAAAAAAATGAGTACATTCTGGGCAGGCAAAAAGCCTTTACCCTCCTCTGATGCTTATTATCTGAATATTTAAAATAACCCAACCATGGTAAAGGAATAAAAGGACTTTTAAACTGCTATCCAATGTGATGCATGTGTAAATATCTCATTTTTCATTTTTCTGGCTTGAATTTCCTGGAAGGAAAGCACTTCTCACCCGTAGTAGCAAATTTTAAGCCCTGTCAAGAGTAGGGCTCTGTAAGTTGTAACCTATGTCCATAAATCCTTTGAAGATTTGAAGCTTTAATCCATTTCTCTTGAGTATGGGCTGTACTTATGCTTTTGTCACTGAATGGAATGTGGATGAAGAGCTGGTGTGTGGCTTTTCAGCTTGGTCAGCAAAGGGTCTACAGCTTGTTCCATGTTCTTCCTCTTGGATGGCTCACTTGTGAGGGTGTCAATTGCCATGTAGTGAGGATACTCTAGTGGTAAAGTGGTAAGTCCTATGGAAGGTAAGAAATGAAGGCTACAGTTGTAGCCATGAGAGTGTGCTATTTTGGAAGAGAAGCCTCCAGTTGCAGTCAAGCTTCATGACCACAGCCTTACATGGCATCCTAACTGTAGTATTGTGAGAAGCCAAAATTATCTAGTTAAGAGTCGACTGATTCCAGGAACAGTCAAAAATTATTAACATCTGCTACTATAAGTCATGAGGTTTGAAGGCAATTTGTGATGGAATAATGATAATTAGTACAAGGACACCAGGCTACAGGAAATAGTGTGGTTTAAGGGAGCAATATTGATAATCAATGTATTAACTTCATATCATTGTTTTGTAACTAATATGGTAACAAGTACTTTTATAATACTAATCCTATAAAGAATTCAGGATCTTATATTTGGAAAAAACCCTAGCAGCTTAGTTTTTTCCTTCATTTGGCCTTTACCAGTCACAAGGCCCTAGAAATTTGAATAACTCGTGGTCACATAGAAGCAAAATGTCATGGCATTTCAGCTTGTTATCTATAAAATTATAATAATAATGTATTATGCTGAAGGTTACTGTAATTGTAACCCCACTGAAGCTGTGATTTACCTAGTCCTGGTTAATTAAGAGTCATGTCGTGGCCTAAAAACACAGTCTAGAACCTGAACAACTACTTCAGCATAGCAAATGATTTATTTGAGGGACAATTAGCAGAATATGGAGGAAGCAACCTCTTCCAGCACTTTTCAACTATTCTCCAATCACCAAAAGTAGACCTCAATATCCCTAATCAATCTCTCCATCACTTGTATTTTGTGGTAATGGTAGGACACACTTCAGAAAGTGAACATAGAGGAGAAACTGGCTGGGCAAGTACACAATTATTTGGCTTGGGAGGTGGGGTGAAAAAACAGAGAAAGGTAACCTCCCATCACAGGGTTTCTGTCCATCTTTCTTGTCATGGATTGAGCACTCATTGGAGACTCTGAGACCAAGTTTAATAGGTAGTATGTTTATTAACGAGGATACTTGGGATAAATGCCTACTGAAGAGAAATCATGGAAGCATAATGGGGTAGTAGGAAATGTTGTTTTGCTGCTTAGGTCCAATAGCAGCCTCTCTGACTCTACAGGGAACTTTGGAGTCACAGCCACCTAGGGAAGCTGTCTTGGGCAAGCACAACCCCTCTAGAGTCACACCTTGATCATGTCTTGGGGGTTAGGTATGCAGAGAATGATGTGACCTGGGGGATGGCAGCTCGACAGCTAAACCAAATCCTGAAGGAGCTGTGAGAGAAAGCTGTACGTCAACTGGACTTCCACAGCTCAAAAGAGGCTCATGGGGACTCGGGTGTATTTGCGGCAATCACATATAGTATAATATATGAGCCTGGCAATTCATAGGCAATTAGTAAGTATTAGACTCACTAGAAATACCCGCAAGATCTTTCCATGGTATTAGAATGTCCCTTCCTGTCAGCATGCTAGAACTTGAGTATTTTCCTCATATATTTGCAGAGAATGTAGGCTGAAATCAGTGTGCAAAGATTGAACTTCAGGAAACCCAGCCAATCAGATTCTGCCCTTTCCTGTTTTGGTGTTTTCATAATGTCATGTTCTTCCTGGGATAATCCCAGAAACTGTCTAATGCAGAGATTCTGCTGCAATGCCTGGGATCTGGCCCAAGGCAGTAAGCATTGGAGGAAGGATTGCTGCACAGCCTTGTGCTTCGCTACTTGGCATTCCCAGTTAGCAGAGAGTTCTTGCACTGGCTGGAGACTTTGTCAATGACAGGGCAGCTCCCTACACGCTGGGTCAGTAAAACAATTGCGTGTTCTTGCTGAAAGTAAGACTCCCTGCAAGGAACATCTTGGCCATCTCAAAGGCAGGCAAAGCCAAGCCTAGTAATCTTCAGTCGCAGCACTGTACAGGAGAAATCAGGTCACATGAATATCACAAGCAGCCTTGAAGGGAAAGAGAAATGACCAGAACTGAGCCTCAGGGAAAGACGAAGGGAGGGTGAAGAAAGGGTTTATAGACTGACTACGTAGTAGCTTATTATTTCTTCATTTTCTCTGTCTTTCTCAGTCATTTCCTGGAACTTATGCATAGAATCAAGGAAATCACCATTTTGCAATAACAACATAAACATACTGTAAATAAGAGTAGTTTTGCCATTTCCGTATTTTCTGTTACGTGTTTGTGGAAGTGGAAAGGCCCATTATCTAGGGCCTCTTCGTAACTCTACCCTTCTTGGATCTAGAGATTTCCTTAAGTTATTTCATCTCTTTTTCAGCATGTGTTCTATTAAAATAGGTTGATACCTCTGCTTTGTTTGTCTGTTCCACCCGCTGATCAAATGATACAAAGCAAAACCATTCTCGCAAGCTGTGATGCATGACACAAATATGAGTTACATGTAGGAAATTAGCTTTATTTAGGGCAGAAATAGAGCACGTTTTAAATGAATCATAGAACATGTCTGTGGCATGGAATATTGAGGACTATCCCAAGGGATATTGAGATTCATTTCTTACTATGACAAAGAAAAATCTGTCAGTATCTGATGAGAAGAAAGATCTCCAATGCTGAATTTCAGTTCACGGAAGCAGAGATCCACATTAGGAGTGTGACTTTTCATTAATGCAACAGAATCAGATTGGAGCAAAGGAGGGCAGTGCTATGTCTACGTTTGCAGGAGAGGTTGTCTTGTGTGAATTCAAGACAAGATGTGCAGAAAGATCTTCAGGCATTATAGCTTAGTGATGTAAAACAAGTTTTTAAAAAATGTAGAATGTGGGAGTTCAGATCCTAGTTATTTCATGTAAGTGGCAGCATCTTATGTTTTCCACCAGTTAAGCCTAAATTTTCTTTTTTAAGCACAAATTCAGTTTTCAAACATTATTTTGTTTTATTTTTTGGTTAATTGAAAAGGAGAGATATTGAGAGATGCTCCTCTATTTGGTGGTTTAGTTCCCAGCTGTCCCCAGCAGCTAGGGAGGAGCAAGGTCAAAGCCAAGAGCCTCACATTTTGTTGGCCTCTCATGTGAATGAGAGATACCCGAATACTTGGGTCATCATCTACTTCCTTCCTAGTCACGTTAGCAGGAAGGTGGATCTGAAGCAGAGGATTCAAGACAACAACTGGTACTATGATTTGGGCTGCCAGTGTCTTAAGTGGTGGCTTAACCCACCCTGCCACCATGCTTTTCCCAAAGTCTTGGTTTCCTAATTGAAAAAGAAAACAGATATGAAAAGTACTCAGCAAGTTCACAAAAATGAATCAAAAGACGAGTTTATGTTGGTGCAAAACATTTTTGAAATTCGTGGTTTTTTCATGATATGCATTTTCTGTATAATTTTTGAAAATCCCTTTTGTTTGTGTTTCTGTATGTATGCATGTATTTGAGACAGAAGGAAGGAGAAAAAGAGCTCTTCACGTTTTCATAAAATTTTGAAATTCATGTTTAATGTTATCATAATATGCATTTCCATGCATTAACAGAAAAACTTTTGTATCAAAAAAATTTGCGTCAAAAGACACTCATACTTCTTATGAGATTTTATATTGATTCATTCATTATTCAGATACTTTCATTAGCATGTTTCTATTAGCACTTCTGCTTTTATTGTAAATTGAACATGATGAGAAATAATGCTTCTTAAAGCTAAATTTTAGTATTCACTATTATTATAACTATGATGCAATGATAATGCAGAGTTTCATTGTTGTTCTAACCCAAAGCCTCATGTTTCCAATTCAATGTTCCATGATCTTTTTGAAGTACCCGTTTATATATGTACCTATCTTTATATCACTATCTAGTACATGATATATGGTAGGAACTTAGTGAATCACAGTGGGCTTTCAGTGTTTGAGAGTTAAAGCTATGGAAACATTGCAAACAATGATACATAATGAATTATAAAGTGGTTTTTAGTATAAATATCTAATTCAAGTCATAGTGTAAAAATCAAGGTAAAAAACTAAATGTAGATCGTGTTGGAAAATATTTTTAATTTGTACTCTGAAGTTAGATATTACTTACCAACACACTGTGAAATAGATGTCTTAACCTTAATTGCTGTTCCTGAAGCCACAGGGAACTAATAATGGAAACTTTCATGTGCTACCTATTTTCAGGATCATCTACTCAACAAGAGATCTCAGGATGAAGTCTGCTATGTCAGCTTTCTACCTGTCCTCTCTTCTCCCATCTATCATGGGCCACAGAGCAGCCAAAATGTTTCCCTTAAAATATAAATTAGTCCATGCCCCCTATACTCCCACCAGTGCCACTGCATTAAGCAATCCTACATGCTTTAAAATACAAACTCCTTGCTGTGACTTACAAGATCTCCATGAACTTTTTGCCTACCCAGAGTTATCTGTGCTTGGGTGTGCCCTACCCGGCACAGTAGTCTTACACCAACCCTTAGCACAAACTGAGGACTCTCCCTTTATCTGAAACACTCTGCTTTTTTCCCCATCCTACCCTGGCCCCCAAATTCAGCTTTCTGTGTAAATGTCTATCTGTTCATTGAGGCTTTCCCTAGCAATCTGTCTTTCGTAGCTCCCCAACCTATATACTGTAATGAGTTGATGGTGGGAGTGGAGAGAGGTCCTTCTTAAACATTTGTAACACGTTGTAATTATTTTATTTAGTTATACATTTGCTATGTTTTAAGCTGTCTCCCTTCACTAAAATACAAGAACATGAATCAGATCTTGCTGCCTGCATGCTAGGCATTGCATAGTGTCTGGTTTGCAGAAAAGCACTTACTGAACAGCTTTGTGTGAACAACAGAATGAATAAATTCAAATTTCTCCAGTTTTTCTAAATGGCAGATCCCTGAAGACAATCACCTGGCAGATTGATTGGAGCCTTGATGGTGTTTGTTCTTTCGGTGTTTATTCACTAGAGAGAAAACACACATCACAGCCAAGCTTCTTCGTAATTTTTTTTAAGTGAAGCTGTGCCTGTGGCCTGTGAATTGATACTGACAGTTCCCATAGTGAGTCTCTAGTTCTGTCTAGATTAGTCCCATATCTGCATGACCCAGCCAAGAATCCAGAGGAAGGGCAGGTGCAGGTTTGGGGATGTGGAGTTAGTAGGTGGTGGGTGTGAAGGTGGGTTTCCCACAGTTCTCCCTGAGAGGCTGCTGTAGGAAGGCTGACAGCCTCAGTGACTTCCCCTGGCTCTGCTTTCTCTGGCTGTTTGAGCCGATCGACTGCACAGCAGAGCTGTGTAAGCCAACATCCCCTGTGCTTGCAGCAGCACTCTTAGATCACTTTGTTCACAGACTCCTCACTGGCCTAGCACAGACTTTCTTCAAACCTCACTGAGGTTCAGGGCTCTTCTTACCCAGCCTCACTTGTCCACCTTTCTTTCTCTCTCCTTTAGACGTGTGTCATAATCTATATGCTTTCTATACTTATGTCAATTCTTGCTCTCTTCCTAAAGCTTTTGCATGACTAATTTTATGTTAGTGTCTGCTTCTCAGGGGGAATCCAGACTGACACAAGAGTCCCAAATTAGTGTCAGAAGATGCAAATTTAAATACACATCTTCTTCAGTAAGTCATGTGTAGATAAAATCCCTGATTAAGCTTCATGGTCTGTCTCTAGCCAGAACTCCCCACCATCTTGCAGCCAAGTAACAATGTGCTTTATTTTTAAACACCTAAAGAGTTTTAAAAAATACCGATGGCCTCATTTTTGTCTCCAAGATCAAGGGTATAACTTGGCATCAAGGCTTTCCGAAGCTCTCCATGTGCTATTAGCTGGCGCTGAGAAACACAGATAGCTTTGGGTGGCCGGAGAGGCAGCTACCTCCACGAGAATCTGATTCCTGGTCTTGCTGCTTTTACAGATATTACGTAGTTTTGGTTCCATGTTTTTGCGACTCAACAGTTGTCTGATATCCAAAACGATCTGTACTATCTCCAGACCTTGTTTTCTTTGATCTAGTTCATAAACTCAAATGGAATAGTGAATATTAAAACACTTTTTGGAAATTACTCTTTATTATGAACAATGGTTATATAATGTGGACCTTTTGCAAATACAAGGGCCTTTAAAGCAAGATGTGGGAATAGGGTCTTGGATGGAGATATAAAATGTTTGCTGATCATTTACCCCACTGAGAATATAAACTCTTTTTAGTGCAAGACCATTGGATCTTTGTATTTGGCAGTATTATTTTAACATTTATTTATTTTTATTTGAAAGGCAGATTTACAGAGACAGAGAGGAAGGGAGAGTAAAAAAAGAGAGAGTGAGATCTTCCACCCACTAGTTCACTTCCCAAAAGCCACAATAGCAGGAGCTGAGGCTATCCAAAGTCAGGAGGTTCCCCCAGATCTCCCACATGGATGCATCCTCCACTGCTTTCTCAGGCCACAAACAAGGAGCTGGATCAGAAGTGGAACAGCCAGGACATGAAACAGTGCTGATTTGGAATGTGAGTGCTGCAGGCAGAGGGTTAGCCTGTTGAGCCACTGTGTGGTGATATGTTATGTGCATAAGTATCTCAATGTTGTTGTAAGTTCTTGCCCCTACAGGGATATGAGTTCAAAGCAGAGATATAAATAACAATATGCAAATGACAAGATTTATTTGTTTAGTAAATGAGCTAGTAAATAGTAATAAATAAGATTTATCTATTTGAGAGAGTGAAAATACATGCACAAAGAGTAGAAGAAAGCCCACAGGAGGAGTAGCCAATATCAATGGGTCAGAGAGTTGCCTGTGAGGGAGATCGTGGGAGTAAGACAGGGAAGGAGCCATAACCAAGGTCCAGAAGCCAAAAACACCCAAAGGAACACTCCAATGTGTATCTACCCTTTTAATAAGGTATGGAGTAAATATACTAATTAAATACACAAATAAGGTGGAGTTTAGTGGGTAACATCTTCACTTTGTTGCTAAATTCACATTAGGCAATCAGTCTTGGTCCTGGGTGAAAAATAGGTGAATTATGGAAAAGTGGGCATACTGGATTGACAGGCAAAAGAGTGGAGTTACAATGCAGTGTAACATAGAAATTACAAAAAAAAAAATTCTTGCAGCTTCCTTTATTCACACATACCTGTCTACTTAGGTTCCCATATGCATATTAATCAGTAATAGACATCATTACTATAGAAAGGCAATCATTACTGACAATTTGCATATGCTAAATTGCGCTAACCAGATATATGTCAGTTCTCATGGTTTTTTCACATGAGAGTCTATTGAAGTTACTGGTTTTAAATGCAGATGTTGTGGTCCCACATACTAAGGTCTAATAAGAATGAGGAAAGCTAGGGATGGAGGATGAGTATGTGCTTTTAATGATCAGCCCAGATAATTCCCATGTACACCAGTGTACCTCCTCATCTGTGGTGTTCTAGGAACATAGTTTGTTCCAGGTTGATATGACACTGCCCTCCATTACCCTGAGACAATTTCATTTTACCACAAACTTATTTTAGCAACAAATCAGGCTCACTTGAAATGAGTATTTGATTATATAATGTTTGATAAAGAATAACCTTTGTACACTCAAATGAAGTTAATTGTAAGTCATACATTTTTATTTTATTTTAAAGAGAACAGATTGAATGTAGTTCATTGATGCATTTCTAAAGTATAATAATTTCCTTCTTCCTTCCCTCTCTCCATTCCCCTCCTCTTCCCTCCCCTCCTCCTCCTTCCTTCCTTTCTTATTTCTTTCCTTCCTTCCTCTTCTCTTCTTGTTCCTTCCTCCCTTTCTTCTTTCGTTACTCTTCTCTCTCTCTGCTCTCCCTCCTTCCCTTCCTTCTTCCTTTCCTTCCTTTTCCCCTTCCTTCCTTCTTGCTCATAATTTTTAACATAACGTTTTTAAAAATATGTTCATTTGAAAGGCAGTCAGAGTTATGAAGACAGAGAAATATTTCTACTAATTCACTTCCCAAATCAAGCCAAAGCTAGAAGCCTAGAAATCTGTCCAGATTGCCCACAGAGATGGTGCAAGCCCAAACATTTGGCCCATCTTCTGCTACTTTGCAGGTGCATTATCAGGAAGGTGGATTGGAAGTGGGAGCAGCTGGAACTTCAGAGATTCCCTTTGTTTCCTTTCCTGGTGTAGCTCCCATAAGTTACGCAGGAGTACAAACTCCCAAGAATATAAAGAACAAAATCGCTTGGCTAGACTTTCACTTCACTGAGGGCAAGAGCTGCAGCTTATCTATTTTTGTCTTGTTTTGCCCCCTCCCAGAACTAAAATCCTTCAGGGGCCTTATGCTAGTGGTTTGAATTAACTAAGCTCTTTTTAATTTCAGACGCAGATCCAGAACAGTATTGGAAGCCATATATAAACAAGATGTCATGAGTTGCTTAATATTGAACAATTATATCATAAACTTTTGGCTGAATAGAGTTTTATTATATTTATAAATGTAGTGGTGAGAAAGTGACATATAATACTGGTCTTGCCACATGCTAGCTCTATATTTCTAAGGCGAATTATTTAATCCACCCAAACATTATTTTCCTCAACTATAAGATATAAAATACTGATAGCTACCCTGTAGGATACATATAGAGCTAAAATTTGAAGGCATATATTATGTATTTTACAGAGTAACTAGCACATAGAAATCACCAGCAGTTCAGTAAGTAATTGTTCACTATTATTTTTATTTATATATTTATTTCAAACGTTGGCTAGCTAATAGAAGCTACACCAAGGCCATAGGAACCCACACAAAGAGTTAATATTTATGGGTTACATCATAATCCCAAAGCAAACAGGATGGCTTGGATTTAGATGGAATAATAATTGGTCAAACCTGGCTAATTTTCCACTAGGGAGCTTAGAAAGATAATACTTAATGAGAAAATGTATAACCAATCTTTACACATTCCTTCTAGAGCCTGCTCAATTCCCAAGGAACAGAAAAGTAAAATTCAATATTAAAGAGTTTTGGAAGATGAAACACATTACACATTGCAGGATAAAGCTAATGGAAGAATAGCCATTCAGATTCCCTCCCTTTAGTATTGCCCAAGAGTCTACCTCTCTTTAACCTCCTCTAAATCACCTCAGTCTAAACCTCACCCCTGTTTGTGTCACTAGAAAAGAAATATTGTTTCTTATCACTAAAAAACTTTTGTATTCGAAGGGTCTTGACCAAACTACCTTGCTTTATTATTTTTAACATGTATCAGCTAAAACATTCTTAGTACATTCTCTAGTCTTTTCGATTATATCCCCGAAGTAGATGCTACAGTTGCTTATGGGAATGTCTATAACTAGTCAGCTGTAGTCTAAACGATTTTTTAAAATAAAAATGAGGAGACAGAAGAGAAAGCTCATTGAACTGCAAGAAGGCCAGTGATAGCTGGCAGTTCAATATTCTATTAACAAGTTGTTCAATGATTCAGAGCAAAATTATTGGTGCCAATTCAGTGGTGATTGGCAAAATTTTAACCAATCATAGCATAAATTAAAAAGCTTCTAACTCATTCACCCATTCATGTTCGTTTGTTTGCCACAGGACAAATACCACAGGTGGGTCATTGTAATTGTTGTAACCCATTGCCTAGAACAACCCCTGGTGTACAGTAGGCATTTAAAAATGAGCTACAAAAATACAGACCATTTCACGTTAACAGAAACATAAATCTGTATGATGTATGCTTCTTATCCAACACCTGAGAGATGTTGAGTAAGAATTTGGGGTGCAATAATTGTATAGGTGTAGAGATCTACACCTGTGAAAGGAAGCAGAATGTAGTTGTGCAGAAGGCTAAGTCAAACTTTTACGCAAGCACAACACAGCATTGGCCAATGTGACAGGAACAATTTGAAGAATATTTTACTTTTGAGAATGTTGTGCATCACAGAGATATTCGGTCCTTTACATCTCCAAGTTGCTGAGTCACTGAATGCAGGCGTCCAAAGAAGGGCATGACCCCGGCAAGAATGCTCTCTGTAGCTGAAAGCAAATTTGAAAGGCTGACAACCAGGGGCTGTCTGCTGACCTTGTTCTTGCATAGCTGAACATCAAGTCCTTCCTGGCAGGGATAACTTGGTATTACATTCTTTGTCATGCATGTGACGAGTTCTATATTAGCTTCCTCGCTTGTGGCTGTGAGATCAAGCACAGGATTTACAGAGGAAGAGTTTCTGTTTTTTTAGGATGTTATTGGCGGGTTGTGCAATATGAGACCTCATACTGAGTTAAGAAGTGACCTAGAGAGAGATGAACTACTACTCACAATGTGACAGAAGGGTTTTTGTCAATTTTATTTTGTAAAATGATGGCAAAGGATAATGAAAACCAAAGAAGGCCAAGAAATTGAGCTAAAGGCCAATGCCTTAAATTAACAGGAATGATAAAAAATTTTATGAACATTGCTTCCTCCTCCTTCTTTTTTTTTTCCATTAAATCCTTTAGAATTGTAAAACAGGATTTTTTTTTTTCTTGGACCATAGATTGTATAAAAACAGGCCATTCACTGGATTTGGACCCAGTGTTTTATCTTTGTTGCCCCTATGTACCGTGTTAAATTTGTTATAGGGTTCAGAACTTAACTAGAGATAGTGTAGTAACAACATACAATATTTATATGGTGGAGAAACTTGCTGTTTCTTCTGCTCCTGGGCTGGCCCACAGTTGCTAGACAGGCAGTAGCTTTGGGGGAATAGGTTGGATGCAGTTGGTAACAGGGCATTCAACCAGGTAGATTGAGCTGGAGAAATGTGGATGGGAAGCCCAGATGAGCAATGTCTTGGTGAAAAGACCATGGAAGTTGAGACTGAGACTTGGAGACTATCAATGGACCAATGTTTTTTGCTCATCATGGAGCCTAATCCTCACCAGGTACTCCTATGCACACCAGTGACAATCTTTGCACCCCTTGGAGCAAGGAGAGCCCTTTCCTGCAACATGGTCTCCAGTAGTACCCACCACTGAGAGAGTTTAACACTGTGCTCACTACAAAGGAGAAATGCTTGAAGGAAATTCATTTATTGTAGAACAGGCATTGAAATGTGAAGTTAGGGCCCAGTGCAGTAGCCTAGTGGCTAAAGTCCTCGCCTTGCATGCGCCAGGATCCCATATGGCTGCTTTTGTATCCTGCTGCTCCACTTCTCTTCCAGCTCCCTGCTTGTGGCCTGGGAAAGCAGTCGTGGATGGTCCAAAGCCTTGGAACCCTGCACCCACATGGGAGACCTGGAAGAAAGTCCTGGCTCCTGTCTTTAGATTGGCTCAGCTCTGGCTGTTATGATCACTTGGAGAGTGAATCAGCAGATGGAAGATCTTTCTCTCTGTATCTCCTTCTCTCTGCACATCTGCCTTTCCAATAAAAATAAATAAATCCTTTTTAAAATAAGAAAGAAAGTGAAGTTAGTGGTGAGAGGTGACTTCTTTCTTCTCTTCGTGTCTTAGTGAGACTCCAGGAAGCAGACACCAGAACGGAAAATCACATCATTATTCCTTTTCCCTCATTGACTGTGAGCTAACTTTAATTGTTCCTTTCAACTAAACATTGAGGTGCTTATCATAAGTTTCATCACCTCTTTGAAAAATCACATCCTCCTGTGGTTTCAAGGAGGAAATGATGATATAACGTGTTAGGAATTTTAGGCACAGGCACACCTGTATTTTTGTCCTATTCTATCGTTGTAACAAATATTAAAAATGTATTAGAGGGCCCGGTGGCATGGCCTAGTGGCTAAGGTCCTCACCTTGAATGCACCGGGATCCCATATGGTCGCCGGTTCTAATCCTGGCCGTTCCACTTCCTCTCTATCTCTCCTCCTCTCTGTATATCTGACTTTGTAATAAAAATAAAATAAATCTTTAAAAAAAGTTTTAGAAAATGCAAGATAGGTTTTTCTAGAGTTTTACCATCTCTAGCTTGTACTGAAAATCTCATTTATTATTCTCTTTATCATTTGGTCCTTGGACATCCGTATCATCTTTTTGAAAACCTCATGAAATGAACATTTTCTCACTTGCTAAGGGACATACTCTCATGAATCTTGTGTTGTAGATAACAATAAAATCTGAAAGTGCCCTTGAGAAGTATTGTTTATTGGAGAGAAAACGAGTGTCACAGACCTGTGATTCCCCCTACTGCTTTTTGGTTCTGGCATTTGTATTAGACAGATATTTAAAGGCCTTGGGTGTGACGTAGGGATCAACTTCTTGGACAACAGAAAATTAAGCAAGTAGAATTAGATCCAACTCAGCAGTTTGTGAGCAGCCAAGCAAATTATAAACAGAGTGAGAAAAGTATGTGCAGTTTTTTTTTTATTCCTGACGGGGGAGTAACACCCAGACCATAGCAGCAAAAAGAAACTAAACAGCAACAACAAAAGATACAATCAATCCATCTAAGAAATGGACAAAAGACCTCAGCAGACAGTTATAAAAAGAGGACGTGCAAATGGCTAACAAATATATTGTTATTATTATTTTTTTAAATTGTATGGTACAATTATGTAGGTTTTGGAATACCCTCCCAAAAAATTCCCTTCCCCAACTGATTTTCCCATATTGTTGTGATAACATAGTCCTTCATAACAAATTATAATTCCGTCAGTCTGTTATTTAAGTGTGCCCCAATAGTGCTGTTATAGACAATGTCAGACAGTCCAGCATCCCATTGTCTAGACATGTCCAATAGTTTCACTGGGAGTCCATCTTTGATTTAGAAGTAGGGATGCATATTGTGTTGTATCTTCACATCTGGATATGCTAGTCTCTATTACTCCATCACTACACATTCCCTTCAGTGAGAAAGCCACAAAATAAGGTCAACAACAGATACGAAGTTAAAATAAAGACAACGAAAAAAAAATACATCACCATAGAGTCGAAAAAATGCGCCACTAAATGACCAACACATGGTTGACAAAAAGAAAACACAAAAACATTCCGTCCGATGATTCACTCCCCAAGTGAGCCGCAACGGCCAGTGCTGCACCAATCCAAAGCCGGGAACCAGGAGCTTCTTCCAGGTTTCCCACGCGGGTGCAGGGTCCCAAGGCTTTGGGCCATCCTAGACTGCTTTCCCAGGTCACAAGCAGGGAGCTGGATGGGAAGTGGAGCTGCCGGGATTAGAACCGGCGCCCATATGGGATCCCGGGGGTTCAAGGTGAGGACTTTAGCCGCTAGGCCACGCCGCCGGGCCCAACAAATATATTTTTAAAAGCTCAGCATCACTAGTCCTCAAGGAAATGCGAATCAAAACCCAAATGAGCTACCACTATCTCATCCCTGTCAGAACGGCTAAAATGGAAAACATGAAGTCAGGAACACTGGCGAGGAAGTAGAGGAAGGGGAGCACGTGCATGCAGTTGATGGGAATATACATGAGGAAAGCCACCACAAAGAACAACATGGAGATTAGTTCAAAAACTAGAAACAGGCTTGCCATGTGATTCAGCATTCTAATAATGGGTATATATCTGAGTGACTTGAGCACAGTCAATCAAAGGGCTACCTGCACCACTGTGTTTGTAGCAGCACCGTTCACAATAGCCATAAATTGGAAACAACTAAGGTGTTCATCATCAGATGAAGGAGATATAACTGAGCTCTAAGAAAGAATGAAATTCTTCCACTTGCAGCAAATTGGACACAACTGGAGGACATCATATTGTGTGGAAGAAGCTGAGCACTGAAATACAAATACTTCATATTTTCTCTTTTATGTGAGAGCCAATTTTTAAAAAAGGCATTAACAAAAAAAGAAGAAATACTTATATTTATCAATATTGCTGCAAATACATTTTTGTGGATCCTTATTTTATACTTTTCAAACCAGTGGTTAAAAATGTTATGCTACTAGGGTTTTCATGATGTGTCATTACTTGAAAATGTATTGTATATTGAGTGAATGGTCATTTTTCCATTCAACTTGTTCATGGTCATGTCTATATTCCTACTAAACGAGGGTTTGTTTGTTTTAGATTTAACTTGCTGTACTTCTTACTTAATGAAGCACTTAGCCTTTCTACTGTAATATAAATTTGAAGGATGTTACCTCAAAAAATATAAAATAAAGATCAGTAGATGGAGGGCAAGAAGGACAAAGAGAAAGGAAGGGAAGAGGGAATAACATTATATCTTTGAAATCATATCTTAAAAAATATTTTAAATCTGTTAAAAACTAATTAAAATAGAAAAACATTAAAACATTTTTAAGAAGGGCTTGGCTTTCTATTTCTGAATTGCCTCCTTTCTACTTAATGAAATTAATCTGTTTTAATCCAAAACTTCTAAATGAAACTTATTAGGTTGAAATATCTTTATAGATGTAATGTATGCACATTGAAGAAAATTTAGGCAAGGCAGAAAAATATAAAATAAATCTAGCCACAATTTTACCATCAGATTGCAGCTGTGGTTATCGTTTCTGTGTTTCCCTTCAGGCTTTTCCTTTCCAGATGTCAAAATTTAGCACATTTGTGATAAATCTAACAATATAGTTGCATATATTGCTTTCGTACCATGGATTTTTTTAAAAATGTACTTAGCCTGGCTGTTTTTACTGGATGTAACAGACATAAGTGCTCATGAAATTGACAAGCTGAGCGCTCTCAAGTGACCATCAGTCAGTCACATCAACACAAAGAGGCTCTCCAGGCCCTGGAAAGTTTAACCTCCCCTCTACCCACCATGGCCTGGAGCTGTCATTCTGATTTCCATCCCCATAGATTATTTTCCACTTCTGTTAGACCTTTATTTTATTTTTATTGGAAAGTTGGATATACAGAGAGGAGAAGAGACAGAGAGGAAGATCTTCCGTCTGCTGGTTCACTCCCCCAAGTGGCCACAATGGCTGGAGCTGATCTGACCCGAAGCCAGGAGCCAGAAGCTTCTTCCAGGTCTCCCATGCGGGTGCAGGGTCCCAAGGCTTTGGGCTGTCCTTGACTGCTTTCCCAGGCCAGAAGCAGGGAGCTGGATGGGAAACAGGTCCACCAGGATTAGAACCAGCACCCATATGTGATCCCGGGGTGTTCAAGACGAGCGAGGACTTTAGCTGCTAGGCCACCGCGCTGGGCCTGAAACTTTGTAAACTGAATACATGGAATGTGAGGGTGCTTCAAAAAGAATGTGGGAAAATGGAACTCAAAACTAAATTATCTTTGGTACAAGACATTTGAAATATATGCACAGTTTTTCTCTACTAACCTTTTTGCATGAACTCTTAAGTAGTCTTCATGTGTCCTCTGTCATACTTGGCTTTTCTTGTGGACTACTTCACGTGTGAGATAAGGAGAAGTGGAAGTCAGAGTTGATTAGACACTCCCAAACGAAGGCATCCCAAGCAGCAACTAAACCTACTGCACTACAGCACTCGACTCAGTGTTGCTTTCTTAGAAAGAGTATATATTAAAATCAGATTAGATAGAGCAAATGAAGTCGTGTGCATAAACTTACTATATTCTGATTATTTCTGTGGGATTCCAAGACTAGAAGCAGGTTTGATGAACTCCATCCCACAGCTCCTTGACAGCACATACACACTACACAAAACAGTTGCATCTTTTTCTCTGCAGCAACCAGCTGAAGATCTGTCTTCCCACACCTAGACAGAGACTTGTACTTTTGCTTTCCTATTTCCCCCTTTGTCCTAAAAAGACTGAAAATGTATCCCCAAAATGATCCCACCTCATTTTGGCCGCCTTTTCCATGATGAGCAATGTCTCTGTTCTCTCCTCTTATCATAATCATAGTGCTTCCCTTTCTACCATGCACACTTAGTATATTTCTAAAGTTCTTACAGGAACAAGGGACTGCTTTATCCTGAATGAGCTCTCACTCATGAACAACACAAGGCTGATCTTGTTCCATCAGTCAGAGCCAGAGTGTTACTACTCCACTCACATCAGTGCTCAATTCTGGGCACCACAACAGGAGAAATTGGCCGATATCCCTGATAAATGTAAATGGAAATCCTCAACAAAGTACTAGCAAACTGAATTTAATAGCACATGAAAAATATCAGCATGATCAGGTTAGAGTCATCCTTGAGACACAGGAATGGTTTAACATATATAAACCAGTTAGCCATGCTCTATTACGTCAGAATGTATATGAACATTTTAAACGAAGCAGAAAAGAAGACACGTAGCAGAAGTCATCATCCCTTCATGATAAAATCTCTGAACAAATTAGTTAAAAGAAGGAATGGACCTCAGTGAGATTAAGGTTAACATCGAGCGGAGACAAATTGAAGATTTTTCTGATACTTGGAACTAGGCAAAATTGCTCATTTGTACTGTTGAACTTCTACTGAGGAGTGATTGAATTAACAGAGCAAGAGAAGAAAAAAGAGAAGGTTGACTTCTTAGTCATGTAATGCTGGGCCACTCTTAGTGTCAGCTTCAGACTGACAGCAGTCAGGGTTTGCGGGCATGCATAAGACCCAATCTGGATTATTAATGATCCTGCCAGATAATGATGACTGGTGACTGAAATCTGAGAATCCCTGTTTTAGAGTTGGCTAGGGTACTGATCTGAAGGTAAGAAGTAGGTTCAAACTCCCCTTCTGGCATTTGCATGTATATAGTCCTGAGCAAATAGCAAACTCCTTTGAGACTCTTCATTAATTAGAAAGTGAGATTATAATATTAACGTTACAGGGTTCTAGTGAATTTAGACACAGATTATGGCCACAAAGGACCCACTGCAAAGTGTGTTACTTTCTACAAAGTCTGTATTTTGGCTTTAGGATTTACATGGAATTCTTCATGGAACCATAAGTAGATAAAATGGACCAACTAGGTCTCTCAGTGACTTTCTCTGGAAGCTTAGAGGCAAAGATACAGAGAGTTTCAGTCTTCACTTAGTGCTTGACATCTTAATGTCAAGGGCATATGAGTGAGGAGACCTAGGGCAGCTGTCTTCTGCCATATGTGCAGAGACAGAGATTCAGCAGAAGTGTCAGAAAGAGAAGAATGAAGCTGAGTACAGAAATAAAGGAAAATGAGAGGCCAGATGGCCTCAGAGAGAATGAAAGAGAGAGGAAACATACTCAGTTTTTCAACCCAGTCACTTCAGAGGTCAGACTGTAATTAACAATCCCGAGGCCCATAAAAAGCTCCAATATCCTTCTACTATTGTTCCCTTCCTATCTTGGCTCATAGAAGGGACATGGTAATCAGAGCAAAAAGCAAATCTTGCACAAGGCAAAAACAAGTTCAACAGGGTACCAACTGAAGATTTATTTCCACCACCAGCAGAACCAAGATCCTGGTAGCATTGCTGATATTCTTATTTTCTTGCATGTGCATTTTAAATTTGCAGCATTTTTGGCCAACTGCACTAATAATCACAGCAGGGGGAATATACACATTCAGTGTAAACACTTGAAAGAATGAAGATGAGGACCAGCTCTGATTCTGAGCAAGAACCCGTAACTTCCTGTTTAAAATTATAATAGATAATTACTCCTTTGAGTATAATATCAAAGTGGTATATTGCCATAAGATACTTTTGATTATTTTATTTTGCTAGTTCCAGAACAGGGTGGGAGGAGTTCTGTTAAAGTTGCAGATCATTTGAATAAGTAACAAGGCTAATCATGAATCTATCTCCTATGTGTGTTCACCACCACCATATCCAGCTTGGTAACTGACCATGGGCTCCTACCTGGGGTTGTTTGTACAGAAATTAGTTGTTAGTTAGCTTGATGGGTATATGTGTGTGTGTGTGTGTATGTATATACATACATATACATATATATATATACATACACACATATATACACACACACACATATATATATACATATACATATATATGATCACTCACATATCTCAAGACCTGAAGGCATAACTGAGAACAGCCTTTCTGCATACTCTACTTTCTCTGGACTCCTTATGAAAAAAAGAGACAAAGATTAAGGCTCTATGCATGGAATTTAGAGGAGTTCTCCAATTATCAGGGTGTCTATAGATCTGCTGATATCCAGTGTAATTTTCTTTTTTCTTTGAAAACAATGCAAATGCAATATTTGATTTTACATTCTGTGGACCCCACCAAAGAAATTAAACTCCATTAAAAAGGCAAGAATACATGTAATTTTTGTAGAACGCCTCAAAATTGTTCTCTTTGTTTACTTGTTATTTAATGCTTTCATTTATAGGGGGAACTTACCCAAGTGCTGCAAATGAAATCTAAGAATGGTAATTAAGTTCCCGCATTGCCCCAAATTTCTATTCTAGATAATGTAGTAAAAATGGGAACCAGGGTTTGGATAGCTTATCAAGCTTCCATACCCATGAACTTTTTTTCAAATAGCTTATCAGCAGTGGTGTGTGTGTATGCATGCATGTGCACATGTATGTGTGTGAAAGAGAAAGGAGAGAGAGAGAGAGAGAGAGGAGAGCGCTTCTAAGTATGCTCAAGCATTCAAACCAATTATACGTCCATCACAGGGCAGAAGATAGAGGTCATCATATCTCAATAAAAATTTGCATTGAAGACAGACCCAAACACAATTTTAAAGTATTTTTCAAATGTTTATTTTCTGTCTTGTCTAAATTTCCTAACATTATGTTTGAATAAATCAAAACCCATGCTGAGAAGAGTGTTGTTTTTATTTCATTTGAAAATATTTGCTCATTTTCATATTCACTTATTCTGTTTCATTATAAAATATCTAGTTCAACATCTTCATTACATATATCAAAAAGCTGAGACAAAAGAAGTTAAAGGGCCCTTGTCTAAATTAGCAAGTGGTAGAGTAATGACACAAATCCAGTTTTCCTTAACCTCAAGATACTGTTTTTTGGAGGGGTGGGAGGAAAGATCATAGTTTGACTTCAAAGCAGACCTTGATGTGTCCAAGAAATGAAAAATGTAGCCTTTAAAATTTGAATAGGATTTCCTAAGTGGTTTGAATCTTCAGCGGGGAAATTGGGAATCAGCTGCATTGTGTCTGAGTCATTCTCTAGATCCAGAACACGTTAACTGACTTCCGATACTTCCAAAGCCATGTTCCAAGGGGGAAAAGCTCAGGTTGACCCCAAGTGCCTTGATTAACATCCACAAGTTTGAAACTGCAATGAAAAAATTATTTGACATCAAGAAAGTACTTGGTTCTGAACTTACTGAAAAGTTAAGAATCATGGTTTTTAAAATTATGTCTTGGCCCTTGGAAATGGTTGTCTTGTGTTAAATGTACAGCTTATCCTTGCTTTATACCTACCTTAGTTTGTTTTTCTTTTTCCTTAGCATCTTCTAGGTCTGTGACCCTAATTCTAACCCAATGTAATTCTATAGGGCTATCAACATAGACTCTGCAGTCCCTGTGCACATGTTAGGCAGAGGATCCAAGATTTCGCTGGATGACAATCTGATTCTCCCTCTGGGATCTTGAGTTTGGGGTAGCCACACATGAAGGAGATTAGGCTAAGCAATTTGGTGGAAGTATTGTATGCTACTGAGACCACTGTGAAACTTATCTTGTCTGTCCCACACAAAAGAAGAAAAGTAGACAGATGTATAAAAAGAATTTGGCACACACATGGAATTGAAAAAGGGGTGACTGTTTTTCTGTTGTTCAAAATATCACAGTGGAGAACTATTGTCTGCAATCAAAGAATTCTAGTTTTCTTGAACTACCAGATAAGAATGTATCCTGAGAATGTTCCTTTCTACTCTCCTGGCTTCATTACTCTTATCTACAAAATGAGCATGATGGATTTGATTGGATAATCTTTATACATGAATGGAGAAGTCTAGAAGAGATAATGAATAGATTCTCAAAAAGAATAATTATTTAAGACTTTGTGTTCAGCCTGGGGGATTACAAAGATAAGTAAGGCAGGCTGTTAGGATTCCTCTATTGTTCTGAATATCTCGCTTTTCATATAATTAGCATGGTAGAATCTGCATTTGCAAACTTTCTCCTTTGAAATAAGTATACTTGGAGAGAAATTGTGGGGACCCACAAAAAGGTTAATAGAAGGTGTCTGTTTGCTGCCTCCAGCCACTTGCTATTTGCTGCTCTCCTGGCTTCTGTGCTGGAACTATGGGCCCACTGCTTCTGATTTGCTGCCTCTGGAGCCAGTGCTTCATTTGCCCAAGAGAAGCTCCCAGCAGGCATCTCAGAACCTTAAGGCTTTGCTGGTCATTGTTTGACCCAGGGAATCCCTGGTGGTTTTTAACTCTTGTTCCTAACATTGACACTTAAAAATATCTCACAGATTTTGAAGTTCTGGCAAGGAGCTATTTCATTTAACTGGAGAGAAAAACACACCACTACATTGTTTGCTTCCAAATTATTCTCTTCTCCTTTTCCCCTCTAGATACCAAGTAATAACCACAATGCGTGTATGATTGGAAGTAGTAAAATAGACATAGATTCCTTGAAAATGTGGTTTATGGTCCAAAATCACCCCTATTTCATGTCTGTGTCTTCATACATTTTCAGTATCAGGAGAGAATTGTTAGAGTACTTCAAAATATTTGTAGGAATAAAGAAATAAGTTTATTTTGGTAAGTAATATATTTGAAATTAATGCATAATTAAACAATGCAATTTCTATGAACATTTTGAAAACCTCTCATATAAGGCTAAACTCTTGTGAATTAATAGATACAATGAGGACTTAGTGAACGCCAATTTTCCGTAATATATCTGTTTTAACTCATGAAAAAGCCAGTGAGTGAAACATAGTTGCTGCAGTATTTCAGCTACAGCAGCTGAAGCTTTCCTTCCACAAAGAATGCAGTAATTTTTCAAACCCTTGGTCTGCAACTTTTTGGCTTGTTTAATGGTTGCACTTTTCTGCATCTTGCCCTTCTCATTGTTAATGAGAGGTGGGTAAAGAAACAGATAACTAGAGACAAAATTAATGTGTATGTATCTGTGCTGTATTCCATTTTTAGATAGGATCCGTTACCAACAACGTTATTGTCTGAGTATAGGCAGATACTGGACTTCCTAGTTAGATCTGGGTATAGGTGGACTAACACATGATACACACCCATCTTAGTCTTCCATATCCTTTACTTACAACCAGCTAACTTCCAGTTATTTACAGTATTGTGTTGAATTTCCAGTGCTCAGGGAAATTTGGAGTTGAATTTTTCCTCTTTCTCTTTTCCACTATGGGTACAAACTATATTTTGTTTTGAACTGTTCAAAAACCTAAATTAGAATAGCAAACAAGATACTCTTGCTGAATGCTATCATGCATGACCACGTCAAACAAATGCTATCATGCATGAACCACTGATACTGATTGTCTGCTTGTTAATGATAATCTGCAAAAATTCCCAGTGAAATTCCTACACTAGAAGAGAATGAGGATTCAAGGATCCTTGAAAACATCTGAGAACCAGTGTTGTACGCGACATCAGATTATATTGAGGCCTGCTAGCTTTTACCCATAACAATTACAAATGTACTTCAAAACTTATTGAGAAATGGAATGAAAAATGAGTTTATTTTTGGTACACTGTGTTGGAAATCTATGCAGATTTTTCATAATGCACATTTCTATAAACTTTTAAGGACCTCCTCATGTTACCAGTTGGTAATCAGCTCTGTGCCAGGCTATGTAAAAAAAAAATTTCTCTGTAAACGCTATTTTGTCAAGGTCTTTGTGGTGGCTCAACAGGTTAATCCTCCACCTGCAATCACTGACATCCTTATGGGAACCAGTTCATGTTCCTATGCTGTACTTCTGATCCAGCTCTCTGCTTGTAACCTGGGAAAGCTATAGAGAATGGCCCAAAGCTTTGGGACCCTGCAGCTCTGTTGGAGACTTGGAAGAAGCTCCTGGCTCCTGGCTTCGGATGGGCTCAGCTCCAGTTATTGTGGCCATTGCAGCATGAACCATTGGATGGAAGATCTTTCTTTCTGTCTCTCCTTCTCTCTGTAAATCTGCCTTTCCAATAAAAATAATAAATCTTTTAAAAAAATAAATAAGTGCTAGTGTGCTTAATCAAAAGGAATACTAAGAAGTACGTATCCTTAATGAAATGGGTATGACTCCCAAGCCTATTGTTTAAACACTGAATGGGAAGATTTCGACTCACCCAGGAAGGAAGGCATCCCATTTTCATAAATCATTCCACGTTTGAGTTTAATGTCAGACACTTTACAAATATTCAGATAAATTCCGCCTCCTTCACACCCACTTATCAGGCAATAGAGGAAACATATAAAAATATCCAGCCCCATTTGTCAAACATGATCTGTTTTTCATGAATGAGGTTGCGACTCAGTAGATTTCCACTGATACCAGCTGAGGAAATCATCAATTCTGCAAACTCTCCTTGCACTTAATGTCATTCATTTGCCCTTGGAGATGATTTAAAAGACTCTGGAACTGAAGTGTTCCTAATACAGAAAGTCAACATGCAGAGAGATGGAGAAAATACTAGGAAACCTAGACTTTCTGAAAATAAGCATATCTCTTCCTGCTTGTGTGAACCAGGTGACTTTGTTGGTAAAGGATGCAATTTGGGAGACAAATTGGACCTGTGATACCAGGGGAAGGGAGCATGAGCATGAGGTCTTGAGGCAGCAAGAGCCAGTCAGTGCCTCAGTAATGGGACAAGATATCTGTTAAGGCTCTCATCTCCACTTAAGGCATGTGAAGTGTTTTTTTCTCTCTTCCCCATGCATTAGTGCAGCAGCTTGTCCAAAATAACTACATCCCTAGTGCAGAAACCCAGCAGGGACAGAGTCTCATTATAACCTAACTCCTTTGGTCAAAAATTGCTTCTTTTCCACAGAACATAGTTGAAAGCAGCAAAAACCATCTCAGTATATGTCACATAATAAAGATGTTCCTCTCAAAATAATATTTATTATACAAAATATTGATCACAATAAAAATGTAGGAGGAAAGATATCAGAAAAATCACGATGTGCTGTATTCAGAGCTGGCTCCCAACTTCAATCACTGTAAGCAACTGTTTGTATTCCACCTGATATCATTTTTTTCATTGGTTGTTGCATTTTTAGTTAAGTCTATTATTCATTCTAAAAGGATACAAGGAACAACTGTTAACGTTTAAGCCACAACCTGGGATACCCATAGCCTGGGTTGAAATCCCAGTTCCATTCTCAATTCCAGGGTCCTGCCAGTGCACACCCTAGAAGGCAGTAGATAATCACTCAGTTGGATTCCTGCCACCCGTATGGGAGAACTGGACTGAGTTCCCATCTCCCGCCTTCAGCCTTGACCAGCCCTGGCCATTGAGGCCATTTGGAAAGTGAACCAGAGTTTAGGAACTGCACTCTTCCATTCCACTCTCCCCACCCCTCTCTCTCTTTCAGTCTCTGCTTTTCAAATGAAATAAAGGATATTTTCTTCTACAAAGGAGTCAAAGGAAGTGTTAGGAGACAGGATCTGATTACACCAATTTCTAGCATCTACTTTTTATCCAGTAGTTTTGTTTGTTTTGTCTTTCTTTTGATTACCAGTATCTTTAGAATTAAAAACCACCATTCAAGGTGAAAGGGACTTCTACATGGGATCTAGAAGAACACCTTTCTAACCTTCAAGAACACACAGGATAAGCTACAGAATGCTGAGGATATGATGCAATCTCACGAACTGAAACATGGAAACCTTTTTTTTCAACTCTGAGGATAAACTAGCTGCTATGATTTAGACATTAGATTGCTTGCTGAATGTCCATGCTAGTGAATTTGTGAAATCATTGGTCCCTAGGGTGCTGCAGTTAGGACGTGGTGGAAATCACAGGAGGTGGGGCCAAACAGGAGGTCCTTCAGGGTCGCACTCTTGGAAGGTTGTTATCCCCAGAGGGTTGTTAGGAAAGACTGAGTTTAAGTGCATGTTCTTTGCCTCCTAGCTCACCATGGGGTTTTTTCTTTGTATGTGTTGTGCCATGTACCATGGGACTTGTGCCAAATCTCTCCATTCGAACTTTGAGCCTTCAAATCTGGGAGCTGAATAGGTGTTTTCTCTTTATAAATTTGCTTCCTTTTATATTTTATTAAAGCAATGAAAAACAAAAACTACTTGTTGTAATATCCAAACATTTTTCTTAGTAAACATTTTGATTGATATGCTCGTGCATAAATGTTTTTCACATGATATACATTGTATCAACTTAGAGAACCTTCCCATTTCCATTTTTTTCATGTTTGAAGCCTACCAGCTCCTTTTTTCTAGTTCTTTATATTACATGAAATATACTATGAACTATGGATGGCCAGTTATGCTGTGCAACATTGGAGCTTATTATTTCTATACAAAGATATATTTGTACTCATTGTCCAACCACTGTGTCTTACCTCCACCATTTCCAACTAATATTAAAATTTTCTTACCTGAAAGGCAAGTGAATGTGAGAGGGAAAAATGTTCCACTGCCATTTAATTTTCTGAATGGCCATGAGAATTAGGGCTAAGTCATGCTGAAATAGAGACCAAAACTTTATCAGGGGTTTCCAACATGAGTCACAGGGGCTCACATTTGGACCATTTTCCACTGCTTTCCAAGGTGCATTAGTGAACTGCCTTAGCAGTAGAGATTCTGGAACTCAAACTGATACTCAAATGGGATGGCAGCATCATAGATGTAGGCTTAACCCACTGCACCCAAATCCTTCCCTCCTCCAACTTCTAGTAATCAGCATCTTAAGTGCAGATTGACTATTGTTTCTGAATTCCACATATGAGATATAACATATGGTATTTGTATTCTGCAATTGGCTTATGTTACTTAACACAGAAATCTCCAGTTCCATTCACTTTGCTGCCAATCCTAATAGATTTTATTTGTTTTTAATGGCTGAATAATGTTCTGCTATTTATACACCCTATTTTCTCATTCATCTCTCCAAGTACATTTAGGTTGATGTTTGTCTTGGCTATTGTGAATAATACTACGGTGAAAACAGGAGTGCTTTTTTTTTATACATTCGTATTTTTGCAGAATATAGATTCAGAGGTGAGAAATCTGGGTCACACAGTAAAACTATTTTCAGTTTTGAAGGGAACTTTCATTTTGTTCTTCATAATTTTTTGTACTAATTAATATGTACAAAGGGCATAAGAGTTTGCCTTTATCCACACCCTTAACCAGAATTTACCTGTGTGTGTGTGTGTGTGTGTTTAACAGTGGCCATTTTTATTCAAATGATTTGATCTCTTAATGTTTAGAGTTAAACTTTCCTGATTACTAGTGACACTGAGCGATTTTTCATATTGTTTTGGGCCATTTCTATGTCTTTTCTAAAATTTTAAATTTCTAGCAATAATCTAATTTCCTAATTTGGGTTGTTTATCATTTTGTTGAATTTTTTTGAGTTCTTTGTATATTTTAGACATCAATTCTTTGCGGTATGTGTGACTTGTGTATATTTCCCCATCATTCTGTCGGCTATCTCTTCACATGTTTATTTCACTGTACAGAGGCCTCTTGGTTTGCTATAATTCCATTTGCCTACTTGTACATTAATTTTCTATCTTTTGAGGTTTTGTTAAAAATTGTTGCATCATAAAATAGACATTATTGGTGTTTTTAAGTACTTCCTCCATGTTTAATCTTCCAATAGTTTAGTTGTTTCAGGCCTTACATGTAGACATTTGGTACACTTTGATTTGGTTTTTGTGTATGACAGGGAGAAGGAAGCAAATTGAACTCTTTTATATATCAACATTCAGTTCCCTCAGCATCACTTATAGTAACCATTGCCATTCCTCTAGGGCGAATTTTTAATTATTTTGTCCAAGGAAATTTGGCAGTATATGCATGTATTCAATTATGGGATTTTTATTCTATACCATTTGTAAGTATGTTTTAAAATGTAGTATCATTGCATTTCAGTTACAGTAATTCTTTAGCATGTCTTGAAATCTGGTATAAGGATGCCATTAGCTTTGTTTTTTGTTCAGAGTTATTTTGACTATTGGGGGTGTTTTGTTCTTCATATCGTTTTAGGATTGTTTCCCTAGTTCTGTGAAGAATGTAATTGGTATTTTTATGGGGATTGTACTGAATCTATAAATTGCTTTTCTTGGTACACAAACTTTAGTATTAATTCTTCCAATCCAAGAACATTGAAAGTTTTTTTTTCCCCATGTTTCTCAATTTATGCTAGGAGTGTTTTGTGATTTTCATTGTAGAGGTCTTTCAGATCCTAAATTAAATTTATTGCAAAAAATTTTATTTCCTTTTTGTAGCTGTCATGAACAGGATTGTCCTTATAATGTCTTGCTCTGCAAGTTCATTATTTATGTATAAAAATTTATTGATTTTTACATGTTAATATTGTATCCCTCCAACTTTACTAAATTGACTTATAAATTGCAAGAATATATTGGTAGAGTTTGAGAAGAATTGATGTTATTGTAGCCCTTAAAATTATCTTAGAATTCAGAAGTGAAAGTATCCTTTCCTGGATATTTTTTTCTTGACTCACATTTGATTAATGATTCTCTCAGTGATCATTATTAGTCTGTTTAATTTTGCTATGTCTTCATGTATCAGTTTTGGCAAGCTTAATATATTCAGAAACCTAAATATTCCTTACAGATTTTACAAAACTTTGACATGTAATATAGCACATAATAGTCCCCAAAGATCTTTTGAACTTCTGTTGTATCTGTTGAAATGTCTTTTTGTTGAAACAAATGAAGACATCAACACAACATATCAAAACTTATAGGACAGAATCAAGGCAGTGTTAAGAGGAAAGTTCATCTCAAACAATGCTTATGTCAAGAAATCAGAAAAGCATCAAGTAAATGAACTAACCATACATTTGAAGGAGCTAGAAAAACAGCAGCAAAGCAATCCCAAGAATAGCAGGAAAAAATAAATAGCCAAAATAAGGGAGGAAATAAACCAAATAGAGACCAAAAGAACAATACATAAGATCAATAAATCAAAGAATTGGTTCTTTGAGAAAAATCAATGAAATAGATTCCTCACTAGCCCAGTTTTTTCTTAAAAAAAGAGGGAGATACAGATCAATACCATCAGAAACAACAAAGAAATGTAACAGCAGATACCTCAGACATACATAGAATAATTAGGAACTATTACTAACAACTGTATGCTAACAAGTTAGAAGACCTAGAAGAAACGGATAGATTTTTAGACACATACAATCTACCAAAATTGAATAATGAGGCAATTAATAATCTAAACAGATCTATTACAAGGACTGAGATTGAATCAGTGATTAAATTCCTCCCAACCAAGAAAAGCCCTGGACCAGATAGCTTCACTGTAAAATTCTAACAAATGTTTCAAGAAAAACTTACTCCAATTCTCCGCAAGCAATTCCAAACAATAGAAAGGGAAGCAATCCTTCCAAACTCTTTCTTAAAATGAGGTGTGGATAAAAGAATCTGTGGTGTATTTACTCCATGGAATACTACTCAGCCATTAAAAGGAACGGAATTCTACCATTTGCAACCAAATGGTCACAATTAGAGATGGTTATGCTCTCTGAAATAAGTCAATCCCAAAAGGAAAACTGTCATATGTTCTCTGTGATGATACAAGGCATCTTTCATGCAAAACACATGATCAATAGCTACCTCTTACTATCGGTTTTGATATTTTTGTTTTCATTTCTGAAAAAAATTTGTTTTCTTATTAATTTCTTCACTGACTCATAGGTCATATGCCTTCAAGAGTTTTTTTTGAGTTTCTTTTTCGTATTTTCAGTGACACATTGGTCATTCAGTAGTTTGTTATTTAACTTCATGTTGTAAAGTTTCTATTTTTCTTCCTGTTACTGATTTTGTTTTGAGGCTTTTCATTTAAGGGGATATATAGTAATTGTGTAATAGATACTGTCATATTCAGATGTGAAGATACAATGCAGTATGCATCTCTACTTCAAAATCCAAGATGGACTTCCAATGAAGCTGTTAAATGTATTTTGACAATAGAATGTTGGACTCTCTGTCATTGTCTATGCTTAAAATGTCAGAATACATTTAAACAACAGAATGATAGGATTATGAATGTTTGTAAAGAACTATACTATTATAATAATATAGGGGAAATCAGTTGGGGAGAGAAGGAATTTGATAAGGTGGGGTGGATAAGGGAAATCCCAGAGCCTATGGATTGACATAATAAGATAATGAAATAAATGCATTCAAACAATTTTTTATTGTTTTCTATAACATACTTTTGTAGATAGAGGAATTCATCCCTTCCGACTCCTTCCCCAGTTCCCTTTCCCACTATTTCCCACTGTATTATCACAGTAATATAGTCCCTTAGTACAGGTTACATGATTAACTTTTTGAGAGTTAAAATATCTTGACTTAATAAGTACAGGCAAATGTGGAAATCATAGTATTGCATTTTAGAGGTATATTTAAAAGTCTCATTTTTTTGTTCAGAAGTAGAGATACATATTGCCTGGTAGATTTTCTTTCCAATATCTCTTTTCATCTCTGATTTTGTTTAGGTGAGTTTTCTCTTTTTCTTAAGCTTAATGGTTTATGCATTTCACTGATCTTTTAAAGCAAATGCTTTTTTATTCAGTTTCTATTTTATTTATCTCTTCACGGATTATTATTATTTCTTTCCTTCTTATAAATTTGGAGTTGGCTTGTTTTTGTTCTCCCAGGTCCTTGAAATGCATTTTTAGATAGTTTAATATGTACATATTTCTTTGATATCTTTTTATTGTTATATCCTATTAATTTTCATATTTTCTGTTCCATTGGTTTCCCAGAACTTTAAGTTGCATTTTATTTCTCCAAATGTCTCTGAATGTCAGTGATTTCTAGTCTTTCTTTTGTTGCTGTTTCTGATTTTGTTTCCATTTTGGTCAGGAAAAAAAAACATGTGATTTCAATTTTTTTGATCTGGTTGAGTCTTATTTTGTGATATAATATGTAGTCTATTTCTGGAGAATGTTCTATGTGCTAGTGAAAATAAAGTCTACTGTTGGTTAGAATGTGCTGCAGAACTCCATCTTCTGGTTTATTCCCCAAACACCCGCAGTGTCCGGGGAGAGTATCATAGAAATCAATTATATGGGCAGAGAGACGGTGAGAAAGAACCCCATCTTCTGGTTTATTCCCCAAACACCCGCAGTGTCCGGGGAGAGTATCATAGAAATCAATTATATGGGCAGAGAGACGGTGAGAAAGAACTCCATCTTCTGGTTTATTCCCCAAACACCCGCAGTGTCCCGGGGCTGAATCAAATCCTGAAACCAGGAGTTAGGATACAATCCAGCTCAGTCCATGTTGCTGGCAGGAACTCAGCTATTTGTGCCATTACTGCAGCCTCTCAGAATCTATGTTTTCAGGAAGATAGTCAAGATTTAGGGCTGGGATTGGTACTAGGATTTGCACTCCGATGAGAGAGATGGGCATCTTAACCGCTAGACTAAATGCCAACTTCCTACATACACCTTTTTAGTTTCTATTACTGTTTTGTCTGACGGAGGTATACCTACTGCTGCTCATCATTGTTGTCCATCTGCATGGTGTATGTTTTTTGATTCTTTAATTTTTGGTCTGTGTGTCTTTACCATGAAAGTACAATGCATCATTGGGTCTTGTTTCTTAAATACTTTTAGCAGTTGTGTTTTTTTAAAATTGGGGCAGTTATTCCTTTTCCATTTAAGATTGTTATGATAATCAATGACTTCTTCCTGTTACTTCAAAAATTCTTGGTGCATTTTGAATAAACTTTGTTCTTTCTAGTGGGTCTTAACACTTTCACATGTTCCCACAATGTCTTTTGTTTCTGTATGTAGGGCTGCTGTAACTTTGTTATGTAAGTCTGGTCTGGACATATCTTTCTCCAAACTGTGGAATTTTTCAGCATTGAGTAGGTTTTCTAAGCCCCTTTTAATTTCTTCACCCTCAGGAATCACCATAATTCAATTGTTTTAACTAAATGACGTCTCAAAAGTGCTTTGTGCTGTCTTCATTCTATTTTTATCTTTTACTCTCTGTCTCACTGGGATATTCGAAAGTACTTTTTTCTTCAAGTTATTTTTCCTACCTGACAGTCCATTATAGAGGCTTTCAAATGTATTTTAGTTGGACTTACTGAATTCGCCATTTAGAGGATTTCTGTTTAGTTCTCTCTGAGTATCACTATCCCTGTTGGCATTCACATTCCTATCATGCATTATTTACCTGATTTCATTCAATTTTCTGCCTGGACTAGTTTATTTCTCTTTGAGATTTTTTATAATCATTTAAAAATTTTTGTCAGGCATTGAGTCAATCTCATTTTCTTGGAGTACATTATCAAGGAATTACCAGGGCACTATTGTGTTCCTTTGAGGACATCATCTTGCCTTGTTTTTTAAAATTGGTATTTGTGCTTCTCTTAGATTAGCTGTTTCTATTTCTTTTAATGAGTGATTTTCAGGGTGTAGGAATTCTTCCTGAGGGTTTGTCTTCCGGGGTTGAGGTGGGAGCCTATTCAGGCAGGATTTCTAGTTGCAGGCTGTTATACAGTCTTCCTGGGTCTTCTCCCATTGCAAATGGGACAGAGGTGATGTGGGCTCAGGGTGCTTTTCTCAAATTCAGCGGAGTGCACAAATCTTTGTAGCAGGCTGTGAGTCAGGTGCCATGGTTTCCAGGGATGCCACCTCTTAGTCTACTATGGCTGGGGTTTTGGAGGCACCAGATGTAAATCAGATATTGATTTTTTTATTTCAGATACCACATTGACAGAGGTATGGCAGGGACACAGTAGCGCCAGTCAAACAGCCAGGAAGTATGTATAAGTCTCCATAGTACCGGGGTTAGGTACTCTGCTATCTCTTGAGATCTACTGACCTTATCTTCCTCCAAGCACACATTTACTCTGTTTGTTATGCTGCTTATGATTGGGAGAGGAATGGATTGAGCTGTCCTCCAACCACCTTTGCTGCAGTGCTAGAGATCACACTTAGAGCCTGCAGCTTCCTAAAACCAGTGCAACACGGGGTCAAGCAAAGAACAGCTTCCCTATAGGCTAGGGTGAACTTACAAAGCTGGGGTGGCTGGAAGCAGTCACAGGTGATGCTGGTTATAACATAAGTCTAATTGGTGCCATGGGTCTGCTTAGGATAGGACAAGTACCAATGCTCTGTTTTCAGGCACTTACCTAAGGACAGCAACCGTTATTATTTCCCCAGTGATAATTTTCCCAAATTCAAGATGAATTCCCATGTTTCCTTTGTTGCCATACTCCCAGTGGCTGGAGTCTCACTCTTTACTGTCTTTGCAGGGTGTGTGGAGGCATGGTGAAGGCAATTCCTCAGCAAGCTGTTGACTGAGTTGCACTTGAGTCTTAACATCCACTAAGCTCCTGGACTAGCTTTCAGACATACACTGAACCTGCAAGGAACTGGGAGAATACAGACTGAAATGAGTCTGCTCCACCAGAGCACACATCTCTGCCTGATGCCATGGGAGCTCTAGAGGCTGTTAATGTAAGAATCTGCCATAGAAACCTTTGAGTTTTTCTCATACTAATCTCACCATGGTGGGCCCAGCTCTGAGCTTCTAGGCAAAATACTGGAGCTTTTTGTCTCACTCAACCCTCTAAGGAGCTAAAGTCTTGCATTACTGTCTTCTGGATGCTGGGGCAGTGATAGTGAATCCAATACTTACTTTAAGCACTCAGACTGACATGAGGCTAGGATAACGCTACTCAGCCTGGCCATTGCACAGCCTCAGGGGAACCAAGCTTGCTGTGAGACAAGCCAAAATGAGTTAATGCTCCAAGACTCAGATATTCTGAGGCCAAGGCGTATGTAGAGGTTGCGTCTAAGAGAACAGGCCTGGAGATAGAAGCCTTAGGTTGATTTGGTGTTGGGTCTCAACACATTAGGTGCAACTCTCAGCTTTAAGCTTATGTCCAAACTTTACTTTTTTTTACCTTATTCTCCAGTAGGCGTAGTCTTCCTCAAATAACTGTGAGAGATTGGGGGAAGCCAGATGGAGACAGCACCTTACCCCCTCCCCAGGTTGATGTCACCTGTATGATACCTGGTTATGGTCAGAAGCCTGTGCAGTCTTAGGGACTAGGCCAGGTTTCCATGATGCTGCAGTACAAAGAACAAACCAAGTCTATTCCACTTAAGTTTAGATCTCTTGCCATAGCAAGTCTTGTACTAGGTTTCAGGTCAAAGGTTTGCTGTTTGTAACTTCTCCTTCCCCTAAGCTAGAATCTTTTATCTCCAAGCTGTGGTTACTTGGAGCAGGGGGAGGAGGAGAGTGAAAGGAGAGGGTGAAAAACTTTTCCTTACCACCTCCTTCAAAGAGTCCTTTATTTTTATTATACTAAAATAAGGCATTGTGGCATCTCTCTTCTTTCTTGTGAGGGTGACTTGATGTTTTAAAAAATAATTATTTGAAAGGCACAGTTACAGAGAGAGGGGTATTCCATCTGCTGGTTAAGTCCACTATTTATCAGAGTTGGGACAGTTCAAAGACAGAGTCAGGAACTTCTTCCAGGTCTCCCCTGTGGTTGCTGGGGCTCAAGCAATTGAACTATCCTTTGCTGCTTTCCCAAGCAACATTGGCAGGAAACTGGATCTGAGTGGAGCAGCCAGCACTCGAACTGGTGCCTATATGGGCGACAGGCACTGGCTTTACCCACTATGCCACAGTGCTGGCTCCCCTGGTGACTTGATGAATAACTCATTGATATGGAGGTCATCAGAGTGCCTTACTCTGCTGCCTTCTTGCTATGCCCTTTTTCAAATACTCCCCTGACAAACTTTTAACAAACTTTGAGTGACTGTATACAAGCTATTACAAGAGATTAGAATCTGAAGGATCCTTGATCACAGAAAAACTCAACCCAATTACTACACTCTATATTACTATAACTCCTAAAGACTTCTACTTTGAAGGTGTTATTCTGATGAAAAGGAATTGTGCAGGAGAAACAAAAGAACTTCTGCCAAAGAATCCAGACTTTCAGCCAGTTGTACTTCAGCAGTCCCCTAGAGAAACTTGAGAGTGTTGCAGGAGGATTAAAAGACATTCTCCGAAGGACACTATACTGAAAAACAAATGGAATTTCCTAGAGATTAAAAATTCTCAGAGAGGCTTTAAAATACAGACCAGTAGTCAGGCCTGAAATCCTCCAAGTACACTGAGTCTGAATCTTCTTGACCCAAAAATGAACACAGACAATATTGACTCAGTATCCAACAACAGCTAGCCTAGTCAGATAAGAACTAGGTTATTTTCTGAGCACAAACGATGGCTCACCTCACTCTCTACCAATCTTCTACACTAGTATGTAGGACACAATAAAATGTAAGACATTGAAGAAGAAAAAGAATGTGATACATGATCAGGAGAACGCATAGTACTGAAGTAAGACAACCGGAAGTTATATGTGCAATATATAACTTATATATATAAATAATCAGGAGGGTTTACTGGTAAAAATGGATTAAAGATCTAAAAGGAATGGTGTGCACATGGATAAACAGAGGGGGAATTTCAAGCAAAAAATAAAATAAATTGTTAAAAAATCTGATTGCACCCTCTTTCAGATGAAGAAACTGATGACAAAGCTATTAAGCAATTTGCCTGAAATCAAATGAATAATCAGAAATAAAGACCAAAACTCTATAAAATTCATTCTCTGAAGATGATTTGCGTTCTCTAACACTTTTATTTCCTACTGTTAAATCTGTGTTTTTGTGATATCTGTAATTTTCTGAGAGACCTTGTTTCTTCTCGAAAGCTCAGCAGAACTCCCCCAGCTACCCTTGAGAGACAAGGAAACCGAGCTTGGCTGTAGCTGTGTGAAGCATATTTCAGCTTTGTTTCAGCTTGATGAGATGTCTTACTACCAAGTCCTGAAATGAAAATCTTGCCAAAAGTCTCAACCCAAAGTCTATATAGAAAAACCTTCGTTTTTTTCAACTTCTACTGATTTCATTAATCAAAAGTCTATTGGTAAGATTGAATGAAAACCTGAACCTTTCATCCTTTTATAGGCTCAACAGCCAGTACAACAGTTCCAAGAAAAGATTTTAGATTTCATGGGATCAGAACTCATAATCTTCTTCTGAGGATTCTGGGGAATTCTTTCGTTTTCCTCTGAAAATCCTCATCCCACATAAGATGCTCAATGTTTAGTTGATATTAGATTCATCTGGAGGGCTTCTAAAGGGGACCAAGTATATACTCTGGCCTTTGGAACTTTCCTTAGCCTCCTCACTCAGCTGTCACTGTCACGGGATCAAGAATTGGTTCACATGTATTATGAATCATTGAGATGTAGCTGGATGTTATTGATAGCACTGGTGTTCTCCTGAAAGATAGAGTAGAGGCATGGTTCCTCTTTTTTTCTAAACATGTTGATATAAAGATAAAAATTCACCATTTCCATAAGTTTTACACACACACACATATATGGATGTTACATGAGAGAGACAGTTTCAGAGAAACATAGTGAGAAAAAAGGTAACACTGTTGATTTTCTTAAGGCTGAAATTTTACTCTTATTTTTAAGCTCTTTATAAATGTCATATATATATATATATATATATATATATATATATATATATATATATAAATGGTTCCAGCTGATAAGGATGATGTTAGATATATATAAGCATAATAGAGAATAAATTAAAATTTCTAAATAACACCCAGATTCTAGAGCAACATTAAGCTAACTGTTCAGTCTCCTGACCAAACCATAGAGCAGTGAACCTGGATTAGGCACTGGATGAGCTGGACTAACTGGATTCTTACTCTCAAGAGCTTGAGTTAGAAAACTCAAAAATAAAGGAGATTGTTGGTAATAGAAACTGAAGCCCAAAGTGTTACCACCCACCTTTTTTTTTAAAGATGGGAGAATGCATATTTTTACTCTTCTGATCATTAAGATGCAAGAGGTCGTGGAAACTCTGATTTATTAAGAAACAGAACTACCAGGAAGGTGGAGTCTGAATAGAAAATATCATCAGAGAAGAAAGAAGGAATAAGCAAGTTGAGAGTGAGAGAAGAAAATTAGAAAACAAAACGATGTATGTAGCACACATGACAGAAAGAGAAGGAAATAGACTCTGAAATAAACCAATTCTGAGATTTCATTTCTCACCAAATGTGGTTTGTTTTCTGCACTTTCTGCTTTTGAACTCTGACAGTGGCTAAGGGCGCTGGCTTTCATTTATGAAGTTATCTGTTCACCTCTCAGCATCTGCACCTCCTAGATTGGTAATCGTGCCATTTCTCACCTGTGAAATAAGCAAACAGTACTCCTGGGTTAATCAGATTTTTATAAAGATAAAATGATCCATGTAGATATCGTAGCATCATGATTGCAACCTGATGAGTGTTCAATAGTATCATTGATTCACTCATACTATTGATATTTAAATAAATTAAAACATATATATTTGAGTCCAAAGTGAACAAGTAGTCTTTTTCACAGTGAGGATACATTTTTGCATGCCAGTGTAAACTCTATGGCCTAGAAAACAGACAGCAGCAAGTATGTCACCCATGGAGGGTGCACGTTATCTTTCCTATCTTACATGTTACCATTGTAGAAATCCATATTCCAGTTTACTACTCACTTGCCTGTTATGAATTGTGTTCATGGAGACTCTAATCCTTGTGTTCAGAAATGCACAGCCTAAAGCAGTAGCCTGACAGAGGGGTGAAGGTTAAGTATCCAAAGACATGCTTCTGGATCTAAAATGTGACCCTTTTTAAAACATATTTCCAGCACTCCGTACTCCAGTTGACTCAATTAAGAAATGAAGAAATTTCATAGGTCACTAAAGGCTTTTAAAAAAATCTCATTAGAAGAAAAATAATGAAGTCATTTGCTATTTAATATGGAACAGACTTATTTCTGCCATTCATGATTTGAAAGCTCCAAAATATACACATTTATGAAAAATTTGCATAGAATGCTGATGGGGTTCATAAATTTTAAAGTATTATATGATGTATACATTATGAGAATATCAAGTGATACCTAATGAATATGTATAAATTTTATATATAAACTAAAATTTTAGATATTAAAATAAAATATTATATTTCATAATTGCTTCCATTATGAAGTCCCACAACATGAGACAATATTCCAGCTAAAGCTTTTGGACAGAAATGTGATCACGCACAGAATCTGTTGCTACCTTGCTTTTACTTTTGATGAACTGTTCAAGATAAGGTTCTATTTCTACCATTAACCTTTATTTCACACATTGAGAACATGGTGACTCAGAATCAAGATCAAGGGAGGACTGTGCTTATGGTGACTATCAGCCTTTTATTCTTTTTCATTAACTTGTGCTGGAAAGGAATAAATGAGAAATCAGCATCAAAGTCTAGACCGAGTGCCAACATCAGTCTTCATTGTGGAAACTAATGTGCCCGACTGTTCCTGTTTCATAACCATGCCTCACGGAAGCTCAGAAAACAGGCACGACAGTCTTGAAGTTCACTAGACACAAAGGAAGCAGAAAGTGCCTCCCCACTCAGTACACTGCAGTCACCTTTCCCCCAGACAGAGGAGCATCTGCTGAGATCAGAAGAGCGAGTTGGAGAAGGTTCTGCCATTTTCTCTCTTCGGTTGGGCACCAGTCACGTTAGTACTGAGCATCATTCCACACTTCTTGAGCAGAGAGATAAATACTGATATTTTTGTGTGCTTTAAAATCACAATGAGGATGCCAACATGTCCTGGAATGATAATTATACAGGGAGCATATATTAAAGGAACTGAATTAGAGAGAAATGGATTGGAAAATAGCACAGATAGGAAAAATACTCGAAACAGCTGAATAATTTCCATAAGAGATTTCGATAATTTTGTTGAAAATCAATATTTCAGTTGGTACCAATCACCTTACAAATTAATATCATTTATTACTTCTTTAACACAATGCCTCATTTCCTGTAGTTATGGATCAAAATGACAAGTATCGGGCCCAGTGTGATAGCCTAGCTGCTGAATACTTGTGTTGCATCCATTCATTGGGATCCCATATGAGCACCAGTTCGTATCGCGGCTGCTCCCTGCTTGTGGCCTGGGAAAGCAGTCTAGGATGACCTGAAGCTTTGGGACTCTGTATCCACATGGGACACCTGGAAGAAGCCACTGGTTCCTGTCTTTGGATCAGCTCAGCTCCAGCAGTTGCAGCCACTTGGGAAGTGAAACATTGGATGGAAGATCTTTCTCTTTGTCTCTCTTCTCTCTGTCTATCTGACTTTCCAATAAAAAATAATAAATCTTTAAAAAAAATGACAGGGTCCGGCTCAGTAGCCTAGTAGCTGATGTCCTCGGTTTCCATGCACCAGGATCTCATATGGGCGCCAGTTCATGTCCTGGTGGCCCTGACTCCCATCCAGCTCACTGGTTGTGGCTGGGAAAGCAGTCAAGGACAGCCCAAAGGCTTGGGACCCTGCACCCTCAAAGGATACTGAAAGAGGCTCCTGGCTCCTGGCTTCAGATTGCCTCAGCTCCGGCTGTTGCGGCCACTTGGGGAGTGAACCAGCAGACAAAAGATCTTTCTCTCTGTCTTTCCTACTCTCTGTAAATCTGCCTAATAAAAATAAAATAAATCTTTTTAAAAAAAGAATAAAGATGACAGGTACCAATTACATTGCATACATTGACACACATTCACTATATATCTGTATTTATCTGCTTGCTTATAAACCTATATGTATCTAGCAAATCATGTGAGTACTGAAGTTCATTTAAATTTGATACATTCACTCAACTATTAAACAAATAGTGTGACCTCTACCACACATTTAACTTTCACTACGTTCCCAGCCCTGTGCTGATAACAAGGGGCAAATCACATAACAAAGTCCAATGTCTTCCCCTCCTGGAGTGTTCACTGTAGCGGATTTGAACAAACAATTTGAATACCCTGTGATAGTCGGTGAAAGGGGAATTACAAGAGCTTTGTGTGATTGCGTGGAGTTCTCACCCTCGTGGATGTATTGCTGTAGGAATCCCTTGAGCTAAGGCATCTCGGTGCTCTCGCCCCTCTAGTTAAGAGTTAAAACCATTAGCAGAACGTCACAGTCTCCTTGAGCTCAGCTGTCTGCTGTGAATGAGAGTCAGAAGTGACATCTGTCACTGCGGCTGACACTGGCTGTCAGAAGCAATTGCATCTTTAAGAAAAGAAGAAGAAAATTCTTCCCCTTGGTCCCAAGCGAGCGTGCTAGGTGTAATTGCTATGCAAGAGGGGACTTTTCGAATCATCCACCAAGGCAGAACACAGAGCAGCGTGGGGAGTCGCAGACTCGTCCATCAGCTTGCTGGCAAGCTCTTCTGAAAGAGTTTGTATTCTGCTGCACGGAGGTATTTGTTTGCATCCAGTGGTGCATAGATCTTTCTTAGAATAAAGCAGTGTATGAGCTGATTTCTGATTATTTTCAGTAAAGAACTAGGGACCCACTGTCATCTGTGCTAATATGACATGATTTAGAAAACAGCAGGAATAGAGCCGGTCTCTGAAGTGTCCTTTTTCTTCAATCCTGTGATTGATTGAAAGACGAACACATAACCTAGGTTGATCCAATATATTCAATTATAGGTAGCCATGCTGCTTTACCTTGATAAAACAAGAGATAGGACATTTTACTTCTGAACTTGAACCCTGTTATAAAAGTGGACTTGTTTGCATCCATTTGGTCATCCAACAAAGCATGCCCATTCAAGAAGGAAGCCAACAAGGATTTAGGAAGTAGGACTAACCTGAGAAATCCTCATTCTAGATGGTGCCAGTTCATGTCCTAGTCCTGCACTTTCACATCCAGCTCCCTGCTAAAGCAACGGATGGTCCAAGTACTTGGGCCCATACTACCCCATAGGAAACCTAGATGAAACTCCAGGCTATATGGAATAAATCATTCAGGGGATGGAAATTTGGGAGGGGGTGGAATCCCAGACCCTATGGAATTGTACCATAAAATTCAAACACACACACACACACACACACGTATGCATACACGCACACACACGAAACTAGGCTCCTGTCTTTGGCTGGAACCTGCCCTTGTCACAACCATCTGGGGAGTGAATCAGCACATGAATTCTCTCTCTCTCTCTCTCTCTCTCGCTTGCTCTCTCTCTTCCTCCCTCCTTCTTTTCCCTCCTTCCCCTCTTCTCTTTATGCATCTCCCCTCCTCTGTTTCTAACTTTACATTTCAAATGAATAAATAAATAAATAGAACTTTTAAAAAATGAAGCCAACATACAAGAAAGAATAAGGAAGAGATGGAGAGAGGTGACTTAGATCTGATGAAGTAATTTTCAGCTTTGCAACTCACCATGCCTAAAGCAGAACCAGTGTGGGATTTTTTTTAGTGAGTTTGAATTCAATTTTCTATTACTGTATTTGAGAAAATTATGATAAATACAGATGGTACAGATCTAATCGCTACAAGGGCAAGGGTTTTGACGGACTGGCTGGATTAAATTGTTTTATCTATCTCCTTTTTATACCAATCATCATTTATGAGACAGCTGAATTCAAAGTCATAGCTTTATGATTCTTCAGCCCAGATATGAAATTATTCCGTTAGACTTGCCTTCCTAAAATTAATTTTGTTAGTCATCCCACCCAAGGACATTTTAATTTGAAAAGATGACACTTGGTTAGGAATGGCATACCCAAAAGAGATGCATTCGCTTAACAGTATTGGCAGACAACCGAAATCCCTTCTCCTCCTCTCTCCCATTGTTTATTTCTCAAATTGAAATCTATTTAAAATTTTTAGAGAGGAGAAGCATTGTGAAATAATTTTCTACATTGTGCTGTACTCATAACTTCCATTCTTTCAATTCTGGATAAATGTGTGTGGAAGGGCTTTATTTTAGAAAATGGTTTAAGAATTTTAATGATAAATGACTGTTAGCTTCTGGATTAATGTGTATGAGTTTTCTTAACGTAGGCAGCGCTGAAATTTACAGGTGGCTGTAGACATCCCCAGCTATATGTGAATCTGGCTGGAGCCATTTATCTGCATGTCACAGACAAGGAAGGGATCAGTAAGAGCTTTCTGCTCGCCTGCAGTGAGCATAGTATGCCTTATTGTTTAAACACAGTCTTTCAAGTTAGAAGTCGAAGGATCAAGGAGCAACTTAGAAAATTAATAATAGCAGGACCTTGAACAAATCACGTCACCCATATAAGCTGTGTTGTTCTTTTCAGTAAAATAGGGATAGTCATGGTGCTTATTTCCTTCTGTCTCTCCTTCAGTCACCACTCCTTTCTTCTTTCCGTTGTGTTCCTTTAATTTTTCAATAACATCCTTTCAATTTACTTATCTTCACAGACTTAATACACAGCTACCTATAATGTTCAACCAGTAAAAATTAGAAAGACTACTGTTCCACAGAACTATAGGCAGAGGCTATAAACAATAATCAAATCATAAGATATCAGTTTCATTCTTGTACATTAGTAGGGTTTTTTTTGGTAGTCTGTATTCCACCACATATGAAAGAAAACATATATTTATTTGTCTTTTTTTGGACTGTCTCATTTCATTAAACATAGTAGTTTCCAGTTGCATACATTTTGTCCTAGAAGAAAGGATTCCCTTCTTTTTATGGATGAATGCTATTCTATACTGTGTGTTATGTACACCACATTTTTATCAGTCATCACTTGATGGACAGTAGAATAATTCTATACCTTAGCTACTGTGATTTTAGTTGCTATAACATGGGGCACAAATAACTTTTTCATATTTATTTTATTTCCTTTGGATAAATTCCCAGGAGTGGGATAGCTGGCTTATATTGTGGATCAATTTAGGTTTCAAAGGAATCTCCATACTGGCTTCCATATAGTTGCACTAGTTTTCATTCCCACCAGCAGTAGTTTAGAGTACCTTTTTCTCCATATTCTCACTAGCAGCTCTTGTTTGTTGAGTTTTGTGTAATGGCCATTCTAGCTGGGAGGAAGTAAAACCTCATTTTGGTTTTCATTTGCATTTCCCTGAGGACTGGTGATCCTGAACTTTTTCTTTTTTTTTTTTTTTAATGTGTTTGTTGGCCATTTTTATCTCATTTTTTGAACATTCTCTTAGTTCATGTTCCTTTCCCATTTCCTAACTGGACTGTTTGTTTCGTTGTTATTGAGTTTCTTGAGCTCCTTATGTATTCTGGATATTATTCTACTATCAGACATATAGTTTGCAAATATCTTCTCCCATTCTGTCAGTTGTCTCTTCACTTTGCTGAGTGTTTCCTTTGCTGTTCAGGAGCTTCTGAGTTTGATGTAACTCTACTCGCTGATTTTTGGTTTTTATTGTTTGAACTTCTGGAGTCTTATCCAGGAAACCTTTGCCTATGCCAATGCCTTGCAGAATTTCTCTGTCATATTCTTCTAGAAATTTGATGGTTTCAGAACATCAATCGAGATACTTGATCCATCTGTGAATTGATTTTAGTAATAAAGTTTATTTTATACTCCTACATGTGGTGATCCAATTTTTTCAGCACCATTTGTTGAAAAGGTTGTTCTTTCTCCATGGAGTGACTTTCCATGCAATACTTAATACAAAGCACAAGATATACAACCAATAATAGGGAAAAATGTGAACTCATGAGAGATGAAATGTGAACACATGAAAAATGAAACATTACTAAAAGATTTATACATTTCAATACATTTTCCTAAAGTAGGTCTAAGTCACAGAGAAAAAGAAAGCTTTTTCTTTTTTTTCTTCAAAGTTTCATGATCCACAGAGAATACATTTTAATATAACAGCAAACCAAGTGTTTACCACTTGTAAGGCCAGAAAACTCCCTGGCTCCACAAATGACACCTCTGCTTCTCCAGATCTCCTGCCTTCCCTGGGCCTGCGAAAACTCAAGGAGCCTTTTCCAGGCATAGAATAGAGACTGCCACTGGAAATGCAGCAGTTTGAAACATTGATTCTTTGGCCATATTTTAAGCCTAAGCAGATCCCAGAATAAACGACTGAAAATGGAAAATCATCAAACAACAGCACGGAATTACAATTTAGATGCCATCAAGGTCTGAGCTTTTATCCATAAATTTCTTACATTCCCTTCAGACTTTTGAAAAAGTCCAGTGTATCATCGACTGCTACAAAAACAACTTTGGTCATCAAGATTACAATGAAAAAGTCTATCTCGGAGCTGGATTAGTTGTGATCCCCATTGCTGACTGCTAGGAATGACTATAAGTCATTAGCTATTGAAGTTTTCTGACAGCTCCTTAGTCCCACTCTAAAGCTTTTATCTCAGCTGTAACATGAGAAATGAGTAGAGACCTAGGGTTCAGGGTAAGTGCTTAAATCAGAGTAATCACAGTGTGTTTTGAGTTTGGACTTTGTGATTTCCAGCTCCTGGTGAGTGGACAACCATATTTCATTAGAAACCACTGAAACATTTTCCTCAGCTCTGTGTGACACATCAAAAGAAATGAAAATCTTGGTTTTTTTAACTACTGGATTTCAGTCTTTTCAGTTAGCATTTGAAAACAGGCAATACCATCTATGAAATTACTTGAGAAATTCAATTTGTGTTTTCCATTGTATGTGAGCTCCATTCTTGTCAAAAGTTTTTGTTTATTTTTGTGTGACAAATGAGCTCATGTTTCTAAGCAAATGTCCTGTGGTCTGAAAAATGTAGGAGGATGGTCAAACTTGTTAGTCCTGGAGAAGCCAGTCAAGCATGAATTTTTCTCCTGAGATACACATTTCCGTAAATACCACCTCATGCTTAGTGAAGAATGCCCCTGACCTTGCTGAAAGACCTTAGGGAAAGCACGCACTGTTAAAGGGAAAGGGAACTGCCTTCTGTGATGATTTGTCTGCTAACTGATTAATGATTAGTTGTAAAGATAATGAGATAGTCATTCCTCACTAGCATCAGGCCACCTCTGAAACCTGTTTATTCCCATGTCTATTATGTGCTGTGGATTGGCAGTACAGAAGTTGTAGCTGTGAAAAAGGCTCATTCTTAAATTCAAGTAAATGGTACTACAATAGTTATATCTCAAATCAAGAATATAAATAACTGTAATTCAAAAAGATATTCATGAGTAATGACAGGGATTCAAAGGCTAAAGTGATAGATCAAGCAGTTGAGGCCTTCAGCAGAATAAAATAACATTTAATTAAGGACCTTCAAATAATAGCTCCTTGAACGATGGGTAGGAAATTGCCTGGTAAGGATGAATGAGACAGATATTTTAATCAGAATGAACAAGATGAGTAAGATACAAAGGTCTGAGGTATGGGAAATTTTAAGAAATAGCAGGGAATCAATTGTAATTAAATCTCAGGATATCCACTGGGAAGAAATAGCAAAGGATGACAATTTGAGGGAAACAACAGTAAAACAGTAATAGAATAGTAATGACAGAGACTACAATAGCTAACTGTTGTTGACTTGGACATGCTTCAAGTTATCTTTATGTAATATTCAATCATAGAATATATGAGGAAAAAAGCTCATAAATGGATATACATACTTATACATACTGTATATACACATTTTTGGTGTTTTCAGGATTCAGTAGACCACCATAAACCATGTGCAACTTAGACTCATTTGCCAGTCATACATAACAATATCTACTGTACTGGAAGAGGAATGCCAGTACAGAGAATTATATGTACAAGAATGTTCACTGTGACACTGAATATTACACCAAAGAATTGGAATCATCATTCTCCAACAATGTGAAAATGGAGTAAGTTAATATTAAAATAGCTGCTATCAAGGCACCAAAACTAAAAAGAATATTCATACATTTCAGAGAACATTAAAAATATGTAGTAAAACTAAAGTTTATTAACAAGTTTGTTTGACAAATAAACCCAACTTGTAAGACACATGTACCATATATTCTATCGCATATTAAATAAGAAAAAAATGCCAGAGGGATGTAATTATATGTGGATATTTCATGTGAGTTGGATATTTTGTTTATTTTCTCATTTTTCTACTCGAAGTCACGTATCACCTGCAGAAGTAGAACAGGAAATAAAATTTTAATGAAAAGAACAGAAAAGAACTTATGCCTTTAATTAGCTAGATCACACTCTAACATGCTTCCCTGGAATCATTGTCAGCCCATCTAAATCATCTTAGAGTATCAATGAAATATTAGATCTCTCGCAGAAGGCAAAGTAGCATTCGGATCTTTATCAGCAGTGAGTCTGTGAATCTGCAGGTCTGATCAGCTACATCTCTTTTGCATCCTTGAAACTCAGTGAGCTTGCTTTTTGGGCACACACACACCACACATGTATTCTATCCTATCCTATCCTATCCTATCCTATCCTATCCTATCCTATCCTATCCTATCCTATCCTATGTAACGGTGGGTGTCACTAAATAATGATTATGATATCTGAGACCTGGGCAGTATTTTGAAGAATGATAAATGTCCCAAAGATCTTTGATATTGATATGGGGGGGTGGGGAACAAAGAGAAAACAAAGGAAGAATTCAGGATGCACATTGTTTTAAATGAACTGTTTCTGTATAATTCTTACCACAGCTGCAGGAGCTGGGTGCCATTATCCCAGTCACAAAAGAGAGGAAACTTTTTCAAGGTCACCCAGCAGGTAGGCCATGGAGTTTGCATACAATACCAGCAGGTAGAAATTGTAGAGAAACAGATTTCAGTGTATCCTGGGGAAGAACAAATATGAAATGGGCCTCTGCTGTTTAGAGCAAGCTCTGCACTATTGGTGGCCATCTGACACAGCTCTGATTTCTCTTAAGCAACGATGCGGAAGAGATGACACCGTATCACTGTTGGTGAGAACATTGAATTCGCAATCTCTTACAACCCTAAGGTTTCTATTTAGTCTTCTTTCCCAAAATAATATTTGATCTCTTGTCGCGATGCAGGCAAAAAGACTTCAGAACTTTCCTTAGGGGCCTACAAGTCTCATGATTGACAAAGGAACATTTTCCACATGTCTCTCCTTTATCTCCCTTACTTTAAAGTTCTTTCCTTTTCTTTTTGTTCTCTCTTATTGCCCTTTGCCTGAATTACTTTATTCTATATCTTGTTGCCTTGCTTCCCTCCCACAGTTCTGTCTTGTCTTCAGTAAGTGACATATTCTAGGGTGATTTCATTTTTCTCTTATGACTATTCTTTGTAGACAGTTTCAATCAATATATATTACAGAAACATTACACAAAGGGAGAAATAATGTGGTAAAATACTTAGGACATGCTCAGAGCTCTTTGTTCATAGAACTCAAAGCCAAGCTCTGTTATTTTCTCCCATTCAACATGACGGGAACCATTCTGGCCATGATAGAGTGGGAATGGTGATTGCAGACCTGCTGTGATCTTACCATATAAAGAAAAGAAAAGAAAAGGGTGGGCCTGGTATGTACCCTAGTGGCTAAGGTCTTTACTTTGGACACTGGTTTTAACCCTAGCGGCCCCGCTTCACTCCCAGCTCCCTGCTTGTGGCCTGGGAATGCAGTCCAGGATACCCCAAAGCCTTGGAATCCTGCACCTGCTTGGGAGACCTAGAAGAAGCTCTAGGCTCCTGGCTTCAGATTGGCTCATCTGCTTATTTATTCCCCCGGTAGCCGCAATAGCTGGAGCTGAGCCAATCTGAAGCCAGGAACCAGGAGCTTCTCCCAGGTCTCCCACATGGGTGCAGAGTCCCAAGACTTTGGGCCATTCTCCACTGCTTTCCCAGGACACAAGCAGGGAGCTAGATGGGAAGTGGAGCAACCAGGACACACACTGGCAGCCATATGGGATTCTAGTGCGTGCAAAGTGAGAATTTAGCCACTAGGCTATCTCACTGGCCCCAATTCATTCATTTATTCAGCCAACTCCAATTGCCATCTATGAGCTAGCTAACAGAATCTTTGCTGAAGAAACAGAGGCAAGTAAGATATAGAGAAGTCGAGCTGAGCAGAGAGGATACAGGAGTAAATTCCTAAGTATCTTACAAGAAAAGCAACTGTGGAAGCGGGCATTGTGTCAGCTTTTGAACAGTTATGACACAGATTCATTCAATCATTGTAACTACTCAAGGGAAATATTAGTATCCACTTACAGGTGAATTAAATAGCATTTTAGGATGTTAAAAGAAGCTTACAAGGGCATAGAACCCACAACTGTAAAGGCCTGGGCTAAACCTGTGTCTGAATTGTCTGCCGTTGCACCAGTGGTTAGATGAAATGAAAGAGACTGTGTCTTAACACCTTCTGGAAACTTGCTTGCCTTTCAGTATCTTTGAAGTGTAAATTCTGCTAGTAATTCTCTCTTTTGTACCTTGAGGAAGCAGAAATACAAGGCAAAAACTAAGAACAGAGTAGGAGTGAGGGAAAAAGAGCAAAGAACACGGATCTTTGCTCTTCCTTCTTTTGTTTCATTCCCTCCCCAGCATGTGCAGGCGTTTTATACCTACACTGCACATTCATGCCTCTCCTGATCATGTCATCCTTTTCCATACACATTTAAATCCTGTTGATGAGGCCAAGTTGTTACAACTTTGTCATCAAATCCTTGCTTAGACTATACTCGATTGGTTTGGTTCATAGTACCACTATTTCTAGAGCCAAAAATTCAAATAGATTGTGTGAAATTCTTCCATTCGAACGATCTTGGACTTGTATAAAAAGTACCCCAAAACATTTATGGAATAAAAGGGAATTAAAGTTTTCAAGTATTATTAATGTTATATTATAATTAATCACCTTGATTAAATTTTATTAATTAAATAAATTGAATACTATAATTAATATTAATTAAAATGTTTAAAGTTTATTTGGTACAAATCAAATTTAAAATGAATGCATAAATTTTCCATGAAATTAATTTTTATGTATTATTTCCTATTTTATAAACACAGCCCTGGGAAAATAAATTTTAAAAATTCATTCAAAAATATGATTGGAGACAGTTGGAGAAAATTGATAGCTAATGCAGGTGGGATAATGAGTAACTCATTGGAGTTGTTAAAGACCCAACCTTCTTAGGGATATTTTCAGTCTTGTTCAGTGAAAAGCTGTCTCAGAGAGGCACTTGATCTGATTGGTGGTGTCTCCAACGTGGAGGAAAGTTGACTTTTGCAGTACTGGGAAGCAATCCAAGTCACTATTGATGGCATTACTGGGCTTTGTCAAATGCAGCCTATTGGCAATAAAGGAGAATAAAACCTCAGCCATGGAGGATGCAGCTGAGTGAAGTGGAGAAAGCCAGTTGCAACTGATCCTCATTTCTCACCAAGTTATGTTTTTGTTTTGAAATATCCAAGAATATTCAACTTGGGAAAGTTTGGGTCTGGCAGTGTGGAAGAAAATACGAATGGACTAGTCCTTAAAAGTACTGAATAGGCCCGGCGGCCGTGGCCTAGCGGCTAAAGTCCTCGCCTTGAAAGCCCCGGGATCCCATATGGGCGCCAGTTCTAATCCCGGCAGCTCCACTTCCCATCCAGCTCCCTGCTTGTGGCCTGGGAAAGCAGGAGAGGACGGCCCAATGCATTGGGACCCTGCACCCGCGTGGGAGACCCGGAAGAGGTTCCTGGTTCCCGGCATCGGATCGGCGCGCACCGGCCCGTTGCGGCTCACTTGGGGAGTGAATCATCGGACGGAAGATCTTCCTCTCTGTCTCTCCTCCTCTGTGTATATCTGGCTGTAATAAAACGAATAAATCTTTAAAAAAAAAAAAGTACTGAATAGCATATCTATTTTAAAATATTGACAGATCTTCTCAATTCTTGCAGCAAATAGCTGTGTAACAGCTACAACTATCATGCTTTTAAGCTTGATTGGCACTATTATTTTCCCCATGACTATCCCAAGTTTAGACAATCAGTGTAACCATAAATCAAGTCCTGGTTTGTAGCATTTGCCAGTTTCTGTGGATATTCCCACCATGTCCTATTTTAAGATACCAGCTTGGCACCTCTACAAACAGCCAGGAAAAAATGCACCACAGGCAAGCAACACTTACGTATTTCATATAGAAAAAACAGACCTAGGCCTCACACAATGGCTAAATTGTTCAATGGCTAAATCCTCACCTTGAAAGCACTGGCATCCTATATAGGGCCCAGTTAGAGTCCCGGCTGCTCCACTTCCCATCCAGCTACCTGCTTGTTTCCTGGGAAAGCAGTCCAGGATAGCCCAAAGATTTGGAGACCCAGAAAAACCTCATGGCTCCTGGCTTCAGCTCAGCTCAGCTCTAGACATTGTGGCCACCTGGAGAGTGAAGCAGGTGATGGAAGATCTTTCACTCTCTATCCTCCACATAAAATCTGATCTTTCCAATAAAAATGAATACTTAAATAAAAGACACAATGTAGTAAAGAAGTTAGGAGACTATGTCTTGAATAATCGTTATCTTTGTTTTAAAATATTTAATAGTTCATGTAATCTAGATTTTAATAATTAACAGGGCCAGCATTTGGAACACAGCACTATTTTCTATGTCTGAATCCCATTTCAGAATGTTGATTTGAGTCCTGGTTCCCCTGCGCTGATGAAGTTCTCTGCTGATACACATCCTGTACTGGGGGCAGGTAGGGGACTTAGAAGGAGATCTACCCTCCTGGCTGTGGTGTGGCATGGCCTGGCGTTTGCAGGCATTTCAGGACTGAACCAACAGATGAAAGATTTATTGCCATTTATTCTCTTTTTCTCACTCCCTCTCTCCCTCCTTCCCTTTCTTTCGTTCTCCCTCTCTCTGTTTTCATCTTCCTCCTTCCTTTCTCTTGCTTCCTCTCCACACTGCCTCTTTTTCTCCACCTTTAAAACATAAAAATAAATTGTAATGTTTGTATTTAACCACCAGTTTATAGGGTTTTTGAGAATGTAGTGATCATCTCTTGCATGCTACTATGAGCTGCCATAGGCACGCCAACCATCCCCTTGTGCAGTAGTTACTTCCAATCTGATCTTGAGATGACCTTCGTTATAGTACTCGTCAGCATCTAGTAGCGGTAATTTCATACTCTGTTGTCCCACCCACACACTCTTGAGAGCGGCTGTCTGTGTTCCTAGCACCTGGATTAGCCTTTTGTACCATGGTACATGATCGATATCTGTCATGTGCTGAATAAGTACTGAATGTATAACACATGCCAGTTAATGTGACCGAGACCAAGTAAAACATGGTTTAAGGAAATAGCAGGCATTTTACAGGTGAAGAAATTCACGAGTTCAAATAGCAAATGAGTTGATAATCATTCTCAGATGGAATTAGGAGAATGTCTATCATCATTCCTGTTCTCTCAGCCCCTGCCCTTCATTTAAGTAGGGACTGTGTCTTGCCATGGTTCCCTGTTTAAAGACATGTTTAGTTTGAAAGAGACACCCTCAACGTGCTTGTGTGCATGCATCCACAGCTCCAGTCATTCAGACCCTCGTAAGAGAGGGAAAGGCTCACACTGCAGAAGGAACGCCAATGGATGGTTGTTAAAAATTGTACCAATCCACATCAGCATTTGTGCTAGCTCGTCTTTGCTAGCATGACAGCAGCTGTAGTGTAGCGCTTGCAGAAGACACACGGTATGCTGCCTAGATTCTCAGCTCCTCTCCTAAATTATAAGATGTTCTTCAAACTTTCCAGTGAGATGAACTTTGGATGATCTTTTCTCATTCTGGAACCGGTAAAGATGATTTTATGTGGCAGCCAGCACCGACTTTCAGATGACATCTTAGAAATGGGGGTGGGGAATTACACCATCTCTGCTTCAAATCATTCTGTAGTGAAGTGAAGCCTGTTCTAAAAAAGGGAGCTGGGGTCAGCAGGATAAGAATTCTAACGGCCATTTGTGTGGCAGTGCTGCAATAATCCTGGAGATTGATCAGATTCTCTTTCTCCAAGGCCGTGGGATTCTGGCAATTCATTTTGCAAAGTAAGATAACAGTGTGGCTTATCCTAAACAATAGTATTTGGTTGTAGATAGATTTTGTACTTTTTATACATCAACCTGCGTCTATTTTCTTCCTCAAAATTATATTTATCAAATACACCCTTACCGATTTATATTAATTGTAATTTATTTTATCCGTGTGTATTTTCCTGTGAACTGTCTGTATGTTGTTATTTTCCTTCTGGCATTTTATTTTGGACTGTGTCCAGCTTTTTGGTATAATAAGCAATACTGTTAGAATCTTACATATATATGTGTATATATATATATAGTGTGTGTATGTACATATGTATATACAATTTCAAGTGGTGAAGAAAAGCAAAATAATTAGAAATACAAGATTCAAAACAGTGGTTTCTCTTTTTAACAACGTTTTTTGTTATCTAATCAAAAGCAGAATGACACAGAGAGACAGGGAGAGAGAGAAGAGACCTTCTGTTGTTTTACTCCTCAAATGCCTGCGGCAGTCAAGGCCGGGTTCAGTAGCAGCCTGGAATTCCATCCGGATCACCTACATGGGTAGTAGCGACTCAAGCACCTGAGCCATCATCTGTTACCTTCCACACTCTATCAGCAGAGAGCTGAATCAGAAGTGCATGTGATGAGACTCTAAACAAGCGCTTCAGTGTGGGATATGGATTCCCCCAGCAGGGGCTTAGCTTGCTGTGCCACTATGTCTATCACAGAACAACAGTTCCTCTTGAAGGCAGAGGAGGGAAAGTGGCACCAAGGAGAGGAAGCCACAGTAGGATGATGTGATATTTTGTAAAGTTAAGTGCACGTATAATGTGCATTTAGGTATGTAGATACAAACAGGTATGCTTTTTTTTTTTACTTGAGGATAATTTAAAAATAATTTACATTTAGCAGTAAGGAATAATACAAAGAGCATCCATATATATTTCCCCAAGTTTTATACAATGTTAACATTCTATGTTATTTTATAGGTCAATGCCACAACTGGAAAACTGGTGTTTTTCCAACAATCAATACCTTGATTCAATCTTTTGTGAATTTCACATATATCCATTTAGTTGTAGAGGTGTATTTTGCATCTATAGAATTTTAGCACATGCATGTTCCTGGTGTACAGAACAGTTCTATCCTAAAGATCCCTCACACTTTTGTTTTATAGCGGAAGCCCCCTTCCTGCCATCACACTTCCAATGCCTGCTAACCACTAATATTTTCCAGCTTTATACTTTAGTCGCCTCAAGAATTCAATATATATGAAATCATAAGTATGTAATCTTTAAAAATTTATTTTTTAGGTGCAGAATTTATTTGCGATGCCTTCAAGTTAGCCCATCAATATTCTGCTCTTTTTTTAATAAATTTTTTTTTAAAGATTTATTATTATTGGAAAGCCGGATATACAGAGAGGAGGAGAGACAGAGAGGAAGATCTTCCATCCGATGTTTCACTCCCCAAGTGAGCCGCAACGGGCCGGTGCGCGCCGATCCTATGCCGGGAACCAGGAACCTCTTCTGGGTCTTCCACGCGGGTGCAGGGTCCCAAAGCTTTGGGCCGTCTTTGACTGCTTTCCCAGGCCACAAGCAGGGAGCTGGATGGGAAGTGGAGCTGCCGGGATTAGAACCGGCGCCCATATGGGATCCCGGTGCGTTCAAGGTGAGGACTTTAGCCGCTAGGCCACGCTGCCGGGCCCATTTTCTGCTCTTTTTTTAAAAATTTCTTTTTAAACATTTTTGAGAGAGGAGAGAGACGGTAAGAGAACTTGTATCGGTTCTTCCATGTCCTAAAATGGCTGCAACTGCCAGGGTGGGCCAGGCCAAAGCCAGGATGTAGGAAGTCAATCCAGGTCTTCAATATAGGTGCCAGAGACACAGCTGCTTGTTCCAGTACTTGTGATTCCCAGTATGTACATTATCAGGAAACTGAAATGTGAGCAGAACTGAGAATCAAACACAGGCACTCAGTATGGCTATGGGAATCTCAAGCAGCTCTTTCAACTGCTGGGTCAAAGACAAATTCTGATAGCTCCTTTTCAGTGCAGGGTAGTGTTCCACACTTTTCAATGTTCCATTAGAAAATGGAAAAATGTCATAATTATAGTAAATGATTGAGTTGGTGCAATGGAGGGAGTGTAGGATGTTAAGTATCATATAGTGTTAAAACTATATATAGGAAATACATGAAATGTGTTCTCTATGCAAATCTTTTAAATTAAAAGAATCAATTAATGAATTCATTAAAAAATGGAAGGGAGTAATTTTAATCTTTCCAAATCACTCATTTTCTTTTTTTTTAAGATTTATTTAGTTTTATTGCAAGGTAAGATATACAGAGAGGAGGAGAGACAGAGAGGAAGATCTTCTGTCTGATGATTCACTCCCCAAGTGACCGCAATGGCTGGTGCTGTGCCGATCAAAAGCCAGGAGCCAGGAACCTCTTCCAGGTCTCCCACATGGGTGCAGGGTCCCAAGACTTTGGGTTGTCCTCAACTGCTTGCCTAGGCCACAAGCAGGGAGCTGGATGGGAAATGGAGCTGCTGGGAGGACTTTTAGCCGCTAGGTCACAGCGCCTGTCCCCCAAATCACTCATTTTCAAAAGAGCAAACATATGTAATTGGTTGCTTGGTGATGTACAATCAAGAACTGTTTATGAGGTCTTAGGAATCCAACTTTGCGATCTTGATTTCTGCTAACAAGTAATTCATAATATTATTATGAATTGTCTGCCATTGTGAACAGAAGAACAATGCATAGATTTTTCAAAGAAAGTAAGGGCTAGATTTTTTCTGAATTCATTATTTGACAAATGCCATAGGAGGAAGGGCTGGTACAATTTGTGGGCTCATAACTGTAATACAATTTGAAAATTTTGATAAAATGCACAAGCCAGAAAGTAGGGAGTCCTCTGAGGTTCTGTCATCTCATCATCTTAATGTGTAAGAATTTATCTAATCATTTGTCGGATATGTCTTAAGTGTAGCCATAGGCATGCCAGCATTAGGATCTAGTTCATGCCATCAATGAGGAAGAATTTAATATAGGAGAAAAATCAAGTGTTTTCAGTTCTCTCTCACCCTCAGACTCTATCAGTACCAATGCTCCAGTTTATAGATGAGAAAACTAAAGCACACAAGATAGAAATTACCTCTGGGGGATTACATAACGAGAAGCCATATAGGTCAGTTGAAACACCAATGCAATATAATAGCAGTAATGGTAAAATTTCTATATAGAAGTAGTGTTAGAAATGTGGTCACCCAACTCGGAAGTTTCCAGCAGAGGCAAGTTTCCCAGCAGGTTCTCGTGCACATAGTCTGGATGTTGTCTTTCAGAGTTTCCAATCTGCTGCTGGAAAAGAGTTGCCTTTAATGGTGTATAGGAAGGTTAGTTTAACCTGTTCTTTTATTTAAAAATATACAAAAGAAGAAATAGATAAACCAGTGTGAGCACCCACAGCCTTCTTTTACTGATTTCCCCCTTTAATTTCTCTGTTCTCTCTTTGAAGAATACGTTGAAAATGATTTGCTTTCCTTCCATTATTTCGGATGAAACCCTAATTTCTCAATCCATGTACACTCTAAGAAACAAGAATGAGGGCAGCAGACCAACAACAACAAGAAGAAAAGCTAATCAGGTTCCTAAGGGAAAGAACAGCTTTTTAGAGAGCAGGTGTGACATCTCTGCCCTGTATTGCATTCTGAGAGTCCTTTAAGAGCACGCATCCATTCTGCAAGCTCTTGCCCAGCCAAGAACAGCACTGTCAGGAACAGTCTAGGTCTAGCAAGACTGATTACAGATGAGGTTTTAAAAAAAAATCGCCTCTGAGCCTGTTGGATGATGCCTGAAGCTGATGCAGGCAGAGACAAATGAACCAGGCCACCTGCTTTATAATTCACACTGCTGTGGAATACCAAATCACAGAGCAAGACAGCTTACCTTGTGCAACTTGTTTAGTTCTCTCTCCTAGCCATACACGCTTTTGCTAATGAAACTACTTCTTTTCAGTTACAGATGAAGATGTTAGGGCACAGAAGGATAAAGCAATGAGGCAATGATGCTGGGATCATTATAAGATGAAATTTAGATCACTTATAAATTAAGAGGTTAATAAGAGTTTCCGCAAATGTATTATGAAAAAGCTATCTATGTTTTTTTTAAAGGACCAGAATTATTTTCTCATTGATTCCATTTCCAATGATTTTTTTTGACATACACTTATAAGAAGAATTAACATCAGGGAATGTGAAAAATAAAATAAAACAGGCATCTAATACATCTTTATTTTACAGAAAACGAAACTCGAAATCCCAGGAGGGTGAGAATGTTGTCAAAAATTAACCAGATGAACAATGAACACCTTTTCCTTGGCACTGATGACTCTCTACTCTGCCCACACATTAAAATTATTAGGGGAAGAGGAGTGTTAAAATAAAAACAAACAAGCCAAAGCATAAAGACATTTATTCTCCGGAATATAGATTATGATTCGGAATGATGCCTGGGCATCAGTGCTCTTGAAGAGCTACCCCAGGTGATTTTAGCATAAAGTCAAACTCCAGCAACACCTAACAGGGGTTCTCAAAATTGGCTGGCCTTCAAAACCACTCATAGTTTTTTTTTTTTTTTTCAAAGATTTTATTATTATTGGAAAGCTGGATATACAGAGAGAGGAGGAGAGACAGAGAGGAAGATCTTCCATCCGATGTTTCACTCCCCAAGTGAGCCGCAACGGGCCGACGCACGCCAATCCAAAGCTGGGAACCAGGAACCTCTTCCGGGTCTCCCACGCGGGTGCAGGGTCCCAAAGCTTTGGGCCGTCCTCGACTGCTTTCCCAGGCCACAAGCAGGGAACTGGATGGGAAGTGGAGCTGCCGGGATAAGAACCGGCGCCCATATGGGATCCCGGTGCGTTCAAGGTGAGGACTTTAGCCGCTAGGCCACATCGCTGGGCCTCATAGTTAAGTTTTACCCTCAGAATTCCTAATTTAATTTGCTTGGGAGTAAGGTGAAACATTTGCCTGTTCTATAAGTTACTCTGTACTTCTGATAATTCTGAGGCCAGTGGTATTGGAGCTATACTTTTAAAAACCCACTTCCCTGAATGAGAATGTCAGGGAAAATGCTGGTTAGAATTGCCTGGACTGAAATAAAAATTTCACCACTTGATGATCAAGAGATGAAGGGGGAAGCTACTTATCCTTGATAGAAATGATTCCCAAGTATGGTGGGGAATAGACTCTCTGCCCTGCCCACAGGGAGCATTTTTTCAAAAGATTTATTTTTAAAATTTTTATTGGAAAATCAGACATACAGAGAAGGAGATACAGAGAGAGAAATCTTCCATCCATTGATTCACTCCTCCAGTGACCACAATGGTTAGAGCTGCGCGGATCTGAAGCCAGGAACCAGGAGCTTCTTCGAAGTCTCCCACATGGTGCAGGGTCCCAAGGCTTTGGGCCATCCTTGACTGCTTTCCCAGGCCACAAGCAGGGAGCTGGATGGGAACCAGAGCTGCCAGGAGCGTTTTGTAGTATCTGGGACACTTGATTCTCATGACTGAATGGCACCTTGTGGATAGGAGCCAAATCCTACAAGTCACAGGACATCCTCCCCAGCAAAGAATTGTCCACCCAAAATGTCTTTCAAAATGTTTCTCAAGGTTGAAAAAAGCACTCTCTGTACATTGGGTTTCTTGCTTATAAAATGGGTACAAAGAGTTACCTGGCTCAGGAAATTACTGTGAAGAGTGAATGAAGTATTGCATGTAAAGAAGTTGTCACTTGGTCTAGCATGTAAGAAATGCCTATCAGTAATTCTTAGTTATTGAAACAGGTTCCTTCTATGCATAGTAACCAGTTTAAAATTTCAATGCAGATTATTTTTCTAAGAAATGTAAAGAAAACTGCTTCTTTCTATTCGAAAGTGGTGCCGTTAGTGTGATCAACAGTAGGGGCAAGGTAGTAGATTGTTCAAGTGCAAGCAGGAAGAGGGTGCCTGTGGAAAATTTAGAAGTAACAACGAACTGACTTAAAATTAGTCTAATTGTAATTATCAACAAATATCAGAAATCTGAATATCATCAGGCAAATACTTTCCTATCCCTGAGTAGTAGCACTCTACTGCCTCTGCTCCTGTTATCCCAGAGCTTACTCACAGCCAGGCAGTGGTCTAAGTGGAAAGTCTTCATAGAAAGGTCTATTATGGAAAACCATGCATGGATTTTAGTTGTTTTGCCAAAATAAACATCTTCCACTTCTGTTTTCCACAAACCTTTTGGATTACCCTCTTATTAATTCATTTACCAATTTTAATGCCAAAATATGAGAAAGGTATCAATGTTATCCCTAAATTTCAGATGAGGAAACTGAGAAGAGAGTGGATAGAAGAGCTAAGGAATCCAAGAGTCACATTCCGGAGCCTGAACTCAGCCACAAACTCAGATGTGCTTCAGTAATGTGCCACTGGTCATCCCAAGTTGAAGGTAAGGAAACTTTATGAACAGCCGTATTTCAGTTCTCCAGGAAATGTTACGCTTCCTTCTACCACCAAATAGAATAACCCCAAACGTCAAGCACATTTCCCTGAAATAGTAACACTGAGAAGGTTTTATAGTATATTTGGTTGATGGACCTCCGTGTCTTAGATTCGCGAGTCAGCTGACCAGCTCTCCCTAAAGAATCAGACAGAGCCAGGTGTCTGAATTAAGTGTTCGTTGATTGCCTGAATGAATGTTTGCTGAATTTAAGTAGAGAAAATGCTCAAACGTCTGGTCCCCACACATGTTCATGCTTGTGTGTAAGTGAAAAGTAGCATCTGCCACCCAGATCCCCAAGATTTCCCCAGATGCTGTGGAGGACCCTTGTCTGGGTTTACTTGACTTAATGTAAGTAAATGCATTCTGGTTTATTTTGTGTTGAATTATTGTTCCATCGAGTCTAATTTCAGAGATAAAAAACAGTATTGATCATTCTATTTTAGGATTTGTACGGAGGTATGGGAGCAAGATTTGGTGAAAAACAACTCCAGGGGGGAAAAATTCAGTCTCCCATGAAAATATTCTGCTTCTAAATTTGCTTCTGAAGGCTTCATAAGGAAATCAAATGTATGAGTCAGGAAAGAATAATCATTAGTTGTAAACCATCTAGATGACAAATATGGTTATAAAGACAAGGGTTAAGTCTGGGACATTCTCTCCTCAAGGTATGACTTTGGGTCTCTCCGCTACAGAGAATATGAAGTACTGGGCAGGTGGTATTTCAGTGGCCTTTTCCACAGAGTGGAATAAAATGAGGGAGGCTTGAAAGGGCTTACTATTTTCCAATGAAATGCTGATTTTAAAAAATGCTTGCCTAATATTTCTGCCAGCTGAAGCACATTTAAATGTGTTTTCAGACAGCAAAGAATGTCAACATTTTACCTTACGCGTCTCAAAAATTCTTTAGAATATGCTCATTTTCTGACCCTCTTCAAATAAAGCACATACCATATCTGTGCTGATCTGGGGACTTCACAATGATGATTAGTTACCAGACTGGGCATAAGAAGACAGCTCTGACCGAGGTTACTGATGTACCGTGTCCTTCCCTGAACCTGCACGGCCCTGGTTCGCTACTGCCTCTGCCACTGTCACTTCTCCCTGATGTCTGCGAATTTCTCTCTGAAGATCTTGCCTCTGATCTCATCTTTTCTCATCTGCTGGAGTCTCAACATCCAGAGAACTTTGCTTCTTCGACTTGTTTTTAAGGTTTGTACACATAGTGGAATTTTTCCAAGAATAAGGGAAAGAGTTACTTAGTCTTAATGATGATTATTTTCACTCCCAAGTATTTGTAGGCCTCAAAATTTGTAATTAATGTAGTTTTATTTATCGTGATTTTAATCTTATTTACAAAATGCAATTGTATCTGGCATAAGGATCATTCATTTCCAACTCCTCCTCTGAGGCAACATGGCAGGTTATGGTTCTCAGTCTGTTTTTTTGCAAACAGTGTATGTCCTTCTCTCCCCTTCTCTCAAGTATCTTACCCTGAAATAAATAAATAAAGCCACGTCTGCACAATCTAGACATTATGGATTTCCAGAATGCGTTCTCTCTTGGCTCATATCTTTGTCCTCAGGCACTTCCAATAACCAAGGCACTGAGTGACACAGACAGTCAAAGTACATCATCTTTATCTTTCACAGCACACTTCATCTGTTACGAATGCAGCCATTGATTATTTGTCCGTAGTCTTTATGCCAAAGTTTGCCTTGGTAAACAAACTAACCTTGGCCTGAATCCTGCCTTTCTTCCATACTCTCTCAGACTACTGTAACCAGAAAATCTAAATGCTTGCTATCCATCACTTTGCAAGACCAGGGACCTTGAAAAGTGACAGTGCTTTGCCTAAGGTCACAAATTTCTCTCTACCTATAATTTCCCTCTGTCCCAGATAAGTCATACTAAGAACACATATATGTTTCTAAGAAAAAGACATTAATTTGTTTCCTAATTCCATCGCACCCTTCAGATCACAGGCCAAATGTTACTCTCTAGGGTGACCATCCATATAATCCTTCTGGAAGTACTTAGCTCCCTATTTACATGATTTCACAGAAATGTGTAAGTTTTGTTGTGTCAATCAGTACATTTGCAGTTAGTCAACCTTTGGATTATTTATACCAATTATGAATATATTTCCATCCTGTCCAGTGACATCAGAGTAGATGTTCAGTAAATAGAGATGAGCAAATGAATGAGTGGGTGAGCCTCATCGGGAACCTATTTTTGTTTTGCTGTCGTTGTTGCAGATAATTTTATTCTTCCCTGATACAATTTAATCTCGGCATAGGTAAATTGCATCACTCTATCCTGCGTTAAAGAGATATGCGTGACCAACTGGTGGCCAGCATATCTCATGTCAGAACCCATTATATTATCATAAATCGTGGCAAATATGCTTGTTATGATGGTTTATGTCTTGTTAATTTTTTCTGAAGGAGACCTAGGTAATGGCCTCAAACTGCAAAAGGAAAGAGGGATGGAGAAACAAAATTATGTTTATCCTGTTCATTGGTATTAGCTGAGACCACCGTGCAACTACAGTCTCTGTGATATTTTTCTTGAGCTCTTGACCAGGTGCTACCAACTCTGCTCCTGGATCGTCCCTCCTCAAATCCTGAAATCAGATTGGATCAAGGGTATGTTATACAAGTATAGGATAGGTTATACATTATTTAAATGATCCTTTGTTTATTCATCCATTCTGCACTTTTTAAGAGCATAGAATGTGAAAAGCGCTCCAGTTAGAAAGATGGTGTTTAGAGAAATCTATCTGGCATGGGAGTTTCCTGGGTCTGTGATTTATTACATATCCTACTCAACTGCAGGGTTTTTAAAAGCACAGTTGCTAAGTTCCATCCCCAGGTTCTAGTCATCTTGAATTTTTTTCTGAATTTCTGCATTTAAATTTTTTTTCATTTTATTTTAAAAGAGGCAGGTAGAGTCAGAATAAGGTGGAGGAGGGAATTGTAGGAGTGAGCAGGGAGAAGAAGGAAAAGAGAAAGGGAGAGAGAGAGAGAGGTCTTCTGTATATTGGTTCAATCCCCAAGTGCCCATGAGAGCCAGACTGTGCCAGGAGGATGCCAGAATCCTAGAATTCAAAATACATCTCCAGTGGAGGCAGCAAGCAGGCGCCCGAGTGTTAGAACCTGACGCCTCCCGTAATGCACATTAGCTGGAAGCTGGAATTGAAAACAAAGCTGAAACTTGAATCAGCCACTCCACCATGAGCTGTGGGCATCCTAATTGGAATCCTAACTGATGCACCTGAACATGTCTTCAAATTTCTGCATTTTAACAAGTTTCCAGACAGTCCTGATGTTACTGAAGTAGGTATCATACTTTGAAGAGCACTAACCTAGGTGATGTAGAATATTAAATACGAATATAATCCATAGAATTTAATATTGGTTGGATGGACAATTTGAATGGATTAATCATTCAACCAAGTCAGTGTAGGTGTAATATTATAAAACCAGGGGTAAAATGTCCATAAAAAGGAAGCTATAGGGGTAGATTTTATAGAGATTTACTTATGACAGTTCTCTGAAATCTTTAACTCCTACTTCCTCAGTGTGGTTTCTAATATGACTCGGTGCTAACAAAAACTATATGGCTGAAATTCATCAAATTAGCTTTCCCTATTTATGTCTTCAATCTAAAGTTGCAATAGACTGCCTCCTCAAGAACAATTTGCGCAAACTCATTCCCGGGTCTCTGGCAAGAAGGTCAGAACAAATCCAGAACATCATTGAAGGCCAACGGCAGCAACTGACTAAGAGTGGCACATCAGAGAGATTAACCCACTGATTTGGATTTTCTCAGCATCTGTGCCAAGAATCTGGTGGATTAGCTGGGATATTGCTTAGATACTCGCTGTGGTATAGATCTTGGATGGCATATCTAGTCAGCATCATAGAACATGATGATCTTAGTTCAATAGAGGAGGCCTAAGTGCATAAGCTTTGCTTGCATTAATTCAGATGTAAGGGTAATCCTGCTTCTGTCACTTCTGAATTACCTGACCAATGCCTCTAAGTCTCCGTTCCTTCACCTAGGAAGTAGGTACAATAATAGTAATAATAGTAATAACTCACAGGACACAATAGTAAATAGCCCTAAGTAACTCCCTGCAGATAATGTACCCAGTGCAGCCAGTGTACTTTGTCACATTAAATTTTCAGCACATTTCAGCTGGTATTTTTATATCATAGCTTCTTGAATTTTCTGCATCACATTAACTAATGCTTTCATACATTACCGTTTGTAAATATTAAACACAGTTGTGGATGTGTACAGTTCAGTTAATATTAAGGTAGATTTGCAGGAGGACTTTTGCTGCTTGGATTTCTAACTCTGAGCCAGGAAATGGAGTGAATCACATGGGTCTGACTGTTCCATTTCCCATGTTATGGGGAAATCTTCATGGTATGAAGGCTAGGATTCATTACGTTTTCCAAGAGGAGAACTATAGAGGAAGATCACTATCTTCCTAAACATCATCTTTACAAGGTAAGGGTATTCTCCAGTTCCTTCCCTCCTCAGGTACCTAGTCTTTTCCTGAAGGTTGCAGTGTTCCCTAGGATATAAACAAATGAAGGAAATGTGATATATCAACTTAGAAACCGAACCCACTGTGTTTCCAGTTCTTGTTCTATCTAGGAAAATATGTGAACTTGGAGAAGTTACTTAAGTTCTTTGTGTCTCTTTTCATCAGTTTTTAAATGTTTAGTTACTCAAGTTCCATGCTTTTAGCTAGCTTTCTGACTCTGCCTGTGCCTTCAACACTTTCACAACGATTTTCTGCTCCTCAATAAGAAAAGCCCAATTCATCATTTCATGGGCATACTTAGCATACATGGAACCACCATAAGCCCTGCTGACATGTTTTTTTTCTTCTTAGACAACCGCATCAGAACTCTAGGTCTCATAGCACGAACTGCTCACAGTTAGCCCGAGCACACTCCACACACAGACTTTGGTACCTTACCAACCTTCTTAGGATGAAGGTAGACATTTCTGTTCACAGGAGTTCGAGACAGTCTGATTTTGTTGGAGACTGTATTGTAGGAAAGTCTATGGTGGTATATCAAATGCTGGACCATCCTGCCTGTTTCTAAGCACCATCCCAGAAAAGGAAGAAGAGAGATTCATCATTCTTAAAATACTATTAAATATCATTGCTAACAGACCTTTTGAGAAATAAATCAGTCAGTGAATTTTCCAGTACCTGAAAAAATACTGGATACTAGAAATCAGCTATGTGAATTCTCACCATCTTATACTGTTGTGTGGCCCTCATTCCAGTATTCCTCATTTCAATATTCCTGAGTTGTTGAAGGAATCCGTACTCTTCAGATTTAGAAAGGTTTCAATCATATCCCCTCCACCCTTTTCATGTATCTCTATGTAAGTATAAAAGCACTAGCCTTGAGCAGTCTACATTTCCTTCATTGCTTTGACAGAGTTGCCTGGCTATTTCTTCTACTGATGTTTCTTCGATCTTTCTGGCAACACTTCATGAGACCTCTGTAAGGTAGGCCTTTCATCTATCTTGCCAAGTATAGGGCCTTGTCAATAGTAGGCACTCCATAAATATTTCTTGAATAGGTGAACAAATAAATGCAGCCTAGACATGCCAGAGTAATCATGGCATTAAGCTAAAAATAACGCAGCTTTGTTCCTCTATAGACATGCATTGGGGCTAAATTACCACATCCCCTTCAAAGCCTTGTTCCAAATCAGTCACTCATAAGGAATTGTACAAATCCCTATTAATCATAATGCTATTATGAAACACAATGGTGGGAAAGGGGACTGTCTCCTCTGCCTTAGGCTTCTTTCATTTCTTACCGTGGCCAAAAATCCATCTAGACTAGAGCCAAGATCAAAGGGGAAACCCCTTGGCACTCATCTCCAGGTGCTTTGTTCAATGAAAATAGGCAGAAACCCAACTGTTTTAAAACTCCAGTGCCCACTAGTGAATTGTTAACAAGGTAAATTAGATCATTTCACTCCCATTTAAATCCACCCAGTGATGTTCTGTGTCACATAAAATAAAATCCAAGTGCCTCTCCATGCTTCCTCTGGGGCGCACCTACATTTTGGCTTGGCTATCGTTTACTCAAAGAATGAACACTTCTGCTCCCAGTGATCACTCTATTCCTTATGATAGAAGTCCACAAATTTTTCCTGTGAAGATCTAGAAGGCAAATATGCTAACTTTAGAGGCCATATCTGCAACATCTGTTTAAACTCTTCCTTTGCTGTATAAAAGCAGCCGTGGAAAATATATGAATGTATGCATATGGCTTTGTTCCAATCAGCTCTTATATCCAAAGTAGGCAACCAATTGTATTTGACTCCTGATTCATTATTTGTCAACCCTTTCCCTAAGATGGGACCTCTTCTTCATTCACTTTCCATCCCCATATCTTACTTTAGTTACTGCTGTGCATTTTCAGATTTGTTGCTTGCTTGACCACTAGAATTTGAGCCTTGGGAGAATAGACCTGTGTGTTGTGCACGATAATGTCTCCAGTGCCTAAGACAGTTGCTAACACACACTGTTCAGAAACTGGTCCTGTTTTATGTCACTCTTGGCCATCACTCAACATCTGGCCTTTTTTTCAGTCCTCTGAACCCTCAAGATTCACTTACTTTTCTGATTTTGTACTTGCCTTTGCTGTATTAAGTCCTTCCCTCATCTTTCCATGTCTGCCTCTTCTTTTCATTTATGAACCTAATCTACTGGTAGCTCTTTGGAGAAGGCTTCTTGGATCATGCCACTCAGATTCCCAGCATCCTCAGCCTTTCTGTCCTAGTTGCTCCAAAGCACTTAATAAAAACTGAAACGAGTTTTTAATGAGTTTTTGTGCATTCTCCTCCATGACTCCAAAAAATTCATAACATCCTTAAAACCCCAGAACAGTGTTTGACACATAGTCAGCTTTTCAATAAATATTTGTCTAGGACAGTTTTTAAAAATTTTTTTTTTAAAGCAGATTTACAGAAAGGAACGGCAGAAAGATCATGTGTCTTCTGGTTCACTCCCCAAACAGCTGCCACCATGGAAACTGAGCCGATCCCATGCCAGGAGCCAGGAGCCAGAAGCTTCTTCTGGGTCTCCCACATTGATGCAAGATCCCAAGGTTTTGGGTCATCCTCCATTGCTGTCTCAGGCAACAAGCAGTGAGATGAATGGGAAGTGGAGCAGCCCAGACACAAACCAGTGCCCACATGCGATCCAGCTGCATGCAAGGCAAGGATTTAGCTATTGAGCCTTTGGGATGAGCCCTAGAACAAGGCTTTTCAAACTTTAAAGCGTTATGAATCATCCAAAGATCTTGTTAAAGTGCAAATTCTAAATCAGGTTTGGGAGAGGGCCTTGAAATTCTGAATGTCTCTCACAAGCTGTGAAGAGATGCCTATGCTGATAAAATACACCAAACAGACTTTGAATAGTGGTGTCAAATGAATATGCCTGACTGCCAGGAAAAGTACTCACTCTTCTAGGCTGAGGATTCTCCCGAAGTCAGCTGAGGCAGTCTACATCCGAGATCAAAGTGAAGGACCAATTCCACCCTTGAAAGGCACATCCAGTGCACGCATGATTCAGAACAGATTTCCCTTAGTCACCAAGTGCTTTTTTTCCCCTCCTCAGGCACCACATCTTTAATGAGCAGGAACTGGCAATATCTCTCACATTAAATTTGCTTTGAAAATGCTGAATCACCTGTGAGAAACCAAATTACATCTGTTTTCCTGCTGTGTTCTCTTTTGTTTCTTTCTTTCAACCATTTTACCACCTACATTGGGAATATTGCGTGCTCACATCCTCCATGTTGCAGTCCTCAGAGAACTACAGCTTCTGCAATGCTGTGGGCCATGCAGTTAGTGTAGCGTGCTGTTGATTTGAGCTGAAAGAGACCTCCCTTCCTCCCAGCCAAAAGAGAAAGTATCCAACCAGGAAATGCAACGAGCTATCACTTTGTCTTCTTACAACCTCGAAGGCTGATGTATTCTTTCAGTGGTTCTGTTTCTTCCCATGGAATGAAAAATCAAAGTCTGTGGTGTACATCTATCTGTGATAGTGAAGGGAAGCAATCTTTGTCAGGAGTGTTGCACACTGCACAGCTCATGTGCCTGCTAATGATTGGCAGCTACAATTCTTATTCTGCTCGATTATGGAATGCTTTTCATTATTCTTTGTCTCTCACATTCTGAAATTTGCCTAGTAGCTTTGAAACATTATATTTAATACAGTTATTGTGAGGTAGTCGTTAAAACATGGGATGCTTAAACATACCAGTCAAATGTATCAAATGTTACTTTTTCTCAATGAGTTGGGAAGATAAATTGGTAAAGTAGGTAAAAGTGTTGCTTCTTGCACATTGGCTTAAGACAGTGAAGAAATTATTTTTTAATTATTCATTAGGGGGCCTGGCACAATAACCTAGTGGCTAAAGTCCTCACCTAGCACATACTGAGATCCCATATGGGCGCCAGTTCATGTCCTAGCTGCTCCACTTACCACTTCCCATCCAGCTCCCTGCTCATGGTCTGGGAAAGCAGTCGAGGATGGCCCAGAGCCTTGGGACCCTGCACCCATGTGGGAGATCTGGAAGAAGCTCCTGGTTCCTGGCTCCAGCCGTTGTGGCCACTTGGGGAGTGAATCAGCAGATGGATCTTTCTCTCTATCTCTCCTTCTCTCTGTAAATATATGTTTCCAATAAAAATAAATAAGTCTTAAACAAAATTACTCAGTAAGGTTGTAGGTAAGATTTAAGCCCAGGTCTTGCTAACTTCAGGACTCCAACTTTTGAGGACTGTGCTATTGTGCCTTACTAGTTATTTTATATAGATTAAAAATCCTGCTCCCTTACAGATCTTTCTGTCCAAATACCTATTTATTTTTTAAAAACAGGTTTGTTGTATTTATTTGCAAAGCAGAATTAGAGAGAGAGAGAAATGTTTCACCCACTAAGATACTGCCCAAATGGCTACAGTGGCCAGAGCTGGGCCAAGCTAAAAGCAGGAGCCTGGAACTTCAGGGATCCCAAGGGGGCAGTAAGGGCCCAAGCACTTTGGCCATCTTCTCTTGTTTTTCCAAGCACATTGGAAGTAGAGCAGCTCGGATTCAAGCCAGCACTCATTCAGGATGCTGGTGTGGCAGGCACAACAACACTAGCCTCCCAACACCAGCTCTTCGTGAATGAGATAGTACTAGTTACTGATCACCAAGCATACTGTATATCAGGCAACCTAATTCCTGAATCTATTCTCATGATTTTTACCATTTGTTTACCAGGTTTTTGCTTATTTGTTTTGCCCCTATAGAAAAGCCTCTTTCAAAAAAGCTTTGTAACAATGAATATCATTCTTCTTTTTAAGATTTGTTTTTTATATATTTGAATGGTAGAATTAACAGAGAGGGGACACAGAGGAAAAGAGTCTTCTATCTGCTGGTTCATTCACCACATGGCTGCAAAGGCCAGGGCTGGGCCAGATTGAAGCCAGGAATCTCATGCTTCTTCCAAGTCTAGCATATAGGCGCAGGTACTCAGACACTTGGGCCATCTTCAGTGCCTTCACAGGTAAATTAACAGGGAGCTGGATCAGAAGTGGAACAGCTGAGACTTGAACTGGCACCCAAAGGTATGCCGACATTTCAGGTGGAGACTAAGCATGTATGCCACAACACCACTCTGTGGACATCCTTTTTGCAAAGCTTAAGGATACTTGTCGATGCCCCTGTTCTCCTTTACCTTGTAATTATCAATGTTCCCAAAATGTAATGATGTAAAAATAGTAGCAGATTCAGTGTGTCAGGAACACCAAGAAGTACGGTCAGTAATGAATCTTTTCCTACAACATCTGGTGTCCCAGATAGGGATATCTGGAATTAAAGGGTGATTCTAATGTCCTGAGCCTTGAGTCATCTAACTGTGTTCCATCACATGCACCTGCAAGGAGTGTCTCCACGTGACTTGTCCTTCTCACAGCATGGCAGCTGGATTCTACAGGGTTGTCTTTCATGTGGCAGCATCGGAAGAATAAGATGCCTAGTCTCAGAGTCTTTGTCGCCTCCTTTGTGTCTAGTTGAACAAGTGAATCTCTAAGAAATGTTTGGGGACAAGGGGTGGGACCTTTCCATCTGGTGATGGAAGCAGAATCACAACATTAAAAAAACATAAGTTGGAAGATATTGTTGTGGAAACCTTTGTAAAATGCTATCACTGAAACTCTTCACTCCATAATTTTCCTATTTCTTGATATATATTTTTCCATACTGAGCATCATATAACTTGCAGGAGGCCAAATATATTCAGGAAATGTGGGGGAAATAACTTATTTAACATCTAGAATACATTCAGGAAAAAAAATTACTCAGTGTGTATTCAAGAAATATTCCTTTGATAAAACCTCGAAAAACCTCTAAGATGAGAAAAAAATTTCACCAGAAAGAAGCTTTTCAAGTAATTCCTAAAGGTGTCTGTACCTTTAAGGCTACTCCTCACAGATATCTACCCCTCACAACATCAGACAATAACATTCTAAGTTCACTAGAATAATAAAAATTAGAAACCCTAGGTAACAGGTCAAGGTTTACTTAGTTAGAAAGTGGTAATGCAAGAATTCAGACCCAACTGTTTAAGAAAATCAAAATCCTTCAAGGATAATCTGCAATCTTCCTTGGAGGTGTCATTCCAGATTCCTTTTGTTAGGCAAGGCAGGTTGTACCAGGTAATGAAATACCAACCAAAGTTGTCTCATATGAATGCCAGGTCATGCCAGTTTCAGGAGCTACAGGTAAGGCTGGATCCAGGAGTTCCAACAATGTCCTCACATATCTGTGCCTCTCCCTTCCTTGATATGTCTTACTTTTCTTCTGGTTTCATTTGAAGTAAGCGTTCTTCAATGGTGAAAGGAACATTCATTACCAGCTACAAATTTATCTCTTATCACTTAACCATGGAAACAGATATTCAGTTACCTCGCTCTGTTCATTTGAGGAAGCATCTCTTACCTCTTTCTAAACTCTAATTGTTCTCAGTTGGGTGACAACCCATTCTGTTCACTTCAGTCATGAGTGAACAGGGAAATGAAATCAAGTGCTTGTCTTGTCTGAGATAGACTTCCAGTAGCGACTTGGATTGTATATAGTAGAGAAATGTTTTCCCAAGGAGTATCAAGGTGAAGCATTGAATGACACAGTAATGGACAATAGACAAGAAGCATTAGGTGCTGAGTACATATTCATTTTGCAGATGGATAATCTTGTAGCTGGCAAGACTGATCTTTATTCCACTTTTATCAGTTCCTTTTCTCTGGCTCCCAGTGTTCTATTATTGCATCTGTTCCTCCTTCCTTGGAGGAAAGAGTTGACAAATTTATTCACACTAAAGTGTGACTCACTCAATCACCAAGAATCTTTGCCTTCTACTTTCTATAATGAACATTCAGTCATTTGAATAACTATTGAGCATTCACTATATGACAGGACTGTGCTAGATAAACACTGAAGATACAGAGGTGAAAAACGACAAGCCTGTTTTACATAGGTTTTAGTAGGCATTAACATTGTAATGGAAAAAGTAAACTGTTTAATTAAAAAAGAATAAACTTAATCAAAAGAGGGCAAATGCTCAGCTATTTTTAAACTTGAGAAGTTCATGAAAAGTCCTTGTAACTGCTGTCTATTCTCAGAACTCTGCCACAGCAGATCTGTAATAATACCACAGAATTTTATAAAACATTCCCACAGGTGATTCTGATGCATATGGCCCCACTGACTTACACTAAAAGATAATACTGTTTCTGTTTGGTAGTGTTGTGGGGATGATCGAAATTCTCTCTCCAGAAAGAGAAATCTTGGAGAAAGGATTCCTCTCCTTTCAAAACATTCTGCGTAATAAGCATTTAATCTGGCGGTTACATCCCAACCCCCAACTTTCTACATGTTGAGATATACAAGGTAAATAAATAATTCCTCATGGTGACCTGACTTGTTGGCAGTAGATCTGTCAGTGCCCTGCCCCCCTCCCCTTAGTGTCAATGTCTGTACAGAATGCTGTTGCTATGAATACCCATGCTTCTTTGCCTGAGGGTTTTTCTCCAGTTGTGAGAGCCCACTTGACCTATAGGAGTTCCAGTGGAAGGCTGGCAAATGACTGGCCCAGGACAGCCACAGGGGGAGTTGATATGTATATAACTCCACTTTCTTCCCCTCCTTTGAAATTTCTGATCATATTCTATGTCATCCCTCAGAATTCTCCAAAAGCATTAAACTCTATTGGTCTAGAATGGTAGCTGGTTTGTGAAGGTTCTCTTCACTGGTTTCTCTTTCCCCTTCTTTGCCTCAGATTCCCAATCCTCTAGGAGGATTTTTCATGACTATTTCCTGTGTAAATGCCCAGCACTTAAACCTTGTCTCAGGTTCTTCTTCCCGGGAGGGTGAGAGCAAGCACCCATGGTAACAGGCATATTGGACTTAAAGTCATTCTTGGAATTATGAAGTGCTGGCAACTGACTCAGATTACATCATTAGTGAAGACGTTCGAGACAAGTCACTAAAAAATCAAGCCAGGCTTAAATTAGAAGGCATTTCTCAAGGTCTCTGACACAAAAAGCCATGTATATCCCCTCAGCTGGCAAACAGAAGATGGAGACCTTATTATTACCATTTTTTTTCCTTTTACCATTAACTCTGAAAAAAAAATCACCCAGGCCAAATCATCCTAATAACTATTTCAAAGAAGGATGTGAGGAAGGAACAGACTGATATTAAAATGTTATTGCACTAAAATAGTCATAGAAAGTGCAAAGAGTGTGTTTATTATGCAGAATGCATCGGAGCACGATTAGATATTTGGCAGAAGAGAAACAAGGAAAGAGTGGAAAAAGCCCAGAGAAAAGCAGCCAGACCTGCAGATTTACTCGAAAAAAAGAATAGGATAGAAAATTACTTCTTTGGATTTAAGTGTTGCTCTGAAACTTCTTGCTTTTTCATCCACTTTCAAGCAGTAACAAATCATTCTGATGATTTCCCTTACTTTCCAAGAGATGTCCATAAAGAGAGGAATTCTGCAGTTATTATCAGGACAACCATCACATAACACAAAAAATTTTATGGTAAGGCATCTCTTTTGGAAGATATAATTCACTGTTTCCTGGTTTCTCTCTCCCACTCCTGAAACTCCACTAGGCTTTCTCATGTGCCCCTCCAAACACAGGAGCAGGCTTACCAGTCAGGACTACCTCTTACCACGTGGCTGGTCCCTTAAAGGCCCCAGTTGGCAGTTCAAACTGTGACACTCTCAATTATAATACCAGATCACTTGCCGTGTGCTAGGAACTTAGCATTGTTTCATGGAATAGTTTTTTTAAGTTTTATTTTATTTTTATTGCAAAGTCAAATATACAAAGAGGTGGAGAAACCAAGAGAAAGATCTTCCATCCATTGATGCACTCCCCAAGGGGCCACAACGGCTGGAGCTGTGCCAATCTGAAATCAAGAGCCAGGAGCCTCTTCTGGGTCTCCCATAGGGGTGCAGGGTCCCAAGACTTTGGGCCATCCTCGACTACTTTCCCTGGCCACAAGCAGAGAGCTGGATGAGAAGTGGGGCCACAGGATTAGAACCAGCACCCATATGGGATCCTGGTGCATGCAAGATGATGACTTTAGCAACTAGGCTACCACGCTGGGCCTTTTTTAACATCTGCATATCCTTCTGCTCAGGTAAACCCTACTGTGCAATGTTAAAAAAAAAAAGAATAATGATGAAACAACACTATTGGGAGTCCAGGCTGAAGATATACATGAATGACTTTGGAAACTACTGTGCTGTCAAATATATCCCTTCAAATTTTATTTTCTGCCAGAAAAAAATGTAGTAGAGCGTAACTGAGAAGCTATAAGTAATCCCCTCTGTCTAATGATTCTATAAATCTGGGACTAATGTCATTTACAAGCTATTAAAATAAATACTGGCCAGAACATTCCCTGAAACAATTTCACAAATTACTTTTTCTTGTTGTCCTAATATAGTGTAGAGGTCTCACTTGGAGCTCAATAGAACATTTCTCCTTTTGATGTTTCCAGCATATGCAATTTCCAGATAAGAATTCACAGTTTTGTAGAGCTCTTCTTGTTCACCACCAATCCTGTGGTAAGGATAGTTAATGATCAGTGGTCTCAAGTCCCCAGGGCCAAGTCTTGGTTTCAACAGTTAGAATACATGAAGTAGACAGTATCTCACTCTAATAATAAGCCTTGTTTTCTTCCCTGGTAAAATGAAATAATAACAGTATCTCCATGTACAGTTAGCTTTTAGCTGCTTAGCAAAATGTCTGCTATTTCACAAATACAAACTCTGTGTTAGGCAAAGTCTTTAGCAACATTGAGAGACCAACTGCTTCTTGCAGAGACTTTAAATTCAATAGAATGGATGCCCAGTGTGTCTCCCTTTTTAGTAAACCATTTATTCCCTCATATTTCATATTTATGTCTTAGCAAAATTAAAAATTTCTTTATGGCATCAACCTTCATGGTCACAAGTAAATAGCTGAAATACCATAGCCATCTATACTGAGAATGTTATGCAGAGTTGACAAATAATTGGAGAGCAAAATGGAAGATGGTTAGAATGAATGTCCCTGAAGTATCACTGTGATTCATGACAGAGAGCAAAGCATATGAAAGCCTGGGAGAAGGAACTCAAATGTAACTGAGCTGCAGGTGCTGTATACAACACTATGTCACCCTTTAAATGACCTACAAGAATTCAGGGCTATTATCAGGCAAATTAGACTGTTCATGAAAAAAAAAAAAAACAGATTCCTGGGAAGCATTTTGAAGTTTCTGAAATGGAGATAGTATCTGAAAAGCAAATGCAAGTCTTATGACTGCCTACCATCATTAGAGAGTCAGCTTCAAAATATCAGGGGAAGCAAATCCACGGTAAAGTCTAAATTTTTGCTAATGAATTAATATCATAGTAAAATTTCAGCTGATGACAGTAATTTGGTGGCAAGCATTTCCCATTCATTTTCATGGAAAATAACCTCCTATGTTCATAGTGAGAAATTATAAATGCTGATACAAACCCAGAGCCTATCTCTGTACAGAACTTGTGGTTTATAAGTTTATAAACTGGCCTCAGGGAAGAGCTACGGCTCCAATTAAATAAGAAATTAAAGGTGTCCAATAAATATCCCTCTTGAGGACTTGATCTGTAAAGCCCAGGAGATTCAGCCAAAGGGAGAAGTACTAGGTAAGCACTTTACCTCAGTGTGGCCATTAAAGAGTGAGCCAGTGGATGAAAGATCTCTCTCTTGCTCTTTCTCTCTCTGATTCTTCCTGTCTCCCTCTGTAATTCTGTATTTCAGATAAATAGATCTGCTTTTTTTTTAAGTGAAGGTTTTTTTTTTTTTTTTTTTTTTTTTCGAGTGCGGGACACCATGCTGGGATAGTGAACACAGACAGATGCCCTGACAGGCCTACTGATTGCCCCCCCCAAAAGTTCGTCTTAACAAGACCTCATTCTATCCAGGATTGATATAAACAAAATGCCATGATTCCATTAATCCTTGCTAGCACCTGGGGTGGTTGATGACCAGTTCTGGCTAGTGAGAACCAGAGAAAGATTTTACAGGGCATCTGGCTAAGATTTCTGTTGAATAATCTTTTTCCCTTCCTTCTAACATGAGAGAAGTGATGAGGGAGAGCCAATATGGTGACAGAAGAAGAAAATAAAATGGCGACATCACTGTTAAACTCTTGAGTGAAGCTCACCAAATTCATCCCCAGACTCTTGTTAAGAAAGGCGTAAGTGCCACTGTGGTTTGAACACATGTTACTTGCAGGAGAATGAATTCCTAACTACTCTATATCCCATCTAGCCAGGCAGCTGCTCATCAGCTTCCCCTGAATACTGAATGTGAGAGAGCAGGCTTTATCATGCCACATACTCCAATAAGCTAGAAATGCAGATTAAAAAGTGCAGTACGGCCATTTAAAAAGTGATGCTAGGTCAGGTTATTTAAAAATCACACAGAGTAACAAACCATACCTTCAGACCAGTTCTGGGAGCTACAATTCTTGGTTGTGCATCAAATTTGTAAAGACTGCCCTAAATTAACTAGCCCATTTGTTGACTAGTCTTGTTTTAAAATAATAGTACAGAAGAATAACCAAAAATCAGTTATTGGTTGGGCACCAAATCCTACAAACAAAGCAAGCTACATTTGCCTGTCTCAATACCAAAGAAAAGGAATGACTTCTCCGTACAGTTGGGCTTGGGTTTAAAAGGAAAGCTGAATTATTTGATCCTAGTAAGTCTGTTCAGATATTTCAATGGGTCTGTGTTACAAACTGATCTGTCGTCCCCTTGATAAGATCTCAGAAACGGATTGCAGAGCTACTTGGAGCTGAGGGCTCATGCAACTGCCATCAAAAGAAGAAAATAAGATTCTTTGAATGTCAGCAGCAAACCAGAGCCCTGCTTCTAATCTCAGGTTTGTTGTGAGTCTTCAGATACTGTCCCATGGTGCAATAAAAATAGCAGCAAACAGTCACAGTAACAGCAATGGCCTCTGTCCATTCTGAGCCATGTTGTGTTAGGAAACTACATTCTCCTGTATGTTGGAAATGGAACCGCATTCCCGGGGCTTACCTACCTCATAGATGCAAGGAGGGAATGATTGCATGGATCCAGGAGGATGGAATGCAAGGATTGGGAAATCAGAATCTTCATGAGCATGGGTGTGCAAATAGAGAAGCATGGTTTCTCCCTGCTTCTTTGACCCTAAACTGTAGAGTACAGTACAGTAGCTAACACTATCTACTCACCACACAAATAAAATCTGTCTACACAAAAAGTCAAGTGATTTGCATGTAGCCTGTATCCTGGGACAGAAGCTGAGGTGGGACAGTAGTACTTAAGTTCCTGGATCCAAGTGTGCCTGAAAGAAGTGCACCTTTTGAATGTTCCCATCAGTAAGCTCATTCCTGAGAAATGTGGCTGGAAAGTCAGAAAAAAAAATGGCTATCAGCGTGCTGACAGTGTGCAACACCTAAATGTAAACTGTGAATTGGCTGCGTGGGATGATAGGAGAGTGATTTTAATCTGTGTACCGTGAGTGAGTGAACTCTTAGGAGAGGGACAAGGAGCATTTTTGGAGCCAATGAAAAATAATATAGTGCCTAGAGATGATATATAACAACATTAAAAATACTTCTTTACTTTCTATTCTTAAGAAGTAAAGAAATGATCCTATCTACAATTGCCCTTTTTACTCCTTTTTCTTCTGCCTCTCCCTCTAGATAAGCTGTATATTCCAGAGACAACAAGGGTATGACCTACAGCACACAATGTTTTTTGAATAGGCATCTTAGAGGCTAGGGAAAGAATATTCTCTCTCCTGAGTCTTGCTCTTTGCTCATCCTAACAAATTACATAATTTCACTGACAGGGAGGCAGACACAATGTATTCATTCTGATCACAGGTGTTAGGGCCGGCTTGATTTTGTTTGAAGTCTCAGCTCAGCCCCCATCTAGCTATGGAATATTGAGATTTCTTCAACTTCCTTAGCCTCCATCTTCTCACGCTCCCTCTAAATCACTTGATTTTCTTTGCCTGGGCCTTCCCTCTATAGCCAAAGTCGCCCCTGGCTGTATCTTGTTTGTCCTGCTCATTCCCGTTCCCTGCAGAACACAACCTGATGCACAACACAGAGGACTTAGCAACTCCCCACCTAAACTCAGGTCTTCCATTCCTCAATCGTATCTCTTCTTCCTGGGCTTTTCCACTTAGATATGCAGAAGGTATATGAAGTTTAACATAGACAAAGTGGAGTTCTTGTGGATGCCAAGATCCATTCCACACCATTCTGTTCATTTGCCATATCTATGCTGACAGGGAATCTGTTAGCTCTCCCTCCAAAGTATGTTACATACCCCATGCTCTTTCTCACTGACAGTGCTGTAAGCGTGGTTCTATCTCTTGCAGGGTCTCCTAGAGTTCCAGCTCTCTCATTTCTGAGTTCAGAGCTGGCCTGTACTGGTTACCAGTGGATGTTTTTTATAAAGACAGAATGAATCTCCAGCGTTATCACTATTTTATTTCCTTGGACATCTTCAACATCATACCGAACCAAGGGGATTTCATGGAAAGCTAGAAAAGTGAAAGCATTAGTTCATGAATTCTCTTCATTCAGAACAAAGGTTAGAGGTTTTTGAGAATTAGGAATCTGTTGTGTTGGGAAAAAATAAGTCACCTGTCATCAAGGTACATATTCTTTAAACACAGTCATTCTTCCTAGGTTAGACTCATGAAACTTTTAAGAAAACCATGTGAATTAATTAAAGTGTTACAAAGTGAAATCAATTTTCTACCCAAAGCCTTGAAGCAAAAGGTAGCATTTAATTTCGGGTCTGTGTTTCTCAAACAAAACTAAAGCTTCTATGCTACTGGGTTACTAGACTTGGAATTCTAGTGACAAACACAAATATCCGTTAGAAACAATACTATTCAAATGAACCATTTGAAATTGTCATTATTGTGGTCGAAAATCATTATATAATAGCATTTCTTACATGTTTGCCTTAATTTAATATAATATGATGTTAAGCATATCATGTTATGTTATGGATATTATGTCATTTGTAATATATAAACTAAAATTGAACTGTGAATGGGGGGTCACAGAAAGTGGTTAAGAAATCGCATTTATTTTTAGCATGTTGACTGCTCAATATCATGTCAATTCAATCCATAATGATGTTAATTGTTGCAGATGGTATATTAGTGCTTTTATTTGACCGGGAAGATGCTCTGCTGACTCTGCCCTCAGACCAGAGAGGGTCTTCCCAATAAGTAGATGGACTTGTCTGGACTATGGGATGTTGGACTCTATGCTTGGCAAATTCTTGCAGGGAGGGAACTTCAACTAAACTTGAACTATGGTTATGCAGCGGGGTGGAGGAACCCACCATGGGGGGAGGGTGGGGGGGAGAATCCCAGATTCTATGTAATTACAACACAATGTAATTAATGAATAAATTTAATAAAAAATAATAATAAAAAATAGCATTTCTTTAAGGTAACTTAATAACTTATGTGTATTTTACTGTGCATTACAAGTTATATCAAATGCTTTATGTACATTATATGAAAATGTTTAGCAAATCTAATTAAATCAATGGTTATTACCATTAATATAATGACTAATAAAGTACTTAATTCCATAATAATCTAAAAGGTAGTATTATCCCATTTTATGCACTTAGCAGAGTGAAGCAGGTTAATAACTTGCTCAGATCCAAACTACTTTTTAAATGGAAAAGTCATGAATATTGTAAGGTCTCTCATATCCTAAATACTACGAGTGACTGCTTTACTGAGCACCTACTATATATCAAGCACTTAGAATACATTATTTCTGGGGTCACAGTGGTTCAACAGGTTAATCCTTTACCTGTGAGTGCCAGCATCCCATATAGGTGCCGGTTCATGTCCCAGCGGCTCCACTTCTGATCCGGCTGTTTGCTTATGGCCTAGGAAAGTAGCAAAGGATGTTTCAAGTCCTGGTGCCCCTGCACCCATGTAGGAAACCAGAAGGAGCTCCTGGTTCCTGACTTCAGATTGACTCAGCTCTTGTCTTTGCAGTCTTGTGGGGAGTAAATAAACAGTTGGGAGATCTCTCTCTCTGTCTTTCTCTGTAAATCTGTCTTTCAAATAAAAATACATAAATCTCTTTCAAAAAGAATACATTATTTCTACCTTTCCTAAAAATGTTTAAAAGAAAAAGATGAACTGTATTTCAAAGAAAAGTGAGCCTCCAAGAAGTGACCTGAACAAAAACCTGACAACACAGGTCGCACAGATGGTATTTAAAGCCAACGCTGGAGAGGGACATGGAGATGAATACTCAGATACTAAGGCCCCACATCGACATGCCTGAGTTCAATGCCAAACTTTGGCTTCTTACCCCAGCCTCCCAGTAGGTTTCACCTGTGCAAACCCTGCCACCTGTGTGGAGACCTGGATTCCATCCTTAGCTCCCAGTCTGGTCCCAGCCCAATCCAGATGTGGCAGATGTTTAGAGTGAGTCAGCATGAGGGAACAATGTGGCCTGTCTCCCAGAATATCAAATAAGTAAGGGGAAAAAAAAACCTTAATCCCAAAGCAATCTGATTCCTAGCACTTATATATATATATATATATATATATATATATATATATATATATATATATATATGGTTATATATTTATATGCATGCATAACCTGTATAATTTGCTAAGCCTATCCAACAGCATTTGCAAAAATTAACCCCATTTTCTTCAGCTCCCTGAGGAGGTCTGATTTGTATCCCTCTCCAGAGCAGTGTCTGCACTAATCAGCCTTGAGTTAAGAGATCAAAGCCAGGACCTGGAGCCCAAATTCATTCTGGAAAAAAATGCTGTTGATAGCTTCATGTTCTCTGGTGAACTTCCAAGCCCTTCACTTCCCCTGCCAAACCTCCCTCCTCCTCCCACTCTCCCTCAGGGAGCTGTGTGTGGAATGACTCACTGACACATTGAGGAAACCAACAGGTCTTTCCTGTGAAGGCTATGAGCCAGCATTGAGAACCATCAGCCAATAGAACGTGATTTGTCTACATGACGATGATGATAATGAGTCAACTCCAAAGAACCTCCGGACTTTCATCTCAGTACAAACAATCTAAATCCAGTGCTTGGAAACCATGAAATTTTACCAAGCTGACCCCATCTTTCCATAAATATTCCCCCTTCACCCTCCAGTCCTACATTTTCACACACAAGAGAAGTGTTAAGGTTCACAGACAGCCTTGTATTTGAATCATTTCCTCTCTACTCATTTTAGTTACAAACACTTCCTTTTTTATTCTAAAGAGATGAACTCAGATTACAATCAGTAAATATCTCTAGAATGGAAAATAAAAGATATGTTCTGGAGTAAATATTTGCAGATCAACACAGAGAGGTTGAAACATTTACTATCCATTACATGAAGACATTTGCTGTTTTTATGAATCATGATATTAAGGTCACAAGCAGAGTCTGAAATCAGACACAAATGGGTTCAAGTTCTGGCTGTTTATTATTTATTCACTGTGTAGAGACAGGCAGGTTGTGTAAATACTTCACCGCATTTCTCCCACCTGCAAAACAGGACTGGTTTTAGTTCCTAGGTTATAGGATATTTTAAAGAGTAAATGAAATAGAAAATGCTTAAAACAGTACCTTACATGTAGCAGTATCCAACACAAATATCATATAGCATTTTTATTACCCTATTGGCTTTAGACACAAATCCTTTCCTTGTGAGCCAGAGGAAATTAATTTGAACAGCCTTAAGAAAAAAAGAAAAGAAAAACAAAAATAATGTAACAAATTTTGATGACTCACACGGATTTACAAGTGTAGAGTAATGCTGGGTTCAGACATATCAGGGTCCTGAGCACAAGCCATATCATAGGACTCTGAGTACTCATTAGAAGTTCCCATCGTACCCTTGGAAATGCCTTGCTTCTTTTCCAATAGTTCCGCTAATGCTTATAAATCTGTCAACCATGAGTTTATAAATCTTTGCTACCATTTATCTGCTGAATGCTTTGGCTCTCACTGTCTTGTCTTGTGTGGGGGTCTCTCAGTCATAAGGCACCAGAATGGAGTAAATCCTACATGAATTTCATGACCTGACAGTGGAAGAGGAGTGAGTCCCACAAACAGAGTCAAGATGTGGTTAACAGGAGTAGAGGAGGCAAGATGACAAGGTCAGAGATAAAGTTCAAGTCCTTGGGAATTAAAAGTTGCTTGAGATGTGAAGTAAAATGTAGGTTTCCTTGTGATTGGATATCTAGAAATCAAAGTTCAGAGTCATTTTTTTCTCTGAAAGTCCCCTCCATTCTGAATTCATTCGTTCTCCACTGTGCTGAGTCAATATTCTCTGAACTATTTTAAATTCTTTTCAAAGCTACTATAATATGACTGGCCACATACAGGATGTTATTTCACAGTTCAGTTAAAATCATTTCTGAAGGTATGAAAGTCTGGGAGACAACTTCCCTGTGGAAAGGTTACAGCCATATCACTGTGTATATTCTTTAATTCCCTTAAGAATTAGGAATCACTATCACAAATACACAGTAGGGAAATTGAGGCTCAGCAAATTGAAGTGAATTGCAAAAGTCGTGCAAGGTTTGAATGTGGCCCAGTTGGGTTTCTAATCCAATTTTGTCCAACTCCAGATCTTTTAATTTTCCTGCAACGATTGACCATTGTTTTTCTTAGCAAGAGCCATGAAAAATTCCTTCCCTTCTTTCCCCGCTTTTCCAAGTTCAGTGTTATTCAGGAGTAGATTCCTGTTGCTTCATTCTTATGGGCAGCCTCAGTTGAGATGAAGAGAGCTTTAAACATACAGGGATTTTTCAGGAAGTGACCTCATCCTATGAGGCTGAGACTAGAGAGGGTGTGGCCATTTACTCACCCACTTCTTCCTAGAACACCTGCATGCATGACTGTCCATGGCCAGATTTCCAGATGTGATTCACAGTGCATCAAGTCTCCTGACCATGATATGACTCTAATAGTTACTTCGACTGTTTCTATCCCAATATATTTCTACAGGTAGAATCTGTGCAGCACTGTAGAATTTGTACACAGAATCCAAGATGATCAAATCACTCATACAAAATTTTTTTCATTGTTGTTTGTACTGAATTTGTTTTCTATCTGAATATGGTTTCTGTTTTAAAGAATTGTACTTGGTTCTTGCTACCCGCTTTTCCTTCAAAATGTGTGCTACTTTAGCCACTAGGCTACCACACCAGGCTCAGTTGTTTTGACACTGCTTGGGATACACAGCTTAGGTGGAAGTGCCTATTGAATTCTGGCTCCACTTCTCATCCAGGTTTGCACTAAGCTTCACCCTGCGGGATAGCAGGGGATGGCTCAAGCACTTGAATCTCTGCCACCATGTGGGAGAGCCAAGTCGGGCTCCAGGTTCTTGGCTTCAGCTTAGCCCAGTCCTGCCTGTTGCAGGTCTTTGGAGAGTGAGTCAGCAGATGAAAAAACCTGTCTTCATCCCTTTCTGTCTCTCTGCCTTTCAAGTAAAAGTATAAAAGAAAAAAAAAGCTTCTTTATAACTTTCTGATGCTGAAGTAAAGTGAAATCTCTATCATTAGATAGTCTTTTGTAAATTATAGTTTACAAAAATAAAAAAAAGATCAGAGCAGAATTTATTCCAAGTCTATTTTATATTCATTTAAATAAGCCTAATGTACCATCTAGAACAAAGACTCACTGGACACAGTAGCTGAAGTCGCAATCTACACAAATAGATTGGAACTAAAATATTTTACAATTATATCAATTAGCTTTATACAATTGATTCCCAACTCTTCGGTTTATTATGTGTTTGCCAAAAACGGTTGAGTGAAACACTGAGCTATTCGTATTACTGAAATAATGAAAGCTGGAAAAACAGTTATTAAATGGCATAAAGTCTGGATATATACAATGTTTAAAAATAGTTTGGGAAGTCATACATTTAAGACCACAGAGATATGTACTTTTTAAAAGATTAATTTGTTCATTCATGTGAAAGGAAAAGAGATGGGAAAGTAAGGAAAATCAAGAGAGAGATAGAGATCTTTCATCTCCTGATTTTTTTTCCCCCCAAATGGCCACAATAACCTAGCCAACCAGAAAAATCAGAATGTAGAAATTCCATCCCAATCTCCCATCTGAGGGACAGGATTCCAGTTAGTTGAGTCATCCTCTCTTGTTTCCCATGATTCATTTACAAAATGCTGTATCAGAAGTAGAGTAGCTGGGACTCAAATCAACCCTCATATGTGAGACGTCAGCATTGCAAGTTATGGCTTAACCAGTTGTATGACAATGCTGGTGCCAAGCTTTGTTTCTTAGGTTGAGGCACGGCTATCAAATAATACTTGACCCTCCCAATTGGAGCAGTCCACCTTGTATCAAAGAGGTATAATTCATGAGCCAAATTTTATTATACCTATTCTGATGATCTCCTAGTCACTCTTGCTAATTAGGAATTTCTATCCTTGATTTATGGGCATGGTTAAACACATGCCCCCGACACTGGTGGGATAAAATTGACAGCAGTTGTCAACATCATGCATTCACAGGCTGGAGAACAGAGTGACTAGTCCTGAACCATGGGAAGCAGGCTTTGCAGCATAAAGAGGATGGAGAGACCCTTAGTGCCAGTGGGAGGGTGTGATTGGTTTATTTGAATAGTTACACGTGCCGGCAGGGAAGTGAAACCCACGTATCAGGGAGAAGTAGGAGCTGCCTGTGGTCCATTTAATAAGTGAGGGTGGCAGACTTTATCTGCAGTAGAAAAGTGGGGTGGATGATCTGAGGCATTTGATTTTTCTAGATGTGAAGATAACATATAATGTTAAATTTGGGGTCCTTAGCTATAATACTCTTGAGAATTATCCATATGAAGATCCCAGTAGTCTCTGTTCATTGTTTCACCTGAGATATTAGTTAGATACATTGACCTCTTAAACTGTTATAGACAACTCAGGCATAATAAATTTTCTTGCCATTTTACTGAAAGGTAGACCAACTGCCTATAAAGTAATATTCCTGTTGCTTTTACAAATTTCCTACTTGCAGTTATTTGGGGCTTAGAAAAATCTGCTGGCTTGAGTTTTAAGATTTTGCTAAAGAAGTCCCACTCACAAGATCACCTGTAAAGTTCACAAATAATATTAGAGACTGATTTTTTTTAACCCAGGTCCCAGATTTCTGACTTGAGAGAAACAATGGAGCAGGTTGGGATACCTGCTTTTGTTTTCCCTGGTCAAGTTCAGAGCCACAGCCACAGAGCCACAGTCAACCCATCCACTGTCAATGCCAACCAGGAGACAACTTAGCCTATCCTGGGGGTCCTGACTAACTGGGAAAAAGAAAAATTTAAGTGCATTTCAGTATTGGTGAGCCATGAATTTAGTAGGAAATAGAAGTATAATAAATACCTCTTGGCAAGTGTGATTTTTCATTCAATGGTTTTTGTTAAGATCACAGAATATCAAGTTGGTTATTGCTCCAAGGAAGGACATTGTCTTCAATGGGTAAAATGCATTTTGATTATATGTTCCAAGGGAACAAAGAGCCAGGAGGAAAGAGTGTGCTTATGGGTCTTACAGCTGACTAGTGGATTTTAAAATGTTCCATTCTTGTGCCTGGCACAATGGCTCAGTGGCTAGATCCAAACCTTGCATAGGCTGGAATTCACTTCCCATCCACCTTTCTGCTTCTGGCCTGGGAAAGCAATAGAGGATACCCTTGGGACTTTGCACCCATGTGGGAGACCTGGAAAAAGCTCCTTGCAACTGACTTGAGATCGGCTCGGCTCTAACTGTTGCATCCATTTGGAGAGTGAACCAATGGATGGAAGATGTTTCTTTCTGTCTCTTCTGCTTTGTAAATCTGCCTTTCCAATAAAAGTTTTTGAAACTTTTTTTAAAAGATTTATTTATTTTTATTGAAAAGTCAGATATACAGAGAGGAGGAAGAGACAGAAAGATCTTCTGTCTGCTGATTCACTCCTCAAATAGCCACAATGGCCAGAGCTGAGCCGAACTGAAGTCAGGAGCCAAGAGCTTTCTCCAATCTTCCACACAGGTGCAGAGTCTCAAGCTTTGGGCCATCCTTAACTACATTCCCAAGCCAAACGCAAGAAGCTGGAGTGGAAGCAGGGATGCTGGGACATGAACTGGTGCCCATATGGGATCCCAACATGTGCAATGTCAGGACTTTAGCCGCTTGGCTAACACACCTGGCCTTAATTTTTTTTTAATGGTCTATTCTCAGGTACGCTTGGCAGCCTGCTAAGAGGCTAAACTTCATCTGAGCTTTAATTGTTCCCCTACCCCCTAAGAGTGTCAAAATACATAAAAAATTCAAAGCCTCATAATCTGAATTTCCTCTTCTGTATGAAAACCTTGACAAAATATGTTATGCAACATGTGTGTATTCACACACATTCCTATATATACACTTTCATTAAGGTAAAATTAGAAACAGTAAACACCCATCATCAGCTCTGTTGAGACTGGTTTTCTTACGTGGCATGTGGCCATGGATTCATTTCACATATTTGTTCACTAAAGAGCAAGCATGCCACAAATAAAATCCTTTTTAGATTGTTTGAGTATTGACAAAATTACAGATGGAGACACATCACTCTAAAATTATTCTGGTACTAGAATAAGGCTTGAAAATTGGTTCATTTTTCACCAATAGCACTGACACGCTTTCCAACTCTCTGACAAACACATTTGTCTGATTTGAATACCTTTTATGCTAAATTTATCCAGCCACATAAAGCAGATGATTGATTGACAGATAGCTATATTGTAATAAATCTGGGATCATCAGAGTTCAAGAATCCTTTATGCCTCAATGTCAGTTTGCAGTTTATAGTAACTCTTCACAGAATGTTTAAAGAATTCAATGAACAATTGTTTCATGTCCACTTAGTTTCCTGTGCACCAAGCAGTGTTCTAGATGCAGAGACCATAACATAAACAATAACCACAAAGTGGTCCACTCTCATTGAGTTTCAATTTCTGTGGACAGACAGAAAGGCCATAAAAGATAAGGAAATAAGCTCGGTGTACAGAAAATTTATGGCAAACAAACACAAAAACAAAAGAAGGTTATCTGGGTTGCTAAGTCAGGAGAGGGTTGCAATTTAAAGTACGAAGATAAAGGTTTCCTTGGAACAGTATCCAGGATGTTATAGGCTTCAGGCTCAGCAAGAGCAAAGGCCCAGGGGCAGCAACATGTTGTAATGTTGCATTCGGTGCTGTATGGCAGGGGCAGATTGTGAGCAAGGTGAAGGCTTTGGATTCTCCTTCAAAGAATGTGGAAGGATCAGGACAGACAGGTGGTATGGTCCCATCTATTATTTTGAAGGATCACCCTGATCGATCTCTTGGTTGAGAATAGATTTGGGGTGTAGGACAAGGAGGGAGAACCCAAACAGGAATCTTCTGGAGAGTCCAAGTGTGAGGTAATAATTGTTTTGTCCTATGGTGGGAATAGTGGAACTAATGAGATATTACATGACTCCAGGAACACTTCAAAAGTAGAGCCAACAGGGCTTGTTTACATAGAAGAATGAAGGAAACAGAAGATTGAGGGTGTCTCCAATGTGTTGGCTGGAACTATGAGAAGGAGGGAACTGCATATTTAAGTACTACAGGAAAGGTAGATTGGCATGAGGCAAGATGGGAAATTGAGAGTCTGTGGAATTGTTAATTTTGCAATGCCTAAATAGCCTGGTGATTAAGGCACACACACTAAGATGTTCCTGTCGCATATCACACTTCTAGATTTGATTCCCGTAAGATCATCCAAGTGTGCTAAAATCTTGGCCAAACCTTCAAGGGGTTGGCAAAGACTTGCCCTGCCGTTTCCTAATAGGCTGAGAGACAAGCAGTGGGGTGGGGGCGGAACGTTTTCCCTGCAAGTTCCCACCCAGACAAGGAGGGGTTAGGGAACCCTGAAAAGCTCCAGACTCCAGTAAACTTGTGACTTTCCCTCTCTCTGTTCAAGAGGCACTCCACCTACTGGCTCTCTCTAAGTAGGTACTTTTCCCTTCTCTCTTCTTCACACATTCACCTGGTCATTTCGAAATAAAACTCTGTCTACCACAGGTTCCTGGCTTTTCATTTCTATACTAAGCTGAGGAAAGAACCCACCAAGCTTTTCTAGTGACGTCCTGGGTCTGATTGTGACCTCCTGCTATGTAATGTGCTCCTGAAGAGGTGGCCCTAATAATGAAAGTAGTTGAATCCCTATCACCCATAGGAGAGACCCAGGTTGAGTTCCCAGCTCATAGCTTCAGCCTGTTTCAGTCCTGGTTATTGAGAATATTTGAGTAACAACTGTGAGTAACAAGCCAGTGGGTAGGAGCTCTCTCTCTATGTTTCTCTCTCGCTCCCTTTCCTTCTTCCTTCTCCTTCCCCAACCCCCCTTTCTCTGTCTCTGTCCCTCTGTTTCTCAAATAATAACCATAATACTAAATACTTGTTAGACAATCAAGTAGAGATTTCAAAGAGATGGTTGTTTAGGAGTCTGGATTTGGGGGCAGAAGACCAGACAAGGGGATTAAATTTGAACACCAGAGCTAGATTCTGGATATCCAGTGTTTACAGAAAACACTGTGACTTCTTTATCATCCATAGAAATTTTGACTTCATGTTCCCCTGGAAACATATTCTCTGAACTGTGTTTCTCTGCAGGGTCAAGGAAAGACCCAGATAAGAAGTCTGCTGATTGAAGTACAATTCTTGTGCAAAGGAAATGTGAATTCGTAGGCACTTAGGTTAGTTCTTTGCAACTGGCAGCCAAGCTGTCACTTGTTGCTGCCTTTGGCTTCAGGCTTATCGGGGGCAAAGGAACTTGCTTATTTGGAGCTTGGGGACAAGAAACGAGCAGCCCTAGTCACACACCCCGCCCCCCCACTCTCCCAGCCCTGCACTCAAGACGGATGCTTGAGGCGCCGGGTATTTTTCCACAAGAGAACTGCTTGTAGTGGATACAGTGATCAAAACTCCTCCTTCAAGATGACTCAGCTGCTCTGGTTTTCTGCCAAACTCCTGCTTGAGAGGGTGTTGGAGGAGGCTCCAGACAGGAGGGATGGAACACTTGCAGCACGAATGTTTTGGGGTTAGGACTTCTAGATTTAACAGTTACTTCCCTGGTTCATCTGCATAATAACAGTTCCTGTGTCTCTGGGCAGAAGCAAGGCTCTGTATTAGACACATGAAATATCATTTGAGGGCTGAAAAAGAAACGAATAGAGATGTTGGATAGCCAAGGCCACTCTGAGCCTGTGTTCTTTGATCACAGCACAAAGCTATACTTTCAAGATTTTTTAGCAGAACCAAATATTTTCCCCCAGGAGGAGGAAGCATTATATCAGAAATTCCATGCACACTCTCTCTGCCTTTTCCTTACTTTGTCTTTGGACCTGTTACAGAAGAAGAAAGACTTCAACTAATGTCTCCATAGCTCACTGTTTCTTGAGACCAGTTCCAAGGGGCAAATGGTAAAGCAAAGTCATTGGCCTTTATCGTACTGCCTCTGGTGTCTAAAAGACCACACATTTACCTATAGTTTGAACCCCCAACATACATAGCATGACTTTGGTTCTTTCCCTGTAAGATAAAAACTCTTGTATTATCTGGATAAGAAAATCTCTTTGTTCAGTTGAATGCATATTTCATCATTTTTATCTCAACTTCTGGGAGCACAAATGCTGCCCAGTAAGAGCATCTGCCTTCAAATGTTCCTTGGAGCACCAAGGCCTCCTGGCTGTGACTTCCCACTTTGTCACCATCAAGGCCCTGAGCCCTTTGGCATGTTCAGAATAAAGGAAAATTTTTACCTTGAGTGGGAACAATGTTTCTGTATTTTTAAATCCAAGAAATTCAGACACATCTGCTCATATTTATACCAATCCTGCTGTGGCTGTAAAATTTCATATGCTATTTTGATGAAACTTTATCTTAATTTCATTACCAGTCTGAGTAATCATATGATAATTGCTTGATTTCCAAGTAACCAGGCAAAAAATGATATTTAGCTTTTTTCCTAAGTTTGTTATTTCAGACTCAAGACTTTAATAAAATATTGTACTATTCACCTTCCTAAATGGAAGCCAAAGTAATATATTTTCACAAAACTGAGCTGCATGTACTTGAAGGGTTTACCTTAAATATGATGCTTGTCATGGGCCATCATCCAATCCAGGCTTGGAAAGCACTGTCATATATCATCTGAAGTTAGGGAATATGTCGTTTAAGAATGTCTCAGATGTAGCATCACATAGACTTCAGTTAGCATCAAAAACCTATACTAACTGATTAGCTGTATTACCTTAAGCAAAGACATCATATGACTTCCATGAACTTTATTATTATCACACTGAAAATGTGCTTTTTCTCATATATCCTGTAGCCTTTAGGGATTAAATACATGATGCAGAGGATGGTGCCCACTCTGTGCTGAATAAATGACAGGATTTTATATTACTTTACAAGCCAGTGCATGTTCTGTCATACTCAAACTGACTGAAATGAGTGGGGTATAGTCCATTCTTGTTGTTGCAAGAAATATCAATCAGCCAATGAATACCTTGTGTCACTGTAACTCTTCTGTTGGGAGAGGAAACCAGGTCTCCTATGTTGCAAGGCACTTTTCCAGAGTATGAAACTAACAGTGTAGCCTAAAGGAATGTCCTCTTCTATACTTATGAATTGTAAAACCTGAAGCAACTTATCCTCAGGTGTCTACATGAATTTTTGTAATCACACTCTTGTATCCCAGGCTGATCTTGTCTAAAATTTCTAACTACTGGTGGAATTTGGTTCCATCCGAAGTTAATACCACCATCCTATGTAGTCCAAGCAGCCACGGCTTACTCAACAGTTTTAGCTTCCTTCTGTGTGACCTTGGTTAAAATAAGCCTGAGTTTCATGACTGCTTGCACAGCCTTTTTGATGTCACATGAGGTAGAGACAAGTCCTGTATCTACAGTGAATTGACTGACAGCTCCACTGATGCTCAATCTATCTTACCTTTGAATTTCAAACGTGAATGAAAGGCTATATATGCATTATACTTCTTTAGGTTTTAATTTAGGTTCAAACTTTGAGCTGGGAAGTAAGCACCTTGAGTTCCATCTCTACCTGTCTCTTCTACAAATGAAAAGTGTAATCTGTGACAATTGTTACAAATGGCAAAAGAATCACCATGTCCTCTCATATCTTTTTGCATTCATTTGTAAAGTTTTGTGTATTGCGTTCATTTGCAAAGTGACATTTGCTACTCACACCATCAAGAGGAGTAAATCCATTTTTCTACTTACTAAAACCAGGCCTGGCTAATTGACATGCTTCAATCAATGAACCATTAGTTAATATAATGGAAGCAGACTCATAAAGTCCTTATTCCTGGGTCCAGCGCAGTAGCCTAGTGGGTAAAGTCCTTGATTTGAAGTCCTTGATGTACTAGGATCCCATATGGGTGCTGGTTCATGTCCAAGCTGCTCCACTTCCCATCCAGCTCTTTGCTTGTGGCCTAGGAAAGCAGCAGAGGGTGGTCCAAAGCCTTAGGATCCTGTATCCCTATGGGAGACCCAGAAGAAGCTCCTGGCTCCTAGCTTCAAATCAACTCAGCTCCAGCCATTGCAACCACTTGAGGAGTGAATCAGTGGATGGAAGATCCTCTCTCTGGAAATATGCCTTTCCAATAAAAACAAATAAATCTTTTTTTTAAAAAAAATCCTTATTTCTTGAACTCCACTCTGTTATACTGAGATCTACTTTACCATATGCGAACAAAATTAGGCTGGCCTGGTAGATGCTACTGAATTTAACTCTATATTCAGACTGTAATTGGTGCCCAATAAACCATCCGGTCTTTAACCCTCAGGAATTCCAATGGGACCATTCTAGATCATCTGACCCAAATCAAGTCAAACCAGATCAGAACCCCACTCTGGCAACTCACAAAATCATGAGTAAATAGAAGGTTATTCTTTTAAGACATTAGTGTTGAAAAACTTTGTTAAGCAGCTGGTACTTAAGTGATGCCTTACTGGTGCAGTGAGTCTTTTCCCTGTTTCTCCTTATAAATTAGTGATACAGTACTGATAAGTACAAGGCAAGAACACCCCAATCCTCCTCACCAAGACCCTATAATGCATGGCTAGCTGTTAAAAGCACCCTGTGTCGTTGAACCCAAGATCAGTAACAAAATTCTTTGCATTCCAACAAATCAGTAGGTACCTTAATTAGTGTTGGCAATAGGTTGACTTCCAGGTACCATTCGTGATCCAAACTATTAATTCCAGCTTTGACTCACTGCCACAACCAGGTTTGGGAGAGGTCTAACATTTCAGTTGGCTTAGTTCTATGTTGCTGAAAATCACTTTGAGAACGATGGGATCAGCTTGTGAATCTGTACTGGTTGAAGCTTTGTAGGTGACTCATGTTGACACAGATTTGACGATGTCAGACTGAATGATTGCTGAGGCAACTCCCAAGTTATTCCATGATTATTTTGAATAAAGCATTTTCCACAGCTTCATATTTGCTTTGAAATCACAATGCCTGTAGTGCCAAGGAATCCCATACACACAGATCTGCACATGCCTCACCCACACCACTGTGAGTAATCCAGAGCTCTTGTCTGATAGTACTGTTTCAGTAATATCAGTAAGCCAGAAAGGGTAGAACCTCTTGGACATTCAGAAGAACTCAAGGAAAAAGTTGAATGCTCCCAGATTCAGAAAAAGGAAATTTAGAAACTGCTCTATTCTCTGGAGACATAAACTAAGGATCCAGCTCTGACAGACTTCACTGCATTATTAAGTGCTTTCACAACCAAGCTTATTAACAGTGACCTAGTGTTTGCAATCGACACAGATATGTGAAAAAATTCAGAATATTGAAGTATTGCCATTAACTGTTAATGATAATAGACAACTAAAATTCATTAAGTACCTACTGTGTGCCAGGCATTATGCCAAGACTCTGGTATCATCTCCCTGGCACTTTACCATTAGCCTATGAGATGGGTGATTTTATTGCTTCCATTAGTGGAAGAGAATGTAGGTTCCAGAGATTAAGTTACTTGCCTTGCAGTCTCAGAGCTAGTGGGTGGCATAGACGCAGGCCAGATTCATGCCCCACCCCTCATGGCCACTAGTGTGCTGTACAGTGTCTTGATGATGCTATTGTTAATGCGAAGGAAACATCAACAAGTTTTATAAAGACATTGCACTACAGCACAGCAACTTTGACAGAACATTAAATCAAATTAAAAACCACGCAAAGGAAATGAAGCAGCAGCTCTTTCTCCTTACATTTTCTCATCAAAACCCACAATCCCATTATGTTTATTGCTCCCTTTGTTCCAGTTTCTTTGTAAAAAGAAGTTTTGATCGACAGCTTCTTGGAAGCTACTTTAATTTAATTTACCTTCTCTTTAATCGTTTTACTTTGTTTCCTCACTGAACCGTTTCTATATAATGGAAGAAAATGTCCCTTTTCTTTTGCCTTTCAGAATATTTCTAAGCTTTGCATGTCTGCGAATTTTCTTTCTGCAAATTCTACTATTTCTGTGGAAGGAAGTCCCATACGTAAGAGGCCAATTAGCAGGAGAGCTTAAATTATTTCTTTCTGAAGAGAGAGTAGAAAAGATATCATTGAACATGGCAGAATGTTCCCATCCATTCATGCCTTTGACATGTATTTCTGGAATACAATGTGTTTGGCCCTTGGAGAGCTTTATCAGAATTCTAACCTGTTGGGAGGGAGGGACATCAGTTTGATAATCACACCAATGAATGAGTACTTGCCTTGAGAACTGTGAGGAGGAGACCCAAGGGGTTTAGTGAAAACTGAAAAACAAGGCAAGGACATGGACCTCATGAGGATGGGAGAGGCACTTAAACCTGGTTAACTAGAAGAAAGGAGAGAGAATAAGAGCAATAATTGCTAGACAATGGGATCAGTGTCTGTAAGGGGAGAAGGATTTAAAAGAAAATTGAGGTGAATGGCTAAACGAGAAAACAAGGAACATTCTATAACCAAAAGAAAGAAGACTAGACTGTGCTGGACCAGAGATCAGGATGTGGATTTGGGATTTTATCTCCAAATGATGAACACATTGAAAGACATTAAATAGCTGATTCGTGTGAATCCGAATGGTGAAAGGATCACTCTAGCTGTAGTAATTTATAAAATACTTTTTTATAATAAATTCATTTTATTTTTTATTATGTTTACATAGTTGAGAGGAATACATGCCCATGTGGATCACCGATCAGGGTGGGGAGGGTTGAGGAATAGGGAAAAGTGGATAAGACAATTGTCTCCAGTATCCTTTTTTCTTCCTGTACTCAGGGAAAGTGGGAAAGAAGGGGAGAGGGCCGTTTCCAGCAGTCCGACCACATCAGTGCCCTGAGGTGGGGGATGGCTACCCAGTGTCACCCCAGAGTCCCCAGTATGGAGCATGTTCCAAGGGTACTTATTGCTCAAGTGGTTTTGATAGCGCCAAGATGCTGTTGAGGTTGAGGAAATCTTTTCAAGGTCCACTGGCTGATATAGTCCAACTTAGAGTCTCAGTTTGCCCAGATATTTGCTGTCAAAGCTTGGCCAGGAGAGCTGTCCAATTTGTTCTGCCCCCTTGGTACTAGACATCCTTTTCAAACCTCAATGGCCCCCATGTGCATCTGAGCATGTCATCTGACACAGATTTCAACAACCAAGAATACCCAGTTCTGACATATGCACTCCAGGGTCAGATCACATACCCTCTGATTTTTTCCCATAGTTGGAGTTCTGAGTCCAGTAATCCAGGTGAGGGGTCCTCAAAGGAACCTCACCAGAAGGGACCCCAGACCTGACTCCTGTATGTGCCAGCTGATGTCGGCTCCAGCTCAGTCCATCACCCACATCAGCCTACACATGTACTAGTGGCTGCAGTAGCCTGGCCAATTCTGTCCACATGAATGCTGGCACTGCAAGTAGCCATTGTTCCTTTTTACATAAGGATAAATCCATAGGCTTATTGGAAGCATTGGCCCTATGTGTTCCTTCTTATATAAATCTACATGCCTATTTCAAGACTCAAAGGACATGCTTTGGAATCTTCCACTATTATTAGAGGTCACAGTTTTTAAAAATTGTTTTGGAGTTAACTGCCATGGCAAATGGATGGTTTTCAAGATGGTGAATGGGTGCTAGGGAGGCAATGGATGCCTCAAAGGCTTAATATTTTTCTGTGGGAACCTCATCAATAACTCAGAGAGTTGAATTCAAGTTTTGATCATTTTAGAATTCATAGGCTGAGAAGTATTAGTCTATAGACAAGACCTTTCTTGCAATCTAAGAAAAACCTTGAATGTATGATATTCTACCCAGTAATTGCAAGAGGCTAAATTTAGTTGTATGCCTGTAAAAATAGAAAAGAATGAAGTTGAGTAGAGCTAAACATAGAAACTAAGATCCAGGTTCTATTGTGTTAGAATTCCAAATGACTCAAGCCATTTCCATAGGTTGACAAGTAGTCTAATTTTAAGTCTATTATGTTTATAGCAGTAAAAAGAATGTCCTAATTAGGTAAGGCACTGGCTGTCATTCTCCATTTCTTGTAGTTATCCTAAGAAAGTCATTTATATCTTGAACTCAACATTTGCAGCTTCCAGTTTTATTTCAAACCTGATTTGACTTCCAAGAAATGGCCTAATTGTCTTGTATACAGTACAATTGATCACTAAACCATTGTGGGACTGCATGAAAAGAGAGAGAACCGCATTTAATTACCAATTATTATAAATTATACAGATAAAAAATTCATCACAAAGAATATGTCAGGAAGTCTCAATCTATTAAGTGGAATAATATTAACTCAAGATTTTGTCAAAATGAAAATTATAGAGCAAGAAGAGAAAGTTTGCCCTCACACTTAGTACAAATGAAGTCTCCCTTCTTGTTTGAATAACTGTATAGTCTAGTTGAATTTTACAGTGCAAGATAATAATAATCATTTTACAGCATTTCATTTATATCAAGTCAATATATAATTATCCAGAGCTGATTCTACACAAAATTTTGCCAATAGCACAAGTTCACAGAAACACTCTCGTCTTACTGGAATTCAGTTGATCCATTAAATAACAAGTGTTCATTTACCACAACAACCTTTCTTCTAGATTCTTCACATTTTGGCTTCCCACTTTAGAATTTATTTCAACAAATTTCACATTGTTGCAAACTGCAAGCTCCGTGTTGGCCAATGAGATGTTTGACTCCCTTTTCAGTGAGTTTTCACCTTGACTATAAAGGCTCTTGTTGTATTGTACACGTGGAATAAGTGGGTAGTGGAGGCCAGCACTGTTCGGAGATAGCTAAAACACTGTATTGAGTAAGCAGGGTTAGGAACTGGGGCCCCTGGGATTCTATAGAGCTGTGACTCCTTCAATAAAAGAAGGAGAAAAGTGATGACTAGTACTACCTATGTGTTTTTTTAATTCATGATACCCAGAAATTATAATAAATTACATGAATGGCCTCAATAAGGCCTCATAGTAATAGTCATTCTGTATTGCTCATTCTTTGGTTGAGAAAAAAGGGCAATGAAGAGGTTGAAACATTGTCCAAGTACATTAAAAACTGGGAAGTGACTGAGCCAAGAAATAAAGCCATATTTTCCTGCAGAGCCTGAATTTTTAATCAGTAAATTCTAATAGATTTCACTAATATGAGGTTTGGCATTGCTTGGATTCTAATAGCACAAATACATGCAGTTAGTCTTCACTCAGGAAATGGAAGTTCAATTAGTTTGTGCTAAAAACCTTGAAACAATGGAACTGTGTCATAAAATGAAATTTAAAAAAACCTTGAAACAATCCCTTTGTAATTTTCCCACCATTTGTTCTCGATCTTCAGTCCATTTTCAGCCTCCAGAGCACATCTCAAATCTGGGGAAAACTCTGTGTTGGATTGCAAATGCATCACATCTTAACAGGACTATGGCAATGACTTCCAAATCATTTTCTTGCTTCCTCTCTGAACATCTACTCATTCTCCTCTTAGCAACCAGAGTGACCACTTTTGAAAGTAAATCATATAATGACAGCTATTGTGGCTCCTTGCAACGTAAATAACACTCACCCCTTGGAACATCTGCATCCCTATGTGAGTGCCAGTTCAAATCCCAGCTACTCAACTTGTGATTTGCTTTCCTACCGATGTACTTGGGGAGTAGTAGATGATTATTTCTCAAGCATTTGAGTATCTGTCACATATGTAAGATGCTCGCATAGAGTTCCTGACTCTTGGTTTCAGCTTGGCCCAACCGTGACTGTTGCATTCTTTTGGAGAGAACTGAAAATGGAAGATACTCATACCTTTACCCTCCTCTTGCTTTCCTTCTGTTTCGCATGCTCCATCGTCCTTTCAAATAAGCAACTAAATAAATCATAACTATTTTTGTAAATCAGGAGGGTGATGTTTGACTCCATGTTAAAGTTATCCTTTGGGACACTTACATGCCCCATCAGAGTGCCTGGCTCAATGCCTATCTCCTTTTCTCTCCCTCTAGATTCCTTATCATGTGCATCCATAGAGGCAGCATATGATGGTTCAAGTAATTGGATCTCTGCCATTCACATGGGAGACCTGAATGCTGTTCGGGGTTCTTACCTTTGGTCTGGGATAGCCCTAGTTATTACAGTGCTGGAGTCATTAGGGAAGTAAGCTAGCTGATGGAAGATTGTCTCTACATGCTTTCTCTTTCTCTCCATCCCTATCTCTCTCTCAAATAAAATGAAAATGAATACTTAAAATTATAAAGAAGTCAAATTATAACATTACCCCGTTAGAATTCCCCAGTGACACACAATAGATTCAGCCTGCAATGTCATTCAGCATTGACTTGGTCTATCACTTCAGCTCTAGCTAAAACTCTTATCTCATTACACCTTCATCCAGTTATACTGGCCTTTCCGTTCCTTGAACAAGCCAAGGTAAGCCCTGTTGTGGGGCTATTGCTTCTTCCCATTAGGGAGTATATTCCTATATTTTTTTTCTCAAGGTGTATTCTTCTATTTCATTCAGGTTCTAGTTAAACCATCTTTTCTTCTGTGATTCCCTTAAACTCTTCATTCTGTTGCCTCCATCTCCTCAAAACCTTGATTTTGTTCTTTATAGCAACTTATAATCTGAGAGTTTGCTGTTTATTTCTTATTATCTATCCAGGTGTCAGGTCTAGTTGAAATTTTGTGTGAGAGCCAGACCCTAGCCTATCTTTTTTCTTTGTTTTCCAGTACTAAAAATATTACCTGAAAGATTTTACTTACTCAGGAAATGTGAAGTTTACATGGCTAAATGAATGCATAATTAGAGAAAGTAAAGCTCAGAAAAATTAAGTAGGACTTAATCCATGGTTCTATAATCGCACCAAATGAAACCAGGATCAGCCAGCTAAGACTCGAGTTACAGAGCTCTCTTAGTAATCAGGAACACAGGCTAGTATTACACAAGGAATGAAAGGAGAGTTGTATTTGAGGTAAGTCTTGGAGCGAATAAGATTTTCACATGCAGACCTAGATGCCAGGGCCCTGGCAATGGAAAATGAGATAGAGGCAACACCTGAGAGGTAGAGTTCAGGACAGCCAAGTTCCCCTGCAAGAATGTAGAATAAAGTATCACATTGGCAGAAGAAGGGAAAAAATCCTGGGAAAAAATCCTGGCACATCTACCTCCCCCTGCAGTTTTCTAGCTGGTGGAAGAGGTTTGCAAAGACAACAGAGTTAAGGAATTCTTAATTGTACCTTTTATTAACTCAACTGCAGTGATGCCTGGCCTACTTCTGTTCGACCTCCACTATGAAGCTCTCCCACAGATCAAATTTAATTACCAGTAGCTTGCCAGAGATTTGGGCAACACAGTTACAGCAAAATTTGACAGTGGGTGGGAAGGAGTGGGAGTCAAGGGGTTGAGTTTTTCAATTGCCTTGGTACTTCATACAGGAGAGTTCTACTCATTACAGCTCAGTTGTTTTTGTTTTTGGTTTTTTGGGTTTTTTTCACATAGTAAGCTCTAGCCCAATGCGACATTCCTAAAATGCTGTGATTTCACCTAGATAGTTGGCACCACTGCATAACTCAGGTACATTGGGTTGTCCAGTCATGCAGTACACACTGATGTTTCTTCATTTCTCAGGTTGTTATAACAAAGTATCCCAACCTGGGTGACTTCAAACAATAGGACTTAATTTTCTCACAGTTCTAGAGGCCAGAGATGCAAGATTAAGTAAGGTATGAACAAGGAAAGGCTTGCTGGAAATACTCTGAAAAAGGTGAATCCTTCCCTGCCTCTCTCTACTTGTCTTGGTCCCTGACATTCCTCAGCCTTGTTGTAGAGCTGCAAGTCCTGCCTCAGCCGTCACAGGACCTTATTCTTTGTGTGTTTCTCTTCTTGTAAGAATACCAGTCAAGGAGCCAGTGATGTGGCATGATGGGTATACTACCAATTGAAAGGCTGATTCCCAGAGGGCATGTTCAAGTCCTAGCTTCCCTGTTTCCAATCTAATTCCTGTAAATGCACCTGGTATGTCACCAGATGATGGCCCAAGTACCTGGCTCCCTGATACCTATGTGAGAGACCTGGATGGAGACTCCAGGCTTCAGCCTTGCTCAGCTCTGGCTGCTGTACCCAATTGGTGAGTGAACCAGCTGATAAAAGATCACTCTCTTTTAAATAAATACATCATTTTGAAAAGAATCCCAGTCATTAGATTTAAGTTTCAACCAGAGTGCAGGATGTTTAATATTGAAATTCTTGAATAATAAAGAATACCTGCAAAGATGTTATTTACAAATCAGGACAAAGTCACAGATAATGAACATAACTTTTGGAAAGACATAATTCAACCCATTATAGATAGCTGCACAGGATAAAGGACTTGATTCACTAGGCTTCAATACCTAATCTATAGCAAATCTTTTTGATTCCAGAGAATTAAGTGTTAATAAATAGACAAATATGACACTTTGGCATGTGATAAGCATAGAGTTAGTGTACAATAATTATTATAACTATGGTTCTCTTTAACAAAGTGAACCAGTCTATTCATTCAGAAACAAATTGTTTCCATTCGAAGCCACTACAAAGGAAAACAAAAGAAAGTTAGAAACCACCAAACTGGGCCTGCGCCCACCTGGGAGACCTGGATGAAGCTTCAGGCTCCTGGCTTCGGATCAGCTCAGCTCTGGCTGTTGCAGCCACTCAGGGAGTGGTTTGGATGGAAGATCTTCCTCTCTGTATATTTGCCTTTCAATAAAAATATTTTTTTAAAATGCCCAATTTACTCTAAAAAAAATAACAGATCTAAAGCACCTAGACCAATGTTATATTGATTATATTATCCAGATAAATGTTTACTTGTCAACTTAATGAGATCCAAATAGATAAAGGCTGGAGTTTTACATCTATTGAATAGATTTCTTGCTTTCTAAGAGACAATTTCAAGTTCTCCTAGAAATTTTGCAAAAATGATTAATATAGTAGATTTTTTGATGTAAAAATCCTATTATGTTTAAAATAGTCATTTATACTCTTGAAATCTGGAAATTAGGAACAACCATAGAGATTTTTTGCTGTTACCATTTCTGTGTCTTATGTATCTCTGAACATGAACACTCCACTTGCCCGGGACTGTCTCAATTCTCCAGAAACAGCTGCACATTCCTTCTGTGATGTGCAAACTGGTTTCTGCTTTCCTCTCTGACATCATTATGCATCCATTAATTCAGTAAATATTCCTGGAACAACTCCTGGGTCATCTGCTCTATGCCACGTAGCCTCACACCCTCAGCACCGTGACAGCCATCAAATTCAGATTTGTTTTCCTAAGATTGTGAGTTCTGGCCCAGGATTCCAAGGACCTGGACCATAGTCTCTTTAGCACACTAAAAGATAAGTTGTGATTTCTCAGAACACCAGACACAGGTAACAGTAATGTTCTTACTCTTTGGAAAAGTTGCATGTTTAAGCAGACAGCTTGGAGAGTAGAGTGTATTATTGATCAACAACTAGAGGAAGTTGTTGCTCTTAAGTTGGCCCAGTTCTCCTCTCTGGTGCTTTTGGTTTGGTCTGTGTGACTATGTTATATACCCCCAAGATAATGCTATTTGAGAAAATTTCTTTTTTTTAATTTATTTTATTTTTATTGCACAGTCAGATATACAGAGAGGAGGAGAGACAGAGAGGAAGAATTTCTTTCCTGTGATTCACTACCCAACCGGCCGCAATGGCTAGAGCTGAGCTAATCCAAAGCCAGGAGCTTGGAACCTCTTCCAGGTCTCCCACACTTGAGTGCAGGGTCCCAATGCTTTGGGCCGTCCTCGACTGCCTTCCCAGGGCACAAGCAGGGAGCTGGATGGGAAGCAGGGCCGCTGCGATTACAACTGGCATTTATATGGGATCCCAGCATAGTCAAGGTGAGCACTTTAACTGTTAGGCCACTGAGCCAAGCCGGAGAAAATTTCTTAATTATATTTTACTATGACTCTGGAGTCCAAGATTAGGACTATCCTGTCACTTTCATTTGACTTAAATCATCAACATAATGGCCACAGTTATGGCTGTCTGATTTATCATTGTCTGCATGCCAGTTGGAGTGTGGTATTTAACAAATATTTCTGATAAAAAGAAACAGAGAATATGGGAGGGCGAAGGGTCCTGTCATCTCTGACCTTTTAACTGTGCCACAACCTTTATTCCACTTTTCTAACTCTTTTTCTCATGTTTCTCCTATTTCCCCTAAATCAATCCCCTCAAGCCACAGCTTACTATGGTCTAACCCCATTGTGGTTTCTGTATTTGACCTTTCGGCCTGCCTCCAGCTAATTGCCACCTTCTCTCTCTATTTCCCATTGCAACTTCCCAGAGCTAGAGAATCATGTTAGTCTATTTTCAGTTTTCTGCTTTTTAACCAGCTACATTCTAGTCATTAATGGCTTCACTAACTTTGTGGTTAGGCTTATTAGGGGCAGGATATTCACATGTAAACATTTTCCAAAGAAAAAAATGCGAAGTTCCCAAAATGATCTTGTTCCATGGCGAGTCAATATTTTAGCAGCAACAATTCATTACCATGTTGGCCTTTATATTTTTTTAAAGATACATCTGAGACTAAAATAATTCTATTAAAACGAGAACAAAACAAATGAAATACATCATGCATACAGGTTAGAAGATTTACCCTGAGTTATTCCAAGAAAACTATCTCAATGAGAACGCAAATAAAATCCTACCCATTCCACCATCTCCACTCTACATTATTTCTCTTTGTCACTGAATGATTTTCACACAATGAAAGCACCCATACTGAAAGTATTTCTGCATCTACATTTGCTTGCTTTCATTTGAAAAGAGCTTTATTTGCTTCTTTATTTCACAGAGTGTAATTTACATCATGTTCCCCGTTGTTCCAACTGTTTGCACCAGTAGGAAGAAGGAGGCATAAAACAAATGGCTAGTTTCCAAAGATATCATTATCCTTTGCTATAGCAATAAACAAGTTCTCACTTTCTGGGTCCTAACTGGGGAAAGGGGATGCAATGTTGTGAAGCTTTGATGTTGATGTGTGCGCCTCAGTGGAGAATTTGCATCAGTTAAGAGATCCACAAAACTGAGAGTGTGGAACGACTGTCTTTTGTGACAATATCACAGCTTGTGCTCAGCGCACCACTCTGTCCAATGCTGGAAGCCTCCTTTAAGCTTACAGGAATATTCCATTTGTTTTAAATCAATCAAGTATCCTTAGAGGATTCACCAGAAACCCAAATATAATTACATAAACACACAGGCTTCCTAACTATGTATGTGTTATGGAAACAGAAAATGTATCTTTGCTGCAATGGAGGAAAAAATAAAGGTTTACAAAATCTTTTTAATTTCCCAAGAATAGCAGTATTAGACTTAGAGTTGGGCACATGTACCTTATCAACAAGAAAGAAATATGAATGTAAGAGTTACAGCCAGACCCTTACCGTTATTGAAGTTATCCAAAAGTAACCTCTCCTCATTTCAGTGAAGTTGATTCTGTTGCATAGTCTTCATTTATGCAACATACTTCTTCACATCCTAGAAAATTGCTAACTTCATCAGCATTAGGCAATGCTAGGTCCTAAGGGTATGAACTTGTCTTTCATTTATTTGTTAGATTTCTAAAACATCTCTTTTCCAAAGAGCTCTAGAGAATATTTAACTGATGTTAGAGTGAGGTTTCACAGAAAATGAGGAACTGTAGCTAAGGAGAAGCGGCAGAAGAAAGAAAATGAAAAAGGAAACTAAAGAAATGAAGTGTGAGGGTGGGTTACAGATATAGGTAGCTATCAACGTTAGATAATAAACATGTGAAGTCCCAGGATCTTTTCTCTCCTGTTAGTTCGCACAATGATATGATGACAGAGGAATTAACTATTTCCATGAAAGAGAATCTTTTGTCTGTCTTCAAATCGCAAGCCTTTAGGAAGCTCATTTTTAACACTTTAGTTGAGTGCACACAGTGGGAAAATTGAATGTTCAAACCAAGTGACATTTATTGTAAAATATTTAATATGTCCTTATCTATTAAGCAAGCTTCCTCCCACTTCCTTCTGGATCTGAGCTATCTAACAATTTGTTGTTGGTTGGTTGAATTGTTGCTTGTCTGCCAGGGGGGGCGGGAGAGATTGCTTTTTTCCCCCTGTATTCCACATCATTTAGAAAGTAATGAAAGTCATAAAAGGGAATGGGATATTGTATTTATAAAATCATAATGCTCTGTTAACCAGAAACTCCTCTGTGGCATGTTCTCTGCTGTTTCCCAGCCAAAGAAAGGTGGGAGGAATTGAGAGGAGGGGTTGAACAACTAGAATGTGTCATCTGTACAAAACGTGCTGTGTAATATACCCATACAGCCTGGTTCATGTCAATTTCCACATCAACAATAAAGAAAAAAGAAAGGGAGTAGCTTATGATGCGAACATAGGCCGTATGCGACAGTTTTAGATTTCATCTTGTTACAAAAACAGAAAACTGGGTAGTTAATACATTTTACACTCCTATGCATTTGTTCCATACTTTCACTGTTTATTAATTCACTGATAATCACTTGTCCTAAAAATTAAACACAGTCCAACCTACCATATGTAAATAAGTCCTGCGGTGCTGCAAAGGAATCAGAAGGAGGACATGCTGGAAGTTTTACTTGGACACTAAGAGCCTTGTAGCAGATGAAGAATGAGAGGGAGAATATACTTGATCAGCTTTGGGGAACCATAGGCTGAATGTTTCTTTCTTGCCCAGCATTTCTTTGTATTGAGATGAGTACAGTTTTCCATTTGTGGGTCAGCAACATTGCACTTGGAGCTAAGACACGTCTGTAGCCTTATGTTACCTGAAATCCAGAAGATGCCGTACTCTAAAAACATGGTTTGGGTTTCATTATCTTTTTTTTAATGTGTTTGTTGTGTAGGAACAGCAGGTTCACTCCCCAAAAGACAATCACTGCCGGAGCTGGGCCAGCGCTGTAGCCAGGAGCTAGATACACAGTGCAGGCCTCTCACATGGGAAGTAGGAACCCAATCACGTCAGCCAGGTCTGCTGTCTCCCAGAGTCTGCATTAGTACAAAACAAGAGTCAGTAGCCAGGGCTGGGGATAAAACCCACTTACTTTGGTATGGCCTATGGGTGTATTAATCATGAAGCCAAAAACTCACCCTTGTGGGGGTGTGTGCGTTTTCCAACCAAGTCTTTCACCCCAAAACTCTGAGAACCCAATGAAACAAATAAAATAAATTTGCTATCTATGAGCATTTTAAAAAGAGAGAGAACTGTTAAAAATAATGAAGGATGACAAACTTGTACGCATCTTCTTTTAGAAAACGGTTTCACCTTTAGGGGCTCCCTGAGAAAAACGCTTGATTTATTTTCAAGATCAATAAATGAATTCCAAGTCAGGAGAATTAATTAGTAATGCTTTATTTATTGCCATAAAATATACACTTTTTCAATTCATTGGTTGCAAGTTTATTGACTCAGCAAAATGAATGTTAAATAGGATTGATGACAGATAGAACACTAAAAAGGAAGGGAAATGAATTCAAGTTCTTGCCTATTCTTTGTACCTAAGCTAAGATATAAAAAACTGACTTATTGCTTAAAACCAGCTGCTGAAAATGGCCATCTGATTCTGTTCATTTCTAGATAATGAGGCCCCTAAAAGAAAGGACATGTGTGTGTGTGTGTGTGTGTATACATATATATATATATATGTGTGTGTGCGAGCTCACTCCCATACCATGTTTCCTGGGAACATTTTTTTTAAAAACCTGGAATTGTGTGTTTAAGAGAAGAGTTATTTATTTACTCACATGTATTCTTCTTGGAACTGGTCATTAAAAGAGATAAGGGGAAAAAAAGAGATTAGAAAAATTTTGAGTGTGCTTCACCGAGCCAGCCATCCTGCTTCTGTGCAACTGCCCGCTGGATTGCCTCTCTTGGTCCAAACTGCCCCCAGAGTTGGATGCAAATGATCTAGGATTAAACAGAGCCAAACTGCTGATCAGCCTAATTTTCTAAGAAAGGTATAAGTCCAGGTTATAATAGATAGTCTGAGAATTCGGGAAAAACACTTTCTGGTTTTGTCCATCAGATTCTTAAAAAAAAAAAAAAAAAAAAAAAAGAGAGAGAGAGAGATGTGACAAAATGGCAGGTCTTAAATATAAGTGTGAAGCTCAGTATTTCTTGACAGCTAAAATGTGTCATTTTGCACTCTTGTGATGTCTGAATAAGACATAATGTCAAATTACATAAGAAATATTTAATTTGAAAAATGCTTGGTATGTTGCAGAGATTTAAAGACATCATACACACTTTTTCATCCGAGAGGATTTTCAAATTTTGGGTGATGCCGCTAACTATTTTTAATCTTCACGGCTCTCATTTCCCCTGTGATCTCCTCTTTAACTTATTGGTGATTGCTTTTTTTCTTTCCTAGCATTCCTTATAGCTTTCTGTCTCCTTTTGAACAGAGTCACATTTAAAGATGAACAGCATTTTCCTGTCTCTTGGTTCGTCTCTGTTAGCTGTCACCTGTCGTTGATCTCTGTAAAGGTTTAATAACCACTAACAAGCCACCATGCTAAGATTTCTAATGAAAGGTGGCTTGTGCTTATCAAGCTAATGTCCTTGCAAATTATCTCCTGCAGATTATGCTAATTTGCAGATGAAAATCCATTATTTACTATCTGGGGAGTTTAACAGGCACCAATTTTAAACATAATTCAAGGTTATCTCCTAACATGAAATATCATGTTTCCAAAGCCTATGTGTAAAATTTTTAAAAAAAAAAAAAGTACAATAAAAAGTAGCTCCTTGATAAGCCCTCATGGCACTACACTGGAGATCAATGTGTTGGTGTCTATTCATCTACACAGTGTCACTTTCCTTCCACTGAGCACCACACTCTCAGAATTAGGGGAACGTGCTGAATGAAAAATAGCTCCTTTGAATGACTAGAATCGTATTAACATGGCCAGCTGTCCACAGCATGCAGGAAGCCTGGACATATTGGATGTCCACCATTTCTCAGGCACTTTCACTGACTTTGTTGTATTATTTCTGTCGCTCCCTTTCTGTATAAAGCCCTTCCTCATCTTCATTTTTTCTCTTTCTGTCAAACATTCAGATAAATCTCTGTATGTTAAGCAAATTTAAGATATGATGTCCCTGTCTTATCTTTATAAGCAACAATATTATGAGTAGTAGGGATACTATGACTGAATTTTTACTCTAGGTGTTTCTGTATTTTAGTATTTCCATTACCTTTTTACATAAGCACAATTTGTATCCTAACCTCCCATTCCCTGAAAGAGCCTCAATGTCAAGGAAACCAAAATCAGTCGTAAACACAGCTATTTCCTTGTCCTAGATTTATTGTCTTCTTAATTTTCACTCATGAGAACTCAGGAATAAGTCTAGAAAATTATTTTCAGTATGTACAAGTCATCCTCATCTGAAAGTGTTCCCTTCATCTTTTTGTCCAGACACATGCAAAGCTCTGGCATTTTTTAGGTTTTCTGAGAATACTTATTAAAGGAAAAGGAAAGAAAAGAACAGTATAGGGAAAATAAAAAGAGAAAGTGTGGAGAAAGAAGAAAGAAATGATATTGGAAGAAAGGGATAAGAGAAGAAAGGAAGTGGGTTGGAAGGAAAGCTTAAATGAATGCAAGAAGAGAAAGAAGAAAGGAAAGCAGGAATGTTAGAAAAAATAGAAGGAAAGTTGGAAAAAAACAAGGAAAAGAGTTGGTAGAACAAGAACATGTATTTAAGGGCTAGTTCTACACATTTAGAATTATGTTACCTTGGGAAATTACATTTCTATTTGATTCTCAGGTTAGTATATAGGCAGCTAGAAAATGCCAAGCCCTTAGTAATTCACTAAATGGGAATTATTATCTACCAAGAATTTATTTCTGAGTCAAATTTAACATTGGGTCCATTTGGATTTGTCATAAATATTCTATTCATATTAAATAAATATATACATTTTTATGTCTGGAGACTAAAGAGTTGGCTAGTACATAGTTGTGCTTTATAAATAGTTGTAAATAGTTTGTAAATAGGTGTGGTTTGCCCTCAAAAATCAGCACAATGTAGCCGAAGTTTTTTAAAGTCCCTTAAAAGAATGTGCCAACACAATGGTAAAGCAAAGAATCAGGAAACAATGATGCGGCACATATCTGAAGTTCTTTGTCATTATTAATAAGGCCGCCTCTTCCTCCTTGCACTACATATTTAGTAAGTGTAGTGACTTACTTTCACTACCTCTGTTAGCTAAGCATTCCTAGTCCTGTTTTTCAGATAAATCACAAGGTCATGTATACCTATCGCCCAGATTCCATCCCATCTCCATGGACTGTTAGGTTTTTTTTTTTTTTTTCTGCTATACCACTCTCCTGCTTGCTTTTGTAAGTCTGCTGATGAGCTCTGCAAAATGTGTCTGAATTATCAGAAGCAAACTGTTTATTGAGTCAGAACATGTTAGTTAAAGAAGTTCCGTATACATGGGGGTATCAAAGCAGAATTGTGTAATACTAAGTGAATTTGTTGTGGAGTGTCCTTTTGGAGATGTTCTACATAGAATGAAGCCCTGAGTGGGTAATAATTATGGACCCTATGCAAATGGAGCCTTTGACTTGTGTCATGTGCATGCTAAGTAATTTTTTAAAATTAATTTTATCTATTTGAAAATCAGAGTTAGATGGAGAGAGAAATTCTTCAACCTGCTAGTTTACTAGCCAAAAGGCCACTGCAGCCAGCTCTGGGCCAGGCTGAAGCCAGGAGCCAGGATCTTCATCGTGGCTTCCCACTTGGATACAGGGGCCAAATTACTTGGGCGTCTTCCAGGAGCATTGTCTGGGAAAGGGTCAGAAGTGGAGCAACCGAGACTCAAACAGACACTCATGTAGGATGCTGCTGTCACAACAAAGAGATGAATTTACACACTATATCACAAAGTTGTTCCCAATAAGTGCATTCAGAGGTGATAATGACTCAACATAGACTTAACTCTTTAAGGCAGGAACGTGGGAGTTCATACATCCTATGGAAAAAGATTGAGTTGGTATTAGAATAAAAGACATCTGATCGCAGGCACTTTACTCTAGAAAGCTGCATAGTCTAATGTTTGTCCCATGCTGGGTTTGCCTGGTAGGAAGAACCCAGAGTACAACAATGGAAGTGAATCTTTCACATACACCAGTACTGATCATTCTGATATTACAATCAGAAAACATCTTTCCTCTAAGCCCTTATATCTTCATTGTAAAGTTTCATAATGCCTAACCAAACCACTTCAGTGGAAAATGACAATACACACAGTATTGGATACAGAACCTCAGAATCTGCAGTTAGACACAGGTGCCCAAATTTTAAGTTCTGGCATTTGAATTGCTTAACCTCTCTATACTTGAGTGTCGTTACCTCTAGAATTCACACTTACAGGATCGATAAAGACTGTCTCCTGTCTGCCTTTCCTCAGATCCTCTCTCCCTTTTTGTCCCTCTCTTTGTTCTAACTAGGATTCTTGCCATATTGATGTGTGTTCTCAATTTCAGCTAATGTCTATCTCCATCTCTCCCAAAAATTATAGAAAGGCTGCATCTCCCTGTAGGCCCTCTGGCTTATTCAAAAAATTGAAGCACGAGGTTTTAGTACGATTGAAAGGCTAGCTGACAGCTCAGGCAGAATCTCATTTCCTGGGGGAATCAGCTCTCCAAATTAATAAAAATATCCATGTCTACAGTGTAGAACACAAACTCATTTTCCCAGGTTTATAGACCTCCCAAAAGATAGTGAACTCTATTAAAATGCTTATGGCTTCGTAAAATAACGGTGAAACCAGGAGAAACAGATACTTCCCTGTGTAACAAGCTCATGGGGCCCAGCAGCCCAGTCTTCATGCTGGAGGTAACTCACAGAACATTTGAGGGTATAGGACAAGAGAGAGGAACAATTAGGGGTTCTTTGCAAATCAATTCACTGTTCAAGAAAAAAAAACAGGAAAACAATAATCCAAAGCTTCCTGACCCATCCTACCTTTCAGAGGAAGAATGCAAGCCAAATTAGATTTGAAAATGGCCCATGATTCTGCCCTCACTGAAGAGAAAACAAAACAAAACAAAACAAAACAAAACAAAAACCTACAGGTTGCTTTGTGGAAGTCATCATCGTACATAGAAGTTCATAACTATTGCTACTGTAGGTTATTTCTAGAATTTCGAGGGAGTTAGCACCAAATTAAAAACTTGGAGAGCATGTTTGCATTTTGGCAATCCTTGAGATGCCTGCACCCCATGTCAGAGTACCAATTCAAGTCCCAGGTGTTCCACTTCTGATCCACTTTCTGCTAATGCTACCATTTATAAAATATGTATTTATTTTTAAGAGAAAGGCAGATTTACAGAGAGAATGAGAGACAAAGAGAAAGATCTTTGGTCCTTTGACTCACTCCCCAAGTGGCCACAATGACTGGAGTTGAGCCAGTCTGAAGCCAGGAGAAGCCAGGAGCCAGAAGCTTCTTCTGGGTCTCCCACACAGATGCAGGGTCCCAAAGCTTTGGGCCATCCTCTACTGCTTTCCCAAGCCACAAGCAGGGCGTTGGATGGGAAGTAGAGCAGCCAAGACATGAATCAGTTCCCATATGGGATCCCAGCACGTGCAAGGTGAGTATTTAGCCACTGAGCTATCGTGCTGGGCCCTAACACTGCCATTTTGTATCTCTAAAGAACTAATCTGTCTCTAATGGCCTTGGATTTAGCCACTTCTGGGATAAACACTTTTTAAAAGTGTTACCAGCTAAAGAAAAATAGGTCCCCTTTTATGAACTCTTTTAAGATTAGAAAACAAAAATAAGTCAAAAGGAACCAAATCAGGTTTGCAGTGAGGCTACCTAATGGTTTCCCTTCAAGAGACTTGGCAAAAATGTTATTTAATAAGGCAAATGAAAAGGAACATTGCTATGGCTGAGGAAGTGTTAAAACTTTTTCAGATATACTCCTGGTAAAACTTTGGCTAACTTGCTCAAAATACTATCCTAATACACAGATATTACTATTTTTTGGTCTTCCAGAAAAGCAACAAGCAAAATAGCTTGAACGTCCTGCTGCCAGAACCTTTGCTCTTGATCTTAGTGCTCTGACTGAATCATTTCCACCTCTTAATCGCCATCGCTTTGGTTGTGCTTTGTGCTCAGGATGATACTGGTGGAGCTGTATTCCATTTCTTCTAATGATTCTTGGAAGAAATGCTCAGAATCTTGATTTGCTCAAGTCGTTCTTTGGAAGGTCATTTCCTGTCTGCAGCTGATCTGAATGGGACACTTTTGGTGATCCACTTTTTTAAAAATCTATTTATTTATTTATTAAAAAGGCAGATCTAGAGAGGAGATGAAGCGTTTCCTGGGTCTCCCTTGGGGATGCAGGGTCCCAAGGCCTTGTGCCATCCTCCGTTGCTTTCCCAGGCCACAATCAGAGAAGTAGATGGGAAGTGGAGCAGCTGGGACATGAACCAGCACCTGCACATGCAAGGTGAGGATTTAGCCAATAGGCTATTGCGCTAGGCCCACTCCACTTTTTGTGTGTGTGTAAAATGAATCAACCTTGAATATTGCGTTCCCTGTTCGTTGTCACCGGTCCTACATTAGGATGAAAACAAGTTCAATTTGTTTTCCTGGCAAATTAACATCAGTGTTCTGCTATTGTAGCCTTTTTGTCAGTATTGTTTTGCCCTTTTAAAGCATGTTACTCATTTATGAACTGCTTATTTCATTGGAGCATTACCCCATTTGCTTTCCATAATGTCTCAATGTTTTCACCATTCCTCTACCCAAGCACCAGCATAAATTGTTCTTGCTCAATTTCATCAGCATTCATATAATTTGCAAACTAATTTTTTCTTTTTAAGTTCCTCAAATTAGACCCCAAACATGTTACACAAGTTAGCATGGGTTAATTTTAGTACAAAATCAATATGAAATTATATGTAGTTTTCTCAATATCTGTGCTTTTCACGAACTTTTGAAAAATTCTTTTTGGAAAAAAAATGTGTATTATGGGGCCCGGCACAGTAGCCTAGTGCCTAAAGTCCTCGCCTTGAAAGCGTCAGGATCCCATATGGGCACCGGCTCTAATTCTGGCAGCCCTGCTTCCCAAACAGCTTCCTACTTGTGGCCTGGGAAAGCAGTAGAGGATGGCCCAAAGCCTTGGGACCCTGCACCCGCGTGGGAGACCAGAAGAGGTTCTGGGCTCCTGGCTTCAATTGGTTCACCTCTGACTGTTGCAGTCACTTGGAGAGTGAATCATCGGATGGAAGATCTTCCTCTCTGTCTCTCCTCCTCTCTGTCTTTTCAATATCAATAAATCTTTTAAAATGTATTATGAAAAATATGCATAGATTCCAAATACTTTACACTAAAATAAACTTTCGTTCTAACTCAATTTCCATGAACTTTTATAAGTGTGTGTTATATATTGACTACGTGCCTCCACAATTTTAGTACTACAATACAGCTGAAGCCAGTGAAGAAAAAGCCCATAGCCACATGGAATTCACCTGCTAGTTGGAGATGCATCTAAGATCAGCAGAAATTAGAATGAAGGAATGTACATGGTAAATTAGAAGAGTATAATTTATTTTGATAAATTTAAGAGTAAAAAAAGGAGCAACTGATGGTGCTGGTGTCTTCTGATGTTTCAATGAGGCCACACTGAGAAAGTGAGTAAACTTTCAAGGACCAGGAAGTTTATGGTTCAAAAATCAAAGAACAAAATCCAACACACCCAGTTCAATTTCAAGTTCAGGTAAGAAACAAGTATGTTTCATACTCCAATTAGTATCTTAGCTTTTTAAACTAAAACCCTGAGTATGCAAAGCCTCAAAAGAAAATTTAAGATTGGTATAGCAAAAGACCAGCAGACTGACACCAATGGAATTTGCAAGTAGAAGAAAAGCTATCAGAGATGTGATTGCAAGTGGAGGCGATTGAGGTAAGAACTTGGGGCTCTATTTTTAGAGTGATAGAAAGCCACAATGTAATCAATGAATTAAAAAAATAATAAAATAAAAAACAGGAAAAAAAAGAAGTTAATATAGGTGAATGACCTAGTCTGATTTGCAGTTTTAAGTTCTGGCTCTGTGTGCTGCAGAAGGCAAGATTAAGGTGCCTGGAGGCTTGAGGCAGAAGGCTAGACAGTTTTACCTGCTCAGTTATAAAACAATGGGGACCCACTTTAAGCTGGTATCAGTGGAGAAGAACAGCAAGGTTTTTCATTGCAAGCTCCAGAAACTATCTCTGCATATGTTTAGCGTTAAAATGAAGTTTTTTGAAAAATTCATGAAGGCTGAAGTGGAGCAGAAATTAGAGAACATCAACAGCAGGGAACCTGTCCAGATCATGCCCTGCCATTCCAGTTTGTGTTCAGCTGGCCATTGCCAACCCCGTGATGCGGTTACACTATTCTTGTGTCTGTATGTTATTAAGATCCAGTGCACTTCTCTGGGTCATCTGAATAGTTAGTCGCAGACACAGGACTCTACCTTGATTGCATGGGAATAGGGTGGAGAACTGTGTGCCCTCTTGGAGTTCTATAGTAGGAGATTGGAAGCTCTACTTCCCACTAGGATTCCGATTAAAAAATTTCAACCCAAAGAGGAATCATATTCAAACTGGGCTTCAGAAATAGCCGATATCAGCCTCACAAATGCGTGCTATTCAAGATGAAGAAATTTCCTGCATCTGTTTATTATTTATCCAAAAAAAAAAACAAATCTCAGGATTATTAGATGGATATCATTTTTAAAACAAATTTTCCTGGAGATCTGTTTATGAATTTATTTTAGTTACAGAAACAGGGAGACAGAGAGATAGATGGATATTCTTAATAAAGTCCAATTCTTGCATCTAACAATTCTACCTGAATGTACAGAGAAAGAAGAAACTAAGACTTATTAGCAGCATGTATATAAAAGGCCTGGGGATTTTAACATTTGGTGAACATAATCTAAATCAACACAGAACTGTGGCTGACAAACCAGCATAAATCCCCATGGAAACAAAGTCAATGGGGATTAGAAAAGAGAAACCAAAGAAAACATACTTGATAAAGTCTTACAAGGGTGTCTTAAGCTCTATAGTCAGACAGATAGATATGGGACAGTTGATTCACCCTAATTCTCAGAATAGAGGAACATGATAATAAAACCAAGATGGTATCATTATCATTATAGTGTAGCCTCTATACAAATTACAGGAGATAATACACATGAATTAATATTAAGTGCCTGACGTGGAAATGTTAAAGAAATCTTAGTTATTGATTTTACAACAAGTGCTGCACGGTAGTCAATTTATCTTAAGATTGGATACACATGGGCCAATAAATTAGTAGTCATTGATTTCAAATATCCCCTTATAGGAAGAAGAGGAATACACAATGAGTGAAAGAGAGAGAGAGAAATAAAGAGAGAACCAGAATGAACCAATTTTAACTTATTGTTCATTTCAGTGGAAATATTTTTTTTTTTTTTTGCGTTAACAGGCTACTACTCAAAATCTCTGTTTCTGTGATTTCTACGAAATTGGTAGAATTTTTCATAAACATTGGTTTTGGATGTCACCACAATCAATGTGAGTAATGTGTAGCTGCGTTGAGCATGGCTCTGTGTCATATTTATCTATTTCTATCCAGTTAACACTTGATCGTTATAAACAGTCACTAAAAACCCAAACTTAATATCATAAAAATTCACAGTCTTCCTTTACCTGGTTGGCTGTAAGTCACCCTTGTAATACCACAACAAGAATAATTTTTCACATTCATTTACGTGGTCAAATGTTTGGTTTGTACATTCAGCTTTATATTTTATAAAATCATGTCAAATAAATCCTCATGTTTAGAAATGTTGGAGAACATTTGTCTTACTCATCTTCTATGTTTGTTTCTCCTAAAAGATAAAAGTTGTATACAACACCAGCTGAAGAGGAAGGCAGTAAGCATGTTTTTGAGCTTGGGAGCAACATCCCTTCATGGGGGAGATGAGAACATGTGCACTGGGAATGGCATCATGGCACAGCAGGGAAAGCCGCTACCTGCACTGCCTTTATCCCATATGCATGTCAGTTTGTGTCACAGTTGTTGATTCAGCTCCCAGCTAATGATCTGGGAATAGCAGTGGGAGATGTCCCAAGTGCTTAGGCCCCTGGCAGCCATGTGGTAGAACTAGATGAAGTTGTTGGCTCCTGGCTTCAGTCTGGTCAGGCCTAGCCTTTTGCAGCCATCTGTTGAATGAGCCAACAGATTTCATTTTCAATCTTTCTTTCTTTCTCTTGGACTTTCAAATCAATAAATAATCTTTCAAAAAATGTGCAGGAAATCCTAGACCAGAGATCCATAAAGCATATACATTTTTTTTTCTGAAAAATGAAGGGTTTTTAATCAACTGCAAGTAAGGACATGCTTCTCTTGACTAGTGCGTTGTCGGTGGACGATCAAATAAGCCATTTTTCATATCAAAGCTTCTCTTTGTTTCCTACATTCAGCCAGATCTTATCCTCTTGTCAGAAGAACATTCTGAAGGAGCCAGAAAATTGGATTTCCAGCATTAGTAAGCAGTAATCGAAATCAGATCCCAAAAAAAGACCGCAGTTCTAATCAGTTCTTAGAGAACTTGCCACTCAAACTTGCCTTGGTTTTGTTTGTGTGAATGTGGTTTCTGTGGAACCTTGGGCAGTCTATGTGAGTTTGGCTTACTTATTCCTGAACTACAGCTTTCCTCCATGTCATTCTGGCCCTCATATTTTTAAATAATGTCCTCATTGTCCAAAATAGAATGATTTATTTCTTCATTAACTCAATCATTTATTCATTTGATATATGTTGAAGAACAGAATTATGTTTGGAGCTTGACATATGCTAAATCAATATAAAACAGACTCTGTCTTCTAGGACTTCCTAAAAAATTATGTTTTTGAAGATAAATCTTGAATATTATTCTCAGGGCCGGGACTGTGGTGGAGCAGGTTAGGTCATTCTTATGATACAGCAACCCTTGTCAGGGAATTGAGTCAAATCCTGGTTACTCCAATTCCTATCCCAATTCCTTCCAATGCTTCTCAGAAGGCTGTGGGAGATGGCCCGAGTATCCACGTCCATCCTCATGTGGGAGATCAGAATGGAGTTTTCTGACTTTAGCCTGGTCTAGCCCTATCTGTTGTAGACATTTGAAAAGTGAACCAGCAACTGGAAGATCAGTTTGTGTTTCTTTCATCCTCTCACTCAATCTTTCTTCCTTTCAGATAAATGAATAGTTTAATGGATATATGTATGTATATCTTCTCATTGCTTTAACCTAGAGCTAAAGCATAGGAGAACAGAGGATAACCTTTGATTAGTACTCAATGGCAATGTTGTGTAGGAATATAAAGCTATATTTAGAGTGTAAATTCTATTGTAAAATGCAAATCACTTTTTAAAAAATAAAGACTTGTCCTATTTCCCTTTAGCTAGTAAGTAGAGAACAGAGTTTGCAATCTAAGCCGTTTGCCATTCTTCATCAGTCCAGAAGCAATATCCTTGTAGGGCCCTGTTTATAACCCTCAGGCATGAGTTTTTGGTGAAGAAGTTTGTTGGCGACGCCTGCGTCGCCACGTACCCCGAGCCGAGCGGAGGGACTAGGGTTACAAAAAAGACAATACGCAGTGAGACAACACGAGACCACACGCAGTACACAGAATGCCGATCGATGACAGATTGATTTTTATTGCAACTCCAGGCTTTCTTTTATACTCTGCCTAGCTCCTCCCAGTGTTTATCCAGTCCTCAAGTGGCCACCCTGAATCCCTGGAGTTCCTCCCAGTGTTTATCCAATCCTCTAGTCTCCACCCTAAATCCCTTGGCAATTAACTTGACAAATAGGAAGCAGGAACTTGCGGTTAAGCCAGTGGCTAGATGTATCAGGCCAAAATTGCCAATCCTGTTACGCTCTGAGAAACAAGCTAAGCTGTGGAGTTAATCCTTGGGAGACCGGGGCCTGCAGAAGTTGTTTTGCATTCTTGTTTGTTCATTTAGTTAAATTAATTGGTTAAACATTATAGTTCAAAAAACACGAAGAATCCAAGATTCTTCTTGGAACATAAGATGTCCTCGCAATATTGAGTCACATTCTTATGTATTGGTAATTAGCTAAAAATGATTAGGGGCTGTCTGTTCCAGGGAGGCAGCCAGCCTCGTTTGTCACAGTCCTCATTACTCTATGTAGTCTTGTACAATACTTCTCCTTCCTTTATGTGCCTTGCTTTGTCCTTTAAGGAAATGAGTTTGAAAACCCTATGCTAAGCCACAAGTTAATATGTGTGTGTCTGCATAATGGCGTGGGCATGCAAAGGAAGATAACGCAATTTTATATAAAATTTAAAAAATATTTTATTTATTTATTTATTGAAAAGGCAGATATTCAGAGAGATGGAAATACAGAAAGATCTCCCATTTGCTGATTCACCCACCAAGTGGCCAAAACAGCTAGAGCTGAGCTGAGCTGATCCAAAACCAGAAGCCAGGAGCCAGGAGCCTGCTTTGGGTCTTCCATGCGGGTGCAGGGTCCCAAGGCTTTAGGATGCCCTTGACTGTTTTACAAGGCCACAAACAGGGAGCTGGATGGGAAGTGGAGCATCTGAGATATGGCCTGGTGCCCATGTGGGATCCCAGAAGATGCAAGGCAAGGATTTAACCACTAGGCTATTTTGTCAGGCCCAATTCTATATAAAATTCACAGCTACAGGACCAGAGATTTCACCAGGTGTCGGAAAGGTCGTAAGATGTCCCTGTTCTTTGTTCTGACAGCTTGTGTTCAGCATCATTTACTACTTTCAAACAATGTTTTTAAAGAGATGGTAGCTTTTCTGAAGAAAAATGGCAGCTCACATAAGACTTGTTTTTCCTCAACCAGAGATGAGAAAGGTGTAATTCTGAGATTATGTTTGTTACCTATTCTATTGGGAAGATGTTGTCCACAGGTGGCTGCGGACAGATATTTTCACACACAAAGGAAAGGAGTTGTAAACAGAATGGTGAAGAAACATTGATGGCTTTGCTTGAACACCTGTAGAGTGTGCAATTTAATAAATGTAAGGATGTTGGTAAGAGACGTTTATTGAAGCAGTCATCCTGTCTTTATATGTTAGGTTGTTTGTTCTTACCTTCAACATCATAAAGTTTTGGAGTGGATCTTGTTCTGAGTTGTGGGCTCTGTGCATTTCCACTATTCTGTTACTTTCACTCTATGGAAGTTTATTTTTAAAGTCAACAAAAGAAAGGAAGCATCTTTCAAAAATATTCACCAAAATAGTGATGGTTTATTGATAGAAATATATTTATATTAGCAAAAATAAGCAGATAAAATTAATGTAATCTCTAGGACACTGGAACACTAAATTATTTAAAGAACCTATGCTCATTATTGTTCAGTAATAATTTTGAAATAATTCCATATGGTTTTACTATTAATAAGGTAATGATCTTGGGTTTTGCCCTGTATTTTTCAGCAGTGTTGCTTGCAACACTTCCAATGAGAGATGGTCTTAGCTTATGTTCAGTGATAGCAAGAGAGATGGATATTTTGAAGATATAGTAGTGTTTACAAATGGATTCAGAGGAAACATGATAGGAATGAATTGAGAATAATTTCATGGTAACTGGAGATATAACTGGGGATTTGTAAGTAAAGCTAATAAAAAAAAACCTTGAGCATAGACAAAAATCATCGCAGTTATAATTGTGAACCCAGACTGTATATTATCAGCATCTGTAGAGTTTTCAGAAAATAGTGTAGACTAAGTATCAGACTAACTCCAAACCTCAGTGGGTGACACAAGGGATCAACACTTGGTAAGATATCGATTCTTTAAAGTAGCTGGCATTGAGATTGATTGATTTAATCAGTCAGTGAAGATTCTAAAGATCAAGCTCAGAAAGACTCTAGCATTCGCGAATTAGGAGGATGAGCCAGGCTTAGCAAAGGAGACAGTGCTGGGTAAGAGGGACAAAGCACAGTGGTCAGAAATCTTTGTATGAGAGCAAGTAGTCAAAATTTGCCTTTTCAGGCCCACATAAAATTGTTCACCACTACCGAATTCTAATGTTGTAGCAGGCAGGCAGCATTAGACAGTATGAAATGAGTGAATGTGGCTGTACTCCTATAAATGTCTACAAAAAAAAAACAGGTGGTAGATCAGATTTGGCCCAGGGACTGCAACTTGCAAGCCCCTGATATCAAACATCACATGAATGGTCTTGGTGATCTTCTAGTTATGTTATAATGGTCAGTGTGTGAGATTGTATTATGCAAAGGGCCCATGAAGTAATGTAAACTGCCTTTTCTGTGTCAGTCAGCAAAGCTGTTTGAGGATCACAGGTGTTTGTGGGAATCCCTTAGCCATGTAAATATACCAAAAGTGTACAATTGAGTCCATGCCACCTAACATAATGCTTATACAGAGAGAACCGACTGTTCAGGGGCCAGCATCTGGTACAGCAGGTAAAGCTGGCATCTCAATACAGGTCCTGGTTCATGTCCTGGTTGCTCCACCTCCAATCCATATCCTTGCGAATGGCCTAAGAAGTCATGGAAGATGGCCCAGGTCCTCAGTCCCTGCCATTCAAGAGGGAGACCCAGGAGGAGTTCCGGCTCCTAGTTTCAGCCTCGCCCAGCCTTTTCCATTGTGGTTGTCTGGGGAGTGAGCAAACAGATGGAAGAGCCTCCCTTTCTCTTTCTCCCTCTCTCTGGTTTTTTCTCTCTCACACTATTTCTCTCTGTCTCTCTCTCTTTTATTTTCAAATAAATCTTCTTTTAAATAAGCTTTTTAACCTTCACAAATACTTTTTCAAGTAAAATTCAGCAGGATAAGAGAAAAGCAATGGATATGTGTAACATTTTCTCTTTAATGGTAAATATGCTGCTACTTGCTTTCTACAAGGGAAGGCAGGGTACCTTAGTTTTTCATAACTCTTGCTTGGATCTCCCTGAAGAATTTAGCTGTTGTTCTCACTACATGCACAAAATAGAGGCAGTGTGCATTTTGTCTTATGTGTTATGTCAGCCAGATACAAGTAAAAAGATATTATTATTGTTGAAACCAGAAGCCTCTGGGAATTTGTTATTAACCCAATGAAATGCCGCTTCCTATACAAGGGAAATTATCGTGAAGAAACCATTGTCTGGAAACTAACGCTTTCATCTGATTAGCTGCTAAGTCTTAGTAATAATCTTGGTGACTTTTAGTTTTGTGGGACCTCTACCTCAAACTTAAACAAATCCCAGTATTCCTTGGAGGCTACCAAGGTTGCAGTATATAAAGATGCAAAGAGAACAGCAGAAAGCTTACAATAAGGGGTTGTTCCAAGTGGTTGTAGGGAAGAGAAATTAGGAGTACAAACTAGGAGCTGAACTATAGAAACCTGATCAACCCTGTACAGCTGAGTGCCTTTTCTGTTTAGGGGGTGGAATTTGACAGCTGCGCTATACTCCAGGTTGTGAGGACTGTAACATTATAGGGCTTCAGTGGGATTAGGCAACTTTAAAGTGCAGAAAGCATCAACCAACAAACCAAGGAGAGAGAAGACTAAAAACGGAAAACATTTTTTTTGAGTGGTCATGCCACATCAGGCAAACAGAAATATTTCAGCTATGCTTTTGCTAAGACCAATACTTAGCTTTCCAGGATTTGGCAGAACCAGGCAAAAAATCAAAAGCCATACTCTGATATCTCAACCCAACTGTGTTAGTGGGACATTGAGGACAGTTGATCTTCTGATACTCATCTGTCCTGATAGAAGCAAGGAGCACTCAGACTGCTTTGCCGGATAATGTCATCAGACTAAACAGAAAGCTTGATTCCATTGTTTTTTTTTTAAATCATTGTGAACCATTTTATCTCTTCTCATACTTCATACAAATAGAACCTACAATATATATTCTTTTGTGCCCGGGTCTTTTCATGTAGCAAAATATATCTGAGATATATACAAATAGCAGTATATATCAGTAATTAGCTTTTTAAAAAAAATTAAGGAGCAATATTCTAATGTATACAATTTGTTAATTCTATCTTCTAATGATTGACATTTTCCTGGTTTTCTGTTTGGACTTAGTATGAATATAGTAACTGGGAGAATTCTTGTACAAAATTTGCACAGAATAACTTATTTTGGTTGCCTCACACAAATGAAATTACAGGTATGCACTATCAGTGTCTTTGGTGTGCTCCATCTACTTTAGAAATCTCCTCTAACTAAATCAACCAGATGATTGCTCTATTTTACTTTCTCTCATGCTGTTTAAAGTAAGCTTCAATGATAAGAAAAAGAATAAGAGAATGGCGTGATATGAACACAATGTAGTTGAATATAGTTGTACTTCAGTTCAAAGCAATTATGTAATATAAGTATTCCTATTTTATTTATCCAATTCACTTATTAAATCTGACTAAGTAGCAGTACTTAAGATCAATGGGGTTCTAGCCTTGTTAATGATGTGTTCAGAGCCAAAATAATTGATAGGATCAAAGTCTAGCCACTCAAATTTGGGGGCATATGACGTGAGGAGGTATAAATTCTCAGTCTCTGAATACTATTTTCATATGACACTTTTCTGAAGTTTGTATGCCTAGTTTCTAACCCAATGAGATTGCATGCTGAGCAAGGCAACTGATAAGCTTTAAGGTCCACAAGTCAAAATAAAAATATGAATTTAAACATTTTACATTTGAGGGAGAGCACAAGGAGATGTTTTGTAAAGGGTAGAATGCTGGACTCAGCCAATTTATGGGAGATTGCCCAAGGTAACCTATTCTCTCGCCTAGGAAGGAAAAGAAAGAGAGTGGTAGGTGAGTCACTTTTAAAACATGTCCAATATTGTAGACGATTCATTCTTTGTGAAAATTTAGACATCTGTTGTCCTTTGCTATAATTTAACCAATGCCACCCACTGCAGTTCAACGAAAAACCAAAAACGAAGATATTTCAAGCTGAAAATGCATAATAATAGTTGCAGTAGAAATGAGAATGTCTGGTAACTATGATCCAAAATGAAAAACAGGGGAGATGTTAAATGAAAACATATTAGCCTCACCCCAATTTTTGTTTTCTTACATAAGCTGTAGGTTTATCTTTGCATGTCTGCTTCTTCTATATAGACACATTAAGCTGCCACTGTGGCTAATGTACTATATTCAGGATTGACCTGAAATTTCTCTGAAAAGCTCAATACACAGTCCTATCTGTATTGATGGTGCAAATTCTTTAAAAGAGATGAAGGGTCTGCTCTTAGATGCTACTAAGTGCTCATCATTTTTATGAAGAGAGAGCATGGTTCAGCTGTAAGAGTCCTACATAAAGGGGTCTAAATACAATGGGTAGTGTTTCTAAAGGCTTTAAGCTGATTAGACTGATTCTCCAGGGAGTACTGAAGGAGGAACTTGAATTATCTTGTTGCTGAAAAATGGTGGACTGCAATCCTCAATGGCTTCATTCATTCACAGCATGTTTTTCTCTCGATATTATGAACCTCTACATGGTAAGTTCATTTGAATTACAGTGAAATCTTAATCAGCTAATTTTTTTTTTAAAAAAAGCCTGCTCCTCTCATGCATTCTGCAAATTGCCTTTGACCCATTAGCTACTAATGGCTTTCCTTTCAATTTCCATGACCTGGCAGTTTTCAGGATTGCCTTAGGTTCTCTCTGTACCCTACTTCTGCCATCTACTGTTGTCTGTCAGCTCTATATTTATTTTAGAGGAGGTGTAGGAAAGATAATTCTTCCATTGTCAGATATAAATATGGATATCATTTGCCTGGGTGAAATGATTAACAATCACTTGGTCACATCTTAGAACTCTAATTTTTAATTATGTATTGAATCCAACCATTGAAAATTGACCTAAGTTCCCCAAGCTCCTGTTGGTCATAGGTAATCTATACTATTCTCCCTTTGAAACCTTCTGCACCTCTGATATTTCAAGTTAACGAAGGTAGGATATTCTTAAATCTGTTTTCTAAGCCAAATGGAGCTTGACAAATGTAGATGCTTTAACATCTAACACTAGACAGGTTGGTACAAGCTTGAAAGTCAATTAAAATTCAGAAGGCCCCTCAATATTGCTACCTTCTGATATCTGAAACTGAGGTTGAGCCTAACTCCTACATGACTCCTAAAGCCTCCCTTGCGATAGGTTTTTGGCCAGGTATGACTTGGCGGTTAGTTCTGTTACATGCGCTATTTGTCTAGGCAGAAATTGTTCCTTCATTGTACCATATATCAGTTACTACAAGGACACTAATAAAATTAAAAAAAGATGTCTGTCACAATATATCCTTACATGCTGCATCGGGGTGGAGGAATCCACCAGGGGAGAGGGGCGTGGGGAGGGGTGGAGGGATTCCCAGAGCCTATGAAACTGTCACATAATGCAAGATAGTTAATAAAAAAAACAATATATCCTTACATTCTGGTGTAAGAGAGAAACTATGAGCATAAAAAATGAACCACCACTATGCCTCTGAAATGTGATAAGTGCTACTGAGATAATAAGCAGGAGCACCTGGCAGAAGGTCATGGCAAGGCCCCTGCTGTAGATGAAATCATCAGAAAAGACCGTCCAGTATGAAGTGTTTTATTGTTATTTTGTTGTCATGGTTGGATCTTGAGGCATATGTGAAACAGGTACAAGGATATATGGAAGGTGTTCCTAATGTTCATGGAAAATGTGCATTATGGAAACTATGCATGCTCTTTAGCTTTTTTGGCCCCAAAACTAAACATGTATTTTAGATTTTCCAGGCATAAAGAGATATAAATATCTCCCATTTGCTGGTTCAGTGCCCAAATGTCTGTAATGCCAGAGCTGGGCCTGGTCAAAGCCAGGAGATGGCAATTCAATCCTGCTCTTCCACTTGAATGGCAAAGACACACCAACTAGAGCCATCACCAGGTGCTTTCCAAAATGCATACTCAATAGGAACTTGGACTAGGAGCAAACCTTAGTTGAACCCAGCACTCTGATAGGGGGCTTGAGCACACACATATCTCAACTCATATACCATACACTGTCCCCTAAACTTTTTTTCTACACACAGTGAGTTCCATAGTGAATACACAGCTATCGTTTTACCATAAAATTGTCCTAGGCAGGCAGGTGATTCGTTATATAAGCCCAGCAAGAAACTTTACAAGAAGATTCAATTGTCTTTGTAACTCAGTAACTAAAGTCTTTCTCATGAAGTGTCATTTTACAGAAATCCTGCCATAATGAGATTGTACCATGTAATAGTTTGGAAAAATCAAGACAGCTTGACAATTATAACAATATTATAAACAAGAGTGCACCAACCATTTGAGTGACTGTTTGAGACATTCAAGATGACAGGCTTTTGTGGTAGCTTAAGCTCTGGTTTATCCTGGATAAAATAAAAATTGCCTTCCAGCTAGTCTTGCACAAATTTAGATTGCAGGTAATATAAGTGACAAGGTGAATGTTCCATTCCAATCAAGTTGCTTATCATTCTTTGGTCCACCCTCAATTACTTATGCTATCTTTAGAGTTAAATTATATATCATATATAATGCTACATTACTGGAAACAGTTTAAAACACAAAAAATAATTTTCTTTTAATGATTTTTATATGATTTCAAGCCATAGTTTTTGGTATATTTCCATTCAAAATAGCTCCACATCTTAGCAAACATTTAATGAATGTTGATTCTGTTCCAGGGTTAGATATAAATTGCATATACTAAAATTACTTTTGAAATTCTCCTAGCTTACCCAATGTTGTGCCATACAGTATATATTACCTTTGCAGCCATAGACCTGTATCAGTTTATCTCATTCTAAATCAATATGATTCTATTACTGGCAATTGATAATCATTAAGGATATTGATAATGCATTGCCACCTATTTGTGAATCACTTGATTTCTGTGTTTTCAACCCTTTGTTTGTGGCTGAAACATGCTAGAGTCTTCCATTCATTCTTCCAGTAGCTTTTGCCACCATGTGTTGATGGTGACAGGTTTGCTTGCATCTACTGACTATTTAAAATAGGGAATAAAATGGTGTGTTTGTAGCTATCGCAGCTGAGCTGCTGGAGGTCAGATTGTCATGTTAAGAGTACACTGTGGTAAGCCATGCACCATAGAGACACTAAGAGAAGCTCTTTGTAACTTCTGCCCTCTAAGGGGTATCAATCATGTTGTGTGGAAGTGGAACTTAATAATTAATGCACAAGGTACAAGGTAATGAGTATGTGAATCAGGCTAGAGGACGATGTCAAACCCAAAGACGATCAGAGGACTACAGGCAGATGTGGCACTTGAGCATGACCTAAAAATGTAGGAAAGATTTAAGGGACATAAATGGAGAGAAAGGAGAGCTACAACACAAGAAACCTGGGCAATTTGGGGAAAGAAAACATAAAAAGTTCAAAGTTTATACTACTAATGTAAGCTGATGAGGTAGGTTATTGTGATAAGAGTGCAGACAAATTATAGCAGAAATCTAAATGTGAATCCCACTTATGCCTCTCATGTCAGCTTGGACATGTTACAAACCACTTCTGAGGCTCAGGGGCCTTGGAGTGTATGGAAACAGCATTGTCCCATAGGATAGTGATGAGGGTTAAATGAGTTGATAGATTTACTGCATGCTAATACCCTTCTCCCACATGTTGTTTTTCTTCTTGAAATTATCATTTCTCAAAAAGAAAAAACAGGACGGTTTAAACACTGATTTACTAAAATTTATAATGACAGTTTATGTCAACTGAATAGACAATGCACACCACACATCAGGCTACATATTCTGTAGGCATTCTTCCCCATGAATCACATTATACTGCTATACTCATTTTGTAGATGGCAAAACTGGGACTTACAGAAGTGCAACAAGTATTCCAGGACTATTACAGAGTAGAACAGAAATTTTGAGAGACCCAATCTCTTTTCCATGCTCAACACCACACTAAATTATTCCCTGGATAAATGGATGAAACGTATCTTTTTAGTTAACATACATCATGAAACACACGCTGTGTTGGGCACATAAACATACCAAAGAGAAAGATTTCTGGCCTTATGAACCTTAGATTCTCACAAGGAAGAAGACTGATGGGGAAATGAGTGAGTGGTATCTTGTTTCAAAAGGTGATAAGTGCTTTGGAGCACTTGGAGAGCAAGAGCGTTCAGCAGGTAGGATAGGGAGTTGCCATTTCATTGCTTAAATGCAGGGGTGAGGAAAAGTTAAAGAGAAAGGATGGCATGGAGGCAAAGCTTCAAAGTTACGAGGAAGAAACCTTTGAGAATATAGGGATGAATAATTTTTCAGAGAGAGGCTACAAGTGGTGGCCAGGGGGATGGGGCAGATTGACTGTGTGGTTGAAGCAGGACAATCGGTATAAGTGATAACAGTAGCAAAGAATGAAGTCAGACAAATGACAGAAAATCAGGCCTTGTGAACCGATAATTATTTGGGCTTCTCAGATCCGTTCTCACAGGATCTAATGTCATCAGAACAATAGCCGGGAGCCCTGACCAGACCTCAGAAACAGAGAAACAGTAAACTTCCTTCGGGACTCAGGAGGGGAACTTTCTCTAGGTCCTTATTAGTTCCAACTTTGGATCCCCACCCTCTCTTGCAATGACCATCAGGGTCGCTCCGGAGCCCCCCACCCCCCAAAAATTAGATTAGATAGACAGAGACCAATAAGGAAAGCTTAGAACAGACAGGAAACAGCTTGGACTCACATATACCTTACTAGGTAGGACACAGAGATTAGTTACTTCTCACTAAGGTATTGAAGATTTCTCTGCACACCCCTCCTAAAACTGTTCTACGCCTCAACTGTTCACATATGCCTTGTTAGAGTTATAAGCCAGTTTGGACTATCCTAAAATTCACCAAGTTCAATAAAAATTATGCTTCAATGCTATAAACTAAAAATGAAAATAGACTCAAGACAACTGAATAGTACCCTATAGCCATTTTAAGGTGTATAGCAGCCGGTTGTGTATAAACTAAAATTGAAATGTCAATGAAGTAGTCACAAGATGTGGTTAAGAACTTGCATTTTTTAACATATTAGTCACTCAATACCATGTCATTTAACTCAAAAAAAAAAAAAAGAAGAAGAAGAAGAAGAATTTGGGCTTCTGCAAGAATGAGCTGGTGTTCTTTGAATGAAGAATGGCACAACCTCTTAAGAGCATCACTCTCCCTGTTTGCTAGAGTCAAGGGTGGTTTGCAGGCCCCATCACTGCCCAGGCAACAAGAAAGTGGCTTTGATGGTGGAGCAATGCAAGAAGATGAGAGGCTAAACTCAGTATCTTTGGAGGAAGAACTAATATTTTTTATTGAGGGATTCCGTGTGGGTTAGGAGAGGACGGAGGTGTCAAGAATGAAGCTCATCTTTTTTTGTGAGCTCCATAACAAGATCACTTTGTGGCACTCCGTTCCTCTTTCATTCTTCTCTACTACCCCATTCACGACACTAAGAAAGGGAAACCTGCTCTCCTAGGATTCTCACATGGAGGATAATAACCAAGAGACAGTGAAAACAAGAAGCAAAATAGCACAGACATGCCAGTGTAGAGTACTGATAGTGACTGCAGGAAATTTCTTTGGATGTGTTGGACTTTGAACTATGGACTTTGTCAGCCATTTAGTCTGAAAGAGCGCTTTAAGCCATTGATACAATATGGAATATATTTCATGGGAGTTTGGCTACCAGTTTGCTTAATTACGCTACATGTTTTGAAATTGCAGAAAATATACAACCTTTCCTATTCAGTTCAGTTTTTCCTCTGTGTCTGGAGAAAAGCCATTCCCCTAATTCCTGAACTCAGTCTCTCTGAATGTGTATTTTCTGCTTGAAGACAGCATTCAGCTTCTGAATACTGGAGTATATGGGTCCTTGGTACTCATCCAAATCAAAGCTTTCATGAAACAGATGTTTAATATTTATGTTTATGTGTGCATATGAAATCATTTTCCCAAGTACCTGCTGCATGAGTTATTGAAAAGCTCCTTGCTTCCCAGTGCCAGAGGGAACACCTGATAGTATCAGATTCTCAAGGTTTAACTCAAGGTCTCCTATTTAAATAGTGTTCATAGCATGACTAGGCACGTAGAATACAGTAGACATTCAATAAAATCCATTTATTATACTCATCTCTCTACACAATTGGGCTCAGGACCATCCAAAACCAGAACAAAGAGTAATTATATTGAGAGGGAAGTGTGCAGTGACATCCTACAATACAAGAAGTTTTAAGAGATGAAGACCAGGCTGAGCAAGTGGCAGGGATGACGTTGAGAATAGGATGAATTAGAAAGGTGTCCATGTTCTTAGATGAGTGAGACTTGGTGGCTGATAAGAAATGGAAAGTAAACATACACATCCCTTACTCTTTTTGCTGAACAGAGTTATCTGCACATTGCTTCAACCCTAACCTGAACCAGAACCCGATTCAGAACCCTAATGATCAAATAATAAAAAATTAGCTATGGTAGCTCAGTGGTATATGGCAGTTTTTGCTCATGTGATTTCATCGATTGGACAGTTTGAATCAGTGGTCTGGACAAGACTCAGTTATCAGCTATTTGATAGGCATTCCTTAATATACTTCATGGATATCAACTGGATATTGCCTGGGACACAATGAATGGGCCATTCCTTACTCATCACCTAGCCAATATCCTGGACTTATTCACAGTCTGTAGAGTTCCAAGAAAGAAAGCCAAGGCAGATAGGTCTCTTATTAGGTTGTTACTGTTGGAACTGGCATGCAAGGTCTCTACCATTTTCAATTGGTCTCAGCAAGTTATCAGCAACTATTGGTCACAGTCTCATGAGCACAGTGGCTGTGGGTCAGAGGGAGACAGTGTGAAGAATGAGGAAAATTTGCAACCAATTCACCAAACACATTAATTTATGAAAGCCAGTGCTTGCGTAGGGAAGAAAGGGTGTCAGTCCACAATCCCACCCTCCTTTTGCATTAAGCTAGATCACCCTGCCCCAATTCATGACAAGTCTGTCCATCACAACAACTGTCTCTTCTGCAGTGACTGAGCAATTTAGTTTCCAGTTACTTAAATGCAGAGGCTCTGTCTAACCTTCTCCATGATACCAGAGAGCCTCATTTTACAGAGGCAATCTGGGAAGATTGGATGCAGATCATATTATTGTAAACTGATCCCATTTCCCAAGGGGTATGCCATTTTCATTTTCATCATTTCTGATTGATTAAGATCTAGCAGGCAGGGCAAATCTGTCTTCTAACCTCTAGCTCTTAAATTTCTTTGATCCCTGTCTTTCTGACAACCTGATTTAAAATAATTTATGAGCAAATAGTTTCATTTGTTGAAGGTATTTCTTTGTGAGGCAATTCAGTGATACATCCTTACTGGAATCACTTGTCCACCTTGGAAAATGTGATTCCTATTATTTGGAGGCACCCAGGACTGGTTCACTAGTGGCAATGAAAATCTGCCTGAGCAGTGTCCCACTGAATTCCTTTGGCTAAAATATTGAAAAATGCCATCCTCTTACACAAAGCAACTATTGTTCAGCGATTAAAAACTGAATGGACAGTCCCCCAAGTGAGTGCATGGAAACACTTTGCAAGTAGCCTAAAGCAGGCTGTCTTAAGAGCTGTAATTTTAGGACAGAAAAAATATACCCATCCCATATGCTCAGTGATAGCTGAAATTGAACAAAGGCTCTTAGTACATAATTAAAATTAAAACTAAATTGCAGATATCCCTGTTGGCTCTAACACAGGGAATTGCATTCATATAAATGATAAATTATGATTAAGTTTGAAGATGATTGACTGATGTCCAATTATTTATTCACTAAAAATGTTTTAAACACCTATTGCATGTATAATTCCTATCTTCTCTCCATCCTTTTCCAGTCATACAACTTGCCTTTTCCACACATTTTTCTTGTCTTTCCCTTTTGCTTTTAAATGCAAAATAACACTGTGATGTTAGTTCCAAATCTCAATGCAGAGCTCTTTAGATGGACCGACCCACAAGTTGTACCCCTTCAGGCAGACCTTTCAAACAGTTCACAGAACATGTATATTAGGAAAAAATTATTTTTGGATTTTAAAAACCTTTGTACCAAGATTCACATCTTTTAATCCCATTTTCTGCAAACATTTTGAAGAGCCCTTGCACTCAATGTGCCTTTACTCTGATGTGTAACACCTTGCTAACATTGGAAGGGGTGGCCTCTGAGGAGTGACCCTCATCAGTAGTAGACACCTTGCCCCGGGGAGCACATTTTCCGTATACACACCAACAAATCCACAACCTGCTCCAAACTCCCCAGGGCCCAGTAGCAGACAACTCCTGGCAACCCGTGGCCCCAAAACCTACTAAAACTATCTGCAAGTCCATGCCTTAATTAACCTGCCATGTGCATTTCTTCTTCTTCTTTTTTTACAAGGGGGTATTTTTATTTATTTTGAAATTCAGAGTTACAGAAAGAGACACAGATAGTGAAAGAACCTTTCTACCCTAGATGGCTGCAAATTCCAGCACTGGGCCAGGCAAAAGCTAGGATCAAGGAGCTTAAACTGGGTCTGTGATGTAGCTGGTAGGGGCCCAAACACTTGGGGCATCCTTTACTGCTTTCCTGCAGGCTCATTAGCAGAGAGCTGCATCAGAAGTGAAGCAGTTAGGAGTTGAACTGGCACCCTTCTGGGATGCCAGCACCATAGGTGGCAGGTAGCTTTACCTGATAGGCCACAGCACTAGCTCCTAAGTTCCATCTATAAATTAAAACACCACAGAATGCAGACTTGATCAGGAAGTGAAAATTGTCATTGTGTATGGATCTTCTTCCCAGACTTGCATGTGGCTTGGCCAGTGATGAGGAAAACAGCCAAAGTAAAAGAAGGGTTGAATGATCCTTAATGCCACGTAACTGAGCTGCAAAAACTCCCTGCCCCGACAGAAGAAGGAAGTATGAACTCCATGCCAGGTTTAAGGCAGAAGTGTGCAAACAATCCCTCTTTAGTAAAAGGTATAGGAAGCTGAGTGACACAAGTCCTGGCCCTGAAGGGAACAAGACATAACACAAAGATAGTTGCTATAAACATAACATAACAAAAAGCGTCTTGCTGGGCAGGTGGCATTTGTACCTGAAGGCCAAGCAAACGTTCACTTGAAGATCAGGTTGCAGATCTTGGAGATAGGAGCCTTATTTTTTATGCATGAACAGAAAGTGAGTGGAAATGTATGTAGTGTTTGTTCTTGTGGTTTGGAGTCTCTTTGTTAATTTTTGTTTTTCCTTGTACCTCACAAGTAAATTGAAAAAGTGGAGCAAAAACACCAAGTCTCAGTGTGACTGACTCAGGAAATACATCATTCCTGGGAATGACAGTTTGAGGAAGTGTGAGTAGAGACCATACCATACCAGGAAGAGAAAAGCAAGGTGTGAGCTGAATTCTTTGCACCGTTTCTACACTTAGTTCCTCAGCAAGTGGTTATGTATTGAGCCCTCCCCCCCCAACACTGGAATATTAGGGTGAGAGCATAGACATTATTGTTCTCAATAAGTCAGCTCTTAAGCATGGCAATCGTGTTTCCACAGTGTTCCACATTTTTGATAGCCACTGGTGCTCATGAATTATCTTACAAAAAAGGTTTTCAAAACGCACTCCTGTTTAAAAAAAAAATTAAGGCACTCCATTAATTTCAAATTTCTCTACCCTTTCCATACCCAAACTGTACTGATTTCCAAAGGAAATGATTCTTGAGCATCTAAGAGCTTCAATTATTCTAAACCACTCTGCAAGGCAAGCACAAAATTAATCAGGGCTCCAATGTGTTCATGTTTACCATCAGTCAGGCTTGCAGCAAAGAGTATCATAAATAAAAACACAATGTCAGACTATTGGCTGAAAACCTGCAGGAAAATCTGTTTTCAGCTGTGTAAAATAAAGCTACCACCAACCCATGTAATATATTCTGCAGTGGGAGGAAAAACTAGAAAATATTCCAAGTAGAGCCCTGATTAGCACTATGCTTCTTCACTATAAACCCATTTAAAAAGATACTTGCTTATTTTTATTGAAATTTTACAATGATTAAGTTTATCTTCTGGTAGTGAGTCAGCATTCCTTCCAGCTAAATCAGATTCAAGATTTAGTATTTTTCCATGCATATGATGACTGTGAAGGTTAAGAAATCTTTGGTCTTTACCCTGTTTTCTGGCATTCTTATGATGTTTTAGAATCCAAGGATATTATACACAAGGACCTTTTGTGTTCATTCCAGAGAATGTAAGTATAATATAAAATGTTCTAAAGACAAATCATTATCCTCCTCTATAACCCAACATTTACCACACATATTATGTGTAAGGTTTTATCATAAATGTTTTCTGTGGAAACTCTTGGATTTTTCACAACAATCTTATGAAATAAAGCCATTGGTTAGCCCCATTTTGAATTTATGTATTTAATTGTTTTCACTTTATTCAAAAGATACAGAGATAGAGACCAAGAGACAGATGTCATAAAATTTTCCCCCTTGAATCGTGCACGAAAAGCACACAACCGCTAGGGCTCAGCCAAGTGAAAGCTGGGAGCCTAGAACTTTATTCTGGTCTCAAATGGAAGTGGTAGGCACCCAAAGTACTTGAGCCATCGCCTATGCCTCCCAGGTGGCTCATTCGCAGGAAGCTGGGATCAGCAGCGAAGGAGCCAAGATTTGCACTTAGGCAATCCCATAAAAGGCCTAGGCATCCCAAGCAATTATTCATGCAACGGGGCCACATGCCCCCTCAAGTCCTGTTGGTATGTGGGCTATCAAGGGTGAGTAAGGTGGCCATGATGACATTGCTGAAAAGCACAGGAACTCAAGCTGCAGGGAGAACTGGCCTCACCTACTGGGGTGAACCACAGTGATGGTTGGGCTCTTCCAGCTCCCTGTAGTTATATTCCTATACTATGTTGTTGACAGAGTTGCAGGAAAATAATATAAAGTCTGTACCTTTCAGGCCACTCCAGGATTATGAGCTTCCCTAGATAAAGTTTCTTCTTTTTAAAAAAAATTATTTATTTTTATTGGAAAGGCAGAAATACAGAGAGAAGGAGAGACAGAAGGAGAAAGTACTTCTATCTGTTGGTTCACTCCCCAAATGACTGCAACAGCTGAAGCTGAAAGGAATGTGGAACAGGGCAACTGAAAACACACTGCCTGAGTTCAAATCTTCACCTTGCCGTTTACCACCTATGAGATTTGAGCAGGTGAAGATCTCATTTCTTTTTGTTATAAAGTAAGGGTGATGGTAACAGTGGCAAAGTGTCCAGTGCTCTGGGGCTTGAGTGGCATGATGTTTATCGAGCTTATAAGACAGCACCATTCATCATAAATACTTAAGAAAGCTTAGATATCATTGTTACAAGTTTTGTTATCAATTTATATCTTTAAATCTTGTTTGGAATAAAGTGAGTTGAGGAGGGTCTACCAATCAAAAGAGAGCTTTGATAATAATTTGCCACATTTTTGCCAGTTGGATCTGTTTTTTTATAGACTAGAAAAGAAGCTATCACCACATTTAATATAGTTATAGTCAAGTTGTTTGGGGCCAAAGTTACTTGAACTAAACAGGGTGTAATGGAAGTGATCAGTTGTGGTGATTTACCAATGTTTAGAATGTCTGATAATTTCTAATGTTCAACACTTCTAAAAAGTAAATATCATTATCCTATTTTGTAAGTATAAACCTGGAGACTGAGAAATTGAATAGTATACACCAGATGACATAGGTAGGAAGTGACCAAAATGGCTTTTGAATCTTGTTTTCTCTATCCAAAGCCCACATTGTATTATATATACCAATCTCCTTATCTTGACAGCAATTTTCAGCTCTGAAAAAATTAAATAGAGTCACAATTGGAGCATTTAAAATGTCAAAAATGAATGAAACAAAACTTCAGCACATGTAGAAAACAGCCCAGCAACTGAATTTTGTAAGTTTCTATTCAAACCTAAGGAAATTTTCTTCTAAACCCTCCAATCTCTCTGAAATGTGTAAAATAATGACATACTTAAAGCTAGCTCACTTTGCACATTAGCTATTCCATTAATTAGTTTAAAGTACCTTAAATGAAGGCTCATTTGCATCATTTACTTAATGAACTTAGAGAGCCTTCCATCTAAATTTTGATGAGAAATCCCCTATCATTTAGTTTATTTCTAGAGTATGAGCCATATATTTTCTCTTCTTTATCCAAAAAATACCATGGGGCATACCTTTTATGCCTTTGTTGTTGGATATGAAAGATATAGAGGGCCCGGCGGCGTGGCCTAGCGGCTAAAGTCCTCGCCTTCAACGCCCTGGGATCCCATATGGGCGCCGGTTCTAATCCCGGCAGCTCCACTTCCCATCCAGCTCCCTGCTTGTGGCCTGGGAAAGCAGTTGAGGACGGCCCAATGCATTGGGACACTGCACCCCCGTGGGAGACCCAGAAGAGGTTCCTGGTTCCCGGCATCGGATTGGCGTGCACCGGCCTGTTGCAGCTCACTTGGGGAGTGAAACATCAGACGGAAGATCTTCCTCTCTGTCTCTCCTCCTCTGTGTATATCTAGCTGTAATAAAAATGAATAAATCTTTAAAAAAAAGATACAGAAAAATAAACAATACCATTCCCAGAGAGTTTCTCCACAATTATTGTAACAAATACTATTGAATATTTACCAATGTTGAGTGCTCTGTTTGCCTTTGAGTACACAGTGTCAAACAATAAACGTGTAACTCTTGGCCTCTTTTTCATGTTTTAATTTCTATTGATATAAAGAGAACAGATTGTATGCATTCCCTGATTTCAAGAAGACAATCTCACTTGCTTTGCCCTCCCCCACACCCATCTCTTCCTTCCATCTTCTCAACAGTATTGGCACAGTCACGTTTTTAATCCACACTAGAGTCACAGGCTTAATTTGCCACTAATCTAATATTCAGCAATGAAAAGTAAGAACACAAGACCACATTCCCACTGGAGTATTAAAATGTGCCAAAAATGACCATCCTATCACAAAGTGACCATTTCCTGTAGTTTTTGTTTTTACTAGCTGCCACATATCAGAGAAAATGTGTATTTGGTTTTTTGTGAATGGTTTATTCTGCTAAACATAATGGCTTCAGATTACATACATTGTGCTGCAAATGACAGGACTTCATTCATGTTTATGGCTGAGTGGTATTTCATAGTGTATGTATACCACAGTTCCTTTTTCCAGTCATCCATGGATAGACATCTGGGTTGCTTCCATATCTTAACTATTGCAAATTGAGCTGCTCTGAATGTGAGGAAACAAACAACTCTCTTGTATGCTGATTTCATTTCATTTGGGTAAAATTCCAAGAGTGTAATGGCTGGGTCATATGGTTGATATATCTTCAGATCTCTGAGGAATTTCCATATTGTCTTGCTTAGTGATTACACAAGTTTACATTTCCACCAACAGTGGATCAGTGCACCTTTCCCCCCATATCCTTGCCAGAATTTGTCATTTGTTTTGTTTTGTTTTTTCATATGATAGCCATTCTAACTGGAGTGAGGTGAAAGCTCATTGTGTGTTTTTTTTAAGATGTATTTATTTTTATTGGAAAATCAGATATGCAGAGAGGAGGACAGAGAGGAAGATCTTCTGACCCTTGATTCATTCCCCAAGTAGCTGCAATGGCTGGAGCTGCACTGATTAGAAGCCAGGAGCCTCTTCTGGGTCTCCCACATAGATACAGGGTCCCAAGGCTTTGGGCCGTCCTTAACTGCTTTTCCAGGCCACAGGCAAGGAGCTAGATAAGAAGGAGGGCTGCCAGGATTAGAGCCAGCGCCCATATGGGATCCTGGTACATGCAAGGCGGGGACTTTAGCTGCTGGGCTACCATGCCAGGATCCTCACTGTGGTTTTCAATTTGCATCTCCCTGATGACAGGTCATCCTGAGCACCCTTCCATGTGTCTACCGACCTTTTGTACTTCATCCTTTGAAAGTTGACCTTTCATGTTTCTGTTCTTAACTGGATTGTATATTTTGTTGTTGTTGAGCTTCTTGAGCTCTTCATATAACCCAGATATTATATTTCACCAGTTTCATTCCTTGCAAACATTTTCTCCATCCTGTTGGTTGCCTCTTAACTTTGTTGACATTTCCTTTGCAGTGCAGAAGCTTTTTAGCTTCATGAACTCTCCTTTGTTTATTGTTGCTTTAATTGCTAAAAAGTCTACCTACATCTGTGCCTTGCAGAGCCTTGCTGAGGTAGTGGTCCTACCTGCATTTTTCCCTACTTCCACATACCTCGATGCAAATTTCCCAGTATTATTTGTTGAAGAGGCTGTCCTTTAGTTCACTTGTCAAAAATCAGTTGGCTGTAGAGGTGTGGGTTAATCTGTGGCATTTCTGTTCTGTTCCATTGAGCTGAGTGTCTATTTTTATGCCAGTACCAGGCTGTTTTGATGACAACTCTCCTGCAGTACATCTTGAAGTCTGATATTGTGATGCCTCTGGCTTTGTTTTCATTGTTTAAGATTCCTTTTGCTATTTGGGTTCTCTTTGTTTCCATTTGAATTTCAGTATCATTTTTTTTTTCTAAAGCTGAGAAGAATACCATCGGTATTTCGATTGGAGTTGGGTTGGATCTATAAATTGCTTTCAGTAGTGTGGACATTTTGATATTAATTCCACTGGTCCATGAACATAAAGGATGGCTCTGAAGCTTATAATCTTTTAGGGAGATAAGTGATTAACATTTAAATCTGAAAACTTTTGATTTAATAATTGTTTTTGGTCCTTATCATCTATAGTCCTATGAAATAAAGGTCTTTTTACTTTTTATTTGGTGAACATTTTGGTTAATGGTGCATTAAGGCTGTGATTATAAAACAAAGTAGAATTATGCCATTGCAAAAATTAAAGGAAAAAAAGAGGAAGGTTAAAAGGATTATTATTTTCTTAGAATTATACCTAATAAGTACCTGAAATCTTACCTCTTCCATTAATGTTTTAAAAATAAGTTTATGAATTAATATAATTACAAATATAAATATTATGATTTTAAAAGTCTCCTTTTTACAAAGGTATAGTGGACAGTTTTCCTGAAACAACTTCAAAATCATGAGGCGTGGGCGCAGTGAGTTAAGCCACAATTTGAACACTTGCATCCTTATCAGATTGTTAGTTGAAATCCCAGCTACTCCGTGCCTGCAATCCAGCCACTTGCTAATGTACCTGGGAAACAGCAGATGATGGCTTAAGTACTTGGGTCACAACTTCCACATGGGAAATTCACATGGAATCCCTTGGTGCTGTTTTTCCTTGGCCCAACCCTAGTGTTGGAACTGGACTGGAGTAGAGGTACTATAAGATGGCCATTCCCCATCCCTGGATACTGATGCAATTAGGATGCTGCGTGCATTCTGATCCTAATTCTCTCCTCCCTTCCCCTAGATACAGGAAGAAGATAAAGAAAATTGAAACATTGATTTCATGCACTTTCCCCTATTCCTTCACTCTAATCAGTGAGCCACATGGGTATGCATTCTTCTCAACTATGTAAACATCATGAAAAATAAAATTTTTGAAAATAATAACTTCTTTCAAAATATTTTTTTAAAAAGACCAAGTAGTTCTAAAGGAAGGATACCAGGTCAGTATTATGATGTGGCAGGTTAAGCTGCTTCTTCCAATGCCAGATCCCCTATCAGAGTGCCAGTTTGAGTACTGGCTGCTCCACTTGTGATCTGTCTCCCTGTAAAAGCAATAGAGGATGACCCAAATGCTTTCGCTCCTGCTACCCATGTGGGAGACCCAGATGGATTTCCAGGCTCATGACTCCAGCCTGGGTGAACCAGCCATGGCAACTATTAAGAGAGTGAATCAATGGATGGAAGGTATATCTCTCTGTGTCTCTGTCTCTGATCTCCCTCTGTCTCTGTTGCTCTGCCTTTCAAATAAATGATTTAAAAACAATATTGTACAACTGTCTACTTTATTCATAACACTTAATTATATTACACTGAATAAAACCAGTGTGTCATTTTTTCATTTAAGATTTACTTTTTAAAATTTTTGATTGACAGGTAATTAGACATGTATAATTATGGAGTACAATATGATATTTTAGTACATGTATATATTGTAATATGATTTAAATTAGGGTAATTAGCACATCCATCAGCTCAAACATTTACCATTTCTTTGTGATGACAACATCAAAAAATTTCTTAGCTATTTGAAATATGAAATGCATTACTGTTATCTATAGTCACTCTACTGTACAGTAAATCCCAAAACTTATTCCTCCTATCCAACCATACGGTTGTACCCGTTGAGTAACCTCTGCCTATTTTTCACACCCTTTGGTATCCAATGCACTACTTTCAACTTCTAGGCAATCTATTTTTTTAAAACAAAAATTGCTCATATGAGATCATACCATGTTTTTCTGAACATATAAATCTTATGCACTTTATATAAGGCCCTCTAGGTTTATTCCTCTTAAACTAAATGACAAAAATGTCCATCCCTTTGTGTCTGAATAGTATTATATGCTCTGTATTTAATACTACATTTTTCTTATTCATATTTTGATGGAAATTTGGGTCAATTACATGTCTTGACTATTGTGAATATTACTGAAATAAATCTAGGAATGTAAATGTCTTTTCAACAGATTTATTTCATTTACTTTGGAGATGTGCCACATTGTGGGATTGCTGTATCATAGGGTAGCTCTCTATTTTTAAAATTTTAAGAATTTGAAACAAGTTTGTGCCAACAATTTTGGCATCTTACATGAAATCCACAAATTTTTCAAACACAAATTTAAAAATGGATATGAATAGCTCTGCATGCCTTTAAGAAATTCAATTAATTTTTAATTTCTTCTCCCAGACATAAAGGCCTCAGTTGTTTCACCGATGAAGTCTACTAAAAATATATTTTGAAAGTTATATTTATTTTACTTAACTTACCTGACTGATAAAGAAAAAAGGGGAGGAAAAGAGTGAAGGGGCAGAAGGGGAGGAAAGGAGAAAGGAGAAGAGAAAGGGATGAAAAGCAGAGAGGGGAGGAGATGGGAGAGGACAGGACGAGAGACCAGGGGAGGAATGCCAGGTGAGGTGAGGCAAGAGAGGAGAGGAAGGAGAAGAGAGGAGCCAATCACTGATTGACTGCAGCAGCGGTAGCTACGTCCGACAGAAGGAATGAACTGGAGTTCTGTCCAGGTCTATTGCGTGGACAGCAGGAGCCCAACTCTTTGGGCTGTCACTTCCTGCATCTCGACATGGACATAAACAGAACTGGGAGTCAAATCCAAGCTTTCTGATATGGGCAATGGGTGTCACAAACAGCATCTTAACTCTAGCAAATGTACTCTCCTCTACTTAATGTAAAAGAAGAAAATATATGTTCATTACAAATATATGGAGGGATGGGCCTGGCACAGCTGCCTAGTAGCTTAAGTTCTAATCCTGGCAGCCCTGCTTCCATCCAGCTCCCTGCTTGTCGCCTGGGAAAGCAGTCATGGACAGCCCAAAGCCTTGGAACCCTGCACCCACGTGGGAGACCTGGAGGAACCTCTTGTCTCCTGGCTTCAGATTGGCTCAGCTCCAGCAGTTGCAGCCGGTTGTGGGGTGAATCATCAGTCAGAAGATCCTCCTTTCTGTCTCTCCTTCTTCTCTGCATATCTGCCTTTCCAATAAAAAATAGTTAAATCTTTTTTTAAAAATGAAAGGATAAAATAGTTCCCAATTTATTTCTAGAAGTCAGCATAACCTTGTATCAAATATAATGAATAAAGGAAAAAAATGACAGAATTGAAATCCTAATTAGCAAGAAAACAGGTTAGATTTATTCCAAAGTATTTGAAATTCTTCTCTGCTATTTTGACTGGGACTGTCAAAAGTTCTTTTTCAGCTGTGGAGTTATTTGTGTATATTAAGGCATTACCAGGGGAGTATAATCTTACCTCATTTCTTTTCAGGTTTCTTGTGTCTCTGGATAAGATTTTGTGCATTTGGTGGGTCTGTTGCTTCTACTACTTTCATACGGTGACTTGCATGTGTCGGCTGGTGATATATCCTAGGATTTTGATTACAAAGGCTTTGTTGGCTTTTTATGTTTCAGGTGCGTGTTCTAGTGTAGCATCCATGTGGATTCTTTATCAGCAATCAACATTGGCAATTTCTGCAGATGTCTCATGGCGTAGACTGCGGGAGTTCTAGGAGTTCCCTGAGCTACAGTACCCTTAGGTGGGGAATGGTCACTGGAACCTGTGTACAATGTATGCCCAGCTATAAATAGAGTATTTTGAGTTGTTTGGCTGCAGGACAAACTCTGTCAGCCCAGCTAGATGCAGTGAGTATACCTAATATCTAAGTGTGCATATTGATGTCAGAGAGCTGTCAGGGTTTCGGCCACAAGATTGTTACTCAATAGGGCATGTATGTAGCAGTGTTTGAGAGCTTCACAGGGAAGATTTTTGGGTCGCCTAGCTGATATGCTTGGGAAAGTCACCAAGCTGCTGCCAAGGTTAAGAAGTGAGTAGAAAAGACAATTCTCTGCTTTTTAGGTCCTCAGTATTCTGAGATTTTGAGAACAGACTAATAGGAAAGAATATGAAGTAAATTACCTGCTTCATGGGCCACAGGGGGATGGATGAGGCCAGCTACTTGCTTCCCCATAGCCTCAGCAACCAGAACCACTAAGGAAAATCTGCTTGGTTGTTTCCTCTAGTCAAGGGTGGAGCCACTCACCAGCTCCTCTGGGTCTGTGTGAGCTGAACCCTCAGGAGTGATTGTCTGGATGTTCCCCAGGCTGAGGCTGTGTGGATGAGGCCACTTGACTACTTTAAGAGCAGTAAAAGACTAGATGGGGCCATCCAACTGCTGGGAGCCTTTGCAAGTGAGACCACGCATGGTTTGCAATCCAAATTCTTTCTGGATTGAGATAGGATGGAGAAGGCCTCTTGGCTGGTTCAATGAACTGGCTCTTTGTAGCTTCTTGGAGCAGCTACTCCATAGGTCCCCTAATAGAGTGAAGTTGAGCTTGCATGGATGGGATTACCACATGGAATTTTTTTGTTTGTTTGTTTGTTTGTTTGTTTTTGTCTAGGTGGGAAGAGTGGTGTCATAACTCTGCAGACCCTGCAACTGGATTCTGTACATGCTAGGGCCCCAAGGTTTTCCATCAGTAAATACTCCAAGGGTCTCTAAAAAAGTTTGTCTTGGTTCAGGGTGGATCTTGAGAGACAGAATGAGAGCTGCAGTATGTTTTGTTTCTTACTTCATGAAACCATTATTTATCTACTTGCATTAAAGTGTAGCCTTGTGCTGGCTTTGCTAATCCTTTCTCCATGGTGGGTTCAAACCTCACATTATGCTATTCAAGGCTGCAGGGTAAAGAGGTGTAGAGACACTCTGATGGCCACCTGGTTAATGTGATTCCAGCAGCTCAGTCTGCAGGGAGTGATTTGAAGGTGGGGACCGTGGGGCTTTGCCCAGCATTGGGTTTCATCATGGCAGGTCTGGTAATGGTCTTGATACTTAGGCCTGAGCTTAATTCCCTCTGCTGCCAGCAGTTGGCATCTCTCTTCAGACTGTGGTGCTAGAAGTTGGAAGAGGAGATAATCATTTCCTTTCTTTCCACCTACTCCAGTAAATTATTTTTTTTATTACACCAAATCCAAGCTCTATGGTCTCACACCAGGTTTTCCCAGATGGTCGTTTGATACGTGTAAAGGTGTTCAGATCAGTGTCTCTGTAAGGAGATTGCTACTAGAGTATATTTACCTTTTAACTGCCGTCTTGTTCTAGCCTGTGGTATGCAAGTTTTTGTATCAGTTTTTACTTTCCTCGGCTTAATCATTTTGAAACACATTCATGTTGTTTTGTGTTATGATGGTTTATTCTTTATAATTGTTAAGTAGAATTTTATTGTATGAGTATATCCTCGTTCATTTGATTTTTATGCTCATGCAAATTTTAGAATCACATAATTACCTTGGTGCTTCTCTAAAAGCAGAGAAAACGCACTTAGTATGTTTATTTTTACCTTGCAAATTTGGTTTACAATATTACACTTAACAGGCATTCAATACACATTAGCTGATTGCTTGAATATTGATGTTCACATAGAATATTCATTGTTTGGTTTCCTATGTCCCTATCCACAGTATTTGTATTGCTGCATTGTGTCCTTTTCCTCTTAATTTAGAGCAGGCGTTAATCTGAACATACAGAATGCAGGACTGAGTGGTTATTTCCAAACATGGCAAATAATTCATTTAGGGCAAGAACAAGGAATTTTATCAACAGTATTGAATGTGTTTTTCCTTAAGATTCTGTAAAACGAAGTGTGCCTAGTGCTGACGCTCATAAACATGCCCACAGTAGGTTTTACTGTGTAGCCATACATCAAGAAGTGAAGACACTGCTGTAACTTTCTAGGAAAATCTGGCTTAGCTTTATTCATTTATGCCTCTACTATGACATGAGTCACAACATTTAAAATCGAGTAGGTGCTCAACAAATGTTTCTGAAATGGAACTGAGTGTAGACAATTTGCTTTAAAATCAAATATGAATGTTTGGTAGGTGCTCACACATGATAATTAGTTGGGAAAATAGCAAAAAGAGAACCTCTTACCCTGCGCGCATCTACATGCATGGCACATTTCTGAGCTGAGGTTGATGTTCCCCCTTAATATCTCCCGTGAAACCTGACTAACATTTAAAGCATTTCGTGTGCCAAAAGTAGCCCAGGAAATGTCAGTGTGGTATGCCATTACAAGCTGGTCTAAATGAGGAAAACAAGCTGCCCTATTAAAGTGAGCTTTATACAGGCTGTGAAAACCTTTTAAAATGAAGGGAGACAGATCTGACAGAATGAAAAGATTTAGACATATTATTGCCTATTAAAATGTATTCATTTATTTTAGGGTACAGCCATCAAGTGTGATTTCATAGGAGGCAGTTAGAAGACAGTTACTGAACTTTCAGCCTCTGGAGACAGATAAAATGAGGTCTCCCACTTCCTGCCTAATACTGTGGCAAACCACCTATGTGCTCTAAATAATAACTTCCTTATCTGTGAAGGGAAAATAATATTAACACCCTCAATGGAGTACAATCTGATTAAGTTATGCAATCAATTCATTGCTGTCTTGCCAGAGAAATTGGGGATGAAGTCTAGCACGTCGGCTGCTTCTGAAAAGTCACTGGAAATGGAGGAATTTAAGTGTTATCCAGACCTACTGAGCCAGAAATTCCTCTGCAGCAAGATCTCCCTGTAGATCTCATGTGCTTTACAGTGGAGAACTACAGAAATCAAGCATGACACTAGGCAGGCATACAGTATATGCTCAGTAGCTATTATTTCTTTATGAAAAAAACATTAAAAATACAAATGTAGAGGCCAGCACATTGGCTCAACTGGCTAATCTTCCACATCCAAGTACTGGCATCCCACATGGTTGCCAGTTCATGTCCTAGCTGCTCCACTTCCCATCCAGCTCCTCTCTGTGGCCTGGGAAAGCAGTAGAGGATGGTCCAAGTCCTAGGGACCCTGAACCTGTGTGGAACACCTGGGAGACACTCCTGGCACCTTGCTTCAGATAGGCTCAGATCTGGCCATGGTAGGCACTGGGGGAGTTGTAGCCACTAGGGAACCAGTAGGTAAAGCAATCTTTGTCTCTCTCTCTCCCTCTCTCTCTCTCTGTTTACAATGAAAGTAAATAAATCTTTTTTAAAAAATACAAATGTAATATAGTTCCTTCATCAACTGTGAGGTGGTCTCATTCCTTTCTTTACCATGTTATATACTTTTTTTTCATTTTAGAATCCTTTCCCTCCATTGCAAAGATCAATGATTGATTCTTCCATATATTTACAATATACCGCAGAAATACTGGATGTCTTAATTTTGCAAAATTTGGGTTTAACACCAAGCATTTGTCACCTGAAATGCAACTCATGTTTCTTTGCAGACCTTAAAGTTACAGCTTTATCAAAATTGGCAGGCTGATGTTAAAATGAAGGAATTAATTGACCTCTTCTCTCCCCATGGCCATGAACTGTGTATATTGGTTTAAAATGGATTCTTCACACTCTGACAAGCTTGATGACTCCTTTCCATACCAAAAATTGACAGCAGAATATGAAACATAAAGGAATAAAGGGTGAAAACTTAAGAAGTGGCCACATTCTCTTGAGCCTATTTGGGCAAAAACTGGAGACAGAATACGATGGGTATCTTTCTCTTAGAGTGTGCTCGTGTGTGTTGTCTGAAAAGCTGTAAGAGAAATAAGTAGTTCAACGTTTAGCTCTGAGAATTTTCCGTCTTGCTGGAATCAAAAGCTGGGAGAGTAGCAAAGGCAGTGCCTTCCTTACGAGCCTCAAATGGAAACCATCACTATTTCTCAGAGCTCTAGCCCCAGAGCAACTGGGCTGAGGATGGTGTAAAGCTGTAAAAGTTAATTTACTGGAGTCTCTTTTAAGACAGGATGGATCATTGTAAATTCTAATGTAACATTTCTACCCTTCATGGACAACTGAATTGAAATAGACGAAATGGGAGGCATTTACCATGGCTGCTTTAAAAAGGCGAAATTGAAAGTTTGCCCTTCCTGTTTATTTGCTGATCCCAATTTTCATTCCTCGCTGCCATCATAGCTAATGCTTTCTGATCGCCTTAAAATTGCATCAGTCTGCTCTATGGAAATCAGGTTTTCCAGCACATCAGCACGTGGTTTGTATAAAGGTGATTGACATTAACTTGAGAAAATGTAACTTGTCTGTAATAAGCGCTCCCTAGTCTTCCCCTTACACACACAGATACACGTGTCCCATTTTTCGATTCTTTAACCCCAAGTTTAAAATTTTTCCTTCATAGGAAATGCTGTGAGTTTCTCTTCTCACAAATGATTAATCTTACAAATGTATTTGCATGTTAATCCTATGGTTGATCACACTATTCTATGCTTTAGTTTATTATGAAACACTGAAGGCATATACAAAAGGGCCAAAGAATGAAATTTTTCTCCACAGTGCCTTCCAAAGACTTCCTATTTCATAGGAAATTAAATTCAAATTCCCAACACTGGTCTCACAGTCCAGTAGATAGCCCTTTCCACACCTGCTAGCCACTCTTGTCTCTCCATCTGGCCACTCCTGTTTCCCTGTGTCAGCCCCAGAGGATTAGCATTGGATGCTCCCTTTGTCTTCGATGAGCTGCTCCTAAATAACTGTTTGGCGTTTTCCTCCAGCTGCTTCAATTCTCTCTGAAATGTTTCCTTATCATAAGGGGATTTCCTGATAATGCTGACTTCAATGGGCGCCTCTCCCAGACCCCAGTCTCATCACTTCATAAAGTTTTTTCCTGCTTTGTTTTCCTCTATAATTGCAAATGTACAAAGTCAGTGTGTGCATGTGTGTATGTGTATAATTTTTAAACAGCATCTAAAAATTATGCATGTTTATGGTATACCATGGAATGCTTCAATTCATAATGCACTGAATTTTGTCTATTCAAGCTAATCCTTCTAGCATTAAATATGTACAATATTACATACTGTATCTATAATCACATTACTGTGCAACAGAACACCAAAATTTCTTCCTCCTAAATGTAAGTTAGTATCCATTAATCAGTCTTCCTATTCAAACTTTCAAACTTCTGTTAAACCACATTTCTTAGATTCCACATTTAAATAAGATTATGTAACACTTATCTTTCTGTGCTGTTTTATTTTACTTAACATAACAGCCTCCACTTTCATTCACATTGTTGCAGAGGGCAGAATCTTTTTATGGTTGTATAATATTCCACAGTATATTTACAACACATTTTCACTGTCCATTTATAGTTTGGTGGATACCTGGCTTCTTCCCATCCCTTGACTCTTGTTAATAGTATTGCAATACAAATGGAATTGTAGATATGTCTTTGAAAGCAGTTCTGTTTCCGTAACTTATGTATTCACTAGTGAGATTGCTGGATTGCATAGAAGTTCTATTTTTCGCATTTTGAAGGATTTCTGTATGTGTATTTTCCATAATAAATATATTAGTTTACACCCATATCAACAGTGTAGAAATGTTCGCTTTTTCCACATCCTAGCCCACACTTACATCTCTTCTGCTTTTAACAGTAATTAACCTAACTGGTGTGAGGTGGTATCTTGTTGTGGTTTGCGTTTGCATTTTCCTGGTGGTTAGTTGAGCATTTTTCATGAACTTAGTGTCCATTTTTAAGCAGATAGTTGAGAAATGTCTTCCTGGATACACACATTTCAGTAGGATTATCTGTTGGCTGTTGGTTTGCTTTGGTTTGATGTAACAGCATTGGCTGCTGCTTTTGTTTTCATTACTGCGCACTCGCATCCCACTCCCTCCTAGTCTATAAAGTTTCTTCTGAAGAGAAGGCTACAGTGGCCAATTGGAACACCTTAACACATTACTTCTTTATTTTCTCTTGCAGATTTGAAAATCTTTGTTTTACTATGCAAGGCTTAGTTATAATAGCCTAGGAGTAGACTTAGTTGAGTTGAATCTGAGTGATGTCTTCTGATATTCCTATATGTGGATCATTGTGTTTTTCTATAGTTTTTGAAGGTTTTTCTGTTCCTCATAAACCTCAAAAAGCAGGATATTTGCTGTTTTCCTGTTGCTCCAACTTTCCAATTGATTTTATTCTTCCATGTGTTCCTTTGTTCTTCTTCTCAAACGCTTTATATTCAAATAGTCTACCTTTGAGCTTAATAATTTGGATGTTAATATATTTTATTGTGTTTTAAATTCCATTTTGGACATTTTTAGCCCAAATATTTCTGTTCAATTTTAAAAATTATTTTCGTCTTTCTGCTAAGCCTGTTTGAGAATTGGATCATTTTTTTTCTCCTTTGAATTGGTTGAATTTCTTTTTTTTTTTTTAAAGATTTATTAATTTTTGGGGCCCGGCGGCGTGGCCTAGCGGCTAAAGTCCTCGCCTTGAACACCCTGGGATCCCATATGGGCGCCGGTTCTAATCCCGGCAGCTCCACTTCCCATCCAGCTCCCTGCTTGTGGCCTGGGAAAGCAGTTGAGGACGGCCCAATGCCTTGGGACACTGCACCCGCGTGGGAGACCTGGAAGAGGTTCCTGGTTCCCGGCTTCCGATCGGCGCGCACCAGCCGTTGCGGCTCACTTGGGGAGTGAATCATTGGATGGAAGATCTTCCTCTCTGTCTCTCCTCCTCTGTATATCTGGCTTTCCAATAATAATAAATCTTTAAAAAAAAAAAAAAGATTTATTAATTTTGTTACAAAGTCAGATATACAGAGAGGAGGAGAGACAGAGAGGAATATCTTCCGTCCGATGATTCACTCCCCAAGTGAGCTGCAACGGCCGGTGCTGCGCCAATCTGAAGCTGGGAACCAGGAACCTCTTCCGGGTCTCCCACGTGGGTGCAGGGTCCCAATGCATTGGGCCGTCTTCGACTGCTTTCCCAGGTGACAAGCAGGGAGCTGGATGGGAAGTGGAGCTGCCGGGATTAGAACCGGCGTCCATATGGGATCCCGGGGTGTTGAAGGCGAGGACTTTAGCCGCTAGGCCACGCCGCCAGGCCCGAATTGGTTGAATTTCTTAAAATCATTCTTTTGAATTATTTTCAAGAGCTTTGTTTATATATTTGAAAAAGCAGAGTTGCATGGAGATTGGTAGAGAGATAGAGAAAGAGAAATCTTCCATCAGTTGGTTCACTCTCTAGATGGTCATAAGGGCTTGAGCTGAATTCATCCAAAGCAAAGAGCCAGAAGCCTCTTTCAAATTGCCCATGTGAATCTTCTGTTGTTTTCTCAGGAACATTACATGGAGCTAGAACAAATGTGTAGCAGCCACGACTCAAACCAGCACGCATATGATATGCCGAAGTCACAAACAGTGGCTCTTATTTTGTGAATTCTTGACCTCCAAATTTGTAGATATCAATTGTTATCTGTTTGACTTCTGTTACCTTATCCTGTTTACCAAGTGAGGTCATGATTCCTTGAAAGATTTTGATGCTCATTGATCATAAGAAATCACTTGCACATTAAGTCATACAGTATTTTCCCAATCTTTATAATCTAGGTTTATTTTTTACCATCCTTCCAGAAACTGCAATCACTCTTCTTAAATTCCTGGAGTCCATGGACTCTTCTGTTGTGGCAGTATTAGATGATCCCCTACTTACAGTTTTCTCTAAGCTTGTTGATGATGTATATCATTATTTTCACATTCATGGGTGCCCCTAATCCAGATTTATCCAAAATTTTGCACTGGTGTGCTGTTCATAATGAACTGGAGAAGTGTCTAAAATGTGATAATCCATGCCTGAAAACCTCTTCCAGGGACAGGAGTACATACAAGATGCCTAGTCCTATGTACGAGATGCCTAGCCCTATGGCTGCCAACACCATACAGCTACATCATGTCTGAACCCTACAGCACAGCACAATTAGTGGGGTGACCTCTGAGCCCATGGTGTTTTGTGTTATCTGGTGATAACTGAAAGAGATACAACAAATCAACAAATCACATATGATTCTGGCTGTGATTTCAATCCAATGAGTTGGGCCACAGAATTCCATCTGGCACTGAGACAGATTCAGAAGCTTCATCCTTAGATACTGGTCCCAGTAGGGGGACCATTAGGATTTTCCCAGTGTTTGATTTTACCAACCCGTCACTGAGCCCCAAGACAAGCCCTGTGTTTATTTTCATGTGTTTTTTTTTCCACTGGCTAGAATCTTCTCCCCTTGTTGCTTAGCCAAACTTGAGGGAGGAGTTATAACATCGTTTCTTAGCCATCAGATCATTACTGAGCTGGGTGACTGCTGGGATCTCTTCAGTGTATACCGCAGCAGCTCAAGCATGTGTTCCAGGCGCACACAAGGGTGATGATCATACACATTGAAATGAGTGTATTTCACTAGGGTGAAGGTCTCTGTCTGATGCCCGGGCAGCTTTATAAGCTTTCTCTGTGATCACTGGCCGCTAAACAGAGAACTTTGGGCTCTGTCTTGTGCTGGCTGTAACTTTGGTAAGTCCGGCACCGAGCCCCAAGACAAATCCTAAGCTTACTTTTCTTCCCCCTCTCCAGAGACTGAGGTCTTTCTCTTCTGTGGGCCAGAAGTTGGAGGGAAGGATGTCAGAGGCAATACATTGGCCCCCTGACCAGAGACAGGACAAGGGCTCAGTCTTCAGATACTGACCTGAAAGCAGTAGCTGTGAGGCCATTTTTGGCATTACATTCTATTGTGATGCAACTGCTATTAGGTTTCAAATCTAAGAATTTCATTCCCTCTCCCTCCTTTAAGCAAGAGACAAGTTGTCTCTCCATGCTGTACTACTTCAAACTAGAGGAGCAGCAATGCCAGCGCTCTTTCATTCTTGACTTCTTCATCTATTCTTACTGTTATACTAAAACCTGGTGTTGGACTTCCCCAGTGGTCTCGAGGCCTACTGGACAGAAGACCCCCTCTCTCACCTGTCTTCCTTAGTCGACTGAAGATGTCTTGTTCCGTGAGTAGCTTCAGAAGTGAGTCAGTGTCTCTGTGGGTGTCTGACTGTGCGATCATCTTGATCCAGCCACCCAAAGTATGCATTTAGTTCTGCATTCATTTATTTTCTGGTTTCCCTGAGATTTTAGTTACATGAAATCAGAGATGTTTGTGTTTTATCCCCTGCTCTGTCCCCAGAACCTAGAGTCTAGGACATTATCCATATGTAGTTCATATATATAAAATGTAAGCGATTTCAGCATGTGCTTCCCATCCATCTTTAATAAATCATAAACATGTATGAGAGCAATTATGTACTTTGCTGTATTGAAATCATTCATGTATCCTTCCTTGTTTCTGCCTGATCCCTCTCTCCTGGAAGTAGTCGTTCTTCTGGATTTGGCGCTTATCATTTTCATATATTTCTGTATATATTTCAACATACAGTAGTGTATTAGCTTACCCTATCATAGCAATAAAAATAATACATAGCACAGCATAGCTCAGTATACTATTATGTATAATAAACTGTGCCTTTCTTAGGCAGTGCAAGTGAGATCATGCCGGACAAGTCTAAGGTTTATTAAAGAATCCTCATTAACCAAGCATGGTGATAACAGGATCCACTTGAAATAGCAAATCACAAGTCCATATAGCAATCCAGTCAATTGAAATGCCAAGAGGAACAAATGGTCATTACCCTCAAGTCCATCCGTTAAGCTGAAGACATATGCCGCAACTTCCCCAGCAATATAAGTTATTGGAAGAGACACACAACAAATAACCTGGACACACTTACAAAGCTGCAGACATTCCCCTTTCCCTGGCTTCTCTGCCCACATTCCATTACCTCACTGTCCTGGAACTCTTGAAAGTACACACATTAGAAAAACAAAGCATCTTAGCATTAGTAGCTTCACTGTCCCACCCAAGCAGTAAACGGAGGGTGAGGAATACAGACACACAGGGGCCATGCTCAGGGGATACCTGTCCTCAGAGTCTGTCCTGGCCAAGATTCGGAGTGCCAGAGTGACAGCAGCACAGGACCAAGAGAGTGAGTCCCCACACCCCTTATCATGGGCCTTTATAGGGGCTTGTGAGGGTCGTGGTCACACAACAGTACAATACCGCCCCTTCTCAGGTCCAGGTGAGGAGAGGTGAGCTCTTTTGTCTGATTCTTTTAGTGTATCAAAAATAATTTTAATATATTTTTAAAAGATTTATTTACTTATTTGAAAGGCAGAGTCACAGAGAGATGGAGAGACAGGGAGAGAAAGAGAGAGAGAAAGAAAGGGAGAAAGAGAGAGAACTTCCATCCAATCAGTCACTCCCCAAACAGAGCTGAGCCAGCTGAAGCACAGGAGCAGGGCACACCATCCAGGTTTTTCACGTGTGTAGCAGGAAGCCAAACTCTTAGAATAACCTCCGCTGGTTTTGCATGTTCGTTAGCAAGGAGCTGGATCACAAACAGAACAACTTGGCCTTGAACCATCATCCAGATGAGTGCTTAGATGTCAATGTCTCAGGCAGAAGCTTAGCCATAAACCACAATGCCAGCCCACAATATCTAGACTAAAAAAAAAAAAGTGTGGGCCCAGTGCGGTAGCCTAGCAGCTAAAATTCCCACCTTGCAAACACCAGGATTCCACAAGGTGTCGGCTCTTATCCCAGTGGCCTCACTTCCCATCCAGCTCTATGCTTGTGGCCTGGGAAAGCAGCTGAGAATGGCTCAAAGTCTTGAGACCCTGCACCCATGTGGGAGACCCGGAAGAGATTCTGGGCTCCTGGCTTCGGATCAGTTCAGCAACATTCATTGCTGCCACTTGGGGAGTGAATTATCGAAAAGAAGATCTTCGTCTGTTTCTGCTCCTTTTTGTATATCTGACTTTGTTATAAAAGTAAAACAAATCTTTTTTTTTAAAGTGTGAAAAGTAAAACCATGCAGAAAACGTTTTTTGACTCATTGCCAAAAAAAAAAAAAAAAAAAAAGGTGAGTCTTAATGTAAAGGACACTACAATAAAAGACAATTTTTAAAAGATAATTCCTCATTTTCCCCAAAGAACACAGAAAACTTTTACATTGCCTATTTTACCAACTCATTCCTAGGCCTGTCTTTGTACTTTTACATAATGTATGTTACTTAGAAAACAACAGGAATATAGATTATTTGGAAAGACATCTCTTTAAAGCAGATAAGGCAATAGTACATTTCAAGAATCTATCATCTAAAATTCTTTTTTATTTCATCTGGAAGTACATATTTAAGGGAAAAATGTGAATTCATAATAAGTATTTTAGATGAATATTAGCCTGAAATCTCTTTTCATTTATTCATTGAATTTTTAAGTGGTAGGAATACAGTGTGGAACAAAATACACTTGTTTCTACCCTGATGGGTCTGGTGAGAGGTTGCCATGAACCCATGATTTGCACACAATAATTGAACTTGATGCTAAAGTCTGAGTGGAGGGAAGAGTATCGAAACCAGAACTGAGAGCGTTTCAAAAGAGGAGCTGATGCGTTTGTCACCCCACGGAAGTAATGGTAGAGCTGATTATTAAAGCAGGATAACAAACGGATGCTGTTGGGATTTAAAATAGCCTCCAAAAAAATTGCAAACTACAAATACAAAAACAGAGTACAACATCTCTGGGTCCTCTTTGTCTAGAATATTTTCAGGCATTTCTGCTGTCATAGGTTAATAGCCATGTGCACCAGCACACACGTGCACACCTTTGCTGTGTGGCTCTTCAAAAAATAAAGGTTTTATTTATTTTTATTGGAAAGGCAGATATACAGAGAGGAGGAGAGACAGAGAAGAAAGTCTTCCATCCGAGGGTTTATTCCTTAAGTGGCCACAACAGCCAGAGCTGAGCTGATCCAATGCCAAAAACCCAGAGCTTCTTCCGGGTCTCCCTGGTGGGCGCAGGGTCCCAACTTTGGGCCATCCTAGACTGCTTCACAGGCCAGAAGCAGGGAGCTGGATGGGAAACGAGGCTGCTAGTATTAGAACCAGCACCCATATGGAATCCTGGTGTGTTCAAGGTGAGGACTTTAGCAGCTAGAGTATCGCACTGGGCCCTGCTGTGTAGCTCTAACACAACCTTCATATGTTAACTGAAACTACTTTTTCTTGGGGAAAGCATGGTGGATAGTCTTCCTGCGCCCAGAGGTCAAGTTTCTTAGTTCCGTAATATTGTATTATTCCTCATATCTTCTTTATCATATTCATACATGTTCTTTTTGGGAATATCTTGAGTGATCTTTCACTGTTTTCCCAGAGGCATTCGCAGAGAACTGGTTGGAAATGGGGCAGTCAAGGCTTGAACCAGTGGCCATATGGGATGCTGGTGTCACAAGCAGGGGCTAATGCACTGTGCTACAACACTGACCCCATAGGCAAGCTCCTCAGCCTTCATTTTTAGAGCAAAATAGAGCATGTGGTCACAATGGAGTGTAAAATATTGTAATAGCATCTTTATATTTCCCCAAATTAAACTGTTGCATAGATTTTTTAAACTTGCAGAATATGAAGAAGTATTTTGTGTTATATGAGCTATCAGATATTTTGTTTATCACATGATATATATTACCCTTATAAACAAAATGAACAAGCAATGAATATTACTATTGGAAGTCTCGTTCAGTGTAGAGCAGGTGAAATGTCAGAGGTCAATTTGTAACAGCTAAGATTTGAAAGACCGAGTCTTATTCTAGAACTATTGTCCAATAGAAATATGGTTATAGTCCCTATGTGCAATTTTAGAATCTTTTGTATCCACATTTAAAAAGAGAATCAGGTAAAATTAATTTTAACAATGTTCGATATAATTATGTCTATTCGATTTTGAAGTGCTTGGGTTTGAGTCCTGGACCTTCCCTTGATTTGAACTTCCTTCTACCACAGACCCTGTAAGATGTAGGTGGTTGCGTCCTTACTATCCACATAGGTCTTCACCTAGGAGTGCTGAGGTCCTGCCTTCAGCCTGGCTCAGCCTTGGTCATGAGGAGTGTTTGGGTAGTGAACCAGCGGCTGGGAGTTCTCGCTCTCTATCTCTGTCTCCATTTCTCTACTTCGTAAACAGCTGTGAATAAAGAGTAGAATCTCAGTAGACGCAAGGAAGAGATACTGTGAAATGAATTATTTCCCAGAGATGTTCATATCTGGGGCTTCTGACACAGAGAGCAGAAATTATTAGATCAAAGAAAAGCCACAATTTTTCTGGGGTTAAAGCAAATGGGTCACAACTCTCATCTTCAATGTTTAATTAGTTAAAAATGTTATGATCTGACTATTTCGGTGTCAAAACTGCCAACACTGGATGAGGTGAGGAAGATCTATACATAGTACATGTAATCCTTCATAGGCGACATTCAAAATCTTACAGAATCCTTCTTTCATTTATTTGGTAACTTTTCATTCCATTTAGTGCATAGCTGCTAAGAAGGTGCCATGTATTAAATACACATGTTATCTCATGGAAGCCGTTCCAGTGCATCTGATTAGTATGTTGCTGTTATTCCTGGATATAGAAGTTGAAATGGAGGCTATTTTTCTCTAGATTGAAAGCTGTGAAGATGTACACAAAATACCTAGGCAAGGAAAGACAGTGCAGTGCATTGGAGGAATCCAGACATTGAGTGTTCCCCCAAGAAATTTTAGGAGGCATGATGCAAATTGGTTTGCTCATATCCTGTGCTTAAGATTGGAGTTTGAACTTAGCCTTTGAAAAGTAAATTTTTGAAAAAAAAAATGACAAGGGGATTTTTAAGTAGGAGATGAACATGATTAAGTGCCTTTAGTTAAATTTCTGATGTCTTTGTTTTTTAGTTTTATCACATGGACAAGGGAGCATGGCTTTGGCCTGAGTCACAGGGCCAGCCACACCCAGAACCCAGGGCAGGAAAAAAAAGAAGTCAAGAGTCAACATAGCATTTCTGCTCTTCAGGAAATCTGCAGGTTGGCTGCTGTCTGCATTCTGGTATCAGGGAATGGTGTGGCTGGGCCTGGAGATGCCTCCGGCCGTGGATTCACATAACCATTAGGAGGTTCCTCAGAAGTAAGAACTATTCTAGGTAGAACTCTAATTTGTAAATCAGTGCTACAATAAAGTGCAGAGGGAAGAAACAAAAGGCTGCTTAAACCGAATGCTGCTCCTATTATACAGAAGAAGAAACCTACTCATCTTCCCTCAAAATTGTATCCAGGGCCAAGCGAAGGCATCCCATCATTTCCATCATGATAATTGGTCAGGCCTTTCTTACAAGACAGCAAAAAGCTCTGTAGCAAAATAAACTACTCTTCTCAAGTTTTATCAAGAGCAATACATTTTATAGGAAGAAAAGATTATTTCTGTGAAACAAATCCAGCAATAACTCCAGCCTGAGAAATTAGTTCTAAAAGACAACAGAAATTAAAGTTGGAATTTTATACTATGAATTATTTTTAATTGATTTTACTAGCTAATTAGCATGATTTCTTATTAAATCAAAAACTTCTCCCAAGGGATTCTGTAAATCTTTACTGTACCTTTTTGGTTTCCTCAGCAAATGAATGATTTATTCTGACTTTTACATCTTAACATTTCTTTATAACACAAGCTCATAAAAACTACTAATTAATAAAACAGTTTGAAATGAAAGGAAATTTTTTAGCAGGATTCCAGGGGATGAAGAAGCTAAAATGGAGAAAAAAACTAAGCACTAAAAACGTACTTTTCCACAGTTTTAATATTATACTTTGGTTTCTGTCCTTGTGCAAAATAAAATGCAAGAAGGGTATTGGGGTTATAAATACATAAAATGCATAAGGGTAAAATAAACAGATTTTACCCCATTTTATTGCACCTCAATGCTTAGAACATGTGCTCAATGACGCTGTAAAACTCATATTTAATTCTCCTGAGAAGACTCACTCCATAAGGAGAGGGATGGTATGCCTGGTTTCCCCGTTGCCATAGCTTGTGCCTAGAGGTTCAAGAGATTTGTTGAACAAGTAAATTTAGAATGAAGCAACTGATTTTCTGAAGGTCCACTGAGTATACAAATATGAAAGGACAAAAGTGTAGTGTTATCTCCTGATTGGCTTTTTCTCAGTTTTCTATTATTTAATTAGAATGATAATAATGAAAGATGACGTCCTACAGATGCAGTGTCCATACTCTGGATCCATTTTACTGGTGCTGTCCCATTTACTCCCAGTTGTTCTTACAGAGTCACGGCATATTTTACAAGCAGGTCCCATCGCCAGCCCCAAAAGCACCTGATGGCAGCCAAGCCAATTAGTGCATTCTACCTTATGGTGACGCTGATTATTATTTTTTCCTATTAGATACATGACCTAAGCCAGCCCAATCAGAACTTCTACAGATGGCTAAAACTTCTTACAGGAACTGTCCTACTCCATACTTTCTCTTTCTAGATCGAATAAAATGTAGGCCTGAAATCCTTGAGGGGATATGCAAAGTAAGGTCTGTCGTACATGCAACCATCGTTGTTCTACCATGTTCAAGTGTGGTGAGGAGCCCTGAGCTCACAGTGTTTTACCTACCATTTAGTACTTCAAATTTTATATTGTTTACCAGGTGAAGAACCAGGCTCTGAACAGTCACTTGATGTGCCCAAAACAACAGACCTATTACGTGGTAAACTTTTGTTCTGGAGTTCATATAATGAACTGTGTCATCTCCTTTTGGATCCTATAAACAACAAGATTCCCCAGTCAAAACCTTTTTATTTCTTTCCTTCTAGTTAAAGTGCTTCTTGTTAATCATCTCTCTGGGCTGTGAGCATCTCTTAAACAGCCTCCCAGGATAACTTATCTAAACCACAGTGCTCCATTCAACTCTATGCTAGCTCCATGTTTGTTTCCTACACAACATACTTGTCTCCCTCTGTCTGCAATCCCCACTAGCATGTAAATTCCTTGAGACTTTGTTCATTTCTCTACTTCCTGTGTCTAGAGTAGAGTTTGACATGGTGCAGAGATATAAAAATATTTAATCCCAACTGAACTTGAGCTGTGATTATGCAACAAGGTGGAGGAATCCACCATGGTGGGAGGGTTTGGGGAGGGGTGGGGAGAACCCAAGTACCCATGAAACTGTGTCACATAATACAATGTAATTAATGAATTAAAAATAATAAATTAAAAATATATATATAAAAAAATTTTGATATTTTTGAATGAATACTTCGGTTAGTTAGGAATGCTCACTCTCATTGATAATCTCGCTCTGTTTTGCGATGGTGTCCAAACCATTTGATGAGTCAGCAGGTGCCTGCATCGGTGAAGAGCCAAGTTATCATTTTAAATGTCCTCTGGATCCAGTCACATGCATGGTTACCCAGACAGCTATTTAAGGGAACAGGGGAAGGAATTGACTCCAGGTTCTGTATGATTCATGGGCACGAGGAGACCAGGTGGCAGGGAATTGGAAGGAAAACAAATGCTGACTAAGCTTAGGCCTTGGTCAAGTCTGTGTACATTCAGGGGGCCTCCGCAGCGTACCCTTCACCAAACCTACTTTTGTTAGGGCACTGAACCCTGCAAGGTCAGTCAGTCTCACACACACACACACACACACACACACACACACACACACACACACTCAGTTGGACTAGTTTTTGAAGCACAATGCTGGGCAGATCTGGGTGCCTAGCCAATGCCCTACCTCAAGGGCAAACCTGGAGAAGTCCATGTGCTTTTTGCTTTTGAAGGAAACTTTGCCTTACAAAGTGAGGTTGCTGGTGTCCCAGAGTCCCTTCTTACCCAACGGCGGAAAAAAGGGAACAAGTACCCCAGACCCCCATTTTTGACTATTTTTCCAAATTTTCTCCACAGAATCTTCAGTGAATCTTCTTAGGGCTTTAGTTGCCCACAGTGAGAATCCACTGAAAATGCAACCTTAAAGGGCTTGCCTCCCACCTCTGTTTGTCTTTCTCTATCACCTGCCTGTCAGGTTTTGCACTGTGCTGCCTGGCATCCTCCTCCCAATTGCATCCAAGTCCTCATCCCAGGATTTGGTGTCATGGGAGTAGTGGAGGAAATGATAGAAAGATTCTCCCAGATGTCTGAATGCTGTTCCTGATTGGAAAGTCACCAAAAGAAAAAAGAAAAATATTGCTTTATAGGAAGCACTCAGCTCCCAACAGGTACAACTTGTATCTGAGTCCAGCTGCCATGCTCTACACGGGATAGGTGATTTCATGTGATTCAAAGATAAATATCTGTACATATCCTTCCTGCTCTAACTCCTTTCTATATCTCCAGTGATTTAGCAATAACATTCCTAAGGTTTATTGCCCACCTGAGGCTCCAAAGTGACCTGTCCCCCAATTCTCCATTTCTCCCATAGCAATAGCCATATTTTAATGTGAATATATAGATTTAACCCTCTTTTTAAATGTCACATCAAGAGTCATAAGTCCATTGAAGGCTCCATGCGTTTGGTTTTATTAAAAAATGCTGTACTATATATTACCTCAAATTTTCCTTATACATGTGAGGTATTTTCTTGGTACATGTAAGAAAATTGAGAAAGAGGATAACATAGTTACCCAAAATATTAGTAGCTCATCTGCTGGAATGTGATTAACCTAATATTTAAATGCTGGTCATGTGATCCCAACATTTCAACCCTTCCATTAGCCCAACAGCCTTGATCGACATCCAGTGAGAAAATCAGACATTTCTAGAATCTTCCTTCTCTTTCTTCACTGAGTTCTATAAATATTCTACTGGTTTACAAAGTAATTTAGAGGGACAAGTATATGGCATATAGAACTCAATATATGTTTTTCACTGAATGGATGAATAAATGCAAGAATGAATTAGGAGGAAATGCAATTGCTTTCTTATTTATTCTCTAAGACTACAAAAGACAGTCCAAACAACTCATTTTTTAATCACATCTGCCATGAGAGCAGAGAGACTCAAGCATGAGAAGAGATATTGGGCTTGGAATTAGACCAGGGCTGGAATCTTCCTTACTGAACTTGCAGATTTTGAATAACCTGCCTCAAAGGATTGTTTAGAGAATGAGAAAATAAATTTTCAATGTAGAGTTCCTAAGATGATTAACAAAGATCAATTGCTTGCTGTAAGCAAATCACTGTGCAAACCACAGAATGGAAGCAGGGGTTCCAATCAAAGACAGAGCCTGCCCTTAAAGAACCCAAAGCCTTTGAGGGAAGTGGCTTCTGACCAGGATTCAGATTTGAAATGCTCTTCAGTTCTGATAGCTCCCACTTACGCATTACAGTAATTGTGTCCCTCCTAGTTCTGGGAAAACCACTCAACCATGGCTTTGTCTGGGGCTGAGTGTGAATCATGGCCTAGGCTGGGTTTCTCTGTCCCTTTCTCATTTTGGATCAGTCTGCATTTATCAAAGCTAAATGACTCAGGAAAGTGCTGGAACACGGAATTCAGTGGGCAGAGAACTTCCTACTCTTCTACAGTGGCCACTCGGCACAACGTAGCTAAACAGACAAAACCATAACTTCTGAACAAGTAAGAGTCTTGGTTCATGAATTTAGCTGTGCAAGAAGAGCAACAGCGCCATATAAATGTGTGTGTGTGTGTGTGTGTGTGTGTGTGTGTGTGTGTGTGTTTCCTTGAGTGATCAGTTGGGTCAGTTTCTGACCAAGAGTGTACACCTCTGATTGATGAGGGGGTTGACAGTTTCGCATCCTGCTTCCCTGAGATGATCAGTGTCTTGGAGACTATGTAATATCACAGCCCCCCCTTCTCTGGTCAGTGGTCACAATGCCCACAGTCCTCAGAGACCCCCAGGAGTGAGAGCACTGCTGCCCCAGGGTCTTGTTGAGAAGCTAGGACGGTGGAGAAGGCTGGGACCTGCAGTGTCTCACAGGACCCCCATACTCATTTCCCTTAGAAGTTTGGATACCGTCCCAGGGCACTTTCAGACAAGAAGCATAAATTCTTGCTGCTTAGTATACGCGTGCACACACTGACACAGTTTCTGAATTCTCTGAAAACCTTAAAGTGTTTTTCCATTCCTACTCTTGTTGCCCTTAGAATTCTCTCCCCTACAATGTTTTCTCTGCCTTCCAAGTCCATCTGCTTAATGAACTTGGACTTTCGTCCATCAAAAGCTCCAAAGAGCGGTGTTCCTCTGGCTTTCCTGGTTGCCTCTAACCTTCCCTGGGGCCAGAGAGTGATGCTCACCTAGTGGTCGGTGAGGAAAAAGAAACCCGTTTGAGAAGGCAGGCTGATGAGCACGGCTCTCAGACGTACACAGTACTCACATAGGGCTTTGACTAGTTTAATGTCTGCTGTCATATATCAAAGGTTGAAACCCATTTCCCAAAAGCACATGTTTATAGATAATTAGAAGCTAGACATAAAGAAAAATTGCTGCTGTAGTGTTTTCATTTGGGCAGAGTTGATTATGACGGGGTGTGGGAAAAAGGAAGCTGCAAGAAAGTGTCACCAGTGGTCCTAGGGGAGCCTCAGTTTTGAACAGCAGTGAGCTAAAAAGAGACAGAATGTCTGCCATTTATAGGCCATGTATTATATGCCAGAAATTCTACTCTAGTGTCATGTTGAGGCGTCATGCTGAGAAAAAGGACTTTATATACGTAATGGTTGCATCCCATGGCCATGAATAGTATGTGGCATCAAGTAGGTGCTGTATTCTTGTGTGTTAAAAGAATGAGTTGGTTCCAGCTCAGTAGCCTACTGGCTATAGTCCTCATCTTACATGTGCCAGGATCCCATGTGGGTGCTGGTTCTAACCCCACAGCCCTGCTTCCCAAACAGCTCCCTGCTTGTGGCCTGGGAAAGCAGTCAAGGACGGCCCAAAACCTTGGGATCCTGTGCTCACATGGGAGACCTGAAAGAAGCTTCTGGCTCCTGGCTTCAGATTGGCTCAGCTCCAGCCATTGTGGCCACTTGAGGAGTGAATCAACAGATAGGAGATCTTCCTCTCTGTCTCTCCTCCTCTCTGTATATCTGATTTCCGATTATAAAAAAATAAATAAATCCTTAAAAAAAAGAATGAATAAACTGGGAGAAATCCCAATGTCAAAAGAATGTGGAAATGCAGTGTTTAGCTTTGTTGACCTGAGAGATCTTAATCTGCTGATGTGTTTCAGTCACCAAGAACAGAATATTGGGTACAGCCTGATTTCTGAATTTAATTGAGTGTTGGCTCCTTTAAAGACTGAAATGGGAACTGGAGCTCCAATTTACGCCTCCATGACCCTTGCGTATTATACCTGTAGAAGAAAATCATGTTGCGTATCCAGACTTTTTCCATAATCCCAAGTGATTTAATACTACACAGCATTCAAAGAATGATGATTAATAAAAAGAGAGGGGGGTCAAACTATGAGAATAAAGAAAGAAAGAGGAGATATCTACGTATCTTACAAATATGAACAATATGAAGAATTGCAAAGAAAAGTTATTAAATAACATGTAACTCAGATGAAATAGACAAATTTGTAGGGAAAAAAAAACTACTGAAACTCATTCACCCAAAAAGAATAAAAACTGTGAATAGATTTATAACAAGTGAAGACATTGACTTGGTCTTTTTAAAACTTGACACAGATGAAGCCCATTTAGAGATGTCTTTATTGATGGATCTTTAGTATTTAAAGAATATTCTTTTTAAAAGATTTGTTTATTTATTTGAGAATCAAAATGAGAGACACATACACGAAGAGAAAAAGGTCCTGCATCTACTTCTTCATTCCCCAGAAAGCCACAATGGCCTCGGCAGAGCCAAGCCAAAGGCAGGAGCCAAGAGCTTCATCCAGCCTCCCATGTGAGTAGCAGGGTTCCAAGTACTTGGGCTATCTTTTGTTGCTTCCCATGTGAGTTGCAGGGTTCCAAGTATTTGGGCTATCTTTTGTTGCTTTTCCCAGGCCATTCCAGGGAGTTGGATAGGAAGCAGAATAGCAGGGACCCATCTCAGGCAGTGGCTTTATTTGCCATGCCACGATGCTTCTGCAAGAAGAATAGTTAGTACTGAAAGAAGAGCTAAAAACAATTCTTCACAAATTCTTCCAAATAATAAAAGAGTAAGGAATACTATTACTCATTTGACAAAACAAATATAACCTAATAGCAATTTCAGAGACATCACAGGAAAATTATAGACTGATATTTATTATAGTTATAGACAAAAGTTTACCAAAATATTCTCAAACAAAAATACTCGATTCTTGAAGTGAATCCAATCACATTAAAAACAAAAAGGAATGATTCATTATGACCAAATGGAATGTATCTCAAGAATGCAAGGTTGATTTAGCCTCTGAAAATCACTGCATTACACTATATTAACAGTGAAAACTCCCATGTGTTAATATCGACGAGTACAGAAAGATCACTTTCCAGAACCCAACAGCCTTGTTATAACAAAAATGGAGATGAGAATGGAGATGCTTTCTACCTGTTTCTAGCCGTATAATGGTCTGCATCACCCTGGGACTCTGCCAGCAAGAAGCCCAGCACCACAGACTGCAAGCAAGTCTCTTGTGAGAGCCAGCAGAAAGCCATTTGGATTTTTAGCTGCAAATGTTCCTGTTCTGTTTCTCCATTACCCTCCCAGTTATCTCACTTCCCAAATAACCGTTTACATTTCAATCTCTACTTCAGGATCCGCTTCTTAAGAATCAAGATTACAGTATATGTCACTCCCAAGGAAGAATTCAAAAACAATAAGAGATTAATATAGGCACAACACGACATAATAATTCATGCAGGCCTCCAGCAAGTCAAAAAGGAGTTTTATTCTTCTAGCCTTTGAAAACCAGTAAATCATGAATTAGAAATTCACTTCCCTGTTAAAGATAAAGGCCGCCTGTGGTCACCCTAGGGAGCTGTTAGTGCCGTTAGTTAATCTCATCAAAGGCCAGCCCCTTGCTGGGAGAGTAAGGCCTCCCTCCTCTCCATCATTCTTTTCCACCAGGGGCCTTGTGAGCATTAGCACCTCCCTGATGTCAGAATAAGCAGCTAGAGAAGCACAGGAAAGCTTATCTTGAGAATCTCGCACACTATTGTGCTTTGGTCTCAAAATCAAACAGAGGTTTCTATTCAGAAGTTGTGATTGAATTGTGAAACCTTTATTTTAAAGACAAAGTCACTTTCAGCTCAGTTTCTTCAGAATGGCCAGGAAAGAACTGTAATATACCCTCTTATGTATCAAGGTAACAATAATAAGGAAGTCATTCAAAACAATAAAGAAATAACTCTTAAGTATTTAATCAATGTCTACACTCTCCTCTTGGCAACTGCAAGTTAGATGTTTTTATCCTGACTTTACAGATCACAAAACTGGGGCCTGGGGAATTAATAATGACTTGGTGAAATACTAAAGCAACAAATAGAAGATTTGTGAAAGAAACCACAGCTCATTCGCAGTTGCTTTTTGACCCAGTGTCCAGGGCTTAATAAGTGCTTCTTAGATAAATCTTTATGGCTGTTGGGAGATTATTGAAAATCTTACATAGGAAGAATTCAGTATCGGAGGAATAATTTAGGGGAGAGGTTGTAAATGTTTTCTGTAAAATGCCATAAGGTCTCTGTCCCAACTACTTGTGTCTGCCAAGGCAATGGCTACTGGTACGCAAGGCTTGTATGACAATAAAACCTCATGAAGCCAGCAAAGGCCAGGGTTGGGCCCACTCCATGGCATCTGCAGACCAGCAGCCTCAGTACTACCTAGGCCAGACACACAGCTCCATCGCAGATCTCTCAAATTGAAATCTGCATTTGAGCCTGGACCACAGAAATTTGCAAGCACAATAACAGTTTAGAACAGAGTTCCTGGAGACTTTTGTAATGATACCTCTCAATCAGGGTCACAAGATGTGTTTTTAAATACATCTTTATTCCCAGTCAACATTATACTGGTGTGATGATAGCAACATTTTCTGGGTTTCATGCTGAGCACTTTTCTTCTTGGTGAAGAGAGATCTGGAAGAAGCTAAAGGGGTTCTGTTGGAAGCCTGCAAAAATGGAATACAGCAGGAAATCTGGACAGGCTGACCCTGCACCATTCAAAGGTAATCACCATGGAGTCTAAAAGCCCAGTGACTTCCTTTCCTTGACTCTCATAATAGAAACAGCTTCTGTGGAACTGAACCAATCAGCCCAGACTCTAATTGCTCAGTTGTTCGTACAAATAATTTTGGTGTCTCTGCCATCACAGGTCATTAAATGCCCGCAAAGTACACAGCTGTTCCCATAAATGTCAGCCTGGAAGCCTTGAAAAGAATGAATGCCTTTCTGCAAGGACTGGGAGGCCTGCTGGTTGAACTCTCTAACTGTTCTGTGTTTTATCAAAGATGAATCCATGGTAGACAGTCCTGAGGGGCCGGTGGGTTGGGAATACTGCCCCAGAGAGAGAAAACACTGGACAGCCTGAACTGCCGCTTACTGACCACGTAAGCTGATAGAGCCCACAGACACAGCATTCTCACCTGGAGTGTAAGCAGTGAAAACACCAGTGCCTAATTTCATAGTAGTTACACAAGAATTTCACTGGCTCATAATCTTTAACCCTTAATTATAATTCTAGGGATATGCTCTCTAAGTTTTCACAGTTATGCAGATGTTTACAGAGAAATACATTCATCCAGTGCGATTTGGAGAGTAAATTTGGAAGTAATCTCTGTATCTTCAAAAACACGAGAATGGTTAAATAAGTTGTGGGAAGCTAAATATGCTATCATATATAACAGTTTAACAAGAGGTGGATATATTTTTACTGAAGTGAAAATATATCTATGCTATACTGTTAAAAAATGATGCAAAGCAGTGAGTCCTCTTCACAGATTTAAGACGTTTGTTTTTCACATTTTCTCATTATTACAAGATGGTTCCTTTTAATTGCAATCATCCAGGCAACAGTACACACACACACACACACACACACACACACACACACACACATATATTAAGACTTATTTAATTTTTTTATTATAAATTCACATATAGCGAGAGGAAGAAAGATCTTTCATCCGTTGAATCATTCTTCAAGCGGTTGCAATGGCCGAAGCTGTGCTGACCTGAAGCTAGGAGCCCAGAGCCTCTTCCAGGTCTCTCACACGGGTGCAAAGTCCCAAGGCCTTGGTCTGTCCTTGACTGCTTTCCGAGGCCACAAGCAGGGAGCTGGATGGGAAGCAAGACTGCCAGGATTAGAACCGGTGAGCATATGGGATCCCAGTGTGTGCAAAGCAAAGACTTTAGCCGCAAGGCCACCGCACTGGACCTAGCAGTATATATATTTTTAAAAGATTAATTAAGTTGTAGGGCAGAGTGACACAGAGAGAGGAAAAGACAGAAAGAGAGAAAGAAATGGCCCATCCTCTAGTTTACTTTTCAAATGATTGCAACAGCCAGAGCTGGACCAGTCCAAAACTAAGAGCCAAGAACTACATCTCATCCTCTCATATGGATGGTAGAAACACAAGTACTTGGATCATCATATGCTAACCCCCAGGCACATCAGGAAGCTGTGTCAGAAGCATGGAGCAACTGAGACCCAAACCAGGCACTTTCCAGCGAGGCATAGCCTTCTGAAGTGACGACTTCATCTGCTGCACCTCGACATTCACCCCAAGCCGCAATCTTGAAACTCAGTATGAAATGACGATGAACTGTGCTATCAGTGGCACCTCAGATTTAACATATTAGGCAGAATAGAACCATACTGAAGTGTGAATACACGTGTTCATGTATGTTTCTTCTGTACTTTGTGTATCTATACTTAGAAACATGTTACATACATGTATGAACAGATAGTTCCTGATTTTCTAGCAGTTGATTTTTCAACTTGAGGATGATGCATAAGCAATAAGCATTCAGCAGAAACCATGCAATGAATCTGCACAGTGTGATACTATCGTGAAATACTGGGCAAAAGTTCCCAGGCAGCACTGTGGTGCTTTGGGACACCACCAGTGCCTGACACAGCACCTGGGGTCGACTGAACACTGACCTTCCCTATTCAGTGGGTTACCTGTACTGAAGGCATCTCCAGCTCACAGGACTTTTACCTTAGGGTAGGTCTGTTGGTTTTTTACTCTCCCCATAAGCAGAGGAGCATTTATGTAAAACTCACAGGAAAACCCTGACCCATGGGCATACGAAATAATCAGTTTCAAGAAGAATTGAGCGAGGAGGGCTAGAGAGTAAGACAGGAGAAGGTTTGCTTTGCACATTCTATAGTTCTTGTACTTCACTGTGTTGGCAGTGAACATGTTTTACTTTTAAAAGAATAGTATGATAATAATAATAATGTCTTCATTTTGTGTCACGAGACTGAAGTGAAACGTGTTGTCACCTGCATGGAAGTGCTGCAGAGGTGAGTGGCAGCTCTGCTTTCCTGTCTCATCTCCTGAGACTATGCTTAAGAGGCAGAAATTGGAGACATTTAGGGCTGCCACCTTATTTTGCCTCCAGTGTAACATGCATTCAGTGAAAAAATGAGACAGGATAGCCTATGGCACTAGGAGAAGTCAATCTCTGGCGCAGTAGGCTATCGCTTGCAGTCCTGGAAGTGTTATGAGGCATTCATTCAGGAGGCAAATCAGCAAGAGAATGTCAAAACATCGGCAAATTGTGAGTCAATAGACTCAGACGCTTTGGTGCCAACTTGCTGAGAACGGAGGCTGTGGTTTCCATATGCCCTGACAGACTCTACTGGGTAGAAGCCTTCATGAATATTAACCAAGGACAGGCTTACCTTGTTTTGCACTTCACAGATAATTGCAGGTTTTACAAACTACAGGTAGGTGACAACCCTGTGTCACAGGGTGCATTTTTCCAAAGGTGTGTGCTCACTTCACATCCCTGTCACATTTGAATAACCTTCACCATATTTCCAACTCATTCATTATTATTGAATCTGCTATATTCCTCTATGATCAGTGATCTTCAATATTACTATTTTAGCTATTATGGGATTCTGCAAACCATATTCACCAAAAACCAGTGAACTTAATTTATTTGTGTGTTAATGACCACTCCATTGTCCAGCTGTATCCCATGGCTCTTCTTCTTGGGCCTCCCTATTTCTTGAGAGAAATATGTTGCAATGAGGCAAATTAATAAGCCTGCAGTAACTTCTCTGACTTGAAGTAAAAGGAAAAGTTGCATGTTGGCTTACTTGAAACCACAGCTGGAAATTATTAAGCTTAGTAAGAAAGGAAGGCACCTTGAAACCTGACATGGGCTGCGAGGTAGGCCTCTGAAGCTGAACCAGCCACGTTGTGGGTGCAAAGGGAAAGTTCCCAAAAGAAACTGAAGTCACATCACTAGTGAACACAGAAATAAAAGAAATAAAAACAACCACATTAAAGATGAAGATAAAATCTCTCCGGTCCAAAACAATGCCTTAACTCTCCTTGGCTCTGTGATGAATGAAATAGATGCGGAAGAATAGTTGGAAATTAGTAGAAACTGTCCTTGGTTTTTAAGGGGAAAATGAGGCCTCTGTGATACATAAGTACAAGGTGAAGCTGCAAGGGCTGATAGAGAGACTGCAGCAAGTTATCCAGGAGGTATTGAAGTGGGTGTCTACTCCTAAACACAGATTTTCAATCCCAGCAAAAGAGCTTTTAAAAAAAAGATTTATTTATTTATTTTTTAATTGGAAAGTCAGATATACAGAGAGGAGGAAAGACAGAGAAGAAGATCTTCCATCCAATGATTCACTCCCCAAGTGACCACAACGGCCGGTGCTGTGCCAATCCGGAGCCAGGAGCCAGGAGCCTCTTCCGCTTCTCCCACACTGGTGCAGGGTCCCAAGGCTTTGGGCCGTCCTTGACTGCTTTCCCAGGCCACAAGCAGGGAGCTGGATGGAAAGTAGGGTTGCTTCCCATTCAGGTGAGGACTTTAGTCACTAGGCTACTGCTCCGGGCCCAGTGCTGTTGTTAAGTGCTAAGCAGTGGGTGACTTCAAGTTCAAGTCAGGGCTCATTTAGCATCCTGAAAATCCTAGAGTCCTTAAGATTTATACTAAATCGGGCCCGACGGCATGGCCTAACAGCTAAAGTCCTCGCCTTGAACGCGCCCCGGGATCCTATATGAGCACTGGTTCTAATCCCGGTGGCTGCACTTCCCATCCAGCTCCCTGCTTGTGGCCTGGGAAAGCAGTCGAGGACGGCTTCTTCTAGATGTGCAAACGTGTGCCTTGCTTTTTTTTATGTTCTAGATATATCTGTACATAACACAGCTGTGTCTATGGTTTTGGCCCTTGAATGTCCATTCCTTCTCTTAGTCTTGTCTCTTCCTATAAGCAGATCCCAACCCATGGACATGGTCACCAGAAATGTGTTCTGAGACAAAATGAACTGCTGGTTGTGCTTCTTTGAAAGTACTCAAATAGTTCATGCTTACTCCCTGAGGAACTGCAGGGGGACTGTTACCCGGAGCCATCTACAAAGAACTTTACATGGATATAAGAAGAAAGTGGACTATCACTGAAGCAGGGTAACTATTAAAGCTGGGTGACAGATGCACAGAGATTCATAGGGTTTTTTCTCACTCTGCTTTTAAGAAGTTTGATTTTGGTAATAAAAAGTAAAAGTGACTAGGAGTCGCTTAAGGAGTGCTGCATTTCTACATCATCAGGGAGAAATGAATACGCCAACATAATTTCTGCTATGTGTTGTCAGTTTCCATACTTTGAAAAGAGGAGTCTTCTCCTCACTGAGTTATGACAGAGAGAGAGAGGAGTATGAAATTCCCAGCTCAGTGCCTAAAAGTGTGCTACCATCATTGACATATAGTAAGAACACATTCAAAGTGCCAATACTTTCTTAGTGAATGTGTCTTAATGGTAGAATTATTTGTACTTTTTTAAACCCTACTTTTTAAACATTAAGCATGCATATCACTTACAATTAGGAATAAATAAAATAATCTTTATCTGAAATTAATACTGGATTGTTTTTCTGTATAGATGAAAGGGTCTGACTGAAAAACATTGCGAAAAGATTCAAAAGCATTCCAAATGTTGTCACTTTAATCCCTCCATATCTGAATTTATTCTTAAGGTGTATTGTATTTGGCATCAGTATAGTGGATTAGCAAGCAAATCCTCCACCTATGGCATTGGTATCCCATATGGAAGCCAGTGCATGTTCAAACTTCTCTACTTTTGATCCAGCTCCCGGCTTATGGCAGAGGGGACTCAAGTCCTTAAGGCCCCAGATCCACGTGGGAGACCTAAAGAAAGCTCCTGGCTCCTGGCTTTGGATCAGCTCAGCTCTGACCATTGTAGTCATTTGGCAAGTAAACCATGGGATAGAAAAATCTCTATCCCTCTCTCTGTGTCTGTCTCTAGTTCTTTCTGTAAGTTCTGCCTTTCAAAAATAAAATAAATCTTCAAAAAAATTTTTAAAATTTTTGTATTTATTTGAAAAGCAGAGTTATACACACACAGAGAGGAAGAGATGGAGACAGAAACAGAGAAAGATTTTCCTTACACTGGTTGACTGCCCACGTGGCTGAGACTGTCAGGCGTGGGCCAGGCTGAAGCTGGAACTATGTACTCCATCTGGATGTCCCACAGAGCTGCAGAGGTCCAAGTCCTTCAACCATCTTCCACTATTTTTCCAGGCACATTAGAAGGAAGTTGGATCAGAATCGGAGCAGCTGGGACTTGAACTGCTTTGAGATGGGATCCAGTGTTGCAGGTGACCCGTTAATCTCCTGGACCGAAACACTGACTCACAATGTCCTAAGTGTAATGATTTTAGGAATCATACTAACATTCTATGCAGGAACAAAAATAACTTTAAAAAAAGCTGAGTTACAATACACTCATCTCTGCTACTTGTCCTTACATTTGTTCCTGTCTACTACTGCATAGAATTTGTGATTCTACTGACAAGTGATGGGTTACAGTAACTCACCTTGCAATTCCCCCAAGGATAAACAGGAGCTATCATAATACTGCCAAAAAGTTTAGATTGCTACAGGTTGGGGTTTTGGTTTTTTGTTGTGTTTTGGTTTTTTTTGGTCTGGAAGGCAAGTGCCATGTGCCTACTGCCTCCAATTTTTCAGGGGAAATGGGAAAACCTTAATTAAATAGAAGCCAACGATGTTCACGAGTGTTGTTACTGCTAAGAAACCTTTGTGCCAAACGTAGGATCAGTTGGCATAATGAAACTGTAAATTAGGAAAAACTTGATAAAGCCGCATAGCTTCATGGAGATGAGTGGAATGTTTCATTCCATGGCATATCTGCAAGGTAAATAGCTGTAACCCTTTCACTATCCATAAGCAGAGGAAATCCTCATAGAAAACTCAGCAGCCAACCATGGTAAGCCTGGATTTGGCTCCCAAGTCTGCAGGACACAGTTGAGTGGCGTGGAGTAAGAGGATCACGGCTGGACTCCTTCCTACTCTAATGTCCGTGAGCCCCTTGACTCCAAGTCCTTCAGAGTGCCTAAAGCACTGGAGCAGGAGTCTTGCTCTGCTTCACAGTTTTTCTCTTTTGGTAGGTTCTCTTGGTTGTATTTTTCTGGTAGGAGAACAAACAGGAGCAAAAATGCTCCTGTGAGTTTAATTCAGTTTTCTTTTCTTTTTTGACTCATTATCTTGTTCAGAATGCAATGTATTTTTCTCATACCTTTTTTCCCAATGCCTGTCCCTGTTAATATTTATCTGGGTCATATCTGCTAACATCCTGTTGGGCGATGCAGGTTAACCATGTCACCCAGACTAAAGAGTGAGAAAATAGATGGTCCATCTTTAGGGAAAGGAATTTCAAAGTTATGTGATGATAATTAGAGTTACAAAGAAAGATTTTTTAAAAATCAAGGCCACATACACACAGCCAATAAGCCGTGTAAGTTTATGTATTAACCTCCATCTTTCTACTAATGTACCTAGCAGGCAGCGGATGATGGTCCAGATATTTGTGGCCCTGCCTAGCTATGCCTTCTGCAGACATTGACAGAGTGAGCTAGTAGATAGATTTTTCATTCTATCTGTGTATCTGTCTATCTATCTATCTATCTATGTCACTACTCTTCACATAATAAAGCCTTTTTAAAATAATGTTCCTCTGTGATATATAGCAAACCATTTTCTAAACATCTCCATATATTTAGATAAATCCCTAAGGACTAAAGAAAGTTCTTTTCCTAGAGCAGCTATGACTTGTAGTTGCAAAAAATTATTTTCATTTCTAGAATCTTATCATGTAATTTATATGTTCTCAGAGTTTAAATTTGAATTTCAGGAGATGAGGGAATAAAATTGCTTTCTACCTTTTAGCTCCTGTCACATGTGGCTAACTGACCCATATTTGTGATTACCTTTTAAACACCCACTCATCTTTCAAACCCCATCTATTACAGCACTTTTCTTTGGTCTCTCCAGCTAGAATTTATCACAGTCTCCTTTGATCCACCTCTGGGGCGGGTACCTACTTCTGCTCTCCAGCTTTCTGTTTGCTTAGGCTGTCATCTGCCTCTCTAGAGTCTGAAGCCATCGAAAGGATCAAAGAGCCCAGGGTGTGAGGATTTCTAATTCCTCTAGATAGTCTCTTCCATATGTATTTGTCCTGGGGTCTAAGTGCCTCTTTTTTCTCTATCTGTATGATGGGAATAATAATGACATCTGCTTAAAAGGGAATTAAATGATTGTTCAACATCTAGTAAAGTAGGAGGCCAGCATTGTGGCATGACAAGCTATAGCCTTCAATGCTGGCATTCAATATGGGTGCCAGTTCACGCCCTGGCTGTTCCACTTCTGATGCAGCTGCTTGCTGATGGCCTGGGGAAAACAGCAGGGGATCACTCAAGAATCTTGGCCCCCACCGCCCATGTGGGAGACCCAGCTGTATCTCTTAGCCCAGCCCTGACCTGTGAGGCCATCTGGGCAGTGAACCAGTAGACAGACAATTCTGTTTCTTTCTCACTCTCTCTGGATCTGTGACTCTGACTTCCAAGCAACATAAATATATCTTTTAAAAAAATAATAAGTAAAATAGCTGATGCAGAGTTCTAAAAAAAATAGCTATTATTAATCAGAATGAATTACTATCATTAAAATTGTTTATTTGAATTTATATGGTCTTGGAGTACATTTGTAGCCAGGTGCTACAGTGCCAAACACATAAGTCCTCACCTGCCCACAAGGCTTTTTCAAACTCATTGCTTAGATCTACAGTACTGGCAGTTTTGCAAGTCAGGCATGGGCAGAGAGGGGAACACATCTCCAAGGCCACCTCTTTCTATTATATATCATTTCATGCAGATTAAGAAAAGAAAGAGGCTCAAAACATAATCAACTAATTGTCATATTTATGGATCTCATTGCCAGCTAAATATTGTGAGTAATAAATACAGGATCTGGGATTGAGTCACAACACTTTCAGCTTCTGTGTTTGAGACTGAGCGAATCACTTTCTTGTGTGTCATTTTCCTTATCTGCACAGTGGAATAACAGTAGTAAATGTTGCATGGTTTGCATGAAGATTTCACGAGAGGAAGCCTGTAAAAGTAGTGGAATTTTTTTAGAGCACAACAAAAAATTGGTTTTTAGTGGTAATCCTAAGGAACTGCTGATCCAGTAGAAGGCAGTGAGTGAACTGGAGACACGGAAGGGTGAAAACTGGGTGGGTGGGTGGGTGCAAGGAGTAGATTGGTGCGTGAATGAACAGACAAATGAATACTTTCCATTGGAGGAAACAGTTTTTTGTTGAAAAAAATGCAAACACAAAGTGAGCTGTGTTCATCCATAAAAATGGCCATGAGGAAAACATACCCTTCACTTTGAAATGCAGGGTAAAGTTACTCAACTCTTCTGCTTTGTGTGAAGTTTCAGGCCTAGTATTATATACTGAGAGACAGAGCATGACTTGTTATTAGTAGCGTCAGCTGCCACTGGAAAAGCAGGGAGACAAATGCTTCTTGCTCACTCCTAAATACAACAGCCTCCCCCTGGGAGCACCATATCTTTCTGTGTGTCCACACCTCTTCTCTGTGGGAAAGGGCTGAGTCTGCTTTTTCAGTGTCATCCTTGAGCTAATAGCAAGTGTCAGTCTTTGTCTTCCCTCTTGCTGCTGTCTTCTTTCCAAAGACCCTGTGAGGAAACCTTTGTTTGCTGCTTGCAGTGGCTTGATCTCAGCGCAGCTCAGCAGTACCTGGGAGACTCTTCTCAGAAGAAAAGTCTGAACTGTACTTCCTCTCTCAGCAGAACTCTGTCCTTCAGACTGTCTCTTCTTCTTGATTCTCATTAGGGTTTTAGTTCACTTCCCTTTGCCAGGAGAAAGTAGAAAAAATGCAGAGACTCAGTATTTCTGTGCAGTTGTCTCAGAGAAAAGCTAGCAGCGGGAACTCATTTCTCTTCACACTTATCTTAACAAATCTTTCAAATTCATGAGTGGTGATGCGGTTAAAACAGGTGACCTACCACAGGCTTTTGCTGTGTCTACACACTCCCTATCAGTCCTCAGGGGATAATTCTCTATGAAGCTGCTTGCTATGAACTAAATGTTTACATCTCCCCAGTGTCACCCCTAGACTGATGTGGTGGGTCCTTATCAATGTCTGACCATGCTACCATCTTTTAAAAAAAATTTAAAGATTAATGTATTAATTTGAGAGGCAGATTTACACACCCAGAGAGAGAGAGAGAGAGAGAGAGAGAGAGAGAGAGATCTTCTATTCCATCCAGTGGTTCACTGCCCGAATGGTGCTTGGGCCAGTCCCAAGCCAGGAGCTTGGAGCTTCTCCAGGTTTCCCATGTAGATGCAGGACCTCAAGGATTTGAGCCATCCTCTGCTGCTTTTCTATGCACTTTAGCAATGACCTGGATTAGAAGTGGAGCAGCCAGGACTTGAACCTGAGCCCATATTGGGTGCTGGCGCTGAGGCAGCATCTTTACCCACTATCACACAAGTACCAGTCTCCATGCTGGCACCTTGATCTCAGACTTCCAGGCTCCATTTCTGTTGGAAACTCCTGTTTTTTTTAAGGTGCTCAGTCTGTACGATTGTGTTACAGAAGCCTGAGCTGACGTGAAATACTAGTAGAGAAGTATAAACTTAATAATAATTCATATCAAGCATATCACACCCTCCATTAAGATCTTCCAGTGGTCCTTGACTGAACTTGGAATAACACCTGTTTCTCCACATGTCCCAAAGATGATGTGGCCCGAACCTCACATGACTCACTCCTTTGCCGTGGTCTCACATTCTCCTCCACATCACAGCTCTACATGTGTCTCCCACTAGACGTCACGTTTCCACTTGGGGTCTCACTTTCACACTAAACATCCCACTTTTGCCATAAGTATGTCATGGGATGAGGTTACGTGCCCCTTAGTAATTGTTTCTGAAATTTATTGTTTTGCTTATGGATTATTCGAATGACACATGAATTGTTATTAGTTAAAGAAATCTAGTAACGATTGATGCATAGAATAAAACCCGAAGGTTTTTTTTTTTAAGGGAATTTTTTTTAAATGATTATTTTCATTTACCTGCCAGGCAGAATAGCAAAGATACCTTCCATGTGCTAATTCACGCTTCAAATGCCTCCAGCAGCCAAGGCTGGGCCAAGCTGAAGCCAGGCACCTGGAGGTTCACCCCAGGTTAGCCACATGGTGGCAGGGGTCCCAACTCTGACTTGATCTGCCTCCACCCGAGAGGCATTAGCAACAAACTGAATCCGAAGTGTGGAGTAGGGGGGAATTGAACCAATCCTTTGGTATGGAATGCCAACATCCCACTATGCCCAAAACACCTACCCCAAAAGTCCCTTTCTTCATGTAGTTGCAGTAACAGCTATAGCTGGACATCTTTTTCCAGATCTTTATCTCTGTATGTGGGATTTGCATGGACATATGCATAGTGTTTTTTAAAAATGGACTATATTATCCTGGTCACCGTACAACTGAGTCTCTTATCTGATGTCTTTCAGAGATTCCACGTCAATATAAATACATAGATATATATTTTATCAGTAAGTATCAGAGCCTTGTCTATAGTGATCCCATATAACAATAACTGATATACTCTTCATAATATTTTATTATTAATATATTTGTATTACAGTTGACATCTATTTGAGACCAATCATTCTATATATTTTTTAAGATTTATTTATTTTTATTACAAACTCCGATATACAGAGAGGAGGAGAGACAGAGAGGAAGATCTCCCATCCGATGATTCACTCCCCGAGTGACCACAACGGCCGATACTGTGCCGATCCAAAGCTGGGAACCAGGAATCTCTTCCAGGTCTCCCACGCAGGTGCAGGGTCCCAAAGCTTTGGGCCATCCTTGACTGCTTTCCCAAGCCACAAGCAGGGAACTGGATGGGGAGTGGAGCTGCTGGGATTAGAACCGGTGCCCATATGGGATTCCGGGTGTGTTCAAGGCGAGGACTTTAGCCACTAGGCCACGAATTTTATTTAATCCTCTTCCCCCAATGGTTGTGCAATTGGTTATCTTGTAACAGGTTAAATCCCCTTCATGGTCTGTATACAAAGAAACACTTGGTATACTCACAGTGGACAGAGGTATATTCAAGTTGAAAGAGATCAATAGAAATCTTCTTTACACATGTAAGGGTAAGCCTGAAGCAGCAAAAGGGAAGAATGGGTCATCAGAATTGTATAGAGAAAGTCAACCGAGAAGAGCTGTGATCTTCTATAGAGAAATAGTAAATGCCCTGATGTCATGCCCCTCATACCTTCAGCTCTGCCAGGGGTTCCACTAGGTAAGCAGATTTCAGAGAGTGTCCCACTCTGTCTTCCGGGCACAGAACAGGAAGGAGAGGGTGAAGGGAAACAGTGAGAAGAAGCAGTAGTTCCAGCTTGCACACACAACTAATTGTTTTTGCAATAGCTCTGTAAGATGTGTCATCCTCTGTAAGATGTGCCATTATTAACAGAAGGAAATTGAAGCTGGGAAAGATACATCATACATCACTTACCAATAGGGTGGACATGTCTAATTCTAGTGAGTTCCAGTCATGAGACTTGTAGTTCACTGTGAATATGAAAATCATGGCTTGCTCATGAGTGAAGAGATTAAATCTTAGTTCCAGTAGAAAAGTCAAGCTCTGGGCCCGGCGGCTTGGCCTAGCGGCTAAAGTCCTCGCCTTGAAAGCGCCGGGATCCCATACGGGCGCCGGTTCTAATCCCGGCAGCTGCACTTCCCATCCAGCTCCCTGCTTGTGGCCTGGGAAGGCAGTCGAGGACGGCCCAATGCATTGGGACCCTGCACCTGTGTGGGAGACCCGGAAGAGGTTCCTGGTTCCCGGCTTCGGATCGGCGCGCACCGGCCCGTTGCGGCTCACTTGGGGAGTGAATCATCGGACGGAAGATCTTCCTCTCTGTCTCTCCTCCTCTCTGTATATCTGACTTAATAATAAAAATAAAATCTTTAAATAAAAAAAAAAAAAAGAAAAGTCAAGCTCTGTGAGTCCATTACTAAAATGAAATATGTGGAGCAGGCTACTTTATAAAAGCAAGAAGTTTGCTTGAGACATTTGGAAGGTGTAGGGTCTAGGGGCATTATTTCAAGGCAGCACAGAACATCCTGTGGCAAGGGACATAAGGCAGGTGTCTGAGTCTGTGTGTCTGTCTAGCTGTGATTCTAGAGCCAGGGAGATTCAGTTATCCCTGTCTCCCACATGAGTGCTAGGGATCTGACGGTGAGCATCATCTGCTGTCTCTTAAGTGCATCAGCAGGAAGCTGGATCCGGAGCAGAGGTGAAGTGGGACTTGATCCCAGTCACCTGATGTGAGATGAGGGAATCCCGTGAGTTTACTTGACCCACTACCCCACAATGCGTACCCCAAAATTTTTAAAATTTTGTCTTCTTGTTATGAAGTATTTCAAATAGTGAAAAAGTACAAAGATGAGCTCAATCAGCCCATGAAGATTTAACAGTTTTTTTAATACTTTGCTATACTTCATGTATAGAAATATTATATATATGCATATATACTATTGAAAGCAGAAAAACATAAATATCACACAACATGGAAAACATCATAAAGTGAGGAAAGAATGGATATAGCTCACTGAAGATATTTATTCCTATATAACAAATAATATAGCAATTTTTATTATATCTTTATTAGTTTTCATATATAAGACAATACATATGTATTTCTCTTTGTTTCTGGCATATTTCACTTGTTATAATAATCTGTAATTTCCCAGATTATTTTGCAAATTTATGTTTTCATTATTTTATGACTGAATAATATTCCATTGTGAATACACACCACATTTTCTTCATCCAGTCATGCATTGATGAGTATCTGGGCTGATCTCATATCTTTGTTATTGTGAATCGGGTTGCGGTAAGTGTAGATTGCAGGTATCTCTTTCATATTCTGATTTCATTTCTTTGGATATATTCCCACATGCTGGTCCTACAGTAGGTCTATTTTCGTTTTTGTTTTTGTTTTTGTTTTTGTAAGATTTCTATCTACTGTTTTCCTTAATGGTTGCGTTAAGTTGCGTTCTTGTGAGTGGTATTACAGTGTCCTTTTTTCTACACCCCGTCAGAACTTTTTAAAGTTTTCTGGCTCTTTGATAATAGATACTCTAACCATAGACACCTTACTACCTCACTGCATTTGTTATTTGCATTTCCCTGATAACTAGTGATACTCAACAGGTTTTCATTAATTTATTGAACATTTTAATTTCTTTGAGACATGTCTGCTCAGATTTTTTTTTTTTGGCTATTTAGTAACTGGACTGTTTTGTTAATGTTTTTATTTCTTTCTGTGTTTCACATTAATTACATATGCATATTAATCTGATGCTGCATATTACTCCTTTCTTACATGTACAGTTCACAAATATTTTCTCCCAGTCTCAGTTCTCTTCACTGTTGATTTTTTCCTTTGTTGCATTTTTCTAAATGCAGAAGCTTCAGCATTTGATGAAATCACATTTGCCTCTTTTTTTTTGCTTCTGTTGTTTTAAATTGTTACCACTGTCATTGTATTAGTAAGATCCCCCATATTTCTTTCTAGTATTTCCACAACATCAGATATTGTCTTTGGATTTTTGGTCCAAATATTTAGTGAATTTCTTTATCAGATTGAAATAGCAATCTTTTTTCAAACTTCTACATTTATACACCCAGTTTTCCAAACATCATTTATAGAAGAGACTGTCTTTCCTCAGACAGCGTTTCTAATGCCTTTGTCCAAAATAAGTGGTTGTAGATATGAATTGAGTTGTTGTTTTGTATGAATCAAATGGTTAAAGGGACTAGATTCCAAACGACAAAATAAATGGTGCTGACCACCTTCACGCGGTTGATAACTAACAAAAATAAAAGAGCCTCAAGAGTTCATCTAATCTTCTTCCTCCATCTCCAGCTTTAAAAATACACAGATTATGTTATACATGGGAGCTTGATTTCAACAGAGCTGAGGAGCAATACTCAAATTATATTAATCAAAGCTGTCACTCCCAGACTACATCATGAACCTAAGCATCCTTGCCCCCATTTTGATGAATAACCATGGCAGCAATCCACTTTAACATCACATGTATTTGATGAAATTCTACTTGCACAATTTAGCAAATGCATAGGAAAAGCCCCTTATGTAATCTCTCATAATTAATAATTCGCTGACAGACAATATTTAAATCCACTGATAACTATTTTTCCATATGGCAGAAGATTTTCTTTTTCAGCTACATTTTACGTAAAAAGCTTTTGGAAATATAAAATATTTTGACCCTTTAAGATGAAAGACTTATTGTGAAACTAGCCCTTTTTATTAGTAGAGTGTCATTCAAAATTAAATAATATGTTTAGACATATTGTAGCAATCTACTTGCTATTACTCATATTTTACCCTCTAATTAGAAGGAGAAATATGAAGCCTCATCAGTGCATAATTTAACAAATTCAGTGTCAGGAAAGTACTGTATTTTGTTCTTTCCTAGCACCAAGATTTGTGATCATGAAGGAAAATTGTGAGCTTCTAAAATGGAAGGTATGACTTAAAACAAAAGAGTTTTTGAGAGGTGAGAGCATGAGTTCAAGCCAATCAAAGGTTTTGGACAAGTTCCAAAAGGCACATTTGAAAATGTTACTTAATCTCAAAATCCCATCTGCTTTGTCACGCTGTGGGGGAAAAATCAGAGACAACCACGAAAAGCAGGATTTATAAAGCTCTTAAGGAAATGATTGTGGAGCACTGGAGATTCCAGGAAGAATCCATGAGGGAATAGGAATTTCAGCTCTGGATTAAGAGGCTTCCACCCATGTAAGGGGCAGAGATCTCCCTGCTTTGAAACCAAAGTTTGCTTTGCTTTATCATCTCTGTATCCGCCGTTGGCTGACACAGTCTATAAGGGTAAGTTAGGGACCTTAGAAAGTAATCCTTGCTAAGTTAGGGGAGTGTATCATTCCCATCACAATTCACGAGGGCTGTTCCTGGACAGGCAGCCTTCTACCTGATCATCCTGTGTTGGGACTCCACCTTCCCGTAGACCTTGAGACCCCTTTGCATTCAGCCAGGCAGTGGAGAGAATGAGCCCATGAGGAAAGTACACTTACTTCTTAACTGCTTTGGCTGAGAAATGACAAAACACTTCTCTTTACATTCTGTGACCTGAACTCAGTCATGCATCTCTATCCGGGTACAGTGGAGTCAAGCAAACACAGTCTAACTGTGGGTCACAAGCAAAAGGAAACGTGTTAGTGAACATGGTGTAGATTTCACTACCTTATCTCTTTCTGTCCCCCACCCCCCCCCCGCTACCATACTAGTAGAAGCGCTATTGCAAAATAGCTGATGTGCAGAGTAAAGTGCTGTAGAGGCTAGGTGCAAACTTGCTATATTTACTAGACTACACAATGACAATACCCAAAGTAGCTTCTCCTAGCATTGTGAGTGTTAAATGAAGTAATGCCTACAACAAACTTAGAATATGCCTATACTTAATTACTTCTCTGTGCCTGTGTCAGTTCAACTCCTAAGCCAAAACAGAAACTATCTTGCTGACCTAAGTAAAAAAAGAACTTGAAGGAGAGCTGCAATATAGCAGAGTATAAAGCATTCAAACAAACAAGCAACCTCTGGAGGGCTTGGCTTCTGACACTAGAGCAGTTAGTTCTCTGCGAGACCAGATCCACCCATACGTCCATCGGTCACTTCTGCTGCACTTAAAATGCCACCCCACCCTGGAACACTCTTCTGTATTCTGAGTGCCACCCGAGCCTGGTCAGCTGGGCAAGCTGAACTGTGCTGCTTGCCACAAACCTGCAGAGTATAGAGCGGGTGATTTAGCTCCACATGCCCCAAGAATGCACACAGTGGTGCATCCCTAAGAGAATAAAGGTTTAATAACCGTGGCTTCTTACAAGAATTGAATGCTGAACCACTCTCCTGCTAAAAAAAAAAAAATACTGTCTATTATTATCCATTATATGGTCCATTCCTAGATGCATCATTCATGCATGCGTCCATCCATCCACACAGGCCTAGATACATATTTTCATGCATCACCAGCATTCATGCATATTCTTTCTATTCAAGCACTCACTTAAACTGAATCTTTCACAGGCAGCTTTTATGGGCCTAATTCTTGCCAAGGCTTATGTCTCCCTAAGCAGAGGATGAAAAATATTGCAGTCTGGAAAAAAAAAATTGCCTTGAAAGAATTAAGGTCTTTGCTTAAATGCCCAACATGATATAAAAGAGTGACTCCAGTTAAAGGGTGAATGGAACACTATGTTTCACAAAGGAAGATATTTATTATGATGGTGGGACACATTGGCCTTGGCCAGATCTTAGACTAAGTATGCACCTAATGCAAGAATATTGCTTTCAAATTAGGATAAACATCTTACATTAAAGTCAGAACATGAGCAAATCTGGTTCAAATTCTCTTTTGCAGAATTGAAATAAGGTTACATTAACACCAAACTTCTTTTTCTACCTGAGATGGATTTCACACTTTGAGCAGAGTTTAAATTTTTCTTTTTCAAACTAATAGGCACATTTAGTTTGCAAGATGTAAACTAGAATTTACATACAAAAGAGAAAGAAAAAAAACCCACATTATCCTTCAATGAAATTCTAAATTAGCCCATGGAACCTCCAACTATGACAGCCCCCACAAAAGGTTCTGTGTTTTACAGGTGTTAATACTTTTGGCATTTGAATACCATATTATTGAGTAACTAAAATTCAGTTGCCAAAATGTGTTCTAGAAGAAATGTAATAGAAACTGTTTTGTGTCGGGCTCCAAGGTTTTAATGGTTGGGTACAAGATACCATACAAAGATATTTCCATAAATCAATTCATTTATTCCTCACAAAAACTTTTTTATAGAGAGAGAAATTGGAATTTGGAACACAAAGTTGTTTACTCAACTTCACATACGTATAAATGGTGAAACTGGAATCAAAGCCAATAGTTCTATTGTGGGATTCATGTTCAACCAGTACATACCCCTGAAGTTCCATTCTTTGGTCTCTTTCTTTGGCAGGATTGGTTTATTGGCAGCCACGGTTGGCGTACATGACCCCATCATCTTGATTAATGTTATTAGGGTTGGACATTTCATGTAGGAAAGACCAACTGGGGTAACTTTTTCTGAAAATCTGGAGTTTAGATTACCATATTGGTGTTTGGTGTTTTGTCTGTGTTGTTAGTCATCAAACATGGAATAAATATAATCTGAAAAGTGTTTTGCAAGATGTAATTTTCATAGCAGTCCTATCTGAGAGTATCCAAGTACAAAGCACTTAAGTGATTTGGAGAAGTTAGAATTTTAGCTCTGATTTCTGAAATTCAAAAGCCTATATAGATAGCCTATTTCAGAATTGAGCTAAAAATAAAAAAAACAGATGTTCACAAATATTTTTCAAAGCTGAAGTTCACATATATAAACTATGAGGGTGAAAATAAAATGTAATGCTTGCTTCTAAACTGTATCACTTTCATTCTAAAGTATTGACAAATCAGTGCCTATTTCTTTGTGATTCTATTATGGTCAAGCATTACAGAAATGAACAGAGTTAGTGTCACAAATTGCTCAAAGCCGAAAAAAAAAAAAAAAGGACAAAGGCCATTCTCTTGAAAATGTAGACCAAGAACAGGCAATGAGCAAAGTGTGAAGAACAGAAGAAAGCACCTGCAAAGCTGTTTGGCTGAAAGGAAAAGCCTGAGATCAGGTGAGGATATGAACACTCTCTAGTCATTCTGAGAAACAGGGATCTTGAAAAGGAAACCTTGGTGAAAGATGTTGTGCCTCAGAGGTCAGGGTGCAAAGCAGAGGTGCTTCAGAGACCTCAGCAGTAGGCTGATGCAGATCTCCCCACCAATGTTGGACCAGAAGGTGACCTGGTTCCTCTTTGTCACTTCTTGGTGTCCTTTTGCTTCTCCTTGCACTACCAACTCTCTTGTACTTTTTCTCTCCCTTGTAGCCTCTGTTATTCATAGCTTCCGCTTTTTTTTTTTGTTTGCAGTTTCAGTACATTTGAATGTGCTATGATCCTCAAGGTGCCAGTTTTATTAGTAGCACCTTTGACCTTCACCTGGCATCATTGGCAACTCGATTGGCTCCAGATGCCCAATTCAAAGCGCAGACACTAGGATCAGCATGTTGGAGCTCATCTTCAGTTGGGCAGAAGCATGTTAGTTTGGTCCTAAGCTGTTTCACAAGGAGCTGCCCAAAACATGAATTGATTGGCTTTCTTAGGCCAGACACGTTTGTTTATGGGGAGAAGAGGTACAAGCTGGCATGTGATAGAGCCAGAACACACTATGAAAGTCACCAAGGCTTCAGGCTGCTTTCTAGATAAGGAACAATAGTAGGGTGGACATACTCAGGTCAGGTACTGCCCGAAATCTCCACGTACTAACAAAATAACAGCTAAGACAGATTAATCCCTATGCTGTGCTTGACATCACACTAAATGCTTTTTGTATATGACCATATGTACTGGTATAACTAGGTCCACCTTAGGAAGGATGCCCATTGCAAAGAATTGTCTCCATTTTAGAGGTGAGAAAACTAAGCACACAGCCTACATTTTCAACCATTATGTAACTTACAAGTGATTTGTAGGTGAGAGTGGCAAGTTTGTCAAAGGAAGAAGAAAAGATGACTTTCTGAACATGTAATTGGGAGAAGTCATTGCTTCTCTTTGGAATTTCTTTTTCTTGAAGAAAGATCTATTTATTTTTACTTGAAAGCTAGAGTCACAAAGAGAAAGGGGGACACACATGCCCAGGCAAAGAAATTGAGAGAGATATCTTTCATCCACTGATTCACTCCCCAAATATCTGCAATGGCTGGAGCTGGACTGGTTGGGTCTCTTTTGGGTCTCCCATGTGGGTTCAGGGGCCCAAACACTTAAACTATCTTCAGTTGTTTTACCAGATATATTGCTCTGCAGATGGATGGGGAACGGAAATGGTACTGGTCTTAAATTGAAGCCGAAGCCACAGATGGCCACTTTTGTTAATAGGAAGCAGTGTCTGTCCCCTTTGGAAATGCTTATGCCTGGCAAGAGTTGAGTATTTTTCTAGCTTCCAAACCAGAAAATAGCGAGCCAGCATTGGAGGATGTTCACCAGTGAAACTGAAGCGGCAGCACAACATTCACAATTCAGATCAAGGATCTGGCCTGGGGCTCTTGTAGAGAAACAGCCTATTTCCCAGTAGAGATCAGAAAAATGAGTCTCAGCAAAGTAATGACAAGCAGATGGATAAGGCCAATGAATTATCTCTCTTTAATCAGCATTCTTGCTTGTCAAAGGGCACCTGGGAAAGGCCAATCCCAACTCCATCTAACCTGAAGTGGTACAAGAACCCCTCCTCCAAGAAGGCTTTCTGAACTATTCCATTATGCCTCCTACCTTGGAATTCCTATTACATTTATTTTGTGGCTAAAACAGAATGTTGTCTGGGGGGGGAGAAATAATTGTGTATCCGATGTCTAAGATACTTTCTTGCAGCTTCAACTATGCAAGCAACAGGAGCAACAATGGCTGCCAAAGTATTAGCATTAACCATTCAGACAGATGCCAAGATGCAGAGCAACTGTGCAACAGGGACTTTTCAAAATCCTCGCTGCTGTGGCTGCTGTGTTTCTTCTTTCTGATGTCCTGTTCTCTTTTCTCTTTGGAAAGCCTGGTCTTCCATTCTGAGGAGACCAGTGCACCACTGTGGTCTGATCAACACCTATTACAAGTGGGTAAATCCACTGAGCAATCAGAGGGAAGGGACAGTAAATGCAGCCAGGAAGCAAGGTGCCAGATGAACTGAAACAAGCTAGAATGGCAGAAAGGGAATGCCATCGTCACTGTTCATTTGAAAAATCTTCCGCTAACATAAACTGAAGGGTTAAAGGGAATTGTCTCTTTTGCAGCCTTCAGTAAGGGCCTCCTGTGGCGAATGGAGCTGTCTTTCACTCTGCCCTGCTAAGTGGAAATGTGCAACCGCATTCCAAATCCATTCCCCATCATCTTGTCCTCCCTTGCCAGCAAATAGCTCCCACTCTGTGTCTATCAACTGCAACTCTTCTGTAAGGGAAATGTGCACCAGGCTTTTCATTCTCTGGCAAGCTCTGCAGCATTTGTTTAATGTGCACACACATACGTTTTCAAGGAACAAATCCCTCCTGCAGAAGGAGAGTCACAGATTGATTCTGTCTATGTCGAACACTTGCCTATCAGTTATAAAATCAGAAAACATAGATGGAGAAATTGACTCACTGTGTGTGCTATTAAGACCTGATTCTCTTTTAGAGCCAGGGGATGTCTGTCTTTTAGAAGAAAATTCCGTTGAGATCCAGTAAGTTTTGCTTTTAAAATAACACATTTGTATTCCAATGGGGAAAAATATTATTATTTTTCTTAAAAGAGAGACATGTATGTATGAATACCTATATGTTCTTTTCTTTGCCCAGGCCAGGCTTTCTTAAGCTCATTGCTATGAACTAGATAATTTTGTAGTGAGGAACTGTCCAGAATGTGTATCAGCTTCTTAGACTATCCACCACCTATCCATTTCCACTTCCCTCCTTGCCAGCTCGTAACACTCAAATAGCATCTCGAGGCATTGCCACATGCCCCCCAAGGGGACAAAGAGCTCCTAGTATAAAACTGGTGAAAAAGAAAACTAGTGAAAACTATTCCCACACAGTAGGCATGCATTTAATTTGTAAGTTTGAGTGTGAGCACATGGGAATGTTTCCTGCTGTTTTTCAGTTCATAAACTTGGTCTTTTGGGCAAGCATGGTCTGGGTAGATCTTACCAGTCAACTGCAGTCTGTCTTCACTGCTACCTTCTCTCTCCAGCCAGTTCACCTGCTGCCATGGGGTTTAGGACAAGCTGGTGCCTCTGTGTGCAATGATCTTCTCTTTGTTGCAGACTCACTCCACTTGAGCTTTCACAGATCACAGAGGTAACAATTCCATAGGAAAGTAACAGTGAACTGCTCCTTTAATGGTTTGCACCCCTGTGCAGCGACTCTCCATAAATCATGTCTCTCCTGCTCTCATGTTGGCTGAAGCCAACATTTGTCTGTGGATGCTTGCTAAATATCTCTTTTCCTCACTATGTTGTGTACTCCAAGAGAGCAGAGCCCAAGTTCATTTTGCTCTTTGACTCTCTTTCTAGCCGTTATTGTCCGGTGTTGCACACACTTCCTGGACCCCCAGGATACAAGGCATTTGAATAATGAATGCATGAGTAAGTGACTCAAGGAGTGTTTCCTAACGGACTACTTTAAATGTCCCTGTAGGTAAAGAGATGTGAATACAAATAGGTGCTATTATAAAACATACATCCTTTTATTTTGCAATCTTGATTTAAGATACTGGATCCAATCAACTTCTTAAATAGCTTGGAAAAAGCACGAATTGACAGGTGATAGTTTCCTTTCAAATCAGCTAAATCAGAAGACCCCTAGAACAGTGGTTCTCAAACTTTTGTGCATTGTAATCACCTTGGAGATTGCAGTCATCCTCCCATCAAATTACTGAACCCTCCTGCAGAGTTTCTCGAAGCAATTCCAAGGTGTGTTGCAAATGCTGAGAGATCCCCTCTGTTCTAGATCAAGCAGAATCACAGAAAGCTGGAGGGAGCTTGAGCTCCTCTCACCCTGTTTTCTTGAGTGTGTGTGTGTTTATGAAAATTCTCCTCACCAACATTATACTGGAAACCGAGGTACACAGTGCTGATGCTGACAGCAGTACCAATTGCCTGTAAGCTAGGGAATCAAGAAGCAGGTGGTGCCCTGATTGCAATGATTGCCCTCCTATCTATAGCTTGCCTAATGGCAAGGATTGCCGAATGCAGCCAAATCTTCTGATGAAGCAGGCTTGAGACATACCCACACTGGCTTCCCTTTCTGTTTCCCACCCTATGACACAGTCCAGGGAACACCCTCAGCCTGAATCTTCCCGGGCCATCCCTAGGCCCTTCCTCACTCAACTAAGATGCAAATCAGCCTACTTGGTACTGATTTCTACTGCGGCCTCTCCAGAGAAAAGCAATAGAGTGCCGATGTCATGCAAAGCTGTTAAGAGGGGCCTTTTCTTCCACTTCCACTTATTCTTTCTCTTACCCCTTCCTATCCTCTCCTTCGTATCTCCCTCCTCTGTTTTTTTTTTTTTACATGTTATTCCAGGATGAGACACCTAGTATACCTCATAGTTACACTGAACGAGTCATTTCCTACAATCATATAACTCCACCCAGCAGCAGCATCTTCCTTTCTGCGGCCATTTAGTGACAAGTTTAGAGTATTTTCTGACCCATACAGGAGAAGATTCTGATAACAAACAGGATAACAGTGGGGAGGTCCAAGAAAGTCAGTCGTTCAGAACCTTGAAGGCAACACTGCTCCCTGAAAAGCAGACACAAAGCTAAGACAGTGTACCTAATTTGATGGGATTACAATTCAGTGGGACTGCGGTTGCCAGATTCAACACAGGATGCTGAGTTAAGTTGGAACATCAGATAAGAATACCTCCTGCAATAACTGGGAAATGCTTATTCTAAAATTTTTATCCGTTGTTTATCTGAAATTCAAGTTTAATTAGGTGTTCTGCCTTTCCACCTGCTTCTTAAATCTGATCATCCTAAATAGGGCAAGAAAACAAGCATCCAGGCATATATACATACATATGTGTGTGTATATGTATATATGTGTACATATATCTATATATGTATACACACACATATATTACAAATATATATTACGGCCCAATGGTAGTTTGATAGAGAAGTTTTCTTCAAGGAAACTACAAACAAACTGCCAAACAAGGCAGAAGGCATGTCTGGTGGAGAAAGCTAAAAGGAATTGCTGAGGAATGTGAAATTGAAGTTCATCCTTAAGGATTAAATAAGAAAATAGAAGCATGCTTTAGGCAAGAGGAAATGGCATGAAAACTTAGGTATAAAAGCACAATGCTGGAAAGTACTAATAAAACCAGAGTGCAGAGGTCACAGCCAACTAAGGCAGTTCAGATAAATCAGTTCCCCAGGTACTGGGAAAACTTGATGGTTCAATAGGACCTAGGCTTCATAGGTGAGCCTGGTGTGAATATAAAATGGACTGGAGGAGAAATATCAATTAGAAGGCTTTCCAGTGATCTAGGTCAGTCCTTCCAATTATTAGAAGAGTGTGAAATCAAATTAATTGATTGTGATCAGTATTTTCTGCAAATAAGAGAATAAAGAAGTATCAGTTTTTATCTGCAATGATCACATTTAAATGTTGCTTAAATATGCATCTGAGTTTTTTTATGTGTGTATCTGTGAGGCGAACGTGAGAGTGATGGTTCAGGATGTAGAATGTCTTTCTTTTTTATTTCTAAGATTTATTTATTTTTATTACTAAGTCAGATGTACAGAGAGGAGGAAGAGAGACAGAGAGGAAGATTTTCATCCGATGATTCACTCCCCAAGTGAGTACAACGGCAGGTGCTGCACCAATCCGAAGCCGGGAACCAGGAATCTCTTCCAGGTCTCCCACGCGGGTACAGGGTCCCAAAGCTTTGGGCTGTCCTCGACTGTTTTCCCAGGCCACAAGCAGGGAGCTGGATGGGAAGTGGAGCTGCCGGGATTAGAACCAGCGCCGAAATGGGATCCTGGGGCTTTCAAGGCGAGGACTTTAGCCGCTAGGCCATACCACCGGGCCCTGTAGAATGTCTTTCTACAAAATTATAGCTCAAAATGTTTAAAGGCCTTTGGTCTACTGAATGGGTCAGCAGCTCATTTGTGCCCATCACCCTTTAAAAAAATCAGTACTCTTCCAGTGGCTTTGGCATTTGGAGTTCCGTGTACAGTGTGATGCCCAGCTCTGTCAAAATGACAAAGACCAGGGTTAAGATATGCCCCAACAGGAACTAAAATAGAGAGTGAAGATAAACAGTCATCTCTTCCCGAGTATATTGTCATAAGAAACAGGACCAACAGACACATGGAGTTCTGGGGTGCAATATATGGGTGTTGAGTCTGGTAGTCAGAATCACATATTGGGCCACTGACAAACTGAAAACCACAGTCAACAAGTGAGCTTTATTGGAACTACCTAGGCCCGAAGAGGTGAGGAGGGATGAGACTTGGTAAAGTCACTGATGGGTAAAGCAATTTACTTTGCTTTCCAAATGCACAGTTCCAGTCCTTACATAGCCAGTGTGTTATTGTTGACCCTTGGGTGTTGGGGTGCCAATCACATCTGTCTCTTTTTATTTGTAATAGATGTCCCCTTTCTTAGAGTAAGCTGAAACAGATCCAGTTCCTGGTTGACAACTGGTCTGTCACTAAAGCAAACTACTTAGAGAGTGATAATGTCGAGAAGTTAAATTTATTGTAGATCTCTCAGAAAGTAGGGAAATAGACTAGGATCACCTACTACTAAGTGGTGGCAGAGACTTGCCCAATCTTATCTGCCTCAATACTCTGAGTGTTCTTCCACGCCATCACTTCTGTGGCCAGCAAATAAAAGATAAGCCCAACAGGACAAGATCTTCAGCCCCAGTGTTTTGGAAGCAATCCGAAAGTGCTGCCTTGCTTTCTTCCTGTTTAATTTATCTCTTCAGCTTAGTCTCTGAAAGCAGACATTGATCTTGCAGCATGAGACTGTTTCTGCATAACCCCAAATGAAATGGAAATGACTATTGCATAGTAATTTAATCAACAGTCAAACCACACAATTCAAGTTCACCAAAAAAAAAAATCTCTGCCAATAGAAATGATCTGTCTTCTCTGATTGTTAGTTTCTATCCTGCTTCAGCTCGTGCATGACATTAACAAGACCCTGGGTAAGTTACCAAAAGGAGCATAGTGGCCCAACCCTTCAGCCCTCACCTGTTTCTTTAGTCTCTGTGGTATTATGCTTACCGCTCTTCTCCCACCTATTGTTAATAAGGAGTACCCTATGCAGCTGGATGCTACATTCCTGCCGCAAACTTGAAAAGGTCCGGTTCTTTATGGATGTAATCCAAACACTTCACAGGATATTTAGGTCTCTCCAAAACCTGAAATGGTCTGAAAAGTAATAATGTCCAATTTTAATTCTGTACCTCATTTCTACATTCACACACACATTATTTATGCATGTATTTGAACAAAGAACATGTGTTCCCACAACTCACCGGCTCAGTTCGAGGCATTGGGCTTTCAAAAAATGTAATAATAATAACTAATGTTTAGCAAATATCAATAACTAACACCATTGTAATAATATTAATAACTAACATTCTCAATACTACATTCCTAGCCAAGCAATTGATTTTAACTAGCCAATTTTATGTTCATCATAAGCATGGGATATGGGTATTATTATCATATTTCTTATGTTTGGAGAAACAAGGGCATAAAGGAACTGTTTATATTCCATAATGCTGCACAGGTTATAAAAGCCAAGATTCAGTTTGGTTCTTTCTAACTTCAGAATCCAGTTACCACACAATGGTTACCAGTGCGTCTCTAGAAAAAGATCTGCAAACTTCCTGTCCTCCATAAACATGTAAATACAGTATATCACAAGTGTTATGATGACCAGGTGGACACAGGTCAATCCATCATGTAAGTTTACTAGTTATATCCCAATCACGGGCAACGAAGTTTTACTTTCTGCCTTTACGTCTGTATTCCCTTTTCTGGAGACCCTGCCCAAGTTCTCTCAGTTTTTCTAAAGATACTGCCAGGTTAAGGCACATGAGTTCTCACACATACCTTCCCTCACACATAACATCCAAACCTGATCAAACAAGACATTTGTTTCTGTCTACCAGATAGAGTTGAGACTTCTCAAAACTACCTTTGCCGGTTCTAATTCCGGCAACCCTGCTTCCCATCCAGCTCCCTGCTTGTGGCCTGGTAAAGCAGTTGAGGACGGCCCAAAGCCTTGGGACCCTGCACCCACTTGGGAGACACAGAAACATCTCCTGGCTCCTGGCTTTGGATCGGCTTAGCTCTGGCCATCGAGGCTGCTTGGGGAGTGAATCATCGGATGAAAGATCTTCCTCTCTGTCTCTCATCTTCTCTGTATATCTGCCCTCCCAATCAAAATAAAATAAATCTTTGGAAAAAAAAACTACCTTCAAAGTAGCTGCTGTACATTCATGAGAATTGGTAATAGATAAATATGTTTTGTCTTTCATAGCCCTTCTACCTTCACTCACTTTTTCACTGAGTAAATTGAGACTTGGAAAGCTGAAACAACTGGCCCAAGTTCACAAAGCATGTCAGAGACAAAAGCAGATTTGAACCTCAGAGCTCCAGCCCCATCTGAACATCAGCTCTCCCAGGCTTAGCTTGCCTGTGTCATCTATTGCCAATCACGAGACATAATGACAAACAGAATCCAAGGTAGCATACAGAGAGAAGGAAGGTAAGATGGCAATTACTCGATCGCAGCAGACAGGGTGCCCGTGTGCAAACTGTGTAGGAATACACCTAACAGGAAATGCCTTTCATTACAGCCAGCTTCTAAGGAAAGATTGGCAGAGTCTCTGAAATCTTTGTTTGCAGTGAAGTGCATGGAACTCTATGCATTATTATCATTCTCCTTCATATTTCTGCTGGAAATATTAAATATTTATTCTTCATCCATTACTGAGTAACATGCTGCTCAACTTTTCTATTTACTAATGCCACTATTATATTTAGTCCATGGCTGAATTTCCAGGCAGATATTTGAAAATTTACTTTAGGCAGATGCTTGGATATTTGAAGAAAACTTAGATTTGCAAACAAAGGTGTAGAAACTGCACAACCATAAAATCCTGGTTTACTTGTTAAATCCCATGGTGATGTAGAAAGGTCTTTAGGAACCAAAAAGATTGGAGTTTGTCTCTAATTGTGTTCTGGCCAACTGTGTGGCCTTGGATAGTGTGACATTGTATTAGCCCATTTTAATTACTGTTACAAAATATGAGAGGTGGTGAACTTTATAAAGGCATGACCTTTATTTAGCATACAGTTTGAGAGGTTCAAGTCCCAAATAGGTGAACCCAATTGGTTTGGCCTCTAGACAGTGGCAGAGATCCAAGGCAGAGTGTGCTGGGGAAAGGATTACAAAATGAGCTGAGAAGGGGTGGAATGGAGAGAGTGCATCCAAATTCAGGCTTTGTGAGAACTCTGGAGCAAGAACTACCTTCTAAGGATGCACCCTCCATGACCTATGTGACCTAAATAGTTCATTTCCTCCCAAGAGCCCTGCACTTGAAGCTTTGGAGAACATTTAACACCCAACTCACATTCAGACTATTGAATCTCAGCGAATTAAATTTTCTTGAGTCTTGTTCCTCATTGCCCCTGGAGATGCAAGATTGATAACAATTGAGAGGGCTCAGTTGTGTCTGACCTGCCAAGTGGCACCTATTGTTACTTTGCATCTCACTATTATGGTGGTATATGCTATGCCCCACTTTGAATACCTTTCTGGTTATATATATATATATATATATATATATATATATATATATATATATATATTTAAGATTTTTTTGGAAAGTCAGATACACAGAAAGAAGGAGAGACTGAAAGATCTTCCATCCACTGGCTCACTCTTCCAGTGGCCACAATGGCCAGAGCTAAGCTGATCCAAAACAGGAGCTAGGAGCTGCTTCTGGATCTCCCACGGGGGTGCAGGGTCCCAAAGCTTTGGGCCATTGTAGACTGCTTTCCCAGGCCACACACAGGGAAATGGAAGGGAAGTAGAGTAGCTGGGACACGAACCAGTAGCCATATAAGATCCCAGCGGGTGCCAGGCGAAGACTTTGCCACTAGGTAACTGCACTGGGGCCCCTTTACGGTTATTTAAAATCTCCTCATCCAACAGTCTTATGACGAGACTCTCCTTAGGGATGCTTGCACTGACTGTACCATCCCAAAGCAATTATTCTCTTTTTTCAATTCTAAGACTGCCCATAATATAAGCCAGTCATTTGCATACTTGATGTACACTGTCCTTGTACTGTTATTTAACTTCTTGCCAAAACATTATCTCATTGTCTTGGTTTCACCACAGAATAGAAGTTCCATGAGGACAAGAAATGGTGTCTGCTTTGTACCTTATTTGGTTCCTTTGTCTAGAAAAGAATCGACTGTCAGTAGTGCGTAATTATCTTTGTTAGATAAAAGAATGTCCTTAGCAAGATCTGGGACTCATCAAGTGCTTTGCTTTAGAAAAATGACATTGAGAATCTCCCAACTGAACACAATATGTCTTCCCAAAGACAAAAACAGTACTATACTACATTTAGATTCCTGCTTCTATTTCTTCTTCTTCCTATACCTAAAACTCTCTTGGGTGAAGTCACAACCATGCCCATCTGAAGTTCCACTTTTCTCAGTGTCTGTAACTTGCATCAACAAGTTCAATGAAATCTTCCAGAAAGAGGCTATTTATAAGTTATAAATTATATATTTATAATTTATAAATATATATATATATTTAACTATATGTATATAACTATAATTTATAATTATAAATTATAATTTATAAGTTATAAATTCAGGGCTGTTCTGAGTAGTCTGGTGAAATATTGCACCTCATTCCAAGGTAGCCAGACTGTGAGTGCTGTCTGCTATTAGCCATGTGCATTATCAGACTGTCCTATTAGCAAAGGCCTTGTGTTAAAGTCAGTCTTCTTTTACTTAATACTGTCCCAAATGTAAGAGACTATTAATACAAAGGAAGCACTCAGGCATAAAACATGGAAGGACAGATTAACTCTGGTGCCAGGAGACTACACTGCAGGGCATCTAGGGAAAAAAAAAAATATATGTATATATATATAAGGACTACCCATGGCTTCAGAATTCACTGGGGGTCTTAAAAGGTATCCCTCATGAGTAAGGTGGGAGTGACTACTGTGCTGGGAAAATCTGAAAGTAAAATCCATATTGTGATTCAGCTACTGACAATAATGACCAAATTTTGAGCTCTCAGAGAGTTCCTGGAAATAACAACAGTTCTTCCAACAAAATATCAGCACTATAAATTGCTAGTTGTTAAGAAACTTGTAGGAGTGCACCAGATTCATAGAAATAGCTGGAAACCTAAAGAGCAATTACTACAGAATTGATCGCCTATGGCTCACCCCAATGAGATTTGGATTGTCCTATATTATGAGGTGGCAGTGAACCAAACGCTGTGACATTTTGGAAGGACCATTGATTTCCCTTTGAATAGGATTTCAAGCAATTTAAGCCAACAAGAAATTTTTCACAGGACTCCTGGAAATAGAGGTTAAACAGAGGTCTAGAAAATCACTGCTAGGCTGCTTCCGGTGTTTCCATGTTCTGGTTTCAGAAGACTGTACAGTGTTCATGTTATACAATTAAAGCTGTTTATTAGAAAGTTAGCATCAGATGGTACTGCTAAATATCATTTACAGCTGACAGAGAATAGATCATAGAATAGTGGTGGAGAGTCTAATCCCTCATCGCTTCCCAAAAGGTGACTTCAAGTCGTGGGGAGAGGGATTCCCAGCCTTGGCATTGTCTGAGCTGAAATCTGAGTTGCAAATCTGTGTTACTTGGTATAAAACCTTACCAAGCTCTCCAATTGCTAAGCACCTCAGTCTATCAGTTTCTGGAGATAGAATGATGAAAATTCACAATCTAAGAATTCTCTTACTGCCTTACTCTCTCCACAGAGTAAGACCTGGAGCTAGAGTTCATTTACCAGTGATTTAGTCAATGGTACTAGGAAATACCATTGAAGGATTGGGACATCTGAATGGGGGTAGAGTGAAAAGCTAACCAAAAGTATAATTTCCTGTGATCTAAGACAAATCCTACCTGGGAAGTCTGGAGTCTGAATTACCTCTGGGAATTTTGTATGACTAAAGACAGGGGAGGGAGGGAGGGTTTTATATTCCTACACCAATCAGTCTTGGCCTGAAGGCTGCCTTGCAGGTAAAATCCCAGGTACTTCAGCCTCTAGTTCTGGCTGCTGCAGGGGCTTGGCAAGGAAGGGAGCCCAGGTAAAGGGGATATGAGGGTCCTGAGTGCAGCCCGGGTGTCCCTTCCATTTACTTGTCATCATTTTAGTTGGGATTTTATTGCTTTCTATTTGGCTCTGTATGCTATTTGCCCTAGCCTCACTCCACTGCCTACTGTAGTGTCTAGTAGCTTTCTTCCATCTTCCCTTTGGGTGTTTTGTTCAACACCTATAATAGATTAAACGCTGTGCCAGAAACTAAACATCAGGTCCCTGCAGGAATCCACAACCTGCTGCTTACTGAGCTGTGCCATGTATCTCCACCACATGGAAACACGTAGCCTAAATCCCACATTGGGCATTTATTGCTATTGAATACATTAGCCAGTTGGAGGACTTTTCATTTTATTCCCTTAAAATGTATTTGATTTCTCAGTTACTCAGTGTCTATTACAAAATAGTTCCTCCCAGTTTTGTGTAACTCACAGATCTGCTTAGGAACAAATTGTTGACACTTAAGGCTTGTATATCTACAGATGAAATTCTGCATCAGTTCAGTTGTAAGTAACCAGTACTCCTGGAAATATGTGCTCACTGGTTGTATTGCTGTGCTGTCTGACTTTTTTGTTTCCTTTTTGTTGCTTCATGGTGGATTTTGTCATATTCATTTAGCATAGTCCAGTCATGCTGGATCTTTGATATTTTTTTATTTCATGCAGTTTCATCAGAGAAATGTATTTGTCTAAGTTTTAAATCTGTCACACTGCACATCTTTCCTGGGAGTACAGTGTTCTGAAAACCAGTTTCTTCACTTATTAAAATGCAGTATATATATAAAAGTATTATATATTATGTATTATATTATATGTTATATATAATAAAATGTATTATATATAAATGTTTAATAAAGATTTATTTATTTTTATTGAGAAGGCAGATTTAAGGGAGAGGGAATACAGAGAGAAAGATCTTCTGTTTGCTGGTTCACTCTCCAAATGACTACAACAGCTGGAGCTGAGCTGATCTGTAGCCAGGAGCCAGGAGCTTCTTCCAGGTCTCCCACATGGGTGCAGGGTTCCAAGGGCTTGGGCCATCTTCTACTGCTTTTCCAGGCCACAAGCAGAGAGCTGGATGGGAAGTGGAGTAGCCAGCCGGGACATGAACTAGCTCCCATATGGGATCCTGGAGCATGCAAGTCAAGTTTAGCCACTAGGATTCCGCACCCAAAATATCTTACAGGGACAATATCAGTAGTTGTTAGGTATAAAAAACAGGGCCCCATTAATTGGAGCCATTTGTTAAGATTCATTCATTCAAAAAGAGAATGAAATATAGTTTTGTGCCTACATCCATAAAATTACAATATCGGTCAACAAAGTAAAATGACAAAAAGATCCCCAAATTCCAATGTCATGTAATTAATGTTGTTCATAGCTATTAGTCTGAGAATTAGGTAGGTTGTTCTGATGATCTGAGCTGGGCATGGCTGATCTAATTTGGATTCCCTCAAATTTCTGAAGTCAGCTTGTGACTTGGTTGGGTTGGAGTCTGCTTGATTTGTGATGGACCTGACTGACTCATCTGCTTGTGACCTCTTATCCTTCTGCAAATTAACCTGTTTCCTTCTGTGCATGATTGAAGTCCAGGAGAAACAGAAGGAGCAAAGAGAGTCTATTTAGAAACCCTGCCTTTAATCAGTTTGTTATTGGTTCTGCCACATACTGTTGGCCAAAGCAACCTACAGGAATGCCCATATGCATAGTAGCATGTGGTTTGACTCTATTTCTAGATGGGTGATACTGCATAGTTGCATGACAAAGGCAATGGTTATAAAAAAAAAAGCCATCAATAAGAGTCTAAGTGCACTGGAAAAGTCACAAGCACATTCATTTTTTCATTTGACATACAAATCTCGCTCCCAGCATACAAGGCCTTCACTAGTCTTTCTTCATTTTGTTATCATGATGCTGTTTGCCTTGAACCTCCAACTACCGTCTTGGCTCCCTATTCAGTCCCCAAGGGCAGCATCTTTTCTCTCCTCATTCATTCAATTCATATGCTGATTAATAGTTTGACCCAAGTCTTACCTTTGCCCTGGAGCCATCCCAGACTTATCCTGAGTCCTTCTTTCCTGAATACTTCATTACACTGATTAATTACCAACTGTAAGTCAGGTAGGTGAACCATGTTCTAAGTGAAAGCAAAATGGTATTGAGGATTTTTAAATCCACTGGATAAAACTAGGAAACAGGTATAGAGAAAAAAGACCACAGAAAAAAGTAGTGCTTGTATAAACAACTTTATAAAGTTTGGGCTGTCAGACCAACCGGCTCATATACTTATAAGCTGCATGATTTTGACAGATTACCCAAACTCTATGAACCTAAAATTTATATTCTTTTTTTAAAATATGTTTTTAAATTTTATATTCGATGTTTACATAGTTGATCAGGATGGGAAGGATCCAGAATCAAGGGAAAGTGGGCAGGATCATTGTTAACACATTTTCTTTTTCTTCTTCCTGTATTTGGGAGAGGGGAGGGTACATGGGAGAGACCATGTCCAGCCTCCCCAGTACATGATGTCATCCCAGGGTCCCTGTTATGGAGCATGTTCTGAGGGTTCTGCTCGAGTGGTTTCAATAGTTGTGAGATACTGTTGATATTGCAGCTCCAAGGATAAGGAAATCCTTCCAAGGTCAGTTGGCTGACATAGGCCACCTCAGAGTCTTCATTCGCCCAGAAGTTTGCTGTCAAGTTTCGCTGGGGTAATTGGTCAATTTGTTCTGCCCTCCCTTCTGCAAACCAGTGGGTGCTGTGGCCCAGCCCAGCCCAACCCTGCCCACCCCACACTCATGTACCACCGGGGCAGGGGGTAGGGTGTAAAGTGCTGCATTCCAGTCACAGCAAACCCCAATAACGCCCACCAGACTGGCCCCCAGCTCTAGTTCTTGTGCCTGCCAGTATGTGTGTGGACTGGTCCAGTCTGTCCCACATCCCGTTTAGCTCTCATACACATCATTGGGTGTTGAAGCCTAACTCAACGCAGCTGACTCCACCCTCCAACCCACATTTATGCCGGTGGGTGCCATTGCCTGTCCAGCCAAGCCGGCCCCAGTTCTGATACTCACCAGTGGGAGTTTTAGCCCATCAGAGAGATGCCCACAGCCTCCCCAATGGACCCACTCCATGCCCCAGATCTTGCACACTCCAGGTGGTTCTCTAGTTTAGCTCAGCAGAACTTATCCCCAATCCCAGCACTTGCCAGCTGATGCTGCAGCAAAGCACAACCCACCTACCCTTACTTTGGTTCATGCCTATACCAGTGGAGACAATCGGTTAGCCTAGCCTGGCTCTCCCCTAACCCAGTTCACATGTAGGCCAACAGGTGTGGTAGTCCTACCCAACCTGGTCTGCCCCTAGTCGCAGCTCTCAGGCTCACCGACAGGAGCAGTGGCCCAGCAGGGGAGTCCCCACAATTCTTCTATCAGGCTTGCACACCTTCCCCTGTTCTTGCATGTGCTGGTGGGTGCTGTGGCCCAGTCTGGCATGGCCCGTCTTACCTCAGCATTTGCCTGTGAGTGCTGTAGCCTGGCCTGGCCTGGTTTGCCCCCATTCCAGCTTGCACTGGTGGGTGCTGCTGCCCAGCCCAGCACAGTCAGCCCCCATTCCAGCCCTAATGTAAACCAACTGGTGATGCGGCCAGACACAACTTGTCCTGTACCTCATCCTGGTTCTCAGATTTGCCATTGGGTGTTATGAACTGGCCCAGCCTGGCCCACCCCCAGACCTGAGCCACATGTATGCTGGCAGATACTATAACCTGGTCTGGTCTGGGCTGCTCCTCACCTTGGTTCTTGAGCTCTCTTACAGGGACTGTAAGAGACAAAGGAGCTCCGCAAGTTCCTCTATTGGTCTCCTCCTAGTGGCAGATCTTGTATACACCAGAAGGTCCTTGGCCCTGGCTGATTTAGTCTACCTCCTGTCCTGGTAGGAATAGTGGCCTTGCCCAACTGGCCCACATCCAATCCGGTTCTTATTGTTGCTTGTTACAGCCCAGCCATACCTAGTCCATGCCCTGATGCAGCTCTCACATGGCCCAGTGGGAGCCAAAACCTAGTCCAGCCCATCCTACCACCCACTTTCGCTCTTATGAGCACCATGGGTACTGGAGTCTAGCCCAGTTTGGTACACTCCACACCCAGCTCACACCCATGCTGAGGGACACTGCAGCCCAGACCACCACCCCCATTCTGACTCTCATGCTCACCAGTGGGAACAACAGCCTAGCCGGGACATCCCCTTAGATCCCCAATTAGACCTGTTCCCAGCCTCAGTGTTTGCCATCAGATGCTGCAGCCTGGCCTGACCCAGCCCACCCTCAGTCCCAACTCTTGCTGGCAAGTGCTACAACCTGATCCTGCCCAGGCTGTTCCCATCTCTGTCTCAAGCAAGCTAGTAGGTGTGATAGCCTAGCCCACCATGTGCCACATTCCAGCCTGGCTCCTGCACTTGCCAATGAGCTAAAGTTGATCTGGCCTTGCCTGGTCCACCCCTCTCCAAAACCAACCCATACGCTTGCCAATGGGTGGAGCTACTCTGACTGGTCTGAGCAACACCCAAGCCTGAATCACTTGCTCATAATTTATATTCTGTAAAGTATTATCCCACAGATGTGCCTTGGGTGTTAAACAAAATAATGTATACAAGGTAGTCAGTACAGTGTCTAGGAGACTATATAATAATTCATAGCTACTGGTACATCTGTCATTAGGAACAGTATTTCCCAGTAACAATTCTGTCTTCTGCCCTCTCCCTAATGCCCTTAACCAAATGAAGGAGATTAGGTTTAACGAGCCTTTCCTGAGTGTCTTTGTTTTGACTACCTAGTTACACTAGACAGAATTGTATTCTGTTAAGAACATAATGTTTTCAACAATGTCTAGATTTTTCAGTTGGAAAAGGAAGATCAAATTCACTTTGGGGATTAAGTGTGGGTCTCTAGTCATCTTGACTTTTTCATCACATTTAACAGCTGCTAACCACTAGGATCACTCTTAGCCATGGTGAATGATTGCTTTCTCAGAACTGGGTCTTCCATTGAGCTCCTAACCTGAGCTGCATTTTCTTGGGTTAATCTGTTCTGCTCCAAGATATTGTCACCTGCAAATGATTAGAAGCACATCCGGGCTCTAAACCAAAGAAGTCTTAGAACATTTGCAATGGCAACAGATTTATCTTAAATGCAGACATTTACAAAATCATATGCAAAATATCTCATCAGCCCAAATTAAAAGAAATGAATTTGATTGTGGTGCTCCAAAATATCATTTTAAATTTATTTATTTATTGGAAAGGCAGAGGAGAGAAAGAGAGGAGTGTGTGAGAAAGAGAGATGAGAGATGAAGATATCTTCTGCCCAGCATTGTGGCATAGTGGGTAAAACCGCTACCCATGGTGCCAGCATCCCTTATAGGCATTGGTTAGAATCCTTACTGCTTCCCTTGAACCCAGCCACCTGCTTATGGCTTTGGAAAAAGCAGCAGAAATTGACCCAAGTGCTTGGACTTCCACACCCACACTGGAGATGCAGTAGAAGGTTCTGTCTCCTGATTCCTGCCTCTGGCTTCTGTCTGTCCCAGCCCTGGCCATGACCAACATTTGAGGAGGGAAGCAGCAGATCTCTCTCTCTACCTCTGTTTCTCCCTGTAATTCTTTCAAACGAAAATAAACAATTTTTAAAAAGTATCTTCTAACTACTGGCTTACTCCCTCAATTCTAGCAACAGCTAGAAGTGAATCTTGCTGAATTCAGGACCACAGAACTGGGTCTTATACATGGGAGATGGGGCCCAAAACTGGAGCCATCATCCACAACCTTCCCAGGTGAATTAACATGCATCTGGATTGAAAAGAAAGTAGCTGGGGTTTGAACTGGCAATTTGATAAGGATGCTCATGTCCCAAACATCAGCTTAATCTGTGGCACTTGACTCCCACTCTTGTGATCGTATGATTAACAAATATTTACTGAACAATAGCACAGTACCTGCCGCACAACAGATCATCAGGAAGTCTGTGGATGAATGAATGAGTGAATAAATGAACAAATTATGTTACATTACTTTCTCAAATTTCTAAGAACATTGCAGATGTTAAGCTATTCTGAATTCCTTAAGCATAAAAGCAGGATGTTAATTCATTTACTAAAATCCTCAGTTTATCAGTCTAAAGGCTTTTTCAAGAAAAGGAAATCAGATTAGATTATAAATAATTACCTTAGCTTTCTTCCTCTGGGGATTGTTCCCTTCTAATCTATAGAACAATTTGCCTTCAAATTAATCTTCTTGAAACTTAATCTTTTATTAGTGTGTTTCTAACATCATCTGTTATATCTTTCTTCTACTTCGTCAAGTCATTCATCCTATACTTCATGTAGACAATAATAACATTTGTTTAAAAGAGCATATTTCTATCTCTCTGAGAGTAGGTCCTGGTTGTGATGTTTGACAAGCGTGCTTTTTGACGAGAAGACAAGTATCTCCCATATTCTGTTTTTAATTATAAATTATGAGCAATCTGGAAGAAAATAGATATGTGCAGCTATTTTGAAAGTAGGACATTTAGATGAAGAAAACTATCATGGAGAGTCAGTTTATACAACCCTTTTAGTGTCGCTGCCTCTATTATAGATTTATGAACTTAGTAACCAGTTCCCAGAGTATAATGTTTATAGCAATATGATAATAACACTGACTACTTAGGCATCATTTACAAAAGGTCTGCAAAAAGTTCATAAAAAATATGTTACGGAAAGGTTAAATAGGTATTTCCACTTTTTGTGCCAAAATGAATTTATTTATTATTTTCAAAAGATTTATTCATTTTTATTTCAAAGGCAGATTTATGGAGAGAAGGAGACACAGAGAGGGAAAGATCTTCTACCCACTGATTCTCTCTCCGAATGGCCAAACAGCAAGAGCTGAGCCATTCCTAAGCCAGAAGCCAGGAATTTCTTCTGGGTCTCTCACATGGGCACAGCATCCCAAGGACTCTGGCTATCCTCCACTGCTTTCTCAGGTCATAGGCAGGGCGCTGGCTGGGAAGTGGTGCAACCAGGATGGGAACTGGTGCCTGTCTGAGATACCAGAGCTTAAAGGATTACCCTGTTGAATCATGGCACCAGTCCGCCCCCCAAATAAACTTATTTTTAATTCCACCATACCATACACATTTATTTGCATTTTTATGTCAGTCCCTATGCTAGAGGTTCTACCTCTATTAATTTATTTATCATGTGTCTATAAAGTAGTAACTGTTGAAATCTTAACTTCATAGTCAAAGAACATGCAAATCCAAAATGTTCAGTGAAATCTGCCTAAGCTCGGCCATGTGGTGAGAAGTGGAATGAGATTCAAAAAGAAACTGCCACACATTGCCACGTATTCTCTTAACCCTTGCTTGTATTGACCTCAGATACCCTTTTTTGTTCTAAATAACAGAAGGATGGACAGAGAAATAACCTTTCCATTTTCACAGCACAAGTGTTTCAACATATCTTTTTTTTTTTTTGACACATTTTGTAAATAAGTTTCTACATTGGACAATGGTTAGAGTAGATCTGTGAGTTTGGCATGGAAGAAAAGGTATGAACACACAAAAAGAGTTTTAGCACTGAGGATGGACTATAAACCACAGAAAGGACCCTCTATAACTAGTTCTTTTAGCCAACACACCTGAACTATTGCTAATACAGAGACTGCCACACATTATCATATATATGCATAAACATATATACACATGTGTATACATACACATAGACAGGTGTACATCTATCTACTGAAGCAATGAATCCGACTAACACCGCCAGAGTGGGAGCATTAGGTGACAGGTTTGGAGGAATACCCAAGAAGTCCACTGTTTGTTACTTTCCACAAAATGTGTGCTGCTCAACTTACTAAGCAGGAGAAATATGCAAATTCTCTAAATGAATACGGATTAATAGAAAACAGTCATATAAAATTTGAATTTCTTTTTCAGACAAAATTTAGCTTTAGTTTCATATACATAAACTACCAGAACTAATTGTCTTAGCTCAAATATCAAATATTAATTAATGTGAGTGATATATCAGACACAGGGCAGAGTCTAATTTTAAGGAGTATTTATCAGAAGATGGGTCCCAGAGTACAGAGAAAATGGCTAAAGTGACTCCACAGACATAAACCTGAAATCAGACTCATCTTGAGTTCCAACTATATGCCTACCCCAAAGGCACACATTTACATAAAGGAGCAGATTGCTGACCCTTTATCCTAATGTCAACAACACAACGCCCTTCTCACATGTCAACACAACACCTTACCAGAAATCCATACATTCTCACCAATCCTTGGCCAGTGGTCTCTCACATCCTTCCTACTCCTACCTCTATCTTTTCATTCTCTGAGCTTCTGAGTGTTGTGGGAGAAGAAAGAGATCCAGATATAGCTGTCTCTATTTTTAGGTTGCTTTGCCTCTGGCAGAGCTTGGGATAACAGCTACGAAGGGTAAAACTCCTGGAACGATTAGAGAATCTAAAGACCAAAGGGTAAAAGTGTCCCTTCCACTCTTCAGAAATGTAGCCTTGGTAGAGGTAAGTCCCTGGCTGGAGGCATCAGTGGAATTTGAACTCAGATCTTTGTGCCTCCAAAGTGTGGACATTTAAGGAGAAGAATATAAAAGAGAAAGATTTCTAATATAATTGCCCAATTTAGATTTCTAACCAATCCTGTGGTGAGATCAAGACTAAAGTAAGCAGCAGAATGCCTATAGCCAGTCTGCTTTAGTAAGGATTTGCACATTGAGGCAACATGGAGGTAAGACAACAGACTGGGATGTGGAGCTTGTGCTAGGCACCAAAGAGATTAAAGAAAACTATGTGTAGAATACTAAAGACACAGAGGAGGAAAAGTGGTTCAATCGGCATATCATAGTGGTATAAAACTATTTTTGAATTTTTGAATTTCATGTTTATTTGTAAAATTAGTTAAATCATAACCTCTTCAAGCACTATCAAATACTCCACTGTGCCTTTTTCTTAGAAAGTTCAGCCTGGCTTCTCCCCATGGGATGTTCATAAACTAAAAACAAGGCATATTTTAAAAATGTTGTTATTTGAAGCCAGGTGCAACACATATGCAAACCAAGTAATATCCTTAAAGCCAAGACAATGAGAAGTATTAACTGGACTATTTTCCATGTTTGCTGGTGAATGTTCTACATCCCAGTGCAGTTAGTACTGACAGTACTAACTAGTGCCAGGAGCCCTTTATGGACAAAATCACTTGACTGGGAATCAAGATCAAATTTGCTTCATTCTCTTCTCTTATAATCCAACCACTTGTTATAGGATACAGGTTGCTATAGTGATGGGGAGAGTAAACCCTGAATTGGAAAAACCTTGCAAAAACATCCCAATAGACAATGAAGGACATTTTAAATTAGCTTTTTTACTTTTGCAACAATTTTAGATTTATAGAAACCTTGAAAAGCTAATACAAAAATTCTCTATGTTTTTCTCAACCAGTTTCTTCTATTGTTCATTAAAGCCAAACATTTGTCAGGCTAACTGCCGGGTTGTTGCAGGCTAATCCTCCATTTGTGGCACTAGCATCCCACAGAGGCAACAGTTTGAGTCCTTGTGTTTCCACTTCCAATCCAGCTCCCTGTCAATGCCCTAGAAGGTATTGGAGGAAGTCCCAAGACCTTGGGCCCCTGTACCCATGTGGGAGAGCCAGAAGAAGCTTCTGACTCCTAGCTTCAGATTGGCTGTGCTCCAGCCTTTGAGGCTATTTGGGGAGTGAACCAGTGAGTAGAAGAATCACTCTTCTTTCTCTCTCTCTCTCTCTCTCTCTCTCTCTCTCTCTCTCTCTCTTGCTCCCTCTGTCTCTCTCTCTCTCAACTCTGCCTTTATTAAAAAGAATACCTTCAAATCTAAACATTTGTCAAAACTAGTAAATTGATACGGGTAAATTACTTAAAGCAAAATTCCAAACTTTATTTGTATTTTACTCCTTTCCCCACTAATATCATTTTTCTGCTCCAGGATACAATTTAGTGGAGAACTCTGCATTTAGCTTTGATCTTTCCCAAATCATTAGCTAGATGGCAATATCTTTTGTATTCAATGGCAGTTTCTCAATTTTTTTTCAAGATTATCACCCTCCTGGGTATATCAGAGGACCCAGTTTAGGATGGTTGTACATAAGAGTACTGTTTTGAACGTGTAATACATTCATAAGAAATGAAACTTCAAAAGTTTGGAATGTTGATATATTCCTAGGCTAACAATATGTGGCACAATCTCTTTCATGATTTGAGTCAGCGGTAGCAGGTACTATTCGTTTTTTAAAAAATTAAAGATGTATCTATTTGAATGACAGAGACAGAGAGAGAGAGATCTTCCATCTTCTGGTTCATTCTCCAAATGGTTCCAATGACCAGGATTTGACACAGTTGAAACCAGGAGCCAGGAACACCACCCAGGTCTTCAGTATAGGTGGCAGGGACCTAAGTCCCTGGGCCACCTACTACTGCCTTCTCAGGCACAGTAGTAAGATCTACCAGCTAGTGGCTTAACTTGATGTGCCACAGCACTGACCATAGAATGACATGTGGTCATGAGGAATAATGAACAATACAGGGTCCTGTAGTACTTGGCTAAGATGGCTGGCAGGTTAGATTATGGAATAAGTTTTCAGGGCTGGCTTGTGGTGCATCAGAATAAGCCATAATCTGCATCACTGGCTTCCCATGTTAGAGCTCTAGGATAAATCCTGCCGTTCTGCTTATAGTCCAGTCCTGGTTGGATTGGCTGTTGCAAACATTAGAGAAGTGAACCAGTGGATGAAGGCTCTTTCTCTTTCTCCCTCTGTCACTGTGTCTTAAAAAAAATTTTTTTTAAGTATTTTAAACTTCCAGTGCTCTCAAATGACAAGGGATTAATCAAATAGCATTCCTATTTTAAGTCAGAGAATTTGTACATAAATCTTTCCTCCTAGAGAATAACTTAACCTTTTTAATTAAAATTACCTTTTTTAAAAAAGAAACCTGCCCAACAAAAATACCATATTTGTTGAAATGTGTGTAAATCTTCAACATGTGAAATTAAGCAAACTATAATGCAAGCTGAATTTAGCATGAACTAAGGCAAGTATGTAAATTACAGGATACAATAGACACGAGTGGACTACTGTTTTTCGTTTATTTATTTATTACTTAACTGCAATGGAGTGAAGCAAAGAGATCTTTCATTACCTGGATTACTTCCCAAAAGCCTACAGCAGGCAAGGCTGTTGGCAAAGTCAGGATCCAGGAACTCATCCCAGAACTCCTGTGCAGGTGGCAGGGACCCACATAACTTAGGTCACCACCTGATGCTTCCTATTGTGAGCATTAGCTGGATCAGAAGCAAAGGGACTGGGACTCAAACCAGGCATTCTCATATGTGATGCAGGCATCTCAAGCAGTGGCTTAACCCTGCACCAAAATATCTACTCTATGCTTTCCACTTTAAAGGTAATATAGTAGAGAAGATTCTGTAGCTTTGTTGGAATAATGTCTAAGAAAGCGTGGATGCTTTTCATTGTTGTCTGTAATAACATCTAACATGTAGCATTCTCAATATTTACAATAATATATTCCTTAGTAAGAATCCGTGAGGAAAATAACAGACTGAATTTCCCAATTTTTTTTCACTGCAAGCCACAGAATTAGATCAGTTAATGTAACATTATCTCAAGCAGAACTGTTAACTACACATTTTCTTTTAGTGAAAAAGGAAATGGAAAGAAAGCAGAGATAGCAACAGAAAGGAAGACAAGAGGCAAGGGATGGAGGAAGCAAACAGATCTGTTAGAAAACAGACACTGCCGGGGCTTAATTTAATACGCCAGCATTTCTTCTCCCACTCAGAATGCTTAAAGCAGGGTTCCTTTTCCAGAAAAACTGAGTTAGGGAAACACTCCCACAGTTGCATGCTGCTTTCTTAGAGAGGAAAAGCAATAATAGAGTTGTCTGTTCGCTCCTTGTTAGACATTCTGCTGGTCTCTCTTTGGAAATGCCATCTTGAGGGAAGTATTTAGCAGATAAAACCAATCCTCCTTCTTTGCTTGTAGTTTGTTTTTGTTTTCAGGCCTAAGATGTTGGTTCTGAAGTTTCACAGAATCAGAATAGTATCTATATTAACCTTCTGGGTCATTCTGGTCAGAGATAATATAAAGGCACAGTTTTTGACTTTGGACAGTATACTTTTGAAGTATGAAGGTAAAAAGGTACATGGAACATGGAATAAGAAGATAAATATATCTGGTACAAAGTAGTTTGAAATCTGAGACTGGCATTGTGGAATAGCATGTAAAGCCACTGCCTGAATTACCGTCAGCCCATACGATGCCAGTTCATGCCCATCTGCTCCACATTTTTTTTTTAATTTATTTATTTTATTGGGAAGGCAGATCAGATTTGTGGAGATAAGGGAGTCAGAGAGAAAGATCTTCCATCTGTTAGTTCACTCCCCAAATGACCATATAGACCAGAGCTGAGCCCATCTGAAGCCAGGCTTCTTCCAGGTCTCCCAAAACTTTGGGCCATCCTCTCTTGCTTTCCCAGGCCACAGGCAGAAAGCTGGATGGGAAGTGGAGCAGCCAGGACATGAAGCAGCCATCCATTTGGGATCCCAGTGCTTGCAACGTGAGGATTTAGCTACCGAGCCGTTGTGCCAGGCCTCTGCTCCACTTTTGATGCAGTTCCCTGCTTATGGCCTAGTAAAGGCAGCGGGAGATGACCCAAGTATGTGGGCTCTTGACACCCACGTGAGAAACCTGGATGAAGCCATTGGTTCCTGACTTTGGCCTGGCTCAGCTCTCACCATTGTGCCATTTGGGGAATGAGCCGGCAAATAGCAAATCTCTATGTGTCTCTCCCTCTCTCTCTGAAACTCTGACTTTCAAATAAATAAATAAATAAATAAATAAATATTTTAAAGAATTCTTTAGAATCTCTATATGTGAAGGGTCTGCAGAAAGTGGGTGGTGGGGATAGACTGCTGACATAGCAGCTGAGAAGGCGCTTAGGAGACTGACATTCCATATCAGATTGTCTGGGATCATTCCCTCAGCTCCTGTGCTGCCTGTTGCAACTTCCTGCAGATGCACATACTGGGAGACAACAGGTTCAAATCTCTGGGCCTCTTCCATCCATTTGAGTAGTGGCCTACTGCACCAATGTGTCTGCCCCATCCTCATGACAACTTCTTAATAAAGGGACTGGTAAAAAAAGGGCTATGATAGTGTTTTAACCAGGGTCCATGTCTTCTTTAACAAGCTGAGGTTTGGTCAGTGTTAATTATTTCTATCCTGAAGAATCAAGATATGTAGATGCTTAAAAAAGAAGAAAATATGTCTGTATCCTTCTTTGCAAGGATAAGGGGAGCAATTTTAGAAACACTACCAGTTTTCTAAACAAATAGTTGGGGGACAAAAGAGATCCATCATTTGTCTTCACAACTCTGTAGCAGTCAAGATGTTGAGAAGTCTTGAGAAAGAGGAGCAGGTCATTCTCTTAGGTTATTTATACTAAGAATTGATTCTTATATAATTATGAGTGTCATGCATCCGCAGAAGCCTTGGCACAGAGATAGCTATGAAAAGTCAATCAATTCCTACAGGCCTTCCCCAGTGCCTTGGTGGAGAGGGATTTGTATGCTACAAGGCACTTGCTGCTCAGTGTTACAAACTAGACTTCAAGAGAAGCATTGAGCAACTCCTAAACTTGCGTACAACATTAGGCTAATTTTGCTCCTTGCTCTCTTTATTTCACAGCATCCAATGAAATAAAAGCTCCAAAAGACCTGAGGCCAAGCTAAGTGTCAAGGTGAAGAAGCCCAGACCTTGTGTTAATCCAACCTCAGGCTGCAGCTTTACTGTTTAATACCCAAGTAATCTCAATCCTGTTACATACCCTGTGAACTTTGCTTTCCGAAAAGGGGTACGACACTTATTTTTATGACTGATTCAAGTACAACAGGGGTACATGCCTTTACAGGTGCTGCTGTGGTGCTTGGCACACAGTAAGGCCTCAGCAAAGGAGAGCTGTGGTTGTGGTTCAACAAAGCTCCTGTTTTTTTCCAAGCTCAGAAGAGCATTTCTTCCATTTAGGAATGGTTTTTCCTACTCCACTGGGCACTGTGTTCATTTCAGCATCCATTTGTCTGGCCTTGTGAGGTCGATAGAGGCATTAGGATCAGAATTAAGGCTGCAAAAAGAGGCTGAAAAAATGAGATGCAAATTGTGATTGGATTGGAAGCCACGTACTCAGGAGCTCCTAGCTACCTCCCACCTCTAGCCCAGACCACCACGTGAACAACATATTAACTCCTCATTGTTCTGCATCCCAGGATAAACCAAGAGATTAAACAATTAAGAAATGCTCCGTTCAGGTACGGATATTACCTTGAATACATTTTGAAACAAAATATGTGAGTTTGGGGACATTAAGGAACCAGCAAAATTTTTTCCCTTAAATTGACCTCTCATTAGTGTCCATGCAACCTCGCTTTCTCCCTATTTCTCTTAAGATCGAAAGATAGAGTTAATTTGTGTAAGTCAGACACCCTAGGTTTGGAACAAAAGCTGCTTGATATGTAGCTCAGTTGGAGAGGGATTCTTTTCTGTTTGGTGTGGAATTAAGTGACAACTGTGACCTTGGAACAATATAAGACCACGGCTAAAATAATGTTCATCTGAGGCAGGTGTGATGGCTCATGTAACATGATGCTACAACCCTAAGAGTTGCATCAAAGGAGCCCAGTGTGGGAGCCTACGGGCTAAAGTCCTCGGCTTGAGCACTGGGGTCCCATATGGGTGCCAGTTTGTGTCCCAGATGCCCCACTTCCCGTCCAGCTCCCTGCCTGTGGCCTGGGAGAAGCAGTAGCAGATGGCCCAATGCTTTGGGACCATGCACGCTGTGAGAGACTGGGAAGAAACTCCCGGTTCCTGGCTTCAGATCAGCTCAGCTTTGGCCATTGTGGCTGCTTGGGAAGTGAACCAGCAGAGGAAGGATCTTTCTCTCTGTATCTCCTTCTCTCTGTATATCTGCCTTTCCAATAGAGAAAAGAAAATAAATCTTAAAAAAAAGTTGCATCAAAGACTAAAAAAAACCAGGGAAGGAGACCATGGCCTACCAAGTGTCAGGAGAATGTACTGCTGATTTGCAGACGTTTAGCTGAAGAATGAGCCAGAAAGACTGGAGAACCATGCACCATTTTGATTTTGTAATCATTTTGATGATGAGTATCCTCAGTAACTATCGGTTCTTAGTAACCAGACATCATACCAAGGTCATAGATGCTGAGGTGGGTAGGCTTAACCTCATTTATAGATGAGATTAATAGGTTTGAATCACTTAACTGCGGAGATAAAAGACTGTAACTATATAATTGAGTTGTTGGAAAAACTATATGAGTTAGAATTTGAAAAGGACTTTACACATATCCAAAGCATAGCAAAAACTAAATGAATGTCAGTCAAAATGTCAAAATGTGAGTCTCTTATATGTGCCAGAATCTGTGGTCCATTAACTGATAAGCATTCAGGAATGAATAGATGTTCATTTGAAAGATATATCCCACTCCCCCAAGAAGACTTTTAGCAGTGCTATAATTTTAGAATTTTTACTTATTCTGCTTTCTTTAATCCCACCAAGTCTAAGGAGTATGCAGAGATAAGCAGTGGCTGTTAGTTGGGGGAGGGAACACCTCACACATGTTAAACATTACATAAATCTCCATAATTTTTCTCTTGTTTACTGAGATTATATGACTTTCAGATAGAATGGACCGTAGTTCTTGCTGAATTCTTGATCTCCTGAATTCTCAAGCAGATAACAGGTGTTACCAAGATACAGTTTCTTCTGCTCTTATTTTGGCCTTATTTCAGATGCTATGTGAGAGTTGGGGAATGGGAGAGGATTGGGGGTAGTGTGGCACCTTTCAAATCCAGATGTCCACTCGTTCAGTAAACTATTCATAAACATTATCAAGGAATGGTCTATAGGATTTCCCCAAAAAACCTCCAGTGATATTTCTTTGAGGGTCCCAATTCATATTTTCTTTGAAGAACCACTGTTTTCCGTCCCAAATCATGTACTGTTTGTGGGAGATTCTGACTCTATGATTGCATGCAATTCTGTATCAACTGAGCAGACTGTTGTGTGTAGACTATTGTGATTGAGCACCAGTGGCATCTGACCCAAATAAGTCTAACGAGGTTTAAATCAAAACTTTTAGGAACTCTTAGGAAAAAATACATATATTTATTTCTGACAAACTTAACCTGAAGGAACACTGTTTGGAGTTGAGAGGGATGTGTTATGTAAAGAAGGCTTGACTTGGAGTAAACAAAGCAGAACAGAGCAGAAAATAAAAGAATGACTCAATGATTTGGCTTGGACGCTGGACCCAACCATTCCCAAAGCCTTGTTGCTGTGCTTTAGCTACATTGTCTTAGACGCTTCAGCCAGGTTGCATTGGGTTCTGATTCCTAGCATGGAAGCAGGATACTACCTGTGCCATGCCCAGGCTACCAATGCTGTGCCCTGTGATACAATGTGGATGCCCTGCACTTCTGTTCCTATAGAAGCAGCCTATGGAGCCCTAATCAGGAAAGAAACAAACAGTAAAACCTGCTCATCTGCTCATGGCAGTAATCTTAAGGGTGTCCTAAGAAGGACTGACCCTAAGACGGGATTCTAAAAAGATCCTTGCTTATGTAATTTCAATTCCTAAAATAACTACAGATTGAGTCTGAGAGATCCCGCTGGGGCTTCTGACTGCCTACCCTGGGATAGAGAGCTCAGAGATTCTTAGTGAATGAAAAATGGGCTAAGAACAAAATCATCCCTTAGCCTCGGCAGAGGCTAAGAGTGGGTCAGGACGCCAAGTGGCAAATTAGGGACTGCTTTTTATTCAACAACTTGTCCAAAATATGTTTAGCAGCATAGGAGGAAAGCTGACCCATTTTTGTGGGGTCTGGAATAGATAGACTAATAAAAGCAATCCTTAAAAATAGTCTTCCCTTCTTAAAATGTATTTTCCATTGAGCGGAAACCAGAATAAAATTTCTACCTGTGCCCTGACAGTCACAGCGATTGAAACACAGAACAATGGAACTTTCTGGGTACTGAGTAATTTTTTTGTCTGGCTGCTAGTCACAGAGGATCCTGTTCCTGAGTGGAAACTCCAGGTCGGGTTTCCCAGCTCTCTTCAGTGAACAGCTGTCCCTCCCTCAAGGAGGGGAGGGAAGGCAAGGTCAGAAGAGCTCCCTGACCCTGGCTTTGCCAAGGGAGGTGCATGTGGAGTTCACATTCAAAATCCATCAAGATGAAACTTGGACTGTGAGAGTGAGGAGCAGGGTCAGGTGTGCTGAGAATGGCAACCTAGAATTATGGGAAAGTCCTTTGGGAAAAGCAGCTGTTGAGGTTATCCTGGAACTAAGTGGAAAGGAAAGAGCTGTGAAATATCTCTCCCATGATCTGTCTAGCACTTCCCAGTGTCAGTAACGATTTGGGATCTATTCTTCATTTCCGTCTTCCAACATTCCATATCCGATCTTAAAGTAATGAAGCCTAGGAATTTCCATATTTTCAGACTCTTCTCAAGGTAACCTTCACTATACCACAATTTGAAAACTGTCATCTATTGGTAGCAGTAGATAGCTTTGAATTGTTCTGGGCAAATATCAGAGTAGAGTTTCCTATCATTTTATACCCTCTGACCTCCAGGGCGATATCTCACATGAATGAGTGCTCTACAAGTTTGGGTGCAGGTGGGGCACAGGATCTAAAGATAGGACAGAAGCTGCTGTCGTTCTGTACTTTTCTTCCCAAGTGACTGTCCAAGCAGTAAGGTTGTGTTAGCCTCTCTCTCATGGAAAGAGACTTACTTGTAATATCTTGAAAACTCCAGGTTCCTTCCTTCCTAGATATAACTCCTTCATGTTTATGAATCTTTAAATTAACATTTTCTTATGAACTTAGAGTTTTGGCTGTCCGGCATGCCACTAGAGAAAATAATGTGTTAGAATAATTATTTTCTTATGGACCATGATCTTCATGATGGTGGTTATTTTGCGATTATGTTTTTGAGCTCCAAAGCTAAATAATGTCCCAAAGGAGAACAAAAAGTAAAAATTTAAAGCTTATTTGAAGAATTAATGATTGCAATTTGGAAAGGTTGGACAGTAAGCAGAAGTAGTCATTAGGGTGTTGAATCTGATATGATTAACAGGTACAAACTGAACCAGGCAGACTTCTGAGGAGCAGACAAGTTAAAAATTGTTGAAGATGAGGTTTGAATGGTATCTCATTACACCAAGGATGCTCAAATGGTGACAAAATCTGTGAAATGAAATGACTTCTTTCTAGAGTCTTGTTTGCACTGAGAAGATTGAAAAGCAAAACCAAAGGGGGAAGACTTTTAGCTACTATATCCATTTAGTAGCTGTTAGCTATTGATAGTGTGTAGGAAAAGAGATAATGATTATGATGATTAACCCTGCCGTTTCCATTTGCTGAGCCTTAAAATGGATCTTTGAAATGTTCCTTTGAAGTAAGCATTGTAATGATGGAAAGTTGGGTTCTGAGATACTCTAATTTGCCCAAGCTATATATTATACGGTTGGGATCAAACTCTGGATTCTTGTGGTTAAGGATTTGATGCTTAAATATCTAAAACATTTTATTTAATTACTTATTTGAGAGGGAAAGTTACAGGGAAGGGGTGCACACACAGAGAGAGATAGAGAGAGAGAAAGAGAGAGAATCATCCACTGGTTCAATTTCCAAATGGAAACAATGGCTGGGGCTGGGGGTGTGGCTGAGTCTTGGGCTGGGCCATTCTGAAGCCAAGAATTCTTTCTGAGTCTCTCATATGGGTGGCAGATGCACAAATATCTGGGCCATCTTCTGCTGCTTTCCCAGACACATTAGCAGGGAACTGGATTAGAAGTGGAGCATCTGAGATGTAAACTGTTGTTCATATGGGATACTGTCATTACAGCCAATGGCTTAACTCGCTGTGCCACAGTGTTGGCTCTGGAGTCTTGAATATTCTAATGATGACCATTTAATGATGGAAATTCAAATTACAAACTGGATGCATTCTTAGAACCTGATTTTTCCCAATAGGATGCAAAGACGTCCAAGAACACAGGTTGGAATCAGGATCATTGAAGCTCTTGTTAGGCATAAATGCAAGAAAATATATAAAGCACTGCTTTATTACTCAGGATTCTTCAGAGGAACCAACTCACATGATCATGGAGACTGAGAAGTCTCAGGATCTGCAGTCAGCAAACTGAAGTTCTAGGAAAGCCAGTGGTGTAAGTTCCAGACTAAGTGCACAAGTTTCTTCTTACTTAGACTTCTTCTTCTATTCAGGTCTATGGTTGATTGAATGAGAGCCACTTACATGAGGAGGGCAGTCAGGTTTGTATTGTCATATGTTAATTTTGCCCCCAAATATCCTCACAGTTACTCCTAGAAACATAGTTGTCCAAACATCTGGATACCTCATTGCCAACTCAAGTTGACACAGAAAGTGTCAGAACTTATTGCATAACTTAAGCAAGTACTTCAGGAGAAAGCATTGTGCATATTATCTTGAATAACCTTTATCATATTGTTGTCTATTCTCCAACTGGCACAAGCTGCAAAGATTACTTCGGCGATCACAAATGGTAATACTAAAAGTCTGAATTAAAAAAGAGAATTATAGGGACCCAGTGTGGCACCTAGCAGCTAAAGTCCTCACCTTGAACACGCTGGAATCCCATATGGGTGCCAGTTCTAATCCCCGTGGCCCCACTCCACATCCAGCTCCCTGCTTGTGGCCTGGGAAAGTAGTGGAGGTCGGCCCAAAGCCTTGGGACCCTGCACCAGTGTGGGAGACGTGGAAGCAGCCCCTGGCTCCTGGCTTCAAATTGGCTCAGCTCCAGCCATTGCAGTCACTTGGTGGGTGAATCAGCGGATGGAAGATCTTCCTCTCTGTTTCTTTTCCTGTCTGTATATCTGACTTTCCAATAAAAATAAATAAATCTTTCTTAAAAAAGAATTATAAGAAAGCAAATTGTAAGCAGAATCACTTGCTCTAGAATATGTCCATATGAACAGTGTTAGCTGAAAAATAACAAGAGTCATGATTTGAACCCAAATTTGTCTGATGACAATATCCAAGCAGCTGTTCCAGACACTAGTCCTCCGTTTGTCCCTAACCCTCTACTCACATAGAACTTTCTCTGTCCTCTTTCTGTTAGGGAATATAACGCCTTGAATTGCTTCTGGCACTATCTTAAGAGAAATTTCAACAAGAACAGATTCCCCACTTTGCTTTCTTTGATACAGTTTCTGCCATTAGTAATGTTAGTCTATAGCCATCCTTAACTCTTTTTTCCTTGCATATTGCTTCACACCCCAACCCCAGCTTACTCCTCCTGGGTGGTCCTGAAATACCCACAGCATAGCTCTATCCTCGCAAATTCAGGGGATAGTGTGTCTTTCTGTCCTTATTCCTAACCCAGTTGCAAGCGTCTTAGAAAACTTAGTCCATTTCACTTTATAGCCTCAGGATCTGGTACTGAAATTGATAGCTAATAGAGACTCTTTGTGTGTTTATTAAATTAATAGAAAATAATTGAATCTTGATGTCAAGAGTTACATAATAAGTCTCCATATGCCTGGCATACATGATAATGATTGTAAGAGATCCTGCTCACAAACCAAACTTCAACAACCAGGGGTGCTACTTTCTGTCACTGAGAAGACATTCGTATTTCCATGTGCAGAATGCAAATTCTTGCAAGGTCTTGAAATGCCCTTTCAGGGCACATCCGCTGAAACTTGGCTCCACTGTGTGGTTTCACCAGTCATCTTTGTCATCTAACATCCTCAGGCTTGGAAATAGGCACATGCTCAGAGGAATCTCAGAAGTAAGAGAAAATCTTGATTCCCTGATGCGTTCCAACAGGGACAGAAGGATTGCAGCTTCATTTCCTGCCAATTTTTAAATGATGAATATTTTGGTATGATTGTAAGTAAGCAAGACAAGCATACCAGGGAATCAAATAATCCAGGAACATGGAAACATAGATTATTGTTTTCCTTTCGTCTTCCTCTCAATTTGATTTGTTTTGCCTTTGCAAGAGAAAATAAGGTCAGGCGGCAGAAAAAAAATATTGCATTGAGAAATTCAAATCTACAAAATCATAGCAAAACAAAAATTTATCCTTGTATTCATCCAAATGCCTAACTCTTCCAGTTTCCCTGGAATTATGAAAAAAAACCCTATTTGATTTATAAGCCCTTCTTAATGCTAAAAAACAAAAAGATCACCCTGTTTGATTCCCCCCCAAATACCTCTTCTCCTTACCGTTGAGGAACCATCTTCTTTTAATATTCGTCGTAAAAAAGAGACAGTTTAAACAGAATTCTTAATTCAGAGCAATAATAGGTATGAGAGGAGATGTTCTTTTAAGTGTCTGGAGCAGAATAAGAAAGCCAAATTTTATGGCATATTTCTGTAGTAATTTGAAGCATGGTTTTGTTATGTTAATAAAACGCACTCAACTATTTAAGGACTCTATATTTTTCTTTCACAGGAAAACACTTTTAGAATCCAGACAGATTAGGTTAGAGCAAAACTACCTTTCTCATCACCTAATCTTATTAGCCAATCTTCGAACATCAGCATATGTTAGTTGAATTAATGAGAGCAATAGACAAAGAATACAAGATTAGTGATGAACATGCTCAACCGAAAACTTCGTCTTACTCCAGAGTCTCTTTTTTTGTCATTGACCATTGAATGTCACTGCTAAATGTAAGATGAGAATGCTTTCTTGTAAACTACTCTTTATGTTTCAGTCTTGTTCAGACTTTCTGACTCACCCCTATTCATGATCAAACACAAGTTTCACAAAAGATTTAATTGCATCTAGACTTTAATAAATATTCTATCTGAGATCTGCAAATAAGACTATAGGAAGGTGGGGGAATCGTTTTGTTATGCAAATATAAGCTAGTGGAAGCTCTTTTGAAAGCTATTTAGCTGAGCCCTCAAAAAGCAATGTTTGAATGGCCCTTTCTTTTTTCCACTAGAAACGTCAACCTCATTACAAGTCTGGCTATAACATCTTATTTCATGGTGATTTGCCAAATAAGTTCTTCCTGAGATGAATTTGGGTAAAATATATAATAACAAATGCATGTATTTCATAAGCCGTCTCAGATAAAATTATTTAATAGGAGAAGGAAGGTTAAGCCTTTGATAACAATATAGAAATTTTGCAAGGTTCTCCAACAAGATCTGAACTTTATGCCAAAAGCAAATGTTGGATATATTTCTTGTAGTTCTCATGCTCGGTGGGACACTGATTCGTGTTCAATGTTAATAAAAAGTCTTCCTGAATATATTCCAGACATTGTCCTGAATGTTTTAGATACATTCGCTTGATTCATCTTCAGAAAAAAAAGTTCTACACATTGTTGGTATTTTATCGATGAGGTCTGCACCAAGTCTCATTGCTGGACAACAAGCACTCAACCATGTCATACTTATTCCTCTTAGATTCCTCTTCAACTTTTCCAACTATTCCTTCCTTGTCATTCTTAAGCTTGTGTTTTCTAAAAATGTAAAAGATTAGGTTGTCACAGTCAATGAAAAGGAGCAGTGTTAAATCTATACTGAAAGGACACAACACCCATATCTTATAAGACCTGTGTTGTAATTGTAATATTGACGTACAACAGTGGGTGCAGGTCCTAGGCCATCTTTCTTCTAAGAGGCAAAAGATTTCTCATTGTGTGTATGTTTTTTTTTTAGATTTTATTTATTTTTATTGGAAAGTCAGATATACAGAGACAGAGAGGAAGGTCTTCTGTCCACTGATTCATTTATCAACTGGCCGCAACAGCTGGAGCTGAGCTGACCTGAAGCCAGGAGCCAGGAACTTCTTGCAGATCTCCCATGTGGGTACAGGGTTCCAAGGCTTTGGGCCGTCCTCGACTGATTTGCCACACCACAAGCAGGGAACTGGATGGGAAGTGGGGCCTCTGGGACATGAAGCAGTGGCCATATAGGATCTCAGGGCATGTAAGATAAGGACTTTAGCCACTAGGCTACCGTACCAGGCTCTCTCACAGGTCTTATTAAACTATGTATCCTTTTCCTTTCCAATAAATTGGACTCATTCTTGTTATTTTGGATAAAAGATAGTAATGGGCATTATCACTGCTTGCACTCCTATTTATCAAAAATCTTACCACGGGCTAGATGATATCAGAATTCTGCATTTATGCTATTGTTAGATTTTTGGTTACAGAGTCAAGAATTCTAGCAATTGAGACACTTGATCAAAAGTGACAGGACCTGTTATGATCTTGCAAGAGAAAGTGTCGGGGTTCATGACACATGACCCTTGGCTTTGAGAAAACAGCAAAAGGTCACCTTTACCTTTTTCTCTCCTTTTCCTTTAGAGCAGGTTATGAAATCTAGAAAATATTCTCTAAAAATCCCACTAAATCAGTTCATTAGTCCTTCATTTTATGTTGTTCATCCTACGTCTGGTCAAAAGAAATGCCCTTCATTTCAAAGGCACAGGGACACAAAGGGATGTGCTCAAAGAGGCTTTCATAGATTCCCCCAGCTTCCCTCCATTAGATCATACCCCTTTGTCCACTTATAGTTCTCTGTAGCTATCCACGGCTTAGCACACCTAAGCATTAAAGCACACAGGCTTCGTTCCTTGTTTGCTTCTTCAGTTCTCCAAGTTCTTGTGTAATGTAACATTTATATCATACAAATTGTTAGGTGTGTCTCTTGTTAATCTATGTTTTCTGATAAAGGAGAACCTAGTGATGGGTGACATAAAAATAAACCTTTTTCTCTCTTACAAAGGCAGTCTCCTGGCACTCTACCGGTCTGTTTGCTTGCCCTTTTCTATCTCTTTGTTGAGAAGAGCGAATATGAATCAAATTTAATAGTGAAGGATGCCAACTGAAGTACATTTGTTAATGAATACGTTTCTCTGGTTTAAGGAGCCATGTCAACTGAATCTTGACTTAATCTATTCTGTTTTTGCAGGCATGTGCACTTGTAGTAATAGCTATCTCAGGTTTCCATATTTTGCAATTGATCAGAAGATGCGCTATCAATATTTGGATTCTGGCTGATGATGGTAGACATTCTGCTTAGATAAAAACAAGTTCCCAGTTTAGCATTATCAGCCTTTGGTGTTGGTAGAGAACTGAGCCCCTGTCTCAATGGTTATAATGGCAATAAAATTTTATATACGATTGTTTTTTGTTTATTTCTCTTAAGAGCCATGGTGGATGAAAGAATATATTTGTATACTCGTAAATGCCTTCATGGAATATACTGAACTCCACTGTAGGGTTTAATCCATGCACTGGTTTTACTAGTTTGATTTGACATATAGGTGACCAGAGCAAGTTTAAGGCATTTCTCTCCAATATTATTATAATATTGACCTTCTAACCTAATTATTTACAAAACCAATTAGATATAGAATTAAGTAAAACCTACTTGCTCTTGAAAATTCATTAGAGGGGAAGATAAAGCATTATCATCGTTTGTCTTATTCTATTATATAGAAAGAAATATTTGGGTATTCCCTCCTTCCTTTTGCTGGCATATCGCTATACACCAAAATTAATTCAAAATGACCAAACCCTGAATCTTGTCTTACGAATTCCAGTATCAACTGCACTCAGAACAAACCACGTCAGAATCCAATTTCCACGAAAAGGAATTTGTATATCCAGTAATGATAATTACCCTTGTGGATGGGTTCTCAGAGGTCAAGTTAAATATTTATTGTGAGATGTATTGTTCCATTTTTCTTTTTCATCTTCTTAAGTAATGAGGGTGGCTTTCCAAGACCAGTTCTTGCAAGGAGTATTATTTATTCATTCCAAAACATGTTTTGTTGCCTAAAGCGAAAGATGTTTCTGTGTAGTTTGATTTTATTGTTTTGGTCTTATGATTATCCTTTAATTCCCTCTTAATCCACTTCGTTTCACTTTAGCAAGAATCAGCTCATGATAAAGAACAATGATGAAAAGGAGTTTCCTGTAACAAAATAGACTATTTTCTAAGTCCCTGAAAATGCTATCTTAAATAAGGCAGGGATACATTAAGTGAATTATTTATTTTTTTATTTTTAACTTATTTTCTTTGCAATTTTTTTCAAGTTACTTTATTATAAGCTCTTCTCACATCATTTGAAAATTATTTGACTAAAATGTATTGAAAGCTGATGCATCATCCAACTCAACTTTTTGGCTTTCCAAGGAAAAGCGAATGCTAATATCATCTATTTTACATGTGAAAACACTGAGTTTAAATAATTTGTTTGGGACAACACTGTTGTTAAGTGGAAAGGACAGAAATGCCAATATCAGGAACCAGCTTTTAATTCAACCTGACATACCATAAAATTCAAATCAATGCATATTTCAAGTTTATGAGATACTCTTAAAAATTCAAAGTTTAAAAAATATAATGTGAGGTTGTTATATCTAAATAATAAATTTTTTGAGCCAATTAAAATAATTTTTTGAGCCAGTGATAAACCCAAACACTTGTGAGGAGAGTATCCTCTGGTTTAATTTCTCAACCATTTCCACTTAGTCTAGACCTTGCTTTTTGTAGATGAGATTACAGAATGCTATGTTATAACTTCTACTTTCATAATGTATGGTCTTAAAGTATGGTCTCCAGATGACTAATTAAAATAGATTTCATCACCTTGAGGTTATCCAAATTTCCTACAAAGATGTGGGGGAAACATGTAAGGATCTAAATAGCTTGTTTGAGACTTAATACTTAACACTTAAATGTACTCAACCTATTGTAGAATTATTTTTTTTCCACAAAAACAGAAATGTTAACAAGAGGCTGATAAAACTTAAGAGCCTTTGGTTATGTTCTAGTATTATTTACTTTCTAGTGATCAAAATGTACATTTAAGGAACTCAAGATTTCTTGTTCAGATAGCTAAGGAGTTTTTGTTGGATTATCTGTAGTTCTAAGAGTTGTAATAACTCCAAGGAAATTAGATTGACTTTGAATGAAGAGATGTCTTTGAAAGTGTATACAATACACAGCGCTGAAAAAAGTTATGAAAGTATTTCTGATATTCATGGTTAAAATGGAATGCTGGTTATGGGAACAGGAAGGTAAAACTGTTAGTTGGTCTAATTAATGATGTCTTTTATATTCAAATCATAAGCTTGTATAGTTAATAAAAGCTTAAAAATTGAGTTCCTGAGATTGTGGGAAAAACCATATAACCAAACAAAATTTTAGTATTAGAAATAGATAAATTGCAAATGTATCAAGACAGAATGGTCACCTTTCCACCAATTATCACAGCTATCTTGTATAATATCTAAATGGCCTAAACTTCCTGAAAGAAAAATATTTAATCAGTAAAACATCAATGGTCTTTGGATTCAGCAGTACCCTTCCCTAAATTTCACATACTGCCTAGCTAACGTAATTCCTTTTTCTTTGCCCTAAACATCATCCTTCCATTTGGCCAAATGTATTTTTAAAAATTTTTTTTCTGAGATGGCGATAGTGTGTTCTTATTCATTATTTTTCTCCCCAGATGCCTACAATAGCTTGGGCAGGGTCAGGTCAAGAAAGTAGAACTCAATCCAGGTCTGTCAAACAAGTAGTAGGGACTCAAATACTTGAGCCATCCTCTACAGCCTCTCAGCACATACAGTAGCAGGAAGCTGCAATTGGGTGCAGAGCCAAAAAACAAAACACAGGCTCCCCAAAATGGCCTGTGGATGTCCCAAAAGATATCTTAACCACTGCACCAAATGGTCACAATGACCAAATGTATTATCATGTCAGCTCTTATCTCAACTCATCTTTACCTACCCATAACCATTTCTGTGACACTCTGAACCTTACTTATTCCCTTGCCCTATTAGTATGGCTCAGCCAGTTTGTCTATTTGTAATATCTTCTCTTTTCACCACCCATACATGATTCTTTCTTTGATTTAACTCCTTTCCTTGAGAAACTTTGGGTTCCCTTCTTCTCCAAGCTGCATCATTCACACAAGGTTTTTGCAGTTTACAAACCTGGGTCTGTTGATATCTTTGTTGCTGTCAATCATTTCCACATGTGTATGTTGTGTTTCCCAAAAGGGAATTAAAGACTTTCACAGAATGTCTTCTAAAAGTTTCATGCATTCAGAGTGCCTTCCGTATTCAACCCAAGGCCATGTATAAAGGCTTTTATTGACTAAGAAGCTTACTTTGCATTCTGGACCAGGGAAACCAGCAAAACATGATTACAACAACTTTTATTTCTTCACAGAAACCAAAATGTAAGAACTGCCTAACTGTAGCCATTCTCACATTGCTCTTTTCCTACTTTAAATGGATAGGATTAATTGTGGTGGCTGCCGAAGTTGTGTCCTTGATGTGAATATAGTGGTGAAATCAGGCATGACACATTCATCTATTACTTAATTTGAAAAGTTAAATAGAATTGTTGGCGTTAATACATAATTAGATGTTTTGAATCGGTGTTCATGCTTCCCATAAGTTGGTCTAAAAACTGCACCTGGATATCAATGTGTATAGTACAATGCATGTTAAGTTAGAAAACACAGCCACATAAATGTGATGTAAAGTTTAAATGTATATCATCTATTTACAGTTACCTCATGGGCACCCATGAATAAATACAGAATTAGAAAACACATAGAAAGACAGATGACTAGACTGGAAGAAAGTGGAGCGAGGTCTCTAGTTAGGTGAAGGTCTCCGCTACCGCTGTTGGCTGGTTTAGAAGCCTTTCGTGGGTCGCTGATTAAATTCAGCACGCTGGCCAGTTCCCCCGCCCTGAGGGTTGATTCGCTTAAGTGAAAGGAGCGGGTTAGAGAAGGCACCATCTGCTGCTTTGTATTAATAGGTTTCCTAAGAGGCTGGAGTGCAGACAGCGCGACAGAGTCAAGGCCGTAGAAGTGGACCGCGCTGAGGTTCTGGGGGCGGGGTGTCTTTGTCTCTTGTGGGGTCCCCAGAACCTCCCGCCAGAACGGAAGCAGGGATGAAGAAACTGAAGCGGTTCTCTTCCCTTCCCTTCCTCGGAGTCAGCTCAGCAGAAAGTAATCACAATTCTTGAGCGCTGAAGACAACTTACCACAGCTGCAGGGGTTAAGACAAGGGTGAGGGTTACACGGGTTCAGCTGTCGTAGGGTCGTCCAACGAGCCAAAACACTCAACAGCTGATGCACTCTGATGCCAGATCGCGTAGCTCGTGCGAAGTCGAGGCTAAGATCAGAGTTTACACCAGACGGACAACCACACGGCCCAGCCCCCACGCCCCAGGTGGCAAGTGCGGGATTCGGAGACAGACTCTTCCCTGCCTGGGATTCCACCGACTTCCTTTTAGGTTGAACCCTGGAATAAGCATCTGCCTGCTCCCCAGTGGCAAGAAGTCTCCTCCGGTTTCTCTGTTTTTCCCTCCCCCAAGAACTTTTTGTCCGCGGGATGTTGGAATAGGGACCCAGGCAATGAGAAAGCTGAGGATCAAAGAGGAAAACTGTCCCCACAGGGCAGGGGGCGAAAGGAGTGGGGCTTGCGCCAGGGTCGGGGGGTCGGAAGCTCGCCGTCGCTGGGGCTCTCCCCCACTCCGGCCCTCTGCAGCCGCCCTTTACGCCGCGGACACGGGAGAGTTAAGCCAATAAACACGTAAGCGCCGCTCCCTCCCCAATCGGCAAGATGCCTCTCCGGCTCTTGGCTGCATCGACAGCTTGCAACACTCGGCATCTTTTCTGGAGGCGCCTCCTTCAGCGGCTGCAGATGGCATTCGGCTGCGGGCTCCGGGCTCGCAATTGATTCTCCGCCTTGCCTACCTCGAGTCCACGGACGCACCTCTTCCGTCCCCGCCCCCTCCTCTCGCGCTCCTGGGTCCCAGCCCAGCTCCCGGATCGGCCGGCGAAGGAAGCAGTCGCAGCGGCCGAAGCTGAGCAGCAGCACACTCGCTCCGTGACCCGGAGAGAGGCGCCCACCCGGGGAAGAGCCGACCACCCGGCTGTCTTCAGCGCCCGCCACCTTTTGGACCTCAGGTAGGGGGCCTCAGGGACCCCCTTCCCTCTCCCAGGCGCAACCATGCTGGACCCTTCGTCCAGCGAAGAGGAGTCGGATGAGATCGTAGAAGAGGAGAGCGGCAAGGAGGTGCTGGGCTCGGCCGCGTCCGGAGCTCGCCTGTCTCCCAGCCGCACCAGCGAGGGCTCGGCCGGCGGCGCCGGGCTTGGAGGCAGTGGTGGCGGCGCCGGGGCCGGGATGGGCGCCGGCGGTGGCGCGGGTAGCAGCGGGAGCAGCGGCGCAGGGGCCGGGGGTCTGCAGCCCAGCAGCCGCGCCGGCGCCGGCCGGCCCTCCAGCCCCAGCCCGTCGGTGGTGAGCGAGAAGGAGAAGGAAGAGTTGGAGCGACTGCAGAAGGAGGAGGAGGAGAGGAAGAAGAGACTGCAGCTGTACGTGTTCGTGATGCGCTGTATCGCCTACCCCTTCAACGCCAAGCAGCCCACCGACATGGCTCGCCGGCAGCAGAAGGTAGGTACGCCCCGGAGGCCCCGGGAGACGCGCCGGGACGCCGCCGCCGGGCGGGCGGGGCGAACAATGGGCGCTGGCGGCACAGCTGGCTAGGAGGAGCCCCGGAAGGTGAAGACCGCGCCCAGGCAGTAAGGGCTACGAGCCTCTCTCCCGCAGCCCGGCTTGGCCCAATCCAGCCCGGAGCGCGCCGGAGGTCGCCTGGAGCGGGCGTAGGGTCTGAGGCCTCTCTGGCAGGGAGCGCCGAGGGAAAAGAGGCAGGCAGGTGCGGCTTTATGGCCCAGGAGGCTTGGGGAGTGACTTGCAAGCTCGCGGCGCCCCGAGAGGCCTTGCTCATAGGCAGGGCTCCCAGCGCTCTCCAGCGGCGGTCGGCTGCGCTCAGCTCCGGGCCCGCCTTCCTGGGCGTGCGCTCGGCGGGCGGGCGCCGCCGGCAGGTCGAGTCACCCGGGTGGAGGCAGAGCAGCGCTTGGGAGCTGTGTTGAGCTCGCCTGGGGCAGGCGGCACCAGTCAAGCCCGGAAGCCTAGGCTTCCCGTGACTTTGCGAAGGGCACCCTCCTCTCTCCGCCCAGATCAGCTGATCACAGGTTGGGTTGCCTAAGGACCCTCTGGCGCCGCGCCTCTTGCCTGGATAGGTTCCAGTCCTCTTTCCCCTTCCTCAACTGACCCCAGAACAGGTGCACACCAGCGACCAGCCGCTGGGGTCAGCCCCTCTACCTTCATGCCTTTGACCCTGCTGTCATCCCAAGGTGACTTCCCCGTCACCTTCTGGCTTGCCAGGGCCCTCCAAGCCCTGCCTTGCACGCTTGATAAAGTGTAACTAAACACACACAAACACATAAAACAAACACCTGCAGTTATAAAGCATCAAAAGCTTTTTGTGTCGGAGGCTGGGGCTAGGCTGTGGTGGCTCCGGGGTATCTTTAAGGTAGAAAGTAGGGAACAGGGGTGCAGTGCCAATTTCTATCAACTAACTATTCTCCAACCAGAGAAAGGTTGGGGGGTTGTCTACTGCAGGGTAAGTAGCAGCGATGGAGACCAGAAGTGAGGCAGCAAGGACCCAACCGGAGTGAGTGAGCGAGTGAGTGAAGTCAGTCAGCATCTCTTTTCTCTTAAATGAATCTTTAGCATCCCAGATAGGAGAAAAGCCAGGTAAGCCTCCAGCAGGGACACTGTAAAAGGCCAGCTCTAACTGCAACACAAGGTTGTTCTCAAAAAAGTGAATTTCTGGGTTGCTGCCTTTTCAGACCTATGTATCTGTGGCTGTGTGAGAGTGTGAGCTATTTCCGTATTTACCTACCTTTATCTTGAGTTAGCACAGATTTCTCTGTTTGTTTTGCTTCTGTGTGTACACATACCACCCGGCGCTGATGATTTATTTCAGCCATCACAAGCTCGGCTATCAGCTCATTAAAAAAAATAAAACTCATTTCCTGGATTGTAGACGGCAGGTGGGCTACACACCCAGCTCACTAATCCTGGAGCCCTAGCTTTTCCAACCTGTTTCTTGGACTATAGGAAACTAACAGGTACCATCAGAGCACAGAATATGTAGATGGTATGTGTTTCTGAAGTTGGATGTTGGGTGGACAGAACCTGAGAGATTTCAGTTTGGAATTATGATCAGTTTTTTTCTTAATAATCTGGGAAATTCCATTTCCATAATCCATTGTGTTAGTCACAGAACTAAGCAAGGAAGTCCTAATCCTTTGGCAATGAAAACAGTAATGACTTCAATGAAAGGGTTAGGTGTTTATCTGTCTAAGTCCAACGCTAAAATAGAGCAATCACAGAGACCCAGCTCTTTTGAGCAAAACCTGGGGCAGCCACCTGAGCGAGACCATCCATGCCCAGTTTTTCCGATCTGATGGCATGCTTTACCTGAGTCTATTCACAGCCAGGGTCTTAAGGGGGCAAGCTGATTCTGTTTTTACACATGACCTTAACATCGGAGAGATTCCAGGGCACATGGATAAGGCTGGTGTTTGGTTAGTTACCACAGCAAACTGTTGCTAACTACATATCTGAGCAAAGCTGCCTACAGGGGCTGTTGTCTATATTGAGAAATTAGATATGTTTCCATGTGTATACATATGTGTGTGTTCATATTACAAAAGGAATGCTTTCTGTTGCAGTTGGAAGGAGTTTTCAGAAAGTTCGTGGAAAATGAATATTTTAGAAAACCATGCATAAATCTCAAAACCTTTGTGTACCAAATATGTTTTCATTCCATTTTTTTGCAAAAATTTTTTGAAGTCCCCTGTCTCTAACTTGTAGGGCTTTCCTGGAAAAGGATGCTACACTGTTGTTTTTTTTTCCCTCTACATTTGAAACGTGGCACTCTTATTTAAAAAGAGAGACATCATGTAGAGTAATTGAGAAGTTTGCATAATCATTATGGTAAAATTTAAAGCCAACAAGTAGGATAGATGAGCTAACATTAGCCTTGGAGAAGTATGAGCTAGTAAATTAAACATGAATTTATAGTAAAGTAAAAATGGGAGAACTAGAAGAAGACAGAGGAAAAATGATGTAGAGACAGGGACTGAATGATGAAGGAGAAAAGGGAAGGCAAAGAGAACCGACGGAGAACCTGTTGGCTTCGCCAGTAAGAGTAAGAGCGATCCCATGGCAGAGCGCGAGACGACTTAAGAAAACAGCTGAAGAAGACACTGGTTACTGCTTGTTACGTACTTGCTATGTTAATGAGACTCCATTAATTTGTGAAACTTAGATCATAGTTCATTAATGTCCACATAACAGTATCCAAGAGATTTTTTGATTACATTAAAAACTTGAAGTATGGATTGACACAGTATGTTTTCAAAGCATGAGCAATTTAAAAAATTTTTTTCAACTTATTTTTATAAAGTGTATAAATTTCATGGGTTTCACAATACAGATTTAGGAGCATAGTGACACTTCCCAGACTATCCTCCCTCCTATCTGTATTCCCTACCCACCCTCCTCCTTCCTGCTTTCTTTTCTAAATTTATGATGGCATACTTTCAGTTGAATAGTCTTAGATTAACTAAAAAAAAAAAAGTTAGAATTCTGTAATACCTTCAACCTTCCTTCTCTGACTAGTAATTGCCCGTTTTATAATTAAAGAACCAGTGTCGATACATCCTTGTTAAAGTTTATTCATCCGTCCTTAATTTTTACCTAAATTTTATTTTCTGTTCTGATATTATTTCTGATTTTCCTCATAACCCTAAAATTGTGCAAATCGCCTTTAGCATTTCTGGAAAAGGCAACCGAGACTCAGATGCCTGTGACCTGCCTAATGGACTCTGTAGGTAGCTGAAGGTGGCCTTGGGGAAGTGGGGAGCTGTGATTCCGGTCACTTTCCAGTATGCAACATGTCTCAGAAACACTCTGGGATGAACCCAGAGTTCCACAGCATGTGTTAGGTCAGGGCTATTTCTGTTGGAGTTAGGAAACACCACCCACCATTCTTTCATCGCGGAGGGGGGGGGATGGGGGTGGGGTGGGGTGGGGTGGGGGGAGGCTATTGGGCAGTTCATGTGAACAAAGCAGGCTGTTGGGTACTAACCTCGTAGAGAATACAGATCTAAATGGATTGTTAGCTGGCCCATCTGAACTCCAGACTGTTGTCAGTTTGTGTTTGTGATTTAAATAGAAAACAAATATTTTAGCTCAGAAAGCCAGTTGGAGAGAAGAGGGAGAAGGTGTCCTTGCTTAGATAAGTTTGACAATTAGTTATTTTGGTCTCATTTTTACTCAGAAAAAGTAAATCCCAGGAATCTTTCCCAATTAAGAGGAAGCTTCTGATTATTTGGAAAGAAAAGTTTTTTTTTTTCTCATTGATTGATATATTTTGCTTACTTCATTATGAATCTAAATATAACATGCAGATAATGATTCTTAGGGACTAAACAGAAGCTCTCCTCATCAAACTGCCACACTGTATCTTTCAGCAGCTCAAAAATTATAATCTGGAAAAAAATAACGCTTTGCCTTTATTCCCCTTTTTGTCAGAATGGTAGAGTGAATACCTAGAAGTTGGCATGACAAAACTACACCATCTGCTTCTAAATTATATAGTAGCGATGCTGGGTGGCTACCTCATTTGAACTAGCTACATATAGATATTACCCAGGGAATTTTGAAGCTGACACTGTAAACAAGTGTGTATAACATTTAAATTGACATAACTGATGTTAAAATGATTGGATAGGAATCATTCATAATGCTTGCATTACAAGTAGTCTAAAACAGGCATGCAAATTGTAGCTGTGTATCACATAGACGTCTGTGTGGTATAAGCATCTGCTTAGCAAAAGGGACAATCCTAAAATGAAGCCTATCCCATAGCAACTCCCTGTTTCATTCAAGAGAACCTTGGACCAAGTTTGTTACAAATTCAAGTTATTACTGAATTTTGAGTGACGTCAACTTCTACCTTCCTATGAAATTAGAGCTAACATTGAGTCATTGTTAGCAATACACATTTCAAGGTTTTTTTTTCATTTACTTATTTGGTTTTGTTGGACATGACTCAAAAGCCATTCTTTTCATACAATTGAGAACTTAGTGTTGATCAACTCTGTGTGTGTGTGTACACATGCATGTATATATACACACATATATAAAATATTTTAAATAACGTTATTTGGCTCTTCAGGTACGCTTTGTGATATTTTGCCAACTGCTAAAACTGATTAATTTTAGCTTGTTAGTGCACCATAAAAATCTCCATTTAAACATAAAGGCCAACTAATAGGTAAGTGATGTTCTAGTGGAATTGTTTCTCCCTTCATCAGTAGAAATAACTATCATTTCAGACCTATCCCCTTGGTGCAATGGCAAGGGAACTGTTGTTCACTGGGGCTAACAGACTGCTCAAGATGCAGAACAACGGAAAAGTAATAAGAGGTTCTTGCCTCATTACACACCTGGAATAGCTTTATGCTACCCTAAAATTGGACTGAAGAACAAAGGAAATTAAATCTTCTGTTCTTGAAAAATTGCACTGTGTAAAGTGATAAAAAGTCAAATGATTCAGAGATCTTTCCCCTGCAAAGGCAAATTCAATACACATTCATGGACTATCACATTGAAATACAAACAGTATTTGTGATCTGGTGCCAGGTGTTTATGCAACTGAAGCTGGAATGATTTGGAGAATTCTAACTTTGAACTATAACAAGCATCAGTTACTTGTTGCGCCAAGAACTCAGCAAGGCTTTATGGCACAGCCAGAAGATACCTTATGAGATTTGATTCTTGAGCTTTAGGATACACTTTACACTTTAGAAGACATCATGCATACATGTAAAATAAGTCGAATAGAAACTAAATGTATGATGTTTGATGTAAGTACTATAGAAGATTAGGAAGAGACCACATATGAATTGGACACATAGGAATAGATATGATACTTGGAAAATCCTCATGAAGACTAGGGTTAGGTCATGAAAAGAGTTAGTCTGACTTAGGTAAGCAAAAGTAAATGCTGCTATTTGAGCCTTGAGAAGTGTAGTAGGTGGCAGGAATTTATAAGAATCATTGGGGCTCCACACAATGGCTCAGTGGCTAAATCCTTGCCTTGCATATGTTAAGATCCCATATGGGCACCAGTTTTTGTCTCAGCTGCTCCACTTCCCAACCAGCTCCCTGCTTGTGCTCTGGGAAAGCAGTGGACCCTGCATCGATGTAGGGGATCAGAAAAGAGCTCCTGGATTCTGGCTTTGTATCAGTTCAGCTCGAGCCATTGTGAACCAGCAGATGGAAGATCTTTGTCTTTCCTTTTCTCTGTAAATGTGCCTCTTTGATAAATAATTTAAAAAATCATTTTCTGATACAATTGGCTAGATTTTTTTGTTCCAGTTGAGGCAACCCAAGTAAAGCAGCTGAGTAAAAAGAAAGCAGTGAGGGTTGCGGATTGATTGGTTCTAAGGCCTGGTGCAGAGATGGCTAACAGGTAGAGATGGATCAGTTCAAATGACTTCCTCTACAGAAGAAGAATAGCGAAAAAACTGGCTGAAGGAGAGAAAGCATACATACCACCTGTATTTGTCCTCAAACACTGCTGCCAATGAATCAATAACTAGATGACTAACATGGGGCTATCTCTTCTTTTGTCCCTGTGAGAAGACAGAGAAGCATCAGATAATTTTTTTTTAAGATTTTATTATTATTGGAAAGCCGGATATACAGAGAGGAGGAGAGACAGAGAGGAAGATCTTCCGTCTGATGATTCACTCCCCAAGTGAGCCGCAACGGGCCGGTGCGTGCCGATCCAATGCCGGGAACCTGGAACCTCTTCCGGGTCTCCCACGCGGGTGCAGGGTCCCAAAGGTTTGGGCCGACCTCAACTGCTTTCCCAGGCCACAAGCAGGGAGCTGGATGGGAAGTGGAGCTGCCGGGATTAGAACCGGTGCCCATATGGGATCCCGGGGCTTTCAAGGCGAGGACTTTAGCCGCTAGGCCACGCCGCCGGGCCCGCATCAGATAATTTTTAATGTGCACTAGTTGTAATAGTTATTAGTTCCTTCTGGACAATAAGGTTAACTCATTAGCAAGGTTTGGAAGTTCATCCAAACTTGTTTTTGTATACGAGACATTTAAAAATAAAGTTAATATCAGAAGATAGCATCTCCAAGGCATTTAGAACTAGACTGTGTAACAGATTGTGAATTGTGACTTATGGACTAAAACTGATTCAATTTTGTTTACAAAGCAATTTTCAAATGTATTCATGCTTGCTATTTAAAACTATGAGGACATTTCACATTAAATAAGTTGAATTTTTGACTTGTTTCACAGAAGATGTGTGTGAAAACACTGGCCTATGTTTTATGGATTCACAAAAAAATCACTCAAATAATGGAATATAAGTCATTTTTAAAAAAAGATATATATTATTTTTATTGGAAAGTCAGATATACAGAGAGGAGGAGAGACAGGAAGATCTTCCGTCTGCTGATTCACTCCTCAAGTGCCCACAACAGCTGGAGCAGCCAGGAGCCAGGAACTTCCTCCAGGTCTCCCACACGGGTGCAGGGTCCCAAGGCTTTGGGCCGTCCTTGACTGTTTTCCCAGGCCACAAGCAGGGAGCTGGATGGGAAGTGGGGCTGCTGGGATTAAAACCAGTGTCCATTTGGGATCCTGGGCATGCAAGGTGAGGACTTCAGCTGCTAGGCTACCACACTGAGCCCACTTTTGGCTAGATTGTACGGGTTCAAAAGCGGCATTGTTCTATTTCTGGATGGTAAGATACAGGCTGTTTGGTTTTACCAACACTGTCTCCTCCTTTTTGCTTAATGGCTATCCATGATCTGACTCAGCCTTTTCTTTTCCATCCTGCCAGAAGGCATCCAAGAAAGTAATCTAGAATTGGAAACTCTATGTTCCCCAATTCTGGGACCTATAATAGTTTCCTTGTTAGGATCAGATTTATAGTTTCTGCAGGCATAGGGAACTTACGATCAGAATTACCACTTGAAATTTTTGATTTCTCATTCCAGCTGTGACGGAAACACTCTCGTGTTCTTACCAGAAATAAAAGGATGACAGCAGCCAATGGTTAGTCTAGTTGGGTTGTTGACATTTTTGCTGCACGAGGAAGAAGAGTAGTTAATAGCATAGACCCTGAGACTCAACTACTTTGTTGGCTTCCTGGCGTTGCCACTGACACTCTGGTCTGGGATAATTTACTTAACATCTCTGAATCTCATCAATAAAATGGTGATGATAGTGGTACCTCCATCACTGGGTTCTTGTGAAAAGTAAGGTAATATAATAAAGCTCTTAGAAATGTATCTGGTATATAAGTGTTAGCTTTTATTGTGCAATATTGTGCTGCTTTTATCTATGGAGAGACTATTAGCACAAATAGTGTTTCCCTCACTGCACAAATTTCTAGTGAATGGAAATTCTAAAATTCAATCCAACAGTTTTGTTTCCCTTAAGACTTATATTTTTGAAAGGCATAGTTACTGAGACAGAGAGGGAAAAGTAAAGAGAAATCTTCCATTCTCCCTCTCCCCCATTCCATGTGTGTTCATCCCCACATGGCCACAACAGCCAGTGCTGAGCTTATCCAAAGCTGAGAGCCAGGAGCTTCCCCCTAGGCTCCCATGTAGATGCAAGGACTCAAGGACTTGGGCAATCCTCTGCTACTTTTCCAGGCTTTAGGCAGAGAACTGGATGGGAAGTGAAGCAGCCAGGATACAAATTCATAGCCATATGGGATGCCAGAGAGAGGAGGTGGAGGATTATCATGCTACACCACTGCGTTGAGTGTCAACTCTGAAGTCCTTCAATCCTTCTCAAATCTTTGAGTTTTGTGGCCTATTATCCCATCTCTGTATGTCTTAGTTTTTTATTTTAAAATGCAAAAAAGTGTATATTATTATAAAGTGAAAGGGGTCTTAATAGCGTAAGAAGTCACATAATTGGTGAGCAAATGTTTTCAATACCAGTTTTAACAGTACTCATGCATCTGTGTTCAGCCAATGCTCCCATGCTATCTACTACCACAATATCATTGTACAAGCTAGTCTTACTCTTTTAGAATCTCTCACCTCTCTTCATCTGATTTACTGTTATTCATATTTTAATTAACATAGGTGTTTCCTTTAGTAGATGTACTCTGAGACTTCTACTGGGCTGTTTCTGCAATATTTCTCTGTCCACATTACCTCATATATTTGTCTGAATTACCTTTACTCTATGGGCCTCTCTCCTGTTAAACTGAAATAATATCTAAGATGGAGACAACATTTTAGTCTTCTTTGATTCATCTTCTCCCAAACAATAGCTGACATGTGGTAGGTGTTCACCAAATGTTCAAATGCCAGCCTGGACTTTACTTTGAGAGTTGAGCTGATCTGAGGCCAAGATCCAGGAGCTTCTTCTGAGCGTCCCTTAGAGATGCAGGGTCCCAAGGCTTTGTGCCATCTTCTACTGCTTTCCCAAGACACGAGCAGGGAGATGGATGGAAAGTGGATCAGCTGAGATATGAACCAGTGACCGTATGGCAATAGTGGTGCTTGCAAGTAGAGGATTAGTCAGTTGAACGATCACAGCAGTCCCCAGCATATTTGCTTTTGTTTTGTTTTCTTTTGAAAGGCAGATCCATTAAGGGAGGGAAGGAAGGAGAAATGGAAAGGAGAGAGAGAAGCTGGGAGCAGGAACCTCATCCAGCTCTCCTGTGGGCTCTGGAGCTCAAGCCGTTGCAGCATCCTCACTGTTACTTCCAGGTGCACTATCAGGAAGCTGCATTGCAAGTGGAGCAATAGGGACTCAAACGGACCCATATGGAATGTGGCTGTCACTGGTGGTGGCTTTACCCACTACAAGGCAACCCTGGCTCCAGAGGCATATATCCTAACCAGTGTCTCAACTACTAGGCTAAATACCCACCCATGAACTTCACTTTTTATTAGTAAAAAGAGTACATTCTGAAATAAGAGAAAGTATGGCAAATGCATCAGCTAGTAAATTATTAATTATGTGCTATACTGTTATACAACTCATAGTGCATTTGGTTTGTTTATATCAGCATCACCATGTACATGAGGACCATGCTGCACTGAAATGTTAGCACGGTTACCATGTCACCACAGCCCCCTGGGACCTTTCAAGGCCACTATTGCATAGGGAACACTCACTGAAATACTATGGGGCAGCTCATGGCTGCATTTGACACCAATTCTCATTCTTTGAAAGTAGTTCAGAAGGGGCAAGTTTCCATGACATGGAATTATCCATTATGTGGAATATTCTCTTGTAATACCAGATGGATTACAAAGAAGTCATTACAGAACCAAGCTTAGCTACAGATCAAGGCAGAGTGAGCTGTCGCTGTCATTCTAAGCAGAAGAGAGGAGATAGGTGCTCTCCTCGCTCATGCGAGGCCTGGTTGCTGCATTTTCCTGCCCCAGGGATGCACTTTCAGGTTCTTTGTTACAGGTTCCATGTGCTCAGGTGCTCAGTCTGTGCTTCCCTGCCAAAGAAGGTTGTTCCTGGCAGCTTACAAAAGCTCTTCAATAGAGAACATCGAGGGTGAACCAAGTCTCAAATGACTTCAAAATAATTGATGTTGTGGACACGTGCTCTTGATGCTCTAACCTTGGCTCATGCAGAGTAACTGACAAATTTCATGATCTCTTATAGAAAAAGTCTTTAAAAGCCATAAGCAATTATGAATTCCTTGCAGTGGTTGAATCCCAATTGAACTTAAATCACTACAGTATATGCTTTTAAATAGCCACCTATTAAAATAAAAAAGAGCCAACATGAGAATTAAGTCTATATATTGGATATGTGTTCTTTGGATAAGCTTGACTTGATTTAGTTTCCTTTGAAAGGAAAAAAACTCAGTGATCAACAACATTATCATAGGCATTTGGCTTGATGGTTTTAAGATCCCTACATCCAGTATTGAAGAGTCTGTCACTGAAACACAGATTCTGTTGCCACTTACAGCTTCCTGTTGAAGCTGACCCTGGGAAGCTGTGGTGAGGGTTAAAATGATTGGATTCCTGCCACCCACATAGGAGAACTGGATTGAGTTCTTGGCTTTCACCTTCAGTTCCTATCCTCCACCACATTTATTGTTGGCGTTTAGAGAATGAACTGATAGATGGGAGACTTCGCTCTTTCTCCTATTCTCAAACTCTTTCAAAAAAAGTTTGTCACAGTCACAGTATTGGCAGACTTGTGTTAGAGCATCTGTAAAATACTGCATATTTAGACATAGATAAAGTTTCTTTTTTCTACTGATTTACATGAATTTGATATTTTCTTTGTTACCTTATGATCATAAAGTATTTTCTTGGTGTAGTTAGGATATAAATAAATAACTCTAGGACTATCATATATTGGATGTGGTAGTAAGAATATCAGACATAGGCCTGGTGCAATGACTCAATTGGCTAATCCCCCAAATCTCCAAGTGCCAGGATCCCATATGGGCACCAGTTCATGTCCCAGACACTCCACTTCCCATCCAGCTCCTTGCTTGTGGCCTGGGAAAGCAGCAGAGGATAGCCCAAAGCCTTGGGATCCTGCACTCATGGGAGACTCTGAAGAAGCTCCTGGCTTCAAATCAGCTCAGCTCCAGCCATTACAGCCACTTAGGGAGTGAACCAGCAGATGAAAGATTTTTCTCTCTCTGTATCTCCCTCTCTATAAAATTGCTTTTCCAATCAAAATTTTAAAATCTTAAAAATATATATCAGACATACATTTAATTAAATAAAAATGAACTTCAGTGGAAGATATAGTCTTTTCTGATATCACTAGTAAAAGGAAAAATAAGATTTGCTGTGTGATTCCTGTCATTTAAAATTGGCATTTAAAAATGGAGAAAATGGGAGATAATATGAATGATTAGGTACTGAAGTGTTACAGTCAGTTGGCCAACTACTGTTCCCAAATTCTCTCTCAGTGTGGAGTAAATTGATAATATTTTGATACCCATTCAATAGTCTTAAGGGGGGGAAATTGTTAACTTATCACGTCTTATTTATCAGTTATTTCTGTGCAGTGATAAAATTTTAAGGTATTCTGAAGTTAACTTTTTTTTTTAAATCTGACTGTTTCAGAAATACATACTACATTGCAAGTTTTCCAGGGACTTTAGTATGTTCAGAAAGACAATGGGATTTTGGCAAACACACAGTGGTACAGCGAATCTACTCAGCCACATAAGAATGCAAAGAGAAAACGCTGAAAAGTCTTGTAAATAATTATGCCTTCTGTTGCCCATAAATAAAAAAAAGCGCAGCCTTTGATGTGGATGGTAGACAGAGTTGTTTTAACAAATGAGTTAAAATGTATCTTGAACATCCACTTTGGTGATTTTGCTGACAAGTTTAGCAACTGTTGTCTATAAGGCAGTGTGTCATAACATACTGTGTTCAAAACGGTTCTTGGGGTCTCTTCCATATTCAATTTTTGTTTGTTGCACAACATCAGACAATGTTATGCATTGTTTTGAGCCACTGCTACTTAAGAAAAAAATATCTTAGTTGACGCTGTCAACAAAACATGCAGACATTTTAGTTAACCTTCTTGGCCTCTAGGAACCTGGAAATCTGGTTGAGAATGTGAGATGCACTTGTATGAAACAGTGTCAAGCAGAATTTAATAACTGCTGGGGTTTAAATATGAGAGCTTCCCGGGTCTCCATCCTTGGCCCTTGTTACAAGCTGCTTATCTTCTCAGGCTCTTCCCATAATTCAGATGATGAGGTTCCAACCTAACACCTTAGAATAGGCACCTACTTGGAAATGAGGTCTTTGCAGATTAATGTGAGGTCTTTAGGAGAGGCTTTTATCTACTGTGGTCGGTGTCCTTATATAAAGGGGAAATGTGGACACAGATAGACAAAGGAAAACACTGTGAATGGTTGCTTAGCCCAGCCTGGTCTGCCCCCAGTCCTAGCTCTCATTCTCAGCAGGAGGGCTGGCCCAGCAAGGGAGGCCCCTGCAGCTTCCCTGCTGGACTCACCCCGCCCCTAATCACAGCTCCCTGCTGGAACTGTGGCCCAGACTGGCATGGCTCAGCTTACCTCAGCATCAACGTGTGTTGCAGAGTAGCCCAGTCCAGCCAGCCCCTAGTCCTGGCCCTAAGAACTGGCTGGTGTTATTGCCCAAGCCAGCACATGCTGCATCCTGCCCTTATTCTAACATTTGTTGGTGGATGTGATGAACTGGCGCAGTCTGACGCTTCCCCAGACCTGACCCACACATATGCTGGCAGATACTATAACCTGGTTTGATCTGGGATGCTCCCATTCTTGGTTGTTGTGCTCACCTATCCAGTGGATGGTACATTCAGATACTCTTGGGGGACATGACAACTAGTTCATTGAGCCTGATTGGGGTCGAAGAGTTTTCCAACCAGAACTGTTAACTGTGTTCTGTATTAACAACACTGAATATTTAGTATATCTTATTTCAAAGTACAATTGTGTTTCTTTCTCGTGATGCTACAGAGCACATTTGTTCAGTCTCTCCAGGTATCTGAGAATTTGTATGCATAACAGATACCCAAAACCTACACAATGCAAAAATTCATAATCACTAGTGAATAGTAATAAATATCCCATATCAGTCATAGTGTATGTGAGAGAGATGATTTCATTTGTTTTTTTTAAAGATTTATTTATTTTTAAAATTTTTATTGCAAAGTCAGACATACAGAGAGGAGGAAAGACAGAGAGGAAGATCTTCTGTCTGATGATTCACTCCCCAAGTGAGTGCCACGGCCGATGTGGGTGCAAGGTCCCAACCTTGGGCCATCCTCGCTGCTTTCCCAGGCCACAAGCAGGGAGCTGGATGGGAAGTGGAGCTGCCAGGATTAGAACTGGCTCCCATATGGGATCCTGGTGCGTTCAAGGCAAGGACTGTAGCTGCTAGGCCACTGAGCCAGGCCTGATTTCATTTGCTCTTTAAGATACACTGAGTAGAAAGGACATGTGAAAGTCAAAAAGCTTCAGAAAGGTTCCATTGGTTGGGAAAAAAAAACCCAAGAACAACCTGTGTTTCCTAATTATACTCTGGGCTCCCCCCTATTATTGTCTCTGAATGCTGTTATGGACTTTTGAAGGTCAAAGTGATTCACATTTTAGAAGTTCTACTTTACCTCATATTCATACACTAAAGTGTTTCTTACTCCTTTCATTTTCTTATTATAAAAACTGGAATGTATTTTTAAAATTTTGATTTTGAAGTTATTTTCTATAGCTGGGTTAATAAGTGGCTGATTTTCAGCATTCATAGAACTTATAAATTGAAAAAAAAATCTTGCCAGTTATTTTCAATTGTGACACTATTTTATGAGGACGAAGCAGTCCTCTGATGTGTGGAAGTCATTTGAATGAATTTTCATTACTTTTGATTTTTCATCTTTGTGTGACGGCTCTTCTAAAGATTCATGGGAAATGCGGCTAATATATAATCCTATTTTGGTGCAAAAACTGAAGCCCACACATAGTTTCTACATAATGTGCATTTCCCACAAGCTTTTTATAGTCTCCTCATACATTTCAAACACATTGCATTTTATTAAAATTTTTATGCTTTTTTTTCAGACTCGTGGAAATTTCTAAGTTTTTATCAATGTGTCTTTGCTGCCTATCAGATGAAATGGGCTTTAGATAGCCTTGGTAGAAGTGACATTGAGATAAGCTGCTAACTCTTGGACAAGATCAATGATAGCAGTGTTAACAGTTTTAGCGGAAAGGAAAGACCTCTTGAAATATGCAGTGATGAAATAGTGCAAAGCAAGTTTGAAGATGGCTAAACAGACAAGTATGGTTGTGCAAGATTTCAGAATTGGAAAGAATTAAGAGCATGGGTTGGTATTTGTGAATGCCTTCTACTGCAGGGGTAAAGGATTTAGGAAGAGAGAATAATACATCCTCTTGCCACTGAGGAACAACTGAAGGGTAGTGACATGATCTGGGCTTGCTTTAGGAAAATATATCATCTCTTAAGGAGAAAGTTTTTGCGTAAACCAAAATTCACGTATTCTGGGGTTACTAGGTCTTCATAGGGCCTTAAAGACTTCAGACTACCACCTCCATTATCAAAGGGTTCCCAGCTGGCTCCCTGAAGAGGTTGTTTGACAGCAGAGGAATAGGTAGGATTTGAACATAGAAAGGCAGAAGAGTATATATCCCAGGGACAGTATGAATGAAGACTCAGACCGGAACACAAGCAGGAGCATGTAAAAGGCACATGATCACATACTGGTCAACATTTGCTGCTGCTAGACTTTGTCGTCTGTCCTTTATTGGGTAAAGCAGGAAGAAGTCATTGCAAGTGATTTGTTCCCTTGAGTAACTTCAGTGAACCAAGGTAGAAAGCCTGTCAAAAATATTACAGATGTCTGGGTGATTGCCAAACAGAAAATGATTGGCTTGACCTTGTCTTCAGTTGTCGTGTTTTCCCATATGGCACTTTGAGGTTTCAAATCTTCCAAAAAAATATTGTCAACACCAGTACAACGGTTGATTTGTAAAGGACGTGATGTGCTACCGGCTCTTCCAATGGCTGAGTTAGGAAAAAACCTCCTTTGAGTTTTGATAAAACCCTCCACATAATTTGCCAGCCTTCCTTTTGGCAGTGGAGGAAAGGAAAGGATTTTTTTTTCTACTGTCAACTTTCCACAGGCAGCTTAGGTTCTGCTGGGAGTTGTGATTCAGCATTACAGACTTCCAGAGTGAACCGGCACTGGTGGAGGTTTACACTTGTTTTAATTCACCAGAACCACAATTCTTCCCACCACACCCCCTAACCCCCCAAAGCTGCAGTTCTAAGCGTTTGTGGATCTGCCATTTAGTCCAAAGAGCTTTTTCCATGTTTACTCATCCATTTCCATGTGGCATGCCCACAGCTATTTTTCAGTCAATATTCAATTAGGATGAGTTGGAAGGCCCTGATGAGCTCTGAGAGAGGTGTAGTGGAGTCACTTTTCTCACCCACCACTGGCCCAAATGTGCAAAAACAATATATCGCTTTTCACTAAAGAAAGGTAGGTGTGCCCTAATTAAATATTGCATCAACTTAATTGTTTCCATCTAACTGCACGTAACTTGACTAAAGAAAATATTCATTGATTAGTTATGAATCATATTTTATGACAAGATTGTTTTTATTGTAACTAAAAAGAAAAGTAAAATAGATTCAATGAAATATTATTTCTCACCTTGCTATTGACTATGGATTTTTTTATGAACAAAAATAAAGCATGCTTATTGCAGAAAATATTACAGAAATAGGTGGAATAGAAATTGAAAATAATTCCCTAATCTTACTACCACCCACAGACATCCATTATAAATGTGTATCTAAATATAAAGAGATCAATTTTATATATACATTTATATAAAAGTAATCATGTACTTTTTTGCAGCCTACATTCTTCCTATGCTTTTATGTGTTTTCTATAAAGGAAATGTTTCCATGTCAGTGAATTTAAGAATGAGTCTTCCTTCTAAGTGACTTTGAAGCAATCCATTTATAGCTGTACCATAATTTATTTAAGCAATTTTCTTTTTATTTCGATTTTTACTGTTACCTTCATTCTGCAGCGAGTGTCTTGGTCCCCCTATCTCCCTATTCTTTTCCAAAAATGCAGGCCCTTAATAGAGATTGTATTGACAATGTTGTTACCAATTTCAAAAGCATTTGCAAAAAATTGTGTTTCCAGTAGTGGGGCATGACTTATTTGTTGTATTAAAGCTAGAAATTACATTCAGTTTTGCCAAAGTAATGGATATTTTTTTAAAGTCTGTATGACTTATTCCATTTTGCAGATTTATTCTTTATATGTCAGTCTTTGAAAAACTTGCTGCTGTATTCTATTCATTCTTCTGTTTATTATATGCTTCTAAGAGCTGTTTTTGTTTTATTAGTGTTAACACTGGTATATATGCAATTTTAGTTTTCTTGTTTTCATTGGACCCTTAAATGTTGGGTCCATTTACTTTTAGCTGAACAGAATTTTTTAATTAAGTAATATCTATTCACTTTTCTTCCTTAATGTCTGGATTCTGTGTTACGATAGACCTTCTCCCACAAGACTTCGTAAAGCTGTTCATTAATGTTTTCTTCTAGTACTTCTATTTAATTTTTTACCTTAGATGTTTTGGACTCTTGAAGTCTATATTGACATAATGAATGCAATATGTAAACAATTTTTTTTTCTGCCAAAATCCTTTTCCAGTTGTCTTAACAGAGCACATTCGTTAATCAGCTTTGCCCTCCTTTTGGTAACAAACGGTTTCATTGCTGGATATGATAGGTTCATTTTGTTACATTTGAAAATAATTCTGACCTTTAAAATTTTTTTTTTCTTTCTGTTAAGAAAATGTGTTTTAATGGGCCTAGCATGATGGCTAAGTGGCTAAATCCTTGCTTTGCACATGTCAAGGTCCCATAAGGTTACCCATTAGCATCTTGGCTGCTCCACTTCCCATCCAGTTCCCTGTTTGTGGCCTGGGAAAGCAGTCCAGGATGGCCCAAAGCTTTGGGACCCGGCACCCTGCATGGAAGCCTGGAGGAGGCTCCTGGTTTCAGTCAGTTTAGCTCTAGCCTTTGTGGCTGCCTGGGGAGTGAGTCAGTGGATGGAAGATCTTTCTCTCCGTCGTCTTCTCTCTGTAAATCTGACTTTCCAATAAAAGTAAATAAATGTTTTAAAAAATGCCTTTTAACGATTGTGTCAGTTGTAAAATAAAAGATCAGTCTGATTTTTGTGTGAATTCCATTCTATTTATAAATGAATGTACGGAATGTGGCTGTATTTAGTACATTCAATTCTCCAATATAAGAACTAGTAATATTTCCATATTAATGCAGAAATATTTGATGCATTTCAATTCTTTTGTAGTTTTTAGCCTATTTGTCCTAAATGCTATTCTGAAATTTATTACTAAGCCAACCATAATGTTCATTAGCAGGTCCCCCCTGACTGTTTCCCTGCATTAATCAAAACTGAGTTCTCTTGGTGGAATCTACACATCCAGGGCTAACAGATTCTCTCTAATATAGCTGGGAACTGAAGTGTCAGCTGAGGTGCAGGTTGGAGAAGTACGGCTGTACTTGCAAACCTAATGAAGCTAGGTTCAGTTGTTATTACAATTCCATAATTCAATTGAATATTGCATCATGAATAACATTTGACCGTGTCCTTTACCTATAGGTACTGATTGCTTTGAGAAGATCCAATGGTTTTTTAAAGACATGAGATTGTGTTTAGGCAAAACTACCAAAAAATTGGAATGAAAAGGTCACTCAAACCTAAAGGGTTCTTTGGTCATCCTGCTTTACAGATTCATTATTCTCCCCCTATTTCCCTTAAAGAAAAATATATTACTGACCACACACTTCATGGATGTAAAGTAGGAATTTCAGTGAATACATCCAAAAAGACAGATTTGGAGCCCTGCATCACAACATGAACAAATGCCAATTAGAAATATAAAGTAAAGTCAGATATTTGTTACCTTTGGCTTTGTGATTCTGTTTCAACTGAACTTACTATATTAGTTTAAAAATATCACTCCAGACTGCACTGAATAAGGTTTCTACAGTATTTTATGTGTTTGGAGTATGAAAAAAATATGCAAATTTTAAAAAGTATTAGCTGTGATTTCCAACAGTTTAACCTATTTTCGATATTACCCATTCGTCAGTCATGACAAATGAAGGCTGCAGGACATTGTTCATAGCAATTGAGACACACTGTTTAAGATACCTGCATCCCCTGTCAGAGTCCTTGCATTCCATGGCTCATCTTGCCCTGCTTCCACCTTCTTGCCAGTGCAGATCCTGTGATGGTTCAAGCAACTGGGCTCCTGTTATCTACATGGGAGTCCTGCACTGACTTCTGGCCCCCTCTTTGGCCCATGTCCGTCCATGACACTGAGGTCATTTGGGTATATGGACTATAGATCTCTGTGTCTAATGAATTTTGATTAATTCTTTAAACATCCATATCATTATAAATACTATTTCTCATTTCACAAGCACATTGAATTTTTGTTACTACTAATGATGGAAAGCTAAACATGATAGATGAACCTTGAAAAATTAAAATGAGGAAAGTTCTATTGTTGCAGTTTTGTGAATTTTTACAGAAATAATTAGACCTTACATGCAATTAGAATTGAGGCTACCCCAAGAGAAATGGGGTATCAATGCAAAGATCTGTGTTTTATTTTGAATATGCACCTTTCTATAGAAATCATCCTAGACCAGAAGATGAAGCATATTTTGAATAAACATATTTCAATATTTCAGAAATATGTATTTATTTGAAAGGCAGTGATAGAGAAGTGGAGTGGGGTAAAGAGGGTACAGAGGGAAAGGAGAGGAGAGAGGGAAGGATGGAGGGAATAAGGAAGTAGGAGAAAGAGAGAGAGAGAATTTCTATATGTTGATTTACTCTCCAGAGAGCAGCATCCAGGACTGGGCCAAGCTGAAGCCAAGAGTCAGGAACTTTTCCATTCTTGTCTCTTAACCTGGGTACAGGGATCCAAGTTCTTGGACCATCTTCCGTTGCTTTCCTAGGCCCATTAGCAGGAATCTAGATCAGAAGATGGAGCAGCTTGGGCTCAAACCAGTGCTCTGCTATGGAATGAAAGGCCTCAAGATGAAGCTTAACTTGCTACACCACATCCCCGGTCCCCCCATGTTTTGATCTTTGCAATAAAATTAAAGAATATGTAGGTGTCAGCCAACTTATAAAAACTTAAAAACTGGCATTTTGTCCATAATTTTGTTATTTACTTTTATTGAAGAATTGATCATACACAAAAGGAAAACGTTTTTAGGGTTCAGTGTAGGAGCTGCCTGTTGGGAAGGACGTGAATAAGGTAGAATTCCATGTTAGTTACAACTGTCCTAGCCCTGCCTACCAAAAGAAATACATTATCTTTTACAAACTAGACTTATCTTTTTTCCTTTGTATAAGATTTATTTTGGGCCTGGCACAGTAACCAAGTGGCTAAAGTCTTCGCCTTGCACACACTGGGATCCCATATGGGTTCTGGTTTGTATCTCGGCTGCTCCACTTCCCATCCAATTCCCTGGTTGTGGCCTGGGAAAGCAGTCCAGGATGGCCCAAAGCCTTGGAACCCTGCACCCACATGGAAGATTCAGAAGATGCTCCTGGCTTCACATCAGCTCAGCTTTGACCAATGTGGCTACTTGGGAGACGAACCAGTAGATGGAAGATCTTGCTCTCTGTCTCTCCTGCTCTTTGTGAATCTGCCTTTCCAATAGAAATGAATGTTAAAAGAGGTTTATTTCTATTGGAAGGGCAGTTACAGATAGAGACAAAGAGAGATCTTCCATCCACTGGTTCATTTCCTAAATGCCATAACAGCAGGAGCTTGACCAATCCAAGGCCAGAAGAAGAAACTTTTTCAGGGCCTCCCATATAGGTGACGAGTCCCAAGCACTTGGGCTAACTTCTGATGCTTTCTTGGGCCGTCATCAGACAACTGGATCAGAATGGATTGCCAGCATGTCAGGTAGAAGCTTAGTCACATTGCCATGGTGTCAGCTCCAAATTAGACTTACCTTGATGTGGTGAGATACCCTAGCCACATCAACAGAGGAAAATAAGTATAGAACCTCTTAACTAGCTGTTAATTCTCTTCTTTCTGACAGCAAAGGATGTCCATCCTGTAGTCCTTTCCCAGGATCCCCTTTGTCATTTCAGATACTGTCCTCAGGAATGTGTGACTGACAGCTTAAAATGGCATTCTGTATATTGGAAGTATTAGGATCAAATTCACTGCATGAAAAGAGATGAATGTTCCTGCCATTAGATATATTGATTAGTTACAATGACATTCACAGGGCAAGACTATGAAAAGGACGGTGTGGTAAGAAACTTGCTGTTTTAACATTAATATTAATTTATACAATTAATTCTATTAGCTTCTGCCACACAAATTCTTTCAGTTTGTATAGTTTAGGAAGTGTTCATCTAGTGGGGTTATTGATGAGTAAATCACTTTTAAACCTCTGAGCAAGTATTTCTGCATTATAGCTTATTCCAAATAGGTTTTTTTTTTTTTTTTGCAATTGACCTTGGAGATGTTTATATACCTGGCAGTGAAGCAGCTGTCAGCTGAGCATAAATCACACCAAAAGGAGCGAGTCAGATCTTTTTTTTGTTTTTAACTCTGTCATGTATTTTAGATGTTTTCTCACAATGCATCATTATGTTCTTGTCTTTAGGTCATAACACTGAAAACAATGCAGTTGAATATGATGTTATTCTCTGTACATTGACCTAGCATAGCTGTGTTTAAGATTTATTTTGTTCATTTGAAAGGTAGAATAGCAGAAAGTCAGAAAGTCACAGTGAGAAGGAGGTTATCTGTCCTCTCGTTCACTTCCCAAATGGCTACATCAGTGGGGATTGAGTCAAGCTGATGCCAGGAGCCAGGAACTCCATTGTGGTCTCCCACAGAGGTGGCAGGGTCCCAAGCACTTGGACTGTGTTCCAAGGCACATTCGCAGGGAGCTAGTTCGGAAAGAAAGTTGCCAGGACTCAAACCAATGCTCATGTGGGATGCCAGCATGATCCCACATGATGCCATTGTGCAGCTAAATTCAGTGTGCCGCAGCGCTAGCCCCTAGGGTTATATTTTATCTCCTGATGAATCTTTTATCTTGATTATCTACAGTCAGCCTCCAGAAAAAGGTGATATAAGTGGCTGCAATCACAGCAATGTTTTCCTCAGTTCTGCTCTTGCCTTGAGAATTCAGTTCACCCCCTTTCCAGGTTCCCTCCCCCCACCAAGTTCTCCTACATTATTACTACAGTACAGTTCTTCACAAACAGTCATATGTCCATCATTGCGGGCATGGATGATGGCAGAGTCCAGCATGCTATTGTCAGGATAGAGTTCACAGTTTCATTGGGAGTCTGTCTTTAATGTGGAGGTAGGGATGCATACTGCATTGTGTCCTCACATCTGGATATGACAGTCTCCATTACATTTTCTTCTTGTTGTTGGTTTGGTATTGTGGGGATGTAGGTATAGCTTTTTTCTTTTTAACATAGCCATTTTGTATCTTTTGACTTTTGAATTTTAAAAATACATGACCTTATCCGAAGAAAACAAAAAAGAATGCAGTTCATTTTCTTCTAGATCTGTTTGTCATTGTATCTGAGTTTCTAGAATACTGCAGGGTGTGTTGAAATATGAATAAACATCTCCAATATAAAATGTTGAGTCTGAAAAATCCCAGCTGGCAAATGTTAACAGGTAGTTCATGCTTTGGGAAGATGCATGGAAGAAAATGGCTTTTGAGCTGCCCCTGAAATATTTGAAAAAGTAGAAATAGTGCAGCAACCTTAACAAAGGCACAGAGATGGAGAAATTTGTGACATTTTTTATAGAGTTGGTATGACTGTTTGGCTGGGTCATGGGATATGCTTCTAGAAAATTAAAGTAAGATGACAATCAACTGGAGCAAATAGTAAACAATGAAAGTCACATTGGCAAAGAGAAATGAGTCAGTAATGCTTCTGCAATAAAGGGAAACTGCATATTTGTATGATTTTTGCTTTTTGATACATCTCTACAGTGTGAGAAGAAAAGATTGAGACGGAAGATTCAAGTGAAGGAAGGCAGGAAAAAACATTTCATATTTCATAAAGGCACTGTTAGGAACTAAATTTGACTCTTAGCAAAGGAAACAGAATGATGAACGGAAAAGTTATCTCCAAGGGGATGGGGATGGGGTTTTTGCAACTGGAATTGGTGATTGTGAGACAGGAACATTTTGTCTGTATTTCCTGATGAAAACACAACACAATATCTGTGAAGTGGTCCTGCCTAAAAATTGATGATCACTCCACTAAATCTAATTTTCAAAGTGTAAGAAATACAGAGAGAAAAGGACCTTCCACCTGCAAAATGGGAATGAAATCAGGAAAATATAAGCTCCCAAGAACATCCTCAAAATAAAACACCAGGTCACTCTAACAACACTCTAGTCCTAAGAGACAGATGAGGAAGTTCATTCGGAAGAAAGAAGAAAGATGAATCATTAGAGCAAAAGCAATTCCATAGACATGCTAATCACTTTCATGGAAAATACTTCAGGGTGACAGGGTTTTAACAGAGTTGGGGATTTAACCCAGATTCTTACAATTTACTCTTGATAACTAGAATAACAGCACTGTTATTCCTTATTTTATATGTGTTACTAGAATCATTCATCCTCTTGTGCAACTACCCTTTAGGTGAATTCATTGAATAGTTGCTCTTGGCCTCATAATTTGTACTTTTCTAATCTCATTTTACTATCCAGATGACTCAGAGCTCTGCATTAGTTATCCCCTTGTGTGTGCAGCGGTACTGTGATTCAATGTCACTAGCTCACTCTCACAACTTGTTAAGCTTCAGATTCTACATGAAGGGCTACCATTTGGCTGCTCAGTATCTGAGAACTTCTATTTGGGGAAAATCTTGAGGATGTGACTCTTGGGATATACTGTTCCGTGTGCAGTTATAAAAGGTCAAGGGGCCTAGCCTTTGTTCTCGCAAACTCCAGAAGAGCCTGCACACCTGCCTGAAGTCTGGCCAATCTGATGAACCATTTGCTTCCGAGAACGGAAGTGTTGAACACTTGAAGCTAAAGAATAGAAGCCTTTTAGAATTTATTCTACCCATCAATGTCTCCTGGAGTACTAGATAACAGCTACAATTTTTACCCTGTGATGGCAAAATATAGTTCTTTGCATAGCAATCCTAATTTGTTTTCATTTTCTACACCATTGTCTTTTTTTAAAAGATTTGTTTATTTTTATTGGAAAGACAGATACACAGAGAGGAGAGACAGAGAGGAAGGTCTTCCATCCGATGATTCACTCCTCAAGTGGCTGCAATGGTTGGAGCTGAGCTGATCTGAAGGCAGGAGCCAGGAGCTTCTTCTGGGTCTCCCACGCAGGTGCAGGGTCACAAAGCTTTGGGCCATCCTCAACTGCTTTCGCAGGTCACAAGCAGGGAGCTGCATGGGAAGTGGGACTGCTGGCATTAGAACCAATGCCTGTATGAGATTCTGGGTGTGCAAGGCGAGGACTTTAGCTGCTACGCTATCGCGCCGGGCCCTACACCATTCTCTTAATATCCTATTGCCTATGCATTATTTTCCCTTTTAGTTCCTTTCCCCATTGAGGTAATCAGACTTACTTTCTCTTATTTGCGTTCAAGAACTCTAATCAGCTTGGTGCCAAGGTTCAACCACAAGTTTGTTAGAAGCTGAGCTTGTCACTTTGCTCCATCATTTAGTAATCAACAACCAAAGAGCAGTCGCTTATTTCTCTAGATTACATGTTGTACTAAGGACCTATTTTCTCATTTGCATTAGTATGTTGAATAGTCTCCCTGAAATGACATATTTAAGGTTTTAGTTGTAGTCTTCAAGTAGTTCAGAAGTATGAATTCTGTGGATCCTTAAAACTTTATTAAATTTGTGTTCATGCATAAATTGGTTGCTCATCACCCCAACCCTGCACTTGGCTTATACATGCATCCACTGGAGAAAGAGAGGGGGTAGAAAGGTCTTCATCACAGCAAAGAATAGTAAAAATGGGGAAAGAAGAACAAAAAGAGAACCTTTAAACCAAAATTTCTGCTAAGGAACGCTGCTTATACTTGTTAGCTCTGTCAGAAGAGTTCTAACTCTGCTATTCATTCCTTTCTTTCCCTAAACAGTGCTTCTAGGGGCTTGAGAGTGACCGTTGGTGGGTAACAGAATTATTTACTCCTATATATAAAACATGCATGGATAACTCTGCTCACTCAGTGTGAATTAGGGGTTTAGGTTTTACACAGTTGCCAAAGGTCTAGATTTTGGGTGAAGGAAGCTTGCAAAGGCATAGGTAATAAAGTAAAAGAGTATCGTTTTGTATTCTTAAGCTCTGGTAGAGGCTTTCCATTATCTTCTAATCTTCCCATTTTTTTTCTGTTATTAACATCATCTGCACTTGTAAAAAGCTTTAAACACATGTAAAGCAAAATTTATTTTTTTTAAACTAGAGACAAAACTTTTCAGTCCCTCTCTTTCAGATGTTAGACTTTTACTATTTTCTTATGGAAAGCTTGAAAGGACAGATGTGTGAGTGACACCAGGAAAAATTGAAAAATTGTTCTAAGAAATGCTTGGTGCTTTCCTCCTCTTGTCCTTCCTGCAGGCTAGAAACCAGGCTTGATGGCTGCAGCTTCAACAAAGACTGCAGTTGGGCCATAGGCAGTGTTGTTGTTAAGTAGTGTCAGGGCAAAGTGAAAGTAGCTAAGGATCCAGATGACACTGAGTCCAACTGTAATGCTTTCATCCAACTTGAGTCTGCCTACACATGAGTGTATACACACACACAAATGTTGTTTATGTCACTATTACTAGCTTTTATATTCAGTTTTATTTAAGAACAGAAATATGAAATTCTGCCCTTAATGTAGAATGTCTTTCAGGGTCATATGTGTTCATTATTTAGTAACTTTACTAGTAATGTAAAAATGCCTGTTTTAGCCATAAGGAAATAGTATTATGTCTAGTATCTATTAATAGTCACTGAAATGATTGAGCATTACCCTATAATATTTGAAAAATTAACTCACTTCAAATTATATCATTTGTTTCACGGGAAAACATTCTTGATGAAATTACATGTTAATGTTTTTGAAATTCATGGGGAAAATTGGAAATTAATTATCTGATATAATGTAGATGAATAATGCTTCATCCCCAGTGCTTGACAGTGGCACTGGGCTTGATGATGAGTTGTCATTTGGATTCGAACCATCCTTGTCATGTGCTTTATAAAGCATCATGCTTTCCAATGACTAGGAAGAAAACAAGCTCTCAGTCAGGCTCATTGGGTTTTTAGGTCAAGAATCTTTCAAATAGAACCTTTCTTAGGCAGTGCAAACATGTTTGTAAAGGTATCACTATTTCTGTGCATCACAAAGATGAGCTCTACAGTTATAATTCTAAGCAGAAACTCTGTAGAGCAATAAAGCAGCAGTACGTACTAGTCACAGGGCACCCCGGCTCCCCAGCTTGTTGGTGTTTGACCTCCAGAAAGACACTGAAACTTTCTCCAAGCCCCACTTTGCTCATGTATTAAATGAGAAGTTTCCACATTTGTAGAATTTTTTTTAAAAAGATCTTATTAAATGAGATGATCTATGCAGTGTACCTACCAGAATGCTAGGCACATTGCTGACATAGAATAGAAGTCACTTGTGTTTACTCTTTTTAATACAACGGTGGTTAAATGGATAACTGGGGTGATCAAGTAGAAAAGTAAACATATAACCTTGATGTACAAGTGAAAACAAGATGGTCTTCATTGGGTGTATATTGTACACACACATATTTCCCCTCCTTAGTGATGCAAACTCTGGAACCAATTCTTTGTGTTCCTATCTCATCCTCAGAACTGCCCAGTTGCCTGGCTTAGGGTTAGTCACTCAACCTTTCTCTAACCTCAATTTTCTCATCTGAAAAACAAGAATGACACTACCTGTCTTACTGGACTTTTGTGAAAACTAAGTGAAAAATACTATATGCAAGGCTCTTAGACCAATACCTCAACACTGATGCTTGCTACACCCATGTGTGTTCTTGTTACTATTACTAAATATGTACATGAAGGCTACATGGTGAATGAGATCCATGTAGATTTTTTCAATTGTATAAATCACCCCAAATACCACATTCTATTTCAGATAGACTTATGTGCTTTTTAGATGTGGCTTAAATACTTTATTCATGTTTATTCATGTTTTTATTTTAATCTGAGTCTGTTTGTTTTATAAATCCACACTGATGAATGAAATCCAGGAACAGAAGAAATAACATAGAAACAAATACTTAAATGAGTATTGGTGTTTGCTTTAAGAAAAAAAAATTTTTTTTCCCTCAACCCTCATTTGTAGGGGGAAAGAACTGTGAAAAAGAAGGGAAGAGCATATTGACATTATAAGGAAAGAAAAACATAGTTGGCAGACAGAGTTTCACAGTTCTTAGGGAAGTCATGATATAAGAAGAAGGGAGATACGGGGACGGGGCATAGGATTTCCCGTCCTATACCATTGCAATGTGTATCAGTTACATCTTACAAACCCAGGTGCCAAAATAAGTACCCAAAAGACAAGCCTAAACAGATACTTGAGAAAAGTTCATGCAGGGCATGAATGTGCCACATTGTCACTGCACTTGTCTCTGAGGAATATGCACTCAGCATTTGGGCTGGTGGACTTTGGTTGTAGACAGCCATTTTTCTTCTTCTCTTACTTACCAGTCAGATTTCCTCCAAACCTTTCCTTTGCTGCTTGGCGCCTCACAATGGATTCAGATGAGACTCAGAGGACATATTTGCTAGCAATAAGGATTATTAAAGAATAGAAATGTGTTACAGGGAGAAAATTAGAAATCTCATTTGCTTGCCTGAAAATGGGGAATGGAGTAAATGAGGCTCCATTCTCTCTAAAGTGAATGGATTCCTAGATGAGTGAACAAAAAGGATGCCTGGTTCTTAGAGGCATTAGGACTAAGAGTGCTGCAAGACAGGATTTCAGCCAACTGACTCTATTGTGATATCCTGACTTAGTAAAGCCCAAGGGTTCAGAGTAATCCAGAAATGCAGATACGCACGAAAGAATCTACACCATCTGGGACCCAAATGGGTTTCTCTAATAACCTGAAATAACTCTTAGTCCTTAGTGTTGACTTTTGATTCTTTCCCCTACCATGTTGGCCAGGATATCAAGAATTTATAGAATAAAAAATTTAGTGTCTCAAATCTAGAGACTCAGGATTTTAATTGTATTGTTTATTTTTCATCCGTGCATGTGCCATTTTTTCCTGGGTGCAAACATAATTTTTTTTTATCACATACATAGAACCACACACTATTGTGTCTTCTGGGAAACAGTCCTCAAACACAGACATATGACAGAAAAAGCTAAGCTTAATTTATGTGGTTATAAACATGGTGATCTCATTTTCATGTTAAACCATGCATTTGAATGCTTTGTCTTCTCATTATTAAACATTTTGGAAATGATTGTTGTAAAATATCTCACTTTGAATTCAATGTCATTTAATAATATGTTGGACTTGAGAATCCTTTCCACAAAGACAATTGCATAGATAATTTCATTTTATCCCCAAACCTACTTATGAATTTGAGATGAGGGGGTGGTTATTATCTCCATGGAAGTAGATGGAAATTTTGAGGCTCAGAGAGGTTAAGTAAGAACTTGTGAGGCTCATACTCTTGGCTAATGGCAGTAATAATGAGGATAATTAGTTTTTTTCTAGTTTATGAAGCAGATCATGAGCTATATCTAATTTAATTTTTATTAGATACCTATTCTGGATTCACTCAAAATGTCCTATGCAGTTTAACTCAACTGTGTGTATCTTCTGAGCTACCCATCCTCTGAGCATTGCCCTAACTACATTTTTCTGCTCTTCTGCCCACTTCTATTATCACGCGATAGAATCATCTTTCACCTGGTCACACTAGCAAGCAATCTGAGCAGTTAAACTTACCATGTCTCACTCTCATCCTGCATGTATTCAATCACCAGCCATTCCATATTTGCCTCGTGGATGTATCTGTCTCAGCATACTTACTGAGGTCCTATTTTTCCCTTAATTATGTTTTTTTTTAGCCTCAGAGTTCTGACCTCTACTAATTAGTCTCCTTCCCTCCTAGCCTGGTCCTTCCTACCGGTTTCTCGTGCTCACTGTTATATTTATCCTTTTATGCAAATCCACAGGTTTACAACAGATGAGTTTTAGCTCCTCACTAAGCCTTTCAGGTCCTTTTTGATCTCACCTCATGTTACTCTCCTCTTCCCACCACTCTTGTCCAGAATTTTGAACTCCGGTAACATGTATTCAGCTCAGTTCATGACATGCTCTTATTTCTCTGCTCTTGGCCCTTCCACTCACATACAGCTTGACAGACTCACCCCATTCCTTCCCCCAAGAAACTCCTGGTTTAAAGCAGATCTTTCATGGTCAGAAGACCGAGGTTTATCTATCCCTACAGTTGAATTGCATCCCTTACTTGGGTCTTCATAGTCCTCTTAAATAACTTGCCAGGCAATTGTAATTCTCCATTCATGTCTATTCTATATTTAGCTATCCATGCCAGACCAGAAAAGGGAAATTCTTTCCTTCATTTTTGCTTCTATTGGTTTTACCCAGTACCTGCAACAAATCAAATTTTAATATATTTGATCTATTAAAATGGTGCCTAGATCCCTCAAGTGCCTTATTTATTAGTTGAAGGACAAGGATTGCCAAGGATCCAGAAAACTGGGGTCCAAGAAATTGCTTCAATGTCAGGATGATGATTATTATAAATGGATATTGACTATGTTCCTAAGTGCTTTATATATATTGACTGCTTTAATTTTATAACAGTGGCATAAAACACTTTATTGTTATTATTATTCCCGTAGGGGATCATGAAACTTTCTTAGTAATCATACAGTTTGAAATTAGCACAAGGGTGGGACTGGTGACCTAGCAGGGTAAGCCACTGTTTGTAACTGGAATCACACAAGGGAGTGCCAGCTTGAGTCCCAGCTGCTCTGCTTCTGATCCGGATCTCTGCTAAGGCAACCCGGAAGGCAATAGTCATGGCTCGGTGGGGCTCCTGCCATGTTTGTGGGAAACCTGGGTTCAGGCTCTTGGCTTTGGCCTGTGGGCCAGGTAACTGTCACCATTTGAGAAGTGAACCATGGTTGAAAGTTCTCCATTGCTTTCTCTCTCTCTATCTATTCTCATTTTCAATCTGCCCTTCAAATAAATAAACAAGTAGAAAAAAAGGGAAAGAAAGAAAGAAATGAGCATTGCCGGTATCTGAATCCAGAGTTTATGCTCTTAACCCTTTTGAAACTTGAAAGACTGTACATTCTGTCTCCTATTCATCCACTGTTCTGCACATAATTTAAAAAAATTATTTTTATTGCAAAAGGCAGATATACAGAGAGGAGGAGAGACTGAGAGGAAGATCTTCCGTCCAATGGTTCACTCCCCAAGTGGCTGCAACAGCTGGAGCTGAGCCAATCTGAAACCAGGAGCTCGGAACCTTTTTCAAGTTTCCCACGTGGGTGCAAAGTCCCAAGGCTTTGGGCCGTCCTCCACTGCTTTCCCAGGCCGCAAGCAGGGAGCTGGATAGGAAGCTGGGCTGCTGGGATTAGAACTGGCACCCATATGGGATCCTGGCACGTTCAAGGTGAGAACTTTAGCCACTATGCTCTCGTGCCAGGCCCTGCACATAGTTTTAAACAGGGTTCTCAAGGAATCTCTGCAAACCCCTTTTCTGAATACCCAAGCTAAACAACCCAAACATGACCTTTTCCACCTGTAATAGAGAATCTGAAAGCACTTTGACCTTCAAAATGTTACATTGTTTATAATCATTTCCTAACATCTTCTAACTTTGACTTTTTAATTTATCTGCTGTAAAACGTTTTTTTCTCTCCAATTCCTTAAATTGTTTCTTGCCAAAGTCAGGAGATCCACAGATTTCTGAGATCTAGCCTCATCACTTGTACATTAAGTCAATGATACATTCCCTGAATGAAACCAACTTCTAGGCTCATCTTCAGATGCCCAACGAAGAGTCAGACCTTTTCCAGGATGTGTTGAGACAAGGATTTCAGAACTGACCCCAGGACAAAAATAAAGAGAATATGAATCTCTTGCCCATATCAAAGAGTGACAGCTGTTTTCCTAAATGCTAGTCTATTCAGGTAAAGCCAATCCCTTCTTTCAACTTTAGCATGTTTATTTTGGAGGTTGTTTCACTAATGCTTAATTAATCCTTTCTCAATCAAATCAGAAGAAGGAGACTACATTTGCTGAGAGTTCACTGTGGGTCAGAACTTTCTGCATTACGCTTAGTCAAAATTTTCCTGCATTTTAAAGAAATTGAGGAGTGAAAGTCAAGCTTTCATTTTGAGTTAACTCAGCAGGCATGGTATGAAACAGAGATATAAGTCCATATTTGACATACATTGCATACTTTATTCCCTCTTGTTTTGTGGTCATCTCATATTATTAAGTATCTCTTACTTGGCAATGTTCTCAAATCCTGGCTTGGAGTTACTGGGTAATTCATTGTGAAACATAATACATTGACAACTCAAGATAACAAAAAAGGGTGGAACATTAGGTATCTCAAGCCATGACAAGGGGACCATTCTACATTGTTTCTATAAGATATACTGACCACATAAAGATGCTTTGGATATGACCTCTGGTCAGTATCCTCACGTGGATCCTCAGTAGCATACAATAGGTGTTGTCTTTGTGAAACTGGGAGAGATTGACTGTAATTTCCTACAGGACTTTTATCTGGATATTAGAGTGCCCAGGAGAATTGCTGACCCTGTAGCTTTCTCAACTTAACCTCTGCTCTGAGACCATGGGAGGCAAAGGGAGTTCTTTGTGTGGGTAGGTGAACTGAATAGTGTAAGATCAATGGACATACTTTGCAGTCAAGTTATCCCAGTTTGGTTGCATGCAAGCTTTTATTTCACTGTGCTTCGTATGAATGGGAATATTACCTTAACAAAAGTTACGATGAAGATGATCCTGAGGATACAGAGTGAAGGAAGTTATCAATGTTGATGGCCACTGTAACACCTAAAACAGGAGCTTTTGTGGATTTAATTTTTTTTTAAGATTTATTTTATTTTTGTTACAAAGTCAGATACACTGAGAGGAGGAGAGACAGAGAGGAAGTGGAGCTGCCGGGATTAGAACCAGCGGCCATATGGGATCAAGGCGAGGACCTTAGCCACTAGGCCATGCCGCCAAGCCCAGGATTTAATTTTTTTAAGGATTTATTTATTTGAAAGGAAAAGAAGGACAAAAGGTTTTTCATCCATTGGTTCATGCTCTCCACCCCTGAAATGGTTGCAACAGCTCGGGCTAGGTCCAACAAAAACCAGGAGCTCAAATTCATCCAGGACTCTTACGTGGGTTGAAGGGACCCAAGTACTTAGGTCATCTTCAGTTGATTTCCTAGGAGCATTCATCAGAAACTGGGTTGGAAGTTGATCCTAAGTGGAGCAACCAGGACTTGAATTGGTACACTGATCAGTCATGTTGGCATCAGAAGTACACACTGAGCCACAGTGCCAACTTTACTGGTTGCTGAGAATAGGAAGTGATGTGAATTCTCCCTTCATTTTAAAGAATTGCCTGCAAGAGAATTTAATAAATTCAGGCTGAGCATTATGGTGTCCACATAGAGATAAAATGAGCTGAGAATCAGGCTTGCAGAGAGATTCATTTCTATAAACATCATTTTGGGATACACAAATGTGTCCCTGATTCCTTCTTTCATTAAAATGAAAAATCCAGTATTTCATCTCAAAACTCATGCCTTACTAGTTTAAACATCTTCAGAAACTCTCTAAACATCTGTATAAGGTGAAGCTTCCTCCCCAGGCATGACACATGGTACTGTTTTGTGATCTCGCCCTGCTATCTCCAGCTGTCCTCCCATAAGCATGCATTTCCTTTGCCCATTGGTTAATTTGTGGCTCTGGAGATACATGACTTTTCTTACCTTGATGCATATGTATCTGCTGGTCTCTCTGACTAAATTCCCTTGCTATTGAATGTGAAGCTAATTCACAAATGTTGTGAGAAAACAAAATTTTAAATCATAAATTTATTCTGATGCAAAAGATTTTGAAAGCTAAGGAGTCTTTCGCGGTGCAGGGTGAGGGGACATTTCCTTTTAGTCCATTTCTTACTTTTCTTGCCTTTAAATTTTGTATCACTCATGTCCTGTACTGTGTGCTCTTAGACGGAATACTGACTTTGTTGCCTCAATTTTTGTACCTAATAGAAGAAGCAAAAGAAATGATTCTGAAATGTGTTAGCATAGGTTTTGTTTGAGTCTGAATCAGCTTGATGATTTTAGTAAAGTCCCATAGGAACAGGGGGAATGTTTGATGTGTCTTTCAATCCCATGTGTTTGTATCGGTGATTCTGTCTTGGCTGCTCTTTGGGTTCATTGGAGCTGTAAAAAAAGAAAATATGCAGCAAGCTAAGTATCAGTACATTTAAATTTTTCCTCAGCTGGTTTCAATGTGTGTCCAAAACTAAGGAAACACTGGATTTACGAGATGCTCAACAAATGTGAAGTGATTGAAGCACTCCACCAACTATTACCTGGGCAGTGTAGCCAGATAGATGAAGTCGTGGATCCATGAGGGCACGAACAGAAGGGGACAAGAAAAAGGCATTGTTGGCTTTTGATGGAGTCACTGACAGAGTTCAACTCCCCTGCAAATGCAAAGCGTTTTTCAGAAATAGCATGAACAGTTTCGGTCTCTGCTTTCTTTCATTTTTAATCTTGTTAGGCATTGTCAAATCCAGGTTCAGGATAGGGAAGCTGAGCTTCCCTGAAATACTGTGAGTGCATTTCCATAAACATCACAGTAAACAAGGAAATGCCTGTCACTGTTATGCAGCTCAGTTTTACCCCTCCTGTAACTTGCTGTGTCCTCTTTGTGAGGTTCTTGCAGCTGCTCTCTTCATAGTAAGACAGTGAATGCTGGCCTGCATAATTCATGATTACAAGGTGTGTACTCGTGATGACAAAGGAAACTGATGTTTCATTTACATGGTCCAATATTTCCTTTGGTAAGCTAAGCACAGCAAATCAAAGCTCAGTGATGAAGAGTAATGTGGCAAATGTGTTTGGGTGGCACTTTGCAGAGAGAGTGCAAGAGAAATAAGCTTGAAAAGCATATAAATATCTGGATGAAAACAGGATTTTAGAAAACTAAATCATGGTAGTTTTTAATGGAATTTTCTGAATTTGACATACTGGTCTCCCCTTTTCCTGATCATTTAACTTGCTGCAAAATAACCTAAGATACAATTTTTTTCTGTTTGTATTTCAAGATTGTACTTAATGGGGGAAGGTAACTACTACTATATATCTTCATTTACTTTCATGAAACCAAAAATCATGCTATAATTTACATGTCTTTGACTTAAAAGTTAGTACAGCATTTCTTCATAAAATGAATTTATGTTTTGCAAGGATTTAGAGAACTTTCAGACTGAATTATGTAAGGGTCTGTTTTATCATATGTTATAGCCTATTTTCCAGACAGTGAACCATGCTCCTATAAATCTTATCCCATCTTCCAAGCTGATGTAAAATGAAAGTAAATTTCCATATATGAACTCAAAAGAACACCTCTCAAAATATTGTGTGGGTGCAACATCATCACTTTACACTGCCAGGCAGTTCTGAGATGCCCAAAGTTGTTGAAAGCATGGTTTATGAAAAATAAAAAATTTTTTAAAAAACTTACATGTTTACATAAAACATTGTACATGCTTATGAAGTACAGAGATGATTGGATCCAGGCATGTAATGCAATGACCAAATCAAGATGTTCAACATCTTCATCTCCTTAAACATTTATCAGTTCTTCGTGTTGGAAACCTTCAGTCGAGAGAAAGTATGGCAGGAGATTGGGTAATAGATAGCAAAATAGAATTACCTAGGAGGGATAAGTTACAGTGCTGGGCACAGTAAGGTAGATAAAATTACCACTTATTTCAAAAAGGAAGCATGTTTTTCTTCTAGTTATATGCGTGATTTCTTTATGTTCTTACAAAAATCTATGACAAAGAGTTTAGAACATACAGATACACAAAACAGTGAAAATATAAATAATTACCTGCCGTCAGTCTGATGTACCCCATTTGTAAGAACCCAATTGTCAATTATATTGTACACAAGAAAATAAGCTGATAAGGTCCAATATCAAGGACAATTCTGTGTCACATAAACTTCAGATGTGGGAATGATATTTAAAATGTAAGTCCATACAGTTTGGAAAAATAGGAAAAAGAGGAAGCATGGAAAGAACAAGAAACTAGAAGCTTGACAAGCCATGTGCAATTGAGCCATGTATAAAATAAATAATTGAAAATATGATTACTTAAAATAGCATACAACATATGGTTTAAATATTAACTGAAACCACGCTAATGAGAGAGCTAACAAACTGGAATATTGAGCACAGTTAATGTAATGAAATGAAAGAAGAAAAAAAGATTTTTAAAAATAATTTGGCACATGTTTGTAGTTCTCTTTTTTATGTGCATTACAAATATATGTGTATTAGTGTTTTGAAAGGTTAGACTATGTTGTTCATAAAACAGTGATTCAAAAAGTTTGTGGAAAATGAAATTAAAAATTATTCTGGTGCAGAAAAATCTTCAAATTTATATGCAATATTTTCATCATATACTTTTTAACTAATTTTTCAGAGAATCCGTGTATGGGTCACATTGATATTTTCCCCAAGCAATATTAATTAACAAGGTCTGTACAAAAGCAATTGTGTCAGAACCCCAATATATAAGCGGGTAAAAACTGGAAAGCCTGCATTAGAGAAAGGGATGGGTGAGAAATTAGCCCAGACTGGCCTCCAGTCTCTCCCTGTTTGTTCTTTCTGCACACTCTAGGGTATCTTCAGAATTAGACTCAGAAGGTTTGCACCTAAAAATCTCTATTTCTTAATTTCTGTGAACACTCATATTGTATTCCTCCAAGTCCAAAACTGTCATAATCACTACATCTTTCTAGGGTTAAAAAATATCAAAGGATGCCAGCAGGTTACTTTGGTCCAGCAAGTTTAGCTTCTGCTTGAGATGATGCCTGGATCTCACATTGAAATGCTGGTTTGAGTCCCACTGTTTCCCATCCAGTTTCCTACTAATCAGATTCTGGTAGGCAGCAGGTCATGACCACCAATGTGTAAGATCCGGATGGAATTCCTGGCTCCTGAATTTGGCCTGGAATAACCCTGACTGTTGCAGGCATTTTGCAAAAGAATCAGCAGATGAATAATATTCTCTCTCTCTCTGTCTCTCTCCCCTTATTCCTCCCTCCCCTCCCCTCTCCCTAGCTCCCCAACTCCTTCCCTCCTACACCCCTCCCTGTTACTCTACTTACCCAATAAATGAAAATAAATAATAAACGTGAAAAAGTTGCCAGCATCCATAGTAGTTGCAACTATTCTTTGTTAAAAATTTAATTATAGTAGAAAATTCTGTATCTTCTCCTAGTCTGGGAAAAAATAGTCTGGACTATTCTCAAAGAAAGGAAGGAAAGAGGGAGGGAGACTGAGGGAGTGGTGAGGGGGAGAGGGAGCTGTGGCTCTCTTAGAACTGTACCTATGAAATATATGAAATCTGTTCTCTTTCTATTAATAAAAATATTTTTTTGTAAAAGAGAAGTAAGAAAGCGCCTGAACATTGCTTCACTGTTCCTAATTTTAGACCTACGAGTGTGTGTGCAATACTCCCCACCTGGAGGAAGCAATCCCTCCGAAAATGAACAAGAAGTTGTGAGTGGTGGTTGTTTTTCTAGAGGAGTAGAGGGGCTCCTCGTTTCTTCCAAGCAGAGATGAATCTGTAGCCAGCAGGAAGCAGATGGCCCCTTCTCTGCCTTTTAGCTGTAGAGCTGCGAGATGGGAGATTTCTCAGCAGTTTCAGTCGTTGGCTTCTTCCATCACACGAGGCAGTGCCTTGGCAGCAGCAGCTCTTCTTGCCTTAGAATCTGTAGAGCTTGGTGTTTTCAAATCAGGGTCTGAAGATGAGCGATGTGAGAAGAGACAGTTAAATAGATTCTTACTCCCTTTTCTTAGTCCTACCAGGAAGTGCACTTCCAGCTGATATTTATGGTGCTAGTTGAAAACTCAGCTCCAAAGGTGAAATTTATCCTCTGTATCATCCTCTAGTGGAATAGAAATGACTTTCCTGGTCACATTTTATGCTGTCTAAGCAAGTGGCAGTGTCTTTATCTCATCAATGTTCCCTAAGACCACTGCATTCCATTTTTTACTTTGACATTTTAATGCTGTGTGGCCTTCAGCAGGTCCATGCTGCTCTCTGGTCTTCTGAGGTTGCAATGCCATCTTGCCTATCCTTGAACATTTCATCTAAAGCACCTTTAAAGATGTTGGTATGCCTTGGTGTCTCTCAACCTTTGTGACACAGGAGGATTACCTGGGTTATTCTTTAAAATAATAGTAGCAAGTCCTAGTGATTCTGAAATGCAGAGGAAGTTGAGAAATGTTAACCCTGAAAAACCCATTCAGTATCACTGTTATCTTCTATGTTGGTTTGTTTTAAAGATTTTATTTATTTTGATTGGAAAGGCAGATATACAGAGAAGAGGAGAAACAGAGAGGAAGATCTTCCATCTACTATTTCACTCCCCAAATGGCCGCAATGGCCGGAGCTGGAAGTTGGAGCTTCTCCCGGGTCTCCCACACAGGTACAGGGTTCCAAGGCTTTGGACTACACTCGACCACTTTCCCAGGCCACAAGCAGGGAGCTGGATGGGAAGTGGGACTGCCAGGACTAGAATATGGGATCCTGGTGTGTGCAAGGGGAGGACTTTAGCTGCTAGGCTACTGCACCAGGCCCATATTTTTATCTTTTATACTGGTCAACACAAAAGAGCTTGATCTCTTATTTCTGTATGTGCTTACTATTGATTATCAACTATGTATAAATTCCTTAGGACAAATGCATAATTCATCTTCATCTCTCCACCATCTTGATGAGAGGGAATCAGACCTTAAAAACTGATCAGCCTAGGGCCTGGTGTGGTAGCCTAGTGGCTAAAGTCCTCACATTGCTTGCACCAGGATCCCATATGGGTGCCAGTTTGTGTCCCAGCTACTTCACTTCCCTTCCAGCTCCCTGCATGTGGTCTGGGAAAGCAGTAGAGGATGGCCCAAAGCCTTGGGAACCTGCACCCACGTGTGAGACGTGAAAAAGCTCTTGGCTCCTGGCTTTGGATCAGCTCAGCTCCAGCCATTGTGGCCACTTGGGGAGTGAACCAGTAGATGGAAGACATGTCTCTCTGTTCGTCTTTCTCTCTGTAAATTTGACTTTTAATAATAAAAGAAAAATCTTAGAAACAAAACAAAACAAACAAACAAAAAACCCCAACTGATCATCCCTGAGATTTTGGGCAAAAGACTTACCACTCCTGTATCCCTGCTTCCTCTCTTCCCTGATGGATGAGACTACAGTCTGCGGGGTGGTGATCATGATGAATGAAATTAGTTACTCCTATGCTAGGCTGGTGACATCCATTAGGCAGTCATTTCAGATCAGCTATGCGATACATGTTTGTGGAAAGTGCCATTTTGGTGAACATTTTTCATTTGTAGATAATTCATTCATTCAAGAAATAATTAATCATTTCCTACTATGGTCTAGGTATTTTGGATGCTGCAGGAAACATGTTGGTGGAATTTACATATTAAAAGATCGTATCTTCATCCTATTGAATTTTTATGAACACTTGTGTTTTCTCATGCCTGGATCAAGTGAAATCCTGCAGGATGAGATGCATGATGTAGTTAAGGCCTCACCTTAATGTGGTGATGGAGCCATGGCTGTCATCCAGCTTCCACAGCTCATTCCGAAGGATCTAATGGCCATCTTGGTTCTCTAGTCAGTGACTTGGCCGAAGGGATGGGAGTCACGGATGCAGCCTCTTACAGCGCATGCTGAAGTGGGACTCCCTTAGAGGGGCTGTGACTTTGCCACTCCTGAACTGTGTGACTTTGGAAAAGCAACTTCTCAGTGTTTTCATTTACTCATCTGGATTGTGAACAGATTTACTGCTAAGAGTTTTCTTGAGAAATATATATTTATTATATATATATACACAAATGAATAAAATATATATATAAAATGGATATCACCTGGTACATGGCACTACATCGATGTTAGCGTATCTGCTTAATATTATTAGGTGTGGTTAAAAGTGGATACTATCTTTAAAAATTGACCAGTAATTTAGGGAATTTCATGGACAGCTGCCATTGGGAAGATGTGAAGCAAATATCCTGAGTTGTAATCGTTGGAATCATATACTTCACTAGGACTCCATGTATAGGAAGCGCAGTGATTTTGGTATTTGTGCACGGCAAGGAATAAACCCTCCTCAGTGACTGGAATTGTGCCATAGCTGACAGTTGGTACAGCCTACGATTTGCATGAGGATGTGTGCGGATGGTATGTAGCTCCTTACAGAAAAATTGACATTTTCTATGGCATCTGTAGCCTGCATTTGGATGAGATAATTGTGTACGTGTGTGTGTGTGTGTGTATGAGTATGCTATTCTAAGGTAAGGATTGTCTAATTAGATCTCTGCAGAAGTTGTAAGATCCTACAAGAGCAATGTGCTGGCCCAACACAACCCATCAGTCAGTGTGATGTCTTTAACATCATCGAAAATGCTGCTTATTGGAAGTTTTCTTCAGTCCTCTCTGTGCAGTTATAGCAGCGATTTCCTGTAGCGACACTTTGTTTCTGACTCAGTGGGGTTGTTGGGCTTCTAATTAATTTAGCCATTATCCCATCACCTTGCTTTTTTCTTGTATTTACTTTTCTAGGGAATAATGGGGAGAACAAAGACAACAGCCCAAGTATTTTTAGCATTTCCCTGGCTGAGTGTACCAATTTGGCTGCTACATATATCCAAGGGGGAAAAAAGATGGTAAGCAGATGATTGTGATTAAAGTGGACTAGGAGGAAGCTTTTAACTCAGACAGGGGTAAATGTTCTCTTTTATGTTGAAGAAGAGCCTGACATGGAAAAACTGAAACCTTGCAAAGCTGCTTTGGTGCCTTGTCGTGGACTTTGACTTCAAAGATGAGCACTATTTGTATCTTTCAACAGATCTCAAAGATGGGGACCCCCATGTGCCACACCTGTAATTGAAATATGATAGTGTGTAAAGATGTTTGCTGTCTCCTCCAATGAAATAACTAGTATTAGTATACAGGTGTCTTAGAGCTATACACAAGATGGCATCGCAGCAGAGAGAGGCCAGCCAACCAGCTGGTGGTGATGGATAGGAGAGAGGACAGGAATCTCAGAATGGGAGATGCGCTTGTTTATGGGCCACAGGTTGGCTGTTGGGCAGGGATAGAACCAGAAAGAGAGTCAAGTGCAGGTCGGGTAAACTCAGCATCTGCTCCCAATTCTCAGCTCAGTTTTTCCTTCTTCTTAATATGAAGCAATATTTGGTCCTGTACCTAAGAAATGAGTCATAAAATATTTATTAACACAGAATGTAGAGTCTACAGTGCTAGTAATGGGTGCAACAGAGGCTTATTACTCTTGGTCCAGAATCCAGAAGAGTGGCTGGCAAATGATAGACTCTTGCTGGGCTGGGTAGCCACTACCCTGTGAGCTTCAGCAAAGGGTTTTGGGGTTCATCTCTTCACAATAACCTGTGACATGAGTGAACTAATAAGATTATCTTATTTTCTTTTTTGACTTGACAGTGTCTCAGAAGGTAAACAGGTGGCACACATTCATGTAACTGACACATAAAATGTGTAAATATTTATGAGATAGCATGTTTTGCTTCAATATGTATATGGGGTAGTGTCTGATCCCAGTAAATATATCTGTCTCCTCAGGCGCATTCTCACTACTGTCTCCAGCCTCTGGCAACAACCGTCCTACTTTCAAATTCTGATTTGAATCATGAGCTTGAGATGAGTATTAAGTCCATACACTCCCGTTTGGGATGCTGTGTCTTCATTGCTGACCTTCATGCCCATTCCATGTCTGACACACTTTGAAAAATTGATCAAATCAATCATTCTTTTGTATGGGTGCAATAGAATACATATGCAGGCAGTATGCAACCTTAACAGAAAAATTAGAATCTAAAATAGGTCATAAAAACAGTAAGTAGAAGAGATAGGCTTTTAAAAATATACTAGTATATATTTCATATTATTAAAAGCGTATAAATAAAGATCTAAACTTAGCTCCCCAACAAGAAGCAGAATTAAATATAATGTGGAAAGATTATGAGATAAACCTAGACTAACCCTTGTGTTATATATAACTCTTCTGTGTCTATTTGAGCTTTGGTTTAAGTTCTGGTAACTTTAGTAACAGTAGCAAAAAAGAGCTGTTACAGGAAAATCTATTATCTGAATGACTAATAGATCTTTTGTCAACAGTTCTACCTCTTGGTCCAGTTACTTTAAGATACTCTTCCTAATGCCTCATACAATAGAAATGGTTTTATGAAGAACACCTGGCCCTAATCAGGACACTATAGCTGTGATTTATTAAAATAAGTATATCCTAGAAGGAACACAGTAATTGTCATCTGAAGCCCTGGCTCCAAGATTTAAAGTGCAACAGCTCCACCCACCCATATCATGTGTTAGGAAATCTCCATGGGAATAAAAGGATTTACTTACCTAGGGTGTATGGAAAAATGTTGTTGAATGGACTGTTGGTTGTGATAATGACTAGACAGGGCTCCTGACGTGTAAGGGGTGATAACAATATCGCCATAGATCCCGTGATGTACAGGACAGCTCCATACAGTAAAGGGGTATCCTAGCCAAAACATGGAAGTCCTTTCTTGAAGAAACAGTGCTCTGGGTGATTTGTTTACCCTCTGCGGACCTCATTTGTGGAATGTCCTGCTGAGTTTATAGGATTATTATGAAGATCAAATGAGATAATATATGTGAAAGTGCTTTGTAAGCCCTAAAGCACCCTGTGCACAGGAGGTATTATGATGATTACTCTATTTAAGTGTCAAAGCTCTTTACAACAAATAATGAACAGAGTGGATCTGTAATTTTTTTTCCAGCATGACTTTTTCTGGACCATCTGGCCCAAGAGAGTTGATTTGAACCATCAAGGGATTCTGGTTCTCTATGCTCAATCACAATGCTGTGGAAAATATCAACGACAGCTGTTACCAGTATCTGACTTATTATCAAAGTCACTTTCCTGATTACTTATAGAAGTTTGGAAACACAAGGCTTCAAAAATTCTCTCTCTCCCATAACTGCTAGGAGTAGGAATTTAGAAACCAACAATTTCTACTTGGAGGACTTAACCTGCCATTTCCTGACTAGTTGAAGGACCTTGGAAAACTTATAGCTGTGTAAATCCTCAACTATGTATTAATTTGATACTAAAGTACTTGTCCCAAGGCAAGGGTTTGTCACAGTGGCTAAGACACCACTTTGGTGGCCTGCACCTCATATGGGAATGGGAATATGTGTTTAGCGTTACTGCATCTTCGTTCTGCATACAGCTTCCTGCTCACCCGTACCCTGCCAGGCAGCAGATGACAGCTCAAATTTTTGAGAAGATGTGGATTGACTCAAAGCGTTCTGCTTTCTGCCTGTGGCCTGACTAGTCCCAGCTGTTGCAGCCATTGGGGGAGTAATTTAGCAGATGAGTGGGAGACCTATCTCTCTTTGTGTGTGTGTGTTTCAAATTTAAAAAAATGAAATGACATTTAAAAGTAAAGCACTTACCTCTTGGATGTTGGGAGGGTTAAATGATAGCTGCCTTACATATAGTGGGTATACCTAATCAAAACATGCTTTCATCTTGTCTTCCCCCCTAGTATATATGCTTGAAAACTGGCCATCTTAACTTTGGTTTCATTACTTCACTACTGATAGGTATAGTAATCTCTTTTTCAGACTTGAAGAGATGTGCTATAGACAGTCTTTTTTCCCCTCAGTTACCAGAAAGATTCATTTATAAACTTGCAGACGTGGGGAGCAAGCAACAACCTTCCCAGCTCCTCAAGGTACCCCTGTCTGATCTTCGCTGCAGTCAAATCATCTACTGGGATTCAATACATCCTGGGAAGCCTCCCATCAAACCCATTAACAGCAGTCAGTTGGTGTGAAATTCTTGGCACCCAACAGCAGCTTAGGTGTATTTTTAAATATCCTGTCTGGCAGCTCAGGGAAAAAACACAAAGGGGAGCTAAATAGACAGCAACCAGCAGATTTCTTTCCCACAAATATTCTTTCCCCACAACCTGTCCATTCCTTTCTAGGAAGGAATAGGTTGAGAGATGCTCTACCAAAATGACTCATGTTACCTAGCAACCACACCTAAGGATGGATGCTAGACATGCTCACTAATTGTCAGTTCAAAGAGACCCTCCACTGGAGTGTCAAACTGTTAACCAAAGCATCTTTGTTCCAATGACTTCTGTGAGAGGTTGAGACTGATGGGGAAGCCTCCTCTATCACTGAATTGTCTTTTAGTTTCTCTGGAGCTACAGGAGGGATTTTTTTAAAATATGAAACATTGTGATTCCAGGTTACTTTCCCCAGGATACTTTCTGCCCTTCTTGTCACAGCACCATTTTTTTCCATCCCGAGAAAACGGAAGGTTTACATTCAGCTGTAAGAAATACAGAGAGTCCCACATCCTGTTTACCCAGTCTCCAATGATAATATCTTGCATTGCTATTACACCTCTTGCAACCAGGACATCAACATTGATAAAATCTATCAACCTCATTCACATTGCACTAGATTCTTGCGATACTGATTTGCAGGGAAACATAAATGAGCCTCTCCTAATGCAACCAATGGCTCTCCCAACTTCTGGGAAGAACTCTTTCACTTTGGGTTTAGGATATAGTTAAGTGATATGTGAGTGTTGATTGTGTGTGTGTGTGTGTGTGTGTGTGTGCGCGCGCGCACGCGCTTGTTTTCAAAGCTCAGAAATACTGTGGAGAACCCCAATGATTTCCTTTATCAGAATTTGAAAACCACTAATGAAGACATAGATTGCCTCCTAACTGACCCGGCCTTGGATATTCTGCCAAAGGAAACTTGTTCTGCTCTGAGTTTAATGAAGAGCCTGCCCCTCATTAAAAAAGAAAAACAAAAGTGAACTTAACCTTGAATTTCCAGTAAGTAACCTCCTAGTGAATGCTAAGGTACAGGCACGTAAGCAATGTGAAACAGAATGCTGTGATCTTATCAAGTATGTTTGACAAAGGCATACAATCTGCAGCTTTAAGGTAAAATTCTCCCTAAGAGCAAATGTTAAGCTCAGGGGCTTCATGGTGGACGTACGTGAGCATGTTTTTGCGTGCATCTATATAATATGCCCATACCACTTGCATCTACAATATCTCAGTCTCACTCCCAACACATCGTATTTTTACCAGACACATCTATTTCCCGTGCAGTTTTTGAGCATGTGTATGTGGGAGAGAATGTGGGAGAAGGAAGCTTGGGAAAACAAGTGTTCTTAGAAGAACTGCAAAGAACCTCTCATTAGAGAGGCAAATTAAAATATTTCAGTCCCTGAGCTATTCTCTTTAAATACATTAAATTACATCAGTTCTTGATAAAAGAATAAACTGTAGTTTTATAGAGTTATCTTTTGAAGAAATAGTGCTGATGCATTCCCTTCGTGCTGTGAGCAATAGAAAGAAATTCACTGTAAATGTTATTTTCCTTGCTATTATGGATTTTTTTTTGTAACAGGAGGAACCTAGGTATAAATCTGAGATTATTTTAGTCACCTTCACTCTGCTTACATTCCCTGATTTCCCACATTGGTAGAACATTCTCACAGCTTATGATAAAACCTAGATTTATTGCCATATCCTCAAAGTTGATATCCAGATCCTAGGTGCTGTCAAATCTGTGTTGCCACATATAGTATAATTAACTCCATTTTTAGCAGATGATCACTGTTAAATATTCATGTATTATACAAACATCAGTAGCTTGACTTTTGTAACAAATAAATGACTGGGCTTTGAAGTGTATTGATAAAGATATCTGTTTATTTCTATTTTTTAAAGATTTATTTATTTTTATTGGAAAGGCAAATATACAGAGAGAAAGAGACACAGAGAAGGGAACACAGAGAGAAAGATCTTCTGTTCTTGTTCACTCCTCAAGTGGCTGCAACAGCCAAAGCTAAGCCAATTCAAAGCCGGGAGCCAGGAGCTTCTTCCAGGTCTCACACACTGGTGCAGGGTCCTAAGGCTTTGTACCATCTTCAACTGCTTTTCCAGGCCACAAGCAGAGAGCTGGATGGAAAGAGGAGCAGCCAGGATATGAACTGGCACCTGTGTGGGATCCTGGTGCATGCAAGGCAAAGACTCCAGCCACTAGGCCACAGCGCCAGACCCTAATCACAAGATTTTATCGGCCATGACAGTCTCAGCCTTGGCTATCAGTGTGGATTTTTGTTCTTTGAAATTTTCTAATCAGACATTATTTCAGGCTGTCTCTCCCAGCCCCTGTAGGTTATGTAATGTGAGAGAAGTCAGAGACTCCAAACAGGAGTTGTGATGAAAAGCAGGGATCATGTTACCTTCAGCTCTCACAAGACTTGCAAACCTGAAACTCCCTAGAGGCCAGGCAGCTGCAACTGGACAGGATTGCTTTTTCCAAGTCACTTTGTTCCTTGGAAAGGCAGTGAGCAGGAATTGAAATAGTAATTGCTTTCCTTTATTCAAAGAAATCACAGATGAGATGATTAAATAGATGAGAGCTTGCCTCTTTAGTGCAGCACAGCAATGGTAGCCTGCCTTTCTGATAGGACTGTAAGTGCTGGTCTAAAGATTAGGCCTTTGGGGCGAGAGAAAGAAGAAGGCCTGTAAAAGTAGTCATGTTTGCCAACTGGAGCTGTGTATTTAACTCCTGGAGATCTACACGGATCAGGCCCCTTCTTTGAAGTCTGCTGTTCTGTAGGCTGCATGCTCTCTGTCCCCCACCACTTTTCTTACACTTCTTAAAAGGATTATTTTAAGAACTCATTTAAAAATCAGGCTGCATGGAGTCACCCAAAGGGGAAATGTAATTAAAGATAACCATTTGTGTTCCTCTCACTGAGGAGAGACTTGGGGAGTGTGGTTAATTTTGGAATACTGTATGAATATGGTTGTTTCATCAGAGATGCATTAATGGATATCTAAAAACAGAATGTTATTTTCCCGGCAGGTCAGGTGTTAGATAGTTAGAAAGAAGTTGCTTATCCACTCAGCAATTTTAGTCGAGGAATGAGTGTGGGCTTTCAACTCTAGAAGCACAAGCGTGCCCATTGGCGAGGATATTAGCAACTGAGTTTTCTCGTTAGCTGTCACATAATTGTCTACACTCATTAATTTTTTTGGAAAAGTAATAGATATCCCTGAAGAAACCAAGAGAAAATGGCAGAATAAATGGCAGGTCATTTTCTTCTGTTATGACAGAGCTTAAACTCTTGCAAGTTTCTCACTGTCATCACTCAAAGTTCTGGCTTCATTATCTCTCCCCTGACATCTAGGTTTCTCATCACACGGAATTTCTTCACACCATTTTCCTGTCTGAAAACAAAAGCTCGATGATATGAGACCATGACTCTTAATGTTTCCATACCTCATTAGCCAGCTAATTAGGTGGTTATAATATTCAACTAAAAAATACCTTGGTTAATTTATTCAAGTGCCCAGTCTATCTCATATTACATGCTTAAGAAGCCAGGTATAAATAGTATTTCTCCCTATTGTCATGAAGCTTGCAATGTAACACAAAAGAGAAATGTTAATAACTACTGAGATGTTTCAGGAAAGCTACAAGAAACTAGCAAGGATAATGTGGTGGGCCAAAGTACAAGAGTTATCCCCAATACTACTTGTCTTCACAACATATCCTCTATTTTTTGGGAGGTTTGAACCTGTGAATATTTTAAAAATTTTTACCATTTATTTGAGATGGAGAAGAAAAAAGAGAGAGAGAGAGAGAGAGAAGAAGTAAAGAGGGAGGGGGCAGATAGAGAGTGAGGGAGTGTGTATGTTGTATGAAAGAGCGAGAGAGAGAGGTAAGGGGAGAGAAAGACAGATAGGGAATGAATGCTCTCAGCCGCTGGTTTACTCCCTAAGTGTCTGCAACAGCTAGGGTTGAGTTTGTGGTAGAGCTAAGAACCAGGAAGGAAACACAGATTTCCCTTGTGGATATCAAAGATCCAACCATTCGAGCTATTGACAGTGCCTTCAAGGATCTGTATTATTGGGAAGCTGGAGTTGGGAACTACAGCCAGTCAATTCAAGGTATGACTTGGGTTTCCTGACCACAAGGCTACTCATCCATAGAACCTCAAAGAACTAAACTCAGCCAACAAATTGAATGAACTTGGAATTGATTCTTGCCTGCAGCTTGCAGATGAGTAGCCAGCCCAGGTGACACAAGTTCAGTCTTGTTAGACTATTTTATTAGACTTTTAAAAATTTATTTGTTTGAAAGTCAGTTACAGAAAAATCTTCTACCTGTTGGTCCACTTCTCAGATGGCCACAACAGTCCAGATAGGCCATGCCAAAGCCAGAGCCAAGAACCGCTTCCACCTCTTCCCACATGTGTAGTAGTTGACCGAGTACTTAGACCATTCTCCGGTGCTTTTCCTAGGCCTTTAATGGGGTGTTTGATTAGAAGTAGAACACCCAGCGTATGAACAAGTGCGGTTGTGGGATGCTGGCATTGTAGCTTTACCCACTCATCAAGATGCCAGTCCCAGATTGTGAGACTATTACGGGTTGAATCGTGTCCACCAAAACTAGGTAGGATGAAGTCCTAACCCTTTGTAGCTGTGGATGAGTCCTTATTTGGAGCCAGAATCTGCACAGATATATCAAATTAGGATAGATCATTATGCCTAAATCAAGTAAGATGCTGTCTCAGAAGAGCTGAATTTGAAGAGGTGTGTAATGGAGCAGAAATGAGACCATTTGGGTTGCCCACTCTTGCATGGGTGTGAGTCCCAGTTCTGCTTCCAATTTTAGTTTCCTGTGAATGTATTCTCTGGGAGGTTAGAGATGGCAGTTGCCCCTGCCATCTCCATGTGGGCAACTCAGATTGAGTTGCTGGCTTTGGACTCGACCAATCCCCAGCTGTTGCAAGCTTTTGGTGATGTGGGTGGGTGTGTAGAGGGGAATAACTGATGACATCTTTCTCTTTCCCTCTGTCTCTTTCACTTGGTCATTTTTTTTTTTTTTGGTGCTTCTTAGCCTTTAAAATATTAAAGTTTCTTTAGAAAGAACAGATACATTTAAGAGACAGACACATACACAGAAGGAATGTCATATGAAGTACTAAGCAAAGAAAGCCTTGTGAAGTTGAAACAGACCTTTGGGTTGTGCTGCCACAAGGCAAGGAATGCTTGGGATGCTCAGATGCTGAAAGAGAAGTTTCTCCCCAAGGACCTTTGGAGGGGGCTTGGCCCTGTCAGCACCTAAGGCTCAATGTCTAACCTGCAATGTGTAGTCCTTTTACAGCAGCACTGGGAAAGACTCACATAAAAGCAGAGACCCCATTACCTGTGCCCAGATTTTTGACTTACAAAACTGTGAGTGGTAAGATACAAATGAGCATTGTTTCGGCCACAAGCTCAGAATAGCCAAGAGCTATTATAAGTATATGAAAGAGAACCTGACCTACATCAACTCTAAGTGGTTATTCAAGAGAGGTGTTAGAGATGTTAAAGATGAGGGGAAAAATTACTATAAGATGTTTATCAAAGAGGAGAAAAGATGAACATTCTAAATAGAGGAGATGACTTACGCAAAGTCCTGCTGCAATGCAGGATAGACAGCTATATGATTTTAACTTTTCAAATAATTAATTTGCTCTTAATGCTAAGCCAGGACTAAATGCTAGACATAAGGACTTATGGACATGATCCTTATCCTTAAGCTCATATTTTAATGACACAGATTGAAAACACATAATCGGACTCAGAAACAGTTACATTCTGTAAGGTGGGCTGTGATGAAAAGAGAAAAAAAAGTAGCTCTGAGATGTAAAATCACAACGTATTGGATAGATCCAGTAAGGAAAAATGAGAGGGAGGGTGATGGGCCTTGAATCTGCAGAAATAGAAGGTAAGACCAGATCATGGAGGAGGACAGAACAGGCTGTTTCTCTACCTGCGAGGTATTTCAGGAAAGTTCTGTCTCCCTGATTAAAGCAAGTCCAGAATTATGCATCTAGGATGCTAACTACAACCTGTGTAGAAGAAGCACTGGGCTTTCATTGAACCATTTCCAAAACTTGTGGCTCTCATGTAGACGGCGTCTTAATCTGTTTTTTGATCCTCATGTCCTGATTGCATGGTGTGTGCCTGAACCAGTTAAGGAATGAAGCACCCACATGATTTAATTCAGTCAATTTTGTTTAGCTCAAGGGCACAACCACTGATCTTACTGTTGTATATATTATATATTATTATATATAATATACGTTATATATTTATATATTATATTAGTATAATATATAATATAAGCTGTCTGGTGTGTTCCAAGTTCCCACATAAACCAAAACACTTTCATCAGGCAGGACATCTCAAAAGTTTAGAGGTTATCTCCCAGAAGCCCATGGAGAGGGGTCTATAGGTTTTCTTGGAACCAGTGAGGTTTGAATGTCATGGACTTGCACACATACTTCTATCAATTATCATTGCTTTAAGTGTCAGGTCAAACCTTGCTTTCCCAATATTTTGACAACATGATTAATGAAATGGAGGGAAAATACAGTCATTATAAAAGTCCTTGATATAGTGGCTTACAAATATTGATTCACATGGTAAATATGTAAATATGTTTGGGAACCTTGTTGCATTTAATTTTGTTGGGGGATGATTACAACTGTTCAGTTGCATGGATTTTTAAGTATATAGTTTGGTGAATTTTGACAGATACTCTCATGTAACACATTTCTTTCACATTATAAATCATTCCATCACTCTAGAAAGTTCCCTCATACTTCTCCATAGTCAAACTCTTCCCACTCATCTTTTCCAGTATTCTGTGGAGCCAGTGTTCTGATTCCTTTTGCTGACAGATTTTTTTTCTTTTAAAGATTTATTTATTTTTATTGCAAAGTCAGATTTACAGAGAGAGACAGATCTTCCAGACGCTGGTTCACTGCTCAAGTGGCCTCAGTGGCCAGAGCTGAGCCAATCTGAAGCCTGGAGCCAGGAGTATTTTCCTGGTCTCCCACGCAGGTGCAGGGTCCCAAGGCTTTGGGCCGTCCTCCACTGCTTCCCAGGCCATAAGCAGGGATCTGGAAGGGAAGTGGAGCAGCTGAGACACAAACCAGCACTCATATGGGTTCCTGGCATGTGCAGGGAGAAGACTTTAGCTACTAGGCTACCGTGTCAGGCCCCCAACAATTAGTTTTACCTGTTTTACATCTTTACATAAATACCAATTTACAATATCTGGTCATCTTATCTCTTTTTTTTTCAGAATTATTTTTTTCAAAGATTTATTTGTTTCTCTTGGAAGGGCAGATATACAGAGGGGAGGAGAGACAGAGAAAAAGATCTTTGATCCGCTGGTTCACTCCCAAAGTGGCTGCAACAGTCGAAGCTGAGCCAACCCAAAGCCAGGAACCAGGAGCCAGGAGTCTCCTCCAGGTCTCCCAAGCAGGTGCAGGATCCCAAGGCTCAGGGCCATCCTACAAGGCTTTCCCAGGCCAGAAGCAGGATGTTAGATGGAAAGTGGAGCAGCCGGTACATGAACCGGCACATATAGGATCCCAACACATGCAAGGTAAGGACTTTAGCCACTAGGCTACCTCACTAGGCGCCAGAATGATGCTTTTAAGATTCCTCTATGTTTATGTCCTTCAGCAGTTTTCTCCTTTTAATTACTGAGTATTTTTCTGTTGTATGGTTATAGCAAATTATCTATTTTACTTTTTATAGAAATGATGATCATTTGTTTTTAAGTTCAAGAATAACATTGTTTTACAATTTCCCATCGAAGTATTTCTGTAGGTATATATTCTAATTTATCATGGTAAGTAGCTAAAAGCGGAGTCACTACCCTGTAAAGCAAGTATATGTTTATTCTTATGCAGTGATGCGACAATGCCACTTACACGCCTCCTTCGATGCAGAGGAGTTATGGTTGTCCACATTCTTGCCAATGCTATTTGGCCATTTTCATTTCTAAATGACACTAAAATAGGTGTGTAGTGATATGACACTATATGTATTTTCTTAGTGGCACATGATATTGAATACTTTTTCATGCATTTGTTTGCATTTTTATCTCCCTTTTTGAAGTGTCCAAGTCTTTGGCCTGATATATTGAGTTGTCTCTATTATTGAGCTGTGTGGGAATGCTATTCCAACTTTGTCTCCCCTGAGATTCTGATTCAGTAGGTCTAAGGTGGGTTCCTTCATGTCTCTGATGTGAAGACAGTGTTTGACGTCTTGGGTGTCAGTTTGCTGAAACTTCCACTTGTTAGGTTTGAGACTTCCATCCAAAGGCTTGTATGCTGATCACTTTATGTAGGAAGGAATACATGATTTAAAAATTGATTTCCAGTGAATTTTTTCCCACCTTGAATTGGACACTGAATTGCAATGTGAAACTTTGGTTAAAGATTTTCTAGCCATACAGTAGTTATTGAACCAAATGTGAGTGGCAAACAAGATGTTACTACAGTTATTTAAAGAGATTTTTTGTTTATTCATAGAGCTGCTATAAACCACATCCTAGTTCTCCTTCATTACAGGGAAAGATAATTGTAGATATTTGAACTTGAGAGTACAATGCAACTTGCATTATTTGTAAGTAAAATTGGTTTGAAAGCTACTTGAACCTTGCTTTAATATTCACAGTATACCAGTTGATTTAGCAGACAACCTTTCTGACCCAAAATGTTGGCTTTTAGTCAACAGTGACTTGAACCTTTATACAGATTTATGGAGTGGATGCTGACTAGGGCATTTGCTTAAGTACCTCTTTTTGTCCCATTTACTCTCAAAAATAGATTAAACAATAAATTTCACCTGATTGTTTAATCAACTCCAGATACTCTCTGTTTAAAGAAAATTTTGAGTTTGAAACCTTTTTGGGGTCAGGGTTCTAGATGGCTAAAAGGGTAAAAAAAAAAAAAAAAAACAGAAAGTTTCTATCAACTGGGACATCTGGATATGTGCCAGGAGGTAGCTTCTCATCTCTAGACCTGCAACTTCATTACGTCAGTACAAAGATGACAGGTGGACTGCATCTCACAAAGAAATGCTCGTTGGTGGGGCTTTCCAGGAGATGGCTTAGAGTCCTCCCCGGTTCTTTGGGAATGGGTGCTGCAGCTAGAAGGTGTCTTTTTCAATACCGTGCATTTGACCTTTCAAGATATGAAGTTCTGAAGTTAGCTAAGAGCAAACTCAGGCAAAGGCCACAGTGTCAGTCAAAATTTCTGATATCCCAGTGCTTAGAAAGGCTCATCAGTCAGCTAAAGATTCTCCATGTAAGTAAAAGGAGGTCTTTTTCACCCCAGGCAAGGAAGAGGCCCAACTCCTCAGAGACTCCAGATAGTGTTTTTCTAGGAACCAGGCTTGCCTTTGCTTTGATTTCCTAGACTTCCACTGTTTGAAGGTGCTCTCCCAAGCTCAGCCTGACAAAGTCCAATACAAAGTCCCATTGGGTCCTTCACTGTAGTTGAACTCTTGCTGGTTTACTCTTGGTGGTAAGCAGATGGACAAAGGCCTGGACTTCTGCTCAGTTTTTGAGTAGCTGGTAAGTTTTCCATATCTTGGGCAATGTGGGCTCAGAAATTTAACAGGAACTAAGTTAAAATTAGGTCCTAGCTGCTGAACTGCCTGTTCACCAGAGAGAAGAGTTGATGCCAGGGAATAGGCTTATTCAAACAGTTAGGGCAAGAGTGGACTCTACAGTCTTTTCAATTTTGAACTGAGCAGTAGGATTTATGAAGGGAAAAGGGGATTTGGAGGAGGTTGTCAAAGGAGTTTCTGGGTCTATAATGATGAAACTTAAGTAGATTCTTCTTTGATATGAAATCTAGTTTCTGGAATGGTAGTCTTGAATGCCTTCCTTATCTGAGGTCTGCTGTTATAACCCTCTACCTCCTTGCAGTTAGTCTCTGAAATTCTTAGATCTTGAACAGTTTGATCAGTAACAGGATTAGCGATTAGGTTTTGTTAATTAGAATATGAAAAATACAGGAAATTGTAAATTTTTGTACTTTATAAATGTGTGGCTAATCCCCAAAATGTGAAAAATGGAAATGGCCAAAAATGGTTCCAAAGAGGTTTGAGATGAAATAAGCACCACAATTTAAAATTGGAATTGAAATGAACGAGGACTAGGTGTCACCACTGCATTTGCTGAGACTGAGTCTTTCTGAAGGTACAACTTCATGCAACTCTGCCTTGAGATGGGATTCTGCAGACACGGCGGGATCCTCTCTACCCAGCACTGCTGGGAAGGCTTCCTTTAGTCGTAACTGTTTTCTACTTTGTTATAGTTAAATCAAGGAATAACTTCATTTTCTCACCCTGAATTCACAATTTTCATCTAAATAACAGTGATAACCATGAATAGTTTTTTTTTTTTAATTCTGCGCTATGGTTTTCATATGATCCTTGAAATAAATTGTTTTAATACAAATTACTTGAGTAGTCTTGGAGGCTAAGACACCACTCACCTTTGTAAACAAAGCTGTTTTAGTATTGGAGAGTGCTTTGTGGCCTCCAGGCCAGCTCCAATGGGTTCTATGGGAATGACACTGATACCTGCAGGTGGCTTATCCTATTCAGATAGAAGCCCTTGTTTGGGACAGCAGACATTTGAGACTTTTTCCTACCGTATATAGGTTTTGACCCAGTTACATTGTTGTTCAGCCTTCTGACTGTAGTACCATTCACATGTCCTTCTATACCACCTATTCATAGGAGGACAGAATCAGTATTTATGTCACATAATTGTTATTTCCAGGCTTTATAGAAGTAGATGCATCCCCATGGGTCACTCTGCATGAGAATGATTTAGATGGCAACAACTGATCAACTGATCTCTCTCCCAGTTCAAACTGGGCATGAAATGAGAAATCAACAACAACAACAACAAAACCCTTAACCACTCAAATTCGCCACATCCCTTTGAAAAGAGCAGATTAAGAAGGTTTCAGAGATAGCCCATGACTGTTCTAACTCTATCAGAAAGTTCAATGATTTTTAATCTTTCTTTCAATGAATTTTCTTACTTGAAGAAGACATGGGCTTGTCCTTAGAAGGAGGGAAAAAACAAGGAAAGATGTTGAGACACATGAAGAAAAAAAAACACCTTTAATTTAAAAGCCTTAACGGTGGTTTTACCTCGGTTTGTTTATAAAGTTCAAAGGACAGAAGCAGGAGGCAGCATAAAGGAAATAATCTTTAATAGAAATGCAGTAGGTTAGAGCATGTAATTCTAAACACCAGCATAAGATATGCAATATAGTAGAAACTCATGAGACTGGAGTATATGGTTGCAATAAATCATTTTCCCCAATGTGTACAGACATTTTAATGTAAATAGGACAGAAGGATAATAAACATACAGAAAATCATGCAAACCTTACAGGTATACATCTGTATAATCGCCACTCATATCAAAGAGTAAGATTACCTTCACCCTAGAAAATATTTCTGTCCCCCTCCTTGTGATTTCCCCCACCCAGGATCACAATTATCCTGATTTCTTTTACCAAATATTAGTTGAGGTGCATAGAATAGAGGTCCTTCCCTTTGTGTAACAAGAGTATTTCAGAAACGGGACAAAGGAATGGAAGCAAAGTAGCAAGTTTTAGTGAGGTGGTACATCCCACAGGCCAGATGGGCAATGCCTGGAAGAGTCCGAGTGCCTAGTCCCAGAGGCTGGGATTTATGTGAGTATGGGATGTATTTGTTCCACCTTCTCTCCTTCTCTCACCCTCTTGTTTTGCTCAAAGGGCCGCCTAGTTGTGGAGTTCCAACCAAAGTTGCATTACCTAAAAATATCAGCCCCAGTAAGCCTCTCAGTCCTGGGTCGGGAGGGTTATCCTGGTATGTCACCAGGGAGGAAGACAGGAGTCACCTAAAATCCATCAGGCATGGTCACAGCTTTGATGTGCACGTGCTACACAACTGCATTCCCTCTCTGGAATTCTTGTCTTTCTTTTGGTCCTCTTTAACCCATGTGGGCTAACGTCAACTTTTCTACCAAATCAGATTATAATGTGATGTCTCTGTGTCTGGCTCCTTTATGTACTAACTTGCAGTCTATAGTAATGGTAAATGTTCCTTCTCAGAAATATTCCTTGATTGTAACATAGTTCTTATCTATTGGAATGGTGGTGAATGTTTCAGTTGTCCGTGCTATGGGGTTATTACATTTCCAGTTTCTATGATCTATCATATATGTGTGTGTGTGTGTTTGTATGGGCACATATGTATATATACACACAGGCATATGTTTGTGAATATTCATGTATTTTGTTTCCATTTATATTAAAAACTGTACTCTTGCCAAAACCCAAGAAATACACATTTAATTTAAAAGATACTTATTTGCCTTAAAGCGGGGGTACATTCACCAGCTTTTTATTATAATGAAATACTTGAAACAAGCAAAAAAAAAAGCAGCTTATTTGAGGTAGTGCTTCAGGAGCATCATAATACATGGCTGGGTGGGCTCCCCTTGGTCTGGCCTCTGGTTACGACACTCTTGGTGGGGCCAAGTCCCAAGGTGGCACAGGTCGCCATGTGACAAGACATGTGGGGCATACTTGTCCATGTCTCTATCCATCTGTGGCCGAAGCGCCCCCACTTTCCTCTTTCTCTCCCTCCTGCTTTCTCTTTTGATCAAACCACCAGAACTCAGTCAGGTGAGCCAGTCTATCCTTATGACTTACTGTAATTTTAACCCTTTCTCAAAGGCCCTGCCTCTAAATTCCATCATGAGATTATGCGTCCACTTTTTCAGTGCCATCAGCTAGCTTCTGAATGATTATGGGGACTAATCATACTCAAACCAGAGAGTTACGTATCTCTGCTTGAGAAGAATCAGAAAGACAGAAATCAAACTGAAATTATTGTATGAAGTATATGTCTCCGCAGAATCCTCAAATTTAACTTTTTAAATGTGAACATTGTCTAGTGAGTCATGTCATTGACTAATTGCTTTGATCTTTGAAGTAATGAAACAGTTGAAAGAAGAGAGTGGGTGCTCCCTGTGCTCAACAATTAACTTTTATGGAGATAATTCCTAGTGAGGGCAGAACATGCCTGGTGTACACTAGTCCATTTAAAGTGTGCTTCTGTAAAAGCAAGTTCAGCTGGAATTTTTAGAAGCTGGCTGGCCAGTTCTGAAAGAGTTATTACTTTAGAACCACTGTGATTCCAGTCTTCCACACTGATTTCTTGGGATTTCATTTGAATTTTGTTATTAACCCTTCTTGATATGTGCATTTCATGTTAAATATGTGTAGATGTAGAAGAATGACAAAAATGCAAACTCATAAGAATAGCAGCATTTCACATTGACTGAAGGTCAGTAGAGGTCAATGCATTGTACTGTGGCTATCTTAGGTGAACTATTATGAGAATTATTTTCTTTTACTTTTGAAATAAAAATTTATTTATTGGAAAGTCAGATTTACAGAGACAGGGAGAGACAGAGAGGAAGATGTTCCATCTGCTGGTTTACTCCCCAAGTGACTGCAATGGCCAGAGCTGAGCCAATCCGAAGCCAGAAGCCAGGAGTTTCTTCTGGGTCTCCCATGTGGGTGCAAGGTCCCAACGTTTTGGGCCATCTTCTACTGCTTTCCCAGGCCACAAGCAGGGAGCTGGATGGGAAGTAGACCAGCTGGTACATGAAACTATGCCCATATGGAATCCTGGCACCTGCAAGGTGAGGACTTTAACCACTAGGCTACCATGCCAGACCCATTTCTTTTTACTTTGAAGGAAGCTACAAAAACTTATTTATATGCTCTTTACTATATTCCTCTTGCATTTTAGGGACTCATATGACTTTGCAAAGTTGGATGGTGTTTCCCCATAGAAAACAGTGAGTTTTCCATCCTTAGGGAAATAGGGTTTTTAGAAGGTGTATGGAAGATCTCCAAAAAGTTCATGGAAAATGTAATGTGCATATTCTGAAAAAAGTTACAAATGGTTTTCAAAAATTTTTTCGCCCAAGAGTATATTTAATTCTCTTTTGCCACGAACGTGCTGAAGTTCTCTTGTATTACAAGTGCTTACTTTGCATTTTCTCATGATTCCGTGGCAACTGTGAGCTTAGATTGGCTGCTGCAGTCTTGGAGTCTGTTGTTTCTTAGCTGCTGTGATAAGATGGGTAGACATTTTGTAAGTACCGACTGTGCAGAGAGAAGAGAGCCATGTTACAAGGCCATTGCTACTCCTTGGTAAGTCCAGCAAGTTTCATTCATTCATTCATTTGTTCAGCAAGAATGTGTTGAGCTTCTACTCTGTGCTGGCGAAAAGGCAAAGCGTGGAAGACTAAGATGGGGAGAGTGGCAGTAAGGCACAACTTTTGCTGCAGAGGAACTCAGAGTCAAATCAAAGGCACAAGAACCAAGAACTAGACAGTATGAGCAGCAGAGACCCTGCGAGGCACTGTGGAGTATGACTTTTTTGGTACTGTGGACCAGTGTGTTTCTACTCCAATACGTTTCTGTTTTTTCAAAGATTTATTTATTTTTATTGCAAAGTCAAATATACAGAGAGGAGAACAGACAGAGAGAGTGATCTTCCATCCGATGATTCATTCCTTGAGTGACCACAACGGCCATTGCTGCGCCGATCCAAAGCCAGGAGCCAGGAGCCTCTTCCAGATCTCCCACAGGGGTGCAGGGTCCCAAGGCTTTGGGCCGTCCTCGACTGCTTTCCCAGGCCGCAAGCAGGGAGTTGGATGGGAAGTGGAGCTGCGGGACTAGAACCAGTGCCCATATGGGATCCCAGGACATACAAGTCAAGGACTTTAGCCGCTAGGCCACTGTACCAGGCCTGTTTTTTTTTTGTTTGTTTGTTTGTTTTGTTTTGTTTTTGTTTTTTGCTATAGAGAGAATCTTGCTGACATTCTGCCAGAAAGTCAGAGTGTTGGAAGGGCCACTAACTAGAGTAGTAATATTCTACACATATGTGCAAAATATAGTTGCCTGCAAAGCTCTGTCCCTGGTCTGATGTTTTGAGATGATTTCCCCAGTACAGTGATGAAGAAACCTCTTGGTTTCTTACAATTCAGAAAGCTTCTTCAAAGAGTTTGTGCATGCTGTTTAGGATGATAGAGAGAGTATGTTTTGAATCACCTCAGTGCTCCTGGGAGTGACTTGCATCCGGCTTGTGTAACCATCTCTACAGCACATGTGACCTGCAGCGGCAAGTACATAGCAGTTGTTCTTACTGCCCTTAAAATATCATTGCAGGCACAAATGAAGCTAAATGACTCTGCATGTGAGATCTTGCCTTTTCAAGAGATATGGGATGTTTTTGTTAACTCATTTTCTTGCAGGAAGAAGTCATTTCCAAAGACTGACAGTTGGTGGGGCCAAGTCTTAGCTCTGATAGAACTTGGGCGTATGAGCTAGATTCAGTGTCATGAGCTCATAGTTGAAGACCAACTTTCATATAATGGGGAAAGGCTTTCAAAGCATTTACCTGGTTATACAAGTAAAAATTCACTTATCATGTCAGGTGTACACATGCAGAAAAATATCTAAAAATATGTGAATAGTCACCATTATTCCCATCACCAGAAGGAATAAACCACGTTTGTATTGTTCTCTTTATTTTGTTTATTCATTTATTTTTGAGATGGTACAGTACTTACTTAGTATTTATCCTGCGTTTTTCAGTTGATACTATTGTATAAAATTTTGCCTTCCAATGAGAATCTTTTCTTTTTTTCCTTTTTCCTCTTCTTAAATTCTTATTTATTTTCCATTTTATAATTTTGCAGATACAAGGCTTCCTCTTTTCCCCCTGTCTCCCTGCTCCTCCTCTCTTCCCTACAGTCCCCTGGGTTTTATAGAAGTACAGCTCTTCAGCTGTAGTCTTGACTCCAACAGTCTGTGCTTTACATGGCAAATTACAGTCTTCTTAAAAATGGAATTTTGGTTATATATTACATTGGATGAACATTTAAGTCTTAGAAGAACATTTATGATGATAAAAGATGTTTAAGAAATTTTAGATAAAATGCAGTTTTAAGAATGTATATAAATATTAGTATCTTTGAAGATTAATACAAAGTGTACCACAATATTCTTTTTGAATTGTAGAAAACGATTAAGGCATACAAAAAAATATGCTTTAAAAAACAGAGTGACAGAGAAGGATCTTCCACATACTGGTTCACTCCTCAAAACATATGGGGAAGGGCCAGACTGAAGCCAGGTTCCTGGGGACTCCGTGCTGGCCTCCCCCAAAGTTTGTAGGTGTCCATGTACTCAGCCCATCTTCTCTGCCTTCTCTGATGCATTTTCATGGGACTGAGTTGGCAGCAGAGACTCTGCCAGGAGATGCCAGCATTGTAAACAGTAACTTAACCCACTGTATCAGGACACCAACCCACATTGTTAGTATTTACATTAATTTGCTTAAACTATGATACTTTGAGACAATGTCTTCATTGCTAGGAAAGGTATGCTCCATAAAAAATAATAAATAAGTATAAAAATCATTTAGGAGATGCAGGACCTTGACCCTATGAATAAGTGTGAATTTTCAGTGCCGAGCACTGTAGCTTAGCAGCTAAGGTCCTTGCCTTGTACATGCTGAGATCCCATATGAGTGCTGGTTCTAATCCCTGGCAGCCCCCACTTCCCATCCAGCTCCCTACTTGTGGCCTGAGAAAGCAGTGGAGGATGGCCCAAAGCCTTGGAACGCTGCACCTGTGTGGGAGACCCAGAAGAAACTCCTGGCTCCTGATTTCGGATGGGCTCAGCTCCAGCTGTTGGGGTCACTTGGGAAGTGAATCAATAGACAGATTTTTCTCTCTCTCTCCTCCTCTCTCTGTTTATCTGACATTCCAATAAAAGCAAATCTTAAAGAAATGGGCACCCATGAGAATGGCATCGAGTGAATGGGTAACCCTCCAGGCCTCAAGGCAGGTGTGAAGCAACTAGATGGAGGCCCAGAAAAGGTGTACCTCGAAGCTCCTCAGGGGTGTCTGGTGGGTTTTTGGGGGGCAATGCTAATTCCCGGGTTTCCTGCTGCTGCTGTCGCCTCGGGAATTCACTGAGAATTGAACTGCATTTCTGGGTTTGGCCTGGGACTTATTGGCTGATGGGAGGAATTTCAATCCTAAAATAAAGCTTAATCTAAAAAAAAAAAAAAAAGAAATGTGAATTTGCAGTTGTAGTATTGATGGAATTTTTCAGTTGCTTGAATGAGACATTCGGTGGCATGACTGTCACAACAGGAAGAGAGGTGTCCCCTGAGAAGATTTCTGGAAGAGCATGGTGAGCCTTAAGCTGGGTTTTGGAGGATGAGGTAGGATTGAAATAAGCCTTTGTAATGCAGGGTTTCTGACAGTCATGTGGCACAGCCCTTAATCTACAAATGCTGGCTTTTGCAATTATTGTAAAACACAACAGATGTAAATCCATATTGCTAAATGCATGCATTTTCTTGAAGGGTTCAGTGTGGGCAGTGTTTAATTCTGCAATATGGAAATGCTAACCAGATAATTCCACTCACCATGATTATGCAGCGTGCAGTACTGAAACGGTGAAAGAAAGGTTGGTCTGGTGTTGTGTAAGGCTGGTTTGAAGGAGGGATAGATAGGGTATTTGGGGGGGAACCCCAACATTTAAGTTAAAATATTAACCTATTCTCTCATATAAATATTACAATGTCGTGGGAAATTCAGCTTGATTAATTCAAATATGCTTTACATTGAATACTGTCACTTACATTACTGATTCTTTTGTGGGTCATCATCATTTTTGAATCCTTTGAAGAAATTTTGAGGACCTGCTCCCTAGCCTTCCAAAAAGTCTGCAAGAATTCATTTTTCAACCTTTTCACTTAAAATTTCCTAGGTGCCAGATGAAGCATAGTTGATTTATAAACAGTGTCTGGTTACATAAAATATCATTGCTCAATTCTAGAGCACTGTTTGGAAACAGAAGGGAAACCTCCTTTGAACTCCAGGTACGAAATAGAGATTAGAGTCACGAACACTCAGAATTACCCCAATAGGTGACAACTCCATGTAAAGACTAGAGGCAAAAGAGAGGACAGTAGAGCATTAAAACTGGAAGCTTGCGGTGGGTGTTGTGGCCCTGCCAGTTAAGCCGCCATTTGTGATGCCCGCATCTGAGAAGCAGTTCTTCTGCCTCTGATCCAGTTTTGTACTGATGCCTTCTGGGAGGCAGCAGATGGCGGCTCAAATGGTTGGATCCCTACCACTCATGAGAAACAGAGATGAAGGAAGAGTCCCTGGGCTCTTGACTTTGGCTTGTCCCAGCTGTGGCCACTCTGGTCATTTAGAGAATGAATCAGCAGAGGGAGTCTTGAACACATTCATGCTTTCTCTCTGTGCATTTGATATAAATAAATGTTTGAAGAAGAAACAGGAAGTTCGTGGGAAACAGGGGCCCTCAGAATTAAGCCATATTTTCAGAATACAAGTATGCAGTTCTCTCAGATATGCTATAAACAGATGAATTCTGCTACAGAACCGTGTTTCACAAAAACTGTGAAAGAATTCACTCCGCACTTTGAAAAGGCTATCCTGATTAGGATTTTAAAGGAGATAAGCAGATATGTCTTATCACAATTTTCAAAAAATTATTAATATATAGTAGATGTGCATTTGGGAACCTGATTTTTGTAACTGAATCTCATGAGTGGTGATTGATGATATTACTGATATCAGTAATAATAGCAGCTATCCCAGGACCATTACCCTTAATGTTTCACCAGTACACGAACCGGTGCCCATATGGGATCCCAGCGCATGCAATGCAAGGACTTTAGCCGCCAAGCTACCACACTGAACCCTTTGCCACCATTTTTAAGAGATGCTGAGGCCTAGAGAAGTCTACAAGATAAAAGGTCATATGAAGTTCAAAGCCATCAGCCCCCAAATCTTCTTGTGACTGATATCGCTGCTGCCAGCTCAGAGCTGCAAATGCCCTAGAGAGCTCATCTCACAGCTTACACAGTGGCAGCCCTTGAAAGTAAGAACTCACCTGTTCTCACACAACTCTTCAGCAGCCAAGTTAGAAACTGCACAGAAATCAATGTTTGCATTTACACTCAGGAAATGTGCAGGCTAATACAGAACACTGGAAAATACTTCTGGTATTCAAAGATTGTTTGGATCATGTGGCTATATTGTGGTTTTGTAGAAGAATTGCAAAGCAATGTTTCCTGCAAAGGAAACACAGGGATGAGAGTGAGAGAAGAAATACCCATGTTCTGTTTTTTTTTCTTGTATGTATGATATTGTCATACATTTACTCATTTCATCAGGACCATGTATCATCAGGCAATGTGCTTGGTCATGGGAATTCCCTGGAAGGCAAGCTAGGATAATCATCTCACTGTGTCATTGGCCTTGTGTTCTGGTGGGGCAAAATAGATGACAGCTTAATGCATTGATTAACAAGAAAAAGATCAGAGAATGGCAACTGCTTTGCACAATATCAAAGCTGTAGTAGAGAATCCGTGAGAGATGTTTCACATTGGATAGCCTGGGAGATGACATTTAAGGGAGAACTTGAGCTACAAAAGAAATATTTACGTGAAGAGAACAGAAATGAGTATCACAAGTGGTGTTTTTAAAAAAAATTTTAATTGACTTGGAAGACCTTAGCACTGGCTGAAAGTAAAAAAAGTGATACTAGTAACATCAAATGGATGACCAGGTGTTTATTCTTGGGGATATTTTATAGCCAGAAGAAACAGTTTGCATACTATTCTGCAGATAATGGGAAGCCCTGAAAGCTCTAGGCAAGAAAAGTAACATGGTTTGATTTTCCTTTAAGAAGATGAGACAGCTGACATATGCAGAGAGCTAGAATGGGAACTGAGATGCTAGCAAAGAAACAGAGATTGATTGTCAAGAGGAGATGGTGACGAGGCAGGGACTTTACCTGCAGCATTGTAAATGAGGAGCAAGAAACGGAGCCGAACTGCACTTGGTGACAGACTCAACAGAACTGGAGAACGGACTAAATGAGGGAGAAAAAAAAAGGCACATCAAGAATAAGGTCTATAGTTTTGGGTTTGCACAGTTGAATCAATGGTGAAATTGCTCATTGAGTTGGAAAGTTAGGAAAGTCCAAAATTCAGCTGGATTTGAGATGCATGTTGGACTCTATGCCTTCTAAGTAAAGGCACCCATCAGATATTAGGTGTATGTAAGTCTAAAACTCTGTGCAAGAATGAATTGTTAGGCCTGGCATGGTAGCCTAGTGACTAAAATTCTGACTTTGTATGTGCTGGGATCCCATGTGGGAGCCAGTTTATGTTCCAACTGCTTCACTTCCCATCCAACTCCCTGCTTGTGGCCTGGGAAAGCAGTCGAGGACAGGCTAAAGCCTTGTGATGCTGCACCCATGTGGGAAACCCAGAAGAAACTCCTGGCTCCTGGCTTCGAATGGGCTCAGCTCCAGCCATTACAGCCACCTGGGGAGTGAACCAGTGGACAGATGATCTTCCTCTCAGTCTATCCCTCTCTCTGTATATCTGACTTTCCAATAAAAATAAATAGATCTTAAAAAAAAGAATGAATTATTGTTTTGGAAGTTAAAGTCCCATTGAAGCAATCTTTCCTTCTACACGCTTGGATTTGAGAAAGTGATTGTTGCAGGACTGCAGCCTTTAATGTCTCAATTAGGGCTGTAAATGTTAGAGAGGAAATATTTGTTCTTGCTTCTTGGGAAGAATCACAGGTTTTCCTGCCAGAGCAAGGACAATGCCTGAATCAGTATCAACTGAATTAGGGCCTTTTCAACTTGAAACTACTGATTCTAAAATACTTGTTTGTTCTTGTGCCTTCTTTATTTTTTTTATAAAGCATGTGTGGTTGCAATTGAAGTTAATGTTAGCTCAATTCAACTCTAATCTCTAATTTAAGTTCTAGACCTTGCCAATTCCTAGCTGTATGGCGTTAAATCAATTACTTAATCTCTCGACTCCTGTTGCCTCAGTTCTGAGTGGGACCAGTAACATGTACTTGCATGATTACTGGGGAGATTAAATAAGAGGGATTCTTTTAAATGCCCTGGTTTAAAATAGATGCTCAGCATATTGTAGACTTGACTTGTATTCCTATTAACATATTTGTCAACCTATTGCACATCTTCTAAACCAAGGCCATCTGGTTTGAAAGGTTTGTCTCCCAATTAGACTGAGAATTTCCCATTGTACAGGTTAGGAGTTCATCCTTTATTAATTTTTCTTTTTTTAAAAATACTTATTTTAAAGACAAAGTGACAGATAAAAAGAAGAGGAAGGAGAGAGTGAACGAGAGAGAGACATTCCAGATTTTCCTGGTTCACTTCCCAAATGGCTGCCATTATCCAGGCCAAATCCAGGAGTATAGATCTCCATCCAGGTCTGCATCATATGTGGCAGCGGCCCAGGCACCTGGGCCATGTTCAGCTGCTTTCCCAAGTGCTTTGGCGAGGAGCTGGCTCTGAAGCAGAGTGGTAAGATCATGCACCGTTGTTCTGATATGAGTTGCCCATGTGCCAGTTGGCAGTTTACCCTGATGTGCCACAATGAAGGCTTCCATTCTTCATTAATTTCTTTCGTCTTGTAGCCATTGTAACAGAAAGCATCTAGCCAATCCCCTCCCCTTTTCCACCGCCCCCCCAGCCAAACTGGATAAATGAGTGCTATAACATGAAATGCTGTAAAGCAGGGTCAACTCATTAAGGGAAACCCTTAAAACAGAGTGATTTCTCAGGGCCAGCAACAGCAGGTAGCCTGTAGCATGCTAAGATTGAAGAGCTGCAAGCACAGAGGAGCCTCACAACTGGTATAGTGAGTGAGGCATGGAGGTCCCACACTTCTCCTTGGCTGGAAGGGAGCTAGTAAAATATATACTTCTCTGTGTCTTGCTTTCCACTGAAGATCTGCTGTTGCCTTGGTTTGAGCTCAACAGAAGGGCAACAAGCAAGGGTGTGGTTAAAAACAAAACAAACAAACGAAGAAACTCTAGTCTGCCAAATCCACATCCTGAATGTGGAGCAGGGAGAATGGATTTGGGAAAGTAAACAGAGGAGGAGGCGGCATCCAGGCTTGGTCAGTTAAGACAGCTGCTTTATCTGTTAACATTGCTGATAAGTGCTTCCGGAAAGGAAGAGAAAACTGACCGCAAGCCATTCCACACACTGTATAAGGTCCATTTTTTAGTAAACATTGAGAGAGGTTTTACCTAATGTGTAGTTCATGGGGTCTTCAAAGTAAAAAACTGAACTAGAAGACACAACTAAAATTACATTTGAATACATTTCTTTTTTTTTTTAAAAGATTTATTCATTTTATTACAAAGTCAGTTATACAGAGAGGAGAAGAGACAGAGAGGAAGATCTTCCGTCCGATGATTCACTCCCCAAGTGAGCCGCAACGGTCGGTGCGCGCTGATCCGAAGCCGGGAACCTGGAACCTCCTCCGGGTCTCCCACGCGGGTGCAGGGTCCCAAAGCTTTGGGCCGTCCTCGACTGCTTTCCCAGGCCACAAGCAGGGAGCTGGATGGGAAATGGAGCTGCCGGGATTAGAACCAGCGCCCATATGGGATCCCGGAGCGTTCAAGGTGAGGACTTTAGCCGCCAGGCCATGCTGCCGGGCCCATATGAATACATTTCTTAGCATGAACTCCATCATGGAATTAACCTCAGTTTCTTCCCTGAAGAACTCGACATAAGACGAATTCCTACTGCATAGGTTGCTGCTGAGAAGCAAGAGGGATGATACATACAGTACATTTAGATGTTCAATGTAAGTTGGCAAATGGATTTTCAGTGGTAATACTGCCCATCTAGCAGCAATTTGGTCATAGTGTCAACATGTTAGGACATGTGATGCTGCCAGGAGATATTTTTTGGTTGTGCCTACTAGCAGTGCCACTGGGAACTAAAAGATAAAATCACGCACCCTATTGAACATGCTGTCATGTCTTGGACAAGCCCTCCCTGACAAAGAATGAGCTGATCCCCCAAGTCCCCATAGAGCCCAGGTTGGAAATTCATGCTTTATTTCTGATTTCATCTCTGTCTTTCCATCTTGGGTCTCTGTATCACTTAGTGATGTTTCTTAAGTGCCATGATTCCTTTTTTTTTCATTCAGTTTCTGTCGAGATGAGATTTTTGTTTCCCTCCCTCACAGATAAGGGTATATTATATATATAGCAGTTCAGTGTTGTATAGGTTTGTCTTTTCACTGTTGGAAATAAAGTGTGAAACAGAAATCCCTCTACTATGTAGTAATTTGAGCTTCAACTATCTAATATTGAAGCACTTGCAGCAAGTACATGTTGTAGATCCGCAAGGCAACAACAGCACAGTGCTATTTCTAGGGACCTTCCAAGTCACTGGGGAGCAATATATTGGAGCAAATTGTTATTTCTGACACCGATGTCCCTAGTAAGGCTCTTTCCTATAGGAAACAAAATCCACAAATAAACTCTTCAAGCTGATGAGTCTGAACTAGGTCAGTGGAATTAAGCGTTCATTTAAATAAGCATTACCCTTAAAGAGTCTGCCTTTGAATTTCCTCTCTGTCCATCAACCACTGCAGTTCCATTCTAAGCCAGAATCTTTGCCTCTGGCAAGAGTTGCCTTCACTTAGGAGAGTCAGAGTTTTCAAGACAGAATGCCTTTGAGCTCAAGATAGTCCTGGGTTTTGCTATTTGCTTGGACTTCAAAGGACTAGCATTCCAACCGGCTTCCAGTCCATTCATCTATTTTTTTTTCACTCATGCATTCACATTGGTTTTGATTTCAGTCCTATGGACATGATAGTCCCTATCATCAAAGAGCATACACTCAACTGGGGAATGGACATTAAACCAGTAAGCAGGCAAGTGAGTAAGTCCTGACTGTGAACAAAGGAGGGAACCAAGATAAATATTAAACAGTCTATTTTGAGTTACTTTTCAGGAAGCCTTTCCTTTGGCCTTGATGACCACTTAGTATCTACTTCCATATTAGATAGAAGGCAAGGTGAAGTCAGAGCTATTGACTGATTCATTCACTCTTCACTAAATATTTTTGAGCATAGGTAACATGTATCACCTAGAAGCAAAAGCCGTGATCTCTTCCCATGAAGAAACTAAACAGCATAAAAGACAACTGATTAAAGAAAGAGTGAAACAGGCATTTCATAAGGAAAAACACAATAGTCACTCAAACTATGACTTTTACAGAAGGGAAACATTGCAATAGCATAGTACAGATTAATCTACACATGGATTAATTTCCCCTACGTGGCATATGCATTGGGTTAGAGTCACTCCTCCACTTGACTTCTCTTTTGTCTCATCCAGTAAAGGAAAGATTATGCTGTTTTTGAAATTATAAGTGATAAATTAAGCCTAGACATATCCTTGTATTTTGTGGATAATTACTCAAGATTAAATTGATGGTGACTAATATTTTCTTAGCACTGGCTTGTTTATCCAAAAAATGTCTGTTGTACATTTTTGAATGCAAGATCCCTATGTATATTCACATTTTATCTTTTCCTCCATAGAATCAGGCATGCAAGCTTATAAAGTAGTCTAGCTTATCCTTAGATATGCTGATCCTGCATGGTTTATAAAATATGTATGCAGGTCATCTAAGTAGAATTGGAAACGGAGTCCAATCAGAATGAAGTCATCTCTCAGTTTAAGCAACTGACGCCTGTATAAAGAAAAACACTGCCACTCTGCCTGTGCTTAGACTCTCTGCTATAGGACTTGTTTCATAATTTTTAATGTCTTTACTTTTTAATATTTATTTGGTTATTTTATTTGAAACAGAGACACGGAGATCTCTCATTTACAGATCCACTCTCTAGGTTGCCAGACTAAATGCAAGATTCTGGAAATCAATCAGACTCAATTAATTGAGCTATCAGCTCTGCCACCCAGGGACGACACTGGGAGTAAGCTGGAATTGGATGTAGGATCACAACTTAGTCCCAAACACTTTGATATGGGATAAAAAAGGAATTGATCTTGAAAGGATGAAATTGAAATGATCAATTCAAATCTCCCTCCCTTCCCTAATAGAGTACAGATTACGCAAAGACAATGTGTTTTATTTATCTTTGTGTTCCAGTTAGCTTTACAGGTTGTAGGTACTCAAAATGACTTGTTCAGTGAATAAATGAATCAGTGAGGGCAATCGAGGAAGAATCAGAAAATTGAGGAAGTAGTGAAACAGTTTTTTTAAAAAAAATTAGAAGCAAAAGGAAATGTGAAGGATTCCAATTAGGAGGAGGAAATCGATATATTTATTGTAGTTTTTATGGAGCATTGTGTGCTAAGACAGGCTATGAAAAGATAACCAAGGGCCCTGCTCTGTGAAGCTTTCATCTAGGGTATATACCAAAGAGATTTCTACAAAATGATAAGTACAGAGAGGAAATAGGAAAAGAGGAGGTGGTGTAGGAGTTGTAGGAGAAAGGATTTAGATGGACTGATCAGAGCAGGCCTCTGAAACCTGCACTGGTCTCCCACCTGAGGAGAGGGAGGGAGCTAGCCTTGCCAGTAGCACGTGGCAGAGTGTTTACTGTGTTCACAGACCCTGATGCCAAACAAAGGTTAAGACTTTGAGGGAAAGAGGGTCTATTACCATACAAAAATCTTCAAATCTGTGGCCATCTTCCCTTGAGGATGAGGAAGTTATTGGTTCCCAGGGAAGATAGGTCACCTTGAGACCAACAGGACTGAACGACCTGCAGAAGGAGGCTTCGCAAGGAGCCATGGGGCTCCGGCAGAGAGAGTCATGTGGAAGTGAGCCTCCCACAGGGCAGTCACCGGAATCTGTGTTCCCTAAGCAGATGTGCAAGAGAAGGGCACACCTAGGTTCTGGGAAATTCTCTGACATTTCATTAGGAAGAACTTCTTTTATTTCTTACCCTTTCTACCCGGTCATGGAAATTTGGACCCCCAAAATTCTAGCCTACCAACATGTGTTCATATATGGTGTATATTGAAAAGAAGGACATTAGCAATGGTTTTATTTTCAGGAACAAACTGTTTCACCAACAAAGTTTTCATTTTTTTTTGGCCATAAATACAATAGAGGTTGAGAATCCCTAGCCCAATAATGTGAAATCTCAAATCCTGTGTAATCAGATTTGACAGGATTTCAAGTATTCAATTAGGAATTCTAAAAATTGTATATGCAAATATTTTGCACTAATAGTAGTAATAATAGTAGAAGTAGTAAAATCTCTGAAATGCAAAACACTTCTGATGCCAAAAATTTTTGATAAAGGGTTCTCAACCTGTAACAAAAAGTTGATATTTTTAGTAAAAATGCTTTTATTAAATGCCTTTGGTTGTACCACACATCTCAGCACAATGGTTAATGGAGTTATGATATCAGACACCCTGGGTTCTAAAGAATACATCCTACAGTTATATTCAAAAAGTTGCTAAATATGTGTGCCTGTATTTCCTCATCTGTAAAAGGAAGGGAAGGGAAAAACAACAGAGAAAACCCTGCAGACCAGCATGTCACTAACCTACTTAATTGCTACTGTAGTCTTAGCTGGTTGTTATAACTGTTCCCACCATTCTGAGTCTGAGAGTTTTAGAGAGTTTATGCCATTTGCCATGGTTTCATAGTTTGTCAGTGACAAAACTAAGAACTGAATATAGACTGTAATTATTTCATGCATTGTATTTCACCCACACATTCACCTGGTTGTCTTTTGACCGGTTCAATGTGCCTTCTATTTGTTTAATTCTTTGAAGGAGGTTAAGAGAAGAGGGATGAAAAGGAAGATGGAAGCCCAGGAGTCTTTAGGCTTGCCAAGATTTCTCATCTCTGGGACAACCTAAGGCATTCCAAGTCCATAGAACAAGTGGAACAATAACCCAGCTATTTCTTTTTGAGTGCTTTTCCACCTTATAGTCTATAGTCTATAGATGGTTTAGTTCTTCTAACTCCCCCAACCCTGAAAATTAGAAACCCATACTTTAGCCGCTAAAGTTCTCTAAAAACCAGATTAATGACCTTCCAAATCCAATGCCCTCCTGGTCAATGTGAAATGATCAGACTCTCTGTAGCTTAGGTCAGGGTGAGTCAGGAGAGCAACCAGAATGTTGGGTGCAGTCAATTTCCAGTAACGGTTGATGTCAAAGGGTCCGTGTTCTGTATCAACATTGATGCTGGAAAATTAGACCAGATCGTTTAATGAGATGTTTAGTGTCAGTGTTGAAGTTGGTCCTCCAGCCTCATCCACAATTTTTAATCATCTGATAAATTTGGTGAGCAGGCATCATTGAAACAGATTTAGTATGATTCAAGTTGTTGCTCTCTCCTTTGAGGACTCAGTCACAGAGAACATCCAAATAGGCCTGCATCAGACTTAATGGGATGCCATGCTGTCCTTCCTGGCACATGCTCTATGTCGTGCTTTGTAAGGGTGATAAGTGCTTACTGTTACTCAGCCTGCACAAGTTTTTGCAGCATTTGATCTGAAAGCTGAGCAAAGTAAACAGAACTTACTTGGAAAGTGGTTTCAGACATTTCTCAAGCTGATAGCCTTTGGGTAGGCTTTTCTTTTAATTCACTATACTATTGAGTTGCCTGTAAAAAAAATTTTTGTTTTAGGTGTGTTTTGTTTATGTCTGGTGTCTTCCTGACTCTGACTTATTACCTGAACTGCTAAGATCAGCACATTGAACAGTCCTGCACTTGAGTGGTGTTATTATTCCTGTCCTACAGATGGAAAAGAGTGAGGCATAAGAAAGTGTTTTAAAGTGTTTTAGTAGGAGTGCAGCTGGGGTCCTGATTCTGATAGTCTGGTTCCAGAATCTGCACTTAGAGTTCTATATTATCCTGCCTCCTCAAATTGCAGTATCAATAAATATTTGTTAAGTAAATCAATTTTCACATAGGATTTTATTTGGAGGATGCTTCAAGATCCTATGGCAGAGGATATGAACTTTAAAAATTAAAATGAACATATTAATTAGCCACAGGGATTGATTATATTTTTAAAAAAATTTTATTTATTTTTTGGTGGAAAGTTGCATTTAGAGAGAGAAGGACAGAGAACGATCTTCCATCTGCTGGTTCACCCCCCAAGTGGTCCCAATGACTGGAGCTGAACCAATCTGAAGCCAGGAGCCAGAAGCCTCTTCTGAGTCTCCGACACAGATTCAGGGTCCCAAGGCTTTGGACTGTCCTAGACTGCTTTCCCAGGCCACAAGCAAGGAGCTGGAAGGGGAGTGGAGCTGCCAGGACACAAATCAGAACTCATATGAAATCCTGGTGCATGCAAGGTGAGGAATTTAGCCACTAGACTATCATGCCGGGCCCTATCTCATTTTTTTAGTAAGAAAGAATGTGTCTCTTTAAAAAAAACTAACTTTCTTTCTTTCTTTCTTTCTTTCTTTCTTTCTTTCTTTCTTTCTTTCTTTCTTTCTTTCTCTCTCTCTCTCTCTCTCTCTCTCTCTCTCTCTCTCTCTCTCTTCCTTCCTTCCTTCCTTCCTTCCTTCCTTCCTTCCTTCCTTCCTTCCTTCCTTCTTTCCTTCCTTCCTTCCTTCCTTCCTTCTTTCTACCTACCTACCTACCTACCTACCTACCTAACTACCTAACTACCTACCTACGCATTCTCGTAACCACCTTGGTAGGCTGGCTAGTGCTCGTTCTCGTGTTGCTCTGTTTTCTCTGTGTATTAACCACTGACTGGTACCATGGATGGACACTGGTACCTGTAGATGCCTTGAAAGACCAATTGGTTAAATCAGTGATCCAGTGAACTGGAATGCTGAGCAGTTATCTACAAAAGTGCTACTTTTGATGTAGTAGTTTTCACATAAATTAACCTGAACATCTTGTTAAGATGTACTTTCTAGTTCAATATGCTCCAGTAATGAATAAAACCCTACATTCCAGGGCCCAGTGCAATAGCGTAGCAGCTAAAGTCCTCATCTTGCATGCACTGGGATCCCATATGGGCACCAGTTCTAATCCCAGCAGACCTACTTCCCATCCAGCTCCCTGCTTGTGGCCTGGGGAAGCAGTGGAGGACGGCCCAAATCCTTGGGACCCTGCACCCATGTGGGAGACCTGAAGGAAGCTCCTGGCTCCTGGCTTCAAATCAACTCAGCTCCAGCTGTTGTGGCTGCTTGCAGAGTGGATCACTGGATTGAAGATCTTCTCTGTCTCTCCTCCTCTCTGTAGATCTGCCTTTCCAATAAAAATAAATAAATCTTTAACCAAAAAACAAAAAATACTCTACATTCCTAACAATTCTGAATGTCTAACCATGCCTATAAACTGCTAATACTCCTGGTGACTGAACTACACTTTATATGCCAAGACTGGCTTAAGCTTTCAACTGTAGTAGCCTCTAGCTACATGAGGTTATTTGTGTTGTAATTAAATAAATTAAAATCCATTTCCTCATTCCTGCTGGTTACATTTTGGGTGCTAAATAGCTACTTGTACCTATGGTCTACCATATCAGACAGTGCAAGTGCAGAACACTTCCATTGGCCAAATCCACTAATTATTACAGAAAAAGGATTGGCTGAAGATTCCCAGTGGTTTTGTGCCTTATTTCATTGACCTGGAAATCTTTCTTCCTACTCATTAGCGTTTGCCTTGTCTGATCCATGCATAGAACACCCAAATTATTGCTGGAGAAAGTTAATAATGCACAAAGAATACTGATAAGTATATTTATAGCTTATACTTAGGAACCCACATATGGGCTTGAGAGGGGAAAAAATACATACTTTTAAATATAGCATACAGCAGGCCTGTCACGAGTGTGACAAAAGCAGCAGAACTTTATTGAACATGTTCTAATTAGAGTCAGAAAACATATGAGAGTACATCTGTAACCCCAGCACTCTACGGTTGCTTTTAAATACAATTTTATTTATTTTTCCCATAGCTGGCTTTTTTAGGGACTGATTTTAAGGAATATCTTGGGGTCCAAAGGCAGTGGGCATTGAAATAAAGAAAAGTCATTTTTGATAATGAACAACATCCTATAATATCATTTTGTTCAGTCCTCTCATTTTACTGATGGAGAAGAGAAGCCTGAAAGAGGAGATGTAATTTGTAGTTCCTTGGCGTTGGAGCTGGTTTCAGGGTTGTAGTGAACAATGGGGACTCACTTCTTTGCTTGCTGTCAGACTCCCTGCAACTGAATGACACCGTGACCGTTGGAGTACATCACCTTTTCCTTGTGCTGTTTCTTTGTACTGTTTTAAAGCTAGATACAGAGAATTTAGATTTCAAAATAAGTGGCCTGGAGAAATAATTCAAAATGCATCCTCTGGAGTGCAGATGAATAGGGCTAAAATGTTTATGTGATGTAAATGTTCCAGAGCATTCTAGTTGGTTTCCCATACTCCTCTCCTTTTGAGGGATTCTAATGGGGTTGTTAAAAATGTCCATGTTAGAATGTGGAGTCTGTTGTTGTCTGGCAGTGTGATTTTGGACAAATCATGTAGCTGCATAAATCTTGGTTTTCTCACTTGTCATCACGTTGTCTATTGTTCAGATATGTCAAGAGCCCCTATGGTATTGCTTATCAGGTCCTTGACACCAAATCCAACTAAGGGATGGCCTTGAATACCAGTACTTCATTAACACTAGTGACTGAGGGATAAATTTATTTACAGCTTTATGTTCCCATGGTTTTCTTCTATGAACTTGACATTTGCTTCCAAATTCTAAGGTATGGATGGACTCAGTTTTTTCTACATTTATTCTGGTGAAATTGTTTTTCTTTATTTAATATTTATTACAAAGGTGAGGGGTTACAGACCCATGTTGGCTTCTGGGCTCTAGGGAAATCTTTCATCTGGTTTTATTAAATCCGCTTTCCACTTGGAAAAAGCAAAACACCAAGTTATACAGAAATGCATCTGGCATGCCAGAGATGCAGAAAAATGAGCTAGAACTTGAACCAAAGTATTCCCATTGCCACTTGAAAGTGAATACTTTAGGTAATCATGCAAATGGTGCTGGTAATCACAGTGATCATCTTGGTGCTAATGGAAGCTTACATGAAAGGAATGCGTATTTGGCCCTATATCCATATACATTATCTCATTTAATTCTCACAGCCGCCATGAATGGAGGTGCTATTATTCCTTGAAGTTGAGTTTATTTTTGCAAGATAACAAACTGGGAGCTGCAGAGATATGATCAAAAACCACTCCCATCTAATGCCATCTGTGCTTTTAACTACCATACTTTGCTACTCCAAAATCATCTCTTCAGAAATAAGTCTCTGCTCTTAGCAGAAATCTTTTATAAAGATTTATGTATTTATTTAGTTAGCTGAAATAGCAAATCACACAGTAAAAGATCTTTCATCAGTTAGTTCACTAATCAAATGGCCGCAACAGTCAGGGTTAGGCCAGATCCAAAGCAAAGGCCTGCCTCCCAACTGGGTAGCAGGGACTCAAGCACTTGGACCATCATCTGCTGCTTTCTGAGACTCATTGGCAGGAAGCTGGATCAGAACTATGCATCTGGGATGCTGAGCAGCCCTCTGAAATGAGATGTAAGCCAGTGGCACAATTAGAGGCTTAATGTGCTACACTACAACACCAGCCCCAGTTTGGGAGTTGAGTGGAGTTTATTTTTGAGCTCCTTTTGGAAAAATATCTGAAAGTCCACTTTCCTCTCTAAGAAAAAAAAAATATATATATAATCTATGTATATTTAAAACCTATATTCATTAGATCTGATGCTGATCTCACAGAGAGGGGTCAAGACTGCAGATTATTTAAGAATTATAAATCATGTGAGTGACAGTATTCTCATAAACCATTTATTTAGGAGAAATCCTGAATGTAGGGAATCTCTAGCAAGATTATGTCTTCAAGTAATAAGCTGAGACAGAGATTAGAGTGCGCATGTGGTAGCTATGTAAAATGCTAAACAGTGGCTGTGTGCATCCGGAGGTCGTTCCAGTAGGTCTAGAAAGTGTGTGGTTTGAAGGCAATGACCTGAGTTAAGTGGGGCCCATTAACCCTATAACGAAGTGCGTGTTTACCTCAACTTCCTCCAACTCAGTTTATGCTCATGCAAGGAAATCTAGGGACTCAGTTCCACAAGCATAACTCCAGAGAAAGTTGGGAAAGAATACCTGAGGTGAGAAAAATTTCACACTGTGTCTTCCCTGATTTCTTTCAAATGCCTGTCTTATTTTTCTTGTTAAATTCTCAACTTATTGACATGCAATACTTGCACATTGTTGTAAGATACAGTGCAATATTCAAACATATATACTGTGTAAACCGATTAAACCCAGCAACTAGCCTTTCCCTTTCTTTGTATTTGGTTGTAGAGCCTACCAGTTCCTTTTTCCTACTTGTTCTTTTTTCTTCCTTCGTTTTTTTTTTTTTTTTTTTTGCTTTTGTTTTTTTGTTTGTCATTGTTTTAAATTTACTTAATATATTTGAAAGAGTTAGAGACAGAGAGAGATCGAGATAGATAGAGATAGAGACAGAGATCTTCCATCTGCTGATTCACTTCCAGATGGTTGCAAAAGCCAGGACTGGGTCAGACAGAAGCCAGACTGGAAGCTTCTAGAACTTTCACTTGGTGAAGGAGTCCAAGGCACTCAGGTCGTCTGTTGCTGCTTTCCAAGGCACATTAGCAGGAAGCTGGACTGGAAGTGGAGCAGCCAGGACTCAAGCTGGTGCCCTTATGGGATGCTAGCATTGCAAGTGGCAGTTCTACCTGCTATGCCACAGGGTCATTCCCTCCTATTGTGGACTAGAGTCTTGTCTGCCTGTGCTGTGGAACACTGGAGCTTGTTCCTTCCATCTGACTGCTTTGGTGCTTGTTATCTAACCTCTTTATTACTTATTTACTTGTTTATAAATTTTTATTTTTAATAATGATTAGATGGTTATCAGGATGGGAAGGATCGATGTTTAGAGAAAATTGGGTGAATTTGTTGCTTCCAATTTTGCTATTTCTTCTGTTCTTCCTGGGGAAAGGGGAGAGACAAAGGGGAATACTACTCATGACATTCCACACATCCCACTTCCCAGGGATGAGGAACCGCCACCTCGTATCAACCCAGAGTCTCAATGTGTACATATTTTGAGGTTCTGTCCAAGTGGTTTGGCTAGTTCTGAAATGCTGCTGATCTCACTGATCCGAGGATGATGTCATCTCCCAATGTCCACTGGCTCCATTCACTGAGATGTTTTGCTGTCATCGTTTGTTTAGGGTAGTTGTCCAGTTAGTTCTTTTCTTCTGCTACCGCACCAAATGTGCTGCCATATTCTCCTTTTACAGCAGGGCCTGTGTCCACTGCTCTATCTTTTTCATTAAGAAGGGCATGTTCTTGTAGGTGAGTCCAAGAACCCAGGCCAGGCGTCCCAAGTATTGCCGGATGCCCCACCCCCGGGGCTCACAAACCCAGCACCCACGTAGTAGGCAGGCCTGAGACTCTAACCTCTTTCTGTCTCCCTTCTCAGAATCTCATCACTAAATTCACATCAACTATTTTTTAAGTTAACTTTATGAGAGAGAGCTATGGTATTTGTCTGGGTCAGCTGTGTTTAACTTGATGGTCTCCAGTTGTATCTGTTTTGCCACAAACATCTAGATTTCATACATTTTTATGAATGAATCATATTTCTTTGAGCATCTGCATTTAATATTTATTCCTTCATTCACTGACGGGTATCTTCATTGATTGCATGACTTCGTTGTTGTGAATAATGCTGCAGTGAACATGCGAGTAGAAGAATCTCTTTTATTTGCTGATTTAATGTTATTAGAGCATATTTTTAACATCCTAGATATAGAAATTAGTATTTTTCCCCCAGATGAGATATTTTAATGGGGGCTCAACTGCATGTGTTTTTTTTTTTAAAGATTTATTTATTTTTATTACAAAGTCAGATATACAGAGAGGAGAGGAGAGACAGAGAGGAAGATCTTCCATCCGATGATTCACTCCCCAAGTGAGCCGCAACAGCCGGTGCTGCGCCAATCCGAAGCCAGGAACCAGGAACCTCTTCCGGGTCTCCCACGCGGGTGCAGGGTCCCAAAGCTTTGGGCTGTCCTCGACTGTTTTTCCAGGTCACAAGCAGAGAGCTGGATGGGAAGTGGAGCTGCCGGGATTAGAACCGGCGCCCAGATGGGATCCCGGGGCTTTCAAGGCGAGGACTTTAGCCGCTAGGCCACGGCGCCGGGCCCTGTATGTGTGTTTCTTCACTTTTTCTTCTTGCCCAGAACCTGGGTGTAATGGCTGGAGTGTATTCAGCCATCTTGAAAGCATGAGGATGGACTCTGGCACTTTAAGATAGGGCCCAGGGCTGCTTGTATGCAAAGCAGAGGGCAGCCCCTGTTGGGTTTCCCCTCAGAGACAACTGCGTTACAGCTTCTCACATGAGGGCGCGTTGCTGACAGGCAGCTTTCTGCTTCAGGCCGGCCAGTGTTCCAAGGAATCCGCAGACCTCTTTCTGACAGAACCCAAGGGCTGGTGGCGGGGTCATGGCGTCTGCTGCCGTGGGTGCCGGGCCGCCCCTCCTTCCACCTCAGGACTGAGTCCTCCTCCGCAGCTTTTACTCCACCTGAACGCCGACATCCGTCTGGGCCTCTGTCTGGGGACCTCCTTGGGTTGCTGGCCGCCTTGGAGAGCGGAGCGCTGAGGCGCAGCCCCCGGGGCTTCCTGGCCTGCGTGGCGGCCACACCGAGGGGCTCCCTCGGCTCCCTCTGCTCGGCTTGCCCAGGTCTCCAGCCCTCGGGGAAGGAGCGCGTCCCAGGGCCCCTGGAGCTGTGCTTGGTGCTGAGAGAGCCTGGGATGTGGCCTACGCGCCATCGCTGTGGAGATCTGCGCTTCCTGAAGGGACAAGGCCACGCCAGGCTGGTGCTGAGGTGAGGAGACGCAGGCCAGCGGTGACCCTGGCGCGGGGGTGACCTGGGAGGCAGTCGCCGCCTCAGTCCTGCCCGTTTGTTGGTTGGGTGTGAGGTGCGAGTCCAGCTGCCCTTGCCCGGAACTCTCAGCCACGTCTCCTAGATGCAAGTGGCCGCTTGTCCGAATAGATAGCGGAGGGGAGACTTAGAGTAGTACTTTCGTGAGTCCAGAAGGGGGATAGCTGGGTCATAGGGTATTGTTGCTGGAGAAGGTTCCGTACTGGTCTCCGTAATGGTTACACTAATTTTCCTTCCCGTCAGCATTTGTTATTTTTTGTCTGACAGTAGTCCTTCCGTTCTAAGTGCAATGAGATACCTCATTGTAGTTTTGATTTGCGTTTCCCTGGTGGGGATTTTCTTAAGATCATTATTGATACTTAAAATGCTACTGATTCTTGTATGTTCATTCTATAACCTGTAAGTTTGTTAAATATTATGATCTTGTTAATATGGGGTCTTTTGGCTTCCCTTTGGAATCATGTCATCTGCAAATGGGGGTAATTGCAATTTTTCCTTGCTTATTTGTTTGCCACTTTTAATTGCTCTGGCTAAAATTTGCAGTACTAGATTGAATAACAAGTGTGAGAGTGACATCTTGGTGTGGTTCCAGGTCAGTATGATGATGGATAAGGGTTTTTAGTATCTTGCCTTTGTTATGGCACAATGTCATCATTGTATATCTTATAATGGTGAAGGTTTTTGTCAGGAGTGGAATTTTATCATATGGTTGGTATGCACCTATTTACATGATCATACAAGTTTTTTTTATCATTCACTATCTTGATGTCATGTGTAACATTTATTGCTGTTCCTGCATCCCTGGGGTAAATCCAGGTTGTTTTCAGGATAAATAATCTTTTTTCCATTTTTTTGGAATCAATGGGTTTTTTTTTAAAAAAAGAATTTTTGTTTTGTATTCCTTAGGATATTGGACTATAGATTTTTTTTTTCTTTTGGTTGTTTTATATCCTTGTCTGGTTTTGAAATCAAGGTAAAGTTCACCTACAAGGTTGGGAGGATTATCTTCCTTTCAATTTTGTAACTTGAAAAAAAAATGGTGATTCTGTTTATCTATCTATCTATCTGTTTTATTCCTTAAAAGTTGGTAGACTTTAGGGCCTTGCCTTACACATGCTAGGATCCCATATAGGTGCCAGTTCGTGTCCCAGTGGTCCTGCTTCCCATCTAGCTCCCTGCTTGTGGCCTGGAAAAGCAGTCGCGGATGGCCTAAAACCTTGGTACCCTGCTCCCATGTGGAAGACCTGGAGGAGGTCTGCTCAGTTAATGGTTTTGTTTAGCTGGAGTATCTTTCCTGTTCCTTCTCTGTGTGTGTGTGTGTTTACTGGTAAAGTGAATTCCTTGCAGGCATCTGATTATTGTCCACAATCCCCCAGCACACAAACACCTTTTAATTCCATGCAGCCAACACACACACACACACACACACACACACACACATTTTTTAAATTCATCAAACCAGACCATCATCTTTTAGTTAGGAAATGTGGCCTGTTTACATTCAAAGTTATTACTGATAAGTAAACGTAATCCTATAATTTAAAAATGTTGGTTTTTTGTTTTGTTTTTGATGCCCTTTGTTCTATCTCTTAGGGATTTTATATTTTCATGATGGTGGCTATCTTTTATTTTCTGTAAGATATGGTCTCTTTTTTGTGGATATATATGTATTTTTAATTATGTTGCACTATGTGACACAGTTTCATAGGCTCTGGGATTCCCCCAACCCCCCCAGCCCCTCCCCCCATGGTGGATTCCTCCACCTGTTGCAGTATTACAGTTCAAATTCAGTCAGTTACAAAAGATATAAGTGTCTGTTGTAAGGCCAATTTTGATGTGATTCCCTTAGTTTTAGCTTTTTGAGGAAAGTCTTTTATTTTCTTTGATTTGTGAAGGATATCTTTCTGGGTTGGCAGCTTTTGCTTTTGGATCTGGGAATTTATCATTCCCCTTCCATCCTGGCCCATCCAATTACTGTTAGGAACTCAGCTGTTAATCTGATGAGGATTCCCTTAGAAGTGATCAGGCCCCTTTCTCTTGCAAACATTTGAGTTATCTTCTGTCTTGTACTGATGAAGGTTTGACTATAATGTGTTGACAAGAGGATATTTCTGGCCTTTTCTTTTTTGATGTCCTTTAGTGTCACCCGTTTTTTTAAAATATTCAAATCTTCAGACTGAGGAAATTTTCATTTTCTATTTCATTGATTAGGTTTCCTATGCCCCAATTGTCACTTCACCCTCCAGCTTGCCCTAATTTAAATATATGCTGCTTGAATTATATCAGAAGGGTCTCAAGACTGTCGTCATCACTATTGTCATTCTTCTTCTGTCTGGGTTATTTCCAGAGACCTATCTGCAAGATCAGATGGTTGGGTTTTTTTTGTTGTTGTTTTTTTTTTTTTTTTTTGCTTGATTCATTTCTCTCTTGAAGCTTTCGCCAGTATCTTGATTTGATTTATGGAGTTCTTCAGTTTCAAAGCTCCTATTTGGGTCTTTTGAAGGATCTCTAGCTGTCTGCTAAATTTCTCATTCATATCATTCATTGTTTTCCTGATTCTATTCAACTGTCTTCTGTATTCTGTTTCTTTTAGCATCCTTTGAATCATTCTTTTGAATTCTGTATTAGACAGTTTGTCAGTCTTAGCAGTCTGTCGCTGTGTTGTTCTTTAGGAGTATTATATTGCCTTACTTTTTTGTATTTCCTGTGTCTCTACACTGATATTTGCACATCTGGTAGATTAGCTCTTTCTAACATTTTAATGAGTGGTTTTCATTGTAAAGGGCTTTTTTTTTTTTCATGAAGATGTGGCTTGATTTCCTGTCGGATGCTGTATTATGGCCTCCTGATATATTATCCAACAGCATTTGAAGGCAGACACAATGTGGCCATGTGGTGCTCCTCTCAGTCCCACTGGTGTGTGACTGATAGCCTACAGGGTAGGGCTTAGGATTGCAGGGTACTGGCCCTCGTTCCACTGTGACTAAAACTGTTGGAGCATCCACTTGATGTTGTGGATGAATTACCGAGTTACTCAAATTGGCTGAGGTTTGGCTAGGATCACAGTAATGCTAGTAAGAAGTATGATGTGAGTGCCTGAGACTCCCACTGAAAGCCTCAGGTTTATACGCAATTTCTCGTCATCTGTCTACTTTTTCTTCTCCCAAAGCAAATACCCTCTCCGTGCCTTGATGCTCAGAGGAATAGGGTGAGAATTCCTGTAGCTTCGCGCTAGATACCACTTGAAACTCATATACTGCTAATAGCAGCACAGAAGATAGAGCCAAGGCCTACTTTGTCATGTGCCACTTGCTGCTAAGGTGGATTTGCAGGCAGAGGTCACTGAAACCAACCACAAGTGATGTTGGCTGGGATATCAGTCTTGACTGGGGCCACAAATCTCTGCTTTGCATCAGGACAGATTTATAGGCCCTGTCCCCAGACATTAACCTGGTGATAGGTACACTTAGTGTCTGCCTGGTGATGGTTTTACTAGATCAGAAACAGGCTCTGCTTACAGTGATATTCTGCTCAGTGGCTGACGTGTTCCCAGAACATCAGAAGAATGGAAAAGGCAGTCCCTGTCTCTGCATGCTGACACAAAGCTGGGTTGCACTAAGGTTTATAGCCACAGAACCCTGCCCTATCTTAAAAATGCCAGTCAAACCCATGAGAGGCTGAAGGTTCCATAGTCTGGAACATTTGTGCATCTGTCAGGACCCAGGTCCAGGATAGGTTTACAGTCTGTAATCAGGACTGACCTGGACAGTAAAGTCCTTTTGTCTCGACTGGTGGGGCTGGCACTGAGCTTCACAGCAAAGCTTCAAGTACACTTTCCAGCCCTACTCACATATGATGGAAGTCTTACTGCTGGTTATCTGCCTGAGGTTGAGGACAGGTGATAAAGGGGGCAAGTTGGCTGCCCAGGTTGACACTATCATCTGTCATACCTAACCATTGGTCTTGGAGTGCATACCAAGGCTGTGTGATGCTTCCCACAGGAAGATATCTGCCTGATGTTTCAGCAGATATAGAGGCTGTGTTTTGGCCTAGTGGTAGAGTTCTTAAGACTTACTAGAGCTGATTCTGAGCAGCCAAGCAAAGTCTTAGGTTTATTTCCTCATCCTGCTCCTCAGCAGGATGAGTTTTGCTCTGTGGGAGACCTGTAGAAGTAATTTTTTTGTTTCCTAGCTAAGGAGAGTCCATAGAATCACTCTGAAGTTAGTGAACTTGGACTACAGGCTGGGGCCCTGTCGAACTTTAAATTTTACTCTATCATCCTGACTCCTGGTTTCAAGTCTAATACCCTCCTTCTTCCCCAAACCTGTCATTTCTCTCTACAATTAAATATTTGTAGCTGGGGAATGGATGATAAGGCAACTGTTTCTTTCTTGCCTTCTTTAAGATGTCTTTTATTATTATTCATTTTTTTAAAAAATCATGTACTGTGGTCTTCTACCTGGATTTCTTTCTCTCTTGTGATAGTGGCCTGGCATGTTCATTGGTATCTGTGGGAAAAGGGTCCCTGAATCATCCTGTTCAGACATCTTTCTGTACTGCTGAGCTTCGTAGGTTTAATTTGTGCATTTTATAATCAAATTAAATGATGTAAATGGTGTCTGCCCATCCCTGATTCAGATTTGACTGTGTGTGGTACATACTATATCATTAAAACCAACCTGAGACACTTGACCCAGTTGAACAGCCATAGATCACTTAACTGCCTTCTAGTTACGAAATTTCTTACACAGCTCTGAGATTCAAGATATGTTGAATATACTTGGATTTTGAATCAGTGCATTGTGATGAGCAGACATCTTGATGACTTTACAAGGATGACAAGGACAGTAATAGGGATTATGATGAACATCATCCCATACGATCTCCTTTAGTCTATGTAGCAGTGATAATAAGTATATTAACCAACAAATCTGTTTTACAGAACCAAACTCAGATGCTGAAATAAATAAGTCCATTATTCTAAAGCTATTTAGCCAGTGGTCATTGGATACCAAATTCACGTGCAAGCAATCTGATTCCAGAATGAAGACCATCAATAACCAAATCTATATCTCCCCAGTTTTCCTGAACACAAACTCCTTCAGTGAAACATCTTGACATTCTTTCTTAACATTGATATGTTGATAACTAATGCTGTGCTATTATACTTTGGGTATAGAAATATATGCAAAGGATATATCTAAAAGGATAAGCCAAAGAGAAAAGAGTTTAGAACTTATTATATTTATAAGTGGCATAAAAGCATTCTGATTGTCATGAAAAGATAATTATTTTAGTCAAAGAAATCAGTTGAAATATATCTTAATATTTGTGAAACTTCTGAGTTTCATTTGCTGCTTGATTATACTTGGAAAATATACTGCAGACAGATCTTTGCATCCCTAAATCTGGACCCAATACAATGGCTCAAGCTAAATCTTTATCTTGCAGGTGCCAGGATCACACACAGGCACCGGTTCATGTTCAGCATGTTTCACTTGCCATCTAGCTCCTTGCTTATGGCCTGGGAAAGCAGTAGAGGATGACCCAAAGCCTTTGAACCCTGCACCCTCATGGGAGACCAGAAGTAGCTCCTGGCTGCTAGCTTATGCTTGGCTCAGCTTAGGCCATTGTGACCATTTGGAGAGTGACCCAGCAAACAGAAGATCATTGTCTCTCCTCTCTGTAAATCTGATCTGCCTTTCCAATAAAATAAATCTTTTTTTTAAATGACCCCTAAATCTGAATGAAAGATGGATATCTTTTGAAGTCAACTGCGCTTTTGAAGTCAAAATAAACACCTTTCAATTCTCCTTACCAACTATGTGAAATTTTCAAAAAAACTGCTAGTAAATTTCTTTTCTTTGCACTGTCATTCTGTTGTTCTGCTGATGCTGCATCTTTGTATATAATTTTTCTTTAAAATTTACTAAGACTCTTTATAACTTCTGAAAATATAACAATCATACTTATAATATTTATAATATTCACTGATTGACTCCCAAATGGCTGTAATAACCTAAGCCAAGCTAATCTGAAACCAGGAGTGAGGAGCTTCTTTTGTGACACATGGGTGCCACGTCCCAATGCATTGGGCCATTCTTTGCTGCCTTCCCAGGCTGTAAGCAGACAGCTGGATTGGAAGTGCAGTGGCCAGCACATGAACTGGTGCCCATCTGAGATACCAGTACCTGGAGGTGGAGGATTAGCCAGTCGGAATGCTGTGCTGGCCCCACAATAAGGAGATTTTAATAGACACATCAAACATATGGGGTATACACTAAAGACACAAAATAAAAAGTTTTAATTTTAAATCGCTTTCTGCAAAAATAAGGGATTTTTGCGGTTATTGTTTTTGGAGTGATCTTTATGTCGTAGGTGCTTGTTTTTTTTGCCTCTACATTTATGATGACTTTAAGATTCTGATCAGTAAGGTCACAGCATGCAGTGTGCATAGTACATTACTACTGTTTGTGACCATCACAAGGAACATGTTTTCTGATAATTTTGCATGTTGAATGGTTGGTCTCTTACATTTGAAGGATTCTGTGGTTGAGTAAGAGCACAAGTGTGAATTCTGCCATTTTCCTTTGCCTTTTTGTTATCTTTTTAACTAACTGGTCTACCTTAGGGAGAGATAGGTGGATGGAAGCTGATGAGTGTTTAATAGTTCATATTACATTTCTGCGGGTCCTCGCTGTGTCAGAAATGACCAGAGAACACATTATGAACTGGTGAATATCACAGAACTGTAAGTAAGTCTGGCATGATATCAACAAAATAAAATGCTGGGTAGCCAAAGCAAGGCTCAATGTATGTGACAGTCAAAAATCACTTTTCAAAATGTGTAGAATATAGTACAAACAAATGAAACTCGTGGTATTAGGGTGTTGAGTCTCAACATGATTCCACATTAGTTCCCATATCTTCAGATGGATCATTTTAAAGCAAATTAAATATGTAATATCAATAAATTTATACATATTAAGAGTCCCCATAAGTATAGGGATCTTTTTTCAAATGTAACTCATGATACCACTATTGCATCTGAAAAGTTGGCAATGACTTCTTACTGGAAACAAGCATTCAGTCATTTTCTAATTCGCAGAGGTCTCAAAAATATTTTCTACACCATTCACTCATATCAGATTCCAGATAAGACCTTCATATTATAATTGATTTACATAACTCTTATAAATTATTTCATCTCTAAGTTTTCTCTCTCGTTGTTATTGTTGATGATGCCCAGTCATCTGTCTTGAAAAGTTTCCCATCGCCTAGATTTTTCTGGATGTACCCCTTGGTGTTCTTTCACATGTTTTTTTCTCTTTCTCATAAACTGGTAATGGGATCCAGTGATTATCACAGTAAAAATTTACCGTTCTACAAGGTTACCTTTCAGGCAATATTTGTACTTTCATCAGCAGTCACAGAATGACTAGTTCTTGCTCGAAAGGGTGTTAATAGCTATCAGTAACAATTCCTTAGATGCATTATTTTATTGAAGGTTATTATAGGTGAAAGTTATGTTTTTTCATGTACTAACTAGAAGTATAAGAAAAATCTATTCATCAATTATTTATTTACTGTAAGATACAATTCATACAGAAAATGCTGTATTTTCAAAATAATGAATTGTTTCCTTGTCATTCTTAGAAGTTGATCAATTGTGATTTTTGTCTTATTTTGCTCCTGAGTGATATTCTGATTTAAAAAAAAGTTGAAATTCTTTGTAGTCATTATTTTTATCGATTCTCAAAACATCTCTGGCTATTAAGAGCTTCCTCTAATTGGCTATCTTGTCCTTCTAACAGATCCCTGCGGTAATTTATGGCTTTGATTGTTGAGAAGTTAAGGGTCATCATGCACACTTCGTACTTCAGATAAGAACCAGCCATTGCTCTAAGGAGCCATGTTCAGTTTTATGAGAAATGGTGATGAGAGATCCTAATCTCAAAATTATTTTCATTCTAAGCTGGCTCTTAGTTGGTGTTTGAAAAATAGAATGAGGAATATGATTATATTTGTATCTCTTTATTTCTCCTAATTTCTCTAAAGCGAACAATGCCATGTTGTACATACATTTCTGTCCCTCATGTTCTTTCAATGGACAAGGTACATTGGAGGTTTTCCATATTGGTTATTTTAGATTAATCTCAACTCCTTTTTGTAGTTACCCAGTACTCCATTGTGTGGAAACACTGTAGTTTATGTAACCAATCCCTAGCGATGGATGTTTTCTGTTATAAGTAATAATTCAATGAACAGCTCTTAGGTGTATTTCTTTTTTATTTTTAACTTGACTTACCTAATTTCATACTTGCGCGTAATTAATTAAGCATATTGCCTAAGGTCACACTGCTAACAAGTGCTGGCTGAAATTCAAGCCCGATGTGGTTGTCTAGTTCTAGAGCACAAGTTTATATTTGCATGTCTTTGTTGTCCTAAGTATCGGTCCCTTCAATATACATATATATAACTGATCGGAGGCTCTGTTTACCCTGCTCTTGAGTAATAAAAAGGGATTGTTTTTCTTGACTATTATTTGATAAAGACAGAGTTTTAGGAATAAGGCAGCTTTAAAAATTGGATCCAACTGGGGAGGAAAATGGTTCTTGGTGACTGAGAATGTTGATGCAGAGCATTGCTAAGTGTGTTTGAAACTAGAGCTAACTCCTTCCCAGGGCACCAACAGAAGCTGCCTCGCTGAGTCTACACCCACGTTGCACTCAGTGCCCGTTTTGGTTACTTTTACACGAAGAGAGTGACACGTTTTTGTCATTTGTTTTCTTTGAAAATGACACATTTTTGTCGTTTGTTCTTTTTGTGTAACCATGATAACATTCTCTAGGGTTCAAGGTGGTGTCATCAGGCTGATGATAGTTAACTATATTTAAAACTCCTAGAATTCTGTACTTTTGTACTAAGGATAATTTTTGAGGCCGCTTTCTTCAATCTAGAGTTTGGACTCCAGGCAACCTCTTCTCTTTAAACTGCACATCCTTTTGGAGAGTGAAATTTGACCTGCCTTCATGTCCAAGCAATTATGACCCATAAATTCCTTTTTTCCCCCTTTAGTGCCTCTGAAAAGTTCTGCTTTGTAATCTGCCTCTACATTTTGAGTGAAGTAAAATGCTGTATGTAAGTTTGCATTCCCCCTTAGACATTGTAATAGCTCCGCTTAATGTAATGTCTTCTAATTCCATTTAGTTTACTGCAAAAGATAGAATATATTTTTTCTAGCTAAATAGTATTTTGTTGTGTATTTACAACACATTTCTGAAGCTGTTTTATTTATATAAATGGAAATATGTTATGACTTTTATATATACAGCTTTGAAAGCCTAATATTTTTCATTCTTCCTCTCTCCCACTTTCCTTCTTTTCTTATTTTTCTTTTAATTTTTAACAATAACATGCTTTCAATTTTCCTTGTCATCACACATTTAAACCCCCCAATAAATAAAGAATTTAGCCAGTAGTAAATACAAAACCCACTGCTCCTCAAAAGTATAGACAAGGGCCATTCATCCAGTCAGCCATTGATGGAATCTGGGTGAATTCCGTATCTTAGTCATTGGAAATAGTGCAGCATTAACTAGATGAGTGGAACTGTCTCTTTGATCTGCTGATTTCATTTCCTTTGGAGGGAAATGAAAGCATTGAATGTCTGAATGATGTAGTCTATCGAGTTTTACCGTTTCAAGGAACATCCGTAATGTTCTCCTTAATGATGACTTAGATTTTTGCAGACAAAAGATGAGTCTACTTTTCTCTGTCTTCTTATCAGTGTTTCTGTTTTTGTTTGTCTTTTTGCTAATAACAATTCCAATTTAGATGAGATAGAATCTTGTGATGTCAATCAACCTTTGACTGTCAAATTAATCAATGTTTGTTCAATTTTATTGATTTAAAAAAAAATCCCTTATTACAACAAGTGTCTATTCATATCTTGTGCTCATTTTTAAACTGTGCTATTTGGGTTTGAATATTGAGTTTTCTGCATCAGAACACTGAATATCAGTCCTTTGTCTCACGAATAGTTTGCATAATTCCTCCAATTTTGTAGTTTGTGTTTTCACCTGTTTCCTTTGCTGTGCAGAGGCTGCTTGGTTTGATATAATCTCATTCGTACACATTCTTTTGCCTGTATTTGAAGTCTTATTTAAAACATTCATCATCTATACTGATATCTTGAAGTGTTAGACCCATTTTTTTCCCCAGTGGATATTATTAATGCAGGTGAAGTATGTCAGCCATAGCAAGACAAATGTCCCATATTCATTCTATCATGTGAGAGGGAAAAGAAGGCCTGAGAGTATAATAGTTAATTAGAGACTGGGAAGGGTAGGGGAATGAAGGACAGAAGGATGGCTGGTTAAACGTTACCAAAGCTCAGATGGAAACTATAAATTCCTATGTTCTACTAGGTAGAGAAGGGAACACATTTAGGAGAATGAGGTGATAAGGAAGGAGCTTTGTACTGCTTTATTTCACTGAGCTTGTAGGCACCAGTTAATAAGTTTTCAGGAATTTCATGTGCTAGATATGCCATATTGGTACTCTGGAATTCATCCTAGCAGGAACATTGACATCATAATAATGATCAAATGCTACAAACCAGGGCTTCTCAACCATCCTTCTCAGAGTGCGAGATCTTAGATTTTGACTAGCTTGGCGGTGGAGGTTTTCCTAGGGGAGATTCAAAACCAGGAGTTTAATGTGCAGAGGGGATAATTAACTGCTTTTTGTCTCCACTCATTATGTATTTCTAAACTTGGAAAATAGCCATGTGGAATAAAATTGCATAAACTGTACTTGTGTGGGGCTGTGGTTTTGATCTTCATTTCAACAACAAATTCCTTCTCAAAAAATACAAACCATCTCTGATTTACCATAGATTGTGATTTTCTATTTTTTTTAGCTTTTGTGATGGTGTCAAAACAATAGACACAATGTAGAAACAGTACATTTAATTTTGGATCTGGATTTTTTTCCCCCAAGACTAGGGATATGCAATGAAATCTGCTCTCATGATGCTAGACAGCAGCTGCAGGAGCTGCGGGGAAGCAGTTGATCCTCCACCATTCAATTCCCCAGCTAGAGTGTTCCGTAGTATGGGTTAGTAAATGCATTTTGCAATTAGAAGGCTTGTACTTGTGTTGATTGGGTTTATAATCCCATCTCAATTCAAGGAGCATCTGTACTCTCAGTGATGAGAAGCTGCATCACAGGGAGGCATTTGACACAGTGATAACAACGCTTCTTAGGGTGCCTGCAGCCTGCACTTTCTAGCTTCCTGCTAATGTGTAGGCTTCAGGGTAGAGGGTGATGGATGGCTCAAGTGCTTGGGTCCCTACCATCCATGTGGGGTATCTGAATGCAGTTCCTGACTCCTGTCTTTATCCTGCCTCAGCCCTAGCTACTTTGGACATTTGGGGAGTAAACCAGCAAATAGGAGATCTCTCAGTTTCTCTCTCTCACTCTCTCTCTTGCCCCTTCTCTGTCTTTTTTTCAAATACATAAAATAATTTAAATAAATAATAAAATAATTAACTTATTACTTTAAAGAAAACCATTATATATACTTCATAATTATAGTTCTAAATATATAATGCTTTCTTCCCTTCCTACTCCTTTTTTTTACTTTTGTAATAATATTTTAAATTTACTTTAGTCACAGTCATAATGTTCTATTAAATAAAGAGTAAAAGTAGCAATTACAGGAATATAAATGATGACTACAAAAAATAATCAAATCCAAAGATTTCAGTTTCACTCATACACATTAAATATTGCACTGTATATATTAGCTAGCACAAATCAGAGCAAGCAGTGATATTTGTCTTTTTAGGTCTGATTTAATTCAGTAAGCATAATGGACTTGGTTGCATTCATTTTGTTTAAAAAGATAGGTTTTCATTCTTTTCGTGTGTGTGTGTGTGTGTGTGTGTGTGTGTGTGTGTAATTGCCCCGTGGTCAGTTGATGGGCTTCTAGACTGATTTGATATTTAGCTGTTGGGAATTTAGCAACTGTACATATAAGGTATATGCAAACCTTTCTTGATTTCATTTCATTGGGATATGTTGTTAGGAATGGGGTGACTGGGTTATGTTGTGGATTTGTTGTAAAATTTAGGAAGAATCTCCATACTGTCTTCCATAATGGCCCTAATAGTCTGTATTCTCACTAACAGTGTACTATGGCACATTTTTCTCCACATGCTCATCAATATTTGTTATTTTTTTATGAAAATAAGTAATTCTTTAAAAAAGAAAGTGTGTCATATGGCAGCTACTCAATTTTAAAGAGTTAGAATTATATAAATCCTTTCTTTTTGTTCCTCTAAATTTGCTTCCCTGAATCTTCTGCTTGGGTCTAGGTTAGTCATCTAGAGCTGGAAAGAAACATGCAGTCTATTTCACTTGAAGTAGTTGCAGACTATTCAGTCTATTCTAAACTGAGTAAGACATGCTTTTTATCCTTTGTATAAATTATTATTCAGCATAGATTGTAGAATTGTTATTCAGCAGTCATTTTCTGCAGTGGCACTCAACTTTGTGCATGAGAATAAGTTTATAAACTTGAACAAACCTGCATCTCTGCCCCCCAGTGTTCTGAGTAGATCTTTGTTGGATCCATGGACTTTGATGTTGCCTACAACTGTGTGGTTAACTATAGTTAACCATTCAATTTTGTGCTTTACATCAATACCATTGTATGCCAAGAGTCAAGGGTGACAGAATTCAAAATGGTTTAGTAGAGTAGAGAGGTTGGGAGGATCTGTCATAGAAATGTTACCCTACATAGCCATTTGATAAATGGGTAAGGGTATTTCAAACAAATAAAGGAGGAAGGCATGAAGAAGAGCTTTTAAGTGGCATAAACAGCCAAAACAACATGCATGATGCATCAGGGGAATTGTGACTTGGGGAAAAAAGAAATTTGGTCTACTGTTAGCCAAGGTGATTTCAGTAATATTCCAAGGAGTTTCATGCCATGCTCACCAATATGTGAAATAGACACTGCTTTTAACTCATTGAAATCAGAACTTGTCTGGGAGCTGAAAGGGCTCTGGAACTTAGGTACAGTCCAGCAAGCTCCTAAGATTTTGGATATTGGCCCTGAAAAACACTGATATGATTTTGCTATGTCCTATTTAGAAATTTCAGAATGAGTTTCAGTGGTGATGTGTTATGTTCTCCCCAACGTATACTCAGAGCTGCATTATACATGCAGGTAAGAATATATTGGGTCCCTTCATTGAAGATTCTGTGTATGTTGCTTAATTAATATGCTGTATTTTCACAGCAGTTATAAATTCTCAGAAAAATTAAAGTACCGAGTTCCCATATAGTGCATACAGTTATCCTGCACCAACAGTTGCCCCTGTATTAAGATTTTTATTTTGCCTGATATATTTATTACATTTGACAAGCAAGTATTGAGCCTCTATTATTAAGTCACTTACATTTGGGTATGCATTTGTGTGCTTTTATTATTATTATTGTTTCCAGTTTCAGAGCACCTGTACATTTTCCTCCAGACACCCCAGAAGCTGAAGGAGTGGCTTCCAGTCATTGGCACCTTCTGTTACTGTTCAGGACAGTGTTCTGATCAAAATCAACTCAACTGATATTCATGGTCATGGTTTGTGAGGCATTTCATTAAGGAGTCTTGTAGAAAATACGCAGATTACATTCAGTCTTTTCCTCTGGAAAGGATTGGTACTGATAAACTCACTATTAAAGCTCAGGAGACCAGAGATGGTATTGAGTGATTTCATATGTTGCTGTGCTGGTCTTTCTCATCTGGGACTCAGCCAAATGAAACTGCCTGCCATTCCATTTCCAATCCTGGAGATTCTGTTTTTGGACTGCCCTCTTGTGCCTGCTCCTACAGAGAGCTGCCCCTAATCCTTTTGAGTCAGTGGTGCCTGGGTGATATATTGGGAAAAGAAATGCTTCGAATGTCCTTCAGACATGCTCCACATTTTCTCTTTTTGTTATCACTGGTGCTGTGGCACCATCCTGATGAGCCGTTTCTTACCCCTTGTCAGCCTTCCTCCCCTACCCCCTACCTCCCCCCAGCTATTGCTACCTCTCCACATTGTGATGCTGTTGTGTTGCAGACCTTGCTTTCTCCAGTATCACCAGTTTGCCAGAAACATCCTCCTGATTCTGTGCCATCTCCCATCATGTCACTTTCCAATATAAGATACTTTATTGATTTTCCATCAGACTTCTATTTTCCCCTATTTTTTAGCAAGTAAATAAGCACATACTCATATATAGCATATTCTAATATGTATAACTTTGTTCAAATCAGGGTCAGCGTATCTATCTCCTCATTCTTTTTTAAGATTTTTTTAAAAATTTGAAAATCAAAGGTATGGAGAGAAAGGCAAGACAGCGAGTGACCTTTCTACTTTGTTCCTCAGATGGCCCGATGGCCAGCACTGAGCTGGGCCAAAGGCAGGAACGTTATATCGGATAGCAGGAGCCCAAACACTTGGAGCATCTTCCAGTGCTCTTCCCAGGTGCATTAGCAGAAAGCTGAATTGGAAATGGTGTTCTCGGACTAGAAGCAGTGTCCAAACAGTATGCTGTCATTGCACGAGGCAGCTTTACTCATTATGCTACAAATGCTGGCCCTTCGGTCATCTTTTTTATGCTGAAACCATTGAAATTCTTTCTTTTAGCAGTTTTTTAACCAAAAAACAGCACCTTGTTTTAATCTACAGTCACCCCGCTGTGCAATAGAACACCAGAACTTCTTTCTAGTATTTAATATATATTCATTCTCATTAATCACTATATCCTCATGTGTTTTTCTTGTGGTCTTTCCAGCTTCTATAAATCATGTTGTACTCCTCCTCTATGTTGGATTAAATCCCCACTACTGGCTTTGCCATGCAAGAGGCTACACCGCCATCTTTTCTCTCTGTTCTCTTCTTACACTCCCTCTATTCTACAGGACTGCATGAGCCCTTCTCTACCACACTAACCCCCTGTGCCCTGAGCAGCTGGTCACATCTGTGGATTCAGTTGCTTTCCCATGGTCCTAGTGATCTGTCTGCAAGGAGATTTTCCTTATAATACTAAGGCATTTGAGGGGCTTCATCACTGTGTTGACATCTGCACTAATGTGCAAAAGAAGTGGTGAGTAAAACTGTTAGTGCAGCATCTTCACTTAAACCCTAGAAGTAGTGCCTCATGGTACTAGTAGTGATTGTTTTGCTCCACGGCTACAAACTGCTTGTCCCTGAGTAGTTGTTGTGATGCAGCAGTAGAAATTGCTAATTGTGTTAAAGTTTGGATGCATGCATAGACTATTCTGAATGTTACATCAATATTCTTAAGGGCATAAAAATAGTCTACAAAGTGAAATGGTTCCATAGACATAAAGCACTTATATCATGTAATGAAGGGTGTTGGCTGTCTCATGGGAAAGGATGTGTGTAACTGACCTGCCATCTGGATTAACCTGTTTTCTTCCTGAATAGAATTCCATTCTTGCTTGCAAGAACACCTCACAAACTGTGGAGGTTTGACTTGAAAGAAAAACTAATAAACGTGGGTACTTTGTAGACTTTTTTCTAGAATACAAATGTAGAGAATTTATTTTTCAAGGGAAACAACCAGTGCTATCTATTTTTTGTTTTGCCAAAAATAAAACTTGTGAATTTAGTTTGCCACCATAAGAGGAACAACTTACACCTGAAGAAGTTTTCTTGTGGGGTGATATCAGTGATAGTGTTAAGTAATATAATTTAGTAATATTGTATAATGAGCTATGTAAATATTTTGAATATTTGCTTATCAATGCAATAATATTTTAGAATGCATATATATGTGTGTGTATTAATGCATGGATAAAATGTTCTTTCAAGGACCATGATCTACCAAAGAATTTTAATGGAACAAAACATAAAAAGTTCATAGATAGGGTTTACAATTTTACACTGCATTAACTTTGTAGAGCTACATTTATTTGAGAGGCAGAAGAACAGAAAGGCAGAAAATTAATGAAAGAGAAACACCTTCTATTGGTTCTCTTCCCCCAAAATACACACAAGACACTTGCAGCCAAGAGCCTAATCCATGTGCGTGTGTAGCAGGAGCCTGACCCATTGAGTCATTCTTTTTTTTAATACATTTTTTATTATTGTTATTTTATAATACAGTTTCATATTCCCTTATCCCCTCCCCAGTTCCCTCCCCCCCAGTTCTACTATATCATTACTAACATAAAGTTCTTCATACTCAGTCATATGTCCATCATTGTGGGCATGGACAATGGCAGAGAGTCCAGAATCCTATAGTCAAGATATAGTAAACAGTTTCATTGTAAGTCCATCTTTGTCTGGAAGTAGAAATGCATGCCACACTACATCCTCACATCTGAATGTTAGTCTCCATTTCACAGCTATCATACATCCCCTTAAATGAAAAATCATGATTCAAAATCAACAATAGAAAGAAAAATAGAAACTTACAATGCCATGAAGTTAAATGACATGTTACTAGATATGACAGTCTCCATTACACAACTGCTGTACATTCCCTTAAATGAAAAGTCGTGATACAAAATCAACAATGAAAAGAATAATAGAAATTTACAATGCCTGTAGTTAAATGACATGTTACTAGATATGACAGTCTCCATTACACAGCTACTATACATCCCCTTAAATGAAGAGCCACAAAACAAAATCAACATCTGGGAGAAAAAAGAAATTAACAACATCAAGAAGTTAAATAACATGTTATTAAATGACTGTGTAGCTGAAGAAATGAAAATCAAGAACCTTCTTGAAGAAAATGATGCCACTGCATGACCTACGAGTCATTGAATGATTTAATCAGAAGCAAGTGTTTTGAAGAGATGAAACTGACAGAAAACAACAAAACCCATGTGATATAGTTTCCGCTGATCTTTGTTGAAGTGAGTCTCCTCCAGACAATAAAAAGATGGGTTTTGATTTTTAATCCAGTGTACTAATCTATGACGTTTGATTGAGCTTAAGCCATTTACATTCAGAGTTTAATATACATGGATGGTACTTTGGTCCTGTCATTTTAGGAATGGGTTGTTCATTGGTTTAGTCTTCTGTTGTCATTTTAGTGGGATGTTCTTCCTGTTTGCCTTTGGTTTGGGTAGGTGCTATTCCTCTTCTCTGTGAAGAGAACATCTTTAAGTATCCCTTGTAGGGCAGGTTTGGAAGAGGCAAATTCCTTTAGCTTTTCTTTACTGTGGAAGAATTTTATTTCATTTTCAAAGACGAAAGAAAGCTTTGCTGGATATGTTATCCTGGGCCGAAAATTTTTTTCTTTTAGAATCTGGAATATGTCACCCCATTCTCTTCTTGCCTATAGAGTTTCCTGTGAGAGATCTCCTGTGAGCTTAATTGGCTTTCCTTTATATGTCAATTGATTTTTTTCGTGTGCACATTTAAGGATCTTTTCCTTATGTTCAATTGAAGAGAGCTTGAAGATCATATGTTGTGGTGAAGATCATTTTTGATCAAGCCTGTTGGGAGTTCTGTGCCCCTCCTAGAACTTGTTTCCCAGTTCTTCCTCTAGATTAGGGAAATTTTCCTTTATTATTTCATTAAATACATTTGCAAACTCAGCTTCTCTTTCTGCACCTTCTGGGACTCCCATAACTCTTATATTTGGCCTCTTAATAGTGTCTTTCAATTCTTGAATACTTTTTTGGCCTGATCCAGCTCTGCTTCCAGCTTTTTATTTGCTTCCCCCTGCTGACAGGAAATACCTTCCAATTCTGAGATTCTTTCTTCTGCTTGCTTCATTCTGTTTTGGAGACTCTCCACTGTACTCTTAATTTGCTCCACTGTGTTCTTGATTTCTGATATACCAGCCTTGATTTGCTTTATTGCTTCCTTAAATTCTTTGAACTCTTGCATGAGCTTCTCATTGTTAATCAGAATCTTTAAAATGAGTCTTACGGATTCTGTGTGCCCCATTTTCTCAATGTCTTCCTCAGTTAACTCTGAGGTTGGCATAGGGTTTTGCTCCCTTGCAGGGGAGTTTTCGGGAATATTCATTGTGCGTTTGTCTCTTCTTTTGCTCTTGATCATTGTAGCAGAGTCTTCTCCTTGGGGTAGGTTGCTAAGCTGTGTCACCCACAGGTCTACAATGCGATTTCACTTATTGCAATTGATACACACCTTTTTGCTTGCAGCCACTTGTGCTACAACCTCCAGCGAGTTCCAGGTTTGGGTTCTTATGTCAGATTTCCACCGTGGTCTCCACAGCGCCAGCTCTTGGCTCACCACTCTCCACCTCCTGTGATACCGTGCTGAGGCTTCACTGTTGTCTCTGCAACCTTTCTCCCACTTTGAGTTGGAGCAGGTCCCAGGATTAGAGAGACACCAGGTGTCCTATATAATTAGGTTGTTGGTGGTGCTGATCTTGTCGGAACCTGTTGGACGTTAGGTCTGGGTGCCACACGGACCTATTTTGGCCAGTACGATGCCACAGTTTGTGTTATTTTCCTGCGGGACCAATGCAATCATGGACCTCAGCAAGTTCTCACGAGATCAGCACATACACAGTTCACTATTGTCCCCTGCAGTCCCAAAGCTATTGCCACAGTGCCCAAAATGGCGCCTGATGTACAACCACTAAGGTTCTTGATTTGCTGGCCGTCAGATCTGAGGGCTATCCCAGACCTGCCCTGGGTGGAACCCGTAGAATGCTACGTCGTTGCAGTTCACCGAGACAGAAATGAGCTCACTCCCAGCTCAGCGCATGCTCTGTCCTCTCCCTTGCCCTTTCCACTTTACACAAAATGGCGCCCAATTCAGCTCTAGGGGGCTGACTGGGCTGTGAAATCCACTCTGTTCTCGTACTGCCCATCTGAGATCTGCTGCTCTGTCTCTGTTCCTGGTCAAATCAAATGGACCAGCGGAATGGACAGTTCTTTGTCTGGGTTCACCTCCCAAGCTCCCAGTGAAAGTCCCTTCCCACCTGGTTGCTGGTGGAGTTTCAGCTGCTGTGGAGTTCAGATCGCTGTGCTAGAGTATCAGTCTCTGCAACACCACACCGTTGTGTCCACTGCTTTCCTGTGTCGGTCAGTCTCCAGGTACCCCTCTGCTGTTGTTCTGTCCTTTCCTACAACCTGAAATATGTCCTCTCTGCTTCATCCTGATTGAATGTTTTTCCGTCTGTATAAACGTGTCCTTACCCTATTCCGCCATCTTGATTCTCCGACCCATTGAGTCATTCTCTGCTGCTTCCCAGAACAGGTATTCACAGGAAGCTGGAGTCCAGAGCCAGAGGCAGTATCAATGTGGCACTTAGACATCCTTCCTGGCATTTTAGCTATTAGACACAGAATCCACTACTAACTTTTAAGAAAAATTTAACACTTGAGCTTGGATAGTATCAAGGCTATCTGTACTTATCTAAAAGGGCTATTAAAGCATCCCTTTCCTTTCTAACAACTACCTGCTGGAGACCAGATTTTCTTCATCTCCCCCAAGCAAAGGAGCCTTTCACAACAGACTGAATGAAGATACAGAAATGAGAATTCAACCGTTTTCTATTAATCACTAGATGGTGTTTGCAGTATTATTATATATTGCCAGTCTTCTCATTACTCCTTTATTTTGGAAAAAGTTATTTTCTTAAAAGCTTAGTATGGAGGTTAAAATGTAATGAGTTTACCATAGTTATTAATGAATGGATTAATATTTTTAAACTCCATTTTTCATATCTAATTCTCTGTATATAAGTAGATATTATAACACAACTTACATAAAAGCTATTAGCAATCATTAACTTTTTAAAAAATTTTTGTTACGAAGTCAGATATACAGAGAGGAGAGACAGAGAGGAAGATCTTCCATTCGATGATTTACTCTCCAAGTGAGCGCAATGGCCAATGCTGCGCCGATTTGAAGCCAGGAACCTGGAACCTCTTCCGGGTCTCCCACTCAGGCACAGGGTCCCAAGGCTTTGAGCCATCCTTGACTGCTTTCCCAGGACACAAGCAGAGAGCTGGATGGGAAGTGGAGCTGCCAGGATTAGAACCAGCGCTCATATGGGATTCCGGTGCTTGAGCCACTAGGCCATGCTGCCGGGACCCCAATCATTAACTTTTTTTATGATTTATTTTTACTTGAAAGGCAGAGTTACAGGGAGAAGGAGAAAGACAGAAGTCTTTTGTTTATTCTCCAGAGAGCCACAACGGACAGAGCTGGTTGAGTTTGAAGCCAGGAGCCAGGAGCCAGGAGCCAGGAGCCAGGAGCTTCTTCTGGGCTTCGTGTGTAGGTCATCCTCTGCTATCTTCTCAGACCATAATGAGGGAGCTGAATCAGAAATGGAGCAGCTAGGTTAGGAACCAGTGTCCATGTGGGATGCTGTGGATGCAGGGGGATGCTTAGCCTGCTACTTCATGGCCCTGGCCCTACAACTTTAAAGCATGTTAAGAAATATTGAACAAGGTGGTTGATAATGTCCTGCTTGAGAAACTCCTGTTTACACAATTTTAAAAAATGATTACTATATACAAATGGTACATATTTAAGGAATACCATTTTTTTTGAAAAAATGTTTATTTGTTTGAAAGGCAAAGTGACACACAGAGAGGGAGAGACAAAAAGAGAGAAATCTTCCATCTGTTGTTCCACTCCCCAAAAGACCAAATTGGTCAGGATCGGCCAGGCCATGTCCTGGAACCTGGAACTCCATCCGGGTCTAACACATCTATTTGAATCATCTTCCCTTGTTTTCAGGGGCACATCAACAGGAACCTGGATCAGAAGTAGAGGATTTGAGATTCAAACTCACCTAAAATAACTTCTTCAGAATATTTTATGTAAATGTATATAATGTACAAACTGAATTTTATGCAAATTATGCAATATTTAATTATGATGACTTAAGTAGTCCTTGGGGTGAGCACTTCTTCCTCCTCCTTTGATAATACCGTTGTTGCTGTAATTGGAGTGTTATCCAAAAGCATCCTACTAAGTATGCTTTATTTCATGATCAGAGTAAGCTATGTAGGAAGGCCACAAGCCAGAAAAGAGACAGTGCCTTGATCAAGTAGGGACTGCTTTTTTCTCACATAATGAGAAGGCAAGAGATGAATATTTATGTTTTTATCTATCAAAAATGTGTCAATCCCTTTCGCTTATGCTCACGATATTAGACATTACAACTCTAGAAATAGAGTATTTGCGTTCTCAGTAGGACAAAGGGGCAGCAGGGTAGGAAATTTCTGACACTGAGTGTGTTCCTTTTCTTGAGGATTCCAAGTGTTTCCCTTGATGCGTTTTCCTAGTACTTTTTCTTTTTTGCCATGTCACTTGGCACCTGTAATTGCAAAGGAGACTAGAAAAGGAGTATTTGACTTCCAACCTCTGGAAAGAAGTTATCCATGTGATTTCATAAAATAGCATTCAAAGAAGAAAGCAAATTAATGAAAGAGAAAAAGAAAATGAAAGTACTAACAAAAGTGCTTCTTATAGGGTTTTTATTAATTCAGCCCTTACCTTGCATTACATACTGTGAAGTGTACCTAAATTGTAAAAGGACATAGCACTATCCCCTATTTGCAGAAGGAAGAAACAAAATTAACTTCTAGCTCAAGGTCTTGTAATAAAGCCAGGATTTGACCTGAACTTACTCTGACTTCAGAATTGCTGCTCCTGAGACCAGCATTTAGAACATGTGGTTTTTGTGCTCCCTGTAAATCCCATTTCACACTTCCCCTGAACACTTCAGTAAATTACAACCTGCCTGTGATGCAGTGGGAATTTTCAGACCTTGGTTAATGAGGCAGACTGAACCAAGAATGCTTGAATTGTTCTAGCACATGCTGCTGCAGCACTTTCTTCTGCAATAATTACTTTTATCCTGTTAGATGTTCCACTTTTGAAACTCACTACTGCCATTTGGAATTCTGACCTAAATACATGAGTAGTTTGTCTACAAATTAAATGCTTTTGGGTGAACTTCTATTTTGGGGAAGGTTCTTTGTGTGAGAGCCTCTTGCTTATTGAGAATTGTACTGTCAGCTACTCCGTGCCAATTACTTCAGTTTGTTTGTGCAAGGTCACTTTCTGAGTTCAGTCTTATGTAGGTCAGTTAACTTTGTCCAGAAAAAAACTCTCCTGTGGATTGATTCTATACTGGCTGTTTTGTGAGGTTCTAAGCAATGTTTTTATTTACTCATACAGTTGGCAAAGATCCTAAGGAGTCAAAGATTCATGTGTGATCTCAGATGAAACTGTAAGAAACGTAGACTATTCTTAGTAATCTTATATGTTCAGATGCCAACAACGTGCTTAGTGCACATTAGGCACCCGGTTGTTCATGTGCTCATTCAACAAGTCTGTGTTTAGAGACAGATTTACGTGTTAGTGTCAGATGCACAGCAAAAGAGGAATGTGATTTTCACACTGGTAAAATTTATTATGAAAGAATATAGACCATAAAAAGCAATCCAAATTTTTAAAGATTTTGTTTATTTGTTTGAAAAGCAGAATTACAGAGAAGGAGAGACCGAGAGATTTTGTGTCTGCTGGTTCACTCCTTTGATGGCTACAGCAGTTAGGTCTGCACAAGGCAGAAGCCACGAAACTGAGACTCTATCTGGGTCCCCTAGGTTGGTGACAAGAGGCGAGCACACTTGGATTATCTTCCAGAGATTTCTCAGGCGCTATATTAGTAAACTGGATCAGAAGTGGAGTATCAAGGTCTTGAACCAATAGCCAGAGTTTCAGGCAGTGGATAAAACCCACTACTCCACAATACCAGCACCAACTAAGACTGTTTAAATTTTTTTTAAATTATTATTGTTACTATCATTTTATGATACATTTCCATAGGCCCTGGAATTTTCCTCTACTTATGATACATGTTTTTCTATGTATACACTATAGTTAAGCCAAATAAATTATTTTAGAGAAGATACATTCTGATGGTGCTAATGGTTGTGAAATAAATATGCAGAATCATAGAGATCAGCTTAGAGAGCCCTTCATTAGAGAGTTATGAGGGAAGACATCCCTGGGAGATCCTGGCTGTACTCACAGATCGGTGGTGGCTGTGGGGAGAATCACAAGAACATCACTGGCAAGGGAAAGCCAGTGAGTATAGAAACTTCAGTCATTGGCCCAGTGAAGGAAAGCTCCAGAAGAGATTATACAATCACTATGCTCATCTAATCAGTGGTGGTATAAATGTGGACTTGCAGGTGGCAAAGCACACACCTATATGTTACTCTGCAACCAGCATCCATGCCTTGAAGTTTCCTGAGGGGCATGCAGAATGCTTTGAAGGGGTTTGTGTTGTGTGTTCTCCAGATCTGAGAATAGTTATTGTTCCATATGATTTTTTTTTTTTTTGGCTACTTAGCTGTGTTTCTCCATTGGGAAGTTCTAAGACCTTAGTTAGTGAATTCTTCTGTATGCTTGTACCTCTACCTCTATGTCTAGACTGAGGACAAGCTCTTATAAGCCCTTTTCCTAGTGTCTGGCACTGACCAAGAAGATAAGCGGTTGAGTGAGTTTTGTTTGCTTCTGATTCTTCAAGGTCTTATGCAGGACTGAGAAGACAGGGTACTTTGTAAATGTTTCTCAAATAAATGAGCACAGTATTTATTTAGTGAAGGTTGGAGAGATAATGAATTTGCCCTGGGTCAACAATGAACCTTGACATTCAGATGGTGTACACATAATTATATTTCAATTACTTAAGCATTTGGGACAAAAGCAAGGCCCATTAGTCTCCCTTCCCTCTCCTGCTCTAGTCCCTCATCCTGACCACAAACTCCCACAAAAGTTGTCGTAGTCCAGCCCTAGGAGGAGTTCTGAATAGGAAAATTGGAGACAGCTATGTTTGGACCTGCACTCTGAGGATTTGTGTTCCAGGTCGTTTTACTCTGGTCTGCTTAAAGAAAATTCATGTTACAGTGTCATTTTTATGAGCCAAGCAATTGCCTCCTCATATTTCACTTCAAATACTTTCAAGAAAATGCAAAGTAACTGTAACTTTTCTCTTCAACCTGGTTTGCACCAATATCTCATGTCAGAACAGGAAAGCTTCAATAACTTAAAGTGAGTTCTGTCTTTGTAATATGTCTGCTCTGTCCAGTTTAGTAGCTGCTACCTACACATGGTTATTGAGCTCTCTATTGTGGTTTACTCTGATTTGAGATGTATGAGTAAAGAATATCAGATGTTAAAAACATATCTTTAAAAAATTGTTAATCATTTAATAATAGCTTATATAATGAATACATGGTGAAATGATAATATTTTTGGGTGTGTTGGGTTAAGAAACATTGCAATTAATTTCATTAATTGAGAAAAATTAATTATTACTAGAAAATTTAAAGTTGCACATGGGGGTAGGTGTTTAGTCAGTAATTAACTTACCACTTAGCACACCTGCATACCATATTGGAGTATTCGATTCCCAGCTCTACCTTGGACCCTCAGCAGGTGATGCTTCTAGCACTTGAATCCCTACTACCATTTTGGGAAATCTGGTTTTAGTTTCAAATTTGTGGCCTTGGCCTGAAACAGTCTTGGATGTCCAAGGAATGGTTAGGGTGGAAATCAATTTCTATCTATCTGTCTGTCTCTTTTGTCTTTCAAATAAATAAATCCTTTAAAAAATTACACACCTTCAACATTGATACTGAAGAAAGTAACAAATATGAATCTGTGAAATAATCATTTCTTAACTGCCCTGACTTCATTTTTCCCCAGTTCTCTTAACATTGCAGAAAATAATGTCCTATGTCTATTATCAAAGTTTTCTCTTGTTTTCTTTCTTGATTGATCCAGAACTCAAGCTGTGCTTGAGTCTTCTATAGTTTTAGAATGTAATTCCCACTTGCATTGATCCTATTTGTGAAATCACTTTAATTTTATATAGAAGCCCATAATTTTAATTGACAGATAAAACTGTGCATTCACTTTGTACAATGTGATGTTCAGAGTATCCCTATACTGCAAAGTGATTAAATCTAGCTAATAAATGCATAGCTAAAAATAGTCATCTCACCACAGCTGTGTTTTTCAAGAGTACAGTGTCATCATCAACTTGGTCACTATGCTGTATGACAAATCAGAAGCTCATAATTTTGAGATTAAATCATATTATGTCATTGAAAAGTTATATAAACATTCCTGAGATGGACATTAGAATTAGCACCATTGTCCAAGTGAGAAAATTCAAGAATGAAATAGCATGCATTTACTTAAATGAACTTGTATTCTAGAAAGGCCTTGAACTCTGTGGTCAGCCCAGAATGTGAGAGTCTCTTCCAGGATAGCACAGTGGCTGATAAAGCATAAGAGTTATTAGAAAAAAAATAAAGAAAAGAGTAATTGTTCTTACTTTTCTTTAAAACAAAACAGTCATTCAGAGACACAGTATCTCATGATCAATTATGAAGAGAAAAGTTTAGGAAAGCTTATTTTTACCTTTTTAGAGAACAGAATTTTTTTTTTTTTTTTTAAAGATTTATTTTTATTACAAAGTCAGATATACAGAGAGAGGAGGAGAGACAGAGAGGAAGATCTTCCATCCGATGTTTCACTCCCCAAGTGAGCCGCAACGGCCGGTGCGCGCCGATCCGAAGCCGGGAACCTGGAACCTCTTCCGGGTCTCCCAATGCGGGTGCAGTGTCCCAAGGCATTGGGCCGTCCTCAACTGCTTTCCCAGGCCACAAGCAGGGAGCTGGATGGGAAGTGGAGCTGCCGGGATTAGAACCGGCGCCCACATGGGATCCCGGGGCTCTCAAGGCGAGGACTTTAGCCGCTAGGCCACGCCGCCGGGCCCATAGAACAGAATTTTATTTGACTTTATTTAAAGAGTGTTCAAAAAGTGTCGAGGGATAGATATGTTTATCCTAGTGGGCATTATACAACATATTCCTGCATGAAACACAGCACCACATAACATGCATACTTTATACATGCTGGTGAAACACATAGCAGTATGTTTTAAAGCATAATATACAAGAATAATATTTTAAAAAACTGCACACATTTCAAATGCATTTTTATTTTTAAAAATGCATCTCTGTGTACTTGAAAAGCATAACTTCTATTCACTGATGTACTCCATAAGTGCAGAAATATCCATAACAGCCAGTGCTGCCCGAAGCCACAGCTTAGAAGCTGGAACCTAGGCCTCGTCTACCGTGAGGGTGATAGGGTCTCAGATACTTGAGCCATCACCAGCTGCTTCCCAGGGTGCACAGTATTAGCAGGAATCTGGAATCAGAACTGAAGGCAAGACTTGAATCCAGACATTCCAATATGGGATCATCTTCATTGCTGCAGAGGCCTACCACCACAACCACAACTTTCAGTACAGAAAACTTGCTTTATGACATGTTCCAGTGATCATAGCATGAACAATCCTACTTTGGCTGGTATGAGTTTACCAGTGTGAGACATCGTTAATTGTGATTTTGGGAAGAAATATCATTTCCCTCACACAAAAGTCATAGATCTAGCTAGTCTCTAAAGCACAAAGAAAAGCAAGCTGTCAAATAAACAAGATGTAATGAATTCTGAGTAATATAAATGTACGACCTTGTTTTTAATAAAATGTGGTTGCAATTTATATAATTTAAAATAATAACTGTGGTTGACACTGGCTTACAAAACTTCCTGCAGATTTGGCAGCCAGTTGTGGCACATCTGTACAGGCCAGAGCTGACACCCTCAAGGGACTGGCTTTTCAACATGGAGACATGATGATTTCAATCTAGAACAAGTCATCACTTTTCCTTCTTTCTGTGTCTCCTGCAGATCAGCAAACAGCAGCTGCAGACTGTCAAAGACCGGTTTCAGGCTTTCCTCAATGGGGAGACCCAGATCGTGGCCGACGAAGCCTTCATGAATGCCGTCCAGAGCTACTACGAGGTAAGAACCTGAAACTACGCGTTCCCCACTTGGAGGTTCTGAGTGCTCACCCCTGGGAATGGCACTGTTGGCCTCTACTGGACCATCGCTCCTCACCCAGCGTTGAGGAATGCCAGCATATTGCTCTAGGGAAAGCTGAAACTCCTGTTTTCCAACTGATTCTTACAGTAGACAATGTGTTGAGTGTTTTTTAAAATATGATTTTAAATCTTAAGGGTTGGATCCTGATCAAACACCCATTTTGACTGATAAAGAGGCACATGTTCAGAAAGGTTAATTACTGAGATCACACAGAGGTTAAAATGTCACAAGCTAATGCCTGAATTTCAGCCATGTCTAAATCAAGCGAGTGCTTCCCAAGAAAGAGAGCCTCACTAGCTTGCTTATTCTCTTAAAATGCTGCTGTGGGTTCTTCCGTGGAGGTTGTACCACTGCCCAAATTCCGTATTCAAGTAGAGGGAAACCCTGTAAAGGAAAGGCAAGGTCCTTAGTACAAATAACAGATAGTTTCACCACGAAACCCTCCTGATTTGTTCATCTGTAAGTGGGTTTTACAATTCCGTAGCTATTTGTAAGTCCTTAAGTATCCTTTCTTAGTGTGCTCATTGTCCCTTCTTTGTGTACCACTAATGAACTGAGTGTGTAATGCCTTCCTTTGCAGTGTTTTATTAAGTTTATTATTTGATAGGCAGAGTTAGAGAAAACAAGAGAGAGAGAGAGATCTTCTGGTTCAATCCCCAGATGGCCACAGTGGCCAGGGCAGCACTGGGCTGAAGCCAGGAAATGAACCATCTTCTGCTTTTTCTTTTTCTAGTACATGAACAGGGAGCTAGATCAGAAGTGGAGCAGTCAGGACTCGAACCAATGCCCATATGGGATTTCAGCCTTGCAGGGAGTGTCTTAACCCACTACACAACCATGTTGGCCATTGCTGTATTTTCGTGATACACATTTCTTCAGTAATAACTAATTTGCTCATTGAAAAAGTTTATATTATCTGTCTTGCTATAAAGCAGATAAATATTGTGTATATTTGGAATCCAGATTTTTTTCCATTGTCAAGGCTAAAATAAAACCTCTACAAAGCAATCTCAAGTATGAAAGCTTGTGGCATCCTGCCATATGCAATCTGAGGTAGTAACAAGCAACTCTGAAGGAAGGAAAAATCAGCACAATTGGATTTTCCCCCATGGGAATTCTTTACCGATTTTCTTGTCTCCTTCATTCATTTCTTTAATTATTCAGCAGCGAACGATTTTAAAACAAGCATGTTTGTGCTTCTGTTTAGCTGGTGCTCTAAGTACATATGGGAATACTTCAGATCGCTCATGTAAAACTGGAGCTAACAACTCAGTTTGTCTTGGTGCAAAAAATTTGAAATGCATGCATTTATTTTGAAGGTTTTTTTTTTCTTGATTTTTTTTAAATACCTCTTGAAGTTGGTTGGCCAATTGGTCTTTCCAGCCCGCTATAGATGCTTTCAATATGTTCATTGAAACCTCAGTAGTACTCTCCTTCCTGTTTGCAAAAGTAATTGACTAATTGACTCCTTTTTATTGTGGATGCAGTGGAGCAAAAATTGCACTGAGATTTTATGAAAACATTGTTTTCTTTGGTAATTTGATTTTTATAGTAATAAGCCTTTATGATGTTTATTAGTTCAAGCACAGAATGCTTTCTTGGAAGGATTTATCTGTTCGAAAGTCAGAATTTGAAGAATGAGACAGAGAGGATCTTCCAGTCACTGGATCATTCCCCAAATTACTGCTATGGCCAGGGCTGATTCAGATTGATACCGGGAACCCAGATCTTCGTCTGGTCTCCCATGGGGTGTGAAGGGCCCAGACACGTGGAACATCTTCCCTTGCTTTCCCTTGTCAGGTGTATCAGCAAGGAGCTGCATCAAAACCAGCACTCTGACATGAGACCCAACATCCCAAGTGGCAGTTTAGCAGTATAAACCAGAGCTTGGTCCCTTGGATCAACTTTGTACATGATTTTCCCAGTCAAATTTTTATTGGATCTGTTTTAGATGTCAAGTTCATTTTCATAGTTGTCCAAATGTAAGCGTTTTTATATTTTGCAAGTAGCACCCATTATTGTCAGCGAACATAAAACTTGCTGTTTGATCTCAGTTTTTCAACTGAAATTTATGCAAAGTAGAAATAAGATTTGGAATCAAAATGATATATGGCGGTGAATAACTTGAATATATTTAAGAAAAGATTTTGTTTAGAAACTGCCTGGGGATGCAGTTAATTTATCAAATTCTGAAAGCCAGTGGAAGAGTAATGGAGAAGCACTTGTCAGAATGGGCAGACACTCTAGATCATTCTTAATGTTTAGAGTCATTCATCAGAGTATAGAAATTTGTAGATTGCAAATCTTAATTAGAAACTCATTTGACTAATGATATAAATTAAAAGAAAGTACCATTTCTACCTATTAATTAAATTTGAAAATCAATAGTCATTAACGTGTTAATGGGTGCCTGGAAATTACTATTCTGTCTTCAGTGAATCTGATATTTTATAGTGACTAGCTTATCTTGGAAAACGTTTGTTTTAGTCCAGTGAGAATGCAGGCCTTGAGACATTGCTAAGGTTTAATATGAGGGTTTCAGTGACCTCGGAAAGAAGGATGGTTGTGAATGGTACGCATAATATTGTCAATAAGAAAACCTTTTGAGAATCTTGGACTTGCTGTTCTCAGGAAGTCCTAAAGTAAAGGGCCCTGAGTTCAGGGGTCAGGGTAACACCTCCCGAGGAGCCACCAAACAGAACAGATGTGCAGCTCTCTGCTGTCAGGCACTGTCAAGCTGCAGAAAAGCCATTGTCGCTTCCTTCAACTTCTACCTCCATGTTCTCCTGTTGACTTCTTTCTTGGTCACACCTGTTGGGGTTACAAGGGCTGGACACCAACTTGCAACTGGCTTAAGCCTAAGAAGTTGTTTCCTTAAGTAACTTGAGAATCCAGGCACAGACTTCAGCAATGGCTGGATCCAGAGACTCTGAAGATGCTTACAGGATATACTATTTTCCCCCTAATTCTGCTCTGCTCTGTGTTGACTTCATTTGGGGTAGATTTTCTCCCTGTGGGGGACTTTAGTGCCACAGTCCACATCTCACTGGGTTTGGGGGAGGTGAAAAAGCCCCTCTGTGCTGAGATCCCAGCAAATGCCACAGGGTGTCTTCATCGGACTGACATGGGCCATGTGTCTGTCCTGGATCCAGTCACAGTGGAAGAGAATAAGAGGTCAGAGAGTTCAAATCTGGGACTGATACCATTCTGGAGCCATCTGCAGTGACAGGGAAATGATTTCTCAAGAAGGAATTGGGGTGCTTTTTGCCAGAGGGGGGAAATGTGTGTTTCCCAGACTAAACTAATGGATATCATCCTTTTAAATTCTCTCCTTCGATCCATATATTGGCACTTATACATGTATGCGTGTTCCACCCCACAGTCCAGTAACTCAGAAGAACCCATATTACTAAAGTCAGTGACAGTAAAAAACAAAACAAAAAACACAAACTAGTTAACTTTTCCATAAAGAATTCTGAAAAATGTTTAGAAAATTTTAAATATTGACTATTTAGCTGAAGCATGAAGAATGAACCAACATTTTAGGATACCAAAGAGATTTTTTTAGGATTACTAGGAATGGAGAGGCACTGTCCTTTTATATCTCTATGCACATCCACCTTATTTGAACCAGGCTGCGTACTGACAGTGATTGAGCTGCTGCAGCCTGGGCCTCAAGCTATGGGGTGTCGAAGTAATCCCAGAATTCTCCATGGCTTTCCCAAGGACATGGGTTTATTTTGTTCTTTCTTGGCAGCCTTTATTGCTTGAACAGATTAGCTAGGGTCATAGAATGACCTTCTAATGTCTTCAATATGTCATCAAAGTTGGGCTTGAGGCAGGTACTCAGATATCTGACCCAGCATCTCCATCCTGTTCGCACACCCACGGGCCTGACGCTGAGATGATCCGTCTTCCCATTTATTTTAGGACATATCTCTAAAATGTGAGTTCCCACCCTCCTTGCTCACCTTCACTCCCTCTCTGCTTAATTTTTGCTCCGTTACTTACTGGTCCTAGCATCAGAGAAAGGCTGTGGATTGGAAAGTCTTATGAAACGTAAGTCCTTCATGGCAGGAAGCATGGAAGGATTTTGTGGAAAGTTCAAATGGGGATTGTTTTTCTCTTTCTCTTAAATTTTCAATGATCTTCTCTTGGACTAGTTGATATTTATTAAACTGATTTTGAGTGTTATTTCAGTGTTATTCTTGCATTTCTAGCAATGGAAATTCTGGTTAAATTAAAGACTGATAATAGTACTAAGACCAACAAATATAACTATTGCTATGGTGGCTGCTGCTGCTGTTATTAAAAGAAATAAGGAAGCTTCAGAAAAGGTGAAAGTCAAGGCAATTTAACTCTGGGTAGCCATATAATGGACAGTATGATGGATGTGCCATCATTAGTCTGAAGGTCCTCCAACCTATCCATCACTGTCTGAACCACAGAGGTCAGGACAGTTGAATTGGCGACGGTCCCAACCCCCATCTCCCTTAAGTAAGACCAGTTCTGTGACTGAAATTCCCACTGAAACTGTGAGGAAGGGGATTCTTGGAAGAAAAGCCTAGATGTGTCATGAGGAAGGGAGGATGATTGACAGGCAAAAACTGTCCTCTGCACAAGATAACACACTTTGTTTGATATAAGAGAAATGTCAGCTCACCCTAGCTATTTCTCCAAAAATGAAACAATCTGCTTTCCAATAAATAAAATCTTTACAACCACGTAGTGACCTTGAATCAGATACATTCCTTGAAGAAGAATAACTACCCATTCTAAAAGTTTTCACTCTGGTGAGGAGAATCAGGCAGAAAGAGACAAAGGGCAAGGCGATGAAGAGGATGATTTCAGTGTCTAACAGATGGGGTTGAATCCAGTTCTGCATGCTGGCTGTGGGGCCTTATCCAAGACTGAGCCACAACCCATTGTGCCATAGTGTGGCTCCTTTGATGTGTGCCATTCAAGGTATTTTTTCTTGCTTATACACACATAAAGATAGCTACTAGACTTGCATATTATAAAGTGTAAATGCACTACAAAATAGGAATGATCCACTTTATTTAATACAGCTGTTGGTCACTTCCTTAATACTACTATAGAAGTTATACATATCGTACACTATCACCACCATCATGTGTCTCATTACTGCTGAGTCCCTAGTTCAGGGCTGTGTTCCAACCCTATCACACTCCCCTGATTGGAAGCTCTCGTTAATAATGTATCATGAGTATTTGGTGATGCCAGTAGGGGGAGGTATATTTTTTAAATTTTTATTTATTTTAAAGCTGGAACAATAAACACAGGGAGAGAGAATTCCATCTGTTTTACTACCCACATTCTTTCAACAGGCCAGGCAAAAGGCAGGCACCCCTGGAACTCATTCTGGGACTTCCACATTTGTAACATGGACCACCTGCTACCTCCTCTGGTACAAATCAGCAGAAAACTTGATCAAAAACTAGACACTCTGATAGGATACATGCATGCGTACAGCTCAACCCACTGCACCATATACCCACTCCAGTGTGTGTCTTTTTGCTAGCTGCGTGGTACAAAAGCAGCAACTAGTGTTTATTACATTCATACCCTGTAGTAAGCAATATGTTAATTGGCTGGCATGTACCATCATACTGGAGCCTTACCAAGCTCCAGTAAGCTAAGATTGTTATGATCCGTATTATTAAGGTGAAGACACTAAAGTAACTTAATCAAAAGGGTTAAATTGCTCCAGTGAGAAAGGCTCCAAGCAGTGAAGGTAGATTTTGAACCCAAGTGATCTGACTGCAGCCCCCATGTTTCCAAACACAGTGTCAACTCCATCTGTGATTTTGTGCCATTTGTTAATAGCAACAAGGTTTACCTGTGTTTATTTTCCATCTTTTTTTACCATAGTATCTAATATTTTCTTTTATTTACTTGGGAATGAGGTGCTTTTTCAGGGCAATAGATTTATCTTGGCTTCACAGCCAAGATACGTGGAACCTGAACCAGCCTTCCGCTAAAGCATGTATAACCACTGTGTTCTAATGTGTTTCCAAAGCAGCCTTAAGGTTGCTTGGTTGCGGTGATGGACAGAAGGACTGATGGATGAGGCCAAGCTGCCGAACTGACTACCATGTGTAATTCTATGTTTATTGGTTTATCTCCCATCTCTCATTATGACCTGTCTGGGTGTTGGCAAAGGAGAACAGAGGATTTATGGATGTGCCTGTGTGGAACTAAGCCTGGGGTGACAGTCTCTTGCAACAGGCCCTGAGCAACGAAAACAGAAACAAACAAAAAAATACAGATGGGAGCTACCAGCACAAGTGATTTCCAATGGCTGTTTTAGAGACACACAAGCACATAAGCACTTAGTGTCTGTATTCATTATGGGATAAGTTTGGCCCAGGCCCCAATTCCCATCTTGACAGATGAGAAACCAAGATTGATGATGTGCCTGGAAAATTAGTTTCCTGCTGCCACCTTCTCTCCACGTTGCTGTCTTGCTTCTCTTTGGCTCCTCCTCTTTCCTCAGACTTCAGCCTCCTTCCTCTGCACTCTTGAGATGTCATTCATTTCTGCTCTTCCCGGAGCCTAGGAGTCATGGCTTCCCTCTGGACCAGTCCACCCACCCAAAGTTCTCTCCATTTGATTCTCATTAAAGAAAGATGGCTGGATTCACCTCATGTTAGCATTAGGGGAATGAAGTCAGCAGAAGTTAACCGACTCATCTAGGGTTATCTGTTACTGGCTTATTTAGAATTTATTGCATGGATGCTATGTGCAAAAGAAGGTACTATGTAAAGCAGGTAACACATGCAGATTTCAGGCTTACCCAGGCAGATACGGATACTGGCTCGTGCTAGGATGCCAACATTCTATTTCTTAATTTCTAATCCCATAGAAAATTTAATCGAAATCATTTGTTTTAACAGACCAGTGTATTGTTCTTAGTCTTCTTACCTCATCCACATAGTATTCCACACTAGGGTCTCTGCCATAGCAGTTGGTTTTGTTCTTATTATCCATACATGCATTTAGCAAAATCTTTGCTGAACTATGTGCCAGACAGCTATGTGCCAGACACTATCTTAGGCACTAAGATGTATTAGAGAAAAAAAATAAAGACAGTACTCCTGTAATGTATAGTCTAGCTGGGAGATTCAGATGTTTTCCAAACATTCATGAGAACAAAAACAGAAGGCAGCTTTGGAAGAAGTTTGGGGGAAAAGAATAAGATGCTAAGAGCATAAACCTGGGGCACATTCAAGCTTTGTGGAACACTGACTGGATAGATAGGAGGAGAATGTGGCTGCATTGCAGATCTAGAATTCCAAGTCACCCCTGATGTGCATGAGACCCAGCAGCAAGGAATCAACCTCTTTGCCTTCCTACCACTATCACCTGTCCTCTCCACTTGCCTCCCTGCCTGATGGTGCCATGGCCTAGGTCAAATCCTGTGGCTTCCCAGTGTCCACTAAATGCACACCAGTTGCCCAGATGCCTCTCCCATTCCCTTGGTGAGCTTGCTTTTCATCCCCACCCAATACAGTCATTCCCATCACTCTGATTGCCACAGCCAGGCTGGCTTCTCCCAGTTTCCTTGTTCCTTTTGGACCTTTTCACATATTGCTTCTTCTCCATGAGAGCTCAACACAATTTTACTGTGTTGAGCTATCCGTGTTTTACACGCAAAAAGTGTAGTCTTTCCAGAAATCTTCCCTGACTACATATTGGAATAGATTTCTGGCCATTGGCACGTGTGAATCCCTTTGACAGCACTTGTTCTGCGTTGCAATTCCATTTGCCTGTGATTGTTAGGATGATGTCTTTTATATTCCACAGATTTTGTTGAACCTCTGTTTACCTCACTCTTGTATCCCTGATCTCTGGCACAGTGTATTCTATCTAGTGTGTACACATAGGATCATGAAGAATGGAAATATTGCATCTCGAAAGACCACCCCCCCCAAATCTTACGGTTCATTCTTCTCACTATAGAGGAGAAGTTGGAGAATCAGAAATGGAAGGTGACTCACCCAAGGCCACCTTCCTTGTTTGTGCAGAGCTCACCTGGACTCATGCCTCACAGTTCCTCTGAGGTTGCTGCTTTGCCTCTCCATTGACTGCTTCCGTGGACGTCAAAACCTTGTTTTTCTCTGAGATTCACACCCATAGTGTGAACTGATAGGGTATTATATGAAGAAATCAGCCACATTATTATTTGTACATGGTCACTGTTAATTCATTTTTATTGTTTTTAAAGATTTATCTGTGTATTTGTAAGGCAGAGTTAGGGAATGAGGGAGGGAATGAGAGAGAATCGCTTGCATCTAATGTTTCACTCCCCTAAATGGCCATGCTGGCCAGGCAAAACTAGGAGCTAGGAGCGTCTTCCATGTCTTCCATGTAGGTTCAGGGCCCAACACACTTGGACCAACCTCCACTAGTTTCCTAGTTGCATTAACAGGAAACTGGATTGGAAGTGGAGCATGCAGGACTCAAACCAGTACCCATGTGAGATGCTGGCATCTCTGGTATTGGCTTTATTTGCTGTGCCACAACAGTGGTCCCTGTTAATCCACTTTCTGAGTGTCATGTTCTTGAGATTGAAAGCATTAGTGGGGAAAGGCACATAATCCTTACCCATGTGTGGTTAGCACTTCAGAAGGAGAGATAATTAAATCCATTTTTACCTACTTATTCATAATACCATTTTTGGAATTCCTTGCTGTAAGTATTATTGAGGTTGTTGAATGAGATGCAAGCAGTGTATAACATTAAATTGCCCCATTCCAGGCCCCAGGACAGATATTTTATATGTAATAACTCACTTTATGTTTATTATAAGTTAAGCACTACCTTGAGTGGTTTTCACATAGTGACTCATTTCATAGTACCCTGAATATAAAGACTATTATGATCCCTATCTATAGACAAGAACTCAGAGACATATTGAGGATAATTTTCTAGGAGTCACACAGCCACTTAAGGATTAGGAAGACCTCAGGTATTCAGAGCACAGGACCTCTATTTTCTGTTCTTTGACTCACAAAATCACTGTCTTGTGTAATCCTTGTGGAAACCCAGAGAATACTTCAGTCTATGCTTATCCACAATGTCGCTTTTGAGTTTCAGTGACTTGTCAGCTGAATTCTAAAAACTCAAAAAATCTGCGAAGGAAGCATTTTAAGTGATTTCCTCATAGTATATTGTTATTTTTCTGTATAATTAGTTGTTGTCATTAGGTTGTGACTGTATAACACATATATGTACATATATGTACCTGAAAAATGTGTAGAATTTGGTAGCACCCCATGCTTTAATGCATTCACTGAGCTTGGGAGAAGGCCGTATCTTACACTTGAGGGAGATGACTGCATGCTTGTTATTATTTTAGACACTTGGTGATAGAAGCTAAATATATAAGGGACTGGCTCGTGTTTTCTAGCAGAAGTTGGGACAGCATTTACTCTGGTTCTGTCTTGGATCACAGGATGCTTACCCAGTGTCCACCCCTGTCTTTCCTGTGCTTGCTCAGGTGTTCCTGAAGAGTGACCGTGTAGCCCGCATGGTGCAGAGTGGAGGCTGCTCTGCCAATGACTCACGGGAAGTCTTCAAGAAGCACATCGAGAAAAGGGTCCGCAGCCTGCCTGAAATTGATGGCCTCAGCAAGGAGACTGTGCTGAGTTCTTGGATGGCCAAGTTTGACGCCATCTACCGTGGGGAAGAGGATCCCAGAAAACAGCAGGCCCGAATGACGGCCAGCGCAGCTTCGGAGCTAATTCTGAGTAAGGAGCAACTCTATGAAATGTTCCAGAACATCCTTGGGATCAAGAAGTTTGAACATCAACTCTTGTACAACGCCTGCCAGGTAAGGTGTCTCTGACATGGTCTTTCTCACCTGTGGCTAATCGTAGCAGCAGGAAGACTTCTGTGGGCTAGCTGATTAAAACACATACATGTATAATATAAAATTTTGTTTATGACATTAGTGTAAAGGTTAACATATCCTGACTAGATATATTAAAGGGAATTGAAACATTGTGTACCCTTAAAATCCACATGCATGTTGGCAACAAATTTACTGTATCTGATGGGCAAATTACCTCTATGTGACAAAAGTGCTAGAAATCTTTTAAAAAAGATTATCCTGGGCTCTGTGCGATGGCCTAACAGCTGAAGTCCTCACCTTGAAAGCTAGGATCCCATATGGGCTCCTGTTCTAATCCTGGCAGGCCCGCTTTCCATCCAGCTTCCTGCTTGTGGCCTGGGAAAGTAGTTGAGGACAGCCCAAAGCCCTGGGACACTGCACCAATGTGGGAGACCTGGAGGAAGTTCCGGCTCCTGGCTTTGGATCAGCGCATCATTGGCCGTTGTGGTCACTTGGGGTGTGAATCATTGGACAGAAGATCTTCCTCTCTATCTCTCCTCCTCTCTGTGTATCTGACATTGCAATAAAAGTAAATAAATATTTAAAAATTATCCTGCTTTTAAAATAAACCTTATCAGTTGGATGAGGACGAACTACTTTATCAACTAGAAGTAACTCTAGTCTTGTGATCTGGTGGTGTATCTCACACACAATGCTCTGTAGGTTTTAGTACATAGAAACATGTTAAGCATTCTTGATGTAACACATTTATGACACAAAATGATATTTTAACATCTTACTTTCTTCTCATCCAACTTCTAACCTGGATGGAGTTTTATTTTTGGGAGGAATCAAGGAGAATTTTGAACTTCTCACTGAATACCAACATAAAATTGAATTTTTCTTATTCAGAATATTTTTGTACCTCAGGCATCATTTTTAGAGAATAGAATAGGCAGATGGCATTAGCCTCCACTGCTATTTTCTCTAACACAGGGAGATATTATACCTTCAAGAGAAGTGACCATCATCCACTCCAGTTCTATGCAAGATTTAGTGTTACAGAGCTAGGCAAGTCTTCCTAACCCTGCATTTTGGTCAGCTTTCTCTTTCTTTAAAATAACTGAAGAACATCCTGGGAAGCAACCGACGTTCTTTCAGTTTACAGCCTGAGGTGAGGCTGTGAACATTGGCTGGTGTCTGGTGGAAGTGAGTAGGGGCCAAGTGTGCACAAAGAGATCACATGTTGAGCCAGCAAGCAGAAACCATCCTCTTTTACCTTTCTGTGGTCTCTGTTTACAAAGCCATTACGATTTGATCTTGAGGGTTTACCCTACAACTTAATCCAGTCCAACAACTTAAATGGACTAAACTCTACCCCAATCCACCAAACCTTAGTAATTAACCTCCACTCTTAATCTTAGATTTTGGAATTCAAATACCAGCTAAATCCTCAGCTGCCTAATAGGCACTAAATTAGCCTAGGGTTTAATTTTTTCTTTGGTGATAGCTTATTGAACTTAGTTTCTATGTTTGTTCAGCATCAGCATCGTTGTCATAAATGCACTGTTATATCACTTCTTATCATCCCCGTGGCTTTTAGCTTGCTGAATAGAGTTGAATTGCAGGACTCCTTTCTCCTCAAAATAAATTACTTTTATAATCATTTGATCCTCACCATGTTTTCTGTGAGTTAGAATGAAGTGGAATAGCATTAAACAACAATGCCCTCTCTCCCCTGAATAGTAATTTTTCCCTTAATCAAAAGAGAATTGTAAGAAAGAGAAAAAAATTACCTCTTGGGACAAGGATATTTAAGTCATTTAGTATTTATTCTCTTAACTTAATCTGATTATTTTTCCAGAGTTTTGTATCAGTAGTAAATATGGGTAAACTATACACAAGTAATTTCATTAAAAATTACAAACAGCAATATATAATTTTAGACTGAATAAATTAGGATTTTATTTGTCAATTATACAAACAGGCAAATCTGACTTTCCTGTTGTCAATATTCTGAATTATGAGTGTATTGATGATGGAAGTATTTTAGGAGAAAAGTAAGACTGGTAATGGTGATATATCACAAATATTATAGAAATGGACATTCTCATGCCCTAATGCTTGAATAATTTATTATTATAGCTTTCCTGTCATCTATTAATCTATAACAAAACACCTAAAACAATGGACAGACCATTTGTTATTTTTTGAAGATTTTATTTAATTTATTTGAGAAGCAAAATCAGAGATTCAGAGAGGAAGTGACATATAGATCTTCTATCTGATGGTTCACTTCCCAAATGATATCAATGATCAGGGCTTGGCTAGACTGAAGCTAGGAGCCAGTAGCTTCATCTGTGTCTCCCACAGAGACGCAAGCATTTGCGTCATTCCCTGCTATTCTCTCAAGCATGTTAGCAGGGAGCTGGATCAGAGGTGGAGAAGCCAGAATTTATGCCAGAACCCATATGAAATGCTAAGCATTGCAGGTTGGGACTTAATTTATTATGCAACAACATTGACTACAGTGGGCAAACCGTTTGAACCAACATTTCTACCCTCAGAAATTTGTTCTAAATAAATGTTCAAGACTTACTTAATTGTGTTCAATCAGAAGATGTTCATGTCAGCCTTTGTAAAAAAAAAATATTTATTTATTTTACTTGAGCGCGTTACAGTGAAAAGGAGAGGTCTTCCATCTGCTGATTGACTCCCTAAATGGCACAACAACCAAAGCTGGGAGCCAGGAGTTTTTTCCGGGTTTCTCACTTGTGTGTGGAGCCCAAAGCCTTGATTGTTCTCTGCTGCTTTTGCAGGCCACCAATAGGGAGCTGGATCAGAAGTGGAGCAATCGGAGCCAGAGATGGTACCCATAGAGGATGCTGGCTCTGCAGGCAGAAAATTAACCTCATATGCTACCATGCTGAGCCTTCACTGTAACTTTTTGTATGCAGTGAAAACTATGATACATGGATTAATTGGATTCTAATTTAACTATATCAGCGAATACTCTTCATCCAAAGAGATGTTAAAGAGCAAAGCATACCAGCAGGAGGGAAAATTATCCTTTAGTGGTTAAGTGGAAAATCTGACTGAAAAAGAATATATAGATACAACTATTTTTATGGGGTAAAGGGATATAAAAAGTCCTAGATGGACAAAAATCAGAAAGTTTTATCTGTACTTTTTAGGGGATAGCCTTGTGGTTGATATTTATGGTTTTCACCTGTGTCTTACTGTTACTCCAAATTTTCAGCCTTGAATATATAGTTATAAATATCAACAAATATCAAAAGTCTTGATGAAAAGTAACTAACAATAATATAAAAAGAAAATTATCTTCTAAATTGTGTTCTGGACTTAAGCCATGGACCTACATTGCCATTTCTGAGTACCACTTACATGATTATTTGTGTAATATTTTTTACTAAGCCAACTTGATGAGCCTTTTTAAGACATCACATCTTCACAAGCAAAAAGGTGAAATCACAGAAAGGCAATGCTAGTGTCATTTTATTATTTCAGATATGTAGTCAAGTGAAGCATTACCATTGCAATAGCAGCTCTGTCTGCACTGACCCTTTCAGTTCACTGTACACTTTACCGTTGTTGTGTCAGGCAGGCTGGGGGCAGCTAGTTGGCTGGTACGGTCAGGTTGGTGGGACACAGCTTGCTGACACAATTCACCAACATAGCTCTTTACTGACCCACGCAGCCTTCACCTGAAGTGTGCGTAGCCAGCAGTCGAGTGGAGATTCTACTTACATAGATGGACTTCAGTTCCCTTGTCTTCCTTGACTGGCAGGATGTCCTTGGACAGGCAGGAGAAGTACTGCCTTGCACAGTCACACAGTCAGGTGTCAACATTGATAGATTTATTCACTTCCTCTCAGATGACAGGTCTGCAACATTCCATCAATTCACAGAAGCAAGGCATTTGGAAATGAAATCATAAAGTTTTTACCCTCAATTTCCTTAAATTATTTGTTGTTTGAATTTGCATTTGCTGCGCTCTCTTTTCCCGACTGGTCAAAGCAATTCCTAAATTTCAAAGCCAGAAATATGCATTCTCCTTTCCTCTTCGGTATGTCACATTCTAGGAGAAATCATCTGAGTTCTGATGCTGCTTTCTGAAAGTTTACTGGTATTCCTCTTTATGAAATTTTGCTTGCAGCTGGCGTTTTTATCTTAGATGAGAAAAGGCATTTACCAAAGAGGCATTATGTCAGTAACATATCACTTGTCTGTTGTAACATGAATAGTGTTAACATAAGAAGAAAGCAAGAAGGTGTGACTAATGTCTTTGTGTTAGCTCATGGAATTTTTAAAAATTGGTTTTATTTATTTAAGAACTTATGGATCAGTCTCATAGTAAATTGCTTGTATTTATATGATTGTATATATGAAAATTTTGGGAACTTTTCCCATCAGTATTGTTATTTTTCATAGATTTTAAAAGGAAGCATTCTAAAATGTTGCCACTCGAGCTGACTTTCTTTTTTTAAAATGTTTTCTTTAATAATGATTACATGGTTGATCAGGATAGGAAGAGCTGAGGTTTAGGGAAAATTGGGGAAAATCTTTGCTTCCAAATTTGCTATTTCTTCTTGTTCCTGGGGAAAGGGGAGAGACAAAGGGGAATACTACTCATGACATTCCACACATCCCACTTCCCAGGGATGAGGAACCGCCACCTCATATCAACCCAGAGTCTCAATGTGTACATATTTTGAGGTTCTGTCCAAGTGGTTTGGCTAGTTCTGAAATGCTGCTGATTTCACTGATCCGAGGATGATGTCATCTCCCAATGTCCACTGGCTCCATTCACTGAGATGTTTTGCTGTCATCGTTTGTTTAGGGTAGTTGTCCAGTTAGTTCTTTTCTTCTGCTACCTCACCAAATGTGCTGCCATATTCTCCTTTTACAGCAGGGCCTGTGTCCACTGCTCTATCTTTTTCATTAAATAGGGCATGTTCTTGCAAAACTGACTTTTAAGAAGTAAGGTAATCACTTTGAGGATTTATTAGATCATCTGACAATTAAGACTAAGGTGGTCCTTGTTTCTATTTTCATGGAATGCCAATATGATAATTATGATGATATGTAGGGAGATTGGTTCCTGGAGCCCTACCCCGAACCTGAAATATCAAAATCAGCAAATGCTCAAATACACTATTAAATGGCACATTTACAGAAACCTTCTCATATCCTCCTGTGTATGTTGTCATCTTTTAATTATTTAGAAAATCTAATAATAAGTACTGTATAAATGGTAGCCATATTCACTCATCAGAAAATGACAATGAAAAGTGTTTTTTTTTTAAAGATTTATTCATTTTTATTACAGCCAGATATACAGAGAGGAGGAGAGACAGAGAGGAAGATCTTCCATCCGATGATTCACTCCCCAAGTGAGCCGCAATGGGCCGATGTGCTAATCCGAAGCCGGGAACCTGGAACCTCTTCTGGGTCTCCCACGCGGGTGCAGTGTCTCAATGCATTGGGCCGTCCTCGACTGCTTTCCCAGGCCACAAGCAGGGAGCTGGATGGGAAGTGGAGCTGCCGGGATTAGAACCGGTCCATATGGGATCCCGGTGCTTTCAAGGCGAGGACTTCAGCTGCTAGGCCATGCTGCCAGACCCGAAAAATGTTTTTATCAGGGGTCCTAAACAGTTTGTGGAAAATGCATATTGTGAAGAAGCTGTGCATATGTTTTAAGCTTTTTTCACTGAAATAAACTTATCTCTGAATTCCATTTCCACGAACGTTGAGTTAGCATCACTCATGTTCAACCTAGATAATCTTTTCCCCAGTATTTTCAGTTGAAGAACACTGATAGTATTAAATATCTTTAAGATGCACCATCTCAGCGCTGGAATTGTTCACAGTGAGTTAAGTCACTGGCTGCTGTGCCAGCAGGCTATATTGGAGTGCCAGTTCGAGTTCTAGTTGTTCTGCCACTGAGTTAGCTCCCTATTCATGTGCCTGGGAAGTATTAGTTTGTGTTCTGAGTATTTGGGCTTCTATCATCTCATAGACGACTTGGTTGAAGTTCTTGCCTCCTGACTTGAGCATGACCCAGCCTTGGCTGTTATGGCCTTTTGGAGCATGAAGCAATAGATGAATTTCAGTCTCTCTCTTTGTCTCTGTCTCTCTCATTTTTTCATTCTATCTCTTAACTAAACTGATAGTAAATAATTTTAAAATCATAACATCTGTTTCCTTTTCCTTTAGTAGCCTCCAAATTTTGTGTCAATTTCATGCCCAATTGAAATGAGTGTCTACTACTTCCTACCTGTGTGCTTAACTGTAAGCTTTATCCTGAATAGTCTCCTTCAAAAACAAATCAGAGGGGACCAGATATGAACTGCCTATACCAACAACATTCTCTGTTCTGGCTGCTCTACTTTGGACCTATTTGCTGCTAAGAACCTAAAAAAAAACATTGCAATGGAAGATGGCCCATGTGTTTTGGTCCTTGAAAACCACTTGGGAGACATGGATGAAGCTCCTGGCTTCAGTCTGTTCAGCACTGGACATTGTGGTCATCTGGAGGAGTGAATCAGCAGATAGAAGATTCTCTGCCTCCCTCTTTGTCTTTCCCTATTCCTGCCTTCTCTTCATTCCTCTTTCTTTCTTTCTCCGTTAGGTTCATTTTCTCTGTCTCCCTCTCTCCCTCTTTCCCTTACCTTCTCTCCTTTTCCTGTCCTCTCTTACTCCCCCTCCCTCCTCTGTGTGTGTGTGAGTATCTTTCTGCCTATCTGTAACTCTGGCTTTAACAATAAATGAATCTGTAAAACAAAACAGCTTAGATTTGCAGTCTGAAAAAGGAAAAAAATATGTGCTTTTGTATTTTAAAAGTTTTATTTATTTGAAAGACAGAAACAAAGATGGATGGGGCAGGGCTGAGGAGAAGGAGATCTTCCATCTGCTGGTTAATTCCCCAAATGCTGCCAAGATCCAGCACTGGGCCATGCCAATGCCAGGAGCCCAGAAATCAGTCTAGGTGTCCAGGATAGATGGCAGAGACCCAAGTACTTGAGCCAACGCCTCCTGTCTCCCAGGGTGTGCATTAGCAGGAAGCCAGAACTTGAAACCCAGACATTCTAGCTTGGGGTGCAGGCATCCCAACTGATGTCTTAACCCTTGTGTTTAAGGCCCACTTCAATATCTTTATATATTTTTATATTTAATGAAGCAAGTCAGCTAATTTTGAAGAGAAGTGAGTAGGTATCAGCAAAGTCAGTATATTGCTTCCTTGGGTTATATTTTTGCTTTATGAAAATGCCTTTTCTGGTTATCCTATTACTTATCATCTCCTAGTTGCTAAAGAACAGCTGCAACATGATTGTACACTTCTCCATAGCCATCACTTGTCGCTGACAGGCACCAGGACCAAGAGATCTATACCAGTTAGCCGAGATGACAGTGTTCATTTCGTTTCTCAATTTATGGATATTTCTCAGATTCTGAAAGACTTAACTGGAAATACACAGAATATGATTTCTCAGTCTATAAACACCTTTTGCTTTTCAACACAGAATTTTCCATTGTTATTGAACTACTAATTTTCTGAACATTTCATTTCTTTCCTCCACACCATCATCAATGTAGCCCTTGATGATGTGGTTATCTTATTACTGTACTAACTTCCTTGAACTTGATTAGCACTTGGCAGCTTTTCAGATAGTTTATTAGACTCTGAAGAGAACCCTCACATTACCAAGCTTTAAGCTGTGACCCAGATTGCCAGGCTGTATCCGCAGCTCATTACCATGATCTTAATCTCCTTATAGTTACATAGATTTCACTGTTCCAGCAGTTTTCTGTGGATCTATTGGCTGACAGTTTCTTCTCCTGTATTCTATTTGTTACTCACTTTTGTCCTTAGCAACAGTATTCCTTGCATATAATTTTCTTTCAATAAGTATCTATTGAAGCAATGTCTTGAATTTTTTAAAGATTTATTTGTTTTTATTGGAAAAGCAGATATACAGAGAGGAAGACAGAGAGGAAGAACTTCCATCCTATAGGTCACGCCCCAAGTGGCCATAACAGCCAAAACTGAGCCGGAAGCTTCTTCTGAGTCTCCCACATGGGTGCAGGATCCCAAAGCTTTGGGCCGTCCTTCACTGCCCTCCCAGGTTATAAGCAGGGAGCTGGATGGGAAGCAGGTCCACCAGGATTAGAACTGGTGCCCATATGGGATTCTGGTGCGTTCAAGGTAAGGAGTTGAGACTCTACGCTATGGCACCGGGCCCTTAATTTTTATTTTGAATTTTGAATTTTATGATACAACTCTGTAGACTGAGATTCCAGTCCCCCATAATGTTTTGAAATTTGAAGATAGAGGAATTAGTGGTGACGTTTGGACACTTTTATTTAGAAACATACTTTGATTCATTGATTGAACAGTTATCCTTAGGTCCCTACTCTCTGCTGGCCTTCGCATATTTTATCCTGGGGGATAAAGCTCTGCTATCTCCTCATGCTCCTCCCAAAGTTGTTGTTCTGGGGGTTTTGTGGGTTTTGTTGTGTTGGATTCCCTTGTAACAAATAGCCACATATATACTAGGTTAAAAGAATACATATTTATTATTGCAGTTTTTCTAGATCAGAAGTCTAGGCGAAATTTGAACCCATTTTCAGCTTCCAGTCTCACAAGGTTGTGTTCTCACAACTCTTTTCCCTGCAATTATAGAATGCTTCAGATTTAGTAAAGCCGAAGACAGACAGAGACTGACTCATCGGTGCTTCAAATCTCTGATTTGTAGACCCACATTTAAAAGGCACACAAGAATAATGTTCATAATATCTTTTTATGCTACTTTAAGGGCAGCTGATTTAGAGCTTTAAATCTGCAGACTGTCTTCACTCTTGCCATACACTGTTGATTAGAAACAAGTTACAGGTTCTGCATAAACCCAAGGAAGAGGCTGTAGTTGGACATAATTTCCTAGGGGGTCATCCTAAGGTTGTCTGCCCCGGCGTTCTATCCCATTGCCTAGTTTTTCACAGCCCCTTCAGGAATCAATTGAAGCATAACCAATTTTAGAGCAGCTCTCACTCACCATTCTTCCTAAAATAGGTTTACCCTTTTTGGCTTGCTTGACTTTCTCAAACAGTACCCTCTTTTATTATTCTGATTATACGTGATACAACCTGAAATTACCTTCATACTTTTCTTGTCTGTCTCCTCCAGACTGCTTCTTTAAGAGAAAGGAAATGTGGAATTTACCACTATACAGATAACAGCACACTGCCAGTCTCCCAATAAACACTCAGTTAAATATCGACTACACCAGCAAATTGTACGACCAAGACATTTATGACTTCCTGGGCCTTTAAATGTCCACGTTCCACAAGTGTATTTGGTCATTTTTATTCTTTAGGGGATAAGCAAAATGCAATAATGATGTAGGCCTTTCAGGCTGCAAATGAATATGCTTGCCAATGCTACTACTTTACAAAATGAAATTTATCTGAGGGCAACAGTATCCCTACAGGCATAAATTGTCCTTCCACTCACACTCAACCTGTCCATCCCATCACATGGTGGACCAAAGAAGGGCAGAGATTCATCTTGGCTTTCCAAAGTCACACTGCCCCCAACAGTCGTTAGATAGTTGGTAGACTGGCAGTTTTAAGTGACTTCACTTGCTAGATATACTTGAATTTCAGCATTCTTGGAATATGTGAAGAAGCCAAGATGTGTATACCACATGTCATATTCTAGTTAGGGGACAACATTAAAGCTATTAAAGCTACATGGGGTATAGGAACAGAGTGCAATATTTAATTTCCCAAAGCAACAATTTCTGATAATCATTCATGATTTTTCTTCTCTATCAGTTGTTCCTAGAACATAAGGCCGGATGCTTCGGTGTGATTGCACCTACTGTTATTGATAGACGGGAGCAATAAAATGTTGAAACTGAAAGATAGAGGGTGCCCTGCACCTGAGGAGCAGGAAATTGAACATTTTCTATGCAATCCTGAAAACTACCAGACACATTCCAGCACATTTCAGCAGTCTGTTTGTGGCCAAAATGGAGTCATAAAATGTTTATTTTATAAAAATTGTACCACAAAATTATAATCAAAGGTGTTAAGAATATTCAGAAAAACACATAAGAATAGCATTTTCTACTTCCTTCACCTTTCACTAGTGAAGAAACCTATTATAGACTGTGTAGTATAGCCTTGCAAATAAGAATACTTTACCAGCCTTCTGACATGTTTTGTTAGCCCAGAGTTCCCATAGTTTTGAATTTACCTATTTCTTCCAATAAGCAGATCATATTTCTCCCCTCCTCATGATTCAGACTTAAAATTAGCAGCATCTTGGGAATCGGAGTGCCGTCCATTACTTACCTCTTGTTGTCCGTCCTTTTTGCTTTAAACATTTGATTCAATATCAGTCTGTTATGGTGAGCTGTTGGTGACTAGAGACCTCATGATTTGTGTTTTGACCTGTAGTATAATAATAATAATAATACCTACAAAATATTAAGCATTAAGCCTTTTATTATGTGCTGGACACTAAAGCCTATTGTCCTATGCATTATTATATAAAATAGTCATAAACATATGAGAGAGATGTTTTACTAATTTATCTTAATAAGGAAACTAAAAAGGAAAGAGAGGGTAGTAGGGATAAATAGAGATGATGATATTTCCAAGGTAAAAACAATAAGAGAGCTAGGGTTTGAAGTCAAGATTAAATGAATTCAATGCAAGCTCTCAAATTTAGTTGCTGAAAATAGTAGCCTAGCTTGTCAATAGATACAGATTTAGCATAACTTTTCCATAGATACACTACATTTTGGAGATGAAATCAGAATTTTATTGATCTTGTCGATACTCTAGGAAGGTAGGTGCATATGTGTCTTACTAAATGATTTGTGTATCTTTCTTTTAATATAGCCAGCTCATTTTTCCTAAGATTTGTCGAAGTAAACAGAAGATCAGCTAAGGACTGGATTCTGGTTACTGGCTAATTATATTAATGGACATGTCTATTCAGAGGAGATTCATTAGGTTTATATTCGCTTCACTCCCTCAGGTTGTAACATATCAAATGTTTCCTGATTTAATCTTTAAAATGTGCATAACTGGGGCCCAGCAGCGTGGCCTAGTGGCTAAAGTCCTCGCCTTGAGCGCCCCGGAATCCCATATGGGCGCTGGTTCTAATCCTGGCAGCTCCACTTCCCATCCAGCTCCCTGCTTGTGGCCTGGGAAAGCAGTTGAGGACGGCCCAATGCATTGGGACACTGCACCATGTGGGAGACCCGGAAGAGGTTCCAGGTTCCCGGCTTTGGATCGGCACGCACCGGCCGTTGCGGCTCACTTGGGGAGTGAATCATCGGATGGAAGATCTTCCTCTCTGTCTCTCCTCCTCTCTGTATATCTGACTTTGTAATAAAATGAATAAATCTTTAAAAAACAAATGTGCTTAACTGAGTGCCATAGTGTTTGGAGGATGGTAACTGAAGAATGGGAAATGCTTGTCTTTTTGCTCGTGTGTCATCCAGCCAATTGAATAACCCCCCAAAAAGTGGCATGAGCACCCACTCAGATGGGGCCAGTGACCCAAAATTTAAGGGTTGCTCTTTGGAGGAAGAAAACCCACAAAGAACTCAAAAAACTAACAATAATCAAGTCACAAATTTCTGAAATTATGAATTAAATCAGAAGCATGCATTTGGCCTACTGGTTAAGATGCTCGTTAAGGCCCTAGCCTACCACATCAGAGGTCCTTGTTTGAGTTATGATATTGAACCTAATTCTGTCTTCCTACTAATGTGGGCTCTGGTAAACTAGTGATGGCTCAAGTAATTGCTTCCCTTGCCACACATGTGGAAGGCTGGAATTCATTTCATGGCTCCTGGTTTGACCTGTTTCAGCCATGGACATGAACTACCAAATGAGGGACCTCTCTCTCTTCATTTCAAATAAATTAATTTAATTAGTTTAAAAATTTAAAGAAAAATGACAGGATATTGGTTAAATCTTTTGGCTGTGTGGGCTTTGCCGTATTTTTTTTAAAATGATCTTACATAGTTGATTGGGATACAAAGAATCAAGGACTACACGAAAGTAGGTAAGAGGGCTTTTCCGTATTTTGGACCAACTATTTAATTTTGTCTCTTTAGAAAAGCATATATAGAAAACATGTAACCACATCATCACAGCATAAAATATTTATTCTCAAGAAATATACTATGGATATAAGGTCTTGCCTTTTTAACCCAAAAGGTTCTAATAAAATTAACTTCTTCATTTTGTGAACAGTAGAAATGGATGATTAATTATAATGTTGGAACTGAAGATGTAAACATTTTTAATACAAAAACTAAGAATGTGATAGCAAGATGTGATTCTTAGTATATAAGACTTATTACAGGCTATGCTCTTTAGCACCATAAATCTTGGATAAGTTACTTCTCTATACACCAATGTGCTGCTTTGAAAGTAGGAATCATAACAGAATGCCTGATTATGTTTACCGTAAAGTTGTGACAAGGTAATTAATCACTTAGCGCTGTGTTTGGTATCATATGCATTCTACACATATAAACTATCATTATCATTTATTATTATTGCCACTTGAGCCAAGACTTGGTTTATGATCAGAGATTTACCATGTGTTCAGTTTATAGACTTTCACAGCGAACATCTTTGAAGTAGTTATAATTTAATCCTATTATTTTGAAATTAAGTATTTAATTATCAGTGGTGAAAAAAAATAGGACATTAAGTTTGCAGAGATGTTAGGCTGCATTCTGAATCTAGTGCTTTAATGTGTGATCTTGAATCTGTCAGTGAGTGAAGCTCGCTGAGCCTTGTTTGAATTCCTGTGTCTTAGAAAATGTCTTTCTCATGAGGGGAATGTATAGATGAAAGCTAGATTTGTGGAATCACTTTTTGAAATCAAACTGTGCTGCGGTAAAAGATCTGAAGTATAAACCAACTTCCCTGCCTTCAAAAAGCATGCAATGCAGTTTGAAGGAACAAACTGCCATTATGTGAAATATTAGACAATTATAATGTATAGTATGAATCTCAGCTCAGCTACATATTATCTGTGTGATCTTTAGAAAGTTAATTAATGTTTCCATGAAGCAGCAATATTAGTAACTGCTAGATGGAAATAAGGCCTTAAGTTTCCTGTTAAATTGCAGAGATTACATACATGCAAGCACAGTAGCTTGGGTTGGTCCTGGTAGTTACTTCCAGTGTTAATGGGAGCAGAAAGAGTGCAAGCACAGTGATACAACCTTCAACAGAGGGGGGAGTGTAGGGCTCTCAGATAACCACAGGGCTTTGATTAGTGAGAAGATACTCTGTTGAGAAGATACTAATGGAGCTGGGTTTGAATAATAAGGAGAATGTGTTTACCAATAACTGAGTGAGAGGAAATTATTTAAAATATAAGGCATTTGATTAAATAATTAGCTTCAATTCTTAGTCTGCTATATTTGATTTTAGTACTTTGCCATGGCTTATCGAACATTGAATGATTTCCACCTTTTGTCTGGTTGTAGCCCTCATGCTTGGTCTCAGGGGTCTTCTGTCCAGCAGGCCCTGAGACCACGGGGGTGGGGGGCAGTGTGTGAGCGACAGTGTTCTTCTGCAGCAGAAACACTGGAGACAAGCTGGTGGTAAGGGGTGTCTGTTTATTTTAGAGAAGTCACAAGCTTACATAGGGTAGGAACAGGGGACAGGCAGAAAAGCCATCCCGGCAGTACTTACACTGAACAACGACAATGTGATGGTTAATCGATATGTATATCTCTTTGAACCTTCCAATGAAGTTAAAGGTCATGAAGCACAGAAAGCATAGGAAGCTGTGTCTCAGGGCAAACTCATTAACTGCTGAAGAGCAGGATGAACGTAACATTTGACTTCCTGGAGTTTTTACCAAGAAAGTCCTAGCACAGTTTGTTAAAGAGACAAAGAAGAGAGATTGGGGTGCGGTCCATTGCTCTTACTGCATGCCCGGTGATAAGGCCAAATTGAGCGTTTCAGTTAGCTGACACTATTGTCAGGGGTTTCCCTGGGGACAAGGTGTGTTGTGTGCCTATGACCTCCCACGTGAGCTAGGCAGGCAGAGATCCAGGGGTGATCTCCCACAGCTTGGTTTGTCAGTGCGCTTTCAGCAAACTTCCAAAGCAGATGGCTTGAGTGTGGTTGTGTACTCTGTCTTGATGTATTCATACCTCAGTACTCTTCTTTAAGAAGAACATGCCCAGGGTAGTTGCCACCCCTTCATCCTTGACCTTCAGTATGACCTACAGGAAATGACTCTAATGGAACAACTGGCCTGCAGCCAAGCCCAAGGCTTCCACCAGCTAAATCCTACAGCTATGCTGTCTAGCCAAACCACATTTACATGAACATGATTGTAAACATACATTGGTGTAAGTCTTCATGTGATTTGTATTCTAGCATTATTGTGGCATTGACCAACAAACCAATACAGTACTTTACAAAGTATGCATTATGGGTAAGATGATGAATAAGTGACACAATTTTGGCTGGATTAGAGTTCTAGTGTTAATTGTAAACTTTACTTTGAGAGCTAAGTCCATTTTATGTTACAATAATAGAATCCCTGAGACTGAGTAATTTATAAATGGTAGAAGTTTGTTGAGCTTTTGGTTCTAAAGGATAAGAACTCCAATGACATTGCAGCAGCTACTGGCAAGGACTCATAATGTGTAGGAGAATAAGCAAGAGAGTGAGTGCAGAGACTAAACAAGAGGGTTGGCCCACAAGCTACCCTTCCAAGCTGGTTAATCATTTGTTCAGGATTTGCTCTGTGGGTATCTCATCCACTGGGTAGTCCTTTGAGTAACAGATGCATGATGTTAGTTTTTCATGAACATATTTAGTTGAGCTTTTTGTAAATTTCTGTTAACAAAGTTTTATAGAAAAGACATCAATCTTTAATCTCTTCATTCTAATGTTCTTCCTTTATGTCAGATCAGACAATTGACATTTTATTTGAGCTTCATAGCTCTCGGTGAAATGAAGAGAATGTCTTCATGTTTTCCTTTAAAGTTAAGGAGAATGACACACAAACCAATGGAAAAATAGTGCCAAGCCTCACAGAGAGCAGTTGGAACTTGAATCTTGCGCACAATACCCACATTGAGCTCCTGCTGTCTTCCAGTGCTTCCCATGCCACATTGTTTTATTTAATTCTTTCAAATAGGAACCAATCAGATCAGTTAGAATAGTAGGTTCATAATCATTGTGTTAGTTGCAAATAGGCTAAGCTTTTATAACCTAAGAGACACAAAGCACTTCCTTTTTCTTTTCTGTAAAGGTCTATTTTGGAGTTTATCTTCAAAGGAATTGTATGTGTACATTCACTAAATGTCACCACCTGCTCATTCATGTTCAGCCACAAGAAGAGGAAAGGAGGAAGTGATAGATTGCTGAATCTTAAGAACAGAACTCTAAAGTTGTATTAACTTCTGTTCCATCTCATCATTGAGAACACTTATAACCATATCTCGAAGAGCCTGGCCAGTGTTACATTAAGCTAGGAAGCCAGTTACTCGACTTTTGGGGTTGGGAAGATCCAAACATTAAAATGAAGAAAGTGTGAATGAATACTAATGCTGGCCCCAATACCTTATATATGTACTTTCATACTTTCATGACCAATATGCAAGTATGTGACCATAACAGAGATAGAGTAATGTTGACTGTCTTGATTCCTCTCATACATATATATGTATGATATACATACCATACCCACATACATATATGTGTATACATATATATGCATTGAGATATCATACACATATACATGCATGCACTGTATATGTACATATGGATGCACATACATATGCATGTATTCATGTATATCATACATGTATGCATATGTACATGTACTCATATATACATGTATCTTTAATGACTAATTTTTACCCATATTGAAGAGATTCATTCACATTGGTATACACAGCTCTATTAGTTCATTTTCTGAATGAGAGTTTGTAGATATTAGATAATTGATTAACTCAATAAAGAAATTCCAGATTGTTTGAAATTATAAAACATCTGTTATCGATATTCCTGTACAAATCTCTGTGAGCACATGCAATAGTTTATCTAGGGAGATACCTTAGAAGTGTAACTGCTGGGACATGAGATAATTACATTTTAAAGTTTTTAGATATTAGCACATAATGCTTTAATTACATGCACATTTTTAATTGATTACATTTCATTTTATGACACAGTTGCATAGGCTCTGGGATTCCCATAACCCCTACCTGTACCCTCCCCCATGGTGGATTCCTCCACCTTGTTGTAATATCACAGCTCAAATCCAGTGAAGATTCTTTCATTGCAGGCATATACCAAGCATAGAGTCCAGCATCTAATTGTCCAGATACATTCAATGGTTTCTTGGGGAGATCATTTCTGGTCTGGAGGCTGAGTTGGAGAATATCATCCCAACCACTTAAAAGCCACAATATAATATCAATAACAATTTACAACATTATGAAGTTAATTGACATGGTATTGGGTAACCAAAATATTAAAAAAGGCAGGTTCTTAACCACATCCTGTGACTACTTCATTGACATTTCAATTTTAGTTTATATACAACCGACTTCTAGCCACCTTAAAATGGCTATAGGATACTGTTCAGCTATCTCATGTCTATTTTCATTTTAGTATTTAGCGGTTTATAGTGTTGAAGCATAATTTTTACTGAACTTGGCAGATTTTAGGGTAGTCTAAACTGGCTTATAACTCTAACAAGGCATATGTCAATAGTTGAGGACATGCACATTCTTTTAAATGTACTGATTGAAAGAGAGAAACAGTTCTACTCTATAAATAGATACAGTTTAAAATTAAAATTATGGTAAAACAATGTTAATTGAACTTCTACATTTGTATTGGTGTTGGGGATATAAAGCTCAGTAATTCCACACAATCAAGAGGAATTTGTATATTTTTTCATCAGAAGATGTGCATGAGGATATTTATAGCAGTTCCATTTCTCATAGTGAAAAAGTGCAAAAACTGTCAATAGTAGAATATATAAGCTGTAGTAGATTCATCGGTGTGATATACTGATGGATGGTAAACAGGTACATAGAATTTATGTTCATCCTTGGCATAAGTACATACATATTTAGAATCACTATTGCTATGTTGAATCTCACAGATATTCAGAAAAAAACACCTCAACACAGGGAGTATATATTCTATGTTTTCATTTCTGTAAAATTCAAGATTTAAAAAAATTAGCCATAGAGTTCAGAACAGTGATTGCTTTAGGGAAATGGGGTGGGAGGTGGATAGGTATTGCTTGAAGTGAAGGAAATCTTCTGGATCTAAAATGTCCAAATTAGTAGCCACTGCTTCATTAAATAAAATGCAAGCCCCAGTTTCTCAATTGCACTATTCACATATCTAGTATTCAGTCGAGAGCCATATGGCTGCCAGAATGACCAGGACACATAACATGTTCTATTATCACTCAAATCTCCTGCAGGCAGCATTGTTCTCTGCTTCCAGCTGAAGGTTACATATACACACATTTAAAAATTTATGAAGATGTTGCCCTCACATAATTAGTACTTTAATGTATGTATGCCTTATACATGCAATTCAGAATAAATTATATACCTTTTAAAATGAAAGAGAAAGGCAGAAGAGAACCAGAAAAGAAAAATAGAAGGAAATCTTTAAGGGGTCGTTTTGTTTGAATTTGTAACAATGTATGACGTGCATTCAAAAAAAAAAGAGGCAGAAAGCTCTATACAAAAGTCATGAAAATAGTAAGACTACTACTTAAGTGGAGACTATTTTGCATTAACTTTAACTAGACTCCTTCTAGGTCTGCAGGCTTGACAAATCATGAACTCAAGAGTAGAATCCTAAGCTCATCTCCCAGGCAAGTTCCTCCAACTCTGCCAAGTCCATGATGCTTCCCAGCCTCGTTGCCTTTCTACATGACTAGCTCTTGCTGCTAATTTGATTCCGTCGTAAAGTATGGTTTCCATCATGTTCTGCTTGACACCATCATGTTTGTTAGAGGAGAGATGCGTGACTTCCAACTGTGAGCAAGTACATGCACAGTCGTGAGATGGATTAGAGTGGCCTGATTTCTGGTTTATGACAGTTAATTTGATGTGGTACTTCAATCCTTGTCTCAGAAACCTGATTAACCTGTTGCCTGTCTTTCTTTTACAATGAACTATGCATGTCAACATGTTTGTTTTCAGATTATCAAGAGCATTAGAGAGAAGCAGCTTAGTATGATAAATGAAAATAGTCTTCAGCTAGGGGTAAATACGTGCCCTCTATCACTGTTGAAGGGAACCGAATGATTCAGAAGAGCTGTGACCTTGGGCAGCTTCTTACAGTCCTTGAGTCTCTGACATTTTTGCAGTCTTCCCTGCCTCTCTCAGGCTATAATTAACTCTCTTCTGTTTGCTTCCACTACAAGACTTTGCATCCTTTGTGAAAGTACCAAGTATATTTGTCCTATCATTTAGTACTGTGTACATTGTTTCCCTGCATGAATCTATGAACATTGGGAGACTGAAGTACATGTTCCGCTCCTTAACACATAGGCCATTGCCCATCTGCAGGGAGACTTGAAGGTTGGATAAATAAATCTCTTGGTGAATAAATGAAAGATTTCAGCCCATGTTACAGTCCTGTGAAACAGGGGGTGCATCTGTATCTATTTCCCTCAGAAGTTTCTTCCCAGTATTTGGTTCCTATGGACAATGAAGACCTCCACTTCTGAGCATTTTCTCTGGGATCTACGAGAAAGGGTCTGCTAGCAACATAGGAGGCACAATCCTGAATACCTCAGTCACAGAGGTAGGCTGCTTCTCCTTTTGCTGGATCTGGTTTGTTTGAAGCAAATCACTAGTGCACATCTCATCCTGGGGAACAGGTTCCACCAGGGCATTCATCCAAAGGTAGAGAGCATCAGGGACCATATCAAAAGTTTTTTTTTTTTTTTTTTATCACAAATGCCTACCTCCTGAGTCTTCAGCAAAGTTCAAATCGAGGTGATGTCTGAAAGGTAGACTGTTCCCTTTGAAAGCTCCTGCAGCCTTATTCCCTTCCAGGTTTTGGCTTAAATGCCACCACTTCCAATGGACCTTTACTAAATATTAAGGTGTGATTCCTGAGAAATTGTTTGAACTCAGCATTTTGTTTTACTTCCTTTCAAGCTCTTAATTTTTATCCATCATTATTTTCTTTCTTTCTTATTGTCAGCCTCCCCCTTTAACATGGCCCACTTCATAAGGGCTGAAAGCAGAAAACAGCTGATCATTTCTCTCATACTAACACCTTGTACAGTTTAGCCCTTCAGAAATATGTGTTGGAAAAAGGTACTCCTGTATCAAATTGTAATGTATCTGCTTTGTAAAATTAATGCCAGTTGAAGAGATAATACTGCAAGTTTTTCATGGGTTTAGGATCAGAGCACAGTTGTCCAAGGTAGAGAACTTTTTGTTGTGCTGATTTCAAAGTGCCCTCCCTCTAAATCAAGCCACCTTGAGGAGGTGGTGAAGATTAACAAACTACAATGAAGCAAGATGCCAAGCTTTGGAAGATAAGGCAGTACTGAGCTGCCATCACTGGGTGAGTCTGACATGTGTACTTAGTTTTCATCCTATCCCGTCCTTGGTGTCTCTTTGAGGCTTCTCACTGGCTTTAGGCAGACAGCAGCCGTACAGCCCTCTGCACAGTCACTCTCATTCTGTACCCTTGACCCAGAATCGAGGTTTTAATTTCCAATACCGTTTTAAAAACCCACCATTTAGTGAGCAATATTCATAGGTACATGCCAGGTCTTGCACTAACATTTTTACATATGTGTGTGTGTGTGTGTGTGTGTACTTCCCAACACTTTCTACAAGAGGCTAAAGTACCAGCAAGTTAAAAAAGCAATGAAAGAGGACTCTATGTTTGGTATATGCTTGCAATGGGGGAATCTCAACTGAACTTGAACTGTGGTTATGCAACGGGGTGGAGGGATCCGCTGTGGTGGGAGGGCTTGGGGAGGGGTGGGGAGAATCCAGATACCTATGAAACTGTGTCACATAATACAATGTAGTTAATGAATTAAAAATAATTTAAAAAAAGCAATGAAAGAATCTCAACTGAATTTGAACTGTGGTAATGCAACAAGGTGCAGGAATCCACCATGGGAGGAGGGTTTGAGAAGGGGTGGAGGGAATCCTAGTGCCTATAAAACTGTGTCACATAATGCAATGTAATCAATTAAAAAAATCTGAAAAAAAGAATTAAAAATCAAACCAGAATTAATAATTCTAGCTAATTTCACCACATACTGTATTTTATATCCACCCATTGTAGCCTAACTCCTCTCCTTGTTTTAAGACTCATTTATTTTATTTGAAAGAGTTACAGAGAGAGAAAGAGAGAAATGGAGAAGGAGACAGAAAGAGATCTCCCATTTGTTGGTTCAACCCCCAAAAGTCCACAGTGGCCAGAACTATTTGGTCTGAAGTTGGGAGATGGGAGCTTCTTCTGGGTTTTCCTTCCTAAGGCCTTGTATCATCCGTGGTTGCTTTTGCAGACCATTACCAATGAGCTGAATTGGAAACCAACATCTATATTGGATGCCTGCAGCCTAGGCAGAGGATTGGCCTTCTATGTCACGACAGTGGCCCCAACTCCTCTCCATTTCAAAGATGAATGGTTTAGGATTATACGTATTCTGGTTCTATCCATGGTCATGCCACTAATTGTGTTACTTAGGAAAGGTCATTTTTTTAAAAAACTGTTAGATATGCTAGTCAGTCTCTTTGAAGTGGGTTATTAGAATTCCAATCCAGAACTAGATCGTATGTGTTGGATTGCCAGAGCCTTGGTCTAAATAGTAATAGCTATACTAAATTCCCCATCTCTTCCAAGACTTCAAACTGAAATATTTCATGATCCAGGAAAGCTTTCTCTGTAGTTCTTCCAGAAGACATGAGCTGGAAAACAATCAGCTTGCAATGGAAGTGCAGAAAGGTGGATAAAGATGGTTTAATTTCTCCTGAAGTGTCTAGACCATAGAACTGACTCAACTTCCAGGATTTCTTTTCAGGAGTAGTATCCAAAATACTTGTGATAGAGCACGATTGCATCCAATATAGCTCTCAGTTTTCCAAGTCACCAAGTGTGAGAAATGCCGCAGGGATCCATTACAGTTCACAGTCAAACTAGATGTATTCTGTGCTCATGGAAAGTGGGGGTTAGGGAAGAGTTTATGAGAGTGAAGAGTATACAGGGCTAAGTACTAGACTAACAATCATTCAGTATTGTATGGGGCTTTCTTGTGAGGTGTAGCATGTTTAGCAGCATCTCTGACCTCCACCCAATACGCTCTCACTTGTGACAATCAAAATATCCATATATATCATCAAATTTCCTTTGGGCAGGTGATTGGGAGCTACAACTCACTTTCACTGATACTCAATGAACCAGGGAGAGGGATGTGATACTTACCAGGGCATGCCATCTTAATGGCATAAAAAAACAAGGGCTTGTTTCATATTCGTGATATGTCCTTTATTGGGTGACTAAAATCAAGCAGTAGATTCAACGATCTGAATACTGTAGGATGCTGTGACCACCCCCACTTAAAGCAGACCCTAGTACATACATTGTTTCTCCCTCTCAGATGCTAAGGTCAGGAGGTTAATTACAAAATGAGACAACAATAAAAATGATGAATGTTGATGCCAGGTATTATGAGTGTGCATTTGCTCATGCAGATAAGTACTGTTGATGTCACGATTGTACAGATGGAAAAGCAGAAATTGAGAGACACCAACTAGCTGAGGTCAATGGTTTGGAGGGATTCCAGACTAAACACCAAATACCTAAATCACAAACATTTACCCACACTGTTGGATATACAGAAATTTTTTTGAATTAAACATGTGCATCTCTTTCTAGTTTTCACATCCCAAAAATAAAAGTGAAAGTATTTACTTCAAGAATAAAGGAGAAAAGAAGAAAAATGTATTTCTTCTTATCTTGGTCCAAGTGATTATCCAAGAGTTGTTAAACTTATCCTGTGTAAATACTTGCAATCTGGCTGACCCTAGGTAGCCTCCCTTCAGAAAGACGTAACTCAAGATATCATCATCCAGAAATATTTCCATTTGACATGAAATAACACTGGGCCCAATGTCTTCCCCAAGGTCCAGTTTCAGTTTTCAATGCCATATTTGAGGTCATTGCTGAAGATTTTTGTTAATTATTTTTACAGATGTAGACAGGAGAAAGCCTCAGTGGTGTGGCTCAGGATCTTCTGAAGAATTTAAATGAATCTCAGAAGAGAAATGAAATGACTGTTTCAGACTTCCCTAATTAAGCTGTCAGAAGGTTATTTTTAAATACTTTATTTATTTATATCTCTTTGAAAATCAGAGAAAGATCCTTTCTTCACTGGTTCATTCCGGAATGACTACAACAGCTGACTTTGGTCCAGGCCACAGGCTAGGTACCCCATTTTTGTAACAGGGTTCCGACCACTGAGACCTTGGATGGAAACTTCACTTTTTTTTAAGGTTCACGTATTTGAAAGCAGGTGAGACAGAGAGATCTTCCATCCTCTGGTTTATTCCTCTGAATGACTGCAACAGCTGGGGCTTGGTCAAGTCAAAACCAGAAGCCTAGAACCCCATCTGCATCTCCCATGCAGGGAGCAGAGGCATTGCCTTCCCTGGCACATTAGCAGGGAGTTGGGTCGCAAGTGGGGCAGCTGGGACTGGAATCTGTGCCCTGGTATGTGGTGCAGCATCATAATTGGTAGTGTAACCTGTGCCACAGCAGCACCTTGATTTCGCCTTGGTAGATTTATTTCATCTCCTGCAACAACACCAAAAAAATCAAATCTTGCTGTATTTGCAGTACAATGTTAATAGACATATAGTACATAAGGTATAAATGGCCATTTCTAAAATATGGATTGTGCATCCCGAAGTTTAACCACAAATACTTTGCAGCACTCATGAAATACTGCTCCTATTCCTAAAACTGCAGATACCAGTCATAATGTTTTCATTTTAGCTTTGCTCCAGGTATAAGTGAACTAAGTATGTATGAGGAAGCATCATCATGATTTCCATTTTCTGGATCCATATCCCACCAGATGAGTCAGAGGTAATGGCAAGGTGCTAACAACAATGTTGGCTTCTATGTGAACGCTAAATTCTGTTCCTCAAAACAGGGGTTATAAAAGCCCTCCATCATGATCTGATTCAGTTCTGTATCAGTGTTATTGTAAAACCTTCCTCTGATAGGAAAATGTATTGGACGCCCAGCATCTTTGCAGGTGCCTGTTTAACAGGATAGTAACTACAGTTAAAAACAACTGCTGAAAAAAAACTATCTCTTGTTGAGGAGGTTCTCCAGTGTAAAGCCTATCGAGAGACAATCATGAAATTAGATAACACTGGATGCTGGGGTTTAAAATGAGCAATGTTCACCACGTTTTCCAGCAGCCACAATGTAGTTTGCATAAATAAAGTTGTAAAATACTGTATGTACCTCCTTGCATCTGCTTTCTTTTTGTGCAACGTTCAGTCTATCAGGCAGCAGTAGTTCATTCTTATGCATTGCTGTATAGTATTACAGTGAGTGAATCTACCAAAATGGGTCCATCCTGCTGTTGATGGACATTGGAATTGTTTGCAGTATGTAGTTCCTATCCATAAAGCTGCTTTGAACACTCCTATAGATGCCATTTGTTGTTTGATAGCATTCATTTCTTATTTCTTATAGGTAGAAACAGTTTTCCAATGTCATTTTACCAGGCTGTTATCAACAGTATAAGAGTGGGAGGTTTCACATTTTCATCCACAAAACAGCCCTACCTAAGCTGCCTTAAAGAAATGGCCTGTAAGAACCAGTTTAAGTCCTTACGATTTGCAGATAGAGCAAAAACATGATTCTTGCCAGGAAATTTTTATTCCTACCTTGTCATTAATAAAGAAGTGATGTGTTTTGTAAATACAGTGGCCTAAGATGCCACCTTTGCCATACTATCCCATCATTAGATTGTCCACTAGCTGGGCAACATCCCTCATCTCTCCCTACCCTTCCTTCTCTTTCCCTCTGCATTTCCCTCTCTTTAAAATAAATTAACACCTTTTAAAAAGTATTTTATTTTTTATTATTTTATGTTACAGTTCCACAGGCTGTGGGATTTCCCTTATTCCCTCCCCAAATCAAGGTTTGTTGATTTGTTAAGAAAAATGTAAAGGGAGCAGAAGAGCTCATTACTTTGAACTAAATATTAGCTTTGTTTTGCTAAAGTCCTGTAACATTTAATATTACCTATTGAATACTATATTTAATAGATCTCTCAAATATACTGCATATCCTTGGTATGTGCAAATTTAATAGCATTGGAAGCCCATAATTAAGGATAAGTCCTATGTTCTAGAAGAATATATCCTATATCTTAAGATAACCTGTTTGTTTCCTTTAGTAAGGGCTGAGTTCATGGCTCCTGACACAAGGAGACAAATACTTGGTCTCCAGTGCAATAACCAAGGTTTTTGTTTTTGTTTTTATCAGTGACGCTATTAGCTATGATCTTAAGCAGCTCAGATGTAGAATTGAGATATTATATTTGAGATAAAGGAAATGGGAGAGAGAGAAGTTGGGTTTAAAGGAGAAATTTGGCAGTGTGGAGATGGATAAGGAGTCAGTCAGTCAAAAGTGGCCCAATGTGCCGAATTTAGGACCTCATGGCTTTTGTGACTCGGTAACATTCTGTTGAGTGTACACCATATTTTACTTCTCCATCAATGGAGATCTATGCTGATTCCATGTTTGGGCCACTGTGAATAGTTCCGCAATGAAAATGGAGGTGCTGGTATTCCTTTCAGATGCTCATTTTATTTGGTTTGATTACATACCCCGATATGTGTGTGATAAGGGAGATCTGTTTTTGACATTTTTGTGGACACCCCATAAAGGCTATGCTAATTTGTATCTCCACCAACATTGCATAAGAGTTCTTTCTCCTTTCACTACATTTTTCGGGCAGTGGATGGGATTGATCCTATCTGGAAAAAGTTGATAACCTATTGTAGTTATGATTTACATTTGTGCTGAGAGCTACAGGCACTGAGCAATTTTTGGCATGTATTTATTGGCCGTGTCTGTTTTTTTCTTTAAGAACCTCAGTTCAATTTTTGCCCATTTCTTAAATTGTTTCTATTTTGTTTGTTTTTGCTTCCTTATATATTCTGGATGTTCATCCTATGTCAGAAAATTTTCAAATATATTCTCCCACTCAATACATTATCTCTTCACTTTGTTGATGGATTCAATTGCCATGTTCAATGCTCACAGTTCAATAGAATTCCATTTGTCTATTTCTTCTTCTTTATTTATTTATTTGGCCTGTGGTTTTGGTGTCTTATAAAAAAATCATTTGTATTAATGCCCAGAAATGTTTCTCCCTATATGGTCTTCTAGCAGTTCCAAATATATGTATTTCTATCTTAGATCGATTTTTATTTGATTTTTTAATGTAGAGAAGGGATCTTATTTCAGTATTCTGAATGTGGAAATGCGATTTCCCAACACCACTTGGAAGACCATCTTTATTGTAGGTTATGTTTTTGGCACCTTTGTCAAAAAAATTGATTAGATATGTAGAAACCCAATACTGGGCTGTTTCAGGCTTTGTTCATTTAATTCAACATTATGATGGCAAGGTAGTGTCATTTTTGCTGTCATGAATTTTAGTATTTCTGTTTTCTAGTTCTGTAAATAATGCGATTGATATTTTGATAGATTTGCTGAATCTCTAAATTGCCTTAGATGGAATGGGCATTTTAATAATAGTAATTCTTCCAACTCAGGATTATGGCAAGTTTTTCCATGTTTTGCTGTATCTTTTTATCACGTTTTCACTTCAGATTTTTGTAAGGCTTTTCCTGCAAAGGTCTTACATGCTTCATTAAGTTGCCCCTAAGGTATTTTTTTGTAGGTATTTTGCATGAGATTGCTGTTATAAATTCATTCTCAAAGAAATTTTGCTTTTGTTGCGTAAGATTGCTACTGATTTTTTATGTGTTGTTTTTTATGTGACTGAATTCATTTATCAGCTCTTATAGTTGCTTAGTGGATCTTTTCAGTTTCTCTGCACAAAGAATCATGTCATCTGCAAACTGATTGGCTTCCTCATCCCCTGTGTGAATGCCGTTTTTCCATTCTCTTGCCCATGATTATGTTTCAGGCGTCCAGTATAATATTGAATAAGAGTAGTGACAGCAGAAGTACAGGTCAAGTCCTTAGAAGAAATTCTTTTAGCTTTTTCTATTTAATGTAATGATGACCATGGATTTGTCTTAGATAGTCTTTATTATGTTGAGGTATGGTCTTTGTATAACTATTTTATCCAAGATTCTTATCACAAATGGATATTGGGATTTGTTCATTTTTTTGTATTTTGACTGAAATGATAATATAGTTCTTTTTTTTAAAGATTTATTTATTTTTATTGCAAAGTCAAATATATATATATAGTTCTTGTTTTCTAGGTCTTTGAGATGTATTAATGAGCAGTCTATTGATATCTGTTTTTTGATACAGCATTTACTGGTACAAACTTTCCGTTTCCGTTTCCGTTTCTGCTATATCCCATAAGATTTGGTATGTTTGTGTTTCCATATCATTAATGTCAAGGAATTTCTAATTGTCTCTTATGATTTCTCAATATTCATTCTCGAATATGTTATTCACTCTTAATACATTTGAGCAGTTTCTAGAGTATTTTGTGACTGATTTCTAGCTTTGTTTAAATGTGATCGGATAAATGTTATTTTGACCATATGGCACTGATTAAGACTTGTTTTGTGACCCTCATGCTGTTGTGCTCCTCCAATCTCCTGTAGAGTGAAACAATATGTGATTAGAATGCTGTGGCCACCTGCCCTTCTGGGTCCCACTGCATTCATGAAGCTACAGCGTTGCTGCTACTGCGGTACAGTTTCTGCATACAGATTCGCTCAGTGGCTCCATTTTCAAGGTTATGCTACACTCATGCTAACAATGCTCTGAAGGTTGTGGTCTGATACATTCCTTCTCTGAATCAAAGTGACTGGAAATTCTCCAGGCAACTGTGCTTATTGGTCTCCTAGCCTTGATGACTATGGATTCTTCCCATAACTGAGATGTCCCAGGGAAGGCATTGTGCAGGTGGCCACTATCGAACCTCTCCTATTCCCCTGCAATTGGGTGTCCTTCAGGGGCTGTGGATCCAGGATCTCAGGTGTCAGTCTGCTTCCTTTCTCTGTGTTGCCATCCCAGGTTTCTGTGCCCAACCAGGTTTCCACAGTTTCTTCAATGTGTTCATCTGGTTTTCCATGAACAAAAACAAAATGCAGATATTTCTGTGTTGTTTGGCTCTTTTCTATGGATGAGGAGACAAATTCTGGGTATCTCTGTTTGACCATCTTGAAACTCAAATTGTTTTTGAAATGCTAACATCTAAGAACTTCTGAGTTGGACTCTATCACAGTGGTACCCAGGTGACAGCTGTGGAGTTCCTAGCAAAAGGGGTTAGGTCGATTTGAAAATGAGATAAACCAGAAGATGTGTGGATGAGAAAAGCATCAAGGTGGAAAGGAACAAAGGAAGGGAGTGGTCTCCAAAGAGACTGTGGTGCATGAAGGGGTAGTAGGTACAAGAAATATTGGCCTCCAGCCCTGTCCCCATGTCTTCCCTTTTTGTATTCCTGGTTTGGCCTCATTCATGGGCGATCTTGAGTATCCATTTGTGCACACACATCAAGGTTACTGCTTGCAGGGAAATAGTTGGCTCTCAATTGACAATGGCAGAAAGCCACAGACGCTGCGGTGTTAGACCATGCAGTACCCACATATGTCTGCCTGACCTGAACCCCTCTGCAGCTTTTGCTCTTCCTCTGCCATGTCCTGGACACACATTTCAGGGGAATGGCTCCCCAAATCTGTCTGTGACTCCTGTGCCTCTGAAACACAGGTGATCACAGTGTCTCTCAGATACAGCCTGCAGAGGCAAGAAAGCAAGCCAGCAGGGTGCCAGTGTGCAAGGGAGCTGCCAGGGCCAGAGCAGCAGGCTGCTTGAATTTTAAGCAAAATATGCAAATTGCATGAGCCAGGGTTCTCCAGAGCAGCTCAACCACCCTCCCCATAATTCCTGAGCCAAACTGACCCAGTTTGAAATTAAAATCAGGTTTATTTTTAGAGAGACACTGCCTCGGTCTCAGTGGATTTTTCTTTCTTTTTTTCTTTCTTTTTTTGTTCCTGTTTGGCCTGATAAACATCTGAGTATACATAATGTCCAGACCTGCTGAGTCCTTCTGACAACCACTTGCTGAATCAAAGGCATAGCAGAGTCTGTCTCGCGTATTCAGAGGACAGAGCTGAGCCCCACTCTCCAGCAGGAGCTGGAATAACTCTGTCATCGCCACATCCCTCGTCCTCTGCTGACCTTCAGGCTGGCACTAGAGTCCCTGGAACTGGAAAAATCTTAGAGTTCTAAGGTGATTTAGAGCCTAGGCACATTTGGATTCAGAAAAAAAAATCCTGGCATTATTGGAGACCCATAACATTTTCTCTCAGTAAAAATTGAGTCACTGTGAATTGCTTCCTTGTAGCCAGGAGCCAGCACATTTTTCATCTCTGCAGAAGGCCCTGTACTTTTCCATGGTAGCACTTTCCACAAGGAATTATTCACAGCACTGGGTGGTTAACATCTGTCTCTTTTTTCTTGACACTGTGAGCTCCCTGAAGGCTCCAGCCACCTTTGGCTTGCACCTGTCAGCATCCCCAGAGCTTCATACTGTGTTAAGTCCTCCATAAATGAATGGAATTTGCTGCTAGACTCATGGTTTTCTGCTGGGGGCAGACTGGCATCATCACCCTTCACCTCCAAACATTTGCCGATGTTTAGTTCATCTGAGGGCAAAATGGGCTGAAACTGCCATCAGGTAGCAATTAATGACCAGAATGCTGCAAAATATCTCTGAGGACACAAGACAGTTCCCTGCAAGAAAGAACTCCTCCTCCCCATATGCCACAAGAGTTGAGGTTTGGTAAGTTCCTCATATATGCTGACATTGTTTACTCAGACTTTCTGATTGGTAAAAATTCTTATACATTAACTTCTTGACCAAAGACACACACACACACACACACACACACACACACACCTGCCACCCATTACCACAAAAGCACAAAAGTAGCCGTTTGTCTTAGATTTTCCTCCATGTAGCAAGGATAGGAGTTCATTTGCCCACCAAGAATAAGTCTGTGAAAGCAGGACGATTTGCTTTGGCTCCAGCTCTCACTTACCTGGGATGGGACCTTGACCAGGCTCTGCAACTCCTTCTGTTACTTGTGTTCGCATGGGCTCCTGTCATTCTGATAAAGGCTCTTGACCCTGAACTTCTCTCTGTTACTGTTTCACCATCCTCCGTGAAGGAGCTGGCTCCCTTGCAGAACCATATCTTCACACAAGGGTTTCCAAAACTCAGAAACCTTGAGTCACCCTGCAGACTTGCCTTAATGAGTTAGCAGTGTCACCTTCCACAGCGAAATCGGAAGAAGCCCTCACTTCGACTCTTCATAGCATCTGTCAAATGCAGGCCAGATTCGATCTTCTGGAGTCAGACTGCCTGGGTTTAAGAACAGGTACTGCTTCTTCCTGTCTGGGTGACTATTCACATGACACTGAACATCTGGAAGTCTCACTTTTCCTCTACTCTCGGATATTGAGAGTACAGTACCATCCCCATCCAATGATATGAGCACAAATGACGTGACACCTACTTTCTTAGAGTTCTAGCACCTCCCAGCTGATCATTGTGAGTGGCTACTGACACTATATTGCTGCTGTTGATAAGATCCTATTGTGAAGGCAGACTGGAATTTGTAACCCAGTTATATGAGGTGACTCTGTGGCATTGAGTTTGATTTCTTACCCTCTCTCCTCATTTCTTCATTTACAAAATGGGGATTAAATGGTGGGGCCTCCTTCACAAGGTTGGTATGAGCATTAAATAAATGAAGTGATTTACATAGAGCATTACATTTGAGATTTAAGGCTTTATAGTCTTGTGACTCCAAAATTCCAATGAAACTATATGACAAACATTAGATAGTTCAAATGGGCAGATGGTGAGGAACCAAGACGCTTTTGAGCGGATTGTCTTAATACGTTAACAGTCAGGTCAAGAAGATAATGATCATGTCATTTCTCTGTCACAGATCTGTCACTTTTAAGACATTTGGCTCTAATAGAAACAGCCAGAAGAAATCAATGGTGAAGTCTTTTTTGGGTAAAGGACCTGATGTTTGTAACTTCAGAAAAGAGCAAACTGCTTGGATCCCTGGCATTACTTATAGTAGATAAATGATGTGCAATCTTCTTAGTTTGCATAAATGTCTGCTTTCATATTTAAGAAACTTTATATTTTTCCACAAAATCTCCTACCATTTACTACTAGGTCTAGATTACAATTGTATGAAATAAAAAGTCATGTCATAAAAAAATGGCATTGGAAATAGAAAACTCTCAGTGTGATATGAAGAATTTAAAGAATAAAAATATATTCACCTTGTTTAGCAAATATGTTTGCTTGTTAGTCAAATATCTGTATATTTATAGAGAGGAGGAAAGACAGAGAGGGAGATTTCCCATCCTCTGATTCACTCCCTAAATTGAGGCAGTGGCTGGAACTGAACTGATCTGAAACCAGAAGCCAGGGTCTTTATCTGGGTGTCCCACGTGGGTACTGGGTCGCAAGGACTTGAGCTGCCCTCTGCTGCTTTCTTTGGCTATAAGCAGGAAGCTGGATTGAAGGTGGAGCAACTGGGACTTGAACGGATGCTCGTATGGGAGGTCAGTGCTGATGAGCCTGTTAAGCCACTACACAGCCCATGTTTAAAATTCTTATACATGTAAAGAAAATAGTATAATAAATCTGCATGTGGCCAGCCACTCTGCAGCTTGTATCTAGTCACCTAACAAGTTATAGTATTTCTTTTTGTTTTTACCCATTCCTTTAATGTGTAGATTTTTTTTCAGAAGCAGATTTCAAGCCTATTGCCATCTGTATTTGCTTTGGTATTTATCTTGAAAACATTGGGACTCTAAGAAACAACAAAACAGAATCATAATCCTTGAAACCCTCAAAATACCTAAAATAAATATACAGACATTCCTTATCTACTATTAAATATTGTAGTTTCCACATTTTTGTGCGCATGCAGAATCTTTTTATCCCTTAGATCATTCTCTAACTGAAGTCCATACACAGGGATTGCATCTCTCAGGTCTCCTTTAAACTATAGGCAGTGAATTTATTGGATGTCAATTCTACCAACCCCAGTTAAAAATCACTTTCATGTGTAGCAGGAGATTTTGCATCAGCAAGTGCTTAAAATAACAGAAATATTTTGTTGCTAGACAGGTTGAATTTTTCAGGTGGGATCTGTGTGTGTATGTGTGTTTCTGCCCATCTAGGCAGACTTATCCTTTTACTGTTAATAATCTTGTGCTTTGAAGAGTGATATCTTTTTCTTACCCTTGCTGTCATGGTTGTACTGTGAATGGCTTTCCTACATACATATTTTTTTTCTGGTCTCCAATCACTACTAAATGACAGAACCCAGGGAAGTGACTTCCCCTTGTTACTATCCCAAAATTCATCTAATGGGGATTCTGTTTCCACAAATGATCTCTATGAAATTAGGAATTTGAACAGTGTCATTTAGCAGATACAAGCAAATTGAACAATCAATTTACCATGATGTGACAGTCTTTAATTGTTGTATAAACAATCCTTTCATTATATAAAGGGTTTATAATTAAATATATTGCAACAGAAATTAACAGAAATTCCCAAGGGTTTTTATTGGTTTGCTTGCTTTTCCTCATATTAGCTGTCACCTTAGTTCCCTATCTGTGTTTACCAAGAATTTATTTATGGCTTAAAGCTACTCAACTTACTAGATGGAGGTACTTCAATTAACTTCATGTATAAAATGGGGCTAACACACTAAAAAATGTTCTGGTTGATTCAAAGATGGAAGTAACAAGTGCATATGAAATATTTATAGAGTCGGACAAAATGGCTGCAAAACAAAGTTCAAAAAAGGCAGAAGGTTGTGAGGATCTGAGTAGCAAGAACTAATGAAACATTCCCTTTGCCCCCCTCCCCATCTTCCCATTACGCTATCCCTGAGAAGGAGTGGCTCCATTGGGAATATTCCAAGTCTTTGGAGAGTGCCACTGGCCAGGGTTCAGTCGTGGTATCACTTCTTGATTACCAGGTCCCTTCAAAACTAAGCACAGGAAAGAAGAGGTCACCCCTTAAAAATTTTTAAAGGAAATGGTAGTTCTTTATCAGGAACAGCCTAAGCCACAACTGCAAACAGTAAAAATACCTATGCCAATATCCCACAATAGAGCACACAGTTTTCGTCACTTGGTAAAAGCTCAAGAAATGGTGCCAATATTATGAATAAATGGTAAGGGAGAAGATGAATGATGAGGCAGGCACAGTGCAAGGCTGTACAGTCATTAGCAATTCCTTCAGTAGGAGTTCCTGGTGTTATAATAACTCTTGAATTTTTGAAACTGGCCAGCATTGAGATCGGCTCATTTGCATCTATTAACTTTCTGACCTTGAGTGTTAACCTTCTGGCCAGTTCCTCCTTGTACTATATGGTGGCAGTAATATGGAGTCATGTCAGGAGATTGCTACAAAGCACAGTTTATGACTAATTGTAGAGGACTCAGGGAACTGGAAAAAGATTTTTCATGCCAAACATCTCTGGAAAAATCAAAGGGAAGAAATCAGGCAAGTTGGATACAATTATATCTTATGTACTTTATTTTCTTAAGTGTCGAGTGTTCAATTTGCTCTTAAACTAGAAGTGGAAAAAATTGTAACCATTCAATGATAAATAAAAATTTTAACTATTTAGTCCTGAAAGTAACCGATTTCTTTAGTTATCCCAAACTATTTCACCCATTATCATATGTGTGTACAGAAAGCTATGTATTTTCCTATTTATTTCTCTTCAATTCTCATGTTAATGTAGAGAGCAGATTGAATATAGTTCATAGATATAATTCTAAGAATCTAAGGATACATCCTCTCTTGTCTTCCCCCCCCCTCTCTCTTTTAATTTTTGAGATGAGCTAGGCAGTGTCCGACATGGATGGTCAAAGGCTTAATGCTCCACTAACCAAAGTGGTGAATAAGTAAGAAGGCCGTGTTCAACAGGAATATAGGGCATGGGCTATACTCAGTAATGTGACTGCTCACATCTCATTTGAGTAGCAGCGATTCACTCTTAATAAATTAATGATAAAAGTTGAAGAACTGTAACTCAGCGGCTTCATTTTAATTTGACAGTTTCAGAAGCACATCTATAGCCGAAGCAGGGAAATTAGCAGGGGGCATTAACATTGGATAAATATAAATATTTATGTAAGTATAAACAAACATTCAGTGAGCATATGGAAGAAGATTCACCATGGCTAACAATCAAAGAGATGCATATTTGACAGTAGTGTCAGATTTTGTTCTTTTGGCAAGGATATAAATAGATACCAATATCACTTCAAGCAGTCTGTCCTCGTGAAGTTTTCATATACAGGACATTTCAAAAAGTTTGTGGAATTTGGAATCTAAAGATAAGCTTATTTGGGAGAAAAAAATTTCAAAATCGTTTGCATAATTTTCCATAAGGCTTATTTTCATGAACATTTTCAAAACTTTTGTATGCATAGATTTTAGGACATTTTGTAGTCAAACTTATCTTTTAGTAACATTTTTCCATGAACTTTCTAAAGTCCATCTGTAGAAATGTGAATATGCATTGTTTAGCAAAAAAAAAATTAAAAGCAATCAATGACATCAGTTCAAGAATTTTTAAAATTAAGAAATATATCTTTTGCGTTGTAAAGACAGAAGTGCAGTGGAAGATGCAAATACCATATCTGGTGCTGTGAAGTAGTGGGTTAAACTGCTACCTGCAGTGCTGGCATCTCTTATGGGCACAGGCTTGAATCTCAGCTACTCCACTTGATTCCAGATCCCTGTTAATGCAACTGGGAAAGCAGTAGGAAGATGGTCCAAGTATGGCTCCTTACACCCATATGGGATATTAGGAAGAAGCTTCTGACTCCTGGCTTTGACATGGCCCATTCTTAACCGTTATAGGCACTCAGGGAGTGAAACAGTGGATAGATGATGTCTCTTCCTTTTTTCCTCTCTGACTTTCAAATAAACAATTTTTATTTAAAAATACATATATTAAGTTATAAAAAGTTGGGAGTCTGATCTTATTGTGTAAATGTGTGTTTTGGATGTTTTAGGAGGACTGGAAAGGTATTATGAATAGGTTAGTTTTCTAAGTTGCTTTTGAGCAATCAGTAGAATTGGTGAGATAACAAAAACAGGAGATTGAATTTCTGTGTCGCAGACATAGCTATTAGAATACATGGCAGCATGATAGAAAGAAAAAACAATGGATGGGATAATTGGATGGATGGATGGATGGATGGAAGGATGGATGGATGGAAATAGAGGAAAGAGAAACAAAAGGAAGAGAGGAAGGGAGGGAGGCTCTTAGGGATATGATCCAAGGGATCGGCCATATCATACCCGTGTGCTTGGGGAGTTGACAGGGGAAATAACTGAGGTTCAGTTATCTCTACCAGCTACATACTCCTGGAGAGACCCTCAGCCTGCCTTATCTCAGCTTCCTTATAAAGAGAAAAAGTCCAAGCTAACAAAACACATCACCTTCAATAACTAGTGGCTTATGGTGCAGAAAATCATAGTAAGAATTTGAAGCTGTCTTATACAGAGGATTCTAGAAGATTATAGGAGATGTATATAATAAATCACATTTCATAGGTCCACGACCTTAGTTAGAGGGAAATACTGTACTTGTATATTTACTAACCTTTAGCTGAAACTCAACATTTCATTCAATTTCAAATGTAGGCAACAAGCTCTAGTGATGTTAACAGATGCGTTCATATCAGGGAAGCAGTTGTTGCCAGTACCTTGAAGTATTTATACTCATCACTGTATCAAAACTGCTATAAATATAATTGCTGCCAGATTTTGCCATTCAATGGGCTGCTAAGTAAGCACATATTTCTGGGGCCAGCATTGTGATGCAGCAAATTAAGTCACCACTTGCAATGTTAGCATACCATACTGAAGATGCCAGTCCAAATCCCAGCTGATTTAGTTATGATCTGTATCCTGCCTAATGCACATAGCAAGACAGACAATCCCCAAGAATCCCTAAGTACTTGTACCTTTACCACTAACATGAGAAAATTGAATAGAGTTCCAGGCTCCTGGCTTCAGACTACCCCAGCCAGCATGTGGTGGCCCTTTTGGGAGTGAGGCATTGGACAGAAGATAAATTTCTGTATCTTTTCTGTTTCTCTTTGCCTTTCAAATAAATAAATCCTTAAAGATTATTATTCTGTATTTATTTGAACAAACTCAATAACGTTTACAACTGTATATATGTTGTTTTAGGCCTTTAAAGATATCATAGTAAAAATTGAGTCTGTAGATTTTACCAACTATAATAAGTTCCCTGACATTAAAGAAATTAGAGCCTCCACCTTTTTTCTTTCTTGCTTGCTGTCCTGCTACAGATGAAAGCAGTGACATACTTCTAGGGGAGGATACTAACCTGCAGAATGTATCAATCCAGTGGGTGATCATGAAGGAAAAGACCCAGAGGAAATCCTAAATCTGAAATTCAAAGAAGCCGTGGGCTTGAGGAGGCGGAGTGATAATCCTGGGTTGCACTGAGGGTTTAATTTCTTCTCTACTCTGATGGTTTAATTACATTTCATCCCATTATTTCCTCTACCTATGAATTTAGGAAGAAATCCCCAAAAGACAAATTCACGAATATTGTGGGAGATAACGAAGTGTTGCAGTTCAATGTTCTAGAATCTAAATCAGTGATTTCCATCTTGCTTTATGTGAAAATCATCTGGGGAAATTCTAAAATTATCGTGGGAGGTAGAAGGGGAAATGTCTAGTACTGACAGGAGGACACAGAGGAAGTTTTCTTGAGGTCCTAATTTGGAAGGTGATTAAATACAAGGACCCATATATTAGAACTCATTGAGCTGTGTAAGATTTGAGCACTTATATCTAACCTTTTTTTAAATACTGAATTTTAAACACATTGTGCCTCCACCAGCATCCCATATCATAGGGCTGATTCAAGTCCCAATTCGCTTAGGAGATGAGCAAATGATAGTCCAAGTGTTTGGCCTCCTGCCACCCACACAGGAGAACTTGATGGAGTTCCTGGCTCCTGGCTTCAATCTCGCCTATCCCCAACCATTGTGGTTATTTGGGGATTGAACCACGTGATGGAAGATCTCTTTGTCTCTCCCTGTCTTTATGTCACTCTGCCTTTCAGATAAGTAAAAATAGTTGTTTAAAAATATTAATTCCTAGACTCTGCCTCTAATAAATTTTTAATTGGTTTGGATCAACTCCCAGGAATCAGATCACTCTTTCTTTAAAAGCACCTGCTTCCCCTCTTCCCGAGGGGTTTCTAATGTGCTGACACCTTAAAGCTTCATGGAATGAAATCATTCACCTGGTCACCATGTTCACAAATTTTGAGTGCTAATACATAATGAAGATGGATAATCTCTCTACTCATCTTAAGTCTTATTAAGTAAATTAATGGTTACTCCTATTGAGTTATTAGCATATAACTCAGGAGTCTCCCAAGTTCATCGTCAAATCCTCATATATGGAATTCACTCGTGATTCAGGTTGAAAATGGGTTTCCCAGATTCCTCCCACAACAGATCCTGACAGGGACCTAAGGAATCGTAAGGTACAATAAAGGTCTGAAATATGCCAAGCTCAGAGTAGGAAGCAACAATTTTATTGAATGCTTTATTATACAGATGCTTCGTATATAGCATCTAAATTAATAATAAGCAACTCTATGAAGGAAGGTACTACAAAAAAAAAAAAAAACCCTGGATCTGCAGAGGAGGAAGCTGCTGGTTGGAAATGTTATACAACTTATCCAAGGTACCATAGCTAGTAAGTTGACGACTGGGAATTCAAGCACGTCTCTTTTATTTCCCAAAAAAGCCAAGCTATGTACTTGCACACTGTGGTGCACATGTGTACAATTCTAAAAGTCTCCATAAACCTTTTCTAAGCCTGATGCATGAAGAAAATAGCTTTGTCTAGTTTCTCCCAAGGGAAGTTGGAGTTAGGAGAAGAGTGGGGGATGAGTTAATTTGTCAGATTATTGTTGTTTGACATGCCCCTCTCTGAGCAGGAGCTCAGGATAACTTAATTGAAGATAGTCAAACCCTGGAAGAAGGAACTGGCAGCTCTTGTTTGAGCTGGCTTTCACATGGACCTTCCAGTGCCTTTGCAGTTCAAGGGAAGGTGTTCTGGTGCGGTAGCTCATTTCCCCCTGGCCCACAGGGCTCTGTCTTGGAGAGGAGCCCTTGCAAAGACACAGGCTTCATAGCTAATTATTCTGCTTGTGCTCTCCCTTTCTGCCCGACTCCCAGTCCCTGGAGCCTCCCAGAGTTGAAATGCACTTAGATGCTCCTCAGCCCCTTTCTTTCTCCTGTTCAGTTCCTGTAGAAGCCGTAGCTAATCAGCTTGCTGCTCCGTTGTTGATCCAGCAGCGGAGGCAGTTAAATCAGGGTCACAAGCAACTCTGTTTTGATCACATCTGATTAGGCTCCATCCTCACAGGGACTGGCAGAGAGGTGGAATTGTCCTAGAGTTCTCCAACTCCCCAGCTCAGCCGTGAGCTCCTCTCAGTGCTTTTACTCTCTCAAAAGGCATAGTTCCCCCATGCAATGGAAGCAGAGCATGAAGGAGAGGGCTCTGGGAATAGGATAGTTTGGGTTAAGGTCACCATTTGAAGTTACTGCCTGCAATGCCAGCATCCCATATGGCCTCTGGTTCATGTCCCGGCTGTGCTGCTTCTGATTCAACTCCATGCTAATGGCCACAGTGAAGCAGTGGATAGTTGCTTGAGAGTTTGAGTATCTGACACCCATGTTGGAGACCTGAAGGAAGCTCCTGGCTCCTGGCTTCAGCCCTATCCAATGTTGGCCATTGAAGTCATCAGAAAGGAAGCTAGCAGATGGAAGACCTTGCTCTATCTGTAGCTCTGTCTGTGGACTTTCCAAAATAAATAAACATGTCTTTAAAAATAATTATAATTAATAAAAATAATGATGTAAGTGACAATACAGGAGAAAGATGCACTAGTAAGTGTATACCAGCTATTTGTCTTCTCTGGATCTAATGGTTTCTTGTACCTCAATAGTTCTTAGCATTTGTTGAACATAATCACCTTGGAAGTGAGATCTGACACCTTGTTCCTGAGAAATTTTGACCCAGAGAGCTGGAACAAATTCTAGCCATGTATTTTTGTAAGTTTTTTTTTTTTAATAAACTTCAGGACAATTGGGACGTAGGTCACAGCTTATGGAAATGGCCTAAAATATTGTCATCTAAGAGAAAGTCACATTCATTTGGAGTTATAAATGTATTTAATAAAAGAAGATTAGACTATCCAAAGGAACATACCATTAATTCATTCACCATCCTAGCCCAAGGTCCTCCAGGAGAGGAAGTACCATTACTAACTGCTATTTGAAAGCTCATTTTTAATAGACTATATTTGTTAGAGCAATTTTTAAGTTCACAGGGAGCATGAGCACAGATTGTCTATACACATACCTGACTGCTCGCAGTATCAGCCTGTGAGCCTTACACTGACCCATCATTATCCCTTAGATTCCATAGTTTGCATTAGGATTCACATTTATTGCTGCCATGTTCTGTAGAGCTGAACAAATTTCTAGTGGCATTCTCCAACACGAAAAGAATCATGGAGAGGAGTGTCACTGCCCTAAGAAACTCCTTTGTTCTCCCAACCCCTGCATCCAACATCCATTTACTGTCTCCGCTGTCATATATTTGGAATTATATGTTAAGCCTTTTCAGATGGACTTTTTTGTCTACTTAGGAATATGTATTGACGTTTCCTCCAAGTATTTTCTTGGCTTGACGGTTCATTTCTTTAGAGCTCTGAGTAGCATTTCACATCTAGTGGTTTGCTTGTTCATTAACCTATTGAAAGATTTCTTGATTGTTTCCAGGTTTGGGTAGTTATAGAGGAAGCTGCTATAAATATTCCTATGAGGGTTTGGTATGGACATAGGTTTTTTCACACCATTGGAATAAACTACTATGTAGTAGAAAGAATCTTTTTTTGAGGCATGTATTCCTGTCTGTACCTTGAAGAAATTCTGTGTCTAGAGGTAGGTTGTGGGACATGTAATTAAACCATCACTTCTTGAGGTATCCTCATGCTTCCTACATTGCAGTACTTGAGATGAAATCATGTCTCCACCTCTCATCCAGCTCCCTGCTAATGTGTACCCCTGGAGGTGGCACATGTGGGTCCCTGCCAGCCACATGGAAGACCCACATGGTGCTCCTGGCTCCTGTCTTGAGCCTAGCTCAGCCAGGCTGTTGAAGACATTTGTGGATTAAGGAGCAAAGCAAGGAGCTCTCATTTGTTCTTGCTGTCTATCTTTCAAATCAACCACACACACACAAAAGAGAAATTCTGTGATCGAGCAGGGATTCCCCCCCCCCCTTTTTTCACTTCTGCGCTCTCTGCCTCACAGTTCATGCAGTAATTGCATTTTACCATCGTCTTAAATGTCTAAGCTTCAGTCCTGTGATCCAGGACCTTGGGAGTCTGAAAGGCACAGAGCGGAACCACTGGGTGCAAGTCCCATGTCCACTGTGCTGCTGTGAGAAGAGCAGCCCAGGTACTTCTTTTTAATTTACACAGAGAAGATGAGAGAAGACCTCAGAGCTGCTACATTTTATTGTCAAGTCAGGCACTGACATCCCCTGTGGCCTCAGAAAGTTATTTAGTATTTCAGTTTCAATCTCCCAGTCCATTAAGGAAAAAAGGCCTGCTGTTCACCTTGGAGAAGTTTTATGAAGAAGAAAATGTAAAATTCTGTCTGGCCTCATGATGACCATGAGGGCCCGTTGCTGAACATCTTCTGGATTCTGCCCTCAGCCTGGGACCATTTCATGGAGAGCAAATGCTGCTTCAGCTCCCACAGACACAATAGAGAGTATCTCAGAGTATTTGCCATGACAGTTACTGTTCGTGGTGATTTTTCCAATAAAGTCTGAAGTCATTCATGGCATCTCCAGTTCACTTGCATTGAACCACAGCATCCACTCATTAGTCAGTTGCATCCATGGTGTCTCCTGAAACAAATGTGTAATATTGTGATTATTTGGGTGGTAAGCAACTTAACCTTATGGTAGCTAGCTTTACAACAGCATTTTAAAAAATAATTTATGTATCTGAGTTACCGGACAGTGACAGCTAGAAATAGAAATCCTCCATCCACTGGTCCACTTGCCAAAATACCTGCAGGATACCAGGGGCCAGGTGATTGTTCTGAGTCTCCCATGTGAGTGGTGGGGGCCAAAGCACTTGGGCCATTTTCTGCTGTTTCTCTCATGTCATCACTAGGGAGCTGGGTTGGAACTGGAGCAACTGAGACATGGAACTGTCACCCATATGGGTGCTAGCACTATAGGCATTCTAAGCTTCACCATAACATCTGTCCTTACAATAGCATTTTTTTTAAAAAGAAATAAACTGTCAACCCTTGGGAAGTTAGGGAATAGCAGCAGATACTTCACACAAGGTCTTCTATCTGAATGATTCAACATCAACTAAAATCAGATTGTGTACTCTTCTACTTAGGATTTGAATCCTCAAGAGGTTGCCTGACAGGTTTTCTTATACTTAGTGCTCAAGTTTTGGCCTAGGTAGGGGAATGAAAAGAATGGGCATGAGGGTGCCCGTTGAGATTGCCAGTCAGCAAAACAGGATGGAATTAGGAATGGTTATTCACTAAAGGAAAGCAGAGGAGTACAATGACCAGAAGAACCGGATCCTGTTCTGGGACAAGTTGAAAAAAAAGACAAAGATTCTGTACCGAGCAGATATGTAGGAGTAGTTTGAAAAAGACAAGGAATGCATGACAGAATGGTAAAGTGGGTTTTAAAATGAACAGCCACTTTTCCATGACCAACCCTAAACAAATTTTCTCACTTTAAAAATATCAGATGGGTTTGAATGTCACTGATGCCAATAACCTTTCATACTGTGAAACTCTGATGATTAAACTTGCATATAATTGATTGCATGTATTCTTCAGTACAGGGCATTCCTCAATTCTTCACCCCAAGTTACCTGACATTACCCTCAGGGAGGTCTGTGAATTCCCTGGTACAATCTCAGTCCACAGCTCTGACACTTCTGGCCATACTGTTACATCCAAACTACCTCTCTTCTTGAGTCCCATCACAGTTAGCTCTCTTAGTTTCTTGCTTTTCTGTAACCGCCTCTTGATATCCTCTTGGCTGCTATGTGTTGCTTTTCCTGTGGTTTCCACACTACTGTTACATGTGTGCCTAACCTTTCTGTGTACCGTGTCTCAGCTCAGATCCTTCCTTCCACAGCCTTTCCTATTCATATGATTCCCACTGATTGATCCTTCCAGTTCTCCAATTTCTGGTGAAAACCTCAAGATGCCATTCCTATGTCACAGTCACTTCACTCTACTCACTTATCATGACCACAACTAACTTGTTTAAGACCCTTGTGAATTTTGCCTCTAGTACCATATTCACCTAATTTCATTTTCTGAGTTTAAGCATCCTTCTCCCTCATTCATCTGATGTTATTTCTTGTGCCCAACTGAAATTCGGTTTTGATTATGTCACCCTGTGACCCAGAAAATGGTTTTAAAGTCATTTCCTATATAAAGCAGGAGTTACGAGAATGACATGATAGCTCAACCAATCAGGCTGCCACCTGCAATACAGGCATCCCATATGAGCAGATCCGATCTGGCTGTTCTGTTTCCTACCAAGCTTCTAGTTTATGTGCCTGGCAATTCAACAGAAGATGATCCAAGTATTGTGGCCCCTGCCCCCATGTGGGAGATCTGGATGGATTTCCAGGCTCCTGATGTTGGGCTGGCCCAGCTTTAGCCGTCTAGCCATTGTAGCCTTTTGCAGAGTAAACATGCAGATGAAAGATAATTTTTCTAAGTTTCTCTTTCCTGCTGAAACTCTATAACTCTTCATTTCCAATGAATAAGTAAAAAAAAAATTAAGTGAAAAATACATAATAAAAGCATGCATCGTAGAGATTATGTTTTTTTAACCGTAAGATCTGACCAGCATTGCTTTGTTCCTCAATGTGTTGCAAAGACAACAGAGAGTGGCGGGGACTTAGGAAAATAATTACCTCATCTAACAAGGGAAGCTGCTAATCAACTCCACCCCCAGCATCATTGTCAGATCTTTCAGAACATCAAGAGAAACAAAAATTCCCAGTTAGAAGGCGCCTCAACAATTTGTGGAAAATGAAATTATGAGTTTACCAATCCATGAAAAAAATTGTACCAAAAACCTTATGTTTTAATTCCATTTCCACATATATTTTGGAGAGAGATAGATAGGCACGTGAGTAGACGAATGGATACAAACATACATATGTGGATAGCACAGAACAATGAAGCATCTTGGCTGCAAATGTTGCACGCACAATACCTGTTTGAGACTCTAGTGTACAGAAGACTTATCACTCTTCACAGCTAAAATGCATTTGACACAACTCTCTAGTTCCTCCAGCTAAGCCAAGCTACTCAGCATCCTTCTCAACTGGCTCTGGGTTTCCCCTAGCCATACTTTGCTTTAAGGATTGCTTTCCACTGTAGTGCCCCTCCTGCCATCCCTCATTGTCACTACTTAAATCTTATCCATCCTCTCAGCTCAGGAGCTCAGGTTTCCAGCTCTAACTCTTGGGAAAGGGAGGGAAGTGTAGAAAATATCACTATGCTTCTAAATCTGTATTATGAAATACATGAAATTCACTTTATGTAAAATTTTTAAATGTTTTAAAAAGAAACTATTAACTGAAATACATGAAATTGGTTCCCTTTATATACAAAAAAAATTAAAAACTGAAAGAACGGATGGAAAGAGAGAAGCAGATATTAACACATTTGCATAGGCTGATTTATCAGCCAGAAGCAAAGTCTAAGGCTTTGAAAGATTAACATAAGGATCTGATCAGTTTTGGCAACTTGGCAGAATGAAGTTCTATCATGTCTAATACATTCATATCCCAGTGACATGACATGTTACACAAACATGCCATCTAAATAAAATATTCATTGTGTGTGTGTGTGTGCTACATCCGTCTTCTGAGGGTGATGGAGGACTGACTGCATTTCAAGGAGCAGTGATTCAGTTATCACTCAGGCAGCCCTAGAGCACTGACATTCAACTGAAGGTCTTGGCTAACACCCAGACTGTGGTTCTGGACATCGATTTACTTCTCCTTTGTCACTTCCACAGCCGTTGGAAGTCATTATCTCAAGCTGACATTCTATTCGCTTGGCATTCTCTCTTAATTGTGTTTATGTTGTGATTTTAAAATTTGTCCCATCCAATCTCTTTAGATTAGCATTTTCAGTCATAAAGAGAGTGTTTCTAAACTACCTGAAGTAATAACAGGGGAAAAATCGAATGGAGGGATTTATTTTTTTTTCATCTCTGGTACAGCATGGAAAAATTAATTGCACTGTTTTGCCTGGAGAAAACACTTCATGGCTTGGAGGAAATCAAATGTCAGCCCTCCCATACTCAAGATGTATTCATTGTTAGAACCAGAAAATTTTTCCACAAATAAATATCACAAAACTCTTGAAAGCTGTCAAATAACAACCTCGTAATAAAGGAAGTCAAGAGAGAAGCTTCATTTATTACACTAATATTCTTATTCAAAGTCTAGAAAGACTCCCCCCTTTCCTCCCCCCAGGCACTCATTTAGAAAGAAATGCTGACAATGTCAACTCCATTTCTCTTTTCTCTTCCTTCCCACATTACTGCTCCCTGCACCATGGACACCCTATGGACAGTGGGTTGCGATAGCCCTGCCCCCTGTTACTCAGTTTGGGCTGGGTGGGGAAGGGCAATGATGTGCTCTGTTGGTTGTTAGTGAGAATGGAAAACCTGGAGATGCCAAGCCTGTATCAGCCTGAGTACATGTTTTTTAAGCCGGAGAAGTCCCTTACAACTTAAATGACAAGAGATGATGACATCCTGGGACAGAAAGACATTTGCAGATGACAAAATAGCAACTAAATGAGGTAAAAAAAAAAAAAAAACTCATAGTGACTTAGTGGGCTCCTTGCAAGAGTAACCAGCTAGGCAAGTGGATGGAGCACTATAAGTGGAGATAGAAGTTGAGTGGAAGGCCTCCATGTGCCTCTACCTTCTGTTTGCAGTGTCACCTAAGATACTCTGTGATACAGCAGCAACAGCATCTTCTACCTACTGACCACTCCCACACACTGTAATACCTAGGTGGGCTTTATGAAGCAAATAATGTTATACCCATTTGAGACATGAAGAACTGAGGATCAGAAAATTGAGCAAGCTTGATTGATCTCATTTGAAGCAATACAGTGAAGCAGACCTTTGGCAACATCTAGAGATATTTTTGCTTATCACAACCAGAGAAGCGTATAATCACCTTCTACCATGTAGAAGGCAAAATATAAAGCTAAGCATCTTATGATGAACAAGACAGGCTCTCCAACCAAAAACTAAAAATTCCATTATCTTGTAATCTTGAGGGGTAGAAATCTTGAAGAACTGATAAAAATGGGTTTTTTTAAATTAAATATGCATCTGTATACTTCCCAGTATATTCTTCCTACCACACCTCACCACTTCATCAATGTGGATGTGACTGAGCATCCAGCATGGCTTATACTGCAAAGTAGTTGTTGAGTGAAAGAATAATGAGATTAGGTGAATGATTTATTTTAGGAAACTGTCTTCACCTTTCTGCATCTCAGTCCCCTCAGTTGTATAATAGGTATGACTTATTTCACCTCCATCTCCCTCATAGTGTTCTTAAGTAAGATGCAATATGGTCTTTGAAATTTCCATGTAAATCGTTTGCTAAAGAAGAATGTATGATAACAAGAGATTTTGACCATAGATACATGAAGATAAAAGAGAAGTGATGGGCCACCAGAAAGCAGCAATAAACTGCTTACATAGTGGTAAAATTTAAGGATTATGTTTCAGAATACACTGTTGATATTATTGACAGAAAATGGAAGTGTTTGGGTTGATTGTCCTATACGACTTGAAAATATTCAGCCCAATCTGCTCTGGCCTTGAGTTCCTGATGCCCTGGAGTCTTGTAGACCTCCCTTTCTGATTGGCGATTTTCCTACCATTTAATTAAAAATGAGAAGTCTTTACTTGGCAGTAGTTAAGTGCTTTGGCTTAGAACATATCAAGCAATCACCCAAGCAACATGCCCCTGGCTTTTGGTGGAAATCATTTCTCCTGGAATTAGATGACATTTTGTAGTATTTCCTGACCTATTGGGAACTTTTCCATAGATTCTCTGAGCAGATCAGTATGAACCTGCAAATCTATACACTCAGGTTGAGGGCAGTTTTCATTTCCTGTCTTGAGTGGTAAATTTTAGCCATTTTGAATTTTTCACTGACATCAGCCCCTTAGAAAAACAGGAACAGATGGGAGGGATTTGCCACCCCCTTCCTGGTCTCCCTCAACCCTAATCTGTGCAAACAAGACTGTTGATCTCTCTTTGCTGCCATGAGCAAAGCTGTGGTGTTTTGAGCTGCAAGCCTTTGACCATAAAGGAAATAACCTGTTCTTGATGACTGTTCCCAGGCTATTGTGACAGCTGTTGCAGCTCTGCTACCTAGTGATGTTCCTCAGTTATTCCCATCATCACAATTTTGTTATTAAAAGCTAGCCAAACACCAGCATCTTTGGGGCAGCTAAAAATGCACTCCTGTCTAGTTACGCAGTGCTTTCTGGGAAATTCCCCCAGCAAAAAGATGCTATCAAAGTGCGAGGTGTTGAATAAGCAGACATATTGAAACATATTCTACCATACGAAAGAATTACCAATTATAAGCTACAAATACAAGTTACGTAATGTATGCACACATACTGCTGAATGTGCATGTAAATCCATCATTCTGTTATTTCATTGTATCTTGACATTGCGTATCCCCCTACTTATATTCGCATGGTTTGTTGACACATCACCCGGTGCTTCATAAAGACTTCCTTGTTTCTTTGGTTGGGTATTTCTTTAATCCTGATGAATTGTGTCAGGGAGATCTGTCTATGTGTGTGAGTATGTGATAGCAGGCCAAGTTAGGAACTCAAGGGCCTGTCTTGCTCAGTTTCAGCAACCTTTAATTCAAGCTTTTGAGGTAAATTATTTTCAACCAATTCTTGCCCATTTTAGCTTTACTTACATAGCTCTCCTGCACCTGTGCACCACTGAAAACACTTCATCCAAAAGTCAAACGTGTAGGCTAAATTAGAAGCCAATGAATGGGTGAATGACTAATTGATGGAAAAATTTTCAACTCTGTATGATCTCAGGTACTGCTTATGTTTTGAAATATTAAATTCAAGGCTAAAACTTCAGTTTCAATTAACAATGCAATGTTTGGTCTTTCCTGGAATAGGGATGTTTATGGTTCCCTTGACATTCAGCCAAGAGTTTTCTCACAGCGTGACTCTCAGAAGAGTAAGAAAACTTCTTTGCCAGAAGCCCTGTAGTAAGTGCCATCTCAGTTCTAGCGCACAGATTTTGTTAACAAAGAATCATTCCCAAATCAATCACATAGCCAAGTATATGGGATTTGTGAAAGGTTTCAGCCAGGAAAGACCCTCACCTGAACCTGAAAATGGGCTCTACTTCATCACAAGTGTATGCGTCACCCGAGGAAATGGCACATGATGAATGAAATTCAGCAGAGTCTTACAAAGGAAAATGGAAGGAAGATGTTAAGTCTAGGCCATGCCCTTTACTTAGGCAAGTCACTTAGCCTCTCTAAGCATGCCATAAGACTCTCCCCTTCATGCTGTACTCCAGCCACAGAGACCAGCTTCTGCTTTCCTCCTGTCATGAGCCTTTGCATGTATCATTCCTCTCTGAAATGTTCTTTCATTTCAGAGATTACCTTTGCTTAACATTAGTTCTGCATTCAAGGGCTGTTGGGTAAGATTTCTTTCACAAATTCTTGTTTTCATCCCTTGGAGCAAGTATCTGGAAGTTTACATTAGCATTTATGGTTATTTTCATAATATGCATATCTATCATTCACTCCCAAGAAGAAAAAAAATAGTCCATTTTTGCTCATCATTGTGTTTATGTGTTCTAGGCTTTGTAAGCATGTTTGGAAAGAAGGGCAAACAGACGCAAAAATAGCCTAGACTGTGGCGATACAGTTTCACTTAGAGATGCAGGCATATTAAATAAGAATTTGAATATTAACCTAGTTTAACATCTGAACTTCTAGTGCTATTGAAGAGTGAGAAATATATTAAATATTAAAGTGGACTAGCTTAAAAATTCTGTCACTCACTGGTTAATGGTTAACCAGTTAATGGTTTTCAGAGGTGAATTTGGTTGTACTAGGATGGAGAGTGGGAAGATAAGCCTTCCAGGAGATGTACACTAGGTAGTCATAAACATCTCCAGTTTTGTGAGATTCTTTGCAGTGATTTCTCTAAGCTTAGATTACTGAGGCATTTTTCCTGGCTGTATTGTGATTTCTTGCCTTCTGAAGGGTCTAGATTCCTTATGCTAAAGTAAAAGAAACAGTAGAGGGGGGATATCTTCTGTACTTAGCCTTTTAATGTCAAAAAACAAACACTGAGTTCTTTCCTTGTTTCCAGAAATACTTGCATTGTGGTATCAAAGCACAGCCACAAAATCTGTGGACTGTGAAATAGGATTTCAATTATTAAAGGAAGCCTCCACCTTTCTAAATTGTCTCCGTCCCTTGTGCTACCAAAAATAGCTCATTTTCATTCTTTCCCATTATTTTCTACTGCTTTTGAATTCATTAGTTCAGTCCTGTCATAAATGCTTCATCATTCATTTACAGGTCTCTCTCTTGTTGGGAGTTTTTCCTAAATGAGATCTTCTACAGAACCAAAGGCCTGCCTTGCTGTCCTTCCTTTTTTGTTACCCACACCCAGCCTCTTTCAGAGCCCTTCACCCATCACAGAAGTCAGTGTGGAAGATAATTTAAAATGAAGTGAAGGAATCTTGGGAATGGTGTAGATACATTGAGTCTTCAAGTCATTGCTGATGAATCTGAGCTCTTGAAAACAAGACTCCGTAGCTTGGACCCTGAGGATAAGCTTTGAGTGAGATTCCAGCATAGGTGTTGGTTCATGTAGATTTGTTAAACAACAACAAATTTGCCCAATATCTACTGACTTCCTCAAAAACCAGTTGGAAATCAGGAGAAAAATCAAATCTAGTTCTTTGCCTGAGAAGTTTGTTGTCTTAGATATGTGTGCAAATAGCACTAATACCTAGGTATGTGAAGGTGAGTGCTATGATAGGCAGCCACCAGGAAGACAATAGACAGAACATTCATTTTTTTCTTGATTTTCATGGGTATTTATTAAATCTCTGGCAAAAGGCTACTCTTTAACACTATTATGTTTCATGAAGATTATGTAACCCACACCCCTGGCATCAATCAATGACCCCAATGATCGATTATATGATGGAGAGGTGACAGGTTTCGAGTGCATTTAAGAGAAGAGACTGATACAGACAGGCTATGGCAGAAAGCCTGCCCTGGGACGCAAGGGTAGATAGGGTTGACTTGGGGAAGGGGTGGGAGAAACTTTCTAGACAGAGGAATAGCCCCTGTGAAGCGTCTTCTGGAGCGAGAAATTCCTAGTCATACAGAGACATGTTACCAGTCAAAGGTACAGTGTCGGCAAAGACAAGGAAGAGATGTGTACAGAAAGCCAAGGACATCCTCCAGAATTCAGCCCAGCAGGACCACAGACAACATGGTGGGAGAGGGCAGCTGGGATGGTGAGGGAGCCCAGCCATGAAGAGCCAGGTTCTGTTCTCACAGGTTTCAAAAAGGTATTCATGAGATTCTCACGGTTTTAACACCTTCAAGGTTATAGTGTAGGAATGCGATGTTGGACTCCCACCACCATCCCTGCTACCATCTTCATTATTTCCAGCAGTGAAATTCATGTTTTACAGCTTGTACTATCGGTTTCTATAAATAGCTTCTATCTTTAAAATTTTTATACCACTTTTCAATAAATTGAACATCATCTCCCTGGAGACTAGGGAGGCATTGAATGTTTTTAAAGAAGGGAGCCACTTTATCAGATTGGTGTTTCAGATCCATCACAGGGTAAGGTACAATAGGGAGTGGCAGTGAGAAGAGTGATAAGTGCACTACTACAGGTGGACACATCCAGAGACAGAACCCAGAAAGAAATAGGAGAAGAAAAACAAAACAAGTGAAGGCCCAGATATGGAGGAGGATAGAAGAGCTTTTGACAAGTGATGAAATGAGTGTAGCATGGAGAGGAGAGCCAAGGAGATGCTGAGGTTTCAGGTCTCAATGTCCAGGAGCTGTGAAAGGCCATGTGTAGCAATAGGTAATCTGGAAGGAGATCCAGCTTGGAGAGGTGAAAGAGCAAGGAGGCTAGTTCTGCGGTGCTGGTGCTTTGCCTGTCTGTGTTCATTGAATTCTTGGACCAGCCCCAAGACGTTGGCACTGTGGTGGTTCTCATTTTTCAGAAAAGGAAACCAAGGTCCTAATGATGAAGCCATTATTTCCAAGACAGAATTTCTAATGGGCAGACTCAGCTTGCCTTTAACAATTCCTATAACTTCTCAACCTTTATTTCTGCCTCTTTTCCACTTGCACTGCACCACAAACTGATGTATGATGGTTCTTTCCCTAATAAGCACTGGTGGCTCCCCCATTGCCTGTAGAGATCCTGTTCAATTTTCCTTAAAGATATATGATACATTTTTGAAATATGAAAGCTCCGTAAACTATAGCAAGTTCTGTACCTACTGGAGCTTAAGATAACCTTGCTGTTTTTCTAGTTTTTTTCCTGTTCTGTGTTAGAATTCCTTCTTCTCTCTTAGTGACTCCTTCTGTAGACCTCTTTGCTCTTCACTTGAAAAGCTCACTGTACTCCAAAGCATCAGCTTAATATCCAGGTAAAAAACCATCACCTCCCTGCCTCTTCTGTGAGTTTCTTCAGTGCCATTCCAATGCAGTTGCAAACTAGAAGGCAATCCTAGCAGGCAGGCAAAGGTCCTTTTACTCACTGTGGCTTATGACAGCCATGTCTAGGTTGTTTCACTGCCTCTGCTCTGTTGCTGAAGTGTCCTATTGTGTGGTGGCTGCTTAATGCTGATTCTCTTATGCCAGGCCCACATGAGTGCTGTGAGGACCCCACGTGAGAAACACCTTCAGTTTCTTGTCCTGTACCCAGCAAATCAGTTTCTCTCTCTGGGCCCTGAGAGTTTCCTGTTGCTGACGTTTCCTGGACTGGCAGCCTCCTCTAAGATAAGGCTCCAGCAAGAGGGCTATATCTCAGCTGCTCCCCTCCATGTGCATTTGGTTCAAAAGAAACCACTACGTGTTTGCCACAGCAAACAGTGGGAGCCAAGGTAGTTCCATATGGATGCCCCATCCCACATTACTGCTCCCTGAACTTGTCATTGGGTTTAGAGCTATCCAACTAGACAGTCAAATCAACCAACTGACTACAGAGATCTCGAACAGAATGAGAAAATTAGATTCCTACTTTATTTCAGGTATCTTTGTGTCTGGAAGATTTTTTTTTCTACAGAGGAAGCAACTCAGGAAGGATGGAAGAAGAGCCATGGTGATCCCTTCCTAGGCCTCAGGAATCCGGAGGGTATCCCTTTCATTCTAATCAGTCTTCCCTCTGCTCCTGGTTTTCTGGACACCAGTTAATAAACTCTAGGGGGTTGTAAGTGTCCCTCTAAGGAAAGGAAATGCCACTGGACACCTCTCTGCAGAAGTATCCTTGTTCAGCCAGTGATTCTCCTTTGAGGCTTTGTTCATAAGAGTTATATATAACTATATTTGTGCATTTATGCTTAACTTTTTTTGTCAAGGAAAGAGTATATATCTGGGGCCCAGAAACCTCTAATTTATCCTTTCTGTGAGACTTGTTAAGAGTGAGAAACTGGCTTAAGACTTTCTCCTGGAAAATTAATTCCTTGCAAACTCTTTCTTCTGTGCAAGATAAGTGTGGTTTCTTAATTCCAGTGAAAGAATCTCTAGATTCACAGATGTTAGAATTGGGCAATTTTTTTCTTTCTTATGAAATAAAGACATTGACAAAAACAAAGTAAAAAATGGAAATAAGGAAAGAGAGATATTTCAAAAATATATTTTGCTTTATTGGAAAAAAAAGTTTTTCTAGTTTGGTTGTCCAGTGACTTCAGTGAAGAGATAGGATGATTGCCTGATTGTCCTTGCCTGTACTTCCACTCACTTGAGGTTTCTTCCTCTCTTGCTCTGATTTGATTCTGAGCAGCATCACAGGCTTTTAAAGCAAGAAGTGACTGTGTACTCACGTCACCTTTCGCTCTGAGTGACAGCTGAGGGAGCTGCTCTGTGCATGTGTCATGACAGAATGCTTGCACACACTCCAGTCAAGCTTTCCCAAGGAGCAAGAGAGCTTGCAGCTGAAATGTGTAAAACAGAAGGAGACTGATCCACTCGGAACCCTCTCTGCAAGGGCCCTGTCTCTTACAGACCTTAGTGAGATAAGCCCCAATGCTGAGTTTCACAAGACCCTGTCTGCATTATTCTTACAGAACTGACACTTTCTTAAACAAATTTCTTCACCATAGTCAGAACTGTCAAAATTCTCCTCCTCTTCTCTTCCCTTCCTGAAATTAGTTCAAATCTCAACCCAGCTGGTAATATTAGAAATATTTCACGGCAAGAGGATTAGCATTATGAAGTTAAGCCTCTCTGTCAACTTGGCAACCTTCTCTTTGCCCCCATAATCCAGTGCTGTCAGGGCAACACCTTGCTTCCTCGAGGTCATCACCTACAGCAGGCTTTCTCAACTTCCACCCTACTGACATTTGGGAATGGGTAATTCCTTACTTCAGGGGCATTCTGCATTACAGGGTGCTGGACAGCAATCCTTATCTGCCAGATGCCTGTTGCATCTCCAGATTTTGCCAAGTGTCTTTTAGATAGCAAAAATGATTCCACTTTCCTCCACTTGTTGAGAACTACTACCCTCTCAAGATAAAATTCTTTCCACAAATTGTCAATCTGAGTTAGTGACACATCCAAACCTTTTAATTGTGTTTGGTGGTTGGGAGAAGGGAGGGAGACTGATAAGGGAAGAGACTTGATGCCTTCATCTTAGAAATTTTGGTTGCTAATGCCACCACTTACATTGAAGATTGTCTCCTGAAACTTTGCAGCCCTGCTCTTCTGATAGGAAACTGAAGCTTGCCAGGAAATTGATCACTTCAGGGGGATTTGTGGAGGGAGGCACTGCTCCTTTCCTTGGCCTTTCTCCAGTGTTGGACAGTATAAACTGCCAGTGCTTGTTAGCTTAGAGATTAATCATTAATGATAAGAAGCTTATGAATGTTTCAGAATTTTCTCTTCTATGGGTTGCTCCCTGTGAGGAGCACAAAGTCCGTTCCAGCTGTCCTACATCAAAGCCACATGCTGTCACCCAGAGTGTTATCTTGTTCCTTGCAGGGTATGTTGATTCTACATTTTTTTAATCAGCCATTTTCTAACTCAACTGCACATGTCAGGTTACAGGCGACAGAATCCATTAAGCCTCAGCTGAAGCCAACCGAGCTCCTGTGGCATTGGGATTTGATATCTCTGTGGTGTAATTTCACCAGGAGAAATTATAGAAGTACGGTTTTGCGGAAGTGTCAGCAGAAGGCTTGCAAGGCTTAAAAGAGGGTGAAATACCATCAACAATTGGAATCTTTGTGTAACCTTTGCAACTTAGAGTTTTCATATTTATTTGTATTTCTCATTTTCTTGAATCTTTAAGTTTCTCCATATTCAAAGAGCACTCACTTGTTTTTCTTTGATTTAAACAAGGAACAGAGGGAGGGCTATACAGACTGACAGAGAGAGTGCTAATCCATTGGTCCACTCCCCTGATATCTGCACAGCTCAGTCAGGGCCAGAGCCAAGACCCAGGAATGAAATCCAAGCCTCTGTCATGGGAAGAACAGGAACTCAAGTACTTGAGCCATCAGCTGCTGCCTCCTAGTGGCTGGTATCAAGAAATCAGAATCCAGAGTGTAACTGGGACTCGCCCCCAAGCCCTCTGATACAGGATACCCATGTCCTAACCAGTTCCTTAAGGGATAGTTGAAACACTCATCCCACTCTCTCATTCTTGTCAGTTGAAATATTTAAGTAGGTGATCCAATCAGTGCTTTATCAATTGAGTTGATAGTGATAACTGTTACTGGCTGAATGATTAAAGCATCAAGGCAATTTAATTGAAAAAAAAACATAGGGCAGCTCAGAATACTAAAGACTCGCTACTGTTTGAAGGGTAACATATTTACAGGCAATCACAAATACATATTAGGTGTTAATTCTGTAAGGCACTAGCTAAGCTATTAACCTGAAAATCATTTCAATTTCATTGTATGTTAACATCTTTTCTCAAAATTGTATCTTTCCACTCTTCTAATTAGGATACAAGCATCTTCTAAAAAGTGAAATTTTGCGAATAAATTCTATCTTCGGGAATATAAGCATAAGAGGGCAGGCTATTGACGGATACATGCATTTGGTATTGCTTTTTAAAAACCTGGTTCTCATTTTGAATTTGATTTCCTTAAATTCCTATTCAAACAATGGTTAAGATTACTGAAAATCTTTTGTCCATTTTGATGTTACAGTAACTTCAGGGGAACTGGTTACTAAAATTATTATGAAGGTTTTTCTCTGAAGGCTCCAAAAGCATTCCCTCAGCTAAGAAAATTCTGTCAGGGTGCCTTTATAAATATGAAAGGGCAACATTAGCAAATGTATCATCTAACCTGAAACACAGTTTCATAGAGATTTACTAAATTTCTGAGTTACAAATAAAATTTCAGGAGCTGAGACATCATCTGTCATAATGGGTCTACCAGTTGCTCAGTCCAGGAAATTGTAAATACATTAGGAAAATATAAGTTATAGTGTTAATCTTAATTTTATTAATGTTAAACATTAATCTTAATGTTTACTTGATTGTTTCCATTTCATCTCAGTTAAAATCCTTCTTGTTTGGGGTTTCTCTCTCTCAGAGGAGAGCACCACATTCGTCATGACTTCTCTAAATCAAGGCCATATCTGTGTTCCACCATGTTCACTTGAGTTTTCATTTGATGTCAGATTGTTCGTGTAGGCCAGGAGAGAGTTACTTAAGATAAATCCCATGTCTTAACCAAAATCCATGTTAGCATTTTGTGTGACAGACTCAGTGGTTCTTAGGAAATATTTTTATGTGTCTCTTTACATTTTCAGTTTTTCCTTGCAGTCCGGGAAGCTCTTAGGATCAGTTTCAGCCAACAGGCTATGGATTTTGTCCTTCTATGTTCCTTTGTCAGACAAGTTTAGAAGCTTCATGTTGAAATGGTAGAATCACAAACTTGAGGTGTTTCCGTACATCTGGATCCGTGGTGATTTTGTGGAAAAGAACCCCTATAACCAGACTTAGATAGGTAGATTAAACAAACAAACAAAAACGAAGAACTATCATATTTAGCCGCTGAAATTTCTTTTTTAAAAAAAAATGTTTGAAAGTTGGAGTTACAGACAGTAGGAGAGATGGGTAGAGACAATGATCTTCCGTCCACTAGTTCACTCCCCAGACAGCTACAATGGCTGGTGATGGGCCAGGGCAAAGCCAGGAGCCAGGGATTTCACCCAGGTCTCCCACATGGGTGCAGGGGCCCAAGCACTTGGGTTATTTTCCACAGGTTTCCCAAGCAATTGGATTGGAAGTAGAGAAGCCAGGACATGATTCAGTGCCCAGATGGGACGCCAGTGTCACATACAGTTGCCTTACTAGCTATGCCACAACGCCAGCCCCACTACTTAGTTTTCAAGGTTAATGTTTTACCATGGAATGAATTAGCCTTCGCTAGTCAATTTATTTCCCCTTTTAAGTTTACATTCTCAATATTTATATTTTAAGTATAACTCTTGACTATCCTGTGCTTCATCAAAAATAAAAAATCTTTTATTTCTGGCTTATTGTGTGTGACAAGAGTAGGTATTAGTATATTCCAACAAATAAGAACCATCACATATAATAAGTTGGATGATATCTGATTCTTTTTCTTGCCTGTAGAAAGCTACAGTTGTAAGCAGGAAATGACAACAATATAATATGGAGATTTTTAATCATTCTTTTTCTCTCATCTATATTTTAAAAGGAGTACTGAAAGTCTCACTTTTTTATGCTTCTTCTTCCTCTTTCCCAAAGATAATTTTTTTAAACTTAATAAAAATATAGTCATCTGGTTACGATTTGATGCTGGAAATTGGCTGTTCCTTTGGCAGGTCTTAATCAAGGTGAAACTCATCCTTTATAAATATTTTTGCTTTTGAACAATGATTATAGAGTGGCAAACACACTCTTCAGGACAAGGAAAATGAGATAATGATATATGTTAGGTAGACTTATGAATAGACCCAGTGTCTACCAAGTACTTTGTAGTGATCAGCCTGTGCCTGGAAATTAGGCACATCTTGTATTTGTGACATTCTGTTCAAAAGAAGCAGCAGTGCCTGTGACAGTTCTCTTGTACCCTGGAAAATATACTTCCTCTCCTAAGTTTTAACTGACATGAGATACACTGTAATTCATACATCCTAATGTGTTATTCTGGTTGAGATCTCTCCAGCAGAAACACATATACAAGATACACACACACACACACACACACACACACACACAGAGAGAAAGAGAATCTGCACACATGTTTATATCACTAAAAATGCAATGGCAGAAGCTGGATAATGGATTTCATTTTGACCTTGTGAGTAATGTTTATGTTACATTGCCGGTGTTTGCAAATAGAGTTTACATCCCTCCAAATAAAGAGAGAGCTTATTTAGTAAAAGCATTCGATTTATTAGAGGCATTTCAGGCATCACTGGATACCTTCAGACCTTCCTGTTGGGTGAAATATTTTCACCATTTATAAATTGCTTTGCACCGTGACTTGATGCTGCTGAAAGAGAAAAATTGCTTAACAGTCCCATAAAGGCTTTTATTTTAATTTCCCATAGTATTCATATCAAAATATCCAGAGAATAAAGTCACCCAAGGCTCTTTGTAAAAGAATGAAAAGAATCATATAGGCTGCCCGCAAAAACTAAATTCAAGAACTAATGACAATCAAAATAATCATCTACATTTGAGCAGTACTATACATGTTTATCCTGCTTCAAAATTCATAGCAATGTCTTAAAGTAAGCATTTCATGAGTATTTACATGAGAATTTGAATATTAATAATCCCAATTTCTAGATGAAAAAAATTCTCCCATAGATCTTAATTAGTTCTAATATTTGTTACTTTTGTTCTTTTAGTCAGTTATTATCTATTCTTTCTGCACTGAAAAACACTCAATGAAAATTATTCATTCAACAAAGACTTAATAAGTTTAAAATCTTTATATTCAGAAGTCTGTTTAGGTTGATTTTTGAACATCTATCAGTTTTCAGACACTACACTAAATGCTTGAACAGATGTCTCATAAGCTCATCAAAATAATCCTGCCAAGTACATATTATTATCTCTGTCTCAAATTTAGCTATGCAAATATTCTTCCTGATCTATATACATCAGTCAGTGGAGATTTTTACAGTGAATAAAAAGCATGATCTTTATCTTCGAGGTACTTAACAGCCTAGCTAAGAGCGTGACATGAGGCAATGTATGCCATTTTGGTGGGGGTGATATGAGGGGCCTTCAGAAAATGACCTTGACTGAGATAAGGAAGGAACCTAAGGACGCACCATTGAGTTGGGACTTGGGTTGATGATTTAGTACTACCCAGATCAAGGTGACAGAAGACAGCAGACAGATACACTAGCCAGGACGAAGCAAGAATATTTCATGTTTGAGAATCCAAAAGCATCAGCACACAGTGGCTTGAGCTTCAAGAGTAAGTTAGAGCCATGGAAGGCATGAAAGACAATGCTGGAAATGTGTGCAGAACATGTGGCCAGAGCTCCTTATGCTCTGGTAAGGAACTCTGACCCTGAATGCCAAGGACAGTGTAACAGAACAACGTGGGCAAATACACATTCCAAAGAGATGAGCAGACTGCCTTGCAGAGCATGGAGCAACCCTTGGTTCTTGAAGTGTGCTCTGCACACGCAAGAGCTTGTTAGAAGGATGGATTCCTGGCACCCCAGACTTAACTGCATCAAAACTCTCCAGGGGTGAGGCTTTTGACTGTATAGTTTAATGAGTTCTCTAGCTGTTTTTTATGTGCAACAAATCACAAGAATTGCTGGATTGTGGTGGAAGTTCTCAGTCGTTGCTGCACATTTGAATCCCCTGGAGAGTTAAAAGAAAGAATAATAATACCTGAGTCTCAGCTCAAAGTGTCTGAGTTAGTTGGGATGCAACCTGGACATCAAAAATTTCCTTTTTTTTTTTCTTTCTCAGGGTGTTCTCATGCGCGGCTAGGATGGACAATTGTAGCATAAAGAGGGCAGTAAGAGAAAATCCAAGGGCTATCAGTCATCCATGGTAGAGAGAATGGTAGTCGGACCTAGGGAAACAACTACACAGAATCAGCTGAGTCCAGCAGTAGGTAGGAGGTGACTGCACAGCTATGGAGGTCTAGGCATCTACATATTCTCTCTCCACAAAATTACAGGTGGCTTTTGCTGCTGCACTCCCACTCAGAAAACCAACGCCCACTCTCTTCTTTGAATGGCTTTAGTTCTCCGTGTCCTCGGGATGGTGCAGGTGAATTCGATTATTTCACAGTCTCAGTGGGGAAGATCATTAATATGATCCATTAAGCAATATACACAGTGATGTCCTCTGTGTAGAGTGAAAAAGAAAACAATCTTTGGTCTCAGTAATACTAAATCATAACGTTGATTTTGTGGACACTCGTTGCATTGGAAGTATGATGCTAAGTGCTTTAGGAGTGCTTCAGTCTGTTGTTCTCACAAGCCTTTGCTATTGGCATCATTATTATTGCAACTCCCACTTTGCAAATGAGTCTACAGACACGGCTCAGGAGGTTGAAGGTTTTCACTGAGCTGATAAGTGGTAGAGATTGGAGGACAGTTCTGATTGTTTCTACCTCCCTGAGTCTGACCACCATGCCCTCCTCCTGCTCTGGAAGGGAAAAAAAAATCAAGACACAGGTTGCATGAGAGGCTTAGATATTAAGCTTGCTAGTGATGCCTATAGAAACAGGTTCATGCCTGGCTGAAATAATCAGAGAAGAATTCCTGAAGAAAGAAGTTTTGAAATCAGACCCTGAATGACACAGCAGATTTGAAACTGTAGAAAGAAGAGAGGAGCTCATTCCAGAACTAGGATGAAAATGAGGAAGGACTTACTGAGAAATACAGGACCATAAAGGAGTAGGTTAGATTTCTGTGTAGGCATTTTTATGCTTGTTCAGAGAGTTGCTGCATTTGGCATTCTTGTGTTGTATTTACTGCGTTTTTCAGAAGCCAGTAAAGGCATAAAACTGGTGATTCAATTGCAGGCAGTGCTTTCATTGGCTGGCAGAAATCTGGGAACTAAACAATGCATTTTGCAATCAAGAGGATGTGCATCCTTCAGAATGGAAACTTCGACCTACTCAAGTTCTTCTCTTAGCAAGGAAATAAGGCATGGTAAAGAAAGATGTGAATGATCTTATTTTCTCTCTTCCACAAGTAAGATGGTATCTCTTTTGGTGATTTTTACAAAACTAGAATGCAATTCTGTGTATGTGGAACACCAAGTTCCTTTTCCCTCTACAAATAATCTTGGAACCAAGACCTTAGTAACAACTGAGAGGCAAGGCTGCAGGTCTCATTGGTCTTATTAATTAGATGGAGTCATACATATGATGGAATATGTGATATGCCCTCTGTTTACATGTCATAACATGCAGTAACATAAAAATAGAAAATATATAAATCTATTTTATATCTTTCATGAGATAGTAACACATACTGGAATATGAATCTATTATACTACATGTCACTAATGAGACACAGTAATGTGTAATAAAGTATATATCTAATAAACCAGATGGCTCCTGCATTAATATAATCTTGTCTGTAGTAAAACATGTGATAACTCCATCATACATCTCTGAGCTAGTACAACGTGTAATACAGATTGTAGATCTCCTATGAGATTGAATAACATGTACAATAGAGTCTGTAATCTAACATGTAACACATGTACTAGAGAATATATTGATTTTATGTCTGTGTTGAGATATAATAGTACAAAGACACAGTGTGTTGAACCACTGCTTGTGAACACCTCACTATCTTCATGACACTATTACTTTCAGTTGTAGATACAGCTGCCTGTGGATATTTGCCTATGTAGCAGAGGCAACATTAAATCTCCAGCTTTGTGATCTGAAATCCATTCTCTACTAAGGGTAGCCTGCTCTATGCAGGAACAATAATTCTGAAATTCCAGGTAAACCACCTCACCTTTGAAAGCTTGGTTTCTCACCTGAAAGGGAGAAAATCTATTCTTACTTCACATGCTGCTAGAATCTGAAATTATCAAAGGGAGGACTGTGTAGGCTGTGGAGTGCCAAGAACTGAAGGCTGCTCGGGTTCACTGAAGGTGACCATATGCCAAGCAAGGCTCAAAGAGATTCAACAACTTGCCCAGGATGGCTCACCTGCAAAGCAGAAAGGCAACAGATTTGAATCTGTACAGGCTGGGGGTGGAGGGAGGCGGGGAGCAGCTGACCTTGTCCTAAGGTGGAAAAGTGGAAGAAAGGAGAGGAGGAACTTCAGGGTGGCAAGCAGGTGCTTAAAATTGTAATAACCGCACAATCCAAACCTTTACATATTTTTTAAGGCAGGAGCTTACGCACCTACATCTGCTGACTGGGGTAACACTACCCCAGCTGTAACTTTCCAGACTGCAATGCATCAGCAAGGCAGTATCGCAGGAGCAATTTGTCTCTAGAGACAGATTTTAAAAAAAAGAACTGGAGCCATGTTAAAAAGGAGGCTTATGCCAACCTATAGGAGCACTTTGTGGGCTGGGGCCTTCACCTCCTCTTCAATGACTCTTGGCAGCTTTCATTGCAGACACTCATCTCTGGGAACCTTGTGGACAGACTGGGGAGCAGAGTGGTGGAAAGGGGCCAAATGAACAGATTGAGCTAAACTCAGGTCAGCCGGTGACTTGCTCTACAACTGTTGGTGGTACCCCTGCCTTTGTTCCCCAGAACCTAGAGTTAAGGGAACTTTGCCAAACATGACTGGTTGCCAGTCCACAAAGGTCAGTATCTACCTATTACAATGCTGACAAGTGCTAATTAAGATCAGGTGCATTCTAGCTAGAGAAGAATGGCAGAAGAGATGGACCAACTCTGGAAGGATTGGGCAAGAGTTTAATGCCAAGCTGAAGAGTGGATGCTAAGAATGGGTTTCTAGTCAAGAGGGAGGCAAGGAAGAGTATTCCAGGGAGGAAAGGCAGCTGTGTGTAAGCACCTAGGGGCAAGAGAAGGCTGTTGTGTGGACCCCCAGAAAGGCTTCTCAGCATAGCATCCAAAGAAAGGGGCAGTGTCACAGCTGATGTTACTATCTTACTTCTAAAGCTCCCCTTTCATTTTCATTCTAAGGCTGGGGTTGGTTCATTTACTCTGAGACAAAGTAGCATAGGTTTTCATACAGAAAGCAGAATAATTACTGATATAATGCATAGGATCATCAGCCTATTTCCATTTATATCTTCTGCTTGTTTTAATAATATCCACCTCTTTGCTTGACTAAAGGCTGTCTCTGGGCAATAATGACCTTGGAAATTTCCAGAGTTGCACTTGACTTTGTACCATCATTATGTGTGAACGTCAACCCCAGAGAATTCAGGCATCCTCAGAAAGCTGGTGCCCAGGGATTTCACTTAGGCAGACTGTCAAGACCAGTCTTCCAGGAGCGCTGGGATTAATGAGGAAGTTACAAGCCCGACTCCAATGACAATTTCTTCGTCACCCCCAAGGTTGAATAGGGCATTCCCAGGCAGGCTGCCTTTTTTGAGATAGAGACCTATTTGCTTAGTGAAAAGTTTGTCCATTAACATGGAAAAAGTGAAGTGTACAGAGGAATCATCTATGTGAACACAGCTAAAGAGATGTTCCTGGGATGTTCACATGGCTGACGGATTTTGGAAATGTGATGATTGATTAAGTTACCCTCATGTTGGATTTCTAATCAATGTGCCTTATGGCTCTCCAGGCAGATAATAAAGTTACAAGGTGTCCAGACTGTGTGTGTCGATAGGTAGAGCTTTTTGACTAAAAACCTAGACAACTTACAGGATTTAGAATGCTCTTCAGAAGATAACTTTGAGAAGTGTTAGTCTAGAATTTTTAGAGATTCCCAGAAGATATATCCTAGAGCTCATCATTTTCAAGTGAAAGTATGAACAGAGAAATCAGGAGTTTGACCCAAGATTCAAACAGAAGAGGATCATGAAAGACGAGAACACAGGCTCTGTTATCCATTCCAGATTCAGGGCTCCTGTTTCCAGTCTGGTTTCTTTCTAATTTTTTTTTGTAAGATTTGCTTTCACTGGAAAGGCAGATCAGATTTATAAAAACAGAAAGATCTTCTGTCCGTTGATTTGCTCCCCAAATGGCCAAAAGGTGAGGATTCAGCCTTTGAGGCATCACACGGGGCGCAGTCTGGTTTCTGTCACAAATCACAAAAGGTAGACAACAGAGAAAGAGCCTGCTCAAAGCCAGGGATAATTTTATGAGCTATGTTGTAAAGTATAAGACCTACTATGAGCCTGCACCCTGCTAGGTACTTTGAATGCTTGTTATTGGACTCAATCCTCATAACGCAATGGAACGGAGATCTTATCCCAGATTTCCAGATGAAGAAACTGAAGTTTAAAAAGGTTCACTTGCTAGTTCTGTCTCTTCCAATAGGGAAATTACAACATCAAGGTGTTTACCCATGTTGGTCTGACTTCAAACACACAATGCACTTCATCATCTCATTTGGTCTTTTCAGTAGTCTTGCAGGGTAACAGTGGCCTCTGCTTTGCACATGAAGAACCTGGAGTTCACTGGGATTAACACAGCTGAGATTAACATGCCTAGCTCACAAAACTGAAGAGTGGCATGGATGGGCACAGCTCTGCTCTTCCAGACTTCAGTTCTGTGCTCTTTGGGACACTGGTCTGAGTTCTCACCTCTGCATTAACTGACATCCAGGAGCCAGAGACCAACAAGCCTTCAGCCAGCTTCAGCTGATGACACAGGAGACACTGCCTGGACATGGGCAGTGGGCAGGGCTGGGCTTAATCCTTCTGCCTCAATTTTAAAAAAAAAGACCAAGGAAATATCTCCCTTGGGGTTAGCACAAGTCAAAACAAACAGACTGCCTCTGCTTGACTTCTGCTAGTAGGAAGATTATTTGTCTAGTTAGGTAAAGAGCCTTTGTGCACATGTTCGTTTTTGAATGCCGATGAACTGTTGATAGGAAATATTTGCCCTTGGCTTCATTCTGCAGCTGATCTTTGCTTTGCTTGGTGGAAAAGACCATCACAGTAAACAACCTCTGTTTCTGTGGAGGCTCACTTTCTGGCTTTTTTCTTTCCCATACTTGAAAAGATAAACGACTTCTTTCTCTTTGTATTTCGGGATTCATGCTGTAGGGCTGTCAGGCTCCTAGGTTGGGGAGGGCCTTGTGTATCATGCCAGGCTATTTTCAGCAGCTTCGCTCGCATTTCCCTTTTCATCCTATCCTCAGATCATTAGCTGTCAGGCGGCAGTGGCCGCCTTCTGGTCACTGCTGCCAATTAAAGTTGCACAGAGCAAAGGGGCTCTACCCTGGAGAACATGAGAAACACTGAGAAGCCAGGGAAGTTGTCAAGAGGTGGATGCCTCTGATCATTGGCAGTGCACTCTCTGCGCAAGAGCCTGCATCTGCACCTGGGAGAATGCCATCCCTGCTGGTACCTTCTCAGCTGAACCTTTGATGCCCCATGGTGGCCCTTGTTAGAAATGCAGCCAATCTGGGCTGCTTTGGGAACAAAACTGAGAACAGCAACCATGTTCCTCTGACTTTACTGCATGCTCACACTGGACTAAGCACTTTATAACCATTCTCAGTGAATCTCATGACAACCTTATGTAGATTTATCCTGATGATGCAGATAGAAGACCTGATGCAAGACAAGTAACATACACTGCCCAAGATCACACAAGTTATCAGGTGTGGGAGCCAGGATAAAAGGGTTGTCATTTCATTGCTGTTATTTCATAGGGAGGAATCAAGTACAACTACAGCCTCTGTAAAAGAAAATAGTCCATCACGGACAAGTGACACCAAATCAGTGTTTCTTTGTACTGCACACAGTACCCAGCAGTATGTCTGTTCTCAAGACTATTGAAGTAGCTCATTGTCAGGACCAATGAGGAAACCAACACAAAACCTTTGAGAAGAAGGGTGTGATTATGCAAGACAAATGAGTTCCAGTTTGAAACAGAGCAACCTAAGTTTCCAAGAGCTGGTGTCATGGGAACCCACCCTCAATCTCACCATCACTACATTGGCTGTTCTTCAAAAATATTGCCTGCTTGATGGGGCCAGTGTTGTGGCGTAAGAAGACGAACTGTAGCCTGCAATGAAAGTATCTGATATGGGCATCAGTATGTGTCAAGCTGCTGCGATTCCAATTCAGTTCTCTGCTAATGGCCTGGCAAGAGCAGTGAAAGATGATTCAAGTGTTTGGTCCATTGCCCACCCGCATGGGAGACCTGCATCAAAGTTCTAAATCCTGGATTTATCCTAGTCCAGCACTGGCCATTGTGATCATATTGGGAGTGACCAGTAGATGCAAGGGCTCTTTTGCCTCCACTTCCACCCTGCTTCTGTAACTATGACCTTCAATAAAGCCAAGGGTTTTAATGTTATGTCTCATTAAGTTGTTTCACATGTGTGGTATCTCAAACTCCCTTGTGGAATGTTTTTCTTCATGAAATAATTGCGTAAAAGACTAATACAACTAACTAGAGGAGTGTATTAGTCTTGATTAATGAAAAATTTTCATTTTTTTGATTATTGAAAATTTTTCACCATCACTTTTTCACTTAATAATTCCTTGTTTTGCAGAATGCTTATTGCATCTCTTTCTTGGGTTCATTTCCAAAAGTGTCCAAGACACTCCTAAGTTACTTAGCATTCTATGCAGTTGTCAGAAAGTGTTAACCCCTCTCCTTTATGCCCAAATTGCTAAAATAATCATATGTATTTCCACAAAGTTGAAGCTTAAGTCAGGAACTGAGTATGTCTTATTCTTTTCTGCATTCCAGTTTCTTGTTGTACCAAGATAGTCTGTAAAAATCGAAGGAATGGTTGAGTAAATGACTGAAAAAAATCAGTGAATGAATGAGCCTTTGTGTAGACACTGTCTGTTCATTGTGTTCTTGGCTGTTGTGGTTACATTTTGTGAGATCAGGAGATCCCACCTGCCTATTAGAATCTTCAATGGGAGGGGAATCTATAGGGCATTCTCCCCATATAAATATTCTATCTTTTCACCAATTTTTCAGTATTAGCCCCTAATCAAATTATTTGTAAAGAAACAGGGTGTTATGTATGCACGTATATTTTGAATAAGACACATCTAAGTGACACAGTGTGTCTGCACCTGGATTTGAAGCACTCTTGGTCTTCCAAAGGCGATTAAAGAAGTGCAGTTCTTTGACACTTAAAAATAACACTGTGATCCCTGTGTTTCCCACATGTATCTGTCAGTGAGTAGTGATAGGAATGGACCATTAACTAGCGGTGTGATTTTTTTGCCATTGATGTCTCTTATATTAATTTAGAACAGGATTTTCAACTGTTGATCTGTGTGAGAAATTTGCTACCAAAAGTACAAATTTAGTTCTCAATTAAAAAGTAGCTGTTGGCCAATATCTAACAAGACTTCTTTCTACAGAACTTCCCATCAATGGTGTATTTTGACACAGCCTTTCCCAAACCTATCTTGAGTATTTACAGAGTCTGTTGGAAATTTTTTTTTCCTGAGTCTCTACTGTTGTCTTTGAGGGAAATATGACCTTAGAAAATGCATGCAGCCATATGTTGGCAATCCCACATTGATGTTTAGGAAGTAGTCTCTATCTCTCAAAGGATAAAAAGGAGAAGAAAACACAATGCAGCTTCTTGAATTGAGTAGGGTGACAAAACAGGACATAGCTTCAAATCAGATAGACCCTTCTGTGTTCTGCAAAAATAAACCAATGACTAACATTAACACTTCAGAAATATGGTCGTCACTTCTCTAGTATGAATGTTTGCATTGTATTAGAGCTGACTTATTTTCCAACTATTTCATAGCATAGTTGAGAATCATTCTTTTATATATATATATATATATATATATATAATCAATAAGCATGCAGCTTAAAACTTCCAAATAAAAGCAGTTTTTTGAAGAATGGAACTTAGAAACACGTATTGTCAAGCGAATTTTTGTTATAAGCTAATAGATGCCGAAAAACAAACAACAAACAAAACAACAATGCCTGTCCTGCTTGAATGCCACTGTTTCTCATTAAAATTTTCTGTGAATAAAATAAATTGTAACTTACTGGGAAAATCAGATTCCATTACAATTTGGAGGCTAAAGCAAAGCTTACTTATAAAAAGAGAACCTCAATTCACAAAACAAGAATCCTCTACCTGGTGTAAATAAACTTTTATTGGAACATAGTACATCGAATTTCTTCACCATCTATGGATATTTTCACAACAGAGTGGTGGATGCCTTGATCCATTGCAAGAAGGAGCTTATGGTTTTCAATGCCTGTTTATAGATCTCTTTCATAATATTTCATAGAAATATGTGACAGATTTGAAGATTATCTAACCCATCTCTTTGTTCTGTAGATGGGAAAACTGAAACCAGATGAGTTAGGTAATTGTCCAAGTGTGTTTATGCTTAAGTGTTCTAATTCGTGAATCTGAGTGACTCTCATCATCCTGGAAGGCAATGGTAGATTTCAACGTAGATACCAACACAACTGTTTGGAAATTGACATCTGGACACTCTGGATGAGAAGTTCTCAGGGTTGATTAAGAGAGTGCCTAAGTTGGGAGAGCAGTCAGCGAAGTACCTTAAGTATGCACTATATCTCCTCCCTCCATGGCTATAAGTTATGTCATTGACATTTTCTCTGTATGTCTCCTATGTAAACACTTTGATTATTGAATAAAAACAGGGGTGTTGCCTTAAGAATGCATTAAAATCACTACTGCGCGACAGTTCACAAGTGATTGATGATTTTTTTTTCAAGGACATCCCAATGTCTGTCTTAGTGACTGCTTGCTTTGTCATGTTCTACCTTGAAGAATTTAACTCTGGATCTTATTCCAGCTGGAATTGCTGGTTGCAAAAATGTTCATAAAATGCAGTGAAATATGTACACCGTGTTTGGGAGGGTAGAAATTGAAAAGTCAGAAACTGATGTCCATGTTTTACATGTCTGTGGTTTTGTGCAGCTGGACAACCCAGATGAGCAAGCAGCCCAGATTAGACGAGAACTGGATGGACGTCTCCAAATGGCAGACCAAATAGCTAAGGTAAGATGGTGTGGGGATGGTGGCTGGGGAGAAGGCCTAACCTCCACACTAGAAGCTGAGTTATAGCCTAGGGCCTTGAAAAACTGTGTTGAGATGTAGAGGGGAGAAAAGATGCAGGCAATCACTCTGTGATTGGAACCCCAGTCATCTCTCTAGGACAGACATTACTTAGACCCATTATGTCCCAGTGAAAATCTGATGACCTCCACCTTTTTTTTTTTCCAAGTTCCTGACTCTTAGTTTCAACTGTCTATTGAATATTTCACTATGAAAATCTCTGGGCATTTGAAGTTAAATGCATTCAGAATCTCCTTCAGCACCTACACTAATCCTCTTCCTTCATTCCATTTTGCGTTACCATAGTTGAAATGTCTTCAGTATTGTCTATCTCTCCTTCCTGTCTACAACATTCCATACCCTACCCTGAGTCTTGTTGACTCTTTCTCCTGAATGCTTGTTGGTGATTTCTTAATTGCTTTCCCGTCAAACTGTTAGGACTTTTCTCCAGGCTTTCAGCACCTGCACCTGGATATGACAAGGTCTCCTATTGTGTATCCCTGGCTCTAATTCTTTCATCTCTCCTCCCAATCCTGCACACAGTTTCCATTCTAAAACTCACATGTGAACATCTCAAAACAGAGCCTCAAAATACTTCAGGAGATTCCATCATTCCCCCAATTATAAACTTCTGTAGAAAAATATTCAAGGTTCTTCATCAACAAACCATACATTTCCTTGTTAGCTTCACTTCCTAAAACTTTCCCATGAAAACTTCCCAATCTGGTGATGTTCTCTCTATAGCAGGTGCTTTTAAGACCCGAAGTCTGCACATCTACTGGTCCCTCAACCTCACAGCACCCGTCTTTCCTTGTCTGCTTAGCAAGCTGACCTACTCAGGCTTCAGTACCTGACCTGCATGTTTTTCAGCTCTCTGCCCATATCATAGTGGTCTCGGCTTTCACTGGGGCACTTAATTCAATGGTGAATATTTATTTGCATGTGAGTCTCCCAAGAAGATTTCTCAAGGGTGAAGTTCATTTTTTATTGTTGATGAGGATAGCTAAGTGATACTTACTTAGTGATAGCTACTGTTAATGCTATTGATGCCATCCATATTATTATTGAGTTCTTACTATGTATCAAGCATGTAAACATCTCTCAGACAGTCCTCAAAACAGCCCTGCAGAGACATTTCAGCTTTCAGTCTGGTTTTAGACATAACAAATTCTAGGCTATGCATGATAAACATCAGCAAGAAGTTTCTCAACTAAAGTCTGTTAAATGTCAGCGCTGATCCTAGGATGAAGTGCTCATCTCATGTACAAAATTTAAAGGAAGCCACAGAAAGTCATCAAAATAAGTAATTCATTCATTCATTCATTCATTTGTAGCCAAAACCAGGAGCTAGGTCCAGGCCTTCTGCATGGGTGGTAGGAACCCAATTCCTTGAGCCATCTCCACTGTTTTCCAAAGCCCAGCTTGGCAGGAAGCTGTAATCAGCAGCTGGAGCTAGAGTGTGGGATGCGTACATCTTAACCACCAGGCTAAACACCCATTCTGGTGAAATATTTTAAATGGGAATTAATGCCAAAAATTCTATAAAGATAAAATATCAAAATGTTAAATAACAGGGAGTTTAGTGCAGCCTCGAGCCATAGGTACACGGTTGGTAAGGGTTTGAAGAAGCAGCCTGGAAGATGGGCATGGAACAGAGTGTTACCCCACTTTCACTTTCTGGAGAGAAGAGACTTAGGTCTAGGACATATACAAACAATCCTACTGAACAAGTACCTGGTTCCAGAAGCCAGGCCATCCCTCTTCTTATGTTTATAACAGTTTTACCAAAGTATCTTGCATCGTGTTTTCAGGCACCATTAAGATTTGTAGTCAAGACAGTGTGGTGTCTAAAAATAAGATGCAGGTATGGGTTTGGCTGCAGATAGTACAGGAGGCTGTTATGTTTTAAAATCTTTCTGAATGTGGAAGTAAATAGCAATACAGCTTTAGAACTCTCTTGGAAGATCACTGTCTCCTGTCAATGTCTCCACCAGGAAATGGAGGTCATTTGGTTCATTCCCCTCCTGTGCAGGCAACTATTACATCCCCAGCTAGTAAGCACTCACACACTCTAAATAAAACCTATCAGAAATACTTCAAAACAAGCCCATGGCACCTTTATTTTAGCTGTTTCATTTACTTTAATGTGATAAGGAGGTAATGTGAGACCAGTTGTAATTTTTAAAAAGCTGTGGATAAACAAGTGTATGTACATACTGAGCCAAGATGCTCATCTCTGAACAGCAGATCAAAGCACTCTCCTCAAAAACTCACACTACCCAGTGTTCTCATGTTACGTAGGAAAGTATTAATAATGTAGAGCCAAACTTTGTTAGCTAATGAAAAGGGAAGTTAAAGTGAATATTAGTTCTAATTTGTAGAGAATGGAGAAGAATTTCAGAACCTATGGTTGGTCCCCATAGTATTTCTGTGACACAACCTGCCCACTTCTCTCTCCCATTTTCTCTTCTTCTGCCATGCTTATTTGTGCAAGTGGTACCCTCACCACAGCAAGTTGGTCATGGAGTGAGCTCTTCACCCACAGAGAACCAATTACAAGTCCCTGCCAGACTTGGCCATAAGCAGTTGGTTCAGAAATCAACACTTGATTGAAGCAAAACCATTGAACCATTCCGCAGGACTCATGGACTACAGGCAAGAAGAGCTATGTCTTTCAGTGGTACAAAAATATCAGCAGCCATTTTCAGTTCTTCCATGTAGGGAAGGATGCTGAAACAATGAAGTCAACATACAGAGAGAAATAGGAACAGGAGTGAGAGGGTATGCTGAGATACAGAATTCTGAAGATGCTGAAGACTTGATTATTGTCATTAATTCATTCATTTGTTTCAGAGAATGACAAAGCATTCCTACCTGCTAGGTTTACTACACAATTGCCCATTACAGAATGGAACTGGCCAAAGCCTGGAGCTTGGAATTACTCGATATCTCCTACATGGGGAGACGCAACTAATTCACCACATGGGGTAGCCAAGACCTAACTACTTAAACCATCGCCTGTGTCTTCGAGGATTTGAATTGGCAGGAAGCTGGAGTCATTTGCCGGAACAGAGATCAAATCCAGGCATTCTGATGTGGGACATGGATGTTACATCATTTAGGATAAATACTTACTTATTATTCATCTTCTATCATGTAACAGCTTTTTCCTTGGTTTAGTGGGTTCTAGGAAAAATGAATTCTCCTTTCTGCTAAACTCTCTGGCTAATACTGAGGAAAATGGCAAAATATCTCACATGTTAAAATTTAAATATCAAGATCTCATAATTGGCTATTTCATGAAGAGATATTGAAACAAAGCACCTCTGCCTATCTTCTTTTAGCATGCCCTGATTTTTCTATTTCCAGCACCTCAGTGAATTTCGGTGAGGATGTGCAATTCAACCCATATGGCAGAACGTCAGCTCCTGTAAATATCATAACCAGAAGTTCCTGGATATAGATGTCACCCATCACATATAATTCACTCTGTTCCCTGAATTTAAAGATGGACTGAGTACTTTTGATTGTAAGTGAGAGGCACCCACTTAAAGATGCTTATGTAAAAAGGAGAGGGAAATGTTTCTAGGGATAAAGGCAAAGAACAGCCAGAACCCAAGAAGGAATTTAAACCAAGACCCACAGAGAGGCTAGGACTTCCTCCTCCATCTCTCGCCTCTGTGTGTCATAGTTTTTGTCATTTCGCTAAAAGATATTTTTCTTTACTTCTCAGGAAGGAAGCCACCCCACCATGCTTTGCCCAAATAGAGAATCATTGAGCCATGTAACCCTTCTTTTGAATCTTTCTGGTTCTGTCCCATTTCTTTTCTTCTTATCCCTCAAATTTCTCAGTTCCAAGAACTTAGCCCTTAAATGGTTCAATTGGGTTCAAAATCCAAATCCTGGTACAATCAACCAATCTGCTATGGGGAAAGGGAAGGTGTCTAGTTGAACCTTATGTATGCTGTAGATGATAATGGAAAAGGGGGATGGGTATAGATGGAACCATCATTATGAATTGGGATACATCCTAAACATAACCAGTATTAATTAACTATCACTTACATACAATTTCAGTGTGCCACACTCACTTCTAAGCATTTGACACTTGATAATCTATCTCATGCCTCACTGATTTTTAGGAGAGGCGTTATCATTACCCCAGTTTCATAAATGAGGAGGCAAATGCAGAGCAATGAGAGGTTATCTTGACCTCAGGGATCACAATGAGAACTCTTAACGTCTGTGTATTCTGCCCCTAAAAAGCAATTTCACAAGTATAGTAACTAGTTGACCTCGGTTTCCTCATCACCAAAGCCTGAGGATTCAGTACACGCCTCACTCGGGCTATGATCTTACCTCATTTAACCAATTCATCTTTCCTTCCTTCCTTCCTCCTTCCTTCCCTCCATTTCTTGTAAGTTTTCATTTGAAACTGTGGTGAATGATCCTTGGAGGTACATTATTTGTCCCTACTGGAGGCAAATCAAACACATGAAGCGATGTGCCTGAGTTTATTCAGCTAGTAAGTCGAAAGCTAAGTCCTGTGATTCTAAGTTCCATGCTATTTTTAAGTCATCATGCAAGGAGCAAGAATTTATTCTTGAGCAGGACTATCCCTTTATTCCTCTTTTCCCTACCTGTTTAGACAACTATTTTCACTTCCTCTACTAAAATTTATGGCACGTGGCATTTTGTTTATCCAGAAGCACAAAGGAAACAACAGAGAGAGGCAGAACTGGCTGCTGAAAATCAGAATTCCGAACTTGGAGTTCTTGAAAGCTGGAAAAGGAAAAACATCCTCATCATCACACACACCTCCAAGTGTTTGTTCTGTCTTCTTAGGGGAGAAGAAGGGGATGGCAATTTAGCTTTCCCTTACCCAAAATCCCCGCACTGTCATCTGTCAATTCAATCACATCAACATCCCACAAATCAGAGATGGCCTCACTCTGCTGTCTTAAAGGCTCGGGGAAGAGATGAGAAAGCATTTTTTTTTATTCTAGTAGAAATGGCTTCTTAATCCCTGTTCAAACATTTTCCCAAATCCTCTCATGTTGATATTAAAGTGTCCTGAAAGTTCACCCAGGAATTAAGACTCAGTTATTTAAATTGTGTGTTCAGAGGTTGACGTTGGAGCTTAGACGGATTGTTTCATTAGGGCTGCTGTCATAGTTCTCAACTCTTTTGGACACATTTTGGAGGAAAAATTCCCAAATTCTTGAGCTAACCATATAATGCTAACCATATAATGGTGCCAATGATTGAAGTCTGAGAGTGAAGAAACACTTTCTTAAGCTGACATTTAAATGTGAAATTAACATGTAGATCCCTGACCTATGAAGAGCAAAAATTATCATGTCATCCCCAAGTTGTGGTTTGCACATTGTCAAAAATCAGGTACCAGTAGAGTCCTCTCCTACCAGCTTACAAACTATCATACCTGTTTCATAAAGTGGTACAACCATCCAAGCACACAGCACAAATTTAGTTCACTTTATTGCCTGAAAACTGTATAAATGGAGCATTTCTCTGCCACTGACCTTTGTCAGAAAACCAAAAACTTAGGGAAATCTGAGTTCTATGAAAAACCTAAAAGCCACAGTGGTCTTCTGAAGCGTCTTCAAGTGGAAACAACATTGCTCAGTTCCAAAAAGCTGAGGAAGTAAGTCGAGTTGGATAGAGAAAGCAATCTAGGGACTGTAATACTAGAGCCCTAAAGGCTTCTTACATCTGTCAGGCTGATTTGACGAACTACTACCAGTATCTTTCTGTTATTTAACATGGTGGCCCAGTTCTCATCACCCCCTACACTGCAGCAAGCACAGTCCAGTAGATCAGGTAATAATGGAATCAGTGGCCAATTCTGTTTAGGAGTCAGTTTTCCCCAGCCCTCTGCTGAGCAATTACTGTGACATAACCTGTGACCTGTTATGGGAATCCCCACAGGCTCACCTCAGCTGTATTCACATCGGGGGCCTCGTTATTTTGCAGCATCACTTTGGTTTGGAGCAAATATGCTAGGTTTCAAAGTTTAATCGTTGCTTTAACATTTTTGCCTGATTTTCTTCTAGCATTTTCCTCAGTGCTTTGTTGGTAGGACTAAGCAAGATCACACATGTGAAGTGCTTAGACATGCTCACCCCTACTATAGTTACTGTCATTAGTATCGATATTAGTAATGGTACCAACATAGCCCTGTGTGTGTGTGCGCGCACGCCTCTTGTCAAATGGCAGTCATGCTTTCAATCATCAGTTACTCTTCATGATAATTCCATGCATTATATCATCTCATTTCAAATGTAGAAACCAGACTTCATATGGGTGAAGAAATCGAAGTCACAAAGCTAGTAAGTGATAGAGCCAGGATTAGTTTCAAGCCTGTTTCACTAATGTGCAGGAGGCAAGGTTCCGCAGTGCCCTGTTTGTGCTCAGTGCTGCCTCTATGACTTCATGTGTCAAATGATCACCTTTTAGCATGGAGTCCATAATATCACCTCCAAGCTGACTCTTTTATTCTCACTAGCCAGTATACCACCAGACTCAGGGCCAAAGCCCTGGGTTAAATAACAGTATCACTGTCCTTGGTTTCCTATGCTATAAGTGTCCTTCTGTGGCATCCCACTTTCTTGTCACATGTCAGCAAGTCCTATTTGAGTCAGTGGAGTCTAGAGTATCTCTGATTTGGAGGTAGCCTTGTCAGATTTTATACATACTGCACCATTCTTTTCTGCATTAAGAAATCAAGAATCATAAAAAAATACAATGGTTAAAACAACTCTTAGAACTTCCAGTGGTATCTTCCAAGATGGTCCAAAAATCACTCAGTTTGAGCAGTAATAACCCTGGTAGGAATTGTCTGAGAGACCACCCCTGTTGGACGATGTTATCAGCCCAAAGCAAAACCACATGACCAGCAGAGATTTTCTCCAGAGGACTCTGTCCATCTCAGTGCTACATCTTTCACAAAGCAGTATAAATAAGCAGTCCTTTTGTCAAGGCTGAGTTGTTTTGATGCTTGAAATAGTATCAGTGGAGATGGACAACCACATTTTCCCTATTTGGACACAGCAACAGCTTTTAAATGTGTACATAATGGATCTGTCTCAGAAATCCACTCAAGAGCCTGAACCCAGCTTGACAGTGCTATTGCCTTTCAAGGCTTAGGCAGCCAGAGCAGGAACATGGTCTTGTTTTCCTTGTAGCTGACGGTTCTGAGTCTTTTCTTAAGATGTTAGGAACTGTCCGTGTTTTAGAGAAAAACATCCTTCTCTGAATATGTACAGTATTATGCTGTATGAAGTCTGGGCCAAAATAGGGTTGTCTATAACTCTTGAGTGTTTTTTTCTAAATTCCCTAAAAAGGATGTGATAAAAGCACTGTAGTTGTGATGCACTCTCTTGGAGCTGACTAGCAAGACAGAATCTATTGTACAAACGCTAGTTGTTGTTTTTTTCCTCCACTCTCCTGAAAACTGCTAAGCCAGCAATCGACAATAAAATTCAAAGATACCATCTTCTCAATTTCATTGAAAAATACCATATAATTCTCTAAGGTTTGCATGTCAGTATAAGAAGAAAAAGATAGTCTTCCAATTCTAGGAATGTGTGACATTTGCTCCTTGGCAGCCTTCTTGTAGATTAGCAAGGGCCATATTCCAAATGAGATTGGGAAGTATTTTGTGATCGTGTACAGTTACATACACCTTGGATTCATCATTGCCTCCAAAGCTTCCTATGAAAAGAAGGAAAGAAAAATAATTCTGTCTCAGTGAACTCAACCTAACAAATGCTTCCATCCATCAGCCTAAAGGCCACCTGGATTACCTCTGGAAAAATTCAATCTTATGTATGTGAGGCCTTCAAAAGTTCATGGAAATATGTATAATGAAAAACTATGCATGGGTTTCAAAAATGCACCAACATAAGCATCTTTCAAGTCTGTTTTGTTTTGTTTTTTTCACAAACTCTTTTGAGGTACTCTCATACTTCTGCAACGACATCTGCCTTGATGTTCCTTTATAGATCTAGCTCATGTTCTTGATTAGGTCATAGAAACTACTGACAGCTGTTTATCTTGAAGCCCCCAGGTGCTGACCCCGAGCCAGGCATGGTGCTTGCAGCAGCATGGTGGCCCAGAAGCCAAATATTTACATCTTCATGGCCTTTTACATGAAAAAAAAAATTCCCAAGTTCTGACAGCTATTGCCTGATAGACTCCAAGGATGAAAACCATCAAGCCCACTATATAGAAGTTTAAGAGAAATAAGACTTTTAAGATTCTCTTGCATTGAATCATCACCCATGTCTGTCAAGACCAACAACTTGTCATTCCATTTCAGAAGCATACATGCTGCTTCTCCTCTTATAGACGCCCACAGTGTGTTCAGAAACTGCCAGGCAGTGGGCTGGGCCTAACCTTAAAGCAGGATGGGATGACATGCAGAGGTTCCAGAAGGAGCAGAAACTCTGATTTCAGACCCCCTACACACATACACACACAAACTCATTTACATGGAAAAGTAGATGCTTGGTGTTCTTACAGAACTCAATTCATCATCTGTCTACCTCCTCCTCACAGCTGACATTTAGCTTTATGTATATTGAATATGGGCATTTTGACATACCATCAATCCATCCACTCAGCTCACATGTGTTCAATACTTACTACATGTCAAACATTCATTCCAGATATCAACTTTTCAGCAAGGATATTAAGATATGATTCATGACCCAAAAAGAAAGATAAACATTCAGCGAATAAAACTTACAATTGCTTACTTATAAATAAAAGTTAGTCTTATGTCATTGGGCTGCTATGAAAGAGTGCTGTCAGATTGGTTTCTCACAGTTGTGAAGGTTGGAAGTTCAAAGTCAAGGTAACTGTGTTGGATGAGGTCCTTCTTCTTGGTTCAGAAACAGGGCTTTCAAATACAGGCTGCTCAAAAATAGGGCACAATACCCTCCCACAGTGTGAGGAGCAAATAAGATCTGTAGGGCCTCCCGAAGGTCCCATCTCTAAATACCATCACAGTGTGGGGGAAGGGGACATTTATAGAGGTTCAGTACACTCCCACAGTATCACCAAGCAGGTCAACTAGGTGTTATAAGTGTAACAGAGAGATTTGGCTCAGGGAAGGAAAGTTCTGAAGCTAAAGTATGTAAAGGGGAAAGGAGCTGATACTTAAGACTGCCTCCATGTAGGACCATGCAAATGGATCTCCAAGCTGTGCATTGGCATGAAACGCCTCTAGTAGCAAGAAGAACCACCCTTTTGGCTAACTCAATGGTCGAGGAAGTTACTGAAATGAAGAGATTAGATTCTCCAGGATATGAAATAGGGAAAATGAACTAATCCTTGTGGGAGTTACAAATCTAGTAAATGTCCACGCTTCTTTCTGTCACTCCAAATGATGACTTTTTTTTCTCCTCTCCTTTCCCCTTTCCCACCATATGTCCTGCCTTTCCTTTCTTTTGTTTATCAAAGTGTCATTATGCTTTGACAGGGCCCCTAATGACCACTAATCCTGCTCTTACGTTACCTTACTGCTTCAGCTCCACTAAGCCATCACAATCTCATTGTCTCCCAATTCTGTTGCTTGAGAGAATTACTTGGTTTACTTTTCGGTCAGGTTCCCATGTCTAAATGGTCTTACGTTTTGTCACTCGCAATTGACAAACTAGTTCATGTTCAATGTGATGTAGATGAAGTACCTCAGTCACCAGGATGGAGAACATAACCTGCTAGCATAATGATGGCCATGGACAATGCCCTAAGTCAAAATGGGTGAGATTTCTGGGAAGAAGGACCCTGTCTTCCATGAATATTTCAAAAGGGAAAAGCATTTTTTTAGATAGTATATTGTGATGTTGGGAGATCTCTAGTAACATGACATGAAGCAACACCTAAGTTTTCAGCCATGTGTAAAAAAAGCAAGTCAACAGAATTGGTATAGTTCTCCTTCTGTCAGTTACAGCAGAGGGCTGGGAAAACAAAATAAATGTTCCAAGTGAAAAAGTATTTTTTAACAAGGTGATCAATCGAGAATATATGCAAAAGGTGTGGACAACTGTAGAGATATGAACAAATAGCATGACTAGAGTATTGCTAAAATAGTTGAATTCATAAGCAAGAAATAAATAAAAACAGTGGCAAATTCTTGTATTAAATTACTCTATCCTCTCTGCTAAGGAATTTTAATCACATTTTTATCACTTCATTAATTTTTTCCATTTTTCTTGAAAATGGTAACTATTCTCCCCAGAAACAGCCACAGGCTAAGTTTGAAGCATCTCAAATGAGCCCCTTTTGAATTATTCATGTGAAAAAAAATCTCTATAGATTTCCAGAAATAGAATGCCTTTCTGTTTCCATAACTTGAATATAACTGACTACATTTTACTAAAAAGAAAAATCATTTGAACTGAAATCAGATTTGAAAATATCATCCCATTTTTCTTGCCACAAATCAATTTGCTGGAGAAAACTGGGAGAAAGCTAAATCTGTAATAAAAACCTTTGATTCCTTCTTACTGTTTGTTTTATACATATGTGAGGAACTATAAATAACTAGAAAGCAGGCAGGTGTCTCAACAAAACTCTACATTTTTTTTCTAGTACAATGTCACAGTGTCTAGGCAAACATGAGCAGTGATTCTGTGATTCTGACTCTGGGCTATGTATAAAAATCTGCTATGTAAATCAGGTTCCTGTTTACTCTTCTGCTCATGCTCTTCTTTTTATTCTGAAGGAACGCAAATTTCCCAAGTTTGTATCCAAAGAAATGGAAAACATGTACATTGAAGAGCTGAAGTCATCTGTCAACCTGCTAATGGCCAATCTGGAGAGCATGCCGGTGTCCAAAGGTGGGGAGTTCAAACTGCAGAAACTCAAACGCAGCCACAACGCCTCCCTCATTGACATGGGTGAGGAGAGCGAGAACCAGCTCTCCAAGTCAGACGTCGTGCTGTCTTTCTCCTTAGAGGTAAAAAGCCCTAAAATCCTTGAACATCTCTTGGCACAGCAAGCAGGACATGGGTGAGGTGATTAGCTTCTCTTCCCTCTTCTACATCAAGAGGAGTTGTTAAAATAGCAGTTTGTTAAGCACAGGTCAGCTGATCAGCCAGTGAAACCCCGTCGCTAGGACCCCATGTTGTTCTAAGGAAATGTGCTTTTCTGAAGGACCACCTGCTAAGTTTATGCTTTTATTCCTTTCTGTGTCTTAAAGCAGTGCTCAAGAACTTTATAATGTAACAATGCAATTTAGGAATTTGCAAATTTTGGCAATCTTTTTCCACAGCTGTAAGAAAGGTAATCAAGCATTAATTCAGGTTGAACTGTAAATTTACTTTCCATAATCATTCCTGATGGCTATGTAGTAGAGACTGTCTTGTGTTCTGCATCGAAAGTAATAGCCTACACAGAGGGCAGTCATTGTGGTGCAAGGAATAAACCACTGCTTGGGATCCCTGCATCCCTAATTGGATGGCCTGAGTCAGGTCTCACCTCCATTTCCAATCCAGTTTCCTGAGACAATGGGTCCTGGGCTTCCTTCCACCCATGAGGAAGATCTGGATGCAGGGACTCTTGGCTTTGTCCCGATCTATCCCCAGCTGTCGCAGGCTTCTCAGAAATGAAGCAGTGGATGGAAGATTTCAATCTGCATCTCTCTTCCAAATAAACAAAAATAATTTTTTGAAAGATTCATTTCTTTTTATTGGAAAGGCACATTTACAGAGAAAAGAAGAGAGAGTAAGATCTTCCATTTGCATATTCACTCCCCAAGTGGCCACAATGGCCAGAACGGAGTCAATTGAAAGCCAAGAACTAGGAGTTTCTTCTGGATCTGCCACGAGGATGCAGGGTCCCTTTGGGCCATCATCGACTGGTTTCCCAGGCCACAAGCGGGAAGCTGGATGGGAAGTGGAGCAGCTGGGACACAAACTGGCACCCATATAGGATCCCAGAACACACAAGGCAAGGAGTTTTAGCCACTAGGCTACCACACCAAGCCCAGGAAAAATAAATTTTAATAATATGCTATTTTTTTAAAAAAATTATCAATCTGGTACTATGGCAGAATGCTCCACATGTTAATAAATTCCTTCATGATTTCTCTTCACTCATTTGCTGTTCGTTTATACTCTAAGGAATGACTGTGTTTTACACACACCAGAATTGTCTAGGTAGCTGGTTCAGTTGTCAGGTGCCTGGGCCCTCCCCTAGCAGAGTCTCAAGGGGATTGAAATATACATTGTTATAACCATTTTAGACAGTAGGTCTGCATCTTCTCAAAAAGTTAAGCAATAGAGTATCGTTTGATCTAGGAACTCTCCTGTTAGCTCTCTCCCCAGGAACAGATGAAAATGTCATACCCTACAGACTTGATTGTTTATAACAGTGTTTTTATCACAGGTAAAATGAAAGCAATTTAAATGTCCATCAAGTGGTGAATGGGTATGTAACACTTGATAAATAGACGTCGTGAAATACAATTTAGCGATTTGAATGAACTGCCCTCTGATGAAACAAGGGTAGCCCACAGATAGATTAGATTAGTGAAAGGAGACTTACTATAAAATTTTGTTCATCAGAAATGTAAAGGTAAATCAACAGAAGCAGGAAATAGATTAGTTTGCAGGGCATGAAATATAAGTGGGCAGAAGGAATTTTATTGAGAACTATAAAAATCTCTCAAGCTCACTTATATGATGGTCAAACTACTTGATAAATTTACTAAACATGATTTACTTATGCACCTGAAATGGGTTAACTATGAGTAAAACACAACTCAATAAAATTGTCAAAAATGAAATTCCAGCTGGCACACACAGCCCTGAAGTGTGCATTCAAACGACCTTAATACTCCAGAAATCGAGAACTGCTAGAAGTTCTTAAAAGTTCAAAACCAGTAACACTTTTACAAAACCCCTGATTTACATAACCCTGATTACAATATCCCCTGATTTGGGGAGGCTAAGAGAACAGATAAAATTCCTGCATATTTAATTAGAATGTTAAAAGCCAAATTAAATGTCTAGAACACCATTTAGGCTTGATGTTAATTTACATCAGGTAATTTGTTTGTTCTGTCCTCAGTTTAGGATTGAGATACTCATGTACTTTGCAGTAAAAAAGGCAGTATGCAATTAAATTTAGATACCTTGGTGTGTGAAAAAACCAGTGTAATATCACGGAAACTTTCTCTTTTTTTAGAACTGCTACTTGAGTTACTGAACACTTTTCTCTTAGGTGTCTTTGAATTTGATTATTGCCAATTAGAGGTGTAATGTATTCTCATCTTTCCACAGGAAGGAGGAGAAACAGTGTATTGATTTTCATTTTACTTATAAATCTGTAATGTTCTAATTCCTTATGACTATCCAGTATTATATAGCTGATTATCCAATATATATGAGTGTGCAAGACCCCAACAATATTCCCATGTTTATTTGATTCAAAGTACTTTGGTTTATAAATACATGTACAGATTGAAATGCCCTAGGGTCTGAAATCCTTTTCAATTAGAGCACTAAATTACACATCATAGTTAATCTGCCAGTAAAAACCATTACAGTTCTATTTGTGAGTCTGTGTGAGGCCATGAGCGAGAGCAAGAGAGGAAAAGAGAGAGAGAATGAGACAGACAACAAATTGTCATCTCATCACAGCAGATCAGGACTTGAACCTATAGGCTGGGAGAAGCCATGGAAGTGTTTGGTATGAAGGGGCACCAGAGAGTAGTTAACTTTGCAGCGAGTTGACAGGAGTACAGAACCTGAGTGACGGAGACTTGAGCATGGACACTTTGATAAAGACCAACAGTTCTGTAACACACCGCTGTGGGCCAGGTATTTTGCTGTCATTAGTGTGGTGAATCCTCACAGTAGTCTTTGGAGATCATTGTAAATGTGAAAAGAGTTTCAGGGAGGTCAAGAAAGCTGCAGAGGCAAGTGTTGTGTCCTAGCAAGTAAAGCTGCCGCCTGCTGTTCCTGCATCCCATGTGGATACCAGTTTGAGTCTTGACTGCTCCATTTCCAAATCAGTTCTCTGATCATGCACCTGGGATGCCAGCAGAGGATGTCTCAAGGGCTTTGGCCTCTGCACACCCACAAGGGAGACCCCAAAGAAACTCCTGGCTTCGGACCAGATCAGCTCTGACTATTGTGGCCATTTGGGGATTGAACCAGCAGATGGACGTTCTCTGTGTCTACCTCTCCCTCACTCCCACTCTGCCTTCCAAGGAAATAAATAAAAAAGAGAAAGAAACCTTCAAATAATTCTACAGCCATGAAGATACAGAATCAAGGCTTGTTATCAGATCCTATACATTCCAATCATTGTTCTATTAACATAGCACTTTCAGTTTCTTTCCATTTGTATTTTTAACCTCACCCAACAGCCACAAAATATGCATCAGGAGTCCCTCCTAGAGATGTGACAACTGAATCTGGGAGGATTGTAAGGAATCAGAAGGATTCAAACAGCAGCTCATCTGTCCAATGTCACATACATTATATGAGTACTGGGTCAGCAGGATCAACACCACCAAGGACACTGTGAGAAATGCAAACTCCAGGATGTCACACAAGAGCTGCTGAGCAGAGACTCTGTGGCTGGAGCCCAGCAGTCTTTTGTTCAACCTGCCCTATAAATGACTCTGATTCATACTTAGCATCAGACGTGTGACTATTCTACTTCCTTGAGACAAGCCCATTCAGTAAATACACATCTCTTGCCTACTCGTATTGTTCTCCTTGTCTGATACTATCACTGTCTTTGAAATAAAATTCTTTTCATATGTATATGAATATATATGTATGAAATATATATATATAAAGCACAGTTACATATATTGCTCAGTGTGGGTCTTAGACATAAGTCACTTGTTTTAGATTCTTAAGTCATTAACTTTCTTTTCTCCTTCTCCTCCTTCTCTATCTCTCCAAGGCACAAGATTAAATAGCAGTGTATTGGGTTATTTCATGGGGTTTCGGGCAGTGCTGGGAAAGTATAAGAATTGTAAATGATGAGCCATGGCCCATTGTGACACTAAGCTTTTCCCTCAGTCTATCACTGACAGATTTTTTGCTTTGATTCAGTGTTGGCCCATATGCAGTCCACATATATTATTCCTCTCTGTCTGGATTATTGTCAAAAATTTAAATCAGATTTCCAACTCTAGTTCTGAATCAAATTTCCACTTAATGATTTAAAAAGTTGGAATTACTACTGTCTCTGGCTGAGGAAACAACTAGGGTGTTCAACCAACAGCTTTATCTTCAGAAGTAGCATGTGATCTTCAGTTTGCCACACTCCACACAGCTCCCCGTTGCATAACGGTACTTGCCCTTTACCTTGAAGAGAATCCTGAGTTCATGAGCCAATGTCTCTAGCAAGTGGTAAATCAAAAGCTGTAATATCCTTAAAGAAAATAGGTGACAACCTATTTCCTTGAAGGAAATGAAAAGAACAAAACTGTTTAACACGGAAACAGAAGCCCATTTCCCATAACCTGTCTGGTCCAGGGTGCCGCTCAATTTTCCGTCCTTGCCTTTCTGTCTGGGAGGCAATCAGCTTCACTAGGAGGAATTGCATCATCATGCTAGGCTGGTCCCAGCACAGCTATAGGAAACAATGGATGCTATCACATACCTGTCAGCTTTCTCTGTAGCTTCTTGTTAGCTGCATAATTTCTTTGGGGGTGATGTTGCCCACAGGCATTGACAATGATTGTCATTATGTGTGTTCCCTTTGCAGGTGGTGATCATGGAAGTGCAAGGTCTCAAGTCCTTGGCACCAAATCGCATTGTGTATTGTACCATGGAGGTGGAGGGAGGTGAGAAACTGCAGACTGACCAGGCTGAGGCTTCGAAACCCACGTGAGTTGAATTTGTTCCTGTTCCGCTTTTAGAGGCTTGTTGCCAAGTGCTCCTTTGTGGCTTCCTCTGAGGTGGAGTCTGGTCTGTCCAGGAGGGCCAGGAAGACCTTGACTTCGCTTATTTTCCAAGCAAGATGATTTGACTTTATTTATTTGACAGCTGAGGCAAAGGTTTCAGTTCTATGAAATCATAGAACAGAAGGAAATGAAAGAGACAGTGTCCGTTCTGCAGGCATAGGTATTCACCTTACAGAGAGTCACAGCTTCTGCTTTTTAATGTGATGTGCAGAAGAGCTTGATAGAAATAAATCTAATTGCATTTTCTAAGTAATAATTATAGCATAAGAAACTTTTCTCAAGTCTGTCAGTATGGGTATGACTGTATTGACAAAGCAATGTGCTGTGTTGAACATAGCACATTAATTCATAGCACAGTTTTGGCAAATGTTTCCTGTGTGTGGGTATTAGGTATAATTGTACAGTGGAAAAAATGGCATTCACTAATGTAGCCCCTTCACACTTACAATTTCATGGAAGCATCAAATAAAGCACACAGTTATGCAATTGTACATGCAATTGACTTTGTAGGTTCCAAATCCACATTCAGACACACATGAATGAACTATATTTTGGGAAAATCATTTGTGTCTATCATATGCAAACTTTTTTTCTTGTCATTCTTCCTTAGATATATAGCAACTTTTTGCATGGCATTCCCATTGTGTTAAGTGTTCTGAGTAATCTAGAAATGTGGAAGTTCTATGCAAATGCTCCACTTTTTGTACCAGGCACTTGTACATCCTCAGATTTGGGGTTAGTCAAGAACCTCCTGCAATTACTTCCTTGTGGATGCTGAGGGATGACCACTGTGGTCAGTGCAGAGAAAGAATATTTTAAGCGGAAATAATGGGGAACCTTAATCACCTTATGGGGACCGAGTCAGAATAGACCTCCCTTGGGACACATGAGCCAATTCAGTTAATGTTCCAGAAGTTGAAGACTGGAGTTTGGAGTGGAGAGTATTCCAGACATAGTGCATAGCTTGTGTAAGAGGCAGCCAAGGTCGTCGGGTGAAGAAGAATTCAGAAGAAGCCAGTGAAACTGGAGTTTTATGGCACAAGCTTCCAGAGAGACAGGTAAGGATCATGAAGGCACATTAGGTGGTAAAACATGAGGTAAAGTGAGGAGATATGCATTCTAGAAAGATCATGCAGGCTGCAACAAGGGGTCAAAGTGCACACAGAAGTCTTGCTAGGATCCTGAGACAATGGTCTGCAGGAGCCATCCATGTTCATTCATTTGGCTCAATAGACTCTTGTGCCTCCCAAGATTTTTACGATCATTACTCACTTGCCTTTCTACCCACCATCTCTCTCACTTCCATTCCTCTCAGTTACACCCGTGTAGCTAATGAGCATCTTTCAATGTTGGTGTTAATTCATCAGAAAGTCATCCAAATGGTAACCCCTAACAGCAACTCCCGCCTCTCCTCCCCCAGAGCATTATAAGCTGTTTGGCAGAACATGAATAACTTACCAGGATGTTCAAACAAAATAGTTCAAAGAAAGCACTGGATGTTTCATGGACTCTAAAAAGGCTGAAGGCATTGTATGCCTTCAAGTGGTTCCTGGCATGAATAAGCAAAAGCCTGGAAGGCTCAGAAGCTGGGTGACATTAATGAGTGTGAAAGGAAATGAAAACCAGCGCCACTCATCACATACCACCCTCCTTCCCTCTTAAAAGCTTGTCTGCAAAAGGACAGTGAATGCAGTCTCTTTTTCCACAACCACTAGTGAGATATTCAATGCTTCTTCAAATGGTGTACTCATTATCAATGCCATTATATTATGTGCCACTATTTAAAATGTGTGATATATGCAGCAACAAAAACCTATTAGGTGTTTTGCAAGCCATTTAAGGTGTTGTGCCCAAAATGGTATCATAAACTATGAGGAAAGGAAGAAGTTCTAATATTCTAACAGTCTGTTGTTTCATATGTGTTATTTTACCTCAAAATGCAACTCATATCAATTCTCTAGGTATGAATGTAACTGAAATCCCACAGAGCAGTTGTTGGTTTGCTTGTTTTGTAGTATATTAAGGCTGCAGATTTTATGACCAGAGTCAAGTCATATCAGTCAGTAGTGGCCCTCTAGAGTGACACAGGTACAAGTGGGAGTGCAGAGGGAGATAGTGCCATGATCCAACTGATGCCTAACATGACGTCATTGAGTGGACTGTTTTCCCTGTCTATGATATCCAAAGAGGTAAATCTGTAGTTTCAATCCTAACAGCATTCCTGGTTCTCCTTATCTCTGCCTTTATCCTTTCCATGTTGAGTCTCCTTACAACATATATTCATCTTGTTTCTAAATCTACAATTCATGTTCCTTATTCCTGTTTTGAAGTATCCCCATATTTTCTAATTCCAAACTCCATCCAAGCCTGTTCTGTTTGTTGCTCATAGATTCATTGTTTTTGCTACCAAGAACTGTAGTACTAACTGGAACCATAGCATCTTGCTCTATTACCTGTATATAAGGAATTTTGCTTGTATGTATTTTTTAAGATAGGCACAAAATCAGAAAGTGCATCACATAACCCAGTTGGCTCAAGTTGAAACTCAAGTGTGTATTGTATGCCAACAACAACAACAACAACAACAAAAGGGGCAAGAAGGGCAAGAAGAGTAAATTCATAGCCATACAAGGTTGAAAAGTGCAAAGCATTCTATCTTTTTCTCATTCACTGTGTAATTTATAACTTTTGGAGCTAGACATAGTGACATTTTAAAGGTTTTGAGAGATCCCAATGGTAAATAAACCTATTTAATTTTGTTTTTACATGATTTTCCCAATATTATTTCAATTACTACCTAGTAACATCCTTAGAGAAAAGCTGACTTATGTTGTCTAATCCCATGGAGATTTTTGAGCTCTCCATCATCTTCCCTTTTAAAGCTGCCTCTCCTTACAACCAGAGCCCTGTCCAGCATGGCTCTATTAGGTCAGCAACACTATAGAAATCTATACACATGGCTTTAATACATTTCATGGTGTGTCAAAAATAAAGTGGGTGTCAGGTGGGCCAGTATTTTATACTTACAGCTAATTTACAAGCCCATCCTTTATTTCATCAGTCTGTTAGGTGCAAGTGAATTATTTTCAAATGTCTATCCATCAACCATATATTCTCTCAATTTTGTTGTCTTCCTCTACTAACTTTTAACATGTAAAAGTAGGAGAATATATGATACAATGTTTCCATGACATCCTCATAGATTAGTTTGAAAACATTTTTTCAAAAGCAACAATTGATTTCTGCTTCTTGTCGGAAACCAGTGGGCTGTTGAGGCACAGAACAGGAAATCCTGTTGTTGTGTGAGAAATGCTGTTTGTAGGGTGAGAAATCTTAGGAAAGCAGTAGTAAACAAAAAAGGAAACTCCTTGGTGATTTTAAGGGTGCTAATACATTTTTTAAATCAAGAAAAAAAAAGGAAGGCTATTCTTGCCAGAAAACAGCATTTTCCAAAGGATGGCATTTCATCTATGATGATGCGAGAGATTGTGTTAGTTGTTACAAGGAAGCAGTGTTAAGTGATATCAACTCAGGTGAAAGGAAAGGTTCTCCTTTTCCAGTAGTGTCAGTGTCCACGTGAGGTCCAGGAGGATGCTTTAACACTTCCGTGAGCTGTGCGCTGAGGGTTTGGTGAAGGCAAGAGCATCAAGCGGGAATCAGTAACATCTTTTAAAGTTCATGGTGGCTACCTTCTTGACTGTATGGCTTTGTCTTTTGACGTAAGGTATCCTTTTAAAAGAAATACATTAACATTTAAAAGGTGAATTAATTTAGATGAAATGCATGAAGTCAATAATAGCACAGGTGGTACCTAAATATGATAAAATGTAATCATAAAGTGATCTTGTGTTAGGGTGCAGTCATGGCAAAGATTGGAAAAGTGGTATGCAAATTACCTCAATTTGAATAAATGATGGGAAGAAATCTGACACAATTCCTGTAAAATACTGCAAAATCGCCGTCTTGGTAGTTTTTGTTACAGTGAAAGTTATCCTCTTTAAAAAGCATGCCCTGAGGATTTAGCATTAGAGCACTTATTAATTTTGCTGAAAAGAAAGTTTGAATTCAAACCCTGCATTGTGGTAACTTACCTGAAATTATATTTTTCTGATTTGAAGCTGAAGATGCTCCTCAGTGTTTGGTTATTTAACAAGTTTATTACTTCCTGACAAGCCCTGGGCTTCATGACCTATGGGTTTCATTATTGCTAGGAATTAGAAAACACAGTCAAATTGTTTGCTGCCATCTTCTGAGTGAAAGAGACTGTAAAATGCCCTGAGAAATCTTGCCTTAGCTTTTGCATTCTTTAGTGGTGCCTTGGCTGATTAGACTATATTAAAACAGAAGACAAAAACAAGATAAAAGGGCTTTAACATATTTCTTCTGTGAAATATGATACTTGCCCAAGTAAGTCTCACCATACCCTAATTATTCATAGAAATGCATTTTTTAGATTGCCCTCACATTAAGTTGGTTACAAAGTCAGAAAAGGAAGCTGCTTCTCAGATTGCTTGCCTGTTTTTCATCTTAATGGTATATCCTCTCTCAGCATAACCAAATATGTATTCTTTCCTTCAGTTCCTTCACTGAGTTTTAGATTCATTTGAATGGAAACAGAGCATCTTTCCTGATGGCTCTTTTTACTTGTAGATAAAAGAGAAAGACAGGGTTCCAAGTGTGATAGCATAGTGACTAAAGTCCTCACCTGGCGTGCGCCAGGATCCCATTTGGGTACTGGTTCCTGTCCCAGCAGCCCTGCTTCCCATCCAGCTCCCTGCTTGTGGCCTGGGAAAGCATTCAAGGACAGCCCAAAGCCTTGGGACCCTGCCTCATGTGGGAGACCTGGAAGAGGCTCAGGGCTCCTGGATTCAGATTGGTGCAGCTCTGGGTGTTGCGGCAGCTTGGGGAGTGAATCAACAGACAGAGGATCTTCCTCTCTTGTCTCTCCACCTTTCTGTATATCTGACTTTCTGATAAAAATTTTTTAAAATTCTAAAAGAGAGAAAGACAGGAAAGGGCTGGTGACTACATTCCTGCCACTTTAAGCATGGAAAGTTTCCTACAACAGTCCTAAAGTTCAGCTATCCAACTGAACCAAACAATTGTCATAATGACTGAATGTAGTGCAGAGTTTTCAGGAATTTCAGCTAATCCTGAGTTGGAGAAATTTCTAAGTTGGTAAGGGTTCTATAACTAGGTGATCAAGTGGTAACTGGAGCTTGGCAGTTAGACATTCATTTATCATGTAAAGTTGAAAAACAATCCATGAAAACTCCCATTCCAGGAGCAGCCCAATTTGGATAGATATGAAACAAGAATGTGCTTTTAATGAAAACTTCTTGCAACTAACAGGCAGTGATCTGTTTTGTTTCTGATTCAGCTTCTTTAATGCCTTGGCTTAGAAGATTAACTATCATTTCTGCCTAATGCTGAATAATGTAAGAACTGAACTGATTGCCAATCAATGTTTCCTTGGAAAAACTAATACTTTTCTCTCCAAGTGTGAAAAACAACTATGTATGTTATTAGGTTATTTGGAAGAAATGTCATACAGTCACTGACCTGTAATGATGCAGGTACAGTTTAGAAGCTCTAAATCCTCACAGATAGGAAAACAACTTAGAGTTGTCATCTTTGCACAGAAGCAGTGTGATGATAGCAATGAACTTACACAGAGTCAGGGGCTGGGGCTCTGCCTCCCTGTCTCAACTATGTGACTTCAAGCAAACTACGTAACTCTTTGTGCCTACCTTTCCAAATTAACATGAAAACTTTAAATTAGTGAACATACAGTACTTAAGTTAGTGTGTGGCACAGAGTAGTTCTGTTGACTGTTATTGACATGATTGCATTCTTATTTGAAGGGAGGAAAAGAGATGAGGGTAGAAGGCGGCCTCAGTCTAGACTAGTAATCATTAAGGTGGATTCAGCATTTTCTGTGGGTCAGGTGCTTAAGAAGAATTTATTACTCTTTGCCTTACTTAGTACCCTAGAAACTAGGAGACATATGTTTCTGTTATTCCCACTTTACTGATAAATATGCCAAGATAGATGCTTGAATTTTGTCATAGTTGCACAGATATTAAGTACTGAGCCAGAAACTGATGCTTTAATCACATTCTGCTTTTCTGCCCTTTCGGAAGAAATTAGGCCACTGAAAGAGGTATCTTCGTTATCTCTGAGCATCCAACAAATCTATGTGAAAGGGCTCCTTTCCTTTCCACAAATTCAGTTGTTTTCTGCCTGTACAAATGGTGATGAATGTGCTGTCATTCACCACAGCACAGGTGTTCCACTTCACTGCAAGTACTCAGCAGGTGTAATTGGACTCTTATGCATCAGTACTGCCAGTTGTTATCTGGGTGAGTCAGCAGAAATGAGCCAGAGGTGGCCCCGCCCTTGAGAAAAAGTCATGAATGCTAATAATCAACATCCCTATGGAAAATATTATTGGTATCTACTGTCCCTATCATTTCTTGAATCTGCTAGGTGTCAGACACTGAACTTGTTATACCAAGTGGTTAAGAATCAGACTTGAGTTTACTGCTTGCCAACTAGGTAACCTTGGTCACATAAATTCTCTCATTGAGTCTTGGTTTCCTTCTATTTGAAAGGGAGATAAGGACAATTAGTCTTGATCTGTTAAAGGCTAAACCTCAGGGAAAAGTGATGTAGAGCTATAGGAAAAGCAATGAAAGAGGCAATGTGATGGACTGAGAAACCTCTAGGCCAATATTATAAGCAGTGGGTAAAACCACCGTATCCCTACTTCCCATTATTGGAGTGCTGGTTCATCTTGGCTGCTTCACTTCTAGTTCAGCTCACTGCTCTTGCACCTAACAAAGCAGCAGGTGATGGCTCAAATACTTAACTCTGGGCCCTTGTGGGAGATCTGGGTGGAGGTCTGGGTCCCTGGTTGTTGTAGCCATTTGGGGAGTGAACCAGTGGATAAAATCTCTGTTTCCCTCGGTTAGTTTCCCTTTGAATAAAAATACTTGATTTTTATTTATTTTAAATTTTTAATTATTTCATTAATAGATTCAATATGATTTGTAAATACAGTACTAAAGAAAAAAATATTTCCTTCCTCTTTCTCTCCTCTCCCTTTTTCCTTTGCACCCTCCTTTCTTCTCACTTCTGCCTTTCTTTAGTTTTTGAGATAGCATATATTAAATTTCCATAACAGTAAAAAACTTTACTATTTCACCAAATAAGAAGTTTAAAACACAAAAAGCAAAAGACCCCAGTGGGAATACAGACAATGGCAATAGGCAAAAACTAAAAGGAAAAGTAACCATTTCACCCAAATACAGTAATTTTAAACAGATCATTAAAACTATAATAGTATAACATTCTTTACCTCTGGTTTGACAAATGTATAAAACATGGTTTCACAAGTATATATTTGCAGTAGTACTGATATACATGGACAGTTCTCTCTTAAATTTAGCTTCTAAAAATAAGGGAAAACATGATATATTTGTCTCTCTGTATCCACCTTGTTTCATTCAACATAATGTACTCCAGTTGCATCTATTTTGCTACATGCTAGTGTTTTGTTTTTCATAGCTAAATAATATTCCACTGCATATAATAAAATTTAATTTATTCATTTATCTGATGATGGACACCTTGGTTGATTCCACATTTTGACTGTTTGTGAACAATGCTGCCAAAATATGGTGGTGCCAATATCTCTTTGATATAATGTGTTCATGTCTTTTTGAGTATATATACAGTAATTGCATTGCTGGATTGTATGGAAAATCTATTTGGAGTTTTTAAAGAAATTTGCGTTTAATTTTTCACAGTGGCTGTAAATTTACATACCTACTAGCAATGTGTAAGTATTCCCTTTGTCAGCATTTGCTCTTCTCTGTCTTAGGTGTTACCCATTCTGACAGGGGTGAGGTGGTACCTCATTGTAGTTTTTGTTTGCTAGTGATATTGAGCATCTTTTCATATATTTGCTAGTCATTTGTATTTCTCCTTTTTAGAGATGTCTGTTGAGGCTGTTGAGGTTATTTGCCCATTTCTTATCTGGATTGGTTGTTGAGTTTTTTGAGTTGCTGATATATTCAGGACATTAATCCTTTGTTGAAAAGATAGCTTGCAAATATCTTTTCCCATTCTGTTGGATGATTTTTTGCACTATTGGTTGCTTCCTTTGCTATACAAAAGCTTCTGGGTTTGATATTGTCTCAGTTGGTTAGTTTTGCTTTTGTTGCCTGTGTTTTGAAGGTCTTGTCCAAGAGCCTTCCCCACACCGAGGTCTTGAACTATTTCTCATATATTTTTATACAGCAACTTCCATCTCCAGTGTTAAATTTATGGATATATATTCATATCCAATTTTTCAACACCATTTGTTGTAGAGATTATCTATACTCCATGTTATGGTCTGAACACTTGTGTCAAAAATCAGTTGTCTATACATTCATGGATTAGTTTCTGGGCCCATTAGTTTCTAGTTCCACTGATCTGTACATTGATTTTCATGCCAGGACCAAGCTGTCTAATTATTACATCTTTGTAGTTTGCTTTGTAATCTGGTATTGTGATACCTCCAACTTGATTTTTATTGCTCCATATCACTTTGACTATTTTGGATTTTTTATAATTCCGTATGAATTTTTGAATTGCTCTTTTCTAATTTGGCAATGAATGTCTATAAAAGGATGATTGCATTTCGAAGCTGCAGATTGCCTTAGGTAGTATATATGTTTTTATTATTGATTCTTCCAATCCATGAGCAGGGAATATCTTTCCTTTTTGTTGTTGTTCTTTCCTTGATGACTTATTTTATTAATGTTTAATAGTCTTCATTACAGAGATTTTTCACTTCTTTCATTTATTCCTAAGTATTTGTGTGACTATATTAAGTGGAATTTCCTTCTCGAAATCTCTTTACGTGAGTTCATCATTGGCTTGTAAAAAAGATTACAATTCTTTTGAAAGTTTTATTGTGTACAACATCAGGTCATCTGTAACCATAGATAATTTTACTTACTCTTTTCTAGCTTTGATACCCTTTCTTTCTTTATCTTACCTAATTGCTCTTGCTAAAACTTTAAGTACTCTAAAAAGGGAACTTCGTTAAAAGATGTATGACCATAAAAATAATTATGGTGGAGATTTTGCTACTTGAATGAGCATTCTTTGTGCAGAAGGCCAAAAAAATGGCTGTGAAATATCAAAAATGGCAGAAAAAAAACCAGAATGATAAAATGATACCATTTTGTGCACACTTTTCAAATGCAAATCATTGCCTTCTCTTGACCAATGACAAAAATACACACATGTACCAACGAATTCCTAGACACAAGACAAATTCAACTGAATCTATGTAACTTTGAGGGCCTCAGTCTATCTGGCAAATAGGCTATCCTGCAGTCTAATTAAGGGAGGATTTGTTGTTTGGGATATTTTTTTTCTTCTGTAAATTTACTAGTGAGATAGAAACACAAAGAGAGCTCTAGTCTAGCATTCCTTACATTAGGACTATTGGAAAATAATTAGAGATAGGAGTCCCTGGGTGTGATGTCCCAGTTCTACCCTGCCATGTGTTATCATAAGGTACTGTAAATCCAGTGTCACTGAACCAATGAACTACTCAGTGTAGATGACGTTAGTGTGGAATGCTTGAAGTCTTTCATGAAAATAATGTTTAATGGCACAGAAATAACACCTGGGTGTTTCCTACTTGGTGGTGGGCAGGGTGATCAACATATCTCCATATACCCAAGACTTCTTACATGCAGTGCTGAAAGTTTGTCATCTGGAGTGCACAGGACAGTTGACCACCTAGTCTGAGTGAATATGTCCACACCACCATTGTCCTCCTGTGGCTGACAATCATTGAATAAATTTGCATTGGAAAGAGACCTCTCTGTCTCCTTAACTTGTGCCATCAGGAAACTGTCTTTGTGAAAGCCTCAGAGAATTTGTTGCAGCTTTTAAATGTGAGCCTGGAATTAAGATGAGGTTCAGTTGTTTGTATACAAACAGCAAGCAAATAATTGTGCTGAAATGAAGGTCACTCCCTAGCCTGAATGAGCAATCTCAATTTGCTCTATTTGTCTGGTTACAGAAAAAGCTGCGTGACTGAAATTATCCTATTAGCAGTAGGCACTTCATATAACTAAGCAAGCAGATTACATAATGGTATGTGCACATGGAGAAGAAGGCACTTAATGTGCCCATAATATTTGTGCAAGATCTTGGGTGCCAGCAGCAGGCGGAAACAAAGTCATGAGTCAATTATATAGGAAGAGACAGGATTTGGCACACTGATCAAATGCTGTTTGGAAAGTCCACACTCTTTCAGAGTGACTGAGTTTGTGTGTCAGCTCTACTACCATTTCCAGGTTCCTGCTAATACACTAGAAGAAAGCAAGTGGTAGTTCAAGTACCAGAATCGCTACCAATTATACAGGAGATCTGACTTGGTCCTGCCCAATGTGTTACACTCATCACAGAAGTGAACCAGTAAATGGAAGATAATGTGTGTCTGTATGTGTGTCTTTCTATCTGTCACTTTGACTTCAACTAAAATGAGTGATTGCATGAATGAATAAGTAAATAAACATTGAGAGAGACAATGTACAGTACATAAATATAGCTCATTGTAGGAATTTTCTACGTCTTTGACAATAACGGTGTAAATTCTTAGATGTTTCTATATATTTACTATGTTTAAAACATTAAAAATGTTTTGATCCATAATAATTGCACATGTTTATGGAATACCATGTGATATTCCAAAACATGTATATAATATGTACTCAGCAAATCGAGGTAATTGACATTTCCTCTTCTTTTCTGTGATTGTGTGGCTTGAACCTTAGTGAGCCTCTCTTACAGTTGTGTGGGAAATATTAAAGAGGCTCTTGTGAACCACAGTCACCTCACTATGCAATGTAACCCTAAGAACTCAATCCTCTATATAACTAGAACATGATACCTATTTTCCAACTTCTATTTCCCTAACTCCAACATCCCTTAGTAAATCCTGTTTCTACATGCAGGTCGCATTGTTTTAGCTTTCTACAGTATGTGAAAGAGACCACATAGCATCTATCTGTGTCTGGCTTATTTCACTTAACATCCTGTCTATCCTCCATTCTACTTGTTTTTCTGAGAATCACAAGTCTTCATTTTTTCTTATGGCTGGATAGTATTTCATTATGTTTAAGAACCACATTTTGTTTATCCATGTATAGATTCTTTTTTTTAAGATTTATTTTTTTTATTGGATCCCATATGGGCACTGGTTCTAATTCTGCCAGCCCCCTTCCCATTCAGCTCCCTGCTTGTGGCCTGGGAAAGCAGTCAAGGAAGGCCCAGAGGCTTGGGACCTTGCACTTGTGTAGGAGACTGGGAAAAGGTTCCGTGCTCCTGGGTTAGGATTGGCTCAACCACCGTTGTGGCCGCTTGGGAAATGAATTAGCAGATGGAAGTTTCTCTGTGGTAGGAAAGGAAAAGAAAGGAAAGGAAAGGGAAGGGAAGGAAAGGGAAGGGAAGGAAAAAAAAAGAAAAAAGGAGAGGGAAGGAAAGGAAAAAGAAAAGAAGGAAAGAAAGAAGAGGAAAGAAGGAAGGAAGGAAAGAAGGAAGGAAGGAAGGAAGGAAGGAAGGAAGGAAAGAAAGAAAGAAGGAAAGAAAGAAAGAAAGAAAGAAAGAAAGAAAGAAAGAAAGAAAGAAAGAAAGAAAGAAAGAAAGAGGCGTGAAACTTGATCCCTGGTGATTTGGTACGGGATATAGGCATCCCAAGAAAGCATTAACCCACTGAATCATAGCTCCCTCCCACACATCTTGTCATTTTTGTAATAACCATTCTACCTGGGAAAGGTGATATCTTTGGGTTTACATTTCTCTAATAGCTAGTTAAACTTAATATTTTCATGTATTTGTTGGCTATTTATGTTTATTCTCGCAAGAAATACCTATCCAGATCTTTTCCCCATTTCTTAATTGGAATTTTTTTTATCATTACTGACCTTTTTTGAGTTGTTTCATATTCTAGATATTAAGCCTTTGTTCAATAAATAACTTGGAAACACTTATCCCTTGTGTTGTCTTTTCACTCTTATTTCCTTTGATGTGCAAAAACTCTGCAGTCCCATTTGTCTGATTTTCCCACCTGCTGCCTAGGTTTTTCAGGTCTTATTAAAAAAATGGTTCCCATTATCAATGTACTTCCCTATGTTTTCTCCCATCAATTTCATAGTTTCTAACCTTACACTTAGCTCTTTGATACATTCTCAATGGATTTTCATATATGATGAGGGACATAATTCAAGGTTTTTAATATTTTTCCAATTTATTTGAGCCTTCAGTGATGAGGATATGCAATCCGTATTGTTATATTGTTACGATTGTTATATTGTTACGATATTGTTACGATTGTTATATTGTTATATTGTTACGATTTAATGAAAATGGGTTCACACAGCAAGTCTTATATTCAAGGTTAATGCAATTGACTTCAATTACAGTAAACCAAAATCAACTATCAACTTTATCATCTAACACTTAAACTTTTCTATGGTCCAGGAAAAAGATCTTATATAAATAAAAAGTATTTGTGAGCATATTATATGTATTTTGAGACTATATAAATAACTTTATATACAATAGTATTGATATATTTATCTATAAAATTTTTAATTTGAAGAAAGGATTCTCTTTTGCTTTTGACCTTCATGATCTATTTTTTTTAGATAAACAAGAAAAATATTTTATTTGACCCATTTTGAAATGGAAAATACCCACACACTTGAGAAACAATATTGAAGACACTTCAACAGAGAGATAGTTAATAGAGCTTGATTTGAAGCCTAGGTTGCCAGGGTGACTGAAACCATTAGTCCCTTGAAATTTACTTCAATCACTTTATTAAAAAGTGGGATTAAATCTCATAAAACTCCCAATCAGCAATGCGACATGCTATTTGCACTGATGTTTTTGACCCAAAGTGTTGCTCACAAGTGTATACTTTCACTGCATATAGTTAAACCCAATCAAGAGACAAATAATTACATTTTCTTCAAAGGAATAGTTCTTTTAAAAAAGAAAGTGATAAGTATAGATCCAAAACCATAGTCACTTCAGCCAAAATAAAGGCTGTGGGTTTTATGTATTTCAAAATTTCACATCATTGTATCCTGATTTTACCTTTTTCCTTTTTTATTCAATGCATTTTTAAGTAAAAATGTGGCTTTACACACTCCTCTGAGCACAGGGAATGAAGCAATCTTCAAGGTCAACATGGTCCTGTCCTTAACAACTGTGTAAGGTAGTGGGAGGAGGTATAATATAAGACTGAAGCAAGAACTATGTAAAGCATTAAAAATAAGGTGATATGATTGACGGGGAATGACTGGAAAGAGGGAAACTCCCTTGAGACTGACTGGTTGGGTAGTACCTCCATGACACAGTACTGGTGGAGATAAGGGGTTTTTTGTTAAGGAGCCAGTCACCTGATAGTCAAGTGAAAAAGTAGTACAGAAAGAAGAAAAGCCAGGTTAATAAGTCTCCAAGGTGAGAATCAGGTAGTAATTCTTATAGGATGAAAACAACAGCATGACATCCTAACTCTATGAATAAAAGGAATAATGAACAACAAGCAAATATAAAGTTATGGAGAGCCTTGTCAGCCATGATTTTCCTTACAGAATCATAGGTAAAGAATTATCCCCATGATCGCTTCTCGGCCTTTTGGCTAAGATCAAGTGTAGAATTATCCCCATGGTAATTACTTTGAGGATGGTGGCCTGCAGGGAGAAGGTGGGTTCTCAAAAACATTGGTAATATTCTGTTCCAAATTGAGTATATGTTCCTTTTTGTTTAACTTTTAGCTTTTGGAATTTGCATTTCTAGGTATAGTATTTAGCAACAAAAAGACTAAAGTCCTGATTCATGCTGTAACGCTGATAAGCATCCAAAAGCTAAGCTGCAGGAAGCCAGATGATAAGGACCACATTTTATATGATTCCATTTTATGAAATGGCCCCAAAATACAAATATGTCATGACAAAAAATAGATGAGTAGCTGCCTACTATTAGTGTGAGAATATGATGGCTAGCACAAAGGACATCTCTGAAATGGTGATCATATTCTAATATTAGAATATAGCATAATGCTGTGAATTAACCAAAAAATCACTTATGAGTACACTGAAAAGAGATACATTTTATGGTGTAAAAATTATACCTTAACAGCATTGTGATTTTTAAAATAACCTAGAGAAAACAGTTGTATTTTGGAGAATGATGCAAGAATGTTGATGATTAAAGAATGTGCGTATCTGTGAGTGTGTGTATGTTTTTGTGCTTTGCAGTGTACAGGGATACCAGCCTGCAGTCAAGGACATCAAGTAACTTAGAGAGTTGAGCAACCAGATAGTTTCAGTACCATTTCCTGATGTGTATTGTTTAATTTTCACCATACCTCAAAGTTACTGTCAAATCATTATCATTAGTAATTTGTCACTGGGTTTTGTGCACAACAAACAGAAATTTAATTAAATAAAGAAAATCCAGAGCTATCCCTGAGTTAACATCTTTCTAATTCTCTGGTAGCTTCTGTAAGTTGCTTTTGAATCTGGAAGAAAACAATTACATGATGGCTATCCGGTGCAGAGAATTCCAGCTAGTCTGCATTCTGCCACATCTCTGTTCTGGCCTCGAGCCAGTGACTGTAGCTCAGGCCATGTTAGCTGCGGTAGAAATAGGGGCTAGTACAGAGTTCCCCTTCCCTGCGTGTGTCAGAAAGTGTTTCTTCACAATCCCATTATGCCCATGGGGATGATTCACACAGCAAACTCCTTCCTGATTTGCATATCTGAATAGTGAAGAGAAAATACTGTACTTTACATACAGTAGAGAAGACCTAAATAGACAGGCATTATTACCATGAAAAATTCTGCCTGCAAAAACATCGTTAGACACAGTCTAGATCAACTAGTTTACGAGCACATTGCTTACCCTGAGGTTTTTCTGTTAGAATTTCGTATATGGCATTTTGAGACTGTGCTTATTTGAGGCCTCAAACAAAATGGATTTTTGAAAGGAGGAGAACCCTATCTGCCTGTTTTTTTAAAGATTGAATTATTTTTATTGGAAATAATGATTGATAGAGAAGGAAAGACAAAGATCTTCCATCCACCGGTTCATTCCCTCAATGGCTGCAACTGCCAGAGCTCAGTCAATCTGAAGCCAGGAGCCAGGAGCTTTTTCCAGATCTCCCACATGGGTACAGGGTCCCAAGGCTTTGGGCTGTCCTCGACTGCGTTCCCAAGCCACAGGCAGGGATCTAGGAAGAAGTGGAGCAGTCGAGATCCTGGTGCTTTCAAGGTGAGGATTTAGCCATTGAGCCATCATGCTGGACTTGTTGGTGTTTAAAACAGCAATAATGACACAGTCCAGCTGAAGGAGTTAGAAATTTAAGTGTATGCTCGAGTGATCAAAACTGATTAGCCCAAGTTAGAGTCTTGAAGCCTTATCTAGTGCTTATGTAGCTTAGGTGGTGGACATAAATAATATGTACGTGCTTATTAATTGTAAGTTACCATAATATGTTTAAAAATATCACTCAGTGTTTTGTTGTAAAGATTCTCCTTCTGAGAACGTTACTCTAGTTATTGCATCAGTCTGGTTGAAGTCCTCTGAATCCCTGGGCTTAAAGTTTTTAGTTTAGTAAACAGGCTAAGAAGTAGTTGTTATTTGCTTCCTAACAAATAAGGCCGAACAGCTTGCCCACAGGGATTTAAGTCATAATTTACTGTTAAGTTTACTTTTATAGGCAAGCTATAAGTACATTCTACAAAGCTGGATGAAGCTGAAGAACTAGAAAATTAAAAAGTAAGATTTATTTTTTTCCTCTTAAAATTGAACTCAGTTGTAATTTAAAACTAACTGCCTTAATTATACAGAATAATTGGATTAGACGGAGGTTTGCATAAATTAGAATCAGAATATGACAGTTAATGTTTGCTCTTCTGTTGAAAGTAAGATGCGCACACACACCCCACACACCATGACAACTGGGAAGAAAGTAAAATGCACCATGGATATAATTTAGAGGAATTAAGAACTTAACATTAAATATGAATAAATCTTCACATATACATATTAATTATAACATGTCATAGAAAAACCTGCTCCAAATATAATTTGAAGAATTAGGAAACATATGCACTTGTGAGATACCCTCCCTGTGTCAGATCTTACATCTTAATCAGCCTCGGTTCTTAGTTGTATAGCACAGGCTGCAGTGCTCTAACTTCCAGTCATTCCTGGCCTCGCTCACACCATACTCACACAGCGTCCGTACTCTTACTTGTTTTGTATTTTTCTTTAAGTCTGTTCTCAGTTTTTAACTTAGCTTTCAAAGAGAATCTTGTTCGGGCTGATTGGAAATTATTGCTATAAAAATAGCCTCAGTGAAAACAATACAGTTAATTCCGGAATGATTTCTCAGATGGAAGCTCCAAATATCAACAAAACTGATCTCTCAGTAAAACCAAAAGGCTTACTAAATTTAAAAACTCTTTGTAACACATCAAAGTTTTCTTTCTGCAGTGATCATAAGGGAATGGCTGTCTCGGTTAGTGGACATCAGGATCCTTGGGCTTGGGGTTTTGCCAGATGATCAAATTTAAGGCCAAAATATATTGCCAAACGTCCTGAGGGACTGCAAGTGTCAAATCACCCCTAACTATTTAGCCAGCAGTTCTTTTTATCTGTAATTGCAAAATCCATTTTAATTTATTAACTGAAGTGGTGGTTTTGGAAAGGATTATTGTGTCTTGTCCAGGTTGACAGTGAGACAGTACTGAAGAATCTGCGTGCTAGTTAATGTCTGCATCTTGTTGACAGATAGTGGCCAAGTAAGGAGAGGAATCTATTGTAGGTCCAACTGGGACTTGATTCTTGGGTCATATTATCTCTTTCCATGTCAAATAATAAATAGAAATCCTTTCTGGTCTAATCTATTTCCTGATGGTAGCTAGGCGCAGAACCTGATTAAGTGATTCAATCACAGGAAATAGGACTGCATTTCAGTATGAACTAAGCACAAGGCAGTTATCAGCCACCAATAAGAATAATCCAGTGGCATTTTCCATTGTAAAGACTGAATCCCCATCTCTCCAAGATCTCCCGGATCCAAGTGTAAGATTCTTTGAAGAAGAAGACCTGGAATTGTTACAAGGAATGCAACACGAAAGACAACCTCAGCTCTTGTGTCACATGAGAAAATAATTTTCATGTGGACAATTTCAATTAACAAAGCCAGATTTTTAAACAGATTAATTAAATGCAAACCTCGTGCTGCAGCATCTCAGGGGGCTCCAAGAAAGAAAAAAACCTGAAAAAACAAAGGGTGGAACAGATGTCTTCTTAAGCATAATTTGGGGATAGGGGATGGATCAGCTAGAGGTGGGGAAGAAGCTCAACAAGATTCTAATCTTGCCTAGCTTGCTCACAAGAGAAAGACTTCAGAAAGGTATGACTGGGAACTTATTCTCACAAGAAGCTGAAACCTCAGGCACTGTCTTCTTGCTTTCTCAAGATAAACCTGGAGACTCAAGGCAAGGGAGGTTAGCACTTTGATCTGGTCGAAGAGAGCTTTGGGCAACAGGAGCTTGCTTTCCTGCTGGTTTCTGGTAAAACTGGAAATTCAGGGAAGTGGGATCACATTCTTAGCAGAGTGCTATTCTTAAAATAAAACCCAAAAGCCAGGAGAGATTTGCCTTTCCAAAGAGCAAAATAGAGGAGAAGCAAGATGTTATAGTATACATTTTCCTTTTTTTTTTTAATTAAAGATTTATTTTTATTACGAAGTCAGATATACAGAGAGGAGGAGAGACAGAGAGGAAGATCTTCCGTCCGATGATTCACTCCCCAAGTGAGCCGCAACGGGCCGATGCGTGCCGATCCAAAGCCAGGAACCAGGAACCTCTTCCAGGTCTGCAGTGTCCCAATGCATTGGGCTGTCCTCAACTGCTTTCCCAGGCCACAAGCAGGGAGCTGGATGGGAAGTGGAGTTGCCGGGATTAGAACCTGCGCCCATATGGGATCCCGGGGCGTTCAAGGCGAGGACTTTAGCCGCTAGGCCACGCTGCCGGGCCCTATACTATACATTTTCAAGAGATCCCACTTTTTCTCATTTCCCTGGGGGACCTGAGTCAACTCCCCATTTGCCCAATTAATTCCTTACAGGAGGGATGTTCCACCTGGCCTGCTCTGTCAGACCCCTCAAGGGACAGAATCATGTAGTTTAGTATAAATGCCACCCTGAAACCCATCTTCTTGAATTCAGTTTTCTTGAGCTACCCTTATCTTCAATGTCATTATTGTTCTTTTAAAGAAGCCAAACTCAAGGTACTTTTTAACAAAGAATAACCATTATTATTATTATTATTATTATTATTATTATTATTGCATCTGATTGTTAACATGACTGCAAGTCCTCTTTGTTAGTCAGCAACCTCTACTTATCTGAATTTGAAAGATGGTTAAGACTGTAAATGATTTTGTGCATCCTTGAATACTTCTAAATAAGCTGAAATATTTCTGCAGCAAATGGGAATCGACTCAGGACCACACAATTAAAAATGCACATTGGCTAAATGTTAGTAAGGACCTCTCAGAAATTGGTAGTGGCAAAATTAGAGAAGCATTTATAGCCTGGGGTTGCCATCTAGTGGCTAAATGCTATCATAACTTTCTTTTTCTTTTTAAATCTGGGTTTCAGTAACCTTTTCAATGCATTTGGGAGTATCTTTAACAGGAAGCAAAACCTTAAATGGATCATTGTATTATGTGTAGCCCAGCTCAGATATAAACAAGGAAGACTTACATAAGAAAAAGCCGGGATCCCTAAAAATACCAGTACCTAATGTTTGTTTCATTTTTCCATTTGTAAGACTTCTTTAAAATATATATATATATATTTCTTATTTAATCGAGGCTGGCTGCCTCTCTTCAAAATCCTAGCTAAAATAGAAATGCCTACGCTTATCATGTTCCGGAAAACAAATCAGATGTGTGTATGCATATGGATCTGACTGTTCAGCTTTTGGAAGAAGTAATGCTGCAGGAAAAAAAAAAGAAAAGAAAGAAATGGAAGATCTTGTACCCAAGCAGCAGTGTAACTGCTTCCTATGGTATCCCTAGGACCAAGACTTGCACATGGTGCAAATACAGTCAATATGTGTTGGGCACAGTAGGTATCCAGATGTCAGAGACAGTTTACTGTCTCACTTTGACGACATGACCCTCTGGAAGAGTCTTCTCAGCGTGCAGCCCTGGGCCAGGTTCCCTATGGATTCAGACCAGCTGTAGCCTAAACACACACAAGGGAATCCACGAAAGGCACCTGAGAAATAGCCTGTGCATGATAGGCCTGCCTGCAAGAAGAGGGAGAGTTGAGCAAGGGCTAGAATTACCTGGCAAGGGGTATAAGGGAGGTGAAGCTCCTGAGAGGGTAGGGAAGGGAGGTGTGAGTAGGGTTTTATTTGAGGAAGGAATGAAGAATCACTGCTGGTGGGGTAGTTCAGAAGTGACTGAGACTCTAGGGAGTTAGGTAGAATGATGCCCTTCCTTCACATGAGAAAGGGGGATGTTTTCCTGATTAGGAGTCTGCCAACTCAGGAAGTATTTCCGTGCCTTGAAGGCTGGTGTTCTGATGATCTCAGTGGCAGACACAGCTTGACTCTGTGGTCAGCTTCTTTAACCAGCATCGACTTAGTCCTCCTCTTGCCCTCACCTCCACCCTTCCATGTAAGTGACAGCTTAGGACCCAGCAGTGGCTCTAGGAGGCTTCCCAGTATGCAACACTCATAAGCCAGACCCAGAGCAATCTGGGATCCATCCCACATCAGAGATGTGTCTAAATTTTCAGCTCACTACAGTAGGACCCACAGGAATGTCTACCATAGCTCAGAGACTGAATGACAGAAGTAAGGATGTTAGAGCCCAGAAGATTGTGTGCGTCCTGTCCAACTCTCATTTCACAGATTTGACTAACCAGAGGAAAAAAAAACATTCTGATTCACATGACACTGGATTAGAGATGAGGCTGAACCTGGGACTCAGACCGAGCTCCTCCCCAGTTCACCATCCTGCATTCCAAAATATGCAAAAAGAGGCTGAGTTCTCCTCCCATTTTGAAATTCTTTCTGGGAGTAAAGAACTCTGGCCAGGCCCTTAGCTAGAAGTAGCAGCCCCGGGTGAGGTGCTGGTAGGTGGGAGGGGCAAGCTCGGGGAGCACCATGGGCACTGATCTCAAAGGATATGGATTTGTTTAATGATAGTTTGTGCCTAACAAATAAGGCTCTCTATGTTTTCACAGATTTTTAAGAACTACTGAATCCACACTTTGTGGGCTTGACCGTAACCTTTCCTCTATATTTGTTCAGTGACGTCTAGAAGATTCTCTAGTTTAAAACCCAGTTACTCTATCACCTGAGAGTAATAATAGTATCTGCTTCATAAGGTGGTTGTAAACAAAAAGCTATGCTTCAGGTATTTTTTAAGATATATGTCTTTTCATTGGAAAGGCAGATATACAGAGAGGAGAGACAGGAAGATCTTCCATTTGATGGTTCACTCCCCACATGACTGCAACAGCTAGAGCTGAGCCATTCTGAAGCCAGAAGCCAGGAGCTCTTCCGGGTCTCCCATGCAGGTGCAGGGTCCCAAGTCTTTGGGTTGTCCTTGACCATTTTCCCAGGCCACAAGCAAGGAGCTGGATGGGAAGCAGGGCCACTGGGGTTAGAACCAGTGCCGATATGGAATCCTGGCACATTCAAGGTGAGGACTTTAGCCGCTACGGTATTGTGCTGGGCCCTGAGGTGTTTTATCATAGTACCTAGTCTACTGAGTGCCCTGTGAAAGTGAAATTCTTAGTACTATTGGTGTTTAGTTGAATGGTCTTGTCAAGAAGCTTAAAAACTCTGAATGTCGACATCTTCATCTTTGAAATAGATATAAACACTCCACTTTGCAATAATGATGTTGCTGATCTAATTAGATGCTCTGCAGTTAAAAGACTTAGCCAGACAATAGGCCAGCAGTCAATGTCTACTTATCGGAAGATCTAATTGATCCCTAATTGGTAGTGTTCCTTCAGCTGTGTTTGCTGACTCTGTCCCACCAATAAGAGAAGTCCATTTTGGACTTGTAGCTTTCTTTACATTTAGGCTAGGTAAAACCTAATAATGTGAACTGACCCCAGCTCCCAGAGAGTTAATAAATAACACCCAATAAATAACGAATGCTCCTTTGTACATCAATAACAAATACAAACCACACCGGACAATGTTTCTTCCCCCAGACACATCGAAGACAAAAGGCAATCGAATAATCTGTAACCATAACCTCAAACCAAGAGACGCTTCCTGCAGCAGCCTCTGTCCACAAATACTGTATTGGTGGTCTCCAATAAAGCACCTCAAAGAGAGATCACCAGGGGAGAAGGGACAAAGGACAGTACATTCAATAAATAACAGCAAACTATCTCTGCTCAATAGGAAAACGATAACACTTCAAAAAACCTGCGCAAGTACTCAGACTGCCTCATAAGGTTTCTTGACCCTTTTCAATTCCAACTGTTCTGAAGAACCCCAAGAGGGTTAGATTCTGGAGCCAAAACTTAACTACAATGGACAATGGAGTTTTCCAAATGATATCACCTCCTCAATGGGAGATAGAAGTATCGCACACACAATAGAAGACCCCCTCTTTTCTAAGCCATTGCTTGAAAACTCCCACATTAGTGATATGTTTTCCCAATATTTTTCAGAGGACAGACAAAGCTCCCCTTCACTGGCCCACTCTCCAAAATCCTTACACTAGACAGGTGCCAGGAACTCAATCCAGGTCTCCCATATGGTTGGTAGAAATATGACCACTTGGGCTCTCAGCTCTGCCTTGTAGGGTTGTATTGAGAGGAAACTGGAATCAAAGGCCAGACTCAGACTCCAAGCTTATGCACTTGGAGATGGGGCACTGTTTTTGTAACCTGAATCTTAATTGCTAAGCCAAGCACCCCACCCTAAGATGTATTATTTGTAGTATAGGCCACAGCTTTTAAATTGCAACTTTCATGCGACTCAAAGTCACAGAGCTCAACAGGTAATATCTTCTTGTCATACCAACTTATGGACCAAAATCAGAACATTATTCTAATATGAAAACAATCAAACATGTTATATGGTAGAGTACATACTGTTTAAGGTTTTCCTCATCAGCATACTTTAAATAAATGCTTTCAAATCATGGATTTCAAATAGTAATCTCAGGTTTGCACCTTCCTAAAACATTGGACCCCATGGGATGCCTTTTGTGCTGTAGATACCTTTGGGACCCAGCAAACATTCTGTAAAGGGAAAAGCAAATACTTCAGCTTTACAAGCCACACAGTATTTCTGCAGAGACTATGTAAAGAAATAGACAAGGATGTGTTCCAACAAAACTCACATGCCAAAACCAGGCAGTAGGCTAGATTTGTACCAAAGGCCTTAGTTTTATGCTCTCTGAGTTAGACCACTCCTCATCATCAATACCTAAGTAAGGTTAGATTACCATGTTAGCTCCAAGAGAGCAAGGAAGGTTTGATCTAGTATTGAAAGTACTCAGTACAATTCTTGGACTGCTGCCACATTAGTGCAGTTCTCTGAACCACACTCTTCATGGAGTCTATTATACATGCATTAGCTCATGCTGTTCTGCCTTGGGACATTTACCAAACTATAGTGAACTGTTTAGCTGCTGTGTATAGTTACTTAATTGTTTAGGTCATTACATGGTTCTTCAAATGAGTTATGATGGAGACTGGAAGCTGGTCATCATTTTTGTACCCCACAGTTTAACATTGTGATGTACAAATAGTGAATTGAAACTTAATGTTTGTTGAGGATTTAGCTTTTCATATTGTGCCAGGGTACCATAAAAATCATAATTCTAAAATGATCTATTTCCCTGTAAGGTTTTCTATAGATTTTATGTAACATTTGAGTGAACTAGATTATTTCTAATAAAACATTAAAGCAACAGAGATAGCAATGTAGTATTGCAGTGACCAGATACCCCAGTGGCAGTGAGCGGTAATCTGAGCTCCACTGGCGGCCAGAGCTCCACCAGCGCCTTGGTGGGAAGGGGAGGTCACCAGGAGCTCAGAAGGTGAACCCAGGCAAAGAACTGTCTGTCCTGCTGATTTATATGGTTCAACCAGGAGCAGAGATAGAGCAATAGATTCCAAACAGGCAATGCAGGAACAGGGTGGATTTCACAGCCCAGACCCTATCAGAGCCACATCAAGTGCCATTTTATGTAGGGAGGCAAAGGCTGTGGGACAGGACTGTGCATGCACTAAGCTTGGAGCAAACTCATTTCTAGCTCAGTGCATTGCATTGACATGACATCCTACAGGTTCCACCCAAAATAGGTCCAGGTAGTCCCCAGATTTAATGGCCAGCAAATCCAAAACTCCACCAGTGGCATATCAGGTGCCATATTGCAGGATGTGACCAAGACTGTACAGACTGGAGACAAAACAGAGAGGTATGCATAAGCTGAATTGGGAGCGAACTCTTTTCTAGCTCATGCATTGCACTGGTCCCACATCGAAAATAATACTGACAGGGCGTCCTATGTGTCAAAATAGGTCTGGGTGGCCCTCAGACCTAATGTCCAACAGGTTCCAGAAATTCAGCACCACTAACTACCTAGTTATTTAGGATAGCTGGTGTCTCCCTAATCCTGGGAACTGCTTAAATAGGAAGTGGGAGAAAGGTTGTACAGACAACGGTACAGCCTCAGCATAGGATCACAAGAGGTGAAAAGTGGTGAGCCAGGAACTGAGTCTACAGAGAGAGACTTGGTGGAAGTTTAACACCAAGAGTCCAGACCTGAAACTCACTTGAGGGAGTGGCACAAGTAACTACAAACAAAAAACTAGGTACCAAATGCAATCAGTAAAATTGAACTATAGGCCTGTGAGTAACACTGCTGAGAAACCTGCCTTAAGGTGAAGAATTTGCTAACCAAAAGTGCAATGACCAAAAGCAAAAGAAGAGACAGAGGCATAATGAATATTACTGAAGACTCCCCTGCAAAGGAGCAAAAACTTTTGCCAACCTCAGGGTTAAATGGGGACTACATCAAGAAAATGGGAGGATAAAGAACTTAAAAAACCTTATGTTTACTCAATTTTAATAAAATTTGCATGTAATTATATAGCTATATGCTGTATGTTTTTAAAAAGAATATTTTTATTTGAAAGGAAGAGTTACAGAGGGAAGGACAGATCTTTCATCTGCTGGTTCACTTCCCATATGATTGCAACAGTCAGGGCTGAGCTGACCTGAAGCCAGGAGCCTTCTCTGAGTCTCCCACATGGGTGTAGAGTCCTAAGGCTTTGGACCGTTGAACACTGTTTTCCCAGGCCATAGGCAGGGAGCTGAATCGGACCTGGAGCAGCCAAAACATAAATCGCTGCCTATATGGGATCTTGGATATTGTAAGGGAAAGATTAGCCAATTGAGCCATTGTGCCGGGCCCTTTACACCATATATTAAAAGACTGATGTAAACATTCAAAAATTTTCCTCAGCCTTGATGAGTCTCTGTGGCACCTAACTCACATATAAAATAGAGGTGAGAAAACCAACATCATAGCATTATTGCCAAAACTCAGTACAGGGTTGGGGAATGTGTTTAGGACACAGTGAGCATTTAATAAATTCTGTTAATATATACAAAAATGAAGAATTACAAACAAATGATCCATTATGACAGATAAATCACTAAGCGAGCCAAGGTGCTCAAAGCATTACATTGCAGTTTAATACCTTCTGGCAAGGTATGAATGAATATAAGTGGAATGTTCAATCTTTCCTTCACCCGGTTCCTGATAAGGAGAGCTAGACTCTAGATAACTCCTCATTTTTGTCACTGATAGAATTTTCAGATTTTCTTTCATTCCCTCTAGAACATAGCTGTATTTGTCACTTTGGTGGAGAAATCTTTGTGCCTGCCACAAGGCAATGGGAGGAATGAAAAACCTACGTAATCCAACTAGCTCTGATATTTTCATGTTAAGCACATGTTGAATTTTTAATGATGCAAATAACTCATAAAAGCATACAACCAATTGTAAAGGATAATCAAATTATCCCCTCCCTGCTTAAAGTGATTATGTTAATGGCCACAATTCCCTGAGTGTTCTTGGATGACTGATAGAGGGAATAAACCTGTTTGATTGTACTCATAATGAACTGTCAAAGCCTACAGCCCTGCTAGTCAGGTTGCAGAGAGAAAGAGATTTTGTAGGCAAGAACAAATAACACCTGGACTTCTGAGGCAAATGGAGACTGAGGTTTAAATTGGAAAGTCATGTGGCATCAACTGTGCTCTTTTGCATCCGGGGAAGAGAGGCAGAGCTCTATTGTATAGCTTAGAAGGTCAGGGTAGGAACTGGGAGGGTTAAGGTTTAAGGTTTAAAGCACAAATGGTGGGCCCGGCGGCATGGCCTAGAGGCTAAAGTCCTCGCCTTGAAAGCCCCGGGATCCCATATGGGCGCCGGTTCTAATCCCGGCAGCTCCACTTCCCATCCAGCTCCCTGCTTGTGGCCTGGGAAAGCAGTCGAGGACGGCCCAATGCATTGGGAACCTGCACCCGCGTGGGAGACCTGGAAGAGGTTCCTGGTTCCCGGCTTCGGATCGGCGCGCACCGGCCCGTTGCGGCTCACTTGGGGAGTGAAACATCGGATGGAAGATCTTCCTCTCTGTCTCTCCTCCTCTCTGTATATCTGGCTTTCCAATAATAATAAAATCTTAAAAAAAAAAAAAAAAAGCACAAATGGTGTAAAAATTCTGTTTTTCATTTTTTAAAAAAATTTATTTTTTTTTATTGCAAAGTCAATACAGGGAGCAAGAGAGAGAGGAAGATCTTCCATCCAATGATTCACTCCCCAAGCGATTAACGGCCAGAGCTGAGCCAATCCAAAGCCAGGATCCTGGAGCCTCTGCTAGGCCTCCCATAGAGGTGCAGGGTCCCAAAGGTTTGGGCCGTCCTAGACTGCTTTCCCAGGCCACAAGCAGGGAGCTGGATGGGAAATAGGGCTGCCAAGATTAGAACCAGTGACATATGGGATCCTGGTGCATGCAAGGTGAGAACTTTAGCCGCTGAACTATCACACTGGGCCCAAAAATTGTTTTTCAACAAATTTACCTAACATACCATTTTTCTCCAAGATAGGGTCTTTTCCTGCTTATTCATTTTTCTCCCTGATTCATCTCCCCCTCTCCCACCCTCTTTCCTGTTTCTCTCTCTCTCTAGAGTAGTATCCCTTGAGTATGCAATACTCCCACGATATTGTATGACACACTCACATTAAGCTAGGGTGTTCTTTCCTCATCTAGCTATGTTTTTCAGAAATTAGCTGTGAGTTGAGGTATCAGGCATGCTTCTTGAATCTGGCCTTGGAGATTTTTGGTTTGCCTGAGCTGTGAATCACTTACTCACTGGAGATTCAATTCTTGATTTATGAGATGAGACAATCAGTGTGAAACTACCTAATGTAGTCACTGGCTCATAGCAATGACTCAGTGCTTTGTTGTTTCTGTTATCATGTGTTGGGCAATAAGAGAGAGAGTCTTAAACTTTCCCCAAAATATTTCCCTCTCATAGTAGCTCTTCCAACATCACCATTCCAATTACTGCTGCTCCAATATGGCTGGCTGTAGGTTACAAGGTAGAGAAGACAGTTTGCCTATTGTAAATGACCGAAGGAAACTGAGTTGAATTAATCTTGCCTTCCTTCAAAGGCTGTCAAGTATCAAGAGGAAATTCTGTGATTGGGAGACCAAGACTTGTTTTATATTGTAGGATGAAAGGTAGCCTGGAAATTTCTTTCAGGACTACACCTGTCCTCCCTGACAACTGTGATCTTCAGATACTTTTCTGGTCTTATCTAATTACTACAGAGAATCCTGTCCATCTCCAGCAAACATTTTCTGAAACCTCTTAATGGTCTAACGCTATGCTGAACCCTTAGCTTTCATTGTGTCATTTAATCTTCACTGTGCTGAAAAGTAGACCTTGTGATTTCATTTACAAGCAAGGAACTCAAGGCTCAGAGAGATTTGGGGAATTGCCCACAAGCACATAATTGGTGAGTGATCTGACATCAGAATTTGTCTTTGCTGTATCTACACCAGCACCTCAGACAGGATACCCAGGTGTGCCTGACTTCCAAGTTCTTGCTCCTAAAAGTTTCATACTGATGATTATATATTTATATACATATTATGTATGAAGAGCCTCGAAAGGTTGTGAAAACTAAAAGATGAATTTTTTTAGGAGCAAAAGTTTTCTGAAATCCATAAATATGTGGAATCTTTAAAAAGTTCGTGTAAACTGTTTGTTATAACAAAGCTATGCATAGATTTCATTATTTTTTTGTACCAAGGTCAATTTATCTTTTAGCTCAATTTTATAAAATATACTCATATATAGAAAAGCATATGCATTTATACAATAATTTTATCATTATCCTCCTAAAAAGTTGCTCTGTTCCCTTTAGAAGAGATCTTAAACTTAAATGCTTATTAGGGCCAGACAGCAAATACGGAATGTAGAAACCTAGATCTATTAAGGAACAAGAGGGAGGAGTTTCACTTTGTTTAGTGAATAAGCCTTATTCTAGCCCCCAGGTATACTGCCTTTTCAAACAGTGACTATATCCTTGACTGTGTTCTTGATTTCAAAAATCATCATCATATTGCTTCCAACTATCATTGGGTTACTAGTGATTGTTGCGTTTTATATCCTTGCTTGTAAATAATGACAGTGTCTTCATTAACCCAGACCCTGACTTTATAAAAAGAAATTGAAAGTTTCCTTGAATAGCAAGTTGAAAAGTCCAGGGACTTGCCCAGGGTCCAAAGCTCAGCTCACCGTAACATTTCTGACTGCCTCACCTGCCCACCCATTCACTTAGAGTACTTTGGGTCCATTGACCCACCTTGAGATTTTGCTGTCAAATCATCACAGCATTTGCACATCAAAAAGTAGGAAGCCGTGTTTACAACTTAGCTAACATGTGATTCTGGTCAAATTTCTGAACATTTCTGAGGTTCTGTGAACGTTACATTTTAAAAGCACATGGAAAGAGCTTCAAATGATACTTTACTTGCTGTGAGTGTTCACTAAATGGCAGCTGTAAGGCTGAACCGAAGGCCGTAGTGGTGATTAATAATTTAACGGTTATGTTATTCAGTCTGGAGTACAACCATCTAGGATTTCACAAACTCTCCTCCACCCCAACCCAATGGGAAGCAGGGAGTTGGTGATGCAGACTGGCAGTAGCTCAGAAAGCACCAAGGCAGGCAGGGAGCAGGGTGCATATAAAAACCTCTCCTCCATGCTCTTCCTTTTTCTTCATTCTCCAGATCGTTTCCACCAATGACAATGGCCCCATCAAATTCATAACTTGTCCTCCCTGCGTCAGTCCAAGTCACTTAAGTGGCTTCACTCTTTTCTTCTGTATGATAGCAACACATTCACTTAATTTCACCAAGACTCCAGTACTTGGTCCCATGGAGGACATCTCTGATCCCATTTCTTGCAGATGGCATTAATGATCTAAAAATGATTATTCATTGATATGAAATTATCTGGAAAATTTGTCAGATTATATCTGAGTTTACCAATATATTCCTCAGAAAGCCCTTCATGATGATGCTCTTTGGAAAACTTCTATGACGTTATAAGTATGAAGTGGTTACTTACCATCATATCACTTAAAGATCTATAAAGCCCATTAGCATAATACTGGCTCTGAGAAATCCTGTGTAAAGGGACCTATCTTTGTCTAAATCAGTGTTTCCTGAAATTCATCATGAGACCCTGATTTTTCATAAGCACCTGTAACATCAACTTCCTGAACTGCCTGTGCTCAAGTAATTCCATCTAGAAGCTGTGGAGCTGTGGCAGAAAGGAAGAGTCAGGGAATATGAATGCCAACCAAATTCATTCATTCATTCACTTAAGAAAAATTTGGGGGAATGCTGTGACCAAAGACTGATGATCAGGAGTTCAAATTCAGATCCTCATTTTGGATTTAAAAAAAAAGATTTATTTATTTTTATTGGTAATGTAGATTTACAGAGAGAAGGAGATACAGAGAGAAACATCTTCTGTCTGCCAGTTCACTCCCCAAGTGGCCGCAATGGCTGAAACTGAGACTTTCCAGGTCCCAAGGCCTTGGGCTGTCATCTACTGCTTTCCCCAGGCCACAAGCAGGGAGCTAGAAGGGAAGTAAAGCAACTGGGACATGAACTGGCACCCATGTGGGATCCCTTACAAGGGGAGGATTTAAACACTGAGCCACCTCACTGGGCCCTTGGGTGTTTTTAAGTTCTGCTCCCTCACTACGTTTCTCTTTGTTTCTCTGAATAAAGAAACAGAAGAGTTGAGAAGCTTAATGGAGTCCTTCTGTCCAATCTCAGATGAAGTAGCACCCCCAGAAACGGGACGACCCATGACCAATGTCACCTAATGTGATCCTGTCCCAGTCATTCTCTGTCATGACTCAGTTTGATTGCCTTCACAGTTACTTTCATTCTCAGAAATCATCTTGTTTAGTTACTTGGTTATTGTTTGTCTTAGCCACACAAGATGAACTTTTTCCTCAATACAGAAACCCTCTGTCTTCTCTGAGTCTTGCCCTCAATCTACGGCAGTGTCTTGGGTTCTTAATGTAGATTGGAGAGTAATGAGCAACAAATGAGGACTTCTGAAGTTAAGTAAGTCAGCAAATGTGCCTTCATCCCATGGAAAGCTCGGAGAGAGCCGCAGGGGCAGCTGTCCTCTCCGTTCCCTGTTGACTCTGGCTCTGTATATCTGCATCAGCCTTGTGTCTTGTGCTCCCCGCAAGTCCAGGCAGAAGGTACCTGGTGATTCATCTCCTTCACTACCATAAAAGCTCCTTTGAAATGTAAGTCCCTTATTTCATTGCTTTGTCTGAATTTAAATAAATGAGATCAGAGAGTGAGTAAATCTGAAGCCTAGAAGGGAACAAGGGACTAGAATGAGGCCAGCCAGTCCAGCAAGGGAGAGGGAGCAGCCAGCTAAGAACATTCCAGTGTATTCTTTCAAAATCTTCTTATTGTTTTTATTTATTTGAGAGGCAGAAATACTAAGAGTTATCATCCACAAGCTAGAGCCAGCAGCTGAGATGCCAAATATGAAGGCAATTGACATGAAGTAATACATGCCTAATGACAAATAATACTGAAGTAATTCATTTTTAAAAAATGTGATAAACATAAAGGGCCTTCAGAAAATTCATGAAAAATACCTCTTATGAAAAAATTATATGTGGATTTCTTAAACTTTTTGCACAAAAATAATCTTTTAATTCCATTTTTGCATGAATTTTTGAAGTGCCATCTTTAGTTTTGAAGTGTTAAGAAAGGAAGCAGGAGGAAGGTGAATAAAAGTGTGTGGGGAATACTTTACTTCCTTAACTATACTGCAAAATATGAACTTCCCAGAACTACAAAAGTTTTGGCAAAAAGTGGGAGAGGGATCCCTTTAGGGAGCTGGAAGACAGAATTCTAAGTGTAGGGCACAGCAGTACTAAGACCCTGATTCAGAAGCATGCTTAGCTACTTGGAGGAACAGTTAATAGAACACCATACCTGGAACTGAGTGGCCCGAATGATAGTATGGAACATAGAAACAATGAAATCTAAGTTATGTAGGATCTTGAATGGCATCATGCAAACTTTGTTATTCATTCTCAGTGAGATGAGGTGAGAGGGGTTGAAACAGAGGAGGAATTGGAGCTTACATTTAAAGTATCACTGTGGCTTCTAGGAGCTGAGGTAGTTAGGGCAAATATAGGAGAACATGTTAGAAGGCTCTAGCACTAATCCAAGGGAGATGTAATGATAACTGGCACCAGGGTGGTTTTGGTGGAAATGGTAAAAAGCTGTCATCTTCTGCCTATATTATAAAGGCAATATAAACTGTCAGAGATGAATTAATGGAAAACCTGAGAGGTCATGCAGAACTGAATTTTTACTGTTGTATCAGGGCTGCCATCATCTTGCAAGATGATGCACCAAAACAAAAAAAAAAATGAGAGTTTTTATACTTTTACACAAACATAGTGCAAGTGGCGGCAAAGCAGGTGCATGAAGCACAGAATAGCCAAGTTTCCACGAGGTCAGAATAGCCTGTAACAGTTCCAAGCAAAGGGGAAATAAGTAGCTCTCCTGTGAGAGGAAAGGATTAGGCAACATTCCAAGGGAAAACAAAACATCAGACTCTGGGGTCAGGTCTTCCCTGACTCCAGACATATGTACAGCCTTGCGTGTACGCAGGGTGTCCTCTGCTTTACGTCTCGTCTCTCTTGAATGTCTGCCAGGCATCTCCATCAGTAACCCAATGTAATTACTGAAGTGTGTGTGGAATGGAAGCAACAGAAAAGGAATCCTGGATGATGCTAAGTTGTTAGACACAGCAGCTAGAAGAATGCAGCTTGCAAGTGCCAATCTTAAGAAGACTTCAGCAAAAGCCATTTGGAGCTTGGAGTAGAGATTGGAGTTGAGTTTTGAAAATATTAAGTATAGGGTGCCATTAGATACTATGGTGATCATTGTAGACCAGGAGTTCTCTACCTCACCACTACTGATATTGTCATTGTTGTTGGGGACATTGTTCTGCATTGTAAGATGTGTAGTAGCATCTGGGTGCAGCAACAACATCACTCTTTAAGACTTTGTTCCTAAAAGCAGTAAACATTTATTCAGTGAAGTCACACCATATGTTCATGTCATAGTGCTTTGCCTGAATCAACCTGATTTAACCTTTACCACAATCATTAATCTTTGCAAAAGCCCTATTTTTGCTTAATTCCAATATACAGATGAAAGAAGTAAGGCTCAGTTCACTTCCCAGCACTGAAGCCATGTTCAAACCAAAGCATCGTGACTACAGAGCCCACATTTCTAATCATAGCATCACATCTTTAGATTTCCATGTAGGCTACACCTGGCTTTGCTTTGTGCCACTCAGTTTTCCAAAGCATTTGGCCTCAATGGAGTAGAAGCCCTCAAAAGTAAACTGAGCAGCTAATAAGCAGAGTGCTAGGAGTGCAGAGGCACCCAGGAGCTGATGCGCTCAAAGTGGGTTTAATTCAGGAAGAAAGGACGCAAATATGCGTGCAGGCACACACACGCACACACACACAAAATTTGAAAGTGCAGAATTCAAAACACTTGTTATAAAGCTTGTTATTATTTGAAAGATACAGAATTCAAAACACTTGTTATAAAGCTAGTTATTAACATTGAGAAGCACGCAGAGCGGGCATTCAAAGAATTCAAGGAATATGTGACACAGGAAATGAATCAGGTGAAAGCTGATCTATCAGAAATGAAGAATACAGTGGAGAAATTGAAAGAATCTCAGAATTGAAAGATGTTTCCTGTTAGCGGGGGAGGAGGGGAAACAAACTGGAAGCAAAGCTGGATTAAGCTAAAAAAAAGTCTTCAAGAACTGAAAGACACTATTAAAAGGCTAAATATAAGAGTTATGGGAGTCCCAGAAGGTGCAGAAAGAGAAACTGTGTTTACAAGTATATTTAATGAAATAATAAGGGAAAATTTTCCTAATCTAGAAAAAGAATTGGGAAACAACATTCAGGAGGGGCACAGAACTCCCAACATGCTTGATCAAAAGCAATCTTTACCACGACACATGATCATCAAGCTCCCTTCAATCAAACATAAGGGGAAAAAAAATCCTCATCTTTGCACGTGGAAAAAAATCAATTGACATATAAAGGAATGCCAATTAAATTAACAGGAGACCTCTCACAGGAAACTCTACAGGCCAGAAGAGAATGGAGTGACATATTCCAGATTCTAAAAGAAAAAAATATCAGCCCAGCATAATGTACCCAATAGGGCTTTCCTTTGTCTTTCAAAATGAGATAAAATTCTCCCACAGTTAAGAAAAATTAAAAGAATATGCCTCTTCCAAACATGCCCTACAAAGGGTACTTAAAGATGTTCTTTTGACAGAGAAGAGGAATAGCACCCATCAAAACCAAGGGCAAATGGGAAGAACATCCCCGTAAAAAAAACAACAGAAGACTAAATCAAAGAACAACCCATTGATAAAATGACAGGACCAAGTTACCACATGTTAGTATTAACCCCGAATGTAAATGTCTTGAACTATTCGATCAAACATCATATATTAATAGAATGGATTAAAAACACAAAACCCATCTGTTTGTTGCCTGCAGAAGATATAACTCATCAACGAGGATCAGCAGAAACTGTATCTCATGGATTTTGATTTTTTAAATTGAGTTTCATATCTTTTTTGAAAAGATTTATGTATTTTTATTTCAAAGTCAGATATAAAGAGAGGAGGAGAAACAGTAAGATCTTCCATCTGTTGACTCACTCCCTCAGTGGCCACAATAGCTGGAGCTGAGCCAATCCAAAGCCAGGAGCCAGGAGCCTCTTCCAGGTCTTCCACATGGGTGCAGGGTCCTCGACTGCTTTGCCAGGCCACAAGCAGGAAACTGGATGGGAAGCAGGGCTGCAGGGATTAGAACTGGTGCCCATAAGGGATCCTGGTGCTTTGAAGGCGAAAACTTTAGCTGCTAATCTACCATGCTGGGCCCTAGATTCATCTTTTAAAACACTTTCTTCCTCATTAAATTCTTCACTGACTCTGATCATACAGCAGGATCATTTTCTTCAAAAAGGTTCTTGATTTCCTTTTTAATTTCTTCAGTGACACATTGGTCATTCAGTAACATGTTATTTAACTTCATGGCATTGTAAATTTCTCTTTTACTTCCTGTTGTTGATTTTGTATTGTGACTTTCCATTTAAGGAGATGTATAGTAGCTGTGTAATGGAGACTAATATCCATATGTGAGGATACTTCCAGATCAAAGATGGACTCCCAATGCAACTGTTAACTGTACCTTGACAATAGCATGCTGGACTCTCTGCCATTGTCCATGCCCGCAATGATGGACATATGACTCTTTATGAAGAACTATACTATAGAAATAATATAGGGGAACTCAGTAAATTCCAGGTCCTATGGAACTGTATTATAAAATGATAATAATAATTTTTAAAGTATGGGTCTGGCACGGTAGCCTAGCGGCTGGAGTTGTCACCTTGAATGCCCCAGGATGCCATGTGGGTGCCAGTTCTAATCCTGGCAGCACTGCTTCCCATCCAGCTCCCTGCTTGTGGCCTGGGAAAGCAGTCGAGGACAGCCCAAAGCCTTGGGACCCTGCACCCACATGAGAGACCTGGAGGAGGCTCCTGGCTCCTGGCTTCGGATCAGTGCATTACCGGCTGTGGCAGTCACTTAGGGAATGCAACATCGGACAGAAGATCTTCCTCTCTGTCTCTCCTCCTCTCTGTATATCTGACTTTGCAATAAAAATAAATAAATCTTTTTTTAAAAATTTGTTTAAAGTAAAAAAAGAGAGAGAAAAAAAGAAAGGAAGAGAAAGAAGTTCTTGGGACTTTGCCTTTGCCATATCTGCCAAACAATCAAACCCAAATTCAAGTCTCAGTTTTATTCTGCTGGAATGAGAGAACACAGAAGTCATCGTCCAAATGGTTTGGAAAACATTTACAAGATCAGCTCGTGTCTTGATATTTCATTCTAACACTGGTGCTTGGACTACTTGCTGTTCATCTTTGAGATGTCACTGAATAAAATTACCACATTCCTCACAGATAACATTGAAGATTAACTCACTGAGAATCAAACTGGGAAGCATCCTCTCTTCCTGTATCAACAGACAGCTGAGAAGCACAGTAAATACCTCCATTTCATAAGCAAGAAAGTAGAGACTGCAAGAGATGCTACCAGCTGTTCAGGAACCCTCACGTAGAAAAGAAGCGTCTTGGGGTGTGGAACCGGGCTGCCAGACTCCAGCGCCTCTATTCCAAACATGCGCTTCCTGACCAAGTTGATTATCCTTTATTCAGAACTCACATTGTACCAAGAGCGTCTCTCATTTAATCAGGGAACAGACAGGAAATCCTGTGTAGCGGATATTGTTATGTACTCATTTTACAAGCGTGAAAACTGAGATCTGAATGCTTGATACATTTTTCTGAAGCTTCTCAGTGGAATTACAACAGCCTGGCTCTACAGTTCTTTCCTGCTGCACCAGCTCTCTCATTTGTAAATTGCACTAAGACGAAAGTGATCTTTGGTACTTCTTTCAATATCAAGTTTATTGCTTTGTCTCCTCCTCCCCCCCTCCACCCCCCCCCCCCCTGTTTGTTGTTGTTTTCCTCCATTTGGCTCATGTTGTCAGGGGAAAGTATGGAAGTGAAAGAGGTTCACAGTGCATTTGGTAGTTCCTCTGGCCCTGGCCACCCACTCGGTTTGAAGAAGCTGACTGTGATGGTGTGGGTTTTGTCTGCCCTCGAGTCACCTGGAGGCCACAAGGTGTTCTAAAGTAGATTCAAGTCCTAAAGACATGCTGTACAGCCTCCTAGCTGGAGAACTACAGGTTGCCATCATAATAACCAGCTCAAGTCACAATACCTGTTACAAGAAAACACCCAGTGTTGGAAATTTTTTGAGGACTCATTTATTTTTTATTGGCAAGTCAGATACACAAAGAGCAGGAGAGGCAGAGAGGAAGATCGGTCTGCTGATTCTCTCCCCAAGTGGCTGCAATGGCCAGAGCTGAGCCTACCAGAATCCAGGAGCCCGGAGCCTCTTCCAGATCTCCTATGCTGGTACAGGGTCCCAAGGCTTTGGGCTGTCCCCGACTGCTTTGCCAGGCCACAAGCAGAGAGCTAGATGGGAAGCGGCTCTGGCAGGATTAAAACCGGTGCCCATATGGGATCCTGGAGTGTGGAAGATGATGGCTTTAGCTGCTAGGCTACCACCCTGGACCCCAGTGTTGGAAATTAAATAAGGATTGGTTGGCTGAGACACAGAAAAAAATGAATGAATGCACTTCCTGCAACCTCATGGGAACTTGTTTTTGCATCTGCTGTGCAGTGAGCAGTTTATCTTCTCTAAAGAGTCTCAGGAACTTAATAAACCAGTGATAAGAGGAAGGAAGTTGGGTGATGGGGATGCAGTCTTCTCTGATGACAAAACCAGGTTTTTCTCGCTGGTGGGAGATATCTTAGGCCACACCCCGAGCTCCATTTCAGAGAAGACAACACTGACATTAAATTCACATGATGCATTATCTTCCAGAGATGTTCATTTTGACAATTCCTTCCATACTTCTCTGCTACTTAGCTTCAGCCTTGGAAAATTTGCATTTTTCATTGGTCATTGATATGTTTTCTTGCAAGTCAGCATTCAATAAATAATGAATCTGAGCTCTCACAGCTAGTTATGCTCTTGAAATATATAGGCAAAGTTGCACTTCTGGTTTCTAATCCAGCTTCCAAGAGGCTTGAAAAAGCTGAGCAAACTGAAGGTCAGTATCTCTTAGAGTCCTAAGAGCCTGAGTTCGCACTACCAACTGATAGACTGGAAAGAGAGGGTTCAAAGGTGTGCTGGAAGTCAGTCTGCTAGCACATTTTACAAAGATACAGTGAACATCATTGATATGGCAGAGATATTGGAATTGTCATAATAGTGATTTAGAGCAGTTATGCTTAATACATTAAGAGCTTTACAGAAGCTCCTGTGTTTACTTGGTCTCTAGCTTCACTCTTTGGTGGTCTGAGAAGGTGCACGGTATGATTTCGACTTTTTAAAATGTGCTGAGGCTTGTTTTGTGGCCTATAACATGGTCAATTCTGGAGGAGGTTCCATGCACTGATGAAAAAAGAGTGTATTCTCTGTCTGTAGGATGAAAGGTTAGATAGATATCAACTAAGTCCATTTGCTCTGGAGTTTGAGTGAGTTCTGTTGTTTCTTTGCTGAGTTTCTGGTTTTTTGATCTGTCCGTTGATGTTAATGCGGTACTAAGGTCTCCCACTATGATCATATTGGAATCTGTTTCTCCCTTTAAACCCATTAATATTTGTTTCACATAGCTAGATGCTTTGGCATTTGGCACGTATACATTTACTGTGGTGATCTTGCTAAATGGATCCTTTGAGCATTATGTGGTATCCTTCATTTCTTTTGATGTTGTTCACATCAAAGTCAATATCATCTGATGTAAGAATGTCTACACCTGCACGTTTTTCCTTACCATTTGCTTAGAATATCTTTTTCCACAATGGCCAGAGCCAAGCTGGTCCAGAGCCAGGACCCAGGAGCTTCTTCAAGGTCTCCTACATGGGTGCAGGGTCCCATCTTTACTTGGGCCATCCTCTACTACTTTCCCAGGCTACAGGCAGGGAGCTGCATGGGAAGGGGAGCAACCAGGACATGAACAGTGCCTGTATGGGATCCCAGGAGTGCAAGCCAAAAACGTTAGCCACTAGGCTACCTTGCCAGGCCCAGAATTTTTTTAAGTAAATGGTGGAAATCAAATATCTAGATCTTATTTTTAGGACAACAAAAAGCCCCTCTTCCACTTTATAGGTAAGCAAACTGACTACCAATGACTTGGCCAAGGTTACAAAGTTAGTGATAAAATAAGGACTGACCTGCAAGCCCCCCATATGTGCATGAGTGCTGTGTAGTTTCTAGACCAATAAAATTGAAAGACTAAAAAGAATTAACATAAAGGCAAGTAAGGAAATAAATGATACAAGTGATAATTGCTTTTAGGTTAGTTTTAACAACTCTCCTATTAAAATGCTGTTCCAGCCACCTCCTGGCACTGCCATGCTCCCTCTCCTGTTTCACTTACCTCTGTGGCATTGACCAGATTTGTGATGCAGGTAGCAGATGTGAAAGTTCCAGCAGTGAGCTAGACAGGGTGCAAGAGGCAGAAACAAGAACGTCATCTGTGAGACCAGCATTTCCTCCGATGAAGCTGGGGCAGCCGTTAAAAAACAGAAATGAGGAAGAAAGATTGAGGCTGAGGGTTGGACACAATCAATTTCAGATTCCTGGAGAGGAGACATTCCAGTGAAAATGTCAAGAAGCCAAATCAAAGCCTCCAGCTCTCTGCCTCCCAGAAAAAAACTCATTTCGACAAAGCCAATGTTCATTTTTGTAGATGAGAGGCAGCTTAGCTTCCCTAGAACACTAAAGGCCCAACTCACTTTCTGTCAATTAGTTTGCATGAGACATACTGAGATGGCACAATTGATTCACTTGGAGTCGTGTATCATGCAGTCCACCTGAAAGGCAGGCCAAAAGATTTTAATGCAGTTGTCTCCAGGCGATGATTAACTTTCCCTGTTAGCAACAGAACCATGGTGCTTTCATTCCCTGAAATGACACTTTTCTCTTATTAAAGCCCACAGCCAATTTTATGAACCCTACCAATTTAACACCCAGCCCACATGAGCCATATACCTTGAAAAAAATGCAAATCTAATCTCTGTAGCATGAATTATGGCCTTATGCTGAGCATTGCCATGGCAACAAATGACATCACCCCCTAACCCCAGCCCCTACATGCCCAAAATCCAATTCTCTGATGATCCCTGTTTGCCTTAACCTGACTGTGTTTGGGGCTTACTCACCGATGCATTTGTAAATATCATTCTGTTGTCAAAGGTTTATAGTGCGTGTTTACTATCATTTTTGGAGGTATATTCCCTTTGTGACAAGTGTTGTGGAGGTTTTTTTTTATTGTTGTTCATAAGGGAAAGAAATTCTAATGAAATTACTGTGTGTATTTGATTAGCAACATTTGCTGATAACATATGGTCTGAGGAGGCTTCTGCAAATACAAGCCTTTAAATAGTAAACAGAGATGTGACAGCGATGAAGCAGACACTTCTACAACACACAGTCTAAGGTGGCTTTATCCAGAAATTTCTGTGAGCCTCACCCCACCCCAAGCAAATCCCTCCCCTCACTTTCTCCCACAGATCAAAGGATTCCTTTTCAAAGTAGTGGCACTGAGTGTGCCATTGGTTTAGAGAAATTATGTGCTGTGACTTTAGAAGTCAACTCCACCTTCAAAAATATGAATTATCTGCTACTCAGGTTTATTATTTGGTATTAATAATGATGTAGTATGACTCGATGAATCAGCCTGCTCAAGTGGCTCTGGAAGCAGCATTTGGACACCACGTGTCTGAAATGCTATGAAGCTCAAGCCCACATCCTCCATTATGGTGAGAGTGCTAGAAAGAGCTCCATGTAGAATATAAAGCAGTAAGTGGGCCACCATGGGGTGAACTGTCCTTGTAAATGCGTGTTTACAGTTCATCTGTGTGAAGGTGAGTACACGTCTAATCTGCTTGTGAACATAAAAGTGCTTCCTCTCGGCTGTGCCAGCAAATTAAGTGTTTATAACAAGGATCAGCAAACCTTTTCTGTAAATGGCCAGAGAATAAATAGTTCAGGCTTATTGACCATATGGCCTCTGTCAGGCCTGTTGCTGGAATACAAAAGAACTGTGCTCTAATAAAGCTTTATTAATGGACATAGAGATTTGAATACCATATAATTTTATATGTTTTTAACATGTAACACTGCAAGATAGTATTCTTTCATTTTTTGAGCTATTTAAATAATACAAGCAATTTTGTCAATTCATGAATCATACATAATCAGGTGTAAGCTGGACTTGGTCCACTGCCATAGTTTGCCAATGGCTGGATTGTAACCCTAAAATGGATGCTTACCTTTTTAATGCTTTCTTTGTGCCAAGTACTGTGTGAAACACTTCGTACAGAACAGTTTATCTTCTCTATTTTCCTCCACTTTCCATCCGGAGTCAGTACTATTCATATCCCCAGTCCATACATGTGAAACAGAAAGTGGCGTTATTTCTGTACATGGCATCTCTCTATGTGGAATGTAATATCCGTGAGGGCAGAGTTTGTATCTCGCTCCACTCTGGATCCACAATAGCTTCTTACACCATGATTCAGGAAGGAAGTCCTAGTATGAATTACAGATACAATCCCTGAGCAGTGAGCGCTTGCAGGCCAAGCAGCTGAACTGTTCATCTATTTATCCTTCTTACAGGAAGGGCTTGTTTGGCAGAGACACACGTGTCTCTACGCACGTTTCTTCATATTTGGAGTGACACAGCCAGCAGTAGCATTTTTTTTCTTGGCTAAAAAGACCAAAATTCCTAATGATTTATTTTGTGTTTGGTGGTATTTTCCAACATTGTACCCATTGGCGTGTGTATGTATATATATATATATATATATATATATATATATATATATATAGTCTGATGACATGATTCTGCTGAATGTTTGACTGCCTCCTCATTGCTAAACAAATATTCATTTTGTGCCAGGGTGGGTGCTGGGTGTAGGAAATAAAGCTTTTTAAAAAATCTCCCTTTCTCCAAAGTGTTCTTTGAAATCTACAGGTGACAGAAACACAGGTGATTAGTAAATCTCAATTAAATACTGTGTTCATAGTTACTGAGAAGCAGAAAAAGCCCATGGTTAAATGTGTGAGCTTTGAGGCCAGAAACTCTTGTTTTAAACCCAGTTCTGTGATAGCCTTAAATTGTGTCCCAGTTGCTTAACCTCCCTAAACCCTACTTCTCTTCTTTTATAAGGTGGCAGTCATAGTGGAATGTATTACATACAGCTACCAGAAGGATTAAATGAGATAATCCTTAAAAAGCAATAAGCCCAGGATCTGACAAACCATAAACAAAACCAATGACTCAGTGTCTATTTTTAATGTTTTTGTTAGCAGGCCCTGTGGTGTGACTGCATTGACAGAGAGGTGAGATCACAGAACCAGGGACATGAAACCCATTTTCCATTAATCTACCTCTTATTCAGAGAGCTTAGTCAGGTGACCTTTCCAACCTGTGCTTGTGATAAATAATTTCACTCTTGGGCCTGTTCAAATCAAAATATAATTGTCTTCTGATTCTGGTAAACTCCTAAGAGACATTCTTCTTGACAGACATAGTCAACTGCATGAGGGGGAAAAAGACATGGGCAGAGAAAATGCAATGATGAGAACTAGAACTGTTTGTTGGCATGTGACTGCCTAAAATGCCTGAGTTTGATGGCGTGTGACTGCCTAAAATGCCTGAGTTTGTTGGCGTGTGACTGCCTAAAATGCCTGAGTTTTTTTTTTCTTTTTTGATTCTTTCTCCACTGACTAATTTGCATGAAATATAGCACCCTCTGAAGTATATTAAACATGAGCAGTCCAAATGCTCGCAACCGTTGAAGTTGAACCTTTTTCCTTTTTATGAAGGTGACTTCTGTTAATGGGAGCAAGACAACTGCTAGTAGAGGCAGTGAGGGAGGTAAGCCAGAGGCAGGGTGGAAAGATGGGGTTGTGGAGTAAGACTGCCATTTATAGCCTCTCTGAGCCTCAGTTTGCTTATCTGAAGTTATGTGGTTTTCCTGCTATTGTAGGCATTATGTAAAATACTCATGAGGGTTAAAAAATGCCTCAATGACTATATTACCTTTGAGATGGGAACTGTTGTCCAAAACTTATTAATCTGAATAAATATTGTCTTCTTTTTAAGCCAGTTAATTTCATGGATAGGGAAAATAGAAATTTCCTGACTCCTTTTTACAAAGCAGAGAGGAACATACTAAACCTTGATTCTCCTAAGAATAGAGCATGTTGGCAGAAGAAGCCAGAAATAATTTCCACAAAATCCAATGGCAGTAGCTATGGGAAAGCCTTGTGTTATCAGCTGGTGACAACCAACATCCACGTTGTGGCTATTCTTGGTCCAGGCTAGCCAGAGTGGAGTGGCATTGGACTCAGAGATGGATTTATGGGCATGTGATCCATGCAGTGATGCAGAAATGGCTAAGAAGACACCTGCATTTGATTTGATGTCTTCCTATTCCATCCTGAAATTCTTAATTTCATCTTAGGATGTGTTTTGTGGAGTGAAGTCCAATAAAAGAATGGAGCACATTTGAGCATAGAAATACACCTTTTTTAATTATAGCATCTCTAAGAAGCCTTCCTGCTTTATGAACATGGAGTCCTATGTATTTGCTTTGCATTAGGCCCTGGAAATTATATAACCAGTCTCGATCAGCTTGAAGGATTTGTCTTTTTACCTGCCACACAGGCCAGGTTAATGTTTTGAAATATGATGGATACACTGGGACTCACGAGTCACCAACAAGCAGACCTAATGGGAAGCCAAAGGCACAAATGCAAAGGAAAAAGCAGCTTTCTCCAACTGGATGGGATTGCCAGGGAAGTCTCCAACAACTTGAATTCCAGAGATCTTTCTCTGCCCCTTGGCTTGTGTCGCATTGACTGCCTTTTCAACTTAATATTCTTTGATAATAGCAAGGATTTGAGCAAATAGGGTTGCTGCCCAATAATCAGACTAGAAAATTCCTACACACCAGACCCATAGACAGTATCATGGGGATACAGTAGGCGGTCCCTCCAGGCACCAGATGCAAATTCTTTGTAGATTCATGTTACAGTCTCTCTCTTAAACGCCTTTGGTTTCCATCAGGAATCTTCCTTGTCTCCATGACCAAGAATGGTGGATGAGAGCTGGTGTACCACAGTAGATTGGGCTACTGATTGTGATGTCAGCATCCCATATAAGTACCAGTTCAAGTCCTGGCCCTTCTGCTTCTGATTCAGCTTCTTGTTGATGTGCCTGGGAAAGAAGTTCCAAGTGCTTGAGACCCTGGCTGCTGATTTCAGCCTGAACCAGACCTGGCTACTGGGGCCATTTGAAAAATGAACCAGTGGATGGAAGATCTCCAGCTTCCCCTGAACCCTCACCCAATCTCTATGCCTGTCTTTGTTTCTGTTACTCTGCCTTTCAAATTTTTATTGGGAAGGCATTTTTATAGAGAGGAGAAACAGAAAGATTTTCCATTTGTGGTTCATTCCCTGAATGGCCACAACAGCTGGACCTGAGCTGTTCCAAAACCAGGAGACTCTTGGAAGTGTCCTATATGGGTTCAGGGTCCCAAGGACTTGGGTCATTCTCCTTTGCCTTCCCAGGCCACAAGGAGGGAGTTGGATCAGAACTGGAGTAGCCAGGACTAGAACCAGCACCCATATGGCATGCCTGCACTTGCAGATGGAGGATTAGCCTATTGAACCACCATGCCTGTCCTGTCAAATAAGTTGATCTTGAAAAAGAAAAAGAATTGGGGCTGGGACCAAGGCCTCGAGGTTCAGTCTTCACCTGTATGGTCAGCATCCAATATGGGGCCAGTTTGAGTGCTGGGCTACCCCACTTCCAATCCAGTTCCCTGCATATAACCTGGAAAAGCAGCAGAAAACGACCCAGGTTCTTGGTCCCTTGCACCCATTTAGAGACCCGGAAGAGGCTCCTGGCTTCAGGTTGGCTCAGCTCCAGCCATTCCAGCCATTTGAGGCGTGAACCAGTGGATGAAAGATTCTCTCTCTTACTCATTTGCACTATCTCTGTCTCTGCTTTTCTCTATAACTCTCCCTTTCAAATAAAAATAAAATATATTTTTAAAAAAGTTTAATACAATCATAAATAATAAGTTAACATTTATGTTTTTTTACCAAGGTTGCTAATTCCTGAGGCTTATTTCTAAGAATCATGACAATAATAGCAGTAAAAACTATAAGATGAGGATTAAGAGATGCGAGTTCTGGTTCTCTCAGTCACAAATGGCTGGAATAGCAGAAACATTATATTACATTTGTGCTCAGTTTTCTTATCTGTAAAGTGGTAATAATAATTGTTTTACCATTTGCCTTCTGTCTACCATGCTTCCCTCACAGATTTTAGGGCTTTAGTAAGTGACTTGAATAAAAAAATGTGCTGGACGTATGACCCAAAGGATACGTGATTCTCACTGCGACAAGGAATCATTTCTATGCTTTGGGAAATGAGTAGTGCCAAAATGTGTTGAGGTTTTCATCCTGTGCTAAACCTGCAGTTGCTTACTCTGATCATACTCTGAAATGAGCTTATTTAATACCTAAGGAAATCAAGGCACTGGGGTGATCGTTAACTTGTTCCAACCCCCAGAGTTCAAATGTGACTAAATCATAATTTGGATTAACATATCTGATTCAGAACCCTATGCCCTGTCCCCTTTGCCTGGACAAGGTTTCCCCTGTCTTAAGAACTCAGTGCCTTTTCTGACAGCCACAGTCGAAATGTTTCACATCTAATGTTTCAGAGCTATATTTGAAAGTTATCACTTCTTCTTCTGCTACAGGCCATGTTCTCTCCCTGTCTCTGGTACAACTGCAGTGTTTTCTCAATGGTTGTCATGCACAGAGATCCTCAATATGCTGGGTCCTCTCTCATTTTCATTGTTCTAGAGCTCCCATCTATTTTCTTTAGCATTTCTATGACATCAAGCTTGGTTAACAGGATTTATTTCATGAAATACAACAGTTGAGACTAGAAGTCAAGGTTTCTTAGTTTAGTTTACCAAAGAAAAATACAGGCAGGCAGCAAAATAAGGCAAAAACAGTTAAACCCATTCCTAGTCAAAGAAATACCCCTAGTGAACATTTGACCTAAACCTTAAGATGCCTGCATCTTGACTCAGACTGTCTGAGTTCGATGTCCAGCTCAGCCTCCTGGCTCTAGCTTTTCACATGTGGTGACAGGGAAGAGCTATAGGGCAGCAACAGTGACTCAAGTGACTCAGATATTACCTACCACATGAGAGAGCTAGCCTGGGTTTCTGGCTCCTAACTTCAGCTGATGTGTACATCTGGGTTGTGAACCAGCAGATGGAAAACTACCTTTCTCCACTGTCTCTGAAGTAAATGAATCAATTTTTTAAATGAAAACATTGATGACAAACTGGCCTAGAAAAAAATGAGAATAATTATAGTTAGCCAAGAAAGGGACAGTGTGTGATTTATGCTCTCACTCTCCAGTAGTAGGATAGTTACTATAAAAAGTGATTTTGTTTATAGAAAGCACTTTGGAAACAAATGTCTCAAACCTTCAAAGTAGTAATAATGAGACCAATTCCTACAGCATCATGTGAGCTCTAAATGTTTCCTGATCTGCTGGGTCTCTGTCCCAAGGAAATAATCAGAGATCAAAAGTTAGTGTGTAACCAATTTCAGTAATAACTCAGAGGTTAAATAAATTATAATACAACTGTAATATGCAGTAGTATAGAGTCATTTTTATAATTTGGAAAATATCCACTACATAAGGAAAAAAATTTTTAAAACTACATGAAAGTATACTTATGCTGCTTCCTATTTTAGTAAAAGAGTATATGTTTGTTTAGTCAGGTCAAGCACCAAGCACTGCGCTAAGTATGCAAAATAAACATATACATTCCCTGTGCTCCTGCAGCTTGCAGAACATCGGGGGATTCTGCTTTTAAAAAAATACACAGAGATCAGAACTTGTGTATCCATTGATTGCTAGGACACAAAATTAAAAGCTATGCAAATGAGAGTTTAACACTGGAACCCAATTTAGATTGGGAGACCAAGGGGCATGTTCCTGGGAAAATGGCATTTAAGCTGAGCCCAGGAGAGGCAGCAGAGCGAAGGCTCAGGTGGGGATGAACATTACCAACTAAGGAAAGCTAAATCTGAACCAGGCCTGAATGGAAGAATTAGGAAGTTCATGAGATGGGAGCAAATGAGCCACAGGGAAGGGCCCAGATTGTACCATGAGTGTGAATAGCTCAGAGATCATGGAAGGGTTTATGGAAAGGGGGTCAATGCAATCCTGAGAGGTCAGTCTGGTTGCAGATACAGTAGAATGACTAGAGATGGGTGTTTTTTTTTTTTTGTGAGAATAATGATGAGCAAATACAGGGACCATATTAGAGCCCCCATTTGGTGTATACACAGATGAAACAGCCTTCTGGGAAGGGCTGCATAGACTTAGAGAAGGAAATGGCATTTCCCACATCCACATCCTTTGCCTTTCCAGTCCCTCTTTGGGTTTGACAGGATGGTGTGCCACTCATTCCTTCAGTCATCTTTGAATGCCAACGGACACAGGATTTTCTACCTACCCAGTGCAGGTGCTACCATGTCCTGCTAAGATCAGGTATCAGATCAAACCAAATGAAGTCCTATCTCAAAATTTAGAGCTGTACTTTCCAAGAACTAGATATTCAAAGAATGCAAAGAAATTTTAGTGGTTGCCCTGGAGTTGTTTGTAGGTATAGCAACTACATCAAGGAAAGTTCTTACCAACTTGATTTCATGCTAATTTTAAGTGATTCCATATAGTGCTCTGTGAAGACCCCTGGCAACTTTCTGAGCATCTGTCTTACATTTTACTAACACATTAATTAACACTTTTTGTCACTCTGGCAGCTTTGGAGGGAAGTGAAGGAGGATGTGACAGCCAATGCTGCCTTGGGTTAACCCTGCATTCACTTGAACTGGGAAAGAAGAGAAGGGTTCAGCACTGTGAAAGTGAACATGTCCACAATGACATCTCTGATTCTGTCCACAGCTGGGGCACTCAGGGGGACTTCTCCACGACCCACGCACTGCCGGCTGTGAAGGTTAAGCTGTTCACGGAGAGCACAGGTGTCCTGGCCTTAGAAGACAAGGAGCTTGGGCGGGTAAGTACTCCGCATTACAAGGGAGCATCTAAGAACTCCAGGGAGTAGGTCTCCTGTGTAGGTGTCCAGTGAAAGGCTCACCATGCTGCAAGAATCAGAAGCAGCATTGGCAAATGTTAAGAAACCCAGCTGAGGAGTTGAAATCCTAGGATCTGGATTACTACTACCCAACAATGTTAAAATTAGTGCAATGATGTAAAAGAGAAACCAAAAGAAATCTCTTAGTAAAAAAAAAAAAGTTCAAAATACAAGCCCTCAAAAATCTTACAGAGTAACACTTTGTTTACACCCACAAGGGGTGTCACGGTGAAGGTGACAGCTTACAAGGCCCCTGGTGGAGGTGGGCTGTGTTTGGGAGCGCAAGCCCCAATGCAGTTAACTGATTTACTAAAATGGTAAACAACTCATGAAGTTGCCTGAATTCCCTGGAAACATACAAAGAATGTGTTGATTTAAAATGTCCTGCCTCCAGTAATATCCAGAGAGTGTATTGAAGTATCAGATGGCATTGGTAAGTTTATCTCACTGGTTACATGATGGTTAGCATGCCTGATTACCAACAGCGACCCGCACCAACTACTTTGTCAGTCCAAATGTCCTCACAATTCATGAAAAAAATCTCAAGGAGTGGTCACAGCATCTGAGGCAACAAACACATTTCACCTTGCATCTCGGCTATTCAACAGGCAGCTAGTAGTATTTTCAGAAGGTCGGTTATCTCTTGCTGTCTCACTTGCTTCCCTGAACCAACGCTGCTCGTAATACAGCCCAGCAGGGCTTGTCAAGAGTTGTGTGACAGGCTGCTGCCCACATCTTCAGCCTGCTGTCTCATAGCACCTGTGTATTTCATTGCCTTGCTACACCAGATTCTTGCCTTCCTCAAGGGACTCTTGTCTATGCAAGACTGTCCCTACATCCCAATTCTTCTAGAGATGACTTTTTCTGCCTAGCTGGCATCCGCACATATAACTTTTCCTGATTGCCCTTCCTCCTTCCTTCACTGTATCAGCCCCTATTCACCTGCTCCAGTGATTTTATCACCAGTGAGAGAAAGGGGAGAAACTGACAGAAATCTTGGTACTGGGTCTTAAAAGTTCCCTAGGAATAGAAATCTAAACTATGGCGTCCTCCGCCCTAGGCTCAGAAGCCAGTATATAGGCTTTCTGTAAATTTTTAAGACTTTGTGTGCTCTGAGCCTCTAATATGTCCTCCGGAGAATAACGAGAAACTGTCTGCTCCCCAGATAGATGCACACATGCCCCGCCTCCTGTGCTGCTTTCCTTTGCTTCCAGCTTCCTAGTCTAGTTGACCTCTGTAGAACTGACCCAGAGTCATACGAGCAGGACCTAGACCACAGGTGGAAGTAAAATTAGGATTACATAAAGCTAATGGAAGAGAGTGTGCCCTTCTCCAGAAAGGGGTGGTGGTGTGAGACGAAACCATTCATTGTTTTTTTTGAGAAATGATAGGTATTTCTGCTTGTTCGGGGTTGGGGCCTTCTTTTCATGTTTGTTCATACCTTTCCCGCAAAGGCAGATACAAGACTTCTGAGAACATCTAACACCCAGTATCTCTGTTAGTGTTGAAAGAGAAATGTGTAGCTGACCCATCCAGCCTGTGTCTCTGAATGGATCTACTGGCAATCACTTACAAATGCAGGATGTGCAGGGATATTAAGACTGTTTTCTGGAGGGCTGATACCCATAATTCATCAGATTCTTAAGACTATTTATGCTCAGAAATATTAAAACCGGGCTCAGTGCAGTAGCCTAGTGGCTAAGGTCCTCGCCTTGCACACATCAAGATCCGACATGAGCACTGGTCCATGTCCCAGTGACCCTGCTTCCCATCCAGCTCCCTGCTTGTAGCCTGGGAAAGCAATCGAGGATGGCCCAAAGCCTTGGCACCCTGCACCCGTGTGGAAGACCTGGAAGAGGCTCTGGGTTCCTGGTTTCTGATCAGCTCAGCTCTGGCCGTGGCATCTGCTTGGGGAGTGAATCAGTGGATAGAAGATCTTCTCTGTCTCTCCTTCTCTCTGTATATATGACTTTCCAATCAAAATAATAATAATAATAAACAAACACATTTTTAAAAAAAGAAATATTAAAACCATGAGGCTTTTCAATCGCTTTGTTTTCTTGCTAAGAAAACTGATGGCCCTGGAAGACAGGAAACTCCTCTAGAGCCACCAGCCTGTTAGGGGTCTGTTTCTCAGTGCTTACGACTGGCCAGTACTAAGGGCCTTCAGCCCTCATCCACCCTTTACAACTCTATAGGCACAACTATGATCTCTCCTGTAATAGATGAGCATGCCAAGACTCAGAGACATGGAGCAACAATCTACTCATCTCCAGGGCTGTTTCCACTGTTCCGCATTATTCCTACACAAAAATCAAACCCTAGGCTACTCTCTAATGGTGAAGATACAAGCCTGACACACCTCACAAATCCATTCATTTCTTTGTGATTCAGCACAAAACTTCTAGCCAGTGCACTGGGACGGGTCGGCCTGGCCCTCATGCAGCAGGGCACCCCCTGCTGGCAGGGCACCCTCTGGCAGCACCTCCTGGGCAGCACCTGGCTGCCCTTACAAGCCTGTCTTTTTTTTTCTTTTTTAAGATTTGTGTATTTTTATTGGAAAGGCAGATTTACAGAGAAAAGGAGATACACAAAGAAAGCTCTTCCATCCACTGGTTCACTCCCCAAGTGGCTGTGACGGCCAGAGCTGAGCTGATCTGAAGCCAGGAGCTTCTTCTGGGTCTTCCATGTGGGTACAGGCTCCCAAGGTTTTGGACCATCTTCTAATCCTTTCCCAGGCCACAAGCAGGGAGCTGGATGGGGGAAGCGGGGCCACCGGGGCATGAACTGGCACCCATATGGGATCCTAGTGCAAGCAAAGCGAGGATTTAGCCACTAGGCTACCACACCAGGCCACGGATCTGTCATTTTTAGAGGAAGTTGTCTCCTTATACCCCACACGCTTCCCAGGCTGAACAAAGCCATAGTCAGAATCCTGGTATTGCATGTGTTTCTTTAGTAGCTTTTAGTTTGTCTCATTGGTGTTATGTGTCATTTTTATTAACCCTTTTAATTGGCAAATAATTCATGCTTATTATAGAGCAAATTAAAATGGATTTTTTAGTAAAAATTAATGTTTTCCCATCTTTCCCTAGTGTCCTTTCCCAGAGTTAATAATATTTTTAATTTATATCCTCTCCTTTAACCAGAGTGTATTTAAAATCTGGGAGAATATATATATATATATATATATATATATATATATATATATATATATATATATATATTCCTGCTTTCTTAAAAAGCACAATTGGAAATTATTTATAAACATATTACTCTATACACTGCTGGAAATACCAGTATATTCACTAAATTGACTAGGTGCATATATAGTATTTTATCAAGTCCTCTACTGATTAATTTCAGATTATCTTTATCTGTATAAAGAATGCTTGAGTGAATAGAGTTCATTTATATCTTTGCATATATGTGTACCTCTGTAGGAAAAATTTCTAAATTATATTTTATTGACTCAAATTTAAGTTTGTTTAACATTCATTTACTTATTTGAAAGTCAGAGTTATAGGGCTGGCAGAGTGGTGTCACACACTAATCTTCCACCTGTATTGCCAGCATCACAAATGGGCAGCTTTTCAAGTCCCAGATTCTCCATGTCTGATCCAGCTCCCTGCTAATAATGGCTTGGAAAAACAGTGGAGGATGGCCCAGGTCCTTAGGCCCCTGCACCCACATGGGAGACCTGGAGAAGCTCTTGACCCCAGCTTTGGGCTCACCCAGATTTGGTCACAGCAGAGATTTGGGGAGTAAAACAGCATATGGAAGATTATCTCTCTCTCTCTCTCTCTCTCTCTTTCTCTTTCTTTCTCCCTCTCCCTCTCTGTCCTTCTCTCCCCTTTCCATAATTCTGACTTTCAAGTAAAATAAATAAATATTTTAACCCTCCCCGCAAAAGGTAGAATTTCAGAGAGAAGGGGAGACACAATGAAAATGAGATCTTCCATTCCCTAGTTTGTTCCCCCAAATGTTCACAATTGCAGGAGCTGAGTCATTCTGAAGCCAGGAGCCAGGTGTCCAAGTACAGTAGCTAGGAATCAAATGCTTCCACATGGGCAACCAGCGCTGTAGTGGCAGCCTTACCCTCTGGGCCACAGCACCAGTCCTTAAATTTATTTCGGCAGATATTGCCCATTGTCCCCTAAAGAGCATAAGCTTTGATTTCTTACCCTCTCTTGTCAACACTACAAGATTATCAAATTTACATTTAAGGAAAATGATTGTGTGTTCACTGTGCCCAATGACTTTTTAGAAATCATTTATTATTATTATTATTATTATTATTCTCGTGATACCGTTTTATAAGTATAGGGATCCCCCACTTCTTCCCCTCCTCCCTCCCTAGTGTACCCTCACTCCATTTCAATGCATATTATTATAGTAGTACAGTCTTTTAGTAACAGTTGCAAGTTTAGCATCCTGCTATTTAAGTGTGTCATGGCATTGTAGGTATAGGCAAAAGTAGAAAATCCAATATCATATTGTCAAGGTGTATTTAACAGTTTCATTGGGAGCCATCCTTTAATTTGGGAGTAGAGACGCACAGTGCAATGCATTTTCACTTCCCAGTATGCTAGTCTCCATTATACAGTTCATTTATGAGAATATGTATATACTTGTTCTCCTATGTATCTATTTGTTTTGCATTTTGTGTGAAGGTTACCCTACATCAGTAATTAATTATCTTTTGGGGACTGGCTTATTTCACTGAGTATAATGGCTCCAGTTGGGACCATTTTGTTGCAAATGGTAGAATTTCATTCTTTTTAATGGCTGAGTAGTATTCCAAGGAGTCAATATGCCGCAGTTTCTTTAACCATTCTTCTTCTAACAAGCATGTGGGTTGTTTCCATGTCTTCGCTGTTGTGGATTGTGCTGCTATAAATATAGGGCTACAGGTCACTTCATTATATGCAGATTTCACTTCATGTGGTTATATTCCCAGGAATGGGATAGCTACATCATACAGGAGATCAAGTTTTGGTTGTCCAAGCACTCTCCGTACTTACTTCCATAGTGGCTGCACTAATCTACAATCCCACCAACAGTATGTAGGGTACCTTTTCCCCCATATCCATGCCAGCAGTTGTTGTTAATAGATTCCTGAATGTAGGCCATTCTCACTGCAGTTAGGTAGAAACTCAACGTGGTTTTCATTTGCAAGTCCCTAATAGCTAGGGAGTGAGAGTATTTTTCTATGTCTATTAGCTATATAGATTTGTTCTTCTGAAAAATACCTGTTCATTTCCTTTACTCATTTCATAACAAAGTTGTTTGCTTTGCTGTCCTTGAGTTTCTGATACTCTTTGTAAATCCTGGGCATCGGTCTTCTATCTGATGTGTAGTGTGCAAAGATTTTCTCCAATTCTGTTGGTTGTCTAACTTTGTTAATCATTACTTTTGCTGTACAGAAGCTTCTTAGTTTGATGTAGTCCCATTTGTTTAGGTATGCCCAATCATTTGTGCTGCACACAGAGCAAACAGGAATAATGAGAGGTGGAAGCTGTTAACCTCACAAAGTTATAGATCACAAGCATAAAAACTAGGGGTTACAGTGCACAGTGTCCTGCAAGTGTTCTGCTAGAGAAGGTAGAGCTGGGATGGAAGCACTTGACAAAATTCTGTCTGCTGAACAAGGATGTCTTCACAGGGACATGCCCATAATCAAGAGGCAGATAGAAATGTGGGGGGTTTTGGTTTTTGTTATTAATTTTATTTTTTAATAATAATTACAAGGTTGATCAGGGTGGGAAGGATTGAGGTTTAGGGAAAATTGAATGAACTCATTGCTTCCAAATTTGCTATTTCTTCTTCTTGTTCCTGGGGGAAAGGGAGAGACAAAGGGGGAAACCACTCATGACTTTCCACATGTCCCAGTACCCAGGGATGAGGCTGATTTTGTGTCAGAGATCACCTGAACAAAGGCCAGGGCAAAGCTATCCCCCAGCAAGCCTAGTTGTGTACCCACGTAACCAAAAGAAACAATGAGAATTGCAGTGCAGCCAGCTGCAGGGGGTGGCTTTGCATACCACATCAGCATTGCCACATCAAAGCACAGCACACATGGGCCTCAGCGGAGATGACAGAGTGCTTGATGAGCAGCCAGGAATGTCCAGATGAGGTGTCTCATCTGCTCAGCCATGCAAATAGCCAGAAGGACCCTCCTCGCTCGGCAGGGCTGATGCATACAAGAAGTCTGGCCAATAAAGAGCATGGCAGGGCGAGGATGGAGAGGAAAGAAAACCAGTCACCACCTCTTCCTCCACTCTGGAAGAAGGTCCCCCTGGAGAGTGACCACAAAGAGTGGGGAGAAGTCTTTGTGGAGCAGCCAGTGCTGTGAGGCACAACCATTGATGTGTGGTGGATGGACACCGTATTAGCCGTGGGAAGTCTGCCCAGACCCCATATGGCAGGCCTGTTCAGGAGCTTGGGTGTGCAAAGTGTTCCTCTTGCTTTGTTTGTCAAATATGTGAAGCACAAGAGAGCCAAGGAGCTTTCCTGCTGCCATACTGGCCATGTCTGGGATTTTGCTTACCAGCCTTTCCCCTGCCTGTCTTCTCAACCCCTCTGCTTTCCTGCCAGACTGGCTCAGTGCAAAGGATCAAAGTCAGTACCTTCCTATTCTGGTTTTAAGAGAGTAATGAGCAGACATGTTCAGTACAAGTGGCTGTAGTGCTCTACTATATGTATTTAATATTTATATATAAGCATATATATGTATATATTTAGTCTATAGTTGGTTGAATTCATGATTACAGAAGTGCAGTTACAGAGTGTCAGATGTATTTAAATATATACTGTATTTTATCTTTGGCCACTTCTATGGTTATGTGTGTGTTATATGTAATAAGATAGTACATTAATACAAGGCAAACATATAAAATATCAGCATGCAGATGTTGGACTAATTGCTCAAAGGTGTTTTATGGAAGGAGGATATGATCAAAACACTCTGGCAGCCTCTGGTCTGAAAGAAATCAGGCCTCCTTCTGTTTGAATCATGGCATGAGACATTGTGAAAGACAAGAATCTGGAGTGTGATGAAAATGTTAGCTTGATTTCACTGGGAAGAGGGACCTCATGAAAGTAGAGTCACATACAGGGATAAAAAAAATCTGCACAAACAAGGCTTGCCAAAGCAAGCTGATGTTTTTTCTGCCAGTCTCTCACTTTCACAGAGTTCATTACTCAGAAAGTCTGAACGCATCTGTCCTCTGAGATTATGCGGAACTTGCATAGCTATAACCAAGCTGGTATGGCATCTAGAAGGTTACAGTGCCCACTCGTTGTGAGTCCATCCTGGCTCCCTCCACCTGCCCTTCAGCTGAAGAAAACAGATACCATAGAAGTGCTCAAAGCAGCGTGCAACAAACCAGGGCATGCTGCCGCCACAGAAGCAAATCCAAGGAACAGCAGCTTTTGCCAATGTTTAGTATGTGTTCCCTTAATGTATGGAATTTTAAAAAATATTTCACTCCTCCCTGAGTGCATGTTCCCCACATCCCACAGGCTTCCGAAGAGTCTTGGACCACACCATGAAAAGTGGATATTCTGAGTTCTCTGCTTGCTACTTTCGCTTCCAGGGTCTGTGACAGTGAGAATGTAGGCAGAAGACCCAAACCAAAATGCCAGCTTGAAGCACATTGCTGAAAGAAGTTTTCTTCTTGCTGCATGTGCCCGTGCCCAAGGCAGGCAAATCTGGGTGTTATGTGATAAGACTTCCCAGCTCAGGTGAAGCCAGGCTACCGTGGGACACTAAGCGAGTGCCTTCCCTTCTGTGAATTTCAGCATTTCTCACAGGTCTCTTCTGTTTCCCACTGCAGTCTTTGAGGATGTGGTCCTCTTGAAATAGTTAAAGACATCTCACCACCAAAAAAAAAAAAAAAAAGGAAGTAGATGACAAGGTACTCCAATATGTGAAGATATTTCCTCTTTTCATATGTCCATCATCTTATGTAAACATTGAGAGTAATGAATCATCAACACTGTTCTGAATTTCTTTAGTTGTTCTAAACCTTTGAGCAGGTTCAGAGCAGAACCACAGAAATCTCAGTCATTGCATTTACATCTTTAGCCAGGAAGCAAGAGAAGGATGCAAGCGAATACTGTTTCAGTTCTTGGTCATAGCCTTTCGAGAGGCATTAGCCATAATGAATAGCTGGGTCTTTGGCTAGGAGCCCTGGAAATGACACTCCATTCCTCAAGATGCCCATATTGGCTAATTTTCTCGCTAAGATGAATGTTCTCTCCCTACAGGTTATTCTCCATCCCACCCCAAACAGCCCGAAACAGTCAGAGTGGCACAAAATGGCTGTCTCCAAAAACTGCCCTGATCAAGATCTCAAAATCAAACTTGCTGTCCGAATGGATAAGCCTCAGAACATGAAGCATTCTGGGTAAGTTTTTCTTCTCCAAGAGACAGTTTATGGCAAAAGTTCATTGGTTTCTCAAAACAAAATTGATCATCAGGGAAAGATGTGGAATGAAAGACAAAGAGTTTGCGAAAGGCTTCCAAAATATTGGGGGTTTTTTTGTGTTTACTCTAAGTTCCTTGGATTCTTAGGCTCACCTAATTGCATTTTTTTTTTTTTTTGCTGTCAAAATAGAATAACGTTCCTTCTCTTAATCCTCTGTACTTGTTTCAAGTATGGTGCAAAATCCTGCTGGAAAAATGCCGGGAGATTATGGTTTGGTGAGAATTGATGGGTTTCATGTTCCTTCTCATAGCTAAAGGCAGGTGACTGCAACTCTGTGTATTCATTGTCTGCCTCTTCATCAACAGCCACACCTTGAAGTGAGAGCAAGGTTCTAGATTACCTGCAGACAAACAATTGATGTTGAATCAATTTTAGTGTGGAGTGCAGCATTTTAGTGAATGAATGACATATAGAGAACTTGTGGTCATCTGTATTTTCTTAAGTTCACCAAGGGATTGAAAGTTTAGCAATTTCAAGAAGGACAATAAAAATAGATAAGATATAACTTTATTGTATATACCAAACCAACGATTATGTGCAGAAAATGTTTTGTTGAGCATGTGCTGAGCTGTGGCCTATTGAACTAAGTCACCTAGACTTCACTATTTTAGAAAATACAATCACTTGGATAGAAAGCGGGTCATGTAAATCTAAATTGGGGATTGTTCAACCAACTGAAGGCGATGAATCATTTCTCAAATATTCTGAGTGTCATTTGCCAAAATACTGCTTTTCTACTTAACCCCTCTCATCATTAGAAAGGTCTCATTAATACTTGTATTTGTCTATTTTTAACAGGGTAATAAAATATCTGAGCCACCTTCAGTTTATATAAAAGAGGTTGGTTTAGCTCAGTGTTTGCAGCTGAAAGTTCAAATAGCATAGCACAGGCTCTTACAAGGACCACATGGCAAACGGCAAGGGTACATATAGGGGGAAGAAATTAGAGACAACAGAGAGAGAGACTGAATGGGGTCAGGTTCAAGCTTTTATGAATCCTACCAGGAGAACTGAGAAGAGTCCTATACAGAAAAACATTAAACTGTATCAATGTATCAAGGATGTGCACTCTAAGGCGCTCCCACTAGGTGCTGCTTCCTGCTCGTCCCCACCATGTTCCAACCCCACCAGCCTGGGAACCAAGTGTCCAGCACCTGAGTCACGGGACAAATGGCATCTAAATCACCAGAGTTCTCTTGTAGGAGAAGCGTGTGTTCATAAAGGATTCAGCATGGTCAAATGGCCATGAAAACTGAGGGGTTGACTTATAGTCTAAAAGTTGGAAAAATTCCAGAAATCCTTTCTCAGAACCATCTTCTACCTAAGCCAAGCTTAAACAGAAGCCCCTGAAAATCCAGAAGGACGGAACCAGTATTAGTAGGTGAGCATTCAAGTGGGTGAACAGGTTTCAGCAACATGTGGCCAGGAAGAAAAGAATATGACTGTAGCCATGCTCCTCCAAGTTTCAGGAGCAAAGGAAGCTTCTGGCTGCAGACAAGTATAAATCCTTACCAATCACGGTAGCAGAGAGATTTAGAGAAGGATGTCAGAGAGACCACAGGCCGTTCATGAGCTGGACTCCAGTTCCTGACATCAAGATCTGGTTTGGACTTGTAGGATTTGTATTGCATCGTCTTAAGGCTGTGTGAATTCCAGAGCTTAAGACAGGACAATGCATAACTTGGTTTGCTTGAGGTCATGGAAAGGCTGGGAAAGCATGAACCTGGTACCCGCTTCATCCCTTTTCGGCTATCCAGGATGAAGTACCAGCAGCTTTGCCTCAATTAACACTAGCATGTCATTAAATGTTTATAACGTCAGCCATTCTTCCTTCTTTCTATACTCCTTGCATGTATTGTACAAATGTTAGTGGAATTTCTTCCTAACATCTCTTATCCCTCAGTGCTATCATCATAGTTTAAGAACAAGGGAACTGAGAATCCTATTAGATTTCTAAGATATACAAGGAAAGAGCTTGCATCTTAGGCAAAATATTGTCTTGTAAGCAGTTTCTCAAAGAACCAGAGTGTAAGTGAGCATGGTAGAGAAAGGAAGAGGAAAAAGAGAGAAAAGGACAGATAAAGGCAGAAACATGGAAAGAGGGCAAGAGCATGAAGAAATGAATCTGTCCTTCAGTCTGCTTTATTTTTGTTTTGTTTTTGGTCTTCGTTAAAGAGATCAGAACCTCAATCCATGTTCCATGCCCCTTTGATGCCCTAAATCAATAATTTTATAAACACTCTCTCCCCTATTCCCTACAACAACCACTTACCATTGAACAGAGTTCCATTTTCCACATTCTCTTCTTTCATTCTGTTAAGTGGAACTGATTCAGACATAGAAATTTTCCGGCAGATTCATTTGTAAATTTATTGACTTGTCCCAGGCGATCTGACCTTATAGACAGAAGAAATACTTCTGATGGGTTCCCTAAATATCTCAAGTAAATATACTTCCATTTAAAAAATATTCCTCGTGAGGGCTGGATGGTTGAGTTGGTTAGATAGAACTAAGCTTTAATACCCATTGACACGTACAAGAGTCAAACGGGATGGGGGACAGACTGGTCTTCTGCTACACATACTGGCAAACCAGGGTAGGGGGCGGGCCTGGTGGGGGTTATTGTGGGTCACCCCGACTAGGCTGCAGCTCCCACTGGTTTGTGTGAGGGCCGAGTACGTGCTGGGCAGAACCAGACTGGACTGCAACACCCATTGGCTCCAGTGCAACTCGGGACTGAAAACAGAACCAACCCAGCAATTGCAACCACCAGCTGATCGTGGTGATGGACTGTGCCGGGCCCTGTGCTTGCTAGAGCATACAAGAAACTAGTCTGGGAATACCTCAAAGTTTCTTTGGAGATCTCCCTAATCGAACTGCTGGACTCAGAACTCTAATCAAGAAAAGACAGAAGACAGAGCAGATCAATCATTCATCTCAGCTATATGTTGGCAGCGATATATGGGGCAAACGGAGACTTTATGATGGACCATATCAATCAGTGGACGACCTCATCGAGCGAACCTGGCAGCGATTTATAACCGGAGAACTATTAACACCACTCGAGCACATATCTCAGAGCATGCCCCACATCCGGGACTCGGGGTGGGCGGGAAACTGGGTGGGGCTTCCCCCTCAATATCCCCCTTTACCTCAGATACAAGATGGAAACAATGTGGACATAATAGTATTACCCACTTCCCTATCCCCCTGAACCTTTTTTTTTCTTTCTTTCTTTTCTTTTTCTTTCTTTAACTGTAATTAACTATGTAAAGATTGTCAACAACACAATAAAATAGATTATAAAAAAAAAAATAAATAAAAAATAAAAAAATAAAAAATATTCCTGCCAGGAAATATAAAAGGATAGTCTAAAAATAGCTCTGAAAAGAGAACAATGAATACATTCATGATAGCATCAAACCCAGTATGGACTAAATTGGGGGCAAACAACCTTACTTGCATAGAGAGTAATCCAGGGAAAGCAAATGTATTTATGGCCTGCATTTTTCTTATCATTTAACTTAAAATAACTTTATTGAATCCCATTGTGTAGAAAAAGAGGCTAGAAAAAATGAGAGCCATTGTCACAGCTTGGAGAATTGGGAGAGAGAAAGGAATTTGAAAGAAACATGCTGAGGTAATCAGTTGTGTCAGCATCAACTGGTAAAGGATCTGAGAATTACTATGCAATAATCCTTTTTGATGTGCTCAGTGGTTCCTTAAATGAGTCACTGAGCCATTCAGAATAACTCACTTTGTTGAATTTAAAAATGTCAATGAAAAAAATCCACCCTACTTTTCTGGCCTAAGATATTAGTATCTGAGCCTGTCAGAATTAGCAGCTTCTCATTTGTCCCCTTTAATGTCCATGTGGAGTTTTCAAGTTCAGGGAATACATCTGCATCTATGTTTTCCTTCCATTGCCAAAAGAGTCCCCAGAAATGAGTTGTTACTATCATCCTGTATTACTCACAATCTGAGACCAAGATCCTTGGACTCACATCTGATACTTTCTCTCCTTCATCTATCATCAAATTTATTTCATTTCACCTTTGTGTAAATCTGGATTTAACCACTTCCACCTACTTCAGCCTCACTGAGCCTGCATCCTTCTTGCTGTCACTCATTGCCCTGGTCTTGTAAGAAGCACATTCTTTGCTTTTCTGCCTTTGCCTCCTTATGGCCTATTTCCTCCTTTAAAACCATGGTGATTTTTAAACTACAGTCAGAACTTGCCACTCTAATGCTGAAAAACCTCTAGTGCTTTTCTGTCATATCAGGGTGAAAGCCAATGTCATTTCCCTGGCTACCAGGACCTATCTGTTTGACCTGGTCACTGCTCCAGCTTTCTTTTCCAAAGTCTCCATGTACCCCACACCCATCTGATGAGGTACCTGTTATCCTCTGCCTTGAACCTGCCCTCCAGCAAACTGTGAATGTCCACATGGCTCACCTAGACCTCTATGTGTCTGTGCATCTTAAAGCACTCACTCGTTAGCTCAGCTTAGCCATACAGCAGTATATACTGAGGGTTCTTCAAACAACTCTGTGGAAAATTTGTATTTGAAAAACCTCTGTGTTGACTTCAAATAAGTTTGACACAAATAAACATATTTTGCTTCTATTGCTGCATGAACCTTTTGAAGTACTGGTGCATATTTCAAAAATATGTTGTGTACCATTTTGTTTTTCAATTTAAAATAAATTCAAAAGAATTTTTTAAATCAAGTGTAAAAGGAATTTCTGATTTTGTGATGCACCAGGCACCTGGGCATCATGGGAAGTCACCTGCTTCCTCAAAGCCAGGCATCAGCGTCTTCCTGGGCAGCAGCAGCACAGCCCCAGCTACATGTGGTCTCATGTTCCGTTGAGGCAAAACTTTGGCCAGTTCCTGGTAACCATGTCCCTCTTAGCCCTTCTTACTCCTATGAGGTTCCCATGGGTAAGTTCTGATTCCAAAGGAGCAGAGCCTAAATGAGTAAGATGGATGGAGAAAATGGAAAAGAAATGGGAAGACCAAAGGAATAAAGATGTAAAGAGAACAAGAATATGAATGAAAGTATTTGTCCTCCATCCACCCTTATATTAGGGGCTTCCTTAAAAGGATCAGAAGCTCAACCTCTGTCCCAGGCCATCCTGGAAATGTCCTTTGTCCTGCACTAGATCCTCAGGCCCAGGCATCCAGAAGACACACACGCACACAAAAGTCATCTCCATAGAAGTTATCTTCTGTGCAAAGTTACCAGCCATGTGCAAATATAAAGCTGATCTTGTAGATACTTAACCCACAGAGCTATCTTATTAATATCTATCAGATGCAAATGAAAAGTGACAAGCATGAGTATAACAATTTCCCTGCCAACTAGCACAGGAGCAGAGAGATCCTGAGTGGCCAAGGATTTCCTGTGCCTCAGCACCTCAGAGAGATATCTAAGATTCCAGATTTGAGTTTAACCTTCTCTTTAGTTCTTTGTAGCTCACTAACTAAACTGCCCCCCAGAGCATGATAAGGAAGATGGCAGGGATATAAAGTCAGTGGCATCAGTTTTGCAAAAATACTCCAAAAAAGGATGCGTTAGGATCACGATTCAAAATAGGACCTGGTGTCCCCCAAAAAGGTGTGTGCACTTCCATTTATTTCCAAGCTGATATATACCTTAAAGCTGAGTGCAAAGGAAAATAGAATGTCCAAAGATGAACGCTGAACAAAGTTAACAATCATATGCCCTTTCTACTAGAACATTATTTCTGCTACTGCTAAGTATAATAAACGTAACAGCACCAACAATGTCCAGTGTTTATCAAGCCCTTCCGATGTACCAGTTACTGCACTGAACATTCCATACATCTGCCCTGCAGACTCACCATAGCCTTTTGAAGGCAGTACTGTGTTATCCTCATTTTATACTTGATGAAACAGAATCACAGGGCAGCTGAGCCAAAGGAACGTGGCAAACGTGGCAGGACCAGAAGTCGCACCACGCGATGCCCTCTTCATCTGAGGTATAACTGCCAGGCTATTCTGCTGCTCATGACATGAGAATGCTGACTTTTCCACTGGCAAAAACAGATCTCCACATAGCCAAGACAGTTGAGGGCCACAAAGAGCCACGCTGCTGGATGTGTGTGCGGTGTGAGGAGCTAGGAGGGGGAAGCCACCTGTGTGTCTGCAACAGCAGAGCTCCCATCTGCTCCAGGTACTGTACATTCTGTTAAACAAGCCTGTTCCCACTGCTGAAATGGAGAGCTGGAGCTGACTAGTTGGGAGCAGTCCGTTGCAGCCCTCCATTTTTATTGGTTTTGACACCTTCTGGCATGTGCCAAGTTAGCAATAAATTCGGAGGAAAACCTCTAAGGGAAAGTCCCACCCTCACACAAACCAACTGATTCTTTCCAAAGGAGAATTGTCAGCTTTTCTCTGATCCCACCAGCTTTTCCTCTCAGAAGCCTTTAGCAAGAAAGTCCCTCTGTGCAATTAGAACAGCAGTGTGTTTTTTGTGTTTCAGTAAAGAAACCTGAGCTTGCCATCTCGAATGGGAAGGGAAAGAACACAGCAAAGGGGTGCTATAGAATCAGATGCCAGAGTGGAAGCTGCAGCTATGCAGCCCTAAAAAAATGATTGAACTTTCTCAATCTCAGCTTTTCCTATTGTAACACAGAACTAAGAGAATTTTGATAGTGCTAATGGCATTTACTTCTTGTTAGGCAAGCATTGGTGTTTCTAGTTTAATCCTCACGGTGCCTGAAATGGGTACCAGGATTATTCTCCCCTCCGAAAAGATGATAAAGCTGAGGTCAAAAGAAGTCCAGGATTACACAGGAATCCAGACAATTTGGATCCAAACTCAAGTTCTTCTTGCCTTAGGTGGATGTAATAAATTCATGCCAAGTATCTGACACAGTATGGAAAACTAGTCAAACTTTACTGGGCAGGAGGGGTATGTATTTTTAATATGAAGGAAAAGATAATTCAAAATGATTTGCAGTCCATAGGTTCTACCAAACACCTTTTCCTGTTTCTAATCCAATCGATTCAACTTGCAGACACAATACATGGTGCAATTGCTTTGTTTGTTTCAGATCTGCTTGTGTTGTTGCAGGGTGAAGGGAGAGGGGTAGGAGCTCCTGTTGTAACTCCAGAGAGGTGTGAGACTGTTACAGCCTTGCCAGTCATTACTAAACATGTAAAACTGGTTGCCAATTTTCTTAACTTGATCTTTTATGTCATGTATTTGTCTACATGCATGCACCCTGGGAAAATTTATTTTCACATCCTTAGATGTAATTTATCACTGACAATGATGCATTTTCCTTGGAACACACATAAATTTTATAAAGCTGGCATTTATTCTTCATCTACTTCCTGTCATGTGTCCTTCACACACACTGTCTCGTCTAAGCCATGTGAACAAGGACACATGGCTGTGCTTAGTTTTTGGAGCACCCAATGTTTAAGCACTTTGCCTAACATTGCAGGACAATGGGCACAGGTAGAACTGGAATATGTTAGCCTTCCGTATCCAGAGGTTCCCTGCCATCAGATTCACTCAACTGTGGAATGTGTACTGTGTAGTTAGCCCCAAGATTACTGCTTCTGTACCAAGCATTTACAGACATTTTTCTTGTCATTTCCCATTACACAACACAGTATAATAACTATTAACGTGGCACTTGTGTTGTGTTAAGCTTCTCAAGCAATCTAGAAATGATTTCAACTATACAGGAAGATGAACATAAGTTAAATGCAACTAGTACACAATTTTATTTCATTGTTATTGGAGATAACTTTTTTCTGTTTTCAAAGGGTCCCTTAAACAAATCCTTGTGAACACCAAGAAAGACCTATAGCCATAAGCACCAAAGACCAATCACTCTCTGTAGCTCTGGCTGAGTCTGCCTTCCATCTCTATTCTGCCTTGAATATGTTAACACATCATTTCAAAAAGGTTGAAAGTAGTGAGCACGACAGCTGGGTGGTCCATGTAACAGACTGTGTTGGCCTTAGAAGCAGGTGTGGCTGAATAACTTGGCGGCCATCCAGCTGTGCCCACTGCCTTGGCTGTGAAACAGCCACCACCTGTTCTGACCTTTACCACTGTGAACATCTTTTTCCTCATCTACTTTATGTCTAGCCCTTTCCTCCTGCAGTGCCTTCTCTACCCCACAGCCAGTGCGGTCATCTTTAGTTAAAATATAATTGTGTTCACCCCTTTGTTTCAAACCTCTCCATGGTTTGCCATCCTTATTTGGAATGAGTGTATGAGGGGGTTTAGTGTTCATGAAGAATGTGTTATGAAAAAAAAAAGCTATGTACAGGAGGGGTATTTTGGTACCAAAATTTCTCTCTTAATTTTATTTTCTATCAGTATTTTGAAGTCCCTTCATATTGGTGACAGCATTTACTCATCTACAAGAGAACCCTAGAAGCTAGTGTTTTGGTGCAACACATTAACCCAATTCCTGGAATGCCAACATTCCATAATCAGAGTGCCTAAGGTTGAATCCCACCCTCATTTCCAATCCAGTTAATGCCTTCTCTAGGGAAGCAGCAGATAATGGTACTTGGATCACTGCCACTGCTGTGGGAGACCCAGGCTCCTGGCTTCAGCCTGGTCCAGCTTCAGCTGTTATAGCCATCAGATTGAGAAGATTCTCTCTCTCTCTTCTCTTCTCTCTCTCTCTCTCCTTCTCTTCTCTCTTTCCTCTTTTTCTGTCACTCTGCTTTTCAAATAAAAATATATTTTTTTAAAAACTGCTGTAGCTACTATGAAATGAATGGAGCATAAGGCTAGAAGGAAAGCAGGGAGACTGATGAGAGAGCTTGTGTTGGGGTACAGGTGAAAATGATGGTGACTTGACTGGTTGTCATAATGGGAATAGGAAGATGGGGCATATTTTGGAATGAAAGCACAAGAAACTAGTCAGGGCTTACACATTTTATGTAATGTTTTCAAATCTTATCTGAAAACGTTGTAAAAATTACTCTTCTCAAGAAACATCCAAAACCAGCTGAAAAAGAGCAAGTACTGATTGGCCACTTACTATATGTGATGGCTGGATAGAAATTAAAGAAAACACACACACACACACACACAGACAAGGTTTTGTACCAAGAAAGAGCTTGGTTACTCCGCTTAATGAGCTCGTAATGCATAAGGTATGATAAGCATGAAAACTCCTAACAGGGGGGAAATTATAGTAGCATTATAGTTATCTGCAGGGTCCAGGAGATGATAACATCAAGATAAGGCTGAACATGAGGTCCAACAGAAGACTCAAAAAAAAAAAAAACATGCACAACTTTTATATTGAGAAGGTATAAAACACTAGTCAGGAATTACAGGTGATGTAACATCTGTAGAATCCAGCAAGATCAGCAGGGACAAAAAAAAATGAAAGCTTTTTGTTTTTGTTTTAAGCTCTATCAAGATGCCGACTTTGCATCTATCAACTAAGACCTGTGCTGGTATTTTCAGATCACTGGTGGCACACAAGGTCATTTTAGTGATACACTGACAGACATGGATAAAATACTTGTGTATGTATTTTATTTTGTGCTTTTATTGTTTGGGGAAGCAGACATGCATCTATACACGTACACACAGAGAGTGGTCCCATGCACATCCTTCAACTATTTCACCCACCAGTACTGGGCCAGGCTTAAGCCAGGAACCGAAAACATAAACCCAGGTCTCCCATGGGAGTGGCAGGAGCCCAATAACTTTAACCATCACCACTGCCCCGCAGTGTCTGCACTGGCAAGAAACTGGAACAAGGAGCTAGAGTCAGGGCTTGAACCCACGCTCTCCGGTGTTGGCTGGTGATGTCCTGACTGACCTGTGCCTTAACTGTGAGGCAAAACACTCAGCCCCAGTTATAACTTTTTAAAAAGTGTATATGTATTGGAGAGAGAGAGAGAGAAGCAAAAAGAGACCAGTTTGCTGGTTCATTCCTCAAATAGCTACAATGGCCAGACCAAAGCCAAGAGCACAATATTCTTTCCAGCTCTCCCAATTGGGTGGCCAAGGCCCCAGTACTGGCACATAATCATGGAGCTGAATCAGAAGCAGAGCAGCCACTCAAACTGGCACTGTATTATGGGATATTGGCATTGAACTTGGCAATTTACCCCACTGTACTGCCATGTCAGCCTCCATTTATATATTTTGTGTTAAATAATGTAAATTAGTATTTCAAGATTATAATTTCTATAGTATAAAATCATTTCCTTTTAGAAATAAATTACTTTCCTGGTAATTAAGTCACTTTAAAGAAAAGCACCAACTGATGATTAAAACAGGTAGACAAATCACGAGGTCTGCGAGAAGTTAGTGTTTGGGAACCCTTCATGTAGACAAGGAGAATCCACAAAGGGAGGTTGTGCAGGGACAAGCAAGACAGAATTTGCATGTGGAGTATCCTCTATCCCAGAGCTAAATTAGTATGAAAGCCATCCATATGTCCCTAAAGAAAATGAGGATTTCCTCTGTGGTTGTCCATGCAAGAAAAATGGTGGATGGGGACTGAAATAGTACATGTGTGAAGTAAAAATTGAGCAACACAAAGAACTTTCCAGAAGGTCAAAAGTCAACTGCATTTGGCAAATGAAGGATTCAGATGAGGAATCAGAAGGACCCAGGATAACTCCTGAGCTTCTGGATGGAAATTCAGGGGTCACTGTGGCAACAGCCACACCTCCTATCCCCTGAAATGTGTCCAGTAGTGATGATTTTAATTCAAGGCATTCTCCCTGAAGATTATGGCTGATTCCAAATGAGGCGGGGACTAGGTCGTTGTCCAGTTGGGTTTTGAAAGCAAGTAAGCTGCTTTTGTACCTGAAATATTTGAATGTTTCTGATAATGACCAGCTCTCCCTTTGTGTCAGAGGGTAGAGCCTAAAATCCTTCACCTCGGTAATGGACTTCCATCATCTGGGCCAGTCCACCATGTAACAACCATTGCAAAAGGCCAATGGGATTGCTCATGAGTGAATTAGCAACAGTGATCTACACATCCCCATAGCTATGAGCTATTCCTCTGTGGTTCTCCATCATCAAAAGTGGGAGGGAACAGGGAAGACTTCGTGTGTTGACTGGAAAGTTCTCTCTGTGATACACCTGCACTTGCCAGAATTTCACAAAAGGAAAACAAGGCAAGGTTTTTCTGAATGAAACTTGACAAGAGGTGAAAAGTTAGAGCTGTGAGATTTAGCACTCTTTTTTTTTTCTCTCTTTCACACGCAACATGTTGCAAGTTTCCCTACCTAAAAGATTTTTTAGCACATTATACAAATTAAGTCACGATGCAACATTTTCCAAGGTGCTTCTGGAATGAGCCAAGGAATCTAAATTTGGTAACATGTTTATGGGCCACAGTTCCTTCCGTGAGTGGAAGCGAACCACGCCTGCTGCGCCCCTTCCTTAACTCTAGATATTCAAAAGTTGCAGTCTGAGCAAGGTGCATTTCCTTATTAGAGCCATGCTTCAAGGTCAAGTATACTAAAAAATGCTTTAGCAATAGCATTAATTGAGTTCTGGTCTTTTTCCTCTCTCTTAGGTATTTGTGGGCCATCGGCAAGAATGTTTGGAAGAGATGGAAGAAAAGATTTTTTGTCTTGGTGCAGGTAACTCTTCAACTCTCATACCTATCTTAAACACTCCAAAAATCTGACAGATAAAGCAATGTTTTCTAATTGGGATAAAACTGACATAAAGCATTCCAAACTCAAGCTATTAGCTCAGTTAATTTTTTACATATTACATATTCACATTACCACATTCAGAGGAAGATAGAGAACGTATCAAGTGCCCAAAGGACTCCCGTGTGCCTGCTTCTCTAGTTTTGTGTCTGCCTAAAGTTTAAAGATTAAATATGCAATCACTTTTTCAAGAGTTCATGAGTATTTAAGATAGACATGGTGGGCCCGGCGGCGTGGCCTAGCAGCTAAGGTCCTCGCCTTGAAAGCCCCGGGATCCCATATGGGTGCCGGTTCTAATCCCGGCAGCTCCACTTCCCATCCAGCTCTCTGCTTGTGGCCTGGGAAAGCAGTTGAGGACGGCCCAAAGCTTTGGGACCCTGCACCCGTGTGGGAGACCCGGAAGAGGTTCCAGGTTCCCAGCTTCGGATCGGCGCGCACCGGCCCGTTGCAGCTCACTTGGGGAGTGAATCATCGGACGGAAGATCTTCCTCTCTGTCTCTCCTCCTCTGTGTATATCTGGCTGTAATAAAAATGAATAAATCTTTTAAAAAAAAAAAGATAGACATGGTATGTGGGCTCCTACCCCTACCAAGTTTCCTGAGAGAGCTGGACAGCCCTAGGAAGGAACAACATGTGCCTGATTAGGGCGACAAGGATGTGAACATTGTCATATGAGGACTGGTATTTCCAAAAGCACTACGACAAGTCGTGATGAGATAAAACAGCATCTAGCCTCACATCAATCTTACTGTTAGGGTGGATGATTCTGAATAAAGCTGCACACAATATGCACTCCACTCTTCTCGGTTCCTGCTGCCTGGAGCTTCCAAGAGTCTTCACCAACCTCTCATGGCTATGCTTAATATTCCAGTATATATCTGTCAATATAAGCATTGTATGGAACCAAGGCTAACCCAACCCAAGTGCTCCGTGGTTTGCTTCCTACACATAATTATTGTAGACATTTTTCCCTGATTGCACTTAGAGCTCTGGCGCGAATACCTGTACAAATTTCCCCTTTGGATGGATTTCTAGGCTTCTCAAATTTGAGTGGCTGGAACAATACTGCAAGAAACAACTATGTACATATAGATCCAGTTACAGTTATAGATATTGATATTAATAATATAGTTATTTATGATTTATATCTTCATTCTTTTCACGGTTTCTTTTTTGTGTTAAATCTACAGTAATGAATATTCTTTAAGTACCTTTTTTCAGTTTGTTTTCATATCAGGATTTTTCAGTTTATGAAGGAATTTGTCATGCTTTCCTTGCAAATTGTTGGCTCCACTCAGAGGCATTTACACTAGTTTTCAGTTTGCAAATATTTAATTTAGGCTATCATCTGAAACATGTTACAAAATAAGTTGAATTGTCACTTTTATGCTTGACAAGTATTCACGGTACTATCAATTCTGAAACCTCACTTTAAATCAACCTTGAAAGTTCCACCAGCCTTGAACTTCCTAAATTTGACCTTCTGTACTCAAATCTGTGCTGTGTTACTCACCCAAAATTCAGATTTCTAGCTGTAAGAGGTAACCTTTCCTTCCAGTGTTGTTCTAAGGGCACAAGAAAATCTCCAAGTTAATTAGCCCAAAAGGAAATTTTGGAATACTGACCATACCCCAGAAAAGGACATGGCTAAGGATTGGAAGCATTTTGTCCTAGGATATGTTTCCTTAAACTACCTGTTGGTTTATATTTAGTAAGCACCTACCTTGTATTGGGCAGATTGAGAGAGTGGAGCCGTAAGGCTGTAGCCTTTTGCTTCCAAAAGGTATCAGCTAAAGTTCTTCATTAACAACGAACAAAAACAGATTCAAGTTAATTAATATAATAAAATCCTAGATTTGGAAGTTCTTGAGATGTTTCATACTGTTGTTTAAAAGGCAAAATGCCTGTTGTTATTGAGGACAGGGTCCAATATAATTCTAGAAATCCATATAATAGAAACCATAGGCCAGTGTCACTATGGTGACAGCGTGATTATAGGACTAATTGGCTCTGCTTTCTGTCCTGTCACTCCATTCAACGTTTGAATTTCAGTGAATGAGTTCAACTTTGGTCATACCTCTAACTTTTCACAAGGGGAAAGGGTGACACTTTGAAAATCCCATGAAGGCTACCTCCAATCCAGAATGAAGATACTATTACCAGAAGGAGAAATTGTTGTGGGCAGGCAACAGTTGGTTCCCACTCTATAAAGAAAGTAGAACATGAAGCAGGGAGAGAAAATATGTCAGAAGAGGCAGGGCTGAGTCCTTGGCACAAGCACGCTCCCTGAGAAAGCGTTGGGACCCTGCCTGGCCTCCCCCCGCTGGCTCCTCTCTAATCCTGACTCAGTTGTCTGCCTGTCTCTCTCCCCAACCACACTCATGTACATTCCTGGCTCAATTTCTGGGCATCTAAGAAGTATTTGGTGAAAGAGAAAGGAAAATGGAACAGAGAGAAGCATCAGGGATGTGGCTCAGGTGACTGTGAGGTAGGAAAAGCCACACGGTCTGCAGGGTGACCAGTGACAACTTCCTAGTCCAAGGGAGTCCTCTCTCCCTGCTGAGAGTCTGTGCTCCCACCCCAAGGTATACAGTGAATCCACCGCTGGACACATGGCTTCTCTCTGAGGATATTTTAGGCGGTGAAGTCCTTAGAAAAAGTAGCTGACCTCTTACTACTTTGGTAGAGATTTTTTTTTAGATTTATTTCAAAAGGTTCCAGAGAGGGAGAGACCAAGAGAGAGAGAAATCTTACATCTGCTGATGCACTCCCCAGATGGCTGCACAGCAAAACCCCCAAATTATATCTTCTGTTTCTGCCAAAATTAGATTCCTCCCTTAACCATCTCCATGGCTAAGAAAGGTGATGTGACAGTCCCACCCCCACAAAGGTAATGGGGTAATCACCAGGAGATTACCAGGAGATTGTTCTAGTTCCAGTAACAGTGCCTAAGAGCAATTGTGGTGGCTTACTTAGGAAGCATTATATCGTGTTTGAACTATCTCTACATTTTTTTCCTTCTCCACTCTTAAGTGATCTTATTTAGAAGTAATTTATGAAAATGACGATGAAAAAACCTGGCATAGGGACTCAGCACAATGGATAAGTCTCTACTTGGGATGTCTACACCCCATATTAAAGTGCTGGCACAAGTCCCAGCTCCTCCACTTCCTATTCAGCTTCTTGCTAACACGCATCTCTGGAGGCACCAGATGACGCCTCAAGTACTTGGGTCTCTACAACCCATGGGCCTGGTTTCAGGCTGGCCAGACTGTGGCTGCTAAGGGCCAGAAATGAGCCAGCAAATGAAGCATCAGTAGGATCCATTTCTCTCCCCTTCTCTGCTTCAAAATGAATGAAAGTAGAACAATAAGTAGTCCCTTAAAAGAAAAATACATCTTGAAACCACCCCAAGGCCAGCATAGCAGCAGAATAGTTCAAGAGTCATTTCTCAGGAGATGATAATAAAGGCAAGGAAAGCAGAGATTCAACTAAACACATTCATCCAGCTTTCTGGTCTCTTTATTCCATTCTACTGCAAATAAAAACTCAGGAGTAACTTTGCAGCTCTGCTTGATTTCTGGATATTGAAATAGTTTCAAACTTTAGTGTTCATTAAGGAGTATCTGAGATACAGGGTGGATGCTCAGTGGTTAAGATGTCTGCACCCCACATCTCAAAATACCTGGGTTGAAGTCCCAGCTCTGGCTCCAACTCCTGACTCCAGCTTCCTCCTAATCTGGACTTGAAGTGCAATTGTGATGGCTCAAAGAATTGGGTTCCTGTTCCTCATGCAGAGGACCTGGACTTTAGCTTTGATGTTGGAAAGTGAAGCAGCTGATGGGATGGATATCTCTCTCTCTCTCTCTCTCTCTCTCTCTCTCTCTCTCTCTCTCTCTTTTTCTCTCTCTCTCTCTCTCTCTCAAGTTTGTAACTTTTTAAATATAAAATGTAAGAGACAGTTCTGGGAAGTGTAGGTTCCTCAGGCCCATCCTGATCTGAGTTTCTGATTCAATTGATCTGACTGACAGAATCTGCATATTTGTAACACACACGCACACACATACACACAACACACACACATACATTCCAGTGAAAGTAGCTACCCTTCACTCCTTAATATTGTAATTTAAAACCTGAATTAAAGGCTCTCCTGTGGGAGGTCCAACCACCTTTGAACTCGAACCTATAGAAGCTTGATGGCTGTAGCCTTGTTGCCAACAGCTCATGCCAGGATTCCATGAGAAATCCAGCTGCAAGCATCAAGATGTAGAAAGTGCAACCCTCCACTGTGAAGTGCATATTGAGATACTTCCTGACTATCAAACAAAATTAGGGGGGAAGGCAGAGTGACAGCAAGCAAAGGAAAGGGGAGAAAGACAAGGAAGGGGTATGAGTCTATCACAACAGTCAGGAGCCAGAACCATGAACCTCTTTCCCAAGTGGGTGGCAGAAACTCAAGTATTTGGGCCACTGTCTGCTGCCTCTAAAGCTTGCTACCAGGAGGCAGGAATAGAAGCGGGGAGTAGCCGAGACTCAGACCTGGCTCTGATGTGGCATGTAGGCATTCCCAGCAGGAACTGAACACCGCACAGTAGCGTCCACCCCTGTCGGCTTGGTCCTTGAGGATCCCATAGGTCCTTGTGCTTTGTGTCAAGATGGCCCAGCCTCTGATGAGCTTCAGACTCCAGGTGCATAGTTGACTCTGCCACGCTGTCATTTGAAGAGCATTGGCTGACTCATTGCCCTATCATCAGATAGAGGTTTTAAATACTTCTATGACATAGAATAGCGCTAACAGAGTTCCCAAATCTTGGCTAGTCCTCCATTCTTCTAACACTCTACAAAAACGGAAGTCCCCCAACTTACAACAATTAGATGTATTTAATGAGAAATAAGTTATTCTTCTTCCATTATCGCCTAGGGTAAAATGTCAGGTCATAAGTGAAACGCCCTCCTAATAAACCTATTCACCATCTCAGACCCGCTGTCTGTCAGCAGTGCATTCAGCCAAGAACCAGCAGAGGGCAGCAGCACACAGCGTGCCAAGAAGCAAGCCACTCACCAGAACAGGAAAAACTTAACCAGCCCCAGCCTTGTCTTAATAGTAAATGCACGAGTCTTGAAATAACACCCTTCTGTTGTGGTATTGTTCTGATCTCAAGAGAGTGTCAGCAACCGTGAGTCTCACTACTCACATTAACAAACTATGTAATCCCTTACATCCGGTGAAATGCCTGGAAAAAAACGATCCAAGAAACTTTCCCATAGTATCTATCGTCACTGTCATGCAGGGAATCACACATCATCTCTTAGCCGTTGGAACAGAAATGGGTTGAAAGTTCCTGATGCTGTATTTAAATGTGGAATGTCGGCAACACCTCTTTAATGGTTTGCACACAATCAACTTTCTAGAACCAATCAGACTCAACTAGTGAATGCCCCTTGCATGATAAATATCTGATACTGAGGTCCAAGTGAACGACCCTTTAGCTGCCCTCCAGCAACTTATCATCTAATAGGCAAATATATCTGCTCAACTACACTATGAGGCAGTGCTAAATGCAAGGAAATGGCTTATATAAATACATATATTGAATATTTGTGGTGTGCATCTCACATACACTGTGTAAAACTCAATGGATCTTCCAGCAATAATAAGATGCCATCAGGGACCTATGTTGTAGCACAGCAGGTTGTGGTGCTACCTGTAATACCAGTATCCCATAGGACAGAGGTTCAAGTCCCAGCTTCTCCACTTTCAATCCATCTCCCTGCTAATGAGCCTGGGAGAGTAGCAGAAGATAGCCCAAGTACTTGGCCACCTGCCACCCATGCAGGATCCCTCAGTGGCATTCCAAGCTCCTGTCTATGGTCTGGCTCAGCTGCAGCCATTTAGGAAGTGAACCAATGGATAGAGGATCTTTGTCTCTCTGTGTGTACCTTTAACTTTAGTGCAAATGAAATCTTTTTTTAAAAAAAAAAAGACACAGTTAAAATATAGATAAAACTCAGAGGCTTGAGGAATAACATGATCGTAGACAGGGTGGCAGCTACTTGTATGTCACTTTCCCCCTAGGAGAAGGGGATATTACTGATTCTCTGCTCATTCAAGAGAGCTGGTATATGTTTGCTTATGAAGCTCCTCAGTGAACTGGTCTTGTGTTCCCCTTGTGTTCCCCTTGGAGTCTGCTAAGGCCTCACTGTGTTGAGACCAGGCTGTCTATATCATGTACATTCGGATAAACTCAAATGAGGTAGTTTCCACCAGGAACCAACAGAGGGCAGCAACAGATAAAGCAACCACCAAAGGAGTCTCCATGGGCACCCTGCTTCTTTCCAGTCCTGGGACAGTGAGTGCACCAGTATCTTAGAGCTCTTAAAATCTCTCTCTCTCTCTCTCTCTCTCTCTCTCTCTCTCTCTCTCTCTCTCTCTCTCTCTCTCTCTCTTTCTCTCTTTCTTTCTCTCTCTCTCTCTCTCTCTCACACACACACACACACACACACACACACCTCTCACTGTAGAAGAGACTCAAATTGTCCCCAGCAGGAATCAGAGTTCACTCAGAAGTGTCTCTTTGAATAAAGGGAGCTAGGAGATGAGGGACATGGCTCTCCTTTGCAAAGACAGCTGACATCCGTGGATGGTAAATATGCCTAAGAGCTCTTAGCCCAAAGCCGAGGAGATGCTTGCTCTCCTACAGGCTGCTCGTGGATGAGCCAGACGTAGCAATGCTAATCGTCCACAGTGGGTCTGGACGCACCGTGGCCACAGGGTCCTGCAGGCGGGCCTGCAGCTATAGGCACCCACCCTGCGCTAGTGTGGTTGCCACATGTCAGTAGAGAGAGGGCTGAAGCTTAGGATGCTGTGCCACCGGGCACTGAGGTCTGCTCCACTGTGACTGGCACCTACCGATCAAGTGCTCATTGCTTGTGACAGCATGTCATTCCTGCACTTGTCTGAGATGCAGGGAAGACTTTTTCCAAGCAACCAGAAGCACTCCTGCCGTGGGTGGAGGGCGACTGGGAAGAGAAACATGTAACTTTGATACTGAGAATTGGCCTGAAAGAAAAATAATTTTTCCCCCAAAAGGACAGCCATAAATGAGTCTCTGGTCCCTAACTTGTAATGGGAGACCTGTGTGGTGTCTGTGCCCGTGGCAGTCTTAGAACCACGGTCCCATCAGCTCAAGCCCTTACAGGTGCCACCATTTTTGCTTATAGCCCATTTGCTAATAACAGCAGCAGTGATGTCAAGACCCAACTTTGACAAGGCGCTGCCACGTGCCAGGAGCAGTCTCCAAGTACATTCCATGCATGAACTCACCTGAAGCCAGTGACACGGGTTCTTCAATGATCTCCGGTTTACAGATGAGTAACAGACAACAGAGAGGTTAAATAAACTGCTCAAAGTCACACAGCCAGGAAGTACCGGAACTCAGTTTGAGTCCAGATCCCCAAAAGTGCAGGTGTAGCTCAACAGGAAAGATTTCTTTCAGGAAAGAAGGCTCCAGGGAGCGAAGCCAGCCTGACTGTCTCCTCTGCCTTCGCAGGTCAGTCAGTACACGTTTGCCATGTGCAGTTACCGGGAGAAGAAAGCGGAGCCTCAGGAGCTTCTCCAGCTGGATGGCTACACCGTGGACTACACCGACCCCCAGCCAGGTAACCACAGCCCGCTCAGGGCCCAGGCAGGCCTCTGCTATGCTCTTGGCCAGGTACTTGCTCCGTCTATGGCAGGCTCCAAGCTTGTGGCACCAAGGGGTTCCCTAGTGAGCACAACAGCCACAGTCCCCAAATCTTATAGAGTTCCCATGCCAGCTGGTTCAGTGCCATCCAAAGCAAAGGCTTTGCGGTTTCTCGATGGAATCTCTGGCTCCAAACCAGAATGTAGACCCTAATGTGCTTTCCTTACATGTACCTGTACTTGCGTCTGTTAAGTGCTCCTCATCCTAGCATGCCAAAAATAAGTCCAAAACAAGACATCCTGTGCTTGTAGCAGGACAGGGGTGGGGGGTGGGGGTGCGCTCGTGTTGCTGTGTGTCGTTCACCAGGAATGTGTGTGCTACACAGATATTATGGTCAATGGAGCTGCCTCCTGAATATTTGAAGAGCTCACAAGCTTAGTTCATAGGCATTTATAAACAAGACCGTCTCTAAATGTGTTTGGTTTATTTTCCCCAAGAAGATACCAACCTGAAGAGTTAACAAAGCTAAGAGAAATACACACATTGTACTATTTCTTATAAGTTCTCCATTGCAGGAGTTCTACATCCTGCCCCTCACACCTCTCCCCCCACCCATTTTGTCATTTTCCCAGAAAAGTGAATAGAAATCAGTCTCAGAGAGCCTTCGGGGGGGGGGGTGCGAAATCATTTCAGCATATTAATGAACAACAAGCACCAGCATCCCTCTCCCAGAGAAGTTTATTTTTATGCCAAATCTGTACAAGAGAAGCATTTCCAACCATACTGCATTATTTGGCCCAAAACGTTTTCTTCTACTCCCATATTGCTCTTCCACATGCAACAAAATACACATAAAAGAAAAAAAAAAGAAGATGATGAGCTTGTGAGAAGACCGGGGTGTTAACCTGAGAAGGTATAGCAGAGAAGGCCTGGGGCCCAGTCCACTTTGGAAAATGAATACCCTGGGTGACTTGGAAAGGACACATCCATGTGACCTCCTTAGAAAGTTTGCATAATACAGAGATGCCCAGGGAAGTCACAAGTTAGAAGCTGTGCCCAGAAATTGTTGAAAACAAGTGGAAGGTTGGGGGTCACAGGTGACATCTCACCAGAAAGCTGAGGGTCCTACATGAAGAAGCTAGGTCAAGGACACACGGTGATGGTTTGGTTTTTCTACTCAAGTTGTTGGGGGTCCTTTCAGAGAAGTGGACTGAGCCAATCAAGACCTGCATTTTAACAGGAAGTTACAGGACTCACATGAGACCAAAAATCAGCAAAATCCTGTGACAGTCCTTCGCTTGAGGCTCCCTCATTCCTTTTCCTGTGGGTTACTGCGTGAAGCCCTTACTGCTGTTGCCTACGATGGATAAGCCTGGGATCACCATCCCGTCTTAGAAATGAAGTACCTGGAGTTCTCAGGGCTCCAACAGCACTGTTCAAGATTGCCTTGTGACAGAGCTGGGCCTTGGGGTCTAGCTTGTGTCATCCTTCAGCATTTACACTTAAAACATAGCTATCTGTACAAATATAGCAAAGCCGTGGTTGTAATTTTATCGAATGAAAGCAGAATCCTCTTCCTACAGTAGAAAGGAAATAGAAGCTATTCTGTCTATATGAACAGTAACTGGACACATGTATTTTTAAAACTTATTGTATTGTTTTTTCCATTGGTCCCATGGGATAAAATTCATAGATTTCTTTAAGAAAGTTGGAAAGTGCAAAGTAAATTCATTTATGTGCCTGAGAATAATAAGTGGCATTTCCTTCCGATGTGCCAGCTCCTGTTTACTTCCCCAGTCATGTTTGATTAAAACTAGAGACTTAAGAAAAGTCTAACTCAGAACCATTGCTAGCCTGTGGACCAGAAGGAGGGAGGGCAGAATCCTCCTCCTGGAATGAGCCCTGAAGGAGATTCTTTTCCAGGTGGAGGTCCAAGTGACATACATGTTAACCAGTGTCCTCAGAGACTTTTAAAAATCGTTTACCTACAAGGCAGAGCAAGAGAAAGAGGGGAAAAGATATCACTCTTCCACCCTCCATTTACTCCTCAAATTCCTACAGTAGTCTATGCTGAGGAGTATGGAGACCAGAAAGCTGGAACTTTGTAGGCGGCCGTTGTCTGCTGCCTACCCTGATGTTTTAGCAGGAACTGAATTGGGAGCAGAGCAGCTGGAACTTGAATAAGTGAAAAGCAGGTGTCCCATGAGGCAACCCAACCTGGTGTATTACCATGCCCAATCCCCTGTCCTCGGGGATCTAAAGGGTGAACATGCAGATGAGGAGGATTTGGGAGTACATCTTTGCTCCTTCAGGTTGTCAGTGGAACCAGCTGAACCACCTACCTGAACCAAACAGATACTTTTGTAGCCTCTTCCATTCTCCCCAAAGGAGCCAGCTGCTTACAAAGAAGCCTGGACTTACTATCTTACTTCTTACTGCCTTACTGCCAGCCTCGGGATCCAGACCTTGGGCTCACCTAGACACTAGTATTTGTGCTGAATAAACTACCCATTTAGGGCCTTGCCTTGAAAACCTGGGGAACTGGCAACTCACCATCCCTAGGATTTATTTGCAGGTTATGCTATCGAGGCTAAGAATGAAAAGGGTTCTTTACCTTCCTGTAGATGTGATTCGGAGCATGTACAACAACCTCTCAATCCTGTCCAGTTAGGTAGTGAAGCCTTCAAAGAGATGGATAGCCACTCAAAGTAATTCAGTGGTACAATTTAACAGTTTAGTTCATCTGAGACAACTCTTGTGTATCTCGTTTACTACTACAAATAGCTGATGGCAATGCAAGTTGCTAAAACAGCAACTCTCCCTTCAGGGAGCCGGTCCCCATGTCGGCATCTATTCAGCTTTCGTCCACTCCCAGACTCTGGGTCACGAAAGCCAGTACATGGGGGGCTCTGTACCATGCTGTCCATGGAGAGCCCATGCTGTATTTTATGTCTTCTTTGTCTCTTGGTTCTCTTTCCATTGTATTGTTCTTCTTCCTTTTTAACATTTTTATTAACATAAGAATATTTATATTTATAATATGTAATAAAACATATAATAAATGTTCCAGATTTCATATATTCCATAGACACAATTCTAAGAAGATAATCAGACTTCCCTGCCTCCTTCATTGTCTTCTTTTGTTCCTTTCTTGGTCTTTCCCTTTAATTTTCATAATGGCGTAATTTCAGTTTACTTTATAATCAAATGCTTATTGTACACTAGCCATGATGTTCAGCAACTACAAGAATAGAAGGGCCACAGGTCTGCAGGAGTCTAGATAAGGGCTAAAAGCAATAATCACACCTAAAATATCACTTTCAATCTTGTGAGGTTTTTTTTAGAGTCTGTATTAACTACCAAATATTAGAAAAGGCATGTACTTTTTCTTTCTGGGACTAGCTTATTTCACTAAGCATAATCTCCAATTGTGTCCATTTTGTTTTTAAAAAATAGGATTTAATCATTGTTTAAGGCTGAGTAGTATTCCATGGTGTGTGTGTTGCATGTGTACATATTACATTTTCTTCTTGTAGTTATCAGTTAATCAATATCTAGGTTGAGTCCATATCTTAACTATTGTGAAATGAACTACAGTAAACATGAGGGTATAAATAACTCTTCTATATGCTGATTTCCTTTGGCTAAATGCCTAGCTGTGGAATGGCTGGGTCATATAGTAGGTCTACTTGTAGATTTCTGAGTGATCTCAATGCTGTCTTCCGTATGGTTTTACCATTTTGTATCTCCAGCAATAGTTTTCAGGATACCTTTTCCTCTACATCCTCACCAGCATTGTTTTTGTGAGTGCTAGCCACTCTAACTAGGTGAAACCTTATTGTGTTTTTTCTCTCTCCTTCTTGCTATCATTGGTATGTTCACTGGCTCTCATTGCTGCTACCACCTCTAGATATCTATTTTTGCCTGTACTCACTCCATGTTATGACTTCATCTGTTCTTAAGAGCAGTCCTATTGAGCACTGGTTGGGTGTTCCAGTCCTGTTGGTTTGACCCTTGCAGGTATAGCACAGTGGTTCCAGTCATAAACACTGGTGTCAATCTAGCCTCAAAATTCAGCTCTGACATTTACAGCCTGTCTTTACGTACCATAGCTAATTGTTGTCTTCTTTGTGGTTCATTTCCTCATCTCTAAAATTGGAATAATAGCACTTATATCTCAAAGTTATTGAGATGGTCAAATAAAAAATCAGAGTATTTGTTAGTGTTGGTCTGTGTCTCTGAATGACTGTGCAGTGGAGGGGTCTTTCCAATTTCTCAGGTGCCCCCATGAATGAACTCTGACAGTACCACCGAAAACCTGAGGAAGAAGGGAGTGGCAGTGAGGCAGGGGAAAGTGCCCTTCCAGTGATGTCCATTCTGGCATTCACTGAGTGCCACACATGATGGAGGCTCTATAGACCTATTCTTCCTTTGAACTCCTAAGTGCTAACTTTTCTATTTTTTGTTCGTTTTTTTCTTCTCTCTTTTTAAAGACGTAGTAGTTTATTTATTTCAAAGGCAGAGTAATAGAGAAATAAATAGATCTTCCATATGCTTATTTACTCCTCAAATGACCACCATGCCTCGGGTTGGTCCAGGCTGAAGTCAGAAGCCCAGAACCCCATCTGGGTCTCCCACATGGGTGGCAGGGGCCCGAGTCCTTGGGGCATCTCCTACAGCTTTCCCAAGACCATTAGCAAAAAGCTGTATTAGAAACAGTGCACCCAGGACTCAGTGTGCTTTGATACATGATGCTGATGTAAGAAGCAGTGTCTTAACTCACTGAGCCGTACCACCAGTCCCAAGTGCCTACTCTTCAGACTATAGCATCTGTCAAAGTTCGGCTTCCACCCCTTCTTTCTAGAAATTTTCTTCCTTTATTTCATCCATTAGATTAATCAATATTTCCCAAGTAGAACATTTTTTTAATCCTCTGCAAGAAATAAGTCAAACTCTTTCCCTCATAATTATAGCTCCTAAAGAAAACTTTTATCAAAGCTTCATGTTGTACCATGAGGCCCTCCATACAATGAAGTGGCTGTTTATTGTCCTTAATCATTAGACATTCTAAGAGCAGAATTCTCAGCTCATACCTGCTGTTGCAAGACAGACATCCCTTGAAACACTGTCAGTGCAACAGTTGGGTCTAATAACATCAGAAATGTCTCTTAATACCAAAGACTGCAGACTTCACTGGAAGTTTGGAAAGTTACATCATTCTTTTATGCTCCTCTAAGTGTTTAACCAGTAACTGGAGGTATGGTGAGGAACCTGAGACAGATAAGAAGTTTATTTGCAGCTGGGGAGTACACAGTAATCTAAAATACAGACTTCTGCCCAAGGGTGCTTCTACCTAACTCTCTAAATTTTAGCCTTTTAAATTAGCTGTGGGAAGAATGGGATAATAGCATATTTATCCGTTCCTTCATTCAACAAATACATGTCTTATCCTATTTAATTATTTCCTTATTAATTTAATTATTGGATTGATTTAATTCTTAACTGGTTACTTATTTAATTAATACTCTATAATTTACTAGGTGATGCAAACAGTGGAGGAAATTTACATTAGATTAGGGGAGATGTCAACAGGAATGTGATCCTTAAGCCGAAGCATGAAAGGGGTTAGGCAGTGAGTCATGCAGCTGTATGGAGCTAGAGTGTACCAGGCACAAAGAACAGCAAGTGCAAAAGCCTGAAAGAGAATGTGCTTCAGGTATAACGGAGCATCAGGAAAGCACTGTGGTTACAGCCAAGTGTATTTGAGTATGTGTGTGTACTCAAGAGGGTGAGGAGCAATTCACCTGCAGACTTGTCAGAACGTAGGCTTTTCTTCTGAGAGAAATATGGCACCACTGGCAGGTTTTGAGCACAGAAATGATCTGACCTGAATGTTACACTAAACTGAGGGCTGAGATTGCCATGTCAAAAATCAATCATAGAGACTAGCAGTGGAAGCAAAGAGGTCACACAGGGGGCTGTTTACTCAATCCAGGTGAAATTCAAGGTGGCAGCGTTGAAAGAGGAAGGTGTTCACTGGATGTGAGTATTGAAAGTAGGGAGCCAAAAATGAACCTAAGAATGTGGGCTGCCACACTTGCAGAGATGAGCTCAGCTCTGCCCAAATGGTTTGGGAGAAAGATCTGGAGTTCAGTGTTGGGTTTGACAAGCTTGGGATGTCTACCAGTTATCCTCAGGGGAAGTCAAGAAAGCTGGCAGATACTCGGTTCTGAAATTTGAGGGAGAGGTCTAGGTGAAGATGCAATGTGAAGATCGCGGGCATACTTCTATTTAAGCCTGGCTAACATCACCAAGGGAGAGGGCGCAAGTAGATAAAAAGTACAAGGAAAGAATGCCAGGACACGGCAACATGCAAAGGTGTAGATGAGGAAGAACCAGCAAACAAGACTGCAAGTTCATGGCAAAGACTGTGAGAGAAACATTGGGTGCCCTGGAAGCCAAACAAGTGAGTGGCACATGAGGCCGAGAGGTTCACAGATTGATCCAAATGAGGACTTGAACTTAATCATTGCAGTCAGCAATGATGAAGTGTTTAGTGACTTTGACCAAAAAAAAAAAAAATGTTTATTTGGACAGCAGCATGGTTGGAGGAACTATTAATGCAGAATAGCAGAGAAAACCTTGAGATTTTTTTTAAATAAAAATTTATCACATTTTTATTTGAAAGATAGAATTATAGAAAGAAGATGAAACAAAGACCTTTCATCCACTGGTTCATTCCCCAATTTGCCAGAGTGGTCAGAAACAGGCCAATCCTAAGCCAGGAGACAGGAACTTCATCTAGATCTCCCAGATAGATTTGGGGGCCAAGTATTTGAGCCATCCTCTGCTGCCTTCCCAGTCTATAAGCTGGGAGCTGGATCTGAAATGGAGCCTCTGGCACACCAACTGGTGCCCCTATGGGACATCGATGCTACAGGTGGACGCTCAGCCTACCATGCCACCACAGCGCTGGCCCCAGACCATTGGTATTCTAAGTGTGGTCCTCAAACCAACTCCATTTACATTATTTGGGAACTTAATAGAAATGTAGACTGTCAGAATCTATTTTGGACCTGATAGATCAGAAGCTGCATTTTGACAAAAAGCCCATTGGATTTATATGCACTATAGAATCTGAGAAGCCTTGGTCAATATCTCCTTTTCATTGTCAAGAGAACATTAGGACAATAGCTGAAGGGAGAAGACAGTTCAGACATTTTTGTCATCATTTATTATCAATAGATAGGGAAAAAATTCTTCCTCATGCAAATGTTTATGCATCTTCCAAGCAAGCTGTTAGTTCTGTCCTCACCAGGACAAAGAAAGAAACAAGGGCTAGAATCAAAGAGCACCTATAAAACCATGGTCAGAGTGCTGGATCAAATTAGGGCTGCCTTGTTTCTAATCCAGCTCCCTGATACACCTGGAAAGGCAGCAAGAGATAGCCCAAGTACTTGGGTCCCTGCCACCAATAGGGGAAACTCAAATAGAGTTTCTAGCTTTCAGCCTGGCTCACCCCCATGCATGGCAAGCACTTGGGGAATGAACCAGTAGATGTATCTCTCTCTCCCTTTCAAATAATCAAAACAATCTCTGAAAAAAGAATTTGGCTCCCCCCCCCCCCCCCCCGCAATGACCAAGTGGGTCTCAAGCTTCTCATCCTAGACTTGGATTAAGCATGCCCTCCCTCCTCCAGCTTCAGGTAATGCAGCAGACATTGCTTATCTCAGGGCAGAGTGTGGCGGAAGGCATCCCAGCTCAGTGTGGTGGACATGGTTACTGCTTTTTCTTCCAGGTTTGGAGGGTGGCCGAGCTTTCTTCAATGCAGTCAAAGAAGGAGACACAGTGATATTTGCAAGTGATGATGAACAAGACCGCATCCTGTGGGTACAAGCCATGTACCGGGCCACCGGACAGTCACACAAGCCTGTGCCCCCCACCCAAGTCCAGAAACTCAATGCCAAGGGTGGAAATGTACCACAGCTGGATGCTCCCATCTCTCAATTTTGTAAGTAAATATGCCATTTAAAAAATATATTAGCTCTGTACAGTAAAGTCTTCCAAAGTTAAATTAGAAAACCTAGTTGCTTTTATATTTAGGATCCATAAAACATAAATTCCCATTTGGTAAAATCATATATGAATTCAAGGGGAAAAGTTGGGACAAAATGTTAGATGAAAGTAATTTTAAAGTGCAATACTTGACATTCTCCCCTAAGAACTAAACAAAGGGAAGGTTGTTGGAGGTGGATATTATCTTATGTTTTGTGACGACTTTAGAATTCACAGCCAAACACATAGTTGTTTGAGTCCTTCAAATATAGTAAATGATTGTATATCCTTGCTTCATTTCTCCCTATTAAAAGTGATTTAAAAATAGAGTTGATTTGAAACAAACTTAAATCTGCAATTTAGAACCATTTAAAAATAAATGATGACATTATCACATGCAGTGAAAAAAAAAAGAAGAAAAAAAAAACATGGTACCTAAAATCCCATCCCGAGTTAAAATACCAGAAACCCAAAAATGAAACTGTCTGCTTTAACAGCCCCAGTTCCTATTCCACATTCTTCTCCTCTTATCTCTTCTTGTCTTTCTGCCATGTGGCTTTGCTACCTAGGATGCTTTATGTCTCCCACTATTTCATAAAGTGAGAGCAAGGTATATGCTTAGAGATATTTATTAAAACAAATGAGATGGAGACAAAAAGCACTAAAGAAAGAAATCACTTAAGTTGCAGACATTTACCCTAAAGGGAAACTTCTGCCTTACCCTGAACACTAAGTCAACCAGGAATAGCTCAGGTTGAAGTCATTTGTAACAAGAATCTCGATTCCCAATGCTAGTATGGAGCTCCTTCGGTCTGGCTTACTGAGCAACTATCTAGAGATGAGACACATAATTAGGAAGGCAGATGGTTTCCCTGATCTCACCATGCCAGTAGCCCAGTGGGAGAGCCTAGACAGCATGGAAGTCAGCAAATGAATCTCATCATTTGGACATTGAAAACTGCCATGAAAAATGTCACTTCATAGTGACTGTGTAAGGAGATAAGGTACTACAGGTCACCAAGAGCTTAAACCCAAAGAAATGACAGGGAGGCTGCTCCGCAAATATTGCAGGAAACAGAATTACAGTCAAAGAGAAATCCAGTGCAAAGGCCCCAAAGCATAGGAAACTTGATCTTCAACCCAGTGTTTTACAGTTTCTCCTCTGCTGCTCTTAACCAAAATATGAAATAATTTCACAACTGTGGAGACTAAGAAGGGAAATTCTGTGTAGTGTATTCACTGCCATGTTCACGTTCATATGACAAACCTCTCAGTAACCTTCCTCTCAGGAAGTGCAACTCTTTCTTTGCAAGGCACACTATCTGTCAGGTGTTCACAGGAATTCCTAGCAATGCTGATTTTTTAAAAATAGGATGCTTCCCTTTTGGAAGATTGCAAACAACCACCTAATCACAGTTTCCACAGAGAAGATTATAAAAGAATTAGAAACAGATTTAAATGTGCAATGGAGAAGTGGTAGCTTTCTTACCTACTATCACCAAGTGCCTGTCTTTAGTCTTAACTTCTTGCACCAGGTTTATTTATTTATATCAAGATAAAAATCACCATTAGTTGAGAGGAAGCATACACAATATTTGTCTACTGTTTCCTAAAAATATAATTTCAGAATATGAAACATAACATCATGGAACTCCTCCCCTCCCCCTGCCCGCCAGGCTCCCCTTTCATATATTTGGAGATAACATTTCTGATCATATCTACCAGAAATGGAATTATCCATGTATCAGAGGAAAAGAAACCCTAGTTGCAACAGTCATCCAAATCAGTCTCATGAAAGTCTCAGGTGATGTTTGGAAAATATTTTACATTTCCAAATAATCTCCATTTCCTCTGAAGTCATCTCACCTTTCATTCAGTGTCTCTTCCATCATCTGTCCAGATTAAGGAATTGCTAATAGGCTTGTGAGAAGACCCTTTTCCCTCACCATGGAGGGAGCAGGAAGGACATTTGCAGGGTAAAACTGAAAGGAGAGCAAGCCCTGCTTGAAAAAGACTGGTGATGGGAAGTGCTCAAGAGGCTTGTCTCACTATATGCCAGGGTTCTTGAGATAGCTTTTGCTTAGTTGCTAGAGTTCAGCTGGTTATTGTATTAACATGATAGTTGTTAGTCATCAGTAGAACAATTGACTTGAAAGCATATAGGATAACCTTCCATTGAGTGTCAGTACTCTGATTGAAATAGATAGTTGTTACTGGAGCATCTAAGGCAGAATAATGAGAACAGTTAGGGGGTTAAAAAATTACCTGTCGGGAGTATTTAAGGTAGACTAAGTCAAAAAAGGTCGGAGTCCTGTCCTGAGTACCTATTTATAGCTCCACCTTCTTCCCAATGCTTCCCTAATTACTGTCCAGGAGTGAGAGTGCCCAGAGTGTGAGATCAGGTCCTCTAAGGACACGACCACCACCTTCCACCATGCAGATAGAGAACATCCCTTCATGTAGGCGAAAATGTGGATGGCACCCCTTGAGTTGTACAGTGACAAAACTCAACCATACATAGTGGTCCTATAATAAATGGGTTCCTTGCCCACAGCTTCACTCCGGTAGTGCTGATTCCTGCAATCCATGGCAACTCTATTCTCACTAAAACAGCTACAACACTGCTCCAAAATCTATCGATTACCTGTTCAGAAACAATGAAAACTATAGACAGAATACCACTAAGTGTAACCTTTGTTGTCATAATTGAGAACCCAGAAGAGTAGTTGCAATACATAAAACGAAAGAGAGAGAGAGAGAGAGAGAGAGAGAGAGAGAGAGAGAGAGAGAAGGAAGCAAGAGAGGAAAGGAGGAGGAAGGAAAAAACAGGCAAGAGAAATTTTATATTCCATGGAATCATCAACGAATTCTGCATTGCAAGCAAAGTAAGAGGAGGCTGGGAGTGAGGAAAGAAATCATTTTTATTGGAATCTGCTACGGAGTGACAGTTAATTCACAATTACTTCACAACTGATTTGATTTTTTCAAGCCATCCCTGTTAAACAACGCAAGCCTCATGCATGGGTAATTCAAAAAACAGTGTTGATTCCTATTGCAGGTGAACAACTTCTCCTGATTTACCCAGAACTTTCCTGGTTAGCATTGACAGTCCTGCATCCCAGGAAGACCCCTAAACCCAGAACAAAATAAGACATATGGATCACCCAGTACTACTGTGTAACCCCATACTACAATACAAAACCAAGGAGAAACTATAAGCAGCACCCTTTGGTCGTTGACTTGCATTTGGTAGCCATTGTCCACAGTGACTTTGTTTAATCAGGTCATATCACAATATTTCAGTCCATCACAGATTTTTTTTCTATCAAGATGAAAGAGTAAAAGAACAATCAAGTATTGCATTTTAAAAAACTAAATGTTTCCTTGACCTCCAAAAAGGTAAGGTTATTTTTAGATGATCAATTTTGCACACATGTGGTTAAGTCCTGCTTTGGAAAATTTGCTGGAAGTGCTTGTCATTCTTAACTACTGAGTAATTTTTAAGAACAACAACTTCCCAATGAAGTAACTTTGTATTCACTTTGCTAGTGTTTACACTATGAAGGAAGACAACATACGTATTTTTGGGGGGGTGGTGGAGAACAAGGAACATTCCAGTCTTGTCATGTCATTTTCTGTTCAAGGGGACCTTAAGAGGGAAATATTCCATAGCTTGGGAAAGTTGGGAGTAATTGTAAGTTTATTTGAGTCTTTCTAAATTGAGATTGAGTCTTCTGGGTGCACTTTTTGGTTTTTCTTTTATTTTGTCATTTTTTATTTTTGCTACTTAAAAATGGAAAGACACATCTAAGAATGGAGTGGAGTATTTATATGGAATTGTAAAAGTCTAACAAAAATAGATCCTGCTATTCATTAGTTTGTGTGTGATTCTACAAAGATTTGGGTTTCACAACCTTTAAGCTTTTTTTGTTGTTGTTCTTTTGTGGTCTTTGTGTGTGTATTATTTACTTAGTTTTTTTTTCCTTTTCTGTTAAGGTTTTATGGAAATTAAGACAGTATCTAGCTATACAATGTTTTAAAACAAATACTTGCAATTCTCCCATTTTATGGCCAATATTTGCTTACCTTGGAAAGAGTATCCAAATCTGTTGAGTGTTGCCACTATTTATTGTGCTAAGTGTCCTCTCCTGGAGACACCTTATCCCTGTCCATTATGTATTCATGGAACAATCAAAATCAGTACCTGGATTCTCATTGAAATGGGTTGGGGGGGAAAAGAATATTTTAATCTTTGGCATTTCGTCAAAGGTTATTTGATGTATCATTCCAATATCTGTTTCTCCACTGTTAATCACATCAGAGATCCCCAAAGTTGGACATCTTGAGAATTGTTGTGTTTTTTGCTACTACCTGAACAGTCCCCAACAGAGGGATTTTGGTTTGTCAGTTTGGGGGAAGTTGATTTTGGTTTTTATTGTTTTGTTTGTTTAAGTTTTCTTGTTCAATCTTTGCTCGAACCCAAGAACTTTAGCTGGTAGGTTAGAACTCCTGTCTGCTTTCCTGAGCCTTGTTGCTAGTCTTTATGTTATTCTGGTTTGTTCCTTCTTACCCTGCTAACTTCTAGCTGGACTGAAGGGTAAGTGCTCCCCTATAGCTAGCACAGCTCAGATAATCAGACTAGATTATCTGACACCTGCAATGTGCTTCTCCCCTCTCCTCTTAAATCTTCCTCATGTCTAGACATTGTAGTAAAAATTTTTCATGTTATTTTCCTGACCTTAGGTTTGAAATGTAAGCTTCCATACTGAAACTAGGATGCATGTGATGTGTGCATAATTGCCTCCTCTCCTTGGCTTTCATATTGGCATCAAATGATCCTCCAAGTGAAGCCAACCATTCACATCTTCTAATTTTTCTTCATTACAAGAATATTGATAAACCTTACAATTAAATGGCAAAGAATGCCTTTATTTCATGGAATTCATAGCTACCTGACTGCTTAATGCCTGAAAACAGATCATTTTGCACTCTTACAATGGGTTGTTGCTGTTATTTTTCCTTTCCATTCCAAAGATTAGAATGGCCAGTGTACCATTTGTGTGGTAACCATGGATACCTAAACAAGTAGACAGGTGGGGTAGGAAACCCAAAGATGTTTACTGAGCAAGACTTCAAGAAATTGCAAGGCACAATTAACAAAGCAAAAGCATTGTTGGAACACTCCAGAAATTATTCTACCTGGCTTGAGGGTGTGCTCTGAAAAAAAAAAGCAGAGGATTAATTTTCAAGGGAGAACTATAAAACATGGGACTGCCACACACAAGAACAGGAAATTAAGGACACAATTGAGTCCATGTAACTTACTCACAGTCTGATAACATTACAGAGTTTTGACCTCTGGACTCCAAGGTCATTCTACTCCCCCCAAAGCAATCAAACAACAACTTTTGTACATCATTTGTATTTGTATTGATTTTTCTAAAAATGAACCCATAAGAGAAAAAAAGATACATAAAAACATGCGAAGAATATTTCTCTTCACTATTTGAACAATGAATAAGAATAAACAATTCCTTTATTCACACAAGAAAAATCTAAGCACTGAAAATGTTATGAGGGAAGATTTGACATTAGAGGGAGCTAGAAAATATGGTCAAGAGAGCAGGCAAATATGTATTTGACTATTTTGAATGCTGATTTAGAAGAAGTAGGTCATATCATTCTTCCTAACCATTTAATAATAGTTTGTCCAATTCCTTTTGTTTTTCTCTTTAATTTGCTTTTTCTCCCTTTTTTTCCTTTTATTTTGCATAAATGTACCCCTGGCTAGCAGACAGACTTTTATCACCACTCCAAACAGATATTTAATTTAACCTTACTTTCCTATGAATGTCTGGAGAGGCATTTTTTAAAACTTACAGAAAAATGTGAACTTAGTGGGAATTCAGGATTCTGTTATACTTTTTTTCAAGAATGAAAGAAAGGATGGGTGAATATATGACTGAATGAATTCCGTTTTGTATTTACAAAACACCGCATTGCTATTCTAGTAGATTTTCAAATAGTTGTTTGCCTTAATTCCTTGATATAGTTTTATCTCATAAGATTTTTTTTTACTGTGTCTTCTTATATTGTCAACTTGCAGTTGCTGTGTTGCAGGAATTTATTACAAGAGAATCAATGCAATATCAACTTGATTTGAAAGTTACATTGTGAATCTCATTCCTTTTCATGTAAAAATAAATGGCTTTTTAGAAGAAAACACTCTCAAAGTCAGGTCCCAATTTCTGCAAACACTATGAAAAAAATCTAAATATTAAATGAAGATTCATTTCTTTGTTAATTATAAGTATGTAACTTTGGACAGACTTAATAAATTGGTTACCTAGTATTTTTCATGTCATAGTAGTTTCCAGTAAGATGTATTATTAACTAGTCATGGAAAATTTTCTTTTGCCATGCTGTAGGAAATGTAAAAACACTGATTACTATCATTTCACTGGAGCTTTATATCTATTACATGGAAAATACAAAATCATTTATTTCATTTGAGATCATTGACAAAAATCTCTGCTGTGATTTTTATCCAAAACAACTGTCTTGAGAAGTATTAGGAAAAAAAATAACACTGAAATAAATATCACATGTTTATTCCCTGGGGTGTATTGCCAAAGTTGTTTTAAATATAAGCTTTCTATAAAACACGACGTGGTCTTTGATGGCTTCTGAAGCAGCCCTCCCCTGTTGGCCACTCACATGAGCTGGGTTTCGTGGAAAGGATGGGGAAGGACTTGTAGTTGCTTCCTCTGTTAAGCGGTCCACTGTGTGTGGCAGGATGATAGCCAGGACAGCACCCGTGTTTTGCTTGCTGTGCAGAGCTGAGGCAGAGCACAGCATCCCCTGGTTAGTTGACCATGCCAAGAAACCCTTTTCTAGAACAATCCGTAAACAGCCAGCTGCCATCAATCATTGTCATTTCTTTATTTCATGTCTTCTGATGAAGCTGACTACTGTCATTGTTCGTTATTGTCTAAACCATGCATTCGCTCTTGTACTGTCAAGCAGATATGACAAGCACACATTCGCCATAGAAGGATGCCACAAAGTCACCTTTTAATGTGCAGTTTGGGTACACAGATAATTTTAGAGTCACATGAGATATTCTCTCGCCCCTAGCACCCATCAGGAATAGCAGCAGCCATAACTGCTCTCGGTTTCAACGCTAGAGCAGCTGCTTCTAGCTGAGAGGAATCACGAGAGAGTAGAGCCTCTTTCAGATAATTTGTTAACAATGCAGTTAAAATTATTTTCAGCATCAGACATTCCTTTTCACGTAAAAATTTCCAAAATGCTGAATTACATAACCAAATGGGAGATCCAGCCATTTGTCTTAGCCTTCAACTATTGGGATAATGGGAAAAATCTCAATAAGATAAAAATTTTAAAGATGCATTATTTCTACAAGAAAATTACTTTTATGTAACAGACATTATTGCCAACCCATCTAAAAATATAAATGAAACAAAATCACATAAGTGTGCTAACTATTATGATAAGAAGTCATGAAAAAATAGGGTATGTTTTCCCAGTTGTAAAAAAAAATGCGGATACATTAAAAAAATCCTGAATATTATGATCAATTAAATTATAACATAAATGGCAAAGAGTCCATTAAGGCCAACATTAGCAGAATCTTGATAAGGTAGGTGAAGAGCATAAAACCCACATAGTGATATCACTTTAGGAAGCAGTATTTTCCGAAATTCCCTTCGAAATTGTGTCTCAGCAACCTTATGATAAAGATTTGCACTTGAAAGCATCCCTGCTTTCCATTAGTCTGATTTGGTTTCATGGATATCACAGACAGTGCTTTCTGTTATCTAATATAGCGTAAGGATCAATCTCAATTAGGTTTAGTTTAGAGTCAGCCTCCTGTGCCCATGTCACAAAGGACTTCCAAATCCTCTGCAATTATGTATCAGAGAGGTGCAGGTAGCACTGTTTGGAAGGTGTGTCTGTCAGATTGTGCCCTTATTGCAAAACCTAACCACGTTCTGAAGCCCTGTCAGTTAAATTCGGAACCCTTGCCAAACCAAGGACGTCTTAGAAACTACCTCCTAAGATGTGAAACAGTGTAAGATAATTCTTAAAATGTCGACAATCGTTCATTTCTGAGGAAATATTATATATATATGCTAATGGAAAAGAGCATTCCTGTACCTCTCCCAAAGGAAGAGATGATCCAAATATCCTTAGGGATTTAGGCAGCCACCTTCCCCTCCTAATTCTGTTTTGCCCAACCTAATGTTCAAATTCCTTTTCATTCTCTTGACGTGTGCCAAATATTGGCAAAGAAAGTGATCTCAATGTCCTAAATTCAGGAATTGACGTTTTCATATTTTGCACTGGGCTGCTCTTCCCTGCTAATGTCAACACTAAAGTTTTCCCTTTTTTAATCAACCAATTCCAATTGTTTGTACAGAGGGAATGGAATTGCAAGGAGCATTCGTTTAATCTTGCTCAGCACTGTAGAACAGGCTGGGACAGTGCAAGAATGACTATATGGTGTTGCTTGGGAGGCGCCCACAAGTTCTTTGAAACAGAATTTGGAACAGCTGGACCACTGCAGTGTTTTATTTTAAAATAGGAAACATATGTAATGCATATGGTCCTAGACATGTATGGAGACACAGGCAGACAATCTGAATAGTATCCAAAGACACCTGCACCTAGAATTCTGTTTCCTTCTATAAGATTTTTTTTCCCCAAAGCGCACATGTTCCCACTTTTGAATTTGCAAGATACCATCTGAATCCCCATGTGTGTGACTCCTTAATAAAGTCAACAAGAAGTTGCCTAGGCTTTAGGTGTCAGAGTCATTGAGTTAATAACTAATTCTGAATGTCCTGGCTCCTCTTGAAGTTGTTGACAGTGAAGATAGGGGAATAAAAGATAAGCAATTTGCCCTTAGGGAGCCTATTTTCTACCAAGGTACATAGGGGCATTTCAGAATGTTCATGGAAGAATAAAAGATATGTTCATTTTGGTATAAAATGTTTTGAAACCCATGCATCTTTTTTTTATAATAAGTGTTTTCCATGAATTTTTTGCAAAGACCGTGTATGTTTCCTGACCATAGAGTAACTGGAACTTAACCCAGCCATAACACAGAGACAGGAGGTAGTCACTGGGTACATAGGGACAGAGATGTAGCAAATTAGAGCAATGCAGAACTCCAAAGTTCCTAGAAACCATATAGCTTAAGAAGAAAAGAAGGGAAGGAACATCCTTGACTCACAAATAGCTTCAAACTGAAGTTTGGGGAACCCTAAGAAGCTTGCCTGTTCATATCCAGCTACTGTTTGTTGAGCATTCACTCTTTGCTGGGTGCTAGGAATGTTCTAGTCACCTCTCATTACATCCTCAGTTTACAAATGAGGGCAGGAGGCTCAGAAACATTAAGCAGCCTGCCTCCTAGCACTTCTCTTGGTGACCCTCCCTGAAGCCCACCCACCCACTCAGCCACCTGCTGCCCTCCCTCCCAACAAGAAAACTCACATTGAATTGAGGCTATCAATGTTCCATAAAATCAAGAAATTTATAAAAGACATGTGGACTAAATGTATTCATTTTGATAAAATCAATTCTTTAAGCTAGCAAATATGTACCCAAAGTACCTACTGGGTGCAAGATATTGTGCTGGATGTCAGGAACATAGCAGAGTCCTCCCTCCCCCCAAGAAACAATCCCTGTAATAAAAATCTGAATCCTTTCTTTCATTGTACTTGGAAATAGCATTTCTATACTATTCCTTCTTTTTCTGAATATAAGCTTAATGAAACTTAAGGATTTCATGAGAGCCAGGCACCACTGCAAGCTCACCCGTTTAAGGACCCATTAAGATAATGAACCTAATACTGAATGCATGATCATTTTGTTCAAATTAAAGTCCAGTGGCTGCTCCTTTTACTTATTGCAAATTCCTCTGCCCCACCCTTATAGTTGTGTAAGTGATATTAAGAATCATTATTACAATATTTATGCCAGCAGAAAAGGAAGCAGCTAAGTCAATTCAGCTTTCACAGAAGAAACCCAAGGCTCTGAGAGAAAAGCAATTCATGAAACCTCTGACAGATATTTAAAAACTGAGCTCAAACTAGAGTCTAAACCTCCTAAATCCAGTCCAGGTTCATTTTATGTGTAGGCAGAGAGAAGGATGTAAAGAAGGCAACAGGAAGTTTTACTTTGGTAAGGTTACTTTCTGGAGAGGGGGTAAAAGAGCTGATTTTCAGAGATTTTTTTTTTCAATCCTGCTTTTGGACATCATTAAAACTCATGAGATTGTTCTTCAGACTTGCTATTAGCCCAAACATAAGCACAGCCAAGCAGTGTTCATTGAGCCTTTGTGATAAATGCAGGGCCAGAGAGTGGGTTTGGATCCAGGTCTTGATAGAGGAGCCAACTTGCATTTTCAGGTTGATTTCCTGTGTGGGTACCCAGGCAAAATTGGTCGTTAGCAAAATCTTCAAGAGGTTCAACAAACAGGGTATAAAACTTAAAATGTGGGCTGTGTTTTTAATGGCCATAAAAGAGCCCCCATTTCTCAGAGCTAAAGGACCAGGTTCACTGAAGAGAATCAAAATATCCAAACCAGATGGGCACAATAAGGCCCCAGTCCATTTGTCAGCTTGTGCCATCTTCCAAGAAACCTGAGAACGAAAATAAAAAAAGCTGATGCTCACCAGAAATACCCTCTCTGCTCAAACGGGGAGACAGAGAAGCTGGAGAAGGCTTTTTATGACAGGACAGGATGAGCAATGTGTGTCCTGTTCCATACTGCTCTATTCCCGAGCCAAACTGCCCTGCGACTGAAAGAAGGGAGGAGAGAGGGCAGTCTGTCCAAGGAGATTGGAGAGGTGGCCTCTGTGATGTCACGAGTGTCTATGCCAGGGGAGAGTTCACGTTGGAGCAGGTTTCAGACTTTGTGCGCCAGAGTCATCACACACCTGCCCTAGGAGCAGCTGGCTTTTCCACCCCCAATTTCCTGACCATCTTGAGCCAAAGGAGACTTGTGGTAGAGAGAGCAAACAACCAGGGCAGGGTGCCCTGCTGCCCGGTGACATGCCCACCCTTACCCAGAAAGGATATGGCCAAGGCAGCTAACAGAGCTAAGAGGATTCATTGAGACTGTCAGTTAAAATAACCCTTCCAAATGTGTGTCTTTTATCATCCTAATGGGCTGTTAAAACACACATTCTTCTGGAAACCGTTCCTGCTGTGTGTCTTGGGCATAAACAACACATCCTGTTCCAACACTGACCACTTGCTGCTTCTCTGAAAAACAACAGAGGATTTTAAAAATCTCAGAAGAAGATGGCAGGCATGTAGTCTCTCAAGCGATTAGGTTTAAATGATACACAAAATCAACAGCAATAGGAGAAATCATCATCTTAAAGTCACACTGTCACACATAACCCAAGCTTACAGCCATAGCCTGAGTGTTGGAAAGAAAAAAAAAAAAAACAATTGTTTGGGACAGAGGCCATGGATGAACATATTATCCAAACCCCATCCCAAGTCAGAAATCCATCTTATCCAAGTCCTGACAGCACCACTGTAAACATTCCAATAGACCGTTCCATGCCAGGGGATTGAAGAAAATCTTTCTCTCTTTGATATGAGACTTTTTTTTTCATAGTCTACAGATCAGGAGAATAAAAAAAGATGACTAGGGTAGCACATTGCTGCAGGGAAAGGGGCCTTCATTCCTACCTCTTAGGGTTTGCTTGGTCACACTAGAGTTGATTTCTGAGTCGTTTTGCCATTTGAATCGAGAGTATTTTAGTTACACGTGTTGAGATTAATTAGTTAGCCCTTAGGAGGTTTTGCCTACAACCTTCACCCTGCAAGGAAAAGTGTGAATACATTGAGACTATTAATTCACAATAAATGGCAGATCATAGCCCTTGCTGAGTAAATTTCTGTTTGTCTCTTTCATAAGCTTTGCTAACCGAGTACACACATCTTAAAGCAATGTCCTTGGCAATCACATACTATATTTGCATTTCACATAACCTCCAGGTTTCAGTGAAAAAATCTTATTTATTTTTTTATTTTTTAATTTTGGATGGTGAGGATTCAAACCTTTTGTGAAACCAAATTGACAATGTGGGTTTGGAAGGGGAGGACACAAACATTGTCACTTTGCTGAAAAATCAGCATAACCCTTTTTCCAGATAATTTCAATAATTATAGAGAAATTGCTCTAGCCCTAACCACTGGAATGGCAGAATCTATTAAAAATCTCCGAAGCTACATAGGCTATTATAAGCAAAGATCCGATCTGCTTTCAGTGTTTGGTGAAATGCAGACGAAGTTACAGTCTTGTGCTTGGATTTTAAAGAACAACATAAGTGCACTGGAATTGCGATCATTTGATAAACATGTTGATGCCAATATATTTTTGCCTAAATGCAATAAACTCACCAGTGAGTGATGCAAGTTGACAATGGGAGGTAAAAAGAATATCTTGGGGATGTTGGTGGGAAGCAATGGGAAACAGCTAATGTTCGTTATGCCTAGTGAATTCCTGTGTATTTGAAATGTCAAAGAAAATGTGATGTGTTTCTCTAAATTGTGTCTCTCTCTACATGTATAAATGAACAGACGCAGATAGAGCTCAAAAACATGGCATGGATGAATTTATCTCTTCCAACCCCTGTAACTTTGACCACGCTTCCCTCTTTGAGATGGTGCAACGCCTTACTTTGGATCACAGACTTAATGATTCCTATTCTTGCCTGGCAAGTATATTCTTTGGTCTACAGCAATTTAAATGTAGCTTTTTTTTTTTTTATTTAATTTGAACATTTCTGCACCTTTCTGTTAGAAAGTCTTTTCCCCCATTACAGAGTCCCTTTAACAATCAGAAATGTGTTCTCAATTTCTGGAGTTGAGATAGTTTTACTTATGAAAGAAAAAGACTTAGCGGGAGGAAGTTATCAGCAGAGACAGATCCAATTCTCCAGCTTCCCCCTTTTCAGCTGCTACATGAGAAATATTCCCAAGAGGGTAATCGAGTTTGGCACCTGCTTGTGGAGAACTTGCAAAAAATTCCCTCGGTATCTCTGAATTCAGGAAGCCCCTCCCTTCCCATCCCGGAGCTGTGCTTTGTGTATCTTTTAAAGATTTAAATGCTTTGTAAATAAATTCCACTTCCATTTTATAAGCTTCATTGATTTGGATTTGTTTGTTTAGATTGCTACTCTTTTTCTATATAATATCTACAGCATTTTTCCACCCTGTGAGGGATTTTTTTTCTTTTTTTCAATATAGTGTTTGAGACTATATTAAAATCCAGCTATCCAGCATAAGGGTCAACATTTTCTGAAATCCAATTTTAAATCTAAATTTAAGTTATTTAAATTCAAAGTACTCACATTATGCCTTCATCAGACTTTGGAAGACATACTTTTGGTTTTAAATCATCAGTTTCAAAAGCCAGGAAAAAAAAAAAAGAAAAATCTGACTTATTACCTTCTGAAAATAATAAATTATTACTTCTTTTCTTAAAGATGTATGTTATTAATTCTGCTTTATAGATGGGAGAGGTGAAGCTAGATGATGAAATGACTTTACACGAAGGAAAATTTTCATCTGACTACAAATACTGAATTCAGCATGTCTATGGAGTAGTAATATTGCATAATTAACGAAGATTATCATATTAGGAAAGTAAAGCCTCTTTCTTTACTACATGACATGGTTATATGTTAATTCTATTCTGACTAATTTTCACTTTAAATTCCTTTATTTTTTTTCTGTACCATAAGTGAAAATATAAGAAATAGTAGATAAAATTCTCTTGAAAACAGAAACTGGATCGTGTGAGATAATTTATTAATCCACGTCTCATAAAAGATTCATTGATTATCTCAGGTTTAGAATTCCTTCATCAGAATAATCTGAACTTTGCCAAACTGGAAAGGAAAAAATTAGTTTAACTTAAAATTAAAAAAAAAAAAAACAACCTTACCTTGCATTGCAAAGCAGTTTTTCTCAAATGTTTTCTGTGATTGTGTGGTTATTCACACAATCATAAATTGCATTTCTGAAACTTTTAAAAATATGCTCTGAACTTAACTCACTGTCTTTTATGTGTAATTCCAATTCTCTTGAAGAATTTTTTGGAGGCAAATTATTTTTCCACGATTTTTTCATATCACGATTTTTTAAAATGATTTTCTTTGATTTCCAAATCTACTACAAGACAGGAATAAATCATTGAAACTTGTTTCCCATTAGTTATAGACTTTAAAAAAATCAATCCAAATTTCAGAATCAATTATGAATAGCATAAAGCAGCTTCATTCCGTATTTGTATACCTGTATCTATTAGTCATCATTCCAAAATTTCAAAAAGTAACAGAAATGAAAAGGACCATATCTCTTGCCGCTCTATATTCCATTTTCTCATTATTACAGTCTTTTTTTCAGTTGATTTTGGAGAACGACCAGCAGGGATACATAAATTTTTCTGTGTCTTCGACTGAGTTCCTAATTGATATTTCTTCAACTCTTTTCAAAGCAGCTATTTTGGCATCTACAAAAGACTTGGTGTCATCTGAGTCGTAGAAAATATATTTTAATCTTTCACAGCAGTGTTGTTTCTAAGATTTAGCATTTGGGGTAGCAGATGGAGTGGCAAAGAAGTTGCCTATAGGGGCAGCCCACTGCCTCGACTACTCTCCCGCCCTCTGCAGTAACTTATAATTTGAAATAGGAAAGATGCCGTCTTTCGTTGGATGCATCGCTGAGCTGCAGGTTGTCAATCGAAGATTCCACAGATCCCTAATAAAGATGAGATGATGGCAGAGGCCTCCCTTGCTGGTTTCTGGGGTTTCTCCCTGCACCCTAGTCACTCTCTCCTTTTGCCCTTTCACTCCTAAGATGGAGCAGCAAGCTGACTCAGAGAAAGTTGTCCTCAAAACAGTCCTGGATGCCTAGCTTACAACATACCACACCAAAACTGCTTTATGTCCTGCTTCAGAAGGCACCCAATCCAGAAAATGTGATTTGATTTCAGGCTCTGGGCAAGAGTGACTTTGAAATGACATGTCACTTGGCCTTTCCAAGTACCTGTTTTCTATAGTGAGTAATAGAGGTAGCAGTGAGTTTGTGCTTAATTCAGAGGCTCTCTCTAGGTTCTGTGTCATAGCAGAGTTTGGGCTGACCTCACAGCAGGGAATAAATAATAAGGAAACAAATAATTAATTGCCTGGAGAGAAACAAAACCAAATTCTAAAGCAGGGAATCGGAACTTTTGAGTATAATTGAATCATATCTGATTCATAACATGAAAACTTAGTCATGCCACTCTCCTTGGAGAGTTATATTATTGCATTACCTTTGTTAAATTTTTAGAAGTCTCCTGAAGTGAAAAGATCTATGAAGTCTTGGAATGATATCACCTTAATATACGAGTGTACTTCAAAAAGTTTGTGGAAAATGCAATTAAAGGGCAGTTTTCTTTTGGTGCAAAGAATGTTTGAAATCCATGCCTAGTCTCATAATCGTTTTCCATGAACTTTCTGAAAACCTCTAGTATGCATGACTTCCAAAGATATTTTGATTTAAAAAAAGCCTTCTCTTAATCCTGTTTTCTCCAAACATTTCAAAGTACCCTCATTCTTCACGCTCCAGAGTAGAAAATACAAAAACTCAGAATATAATAACTAGATTTGAGTCCTGCCCCTGATTTTTACTATCTATGCAAGTCATTTAATGATTCAAAGGTCTATTTCTTTATCTATAAAATGAAAATACACCTCTCTGTACTTTATAAGGTTGATATAGGACTCAACTGAAAATTCTTAGTTCAGAGACAAAGCACTATTCCAATTTAGAGCACTAATGCTAGGATTTCTGCTTATCCATCACCGAGACTTTGCCTCAACCCCACACCATGCCCATTGTTGGTATGTGTCTCAGTGGTAGAGCTGTGGCTAGCAGGCTTTCTGGAACATTGCTGCTAATACAGCTCTACCACTCACTAGGAACTTGTGTGTCTATCCTCCCTGAACACATCTTTCCTATCTGTAAAACAAAGAGAACAGAACCTAGCTCATGTGTCTATTGTGAAAATTAAGCCACACAGTTCACACTGGGTGGTTTGCAAGTAGCTAACTATGAGTGATCAGTCATGAAGCCTTAGCTCAGGTTGAAATCTGTCCCCTTCTGCAGCCACTCCCAAATCTTAGAGCTCTTCAAGAAACAACCTACATTTAAAAGAAAATCTCTCCTTTATTCCCCATGCAGGGCTGGTTCAGTCCTGGCCAGGTGTTTGTACTAGATGAGTATTGTGCCCGGAACGGAGTCCGCGGGTGTCACCGACATCTCTGCTACCTCAGAGACTTGCTGGAACGGGCAGAAAATGGCGCCATGATTGACCCCACCCTCCTTCACTACAGCTTTGCCTTCTGCGCATCCCATGTTCATGGGAACAGGTGAGAATGTGTTTGGATGTCTTGCTCAAAACAAGTTATTGGCAGTGCCAAAAAATCTTACTAAAATTTGGTTTATTTGTTAGAGTTATAGGGAGAGATCTTCCATCTACTAGTTCACCACCTCCCATCCCAATCTTGCCACCTCACCCCTCGCCCCATCACCACCACAGTGGCCATAGCCAGGGCTGGGCTGAGCTAAAACCAGTGGCCAGGAGTTTGTTCTGGATCTTCCATATGGGTGACAGGGACCCAAAAACTTAGGCCTTCTTCCACTGCTTTTTTCCAGACCATTAGAGAGCTGGATAGGCAGTATAGCAGACAGTACTTGAACTGGTACCCACGTGGGATGCCAGCAACACAGGTAGCGGCTTTATCTGCTGCAATGCAACACACTGATCCTGCTTTTAGGTTAGTCTTCAACTCTATCCATCCCATTCCGTCAATAGTACATACACAATAAACACAAAGAACACAAGGTCTAATTTCACTTATTCATCTTTGAAGAGACTTCAAAGAAATGAAAAACAGAACTACTAATCTCTGAGGTTAGACCAGTCTGTGTTCAAGTAATGACCTCTCCATGACCTTGGCTGATAATTAAACCACTGGTATCAGTTTTTACATCTGTGAAATGGGGACTGATAGTATCCTCATGGGGTTGCTGAGAGGGCACAAGTGGGTTGAAAGGGCTTAGGAAAATGCCTGGAACAAAACAGGAGTGTAACCAATAAGCTACTTGTGTTATGATTGTTGTCATTAATTTTGTCAGAATTAATGAGTATTTACTTTGCATCAGACATGCTGTTGCAAATTCAAATTACATGGAGTGTGAAAAACAAAGGCAGAGTCACATTCAGGTGGCTATTTCATTCAGATTGGAAAAGGAATCAATCCCAGGATAGAATTTAGTAAGGGAACATGACTCAGATGGAGTGACAGGATGGGAGGGAGGCCCTCCTTAAGGAAATGATGCTGGTGCTGAGAACTGAAGCATGTGTAGGAGTTGAGTGGTTCCAGGCAAAAGGAACAGCATGTACAAATGTCCTGCGGAAGGAGGAAGCCAGCCACACTTCAAGAGCTAAAGCAGGCTAGGTGGAGCTGGTAGGCAAAGATGATAGTGGTAACAGTTGGAGTTTAACCCTGGAGGTGGGAAGAACTTTAGAGATCACGGCATTGCAGCCCCATCACTCCATAGATGCGACCAGAACGTGCAGTCTCCTGACTCCACACTGTGAGCTCCCTCTCTCTTTAGACCTTGCTCAGCTCCTGGAGGAAAAGATCCATGTTCTGAATAATGCAAAGCAGTAAATAATTTAAGAACGTTGCCATTTGGCTCTGAAGACACGGAATAAATTTCTACACTGCCACAGTCAGCTCACTATCCCCATGTATGTAGCGTTGCATTGGTATGAAGCTAAACCTATGCCATCCCAAAGCACCTCAACCAACAGCCAAGGCAGACACAGACAAGGAAACCTGGGGGTGGGGGGTGGGCTTCTGAAACCCAGCCTCAGATTAGCAAAGTGACACCCTGGGGAAATCCGTGCCTGTGGGAATGTAGAATCAGCTGGGTTCTTTTTAAATCCCAACTCTTGTCAGTCATCTTTATCTCTGAAATATCTTTGAGCTTTATTTGATGTTTTCCCTTGCTGGTTCACTTCTTATGAGCTTCAACTTCTGCATTTAGAGCTAGATAACAACAGCATTGTAAGTTTGAATATTTAACAGGCAACTAGGACGGCATCCTTTCCCATGGTTATCAGGTGCAGCAGCCCAGAGCGTGTGACCTTTAATTTGCATAAAAGATATTCATAAAACTCTGATACCTGAGGTGTATCTATGCATCGTTCTGCTTTTTGTAAATATGTACACTTTGATGACTATCTGCTACAGCCTCTTGGACTGAATTCTTTAAAGAGAGAGAGAGAAGTTGCATTATATTCTCTGGGTTGTCACACTGTATTCTACATATGTTACTGAATAAGAAAGTGTTATAAAATAATGAAGTGTTTTTGTAAACTCCCTGGTAAACATCATCATGAATTATGATACACATTGTCTGGATTTCATATTGTAAGACTGCCACTTGATTCACAGTTAGGTTTATACATCTTGTCACAGAAACAGTTTTGGATTTCTTCTGATTTTCCTTATGCAAGTTTGCATCTTTTTTTGCTTATTATTTTAGTTTGAATGCATTTGCTCCTGCTTTTTGATGCATTCTTCTTTTTTTCTTTCTTTTGTTTGTGCATGCCTGTGTGCTCTTGATTCTCCTGTGGCTGGCCACCCTGTCTGCATGCCTCATGCAACCGCCCCTCTCAAAAGTCAACAAATGCATGTGTATTTTAGTGGGCTGATACCAAACACAGACCCTGAAGGGGGCAAAACTCCTTCCCCGCCTGAACCAGAGACCAAAAAAGAAACCAAAAAGGAGTCCAAAAAAAGAAAAGATTTCAAAATCCAGGCAAATCAGGAGCCCAAAAGGTAAGAAATTACATGTGTCTTGGCTTGTGTTTTTCGCTGTCTTTGCCCTTACCCCATGTCTCCATCCAAACCACCCCTGCCACTTTTGCAAACAAGTTTTTTGTGTTCCCAGAGTCTCTGTTCCCTTAAAGGTGCATTTCCCAAAAACCAAACAGACAGAAAACTAGTAATGGACGAAAACACTGTGTATTGGGACTGAATTTGAGTCAGGTGTTTAGTGATTTTTGAAACATGTTCGTATTGAAAAAGACTAATTGAGCAGAATATGAACAGACGTGTGAGTCAGATTGCCTTTTCAGTGGCTTCCAGTGAAGGACCTGGTACCTTACCAAGCTATTCATAATAAGCAACCTGTGCTTTGTAATTTCAAAATTATGCTTAAGGAGCAAATAAAATTAGCTGACCTCAGATGGGCCTATACATTTATAGCAGCTCCATGATTTTCAGCAAGTCTTCCTCAATTACAGTCACTTCATGAAAGAAATTATCTCAAAGAATGATCTACATGCATAATAAAATCAGAACTGAATTAAATTTATCAATTAATGACACTTTGTATAATCACATATTAGGAGGCCACCTTCAAGTCGCTTTTCAGTGTTGAAAGTTTGCTTACCTTAACTAGTTTCCTATGCCCTTGGAGGATGATGTTCTGTTTGTGAATTAATAAATTGGCATATCAGTGCCTTTTTCTCTATCATAGAGAGTTACTGACAATTTTCAGCATTATCCTTATGTCCTTCTTCAGCTTCCCTAATTGTCACTGACACTGTAATGGTTTGCTGTTGGAGTTTTGGAGTGAATGATCCTAATGCTGTCATTGCAAGGCCAGCCAAACTTTGCAAGCATATGTGCTTTTTGCTTTAGTATGATTTTTTTTTCACTGAATACTTCTTACCCCTGAAACGTATATAGTTTACTTCAGGGCAAACCTAAATGAAAATGGAGGCTTTGGCTTTTGAGGGAACGTGACAGGCTGTCATTGTTTGCAGTTCCAATGGTGAAGGTCAAATAAAATCCTGATTCCATGTGCTCACCCTTCTCCTTAACCATAATATGTGAGGGTGTAGATAAAGAAGAGTTTCTCGCTGTGTTTTGTTGTGATAGACTATGTGGCGATGTGTTGTGTAGAGTAAATTGTGAGTGCATGAAGTTAAGGTATGACAGAAATCCTTCAAAGCAACTGGTCTGGTCGCTGTCCAAGGTGCTGCTTTTGGAAAAAATCAGTATCCTTGTGGAACAGAGAGCAAAGGGCTGCTGCTAGAAGCCTCAATTTACTCAAGCTTCAACTGTCTTCTGTGACTTGAAGAGCTATTCCAAAAGATCTGAACTTACACGTTGAGAGGTCCTTGAGTGTTACATTTTGTTTTACCGAAGAAGAAATTAGCAATATTTGTATCATTTATATAACCTTCTGGAGTTTATGAAGTATTGTCTGACATTACATTGCCGTAAATTTTCAGGATGCTATTCCTGTGCCCATTTTGCAGACATTAAAGCAGAATATGTGTCAATTTAAGTGGCAAATGCAAATATTCTAAGATCGGTGTTCTGCCTCTTTGCATTATAAATACTGTACTTAGATTTTTGAAGACCAGCATATTAGAACCTGTTTGGTATTCATCTGGAAGGATCATGCCCAATTTTTGAATATTTGTTTATTTTGACAGAGAGATGGGGAGCAATAGAGAGAAATCTTCCCTTTGCTGACTTACTCCTCAAATGACTCTAGCAGATGGGGCTGGTCCAGGCTGAAGCCAGGAGACCAGATCTCTCTAGAGGTCTCTCACATGGATGACAGAGGCCACATCGCTGAGTCATGTTCTGCTTTCTCAGACAAATTCACAGGAAGCTAGTCAGAAGCAGAGCAGCTGGTACTCCAACCAGTACTCTAATATGGGATGTTAGCATGTTAGGCACTAGCTTACACCACTCATTTCACCACAGCGCCATATCCCATTTCTGTGCCTCAGCTTTCTTAACTGTGAAATGAACAGACTGCACCAAAATATGCTTAACATTCCTGTAACCTCTAAAATTGTCGTGTGTCGATTACACTGGTGAATAAAATAGGCTATTGTCAAGTTTCACAAATAAAATGTTTGATTAAAATAGGAATATTACCTTTGCTTTATAAGTGCATGACCTATGCCTGGCACTATGTAAAGTGCTGTTGACATATAGTTTTACCTACCTCATTTGTTCCATAAGCACGTGTTGTTATTTCCCTAACCCAATAGGTGAGGAACTGGGGTCAGGTAAACTCAGTCATTTGCCTAAACCTGATAACAAATAATTGCCTGAGCCTGATTAAAACGTGAACCTTCTGACTTCAGAGTTTGCATTTGTAATCATTCTATCTTGCATTGCTCATCCAAGATTAGCCCTTGTATACGGTATGAGATGCCATTTTTAGCCATTTGTTACTCATTTCAGCATTTACTGATGAGATAATACAACAGTCACTTCAGTTCATTAGACTTGTCACTTTGGGGCCTAAAGACAGCCATTATCATTATGACTCACCTGGTAATTTTCATCAGGTTGAAACACCTGGAGTTCACTTAGAGTTTTAGATTGATCAAGGAGAGTCTCCTCTGAACACTGCTTAGCTGGGGGAAAAACACAGTCCTCACCTGTGTGGCCATCACTTGTAATGTGCAGATGTTATGTGTCCCTTGCCTCAGCTTAAAAAGAATGTTTTAACTCATGCAAACAAATTGCCCTTTAACCAAATTTGACTGAGCAACAGAGCCTATTCCCGTTGCCATGTCACACCTAGCTTCAGATTAGGTAGAGATATGTTTTTCTATTAATTTTCCAGCCCCAGAGGGAGAGACAGAGTTGTGCCCTGATGCAGCTGTACATTATTAGTGACAACTCAGGTGCCCATGTCCAAGTTCCACCCACCTGTACCACATGTCTTTTTAAAATTTCTCATCAAAAGTGGGAACAACCACTCAGGAAAGTGTTTGTTGCTGGTAGATGGAACCATCCACATGTTTGGCATCTTTTGGAATAAGGCTTCTTAACTGGGGCTGATTTCTCCCACCAAGAACATCTAGCAATGTCTAGAGACATTTCCAATTCCCACAGTGGCAGGGGGTGATGCTATTGTGATCTGGTAGTTAGAGGGCAAGGATAGAGTTAAATTTCATGTAAGGCACAAGGCAACCAGTCTTCTTAGTAACCAAAATGTAAATAGTGCCAAGTTCAAGAACCCCTATTTTTTAAAAAACATATTTATTTTTATTGGAAAATCAGATTTTCAGACAGAAATATCTTCCACCCACTGGTTCATTCCCCAAGTGGCCTCAATGGCCAGAACTGAGCTGATCCAAAGCCAAGAGACGTGTGGGTGTGGGATCCCAAGGCTTTGGGTCATCCTCTACTGCTTTCCCAGGCCACAGTCAGGAAGCTGGATGGGAAGTGGAATAGCCAGGACACAAACCAGTGCCCATATGGGATCCTGGTACATGCAAGGCAAGGATTTAAGCTGTTAGGCTAGTGTGCAGGGCCCAACCATATATTAAAGCAAATTCTCTGATAACAGGCTGACCTTTCTCTCCCTCTGTGCCAGAAGTTCTTGTTTTGTTCACATTGGCTTTCTCTGTGTCTAGAGGCATAATAGCTGCCACTGTTGATTCTTCATGTATATAGTGGTTCTTCCACTTGAGTGTGCACCTAAAACTGGGACATGTGTTAAAATGTAGGGTACTAGGTCCCATTCTCAAGTTTTTTGACTTAGCATGTCTTAGGTGAGTTGGAAATCTGTGCTTTAAATAAGCTACATCCCCACCTTTCCCCATTACTGTAAGGCGTTTGATCTGTAGGAGACTATTACTTAAGATCTTGGTTGCTGCACTTGGCAGTGCATTCCCCCTGCCCTTGGGAATGGTAAAATATATATATATATATATATATATATATATATATATATATGTATCTGGACTTGGCCCCACCAGCAGGGATTGTGATTTAATTTACCTGGAATGTGTCCCAAGCATCACAAATTAATAATCTGAAATGAGGCTAATATATAGCACAATGTAAGACACACTGATGGAGAGAAAATTAGTTTGGGCCAACTTTTTAAAACTAACCCCATTTTCTCAAAAGAGAGAGGAAAATAAAGGGGGAATATGAGTATGTTCAGCTGGTTGCATTTGGCGATTATAAAATCCACAGATGTAAATTGCTATATCGTCTCATTTTAAAATCAGCTCCTAAGGTTGCAGTACTTAATTCTCACCATAATATTTTTAGTATTCTTTCTAGATGACATTTAGATTCGCATCACTTTGGTCACTGTCCCACAGTGACAAGGCAATCAAACAGCTCTGATGATTGCAAGTTGCGTCAATGTTCCTTGGATCCCTTTCTTATTGGGATTGGAAAATTTTCTCATTTACATTATTATTTAACATTTCTTGAATGCCAGTGCTGCTCTTCACATATGGCCTGTGTAGAAAGTACATTGTATCAGCAATTAACAAATCCATAATGCCAACCGCCCCAATCCAAAGTAAGCTGCATAGATTAATGAGTCTGAAAGCAGATGTAAGAGGGCATGCATCCTAAAAAAGACTCTGGAAATCTGTCAAGGATTCTTTTGGGAGACGTGCTTGGAGCCACGGGGCTGCCTGTATTCAGAGACCGTGGGATCCCTGTGGTTAGGATTTTAGCTACTTAACAGTCAAATGTAGCCATTGTTTCTCCTCTGCTGGTGTTCTTGAGTGAGTCCTTAACTAGTAAGTGGTCCACCCATTTAGTGCTCAAGACAGACCATTGGAGGGCATCATTATCCTCGAACCCTCACATCAGTGAACTAACCACAAATACCATGCCTTTTCTGTATCTATCCATTTCTCCATCCTTCAAGTACTCCACAGTTGTTTGTTCTTTATCCTTTTCTTAGATCACAGTTGTCTTCTTGAACTATGTCTCTAACTCCAGTGTTGGGCCTTCTCTTTCAACTAGTACCACATATTGGTTCTTTTTGTTTTTGGTGATGCCTACCTAGCAATAACTGAATTGTGTGTATACTCATATATTTTCTTTCACCCTATCAATCTTTAACTTTCCTTCTCTTCCAACCCCTACTTCACCCTACCTCATGCACAAAGCAGCATTATGTCTGCAGCCTTTTAACCTTTTCTTTCCCCAAAAGAGAAAAATCAAAACAGAATTAGCAGTCATAGCTGTTTTATTAACCTCCAAATGCAACATTTTCTATAGTAGGCAGGCATGGCTGAGAATAACAGTGACTCCTACGTTCTCGGTCTCTGTTAGACCCTGACACAAGAGTATTCACTCCAGACCCTAATCGTGTCCGAGCCCTGAGTAGTTGTTGACCTTGCTTATGATTTAGTCTTTTTTTAAAGATGTATTTTTTTTTTTGCTTGAAAGGCAGATTTTCAGAGAAAAAGAAAGGTGGCTCAGCTGGCTCATTCCCCAAGTGGGAAACATGGCCAAGGCTGAGACAATCTGAAGCCAGGAGGTAGGAGCTTCTTTCAGGTCTCCCATGTGGGTATAAGTGCCCAAGGATCTGAGTCATCCCTTGCTGTTTTCCTAGGTCATATGCAGGGAAATGAATGAAATGGAGCAGCCAGAACCAGAACCAGCACCCATATGGGATGCCAACACTATGGGCAGAGGATTAGGATTAGCTTATTGAGCCACTGTGCTAATCTCCCTCATGGCTAAATCTTACTCTCTAAATACCGAAAAAAACAGCTTCATTTAACAGAAAACACTTGTAAGAGAAAGAGAGGGAATATTCCAAGTCAATTTCAGGTAAAACTGCACATCCCAGATATCCAAGGAGATATTCTTTAGAGCTTACCTCCTTTTGACCTATCTCATTCTCTTCCTGATGGAAACTTAACCCTCCAGACCAGTATTTTTCCAGCCCCTGGGTGCATTCTTCCTGGTCCATCACAGACCATCATCAAGTGACAGGCATTTTCCTTCAAAAATTGTCACACCCTTTTCACCGTAAATGTAATATCAGAAAGCCACTCAAAAGTCTATACACAGCATCTTTGGAGTAGAATCAATCAAAGCCTGATTGTCTGCATCTGTCTAGAAATATAGAAAACTGTCTCTGTTTTTCCCATTCTCCAAAGGGGAAAAGAATATCAGGACACCAATTTTAGATTGGTCCTTCTCTTAAATGTGTACTTTCCTGGATTTAATGCCACTTCTTGTTTCATTCACTCCCGTGATTTTGCCTGTGCTACCTTGACTCTTGTCCTTCTATCAATAGCACTTGTATTCTATGTGATGGCTCAACAGTGAAAAATGTCAACTATTCCATTGCTTAAAATAGGGTAAATGGCACCTTGTGATAGGTTGGGCTGTAACTGTATATTTTTTTAAGCCAAAGCAAATCAGGAAACACCTCGCCAGTATAGTTTAATGTAGAAACTGCTTGTTGCTACTTCCTGTCTTATTCTCTGTGATCCAAACACTTTGATATATTTGTTTTAGCAGTGTGTCTGAGCCCCAGGGTGTCAAGGCATAATTAGAAAAAAAAACGATAGGCTGGAAGGAGAGGAAAGAAAAGGGGTGAGGCTGGATTTCATAATGAAGCAATGACTATAGGATGTGAAAGTGTTCATTATTGTTTATAATGAACCTGGGTTTGTATGAACCATCTTCCTTAACCAAGCAGGGTTGTCATCTTTGGAGAGGACAAGGTTTTGGTGCTATTTCAATTTTGTATTTACTGACCACTGAGAGAGACAAAGACAAATACGCCACACTAGGATTGAATTGAAACATATTCTATAACTTGGAAAAATAAAGAGACGCTGGAAGAAATCAGTTTTAAAAAGAAGTCAAGAGGGTTCTTGATCTAACTGTCCTGTTTAGAGAGCATTTAAAGGGCAACCTAAAATTCAGTCCCACTTTGGCCCTTTAAGCTCTCATGTTTCTGGGCTGGAACAATTTAGTAGCAAGTAGGATTCAGTTACCATACTTGTTTAAGGACATTTTTTGTGGATCCATAATGCGATCTGCCGGCATGCATCCATTTGGAGAGAGAGAATATATAGTGTTTACAGTGCCTGCACCAGCATATGTGGACATTTGCATTTGGAGATGGAAGTATATTCCCTCTTCAGCTGGAGTTTTACCCCTTGTTGGTAGTGATTGGAGGATTAAAGCTGATTGTGTACAGATCAGTGTACCAAATACCCTTACCTCTTCTAATTCAAACAATTTTTTGCACCTGGATTTGGCATTTCATCACCAACTTGATGCAGAATCAGAGCATAGTATCCATCTTTATCAGCTCTGAATTACTTTAGCATTTTGAGCCTCTGAAAGAGACATCTTACTCTCCCAAAGAAGACTTTGTGATCCTGCTTTGAACACAAGGTGGAGAACCCTGCTAGCAGGATAATTAAATTCTAGGACCGTGTGTTCCCCTTGGTATGTAGGGACAATTTAATGACCCCAAAGAAGTAAATCCATTTCACAATACACAATGTAGCTTGAATTCTTTGACTAGATTGTTCACAGTTAATCTTAAATATCAAAATAAGAATATTCTACATTAAAAGCCCAGGACTTCATCCAATTTGCTTAATTCTACAGTAGACATTAATTAATAAGCTGTAGCTCTGAAATACTTATAGAAGCAGGGAGTACTCTACATGACTAGTGACTCAATGAGTAGAAAGCTGGTTTATGGTAGTTTCAATTTGACAAACAAAAGGAAGAAAAGAGGAAACACATTGTTATTTGTGTATTATTATTTGTGACATGGCTTAAGATGGGAGACTGTGAGGAGAGTAAAGATGACAGAACTGGTGCTAACCACTGTGACAAGAACTTGAAGAGCAGCCGACATGACATCTTTCCTGTCATGCTGCCGAAAATGTCAACTTTGTGAAGGACAGTGAGAAAATGGTTTGCCGAAAACTTGAAAGGTGAATTCCAGAGATGCCTACGTGTCAGAAGTGATATAGTCTGCTGGGACTGGGGAGACCCACTTCTGGCACCAGTGATGGCCTGCAGGTGGGAAAGCTCCTAGTCTTAGGCAAGGCTCCAAAAGTGACAACACTTGACCCGCATATTGTCTCAACTTTGCGGAATCATGATATACAAGAAGTGAGTTGTTAGCCAGTATGCAGTTAGGTAGAACCACAGGCCAGGGACTGCCTTTTCGTGTGTGTATGTGTGTGTGTGTTTAAGGTAGTTCAACGACATCACAGCTACTCAAATATGGAGCATGGAGAACTAAGGAGTATTTCTTTTATGAGCTGATGATGATTCTCACACACACACACACACATACACACACACACACACACAGAGCTGCAAATAAAGGGAGGGTATATTGGGATCAAGGCAGCAACAAAAGTGTCAGAAGCAATGGGACTCAGGCTGTCGCTGCATCTTAGAATGGCCTGGGAGCTTTACAAATGCAGACTAACAGAATCACCACTCTAAGATTCAAGAACCCCTGACCTATGAGGACAGGCAGGGTAAGGCACAGCTGCTGGACCAAGCACATGCCATCTGCTTCTCCTTATGTCTTTAACCCACTGTGAACATCTCCAAAAATGGAATCCAGAGCACTGAGCTTCAGTAACAGTCCGGCTTCCATGTACAGTAGCCATGAAAAAGAAGGGCTGTCCCCAACAGGCCTTCAGCTTTATGTGGGAGATGAGGCCCTTTGATTTGCTCTCACCCATGATGACCCCGAGTGTAGCTGAGGTCTTTCTTGCAAATTCAGGGGCTGTAAGGAAGTAGTGGTGGGTGCAGAGATGTTAAAAACAAAAGGGGTAGAGCCTACACAGTCTAGAGGGAGAAAAATTTGGGCTCCTAGACTTGGGTTTCACATGAAAACACGTCTCAGTCTAGAATGTTCTATCAGTTTAAAATCCTTCGTCCCTCTTCTTCTCTCAATCTTTGTAACTCCTCAAGTGTGAAAATATTGAGAGAGGAACAAGAAGCAGAGCCAGTTTTATGACAATTATAGAATCACCCCCAAATGTTTCCAGAGAAGAAAAATACAAAACCCTGCCTTCTGAAAAGACATGAGTGCAGTTCTGCTGTTGCTGTTTGTTTCACAGCCAACACTGCTAGGAATGGCACCTTGGAGACAGGGCAAAGGCCACTGCAGGCAGATAAGTGCACCAAGTATCCCGCACACAAGCTCCCTGGTTCCAAACCCACAACAACCTAAGTGAAACAGAACTCTGAGCCAAGTGCAACCTTTTAGCTGGTGGAAGAGTCATCGCTGTTTTTGGATGGGATTATTGTTGGTGGTCGTGGTGCTGGTGGTTGGTTGGTTAGTTCTAGAACAGTGATTCTCAGATTACAGTGCTGGAATCATTAAGACCAAGGGACTCCTTTGAAACATTATGTCGCAGGTCCCACCTCACAGCTAGTAAATGAGAAGATCTGGGCTGTCAGACGCTCAGTTTTGAGGATCCCTGCTCTAGGAAAATTATTTTAATGCTTCAGTTCTCCAGCCGAATTTCTTTTCAGTTAGTATCTCTGTAGACACCTGTCTAAACACACACAGGAAATATAGATATGTTACAGGAGTCAGTGGAAAAGAAGTTAAACAACATTTTCAAAACTAATTCTAGGAAAGAAGACCCCCCCAAAAAAAGGAAACTTGTGCTTTTGAAATGAGTTACAACCTGTGATCTTTGACAAATTATTCTGCCCAGCTTATCTCTCCCTCAGTTTGTAAAACAACCTCTCCTGTTAACAGTGCTATCCCAGAGCACAGTTCCACACAAATTCCCATTCAGTGTCAAACTTGTGATTTGTTTATCATCTGCTCTTGTTGGTGAACTCTGTTCCACATGTCTTGTAGAGTTAGTAAGAATAGTTGGTTTTATTTGTTTTAAAATAAAATGAATCGGGGCTCGGCAGTGTGGCCTAGTGGCTAAGGTCCTCGCCTTGATCCCATATGGCCGCTGGTTCTAATCCCGGCAGCTCCACTTCCTCTCTATCTCTCCTCCTCTCAGTATATCTGACTTTGTAATAAAAATAAAATAAATCTTTAAAAAATAAATAAAATAAAATGAATCACACCAACACAGGCAATGAATCAAGGAGAAAATTTAAGAGACTACAACAACACAAATCATCAAAACAAGTGTAATAAGACAAATTCTATTTTTGTGATATCCTTTGTAGTGGGAATTAACTGAGAGACTAGACACACCAAATGTTTAGATTTTATCATTTCAAATGCAGATTTAAAATCTGCCTTCTAACTGCCTTGGAAGGCTTGTTAGGTAATGAATGAATGATTTGGTTCATTGAGAGGTTTATCTTCTAGCAGTGGTCACAACTGTCTCTGCTCTGTTCACGTTCAGCGATTGCCAAGCTTTGGTTTGTGGTCTTTCAGCTGCCTTCCGAAGTGTAACTTGCATTTCATAGCATTTTTCCCTGGGTTCATTCCCTACTGAGAAACAAAATGTTTTGAATAGTCCCTTCTCTCCCCTATCCAAAATGTGCATGCCAATCACATGTGCTCTGTGTGTTAACAAATTGAGTTTTGTGTAAACAGAATTGCAAACCATTGCTTAGGTTATACCTTGTAACCAAAAGGTGAGATGTATTCAAGAAAACATCAGGTGTATTTTCTACAGCCAAATGAATTCATCCTGAACTGTAACTACAGATTTGTGGACATTCCATGTCAAAAAATGTTCAAAGAAACTGCAAGTTAGCATTTGAGATTTATGCACAATTTGGAAATACAGGCATTTTTTAGATTTCACAGCCCACCTGATACATATCGTCTTTTCCTTCTTTCCTCCTTTAAATTCAGAGTACTGTGAAGAAATGAACTTAGTAAGATTTGAGTGTTTGGGGCCAGTTTTTTGTAAAGCAGAGGGAAAGGATATTTTCTCATCTTTTCAAACAGGACATTTTTATTATTAAAAGGAAGGGAAGCTGACCAATTAACCCCTAACAGGAGGTACACTGCTATCCTTCGCCAAGTCTTTTGTGCAGTCAGACTGGTCTAGTATAAAGGATTTTCCCAACTTATGCTGGATCCTTGAGAAGGCCTATAAATAAGACCATTTGTTTGGTCTCAACATGACTTGCATTTGCAAACTGAAGAATGTTCCAATAGAAGTTTCATGGTGACACACCAATCTGCAAACTGGCTCAGCCAGTAGTCAAAACAAGTCACTACGAGATCTGGGAAGCTGAAATCTTTGAATGGGTCAGATTATCCTGTGTCTAATTTGGCACAGATAAATTTGGGCTATAAATATGCAGTCTCCTTTTATATTTCCAGCTAGAATGGCCCATAATAGGAGAAATGAGTATATACCTACTTGTGACACAGAATAAACTGCATTCACTTATGCTAATATCCTTTTTTTTTGTTTTTTGCAAAAGTAGATTGTTAAGGTTGGGAAACATATTTTTTTTCTTCAGCTGATAAAGGAGTGCTTACATTAATCTGAATACAGGTAATTGAAAGCTGGAAACTGGACCATTTAAGAGTGTTTAGCATGAGCATTGATGCTGTGGCATAGTGGGTAAACCTGCTGCTTGCAATGCCAGCATTCCACATAGGTGACTGTTCAAGTCCTGGCTATTCCACATCTGATACAGCTCTCTGTTAATGCAGCTGGGAAACCAGCAGAAGTCCAACTGCTTTGGTCCCTGTACTCACATAGGGTACCCAAAAGAAGATCCTGACCCCTATCTTGGGACAGACCCATTGCAGCAATTTGGGGGGTCAACCAGTAGATGGAAGATCTCCCTCCCCTCCCTTCCCTCCCTTCCTCTGTCTCTCTCTCTCTCTCTCTCTCTGACTTTCAAGTAAATAAATAAATCTTTTTTTAAAGAGTATTTAACACTGGACAAAACATACACTTGCAAAGCACCTGATTCTCATATACATAATGTATGGGTCTAAAAAATAAATACTTACTGGAGAGACAAGCAATGCCAAATATAGATGTGGCCCAGGTCAGTGCCAGCCCCAAAGAAGAAAGAAGTTGTCGGTTACCTCCCAGTACACTGCCCCCATTAATGCCTGCTGTTTTGACTTTTCAGGGAAAAACCACACAACAGAATCATTATAAAACTTTCCAAATTTGAAAACTGTTGATGATTTGTCCAACATTTGAAATAGCTTGGAGCAAAACAGGTCGAGTAAAAGCTGGGCTGAATAAGCACAACCCAGCAGTTTGGACATTTTATGGTTTCACAAGAGATGCGCTACAGTTCCAGAACCGTAGCATGCAAACAGCCCAGCCGCTCTGAAGCAAGCCTTGAATAACGGGGCCTCTCCTGAGGTCACATCGATCAATTTCATTGTTTCTACTGAAACAGACAGGTTCCTCCTGTTAAAGATTTGATTTGATGGTGTCAGCATATGAGGTTCCCGTCACTTCACAACATGTCTTCTTGTAGGCCCGATGGAATTGGAACTGTGACTGTTGAAGAAAAGGAACGTTTTGAAGAAATCAAGGAGAGGCTCCGCGTCCTGTTGGAAAATCAGATAACACATTTTAGGTAAGGATCTAGGGATTTGGGTCTTTTTCAGAGGAGAAGACTGGGAAGGGACAATAAAGGTCTTCATTTTCCACAGTGAAATCTCTTAGGGATATGTTTAGAAATAACTATTAGAAATAGCTGGAGAAGAGACACCTGTGAGACATGGTGACACCTGTGAGACACCTGAGAGTACAACACCCATGGGTCGCATAGTCTTGTGGAGAACAGGGTATTGCAGGGACCTTGGCAACTGAAACAATTGGGGAAATTCTTGTTAATCCCTGGTATAGCTCTACCTGGGCCATCATTTGATTGAGGAGAAATTTTGCGGAGGGCCCTGTATTGATAATATGTGACATACAAAATGCATTACCAATATCAAACATGCCAGTACTGAGGAAAAATTATAAGCAAGGAAGAACAGTTAACCAAGTCAAGAATTTGCTCTAAATACACTCATCTGTTTTACACATTAGAATACTTCAAAAAGTTTATGGTGAATGGCATTATAAAATAAGCTTGTTTTGGCACCCATAAAGTCAGAAATCTATTCATGTATGTGGGTCTTCCAAAAGTTCATGGAAATATATATTATGAAAAACACTATGTCTGGATTTCACATTTTGTTGCATGAAAATGAACTGATGTCTTAACATGATAAAATGTTCTTTGAACTTTATAGGGTTTCATTATATGAATCATATGGAGATTTAAGTAAATGTGCTTGATTTTAAACTTGTTTCGACTTTTCAAAAAATACTGGTCTCTATAAAAGCATATAAGGTCGTATTTGAGCTAACCAGTGATTTTCTTTCACAATAGAACTCTAAACACAGTCTTATGTCATCACTCTAAATCTTCTTTTCTGCTACAGACATTTGCAGAGTCCCTCTTTAGTCATTATTCACACATACACATATACATTATATACACACATATATGGTGTGAATTCAGATTAACATAACACAACGTGACAAAATAAAAAGCATTTCCCGTTCCTCAGAGAGAGTTGCTATAGGAATCCAATTGTGGCATATTTCTTGTTAAAATATAATTGATTTGAGCAACCTGAAGAATTTTGTGTCTTTTTTAGGTATTGCTTTCCATTTGGTCGACCTGAAGGTGCTTTAAAAGCTACTCTGTCACTCTTGGAAAGGGTAAGAAAGAAAAGTAAAATTCAGGTTAATGGAGATAATTAGAAATGAGCATAATTTTAACAAAATCTTGTGGTTGAATGACTTATAGCTTTTAAAGAATAGGTGCATCATCATCAAAGAGAAAAAACTGCTGAAATTGTACATGTTTATCCCCAGGTTCTCAAATAGGATGCATTGAAGATGTGTTGATAGCCCTCCCGTGATTCACAGTTGGGCTTTATTATCCTAACTGTACCCTATAATTCTGAAACTTTTAATTTGGCCAGGGTTCTGTGTCAGAACTGAGCTAAAGGAGGCATTCAAAACTGATTTTAAATGCGACCTCTTTGAGAAGTATTAATAGTAACAGATTTGTCTGAGTCTTCTTAATCATCCTTTCCTTTTCTTCCTGAAGGTTTTGATGAAAGATATTGTTACCCCAGTGCCACAAGAAGAGGTTAAAACAGTTATTCGCAAATGTCTAGAGCAGGCTGCTTTGGTCAACTATTCACGGCTCTCAGAGTATGCCAAAATTGAAGGTAAGGCACCCTTCTGTCCCCAGTTTTAAACTTGAAATACATCCCTGGGCATCACAAAACATTGATCCAACTGAATATGTTAGGCATCTAAAAGGTAGGCTGTGACCAAAGCAATGGAATAAAGGACAGGAGTTCAGGAAACACCTATAATGGGGAAGAATAGTTAGCCTAAGATGTTACTAGATAACGAAGTCCCTTTCTAGATTCTATGTTGGTCCAGTGTATCTGCTCTGTGGCTGATGTCCTTATGTGAAAGAGTTCTGTAATATCACTACCTTCTTGAAATAGAGGAAAGCAAAGCAGTCTGTTGTCCACTGCTGATAGCCTTGAAAGTTAAAAAAAATAAAGAAGAAGAAGAAGAAGGCAATATCAAGGCTCAGCCTTTTTCTTGTCCCTTGAAAATCTCTTGGCTTTTGGTAATATTTCAAACTGGAAGCAATGTTGAGCCATGTCCAGTGGCTCTGAGTTGGCCTTGGATCACAATCACTTGTCTACAACCTCCCACTCCAGTTTCAGAGAAATAGTCACTGGTGACCAAATAATCACCCAAAAGGCACTATCAGTAAATGCTAGAAAAGAAGGCATGGTTCTTTGGGACCGATTCATTCGCAAAGATGTTAATCACTTTTCATTGTTACCCTGTTGGCTGCTGTAGGGTGATTTGAAAACCACACCCAACTTGACCAGTGGTGTAAGTGTATAAATGTGAAAGTCCTGTGTGCAAATTTGATGTGTCTGCATTCTGGAATCCAATGTTTTCTCACATGGGAAATGTGATACCTGACTAAGACCAGCAAATATATAATGTCTATGTCAGGATATAACTATGGAAAAAAAATGAAAATGACCACAAAAATCTAACCAGCCACCCAGACCTCATCACTTTCAGGCCAAAGTCCTTGTTCCTTAGAGAGTTGAGTTTAAGATTGCGTCAAATTCACAGTGTTCTGTATATTAGGTGTCCTCCCTCTCTGAATTTTGTGTGTCTGACAATGCAAATTGTGTACCAGTGGTAATGAATTCATTGTTATGCATCCAGGGAGAAACACTTAAGAATTGGGCACTAAAAGGATGTTTATCAACTCTTGACTTGGTAATGAGGGACAAAAATAGAGGAACAAGAAGATTGTTAAAGGACTATATTAGCAAATAATTGTTCCAGCATTTATTGTCTCAGGACATAATGATTGGTTGTATTTGATACAGTCGACTCGGTACCTATTAATTCTAGGCAAACCCAGAGATGGGATGGGATCAAGAAATGTTTGGTTGCCATGGCTGCTAGCCTCATAGGTCTTGGTCTAGCTATTATGAGTCTTTTTGGTAAGATCTGCTCTCTTCTTTCAGATAAATATATCCAAAAACAAACTTTAAGATCTGTAAGTAAAAATGCATTCATTTCCAAAGTAGATCAGCTGGTCTGTAATTTCCTTTTGTGCCTCAATTCTTCTTGGTTGTGTTAATTATCTTTTGCACTGTGACTTTTAGGTCTGGGGATTCTTTGAAGAAACCAATCCTTTTTTTCCAACTCTCTTTTCAGAGAAGTACCTCATTCCACACTACCTGCTCTCTTCCGCTTCTCTCCTTCCTTGTCCGTGATTGGCTCAGCCACTTTTTGATGTGACCTCTGCAAAAGTGGCTGAGACACCAATTTCAAAGCATGCTGGGATTGTTAATTCAGACAACCCAACATCCTCTGGCTGCATGTATCAGGTTTTCTTTCATGAACATAGTCCACCATAGGCTGGGACCTTGCAGCTTTCCAGATATTACTACCAGACAGCTTTCTCTTACAATGCTCTGATCGTAATCTCAGAAAAGAAATCTTCCATTTTTACATTTGGGGTCCTCTGTGAGTATCCTCAGCTTAGTTATCTGAGAATTTTGGAAAGACGTTGTAGTAATATTGCTGGAGACTATGTTTATGAAGAAATACCTCAAGAGCCTTAGATACTAAAGTCTGAAATCCTTAGTATCTTGGAGCCTTAAATCAATGAAATTCTGTTTCCCTTTACTCATGATGTTTTTGGTCATTGTATTCTTGCAAACAGCTCTAAAGAGACGTGTGAAATCATGGTCACAATCTCTCTCGTGACTCACGTGACTCACGGCATGCTGAATGGTTAATCCAAGTAGATCTCCAATTTGGATACTCCTTTTTTCTTTTATCCTGTGTTTTTCCCAAAATACTCTGTGGCTATTTTCCTTTGAGCTAATGTAACGTTTTCCTCTAACCTGTGACCTTTAACCTCTTTACCTCTGACCTAAGCCTCTTGCATGCCCAAATCCTCTTTTATAGGGAAAAAGAGAGAAATGTATGAGCATCCTGTCTTCTGCTTGGCCTCCCAAGTGATGGATTTAACCATTCGTGAGTACCTACCACCTCCTCACCATGCTGTCTTCACTCTTTCTGTTTTCATTACCTCAAGAAAATCCAGATCCAAACCAACTCACTCTCCTTGCTTCAAGTTTTTTAGCATTGGCTTGTCTGTTAGTTCTGTCTGTGAAACCCAGTGTGAGAAGTCCAGTCACTTTTTATCAGCCTGAAACAGGTTAGACAATTAATCCATGTGTTTGTGATAAACTCAGATTTGTCTGTGAGCTTTTCAGTTATTCTCTGTCTGTGACCTGAATGCATTTTTACTTTGCTTGTGTGTAACCCTAATTTGTAAAGTGCTTGTCACTGGTACACAATCCAAAGGTAGCAGCTAGGCTGGGGAGCAATGTGTTAGGTGTCAGATAAAGGACACTTGGGGCAAAGTCATGCCTTCTTTCCCATGTTTATGATGTCAAGCTTTATGGGTGTGAGATCACACATGGTGGTCCATTCTCTGTAAAATTTAGATCTTACATGCCTCCTGTCTGTTCTCTCTCAAGCTGGGAAGCTTTTCCTTGTTCTCTCTGGAGATTTTGACTTGTCCGTGTCCTCTAAGCTCTGGTTAGAATATTTGTCACTTGGAGAGTTGTATGTTTCATAGCTTGATTTCACATTAAACTTAATTTTACTAATTTTCTATTTGTGCAGCATTTTCCACCTCCGTGAACGAGCCTTTTTTTGCTGGCCCCCACACTTCGGGGCGGTGGGAACCCAAGGGAACTTTTCTTTCCAATGTCATGTATCACACATAAGTTGGGGGGCATTTTGGTCCACTTGCTCATTAATCCTGCATATGTGTTCTTGTTTCTCTCTTTTCTCCTTGTTGTGCTCTCTTTTTCAAATAGAGAATCAAAAGGATGCAGGTGAACCAATTGTATATGCATTATAAATTATCAGGACTGTTGAGTTATATTCAGTTTTTGTTTCTATTTTTGTTTTTCAATAGCTCCTTAAGGTATGTACTCCCAGAGACCAATGTGGAGTTGCAATGAAACTTAAGGAGTTAATTTGTGCTGTCGAAATACATCTCATGCCCATTCAATGTTGACCTTTATAGAGCAGAATTTCCATAAAGGCATAAGCTTTCAAGGAACAGAATTCTGGTTTGCTGCAGAGTTTCATTTCATCTTTCATTTCAGGATTCCAGTGATTTGGCCTCATGAGCCTTTTGTTCCGCTTAAAGTTCCTGAGCCAAACGAATGTTCCTTTTTGGTTTTCATTTCTCTTTCCTTTTTTTTTCTGCCCTCTTGAGAGTTTTGTGTTCTTTGATGAATGTTTACTGGCCAAGACAGAGAGAAGTTGTGTCCTTGTGTTCTCGTGTGTATCATGTTGTGAAGCAGGAAGCACATACTCTAGGTTGTTCATGGATGTTTGTAAGAGGAAAGCTCTTGAAAAGATCCCTGGCTTTGGAAAAATGTCTTTGTGTTTGGTCCCCAAACTTCTGCGCTTATTTTTAAGAAAGTAATGAGATAAAACTTCCATAAATGTGTAGTGTTGGTAGTTGTTTTGAATGTGTAAAACCATTATACATTCAAATGTAATGTGAATAATGTGTATTATTCTTTAAAGATAATGAACAGGGAGTCAGGGTTAGCAGTCAAGTGTATGTCAGACCATTCAGGAAAACATGTTTACTTTGTTTTGCACAAGTTAGTAGTATGTATTTGAAGAGTTACACGCCTGTGCTCCAGACACATGAGCCTTCCTCTGCCTGGGGAAAAAAAAGGATTCATTTGTTTACTGATTCACCCATTCATTCATTCATCCATTCATTCATTCATTCATTAGACAAGTGCTTGGGGGAGCCTGCCCTGTAGTAGGGCTAGTAATAAGAGCTAAGGATTAAAACAAGAGGAAAATAACTGTAGGCAGTACTTGTGGAAATGGGTGCCTATGTATGAAGTACAAGTTTAGTGTGGGTAGAGTTATATATGAGAGGAATAGGATATTGTCAGAAAACTCTGGACATCTACTTATCTACTCAAGGTGATGTGGCCTGAACTGATAATTAATTACAGCCTGTTAACCGAGACCAGAAGTGAGAAGTAGAAAGATAACCTAGACAGGGAGTAATCTATATATGTTTGGAAAGCTGTATAGTCAATAAACATAAAGAAGGCTTCTTTGATGTGTATCATGCTTCAGGTGTGGTTCTAAGTTCTTGATATGTGTTAACTCATTTAATCTTCAAAACTGTATATGGGAAAGACACGCTTACTATTGTCATTTTGAAACTAAGCAAACTGAAGCACAAAGAGCTTACAAAGCACACTGTGAGAAACATTAGTATTAGAGTCAAAATCTGAGCCCAAGTCAAAGCCATTCTCATAACTAGTCTGTAATTCAACATAGTTCAAAACAAACTGCACTGGAAATTGTATGGGTGCTAATGATGATAGGCTTGACAGGGTGCAAGATCTGAAGAGCCTTTATAAGCAGAAAGGAAGACAGAGTTCTGATAGCAGCTCATGGCCCAGTGGTTTTAATCCTGGAAGCTATGCCAACTTTTTACCTGCATAAGGGTTTTTCAGAGAAGAATTCTATAAGTATTACCTCCAAAGGTGACAGAAAACAATCAAAATCTTGGCAAGCATGAGGAGAGCTTGGTGACTTACACTTCAAAAAGAAGACACGTGGAGCAACCAAAAAAAAAAAAAAAACCAGACTGAAGAAAAGGGGCAAAGAAAGTAAAATGGGATTTCAAGCCTAAGTCCAGGCAGAGATGGGTTTGAAGTTTGGTAGAATCCAGTTCCCTTCTCAGTATTCCTGTTCTCAGAGTCATAATCATAGTTACATCTCTCATCTGTAAATGTTTTTTAACCCCCTACTGCTGTTTTAAATTTCCTTAGGGAAAAGGGCACAAATACAGAAATGTACATGCACCATCAACTCTATGGAGATGGCAAGGCACCACTGAACTCTGTCTTCAGATTAGAGTGGAGTAGAATAGGGAGGGCTCCCAAGTTCACTGTGCTTTACAAGTTCATCGAAGTTTGCAGATGACATTTCAGTGGACTTATACTTTTCATCTGGTGACATAATTAAAAGTTAAATGCTCAGTTTAATTACAATATTGCACACAGAAAAGAATGTTCACTGTAAAGGAAAAGCCGTGAATGCTGCAAATGAAGTCTACTATTTTGAATGCCTTTCCATTGAAACTAGCATACATTCTGAACCCAGAAAACTCTGAGAGAGTCTGTACTGCCATTGCTGTTTAGCCTCAGTTCTTGGCTAAATACTGGCATCATTTTCTGAGCATGATGAACCCACTGGAATCTGATGTGTAACAACTTTTGCCTTCAAGTATGCTAAGAATTTGTACAGTTAAGTAGGTTATGATTTTATAAACACATGATAAGTAGACAAAATGTAGACAACAGATATATATATAGATAGTGAATAGATAAAGGGAAAGAGAAAGGAAAAGGGCTATGAATGAGTAGATGGGTGGGTTGATGAATAGATGGATAAAAAGTCAAAAACAGTCAGAGTAGGAGGTGGGAGGGAGAAAGGAAAGAAGGAAGACTGTATCGAACGGAGAAAGAAAGAGGGAAAGAAAGAGGGCAGTGAATAGATGAGTACATGAGAGGATGATTGCAAGGATAGATTAAACAGAAACAGTACAAAGTAGTCCATCCATGGGCTCAGGCAGTGTACCAAAGATTCTGTATGGGAGATGTTAGTCCCAGAAAGCAAGCTTCACTATCGCCCTTTTTACATATGAGGTTGCTGAGATTCACTGTGAATAAGTGACTTCCCAATCCGGACTTGAATTTAGGTCTTTCCGAGTTAAAACACCTTTTTAAAAATCTCTGCCATGCAAATTTCTAACTGATGTGATAGATATTGTGGTAGTATTGATTCATTCAGTATTTGTATTTAAAAGTACCTACACCTTTTAACATAGGAGGCATACCAACCAAATAGCAGAACAGGTTTTTGTTTTTTGGGTTTTTTTTTTTGTTTGTTTGTTTGTTTTGTTTGTTTTGTCTGAGACTAGAATGTTGTGAAAAAATTGTTTCTGTTTGGAAGTCTTTTGAAGTCAGCCAAGCTTCCCTGAAACAATGTACCTAGGGATTTTTCCCTCCTTTCTAACATAGACTTTCTAGAGCAAGTCAAATCCACACAAAGAACCTCCAGATAGAAGCCTGGGGTTGAGTTTCTGTAGCTTTCCCTTTCTCTGATCGGGTTCCCTACAGGTCTGAGGCCTGTGAAAGAGAAAAAGAAACAACACAAGTTCCAATACCCACCAACACACAAAATGCAGTCGCTCCTCTGGACCTCCTGCAGTGGACCACTGGCCATGGATCCCATCCCACAAGATCAAGATGAGGACCTTCTCATACATGTTCTGTACATTAAGGATTTCCTTTTCCAATGGTGTATAAATCAGGGTTTATCAACACAAATTAACTGGTAGGTGAGCACGTGATTTCTTCTTTACAAAAAGTGAAGGAAACATGAAAGGTACATGTTTCAAACACTGTCACCAAGAAGGATTTTGAAGGAAAAGAAGATGTATTTAAAGAAAGATATGCCATTAATCAACAAATATGAAACCAGCGTTTCTTCCATCAGAAAAATTATGTGTTGCTGTGCGTGACGATAATAACTGCCAGTTATCGAGAATTGTATATGTGCTAAGTAGTTAAATGCCTACCTCATCTGATTTTCACAAAGATCCTAGTACATAAGTGTTCCAATATCTTATTTTTGCTATTTGAAAGGATTTAGATTATACGAGACACACCAATACTGTACTCCGAAGAATGAAATAATGCTGCCACACTTTGGATTGGCTCAGCTTCATATAGTGGGGCCACTTGGGGAGTGAACCAGTGGACAGAAGATCTTTTCTCTCCGTACCTCCTTCTCTCTGCAAATCTGATTTTCCAATGAAAATAACATAAATCTTTTTTTTTTTTAATTATTTATTTATTTATTTATTTATTTATTTATTTATTTATATCAGAGTTGAACAGAGAAAGAAGGAAATCATCCACCCACTGGTTGGCTCCCCAAATGACCACAATGGCAAGACCTTGGCAAGTCCAAAGCCAGAAGCCAGGAGCTGCCTCTGGATCTCCCAGATAGGTGTAAGGAATGCCCAAGAAAGCATCTCCCACTGCTGTCCCAGGCATGTTAGCAGGGAGTTGGATTGGAAGTGGAGCAGCTGGAACATGAACCATTGCCCTTGTAAAATTCCAGTGGCACAGGCTGCAATTTTATCTACTATGCACAGTGCCAGTCCTTTGACAACCTTTGCTTAAGATCAGCACGATACAAGTAGTGCCACTAAATTGAGATTCTTACTGTAGAAAATGACTTTAAAAAGAATTGGGCAGGCATGTGTCACAGCATTTAAGACTCCGCCTGCCCCCCACCCCCCATATCTCAGTAGAAATGTCTGTGTTTGAGTTCCAGCTTCTTGTTAATGCAAACCCTGAAAGGCAACAGGTAAAGGCTCAAGTTCTGGGTTCCTTGGCACCTTCAAGTACTGCGTTTCAGGGCTCCTGGTTTTGGTCTGGCTCAGTCCTGACTTTTGCAGACATTTGGAAATTAAACAAGTAGATGAAAGATTACTCTGTACTTTTCTCTCTCTTTGCATGTGTAAATGTGTCTATCATTCTGCTTTCTAAGTAAAGTGAAAATTTTTTAAAAATTAAGAACTTGAGATCTCAAATAATTTAAGGAAGAACAGGAAATATTTTTGGTGCCATGTGGATAAGAAAGCTTTGGACATACTAGCCTTATGGATGAAGAATTTTAGTGTGTTGACAGACTTTTTAAATATGACTCAAAGATTTATTTGAGGAGCAGAGAGAGAAGGAGAAAGAGCACACTCCTTTTGGCTGGTTTATCACTCACCTCCCCCCACAATGGCCAGAACTGGGCCAGGACCGAAGGTGGATCTACAACTGAAGTCTCCCACGTGTGTGAGACGAAACCAATGCCTACAGCAGCAGGAATTCCTGAAACTAGCAGAGTGGGGAATCAAACCCAAGTACTGCAGTATAGGATGTGAGCATCATAACCACTCACTCACACGCCAGCTTCCTAACTTGCTGGCGAATTAGTGTCAGAGGAATGGGCATAGGAAGACCTAACTTCTGTTTTTTTTTTTTTTTTTAAGACTTATTTCTTTTTATTGGAAAGTCAGATATACAGAGAACAGGAGAGGCAGAGAGGAAGTTCTTCCATCTGACTGATGATTCACTCCCCAAGTAGCTGCAATGGCTAGAGCTGAGCCAATCTGAAGCCAGGAAGCCTGGAGCTTCCTCACGGACTCCCACACGGGTACAGGGTCCCAATGCTTTGGGCCGTCCTCGACTGCTTTCTCAGGCCACAAACAGGGAGCTGGTTGGGAAGTGGAGCTGCTGGGACATGAACCAGAGCTCATATAGACTCCCAGCACATTCAAGGCGAGGACTTCAACCACTAGGCTACTGCTCCCTGGAGGGGCACTCTCAATGTTCTCCTTTGAATAGCAGATTAGTTCTAATGTGTATTTTACATAAGCCCCATGGTTACTGCCAGGTGAATGATTTTCACAAGAGGATTGGAATCAAAGGATGGCATGGAGGCTTTAGCCACAGTAAAGGTGTACGAGGCCAAAGTCACATGGCCATTCCCTTGGTAAGAATATGGATAGGACATCTAGCATGGTGGATCATGAAATCAGTGGACATTCTGAAAGTAGGCTCAACAGGCGAGGCCACCAAAGTCCTCATGGAGAGAAGACAAGGAAAGCCCCAGTGAAACAAACAAGAAATTAACAGTAATTCCTGCACTGATCTATTACCAAATACTTTTTTTTACTGTTTTAAAGATGGAATCTTCTGAAAGCAAATGTTGGAGACTCAGGGACAAATGAGAACAAATCAGGCTGCCCCACACCCTGATAAGTCAGGATGCATTCTAAAATGTGTGTCTTTCTGCCATGTACAAATTGTTTTAGGAAGGCAAAGTATTCTGGAAGGCAGGATGGGGCTGCTTATTTAGCTTTGTGTTCCTCTTTGAGCTTTTATTCTCCCCTACCTCCAATTCATGGCAAATTGCTAGCGACCACATAATACAAACACTGGCATCATATCAGTAGGCTGGCTGGAACTCGGTAATAAGTGGGCTTTCCATCAGTCATATCAATCTCTCTCATATGATATTTCAAGGACTGGCAATTTGCTTGCTGGAGCAGAGTGGGGTCAGGTTATTGAAAGGCTAATTGGAGCATCTCTGGCTCCTGGATGCTTCTCATCCTTGGCTTAGCTGAGCTTGCAGAGGAATTTTCTCCTTTTTTTTTCCCCACAGTCATATTTAATTCTCTGTCTCTCTCTGTGTGTATGTCTCTCTCTCTGTCTCTCTCTCTCTCTCTCTTTGGAAACCAAGCAGATTTAATTGTGTAAACATGAGCAATGGTAATTGGGTAAATGCAGTTGGAAACCAAGGTATGATGTTTTTGTTTTGCTCTGTGAGGAGAAAAAATAGGGAGCTTGTTTTTCTGTGGTGGCAAACCTCACTGTCAGAATTCTGGACAGACAGTTGGCAGCAGGGGATCCCTTTATGAATGCCTCATCAAGACCAATCGAGCTGAAATGTGTGTCTGCTGCCTTGTGGGTTGTGAATCTGCCAGGGGTAAGGGGAGAAAGTCATTGTTGTCTTGCCCCCCTCCAAAGAAGTATTTCTCCATACAGTCTCCGTTATCTGGGCAAGAATGAATAAGGAATTTTCATGAGAATGATGTGCTCAGGAAGTGTGCATTTATTGAAAGAGTCCTAAGGATATGTTCCCCTAGATGTACCTAACTTCCCAGCAGTGCCATCAATGAAACATGAAATATAGAGTCCTTCTTTTTAGTCCTTTTTTGAAGATTAGGAGTTGTCTTCCTTTAAATAGTTACAGTTTAAAACCATTTTCCCCTTAAATTCTGTTTATTCATGCTATTTCTCAAACAAATAAAAAGAAACAGGTAACGATTATTTTTTGTCCTGTATTCAGAACTTTGACAGGGTCTAGTGAGAAAAGGATCTCATCAACTCTTACTGTTAGTACATGCCTTTGCCAGAATATTGTATTTTCCCATGATTCCCCATCTTTTTTTCTACTAATGTCACTAGAATTCTGTTCCCTATATGCCTACAGTTAAATTCATTTTCCCAGTTAAACATTCAAGCAAACCAAGAAGCAAACTTGGCAACTGTGTGTGTCCCTCTTGCAGTACAGATTGTTTTATAAGCCAGAACTATTCGAAAGGAGCAGGTCCAAGGTTAACGAGACACTCAGTAAAGAGAAGGAATTGCAGGAGTTGCTAGTGCTCTTTGCCTGTATTGAAAGAGAGGCTATTGTTATAGGATGTTTGGTGTGCTGATATTGTAAACCACATGACAGATGGGTCAAGTGCTGATTATGGTATTCTAACATTTGGAATAGCAAGTAACATATTTGATAAGCTGGCAAGTTTTTATATATGATTCAACCCACAATATAAAAGCCATGAGAGTTCCAAATTGAAAATAATTAAATGAGCTGGAAACAATCAGATACCACACATTTTTCCCCGAAATGACAGATTTTGACATGTTGAAATTCCACAAAGGGAGCAAGAATATTTCCTAGCTCAGTTGAACTAATAATGGCCCTTCATCTGCTTTTGCAAGGCAATTAATTCGAGCCTTCTCACCATGTGGAGGTAGCAATAAGCATTTGTAGACACCTTAGACTATGCAGAGATCTGCTAGCATGCACTGTTTTATTTACTCTGGTCAGCATCCCTGCAAGGTACACAGAAAAGATGTTTTCAATCACGAGATGAGGAAACAAAGACATGTTTAGGTAGCAGGTGCAAGGTTACAGAGAGAGCAAGTGGCATCTGGAGGGATGAGAAGCCAGATCTCACAATTATGAATCCATCGAGGCCTTATCTCTGGTCCTTTGAAAGGAAGAAGCTGCAGCTGACATACAGGTGTCCTTTGTTGTATAAAACTGTATCTTCCATGGGTCAGTGCTGCTGCTGCCATCCCTTGTGTGTGTCCATCTGGATGAGGTATCCAGTGTTCGTTCAGCCTCTGAGTGTCCTGGTAGGGGTAGTACTGCAGGCGCTGGTGAGAGTCCTTGTCAAGCAGTGCCGCAGCACCACGTGCTATTGGAACAGCACCGAGACAGCAGCAGCTCTCCATTTGTGTTTTATTGTTCCTGCTTGTTTGATTGTTCTTTTCAGATTTTGTCATTGTATTTGTCTCCCTTTGTTAAAGTCACTTTGTCTTTTTTATTATTATTATTATTTTTTTACCATCTCTCTTCACCTACCTGAACAGCTCCCCGGCCGTCTCCTGGGCCTCCTCTTCCACCTACCCAAAAGCAGACCAGCATGTTATCTCAGAGGTTCAAAGGCATGCCTAGGCCAAAATCAAGTACCGTAAACTTCTATCATTGCTCTACTCAGCAGCTTTCTAGTTTAGTCTGCTTTTCTGTTCACTTTCTCCTCTTGAAATTTTGTTTCAGTTTCAAATATTAAGCTGCAACTCGGGCTCTCAAGTTCAATGCTGTGGGTTTTAAGACACTCAAAAGAGAGCATTTATTTCCAAATGTCCACATTTTCCTTGTCTAGCAATGTCTGACATATGCAACATTTTCAAATCTCAATGTCAGCACAAAATAACATTGTTGTTGCATAACATTTTGCATGACAGTTTTTTTATATGTTATGAGCTTCAATTCCGTTGTATGAAATGTTCCCTAAGTATACTATATTATTAGTTCCCTTCCATCAGTGCTCCAGCTATTGCAAGATTTGGGGATAGGCATTGCAATGCATTTCAAGACAGCAAAAGTGACCCCCCAAAAAATCATTTCTAAGCACAAACTTCTCCTTGACCTCTGTTAAGGGGAAGGAGGAAGTGCTGAAAGATTTTGCACAGTATTTTCTTTAAAGACAACATCTTAAAAAACTCACTCTTTGTACCATAGTACCATTTTTGCCTTTTGTAAATCAGCTATGAAATGAGTAGGATACTCATAGTGATATTATGTCTCACTAAAATAATAATCCTCAGGTAATGGAATGACAGCGAATTAATAGTGAATGAAAGGCTACCTGGGCTAATTGGCATATCAAGTATTCTAGATGAAAGGATCCTTAACGTGCTGATTCTAAAGGTTGCGTGTTAAATTGTCAAAAGGTTTTATTAAACATACTGTTTGTATATATACATCAGGCATACACATATCCATGTACATGTGCACACACTCGTATGATGACTGTGTGCACAGGTATGAGTTATGTGTATCTATTGATAAATATTGTAGTCAGTCAAAGAGAACTGCCTATTAAAACAAATCTTCAGGTGGTCCCAGCTTAAGTACTTTGGATTTCTCCAAACACAAAAATCTCTCAGACTTTTTGTCATAAATCTACATCTGATATCAGTGAAAATTATTTCATTTCTGTATCATATGTCATGTACAGCCAGAATTCCCTTGGATCTGGTGAATTTTCCAGAGGAAAGGATAATGCTCTCTATTTATAAAGCAGGAAATGTCAGAGGTGTCCCAAGCGGGGATTTTCTGCAGATTTGTATTAATGTGCAATCTTGTCTGGTTACTCGAAAATGTATGTAATTGTGTGATGTGTGTATATGATTGTATGTGTCCAATGGGTAATAAGCATAGGATGGGGAATTTGCAAATTGATGTGTAAATGTGAAAATAAATTAAAAACCATAGTCTTTGCATATTTACTATCAAAATGCAAATACCTCACTCTGCACACATTACCCAAACATATATACACAGTATGTTTGTAGAAATGCCTGAACACTCACTGATGAAATTGTGACTGTCAGGTCAGATACTCCCACAGCACACAAATCAACCTTATCACTCATTCCTCCTCCCCCGAAGCTGTTGCTCTGAGCCAGTGTTCAGTGGTCAGCACCTGGGGTCCCAGCACTCCCTCCGAGAGTTGGCTCTGCTCTGCCTGATTTGCATACCTGTCTTTCCCACAACCTTGCCCTCATTTCCTGACCATGTCTGTCTGCCTTTCTATCTGGGCATGACAGAAATAATGGACTGTCTATGGATCTCTAAGTCTAAAGCCCATTTTCACATCAGATGTGGTAAGACTGAAATTTCTAACACCTAGAGAATGATAGCCACTCTTCTTCAATAAGTCTTAGCTCTCATTAGCTGGAATACATTTTGTACTTTTTGAACTTAAGTTTCATTACTAAATCCCAAACTACTAATGATTTGATGTACTCATTACCTATCTAAGAAATGCATCAAGGGAAACTGCAAGGCTTCTTATTGTGAATCAGCAAGCTCCCATGATTTTGTCTGAATACTCGCATTCCTGCAAACACAAAGCAAAAGAAACTTCTATAAAGTGTTGATTCTATTAAGAAACTTTCTATTGCCAAAGTACACCTGCTGCAGGTGGAATAATGAAAGTTTCAGCAGTTCCTTTGCAAACATCCAAAGTAACCTTGATTTCTGTTTAGATCCTGTGAACTCTCAATGACTCTGAGGATTCAAGGTTTTTCAGGGGCCATAGTTCCATTGGCAAAGAAAACATATGGCTTGTATATATGACTGTTTTCCCCATGAAAAATCATTGGTCCTTTTTTGGCAACAGGGTGGCATTGCCAATGATTTAGGAACTTAACTCTGTGAAAGATTCAGGGCGCAGTTTCCTCATGATCTGGGGAGAAGCACAACCCTTCCATGAGAAGCTGAAAACAAACAAGCAAAAAATAGAGTAGGTCTTACAGTTTAAGAAAATGTCAGCATAGCAACTAATGGCACAAATGGCCACCCCCATATTCTGTAATTTATTCTCCTTCAGTAACTCCATTCTACCTTCTAAGTAATTAACCTGAAATATCCAGCCATTTTTTAAACTCTCCTCACTGGTCAGCTGGAAACAGATCTTTAAATCTGATTTTTCAGCATGAGCACTCCAGTACCTGTTGAGGTCACAATCCTGTCACAAAAAGCAATGTGTGGTATTGAATGCTCAGTGACCAACATGGAAAACAAATGTAAAAACAGTCAAGACCAATCTTCTCTTACATCATCCCTCTTTCCTTATACCATCCCACTTCAGATAACAGTAACACAGTCATTTATGCTGTCTTTAAAGAATGCATGTACAAAATGTCACTAAATTTGAAATGGGCTGTCACAGATTTAATATAGTTTCATTAGCATATTTGGAGCTGGAGCACTGCTTTTTCCTAATATGTATTAAAACAATGGTGACAATAATAATAAGATGGCTTTAAGTTTGCTCATTACTAATTACATGGCACTTAATATTTGCATGAAATTTTTTTAAATGATAACTATTCAAAATTTCTTATCCACTAGTTGAATGGCCACAAAGCTAGCCTGCCACTTTCGTTGAATTTTAATACAAATTCTTGTACTACAGAAAATGTAGGCCGGTTAATCACTCCTGCCAAAAAACTTGAAGACACAATACGTCTTGCTGAATTAGTCATTGAAGTTCTTCAGCAAAATGAGGAGCACCACGCAGAGGTGAGCAGGCTTGGTGGGAAAGTTCACTTTGTGTCCCTTAGCCAAGGTTGTAACACTGATTCTACCAGGCAGGTTGTGCCAAAGATGCCTTAACACCATTTTTCTTTTAACGGGACTTGCAAAGAGAAGGAAAGTAGAAGTTTTGCAAGAAGTCTTTGGAAGGTTGTTTAAAACTACAAAAAAATGGTTGTGCATTATACATTTCGAATTAAGTTTTCAGATATTTCTAGCAGCAAGAAGATGAGGTGAGTACAATCTTAAAGTTTATTATTCAAGCAACAGCTGGTTCCCATTGTCTAGAACACAAAAATATATATTTTTTGGTCCTTTGTGGGTGTTTTTGTTGCCAACACTGTTGTTTTTATTGGTTCTTTGGTGTGTGGATCACAGGCCATCTTTTGGAATTTATCGTTGTAACTTACTTACTTGTATTATGGTCTTCATTTTTTTAACTTAGATTACCTGGATTGTTGATTGCAGTGACAGAGTGAATTATTTTATGTCATTCGAATTGTCTATTCTCCAACATAAAGACTAAATAAATCCAGTTTATTTTTTACAAGCCATCATCAAAAAATGATAATTGTGATAATCAAAATACACCAGGGTATTTCAAGACCCACCCAGTCCCAAACCTGTAAGGATAAAACCAAGCCATTCTAAGAAAAGACTCTAAAATTTCATTTCATGATGGTGAAACCATTATATCACTGCTTCCTTCAAAACTCAGCTCCAAAATTGCCTTCTTAAAAATAATCTTTTCAAAAATTGCATTAATTCTTCCTCTTTGTCTACAGTAAGATGTACAGCAAAAGGGGGACAAAACATTCCCTAAAAGTAATTTCTGTAACACCTAAAATGACTGTTCCCAAGACTAAATGAAAATTGACAGGATAGTTAAATATACATAATACACCATAAATCCAACCATCCCGACTAATGCCTGATTGCATATTTAAATTTCCTCCCTGTTTCTCTACTGTTCCATTCAATCTTGGCTGATCGTGGCAGGGGAAAGAGGTATGTGACTAAACCGAATGAACCAGCCACCTGCTGTCATTTTCTGTGCATGCCCTTCTAGTACCATGTCTTCTAATGGCACTTTCCTGGTGCTCCTGCTTTCTAATACTGACCCAAGGAATGTAACAGCAACTTCTAGTGGACTGCTTGTGAAATGGGCGGCCCTCCCCAACAGGGTAAACGTGGGGTGATTCTCTTGTGCGTGCATGAAGCAATTGATGCACTTCACGACGACTGCAGTTACATCCCAACACACGCCTCCCACCTGCCTTGATTCTGTCCTTAACCTGTTGTAGCTCCCTGTGTCTGTCTGTACTTACCTTTATTACAGCAGATGAGTTATGAACCTAGTAATAGTAGTTTACCCGAGTGGTACTAATCTTCCTCTACAACTGTCTGTATGTGAATCATATATACAGTATTTATATATAGAGAGAGTACCCAAGAATCGTAATGTCCCTGAAAATCCTCTAGGAATGGGGTAGAGAGAACCTCTGGAGGCAAATTTGTGAATTCATAGAGCACCTAGCAGCAATGCATAGCCCTGAATAAGAATGGGTTCTAAGTCAACAACCTCCAGATGCAGAAATAAAAATTTTACTCCAGATATATAAAGCTGAATTGGGTTAGAAATGTTTCTACTCTGTGCCATAGGATGTGCTTTTCACATTGGGAGTATTTGAGGAGCAAGTGATGGTAAATGTATTCCTTCTGGTCTCTTCAAAATTATCTCCAGAGACACAAAGGGGCTCAGGGATGCCGACCCCTGATTAGAGTGCTTGAGGCTTTTTCAGTAAAACCTGAACAAACTCACATGTATTCGAAGACATGGATACAAAGGGAACAGTTTCTCTCAAGCACAGATCTGTGCTTTTCAGTGCATAATAGAAAAAGAAAAATAACAGATATACCTGATTATAATCCAGTGATTTTCCAAGGCTGCCACAGACTAAAAAGGGATGTTTGCTCTAAACCACTCCAAAGAGGCACCAAAGGAAAATTTATATAACAAATGAGAAATTCTCACATTTTAAAAAAAGTAGTTTCTTACTGGTTTCTAATCATTACCTTAAATCACCCTAATAACCATTATCACAAAATATTTTAACCTTACATGTTCAAATACCCACTCAGGATAAATAAATATGGTAGACATAAATTCAAATCCATTCTTGTTATAACTTTCAGAAGTGAGTCATACAGATGTCAGCATACTTAGGAGTTCCAGAGACCAAATTTTCTTTTAAATGAATGTATAATATTATCTCCCAAATAAATCATTTAACCCAATTGTAAAATCTTATTACATCATTGATCCAGAAATATCTGTTGGACATGCTCTATTTGCTGAGCACAGAAGGAACCAACTTGGTGTGTTTGGGAAGACACCAAGGCACAGTAGAGCCTTGGTCTTTAAGTATTAGCAAAAACAGCAGCAGGAGCTCAGCTTGTATTGCAAGAGGAACTTGGGTTTGAATTTTTGGTTTCCCTCTCCTTTATTTTGTAACCTTGACAAAATGACTGAACTCTTTTTTCTATAAATCAGAGGGAATTATCAATGATCATATTAAGGAAAGCATCTGATGTTAGACCTGGCATATAGTAAACATTCAGTAAATCCTAGCTGTGGTGTTTCTAGGAACAAATTGCTAAAAAAAACAAATGCTTTGACTGTCTCATCATAAGGAAGAACAGGAAATAATGAAGAGACAGCCAGAAAATGTTGAAAAAATAGGTTATTGTTGGTGGAATAATCCAGAAATGCACCCCCACATGTCCTCCATTTTCTTTTCTGATTGTAATAACCTGGGTGGATCTTGAGATGTCTGACCTCCAGGTCTTGTGCCAGCTCAGTTAAGGGCAGTCTCCTGGAGGGCGCTAAGCATTGGTGAGAATAGAAGCTGCCCAAGTGATGGCAGCATGCCTCCTAGGCAGATTGGACCCAGCGTCCTGAAGAACAGCTACAATTGACCCTGCCCACTAAAGATGAAGTTTTTCTTCCTACATGAGAAGATTTTTTTTTCTTACTGGCAAGTATTCAGTGCCACATTGTTTGAGTGATAAATAAGCTTTTTAAAAAAGATTTATTCTATTTTTTTTATTGGAAAGGCAGATATACTGAGAGAAGGAGAACAGAAAGAAAGGTCTTCCTTCCATTGGTTCACTCCCCAAAGTGGCCGCAATGGCCAGAGTTGAGCCAATCGGAAGCAAGGAATCAGGAACCTCCTCCAGGTCTCCCTCGCCAGTGCAGTGTCCCAAGGCTGTGGGATATCTTTGCTGCTTTCCCAGGCCACAAACAGGGAGCTAGAAGCGAAGAGGAGCAGCCAGTACACAAACAGGTGCCCATGTGGGATCCCAGCATATGCAAGGCGAATATTTAGCCACTAGGCTACCACACCAAGCCCAATAAACTCTTTTTAAAACAATTACTAACTCCAAGACATGGATCGTGGCTGTGTGCCCATACTGTTTGATGTCATGACACAAGTGCAAATGGTGAATAGAATTCCTCCCCTGAAACATAAACAGTCATTAAAGCCATTTTAAATTCCATCATAAAGTCACTAAACATTCCAAGGGAAAAAAATTGACACCAGCGAAGAATACTTCATATGTTATCCACACAGGCATTGTAGAGTAGCTGTTGTCACATTGCGCTCTTAATTTCAGCTTCATTTACTTACACATACATACGTACACACATATGAATTATGCCTTTATGTATTGTTTCACTTTCCCAATCTCTCTCTATGTATATGTATGTATATGTATATATGTATTGTAGTAGACAAAGGGGTACATATATACATGTTAGTTTGTGTGCAGAGTACATGTGTGTTCAGTGTAGCAGGCTGTATCCCCTAAGCACTCAGCCTTGTCTCTGAATAACAAAAAGCCCTGGGTAAGTATTTAGAAGCCAAAATGTAACTCCTCACAATCATTGGAAAATGTTTATAGAGAATTTAACTGCCCATGGAAGTTGTGAGTTAGCTCATGTGCCTGTCTATGCAAACATTAAATAAATATGCATTTTTAAGCCTGACCTTGTCTATTCCAGTGATATAGATTCTGTTCCTTCAATTGGCGTTATATTTTCATTTTTTGATTGTCATTCCCCTTGTTAGAATCTTTTTTCTACTGCTCAGAATCAGGTTTGACTTTAAGATTCTGAAAGGAATTATCTGGGATGTACAAAAAGAACTGTGGTCCTCACCTCTTCTGCAGCCACAAAAACTGTAATTCTCTTGCTTTACTACAGTCTTCAGTAGTGTCTGTCACAATAGAAGTTCCTTGTGAGACTGCCTGTGTGTGTGGTTGTTGACATATATTACCTTACAATGTGGGGCTCAGGTCTCTGCAAATGGTAGACGCGGTAATTCTTTGGTCTCTAGTTTGTAAATTTTAAATATGAATGCTGGCAAAAATACAAGTATGGGTTTGGATGAACAAATTTATAACTTCAGGGATTAGAGTTAGTGTTTTATTTTTGTGGGGTTTTTTTTTCTGTCTTCTGAAAGCAAAATGTTGTGTGGGAAGGCAACTTAGTCTTCCCAGAAGCTGGGGTTTTTGTTTGTTTCTCTTATTTACCTTGAAGATTTAAAGTTTATTGAATAGGTAAAGAACAAGTATTGGCATGTGTTTGTGAAGTTTACTGATACCCTGAATCAGGATTGATGGAAGTCAATCCTCAATATGGAAAGAGGAGGTGGGGAGGGGACTGTGGCAAGTCCCAATATTTAAATGGTCTTTATTTAAAATCTGGGAGGCTTGAAAAGTGCTGGGGATGGAATAGAGGATTTATTCCTCTCTTGGATTTAACCAAGTAGTGAGAAAACAAACCCCAGGGCTCTCATTCTCCAGTGAAAAAACTACAATAAAACCTCACTGGTTTAGACTCCTATAGTTGGAATCTGTTGTAATATGATTGCAGTTGGGGGGTTCATTTCATTTGGCCAAAGTAAAATCTTTAACATGTTTATTGGAAAATTCTGGAGGCTCTCCTTATATGTTAGGGTAATCCAGTGCCTATTTCTATCCTAGAACCCGTAAAATTAACTGTTCTATCTCTATTACTTGAATTGGTATGTCAGCTTCTCTACAATTATTAGAAGCTAATCAAGCTAAAGTGCCCAATTGTAGATTGCATCTGATAACAATTAAATGATATCTCCTTTTAGAAATCCCAATAATGTAGGCATTTTGGTTGACAGACTAGCATGTCTCCTATCACTCTGAATCAGTGAGGTTTTACTGTGAATTAGGATGGAAACAGCAGGTGTCTATTTCCAGCCAAGCCAACCTCGCAGAATGATCCGTGACTTAATTTTTTCCATTTAATTTGCAAACCAGCCACATGTTGATAAAGGAGAAGTAAGTAAAGTGAAATCTCATGAAAGAAAAGAGGCAGACCCCTATTCTGCCTCCCTGTGGCTGTTAGAATATCCCTCAGAAGACTAATAGAGCACAGAAGAGCTTGGCCATTGAACAAACCCTTCCATTATGGAATTCTTTCCATAATCATCTTTCATGTTTTCAGATGCCTTCCCATGTTTTTTTGGTGAATGCTCCGGAAAGTGTTTCCAGCATAAATACCTTATGGCCTTGAGCGGGGTGGCAGGGGACAAGAAAGGGCTGGCGATTGATTTGTTTTTGTTTTTCTGCTGTCTTTGAATTCAGCCAAACAGGGCCTGTTGGCACCGCCACTCATTCTGCATGCTCCTGCCAGAAATGATTAGTCCACATGCATGCATGCCTTTGTATTGCATTCACATCTGGCCTGGTCTGATGTGAATGCCGCCCCGAGACCCTGCACAATGATTTCCAAAGGCCCACGTGCATGAAAATGAGTTACTTCACTGATATTTTTTGGTTTTCAATGTACATATGTGTCCAACCCCTAGAAAAGCAAGCCCTGATTCTACACAGTGTTTCCTCGCCTAAGCCTGATCTTTCCTTCAGACCAGATGCATAAAAACGAAGGCTCCCCACTTAAAGACAAGATTCTGACTCAAAAGCTTGGTGACAGCTATACCAGCGATTTCCTCTGACTTAACAGGAAACAGGAGTCAGCACTGTGTAGGGAGATGTGTGTTCCTGAGCTTGTGTGCAGACCACAATTACATACACCCCAGATACGTAGATCGAAGTGAATACCAATTACAAATTTTCAAGTTAGACCAGCAGAAAACCCATAAACGCAGTGAAGAAACTCCCAAATTCTGATACGTTAGAGCAAGAACTAGCCAACAACAGTGACAAGGAGCATGACCAAAACACGGAGTTATTGTAAATTGAACAGAAAATTCACATCTATCGTTTCAAACAGCGGCATCCTCTGGCCTCCAGGCCAGAATAAAGGCCCTCTCCACCAAGCCTGGAATCCTGAAAAGCCCTGCCTTGGATACCAAGAGGCCCAATTGTATCCAAAATGCTGTTCTCTTTACAATAAGATGACCAAACCCTGCTGGATGCACAATTAGTCTTGACCAGGGAGGGCTGGAGTTACCGTCTTAGGTCTAAGATGCTCACCCACTCTTTGTCTGTTGTTTTTCTGCCACATTTCAAAGGCCTTCGCGTGGTGGTCAGACTTAATGGTGGAGCATGCGGAGACATTCCTGTCGCTCTTTGCGGTGGACATGGATGCAGCGTTAGAGGTGCAGCCCCCAGACACGTGGGACAGTTTTCCACTGTTTCAGCTGCTGAATGATTTTCTCCGTACTGACTGTATGTATCTCCTTGGACTGTCTACTAAATCAGGTGCAGATGAGCAGGCTGCTAAGACACCTTTACCCCAGGCAGGCTACAGGCTGGACATAACTCTCTTGGATTCTACTCTTACTAAAAAACAAAAGCAAAGCAACAAAAACACATAGGTACTCCTTTTCTTCCAGACTGTTCGGTTGCTGGAAAACCTTCTCCTAAATAAACACAAGAACCCCAGAACACTGTGGGAAGAGGTGTCTGTTTCTTATATTCTGTTTTCTCTTAAACAAATTAATTAGCTTAACCTCTTCACACTTTGCAGTTTTGTCCAAAAATACTTTCTAAATGAAAAAAAAGTTTCTGGCTAAATAGCACCTGAAATATGTCAGGGTATCATGTAGCAGCAATAGCTATGAGATAGATCTTCCTCCCTGGCAAGAATAAAGGAGGAGGAGAGGGTGTCCAGAATGTTCTTTCTTCCTGGCAACTTAATGGGAAGAAGGAGAGTGGGTGTAAGAAAAACATGCAGAATGGTGTGGATAGCTGTTTCTCGTTGCTTTTTAAAGAAGCATGATTGTGTTTCCTTTTAGAATAGTGATACAAATGGATCAAGGGTTTTTGAATTCCCTTTCTCCTCCCACACAGATGTAAGCTTGGGCTTCAGTACTGTTCATGTATTTTTTTTTTCTTCTTCTTTTAACTTCCTTACAAGCAGTGTACTTAATGCACAAGACGTTGGTGCATCTGTGTGTATGTTGTATGCTGATAAAGCAACTGTGGGTTCTTACCAAGCTTTTGCTTATCTATTCTAGATAATTTGTGCAATGGAAAATTCCACAAACACCTGCAAGACCTGTTTGCCCCACTTGTTGTTAGATATGTGGATTTGATGGAATCCTCAATTGCACAGTCCATTCACAGGGGCTTTGAGCGGGAGTCATGGGAACCAGTCAAGTAAGAACACCTCTTTTGATACTATCGGAGTTTGGGTATAAATGCCTGGAGAGTCATATAGAAATGGATTGATGGTGGCATATGGCTTTCATTGTTAGTGTGGACAGAGAGCAAACACCATATCTAATTCCTTCTGTGGTGCCCAGAGATTCCTTGACCAGATGATGGAGGTGGGAAGGGATGGAAGAGGTTCAAGAAATGAATCCTTTGTGTTATTACACAAGATAAGTAAGGAATGAGGAATATAAATTTGGCTGTGATATACACTGTGTGTCTTATTCCAAAAGTGTTACCGCTAAGAAGTCGTGTTTTGTTGTTTAAGATTCTAGGCAGAGGTAATCAGCAACTGTTTGCTGTAAAAGGCTGGGCAGTAAATATTTAGGCTTCTAAGCCACATTATTTCTGTTACTACTTTTTAGTTCTGCTGTTTCAGCCCAAACAACAAGTCATAGCACAGAAAATAATAAATGTGGTGACCATGTTCCAATAAAACTTCATTTACCAAACAGGGCCAAAATTTCCCATGCCTTGTTCAGGATCTTTGAGACACTCTGTCCAAATACCTTTAGGAAATAGGACATTCCCCACTTGTCCATCCACACTCTTGTTTGCTGGCAGAGTCTATATGTCAGAATTTTGTTTAACTCTGCTCCTCTCAGAGGGTCCCAAAGGTATCTGAGTACAGTGTGTAATCCTGTGTCTCCTACAGGATTAAGTTATGGGAGATCCTGCAGGTTGTGCATTTGTCAGTTTCCACAGCTGCCTGATGAATCTTAGGTCCTATTTGAAAAATGTTTGGTAAGATTCGGTGCCATGTTTGCATCCCACTGAGGAAGCAGGCTGTGACACAAAGCTATAGAGTCCATCCCGGACTCCGTTTCTGGAGACACAGGGGCTCCCATATGGACAGGGTTCTGTCGTATGTGTGGGAAAGCTCCAGGAAAGCCTCCAGGAAAGGTCATGTTGGGTTTTTTTATGTTGTGTCCTCCAATCCTTTATATTGTTGGGATGCAGCAGCCAGGATGGAATGAACTGGAGACAGATACAAGCATGCTTTCAGGAACCCCAGAACCAACAGCAAGAGGCTGTTCCTCAATTTGGAAGCCTTCACTTGTGCTCTCTTTTTAGTCTGTTTTCTTGAAATTGAATTGAATTGAATTGAATTGAATTGAATTGAATTGAATTGAATTGAATTGAAGCTCTTCCTTTAAAGCTACACTATGTAAGACTCAATAAATGAACATAAAGCAGCTTTCTCTGCCCCTTCCATGTTGAAAAGTTTCTTGATTCACCCCACAACAGGTTAACAGGCCATAACTCATCACTTGCAAGAACCAAAAAAAAAAATCCAAACTCTGGTTCCTTAATATGGCCTTGCTGACTTTTAACCAAGAAGATAAAAGTGCATCCTTTGAAAGTAAAGTTCTGATGGTGGACTCTATTTTTATTTCTTTAGTCTGCAGTGTATAAGCAAGACCCATGTGCTTGGGAGAACAGCTATGAAAAGAAGGTTAACATAAGTTAACAGAAACATTCTGAAAATAGCACTGGTCTTGAAATAGCCTTTACTGAATTGGGCTTAAATATGAAGGCTACCATCACCAACACACTTAAGAGGAAATAATTCCTTGGATACTTCTGTTAGGGGCCGTGTGTTCTGAATTTCAATGAATGTGTATGTTTATTAGCAAACATGATTTTTTAAAATGCGCACACCCAGTGATTGAGTATTGTAAAGCTACTAGGTAATGTCACTAAAATGGTTTTTATAATCTGTGAAGTCTTTAGCAGACAAGCATGTGACTGCTAGTCCCCTGGAACCATGAAATATCCTTAATAGTATCAGAAGCCAAAATAAAGAACACTTTCACAATTAGAAGTCTTCTCCTAGGAATGTTTTGTTGGGAATTTCTTTTCCTGATTAAACAACATATTTGGAACACTTGATCATTTATAGATCTGAATGTGTAAAGGAATAATAATTGTGAATAATATCCTGAGAATTCTGTGAATGCATATATGCGTGTTTTATACTTTGCTTTTTTTGCTGTCCAAAATTGTGCTGTGGGTTAGTGATTATGATTACAGTTTGTTCAATTCATGCTAAATAGTACATGCCTTTCAGAGTATGTGGTGGTATTTAAAAGTGCCAACTAAAACATAAGCTAAATTAAAATTCTTTTAAACCACACATATTTTATTAACTGATTTGTAAACAAAGTATGGATGCCATGGGACAGCACTTCAGGGTGGCATAAAATGGAGGGTAAAATGCATTTGGGGATATGTGTGTATGCTCAAGGGGATGTAGCTCTCTGTGCTACCTACCATGTGAAGACAAAGAGTGAACTTGCAGCTGACCACTTGACAGAGGGTTGGACAGAAGCTGAGAGTTTTTTCCTTTTGCATTGTTTTCCCAAGTCAGGGATGATCTTTTTGTAGTAGTCAGCAAGGTAAGGGACTAGCTTACGTCGAAGTATTTAACTTGCTCCATTCTTTCCATTTTTGCCTCATGATCCTCAATACACATGAGTACATGCCCCGTCCTTTCAGACAGTTGCTGCTCTCTGCTAGTTCTATTTTCCCACGTTTCAGAGGTCATGGTTACAGGCACCTGATTATAGGTAAAATGAGAACTGCATTGTAAGGCTTACTTCCAAATAACTAGTACTCACAAGGTTAAAGAAAAATAGCCCTCTGACAATAAAATGCTACTATGTGCTTTGAGGTTGCTTAAAAAATGCTTTTAAAGGTTCTTTATTCTTTATGGTCTTTATTTCGAAATATGATCCTTTAAAAAAGAAAAAGTGGAATCATTTGGACCTGGTACAATTGAGGTTCTTTGACAGAAAGAGGAAATTAGCCAGGACGTTTTTCTACCTCTCCATGGACAGTCTTCTAGGTCTATAAAGAGAAAAAAGGAGGCGCTAGCTGCACTGCTGTTGAGCCAGAGCAGTCACAGTTGCGAATTCTCCCCACTGGAGGAAATGTCATAGAGCTTCCAAGCACTTAGAGAGAATCAGCCTCCCAAAGACATGTTTGAGGTGCCAATAAAACCTGGGACCCATAACCCTCTTGTAGTTGACTCTTTGGAACTGTCTTACCCTCAGACAGGTTGCTCACCATCCTCCTTCTTGGTATATGCACACTGGAAAATCTTGGTCTCCTGCTTCTCAAAATGTATGTTTCTCTGTCTGCCTGAAATATGTACATGAAATGTATTTTTTAACTGGTAATCCTTTTCCAGATTGTCAAAGTTACCAGTGTCTCAGTGAAAATAAGCCCATTCACAACATGTCAGTGGTCCAGTATCAAGCTATTATTGGACTTTGGGTCATGGCTCCTGACTCTGTCAATAACTTGCTGAGTCATATTTGGCCACCAGATTTTCTGAATGAAGAGCCTCCCTCAGTTGACCTTCTTGAGACAACCTTTGTACAACAAGGGTTGTTGAGCACCTAAAACAGAGTCTGGTAAATAACAGGAGCTCCATAAATACCTAACTGATTGACTTGTATGTTTATTATTGGGGAACCCATACAGGTTGACAATTACAAAGACAGAGAAAGGAAACTTTGAGAATGAGAAAAAAACCACATATTCCCTCACTTGCATATTTCAGTGTAGTTACATCTGAGCAACACACATGAAGAAAATACGTAACAGTGTACAGATAATGTAGGGAAGAGTTGTGAGAGCCTAGAGTAGAGCAGAATGAACTCTACTGAAAGATCGTGGAGGAAGTAGCTTGGAGAGTGATTTCCAAAAGGGTTGAGACACTAGAAAGATCCTGTGCAAAAATGGAATGAGAGTCAGGGAAACAGGATGTGCAGAGAGAACAGAAAATGTTTGCTGTGGAATAGCAGTTACATTTAAAGGAGAAAGCTATAAGGAAGGAGAGAGGCTTGGAAGGGCAAGGTCTAAAATCCATGTAATTTGAAACTTTATTCTCTAGGTGATTCATTCGCAACAGAAGCTTTTCAGCCTCCAAGTTGGTGAAAACTGAGTAGGAGATGATTTTGTAAATGACTGTTTTATGTGTACAGCATAAATTATTTATAATATATAAGATATATGTTTGATCTGTAGTATAACATTTTTATGAAAAATAAAGCTAAAGAGAGAGAGGAAAAAGATAAAAGGTTAAGAAATATTGCCCTAAAATACTGGAAGACAGCCTGTTCCCTGTGGTAGGCAGTGGTAGATCCTGAGAACAACTGAGAGGGGCTTTAGTGTCCAGAGCATTAGGCATAGCCAAAACGTACCGTGTATACTCATGGAGCAAGTGAATCAAAAGTAGAAGGCAGGGCACAGCAGTTAAGCTACTGTTTGGGACACACATAACCCATTTCGGAGTACCCGGGAACAATTCCCAGCTCCATTCTCTCCCAGCCCCCACCATCTTCCCTGCTACTGCACACCCTGTTAGGCAGCAGATGATGGGTCCCTGCCATGTGCGTGGAAGATCGAGACGGAATTCCAGGCTCCTGGCTACAGGTTGGCCCAGGCCTATTAAGTAGCATTTGACAAGTGAATCAGTAGATGGGAGCTGTCTGTGTGACTCTTTGTTTCTCAAATAAATAGTTTTTATATGTATAAGTAGAAAGGGTTCTGTATATTGATTTTAACCCCATCCGTGAGTCTGAAGCAGTCTTCTTCAAAAAAGATAGAACTGTATCCCTGCTGCATAATGACAGTGTCTTAGTGAGAATTAATTCTAGAAAGTAAGAGACAGCTCCAACTGCAGTCATTTCTGTCAGTAGAAATCATGGCACACTCGTGGCTATAGGTTTCATACATGTGAGAGAGAAAGATGAGAATTTTTTACTTCAATGCCCCAGAGATATGAGCTAAATAAGAGCTACTCTTTTTTAGCAGAATTTCCAAAAGAAAGAGTCTAGTTTTTCTGTAAGATTTTGTATCTGTTCAAGGTACAGGGTGATGGAGAGTTAAAGCGGGGGGCAGGGTAAGGAAAGAGATTGATTCTGTTCACTGGTTCATTTCCCCCAAATGCCTACAACAGCCAGGAGGGGCCAGACTAAAGGCAGGAACCCAATCCAGGTCTCCCATGTGAATGTGAGAGATCCAATTACTTGAGCCATTCCCTGCTGCTTCCCAGGCACATTAGCAGGAAACTAGCCCAAAAAGCAGATGTGGGACATGGTTACAGTCATTGTCATATGGAAGCAGTCATCCCAAGTGGCAGCTTAGACCACTGTCCCACAAGGCCCAGGCCTAAGAATCTCATTTTAACATATATCAGAGCCCGGTGCAATGGCTCAGTGGCTAAATCTTCACCTTGAACCACGCTGGGATCCCATATGGGTTCAAGTTCATATCTAGGCTGCTGCAGTTCCCATCCAGCTCCCATCCAGGTTTGGAAAAGCAGTAAAGGATGGCCCAAAGTCCTGGGACCCTGCACCTTGGTGGGAGACTCAGAAGAAGCTCCTGGCTTCCAATTAGCTCAATTCCAGCCATTGCAACTAGTTGGGGAGTGGGAGCCAGTGGACATAAGATCTTTCTGTCTCTCCTCTGTGTAAACCTGCCTTTCCAATAATCAGTTCTTAGGATTATCATTCACACTTGAACTATCCAGAGACAAGTCATGATGACTTTCACAAAGGAACATAACGCACTAGTCCAGGTAGTTGCTAAAGGTCCCACTCTAAAATAATCACAACCATCTACAGCTCAGGAGCCTGATAAGCAGTTGTATGAGCTACTAGAAAATTTCCCCTTTTTCACATGTATGTTAATGAAGAACCTCAACTCCTTTGCCAAAGTGCTGTCAACTCCACTTGGAATTGCCTGTTTGGTTTTCCATATGTTATTAATATCCAAATGAAATATTAGTAACATTAGAAATGCACTGTATTACTTTGCAGAAAGCAGAAATATCAAGCATGTTTCATCCTTTCAAAAGTAGACCCTTGTAATATGTCAAATGAACAAAATGTTACTCTATGAGCCCAGCGCATTCGTCCAGCAAAAAATGTCATATTTCACAGATACAATATGTTTTGATTAATATGAATATCTTTTAAACTTTGGAGTGCAAAATGAAGCTCGCTTCTAATTTGTGTACCACCATCCGCTAATACGTTTAAATTATGTTGCTTTTGCATACATTTATATGTTATTCATTCCTAGCTACTTCTAATTTGCTCAGAATTGACATTTTAACTTTCCAGGCTGCCGTCTTTAAGATCTTCTAATTCCTTGATCATTATTCAGTGTGTGTATCATTTAACGATCACATTTGCTTCTATAGGCGTACACATGTCTCAGTGGAAATCACCAATGGTTTTGCTACATGGCATTGTTTCAGACTGAGGACCACCAGCAACTGAATTCAAAGGCACATTCCTCAGTCAGAAAGACACAGGTGGAAGGAAAAGTCCCATTCCCTCTTCTACTTCAATGTTCTTTTGAGCTCATCTTCTAACCCCTTGACTCCCAGGGAGATAAATGAACACTAGTTTCCCTGACTGTGAAGTGCAAAGAAAATTCTGTGGGAAATCTGTTTTTCTAGAAAGAACATGAGGCCAGTTTGGTGGTTCTACATTCTAGGTTTTTCAGTTTTCAAGTCAGGACTGTTTTGCCATCACTAAAAGGTAGCATGTTTCCAGAGAGAGAAAGGTGTTCAATTACTGCAAGGTCCAAGACATCTGACTTAGCAGAAAGTTTTCCTCACCAGCAAGCCCAGAGGCAGCTCTAACCTGTGCAGGAGTCCTGTGAGTTAAATGCAGCTTGCCCCTGGGCAGAACTGCTTTGGCAAAACTTACTGTTCTTGCAAGCTCCAAAACAGGAACCTCAACTCCTTTGCCAAAATGCTGTCAACTCCACTTAAATAGGAAGGTGCCTCTCAGCTGCAGAGTGAGGCTGGGCTCTATGTGCCAGTGACTTTGGCTGGAAGAAGCACCCTGAAAATGCCACTACGAGTTACTCAGTGCCAACGTGTGGAGCAGCAAATGACATAGACCCTCCATAGAAACATAGTTGGTTTGAGTTGGGATTTGTATTTTGTTTGATTTTTTTTCTCTCTTTGCTCCTAAAAACCCATTCATTTCTCTTCTATTGCATCCATTAATCAATCTCTATTCAGAAACAAAAGGTCAATCCAAGGTAAAATTTTTAACATTTCATTCATTTTTTACTTTTTTAAACTTGTTTACAGTATATCACATAGCTTGATTAATTGGGATGAACTGAACATACTTGCCTTCCCCAGTCACTGCAACCAATAAATGGAGCATACCAGTATCCTGCAAGGCCCTGTTTGCTTTCTTCATACCTCTGTTCCAATTCCAAAAGCAGCCATTCTGACATGAGGCCACATTTTATACCTAATTTTGGTCAGGTAGTTAAGTATAAGAGCAAATTTTTTGCCCCATTGGGTATTATTTCTGTAGGTAAACATCTCTCCATTTTCGTTTGGACTTGCATTATATGCATTATAAAATTATTTAAAGCTATTCCTGTTGGTATGACTTCTACATTTTCAGCATCTATTCTAATACTATGTTGCATATTCCCCTGTCTTCAGAAATAGTAGTTAGAAAGAATTCACATTTTTGGTATGGCTGGTGGTTAGCCTCAGCCATTACGATGCCTGTGTCTTATTTTGGAATATCAGGTTCAATTCCCAATTCTGGCTCCTTGCTCCAGCTTTTTGATTCTGCAGCTCCTGGGAGGCAGCAGTCATGGCTAGAGTAACTATTTTCCCACTGTCCACATCAGAAACCCAGATAATCCCCTGCTCCTGTCTTTGACCCCTGTCTAGCCCCAGCAGCCATTGCAAGCATGTGGGGAAAATGAACAGTGGGTATTTTCTCTCTCTCTCTCTCTCTCTCTCTCTCTCTCTCTCTCTCTCTTTCTCTCTTTCTCTGCTTCTCTCCTGCCTCCCAAATAAATAAGTAAAAATTTTAAAAGAATTCAGCTTTTACATCACCATTATCATGTATCCAAGCAGGTGAACTTCCTATTCAATTGTATATCTAATATCTGATTTAAGAAATACACATCTACAGCAATAACTTGAAGTCAAGAAAAATCAATGTACTCCACTCCCAGGTACTTCACAGCAACTCCCTTCAAGTTCCCTTGACAGAATTCTCTGTCAAGAATTCCAGGAACTTTAAGTTCTTAGTCAAGAAAAGTTTTAATCCTTAGGGAGAAATGAGCATAGAGACTAGAGGCCCCTCCCAAAGTCATGTACACAATGAGATCACCATATAGTGGCATTCCATAAGTGTCCACACTTTCAAATCACACTGTGGTTACTGTTTTTCATGAGCTATTGCCATTTCTTTCTGAATCCAGAGTCACCTCACAGCTCCCCGTCCGTAAGCTGCTTTCTCGAGTGTGTCGCTTGAGTGTTTGCTGTTGTCTTGCTGTGATCTTAGCTGATTGATTTACAGCTGTTGTGTGCCTCTGCCACATCTGCATTGTCACTGTGATGGTATTTTTTTCTTTCTGTCTGTTTTCTTCCACAGGAGTTTAACCAGTAACCTACCCAATGTGAACCTACCCAATGTGAACCTTCCCAAAGTACCAAATCTACCAGTTAATATTCCTCTAGGCATCCCACAAATGCCTACTTTTTCGGCACCGTCATGGATGGCTGCTATATATGATGCTGAGTGTGTATTCAGTTCACATTAGATCTAATTTAAATTTAAGTGATCTTGGCATGGATATGTATTGTTTATTTCTATACATCCTATATAACAGAGATGGAGATGGATAATTAGACATATTTTGCTGATCATACAGAGACAATATTGTTTATTTCTGGCATGCATCGTGTTTGTAAGACGTTTGCTATATATACAGCACTAACAATTTGTCTTACGCCCACTGACTGCTTCAGGACTATGTTTCAATTCCAGAGTTCTTTTGCAAAAAGGGATTCTATTCTTTCCTTCCCTTTTTTCAATGCAGGTGACATGATTTTAGGAACTAGTCATCCAAAAATAGTCCAAGAAACCTCTTGGATGGGCTGGCCAATCATTACTGGCCTAGTACAATTTGAGGAAGAAAGTATACCCAACCAGAGGCTGAGGATTTTAAAAATAAAAATTAAAAAATCTTGGAGACTGTTTAAACCATAAGCATATTTCTGGTGTCAGCAAATAGCTGTGTATAGTAACAGTATGTTCTGGACTAAATGAAAAGTACTGAATGGATAGACCTTAGTAATGTAAATGTTACAGGAAAGATACAATATGGAGTGTTAAAATCTAGGTAACAAGAAGGCCCCTACATCTTGAGCATGCAAGATTCAAACAACAAGTCATTAAATGAGAAGTAACCATATCATCTTTGGTCTGTATAAAGAGTTACGCTTGACATTCGTCCACATGAATGTCAGGCTTACATGGGGAAGTGTGCTTGAAGCTGGACCACATCCTCATAGCCAAAAGTTTAGGCGTGTGGAGGTTGAGTAATCTTTTCTTCTGGTTTAAGGAAATCCGGTCTCCTTTTTTCCTTAGCAAGAAGAAGATGCAGCACCCCTAAATTCTCCCTCGGGGAAATTAAATTAGAACCACATGCATGATTTAATAAGTGAAATAAGGTTTAGCGATTCTATACCCTCCTTTGATCCTTTTCTTAAACCACAGCTAATTATAGGCCAGATAAGCTTTTTCTTGAAAGATTAAATTGGCACATTTTCAAAGGGAAGTGTTGTTATCTCAAAGGAATAAAAAATGATCTGAAACTGGCAGTAATGATTTTGAAATCTTAAAATCGCACACATCAAGATGGCCCTCGGCGTTTTGATTTTTGCAGTAAGCCAGGTAGAGAATAGGACATTCAGATGGTTACTTTGCCTGGCCCCTCCAAAGCTGTCTGATGTTGTTTTAAAGCCTGTGATTGCTCACAAGTTCACTGTGAATTCATATGGTCAATGTGTCTGATTCTGTCATAGAGACAAATTACAACCTCCCAAAATTGACATCTAAAGAAAAAACACAAATCATATTCATGCTAAGATGACTATGTTCAAAGTTAGAGTAGGTAGTATCTGTTTGAAATTAGAAAAAAAATATCTGAAAGCTTCTCTTGCCTTCTTCTGTGCATGCTTTGTGGCATTGTTTTTGAAAAGATATGAATCAAGACATTGTAATAAAGCAGATAATGGTCTCCGTTCAATTAATTAAGGCATCAGTGGGAACACATTTTGGTAACTGCTCAGCAATCAAAATAATCTTGGTGCTATTGCCTTAACATTAACAGTTTATCTTAAAAATAAAAAGAAAATATTCTTTTCCTCATGTCAAAACTTAATAATAAGCTCTTCAAAGAAAAAAAACCCTACAAGAATTTTTTGAAACTCTGAAACCAGATGGGTGTCAAAATGTTGTTGTAATAAATACCAATTATTGCATTCATATGTACTTAATGATTTAAAACATAAACCATGCAGTTCCAAAACGGGGCTTAGACTAGACAAAGTTGGGGGTTCTTTTTCCCAAGCCTAGGACTGGGTAATGGAAAGGCTGAACTTTCCCAGGGAGACAACATATCCCCCACCGCTTTTGAACAGCGGTCATGGCTGTATCCAGAAAGAAGCCTTGAAGTTTCAGTCACCCACCAGGAAATGCCTGATTCTATATCTTTTCATGATTCCAGTTTCCTCCTTTGCCACCATTTATTTTAAGGACGTGTTTCCATGTTACCTGTTCCTTCCTGTCAGATCCATCTGCGTTCTGACCTCAAGACTGGTCTGTCCTTAAATCGTGACCCTGTCGGTCCAAGGCCATAGGCTCCCTTTCGGCATGTTGGGAGTTTGCCCCTCCCCACCCTGCAGTAGCTGTGTATGCATTTATGCACTAGCTATATTTCTCTCTGAAGCATTAATTCAATGCAGCTGGCATCTGTCACAATAGAAACACCCACACTCATCTGTTTCTATAGACGATGTCAGAACAAGTGGTAATGCATGGTGTGTTGGACATTTTATAAATTACCGTGTTAGCATTAGTGGTATGCGAGGAAGGGGGTGGGGGGCGGCCACCCCTCCGAGCTCCAAATGGGATTGTTACAAAAGAGAAAGCCAGCCAGGAAAGGGCAGGAGGGCAAGAAATGGAGCGCTTCCTGTACACAGGGTTTCTTTGGATGCCCCAGCTGAAAGAGCCTTAGATGTCATTGGACAGAAAGGAATCCAGACCCATTTCCCCATCTGTACAGAGGACTTTGTAAGATGGTACAACAGTGAAAGAGCTCAGGTTCTGAGCCTGAAAGCATAGCAAAGATCCCTTATCCGCTCGCCTTCCCTGCCCTGACTCGCTCATCCTGGGGCTGCCTATGCAATAGGCTGGTCTTCAAAAATTGGCATCATAGCCACGTGAACAAGAATTTTGGTTTCAAGGTATGCAGATGCACCCATCTTGATCTGAGTCACCTCGGTCTCTTTCAGCTCTTCAAGAGAGAAAAGCAGGTCCTCGCTCACCACTTTGTTAGCACTGTCCTGTTTAAACTGGAAGGCTTGTGCAATCTCCAGGAGGCCCCCACCCTGGAGGGGAGCTGGGGAAATGCATGACACCCTGAGATTTAATAACTGCATGCTGCCATGTAGTTATTACCCGTTGAGACTTACTTTTCCCCACTGGTTTGTGGCCTTCAGCTGAATCATCACATGCGTTAATGTGGTTATTGAAAGAAGGCTGATTTTTACCATACACCAGTCTCCTAGTAGCTCTGGGAGTACAGTTTCTTCAGACTCCCTGCTGGTCTGGAGAAATTGACTAAGCAAATAGACAAAATCATGTATGGTAAAACTCAAAATCTGCTGGTGGAGGTTGCCCCCGCCTCCACCGTCCACTCACGTCGTTTTTGTATGTTGAAGTCCCTGTTGGCCTTAAGCCCTCGAGCTCCCAGTTGTCTCTGTGTTGCTTTCTTCAGAGCCTGAAGCTGATGTCTGACTCTTGCTTTCTGATTTTCATCCTACCAGTAATGGATCAGGCACTTCAGAAGACCTATTCTGGAAACTCGATGCCCTTCAGACATTCATTCGAGACTTGCACTGGCCTGAAGAAGAGTTTGGAAAGCACCTAGAACAACGGCTGAAGTTGATGGCAAGTGACATGATTGAATCTTGTGTTAAAAGGTAAATAAGCCACTGTGGCTGGACAGGTTCTGCACACTTTTCCCTTGAGACACCAACTAGGAAAAAAGGTTGTAGGTGGCTACTCTTTCAGTTGCCACAATTTGGAGCTTTCGGGGAAGGTGGTTGCTTGGGAAAGTCAACTAAAGAGGTGGCGGTCTGAGTGTCTCACTTGTAGTCCCTGCCTTGCCCTGTTTATAACAAACCCAAAGTTATCTAGCTGTCAATTTCTCCATCATTGTCAGTCCATGAGGAAAAGACCCATGATCCTTGCTGTTCATCTTCACATCCCCAGTGTCAACAGTGTGTGGAACAAAATATTAACCTAGCACAAGGTACTGCAAAATGTTCATGAAGCATAGAATCCAAAGTTGAGTTTATTTTGTGCAATATTTTTTAAGATCTATGCAGTCACATAAACTTTTTAAAGACCCCAGGTAGATATTTGCTCTGTGTGTGTGTGTGTGTGTGTGTGTGTGTGTGTGTGTGTGTGTGAGAGAGAGAGAGAGAGAGAGAGAGAGAGAGAGAGAGAGTGTGTGTGTGTGTGTGTGTTTAGGTAGACAGCTGGAAGAGAGAAAACCACACAGTTCCAGAGTTCATGGCAGGACTTCAGCATTGTTACTTGTTCTGTTATGTATGAAATGAGTAACCACTCAATTCCAAATAACAGTTGTCAATATGGGAACGTGAAACATTGAATATATATTTTGTCTTCCCATCCATGGCCTGTTTTATCACTGGAACTTATAGCATTGGATCGGGAATGATGTTGCCCTTGGATTCCCACAAGTTAGCTGTAGGACAGTGAGGGGAAAAAATGAGGTCAGTATTTATCTTCTCCATAACAAATAGCTTGAACTTCTCCCATCCACCAGGCATAGTGTTTTGTTCTTGACATGTTGTGATCTCATCCCTTTCCTCAGGGAATATCTATGCCTGTGTGTCAAACATAGATTAAAAAGTTCCACTGAATTAACATATTCAGCTTCATCCTAACTAACCTCTAAGCAAGTTCTCTTTATAATTTGTAACTGTTATGTAGTTGTTGTTTTCTCATTAAAAAAAAAAAAAAAAAAAAAAACATGAGCCACAAGCAACACAGGCTACCCTAGATTTTTAGATGCTGTGTGGTTTAGTTGATGGACCATTTGTGATGGTGGAGTGATGGGGGCTAAGTTGGCCTAGTCTTGCTCTGATTTCCTCATTTGAATCTTGGATGAAGGAAAGAAAAGTGACAGCAGCAAAACTGGAAACTAAAAGAGGGAAAGGACAGCACAGTCCTAGAGGACTGAACAGTATCTTGGCAGGAATGAGCAGAGGTACTCCAAGTGCTATGGAGAGCCTGGACAAGTGCTTGACACCCCTTCTGAAAATTGATAGTCCCAGGAATTCACATTCTGAGGCCTGCTGTTTTTCAGACCTGGAACCAAAGGCAGAGCCAGTTCTCAAGCCCACGATCAAAATGTTTTCCTAAGCTTTGCATTCTACCTTCTTCTGCATCATCTCTATCAGTTTCAGTAAAAGCACCCAAACCATTCTACCAGAAAACTTCTTGCAGAGCAGTTCCCCAAAATGATAGTTGTCCCTTGGTTCGTCCCATTCAAATCCATTGCTAGCTCCTAGTATACACAGGTGTATAGAAAGACACTTTTGCCCTTTACAGAGAAGCCAATTCCTGTGCCTTGGGAGTAAGAAATCGGAAAATTCTTGGAGCAAACAGCAAGATAGATGTCATGGCTAGCCATTTTAGAGACATGCCATAATCCTATTTTTGGTTCAGATACCTGAAGCGGGTGAGCTCCTAAGAGGCAGGGAGTGGATGTGGTACACTTAGTGCTACTCAGCCCACGTGAGTGTCAGTGACCTACCGCAGATGTGTGATCCTGAACCCTGACATTTTCTCACGATGAAGTCTGAGATGAAAGGGCAAAAGCAGACAACAGTGAAAGCAGGTGCACGACCATCCATGGACCTCCACATGCTGAAGACAAAGCATGAAGTCCTGGAGTCCTTGAATCCACAGAATCTACATCAAAAGAGCCTAAAACTATTGTTTTCCCTTTCGAAACAGAATGAATAATACTTGTCCTGGGACAGTCTGGTAAGGATGCTGTTTTATAGATGTAAACATGTAATACCAAAAGTCTGTGAGACATTCTTTATGTCTAATTGCCCTCCCCCCCAAAAAAAGGGAAGGAAGGAAGGAAGAAAAGAAGGAAGAGAGAGAGGAAGGGGGGAATAAAAGAAAAAACCAGAATGTGTTCATGTTACAGACATTTACAGTCTGTAGTCTGCTCCCTATCAAGGTCCATAATGACATGAGACCAGGCATCCTGACTGTGCCTTCACGGAGAGCCAGCTGCATTACGTGACCTCTCCATTCCCGGCTTTGCCATCCCAGTAAGCCCTCTCAGTCATATTAATTTTGCATTTAGCTTCCTCTTTTCTCAGCCCTGTACTCCAAAGGCTATGAACAGTTCTTCTGTGAAAACAGAACATGAGTGCTTCATTGGAAGGGAGCGATTTAACATTTCTATTTCTCAAATTGGGCCGGAACTGGCAAACAAGCCTCTGAGGATCAGCGCAAAGACCTGTCCAATTCAGTCCCCATCAGGCCTGCTCTTCACAGAAAATGATGTATTTTCAGCATAGCTTAAAATGATCAGCATGATTAGAAAGCTACTTGAGTGCACTGAATCTTTGCATGCCAAGATGCATTTATCTTTAACATGATCGCATAATCTATAGGGGTGTTTTAGGGTATGAGGTTTTTGATATATTTTTTTGAGTTTTTTTTTTTTCTTAAGAACTGGGCTTCCAACCTTAGAAATTATACTTGGCTTCCGTGCATGCACCCAGGGTGTGTTAGCAAGCTGGCATCCTTTCCTGCGCACACTAGCTGTGTGGTCCTCCTTTGCGCTGTTAGAAAACTGCCACCAATTCCTTTTAAAGCAGTGCTTTCCCAGTGGCCGCCTGATCTCCTGTACCTGATTGAGATCAATGCTGGAAAGGTACACTTTACCAAAGGAGATTTCGTAAAGCCACAGACGAACCAGGTGCTTCTCTTTCAAAATGTGTGCTAAGGGGACCCACTTTTCTGAAATCCTTCAAAATAGGAATGGGTTCCTTGACAAGACTGAGATCAAGGACTGCATCTCACACCTGTATTACCAGCTAGCCCAGTGAGGTTAGGTTTTTCCTAGGAGTGGTTAGCATGTTGCTGGAGTCATAATTTACCTGTGTCAGAATTCTATTACATAAGATTCCATTATTACACATTTCTTGCATTGTAAATTAAGTATATACATATTGTGGTTGTCTATTAAGTATATGATATATTGCTTAATTGTAAAAACAGTGTGTCCTTATTGCAAAGTGGCGCAGTGACATTGAAATTTCTCAGTGCCTTATTCTTCTGATTTCACTCCCCTTCCCAAAAGTAGCCATCGGGAACAACTTAATGTATTTCCTTTTGGTGACCTTTAACAAGTGACAAAAATATTTCTCGGTCTTTAAAACAATATAATACTTGCTTGATGGCTTTTGTAACTTCAGTCTCTTTCAAAAGTGAAAAGGAAATGAAACAATAAATGTCATTTAAGATTATCTTTTTTTTTCCCCACCATGAGGTTTTGAAGATTAGAAACTGCTTTTTTGTTTTTGTAATGAAGTGATTCAAGGTAGGCAGTTGCCAGTGTGAGAGAACTTACATATGCTATAATGCTATAATCAGGTTTTTGTTCATTCATTCATTCTCCCGCAATGAGGGTTCTCCATAGCATGTAGACTATAGACAAAAATACACAGGGTACAGGTGTTCTGTGTACTGCTGAAAAAGGAAGGGTGTGCAGGGCTGTCTCTGTGAATAGACCTTCCTTAGTTGGGAAAGTCATTTCAAAAAGAACACATGTGAAGTCATTGTCAATTGAAACTGACTACAGCCTTCAATTTTCTTTTTCACTGACCTCTCAGAAAATGTCTCCTCCACCTGCTGCCATCTGAACACTGAATTGGTCTTTTCCTACTTTGTTTTAATAGAACCAGGATTGCATTTGAAGTTAAGCTGCAAAAAACCAGCCGATCAACAGATTTTCGAGTCCCGCAGTCAATATGCACCATGTTTAATGTGATGGTTGATGCCAAAGCTCAGTCAACAAAACTTTGCAGCATGGAAATGGGCCAAGAGGTAAAAAATTGAAAAAAAAGTTGTTTCCTTTTCCGCTTCTCCCATTGATTGTGTAGAAGAAACCTTCACAAATTCCTTCCGCCTCCACCTCCCCTAGCCTGCTAAGTTTCTGAAAAAAACAAAATCTAATGTTTGTAGATTTAAGCCAGAGAAGATTGTTTGCCATCTCTTTGTCAAGTGAATTTCTAAGGTATATGTTGAGGAAGCCAGCAATCACTTTTTTTAATGAGTCTTTGGGATGGCGGGCGGTGATGGTAGGGATGCTGTAAGCTGCCTTTACTCTGAATGACATTTGATGAGCTTATTTATTAGGCCGATATCTCAAACAGGACTGTGTTTGCCAAAGTGCAAGTCATTTTCACATTTGCAGTCCATTTTATCACTTTGAACATCTGGCTACCAGGAGAGCTCTTTCTTGCATCAGATAACATCCGGGATGTATAATGTTAGATCGTTCTGCTCTCCCAATCCCCAGCCAACAGATTCTGAATTTTTTAAAAAATTGCATACTTCAAATTTTTCTTAGATTGAGTTGATTGTGAATCTTCCCTGACCAAAAGTTTAGTCCTTAGCTAAGTTTCCAATTCCAAAGCGATATTTAAAATGTAAAGAAGAAGAAGGAAACAGCAACTTGGGCCTGATTAAAGACTATCATGATCATTTTTCTCCAATGGCCTTAAGCCAGCTAGATATTCATATACCAATTTAGAATTAATTCAGAAACATTTCTGGCAACTCTGTGTTGTTGCCAATTGGCATAAATTGCTCCTAAATCAGATCTTTCGATACCAGCCGTACATGCTTAGAATTTTTACGAAATTATATTTGCTCCTTATTCGTTATTTATTTTCTCCTTCAGCACCTTCCATTTTTAAATGTGGGCTGGTGGTATTCTCTTCCTGGCAAAATCATGCCCAACCTCGTTTCCCCTGCACGTCAGCTGCCTCTGCCACCCCGTCAGCTTCAGCTCCTGCCTGATTTTCATGTCGGGCCTCTTTTTGGGCTTGCGTTCTAAGCATCAGAGTCAGATGTAGAGGCCCTGTTGTCTTTCCCAGCTCCGTTTGCTGCATAGAAATTACCTAGAGCAGTGGTTCTCACATGTCTGCCTGCGCGCATGAGGCTCAGCCAGAGGCCAGCGAAGCTCACTTCAGGAGGGTCTGAAAGGGTTAGGATGTGGCCTACCACCTTGTTCCTCTGGCCAGCTCCCTGGGGACATAGCTGGGGCTGACTGCTGCAATGACCCCACTTGGAAAATCACTGGTTTGGAGACTCAGTTAAAGCAAAGTACGAGGCATATGCCATAACCCCCTGGGGGGAGGGCTGGGTTGAGTGTCCAGACACCTGGATTCTCTCTGGGGTTGTGCAGCAAAGTGGAGTTGGACAAATCACATAGCCTGTTTGGGTCTCAGTTTCCTCATCTGTAAAATGACAGCTCTGTTCTAGTTTTATCTAGGCTGTCTCTATACAACCAGTTCTTCAGAACAGTACAGAAAACAAATGAAGAGAACTCCAAAGGGTTCATGGAGACATGGACTTGACAACTATGTTGATTTTGGAACAATCCCCTTCTGCCACTCACCCGGCTCCTCTAGAGCACTCTGAACGGTTGCTTAAGCAGAGTCTTCTTTTAGGACATTGTGTTAGAGAATCCCCGAATGTCACTAGGATATGTTTGGATTCACATTCTTCCTGAATCTTTGTCCCATTGGAGCTTTTTTTTATTAATATTGAAGAGTTCCTTACATACTACATACAAGTCTTTTGTGTTGTCGTTTGTTGCTGAAGGACTTTACTGTGGTAATAGTGTGGGAGAAAATGGGAGGCAGGTAGTAGAGAATGGCAAGGGAAGAATTGGAGGTGGAGGAGGGAATCCCTATACCTACAAAACCTTATCATGGATAATAAGAATTTTAAAATACAAAAAATAAATTACTATCTTAAAGGTTACAGAGCAGTGCTTCTAGTACATCCTCATCACTCCAAAAAAGAAACCAGAGACCCATTAATAATGACTCTGTCCCTCCCTCCTCTGCCAGTGCCCTTTCTGTCTCTAGGGATTTACTGTTTAGAACACTTCGTATCAATGAAATAGTACAGTGTGTGGTCCTTTGTGTCCGGCTGGTTTCATATAACATAGTGTTTTCAAAATTGCATCCATGTTATAACATACATTGGTCCTTCCTTTTCTAAAAGATTTATTTTTATTTGAAAAGCACATTTACAGAGAGAAAAGGAAAGACAGACTGAAAGAGATCTTCCATCTGCTGGTTCATTCCCCAAATAGCCACAACAGCCTGGAGCTGAGCCAATACAAAACCAGGAGCCAGGAGTTTCTTCTGGGCCTCTCATGGGTCCAGGGACTCAAAGGCTTGAGCCATCCTTTGCTGCTTTCCCAGATGATAAGCAGGGAGTTCAATCAAAAGTAGACCAGCCAGGGCACCAACTGATGGACATACAGAGCACCAATGCCACAGGCAGAGGGTTAGCCTGTAAGCCACCATGCCAGCCCCCTTGCTTTGAAAAGGGGGGAGGGAGAGAAATATTTATTTATTTGAAAAGCAGAGTAGAGGGAGAGAAGTAATTATGGAGAGAGAAGAAGTAATTTCCATCAGCAGCCTCACTGCTCTAATAGCTGAATGGCCAGGAGGGCTGGGATAGGAAGCAGCCAGGTGCCTCCTCCAGGTCTCCATGTGAGTGGCCAGGGCCTGAGGACTTGGGGCATCTTCCAGGCTTTATCAAGGAAAGGATCATAAGTTGAACAGACAGGGATCAAACCAGCATCCCTATGGAATGCTGGCACTACAAGTGGCAATTTAACCCACTGCAGCATAACACCATCCTCGGCCCATCTCTTTTATTGGCAAATAATAGACCAGATTCTGTTTATCCAATCACCACTGATGAACATTCAAGTTGTTATCATAGTTCACATTACAAATGTTGCTGCTGTGAACATCCATAGACAAGTTTTCATGTGGGTCTGTCCGTTTCTGATATATCCCCGGAGTCACTTGACTGCTGTATGTTTAACTTATAAAACAAATGCTAAACTCTTTTCCACTGTGACCATACTGTACTATTTTAAATTCCCATAAGCTATGTCTGAGAATTCAGATCTCCATATCTTATTCAATATTGAACTATCTTTTAAATTATAGCTATCCGAGTGGGTATGAAATTAACATCTCTTATAGTTTTGTGATGATGCCTAACATCATTTCCGTTGCTTATTGGGCTGTTTGTATGTTTGCTTTGAAGATGCCCCCTCCTTTTTTAATTAGCTTATTTTTTATTGTTGAGCTCTAAGAGTGTTTAACATGCCTGGTCAGGTAGCTAAACAATTCTTCAATATCAGCCAAATCACTCAATTTTTTTTTTACTGGTAATTTAGGAGACTTGTGAGAGTTGCTAGTAACTCCATAGATAAAAAGTGGCAAAGACTAGGGAGCCATTTCACAGGGAAAAAACACCCTTGAGGCTTTTACACAGTATCATCATACGGTTTTCAAGGGACTAATTTTTATCACAGTGAACCCCATCATTGGTCACTTTCATGCTAAAGTACAATGACTTTAACTTAACCTTAGCATCTAGTTCTATGGAAGAACAAATCGTTTAGTGTTTTGATCTCTGCATCCTATATACCCCAAAGCTGTGTGACCTTGGCCACGTAGCCATGTGACCTTTAGCAAGCCATCCTGGTAACCTGCTGCCATCTTTTAGCAAATGGAAGACAAGCAGCATATGACCTTTAGAAAGTATACATTGTGTTTCAATTGGGAATTAGGTTCCCCATCTTCTGGGTGTGAGATTAGCCAGTTGTCTTGTATTATTTAAATATTGCTGTTTTTGAAGCTAAATAATAGTACCTATTTCTTTCTCAACATTGTTCTATTTGATAAAAATAGACTCTGTTTTTTCTCCATGTAACTCACTATTTTTTAGTGAAAATAATAAATTAAGTTTATAAACATTTCTTGTTTTTCCCCACATTACTGCATATAGCCCAAGGCTAAATATCTTTATAAAGAACCAGTCCAAAATGACTTGATAGCCTAACTCTGCAAGAGAGATCTACCATGACATTTTCCCATAATACAGTTCAATCCAGTCACCTAAGTGACCAGCTTAGGAGGAGGAGAGGCCTCATCTCAGAGAGCTGAGTGGTTAACAGCCATCAGGAGGAAGCCAGACACAGTTGTCTGCAAAAATGCTTTTCCTCTCAATAGCCTGGCACATTCCTGCCCTGAGCAGAACTTGATTGAGGATACTATGGAAATGAGCCCTCCTCAACTTTTCTCCCTTTGTAGATTAGGGGATCTTCATCACTGACAAAACAAACAAATAAAAAATGAAGTTTTTAGGCTGAGATTGGCCAGTGATGATTGAAAACATTCTGAAATCAATAGAAGAGAGAGAAATCCAGTGTTTCTATATACTTTACAATGTTAAGCACACATGTAGTTCTCATGTCTAACTCCAGCCTCCACCTAGAGTCCCAGTCCTTCAGCGTGTTTCAGACTAGATACCAGCCAGATGATGCAATCCTCAATTTTAAGATCACTTCCTGAATTTCATCATGGGGGTGATGTCTCATCTAAAGGCAGCTGTTGAAACATTTGTTAACCATACTTTTCCATCTTAAATATTTATTTTTTCATTAAAATTTGTGAAGTACCAATAGAGAGAAAATTGTGTATTAAATAGTTTCTCACTTGGTCTAGTGTGTTTTCATCTCATTTCCAAGGTCAGATGGTCTTAACAGAAAGACAACATACACACAATCTGTTCCGTGACAAGGCAAATGTGCAGCACAGGATCAAGTCGAGTGATTTTCACGTAAGCGATTGTGAATTTATAGCAGTTTAGCTCATCAGAGGCGAAAGTAGACTATCCAAACTTCTGACACCATGGAAGATTGGCAGTTCACTCAAGCACCAAAAATGGAGTTCAGGAGTATGGGTCAAAATAATCCAAGAAGGACCAAGAGAGAATATGGAAAAAAAATGAAAAAGGCCCCTCCTTGTACTCACACCGGCATGTCACTGAAATTAAGAAATAAGAATGCAAGAGGTTTTATTATAAATCAGTCTAGTTGGGGGGATGCCAATTACCAGGTGACCCAGTGGTAGCCATACCTCTTCATGGAGCTGCACATCTATATCCACAGTATAGTCCCAGGGAAAAACAAGAGGCAGAACACTTCCTATTGCTCCAACAAAGCAAGATACTCGAAAGGATCTCATAGGTCAGAAAAATCTGGCAAAAGGACATCACATATGTTACAGTTGCTTGACTAGCAATGAGAGCTGGTTTGATACCAACAGACAGTACATGTCTTGCTCCATGATGAGCAGAGAAATTATTACCCTGTCCTGTCTCTCCCAGGGTGGTTTTTATTTCATTTGAGCCAACATTAACATATAGGAAATTTTCTAGATTTGAGAGGATTTTAAAGAAACGTTTACACACCTACAGCAACCAAGTCCATCAATGGCAAAGCAGTCTTCCAGCCACATAGCATTTTTAAGTTTCTGAAACTTGTGACCATGCATTACTTCATCACTTGGCCTGGTGAACCTGACTTCTATATTCACAGCCGTGACAACTGTAGCCCTACTTGCAAAATAAGAAAATAGAGCGACAGAGAATGGCATGCTCTAGGTTTGCCTAGGAGGAAGAGGAAGAATGATACTATCAAAACACTTTGTTTTATCAGCAAGAGAGTTATTCACTGTAACCAAAGAGTGGTGGTCATATTTGTCGTAAGTGTAAGAGAGAGACAATAGAACTATCTGGAAAGAAATTAGTTTGCCATGAAAAAGATTGAAAATACAAAGTTTCCATAAACTACCGTGTATCCAAGTCATGGGAGCTCCACAAGAAAGGATTTGAGGTTTTATCCCAGTTGCTGAAGGTAAAAGAAGTGACATCGTTGACTCATAATCCCAACATCCTCAGTAGTGGTTGGTGTGGGAGAAGGTATTCTTCTATCATTTCATCTGTATCAGTTTTCCAAGAAATTATCTCTAATCTTCATGAAGTTTTTCCCTGCTTGCCTAGAAAATTCTTATTTAACAACTTACACAGTATTGTTTTGCACACAGCTAGTTTTTCAAATGCTTTAGTGAACTCTGATAATTTAATAGATGTGAATCCGATATAGAAATCCAAAGAAAACCTAGTGGAGGGAGGCAGTCACGTGAGAAGGGAAAGGAAGTATATGATTCTGGATCTCATTTCAAGACCTAAAAATGAATTTGGAGCCCTGTCAATATTCCTGAATTCTGTTATTCTGACATCTTTCTTTGTGGTTCAAGCACAGAATTCTGCAGATAATTTTCCTTGCATTTAGTTTCACATTTGTGCTCCTAAAGAGTGAATCCTCTCTTAGGTCCATCTGGCAGTAGAGCCAGTGAAGGGTCTGAGTCCTCAGGACCACACAACATAGGCCATTAGGTCTCTTGCTTTTCCTCTATTCAACCAAAATAAACTTGAAGGAGATGACTGAAGAATAAGATTGTCTCTCCCTATCCCTGTCTTCCACTTGATGAAACTGATCAAATGAAATTTGAATGCAATGATTCTTAACAAAAGTCTAGGCCCGGCGTGGTGGCCTACCAGCTAAAGTCCTTGCCTTGCTTGCACCGGGATCCCATATGGCTGCCGGTTCTAATCCTCGCAGCCCTGCTTCCCATCCAGCTCCCTGCTTGTGGCCTGGGAAAGCAGTCAAGGACTGCTGAAAGCCTTGGGACCCTGCACCCGCGTGGGAGACCAGGAAGAGGCTCCGAGATCCTGGCTTCAGATCAGCGCAGCTCTGGCTGTTGCAGCCACTTGGGGAGTGAATCATCAGACGGAAGATCTCCCTCTCTGTCTCTCTCTCCTCTTTGTATATATCTGCCTTTCCAATAAAAATAAATAAATCTTTAAAAACTTGCTAACAATGCTTTCACGTGCAGATCCTCACTTGATCATCAGAATGGATCTACAAGTCTAGGGATGTGACAACCTGGAAAGGACATCACCTCTGACTTTTAAGTAATAATAATAGAACAGATCAGCTACAAATCTCTAAGTTTTACTTTATTTTTGATTGACACACAGTTGTAGATAGGCATATTGGTGGGGTGCAGTGTCACACTACATTCATGTGTAATTATCAAATCAGGATTATTAACGGTTCTGTCACCTTAAATATAATTTCTTTATGATGAGAACGTTTGAAACCGCTCTTTTAGTTACTTTGAAATGTATGGTTGACAGCATTTATGTAGGGCTTGCCTCATTCACTTTCCAAAATCAGTGATTTGTGCTGGCTTACCCCTTTCTCATTAATCCTGGGTGAGAGCATTATTATGTGTCTTGTTTGCTGTGCTTTGCGTTTTTACAGAGAAGGAAACAGAACTAAATTTTTATGAGCAACCTCCCTTCCCAACTTTACACTGGGATTTCCACCAGGTCTGCCGGTTAGCAACAAGCCTCCCCTATCACTTTAAAAGAATGAACACAGTTCACGTCTTATTGTTTACCCAGAATAATTCTGATTGCCAGTTATCAGAATGTTAAACCATACTCTGGCTTGTTCCCATATGTTTTCATAGCTTTTATTTATTTAATTTATGGTTGATTTCATTTTTTGTTTTCTCACTTGTCCTTTGGTCCTAATTTTTATTTGCCCTATTCCTTTTTCTTTCTGTTCCTCATTAATCATCCTTCTGAAAGTTTGCTAAAGAGTGGGTAAGTGCCTTTTCCTTTCCAAATAACAATGTATCCCATTGTTATTTTTTTGTTGTTGTTGAAAAAAAATATGGAGTAATTCAAATGGATCCTGAAGTGATCTAATAAATGTCAAGGAGCTGGCATATAATAGTTTGTGTTGAAATCTCTTTTCCTTTCTCCCTGGCATTTGCAGCAGATTTTTGTTTGTGTGGGGGGTTTGTTTTCACAATCCTATTTAAATTTAATCGACAGCCCTGGTGAGAGAAATTGAAAAATGCAGCCGTGGGCTCAGTAGAAAGACGCTAAGCTTAGGTCTGCTATCTCTGAGAAGGAGAAAGGTCGTGGCTGACCTCGGGTGTTCTAGGTGACACTTCGCCCCCACACGGAATCAACACTGCTGAGAAAAGCAGGAGCTCAGAGACGCTAACCCAGAGTGCCTCAAGTTTCCCAAGAGTCCCTCCCACTGTCTCCAAAGGCCCTTTGGAAGGTCATATCCTTCCAGCCAGCTTCCTACAGGGGAATTTCCATCTCACTTTGTATGCTCCCTGTCAATGCAGAGCCAGGCTTTCATGTGTGTTATTGATGCACACGTGTTTGTATCCACACCCTAAAGCCTTTGGTGAGGAACAGTGAGGTTGGTGGTATTTCTTTAGGAGTTTTAGATCTCACTTCCTCAAAGACCTACAGTCCGAATCTTCTAGGTGTTTCCCCAACTCTGATGATAAACTGGGTCTGCTGGTCAAGCTTTATTTGTAACTTAATTTGTCTACGAATGATTGACAGAGGCAGGGCATTGCCTCCTAATGATGCTAATATTTGTCTTTCTCTGTTCTTTAGCATCAATACCATTCAAAAATAGATGAACTAATTGAAGAAACTGTTAAAGAAATGATAACACTCTTGGTTGCAAAGGTAACCTTCGGCTTCAGGTGAACTGTTTCATTGTGAAACGTTACTTTTGTGATGTCTGCATTTCCATTAAAATGTGACACGTTAAAAAGTTGAACGGAGTCCTTGCATCTCTCAGGAAGCAAGACCGTATATCACCCAGCCTCGGCTCTGAATGATTTTTCTGATGCTAGCGAGCCGTGTGAAGAGAAATTGATGAAGTGGTGTGTGGGAACCTAATAAGAATTTGTCCCCACACATTGGACTAGGTGATGCAGGAAATGTTTGTTTTGTTTTCCAGCGTTATAAAGTTAGATTTTTAAATACAGAAAGTTAAGCGGTAATAAGGAATTCTGCCATCATAAAAAACCCCTTTTCCTCTAGTTTCACATGCAGTGAGAGTCATAATAAAACATAAAAGTCAGATAAAGCTATTTCCGTCACCCTCATGAATTATAGAATTTTTAACTAAGTCATGCTGAATGGGAAGGCATTTATATTTGCCAGTGCTGAACTTCTGTTTCCCCCAAATTACTGATAAAATACAAATAAAAATAGATTGGATTAAATGTAGTGCTAATATGTAACGGAAAAACTGCTTTGCGCAGTTTTGGATTTTGAAAAGTGCATTTAATATTATCGCATGCTATATGCAACTCAATAATATTTTGTCACTTTGCACTTCTGTAACACTCTATATTTGCAATCACATAATAATAAAGAGAAAGCCGGATAAGTCAAATATTTCCATGTCAAGGCAGGCTCTTCCTTTCTCTGAGGCAGGAATCAAATAATAGTATGCACAAGTGAGTACAGGGCTCCATCCGTTCTCTGTGTGGCTGTGAAAGGTGGTTTGTTATTGGTAACAATTATAGTTTGAACTAATATATATATATTTTTTTCTTTTTGCTTTCTCCCTAGTTCGTTACTATCTTGGAGGGAGTGCTGGCAAAATTATCCAGATATGATGAAGGGACTTTGTTTTCCTCTTTCCTGTCGTTTACTGTGAGTACAGAGCAACTTTCTTTCCTGATTTTCATGTTTGTATGGATTTGAATTTGGGTCTGGAGAAGGGATGCCGGGGTGTGATTTTGTTTTGGTTGTTTGTGGGGGCAGGAGGAGTGAATTGCAGTCAACTCTCAGTGTATAGGCTTAACCCTAAGCTCATAAGCAGGATATTTTATAACATCAGGGAAGCCACATCATTTGTATCTTATTTGGGATTATGCAATACTTGCATGTGTCTGTATATACACACATACTTACCCTGCTGTACATGCATCCAGAGAATTTCCATCTCTAGAAAATCACTTCATATGTGCCACAATCTCCCCATCTTTAAATGAGGAAAAGAATTTTAAAATTTGCAAGTGGAGACCAGCCAGTCAGATAATGCTGAAGTTATCACTGGTCAGATGATGATGACAATGGTCACCCTCAGCAGGCTGCTTCCTGCACCGGTGCCACCTGCTCACCCAGCAGGAACACCACAGCCATGTGCATCTCTGCCTTTTCTGACGACGGGGTTTTTACTGGCTCAGATCAGCTGTTTTCTTTCAAAAATGCCATCAGAAAGACAGTCGGTGTAGGATGTCCCATGTCTGGTTCTTTAAAACAGCCTTCCTGTCTGAGGGATCTCCCAGATGATGAGTGTCAAGGCAGGACCCAGCACAGGGCAGTGGGAGCACATAATCATCCTGGGATCCAGCAGAGCCAAGTTCAAATCCCAGGATCAATATTAAGCAGCGAATTGGCCTTCAGCAGGTGTCTAGCCCTCTCCAAGCCTTAGTTTTCTCATCGGTAAGGAAATTAGGATGGATGATGTCTTCAGTAAGGATGATAATGAAGGTGGAAACATAGCATTGGGCTAGCTCCCAGTGGGCCTCATGAAAAGATGGCTGTCATGAGTGAAAGAGAACAACTATGAATATCAAAGATTGCTCACAATTTATTTCTGAATATACTCTAAGTTGATTTTTCCTCAACCCATATGGTCATCTTCCTGGGAATTAAATGTAGAGAGAAGACTCTGCATAGGATTTGTTTGTAAATATGTCCAACAGTAACAGGCAGTTGTGATCTTCTCAGATCTAAGAAAGGATCTCAATCCTAGAAGTTGGTAACCTCACTCCCTGGACATTACTTATAAAGCTCAGGTTTCAAGGGAGGGTGACAATAAACATTACCAGCAATTTTACTCTGGAGAACTCTGATGACATGGCACAACTAAGATAAAAGCTATCTGGCCCACTCCCTTGACAAAGAAACCAAGTCCCAGAAGGGGGAGTGATTTGTCAGAGGTGACACAGCAATGGACAGTGTGGGGACAGGAACCCTAATCATACAGGAACCAGCTATACTCTCACCCCAACTCTTAAACGGCTTCCTGGGATTCCCTTGGCAGTTGCCTGGCACTAGAAAGCAGATGGGCAAATGAGTGGAGAAAAATCATAAAGAAAGATTCAGAGCACAGGAGTGGGGAATATCAGACGGTGTGCCATGCCTCAGTGAAGTCCTGGACATAGTGAAAAGGGAAAAAACCGAGTACAACATTTCTGGAAAATACTCCCCTGATTGTCTCTGAGTCTTCATTCCTGGTGACTCTTTCTACTGCCCTGGATTTGAACATGGGAAAGCCAGCAACACTCTACTGCTGTTTAGGGAGCAGAATTTCATTTACCCACTGTGCCACCATAGTTACCAACCTCCAGAGAAGACCAGTGCAAGGTAGCAGTGAGATCAGCAGCAAGATCAGATCAGGGGAGACTTGCCAAAAGATCAGAGACAAAGAACCCACTCCATCCTGTGTGGGAGTTTTTAAGTTGAAATTCCCATCCCCTCCTTTCCCTTTTCTTAGACATTTTGCAGCCTCACAGCCTGCCTAGCAGAGACACCATAGTGGAGAGCACTTGGGTGCTTATGGCTGGGCCTGTAACTTCCCTTCTTAGTGACGCTTCTCCCACACACTTGGCCGCCCTGAGGGCCAAAAGCACCCACTTATCATTTGCAGCCCGGCTTGTCATCTCCTGCCAGGATTCCAGTATCAGAGGTGGCAGGAATAGCTCCACACATCGATTCTGAGCCCCTTCCCAGATTGCCAAAGGGCTCTGAAGGCTTTCCATGGCCCTTGTCATATTAATTTCCCAGGAGTGGAATGCAGGTAAAATAAAGGAGCAGAGGCAGCAGGTGTTGTGGAGAGATTAAGACCAAAGGAAGAGCCAACTGTTGAGTCCTAGAACCCTGGTTGAAGGTATCACGGCAGTACGGCCTCTCTGGCATCATCTCCTCTCCGTTGTCATTTCTAATTCCACTCTTTAAGTATTACTGTGCATTTACCACATGCCCACCTCAGCATGGCTGCCAAGTACAAGCCATGTGCTCTGCTTCCCCAGAAAGCTGACGAGTACTGACAAACATGCCACCCTTTCCACCTCTTTTTGCGCCTCAGCACCTCCTTTCCTGGGTGGGCTTCATTACAGGGTCCAAGCCAGACATTTTGGAAAACGTCTGCAGTGGCACAGAGCATGCAGGAATATTTATTTCTCGTCTCCATCTGCATTGCTTCCTCTCTTGGAGAGGAGTTGGGGGGAGGAGGGAGGCGGAGATGTGACTTCTTCGTGCCAGCCCAAGAGGTGCCCAAGCACACCCTCCTCTCCCCGCTCAGCAGCCCCAGCAGCAGTCACAGCCCAAAATTTATGGAGGCAGGCGCCTTTCAAACTTTTGAAAGATCAGCCCAGTTGGAAGATGCAGTTAGCAACTGTCCGCCTAGTCTCTCTGACTGCAAGATGTGCTTTTGGTGGGGGGTGCCTGTTTGGAAAGGACCCTGCGTTGCACTTTGAGGGGATTAGGAATCTGGACAACAGGTGCCCAGGTCCTTCTCCCAGACAAAGGGCTTTGCCCTGGGCTGTGCCCTACTAACAGCCACATGTGCTTCTAGATTCCATTAACTCACCCACCCACTCATTCATTCACCTAGCATCTATTTTGAAAACAAAAGGTTTATTTGTTTGAAAGACAGTTACAGAGAGTGAGATACACACACAGAGAGAAAGAGAGACAGACAAGACAGACATCCACTGATTCATTCCCCAAATGGCTACAACAGCCAGTGCTGGACCGGACCAAAGCAGGAGCCTGGCACACACTTGGATGTCTGTATACGGATGGTCATGGGCCCAAGCATCTGGGCCATCCTCCACTGCTTTTCCAGGGAACATTACTAGGCATACGAATCAGAAGTGGAGCAACCACGACACAGGGGAAGCTGGTGTCATAGGCATTAGCTTAAACACTGTGCCACAATGCTGGCACCCAAATGAATCTTGAGATCTCCTGGGCACAGCACAAAAGGCAACCCGAGTAGGGAGACCTGGATTGGGAACCCAATTCTGTATTCACCACAGTGCTGTGTGAGCTTGAATAAGCAACCGTAGCTTGGTACTTTATTCCCTTCATTGTAGTATAACAGTGATTACATGGAGATGTGTTCCTATGTCGGCAATCCCTGTGAGAGCTGTGGTTCTCATTCTTTACATATGCGCTGAGTGCTTTACACTCCTTTTGTCCTACTGAGTTCCCAGAACGACCCCATTCTAACAAGTGATCAAACTGAGGCTCACAGAAATGAACCCTCCGGCTCAACCTAAGCCTCCTCATTCAGCAGAGGAATGAAGATAGATACAGCGCACCTGCACCTCAAAGCAGAAGAGTTCTATCACATCCTCTCACACTTCTGGAATTCAACAAGTTCATTTGAGGGGGTCTCAACATGTCATAGGAGTCATTCAGAACAAGGAAGCAAAGCTCATTTCAGCATAGTCAGGAGCCCCAAACCTGTTTGTCTAGTCTTCTATGCCTCGAACTACCTTGCTCACCCTTTGTTTTCTGTGCCAGCAGTTTAGTTGTTTTACTACTTAGAAATGAAGACAGAGTAGGTGCGTTTCTTACCAAGAGAGACTGTAGCAAGGGCCACCACTGGTGTCAACCAGCAGCGTCCACTGCTTCTATGCAGAGCTCTTGATATCCTGTCTTCAAGCAACACTGTTGTCTTGGTCAAAACCAAAATCACACCCAGGGAGTTCACTTCTGTCCCCAGAACATTTTGATCAGAAAGCAGTATGAGTTTTTAGAGGAGGATGAGTGTTCCTCAAGTCCACTGGCATCTTTTTTTGGTGCTGTTTCTCTTTGCTTTGGCCTCAGGAACTTCTCAGCCTGAGAGAAACAGCCTTCTGTGGCGTAGGTGAGCACAGGGTGGCACACACGTAGAGGTGCTGGTCGGTCCTCTAAGAGGAATCATCATTTAGCTATCAACTGTCAGCTTCACGTGGTTCAAGTCAATTGAGATGTACATTTCAGAGTGGAAGTCTCTGCCTTGGATACAAGCACCAACCGTGATGGTAGAAGATAACCACGCGCTGAACCTGGTGGTGCTGCGCCAGATGATTCACATGGATTTCACATTTGATCCTCACAATTACTCCTTCCAGTAGATCCCATTATCATCCCCATTTTACAGATAAGGAATGTTGAGCAATTTTCCTAAGTCATGAAGGTACTAAGACACTACCCTAAGTTAGTCCTTAATAATAACCAAAATGTGATTCACCACAGAAGCACAGAAACCTGTAAAAAAAAAAGTCAGCCAGGGATGTTTCCAGGAACCAATCACAAACGAACATCATTCCTAAAGGAAGAGTCATTTATTTTTCATATTTCACCTACATCACTCTTTAATTACTCTTAAAAATAATTTACTCAGCTGCTAACTTGCAAAAAATTACAAAGTAGTAGACATTCAGAATTCCCCTACTCTATAGTTTCCATAGTACCTTCATTTCTAGTAGTTCTTTTTTTTTTTTTTTAAAGATTTTTTTTATTGGAAAGGCAGATACACAGAGAGGAAGAGAGACAGAAAGGAAGATCTTCTGTCCACTGATTCACTCCCCCAGTTGCCACAATGGCCATAGCTGAGCTAATCAGAAGTCAGGAGCCAGGAGCTCCTTCTGTGTCTCCCACACTGGTGCAGGGTCCCAAAGGCTTTGGGCCGTCCTCGACTGCTTTCCCAGGCCACAAGCAGGGAGCTGGATGGAAAGCAGGGACACTAGGATTAGAACTGGCACCCATATGGGATCCCGGAGTATGCAAAGCAAGGACTTTAACTACTAGGCTTCTGTGCCAGCCCTCCCTTTTTTAAAAGATTTACGTTATGTTTATTGAAAAGTCAGATATACAGAGAGGGGGAGAGACAGAGAAAGAGCTGCCATCCATTGACTCACTCCCCAAGTAAGTCTCCCACATGGGTGCAGGGGCCCAAAGCTTTGGACCATCCTCAATTGCTTTCCCAAGCCCCAAGTAGGGAGCTAGATGCGAAGCGGAGCCGCTGGGATTAGAACCAGCATCCATATGGGATCCCAGTGCAAGCAAGGCAAGGACTTTAGCCACTAGGCTACTGTGCTGGGTCCATTTCTAGTAGTTCTTTATTCAAAACATGCATATTAACTACCTACTATGTGCTACACACTGAGGCTTAAGCAGTAAGTAAGAGACATGCTGCCTTATATTCTACATTTGTATGAAGGAGACGTAGTCTCAGTAAGTGGTTTACAAGCTTGGTAATTATTCAAATACAGAGAAGTAGCCAATCCAATGGAGCTGTGGACCAAGCAGATCCAACTCCTCTGGGAGATCACAGAAGGAAATGACACCTGGCCTCAGATCTAAAGAACAGGTGAAATCTTTGCATGGCAAAGGAAACAGTATTCCAAGGTGCAAAGACCTGGGGGAGAAAGGGAAGGAACTTTCTGGGAACTGGAAGTTCGTGGTAAGGGAAAGGCCAGAGCGGAAGGAAGAGGGATAGGGTTCAAAAACTGCAAGAACCTGGCTGTGAAGAGACTTGCCATTGGTGTGGGATTTGGGGTTGTAGGAAACGATGTTAGCAAGTTGCTTCTCTCGGAAAGTTAAGCAAACTCACAGCCCTCGTCCCTGGCACAAACCAGTGCTGGCACTGTGGCCTTCCGGAGTTGAAACTGTGAGCCACCCTTACGAGGTGGCTCAGTAAGCTGTCACTTATTTCTTCTGATGCCTTTTTTTTTTTACATTGAACAATAAAAACACCCCTCCCTAAAAAGCTAGAGAAATGTCGAACCTTGATCTCCCCTGCCTTCTGCTCTTGCCTTTCATCAGCCACTCTCCAATATTTCAGAACTTGACATATACTTTGGGGTCGGTGACAGATTATTTTATTGCCTAGTAGGACATCCTCACTTGCAGTGCATGCCTTGAAAATGCAGTTAACAATTAACATACCTGCTGTCCAGAGCTGCAACCTTCCCTTAGCTTTACAGAAGACAAAGGATAAGCCTGCTAAGTGTATTGTTTCTCTTAATGCCCTTAAGGAGAGAGCTAAATACCATGCAAAAAGCCAGTCTTTTCTTCAGACTCTGAAGACCTAATGAATCCACATATAGCTTCAAACAAGAAATAATTGTTGTGAAATGAGTTACAGAATCTGCCCTGATCTCCAAGCCATGAGCTTATCGCCAGAAGAAAAAAAAAATCAGACAGCAGTAACTGTGAAGCCCAGAATAACAGAAATAGGCTGTGGATCAGTTCTGAGACTCAGCTTCCCCATCCGCAGAATGGGAATACTGATGACTCATTCAGAAAGCCATTGGGAGAATTAGAGATAGAGTAAGCCGTAAACTTTGCATGACACCTGACAGGATATTCATGCTCCATAGATAACCAAATTAAAACTCTAAGACAGGGTGGGCATCTGTCCATGTGGTTCAGGTGCCTGTTTGAGGATTCTCTTCCCTTTTCAGAGTGCCCTGGTTTGGTTCCCAGCTTCATATCCAGAATCCAGCCAACTGCCAGTGCCAACCTCGGAATGGCGTCTGTAATTGGGTCCCTATGGTGTACTTGGGAGCCCTGATTGGAGTCGCCAGCTCCCAGCACTGGCTTGACCTAGTTCTGGCCATTTGGGGAACAAACCAGCAGATGGAAGCTTTGTTTGTCTCTGTCTCTGTCTCTCACATTAAAGGGGAAAAAAAAAGAAATGAAACCTATAAGGTTTAAAGGGCCCCAGGGCTGTTAATCTAAGTCAGGATATTCTTACATGCAAAAATTAGATTCATCCGTGACATTTCTCGTTACATGCAGAGTACTTTTAGCATTTTGTTTTATTTTGATTCTTCAGGAATTTTTCATTCATGAATGACCTCTAGACTACTTTTTTGTTAATCAAAACACTGGGTCAACAAATATAAAATATCCTCTTTTGCAAGAATGTTTTATAATGAGGTTAATTATAGTATACATTGAGGTTTCAACCTTACTGGAGGACAATCTTGTAAAAATTAACCTCTAACCTTGGTTTACTGATCAATAAAATGGGAATAATAATGTAACCTACATTGCATGATTGGTGGGATTAGAATTAAATGAGAAATTGTTATAGCTGTAGGACAGGATAAGCATTTAGTGTGGTGAGAATTTGTGATTATCAGTGTAATTATATAACTAAGCACTGAATATTCAGATCAGTTCCTCAGCCCCATGTGGGATGGGTTTTGTTTTGTTTTTTTGTTTTAGATCTATCTGTTTATTTGAAAAACAGAGTCACAGAGAAGGTGATAGAAAGAAAGAAAAAATAGCTTCCATCTACTGGCTCACTCCCCCGTTGACCACAGTGGTCATGACTGGGCCAAGCTGAAGTCAAGAGCTTCATCCATATCTCTCACATGAGCGCAGGGGCCTAAGCACTTGGGCCATCTTCTGCTGCTTTGCCAGGCCAGGAGCTGGATAGCAAATGGAGCTGCCTGGGACTCCAACCAGTGCATGTGTGGAATGCTGGTATCACAGCTGGCAGCTTAACGCACTATGCCACAACTCTGGCCCCAGCCTCCATGTTTTAAATAACTGCCTGTTTAAATTACTAAACAGCTGTTACAGTCATTTGAGGAATAAGGCAGTGCAGGGGAGCTCTCCTCTCTGTAAATCTGCCTTTCAAATAAATAAATAAACCTTTAAAGCATGCAATGAAAGGCTTGATCTCTGCTATCTGGAAGGCACTTCCTGGGGGACCCCACCCCACCCCCCATCCAGGGAAGAAACTTTAGGAATTTTACTGAAGTGGTGTTTCCAGTGAGGCACCAGAGTGGACCCTGTTCAGCTCTTTTCTGGCGGTAAGACCCAATTCTTTGCGTTTCTTCCTTCCTCTGCATCTTATTATGTCAGATTTGTAACCTGAAGCTGACCACAGTGGGAGTATTTGCACTGCAGAAATTGGCAAGCTGTACTGAATAGGGAATTTTCTAGAAAACCTCTTGACCAGTATTCCACTAAGCATTTCCCAGCATCTGAAATGACGTCAGCGCTAAGTCATGCCACGCACGTTGTGAGAGGGTCTTCCTTCCCTTTCCAGTTCTCTTTTCAGCCTTATATTAAGGAGAGAGTTTCCATTTAGTGCCTGTCTGGCTTCCACACTTCTCTAAAAATCTCCAGTTTCCACAGGGATGAGAAAGAGATAAGGGCGGGGCACAGGGGGGTCTCACACTCAGTTCTCCCAGCAGAAACCCACACCTAAACTTCAGCGGCTTATTATATTATATTTCTTTCTTGCTCTTACTTTCTCTTCATGAGGATGATATTGATTTTCCTTTTATTCCAGAATGTGTTTACTTTTATAATTGATCAAAATACGTGAATCCATATTGTAATATTAAGTAAATCTGAGAGTAGAAGCAGTGGCATCTGGGTTGTAGCCTGGATCAGGATGGGGGAAGAAGGCATCGATGGGAGGTCCTAGTGATTGCTAGGCATCCCATTTTACAGTTGTGCAAACTGAGGCCAGGGGAGGAAAGCACCTTGCACAGCGAGGTTGGTCACAGAACCCAGATCTTCCGTCTCACCTGTGTGTTTGTTTTTCCCACTATTTATCTGAAAGGAGGGGGAAAAAAACAGGGTGTGGGGGTGGGGAGAGAAGCAACCTCTTCACTGAATTAGTAGATCTTGGTTGACTATAATAGTAAGTTATCAATGACAGTAGCAATACAAAACAAATAAATAAAATTAAGAACCAACTTTAGACTGGGGCACCAGGTAATGAGGGAGTGGTAGCAAAGAGGCAAGAGAGGAGGGCCTTTTAAAATGCTGAACATTCCTATTCGGTAGCAACAATACAGTCCTTACTTGTTCAGCACCAACGCCACACGGGAACCAAGGACATAACCTGCAGTTCTGGTCCTCTTTGCTTTTGCATTCTGCCTGCCTTCTTCCTGTTCAGAGATGTTCAAAAGGCAAAGCAAAACCCAAAAGTGCCAGAGGCAAGCAGAGGCCCCTGCTTATAATCAACAAAAATCAGCCTCCATGCCTGCTTGGAGGTTTTACAAAATTAACACTGTCCAATTGGCACTTCTAAGTTGCTCCTACAATGAGAGTCTGTCACCTAAATGCACAATATGGGAAAGCAGGGCCACGACGAAGGGAAAGCCCAGATTCCAGAGACCTGGTGCACCTGCCAACTCAGTGAGCCTGAGGTCTGTTGAGAAGTCGCATCAGGCTCCCTTAGCCTCAGTTTCTCCTCCTTCCCCCCTCTCCCCAGTAAGAGGCAGCAATCGTGAGGCCACTATTGTAAGGGTTAATTATTTATAAATTGCTTAGCCTCCTGCTCAACAAAGAGTAAGCATAGGACCTCTGTTCAGTCTTAGCACTCCTTAGAAGAGAGGGATTTGAGAAGCTCTTGAGCCGTGCAAAAAAAAAAAAAAAAATCCTCTCTGGGAATGAAAGCTTAGGACAGAAAAGAGGAGAACTGGAAGGAAAAGCAGGTCTACTTCAGTGGGGCATCTGTTCCGAAGCCCCAGGGGGGACAAGAAATGAGAACATAGACTTCCTGGATCTAGTCTCGGAGCACAGTACCCTGAGCAACAGGAGCCGAGAACAATTCTCATCATTAATGAGGCAGCGGCTCCTAATCGGTGCATGGAACAGAATGCTTTTGCTTAATAGAGATCATTTCCCTGCCTCTTGCCCAACTCCCTGGCAGTGCCAGCAGCTCTTTGTTTGATGGAAGGTGGAGACTTTGAGTAGTGTAGTGGGATGGACTGTAGGAGGCATTATTATCCTCATTACTATGATAATGGTTTAATCACAATCAATATTTATGAACATGCACAGAAACTCTGCAATCACCCAGCAGCCCTGCAACTTGGGTTTATCGTGCATTCTGATAAGGACACTACATAGGAAAGGCTCAGCTTTCTCCCATCTTCTGCCGACCCCTCTGGAGCCCTCCAATGGTTCTTGGGACATTACAGAACATCCATGATGATTATGCAGTTATGTCTGAGGTTTTGTTTTTGGTAGATGAATACCAAAATACTTTTTGCTTTTCAAATAGTTTCCACAGTGGGTCAGGTTTTCACATTCAGGATTATGTAAATTACATCCTGGAGAAAGTAGGGTGCTGTAGGCTGCAGGTGGATACAGTAAAGAGAACTTTGTAAGAGGACTCAACTTTGGTTCAAATCTTAGCTTTACCAGTTGTTAGCTGTGTGCCCTGGAGAAAGCAGCTTTACCTCTCTGAACTCCAATTTTTCATTTATAAAATGAAATAATCTCTCCTAAGAACTAGATAAGGCAGTATAATTTAGGCATTTGCTTCACTGGCAAATAAATCCCATGTTTTTATAGATGATTCTTTGTCAGCTATTAATTGCTTCAGTTTTATTAATGAGAGAAACTAAGCCATTGTTTTTCACAAGGTCACATTCCCAATAAGTAAAAAAGCAGGCAAGAAGAACTTAACCAATATTCTCCTTTCTGCTATCGGAAATTTTTTCAACACCAGTTCCAATTATAGGCAACTTATTTTTAAACATTTCGATGTTTAACTCTTTCAAATGTGATCTAAATTTTGAAAGCCAACGATCATCTCTCTGAACCATGGACATCTGGTGAGTGACTCAGTGGAGAATTTTGGTGTCATAGCTGCCACATCTGTAGAAAAAAAGATGTTTATGAACTCTGGCCTTCCTTCCAAAAGAAAAAAAAAAACAGAGAGGTTGAGGGGAGATGGACGTGGGTGCATGGAATATTTAATCCAAAGTTTGCATGGGTGTAAAGCTGCACTATTGACTGCATTATATGCCCTTGATCTTGCAAACCATGAGGCATTTCAGGCCCTATTAGGACAGCAGCCTGGGAATTTGTCATGCTGTCTGTGATTCTAGACATACTTCAAGGCTTGTGTTTTTCCCTAGTCCTCAGAAACTGCTGGGAAGGGCTTTCGCCGTCGTTGTCACTTGGCCCCAAGCAGGAGCCACTGAGGTTTGCTCAATTGCTCAGCCGCACGCACAGTCCTAGTACATCCACCCACTCACACATTCTGTCTCACCCAAGCAGTCAGTCCCTCAGTTGGCACTTAGAATTTATTCATCTTCCTAAGATGTGCTTAGAGCCTTTAGAGTATGTACTGGGCAAGAGGGTTCACTGGGATTTGCTTTAGTCTTTTTTTTGAAGGTGTATCTCTAAACCATGGTTTCTCCAACCCAAATACTAGAGGAAAATGCTCTGGAAAAATGCATTCTTCCAGCAAAATGCTTTTCTCCACCAGAACATTGACAATGCTCTCATTTGTTTCATTCTTTTTTTCAGGGGAGCAATGGAAACACAAGGCTAAAAAATGTAAAAACACTCAGAATTTTCTAAAGCAGCTGTTCTTTGCCCTACTCCATTTTACCTGCAATCCCTCTTCCCCCCCCCTTCTTCAAATAAATTTGTGTTCCCATAGCTCCAAGTACTATTCTTGTATTGCTATTTCGTGATTGGGCAGCCCCATCACAACTGGTACGGCTTTCCACTCACATTCTGATTTGTCACCTTGTACTTCACCTCTGCCCTTCTTCCAGAAACATTTTATCAGTATCATTGCTTCTTCGTTAGTGCCTTTAGAGCTTGAAATTTTGCCCATCCATCTTTATCGCTTTTTTCATCCACAGTTAGAGACTCTTGGCACCCATACCTTTCCTATTCCCTTGCTCCCTTTTCCAAATAATTTCACATTCTAACACAGGGATGAAATGGCACACCTCTTCATTCTTGTCTGTACTGATGAATATAGACAAGCATTCTAATAGAACATTCTGCAGTAACAAAAATAGTCTAGATGTGAGCTATTTGGAATAGTAACCACTAGGTGTTGTGGCTCTGAAGCCTTTGATCTCTGACTACTGCAAAAGAAAGTAAAAATGAATTTTTAATGACATTTTTAGGATTTATTTAAATGTAATTGCCCATGTGTACTATTGGAGAATGCAGAGTCAGACTAACTTCAATATAGAAGGTCAATTGGCTTGAGCAATCTGATTTTCCCAGCAAAAGTGATAATAATAGCTGACACATCCTCCTTACTATGCCCCAGGACTGTTCTAAGAACAATAATCTTACGAAGACTTCTGTTAGTGCCATTTTACAGATGAGGCAATTGAGATGTGGCAAGAGTAAATAGCTTGTTTAGTCAAAGGCAGAACTTGAGTTTAGCCCCTGCCATTTTGGTCCAGCGTCTGCACTCCTAATTACCTCACTGCACTGCCTCTAATCACAATTAGCAATGTCACATCCATTTTCATGTACTTCCAGCTTGCTGGTCAATGATACAGACAGAGATTCTCCCCCATTCTTGCTCTGAGCAGTGATTATCACGAAGCCCGTGTCCATTTAGGTGTCATCCTTGCACATCTGTGCCCTAAAGGACAGCCTGTAACTAAGAGGTGGAGCAAAATGTTGGGCCTCCTAGAAAATTAACAGAGGAGCTTACTGCTCAGTCACAGAAGTCTTTTGCTTTGGCCAGGTCATTCCCATACAGTAGGCCATGGCCAGTGTTACCAAGAAAGCTTGCTGCCTGCCTGTATTGGGCTGCTTTGCTGTATCATTCTTCTCAGTCCCCGTAACAACCCAAAAAGGTACAGAGGAAGACGCTGCAGTGAGAGCATTGCTATTAATAGCTAGCAAGACGCCCCAAAGTCAGTGCCGGGCACTGGGTAGATGCACTACACAAGCTGCCTCTTGGTAATCCTTTCATTTCTGTGCCAAGTCTCCCTATGGCTCCATGCTACATTGTCTGGTACCGGTGGAAAGGGTTTTATTTATCTCTCTTTTTTTTTTTTCCTTTCCCTACCACTAGAGTTTTTTTCCTGGAGCCTTATTATTTTCAAAACTCTTATTAATATGAAAATATTAATAGCTTTCCTTTTGCTGTTAGAGTATTTATAACTTTCTCAAGGTGTGGGTGACGTCTCCAGTTGCACATTCTTCCTGGTACCTGCTATGCATACCACCCGAGAACCACAGACCTTTTTTTATTTTTGTTTTGTTTTGTTTGTTTTTAATTTGAAAGGATTCTAAGGACAGAACAATTAACCTAGCCCCTGTTATATCAGATAAGGAAATGAGGACAACAGGGTAGGCAGCTAGCCAATCAACTAGTTAATGGTCAAAATAGGATTGGAAACTCACATTTTCTGAATCTTTCTCCACATCCTACGGTCTCCCACTTACGTTATTTACTAATCCAGAAGTGAGACAACTTTTGTCAAGGGCCAGAGAGTTCATCTTTTATACTGATAAGCTACATGTCACAGTTGCTCAACTCTGTCCTCATACCACAAAGATATGGTATGGTATGATATGGTATTATATGGATCTATATAATGGATAATTGAACAACAGACATGGTTGTGTTCCAATAAAACTTTATTCATGGACACTGATGTGCCAATGTTCACGTAATTTTTACATGTCAGGAAGTAGTCTGATTTGGATCCTTCTTTCAGCTTCTTAAAGACCGTCTTAGCTTATGGTTCATATGAAGCCAGACAGTTAGATGCATTTGGCTTCTGGTCTATTTCCTGCTGTCCTTGGTTCTTATCTGTAACATGATGGACCATTCTTGGACCAATCAACATTCAATTAACCGTGAGTGAACTGAGCCCTAGTAATAATATGAGCCAGTGCTTGTCCAGGCACCATGTTGAGTACTTTACAGGGTGTTAGCCCACTAAACCTCTCAAGGACTCTCAGGATACTCTTCTTTTCTTTTTTAAAAGATTTATTTATTTTTATTGGAAACGCGGATATACAGAGAGGAGGAGAGACAGAGAGGAAGATCTTCCATCCGATGATTCACTCCCCAAGTGACCGCAACAACCGGTGCTGCGCCAATCCGAAGCCAGGAACCAGGAACCTCTTCTGGGTCTCCCACGCGGGTGCAGGGTCCCAAAGCTTTGGGTCATCCTCAACTGCTTTCCCAGGCCACTGCTTTCCCAGGCCACAAGCAGGGAGCTGGATGGGAAGTGGAGCTGCTGGGATTAGAACCTGCGCCCATATGGGATCCTGGTGTGTTCAAGGCGAGGACTTTAGCCGCTAGGCCATGTTGTCGGGCCCTAGGATACTCTTCTTATCCTCCTTTTACAGCAACAATGATAGAAACTACAGAAGGCTAAATAATTTTTCCCACAACCAAAAGACCCAGAAATACCTACATCCTGCCCTAGGCCATTAGCCATATCCCCCAGGACATCCTTCAGGGAAATATATGAAATGGAGAGAATTGAGATACTGTAACACAAAGTAACCCCTTATTGACACTGTCTCAATTAGCTAATTCTACATGACAAACGATTCAAAAATGAATGTCACGTCTTAAATCAATCATTTCATTTTACTGGCAATTCTAGGGGTTGAAAATTTGAGAAGCACTAAGCCAGGAAGTTCCTTGGCTCCACGTGGCATTCACAGGGGTGACACACTTGGCTGCCCCCAAGTAACCAGATGACTTGGATAGGAACTGGGTGTCTAATAACTTGATCTTTCTCCATAGAGTCTCATCCTATTGGGCTTCTCCCTGTGGGCTGAGCTTCTTGCCAAATGCTAGGCTCAGGGTGGTAACACCTAACCAGTAGCTAGCTTTTGAGAGTAAGACAGTAAAAGCTGACAATCCTTTTTGAGACCTAGTTGCAGAACTAGCATGACATCACCTTCATCATACTTTTTATAGCTCAGAGAACTCACAGACTTGCCTAGACTCAAGGAGGAGTGAAGAATAGTTTCTACTTCCCATTTAGGGCAAAGCACCCACATGCAGGGAGCGAAAGAATATGTAAGAAGCATCTCTGAATGCAGCTATTACAGTGTGGACTTGGCTTCCAGTTTACAGTCTGTTACAGAGAACTGGAAATCCACTTTGTTCTCTGGGCTTCTGAGAAGTTAGGCTTGATACCAGCATTGTGGCATGGTATGGAAAAGCCACTACCTGGCAATGCTGACATCCCCTGTGGGCACAGATTTGATTCCTGAATGCTCCACTGCCAATTCAGGCCCTGCTAACATAACTGGGAAGGCAACAGAAGATGGCCAGAATACTTGGACCCCTGTCCCCATGTGGGAGACCTGGATGAAACTCTGACTCTGGCTTCTGGCTTTGGCCTGGCCTAGCCCTGGCTATTGTGGTCATTTAAGTATTAAACTAGTAGATGGAAGATTCTTTCTCTCTCTCTCTCTCTACCTCTCTCTTCTTCCCTCCCTCCATGTCAGTGACCCCACATACTGGCAAGGATAGGTGAGCCATCACCCTGAAAGCTGGCCAATCAACTCAATCCCTTCAGAAGTGGAGGGTAAATAAAATATGTAAATAAATCAATATTATGTATGTTGCCATATGTAAAGACTTTTTCATACACCAATAACTATAATTTTTACATGCACTAAATTAATTCATACTGGTCACATTCTTAGAATAATATACTGCACATGATACACTTAAAACAATCACTAGTTTTTTTTTATTAGCATTCATGCAACCACCCTGTGAACAGGCACATTTGATACTTATCTGTGTACTATGGGGGAAGCTAGAGAGATGTGTTACCTGGCCCAGATAGAACCAAGTGCCTGCCCATGAACCTGACTCCTGACCCCAAACCCTACCTCCTGCTCTGTACTACCTAGAATGTATAAGAATGAAAGACCCTTGAAGCTTTACTCAGAGAAGCCACGAATACTGATTCCTTTTATATTAATAGTATCTATTTTCACTTTTCTTTTTTGTTTATTTATTTAGTCTATGGAAAGTCAGATAATAGAGAGGAGGAGAGACTGAGAAGAAAATCTTCTATCCGGCCGCAACGGCTAGAGCTGAGCCATCCCGAAGCCAAGAGCCAAGAGCCTCTTCTGGGTCTCTCACACTGGTGCAGGGTCCCAAGGCTTTGGGCTGTCCTCAGCCTCTTTCTAAAAGCACAAGCAGGGAGCTGGATGGGAAGCAGGATGGCCTGAATTAGAACCGGCACCCATTTGGGATCCCGGCACGTGCAAGGCAAGGACTTTAGCCACTAGGTTACCACACTGGGCCCTAGTTGCACTTTTCTTAATTGGCTTTAAAGAGTGCCATCATGCAAACACCCCATAAGGAAAACCCGAACATCTCTACCTGCATCCTGACTATGGGGTGCCATGCTCTGCAGTTCACTTCAGGCCATGTGTTTATTGAGGCTGTGGTATATTCCAGGCAATGTAGAAACCAATTAAAAAAACAGAAGTCCTATTCCTCATACAATCTGCATTGTAGATGCCAGGATGGTGACAAACGAATAGTGGAACTAGGTATGGTGGTGCCACTGAGTTATATTTTTACAAACTGAACTGTCTTCACTCTTCTACATATGCACACACACACACACACACACACACACACACACACACACAAGTCACCTGAGTTAGGAAATAGGAAAAGACTTTGGTGTTATTAGCCCTGCAGCAGAAATTTCTCAAGCCAAATGCTAAAGGAAATGCTGCCTTTTGAAGTCATGGTCCTGTCGTCTGTTTGCAGGCAAGAGCAGAGAAATCAACTCAGAGTCCTTGCAAAGTCAGACAGGTGGGGTAGAGTTAGTGTGTGCAGAGAATAAATCATTTCCTTTGGTTTTTTTTCCTTTTTTATTAGACCATGGGGAGAAAGGAAAGCCCAGGCTGTCACTAATGCACTGGTATCTGTTCAGACTTCTATTTTCCTTCCATCTTTGAGTCTTACCCACCAGATTTCTGTTCGCAAAAAGGGCCTAATCCACTTTTTTTTTCTGTCTGTACATTGATTTAATAGTATCAAACCCTGAGGTCCTCGTGGCCTGCACCTGGGTTGCTTTTTCCCCTAATGAAGCAAGAGAAGTGGTTTAAGCCCCCGCCGGGCTCCCTATCAAAGCTGCACAATGATTAACTCAGGTCCCCTTATTAGGACCAGGCAGAAGAAAATCCCTTAGTCATCAGCATTGTGAAAATCCCAGAATGGTGAATGTTCAATGAAAAGATTACCTTGGGCACCTGAAAAATAATGGAAGAGCTCAATAGAGAAACCATTAAGCCTGTCTACACACACTAAGTCAGGTGGAGGGGAGAGGTAATTAGTTGGGACATTCAGGGCCAGAGAAACCGTTTTGGACCTTCTGCCTTGACTGAGTCAGAGAGGATAATTATTCAAATCTCTCATTCATTGTTCCTGCAGAAGCCATTTTTGGTTGTGTCTACACACATGCACACAAACACACACACACAAATACACATGAGTTAACTGTGACTGGTCAGTAAATGGTTTGAAGGCTTTTGCAGAAAATGGCCATGTAGGGCATGGCAAGTCCCAAGCTGTAACTCAGCGATGTGACTTCGAGCCAAGTTGCTTCCCCACACTTAGGGTTTCTGCAGCTGTAAAGCGAGACTATCCACAGGATCTCCCTCAAAAGGTTGTTGTGAAGGCAGTTCATTGCCTGGCAAGTAAGCACCCAAGAAGAGTTACTTCTTGTTATTCGCTATGGGAGGGAGTGACTCAGTGGGTGCTTGATGCAGCTCTGCATTTAGACATCACCTGAGAAGGCCAGCTGAAGCATGGAGCAAAGGCCTTCATCTTCCAGCCTTTGCTGTGGCACCTTCTATGTAGTTAGTGCTCTTTATTTCGGGCATGTGACAACATGAACAAGTTGTTCGCTGATAGCTCCTAACTTAATAATTGGCCTCCAACAGTTTCTACTGATATGGATCATCTTTCCTAAACATTTTCCCAAAACTGACTTTCTGTGCAGTGCCAGGATTGAGGAGGCAATGGGCAGTTGCCCAATCATGAGCACTACTAGAGAAAGGATGTTCTTTGACAAACCAGAGAAGATGATCAGAAAACAAGGAACCCAGGAAGTGAAGTCCAGCTTCACTGCTTGCCTTTGTTTGAGGGAAGGAGTCCCTACTAGCCCAAATGGCTGGGGCCAACCCCCCACCCTGTCACTCTGTGACAGGGGAACATGACACGATCCCGGAGAGTAATGGATTAGACCACTGAGTGTAACTGGAAGCTCTGATCTGGGGAGCTGCCTTCTCACGCCTAAATTCTGCCCTCCTGAGGCAAGAGAATAGGTCTTTATATTCAAGCTCATTACTTTGAGGGTAAGTTTTCCATGTAAATAGTATCACGGATGTGCAGGATCTATAAACCACACTGAAAATCAGCTGAGGGCCCGACAACATGGCCTAGCGGCTAAAGTCCTCGCCTTGAACGCCCCGGGATCCCATATGGGCGCCAGTTCTAATCCCAGCAGCTCCACTTCCCATCCAGCTCCCTGCTTGTGGCCTGGGAAAGCAGTTGAGGACAGCCCAATGCATTGGGACCCTGCACCCACGTGGGAGACCCAGAAGAGGTTCCTGGTTCCCGGCTTCGGATCAGTGCGCACCAGCCGTTGCGGCTCACTTGGGGAGTGAATCATCGGACGGAAGATCTTCCTCTCTGTCTCTCCTCTCCTCTCTGTATATCCGACTTTCCAATAAAAATGAATAAATCTTTAAAAAAAAAAAAAGAAAATCAGCTGAAATATGTGCTGGGAAAAGCCATTGCCAGCGCCAGAACAAGATTTAGGTGTTTCACTATGCCAGTAAACCATTGCTTCCCATTCATCATGGTAAATTTTTAACATGTGCCCAGCATTCTTCTGCACATATAGATAAACTGTTTCATTCAATCCTCAGAGTATCCTTTTTAAGGAACATCATGGAACATTTACAAAGGAGGCTCAGGAAAGTTAAATAATGTGTTCAAAGTCACCAAGGTAGAAAATGGAATTGCTAGCCTTCTTTTTTTAAACAAAAAAAGATTTATTTATTTGTATTGCAAAGTCAGATATACAGAGAGAGGAGGAGAGACACAGAGGAAGATCTTCCATCCACTGATTCACTCCCCAAGTGGCTGCAATGGCTAGAGCTGAGCCAATCTGAAGTCAGGAGCCAGGAGTTTCTTCCAGATCTCCCATGCGGGTGCATGGTCCCAAGGCTTTGGACCGGCCCCGACTGTTCTCCCAGGCCGCAAACAGGGAGCTGGATGGAAAGCGGGGCCTCGGACATGAACCAGCTCCCATAAGAGATCCCAGCATGTGCAAGTTGAGGACTTTAGTTGCTAGGCTACCACACTGGACCCAAATCGCTAGATTTCTAACCCAGCTAATCTCGAATCCATTCTATTAACTGCATCACTAGGATTTTAAAAAGTTTAAAAAACAATTACATATGCAGTGCTATTGACAATCACTGATGAAATATACGTTAGCTAAAACAATGTAAAATAGATTATGCCTTTTAGAAACTGTGTATTTTATTCATCAAAACAATGTTTACATATAATGCCTAGTGTAAATTATAAGGGACATCATTTATTTGTTCTAGACACCACATCTAGTACATGTCTAGGTTTTTTGGCAATAATTCCAAAGTCGTAGTGGTTCAGGAGGATCCTGGCATTGCTCTCTCTTTAGAGAATTGCTGGCCAAAAGACGCATTGCAATGGATGCTTAAAGGAAAGGTGCTCCTTAACAGTAGGAGGAAAGGGTTCCAGGACCAGAGTTCTGATCCTGGTTGTGCCAAAGTGTTTGATCCATCTCAATCAGTCTACCATAAAAAGTAGGACTGATGACAACCTCTTTGTCTTATGCACATGGGAATCAGTAACCTCCTCACACAAGACATTCATCCAGCATGGCCCACCTCTGCATAAGCTTTGGCAAATGGTGAGGAGGTAGTCTCTTCCACCAGACAGGACCGGTTTCTGGCTCAACTGATATGTCTGTTGTTACCTTTTCCTGGAACCCTGTAATTTGAGTGCTTCACCCTGATTCCATGCTGCAGAACCACAGACCTTCTACATTGGTGCTCACTGATGAACCACAGGAAGATTATGATTTGCTCTGATATTAGCCCTACTCTTTCTAGGCAATATACCTGCTCTGTGGCTTCCCTGCTAGAATATAGTTCTCAGCATCTGCTCCTCATCAATACACTTCCTCAAGTTCAAAGGCGGGAGGCACAAATGATACACTACATGCCTCCACATGATAATAGGACCACAGTTTACCATGAGCTGTTCCTGTTCTTGGTGTTATGGGCTGACAGGAGGATCAGTGAGATTAAATGCAGGTCAACGGTTATCAGACAAAAACTCAATTTCAATGAAATGAAGCCTGGAGAGAGAAGGGTTTTCATTCATGACAGAATTTGATCCATCTTTTTAAAAATGACTTGAAAAGAGTAGAATTGATGGGTATAATTCTCCAGATTGGAAAGGTGTCATAGTAAGAAATGGGGAGTATTCAGGATAAAGATTGATCACTTCCACTGTACTAAAGATTACCAACTGCCAATACAGCTTTACAGAGCCAACAAGGAAATTTCTAGTTGAGAAAAAGTCTTTTGCCTACTCCTGTCTGTTTTGACCACTGATACTTGAATTTGTTCTACTAGTGTTACAGAACTAGAAGTTCCAAAGGAGAAATTTGGCCTCAAAATGTTCATGTGGGAATCTTGGTTTCTGTGCTCTGATTTAGATCTTCAGAAAAATAAATCTCTTGAATTCCATGGGTTCGCATTTTCTCCTTTGTTGCTTTGTGGATATTTATTTTTATTCAAAAGGCATATTTTTACAGAGAGGGAAGGAGAGAAAGAGATGTCTTTCATCCACTGGTTCACTCCCCAAATGACCACAATGGCCAGAGTTGAGACAATGCAAACCAGGAACAAGGAGCTACTTCTGGATCTCCCATGTGGGTACAGGGTCCCAAGGACCTGAGCTATCCTCTGATGCTTTCCCAGAATCAGGGAGCTGGATCAGAAGTGGAGCAGCTGTGACGTGAACCAGCATGCTGCCAGCTCTGCAGGCAGAGGATTAGCCTATTGTGCCTTGGCACCAGTCTGAGTTTTCCCCTTTGTAAATGGATATGATTTTTAGCCTCCATGTCACAATGTGGCTTAGATAGGGAGCTTTTGGCGTGTTTTTGCAACGTGAAAAGTGTCATCTACATTTTAGATATAGATGCTAGTGTTGCAGCAGAGTGAATTAAACTACCACTTCGAGAAAAAAAAAAACTACCACTTCATATGCCAGTGTCCCATTTTGGAGGGCTGTTACAAATACTATCTATTCCACATCTGATGCAGCTTTCTTCTAAGGTACTAGAAAGGCAGCAGACAGTGGCTCAAGTACTCAGGCACCTGCTATCCATGCAGAAAACAAGGGTGAAGTTTCTATCTCCTAGCTGCAGCCTGGCCCAGACCTGGCTCTTGCAACCTTTGGGGGAGTAAACCAGTCAATGAAAGATATCTTCTTCTATATCTAACCCGTCTATGTTGCTCTACCTTTCAAATAAACACATTTTTAATACATGAATGAACCTTAGATGTGATTGTTCTTGAGCGATACTTAAAAAAAGCAAGTTACTTATTTTACTGAACTGAATTACAGAATAGGAAAAGAGAAGAAATATTTTGAATTGGGAATCATTTTACAGAAATGTTAAAAGTACAGAATATGAAAATCCTTCCTCAGGTTCGTCCAGGGCCAAGGATGGCTTCCTTCCCCAACAGTTCTACAGACAACAGAAGCTTTCAGTTCAGCAATGCTGAATTTCAGATTGACCAATGCAAAGGCTTCTCAGATTGGTCTTTCATGTCTGCCTACTTCTCAGTCACCCAGAAGTCAAAATCAGGCTCTAGCATATACTCTCCTACTCTCTCCTCTTTCTGTTACAAATGTTCAAGTTGCATTTCTCTTTTATCTGAAAGGCAGATTTACCCAGAAAGAGATAGAAACAAGGAGAGAGATATATAGATAGAGATGGAAATATGTAGGTGGAGGTAGAAGCAGAGATAGATAGAGATGGAGAAGGAAGGAGGGCGAGAGAGAGAGAGATGGAGAGAGAGAGAGAGAGATGGATTGGGGATAGAGCTTTTATTGCTAATTCATTCCCCAAATGGCCACAGTGGTCCACGCTGGCCTGAACAAAAGCCATGAGTGTGGAATCAAGAATCTTCATGTGGATCTCCTGTGAGATTTGCAGACATGCAACTACTTGGTCCATTTTCTGCTGCTTTCCTAGACACATTAGTAGAGACCTGGTTTGGAAGTTGAGCAGCCAGAGAAATGTAACTGGTACCCCCAACTTACAGGTTGTGATACAGGACACTGGTGTCACAGACAGTGGTTCGATCTGCTATAGCACAACACTAGCCTCAAAAGTTCATTGCTAAGAGAGAGTGCAACTGCATCAACGTGTAGACAGCTTTGCCCTTACAACAGTCTGTGGGAGGCAAACATCTCACAAAACATGGCTGAGTTGCAATTACAATCAGTGCTGCAAGGGGGAAGGGTAGGTTACAAATGAATCTGTAATGGAAGTGTTCCAGGATCCTCGTGGATGCTGGCAACAATTCAGGAAGATAGAATGCATCATCTTCTCAGTAACTAACCAAATACTCAAGCCAAGGGTGATAAGGCTACCTGAGGTGTGAAAAGACATCCTAATGTTTTGTATACTGGGTAGTATTCACAGCTTCCCAAAAAATGGGAAACCCTCTCTGACCTTCAATATAGCCTGATCTGTGCCTAGAAATCCAAGTCTTACTTGACTCAAAAAGAAATACATACTTCACCAAACATATTCCCATAAGGCTAAATTCCCTCAGTGCCACCTAGGTGGTAACTGTTCAGTATCCAGAACTGATCTGAATTTACTACTTCACTCGTTGTCTGAGCTGCTACTTGCTTCATGGTACCACATCCCAGGACTTCATGTGCTTTCATGTTGACATCAGTCCGTCTGAACAGGTTCTGGTAGTGTCTCCATTTTGCATATGAGACAGCTCAAGCCCGGAGGGATGGAATGATTTGCTGAAGATCAGGCAGCTTGTAGGTAGCAGAGCCAATATTCAAAACCCAGGTGTGACTCCAAATCCAGTGCTTCAACCTTATATGTTACTATACCCATTGTATCCCTCTGAAGATGCAAGTTAATGGATACCATGAATGAGGACTCCATTAGGTCATCCTGCAGCTAAATCATACAAAGACCCAAGTACAAGAAATGTCAGTAGGGAGCAGGCCCTGTAGAGCAGAAAGTTAAGCTACTGCTTCCTGCATTAGAGTGCTGATCCAACTCCTGGTTACTCCGCATCTGTGAAGACAGTAGATAGTGTCACAGGAGCTTAAACTCTTGCCACCATGTGGGAGATCTGCGTTGGGTTCCAGGTTGCTAACTGTGGCCTGATCCAGCCCTGGCCACAGCAGGCATTTGGGGAATGACCCAATAGATGGAAGACTCTCACTTTCCTTCTTGCTCTCTGTGTTTCAAGTACATGAATATAAATACGCATTTTTAAAATACCAGGGGTCTTAGTTGCTGTTCTAGACTAGTGAACCCTCCACTAGGCAGCCTAGGTTTATTTGGAGTCACTTTTTTGTATTCTAAAGAAGAAAGCAACTTCCCACACCAGCAATAGAATATGAATGAGTGAAATTGCTCTCTCATATTCTCTCCCCCTCCCCTCGCCTCTCTTTTACAAAGCAGTGGCCATGGCTAGAAAAAAAAATAGCAGACACATTTTCTTTTTTAGTACCTTCTTATTTTCCCTGGTAAGGCCCATGTGCCAGTATATTGTTTTAACTCTGACAGTAATACAGCATTGAGCTGTGAACAATTCAACATAAACACAGCCTCACTTTCATCCTCTTTTCCACCCTTTTAGGTGAAGGCAGCCTCCAAGTATGTGGATGTACCTGTGAGTATTTCAAAATCAGTTTTCGTGGTTTTGGCTTTTGGGTTTTTTCTTTCTTTCTTTCTTTGAGAGTGTGTGTGTGTGTTGATTTCATGAGAATTTGTATGGTCTGTTTTCATTAGTTGCTGCTAAACTGTATTCCTGGCTTGGATCGTCAGAAAGAAGCCAAGTGTATTTCGTAGTAGAATCCTCTTTAGACAGTCTTAGACAATGAGAGTAGTGTTTCTCTGATCAGGAAGAAATGTTCTGTTTCAGGGTGAACCCGACTCAGGTCCCTTTTTCTCTCGTTTAGTTACGTCCTCTGATCTGCTTCATTCACCAGCCCTCCTGCATGTAGACCTTGGGAGCAGAGCCCTGAGCTAGACATTGGCACAAGGGTGCCAGTGTTTTGGAGTTTAAAAAAAAAAACAAATACGTTTTGAATTTGTTCATTTTGGGGTCAATTCTGCAGTTATTTTCAGGATATCTTACAAAACTGCTTATCATTAGTGTGGGGCTCATTAATGAAGAGAGCCCTCAGAGTTCACAGATAAAGCACTCAAAGTTGCCCAAAATTTACATTTAAATTGAGGTTAAGTACTACACATGAATGTTAAAGTGTGGGATTACCTGTGATAAATCAGGATACATTTATAGACAGACTTTGCCTGGTCTATTAGCAAAATAAAATTGGAGAGATTTAAATATATTCCAATAAAGGGGGAAAGAAAATGACTCTGTTTCTCTGTTTCTAACAAAAGAGGTGTGAGTCTATTATAAAATATTAAATTTAGGGAGCTTATCTCAATAGCCACCGAGGGTCTTGTACTGAATGTTTCTTATTCTGAACGTGGTTAAGTACCCTCCTTGTTCAAATACTTATTTGTTAAAATTTGTTTTTTTTCTAAAAGGATTTATATTAACATTTAAATTCATTTCCCCAGGAAGCTAAGTGTGTAATGGTTTATTGGCTTATTCCTCAAAGGAAGACAAAATGGAAAATTGGAGTGAATTTAGCATTAGCATATATTTTGTTTGTTTAATGAAGGAATGTACAATCAATAATTATGCTTTGACTTTATATAATACTTCTCATCAAGGGACCTCTGACTCCTCCATGTAGACAGATCTCATAATGGAGACTAGAAAAAGCTCACTGAACTGCAGCACGGAGAGAAGTTCAGCAGTATACTTTCTTGAGCTCCAGCATACAAACTTTGACTTCATAGGAGGCAAAATGCTCAGATTCCTCTAGCTCTGCTTTTCCATTTTTAAAATAGAGACTTGAATGCCCAATTCATGGATCTGCTGTGCAGGTTAAATGACACAGCACTCAGGAAGCCCCAAGCACCGTGCCTGGCCCTAATGAGCCACCCCAGCACGGGAGAAGGGCAGCTGCTAATGGCAGTCTAAGCCCCACATTCAGTGGACAAGTGAGGAAGAGGGCATGGATTTGCTGCTGTCAGTCCCAGACTTTCCTGGTGTGCACACTGGCTTCGGAGCCCCCCAACCCACTGTTTTAGGAGCTGAGATCTCAAAGTAAAAGGGAGGGTTCCACAGTGAGGTCTGTGTGGGTAAGCCATAGCAAGGCCCCAATACCTAGAGCAATTTTATTCAGTACTCAAAATGGAAAGCAGAGTGTATTAGGTTGAAGCACAGAAAGGTGACATTTTGGAGAGGTTCAGAGAGTCTAATATGAGCTATTTTATATGGTTTCACTTACAATTTTTGCAAGTGTACGTCCAGTTGTCCATAAAGATGAAGGGGAACAATGTGTATGCAAAATGTGCTTCTGTATCATTCAATGCTTATTGATAAATTGTTCTACACTAAAAAATGTATTGGGCTGCTAACAAACAAAAATGAGTTAACAGGAAATGATACAGAATGTCCCAAAATATGTGACATTTGTCACTAATGATATCCATTGTAATAATAGTAAAAACAACAGCCACCGAACCCTACAAAGCCCTCAGTATTTGCCTGGTTTTGTACTAAGCACTTCACACTTAACCCTGACTATGTCACTAAAAGTGGAGGAGACTGAGGCATATAGACAGGTTCCAACATATTCAGGGTCCCCAGCGTTTAAGTGGCAGAGCAGTGCTTAAACACTCTGCCATATTGTAAGATTCTTTCAATGAGTGCATCTTCATGTGGACAATGGAGTCATGATGTTGGTAGCAAGAAAATGTGATTAGTTCGCCAAAGCTATGATTTCAAAGTGGTAGCAGTGTGAGACAAATCTACACTGTAAAATTAAGTTGATTAGGATGGGCATTTAGCCTTGCTTTTTTTTTTAAGATTTATTATTTTTTCTATTACAAAGTCAGATATACAGAGAGGAGTTGAGACAGAGAGGAAGACCTTCTGTCCGATGATTCACTCCCCAAGTGAGCCGCAACAGGCCGGTGCTGTGCCAATCCGAAGCCAGGAACCAGGAACCTCCTCCAGGTCTCCGATGTGGGTGCAGTGTCCCAATGCATTGGGCCATCCTTGACTGCTCTCCCAGGCCACAAGCAGAGAGCTGGATGGGAAGTGGAGCTGCTGGGATTAGAACCGGTGCCCATATGGGATCCTGGCGCGTCCAAGGCGAGGACTTTAGCCGCTAGGCCACGCCGCCGGGCCCCTAGCCTTGCTTTTAAGATGATTACATCCCATAGGAGATAGCCTGGCTTGGCTACCTGACGCTGTTCCTGCCTATAGCCTCCTGCTAATGCAGATCTTAGGTGGCAGTAATGGTAGCCCAAGCAACTGGGTCCTTCCCACTCATGTGGGATTTGGTTCTAGTGGTCATTTCACTCATTTGGGGAGTGAACCAGTAGTTACATGTTCATTCCTTATCTCTCTGCCTTTCAAATAAATAACTAAATAAAATTTAAAAATAAATTAAGTTGATTAATGTATGCATTTATGTAAGCATCCTGATAGGGACAAACTGAGAGAAAAATGGCCTAGTAAGTTAAGCTAAGTAACTGAGTGGCTGATCCACAAGTTACCTGTATACACATGGATGCAGTTAACTTGGTTAGTATTTGTTTATATCTGCTTAAATGCTTTCTGTAATCTATGATGCATTATTTTTAGATATGTATTTATTTCTTTGTAGGAGAGAAATAAAGAGGGAGAGAGAGACAGAGATTTTTCAAACCACTGATTTATTACCCAAATGGCCAAAATGGCAAGGCTGGTTCAGGCCAGATTTAGGAGCCTTGAACTCCATGTGAGTCTGCCGTTGAGTAGCTGGGGCCCAAGTACTTGAGCCATGATCTGATGCTTTCCCGGCTACATTCTCAGGGAGCTGCCCAGAAAATTGAACTGTGAGAACAAGAGCCGTTGCTCTGCTATGGGATATTGGCCTTACAAGTGGCAGCTTAACTTGCTGTGCCATAATGCTAGCCCCACATCTACATGCTATTGTACCGGTCTATCCACACCATACACAATATAAGTAATGTCATTGTGAGATACTAGAACTTGTCACCTAAAAGTTCATCTCACTGTGTATAGGTAGTAACATGATCTGAAACCTAACATATATCATATATTTTTGCAGCTCTAACTAGAAGTTAATTTATTTGTCTGTCAATAGTTTTAAGTGTTTTGATAGGGAATTTACTTAAAATGAATTATAAATCTTTTCTGCTTTTAAAACAAGTTTAAACTGTGATTTCATCTTTTTCCATGACCCAGGATCACCACTGTGATTACGTCTTTGTCCAGTGGCTACCTAACTTTCCCCAGGGCCTCCCAGGACCTTGGGCTCCATGCCTCTTTCCTCACCATTCCCAAACCCCAGCGGTTGGTGAGTCTATCTGGTGTTGCAATGTGGCAGCCTCAGGCTTCATGTTCAGGGAACCAGGAAAACAAACTCCCTTAACAGTATACCAGTTCCATTCTTCCCATTTCTGGTCCAGCAGGGGAGGGAAACCAAAGCTGGAATGGGAGTAAAGCTGTTTTAAAAGGAAGATGGTGGGTACTGGGAGCCCAAGGACTATAATGAGAAAACTATGTATTTTCATGTGCATATTTTATCATTTTTATTTTGATAAGGGCTCCTCATTGACCCCTTTTATTTCTTGATTCCAAAGTAGATTCTGAAGGTAGGTAAGGCTATGGCACGATATAAAATGTGAAGGGTGGGGAATCATAGTGACCCACTTTGTAGTATAATTTATGGCTTTCAAAGCATTTTTCATGTACGTTCTTTTAGCTTGGATCAGAACAGTCCCAGAAGGTAAGTAGGGGCACTGTTATTAATCCCGTATCACAGATGGCATAACTAAGACCTGAAGAAGTTTAAGTGATTTGTACAAGTTCCAGTTTGCAAAGGATCCAGTAGTATTCCAGACAAGGGGACTGGAGAGCTGAAGTAAGGTGGAAGGGGGATTTAGTTATTTATTCGTTCATAGATGTGGTCTTTCAGCAATGTTTACCGAGTACCTATAATGTGTGAGGCACATTTTGTATGCTGAGGAAATATTTAAAAATTGTATGTCAAACAGAGCTCCTGTATTCATGGAACTTGTGTTCTTGTGAAATAAGATAGCACATAAATGCACAATGAAATGTCACTTATTGGAAAATGCTATGAAAAAATATGATGAACTCAAAGGGCAAAGAATTATGAACCTTTTTAACTGCCAGGGTGGATGCACCGCACTGATTTTTGGGGTTTTTTTAAGATTTATTTATATTTATGTATTATCAAAATGAAATAATAATTTTTGAAAGTTTTATTTATTTTTATTGGAAAGGCAGATATTTACAGAGAGGAGAGAAAGATCTTTCATCTACTGGTTCACTCCCCAGTTGGCTGCAATGGTCTGAGTTGAACCAATCCAAAGCCAGGACCTGGGAACTTCCTCCAAGTCTCCCACATGGAGGCAGGGTCCCAAGGGTTTGGACAATCCTCTGCTGCTTTCCCAGGTCATAAGCAAAGAGCTGGGTCAGAAGTGGAACAGCTGGGACATGAACTAGCACCCAGAAGGGATGCTGTCTCTTGCAAGGTGGAGGATTAGCCAATTGAGCCATTGCACCAGGCCCCAATTTGTGTTTCTTATAACAGTTTTCAACATAATGAAATCCCTCTTTAAGGACAGTACACCTTAGTAGAAATAAAATGGTGAAAATACACATCATTGTCAATCACTAATTCTAACACTGTGGACTGCTAACAAGTCTGCTGAATTTAACTTTGGATCTTATCTCTATGATATTCCAAGTACTCAGAAAAAAGGCTAGTGTCTGTCACAAATATCACCTGGGGATAAAAAATGGAAACAATAGTAATAAGTTCCTCAGTTCTCCCAGGAAAGGGTCCCTGTCCTCACTGAGAATGTCCTTAGATGTGCACAGCTGCCTAGGAGAGACACGGAGATCATGGCCAGGGCAGGACTGATTGCTGTCGCTTGCATCTCATTGGAGAACCTCTATTGTTCTGCATCCTGAAACTGCAACAATTATAGGAACATCATGGAGCCTGCTCAATCCATTCACTGAAAATTGCTTGAAAGTGTAACACTTGACTACTGTGGCTTTGGGCTGTCCTCATTGTTTTTCAAATTAATACCTTGTCATTGTTTCAGCAGGTGTTAAGAAATGTTACTAGCATCCCAGGGGCCAAGCATTGGCCCTTTGCTTGATAATTGTTTGCTTTGTATCAGGAAAAAAAAAAAAATACAGTCCTACTGTTTCCAAACCGTCCTCATTTTCACCCTGGAAATTACACAGAAGTGTTAACTAACTTCAATTTGCAGTGCCTGACAGTCACGTCTTGTAGAGAAATGATACTTTGTGATCTAAGGTAAATCACAGTAATGAAAACTCATCTTTTTAGTTATTAACAAGCATACATATCTGCTGTGGAAATTTAAGGGGTTTGTGGCAGCTATCCTAATGACCCATATTACAGTGCTTTAATAGGTTTCTTTGGAGATAACTTTGATTGCGACATCTCAAGCCGCGTGCATTTTGAGTGTTTTTTTTAACTTCCTTCTAATAAATCATATCCTAACTAACTGGTTGAATCACCTGCTTACCTTTCCAGAAAAATCTAATTTATTTAAAAATCAAATCCTTCCCCTCCTCTCCTTGCCTTTTTTTTCCCCTTCCTTCTTTCTTTCTTTTCTTTTTTAATCCTTGGGCTTTCAGTCTGCACTGGAAAGTAAACACAAATGCTTGAATGTCTCTTCTGTGTAAACTAATTAGCAGGTGTTCACATTACACTCTCGGGTTAACCTAACCCCCCCAAAAAATAGAACTTGGACGGGAAGAGATAATAAATTGAAATATGATTTATTTACTTGATACTCTCCCAATTTTTTTTTGAATAGGAAAAAGGGGATGAGAAATAACTTCCTAGTATGTGAAGGTCAGACCTCGGCAAACAGTGTGTTTGAATATTTTTTTAATGGGGGTTTCAATCCAAAGTAAAAACAGAGAATCTATCTGGATTATCCCGTGAAGATTTGTCTACTAGATTTAAGTTCCAAAAGATTTTTTAAAAACTAACAGTGTGTAAGATATCTACAAAATCCTAACATTCCAGTTCCCTTCTTAGCCAGACTTGATTTCTGGAAAGAGTGGGAGTGCCTAATATTTATTTCTACCAGGCAGGGTTGTAGATGGCTATACAGGAACTACAAGGGTGATGCCTAAAAATTGGTATGGTGGGAGGGGGTGCAGAAAAATGGATGGGTAATCAAAGAAGAATCCCCATCTGAAAATTCCATTTTCATGTTTTCCTATTTCTTTGCAGAAGCCTGGCATGGACGTGGCCGATGCCTACGTGACTTTCGTCCGTCACTCTCAGGATGTCCTGCGTGATAAGGTCAATGAGGAGATGTATATAGAAAGGTTATTTGATGTAAGTAGATGCCTTCTCCTCCTTGGAGACCAAGGAGGAGACCCTCCAAAATGTGACAAAATAAGAGACAGGAGGATAAGTCACATTTTGAGAAAACGGATTGATCCTGATTGAAACAAAATCTTTCTCTCTCCCTCTGCCTTAGGCTCTTATCTGTCTTGTGTCTGTCCTGAACCCACTCCCGGTGTGGCAGTGTCTCAGTCCAATCTGTGTGCTACGTGGGCCGGCGCACAGCCTCTCGGCCAGCAGGCTGGTCCCGGCGCCAAGCGTGCGAGGCAGCTTTCTCCTGCTGGCAGAGGCCTTTCTTGGTCATGGTTCCCCTCTTTGCAATCTGGTCTCGCTCTGGGGAGATGTTCTCCTCAGGGAGGCTGAGGCCAAGTCCTCCTCCTGGGAGTGGAGCCTCCCCAAGGCCAGCTGCAGTGTGCAGATGTGCGCGCTTAATGTCGCATTGTGATCGCTTCCAAGATGATTTCTTTCTTTCTTCTTTTTTTTTTTTTTTTTTTTTTTCTGGAAGGCTAGAAACCCTTAGCCCTGGGTTTTGGCAAAACGCTTACGTGAGAGTTGCTCAAGCCGTTGCAGTGCCAAAGCGTGATGCCCCCTGCCTGCCCACCCACCTGGAAACTTAGGAGAAGAAGCAGGGGCACCGCGAGCCAGTGTATAGGGGCTGCCCGACACAGATCCAACTTGAGAAGAGGCACATTTCCCAGGGTTAATGGTTTTTGAGCAGTCGTCTTTCCACTGTGACTACATCTGGACTGCAAAGCAAGCCACAGAGGCCAGAAGCAAGAGGAGTCGGCTTCCCAGCTCTTCAATTGCCTGCCTCTCTCAGGCCCAAGCAGATGGGGGTCACCTGTTTTAGCCAGATATTTTGTTTCACGTCGGCCCACCTCCCTCAATTCCCCGAAACTGCCAGTGTAGACCCAGCCAGAGTGCATGGAAGCTGATGTCGTCCTGTCTCCCCGTGGCTCTTAAGTGTGCTGCAGACTTCTGTCTCGTGAAACGTGTGCCTCTCTTGTCCAGGTTTCTGTACTTTTCGTGGCAACCCCGAACCTCAGTGTTTTGATATACTATGGAATTCTTGTTTCTATATCTTTTCTGTGATTGTGTTCAGCAATTTTCATTGAGTTTTTGTGTGTGCATGTGTGTGTGTGTGTTTTTGTTCCGTAGCGAAGTGAGCTCATTGTTGGCACTGCTTTCAGAGCCTGCAGCTTCTGACTTTATACGCTTTGTCTTTCCACTCATTTGCTTTCCTCGTGTGTTGAAAGGACTCCTTTCTTTTTTATTTTTCCACACCCCCTCCACTTTTTTTTTCTTCCTTTTCCAATCATCTTTTTTTTTTTTTCTGTGCTCTCTCCCCCTTCTCACCTCGCATCACCTTTCTTAGATAAAACCCTTCTTACTTTTTTAATTCCCACCCGTCCTCTCTCGGATTAAAATGGAACTTATCTCTCATGTCAAATGTTTTATCACATTCTATCAAGTGGCATGAATTAGAATCAAATAATCTTCCTGTGTACATCTTCTAGCATGACCCACATCCACTCAGAATGCCTCCTACATGCGTAAAGCTCGCCGGTGGGGCCTCCCCCTTCTCTGCATGCGCGCCTTTCTGGAAGCCCTGAGCCCAGAATGTTCAGAGCACACTCCCCCATCCAATAGGCATTGAAAACAGACAGGCAGCACCCTCGGGTCTGCAGTTAGGAGCGTGGACACTCTGCCCGTCTCCGCTGAATTTAATTCCAAACCACAAATTTACAAGAAGCCTGTGGATTGTTCTTTTCAATGCCTAGGTTGCCTTTTCTTTTCTTCCTTTCTTTCTTTTTTTTCTTTAATCAGTATCTTCTGATTTTTCAGTTTTGTGTGCCCATGCGTGCGTGTGTGCGTGTGTTCCTGTGTGAACGCTGGCATGAATGACCTTGTGCTCTCTGAAATTTAAAATTAAAAAAAAATTAAAACCTCTCTGAACTTGCTGTTCCATCTACAGTTGAGACTGTCCACTTCATGGACAAATAGTCCACCCTTCCCTCGTTTTTTTTTTTATTGTAGGGCAAGGTGGAATTTGTCTGTGGGGTATAGCCTTGTGGAAAGCAGCAAGGCAAACTGTCTTTTCTGTAGCTCATTTTAAGAGAAAGTGTAACTGAATCTTCATTTCAAAAGGAAGAGTGTGGTGTTGGCCAGCACAGATGGTAAAAACTGGACTTGTTTAAGTATTAAGGAACACAGGCAAATTCAAGCCATTAATGTAAAATCATAGTGCAAAGAAATATCACTGCGGAGTGTTTTTCAGAAAGCAGGTTCTGCATAGGCACATCTTAAAATTGCATAGGGATCTCCAATCCCTTGCTAAATTCAAAAAGGAGCATAAAGTGGCATTAGAAATTTTGTGGAGACCCCTCAATTTATTTTTAATTAGTGTGAATTTAGTTGCCCCAGTTTTGTTTACATATTGGAGTCTTGATTATACCCTGCTGAATATCTGACGTTAAAGTCTTACCCAATACAACCAATATGACACCCTACCTCATAGAAAAAAATAATAATAATTTCTCAGGAGCTGATCTAGATGTAATGAATGTCTTTGCCATTTACTTTCTTGCTTTCCAAAGAACCTGATCCCATAATTTACAGAATATTGGTGCTAGGCAACCTAACTGATGTCGTGTAAAAAAGTTATTGAATCTGTCAGGGATTTAAAACATTTGTCATTTTAAAAACCCAGAGCTTCTGAAAAAGCTTCATTACCATGCAGCCTCAGTAATTTAATTCAGTACTTACTGTTTTTCTATAATCTAGCAGCAAAACATCAGATTACCAACATGTTTGATTATTTGTGGCTTCTGTTTCCTCAAGCATGGTGTTTATTTCTTTGCATAGAGGCGTCTGCCAGGCTGTTGCGTCCACCGTGCTGAACAAGAGAGCAGGAATCTTAAGGCAGGAGGATTTGTGAAATTGGCCACCCTCAATTCTTTGCTGCTGCCGGTGAACCTCCTCTTTCAAGTACATTTCTTAATGATGCACGTCCCGGACAGGTTTTTAAACAATTGGCAGAAATCTATTGAGAGAACTTGTTGATTTGGGAGGTTTCTCTTCCAAATTGTTGCATTTTGATAAATGGCAAAAATGAATAATAGCAAATTAGCATTTTGAATGAAGAAAAAAAATATATGTCTTTGAGATTGTTTGCTGTTTGGGGGTTGTTGATTCGGACTGTTGTGTCATTCTCTGGGTTTGAATTCCTGCTGGCGTCTGTCATTCAGACGCATGTTCTAAAAGTTCCCGTCGTGTTTTTAACTGTGTTTTAAGTCTCAGTTATATTTACCTGATAAGTCCTCTAAGATCTTGCTGTTTGCATTGTTCCTCTCTTCGTCCCATCCCAATTTCCCCTTTTAAGAGTGCCCTTGTAGAAAAGGCTGCATGGCTTCAGTGTGTGTATTTGGGTTAATAGCTGGTCATTTAATGGTATGTTCTCTGTTTTAAGCAGACCCCCTCCAGTGCCCCCTCCAGAGCTGGTTTGCTTTCTGCTTCATCGTTGTACTTCTGGCTTGGAAGTGGGTGCTTGTGGGAGATTATCGGCATAGCATTTGGGGCTCTATATTTGACACTCTGCATTTTTTATCTATTTTGTTATGTAACTTAACAACAGGCTTTCCAAATGGATCTTCATTAAATTTTGTTTTAAACCAAACATTCTTTAGGTTTATTGGAGAAAATACATTTGGACATCATAACATCGCCTAGACCAGGTCACTTTTGGTAGGGGAAATTTTCCTGTGTATTGGTATAATTGGCTTACATAGGCTTTCATAAAATTCTGATTCTTTTGCTAATATACCTAAGGGGGGGTGGGGGGAAACCCTAACCATCCAAAACAAAGCCCTGACCAGAAGAAACACCTCTCATGGCTTTTGAGATGTGCGAATATGCATGTTTTATCTGCATTTTTATAGTTTTTTTTAAATTGAGTAGAATCATTTATTCTTGTCACTTGCCACAAAATAACAATTTTTAATATTTTGAAGCAAAATATTCAGACGTTTCAAGCAAGTGAATATTTCAATATGATCAAAAATAACAGTGAATTGAAATTTTATTAGTAAAGATACTGGAGTTTTTTAAAAAAAAAATCAGATTGCCATAAGACTCAAGTCGAAACTTGGCCTCCTTGCAAACTATCGCTGACTTTTAGAGAAAATAGAAAACAGGGATGTGACAGAATCTCCATATCCCTGCAGCAGCAGCTAACGAGAAAAGCACAAATGTGGGAAATAAGTTGAAGACATGGTGATTTCAAGTTGGAATGTCCATAAATCATGCAGATGGCTCCCCCCTCCCCTTCTGCAGAGATTAATTCAGCATCTTCCCCAAAACAAAAACATGCTTTTTGAAATGAAAGATCAGATCATCAGGAGAAGCACCTAAGATCTCAAGGTCTAAACAAAAATTAATTTATTTCCTTTCCTCCTTGTACTTCTTGAAGACACAGACTGAGAAGAAAATCGGGATTAAAAGAGATGTGCTTAGGGTGAATTCATCTGCTTTAAACCTCACAGGCTCGGAGATGAGTGATTAAAAAACCATCTCAAACTTGGATGGCTTCCACGTTGGTGGTAAATGCTGCCTGCACACTGACGGTCTGCAGGTCCCCGTGTCACCGGGAGCCAGGCCCCGGGAACATTCGACTGGAGATGATACATGGATTATATAGGTCAATTATACACTTAATCTGCCTTCTGGAGGATTAAGTATTTGCAGATTGACTCTGCATTTGGCTCCTCCATGGCAGTTATCAGATCAGGAAAGGGCCCCTTAGCAAACGGCCTCGTAAGAACTTAATCAGGCAGCGTGGTCCGATTCAGATGAGGCTGCTGCGCAGGATCCTCAGCCTTGCTCAGATTTTAATTTGCTCTTCCATTCTCAAATCATGTATTTGTCCACTGTATGTGGCAGCACAGTAATTGAGTGTGAATAATTTCCCTTTAGAGGAGGTAATTTGAAAAAAAAAGGATCCTCTGCCTATTAAAATATATCTGTTGTATTTATGTAGGGAACCCCCAGATCGCCTTATTCTAATAACCTTATTCAATTACAAAAGCACCATGCCTGTGACTATAGATTAATCAAAGTAAGAAGTCACCCTGCACGAGGAAGAAGCCTGCATAGAGAGCATTGGCTTTTGTCTGTACAGTAGATCCCTAATTGTCAGGTGTGGGAATCTTATTTCCGAAAGTGGGACATGGGGAGAGGGGCTCACCAGTGCAGTAGGCTGCAGCTTTAGCAGCATGATTCCAGAAAATCAAGGCATATGGGATTCTGGGGGCTGAGATGCGGAGTTGTTTCCTCTGCTCATGCAGGCAAGAAGCAGGCCTGAGGATCAGCCTAGAACGAGAGATACAGGGAGTAGTGGGCATGGTGCCTCCGGAGCCCAAGCTGGTCCTTACTACCTGGGTCCCCTTGAACTGCCTCAGCTGATCCACACACAGCACAAGGATCCTGGTGAATAGAACATTCCCCCTTGGACTTGTCATGCGGGTGAAACTTCCTTAGGCACCTGCAGCATTTTAGGCTCTGAGGAAGCAGTTGGCACATGTGAGCCACTGCCACCACCATCATCACCATCTTCCTCATCATCGTGAACCTGGGAATGGCTTTCTCAGCCCTCTTTCCACACTAACCCAAGCTTTGTGTCCATTTTGGGGTGCTGTAAGAAGCTCACTAATTTTTCTAAAGCCGTGAACCCTGTGCTTGCTTGGAACTGCTGATGGGCAGCAGCCTGCTCACATAGGTGAAACCTGTGTGATAGTGGCAATCATGTGGGCTTCGTTGCAGACCGGGCTGGTTTTGTCCCTTCTGAGCCATCCAACTGCACTGAACTCTTTAGCTTCTCTAAGCCACAGTTCCCACATCTGTAAGGAAATCGAGTTCTGACAGTTGCTATGAGTACAAAATAGCACAGTGGGGTGTACACTAGCCTAGATGAGAATTCAACAAATCTTTTAGCATCCTCATCTTGTAGAATGATTTGTTTCCTCGAGTGATTTTGAAAGGACCTACTTCTACCACCTCAACAAAATACCCAGAAATAAGTAGAATTGATTTTGTAAGCACCAGGGTATTTTTTTTTTTTTTTTGGTGTGGAAGACAGGAAAAAGGAGTGGCTAGTATTTTTTACTATTCATAAACAGTCTATGTACACTGTAGACATTTAGTAAATGCAACTAAGCAAAAAGCAGAGAATTAGAATTTTTCGCCCCAGCACTCAGAAACTGCTACCTGGTTATTATATTTCTAGATCTTTTTCTATGTGCTAATATTCATTAAATGCATTTTCTCAAAATCAGTAAGTGAAGATTATTTGCTTTTCAAAGTTAATGATCTCTATTTCCTATCCCAATAACTGTCTACCTAATATACAATTGATATTCAAAATTCCATCTTGCCCCCAAGTATTCTTTGAAGATGGTTTGTGCAAACCATAGTCTGATATAAAGCCACACGTGCAGGATTGGGTAGAGAAACCCCTTCTATTTCCTTCTAGCCAGCGCTGGCCCTTTTTTTCAGGATCTTGACTCGTTTAAGAGACTGCCGTGCCAATTGTTCTGCAGACAGCAGGAGTTTATTACTATCTAAACATAGAACTGATTTGTTAAGAAAAAAAATCAAGCTGAATTCAACCAAGTAGTTCTTTTAAACATAATTAGTAACTTAGCAGAATTCAACCAGGGCTTTTTAAAGCTTTTCTCTGTATGTAAGGAGAATTTCTGAAGCTAGTTTTAAATGAAAGCTAGACTACCATAAGCTCACAGAGGCCACGGTCCAAGTTGGCCATGTGAAGTGCTCCAGGGATTTTGTTTCCTATAAAAAGGCGCAAATATCTGAACTGGGTGGGCAATGGTGAGGTGTATGGTCCAGTATTCTTGAGTCACTATAGTGGTTTTGGTGAAATCTTGAACTAGTGACTTTGACACACATATTCATAGCATTAGGAAGGTTCTTTTGTTAATTCTACTAGGATTTTCCCTGAGGTTATCAATCTGAATTTAAGCTGTCCAAATCAGTCTGAAGCTGAGCTTTTCCCTACTCTTTGGATCAAATCTTAATTGAACTGTGACCCCCATCTCTAACATCCTTAATTAAGAGGCTAAAGAACTTGTCTGACAGTCTAGAAGGACATCTTTTAGAATCTCTGCTATCAGTTATATTACAGCTGGGAGACATACCGGGATATCACAGGAAAGGCCCAATGGTGAGCCCCAAAGCATGTTCTGACATCAGTGTCATTCCCTAGGCCAGGCACTATCGCTGCAGGGAAGTGTCCATCCCTGCCAATACAGCAACTGAACACAAGTCAGGAGGACAGAAATGTATGGTCCATCCCTCCCAGTGTGAATGGTGACATAACCTGTTCTACATGAAGAGAGAACAGGTAATCCTGTGTGTGTGTTAATGAGTGTGCTTCAAATACATTTGGAGAATGAAAAGTTAAGTTCATTTTGATTAGAAACAATGTTGCAATCATATATTCATATGTATGCAATGTTTGTTATGTACTTGTGCATTAAATGCAATGTATGTGCGTTCATATGTAGAACACACACGTAAATATATATATGTGTGTGTATATATATATATATATATATACATACATATATAAACAGGGAGTTTAAAGTAGAGATTCCTTAGCTAAGATAAAATGTATACTCAACCTCATTCCAGTTTTTGTTCGATTTTTGGAATTGAGCCACTGTATCTTTCCAAGGTGAAATTGTAAGATAATCCAGGTTCACCTTCGTGACTTTTTCCTCTCCATCTCTTCTCAAAGACCTGATGTCTTCATGCTTTATTTGCTTCCCATCACTTAAATCTACTTTTAACAGATTTGCTCAGATTCCTCATTTATTAAGATGAAAGGACAGTCTTTCTTGGGATACTTGAAATTTTAACAAATTATTGAGTCAAAGAAATAAAGCTCTGATTATACTGTTTTTTTTCTCTCTAGTCTGGTAAGAATAGATTTTATTAGAATGAGATGGGTGGATGGTGTTTTACTGTCTCTGGTGCCTGATTGTAATGAATCTCTTATTCTTTTTTTTTAAGATTAAGTACTTTTAAAATTTTTTTTAAGATTTATTTATTTTATTGGAAAGGCAGACGTACAGAGAGGAGGAGAGATAGAGAGGAATATCTTCCATCCGATGATTCACTCCCCAAGTGGCTGCAACAGACAGTGCTGCGCCAATCCGAAGCCAAGAGCCAGGAACTTCTTCTGGGTCTCCCATGTGGGTGCAGGGTCCCAAGGCTTTGGGCCATCCTCAACTGCTTTCCCAGGCCACAAGCAGGGAGCTGGATGGGAAGTGGAGCTGCTGGGATTAGAACCAGTGCCCATATGGGATCCTGGCACGTTCAAGGCAAGGACCTTATCCATTACACTATTGCGCCAGGCCCTGAATCTCTTATTCATACATGACCCCCCTCTTAGCCCATAGCTTTCACAATAAAAATAATAATAATAATAAATGCTAGAAGCAAATTCCTTTAATTCTGGAGTCTCAGTTATGGAGACCCATTCCTAGGCCCCCATCAAACAGAATGCTCTTTCCTATGCCTGAGTGGTTTGAGGTCCCAGCAATGTCACCTACAGGAAAGAACAAACTCATTGATTTGGATTCTCTTTGTAAAATAGCTAATTACCATCCTCAAGAAAGTGGAGTGTTTATTTAGTGGTGGTGCTATCCTCCCAGCAGATTTGCATCTCGGTAGTGTTCTCACCATACAGACTTCTCCACTCTGAAGCGAGTCAGAAGCACGTTCAGTCACACCTTAAGAAGAGCCCATCTTCCCCTCTCTCAGGGGCTCGTGTACATCAAAGACTTCTGCTGAGACTGTTAATCAGAAGAGCTTTCTGTGTTCTGGGAGACATTGATGAACACAGGTAAGATGTCTCCTTTTCCATAGGACAATGCCCCATTAAGCATTCAAACAGTCAGGCTGATTGTTCTGTTATATTAAGGTCATTATAATACTTTTATCTAAGGATAGTTTTTATTATTCTACTTGTGACTTACTTACAGCATAGAAGCTGCATGTGGCAGACTCTTTAAAAAAAAAAGAAAAAGATTTGTTAAATGTAGATTTACAGAGAGAAGGAGAGACAGAAAGATCTCCCATCCACTGGTTCACTCTCCAGATGGCTACAACAACCAAAGCTTAGCCAATCCAAAGCCTGGGGCCTCCTCCAGTTCTTCTGCATGGGGATAGGATCCCAAGGTCTTGGACCATCTTCTGTTGCTTTCCCAGGCCACAAGCGGGGAGCTGGACAGAAAATGGAGCAGCTGGAACACGAATCGGCACCCGAAGGGATCCTGGCACTTGCAAGGGGAAGATTAGCCAACTGAGCCATCACAGCAGTCCTGACAGACTCTTAAACATACTACACTTGTGCGAACACACTTGTGCATGCATACACACATGTACACACAATACACAGAGTAGCCCAGGAACATTTTGTGGAGCAAACTACCACAATGCATTGCAGGAGGGAAGATGCGCTAAACCCTCAAACAGTTCCACCAACTATCCAAGCGTTTCTCTCCCTATCAAGGTACAGCTAGGCCATTTTCAAAAGAGTTCATGACTGTGTGAACCTAGAGTAAACTCGCTTTTTTTTCAGTGAGTGAATTTGAAGCATCATGTGTACTTTCTTGTGATTCTAAAAGTACTTGCCGGATTCTCAGCAACAGTATCACATGGGAATTTATAAGGGCTGCTCCACATGAAGTTTGAGAAATATAGGGTAAGATCAATGATTTTCAGGCTTATTTGCCTTCAATTCAGTATAAGAAACAAATTTTAATTTGCTGCTTATTGTGCTTATTGTGTGAATACATACAAATGCAAACACACACACACACGGAGCTCCTATCTCCTCTCTCATCAATGTTGGTAATGAATAAGATTATTTCATTATGCATTAATGGCTTGCAACCATCAGGTTTAAAACCACTTAGAGAAGTTTATCACCCTTGGCACTATTTCCATTTTGAGCAAAATAATACTTTGTCATAGAGTCCGCCTGTGTATTGAAAACTGTGAGTGGCATTCTTGACTTCTTCAGACACCAGTAGCAACACCCTGTCAGTAGTGACAGTGCAAAACATCTCTCCAGATATGGCCAACTCTCCCCCAGGAAACAAAATCGCCCCTGTTTGAAAACCACTGACCTCATTGAAAGTACAAAAGAAATTACTGCAGAATGTATTGAAGGTCACCCTTCCACTCTCAGTGTATCCCCTGCTATCACACACAATGGGGTAAGCATGAGGTGTGTAACTGTCATGCTTGGGAACTAGATATGTGATAACTTAAGTCTACTTGTCAACCCAGGAATAAGCATTGGAGCCTATACAACTCTCCAAAGTAGATTGTGTTTGGGAGACTTCTTACAATAAAGGAGAAAGAGCTTGTCCCCTCACTCACCATACCTCTAAGTGTGTCTTGGAGTCAAGGGATGGAACTGAGGCCGTACAGCTCATTAGCACTATAGATTTTCACGTTAGTCTCCCTCATTTCTTCTCTTTCCTGTTCCTTTTTATAATTGTACTGTGACATTGATTAAAGAAAAACAAATCATTGCTTCCACCAGGTAGCTGCAATTTATTTTTAGGTGTCCAAAAACCTGGAGAGAAGCCCCAACTCAAATACTTCATTGATTTCAAATTCCAAGTTCAGAAGAAAACAGTTAACAACCTCCTGTTCTTCCGTTAAACTGCAGCTCTGTTTGCTAACTGGGATGTAAGGATACCTCTCATTATTTGTGTAGATGAAACTTCTTTTAAAAATGATTTTTAAAAAGAAAATAAGAAATAATACATAAAATATGCAAATTTTAACTCCTTGTATTCTCTCAGTCATTTTTTCTATGGAAAAGGACCATCACCCCCTTTTGCCCAGAAAAATTTCTTCTTGGTATGAAATGGAAACCATTCCTTATGCATATAAGAGTAAAGACTCCTTTAAGTAGGAACCTCTCTTGCCAGGGTTACTCTAGGTCGGTGATGCTATCTGGGCATGGCTTTGTCTCACATCCTGCTTTATCTGGAGACATTCTTGGCTACAACAGTGTAGGGAGATATTAGCATGCTGTGGGTACCCAGGGATGGAGGGGTGGATACAGCTAAATGTCCTGCAAAACACAGGGCAGCTCCAACAACACAGGACATCAACAATGTGCAGATGTACACTCATGCTTTATTTGATGCCTTCACCAACACTAACCCTTAATGATGGGGATTCCTTGAGTTCTGACTTTAGTACCAGTCATGAATATTACTTCTGAGCCATTTCATCACCAACAGATTCCAGTGATGGTCCCTAACAAATCTTTGGCCTCACAAATGTCTCAGAACATAGTTTCAGAAATTCTTTAGACAAGCTTCATCCAGAAGCACCCTGGAGAAAACACACACACAAAGGCATCATTAACACCTAACGTTCTCAGCTTGAACTTGACACTCATCCATGTGTGGATCCCATGGAACATCTGCACATCAGCCAATCCTCAGACCCTGTCAGCTGAATGAATCGCGGTGGCTGCCTGCTCATAAAAGGTACCGTCCCAGGTTTTAAGAGACTGATTCCTTTATAGCAGGCCAATATTAAGAGCATGGACTTTGCCATTAGCCTTCTCTGAGTTCAGTTGCTAAGTCCATTGTGTACTAGGTATGTGATTTTGGGTCAGTTTCCTCCACCATAAAACCATGAGTAAAAGCAGTACCTTGCTGTTTGGGTTAGTACTAAATGAGGCATGCCTGTAAAGCACCATCCATAGGCCCTGGCCCATAGGAATTGTTCTATAACTACTTAGTGCTTCTTATTGTCATGGTTTTCATCAGTAGCAGTAATAAGTATAAAAACCAGCCACCATCCTCTGTAAGTGCTGGCTGCAGTTCTGGCTGCTCCATGTCCAATCCAGCTCCCCGTTCATGGCTTAATTGAAAGGTAGAGTTGGATAGGGAGAGAAAGAGGCATTCTGTCTGCTGGTTCACTCTCCAGATGGCTGCAACAAGGCTGGGCAAGGCCAGAGTCAGGAGCCAGGAGTGTCTTCCAGGTCTCCCAAGTGGGAGGAAGCACGTGGACCATCTGCACTACTTTCCCAGATGCATTAGTAGAAAGTTGAATGGGAAGTAGAACATCCGAGACTCAATCCAGCGACCATATGGGATGCCAACATCACAGGAAACAGCTTTGCCCACTGTGCCACAAAACCAGCACCAGAACTAAATTCTGGTAGCGTTAGTATGTGCTGTTTGTCTTTTGATATTTGCTTCCTAAGCAGGGTTATACATCAGAAATCTTTAAGTATTTTCTTTATTTTAAAAATGTGGTTGTCTTTGCTGTATGTCAGAAATTTTGAGTTAGTAGAGCAAAGGTAGGGCTCAGATACCTGATTTTTAGAAAAAGTTTCAAGGATTTAATCTGATAAGGAAGCACTGATTTGCAGTTGTGGGTCTCCATTGGCAATTGTTGGCCCAATGGGTAAATCTGGAAGTGTGCAAAGGCATTTTTTCCTGCTGTAACTGGTGGACATTGATGTACTATTGGTGTCTAATAGAGTAAACATCTTACAAGATAGTAGGCAGCCCCAGACAGCCAGAAATTACCAGTCATAATGTCAAAAATACTGACATTGATGATCCCTTATTTTGAGGGTAAAACTTATTGAAAGACATGTACACCTCTGTTTTTTTTAATATATTTTTATTTTGAATTTTAAATTGTGTGGTACAATTTTGTGTAGGCTGAGATTTCCCCCCCAAACTCCTACCCCCAACCCGCATCAGATTTTTCCCATTTTGTTACAATAGTGTAGTCCTTCATAAGGAATCATAATTCCATCAGTCTATTATTTAAGTGTACCCCGACATTGTTGGCACAGACAGTGACAGACAGACCAGCATCCCATTGTCTGACATGTGTGCCTGTATTGATACCCATCCTATTTTGTGTCTAAAAGAAAGTTTTTAAACCTTTTGTTCTGCAGCAGTATCATGGAGAGATAGAAGATACTATTATTCTCCTTCTAAGGGAGGAAACATGAGTCCCGAAATGAATTTTGTCAAGACCCCAAGATCCCAGGACTCTGTCTCCCAAAACTAGATGTTTCTGTCTACCTCTTCAGAGCATCAGTATTATCTAGGCATGTATTAGCCCTCACTAACTGGGAAACAGGCGTGATGAGTCTCCAGCCTTTTCATACTATCTACATACTTTGTCAGGTGGATTGTTTGTTTCCAATTCTACTACTCAGAAGTTGTGGCTGAGTTCTTTGAAGTATGGATTGTTGCATTCTTCACTTTCTAGATTCCTTGAAAATATAGTGTTCTGTGCATTTGAATGAGAGAGAAATTACTTGGGCCACTTTGCTCTCTTCTTGTTAACTTGGATGTTCATTAGAAAATCTGTTCTGCTTCAATTTAAAATAATTTTCTTAAATGATCTTGTTCTGTTTTCTAACTTACTTGGTCTTTGAAGGAGAATCTAATTCTGTGTCTGAAGACCTTTTCAGACTTTGCCTTCACCCTGCTGAACCTCGCTACCCAGTCATGAAGATATTTAAAAAAAAGCGGGGGGGAGTGAGTTATCTAGGACTATATCATTGGTAAATTCCCCCAAACCATACAATTCTCTTTCTGCTTATGTTATGCCTCAAGAAGACAGGGCTGAGATGTTTATCAGCTCCAAGCACATTCTGAAACCTGCTCTTTTTTTACTCAATCCTTTAGATCAAGGGGAGGAAAAAAGGCAAAGTACAAATTAAAGGAAGGATTCCGTGGCTATTTGACAGCAACAACAATCCTAACGTTTGTGTAGTTTCCCTTATGCATGCTTTCCTGAGCATTGAAGTACCAGCACCCTCATGTTAAGCATGTTGTTTCTTTGAAAACTTCTTGGCAGCTCTGGGCAGTGAGCACTTTCATGATCTCAATTTCCCAGTTAATGAGGCTGATGGGAGGCCATGTTTGTGGATGCTGTCAATACACCAGGTCTTACTGTTGACATCATAATCATGGCATCCCCCTGACTTCCTTGCACATCAGTTTTGTACAGATGCAGAGACAAAAACATGAAGCCTATACTATTCCAATGTGTTCTTCCCACCCTATCAAGTATTCTGAGTCACAGATTCGTCTATTGGAATTCTTACTGGAATAGTCCCTTATTCCCATATGGAACCCCAGCAGTATATCAGGCGGTGGTTACAACAGGATGATCCTGTGGGGAGAACACGACTTCTTAGTCACAGCTTGTCCACTAACTGTGATGGGAGGAGTTGTATAGCTAATGGCAGAGACCTGTCCATGGGATTGACCTCCTCAATGTGAGGACATTCACGTCCCAGGAGAAGCAGCAGAACGACACTATACAGATGGATGAAACCAGAAAGCATGAACATAGCCTACTCCAGGGTAAAACCTGCTTCCCAGCTAAGAGGGACTACAGCCCAGTAGGAGATCTCACATACCATATGTGCTGCAAACCCTCTACTACCTAGGCCCAACAAAGGGGTGGCTTTCACCATTCAGTCTGTATCTCCCTCTGTGTTCTAAGATCTTTTATCCCAGAAGAATTAAGTTTTGTGGCTTGTTGGGAGTTGGGGAGTAGGCAGAAATGCTGGTAACACAACACCATTACTTCCCAGACAGTTGATAAATGGTTTACGGTAGCAGCTTAAGTTCCTTAGGCAAAGCTTGACACAGTGGTGTTATTAAGCAACAATGCCTAGGATTTTCCCTATGAGGCCCTGTTGACTGTTTTAACCTACCCATATAGCTAAGTTTTCTCTGGTACTATGAGGTTTCACAAATCAGCAATACTTAATAGGAGAAGAAAAAGTAATCTAAAATTACAGAATTACATGGTTATGTAATCTGGGCATAACACACATGGAGTTGCAAGTAAGTCATTACGTGGCCATTATTCAATAATAGCCACAAAGTCGTCAGTGTGAAAGTTTGTGATCAAGTGTCACCAAAGTCCTTCCTCAGTGTATTCTCAATCAAAGCTTCAGTAAACAATGTGACAAGGTAATGGAAAAGGAAGGAGGGAGGGAGAAGGAAAGGAAGGGAGGGAGGGTAGGAGGAAGGAAGGAAGGAAGAAAAAAGAAAAGAAAAAAAGAAAAAAGAAAGGAAGGAAGGAAGGAAGGAAGAAAAAGGAGAGTTAGAAGAGTTGTGCCTCTCCTGTGGCTTTTAGGAGCTTACCAAATAGAGTATCAGCTGTTAGCCAACTCTCAAAAGTGGCAAATCCTTCGGCCAGGGCAAAGTGCTCCATATGTATTGTTTCTAAAGAGTTTGTTTATTCAAAATATGTCTGGCTTGAGCATTCAGTTTTCTAAGTGAGTGGGGGCTCAGGGGCGGCAGCTGAGGTCATCGGCTGTGCTGCATTTCACAAACTTCACTTGAGAGGAGTGATTTCTGCATGCCACCCAACAGTGGTTACCAAGACTGGGGGAACACAGAGGTGGACGGGAGAGCCTGCTTTTGAAGGCTCCCCACTTGGCTGACACGGAATTAGAGAAAGGGAGGCCTGTTTGCATTTGTTGGTGCACATTAGAAATAAATGTGGGCCTTTGGCTTAAAGAGTTCCCCGACAAAGAAATGCTATTATGTATTTAGTGCAGTCTTTGTAAAGCTTGGCCAGGCGAGGAGGTTTATCAAAAGAAATATGTAAATACCACAACCTGCTTTACAAAGGAAAGGAGAGTAAAATTCATCCAAAACATCCGTGGCGTTATACTACTTTCTGCCCTCAGCTTTTCTTTTTCTAACTTGAGACATGCAGCTTAGCAGTCCAGGGCAAACAATAGCTCCAACACTCAAAAACAAAACCCAGAGCTGGGGCATCCCTCGGTCTCCCCTGAAACAACTCCAGAGAAGTGCTCAGTCTTATGCACAATATTATTATGAAGTCTAACATTGTCATAGCCAAATCGTGGGCTTGGGCAAAATCCCTCCTTTATCCCCACTCCTTTTTTGCTAGGGGGAGTTAGCGGGCAAATGGGGGGAAGTGTTGGGAGGGGTGGGGGAACCAAGCCAATCAAAGTTAAAATAAAGTCTCTTTCTAGCAAGACTACTGTCTATAACATGTTGTTCCTTATAGAAAGTGGGATATGGTGGCATTTGCTTGATTAACTTGCTCGACAAAAGTGACAGCTGCTGTGGGTGCATGCGGATAAGCTGCACGGCGCAGTTCCGCCTTTGTACATCTGTCAGCAAAAAGGGAAGAATAAAGAGTGAAAAGAGACAAATTGGTCCCAAAAGACACTCCATTCAACTTAGGAGGTTTGCCCCATTCAGGCACGCTCGCTGTGCGCCTCAAGTACTGAGAGCTTATTCAATTTCATTCACTCTTTCGAATGAACCCACAAGTGTTTAATTTCTTATTCTGTCGCCTTAAAAAAAGGGGAGGGGGATGTGGAGGGGCAGGAGGAGGGAGCCTTGTGGACAGAAAGCGTTGCTGGCGAGGCAAGGTGATCCAGGCTTCCTGTGATAACTCTTAGCTGATTTCTGCCTTAAATGTCTGTGCTCGGGTCCCAAAACCATCCTAGTGCTTTTGTGGGTGACCTGGTACAAGTCTCTTCCCTCCTGGTGGGTGAGTCCTGAACCATCTGTAGATCTGGAGGGTACCCAGCCAAGTTGAATGTGTACCTTGTCCAAGGACAATGGTCTGAGACCTGTGCCTTTCAAAGAGATGGCTGTCTCCCCATGGTAAGTGATCTGGCAAATGTGTGGAGTTCTTTTTTTTTTTTTCCTCCCCCTGAGACAGAGGGAGGAAAAAAGGAAGAGTTCAACACAGTGAAAAGTAGCAAGAGGGGAATATGGTTTCCTGAAATTAAAAATAAAACCAGAGACAGGGCACCACTGGAGGCAGAGCCCAGCTGTACACGGTGAAAACACATGTTCATTTTTCCGAAGCAGCACTTTCTCTCGTCCGTATCTTCCTCCTCCTCCACCTCCTCCGCCCCAAGCGCCAGGTGTCAGAATTTTCTGGCCTCCTAGAAATGGACAGTGCTGCTGACACCCCAGTGTCTTTTCCTTGTCATGTACCCCATCTACCTGAGCTGCCACCCCCTGCCCGGTCTGCTGTCACGTGTGCCCCTGCTGTGGTACCACTGCTTTGTCTTTGTTGAAACTCAGCACTGCTTCCAGCGCCTGGACCACCAGCTGAGTATTGCCCCTGCCCCCACCCCATACCTCTTTGTTGCCTTGAGAAAACCACTTAGTGGCCTGTCTAGCTCCTAAAAAAAATGATGCTCTTCCCTTGCGAAAAGTTATCCCTCAAGTTGTTCACTAAGTTGACGTAGTTTGAGTTTTAAAACTACTGAGAAAACTTTGGCTAGTGTTCTGGATCCAGTGATCATGTTTAGGTTCTATTGTCTAAATTCTGGGTGGGCGTCTCCTAAAATGGTGTATATATGCTTCCTGTCTTCATCTGAATGGAAATCAGCCCTGAGGCTTTTCCTAAAGCATCCCCTGTTTACCTATTCACCTGAACTTTTGCCATGCAGTAGCATGGAAATTATGTGAATATATAGTTTTTTTTATATTGAGAATGATGATTAAAACCACCTCAGTCGTGAAGGTAATGTAAATTTTCCTAAGTAAGAACTTGGACATTGACTCGCAAAACTCTGATGATTCATGATGATGGAAAGTTTAATATGTGCAAATTATGAAATTAGCCCTAATGTGATTAACCAACCCTTTTTTAAAAAGACAAAGTTGGCACTCAGCTTTATCTTTCCGTTCTGAACACGAGTTACAATGCTTATTTTAGAGTATGGTTTCTATAAGCATTTCTATATGGTATGCAAATTTCCTCTTCAGTTGCTTACGTCAATCTGCTTGCGAATTAATGCAGTTAACTCTAAATGTAGTTCCCATACCTAAGAAGTGATCAGAGGAGTGGTCAGATGCTGGGCATGAATAATCTGAATTCCATCCATACACTGGATCCTTCTGCTTCTTAAACTCCTTGTATACACACCAGAGAATAGTTTTCAGATAAATTATTCACACATCTCACATGGATAATCCATGGTAGGATATGCCACCAAATCCAGAATTTCGTCTTTGTCATAATTGAGCTTTCAGTGATTGAGATGACTTGAAAGTGTGAATTTAGAATGTAACTATGCATTTTGTCAGACAGTAGGTTCCTTTGAGAGGACAAGAGGCTACAGCATAGGGGTCCATTTCCTCAATGCACAGGGAGGCCTACAACTAAATCCCCAACATATCCAGAGAAAAAGGTATTGTTAACAGTGGTCAGTTTGATAATACCCAAACTGCACACCTGCTTGGGAGACCCAGGTGGCTGACAAGTCCTGGTTACAAGTTGATTGGGGGCTTAATCACGTGGGGCTCATTATTAATGTCTCTTGGAGAAAGAAATGGCTTGAGCTGAGAAATTTCAGGTACATGAGAGAGCTGTTCCTTTTCTCTTAAATATCACAGTTCCTTGATCTCCTTGCCAAAAGTGAGGTATTGGCCTTGGGTGCTTGGTCCAGGAACCTGTCTATCAAACAGGAGTCACAAACTCGGGTTTGTTCTGATTTTATTGGGTTGCTGAGATAGGTCCTGCAGCTCAGCCAGGGAGTCTTAGAACAGCTGGTGCCTGGCTGGTGTGCTGTCTTTGATTCAAGGTTTGACCACTAGTTACATTTTTATTCAATTACTTAGCGGCTCAGCAGTCTCAGAAGTCATGTTGTGTACAGACAAGCACGGATCTAATTTGGATATCTAAATTGAGTTCTTTCTTTCAGGGCAGCACGACTTTGGAGCCTAATGAAAGGAGACAGAAAGGGAAGGTAGATTTTGTTTGTGTGACTACCTTGAGTTCAAAGGTGGAGGGATTCTGAAAATGTTTGCCTTACTTCTCTGACTTAACTTGAAATGAAAAATGGCATAAGGTTGTCCAAGAAAAAAAAAAAGGAAACTTATTTAAAGAAATCATGGATTTGGGGATCTTTGAGAGTTAGAAGCAAGACAAAGATTAAAAGTCAATTTATTTTGTATAACTTACTACATTTTCTCCTTTTTTCAAAGAGAATGAATTTATATAAATGTTATATCTGTAAAAATATGAGACTTAAAAGTCATTACTTCCCCAGCTTTTAAGAATTGAGTTTAATCCATATAAACTGCCTAGAACATTCCCTGACACAATTAGTACTCGCCAAATGTTTGCTGACATTGTTTGTATTATAATCACTTGATAATTACTATAGAACTTGTTTCCAAAGCAAGTTCTGTAGAACATAAGTACCCTGAGAGATGTTAATAATTGTCAACTATGTTTGGAAAAACATGCAGTTAAATGGGTTTGTTTACTACAGGACTTCTCAGAGCATTTATAATGCTAAAATAGTGCAATACATCTGAGTCACCAATAGTATAGTTTTCAGATATAGCCCATGGTGTGTGTGTGTGTGTGTTCACATATGCACATTCACTGGCCAATGGAAACTGTAGAGTATACAAATCATACATTTATAATCTTTTGGAAACTTAGAGATCCCTTACTCAGGTAGTCATTTAGTCCTCTGTCGCCCCAAGAATGCTAAAATTACACCTATTCTCTAGGCAGAACCCCTCCCTCTTTCCCTGCCAGACTGCACACCGTAGCTGGAGCACTGAATGAGAGACATGACTTTTTCTGCAGCTGGAAGTCTGCTTGCCTTTGATGCACACATGTTCTTTTCTTATTATCAGGCACCACTTTTTTTTTTACCTTCCTAATGTTTTGGAAGGCATCCCACAGCCTCTAGTCCATAAACTTAAGAACCACCTTGGATTCCAAAGGTGAAAGGCCCTTGCTTGAATTTTCAAAACAAGTTCTTATCCTAGACAAAAAGAGGAGCAGCCTCTGTTTGGAGCTTTCCAGTCCAGGTCTATGTCACCGTTTAAACAGAGGGAAAGACACCACCTCCTTGGATTGGTTCGACTGGGCTGAGAGCCCAGTGATAAGAGGTCACTGGTGTGAGTTACTATGGTAATTGAGTAGTATCAGCAATAGTTTTGCTCTCATGAGCCTTAAAGCACATAATAATAGGCAAACAACAGTGGTTAAAGCAAGCAGGTAGGATTACTATGTTCTTTTGTCAGAAGTATATAATGTCTTGTAGTCAGTTTTAAAGACTTCTCAACCCCCAAATCCACCCCACCGTCACCTGCTGAGTAATTTTGTGTGCTTAATCTCCTGCCCTGAACTCCAAGCTCTCTGCTAATTTGAGGCAAATGGGTGTTTCTGACATTAAATAGGGCAGCAAGGAAGCTCTGACCTAGAAAACCTGCATTCTGCAGCACTAAAAAAAAAAATATTCTTTCAACAATTTCATTAAGACTCTTTTGAATGATGAGAGAAAGGAGGGGAAAATAGCTTTCACTGCCATGTGAGGTTGCAGCCTCCAAAGAAGGTTTTTTTGGGGGGGGTTGGGGAGAGGTTTTGGGTTTTTTTTTTCCTTCAGAACATGAAAAAAGGGAAAGAAAGAAGAAAGAAAGAGAAACTTGCAGAGCATCCCCGCTCCCAACTTCCCTCATAAAACTTGTCACTTCGCATCGCCATCCGCTACCCCAACAATAATCACTCCGTGCCTATTGCTAATTGCAAGCACAGCTGAGGCCCAGCGGGGGGCCCTTGCACAGTCTCAGGCCTTTGTACGAGGCTCAATCTGTTGTATGGCACTTGTTCACACACAAAAAAACTACCAGCAAAGGCAGAAAGAGGCAGAGTCACAGGTTTCTTGTAATCCCTCTGCCTCCCCGCTGACAGCCCAGCCCTAGAAGCATTCCTGGTTTTGTCCTGCTCTTTACAAAATCTGAAGTGACCTTAAGCTACGAGCATGTCAGCTTTTGAATGTCGAGTTGCCGGCTTCTTCAGGTGCATTAAGGAGCAGGGAGGGGTAGGGGGCTACATCTGGCTGCTGCGTGTCTGTTTGCAGCACCCCTGGGGCGAGCTGTGGCTTCCTGTAACATGTAAAATATGAGTGTGAACTCAGGGTTCATGGCAAGGAACAGGAGGTCATGCCTCCATTCGATTCTAAGTAAAGAAACTGGGGGTTTGCAGATGTTTTTTTCTGTATGTGTAATGACACTACCCCTCCCCAGCCACCGAGCAACCGAGTGCCGTTTTTTGATAAAATGTGCCACAATCAGTGTGCTACTTGCAGATTTATTCATATCAATTTTTGCAATTTATATATTCAGAGACAAGATTGCTATTTCGGCAACTTTATGTTGGATGCCGTACGTTTGTGTCTAGGGAAGGAGGAAAGACAGAAGTATGGGGTGGGGAGGGTGGGCAGAGAAAGAAAAGAAATTAAGTCTGTTCCTGGGGCCACCGGCTGGGACGTTGTCAAGGAGACAAAGCGTCAGATGAGAGGGTTTGTGCCCCCCTTGTGCCCAGCGGTCACTTCCTGCCCTGGAGTGAAGCTGGAACATCTATTTCCTGTGGTCTACCAGAATGACCATTAATAGCTACTGTAAATATGACCGGGAAAGTGGGTTAGCAGGTACAGATGGGGAACAAGCTGCCCACTAGACAAGACCTAGACCACTTGAAGAAAGGTCTTTGCCAGCACCCTCCCGGGGGGATGGGGCCAGGGAAGGGAGCTGCAAGGAGACCCTTGGCATGATCTCCTGGGTCCAGAGGGGGCTGGGGGACAGGGCAGCACCAGCCCTTGCTCTCCACCCTCTAAGAAGTGTAGGGAATTACAGCTTCTATGAATTCCCTGCTTGCAGATATTTCTGTTCCCAACCCAAAGCCTCACAGCATATTTTCATGGAAGGAAGACATTGGTGGAGCAAACCTGGGAGATTAATCCTCTGGGGCCTGGGGAATAAGTGCTCCTCAGTGGGGCAGTGTTAATTGCCAAGCTGGGTGCAAAGATCATTTTGAGGCATTTAAGAAATACATGATTTTTATTAGTATAGCTGTTCCATGTAGGAGTTATTTCTCAGCAAAGGGCAAAAGCTTTGCCTGCCTCGCATGATTAGCCTAATGCTACTTAATTGTTTCCTAAAATAAGGGCTTCCTGAACACACATTCCAAACCCTACTAAGTCTGTTGTGGTGGGAGTTGTTCTGGATGCGGAGCTGTTGCCCTTTTTGGGTGATCGAAGTCTCAGAGCTGCTTGATCAAATCTATGTGTGGAAAATCAAGGTTGGGGGCTGTCGTCCAGGAACAGGGGAGTCTCTGGGAAAGCATATGAGGTGGCATGGCAGGAAGTGTAAAAAATGCAGCCCTTTTGTTGTTTGGACACAGTGCTCTGGTGAGGCATCTCTCCCCGTCTCTGGCCTTCCTTTAATTCTGTTTCACAGATTTAGAAATGCTGGCCCCGTGGCATGTTTTAGACACACCAAATAAAGGACTGAGCAAATGCTACCAGATTTGTTCTTTGTTCCTCACAGATCTCCAAACTCGGCCTTGAGACACTGTCTGAGTCCTAGGGATTCAATGAAGTGCCCACATTCATTCATGCTGCAAAGAATTTTCTGTCCCTTCTTTTCTTTTTCTGTGACGCATCATTGTGTATTCCAGATCAGAGTCTGTACACTGTCACGTATCTGAATATTTTAAGGAGAATTTCCTTTTCAGTGTGGAAAGTGGTTTTTATTTCTCATGTCTTTAAAAAAAACTATAGTACTTACAAAAGGACAAAGCGTAAGGATCTGTCATCATTATTTCCTAGTGTACACTTCAGTAGTGCTAAGTACATGCAGAATGTTATGGAGCAGCATCCAGGACTCATTTCATCTTATCAAACGGAAACTGTGGGCCCTGTTCCTCCAGCCTCGGAGCCCCCTGGCAGCTGTCAGTCAACTTTATGTTCCAAGAATTTGACTCTTCTAGGTAACTTCTGTAATTGAAAGCATGCAATGTCTTTTTGTAATTATTCCACGAAGCCTAATGTTGTAGCTTATGACAGAATTTGCTTATTTTTTTAGGATAGTAATAGTCCATTATATTATAATTAGCACATATATAAATTCCCATATAAATGCTTTTCCATTTGTCCCCTGAAAGACACCTGGGTTCCTTCTCCTTAAGGACTGCTGTGACTAACACTGTTCTGAGGATGGACGTGCAGACATTCTGAGAGTAGGCTTCTAATGTGTCTGCATCTGTCCCTAACAGTAGAATTGCTAGAGTGCCCAACTTTCTTTTTCAAGCATATTTTAGCTCTTAATTAGAAACAGTCACAAGAACAAGCAAGTATTTCCAGTAATGATGATTAGGATTGTCCATCTTTCTGTTAACAGTATGTACTCAGATTCCGGACACGGTAAAAGAGCAGTGCTTGATTTCAGTTGAAGTACATTTTATAACGAAACATCACATGAGTACATCTGCTTCTCCTCAATATACCTTCCTGCCTTAAGAAGGTAACCCCCTCTATGTTTGACTTGGGTTTCTCATTCAACTATGGTAAATTATTTCCAGCAGTATCATGACTGTCGGGTGGGAGGATGGTTTGCAGAGACCATCACACGTCCTTGAAAATGACTGTCTGTCTGACTGTGACCTGGAGACAAGAAGAGAAAAGGGGGATTTTGTAAATTTCTGGGTTTCATGTAAGCTGGTTGAATCGGGAGAGAAAAATTATTCACACTCTGGCTTTATGATACTGAGGCTGCCAGCAAGTTAAACCAACCAATAATAACTTTTTTAAAACACACACAAATATATCTTCTAGAAAGAAACTGTATACTCCATGTAAGCTTATTTTGGGTGTTAAACTTTGCTGCTTGATTGGCCCTCAAAGAAGATCCCTGAGGGTTCTTAGTTCTTCTTGGATTTTGCTCCCTGTGCAACTAATATTGATAGGAATTATTTGAGTCATAAGGCTTTAGTATATTAAGGCAGAAATCCATTTTGATTCATCATTTTCATCATTCATTTGAAATTTTGATGCTAAAGAGTGACTTGCTGAGTTTTAGGTTTAGAGAGTTGAAACTTGGTCTTGAATGGATAATTGCTTATTTTAATAAAAGAATGTTATATTGTTTAGGCCCTTTCCCAAAGAGTCAAACTAATAGTCATCCAAATGCTAAATTCCAAATCCATTCTGCTGTTGAAGAAACAAACATTGTAAGCACCATGATTTAATTATTTTATTTATTTTTCACTGTGAGTCTCCCCTCCTCATAAGAAGAGGCTGAAGGGTGAAAAGTAGCTGTATCCTCTCTGTATTGTTCTGGAATTGAAGTTCAGTGAGATGACAGATTTCTCCAATGGGAAGTCCTCAGGCACATGCAATCCAGACAGTAGCATACTGGCCCCTTGAAGAGCCACAGCATAAAGCTTCAATGTGGTGCATCATTTCACATACAGAGAATTGAAGCGACTTAACAAAAAGCCACTCTCAACTATAAAGGATGCCTGAGGCAGCCAGGAAGGTTGCTCTGTGATCTGTTTCCACTGCTTCTGGTATGTGGTTAAGGTTTTGTGCTTTGAGCTGAGCGTCCTGAAGCTGGGACTAGGAAATACCCGTTTGTAAGAACAGTCATTTTGGTGGCTCAAATTCTGAACAGCAGCAACACTCAGATAAGGGAAGAGATAGCACCTTTCAACAGTGAGCCAGTTTTGAATGGTATGCCCTTTTAGAAAGTATTTATCCAGCCTTGGGGAGTTCTGACAAATCCTGAAAGTTGCTGTGAACTATATGTCGTTGTCTACTGCTTTGCCCACTTGGCAAAGATGATTTCAACATGCCAGGGTTTCGTTGTCATACCCTCCCCAAAGCTTTGATTAGAACACAGAATACAACCAGATCCCTGGCGATTGTTAAACCCAAGACACCCAAGCGGCTGTGGAATTGTGGCTTAGGTTAACAGAGCTATGAGTGCTTTGGTAGAAGTGTAAAGAAACCCTGAATGATGCTTTTCACAGGTTCTTAAATTACCCCAATTGTGAGGAAGCAATATGCATTGAAAGCTTCGAACGTAAAATATTTCATTACAGTATTTCAATGCAGCCATTTAAATAGGTTGTGGGATTTTTTTTTCTTCTAAGTAATAACAGACTACTTTTGTCACCACCAACAAAATGAAGAACTTAGTCACATGGGTGTAGGCAAAGTATTATCTTCCAATCTGACTCTTTGCCAACACACGAAATGTCATTTATTTCTTCATTAGACACTTCAGGCAAGATGCTGAGCCAGTTTCTCTGCTGTGTAGCTGTGTTCAGTTGGAGAAAGGGTGCTTTCCAAAGGAAAGGTAAAAGTCCTGCTGCATGCACTTTGTCTCCTCAGCCCCAAACCACAGGTCTGTTACCAAGCAGTTACCAAAGTACTCGTGTGCTCAGGTGTCTTCAGAAAAACGAAAGCTGCTCAAAAAAATATCGAACAACCCTGAAGGGCTCACACTTTGATTATGCAATTTCTTCTTTGTGGAGCCAGCTGGAAAGACAAGGCTTAGATGGTGATGGCTAACACTTCGAAGGAGGGTGCTTCAAGAAAGTTCATGGAAACCAGAGTTAAAAGATAACTTTGTTTTGGTACAAAGGTTTCTGAGAGCCATGCCTAGTGTTCTCATCCTGTGTAGTTTCCATGCATTTTTTGTAGGCCCCCTAATGCATACCTGGCACAACTATAAGCATTCATTTAATCCCCACAGCAGCTCTAAGTAAACCTTAGCATTAACTGCTTTACTAGATGAGGAAACCGAGGCAAAGAGAGGTTGAGGGACTTGTCTAGGTTCAAACACAGGCTTTTCAAGTCAAGTACATTCTCCCTGGGCAACACATCCTTTGCTCCATTTCTCACCAGTTGCTAAAGTATTTTATTTCTCTGAGAGGCAGTTTCCTTTTCTGGAAAGTAAAAATTATGGATGATACAAAGTGTCCACAAATGTACTGCTTAGAGTTTGCCTGTGAACTGACCAGGAGTTTATTGTTTGGCCTGGCAAATCTGACTTCAGCATGACAGTTTCAAAGGAAATGCATGATTAGAAATGAACTAACAATAGGAGTCAATTCCCAGTGACTGTCAGTTATCACATCGGGCAAGGGTTGTATTGGATGGAGTCACAAGTTTCTGATCAAAGAGTGTTTGTGTGTAGTGAGGTGTTGGCCATTAGGTCAAATGCCATAATTTTTCAAGGAGCTTATTTTTACAATATTAAATGAAGTATTTCCTTCAGTTAGTATCTCTTTTCCAGTATATATGCATGTGTTTTGCTAAAAATGATATAATTTACATGTTACACAATGGAATCCCAAGAAGTTCATGGAAAACTGAATTATAAGAAAAGTTATATTTTTAAGATGTTTTAAAAATTTGAGGGACCATGGCTGTGGTTTATCAGATTAAGCCTCTGCCTGCAAGCTCTGGCACCCCATTTGGGTCCCCAATTACTGATCTCTCTCTCTCTTTCTCTCTCTCCTTCTCTCTATAACTCTGCCTTTCAAATAAAAATAATTAATTTTTTTAACATGAGTTGAGGGCCCAGTGCAATAGCTTAGTGGCTAAATCCTCACCTTGAATGTGCTGGGATCCCATATGGACACTGGTTCATGTGCCAGCTGTCCTACTTCTCATCCAGCTCCCTGCTTGTGGCCTGGAAAAGTAGTAGAGAATAGCCCAAAGCATTGAGACCCTGCATCCATGTAGGAGACCTGGAAGAAGCCCCTGGCTCCTGACTCCAGATTGGCTCAGTTTCAGCCATTGCAGCCAGTTGGGGAGTGAACCAGTGAGTGGAAGATCTTTCCCTGGTGTCTCCTTCTCTCTGTAAATCTGCCTTTCCAATAAAAATAAATAAGTATGTTTTTAATTAGTTGAGAGAGCAATAGAGAGAGGGGGAAGGAGGTTAAGGAGAATAGGGGAGTGGTTCGCTCCCTAAATTCCCCTAATAGCCAGATTTTTCCCAGGCTGAAGCCAGGAGCTCCTTCAGAGTCTCTCACATGGGTTGCAGGGACCCAAGGACGTGGTCACCTGCCACCACCTTCCCAGATGCCTGATCAGGAAGTTGAATCAGGAGCAGAACAGCCAGGACTTGAACCAGCTCACTAGTATAGCATGCCAGTTTAGCAAGCAGCATTTTAACTCACTACAACACAACACTTTCCCTAAAAAGTTTATTTTGATGTCAAAAAAGTTGAAATCCAAAATCTTTTCAAAGTATACATTTTTCATAATCCTTCTGAAGACCCCTCATACTTCAATAGTTTCTCTTTAAAGAAAAACAGAAAGAACTAAGTTTTTAATTACACTATTTCACTATTTTTACTGTATTTGTGACTTTACCTAAAATTGCTTCTCTTACAGAGCTTCCTGGTGATTTTTTTTATTTCATATGAGATTAATTTTCCCCTTGTTATTAAAAGACTGCTGTTTTGCTTTCCTGTGCAGTAAATATTTGAAAATCTAAGATATGTAGTTCTTCGGGACTGAAATTTTGTTAGTATTAGAACATTTCTATCTCTAAAACTCTGTTCAAAAAACTCAATTCATTGTGTTGAGGGCAACTCATGTAACTGTAATTTTCTTAAGACAAACTTTCCATAAGGGGAAATTTGTTCTGCTAGCAATGCTGTGTTACCAGCCCAAAATTAAATAATCAGAGGCAAGACTAAAGGAGAGAAGACAACATGTATCAGTCTTAACTCAGAGATGACATTCCTCATCCGTAGCCAACTTTTTTTACTTTTTTTAAAAAATTTTATTGGAAAGGTAGATATACAGAGGGGAAGATTTTCTGTCCGATGGTCCACTCCCCAAGCAGCACAACAGCTGGAGCTGAACCAATCCAAAGCCAGGAGCCAGGAGCTTCTTTCGGGTCTCCCATGCAGGTGCAGGGTCCCAAGGCCTTGGGCCATCCTCTGCTACAAGCAGGGAGCTGGATGAGAAGTGGAGCTGCCAGGATTAGAACCTGCGCTCATATGAGATCCCGGCACGTTCAAGGTGAGGACTTTAACCTCTAGGCTATCGTGCTGGGCTTCAACTTTTTTTTATAACTTCCCTTGTGATTCTGCAATGGCAGGATGGCAGAAGGTTAAGAAACAGAAAAACAAACAAATGACCACCACAAAAACAACTGAGTGAAGGGCTTTAATCAAGAAATGAAGACACTGGCATCTCTTATTAGAGTGTCTGGGTTTATCTCTTACTCTGTCTGCTGACTGCAACTTCCTGCACATGTAAACCCTTGGAGGTAACAGTGATGGCTGAAGTAATTGTGACCATGCCACCCATGTGAGAGAAATAGATGGAATTCCTGATTCCAACCCCAGCCTAATCATTGTAGGTTTTAGGGTGGAAAGAAAATAGGTTACATCTCCCTCTTTATCTCTTTTTTTCTCTCTCTACCTCTCTTGCTCTCTCATTCTCTAATTAAAAAGATAAGAACATGGTTATCTCTCATCTGTCAGCTCTTTAAGGCTGTTGAGTGACTTTCCATGGGAATGTCCCTGACTCCCCGCTCTCAGTTTAGCAACCTTCTATGCTAATAAAACACAGAATCATTTCAACAAAGAGCCAAGTCCAGTCCTGGGCAAAACAGGTTCAACAACATTGTCCTACCCGCACAAGGTCTCCTTTGATAGCTTTAGACCCAAATGATCATGCAGCCTAGATACCTAGAACTAGAGCTTCTGTGATAACCAATCCATTCCTTCTTGAAAGGACTGAGTTGAATGCAAACACTTTGTGCAGGTTTAGTCGCAAGTAATCAACTCAAACTTGACCTGACACTTAACTCATGATAGGACCATAAGGAACTTTTGTAACCGATTTATGCCCTCTCTCTCGTCTACAAAATGGGTCTAATGCTAGTGTCAGTCTCCAAACAGTTCAAATGATTAAACTGTATAACACTTGTAATGTGTTTTGCACAGTGCCAGTGCATTGTAAGGCCACAGTGTTCAATGAGTACATAGCTTTTTTATTCATTGTGCTCTGATGTGTGCGTGAGGTTGTGTATTAGAGATCCTATGTTGAAAACAGTAGACTATAAAATAATTTTGTAGGTCTGATCTGGTGGAGTTTGTGTAAGTTAAGGGGATAAATTGTGATAAGTGAGTATGGAAATACAGCTAATGATTCTCTCTTTTTGACATCTAGTCTTCATTTTTATTGCTGTTCACCTGTGATATATGGATTGCCATGAAAACAAAAGCTATCATTAACAATATCTCTATAAGACATAAAATTAACATCAAGAAATTGGGGTTGGAGCTTGGGAATTACGGTCAGTAAATGTAGCAAAACTGCATTAACAATCACTGCGCCGGGGCAGGGGTTATCCAGATCTAGATAGGTATAGTTTAGCATGGGCTGCATGGTTTTGTAGGTGTGGGTGATGACTTCCTGTGAAACAACTTTCAGGTGGTGTTACATTGCTTAGAGCTGATTTTGAGGACAGGCATTTGGCCTCGTGCTGAATCCGTGGTTTCGGCTGCCTGCATCCCATATTAGAGTTCCTGGGTTCAAGTCCCAGCTCTCAAGTAGTGTGCCTCCTTCCAGGCAACAAGGAAATGGCTCAAAATAATCAGGTCCCTACCTGATCCTAGCTGCAGTGACGAGCATTTGGGGAGTGAACCAGTGGGTAGGATCTCTCTCTTTGTCCCTTCCTTCTTCCCTCCCTCAAAGTAATTTTTAAAGTTTTCAAAGAAAGAGCTAATTATATGACTTACAGGGCTTGTGCATACAATTCTAGAGAGATTTCATTTCACTTTTCCTGGGAACTTGATCTGCTTTTCCTCTTGTTCTTTGTTGTCTAAGGTAGATAATATGATGATGATGGTGGAGGTGGTGGCAGCTTTGGGGTGGCTGCAGTGACAGATGACAGCAGTGGTGGTGGTGGTGGTGCAACCGGCCAAGGCTTTGAGGAATTATATGACAAATACTATGATGGATGCTTTACTAGCACTGTTTCATCTACTCGCCAGAAAAAGCCTATGAAAAGCTGATTGATCTCCGTTATCTCATCAGGAAACTGAGTCTGTGAGAATGTAGGGAAGCTGCCCCAGGTCATAAACCAGGTCACAGACTCAGGTGTGTCATAGGGTCTATGTTCTCAACCACTATATCGAAGATTGCAAAACTACATAAATGGCAGTTTTAGAACCTTCCATGCTTGCTATGGCTGCCGAAGAAGTCTCCAGCTTTCTTAGCCCACAGATCATAGCTGCATGGGTATCATTTGGGGTTTCAAGTCCAAAACGTTCACAGAACTCTCTCCAGAAGGCTACTGGAGATTTATTTCTTTACTGCATTTTTAGGAGAAAAGGAAGTTTCAAATCAACCCATGTGAATTCATGGAGGTTGAAGGAGGAGTCCAGGCTATCCTTAAACACTTAGTACATATTATAAGACTACAGCTCTTATTGCTACAGATTTATAGTACATGTTCCCAAAAATGCAATGCCCAGGTGTTAGGAAAGCTTGGGAAATGGCATATCTGAACCAAAGAGAAAACAAAATGGGGAGAACTTAAAATGTTTTATTAATTTCCTCTTTTGAAGAATCATAACAAATCTGCTGCATTAGTATCAATCTCAAGTAAAGCAAACCTGATGCGTAAGCACAGTGAGCCCCACAAGGGAGAGCAGGAACCAGCTAGACACTCTGTAACACACTCATCAATGTCGAATGACAGCTTGCTGGGAGGAAGCAAGCCCCGGTAGGTGGAATTGGCCAAGTTCCACAGGGGGAGGGAAAAAAATTAACCACTATTTCATAGAAACCACTGCTTCTATCAATGTAATATCCCTGAAATTCCCAAGATCCGCTCTTCACGCCCAACACATTTCTGTAGCTGCATAGGGAGGAGTGGTGGTAGTAGACAGTCAGCTAATCCAAGCCGGGAGCTGCCCTTCCGGAGTCACCATGTAACCTTGGGAAAAGTCTTCCCATCTCTAGGCCTTACTTGCACCTCTACCCAGGAGGGTGTGGAAGATCCCTCTCACCTCTAACATTTTAAAGTTCTAGAAGCCAGTGCCTCCTGCCTTCTCCAACATCCAAGTGCCTTTAAAGCATATTTCTACAAAACCAAGCGAGTGCTGCGTTGCATCCAGGAGTGCCTCCAATTTCATCTACTGAGCATAAGGTTTGGAAAGGAGTGACTTACTCCCTTTGCCTCTTTAAATGTGTAGCCAATGGGGCATCATACATTTTTTACACTTCTTTTGCTAGATGTGAGATCCAGGAGGAAAAGCATGGATGTTCCAGGGTTTTCTTGTTCTCCTGGGGTGGGAATCTGTGTGTGATGCGCTGAGCCATGGCTGTATGCATTTCCTCTTCTTCCTCCAACCCCCAGCCCCATTTCAGCCGCAGAATAAGAGTGCTGATAAGCATTCTACCTTTTTTATTTTTATTTTTTACTATCTAAAATTCATTTACAAGTATGGAAAATGCTTACATAAAATGGAAGGGAGTGTTATATTTTTTTTTCTTGAAAGGTGGCACGTCTCTCAGCAAAGAGAAAAAGGCATGTTGCACAAGGCTTGCTGGCAGTGATGGAAGCCAGCGCCGGTTTGCCTGTTGTCACAGCCAAAGCAAAATGCCACCTCTGCCTAGAAACCAGAGTGCCACACTCCCCTTATGTGTCCCTAAGATGTACCCAGTCTGAGGCCTTGAGCTTGTGGATTTGGCCAAGAGGGCACCAGGGTTGCTTGAAGGTCATCGTCCAACCCTAGGAGGCAGTTACTAAAGGATCTCAAAATAGATTTGTGAGCCCCAGACTGCATATCAATCAAAGACAGCCAGTAAATGAGGGATCTGAGGCCTGGGGTGAGCACAGAGAATCCCCAGTTGCCAGGAGTGAAGCAGAGCTGCAGAAATACCAGCGTCTCAGGGATATGCCTGGCCCTGAACCCTTTGTTAACAAACGCAGATGCAGCGGCAGCAAAAGCCTCAAAATCCCAAGGCAAGATGTGCCAACAATAACCCCCTCCAAGCCACCCGTAATCCCCCTGAAAATAATAGTAATGTCTAGTGGAATGTTCTCACCCCTAGAGAGGAAACCTGGCTTGCCTAAGCAGTTTGACCCTCACACGGGGTCTCCCTCCCTCCATACAGAGAGGTGCCAACCTCAAGGGGAAAAAAAACACAAAAAACCTCCCACTCCCAACCCCGCCTGCTCCCTGGGGAGGGACAGAAGGTTCCTAAAACTGACAGTTTCGCCTCCATGATCTTTAAAAGAGCAGAAGTTGGCTGTGAGGCTGCAGTGCTGCCTCCACTGGGATAGTGTGGTCTCTATCGCGGCTGGGCTCCAAGGAGAGCCGCAGTTGGCTCTGGTGGGGAAGGAGCCTAGAAATGCTAGAAATGAGAGATTGCAGCGGAGGGCTTCAGTACGCCATGGCTGAGATTGTGTCGTTTCTTGCAAGGTGAAACTTGGCAGTTCTACCTTACAAGTAAAAACCCAAATTAATTTTTTTATATACAAAAAAAAATTAAGTCAGAGAAACAAGGCTTCGGAAAAACTGTGAGTGTTAGGCATAAACTGATTTTGGATGATCTTTAGGTGAGAAAGGGTGGAGTCACCATAAGAAACATGTTTTTATTTATGCTTTTCAAATCCCCACTGGTGTGCTATGAGTGTGTGTGTATGAGTGTGTGTGTGTGTGTGTGTGTGTGTGTGTGTATGTTGGTTAGCAGGAGAGCATGCATCATCTCAGCTCTCTAACCACTCTTTTCTTTTTTTGGCATCTTTTCTGTGCACAATTCATATAGGTGCCCTATAAATAAATATATAGGTCCATCCACACCTTTTCATTTTATTTGTAAATTGTTTGGGATTCGTGGCAGAGCGTAATGAAACCTGGTGAAGTTTAAAAGATTAGATTTTTTTTTCATACTGACACTTCATAACACTGTTCATATGTCTCCGAGTGAGATTTATGAATATATGAGCAGTACTGCAAAATTATACTGCAGCAGAGACTTCCTGCACCACAGGGGTGGCAGTCTAAAGTGACACAGCTTCAAGCATTTTTCACAGACAAGAAGCAAAATTTAACCCCCTTAAGGGGAAGTATGATTTCAACAGCTTGAAATGAGCTCATTTGTAGATGGTTTTTTTTTCTCTCTCTCTCTCATCGCTCATAATTTTTTGGTGTTAAGATTCAAACAGATTGCACCGTTAATGTAAGGACACATGTGCTGCCCAGAGCAGTTTGGTCATTTAAGATAAACCTTTATTCACTGTATCAGGAATGTCCCCAGTGGGCAAATGACATCCCCCTAAATTTCTAAGACTTCAGTCTCATTCCTAGAACTGTGCTTAATGGACCAGGTCTGGAGAGCTCTTAAGGTAAGTGGAAAAGGACATCACTAAGGTTCATGAAAAAGCCCTCCCCGGCTCTCCATCTCCTCATGTGTCAGACGGTGGTGTTAGGAAATCAGCAGAGCCTTGAATCAAAAATGTGAAACGAACCAACTACAGAAACACTCAGAAGAGCAAGAGCTGGTCTGCATCGACTGACTGCAGGTGAAATGATCTAGTGGGAGAGGTCTGTGTTAGATTCAAGCTCTACCCACATCAGTTTTAGACTAATCCACTGCTTTGTGATTGTGTGTTCCCTAAGGTCTCTGCCCTCTAGTTCTTGCTAACCATTTTGTGTCCTCCTGGAACACAACAGGGTGCTCCAAAGTGACCTCATCCCTCTCTGCCCCACTAATGCTCCATGATGTGTTGGCTGGAGAACTTTTGTCTCTTTTTTCAGCAATGGTACAACAGCTCCATGAACGTGATCTGCACCTGGTTGACGGATCGGATGGACTTACAGCTTCACATTTATCAGTTGAAAACACTAATTAGGATGGTGAAGGTAAAAGAAAATATCATTATTCTTCTGTGTAAATAACTCACTGAAGGGCATTTCATTGACAAGCTGCAGAACTTCCTGAACGCAAATATTGGTTTGTGTCTCAAGTAAGACAATCTTTTAAAAGAGTGTCTCAAACAAGAGAATCTATGTAATTATTTTGTGATACATGGTAAATTTATTACTCCAACATCAAAGAAAAATTGAATAAAAAGCAAATAGCTATACATCATGATCCAAATTGTAAAAAAAAAATACCTTATGCATTTGTCATAGGCCTGCATACCCCTTGCAGTAGGCATTCCCAAGCCAGCTGATGGTGCTGAAATTGTCATCATGGTAGCTACCAAGTTCATTGATGGCTTAGTTAAATAAAATTCTGCCTCCATTAACTGAGGAGAAATATTTACCTCTAGCTATTTCTAAATCTATCCTGTGATCATTATCAGAATGCAAATCAATATTGTTCTCATGGTTAATTGAAGTATTTTCTCTCACAGTGCGTGTATACAATCAAATGTAAAGGATCACAAAAGTGACATAACATTCCGTGAAAGTAGCTATTTTTTTTCCTCCCTGTTCTTCTGTGTGTGCCTTGGACTCATGATAATTATTTCAGTGTGAAATCTCAGTGGTTTACATGAAATAATAAGATCACAGAAGGGGGTAAATACGTTTTTGATCACTTCAGTTTCATTTGATGCTTTACCATAGAAGATTTTAAAACATGTGTTGAGGGGGGGAGTGGATCTCATTGCAGCCACCAAATCTCCTTCAGAGTATTTTAATAAACAGAACTGAATTGCTATTTCTTAGCTCTTTGCCAAAAGTTTCCCCCACTCCCATCCCGGTCACCCGCTTCATCCTCCCCCATTTAGTTTCTCTTGGATTAGCACCATTTCTCTCAAGGTGCTCCTCTACCCCCCGTGCTGACTTAAAACCAATTACTTTTGCATTGTGTGTAATTAAGGAGAATTATTATCATCTGCATTTGATCTCACAAAGCGCCTACCCAGGGAAGGTTACAGACAGCAGTGTGCTGCAGCTAGCAAAAAAAAAAGAAAGAAAAGAAAAAAGAAACATATGTAGAAACTAAGGGTTTGATCAAATTTCAGGTTTTTTACTCTGGTTCCATGAGGCAAGCTCAATAGCCATTGCCTGACAACTTGAATTCCAGTTTTCTGGGTATCATTATACACTTTGGGAAAATTCCCTGTATGGCCCTTACCAGGGAGAATTAAAAAGAAGATACAATTTTAATATTTTCAAATGATCTTCTTTGTACTGGTGTTTCCAGATTTGCACTGTGATTTAGAGTTTAGTTATGTCAAAAAAAAGTATCCGTCAGAAAGACAATTTCATTTTAGCTTTCTGTCAAAAAAACAAAGCAAAACAGCCAAACAGAATTCCTCTGCATGAACCACAGAGAAGGGACACAAAAATGTCACCTGTAAATGAACACCTTCACTTTTACCACAACTGGGCCCAGTTTAACCATCACCACCGCCCAGAGGAAGGAAGCAGAATGCCCCATCTGTACCCAGTATGTAACACAGAGGTCTCCTTTTCCACGACACATTTCCAAGGAGAATTGGCATCTGTCCGTCCATTCATTCCTTATTCAGAAAGCATTGATTCATTCATCTCGCATAGAACCATCAGGTGAGCCTTTCTACTTAACGTTTTACTGGGTGAGGGATTCAAAAATGCAAAGATGTTGTCTTCGCCCTCAGGACGAGTCTGGCACTCACTGCTCTGGCATTTAAAAAAAAGGGGAGATTATGTAAGCACTTCTTACCTTTGCACTGGCGTATTCTGACGATGATTATGTTACCCTCAATAGCAACAGAACCACTCATTGAAAAGCACACACACATTCAAGTTAATCATCCCCATTTCTGGTCTCATTCATGCTTCCGATTTAGCCCACCTCCTCCTCATCCCTGTTCCGGGACGGTGGTTCAGATCACCACCTCACTGGTTCTTCCTTCTTCAAGAGGTGTGAAGCTAGACTCAGGATTTGCAGTGACCTTATAGTTTAGTGTCTACCCTGGGTGACTTTTCAGGCGGAAAGAAAGCCCTGTGAATAATAACCGTGTGGATGGGGACACCAACATAACCGGGAAAGGGGATGTGTGGCCATCCATTCCAGAGTCTTCAGTGACTGGTCTGCACTATTCAGACCGCATCAGCTACTTCTCCATCATTACACCATGAAACTTCCACAAGGGAGGACCTGGGACTGTGTTCAGTGGACTATGACAAATAGAAATACTAGTGAGGCTGGCATTCAAGTCTGATACTCTTCCTTCTCTTGCCCCTTTAGCAAATTTCCTGTATCACTAAGAGAAGCAGAAGCAGTAGCTGCAATGATATGCAGTGTGATGAGGAAAGTTGTAGATAAGAGGCATTTTGATAAATACATTTTTAAAAAAAGAATTAGGAAGTAGACAACAGCCAGATGCTTCTGGTCGTGTTCAATTAACACTAAGGGATTTCTAGGGAAAAAAAAAAAAGAAAAGAAAATCAGTCCTTGGAATACCTAAGGAAATGTGCGAGAAATCGCCTGAAGGAACAAAGAGCTTGTGATACAGCAATACCAAACCATTGTTCTTGAAAAAGAGCCAAATCTCTTCCCTGAGAGCATGAAGTTGTGAACGGAATACAGTTCTTTCCCAAGGAGAGGAGAAATGAGTCACATGCCTGCAACATATTGATGAGGCATTAGCGCTCCATCTTTCCCGTAATTGTGGCTGCCTGTAATGGGTCTCCTATACCAACATACATATGTCTGTCTTGTGTATCAGACAGGGGGGTGTGGCTCATGCAATTAACAAGATTCAAGAATACTAAAGACCAGACTGTAATAGAAATCACAAAATGCCATAATCACTTGATCCATTACCTACATATTATAGCACCTTTCGCTGATTATCTTTTCATATTATACTAACCCCCCCAAAAAAAAGAGAAAAAGAGAAAAAGAAAAGAAAAACCAAGCCCATTAAAAAGAAAAGAAAGGAACCAAAACAATTATGGAACATTTCCCTTTGTGGAACTGAATAAACACAAGCTTATGTTCTTTGCTTTGTCTCATCTAATACAGTTTATCCTGTCACAATGTCTCATTTTCTGTCATTCAATGAATCTCAGATTTTAGTACGAGTGAAGTCTGAGCATGGTGGCTCACCCATGACAATGCATGAAGTGTGACACTTAGCTGCAAGTCTGGGCCCTCATGCCCTCACCTGCTTTGCATCCCACCTCACTCTCTCCTCAAGATGAGAACTCCCTTACCACTGCATCTTTTCCCTCCTTAGAAAACCTATAGAGACTTCCGATTGCAAGGGGTCCTGGACTCCACCTTGAACAGCAAGACCTATGAAACCATCCGGAATCGTCTCACTGTGGAAGAAGCCACGGCGTCTGTGAGCGAAGGGGGGGGCCTCCAGGGGATCAGCATGAAGGACAGCGATGAGGAAGATGAGGAAGACGATTAGACCCTCGGTTCTACACTCCCTGAGGATACAGTCCTGTAATCAATGCATGTCCTTAGTCTGTTAGTTAACCCCATTAGGGAATTTCTGTCAACTACCATGACCATGAAACGTTTACTAATACAATTGCCATCTTAGCTATGTGGTACCAAGATTAGCAAATGACCTTTGAATCCACTGAGTTCCTGATTTCTGTGTCTCTATGTTTACAAGCAATATGAAGCACCATTCTTTAACTACTGTTCCTGGAGAATACATAGTCCACCTGCTAGGTGTGTCCCTGTTGTCAGCAAATGATGCTTCATCCGTGTACTGCGCGCATTGATGGCCAATGGATGTGAGGGCGAGTATGCCAAGTACCTTCACTGCTTTGTTTCAAGTGTGTGGATGCCGGTTATTTAAGTGAGTGTAACAGTAAATTCACCAAGACACATAGATTTGCTTTGTGTTTTTGAAAATCAAAAGGCAAGGCGCCAGCTGCAAACTTTTAGTTCTTTCTGTTCCCTTTAAAATTTAACAAGAAAAATGGACCCCTAGTGTCCTTGTTAACCCATTCTCTGATTTACCCATATGGTTAGCCACAACGGCTGTGTACCAATGGATTGATTCTCTCAATTGCCACGGGAAGGGAGCGATCCTATCATAACTTCACATCAAGCACAGTTCGGAGCAACCGTCTTCTGTCCAAGATGATCCTCTTCAATGTTTCATTTTGCTTTTATGTTTCAATAACTGTGTATGTAAAAAAATGGAATATTTAAATTACAATCTTAGACTATAAATGTGTTTATAATAAGATACGGATGTTTCCTTTGGTAGATTGTAACCATAATTTAAATTATTTTGGCCCACACTGGTTTTTATATCTGTCATGTACATTGCATTGCGACCTGTCGCTGCGCGGCCCTGGGGTTTGGCTGCCTAGTTAGTTCTTTTCTGTGTAAAGTAGTGGATCCATTGCTTTTGCCTTATATAAAGCCAACAGTTATGAAAGTGTGGAAGACTGTGGCTTCTCAATAAAAGAACAGTTCCAGTGTCCTGACATAGCCGTCTCAGTCTGTGTGAGTCCGTCTCCTTTGAAAGGCAGAACTGAAATACAGGAGCCTGCAGAGGCTGGAAGAGGCAGGGAAGAGGTGGTTTTGGAGCGTGTTCTTCAAATGGTCTGAGTGGGCCGTTGTCAAACACTGTGAGTATCTGCCTGGAATTCTTTTCATTCCGACTTCACTAATTCAGAATCTGTGGGCATTTGGACGTGTTGGGCAGATTATGCTTGCCTTAGAGGATAAATAAGGGTTTGCTAAGCGAGTGAGTAGTGTAAACGAGAGAAATGTTTCTCCTGTACGAAGAGAAGGCCAACAAACTGTTTTTAAGCACCACTTTAACAGCAGTGTTTGCATTCAAACAAAGTGTGTGCCAATTATATATGATTCTTATATATTTGTTAGAGCATTTCACAAGATGCTCTAAGCTATGGAGGACTCCTCTCCATCCCCAGTCCCTGTCAACCGGATAATCACCTAGGCTTCAAAGAAATCAGATGTCTTATAGCTTCGCCTGCTTTCTGTGTCTCTGTCGGTTACCCAGGTTGACCTTTCCCTGGGGCTGCCAGAGGTTTTAGGGACAAGACAGCTTTTCCCAACAGGATGGAGGAAAACGGTCACCAGTTGCTGTCCCCAAAATCCCCTGTGGAGAAGGGTTCCCACTGTACTTGGACCTATAGAGCTGTGGGTGTAACTCAGTAAGTAGTTAGTGGGTTTGAAGTAGAACTGCCATTTATTAAGCAACTGTCGTATGCTAGGCATTCTGCCTGTATGACTTCATTGAAATAGTGCACAACCCTAAGTGGGAAGGGTTGTTATTATCATTGTAGATGAGGACATTAAGGTCAAAAGGTAAAGCAAACTTACCCGGAAGCAGCACAGCTTCATGCAGAAGTTTCAAGCCAGAGATACCAACACAAAGCTGCTAATACAGATGGGAATTAAGCACTGAGGTATGAACTAACTTTGCTCAATAGCACAGAGTTAAACCAGAGAGGGAAAGCCAGGCTCTTTAAAAAAATATTTTGATTACATGTATATATATTTTTAAAAATTTATTTCTTTTTATTGGAATGTCAGATTTACAGAGAAGGAGAGACAGAGAGAAGGATCTTCTGCTGGTTCACTCCCTAAGTGGCCACAACGACCAGGACTGAACCAATCTGAAGCCAGGAATAGGAGCTTCTTCCAGGTCTCCCATGCAGTTTCAGGGTCCCAAAGCTTTGAGCTGTCCTGCTTTTCCAGGCCACAGCAGGGAGCTGGATGGGAAGTAGAACAGGTAGGACACAAATTGATGCCAATATGGGATCCCAGCATATGCAAGGCGAGGACTTTAGCCACTAGGCTATAATGCGCCAGGCCCTGCATATATACATATCTATTTTTTAAAGATTTTTTTTATTTTTATTGGAAAGGCAGATTTACAGAGAGAAGCCGATACAGAGAGAAAGGTCTTCTGCTCGTTCACTCCCCAAGTGGCCTCAACAACTGGAGCTGAGCCGATCAAAACCAGGAGCTTTCTCCAGGTCTCCCACAAGGGTGCAGGGTCCCAAGGCTTTGGACCGTCCATGACTGCTTTTCCAGGCCATAAGCAGGGAGCTGGATGGGAAGTGGGGCAACTGGAACATGAACCAGCATGTATGTGGGATCCCAGCTTGTGCAAGGTGAGGACTTTAGTTGCTAGGCTATCACACCGGGCCCTGGTTATAGTTTTTGAATTACAAAATTAACGCCCATTCCTTGCAACCATTAGAAAAATTAGAAAATATGCAAAGTGAAGAGGGAGAATCTGCCTTAAATATAGTGGTTGGTGGAAGCAAGGAAACATTTAAGAACCATGGAGGAGAGGAAGTGAAAAGGTTAGGCATTAAACCAGAGGGCTGCATCCCAGCGGCACAAAGAGAACCAAGCCAGAAAAGACTGTATCTGCAAACCCAGAATTAAAAGAAAAAAAAGCCTTCTGCAGGAGAATTCACCACTGCCTCTCACTGAGCATCCTGTTAAACAGCATCCCCTAGTGTGGCAAGTCTGGAAAAAGGAAGGAAATGACATCAGAAGAACTCTGATAGAAAGCAGCCCCGACTAGTTACCCTCGCCACAAATGCACAGCTGTGAAGGCCGTTCTTGTCTCTTGAGCACTCTCTTTGAAATATAGCATACTTACAGAAAAGCGTACAAGCCCCAAGCACATAGCTCGGTCAGCTCGATGACTTAACAAAAAGTAAGCCTACTCCGAGACAACTACGAATCATAAAACAGAAGCGCCGCCCATGTCACCCTTGCCCAAGCCGCTTCCCTACCTCTGCATTCATCCTACTCACTAGAGGTAAACAATGTTTTGATTTCTCTATTTTAATTCACTTTAAAAATATTATTGCCATGTTTTAAAGGAAGAAACAGAGACAGAAAAAAAAAAAAAAAAACCCTCCCTTTGCTTTCCTTCCACTGATTCACCCAAATGCCTGCAATAGTCAGGGCTAGACCTAGCCAAATCCAGGAGCCAGGAACACACTCCACATCTCATGTATGAATGGCAGGGACCCAAGTATTGAAGATGCCACCTGCTAGGTCCCAGGGCATGCATTAGCAGAAAGTGGCATTTCAGGCAGGTTAGCTAGGCCTTGAACGTGGCACAGTAACATTAGATGTGAGCATCTCAAGTGATGACTTACCTACTGCAGACTGTCGCTGTCCTGCAGCGATGGACTTGGTGTACAGAGCTAATAACAACATGCGTGGACTACTGACTGATGGTTAATAGCTGAAGTTTATTAGTGCCATCAGACTTTATACACTGAGGGTCATATGGGATAAGGGAGGAAGTATTGAGCTTGACAACAAAACCCATCAACTGTTTCTATACTTTTGTTTGGAACTCCTTTTGTTTTGTATATTCTACCAAGTGTTCTCATTCACATGCTGTCCACTCAACTGTTCTCATACAAATGATATCCAATCAGTTATACAAAAGGTATCCATTCGGTTGTTATCATACAAATATCCAATCTATTATAACCCTGTGCTCGCTGACCTTCTAGGGTCACAGTGTCGTCCTACAGCCGGCCTTGTCTGCCCCATGAATCTTGGTTTCTAGTATTGCACAGTAACATGCCTGCTTTGAACCTTATGTCATTACAATCCCAATACATGTTCTTTCATCTCTGTACTTTATGTCATTTGCATAGTTCTGGTTTGTTTTTATTCATTGCTGTGCAGTAGCGCAATATAGGAATATACCACAAGTAATGCATCTCTATTAAAATGTTTTCCATTTGGGGATTAAGAATAATGCTGTCACAAATGTTCTTATTTGTGACTTGGTACAGTGGCTGGGTTGTGGTATGTGCTCATTACTAGAAGAAGCTGTGTTTTTCCCTAGAGAGTGAATAGCATTAGAGTCTCACCAGTGGCATAACCATGTCCTCTGTTATTCCACATCTTTGACAATTTTAAGTATTATCACTCAAATTTTTCATCATTAAGTGATGTGGTGCTTAAGAATTGCAGTTCACTTATGGCAAAGGAAAATATATATATAGGGTTGTTTGGAGCCAGCTTTGTGGTGCAGTGCATTAAGCCACCCCTTGGGGACTAGCATTCCATATCAGAATGCCGACTCATATCCCTGCTGCTCCACTTTCCATCTGGGTCTCTGCTGATGCACCTGGAAGAGAGGCAGAAAATGGCTTAAGGGTTTGGGCTTCTGTCACCCACATGAGACACCAGAATGGAGTTCCAGGCTCCTGACTTCATCCTGGCCCAGCTTTGGCAATTGCAATCATTTAGAGACTGAACCAGCAGATGGTAGTTCTCTTTCTGTCTTCCTCTCTCCTCTCTTTCAAGTAAGTAAATAATGTATGTATCTATTTTTAATGTATTTATTTTCAAAGTCACAGTGACAGAGCAAGGAGAAAAGGCAGAAAGGTCTTCCATCTGCTGGTTCATTCCCAGTGGACTGCAGCAGTCAATGTTTGGCCAGGCCAAAGCTGGGATCCATGAGTTTCATCTGGCTTTCCCACGTGGCAGGCAGGGCTCCAAGCACTTAAACCATCTTTCACTGCCTTTCCCAGAGTGTTAGCAGGGAGCTGAAGCAGAAATGGAGCCACTGGAACACAAATCGATACTCATAGAGGGATACCAGGATCCCAGGCAATGGCGACTTTTCTCACTATGCCACAATGCCAACTCCAAACTCTTCTTGAAAGTTCATTGCCATTTAATGTCGGTAGTAGTAAGTTGGATTGTTTCTTTTGTAATATGTATGTGTAGGTGTTTTCACCCCTAAAAGGGGAGGATTCTGGAGCTGTCTGAAGGTTAATGGGAAAAAAAAAAGGAAAATATGCTGGTTGGACAGAAAAAAATTTCAAGGAAAGTATTATGCTGATGGAAAAGCATTCACTTTATTATCAATCAGCCTACAAGTAGACAAATGCCTACTGATGAGGTACTGTGCTAAAACAACCAGCCTCTCTCTCACCCATTTCCTCTTATTAACGAGCACAATCATTCTAAGAGGCAAGTGTTGTTGCCTTGTCCCTCCTCTAACAGAGAAAGCCCAAGCTCCGCGTGTTGGTGCACATGGTCATCTGCCACTCTGCCCTTGCCCACCTCTCCAGGCTGCTCTGTTTACCCCACTGCTTCTCTCACTCTCTGGGTTCTTCTACACCTGTCACATTTCACTTCCTGCTGTGCATCATGATTCTTCCCAACTATGGGCCCCCTCAACTACCACCTCATGTCATCCTACAAATCCCAGCCAAATAGGACTTCCCAATCCAGAACCCTCAGTTCAGTGTCCATTTCCTTGGGAAATACCATTCCAACACTCCCCTTTCATAGTCGTCATGAATGCATTATCTGCTTCATTGCGTGATTCAAAATACTTTCTTCCCCTTCCAGAGTCTGTGGGCTGCACTAGCTTCCCCGCTATACGCCAATGCTCTTAATAAATACATGACTAATAAACGAAGGCTAAAAGGACAAGAATGGAGATGCACTCAGAACTTCAAGTCCGCAGATTATAAATGTTTGAAAGACGCATGTAGACCTGAATCCTGTCATTTGGAGGAAGAAAGAAAGGAAAGCTTTCTAGAGGAGGGGGACCTTGAAAAGTACATAGGACAGGAGCAGACGACAAGTGAAGGATCGGCTGAATCTCCACGAAGACAGAAAGCTGCTTTCTCTAAGTGCATACTGCACACATTCAGCAGGTACCCACCGACTTATGACTTCAGTGACTAGGTTCAATGTGTTAGGGAGCCTGCTCCATGGGAGAGTTGATGCGGGGGCTGGGGAGACAAGGAGATAAAGGACTCAGAGGGGACATGTATAAATTCCCTTTAGTTTGAGATTGTTGGTCTGCCTAGCCAAGACCTACTCAATGTTTCTATTTTTTTCCAAACATTTAAAGACATTTTTAACTTAAAAATAAATAAATAAAACCACACAGATATGAAACAAAGTTCAAGCCGCTTCCCCGCCAACCGGTTTCCCCAAAGTAGCCATTGTTAACAGATGGGCAAATATCCTTCCAAATATGTTCAAATTGTATACAAGTACATTGGAAAGACACAAATTGATCCATCTTGAACCTACTGAGTAAATCTTGTAGGCCTCCCATGTTATCGTTCTAGTGGCCATGATATATATTCTGATCATGGACATGACCTATCTAAGCAGGTTTTCTAGTTGAAGAAGAAATAGGAGGAAAGTTAGGTAAATTGAAAATCCAGGAGGAAATTAGTATGGATAAACACAAAAGGGGGTGGGGGGAGCCATCTGTGAAAGTGACCCAAGAGACTGTTTGAAAATGTGTGATCAAACAATTTCTGAGAGATCTGAAATCCATTCAGAGCCTAATTAAATTGTATTACAGTTATCTATTCATGCCTCTGTCTGTTTCCTAAACTTCCGACTCCTTGAGGTCTGGAATTACGTATCTTTTTGTGTATGCCATTCTGGCGATGGGAAACAGTAGGAACTCAATAAATGCTGGTTGAATTGGATGGATGGACATTGGACAAGTCTGCTTCAGCAGAAACTGGATTTATTGTAGGACACTTCAATAAAGACAGGATTACAAGGCAGAACGGCGAAGCCCAGCGGCTTTAGGGTACTCATCCACAGGTGCACTCATGTGTCGCACCAGCCTTGGCTTCTCATGCTGCCATAACTTTACATTTCATGAGAATATTTTTTAAAATATTTACTTATATTCTTGGAAAGTCAGATTTCACAGCGAGAAGGAAAAACAAAGAGAAAAGTTCTTCCATCCACTGATTCACTTCCCAAGTGGCCACAACAACCAGAGCTGAGCTTCTTCCAGTTTTCCCATGCGGGTGCAGGATCCCAAGGCTTTGGGCCATCCTCCACTACTTTTCCAGACCACATGCAGGGAGCATCAGGGAAGTGGAGCAATTGGGATTAGAATTAGTGTCCGTATGGGATCCTGGTGAATGCAAGGCAGGCATTTAGCCACTAGGCTACTGTACTGAGCCCTCTATGAGAATTTTTTTTAAAGGTTTATTTGTTTTATTACAAAGTCAGATATACAGAGAGGAGGAGAGACAGAGAGGAAGATCTTCCATCCGATGATTTACTCCCCAAGTGAGCCGCAATGGGCCGGTGTGCGCCGATCCGAAGCCGGGCACCAGGAACCTCTTCCGGGTCTCCCACGCTGGTGCAGGGTCCCAAAGCCTTGGGCCGTCCTCGACTGCTTTCCCAGGCCACAAGCAGGGAGCTGGATGGGAAGCGGGGCAGCCGGGATTAGAACTGGCACCCATATGGGATCCCGGCTCGTGCTAGGCGAGGACTTTAACTGCTACGCTATTGCGCCAGGCCCAGTAAATACATTTTTAAAAAGGCGATTTCCATCTTTTATTTAAGGTTGTTTTGCTTCTTCATTTAAATACTAAATATCATCTGATTTTCTTCCTATGGAACCATGAAGTTCTTCTGCAGTTGTAAATCTGCATTTATGGTAACCAAGCAAACCAGAGAAAAGGGTTGAAAATGGTGCGATGTGCCAGCAGAGTTCTGTTCCCTGACGGCATTGCACTGAAGGTCAAAGAACACCACGGAGCAACAAAAGAACCACGGCCGCCAGCTAACGGAGGGTAAAACCATGACCATTCATCACACAACTATGAAACAAAAGGGATGCACAGGCAACAATAAGCTGAAAGCTACACAACTTACATTTCCCCCCTATTTCCTAAGCATTGATGGTGGGATGGCTAAAAGCAATTGTAAACATGGTTAAGTTGGCATATTTCCCTCTATCAGAAGCAAGTTGGCTTGTTTCCTGGGTAGGGAACACAATTGTGAGGAATAAACAAGGCTCCACCTAAGACAGGAAACACCAACGAAGAGTGTATGATTATCAGAGAAATTGCTGGAAGTTTAGGAAAGTATTTGAAAGAACATCCTGAAGCAACATGAGAAGACAAATGTTGATGCAAAGAGAAATGTAGTTTGTGTGTGGAAACAATGACTATATTTCAAATTCCAGTGTCACTACCTTATTATAAATGGGACCACTCAGGCTCCTCATTCAGTCCCCTCAGAACCTCTTGGAACATGGCTTAGAGCAGAATATAATTCCCCCACAGTGTCGTTTGGTCCTATTAACTTAATTTTGCATTAGAAGTATCCTTTAGAAAAATCAAGCCTCAAGATGATAGGCTGAGAGTTTCAAAGCATGGGCAGTTGTTGTGCCACAGCAAGTTAAACCAGTGCTTGGGACACCTGCATCCCCTTTTAGAGTACTGGTTCACGTCCCAGCTACTCCTTACTTCATTCCAGCTGCTTGCTAATGGGACTAGGAGGCAGCAAGTGATGGTCCAAGTGTTTGGGTTCCTGTTGCCCACGGGGGACACCCAAATGGAGTTCCAGGCTGCTGGCTGTTGTGGACACTTGGAATGTGAACCAGTGGAGGAAAGCTGTGTGTCTTTTCCTCTTGATGTGTCACACTGCCTTTCAAATAAATCAATAATCATACCTTCTCCCACCAAAAAAAAAAAAATTCAGAGGATATGGAGAGTATTGACATCATGATATCTTTGGAAACTATATATGCACTCTCCAGAGCTTTAATTAAACAACAATTTAAACTTCTGTAATATTGAAAGTTGAATGTCTATGAAGCGATTTTTGGCAAGGTAAGGAAATGTTTTTCTCTCCAAAACTCAGAGTAGTTGAATAGTCCTGAAAAAAAGACTGTGAGAAGATGAAAATCAGCTAATAATCCCATTCCAAGGAGTCAAGTGTCTTTCTGCATTGATCACAGGTAAGCCCATCTCTGATTCTTTCACTTCTTATAGTCCAACCAATTCTCATACCTCATTGATTCTATGACAAAACTTTTTTGTCACTTTTAAGAGCTCTAAAATTGGAATGCATCCTTCCACTGTAAAGAAAGAAATAGACGCTGTATCTACCTTCTGCCATCATCAAGCCTCTGGAACAAGGTTGCTATCCATACATTCCTGAATTAATACTATTTTGAAGACTGTATGGGGAGAAAAGGTGTGTGTCTTAGGGAAGAGGCTTCCTAAGTGAACTGAGGGCAGAGGTGAAACCAAGGACTGAATCGAGAGTAGACATGAGTGCATGCCTGTTCCCCCAGCTCCCTAGTATGCTGGACACAGATGATCCTTGGGAGATTGGGGATTCAAGACCACTTTGTGGGTCTTGAGGCAAAGATAAATGCAAAAGATTGCAGGCTTTATAGACTCTGGGGTGACTGTGGCAAAAGCAAATAGAAAGAGGCAAATAAGAACATAGATTTTGCAATCAGGATGACCAGAGAGCCAGTGGCCATCAGTAGCCAATGACTCTGGCTTGTAATCTCCTGTCATGTCTTGTAACTCTTGCTATAATTCCAGAGGACCATAAACCTGAATAACACTGGGGGACAGTCAGTATAGGTAGCAAACCATGATAGTATTTATGGTATTTTTTTCTTTACTCAGTCACCAATAAAAAGCAATGTATTTTCACATCATATTACAGTTGCTGTTCACGTGATAGTAGTATCGTTATTCCACTGTCTCAGGGCCTCTAAACTACCTTAGTTATTAGGCCAGCAACAGCTCTTACCTAATACAGGAAGAAAGTAGTATAGTAAGAGGATATTTGCACACTGCCCCCATGTTCTCTGTAGCATTTTTCACCATAGCCAAGATATGGAATCTACCTCAGTGTCCAACAAAAGACAAGTGGACAAAGAAAATTTGGGGTTTTGTGTGTGTGTTTGTACATGAAGTGCTACCAAAAGCCTTCTTTAAAAAAGAAATTGTATTATTTGCCACAACCTGGATGACACTAAAGGACATTAAGTTACATGAAATAAGGCATAAAAAATAAATACTGCATGATCTCACTGTGAAATAAAAAAAAAAAAAAATCAACCTCATAGAAACCGAGAATAAAACACTGGTCCCCAGGCCCTGGGAGGGGAGGAACATGGATAAGAGAGAACAAAGCCTCATTAAGACAGGAAGAATAAGTTCTGGAAATCTAAATTTTGAAAGAAGGAATGATGTATACAAGGGTAACTCCAAATTTTTGTAGAAAATGAAATTAAACATGTTTATTTCAATGTTTAAAAATTCTGAAATGAATGCATACATAGAATCGTTTAAAAAGCTCATGAAATGTACATATTGTTTTTTAAAGTGAATATTACTAAATTTTTTACTAAAATAAGCTTCTGTTTTACTTCCATCTTTCTGTGAAGTTTTTGAAGTATACACACATACCTGTATCACTGCATTCCACATTTAAAAGAATTTTTTTGAGGTTTATCTATTTTTATTGGAAAGGCAGATTTACATAAGAAGGAGAGACAGAAAGATCTTCCATCCTCTGGTTCACTGCCCGGTTGCCACAACAGCCAGAGCTGAGCCAATCTGAAGCCAGGAACTTCTTCCCAGTCTCTCACACAGTGCAGGGTCCCAAAGCATTGGGCCATCCTCTGCTTTCCCAGGCCATAAGCATGGAGCTGGATGGGAAGTGGAAGAGCCGAGACACAAACTGGCACCCATATGGGATGCCAGCACTTGGAGGTGGAGAATTAGCCAGTTGAGCCAATGTGCTGTTCCAAAAAAATTTTGCCAACTATATATTAGTGTGATTGGTATTCCTTGGGTACCACAGTATCCTTCTGAGAAAGAGTTTTTAGGCTAACCAGACAGCCAGGGGACTCCTTGATGTGCATGCCAAGCTCTTCCAAATCCTTTCATGTTTCTTGTCCCCATTTTATTCCTTGCTTTATCTACTGATTCTTTGCCTAACACCCTGATCAATCGAAAAAAAGAAACACTATCTCTTTTCTTTTTTATCCAGACTACATCAAACTTTCCAAAACAATGGGATAAATGATAGCCTACAGTTTTGTTTGAAGATGTTAAACAGTCCTGTTCTGTTTCTAGATTGAATAGCATAGTGGTAAACAGAAAATGACGTGGGAATTCAGCTAGCTATCCAGGACTCTTCACTCTGCATTTCAACTCAACATGTGGCTGTAAACTATGCATTAATACCCACACAATCTTGCTGATTTCATGAGAACTATCCGTCTGCCTTATAGGATCATGTGTGTATAAAATAATAATAATTGCTAATATTTACTTAGCTCAAGGGACCTGGAATATGATAAGCTAGTTATGAGATAGAAGTGATGGGCTGAAAAATGGGAGAAAGGTTTTCATCATAGTGTACTATGACACTTGAACTCAGTATGAATAATTATTATATCCAAAAAATCTGGAAACAAAACAATGATGAACTGATCACCCCATGATTGATTAGTATTCATTTACCTACTCATGAATGTTCTCTAGGTCAACAGCCTAATGTGACCTATAAACATGAACCGAGAGATAGGAAGCGTGCTGAACAATTGCAGTCACATAGAGTGGGATGTTCTGTAAGAACACCCAGGACCTAGAGGGACACATCAGACTACAAGCGCTTTAATTGTGGAGGACTTTGTACACTACTCTTGTGTGCTGTGGCTTCCTATAATGTACATATTAGCTTTAAAAAAAAATAAGGATTATTTTAAAAACCTGAAAAAAAAACTGAGAAAGAGAGAACACTTACCATACTGAACTATGTTAAATAAGCAGATGCTCAAATTTAATTTAACAACAGGGCTAGAGACTTGCTTGCTGGGTTCTTCTTTCATTCCCCAAGTGAGCTCTTATTTATAGAACGCTGTTTCTCCTGTACATTCCTTTGCTCCCCCTCCAAGGAACCTGTGGAGGTGCAAGTGGGAGGGAGAGGCTGTAAGGGATTTCTTCGCGCTAAAAAGGAAACAAATATTTTCTCTCTACCCAAGGACAGGTCTGAAAAGGCTTCCTTCACTTCAGTTAGAAACACGAGTCCTATTTAAACACTAGTAAGGAGAATGAATGAGTCGACGTATATTCCAGAACCTCAGTCTGCCCGATAATTCCAATTACAAGAACCTTGATTTGTGCTAATCGTTGCCTACGGATCGTAGAGATACTGTACATTTTTTTAACCAGCATGCAACCTGCTCTCTTCTTAGATGGTAACCACATTAAAATTAAAAATATTAAAAGCAAAGGGAAGGAAGGAAAGGAAATGAAAAGAGGGAGAGTGAGGAAGAGAGGGAGGAAGGGAAAAAGGAAGGACAGAAGAAGGCAGAGAGGAGAAAGGGAGAGAGGAGGAAGAAGCGAGAGAAGGAGAAACCATGGTGAAATACAACGCCACAAGCTGGCTTCATTTGTGTCTCTGCCAGAACTGTAAAGGAGAATGTAGTATGTTTATGCATGTGACTTATCCACAAAGCAAATGTACCTGTTGCCCCCCGACCAAGAGAGGATCCCTGCCCGCCAGGATTTCACAGGCCATAGGGCTTCAACAGCAAAGAAAGTTCACGAAGGAGTAAACCAGGAAGGTAGCATCTTAAGAAATCAGTTTTCAAGATCTACACCACAGAGATACTCAACAATACATGAATTATGGAAAACTCAACAGAGAGGAGGAGAAAAGAGTTCTTTTCAAGAAAATATATTTTAAGGAAAAATTGAAAGGAGAGGAACATATAAATTTAAAGGAAATTAAAGGCGTAACCATCAACCATAATATGTGTCCTCTAGCTGGACAATGATTTTTATTATAAAAAAGGCTTCATAATCTATATTCATTTTTAAAATAGGAAATTGCAACAGTGAACATGTTATGATACCAAGGAATGAGGTGAGAGTCCTTCAAGTGTGCTTAAAAGGCAAAATATGATGTCTGTGATTTGCTTTAGAATAATATGGGTATGGTGGGGTTGGGGGCAGAGCAGGGGAGGGAATGTGCTGCACCCAACACACACTTGCTTCCAAAATCAGAGTACCTTGGTTCAAGTCCTAGTTCCACCTCAAATGTGGTTTCCTGCTAATATGCACCCTGGAAAGCAGTCGGTGGTAGCTTAGGTGAGTGGATGCCTGCAACCACATAGGACAACCTAGACTGAGTTTAGCCTGATCTGGCCCTATGTTGCTTCTGTTTAGGAAGAGAACTAACAGGTGGGAGATGTGTGTGTGTGTGTGTGTGTGTGTGTGTGTGTGTGTGTGTACACCTTTCCCGTCATTCTGTCTGCCTTTCAAAGAAGACTATGAACGGGAGTAAATGGTTATGTAATAAATCAGGTTTGACCATGAATTGATCTTATTGGGACTGGGTAATGGCATTTGGTTGCATCACATTATTTTTTACTTCTTTTGTCTATGTTCATAATACAATTTGATTATGTTTTCATCACCAGGAGAGATTCAGCAGAAATTAGGGATAGCTCAAAGTCTGTAGCGTTCTGACTGAAAGGGAACTGAAATTCAGCACAAATGTGTAACTCTTACAGGTAAATAATCCTCTTACTCACCTCCCTCTGTAGAGTTCCAGAAAGTCCCCTCTTCTCATTTCTGTGCCTTTCTTCCCCTAGTGCTTCTGATTCTCTTGTGGGCTCAGTGAGAGACCTGAACTGGCCTGGAGTGTCCCACTCTGGTCAGTCAGCTTGCCTTTGCAAAAACATCTGGACAAGCTCAGAGCACAGAGGCACAGCAACCCTAGCCTCCTTAGCTGAAGGCACCTGTTCCCTGGCTGAAGCTCCAGTTGGAGTTCAATACTCACACACAGGGCTTAGGAGAGAAGTCATGGATGGTGTCAGCAGCCTGTTTCCTGCCGGCCAGGTTCTGGCACGCAGGGGACTGAAGCTTTTCTCTAGGAAATGTGGGAAGGCTGCAGCCATCTGGAGCCCTCTGGGGGCGGAAACCATGGGACCATGATCTCTGCTCCCAATGGACATCCTTTCCCCAACATAGTCTTGTAATCTGCCACCCAGGTCTCTTTCATTTCTACTTTGCATCTTCTCTATTCAACACCTGCGAGAATTTTCCCTGGGTAGGAAAAGAGCAGCAAGAAATGGTTAGAGACCCATCAGCATCCGATAGGTCAGGACCTGGGGATTAGCGGAGGTGCTACAAAAGAGCAATTATCATATCCTTTTGTCTACAGTAAAGAAAACAATGGAACCACCCCCACTCCCTGCCTCCCACCAAAAAAACAAACAAACAAAAAGCCACCTTGTGAAAGCCATTTCTCACCCAGACTGGCAAGTTTTTGTTTATATGTTAACACTTGCTTATTAACTAGAAAGGTAGAGTGAGAGACAGAGGAAGATTTTCCATCCTGTGGTTCTTTCCCATCAAATGGCCACAGCAGCCAGGGCTGAGTCAGACTGAGTCCAGGAGCCAGAAACTCTATCCGGGTCTCCCATATGGGTGGCATGGGCTCAAGTACTGGAACCAACCTCCACTGCTTTCCAGACACATTAGCAGGGAGCTGAATCCAAAGCGGAGTGGATGGAATTCAAACCAGTGCTCCGATATGGGATGCTGGTGTCACAAGGAACAACTTAGCTCACTGCACCATGCCCGACCCCTAGAAAGCTTTTAAACTGTACATATGATTTGCCATAGAATTTCTCCTTCTGGGAATTTATCCTTTGGGAAATGGCTATGCATAAAATTCCTCTGTGAGAATGTTCCTAAAGAAACAATTGAAGAAAAAAAAAACAAGAGAACAGACTAAGTATCCAGTTTAACTTATGTGAAAGACATTGTGAAGTAGTACAGAGAGATGAAAAGCATGTCTCGCATGTCTTGGTAGCATATTTTAAATATGGGGAAAATAAAAATAAAACATGGGAAAATACTCATGCTATAGCAAATGGAAAAGAAGATTATAAAGCCACATATAGCATATGATGGCAGTCTTGGAAATGCATAGAAACAATGTGCACTAAGGAATTGTCTGTGATTTCTGGGTGGTAAGGTTGTGCACAGCTTTAGTTCTCTTCTGCGTAGTTCTCTGCTTTCCCCAAAGCTTCTGCACTGATTACTTTTTAAATCAGTAAAAGAGAAAAGAAAAGAAAAAAAAGAAAAGAAAAAAAGAAACCACCTTATTTACAAACCACAGAACAGAAAAGGCTTTTCATTTTGCTTGTTTGTTTTTCTCTTCCTCTTCCCTCTCTTTTCCATGTCAGGTTGAAGGGCTAACATGTATTGTACAACTTCCCATGGGCTGCTCACTGAGGTCTCTGTGCATGGTTTCATTCAGACCTCTTCACTCTGCGACCAAGTGGGCATTCACCTCATGTCAAAGATGGGCAATAGGGACGGGGCAGAGGGCTGGGGTAGCATTTAGCCTGTTGAGATGCCTACACTTGATCCCCAAGCTCTTCCTATGGCTGTGCACCCTGATGGGCACCAAGTTGAGTCTTAGCTCTATTCAGTGGGTCCCTGCTATGCAGGTGGGAGGTCTGGGGTGAGTTTTCAGCTCCAAGTTTCAGCCTAACCCAGCCTCTCCCACTGTGGGCAAATGAGGGATTCTGGGAAATGAAACAGTGGATAACAGCTCTTCACTCACTCAAGCTCATGCTCCTTCCTCTCTCCTCCCTCTTCCTCTTCCTCTCTTTCCCTGCTTCCCTCCATTCCCTTCCCAGCCTTTTCTCCCACTAGATCCTGTCCCTTTTCCCTCCTTGCCTTCCTCCCAATCCCTGTCTTCCTCTGAAATAAATCAGTAAATCACTTAAAATATGGGTAACTTGGGACTGCAAAGAATATTGATGATTTGCCTGTAGACACACAGGTAATGGTTGAGTCAGGCTTCCAACTTAATCTGATTTCAGAACCCACACTGCCTCCAAAACAGTCAGCTCTCTGCAAATCCCAACAAAGCGTTGCATGCTGTTCGAATATCTTAAGAAATTCTGTGTTCAGAAAAATCCACATTCGCTTAGAACAGAGTCCTGTCTCAAGGACACAAGCCGGGCAATGAATTGGCCAAGGGTGAGTCTCTGCCCCCATACATACCCACACCTCTCTTGCTCTGCCCTCCACACCCCTGACACCACACCCTGGTCATGGAAATGCCCACCAAAAATCATTGTTGATGATTTCAACCTGAAACTGCTGTTGGAGTGAGGAGTTTCTTAGATATCTATTCTCATTACCAGAGAATTCTTTAGGTTGGTTCTTGTTTTGGTTGATATCTATTCCACCTAATTCTACCTTTTGGTAGAGTCTTGCATTGTCCTAACCATGCACATTATCCATTCTCCAGCATAAAACACTTAGTGATTTTATGGAAGGTACTTTGGCAAGTCTGTGGGCTGGATGGTAGGATGTAGATGACAGGACAGGGAATGTGAGTGTCTGGAAAGGCACATCTGATGGTATCTAGGTGGTACCCAGCATAGAAAGCCACACATGGGCGTTTGAATGGATGAATTCTGTTGCCTTGGGTTCCATCTTCTCTCGATTTTTTAGGTAAGGTTATTTACTTTGTCCTTCATCTAAATTAGAATGTTGACTTTTAATTCCTTCTCACCCCCACCTAAATTACCTCAATTATAAGTTCTAAGCATATTTCCTGAAGTACTGAAGTCATATCTGCAACTGGCACCACTGGCAGTATTTGGCATGGATTTGCACAAAGCAATTGTAGAAAATTTGGCTTGATTTCTGCATTTCATGATAAAATAATCTTTCCCATCCCCTCCCAGAGCAAACTAACTAGGTCACTTGCCAGAGCCAAGATTCTGTCTTTTTCAGGACCAGTGCAATAGCCTAGTGGCTAAATCCTTGCCTTGCACATGCCAGGATCCCATATGGGTGGCAATTCTAATCCCAGCCACTCCACTTCCCATCCAGCAACCTGCTTGTGGCCTGGGAAAGCAGTCGAGGACGGCCCAAAGCCTTGGGACCTGCACCCGTGTGGGAGACCCAGAGGATGCTCGAGACCCCTGGCTCCTTGCTTTGAATCAGCTTAGCTCTGGTCTTTGTGGCCACTTGGGGAGTGAATCAGCTGATAGATCTTTCTGTATCTGCTTCTCTCTGTAACTCTGCCTTTCCAATAAAAATAAATAAATCTTTTAAAAATCTTTTGTCTTTTGTCCCCTGGTCATATCTAGGGGCAAGACATGGTTATTTAAGCTCTCTAAGGACTCCCCAAGGCTTTCTCTTAATGCCAGTTCCACAAACATTTCATATTCTGTCCTCCTGCCCTCAACCAGCTACTACACCTTCCCATACAACCTGTGAGGTGGCACATCTGGCAAGTTTGAGGCAGTTCCTAACCTGAGGTCATGCAACTGAAGCCCAGGGCCAAGTATGCAACTCTGTGTACCCCATTGCCACCCCCTGGCTATGGACATGCCTGAGAAGAACTCTTCAAGTGAGCTCCCCTGACTAAGCTTGTGTGAGTTCATTACAGACTGGATCAAACATCCAGATCCAAAGACAATCAGGTTAAGAAGGTTAGGTGCAACCTGTCTTGTGTTTTATAGATTTACTTATTTATTTGAAAGGCAAGGGAGAGAGAGAGAGAGAGAGAGAGAGAGAGAGAGAGAGAGAGATGAGTTAGATATCTTCCATCCCCTGGCTCACTCCCAAAATAACCTTACAGATGGAAGTCAGGAACCGGGGTCTCCATTCAGCTCTCCCACATGGGTGACTGGAACTGGAGAATCAGGGCTGTCATCTTCTGCCTCTCAGCTGCATTTGCAGGACACTGAATTGGAAGCCAAGTACTGGGACTCACACCAGGCACTCTATTACAGGATGCAGATGCCCCAAAATACGGCTTAATATGCTGCACCACAAAGCCCACCACTAGATGCTGTTTGATTTGAAAGTCTATTTAAGAAGCCAATTAATTGATGTGGTTGTCTGGTCCGGAACAGAAATTAAGGAAGCATTACCTGGGAGACAGGTACAGAGCAGAGGGAGTTGGGAATGGGTCAGACAAGCTCAAAATTTATGTTCACTTATTTAACAGATACATGGACACTAAAATATACTCATAGGATCTTAAAAATGTTCCTAGAATATGCATATGATGAAAAATTGCATAGGCTTCCAATTTTTGCAGAAAATCTTTCTCCTAGTTCCATTTTTTAGTGACCTTCTTGAAGCATCTTTGTAATATAGAAATGCAAACAAATTTGTATTTTTAATGGCGATATGACTTACAATAGGTAATAGAAAAGAATACACAAATACAATTTGATGGGAACCCACAAATCAGAACACCAACCAGGAAACAGACCTTTGTCACAACCCAGAAGCCCTCCAGGTGCCCCCAGATTTTGCCTGTCTTAGAAGTTAGGCTAGGTAAAGTTGTAGCTGAAAGTCCAGAATTTCATCGGACTCTCACAGGAGTGGCAAGAACTCAGTCATCATCTGCTGCCTCCCAAGGTAGGCGTTAGCTGGAAGCAGAAATAGATCCACCAGGGCTCAGCCAAGAATTCCCATCCAGAATACAGATACCCTGGGGCCAGCGTGATGACTCAATTGGCTAATCCACCACCTCCAAGTGCCAGTATCCTATATGGGTGCCAATTCGAGTGTCAGCTGCTCCACTTCCCAGCCAGCTCCCTGCTTGTGGCCTGGGGAAGCAGTCGAGGACGGCCCAAAGCCTTGGGACCCTGCATCTGTGTGGGAGACCCGGGAAAAGCTCCTGACTCCTGGCTTCCGATTGGCTCAGCTCTGGCCATTCATTGCACCCATCTGCAGAGTGAACCAGCGGATGGAGGGTCTTTCTCTCTGTCTTTCCTTCTCTCTGTAATTCTGCCTTTCCAATTAAAATAAATAAATAAATCCTTTAAAATAAACAAAAGATACAGATATCACCATCTGCATTCAACCCCTACAGCACAACAGCAGCCCTTCAGTGCGATTTTCCATTAACCTCTTAAAGTGGACTCGTGCCATTCCATTCTGTAAACCTAGCACTGTTTACTCACATCTTCTACTCTGCTGGTTGTTCTGACAGTTTCCAATTGAAGGCTGTTAAAATAGTGCTGGTATGACCACTCTTGTATATGTCTTGGACAACTCGGGTACTAAAGCGTGGAATGGAAGAGACCTGTGTAATGCCAACACCCAACCTCCACACTTACTCCCAAGCAGTTTTCCAAAATATTTGTCCAGAACCCTGAGTCCACCAGTAGTGCAGGTTTGTTATACTCAGGACTGAGCTCCTAACCTATCATGGCACTTCTGAAAACACGAGGTTCTGAAAAACATAACCTCTTTCTTAGCAGTTCTGGGTGCTTCAACAGTCAAGTATTACCTCGCCTCAATTTTCATACCTCTATGATGGAAAACTTGATTATGGATTCTGACTTCCTAGGACCGTGTGAGGAGTGAGTTGGTGGCAGTTTAACTGAGCGCTGTGTCTGGCACCCGACAGGTCTTGAGTTTTGAGGCAATCATTTTTAATGATATTTTAGTTTCGCTTGAAAAGTGAGCAGGGTCGGGGAGGGGGAGGTGGATTGAGAATGCGGTGGAAGCAGAGATTAACTTCATTCTTCCCCTGTTAGACGTTTTGTAGTTCCCACCTGCCTTTCCCTAAGTCGAACTAGAAAGTTGCGGGAGGGAACGCGTGGCCAGGGAGGCTTTCTCAGGTCAGGAAAGAAAAGGATTCGTCTGAAGATCAGACGGCATAGGGGAGGCGCACCCACGGGGTGCGTCAAAGCTAGACAAAGCCTAGCCCAGGCTCTGCCCCGTGCGACTCAGAGCCACGCGGCCGGCAAACTTAGTGAAGTTGAGAGGAATCTGAAATCGGTTGCTTTCACCTTTTACCCTTGTCCGACCCCCTGCCTCCCACCCCCACCCCACTTTCCCTTGCCGGCTTAACTCCAGCACTCAGCACTTAACGGTAATACCTTTGGGCAGGCTCCACCGCGGAGTTTAGCCAGCTGCCAAGTTAAATAACGCGGAGGATCCTAAGCCGTCTACCCAGGGAGTCGGAAGTCCACATCTCCCAACGACTCAAGGCCCACAAGTAGCAATATCCCTGTTATTTCCAATACCCATATACATGTAAGTACCTCTGTAATATTATATAAAGTAGAGCGAACTTGTGCCTTATAAACGATTATTTCCTTTGGATCGCACGCCAAAAACCAGGGACAAAAAAAGAAAACCCAGGTGCTAAAGGCGACTTCCTCCCCTCACTGCGTCTCCCCAAATGGCACGTCCTCTGGCAAATTGCCGCGAGGGGAGAGGGGTTGGTTTTGGATGAGATTCCTGATTAAATGGTATTTCCAGCAGTACAGAAATGCCTGTGTGCATATAGTATATATACAGGCGTGCATAGACACAATACGCAGACATATGCATCTATATGTTATGCATGTATTTCTCTGTGATTATATATGCATCCAGGGCAAAGAAGAGGGCGCAGCAAATTCGCACGGCTCAAGCCTGCAGATCTTCTCTTTGGGGATACATCCTCTGGCCTAGGAGCGCCTACACTGGGCAGATTTCCGAAGATGCAGCGAATGTCCTCCGAGGTGATCGCAGAGGGGGTTGGGAAAACTCGAGAAATCTTGGTAGGTTTGCACCACCGCCCCTCCCCTCCCCCCCGCCCCGCCCTGCCCTGCCCCCGCCCCAGGCTGCAAAGCAGTCTGCCCCTTGCTGATCAGGGCCAGCCCTTTTTGTTCAAGGGCAAACACCCTGTCGGCGGGCGGGTACACTGAGATTTACAGACTAGTCCTTGAAGGCAAATAGGCGACATGAAATAGCCCATGGGTGTAGTGGGGTGGGCGCCCGGCCACCCGGTCGGGGAGCGCCTCAGCCTCGCCAAGGATGTGGGTAGATGTTACCGGCCCACCCTTCTTTGGAGGCCTGAGCTCAGGCCTGTGCGGCCGGCACCCGGAGCCCTGCAGCTCTTCGGGTGCGCCTGGTTTCACCCAGCCGGGGTATCTGGGTTCTTTGTCTCCCGACAACACTGATCTGAAAACAAGGCGCATGGAAGGCGGTGGAGGCCCCAGCCTTGGCCAAAGCCGCCGGGGGCCAAGCCTGTTTCCAATGTTCCGATGTTTCCAATAAAATGCTTGCCCTGTTGGGGGGTGGGGGGACGGACTCGGAGGGAGGAGAGGACCAGAAGTTATCTCTTCAGAAGTTAAATCTATTTTCAGCAGCGGTTAAGCCGGCACCAAGTAAATCAGATTCTTGGTGGGGCGGGGGAAGGAGAGAAAGAACGGAGGGAGGGAAAGGAGGAAATGAGAGAGGCAGGGAAGAGGGGAGCTCTATCAAAGTTTGTTTGGTTTGGGGTTTTTGTTCTTCCCCACCTCCCCAACAGAGGTCAGGGCCAGAGGAACTGAAATCTGCACAGCACTTGATACCAACTCAGTGTGCCTTCCCACCCCCGCTGCTCAGCCCCCTGGCAGGATGGCATTGGACAGTGTGCAGCACCCAGACGAGGAGATGCTAATATTGCTTTTCAAAATAATGACGCCCCCCCCCAAAAAAAAAATAATGACGCCCCTTGCCAGCATCCAGAACCAAAAGATAGCAGCTACTGAGGCTGGAATTGCAGCCCCCTGTTGGAGTGGAAAAAGGAGTGCCATTCCCGTCAGTGAGCCCAGAAGTGGTGCAACTGTGTGAGCTGTAACACCAGAAAGGGATTTTCCTCTGAGATTGTCTGCCCCGCCGGAAGACAATCTAAAGTGAGCGTGATTTTTGGCATTTAAAGAAAAATGTATGTTTTCTAACAACAGTCATCATTACAGTAGTTGGGGTGAGTGCCCACAAAATGACCAGAGGGAAAGGCTGGGAGGAGAGGCCCAGCCTGCCAGATGGATTTAATATGCTTCTTGCCAGGGAAGCTCCTGTAGTCAACAGAGAGCCACCAGCTGTGCTGGAACCTGCGAGTTCAACGAAAACCCTGTGCACCAGTCCTTGGGATTGGGTCCCGATCCTGAGTCGGTGGTGGGAGTCGCTTAGCTGGGGTGCAGCTACGCCAGGCACGGTTCTCAGAGGTCGCAGTCCGGGCCAGGCCCCACAGAGCTGCAGACAGGGTGGCCTCGTAGCTTTGCTTTGTGGCATGGGAAAGGGTGAAGGTGGGAGAAAAGCTCCAACACCCAACCCTGGCGAGGTTTCCCTGCCCGCGGCCCCGGTATCAAAGCCCGAGCAAGGGCCAGATGGTGAAAAAGCGAATCTGTGTTTTGGCTGAGTGTCTCCGAATCAGATAGGCCTGGAGCAGAAGCCTGGGGCAGAGAGGACTCCGGGTGGGGCCCGGCTCAGCCACCCTGCTCAGTCCTTTGCAGCCCATGCCATTTGTTGAACAAGGCTAGTCACAGAGAGATCCAGGGCTCCTGGGGTCCCTCCACCCCATCCTGGGAATCTGGCTCAGGGGTAAGAGGATGCACTTGGCACCGGGCCACAACCTCGTGCAACCAGCCCACTAGGACACCTCTGAAGTGAAGCTTGCAGGCTAGTCTGGCTAAGGAACCTAACTTTCAACCTTCACGAATGCCTCAGTCTACTTCTCCTGGAGAATCATCCTTGAGTGAGAAAGACTTCTTTAAACCAAGCCGTTTCAGAAAATTTCATTTGGCACAAACACACCCACCTCCAGGGTTTATTCCTGGAGTCAGTCCTTCTATCAGCGTATTTTGTATCACCCCCACCACACACACACACAAACACACACACACGCTGAAGATGTGATGGTAGAAAAATGCCCCACCAACTCCACAAATGTATGAAATTTTCATTTTCATACTTGCCCTTCTTTTAAAAGATACTAATTCAACCACTGAAAAAGGTGCTGCCCAAGAGAATAGAATTTGGTGGAGGGTTAGAGACACCAAATGGAAATCCTAGAATCCCAGTCCTGGCTGCACGATGCGCTGTTTTCCCAGTCCTCTATTATTCTGCTTGAAATCATCTCGTTTACAGAAAATATTTGTTTGCACTATTAGTTGGTACTGGAGTTAATTACTCAATGTGTTAACGTGAAGTAATATGTATAAAAGTAGGATCAGTGTTTATTGTGTGGGTGAGCTGTTGAGCGGTGCTTGAATAAACTGCAATTAGGGTTAGATAGAGATTAATTAACATGTGAGTGGCAAGGTGTAAAATAGTTTCCAACCCTCCACTTCAATATAATCTGCAGGCAAGGGAAGGAGAAGTTGGTGGAAGCTAATTAAATACTTTCATAAAAGCCAGTGTATTCACCCAACATTTGGAAAGAGAGGCACATTAGGGGCAACTTGTTTCTGCCCAAATGTTTTCCTTCTGCGGAGGTAGCACTCCTTTGTGATGTTGGGGAAAGAGATGACGGATGCAAAAAGCGCCAGGGATGGCAAGGCAGGTTCGCAGGGAGCTCCTGGAAACCTTACACCGTGATGAGCTTTCAAACAGGCGTGTGTGTGTGTGTGTGTGTGTGTGTGTGTGTGTGTCTTTCTCTCTCACTGCTCCAGAGATGAACAACTGCCCACTTTGGAACAGGGAACTGGGGTGGTGCGATGCAGGTGCCTAGAACCAGCAGGAGCAGCTGAAAAGTCGGGACAGCAATGCAGGATGTGTAAGGCTGCAGGTGTACTGGTTTTGCTCCAGTGTCAGGGATGGTTGGCTTGTTTCCAGTTTGGGGGATGTGGAGCAGAGAGGACAGCAACCTGTGTTCTTGTGTTCACAGTCAGGTTGGGATGGCAGGGGGCTGTATGATGAGTCTGGAATTCTTTCTATCTGAACATCTCCTAAATGAAACAGGCTGTGTGGAAATATTCTCCTCCAGACGAACAAGGCTCTTTCTAGCCTTGGAAATCTGGAAACTGGTGTGTGTGTCTTGGCGGGGGCAGGTATTAAAGATGTCTGACTGCTGAATGTAGGGGCAGCTCCAGGACTTGGCAGGCTGACAAGCTGAACCTGTTGGCAGGCCCCCTCTGGGCCACAACATTTTCTCCCCAGTGACCTTGCTTTATTCTTCTTTCCTTTCTTTGCAGCTACACCTTTCTTTACATCCTACCCCAAGGGCACAGCAGATGGGTCAGCAGGCAAAAGGATACAGGAGAAAACAGTCATTGGAGTTAAAACCAGAGCTTTCCTTGTCCTGTCTCTGGACAGTTTGCCCAGGAAGTTTTACAGCTCTGTTGAGTGGTGATGGTGATAGTGTGTGTGTGTGTGTGTGTGTGTGTGTGTGTAGGGGTTGGGGAGAGGGCTCTATGAAGGAAGCTCACCCCCTCACATCCTGTTCCTGAGTGAGGAAGGGTAGGGTTTACTCTCTGGTTACACATGACCGTGTATCTTTGGAGAAGGAATTCTCTATCAAACCCTCAACCCTGTTTGCTCATATTAGACCCACTGTAATCCTCTTAAACTGTGGTGGCAGCTACAAAGCCCATGGTCTTGCAGACGCGGGCTGGCAAGATATTATTGTCCCAAGGACAAAACCAGCCAAAACTTTAAAAAAAAAAAAAAAAAACCTCGCACCCCCCCTTCTTCTTTCCTAAACCTAATTCTCTCTCACACCCTCTCACTAGCTTCCATGCACCCCTCCACCCACCCACCCTAAGAATTCTCAGCCTAGACCGCTTCTGTTGTTGCCCAGAGCGCCTGTTGAAAGTGAGGGAGCGTCTTTGAGCGGTTTGTTGTGATACGCAGGTGGAACGGTCTGCAAACAGATGAATTCAGCCCCTGCAAACCAAACGCCGAGCGCGCTGCTTTTGTGCGCCCGGCACAAAACGCTGAATTCCTCCGAACTTACTTGGGGCCTGTCTAGAAAGGGGCCTTTTCTTTGCACGGCTTGTACCTCTGGCCACACTAAGTCTCTGCCCGCCCCCCTTCAGACCCCCTCCCTCTCCCCTTCTGATAATCCTTCTCTTTATTTTAGAAAAACACAAAACCCGGTTCCACGCAGTGCTTTAGTGGCTAAAAGTGAAAGAGCTGCCTTGGCAGAATTCAGCTCCATGAATCACTTCGGAAAATTGGTTCGGCTGAATGGCCTTAGGAGGAAAAACGTTTTAATAGGATCCAGGGGAGGTTCTGCTGTTTCAATCTGCTCCTTAAACAGGTGGAGACTGGACCTTCTCAATTATACAAACAGTAAGTACCCATCGGCGAGGAGACTGCCCTCCATCCTCCCTGTGCGCAGCCCTCCGCAGGCGACACCACCCGGCTTTGCATCAGCAGCCATCGGATCAGAAATCCGCAGTTCTGATCGATTAAGGATCTCGGCAACGGCCCGCTAGCCGGTAGTGCAGGCTGCTCCAGCTTCAGGCAGGGAGCTGGCCAGAAAGCTGGAGGCGCACGGGCCAGGCGCGGGATCCCCGTGCCCCACCCCCCACCACACTCCCACCCGGCCTCCCGGCCTTGCTCTCTCCGGGACGCTTGTTTGGGAGCCGTCCTCAGGAGCGCTCTCCCGACCCCCGACGCCAGCCAAGGCGAGCTCGTCGCTTTCGCATAAATTAATATTTCCCCATTAACAAGTTCCCCCCCTCCAAACGCGACGCCCGCGTCCCTGCGCCACATCCTAATGAGGTAATTATCATTTGCGCGTGTTCGGGGCTGGCGCCGGCTCCGTGGGTAAATGGCAGTTTATTAGCACGATGCCCAACTCGGCTGCGGAGGGCTAAGGGATACTTTGGGCGACTAGACGGACACCCAGGGACTGGTCGCAGCAGCGCGTCCTGGACCCCCCCGCCCTCCCCACGCCCGCCAAGCCCGCAGGCCCCCAAAGTTGTGAATCACGCAAGGAACTCTGCCTGGGTTTGGGTTCGGGCTGTTCCCACCCACCCCCCTTTTCCTTCCACCGGCAAAACCATCACGATTCCTCCCCCCTCCCCCTCCCATCTCTTCCCTCCTTCCCGATTCGCAAACCGCTCGCACTTTCCCGAGGGGAGCGCGGGCGCCAGTTGCCTCCTTTTAAAGTTTGAGGGGTGGCGGCGGCCGGCAGGCGCGCGGGGGAACACAAGGGCCGCTACGGGAGCCGCAACGCCGCCCATGTCATTCCACTTCAAGTGACTTCATGTGATGTCAGCTGAATGTAAAAGACAGTGATCTCACACGGAAGGGAAGATGTTTGCTATCAAAATGTGACAGAAGAGACGCGCTGCATGGCTCGGAACGCATCTCCTTGGCAGTGGGGGAAAGAGGTAAAACAAGGTGGCTCTTCCCGGCCTCTATAACTTTGCCCCTTGACTGTCCATCGGCTCCCAGCACGCGCGGCGGAGGCCTAGGGCCAGGGTGGGGGGATATTTTGAGACTCTTTTCTTTCTTCCCCCAACCCCTTTTCCTTTGCAAACCCTCCCCCTTCGTCCCTCTTTGAAAGTCCCAGGGCAGGGGCTGGTGGGTTCCTTGGTGCTCCGGGTTAATGCGCGGTAATTTGGTACCCTTGGGTGCACTTTGTTCTGCCTCTGTTCATTTGAATGCAAATGGGTGACCCGGCCCGACTAGGTGCTTATTAAATTGCGGCTTCCCCCCCCCCCCCCTTGCCTTTTCCGGAATGCAGACTTAGAGAAGCTGCACCCCGGCCCATCCTGGCTCGGCTCTGCTACCTGCGCCATGGCAAGCTCGGCTTCCCTGGAGACCATGGTGCCCTCCGCCTGTCCGCGGGCCGGAGCGTCGCCGGCCACTTCCAAGACGCTGGCCTTCTCCATCGAGCGCATCATGGCCAAGACGTCGGAGCCCCGCACACCCTTTGAACCCCGGCCTGGGGCGCTAGAGGCGGACGGTAACCAGAGCAAGAAACTGCTCAACCTCTGCTCGCCGCTGCCCTGTATGATCCCCCTCCAGCCCCTCGGCTACGAGGTGCCGTCCAAGACACTGCTCAGTTACTCCGAGCTCTGGAAAAGCAGCCTCCGGGCTGGCGGTGGTGGTGGAGGCGGCGGCGGCGGCGGCGGGGGGGCCCCGGTGTGCAGCGCCAGCGGCTTGTGCAAAACCAACTGTGGCGTGTGCTGCAAGGCCGAGCTGGGCCTGGCACCGTCTGCGCTGCCTGCGGGCAGGGTCATCAAGCCACAGGTCATCAACCAGGCGGTGGGGCTGCCGACCAGCGGCTCGCTCTACTACTTCAACTACCTGGACTCGACTGCTTACCCACCTTCCGAGCTCCTAGGTGGCCACCTCTTCCCATCAGGCCTCCTCAACGCTCAGGCCCCGGCCGCCCTCGCGGCTCACCCCAAGCTCTTTCTGCTGGAGAACGCCAAGCTGGCTGGGCTGGCTGCGGACAAGTTTCCCCATCCAGCTCCCTACCCTCATAAGGAGCGCCTGCCGGCGCCGTTGGAACAGGTGCTGAAGGAGAACTCGGCCTTGACTGTGGAACGCGGTGCTGTCAAGGGCCACAGCAAACTGCCTGGGGGCTCGGCAGACGGGAAGCCTAAAAACTTCACCTGCGAGGTGTGCGGCAAGGTGAGGCCCAGGGTGGGCGGGGGACCGGGAGGGGCGACCGACATTGGTTGCTTTCCTGGAAACAGACTGGAACACTCCCTTTCTGTAGCTAAAGAGTTCCCTTCGGTAGCTGTGTACTCAGTTGGACCTCAGTCTCCTATTCTGTAAGATGGGGATGTTCTTGTCAGCGACCACACAGAGCTGACGTTAATAGGCAGTGGGTTTGGGACGCACTTGGAAACCCGGTAGGGGTCCTGGCGTCTGCAGAGGGGAGGTGGACTCTAGCCTCCCGAGGCTGGTTCCCCGAGCCAGCGACAGTATCGCAAGGCACCCTCGTGTCTTCTCATAGGTCTTTAACGCTCACTATAACCTCACTCGCCATATGCCAGTCCACACCGGAGCCCGACCGTTCGTGTGCAAGGTCTGTGGCAAAGGGTTTCGACAGGCCAGCACGCTCTGCAGACACAAAATTATCCACACCCAGGTATGTGGCCCTGGGTCTGCACAAACCTCCTTCTCGCCCCTGGCAGTCCTCCGCACCACCCCCGCCCCCTCTCCCGGAGACAGAGCAAGAATTGAAGACTCGGGGTCCCGAGGATGTCCCCTTAACTGGCGGTGGGATGGGGGAGGGGGCGTGTCCCCTTAGAGGTGTCCTCCAGGTGGCTGCTCCCGAGTTCAGGATCTCGGCCTCACTGTGCGCGCGCCTCTCCGCAGGAAAAACCGCATAAATGCAACCAGTGCGGCAAAGCCTTCAACCGGAGCTCCACGCTCAACACGCATATCCGTATCCACGCAGGTTACAAGCCCTTCGTCTGCGAATTTTGTGGCAAAGGCTTTCACCAAAAAGGTAACGTACTGGGCGAGGAGGCCTTCACCTCACCTGTGCAAACTCCTCGGGTCGCGGCTGGAAGGGGCTGCGCTCTAGCTGCGGGCTCGGGCGCGGCAGTTCTTTACAGTCGGGCTGTGTCGTTTACGGGGAAGCTCTCCCCGCTGGGTTTGCAGAGCTGGCTGGATTCCGGCCGGGTGCACGGGAGAATCTGAATTTTGGGGGTGGGCTAGAAGAGAAATGATACAGAAGAAAAGGAAATGGGAAAAGGAAAAGTGAATGTTGCCTTACCCCCCCCCCACCGCCCCAAATCCTGTTGTAGCTGAGACACCCTTTTCAAAGGAAAAAAAAAAAAAAAACCAAGTGCACCTTCTGGGAAGAACTTAAGGGTCTGGGGACACTGGTTCAGTCCCCAGTGCTATCAGACTAGGGAACTGGTTCGGAATTTGCACGGTGCTCCTGGATCCTAGGTAGTCGGGGCGGGGGCGGGGACGGGGGAATGGACTAAATTCTTCAATGAGAAGAGAAAAAAGCACTGAGGGATGAACCCCGGCTTTGTGCGAATTTCTTCGAACGAGGCATGCAGTCCGTCAAAGATGCGGTGCGTCTGTGGGTCGCGCCAAAGTTTTCCTGCCGGTCCAGTGTGGCAGGAGGGGACGCTTCGGGGGGGCTTCGTGCCGGAGACAGAGCAGTGGCACAGGGCAGCTTGGTGGGCCTGGGCCCTGGCGAGAGCTCAGCCCGCTTGACGCAGACGAAGTTTGACAACTTCTTCACTCGGAGAGGTCGCGCCGCCTAGCCAAGCGTTGCTTCCTTTACTTGGGCACCTAAGCCACGCTGCCCAGCCTCCCGCCCGCCTCCCGGGTGCTGGTACCCCCTCACTCCACTCTATATGCCCCCCTTCCCCTACTTTTCTGTTGTTTGTTTTTGGTCCGCTGTAGGAAACTACAAGAACCACAAGCTGACGCATAGCGGCGAGAAGCAGTACAAATGTACCATTTGCAACAAGGCTTTCCACCAGGTCTACAACCTGACCTTCCACATGCACACCCACAACGACAAGAAGCCTTTCACGTGCGCCACTTGCGGCAAAGGGTTTTGCAGAAACTTTGACTTAAAGAAACACGTGCGCAAACTCCATGACAGCATGGGCCCCGCCACTCCCTCCGCAAAGGACCTAACCAGGACAGTGCAGAGCTGAAAAGCCCCACCCCCCTCACCTGGCCCTCCCTTTTCACCCCCATACTACCCCCCCAAAAAACCAGATCACACGTATAAACTTATTTCTAAAAACTAAAAGAAAAAAAAAACTATAGCAGAGAGGTTAAAATCTATTTATGGAAACCAGCATATTTTTGGAAAGCTAAACGTTTCCTCGATGACCGGCAGCAAACTCTCGTGGCTTCCACCTCTGCGTGTGTTCAGGAAACTTATTTAAATCCAGGGCGTCAAGACGTATTTAATTCCAGGCCTGGGTTTCTCCTCGGACAGCCCGGAAGCGAGAGCGCCCCAGAAGAGAGCGGCGCCCCCAACCATCTTTACACAGCTATGTAGATCCTCCTGTACGATCGAACACGGAATATATACATATATATGACCCAATAAACAGAATCATTAGTGCGCGTTTTCTTTCCCCATCACCTCCACCCCCTACTCCTATCTCGCCATGTGGTGAGTCCGGCCACCTCCTGAATCGAGAAGGAAATGGGCATGTATAACTTCTCTTTTGCCACAGGCCACTTCCGTGGGTGCCCCTGGGACCAGGGTGAGGCCAGACGGGAGGCTTTGTGCCCTCAGACACCCCGTACACTAAAAGTTATCAAGGCCTACCTCAGCATCCACGAAGTGCCAAGGTTTTATTTGGCGACTGCTGCAAGTATGGGATTCTGGCTGTTGCCTTATTGGGTGAGAACATGAGAAGCAGGGGGGGAAGAAAGGGGGTGTACAAAGTGATTGCGTGTTGATGCAGCTTTGGGGTACGTTCCTGAGTACAGTGTCGTGCGCGCACCGGCCACTCGGTACTGCCCTGCTGTCTGCGCCCAGCCTCTCCTCCAAGGAAAACCCAAGGAGGGTGGCCAACACTCGTAGTCTTCCCTTGCGGCCTGATCTGGAGGTGAGGAGCTCCAACCCAGTGGGAGCTCCGGGTCTGGGGCTGGCCATCCTGTGCCGTCGGCCCTACCGCGGGAGGGCGTGTGGGTCTCCCTGCGCTCGCAGGCACCTCGCCTCCCGGGCCTTGATTACCGCGCACTTAGCCCATTTCCTGAATAGCTATCTCCGCCACTGAGCACGCAGATGAAATGATCTCACGCTTGCTTTCTAAGTAATGACCCAAATTAAGAGAGAAAACAGAGACCCTTCAAACAGCATTACATTAATCATCTAATCATTCCCAGGAGGGGGCCGGCCGCCGCAGCCCCGTTTGATCCGAATCTGATAATCAAGAGCTCGGATTACTGTGGCGCGTCGCGTCGGGCCTCACCTCCCTTCCCCCCAAACACACACACACACATACACACACATAATATCTTCGCCGCCATTCAGCCCACGTCTTCGGGAACAGTGTTCCCAGAGCCGAGAGCAAAGGCTGCGTGGAGCCCAGCAGTGCGCGTCCACACAGCCTCTCCGCTGAGGGTCCAGGGCAAGTGGGCGCTGACCCCTCGCTGATTGCCACCGCGAGCGGCGGCTATTTGGTGGGAGAGCAAGGAGCAACCCTCCCTTCCCCCCCACCCCCCCACGGAACCCTGAAAGTGATTTGACCGTAGGTGGGTGAGCCTGACTCGTGGTATACAGTAGGCGCTCAGCGAGCCCGGGGATTGCACAGGTGGGAAAAAAAGAGCTCATTTCCGGAACGCTTCTTCCGCCAGAAACACTTTCTCTCGACTGCTGACAACAAGTTGCTGGCTGAGGGGCGACTGCGCCCACTTAACGGAGGAAGAAATCGAGGCAGAGACGAGCTAAGTGACCTGCGCCAGAGCCCCTGGGCAGGAAAACTGCGGGCTTCTGGGGGCCGAGCGTCGCAGCCTCCAGCCCGGGTTTGCGGGAGGAGGAATCTGGGGCTCGGGCCGGGAAAGACGCCGGGGGCAGAGTGGAAGCGCTCGCTCGCTCTTGCCGGCCCCCGCCCGATTCGCAGGCCCTTTGCGCCGGGAAGGAGAATTGTCGATTTTGTTTGCATAGAGGACGGCGACAGCTTCCTCAGGCTGTCGCGGGGGTATTTTTAGTACCTCCGATTCAGAAATAGGAACGCGCACATTAGAATTCCATTTCCTGAAAGGAGAGCGTCCTCGTTTTGTGTTCTCCCCCTCCCCCTAAGTCTAGGAAGGCGCAGCCAGGGGAAGGGGGACGAGGAAGCGAGAGGGAATTTAAATGTTAGCTGGTTCTGGCTGCAGTTCGCCGAGGGGAGACTGGGATCCAGAGGAATGCGTGGCTTTCACTCCGAAATCTTCCTACTTGCCACAAACCCCAGGATGGGAGGGGTGGACGTGGCGGTTAAGGAGGTGGCAGCAGCGCCGGGCCTTTCGCCTCCACACCTTTGCCCCGGGGAGACGGTGGGTGGATTCGGGGAGTCGGCTCTTTGGGTTGTTCTTGTACAGTGTTTCTTTGGCCTCCTCTGACCTTAAGGTCCACCTACGTCCTGGGACGTAGATCTCCGGTGCCCCAGGACAACCCTGTCAACCACAGCACTCGATTCCCTGCGCAGGGGATCCTTTGTGGATAGGTTTCTGAGGACCAGAGGCAAGTTAGCTCCAGCCAGCTCTCTTAGGTAAAGCCGCTGACAACCTGGTGTGGAAGTTGAGGGTGGCGGGGTAGGGGGGGCAGGACCAGGTGGACTGCCTGTGAAAATCATGTACAGTTGTCCAGTGCAAGAAGTTTGTGAGACTATTTCTCCACACTGTAAAAAGTTTCCCCAGGAGAGGTGGAAAGGGTCACCCAGTCTCCCGGAATTGGAAAAATCTGTTTCCTGGTTGACAGTTTGGAGATTGCTTGCTTGCAAGTTAGGCAGCAAATAACTCGTGGAAAAAGTGGGCGGCAGTTCCTGGTTGGACTGCTCATCTTTGCGGTGCAGTCAGGGAAAGGTGTGGGGGAGCCGCGTGGGGCTCCGAGGGGCACCTGAGCAGGGTTTCTTGCACACTTTGCACGCTCGGAGGTTGTTTCCTCACAACTTGATGGTTGCTGCACCTCCACTCCCTGCTTCTGTCAATCGCTCTCACCTGAGAAGGTGTTGTTTCGCATCTGGCGGTAATTGTAGCTAAACAGAGGGCTTCCGTATTTATGAGGCTTTAGCTCTGCCTTCCACAGGTTGAAGTCATTCCCGGGTTGAAGATCTCTGCCTGCACTGGGTGTGAGATGTAGATTCCTTCACCTGGTCAGTGGGGTCAGGGGCTGAAGGAACCTTCTGCCTGAATTGCTAAACACCTTCTCACCGGCAGCATGGGTTTTTGAAGCCAGCCAGTGTTAAGCTCTTTCAGGAACCTTCCTAACTCTAAGCCTTCTTAGCTATTCCCCATGCATCGGAATGGAGGGGTGAAAGCCTTTGTTTTCTCATTTTCCACTCTTAAAATGAAACTGTTTGCATGACTTGTGCTTAACAATATTAATAAATGACTTAAACAAGGTAGTCATCAGCTCCATATTAAGAGCCTAACCTTGATTAAATTGAAGAGGCTGCCCTTAAGAGAAAAAAAATTTTAAATTAAATTGTGGGGGAGGGGAATCCTGCCACAGACACAAAAAGGCTCCAATTATCTTTTCCCCTACAAGATGTTTGTTCTGTCCATGACTGCTCACACTTCAGCAATCTTGCCAGCAAGACTCAAAAAAAAAAAAAAAAAAACCTTCCAAAGCCACAGCCTTGTACATAACAGATTGTACAGTCCTATTGCCTTAGGCGGGTAGAGGTTCCTCTCTGCGAAGTGCGACACAGAGGAGGTGCCAGCATCCCGGCACGTTTTGGAGGGCATTGTGCTTGCTCTCGTCCAGAAGCGGGTTAATATGGTGGGTCCAGTGGGTCCAGTGGGTCGGTCGTTTTGCTGTTGAGCTCCCAAGAGGACGGGGGTTGGGAGGAGAACTAAGAGTGGCAGGTGGCAGACAACCAGGTGTGCCCTAGGGAATGGGCAGGGGGAGGGAAGTGGGCAGTAAGAGAGAGGCTGGAGCCGGGAGGGGAGGTTCTACCAAAGAGAGGACCCAGAGTCTGGAGAGAAAACGCTGGGAAATAAACAACCTCAAGGCAGCTGCGTTGCCCTTTTCCCTGCACTTCCCTCTCAAACGTCTGAGCAACCAGTTTGCTCCTAGAAACATGTTAATTGCCAACGGAGCTCATTAAGGCATGCACATGCAAAACACAGCAAGAAAGATTAAATGGACAAAAGCGCAATAATGAACTGTCAACAATCGGGCCCATCTACGCGACCAGGATCACTCAAGAATGAGGCATTTAGAGGCAACAAAGGATTGTCTGCCACAGGAAGAAAAGACGACCTAGACTTTTGTTTAGTCAACACAATTGATTACAAATGAGAGATTAACAGGATAGCTTCAGATTTTTTTTTAAAAGAGGCAGAAAAGAAAAGTCCAATTAAGTCCACCGAATGTTAACTACATTGCGTTCCATGCCTAGCCCCAAAGAAATTCTCATTAAACCATCCCTGGCGATCCCTTTTGGAAAGTAATTTGTCTCCCTGATGGAGCAGAGAAAGAGACTCGTGTAAAAGAAAGCGTTAGTTCTTGGCACAATGAGCTTAGGAGACACACTAGAAAGAGCCAAAGGGGGAGTTAATGAGCATCTGACAAACTGCTTGGATTCAGGCCTAGAGAACAGCGATGAAAAGATGAAATTGGCCAACAACTATTCTTTATATCAAACATAAAAAGGCCAATCTGAAATGGGGCTGCTCAAAACTGGTGGAAAGTACATAGCCCAAGGAAAGGGAACCCCAACCAAGGCCTCTTGGTGGACAGTGGACAGACAGTGTAGGGAACTCCCTGCAGCCCCCCAGTTAGGGAAATAAGCAGTAAAGATCTTGGCTCCCCATCTAAGAGCCAGCTCCAGCCAGGCACATCCCCCCACACCGCCATCCTGCACCCCTGCCCCAGAGTAGTGGTGGTGATCTGAAGCTCTTGGGGCCCAACCCCCTACTCTTTGGATATCCCTTGCATGGTTGCAAAATGTATCAGGCCAGCATTTGAGGGATTCCCCCCAAAGTTTTGCTAATCTGGCTGTTATCCCCGTGGCTTTCATCTTTCCTGTAGCCCCCTAAACCCTCCCCCCAACCCACTCCTCCGCCCCGCCTCATCCAGAGGGAGCCATAAGTTACCAGCTCAGATTCAGTTTGTCTGCCTACCTTCCTCCAAGTGACCGTTCACAAACCAGTGAATGGCTTCATGAGGAAGTGGCAAGGAAATGAAGATGCTGATTGGTACAGGTCATGGAACATCTATAAAGTATTTCCCATGGTTCTTCACCTAGCTTGAAGAGTTCACCTCACTGTAGGATTTCCTGTTTTGAATGAAGAAGGTCAAGGGTGTATGTCAGCATGAAGCAATATTACCTTGTATACCATGAATATCCACGTATCCTGACAGCTGGGGTTCAATACTACCAGGTAAGGAAAATCCAGACAGGTATGATGGGGTTTTCAAGTGGATCCTACCTGCCTAGCAGCCACAGCAAAATCTTTGGTTTCTTAATGCCTTACTTACTCCATCTTGGAGGTCAGACGAGTGCCATCTCAAGATACAGGAGTGCAGGATTTTGGTCTTGATTCTAGGTTTTGTGTTCCTACTCTGCGAGCCTCAGAAACAGCTATCACATTTTTGAGGGCTTGGCTTGCGCTTTGGGTTTCGATTATGTTAGATAGGGAAAAAAAAGTGTATTGGTGTCTAGAAGTATGGAAGGGGGAGAAGCATACCACTTCAGAATGCAAACAGTGGAGATTATAGAGTAGTTCTTGTTTTCAAAGCATGGAGGTGTTATGGAATCTAGAAAGGTGCATTTTGGGAAAGGAAATTGAAAACGACTTTTTCGTTGTGGTTATACCAGAGCCTGGTATGTCAGCTTCTCCACCACACATTCATCCTGTGTAAGCCCTGTGACCTGACACTATGCCCTAGAGTATGTCCTTTTCTCAGTCTTTTTCAGTCTTAGTAAGTTTGTTTATTTTCAGTTTTTTTAAGATTTATTTTTTTGGGCTGGGCACAATGGCTCAGTGGCTAAATCCTCACCTTGCAAGTGCTTGGATCCCATATGGGTGCCCGTTGGTGTCCTGGCTGCTCCACTTCCCATCCAGCTCCCTGCTTGTGGCTTGGGAAAGCAGTTGAGGATGGCCCAAAGCCTTGGGACCCTGCACCCACATGGGAGACCTGGAAGAAGCTCCTGGCTCCTGGCTTTGGTCAGCTCAGTTCCTGCCATTTGGGGAGTGAAGCAGCAGACGAAAGATCTTTCTGTCTCTCCTGTCTGTAAATTTGCCTTGCCAACAGAAAGAAATCTTTATAAACATGTAAGTATTTACTTAATTGAGAGGCAAAGTGATGCAGAGAGAGGAATAGGTAAAAAGAGGTAGAGAGAGCCCAGCATGGTGGCCTAGTGGCTAGAGTCTTCGCTTTCCCAGCACTGGCATCCCCAGTGGACGTCAGTTCGTGTCCAGCTGCTCCACTTCTCTTCCAGCTCTGCTTCCCACCCAGCTCCCTGCCTGTGGCCTGGGAAATCAGTTGAGGATGGCTCAAAGCATTGGGACCCAGCATCCTCATAGGAGACCCAGAAGAAACTCCTGGCTCCTGGCTTTGGATCGGCTGAGTTCTGGTCATTGCGGCCACTTGGGGAGTGAAGCAGTGGGTGGAAGATCTTTCTGTCTGTCTTTCCTCCTCTCTGCAATTTGACTTCCAATAAAAAAAATTTTGAAATAAAAAAAGTAGAGAAACCCTCTAAGTACTGGTTCTCTCCCTAAAGGCCCCAGGGATCAGGCCCAAGCCAGAAACTCAGTCTGAGTCCCCAATATGGGTTGCAGGGATCCAGGTTCAGGAGCCATCACCTGCTGCTTCCCATTCTGTAAATTAGAAGGCAGGTGGCCTGGGATCCCAGTGGTGACATGCAGCTTGGCACTGTGCTGTTGAGTACAGGTGTCTTAATCCTGTGTGCCACAGACCCTCACCCCTACCCCGCCCAGGTCTGACTTAGAGCTGTTCTTCCTTAAAGAATTTATTCTTGTTTTACCTCCAAAGTGGCTGGTGGCAAATTGCCGAAGGAGAGACAACATATTACCCCTAAGGAGAGAATATAGGAGGTCATTGGGTAATTGGGAGCCTGGAATCTGACATCAGCGTGGCTGAGTTCAAATTCTGGCTCAGCCACTTACCCTGAGATGAGTTGTGTCTGTTTCCGCGTCTTAAAAATGACAATGTTAAGAGGACCTTAGTCAGCCATTGTGAGGATTAACTGAATTAACATGTATAATTAGAATTTTACAACTGTATCTGCCACCTATTCCAGGGGTGAGGGAGCTTTCTTCTGCTGTGGTTCAACTGAATACAGCATCCTTCATTCACTAAGGAGCCACACAATATTATCAACTTAAATATTAGACTCAAAGAATTTTGAGTTGTAGCTGCGATTGCCTTGGCAAGGGCAAGTCACAATGATTTTGTGAGCCTAGACAGCTTACAGGTGTCATGTTCCCCACTCTTACTTGACAAGCCAGGCCTTCCAGAAGCCGAGAAAGAAAATGATGGCAATTAGCAAAACTTGAGGAAGAAAGTCCCTGCTATCTTATTGACTCCTCATTACATATTTATTGATTTTCTCAGCCCTATTTTTATTTTCCTAAAGATTTGTAGTTTTTATTAGAGTTATAGAGAAAGAGTGAGAGAGAGAGAGATTTGTCTGGTAGGTCATACCCACGAATGACCACAATGTCTGGAGCTGAGCCAGGAACCAGGAGCTTACCCTCTGCTGCTTTCCCAGGCCATATGCTGGGAGCTGGATCAGAAGTGAGGCAGCTGAGACTCGAACCAAACCTGTATGGGATGTTGGCACCACAGGCAGAGGCTTAGTGTGTTGTGCCACAGTGCTGGTCCCACTCAGCCCCGTCTTAAAGGGGGAGCAAACTGAGTTACCGTGAGGGTATGAGTTCCTTTAGTTCACATAACTCAAATACAATGCAGCTGATTGAAAGCTCACTGACTGTGGAGTCACCGTTTTAACAGGAAGTGCCTGAGAATTGCCAAGTGTTTTCAAGAAGTGTAGATTCCTGGGCCTCATTTCCTGAGACGGTGAAACAATGGACTAGGACTCTGTACTTGAATCTGAGGTAGGTGACTCCCAGCTGCACTTGGAGGGACCCTGATTTAGCACCAGTGTTCTTTTTGTCTCCTGTGGTGTTGCCGTGGAAAGATGAAAGACTGTGATCTGCTCTTTGTAAATGAATGAAAATATCTGACTGTTCCACACTTAGGGTTTGAACACCCTTTAAGTGTCAGGGGCTCTGTGGGATGCTGGAGTTGCAGAGGAGGATGTAGCCCTTGCCTTGAGAGGAGATTACGACTTAGAGGGGCAGAAAAACACATGCACCCAACCCCGCTGTATAACACTTGGTTATAAAGAAGAACTTGGGCGCTCAGTCCAGTCTGGGTTGATGAGTGTGGTAGACGGCTGTTGTTTTTGCCTGCTGATCATCCTTCTCCTTTCTGGTACCAACACCAACTTTTCCTTTTCTTCTACTCTCAGTCCATATGGTAAAGGTGGGCATTTGCCCCATGCCTGGCCAGTCAGAGTGCAGCAGCGTCTTGTCCACAAGGAATGGCTCAGGCTTGAACATGTGACCCAGATGAAGCCAGTGTGAGTTCTATTCAGGACTCTGTGGCTAGGGCAGAGCCCTTTTCTTCTGGGTTTATGAGTAGGTGCTGTAACATTCAGGGAGAACTTTCCTATACTGAGACCTTTAGTAGGTTGAAGGAGTTGACACCTCACCGGACACCTCTGTGTGTTCAATGAATGCACCCATGAACTTCCCAGACACTTGCTCTGGTAGAGGGTACTACCCTAAGACTCATGTCTGATCCTGGATGGAAGAGCATGGAGACCCAGATGTCTTTCTAGAGGAAGTGATGTCTGAGTTGAGGCTTCCAAGAGCAGCAGGTGTGAAGGAGAGGAAAGCAGAGCCCAGGCAGCTGACATGAAAACGCAGGAACGAAGGCAAGATAGGCTGGTAGCAACTAGATGCGGCTTTCAGAAGGTTGGGTTTAGGGTCAACAGATGTTGACTTTGAGATCTAGCTCTGTTTCTCTAGCTGTGCTAGAACTGTGTGCCTTAGCCTTGGCTTCCTCCTATGCAAAATGAGCACAACAAAATATCTGCCATATGGGGTAATTAGAAGGGTGCATTGCAACGGGGCAAGTAGAAAGCTTGGGTCATTGCTGTCATTCAGGTAAGTCACTGCATTGCCAAAGGTGAGGCAGACAGAATAGTGCCATAGAGTGGTCTTTTGGTGCTCTACATTTGTTTTGTTTTGTATTGCTTAAGATTTATTGATTTGAAAGAGTTAAAGAGAGGGAGAGAGAGAGAGAGAGATCTTTCATTTGCCATGTTACCCTAGATGAACACAATAGTCGGCACAAGGCCAGGCTGAAGCCAGGCACTTCATCTGGGTCTCCCACATGAGTGCAGCGGCCCAAGTGCCTGGACCATTCTCGACAGCTTTTCCCAGGCCAATAGCAGGGATTAAAAGTGGAGCAGCAGGACACAAGCCTGTGTCCATATGGGATACCGGTATTATAGGCAGTGGCTTTACCCACTAAGCAACAGCACAGGCCCTGGAATCTGCATTTGGGCAGGGAGACATACCCTCTGTGTAGCCGCCTGCCTGTTTGTGCAAAGCAGTAGGGCTTTAATACGTGGATCATGTTTGCAACTTTCATCAGCTTCATGGGTCCTGAGTGATTCCTTTTAACGTTCTCAGACCTAATTGCTTTGTCTTTAAAATTATTACTTTTAAGACAGCTGTTAGAAGAATTTAAATGAGGTTAAATGCATTAAATGGCAGGCATATAGATGTTCAATGAATTATAGCTGTTAAGCGGGCTAGTTATTTCTTTTACTGTTATTAGCATTTCAATAATCTTAAGATATTTAGGTAGCAGAGCAAGTGGAGCTGCACTTTTCCCTAGCAAATAAAGCATCTGAAGTATGCCAAGGCAAAGCTGAGTTGACTTGGCTGATTGCTCTGTCTGATGCTTGGCACGTAGGCATACTCTGAAAGCAGGGCTTGAGTACCTGCTCCCATTCCTTTTCACGGGTCAGTAGGTTACCCAGCCCATGCTTCTGGGCAATCATGTTGAAGTTGTTTCTGTAGAAATTCACAGTCATGAAACAAATATTGAAGACCTGCTGTCTACCAGTCATTTTGGTGGGAGTACCAGTGTGAACAAGACAGACTTGGACCTGGTGCATCTGACCTTCTAGTGGTAGGAACCAGTGATCAAAGAGAAAAAGAGAATCATGAGATAATTTCAGATCATGAGGACACCAAGATGGAAGAAAGTGGACAGGACACACCTGGGAGATGTTTCCTCGAACTAGGTCATCAGTATCAACTTAGGTGCAATTCAAGTCCCTGAGGTTTGCAGGAGCTATGCAACCAAAGGTAACTTTTATCCCCTTAAATTAATCTGCCTGCATTTCATGAAAATACCCTCCCCTCCCCCACAGGTTCAAATTGTCCATTGAATTGTCCAGCTCAGATCTGCTTGGTAGCCTGGGAAGGAATTTTTCAAGGCTTGCCCTAGAAAGCCAAGAGCAACCTTGGGCAGTAGGGGATGGTGTGTGTGATGCCATTGACCCACATACCATTTTCCCACCGAAGGGAATGGTAATTGATCAAAGTGAAAAAATGTTATAGAAAGATACTGCTGCCATGTTCTTAAACCGTGCATTTCCCAGCCAAGTCTCCAGATGGCATCAGCGAAGCAACACATCCTTGACTTAAATGTGACTGTTTAACAGTTATATTGGGTAGGCCATATTTTTCCACAAGAAGGTGGTTGCTTGTCTTAGGAACTTGAGACTCTTAACAGACTTCTGGGTGAGAGCTTTCCAGGATCCCACTCTTTCTCTCACACTTCCTGAAGTCACAGGAGTCAGAGACCTGGTTGTCGTGTCAGCGGAGGGGAAGGATGGAGCGAAGCGTCACACATCAGGGGGCTCCAGAAAGTTCATGGAAAATTTGCTCTAGTTTTTAATTCCGTTTTTTTTTCCCGCAAGGGTTTTGAGGTGCCTCTTGTAGAGCGATGAGATCTGTAGGATGTCTCTGTGTCCACAAATGCCACTGGTAAACGTTATGTAAATGCCAGGGTATTCAGGTCTTTGTGTTGGCCTGACAGCCCCCAGGTTTCCTTGCTCTTATTCTCAGCATTCTGGTTTTGCTTTGGGGGTCATCTCCACTGGCCAAGGGACAAACATGGCACCCAAGTCATGTCATATAGATCTTTCCCCTGAGGCAGGGGTGAAGACGGTGGGTCAGCCATTAATCCCCACTCTGTGTCTTCAACTCTGGTAATACATCCTTTTCTTTGTTTTCTCTCTCTTTCTCTCTTATAGATTTATTTATATATTTTTTGAAAGTCAGATATACAAAGTGATGGAGAAACAGAGAGGAAGATCTTCCATACGCTAATTCAATCCCCAAGCGCCCATAACGGCCAGAGCTGAGCCGTCTAAAACTAGGAGCCTAGAGCTTCTTCCGGGTCTCCCTGCAGGTGCAGGGTCCCAATGCTTTGGTCAGTCTTGACTGCTTTCCCATGGCACAAGCAGAGAGCTGCATGAGAAGCCAGGATACAAATCGGTGCCCATGTGGGATCCTGGTGTTTGCAAGGCGAGGACTTTAGTGACTAAGCTACTGAGCCGGGCCCGCCCTTTGTTCTCTTAGCTGCCCTGTAACAGTCCAGTGAATTCTTTTCCCACAGAAACGGGTCAGAGTTGTGTTCTGTCATTTGCAATCGAAGATACAGACTAATGTAGTCATCTTCTTGTGACCTACTTTCTCTCTCACTCTCTTTCAAAGATTTTACTTGTTTATTTGGAAGGGAGACAGGCAATGCAGGAGCGAGATTTTTCATCTGCTCGTTTAGTATCCAAGTGGTCACAGTGGCCAGGCCTGGACCACACTGCAGCCAGGACCGAGAAGCTCCATCAAGCTCTCTCCTGCGAGTGTCAGGGCCATCTTGTGCTGCCTTCCAGGGAGCCTTAGCAGGGATGGCTAGATTGGAAGCAGAGCAGTGGAGATGTCAACCAGTACTCCTGGATGAGATGCCAGAGTTGCAGGGACAGCTTAGCTTCCTGCACCAACCTTTGACTCAATTTCTCTGTATAGTCCTTAGTAATTGGTCATTAGAAGTTCAAGACTGACTCTTCCTTCCCAGTGTCATTTTGGTCTTCCTGGATCCCTTACTGCAGTTCAGGTATACATAGTACTCTGTTTTGCTTCTTGAAAACAAATTTTAGAAGAAAAATAAAACCTTATCCACAGTGCACATTTTAGAATTCAAATGGCTGCAGAGGAAGGAGGGGCAGAGGTTGGATCAAGTGGCCCAGAGAAGAGAGGCTAAAAGCACAGAATGATGGGCCTGGCACGATGGCCTATTGACTAAACCCTCATCTTAGATGCGCTGAGATTCCATATGGGTGCCAGTTCATGTCCGGGCTGCTCTACTTCCCATCCAGCTCCCTGCTTGTGGCCTGGGAAAGCAGTCGGGGACGGCCCAAAGCCTTGGGACCCTGTACCCTTGTGGGAGACCTAGAAGAAGCTTCAGGCTCCTGGCTTCAGATCAACTCAGCTCCAGTCATTGTGGCTTCTTTGGGAGTGAACCAGCAGATGAAAGATCTTTCTCTCTGTCTCTCATCCTCTTTGTAAATCTACTTTTCCAATGAAAATAAATATATCTTTTTAAAAAAAGTGCAGAACAATAATAAAGGGATTGGGTTGGTTTTGCTAGAAAGAGTTCTCAGGACATAACTTGGTTATTCTTCCCACGGTACTTTCATGATCTGAGAACAATTTATGGGTTGTATTGCAGTAAGAGAGTCTTTTCATGTAGACTTTAGAAAGATACCTGGGGCAGGCAGGTTGCTGGTTCAAGTCCCGGCTTCTCCAGTTCCCATTCAGCTCCCTGCAGATTGTCTGGGAGGGCCGTGGAAGATGGCCCAGGTATTTGGGCCCCTGTTACCCACATGGAAGATCTGAATGAAGCTCCCAGCGCTTGTCTTTGCCCTGATCCAGTGCTGGCCATTGTGGTTGTCTGGGGAGGAAACCATCAGCTGGAAGAACTCTGTCTCTCTCTCTCTTTCCCGCTCTCTCCCTCTCTCTCAGTAACTCTGAATTTCAGTATAAATAAATTGATCTTAAAAGAAAAATAGATAGCCGCCTGTAGTTCCTCCGTGAGATGGGCTGCTTTGATGGCAAGAAGTTTTACATATCCTTTGCTGCCTTCCAAAAAAGAATTGATACGATTTCACCTAAAACCCTAGCTAGTCCCCAAGTCATCAGTATAAATAAAAAAATGAAGGAAATGAATGAATGGAAAATATGTTAGTCCGAATAGAGTTCTGGCTCTCACAGACACTGGTTCTCTTGAAGTGAGACAAGAACGACAAGCCAATGAGGTATATAGTCCTTGTATTCTTCCAGAGATAACGGGAAAAAAACAGAACAGCTTCTTGAGTCAGATCTCTCTTTTAGACTTTTCTTTCAAGCTACTGCTTCAACCTTGAACATGAGAGGGCCAGGCTCATCAGCTGTCACATACACTCCTACATCTGAACCCTTAAGATGAGGTTCTTACAGGTTATCACCAACAGGGTTGCACAGCGGCAATTAGAAAGTGCCAGCCTATATCAGCAATGGAATCGAGCGGATAGAAGCAGCAGCACAGGATGCCTAAGCTCTGTGGTCTTCGTGGCTGATTTCGTGAAAATGCACGGCTCGTTAGCAAAATTGTCCTCTTGGCTGTTTTTTTTCTCTCATGTCAATTTCTCATAGCTTATACATCTATAATAAAATTTGCAGGGTTTCTCTGGGGACGCAGGCAGGAAGTGTCGGATGTTGTGAGTTGAGCCAAGGTAAACATGGGATTAAACTGTAGGTGTAGGATTAATTTGAAGATGTACAGAGTCTCTACGGTTTTCTCTCAAATCTATAAAATTGACATAGGGTTCTGTTGACCTACCGCAATGGAATATTGTGTTGGAAAAAAGAATGTGCTGGTGTTTGTAATTGCCTCCCTCGAGGGCGGCTTTGTAGAACTCACGAGTGGCTGCTCTAAGCTTAAAGTACTCTGCACATCGCTCCGGGTTAGATGGTGGGAAATCAATAGTCAGTGTTACACCTTCCATCTTCTGGGAAAAGAAGTGCTAAAGTGTTTACTGGAGGGAAGGTGCCTGGGATGTTACAGTGGTCCCAAGAACGCTTGAAGGCTGGCTGGCTTCCTAAGCTTTCCCGCCCCTGATGTTCGGAACAAAGCTGTTCCTTTGCTTCTTCAAGGAATTTGGGTCCTTCTTCCTGCTTCGAAAGGTAACACACCTCAGCAAAGCATTTTCTAGAAAGGAAGGCATGAAATACACTGCGTGCATAGCAATACTTGTTTAGAAAGAACTTTTTAATCTCCCTTCTTTCCTTTCATCATAGATTCCTTCTGTTTTTTTTCCATCAGTCATTCCATATTTCTTCAGTTCTTTTCCTCCACAGCACTTGTCATAAGCTACATATGAAGGGTTTTCCAAAATTCATGGAAAAATGTATATTATAAAGCACTATGCACATTTAAACTTTTTTTTTGGTAGCAAAATAAATGGATCAATTCCATTTCTCCACAGACTTTGTGAAGTTCCCTTGTAGTTCCTTGTCCTGTGTGTTGGTGCTGGAAGGTGCTGAACTGCATGTATGGCCTAGTGTAGGCGTTCAGCAAATTGAGGCTGAATATAAGTGAGGCTGTGAAATTCTCCTTGGGCTAGTCATGAGTTAAACAGAACATGATATGCCAGGATCATATTATACCTATACTGATTCCATGCTTCCCCTCAAGATGGGGGGGGGGTAGAAATTCAAATCAATAGAATTTATATTCCATTATAATAATTATCTATTATCAATCATTCAAATTTATTCACAGAGGACTTATGGCTATTAATTTTTTTTAAGAATTACTTGTTTTTGTTCGAAAGGCAGATGTACAGAGACGAGAGACAGAGAAAGATCTTCCATCCACTGGTTTACTCCCAAAGTGGCCACAACTGCTGGAGCTAAGCTGATCCAAAGCCAGGAGCCAAGAGTTTTTTCCAGGTCTGCCATGTGGGTGCAGGGTCCCAAGGCTTTGGGCCATCCTTGACGGCTTTCCCAGGACACAAGGAGGGAGCTGGATGGGAAGCAGAGCAGCTGAGACATGAGCTGGTGCCCATATGGGATCCTGGTCCATGCAAGGTGAGGATTTAGCCACTAAGCCATCATGCCCGGCCCTGCTGTTAATTTTTTTTTTAATCTATTTTTATCTGTTTAAAAGAGAGTAGAGAGATCATCTACTGGTTCACTCCCCAAATGCATACACTAGCCAGAGTTTGGCCAGGTAAAAGCCATGAGCTCCATCCAGGCTTACTGTAGGAGGCAGGAATCGAAGCCCTAAAGCTATCGCTACTACCTCCCCAAACACACCAGTATGAGGCTAGATTGGAAGCAGAAGCATTGGGATTCAAATTGGTGCTCTGACCTGGAATGCAATCTTTCCAAGTGACAGCTTAACGCGCCTTGCCATAGTGTCCACCTCTGTTCATTTTTATGTTTGTTTTCATGTTACTTGACAGGAGAAAAATGGAGGGAGAAGAGAGAGAAGGAGAGGAGGAGGAGAGAGAGAAACACACACAGTGAGAGAAAGAAACACAGAGAAACTCAGAGAAACACAGAGAAACAAAAGCAGACATTTCCCATCTGTTGGTGCATTCCCCCAATGCCTGCAAAAGCCAGGCATGGGCCAGGCTGGCACTCTAAGCCAGGAACTCCATCCACATCTCCTGTGTGGAAGGTAGGGACCCAAGCCCTCACCTCCTGCCCCAGCATACATTACCAGGAGACTGGATTCTGGAATGGGATGTGGGTGTCCCAAGCAGTGGCCCCATCCACCGCACCACAACATGGAGTCCTCCTACTTTTCATTTTACCTGCAAGCACATGTCATGATTCCATTTGGGGAAAAACAACAGCTCCCAAAGGCTCCAGGTTGGCCCAGCAGCATTTGAAGTTGGTTCCAAGTCCCCATCTGTGCCTTTCACACCTCCCGGTGCTGCCTTCTACCCTTCTGGACATTGCCAGATTCTGTGCATCCGCAAAGTGCAGTGTGGCCACTGCTTCCTTCCAAATGCCCCTGTGAGTTGTTTTTCTTCAAAACACAAAGCTTTTTATATACCTCTGTTATGATGTCTGACATTTTTTTTCTGTCCTGAGTCACCAGTTTCACATTTAGGTCCCTTTCCTGGCCCATTCTGGCTCTGGGCCATAGCTACAGCCTCACCCCATCTTCCTCTCTTCCTCATGCTCTGAAAACAAGCTGAACAAGTGTCTTCCTTTCCCAACAAGTCACATCCTTTTGTTTGTTAAGATCATTATAAACACACAGTTCCCTCTCTTCAATGAACTGGTTTTATTTCATTTATTTCAGAAGGAGGGAGACAGATCCATAGTGAGAGCGCCTGTCTGCTGTTCCACTCCCACATGCCTCAAGCAGCCTCAGCCTGGAGTTCAGAGTCAAGGCCTGACAGTCACTGCAGTTCTCCCAGGTGGATGGTAGGAATGTAAGTCATGAGCCATGACCTTGTACCTCCCCAAATCTGCACTAGCAGAAAGCAAGATTTGGGAGCAAGTATTCCTATGCCTCCCAATGTACCATTTCCTCCAACCTTCTGTTTAGTGAGGAGCACTGCATCCTTAAGACTCACCTCAAAAGTCACCTGCTAGACTCCTTGACGCCTGACACAAGACAGGTGCCTCATGGGCTCCCCTGCTCTCATGTTTTGTGATGCAAAGGGCTTGGATTTTTTCTTCTTTTTTTGCAACTAGATGTTATTTGGTGAGCTGTCATGTTTGTTTTTTATTCTTGCATGTGGAGATATAAGATCTACGAGTTCAAGGATGGTGACTTTCTTGTCCATTAGTATTTCCCTAGTACCAATGATAAAGTCTTGCAGCTGCGGTTGCCAGGCAACAGGTTAAGCTGCCACCTGCAGCACCAGCATCTTACATGGACACTGATTCAAGTTCTGGCTACTTCACTCCCGATCACCTGATGCTCATACACCTAAGAGAGCAGCAGAAGATTGCTCAAGTACTTGGGCCCTTGCCCACCCTTGGGGGCGACTCAGAAGGGTCTTGTGGCTGGAGAACATCCCAGCTCTGCCCATGACAGCCATTTAAGGAGTGAACCAGTGCATGGAAGAGCTCTCCCTCTGTCTCTCCCTCTCTCTGTAGCTCTGCTTTCTACATAAATAAATCTTTACAAAAGGGAATATAATCCAGCACAGTGGTTGACCCACAGTAGAGGCTTAGTACATGCTGAAGATTCTGTAATGCGTCATCACTTGTCACTGACAGAAGCCCAGTCCCAACCCCTCCAACTGATCTTTCCCAGTTGGTCTCCGTTACTCTACCTCAACTGCTCTGGCTTCCACAAAGTCTGTAAGTTCCTGCCTCAGGACCTTCGCATATGCTCTACATTTCTTTCAGCCTTGGGTCTTCCTGCTGTTCCTTCAGATCTCTGTTCTAATCTTATCATCAGAGACCCTGGTAGGTCTTCCACTTCCTGTTTAAAACCAGTAGCTTTCCTCTACTTGAATTCATTCTCATTTTGCCTTCCTTCATCCATCCTCCCCTAACATAATATTGCTTATCCTCCTCGCCCATTTTGTAAGTTCCATTTAGGGTAGGGAGCCCACCGTGTTGTCTTTTCTGTTGTATTCATCAGATCCCAGAACAGGACGCAGTAAGCAGTAGGTGTCCTGAACACACTGAGGGCACGATTGTCTAGTCCCTTTCCATGTGCCCAGCTGCTCTTGCTGGCCTCTGTGTGTTTACCTTCACTGACTTTCACTTTGAGGAACAAATGAACCTGACACAAGAAACTAACTACGGTCCTACGGCACTGACTCCAGTGCTGGTCAGCTGCTTGAGGACGTCAGCAAACCTCTGCAGGACCTTCAGCGAAAATCCAAGCTTGAAATAAGACTGTGAGGTCATAGAACATCTGGCCCATGGACCAGAGAAGGCCCGAGAAACCAACCAGTCTGGCCCTGCCAACGCAGTCACAGGCAGAACTCAAAATTCAAGAACTCCACAACAGGCTAATTTGTAGGTAGCACATTCTGCATGTCCCACAAATAATGCTCCTCCTGTCAGAGTGACCCTTGGCTGAAAAAAGGTTCCCCACCTTTGCCTTTGAGGTGTGCTTTCCGCTGTCATTTATGAGTCTGGCAAATGATCAATTAAACAAAATAATGTCATCTTTCGTTCTTCTTTCACGGCTGTCATGTCTTGCGGCTTCCTCTCTGTAGGCTCAATTTCTTCCCATTGCAAATAACATCTGAGTTGATGAGCTGGCTTCCAAAAGTGGACCAACTCTAGTCATTTTGGGTTGTATTGCTTTTGCCTTGGTTCTGAGGAAAGAAAGCAAAAAGCGGTTAGAAAGAGTTGGGGGTTTATGACTCGGCTGGTTAAACTGTTGCTTGTTCTAAGTGCATGCCCTGCTGAAGTGCTAGTTCAAGTCCTACCTGTTCTGCTTCTGATACAGCTTGCTGCTAAAGCCCTTGGGAGGCAACGAAAGAAAGCCCACGTGGTTGGGTCCAAGTCACCTATGCAGGAAACCCAGATGGAGTCGAGGGCTTCTCAGGCATTCGCAGAGTGCAACAGTGAATGGCAGATTCTCTTTCCCCTTAAGCTACTCCCTTTTGTTTTTGCTCAACCTTTCAAATAGACGAAAATGAGAACTATTTCTTTTTTTTTTAATTTAATTTATTTTTATTTTTATTTTTTATTTTTTTAGGACTATTTCTTTTTAAAAGAAAAAGACTTCATAAAAGTCTAAAATTGAAACACAAAAGGCAGTTGGAGAGGTTGACATTAGGAAGGGCTTTCCCAACCCTACTTGCCCAAACAAAAGGTTGCAGTTTAGCTTCACTTGCCTACAGCTTTTCAAAAGCTGTTATATCAAAATCTCCGAGGCTTTGCTTGTGTGTTTTAAGGCCAAACCTGTCCTGTTAGGGTAACCGTGTCTTCCCTGGCTACCCTTCTGTCTCCTCCTCCTCCATGTAGCCAGCGTCTCCACCGCACACTAGTTCTGCGTGGTTGGCTGTTCCTCACTCTGCCGAGCCGCACCTAAGAGCCTGTTAGATACAGGAATAAAAGGGGCTCATGAAGTCCACCGAGATGAGTAACTTCGTGGACTGCTGATTTCCTTTTGTTCGTGGGTTCATGGCTAGTTTTTTTTTTTATTATTAATTTTAAAGCATAGCTGTGGCACTCTAATGAATCTTAATCAGAATATGTCTTCCTCTCAAATTTCAGGAATCTTTGACCAAAATGGTAACAAAATCTGTACTTATCTAACCCCTCTGTTTTTCAGCAGTAAAATATTAGTAGTATTCAAATGCTGTTGAGGAGGCCTGGTTATAAACCCTTTCTTTACCAAATGTGAGATTTCTCAACTTTTTTAAAAGGACTTAGGATTAAGAAATCCTACATGTCTTGATTTAATTTGGAGTTTGAAGAGTCACCGTTGGGCAGTGACACTTGCCCCCTTAGGCAGATACGTTCTACATCTTGCTCCCGAATGTTCTTCTGTTCAGCTCTTCAACTGATCAATTTTCAGAAATTGTAGGAGAAGAAAATAAATTCTGCCTCCAAATGATGTTTATAATCTCATATCTAAATTAAAACATGTCGATTCCACAGCAATAGTCACTATGGAAATAGAAACATATAGGCCTCGATTCTAAATCAAGAGCATGTTTAGCTGGGTGGTATATATTTTCCATCATGTTTTTAAGAAATCTGTTTCACTGTATGCATTTTCAAAGGCCTAGATTTGATAAGCTTTTAAGAAGTAATTACATGTATGGGTCAGATGAAAATGAAATGTACTTTGTAGAATTTTCCATGTGGCTTATCAGGTCTTGGCCCTACTCATTTAAATCTTGTTGCACTATTAGATGTATTTTAAGGGATTTTAAAGACAGCAAAGCAAAAATATATTTGAAATAAATTCACAGAAGCCTGCTTAGTGCAGAGATCATGTTAATGCCTAAACATGATCCCCATTCAAATTCTTCTGAAATTCAAATCTTGTATTAAGAATACTGACAAGTTTAGAAAGGATTCTTAAAGTGTTTAAATAGAATTGCCACTCACATCTCAATTTACACCTAATTATCAAGCTACGTTTAGTTTTAGAAACTGTTTAAAAATATATTTGCCGGTTCAAAAAATTGTCAGCTTTAAAAAAAATCTCAAAGGTAATAATAGAAATAATTTATTCTAAAGTTATATCTTGCAAAAAAAAACTTATTTGGAAGTTTCTGCTGCTAAAAAGGGCTTCTTTGGCCTATTCCTAGCGATTAGTGCACAAATTCTCCTTGCACCAATATCTGTGTGCCTACTGTGTGCCAGGCACTGCTCTCAAAATGAGTGTCACTTCCCAGATCCTATACATCAAACATATGCTATGATCATTTTGCTTTAAATATCAAAAGCATATAGCTCTTTTACATAAAATATATAATGATTCCCATTTTAAATTGTGCAGTTCCTTTCTTTCAAGGAGCTTGAGATATTTTTAAAGTCAAAACGCATTTCTCTTCTTGACGTTTCGCCATTCCCCTCCCCCGAATGGCACCAAGTCCTACCTGTCTTTTTTTCCACCAGCCAGGCCTTCCTAAAACATCAGACCTGGAAAAGAGGGGGTCACACACACACACTGCTCGGCTGAAGTCAGCTAGGAAGGGACATAGCTCCGCCGAGCGTTCCCTGCCCTGTGCTGGTTCCTCATTTGTGAAATGAGGATGGCCTCATGCCCCCCTCGGAACCAGACACACTATTGCCAAAATCCAGTCTGTGGTCTCTCTGGCCTCCATCTCTTGCTCTACTGGTCCTCACGCTCAGAAGCTGCCTGCCTGCATGCACTAAGCAGCACCATATAATGAAATATATAGGTCACACTATCTTCTGGATGTATTCAAAACTTTAGCCATTTGGACATCCTTTTTAGAGGACAGCTTGTCACATAATTAGCCAGAATGCTAAGATCTTTCTTGGTAGCAGCTGATATCTTATAGTCATGCCTCCAAATAAATTGGGGAGAATGATGTGTGAGATTCCGAAGCGTGAGGGTTCTTTCGGTCCCTTGTTGTTGTTCAGGCACCTCTCTCGTCTGCTCTTTTTGCTCCCTCTGTTTAATTTCATTTACTAGTGCTCCCCTAAACTTTGCAGACTTGTGCCACTGGGGTCATTCCATGATACTGTCTCCATTTTTGCTCTCTTGGCTTGTGTTTGAACGGAAATGATCAGCTCTTGTGGAGTTGCACAAATATACTCTTAGTTGAATCTTACAAATTGTTTTGCATGTAATGGTTCTGGAATTTTGCCTGTAATTCTATGAAATGAATATATTATTCAGAGCCCTTTGATGCCAAGAGCACGTGAGTGGCTTCAGGAATATGGAAAGTGATGATTCGTATCCCAAGAAGCCCTAAACCAGGGGTCTGAGTCTGCCTCTTTGTGACTCTTTTAGATTGGCTGCCTCCTGTGAGAGGCTGTTAGCAACATGCCAGAAGCTCCAGCCTCATGAGCAGTTCTGACAATGTCCAGATCAACAAAGTCTGCTGTCTTGTACAGGATTTTAAAATTCATTTTATTCATTTGAAAGGAATTCATTTGAAGAGAGAGAGAGATTGAGTAATTCCTTGGTTTGCTCTTATAATACCTGCAACCGTGGGACCGGGTCAAATAGAAACCAGAAGCTAGAAAATCAGTGTAGATTTCCTATGTGGATGGTAGAGACCCAATTATTTGAACCATCCCCTCCAGCCTCTTAGGTTGAACACCAGTAGAAAGCTACAATCAAGGGCAGACCCTAGGTGGGATGTGGACTCCCAAGGAGCATCTTAAAACCAGAATGGCACACAGAGAGAAGGTGACAACGACAGAGATCTTTTTGTTCATTGAATGTTCACTCCTCAATGGCCAGAAAGCTTTAGGTTGAGCCAGGCCAAAGGCCAGGAGCCAGAAACTCTATCCTGGACTCCCCACCTGAGTGCCATGGACCACTCTCTGCTGCTTTTCCGGGTGCATTAGCATCAAGCAAGATCAAAATGGGGCAAGGGGCACTGGAAGCAGCACTTTAATGTGGGATGCATTTGATGCAACTGGCTGCTTACCTGCAGCATCATGATTCCAGCAGCCTTTCCAGAAGTATCTTAACTGTTACATCAACTGCCTGCCTGTTTCTTTAGGAGCAGGAGAACCCTCCCCAGAACCCACGCTGGTATGACTTGTCCTTCTGCCCCATGGCCTGCAGGACCAGGACAGCCACCATGAAGTCCTTGGTTTCTCTGAAAAGATATTGTGTAAATGAAACAGTTTCAGTTCAGAAGAGTGCTAGGTAGCCAGCCGACTGACTGTTTCTGCTATGAATGGTTTTGGGGAAAAGTCCTTAGGAAGGGAATCACAAAAACAAACTGGCCTTTCAGAACTCGCAGATGTTTCCCCTGAGTTAGCCAAAGGACTATTGTGACCCAGGTATCTATTGTTTGCATCTCAGTGTATTTTAAAAATCCACACATCAGCACGAAGACCAATACTGGATGTAGATTTATTTAACATTGGACATTTGGACTTAGTTCAAAAATAGAATCATCTTCCAGAAAATGGTAGCTTAGAAGATCTAACTGCTCTGTAAATTAGCAACTCCACGGAACCACAGAAGTCATTCATCTAACCCTTGTGCCCTAAGTTCAAAACATGATCAATGGGGTGACTTAATTAGCTGAAATGATCTAAACACATTTTGTGATTTGTTTTCTTTTACATTTGATTTGACATCTAGATTAAACCCAGATTTTGAGGGAAAAAAAAAAGCTTTTGATGCTCCTTGGCATCTCTTTGTACTGCATTATGTGTTGCTGCAGGATTTACAAGATCAACGTTTAGATGTCACCAGAGAGACACAGATCCTTGTTCTGTGATAGACATTAGCAGGCACTCCCAAAGTAGCAGCAGCTATTTACAATGAACTTAAATAGACAACTCTGAAAATGTCAAAAGCGTTACATTATTGGAAGTTGGAAACACTGAGAATTAGACTCTCTGTTTTGAATTTGCATTCAAGTGACCAGAAAGTGTTGTTTTTGTCAGAAGGATTTCTTATGGGCAGAGGGACCGAGGTAGCTAGCTTTTCTAACCATGCATTCCAAGCCTTCAATGAATCACAAAATCTACTGAAAGTCTCCTTAGTTCAAAACAAAATAAACAACAAGGTAAACCCAGAAAAAAATCTCAGAATGCATTAGACCCAATAAAAGAGTAGCCTCATTCAGTTGAACTTAATTTTTTTTATTATTGTGGAAATATGAGTATAGATACAAAGTAGAGTGAATAATATAAGAAGTCCTTTATACCCAGGTCTGACAATTTTTTATGATTAGGTTTCTTCATTTTATTCTTTCTACTTTAAAATATCTTCTTCTTTTTTTTTTGCTGATGCATATATTTAATTTTTTTGTTGTTGTTGTTTTTATTTGGTTCAAAGGCAGAAAGAGAGAAAGGAAGAGACAGAGACAGAGAGAGAGAGATCTTCCATCTGCTGGTTCACTCTACAACCAGCTGCAGTGGCCAGGGGCTCAGGAGCTGGGAACTCGCTCTGTGTCTCCAGCATGGCTGGCAGGTACCCAGACACTTGACCCCGCATCTGCCACCTCCCTGGGTGCTTACTCACAGGAAGCTGGGATTGGAAGTGGAGCTGGGGCTGGAATCCAGGTCCCCTGAGGTAGGATGGCAGGTGTTTCAAGCAGCATCTCAGCTGCTGTGCCAAATGCTCGCCGTGTATTTTAAAGCAAGCCTCAGGTATTCATTTGTTTGTCTCTGTATATTTCACTCTATACCATCAGAATATATAGACTTTTTGTTTAAACAATTCTAACATGATTATTATTGTTAATAAAATTCATGAATCTTTGATATGTTAACATGCAATCTACATTCTAGATTTTCCCCAGTTGAATCTTTTTAAAAATAAATATTTTGGGCCCGGCACTGTGGCCTAGCAGCTAAAGTCTTCGCCTTGAAAGCCCCGGGATCCCATATGGCCGCTGGTTCTAATCCTGGCAGCTCCACTTCCCATCTAGCTCCCTGCTTGTGGCCTGGGAAAGCAGTCGAGGACGGCCCAAAGCTTTGGGACCCTGTACCCATGTGGGAGACCCGGAAGAGGTTCCTGGTGCCCGGCTTCGGATTGGCACAGTACCGGCCGTTGCGCATACTTAGGGAGTGAATCATTGGACAGAAGATCTTCCTCTCTGTCTCTCCTCCTCTCTGTATATCTGACTTTGTAATAAAAATAAATAAATCTTTAAAAATAAATAAATAAATAGTTTTATATTTGTTCGAAACACAGATTCTGCTTTTTTTTAAACAGTGTTTGTATGTCTGTGGTAAGCCACAGTGGGAAATAGATTTTTTCATGTGGATTGCAGTCCCAAAGCATCTTAAAAGACACTGTTGCATTTTCTTTGGGGACTCAGGAGCAAATTTTTCTTCTAGTAAATAATTTCTGGAGATAACAAAAAGATTAACAAAATCTCAGCTATCAACTGCTTGTTTTTTTTTTTTTTTTCCAAATAATGCTCTAGAAATGCTTATTTTCTTCCTCCCCAGTAGCAGAATCATTATTTCAAGAATATGCAAGCCATTCATTCTCAGTGACCATTGATTTGACTGTCAAGAGCTTCATTTCTAAACAGATTCTGGATGTAGAGCTTTGTCTGCAATGAAAAGCGTTAGGATAGGGGAAGATGGTAAGGCTAAATGTTTAGGCTCACGATGAATTTATACTCTGTGCATCTTTCTCTGAGCCAATAAATAAAAGAACAGCAAGACATAATTTTTGCAGTCACTATTTTCCCGTTGACACATCAGCCTTGTATCTTTCTAGCCACAGAGATTTTGCTGTATTCCATCTCAAGGACATTGGCATTGATCTGCATCCTTCCCATCCTTACCCTAATTCTCAATTTCCCTAATGTGGTTTGAAAGTACTCAATAACCCTATGTGGAAATGAAACTCTGGTTGGGAGGTATTCTTCAGACACACACAAACTTACGGCAAAGACTTCATGGAAAAAAAAAAATCTGATGAAAAGATACATTTAGGAGCAAGTGCATATTGTGAGGTTATCATACCCATGTCCCGCATGGTTCAATTTCCACCTCTTCCTGTGGCCCTGACTCCAGCTTCCTGCTTGTGTGCACCCTGGGGCAACTTGTAGGTCAGGGTCAAGTGTTTGGGTTCCTGCCACACATGTGAGGGACCAGGTTGAGTTCCTGACACTTTGCTTTGGCCAGCCCTGGTTGTTGCACGCGTTTGGAGAGTGAATCAATGCATGGGATCACTCTTTTTCTCTGTTTCTGCCTCTCAAAATAATAATAATTTAAAAAAAATGATAAATGTTAAATAAAAAGATAGTGTTCCCTTGAAAAGTTACCTGCTTCTGTGTCCTCCATCTTACAAATATCTATTATCTCCCTGTAAGACATTGAGTAGGAGCTCAGTGTTGTGTGTGGCAGGTTAAGTCACAGTCCGCAATGTTGGCATCCCACAGGAGTGTTGATTCGTGTCCCAGCTGCTCCACTTCTGATACAGCTCTCTGCTCGTGGTCACAGAGGATGGCCCAAGTGTATGGGCCCCTGCCAGCTGTGGGAGAGCTCAGGATGGAGCTCCTGGCTTCAGCCTGGTCCAGCGCTACTCACTGTGGTCATGTGGAATTGGGATCCAGTGCATGGGCTCCTCCGTCTCTCCTGTGTTCTGTGTAACTGCCTTTCCAAGAAAGAAATAAACAAATATTTATTTTAAAAATATGGTAATATTGTGCTTTTACATTTTTAAACTTTTTCTTAAAAGATTTTATTTTTATTGGAAAGTCAGATATACAGAGAGGAGGAGAGACAGAGAAGAAGATCTTCCATCCGTTAATTCATTCCCCAAGTGGCCACAATGGCCAGAGCTGAGCCAATCTGAAGCCAGGAATCAGGAGCCTTTTCTGAGTCTCCCATGTGGGTGCAGGGTGATAAAGCTTTAGACCATCTTCAACTGCTTTCCCAGGCTGCAAGCAGGGAGTTGGATAGGGAGCAGGGCTGCTGGGATTAGAACTGGTGCCCATATGGGATCCTGGTATGTGCAAAGCGAGAACTTTAGCCACTATGCTATTGCACTGAACCCTTAACAATTTTTTAATTTAAAGATTTATTTAGTCATTGGAAAGGCAGATTAAAAGAGCGAAGGAAAGAAAGATCTTCCATCCACTGGTTGACTCCCCAAGTGGCTGCAAAGGCCAGAGTCAAACCGATCAAAGTCAGGAGTGAGGAGTGTCTTCCAGGTCTCCCACATGGGTGCAGGGTCCCAAGGCCTTGGGCCGTCCTCTATTGCATTCCCAGGCCACAACCAGGGAGCTGGATGAAAGAGGGACAGAACTTAAAAGTATTTCTTGAGGGCTGAAGTTTGTGAGGTAAAAAGCCCACAGCCCATGTCAGGCTGCCTAGGTAATGGTCCCAGCTCCCTTTCCAACTGCAAAGGTTCAAATTACAGGTGCCTCCTACTCATACTGAAGACCAGATTACCTTCCAGGCTCCTTGCTTCATTCTGGGCTGGCTATGACCATTGTGGATATTTGACGAGTGAACCAGAAGATAAAAGATAGGTCTGTGTGTGTCTCTTTGCCTTCCAAAAAAATAAAAGTGTATTTGTCTTGGAAAGATGTCCATGTTAACACATGCCCTTTAATTACTGTAAACTACTCTGTTGTGTAAATAGAGTATGTATGTGTTTATATTCCTAAATCATTTACTGATGATATCTAAGTTGTACCTAATGTTTTTATTCCATATTGACTTAGGTTTTTTTTTTTTTTATTGATTATGAGATGTGGGCATCAAGCTTCAGTAAGTAATCTTAAAGTTTTATTTACTTGGGCCTGGCGGCATGACCTAGCGGCTTAAGTCCGCGCTGGGATCCCATATGGGTGCCAGTTCTGATCCCGGCAGCTCCACTTCCCATCCAGCTCCCTGCTTGTGGCCTGACTTTGTAATAAAAAGTAAATAAACCTTTAAAAAAAAAAGATTTATTTACTTGCTAGAAAGAGCTACAGAAAGACAGATGGCAAGACAGAGAGAGAGAGAGCAAAATGGAGAGGGAGAGATTGCCTATCTGCCGATTCCCTTGGTATGTAGCCACAATGGCTAGGAATGTGCCAAGCCACGGCCAAGAGCCAGGAGATTCATGCAGATCTGTGCGGGTTGTAGAGAGCTAAAAACCTGAGCCCGTCTGCTGCTGCTTTTCCCAGGCCATTAGCAGCAAGATGGATGAAAAGTAGAGCTGTTGGCACATAAACTTGCCCCCTTGTGGGATGCCAGCATTGTAGGCTATAGTTTAACTTACTGTGCCACAAAGCTGACCCCAGTAAATGCTCATTTCTGTTTTCTTTATTTTTAAAAATATGTATTAATTTTTATTGGAAGGTGGAGGTACAGAGAGAGAGAGAGGGAGATGCGGAGAAGAGATCTTTCATATGCTGGGTTCACTCCCCAACCAGTCATAATGGCCAGAGATGAGTAGATCCAAAGCCAAGAGCCGAGAGTTTCTTTCACGTCTCTCACATGGGTGTAGGGGCCCAATGACATTGGCCAGTAGATAGCTGGATTGAAGTAGAGTAGCCAGGACTTGAACAGGTGCCCATGTTGGATGCCACTGCTGCAGAGTCAATGGCTGATATTGCACAGCACCCTCCCTGGGACTTGCTGATAGTTGTATGGTTTCTCTAGTATATAAAGGAAAAGTTGGATCACAGGTGTGTGCTTGTTTGGACTTTGGAGATGTTGCACTACTGTTCTCCAAAGTGGCTGTACTTAATTGTGTTTCAACCCGCAGAAAAGAGGCTGTTTCCCTTTTCTGTGAAGTAGTGCTTAACATCCTGGAGACTAGTATTCTGGCCCAATAGATTACGTTGCTAGTTTGAACTCCACCATCCCATATTAGAGTGTTATTTCAGTTCCTAAATGCTCTGCTTCCAATCTAGTTCCCTGCTGATGCCCGCTCTGGGATAGCAGTGGAAGACAGCCCAAGTCTTGGTTCGTACCATCCATTTGGCCTGGCCAACCCCAGCCATTGCAGCCATTTGGAGAGTGAATCAGTGGATGGCATGTCTCTTTCTTTGTGTCACTATGCTTTTCAAATAAATAAATATATAAATCTTTTTTTATAGGCATGGATCTTTGAAGTTTCATTTGTTTTTATTTGAAAGACAGATTTTACACAGAGAGGAAGAGAGATCTGCCATCTGCAGGTTCACTCCTCAAATGGCCCCAATGATCAGAGCTGAGCTGATCCGAAGCCAGGAGCAAAGAGCTTCTTCCAGGCCAATTTTATTTTCCATGTAACAATGGATCCAAAGGTTTGGAGTTCAGTGTTAGAGTGAGCTCTTACAAATACTCCCAAAGTCACTGACTGACTAATGAGAGCTCTTAGGAACTGTGCAGTGTATTACTCTTTTTTTTTTTAAAGATTTATTCATTTTATTACAGCCAGATATACACAGAGGAGCAGAGACAGAGAGGAAGATCTTCCGTCCGATGATTCACTCCCCAAGTGAGCCGCAACGGGCTGGTGCTCGCCGATCCGAAGCTGGGAACCAGGAACCTCTTCCGGGTCTCCCACGCGGGTGCAGTGTCCCAATGCATTGGGCCGTCCTCGACTGCTTTCCCAGGCCACAAGCATGGAGCTGGATGGGAAGTGGAGCTGCTGGGATTCGAACCGGCGCCCATATGGGATCCCGGGGCTTTCAAGGTGAGGACTTTAGCTGCTAGGCCACGCCGCCGGGCCCGCAGTGTATTACTCTTCAGTAAAATATAATGTGTATCACTTATGTAACTGTGGATTTTTTAGTATTTATGTATCTTCTATTACTTTATAAACATTAAAAGAAGTAAGTGAAATTAGTTTTAATCATGTACTTTTTAACCTAATATATTGGAAACATTTTAATATATAATCAATACAAAAAGTCCTTAAGCTATAATCTTTTGTGCTTTGCAGCCAATGTGTGCTTCATATTTATAACATGTCTCTGGATGCTCCATTGTCTTTGGAAATGTCAATGTAATTCTCTTTAGATTTTATAAGATTTATAGTTGGAAAAGTAGATTCTCACATTCAGGTTGTTCTTAGCCTACTTAAATTTTTTTTTCCCAACAATCAGAATTAAGTAAAATGTAAGTTTCTCAGTTCAACTAGCTTCATTGCAAGTGCTCAGTTGTCACATATGGTAGCGGTTGCCATACTGGAAGGTGCAGATATAGAAGCTTTTCACCATTGCAAAACGCTCTGTTGGACAATGAAATTCTTTCTAATTCAACTGACTAGCGCACGCACACACTCACACACACACACATTCACCCCGAAACATGAACATTTCAAAAACATATCTCAAAATAAATTTGTAAATACGGAGTATAATGTATTATTTATTTATGGAGAAATTTTCTAGAAAGAATTAGTATTGCTCAACATGCTTGATTGCTGGGCTGGTGCTGTGGTGTCATAGGTTAGGTCTCCACCTGCGACACCAGCATCTCATATGGGTGCTGGTTCAAGACCTGGTTGCTCCTTTTCTGACCAGCTTCCTACTGATATACCTGGGAAGGGCAGTAGAAGATAGTCTAGGTGTTTGGGCCCCTGTACCCACAGGAGACACACAGAGGAAGCTTCATGCCCCTGGTTTATGCCAGGCTCACCCCTGGCCTTTTGTGGCCATCTGAGGAGTAGGTCAGTGCGTGGAAGAGCTGATGGTCTCTGTCTCTCTTGCTTTCTCTTCAGGTCTGCCTTTTAATTAATAATAAAATATGCTTGGTCATCAAAAATAAGATTAAAATCACATAGTTTGTACTATGGAAGTGTTCCAATTATGTATATTTTACGTAATTAAAAAAAATCATGGTAAAGGATGCATACTATAAAAATTGCCATTTAAATAATTTTAAATTTAACTTTTAGAGGCATGGTCACATAATTTCATCAATATCATCCATTTCCAAATATTTTTATGTTCCTAAACTAAGACTCTACATATTAAATGCTAACTCCTAGCCTTGTCCTGGCATCTGGCAATCTGGATTGTATTTTGTGTGTGTATCCATTTGATAACCTATAGATTTTCTCTAAATCAAGTTGTACGTTAGTTGTCATTTGTGTTTGACTTATTTCATTTAGAAATTTGTCCTCGAGTTTCATCCAAGTTGTAGCATGTATCAGAATTTCTTTTCATAGCTGAATAATATCCCATTATATAAGGATAATTTAAGGTGTTCACAGATAGTTGGCATTAAAACATGTTTATTTTGGTGCAAAAACATCTTGAAATCTATGTGCAGTAGGGGCCTTTAAAACATTTTTGAAAACTCAGTGTATGCCAAAAAAAAAAAGCATGAATTTCAGAGGTTTGAGACACCAAAGGAAATTGACCTTGTAGATCCACTTTTCTGTAAACTTGTTGAAGAATCTTTGTAGATATTTACCACTTAATCCATTAATCCATTGGTTGGTATTTTGGTTGTTTCCATATTTTGACTATTATGAATACTGTTACTATGAACAGTTGTTTTTTGAAAGATTTATTTACTTCACAGAGTTATGGTGAGCAGCAAAGGAAAAGAGAGGTATCTTCTATTTGCTGGCTCACCACCAAGTGGCCACATGGCTGGAGCTGGGTCAGGCTGACTCTTGGGGACCAGGAGCTTCAGCTGGGTCTCCCATGTGAGTGGCATGGGCCCAAGGCAGGAGCCAAATCCTTGGGCCATCTTCTGAGGCTTCCCCCAACACACTAGTAGGCAATTGGATTTGAAGTGGAAGAGCTGGTCGCTGAATTGACATCTATATGGAATGCCAGCATGTTAGGGTTGGATTTACCTACTACCCCACAACACTTGCCCTGCTATGAAGTTGAAGTAATGAGAATTTAAAAAAACTTATTATAAACCTGTTAATTAAGCTTATACAGTTTCTAAGTAAGTAACAGTAGAAATGTTGCTTACCTGGAAAACTCTGCACAGGAGAAAAGACTTTTGTCTGATTCTGTCATCTGTGAAACTACAAAGTCTTTGCTGTGTTGAGAAATGTTCTAGATGCTCATATTTATTGGTCCAACTCACCACCTATAAGTTCATGTATTACTCTTTTCACTTCTGCTTTCAGTTGAACTCCTTTCTCCTGCTACCTTTTCCAAGATACACATTCCAAGAAGACATGAAATATTTTTAACAGCTTAGTTTACAGCTGTAGTCTAGATGTTTAGAATGGTACTTGCAACAAAGTAAACAATCAGTAGGCCATGTTGCATGGATGAGTAATAGAGTATCCACCTCAGTTTATATGCACCATTGAAGATTTACTTATTTATGTATCTATTTATTTATTTATTTGAAAATCAAAGTTAGGGAGCGAGGAGACACATGCAGAAAAATCTTTTATCTATTGGTCCACTCCCCAGATGGTCATCACAGCCAGGGCTGGGCCAGGCCACCAGCAGGTTCATCTGGCTTTCCCAGGCAGGTAGTTACAGCCCATCTTCCACTGCTTTTCCAGGTGCCTTATCAGGGAGTAGGATGGAAAATGGAGCAGCCAGGATTTGAACTGGCATCCATATGGGATGGTGGCAGGACAGGAAGTGGCTTAACCAGCTGTGCCATGATTGTAGCCCCTATGTATTGATTTGAAAGGCCACATTACAGTGAGAGAGCTACCTACTGGTTCACTGCCCCAGTGGCTGGGGAAGCTGGGGCTGCACTAGGCTGAAGTCAGGAGCCTGGGAGTTAGGAGTCCTCCACGTGAGTGGCAGAGGCTCAGATACCTGCCTTCTCTAGTGTTAAATAGGGAGCTGGGTTGGAAACAGAGCAGCCAGGGCTTGAATCGGTGAACAGATGAGGTGCTGGTATTTCAGGCAATGCCACAATGCTAACTCCAACTTGATACCTCTTTGCTTTGCTTTGCAAGGATTGATTTATTTTATTGGAAAGGCTGGTTTACAGAAAGAAGGATCAGCAAAGAGAAAAATCTTCTATCTGCTGGTTCACTCCCCAAATAGCTGTAACAGCTAGAGCTAAGCTGATTTGAAGCCAGGAGCCAGGAGCTTTTTCAGGGTCTCCCATGTGGGCTCCGGGTCCTAAGGTTTTGGACCATCCTGTACTGCACTGCTTTCCTGGACCATAAGTAGCGAGCTGGATGGGAGTGGAGTAGCTGGGGATGAATTAGCACCCATAAAGGATCCTGGTGTTTGCAAGGGGAGGATTAGCCAGTTGAGCCATTGCACCAAGCGTCACTTTGATACCCTTTTAAGGGGCTCTAGATTTCATCTCTGTTGACCATTGTTTACTTGGGATAGAGCATTCTAATAAAAAGAAATGTTTATAAATGATACATCCCTTACCAATGTCTAGAAATAAGGTGTGGAAAACAACTGATATTGGAGATGAAATAAGATTGAGATAAACCAGACAAAAATATGAGTGGTATTTTGCTTCTTTTAATTTGACTGATTACTCCCAAAATGATACTTTGTGAAACATTAGAAAAATTTCTATTCTAATCACTTGGAGGAATAATAAATAAAAATTGCCTGGCTTTAACATGGAGGTTAAATAATCAGTTATAGCAAGAAGTGAGCAAACTCATCACCTTCTCAAATAAGCGCATTTCTTTGTTCCATCTTGATACAGTCGGCATCAGCGTTTCTTACTGGTTTTGAGGGTAGCGACTCTGAATATTTCTTTAGCAGAATCTCCGTGTCTATCTGAGGCACGAGCTTACAGGTTTTTACCATAGCAAGAACTTGAAACTAAGGGGACCTGATCCTTTATCTTGCAAGTGGGGAAACTTGACCCTGTGAGGCAAGGTGAGGCCCAGAAGCATTTTCTCCTCTGGCTTTGTAGGAGTGGTTCTCCTTTTCTTGGATTTTTGGTAAGTGTGTAATCTCAGTTCCTGTTTGAAACGCAAATCACAATGCCTGGCGTCAAAACCACAAACCAATCCTCTCCTTAACTGCCAAGGCTTGACATGGCCCTGTGATGGTCTCGGAAAAATTCTAAACACTCTTTTTATCAGCAGAAGGGAATTGAATTTCCTATGAGCACACATTACCTTCTAGGTCATAAGAGACAAAACAAAAAGCACGGCTGGGTGGGGGAGGGGCCGACCCCAGCTTGAAGCTTTTGCAAAGTGATCTGTCTCCTCTTTCCTTGTTTGAATTAATCACCTGGTTACTGCCTTTTCAGGGGAGTTGATTTTGGTCAGCAGCTCTTTATAAATGATATTCCTGTATCATTAACTTGGATGAGTTTAGGAGTAGAGAGTGACGTTTAAAGACCCTGCCTGCAGTCATTATAGTTCTTGAAACGATAGGGGAATTCCTAGGGATTAAAATTCTAGGGATTTTCCTTTTTCTCTTTTAAAAAATAATTAATTTGTTAAAAATCCAGACACAGGGAAACAGATATCCCGTAAATGCCCACAATAGGCAGGGGTCTGCATTTCCATACGGGTCTTCCCTGTGGGTGGCGGCAGGAACCCAGCTACTCAAGCCTTCATCCACTGCCTCCCAGGGTGCACCTCAGCAGGAAGCAGGGCCAGGAATTGACACCCCCCCATCTGACATGGATGTGGGCGTCCCAACTGGCAGCTGAACTGTTGTGCCAAACGCCCGCCCTGAAAGATTTGTCTTTAAATAAGACTTGCGTTTTAAAAATAAAGTAAAAGGATGTAAATCGATTTAGAATAAAAAGATAAAATTCATGGACTAAGGAAGGAAAAGGAAAGAACATATTTTGTAGTCAAGCCAAATTCATGGCAGCCCTCACAGTGAGTTTAAAGCTGAGCATCTTCCTCTGAATTTGGTGATTGCAAACTGTTTATATAGACACCCATGCATGTACATGCATGTCTCCCATTACCTCAGAAGTGGCAACATAACATACACATGAATTTTTTTGACATATTTAATCGAGAGGGAGCGGGACAAAGGGAAGGGAGAGGAACAGCAGGGCGAGGGAGAGTATACGTTTTCATCCACTAGTTCCCTCCCTCAACCCTCCCAAGGGCATCCGGGTCTCGTAGGTTTCCTCCCAAGGTCTGCACTGGCAGGTGACTGCAGTTGGGAGAGGAGTTCAAAGGCAGTTAGAGAGGAGCAACTGAGAGCTCTTCCATCTTCTGGCCCACTCCCCAAATGGCTGGCCAGGAGCCAGGAGCTTTTGCTGAGTCTCCTGCGAGAGTGTAGGGACCCAAGCACTTAGGCTCCTTTTCCATGCATATTAGCAGGTAGTTGGATAGGAAGTGGAGCAGCTGGGACTTGAACTGGTGCCCATATGGGATATTGGCACAGCAGCTTCATCTGCTATGCCACTGCACGGCTCCTGGGGGGCGGGTATTGATCCTAGACACTTTGATATGGGTCACTGGTGTCTTAATGACTATGTTATGAATTTAATTTTGATTCAAAAGATGCCACACATCTACCTATTATTATTATTATTTTTTGGATAGAAAATAGGGGGTGATATGTAGCAGGCAACACTTCAGAAGTTGAAATGTTTTCATCTGACCTTGAAGCTGTTATGTTCAGACACCTTGTGTATAATGCACAGAACCAGTGTCTGTTTGCACATTCATTCACACTGCTCCTCGCAAACGAGAAAGACAAGATGTCTTTCTGGAATATTAGGCCTTTTTCTTACTCCTGACGAGTCTTTACTTTTTTCCAAGTTTGGAGGGAAACTAGCTCCTTCTAATCTTCCCTTTAGCGTTTTACAGTCTAACAATTTCAAAATCCCAAGTGTTGCAATAGAAACGAGCTTTATTCAAAATTCAGACATTTGCAATAATAATTCGGGAAAGCCTTTCGAATTCTTTTTTAATTTTCAAAATCCACTGTTAAAAACTATTCAAATTCACCATCACACCCCCTACGAATTCACTCTGCGTCGAGAAGCTGCAGCGTGGCAGAGTCCCCGTAAAGACACTGAGTTGGGGACCAAGATGTAGGTGATGTTACTTTGTCCTGTGTGGGTCTCACTAATTGTAGCAAAAAGTATACAGACTATTCCTTCCTTCCTCACATAAGACATTATTTAGAAATTCTTATGTAAAACTAATTTGCCATGAGAAATATAAAGCCTTTTAATGGGATATCCAGGTCCCTGTGGGAATTTTTTTTTTTAAACAGACACCATGTGGTGCAATCTGTTATAGCCTGCGAGGGGGGGAGCTCGGCAGGGGCCGGGAATATAGTGATCTCTGGGAGTTTTTGAGGTATTATCGGAAATAGGAAAAAATGGTAGAGCTGAAAGCTAGAAATACATTCCCTTCTGCCCTAGATCTTAACCCAGGACGTATTAAACGTACGCTGCTTTCTAAAAAACTACTTAGCATTAGTCAATTTAGGGAAAGGAGAAATCTAATCTTTCTCGAGATGGTGAAATTGCCATTCATTTTGTATTTTAATCTAACCTACTGGTGATTTAATTTACAGATCTCAAAGGAAGTGTACGCTCAAATATTTGAGGACGTTAACGTATCAACCACTGTTTAATTTTGGAATGTGCCTACTTGCTTGACACAATATTTTACCATCTAACAAATGTCTGGCCTTTTTTTTTCACTTCACTAAAGAGAAATAAGTTTCACATTGCTTCATTCACCTTTTTATGTGCATATGCTGGGAACGATTGGATGTTAAAAAAAAAAAACAACTTCCTCATGTTCCTTTCTACTCTGTTTACCAATTCAAAGCTGCTAAGAAAGCCTGCATTCTCCTGCTAAATCAACTGGATGGCTAGAAACCAAACTGTAATGGAACAGGAAAAAAAAATTATCAATTTATTTTCATGACAGAGTATGCCGGAGAAGGTATAAAATTGCCTGGTGGGTATGCCAGTTTTCTTCTTTTTTCCTTTCTCTGTCTTCTCATTTTAAAAGGCTTCCAGCTTTTAGGCTGATACTTTTTATGGTTATATAACAGTTCTAATATTTTGTGACATTTTGTATTGTGACACTATAGATGAAATTGTCATCGGACTGACACCCTGTGCTGTTTATGCCTTAATTACAACTGTTAACACTGCAGAGAAGTGTGCTACTCTGCCAGCACATATTATGAAAACAACATTATTGTTCCACACACCAGCACCCACTCCACAGGGTATTTCCAAGAGAGTGGTTTAGAGGAACTTGAAGCCCAAGTGAGCGTTGCAATGTGGCTTTTCTGGTGCTTGTGTTTAGCTTGTTCTATTGTCTTCTCTGAACAACACAAACCACATGGCTTCAGACATTGGATTGGAATATAGCATGACGCCCTGTAGCAACAGAAGTTGTCTCTCTAGCTAGAAATGAGACTTGTTTCTCCCTCCCCAAGTGCTCAAGTAGTGGGAGGCTGAGGCAGCTCCGAGCCCTTGAGGCTGGTGACCCAGAGCTTTCAGCCCGAGGATGTTTTCAGAAATTATGCAAATTGAACAGAGGGAAAGGGGCAAGTTTAAAGGTGAAAGGATGAGAATGAGTGTGTTTGCATTTGCTTGGTTGCCAATCCCAAGTAACTATGTTGAAATCCCCTAACTGTTCCTATTTCGAATCATTGGTCTCCGATTCCAGCACCAAGTCTGTGCCCTCCTGAGACCGACTGCTTGGCAGATGTGTTACAGCTCAGCGCCAGCTGCCGCCAGGAGTTTTGGAGGTTTCTTCATGTGAGAGGCACTCATCTCAGGACTGTGTCTTGTGATGAACGTGACACTAAGGCCAACAGAGGGTCGCTGTCTTCACTTGCCACGAGGGACCACGTCATTAAGCAGGTAACTCCTTTGGTATCTTGTCTCCATAATAAAACAAGTGAAAAGTCAAGATTCCAGAAAACTTAAAACGACAATCATACAACTGTTGAGATGAAAATAATTCTAATTTTTTTAAAAAAAAAACACAACACTCATTTGAAGTTTACTTAATGAACAGAGTACAGGATTTTTGTTATTATTTTAAAATAGGAGTAGGGCAATGATATTTCTGTCAGTTTTTCTTCTTCCACAGTATTAATACAAGACAATTCATGACTGTGAAAATAAGTGATAACCTGAGATTTGCCTGAAGATTCCCGAATCTTCACTGTCAGAAAAACATTCACCTCCTCAATATAACATGGTTACCTACACACGCCTAACACTCAGCTTCATTAAGCAAGTGCTCTGGAACAACACAGGAAGAAGTTATCACTGTGCTTCATTCTGAAAGGTTTTTTCTGCTTCTTTTGGACTTTCAACACCAGTGGGATATGGTTCTTTGCCTAAAAGAAACTGTTTCCATTTGGGAATATATTCTTCTACTGATGCCCAGTAACGAGTCTGGAAAAAAAAAAAACCCAAAGTAAAAAAGCATATCAAGCAATTGAACTTGGCTCTCCATAATAGTCTAAATGTTTATTCACTTAAGTGTGTGTGTGTGTGTGTGTGTGTGTGTGTACATGCATACACACACATACAGAGAATGCATTTCCTCTACAGAATATTTTATGTTAATTTTAGAAAAAAAATCTGGCTACTTACTAGTGTTAATTTTCAAATTTCTCAGTAAAACCAGAGCCTGGCAGAAATACAGCTTTAAAAATTTTATTGTGATTTTACACGCCCTCTTGTGGCCAACCTTGGGATTAGTGCCAGTATTACCATTTATGGCTATGTAATCATTAAATGTTTTTGTTTGATGTTCCAAACTCCAGATCATATGACTACCTGTTCTGAAAGTTTACAAGGCAGTGACCAAACATGAATCAATTCTTCAGAATTAGCATCAAAACAGCTGACCTGGGATGAGCTCAGGAATTAAAATGTAAGTAGTATATAATGTTATATGTGAAGTGCGTATCTATCTTTTTAGAATACTTGCCAAGGCAGATTGTCATTTTTCTCAGAAATATTTTCCTGATGATAAAAATCAATAAAACCTAACCCCTGAAAAAATTTATAAACAGCATGGCATTTCAGAATGACATATTACTGCTCTGTGGTGGTCTGTAGGCTGCGGAAGCCATGCTCTCTCCAGGAGCTTTGCTGGTTTCTGGAGTGACTGCCTTCAGCAGGCCACAGAGAACCATACTGCCCTAGCTCTGCGGCTACAGCGGGGCACTGTCTATCATCAAGATCAGTCTCAAGTTAGAGCAATTTGGCCAACGAGTTAGATAGCAATAGCAACAAATAATTAGTCACCGGAGTGTTACGGCAAGTCCAATGGTTCTGAAGGTTAACAATGGTGAGAGTCTCTGTACCTCTCTATCTATGCATGTAGTCTGAAAAACAGCCTCAAGTACTTAAAATGGAGCTCATCCTGCTGTGCAGGGCTGGCTAAGAGAAATCCCAGGCAAGGCCTGCGGTGGGGAGTTTCTCTGACATTCACGGCTGGATTAACCCCTATTGTGTGGGCCCCGGACATGCCAGGGGAAGGTATTGGGGAACTCAACAAAGAAAAAGGCATGCCCAGGGCACTACTCTGTACCAGAATTTTTTCAGTCCTTGATCACTGCCTTTTCTTACTATCCTTGATGACACAGAAAATTTGAGGGTCAAACTCTCAGCCTTTCCTTTGGAGTCTATTCATATCCCAGCTGGATGGAAAGTAAAATGCTGTTTGAAAAAGGTCACTGAAACTATAAAATACAACTCTTGTATAGGTAGTAAATTCCCATTCATCACAAATACATTCATATACTAAATACGGTTTATTTATTTATTTTTTTTTTTTGCCAGCCGTCTTCCCAATCTGTTCTTCAGCTAAGCAAAACAAAACAGACCAGACTCATGCTATATTGTATGATAATATGTATTTAAATAGCTTTGGCTAAGTCTGGTTGAAGGGGACTGAACTGCTACTTCTAACACTTCCAGTGGAAAAGCACTTTGGTCCATCATGCTGTCATTTTAACATTTAAATCCATTATCTGTTACAGTTCAACAATACAGTTGCTTCCTTTAAGGGACAAGGGAAGGAGACAGAAGATCTTCATAGAATTCTACTTGGTAAAAAGTATTTTTAAATCGAGATGTTCTCAGTTGGCTTCTTTGTATAAACCGTGGCACTGTGGATCTGTAGGGATCAAATATATATTGTTCGGGGAAAAAATAAATCTGTGAAATATACACACACGTACTCACTGTTTAACTTAACAGTGCCCTATGAGTAGAATAGGGTCTCCCTGGTTTGTTGTGTCAGACTCACCTCTAGAGAAACCAGCTCAGGGCACGGGGGTGAGCGGAGCCTGGCCTGCAGGGACTTCTCGGCCGCCTCTACATCCTGTAACAGACAGCAGCAATTTGAAAGCCAAACCTGTGTGCTACTACGGACATCTGTACTAGTGGTATTTACATTCTGCAACTCTCCTTTTTCCTGCAGGCAGTGTTCTTTTTTAAAAAAATAAAGATTTTATTATATGAAATGTTGAGTTATACTCACACACATACAGAGAGAGAGGAAGAGAGAGAGATGTACACCTTCCATCAGCTTGTTCACTCCCCAGATGGCCACAACAACTAGGGTTGGGCCAGGCTGAAGTCAGGAGCGTCACCAGGGTCTCCCACATGAGTGCAGGGGCCCAAGCACTCGGGCCATCTTCTGCTGTTTTTCTACGTAAATTAGCAGGGGCTAGATGGGAAATGGAGTAGCTGGGACTTGAAATAGTGCCCACATAACACTGCAGATCATCTTAACCCATCGCGTTGGACCCCTGATGTAGAGTTTGAACTGATGGTAAGACAGTGAGCCAGGAGAAGTTGTCACTGCTCGATTAACCTGTTGCAAATCAGAGTATAGTTGGTTTTTTTTTTTCTTTAAGAATAGGGGAGTGTGGAGTGTTACTTTCTAAGTTCTACCATTTCACGTTAGCTAGTAAAAGCCAGTAATTTGTGCAAAGCTTCCTTTAAAACTGCTCAGAGCCTCAAGTTAGCTATAAAACCACCTAAAAACAGCCAGAGCGATAAAATGAGTAAATATTCAGATATGAAAGTATTGATATCTTCAGACCTTCAATCTACTAATGTTAAGAAAGAAGAGTGTGAGTGGTGCTAGATGACATTTATGGGATGTTGGTCGCATGCATTTTGTGGCTACTGTAAAACTGTATACTTTTGCAAACATTCCACATCACTATGAGGTCACTGAGGGACCTGAGGAGTTTTCCACGATGATACAGACTTTAAATATGAGGAGTCTGTGTTAAAATTCAATGACAAGCTTGGTAGTATACCATTCAGCCGACGGTAGTTGAGTATTATGTTCTAGTTTGACTTGCACATGGATGTCTTCCTTCCGATGGTTGTAAAAACACCAGGGCAACTATATTTAATTTCTTGTATAATTTTTGCCTTGATACATGCATGAGGCACGTGCCAGAAATGTTACAGCTCGGCAAGTTTGCATGGAAACATCTGAGCCCAGTTTAATAATCACTCCTCCATTCAGTGCCTATGTTGTCTTTTGCCCAATTACTTTGTTTGTCAAGTTCATGGAGGCCTTGGATGTAAATCCTCTCTCCTTGGAGCTTACTGAGTCAACAGAAAGGAGAAAATTCTCAGATCCATGTACAAGCACTGGAGCAATCTAACTAGAGGGCTGTTGGACAGACGGAGAGAGATGGAGAGGGCGTGGGAGTGGGGTGTGAAGAAGCCAGTGCTGAACAGGAGAAAAGACATAGCAGATGGTGGCGGCGGGAGCAGGGAACGGGTGTGAAATATAAAAGGGAAAAACAGGAAATTCCCTAAAGGGACTCCCCAAAGTTACACTACCATTAATGCACCTGCTCTCTACAGGAAGGTGATTTGAAGGGGAAAATATCAATTTAGGGATTAAAAAGCTGAGCCATTAGCATGTCTATCCCATGGCAGAAGTTTACAGCTAAGACACATGCTAAAGAGCTTTGCTGTCAATGCTACCACTACAGAAGCCTAGCTCTTCTTGGATCACATTGAGATTTTTATCAAGTCCTGGAAGAATAAGTACTTTAAAAATGTTGTATTATTTGAGAGACACAGAAGGGAGACGGGTACAAGGAACAAGAGTCAGAGCGCTCTCACCTGCTGGCCAGTTCCCTACCCAAATGTCCCCAGTGGCAAGGCTTCGGACCAGTTGAAGCTGATAGGAACTCACTCCAGGTCTCTCAAAGACTGGCAGGAGTCCAATCCCCTAGGCCTTCAGCACTGCCTCTCGGGTTCTGCATCGGCAGGAAGCTGGAGTGAGGAGTTGAGCTGGGCCTGGAACCTCAGCCTCCAGCCTAGGACACAGGCATGCTAATTGGCAGTGTCAGGACATGCCTGCTCTGGAAAAACTATTGTACTCTTATTACCCAGTAAACAAAACGTTAGCCATAACCACACCCGCATGCAGCCATTATTCCGTGAGAAGTTATAATGTTACTGGCAAATTCAGTAGTAGTAGTAGTAGTAGTAAGAGTACTTCAGAAAGCTTGTGGAAAATGTAAATAAAAGTACTTCAAGGGGCCGGTACCATGGTGTAGTAGGCTAAACTGCTGCCTGAGGCACCAGAATCCCTTCTGAGCAGGAACTCATGTCCTGGCTGCTCAACTTCCGATCCACCTCCCTACGTATGGCCTGGGGGAAGCGTTGGGATAAGGCCCAAGTCCTTGGGCCCCTGCACCATGTGGGCGACCTGGAAGATGGTCCTTGTCTTGGAATGGCCTACCTCTGGCCATTGCAGCCATATGGAAAATCTTTCTCTGTCTCTCACTCATACTGTAACTCTACATCTCAAATAAAAACTGAAAAAAAAATACTCTCCACAAAAAAAAGCTAAATCCAGTTATTTGGGGGCTTGGTGTTGTGGTACAGTGGGTTAAGTCACCACCTGCAATCTCAGCATTTCCTGAGAGAAGGAGAAGGAGAGAGGAAGAACTTCCATCCGCTGGTTCACTGCTCAAGTGGCCTCAATGGCCAGAGCTGAGCCAATCTGAAGCCAGGAGCTTCTTCCAGGTTTCACATAGGTGCAGGGTGCCAAGGTTTTGGACAATCCTCAACTGCTTTCCCAGGCCACAGTCAGGGATCTAGAAGGGAAATGGAGCAGCTGGGATATGAACCGGTGCTCATATGGGATCCCTGTGTATGCAAGATGAGGACTTTAGGCACGAGGCTACTGTGCTGGGACCTATAAACTTTTCTTGAAGACTATTATATGAAGGATGCGGAATATCTGTTAGAAAAGATGTTTGCTAGCACTCCTTTCAAAAACTGTTTGCTTAAGTACTAATGTACTTTTATGGACTCTTTAAATAAAAGATTTATGTATTTTTATTGGAAACTCTGGGCCCTCTTATTTAGCTTTCTCAGGCAGATCTGCAGGGAGCTGAATCAGAAGTGTAGCAGCTGGGAATCGAACTGACACCCAGGAAGGATGCCAGTGTTCAGGCAGTGGCTCAACTCTTTGTGCCACCTTTCGTGGATGTTTTGCTTACCTCTCTTGTTCCTCTGTCTCCTTCTCCTAGACCGGCTTATTTTTCTTTCCTTGCTCCCAAGTGTGGGCTTTCTTATATTTTTTTAAGACTTGTGACATCTGTCTTCTTATTTTTACTTTATCTCCCTTCCAGACGGTCTCTTATCTGGCTTCAACTAACCATCACTATGGAGGGAGGGCTAACCCTTTTTCTTAGTTCACATTTCTTTTTTTTTTTTAAAGATTGATTTTATTTATTTTTTATTGGAAAGGCGGATATACAGAGAGGAAAGACAGAGAGGAAGATCTTCCATCCGATGTTTCACTCCCCAAGCGGCCACAATGGCTGGAGCTGAGCCAATCCGAAGCCAGGGGCCTCTTCCGGGTCTCCCACGCGGGTGCAGGGTCCCAATGCATTGGGCCGTCCTCGACAGCTTTCCCAGGCCACAAGCAGGGAGCTGGATGGGAAGTGGAGCTTCCGGGATTAGAACCGGCGCCCATATGGGATCCCGGTGCATGCAAGGTGAGGACCTTAACCACTACGCCATCGCGCCAGGCCCCAGTTCACATTTCTTAACCCAGTAAAACTAAGCATGAATTCCTCAGCACAAGTGAAAAAACATCTCTGCAATTTGAGCCTCTGTAGAAGGTTCCATCCCACCACTACCATGTAAGAACATGCCTTTTGACTACACACTGCCAGAAGGCAAGGATTATATTACATAGAAACTGTACGTACCTTAGGATCTAACACACGTGCAGGGTGTGTACTGGGTACTTCAACAGTGCTTAAATGAGTAGGTCAGGACTATGTCAGTTCCAGAACATAAACTGGAAACTTAAAACACACACACACACACACACACACACATACACACACAAAACACCACACCCACGACAGGACAAGAGGAAAGGAAAAAAAGGTGACAAAAAGAAAGGGACTATGTCATATTTTGTCATTTTTTATCTAAGAGGTTTGCCACTGAGCCATTTAAAATTTTAGATAATTCCAGAACAAACAAAGCAATTCCTAAGAGCTGGAAATCCAGTGATACCAGTCTGTTATCTATTTGGTGGCATAAGCACACATTCAGTATTCTCAGAGCACAATACTGACTGAGCATTCATACTTGGATATGCCCTAAAAACTAACTGCAAATGTATCTTTCTAGTAACTGTTCTCAGTAATCCTCCTGGTGTCGGCCACGATACTTTATGATTGGATAAAGTCAATGACGTAGTTTCCCTTATCTGTGTTTTCATGAGTCAGGCTTTCATTTACTTGCAGACAACTGTGGTTCTAAACTATTAAGCGGAAACTTGCAGAAATTAAAAAAAAAAAATTCTAAATGGCAAGACCTTGTGAAGAGTCTGATAAACCCAAACTGTGTGCTGCACACGCCCCCTCCTCCTCAGTAGCTGTCCGCCATGTCGGATCACCTGTTGCAGGACTGCATTGCTTGGAATTGGGATCACTGTGTACGCCTACTACGTCATCCAACTCATCATGCAGCCACTGCGTTATTTCATATTGTTACAAGAAAGACGCTATGCTGAGAGGTAGGCCATATTTACAAAATTTTTATTTCAATAAACTGTCATAATGATTCAATTTTAATGTGTTACTGTTGCTAATTTCTTACTGTGCCTAACTTAAATATAATTTTGTCAAAAGCATGTACATGAGTATAAGACAAAGCAATGCAAAATTTGGTTTTGTATTATTTTCTGGTTCAGGCATCCATTGGGGGTCTTCTAACACATTTCCTATCAGTAAAGAGGGGGAACAGGTTATATCAGTGTTGGAAAGTTCTTTGACAATTACCAGAAAAAGAAGCAAGAGGCATGGGAGCAACACTTTAAGAACTGTGCTGTCCTATAATTGTACTGAAATTACATGAACTCCTCATGTATTTTTATGTTAAAAACAAAACTAAAAAAATGATTTCCAATAGATACTTTTAGTGCTCAACTGAGAGATCTAGATGTATTGCCTGCCAACAGGAATTAAGCCTCCTTAGAGCAATGGCCAAATGCGTGTTTAGACAAGCAAACGCACAAAGAGGGCCTGAAAAAAACCATCATATCTGAAAGAAAGAAGCAAAATTCTCATAGTTGGGACTCTACCACCCAACAATGAGTCTCAGAAACTAAGCCCCTCGCTCCTTGCTTCCACCTAGCCCGGCCCAGCTGTGGTGGGCATTTTGGAAATATACCACTGGATGGAGATGTTTATCGATCTGCCCCGGAACATCCCTATCTCTGTTTCAAATAAAATAAATAAAATTTTAAGGGTCAGTGCCATGGCATAATAAGATTCCACCTGTGTTGAACTATGGTTATGCAACACGGGTGGAGGAACCCACCATGGGGGGAGGGTGGGGGGAGAATCCCAGATTCTATGTAATTACAACACAATGTAATTAATGAATAAATTTAATAAAAAAAATTAAAAAAAAAAAAGATTCCACCTGTGGCACTGGCATCCCATATGGGTGCTAGGTTGAGTCTGGGATGCTTCACTTCCAGTCCAGCTCCCTGTTTATGACTAGGAAGGCAGAAGAAGAAGGCCTAAGTGTTTGGCCTCTGAAACCCAAGGAAGAGATCCAATGAGGCTCCTGGCTCCAGCCTGGCACTGTCCTGTGGCCGTCTGCGGAATAAATCAGTGGATGGGAGATCTCCCTTTCTGTCTCTCCTTCCCTCTCTGTGACTGCCTTTCAAATAAACACATCTTAAAAAAGAAGTCCACGCTGGGAGGGAGCGTTTGAAACACAGACAAAGGAAAATACTGGAAATAAAGGCTTTCTCCAGTCCCCACAACACAGCCGATTGTTAAACATTTGCCAGCTCACCATGGGACCCATTGTCAAATTTTTGTTAAGTCTATAAGCTAATGAGAGAAATTTCAACTCTGATTAGGTATTTGCAGAATTATTACCAATTCCTTAGGTTCATAATGGTAATGCAATTTTACTTAACATGGTTCTTTTAGTGATACACATAGAAATACGTACTTGAGCTATTTACAGATGGAACAATATGATCTGTGCCCTCAAAATAATTTGAGGAGCTGGGAAGTGATGGAAGAGGTGTACAGATGAAACAATACTGGCTACATTTTGACAACTATTGAATCTGGTAATAATCACACTGAAAGTATATTCTTCTATTTCCTCTTTTATGTAAGCTTGGAAGATTTCTTAACAATTCAAAACCAAATTCCCATAGTAGATAAAGATGTGAATGTTAAGTTGTGGCAGGATTCCAAAGACTAATTAAATGATTTGACTCACGATTCGGGAAGGTGACAGAAGAGCAAGGGAAGTCATATGCCAAGCGCTCTCTCTTCCCTTCTCTCTCCCAAACCAGCAATATATATCTCATTCTAATAAAAACAGTGAACCAAGTTATGGCCAGAGGGTGGTTTTAATCTTTTCATCTGTGGGAAGGCCAATTTCTGGGCCAGAAAAAAAAAAAAAAGATAGGAAACCTTGGTATAAACAGCAATGAGGCATTCATTAAACTTAATCTTCAGTGAATTGGAGAGAGGCATGGGTAGGGAAGAGGAGACATGGGGTCCTTCCAGACACTGGTCCTCCTGGTGGCAGTGTGGTGAAGGCCCTGCTGGCCACTGCCCCAGAACTCCCCAGGCATGGATCAGCGGCTGTGCTTGCTCTTTCTCACTGTTTTCCCTGTTCAGTGTATTCTTTTCATGACATGATGCTTTTTTTTTTTTTTTTTTCCAAATTTGCCTTTCTGGACAAAACAACATTTTTTGACTTTAGCCACTAGGCTACGCTGCCGGGCCCAAAACAACATTTTTTGAGAAGGGCTTCAGAGGTGACAGTTTATATCACAGACCAAGATAAATCCTTTCACTTTCAAATTTGTAGCAATTACATTATTTTTAAAAGCAGATAAACTCCATTTTGCTGATACCAACAGAGAAAAATCATTTAGCTTGTTTTCAGAACCTGCTATTTTTTATATTTACATATTAAAGCTTAAGTTTTCTTTCCTACCGACTGTCATATCCACTTAGTTACTGCTAATGTTTGAATATCTGATAGGATACGTGTGTGTGTCAGAGAGAGAGGAATGCAGAGAGAGGGAGGGCAGAGGTCTCACAGCTGTTGGTTCACTCCACAAATGGCCACCACCTCCAGAGGTGGGGTGGTCTGAAGCTAGGAGCCAGAAAATTCTTCCAGATCTCCCACGTGGATCTAGGGGCCCACACACTTGGGCCATTCTGTGCTGTTTTCCCAGGTACATCAGCAGGAAGCTGGACTGGAAATGGAGCAGCTGGGATTCAAACTGGCATCCCTATCGAAGGTTGACGCTGCAGGGAATGGGGCCGCACGGGGCTGGCTCCCTCTTATTCCTTAAAAAAAAAAAATTCTTCATGTTGGATTATCTTGGTAGTTTAATTTTCTAATGCACTTACAGTTAAATTTTATTAAGGTCAGTTAAATTTTGTTGAGCTTTCTAAAGTTATAAATAACTGAAAATTGACTTTAGAAAAACAATAGTCTATCCACTTAGGGTTAAAGCATATGTGTCCTATTAAGTTTTCGTTTAAATCTCCTATTCATTGTAATAGTTGTCTTTACACCTATCATGGTTTTGTATAACAAAACTGCCAAATATTGTAGAATTTTATTGCTAATGTGAATGTAGTCTTTTATATGTTTCTAACTCTACATTTACGCTCCTATTGATTTTTGTACTATTTACTCATTCATTTCATCTTTTAAAAAAAGATTTATTTTTATTTGAAAGGCAGAGTTCAGAGAGGAGAAACTGAGAGACCATCCATCTGCTGATTAACTCATCAAATGGCCACAACTGCCTGAGCTGGGCTGACCCGAAGCCAGAAGCCAGCAGCATCTTCTGGGTCTTGCACATGGTACAGGGACCCAAGACTTGAGTCATCCTTTGCTGCTTTCTCAGGACATAAATAGGATGCTGGATAGAAAGTGAGGCAGCCAGGACTACAGCTGGTGTGCCTATGGAATGCTGACACTGTAGGTGGAGGCTTAGCCTACCATGCCACATCTCTGGCCCACTCATTTCACTTTAGATGTATTTTAAAACTTTTATTTTACTTGATGGGTAGAGAAAGAGAGGACAGAGCAATCTTGTATCCACTGACACATTCCCCAAATACTTGCCCATGGGGAGTAGGGATTCATGTAGTTAGTTGTATCATCTGTGGTCCCTGACAGCATTAGCAGGAGTGGAAGAGGAAGGGAGGCTCGGACTAAAACCCAGGTACTCTGATATGAGATGCTGGTGTTGTCTGAAATCTTGTGCCAAATATCCAGCCCTCCCCATTGTCACTCAACACATAGTGTGGCAGTTTGAAAACAAATGTGGCTTTTGAGGGCATATAAAATCATTTATAAATGCTGTTCTATCTTCCTTTTCAAAAATTAAAGCTCATTTTCTTATAATGTTTACTGGAAAGAACATCCAAGGCCTAATAATGCATGTTAATAGAGGTTATTATTGTCTTATATTTAGCACTATAGGAATGCTGTCAAGTTTTAATGGAAGCGTTTTTAAAGTGTGTGGTTTTGTAATTCTGAAGTATTTATCCAAGATATGACTGAGCTTTTCTCGATGAATTTCTTCATCTCTAAATGAAGGAATTAGCCCAGACTAGTGTTTTTCATAGTTACTAACAGCCACAGCTAGGCAGGCAAGGGAGGTGGAACGCATGGGGCTGGCTTTTATCTACTTTACATTTTTGAGGAAAAGTTTCAGTGCTAAAAACAAAAAAAGAAAACTGTTACATGAGAATTTGATACATACGCCCTTTTAAAGTCTTTTTCACCTCAAAGTTCTATAACCAAGTCCAATTTATCTTGTTTTCAATAATGACATAAATATTATTTCCCAATTTTAAAGAATGAGGGAAAACAGGATAAAAAATGGCATAGACAATTCATTATTCGAGACATATAAAAAACGAAAGATAGGGAGGACATCTCTCGCAGCCAGCATTGTGTGTGCAATGTAAAATGTGTTCAGTAAGTATCTATTAAATGCCTGCCACAAAACAGATACAAATGTTCTCATTTCTAGTTGGGTAGGATGAAACAGTTACGCACCTCATCTTTCCCCTTCACATTATTCTACAATGACAGTATGTGGCTGATACCGAGGAGTAAATATCACAGCAAATCGATGTTTACAACAACTATGAACACAGCTTCATTATCTTCTTTTCATTGTTGTATATGGTAATGGTTTTTTTAGCTACCTGTTTTTATTTTCTAGGAATTTTATTTCTTTTGTAAGAATGGGGACTTAGAGGGAATCCCTTTAGACAAGTCTTTTCATTAACTTGAAAGGCGGAGAGGTAAGAAACCATGGAGAAGGATCTTTCAGCCACTGGTTCACTCTGCAGCTGTTGGCAACAACCAGAACTGGACAGGCCAAGGTCAGGAGCCAGGAACTCAAGTCCGGTCTCTGGTAGGGATGGCTGGGACCAGGTACCCGAGTCCTCAAATTCTGCTCCGTGGGGTGTGCACAGTTGGATCGGAACCAGAGGAGCTGGAGTCAGAGTAGGTGCTCCGAGATGAGTTGTGGCCATGCCACACTGCACATTAACATCTCTAGCACACGCCTCCTACTGTTTTGTTTTTGATTGCCACCTAAGTGTACATATTTAATGAGTATAATATGATGTTCTGATACATGTATACATAGTGTAATGATCGTAATTAGAACAACTATCACCTCAAATAATTTACCATCTCATTGTGATGAGAATATTAAAACAATTCCTCTAGCTGTATTTTTGAAATGTGCATTACTGTTAAGTATAGTCACCCTGTGGTGCAGCAGAACACCAGAACCCACTCTTCCTGCTTAACTAACGCTGTTCGCACCGACCAACTCCACACACACCCCCTGAGCATGCACACATACACTCCTCTCCTCACCTTCTACTGCATTTTCAACTCAGATCAACTGTTTTTTCTTTTTATTGTTTTATTCCATATATGAATCTGATTCTAACATAAGTGTCTTTCTGTGCCTGGAATTTTTCAACTGACAGAATTTCCTCTAAGTTCATTCACGTTGTTAGAAATGGCAGGATTTCGACCTTTTCAAAAGCCTCCATGGTCTCCCTCGCACCCGCTGGACAGCCGGGCGGATCCCACCCGTTGGCTATTGGGAGCAGCTCTGTGGTCACAGGGAGCGGAGATGTCTCTTCAACAGACCGTGGGATGTTGTTTGGGTCCATGTGTTGCAGTAGGCTTGCTGGATCACAAGCTATTGTCTACCCTTCTCAATCTAGACTTTTTACTCTTACCTTGCATGGAAACAGCAAATGAATCTTAAATTTCCTCTATAAATCTCTTGTTACATGTTTTTACTGAGACAGTACCTCTACATATGAGTCTTAATTTTTTGGCTCACAAAAAGAGAAAAAATGGAGTTTTATCCAACCTTGATTCCTATGAATTTGCAAGAGGACTATCCATTCTTCTGGTGCTTACTCTTGCAAGAATACATGGGAACGCTCTGCTTTTTGCCTATTTAAATACAATTCAAAGTTAGCTTCCTGAGATCTCTTTAGAGCATTCTAGTTTTCAAGGATCTTACCTGCTGTATTTCCTTTGGTTCCCAACTCCATGCCATGTAATTTAATGTCTGATCATGTGATATGTTAGAGCTTTGCACATCAATGAACGTACAACCTCCTATGACCAACAGAAAAGTCTGCAAACGCCTAGATGTCAAGAACTCCAACTGACACCACCTCGTTGTCTTCAGTCTCTCCCCAGAACTAGCGCAGTAGCATGGACCTCTAGTAATTCGTAAACCACATCTGCATGAAAAGGAAGCCACGTGAAAGCCAAATGTCACGGCCGGAGCTGCAGGTAGATCGCAATCAGGCCTTCCAATTCAGTTTTTCTAACTTTTCACAGCAAATTCCAGATTATCCTATATATTTCCATTTAAAAATAAATATTGTTAACACCATTGGGCAAGTAAGACATATGGCAATATAGAATGCTTTGGTAGCACTATGGCTGTGACTTAAATTACTGTGGATCAAACTGCCAGAAGCTGAGAAGATAACTGAATTTTCTTCTCCCTTTATCCCTTAGGGAAGACAGAAGATAACTATATGGTGCCTATCGATGAAAATATTTAACAATAAAAAACTGAAAACACTGCTTTATAACTTAAATAATATAGTCTTACTACCAAATGTTTTAGTCATAGGATCTCTTGGAAGCTTGAATGGAAGCAAACTTGAGGGTTTTAATTATGGATGAAGCCATACAATTCTGGAAGCAAAGTGTAGCAAGCAGCCAAAAATGTTACACATATGATTTTACTCCAAATGGGCACATTGGCCAAATGGTGAGGCCCTACGCAGTTCCACACTTTGACCACCTCCTCCATAACCACCAAAAGAGTTCTGGGAAATCTGTCATCATAGATATAATTCTATGTGTTGACTGGAGCTTCATTAGGGCCAAATCAAACTGTTCTTGTTTTTATCATGTCTAATGGCTTGTAGCTGGATTGAAATATGTTGCAGGTACTTGAAGGATCTCTGTTCAAAAGCAGAAGATGGAAGATGAAAAAGTGTGTCTTTGACTTCTGACTTCTTCCACAAAGGTGATCTTAATATTTCTTCTGTACTGATTAGATACCTGGCTGACTAAACATTTAGCTTAAGCAAACTTTCAATGTTCTACATTAAAAAAAACCTGACTCCACATGCAACTCACCCAACTAACATGGGTTTTAAAAAAATCATGCTACTCCCTTCTACTTGTTAATACAAACAAAGGAAGTACATAAGTCAAACCTATGTAATTCACCTCAAACATTTTTGGGAAGGTAGAAGAAATATTTATACTGAAGTTATGGAAACTTACCTTTAAAAGACTATGATTCCTTTTCAAAGCAGTTTCCATGGCTTGCAGCTGAGATGCCCTTTCTGTGTTTTGGTCTTCTAATTTTTTCTCCATTTTTTGAAGTAGCATTAATCTTTGTGATACTCTAGGGGGAAAACATGAAGATTACATAAAGTTAAAAAGTATAAATTCAAGCACTTCATTGCTTGACCGATAAAAGTGCATGTTAAAACTGCATTCCATGCAACTCTGACCTATCTTGAAAGTCCACTATCATGTCTACTAAGAGAAAAAACTTAAATAGTTTAAGCAAGTGTTAAGTGAGTCTGGGTAAAATTATTTTTATTTGCATTAACATATCCTTTATATGTGCCATACGTACAGACTTCTGTTTTTTAGCCTCTCTGGTCTTTTGAAATTATTTTAGAGTGTTGAAGATATGTTTTAATTTTTGGTGAAAATGCAAACTGTAATACATATCCCCTTGTACACATGGTTATATATACCTCCCCACAGACATACATTGATAGAACTTGCTATATGAAACCTTCTGCTTAACACTTCAGTACCCCTGAATCTCATGTTACACATTTAGAATTGTGCTACACTTCCATATGTTTGAAGAAGCAATAAAAATATTTTTTCCCTCTTTTTCCAAGAGAAGGATGATGGTTTGATATATGACTGAGAGGCAATGTATATGTATGCATACTTGCAAGGTAAAACAGTAATCAAAGAAAGATGGGAAAGTTAGAAGTAAATTCTTAAAGTATTTTTAAATTATGTATGATACACTGCACAAGTTTCTTGCTGGTCAAATGCTTACTTTACAAGTATTTGACCCTCTTAAGTGATTAACAGGAAAATAACAGACAATAAAAAGCACATTAGTGATGTATATAGAATAGCTGGTTTCCCAAATATTTGTGGAGGTTTCTCAAGAAATTCAGCATTTCAGAGGGCTTTCTTAAAGGTCAAATTAAAAACCCAGGTGTCTCATTAGTCATTTTTTCATAAGGAAAGGCATCTAGAAGACCAACAAGAAGAGCATGCTAATTAAAAGAAAGGAAAATCTACGAGCATAGAGACCTAGGGTTAATACTCAATACAAGCTCGGGACTGGCTATGCAATGGTGGAGCCTAACGACGTAAGGCATTGAAGAGGAACACGCAGCCAAGCACAGGGCCCTTGGAAGGTGACATGCGCATTAAGCTGGCCCTGGGTAAGCGCCTTAGGAAAGGCCGTTGAATAGCAAGATGGAACTGAAAAAGTGTGAGAGAAAAGAGATAAGGATATAAGCTATAGGTATAAAGAACAAAATGTAAAAAGACACATGACATAATTACATCCTATAATTTTGGTTTCTAAGATACCGTGAAGCTCACTAACTGCAAAATCTCATCAATGTTCGGTAATCAGAATTAAAAGCTTTTACATTTTTCTGACTTCCTGTGCATGCAGTGTTTCACCAATAATGCCATAACAACTCGTGTATTTGGATTGTCCTTGTTCAAAACACTTACATTTCTTCATGTCTTTTAGAAAGGTGAATTTCTTGAGTGAATAAGGAAGTCATCTTTAACCAGAGCTGTGTACTAAGGACTGTCCTATGTAATAAAAACAGGTAAAGTTACTTCTACCACATGTTCAGTTTCACAACATTTGATCCTCTCAGTACCTCAAAACATTGTTTTTTCTCAGTAGAGAAAGTAAAAAAAATACATGTAACCACATTTTATTCTCATGTATAATTGTTCATATGCTAGATGTATCCACAAACACTAGGAGTTATGTCAAATCAACATATTTCATATTTCTCCCCCTTTTTCCCCAGACTCTAACCTTCATCGGGATAAAAACGAAACAAGCAGCTGGTACTAAGACTAGTAAACATTTTATTGTATCAACAGATAGGGGGGAAAATCCACTCTGTAAAATTCAACACCCTCACTTATGCACGTGCACATACAGAGAGAAAAGCAAACAAATAAGAGGACCAACTGGAAAACTCATGGTCTTCCCTTTACTGGAACACTGCCCAGTTTCACCAGCTCTCTTCCAAACAGAAAAGTGCTTTCCCCCACCCCAATGCATAACTGTGAGGAAAAGCACAACAAGCTATCTTGATCCTATCCTGGCCACTGGGCTTTAAGCTAGCCCTGTAACTGAAATGCTTTGAGGGTCAAACCTCCACACAAGGCACACCTTCCGGGGCCTGGATGCAGAAAGTTGGAAGGTTCCTGCCCTGAGGGGAGTTACAGACCAGCCTGAGAATCCCTTCGTGGAAGCAGGCTGGCTTAGATGGTGAGAACTGTAGCTAAAGTCCTCGCCTTGAACGCCCCGAGATCCCAGATGGGCGCCGGTTCTAATCCCGGAAGCTCCACTTCCCATCCAGCTCCCTGCTTGTGGCCTGGGAAAGCAGTCGAGGACAGTCCGATGCTTTGGGACCCTGCACCCGCGTGGGAGACCTGGAGGAGGTTCCTGGCTCCTGGGTTCAGATCGGCACAGCACCGGCCGCTGCGGCTCACTTGGGGAGTGATTCATCTGATGGAAGATCTTCCTCTCTGTCTCTCCTCCTCTCTGTATATCCGACTTTGTAATAAAAATAATCTTAAAAAAAAAAAAACTGTAGGAAACCGTTGGAGGGTCTTGAGCTGGTCCTTCAGCACCCAGCCGGAGCCGGAGAGACAGCTGTGCTGCCCTGTCCTGCCCCACCCAGCCCGCCTTGCCCTGTCCAACCCCGCCCTGTCCAGCCCTGCCCTATCCTGCCCAGTCCTGCCCTGTCCAGCCCTTCCCTGCCCTGTCCAGCCTTGCCCTGCCCAGTCTAGCCCTGCCCTGTCCAGCCCTTCCCTGCCCTGTCCAGCCTTGCCCTGACTTACCCTGTCCAGTCTAGCCCTGCCCTGTCCAGCCCTGCCTTGAGTTGTCCTGTCCAACCTTGCCCTGTCCAGCCCAGCGCAGACCTGTCCAGTCCTTCCCTCCCCAACCCTGCCCTGCCCTGTCCAGCCCTGCAGTTACCTTGCCCTGACTTGCCCTGCCCAGTCTAAGCCCTGCCCTGTCCAGCCCTGCCCTATCCAGCCCTTCCCTGCCCTGCCCTGTCCAGCCTTGTCCAGCCTTGCCCAGCACAGCGCTGTCCTGCCCTGCCCTGCCATGACCTGCCCAACCCTGTCCAGCCTTGCCCTGCCCAGGGAAGGGCTGCCTGCCCTGCCCTGCCCTGCCTTGCCCAGCCCTGTCCAGCCCTGACCTCCTCCAGCACCGCGGACAGCAACCCGCGCCAGGCGCGCCCCGTGACACCACGACGTCAGCGCACGCCAACCCTCCCCGGCTCCGCCACGCGGCCGCTGGAAACGCAGCAAAGTCAGCCCTCAGCAACTTTCCCGCCATACCCGCCGCCAGCGCTTCAGACAACAACAAAATCCGCCCATTTTGCCTTGAGAACCCGAAGATCCGCACAGCTCACAGCTCACCGGCCGCCCAACTCCCGCTAACACCCGAAGGGTTTATGAACCTTCTCCCTCCGTCTGTCCAGTTCCAGCCCCGCCCAGCCTCCTCCTCAGCAGCCTTGCGGACACCTGCGAGATCACCGTCCGACAGTCCGGGCGGCCACCGCGCGTGGACTTCATCCCCCAAGCCCGCCTTGGGGCTCTTCCGGGAAGGGGCTGCCTAGTGCGCCTGCGCCGGGACCATCGCGTAGGGCCGGGGCGGGGTCGCGGCGTGTGCGCACGTGCGGCGCGCGATGACGTCACGGGCTCCTTATAAAGGACGGGCGCCTGGCGCGAAAGGCGAGTGGGCTGCGGCGCCTCGCAGGAGCGGCTTTGGAGTTCTGGAGACGGGCCGTGTGGTAGGTTGCTCGGTTTTCAGTGGCACCTGCGACTGTTACGAGGCAAGCAGGTGCTAAGGCAGCGGCTTCCTCCGTCAGGTGTCCGCCGGCGCCGTGTCTACACGTGCGTTCCCGTGGACGCCCCACTCGCGGGGCGGCGGGATAGGGAATTCCTCCTCCTCCGTTTACGGAGCAAGCGGGAAGTTGTGGTGGTTCACGGAGCTGTTTGCTGGAAGCCAACGGGGCCTTAGCTTCCCCTACACACTTGGTAATAATCCCCCAGCGTTTTAAAAGCACCTGCGTCGGCAGTTACCCTTTCCATGCCTGGTAGTCCCTCGTGTGGTACTTAATTGGTCCTTCAGTTCTACGGAGTAGGAAGCTGAGTGTCGGGAGAGACTGTTGTCTTTCTAAAGGTTATTCGGTCGGCAAAGGACAGAGAGCTTCCCAGGGGGTTTTCCATTGTCTCTTCCTGGTTGGTTTGCAGAAAGCTGGGGTATTAGAGACCGTGGTCCTGCGTGTTCCTTCACTTTGAAAGCCCTGTAGGCACACACTTAGAAATGTGAAGTGGCGAGACCTTTTGGCCCTAATTGAAAGATCCCTGCCACCTGGCTCCCTGCTGGCTTCCCTCCACCCCACAGTAGTGTTTGCGTCGAATGCGTCATTTGTTGTTTTGTTTATCAGTGCACGAACCGGTAGAATTTGTATTTTGTGTGAACAGGTATTTCCTTTTAAAAAGATTGATTTGTTTTTCTTGGGAGGGGAGATTTACAGAGAGAAGGGAGAGGCGAGAGAAAGAGCATCCATCCGTGGTTCACTCCCCAAATGGCCAGAGTGGTTGGAGCTGAGCTGACCTGAAGCCAGGAGCTTTTTTTTTTTTTTTTTTTTTTGCCTGCTGGGTGCAGGGTCCTGCTAACCTGAATCTTCTACTGCTTCCCCAGGCTGGAAGCAGGGAGCTAGATTGGAAGATGGGAAGTAGAGCAGCTGGGACGTGAACCTGTGCCCGTATGAGGTCCTGTTGCTTGGAGATGGGGATTAACCAGTTTGCGCCTAACTTGGAAATGGAGGATTGGGTCATTGCACCAGATCTCTGTCTCTGAATTTATTGAAGGCCAAGTGGGTTAAGCTGCTTGCCGTGCTGCCATACCATAGTGTAGTGCTGGTTTGAGTCCCAGCTACTTTGTTTCCAATCCAGCTTGGTGCTAATGTGCCTGGGAAGGCAGCAGAAAATGGCCTGTATAACCTGGACTTCTGTCCTTGTGGGAGACAAAGAGTTCCTGGCTCCTGGTTTGGTCCATCCCTGTCTGTTGTATTTATGCATTGAAAAGACCTCTCTGTCTTTCTCTCTCTCTGCCTTCCAAATAAATAATATTTATTTTGCAAGGTGGAAAGGCAGATCTCTTATCCACTGGTTCACTCCCCTGATGCCAGTAACACGGGGAGTTGAGCTGTGCTGAAGCCAGGAGCAAGGGACTTGACCTAGGTTAGCCAGGCAGGGGCGCAGTTCCTGGAGCCTACTGTCTTCTGGAGTGTTTGTTAGCAGGCAGCTGGAATTCGCAGCAAACTCAATCCGTGGCATTCACCCCTACATGGAATGCAGGCTTCCCAGGTGGCGTCTCAATAGCTAGTTAAAACCCTGACCCTGTTGGCCTCTCCTTGATTTCTTTAAGTATCCCCAGCCCCAGGGTTGCCTGACACAGAGTATAGTAAATATTTCTAAAGTGAGATACTGTCCCAAATGAAATTTTACCTTTGTACCTGTGAGCTCTGTTTTCACTTGCTGAGACCTGTTTAATTGATAGAGTATTTCTCACGCTGCTTAGTAAAAACGACCCTTGAACGGTCTTATGTTCTTGGAATACAGTAGAATTTTTGTGTGTTTACAAGGCAGTCTTGTTTGTTTCTCTGAAGTTGTTAATGAGTTGCATGAACTAGAGATCTGAGAAGCTGCACCTGAAAGCACTTATATGTTAAGATAAACTTTGCTTCTGTCCTGCTCTGTGGAGTTTGCATAGTACTGCAGTAGAAAAAAAACAGCTTTTCTGCTTTGGCCTTTTCAGGTCATTGTCTGCTTTAGAAGACCAAGGACTACTTTTGGAAATTGTCTTGAAATTTTTTAGGCGAAGAGTAAGCAGGAACTTACCACTCTTCAGAGTATCGTGGAGGTGTTTTTTCTATGCTTGTCTGTAGAGCTATGCTATGGTAGCTCTTTTTTGTGGAGTATTTTTTGGGGGATTGTTGCGCGAGGCACCTGGATGATGAGGGATTCTGTGACAGGTCACTACGACTGTAGCTTCTGCTTTTCTTAGGTAAATTTGGAAACTTTCTCGAGTGAGTCACTCATGGCCGATCAAGCAGATTGTTGCGACCTACTAAATAACACTGGCACAGGATGGGATAGTCTGCAAATGTTTAGTGAAGTCAGTGTTTCCTAATTCATGGGCTTTTTCTTGCACCAGCATACTCATTGTCTCTTAAACCTGCAGTTGTTCCTTTATTCTCATAATTTAGGAAGTATTGTCATAGGTTCTATAAAGATGTGTTTATTAAGCTTCTGTAACATGTAGCCTTAGTCCCAGCACATTAGCGTAGTAGCTGAAGTCCTCACCTTGCACGCGCTGGGATCCCATATGGATGTTGGTTCTTATTCCGGCTGCTCCACTTCCCATCCATTTGCTGCTTGTGTCCTGGAAAAGCAGGATGGTCAAAAGCCTTGGGACCCTGTACCAATGTGGGAGACCCAGAAAGGAGCTCCTGGCTGATTTTGGATTGACTCAGCTCTGGCTGTTGCAGCCACTTGGAGTGAACCAGTAGATGGAAGATCTCTCTGTCCTCCTTTCTGTAAATCTGCCTTTCCAGTAAATTTTTTTTCCGATAAATAAATCTTAAAAAGAATATAGTGTTTTCTTATGAGCACAGTCTGGATGACTTTTTGTTTTGTTTTCATTTGTAGAGATTGATTTAAAAGCAGAGTGACACAGGGAGAGAGGAGTCTTGTATCCATTGGTTTATTCTGGTATCTGCAACAGCTGGAGGTAGGCCAGCCCAGAGCTGTGAACTTGGGCTGTCATCCAGTGCCTTCCAGGTGTTGGGAGCACGAAGCTGGGGTCCAACCAGACACTCTGGTATGGGCTGTTGGGCATTGTAAGTGACGTTTAACCTACTCTGCCACAATGTTGAAACTTGGCTGAGCTGTTAAGATAGAATAAAATGGATTAATACCGGTGTGTCCTCATTTTGTTGCTTTGCATAAATTATTTGTCATAACCACATGAGCAAAGCCACTGGACTCTCACTATTCCCATTTTTTTTTTTTAAAGATTTATTTATTGTATTACAAAGTCAGATATACAGAAAGGAGGAGAGGCAGAGAGGAAGATCTTCCGTCCGATGATTCACTCCCCAAGTGAGCCGCAACGGGCCGGTGCGCGCCGATCCGAAGCCGGGAACCAGGAACCTCATCCCGGTCTCCCACACGGGTGCAGGGTCCCAAAGCCTTGGGCCGTCCTCGACTGCTTTCCCAGGCCACAAGCAGGGAGCTGGATGGGAAGTGGAGCTGTCGGGATTAGAACCGGCGCCCATATGTGATCCTGGGGCATTCAAGGCGAGGACTTAAGCCGCTAGGCCACACCTCCGGGCCTATCCCCGTTGCTTTTTAAAAGATTTATTTATTCTTTTGGAAGGGCAGATTTACTGCGGGAAAGGTCTTCCATCTGCTGGCTCACTTCCCAAATGGCTGCAATGTCCAGAGTTGAGCCGATCCAAAGCCAGGAGCATTTTCTGGGTCTCCCATGTGGGCGCAGGGTCCCAAGGTTTGGGCTGTTGTCCACTGCTTTCTCAGGCCACAAGCAGGGAGCTGGAAATGGAGCAGCAGGGACATGAACCAGTGCCCAAATGGTATGTCTGCACTTGCAAGGGAGAAGAATAAGTAATTGAACCATTACACCGGGCCCACTAGCCCTAATTTTAAAGCTGAGGGAATTGAGAAAAATGGCTTCACATCACACTACTAGTGAGCCAAACTCTAGCTTGTCGGGTGTTAGTGCGATTGTGTGGATTCAGAGAAAGTATTGAAGAAATGTCCTGCAAGTTGTGAGGGTATTAGAAGAGCACTGTACGCTGAAATAGTAGACAGCATTCTGGAGAACTGAGACGGACTTCGGGAAATGAGTGGGGTTTGGAGTTGGCGCTAATTGTGACGGGCTCTCAGGTGCTGGGAGAGTGTGCGATGACGGGCTGTTCTAAGTGGAAGCAGCTGTGTGCGTAGAACTGTGCACATGAGAGGTGAAACTCAGTGGAAAGGAAGGTGGAAATGTTTTCTCTTATTTCTCCCAAATTTTGAAAAAACAATTTCTGTTGCTAGAGAATTTGGAATTGGAGATTTGACAGTAGTGGAGGGAATAATTGGAGAAGGTGAAACTGAAGGGTAGAGGAGAAATAAGGACAAAAAAGGGAAATTTGTGTGTGAGAAGGCACAAGGTTTAAAGGTATGAAGCAGTGAAAAGCATTGCAGAGCCCTTGACTGAGGGTCTGAGCTGCTGGCCATAAATGCTGTAACAGTTCGTTTAGAAGCCATCTTTTCCGACCCTCCTCGAAGTGGGAAAGTACTAACACAGTTAAGGACTCAGAACTAAAATGGGGTTGGGCTTTGCTTCAGGAATCGGTCAGAGTGGATCTGATGACCTGTTTTTCTGCTTGGAAATTGTATTCGTTGCATATTTGTGCTCCGTTCATTTTAGCATTGAGAACTAGTCTGCACTCGGTGAATCTGAAGTGCTTTACATTGGCCCTTTTTTTATGATTTATTTATGTTTATTACAAAGTCAGATATACAGAGAGGAGGAGAGACAGAGAGGAAGATCTTCCATCCGATGATTCACTCCCCAAGTGAGCCGCAGTGGCAGGTGCTGTGCCGATCCGAACCCAGGAGCTAGGAACCCCCTCAGGGTCTCCCACGCAGGTGCAGGTTCCCAAAGCATTGGGCCATCCTCAACTACTTTCCCAGGCCACAAGCAGGGAGTTGGATGGGAAGTGGAGCTTCTGGGATTCGAACCGGCGCCCATCTGGGATCCCGGGGCTTTCAAGGCGAGGACTTCAGCTGCTAGGCCATGCTGCTGGGCCCTACATTGGCCCTTGATGGATTTTTGACCAGAGCAGATTTTAACCAGATAACGTTTTTAGGAGCGTTTGAGAAGTGAAACAGATGTCAGTCTAGATCCATTGACATAATGTGCTGCGATGGGGCAGTCATTATCACAGCTGGGGCCTAGATTAGAGACATGCTTAGCTGAGAAAACATGTCTTGTTGATAAAGCTTTAGAGATTTCCAATGAGAATTTGCACATGTCCGTTTCTTCCTTGGGAGAGTAAATTAAAAGCCTCTCTAATGTTGAAATTCACTTAAACATCAGAGTTCTAATAATGAGAACATGTTAATTTTAAGGAAATCGTTTGTATATTGTGTGTATAGTAAATATATATATGCTTCTACCTTGCAAATTCCCATAATGTAAAGTTCACACAATCCTTTTGTCTTATAGCAACACATTTCTAGCTGTGTGTAGTTTATGCAGGTTTGTGTTGTGTGTTCCCCTCCCCCTGTCTTGTAACCTTGATTTCCCAGTGGTTCTCCGTACACTCGCTAGTCTCTTAACTGTTTACTCTGTTTAATCTATGGTATTCTCGCCTGTTTTTTCTTTTGCTCTTACAATCCTGCAACACCTTTGCTATTAATCCATTTCTTTTTTTTTAAATATGTATTCATTTTTATTACAGCCAGATATACAGAGAGGAGGAGAGACAGAGAGGAAGATCTTCCATCTGATGTTTCACTCCCCAAGTGAGCTGCAACGGGCCGATGCACGCTGATCCGAAGCCGGGAACCTGGAACCTGTTCGGGTCTCCCACGCGGGTGCAGTGTCCCAATGCATTAGGCCATCCTCAACTGCTTTCCCAGGCCACAAGCAGGGAGCTGGATGGGAAGTGGAGCTTCCCATATGGCACCCATAAGGGATCCCGGGGCTTTCAAGGCGAGGACTTTAGCCGCTAGGCCACACCACTGGGCCCCTATTAATCCATTTCTGAGCAAACAATTGAGAATCTTAACATGTACTTGGTAACTTGGCCATCATTGTATTCTGTCGTTCGGTCATCCTGTAATGTTCTGCAATTACATTTATTGGAAGCATTCAGGGCTTGTCATACCAGCCATTTTTTCATCGTGGTGGTTTGCTGTATGCCTGCACTTGGAAGAACCCATAGGATTTTCTTTGACAAACAGGAGTTTTTACTGCACTGTGCTTCCTTTGTTTCAAGACCAAATGATGTATGTTGTCCAAAAAAGCTGTTGTGGTTTCATGCAGTTTGAAGAATTGATTACACACATACATATACAGAGAAGACCTGTACCCTTTGTTAATGTGAAAAATGGCTAGAATAATATGTTCTATTGAATTTTTTGAACACTTCCTATGTTTCTTCCTTAGCAATTTTTAAAATAAGGTATTACAAAGATTAAGTATACATTTAATTTTCATAACCAGAGTTTTTAGAGGTAATAGAACTTATCTTTTTTTTGTATTTCATTTTTTTTAATTAATTACATTGCATTATGTGATACATTTTTTATGCACTGGGATTCCCCCCCTCCCCTCCCCACACCCTCCCCCCACGGTGGATTGCTCCACCTTGTTGCATTTCCGTAGTTCAAATTCAGTTGACATTCTTTCATTGGAGGTATTTACCAAGCATAAAGTCCAGCATCTTATTGTCCTGGTAAGTTCAATGGTTTCTTGGTGAGACCATCTCTGGTCTGAAGGTAGAGCCGGCAGAGTATCATCCCAATCAATTAAAAGCCCCAACATAATATTTCCAACCATTTACAACATTATGGCGTTAATTGACATGGTATTGATTAACCAATATGTTAATAGGAAAATGCAGGTTCTCAACCACAACCTATGACTTCTTCATAGACATTTCATTTTTGGTTTATATTCAACCGTAGAACTTATCTTTTATTTTGATCTCTTCATGGACTACAGAAATAAAAATTTCAAGGTATAGAAATAGAAACTTATGATAACTAACTTTTTAACATATTTTTCCAAGTCCAAATATATGTTCAAATATATGTGAGGTTCCTCATTGCTTGCTTACATGATCAGAAGTCGTGTTTTAATTAGACTCAAAGCAAATCTCAATTTAGTTAGCCTCATATATTTGCAGCAGGTGGTACTGTATAGAGGAGTCTGAAAATTTGGATGAATTAATTCTGTTGCAATTTTGTTACCAAGGACTATTTGGTATAAAATAGAGGTTATACACGTTGACTTACATGCCTGGAATTTTGATGAGGATTAGTAGAGGGGAAAAGAAATGGAATCATTTTAACTCTAGATGGCAGTTAAACACAACTAACAAAGACTAAGTTTTTTGAACTGTAGAACCACAAAAATAGTAAAACACATTCACACATACATGCTGCGCCACCATCCAATTAATGATAAAATGATGTCTCAGATTGCTATTACACAGCAACATACATAAAGCTAATTACATACAAGTAGAAGAAATAGCTGAGTCCTGTAATTGCAGTTTTTTTTTAACGTACGTTGGCATACACCTGTGTGCTGATTTTTATTGCTTATATTTTGTCATTTTTACTGGCATTTGGTTCAGTGTACTTTCATTTTTTTGTATAATTATTTACCAATGCAAGCCATATGCCATTGGAAAAAACTATTACATATTTAATATTTGAGATGTTTCAATAGAAACAAAGCTTATTTTCATAAAGAAATGTGTTCCATTAAAGTTCACTGTGCCACCTGCCAAAAATAGTCAAGTGTATACATTGGCGATCCTTTCCTTTGCATTCAATTAAAAATGTATGTTTTAACAAATATGTTTTTAATTGGTAATGTTAACGTGTTGTGTTGTGAGATACGCAGCCGTGGTGGCGTACGTGGAGGAATGGGGAAGCATGCTTTACTCCTCTCACACTTTGTGCTCCTATCGTGGTCTCAGCTCTTTGAGGGGACCGTCATTTCTCTGACAAATGACAGTTGGGTGCAACTGTGTGTCGACTATGACTACTTGACCCTGTGTCCAGCAAATAGTGCAAAAAGAAGTTAAGTGGGCCTGAAGAATCTCATCTGACTTGTCAGATGGCTTGAAAGCGGAAGGATGGGCTGAACACAGTGGTGTAGCCAGCTGCTCCCTCACCTGTCGAGGTGGCATCCCTTATGCGCACTGGTTCTGGTCCCTACTGCTCCACTTTTTTTTTTTATAAGATTTCTTTTTTCTTTGTTAATTGGAAAGGCAGATTTACAGAGATGGAGAAACAAAGATCTTTTATCTAATGGTTGACTCTCCAAATGGCCTCAACAACTGGAGCTGAGCCCACCCATAGAGAAGCCCCTGGTTTCTGGTTTCTCTAACTCAGCGCCCTGTAATGGCTTGGGAAATCAGTGGAAGATGACCCAACTCCCTGGACGCCTGTGTGCAGGTGACAGACCAGGAGGAAGCTTCTGACAGGCCCAGCTCTGGCCATTGTGACCATTGGAGGACTGAAACGGCAGATGGAAGATCTGTCTCTCCCCGTATCTTTCTGTATGTAACTGATTTCCAAGTATAATAAATGTTTTTAAAAAGAAAAAGGAAGGACTTGTTTAACTTTTTTATTGTGGATTTGGTAAAGAATAATTCTTTAAAGAGGATTGATTTGATGATCATGTGCTATTGCTAGAAATGTATGCCCTGAGTGTTTTTCTAAATAATGCAGGATCACGTAAGTAGTGGCCAGAGTCCACGGCCAAGAACCTTGCTATTCTTGCTTTTGTAGGGCTTCTGCAGTTGTAAGTGTTGTTCTCAGGCACAGAGGAACGAAGGTGCTGCTAGTGTGTTAAACATCTAGGACTTCATTGAATACCTCAGTTCTGGGAGTCGGCATTTGCATTTTGGTTTGCTAGAGAATAAATGTTGAGTAGAGTGTGAGTATGTTGTAGAGTGCTTGTGCTGTAGAGTCACTGTGCTGGATATGCTAAACTTCTAATAGCAGGTATTGGGTCACAGTATGTTCCTGATAATGTAGGGAGAACAGGGTTTGTTAAAAGATTTTTATTTATATGAAGAGGACAAATTGTATGTATTTCATATGTACAGCTTTAAGCTCATAATCATATTTCCCTCTGTCCTTTTCTCCCTGTCCCTATCTTCCTTCCCTTCTTTCTTTTAATTATTGTAATAATATACTTTCAGTTTACTTTTTAGTCCCAAGCTTAAGCCTATACTAAATAATTTAAGTAGGAAGTGGCAAGACCACTGCTCCACAGGAGTATACATAAGGGCTGAAAACAGGGAGAGATCTCAAGATGTCAGTTTCACTCATATGTATTTTGTGAAGTAGCTATCAGAAATAAAAGAAAACATACTTGACTTTTTTGAGCTGCCTTATTTCACTAAAGATAGTGGTTCCCAGTTATGTCCATTTTATTGCAAAAGACAGGATTATATATTTTTTCTATTTGAATCGTATTCCATTTTGTGCAAGTACCATATTTTACCATATTTTCATCACATGATGGACATCCGGTTGATTCCAAATCTTAGTCATTGTGAATTGCGTTGCTGTCAACATAGCAGGAGAGTTAAGTCTTCAGTATGCTGATTTCAGTTCATTTGGGCACCTTCGGAAGAGTGGGATGGCTGGTTCATACAGTAGACTAGTTTTATGACTTTTGAGGGTTCTCCACACTGCCTTTCATATTGGTTCTGTTTCCTTACATTTCCACCAGCAGGGTATTAAGGTAATCTTTTCTCTGCTTCCTTACCCGAATTTATTATTTTTTGAGTTGTGGAAGATCCAGTTCTCACTGGTGTGAGATGAACTTGCATTTCACTGATGGCTGGTGATCTTGAGCATTTGTGTCTTTGGCCACTTGAGAAATGCCTGTTCATGCCCTTTTCCATTTCTTGACAGTTTACTTTGTTGTTGTTGAGTTTATTGAGCTCCTTTTATAGTTTGGATATTGATATTCAGTGTGTAGTTTACAAACATTTTCCCATTCCTTTAGTTGATGTTTGCTTTGCAGTGCTGAAGCTTCTTGGCTTCATGCAATCCCATCTTTTATTTCCTGTGCTTTGGGGATCCTTTCCTAAGAAGTCTTCACTTATGCCAGGGTCTTGCAGGGTTTCTCCTGTGTTTTATTCTAGAAATATGATGGCTTCAAGTCTTTGGTATAGATCCTGGTGTTTTTTTTTTAAAGATTTATTTTATTTTATTACAAAGTCAGATATACAGAGAGGAGGAGAGACAGAGAGGAAGATCTTCCATCAGATGTTTCACTCCCCAAGTGAGCGCAACGGCCGGTGCTGTGCCGATCTGAAGCCGGGAACCTGGAACCCCTTCCAGGTCTCCCACACGGGTGCAGGGTCCCAATGCATTGGGCCGTCCTCGACTGCTTTCCCAGGCCACAAGCAGGGAGTTGGATGGGAAGTGGAGCTTCTGGGATTAGGACCGGCGCCCATCTGGGATCCCGGGGTGTTCAAGGCGAGGACTTTAGCCGCTAGGCCACACCGCCGGGCCCAATCCTGGTTTTTTTGTAAGTTGATTTTTTAAAAGATTTATTTACTTTTTATGGAAAGTCAGATTTACAGAGAGATAAAAGATATTCTGTCCACTGCTTTACTCCCCAAGTGGCCGCAGCGGCCGGAGCTGAGCCAAACAAAGCCAGGAGCTTTTTTGGGGTCTCCCATTTGGTTGCAGGGTCCTAAGGCTTTTTGGCCATCCTCCACTGCTTTTCCAGTTCACAAGCAGGGAGCTGGATGGGAAGTGGGGCTTCTGGATATGAACTGGCACCCAGATGTGATCCCGGCGTGTGCAAGACGAGGACTTTAGCCACTAGGCTATTATGTTGAGTCTTTTTTTTTTTTTTTGTATACAAAATGTAAGCTAGGTATGTTTTGTTTCATACTGCATGCATTGATAAAATTTTCCCAGCACCATTTGTTCAATCTGTTGAAGAATCGCTCTAGAGAGTGATTTTAGTTCATAAAGATTGGTTGCAGTTATATGCTTTAGTCTCTGGGGTCTGTCTTCACTCTGTTGGTCAACACATCTGTTTTTGTACCAGTTCCAGGCTGTTTTGATTTTGTCTTCCCTGTAATATGTCTTAAAATCTGATCTCATGATGTCTCCAGCTTTGCTTTGTGTGAAGATTGTTTCAGCTGTTAAGGGTCTCTTTGGTTTTCATGTGAATTTTAGTGTCCTTTTTTTTCTAAATCTGAGAACAGTGAGTGTCCTTGGTTCTTCAATTAGGATGGCAATGACTACGCTTTGTATAGTGCAGACATTTTGATAGCATTAATCCATGAACATAGAATATTTTTTTCATTTTTGATGTCGTCTTTGTCTTTCATGTTTTGTAGTTTTCTTTGTAGACATTTTTCTCAGCCTTGGTTACATTTATTCTAAGGTATTTACATTTTTCCATAGCTATTTGGAATGGTCCTGATCTTAAAAGTTCTTGCATTACTTTTGTATACAAATGCTGCTGACTTTTGTGTACTTACATTCTGCAAAGTGTCTTATAAATTATAATTGTCTCTTAGTGGAGACTTGATTCCCCTTTATATAGTATTGCGTCATCTGCATACACAATAATGTGACTTCCTGCTTTATGCTTTGTATCCCTTTTATTTCTTTTTCTTGCCTAATTGCTCTGGTTAAAACTTTGAGAATGAACTTTTGAGAGTAGGCATCCTTGACTGGTTCTGTGAGTTTGTCAGCTACTGCTTTGATGTGTGTAGGTATATTCCTTCTATACACACAGTTGCTTAAGTTTTTAAAAATATTTTTTCTGTTTTTGACTTGTTTTTATTGGAAAGGCAGATCAGATTTACAGAGAGGAGAGACAAAGATCTTCCCTTTGCTGGTTCACTCCCCAAATGGCCACAACAGCCAAAGCTGAGCTGATTTGAAGCCAGCTTGTCTTTTGGATCTTGCCAGCAGGTGCAATGTTCAAAGGCTTTCGACCATTCTGTTGCTTTCCTAAGTCATAAGAAGGGGGCTGGATGGGAAGTGGAGCAGCTGGGGCTTGCTAGGTGAGGATTTAGCCACTGAGCTGCAACTCTGGGCAGTAGGTTTTGTTTGTTTTGTTTTTAGCATGGCAGAGCAATGTTGTTTTATCAAATGCTTTCTCTCTCGTCTCTTGAGATAATCCTATGGTTTTTATTCATTTGTTGATGTACTGTATCATGCTTATTGATTTGAGTATGTTGAACCATAACTTCATCTATGGGATGATTCTCGGTCTGGGTGAATGATCTTTTTGATGATGTGTTGTATTTGATTAGTTAATATTTTAAAAACCCTCAACATGTTCATGAGAGCTAATGGTCTGAGAGACTCTTATTTTTTTTTTCTGCTCTCTACATCATAGGAGTTTGGGAGGATTCCCTCCATTGATATTCTTTTTGAATAGCTTAATAAGTATTAAGGCTGCAAAACTAAGAGATGGGAACTCAGTGTGGGTCTCCCAAGTTGGTAGTGGGAGTCTCAGTTACTTGAACTGTCATCTGCTGCCTGACAGGATGTCCTGGCAGGAAGTGGGGGTCAGGGCCTGGAGCCAGCTGTTGAGCCTGAGCGCTGCTGGGGAGCATTGGTGTCTTTACACTGACTCACTCATTAGATTGATTCCCCACCCCCTAGGCCTTTTTTTGTGTTTTTGAAGATTGGTTTGAATGGCAGAGTTACACAGGATTTAGAGACAAAGACTATCTGCTGGTAAAAGGAATGTAAGAACAGTACTGTATTACCCAAAAGTTAAGTACAAGGGTTAATTGACTTTAGTGAAACTTCTACTGGAATGTTATAACAAAACATAGAGCTGTTGCTTATCTCCAACAGATTGCTGCCTTGCAAGAATAAAAAGTGCCATTCCTGTTTGTTTGCGTGGTTTTTTTAGTGAAGACACAAAACTGGATTTTCATGCAGAAACATGTTAGATCTCAGTATTAGCCAATAAATAATTGATAAAATGATAACTATAGAGCAGAAAAATTAAAGCATAACAGTTGGCAGTTTGCTTTATTATATAGCATCCTTGTCATCCTTGTTTTTGTAGCTCATTTACAAAAAATTACATATGATATAAAATTGATGGCTTAAAATAATTTAATGATTGCGATCCAGGTTTTTTTTTTTTCCTCTTTAGTTTTTCCTCCTAGGTGTAACAGTGTGTTAGATAATTATATCAATATAATGAAAATAGAAAATAATAACAATGAATAAAAATGCCAAAAAGACAAAAAAATCTGTTCCTTGAAAGTATTAACAAAGGTTATAAAGACCAGTTGAATCCCAGACTGTCACTCTCAAACAGATACCTTTGTTGTGCCTAGTTAGCCATCAGGTGGGGAAAAGCACGATATTTGTCTTTGGGAATGATTTGTTTCTTTAAGCATAATGGTTTCCAGTTGCATCCATTTCATTTCTCTTTTTTGAAATTATTTTTATTTTTATTTTCCATGATACAGTTTTGTAGGTATAGGATTTACTCCCCTTTCCCTCCATTTTCTCTCATTTGCCTCTCTCAGCATTTCCCCCATCTTATTGAAGTAGTAGTGTTGTGCCGTTTAGTTCTATCATGGAATTGTAGGTACAGACAACGGTAGAAAAGTCTCGTATTGTATTGTCAACGTGTATTCAGTTGTTTCACTGGGAGTCCTGCTTTTATTTGGGAGTAGAGTTACCTACTACAACTTCACTGCTCGGCATGCTAGTCTCGGAGAGTTCATGTACAAGAATGTATGCATATACTTGTTCCGCTATGTATCTTTTTGGTTGCATAAACATATGATATTTGTCATTTGGGGATTGGCTTATTTCATTGAGCATAATTGTTTCCAGTTGGGATCTTTCAATGACTGTGTAGTATCCCATGGAGTAGATTTGTCACAGCTTCTTTATCAGTTCCTTTTCTGAGGGTTGTCTGAGTTGTTTCCATGTCTTCCCTATTGTGGAGTGTGCAGCTATGAATTAAGGGTTCATTGTTGCATCCATTTAGTTTCAAAAGACAAGATGTAACTCTTTTATTCCTGAGTAGAATTCTACAGTGTGTATATATCACATTTTCTTTGTCCAGTCGTGTGGGCCTCTGAGTTGATTCTGTTTCTTAGCTATTGTGAATTGAGATGCAAATACTGTGGGGGTACAGATGACTCTCCCATGTGCTTACTTCATTTCGTTTGGGTAAATTCCCGGGAGTGAGATGACTGGGTCAGATGGTAGGTCTATTTTCAGAAATCTGCAGAATTTTCATGCTTTAGTGTTATGTAATTTTCATTATAGAGATCTTTCACATCCTTCGTTAAATTTATTCCAAGTTATTTGAATTGTTTTCTTTTTTTGTAGCTGTTGTGAATGTGACTGATCTTACAAATTCTTTCTCAAGTATAGAGTTGTTTGTGTATACAAGGGCTATTTTTTTTTTTTTTTATGTTCTGCGACTTTATCAGGCTTTTTAAAGTTCCAGTAGTCTCAGTAGAGTGTTTTGGTTCTACTGTGAAGGGAATCAGGTCATCTTCAAACAGGGTAACTTTCCAGTTTGCTTTAGTAGAGGATAACCTAGTCTTGGGACCCTGTACCTGTTTTGGCAGACCCAGAAGGAACTGCTGGTTCCTGACGTTGCATTGGCTTAGCTCCACTTCTGCAGCCACTTAGGGAGTGAACCAGCTGTCTCTTTTGTCTGTATATCTGGCTTTCCAATAAAAAATAAATAAATCTTTAAGAAAAATGTGAAGTCATGGGCTGTTGCTGTGATGTAGTAGATTAAGCTTTCACCAGAGGCACTGGTTCAATTCCTAGCCACTCCACTTCCACTTCAGCTGCCTGCTAATGGTCTGGGAAAGCTGCATAGGGTAGACCAACCCCTTGGGCTCCCACACCCAAGTGGCAAACCTGGAGGAGGCTCCTGGCTTCTGACCAGCCCCGCTCCAGCCACTGAGGCCATGTGGGGAGTCTACCAGCAGATGGAAGATCGGTCTCTCTTGTTTCCTTCTTTCTCTGTAAATCTGCTCTTCAAATAAAAACAAATCTTAAAAAAAAATGTGACAGATCAAATATGCTTGTGGAACTACATTCAGATAAATTAACCTACTAAATTCATGAAGTATGAATATTGCATGTGAACTATCATAATAAGACAAAAAATCAGAAAGATACCCTTACCAATAGGATAATGTTAGCAATTGAAAAATAAAATTCTGGTGTATATTTAGTAATAGGTAACCAAGGATTTGGAAGTAGAGTTAAATGATTACATGGTTTTGTGTTTGCTCTGTATATACTTTGTATAAATTCATGATAGAAGTTTACAGTAGACATGGCAGAGAGTAAGTTACGTAAACAGTTTCAGCATTTTGGAAAGATTGTCTTGAATGGTTTTTGTGACAGTGTTTTCCACATAGAATCTGTGTAGTGCACATTTTCTAAAACTGATTTAGAAGTGTGACTGTGAAACATTTCATTCAGTTAATTTGTCAAAAATGTTTCCCAAAGCTGTATAATTTTATGGTTCAAATGCATTTCTGACAGTTCTGAATGTTTGAACTTCCTTTTCAGATTATGCTTTTTCCATTGGTAGTTTTAAGTATAATCTTACACAAGCTATACATAAGTATAACCTGTGTCACTTTATTGTGGGGTCTGTGAAAATTTTAGTAATGTAAATTTACTTCTGGCTTTTACACAGATAAACACTGTATATCCATATAAAATTTTACCTTGATTGAATCTAGGTAGGTTACTGTTAAGCAAGTACAGAGAAATGTAAAAGTAAGTTATCTTCCTGTCACAGACAAATAGAAATTATAACCAAGTTAATGCTGTGAATAGCTCGGAGAAGTTTGACCTTTCCAACTGAAATGTACTGGAACTTTGTTCCGATTTTAGCTAAAAATGTGTGGAAATGACAATATCTCAAAATATGTGGATTATAGCTCTGTGTTAACTACTTAAACTGGTTTCATCATTGGCAAGAAAGGAAAAGTACCACCTCCTTTCACTATTCTCCTGGCTGTTTTTGAGGACTGAGATAATGTGTGTGAAGTACTTTCAGAATTGAAATGCACTGTCACATGTGAAACATTTATTATAGAGTAACACAAGGGTAAAATAGGGCGGTTTTAATGAAGTGTGCCACAGTATGGTACCAAGGGTATTACAGTCTTACTACAGATGTGTGATTAGAATGTGGACCTACCTCATAACCTGAGTTTTCCTTGATAGTAAGACCTGGTGTGTGTTCTGATCTATTCTACAAATCTCTAGTTCTTCTCTTTTCAGAGGTAACATTTTCTCTCATCTTTGTAATAACATGAGCCGAAAAGACAGATAGGTTCTAAAACCCATTTAGCATGCGCATAAAGGTGTTCATACATTTTCTAAATAAGCAAATGAAAGTACGTTTTTGATAGCAAACTTCACAGTGGTGCCTTCAGCTTTATGGTTTGTTTTGGATTTTGTGTACTGATTTCCATGTGCCTTTTAGGAAATATTGTTCCCAAGTACTCCCTTTTCATTCTGGAACTTAAAAGATTTTTGGAAACACACTAAAACGTAAATAGTGTATTAATTTCTGAGGTTTCTAAAACTTACATAGCAAAGTTTCCCTGGAGAGTAGAATTAAGAAGTTATCGGGTTTTGAGGTATTTTTTGAAAGCACAGAATTATACTATTTAATCCCCAGATGTACTTGCATGAAGCAGATTTCCTTTGTTTTCGACTTAGTGTTTAAAAAGGGAGCTGTATTATTTGTGTTTAATTTTCTTATTCATTCTTTGGTACTGTTAAGTAGAGTCAGCTTTATTTAAAGCCGTGTTAAGAGAATCTGTCTTTGAGCAGAGAAATATTTTCTAGGTTAAAGAAAGTGTAGAAATCTGTCCTTTAAGAGCTCTTCCTGCAGTCAGAGTAGATTCCAAACTCATTAGGCTTTACTTTGCTATTTAAATTCTTCATTGTGTTGATGTCAATTTGCTTTTTCTATTCTTCTCAGTGTGTGTGTGTGTGTGTGTGTGTGTGTGTGTGTGTTTCAAAGAGGGGGAGAGAATAGGAGGGAGGAAGGGAGAAAGGCGGTAGAAATAGACTGCACTAGAGATACAAATGGATGTATCTGGGGTCTGGAGTGGTAGCCTAGTGGCTTAAGTCCTTGCCTTGCATGCGCCAGAATACCAGATGGGTACTGGTTCAAATCCTGGTTGTTCCAGCTCCCTGCTTGTGGCCTGGGAAAGCATTGGGGGACAGCCCAAAGCCTTGGAACCCTGCACCTGCGTGGGAGACCCAGAAGGAGCTCCTGGCTCCTGGCTTCAGATTGGCTCGGCCCCCACCTTTGCGGCCACTTGGGGAGTGAACCAGCAGATGGAAGATCTTCGTTTCTCCTTCTCTGAAAATCCAACTTTCCAATAAAAATAATCATTAAAAATATGGGTTTTCTATTTGCTGGTTCACTCCGCAAATTCTTGCAGTATCCAGGACAAGAACAGGCAGAACTCAGGAGCCAGGAACTCTGTGTGGGTCTCCCAAGTGGGTAGCAGGGACCCAAAGTCTTGGATTACCATCTGTGGCCTCTTGGGCCAAACATTCGCAGGAAGCTGGATCGGAAGTCAGGTGCTGGGACACCAGCCATACTCTGGCAGGGGATGTGTATGTCTGGAGCGATGGCTTAATCACTTGATCTGGTGCCGACTCTTTATTTGATTTTATTTTATGTGAAAAATTTGTTTATGGGAGGCTTTTCTCCACTATTCACCTGAACAGGATGGCCTCTCTTATTTTGTCATGACGTATCTCCATCTTTTTAGGTCTTAATGCCATTCTTTTTGAAGCTTTTTGGAGATCTAATGAGTGTAATACCTTGTTATTCAATTTGGAATATTTTATCTTGTGTGCAGGTGTCTAAGCATATATCATGTGTCCAGGGGCCATATTTTGTTTTTTCCAGTTACAGAGCTTAGCATATGTAGAGAGGGTCATATAATAACTATGCAATAAATGTTAAAATGTTACCTTCCCTGGGATTTTTATTTCTCAGTTGAAAGTCTCACTTAAGATCTAATCACACTGACCTCGATCTGCCTCTAGAAAGTAGGGTATAGACCATCTCAGAGTAAGAGTGGTGTTTGTAGAATAATTCTCATTTTGGAATAAAATCTGATAAAAGTATTTAAAAGATGATAGGAAAGTAAGCAATGTTTAGTTATAATACATCATCTTCATATCAATTTGTTTGACTTGTATGTGAAAAATTCTAACTTTTCCATAGTACTGGATTTAATCCTGCCTTTTTGGTTTTGTTTAGTATAAACAGAGTCTGAGGGTAATTTTCTGAGAACTTTTGGACTTTATAGGCAAAGCAGCATGTAATTTCAATGGTATGATAGTATATAGTATTCCTTTGCTGGTTGCTTCTCTTTCAAGATTACTTTTATTTACTTGAAAGAGAGAGAGGGGAAGAGTCAGATATTCCATCCACTTGTTCACTCCCCAAATGGCTGTAATTACCAGGGCTGTACCAGGCCAAAGCTGGGAGCCAAGGACTAGTCTTCAGTCTCCCAAGTGCATGGAAAGCATCATCTGTTGACAGCTGGAAGCTAACCACAAGTGGATCTGGAACTTGAATCCAGGCACCTCAACATAGGATGAAGGCTTCTCAAGCAGTGGTCTGCTTTCCAGATACCTGCCCCAATTTAAGTACTTCACTGTCCGTCATAGTTGATGTGCCGGTTTCAGATGGAAAATGGTCTCAAAATTCTTCTTGTCCCAGAAGTAGCTGATGCTAAGATCCAGGCAGGTTAATGAAATAACTAATGATGATCAAATGTAAGGTGATAGGGAGAGAGATGTGGACCTGAGTGAAGTGGAGAATGCACACCCCACAGAAGGGTAACTGATAGTCCTTTCCATTTTATCTTTGCCCTGAGAGATTGTAAGAATACCATAGTAACACTACTCAAATTTTTGGAAAGAACTTGGCATGTGTATCTAATATAAAAATCATCATTTAAAAAATACAACTATGGCAAAATGTAAACGTGAAGGACTATCTGTGGACTGAACACAATCTACAGACCATTGATGAGACCTGTGCAATCGCATAGTACAGTTGAAGGATGCTAGGTTTGTGTCATTATAGAGACTTATTATTTTTGTGCAGTAATTGTTTTTCAAAAAAACTCAAATTTGACTTTGTTTCTTAAATTCCTGGCTACTTTTCACTTCCACAGAATGGAGAAACTGTGGCCTGGGCCCCCTACTGAGGGCTGACTGAGTGGAAACACCACTAAAACCTAAGAGAATAACAGAACAAAGCTGCTAGGTCCAGTACTTCTGCACCTATTTGGAAATGACTGTGTTCATAGGAAAGCCAGAAGCTATGGTTTGGGTGTGATTTATCCCTCAAAGATTCATGTGTCACAAGCTGTCTGCCCACTGTGGTGATGTTAGTAGGAGGTAGAATCTTGATGGGAGTGTAGTAGGATGTGGCTGAGGCCAATGTTGAGGGGATGGCTTCCATGAAAGGGATTAGCAGGGTTCTGCAGAAACCTTAGTTCTTCTCAAGAGAGCAAGCAGTTACAGAAGAGCAAGTCTGGGCTCCGCAGACAGTGCGCTGACTCTGTGTCAACATGCGAGCTCTGATCATGTGCTGGCACCCCAGCATAATGTCAGTGGGCCCTTGCCAGAGCCAGCCAGCACAATGCTGTTTGTACTTTTAACTTCCAAATTGTGAGCTGAAGAAACAAACCTCTTTTTTTTTTTTTTTTTTTTTTAGATTTATTTTATTTTCATTACAAAGATATACTGAGAGGAGGAGAGATAGAGAGGAAGTGGAGCTGCCGGGATTAGAACCAGCGGCCATATGGGATCAAGGCGAGGACCTTAGCCACTAGGCGATGCTGCCGAGCCCAACAAACCTCTTTTTGTATGACGTACGTAGACTTAGGTATGCCACTATAGTAATGGAAAATGGACTGATACCCAGCATGAATCCTTCATCCTACACAGTGAATATTGACAGGGACAAGTTGGTATAAATATAATTGACATGTAGGAGAATAATAATAATGCTGTTTACAGCTTAGCAGGGGAATCTTGAAAAACAAAGAGAAGTTGGATTCAAATATATAGGTTAAGAACTATCATCATTGGACCTGGCAGCGTGGCCTAGCAGCTAAAGTCCTCACTTTGAACGCTCCTGGATCCCAGATGGGCGCCGGTTCGAATCCCAGAAGCTCCACTTCCCATCCAGCTCCCTGCTTGTGTCCTGGGAAAGCAGTCAAGGACGGTCCAAAGCCTTGGGAACCTGCACCCACGTGGGAGACCGGGATGAGGTTCCTGGCTCCTGGGTTCAGATCGGCACAGCACTGGCCGTTGCGGCTCACTTGGGGAGTGAATCATCGGATGGAAGATCTTCCTCTCTGTCTCTCCTCCTCTCTGTATATCTGACTTTGTAATAAAAATAAAATCAAATCTTAAAAAAAAACTATCATTATTTACTTCTTTAACAAATTAATAAGCATAGCAAGGACACTTCTTAGTTTGCTGCCTATGCGGAAATGACTGTTAATGCGTATTTTCCTATTTTGAAAATTAAGAGGGATGGATGATATTACTGTGATGTAGTAAGGAAAACTAGTAACTTATTTTGGTGGATATAGACATTTTCATACAATGCCTCAAAACAATGAATACATCAAAAACCATACTTTATTTTATGTATACCAATACAATTTACATATTAAATAACACTATAATAGAATGATTTGATATAGTTTTAAACAGAAGAAAAAAGGGAAAAAATTCAGGTTATAAAACCCCTCCCACTGTTGAAACAAATGAAAAAAAATCACTTTTTCCATATGGGGTCAATGCAACAAATGTACTCAGTGACTAATTATGTAATTCCTATTGCACAAGTGGTAATTTAATCAATGGGAAACCCAACTTTCACAATCACTGCCTCAAAGAAATAACACATGTTGGATTCTTTTTGGAATGCAAAGATGGTTCTTGCTACTTCAATACACAGAAATTTGAACTCACATATTCACCACCAAAAAGGAAAAAAAAAAACTATGACAGAGTTGAAACTAGAAAAAAATTAGCTTTATATGAAAATATAAAATTCTATGATTTTATACCATAGATACAAAGTTCCCAGAAGATGTTTACCCAAGCAACAAAATATTTACAGTTTTAATGATTTTTGGGAATTTTACAATGAAGCCAAAGCAATACGAGTCAACACGAAGGCTGGGTTCTTTAGAAACGATGGCTGCTTGCTAGTTTTAAATGCCTTACCAGAAAAGGAGTCACTACCCCAAATGTTGGAGAGTTGCGACGTTTTACAAAATTGACTGTCTCCTTTTTTGGAGATGTTTATTTCTTAAAACTCAAGATATTTTTTTTTCTTGAAATTAATTATCCTCTGTAGAAAAATGCTTCCCTTTGCAAATATTTAACAAAAATACTAAAAACAGTTTAACAGCTAAGACAAAAGTAGTGGCCAAATATCATTATTACAATTCCTTTCTAATTAATTGTAGTATGCCTTTTTTCTAGAGATAAGAAAAGCCAATGTTGTGTATGTTAAATGACAACAAAGGGGAAGTGCAAAGGGTTAAGTGAAATTAGAGCTGTTAAAAAAAAGAGCAGGCATTATCCCTTCATATCAAAAAATCACTGGCACCATGTGAACATAACTTTCAGAATATAGGAGTTGAAAATGCATTTTCCGAAACAACCACTGAAGTCTGTTTGGATTACTTTTTCTGAAATTATGATGATTTTTTTTTTTAAGGTTTTCTTTTTTTGCTTAGAATTAGTAATATGTATCTTTGGTAAATTGGTATCTGCATTTTAGTTTTAAATACAATATATATGCATTAAAAAAGTCATAACAAGGCAGTTGTGCTGTGTCCCTATAAAATAATTAAGGTTATTTATTGATTTCAGTATGTGACTGGGCTAAAAACTCCCAACAGCCTGACCTTGAACACCTTCTTCAACTTTGTTAGACTTTTTTTGTTTTTACTTTAAATGGGCTTTAAAACTATAAAGCATAAAAATCAGGAAAACCAAATAAACTGCCCTTACTTTAGATCTGTTTGTTGACAATTTTAAGTATCATGGCTGTGGCTATCGGATGCAAGAATGAGTTCCCTTGATGGCAACAAGTACCTCTTCTCTGATGTCCAGCACGACTACTTTGTCCAGTTTCAATTCAGGTTTATGATGTGCGCATTTTGCTTGTCTAGAGCTGTATTTATACACACACACACACACACAAACACACACACACTGTAGCTTATAGATAGTACACATTAACTTGCAGTAGCTATTTCCTTTCCCCCTAAGTACAAGCGCTAATACCCTTGTTATTTACTTAAGCAGTGTGCTTATGTCTCAAAGACGGTATTGTCTTTGAAATGCTTTGCCTATGGAAAGATACATTTTTGTGAATAATAAATGACTAATAATTGGAAACACTGGTGAAAGGAAGAGGTACAGCTGACTCACTGTCTTCATTGAAATGTGTTTGGATTCCTTTGGCAAGGTGGGCAGTTTAGCGACCTCTTGCAGGTTAGTGGGTCAGGATATGGAGACTGGTTCAAGCCTGCTGTCAGCATGAAAAGAGCTCACAGGGAACTTCTTAACCATATTAATAACATGTTTTCCACTTTACTGGCTGGCTGTTTCCTCTATCCTGATTGATACCCTTAAGAGTCACAGAATTGTGTTGGATGGTATACACCTCTATGAACTGAATCCAGAAGGGAGTGCTTGAAACTTGTCTTCCAACTACTGTATATTTTCGTGAAGAAAAACCAGAGTGACCAGTGGATCTCCAACTTTATCTTTCCCTATGTCGATCCCACTGTGCCCTCTACTGGGAAGAGTGCTCAAACCCATACTCTGTACAGCTAAATTCACTTACTCTGGCCATCATCCTGCTACCTATGAGCCTTGTAGCAGCCCTGAGGTTCACGCTTGGCTGCGGGGGATGGAGCTTCCTGTGGCACCTCTGCTGAAACCCGAAGGCTGAAAAGGTATTCCTGTCGTCTAGCACATTAACAGCAAACGCCAAACACCGAGCATTTGTCTGTTTTGAAATGAGGGCTCTTTTGTTGAACCTATGTGGTGAACAGATGAGCTTAACCTGGTCTGTTAGGCAGTTCTTAAAACCTCTGATGACTTGGTCTATGCACATCAACCCTTGGACTTGGCCTGTAGACTCTGGGTCCTCCAGCTCAGCATAATAGAGTGTCCATGCTCATGACGACTCATGCTTACATGCCTACCCTGGTAGTAGTGTAGCAGCTACTGTGGCCTCTTTGTTGAAGGTTACAACCATAAAAGGCATTTTAAAACGAGTGAAAATCTGTTCTTTGCAGGCCCAGTTCTGGGGCTCATTTCAGTTCTGACAGAATCCATCCCTCAAAAGCAGACATACAGTGGAAGAAATGAGTCACGGTAAGTAGATTATTTTTCTAACAGACTCTGCTGATATTTCTTGCCAGGGTTTCTAATTTTTCTAGTCGGGACCGCAGTGTGAACATCTCTCTGGAAGGTGATCCAGATAACTGCTCTGGCTTCTAATGATCCCAGGCTGCTTTTCCTGAAGTGTAGCTGTTGTTGAGGCTGAATTACACAGAACCAAACCAAAGTGTCTCTTCGATACTACCTGAACATGTAGATAACACCTGTTTTTCATAATTCTGGTTTTCTCCCTCCAAATTAGATTTGCCATGTGTGGAAGTTTTTGATAGTCCCAAGAGTTTTGATAATACAGTGTTTATCCAATTAAATAGTAAGGGTGTGTAAAATCAGGAAATTTATTATCAAACATTTGGCAAAAAGGAAAGAAAAGAATGGTGACTATATAGGTAGTTTTTATTAGACTTCTGTGTAATAGGGAACTTCTAAAAGGACTAGTTCAAAAACTATACACCAAAATGTTCATCCTACCTGTCTTGACGTATGGTGTGATAGGTGAAGAAACATTAGTGAAGAGTAAAGGCTCTTCCACCTGTGTCACATAGTCCCATCTCTCTATTGTTAGATAGCCCTGAACTTGGGGTGCAGCTACCTCGGAATCAGAATGGAAATAACACACACTGTCCACATAGCTACTGTGAAAGCTGTAATACAGAGAGAGCCTTTATTTTGACACAACTTTTTAAGCTTTGAATAACTCTGTAACTAATAGGAAATGTTCTTCTGAAGCAGCTCTTGAGCCTCCTGATTTTGATTTTGGAATCGTATTCAAGGCCGTGACCTCACTAAACCTTCCTTGTAGCACTCAACAGCATGCTGTTCTGCCAAAGCAAATGCACATCCACTCCTTGACATTACAGAAGGCATACAGTATTGAGCAGTGCCTAGGGGAAAATAACACCAGGAGAGGACAACTCAGGACAAGTCGAGCATTGCCTGCTAATAAAATGCAACTGCTTGAGCAATAAAAAAAGTGAAAGCAAGATTCACTGTCAGGACAAAGACCTGCACTGTACTGAACGAAAAAAGTAGCATGTGTTATGGAATGTCACATCAGGGTTTGCTTTAGTATTAGATTATAGGCAGTAACACTGATCAGATAGTGCAAACTAGGTAAAACTGTTTCACTGTGTGAAATGAACAGAGGTGCAAATGCTCAGTAGGATACCATTAAGACATAAAATGGCAAAAAATAAATATCAAAACTTTTATCAGTGTAAAAAAGTAACTGGGTTATTGTATAACCTAGAGTCTGGCAAAAAAGGCCTCAAAAAAGTTGTCAGTCTCCAAGAAGTTTACAAATTCAGTGCCCTCTCGGCATTCCAATCACACCAGAGACTCCATGCTCTCCGCAGGGTCTGACTCCTCGGCGATTAGAACAGCACCATTTGTGTCCACCGTCATGGGACCGTTTCCATTTTCTTTCGTGCTGACCAAGCTGAGCATAGCCTTATAGACAAACTGGTATTGTTCCTGAAAAACAAGAGGAAGAGAGTTTGAGCCAAAGAACAGGTTGATGATTCCCCTTAAGGCAGCAATTATGACAGATACTCTAGAGAGACTGAAGATCTTTTAAACTGAAATACTTGATAATTAAGTTCCTTACTTTCTTCATGTCCTTTGCTCTGCTTGGGACCAACCAGTTCTCCTTGTTCACACAGGTCATTAACAATGGACTGACACTCTGAAGCAGAGTTTCTCACCGTCAGCATTATTTGGCATTTGGGCCAGGAATTGAGTTGCCCCAGGATGTCTTGTGCACTCTAGGATGTCTGGCAATATTTCTAAACTGTGGTCACTAGACACCTGACTACCGTCTGCATTCATGACCATCAGAAAAGTGTCCTGACGTGGCCAAACGTCCCACAAAGAGCAACGTCACCCTCCGTTGAGAAGCACTGGTCTAAATTGTGAGTTTTGTGTTTCAACTGATGTTGCCCAGGTTTTACAAATAAGTTACTTACAATGTCTGTGAATACACCAGGCCTCATAAGATTGATCATTTTTGCAACCTGGAAAACATCCACAGCATTTTCATTCTCCAGTTGCTGGGATAGGGTGGTAAGGGCACATAACATTCCTGCTGAAACCGCTCCATACCTGGAGGGAGGGAGGGAAAGGATGCTAGGTCAGATTTGCTGAGACTGAATCTACTGGAATGAAATCACCAGCAGGCCTTGCTTTGAACAGAAACCAAGAATGCATTGACCTCTAAAAATGCTGGACGGGGAAAGATTTAGAAGCTAGCATGGAGATGATACTTGTCTATGACATCTTCCAAACTGGTTGTCAGATGTGTTTACTCAATGCCTAATATGAAATGGGAGTATCCAGAGTGTATAGATCCTTCTTTCTCTCTACCTTTGAAAAAATGCAGACTAGAGAGAACAGAAGATTTAATGTTGGGGTGAATTGGGTGGTACAACAGAAAAATGATAAGCCTTGGAATGTCAGATATACGGAGAAGAGGAGAGACAGAGAGGGAAATCTTCCATCCACTGATTTACTCCCCAATCAGCCACAACGGCTGGAACTGCGCCCATCTGAAGCCAGGAGTCTCCCCCGGGTCTCCCACAGGCTTTGGGATGTCCATGACTGCTTTCCCAGGACACAATCAGGGAGCTGGATGGGAAGTGAGGCTGCTGGGATTAGAACCAGCACCCATATGGGATCCCGGCACTTTGAAGGCGAGACGAGTTGTTTAGCGTTAGGCTACCGTGCTGGGCCCTGAGGAATTTTTTTTAATAATCGCCCAAAGCTAAACTGAGTTGACAAAATAGGAAAAATCACCAGTGGAAATATGTGGTTCAAAACCATGTAACAGAATTGTCAAAGTTAGTTTCATATTAACTATTGTTGCACTGAAGTGCAATACAAATGAGGATTCTTTCTACAAAATTCTTGGAAAAATAAATGTTGTTCTTTTTGCGTCACACATACAAAGGCCAGATTCTTAACTCCAGTTTTTATGGGAACCTGTAATGTCACTAGCTTCCATCTAGGATGAGTGGCACTGCAGCTAACTGGTAGGGATGACATTACAGTTCAGGTGCCATGTCCCACTGTTCTAGAAACCACTGAGTAGAGGAACTTCTGAAATCATGTCTAATTAAATACTGTGCTGGCTTTACACGTTTGATGTGGGTACAAATAAGTCCATGATCCATTTTATCTACAAAATCAACTTCACAGCTAAAATGTGGTATGCATGCCATATTTTGGCTTATTGGTACATTTAAATATTGTGCAGTGTTTCAGCCGTGGAAAGCACAGCGTATTTATTCCTTTCCCTCTGGCTTGTTTGTAGTTTCTGCACTTTAGCAAAGAAATCATGAGTTTAAAAGTTGGGTCATATGTATGTCTATTTTGAGTTCTAAGGATGCTACCATATGTTTTCCCAAGCATTGTTACCATTCACATTGCAGCTAGCATGAGAATATTGTTCATGTTGTTTGTTTTAAACACTTTGTTAGTCTACTAGGTGAAAATCTTTGACTTAATGTTTTAATTTTCCTTTCCTTGACTACAAGGAAGGTTGATTTTTTTTTTCTCTATAGTGATCATGTCTTTTCCTCTTCAGAAACTGCTTTAATAGATTTACACTGCATAACTTTTAGGTATATCTCTTGTAAATGGGATTATAAGAAAAATTACCTATAGTCTATGTTGCATTTCAGTCTTAAGTCTCTCAACACTGTCTGTAGTCTTTCAGTCTTAGTTGCTACATCAAAGTATGTATGATTAAGTTAATATTTTGATTTTTGGCTGTTTTGGTTGTTTGAGAATGCTCTAGCCCAGTATTTGAAAGATACTTTTCTACATTTTCTTTTAATGATTTATCTGAATCTTATTCTTGGTTTAATGTAAGGGGTGATCCAATGATAGTTTTTTTCAAGTGAATAACCCAATGTCTTGGCTTTTCAGAAAAATTATGTATTTGTAAGGCAGAGTGCTTTTATCCCCCGAGTTACAACAGACGGGGCTGATCCTGGAAGAATCCCAGGCCTGGGAGTTGCTCTGGATCTTCCACACGAGTGTCAAGCTGTCCCACTCAGCTGTCGCCGCCTGCTGCCCGCTGTGCATGTTAGTGGACAGCTGGGACAAGAGGCGCAGCCAGCACTGAAGCCCAGGCACTCTGATGGGAGGCGCTGCTGTCCCAAGCAGTGGCTTAACCAGCGGCAAACGCCCAGCCCCCTTAGAGCTGGCCTGAGCTGGCCTCTTATTATAGACTTAAGATTTCAAACATGGTCTGTTTCTAAACTTTTTCCCCATTCATTAATCTGATGCTTGTGTCTCCCCATACTTAAATATAGATTCTTTAATAGGTTTGATATCTGTGGAAGTACATTCCTATTATTATAGTGCTGGGCTTCTCTACATTATTTCATCCTAAATAATTTTAGTGTTACGTACATATATATTACCACATCTCAGTTTCAGTTACACATTCATTTCAAAATGCTTACCCCTCCCCTTTTTTTGTTATTTCCATGAAAGTTTCATAGGTATAGGAATATCCTCCCCCTTTCCCCATGTTACTGCAGTGGCACAGTCATTTCATGGCATTGTAGGTATAGGTAAAGTAAATGCTTTTAAGTGTTCACCTACTCCCATCTTCTTTTGCATTGAGTTTGAAACTAGATTGTTAAGGACCACAAAACTAGATGGGATTTTGGTTAGCTTGCACACATAGATAATTCTGTTCAATTTTGAGTTTTCTGTTTGTGATTTTTTTTTTCTCTACTTCTTGGTTATCTTTTATTCTCTATAATGCTTGCCAATTTGGTTTTTATGTTAAGCAATAGGTACCTGAGATTTTCTGGTATTCCTAACAGGGTCTTTTCCTGGGGTATTTTCTGTTTAATATTATTTGATGCATAGGAAAATTCCTGATTTTCACATGGTGAACTTTAATCACAGAGCAGAACTGTGTTTAGGCTGTAAGATTTTCTAGGTAGTTGGCCACATTTTTTTAAAATTTATTTTTGTTGGAATGGCAGATACAGAGAGGAGGAGAGACAGAGGAAGATCTTCTGTCTGATGATTCACTCCCCAAGTGGCTGCAACAGCTGGTGCTGTGCCGATCTGAACCCAAGGAGCCAGGAACCTCTTCCAGGTCCCCCACACGGGTGCAGGAACCCAAGGCTTTGGGCTGTCCTCAACTGGTTTCTCAGGCCACAAGCAGGGAGTTGGATGGCAAGCAGAGCTGCTGGGATTAGAACCGGCGCCCATCTGGGATCCTGGCGTGTTCAAGGTGAGGAATTTAGCTGCTAGGCCACCTCGCTGGGCCTAGTTGGCCACATCTTTAGCTGCCAATATAAATTTTGCTTCTTTTCAGTGTCTATGCTTAATAAATCTCTTTTTTTTTTGTCAGGGGGTAGTTAGGTCAGAGTCTAAACAGTTTTATATTTTTGAGCTGACCGCAGGTACCATGTGTATCTTTTAATGGTCAAATTTCTAAGTGTTAAGAATATTGAATACTGGGCACTGATAAATAACATTTATCAAAATAGAATGCTTTCTATTTTTACATTGCTCTAATTATATTCTTTGGAGGGGGAACAACATGGATTGGTGTTATTTCCAGTATGTGTATGTATGTATGAATATTTAATATAGGTATCTTAATAATGCCCTGAACTCAGTTTGTTGGTCATGTTTAACCAGCTCTTCATTAGCATTTATTTTTAATACACTGGGTTTTCTTGATATTTTGCTTAGTTTTGCATTCATATTAAAATAGCTAAGATTAACAAATATTTACCATTCTGATGCTACCCCTTGTCTGTTTTAGAGGAGGCTTAAACCATTCTCATTGTTGAAATACAGCATTGGTCAGGATTTGGTGGACCCTAATGTTTTTTTGTTCAATTTTTAGTAACAAGTAATTTGTGGTAGAATACTGTGTCTAGATCTCGTCTGAGTATCTCACGTGGGGCAGGTTCATCCTCACAATAACCCTAGAATATGGCAACTACTCTTTCTCCTTGGGGTTCAAAGAATCAAGTAATTTTCTTTTCCTTCTAGTATTTTCAGAGAGAGATCTTATACTAGATAAGGACTCCTTAAATTATACCACCTCTGCCCCTTCATTAGTTTGGTTTTACCCTTCCTTTTTAAAGATTTATTTATTAATATTACAAAGTCAGAAATACAGAGAGGAGAAGAGAGAGAGAGGAAGATCTTCTGTCTGATGGTTCACTCCCCAAGTGACCACAACGGCTGGAGCAGAGCCAATCTGGAGCCAGGAGCTCTTCTGGGTCTCCCACGCAGGTGCAGGGTCCCAAGGCTTTGGGCCATCCTCGACTGCTTCCCCAGGCCACAAGCAGGGAGCTGGATGAGAAGCAGGGATGTCGAGATCAGAACTGGCAACCGTATGGGATCCTGGTGCGTGCAAGGTGAGGACTTTATACGCTATCGCGCCAGGCCCAGCCCTTCCTTTTTTATTTTCAAGATTTATTTTTCATTTTGAGCACGGATGTTACAGAAAGGAGAGAGAGATGGTCCATTCACTGGTTCACTCTCCAAAGGGTGGCAATGGCATAGCTGAGCTGCTCTGAAGCTGGAAGCCATGAGATTCTTCCAAGGCTCCACACGGGGGCAGGGCCCCAAGGCGCTGGACTATTGTCTGCCACTCTCCCAGATATAAGTAGCGAGTTGAATGGGAAGTAAAGCAACCAGGACACAAACTGCTGCCCAAATGGAATGCTGACACCACAGGGTAAGGATTGGCCTGTTACATCACTGTGCTGGCCCTGATTTTACCATTTACTGCTTCGTATTTTGCAAGGGGTTTATCTGGTTCCTTTTTTAAAGATTTAATTATTTGTTTGAGACTGGGTTAGAGAATCTTCACTTGCGGGTTCTCTCCCTAAGTGACTGCAAAGGCCATGACTAGTCCAGCCCAGAGACAGGAACTTACTCCGAGTCACCAAGGTGGGTAGCAGGTTGGGAAGCTGGTTGGCACTGGTGCTGCTATGCCAGCTGCCTCTGGTTTCCTGTAATCAAAGAATGTGACTTGCTTGTAAATGGCCTGTCAGAGTTCTGGCAAGCATTTAACTTACTCTCAGCTCTTTTTAAAAACTATCTGTGGTCAGAAAAGTCAGTTATGGAGTGTGCTGTCCAAGAGGAATAATGTTGCTTATCTATGGGTAACCTTCCCTGTATTAGCCACTGTTAACAGGAAGTACCTAACAACGAGGCTTTAAAACTATACTAGAGGGCCCAGCGGCGTGGCCTAGCGGCTAAAGTCCTCGCCTTGAAAGCCCCGGGATCCCATATGGGAGCCGGTTCTAATCCCGGCAGCTCCACTTCCCATCCAGCTCCCTGCTTGTGGCCTGGGAAAGCAGTCGAGGACGGCCCAAAGCATTAGGACCCTGCACCCGCGTGGGAGACCCGGAAGAGGTTCCAGGTTCCTGGCTTTTTTTTTTTTGTTGACTTTGATATGTTTATATTATAGATACAATATGTAAAAATCCTCACACGAGACTCCGTGTTCTCTGCCCGAAGAACCAAGCCGTCCTTCCTGGCCCCCAGCCCCTCGGCTGGAAGCCGCTTCCCTTCCAGGCCGGGGAGCCAGGGCCTCCAGGGGGCCAGGACTGTCCTGGAGCAGCTCCAGGCCCTGGCTTGGATGGATCCCACGGGAGGGAGCCTAGGCCTGAGGAAAGCCAGGAGCAAGACAGGCGGGAGAGGGTGGAAAAGCACCTCCTCTCCTCATGGGTCCTTCCCCTCTCCCACCCCGGGAGCCAAAGCAACCCCAAAGCCGAAAAGGAAAAGAACCTCAGAGCCTTTCCCCAGCAGCCAACGGACAGTCTCACTTGGGGAGTGAATCATCGGACGGAAGATCTTCCTCTCTGTCTCTCCTCCTCTCTGTGTATCTGACTTTGTAATAAAAATAAATCTTTAAAAAAAAAAACTACTAGAAATTCAAGTAAATCAATGAAATACACAAGTCCTATTAATATCTGTTATATACATAGCACTACAATGAAAGTAGAAGGGCTGGAAATAGAAGGCTCTTCCAGAAGCTCTGATTGCAGGAGGACTGCGGGTGCTTATTGCACTTCATAGATGTGATGCTGAAGTGATAACGTAACTGAGATCAAGCAAGACTGTAGAGAATATCATTGGCCACTACTTTAAATACTCTGGGTATATTCATTTATATCCATTTTAAAACACTGAGGAGAGCTGATGCCATGGTTTAACTAGTTAATCCTCCACCCGTGGCGCTGGCATTCTGTAGGGGTGGCTATTCATGTCCTGGCTGCTCCACTGCCTGTTTAGCTGTGTGCTTATTGCCTGGGAAATCAGTGTAGGATGGCTTAAGTCCTTGGGTCCTGCACCCACAACGGAGACCCAAAAGAAGCTCTTGGCCTCAGACTGGCTCAGCCTCAGCCATTTGCCGCAATTTGGGGAGTGAGTCACTGTAAATTGGCACTTAAAAATAACTCATTAAAAAACAAAATAACACTGAGGTTCGTACATAGTACTACATATAACATCTATTGCCATTTAACTGCATATTTTAAATAATTTGTTAAATTGCTTGGTTTAAAACCGTATATAAAATCATAATCATGCAACTAAAAGTTAGGACCCTGTCATGGTGCAGTAAGTGAAGCTTGTCTTAGAAATTAGTGGAGCGGGAAGGAAAACTCATTCCTGTGGTCTCGATTTCTTATCTAGGGACAGAAAATACTTTCACAGTCTGACAGTAATGGTACGGATCCATCTCCGACCACATGATGACAATGATGCACTTCATCATTAAGGTGTTTGTCTTCAAATAGAAATAGGGTCTTTTTTGGTGAGTTTTATTTCTAGATAAATCATCTGAGAACAGGTACTAAAAAGACACCTGAGCAGACCAACTAGGTAAGAAGAAACTTGTCCTTGCATCAGACGTAAGGAAGTGTTACCTTTTTTTAAAAATTTATTCGTTTTTATGGGAAAGGCAGATGTACAGAGAGGAAGATCTTCTATCTGATGATTCATTCCCCAAGTGACCCCAAGACTGGAGCTGAGCTGATCCAAAGCCAGCAGCCAGGAACCTCTTCCAGGTCTTCCATGTGGGTGCAGGGTCCCAAGGCTTAGGGCTGTCCTTGACTGCTTTCCCAGGCAACAAGCAGGGAGCTGAGGGCTGTTGGGATTAGAACCGCCACCCAACTGGGATCCCAGCATGTTCAAGATGAGGACTTTAGCCGCTAGGCCACTGCGCTGGGTCCAGTCCTACTTTTGAGTTTACAAACACTTTGCATATTAGTTTTACAAGTTGACTGTAATAATGCAGATCATAGATGAGCTTAAAAAGCCAAATGACTTTGAGCCAGTGCCTGTAAGAGTATGTATATCAGTTACGGCACAGAATGCATTCATGTAGCAGCACCCACTCTGCCATAGTCTGAGTAAGTCACTGATGGTGGACTCAGCAATGTGGAAGTGACAGAAACACAAACAGTTCTGGGACATGAGACATGGGAATGATGTGTGCATTGGTAAGGATGTGGTATCTGTTTAGGATTTTGATTAGTACCTGTGGGATCAATTCAACATGGTCTCCAAGAAAGCAGTTTTCTGAGGAAAGAAGCAGCATTTGCAGGGGCCAGGCAGAGGAAGGTATACTTGGGAGGTAGAAAGTATACCTAGACTGGACTGCGAAAGATTGGGAAGGAGATGAGCCGGATTCCCAAGGGACTGTGATATGTTTCTGGCTGTACAACTAAGTGCTTGTAGGCCAGAAAAATCTGTGGTCCACAAGGAGCAATTGTTTAAAAATTTTAAGTTGCTTTTGAATAATATGGAAATATAATTTCCATGCAATTAATATATTTCCTATGAATGCTAAGTGAGTTAACACATTTCTGTAAATGATTTTTGAATCTAGGCCCAAGGACAAGCTACGTTTGATTAAATCTAGAGGTAGCATATATAGTAAGTACTTACACAAAGCAAAAGTCACTAAGTAAGAAAACTGTAACCAAAGGTGAATCCAGGTAAGTTCACTTAACAGTTCCATGCAGTGTTCAATGGTGGTTGTGATTGTGTTTTTTCTCTTCCTCTATCCTAACCATGAAGTACAAGATTAGATACCTGACAGTTCCTCACAGTGTTACCATAATAGTAACATCCATCCTCAAACTGGACAGTAGCCTTACACTTGGGCCTGGATTAGTAAAGACTGGTGACATCTGGAAGGTATATGCAAAGCTAATGCAAGTGAGTGGGGGCAATATCCAGGAGCAGCCCTTGACTACTCTCCGGTATACCACAGTGAGTTACACCAAGCACCCTGTCACAGGCTGTGCGTTTCTTCTATTGCCATTTTCAGGGACTGATCTTACAGTGCCATTTAAGTGATGCTGGCATGGTGGCTAGCAGTCCATACGGGCACTGTTATAGCCTGGCTGCTCCACTTTTTTTGTTGTTGTTGTTGTTGTTAAAGATTTATTTGTTTTTATTACAAAGTCAGATATACAGAGAGGAAGATCTTCATCCAATGATTCACTCCCCAGGTGAGCGCAACGGCCGGTGCTGTGCCGATCCAAAGCTGGGAACCTGGAACCTCTTCCAGGTCTCCCACATGGGTGCAGGGTCCCAAACTCTTGGGCTGTCCTCAACTGCTTTCCCAGGCCACAAGCAGGGAGCTGGATGGGAAGTGGAGCTTCCGGGATTCGAACTGGCACCCATCTGGGATCTCAGCACGTTCAAGGTGAGGACTTTAGCTGCTAGGCCACGCTGCTGGGCCCTCTGCTCCACTTTCATTTCAGCTTCCTGCTTAGGACCTTGGAAGGCAGTGGAGGATGGCTCAGGTCCTTGGGCCCCTTTACCCACGTAGTAGATCCAGAAGAGACTCCTGGGTTTGGATCAGTTCAATGCTGACCTTTGCAGCCATTTTGGGAGTGCAACAGAGGAGAGAAAGACAATCTGTCTCTTACTCTTTCTGTTAATCTGTATTTCAAACAAAATGTTTAAACAGTTGTTTTATTTTCATTGTGTTTGAAAGGCACAGAGCGAAAGTTGCTCAAATGCCTGCAACAGCCAGGCCTGGGCCCGGCAGCCAGAGCTCATGCTGGATCTTCTCTGTGAGTGACGGGCTTTGCTGGCCCCAAGATACATACCAACAAGGAGTGGCATCACACATGAAGCTGGGATTGAACCCAGGGATTCCAATATGAGAAATGGGTTCTCGAGAGGCCTCTTAATAGAAACGTTTTGTTAAGATGGAAAAAACAATAATAATCACTAAGCTATCCATCCATCCTAATTAAGTTATATTCAGGCCTTGATTTTGGAATAGTTAACTGTTCCCTGGGAAAGGTCACAAAACTCTTGTAAGTAACAATAGCATGGCCTACCTCAAATGTGGAAGGGAATTTTGACTTGAGCTGAAGGTGCTGACACAGGCTCAGTCCCCATATGTAACAAACAACTGTACTTTCAAGAAATGTCTTGTTACTGGACTAGTTGACAATTTGTCGATCAAGGGAGCTACTGTGGAACTAAACTAGAAGTGACAATGTGTAATAGGTTTCATTCCAGCTTAATGTTTGGGAGATTCTAAATGTGAAAGGATTACACAACTGATGTACAGGTTGGCTTCCTGCCACAAAGTGCCACTGCAAACATCTATACACCAGGGGTGTGTTCCTTTGTACTCAACTCCAGCCTTCTGTATTTTAACGTCACTTTGACATTTAGAAGTCTGGGACTATGCACAAGTTATCTTTTCCCTTTGAAGTCCATGTTCTTTACCTTTGAACCCCAAAAACTACGGTAAGCCTTAAAAGACATCATTACCTCTAAATATTAAGATCAAAAACAGTAACTTTACCATATACAGCAACTCAATCATGATTAAACAGCTCCTTCCCTAACCCATAATTGCTAAAATTCAGGGTAAATACTTTTTAAAAAATTAACTAATTAATGTGAAGGATTACTAATAAATTCAGTAGTAGTTATAATCAACGATGATAAATATAATTGGATATGCCAGTATAAGCTATTGAAAGCTCAAGGCGTACAAGTCTACATTGGAAAATTAAGCTATGGCTTTTTTTTCTAGCATATACATTCTAGGTGAACTTGAAGACTTCTGAAAGAATTTGCATGTTGCAGTATAAACAGAACCTCAATATGTGGACAATTTCATAAAGCAGAGGACTGTCACAAGCTGAGAGAGGGTAAGTTGTAACACTTTGATTCCCCTTCCACTATAGCAATTCAGCAGAAACAAATACCTGAATTTTTTAAATTAGGAGATACCTACTCGTCATGAACAATGGTGGGGCCATCCCGTGTTAAGGCCTCTTCCTTGATAACATTGATCAGTTCAAAGGTACTGCTTATGGGGGCATCTGGATTTGGCCATTTGGGACACTGAAAGTGTCGAACTTCTAGGACGTAGTCATCCTGGAAACAATACAACTTGAGAGTCACAGCCTGTCCTCTATTACTTCTCAGAAGCAAAGTTTTGTTGTGTTATCTATCACAGATAACTCTGAACAAAGTTAGGTTAGCCACAGTGCAACTAGTAAGACTGAAAAAGCTAGACTGACCATGCTACTGCTGGTCACGGTAGTGAAACAGAAAAATCATAGTTTGAAGCAAGTGTCTCAAGTGACAATAACCTGTGTGACTTATCTAAAGAACAAAGCAAGGAAGGGTTAGAGGAATCTTGATGCACTAATTCAAGAGGGTCCTCCCTCTTATACATTCCACAGGGAGGAGCTATAATGCATCTAAATGTTTACTAGGAAAAGGAAAAAAAAAACACTGAAAAATGTGCTATTATCTCTGCAGCACATTGCAAGGCTTGCACTTCTGATGGCAAGAAAATACTGAGCTGTAGTATATTGTTTTTATAACTAGGTCAGCAGACCAATTTGTATGCATGCTGAAATAGAGGAACCACTGCATTTCATCTAGTTAGCTGGAAGAATATTTGAGGAAAGAAAATAATGGAAAAATGTATGTATTTAAAATTAAGTTTCCCTCAAGTGCCCTGGCCCATCTCGAGGATGGAAAATTACTTCTTTGTGACTTGGAAGGCACTGAAGTTGGGGTTACCTGTGTAGCTTCAAGGATGAAGTCATGGATGATGATTTGCTCTTCGTTAGAGAGGCACAGTCTGTCTTTGCTGATAAGGGTGACCGTAAAGGCCTCGCAGTTCATGGATTCCTCTCGACTGGGCCAGTACACAAACTCATCTTCTGCCTTTGGGAAGCACGGAAGAAAAAAATTAACTCAGCAGTGCCCTGGAAGAGTCGTTTTACATTTTAGAATGATTTCTGCTATTTACCATTTTTGTGACCCTCAAATCATCTTTTGCATTGAACTGATAGAATTATATCCCTAGCCAATGGGGAATTTGATGGCAATTGTGTTCTGTCTTAAAGTATATTTTAATAACGATTTTCCAGCATCTCCCAATTGTTACTGTAACTGCCAGATACCCCCTGTGCAGGGGCTGTCAAACCGGGATGGAGAAGTATTCCTTTTAGTGCCTGCCAGGTTCGCAGCAGGATCTTGGGACACTGATACTACTTTAACTAGCCAAGGAACACTAAGAGTTATTTCATACAGTTATGGTAACAGTTACAGAGTTGAGTAATATTTTGCAAAGGACTGTCATAAACATTGTCCATCTTAATTTTTATAATATCCCAGGAAAGATAGGGGGATAGCCTTTAAAATTAATTTTGTTGTATGTATTAAGATATATATGTGATATTTTGGGATACCCCTAGATTTTAAAGTTACTATGAGGCAAATTAATATTTCTGTCATTACACATAATTACTCAGTTTGATAGCAATCTCAGTATATTCTACGTATTCTATGCTAGCTCTCTAGACTCCACATTACTCACACCTGCAGCTCTGCATCCACCGGGCACCATGTGCCTCCTTCCCCCTTTCCCGCGCTACTGACCATCACTGCTTTGGACTCCAGCTTTGTAAATTCAAATTGTTTGATTCCACCTGTCTGTGCGATCATCACTATTACTGCTTGGCATAATGTCCTTCAGTGCCCCATCATGACAGATGGCAGAATATCTTTCTAGAGTTAGTATATTCATAATGTGGTTCTTCATCTACAGACATGTAAATTATTTCTCCAGGTTACTGTGAAAAATGCTGAAATGAATGGGTGAGTACAGGTTCCCTTACAGGGTGATAATCCCATCTTCTTTTGGTGCATGACAGCAGCTGCTGGATCATATATTAAGCTTTAAAGAACAGCCAGCATTAGTGAGGGCACAGCAGGAAAAGCAGAATTTTTGGACATGCATGTTGCTTTTCCTTTGAATTTTTAGAAACAGTCACTCTACAAGGAGCGAGGAGGTATCTCACAGTGGGTTTCACTTGCTTTCATAGGATAAACGATGCTATGTTTTCATGCACTTTTTAGTGACCTTATTTGAAAAATGAGTAATTTTTTAAAAAGCAGGAGTGATAATGAGGTTTTTATAGTTAATGGGATTTTTTTCTATCTTTACAGATGAGAACATCAAGACACCAAGAGGTTCGCAAATGGTCTAAAATCATACATCTAATAAATGGTAAGGGACAGAACTTTTTTGGGAAAAGTTGGCATCAGTAAGGCTTGTTGGCTGTTAGTATAAACCACTCTTTTCAAAGTTAATCTGTCAATGTTAAATTTCATAACAGAGTCTTTCACACTTGAATCCAGCAAGCTTCAAATGTTTATCCAACTTGATTAAAAATAGATATTCAGCCTTGGGGCTTGAAATTTTATCCTGCAAACTCTGGATACTCCAGAAAAAGCTATTTGTTACAATAATAGTGCTCCTCCCAAACTCGGCAAATTATGTAATTGCAGCTCCCCAGCCCCGCCCCAGCTAAAATGGCAAACTGGAGTATGTAGATTTCTATGGTCATTTTCCTGAAAAATGCCTAGTCAGTCTCATTGAAGTAAAAAATAATTCTGAATAATGTTCAAAACAAAGAATGCTTTGTTAAGTCTTACTGCAACACTGTAAGATTAATCACCCTTTCAAGTTTCAACATAACTTATTGCCAAGTACATTTTTATTTTTAAAGCTCCACATAAGGGGAAACAGATTAGCAATTGGGTTAAGTCTATACAAAAGAAGTCTGTAACTGTCTTGGGTTTTAATGTTTGCCCAAGGAAATAGAAGTCTGACCTTCCAAACAGATATTGAAGAGATGAGGCAATGACAGAGAGGGCATCTAAACTTATCATGCGCAGTTGAGGCATGGGCTTGTGAAGCTGCATAAATTATATCTGTGTCTTAATTTCCATACTGGAATGGTAAGAACAATTTCAGATTATCTCAGAATAGTATTAAGGCAAGATGAATCATTAAGCATTTAATAGTAAACTAGCATAAAGGCTACCAAAGGAATTTTAGTGACAATAAAGACCAAAAAACCAACTTTTGAATACAGATATTGAACTAGGGAATAAGTGTTCCTCTTGAAAGACTAAACAAAATGCATACTACTTAACTCAGCAGGCATGCTCGTCTCATGGTTGTTTTGCTTACAAAGATTTTTTAGCTCCGATGTCTGGGCATCTGTAACAGGGCTTTCTGAGTTAGGAACTACGCAGGGAATCGTGGTCTTGTAAAGTGATAGTAGTTTTAAGTAACCATGTAAAAGAATCTAGATATATCATCTTAAAGAAAAACTGCAAGCTCCAGCTTTTCGTCACCGGCAGGAGAGGGGCGAGCACGCTGGGCTGTGGGTCGCTCCTGTCTGCAGCACAGCGTGCGCTCCCCAGCACCTCTGCACCAGCTGGCCCCTGGGTACACAGGCACTGGTCACTGTCCTTCGAGGAGCAGCAGTAACAAAATACTGACTCATCCAACAACTGAACGTTTTCACAACCTGCTATGCCTCCAATTTCCGCATGCCAAACAGAATAGACCCCAGTTGCCAGCTAATTTGGAAATTACACTCCAGCTTTGAGCCTAAGATTCTCAACTTGGTTGCCATTCCGTCATACAGAAGCAGCCTCAGTGTTGTGAAGCTGGAGCAGAATGCGGCAGCAACGTCAAGTTCCCACTGACTGGGCACACAGTCAAAGGCATGTCATCAAGACTAGGGTTCAGTCACATGCTGTGCTTTCTCGAGCAAGAAACACATGAGTCCCACGTTCAGGAAGGCAGAGCCTCTGGCTTTTGACTTTATACCTTTGTGGGCTCTCAAGCCTGTGTACTAATTGAGCTAATTCTGCAGCTGCAGTATGCGTGAGATCTGAGCACAGGTAACTCAGTCATCCTTGTACTGTTTACACAAAGAGGGAAAAAGAAGCATTTAGGGTTCATCCAGGTCTTAAAGAAGCCTTCAAGTTGCAGCAAAGTAGCACTTCCGTATCTCATCTCTGAAACAACTTCCCTACAGAATAGGGAGACTAACTGTACTTCTGATGCGGCAGTGCGAAAACATTTTTGTGATCTAAGATGGGACATGGGCTAATGTCATGGAAAAAAAAGGTTTTGGAGACCAGTGTCTCAGTTCCATTCCTGGCTCTGATCGCAGATGCCCTTGGTTCAGTTATCTCCGCTGCTGACAGGACCAGTTGTTGCGGAGATTCAGTGGCGCTTGGCGGGCAGGATGCTGGTCTGAAGTCATATTGATGAGGTTGGTAAGTGCATCTTTTGGAAGCCTCCTACCACACGGGAGGACACCTACAGTACTACTGGAGGGGGATACTGACTTACTAAGGAATGTAGGTGCTGCACCAAAAAGGGCAGTATTGGGCCATTCTGCAAGGAATTTCCCTCTCCAGCAACAGACTCATACTACAGCCCTGTGGCAAGGTATCAAAGCAATTTATGCTTGTAGCCTCCTGGGCTCATTAATATATAGCAGATGTGCTCTACTTACCAAGCTCTGGTTGTCTGGCAGCATGACAATGATCTGTGCATTATGATCCCAGATCATTCGCCAGAAATCTTTCGTAGTATGTGGCAAAGGATGCTGGGTTATAATAAATTCATTGCTCCTATAATAGCCCTGTAGTTGGAAAGACGAAGAAGCAGTTACTACGAGTGTTTCATTCTAAATTTGGTGGTGGTAAAATGTATTCATGAAATAAGCATTGTTGTGACCACAGTGCCGTAATTGGGAAAAGCATTCAGTACTTTTGGCTAATTTTCAGATATGCTTCTGCTGCCACTGCACAGACAGTTTTGCTCTCTACATGCAATTCGCTTCCATTTGCCCCTGCTGTTTTTACTTAACAGCCATTTCAACATCTATGCAGAAACTAAATGGCTGAAGTAAAGAATAAAACCAATTCGCTAAGATTGATTTTGCTGCTTTTTTCGTACCCCCACTGATCAGGAAGCTTTTGCTACATGTTTCAAGATAGAGAAATCTTGATGCTTGTGATATGGCACATTGAGTAATTATTTCAAAAATAAAATCATTCACTAGGTGGTATCTGCTCTTTAACACCTCTCAGTTTAATTGAATGTATTTATAATTAGCTGCTGACTCTCACCATGATGTAAGAAGCATTAATATAATCTGTTCCTTTCATTCCAGGCACCGGCGCGAGACCCACTCGAGCACGCTCAGCTGTCACAGGAGAAACAAAACCACCACATTAGCCGTACCACACAGAACCAGCCACTCTGCGCTTCACTGGGGAAAAACCTCTTCCACTGGCTACCCCCTTTTCTGCAGCGTTGCTGCTCATACCTGAGCAAGGCAGACTGTAAAAGGACGACACAGGAATTTTAGCATGGCATCTGTGCTGTGGGAGCGGTCAGAGAACACTCTGCCTCTGTAGTACAGAGGGGGTGTCGGGTCATTTTGACCCTAATTTGATATTGTTACAACTATACCCACATACATGATTCTTTTCCAACTCCCACTCTCTAGCTCTTTGCCTTCGAAGGGTTTAGCAAATGATGGTCTTTGGCCTTTTCCAGTGAAGTTACATCTCTCCAGAATCAGCCAGGCCTGTGTTTACTCGGCTACACCCAGAGTTATTTATATAAAGGTCACTAACAATAATGTCTCGACTTCAATATCCACAATGACTTAATGATGGACATTTGTCATATAGATTCTTTCTGGCACTCTTACACTTCTAAGGAGTGTTAATGCCACAGTGATCACAGATTATTTTTAGGATAAATTTTTTTCATTTCCAGATGAAATGAAGTTCTATTTCCTATTAAATAGATTAAGCAGCTTGGTGCCTCCTCTCCCACTTTCATTAAGCTGCCCTAAACATCATAATTTCCTTTTCGGTACTGGCTGCTCTTTACATGGTCATAGAAGTCACATTGATCGTAAGGTCTCACATGGCACGACTGAAGAGTTCCTGTTCTTTTCTTTGTTACACTCTTTCTGGGCACTAAAGCATTCCACATACTTGGCGTTACATTGTGTGACGAGCTGCAAGAGAAGCAAAGTTTCAGTCTTCACTCCATGGCATAATTGATGACATTTGCTTTTCAACTTTTGTAAAAGGATACCAGTAATCCGATTACTGCTGCTAGACACTAATAATTGGGAGAGTCCAGAGGACAGCTCTGTGTCATCAGTGCTTTTCAAAGTGATTCCGGCTGTACCGCTGTCACTTTGCTGTCAAGCCCGATGTGTCCTGAAGATAGGTGGTGAGTTTTCTGTTCCATGATGTTACTGCTGTTTTGACTGAGTACTTCCCTAATGGTGAACAAGACTGTTTACTACTATAAGAATTACTTTTAAGATTTGGTTTTATACAAAGGCAGAGTTACAGAGAGATACCTTCTATTTGCTGGGGCATTCTGAAGCTAGGAGCTTCGTATGGGTCTTCACCCGGGGTGCAGAGGCCCAGGTACCTGAGCCATTTTCTGCCATGTGGTCACCTTAGTACAAAGCTGGATTGGAAGTGGAGCAGGACTTGAATTGGCACCTCTTTGGGATATGCTGATGCCGCAGGCCCTGATCATGTTTTTAAAGAAATGAACAGGCTCTGGCTATATTTCTGTTGAACTGAGCTTGTTCAAAGGCCACTATGATTACTAAGCACAATAATGACATCATTCTTAGTGTTTGTGCAGGCATCTAACCTAACATGCTATGTGTAAACAGTCTGTTCCCAAGCTTTAGTACTGCTGTTAGGGTCCCTAGATGAAATCTCATTTTGTAGTTTTTCAGTTTTCTACGGTTTGAGTTCCAAAATGATTATTCCTATAAAAACACCAATCTCCTGGTTTCTAATGGTTATGACTAATTTCTTTGATGAATTTTCTTTTTCAGCACTGTTGAGCATCTCTCATCTAAAGGTGTTTCAAATTCTTCCCACATTTTTGTGTACATATAGACACCTTGATGATGAGATCAAGTATAATCAGGAGATTTTGTTTTTATATTACACATGTGATAACTTTGGGTAACTTTACAAAATTTTGTGCACAAGGGGCTGATTTAGTGGCTCAGTGAGTTAGGTTCTCACTTGAAATGTAAGCATCCTTTATTGGCACCGGTTGGAGCCCTGGATGTGCCCGCAATACAGAGGCCCTGGAGGAAGCTCCTGGCCATTGTGAGCACTCGGGGAGTGACCCAGGGGATGCAAGACACCTCTTTCTGCAACTCTTTCAAATAAATAATTCGTAACAGAAATTTCCATTTGTGATATACACTTTAAGAGTGTGTTAGGATTTTGAATTGAGGTCTAGCCTCTATTACACAGGTGGAAAAGGCAGAATTTAAAACATGTTGGTAACTATTTCCTAAGACCTCATTTTCAACATTTAAAATGCTCCACTGGGTTTCCAGACTGAACGTGGTGGCATCCTCTGTGGTAGATTTCACGTCACTTGCTAAGATGGCCTCACCTGTCCCTGCACTGAGGTGCCAGTGAAGGCTTCAAATTCCATGCACTGCACTGCTTTACCACAGACACTAAAATTTCACAGATTTACCTTATTCTTCTCTCTTTAACACAAAAGGAGAAATTGCACGTAGAACAGTGTGCCAAAAAAATAAAATTTTAAGCTAATAGGAATTTCCAAAACAGGCTGCAGAAACAGGGAGCAGGTGACGGTTACAATCACTCCTGTGGCTTTCTGAGCCTGATTACTATGCAGTGGTGCTTATGTAAACCTTACCTGCCTTTCAACTGCCAAAAAAATTCTTTGCTTATCATTATTGCTTAGTGATGTTTCTCTAATTCCTCAGTTTTAATGAAGAAGCTGATATTTGTATAAGGTGTACATTCTATACAAAATATAGCACAATACAACTACCTGAATACATAACTTGTCACTGATGGGTCACACTTCATTTTCCTATACTTCACACTAAAGGAACACAATAATCCATTTCAGTCTACCTGAGAGTGACCCCTCAACTCAAGGCCGCCTTTTAACACTGCTTCATATTAAAGGAATGTGCTCAGAATGTTACCACCTTAAATTGCTTCTCCAGTCTTGTTTTTCCTCCTACTCCTGGTATAAGGATGCTGTTGACATAGCTGTGCAGCTGACTGGAGGATACTTCAGTCTCCTTTCCCAGAATGGCTTCCAACAAGGCATCATGGATGAAGATGTACTGCTCCTAAAAGGTACAATTGGTGTTAGGGGGAGGACTACCCAGTCATTACATCTCCCTTCACTCTGCCCCTACGAGGTACCTTCCAGAGAAGCCCTTCAAGCATCTAGGTTATTCTTTCTCACCTTGGTGTCTCCATTGTTAGGGGAGAGAAGGTGTCAAGTGCAGCCTCTAACTCCCAGGAGGTCCCATGAAGGACTTTAGAACCATTCCCTGTCAAGCATGTTTCAGGCCAGTCACCATCTTTAAAAGTATCTCACAAGGCCCTCAATGTAACTTTCTGAAGTACTTGTGCAGTTACTGAGAAATCCAAATATTAAGGTCCAATCAGAAATGGAAAACAGGTTCAAAGAGAAGGTGGTCCTCTTCTAACAAACCTGTTCAAACCCTCAAGAGTGACTGCGTCCTCGGTTCACTCCCCTTTCAGTTACAGCAGGTGCAGGTGTCTCAGCAGGGCGCCGGCCGGGACCCCTTACCTCCGTCTGCACGAGGTAGTTGCGCTGTGTCCTGATGTGCTTCAGGAATCCCAGGACGTTGACTGTGCTTTTGTCTTTGATCTGCTGCAGCATGCTGTCTATTACAATGTAGGTACCTGTCCTGCCAACACCGGCACTGGAAGACATGAGGGCACTCAACTGGAACGTTTTTATATTATCATGTCATGAGGTATACAACATATAATGCAGTTAGAAATAACCTTGTTGAGATAACCTCACAGTATAGTCGAAATATGAGGGTATTATGAGGGTAGCATTGTAAAACTACTGGGATATTTTTCATATTGTAGGTCTCGAAATGGAAATGGGTTTTTATTCCCTCTTAATGTAGGATTGGAAGAACATTGTGGGCTTGCTTCTTCAGTCTCCCCACACAGCTCAAGGAAAAGTCTGCAGCCAACTCCTGGATGCAGAGGGACGTACCGGCCTCCATCACAGTGGCTGGCGTCCTCACAGCACAGCCACATCTCTGGATGCTCCTGCATTTGGTTCTCCCTATCTCTCAGTCTGTTCTGTTAGCAGCCATTATCCTTTTTAATAAACTCATTGTTTGCACTTGCACTGCTCCCCAGTCTGCTTCTGTTGCTCACAGCTTAGACCCTGACTAATTGTTTCAGCAGTACCAAGTGCTTGCTTGAAGGGATGTAATTAGGTATAGAAAATGTATGTTTAAGAAAACACAGGAAAAATCTGAATTCTGCAACACCTCTTAGCGGAATTCCCCAGTAGTACTCCCATCTCGTACATACTTGTTCGTACTCGGGCTTTTATCTCCATTTTGTGTCCAAAATGAAGTAGCAAAAAGGCAGAGGAGCTTTGGCAGTGGGCTTCCTTTGTAGAAGCTTTTGCAGAACAGGATCATGGCAAATGCTTACCAGTTGCCATGCAGCTGTGCTGCCTGCATCAGAGAGCAGCTAGCATCCAGCCTCAGACCATTTCACTTCCATTCTAAAAATGAAAGCATTTTTAAAAACCCTAAATGCTTAAATTAGCTGAGAAAATAGGCTTTACAAGCCAGACTCTTGATTTTTGCATACAGTACATATAAAGTAAACATTTAAAGAATTTAAGAGACAATCCTTTTATCTATGCTAAAAATACACTCTGTAGGCGTCCTTCAGAAAAGCCATTTACAAAAACTCCAAGTCTGGTATGAAGAGCTCTTCTAGCAAAGGTTAGCTTTTTTACTTATTAGGATCAACTTACACAGTTTCCTTATAAAAATGTGTATTTTAGTAATCAGAAACATGAGTTTATAAAGGCTAGAAACAGCTGCTTGAGAAAATGTTTTAGAAGAATGAGTAAGTAGGCGTATTGCTGTTGCTTAGTGAGTTTAAAAAACTGCAACCCATATGGGTTCCAGATCAGGTTCCAGCTGCCCCACTACCAATGCAGCTCCCTACCAATACAGTGGAAAGCAGTGGAAGATGCCCAGATACTTGGGCCCCTACACCAGGTGGAAGACCCATAAGAAGCCCCTGCCTTCAGATCCATTTATCCAGCTCCAGTCATTATGGCAATTTGGGGAATTAAATCAAGAAATGGAATCTCTTTCCCTCCCTAACTATGCCTTTCAAAAAAAAAATGCAGAAGCAAAGATCTGTGAATATGATGTGAATGTAGTCACTTTAGGATTATGTAGCAGTTTGTATTCATCCCTTTTTCCACGGGAGACTCTGCTTCTAAGTCAAAGCACTGGCTGACTTGGTATGGTCAGTGCCCTGGTGTACCCACATCATCAACCAAAGCAGCGCTAGGGTAACTGAGATTCATGTTCGCAAGGCCTTCCAGGCACAGCTCTGCCTAGGTGAGGCTGAATCCCAGGCGGGAGGCGAAAGGTGACAGTCCTACCTGCAGTGTACCAGCACTGGCCCCATGTCTGGCATCCGGGCTGCAGAGGACCTCCTCACGAAAGTCAGGACCGGAAGGGCATATTCAGGAACCCCCATGTCAGGCCACTGAGTGTAGTGATACTGGATCACGACCCTCTCGTTCTGACGGCCCTTGGGATTTCCCTTCTGACCCTAGGAGAAAGGAGAAAACGTAAGCTTTCTGGGCCCAGCAGCGTGGCCTAGCGGCTAAGGTCCTCGCCTTGAATGCCCCGGGATCCCATATGGGCGCCGGTTCTAATACTGGCAGCTCCACTTCCCACCGTGCTCTGTGCTTGTGGCCTGGGAAAGCAGTCGAGGATGGCCCAATGCCTTGGGACCCTGCACCCGTGTGGAAGACCTGGAAGAGGTTCCTGGTTCCCGCCTTGGGACCCTGCACCCATGTGGGAGACCTGGAAGAGGTTCCAGGTTCCCGGCTTTGGATCGGCACGTGCCGGCTGTTGCGGCTCTCTTGGGGAGTAAATCATTGGATGGGAGATCTTCATCTATGTCTCTCCTCCTCTGTGTATATCTGACTTTGTAATAAAATAAATAAATTTTTCTTTTTAAAAAGTAAGCTTTCTGGAGAAAAAACAGCTTAACGACATCAAGAACCATGGCCTGTGATCTCGCGCTTTCTCATTACTGTTCTGGGACTAAGCTATTTCATCTTGGTAGCCAACTTTCATGCCACTTGACTGCCTATCTGGTAAGACACAGTGCTACTGAGTTTCCTGTATTTCTGCCAACTTTGGATAAATTTACATGTAGAAAGAACAGTTAATCCTGACAGATTGGTTTTGGAGTCACAAAAATCACATTAAAAATGTGGGGAAATGTGAACCTTTGCAAGGTAAGGCAGTCACAATGTGACACACACTCAAGGATGACTAAAGCTGGGGAGCAAGTATTAACATCCTGTACTGTAAGCACCTGCATACCAAGCTGCTGTGCAGTAACTACACTCTCCTAACTAGCCTTTGTCTGCCACTGTGACAATCCAGGATTCTTGTGATACTGGATTTCGAACCAGAGGTATGCATACAACTTGAAAGCAGCATATCCATCCTACGGGATCTTCAGGAAAGTACTGGTTCTACAGAGAAGTATTTTACTAAGTCACATCACGTAACACAAGGCAACCAGCTCAGGCTTCTTCACGCCCAATAGTCTGTACATGTCTGCTCGTTCTCTGTTTCAGAAAGGGAGGGCATCTATTATGTAGCATTGTTTCCATTCTTACTGCACAGGAGAACCTGCTTCTCAGAAGCATCTTGTAGGACTAGAATTCCTCGGAACACTCTTTGGGAAACAATGCTCTAAAAGCTGTCAGATTGGAATGAAAAAATTAACTCCACAAACAGAAGCTGCCATCTTTGGTGAGCATTACCAAAACCAAAGAGGATGATTTCTTTTGGTTTGTTTTTAAAATGGGGTCTTTGTTCATGCAGAGATGAAAGCACTCAATCAGGCCAGTTAGATTCTGTTCTGTGCCCTGCCAGTAACTTTCACACCATGCATTGGTATCAATCAAAAGAGTTGTGAAGCAATGTTTCAAAAATACTTTTTAAAAACCTTTTTAAAAACCAAGTTGATGAGATTTGGCCTTGATTGTACAGTAATTTTCACAGAAGTATAAAAAGAGATGCTCTGGCAGTCCACCCAGTTCCTTTAGTACCTTTTTCATTTTCGTGTTTCTGATGGAGAAACGACGAACAGTATAGCAGGCATGTACTTTTGTGCTCTTCAGTGTGACGATAATGTTTCCATACTCCTCACTGTTCTCCGTTGGCCAGTATTGATCACATTTTCGCTGTAAGAAAAAAAATGTACATTATAACTACAGTTTAGGTAAGAATTGAAATTACAAAGCTATACTATAATCCTGCCTTAAATGAGTACTTCAGAAGGCCACTAGTATTCTAAATGACACAGGACATATTATAAAGGAAGTTGAAGTATCGTTTGAAAGATTGAGTTAGATTTAGGAGAACTAATGTACCTGCATTCCCAGGTACATTAGCAGGGAGCTGGATCAGAAGTGGAGCAACTGGAACTTGAACAGGTGCCTTCATGGGATGCTGGCATTGCAGTTGGCAGCTTAACTCACTGTACTACAATGCCACTCCCATTGCTTGTTTTCTACTTTTTGTTCTTTCTACTTAGAGTTCTTACCTTCTCTTATTTAGCTATGTGACTCATCGTTGTTGTCACTCAAACTTCACTTAAGAACGATGTCTTCACTTATTTGGCAGCCTCCCATATAATACTGTTAATCCCTACTGTCATAGTTAATTCCCAGTTGTAAAGTCTTGGCTTTCTTTCCCACTAGGCCATGTAGAAGTAACTTCTTCTGCCTAATAGTCTTTAAACCTGGCCAAATGCCTATTTTTTTCCAAGTGCACAAGGATGGCTTATTGAAGCTTAGCACATCGGAGCCTGGGTTCTTCGTTGAAAGTAGGCAGCTGGCTGACTGACCAGCCAGCCGGCCGGGACCAACACCCCTTACTGGGAGTGTGGCCACGATAGAACATTCTTAGGGTTTTTATAGGGGCAGTCCACAATAGCTTGAAAAGGGGAAATTCACAATAGTCTGCAAGGTGAGGGGAAGTTGCACACATTTCCTGCCTATCTGAGCTGGACAGCCCATGCCTCCACACGTGCCTGCTTGGTACCAAGTATCCCAGAAGCATATTGTGAAGGAAAACACATGATCAACTTAATAAAGCAAGAGGCTCTTACTCTTCCTTTTTCCACAAGGTTTGTAATCATGATGATGATTCCGGTGTTTTGCTCCCAAATCATCCTCCAGAAATCTTCAAATGTAGACTTTAAAGGTCCCTGGGTAGCAATGTAGGCTTTCGCTTTGTTGTAACCCTTCAAAGATGACACAGCACAAAGTCACAGGAAAGCATTATCAAAGAAACCCACTTGGTACTTCAGCTGCCTTCCATACCAAATGGTATGGGCTGTTTTCAGCGAAGGCTCAGTGCAGCGATGAGATACACAGTAGCGCCTCTGCTGCAGTGTTCTGGGTTCACAGGGTAATAAAAATACTTCTGACTTACATCGACATAGTTTGCGTTGATGTAGTCACTGTGCTTCGAGTCCTTTCCTGGTAGAGGTCTTAACTTCACTCTGCTGTGATCGTCTATAGAGAGGGGAAAAACAAAACAAAACAAAACAAAATCAGAGTGTTTCCTTTAAGAGGCCACTAGCCTTCTAAGGATGGAACAAGGCAACTGGGTAAGGTAGGATCTCCCAGCCCTGAGACAAACTTTGGGCAGGTCTAGTAAACAGACTATTGGAACCCAGGTCAAAAGCACAGGGCCATCTCTTTCTCAGATCCTGACCTGTGAATGTCTACAACGTCTTTCGTTACTCATCTTCTATCTCCTCCCCGTCCTACAGATACAGTAACTGTTAGATCAAGTCCAGAACATGTGTATTCAGGATATTCCATCAGCAAGTGCAGCTGGACTCCCCGTTACCTCGAAAGACTCTAAGTAATTGAGGGAACTGCTGTTCTTATGAATGTCATTGTAGGAATTACAAACTAAAGATCCAATTTCAAAAACTGGAGTTGTACAGACTAAACCCATTGTGTATGTGTGTGTGTGGGTGGGGGGGACAAAGGAATCAGGTCATGCATTTATTTTCCCTGGCTGGCAACAACAGAATGCTCAGGAGCCAATATATACATCCAATTGCTATTATCATAAAAAACTAGCTCAAAAACAGTGAGTAGATCCGCCTAGACAGTCCTGATTGCAGAATGCCTTCTGTGTTCTTGGAACTGTGACTAGCTCTTGGTTTCTGACAAACTCTCAATCTAGATTAGACGTGAAGCAGGTTGTCTGATGCATACTGGACTCAAATGAAAATTTTCTTCTAAGGCATCTGCACACAAACTACCATGCCTAAGTAACCCATTGGTTGTAATGCCTTAGTATCCATCAGTTTTATGCTTTATACTGACAAATGAGAATACATCATTGAAAGTTGCAAGCTCATGTTCAACACAAGGTAAACGGTTAATAATGAGGTGAAGTGGGGTGATGACATTCACATAACCCCTGACGATTGTGAAGGCTCTGTCCGAAGGCTTTGACACACTGCATCCTGTTTTTGACACACTTGGTCTGATTGTGCTTGTTTCTACGGCATTCATTTATCATGCTTTGCTGCACAAGGGCATTAATATTAGCATAGATGAGAGTGACACGGGATATGCCCAAAGTCTGAGCACCAACAGGCTGCTGTAACCCAACCCACTGAACGTGTTGAAGTACAACTATTTCATTTGAGCTTGTCAAAGTAAAAGCAAAAACAAACTAGTGAAACTATAAACACATTTAACCAGAGATGATGGTTTTCCAGAAAAAGGTATGAACCTTGGGCACGTGACCCTAAAATTGCCGTGATTTCTCCGTGTACTCTGTCATTTTCTTTGAGCAAAAGTATGCTGGTCAGAACATTAAGTATGGGTGTGTGTAAGGCATAGATGTCTACATATTCCTGTGTCAGCTGTAGGATCACACAACTCCTCACAATCATTTTAATTTTGTATATACAATCCCAACCCAATGAGTCTGAAGTAGAATTACCAAAACATACAGCCAGAGTAAACCCCTTCAGTGGCTGGTGAGATAACTAAAGCTGGATCCTTTATTCCTCCTGTTCGTTTTTATTTTAACCTCTTTGTCCTATCTCAAAGTAACTTAAAGATCTTTTAAAATTTTACCTAGAAGTAAAACCATCTCTATTCATAAATGGCATGATCTTGTATATAGAAATGTAAAATGGGTACACACAAGCACACCCGTACATGTGAATCAGGGCACAGGCTACATTCCAGCATTTATCCAGCATTTTGCTACTGCATCCTTGTCAACAGACGATGGCTCAAGTGCTTAGGCCCTTGCCACCACAGGGAATGCCCAGATGGAGCCGGAGTTAGGGCCCCAACTTTTTGGTCTGGCACAGCTTGGCTACTGCACATATTTGTGGAGTGAGCCAGGGGATGGAAGATCGTTCTCCTCATTCACTTTTCAGGTGGGTTATAAAAAAAGAAATTAAAAATGGGTTCAGCAAAAGTACAGGATGTAACACCCAACGCATAAAAATCATCTTTATTTCCTCTTAACTGGTTGGAGAACTGGATATTCTAATTTCTAAACTTGCCACAAAGCCTCAGTAATAAATAGTGTAGTACTGGCATTAGGGTAGACATGCAGCTCAACAGAACAGAACTGACAGTTCAGAAATAAACTGCTCTAGTCAACTAACTTTGAGTAAGGCTGCCTACATCATTCCATGGACAAAGTAGCGCCTTTCCAAGCAATGGCCCTGAGATACTTACACATCCACACCCAGAAGAATCAAGACAATCTCTTACCTCACACCATCTATAAAAACTAACTAAAATGCATCAAACATCTCCATGTGCAAGCCCAAATCCTAAAACTCTAGATTTAAAAACTGAGGTGTAAGTCTTTGTGATTTGGAATAGGCAGTGAAATATTTCTAAAATAGGACACCATAAGCACAGGCAAAAAGAGGAAACATAGATAAATGAGGTGTAACCAAAATTTTGAAATGTGAACTTTAAAGGATAGTATTAAGACAGTAAAAAGATACAGAATGGGAGAAAATATTTGCAAACTATATACTAAATATTTGACAGGAGATGTGTATCCAGAATAAATAATGACCACTTACAATCCAGCAATCGAAATGGTCCAGTTTAGAAAATGGGCAATGTATCTAAATAAACATCTCTCAAAAATATATGCAAATAGCCACTGAGCACAGTCAGCACCGTTAGCCATCAGAGGAAGGCAAATCAAAACTACAGTCACCATACTTACTAGGACGTTGTTAAAGAAAAAAACAATAAAAACAGAAAAAAAAACCCTAACATTGGTACAGTGTAGATGGTGACTGTTCCTGTTTTGCTGCTGCAAAGTTACAATCACTTAAGGAGGCAGTTTCATAGTTCCTCAAAATGCGAAAGTTACCATGTAGCCCAGCAACTGTATTCCTATATTGTATACCCGGAAACACTGCAAATACGCCTATACAAAGCCTTAGACACTGATATTCAAAGCAGCACGGTTTATAATACACAAAACTTCAGAATCAAAACCAGATGTCTATCAAGTTATGAATGAATCAACAACAGGATATTATGTATGTAAAGGAATACTTATTCAGCCATGGAAAGGAACATGGTGCAACAGAGAAGACACTTAAAAACATTATGCTAAGTGAAGGAGTCAACCATGAAAGCCACGTAGTATATGATTTCATTGAGATGAAATTTTTAGCATATGTCTATTGGTGCTTTGTAGGGGACATGAATAGGATAAAATCTCTTGTTCAGGTGCCAAAAAAATGTTCCAATACTAGAATGTGGTAATAACTGTACCATGTACTAGAAAATATTCTAATGCCTGCTGAATTGTACCTTTCCTTCAGCATGAATTTTATGCAGTATATACATGTTATTACAGCTATCTTATAATGCCATTATAGTATTGTTTCCATTTTAAGTGGCGCAAAGCAAATGCACCATGACATAAATCTTACTGATGTGTATACTGACCATGAACATCTGTGTCCTTAACAGACTCATCTCCAAGTCTGGGCACCGGGAATATTTCAGCTTCCAGGGTTTTTCAGATTTTGGCAATGTGCATAGACTTTACTAGCGGTGAGCGCCCACAGTCTGACAGCATGTCATCTGGAATGTTCCGACATTTTGGAGCATTGTGTTTGCTTTCCTAGATTAGAGATCCTCAATCTGTATCATCTGCCAGTGATTCAAGTGCCGCCTTAGAAGTGGCCTTCCAGCCATACCACGACTCGTGGCTCACAGGGTATCTTTCTGGGCTCCACAAGGAATGCCAATATAGTCCCTGGATTTTCCTGACCCATAGCTCGACAGGGCAAAAAAGGACTGAAGGCTCATCACGTAAGACCCATGGACACAGCCTTAGTTCTCTGAATTCAGCTTAGTTGATTCAATTTCCAATATTTCAATTTGTATTAAAAAGACTTGGATTTTGCTGGTTAAGAACAGTGCCAAGAAAGCCAAGTGAAATTCAAACTCTGGCTCCCAACATCTGATGTGACATTATGTGAAAACAGGGACACTCAGAACATTTTCTCCCAGTCACTTTCTTGAACTGTCAGATACTGACAGCCAGTGAGAGACTAAGGGACACTCGATGTCCTCTCTTGTTAGTATGGAAGACGGTCTAATGAAAGGTTAGCTTCCGTGCACCTCCCTCTCCAGGCACCTGGCACTCATTTCTTGGCCTTTACCTTCTACCTAATATAAAAATGGAGTTTCCTCACAGTTGAAGACAGTTTAACATGTATTACTCACATGCTAAAATGTTGATGTAGCGGTTTTTGTGCTTGTTATCCGGATGGTTGGAATGTTCCGCAGTGATGTTCATGTCGGCCGTACAGCGCTGCACTTCCTGCAGAGGAACACAAACAGCAAGATTTCAAACACACCCGACACAGAGGCACTGAGCACATCCACGGTCCCCGGTCTCTCCTCACCCCCAAAGTCATCATTTCCTTCCCAAACCCAACAACATCATTTCTGAAATATTAATAAACATATGAAAATGCGAACAAGGAATATATATTTCATTGTTTACTAATATGTCATCTGCTTCATTTAGGATTTTCAAGTAAGCATTAGGATGCAAAGAGAGACCTCTTTTTGAATGTCACCATCCATGGGTAAGAAAAAAAGAAGGTAACATCTATCAAATGTCATCAGTAGAAAAGAGATTTAAAAAACCAGTGATGGGGGCATGAGGACAGAGGCAGGGGAGCTCAAGACAGCAGAAGATAGCTTGCTTGAGTTTTTTTTTAAAAGATTTATTTATTTTTATTACAAAGTCAGATATACAGAGAGGAGGAGAGACAGATTTTCTGTCCAATGAGTCACTCCCCAAGGGAGCCGAAACGGCCGGTGCTGCACCGATCCGAAGCCGGGAACCAGGAACTTCTTCCAGGTCTCCCACGTGGGTGCAGGGTCCCAAGGCTTTGGGCCGTCCTCGACTGCTTTCCCAGGCCACAAGGAGGGAGCTGGATGGGAAGTGGAGCTGCCGGGATTAGAACCGGTGCCCATATGGGATCCCGGGGCATTCAAGGCAAGGACTTTAGCCACTAGGCCACACCACTGGGCTCTTGCTTGAGTTTTAATATAGTGAGAAATTCCAAGAAATATGACTTCTGATTTATAACACACTTAGACGCATAGCATTCTTTTATAACCGTGAGCCTGCAGACTGGCTATAAAGACTGAGTCCTGAAGTGACACTGTCATACAATCTTGCTACGATGTCAACAGGAAGCGTCTTCGTGGAATACGGTATATTATGACAAAACTGCGAAGCTTTTGGAGACGGCACCACAGGCGTGCTAGGGCAGAGCTCTACCTGGGCACCGGCGTCTTATGAACACAGTGGCTTGGATCCTGGCTGCTCCCTTCCAAGCCAGCCCTCTGCTTATGGCCTTGGAGGGCAGCAGAGGATGGCCCAGGTCCTTGGAACCCTGCACCCATGTGGGAGACCGAGTGCCTGGCTCCTGGCTTTGGATAGGCTCAGCTCTGGCCATTGCAGCCATCTGGGGAAGAGAACCTTCTCTCTCTTTCAGTAACTCTGCTTTCCAACAAAACCAAAATAAATCCTTAAAAAATGCAGATTTCAATAACTTTCTGCATTAAAAAACCCACTTTTTAAAAAGAAAAATGTTTTAAACAGAACCACAGAGGGGGAAAAAGCCCATTTTCAATCACATTTTTCCACAAACTTTTTGAACTCCCTTGCATATAGCTCAAATTTTCAGTGTGTAGATCAGACAATTATGGCTCTGACAAAGTATTTGTGAATGCTAATTTTATTAAAAAGTATGCTTCTCTGGGGCTGGTGTTGTAGCATATCAGGTGAAGCTGCCAACTCAGACATTGGTATCCCATATCAGAGTGTTGGTCTGAGTCCCGGCTGTTCTACTTAAGATCCATCCCATTGTTACTGTGTTTCCCACTGGTACTGTGCCTGGGAAAGCAAAGCAAGACGGTATGGGTGTTAGGGACCTGCCACCCATTGGGGATCCTTGCCTTCAATCAGTACAACAATGACTGGGTCATTTGGATAATGAACCTGTAGACAGATTACTCGGTCTCTCCCTCTGTCTAACTCTGCCTTTCAAATAAAATTGTTGACAACTAACCGAAAAACAGAAGTATCCTCCTTCAGCAAAACAGTAGTGACAGCAAGTGACCGTCTTCACTACCCTGGCGATGGATATAAACGCCATCTATGAGCTCAGAACAAGCTTGCTGAAAAGTCAAAATTTTCGGGCCCGGCAGCGTGGCCTAGTGGCAAAAATCCTAGCCTTGAAAGCCGCGAGATCCCATATGGGCGCCGGTTCTACTCCCAGCAGCTCCACTTCCCATCCAGCTCCCTGCTTGTGGCCTGGGAAAGCAGTCGAGGACGGCCCAATGCATTGGGACCCTGCGCCCGCGTGGGAGACCCGGAAGAGGTTCCAGGTTCCCGGCTTTGGATCGGCGCAGCACCGGCCTGTTACGGCTCACTTGGGGAGTGAATCATCGGACGGAAGATCCTCCTCTCTCTCTCTCCTCCTCTGTGTATATCTGGCTGTAATCAAATGAATAAATCTTTAAAAAAAAAAAAAAGAAAAGTCAAAATTTTCTGCACTGTTATGCTTCTAACCCAACAAACTACTGGAGAAAACTAATAAGGGAAGTCATTAGCAGGGCACAGCTGCCACAAAGAACAGGCGCAAAGTAGCACAAAATTATCAGGAGAAATGTTTTACATATAACAGATGTAACAGTTTAGAAGCCTGAAGACTTTGTTCTCACAAAAGAGTTGCATAGCAATTATGGATGTTTTCCACAACATTTACATTAGTCTTCACAAAAACAGGGAACTAGTTGTCTTTCATATTCACAGAGTACTTCCCAGTGAGAAGTGCCCCCTTCTTGTCAAAGGGAAATTTATTGTAATCAAAGAACTTAAGGTATAGAAACAAAGAATTACTTTTTGTTCAAAGAATTCATATTTGCTGAGTCTGCATTCTTGGAAGGTAAATATTAACATTTTTCGTAATTGTACTCCCTCCCAGCTGTCCATAAAAAAAAATTACACTCACAAGCATTACTTGTGTCTTGGGGAGAGTATGCCTTACGCGGCAGCTCTTCCCAGTATCTTAAGCAGATCTAACAGGCTCTGCTCTCTTCTGGTCTCAAATAGTTCATAATCTGCTCGGCAAACACTGGTCTCAGCAGCCTGAAGGCTCTCTTTGGCCCTTTTCTCCAAAATGAGATCATGAAGAGTCAGCACGCCACGTCCACATCTAGGGGGACAGAAAGGGGGCGAGCCCGACCTGGAATACGGGCCCTTGCCGGGCACACTGCTCGACCAGTTTCAAGGGGCACAGACGTTGGAACACAGATTGGTGTTCTGGATGCCATCCATGTGCTCGGTTTACAAATCCCACCCTTTTGTTTCTGGGCTTGAAGAGGGCTGGGTTATTCAGGCAAACTTATCCTGAGAGACCCTCCACTGGAGTTCCTTAGTGTGTCACTGCCCCCCCCTCCCGCCCCCGTGGTATGAAGTGCATCCCGCGGGCTACGCACCGAGGCTGTGGCTCTATTGTCATACAGTGCTATAGACCATGACTGCCTGGGAGCAGCTGCCTGCACTGGCTAAAGCAGGCAGGCGTTCAACACGGTCAATCACACCCTTTGTTATCAGAAGCTCTTGGTCTCACCCATTGCCTCTACTTCCCTTTTCCAATTATGGGAATGACAGAGAACAAAGAAATGTCATAAATAACATTAAGTCTGATTTTCTGAGAATCCATGGGGTTTGCCTAAGGGCCCTGTGATCGTGTCTTGTGGGTAATAATGTCATCTGTAACTCCTCGCAGTGCTGTGTGGGCTCACTGAGATGCTGATAACATCTGATCCTGGAGTCCTCCGTCAGAACTGGCATTTCAAACTTACTGTGACTTGAATAGGTGTCAAATCCCTCCAACGTGACACTGGCTGATGGTATGTGTATAGTCAACTTACTTATTCTGTACTCCGGTTAACAGTTCAGGACTCAAACTTATCTGTATTAGAACATTCTTTTTGAGAATCTGAGGTTTATGACTATTAACCAGTAATTAACTCCAGAATAGGGCCTGTGGAAAGCAGGTTTAAAATGAAGTGCAGATCAAAAAGATGGACAAACAAGAGGCTGATGTTGTGGCTTAGCAAGTTAAGCCTGTGTTTGCCGTGGCAGTATCCCATACGGGCACTGGTCCGAGTCCTGACTATTTCACTTCTGATCAAGCTGCCACTAATTTGCCAGGGAAAAGCAATTTAAGTCCTTGGACCCCTGCACCCACGTGGGAGACCAAGAAGATGCTCCAGGCTCCCAGCTTTGGAGCAGCTCAGCTCTGTTGTGACCACTTGGAGAATGAAGCAGCTAATGTAAGAGCACTCTGTATCTCTGTAAATTTGCCTTTCAAATAATAATAAATTTTTTTTAAGTGAATAAACAGAAATAATAGCACATGCTGACCTGCAAAACTCTACGGAGATTAGACAGGCTGCATGCGGTCCTTGCTGGGAGCAGCATGAATAGCAGCTGAAGCACTGTTCTGTCCCAGGGCTCAGCTCAGTTAAAAAAAAAAAATCACCATCATCAACAACAAAGACTATGCAGAAATCTTTCAGATGACTCAGAAATCTTTCACAAAGCAAGAGACGATGAAGGTGTTTTAGAACCAGTAGCCAAGTGGCAAAATGAGTTTTTTGCATGTCACTTTTACTGTCAGTGTTCGGGAAGCCTGTGTCTTGAGCAAAGAGGGCTGTTCTAACCAAGGACGAACTGGCTTGGGTCATGACGGCAGCCTGGCACTGGTACAGGGTCAGACACACTGGCTGGTTCCCTATGAGTTTCCCTGCATCATCTTGCTTCTACTGAGGCCAGAAAGGACTGTGCACTGACTTTTCCAAGTGTCGGGTTCATTTTGTTATTTCCTTTCACAAAAGTTTCTGTGTAATTTCCAGCTTCCCTAGACAGACATTCCAGGTGCCCTTCCCACCTTCTGCAAGCTTCTTCCCCAGTCTCCAGCAGGACTGGATTCTGTGCTCTTTGGTAATACCACACGGTCTCCCGCTCTTGGCTTTTGTCATTAGCCTTGCCAGGAAGGCCTGTTTCTGTCTGCGTCTCCCTTTCCCTGAGTCCTTCTTCCCTCCAGGAGAGACACCCATCTTGGAAAACACAACCCAGCACCTGTCATTCTGCAACTGGCTTAGAATGTAGAAATTACTTTGTATGACCGTTTTGCATTTTAGCTCTCTCCTTTTTCTCACTCTTCATCAAAATCTTAATTTAAATGACTAGCTTTCTGCCTAAGGATTTTACTTTTCTATATGGTAAAAGATATAAGCTCATATCTTAGGACTGAGTCGCAGGAAGCCCCACAGGGCCCTGTCCTACCCTCTTGCACGCACTGGTATTTGTGGAGCCTTGAAGTTCACTGCAAAGAAGCCTGCATTTTATGTCATTTGCAACCCTGCAAGTCTCCATTAATTACATCAAGTGCTTGTGGCCACTGGTCCCTCAAGAGCATGGGCTCAGCTGGATGAAGCTCTGTTCTCTTGATTTCAGATGAACAACCAGCCCAAATTTTACTCAGCTGGTTAACTATAATAGGGCTATCCCCCAAAGGCTCTCGTGAAGTGCCTGTGGACCTCTGGCCTCATCTGGGCATTCAGCCTTTAGAAATCACATTCTCCTAAGCCCTGGCTGTTCATTCCGCTGACCCACAGTTCTGGATCTCTCCACCTTTACCAAGAGCATGCGCCCCGCTGCATCTTGGCCAGTTTTGTGCACTGTGACTGTGATGGCTGGGGGACAGGCTGTTAATCCGTCACCACTCTTCTGGGAGGTCACACCCTGGGAAGGACAGCTCAGGGAGGCAGGGAGACGGGGACAACAAACATTAGCCCGAGTCAAGGACGGATGTTACTTTGCATGACTGCAACATCTGCTAGGGTCTGATGTCACCAGCTTCTTACAGTTACTGCCACGTATCTGTCAAGGACAAAAAAGCTATCTTTCAACCTTACCTCCAGACAGAGCCTCCAAATAACCAATCGATTATTTATATCATTCGACCCAAGCAGCAGGGTTCTGAAATGATGACAGTCACCAGAACATTTTTCACGCCCAAGATTTTTAAGTAAGACGAAGCAAACGGAACTTTGAGATGCCCAACCAAAATGCACAGCCATCTTGCTGCTCTAGACTTGAACTTGCTCTAGCTTCTGAACTTGATACCAGAGTAGGGCATTGCTTTCATTCTGCCTATTTTCTAACGTAGCTGTGGACACTCTAGTCTCCTCACCGACTGTGTTCATTGAGATCTAGGACTGTGTCAAGTCCATTTTTGTGCCTTATCATATGTAGGGAATGGCACTGTCATATGAACTGCTTGATAGCCAAATAGCGGTTATCCAATATAATTCCATGCAATCTGATCTTTGCTACTGGATAAGACAGTTCCATGTCTAATTCTTGGCCTTCAGAGAGGCCCTGGGACATCAATGACCATGCCATGGCCAACTACTGCTCACTAGTGGGTGGATCCCACCCTCCTTCCCATTTTTCCCCACCCTGTTATGCCAAGTCACTGTTTCTGGATCACTCTCAGACCATCCCTGGAAATCTAGCTTATTTCTCTTGGTGACATCAGCTCAGCTCATGTCAGGGCACGACTGAGAGTCTGGGTAGCACCGTGATTCATCAAGTGAGGGGAATCGACAGCCCTGGGATTGCACTGCGCTGTTGCCATTTCAAAACGCAGCCAACTAATGCTTCGCTGCCCTTACCTGTAAATGGGGACAACAGAACAGCACCTGTCTCTTGCAGTGGTTCTGAGGAAGCAGTGCTAACTAGATGCCGGCCACGAGGATTCACACAAATGCATCTGGAAATCGGGCACTGAGATAATTCCTCTCTTAACCATAATGCAAGTTGTTTTAAATTGCAGAAAAATTTTTTTCTATCCTTCCTTATATAGGCTGTTACTGTGTGTTTATAAAACAGCTGAACTACTTTCTTATGTAGCCTGTTACCAGTGCCGCCTTTTAGCAGTTACCAAAAAGGAGTAGTACAACTGTTTAAAAATACTTCGAATTTTTGCTAAATTAGAAAGTGACAGTCTACTGGTGAGCACTGGGACTGTGTAACTCTCCCCCTTTCTGTTGCCACTTCACTGTTCTTTTTAGGAAAGAATATTCTTCCTAATCTGAATAGCTTTGATTTGTAAATCTTGCGAGTCAGGAAAGACTGTGAGATGACAACAGAATAAAGGCCATTCCCTGCCCACCCTCCTCATTCTACTTCTGTCACTGGCAGCTAGCAGTACTCTCCCCATACAGCCCAACGTAGGGGATTGAAGATTTCAGCCACAGTTTTAACAACAGTGTACAGATGCTCGGGATTTGTTAACAGACGTGATTTCGAGGCAGAAAAGTCCATTTTAAGTCAGATCAAGTTTACAGAGGTGTAACTGATTATTTTGAATAATTAAATGGTGTCAAAACCAGCTGTGATGAATAGCACTGGGGTCTCAAATCATACATAATTGAGAAACCCGAGTTGCATTTGATCATCCTGATCAAATTCTGTTCTCTGGAGGATAAATGTTTGTCCTGCATACCATCAACATTGTTAAATGCCTCAATATTCTTGCTCAGCCATCCGGCCAACAGTCAATTGAACTAAATCACTTTAACACCATGCACATTTGTTGTCCTCATGAATACAAAATGTTTGACTTCAACCATGTTCTCTGTCACTGGCTAGCTACCTTTTGGGGGTGTGCATCTAACAGAAGCATTAGATACTTGACTGGCTTTTGTTGTGTAAAGCATACAACTTGGCAGAGTCCAAGTGAAGGGTTCTTTCTCTCCACCATCTTCGTAAAAAAACAAAAACAAAAACAAAATAATAACTAACAGAAAATAACCTAGTGGGCAACCTAATTTAAAATGGGTTGTCTATATAGGGTTGCATTCTGATAGTCTTTGGGGACCCCACATCAGCACAGAGGCAGGCCTTTATGTCCTCTCTGGATTTCTCCTTTCATACACAAGATGAGCTGCAGGGCCCCTGGGTGGTTCCCGCGTGCTCACTGCCTGGCATTCCACCTGAGCCCCACAACCAATGCAATGGCAAGAGGTGAGTAGGTCAGCCATCATCACCATCCTCCTTTCCATTTTTGAAGTAGAAATGAGACAGAGGAAGCAGCTGACTTACCCACAGAGCTAGAAGACAGCTGAGCTGCCATGAAAACTTGGCCTCGGCAGCACAGTGCTGGCTGCCAGAGATGCGCCTCGGTGAGGAAAAGGGCAGTCTGTTTAATAGCTCCTCATTGACGCCCTGTCACTGCTGAACTGGCACAGAACCCAGAGCTGGCAGGGTGGTGCCTGCTGCTCTCCACCTTGTTTCCGACACACCAGTTCTTAAAATCAGAAGCCTGTCTTAACCCACGTCTTTTCCCTGAGTGATTAATAATCATGGAAACAGCAACAACCATGGATAGCACCACTTTTAATCATTAACTCAGCACTTTCATACATGCTGAATATTTCTTGTTTTCCAGTAACTTTAGGATGCGGTGATATTCGCACCCTTTGGCAAAGTGGGGGAAGCGGGCATCAGAGAGGAGGTAATTGGCCCAAGGATTCCAAAGTTCTCTCCTGGAGCCAGCATCCTTGGGTGCCAAGTCCGCTGCTTCCAGGACATGATGTGTGTTGTAGAAACCATGCAGAATCAGTGATCTCTGTTATGACTGATGTTCCCAGTTAGAATGAAGAGGTAGCATGAACCTGAAACGCAGGCCCAACTAGAGCTTGCTCCCAGCTGGTGCTCAGGGCAAGGGCACTCAACTCCCCTCCGCCTAATTTTACAGAAAAAAGAATGTCTGCAAAGGCTATCACTGGAAAGAACAAAAGTCTCCACTTTTCAGATATACTGTTTGTTTGGCTTAGAACAGAAAAAGGTGCATAAGAGCCGGTGATGTAGACCTTCTGGTTTTCAAACATACCTCAAAATCCTCGGAGAACCCATGCTGGTTATTAGAATAGAGCTCACCAACGTGTTTCACAAACTGTTTGACAGGAATGGCTTCCATGTCATCTGGGGGAATAAAATGGTATTCAAAGTCACAAGGAATGCTTCCATACAATACATGACACTGATACAGTGGAACACACATTGGAGACAATTCCAGAACTGGACCACCTAAAATACATGTCCTTGAATTAGAGCCTCCAGATTTGTTTCACATTAGGCTCTCCTGAGAACTTGAGATGCCTGCCTACCTGCCAGGTTAGTGGTTACCAAAGAAGGTGCATGACGGTGGTCAAGGGGGTGGGAAGCGCAGTGTCGTGGCACCTGCATAGAGCTGTTGCTTGTGATGCCAGCTTCCCTTATTGGAGCAGCAGCTGCCGTGGTTCAGATTCTACTCACCTCAGAGAGCAGTGGATAATGACCCAGGTCCCTGAACTGCTGCTACCCTGTGACTCAGCTAGAGTTCCAGACTCTGGGCTTTCCCCTGGCTGCAGCAGCAAATCAGGGCGGCTGTGACCAGCAGCAGGAAGGTATCTGTCTTTTGCTGCCCCTGCTACTCTGCCTTTCAAAGACCTCCTTATTTTTACGTAAAGGTACAAACACAAATCCTTTCACATTTTTATGCTCAAGGTCATTAACATAATAAAACAACTGCATCATGTTTTGCTGTCCTGGAAAGGTCAATGCACCAAGGATACATATCCGCTAATAAAGCTTCTCACAGTCTGGGTTTCTGTTTCCATTTTCTATCTGTCGTTTTCAATGGGATCAAACATAGACTTGGACCAACTAAATTCACTTCCAACCTACTGAGAAATCTTAATTATAGACAACATGTTCAATGGCAAGTCCCTTCAATGGTTCAGAATTTTAGTTTGACAGCTGTACACCAAATAATCAGACTGAATTACTGGACTGTTTTTGATGTTTACAGACGAGGTATAGATTCAGGAAGACTCCACATTCCAATTTATTGTACTGTCACTTCCAAAGGATATTTCCAGTTCAAGAGCAAGACAGTGTGTTGTAACTATATTGATGCAGGTATAGTCCGATACTTGAGTTGTGCTATTCAACAGCAACATCCAACCAACTGGGGCTCCCCAACCTCCTTCCTCCTTCCTCCCTCGACCCTCCCCCGCAAATATTTCCTTTTAAAAATACTCTGCTGAATTTGAGATAAACAACAGACATGACATTTACTTTATTCAGAGTGAAAGATCTTTGGCAAACGCACAAACATCTAAACTGCCACAGATGCTTTTCTTAGCAAAGGGTATGAAGATCTGTATGTGTAAATGAGGTCCTACTTTGGCAAGAATTTTATAGATCCAGGCCTGACAATCTGATTTCTCTTCATCTGGTGACAGTTAACATTGACTATGTCATTCCTTCTCTACTTGCTTTCGAGAGAGCAAAGCTCCAGGGTGGCTTTTTGCATCTATTGACATTTTCAAACTTGAATCATTCTTAAGCGGAAAATAGCATCTCTTATACTTTAAGGAAGGTGACTTATATGTTCATAACCCAAAATGATTAGCATAGAAATGTTGCTTATCAAGTAGGTGGTACCCTGTAAGCACTAATTTTTTCTCTGTGTGAACAAGTAAAACCCTAATCATTTTAACAGGCAACCTTAAGAAAAAAAATTGCCAAGTTATTTACAAATATTGCAGGATCGAAGATGTTCATGAATATGCAATCATTTTGTATGCCCAAGAAATCTATAGCTCCCACGATGTAACCAGCATTAACAAAGTAAGCGGAGCCAAAATGTTTCCCCAGAATATTTAGCAGAATGCACGGTTCAAGGAAAATTTCCAAAATTTTCTGATCAATTCACTTAAAATGTTCAGAAGTAAGCAAATTCCGTAATAACGCCCCGATGGCAGTGAAATGATTTTGAGGTATGTTGAACAAAGAGTCTATATATATTATTAATGTATGTGCATACACACACACACACACACACAGTTGAGTGTCTTTGTGAGAGAAGTGCAAGGATAAACTCATCTTTGGTGAAGAGGAAAAGACAAGTAGTGTCATGGGAAATAACCCCACCAGCAGCCGTGTATACACAAAATAGCAGTTCTCTTATTTACCCAGGAAAAGGTTAACACTGCTTTCAAAAGCACAGTGATATCGTTAATAGTAGAATGGAGTGAGCACGACATTTATTCCACGACACTTAAGAATTCTTAGCTTCCCCAAAAATGGTGTCATGACAAAGGATGTGGGTGGTAACTCAGAGTGAGTAAACATATCAGCCGCAGGGCTGTTCTACTGCGTCACACATTTTTCCAGATCACCTGATTCTAAGGTAAAAAATCATGGCACTTTAAAGGCCACAGCCCACCTTAGATCACTAAAATAAGTGCTTTCAGGTTAACAATTTATTGTTCTTTTCTTGCCAAGTCCCCAAGCTAATGTCACACACACTCAGCATTCAGACCACCTGCCACCCCCCATTGCTGGAGCTGCAAAAATTTCACAGATCTCAGTATGATAATCAAGGAAATGAATGACTCACTAGTCTCTCCAATTTGCATAAAATTCTCCTAACATGAGCCAAAGGATTGTAAAATTAATGACACTGGCAGAAGGTGAGGCAATTAGGAGAGTATCCTAGATATGACCTGCTCAGGTTTGGTCCAGAAAAATACTATCTAGTACAAGACATTATTATCAATTCCCATCTGAACCTGAGTTTCATTAAAGATTGCACAGAATATTCCAAGGACATTACATGTATTAACTTGTTATTGAAAGAGTTTCTGTCGTCACACTTCTCTCACTATGGAGCAAACAAGTTTGGTTTCACCCAAGTCTACTGTACCTCAGGGGATGCTGCTTGCCCGAGGGAGCTCTGAGAGAGAATGGAAAACCACCTAGGATGCAGTGAGGTCTTAGGGAGACTACATCTTCTGAGAGGTATTCATTCTTTGGAAGAGAGGAGTGTAAAGAAGTGATGGCAAGAGAGGGATCTAGTAACAACATCCTGCAGAGTACAAACGTTTGGGGCAGCTGTTGTGGCATAGGGAGTTAAAATACTTTTCTTCACGACTGCAAGGTGTCAGTTCAAGGGCCGGCTACTCTGCTTCTGAGTCAGTCTTCTGCTAATGTGCCTGGGAAGGCAGCACTGATGGCTGCCACTTCAGTCCCTGCCACCCATGTGGGAGACACAGATTAAGTTCATGGCTTGGGGCCTAACCCAATCTGTCTTTATTAAAGTGTGTTAGTATAAAGACAACAGATTTCATATTATAGGTATTTTATAGTTATGATTCTAAGAAGTACCTGTACTTCCATCCCTCCCTTTAACTTACCTTCGAGTCTCTTTCTTTTATAAAGAAAAAAATCTTTAATTTTTACAAAACCAGTCTTTCAATTTACAGTATAGCCACAGACTTAATACGCCACTAGCCATAAAGCCCAAGAAGCAGAAACAGCACTGTTCCTCAGGAGTAGAGCGGGGGCTAAAAAGAATAATCAAACCAGAAGGTGTCCATTTCCTTGTTACACCTTTGCTGTATTCCATATTTATCACCATAGGCCAGAAAAAAAACATGATAGTTGTCCTTTTGGAACTGGCTTATTTCACAAATAATGGTTTCTTGTTGCATCCATTCTAGTGCAAAAGACAGGATTTTATTTTATTTATTTATTTTTTCACAGATGAGTAGTATTTCATAACATATATGTATACATTCCACACTTTATGTATTTATCAATTGATGGCTATCTTGGTGGTCTCACATCTTCACTACTGTGAACTGAGCTGCAAACAGCCCAGGTTTTTGTGCTAATGGAAACGAAATCACAGATGGAAGATCTCTTTCTCTCTCTCTCTCTCTCTCCTGACCCAACCCCCATCAACTTGCCTTTTATGTAAATAGTAAATGTTTTTCTGAAAATGATTAAAAATGCTACAATAGGATGGATATGGTGATTTTGGTGAGCATATATATCATTTGTGTGGTGGAGGTAATGGGAGAAGTATGCCAGCATCAAAGTACTAATAGTATCATGCCAGTTGGTCTAGTCAAACAAGACCTCTATTTGTTAAGTCCTGACATTTGCCAGAGACTGTGCTGTGTTTCATACATTTATCTTATTTGAATTAAGTGAAAGGAGCTTAATTAGTCTTACAACACCCATTAGGAAACAGGCACCTATTTCAAGGTGATGAGCTGAGATTTGAACCTGGGTTTACTGAACCCAAAGTCTATACCATGATGTTCTCTGCCATATTGCTTGTCTTCATACTCAAAACACCATGGTTTTGATAAACACAGGAAGTAACCAAAAATTTACCCTGGTTAACATGATAAAATATTACTTTAACATGCTGTATTGGGCCCAGCATGGTGGCCTAACGACCAAGGTCTTCGCCTTGAACGCACCAGGATCCCATATGGGTACCAGTTCTAATCCCGGCGGCCCCGCTTCCCATCCAGCTCCCTGCTTGTGGCCTGGGAAAGCAGTCGAGGATGGCCCAAAGCCTTGGGACCTGCACCTGTGCAGCAGATCCAGAAGTGGCTCCTGGCTTTGGACTGGCTCAGCTCTGGCCGTTGCGGTCACTTGGGGAGTAAATCATCGGACAGAAGATCTTCCTTCCTGTCTCTCCTCCTCTTTGTGTATCTGCCTTTCTAATAAAAATAAATCTTTTAAAAATGTTGTGCCAATATTTTTGTTTGGGGAATTTTCACATGCCAAAGCTTTAAATTAGGCAAAAAAACAGACCACTACTGTTCTCCCTAAGTCCAACTATTATGAAATATTTGATCTAATTAAAACAGTACATAAAAGGTGGGCTAATTGCTATTGAATGATTATCTATGCTTAGTTCCAACATTCTAGTTTTTCACGTGTTTTATCTGAGAGGGAAGGAGGGAGGAAGAGGGCAGTGCAGAAGGAGAGAGAATGAGAACACAGCATGAACAAATGACGGCTTCTCCGCTAGCCCTCTCCCTACACACCTCCAACAGCAAGGCTTAAGTCAGGCCAGGAACTCAATTGGGGTCCCCTACGTGGAAGTCAAGAACATGAGGCGTCATCTGGCACCTCCCAGGGTAAGCATAGCACAAGGCTGCAACTGAGAACACAGCCATGCCTTGAGCCCCGGCACTGACTCCATCACAGACTGTAGACGTACCACTGGATGACTTCACCACCACATCAAATACCTCCCTGTGCCCCATTTTAACTTGTATTAGTTTACAATTCACCTTTGCAAATGAGGCCTTTTATTTAGATTCATCTGCTGCCTTGGTGCTGCGTTGAAGCTAGAAATTAGTCTTTTGTTTGTCAGTACCCAGTGCAGATTCTTACAAGCGGATATACTGATGACAGCAGCTTCTACAAGCAAAGTGCCCAACCAGGTACAGTACTGCAGCACTACCAAAACCAAACACCAGCGTGGTTGAGCACAAAGAAAAAGTATTCCCCACATCTATGGGTGGGCCTCAGGTTGTCTTGAGTCCTCAGAATTATTATAGGGAGATCACTAATACTTAAAGCTTTTGGAGGCTACATTATGTGCTTTATCTTCGACCTTAAACCTCAGTTAACTAGAAAAGCGGAACTGGTAGACCATCACCTTGGTGATGCCAGGTAAACACTGTGTTTGAATACCTCCTCGCCAAGATGTGTAGGCACTGGAATTGCCCAGCTTATGGTCTATTTTAAGAAAAGATTGCTCTGTGCTTGCTCTGAGAGTTGTACACTAAAAATTCCAGTTAAGTCATGCATTCCAGTTAACTCATGAATCTCTGCGACATTCACGTAGCTCTTGGCTGGTTTCTGAAGCCTATCTCCAATTCCAACTGAATCTGATGGAGGGCAGGGAGCAGGTGCCAAGCCCTACCATCCCAGTCCCTGCTTAAGTTAGTGCTGCTCAGTGCTTAGTCACCCACTCAGCCTGTCTCCCTAATCCCGGTCATCTCAACAGAGCCGTTAGCAGGCCTTGTGAAGGCCCAGTGCACAGAGCTCCATTTGAGGAACTCAGCCTGTCTACAGTCTGCTCTCTCAGGTTCCCACAAGCCACCTGGAGTTGATTCTGGGTCAATTCTGGAAGGCACAGCAATCAGGAAATAGAACAGTATCAAGACAGTAGTTCCTGAGGGAGGGCTCAGCAAATAGATTTTTTATCTAAATCGTACTCTTAGCGTTTAGGGAGTGGTATGGCGATGGGAACATTTTATTTCCTAACATAAAAAGAACTCTCTTCATTTGGGCCACAATGAAGTCAGTAAAGTAGGGGTTTCATTATTGTCAAAAGACCAATGGATTGCCTTTGGAGGTAATCACTGTATAAATAAAATATGCCAACAAGGTCGGGTTATTCCCAATGGGTTTCAACTGCGTGTTTAAAACCCCTTTATGTGCTGGCACCCTGCTGAAGCCAGTGACCTTCAAATTATTAAGATGAATTTTAACTGCTGGAAAGGCATGAATCATTTCTGGATTTCTAAGGTACTAGTTAGCAGCAACATTTTGTTTTAGAATGCTCTTATTAGCAAGATTTTCCAATTTCCAGAGAAGAAAGCATTTGTAGGGACATTTGCACATTTTGGGAAGCTCTTGCCATATGTTCTATCAACAGGGTCATTTCTTGAGCTGAGGTCTGATTTTTCAGTTTCTCTATAATGAAAATCTGAATGACAAGATAATACAATGCTGAAAGTTTAATTTCTGGATGGGCTGTATTGGCAATGCTTTATTAGGAACTGCAATGAAAATATTCAAATTTCCTATTTAAACAAAGATTTGCTTATTTATTTTGAAAACTGGAGTTACTGAGGAAGAGAAGAAGGAGAGAAAGAGGGAAGGAAGGAGAAGTGTATTCCATCCACTGGTTTACTCTCAGATGCTGCAACATCCGGTGTTGATGGAAGCAGGCAGAAGCCAGGAGCCAAGAGCTCCACTGGAGTGGCAGGGGCCCATGCACTTGAACTATCTTCAGCTGCTTTTCCCAGGCCAGTAACAGGGAGCTGGATTAGAAGTGGAATAGCCAGGACACAGACCGGTGCCCACCTGGGATGCCAACACCAAGACAGAAGTTTTACTAGCTGCACCACAATATCAGCCCTACCAAGTTTGTTATTTCAAATGAAAATCCAAGCAATGCTTCCGAGGCTGCTACCACTGACTGATGCTTTGTTTTTGTTAGGCTCCTTCCACATACATGGGCTGGTTTCTATCTTCCTATGGGACATCCTCCCCTGAAGAGAAGCCACAGGGAGATGAAGGACTCAAGCTCTGTTTCCTGACTGTGGAGTGTGCTGTCAGGGCTCACATCTCTTTACCTGGCCTGTCAGGTACACTCTCCTCCTTAAACTTTGTAACCAGGCTTGACGCTAGTCTAAATGACTGGACACCCTGTCTCTTTCACCCATCCAGAGAGCTGCCCATGGTCCTGATGGATGACCTGCCCCCTTTAAACCCTGCTGGATTAATTATCGCTGAAAAAAACAAACCAGAGGTCACGACATTGTTACTGAATTTGGTTATGCTTATTCCTCATAGAGGGGAACCAGTAACATGGAATATGATTTTGAAAAATCATTAGTGGAAAGTACTAAGAATCAAAGATCCTTTCATTTTCCTGCAGAGGACACAAGTTTTAGTGATGGCCCCACCTCTACCCTGGTCAATTGCCTTTCCTGGATATCAAGTGATGATCTAACTACTATAATTCAAAAGTTTCCTAGTGAAAGAATTGATGCCAGTGATTGAAAAGTAATCTCAAAGACACTTCTTTTATGCCAGATAAACAGTCTTGAATGTTGAGTTTTTTTTTTTCTTCCAGATGTGACTAAGTGACCCTGGCCATGGCACACACGGTCTCTATATACATTCTACACATGTGTGAACTGCTTCTGCTTTCTTTGGCCAAAGGACACACGTTCTGGAGCCCAAGTCCCCAGATTCCAGTTAGGATCAGTAAACCCACACACTTGAAATCCTTCAAGCTAGTCCTAGAAACTGCTCTCTCCAAGGGATGAACATCAAACTGTCAGCAAAGCTCTCTGTACTCATTTGACTCTTGTATAAGCCTTCTCACCAGTCGACTGATCTCATGTATGCTCTGGGATTTAAAGACCAGGATTGTGTCCTTAAGAATTTTAACCACAGATGAATCATCTAAAAGGTGCTGACTGCACATTCATTTGTATCTGTGTCTTATTTAGCCTGTGAACTGCCTACTAGGGCATGCCATGCACCCAGAGCTTTTTCACAAGAGGAACTGGAAGTATTGCTGAGTGAGCTTTGCCTCTCAAGAAGGAAGAGAACAAAAATAACTGGCCATAACAGAACTGAGAGGTAACTTTTTTTTTTTTAATAGGGCAGAAACTGGAGCCAGGGAAATCCCTCTAGGAAGATGTGACGGAGAAACAAATGGCCATTGCTGGTGAAAGAAAAAGGTAAAGATTGAGAGCTCAAAAACAAAACGTGAAGTCTGGGGACCAAAACTGTCAGAGTACCACGCCAGGAGGTGAGAGCCATTTCTAACCACCTGTGCTTTCAAGTCAGAGAGAATGTCCCAATATTAGCTACAGAGCCTTGGGTAAATTAAATAATGTTCCTGAGCCTCGGTTTCCTCACCAATAAAATAGGGATATCAACTATGAATGTCTATAGGATGGTAGTAATACACTCAATACTAAAAGAAAGGTTAAGGGTAAAATAACTTGTGGGAACGGAGTGTATTAGGTATTCCCAAATCATGATCCTGTTGCTGTTTTTACAAGTTTGGTACCATACTTTTCAATCTCATTTCATTCCATACATTTTTAACAAATATAGGGTTTTTCCCCCCACTGTCTACCTTTTAATTGGAAAGGCATAGTGAGAGAAAGAATGTGCAGATCTCATGTAGTAACTTACTTTCCAAACACCTGCAACAACTGAGCCAGAGCAGGAGCCAGGAATTGAACAAGGGCCCTGATGCGAATGGAAAAGCCTTAACCACCAGGCTAAGCATCTGCTCCTGGGAATGTCTTTCCAAAAATGCCAACTGTTTAAAACGAAGAGCTAAAGTGATTTGTAAAGTAGGCTCATAACTCCAGGACCCAGTATTCTTGTTATTAGGTTTTTGAGCAAGGATTAAAAAATAACTTGAGATTGAGTGGGAAATTACCTGGTAGGAGATCTCTAAATCTCTTTATTTAGGACTAAGGACAATTAGATCAATCTGGAAATAACACGATCCTATGGGGGTGACTCAAGAAAAGTTCAAGTGAAAGCTTTAATAGAGTTCATTTAACTCTATCAAACAACAAACTTAATATTTTAAAAATTATTTCCCTCACATTGAATTTCATCATGTAAGACATGATTGCACTGCTATGTACAAGAAACTGTGAGAGTAAACAGAGTAATGCATTGCTGAAAATGAATCATTAAGGAAAATATTTGACAGTTACAACTGCTAACAATGATTGTGAGGTTTAAGAAACACAAAACAAAAACTGTGTTCACGGTGAAAGTCCTTAAAGGCAAGGTCACTGAGGGTGACTCCTTCCTAGTTTAGGGTGTGCTAAGCTCATCTTTCTGGGGGTGCTACTAGTAGGAAAAGCTAAGGAAGAACCAAGACTCAGACTGGCTTCCCTGGGTAAGACCTTTTATAGCTCACTGGCTTACATCATTTTGAGTAACTCAGCGTGTCACAACTCATCAAGAATGTATCTTAGATGTCACTGAAAACATTTTTTCCTCCATACACTTACATTCCCAGTCAGTGTGAATTAGGAGGATCCCAAAGTTAAAAAGGAGGAAAAGACACATGTAAAAAATTCTTTGTGGGTTAGGAGTGTCTCACTTGATAAGTGCATAGGTAGCTGGGACATGGAGAACTACTGCTAGTTTAAGACTCCTACTCAGTGGCAAGGCAGTGGACTCCAGTGAACTGGAAGCGGTTATGGTCACTTCAAAGAACAGTGCAGAGGCGAGTCCCTCCCCAGCGGTTACAGTTCTGAGTTAGGGATGATTTAACATCAGAAGCATGAAAACGCTTGCTGGCTCCGGCTGCTGGGATTACCACCACCAGGATTTGGAAGAGCAAGTTAGAACATCCTAGACTTCTGCCCTAACTTAGGGTTTCCACAGTGCTCTCACACAAAGCATCTCCTGTGAGCTTTATAGCTGCCTAAGTGGCAAGAATGGCAGGCACACCGTGAAAACCCAGGATTTTTATCTCTAATCCAGTGGCCAGAGAAAATGAAAACTTGGAGAATCCTAACCAAGTATGCCACTTTGAGCACTCAACCTTTTAAAAATGGGTTTTAATTGCACTACTATCCAACACGGTGTTGGTCAAAGGCAAAAGGGAACCCTAGCTGCTTTGCAGGAGGAAACACAGTTCAGGTATAGGAATCCAGGAAATTCAATCAAACCATTCATTCCATGCATGACCCAGAACACTCATGCTGGTAAACTGCTCCTCGTCTAGGGTACAATTTCCACCCCCATCCATACAAGCCTAATGTAACAGCTCTATGGGAAACATTTTAACAGCCAAAAAGTGAGCCAGTAGGAACTTCAGTGGAGACTTCTCTGTTATCCTTCTGGTTTGCCTGTGATAGGATTTAGGGAGGGAAGCTGAGCAGAACAAATAGAATGGGGACAAACTTGATAATTTCTAAGGGCTTGACATCTATTTTTAAACATAAAAAGAGCCAATTAAGCCCTCAGCCATAACCACACCTAGTGACAGTCTACAAACAACAGAAGCATGCCTTCTTGTTTCCAAGGGAAATGACTGTTTGTCCCAGCTCCGAGCTTTAACGATGTTTTGGGGAACACTCATTGACTCCATCCATTCATTCAACAGTTAGTTAATAAGTACATCCCATGCTAAGTATTAGCACTGAGGACACAGCCATTGACCTTACACAGCTCTCATCTGAGTCGGGTGAGACTGCCAACAAGTAAAATGTAGAAGCTGTGTACGAGCTGATGAAAAGTGCTCTGGAGAAGAATGCACATTAGCAAGGAGGTGGGGGGTGTCATGTGTGTGGGTGCAGACATTTACAAAGTAACATGAACAAGGAGAGAGACAGAAGACACGTGTGAAGATGTTTATTAAGAAAAACATAATGAAAATCAGAGGTTTCAGAATGTTCAAATCTAGCAAAAGGCAAGGAATGTCAGATAAAAATGGTGGGTGAACCTTCAGCTCCCATGTCCCATTCCAAGCAACCCACCGCTCAACTTGTAAATGAGTATGCAGTGGGCTACGCTTCACTACAGCTCACTCCACCATTCCCAGCCTGGAACACGAAGCCAGCTTTCTGTCTTCTCACCACAGAACAAATGAAAAACACCAGACCAATAAGGGATCTTTGCACTTTCACATCAGCTCCCCACAAACCAGAATTTCAACATTCCAACTTTTAGAGTAGGAAATTTTAGAAAACTCTTCTTTCAAAAAAAGTGTAACAACTGAGATTTTTAAAACGTAAGAACAATTGCCTATTCAGTTGAAATTTAATCCAAGTCGATCAGAAATATTTATTTTTTCTGTTCTTCCCTCCTTTTTCTCCTATGTTCCCACATGAGCATCTGTACTAGTGTGACTCATGGATGTCTGTCTCTTTAGGAGCACTGTATTACTTTGAGGATCTTTAAGGAGCAAAGGTTTCCTTCAGTTACACGTTGTGAATGACTGTCTACATTGGGCAAGCTCTGAAAGATTGCAACGCAGTGTTGTGGCTCTCCCACAAAAAGAGCCAGCGCAAGCAGCCCACAACAAGAGCAGTGTGTGCGACTTACCTGGAATGGCAATGATTGGGATACTCTCATTGGGGACTACCCGTGGAGAGCTGCTATCTTCCACGTAGAAATGAGCTGTCTGAAAACATTTTCTGTGTGGGAAAGAGAAAAACATGTCAAGAAGTGAGGCCAGAGAAATACACTTGTCTGAGTTCTTCATTTTCCAGGGCTGCTTTTGCAGCGTTTCCCAGCTTTGCACACCACACAGCGCTGAGGGCAAACTCCCAGGAAGGTAACGAGGGAGCAGCCCGGCGTTCCGCCTAATTGGAGGAAGCCAGAGCACATCCCACCTGCAAGGCAGGCGGGGAAGGCTGTGGGGCTGCCCGGGTGTGGGGGAGCTCAGGCAGACACACAGCGAACCTGCTGCACACACCAAGTTCCCCGGCTCCTCCACAATATTTCCAAACTTGTTGTTTCATAGAGGAACACTTTGCTCTTCTAACCCCCTAGGACCAAGCTCAGAATCACACCTCGAACCATTCCAAATGTAGTCATTCAACAATCCAAGCGCACAATAGCACTATATTGTCTGTGCTTAGCAAAGCGCCCGCCCACCCCAAGCCTCAGACAGAACTTTAAAAGGGGTCAGAGGGCTGCCAGAGAGGGTGGGAGCAGGGAGGAGCACACAAAATCAGAAGCCCTGGCCATCCAAACCCTAGGGAAGGACCTGAGGTGTCATCTACTGGGTTGTCTGGTTTTCCTTTTACCTTGACTTGAGGCAAAACAGGGAGCACACACTGGACATCACAGGACAGGCAGGGAACAGAAAAGCCATCAGCAGCTCGCTCAGCCTCTGCCTCCTGATGCTGGCCGGGCCTGGCTCGCCAGCCTCCACGTCACTGCTCACTGCGGCCCTAATGAGCTGCCGGAAGCACAGGCTGAATATTTAATGAGGCCGCTCAGCATGAATGGCTATTGTGACCAGAGAAGGGTCCCTGTTCATCTGGCGGAGGGGCTTGACAATGGCTGGCCCTACTGCTGGGTCTTTCAGCTGAGCAGGCGGCATCCTTATGCTGCCCAGTGTCTCTGGGACCCGTCCCACTCCTCTGGCATCTCCCACCAAGTAACACTTGCTCTGCTTTTTTTGTTTGTTTGTTTTGTTTCCTTATTTTCTTTTTCTTCTGGGGGCTAGGTTCCAACTCTCAGAGCAAGCGAACTTGTGTTGAGAACTGACTTTGCTCGTCTCAACCACAGCGGCCCGAGATGGTTTTGTTGGGCAGATCATGTTTTTATGAAGTGTGAGAGGTGGTGAATTAAGGGGCTGGGAAAAAAAAAAAACAAAGCACAACAAACAAAAAAGAAAATCAAGCAACTCTGCAAGCCAGAGATTTTGGGGGGAGGGATGAGACCTTGTAGAAAAACAGCTCTTTCCTTCTCAGCTACATGCGGGGGTGTTACAAAGACACACCGATTGCACAACACGGGAAGCACTTTTTCTTCAGACACTGCCTATTTGTGCATGGAAACCAGCACTACTAGTCCTATATAGATTAAACTGGACTGCTACTCCAGACCACCAGGGGTTCTGAACAGAAATTGTCAGAAGTGTCAGGGACAAACGCGTCATACAGGACGGTGCTTGCAGGACAGTAGGGAAAGCGTGCTGGCTCTCTCTGAATTACCTGGCATTGGTTACATACACACCAAGTTTTCTTCCTTTTTCACTGAACTGCCTTTCCCTACATTTGGGAAGCACATACATACATCGGTCAGATTTAAGATACGAGTGCACTTAATATTTAGGCGCTGGTGCTAATTCTATTAAAGTGTTCCAAATCCATATGCAAGAATTATGATTGTGATGTTGAAGGTCAGTTTTGCTAAGATTCAGAGCTATTAACAGTTAAATTTTCTACTCTTTGAGTCCTCCCTCCCCTCTTCTACCTCATTCATTTGCCAAGATTCCTGGAATGGAGCTTCAGTGTTCAGGCACGATTTGTGGGACTTCATAAATGAGCTAGGATGTTAGCTGCCCAGCATCACAGCTAGAATTGACCTGCTTTCCTGATGTTATTCGGCAGAGCCACAACGTGTTCTACCTCACTGAAAAGATGGGCACATCCTTCACCCGGCGAGCCTTTAACAGGTGCAAAAAACAAACCAACAGAAGTAACTCTTCCAGCTTGATAAGCAATAGTAAGCATGGCTCTCCACTTCCAAAAATAGAAAAACCCCTCCTCAGTAGAATCATTAGCAGCCAAATGACTGTCACCGTCAAGCAACTTGGAAAGGAAACACTGTCTTGTGGATTTTTTTTTTCCTAGAGGAAAGCAGGCAGACATAGCTCAGCCAGTTCCTCACTTAACACAGGGAACCCAAGGCTCCACATTCTCTCTGGAGAAAGCAGTGTGTACTGAAGCAAACTGCGCCTTAGTGCCCCGTGTGCTGTTGTTTAGAATGGGCTTTCTGTGATGGGCAGGGTCAGAAACCTGAGGACAAAGCCCTGTGCGTCTGCGCCATGCTGCCAGTCAGATGCCTTCCTCCCCTAAGATGTGGGTGGGCAACCTGCTACTGAACCTTTTAGGGGGCTCCCCTTAGAATACAAATGTCAGTGGAATCAGCCAAAGTGGGTTAAGCATCCATTGCACAGCACTGGGTTTCACAGACAGCCCATTCTCGGCAACCACCTACAACCCATAGGGTTACTTCCTTAAGCCTGCCTTAGGTGGATTTAGAACATCCAGAGCGATCTAATTAGAAAGTGATCGTGGCAGAAAATAAAGGAAATACAAATGAATGGTAACAGCCATCTATTAAAATCACCCAAAACCCTCCTCCTGGCGAAAATCACTATTCCTATTTTGGGATTTGCCCTTTTGCATTTTCCCTTACTCTTTATTAACTAATTCTTGTTCATGTGCATTGAAGGGCTAGGAGCAGAAGAATAAAAAAGATCCCTGCCCTGGTGATGTTTGCATTTTCATGGTGGAAAGTCAACAATATATGAGTAATCAATAGTGTCAAATAGTCAAGAGTCATGAAGAAAGCAGATGAGAATGACTCAATAACAGAAAGAGGGGTGCAGGAAGGGACTGAGGTGGTGGCTGGCATTTGATCTGAGACCTGATTAGGGAAGTTCCTCTCTGGGAAGCCATAGGGGATGACTATTTTAAGTGGATGAAATGGTTAAACACCACAAGAACACAACCAAGGAGGCCAGTTTAAGAAACAGAAATGAAGTTGTGGGAAAGAGAAGGGAAAGGTTGCGGAGGAGTTCAGAGAGGTGTGCAACAGCCAGAATCTCCCAAGAGGCCACAGAGAACTGGTGCCTACAAGCTAAGGAAATCATTAGAGGGCTTTCATCTGGTCTATTTCACAAAGCCGATTTGGGTGGCTCTGAGAGTAACGGGTTATTCAGCGCCAAGACTGTTTCAAGCAAAATCAGGCAGCAGGGGGCTGCTGTCACAATGCTACCAAAACAGAGGCAAGAGTTTCCATTTCTTTCTGTTAAGTTTTTAAAAAACAAAATGCAAGGCCTGCCTTGTGGCACAGCATGTTAAACTATCGCTGTTGCTGTTGGCATGGAGTCCCAATGGCTCAGCTTCATATCCAGCTTCCTGCAAGTTTGCAGGGGACTGCAGTACAAGATTCCTCCAGTGCTTGGGACTCTGCCACCCACGTGTGGGACCAGCATGAATTTCCTAGTGCTGGCTGTTGCAGTCACTGGGGACGGAAGATCTCTGTCTCTCTGCTTCTCCCTTTTTCCTTGTCACTCAACCACTCAAAAAAGAGAAGTAAACAGATTTTTCAAAACATAAAAATAAAAAAAAATGAACTCACAGCATAAATGTTATGCCAGATTACAAATACAATCCTATGGCCTCATTACTGATGCTCGTCTCCTTCTCTGTGTAGCTACTACATTGCTGTATTTGATTGGAGTCCAATCAAGTACCAGGGGCTGGGACAGGTGCTAGGTTTCTGTCAGATGTACCACCCTTATCACTAACATCATCCCTGTACAACTTATGGGGTTAAGATCTGAGGAAAGTGGCAATCACATGACACTGAACCGAAGCTGGTTCATTTCAAGAAAAACATTTTGACCTTTAGCAGTGACCAGGAATAAAAATCACAATAGGGCCCGCCACGGTAGCCTAGTGGCTAAAGTCCTCGCCTTGCATCGTCTGGATTCCACATGGGCGCTGTTTTGTATCCCAGCAGCTCTACTTTCCATCCAGCTCCCAACTTATGGCCTACAAAAGCAGTTGAGGACGGCCCAAAGCCTTGGGATCCTGCACCCTTGTAGGAGACCTGGAGAAGCTCCTGGCTCCTAGCTTCAGATCAGCTCGGCTCTGGCTGTTGTAGCCACTTGGAGAGTGAATCAGCGCACAGATCTTTGTCTCTCCTTTCTGTAAATCTGACTTTTCAATAAAAATAGATAAATCTGTAAATAATAACAAAAGTAGGGATTTTTGAAGAAATGTGAATAAAAAAAAGCCTGCAAATTTTAATGCCTTTCAACTTCTGAAATGATCCAAGAGGTGGCACTGCTCTGAGTTCAAACTCAGGGGAAGGGAGATGAAACATCTGTAACTGTCCAAAAAGTGTCTCGAACAGGGGACTTGATCTTTATCTGGGCCCAGTTGCTTCAACTACCCTACCTTTAGTGAAACACATTTCTAGGGTCATGAACAGCTCTCGTCTAAAATTGAAATTTCTTCATAAATGAGTCTTTGTTAACTCAAGTGCCACCGAAAGAGCAAAAGATTAAGCAGACCATGCTTGAAACAATGAAAGTACGTTTCCAAGTTTAACTATAAAATGCACGGCCTCAGACCCCACCACACATTTCAGTCTAACCGTTTTCACTTGCCACCTGGGCCCATGTGTTCTGCTTTCTCAAGAGCGGAGTTCGTGATTTTTGAAAAGATCTCTATCCTCATATTCCCTTTCATGTGAAAGAATGGAAGACTTATCTTCAAATTTTTAATCCAAGAACACATTTTTGTGACCACAGCCTCAGGGTGTTCAGAGAGTTTGTTGTTTGTTTGTTATATTGGAAAGGCAGGTATCTCGGCATGATGCAATACACCCTGTTGACTTTGTTTCGTGGCTTCTCACTTAAGGGAATGGCGTAGTAGAGACTAGCATATCCAGATGTGAAGATACGATGCAATATGCATCCCTGTTTCCAAATCAAAGATGGACTCCCAATGAAACTGTTGGACATACCTAGACAATGGGATGCTGGACTGTCTGACATTGTCTGTACCAGCAATGTCAGGGCACACTTAAATAAGACTGATGGAATCATGACTCCTTAGGAAGGACTATACTATTGTTACAATATGGGGAAAATCAGTTGGGGGGGGTGGCAATTTGTGGGGGAGGGAATCCCAGACCCTATGGAATTGTATCACAACATTAAAAAAAAATGCAGAACACATCCATCAGTGTTAGCTGTCCCTGAGCTCCCAGCTGAAACACACATGCTGTAGTGCATGGCAGGTTCCGGGGTGTTTAATTGGCCCTCTTGACTAATGGCATGGGCATGCACGCACGCACACACGAGCCCAGCTCCCCTGACAGTGCTTTTAGAAGCACTCATCAACATTCAGGTTACAGAGGCCTGCTATTCAAACAAACCAGAGCAAGCTATAGTGATGAGCAGAAAACCTCTCCACTTCTGACTCTACCATCGCCTTCCACGAATCTGACACATTCTTAAGGCAGAACATGCAGAACAACCGGACCTCACTATGAACACCCGTCTTTTCCTGCTCCTACTTTTCCCAAGTACCCGTTTGGATGGCTTCTCATATGGGCTCACAGTTTTCTTCTAGTTTTTACTGACCTGCTGACAAGATAGTGTACATAACCAATACTCAGCAGGGAGCAGAGAGCAGCTCTTGAGGCCAGGAAAACAAACACTGGTGTGATCTGAATTTCACCCATCACCGTTGCCAGGAAGCCTCCTTCAAAGGCAGCCATCAGATTCTACATCAGTGGAAGGACTCTGAAGCCTGCAAACACCCAGCTCGAAATGGTCATCTGGCTTGACGAGCCTGGGATGCCACACCATTCTTCCTCCAGGGGCCATGGCTGACCACACAGCACCACCTTCAACAGCATGCAGACGGCTGGGGCATTCGCAGGCAGGAGAATCCCAACATGAAAATCACCAAATAACCAATTAACTAAATGTTGAAATATAAGGATTAGAAACCAAGTCTCTGTCCTCAAATTTAGCTCAGTGGTTCTCTAATCACATCAGGGTAGGCAGGAATTTGTTAGCAGTGAGCAGCTCAAAATTCTAATTGCAGACTAGTGGGGGCAGTTGGCTGGGCTGCTACTGCATATTAATTAAGCAATCTGAACTGATTTATAGATTGCCTTCATTTAAATTGACCGGAGCCTACCCGCTAACAATCCCATTCATTCACATGCTGTTGAGAACAGAAATCACATTAATATTTACTTTTGTAATTGGAACTGTGTAGTAGACCCTCAATGAGTAAGAGCTACTTCTAAATAGGAAGATAGAATGCTCACATGGCTCCCAGGAGGATGATTTTTGAAAGCTGTGTGAAAGACATGAACTGGTTTACTAGGGCTGTTTCCAGAAAACAAAGTGACAAAAACAACAACGGAAAGAAAAGACTGCGGGTCGTGTTGGGCTCTTTCGCAGAGAGTCTCCGAAAAAGCTCTGGGGCTCCATCCGGAAAGGAGCCAAGCTGAAATTTCTAAGTGGAGATTTTTTTTTTCCCATATACAATTCACTTGCTGTGAAGTTTTCTTAGCTGGCTATGAATTGATTCAGTTTGCAAAAGTCAGTTTACGATCATGGTATCTTTTCAGCAAGGAATTTTTTACAGAGAAAAATTCAGAAACCAAGACACACTGCTGTTGGATGTATTTCCTACGCTGAAGAGGAGACACGCTAGCTGACAAATGGCAATGGGCACTTGGGGATCATCACATGGCAATTTTTACATCGGGGCTGTTCCAGAAATCCCGGGGCATATGGTTGTCAGGCTTGGCATGAGTAAGGGCTGCCCAGGGAGGACCGGAAGCAGGTGAGAAAAAGGAGAACAGTATCGCATGGAAGGCAGAGGAGGAGTGCACTAAACCTACTCAAAAAAGGGGGAGGACAAAAAATGCCTCAACACCTTTCAGATTTCACATGGGGATGCGAGATGTCCCACTCAACTTGATAAAGCTGAAAGTGACAAAAACCTCATTCCTAGGGTGAGATTTATATCTGATGAGTTAAGCTGCATACAACTTCCCCTCTGTAAGAAGATGGGAAAACACAGGTGGAGGACAAACACAAAGGTGACCTCAAGACAATACTCTGTCTCCCGAAACATCCCATTTGCTGACACCCTTCTAGATCCTAGCCACAATGTTTTTCAGCCTTCCAGCTAAGATTAAGCGCAAATACTTAGTCATCACTCAAGTGCTCTGAAGCAGATAGGAGAGCAGAGGTCACTTCATAACTGCCAAGTGCAACAAACTCTAAAGCAGCAATTTTTAACAACATGGCTGCCTCTGAGAAAGAAGCTGTAAGGAACTTCACAAGGCTCCTGGCTTTGGATTAAAAGGTTTAATGTCATGGGCTTTATGGCACTTCCCTCATCCTTGAGACCTCTGTCTGGAATGTTCTGGATGTCTGGAGTTAAGGGAAGTTCCATTTCATTTACCACTGTTGAAGGCACCGACTCACCCCCGCTGACTTGGGAGCATGCCATGCGACAATGCTGGTCTGCAGCTTTGAGTAGGAGGTAGGAAATGAAATTCACATTTTATTTACTGCACATATTACTCAGTATTTATCATCTAAAATGGTCTTGTAAAAGCCTCTGCCAACTACTCATCTCATTAACATACAGATGGAGTGTGCTCTGCTCGGAAGAGCGGTATTTTAAGGCTCCAGGAAGGCACGAGGTTACTCTTCACTAAGCAGCCCCAGACTGCAGTGTTTTTTAAGAACTTTAGACCACCTGGGAAACAATGCTGATTTCGATACTGCACTAGCACCCCGGTGACATTCCAAACGATTCACAATGACACTCTGAAACCATAAGAGTGCTTCACGAAAGTCAACTCAGGATGGACAGATGAACAATAACCCCATAGGTAGATGACAAAATGGAAATATGGATACATTTCATGATATAGAAGTCAACGCAGCAAGACCAACACGGCTGAAGGGCAAACACAGCCTGGAGGAAAGCGAGCAACCTGTCTCGCCGACATCAACAACCCAAAGAAAAAGTGAACCAAACAATTTTCTATAAAAAGTTCACAGAAAAAAAAACACTTGTCCACCCTCACTTACAAATGGAAGGAAATACATGAAAACTAGCTCAAGGCACCACTTTTTCTCATTTAGGAGGTTGGTAAAAAGCCCAAAGTCTGATCAAACAGTCTATACTGGGGATGCTCTGTGGAACCCTGTATTGCTGATTTGGCACAATCCATACAGATTACAGATACATGTACCCTGGGATACAGCCTTTTCTTGAACCTGCATTTGTATTTATCCATTTGCAAAGAGCCCACATTTACAAGAGACAGTCACAGCGGGGGGAGGCGGTAAATGGGAAGGGAGAAAGCAGACATCCCTGAGCCTGTGGAACCATATCATGAAAAAGAAAACAAACAAAAACACCCAAAAGGTATTCACAGTACTGTCTACAATGGAACAACTTGTATGATAGCCCAGAGGATGGGTTAAATAAAGCTTGACACATCTGTACGAATGGATGCCATCCTCCATAGAGACAGAATGAGGTAACTGTGAATGGACATTACAGAATTCATGAGAAATGGAACTAATGAGACTTACTTTGGCGCAAAAATTGTTTAAAATTTTCAAGTAATTTTTATATAACATGCATCTTCCATGAAATTTTTGAAGCATATACAAATGCTTATATATACACACATGTATGTGTGTGTGTGTGTGTGTGTAAATACAGTTATATAAACAGACAGGGAGAGAGGTATTCCTTTCCAAAGGACTTTTATGAATGGAGTTGGGCCAGGCTAAAGCCAGCAGCCAAGAGTTTATTCTGGATTCCCAACAATGGGTACGGGGACATAATCACTTTGAACATCCTCTGTTGCTTTCCTTGGCTCATTAGCAGGGAGCTAGATCAGAGCTCAAACAGCTTGGCACTCACATCAACTTTTTGATTTTAAATCACTTCAAATAATGCCTATTCAAAATTTATCAGCTGTTTTGATTTTTACTCCTTTTCTCTCTCCTTTTTGCAGGGGAAATCAGCAGTTATCAAGTCTTAGCAATTCTTTCTCTTGGCCTCTTTCATGGCTGTCCTAAGGCAGGCACAGTGAGACAAGCAAGGAAGCGACCAGCACCACATCAAGTTCAGGTACACAAACTTTCTAACAGCTCCAGCAACTGTTAGCAAGGTGGCCATGAAGGTGTTCTTGCAGGCCTTTCCTACCTGATTTTTGGCTGTGTTTCAGATGGAGATGCAAGGAGGGAGGAAAGACAAGTGCACAGTGAGAGGCAACGGCGGGAGGCAGGGAGGCTGGTCCATGAGCATCCCCTGCCTGAGGCCAGCCTCCCACAGAAGCTGGGCAGAGGCACGGAGCAAACGCTATCTGCAAAGCGTCTTACAGCACAGTGGCAGGGTAGCATTGAGTCAGGCGGCAGCAACAAAAATGTCAGAGGACAGAGGGGGATGTGGACTGCTGGTCTTGAGCGCACAGAGATCTTCAGGGTGATAAAGCGCAAGTGTTGGGGGAGCAGTGCCATGGCAGGCTAAGTGGTGGCCTTCTGCGGAAGGATCTGCACGCATCCATGTCATCCTTCTTGAGCTGTGAGCATGGCACACAGGGGAGGGGCCGGAGGCCCCACCTCAGCCACTTAGGTACCTTGGCTTTGCTTTGTGACTTACCTCCTCTGAGCCTCAGTGGTCTCATCTGCTCAAGGGCTGATGCCATCCACACACTAAACATTTTGCAAAGGACACCTCCTTTGATCTTTGCAGCAACCCAATGAAAAGAAGCTATCATCTGACCCACTTTTCTACTGAGGAAGTTGAGGGTCTTCAGAGCGAAAAAATGGAAGAGCTGCAACTGGAAACTGAGAAGTCTAAGTAAATTCTATGAGTCACAAACAGGTGTGCAGCCATAAACACCTGTCATTTTTCAACTCCTTGGCAGAAGAAACTGCTTCTCCCTCCCTGAGTCTCCCTCATTCAGAGGTGAGCAGACACCAGAGGGACTGGGCACTTTATGATTGGAAGTCTGTAACGGGCAGGGAATTTGACACAGTAGTGAAAAGACTTCTTGGAGTGTCTGTGTATACACTAGGGTACTTGGGTTCGAGTCCTGGTTCTGCTTCTTTCTCCAGCTATCCAGCGATGCCTCAAGTACCTGGCTTTCAGTCACTCACACGGGAGACCCAGGCTGAGTTTTAGGCCCTGGGCTTTGTTTTAGCTCAGTCCTGGGTGGTATAGGCACTTGAAGATTCAAATGGCAGGTGTAAGATCTCAATCCTTGTATTTCGAATAAGACTCCATCAGTAAGAATTAAAAAAAAAAAAAGACAATGTATGTAATGAACTTATTGCCATTCTGAGGGCCAAAGGACTAAGTGAGCTTGTCCAGCAGGCTGCAACCTCATTTCTGGGGAAGACTCTTCAAATGGGTCTGTGCTCGTATTTCCGCTCTCCAGGAGGGCATGTTGGCTCTTTTGCTGCAGACAAAAACTTGCAGTATTTAGAACAGACTGGGTATGAGAATTGTACATTGAAGTGATGTGTGAGGTTTCTTTCTCTTTAGATCTTTGAATCCAAAGTTATACACGAGGGTTTCAATTTGTTTTTAATACACAGACTTTTGAAAATTTATTAGAAATTCAAGATTTCAGTAAGTACCAGGAGATCATAGGATGATTTACTGAATAACATCACCAGTGTCAGGCGATACTGCCTTATCCACAAGGCCCAAACTGCACTGCAGTGCTTCAGAGTGGATCTTACACCTTGCCATTCACCTGTCACGGTGCCTGCACCGCACCCCCTCAGCTACCATAGGAGGGGCCGATTAGAATGGATGGTTACCTCACGTTTCATTTTCATAATCTGATTTGTTCACAGCCAAGGGAGGCACATCCTGGCATACGACAATTTTAGATATTGGTGCATTGGAAGCAAAAAGGGACCTCTCCTGGCATACTATGGGTGAGTGAATTAGCCTAATCAGCAATTTAATGTTAAAAGATGATCACATTCATATTAAACACAGTTTGCCTAACACAAGCTTTACAGAAATATTAGCAAGAAGCTCAATTGTGGTGATCAAGGTTATAGAATCATGACTTCTTAACGTTTATTACAAATATTCTCAGGGCAATCATTTTTGCAAGTTTTCAAATTATCTAGAATTCACATACTTCTAATTTTTTAAAGTCTCATCTTTCCTATAGAAAAACACTTAGTTCCACATTTGCTCAGTCCTCTCCCCTACTTCTTACGCTTCATCCTAATTTATCTATAGATTTGTTTCTGTAAGGCAGTTTTCACTTACAAGGTTAAAACATGCAATCTCTAAAACATGCAAACATCTGAAATCTGAAAAAGCAAAAGGATGCAACAGATACACAGACACAGGCAGGAGCACCCCTTTATGTACTGAACTAGAAACAAAAATTAACCCCCAAACGGAGAAATAAAGCAGACAGCAAGCACACACAGGACAGATTGCACTTGGCATCAGTATCCACACAAGCTGAACTGGCATTTTCAAGTCTTAGTTTTAAGAACTGAAGCAGACCAAGTGAGTTTCAGTATTTGTTGTCTACAAGCCTTTACTTCCAATAGCAACCAAACAAAAAATTCGGCAAGCCAATCCCGGCCACTGAGACCCCCCATTAACTTGACCGCCCCTCACCTGCTCCCCTTCTCTCCTCTCTCCCAAGAAGGCACTTCACGGAAACGTCTGGGAAAGCCCTTGGACTTTACTTTGTTACACCCTCTGAATGGACAAAAACAAAAAAACAAAACAAAAAACAAAAAACAAAAGAGAACAGGTATAGGAGACAGCATTTTCAATTAGCCACCAAGAGTTGCACATCAACACCCACCCTCCCTTCAAACACCAACATTACCTCGGCCCCAGTGCTTCTCTGGGACAGTATCAAGACAGGAGGCTTCCACACCAAGGCAGCAAGAAATAGGAAATGGGAATTTTGCTCTTCAGAGCTGTCTACTGTGTCAACCCAGGTGTTAAAGGGAAGAGAAGGGTCTCAAAGAACCATGAACTTGCTCATTTACATGCCTACTCTTTCACCTTTGCCATGCTGCCCTCCGAGAAAATAGGATGACTTGAAGTCACGGGAACCCACCAGGACTTGGTGAGAATCTACTGGGAAACCTTCGTGGCTACTTTCTAAGGCATTTCCTTCAACATGGTGAACAAATCTGTGGCTTTCTCTTTTCCTCAGGCATCCCTCTTTGGTCTGGACAAATGCTCTCCTATTTCACAGTGCAGATTGAATAGTAGAGACATCTCATGGAGATAGGCACAGCGGTTGGCACGTTATTACTACATTGCTATTGTAGTCCTATATTTAGCTTTCCCTTAAATAACCACAGCCACCAGAGACTAGGTTACAGCATTTGAAAAGCCTTACTTTAGTCACACAACAATACTTGGAAACTTTATTTACTATTCTTATATTTAATCTAGTAAACCGTTTGGGCCATAGGATTTCGCACTAAAAAGATTGCTATTCTGTCCAAACTCTGTTGATAGGACAGCAAAGACAATCTCAGATATGAGGATTTAAAAAAAAAAAAAGCTTGTATAAAAGTGGGATTAACAGAAGTTCATTTTGATAGAAAAATATTTCGAAATTCATGTATAGTTTTTTTTCAGAAAGTGTATTTCCTCAGGCATGGATTGTAAATGTTTATGCACCAAAATTACCTGTGAAGATAATTTTCCATGAACTCAAAAAAAACTTTTGAGTTAAAAAAATTTTTTTTAGCTATTTCTTATTTATGTTAGAGACATGGATCACCAATCCACTAGTTTATTCATCAATGAACTCGATCCAGGTCTCCCACCGTGGTGGTAGGGACCCAATCACTTGGGCCTTTGCCCACTGCCTCCCAGAGTGTGGCTTAGCCAGAAATGGTCCTTGGTGCTGGGAGAGGGGGGTTAGAGGATGGACTTGGACCCAGGCCCTCCAACCCAGGATGTGAGCAGCCCAACCTGTGTCTTAACAACCACTCTAAATGCTAGCCCCACCTCTGTGAACTTCCTGAAGGACCCTTCCGTACAGACAGCTGACAGAACTCCCCCGTGAGCGCTCTCATGCTCAAGCAATCAGCATTCTGTGTTAACCTCTGAGTCACTCCCTGGCTTTCACAGCTATTAACTTCCAGGAATCAACATCTTCTAAGCCCTTCTTCCTAACTACACATGTTCAGTCATCATTGGGTTCCAACCTGAGTCGAGGTGCTGAGTGCAGTAAACACAATTTGGAGAAGCCAGAACTTGGGAACATGATAGAAAGAGGGGGTCATGGTGACCAAAACCTCATGGTCTCCCTCCAAGGGAAGATGCTTGGTGTGGCTACCAACGTGCATCTGCAGACATCACCAGCGTGTTACAATGTTGTTACAAGTTTTCAGAAAAACTTGAAATTTGCAGCTTTCTAAAATATTTAGACTTTTTTCTCAACCCTTAGCCTTACTCTGAATTCTGCCAGATTCACTCTTGCGGGAGTTTTGGAGCGGAGCCGGCTATCTCTGCAGTTTTTCCTCACACACAATCACAGGCGCTTCAGACTCCCACCCGAGAGCTGACAACACTCTGCTGAGAAGCAAATGCCACACAATCAATAACTAATACCACAAATCACTCACAGATCTATCTGAGCCTACCGATGGGACAGACACATTCAAGCTTGTGAGAGAAGGTGCTGAATTTGGAGAAATTCCCACAGGGGTTGTGTGTACCTAGGGTAGACTTAATGATTAAGCAGCTTCCCCTTCCTGGAAAGTGAGCCTGGTTTAGTATGCATCCGTCTACCCTTCCTTACGCGATCAGGCCAGTCTGTGCAGTATCCAGGAGCAGGCTTCAATAGCAACCTTTGGCCGTGACTCTCTTCCCACTTTTGTCTAATGCCTGTGTGTTAGCCTGTTCCAAGAGCTCTCTGGCTGGCATCTCAGGGCCAACTTGACAGCAGGGGTCCAGTTACTATAACAACTGTCAGCTCTGGTGAATTCTGAAACGCCTTCCCGAGTAGCCATTTGGGAAACAGTTACTGAGCAAAAAAAAACTTGTCTGGGATCGACTGCCTTAGCTGCGACGTGATCCTGGGCTCCCTGGGCACAGCTGTCCAGGCAATCACACACAGGCAGTGCCCACTTCAAGGAGCAGCTGGGGATCTCCAAACGCCTCTTCCCCTGTCCCCTTCAGCATCTCAATGGAGACAGTTTCACACTGTGGTGTCAATCATAGAGTCATACACTCAAATCCTACAGGGCAGGCCATCTTTGGGCAGCACAAAGTGTGCTGTATCTCCCTCTGTGGCTTGACACCTTGTCGGTCTTTGAAGAATCAAACTGTAAAAATCATTCCTAATGATTAAGAAAAAAATACTTAAATCTGGCCAAAGGTATAGGTTCTACAAAGAGGTAAGTGGCACAGGAAAAACAAAAAACAGGACAAGTGCAATCCTGAGACTAGTCTATCTTCAGCCCAGACAGACAGGATTGCCCAAAGCCAGAACAAATGACCAGACTCTGCTAGACTTCAGATATGTTATATGCACACAGATCTTTTCAATACTCATTCTTTTCCTTTATCAGTGCAATGCAATATTGATCAAATTCGGTCTGTCCCCGTGCCTTTGTGCATGCTGAACCCCATCCCTGAGAACAGAGCCTGACTCCAGCCATCACAGTGGTCTTTTCTTTGCAGTGGAAGGGCAGTCTGCAATACTGAGGATGTCACGATCCAGGCCTTCTGGGGCTGTTCTCACAGTACCCTTGCCTGGCACACTTGTCCTGCTCCTGTGGACAAACTAAAGCCCAGGAGCACTGCCAGTGTTCCTGTCATTCCCATTCTATCCTGGTCATGGTCAGAGTCACTCTCAGAGCACAGTTTCTCCCTGGGACGCACACTGGGCAGCAGTGACCTGTGGGGAGCGCAGGGACCAGCAAATGGGCCAGTGAGTATTCCCTGACCAGGAACTTGCACGGCTGGCTCTCTGTCCAGCCCAATGAGTGCCACAAGGAAATATGAGAACAATATTGCTACATAAGGAATTATGAAAATTGTATTGCTGCATTTCCCAACCTGTGAGGACAACTTGGGCAGCTGGGTTTTTGATCCTTCTAATTTTTAAAATTCTATTCAATTTTTCACATGAGACACTCACAGAGGAAGAGACACAATGAGACAGGGTTCCAATTGGCTGGTTTTTTTCCTAAAATTCCCACAAACACCAGGAGTGGGCCAAGCTAAAGCGGGGAGCCATGAACTGAACTCCCTGAGCCATCATCTGCTGCCTCCCAGTGTGCGCATTAGCAGGAAGCTGCAATGAGGAGTGAAGCCAGAGCTTGAACCCACACACTCCAATACTGGATATGGGCAGCCTGACTGTCAACTTAGCTAGTACAGCTAGTAGATCCAACACCCACCTCTACAAAGGTTTGAAGTCATTTCTTCCTATTTCCCAAATGGTTCAAAATTATAAAAATACTTGCATGAGTTAAATGAAAATGGTCAGTGTTTCTTTTATTTGCCATAATATTTGCTTATCTACTTATTGTCTTCATTAAGGCTAGGAGCCTCTGGAAAAAAATATCTGTTTGGCCAATTTTCTGCTCCGGGCACAAGCAAGGTGCTTAGGAACTGTTGAGTAAATGAACAAAGAATAAATGGACCAGTGATAAGAAATGTTAACAGTCAATACACAATACAAAAGCAGAAATGCAAGAAACTCCAAAATACACCAGCCAAGTGTATGACCCTGTGCAAGCCAATTCTCTCTCTGGAAACTCCGCTCTCTCTGGACAAGGGTGCTGCCTTTCCTACTGACATGCCTACTATGCACAGCTGCTGGAGGTAAACCTGCGGCCATGCTCCTTCCCACATGCACTTGTGTGCGGACAATGACTTCTCGCGGCTGCCTCCTTTGTGACTTTGCATGGTGGAGGTTGGGTCAGGGGAGGGTAGACAAACATCTCAGCCCAATCCAGCCATTAACATGCAAGGTTGAAAGTGTGGTGTGTTGGACAGATGGGCATAGCATGTGTGCCTGGTTGCTACTGGTGGAAGATAGGCAGGGTCCATGGCCCAGCCAGACACATGTGGTCAGTCATCCGAACAATGCAGGATGCTACTGCATGCCCACAGCCTTGAAGATGCCAACACAAACACAGCACACATTAGTGTACTCTGCAGCCTTTCATGTTTATTGCACACTGTCTCCTATGGAATATTCAGGAAAGGACAAAAAAATTTGTAATGTCAACAGACTCACTTGTTTTCAGGAACAGCATTGCTAATGGGGAACCACTGAAAATTTCTGACAGTCTACGAAAGAGAGACATTAGTCCCATGTGGCTACATTGGCACTGCCTGATTTAATAGTAATTTACAGATGGTTTGGTCATGGCCCTGAAAACAGTTAGACAGAAGGATGACATACTTCTAACATCAAACGAGGCCAGCCTAGGCCACGTGCTACCACTCCCACGGACAGTTTCCAGTTTTCTGTAGTTGAATCACAGAGGACTGTCAACATCAATGTAAAGTCCTTGCCTGAGCTAGAACTGTCGACACTCGATTTGTCATCAGAAAAGCTAGCAGTAGTCACCTAAGCCACCAGATGACATACATTCCACAAGCCAGCATCAAACTTTCTTCCAGTTAAAGGTACTATTGAGGAGAGGACACCTCCTACTCTACTTCCAGGACACATGTCAGCTTAGGTGATCCCTCAAGGATTCTTTTAGATCTGGTCTTCCTGTCCTCCCTTTCTTATTTTTCTTGTAATTTTTATAATGACACACATTCAATTTCCTTTATGTCACAAGCTCAACCCTCCACAAAAAAAAAACAATTCAGCAGAAACACTACTTGCTCCTCAAGAGTGTAGGCAAGGGCTGTAAACCATAAAAGACCCCAAAATGAGGATTCTGCTTTTATTGCATTTTTAGGGGGGTAGTCTGCATATTAGTTACTCCACGTCAGGGGAAACTTACGATATATTCTTATTTGAGATCAGTTCATTTCACTAAGATTAATGGTCTCCAACTGCATGAAAAACAGCTATGAATATGAATGGGATCCTGTGTTTTGCAACAAAATAGACCATTTTTTTGATACACAAGGAAGGAAGTTCCTCTGGGTATACTAGTTCTCACTGAGGTCAGTGTGATGATTCAGAGAGTGGGTTCTCAAGTCGGATTAGCTGCTTTTAAGGAAGGATGCTGGGCCCGGCGGTGTGGCCTAGCAGCTAAAGTCCTCGCCTTGAACGCACCGGGATCCCATATGGGTGCTGGTTCTAATCCCAGCAGCTCCACTTCCCATCCAGCTCCCTGCTTGTGGCCTGGGAAAACAGTTGAGGACGGCCCAAAGCTTTGGGACCCTGTACCCACATGGGAGACCCAGAAGAGGTTCCAGGTTCCTGGCTTTGGACCAGTGCAGCACCGGCCGTTGTGCTCCCTTGGGGAGTGAATCATCGGATGGAAGATCTTCCTGTCTCTCCTCCTCTCTGTATACCTGACTTTATAATAAAAATAAATAATTTTTTTTTTTAAAAAAAGAAGGATGCACCAAAAACTCATGATGTGACTTGGCCATACCACCTGATCTTCCCAAGTCTCAGTTTGCTGATCTGCTAAACAGACACAATGATATTAATTAATCTATGCCTAGGTGGGCATATAATATATATGCTGTGCACATGCCTAGCATGGCAGATATTCAATGCAAGGTTCTCAATGTATCCAGGTTTTAGGTATCCATATCAGAGGTAAGATTTTGCTCTCAGAAGGAAAACAGATCCTAGAAAGCAACATTCTTTGCAATTACAAGGGAAAGAGAAAAAACAAACCTTCATGTCTTTGCCCCACCACAGTTCTTAGCTGACACTTTTGTTTTCTCACAGTGGTTAAGCTATTTCCCAGCACAGCAGATAAACAACCTGCATGCCCCAGGACAGTAAGCTGCCACGTGGCATGTGGCTCCTTTCTCAGCAGCAACTGCAAGTTATGCAAATCCAGGAGCAACCTTCCTTGGCTGCCTGAGCGGCAGCAGCTGCGCTGCTCACTGTCTTTGCAGGAGTGGCAGCACATTAGTGCCATATTCACAGTCTGCCAGGAGCAGAAGAGCTGAGGCTCTTGGAATGCACTTTCTGACTGCAGTCATTCACAAGGTGTATTTGGTTACCATCTTGAGCAGCGAGGCCAAAATGGCACACTTCAAAAACTACCAAATGGATTTCTTCTCCCCAATTCAGATATCACTGGATCTTTTTTTCCTTTTTCATTTGCTCTGAGCCATTTTTAAATTTCTGAAGATTTATTTATTTTTACTGGAAAGGCAGATTCACAGAAGGCAGAGAGAAAGATTTCCTATCTGCTGGTTTACTCTTCAAGTGGTCACAACAGCTGGAACTGAGCCAATCCCAAGCCAGGAGGCTTCTTCCAATTAGTCCTCCAACTCAGCTACAAGGTTCCAAGGCTTTGGGCCATCCTCAACTACTTTCCCAGGCCACAAGCATGGAGCTGGATAGGAAATGGAGCAGCTAGGACAGAAACTGGCACCCATGTGGGCTCTTGGAGCATTCAAGAGGAGGATTTAGCCACTGGTCATTGTGCGGCATCCCCAGATTTGATGTTTCTTACTCACTTTCACAGTAGCTCTTAACTATTGCATGACAGATAGTGCGACACTTAGAAGGCACACAACAGGCCACCATTTATGCAAGGAGGCAAGCTGAGACTCAGAGTTTATTTGTATTCATGGCCCCACAAACCTGTCCCTTGTCCCACATCACTCTCCCAGTGACTTGTGCATGGTCACAGATTCTTCGTCTCTACGTCTCTTCAAGGCAGATCACTGCAAGGGTCACTGAAGGCAGACACGCAGTGTTCTATGCCTAAGTTTTAACAGTACTTGAAACACATTTCTCCCAACATAGCCACGTGGCTGCCTGCAAATTTCCCCCACCCACCCCTCCTGGATGGAGAGATAACTAAGGTCTCAGCATCTTTAGTTCACTAACGTTTAAAGTAATCGGGCTAATGACTGGCTCTGACTTACCCAATGATACTAACACATCTATGCATCTAAGGATGCCTGTGTCACTGCCTCAGACTCTCGTATACTCTCCTACTTTATGTCTTTGATGCCGTGTGACTGCCTGTGGGAGTGCAGGGTTCCAATGATGGGCCAAGCAGCTGAGAGCCGAGGGCACGCTCCCTCTCTCCACTTCTGCTGCAGAGGCTTGCAGGAGCCACCATGCAGGAGGGCTTTCCACTTGTCAGACTTCAAGCAAGGGACAACTGACCCTTCATGAGTCTGAACCACTGGGGTGCTACTCTATGTTTGCTGCAGCAGTAAGTGAGGCTTACTAAGGACAGCAAGCCCTGATTTAATGAGCTTGCCACTTGACTGCCCACTTGGTCCCTGGTCGGGTAAAGGGGGTGGGCAGCTGGAGTCATCTCTTTAACCCAGTTACTTAGGGGGATCCTCCTCTGGAGCTCCCTTCAGGTCCACAGGAGCATCCCCCAAACCACAGTCATTATCTTCATAGTTCTCCTCTTTCTTTTTTTAGCCCAAAGTGGTTCTGCCTCATTGGTTAACCTACATTTCCACTATATTTAGCTTGTGACAGGTGACTTGTAGCTATTTCTAGAGCATTTTGCACAACTGAAATCGTCTGAAAGAATGAAGTTTGGGAAGAATTTCCCAACGTTCTTTTCAAGGAAGTGTTTCAGGCAAGGAACATAATTTTGGAAATTATGAACAGCTACACAACGTGATTACGTGTGAGGGGTAACAGTCATGTACATTCTATATCTGATTTCTTTAAAAAAAATTCTTAGCAAAAGGAATCAACTTTCGTTTAGGCAACCAGGGCCAATAACTAAATTCCTCTTTTACCTAGGAGCTGGATTTGGGGTCAGAGTGCGCTAAATGCTTGTCTAAATACCATGTATCAGGCACCAGGGCAGACGTTTCACATAGCTTACTGGGATCGCTCACGTGAGCCCTGAGGTACTTCACTATATTTTGGAGATCAGCAAACAAAGGCAGTGGAGAAGTATGCTTTCTTCTAAAGCAGTATTTCTCAATCTGTTTTATACTGCCACCTCCCCCCTCCCGTGGGGGCCTTATAGACTTTTTTTTTTCAAAAACAGCCCCTCCCTCCCGATACAATTTTAATGTCAGTAATCCACAGTATACTTGTAGGTATTGTGCATGTGTTAGCCAGCTTTTGGTGACTGTAACAGAACACCCCAGACAAGATACTTATGAAGAAGGAATGGGGTTGATTTGGGATTATGGCTTTGGAGGTTCACAGACTGGGTGGGCCCATTTGGTTTGGCTGTGTGGTGAAGATGGAGCAGAGGGATGGTTGAATAATCTGTGTATGTGTGCAGAAACCACCTCAGGGCACAAGTTGGCTTTTATAATCCATCCTCTCCTGGCAACTGCACTTCATGGGCGGTGAGCTAAGCACCTGCCAGTAGGCTCCCTCCTCAACACAACACCACAACTGGATCAAGTGTCTATCTTTCAGACATCACCCACAAGACTCTCATGCTTCAAGTTTAAATATCTACAACGTAGGTTCTGGATCCTACTCTAGTCAAACCACAACAGTACGTCCACCAATTCTCAATCCTTTGCGAATACGATCTCCCCTGTTAAGAACATATGCTCTCTGCCCAAACAGGTAGTGAATGTTCTCCAGCTATGTTCCAAACCAAGTCTATGTGATTCCCACTGACCTTGCTCTATAGCAGCTCTTGCTCTTTCAATGTCATTCAGTCATCTCCAGGGTAAGACAACAATCCTTTCAGACAGCATCCTCCAGGACCTTGCTGTCCCCACTCACTGCTCCCATACAATACTCATGCATCGCTGGATCCTGTGGATCTGCTTGTAACAGGTCAGGCCTCCTCTAGTCTCATTTCTGCATACCGTCTTCCCCTGTGGACACTCATTCTCAGCTTGGACACTAGATCAAGTGTGACCACGCACAAATCGCCTTCTAAGGCTGAACCACAGTCCTGCCCATGAGCTGTCAGAGCAGCTTGGACTAATCCTTCCCTCAACACTCTCCAAGATTTCTACTAGTTGTTCCTCTATCTCTTTCAATGCATGCTGAGGGCCAGGAGACCTCATCTCTGACTCACCTGGTTGAACATCATGTGTGCCATAATCTCTGTAAATTGCATCGGTAGCAGGCAGCTGTAAATGGGTCCAGTGCTCATGCAATAGCAGAATAGTTTAGTTTCTGAAGTAACAGGACACTTGGTTAAAAATTCTGAGCAGATTGTCCTTCTGGGGCTCACTGGTCCTGCGGGAAACCTGCCCTGATCCAGCTTCAGTGCACTGTTTGGATGACACTGATATTGATACCATTTCTGAGTCCTGGGCTCTGCCAAATTATTTCATCTCTCCAGCCCCTGCAAGACTGTGAGCATGTACAACTTAAGTCATAATTGTTAGAGAAGGGAGAATCCCTTCCACTGGGACGGAAAGATGTAAGAATGACAGGGCCCAAGGTTGCTGGGTAGAAACAGTCAGAGTTCACCCAACAAAGTATAGAGGATTGCCCCAAGGGTCAAGAGAAGCCACACCAGCCAATCCGGATATCCTTGGTCCATCTTCCAAAACAAGCCAGACCTGCTATTTCCTACTGTTTTAATTCAAGATTCAACAAACTCCACCTCCTCCCACACACACTCCTTGCATATACGGCAGTTTGAAATGGGTTCTGAACAACACAGCGGGTGACAGTCTACAGTGACAGTCTCACAGGAGCTGTTCAACACATTACTCCCTTTTCTCTCTCCCTTGTCAAAGAAAGCAGGTCAAAGGATGAGGACAGCCACAGCAAACTACTCTACAATTCCGTTAGAAACACTTGAGATGATACCACTCGAGTGCTTGGCACAGAGCCTGGTACCCAAGAAGGCTTTGCCAAACATCAGCAAATACAGATAGGAGTGTACAGCAGGGGTATGTGGTGCAGCACACGAGCCAGAGGTGTGGCTTCATCTTCTACTCTCACAAGAATCCATGAAATCATAGTGTCAACAACTCCAAGCGACTATCCCAGAAACAGGCACTGACTGCCAGGACTGAGTCCTGGCTTGCAGGAGAAACTGCTGCTACAGTGAGCTACTCTGGGCCTCTGGATGCCAGACCTGCCACCCAAGAAACCATCCAGAAAGTTCTGTGCTGTTTCAATGCTCTACTTATGTCAAGTCTCTTTGCCCATCATCTGGTGTTATTGCGCCTCAGCAGGCAGAAGACAAGACTGTTGTTCTTGCTTCAGGACTGCATTGCCAAAGGGAAATACATGTCTCCTCTGTATTCGCCCATTTGCTATTTGAGCTCCCCAACGTGTCCCTCTTTCACATGAATTAAAAAAAAAAAAAGTTGGATGGAAAAAAGGTCCCTGTCCCTTCCAGGCTGTTCTCATGCTTAGCCAACTCATCCACCCTAACACTAATTCAATTTTTATTTCCCTTGCTCTGTTAGAATTTTCCCTTTCATACTCATTCTTGTACTACTGGCATTAGGAGCTTGGTAAAGGCTCAAATCCAGATGCCACTGAATGAAGGCTAGGGCTCTGGTTCCTGTAAACCAAGCTCTGGGAAACACACACACACACACACACACACACACACGTGCACACTCACTCACATGGATACTTCAGAAAGTCTGGAGAAAATAAACTCTAAGATAAATTTAATTTTAGGGCAAAAAAACTATTTTGAAATTCATGCCTAAGCTATGCATTTTTCATAAACTCAACACCCTGTGTGTATGTGTGTGAACATTATAATACTGTAACATTTTAGGTATGAACTCTTACTGTATGATTCAATCCATACATCCCACTTGGACTCACTAATCTCTCGGAAGTAAAAGCACTTGTAATTTTTCAAATGGAAAATACACTCTGAATGGAAGGCTTCAAAAGCTGTCTTGAACACAGCAAACAGCTCACTTCTGTAAGAAGCGGGCAGTGAGCACTTGTGATCTGGCTGGCCTGGTCCCTATGCCTTCTTGGAGACATGGTCCTTGGTCTACTTTGTGGCAATGATCCAGGGAAGGGTCTCCTGAGCTCAATGCTGGGCCAATTAGAAACAATCTTGGGCTCCCGAGCTTTTGGTTAGCAGTGCTTCACTGAGGCTGTTTGCTTCCACCTGGAGACACAAGGACTCTAGTGCCACCCAGCACTGGACAGAGCCCAGAGGTGGGCCTGCAGCTCCGTGCAATTTTGTACCCTTCATTAATCTCACTTGAGGCAGCCTCCAGTTTCCCAATGGGCTCCATAAATGCTACTACACAAACCTCCTTCTGCCAGAAAAACAGGACATCAGTCAAGTGCTCCTGGGCACCTCCCCGACACACTGACCTTCACCTTGTAGCTTGTCTGTTCCAGTTATGATTAGCTGCCTGTGGAAGCTTGAGATGATTCCACACTCTTTTAATGCCCCTGTCCTGGCCAGCTGAGAATATCCTCAAAGCCACATAGCCAATCCCTGATCGGATTTCACCTCCACACACACGTAATCTATTCTCAGTGCCTGCACACCAAACCACAAGCACTTCTTTCTTAGCTATTTCTGTACTTTCTAAGCTAAATCTCTGCTCTAGTTCCTCTTTGGATTATGTTCAACATAGCAGCCCAAGAGATCCTCAAGTCAGGTAACAATATACTTCTGAACTAATCTGCCCATCAGGGTGAAAGGTTATGCCTTAAGAATGGCTGGGCACAACCCAACATCCCTACCCTGTTTCTTCCTGACAGCCTTCTGCCACTCTTGCTGTTCTGCCGTGGGCGTGCCTGTGCCTCGGGGCTTTAGAACAGGCTGCTGAACTGATCGCAGATGGAGTCCACTTGGTTCCCTCCTCAAAAGTATTTCACCAAACTTCATTTCCCAGTTAGGCCTTTGGCATGCATTCCGAACTACGATCCTTCAGGTCTGGCAAGCCCAATCTCTTTTCAGATTCTGTTTTCTTCATGATATACCTGACATCTGGAGAATTAGATGCTTGGGTTGTTGGCTTACCTGTCTCATCTACTAAAATCAAGTCTTATTTACTTCTCTATAACCAGTGCCTATAATACCGTGTGGCCTACAGCAGGGGCTCAAAGCTGACTGAATGAGAAGAAGCTGGGGAGAAGAGAGAAAGATACGCTCCCTGTCTCTCACTGGTGAAATTTATTAGGCAAAGGGCAGAGGCTTCTGCACTGCTCAGAGAGATGAACGCAGCCAGACCAACCGAGCAGGCCAGTCTGATCACTCAGCCAAACTGCATAAGATAAGACAGCAAAAACACTCAGGGCTTTAAAAATCGAGGCTGCCAGTTCTCTCCTCCGAGTAGTAGAGAACAAGTTCAAGAGTAACGGTAATAGCCACATTGTTTATCTAGTCTGCCACTTGCCTCTTGCATGTATTCAACATCACATCATGGTCTTATTTTCAGCAAACGGCTCCTCCCAAAAAACAATCGTAACTAAATTGTGGCTTCAGAAAACAGGAAGTGCAATGACTCTGACTAGTTTTTGTAGGTTCATAAACTCAATCTGTTGTGGAAATGGGATTTGAACTTGGATCTCCCCAATCCTTCACCCACAATCAATAAATCCCAGATGCTTCCAGAAGGGCCAGGACCTCAAAAAGGCGCTCAGGGCTGCCCTCTGGTGGAGACAAAAGGGTCTCCCAGGTGCCTGAGCTCAGGCTGCCTCACCTATCTAAAGGAAGACATCCTGGGCTGCCCCTTTCCCAGCTGACCCCCTTATGTCCACCCTGTGGATGCCCGCCGGCTTACTCACCTCCAGTAAACTAGCACAGCAATGAGAAGGATGAGGCACACGAAGGTCAAGGCTGATACCACGATCAAAGGGATGATCCACTCCATCCTCCCCGGAGAAGGGCGGCTTATCATTCCAGAGCTGTTCTTTTCTGCTAAAGAGAGAAACCGGCTCAGTTAGAGCAGAGCTGGGGAGCCAGGCAGGGACGTGGAGTCCCATTCCAGCGGGCGTGGTGTGTCTGGAGAACTGGCCTGCTGGCTTAGGGGCTGCCCCCGGGCAAGAAGCGGCAACTCTGCAGCTCTCTCCATTCCCAACCTGGTGCCAGCCCACACAGGTCATCTCCTGTAGGCTGCTTTTTGTAGCCACCAGTGGCATGGAGCTGCAGACGGAACGCAGCTGGCTTTTACGGAGAGTAGTGCACAAGACGCGGACGGACAGTCGGCCGCAACGCCAAGAGCACTGCAATCCAGAGGGGCTTTTGGAAGCATGGAGGAAACTGTCCGAGTCCTTGGGAAGAGACAAATCTGCAAGCCCCCCATCCCCCAAAGGCAGGAGAAAGAGCACAGTGGATTTAACAAGGCTTCTGTTAACAGCTGCCTCTTTGTCAACTTAGCACCCACTATCCCTCCCCCTGTAACATCTGACAGACACGGTGGAAAAAAAGCCCTTATCCTCCTGGCCAACCGTGATGGTGGGGACTCAGACTAGAGCAGTGGTCCTCACGCCCTGGAGCCGAACTAGCGACTCAGCACAGCCCGAGGGAGCACCCCGGGTCTTCTACACTTCTCTTCCCCCTACCCATATCCCCTGAGGTCCTGGTTTCCTTCCAACCCAGTTTCCCAGCTTTTCTACCCATCCCATCATTTACCCACTTTATCCTTCCTTAAAAAAAAAAAAAACTCCAAATCAGGAAGCCAGGTCTTGGCCAGCTGCCAGGCACACAGCTGCCCCCTTGAACAGCAGAAGCCACCATCTAGGGGTTCAAAATCAGCCAGGATTCTCCCTGGGCAACCTCTTACCCAGACACCGCCTTCCTCCACGTCGCTGGACCGAGGATCTTTAGAAGTTCCCAAGAGTCTCAGCGAGGGCTCCTATTACCCCCTTGAACCCGGCAGTGAGGTCTATGGATGCCTGCAAACCGCCAGGTGGCTCAAATGAAGCTCCCACGAGGGGAGGGGTTGAGAGGCACAGGTGCACAGAGGCAGTCACGGGAGGCTGGTGGGCGGAGAGCTGGGGTTGACAGCAGCCATAAGGGACAAAGTCCTTGACTAGCCTGGCTGCTGGTTTTGACTTGGGCTCAGCAAGGATTCCTCCTGCTCTGTGTCAAAAATGAGGCCAGCATTCAGCCAGCCCAGACTGTCCCTCTGCAGGGCTAATCAGCTGCATTTCCTGGGGAGAAAAGGTGGGCTGAGCAGGGAAAAAAAATCATAATTGGCCTTGAGATCAGAGATTTAAAGAGCTAAGACTCCAGAGTCACAAAAACACACGTGAAGGCACCATTCACCATGTTGTAACGCACTTGCCCTTAATTGCTTCCTTGGTTTCAGGTGGAGCCAGGCTGATCCCCAACTCACAGGTAAGACAAAGCCAGGCAGCTGAAGCACAGAGGAACACTTGGCTGTTGATAAAGACCAGAAGAAACGGGCCCCTAGATCCTTCTAGGCATGGCACCATCACCCTGTACCCTGGGGCAAGGACTATTTTAAAGGGCTATAGCAGGATATATAACCCGGTCATTAGCACGCAGGGGAAATGTTGGCACCAGCAGCATACGGGGCTAGAGGGGACCTGTATGCAAACCCAGGTCCCTGGTCAAGAAAACACTGACCACTTCTGGGTCCACCGAGTGGGTTTAGGAATGCCATGCTGACCGTGGCCCCTCCCAGGGTCCCTGAAATCACATGGGAAGCTCTGTCAGTCAAGACATCTGTTCTTCCTTCCTTCTCCACAGCTGAGTGTTCCCAGTTCTCATCTGAAGCTCACAGAGCCCAGAAGACTGTGTCCACCAAGACAAGCTCCTCCTATGACGAGACAGCAATGTGCCAGAGAAGGTGGGGTGTTGCAGTCAGCGCTCGCCTGTCTCGGGGCTGGGCTCCATGGCAGGCTTCAGGTGTGCTGTCCTCATTTTGCTGGGGAAGGCTGGAGGGCAGCTGCACACTCTCTGAATTCCCACTCTGAGCAGCCTCCAAACAGGCAGTCCCTGGCAAGTCCCTGGCAAGTGAGTGGGAGACCTAAGAACATTAATCCACTAACAGGATCATTGGGGCCTGACTTAAGGCAGGCAGCTGAACCTGCTCCAGTGTTGGACATACAGAAAGGCCGGGCATAGAGGAATGGCGCTGGTGGATTTCCACAGGGCCCTGGTGAAGTTCACTTCGCTTTTTCAAATTCACGGCCGGGCCTGGTCTTCCTGATTCCCAGAGCCTGAACTGAATTTCTTCCCTAGGTGACCTGCTCCAGCCCCTCCCCTGAAGAACTAACTCCTCTCTGCCCTTCTGGTAAGGCCGAGTCTCTGAACAGGAGGGACGACAGTGCCCTTCCCGTATCCTGCAGTGGTCCGGCCACACTCACCCTACATGGGCCAGGCTGGGCTGAGGTCTCATCTCTGCCTTTGTCCCTGCTGGCCCATCTTGGTTCTGAAAGCATGTCTGGCATCATTATCCTCATCTTCCATGGCTCCTACTGCAAGCATCACACTCAAGTGCAACGGTTCTCTCATTCTGTCGGGCCCCAAAGGTGGGGATGTGTATACAAGTACAGCACACCTGCTTTTTCCTACTAGCTGTGCAACTCTGGGACAAGCTAACTAACGTCCCTGGGCCTCCACTGCCTCTTCTGCAAATGAGGATGATTTTATTCCTGACTGTATTGTGGTGCTTTGAGCTTCAAGAAATAACACACACTCTTGCTGCCTGGTACCTCTGAGCACCTGATGTCTGTGATCATCAGCATCAGTGGTAGAGGTTCTGCTCTTCCCATCCCCATCATCAGCACCACCTTTACCTGTGTCCTAGCACAGCAACAGGCAGCGAGCACTCCCTGTGTGTCCGCTGGATCTGAGTCATGCCTGGGACAGATGAAAACATGGAGGTCGGGCAGGGGCACTCACACAGACTTTGGGCAGGCCAGGCATTAACAGCGGCCTGCGTGTGATGAGCCTGCTGGTCAGAAGCTGGAACCTTCAATTCTGCCCTGAGACAAGGCCGCATCACACATCTCGCCCTCGCAAACTTCCCCCGCAGGTCTGACTAATAAAACAATGGCAGGAAAACTCGGCATGCTGTACCTGCTGCGCACATCTGCCTCATCCTGTGGCTTCAGCCCGCCAGCCCACTTTCTCAACCTGCCCCATGCTGTGGCCTGTGAAGACAGGAACTCACACTGTGTGCCCCTTGGCAACCTGAGCCAATGTGTTAAGTGCTATGATCTATGTGTCACAGGCCAACTTGAGGAAGAATTCTGGCTCCGACCCTCCTAGCTGTGTGTCTCTAGGTAAATGGCTGGCCATCTCTGTCCCTATTTTGTCATCTGTCAGAGGCAGACAGATGACAGTACCTTTCCAGCATAGTCCTAAGGATTAAATGAGATCATCTATAATATCATAATAATCTATAATTTCATAAATTGCACAAATCATGTCTACAGAATGTATACGGCCAGAGGCCAAGTAACATCATGGGCTCACAGTTCAAATGTTAGCAAAGTGGGACTGGCATTGTGGTGCAGTTGTGCTGCCGCTCGCAATGCCAGCATCCTCTGCTGGAGGAGTACTCGTTCTAGTCCCATCTGCCCCACTTATAGTCCTGCTTCCTGCTAATGAGCCACAGAAAGCAGCAGACCAATGGCCTGAGGACTAACCAGTCTCATCACAGCCTGCAGGGTGGCACTGTTATCCAATAAATCAGCAAACAACACAAACTTAGGTCTTAACACAACCAAAGATTCATGGGGTGGGCGTTTGAGAGAGTGACTTATATACCACTTGTAACACCCACAAATCCTAGCAGCAGTGGAGGTGGCCCTCGCCTTGCCACCCATGTGAGAGACATAGCGATTGGGTTTCTTGCTGCTGGCTTCAGCCTGGTCCAGCACTGGCTGTTACAGGGGGATAAACCAATCAGTGGAGTGCTCTCTCTCTCCTTCTCTCCTCTTTCCCTTTCTATGAATATCTCTTTCCCTGTATTGCAAATAAACTTCTAAAAAAATTAAAATACATTAAAAGGCTTTACGACCAAAAGCAAAAATCCTGATGCTAACAGTTCTCTAACCTGGCTCAACACAACGGAAAGTATTATCTTTCAACTAACTCAAAACTAACGACAACAGTCTATTATGAACCTTGCCTCTTTGCTCTATTTTCTCAGCACTGCCTCTTGCTGATGTGAAGAATAAAAAATTGGACAAAGGGTATCAGGTGGTCTTCATGACACTCCCCCAGCACCGAATGTGCTACGTGATGAACAGCTGCTGGGAGGGGAAGAAGCCTGGCCTGGATGCAGAGCCCTGGCCTGCTCTGGAAATATCTTCCAAATGCAACCTGGAGCAAAATGTTGCGTTTGCTCAGCTTCTGCAGAGGGGCAGGTGCAGTGGTGTCCCCACAGCCTTTCCTGCTCCCTGTTGTAACTTCAGCACCAGATAGAATGAGTCAAGTGTCTCCATTCTGCTTTAAAAAAAAAAAATTAAAAAAAAAAAAGAAAAGAAAAACAGTTTTCAGTGGCATATGTCATCACTGAATTAATGCTGTTTGCCTTTTACTGGCTTGGCTCTCATCCCAGTAGAAGCAGATAAAAACGGAGTACAATGTACTATAAAATGCTGCAGGCGGCGATGGATCAGATGGACGCCACGGTGCCGCTTCCTATCCCGCAGTAAGGGCTCCACGTGTGCCACAGCACGGAAGCCTGCACGCATTCAGAACCGAAACAAGCTGAGGGCAGAAAGACCACTCGGATGAGCAGGGAAAAAGCAGGAATCTTTCATGTTTCCAGAAAGATGAAGAAAAGGATGAATTAGACTCATAAATATACAGTATGTTCCCAACACAGGCAATTTCACTGCACTTGTTCTGAATACTACTACTCTTAAAAAAAAAAAAAAGACCTATGTCTGGGAATTAAGGGGGCTGCTTTTTAAAAAATAAACCGGCGGAGCTGGCATTGTACGCCAGCAGGTGTGCTGCTACCAGTACCACTGGCATCTCCTATCAGAAGTTGCAATTCCAGCCCCAGCTGCTCCACTTCTGGCCCATTCTCCTGCAAATGCACCTGGAAAAGTGGCAGGTGATGACCCAAATGCTTGGTCAAGTTCCAGGCCTCCTGGGTTTGCCCTGGCCCGGCCCTGACTGTTGTCACATTTGGGAAGTGCATGAATCGGTAGACAGAAGCTTCTCTCTTTCAAATAAAAAAATCTGTTGAATGTATCTTGACAATAGGATGTTGGACTTTCTGCCATTTTCCATACTTACAATGTCAAGCTACACTTCAATAGCAGAATGACAGACTTGTGACTGTTTCTGAAGGACTACACTATTGTAATAACATAGGGAAAAACAGTGGGGAGGGGGGATTTGGAAGAGAGGTGGAAGGGGGAAGTCCTAGAGTCTATAGAACTGTATCATAAAATAAAATTTTAAGATGCAATAAAAAAGATTACAGGGACCAAAAAAGAAAAAAGCATGTAACTTACTATCCTGAGTGTTTCTCAACCAGTTTAGTTGGGCAAATATACATTTTTTGTGCAACTGATTCCTCTAACTTACTAATTGTACAGATATGAAATTCTGTACCCATGAAACTGCAATGTTCCAGTCCTTCCCCAAGCCCCTGGAAACTACCCTCCTACCTGAGTCGGCCCAGTTTTGACCCCATACATAAGCGAAGTCAAACGACATTTGGCTGGTTTGCTGCATTAGCTTGTACCCTCCAGGTTCTTGTAGGACAAGAGGACACTAACTCTATTCTCACATTGATGACTTAAGTATGTTTGTATATATGTATGCATTTGAAAGGGAGTGTCCTAGGGGAAGTGGGCGGAGAGAAAGGCAAAGGCCTTCCTGCTGCAACAGGTACACCATCTGTTACAATTCACAGATGATTTATGGGGCAATGACTCAGACATCTTTGAGGACAAAACTAAACTCTGTGGGCAGCTGCAGAGCCTGCCGGGCTCCTCTGAGCTAGTACTCACTGTCCTGGTAGGGAAGCTGGTGCTCCAGGGCAGGGATGAACCACACACCAGAGCAGGTGCCTTCTTCAGCGAAAGGCAACTGGTCAACCCAACCTGCCTTAGGTTTCACTTCTGGTGGCCCACACCAGCACTGCAGATCACTGATTTTAAATAAAGCTCACTGTGGATGTTGCCAACTGCCTAGGCAGCTAACTGGCCATTGCATTCATGACTTCCACCCTATCTTTCAGAATCTGAACGACTACTCATTATTATTTGTAAATCAACGACTTTTTTCTACCTCCCCTCTTCAAGTAAACTTCAAAAAGGAAACCTGAGAGGTGGGTGTTCTGCATAGCAGGTTAAGATGTAGCTTGGGACACCAGCTTCCCATCTGAGGATGCCTGGGTTGAACTTCGAGCTCCCCATTCCCATCTCATCTTTACCATCACTGCACACCCTCAAGGCAGTGGTGATGGCTCCGGGGGTGCAGTCCTTGCTACCCATGTCACAGACTGTGTCCCTGGCTCCTCATGCTAGCCTGGCCCAGCCCTGGCTGTTAAGAGCATCAGGACAGTGAAACCAGCAGGTGAAAGATTTCTCTCTCTGTGTGTTTCTCTCTGCCTTTTAAATCAAATAAGCAAATAACTTGAACTTTAAATAATGAGCTTTGAGATCAACACTACAAACCATGGGTTCTCCACCATCATACACTGACAGCCTCAACTGGGACAGTCCTGAGAAGTTACAAGTCAGTTGTACCTTCGGCCACTCTCAGATGCCACTAACATCCCCTAGCCCATTTGTGACAATTCAAATGTTCCTAGATACTACCTTAAGCCTCAGGTTGGAGACCACATTACTTCTGTTCTGCCAATGGGAAACGGATAGTCTTCTAGAAGCACACATCAAACTAGTTACCACATAGATAACATTCATTTGAAATCATGTTGCCTTGCTCATTCTGGGAGCTAGTTCCCAAGCCAAACAAGTGACAGCATCGTGTGGCTGGACTCCCCTGAACTGGGGACTCAGAATCAGGCTTGAGCCCTATCTTGTCACGTGCATGTTTCTTAACCTCCAGAGGCCTGGGATGACAGCGATGTCTCAGAGTATGTGACACAGCTACGGCATAGGCCAAACTTGCCTGGAATAAATGTCAATGGAGGATGCTATTTCTGTAACCACAGGCTCCCATGTTGGATTCACTGGAACTCAAGGGCTCTAAACAGGCAGCTTGGGGTTTGCCCCAAGATATGGGGTGTTTTGGAGCTCAGCACCTTCCATGCTGGCTCAATGCAGAACAGAAACTTGTATCTGCCCAACCCTGTCCATTTTTAGCTCCTGGGACTTTAAAAAGCAGCCCTTGGGTAGGATCTGGCCTGTAGCCTGTGGATTTCTAGCCCTTGAACCTTGGTCCCATCCCTGTAGGACCTGGCTTGTGTTCAACCTGGAAAAGGCAGCCATCAACCCTTCAGAGGGTCTGTATTTATACACTGGGGTTCTGAGAAGCATGTGTCTGCTGGAGAGAGCTTCCTTGATACAAGGAAGCAATGCTGTGTGTGCTCATATATGCTTATGTGTGGGCACGCTGCCCCAAGGATACTTCTTTGCATCATCTGGCTTCTGGATCCACCTCCATGCTTAGGCTGGGATTTGTGTGTGAGTGAGGGACCCTAGACTGGATTTCCATACAGCACCCGGCCAGCAGAGGGCTCTGTACTAAACAGATGCTGGAGAAGGGCAATGCTGAGAGCAAGTGCCTATTTACACACCTCCAATCCTTCAAAGAACTTTCCAGGGCAGTGGCAAACACATCCATTGACACTAGAGTACAGATCAGACATCCGTGGTTCCTAACTATCCTGAGATGTGTTTAATTTGGACTGTGCAAAAAATGCATTAAGAAAAGATATATTTATCTATAAGTCAGAGCTACACAAAGATGGAAGAACAGACATATCTCCCATCTGCTGGTTCACTCTTCAAATGTCTGCAGCAGTTAGGGCTGGGCCAGGAAGAAACCAGAGACTCATCTGGGCATCCCACCTGGGTGGAAGGGACCCGAGCCCTTGGAACATCTGCTGCTGCTTTTCTTGCGCTATTAGCAGGGAGCTGGATAAGAAATGGAGCAGCCAGGACAGGAACAACAACCGGATCGCAGGTGGTGGTTTTGCCACCAATGTCACCACACTGGCCCCTGCTAATACTTTTAATGTCAGAACTTAACTTATAAATGGCGGAATGTGTACCCTGCCCTGTATTTCTGCTTTGCTAGGTATTCTCATTGAGTTGGAACAGAGTCCTTAGAGGAAAGAGGAAATGACATGGTCTATTTGCTGGGGTTCTCACCACCCCCTAACATACCATATTAGCTCCTACCCTGCACTGCTAGTAGCAGTCCAGTTCCTGCAGGTGGCTGACTTCACAGAAGGAGTCCCTCTCTGCTCCCCGGGGAGAGGATGCCACAGCTACTAGCTTTATGGTACTGAAAAGGACTTTATCCAACCTTAAAGGACGCTTAACAACTCTTTGGGAAATACTTGCAGAAATGTAGCATCGTCTGTACTTTAAACATCGCTCTTTTTAAAGGGAATAAATATTGATTAATATGAGTGCTTTGGCTTTGACATGAAGAAAAACTACAAGTAAAACAGATGAAAGCAAAAGTATATCTACACTCTTTAAAACAAATCACTACTAATATTGAAGTGATGGTGATCTCCTGAAAGATAAAACTGGGCTGGAGGGAGCAGAGAAGGGGAGGTGGAGGATGGGATGGATGGAACTGAGAGACACTGCGGGACATGGGAGGGTCCTAGACTGATGGTAGAGCTTACTGCCTTCACCCCAAAGTGGCTAAGACTGGGCTAGGTTAACAGCCGGAGTTAGGAACTCAAACCAGGTCTACCATACCAGGTAAAAGGTATATACTACTAAAACTGGCACCTGCTGCTTCCCAGCGTGCCCATCTGCAGAATCAGGAGGCAGAGCTGGGAATCAAACCCATTGCCCAAACTACCCACGCCATAGAGGTCACTTTTACTGATAACTACCTGGGGACCGTTACTGCCATGCTCTGTAACATCTATGATGAATGACTGTAAGGAGACCCATTAGGGGCCCTCTGCAGTGACCTTCACTCCTGTGTGGTCCTGGGACTACGGCGAGCTCCCCTGTCCTTGTCACAAACACCTTCTGCACTGAGGTGCATCACTGTCCCACTTTACAGATGATGACATTGAGCTGAGATCTGCCCATGGAACCTGCCTGAATAATGAGCAGAGCCTACTGGGTTGATCGGAATCTAAAAGCCTCTTCTGCCAAGATGGAGACCTATTCGGATATCTTAGAGTTTGAATGTGGAGACCCATATCTGAAGCTGGAAGTCTCCAAGGGCACCATCTTTCCCCCTCCCCCCCTTCTCTGGAGTCTAGATGTTGACAGTAACTCAATCGCACTTAGCTGTAGCAGTTCCAGACAACAACCCTATCTAGTCACTCAAGGTGTGAATGCTCTTGACCTAAGCTCCGAACACTCCCATTTCCTAAGAGTGCGGTCCAAGAAACAGTAAAGAGGAACAGGTGAGAATATGGTTTTTGCCGGAGCCCTCATTCCAGAGGGTTCAACAACCAAATCCAAGTTGACCACTCATCTTTGGAGAAGACACATGGGTCTAAGACCGTGTGGAGGCCCGGCTCCTAACAGGATATCCTGAATCCTCTTGCCTCCTCTGGGTGGTTTTTCCACCCAAGTTCACCAGGTTAGTCATTGCCCTGCCCAAAGCCACCCCTTGTTTCCTGTTTCTAGCAGCATGGGCGACAAGCCCCTTGTGCTTCCCCCGCCTGCTGTCCCTCACTGCTGCTTGCCCCCTGTGGTCCCAGCACACCAGCCTTTGCAGAGCTGCTCCACTGGCCCTGCTCCGTCCCCCACTGAATGGGCCTCTGGACTCGCTGCTGTTGCAGTCTTGGTTCTGCCCCTTGCTTCTTTGCGAGACTGGATTCTTCTCACCACTGGGGTCTGCATCCTTTGTTACTCAGCGTCACGCCGTGCCCCTCCCCAGCTGCAGCAACGAATGCCCTTTCAAGCCCTCTGTTTACTGGACCATCCTGCAGGTTCCCCACCAGCATGCATAACTCCAAAGAGAGAAACTCTGTCTTGTTCTATTTTCTATGCCCAATGTGTGCTCAGCAACTAACAAACAGTGAGCATTTCATTAAATGATATTTCTTTGCTAACTCTAAATGCAAAAGTTCATTTTCTTTTTTCACTGCAGTCCCTAGAGAGAAGGTCACGTTCATCCAGGAATAGCTTCATGAGTGACCTCAGACTGCCTTTACCCCATTCCAAAGATGGCCACTCACCACCCGCTGATGCCATACACAGAGGAGACCCCCAACTTAAAAAAAGATAGTCCATACAAGCTTTAACAGGAAAGAAAATTCAAAGCATGAAAATTTATTCTAAGTTGTATCTTAACATACGAGATCTCAGCTTTAGATGAATTTTAATGTTTACAAGTGCAAAAGCAAATAAATATTTACCAGTTGCTTTTTTTTTTGCACGCTTATAACTCCACAACAGCTTAGATGTAAAAAAAAAATGTTGCTAAACATCTTGTAGCCTGGCAAAATGAAGAATTTTTTTACTAAGAAAATCCCTCACAACAATAGCAAGCCCTCACACTTGCAGCTACCTTGCAGACACTACTGAAGGTGTTCATTAAGCTTTGAGCACCCCATATGTGGGGCCACACGAGCAAAGCCCTGGCCTTCCCGGCTATAAACCCACTTGTGCACACAGCCAGTATTAGCTCCGGACAGGTATAGGATCACACGCTCAAGGCAGATCTCCTTTTCTGTCACCTTCCTCTTTCTTTTTGTTTGATTTATTCATTTTAATTGAAAAGGCAGATCTACAGAAAGAAAGAGAGACAGAGAGAAGGATCTTCCATCGGCTGGTTCATTGCCAAGTGGCTGTAACAGCCGAAGCTGAGCTGATCTGAAACCAGAAGCCAGGAGCTTCTCCTGGGTCTCCCACGTGGGTGCAGGGTCCGAAAGCTTTGGGCTGTGCTCCACTGCTTTCCCAGGCCACAAGCAGGGAGCTGGATGGGAAGTGAAGCAACCGGGACATGAACCAGTGCCCATAAGGCATCCTGGAGTTTGAAGGTGGAGGGTTAGTGAGCTGAGCCATTGCACCAGCCCTCACATTTCAGTCGTTAGGGAGTTAAAGCCACTTCTACGAGTGGCTTTATTATTATTATTGCTGTTAAAGCAGGTCCTTGGTGTCCCTGTCAATCTCTGACAGCATCCTATTCTCTGCTACCACTCCACAAGTGAAAAACCTTAGTTCACTTGCTGGGTTCCTTGCCTCCTGAGGGTCCTGTCACCTAACCTTCCAGCATGCAGTGTGGCTGGCCGCTGTCTTCCAGGTGATGCTGTGGGTGAGCGAGAGGTAGGAATGGAGCTTGCACAGGACAGCATGCAGTCCTGGGCCCAGCACCAAACTGGCCCTGCCTCCACAGAGTTGCAGAATAACTGAGGAGGGAATCCTTTTACAGGAAGCATGCTGAGAAGGCCCTCTGCCCTGCTGTAACCGAGTCCTTAGGAGTCTTCTTGAGACAAGGAAAATTAACATTGAGGAAAGACTGATTCCAGCAAAGACAACAGAACAGGTTCTTGTCACAACAAAACAGGAAGGCGCATGCAAGCATGCACATGCATTTATTTGTCAATCGGGAACCGGAAAAGCATGGTGGAAGAAAACGAACTGGAAGCTAAGTCTAGGGGCTGGCACTGCAGCACAGCAAGGTGAGCTGTTGACTGCAATGCTAACATCCCATCCCAGCTGCCTCTCTCTGGACCAGCTCTCTGCTAGAGCACCCGGGAAGCAGTGGAAGTTGGCTTAAGTGCTTATGATCCATCACCTCCCCGGGAAGCCTGGACTTGGCTTAAGCCAGGCCTGACTTGTTGGGGTTGTCTTGGAAATGAACCTGCAGGAGGAAGATGGATTCCTTCCCACCCTCCTCCTCTCTCTGCCTTTCAAATACATACATTTAGAAAAAGAGCAAAGCCTATGTTCATGCAAAACACAACGAAACCCATGAGTAGCTTTTGCAGACCATATACTTTGGTCACACTTGGAGTTATGTGTGAGTGCAAGTTCTTTTACACCCCAGCAAACCTGCATTCCACTTTCCACCAACTTTCCCCAAATGCCCTTGAACAGCTGCAAGAAGCATGAACCACTTTCCCCCTCGCCACCCCGGCCCTCAACAGCCCACAACCACAGCCTGGCTGGGCAGGCGCCACTCACCTGGGTTGACGGTTATAAATCTGCTGTCCTCAGAAAAACGGTCCCCTCGGGACACGGGCTTCTTAGATGGCATCTCTGGGCCACTCCAGGGTTGTTCCTCTGTGGCTGTGGGGGACTCCTGGGTGGAGGTGACCACGTCTGATTCCAGGTCTGGGGCTACGTCCTGCGCGGTGCCCGGCTGCTCCGTGGCGATGGCAGTGTGCTCCTGTCCGTGCCCAGGTATAGTCTGACGGCCGCCCTGCTCCCCAGTCCTTCCCGGAGCCACGTGAGTGGGGCTGGCCTCCGTCTCATTCTGTTCCTGAGACGCGTGGGTCACCGCATTCTTCTCTTTCTTCTCCGAGTCCTTCTCACCTTCCTCCTCGTGTTCTCCCTCTTCCCCCTCACTCTTGTCATCCTTCTCCCCCTCCTCTGTACCCTCGCCGTCCTTGGTTGGTGCTGAGTCGCCATCAGGGCCTGGGGAAGCCAAGGCCTCCGTCGTGGCCAGGACAGGTCTGCCAGCCTGCTTGCTGGCCCCTGCAGTGGCGGCTGCAGCTGTTGGGAGGCGTGTGGGCCACACGGTGCTGGGGAATGAAGAGATGCCACCACCGCCGAAGCCCAGGCCGGCCAGGAGTGTGCTGGTGACCACCGATGCCACGGTGGCCTGGCTGCCGCTGGAGGAAGGGCCCATCCCAGTTGCCATGGAAACAAAGGAGAAGGGGATGCCAGAGGAGGTCCAGGTGGAGGAGCCCGAGCTGATGGGTGCCATGTCCGCGGAAGAGGCAGGTGAGGCTGTGGGCTGGAGAGAGGCCCCAGGGAGGGTAGAGGAAAGGCAGGAAGATAAAGCAGGAGTGTGTCAGTTGGGTGCATTGGGCGTAAGGTGCTAGCTTGTCATACCTCTATTCTACCCGGCATCCAAAACCATTAGGGGTCAACACTGGGAGTGAGGGACCACGACTGTGCACCTCACACATTTACCTGGATTATCAAGCTCAAATTTCCACTGATGCCACTCAGCAGGAGGGCAAGTAGCAAAACAGTGAGGGCTACTCAAGGCGCCGTCAGAAGGAACAGGAAGAAGCCAACAGGAAGAGCGTGAAGGTCACATGTCCTGGGGTAGCAGTGAGGCAGGTGCTCCCTCCCTGGGCACAGCTCCTGGATCTTGGATCTGCAAGGATCTTGGGCATCTCCGGACACACCCTTACAGTGTGTGTGTGTGTGTGTGTGTGTGTGTGTGTGTGTGTGTGCGCCAAGAAGGAAAGGGTCTGCCCAGGTCTGCAGGTGCATCAGCCACTTTGGAAACACTCTTACGCTGCACGCCTCCACACAGGCAGTGGTACAGCCCTGCATGTTCTAGAATCTCTGGGTTTGTCCGTGGCAAAACCTACGCCCCCAACAGAGGGGTGTTGAAGATGTGCACCATGACAAAACTATGCTTGGATTTCAACTGAAGCCGATCCTAGAGGCAGGCCAGGCAGCTGCAGGTGCAGGTGCAGGGCTGCCTACCACCTCAGCTCATTTGCCCTAGTGCACTACACTCAGACTTGGCTGTGAGGTTTGATTCACACGGGCTCTGACACATTGACTTCATGTGGGTTCTTAGGAGCTGGTATCCGGAATCCACCGTTCCAATCTATCATGCATTCAGCCGAGAACAAGAATGAGAACTTAGGAATTTGTAACTTTGTCAGCTGGTTGTAGTGGGACAACTGGGCTACTTAGAGAAGATCCGAGTGAGTAAAGTACTCAAACTGGGGAAAGAATACCAAATGCCAGCAAGGAGAGGGCCCTGGCTGCAGAGACGGGAGGCAGCCTGGCTTGACGTGGGGACCCTTCCCTTGCTCTCAGGGATGCACAGGACTTTAACTCATTGGGTCTTGGTTTCCTCATCTGTACAATGGGAATAACAGTGACAATGACCTTGGGGTTGCCTGAAGGACTAAGCAACAAAACTGTATGTGCCTGAAACCCAGAAAGTACCTAGAGAATTCTGGACCGTTTTTATTATTCCTGTATAGGCAGTATTAGCTGTATCAGGAATGGGGAAACATATATTAGATAACTTTGGACAAGTGACAACCTATGGATTTTGCCATATGTCAGATGACAGGCTTGCAACAGATACAACTCTTGACCCTCTTATATCAACCAATTCTAACATAATTATAAGTATAGAGGATTTTTACCTCGACAAAAGTATATAAAATGGCCATTTAGGGATGCTAATTGATTCGTTTCTGTCATGCACTGAATGACACAGAATGAGTCCTGTTATTTTGTCCTGATTTTTCATGGCTTCCCATTGAGCAGTTTACCGACATTACACTGCCACCCTGTGGTCACACTCTGCACTGCACATTAACAAATAGATGCTCATATCAATTATCATTCCTTACTTACCACTCCTGTTTTCACAATTCTGGTCCCTTGGAATATTCGAGTGGTATTAGCTGAGAAACAAAGAAATTACACTGTAATCAACACAGCCTTTTGTTGTTTCAACAAAACTACTTATGGGCACAAATCTAAATTATTTGCAATCTCCCCATGTCACAAATTACTATGCTCTTTGGATAGCTGTAACCATTTAAAACCATAAAACACTTCTTAGCTGGCTTACTTTGGGCACGGACAGTAGTTTGCTGCCCTCCGTCTTAAGCACTGCTTTCATTTTTGTTACTGTTTTTTTTTGCTTTACTGAGGTTCAACTAAGAGTAAAGTACCTGAACCGTAAGTCTCAAATCACAGATGTTACACCCAGTGACACCAGCCCTATTAAGATGCAGACATTCTCCAGGGTTTTGTAGACTGGAAGCTTGCCTGAAGCCTTACTCACTCACAGTCCAGCCAGCCCCCAGTGGTAACCACTGTGAGGGCCTCTCACAGCGTCACCTGTTTTTGAACTTCATTTACATAGGATCATACCTTTGGCACTCATTTCTTAAAGGATTATACTCTGTGACTCTAATACGCAGATTAAACAAACTACCGCTTATCTTAATGTAGTGCTTTTACCATTTAAACACGTCAGAATGGTGTAAATGTTGAAGTCCGTTCACTCCAGCCTTTGTACACTGTGTTTTATTCTTCATATACATTAGAACCCTGTATGACACTGTTGTTGCTTTAGCGGTCTGAAGGATTTCTATTAACCAGACAATTTCTGGCATTCATTACTTCCTATAGTCCTGATCTCCAATTAATTTTATTATTTTTAAATGGACAATCTTTTTTTTTTTGTAAGGTTTATTTGACAGACAATTTCAGAGACATAGAAGTGACAGAGTGAAAGTGAGAGAGAGGTGAGATTTTCCATCTGCTGGTTGACGCCTTCCATGGTCTCACTGGCTAGGGGCTGAGGCAGGCTGAAGCCAGGAGGCATAACCCCATCCAGATCTCTCATGAGGGAGCAGGGACCCAAGCACTGCCTTCCCGGGTACATGAGCAGGAAGCTGCCTTGGAAGCAGAACAGCCAGGACTTGAACCGGCACTCTGACATGGGTGGGCAGCCTTGCAGGTGGCAGCTTATGCTGCTGTGCAACAACGCAGGCCCCTTCCCCATGAATTATTTAACACTGATTTTAAAAAAAATGTATTTTGATGCAGTAAAATGCACATACATTTATCATCTTAAAGACAGTTTGTGACATACACTACTTCTCTATCCAATATCCATCTCCAGATCTTTATCTTCAAGAACTGAAGTTAACACCCCGTCGCCTGCTTCCCCTTAGCCCTGGTAACCACCATCCCCCTTTGTTTCTGTGGACCTGACTCATCTGGATACTCCCTGTACGTGGAGTCACACGCTGCTGTCCCTTTGTGACTGGCATCCTTCAAGAGGCAGGATGTCAAGAGGCACCCACTCATCCTGTGGCATGTCGGAACGGCCCTCTTCACACCGACTGCACAGCACCGATGTGGCCTTTGCTTTACGCCTTGGTGCACAGGTGGGTGGTGTATGCCTTTTGACTACTGCAAATAATGTAAACAATGACATTTCGAAAAGAGAACCACTCTGCTCAGCAGTGCCTCTGGTTATTTCAAAGATGAGTAGCAGTGTCTCAAGTACATAAATCTACTTCTGAGTGAAGAGTATACTGAAAAAGCTCAAATCAAAACATGGGACTGGTTTATCCAGGACAAAAAGAAAATACTTTCAAACCAGGCATAAAGAGAGGATCTTCGACAATTCGTGATATGCAGAATATGAAAACTATGCGGTGAATTAAAAGTGTTTGGCACCAAAAGAAACCTATCTTTCAACTCAGTATTTCCAGGAACTTTAAAAAAGCACTCTCCTAAACATGCATGACACTGAACACTGAGCAGAGACCTTAATTCCCAAAATGATTCACACTCACACCTGCTGTGGTGTGTACTTCACCAGAGATGGCAAGTGGCCCGCACGTACGTGTCTGGATCGCAAGCTTCTTTTTACAAAGTGAATTTGCCACCAACACACCAATTTCTGGCTTCTACACAAAACCACGTCATCTAGCAAGACTTTGCCCCAGTGCAGGGGGGTGGCATTCTGCTATGCTGTTGGACTCCCCTTTCTGTGAACACGTGACCTCCAAGTGCCCCTGGTCTACCCTTTTCTCGTATGTACACCATCCCTGGCCCCACGGGCACCTGCCTTTGTAACCCTTGATGGATTGTGCATTTGTTTAGCATAGTTGACAGAAAAGTGGGTAAGGAGAGAACATGCGGAGAACAGAGGGAACCAGAATTCAGTGCCCCTTTAGATGCCAGGTCAAAGAAGCCAGTCCAGGAAGCCACCGTAAGGGTCTCAGACAAGACTAAACACAGCACTCCAGGACTGCAGTGTTGCTCATGGGCCCATCCCTGCCTGGCTCAGACAGGTGAACACAGCTCCCAGAGACCTCCTCTGCATGCTCTTTGCACTGACTGAATTAAGGCCGGCGCTGAAGCAGCCACTCCGTCAGCACGCAGCCTTTCATTCCCACACCAGGGTTAGTGACAGCACAGGGACGGAAAGCCCAGCGGTGTTGTCACTCTGCTCTCGCAGGGCCTGCTCTTGAGCCTCGGTGGTCGGTGCAGGGAGCTGACCTCAGCACTGCTTGCTGGCTTCCCACCGCCCTGCAGACTATGCCAGGAGGACTACTCATGTCCATCACTACCCCGAACCACAGCAGCTAACAGACCAACCACTTGCTATCCAACACTTATTTTAAAAAGGGCATATGTAATCCGTACTGTGAATGTGTTCCAAACATTTTGACAAAGGCATGAGGATATAATTGGTTCCTTTTTTGTGTATTTATTTAAAACCACTCTGAGGGGGGACTCCAGGGGGTTGTGTAGGCTATGTTTTGCATGGCTGTTGATGGCAGAAACGCTTTTTGAAAGCTTGGGCATCTGTTTTTTTCATCCTGTGGCTGAAGGCTTGGGATACTGGGTAACATCGACTCCTTGGGGTTGCCCGTTACCGTGTATATATGATTGCAATCGACAGCAGGAAACCCAACTCTGCTTGGGTAGCTGAGCGATTTTTCTCCTGTTCCTGGAGAACATCATTTTCCCATTTGTAAACTAACACTTACATTACAAGCTGCCACCAAGTGAGGTGCCGATGAGACAATTTATGGGAAAATGCTCCGTAGCTGTGAGTCATGTCACAAATTTTGCTTGCTATTATTATTGTTATTATTTTTTTGCCACAGGAAGGCCAATATAACATATTTATTGTCATGTTCTATAAACCATAAATATTGTTGTATTTACCATAATAAGGTAAATATTCAGCTTCCTCATGCTTCAAAACCAGATATAAATTCATTACAGTGAATTTCATTTATTCTGAATAAGGCTTCTATCGAATTGGCTAAGCTTTATTCTTTCTCTTTTATTTATTGGAATAGTTATTCTTAATCCGAGAAGAGACAGGCAGAGAAAAGAGAGACAAGACAGAGAGAATGAGCTCCCACTTGCTGGGTCACTCCCCAAAGGCCTGTAAGAGCTGCTGGCTGGGCCAGGCTTAAGACGGGAGATGCGAACACAGACTGATAATCCCGTGCAAATGGGAGGCACTCAATGACTGCAATCAACTACTACTGCCTCCCAGGGCTTGCAGCAGCAGGATGCTGGAACAGCAAGCAAAGCCCAGTCTCGAACCCAGATACTCTGAGAGGGGATGAACATCTTTTAAAGCTTAAATTCTGGGGTCCGTGTTTGGTGCAGTGAGCTATGGCACCACTGGAGAAACCCGCATCGCATTCTGGAATATTCCAGCTTCACTCCTGGCTCTGTGCATCCTGGGAGTGAGAGCCAATGGCTCAAACAGATGGAGTCCATGCCTCCTAGGTCTGGCATGGTCAGGCAATGCCTGCTGTGATCTGGGGGCATAAACTGGAGGGTGCAAGGCTTCCCTCTCACTCTTATGCTCTCTGCCTTTCAAAACAAGAATCCTAGGGGTTGATCTGCTTTGTACGTTGGCCTCCGTGGCTTACACACTCTTCCTATCTGATTCACTGGAAAAGAAGCTAGCTCACCTTGATTGAGATTTTGCTGCTGCTTGCTTTGTAGGTACAGGAAAGATACCAAAGCCATCATGGGCAGGTGTAAATTAAGGATCTTGTCCCTTGCTTTACCAGCAAGAAAGATCAATCCCAATGCATACCATGAGTAAATTCGGGTCCAGCACCCAGCACAGTGTCTGTGGACAAAGAAGGCCTGGCCATCCTCATCGGGGCACTGAGGTCAGATACTGGAACCACTTGCACTGAGAAGCCACAAGTGATGGGTTAGGAGTTACATTACAAACATTAAACTTTTCAAGGTCCATGCAGACACCGGTGAACTCAGGGCCCTATGCACCACACGTTTTAACATCTTCCAGGCTGTCATTGAGCACACGGCATGCTTCATCCTGATTTTTGTGCTAGTAACACTAGGGCCTGCTTCAGCACGCTTTCCAGGCTGTCCTCCTGCGATCTCTCTCCTTGGGGGTACTGACATGGCCTTGGCCTGTGCCCCAATTCCACATACGGCTAGTTAGCTCTATATTCTGGGTACCCGTGGGCACAGTGGGGGTCATTTCTTTGAGAGAAAAATGCAATTATGCACATTTCATTCCAACAGATGGCTGAGGTCACCGTGAACATTAGCACAGAAAATGTAAACACTAAGTGTTGAAGCTACTGGAGATCTCTAGAGGATGTCCTATTAAGTGAAATAAACCAGGTATGGAAAGACAAACCAAGACACTTGGTGCCACTCAAGCAGAGAGTACAATGGAGGTCACTCCTGGGGCAGAATGGCAGAGACAGGTGGGTGGTGGGAGGCTGGAAGCCAGGTGTCACAATGCACTAGGGGAGGATGAATTAGTTCAGTTCTACAGCACAGCAGCATGAGTGTAGTTGGCAATTTATTGCGAGTTTTGAATCCCCTAAATCTGAAAGATCTGCAGATATGCCTTCCCAGGGCTTCCCGGGCAAGGTTTAAAACCCTACACTGACATTCACGGCAGGTGTGTTCTTTTGGCCAACCAGGTTCCCGGGCGCATGGGTGATCCCAAGCTGGAGAGGGGGGCACCAGAGCTCACCTTGAAAGAGCATGGTCTGGCTGAAGTCACTGCGCATGTCATTCCGGCACACAGCCTGGACCCGGAACAGGTAGAGGCTATCAGGTGAGACGTGGCTGATGGTGGCTTTCTGCGGGGGAGGAGACACAAGGCAATGAGTTGATCTGGAAGGCCAGCGCCCATTTTGCTTGTTTTGTAAACTGGTTGGTGTGTATGCAGGAAGGGAGCAGCGGAGGAGAAGGGGCAACCACAACAGCCATTTACAGCTGAAGCTAAATGTGAGAACGGCATCAGGGTGTGGATGGCAGACAGTGCTTCCCCACGGACCGAAGGCTCCTTCTGGAAGGAAGACCTACAAAGCCCAGGCACTGACTATGCAGTCCGCCAAACGCTGTCCAGTACCACCCACTCTTCAGAGCCTCAGAGTTTCAAAACTGACCAGCTCACTCTAACAGAAACACCTACTCCACCACGTTTACAGCATTAGTGTTGACAATGGCCAACATATGGGATCAACCAGAGTGACTGATGAATGGAGCGAGACCATGGGGTATTTATAAACAATGAGATACTCTTTAGATATTAAAAAATGAAATTTGGTCAGCTGCAGCAAAACGGATGGAACTATGGGACATGATGTTGAGTGAGTTAAACCAGACACAGAGGGAAGAATGGGAGGGGAAAAGGTTTTCAAATTAAAAAAAATAATAGGGCAAGCTGGGATGGTTCATCGGTTGTGACAGATATGCACAGATGAGGTTAATAGGAGAAATGGGGTGAGGAACGCAAGGCAATTCTGTATGAGCAGCTCACAACTTGTTTTGTGCGTTGAAACTCTCAGGAAATAGAATTTTGATGACGGTTTCATTCCAGCAGCCTTCAAACATGAGTAAACGGGAAATACCTAAAAAGCAGGTGGCACTTGAACCCTGCACAGGGGTGGGCTTTCTAAAGCAGTGAGGGCAAAACCTTTGCATGGGTGTGAAAACGTGGCTGTGGTCACATCTGCTGCTGCTGCCAGGAAGAAGGCTTTGGGGTGAACGCAGTAGGTGAGCGTGATGGCGTGGAATTTGGGGCCTCATCCATCTCCTGCGTAAGAGGTGGGTAGTGACATCCGCTCCAAGGATGAGGCCGTGGGAGAGGGAGGGAAGCAGAAGAGGCAGCGTGGAGATGAAGCACTGCCTTTAGGATTCTGGGCAGCGTGTCTGTTGGGTCGCAGCACACGTGGCTTGCTGAGGACTTTGGAAAATTAATTTTGTGGGCCCGCAAAGAATCACCCCTTAAAATTCTCCCCAGAAAGCTTGCTGTCACACAGTACGTGGTCCCTCCACCGGCCTCTCTCTCTTTCTCTCTCTCTCTCTCTCTGAAACTAATTTATGTCTCGTTCTCTAAACCTCTGACCCCGTTGTCTGCTCGTCACAAACTCTCCATATTCCAGCGACGCCGGCACTCATTCGATTTCACTCTGAGTCAGTATCTATTCATCTTTGCATGTTTAATTATTTTCCACTTAAAGCAAGAAACTGCCCAAGCGCTGAGACAGTCGCCACGGATGAATGGGAGCCCTCTTTCCTTCACAAAGAGAAAGATCCCTTCCTGATGGACTCTCCGGTGGTGACAGCAGAAAGGTTAAAACACATCCTAACCTTGGGTGCCTTTCAATAGATGCCTCTCGGATTTCAGAAAGCTCCTCATTCCCCAACGTGACCCAGATAACAATGTCTAGTGGCGAAATTGAAAATATAAATGGAAATGAACTCAAAGTATCTTCATCTAAAGGAATGTGAAAAGTATTATTCTAAACCTGATTGAATGGGCCCCGAGGACTTTGGATTGGGACAAAGAGAAAATGGTTACAGTTATTAAGAATCCCACTCAGTGCTGTTGCCTTTCTTCCTACATGGATGCCTTGACAGCTTTCATTATCCCAAAGCCCTCCTTGGATTAACAATAAAGGCAAGTGAGGTTTTCAGACGCAAATATGTCACTTGGAGAGCTTGTGGCAGAGCTTGCTGGTCGCAGGGGAAAATGATGATTTCCTTAAGCACCTGTTCCGAAGGGCCTTCCTGGGTGCTGGAAAAACATACATGTGAATATGAACAAGAGTTGCACTGGGTGTGTGCAGTTCCCAGTGAGGACATGTGTTTGAGGATCTGACAGCCACAGAGCAGATGTAAGGAAAGATCGGGGCCACGGGGCCCAGTGGGTAACAGTGATATGCAAGGCAGGACACATGAGGCAAAAGGGAAGAGTGAGGGCTGGGGACAGGTGGGTGGTGCTGGGGACAGACGTGGGACAGGACTCCTAGATTTCTGTTTTAATAAGGGAAGAGAAGCTGTCAGCTATAAAGGGTCAGTACCAGGATGCTGGTCAGCTCTTCCTGCTCTCACCGCTGGCAAGTGCAAGGTCAGGCTGCAACTGAGGCAGGTCCGGTGCCCTGTCCACCCAGCGGCCATTGCAGGACAGCATGGCCATGGCAGTCCTCACGCTCATCAGGCAGTGAGAACACAAGGAGACCTGCAGCTTGCAGGCTGTGGAGCTGCTGTGGAAGCCCAGCACCCCTTCTCCCTCCTCCGTCAGCACCACCAGGGGCCCAAGAGGGCCTCACCAAGTCTTTGTCACTGTCCTTGGTAAACGTCTTCTCCTTCTCGTCCTCATTCTTGGTCCAGCTGTAGGAGATGACGTAGTTCATGATGGGAGGGTGGTAGACGGTCTCCGGCTGGCTCCAGGACACCTGCAGCGCCGTCTGGTTCAGTGGCTGCACCTTCATGTGCACGGGCGGGGAGCTGCAGACTGAACATACAGGTGGCGGGGCTCAGGGCGTGGCAGACACAGCAGGCGGCTGAACTGCGTGTGCCCCCAGAGACCCCAGCACCGCGTCACCCACATGCCCTTCCACCTGAGGCCCCCGACCTCTAACACTGTCCCATCTCTGCACATCCACGACAGCTTCTCAGCCACGCCAGTGAGAACGGCAGACTATTGGACACCTCATGCCCACCTCGCCTAATCTGCCCCACTAAGAACCATTTTCATGCCAAATACACCAAACTCAGCTGCATGTTCAAAATCCTCCAAATGTTTAAAAAAAAAAAATCATTGATAGTGGCTGCCTCTCAATTTAGCTTGTCATTTTACTTTTACTATTTATGTGTTTGAAAGGCAGAGTTCTAGAGATATAGAGAAAGAAATGTGTCCTATTGCTGGCTCACTCCCTAAATGGCTCCAACAGCTGCGGCTGGATTAGGTGAAAGGCAGCGGTCTGAAGCTCCAACTGGGTCTTCCACAGGGGTGGTACAGAACCAAGCATTCGAGCCATCTTCTACTACTTTTCCAGGCACAGTGGCAGGGAGCTGGATTGGAAGTGGCCCTCCTACAGGATGCCAGTGGCCTGAGTGGCAGCTGAACCTGCAGGTTGCAATGCCAGTCCCTTCGCCTTTTTTTAATATAGCATAATCATTGGGCCTTTTGATTAATGGTGGATTCATTTTTGAAGAAGCCAGGCCATCCGACTTATGCTGTGTCCCAGGTAATTAAATTTTACTGTAGATGATAATTTTACTGTAAACAGACTGGACTCTAAATAAATACAACTCAGCTCTGTCCATTGCCACCATCTGCGGTGCAAATCAGTGGATGGAAGATCGCTCTCCTCTCAAAGTCAAATTTGCCTTTCAAATAAAAATAATCTTAAAAAAAAAGATAAGTTCATGTGGCTCCAAAATTTGGAATTTACCCTTAGTTTTTTTCTATAACATGTGAAGTTTTCCACGAACTTTCTGAATACCTTTCACAGAGAGACCTGGTAACGTGCAGAACACTTCCTGTGCTCTCCGTGCCCACAATCCCTGCCTTCAGGAACTTAGAGTCTAGGGAGGTCACAGCCTCAGAGCTGGCCTGTGGCTCCCAGGAGCCAGAGCATTCCTGTGCACTGGGCAGCACCACTTCTGGCCTCCAATCCCCTGATGCTACTCCAGCAGCAAGCTGCACCCAGACTCCGGTCACTGCAAAACAGTCCCCCAATGTTAACACAGGTCTCCCACGGGGCCAGTCTCCTGGGTGCGAGAAGCTGTAGACCCAAAGAGGAATGCAGACGGGCAGAACTGCACCTGCGGGGGAGGGCGCCTCTGTCTGTGGAGAGAAGATGGACTGGAATTGGGTGTCCAGGCAGGGAAAGGGTTTGTAGGAGGGAAGGCTCTGGGACTGAGGAAGACCAGCAGGACAGCGAGGCATGGAGAAAGAGGGCAGGTGAGGGTGCCAGGGGCAGCTGCACTGAGCATTTCAGGGACCAGATTACAATTCTCATCTTTGTCCCCAAGCCCTGGCAAGCTGCTGGAGAAATCTGAAGCTGAGGCTAACACGATCAGGCTGGTGCTTGGCAAAGATCCCTGGAGCTCAGCTGAGCAGAAAAGGGTCCTGGGGGGAGTACAGCAGGGAGCCTGGAGGGGAGCACTGACATGAATCAGGTGGCTTTGGGCAAGAAGGAGTTGAACAGGCTGCAGGACACGCAGTGGGTCCATGGCTGGCTGTCCCCCATAGTCCAGCCCCAGGTCAAGCAGCCTATCAGTCCTACTTCCTACCCAATAGCCCCAGAGCAGGTAACAGGCCAGCTGTGCAGCCAGGGCAGCAGGGGTGGGGATGAAGGCCAGGGATTTTAAGGATGCATCCTTTTGCTGTTCAACTACCAGCTCTCAGCACAGTCGGAGACACGCGCTTCGGGCGACAGAGACAGAAAACAGGGATAAATTAATGAGGCATTCCCTCAGCCCCACGGATCCTCTGGGGAGGCACTGCGCTGTTGGTCTGCCAGGCAAGCGCCCCCTACACAGGGACATCAAACAGAGCTTAGGGCTGGAGGCTTCCCTCAGGTGCAGGGACAGAGCATGGGCACTAGGTGGCGCCATCCTACTGTTTTTAACGTCCCCACATGGATGAAGCTTCCCGTTTCCCAAGGCAGGAGAGGGGAGAAAAGCTGGAAAAAGTTTACACTGCATCTTTGCAAATACCAACAACTGACCATGGAGATGTACTTACTGGGAATTCTTTATTCCTCTTCATGACGATCATCTCTGATTTCCTAAAGTTTCACATGTCTTCCCGCCCTCCTACCACATTGGCACTTTGGAGGTGAGTGGTAAGTGGGATGTATTTCTAAGTGCCACATCCCAGACACACCAACAATCCCATTACACACCTGCAGACAGAACCATTCTTCCGCTACTTATTCGCTTGCATTAGAAAGGCAGATTTACAGAGAAAGAGGGAGAGCAAGATTTTCCATCCGTTGGTTCATTCCCCCCCAAATGGCTGCAACGGCTCAAACTGAGCTGATAAGAAGCCAGGAGCCAGGAGCCTCCTCCAGGTCAGCCATGCAGGTGCAGGGTCCCAAGGCTTTGGGCCGTCCTCTGCTGCTTTCCCAGGCCACAAGCGGGGAGCTGGATGGGAAGTGGAACAGCTGCAGTGTAAACTGGTGTGCACATGGGATGCTGATGCTTGCAGGTGGAGGATTAGCCAACTGAGCCATCACACCAGCACCACAACCATTATTCTTATCTATTCATTTAAAAAATAAAAATAGTAGGGTTCGGAGTCAATCTTGTGGTGTGGCGAGGAAAGCAGCAGCCTGCAAAGCCAGCATCCCAGTCGCTCTGTTTCCCATCCAGCTCCCGACAGCACATGGTGGCCCAGTCCTAGCCACTGGGGCCACTGGGGCCACTGGGGAAGGAACCAGCAGAGTTTCTCTCTCTCGTGTCTCTCTATGCCTCTGTTTCTCATTCTCTCTGTCACTGTGCTTTTCAATCAAACCATAATCTGTTTATAAAGCTGAGTTCTGCTGTGCAGAAGATGAGAATTCATGTTAGTTCAACAAGCAAGTTACACCAAAAGGAAAAAAAATCACCCCTTCAACTCCCAATACCCATCATGAAAACACTGGAAGGACGCTCTAGGATGCCCAAGGATTCTCCATTCCATGTCAGAGCCACAAGCCCGGGGTGATGGGGCAGGGCATGAATGGCTGTCACGGATGCTGCTGCATTCGACTCCAGGAGCCATGCATGCATCTCCCCACCAACGAGAACAGCATGGGGTCATGATCCCGAATCAAGGCGCTGCTTCAGAGTACTAGAGAATACTGAGTGAGGCTCAGAGGAGTCAGGCGGGTCTCTGAGGCGTTCCCCGTCAGGAAGTGAGGGGCCGCCAAGGACTGCTGTCTGTCCCACACTCCCCATGGGAGGGGCCCACAGCCACGGTTTTGCTGCCGTGGCTAGGAGAGGCAGTTTGTCCGTTCTAAAGATTCATTCTGTGTTGTGCATTGCCCGGCCTCCTTGGGTGGTGAGGGGGTTTCTGGGCATGGTAGGTCTGATCCAGACGTGGCCTCTACCCAGGAGTAGCGCGAAGTGGGACAGGAGATGGCCAGCATTTCCCAAATAGAGTTGGCTCCGTAAGCCACATGGCCACTGCTACAAACAAGGACACCGCCTGTGCAACACACGGGAGCATGGACCAGTGTGAGAGTGAGTGGGCTCCCTCCCTCCCCCAGAAGCCTGCCTGTGGACAGTACATTTCAATCTCTGATGATTTTCCCCCGTTGTAAGATTTCCTTCTATGGCGGGCATTTGGCCTTGCTGTGGAGATGCCTACATCCCACATTGGAGTGTCTGGGTTGGAAACTTGGCTCTGAACTCCAGCTTCCTGCTACTGCATACCCTGTCTCCTGCCAACCATGTGGGAGAACTGGACAGCATTCCCAGCTCCTTGCTTCGGCCTGGTACAGTCCCCCATCCCCCAGTCCAGCTTCAGGTGTTGTGGGCACTTGGGGAGGGAACCAGATGGAAAAACCTCACTCCCCTCTCTTTCTGTCCCTCAACTAAATACTATAAATGCATTTGAAATCAAACAGATATGCTTTTGATTTTTATTTCAGCTATTCAAACAGAACCATTCTTAGCTCTTGGCTATACCAACTGTCAGCAGCTGAGTTTTGGCTTCCGGATCAGTGGTTTGCTGATTCTAGACTCAGAAGATCAAGTGAGGCCAAGGCTTTATTTGAAATATGTTTATCAGCTGCATTCGGACTCTCCATGTGAGATCCTGTCCCTCAGCACGCCTGGCCAGGCCCACTCCCCAGTGAGCTCAGGCTGTACCTCACTCACTGTGCACACTGAGGATCTGCCATAATCTCCCTCCCCCTGCCAAGCTAAGCTCCTCATGGGTGTCACCTGCTCTGTCTTGTCTGATACGTTCTCCTGTGGTTGGACACAGTGGCCAGTTCCCAGTGGGTTCTTGGCAAATACGTGCTGAGGGAGCAGCCCGTTGGTTGCACACACAGCAACATCCTTAGTCTATCCACTGCTGCATGGGACCGACGTGGCCTGAGGCCTCTCCACGCACGCGGCCAACCTCATGGCTGTCGTGTTTGACTCCACACTTACTCATCTTTGGCCACCCTCAGCCTGGCCTTCTGGAAGACCCAGCCTCACCATCACACTCCCCCTCAGGGATCACCTGCTTCCTTCCCTCTTTGGGCTGTCAATCATATCGTGACCTCCCCAAATGTCTACCTCTGTATCCTGGCTCTGGCTATGCAGACCAGGGACAAGCTCTTGGCCTTGAAGAACCTCGGCAACGATCAGATTCTGCTGATGGGATGAAAGAAGGAACTCTGCTCTTAGATTAGCTACTAAGGATGCCCCCATTTACGCAGTCAGTGCCCCAGGAGTCCGCTGTGGGGTCACTTTGAAGTCCCCAGCTTTTAACTCACACCTTTCTTCACCAGGAAAACCGCTCGGGTCAAGGGAGGAAAACAAAAATCCTAGCAGAGTGTGCAGCTGGAGGAAGGGGAAAGTGTTCGGGTGCTTGTTAACTTGTCAAAGGATTTGTGCAAATAGTGGTTTGGACTGGCACACTGAGCTACCAGCTGTCTGCAATGCCCGCATCCTATATCCGTGCTGCTTCGGGTCCTGGCTGCTCTGTTTCTGATCCAGCTCCCTGCTAACACACCTAGAAGCCAGCGGAAGAGTCGTTAAATCCTCAGCATCTTGCCACCCATATGGGAGACCTAGCTGGAGCTCCTGGTTCTGGCCAGGCAAACCCCAGCCAAATGTGGTCCTCTGGAGAACAAGCCATGAATGGAAGATTTCTCCCTCTCTGTCTTTCAAGTTTATGCCCCCTTGAACAAGTCTGTGCAAACAAGCAGGCAGGATGCTATGTACTATGATTTGTGTTTCAAAGGTTCTGCTTGCTTTCCAAAATAGATTCCCCTTTCAAATCAAATCTCCCCTAAAATCCAAATGTAAATCAGACAAAAGCAGCATGAAGGGAGGTTTACAGATGTTAGGAAAAAGGTGGTCTGAAAATGAATGGGCTTGGGCACAAGGTACATTGAAATTGTTGTGTTCCCATCTGGAAAATGGGTGACTAGGGACCTAGCGTAAGGATTTCAGGGAACACTGTGGATAAAACAGATGACAGGGACCTTGGATCCACCAGCATACACAGCACATGGCCAGGATCTCCTGGTGTCTGTACACAGTTGCCGTATCTCACTCACAACGTTTCTAAATAGGGTCTGCATCTGACACTGCAGTGACCAGTGCGAGCAGCACAGCCACGGTCTCCATTGGACTGGGGCTGTGCACTTGGCTGGCCTGCTCAGTCTCCCTCTCCTGACTCCTCCCGCCCCACCCCGGCCTCCAGCCAGCCCCTTTCCCTTTGCAGCACATGGAAGACATTTCAAGGTCAAGGAGTGTCCCGCTGGACTCAAACAAGCACTGGGAGCACCGCTGTTGGCAGCCACAGACACCCACTGTTTCATATTTCCTTCCCCTGACAATGGCTCCCTGCAAGCTGCACTTGTGTGGGGAGTCTCGACGTAGTCTCTTGCACAAAATCAAAACCTTTTAAACATGCTGGAGGTGCCCCTACCCAACATCCTAGATAAGCATCCCCTGTGAGGTGTGCCTGGCTCAGGGGCCTGTTTATGCCCCCAGCATGCCACCTCCTCCCCCATGCCGTCTACCTCTCCTCTCCCCACCCCTCCCAGGGCTGATGGCTTCCTAGCACCATGCACACTGCCTTCTCCAAGAATTTCCACCTCCTACACTGAACTACTTTCACTAGGACCCCAGACTTCATTAAATAATGAAGAAGCTTCTAGCAGAGCAAGTCCAAGGTCCTCTGATACTAAACCAATGTCAAGGCTATCTGCTCAGTGGTTCCACAAAGGGATGGGCGGATGGGAGGTTGCCCCTCCCCCCAGATCCTTTGCACTCTGAGCTTTAGACAGAGGTGATGCGTTCTATCTGCAGGTCAGCGTCACCTCCAAGTGCCTTTGCTGTTCAGCCTCCTCCCAGCGCCTGCCCCATCTGAATCTCACACCCGAGGCAACAAGACAACTATTGGTCAGGACACCGGGAAGGGCTCTGTTCAAACTGAGTGTTGAGGCAGGTGCACTGCTTCACAGTATTGGTCTAGGGACGTGATGCTGCTGCCCTTGGGTGGGGTTGTGATTTCACCTCGTCCACTGGATGCTGTCAGGACACCAGCTCAGACCGAGGGCCTGTCCGGCCCCAGCAGGGGGAGAGAGAGCAGGAAGCTGTCTTTCCTTGAAGTCCATGGGAATGACAACCCTGGGCTCTGCCTCAATGGCCTACATGCCAGTCACTTTTTTAGGACTCTTGTTTGGTATAAGACTGCTAATTAGGGAGTCCTTTAGGGAAAACTTCCCAAGAAATGGCCTCAAGGAAGCAGTTGCCTTTCTTAAGGACTGCTGCCTGCTGTCAAGTGCACATTGGGGCCTGGCTCCAGGCAGGCATCTCAGCTTACCCCGACACAATGACTGCATCCAAGAATTGGATACAGTCACGCTGCCTGTTCAGAGAGGAGGACAAGGGAGTTCAGAGAGGCTGGGGGAGGAGTTGGGTCCAACTAGCTCTGGTCTGCCTGAGGCTGAAACCAAGGGGGTGGCCTATAGTGGGGCAGTCACGAATGTTCTCATCCACACTCGGTCCACGAGTTTTTCCATCTGCTAGACATGAGAAGGGCAACTCAAAGCGTCCCAGCGAAGAAAAGTGCCCCATGCAGGCACAACACTTCACTGCGGTTGCCACAGGAGGGCGGTCTCTGCAGCCAGCTAACCAAGGTTTGTACAACAAGCATCCTTCCCACTCCCCATCTCTTATCCCTCCCTTTTTTTTTCTCTCAATGGCACAACAGCATGCATGGTCTCCTCCCAACTGCGGGGCAGCCACCGGCACCTTCAAGGCCTCTGAAGCTGAATGCAGTCCGGTGGGCACCATGCCACCATCAGAAATGCATGTGGAATTCATGATCTCTCATGCCATAGGAGAATGCTGGGGAACCACGTAGTGATGCAGGGTGGCCCACCCAAGACCTTGACTCTGTACGTGCATTTCGGTCATCCCACCTGATAAACCTGTCTCTGGGCGGAGTTAGTGCATTCACACACTAAACTGCCAGCTCCATCCTACCATTGGTTTAGAGAATGGGACCTATGAGGGTCACTCATTCAGACTGCTTCAGGTCTGTGCAATCCATGTAGTCCTGTGTGAGCTCTGAGTACCAGTTTTCAGCATACATACATAAAATGCACACAGACTGTCACACTAGACATATGCTATAAGAAGAGCTATTGTTAAGTATTTAGTGAGCATCTACTGCCTGGCCCTTGCCAAGGGATAGTTCTGAACCCAGGCCGACAAGGTCCCTGACCTCTTGAAGATAACAGCCCCGCAGAGAACAGACATCAGCCACTTAACTCCTAAATCTGAGTTCTTATCTTGGAGCTTCTTGGAGGATCCGAGGAGAACTCAAAGAGGCCTCTGCACTAAGATGGCAAAAAGGCACCTATTTTGATTTTTGCTAATATCTAGCTACAATGTGGCATTTCCTCCCATCATGGATCTTGGCAACCAACTGTAGTAGTGTTGGCAGCACCTGTGTGACATCATCAATAGAAATCACAGATATATTCCTATTAAATTGCAGCAGTTGCCAATAATCCCGTATTTCTTCCTTGTTCATCATTATTTCAACATTACAATGGTTATTAGGTCTGCTGCTAGATCTTCGTAATTTAATGCCTTCATCAAGAAGCAGATAAATTAGTCTAGGCTGAGCATTCCTAATTTGAAAATCTGAAATATGATTTTGTGTGTGTGTGTGTGTAGCAGATAGAGAGCAAGCTCTCATCTGCTTGTTCAACTTGTCAAATATCCTTGATGGTCAGAGCTGGCTCAGGCTGAAGCCAGGAGTTGGGAAGTAACTTGGGTTTCCTAAGTGAGTTGCAGGCATCCAACAACTTGTACCAACACCCTGGCATCCCAGGGTCTGTGTCAGCAGGAAGCTGGAGTTAGGGACAGCCCTGGGTACCAAACCCAGGTATTCTGAAGTGGAATACGGGAATTTGAGTCTGTTGAAGGGCTGCTGCTGCTTCTGATGGGGGTGACCCTTGCTGGAGTCACCCCCAAGCTCAGCTAAGTAGCAGCACAACTACTTTCAAGCATGAAATTGGGGATCTCAAACAATGGGACGTGCAGTGGGTTTTTTTTTTTCTTTTCCCACACCATTTGGCAATCTCCTGCACGCCCAGTTCCTCAAGCATCAGATGTGCTATGCTGCGATTACCAGGGAAGGCAGCAGGTCTGAAAATTCTTCCTTAGGTGTGCACCAGTGCACATAGCGGAGTGGCACTCTCCGGGATACACAGCCTCTGGGGTGGCAGGGGCAGAGACTCTATCCTCTACACCTCCAAGCCTGTGGTCTTGGTGTTCCCACATTACTTCATTCCTGACCTCTCCTGCCTCTACAAAGTCTTTTCTTCTACGTGACTTCCCTCTTCCCCTGAGGGCTGAAGGCCGTGGGAGGTGTCCATGTCCTGTGCAGGAAAGTGCATTGTTCAGCTCAGTGCTAAGGGAGGTGACCTAGTTTCCAATGATGTGTCTTCCCAGCCTCACGTGGTAACATCTGTGACTTGGACACTTGGGGTGGGGTGTGGGGAGAAGACTGGATTCCATGTGCCCTAGGATCCTTCCTATCCTTTTGGTCTGAAGATGCTGCACTGCTCTACCAGGAGAGTAACCTGGACACAGTGCATTCTGAGCTCAGGATGGACTAAGTGTGGTACCTCTCCACCTCCCCTCCAAATCTTCCACTGCTCAGCTCTTGCTATGGGCTCCAATCAGAGTCTGGGTCCAAAGCCAGGCTGCAGATTCTGGAAAGCCAAACTCCTGCCCCCCTTGTACGGTTGCATAGTTTCCTAGTTGGTCCTGCTGAAATGGTATTTTAGGCTCTTAAAGGAACAACTGGGTGACTTAGAGCAGAGCCATTTGCAATATGGGACTGATGGATATTTAACCACCATCAGTGGTCTTAGATCTTATGACTCGCCTCCAAAAGTGATTCTAACAGTTATGTCAAGAAATCAGCTAGTCACACTCTCTCTCTCTCTCTCTCTCTCACACACACACACACACACACACACACCCAGGGTTTAGCCAGGCTTTTTATAAATCTAGATGATTAGGATTCAAGTAGTTAAGGTGCCCTGATCTGTTTCCCATTTGATCCCTAAAATAACCCACCTCTTTGAAATAGGTATGTCCAAAGCTTGCTACCCACTCTTCTTCAAAGTGATGCTCCAGTTCCTGCCCGACATTCTGAACAGCTTTGAATCTGCTTCCTCCCTGCTACCTGCTGCTCTCACCTGTTCTAGTTCTGAGTAAGTGGGGTAGATGGTATGATATGCTCCACTGCTTGGATTTCTCAACTCAATTTCAGCTCCCAATGGGGCATGGGAACCAACTGCCATTTGGTAAGGATGAGCCTTTCGGGGTCTCCCACACTCGGGTAAATGCCCCTCAGGCAGCCCCCTACATGGCCTGGTCAAAGAGGCTCAAGAAGGAAATTGAGTGACCTAGCCTGGAAAAAAACAGGCTATGGACAGCGCCACCTAGTGGTCTCTGTTAGAAATTACCTGCTTAGTACCTGAAGAGACTGAGGCATGTTGTTCCACTCACTGGCAGCAGGCTTTGCAACCAGAGGTGGAAATCAAAGGCTGGGAGCGGTCACTACACTCCTCACTAAGCAGGCTGCTTCTTCTGGGAAGCCCTTCTTGGAGCTAGCCTGGGTGCCTGGAAACCGTAAGGCTCTGTGCGCTTGCTGATGCCTGACAGTGCTTCGCGTCAGACATACAGGCAGTGCCATCTCAACGCAGGATTTGAAATGTGCCAGACCAGACACTCATTTCAGTCCAACCCCGAGTTTGGAAATCACAAAACTAGAAGACAACCTGCTCAGGAGGGAAGACAGCAGCCATGCCGAGGACAGGCTGGGCTGAGAAGGACAGCTGCAGTGAACAGAACGTGTTCTCCCATGTCTGACTGCTCAGCTGCTTTCGGCGTTCAGGTCTCTGGGACAAGGGAAGTGAGACTGTTTCTCATGGTATGAGAAAGCAAGGGTTCAGTGCAAATTCCTGGACAGACACTGGTAGAAACCAACCTATGTTTTTCTAGCGAAAATTGTCTGGAAGAGGGGGAGGCAAAGTGGTTCCTCCTGGGGCTCTCGGGGTTTCATGCAGATATCCCAGTGGTCCAGGTTTCAATGGGTGGGAATGTTAGCTAGGGAGAAAGCAGGAATGGGCCACTTCAGGAGGATGCATTGGTCTTTCTTCATTTCCAGGCTGCGTTCACAGGCACCACGGTGCCCACACAAATAAACCCAATTACAGAGAAGATGTCGCTACTGAGCAAAGAAAAGCAGAAGGTGTAGCAGGGTTGCTAAGGTGGCCCTGAAGGTCAAACTCTGCCGACCTGCCTGGAGACAGAGGAGATGAAGTAATTAGGTTACATTGATGGAGTGTGAACACGATGGGCAGCCCTTGGTGCCCATTGCCAGTGTCAGCTCAGGCACTGCTAATCCACAACGGCAGTGCTGCCTCAGTACACCACGCCCCCTGCACGTTCCTCCTTGAAATACCACTACTCGCTGCCTTTGGACTTTTCCTTGAGATTAAGAGGAAAGCCCTCTGTCAATGGGTGCTCTGAAAAGTAATGTTTCCACTGAAGGTGGCTTTTGGTCAAAGCGGAAGATGGCTTCACAAACCCCAGGAGCCTCTGTAACTTCTGGTACTACAAGTTGTGTGGAATGAACTGTACCTGCCTTACTAGGCCCCCGCACAGAGCACCCAGCCCGGGTTACACTGTGTCTCAGCATTGCTAGCTCTGGTGCCAAGGATATTGTATCTCTGGTCTCCTAGTAGGTGTGAGTTAGCTTAATGCCTCCCTCCCTCCCTTCCTTCATTCTTTCTCTCTTTCCTTCCTTCCATCCACCCATCCTTCTAAATTGTGGCCCATCCATGCATCTGTCCATCCACTCACCTATCTTTCCCTGCATCCATCCTCTCATTCGGTCTAATATCTACTGAGGAGTCGGGAGTGCCCATAGAGTCCTCTCCCCACACAGTCTAATCCCCATGGATATAAGTGTTGTGCAGGAAAGGTGCTGGTGCTCTGACACAAGTGACTAAGCCGAGGCAGTCAGGGAAGTCCTGTTCTCAGGAGAGGGACCAGCCTGCTGGGACTGGAGGACTGAAGTGGAAGATGCCAAGGGAAGAGACAGGCAAAACAGGTGGTGAGGCAGACAGGAGTTAGACTGTGGACCCTGTCACGCCAAGTGCATTTCAATGAAAAGGTTTCTTACTTCTACCAAGAAGCATAGCCCCTTTATTCTGTCATGTGAACTCCAATGATGATGTCACATACAACAGGTTGTCCTGAGACTATAACAAAGCCATTGCTGGACTGGAAAGTACAGTTGCTTTCAGAGTATGTATCATATCTCTCACCACATACTTTTTGTTCCACAGCTTGTTTCACTTAAAAGGCCAAAGACCATGAAGGTTTGCATGTAATTGTTCTATTTTAGAGACAATGGAAGGCGGATTAGATGTTAAATTGAGCAAAGTCATAAATGGAGCATATAGGTAGCCTAAGAATTCAGTCCAGCTTTGCTTGACCTCCAAGTTTATATTATTATTTTTAAAGATTTATTTTATTTGGAAGTGAGAACTACAGAGAAAGAGAGATTGATTCTCCATCTACTGGTTCATTCCCCCAAAAGCTCCAACGACTAGAGCTGGACCAGTCCAATGCTTGAAGCCAGGAGTCCAAGTCTAAATTCGAATATTGCCTTGTCTCATTGGTTGTATAACTGTGCCTATTACGTGTTGGGTAGTATTGCAAGCCTTGCTGATTCAAGGATACACAAACATCCTCTGCTGAGAAAGCCGAGGGGTACAGATCAAGTGGATACATCATTCCTCCCAGGGGTTGATGCCACTGTCTGGGCTGTAGCAGTCTACGCTTTTAGCAGTCAAAAAAATCTGGCCAAGCCAATAAAGGCAGAGACAAGTGATTCCTTTTAGGAAGGTAAAAGTACCTGATACACACAAGCTTGTTTAATTTCAATGTGCTTTCATTCAGGGAAGCAGTAGTAGACTGTGTTGTACAAGCCTACTGACCACAACTGTAACAAGGTGGTACAGGCACTACCCCGTGGGATGCTAGTATACCACACTGGAGTGCCTGAGAGGAAGGCCTGCCTTTGCTTTTTTCCCAACTTCCTGCTCAAGTGCATCATGGGAGGCAGCATACAATGACTCAGATACTTAGGATCCTACCACCTACATGAGAGAGGCAGCAAGAATCCTGGCTCCTGGCTTCAGCCTAGCCCAGCACTAGAGGCTGTGGGCATTTGGGGGAGTGAATCAGAAAATAGATAGAAGTCCATTCTCACTATCTGTTGTACTGCCTTTCAAATAAATTTTAATAATCATTAAATAAGCACATGTTTAAAAACCAGAAAGGAACCCGCTTGTAGATGTCCCTCAGTTCTTTGGACAATGTAAAGAACTGAATGAGGACATGGAGGAGCTTAGTTGGGATTTCAGTTCTGGCACCTCCTGGCTAGAGGTGCTGGAGGAATTCCTTGCTTTGCTTCTTGGACCCCTCCTCACTAGCTAAAGAAAAGTAGTAATACTGTATTTCTTTCTTTGCTCACTGGCACCCATCTGCCATCAAAACGCTGGTAAGTCCTGAAGCTCTCCTCTGCATGCCATTCCTCACTCCTCACTGCTACACTCCACCTAGGTCACCCTCATCTAATCCAGAATATTCTCGACAGTGACCTGCCGTTCCTGCAGACTCCACCACAGGCCCTCTGCAAACATTCTCCACACAACAGCCCATGATGGATTTTCACACCTGTTCAGGTCACTGCACAGCCATGCAGCAAACCTCCCAAAGGTGGATATTGTTGTCAAAGCACAACCTCAACCCTTCTACTTTTCTCGACAATTCTCAGCCAGATTTCCCTAAGGTTCACTTCTCTAGTCTCTGGCTTTCCTTTTATCTTCCTCCGAGCGGGTTCCCATGCCTCAGGGCATCCTCCCCAGGTCTTTGCAAAGTGGGCACTTCTTACCACCTGCCCATCCAAGGATGACCTCTCTCTCCAGTCCTCTTAGATTACTACCTGACTTCATTTCCTTCAACACTGAAGCCTTAACTTTGGTTAATCTGTGTGTTTTAAATTTCCTCTCTAGAATATAAACTGAATAGCAGATGCATCTAGCCTTTCACCTTTACTTCCAACACTTAGAACTGGATCAACAATAATTTGATGAATGAAGTGTGAATCCTGGCAGAAGCTGTTTTGAAGCTTAAATAAAAAATAGATGAATGGCAGAAACTAGCATAGCATCTGCACCCAAAAGCTTCTGGTAGCTTTTTTTTTTTTTAAAGTATGTGTGCTTGGAACACAGCTCCTGGAGTTTTTCGTTGGCAAGTGAAGACATCGGACGCATGAAAAGTAATGTGCTGGCTACAAAATACGAAGCAAAGTCTTGAATGCTCACCACGGTCTGAATGTGGGACGTTTAAGACGTCACTGGGTCATGGGTACTTTCACTCTTATGAAGGGATTATGGAGTTCCACAAGTTGTTTCATAAAGCAACTCAGCTCCTTTGTCCCTCTCTTCCAACCACACTTGCTTGTTTTCCTGTTGTATGAGAAGCAGCTTGAGGCCCGCACCAGAAGCCAAGAGATGTGAAGGCCTTCTAGACTACCAGAGGAAACACGTCTATTTTCTTTATGCCCAACCTTGGGTACTGTGTTAGAGCAACAGAAGATGAACTAAGATGATACTCTACTAAATGCCTGCAAAACACCAACATTCTATCGCCAATCAATGCTCCAAAAAGGCCTCCTTAAAACTTCCTCTTGGCACTTTCCTTTGATGTAACTTCCTGCAGGTTACAAGATAACTTTTTAAAGAGTATCTGGGAGAGCAATGGACTACCAAGGAATTAGGGGCTCACATCAGATCTTCTTTTAATAAGATAAAGTGATTCAAGCTCATTAATTTAGTGAGTGGAAATGATTCAACTGAAAATAGCACAACATTCTTATCTTCCAAAAATAACAGAACACCAAGTTTTCAATGTCAAGCTCTTTTTAAAGGCAATCATAGATTCACTTCTTTGCTAATTTAGGTAGAAAATGTGATGTTCTTTCTCAATCTGATTTACAATATGCTAGTCCTTTACAGATGCTCACACGGTGGTACCAGTATGTCCTTTAGAACTGCCTACAAGTGAAGCAGGAAGCACACTTTAGCATGGAAAACGCAGGCGAGAAGCAGACCCCACCGATTGGCAGAAGCTGCTCTCCAAAAAGCAGGTCACAGGCTTAAAGGACTTGAGGGGTACACAGCCTGTGTCCTTTGCTTTTATGACTTTATACAGTGTCACTTGAATTAAGCCATCAAATCAAATGATCAGATCAAATGGTTTTGATTCCACTGTGGTTTGAACAGGTTTTGCTAAATTAATAAACCATATGTTTCATGTTGTTGGAAGGAAAGCTATTTTTCTCCGCTCCCTGTTCCAAGAGTCTTCACAATAGATAGTATTCAGCACTTAATCATGGAGTGATCTTCCTTGTGCCCGGCATGTGTTGCAGAATAACTGAAATGACAGCCCATTAAATCCTAAAGTCTGTCCAAGTAATTTACCGACAAAGGGCAGAGTGGTGAACTGGATGTCCCTCGAATGATCCACCAAGCCTAAATATTGTTTCCATTTACTGGAACTAAAGCTTTCTGTTTTTTATGGATGACACCCCTTATAAGTCTTTCTTCAGCAACAATACAGTATCAAGATGACTTTCCTCCTCTTTCCTTGAGTGTTTTATATCTCCACGCTCTGGTACTTGGCACGCTAAGGCTGGATTCCCTTTCTTCCTTCCAGTACATCCAATCACCCTGCCAGAAGGGCAGGCTAGAATGCCCGGGCTCAGGCACCCACTAGAGCAGTGCTGTAGCTCATCATCACAGCCCTGAATCTAGTGAGGCTCTGGTTATGCCTTTGTTGCAAGTGGTGACCAGATGGTTGATTAGCAAGTCAACAGATCTCAGGCTGGTCCCTGGTCTTGGAGTGGAATGGAATACTGGTGCCAATCCATTCACAGTCAGGGCCACCAACCCTTCTAACTCAGGAAATAGTTACGTTGAAACAAGCCTATGATTTCTCCATCCTGGCTTGAGCCATGCCCTAAAGCAGGGATCGACAAACCATGGTTTCCAGGCCAAACTTGAGCTGCTACCTATTTCTAAAAGATAAACTTTTGCTGGAAAACATTTTGTAAATTCATTTGATTTCACATTGACTATGGCTGTCTGCATGGTACAACGGTAGAGAAGAGTAGGTATTACAGAAATCACCTGGCCTGCCAAGCCAAGAAGATCGACTGTTTGGCCTTTCCCCAGGAAAGTCTAATGACTCTTGTATTACATAATTAATTTATTCCTTTCTTTGATGACAACAGACCAATAGACGCACAAAACATCAACAGCTCTTCTGAGCATCAAAATCATTTAATGATGATCAGATAGAGAAAGCTAATCAATCACACTTTGTTATTTTTTAATTACTTGCAAATTGTGGAATACAACCTTTTCTTTAAAAACTTCCCTCCCTCTAACCCTGCCAAAGACTGGAGACAGGAAAGGACTCCTCCACAGCCTTGGGTCACTGCCGTCTACAACCCCAAGGTTAGTAATCGAAGCCTTTCAGAATTGTTAGCATCTGTGACTGCCTTTTTGCCTAGAGTGCTACTGAAGAACCTGAATTTTCTTCAGGGTGAAGGAGGATATATTTATAAGCAAAGAAGGACATGCTTTGTTACTAGTGAAACTGAATTGATATTGCAAACAGAAATGGCTTTGTATTTACTAGGATGGCTAAAATAAAACAAGATACATAATCCCAGTGTCAGCAAGGATGTGAAGACGCTGGACCTTCACACATTGGACGGGAATGTGAACTGGTGCTGCGGCCTTCGAATACAGTGTGACAGTTCCTCCATATCAAATCACAGAGGAGCCAGACGATTCAAGTCCATCGTTAGGCTTATTTCAGAACAGAAAACATACATCCATACGAAAACATAAACATGAATGCTCAGAACTGCATCACTCACGCCAACCAAAAAGTGGAGGAAAAACAAATGTCTAAACATTAATAAACAAAGAAAATGTGGAATCACCATAAGGTGCTCTATTCGGTCATTAACTTTAGATATATGTATCAGTACAGATGAATATTGAAAATATTGCGCCAAGTGAGAGAATTCAGAGACAAAAAGCCACCAATGACAGGATCCGTTTGTCTGAAATGCTCACAACAGACCAATGTACAGAAACTCCATTCATGATTGCCCATGGTTAGAGAGGAAGGGACCAAGAACTGGCAGTGAGTGCTAATGGGCATGAAGTTCCTTGCTAGGGTGATGAGTGTTAAGAGTACATGTGGTGACAGTGGCACAACTTTGTGAATGTACTAGAAGCCACTGAAGTGGATGCTTAAGCAGAGTAAACCTCATGGTAAGAGAATTACACCTCAATAAAGCTGTTATTAAAGAAAAAACACATAGGAATACTATTCGGCAACAAAAAGAAATGACTTACTGATACATCCCATGCATGGGCAAACCCCAAAATTCTAACAGCAAGGGAAAGACAAAGCAGATGAGAAGCTGAAGTTAAACGCAGAAGACAGTTGACAGTCAGTGGCCATTTCTGTGGTGATGAAAATATTCCAACCCTGGATTACAGTAATGGTTGCACCATCATGAATTTAACAAAGATTATTCAACTGTACACGCACAATAGCTGAATTTCATGTTATGTCAAGTATGCCTTCCAGAATAAAGCTATGAAAACAGTAAACTCTCCTGCACTGAAATGTTACCAATTTATGTACAGTCACTCTGGGAACCTGCTTGATACTCTAAGGAAGCCTGAAAGGATGAGGGTCAAGTAGTTAAGCTGGGATAGGCATTTAGCCTAACAGTTAAGACACTAGTTAAGGGGTCAGCATGATGGTTCAACAGGCTAATCCTCCATCTTAAGCTCCGACATTCCATATGGGTGCCAGTTTGTGTCCTGGCTGTTCCACTTTCTTTTTTTTTTTTTAAAGATTTATTTTTATTACAAAGTCAGATATACAGAGGAGGAGAGACAGAGAGGAAGATCTTCCATCCGATGATTCACTCCCCAAGTGAGCCACAACGGGCCGGTACTCGCCGATCCGAAGCCGGGAACCAGGAACCTCTTCTGGGTCTCCCACGCGGGTGCAGGGTTCCAATGCATTGGGCCGTCCTCAACTGCTTTCCCAGACCACAAGCAGGGAGCTGGATGGGAAGTGGAGCTGCCGGGATTAGAACCGGCGCCCATATGGGATCCCGGCGTGTTCAAGGCGAGGACTTTAGCCGCTAGGCCACGCCGCCGGGCCCTGTTCTACTTTCAATCTAGCTCCTTGCTTGTGGCCTGGGAAAGTAGTAGAGGATGGCCCAAGTCCTTGGGCCCCTGTACCCACATGGAGGTTGAAAAGAAGCTCCTGGCCCTTGGCTTCAGATTGGCTCAGTTACAGCCATTGTAGCCATTTAGGAAGTGAACTGGCACATGGAAGACCTTCCTCAGTTTCTCCTCCTATCAATCAGCCTTCCAAATAAAAATAAGTAAATCTGCTTTTGTTTTTGTTTTTACACATACTAGTTAAGACATCCCCATCTGACACTGGAGTGTCCTGGTTGGATGCCTGTGTGCAACCCCCTTCTCTGGCTTCCTGTTAACACAGCGTGTGCATCAGGCACATGCCTCATGTCTATGTCACCGTGTGTGTGTAACTCTCTAACAGTACGTCCAAGAATTCAGGAAATGCCCTGTCATCACAGACTCTTTGGGGCTGTTTTAAACCCACTGCCATCGGGGCTCCACCTATGTGGATATCTATCTGTCATTTATCTACCCACTAGATGTCTATCATCCATCCAACTACTTGAGATACCACCACTGCCTGCCATTGACTGGGCAAGAACCCAGGGTGAGAAACGGAGCTGGGGACTTAGGCTAGGCTCTCTGCTAGAGAGGAGAGCCACCTTCACCCCTAGGCCAAATAACTAATCCTGCGGAGGGCTGTCTTGGGGCTCCTCTTACCTGTAACAGGAACTCGACTCTCATAGATCCCCGCTCTGGGAATCTCATCAACCAGGAAGATTAATTTGGATCACAGGAGATAAGAATGGATGCTTACATGACCCCAGAGTGACCTGGGGATGTCCTATTATCTATTCTTCTGAGGGCCAATCCTCTTTCCCTAGAATCCTTTACTTCTACATTGCATATCCTCCATGCTGCTTCACTAACAAGAGAGCATAGGAGCTTCTAGATCTCTCTAGGTATTAAATGTTCTTTTCTATCTTGACACTTTTGTGCACATAATAAACAGTGTGCCCTCTGTTACTCTGACTTCTATTAGTTTCTTCTACTGAATCAATTATCTGACCCTCATACGGTGACTTGAAAAGTTTTCATTCTGGAAAAAAAAAGAGTGGGGCGGATGCATTGGGGCTGGGGCTGGGGCTTAGTGAGCAAAGCTGCCATCAATGCTGTTATCCCAAATAGGTGCTGGTTCACATCACAGCTGTTACACTTATGATCCAACTCTTTGCTAACGTGCCAGGGAAAGCAGCTGAAGATTAGCCAAGTGCTTGGACCTCCTGCATCCATCTTGGAGACCTAGAAGAAGCTCCTGGCTCCTGGCTTTGAACAGATCCAGTTCCAGCCATTGTAGTCATTTGGGGAATAAACCAGCAGATGGAAGACTTCTCTCTCTCTCTAACTCTGTTTTTCAATCAATAAACCAATGAATCAATAACTAAAATGAGAGAAAGTTTTTATTTTTCTGCAATGTTAAAAACACAAGTGGGAGTCAGTTTGTGGTGAAGCAGCTTTGCATTAAACCACTGATCGGATATGTGATGCCATATCCACCACTGGCTTGAGTGACGGCTGTCCCACTTCAGACCCAGCTTCCTGATAATGGGCCTGAGACAGATGCAGAAGATGGCCCAATTGCTTGGGCCCCCCATACCCACCTTGGAGACCCATATCGAGGTGCAGGCTCTTGGTTTTGGCCTGGCCCAATCCCTGTTGCTATGGCCATATGGAGAGTGAACCAGTGAATTAAAGATCTTTCTCTCTCTGTCCCTCCTTCTCTTTCTGTCACTTTGTTTTCCAACGACACACATGGAGAGCAGGTGTTAACTAGTGCGTATCCTGCATTGGATTGGGTTCTTGGTTCTGACTCCAGACTCTACCTTCTTGCTAATGTGAACCCGTGGAAGCAGCAGCCATGGCTCAAGAAATTGAGACCTGGATTTTGTTTTCGTTTCCATCACGGGAATTTTTTTAATAAATCAGCAAACAGGAACTCTCTCTCACATATAACTTTTTTTTATAAAAAAAAAAGGCTACTTCTAGAAACATCATAAAAATTCCTAATGTCCCTGCATCCTAGCAGTCAGTCCTAGACACTATGATAATTGGGACAAATCTCATGTGAAGAACTGACTGCTCATATTTAAGGATAGATTTCAGAGTCTGGTCAAAGCCAGAGAGCTGTTTCAGTGTAAGATTTTGCCCACTTCAACAATTTAATGCAACAAAAACCATTATCGGTTCCAACTTTCTTAGGTAATAAAGGCCATGCATTTCCTCTACACAGCTGATATATCACATATTCAGCCCATATTTTAGGGAAGAGCATGCAACTACCACAGTCTCAGCAATTCAGAGCTACCAGATCTTATGCTTACTCATTATATAAATTCCTCATTCGCACATGCCCTTTACATTCACCTCTCATAAAACAGTCAACCCCTGTGCGCCTGTTTCTTCCCCAAGCAAGTTCTCTTGGGAAAAAGCCTCTGCATTTGGTTATTTATTTTTAGCTAGGTTTAAAAAAAATAGCCCAGGTGAGGTTTCCTGTGCCAATCCAACCCAAGGTATCTTAACAGGTCTGTGAACTTGTTAATTCTCCCACTATTTCCCTGGGAACATTGCCCTGGAAAAGGTGTCAGCCCCAAATAACTTGGATCTCAAGTATTTCTACAGCAACCTTGGCCAGATGAGCTTCTACTCAGTGTTCTCAAACAAAATCACAGACAGGAAGGAAATGATCACATTCCCCAACTCCCTTTCCTCTTCCTTCAGCTCCTTTCTGGATCCTACAGTCCGGAAAATGGGCTTATTCTTATCATTAAAGAGCATGCCAATGTGGTTGATTGATGGCATATAATCTCATTCCTCATTTCCCCAAAACATTCTTAGAAGAAAAAAAAGCCCCTTTTGGTGGGGCTGAACAGAGGCCCTGTGGAAACAAAACCTCCGCACAGAACTTTGAACACAAAAACAGCACAGTCTACTTCCAGTACAGATGAATGAGACAATCTCCTGTCATTTTCCCTAAGATCAGTTTTGAAGAAGGAGCATCTATGTTTAAAAATAATTGTCTCTTGCTACAGTAACAAAGCTCCTTATTCCTCCATTCTCTATTTCCAGTGCTAGGGTCCTGGTCAACCTCATTCCTGAGTATTTTCTAAGCCACAATTATAACAATTTTAGCACATCGTCTTAACATCAGGAGACTTTCTAGATTGCTGGAAAGGTATCACCTTTCTTTAGTATACAAAGATAGTAAAATATCAAGATGACTGGAAAGCAGTTAATTCATGTTTATTAGAGATGGGAACTAACCTGTTCAATAATAGTTGCAAAAAGTGAGTGATTTCCAGTTGTGGTGAGTCTGGAGTGGGAGCTCCCCAAACCCCCTCAGAATGCCCACTACTGGGGTGTACAGAGCAGCTCAGAAGTCAACACGTTTGACTTCAGAGTAAACCTACTGCTCTCAGTAGGCAAAGAGTTATGAAGAAATCACTTCTCTGAGCTCCTCTTAGATGTTACCACTTAGTTCTGAAGCTACAGAGAGCATGACGGATCTGGTGCTAGGGAAAAAGATAATTTGGAACATCTCTATTTCACGAATGCTGATCCACAACTGCCTCTATTTGTAATCCAGACAAATCTCATTCAGCAGAGACACACTGGCTCTTCGCCCCACATTCTGATTCCTGATGGCTGGCTATGAACTCCTTTTACCTGTAAGTGATTTGTGATAAGGAATCTTGCTTGGGGTCAGAGTTTTTAATCCAAACATACCTTTAGAAGCTTCTGTCCCCAAAGGGTTGTCCAGGAAGTCTGCCATGTCATGGTTCCAGGCATCACGGACTGCTGACTTGGACACCACCCGGTCATTGAGAGCCTGCTGTGGTCGGAAGTTATTCCTCAGGTACTCCACTGACTTGACGTGATCTTGCTGCTCCGTGGTAAAGATGGAATAGAATGCCTCGAGCTGAATAGAGAACCGGGGGCGGGGGAGAAAACACAGCCGTCAGAAAAGCTAAGCACGGTCTGAATCAGGTGGAGGTATGTGATAAGGATACAAAACCAGGAGGAAGTACCCGATGCCACGGCTGACATGAGCAGCAGGACATAATGGTGCCCGTTGTGATCACTGCCAATGCAGTGTGCTTTCTATCCTGCCAACTAACCAGGAAAACACTTCACGTGCACAGAGCTCTGGGTCTCAGATGGCAGCCACTCCTTTTTTTGGCAACATCCCTGACCCTCACCTCACTCCCAGACAGGATCTTGCAGTATTTAATCAGCATGCAGTTGCAATGGAGTCCTCCCCTCACATGGAGGTCACCAAGAATACTGCCTGCCCCACAAAAGGAGATGCAGAGATCTTAATATCGGAGGTCTTGCCTCAGGATGAACTCCAGCTCCATCACTTTCCAGCTTCTGGGACCCTTGGCCAGCTGCGTAGCTTCTCAGAGACTCTCTTTGATAAAATGTCATAATCAACAACATGACACACCTAATAGGGATTTTGACTACTAACTGTTGGCAAAATAGCCAACCCATATACAATGCTAAAAACAGTTCCTAGCCCCAAATAACTTATACTCACTAAATTTTTATCTAACAGATACCTTCAGAGATCGAGTTCAGCAAATACACCAAGTTGCTAAATACTAAATGCATGGGCAATTAAAACTATCCAAGTACAACAACACCAGTTTTCTATAATTCAACTTTCTTTATCTGTAAAACCAGTGTGAGTGTCTCTTATAAGCTTGCTGAAAGGATTAAAATTTAGATAAATCACATAACAAACAGGAAATTCTCAGTAAAGATTAACAGCTACCACTAGTATTAGTGATATCAAGAAATATCTTCCACAGGAATCACTGACCAGGGGATTGGTGCTGTGGCATGGTGAATTAAGCTGCTACATGCAATATCCCAAATTGGTGCTGATGCAGGTCTTGGCTTCTCTACTTCATTTTCTGCTAATGTGTCTGGGGAAGCAGCAAAAGATGGCTCAAGTGCCTGGAACCCTGCCACCCACGTGGGAGACCAGGACAGAGTTTCAGCCTCCTGGCTTGGCCAAGTCCTAGCTATTGTAGCCATTTGGGAGTGAACCAGTGGTTGAAAGCGCTCTCTCTCTCTCTCTCTCTCTCTCTCTCTCACACACACACACACACACACACACACACACTCTGTCTTTCCCTGTATGTGATAAGTAGGGAGATAAAATGAAACAAAGAGAAAAACAAAAACAGAAGTACAGAAGTTTTCTAGTCAGGTGGCTCCCTCAGGGCCAAGTCAGGATGCTTTCTGGAGGAAGTGATGACAGGTGAGATGGTGTTAAGAAGATGCTAAGCAGGTACTGAATGGCTTCCACAGGTTCACACAAGCCAGAAGGTAGCTGTCACTCACGTGTAACATTGAACGCAGACTGGATTTGTGTAAGTTCTGAGTGGTCATCTTGAAGCCTAGAACTAACCCTATTTGTTTTCCACAGAGAAAATGAACTGCTTCCCAACACTGTGAAACCCACTTCCTTCGTATAACAATGTGATGAATTTTCATCTGTCCAAGAAAAATCATTTCAGTGTATGGATTGATCTATGTTCAACCTCTTTTCTAATTTTACTGCCCATGTCAAATGTTAAGAAGTTCTGGAGATGTTTTCACTTTTTCACCACAGTAATGCATACAAGATGGCTTCTCAACCAGCACAAAATTAAAACTGGTCCCTTAAACCTGTGTGATTCAATTCCCCATGAGTCACATTCCTCCTCCCACCAATGCACCATCTCCTATCCAGCATTTGCTTTCCTTTTCTTTCTTGCTTCTGCTGTTTCTTCTTCATTTACAATAGAGAAAGGATAAGTGACAGAAAACTTCATAAAATTGACTGCTACATTGTCCATAAGCAACTCACTCAAACAAAGGCAAGTAAAGAAATGAGCAATCACTTCAACTGAGGGTTCATTTGAGGGTATTACCAACATCATCACTGGATACATTAATAGCAGGTTTCTGATTTTCTTAGAGAGGATGGTATGGAGGTTTAAATTGCTACCTGGGATTCCTGCATCCCATATTAGAGTGGTTGGCTTCGATTACAGCTACTTCCTTATCCAATCCAGTTTCCTGTTGAAGCAGTAGCTGATGGGTCAACTATTTGTGCCTCTGTCACCTGCTTTGGATAGCTGGAGGAAGTCAGAGATGGAGTTCCTGGCTCTTGTATTTGGCCCAGCCCAGTCCTGGCTGTTGCAGGCTTTGGGGTAGTGAACCAACAGTTCAAGATCCTCTAGAGTCAATTCTCTAGCTCTCAATAGGAATTAACAGTCTCTCTGGAGGCAATCTAAGAAATGCTAACTTGAATGATAAAAAGGTTGAAGAACAAATCCCTTGAGACAGTTACAGGAGAGGCTCCTGGATGTGAAAGATGCTGACCAGCTCATCTTCGCATCCAAGGGGGCCAATGGAAAGGACATAAGTTTAAACTAAAGCTTTAGAGACACAAATTGAATAGAGGAAGGGATTCCTTTGCTTTCAGGGTGATTTTTAAAAATGGATTGGTTTGCTCAACACAACAAGTTCAACAGGATATTTTCTGGAAGAGATAGCAACCTGTCCTAGAAGAGCTTCTTCCCAGAGGAGCCAGAGAAGCATGGTCTAGGAGCTGATCATCGCAGTATCATGGCTTATTCATTCTCCAGAATGCTTGTTCCTTTCACAGCCAGATCTTCTCCTGAGAAAGTTTATTTTTGAAGCTTCAGAAAAGAATTAGTCATAGAACTGTAAAAAACAGGCAGGTTCTGAATCTAACTCAAAATGTTTTCGCTTAAATTGCTCTTACAGCTTAACTATGTGCTATGGCTTAAATGCTGAGGCTGCTTCCTTGTCATTAATTCAACTTGTCCAAAGATTCTGCAAAAAAGGATGTGACGGTTCTGAGAGTGAGACCATGACCCGAATGATATTATATTGTCAGCTGGATCGCAATTTCACTTGACAGTCCTACAAAAGAGCTTAAGGAGGAGGACAAGCTGAGCAGATCCATCAAATGTCCTTCAGTAGGTTGGCAGCATTCACTAAAACCCTGTCACTCCTCTAGGCTGAATGAGAACTGCCTCTGGCCTGCCTTGCTGGTAACTGGCATGCGTGGCCACAATTCCTGGCTTGCTGGGAAGTATAGGCTGTTGACACTGGCAGGTAAGCAGTGGTAATTTTGGCCTGCAGATATAATACACCATGGCAAAGCACTTCACATCATCCCTGGATCCTTATTCTTACCTTACACCTACCTCCACTTTGCTTTATTCTAAGGATGCTATAAAACACAATGAGAAAATATTCCCTAGAGTTATGTGCCATGGCAGCCTTGGGCAATGCTGGGGCCATAAAACAATCTATACAGCACAGTTGTGAAGGCCTCTCACTAGTATACATGTTAAGTGTGTTTTCTGTCCAATCCTTCTAGAGCTGGTTGGCAACTACATGTAAATCATTGTAAAATGTATACAAGCAATGGACTTTGGCTTAGCAGTTATGACATTCATATCTCCTATTGGAGAGACCTGGTTCAAGTTTTGGTCTCATTTCTGTTTTCAGCGTTCTAGCTAACGCACACCTTGTGAAGTAGCAGATGATGGCTCCAGTAGTTGGCTCTCTTACAGCCAAGTGGAAGACCAGGACTGAGTCCTGGTTCCTGGTTTTGACCTTAGCCTAGTCAGGACCTTTGTGGGCACTTTGGAAAGTGAGCCAGTAGATGGGAGCTGCATTCACCTCTTTCAATTCTTCCATTTACCTCTCTCTCTCAAAAAAAAAGAAAAAAGCTTTTTTAATGTAAATGAAATTCTGCCATGTGCATGCAACACCTTTCAAAGTCCTCCCTGATTTAACTGTGGGGCTCAAATGTGCTGTGCCTACGTGTCCAGCTTGAAAACTTATGATGGCTACCTGGGTTCAAAATCCCATTTTAAAATACTACTTGCTAAATGTATGATTTTGGTCAACCTACTCAATATTTTTGTGTCCTTCCTGACAGCATTATCTATGTTGTGTAGTGATTGGAACTACTCATTGAGTTGCTCTAAGTAGAGTGTTTTGAATAATTCCTGGGACACAGTAGTTACTGCCACTGCTGTCATTATTTTATGAAGAATGCAGTAACTTACTTTGTGCTGATCACAATCAAGAAATACTGTATCTACTTTTATCAACCTACTATGTGCATATACTTTGCTAAACACTTTACAGCTATAATATTGGTTTCTAACTTCCTTCCAACTTAAAATAGTACCATTAAAGTAATACTGCTAACAACATTATTATTCTATCATGAACATTAGCAGCTAATACTTACTGAGTGCTTATAAGGAGCAGGTATTTAATGAAGAGTAATTGGTGTGTGCTTTCCCTTACTTAATGCTTATGGAAATTCCACAAGGTCAATGACATTAATAAAATAATAATAATAATAATAAGCATAAGTATAGTATTGTTGACTAATAAGAAAACTGAACTTAAGAGTCATTAAGTAATTTGCCCAAGGTCTGTTAGAACTAAGGGGTGAAGCTGAGGATTAGAAATCCAGTTTAGGAGTGGTGATGCGGCACAGTGAGTTGGGCTGCAAATATACTGACCCATCATGGCAAAGCCATGCTTGCAATGCTGCCATTCATATCAGAGAGATGGTTTGAGTCCAGACTACTCTGTTTCCAATCCAGTTCCCTGCTAAAGTAACTGGGGAAGCAGCAGGTGACAGCCCAAGGGCTTGGACCCCTGTCATTCACTGGGGAGATCTAGATGGAGTTCCAGGCTCCTTATTTCTACCTGGTCCAGTCCTGGATGTTCACTCCATAGCCATTTAGGGCGGGACCAGCAGAAGGAAGACCTCTTTGTCTGTCTCTCCCTCATATCTCTATCATTCTACCTTTCTATTAAATACAATTAACTACGTATATTTAAAAGAAACCCAGTTTGGGTCCTGTGCAATAGCCTAGTGGCTAAAGTCCTAGCCTTGCATGTGCCAGGATCGCATATGGGCACCGGTTCTAATTCCGGCAGCTCCACTTCCCATCCAGCTCCCTGCTTGTGGCCTGGGAAAGCAGTGGAGGACGGCCCAAAGCCTTGGGACCCTGCACCTGTGTGGGAGACCTGGAAGAAGCTCCTGGCTCCTGGCTTTGGATTGGCTCAGCTCCAGCCATTGTGGCAGCTTGGGGAGTGAATGAACGGACAGAAGATCTTCCTCTCTGTCTCTCATTTGCTCTGTATATCTGATTTTGCAATAAAAATAAATAACTAAAAAAAAAGAAAAGAAACCCAGTTCAGTGTGACTATTTTCCATGTCTTCAACGATTTTATCCCATATACACAGCAGGCCTTCAGAATTGTTCAGTGTAAGATTAACACTGCAGTGTAGATACTGAATATGGTCACAGAAGACTCCAAACCATTCCTGTTAGCTGACCCTGGGCCATTCCACACAGGGTACGCTACACATGCAACGTAAATCTGTTTGTACTTTGAAAAGAAACTACAGCTGCGGGCGGCCCAGTACAGGAAGAACCGGAAAGTGTGAAAAGATGGCGGGCTCATGAGGAACCACCACCCAGAGCCTTCCAGGTATTGGGTGGCACTCATGTGCTTCCAGAGCCCGGTACTGGACACACTCAGATTACTCTTCCCTTTAATACAATTAATAGAGTCTTTATTATTTAGTAAAAATAGATGAAAGGTTTTATTTCTAGAATATTAAACTGACTTTTTAACTTTTGAAGGGAAGGTGTAAAACATTTCTTTCTTTTATCCTTGCTTGGGGAGTTATAACTACATTTTAACTGGTGCTGTTTTAACAATTTTAACCTTGAATTGCAAATGTGTTGGCTGGAAGTACATATAAATCATTTCAACTTAGTTTTTATTATAAAAATATTACAGAGAATAATTAGTTTTTAATCTGTCATTTCAAATCAAAGGAAAGTTGACATCTATTTATGTCATTCATCTGTGGCAAGAGTCCTCATCCACAAGATGTGGCAAGGGGACTCTTGTGGCAAAAAAGGAGAATTGAGAAAAAAAAACACAAGTAATATAATTATGAACCATTAAAGTTTTGATAGGCACACTATTTGAAGGGATGGGCATAAAATCGCAATTAAACAAAACTATAGCCCATTACCAGCTCAGTAAGAAACCCAAGGATAAGCATTAGGGACTGCAAGGCCTCACCTAAGGTCACAAAGACACTTAAGCTTCACCATACATTTGAGGGATGACAGAGCAGGCCCTGTTTTGTTGCCTCATTATTAAATGAGACAAGCATGACAGAATATTAAATTCCCAATAGCTGGGAGCATCGTAAGCATTACTAACCGAGCCACTGCTGCAAAAATAAAAACCAAGAATAAGCAGCCATTAGGGTTGAGTATGACTTATTTTCAAAAACTCAAGCAAAAACTCTGACTTCTTAACGCTAAGGGCTGATGGATTTTAAAGGTCATGACTCCGTTTGTGACGGTGTCTGAGAGGTCTATTGGAAGTCACCGGGTCATGGATGGGGAAGGGTGCCCCTGGAGGGTGGTTCTTGAAAAAGGATTGTTTTACTTGCATCTAGTTCTCTCTTTTTGCTTCCTGCCTCACCACATGATTGTGCCTGTGCACCCATTGTAAACAGCATCCACGGACACTGGAAAACAGGGCCACCTGTCCCTGAACTGCAATCTCCAAATTATAAGCTGAAATGAATCTGTTCTTTCTGAAGAAACTCCCCTCAGGTATTCTGGTGAGTGAACTAATCTACTAGCTCAACACCAGGCAATGTCCCTGCTGTAGCTACAGTCTGATAGGAAAGTGCTGAGAGAAAGGTCTCCTATAGGAAGGAATGATCCTAAACATAACGAATAAAAGGAAGTGATCTCTTTGGATGAATGAGGTTGCCTTCACCCCACCATTGCTACAGATGGGGTAATAGATGGGATGCTGAATGTGCCCAAAAGGCCTGCACTTGAGCCCATGTTTCTCTGAATCTTGGTTCATTATTTTACGCTTCCACTGTCTTTTCCCCACCATTTACCAGTGCCATCCAATGCCTTTAACAGAGGTCAAACTGATGGAGTCTCCTCATATTGGACTTGAACTCCCACAATGGTGAGTAAAATAAACCTTCCTCTTTGTAGCATTAGTTGCTTTGAATATTTCTTATAGCAATGAAAAGCTGATTAACATAAGCATGTGGAAGCTTTCCTTACTCACACACAATGCACAACATATAGTATTGGAACAGAAATTCTGTATTAAGAGTCACTAGTTGTTGTGGTCTTGAAATCAAGTTTTAGAGCTGTGACAGCCAGTAACCTCATGTAGCTACTTTATCAGCAATGGGCTAGCTTCAACAAAGAAACAGTCATAAACAAAATTCTTACAGTTAATTTCACCTGTTCCTCTTTACACTTCTAAAAATCTGACTGCTGGAGCTGGTGTTGTGCAGCTTGCGACTAGCTGGCAGAGTGCTAGTCTGAGTCCTAGCTGCTTCATTCCATACCTGAACTCCTGGTACTGTTCCAGCTGTTAATGGCCTAGGCACTTGGGTCCCTTGTAGGGAGACCATGATGGAATTTCTGCTTGTAGCCTTCTGCCTGGCCTGACTTGGCTTTTGCAGCCACATGGGGAGTGAACCAGCAGAGAGAGGATCCTTCTTCCTTCTCTTTCTGTCATTCTGTGTTTCAAGTAAGTACATAAAAGGTAACTACTGGAAAATTAAAAATGAATTACATGGCAAGTTTTATATCTACTGAGCAGTATTTCTGTAATGGTTTGGTGACTATTTAGTAACAGCAACAGCAGCAGCAAAAACACAAACACCAAGACTGATGATCTCTTCAGCACTTTCTGGTGCCAGGCACTCTTCTAGGACTAAGCCCACATTCCATCACTTAATCTTCATAATGATCCCATGAGGCACAAATTGTTACCATAATTTTATGCTCAACACAACCAAGAAACTAAGCAGTACAGAAGTTGAGTGATTTGATGAGTGTATGGAGCCAGGAATGGAGCTCATGCAGTCCACTTGCAAAGGTCTTGGACTTGGCTCCACAGAGAGGCTCTGCTCTGCATGACAGAGATAACCTGAGTTTAAAAAGGCTCATGCAAGAATGATGGACTTATGACTGAGTGAAGAACTATACCATTGTAATGATATAGGAGAGATTAGTAGTAGGGGATGGGCATGGACTTGTGAAGGGGTCAGAAGGGACATCCTGGAGCCTATGGAACTGTATCATGGAATAATAACGTGAATACTTTTTTAAAAGGGTCATGCAAATATATCTTCTCTATCCATTCCAGTTTAGCATGAGAAAAAAATATCCAAAGGTAAGCACACTAGATTTATTTATTACCATTTTCATAACAACTCAATGAGCACTCAGAATTCTGTGCTGGGTAAAGTACAGGCAATGCCCTATTTTAACTGAAGGAAGCATTAGTGTGGCTGCCAATGGGCAAAGAATCATCATTTGAGAATAAAACAATAAAAGGAACCCTTCATACACTGGTCTCATTCATAATGATCTTTCCCAACCAATTGTGCACGTATCACAGGCAGCAGTACCAAGTGCTACTCCTGTGACCTCCCACAGCAAGACTGGGATTGCCACCATTGTGTTTGAGGCAAATTTTTTTGCCTGGTATTTGCAAGAAATGTGCAATGACATTATCCTAACTACTGATCAATTGGCAAGGGCTAACTTGATTACATCATCACATGAGCCAGTAGAGATAGAACTGCCTAGTTACAAGGCTGGTAAGAATGACCAACTAAATTCACAAGAGAAAAAACACATGGTTACTCATATTGTACTCTGTAAGGCTTCAGAGAAATCCACATCATACAAGTTGACAGTTTGTGTTAATTCCTATAATTTATGCCGTTCTCACATCTATTGCTTACAGGCACGCACAGTAGATGGGAAGGAAAAGAGAGACAAAGATTTTAGAGCAGTGGAAGACTGAAAGCTTGGGATTGTTTTCTTTCTGATAGGAGCAGCCATGGAATTCCTGACTACTTGGCGTTTCCAAATGGCTCGCCTCTCTGAAATGAACGTTCTGTGCTGGCTTCACAAAGAATGTTGGCAGGGTCAGGGTGGGAAGGTCTGGAGTGATAATACTTGGAGAGCTGATGCTTTCCCTTCCAAGGGCTGACACAGCTGTGACCTCTGCGAAGCCAGTCAGCCAGGATCCAGTTTGGCCACAGGATTATGAGCTGTCTTCCTCTCTTGGGAGAGGGAGAGAGAAAGGGCGGTTTGAGGCAGTGCCCGCTAAAAGCCATATTATCTGAAGGTGGATTATTGCAAAGAACCTGGAAAATAAATATGATTAATTTCTTTCTTCTCTATTTCTTTGCAACACAATTATCTACAGAGAGATAATATATCAGGAGGCCAGGAAAATTCTTTTGATATTTTTTTCTGTTTGAGTGGAGTAGTGGCAGAGATGGGAAGAAGAAAGGAGGTTATTAACCAACAATTCTCAAAGTGGTTTAGTAACCAAATGTCAAAATGCTTCCAATTGATGAAGACTTGATAACACATCCAAGCCTCAAACTCTGTATTCTGTTTGAAGCCACTAAAACTCTGGAGGTACAATAAAACATGTTACGTGCTAATGGTCCAGAGTTCTCCCTAGGAAACCAACTACAACCCTGTGTCTCTAGCTCCACTTGATATTCTAAGAGTGGGCTAGCCTGTATTTCTTAACTTTACTAACTCAAAGCTCAGGGAGCATTTTTTCATAAGTGATAAAAAAGACCCCCTTAAAATAACCACAAATTTTCTTCTGCCAAACCTGCAGATAGAAATATTTGGGCTACGATTTTATTTCAGATTTAAAATACAATGTTGATCTCACCATGAGGAAGAAAACTCATTTCTCCCCTTTTTCCATGATCTTTTAAAGGTCAGTGCTTTCTGTTCAGAAATTAAATCACCAGTCCTTTTACCCTCAGAAGGGCAGCATCCAACACCTCTGAAGACTCACTCAAGGATAAGCAGCCAAGCATGTGCTGCTCTGTATCTATTCAGATTCATCTAATGAGAGCAAGAAGGGAGAGCTCTCTGCTAATTCACTCCCCAGATGCCTGCAATGGCTGGGGAGGGGCCAGGTCAATGCCCACAGCAGGGAAGTCAATCCAAGTCTCCTATGAGAAGACAGGGACCCAGTCACTTGAACCATCACTCCTGCCTCTCTGGGTCTTCTGTACTTTGCTAAGTACAGAATCAATCACAAACCTGAGTCAGAAGCTCCAAAGGGTAAGAGGTCACCTGGTTAAGAAAAAGCATGTGTTTCACTTTCTAGGGATGGTCCGAGCCATGAAGAAACAAAACCAGCTTCATCTCAGAATGCCCTATCATTTCTTTAAGATACATCCTTGGGGGGCCAGTGTGGTGGCATTTCAAGCTAATCCCCTGCCTGTGGCACCAGAGCCCATCGACATCCTATATGGGCACCTGTTCATACCTAAGCTGCTCCAGCTCCAATCCAGCTCCCTGCTTATAGCTTGGGAAAGCAACAGAGATGGCTCAAGTCGTGAGGTCCCTGAACCCATGTGGGAGACTTAGAAGAAGCTCTTGGGTCTTGGCTTCAGGCCGGCTCAGCTCCAACCATGGAAGCCATTTCGGGAGTGAAATGGCAGATGGAAGATATTTCTCTCTCTCTAACTCTGACTTCAACATAAAATAAAGGAATCTTTCTTTTCTCTATTCCTTCCTTCCTTCCTCATTCTTTCTTTCCCTCCTCTCTCTCTCTCTCCATTTTTCTTTTCTTTCTCTTTTTCTATTTCTCTCTCTTTCTCTTTTTTTCTAACATATATTCCCTATTTGAGTGACTTCAAGTACCTTTCTGTTCCTTTCACTCAACAGGAACCTGACCAGTGCACCATCCAACCCTATCCCCAAACCCCTGTTTTGCAGCTCCGTTCCAGTTAGGGAGGTCTCTGGATTATCACCCCACATCAGCTAGGGTCAGATTCTTGCTGTCTGGATGGTAAATAACATTACTGATATGACCATAGTGTTTCAAACTTTCATTTTTCTCTGTAGAACATCCCTAGACTGCGATGTCAAGCGAGCAGAAGAAAAGTCACATCTATGGAAGGCCCTGATAAAACACACTGCATTGTTTGGGTAGTTCTGGTTAACAGCTTGAATCTACCAAGATAAAAATCCCACATTTCACTTCTGGCTCCATTTGATGGAATTATGCAGAAGAGATGTTACTCTTTCCCTCTCTCAGTGCATACTGTGTGACAAATAACATATCCTTACACCAATTGCCCCCTTACATCCATGAATCCTCACAAGATGATTTAAGGGCCCTCACTTATATGGTGGTTCCTTTCTTTGACATTATCCCAACCATATTCCCATTTCACCAATTCCCACTCACAATTAATTCCTTGGCTGAAATTCTGCCTTCCTATAAAATGTGTTCAGTTCATCTTTAGAAGGCAACAATACAGTGTAGTGATCACTGGGCATGTTACTTCATTTCTCCATGTCATGATGTCTCAAACACACCTTGTTAGTGTAACACCCATTTCTCAATGTTGTTTTGCCAATGATTAAGTTGACACTTGTGAAGTGCTTAGTGAAAGAGTTGGGACACAGAAAGAGCTCAGTCAAGGGCATATCTGATTTCACTGCTTTGTGTATACAAATTTCTTATCTGAACTGTGGTTGGCTTCGTGGCCAGAGTGTCTGATCTTAGGGATCAGATAAAATGGCTCAGCTATCATCAGTGAGATCTTATGCTGGCTACCTGTCCTCTGTGTCTCTTGGTCTCCTGTAGAATGCTGCACATGGAGCACAAATAAAGAGCTGGGAGGAGAAATACTACTGTTACCTTCTCAAGACTGACTCCTTCAATAATTCTAAGTTCACGCTTTCACGTAATCTCAGCTAGGTAGTTAATGTGACTGGATAAATCAAATTTTATTCTTTTATAGTTGCTTGGGTTCAAAAACATTTTTTTTTTTTGGTGGGGGAAGGCGTAGAATAAATAAATAAAGAGCAGAGCATCCAACAAACATCCTGATGGCATATGACAGTATCCTTGGGTAGTTGAGACCAAACAAAAAACTCAGAAACTCCATTCAGGGCAGAATAGCTACCTGATGGTAGGAGATGGGGACGGGCTTCCGGAAGACGATCCATTCCACGATTTCACTACACGGGGGTGTGGTCAAAGAACCTGTGTATCGGTAATAGCTGCCCAGGGATGAAGGCAGGAGGTCCCGGAGGACAAAGGGATCCAGGAAGGTCTCTTTCTCTGTTTGGAGAAAAAAAAAAAAAAAACAAAGAAAAAGCACAATGGTGAGCTGTTCCATGCTGCAGACACAGTTGACACAGCTGACATGTTTGCGCCACCTCACAAGCCTTCTGTTTGTTTATATGCAGGGAAGCACTAGCATTTGGTGATGTGTGAGTCTCCAACATGGCAACATATCCCAGGTTGTGTCTCAAGGACACGGGCACCATGCGCTAGTTCAGCACACACAGGTCGCACAATAAACAGAAGCAGACAACACACTTTACACCCATCAAGTCTTTAAGAAGTCCCACAGTAAAGAAATGAGTTTGATTTATATTATCCCATATCTAGTTCTACCACAGTCCTCATTTCTGTCTAATGTCTGTGAACTAAAAACGAGTGAAACATACTTGGGCTAGAAGGAAAGAACAACTATCAAATGAAAATGTAAACCATAAGTTCCAGTTGGCTACCTTCCGTTGTGATTACACCCAAGATCTATGCAAATCAAAGTGACTCCTCAACAAGTAAAACTAGGTTTCCTTTTTTCTAGTATATCGTAGAGGTATCTTCTCCCCCCACCCCCCACAGAGGAATGCTATTTAACCTGGCATCCAAATGTGCTACCTAAATCTAACCTCTAAGGGGAAATAAGCCATGCACTGGGTGAGTGTCTGCTCTATGTCACTCAGCTCCAAACAAGCAAAGTTGGGATGTGACTCCAGGCATCATGACAGTAATGTCTGCATAATTCCAACCAAAAGCTAAGAAAGAAATTGGAGATGAAAATTTAAGAATGGGAGTAGCAGAATTAAAGAAGAGCATTTTAGCAGTAGAAAAAAACAGATTCAAATGTCCTGAGGCAGAGAGGCATAGTCCAATAAAGATTAGTATCCAGCTTCATTGATGGGGCACAGAAAGCTGTGGTCTCCACAAAAATCCGCAGGCTTCTAGCTGAGGTCCACTTGAACTCTTGGTTTCTACAATGCTTCCCAGGATATTTCTGGGACTCCCTGGGTCCCCAGGTTACTTCCTGGACACACCCAAGCTTATAGGCATAATCTTCCCAAATTCATTTCATTCCTTCTTTCATGCAGATCAACCAGGGAAGGCAATTAGACTAACATATTCCTAGAATCAAGAGGTCTAGCTAACTGATGGATAATGTAAAAAAACTCCAACAGAAATGAACTCCATTAAATTAAAATTGCCATTCCCCTTTTGAAAGAAGACTTGATGAACATGACTTGACATTTATTTAGTTTTTACTATAAGCCAGGTACTCTGCTGAGTATTTACACATCCCAGAAATTTAGACAGCACTACTATATGTGGCAGATCTTGTTCTGAGAGCTTTGTAAAGATTAATTCACTTAATACTCAAGATACGTCCATGACCTTGGTCTTATTTAAAGATAGTTGAGTTCCAATCCAGATTTCATAATTCACATCACTTTGTACATTTTTCCACAGGAAAGCTTAAGTACTAACTAATAAAAGCAAAGTCTTCAAATCACAGGATTCCATAATCAAAATTGTAAAGTGTTTTCTCCTGGACAAAAGGCTGGGGATAATGGGGCTGCCCTTCCATCCACTGGCAAGCTTGGGCTTTAATTTAAACCTGGTTACCAGCAGCTTAATAATAGGGGGAATCTTTTCAAGCAAACGAGTTGGCAGGACTGGCTTGGCCCAGAGGAGGAAACATCTTGGCCTCTGCTTGCAATCTCTGCAAAATCTGGAAAAACAGAGGGTGTGTGCAGGCCTTGGCATCACCAACGGCAAACCATTACTTTCATGCCCCCCTCCTGTTGTAGGTGAGCTTGGCATCACAGGGCAGCACAAGAACCTGTCCCAGAATCAAGGGCTTTAGGCTGACTGAGCAGAAAAACCAACAGGCTTTTCCCCCAGGGGTCTGATCCACTATTGAGGTTGCAGTGGGGGCATGCTGTATGCCAACAGGACGCTATGAACCTGTGGCAGCTAAGCCCCCATCTAGGGAATGTTGGTCTATTTTTTAATCAGAGATAGAGAGACAGAAAGCATCTATTTGCTGATTTACTGTAAAAAAAAAAAAAAAAAAAGCCTCCAACAGCCAGGATTTGGGCAGGCCAAAGCTGAGAGCCAGAGGCGCAGTCTCGGTCTTCCTTGTGAGCGGCAGGAACCCGACTATGTGAGTCACTGCCATGCCTCCCAGGGCACACATTAGCCAGAAGCTGGAATCAGAAGCTGGAGCTGGGAAATGAAGCCAAGGACTCCAAAGTCACAGTACTCGGTGTCACCTGCCAGGTGCATAAGGAGATTAAGTACAAATGCCTGCCCCAACAACAGAGGGAGGCTGAAGTTCAAAAGGAAGCATTTCTCCAGCAGGATTAGGACCATAGGCTTGGCGAGGACCTGTGGGAATGGCCAGCGTGGCCTGTGCCACCTATGCCAAGAAGTTCTCCAGGCAGCTTCATGGAGGCTGTGGCGCAGTGCGTTACGCCACTGCTTGGGATGTCCACAATTCCTATTGGAGTGTCTGTGACTGAGACCCGGCTACTCTTTCACTCCAGATTCCTCCTAATGCACGCAGATAAAACAGAAGACGGCTCAAGCACCTGGGACCCTGCCATCCAAGTCCCAGATGGAGTTCTAAGTTCCTGACTTCAGCCAGGCCTGGCCTTGGCTCTCACTACCAGTGGGGGAGTGAATCAGCAGATGGTGACTTCTCTGTCTCTTTTTTCTGATCTCTGCTCCTTTCTCAAATCCTCAACACAACCCACTTTTCCAATTCCCTGGAAGCTGGTGAGAAGAACAGATGCTTGGCATGCCTGGGGTTCTAATCTCAGCCTCACCTGCCACACCTTCACAGGCTGCTGTGATTATTAAGTCACTATAAACTCAGGGCTCAGAAAGAGTCTATAACAAACATCTCATAATAATAGATATGATGCTTATGCTAATTATCATTATTGCTTATGCCTTAAAAACACCACATCTTCTGTCATTCCATCAGCCTGAGCAGTACAGGCTTGGGATTTCCCCACCATAGCACTAGCATAGGTTTTGCAATAAACTGACATAACAAAATGGTTTTTTTTATAACTTATTTAAGAGAGACTGGAGAGATAGAGATAGCTAGACACAGAGAGAGAATAAGCTCCCATTCATAATTTACTAGTCACATGCCTATAATAGCTGGGGACTGGATGAGGCCAAAGCTTGGCTTTGGGAAAGCAATCCAGGCGTCTCAGCTGGGTGGCAGCAACACAATACTGGATGCCACTCAGGACCTGTGGTAGCAGCAAGCTGGAATTGAAAGTGAAACTGTGTATCAAAACCAGGCACTTTCATATGCACACACGGCTCCTAGACCCTGGGGCAAGCAACTGCTCCCCAGCTGACATGAACAGTTAACTTGACCTAAAGTTAAGACCTTCATGTCTCTTAGCTATTTCTGCCATCTGTAAAATGGGAATAATGAAAATATATACCCTTCAAAGTTGCTGTGACAGTTCAGAAAGCTACAAGACGAGAAGGACAATGTTTGTCCCTGGTGAGCCTTGGTAACCAAGACAAGCAGGTGGCCAACACTGGCCTTTCAGGGGCCCAAACTGGCTCACTCTGTTTTAAGTCAGGGATTAGCAAACATTTTCTCTAAAGCACGAAATAGTCAATAACAGATTTTGCACGCCAAAATGAAAAAATGAAAGCTGTTGAGTAGGCAACTTTTATAAGAAACACACTTTCACTACCTTTATTAGTGATATTCAAAACGTTAATAATAACAGAGCACACTTTTCAAATACATCTAGCTTTTCTGGAGTCAAATAGCATTTCATTCCATTAGGGATTACACATAAAAAAACATTCTGAGTTCCAAGGTCATATAAAATTGGGCAGAGGAAGGGATTTAGTTCTTGGGCAATATTTTACCCACCTGGTTCTAACTCAAAAGTATATGTAAGAGGTGATCCTCAAATCTTAGAAAGTCACCTTAATGCTACAGCCAGACTCGCGATGGCGATGGTTGGGGATGCAAGCTATGTGTTTAAGTGCCTTATCATTCAAAGATCCTTGTGAACAACACCTTGCAAAATAAACTGTAGACAGTCTTCCCACCAGCAAGGTTTTCTGAGTTCAAACTGAACATCATGATACACTGATCTTCTTGAGGAGTTCATTTCTTGCCTTCATCCATGGGCAGTGCTCAGCAGATAAATGGGGTGCTCAAAAGGCTTCATCACAAATTAGGAACAATTTTAGAAATGATATGCATGGTAGTGTTTCTGGTACTGGCCAGGAAGCTGACATAAGCTACAGGTGCTCAACTGGCTTCCCCCAAGGCTGGGAGTTCCTGACGAAGATGAAGAATGCACTTGTTACTTGAAAACGTAAAGTCCTTCATTAAGACAATCTTAATACAGGTAGACACTGTAAAGCAGGGCGGTCTAGGCTTTTGGTGTGGCATTAACATGCTGGGTTTGACTTTAAGCTCCCCTCCCCAGGAAACACCAGGTCCATACCACCCACATGAGAAACTTGCATGGAGTTCCCTGGGGGCCAGATATTTGTGTACTGAACCATTTCTGTCTCTCTGTCCGTCAGATCAATTAATTGAGAATAAAATGGGGGGAAGTGCGCTAGTTAGGCCCTCTGGTTTTGAATTCTAACCAGTCTAAAAGATCTGAACTGAGGCAAGTTATTTAGCTATTCTGCAGTTGTTTCTTCATTGGTAAAATGGGATAGTAATGGAATTGACGGTATAAGGCTCTGAGTTTAAAATGAGTTAATGTTAGATGAGGGTTTAGGAGAGTGCCAGGGATAGACAAAAAGTACGTGAGCACTTGTTAAATGAGTATCAGTATAAAAGAAGAGTGTAGTTCCAGATCCATCCTGGTCAGAGCATTCTGTCTCTAAACTTAATTCTAATTAGTCATTTGAATTCAAAACATTCCTATCCCAGCCACTTACTGGATGAGACAAATATTTCAAACACTACTTATACCACTACTCATTCTATTATACCATAATCAGCAGGCACTGTGCATTACTAGATAAAAGAACTGCAAAGGAATGAGTCTCATATTCTCCTTTCAAGGATTCTGGGTGCTGTATGCAGACAATATTATATTTTAATAATTAATTGTTCATCAAAGAAAATGATGAGGAACAGGGAAGCTAAATTCAAAGTTATTCAAATTGCCAGAATGAATAATGTATGACTTTTATATTAAACACACACTGTATTAAGTAGTCTATATTTCACCCAGCCCTGTCTTTCATTTTTGAGCATTTTGAATGACAATATGAATAATCAGCTGGGGAGGTTTATTTACAAAAGGAAATATCCTATTTGAATGCAAACACAGTCTATCTGAAGATGATCAATTTTTTCTTATCAATTAGGAAATTCTGTATGAGGCCTTTAAAGTCATGGTCAACCATTAAACCGAGCATAGCCCAGTTACACTTGAAGTTCCTTTTCAACACTAAATTATATCTGGCTGATTCTGTTCAATTTCTTATTTCTGATAGCAGTGCCAGGAGGCAATTTTTAATTAAAGAAAATTTGAAAGATTCAAACATGCATAATAGGATTAAAAATGTGATCATTAAAACATTAGATGATAATCATTTGATTGATTGCATTTTTCGTGTGTTAATGACCTAACATTTTCAATGCTTGGTTATATAGGAAAAAAGGAAGCTCTTTATAAAATATGCTGAGCCATCAATATACCCAGGAGAAATCTGAGCAATAATCAAGAATTACAGGTTAAAGAATATGCACACGCACAGGCAACACGCTATTTCACTGGAAGAATGGACAGAATATGGTTGTTTCTTGGGGCAGAATGTCTGTATTGGGGTTGGCACTGTGGAGCAGCTGGCTAAGCTGCAGTCTGTGATGCCAACGTTGCATAGGAGCGCTGGTTCAAGTCACAGCTGCTCCACTTCCAAACTAATGTTAAGGGCCTGGTAAAAGCAGTGGAAGATTGCCCAAGTGTTTCGACCCCTGTGTGAGTGTGCCAATGTCACAGACCCTGAGGGAGTGCCATGCTCCTGACTTTGGTCTGATGCCCTGGCCACTGGGGCCATTTGGAGAATGAACCAGTAGATGAAAAAGTCATTCTCTCTTTGTGTGTCTTTGTCTCTCTCTCTCTCTCTCTCTCTCTTCCTCCACCCCCCCCCCCCACATCACTCTGCTCTCAAGCAAATAAATAAATCATAATTTGAAAAAATCTTGTAGCACTCTTAAACAACGCAATAAAAAATTTAGGGAAATGCTTGAGTCCAATCTTCTTGTTTTAGCCTAGCAACTGTTTTGTTTCCTTATGATTGTCTGAAACTTTTTTTTTTAAGGAAAAGTAATGAATTTTTTTTTTCCTAAAGCTTAAGAATCTGGGCAGGACCAGACTTTTTTTTCATGTTGGGGAGAACGGAAAGAGTAACAGAGTAAAGACTGGGGCATGAAGTCTTTCCATAAATAGGGCGAGATTTATAAGAGCAGTACTGAAACTGTAGTGTGTATGTGGATCACCTGGGACACTCCTGAAAATGCAGATTTGGGGCCCAGCGGCGTGACCTCGCGGCTAAAGTCCTCGCCTTGAACACGTCGGGATCCCATATGGGAGCCGGTTCTAATCCCGGCAGCTCCACTTCCCAGCCAGCTCCCTGCTTGTGGCCTGTGAAAGCAGTCGAGGACGGCCCAAGGCTTTGGGACCCTGAATCTGTGTGGGAGACCTGGAGGAAGTTCCTGGTTCCTGGCTTTGGATCGGCACAGCACTGGCTGTTGCGGCTCACTTGGGGAGTGAATCATCGGACGGAACATCTTCCTGTCTCTCCTCCTCTCTATATATCTGACTTTGTAATAAAAAATAAAATAAATCTTTTAAAAAAAAAAGAAAATGCAGATTTTGACTGAGTCACTCTGGGTAAAACACAGTCTTTTGAATAATGTGATGCTGCTGGTTTGTGAACACACGCCAGTGGCCACTGCCTACGTAGACTGCATTGATGGGCTCTGACCCTCTGTGGCCTCATCCATGTACAACCTCTGATTCTTAGATACAACCATACTGGCCTTTTTGCTATACTATATCACAGGGCCTTTGCACTTTTTCTCTCTGAGGTCTACCCTGACACATTAAACAAATTTATTTATTTGAAAGACAGAGCTATAGAGAGGCAGAAGAGATAAAAAGAAGGAGGGGGAGAGGGAACAAGAGAGTGAGAGAAAAATCATCCACCTTCTGGATCACTCCCCAGATGGCCACAATGGCCAAGGCTGAGGCAGGCTGAAGACAGAGGCTTTGAGGCTCATTTGGGTTTCACACATGGGTGAAAGGGGACCAAGCACGTCATCATTTGCTGGCTTCCCAGGGAGCATTAACAGGGAGCTGGATCATAAGTGGAGCAGCTGAGTCTCAAACCAGTTCACAAGGCATGTTGGAGATGCAGACAGTGACTTAACTTGTTGCCGTAACAACAGCCCTAATAACTGTTTTGAACATTACAATTTTAAACAAATGCTCTTTGAGAAGGAATAGTTCGACTTCAGACCTGAAAGCAGTAAGGAGATTAAGTGTTGGACGTAACAAACTTTTCAGGCAGTTACAAAAGCCAGCATAAAGGCACTGCTTGGAATGAGGTAGGAGTGAAGTGAAGTGAAAGTAGAAGGAAAAGTTCATTAACCCCGAGTTTAGCAAGATCAAGGAAGGAGATGGGAATCACCTGCCAGATAAGTACAATCTACAGTTTGGCTAAAACCAGTGAGGAGGGGCTGGCATTGTGGTACATAGGGTTAAACGCTTGTATCCCATATTAACATGTACAAATTCGAGATAGCCTGCTTCCAATCCAGCTCCTTGTGAACGAGCCTGGGAAGGCAGTGGAAGAGGGCTTGGCCACTTGCCACTCAATGTGGGGGCTCTCACTGGGGTTCCAGCAACCAGGCTTCAGCCTGGCCCAGCAAGGCTGGCGCAACCATTTGAGGAGTAAACATGTAGGTTAAAGCAATTTCTCCCTAAGTCTCTCCCTTTCTCTCTGTGACCTTGCTTTTCAAAGATAGAGAAATTTCTCTTCGTTTCTCTGTCACCTTTCTTTGCAAATAAACAAAGAAAGTTGTCCATGAACCAAACCCCAGAGAATAGCTGGGTTTAAACAATATCCTAGATTGGCCAAGGAGGAAAACAAGTCTCAGAGAGGAAAAGGCAAGGACTGAATTTGCCCAGGACCATGGAGAGGAAATCTTGGTCCCAGATGCCAGGTACTGGGTCCATTCGTCCTTCCCTGTGATACAAACAAGATCCTGCAAGGAAATCCCACTGTAGACTGAAAAACACTTTTTGGTTTCTTATTAAGCATCCACATGGCCCTGAGGCCCCACACGACCTGGATTCCTCTACAGTCTTTTTCAGGCCTTCCCTCCTTGCTGTCCACCCGGCTGCCTCCTCACCTTCCTAGTTTCTTCTTTCTAGGATGCTCCTTTGCCCACTCTCTCCACATGGCTCTGTTCTTTTCACCCTCCAAGGACCTGTTCAAAAGTCACTGTCTCTAGGTGGGTGATGTGGCACAGTGGGTGTGGTGTGGCACAGTGGGTTAAGCCAAGAGTTGGGATGCTCACAGGTCACACAGCAGTGCCTGGGATCAAGTCCCGCCTCTGTTTCTCATCCAGTTTCCTGTAAATCATTGGAGAAGGTAACAGTATACAGCTCAAGTGCTTCACTCCATCACCCATGTAGGAGACCCTGAAGCAGGTCCTGGCTCCTAGCTTCAGCCTGGACCACACCTGGCTTTTGCAGGCATATTGGGGGTGAACCATCGGATAGTAAACCTTTCCCTGTCTCTGCCTCTTTCCTTGTCACTTTGTCTTTCAAATAAAAAGTTTTTTTTTCTACAAAAGTCATTGATTGCCTGCCTGAAAACTCATTTAGTATAAGTATGCATAGCTTTCAAGACGTTTCTGCTTTAAAATCAACATCTTTTAATTCTACTTTCCATGAAAATGTTGAAGACTCCTCTGCCATTACCTCTCATATGCCACACTTAGTTCATTTCCTTCCCAGCACTTGCTCACTTATTTCCTGTCTTAATCAGCAGCTGACACAAGAGCAGCCATCTTGCCTGGAGACATATATCCAGTACTAAAACCTCAGGACAAAACAGGTGTCTAACATGAGAAAGGGGATCAGACAAGCCTAGTGGCAGTGGGTGTATTTTAAATATTCCATAAATCCTAGACATTACATTTCCTTACAACGATGTCAGCATCAATCAGAAATGCATCATGACTTCCTCCCCACCAATAAAGGCAATGTTTTACTAATGGAACAATGACAATGTATAAATTCAAAGCATTCTGATTTTAGAGTTGCTAAAATATGAAGAAATAAGTGTCTTGATGAGCTAGCATATTTCTATAATTCAACAGGATTCACCACCAAAGGACCTCTTAGTTTTTCGAGGCTTACACCAGCTGGCATTGGAGTGGTTCTGTGTGAACCATAGACAGGGATGCCCACAGAGCAGGTGGCAACATTGTCACACATCGGCATATAGTAACAGCCTCAGTCTGCTCTTCACTGACTCCATTCCACACAGCAGGGCAGGGTGCAGAAATTCACCCAGGCTCTGATGTGGCCTTTCTTTATATGAGGCCTCATAATCCCAAGAAGCAGCTATCAGCATCCTGCTGTGGCTGAGAATCTACCCAAGGTCATGGGCTCAACAAACCTGACAAATCTGTGCCTCACTTACAGCCTGTGGCACTAGTTCATATTGACCTCTTGAGCTGGCTGGAAGGTTCCATTACAACCATACTGTGTCACCCAGCTATATGTCCAGCACCCAACACAGGGCTTCATTTAGTAGATCTTTTATGCATGCCTGAAAGAAATATATCAAACTAACTTCTTGTATAACTTTAATGCAAAATTAAGCAAACTATGGCCCACAAACCAAATCTGGCCAAATCCATAAAATCGGATGTTATATTGGCATACATTCATGTCCATAGCTTCCTGTGCTCTGTGGCTGCAACAGAGTACATGGCTGGCAAAGCCTCAAATATTTGCTTTCAGTCTCCTTTAAAGAAAGTTGGCTGGCCCCTGCTCCTAACAGAAGGGCAGAGCATTTAAGAGCCATAGAGACAAGCAATGTCATGCAAGCTTCAATAGGGCAAACTACATGGGGAGGCCGGAAGCATGGGGCTTATTTTCGCCTCCGAAACACTTTCTACCTGTGGGCAGAGGATTAAAGGCACACCTCCTCATGTTCCCTGCAGGCATACTCTCGAGGAAACCCCAGAGGCCCATGATGACAAACAAAAACAAAAACAAAAACAAAAACAACAACAACCCCCCCCCCCCAAATCTCTAGTGTTGTTAGGAAGTTTAAGCATAGGAAGGAGGGAGAGAGCCCACCTGCTTAATCAGACTCCCATCTTCAAGCACCTGGAGAGAGAACATTCATGAAAAAGCCAGCCCACCATGGTTCCAAAACCTTACAGCCCCACTGACTGTTGCTAATGATTTCAGTGAACCAAACACAGCAGCATTTTGATTTCAATAGTTAAAGACAAACTATAAGATCATGTTTTTTGTCAATAATTAAGAAATCATGGAATATTCAAAATTTTCAGGCTGATAAGGACAGGTCCAGGACTGCCAATGAACCAAGGCACTGCTCTCCTCTCTCCTTGGTAGGGCTGTTGTAGCTATAATGGATATGAGATGGCCATTTTTTAAAACTCTCAGTCAGTGACCTAATGGAGGAACTGGAAGACACAGGAATTAAGTGAGTTTGGCAATAGTAAATTAGTTGACACTGGGATTTAGACCCTGGGCTGACACAGGAGAAAAAGAATGCATTTCAGAGCCTAATGCAAATGAGGCTCAAATCCTTGTTCTTGTGCATGAGTAGAAGATACATTATCCCCAGTTTCTAGATCCCATTTTACTCATCTGTGAAATGGGAGGAAGATCTCACTGTGTTGCTGCCGGGACTAAATGAGACAGTAGGGACTGTCCAGCCAAGGCTGGGTACACAGTGTGGGATGAGCAGAGGACAGGCTGATGCTTGTTCACCTCATTACCCTTCCTCCTGATCCCCAAAGGCCTAATGACCCCAAATCATCGTTGTCATTCTCGTCTTCATCATTTCATTTTTTGGAGCTCAACTACATCATGCAACACAGATTTAATTGCAAACAGCCAGGTGGCAATGGAGGCAGAACTCAAGAGCTTTACAATCACTCCCTGTTCTCAAATGGCCTCCATTCAACAAGTAACAACAATAAGGATGACCACAGTGGGGACAGGGAGGCAAAGATGACAGCCAACACTGGATGCTTACCCTGTACTAGGCACAGTGACATATGTTAAGGCACAGAACACTCAGGAGAAACCCACAAGACTGGTACTACCCAGATCTCACTGAGAGCTGAGCAAACTCAGCCACACACTGTCCAGAGGGTACAACTCATTGAGCAGGACTGGTATTCTACAACACAGCTGGAGCTCTCACACAACAGTCCCTCTCCTAGACCAAGGTACCACACACACGGCATGCAACAAGGGGCAGAGAAAGAAAGTCACACGAAATGGCCCGGCTTAATAAGCATAGCAGTTAAAGTCCTCGCCTTGAACGCGCCAGGATCCCATATGGGCATCAGGTCTAATTCCGTCAGCTTCACTTCCCCATCCAGCTCCCTGCCTGTGTCCTGGCAAAGCAGTTGAGGAACAGCCCAAAGCTTTGTGATCCTGCACCAGCATGGGAGACCTGGAAGAGGCTCCTGGCTTTGGATTGGCTCAGCTCCAGCCGTTGTGGCCACTTTAGGGGTGAACCATCGGACAGAAGATCTTCTTCCTCTCTGTCTCTCCTCCTCTCTATATATCTGCCTTTCCAATAAAAATAAATCTTAAAAAGAAAGTCACACGAGGAAGCTCTAAGCCTATTAGTAAGCATGTTTGCAGTAGACAACAGAAATGTTGTCTTTGCTCTTCACAGCCCATTGAAACAATCCAGAAAAGGACATTTCCCTGGACTCCATCATCAAGTAAAAGATGATGAAATACTCAGAAAGAAGGATGGCCAGATGAATGTGTGACTCAAATTCAAATCCAACCACAAAAGCATCATATTGGAAGTCCTTTTATGTGTTCACATCATTGTTAACAACACTATTAGTGATAAAGCAGAAGCTTCGCCCTATGCCATTTCCTGGCTTCAGCTAACAAAAGAAGTGGAAATAGCTCGCATTTATGGTGGTGGATGGGATGCTCCCATATCCAGGAAACTGTGGAAATGGCTTACGTGTGCCTGTTTCTAGAAGATTTTGAGATCAAAGGTGTTCAGATAAGCATCAGCACTTCCCGAATGCATATAAGACATGAGCCAATTAGCCAAGACTACAGTGCTGTATATTTATAGCACACTTCAGGAAAGTTCCATGTAATTAGATGCTGGAAACATACACTTCAAACGGGAAATTCTGTCGCATGATAAGACGTCCAAAATATCAGTGAGCTGTAGATAAGACAGCAATGGTTTTCCTATTCAAAATGAAGGAACTAATTGCAATGATTTCTTTCTTTGAGGTCACCATTTAAACAGAACCCTCATTAGTTCAGTTGAAACACACTTGGATTACGTGCTGATCTGGGCAAGATCAAAACTGAAGCCCATCTCTGTGAAGTCTATTAAATGGTAAGTAAAGACCTGAGTATTTACATTATCCCAGTTCAAACAAACTACTAGGTGAAGGGAATGCTGCTGGCAGATCTGTCACAATAGCCACACAATAGATGAGGCAGGTCTGGCCAACGTTTTCTACACAAAAGGAGAGAATAAACGTGTGGTGCTGAGCAACCTCTATCATGTCACTGCTCAACTCTGCCTGCCAGTACAAAAGCTCTATAGGCAGTATGTACACAGACGAGCTTGGCTGTGTTCCAATGAAACTTCTTTGCCAAAGCAAGTAGTGGCCTGGACTGGGCCATAGATAACAATTTGCTGACCCTGATCAACAGGGCAGTTGGCACATTCTTGGTACCCTTGTTTCTTTAGATTTTCCCTGTTTCAGTGCTCTCAGTGGCATCACTCACAAGGTACCCACTTTCATTATCCTCATTCTACAAGGCAGAAACTCAGGGACAGGAAGACTCAGCAATTTGTGCAGGATCTCACTGTCCTCAAGTTAGAGCTCCAGCACTCACGCAGGACGAACCTGAACACTGAATGCACGGCTTTAGAAAAATATAACAGTCAAGTCTTGCAAGTAAAAATTGGCAAACACCTCTTTTATTAAAAGTTTCCACAATGCAGACTTATCTGTAAAGCTGATTTCCAAGGTCCAATGACACATGTGTATGAGCACAGGCAATCACTATGCAGGCAAATAACTGTAGTTTTTGCAGCACCAAGAATGGCAGAGATAGAAAACAAACTATATATATATATATAGTTTGAGTCCTATATATATATATATATATATATCTATAGATATATATATCTATAGATATATTCTCCATGAGACTAAGATTTCCTGAATGGCAGGAAAAGTCTTACTTTGCCTTAGCACCTTGACTAGTACATATGGGCAAGTAGTGGACAAGCTCTGGATCAAAAGAACTTAGAGTTTGTATTACTCCAAATAGACAAGATTCCTTCTAACCAGGCCAACCTTGCTGCTGGTTTGTAATGATGCAGATGAGCATCACAGCTCATAGATTTATGTTTCCCCAAAGCCCCCAGTTCTGAGATCGGTCCTTTTCTTCCAAAGTCCATGCAAGAAACTTTGCTTTAGCATCAGCCAGAGAGTATGTTGAGATCTGGGAGTCCAGAGACGGGCATGAGGATCCTGGGTGATGATGCCAGACCGTGGTCCTAATAAATGTCTCTTCAGTTGCTCTTCCTATGGGAAGTATGTGATGAGCTTTCCTCAGGACTGGAACAAGCATGTGAGAAGCCAAGCAGAGAGCAGAACACAAGACAGTCTGGAAGCAGTAAGCGCCAGCTGCATATCATGAAGACCTTGCTAGCAACTTTGGCCTCGGTCACTTCTTCAACCACGAGCCTGGTGCACTACCTGTTTTGCCTGCCTGTCAGTGGAAAGGAGACTAAAGTGGTTGTACCTCAGGGGGTTTTTTACAGGATTCAGAGATGTCGTTGGCCTAACAAACCCATTCCTGAGGCAAAGTCAGTAACAGCACAGCTGCAGTGAGGCACCATGTGTCTCTAGAAATGTCAGAAGTTACTCCCTCTTTGTTGATTTGTATTTTTCTAAACATTACCAGGGGGTATTGGCTTTCCAAGTCATCCCTTATGAGTACAATCCTGACACTGCCATAGGACCTTCACTGGTCCACAATCAAATTGTAGAGAGAACAAGCGGCCTGCTGGGGACAGTTACGGCAAAAAGTATTTAAGGAAGTGCTGCCACTCCCCTCTTTGTTATAACATCCCTTGTCCCAGAGGAAAGCACTGTCTGAATCTCTTCCTTTCTAATGCTAATTGTCTCCTTTGATGGCAAAATCAAACACAGGCAGAAAGGTGAGCAAAATCATTGCCAAATCATCGGAAATAACCATCACTTCACTTCCATTTTAGTTTTAGCACCCACACACATACTCCCACATGATATAAGTTACATTTCACAATTTTGGGAACTTTCAGTTGAAGGATTCAGAAAGTATTCTGCATCCAGTTTCTTGTGTTCCATGTCATGGTTTTTGGAAGTACCCGTGTTGTTGAGTGATGCATTTTTTCAACAAGGTGAGATGCTCTTTTTCTGTGACTACTCCTTGCTATATTTATCCAGGATTGCTAATGCCGGGTCTCTAAGGCATTGCTAGGTATGGGTAACTAGGAAAATCAGTGCCACAAATATTCTTTGTACATTTGTATCTGAGTTTCTATAAGGGATAGCCAGAGGAGTGGGACTCCAAGACCAACTTATGTAGAGCTAGATTGTGTGCAAAGAGTCAAAAGCTTCTCTCCAGAAACTTCGCAGAATTCCTGCCTTTCACATCCTTGCCAACCCTTGCCACTAACAGAACTTAGCACAGGCTGGTATAGGCTGCAAGATTTTTTTTAAAGCTTTGTGGCTGCAAAGATTTTTGAGAGACTAATGCAAAATATATATATAAGCTATTTTTAACACAAACTGTCAAATGGATAAACTTAAAACAGTAATGGGGAAATTTTTTTTCTGCCAACAGTCATTTTTAAGTATATAATACCATTTGTGGGCCAAATAATCAACTTAATAATTAGCCTGCTATAGATTTAGTAAATTTTGAGTCCTGACTGCCATTGCCCTTGTAGGGCCAGACTGAATAAATCATCAGATGTTCCCCACGGTTGAACCTTAACACAATTATGTGCTGAGTTTTTCTATCATACCTATGCAATTATCCTCTGCAAAGAGACACATAATATTATTACGTAAGAAAATCTCTTCATATCCCTTCCCAGTTCCCAGCCCTACTATGCCTCTTACCAGCATGGATTAGCTGGTTAACGGATCTCTTCCTGAACTTCACCGAAAAGAAGCCACTTACGTATGTGCTCTTGTTTTTTGGTGTCTATCATTCATCATTTTAAACTGATAAGAACAGATACTACACTCGATCTTAGCCAAAAGGCCGAGAAGCGATTCATCAATCATTTTAACTCACTGCATACTATTCCATTACAGAAACATCACAACACATGTACTCCCACTGACACGTATGAGTTATTTCCATCTTGAGACTGTTATGAACCAGCATGACTCCCACACTAAACAATAAATGCTGGCTCTGAGGCGTGGGGATGGCAGAAACAGCACTACAGCTTCCAAACAAGCTGTACCATCTGCATTTCCCAACATGCAGCGAATTCCAGCTTGGAGTCGGTTTGTTTTTCTTTTGAGTGTGGGATGCAGGCATCTTTACTGCTAACCTAAACACCATTCTTTGTTTATAACTGCCATTATACATCCTGACCAGTGACATGACAAAACTGTGCACGATGAAGGACATCAGAAGTGACAAGGTTGGGAGGTGTCTCCACATTTATCTTTGCCACAGGAACCCTGGTCCCAGAAGGTAGGCTAGAACAAACAAGATCGGCGGGGGTGGGGGGGTAGAGGTTCGGCTTTAGTACCTCTTGGAAACACTCATGCAGGTGGTCCGCACCTCCCTGGACAGTCCTGGCTCTCCTCCCTTTCCGCTAAGACCTGGAATGACGCTAGATTCGGTACAGAAAGGATGAAGTCAAAGATGAAGGGGCTAAGAGAAGAAACCCCTAAGGGTGAATTCAGGAGCAAACTAGTCACTTAAAGACGCTGCTCTGCAAGGAGAGCTGTGATTGTGTCCTACCCGCCACTTCCATGGCTGGATTTTTGAGTAGGAAGGCTTGCAAGAGCCTCATTCTGTGACATTAATAGGTGATAATTTATTTTTGTCCTTTGATTGATTGCTTTCTTGGAAGAGCCTGGAGAGGGAAGATAAGGAGAACAGCTGTCTCATTCTGACCAGATTTCCTGGTGTCTGAGGGTAGTTTCTAACCCCTGCCCTCAAGCATCCTCTAAAGGAGGAAAAGCCTTCCCGTGTCACAGTCAGGGCAAGAGGACAGTGACCTTGGCAAAGAGGAGCAAAGAGATGACACCCAACTACTGAACAGCCAGCACTGGGACATCTCCTTTCAGACACAGGAAAGTGGGGATGGGCTTTGACCCTTGGAGGCAGTGGCGATGGCCCAAGGACATAGGTACTTGCACCCAGATGGGGGTCCTGGACTGGGTTCTCATTCAGGCAGGCCACGGCAAGCATTTGGGGCACAAACAGGCAAATGGAAGAGCGTGTTCTCTATTTGTCTCCCAGTGACTCTGAAAAAAACAACCCCAAACCCAAAACCAGAAAAGTGGCTTTTTAAAAAAAAAAAACTGATTTAGTATGGGCATGTTTCAATACCTGCTTGCTAGTACGAATATACATACGAAATAGCCCCCAGTGCTTTCTTTGGGTGGATACCATAACATGGTAGGCCCAAAACAGGAAAGAAAAAACCATACTTTTTAGTCAACAAAGAACGTAACATGGTTTTGGTATCATTGACCAAGTAGGTACGAAAGTTACAAGGGGAAGCTCTATTTCTGTATTTCTACAGCAAATTCCATATAGTTGTGTGCATGTGTTTAAGAACTGGGTTACAATATTTAGGTTAGGTGTGACTGTTCACAAGTACTGCTCATCACAAACAAAAAACTTTGTTTATAATGAAATCAATGTAGCCCACAGTAGATATTGGTGGAAGGACAAATAGAATGATTAATTGCTTCAAATTATTGCCCAATTATTGCTGAATGGATACACACAAAGAACCACAATCAATGGCAAATTGTCTCACAGTTTTCCATTTGTTTTTCTACATGGCTCTCGAGCCTATGAAGAACACAATATACACAGAACAACAAACATACCAGAAATTGGACTTCATGGGACCCATGGGTTTCTAGGATGTCTCTCCCCAGTGCCAGAGACAATATTACAGGGATCACAGCCTAGAGCACGCCAGATCTTCTCCTATAGAAACCTCCACCTCTACCAGTCTTGACTGAATTCTAAGCTTCCTTCTCTGCCTGGACAATCTTTTTTTTATATATATATTTCTTTTTTTAATTATTATTATTTTTTAAAATTAATTACATTGCATTATGTGACAGTTTCATAGGCTCTGGGTTCCCCCAACCCCTTCCCATGACCTTCCCCCATGGTGGATTCTTCCACCTTGTTGCAGCATTACAGTTCAAACTGAATCAAGATTTTTTCTTTGCAAACATATACCAAGCATAGAGTCCAGCATCTTATTGTGCCTGGACAATCTTAATGTCCACTTGCCTAATCCCATGTCTGAGTTAAGTTTGCTGCTTCCCATTTTTTAATGCTGTGAAACTCATCTTTCCCAAGAGTTGAAAACTTCATGAGGGTGTTTACATGTACTTTATACCCACCCTTGTGGTACACTTCTATTAGGTCCTTAATAACAGAGGACAAAGTAAACCAGTGCTGTTTCTAAGAGCCTCTAAATACTGTGAAAAGGAGAGATCAAGAACAACCTTTCCGAGTGTGATTAGGAAGGTGTCTTTCAAAGGAAAGTGACAAGGTCTTGGGTAGCCATGGGAGTGTACCCCTGAGGTCTTCATTTCAGTGACAAAGTACACGCTGGGGACTCTGACTAGTGTGCACCCTGGGATCGCGCTTTCTTGGATTCACATAGTGATGGAATGAGAGGCAGGCCAATCCTGCATAATGCAGACTTCCTTCTGGGTCTTCTGATGGTCTAGCAGAACCTTTCTCAAAGTGGCCTACAACCCATCCTTGGAAGTTCCATGTTCCTTTGTGGAGGTGTCAGACTCACACTGTGGTCCTACGAGTCATTTCAGCTGAAAAAACACCCAAAGGAACTTCAAAGAGTGGAAAATAGTGTTCACAGATTAGCTCTACTAAGTGCAAAAAGTAGAAGCCAGTGCATGATTTTTCATTAAACACATATTCCGTGAACCAAGACTCCTTACATGCAAGAACTTCAAAAAAAAAATTTTCCACCAACAAAAAATCATCTTTAAATTCTATTTTCCGTGGACATCTTTTAAAGAGAGATAGAGAGACTGGGAGGGTGAGGAAGAGGCCACGGAGAAGCTGGAAGCCAGGAACTCAATTCGGGTGTCCTACACAGGTGGCAGAGACCCAAATTCGTTATCACCTACTACTTCCAAAGGTCCACATTAACAGAAAGCCGGAAATTCGAGCAGAGTAGGACAGTGAGCCCAGGCACCCTGATATGAAATGTGGGTATCCTAACTGAAGAGTTACCCTCTAGAACAAACATCGGCCCTCAGGAGTTTTCTGAAACATCATCGTAGGTAAAATTCTTCCTAATAAAAGAATTCTTTTCATGAGAAATTAACATTGTGAGATATGACTCCCAGGGCTAGAGAAATAAAAGTCATTTCTGACCTGCAACAGAAATCCATATTTTTTTCCCTTTGCACATCTCCATCACCATTTCCCAACTCAAGACACTGTGAAGGGCATGATTATTCACGTCCTTTCACATTAACAGATCACACAAATCCCTCTCAGGACCTTCCTCTGAGAATGCCTTTAATTCCAGCACAAGTTTTTCTTTTTAACTATTTCAAATGTCTATTTCCTTTCGGAAGGATGATAGAACAAATTGTTCCTTTTCCCAATCAAAGCAAAATCCAAGCGGACGTTAGTAGGTTCCCCTTCCTCCAGTTTTATATTTTGCACTCACTTATGTATTTGCAGTTCATCTGAAAACCCAGCTGATATCTACCAAGCGGACACTTTCAAGGTACAATGTGCCAAACACACAAACTCTCTGGCCCTTATGACGCTCTAGTGGTCAGTAGATGAGTAGATACACACACAAGGTCATTCCAGACACATTTGGTGCTTTGAAGAATGAACCCTGGGATGAGGTGACAGTGACAGGAGTGAGGGGATTTGGGAATGAACAGGAGTTTTAAAAGGAGGCAAGATCTGAGCAGACATGTGACATTTAAGAGATACCTTTGCTACAAGCAAAGAAGAAGCTCTTGCAGTAGAGGAAATGACAAAGGCTCGCAGAGCAGTACTTCACTTCCCTTCTAAGCCCCCAAAGGCTGCCTGTGTCTGGCTGAATCAGTGCGCTATTCTGGGGTTGTCAAATAAGCAAGCAGTACAGTTTTGTGGAATATGTAAGTGAACTTGCTGCCTAGGTAGCTCATTTTAGGAGATCTTCAATGACTTCCCAAATCAAGGCATAGAGTTGAGTTCACATCCCAGGCATCTCGGTAAGCCTCCTGAACCCAGTGGATGCATTCCCACATCCAGAGTACTTGGGCCCCCACCCAGATTTGTTTATGGAACTCCTAGCACCTCAGCTGAGGCCTTTGAAAATAACTAAGTCTTGAGGGTGGGGCACGCATTTCTCCTCTGCCAAATCAGGAATTGGGAAGAAACAAATAGATATTTCCCAAGTTAATCCTCTATAGGGCATTTGGCTTTACCTTGTTTTTCTACTTTCATGAGGTTTATTACTATTATTCGCTGTATAACTGAACAGAATCATCAATCCCAAATTCTACTGGCTTCCACGTGACCCTGACAACCAGCATGAGTTTCCCTGAAGGAGAAGGGAAGATGTGTGTTATGCTCTACAGAGTTCACTCTGGTGCAGGGACAATCTTCCCCAAAAGGGGGAAGGCATTTTATCACAGCTGCAGGGATCAAGGAGAGATTTATGATGGTTACTAATGCAATTTACATCAATGTCTTTGGAATTCTAATTAGATGATCAAACCTTTTGCAAATCATGACATTACACATGTGCTCCACACCTCACTGCAATAAGGATAGTTTTGAAATGAGAGGATCTTCATGTCACAGGTAATGATGCATTGCCGATAATGAACTTGCAGAGAAATTCCTCCAATAAAAACCAGTTCGAAAAGACAGAGGTAATTTATCTTACTTTCTTTCCCAGTTTTCCTTCTGAGTTTAAGAAGTCTGTTGTACAGAAGGTTGGCCTAATGCTTTTCCATTCTAGTAGCTGCATAAGGCTTCCTCACAAGCTCCACAAAAATTTTTTAAAATAAAGATTTATTTTATTTTTATTGGAAAGTCAGATATACAGAGAAGAGGAGAAACAGAGAGGAAGATCTTCCATCTGCTGATTCACACCCCAAGTGGCCACAATGGCCAGAGCTGAGCTGATCCAAAGCCAGGAGCCAGGAGTTTCTTCTGGGACTTCCACACAGGTGCAGGGTCCCAAGATTTTGGGGCCATCCTCGACTGCCCTCCCAGGCTACAAGCAGGGAGCTGGATGGGAAGCAGGGCCACAGGGACACAAACCGGTGCCCACATGGGATCCTGGCATGTCCAAAGCGAGGACTTCAGCCATCTGGCCACCGTGCCAGGCCCACAAGCTCCAAAGTTTAATGACTTGTCCTACCTATTTATATTTTCCCCCTAAATCATGGAAGCAAATCAGAAGTTTTAATAATGAAAAGTGACTGGAAAGAAGCATATATTTAGGAGACAATGAGATAAATAGCAGGTTCAACAGCTAGGAACAGTACCTCTCAGGACGTTCTGATTGATAACCTATACATTCAAAGAGGTATCCAAAGAGAAACAAATTGCTTACTGTTAACCCAGACACATTTCCCAGAAATAAATGGGTGTGCTCTTTACCCATCAAATAATGGCTCCAATGCCCTTCAACATCAGTCGATGAGAAATGGGTGTCACCCTCTGTACCCTGCCAGATAACCTGATTCCTTGAGGTGGAGATCTGAGCCCTTCACATCCCAGCGCAAGGAAATACATGTGGCTTACTTACCATGATGTACGACACCCTTCAACCCGTGGATAATAGGATCCAGCGCAGAATTGTCCCTCGGACTGACCTACATGTAAAGGAAACATGATTGGTTAAATCTATTCTGGCATCAGACACACAGCTTCAGTTTAATCTTCTAAAGAGATGGGGCAAAAAATAGACGTTATCTAGCAAGCTGCTTAGGTCTCACTTATAGCATAGCTTTCCCCAAATGCAAGAGATTTATGATACAACGGAATCAAGTGAGGAAGTCTAAATCAAAAGAAACTTCTCAACATACATTATAATGGCAGAAAAACACCACAGGACCAGCAAAATCTTAGACCTTTTGCTTGCCTTGTTTTATTAAGAGAATGTCCTGATGGGCTAAAAAGTCATGGAGAGTCATCAAAAGGCAAAGCATCATTAACCAAGTCAGCCAGTACCTTCTGGCAACTGGGATTTTGTCTTGGAAAATGTATCAGTTCCCTGCCAGCCTATTACATTCATAAGGTTCCCAATTCCCTATGAAAAATCACACACTTTAAGTGGCCCTTTCAGAATTACTCAAAGCAAAAGGTAAATGGGAAAGCATCTTAGAAAGACAGTGTCTCCTACCCTCATTTCTTTCTGGACTTTTGAAAGATTCATTTATATTTTTCAGAAAGGAAGATTTACACAGAAGAGGAGAAACAGAGAGAAGGATTGTCCATCCGCCGGTTCACTCCCCAAGTGGCCACAACAGGCTGAGCTGAGCTGATCCAAAGCCAGAAATCAGGAGTCTCGTTGTGGTCTCCAGTACAGGTGTAGGGTCCCAGGCAGCAAGCAGGGTGCTGGATGGGAAGTGGAGCAGCTGGCACACAAACCGGCAGTGATGTGGGATCATGGTGGATGCCAGGAGAGGATTTACCCACTAGGCTAATCCACCGGACTCCTTTCTGGACTTTTTAATCCCCTGCCAAAGTCAAGTCTCCTTGGTTTGATCTCTTCCACTGTCAATTTCTTGACACTACTGAGCAGAAATTCCACTCCTACCTTTTTAAGATTAAAATCCCATGTGCACACTACAGTTACGGCTTGAAGAGTCTTTCTTTTGAAATCCATTGAAATATTTACAAATGAAAGGAAATGGTGTCTAGAACTTGCTGCAAGAGTCCAAAAGTGGACAGCAGGGGGAGTGAGTGGAGCACAGATGCACAAAGAGTGACCTTGAAGCAATTATGTTGACCTTGAGTGGGAAGTACAAAGACAGGACATGCTTCCATTCTCTTTTACTTCTGTGTACATTAAAAACTTTCCAAAATGAAGAGTTTTTCCAAAATCCATTATCTGTGATCAGCAAGCTCTGCCCTTCTTCTTTCTCAGGAATGGTATTTATATTTAATCCACTTTTAACATAATGAAGTTGACATATTGACGAACCTTTCACTGTGCAGCAAGACCCAACCTGATGCAGAAGGATCCGGAGCCACCTTTAGAGGGAGTTTATGCAGTTGGACTGTCATCCACGTCCCCTTGTACAAATATTCCCTGTAGTGTGCGTTACTGGTTTATTCTAACAGAAACCCACACTTTACACATCCCTCTCTGCACCAGCATCTCCAGGTGGGAGTAGGGGTTCTCAGATGAAGCTGGCTGTGCTTTCTCTGGAGGATGGTTGACTGTGTCTGGTGACATTTTTGCCCATCATAGCTGTGGGTTATCTGTTTAAGAAAAGGATGAAGGGCTACTAGAAAAGGAGTAGAGTCAGGGTAGCTGCTGAGCACCTTAAAATTCTAAAAAGAGCCACCAATATTAATGGTGCAGAGCCTGGAATTGAGAAAGACTATTTAGGCGTTCTAAGTGCTACTAGTGATTACATGTTGCTATTTACAAGTTAGACCTAAATGCAGAACAAAGGTGCCATCATGCACAATGTCATGTTTATAGACTAGTGAAATGACATAGATTTTTGTACTATATTATGAACGCTGTAAAGTATGGAGAAAGGACCACTGAACAGACTCAAGTTTTACTAGATCACAAGGGTGGAATTCTGGGAGCTGGCATGAATATACCTCCAAATTGCTTTAGAGGACACTCAAGCCAGGAGCCTGACACACACTTCTGCATGAAACATTTTTGAAGACAAACACCCACAGCAAATAATCAAAATCTTACTTGCACCATGGCCAAAAACAGAATCATAGTATAAAAATGAAAGATAAGAAAACCTAACTGGCATGTGTCTGAATTTCAAAATCCCAGAGTATAATAAAGTAAGAGCCCAAAGAAATACTCCGTATCTCAAGGTGGTCTTCTAGAAGATGAGAGACCACAATGCAGCAGGCATAGGCAGAAGCAATGGAGGTCCTTCCAGATCCTGCCAGCTACTGGACAGCTAAGTCTGAGACCAGGAGGTCCCAGGTGAACACTGGCTCTGCACAGGGACCATCTAAGCTGCCCACAACCAGAACTGACCAACCTATAGAATTAAAATTACAACTGGTTGCTTCTGGTTTTAACAAACAGACCCCATTTGAGAACAATTTAGTAGTTATTTAGCGTACACAGAGGTAGAAGATGGAGGACGGGCTACAACAGCAATACTTTTCTTCACTAACATACTTTGCTTACTGTTTGTCTTAAAGGTTTCTAAATGGGCTTCCACACCACAAGACTCAGCACATTTGCTGCCTCCTGATTGGCTCATTTGACTCCTCCAATGACATCATTCCTCAGCCACAGTAGCCCCCGATCCACAGTTTGGCTTTCTGAGGTTTTGGTTACTCATGGTCAACCAGAGTTTGACAATATTAAATGGAAAATTTAGGAATACATCATTCCTAAGTTTTAAATTGCATGCCAGTCTGAATAATATGATGAAATCTTGGGCTGTCCCACCCTGTTCTGCCTGGAAAGTGAACCAATGCTTTGTTGAGAGTTTCTACAATGTATATGTCACTTGCTGATTAGACAGTGACCAGCCATCTTTCTTCAGATCAACTGCCACATCACAGGGCTTGCATTGTTCTACTTCCTTTTTATTGCTGATTTATTTTTGTGATGAACTGATAAGCTCAATTTTATCATACATTAAAAAAAAACCCACAATATATGAGGATAGTTCACAAAGTTCATGAAACATGGAATTAAAAGATAAGTTTCTGAGGCTGGCTCCATAGCACAGCAGAATACGGCTTGCACCACTCCTATTCCATTTGAGTTCTGCTTGCTCCATTTTCCATTCAGCTCCCCGCTAAAATAATGTTTGGAAAAGCAGTGAAGAATGGCCAAAGTGCCTGGGCCCTTGCCACCCAATAGGAGACCTGGACAGAGTTCAGGCACTTGGGTTCAGGCTGGCCTAGCCCTGGCCACTGTGGCTGCTTGAAGAGTGAGTTTGAGAATGGGAGCTCTGTAATTCTGGTTTTCAAACAAAGTAAGTCACTAATTTTTTTAAAAAGATTTATTCATTTTATTACAGCCAGATATACAGAGAGGAGGAGAGACAGAGGAAGATCTTCCGTCCGATGATTCACTCCCCAAGTGAGCCGCAACGGGCCGGTGCGCGCCGATCCGAAGCCGGGAACCTGGAACCTCTTCCGGGTCTCCCACGCGGGTGCAGTGTCCCAATGCATTGGGCCGTCCTCAACTGCTTTCCCAGGCCACAAGCAGGGAGCTGGCTGGGAAGTGGAGCTGCCGGGATTAGAACCGGTGCCCATATGGGATCCCGGGGCTTTCAAGGCGAGGACTTTAGCCGCTAGGCCACGCCGCCGGGCCCTAAGTCACTAATTCTTAAAAATGATTTATTTGAAAGGCAGAGCTACTAAGAGAGTTATAGAGAGAGAGAGATGCAGCTAGAAAGAGATCAGATTCTAGTTTACTTTCCAAAGGGCCACAAGGGTTGGAGCTGGGCCAGTCCAAGAAAGGAGCCAGGAGCTTTTCCAGGGTCTCCTACATATATGCAAGGGTCCAAGCACTTAACCCATTCTCTGTTGCTTTCCGAGGCACATTAGCAAAGAGTAAGATTGAAAGTAGAGCAGCCAGGACTACAGCTGGTGCCCAGGTGAAATGCTGACACTGCAGTTGACAGATTTACCCACAATGCTGCAGCACTGGCCTCAGTAGTTAAAGAGTTGCTTCTTTTAGTACTTTCAATTTTGAAATCCATGCCTAGTTTTTTCATAACCATTTTCTCATGAAATTTTGGTAGATGCTATACATGCATGATTAAAAACTTTTCTGGATCAAAAGTCCTGTACGCTTTTTTAAAAAAGCATAATTTTCTGAAGCAGCCTGCATTTGGGGTCAGTGTTATCTCAAGTATTGGGTACCCACTGGGAGCACTAAAATGTATCCTCTATGGATAAGGCGGGGGGGGGGGACACACTTGTCCTCTGAACTTGCACCCAAAGGAGAGGGGATGTGCTTTCAGTTAGGAGAAAGCTTTAATACATTCAGTTTTATCTGATGATGTGAAGGCTCCCAATTCCTCCACAACTGACACTCACCAGCAATATTTGTAATCTATCCAAGAAGAAAGTCAGTAGGCAACCAAGGCAGGTGCAATCTCTGATCATTGTGATCACACCTTCTCCGGGTCTGATACTCAAACCAGGCCTCACCCAAGTCCAAAAGTCAGTCCCCAGACTCTAAGCAATCTCATCACATTATTCATCACATTATTCACCACTATTCGCACCAGCCTCACTCTGCTGGTTGATACGGTTGGGATTGAGAATATGGATGCTGGGAAATGCAGAGAAAAACAGTGATGATTGGCTGGCCTGAGTAACTCATTAATAATACTGAGATCATGTTCCAGTTCATGCCTTAGTTCCAAAGCTCGGGGTGGGGATTCAAACTAGCATGCTAATAAGTGAATTTGTTCCAGCAAAGCACAACACAAACTGAACTAATTCCTTCCACTCACTGTTTCAACTGATTTGCCACTTAAAAATATCCTTGAATATAAGCTAAGCAATTTGTGCAACTTTTCAAACATGACAACAGCAAAGGAAGCTTTACCGACCCATTCTTGTTCCGTTCATTTTCCAGGTTAGAGTAAGTCTAGAGATGAGGAAAACCAAAATGCTTAACCCTTTGAGGGCTTGATTTCCTCCTCCAAGAAACAGGGATACAATCTTACAGTGTTATGATGAAGATGACAGGTATGAAAGCTAGAATATAACGCTGACTACTGAGAACTGGCTAAGGGGTAGATAATATTGGGTAACAAGTCAACCCAAACTGAAATGCTAAAGTTTTTTTTAAAAGATTTATTTAATTTTATTGTAAAGTCAGATACATAGAGGAGGAGAAACTCCCCAAGTGGCCACAACGGCTGGAGCTGAGCCGATCTGAAGCCAGGAGCCAGAAGCTTCTTCCAGGTCTCTCACACGGGTGCAGGGTCCCAAGGCTTTGGGCCATCTTCAACTGCTTTCTCAGGCCACAGGCAGGGAGCTGGATGGGAAGCAGGGCTGCTGGGATTAGAACCGGCACCCATATGGGATCCCGGCATGTGCAAGGTGAGAACTTCAGTCACCAGTCTATTGAGCCAGGCCCACAAAATGCTAAAATTTAAATCAATGTTCAACAGCCCTTTTAACCATAGGCCTCTCAACGTGCATGGTACTCAAAGTAACACCTCTGTCTGAGTTTAAATTTCAAAAATTCCAGATGTATGTTTTATTTGATATCTGTTCAATTTTGTAATATATTTCTCTTTTTAAAGCCACATGAAGAGTTTTCCTGGCGCTTGAAATTTGCTTCCTTCCACTTTGAGATCAAAGGAATTCTGCAGTAATATGGAGACAGCAACAATCGTACAAATGAGCTTAAAATGGACTAGAAGAAACAGACACCCTTCTTCCTGCAGAGTTGGTGCTCTCATGGCAAAACTTTGCTCCTGGCACTTTCATTTCAGGGCAACTTTTCATGGCATTAGTCATCTTCAAAAAGAGGGCACACAGACGTGACACAGGCCTCTGAATGAAAGCTTTTCAGTTGTTTTAGATATAAGCAAAGTACACAGAGACTGGCAATACAGGAAATCCTAACTCCTAGTTTTACACTGAAGGCCAAGTTCATATGAATGCAGATGAAATCTACCCTTTCCAACTTTCTCTTCTGAAATAGGGGCTCACCGTAGAGATTCAAGCAACTAACTGTCAAGTCAGTATCATGTTGGCAGTCATCTCCAGAGATGCGTTTGTGATCCAGGCTCGCCAGCAACCTCCTTTATTTCTGTTCCAAGCAAAATGACACAGAGGCAGAGAGGCCCCATCAGCCTGCATGTGGCTGCCAAGGCCTTTCCTGCCCCCTGTGCCATTTGGCCCTTGTCTTAGATCCTAATAATTTTCAATATATCATGTCCTGGCCATCTGCTAAATAGGATGGCCAAGATAACCTACTTGCCTTGAATCCGACATTGCCAGCTGCTCCTTTAGTTCCATGAATGTCATACACAGCCAGTATCTTCTGCTGGGAAAAGGGATTTATGGCTGTAGATGGTGAGTGGTTTTTCTGTTAACCATGGCTGTGGCAGAAAGTGACAAACAGCAGGACCACAGTCTCTGCACAGGCTTCCTAATGGCTGAGCTGATCATCTGTCACCCTCGTGGTTTAGCCAGTGACTGGGGTTCAGGATCTCGGGATGAGGGCAAGCCCTTTCCTGTGACATCTGTCTCTCTCCTGCTGTAGAAAGATTGCTGGGACTTCCTTCATCCCAACATCAGCATCTTTGGTTACCATTCACCAGCGTTTGGTTCCAGTTGCTGCTAAAAGTTCCTGGCATAAACCATTCTGAAGCTGGCTGTTTTCACACCCTTGCATTTCAGTTCACCCTTACCTGGAGACAGAGCACTCACAAGCTTCCTCTATTAATAAATTACACACTTGTCAATCATTTAAGGAGTATGCCTATGTCCAAGGCAACCATTCTGTGATGAACCCACTCACTGCTATGCCATATGTCAAGCATTCTTTCTTTCCAGACCCTTCTTTGTAATGCCCACAAATAGCACCTGTCTTCTTACAAAGCCTATAAATCTAGTCTCTGATGTTGAAAATTCTCTTTTCCCTTCTGACAGTACATCATTTTCTTTTCTCCCCTGTTTGCCATCATAGAAAGCAGAATCAGGGGTATCCCAAGCTGTCAGGGCCTGGAGTCAGAGAGCAAAACAGACACACTGTTCAGAATGAGGCATGGCAACAACAACAACAAAAGAATTCTGCAACACTGGAGGACTTTTGTGAAATGCAGGGATTTTAACGTCACCAGAGTTAACTATCATCAAGTAATCCAGTGTGGAATCTTTGGTCCACAGGAGGGCTTTACATTCAACTTATTCAATTCCAGCATCACACATTAGGCCTAAAATAATATATATGCAAAACACCCAAGAGGCTTCTCAGAGTCCCCATCAGAGGGAAGTGCATGGCCCAGATCATCATTCACTTGCCAGCACCCGACAGGGGCAGACTCCTGGGATTAGCTTCCCTGGGCAGAGGACAACCCTCCTAATTCCTGTCACAGGAAGGGATTATTATGGAAAGGAAACACAATTACAAGCGCTAATAGGATTCACTCTAAATGAAACTTCAGCATGGCCATGGTTTACTTACTGTTAATTCATACTATTAGTGGGAACTAGTCAATTCCCAAGTTATTTATCTCCAGGGATTTGAGATTCGTGGCCAGAGAAAGCCAACTGAGGAGATGAACGTTGTGCCTTGAGTCGGCTTCAGCTGACTCTTCTCTGAGCCCTGGCTTCATCTCTCCAGCCCAACAGAGTATCTGCCTTCAAATACTCCTACTTGGCTTGGAGAAGGCCGTTTCTGAAAAAACCAACTGCTCTGGGCAACTGCATTGAGGCCAGCAGGAAATCGGCACAGCTGAAGATCTCACCAGCAGCAGGCTTGCTTGTTGGCCATAGAGGTGATTACTCATCCCCACGGGGACCAAACTGTCCTGTGCATGGTGTTCAGGTCCATTTCCTCTGGGTTCATACTCACCCAGCAGCCCATTTCTAAGGGAACATAGCAGAAAAAGAGGATGGAGACAGCCTGGAGCACCTGGCAAATAGCCCTGCCCCGGGGGTTACAAGGTGAATTATGTCCTGTGTCTTTTTAATGCATTGTCAAGTTCTTCCCAAACTGGAAAGAAGTTAAAAGAAAATTCTGACTTAGCAAAACATGCTGTGCAGTCCTAAACTGCAATGTGAATCACTTCATCCAGGTATTGTCATGACCTTTGAATTTTTTTTTAAAAGCAAAGTGAAAAAGTGTGAGATCTGGGGGAACCTCAGGCAAGAGGCGCTTATAGGCAGCTCATAGATGTGCCTGCAGATATCTCAGGAGTCGCTCTGCAGTCTGGGGCAGCTCCAACTTTGCTTTGTTAATAACCTGTCCATGCTCTGAAAAGCCCCAGGAATATCAAAGGCTTAGGGGAGAAAGCAGAGCCCACTGTGTCCACACAGAGCAAGGGACTTCAACCAGAACACATTAGATGTGAACTCTCACCCATGCTTTTTCATTCCCTCCTAGCAAAAAGCCGCTCAGCGCACCCCATACACAAAAGACTGAGGATCCAGAAAGTGCTGTGTGGGGACTGCTTCAAATCCGCTCCATGCACGAGGCAGGAGCAAGAGAGGAGACAAGGCTTATTGGATCAAAGGGGCTGCCGGACTGATGGTCTGCTGTAAAGAAACCTCCTTAGGAGCGGCTAAGGACATCAGCTTGTATTATGAGGGATGAGGAAGATTTAGGTAAATACTCCATAGGTGTCATCTATAAACGGTTGAGATGACCTGATGCATCTGTACATCGTGGCTGGATGCCCTTAATCCAAATCATAAGCACCTTTCTCTTTAAACTCATACACTCCTATTCCGGCCCTTGTGTCATCTCTTGCACTTGAGCATGGGCTGGATGAAGTAGGTTTCTTTCATCCAGTAACACGAGGCAAAAGCAGAGGGATGTTTTCGTTACAAAAGATTCTAACCTCCATCTTCCTAGTAGATGTCACTACTGCCCACTGGGCTGGCATGCTTTGGTGAAGTTAATGCTCGGGTTCGAGAAGTCCACATAACAAGGGACTCAAGGTGGCCTCTGAACTTAGTTAAAGCCCTCGAGGAACTGGTTTCTGAGTGAGTTTGGAAGCAGATGGCTCCCTTGCTGATCTTTCAGATGAGATTGCAACCCTTCCCATCCTTATGAAAAGCAAAGGATCAGAGGGCCCACAGACACTGGGATAACCAGTATGCTTTGTGTGCTGCTTAATGCTAAGTTTGTAGTAAGCAACAGATGATGGATCACATGCCAAAAACCAGATTACAGAACAGGAAAAGCTATTGGTCAGAGCACAGTGCTCACTCCTCACAGAGCTGATGGTCTACTTCCTTTATTTGTTTGTAACAGAAAGGCAGGTTTACAGAGAAAAAGATCTTGTGTCTGCTGGTTCACTCCTCAAGTGCCACAGTGGCCGGAGTTGAGGTGATCCAAAGCTTGGATCCAGGAGCCTCCTCTGGGTCTCCCAAGTGGGTGCAAGATCCCAAGGTTTTAGACCACCTTAACTGCTTTCACAGGCCACAAGCAGGAAGCTGGATGGAAAGCAAGTACAGCAGCTTGGACATGAACAGGTGCCCATAAGGGATTTCAGCACATGCAAGGCAAGGATTTAGCCACTGAACCATAGTGCCAGACCCTGATGGTTTACTTCTATCCCACACAGTCAGGTTTGGGAAAGAGTTTGCACTAATTCTAATTTCCTTATGCCTCTGCACCAGCCATTTCCATCCCTCTGAAGCAGCTCTCATCCTTGATGGAGCACAGCTGTTACGTTCCAAGACAGTCTTTAGAGTTTGAAAGGAAGGGATATGCTTAGAATATAAAATCCTTTCCAGGTCAACTTGCTAAAAAATAATGAATGGACCCCAAGTGGAGCAAAGAAACATCAATGATCAGTTCCAGGACAGAATCCCAGCAGTTCTGCAACTGAAACCAATACAGAAAAATACACTGCAGTGCTGAGTGCAAGAGGCCTTCATAATGGAAGAAGTCCCCAGGCAAGGTACAGGGCATAACAGAGTGGCCTGAGACTGTTGCTTCAGATTCACGGTGACCAAGTTCGGTGCAAATGAACTACACAGGCAATGCTTTTCAACAGGGAATATTTTTACTTGACTTCTTTTGGAGCACTGAATGACTGCCACCATAACATGGACTCTAAAGATTGATTAAGTATCAACTCCCTCTTCGAAGCAATACCTCACAGATTAGTCCCTATTCCAACCATGTATGCCTGTAAGGTTTGCTGCCTGATGCTGTAAACGTCATTTAAGCTCCCCAACACTATCCTTTGAGATAAACCAGTTAACATCTCAGAACATTGCACTTGATCCAGGCTCAAGGCAGTATGAACTGCTTTTAGGGAGCTTCCATGAACACTGCAAGAGCACCTGCTGCAGGCTCTTAGTTAAGCAATGTTTTGAGAGTACAAATAGATTAAACAAACAAACATCTTTAAATCCATGAATGAGAAGGGCTCCTTGCAATTAAGGAGGAGTCTACACAAAACCCATGCCTGTATCTGAAAGAACACAGAATAACGCTAACCAAAGAGTCCAGCTTTATGTTTAAAATGTACTTGAACTCAACAAAGGATAACATTAAATGGCAATGGGAAAAGAAACTTTCGCAGCATGTCTTGATTGACAGAACGTGCCATTCATTGCAGAACCTCACGGAAAACAAGAAGTTTGTTCCCAGCAATCATGGTGTCACTGGGCCAACTTGCTCTCCTTTGGGAAAATAATATGATTTCTCTACAGAGCATGCAGTCAATTTCTTTAAGCAACAGTGCTCATATGCTCTCAATTCTACTGACAGTTCGGTTGAAATAACTGGTGAGAAGGTGGAGGTAATATGTAATATTTAGGCAGCAAGAGGCTTATTTTACATAAACTGATGTTGACAAATAACCTGGGACCAAACGGATCTTTAGAAAATAATGTAGATAATCTTCTGTAGTTCAATGTAATCAGATCATTTGACATGGCTACCTGTGTATATGAGGGGATTGAACCTTGAAAGCTTTTTTGGAGGTTCTAGCAGGAGAGCACAGCTACTCGCATAACCTTGACAAAAGACTGGTCCTTCTCTAGTGGGGATGGTTGTCCTCTTCGACTGAGCGTGCAGTTTCGGGAGGGGCACACATGGAGTGGTGAGGGAGGAAGGCAACACCCACATAGCCAGCCAGATCAGCTGATTCAACCCTGGCAACCAATGGGATGGCACATATTACAGCCAGATCACTCTCACATGCTATGAGGGTACTTTGAAGTTTACAGAACAAGCCAAACTTATGTGGTATCGATTCAGCCACACTCGTGATACTGGCATCTCACATGGACAATGACTCCCACCTACTTAACTTCTGTTCCAACTCCCTGCTACTATGTGTGGAAGAGCAGCAGAAGATGACCCAAGTACTTGAGTTCCCATAGGGGGAGATCTGTATGAAGTTTCTTAGCTTCAGTCTGGTCCTGCCCCATTACTTGGAGACTGAATTAGCAGATGGAAGATTTCTGTCTCTCCCTTTTTCTGAGTAACTTTGTCTTTCAGATAAACAAATCTTTATAAAAAGTTTATAAAAGGATGTTTATTTTGGTGCAAAAACTTTTGAATATGAAGAGTCCTCAAAAAGTTCATGGAAAATGTGTATTCTGAAAAAATTGTGCCGAATTTCAAATATGTCTTGCACCCAAATAAATTTAATTATATTTTCCCTTAACTGTTAAATGTATCCTCAAGTAAGAACATTGGCCAAATGCAAGATATTTGAAACGAGATTAGCAGACCCAAGTGCAAAACTCTACTATTGTACTTAACAGCTACGCAGGCATGCAAAGTTACTTACAATATTTAAACATTAAAAAATAATAATTTAGTTATTTGAGAAGTAGGTGGAGGGAGGGAGGGAGGGGGAGAGGGAGGGAGGGAGAGAGGGAGGGAGGGAGAGAGGGAGGGAGGGAGGGAGAAAGGGAGGGAGGGAAGGAGGGAGGGAGGAAGGGAGAGAGAGAGAGAGGGAGGGAGGGAGGGAGGGAGGGAGGGAGGGAGGGAGGGAGAGAGAGAGAGAGCGCGAGCGAGCGAGCATACTCCCATTCACTGATTCACTCACAAAAGCACGTAATGGCCCAGGTTGGCCCAAAGCAGAAATGGCAGTGAGAATGTCAGGTTCAATGCAGGGTTCCCAGCTGGGTGGCAGCAGCACAATTTCTTGGGCCATCACCACTGCCTCCCCAAATCTGCACTAACAGGAGGCTGGAGTGAGGATTAGGGTTGGGATTTAAGCCAGGCACTCCTCTGTGGGGTGTGGGTATTTTAAACCCCGTGCTGAGCTGGCTCCTTCTTTAACTTTCTGAAGTGCCTCAATCTGAGCATTTCACTGTAGTCAGGCCTTGGCCTGTGCCATTCCTGCTGACCACAATGCTTGTCTCTTGGCTCTCTGCAGATGGCTGCTCAGTTCAACTCATACGACTTCCCCAGCACTCTTCGATCCTTCCAAGCACTGCTTCAGTCTGTCAATTCCTGAAGCTCAAGGTGCAGCCTGGTCGGTGGGTGCAGGGAAGGAAAGCCAGGACGCAGGGGCCTTGGAGCTTACGTGGGTTGTGGATCCTTACATCCCTCCCATTACCCCTATCCAGTTCTCTTCCGTTCAAATGACACTTCTTTCCTCAGAGCACTCAACTCCACGTGAGTGTAATGAGCTGTCTCAATGTCAGCTTCCAAGCAAACCATAAAGGTGGGCTTTGGTTTTGCTTTCTAAAATGATTAAAAAGTAGGATGATTTTTGTAAGGAAAGGCAAAATCATAACAACATTTTGAAAGCCAAATAATTAAGCCTCCAGTCTTTTCTGGATCAGAATTTGCTTCTCCTTGATCTTCAAAGGCATGTTGTCACAGCTCAAATCACAGCACCATGGCACCATTGTAGCATAGTATGTAAAGCTGCCACATGCAGCAGCAGCATCCTATATGGACAATGGTATGAGTCTTGGCTGCTCCACTTCCCTTCTAGCTTCCTCCAAATGTTCCTGGGAAAGTCACTGAAGAAAGTCCATGTACCTGGGACAGTGTGTACCCACACAGGAGACCCAGAAGAAGCTCCTATCTCTTGGCTCCAGCATGCCCCAGGCTGTTGCAGCCATGTGTGGAATAAACCAATGGATGGAAGAGCACTCTCTTCAAATCTCTAAAAATAAAAGCTTAGAAAAAACCCCATCACAGTCCCATCACTGCTAAGGTGTAACAAAGATCAGCATACTTAGGACCTAGGAACAAATCCCAAACACCTTTTTGCTGTTGAAAATAAAGTTTTCCTGGGTCACAGTCAAGTTCATTCATTACAGATCATGTGTAATGGCTTCTCTGCTCAACATCAGGACTGTGCACTTGGGTCTGAGACCTCACAGCCTGCAATGAGTCTGGTCCTTTGCAGAAAACTGTTGTCAATCCCAGTTTTCAGCAAGTATGTTACATAACCCTAACCCTAAAACTAAGGTTCCTCAATCTGGAAAACAGACTCCCTAACACTGATTCACTCATAGGGCTGTTGACCTAGTCAACTGAGACAATTCATGGAAAGAAGCATAGGGTTAGGAATACAGAAAGACTTCAATAACATTCAACCTTCGGGCAAGGCTTTGGTACAGTTCTCAAGACACCGCATAGCATATCACATCCCATAACAGAGAATGGAAGTTTGAATCACAGCTCTGTTTCCAAATCCAGATTCCTGCTAATATGCACCCTGGAAAGGCAGCAGGTGATGGCTTAAGCTCTTGCATCCTTGCTGCCCATGTAGAAAGCCCTGGCTTCAGTTCCTGGTTCCTGGCTTTGGTTTGGCCCAGCTGTTGCAGGTATGTGAAGAATGAACCAACAGATAGATGGAAGCTCCCTCTCTGTGTCTCTCTGACTCACTCTCTGCATTTCAAATAATATGAAAATAAAAACTCATGAATCATCAATTCATTTTTAAAAGATTCTTTATAAAAATGAGTTATTATTATCATTGCTAAACTGCTTAATGTTAAACCATTACTCATCCTTGCATCAATTCATTAACTCATTCAAGAACTCATCCATTCAACTAATGTCATCTAAGCAACTAATAAGTACCAACAATTCCATTCAGATATATTGAACAACCAATACAGCAGTTAGGTGAAGAAAAACAAAAACAGAAAATGGAACTTTTTTGTCCATAAGGTCTCATAGTCTATGTGTTTTGTAACAGTATCAGCAGACACGCAAGAGTGCTATGTCAGTACAAGTATGAGTTGCACTTTGAAGATGTACTAAAACAGGGAGCCTAGAGCCTGCCGAGCAATTGCATTCAAAAATCTTTAGGGGAATGACTGATGATCATCACTTGGTTGGTTACATAACCAAGCAGGCTCCCAACAATAACACAGAAATGGCATCAGTTTTGTGAGATGATTTTTTATGTCTATATGTAAGCATCATACAAAAATCTCCAAAACCCAGAAACAACTCATCGTAGGCATGGTATTCATTCAGACCTTGGTATCACTGCAAATGGGATTTAAAAACATTGGTAATGCACATGGATATGTGAGAGGGGTATGAGAATGCTAATGCTGCCAAGCACAACCCTGAACCCTAAAGCATTGTGCAAGAATTCTTAGGCTGCAACAGTACACAGACGGACCTGCCCAAAGGCAGCTTGTCAGCTAACTTGAGAAGGCCTATTAAGTTCCCAAACTTTATTTTTCTAATTCCAGATAAAACCTTTATTTATAAAGCACACTGCATGCTCCATTGCCTTCTTGAATATAATTTAAACCTCTGCAAATGATTAAGAAGGCCCTTGAGAATAATAATTGGGTGGCCAGATTGTAATAAAGCAAAAGTCTCCAAGGGTAAGCTCTGATGCTGAGCATTACAGAAGGAAGGGACAGGCTGACTCCTCAGGAGAGTGTTTCAGTGGGTATAGTGTGTGCGCTTCAGCACTTGGACACAGTACTGTGTGCACTGCTTTCTCTGCATCTTTGAAATTGCTTTAAAATTGTTGGCTGTTTTCTTAAGCTCATTAGGTAACTGGTTGTCATGTAAGTAACAATGAAAGGTAGCACTTGGGGCTGGTGTGGTGGCAAAATGGGCTAATCCTCCATCGGCAGCACCAGCATCCCATGTGGCAGTTGGTGGTGTCCCAGCTGCTCCACTTCCGACTCTGTTTATGACCTGGGAGGGCAGTGGAAGATGATCCAGGTCCTTGGACACCTGCACCCATGTGGGATACCTGGCTCCTGGTTTTGGACTGGATCAGCTCTGGCTATTGCACACATTTGGGGAGTGGACCAGTGGATGGAAGACCCCCTCCCTCTGTCTCTCCCTGTGTCCCCGTAAAATTCTGCCTTTCAAATGAAAAATAATCAATCTTAAAAAGAAACATATTGAAAAGCTCAAAGGGCAGTAAGCATTCCACCTGAGTGTCTAAGTTTGATCCCTGGCACCATCTCCTGTCTCCAGTGTCCTGCTTATGCAGACTTTTGGAGACAGTGCTGATGGCCCAAGTACCTGAGTCCTTGCCACCCATGTGAGAAATGTGGCTGAGTTTCTGACTTCAGCCTAACCACACCTCACTGCGGAGTGACTAAGTGGTTGAGACTGTGGGTGATTTTTTCCCGCCCCCTCTCTCTCAGAATAAACTCCATTTTTAAAAACACAACAAAACCTAACAATTCTAAGACAAAGAAGTCTCTAGTTTAGTTACCTAGACATTGAGGCTGCAGACAAAATGTGTATTCTGGTTTGTTTTGCGTTCTAAGTTTTAACAGGTAAATAACTAAAGAAAAGTACACAGATGATAAATTCACAACTGGATACATTTTCATGTATGTACACATCTATACAGCAGCCAGGTGATGGTAATCATCCACCATATCCCTCAAACTCCCTTACAACCAATGCCCCAGGCAGCCTCTTTATAGACCTTCATGGACTCATGTCACTCTCTTGTTTCAGCTGCTTTACCAGTTCATGTTTTGTGGGGAGCGGCTGACCCCACATGTATGTTAGGCGGCTGCAAGATGGCAGCTGGACGAGGGCCAGGAGGCGGGATTTGTCCCGCCAGTAAACAAGCAGGAAGTCGCAGAGATAGGCTAATGCCCCCTTGCTGCGATTGCTGGCCTATCAGATAGTGCCCAGTGGACCCACGGGGAGAAGTGATTGGTGGAGAACTGTATATAAGCAGCCCCGCTTTTATCTTGTCCTTCGGCTCATTCCCTTGCCTCCCTTTTTCCGTTTGCCTTCCCTTTTCGTTCTCCCCTGTTTGTGTGTGTTTGTTCGTGTGTGTGTGCCGGTCGCTGGTTGAGGTTCCTGTTTTTTAAAGGCCCTAGCTGCAGGGCGGCGACAATGTTTCTTCAAGATTTACCTACTGTTCCACATAGCAGTTCATTTGTTACCGCTTTGAAGAACTGTACCATATGAAAATGCCATGACTGAGCTATCCAGTCATTTGCTACCTTCATGTAAAACCATTTCTCTTCATGTTGTGTGCACCATCACTAACTTACTGCAGTTTATGGCAAAGCACATCACAGGGAGGTGCACCGCTCCAGGGCAGAAGGCAACACAGCAATGATACTGAACTGGAACTCCACTCAGAAGTGTATCATAGGCCTGTCCAGGACCAGGATACATTCTCAGTCTGTCTTATGACCACGGAAGTGAGCAGAGCATCATGGCCATATACCAGGACTTTTATGAGTTCAGTTCAGTTTCAGTTCTGAGCCCTTGTTAGATAGCGAACTTCAACAAAGCACTTAATCTCCTTGCCACTTTATTCCATCAAGGCTGAAATTAAGACAGCCTCAACAACAGCCTATAACAGCTATTTTGAGAATTGATATCAAAAGCCATTTATTGCATGAGGACCCCAAACTACTAGTTACAGGTATACCTGGAAAACCTGGTTTCAATATATGGAGAGCTTGATCGGCTAATTAAAAATATCATAGTAAACAGTGCTGCACAGACCTCTTACATTCTCTGCCACTTTTAGAATGTGTCTTGCATCCATCAATATCATGTCTTATACACTCTCATTCTATAATTTTCTTTGGAAATGTTAGATAATAAACAGAAATTAATAATTCTGACTTGGAGCAGATACAGAAATGATGTATCAATTCTCCTCTTTGGGTTTAGGCTGTCAGTAGAGCAAACATTGAGTTCATGGTTTTTCCTCCTTATCACAGAGTGGTGATTCACCTGCTTACACTGCCACAGCCTTGAACGTTTGTTCTATATGCTACAGAACCAAATTCCAGCTGTGACTCTATACCAAAGATAAGCATGATTTTCCTCTGAAGAATTCTCAGTCATCTGTATTGTTCTTGAGAAGATAAACAACAGAAAGGTTAGTGGTGAGGTTTAGGCACTCTGTGTATCACCTCTCATGAATCCTTAAGGAAATGAAAATTCTGACAGGATTGGGAGTCAGGCCACTAGGGAATAGCATAATCAGCAGGTAGGATAATAAGAGCAGAGTTAAAAACCTATCCTTTCCTACTGCTCTGGAAATCTGTAAGTTTAGATTGTGTCTTGGACAAGCATGTCTCTGGACAACTGGAGCTTTCAGTGGAATCCCAATTTAGCAAGACTGTGTCCACTAATACTCACCTCATATTTATTTTATATTTAAAGAATTAGTTACATGAACAACTGACTTTGTATGTTTAGAGGTCAACATTCTTCATTTTGTTTTTTACTGACCTTTTTACATAACAGTGTGAAGTTATTTTGGCTACTACAACTAGAAAAGGTAAAGATTGAGATTTAATAATTAATACTAGAACCTAAAATAGTGACCCAGAAGTCCAAAATACCCAATGCTAAGAAGAACACGATGGCTTGGGTGTTGGCCTACTTAGTTGGGTGGTATAACGCATGATAGTCTTTCAAAACTAAACTTGAATATATTCTTGGAACCAGGCAATTTACCTGGAATAAATTATGTAAAGAAAAAAAATGGAGTCAGTGGGAGCAGAAGAAGTGAGACAAATGCATCCCGCCTTGGGAATGCCTGGGCTCTGTATCGGCCTCTCTGGCTCCCAACTCCAGGCTGCTGACTTTGCAGATCTTGGGAGGCAGTAGATGTTTCAAGGAACTGGGTTCTTCCCACCTCCCTAGGAGCTCCTAATGGAGTTCCTGGCTCCCAGATGGTGGGTATTTGAGGAGTGAATGAGCAAAGCTGTTTCTCTTTTTGCCTTTAAATAAATTTTAAAAGGTTTTAATGTACGTTAGTGGTTACTTTAGAGTTATTCATCACAGGAGAAAAAAATTTGAAGCCGCTCAAAATGTCCATTAATAGAGAGATAATTAAATGAATTGCAGTATCACTTTTCAGTTTTTAACACTACAAAGTGGTTTAAAAAAGAAACGAAAAATCTAGGTCTAGAACAAGAAGACACATAGCCATGGGATATTAGGGTCAAAACCAGTGGATAGCAGATCATCATCCTACTTACGTAGCATGTGTTTATAAATGCTTTTAATACTTCTGACATTAAAAAAACATGTATCAGGCATCCTCCAGTGGATGGGATAAAGGACATCCCACATCCTTCTTTTCTTTAATACTCTCCCTATTACTTAAACTCTGTATACATGTGATTCTTTTTAGAAGCAGAAAAAAAGTTATTTGCATTATGAAACAACATTGTACTCAAACACTGATATACTTTATACAAGGGTATTTCAAAAGGTTCAAGGAAAGCATACTATGAAAAAGTTACACAGATTTCAAAATTTTATTCCATCAAGTCAAACTTATCTTTGAATTCTATCTCCCACAAGCTTTGGTAGTAGTCTCGTAGTTCAATGATGGTATATTTGTATAAGTATCACATTTTGTGATCCTGACGTGTATATACTTTGGCCCAGTTACATAAAACACACACATGCTGGGCCTGGCGCAGTGGCCTAGCAGCTAAAGTCCTCACCTTGAAGTGCCAGGATCCCATCTAGGCACCTGTTCTGATCCTAACAGCCCTGCTTCCCATCCAGCTCCCTGTTTGTGGCCTGGGAAGGCAGTCAAGGACGGCCCAAAGCTTTGGGACCCTGCACCCACGTGGGAGGCCTGGAAGAGGTCCCCGGCTTCGGATCGGCACAGCACCGGCCATTGCAGTCACTTGGGGAGTGAATCATCGGATGGAAGATCTTCCTCTCTGTCTCTCCTCCTCTCTGTATATCTAACTTTGTAATAAATATAAATAAATAAATCTTTTTAAAAAACACACACACATGCTACCAGGTGTAAATAAACAACAAGTGTCGGAACAAGACCAGCCCAGGGTTCTGAACTATGCGGCCTTGGTCCATAACTAGAGCCTGTTTCTGACACCACTGGTTGTTGCAAAACCAAAGCCACACGGGTATCTCTGCATTACTGCACAACTGCCTTTCCTCCCACATGGAGAAGGAAGATGCCAACCCTGAGCATCTTAGTATCTTAGTTTTTAAAGAGCCTTCAACTTGGCCTGGGTAGGAAAGACAAGGAAATGTTTCCCTAAGCCTGAGAGGTTATTTTCACCAAGAGGGGCCCAGAGCGAAATCAGCTCTCAGAACAGAATCATAACTTTCTTCCTCATGATCTGTGATGTATGTGATAGCCTATTTACAGCAGAATTTCAGGTAGTGTGGTGTGCTGCAAAACACACAGAAGCCCTGAGGAACTTGCCCCAAGGGAACCTCAGCAGCCAAGTGGTCAAGCAAGGATATCCGATACTAATTTGGAGGAGCAATCCTTGAGGTGTCTGGCTCTGTTTCTTTCTTTCTACTTGAGACCCCCTACTCGTATATATCAGGGCGCACACACATACACACAACTGAGCAATGTAACCTTTCCAGTTTAACCCAGTATCAATCACAAAGCCATTATTTCACCAGCAAGACCTCTGTAAATCTGGCTCACTCGATTTCACTCTGTAACATCCAGGTAAGATTAGCCCAAATCTGGCAATGCTCCATTCATTTTCAAATCATTAACAACCAGTATGTATTGGGTGCTGATAGGGGGCCCTGCAGCTCCCAAGTGTTCATTAGTTCACTTTACCCTCAATAGTCCCATGGGGAAAAGAACATGCCATCATTTTCAAATGACAGTTCAGGAAATGAAGTCTTTAAAAGTGCTAGAGGTCTGCCAAATGATAGGATTAAACCAAGGCAATGGTCTTACAAACTCAACTGTTGTCTTCCTCATCTCAATGCCTATGTCAGATTCCCTTCCGTAACCTTCCATATGCTTTCAACCCCAAGCACACAAGGGGCTATCCAAACGTTCTTAAAATGTCACCAAAACTCATGTACATACATGACACACATGCACACACACACAACACACACACACACAAGCAGATCATAACACTTACACAGACAAGAAAGGGCTTGGAGGACACTCATGCAAAAGCAACAATCAGATGCCTTTCAGTATAAGTCAAGTCACATTTCTACAAGACAATGGGTTTTTAAGGGGGAAAAAAATGAGCCAAGTTGAATATTTCAAGAATACTATATGAGGAAAATGACAGGTCCTTTTTCCTTCAGGACTTATCAGAGAGGCTTTATTATGCTAAACCACATGTCAGTCTCAAAGAAAAAGAATAACTATACTAGGCAGCATTTCCCAGGATGTGAAGAAGGCCAAGTGTCTTCCAGGAGCAGCACCTCCCAAAGGACATTTGGGGAAAGGTTGTTCTAGTGAATTCCAGAATAACACCTTGGGCAATGGTTCCGAGCTCCAATGGCAGTGCCTGTCAAGGAGATTTAACTTCTCCACCCGAACTGTGCAGAGAGGGAAACACGGTTTCACTTGAGGGACTCACGAGAGCAATTCCAGGATAATAACGTCTTCAATATTACTCTGTACAGAATACGTGTAGGAAGAGCCACCAGACTTTCTGTATGTGGCTCTCAGAATCCTGCCTGTGAAAAAGTTCCCAAACTAGAATCAGGCCAAATAGAACCCCACACTCTGCAAACCACAGAGCACTCTTGTTCCATCCTGTGTAGCTGGTTCCTAATAATTTGTACAAAGAGATGATTCCTCAAGCCCCAAAATACCCATATTCAGAAATGCTTGCAAAGATCTAGTGTCATCAAGTATTTATTTTCATTGATTACAGAGGACTTACCAATTCACAGTCATGGCAGTCCCTACTAGCCAAGTGTCGAATATGTGCAGAAAATGAGAAAACAATTGAAAAGACGAATGAATGCCCATGCACATAGGAATGTGAACGGGGTCTCCAGAACAGAATACGGGTGTTCTGCAACATTACTTAGTCTGGAAATATGAAGCAATACAAATGCTAATGAGACTGTATGCTGCCTTGCAAACTAGCACACTGTTGGTTAACTTTTCACACACACATACACACACACAGGTCTTGTCTCCCTGACAAACTTGCAAGGCAGGGCTTGACTATCATTCCTTTTTTTAGCATCTACTCCAGTGCCAAGCATGCAGACGCTGCTGAATAAATCTCTGCTGAGTGGATAAATGCCTGCATATTACGGAGGCATAAAAGGGTATTTACTTATTTTGTACTCAATGCAGTCATGCTGGTGAGAATATTCAGCACCTGATTATGGAATGTCTGATGTAATCTATACGAAAATAAAATCAGTTATTGAGCATGTTAAAGAAAGTAGAGCGTGGGTCACAAGTTGGTAGTTTAGTAGTGATTAATTCTGTCCCATGGCGGTGTTTTGCTTACCCCTTCCCTTTCATTAGGGTCTCTTGAGGGGAAAGAAGCCATACCAGTAATTTGAACATGGAAAATGTAACATAAAGAATTGCAAGCAAGTAATAGGTAATTAAGTACAGAAAAGGGAAAAAAAATAGAGTACCAAAAAAACCTAATGCAGAAAGTGGCAGCTATTTCTAGAACACACAGGATAGGGAAGAAACTAAGGGATCCAAAAGGGACCCTCCCATGAGGCACATAATTTGGGCCTTCGAATAAGGCTTGGTGTCACAGGACCACGGGATCCATGGCAAGGAAATCACAGGGACTGCTAGTGAGCATCCACAGAATGGCCCACTGGGCCGTGCGAAAATTTGCTGGACCAAGAGTTGGTCAGAACATTTCCAGAAAAGTGGTTTGCTGGGCTGTGGATCTGCCTGAGTGGATCAAGAGGAACTGTTAAGGAAATGGGTGGTTGAGACTGAAGGAACAGCTCACTACACAGGGAGGAAATTTGTTGTCCATGTGGCCTGGAGTTGTTGCTGGTCAACTGCTTGGGGAAGGAAGCAGTGCTCTCCACCGCCCTCTATAGTCTCAGGCTGCCACTGCACCAGATATCTTCGAAGAAATGTTTATAGGGTTTGGCTCACTTTTCATTAGAGTTTAAATGAGAGGGCAAAGGATTCCGCTTGGTTTATCATAACCAGACATTAAGACTCTCTAAGGCATTTATCAGAGGTTTCTTTCCCTCTCTGTAACAGGATAATGAGAAAATATTAAGTGTTGAATATTACCAATTAATAAGTAAACGTCTTTAGTGTTTTATCGTATATCACGAAACTAAAAGGGATATCATTACGTAGACAGCAGATGTGCATTTTGCAAATTCTCTGTTACAAGATCAGTTAAATCAAGCTTCCACTATGTTATGCATATTAGTTAAAATTCAATTCATAAGGAAAAAAGCCCAATGAGATCTTCATCTATTTTACATGATGGCATTTACAGCAGGAAAAAAAAAAGTGTTTCTTGGATTAATAGTTTACTGTCTGGGACACTGCAACATTTTGACTGAGTTTTAGAAATCTACGTTCATCCCAGGTTATTGGTTATAACAGTATTTTACATACATTTTTCTATGTTATAGATCGGAAGTTTATTACTTGGGCTCACAAAAGTTTCAAGCTAAGCGTAGGCATTTGGCACAGTGGGTTGAGGCACCATTTGGGCCCACCCTATATTTGAATGCCTGGGATTGAGTCCCATCTCTGCTTCTGATCCAATTTCCCATTAATACACATCCTGGCAGGTGGCAGATGGCTTAAGTACTTGGGTCCCTGCTCCTCGAGTGCAAGACCTGAATAGAGTTGAGAGGTTCCTGGCTTGAGGATAGCCCAGCCATAGCTATGCCTTCATCTGGGAAGTGAACTAGACGATCAAAGATTCTCTCTCACATTCTCTTTCAGAATAATTAAAATAAATAAATTTAATATTTTAAAAAGAGGCATTCTAAAAAAGTTCAGGTTAAATTAGGAGGTGATTAATCATTCCATAGACGTATGCGTCATTGTATGGCTGATTTATGATACATATCTTTGGAACAGTTGGCTCCCACGATGCATCCCAGAATCTGATTCTATCGACAAAATTTTGATTGAGACATAATCCATCATAAGGATGCCAACTGTGAAAGTGAGATATAACCAACCATATGTCTCTAATTTCTATTTCAACAACTGTTTCACATTTCTCCCACTCTCAGTCTTCACTGGAACACTTTGAACACCTCTTGAACAGGTGAGAGAGATTCTGGTTCAACCCAGGAAATCAAGTTCCTCATGCTGGGAATGGCAATCACACTGACTTTCCAGTGAAGGCAATCAAGAAGACAGCTACCATATTCCTTTTGGTAAGATTCTCTATGAATATAAATGATTATATTCTGCCTATGGAAACCACGCAGTCCTTTAGAATGAAGACTGGTGGTAAGTTACATTCCTAAGATATTCAGTGCTACAAAAACAGACGAAAGGATTCTAGCTGTGAAACTGCTACATGGGATGGAGTTACGCTACATGAAACATATCAGGGGCTCTTCTGTTCCTTATGAAAACCACTATTTTTCTTAAAGATCTCAGGAGGTCTTGAAGAGTTTGTGGGGGGCCCAGCAGCGTGGCCTAGCGGCTAAAGTCCTCGCCTTGAACACCCCGGGATCCCATATGGGCGCCGGTTCTAGTCCCGGCAGTTCCACTTCCCATCCAGCTCCCTGCTTGTGGCCTGGGAAAGCAGTTGAGGACGGCCCAATGCATTGGGACCCTGCACCCGCGTGGGAGACCCGGAAGAGGTTCCAGGTTCCCGGCTTTGGATTGGCGTGCATCGCCCCGTTGCGGCTCACTTGGGGAGTGAATCATCGGATGGAAGATCTTCCTCTCTGTCTCTCCTCCTCTGTGTATATCTGGCTGTAATAAAAATGAATAAATCTTAAAAAAAAAAAAAGAGTTTGTGGGTAGGTGGGGTGGGAGGTGGTAGTGGTGGTGTGATGGCTCAGTTGGCTAATCCTTCTCTTGCAAGCACTGAGATCCCAGACTCCATGCTGATGTTTCAGAAGGAAAGGCAATACGGGGCCGTTCTCTCCTCTACCCTCTCACTTCCCGGCATGAGTCAGGGCGCTAATTCTGACCTGCTTAGGACATGGTGTCCATTGGATCACTAGGTAACTGACTAGCCCCTGACTCTCACATCCCATCTCAACAGTTCTGTATTATCTCTAGGACTTGATGAACCTGTGGCTTGCACATCTTTAACTGCCAGCATTGGAAATGCCAAATCCATCCACACAGGAACTCTACTATATTTGTATTCTGCCTTAAACTAGATTCTTACCCACTCAAAGGCAATTTCATCAGCCTGTTCTCCAGAAAGTCTTCAGGGAAATTTCTAGCTTCAAATTACCCCTTTAAGCAAGTAAGTTAACATGTATCACAGATATATAACAGAAGAGTCCTTTCTCTGCTATGCTTACATGAGAAAATCTGCCTTTTCCTATTGACATTGTGGTTTTACAGTTGTTAATTTTAGTTGTCTGTATTAGAAATTCATTTGCAGGAACATAGTGAATACCAATCTTGAATTTTCTTGAGTTTTATTTGCTGAGAAGAAATTATGTCAAAGCCTAATAAAATTATGACAATAATTAACCTAGATCACACACCAGAACATTAATATCACTACTTGGCCACTGTTACTAATCTAACTGCTCTGGAAACACAATGAATTTTCCCAATGACAATGAGTAAAATATGTTATTTGTCTTAGAGTAGCCCTAGCCATAAATATCCACGGACAATTGTTTCATCCCCTCACATCAAGTCACAGCAAGAAGTTCTCAAATCCATTAGTAAAAAAAATACAACTACTCTCAATTCCAACAGAGCTGGACATATGTAATGGAAGTGTTTTTTTCCTCCAATAATATTGCTTACATAATGTTCATTTCTTCTAAGAATTGTTAACTGCATGAATTAGAAAATATTCATAGGCAAACTTAAAAAATCAAAAAATTAAGAGTATTTTGGTTGATACTGTTCTAACTTTTTTTCAATGCAGTAATCATCAAATAATGAAATCAACAAAGTCCCCAAACATCTGATACATGGTAACACCTGGCCTTGCAAACAGTTCTAGCTTTCTTTATTTGCCAGTGGTATAAAGCGTGGGGTGCTCTTAAAAAAGTTTACGGTAAATGTGTCATTAAAAAAAAAATGATGCTTGAATGTCAACTGTCGGGCACAAAGATGAACTCCTCTTCTTGTGCCTTTTTTTTTTTCATGAACTGCTCGCATGTGGGAAAGCCTTTCTCCAACAAAATGTTTAAATGAAACCAAGTCTAATGGACAAGCAGAGAATGGAGCTCATGTTCACTATAAGTGGATCTTGACACTGTAACCACAATCACCAATTTGCATTTCTCCAGCGGACACTGAAATTGCAATGAAATAGCTTAACAGTGCATGGCACATACTAGGTAGATGTAATTATAATTTACTGAATGAATGATTGAATGAAATAATAAAGCCTAGTTAATTAGCAAGAGCAAGACAATTTCCAGATAACAATGCACTGGATTCAAAGCACTTTAGGTTGTACATTTTAGTATTGAAACTGCATATTAGTTATGTGTTATTAGAAAAGCATTCCAAGAATAGGCTTTTGCTGCAGTGGCTGACCTGTAACCCATGACAGGGTACCTAATTCGAGTCCCAGCTGCTGTGCTGCCAACCTAGCACCCTGCTAATGGGCACCCTAGAAGGCAGCAAGTGATGGCTGAAGTGCTTGGGCCACGTCACCCATGTGGAAAACTTCTATTGCGTTTCGGGCTCCAGCTTCAGCTTAGCCCCGCTCCAGCTACTGAGGGCATCTGGGGAGTGAACCTGCAGAGAAAAGATTTCTCCATCTCTTTGCCTTTCAAATAGAATGAAAAAAACTTAAAAGAAGAAAACTATTCTGGAGTTTCTAAAGCTGTAAGATTTCACCTCACCTTTGGCTGATGAAACAAAGCTGAAGAAGACAATAACAGCAAAGCATGGAAGGCAGCCGAGGACAGAAGGTGAACATGACACTCTCGCTCGCGAGTGTAATACAGTACTGGAACAACGTCCTACTGCCACTTACAATCAAAACCTTCCTGCAAAGTTCCACACCTGTGTTACCCTAACGTGCATTTTCTATTTTGGCAGGAAGTGAGCTAAAAGTAGGGTTCCTTCCCACAGAACAGAAATTTTGGGATAGGCCTGGTATGTGCCCTGAAGCAGAAGACACATGATCACTGCAGGGAGATGCATAAACCACAGAGCTGCACAGCCGAGGATGGCATTACGGATGTTGGCAGATTACCGCCGCCATTACTAACGGCGCCGTGCGATCGATACTGTCTTTCAGAAGCTTTAGGATAGACTACTGATAACTTTCAAGAGACTTTCAGTACCTAAAACTCAAGATAAACAGATGTACACATACTCTTCCTTTTAAACACAAACATACATCAGAGTACACAGAAAAATTAAATCAAACGTTTACTTTGCTGCCAAAGAGACAACACTTTTCGAATTGCATACATAATTTTCATAACACATTCTGTCGATTTTTGAACACTCTAGTGCCTGGCTTGATATAGGTAAATGATAAATAAGGAGAGAGAGAGACACAGGAACAGAGAGAACAAGAAAGTGACAGACAGAGACATTGAGAAAAACAGAGACAGCCACAGGAAACTGTCAAGGAACAACCGAAAGGAACAGCTGGGAATGGAAGCCCACTCTATCCTGCTCTGCATCACTAAAGCCTGTGCCATTAAGCGGCCCAATCATCTGTTCCATTATTCTTGTACACCCTTCTAGAGTGTCACCTTGATCAGAAGTCAGGAATAACTCGACCAGCAGATCGATATAAGTCAGATTTGCAAAATGGCAATGCAGACTTGGTAACAGGCATACCTGGAGGGAAAAAAAAGTTCTAACTTCCTTTTTTTACAAGAGCATAATTTTGAGTTATGCTGGAAAATCAATTAAGCACCAAAAACACACCTGCTACTCTAGAACCTAAACTCTAATGGTGTTTTATCCAGAAGGCTGACATAATGCTGACTGCACTTTTATTAAATTTATAGTTTTATTGCAACGGGACCCTGTGCCCGATGATGCGGATGGCAAGTGAGAGAAAATATGATTCAGACAATGAGCAACTCTTTGCAAAATGAAGTTTGTTTAAACACTGGGGCTCTCTGCAGAATTACATCCACAACTCAGTAAATTGTTGAGACCACAGAATATAATCCCTCAACTGAAGCTTCCAAGCTGTCCACTGCCTCTACCTCACCTGCCACCTCAGACTGTGTGTGCCTACCTTCTCCAGTGACAGGTGCCATCAAAATGCAAGCAGACACTCTGCCACCTGGCCTAGGCTGGATGCCTTTATATACCAGCTGTCACAGAATGACAACAGCAGAGAGAGAGAAGCTGCAGGAGAGGGCATCCTTGGTTTGAAGTATCTTCCCGAGAACCAAGGAAACAGAACGAATAGATCACTGATTATGTACGTTGCTATTGTGATTATTTTGCAATCTGAAGTGTGCCTAGAAGGGCCAGTCTTAGAACATAAAGCCACTGGGGACACAACAAGTCAAACTGCCACTTCAGATGAGTGCGCGCAATACCAGAGTGCCCATCTGAGTCTGGCCACTCTGCTCCCAATCAAGCTTCCTGCTAATGTGTCTGGGAAGTAATGGATGCTGGCTTAAGTGCCTGCCATGCACGAAGGAGACCTGGATGGAGTTTTTGGCTCCTGCTTTCAGCCTGACCCAGTCCCAGTTATTGTAGCCATTTGGGGAATGAACTGTCAGATGCAAAACAGATCTGTGTGTACACGTGAGTCTGTCTCTTTGTGTGTATGTATATTTGTGTCTGCTTAAGTTTCTGTTAAGAGTTTCAAATTAATAAATAGGAATAAAAATAATAATTTATAAACCAGGAAAGAGGTTTAAACACACACACACATGGACTGGAATCTCAAAGACTCTTATTTTTGCTCTTCTTTGACTATGAGGCAGAATTCATGGTAAATGTGGGGGAAGAGAAGCCAAAGCTGGGCTTTGCGCTATAACTGGTGGAAAGTGGGTGAGAGACAAATGCTACAACATTTCATGAAAACTTCATGAAATGCACCCACAACAGCACACAGGATCCCTGGATGGGCTGGCTCACCCTACAAGGATCCAAACATGCTTCAGGACTACTGAAGTCTTCATGGTAAACATTCCATAACTGGTGACGCAAAAACAAACAAAAAACCCCACAACCCTTGACGTGCAATGGCAAAAGAATAAGATTCAAGAGAAAAGTATTTTAAAAAGAGATCTTACAGGACCAAAACTTATGGATGAATGAAAGTAGAGATAGGCTAATAGGATCAACAATTGCCTTTTCATATTCAGATGGGGAAAAAAGTGCTAATGAAGCAATCTAGAACAACAAGCTAAAAAAAGTTATTTTGGAACTTGCTAATCATACTAAGCACCTTCAATTTAGACGATGGCAGGAATGCAAAAGAAATTACTCGTAGGTGAAATGTAATGTGAGCAACTTTTCAAATCTCAGCATAATACACAACCTTTTCTACCTCGGGCTCTTGGCAGGGAGACGGAAGCTTACAAATCAGAGGAACAATTAGTCCTGTGATTTAGTCTCTGCCCTCCCTAGACCTCTCTGGGGGTCACCTATCAAGAATGATGATGATTTATTCTGCGGGGGAGGGGGACAGATTTCCTAGCAACAAGTAAATTATAGAAATTTCTACCCCAAACGGGCATCACTCTTCTCATTTTTAAAAAGAAAGTTGTTAAAATATGTGTTCAGGTAACCATGCCTGAGTAAATAGGCAGCAGTCCGGGAACTTGGGATGCAATAGGTGTAAAATTACATGTCCTGAGGACATTCCTAGTTAAGGATAAAGGATAAGCTTCAATTTGACTACAAAAATATTTGTAGAGAATATAACAGTAGTAGCATAGGGGAAGATATTTAAAAATGTATGTTAAATAGAGAAAAAAAAGGAAAACATGGAAAGGTACTCTCATCTCCAACATTCCTCCTATCAGCAGGGAGTATGAACAATAATGCAGTTTCCATGGGGATGGTAAGATGGGCTTCCTTGCACCTTTAGTGGGAAGGTACATTTGCAAACACCGTCTTAGAAGGGTATTTGAAACAAAGGGTCAAGGGTTTTTAAACAGTTGATTCTCTTGGGATCATGCGTTCCTAGAAACTGCTTACAGTATGAGCAATCAATCTACGGGGTTAGGTTTGGATAAGACTAAAACACCTGGATGTAACTCAAAGGTGACAGGCCACTGTGAAATTCCAGAAAGGATTACAATGTAAGAAGACAACTACTAGCAAAGAGAAGATGTAAGGGTGGCCAGAGAGTCCCCAACCAATGTGAATTGTTCATATAGTTTCACAATAGCCTGAGGTAAGGCAGTTATAGCTTATAAGCGTACAGGCTCAAAGTCATAATTCAATGTATCCTAATGCATAATTTTATTATTGTAACATTAGTTCAGCTGAAAAACAGCCAAATTATTCTTTGATATGGTATAGATCTTATACGTAGACAGTGTTCTAAGATTACTGAAATTTTCTCATATCTTAATTGCTTTTGGCCTTTTCTAGACAGAGGCTCAAGAATGACACTTCAAAAGTTCATGGAAATCACATATTATGTTCCAAATAATTCAAAAGGACTCAAAGTACAGACCCCAGCAAGGGGTGCTCAGTGATTCTCAAAGTAAGACATTCCTTTCTGGTCAACAAATTGGTACTCTTTTATTTGTGTGGTCAAAACAAAACAAAACAAAACAAAACAAAACAAAACAAAACAAAACAACTAACCTGTCTCTTAATTCTATTTTCCCACAAACTTGATGAAGTACCTTCAAATGCAACTTCTCTGAAAATTATTCTTTCATACTTAATTTGTTGCATCGCATGATGTCATGGAATTCCTATGACAGCAGTTAAGTGACAGCTTAATATTTTATGATGATAAATTTTCAACATAAACAAAAGTAGGAACAATAAATCTCATAAACTCCTGTGTATCCTTGGCTCTGCTTCATAACAAATCTTTTGTCTCGATCTTCATACTTCTCTAATTATGTGGAAACTAATCTTCAATCATTTTTATTAGCAAATATTATCAAATACATTTCAAGAAGAGATTTTCAAACGTCTTTTAAGAGATTCCCATATACAGTATATACAGATCAATTTACCATAGCAAATTACAATGCCTAGTGTCACACTTGTTTTTTTACTTTAAAATTTTCTTTTTAATATTGTTTACATAGTTGAGAGGGATGCATGCTCATGTGGGTCTCCAATTAGGGTGGGGGAAGTTAAGGTATGGATGAAGGTTGGTGGGACAAATGTTTGTTTGTTTGTTTCTTTCTTTCTTTCTTTCTTTCTTTCTTTTTTTTCCCTGTGTTTAGTGGAATGGGGAAAGGGAGGGGACTGCTCTTCGCTGTCAAATGACATCAGTACTCAGGGGTGTGGCACAATTATCTGACCAGGCCTTAAAGAACCAATGTGGGAAAGAGGGTTCTGAGGGTGCTAAACTTCAGTGGTTTTGATAGTTGAGATGTCATTGGCTTCACTGCATCAGGGTTGAGAACATCTTCCCAAGGTCTACTGGCTGTCCAAGTCCACCTTAGTGCATCCACAGAGCCAGAACTTGATGAGGCAGTCAACATCCTCTGCTGGTCTAGACGAGCATGCCCCTGTGCAGCTGGGCATGCTGATCATTGCTAAGGCATCAGAAACTGAGCAAGCCCAGTCCCGATACATGTATTGCAAAGTTGGACTACATAAATTGTGGTTTTCCCTGTAGCTTGGGTTTGAGTCCAGCAATCAGGTTGGGAAGTCTCCCATGAAACCTTACCTGAGGTGACCCCAGACTTGACTCTTGGGTGTGCCAGCTGGAAGTTTGGTCTGTCAAAACCACACACTAAGCCACATACATAACAGTTAATGCCCTAGTCAGTTCTGCCCCAGCTCTGTCTCTCTCTCCCATACTGACAGGTGCTGCAGCCTAGCCCAGCCCACCACAGACTCTGTCTTTACCCACATTAGTGGGTGCTGCGGAGAGGCACATATTTAAATATGGTGGAAGTTTTAGCAGAGAGGGAAAAAAATAACTGAACCCTGATTCTACACAGGATTAGCAAAAAAAACAACAAAGGATGCCACATGCTGTTTGAAACAGTGTATCAACAACCCATCTGTACACAGCTCAACGGAAACGGTGCACCATCTGACAATGCTTCCCATCGTTTAGTTCATAAAGTCTTTGCTAGTATTTATTCCATGGCAAAAACACCCAAGCCCTGAGCCAAACCAACTAGAATACTATGATATAGGAAGTGAGGAATCCAGAATTTACTTAACCAACTCCCTATGTGTCTCCTGCTTTTCTTCACTGATGATTGGAAAGTCAAAATTCATCCAGTCAAATCTGGTAAGGCACCCATACCACTCTTGAATTGATGCAATGCCAAAGGAGTGGTACAGAAATCTGGTCCCTGTGGTTTTTTTTTTTTTCACAGAAATCAAAGATGTGAGAAACACAGGAGTGGGTGTAAAGGTGGGTGTTCACTCTGTGACCAGGGAAGTCTAGGAGGTATCAAGCAAGCCTGTATGAAGTTATTTAGATTTCACTATACTCTGTATAAACACAAGCAAATTATGTACTCTTTATAAGGGACAGAAAAGTCTGAACATGAATAAGCCATGCTGATTTCCACATCTGGGAAATGGGCCTTATGTCCTCCAACTTTTGTCATACACAAACACATACTACATCATGGATTCACCCATGTCTTTTGCACCTTACACTGGGCAAAACAATAGCAATGACAGAGTTCAAAGATCTCAATCCTGATTTTTTTTTGCTTGCTGAGTATTCTTATGGAAAAATGAAGCTACTGAGTATTCTCCTAAGTACCATGACTTCTAAGAAACTTACTATATGTTAAATTCAACTGGTAATGACTATATGCATATTTGCTGTTCTTAATTGCTATGTATATTTGCAGTATGCATATTTTATAAGTAGTAATACTCATAATGTAACATACAATTAAGTTTCCATAAAACATAATTTCTAATATCTACACAATATGTCAGTTTCAGGGATAGGCCTAATTTATTTAATCATTACCAAACGTCTGCGTTGCCTATCACTTTCTTTCTTTTTTTTTTTTTTTTTAAAGATTTATTTATTTTATTTTCATTACAAAGTCAGATATACTGAGAGGAGGAGAGACAGAGAGGAAGTGGAGCTGCTGGGACTAGAACCAGCGGCCATATGGGGTCAAGGCGAGGACCTTAGCCACCAGGCCACACTGCCGAGCCCCACCTATCACTTTCACTCCCATAGGAGTAGAATACTTTTGTGCCTGGCATCTAAATTATTTGCCTAGAATTGATTTTGAGAACTAAAACACCATTTTGAAAAATTAGTAAATGGTGACAGGTGATAAGGAATCCTAAGACAAGAGTTCACAGTGAGCTTTCCTAAGCCGGAATTTATGTGGCAATAGATGATTGTGAGAATTCTAAACTAAGCCAGGCTGAGATTCCAGTGCTTTCTACTGAAAAATAAGCACAGAAAAATCCTTACAGTTCTCATATGGTGAAATCCCAGGCCCAATAATGAGAATTTCTAATCGTAGGAATTTAAACAGCAAATCAGTATGCACAGCTAACATGCACAAGGAAGGAATTCCTGTCTCAAACCATTCTACATTGTAAGTTGGGATAGAAGGTAACCAACTCATCGTTTCTCCAATGACACCACAACATGCAATTTGGTCTCTAAGCCTACATTTCACACTCCCATTCTGTAAAATCAGAGTACATTCTGGGGTTACAACACTTCAAGTTCAGGAATCCAATTCGTTTCTACCATTTGTTAATGCTGAGTTACAAGCATGGCAGGTTAGAAGCCACCTAACTTATCTATCTTCTTGAAGGTAAACAGAAAAACCTGTCCACCCAGGAAACCTAACAAAAGCCAACAGTCACTGAAAACTCAGGGTTCCCAGAAGTCAGTAACAAACTTGGGAATAAAAGCTAGAGGGCTATGTGCGGCTATGTGCCAGTTCTAGCTCTGTGACCTTGGGCAAGTCACTTAGCCTCTGATCAGCTTTTAAACTGTGTTTACTTGGAAAAATGGCCCAAGTGGATGCTGGGGTGAAAGTTGCAATACCTTACTGGTATACTACTCTCAATGAACAAATAATAGAAGAGCACCTGATAAAACACAAAAAAGATACTGAAACATTTTCTAGATCTTTTACCAATTAGTCATGTAATCTCTCCAAAGCTTAATAACAAACAATGAAGATAATCACTAATTAGGATTAGTGATTCTCTGAGAGAGGAAGCATTCAAGCCCAGGCAGGTTCAGGGCAGAAGTTAGTAATCTGAGAATTTTAGCACTTACTTTAATACCTAAGAAAATTTCCTGGCACTATTCTATACATTTAGAAATATCTCACTGAAAACATTTTTGAGAAGCTCGATGCCTCTTCTTTCTAAAAAGGATTTTGTGAGTTAATGTTTGGCCATGCATGTCATCCCACTAAAATATTCCTAAAAACATAAATAATATACTGTGTGTACCTTATGAAATAATAGAAAATGGAAAAGATTGAAGAGGAAAATCAACATCATTTCTTGCTATTAAAAATGCATAATTTAATTTCGCCCAAGTTTCAAAGTAGAAAGACTGTAGATTGGAAATGCTGAAGATGTCCATGGGGGAAATGAATTTTTGGTTTTAGGTACTTTCTCACTGTATTAGTTCATATTTATTATTTATTAAATATACAATTTAATATTATTTTCATTATTATTTAATACGTAGAACACAGTGAATTTAATGAGGCTCTGGGACGTTCTATTTCCTGAACACACTAGATACAGACAGTATAGAATGCAGTAAGTTTTCATACAAGGGATATTAGAAATTTAGCTTCTGAATAGATCCTGGAATGCCATGATGGTGTTTGCTAATCTCGGGGAGATGGGAAAGGGTCTTATTTTGTCCCCTAAAAGAGACATGCTCCCCATTTCACATTTATATACCAGCCACAGGAGCTCATCAACTTTTCCCATGAATGCTGAGGGTTCATTTATTGATACAGAAACGCGTGGACCAGAAGTGCTGCTTTGCTAGAACCGACATAGCTCTGGAGTAACACTGCCTTTGGCAGAACATCCCGGACTGCATTTCACAATCTCACTTCTCAGCTGGAAGATTACATGAGCAACAATTAGAGGAAGGACGAAGGCCATGCTTTATCAAGCCCATTTCATACAGTCCGGTTTTATAACCACTATCTCCTCTAGGGTACTAAGTGGAATAAGACAATCAGTGCAGAGACTGAGTTTGCCCTTTGCTTAAATACGTGATCATGGTAGTGGCTGGCTGGGGGCTGCTTTGTGTTTCTAACAGTGGGTTCCTAACGACATTGTGTTATATCAGCTTGGCCTCACCATTTTACTTTTAAAATAGCTGTCTCTGTGTTTGTGGCATGAGCTGGTAAACTACACACACTTACAAACAATCCTTCCATGCTACAAACAAACCCTAAATGGAAGGTTTTTGCAGTGTAAATTCTGACAGAGAATAAAATGGGAGCGATCGTAACGGCCACTGCAGCTGGGCTCCAGCCACCTAATTTGTTCCTTTATTCAGATAATTACATGCAGACTTCAGCCTGGTCATCAACATGTCTTAAGACACTGTGGGAGGAGTGAATGACGACTGCCCATTGTATATAGGACATCTGCGGGCTTTATCTGGAGCACACTAATAAAACTCCCCAAGAAGCTCAGTCTGTGGCTTTATATTATGGCTACAACATTAAGTTTTACAGGGGAGAGTGGTCAGTTGTATTTGTAGAGATGACATACGGCAAAAAGTAAACAGCCACCAGAAATCATCATCACAGCCCTGGTCTAGCTCTCCAAAATTAAGAAAGAACCAAGAGAAGAAAAGAGGTCCCATTCAGCACACTCACACACGATGCTTTAAAAAAATCAGTAAAGAAACACAACAGGACAAAACGTTGAGATGAGAAATGTAGAGAAAATTGAGCTCAGAAAACGTGCCAGTATCCAAACAGCAGTTTAGAAGCTCCTGCAAACCTGGCTGTGAGCAGCATTCATAAACCCCTCCGACCTGCTTTCCTACCCCCTCAAGTGATATTTTCAGTAGTCACCAACTTGCTTCAAATGTACACTCCCAGAACCTGGAACTAATTTTCTTCCTCCTACATTAGAACATAAAATTCTTACAGTCCTGGTAATAGAAAGAGATCATTTCTTTCCCCCAGGTCCCAGCTACCAATGCCATCTAATAGCACATGGATGCCAATGTGTTCTCCCTCTCTGTCAGTGTTTTCAACCTGTTTGAAATGCTAACCAGAAAGCACCCCCCCATCCCACCAGCTTTGTAGTAGTTTTCCCAAGAAAAGTCCAGAGTCAGTGTCCTTCAAAGCTGCCAAGGCTGCACGAAGGCCAGTACTCCAATCATCACGACTTTCTTTCCTGTGCCTTTAGCTTATCAGCCATGCCTTTCCTTTGGAGCTGATAACTGGTGCCCCTCAGAACCTCCTTCCTTTCCTGCTTAACCTCAGCTCTGTCAAATTATGTCTGGGTAATTCCTCCTGATCCCACACTGGACCTAAGCCCTATCACACATTCTCCAAGCACTGAATGTCTTTGCGCTGGCACTTCAGATGGCTATTGCCCATCCCCCCATTAGACTATGATGTCCACAAAGACCAAGAACATATGGGTTACATCCTTACCAGGGCAGTTTCAGGCCTAGCAGAGCAACTGTCTCACACCTGGCAAGAGGACTATTTGCTGAACGGATAGTGAAAGGGGACAGACCTTGTAGATGAGCTGGACAGATGCACTCACCAATACTCTTCTTTCACAGAGAATGAGAGACAATTACAGGGTTTCCCGTATTGGTATCCAAACACTACCATTTGCAGCTCATAGAGGTTTTTCAAGTCCTCAGGTCACATCCATATGGACTGGAACAAAACCTTCCTTTTCCCCACATCCTTCTTTGGCCTCACAGAAGGCCACATAGGGCAGGAAGACTTGACATTCTCAGTAACTACAGCAACACTCCATACCAAAGATCCTTCTGACACCAAGATTGTCTGCTTAAAAACCAGTGATGGTCTACAGGGGTCTTGCTTTGCTTTATAGCCCAAGCATTTTTAAATGAAGCATTTATCACAAGGCAGGGATTAAATACACAGTACTCTGCTGGGGATCAGGGCTGACAGTATGTGTTTGCTCCACAGAGAATCACTGCAATATTTTCTCATTTGTACAGCTGGACAGGTGACTATGTTCGGCTCTGGAAGATCTAGGCGAGAGGAGAGATCACCCTGCCCAGCACAGTTGGCCTGTGGACAGAAGTGCTTCTCTCTGCAGCAGGTCACAGCCGTTCTGTTCTGGGGACACCCACAAATGCCTCTTGGCAGAAGAGAACCAGAAACAAGTGCAACTGCTTCTGGGTTTCCAGAAAGTGTGCTTTTAAGGTTCATCCACCCCTAAGAACACCTTTGTGCCTCCCCAGTCTCTCAAGACAAACTTCTCTCTGGGCCCAATGCAGAAAGGAATCCTTATCTTGGCCCTTGGAAGGCCTCAGAGCAGACACTGGGCTGGGAGACGCCTGGCTCTTTACTGACTCTGGGAACTGGACTCTTTAGCAGGTGCTGCCAACGTCTAGAACAGCCCAGGAGAGACTCCAACTCAAAAGTAAAGGAACTAGGGAAAGCTGCCTGACAGCCACGATCAAAACCCAACTTTCATGAACTTGTGATGTGGTCCCATAGGTAACCAATGAAAATCATGGGTTTTGGAAAGCCAGGCTAGAGGCAAACACAAATTCACTAAACCTCAGCACCATCTAGTCTTTAGGAAGCGCTGATGCCTGGAAAAAGTGCTTTATTAAAGTACAAAAAAAAAATACTTTTCCTCGAAGCCCTAACTGCCCAGGGTGCCAGGTACATCATCAGGCAGCATAGTGTAGAGGCTGAGAAAGGAGGAATGGCCTCAGAGGAAGAAAGGTGTAAGTTCAAACTGACCATTTTCTGGTTGTGTGGTTTTGGGCAAGTCATGAAATGCCTATATGCCTTGGTTTCTTCATGGAATACTAATATTTCTGTGTTTCTTCATTTGTCAATTATTCAGAGAAGTTCATATTCACAGATTTGAGGCATCAGAGGAGATAATGGCTATGAACTGGCACACAGAAGAAGAAACCTTTCCCCATTAATGTTATTTATAGGGGTGAGAGGAGAAAGGGAGGAGGTTCAACCTTGGCTTTTTCCCATACTCCCTCCTGGGCTCACCAGAAATAGCAGAAGATAACAACACTGCAGGTGATGTGCACTTTGCTGCCTCAGTCCTCCTACCATTAATGTTCTCAACAGGGCTTGAGGCCACCTTAATCCTGGCGCACTCAAAGGAAAAGCAAGCTCAGCACCTTCCACTGTTTTCTTGCCAGTGATCGGATCACATCCAAGTCGGGGTTAGACTCAATTCCTTCTCCAGCATCAGACACAGATACACAGCTAGAGGTGAGCCCTGCCCTGCTTGCCCGTCACCCCAAGGCAGGAGGCAGGAAGACTAACTCATATTGGAGCAGCATCCACCACACAGAGGGACAAGTGATCAGGAGACTATCACTAGGATTATTTTTAAACTCATGTTGAATTGTATTTAAAAAACAAAAACTTTCGTTTTATTTATTTGAAAGGTTAAGAGACACACAGAGACACAGGGAGATTTCTCATCTACTGATTCACTCTCCAAATGACTCCAACAACCATTGCTGGGCGAGGCCAAAGCCAGGAGCATGGAACTCCAACCAGCTCTCCCAATAGTTGGACCCAAGAACTTGAGCTATCAGCTATTGCCTCCCAGGGTGTATATTAGTAGAAAGTTGTACTGGAAGCATTGTCAGGACTCAAACAAAGGCACTCCAACAGGGGAAGCAGGCATCCCAAACAACGTCTCAACTACTATTCAAGAATCTCAGCAAAACTATGAGTGTTTCGGATAACAAAACAAGGGAGGACATCAAGAGAATAGCACACATCTTACTATAGAGCATCTTGAACCATTCACCACAAAATGAAAAGAGAATCTAAGTATTCTTCCTCTGGAAGGGGCAGGAGAGAGGATCGTGAGTCTTAGGAATTGAGAACATTGTTTTTTAAGAAAATTAGATGCTCCAGAGTAAAACCTGAATGAATCCTTGTCCACAGCCTAAGCAGAGAGCTGCCTGGGTAGGATCAGGGTTGGAGGGAAACTAATGGACAACACATCCCTGATGTGCCATGTCACCAGTGCTGCTCAGAGTTTGTAACCTCCTAAAACAATTAGATCTGAACCCCAGCAGGGGACTCACATCCCTATTACTTAAAACTTGCTCACTGAGTCCAGTGTATGGCCTCAACAGAGGACAATTACTCTCTACCTTCTTAGATCACTGTGTTTATAAAAGAAAGAAAAGCCACTCCTGGGAAATATACCACAAATCCCGTTTGTCACTCACAAGTCAGCTTAATCTATCCTGTGCACAACTATTGCACCTGATCATTAATTTTTATTGCTGGCTATATGACATAAGATACTAATGCTAAAAACAATGAGTCTAACATTTGAGCGGGGTTGACATGTGGAAGATACATGTTTGTTTCACCGGTATTCATGAATACAAACCTTATATCAACAGTTTCAGGCAGGTTTGATTAACCCATTTTCCAGATGAAGAAACCAAGGTGAAGAAAGATGGAGTGAAATTAACTGAGGTTTACAGGGCAGAACTGTATTTGAATTAAGCTATCTGGATCCAGAGTCCATTTTCTTCATCAGGTTGGTGTTAAAAAGTAATTCCTATTTTCACTGCATATATTTGGGGTAGACACTGAGAACACAAAAACCCAACAAGAAACAGCTCCTGTCTTGAGAGCTTAGAGATGTGGAGACAAATAGATTGGGGGGGGGGGTGCAGGAGGAAATTCCATGAAGTCAAGATCTATGATTCATTCAATGACATGAACTCTGTGTATGCAGCAGGCCCACTGACTAGCAGACATCATTGTGGCTCCACAACTTTGCAAAGCAAACAAAGGCAAGAAAAAGGCCAGAAAGGTGAAGCAAAGGTGTGTGTAAGGGGTAATCCTGTACCTTTAGGCTAGGGGGGACCCAGACCCCAAAGTGGTACAATGCACAAAGGAACATTAAGTGCCACATTCCACTCCCACCTTCTGTCCAAATCAAACACCAGGATTAATGAAATTAGTTGCCAGGTTGAGGAAACATTGACATGCCATAGTACTTTTAAGTCTCCAGTGATTACATCCTGACGAAGACTGCATTGCTTCTAACCAATAAACACTAATAGAGACTCCCATAGTAGAGAGTGCATTTCCAAAACAGACAAAGCCACATAAAGGATTCCTGGTTTACAACCTTGCCCCTGGAGAGGAATTGTCTAGTAAGAATAGAACAGTTCCTCAGAGTCCAGGGGAAAATCTTACTGCAAACTATGTCTTCCAAACGGCTTCAGCTCCACCTGCCAACAGCCTGGCTCCACATCCGTGAGTTACTTCCTCTCCTTCAATTAAATATTTCACTGCTCAAGGTGCTATGACTAATTATTCCAAGTTCTTCTTTACAGCACTCAGACCTGTAGATGCTCCTTGAGGAAAGGGGAATTTGGTTACTGAATTAGCAAGTTATAGCACCGATAACAACCACTTAAGACCTTGTCTCAGAGCCAAGGCAATCAGAGATCTGCAGTATCTTCCACCAAGAACACAAGTGGGCAGGCAGATGCATGGCATGTTTGACGTATGGAAGCTTTATGAGTACTTCAGTGTGCACGTTCTGGGCCAAGCCTCAGGAAGGGGAAAGTAATGACTCAAACCATTCCCTTTTATTTCAACTGAAGTCATTGCTAATTGTCCTCATCAAAATTAGTATTTTAATGATTTTTATAGAGTGCAGCAAAGAGTTCTCCATAATACCTTCATACACATTATCTCATTTGAAGTTTACAACAAATCAATCAGATTTTATGGGCAGAGGAATTATGGTGGAGGGGGACTACACAGATTTGTTCAAAGGAATAAGTCACCAAGTGGCATATTAGATTTTTAGCACAATGCCTCCCTCTAAAACCTAGGACATTGATCTCATCATCAAAGGGACACTGTACCTAGGGAATTTTTTGGGAACTGGAAACTCCTTCTCAGAGAGTTGTTAGGCACATTAAAAATGGTAATACATGGAGACTACTTCAAAGAACTGGAAAAGGATGTATCCTTGGGGCAGAGTGCATAAATACCACCTATTGTGATTTTTATTACTGTTTATATTAAGGGAGAATTTGACATTGTAAGCTTCTCTTCATCAAACTTGGTCCCCTATCTGCTGATCTGTTTTAGAGGGATGAGGACACCTTTTACTGGCAAAATTCAAAATATGGATGGTGGACTCATAAACATTTTGGCTGATTGCCATGAAAAGAGAAAAATGGAAGGCAGCTGGGCTTCTCATTCTGACATGACCCTTAAACATCTCTGGCCTGTCCTAGAAGACTTAGCAATAGCTTTCTATCAGTTAGCTGCTTGCATTTCCAATGCATCTGGCACTAAAACCTATAATCAGCTCAGTTTTTCTTTCCTTTTTTTTTTTTCCAGAAAATAGAACTAGTGCCTGGAAGCTACCTTTGGAGAGTGCCTAAAAATAACAATTATTCACTGAAACCACATTAGAACAACCTGTAAGGATGCCGACCTACCACGGACAATTGCAAATGCTAAGTAACATGGATCAACAAGCCCCAAAAATGAAGCCTCAGATTTCCCCAACTGAAGAGATAAATCATTGTCTTTAATTTGACTGAGCCATCCCTCACAAAATTCATTTAGATAAATAAGAGAGCTATTATATAATCAGGTTATATAATCAGATTTAAAATGATCATCAAAGAAACAGGGTTGACAACGCCTACAAAGTTCAAACAATTTCTTCCATTTTATTTATAATGCTGATACACTCAGTTCATGTTCACTTAAAACAAACTCATTACACACAAAGAAGTCAAGGAGTTAAGAAAAGCAGAATCTGCTACATAAATGGGTCTGGGTTAGTCCATGCCTGGATATTTTTTACAGTTTCCATGAAATCTAAAATAGGGATTTGATACTAACAATTTTCCCAAAAGACACCTATGCAGGTTATCAAATGATGAGGGCTACTACTGCACCTTCTACTACGCCACAATTGGTTGCTTATGTGTGATACACTGAAAGGTTTTTAGAATAAAATATTTCTAATATGGAAGTTCCCCTAATCAACTGAACCATCTAATCCCTCACAAAATATAGGCGCTCCTTTCTTGAAAAATACTTTAGTTGGGAAAAATTGTCTTTAAGACGAAGGTGTTGGACCCAGTGCAATAGCACAGAGGTTATGTTCCTTGCCTTGGACGTGATGGGATCCCATATGGTCACTGGCTCTAATCCTAGGGGCCCCACTTTCCATCCAGCACCCTGCTTGTGGCCTGGGAAAGCAGTCAAAGATGGCCCAAAGTCTTGTGACCCTGCACCTGTGTGGGAGACCCAGAAGAGGCTCCAGGCTCTTGGCTTTGGATCAGCTCAGTTCTGGCCATTGCAGCCATTTGGGGAGTGAATCATCAGATGGAAGATCTTCCTCTCTGTCTCTCATTTGCTCTGTATATCTAACTTTCCAATAAAAACAAATAAATAAATCTTTTAAAAAAAGACAAAGGTGCTAAAAGCAAAAGAGGAATATGGAGGAAATCAAAGCAAACCACAGGTTGCTATTATCTGGCTTTCGCATGTCTCCAAAGGTTCCTGCACCAAAAGCCTGGCCCCCAATCTCCCTGCACTGAAAGGTGTTGGGACTTAGAGCCGGTGGAGCCTTGTAGGTGGTAAGTAGGTCATGACTGCCCTCATGAAGGGACTAACATGGGTCTTAGAGGAGTGAATTTGTTCACAGGAAAATAACTGTTATGAAACAATGAGCCTAGATTTCCCCCACTTTCTCACATCTTCTCTAACCATGTGATGGCATCCATTATGTTGTGATGTGGCCAGCAGGCCTCATCAGATATATATTCTATGATATCTAGACTTGCATACACCAGAATGAGCCAAGTAAAATTACTTTCTTCATAAATCATCCAGTGTCAGGTATTCTATTCAGTTAACTAGCACACAAGGATAAACAAAATTAACCTTCTTCCAAATTTCCTATCAAATCATATAAAATGAATTAAATGGATCTCCAACAATTTGGAAGTATCTGTGCAAACTGGTCTCTGCTGCATGAGTATGGTCATAAGGATATTCTGGGGGCATGAATGGGGTCTTATGGCCCAGTGGGTTAAGTTGCTACCTGCAGTGTCAGTACTAGATTGCTGGTTAGAGTTTAGGCTGTTCTACTTCCAATCCAGCTGACTGCTGTTTCACCTGGAAAGGCAGTGGAAGATGGCCTAAGTATGTGGGTTACTGACATCCTTGGGGGAGTTCTGGATGAAATTCCAGGGTTCCATAATTAGCCAGGCCCAGTCCTGGCCATCGGGAATGAACCAGCAACAGGAGATCTTTTTCCTTTCTGCATCTCCTTCTCCCTGTCCCTCACTGAATTTCAAATAAATCTTCTGGTTTTTATTTTAAGGGAACTCAGAGATAAATAGGCATTACCCATATCAGACTAAGAAACAGAAAGTTCTAGGTTTTGGATAAATTCAGACATAGCCATATATATATACTGAAATATCGTAGATGGAGAAAATGAAAAGTGGTTACTATATAAATGCTACATACAAAATCAAAAGAGAATTATAAGCTTATTTGGAAATAGACAATTTTATGCAGTAGGCTCTCAGGTGGACAATACTGGAAATCATATGAATCAACAATGGTAAGTAGCTCTCACTTTCAATGCATAAGATGGCCAGATAGTAAAAAGATTTCAGAGGGGACAATAAGAGACTTCAAAATTAGGCAGGAGGAACAGGTAGAAAACTGTAGAAGGACAAATCCTACTCCAACTGGGAACAGTTAGGGCTGTGATTTGCACAGGCAGCCTGTTCTACAACCAGCATAAGGGAGCCTCATTCATTTTTAAGTTTCTCCAAGTAGGGCTCCCTGCTTTAAGTCCAAAGGCATTTGTTCGTGCTGTTACCATTGTTTACTTGTCAGTATTCATGTGAATATTCTGTTAAATTGGTGTTTGATTACAAAATCATTGCACTGTCTAGAACAAATGCCTAGGTGTGCTCTTCAATTCACATGCACAGAGGCGAACCACGGACACCCTTAAATATGTCAAAATTAAATCCCATGGCAAATGAAATCTCTACTTGTTGCTGGAATCACGGTGTTCAGTCAGGGACTACAGGATATCTAGGACCTGAGATTTTTAATAATTGCTATGACCATTAGTTTGTGGTATAATCCAAGCAACCAGTATCAACCCATTCTACTGCAATTAAAATATTACCATGCCCTTAACCACTTTGTAAATCTTAAAGCAGAGTTTCTCAACCTCAAGTTTTCACTGAGATTTGGGGCTTGTTAATTTTGTGATAGAAGTCTCCTGTGTAGTGTACCATGTTTGACAACATGGAAGGTCTTTATCTACTAGATGCCAGTAGAACCTTTGCCCCAGTTGTCACAACAAAGTGTCTCCAGAGATGGTCACCTATCCTATGGGGAGCCAACTGTCTTTCCTACCACCCATGAGAACCAGCCATAAAAGTTAATAAATGACCACTTAAATCTTTGCTCCATTCCTTGACAGTATCCTTATCTAGCCATGCCACTCATTCAATACTTTTTATAGCTTTTACATAAAAGGGAGGAAGCGAAAGACAAAAGCTGTCATCAAATCCATAAACTAATTACAGGCACAGAACTGCAGAGAGCTTACGATCAAAGGTTTTAACTATGGGTAAAAAAATTAAAAATATTCAGCTAGAAGAAATGAACTCTTCAAAACCCAGCAAAATTAAGGGAGTGCCTAAAACACTTACAGAAACAGGACACTAACTAGAATGAATGACATGTAGTTTTCCAATTTCCTTCTTCAAGAGAAAATTCAATTTTCCTATCTAGGCGATATAGTTACTGTTGAAATGCAGTCTCCAGCATTTACTGATCTGGGTAATTGTGAGTAATGTATATAGGAGACATCTCCACATTTCAGCTTCTACATTTATAAAATACAGACAATAATACTTAGGTCCTGATGAGGAGTAAGTAAGATAATACACAGTAAACATTTATTACTCACCGTTTGCATGGATTAGGTCCTGAATAAATGGTTATTTTATTTGTACTATTTGTATTGCTTTTAGAAACTTCTTTTCTGCGTGTTTATCTGGGACAGGAGAGGTAGAGTAAGAAGAATTGCCATTCACTCTGAAACTCTGAGTGTTACATATTTTATAGACAGAGTTCTCCCAAGGAACCCAATCAGCTAAGGCACGTATGTGACTGGATCACACTCCAGGGAGATCATATTTGGGAAAAACAAAACAATGAGTTGGGGGTTGCAAAACCCCGATTCTTGCCTTGCTAAATTGCAAGGACTTACGGTTCTGTGGTCAATCATGTAGCCATTCAGAGAAAGCCACACCTGCTATAGGTCATTCCAGAGTGTCTAAGATCTTCTCTGAGGGCAATGACAATTAGATTCTATAATTCAATAGAACTAATGCCCAAAATAATTCTACATTCTCATTCAACGATACACAGAAACACAGTACTTGATACTGACCTTGAAGTGTAGTGATTTAATTAAAATAGATTTTCACATGGACACATTCAAAGAACTAAGTCTGTTAATTATGTAATGCTTCACCAATAATTAAATAGTCCTCTGTAATGCCCACTAAGAGGAAATTTGAATTACAGGCCATTTGCAGACAGGAGCTGCAGTGGAAACACCTGATAGGCTATAAATTCAATGCTGTACATCCACAAATCTATTCCAAAATTGCATCTGAACATTAAGAGTGACTCTGGCCTTCATTTAATGATAAGTCCTAGGAAATCAATTAGCTGTTAAAATAGCTTAATTGGAACATATGTATTTTAATTTTTGTGTGTGTATTAAAAGTCATCTTAATCAACCCAAAACATTCTGAAATCGTACTTGTAGGTAATGTAGTGAAAGGATTGAACTTATAACTGGCTAAGACCAAGGATGTGGAAAATGTGAGAAGGATGGTATTTAAACAGAAGCAACTGGACAGGGATTTACTAAGAAATTTGCTAGTTTATTACAATTATCCTGAAAAGTGCTCTAAAAAGGAAACCTTAAACAAGCTACAACCACTCTCATAGAAATTGACATGGTTTCAGAGTTTTTGGGGATGGGGGAGTTGGTACATGGAAAAACTACTAATGTGTTCTCTCTCGTAAGCGCCCTTGTTCTATATTGCCACCAGAACCAGTGACGAAGTAAAAAATTTGAAATACCTATAAATGATAGAAATTTTATTTAAAAAAGGAAAAAAACTCATTGGGAATGGTTAAAAAAAACAAGGTTGAAGTCATCATGAATAAAAGCAATGATTTAAACCTGATTAGTGGCTGGTTTGGTAGAAGAGTAGAGGGAAGAAGAAAAAGAGGGAGGGGAAGCCAACTCCACAATTTCGAACTACGCACACTGTATTCTAAAGTGAGCTACACATCATTTTGAGATTTTACCTAACACAGTTTTCTAAGTTTCACTCTTGGTAGAGCAGCTGCCTGATCTCATCTCTGGATCTCTTCTTCCCTACCTCCGAATGAGGAAATAGTACCACGTATGAAAAGAATTCAACAGCCAGCCCTTTTCAAACCTTAAGCTTCCCAATTACTGTGAAGGCAGGACAAAATTCTAAGGATATTTGCAATTTTCATGTAGCACGGTACAGTGAAGGTGCTTAATAAATAATGAAGAATGAATAAATGAGTTAGCAAATGAGTACATCAATGAATAAATAAGTGAGAAATCTCACCATTTTGTTCAGTTAGAGAACATGAAGGAGAAAACAGGGGAAAGAGGGGGAAAAAAAAACATAGGCATGCAAAGAACCAGTAGAGTAAGAAAAAGCAAAGAAACACACATACAGGTGTACCAAAACAAAAAGAAGCAAACCCATTATCTACCGTGGAGAGACCCTGGGAAGAAAATACAGGCAGAGGCAATGAAAAAGGCTGTCTGTTTGCTCCTTTCCAATCGCGATTACAGAGTCTAAATTCCATTCAATATTTACGCCATCAAGCCACAGTGTGAGCCACATGCAAGAGGGTGAATGAATAAAATTCTCAACCCTCAGTGTGCAAAGGCAGACGGAAGCAAGTAAAGCAACAGCTTTCATACGAGATAAAATACTCAGTCACCAGGGGTCAAAGGAAGGACAAATCCTCTACCTCTGCTTAGGGGAGGGAGGGTGGTGAGGTGCAATTCTGGGGGAGTGGGGAAACAGGCTTCCTTGCTGGCCATGGATGGATGAGTCATCAAGAACTCCTCCTGACTTCTTAATGTCTATAAATAATCTCAGGTGCTGCCATTTCATTTAATTACTAAGCCTCTCCAGATGGAGAAAAATAATTAAGCCGTCTGTAGCACCGACATGATATGAAGAATGGGTTAGCAACTTGTGCAACATTTGAGTTCTGAAGTTTCCTTGCAACCATGAAATAAGGGCAGAAATGAAAGGAGGCAACTGCCTGTGTACACCTCAGGGAAAACAAAATGACTACAGTGACACTCCGAGCAGAATTTCAGAGACAACGGGAAAAAAGAATACTCGTACAACTGTCCCAGTGGAAGAACTGCTCACATTAAAAGAGGAAATCTCAACTGATTTGTAGAAGACGCAAAAAGAAACACCTTTAAGAAAGACAACTTTTAGCATATACGTGTGTATGCTAGATGTCCTCATAATCTAACTGTATAAAAAATACACCTATTGACTGGGTCTGAGGATAAACACAGGTTCATAAGTGTATCTTTGGGACTGGTGAGAAGATTCAGATGTTTCATCCTAAAAGGAAGCTGGTCAGAACGTTACAGAAGTTTCCACATACAGATGTTGTCAGAGAACCTTGTACCTGCAGCCTGTGCTGTGGCATACCAGAGTACACCTCGGACCTCGGTGCTGGCATTTCATATGGATGTTAGAGTCCTGGCTGCTCCACCTCTGATTCAGCTCTTACTCAGCCATAGGGAGATTGACAACTTGTCAGATGCAACAAGGGTGTAACTGAAGGTCGCTATGTTAAGTGAATTAAACCAAACACAGAGGGATAACTGTCACAGGGTGTTTTTCAAGCATGGAGTGTAACAATGAAGTTTGAAGTCACAACTACAACAGTGTTAGGAGAAGCTGCGGAAGAAGGTGAGCAATAAGGCATGGGGAAAGGTTGATAAATAGGCACTAAGATAGGTAGGAGTAAGAAACTCTGCAGTTTCGTTGCTCGGCAGGGTGACAATGGACACTGCATCATATATTTCTCTGCTGAAAAACAAGTGGAAGATAGGATGTTCAGCGTTTTCAGCCAGCCGAAAGAAATGCTGGGTGTTTGAAGAAAGCAATGTGTCCCCGATGGCATATTATACAATATACACACCTACTGAAATAGCACATAGTGCCCCATCAATCTGTACAATTTGTATGTGTCTGTGAAAATTTTTTCTTACATTGAAAAAAATTGTTAAAATACACTTCTAACTAAAGGAAAGGTCATTCTGAGTGCTGGGTATTTTGTAAACTCAAATTTAAGAAAATTAACTGTGATTGTAGATTATTATAGCAACAAAGTATCCTTCCACAAGTTGCCTAATCATTCCACAGATTTGATCTAATGCAAACCTAAATTTTGTTACCTGTTACAGGTTTAACCACATAATCCCTATAGGATGAAATCAGAACAAAAGACTATCTTAAAACAGTATGATAGGGCCCGGCAGCGTGGCCTAACGGCTAAGGTCCTCACCTTGAATGCCCCGGGATCCCATATGGGCGCTGGTTCTGATCCCGGCAGCTCCACTTCCCATCCAGCTCCCTGCTTGTGGCCTGGGAAAGCAGTTGAGGACGGCCCAATGCATTGGGACACTGCACCCGCGTGGGAGACCTGGAAGAGGTTCCAGGTTCCCGGCTTCGGATCGGCGCGCACCGGCCCGTTGCGGCTCACTTGGGGAGTGAATCATCGGACGGAAGATCTTCCTCTCTGTCTCTCCTCCTCTCTGTATATCTGACTTTGTAATAAAAATAAATCTTTAAAAAAAGAAAAAACAGTATGGTACTTACTTCTACTATTTTCCAGGAATTCACATCAGATTTACACCAGAAAATAGTGAAGCTAAGATCACATTGACACAAACAAATAAATAAGCTAGGTTGGAGGCCATTACAATGGCAACGCATACGCCTTCCAAAGTAGAGACAACCACTACTACTTTCTATGTCAAACCTTCCATAACAAACTAAAGAACTGGAAACACCATGCAGTTTCCACAAATCATGGCAGTGTGCCACAGTGGACCAGGGAAGGCCAACACATGTTTCTTTTTTTGTCAAATGTGTGTCTGCTACATTTGTATTTGTTTCAGCAACACTGTAAAAACTTCATAGGGTCTAACAACTGCAAAGGCAAACAGTCAAGGTTACCCAGAAGAAGAGGTAGAGGCAATGAAAAGCTGAAGGAGTAGGAACACTTTTCTGGAGTGTGGAGTGAGCCAGCATCAAGAGTAACAATATCTGGGTGCAACTTAACTTTCCCTCGGCATGCACTTGTGGGTCACTTGCATCGTGCTATTCTGGAAGGTGAGTATGTGGTTTATGAGCACTGGGTGAGACAGTCTCCCTACCAAAACAGAAGCTTTTCTGTTCATCTCTGTTTAGGCATTGTCATTGGGATTGCAACAGTGACAGTGTTCAGGACAGGGGAAGGACTGTGTTTATTATACTTAATGTAGCAAACACTCTCGGCCCTGTAACTTGTATTCAATAGATATAAATAATTCTTCAATACGGAAATGTGAAAGGCTAGGTCTGAATTTGGAATATGTAATAAGATTTATCTGATTATTTGGGGAGATACAGTCCAAACTCTTGAATTAATCATTCCCATAGAAAAATTCAAAAGACAAAGATCTCAAAATAAAGGATCTAAGGAGACTGCCAAATTAAAATAACAATAACACTTTTTTCTTTCCGTTACATGACACATTGTGAACTCCAAAGTATAAACACACATGTGGAATTGTAAAGAAAACAAAGGAAGCAGCTCAACACAGCTGCTAGCTAAATAAAATGCCATTCTATTTTTTACTATCTGAGCTTTATGTCTACAGGATAGGAAGCCAAAATTTAGAAAGGGATCTAACACATGAATTGCACATCAAATTTCCTTGTATGTGAGTAGGACCCGTGTCCCAGAAATACTTTAAAAACTCAAAACCCAGACTTTCCAGGGAGGTGTTTTTGGTGGTTTGCATACCAACATGCCTGCCTTGTTTAAGATTCATTGCTCTTACATTTAAACCGAGTTTATAGAGCCACAACAACAGATAGTATTCAGATACAGCATGCTGTGAACTAGTCCTTTCATAAAAAAACTTTTAACATTTACTTTCCAATAGGAAAGGTGCTCTGCAAAGCAGGGTATGGTTGATCTACACACATGGGTACAACAGAGGCAAGGTCTAGCCCCATGAGAGGCAGGATGTGTATAGGACTCAGAGGAAAAATGGGGTTATCCAAGTGAATGGGAATTGCCAACCACTCTTTCATAGGATCCTACTGTTGCCAGAGACAAATCAGCCATAGCTTAGAAACACAAGACCTCCAGGCAGAAAACAAGCAGTTTCCCAGAAATACTGGAAACCACTTCTGTCCATAGAAAACATGCACAACAGGGGGTCTCCAACCCACAGAAGCAGGTGGATGAGCGCAGATAAATATGATGTGGCATTTACCAAGTATCTACTTGGTAATCAATCATTCCTGTAGTCCTGGTATACTGGTGGTGATCTTCATTTCATAAAAAAGAATGGAAACTAAGGATGGAAAGTTTAGCAACTCATCATTATGCAGTTGTTAAGCTAAGAAGGGGATTCAAGAGCAAATATTTTTTATTCCAGTGAATAAGCTCTTAAAATCTTATCTTGTACTGTGGTTCATGAATGTAATCAGCAAAAGGATATGTACTGAAAAACAATGGGAGATCAGCCCAATACACTATAAACAGTTTCCAGAACGTCTTAGCATTACCTACAGATACTACAGCCTACATCACACCCAGTACACACCCCAGTGTGCATTACTGTGTATGAACAATGAAAAGTGTTCTACAAAAGTATTTATCCTTATTGCATGTGATACAATTTAATATGCCTTTCCTTCACTGTCATTTACTATTCTTTTATTTCATTATTTTTAAAATGCTGTTCAGGCCTTACTGAAATGACCTTACAGCCAAATAGTAGGTCAGAACTCACCACTTGAAAACCAATGCACAATGAGCCCTGACGACCACTCTTCTTGTGATTTCTGACATTAGGTAGAATATTAGGCTTTTCAAATTCCCACATATAATCATCCAATTGAGCCTTTATCCCAGCAAAGAAAAGGGAAGAAGGGCGGTTAAGAGGATGAGATAAGCAATGAAGAGAATTGTCAATCATATGTCACCAGTTAGAAAGGGCACTGAAATTAACATACTCCAAAAAGAACAGAACTGTCTCAAGGACAAAGAAGTCGGCTAATACAGCTTGATGTTTAAAATCTATGTTGGGGGGGGAGGGAGAGATCGTCCCTCTGCTCATCCTATCCTCAAATGCTTACAGCAGGAAAGAACAGATCAAGCTAATGCTAGGAAACAGGAATATAAGTTGAGTCTGACACAAATGTGGCAGGGATCTATGTACTTAAACCTTCCAGGATGCATGCACATTAACAGGAAGCTGGATTCCAGAGTAGAGCAGGTACTTGAACCCAGGCACTCTTGCATTCCAAGCAGTGACTCAAGCAATGTATTAAGTGCTGAGTTTGGTTCTGATGTCACTCATGTTCCTTTGAGCTGTCAGGAAGATACTATTTTCTGACAATGACTGACGGGTAAAACAAACATCTGTATACAGTCTTTAAAGTAAACTTTAAGGTTGAAACAGAAATCACATGCCTATTAACTAGTCAGGTTACCTTCTACACAACACACTACCATGTCCCCTATAGGCAAGTTAATCAAGACCCTTGCCAACCAACAGTTTAAATTAGTCTGACTTACTAAAAACATGAAAAGTATAACTAATGAAGAATGCAAGATTTGCTTCTTTGGGCAAAATCAACAACTGAGCTATAAAAACACTCCTCAGCATAGGCACATTGAGGGAGAGAAAATCAAGGCTGGGAGTTCACAGACATAGTAACTTGAAAATAGTTTTACCAACAACTTCAGTTACCATGGGGACTTCTGGAATTGAAAGAAAAGGGGGTCTCTTCAGAGAAGTGACTGGTGCTATTTATTAATCTAGTTGCAAGCAATGTCAAATTTTAAAGTTGGTTCAAATAAAATCACTTTTTTAAAAAAACATCAGCTTCTTAATATGCTGAAGGAACCTGCTCAAATCGCTTCAGCAGTGAAGTAACTTCGATGATAAATGTGTTCTTCAATCTGTGCACCAGTCAAGTAGCAATAAAATCAGAATAATTCATGCAAAAATTTTCATTATGTTTCTAAACATACTTATTTACATTTTAAATCACACATTAGACAATATGAAATATCTTTCACTGAGACAGGTGTGAACTAAAAAACAGATGCATTCATTAAACATGGAACAATTTGGTGAATTGACAAAAATATATAAATATATCCAGAGAACTCACTGGCTAAAGCACTTCAGCCACTGTTAACTTACTTGAAAAAATATGGCCATGGCTCCAATTATTCTATTCTCTGAAATGGCAGTTTGAAAGGCGTCAAAGTCGTCTGGATTGTAAAAGAAAATCTGCATCTGTAAAAGAAAAATTTAAACATGCATGAGCAAAATTTCCTGCCCTCCACCAAAGTAGTGAGCGGTATAATGGGGTCAAATTCTCCATTCATCAAGATTTGCTCAAAATTATATCTCCCCCTATTTTTCCTTTGCTTAAGTATTGGAAAGCACACCTCCAACAGCTTATCATTTCACCTGCACATGTGTTAGAATGTTACACCTTCTCACATAACTACCACACATTTGTGCTACCTAAAAGAAATAATACGAAGGCCTACTTACTTACAGTAGTAGAGTATGAGTTTCCGTGAACATGTCGAGATTCTGTGAACATGTTGTAATTATAAGTAGTTAAGTGAGCTCATTTTGATAGATAACTTGCATATTAAATATAAGAATATGAAGAGAAATTGTAGCAGGTTTGAAAAAAAGCCCAAATGGCTCAAATTCAGCAGATTCACACAAAAATGTAATGTTGTTGATAAGATGTTTTACAATCTGTAGAAAGTTATCCCATACATGATTTCATTTAATCCTTTTAACCATGGACTCAGTTCAGAAGACATTGTGCTCTAGAAAGCTGTGATTAACTTGAACAAAACTCAATACCACAGAGTCTACAAACCCAGGCACTTTCTTCTTTTTTTTTTTTTTTAGATTTATTTATTTATTTTTTATTTATTTATTTATTTTATTACAAAGTCAGATATATACAGAGAGGAGAGACAGAGAGGAAGATCTTCTGTCTGATGATTCACTCTCCAAGTGACCGCAATGGCTGGTGCTGTGCCAATCTGAAGCCAGGAACCAGGAACTTCTTCCAGGTCTCCCACACGGGTGCAGGGTCCCAATGCATTGGGCCATCCTCGACTGCTTTCCCAGGCCACAGGCAGGGAAGCAGGGCTGCCGGGATTAGAACCAGCACCCATATGGGATCCCAGCAAGTTCAAGGCGAGGACTTTAGCCGCTAGGCCATGCTGCCAGGCCCAACCCAGGCATTTTTAATACCTCCTCTTGCAATTGTCTAGACTCTGCCATCCAAAGAGCAGAGTTGAGCCAAATCAACTTGAAATCATTGTACAGTTTTAATGCTTGAAAATGCCCTGATATTTAAAAAGATCAGAGAACAGAAATCAACCACAAAAAATAGGACCTATCCATGTAATAACAAGGATAGGTTTGAGTTTCTCTTGTTGTTCATTACTGACTTGCCCATGAATCTTCAGAGCAGCTGCTTTCTGAGCAGCAGCTTTCTCATGAACAAGGTCAAGCATTTCTACTTGGGAAAGTGATGCTAAGGATCAAGCAGGTCCGCGGAGTGAGGAGCATCTAACACCATCCCTAGACCTCCTTGACACCCAATACACTGCTATCATCACCATCCCATGTCAAGCGTAACATTTAGAAGACAGCGTAAAAATTCCAGAAAGGGGCAAGCACTGTGGTGTGCCAGGTTGTCACTGATGGGAAAGACGGCTAGAGTCCTGGTTACTCTGCTTCCAAACTAGCTTTCTGCTGACGAGTCTTGGAGGCAGCAGATAATGGACCAAGGACTGGGCTTCCTGCCACCCCCTTGGGAGTCCCAGATGAAGTTCCTAGCTTCATTCTGGTCTAACCCAAACAGTTGCTGGCATTTGAGGGGAGAACGAGTGTCCAGAAAATCTCTCTCCCTCTCTCCCTGCATGTGTGCGTATGTCTCTCTCTGATTCCTTAGTTTTAGAATACATACATCTTTAAAACAGATTATAAAACATTTCTAGAAAAATGTAACTCCATTGACTCTTACAGAAAAATCAGATCTCCCATTTTATAACTTTTCCAAATGACAAGATGTAAAGGGTTGAGCAACCACATCTCAAAACAGAATCTGTAGACTTGACATTGAACAAAAAGCTCGCAGCAGAAAAAGCTCAGTCAGTCAGTTAGCTGAAGCATAGGTCAAAGCAAAATGATATTGATGATAGCTTTGACTAAGATGCGTGGAACATGGCAATATTTCTTTCTTGCAGGATGAGATCAGGTAGCTCAAACACTTAAATCAGGACACTTTCTGGAACAAGTGTTTGGCACTGTAATTAAGACACAGCTTGGGACATTTACATTATCAGAGTGTCTGTGTTCAACTCCCAACTCCAGCCCCAATTCTAGCCCTGCTAATGGGTATCTAGGGAGGCCACAGGTTTGAGTAAAGCTGGGAGACCTGAACTGAGTTCTCAGATATAGCTTTCATCTGATTAGGTCCCAGCTGTTGTGATTCTCTCTCAATCTCTCAATCTCTCAATATCTCTCTCTCCACCCCCCTTTCTTACACACACACCCACAATAAAAAATTTTCTAAAGCATCAAAACACTTTTCAGTAAAATGTAAGGTACCCAAGTGGATGTGAATAGAATGCATATATTCTTTGAGAGTAGTTTCTTTCTTTGAGCAACTCCTTTTCATTCAGACTTGGGATGCCCACAGATTCTGGCAGTTTCTTACAAATGTGTTGCCTTTAGGTTTGGACAGCTCTAGACAATCCATTCACTGAGGTGCAGATTAAAACTGCCTAATACTGCGTAAATTGCTTTCAGTATATTTCTACAAACCAAAGAAACTCCAGAAGTACATTCAGAAAATTACACTTCACTTTCCTTTTAAAAGTCAGGGTCTCAAATTAAGTAGTTTCACAGAAGACTTTCTTCTGCTTTGGCTCATAGGCAGAGGCAGCATTATTTAATGCATCACCTGAATGCCATATGAAACAAAATCCTGGAAGATCTCTTCAAGGACATTTTCATTTATGGGTTGGTAATGAAATGCATTTTCAGAAAATGTATTTAAGTCATGGCTCCCCCTCGTTTCGATAATCAAATGTCTCATAAAGAGAACAGAAGCATGGCTTGGAAACATAATTTTTTTTTCCTGGCTACTTTTCTCAAGTTATAGTCTAGTGAATTATGTTAACATAGGAAGCTACCTAAAACTTGAGAGTAAATAAGGTGACAAGGTTTTGATCAATAAACTGGTCTTAACATATTTTTATTGTTATTGATGAGACAAATTTGAGTGAAAATTGGAAACCTATTAAAAAAAAAAGTATAGTCTTTCCCTTAACGCTAATTCAAGTGATGCTTACTTGACTGCAAGCTCTCTGATGAAGAACCATGTTGCAAAAAGGCAGAAAGAACTGAGAAATCCAGCGATCAGGACAACTGATCATTTACATTTTACTCCGCCTATTTTTTTTTTCCTCAATCATTTGGGATTAAGTAGGAGATAATAGAATGAATACTTAAATATTGAATACTTAAATATTGAATACTCAAATGTATTATTTCCAAAGAATAGGGACATTATCTTATATAATCACACTGTAATTATTGAAATGAGTGGATTCCACATTGACACAACACTATTATCTAATTCACAGTCCATTTTCAAATGTTGGCAGGCTCCCAAATAAAGTCAATTTTTAGTTCTCAGTCCAAGATTGAATCAAGGATCAAACATCACATTTTGTCCTCCTGTCTCTTTATCTGTCTCTCACCAGCTTTCACCTTGAACACCTACTCATCTATGGCTTTCTTTAACTCTGACTATTTGAAGTGTGGGGCCAGCTATTTCACAGAAGTAAGGTCTTCCTAAAGGTTTGTAAGGATTATGTTAATTTGGAACAGGTTACCACAGTAGAACCATTGTGTCTGCTCTGTGCATCAGAAACCACATAATGTGAGTTTGTGCAACATGAAGGGTGTTTATTTTGTATTAATCTTTTCTTTTTTTCAGAGGCACAGAAGCACACAGAGAAACAGAGACCAAGCTTCCATCTGTTGGTTCCTTCTTCAAACATCTGCAATAGTTGGGACTGGGCTAAGGCTGAAGCTAGGAGTCAGGAAATCACCTTAGGTATTCCTACATGGGAGACATAAACCCAACCACTGGAACTATCATCACAGCCTCCCAGTCATGCTGGAGTCAAAGCCAGAGCTGGGAAATGAACTCCCATTCCTGGATGTGGAACGTGGGCGTCTTATCTGCAGGGCTGACTGAATAGCAGCTTCCCAGGGCAGGGTGGCCAGGAGTGGGGTAGGTCGTGATTACTTCACTTTGTTGAAGTAGTGCCTGTCAGGTTTCTTTACTGTATAGTTATTGATTTTTCTTTTGTAATGAAAAAGTACTTTAAAGATTATATAAACATCCTACTCATCATTTAAATATTATCTGCAAAAGAATCCATTGGTGAGTTTCTGGCTATTTCTAAGAAAAGTTTGCCCTTTTCCATGGTTTATTCATTTATTTACTTATTTATTTATATGAATATGAACTCATGTATGTGCTTTTATTTTTTGGATCTATTATTATACAACACAATACTATTTTGATGTTCAAATAGTTCCTGAATGGTCAATAGGAGACCTTTCCAAAGAATTCCTCTGATATTTTTCCATATTTGTATTATGCTGTGTTTTAACATTGCCTAGCTATTAGGCACAGATGACTTGGAGCTCATCTTTTTTTTTTTTTTTTTAACCACAGGCATAGAAATGGTCATTTATTGAGTAAGGCCTGCTTCCTTTTAGTGAGAAATGTTATGTAAAGACCCAAGAATTTTAATTCAGTATTTTAAAAAAAAAATGCATAGAGTAGAATATTTTGACTCTTCAGGAAACTAATACAGCTTAAAAGTCAGTGAACCTGCTCTAGCTAAGGCCTTCTTTGCAAGAGAAGGAAAACTAGACCCATTTTGTATAAGCAGATATCTCCTTAGCAGAGTTCCATGATATGTGATTGGCTCTCCAACTGCAGAATTCAACTACTTTGAAACTCTGCTAAACTCACTCATAGCCAGTGTGCATCAGGGTATAACCATGGACCAGTTCTGCCCAAGTTTTCAAGGCTCTGAGCTGGATGGCCCATTCACCCCCACCTGCAGGCCTGGCTAGACTCAATGACAGATTACTTCATGTTGATATTATTGGTAAATTGATATTAGGAAGACAGCATTTTACATGGAAAAAATAAAACACACACAAAGCTTCAAGACTAACTGGCAAGCACGCAGATGAAGGTGTTAGCAAATGGCAATGCTATTAAGTCACAGAATAAATGAGCTCTGCGAGTACAGTTAGTGGTTTGTTGTCACGGTACTAGCATGTCGTATATAGAGTCACAACAAAATTCCATTTTCTTCTCTTTAAACCTGGCTTGTATATTTTAAATAACTCTTATTACAATTTGATTATAAAATATGTATATGTCTATTTTCCAATCTATATCAATGTTCATGTTAAGTTGAATGAATGGAAAGCAACAAATCAAAAAACTTTTTCTCTATTTAGTGACTGTCTATCTGAAGCCAGGTGATAGGATTAAAATGTCATGTGGTAGGTACCACCACAAACTTCATTTTATAGGCAACAAAAGCAAGGATTTCCAAAATATATAATTTCCAGAACTTAAAATGTTCTGAAGCAAAGAAAGTGGAGTTGGGATAGAAAAACATTCTTTCTGGGACAGGTACTTGGTAGTACAGTTGTGAAGATGATGTTGGGAGCCCCTAGATTATGTAGTAGAATGCCAGAAGTCAGGTTCCAACTGTACTTAAGTATCCACTTCCTACTATTACACATCTTGGGAGGCAAAAGGTGGTGATGACCCCAGTACTTGGGTACCTGTTGCCCATGTTGGAGATCTGGATGGGGTTCTAGGCTCTTGACTCCATGTGGCACAGCCCTGTTTGGGTCAGCATTTGGTCAGTGAAGCATGTGGAAGATCTCTGCCTTTCAAATAAATCCTTTCATTTTTAATTTTAAGAAAAAATCATCCAGAACTGCAGGGATCAAGGCATTATTAATCACCGTGCTTCTTTTCAAGTTGGCAAGAATATCGGTTTAGTTCCCATTGTGAGTAAGGCATATTAAGGATGAAAACACAATCTACACATAAGAAAACTAAATAATCACTAGTTAAGCATAACTCTTCCTTTGAATACCAAAGTTTACTTAAAATATCACAAAAAAGCAAAAGGCAACAAATGGCTCACGGTCAAATAAGGTATACATCAAATGAATACTAAATTAATAGACAATGGGTGAAAGAAATTTCTGCAAGAACAGCTTTCTCTAATATTACAGTTACGCCAAACGTAGTTCTAAGGTCATTGTAATAAGGGAGGCAAAGAGTCAACTCTTTCCAGGGCTAGAATGGAAAATCCAAGTGACATCTCAGCAGATTTAGAAAGCTCATCTGTTTCTAAAACGAAATTAATATTTCTCCCACACGTCCCCCACACACAGCCCAAGAAAAAATCATGATGAATTAAGTAAGGAAACAGCGCACAGATAACTCAGTGGAAAGGCAACCTGCTGCATGATTCAGAAGACATTTCCAAGATACTGTTGGGAATTTTGAACAGAGGGGAAGAACACACAGGCAAAAGCTAGAGAAAAGAACAGATGGGGATGAGACATCAACAGGATGAGAAAAGGAGAGTGACTAAAAAGGCGACTGCAGAATCAAAAATCACTGAGGAGGCAGAAGATCACAGAAAAGATGACGTGGAGTGCTCTTCTAATAACCATGCTTGGTGGTAACCTGTAGAAAGGCAACATCTGGGGATGCTGTAGTGGACGGTTAATAGTTTATCTCTATTATATATGAGATAGAGATGAAGGAGAAAAATCTAGACCTAATCACTGATCAACTGGTTCTACTTATTTGGATCATTTGTGTAGGATGATATAGGAATTGAGTGTTTTGTATCATAAATCCTTAATAAACCAAATTTTGAAATTATTTTGTACTTTAATTACTCTCAACAGACTAGGTCGTAATTCTGGATTTTGGACAGTTACATTATATAGAAACAGGAAGTAAGTCTGTGGCCAGACTTGAAGGCTCTGTTCCTAGCACAGCACTGATCATGGAAAACCATGTTTTATCGTTATGTATCTGTTATTATGTATTAGTTTCTTTAAGACTAGAATGAATATGTAAATTAAGGTGAAAAGAGTTTCCCTGGGCCAGCCAGCCTCCCACTGAGCCATGCCACAAGGTGTAGCCAAGAAACTTACATTCAAACTAAAAGCTATTTTATATTACATGCAAACTAAAAGCTTACACTGAAAGCTATTTTTAGAAAATATTCAGCATCTCTTACACAATGTAGCATTTAATAAACAATTTGTTTTGCTTTGTAGTATATCATTAATCACAGAAAGTACTAATCTTTAATTATTTGTTTGTTTTTTCACTTTCTCTGGAATGTAGAATTATCATCAACTACTGTTCACAACGATTTTGTTTTTTGGAGCAAAATTCATGTTTCCCACAAACAGGTACTGGGACAATGTGGATAATTTATTTATTGCACTCTGGAGCAATTTATTATAGGACTATTCATTCACTGACTATACATTTGACTAATCAAAAACTATTTGATCGTGCTTCTCATCCCAGAGTTCAAGCTCCTGGTAATGACAAAAAGGTCAGATTCTCAGGGATCTTCCATACAAGATTCAAGAGCTATTTCTTGTAGTTCAGCTTTGGTTTGGACGGAAAGGGTGTTGGTTTACTATCTGGCTATTTGTTCAGTCAGCATAGAAAGCAACAAGCTGTAGCTCTCCCACTGAATAGCTGTGTGACCAGGTGAGAGTTGGGCATAGTCTGAACCTTTATGTTCCACTGTGTAAACCAACTAAAAAAACATGTAGCCAGGTTTTCATGAGGATTAAATGCAGTAACTCAAAACACTTACTACTATCTCTGGCACACTGCAAGTTATAAATACATTCAGGTAAAGGAGGAGAAAATGGAAGAAATGAGGGGAGAATACAAATTAATGAGCAAAAGACTAGACATGCAATACCTCCAAATTGGAGCCTTCTCAAATGCTAATATTGGAATGGAAAGACAAATGGTGACAGACATTTAATAGGATTCGTAACAATGCACCATAGCCACAACTGATACCATAGACAAATCTCACAAACAAATCTGAACCATATAAGCCAGACATACTACAAAAGGAAAAGAATGTATTGTATGATCCCATTGGAATAAAGTAGAAAACAAGAAAAATCATGCAATTATGCCTTAGACCCACAGTTACCCCAGTGGGCAGTAGTTAGAGAAGGATCACTGGGCATGCAAACAAATCACATTTTTAATCTGGGCACTAGCTGGTCACAAATGTGTGAATATTTCTTGGGGTATACCCTTTTCTTTATAAAAAAGATTAATTGGGCTAGTATTGTGAGGCACTGTGGTACACTGTGGGACAGTGGTTGTAATGCCAGCATCCCACATGGGCATTATCAAGGCCCAGATGCTCTACTTATGGTCCAGTTCCCTACTAATGTGCCTTAGAAGGTAGTGGATGATGCCCCAAGAGCTTTAGCTCTCACACTCACAAGGGAAACCTGGTTGGATTTGCAGGTTCCTGCTTCAGGCCGGCCCAGCCTAGCTGTTGCATCCATTTGGGGAGTGAATCAGATGAAATAACTCACTCTCTTTAATACTGTCTTTCAAATCAATAAATAAATACATACTTTTGAAAATTAATTTATATAAAAATTATTTTGTAATTCCTATCTCAGACAGACTGAGACAGAAAGATGGAGATTTCACATAAACTGGTTCAATCCCTAGTTGCCGGGGTTAGGCCAGGCCAAAGGCAGGTGCCAGGAACACATTCTAGATGTTTCCTGTAGGAGGTAGGCAGCTATTTACTTGAGCCAGCCCCTGCTGCCTCCCTTGGTGCACATCAGCAGTAAGCTACAGAGAATGCAGCAGGGACTCAGACACACAAGCGGCCTCTGACCTGGTGTATCCAACACAAGCCTTAGCCATGCAGCCATCTGTCAATTTTCTTCTTTGTATGTGATACGTCAATAGTGAGTTTAAACATTACAAGCATAACTATTTTTTGAAATGAGAATGATCAGAAGTATGGTCTTCTCATGTAACAAAATAACAGGGCCAAGCATGTGTCACTCTTCTGCATGCATTCAACTTGACACTGGCTATTCCAACAAAAACCTGGGGCTAAAACAAGACAGGAATTCCCACTTGACAGAGCAAGCTACTGTGACATATAGTCGTGTAGAATCATTCCAGCTTAGCACCCATAAAAATGACCTGAACCAAGCACTCCTCTGCTCATCCCTTTTCCAGGGCAGACACTGCAAACACAGCTAAGTGTCGCTGTCCCGCAGCGATGGACTTGGTGCACGGAGCCGATAATAACACACGTGGACCCTGACTGATGGTCAAAAGCCGAGGTTTATTAGTAGCATCAGACTTTATACTCTGAGGGTCATATAGGATAAGGGAGGAAGTGCTGAGCTTATCAACAAAACCATTAATGCTTGTTTGGAACTCCTTTTGTCTTGTATATTCCACCAGGTGTTCTCATATACATATGCAGATGATATCCAATAAGGTATACAAAAGGTAGCCATTTGGTTATTCTCCTCCAAATATTATCCAACCAACTGTAATCCCGTGCTCACTGACCTTTTAGGGTCACAATGTCCTCCGACAGCTAAGCAGCCTCAACTATGAAGCACTCTGGGAGGGCTGGTTTGATGAATCTAAATTCTTAACAATATTTTCTATCAATTAATTTCTTCCTTCTTTACCATCACTTTCTGATGGTGAGCAGAGAGGAGTTGTTATTTTTTTTTCCTATTTCATAAAAAAAGAGCTTAAGGTTCACATATTAGATTTCCTCATAAAACATTTTGTGGGCATGGCCCAGTGGCTAAATCCTCACCATGCATGCACTGAGATCCCATATGGGTACTGGTTCCTATCCCGGCTACTCCATTTCCCATCCAGCTCCCTGACTGTGACCTAGGAAGGCAGTGGAGAATGGCCCAAAGCTTTTGGACCCTGCAGCCGCATAGGAGACCCAGAAGAAGCTCCTGGCTCCTGGTTTTGAACTGGCTCAATTCCAGCCTTTGCGGCCACTTGGGGAGCAAACCAAAAGAGGCAAGATCTTTGTCTCTTCTTCTCTCTGTAAATCTGCTTTCTAATAGAAACAAAACAAATATTTTTTTAAAAACCACACAAAAACATATTTTGCTTACTTGAAAGGCGAGAGACAGGGAGCAAGAGAGAGGATGATAAAAGGAGATATTCCATATGCTGGTTCACTTATCAAATAACCACAATGGATTGATACAGACCAATACTCTCAACTTCACACAGGTCCCACCCATGGGTGGGTGTCAGGAGCTCAAGCATCTGGACCAATTCCCACTTCTTTCCAGGGTGCATTAGCAGGAAACTGGATCAGAAGCACAAACAGCCTGGGTATGAACTGGTGCTCCTATGTGGGCTGTTTACATTGCAAGCATCAGCTTAATCCAGCAGGCCACAACACTGGCTGCAGACACTAGATCTTGTCTAACAAGTAAATACAGCTGGGATTTAAACATGAGCATTCTATGGCAAAAGCCACACTGAAGTTCCTCTATTACACAACTTCCCGACCAGAATTCCCACTAGCAATGAAATCTATTTATTTCTCTCTAGGATCCTAGCCAGTAGTTTCCAGGGCACTCGTTCTCACCCTGGGGTTAGTTTTGCAATGCATTGGAAACTTGGCCATGTCTTGAGTCCTTTTTGCTTGTCATTCTTGGAAGGCATGCTACTGGCACTGAGTTGGCAGGGGCCTAAGATGCCGCTAAACATTTTACAATACACAAGGCAGCCCAATTCAACAGAGAAATTACCCTGCCTGGACTGTCAGTTGTGTGGCAGAAATTCTGATGTAAACGAGGCCCTGTCAGTGGACATGGCGAAGCTCTTTTCGTCTTCCCCTCTTTTCGTCTTCCCTTTTGCCATTGCTATTGAACTCAGAGTTGGGAAGAAGCAGCTTGTTCCCCTGAGGTGTGAAGAATGCCAATTTGGTGGCTATCCACAAAGCTAGTGACTTCCAGATGGCTTTTACCTGTTCCTGAGGTTACTGTAACGATCATGTTTGTTCCTACTAAAACAATGTTTCCTTCCATGGGTAGCTATTTTATATGTAAGGTTAGTTCTGAATTGCAGTGGAGCTTTATTCCTTGGATACTGTAGAGGAGGAAGGGGCCCTAGGTGCATCTGGAACTCATTTGTATTTCAAAAACAGGAAAGTAACCGCTGCAGTGTTTGTGCCCTTTGTAATATGAAACTTTTTAGAAATTGCTTTGTACTTGGGAGTAACAGCCACATGATTCACCATGAAATGAAGTCTGGAAAATCATTTTGGATAAATGGACCTATAAATTCAATAGAATTTCCATGACAACATAGACTGCAACACTCAACCACAAATAAAGGGTTATAAATCATTCAAAACCAACTAGGAATCAGCAATATGTCTCCCGTTTTGAAATACAAGAAACCTGAAATAGAGTTTATTTGTTACTTACTTACCCAAAGTTCCCATTACAGTTTTTTCCTCACTTTTGAAATTGCATTGTCTATTCCATTATAGGTTTTAGAAGGAAATGATGATTGTATACATTTGCAACTAAGCTAAATAAAATTAACACAGGTATACAATTGGTTGCACTACCCCCCACCCCATATTCTAGAATGAAGTCTCTAGAACATGTGCACCATAATACCTATTACCCATAAAACTGTATTTTGCCCTGTGCAGCTGAAGATCATTACATCCAGAAAATAACAGTTGATTCAAAACTCTTCTGAGAACAGATACAAGACACCCTGGGTGCACCCCCAGATGCTTTTGAGTCTCAGACATTCAATCCATACCATCTGTCAGGACAGTCTCCATAAGGAGGCCCTTTTAAGATGAGGGATCAATTGTTCTAGAACATCCATTCTTTTTTCATTATTATTTATTTTCTTGTTTATTTTATTTATCTGAAAGGCAGGACAGAAAGAGATAGCCATCTTCCTTCAGATGGTTCATCACCCAAATGCCTGCAACTGGGATGGGGCCAAGTCTAAGCCAGGAACCAAGAACTCCCAAGTGGATCTTCCACGGAAGCACTTTAGCCATTGTCTGTTCTCTCCCAGGGCATGCATGAGAGACGTGAAAGAAGAGCTGGGACAGAAACTGAGACATTCTGATACAGGAGTTGGTGTCCCAAGTGGTAGGTTAACCATCGCAATGTACACTCACCCTGAACATCTGCTCTCTAAAAAATGTATCTGTTCCCCAGGTTATCCTCTACCATTTAATAGGAAGTTGCCTGAGGGGAAAAAATTATAAAAGCTATGAATTTAATTTCCAACAGGCTGCATATCCCCTCAAATTCAGCCCAAGGCTGTACTTCTGTGCACTAGATGGGATCCACCACTTCCATTAGACAAACTGTCATGGTTTTGCCCTTGATCACGTGCTGATGGCTTTTTGAGATGCTTTCGGTTTGGTCTCCAGCCTTTATAAGCATATTCGAAGGCTTTGCCAGCCAGGGAAGATCCTGGTTACTTAAACAAACAAAAAAAAACCCAAAAAATCTCTGAACATGATTCAATGAGCACAAAATATCTTTGCTAGGGTAGTACCTACAAGTACTTCAAATCATTACCTAAAAATATCACACATCTTGGGATCTCCAATGAGCAGTGTGAGAGAACATAGATTTCCCTATGTCGTAGCTAAGTCTGGATCCATGGGCTAGTCATCTTCTAGCTATTGGATAGATACTATGTTCTCCTTTTATTTTTTCTTAAGATTTTTGTATTTGTTTTTTGCAGGGCGGAACATCAGAAAGAGAAGGAAAGAGTTCCTGCATCTGCTGATTCCCTTCCCCCAAATGGTAACTCCAGGTATGGCTGGGCCAGCTGAAGCCAGGAGCCTGGAACTCCATTTTGGACAGATAAGCAGGAAGTGGTATCAAAAGCAGGAGCACGTGGAACTCCAACCAATTCTCTAATAGGGGAAGCTACCGCCACCCCATGGTGGCTTAACCAACTATTCCACTCTGCCTCCTTTTTCATTTTAAGTTTTCCTAACAACCAATAAGAACGAGGACTTCAACTCAGTGTTTCCCCTAATGATTTAATTTCTTTTTTCTTATTTAGGAGGAGACTCTTCATTCACAAAATATGCTGCACTTGGTACAAATGCAAAATTGAAATACACAATTACCTATGCCGCATCACTGTTGGTAGAGAGAGGAAAACCTTGATGTGCATAATAAAGAGGAGAACTATTGAAATAAACTTATCAAGTACATGGGGACATTGTGGTATGAGACAGCATGTCACCCTCTGACCTGGACCCAGTCCTGCCTCTACTGTCCATTCAGCTCCCTGCTAAGGTACACCCTGGGAGGCAACGTGTGAGGGCTCCAGTGTTAGGATCCCCTCCACTGACAGGGAAGATCCATGGGGAATTTCTAGCTGCTGGCTTCAGCCTGGCCCAGCCCCTATGACGGGCAGTTGGCACAAACCCAGCAGAAGATGTCCATCTCACCTCTCTTTCTTTCTAATAAATAAGTTTTCCTTAAGTTCTGAAAGATGTATCAATAATAGAGAAAGTCAAAATACAAAATAAATGCAGGGTGACCACATTTGATTTTTAAAATGGCATAAAACACAATAGTTAAAGAGCTGTTGCACAAATACAACAGAACTAGGGCAGGCAGGGAAAGACTTGAACAATAAAAAACAATACAAGGCACACTATTTTCTCTGGGGAGGGACTCAGATTACCATGTGGCTAACAAAAGTGTTTGTTGTCTCACAATTTAAAATACTTAACGGCTCTAAATAATAGCTTATTGACAGACAAAAATCCCTTTGAAATGAGGACAAAAAGAATAGGAAAAAAAAAAAGAAAAATAACAAAAACATACTCCCAGCACTGCTCCAGAGAAGGGAGGGTACAGGTGACTGGTCTGGAGTTCAGCTGAGAAGCCTGCCACCTCTGCACAGTGCTCCTAGGGCGTGAATCCGTCTGCCCCCAGGGACAGACCACTCCACGTCACACTCAGTGTGATCTGCCTGTTCCCGGTTCTCACTTCCACACAATTCAATCTTCATTTCTTCCTGACAGTGACGCAAGGCAGTGACTCAAGTTCATGAACATGTGACAGCGGGCAGAAGTTAAGACTGTGTCTCTGTTTCTGATCTCTGCATTAACACAGTCATCCAGGGGAGAGTATGTTTATTTAAACTAATGGTTTCCTACCTTGCTAGCTATAAAATCAATGCTATTGTAATTTTACTTGACTTTATGTAAACACAAGTACTAATTCTCCCAGATCATATTTTCTTCAGAAAAACACCAAAGGATTAGAAGAGCAAACCTAACAGTGATGATTTATTTATTTTACGTGTATTTGAGAAGTAGGGGTGTGTGTGTACATATGTATGTGTATTCAGAGAGACAGACAGACAAGAGAGGGAACGGGTATTACGAATGCAGCAGCTTCAGTTGAAGCTTATCATGGTGCCAGTTTAAGTCCCATCTATTCCTTGCAATGTAGTTTTCTAATAATGCAATCTGGGGGGCAGTGATGACAACTTCACAGCTAGGCCACTGCCACCCTGTGGGAGTGCTGCACCCAATTGGGGAGTGAATCAATAGATGAAAAGATCTCCAATCTCTCTCTCTCTCTGCCTTTGAAGTAGATGAAATCAATAAACCTCCTTTAAAAAAAAAAAAAAACAAAGAAATCTCAGATTGGCTGGTTCACTTTCTAAATTAGCACAACAGCTAGTATTGTGGCAGGCTGCTGCTTCAGGCCTGAATTCAGTCCAGGTCTCCCCACATGGGAGCTATTATGCACTTCCTCTGGGAATCTACATGATCAGAAAGTTGCAAGTGTGAGCCTGAAATTCAGCCTAGAAACTCCAATAGGGGAACAGAGCATGGTAACTGCTAGGTCTAATACCTGTCTCTGAAAGGAGCCACTCAGAGCTCCGCTTCAGGAAGTGATGCGAGATTTTGGTGGTGTGGAAGTTAGAAGGCCCCCAGTATCCCTTTAATACAAATGGGAATATTCTTGGCTGACTGATCTTCCTTTGTGTAAATTACCCAGAGAATGACTTTGGGCTTTGGCATTTCATCATATGAGAAAAAACATATATGGTATAGAAAAGACACAAGGAGGAAAGTTAAGTTCATGTTTAAGCTGTGGTGCTAAGATCAGGGACAACTGCTTCATTATTCTGGGTCGCTATTTCTCAGCATGGAATACTGAGACAGTGTCACTAGTTTAGCTCAGATGCTAATGGCTTAAACACAGGTTTGAAGTCTGAGTACAATCTTAGACAAGTTTGGGTTTGGGGGTGAACATGAAAGAGAAAATAAGGATGCCATAAAGACTTTGGGATGGGTGATGGTGACATTCTTCCTCATCATTGGTATACTGTAAGTATTATTCCATCAGACTTATTCTTCAAAAATAGATGTTTCTGTTGAACGTGTTAGTTGATAGTGGATTCATTATTTACGTGACTTTTGATGGGCCTGTGTTGACTATCCATTATTTCCATTCTGTTTACATTTCCTATAAATACTTACCAAAAAAATTAAAGAAGAAAAGCAAAGCTGAATTTTCCTCTAAGTGCCTGTACATGCATCAACTAGATTCTACCACTACCCTTTTAATACACTTGCTTTATCAAACAACAGTGTATTTCTCTATGTATTCAAGCATGTGCTAAATTCTAAGCAAAAAGAAAAAAAAAGACTAGTACTCTCCCATGTGAAGCCAGTGTCAAACTGGTCACCTCAGCAACAAGAGAAGACAAGAGATGTTTTTCAGGCTTTGGGCTCAGATGCCCTGCTGGTTTGCAAGGGGGTTAATAACTCAATTAATGAGAACATCTTGGAATGCTGATAGATAAATCTCACCAGGGAACTTTTAATAATCTCAACTAAGGGAGGGGATTACAAATAAAATTTCAAAGCCATGGCTTTATGAAGCCAAGAGCCTTCAGGAGACAGAGTCAATCATTATGCTGCTGACTGGTTCTATTCAGGACCCATCCAGATTTGCTAATACAGAAAACATCCCAAGAGACTATTTGATACTATAATTGCACTCAAACATTTAGGTTTTGTTTGGTTTGGTTTTGTTTTTTACTTGTCTTGGGCCTAAAATGCAAATTGTAACAGCATATACACCAAGAAGCCTTCCCCGGATGCTTCATTCATTATCTCCAAATCTGAAATTGCATCTCTACAAAGAGTCACAGACTGGAAAATCTCCAGTCCAAATCCTAGTAAAGAAGGTGTTCATGATCTAATTCAACCAATGTGTAAAGGTGACTGCCATTGTTGGGATGCAGGCAGTGTCATTACTGTTAGAGTTACAAGAAGTTCAAGCAGAACTATTTACAACGGAAAGACAACAGGCAGGCTCAGTGCTAGTCACTAACAGAGTGGATAAATTAGGGGACTTTTCTACTGTAGAGTATCATGCAGTGACTGAAAAGAATGATGTTGACTGTGGCTCTTACAGGTAAGAAATCCCACAACATATCGCTGAGTTCAAAAGACACATGACAGAATACTGTGTATAAAATTATCTCATTTTTCAATCAATGAGAAAAATCTAGAGACATGCACGGGGAGTGGGGAGCAGGAACACGTACAAGAAATGGAACTGCAGTACTTTTAAGAACTGAAAATGCAGTGGAAAAGGATGCACACATGACTTTAATTCCTACTCTACACATCGTTTAATCCTATTTATATGGGGTTTTCAATGATCATTTATTAAAGAAATATTTCAAATAATTAGTTCAAGAAAATAACCACAAAAAAAGATTAAAGCAGGAATCAAATAGCACATGGGTAAGATCTGCTTTCAAACTTTACTAAATACTGACACATATACCACATGAGGAGGAGTTGTAAAAGCCATTGTCAGCAACCTTGATGACGCTGCAGAGTAGGCACATCTGTATAATCGGCACCCAGGTGAGGAACGGGACACTGCTTGTGCCCCACACCCCAAAACCCTGGGCACTCATGGTGGGTCACTATCTTCACCCCAGGGTAGTCATGCCCTGACTCTCAGGATAAGATTGCCAATCCCCGGTCGGGTTGAGGTTTCACAATGCCTTAAGACAAATCCTTTCACATCAGCCCTTACTCCACATTTCTTACCGGGTTGACAGACCCAAGATCAGAAATTGAGTTCTTGATCTCTGCTTTTTACATTTTGCTGTTGTTGCTGTTTTTAAGCAAAATGAGGACACAGGGACAATGGCATCAGAGCCTTAACAGGTGACATTTTCAAGTTGCCACTCTAGTGGGTGGATGGAGAGGGGTTCCAAAGAACCACAATGGGAGAGACTAAAGCTAAAACTCCTAAGCTATCATTTTGTGAGCTCCATTTACGAGATTCCCAGAGACACGTACTTTATAGTCGTTAGGAAATACTACACTCGGTGCACTTCTTTGTATGTTTCAGTTTTTCTTTTTTAAATGCCCATTTAGTTCTTTTTCTTAGCTAGTTATTTATTCAAGAAGCCAGGTAGGGAGAGATCGTAACAGAGAAAGATGGGTCCCGTCCACTAGTTCACTCAACAAATGTCTGCAACAACCCAGGCTGGCCAAGCTAAAGTCAGAAGGTGAGAATTCTCTTAAGGATCCCATAGAGGTGGCAAGGATCTAAGTGTCCGAGACAGCATTTCTGCCTCCGTGGTGCGTATTAACAATAAGTGGGAGTCAACAGCCAGAGCTGAATATGGGACTCTGGTGCTCTGACACAAGACAGAGGCACCCCCAAATGGCTGTTCAATCACTGGGCCAAATGTCCTCTCCCTCTAGCCAGCATTTTGAAGACTGGGAAAAAGAGGTTTAGACAGGTGGAGAAACTATTTCAGGAACACAGCTGGTGAACAATGTGAAATTTTCTGCTATCTGTGTTCTTTCCCAACAGATGGAACATGTGGAGATGGAGCTGTACCTGGCCACATTTGCTTCCATCCACCAAGAACAGAGTTCTGTTGGGAGTCTAGCTCTTTCTGGTGTGATGGTCCCTCTTAGAATACAGCCAGCAGACAGTATGGAACATCTCAGAGTGTTCTGATGTCAGGGGCTCTGTTTTCACCATTCAAGGGGCAAAGAACCAGCATGTCTCAACTGGTACATGGATCTGAATGAAGTTCTACCCTGCCTGCTGGCTGCTATTTACTGATTGAATCCAGCTGGAACTCCATGTTTTCTGCTGGGGCCATACTAACAACTGCTCCAGGGCTTTGTGTCCCAAAAGAAGACCCCCCACACACACATACTTAGCATATCACCTCCCATATCCATCAACAGGGCAGAAGAGAAGTCTGTCTAGTCCTTACAAGATATTCCTGGGACATGAAGAATGGGGGAAGAGGAGACCACAAGTAACTATCTAAATGGCATCAACAACCTATACAATGTTTTTACACTCCCTCCTAAAACCATTCGATGAAACTGGGAATGGGATTGTACCAGACACTATACCACAAAGACACAAAAGCATACATGAAGAGCTATAGCTAGGCAAATTTAACTTTCCATCCTCAGAAAACAGCCTTGATGAAAGAGGCAGTAAGGAAGGGGGAGGCCTGGGATGTGCATGCTAAAGGAAGCACATCTATATATGCATTGCTGTCTTATCAGAGGGGTCTCTGGTAGGGGTTGTATTTTTATTCAAGACATTATATACCATCCTAATAAAGCCCCGTATCACACCCTAAGAGTTAGAGTATTGGACCTTATTATTTCTTCAAACACCTACATCCCCGTATTTTTAACACACTGGCTCAATAATTCCTACCCACAGATTTTCCCACATGATTGTATATTTGTATTTCATTAAGTTACCTAATTTTTTTTTTTTTTTGTTCCCAGTCTGGGAGCACACAGTGATGTAGAACTTGGAGCTCTCAGAGTTTTGTGAATTCTAAACAGCACATAGGACTCACCTGCAGTCACTGGACATTACTTTGTTCAAATGCTCACTATTCAGTGAACCCATTTCTTCCCCTTTTCCTTTATTATTTTCTTTCCTCCCTCCCTCCCTTCCTACCTCTCTCTCTTCCCATCTCCTGAGTTTCTACACCATCACTACTGTGACTCATCTGTCCACACACTGCTTTGGCAGTCATTTTTGATAGCTGCATTCTCTGCAGAGAAGCAATTGAGTGTATTTTTCCTCTTGCTCTGTGACCAGTGTATACAATCCTACTAAAGGCTAAAGTTGAAGAAAAATACACTGACTAATGTGGGGACACAATAACACCTCTGACTAAGGTGCAGACCCCTGGAGGCCTCTCATGAAATGCCAAGTCCTTTGGGAGATGCAGAAAAGAATTTTCTTTTTTTCTGAAAAGAGGAATTTTCTTCCCCACTTCTGTTTTGTTTTGTGAGTAGTCACAAACAGCTAGAAGTGAATGATGACGTTTACAGGGGAACCTGAAGTCCTGATAGCCTGACAATTCTCCAATGGTTGCCTGAGAAATGCCTCCAAACCAGGGCTGGCACAGGGGCATGGCAGGTTTTGACAGTGCTAGTGATGCCTATGTCAGAGTGCCCGGTTCTGTCCCGGCTACTCCACTTCCGACGAATTAATATGCCAGGGGAAACAGGAAATGGTGGCTCAAGTGTTCAAGTCCCTGACACCCACATGAGAGACCCAAACGAGTTCCTAGCTTTTGGCTTCATCCCAGCGCAATCCCAAATGGCTGTGGTCAATTTTGGAGTTGAAATTGTCTCTCTTCCTCTTTTTCTGTCACACTACCTTTCTAAGTGAAACAGAAGAAGAAGGAGAAGGAGAAGGAGGAGAAGAAGAAGAAGAAGAAGAAAGAAGAAAGAAGAGGAGGAGGAAGAAACAGGACCCAGTTCTGCAATGGTTGGGTTAAACTGCGGTCTGTGGTGCCAGTATCTCAGTATGGCACCAGTTCATGTCCCCAGGAGCAATACTTGGGATTCATCTCCCTGCTAATGGCATGGAAAAAGCAGCAGATCTTCCAAGTGTCTGGGCCCCTGCCACTCACCCAGGAGACCTGGATGAAAATCCCAAATCCTGGTCTGGCCCAGTGCTGGCCATTGTGGCCATCTGAGGAGTACATCAGTGGATGGACTCTCCTTTTGATTCTCTGTGTCTCTGTATGTGTCTCTCTCTCACCTATATATATCTTTCTGAAACTTTCAAAATAAATCAGTACATTGTAAAAACAGAAACAACAAGCAGTTAATTACTGCTGTTACCTTCATATACAAGGCCCATTCAAACCTTGGCTTCAGCTCTGTTTTCCCCAAATATTAAGTAAAAAACAAACTTCCAGTCTGCCATCACAACTCGCTCACTTTCCCTCCCACCCCGCCTTACCACAAACATGGCTAATCCCTTATTGTTCAGATGAAAGATCCTGACTTTGATCTCTGATTTATTCCAAAATAATACTATCTTACTTTCAAAACATCAAGTTGCTCACTCAGCATGCATGATAATGTGCTTTTGGTTTGCAATGCTCCTTTTTGTCCTTCTCGCTCCCACGCATGCCACAAAAAAACTTCACAGAGGTATCTCCTCACATCCTACCTGCACACTAAAGAAACACCAGATCTGGGCAGATGGCATCAAATGCCAGGCCAGCACAGACGATCCCAATGCCTTTCTTCTAAGTCAGTGAGTCTCCCCAAGGGGTGACTGTGCCATAAAGGGATACTTGTGAATGCTAATGAACACTTCTGGTTGTAGAGGTGCAACTGGGGTCTACTAAGGATGTTGTTAAATATCCCACAACATGCAACTCGCGACACAATTGGCCAGCACCAAAGTGTCAGTGTTGGGGTTGAGAAAACCTGTTTTCTGCAAAACCTAAATTGATCACTCTGTTCTTTGCACAGACAGCAAGTAACATGCTTCAGAGGACATAAAAATCCCGCAACTCCGTGACTACTGGACTAATTCCTATTACCCCAGCATATTGCCAAGTCAATCCGATGAACAGAAATGTTTATTCATGATGTTTGCCTATTCATTGCTAAATAATGCACAGTAGCCTTAGACAGTGATGCATTCCCCACATGTACAAATGGCATACCTGCTAGAGCCTTGGGAGATGGAATCCCATGGACTTGGGTTTGAATTCCAGTTGAATTCTATCTCTGTGTTTTAATGTCTAAATGGGCCAAGCCCATATTATAATTTGAACTGTTCCTCCACTCCCAAATACACTTAAGTCCTCACACTTTTTACCCATGAAGCCCATCTTGATTGGAAATAGGGGGTTTCAGTTGATCAAGCTGAGGCCATGAGGCTGGTTCCTAAATTAATACAACTTTGTCCTTACACCAAGGGACGATTTTAATAAAAAATCAGATACAGGAAAAATATCACATGAAGATGAAGGTAGGTGATATGTCTATAAGCCAGAAATGTCAAAGATAACCAACAAACCATGTAAAACTGAGAGAAAATGAAGGAACTATGCAAAAAGAAGTGATCCCTCCCTGCACCTTGATCTTGACCCTGGATTTGTCGCCTCTGAAACCGTGATACAGTAAATCTCAGCTGCTCTGTGATACTTTACTCAGACAGCTAGAGGAAAGCAATAGAGAACCTCACAAGCATCTTAGTTTTCTGTGTCTGAAAAAAAGCAAGAATAAACAAATAGGACCTGGCTAGTCCTTCAGGTTGTTGCGGAAATCAATTGTGGAAGTGAAGCAGATTGAAAAGGCTGTGTGAGATGTTCAACACACAGGATCCGACCTTTCATCAGCAAGTACGGCTTCGATGATTTCAGACGTTTCAGCTCTGCTTCTACAGCGCCTTCTCTTTTTTTCCTAACATGCTTTGCAATTCTAATCCAAAATATAAAAAAGCATGGTGTCATCTTTAAAATGAATATAATGCCATAATAACAGTCCTATAATAATTACTGCTTTAAATTTTGAAATGCAGTGAAAGTGTGGACTCAATTTTGCTAATACTTGAAACATAATTGGACCTTAATTACAATATTAACCACAATAGCAATTTGTGATGTGAGTATATCAATTCAGAACAACCAGAAACAGAAAAGCTAAAGATAAAATTTACCTGGAAAATTCCTACTCATCATTTTTTCAAGGCTGAAATTAAATGCTGTCTGTTACATGAAGTACTTCCAGTCCAATAAGCAGTCATTTTCATGACCCACCTCTCCACACTAGTACAGAAGCAGTGACTACTTTCGGCTCCCTAGATAATCTGTAATCCAATCTTTGCACCTCCTCTGTAAACCTATTGGTAACATACATATCTCGTCTACATAAGCACTGCATGTCTAAAACGACAACTCTGAATACTCTGTCTCACACAGTCAGTGTTTGATAAATGAAGGAACAAAGCAGGTTCATTAAGACTGTGGAATGTGATTCAAAACAGATACAACCGTAATAGGGTGTCCCAGTTTTGCTTCCAGTTCTGTATCCCTGGAAGAATTCAACCATCCTGTAAGAGACATGTAAGTGGGAAGCTGCTCCATGTTCTGTTCACCTCTTCTTTCTAACCTTCCCTGGCAACTAAGTGAAGTCAGGCGACCTTGAAAGAACCAGTGACTTTCCTGATTATTTCTCTTCACTAAATTACCTGGCAAAGTTCTCTCCTTCCCTCGGGGATACACTATCAGAAAACATGTAGCTAATCAGATCAACTGGTCCTTTCAAATGAGCTTATGAAGAACAATGCCTTGAGAAGGTATTCCCATAAGATGATACGCACATTATAGACTAACAGGAAAGAGCAGACCAGATAGAGGAAAAAACCATGATTCAGAAGAGTATTTAACTAGTAATAGACACTTTGAATACTACTGAACTTTTAGCAGAAGCAAAAGTCTAAAGCAAGCCATAATTTTCTTTAGATCACAGCTATAGAAATTTTTTAAAAAATCTGCTATAGATATCCCCAGAATAATATTCTAACACGAGTAGCTCCACATTAATAGCAGCACTCATCAATGGAAAAAAGGGAAATGGGGGGACTTAAATCTGCATAGTAGCTCTTTTCAGGGGTGGACTGGGAAGGGATACTAGAAAGTTCTCATGGTGACAGGCATATTTGATAACTTCATCCAGATGGTGGTTCCCGGGGTAAACACACAATTAAATTCATCAAGCTGCAGATACAGTGTTTGAGGACTTCTTTGTGTGAAGATATTCCAAAAACATTACAGAAGATGTAAATAAATGATTTGAGTGCAAAGAGAATTTGGAAATCTACACGTGTGTGGAGTCTTTAGAAAGCTCATGGGAAGTGGGTATTCTGAGAACACTGTACTTGGATTTCAAAATATGTGGCACCAAAATAAAACTAGCGATTAATTCCCACTTTCCATGAACTCTCTGAACAGGCTGCACGTGCAGGATAAACTTCAACAGAAAGTTTAAGAGCATCGAACTTGGTGTGGGCATTGTGGTGAAGCACGTTAGACTATCTTTTGTGATACTTACATCCCAGAAGGCAGTGCCTGGCTCATGTCTCAGCTACTCCAACTTTGTGATCCAGTTTCCTGCTAATGTGCCTGAGTGATAGCAGATGGTGGTTCAAGCATTACATCCCTGCCACACACTTGAGGGATCTAGATGAGATTCTTGTCTCCTGGCTTTGACCTAGCCTGACCCTGGCTGTCGTGGGTATTTGGGGAGTGAATCAGTGGAAAGAGCATCATTCTCTCTCCCTCTCTCTCTGCATCTCAGCCTTCCTCTCTACTTTTCAAGTAAATCTCTCAACAACAACAATAACAAAGCAATTAACTCTCCACAGAGGTTTGCAAGTCAAATGATCTGACCTCCATTCCAGTCTTAGGACCTTTACTAGCCACTGTGAGTAGGAAGAGTCTGCACTATAGTTTACATTTTGATGAGAGCTTACATCCTCAGGGAGCCCATATTCCAGATTCTCAGTCCCACTGGTGTGACGCAGCTGCCATGCTCATCTTTCCTACAGCAAACACCTTCACGTCTCCAGAATACTAAGCATCGGTTAGAGAAGTTTCAAATGTATTAATAGCGAGGCAGTGAAGTTCGAAACTCAGATAATCACTTTCAAATTACTGATTTCCTTTGGAGAGCAATTACATTTACAAATATGAATACAGTCTATATTAAACCATGAAAAATGACACTCAAATATCTGTCAAGAGTTTGTTGTACCCTTAGGGAACTTTTTTTTGTAAAGCCAGAGGAATACACACTAACACATTCTTTTTGTTAGATGGTATTGAAACTGAAAAAGCAAAGGGATTTAAGAGACCTAGTGGGAAAAAAAATGGTTTAAAAATTAATGTGTGGCTGAACTGAGTTTCCTGGCTACTCTAAGCATTCCACCCCCTCTTCTAGCAGCCAAGTAATATGCAAATGAAACTGACAATTGGAAAGAAGGCAATTTATTAACATGTAAATAAAAATGAAGTATTTTCCTTGGGGCTTGAATCTAACACTATATAGTAGTTTATTTTATGTTACTCACTTTTTTCTTTTTAGTCAATGACAAGGAAAATGGAAGGCTAGCCAAATGTTCCAGAATATAAGCACAAATGTTCTTAATATATTATATAAAATATATAACATACATACAAAGATTTATTTTTTATTGTAAAGGCAGATATACAGAGAGGAAAGACAGAGAGGAAGATCTTCTGTCTGATGGTTCACTCCCTAAGCAGCTACAACGGCTGGAGCTGAGCCAATCTGAAGCCAGGAGCCAGGAGCCAGGAGCTTCTTCCGGGTCTCCCACAAGGGTGCAGGATCCCAAGGCTTTGAGCCATCCAGGACTGCTTTCCCAGGCCACAGGCAGGGAAGCAGGGTTGTCGGGATTAGAACGGGTGCCCAAATGGGATCCCAGCAAGTTCAAGGCTACTATGCCGGGCCCCACTTATTCATTTTTATAGAGAGAAATCTCCCATGTGCTAGGTCATTTCCTAAATGCCTGTAACAACAGCTTGGGATGCAACCAATAGAAGCCATGAGACCAGAATTCATTCCCGGCCTCTCACGTGGGTGACAGGTTCAAGGTGTTTGCACCCGTAGCCCACAGGGTGTGCTTGGGCAGGTAGATAGAATAAGGTGCAGACTCAAATCCAGGTACTCCAGCAGGGAATATAGGCATCCCTGACTGTGGCTTAACCATGCGGTCAACTGCTCATTCCTGTTTAATGATACAATCAGATATTTCTATTACTGTAATGACACATATACTCATTCTAAATCACACATAACAGAAGCTAAACAAAATAGATGCAGTGAAAGTGGAGGAAACCTTGTTTTTTCATTGTCTAATGTTTATATTACCATTTTGCAATAACTCACAAAACATACTTCAGATGATTTTACTAGTCAAGGATAAGTGCATAGAAACATTAAATTATCTTGATAATTTAAAAGCTTCATGCAACCTTCACATCAGATCTTTTAAGATCCCCATTGTTTAACGGAGAAATTGTCTGACAGGAAGTATTTTGATTAAACCATTCATCTGTTTCAGAAATGATGGTTCAGTAACAACTCTAATATTAAACACTCAGAATCACTTATACTAGGCACACATAAAGTGCAGTTAATGGCAATATGCTGAAAACATGTGACTACTCACACAAACACACACACACACAGTATGGTATGCCCATTCTTTTCGTCAAATACCTGCCAAATAAAACATGTGATCACCTAGCTTATAACTACAAGAGTGCCAGCTAGAACATAGGCATCAAATATTAATAAAGCTTTCCTTTAATTGATAAAATATAAAATAACAAAAAGCATTCTTTTTTTTTAAAAGATTTTTTTATTATTATTGGAAAGCTGGATATACAGAGAGGAGGAGAGACAGAGAGGAAGATCTTCCATCCGATGTTTCACTCCCCAAGTGAGCCGCAATGGGCCGATGCGCGCCGATCCGAAGCTGGGAACCAGGAACCTCTTCTGGGTCTCCCACGTGGGTGCAGTGTCCCAAAGCTTTGGGCCGTCCTCTCCTGCTTTCCCAGGCCACAAGCAGGGAGCTGGATGGGAAGTGGGGCTGCCGGGACTAGAACCAGCGCCCATATGGGATCCCGGGGTGTTCAAGGCGAGGACTTTAGCCACTAGGCCACGCCGCCGGGCCCACAAAAAGCATTCTTTAAAAAAAGATTTATTTATATTTTTTGGAAAGGCAGATTTACAGAGAGAAGGAGAGACAGAGACAAAGATCTTCCATCTTCTGGTTCACTCCCCAGGTGGACACAACAGCTAGAGCCAAGTCGATTTAAAGTAAGGAGCCAGGAGGAGCTTTTTCCAGGTCTCCAAAACAAGTGTAGGTCCCAATGCATTGGGCCATCCTCTACTGTTTTCCCAGGCCACTGCCAGAGATATGGATCTGAAGTGGAGTAGTCAGGACATAAACTGGTGCCCATACGGAATCCTAGCACCTGCAAGGTAAGGATTTTAGCCACCAAGCCACTGTGATGGTCCCACAAAAAACGTTTTAACCAGAACCTTCATCCAGGCCTCAATAATTCACTGTTGTGTTTCCCATTTTGCAAAATGATTTTACAATGTTTTAGAGTTAATTCACATGGGTAGCATCAAATACATGCTGAGAAATTTGATTAGGTTTAGAGTAGAGAGAAAGGATAGAATTCAACACATTTCCAGATCAGGTATGTAATACCCTTAGCTTTAAGAAACTCCCTTTTGGTTTGCAAGAATGATAGAAATACTGTAAGTGGTGTTTATAAGGATATTTATTTTTATTTACAGCATTTCTACTTTTCATAGCAATCCCTCAACCTGATTGCACAACAGACTCACCAGCAGGCTTGTTGAAAGGGCATTTTTCTAGGAGTGGACTTTTCTGCTTAGTGGTTAAAATGAAGATGGCCTTGGCTCTTGATTCCAACTTTTATCAGTGCAGACCCTGGGAGACCGTGGTAACAGCTCAAGTAAATGGGTTCCTGCAATCCTTAGAAGAAACTTGGATTGAATCATTGAATCCTAGCTTCAGTGGCAACCCATCCCTGGCTTCTGCAGATGTATGGAGAGTAAAACAGTAGATGGGCATTCTCTTCAATTTTGCTTTTCAAGTTTGAAAACATAAGAGGCAGATTCTGGGAAGCCATGCCAAATGAGTCCCAGAATACATGGTTTTGGACTTTGGTATTCAGTGCCTCTCTAATTCACACTGTAATCAACTTGACAGTGAAACTCCTAGTACTGTCTGCATTTTGTTCATGGAAAAGACACAGTAAACAGTTGGACTAACAGTCCCACTAGACTGGATGGCAGTCTGATGAGGCAGAATCAAGAAATCTGGAGGTACATCTGAAGTCCAAAGCTCATCTGTGCATCTGATCTGCATTTCCAGAAAAAAAAAAATCACGACTTCTTTGGAACAACTGCTTCCCCACTCTTGGAAGAAAAGCTAGAAGAAGAAGAAAGAAGAAGAAAGAAGCAGCAGCAGCAGCAGCTTTTGCTGGATCCTTGCGCTGTTCCAAGGAGAGAAATGGGATCCATTACACAGAGGAGGAGTTCTATGAGAACATTCCAGAAAGGTTCAGAAAGGTACAGGTGTCTGTGTTCCACCAAATTTGATTCTAGATGGGGCCCGGCAGCGTGGCCTAGCGGCTAAAGTCCTCGCCTTGAACGTCCCGGGATCCCATATGAGTGCCGGTTCTAATCCCGGCAGCTCCACTTCCCATCCAGCTCCCTGCTTGTGGCCTGGGAAAGCAGGAGAGGACGGCCCAAAGCTTTGGGACCCTGCACCCGCGTGGGAGACCTGGAAGAGGTTCCAGGTTCCCGGCATCGGATCAGCACGCACCGGCCCGTTGCGGCTCACTTGGGGAGTGAAACATCGGATGAAAGACCTTCCTCTCTGTCTCTCCTCCTCTCTGTATATCCAGCTTTCCAATAATAATAAATCTAAAAAAAAAAATTGATTCTAGATGAGTGTAACTTAGAGTTGCTGCAGGGAAGCTAAAGATGACAGCCTGCTCAAGGGAGATTCAGTGAAAAGTAGAGGCAAGCAATCAATACAGATCCCTGAAAAGCTATTTTCCTAACTACCAACCAATGTTGACCCATTGCATTTTCAACATGCTTTTTCAGCCAGACTGGGATAGATTCTCTACTTCCCAACTGAAGCTAAAAACAACTAGGTAGGATATTCAATATCATTGTTTCTCGACTTCTTTATCTAAATAACATGTCACTGGGGTCTCTCCCAGTTCCTTTTCCTGTTACTATTTCTATTATAACAACATAATTCAAGGGGTTTTGCTGATATTTTCTTCATATAACTGATTTGTTATTTAATCGATTGAACCTCTTTTAACAATTTCTCTAGTAATACTGACATTTTATGGAAAGAGTTGAGATCCACCAAAATACAACAGGCTTAATTTTTCCAAGCTGCTGGCAGCTTAAAAAATCTTCCTTGGTGTCATTTAAACCACTCATTCACTATTTCTAAAACTGACCAATGCAACACCAGTTTGGGTTGGTTTTCAAGGTCTATGAGAAACAACAGAGTATAAGACATTCCATACATAGGCACTCAAAAATCACTTCCTAACAACCCTGAATTTCAACCAAGCAGTTTTAGCACTCCTGACTATTCATCTGAACAGTTCGGTAATAACTTCGTGCCCTGCTTTGAATTTCTTTTGACCTACCATACTGGCTGGATATTGCAGAACACATAAAATGTTCTATGTATAAGTTTCTCCAGAAATGTTTTCATCAACATGTTCCAGGAATCTGAATTCATCCAAGTTCAAAACCAAATTAACTTCCAGAATCTTTTGTGTTATATCTGGCCCGTTCCACTCGAGTCTATGTTTTTAATGGGTGCAAGACAACAAAAATTCTACACATTACTTGGGAAACTACTGAGTAAAGGTACATTTTGATGACATGAAACAGCAAGCACCACTCAGAGCCAACTTTCATTGAAACAAGAATGCCATTTAAATACTGTAAATAGAAAAGACTTTTTTTAACCAGACTAAGCCTTTCAAAATCACTACTGAATAAACCTTTCTGTACCCAGTATACCAAACAGCTAAGCATCTAATTAATGCAGAACACTACAAACACAAACATATTTCCCGCAAAAAAAAAGCATGCAGAGTTAGCAGTGCCACTCTCCAACCAGAAAGATGCCCCTCTCAGGAGTGAGACTATAAATGCTCATGGAATAAAGACTGGAGTATCAGACAGCAAAGGGCCCTAGAGGAAGGGCAACAAGAGACTCCCTCCAATCCCCAGCTTTGGTTTTGAAACTTTTTAGGATCTTCACCTTCTCACTGTTTCAAGGTTATCGCTTTTGAATTTGTGTCCAAGTTATTTCTCCTTTTTCTAGCCAAATATTTCCTCATTCAGTTCACAAAATAGTCGGTTATATATTGTGTCCTTTTTGAAAAGGCTGGAGAGAGAAACAGGCAGCTGCTCTTGTTCAATCTTATCTCAAACTTCCTTTTCTTGGTGCCTTTAATTAAATGAAAGTCATGTGCTTTCGCTAGACCCATTTTTGAATTATATATATTCTCCAGCTTTATTCCTTATAGAAGGGCAAAAAGAACACATTCACCTTTATAGATCAAATAAAATGTGATGACACTGCAATTATGTAATGCATGTAACTCAGATGACTGCAGGTGTGCAATAAAGAACCACAGACATTTCTCAAGACAGCCCTACTAATTAGTATCAAGGTTTACTTCCACTTCAGTCTATACTGGTTGAAAAAGACTGGGAGGCAAGAATACAGAGACTTATATACACAAAGAGTATTGTTCTTCCTGTTGATAACACTACTGTCATCCAACATCCCAACTTTAAGTAAAACTACTTCCAAGAGATATTAGAGCTTTACCGTGCATACACATTTCCATATTTCCTGTATACACTTAGAGGTTACAAGTAATTTAGAAGAAAAAGGGTATTCTAGAGTGCTGTGAGTTTTCTTTACATCAAAAGACTCACAACCAAGTTATTCCACAGTTACAGTTATTCACATCATCCTGACTGGAATTTGCCAGCTTGTGTAGACACTGCCTCAGGAAGCTGTATTGTCTCAATTCCTAGAAAAATACCAGCCATTGTCTCCTTGTTTTCTTTCTTTATTGTTATGTGGTAGGCTTTTTTATCATCAGCATATAATTCACCCTCTTTTCTCCTTAAAACAGTATTATTATGTTAACATGTTGTATTAAATACGCAATGCTCAGAGGTAGCTTGCAGAGGTAATTGTCTCACTTTCAGCAGGTTTCTAAGAAAAGCAAGTTTAGCTTCCCAACATGAAATATAGTAATTAATGGAGTGTCAGGTTACTAATGCACATTTTAAAAAGTATAAGTGAAATTAGCTATGCATCCCACTGTTCCAACCACAGACAGAATCGAAATAACTGTGCTGGCTTTTTTATTTAATTTTTACTTTTTTTTTTTTTGCATGAATGTAAGCCTAAACTGGAGTGTTTTGAAAAGAGCTGTGGGACATGGAATGGTAGAGAAAGGAAAAGTTTATTGCATTTATGAATTCAAAAACCTCTGCTGGAATGACTTTTTTAAGGAAAAAGGGAGGCATGTACCATTTCTGAGGAATTCAACGTTGATGTCCAGCAATGAGAGGGGAAAATGTCTGGAAGTTAAAGTGGCAGCTGAATGGTCTAAAGAAGTCTTAAGAAAACAGGAATTTGGTACAAATCTAGAACCATGAACAAGACCTCTAGAGAGAAAGCTGGGCAAATGATCCACGGAATCCAAATCATCCCTGTATTCTAGAAGCTACTGTCAAATGCAGCACTGGATGATTACATGGAAGTAAATGGTGTTACCTAGCACAGCATGTTTTTTACCAGAGAGGATGATTTAAATGTGAAATAAAGCCTCTAAGTATGGCAAAGATGGATGCTAATTCTGGGTTCCACTTATAGCTCTGGCAATGACACAAATGAGCAAATTACCTTCTCCAAAGCTCCACTTACATAATATGGCTTGGTACTATCACCTACTTAACATATTGGTGAGAAATACACAGCATAATGTTTGTAATTAGCTTACCAGACAATCTTACTCTAAGCATGCAATAAAGGCAATGGTTGCCATGAGCATATTTCTCCCATGCATATTGCAGGCCGAAGACTTCTGTCACTTAAGGAAGGACCAAACCAATCTGATACATTTAAGGACAGCTTTCAAAAGGCTTTTTCAACACCCCAGCTGTGAATAAGATCATACAAAGTTTTCTGCATGGGAAAATGTGACTAACACAGAGTGTAGGTGATACATAAAATCTGAAAGTTTGAATTTTAAAAAATACATCAGCACAAATGGTAACAGACAGGAGGTCTCCCAAGCTGAGTGCAACGAAGAAAGACTTTAACTTAAATTGAAGGTAGCAAACAGGTTTAATCTAGCAAGTGATGCCAACTAATTGGTGGTGGCTGCTTGGCTTCAACCTTCATGTAGAATTAGGAAACCCTATTGGATTTAGGGAGAAGGGATTCTACAAATGGTAGTCTAGTGCAGGTGCAGGCAGCATATACCTATGGTATTTATTGTTCTTCTATTATACACTTCTGTTAACCTCTTTAAAGAAAAGGCAAATGAAAGTGGGACAGTCACTCAGAAGGAAGAGAAACAGAGTCATTTCTCTAGGGTTCACCCCAACAGGTATCAGCAAAGCACAGATAAGGCACAGTGGATGAGATGCTGCAAAGGAAACCCTTCGTATATTATCAGTCAACCACAGTATCCATTTTAAGTCTTGCTCCAATTCTGATTTTGCCTCACAAGTTACAATCAGCCTTCTGTGAAGGTCTACTATGGTAAATGGCACCCTGGTGGAGTAAATACAGCACCCTGAATTGTGGAATCCTGGCCTTCCCCAAACAGCCAAGATGGCAGGGAGAGGACAGGGGGAAGGGCATATCTTGGAGAAGTCAACCATTGATGAACTCTAGGTAGTAGTGGCTCATCTAAAATCCTGTCCTTGAGACTTGACTAAATGGTCACTCAGTGTTGCTTGGTTCTGCCCCTTAACCTTACCATTGCTCTTATTTAAAAAAACCTCACCATTCGGTCTTATTTTAAAATTTTCACATATGAATTCCATGCAAAGCTTGCATCAGAAAAGGTGAAGTGTCAGAGCATACTTTTCAGTAGAATACCATCTTGTCTCAGAGGCAGGAAAAGCTCAGAAACCTGTTTTGGAGGCCATGATCTGTTAAGAGAAGACTTAACATTTTATGCAAGGTGATATCTACTGGTGGGCGATGGCTATTATTGCCCATGAGCTAAGCTATTGACTTCTCTGTTTATTTATCTAAAAGGCAGAATTACAAAGAGAGGGGGACAGAAAATGAGAGAAACAGAAACAGAGAGAGAGAGAGGAACTGAGAGATCTTTCATATGCTGGTTCATTCTGCAAATTGAGGTAAGAGCAGAGACTGGCCCAGGCCAAAGACTCCATATGGGTTTCCCAGGTGGGTGTCCAGGGCCCTGACAATTGGGCCATCTTCTGTTTCTCCCAAGCAGAGAGTTGGGCCAGAAGTAGAGTAGCCAGAACTCGAACTATCCGCCATTGGGGATGCCAGCACTGCAGTAGGCAGTATGACCTGATGTGTCACAATGTTGGCCTTTGTAGTAAGGTACTGTAGCAAGTTACCAAGGGTCTGTGACAAAAAACAAACAAACAAAAACACCAGCCTTCAGAACAACTCAATCTACTTTGGAAAGTTGTTTATACTTCACTGATTCCCAAAGATTTAAACCTAAATGCTAGACAAAATGAAGCCCGATTACTAATGCATGTCCTTTGAAGAATTAAACAGGAAAAAACCATACAGTGAGGAAAAAAATCCCCTTGATTTTCTTTTCTGTTCCTCATCTAGGGATAGTATTGCAAACCTGACAGCAACTTTGAGGACTCCAAGACAGGAAGTTTAAATTTCCCTCAGATAAATGTTGTTCCAAATGAGAAAATGCTATTTTTAATGAAACCAAATAGTCTTTAATTGGTTATGATAGGAAGTAAACTCAGAGATAAACACTGCATAAATAATTCAAGGCTTTCCATCTGAGGAAACGTGTCTTCCTGAGTTGGATAACAACTATTCTACCGAAGACAGGCCATCTGAAAAGCAGCAAGTGAAATTGAAACTGATGAATTCAGTCCAGGTTGGACCTGGGATGAGTTTTGTGAGGTGACAGCTCTTACCCCAACTCCACTCCCCATTTCCTGTGGTGAAGTCAAATGCAAACACTGACCTAGGTCACACTCTTTCATCCTTCCCTTTACCAAGGTGCTGTTTAATTTAAAATAATTACTACATTCAGGCTTGATTAAAAGAACAGATAAGAAATGGTCCTGGGCTTCCAGGACATACATTATGAAGTCCATTAAGTATTATGGGCTTTAATAAACATACAGGAAAAAGTAAATAAGGATACAGAAGGGTAATCAATTCCAGTGCGTGATGAAGGAAAGCTTAATGAAGAGCTGGTATTTGGGCTGAGCAATGATGTATCTGCCTATAAGAAATTAGAAGAATATTCATAATAATGAAAATATGGTTTCATAACATCTGATGTTGATTATCTTTCTATCCGTGGTCGCAGCTAAGATTTCAGGAGTATCTGGTGTGTTCTAAGCATCACGAGTAATACAGATTAAAGGCAGACACCCTTAGCAGAAAGTGTCTTGCTCAACAGTGCACAGCTAGCAAGAGGCAATCAGCAGACAAAGTCAGACACTTATACTCCTATCTGAACACAGCAATCAACTGAAATGCAGCAGGAAAGAACAGTTCTTTAAAAATTATTCATTTATGTTTTTTAACCATCTGGACTTAATGGGGTACAGTGCATTAATTCCACACATGGTCCATGGGGGATGATCAGACTTGCTTAGCTAGCATTTCCATCTCCTTAAGTATTTAAAAACATTTCTGTGATGAATACTAAAAAAACTGCACACATCTACGTGGTACAGCATGACATATTTGACAAATGTGTTTGATATATATGGAGAAATGAGAAAAATGTTTCCTTTTCCTTCTCATTACTCTACATCTGGAGTCTTCGAGCACCTCTGGAAAAAGGCATGTGAAGAAAGGATGAGAACACAGAGTGGCACAAGGCTGGAAAGAGTTCACTGGCTCCACCAGCAATTAGCCAAAAATTACTCTTTACAAAACTATATCTCCACCTTTTAGCATGCTGCCCCTAGCGTTTTGCTCATATCACTTATCACAACCATCTGCACTAGGCCACTCTTCTACAAGTGCTCTGTTTTCTGATGAAACTTAACTTTCACAGAGAACTTTGCTTCATTTTTGAGTATTTGTTGAATAATGAAGGTATACCATTCCTTGGACAGGGGTTATGTTCTTCACCTGCTTATAACCCAAGAGACTCCATCTCCTTCTCCCAGGTCATAAATCCAGAAGACCTGAAGAAAAAAAAGTCTGCTCCATGAGGAAAACTATTCTTTTATATCTAAATCAAGCTTTCCTAACTTTCAAAGCGCTGATATATTTCCTTGAAATATATCAAATGCAATAGAAGGCCAAAACAAAAAAACCTTTTAAAATGTAGAATAATTATTTTCCAAACATCATTTATTTTATTAATTTGAAAAGCAAAATGTGGAGGATAGGGAAAAGGAACTGACTCAAAGACATATCTTCCCTCTGTTGGTTTATACCTCAAATGGCCAAAATAGACAGGCTTGGGTCAGAACAGAGGCATGAGCCAGAAGCTCCATCTGTGTCTTCCACATGGGTGGCAGGGGCCCAAGTACTTGGTCCATGATCTACTGCCTTCCCTGGCTTATTCACAGGGAACAGATGCAGAGTAGCCAGGACTTAAACCTGCACTCTGCTATGGGATGCAGACACTCCAAGCAGCTTATCCCACTGTGCCACAATACTGGCCTCAGAACAATACTGTATCTGTTCTTTCAAAAGTTTGCTCCTGCATTGCCATTCACTAATTTCTTATACAATGATTGCATAAGGGGGGAAAACAATTCTAATTGCATTATCTAAAAGCGGATATAAAAAACTCATTAATCAAATAAACACAACCACATTAAAATTATTCTGAAAAAGGCAGGAAAGTCATTTGCTGATAATTGAATGTTGATTTTAAAAGTCTTGATGTGTGCTGCTGGAGAGAGAAAAAAGGATATGAAAATAAACAATACTGCATTTTGGAGAACAAAACACCAGAGGTGTATCCATCGAGTTGATTCTACAAAATAAACAAAGAAACCTGATGGAAAATCATATTGAGCCTCCTTACATTTGCTGAGATAATTTTATATGACCAAATTACAGAGTAGGAAATTGTGTTTTGCCTTTTCTTAGGACTATGTTAAAAAAAACTTCAAGCAGATGAACTTCTCACGACCTAGTACACTAACTGTGACTTCAGGTACTCAACCAGAGAGTTTATACCTGGAGGATGTTCTGGCTACAGTCTGTTTTAATCATGCATGGTTAATTGAATATAAGTAAAGCATCTCATCCTTTCAAGATGAGAGTCAGCAAAAAGAAGCACAATCATTTCTAATCTATGATTGTGATGTCTTTCTGAGGTATAAACATCAAGACCCATCAGAAGTTCATGAAAAGTGAATTTTAAAAAAATAACTATTTTGGGCTTGGCAGTGTGGCCTGGTGGCTAAGGTCCTCGCCTTGATCCCATATGGCCGCTGGTTCTAATCCCGGCAGCTCCACTTCCTCTCTCTCTCTCTTCCTCTCAGTATATCTGACTTTGTAATAAAAATAAAATAGATCTTAAAAAAAAAAAAAAAGAATTAAATTAAAAAAAAAAATAACTATTTTTATGTCATGAAGTTCAGAAACCCAAGCATAAAGGGTCTTTATAAAGTTCATGGAAAATATATTTTATGGAAATGATTTACAGATTTAAATTCCTTATCTAAAATTAAGCTTAACTTTCAATTCAATTTTCCATGAGACTTCTGAGGTATCTTCATATACATGAATTAATCCAAGTGAATAACAAATCTTTACTGAACATTGGTTTTGGGCCAAGGCATATGAAAATCGCTGAGCACACGGCACTGAATAGGACTAAAAGAGTATCATCAAGTTCATACTCCCACTTAAAAAAAAAAAAAGGTGGGCCCGACTCAGTGGCCGAGTGGCTAAAGTCCTAGCCTTGAAAGCCCCGGGATCCCATATGGGTGCCGGTTCTAATCCCAGTAGCTCCACTTCCCATCCAGCTCCCTGCTGTGGCCTGGGAAAGCAGTCGAGGATGGCCCAATGCTTTGGGACTCTGCACCCACGTGGGAGACCCGGAAGAGGTTCCAGGTTCCCAGCTTGGATTGGCGCACACCGGCCGTTGCGGCTCACTTGGGGAGTGAAACATCAGATGGAAGATCTTCCTCTCTGTCTCTCCTCCTCTCTGTATATCTGACTTTGTAATAAAATAAATTAATCTTTAAAAAAAAAAGGCACCCGCAGCACAGCAGCAGAGGTTATCAAAGAAGAGGTTTCAACCACCTAGTTGAGGAATTGAGGGAAGAAAACAGAGAACACCTAAAAACTTTCAGAACGACGTGGTAAAGCTGAGATCCAAAGCAAAATGCATCATCAAAACGGAGGGGCACTGAGTGTGGAGGAGCCGAAGCAAGAAAGTTTCAGGCCAAGTAACAACAGGTAAGATGTGTAATATAAAATCCGTAATATGAAAAACCTGGAATAACAGTCAAAAGATTTGAAGGGGCAATTCACAAAAGGTTTTAGTAATGATGAAGACGCACTGTAGAAATCATGGGGCTTTAAAATGTAATCACTGGGCTACATTCCACCGAGATTTGAAAGCATGTAGTTTCGGAACATGGCTTTAGGAGAGCACAGGGCCAACTGGAAACATCTTTCTCACCTTGAACCCCACAATAGGTGTTAATGCTCCAGGTTGCCCCAAGTTCTAGGAACCCTGGAAGGAACTGGCACACGCGCTGCATAGGTTATTTGGGATACTATGAGAGGCAGCATGAAAAGCAGTAAAGAATTAAAGGAGATATAGATCCTAGTTTCAGCTCTCCATTTCCTTGGGTCAACAAAAACCTGTCTACTGAAGAGAGGGAGCTGATGCAAAATGATGCAAAAAGGTTTAAATGAGATAATGCAAAGAAGGCTTCATCACTATGCTAGTCAGATTTAATAGTCGACATTAGGAAGTTCCCACCATCATCCTCACCACAACCATCATTATCAACACCACCACCACCACCATCAAAATCTAAACCGTCATCCACATCATGACCATCCTCAGCACAGCTATCATTAGCACCACATCTGGGTATAGAAGTTCTAATGGAAGATTTACATGGAAAAATGAAGAGTTCCTGTAAGTCACCACACTAATTCTGGATCATCTCCCAGAATGTCAGATTGGAAGGTGCAGAGAAGCCAAACGATGACTTCTAAGCAATAACAAGAGAAGTCTGAATATTTAGCATTAAGGGTCAGAACCTGTATCTGAATTAACAGGTTTTCAACATATATTTCTGTGACAAAGAAGGAGACATTCAAGGACAATTCCTTGATAATTTGATTTAAAGTCCTGTCCTGCAAATGTCTACAATATACAGATGGTATCATTACAAATTTTGACATCAATCTCCACAGACAATCTTAAAGTACTCCAAGAGCCACAATCGTCTGTCCTCTGATTACCAAATCTGCCATTAGGAGAACTTTCAAACCTCCACGCCAGTCCTCTGATTTGCCAATAGGATTAACTCTGCTCTTCAATTACATAGAAAAACAGTATTAAATATTTAATGAACACTTAATATATGGTGGGTGCTGGAAGCAGAAACTTCAATATGCATCAGTGCGTTTAATTCTTACAAACATGCCAAGAATTCAGATTTTATGGATGAAAGGGCTGAGACACTGGAGAGGTAAAACGTTTAGATGAAGATTCACTAAGAAAAGTGAGCAGGGCCAGGATTCAAAATTTGGTCTATTCAACTTCCTGATCACACCTCGTTTCCACAGCTAGCCCCTACAGCAGCCCCAACCACTCCAGTGCTCAGTCTTACTAACTCACCTGCTTCAGGTGGGAAGACATACTTCGACTTAATTTCAGAAGGAAACCTCTTCAAAATGTTGATGAAAAATGCACTACGGGTGCAAAAAAGTTGAACTCCATCCTTTTAAAAATAATAAATATTTTCTAGAAAATTTCAAGAATTCTTCATGTCGAGGTTTCAAAATGCTTTGACACCAAGAGAAACATATTTTACTAACACTTTTCAAGAGCGCTTGGGAGTAGAAGTAGCTTCTACTTCTAATTTCAGCAGATCTCCCAAAATGAGAACCAAGGTGTGTTTACAACCCTAACTCAAGCCACCTGCCAGCTCTGACAAATACCACATCATTCACCTTAATCATTATCTGAAGCACATTCCACACAGATGCTCAATGTTGGATTCTCACCTTTCTTTAAATGCACTTTGTTATCGGGCATTGCACAAGACACGAACATCGGTATCGGGAAGTTGGGGGTAGGGTTTCCATTTCTGAAACTAGGAATGTACTTCGGTGTGTGAAATATAAACATGCACAGAAAATGAAAACACTTTCTCCTTACGTTCATTAGAGAAAGAGTCTTTCAAAATTCACAACATTCCTCACGCTATGCTTTGTACTCAGATGCACCCACCACACAGCTAAAAAAAGCAACTTTTAAAATATTAAACACTTGGAGCTGGTTGTTGGCTAGAAAAGTAACTACCTATGAAGAATACTTAACATTGAAAACCATCAGAAACCAACAATTTAGTATTAATTCTATTTAACATCAACAGCCTCTCACTGAGTAGAATAACGTCTTAAAATATTTAACACAGTCACTCAGACTGTGCAGATTTTTTTTATTAAACATAATTATTAGCAATGCTCTAATGCTTGGGGGGGTGCAGGGTATGGGAAGAAGCATTATAACTGCTACACTGCAAAGACATCAAGTGCTTACAGCTGTGCTGGCAGCAGACCGAACCCTTCTGATGCAGATTTAAGGCTCACCAGCTGTGCAAGTTCTTCTACAACCCATCACCCCAAGTGTATTTACAAAGTAAATTTAACACATAGCACATTTGTTTCACGGATCCTCTAGGACATTAACAGCTTCGGGATGACCCGTAAGAGTTCCATACATACACACACACTGTTCAGTACTACCAAAATGCAGGATCTGAGTTCAGTCTTGTGAACAAGACCGCAATTGGCCTTAAGGGCCTGGAAAACGAGGGACAAACACAGATGATGAAGTTTGGCAAACACCCCATGCTTTTGCATTGCTGTGACTCATCTTGTTCCCACAATTTATTAGAGAAAAAGGATTTTTCCCCTATCACGTGGAAGCACTTAATTCTTGCGAGAGATGGTAAAGAACTTAACAGAAGTTTCTCAGTAACTTCAGTTAAAAAGAAAAAGAAAAAACAACTTAAGTTGTGCATATAAACACTTGTACTCTTTTATGAAAAAAATTCTTGGTAGATAGAAATTTTCATTCAACCTTAGTGTCTCATTTGGATTGTGACATTTCTGCTCAGAAATAAAGCACAGGACCGGCGGCGTGGCCTAGCGGCTAAAGTCCTCGCCTTGAAAACCCCGGGATCCCAGATGGGTGCCGGTTCTAATCCCGGCAGCTCCACTTCCCATCCAGCTCCCTGCTTGTGGCCTGGGAAAGCAGTCGAGGATGGCCCAATGCCTTGGACCCTGTACCCGTGGGGGAGACCTGGAAGAGGTTCATGGTTCCCAGCTTCGGATCGGCGCGTACCGGCCCGTTGAGGCTCACTTGGGGAGTGAATCATCGGACGAAGATCTTCCTCTCTGTCTCTCCTCCTCTCTGTATATCTGACTTTGTAATAAAACAAATAAATCTTAAAAAAAAAAAGAAATAAAGCACAGCATTCATTTGATACATTACAATACATTTAATCTAATGCACTGCAATAGGATCTCTAAGTGCAAAAAAATATTATATATGTATGTATGTATTTAGTGTTCCCTAACTTTGAAAGTAAGCCTGCAACATTCAGGGTGTGAAAACAATGACAAATTCTGGAGAGAAAAGAATGACAAATACTTTTTCTTGTAAAACACCTTGGGATGAGTCATTTTGTTTAACCTGTACTAGCAACCCCTGAGGCAAACAGTTATATGCCCATTTAGCATGTCAGGAAATAGACTAACAAAGGTAAAACAGTTTGCCCAAACACTGGAATAGTGCTGGACATGAACAAACTCTGGTCTGACTTTCTGCTCTTTCTGCAGCACATACATCAAAACTTATCATTGTACACAGAATGCTTGTGCTCCCCTCCAAATACATATGTTGAATCCCTAACCCAACACGGAGTTACTGGAAGGAACCTTTAGGAGATAGAGTTAGTGAGGTCAACAGGGAAGGGTCCTTCTCATTAAATTAGTGTCCTTTCTTTTTATTATTTTTATTGTAAAGGAAGATTCACAGAGAGAAGGAAAGACAGAAAAATCTTCCATCTGCTGGTTCACTCCCAAATGGCCACAACAGCTAGGAGAGCAGATCCGAATCCAGAAGCCAGGAGCCTCTCCTGAGACTCCCACATGCGTGCAGGATCCCAAGGCTTTGGTCCATCCTCCACTGCTTTTCCAGGCCATTAATGGGGACAGGATCTGAAGTGGAGCAGCCAAGGCACAAATCGGAATCCAGATGGGATGCTGGCGCTTGGAGGAAGAAGATTAGCCAATTGAGCCAATGTGCAGGTATAGAATTAGTGTCTTTATGAGAAAGGATACAAGAATGCTTACTCTGTAACTGTGGATGCACAAAACCAGGAAAGAGGACTTAAGTGAAATCCACCTTGCCTAAATCTTGACCTTGGGCTTTCCAGTAAGCAGCATGAGAAATAAATGCCTGTTATTTATGCCTACTTATCTGTGGCATTTGTTGGTGTCATCTGCAGTCCCACTGATTTGGTTACAATTAAACCATTCTTAGATGGATTAGAAATCAGACTAGACACGAAGAGTTTAGTTTTAGCAACAGAATGCAAGCTTATCTCCACAACTGAGCACCTAAACTAGAAGTTCTGGGGGAGATGTGGTCCCCAGGAGATACGGCATTGCCAGGGCAACATGGATTGTCCTAACTTGGAGCAGGCCCCTACTACTGAAGATTAAGACCAGGAATGATGTAAAAACATTCTTCTCATGCATGACAAGTGAACCCGGAAAAGAGTATTAATCATAACTGGTGAGGAGTGAAGATGTCACCAGGAGGCAATCCGGAAGCAGAGCCTCAACAGACAAACTCCATCAAGTCTGTATTCCAGCATCGTGTCAATAAAACTGATTTATCTCTGCACTTGGGGAGATGATTGGCACAGCAGGTCCTGAGTTCAATCCCTGACTTCACTTCCAATTCCAGCTTCCTGCTAAAAAGCACTTTGAGAGGTGACAGGCTTGGTGCTGGCTCAGTAGCAGTCACTGTCATTCAGAAAAAGGCCTGGATTGAGTCTGTCGTCCTGGGTTGGGTCAGGAACAGCCCCAGCTGTTAAGTAGGGGGTGAGCAAGTGGATTACGGACCTGTCTCTGTTATTCTGCCTTTCAGATAAAATAATGTGTTTGGTTTTTTAAGTGACTTAACTGCATATGCGGGATGTGTTCTTATATGATCCCTGGGGGTCCCACTCTAACCCCATCATTTAACTGGCAGGATGTATCAGGCATTGCTAATTAATCACCACGGCTTCAAGTCCCACCTGTATGAACTGGGTTTAAAATAAACACTTCTACTTCTGCTCTCCCCACCTTTTTTTTTTTTTTTTAAGATTTATTTAGGTCTTTATTTGAAAGGCAAAGCAATAGAGAGCAATGCAGAGGGCCAGGGCCAGACTAGGTCAGAGGAAGGAGCCAGAAATGACATCCAAATCTCCAACATGGGAGGTGAGGGCTCGGGGGAGGTCATCCTCTGCTGCCTCCCCAAGCATAGTGTTAGGCAGCTGGAATGGAAACAGAACAGCTAGAACTCAAAACAATCTCAGAAGCTGGTGTCATAAGCAGTAATACAACCCACTGAGCCACAATGGTGGCCCCAATATAACACTTCTCAGGTGAAAATTGGTGAGATCAGACAATGTAGTGGTAATACTTTGAACATGATTTGTCTCCTGAACTCATGGAGGACTTTAAACCGTAAGTTATTGGTTAATGGAACAAGGAGACTAGAAGCCTAATCCACTCATGGTGCCTGGGAGACAGGCCTGTATTTTCTGGCTTACCATAGGATACTTCCTCGGCATGCACTCCATCACAGTCATCTCTGTACTCCCATCATCAGATTCCAAGGGCAGGAGGTCTTTCAGTCTTGAGCTTGAACCTCCAAATGTATGAGCTACAGAAACCTCTTTTATCTTTCGTAAGTAGTCTCAATGATTTTGTTGTAGTAATGAAAAGCAGGCTTCCACAGCAATCAAAGCTTGTTATCATTAAATAATTACCACTACTGACTGCTGCATACTAGGGGAAACCACGTGCACGGAGCTGGTGCAGAGAAGTGCTTACAATGGGACCTGAGTAATGCAAGTACAGAGCTATGCACAGGCATGTGTCATCCCATAGTCACAAAAAAGAGGAATGGAGTGTGCCCTAGAGGCCCCAATGATTTGCTCATGGCCATTTAATCAGAGGACAGTAAAAATTATGCAGCATTTGTCTTCCGGCTTGTTCCACAACACATTGCTTTAGCTACTGCTTTTCTTGCTGTTTATTTACACCGTTTCCTTGTGCACCACAATCTCAGTAACATTGCTCCAGGGACATTTTTATCTTTTTCCTTCGCAAGAAGTTGCATATATAAGTGAACCTTTAACTCTGATTCGGGCCAGTGAATCACGCTGAATGCCAATAAAAGTGAAGCGAAAGCCTGCCTGAAGACAGCACCCTCCACTTACTTAACTCCTGAATGGATATGACAATACACTTAAAGGGTCAAACATAAATGTCACATTCTGAATTCTGATCTTGTCTAATTCCCATGAAAGTGAGGAACAGCAAGAGGGCTGGTCACTGTTCCTGGATAATGTCACGGCTCAGAGAGAAGGATTGAGAATTCCAAAGCTGGGAAGCAAGATGGGAAACTCATTTAGTGTACAATGCCTAGGACTGAATATTCTCCCGTATGCACTATTACTTTTTTATGACCTAATCTAGAATTCCCCATGAGGTTCTGAGACAGTCCTAATCAGTCACCTCCTTCAAGGGCTGGCTTAAATGTGACTTTCTAAATGAGAGCTTTAAATGAAAATCAAACTCCAACAACTTCCAGGCACATCTGACTCCCCTTCACTTACATGTTCGCTAATTTTTTTTTACTCAGAGTACTTTGCGGCCTCTAACATACAAAGCTATTTACAATGTTCTTAGTCTGTCTGACCCCTGATAGATGAGAAGTTCCATGGTGGCAAGAACATTTTTCTTGGGCAGGAGATGGTTAAATTAGTGCTTGAGATATCCCTATTTCCATATCTGAGTGCCTGGCTCAAGTCCAACTACTCAGCTTCTAGTCCAGTTTCCTGTTAAAGCGCACTATAGGATGCAGTAGAAGATGGCTTCAGCACTTGGGTCCCAGCTATCTAAATAGGAGACTAAAACAGTTCTAACCTCTGCCTTAACCAGGGCCAGTCCTGGCTGTTGTGGGCTTATGGCAAGTGAAATAATAAATGAAGATAATTCTGCATTTCCCTTAGTCTCTGCCTTTCAAAGAAAATGAAAATAAAATTTTAAAAGGAATAGACAATAGATCATTGGTTTTTTTTTAAAAGAAGAGTATTTTTCTGTTCAATGTTATCTTTCAAGTACACAGAGCAGTGTCTGGCATAGAGAAAGCACTTGGTTATATGCTAAATATGTCACCGAATTGATATGCCATGAATTCTTCACCCATAAATGCTATGGTTAACAATAAACAATGAATCCCACCAATTGCTGGACATAGGTGCACACCTATGTGATACTCCAGAATTTTCCAACAATTGGGAGAAAAGTTGAGCTGAACACGAACTCTATTTCAAATAAGGAGTTTCGCACTGGATATACCTACCAACATTCCACCAAGAAGCTACAGTTCCTCCGTTAGAGAATGACAAATGCCATTGTCACAATCAGAATGTTTCGATGGCTTTTAATGTGCTGGTTTATATGCCAAAGCATTAACAAAGAAATGGAAGGAGTGAGATTATAAGTCTATGAATGTCAGTGGCAAGGTTTCACATGTCACTTTGAAATAATAATGAACTTGTGAGAGAATGCTGAGGACTGGGAAAAACAGAACTACTTGTATTTTTAAAGAGAGGATCTTGAAAATGGGACCAAAAGCAAATAAATGGGGGAAATAAAGAAGCAAAATTCAATTAATCTTTTCAGCCTGGGGCATCTTCATGCATTCTTGTTGCCCTCCCTCTGCAGCATCGTGAGAGCCTCTGCACACATTCTCACCGCCCCCTCCCACCTCATCCATTCCTCAGAGTACGAAAGCTCAATGACAACCTTTTGGCATAACTTGTAGGTTTGAGGGAACTTGTCTCCGTCTCCAGGTGATGTTCAGACTTCTGAAATAGCAGCCAGGCACAATGACCACAAATTCATGTCAGTCTCTTCTGGCTCTGACAGGCAAGACAGCACCCTTCAGAGGCAGAGACTGGAAATTGGGCCTCGGACAGAATCCGGACGTTCACATTTTCATCTTTACTTGAGGATTTTGTCCTTTCCTGATCTAGGAACCCCACCCTGACTCAACAGATTTGGGGGTCTGCCTCAGTGTGGGGCTCCTGTCCGACCCCAGAATGTTTAACATTCTTACCCATCAGCTGAATCGATATGGGCCAGGGTTGCTCCCTAAGCAGCAGCCGTGGTGAGGACAGCCACGTGCACTAAGTTAATTTAAAAGTAATAGAGTGAGATTACTCCCACCACATTTATTGAACCGGCCCCTCCAGCAGCCGGCTGTTAAGGTGTCCAAGTCTACTAATGGAGAAACACGCAGAAAACCCATCAAAGCTATGGCTTTGATTTTATTTATGTTTCAATCATTCATCATTTTCTTCTGCTAGCATGAGCACTTTTAAACTTTCTTTCGGGTGGGGACCTGCTGACTTTGTCCTGCTGTAATTGCTTTCCCTCAATTGCTTGACTATCCTAGAGCACTCAAGCATCAGAACAGAGAAAAGTATACAGGCTGGTAAGAATGTTAAAGAACACCCATCTCCAGGAAAGTGTAACTGACAACGTAGGAAGACAAGGATTTGAGACACAGCCTGCCAACAGACTCAACATAAGGCTTCGAGCAGTGGCCTTTTCAAGAAGCCCTCACAAGCAGACCTTGCAGAGGGTCTGAAATGCATCAAGTCACCCTACTACAGAGCTGGGTGTGCAGGGACTCCTGCTTTCATCATATCAGCACCTGCAATCCACACGAAAGTGAAATGGACTTCATAGCTTTTCTGTGAGAATTCTTTAGCACAGAGCTCTCAATAAACATGAATCTGTTGCATTAGTTTTTCTAAGGGAGTCATCAGGTAGCAAGAAACCACAAAAGAGTAGTCAGAGAGTGACTGGTCCTGCATTGTTTCCCTCTCTGACTTGCACACATGCAGTGAAATCTAACAGCCCCTAATAGTCAATAACAGGAAAGCCCAAATTGAGCAATGAGAAAGAAAAGGCCTCCTCCAAAAGAGATGTGTGAACTGAAACTCTGGACATTTGAATTGGAGCAGAGAGAAAAACAGGAGAGTGTATTTTTCAGATGCAGTTGTGGTGGGAGGCAGGAGCCACCGGGTCATGCACATATAATACTTTTATAAGGCCTCAACACCTGCATGTCACAGGCAAATTGAACATTCAATGTGAGATTAAAATAAGATGAACTCATCGTGTCTCTAGCTTAGAACAAGGTCGGTCATTCCACCATTTCAGTATTATCTAGTAGGAGCGAATTTATAGATAAGCCCGTGCAAATTCTGCCACTTGATTCCCCTTAGCATTAATAGTTCTGCCTGACAAAACCATCTGCACCAGCCCCAACACTCCAGTCTTTACGTCTCTTATACATGAAGAGGCGTCATGATTTTTCACTGATCTGAAATTAAAATTTCCAACCATAAAAATATATTTAGAGCCAAGGCTACACGTCACTTCTGAAATCTTGTCATTTAAATCACGTTAGGAGTTGAATGAGATATAGGTAAAATTTAACTCTCACTGCATTTTAGTCTTGATCATGGCAAATTTATAACCCAGGAGTAAATCTTGCTGTCAAGGAAAATGTCTTCACTAAATCAGATTTGTTGCTTCCCTCCTTCTTTCAATACTTGTGTAACACTGGAATGCTCCTCAACAACATCCCATTATTTTCTTCCTTTCACATCACAAAGGTTCTAATGGGGTAGCCAGTTCACTCACTGAAAACTTCAGAACCACCTAGAGTAATGTCTTTGATTTTCAGGTTTGTTCCCCAAATGTCATGCTGGATATTTTTTATTCAAATCCATACTGACTAACTCTAAAACAACTGCTTGGGTGGAAGGCCCCCATAAGCTTTCTCACAGTTGAGTTACATCACAGTCCTCTCCGTGTGATTTATGGCATTGCTGACGACTCCTGCACTTCTCAAAGCAAATGTATCGACTGACTTGGTGAGCCTAAGCTTACCCTTTTACTTCTCTAGCCATCTGTATCTTGGTGTTCTCCACAATCTTTCTCTGAGCCTTTCCTAAAGGCTGGTTTAAATCAGGGCTCTGTGTCAGCAGCACAAACGCACTGCAGCTGTCCCGAGTGACTCTCATCAGCCTAAGGCATTAATTTCTGTGTGTACATTAATGCCTCCAAAGTCTTTATTTCCAGTTATGATTTACCTACTAAGTGGCAGAACCATTAACCAGCTGGTTTCCTAGACACGTGCAGTTGAACACACATATGGACATCTAAAACAAAATTCCTCTTCTTCTCCTAAGCCTGCCACTCCTCAGGGCTCACTGCCCCAAAGGAGCACTGTTGCACAAAAGCCTTGACATCACCTCTTTTGATCACTTCATAACCAGCACCAACATTTATCTACCACTGTTGCTAAATATCCCGTCAGTTGGTCCATTTATTTCTGTGGTCCCTGCCTCCTGTCAGATCTAAGTAACTGTCTTCAGTTTTTGGATCACATTAAGAAACTGCAGGCCCTGCTCAACACATCCCACTGCCCAAGCTGCCTTCTTAATCATCTTCTCATCAAATACCTGATCAAGCTATTGCCTTCTTGAAAAATTTGTAAGTATCTTCATTTCTCATTGGACAAAATCCAAGTTTGTTACTGTCACATCCTCACTTTACCTTTCTAGGCTACTTGCTTATTATCTTTCCATGGTCTTTACTTATACAGATCTCCTATGATCTTTAGGTTTCAGAAGATAGCCAGCATTTCTCAGGAAAGAATCCATGAGCTGTTAGTCTAGGTAAGTTCATTTTCTTCCTGCAGGTCACCTATTGCATGACAACTGTATTCAGGGTACTCATTTACCTCATTCATCTAGCGCATGCCTTGGGACACAGTGCTCGGCTTCTATCTGTTAACCAAGTATTATGTAAACATTTACCTTAGCTCTTGATCCATTTCATAAATGAATCAATCTATATCATATATATATATATACACACACACACATCCTATACATATCCAATAACCATTTGTCTAGTTGTTCTTTGCACAATCAACTCCATTACAGAGACTCTTGAATTATCCTCACATGTGTCTACAACATAGTATTCTTCATTCTATGCTATTTGTTGGTCATTATCTGTTCATGAGTTCATCTCAACCCCCAAACTGGATTCTATGAACCCCTATCACTCCAAGATCTATACTTCCTCAATATTCACTGGCTGGTCAACTGACTGATCATGGATGCCTTTTCCAGTAAAAGCTGGAGTCACTTACTCCATAATTATACAGCATGTTGAAGATGACTGGTACCCACTTAATCACAATTTTATAGTAAGCCCCAATTCTGAAGTTTTACTTTATAGAGATCTACCACCACAAAAAAAATGCTACCATGGGTTTGCATTTGGCCTAATAGATAAAGCTGTCACCTGTGACATGGGCAGTCCACACAGGCACCAGTTTGTGTCCTCATTGCTCCATGTCTGATACAGCTTCCTGCTAATGATCTGTGAAAAGCAGCAGAAAATGGTCCAAGTGCTTGGGGCATTACCACACACATGGAGACCTGGAAAAAGTCCCTGGCACCTGGCTTCAGCCTGGCCCAGAGAAGGATGTTGCAACCAATTGAGTAAACCAGTGAGTGAAAAATCACTCTAATATCTGTCTCTCCCTCTTCTCTGTTAACTTTCAAATAAATCAAAAAAATACTAATTAATCTTATGTATATTTCATCTTCCACTCTACCTCCAAAAATTCCTTGAAGCAATATTTCGAGTACTGCTTTTATAAGCAACTAATTTTGAAGAAATCTGATGTGTTGACTCTAGAAAAACAAATATATATTAATGAGCTTTGGAAAACTAAACTTTTTTGTGTTAGTATATCAAAAATGCAAACTGTAACTTAAGCACATAGGGAAACATTTTCTAACATTTTAGAACTCTGTGTATATGTGTGATACATACTTGCATAAAGTTAAACCTATGTTTGGATATACATGGCTTCACTAAAAGCCTCATGCAATTTAAAACTTGAGTAACTCGGGATATACAAATGATAGAGGGAAATTGTAAACAACATATTTATTCATCAAATCCATATCCTTTAGAAGAATGTACGGATAATCATGAAAGCAATTTATGAAGTCATTCAACCAGAGCCAGAAAATGCAAGGTGGGAAATCAGATTGGACAATGCCTTGTGACAGGTGGAAAGCAGCCAAGCAATATGAGATGCAACGCCTTATTTTAAGAATGTTATTCTTGCATGGTATTCAGAATTCTCATGTTATCATCCCTTATAAAGTTTAAAGTAAATGCAACATTTTAAAAAGACAGGAGAAGCCAAATCAATATGTGTGTATATTTCACCTTTTCCTTTCCTTCTCTTAGCTCATTGAGAATGGGAAAATAGTTGGCTAGAATAAGAGGAGGACTGAAGGTCAACCATATTGTAGTCAATTTGCCTTCAGTTTTAATTTATGTGTTTTTTACATGTGGACAGCATCCAGATGGTAAGTTTTCCAGCGGAGACAGATAAATTAATAAATAAGCCAAGCATCCCCTTCAGAGGACATGCTGTTATTTTGACTTGTTCATAAATAATATCAAGTATTTTTGCAGTTTTTAAGAGTGTGCAAAGAATGAATTGTAGGAGGACAACTTCTGGTCACCTTTTGGTAATGAGTCTATTGTTAAATAATGGACACCTTCCCCTTCTGTTCCGGGGAACCAAATGGAAGCTTGGGCAAGTGAGAGATGCACTTGTGAAAAGGGATTAAGCAGCCTATCTGGATGGAATCCAACTCAGACATGTGCAGGTTGTTTGCTTCAGGCACTAACAAGTGTCCAGGTGGTATACACAGAGATGTCACATGATCACCACTCTTGAGATTCTAGGCAGATGTGGCCTTTCAGATGTCAGCATAAAAAAGTTCTAAGACATCTTAACAGCCTGGAAGTTTTAGCAACTCTTCCCAGGTACCTCAGCTCTATAGACATCCATACACATGATCACAAGAATAGACCCACTTTCAGCATGCTTGGCCATGGTCACCTGGGAGAGGTGTGCAGCACCTGAGCAAGATGGATGGATCAGGTGGTTCTTCCAGGACCTTTGACATTAGCGTCAAAGAACTACATCAACCCACAAATTGACTGCATGACATCAATGGAGAAAAACTTATTTATAGCAAAGATAAGAGGGAAGAAATTATGTACCCCTTTTACTCACATCTGTACCTGTAGGTTCCATGAGATCCTCCTAAATGTTTATGATGAGCCAACCCTCTTTGTATAAACTGATAGATAAGGGTTTCTTTTACAAACTACCCAACAAAACAATCAAAGTCACAATATACAACAGTACTTGGCTTTCAGAATAAAACCTGACCTCCTTCAACATGACTAGCAGATACGGTAACAAGACAGGAATGGCATAGTACGTGCATAAGCAGAAATCCAATCATAACACCTCCAAAGTCCTGTTCCTCATCTGAACTAAACAATTTTCTTCTGATGGAATTAACAGGATTTAATGAAACCACACATTTCATAATGCGTTTGGTCATGCATTTCAGGTTTGTTTGGAATCAGAATCACTCCTCTCCCAGAATATTAAAAATGGATAGGCAGGAATTAGCGTATCATTGCTAAAACACAAGATAGCTTTTCCAGCGTAACGTGGATGGCTCCACAGAAAGATCATTTTGAAATGACATTGATTTTGAAAACCAGACGGGCTTATCTCTCAACAGGATTTTGACAGGTATGTTTAAAAGGAGCTCTCCTTGCTACCTGGACTCGTTTTTCTCCCCTTCAGAACAAGGAACACGAAGATCCCGACTTACAGTTAAAACACTGACTTGTCCTTTCAGTAATTAATGGATGCTTTGATACCAAGGAATCTTAAAGAACATTTTTCAAGCCTTAAATGCAGGCTGGGCTGATTCACACATAGCACATCTAAAAGGATCTGGAGAATAAATAATGACGAGTTACAAACACTTGCCCGGAGCATTTGGGCACCAACCAGGCTTCCAAGAAGTGATGTGATTTTTTATAATAACAAGGAAAAATGACTTACTGAAAGCCACACACACACAGAAAAAAAATGTCTTTCTTCCTAACCTCTGGCTTTGCCCTATAAATAAATACACATATTAACTCGGTTGATCATTCAGTAAATCCTTCTAAAACACAAATTCACATTAGCTCTAGGGTACATTTGGGACAGATTTGGAAATCTGTGCTCACAAAGGAAGCTTATTTCTTTGGCTAGATTTCTGACCAGAGTAAAATCTGATTAAGCATCCCGGCAGGTAAATTTTTGTCAACTGCTTCCTTAAAAACACGAGTCGGCACTTGAAAATATGTGGAAAAATTAGATTTAGCATGGCATAGCAGTTTTTTCAGGTAAGTGACAAATTATTTTAAGCAGGCATTTGCTTTTCGCCAGGACTCTGAATGTCTGAAACTCTGGCTGCAGAATGGGGTATGCAAGGGGCTGACTGCTCCAGACGTAGAAAGCTGCATTTGCGTGAGGCGGAGAAAGTGAGCAGGAGGAATGTGGAGACGCTAAAGTAGAAACGAGGCTGCCAGGTACCTGCTGTGACTGCAACCAGAACAAAGTGTGTGTGATGGTCAGTGTAAGAGGAAGGGAACAGTTCTGGAAGCAGCTGGGGCCCTAGATAGAGAACACCCTTTCCTTACACTGTTCTCTGGAGCTGGATCTGCCTAGCAGGTCGATAATCTGTGAGCTTCAGCCTTAAATTGTCCAGCTAATTAGCCAATAGGTGAGGAAGGGACTCCCATCAAAGGAGGGGGGCATGAATGTAAACTCAAACAACACCCGTGCTTTTAGTGACTGCATGAGTGATTTTTTGCTGCAATAGTAGTAACAAAAACAGTGATAATTGCTATTATTTGTCCCATCTCGTGCACCTTGTTGAGTCATAACACATTTTTATTTGTTTTGTAAAATAATCCTCTAGGATTTAGAATATTAATTTTTAAGATAAGAAACCGGGGGGTTTACAGAAGTAAAATTGCAGGTAGTAGTGAAGGGGCCAACATTCACTCACACATGCTTGAGTCCAGAGGTTAGGCTCCAACACACAACATTATTTTGTGTGCTCAGGAGAGCACAAAGGAGGTGTCCACGTTAACTATCAAACTTCCTGTGATACAGAAAAATTAAGATACATGGGACAGAAGAACTTGCAGATGAAGTTAAAAAAAAAAAAAAGAAAAAGGACAAGACAAACAATGTAAAAAACACTGGGAGGCTCCAGATGATAAACCAAGCACTTGAGTACTTGGCCATGACAGTGGAGATATGAACTGAGTTTCAGGATTCAGGATTTTTGACATGGCCCAGCACTCACTCGTTGTCTCCTTCTCCTCATCTCTTTGCCTTTCAATAGAAGGAAAAGTAGATCTACCTAAAGCAATATGCAAACATTGCTAACTGAAAAGGTTCTTCTTCAATTAAAATATGTGTGAAGTTAAAATATACTGCATTTTCCATTTTTAAGCATACAGTTTCTGAAACCTTTGTATCCAAGAAACACTAAGACTAATCAAAAGCCAGTATTTAATACAGTCATCATAAACCCGTGTATGTGATAAAAGCTGCTTCAGTTGAAGAAATCAATTCCATTATGGCTATTTATACAGCGATGCTAGTAAATCTATGAGAAATAAACGGGTCTCACTTATACCATTGATTACTCAGACTTAAGACAGATAGTGTTGCATACTTTAATGCAGGGGTTGCAAAGTCATTTTTCTCTTTAATAACATACCCTTTATTGAAAAAGAAATCACTAAAGCATCATGACAATAAAGCATGCAATTTCCATTAACCTTTTGAAAAACTTGTGATTAGAAATGTATCAGTAAAATACGAGAAAGCATAGAAATAATTTTGCTTCCAAAAAGCCGATACCTGAGGAAGTCTCTACAAGGGGCTTTCTCTTCTAGCTCAAGTAAAAATTAGGTCATACTTGAGGTCTACAGCAGGCATATCCGATTCCAACATTTTTTTTCCCCAGACTGTTTTCCATTGAGCCTGTCTGTTACAACAGTAATAAATCCACATTAGCTGACAAAATAATTTTTCTGCGACTTGGTGATTTTCAAGGACAGGTAGATAAATAAGGGGAAAAAAATCAGGATACTAAGGGCTCATGATAATAATGTAAAGGGAAAAAGATGATTTCATTATGTCAACATTTTACAGATGTCAACCAAACAAAATCTTTTAAATCCTGATGAGGCTCTCATGCCTCTATTGAATAGTACACAGCAATCTGGTTGCCATAAAATAGGAAAAGTTGACCTCAACAGAACTGGAGAAATTTTTTTGCATGATATTCAACTGAAAAATTCTTACAAAAATTGACTTAACTATTTGAGTCCTTCCCATTCCTTTGGCGTAGGACATAAAATGAAATTCTGAGCTTTCAGAGGAAATTGTAAAAGCAAAGTTCTCCACAATGACATTAACACATCTGTATCAAGAAGGAAAATGTTGCTATGTCTGTGCATCCGGATGTATAATTTTTTTCAACAATAAGCTCATCTCTTCAGCACACAGGTGGCAGTGACAGCTAAGACATCACACAGCAAAGTTTTTAGTGCTTCATCCCACTCCCTGTTACAGTATCTAACTCTGACTTCACTGCCCACACATGAAAACCATCTGGCCCAACTCCAAGCCTGTTACATAAACATTTTTCATTTGACTGGGGTCAGATGCATGACTTTCAAAATCCAGAAAGACAACTCTTAGGCCAATATACAGTAAGAAAGTACTAAGATTGGGTAAAACAAAACAAAGGAACAACCTGTTTTTAATGACAAACTATCACCAAATATATAGTGAATAAATTCCCATCTGACAAACTGGGGTAACTCTTGTAAAACCCCACAAGACAGAGCCCTATTTATTATGCTAAATCCCATACTATAATTATAAAATATTCATAGCTAGTCAGCTTAAACATCTTCATTAATTGATCAACACTTTTCTATTAGACAAGATGTTAGGAGTTAGAAAAGGAGAACTTGCACCTCCCCCACATTTATCTATTTAAAATCCTACTGGGTTAAAAGGGTGATTGATGAATGTTGAAACAATCAAAACATTCCACAAAGACATAGATAAACTGGAAAATCCATGCACAGCTAAAGAAATCCAACTAGATTAAATTTTCTGATCCATTTCTGCTTAAATTTAGATCCAAACAACCTATGGAATACACTGATGGAATAAAAACTCAAAATCTGCTAATGACAGCGATAACTAGTGTCAAATATCCTTTCCAAACATTTTATTTACTTGAGACATGGAAAGACAAAGAGGGATTCCAACCACTGGTTCATTCCCCAGACGATTACAATGGCTGGAACAGAGCTGAGCCAAAGTTAGGAGTCAGGAAATGAATACTGGTTTTACAAGTGGATGGCAGGGATACAACTGAATGAACCATCATTACGACCTTCCAGGGACTGTATTTGCAGGAAGCTGGAGGCAGAAGCTAGAATGAGGAAAATAGGCACTCCCACGTGAGTGTTCTCACCGATAGACTAAATACCTGCTCTCTAAAATAATCTTTTGAAGTTTCCTGGCATGAAAAATCACGCGTTCCCTAACTTTTTCTAACAAAACTCCACGGAGGTGAAGCGGTAGACGTTCAGGACTGCTGCTGCCAAAATCAGTTACATCGTGAAAAGTGCAGAAACAGGCATTCTCCAGCAACACTTCTCCCAAAAAGGAAACTCGCTTTTTCATTATCATTAAGTGGTTAAACCCAAAGTACTATATCATGGCAAGAAGGACTCACAAAAAGTAGAAATTGTGCATCACGAGTAGACAACCCATGCTAATTAGCTTAACCTAGACATTCCACCACAAATAGCAGAACATCACGTAACAGGCCATATACAAGTTTTGTCACATTAAAAAAACACACACACTTTTTAAAATAACTTAAGAAAAGAGCTAAAAACTACCAGACTCTTTAGGAACATCTTTATTTCATTTGTGTTTGTAAAAATGACCAGACGCCAGTATCCTCTGAAACCTTCATTGGCTGTGAAAATAACTAGAATATGTCTTACAACAAGATTTTCATGGAGGAATCAACCATTTCTCAACATCAACAATGGTTAATAACACTGGTATTAAGGATTATTGTGCAATATTTTGAAACACTATTGCTATTTTTATAAGACATTTAAAGCTTGGTTGGGAGATAACATTTTAAATTTCCACTTCAGTCAAGCGGGTAACGGTTCTACAAAGTGAGAGTTCAACAAATAAAAAGTACAAAAGACATAGTCCTGCAGGACCATAGGCAAGATCCTAATTAAGAACTATAGAATTCGCTCATTAGCATATATGTATATGTTATATATATATGAGTGTGTGTATATATATATATATACACATATATATATAAAACATCAGAAGTCGATCCCAGAACAATTAACTGACAAGATAATATGCAATATGATTGCCTTTTTTTCTGGTTTACTTTATTTAGAAAAAGCATTTTAATCATAACAAATAAAGCAGAAAAGGTAAGCTGTAGTCTTTTGAGGTTAACTTGAAGTTGTTAGTGCTTTCTTAAGTAAGAGTTTGTTTTTAATATATGTATTATTTGAGACACAAGCATTGAAGATTGAAGATATACAAGGTTAAAGAACACATTTCTTGTTTTTAAAGGCAACTAAGAAAAACAAAGGCTGGAGATAAATGAAAAATCACCAAGAAATCAATTATACTTTCTTTATAAGTAAAATCACGGTTTTTATTTCTATAGAAAACGAGTTGGAGAGAAAAGCCACTTACAGCTTATGTACAAAATGCCTCTGAAATGCAAGTGCCCTTAGGTGTATTATCTTAAGCTGTTGCCAGGTGAATTTCAGACCCAAAAGGTATATCATTCCAGCTCTTAACAAATCGATTTACTAATCCAGCCAAGACTATCAATCCTGGAGCCAATCTTTCTACCTATCACCCAAAACAAGGGTTCCGTCCCTGCTCATAAGAACATTAGACATGTCAAATAAACTCAAGGTCCGATTCAAATCCCAATTCCCTGCCAGTTCTGATCTCCAACTCCATGCTTCACACCATCATCTCCTTAAGTGGAACAATACCTGTGGGACAAGACCTGCTGGACTCTCCACCTTTGCCTGAGTCTACAGAAGATGACACAGAGGCACTCTTTCCACCAGTTATGTCAGAACAACACACTTGTCACTGCTGGCCCTGGTGTGTGCAGTGTCTGCACTGGAATCACAGTTGACTAAAAGTTACACACATTCTCTAATCTAGGACAGCTAAATCTGAGCTGGGAAACTTCCCCTATATCAAAATTAACTAACAGGAAGAGTAATAGATTCATTTCTTTCTTATTCAACAGGAAATCAAAATAAGTCATTGGCAATGTATCTGGGTACTATGACACTGAGGTTACAGAAATTAGTGAGACAGTAATGGTCCCTGCCCACAGGATGCTCGTAAAACAGTCACTCATAGTAGCCTTCATTGTAAGTTGTGAACTCTCGAAAACTCATTAGAATAATAATGAGGGTATGAATAAAATTTATGTACATTTTCTATATTCTGTACATTTTCTATATTCAGTTGTAAAGTTAAAAGACATATTAATTAGCCCTATAGGAAAAAAGAGACTATTCTGTATTCTCCCCTTTACTTTTGGGGGAGGAAAAAAGAAGGGGTTTCAGAAAACAATATCAAAACGATACTCTTGCAAAAAAAAAGTGCATTTAAATATAAAAGATACATTGTGTACATATAAATACACACCTTGGGACTTCTCAAAAAAGATTCCTGGCTCATTTTGGAAAAGTCAGAGTGCACATTAATGCTGGCTTGGATTCCCAAATACCCACAAGTCTACTAGTATTTTAGCCAATTCCTACCTTTTTCCTTCTCATCCAATACCTGGATCCTAGGGCCCCTGAGCCATTAGTCTGTTGCTAACAACAGGGGCTAATGGGAAGAGTCAACATGTCCATCAGCATTGCCTTGCTAAAATATATCACTTTGCGCCCACATCATGGAGAGAAGCAAAAAATTTGTCAATCATCTACTGCATGACACTAAACTAGGCACTTTATGAACCCTTTAATTTTAATCCCCACAAAAACAATCTCCTCAGATAGATTAGTATTAAATACCAGTTTAATACTAATGATGGGGCGCGGTGGCGTAGCCTAGCGGCTAAAGTCCTCGCCTTGAAAGCCCCGGGATCCCATATGGGCGCTGGTTCTAATCCCAGCAGCTCCACTTCCCATCCAGCTCCCTGCTTGTGGCCTGGGAAAGCAGTTGAGGACGGCCCAATGTTTTGGGACCCTGCACCCGCGTGGGAGACCTGGAAGAGGTTCCTGGTTCCCGGCTTCGGATCGGCGCGCACCGGCCCGTTGAGGCTCACTTGGGGAGTGAATCATCGGATGGAAGATCTTCCTCTCTGTCTCTCCTCCTCTGTGTATATCTGGCTGTAATAAAATGAATAAATCTTTAAAAAAAAATTACTAATGATGGAGTGAATCAAACAGATTTCTACGGTCACAAAGTGATAGTGACCCTACTGAACGCCAGTTGTTTGGTTCCAGAATTACAGCTACCAGCATAAAAAAGCACAGAGATGAACCCCTGCTGAGCACCTGCTACTGGCCTGGGTGCCATGCCCTGAGCAGCTTACACAGACAGCCTCTTCCTGACAAAGGCAGAACCCTACCATCCACTGAGTGCAAATGAGTTCATAAAACTATGCTCAGTATATTGCCATTTCTAACGAAACCTACGTATTAGAAAGACAAACACATATTTCCTTTTTTAAGCTCATATATTGATTTTATTTTATAATGAATACATATTACTTTCATAGTCAAGACTGAAAACGATTTGCATTTTGAGAAAAGATTATTTTTGTGCTGTTACATGCTGACTTTACACTTGCATTTGCTAAGAAAAGTAAGGTTTTGGAAATGACATTAAATTAGACTCATTATTCTGTTATTTTTTTCCTTGATCTTCAAGTAAAATGCGTTACTTGAAAAAAAAATATAGACTACAGCTAAGTAAAATAATACTGTATTTCGTGGTAGGTGGTTAGGTCACCCTGTTGATTAAGATGCTGGTAAAGATATCTACCCGTCTTGCTGGAGGAACCTTAACCGGGTTTGAATTTCAGTCCCAATTCCTGACTCTAGCTTCCTGTGAATGTATCCAAGCGTGCAGCAATGATGGCTCACGTGGTTGGGCAAGAGCCAATCATTCACATAGGTGACTAGACTGAATTCCAGCTCTTGCTTTTGGCTGGTCCCAGTCCCCAATATTTAAAGATGAACTTTTAATGGATTGGATCTTCAAATAACTCACTGAAATATAATTAAAATAAAATTTATTTGGCATAAAAACTTTTGAAATTCATGAGGGGAGTCTTCAAAGTTAATAGAAAATGTTTTGAGATGTCTCCTAATACTTTGTGAGACGCTAGTAAACTTTGGGAAGAAAATTGCCAAAGTATGAGAACAACAGGGATGTATGGTTTTCACAGAAAAGACAGAGCATTTTACTGGAACATGGGAAAACAGATTGCTAAGTTAAGTGGTTTTGTTATTATTTACCACAGTTGAGGAATGGACAAAAATGCCTTCAATTTTGCTTTTGGAAAATAAAATACTCTCACGTGATTTTATGTAAATCCTAGTTAGGATTCACTCCACTGAAAGAAACCAGTTTTTCTTGGCAAGTATGACATTCTCAAATGCCTAGCACAAAGGCTGGTTCTCAGGGAACACAGAGAATGCTGGGGTCTGCGAGTGGAGGAGAGAATTCTGGCAGCTGTGTTATCTTTTCTGTGTGGGTGGAGACATCCAGTGAATGAACCTGCAAAGAAATGCCACGTCCACCTCTGATGGCTACTGCTTTAGCTCATGAATGAAACAGATCATCTCAATCTACAACTCCCAAAGGTATGCCTTTTAACTCTGCTACAGTAATTGTTCATGTACATATTAACAGCTCTCAAAAACCTGGACCTCATCGACTAATTGGAACAATCTGTCTTGATATGTGGATGTAATGGCTGTTAATATAAGAGCTACACTCTGGAAGAACAGAGCTCTTTAACAGGAGAGATCATTTTCTGAGCTGCACAACCAACCCTCACTCTCGCAGCATGAGGCAAGAGGATGAATGTGTTTATTTGGGAGTAACTAATTTATTTGCAGTTTAAGGGAAGGACTTATTTCTTTAAACAGACTTCTTTTTATGAATGAACTAAAAGTTCTTGGAAATGTGACTTTAATCCAGTGTGCCCACCACGCTGTTGAGAATACAACAGAATGCCTGCTTTTCTTAACTGGATATAGTATTGAGGGACTGTATTCATTAGCAGCAGAGATTTAACGACGCACAAACACTTCTCTGAGAGCTTACAGGCAGGATTGTGAGACTGGGCCGAGGAGGAGAGTGAATAAACACGTAAACAAATCAATACACAATTTCAAAGAGTGATGGACGCTATGAGGAAAATGAAAGTGGGTAATAGGGAAGAAAGTGGCTGAATTGGGAGAGGAGGGAGCATGTAGTGTTAAAATGGGTAGGATTAAGGAAGGAATGAACCATGAGAAGGGCTAATCAGGAAGAGAATATTTTGGGACAAAGAAAACAGTCATGGGGGAAGTTTGATGAGAGGAGAAGGAGCAATAGAAGCCACCGGGAGCTGTTCCTTGGAGGACCCAAGTCTTCAGATTTATCCAAAATATGGTGGGAAACCACTGGAAAATTCTAAGCAGTTGAAATGTTTATATGAAAGCTTTCCTTGAAAGATGAGTAGTAGATTGTAAGAGAATCTTTTAAGAGCATTTAACACTGGGGGCAGGTATTTGGAAAAGCAGTTATGATTTCATTTGAAACATCCACATCCCATTTGGAAGCGCCCGGACTTGAGTCCTGGTTCTGCTTCTGATTCCAGCTGCCTGTTCAGGTGCACTTGTTCAGGTGCACTCTGGCAAGCAGCAGATGACGGGTCATGTATGAGGGTCCATGTCAACCACATGGCAGATGGATGGAGTTCTGGACTCTTGACTTCAGCCTGGTCCAGCCTTGGCTGTTACAGGCATTTGGGGGAGTGAACCAGCAGATGCAAGATCTTTCCGTGTCAGCCTTTCCAATAAGATGAAAATTTTAAGAATAATAAAAGGTTGGATGAAGGGAATGGGGGTTCTTTCATTCACATTATGCTTAATAATCACTTCTTTGTTGTTTTTTAGTATCCAAAATGTATTACAGAATGAGTATGGCATATAGCACATATTATACAGTTACATTTTTTCATTTTTGAAATAATCCAAGTGAAAAGCTATAATTTATTATAAGCAAGTCAGTTACCTATTCTTTTCTCCTGAAATTGTTCCTTTGTTAAGTAGAAACACAGACTATCTGCTGAGTTAACAACACTTTCACATCCCTCAGGGTGAGAACCTTCTTCCTTGGACACAAGAGGGAATCTTATCTCTTCTCAACACACCCATCCCTGGCCCATGGCATCATCACCTACATCTCCTGAACTCTCTTCCCTGACCAAAGCATGCAAGGTGTTCCCCACTTTGAACTGTAGCCAGAGGAACACTGCAACATGCAAGGGTGGATTAGACAAAGTTGCTCTCTGCTGAGAACATTCCACCTGCTCCCACCTCACCTGGGGTACAAGCCACAGAGCCTGTCCTGGGATGCAGGGTCTCACATTAGCAGGAAACCTCCCCTACGTCACCTGCTGTATCTCCTGTCACACTGCTTTCCCCTCTCTCTTCTACAGCAGTCTAGCATCCTACCATGCTTCAATTCAAGTGAACTCCTGCCTCTGGGCCTTGGCAGCTGTTTGGTGGAGCATTGTGTGGACAGGACACTCTGTATCCCCTGCATAAAAGGCTCATCTATTTATGTACACATTACGATTCTGGGTTGATATGAGGTGGGGGTTTCTCATCCCTGGGTACTGGGACATGTGGACAGTCATAAGTGGTTTTCCTCTTTGCCTCTCTCCTTCCCTCCTCCCCCAGGAACAAGAAGAAATAGCAAAGTTGGAAGCAATGAATTCACCCAGTTTTCCCTAAATCTCAATCCTTCCCACCGTGATCAGCCATGTAATCATTATTAAAAAAAAAAAAAAACATAAAATTTATTTTTAAAATTATTTTTTAAAAAAGAAGAGGCTCACTATGGAAAGTTCAAATGCTATGGACCATTTAGCATCTGGGGAGAAGTATGTTGAAAGAAATGAACATTCTATGAGCAGGGCATGGAAAGAGCTCTCTACTGAATTACTTGAGATAGCGAGTACTGAGGTATTCTCCCCTTTCAGCTCCCAGAACATACACAGATTAAAAAAAAAAAGAGTTCGAAGGTCAATCAAGTTTGGGAAACTACCAGTTAAGTGACAGTCAAGCGGGTTTCTCTACTGCCTTATGTCAAGACTGCCTTATGTCAAGACTCTTTCTATGTTCACCCATGAATAAATAAGCTAGAAAATGAAGATCTACCACGCAGCATTTCCTAAACATACCTGACGACAGATCCATCTTATACAGAGCATTTAGACTAACAAGTATTCGTGAAATATTCTAGGGCCTATATGCTAAGGCCGTCACATGTAGATGGTTATGACATTCCAGCAGCTCACGCTTGTCCAGCTAATAGTTGAGACAAAGAGTGATGGACAAAGAAGTAGAGACAGAGTGTGAGATGGCGACCAGTTGAAAGGCAGAAGCACACACAGTGCCAGAGTGAGAAACGGCAAGCCCCTCTCAGGATGAACCTTCCCTCACTCCGTGCCCTCGGGGATCAGGGAAGCACCCACAGTGAGAAATACCTTAAGAAAAGTCCCTGGAAAATTCCATCAGTGCAGTCAAGGTGTTCACAGGGAGAGTCAGAAATCAAAGCTAAATCTGCATGGTAGGAACCCAAAATTCACACATGTATTAACAGGAGTTATAAACCCCGTGGCTTTTATGATGTTATTCAACACTCAAGAGTAGAGATTTATATTTGTACATAACATAGTGTTTTGGTGAATTTGTTCAGTTTCTCTTCATACACCACAGTCCATGGATCCCGGGTAATATCTGAGCTCAGCACCACACCAGGCCTCACAGTCCGGCCCGGCAAGGTTTAACATTCTCCTTCCCATTCCATTACAGGGAGCTGCTGTGAAATTCTATGCCAGGGATTTAAAGGGGAAGGAGAAAATAGACTTTCTTTCAAATGTGGCTTCTTTCCATTCTTTATAAATCTTTTCGACTGTCCCTTCTGAGTGACGGTGGCACGAAAGAACTTGCTAAAGGCTTTAGATTTAAGATGGCTTGAAATCTTCCTGCTCAGATTTTGACAGGACAAAAAACAGGGGGAGGTGGTGTGGCTGAGCCACAGGCCCATAAATCCTCTCAACTTGAACTTACAATACATCTGATCGCGCCACCCGAGGTCTTTACCTTCAGCACACAAAGGTCTCTCCAGCCAGCTTTATCTGAGCTCCTGAGCTCGGAAATGGATTCTGAGAAGAATGGTGTTCAAAGCTCCAGGAACAAATGTTGTGCAAAAGGGGAAACTTCCAAGTTTATAAAGAAAAAAAAAATTCCTACACTGTATCTAAGCAAAGTCTTCTAAAAAAAATAAGTCAGACTTTGATATACTTCTTGATAAACTTGACTGCTAGATTTGATTGCATGTACATATTAACAGGTTGTATTAAGACACACATGTATGGTAACATGGCTACTAGAATAAAATACATTAACATATCCATCATCTCCCATCGTCACTCATCTCCCCACCGCACCCCACCCCACCCCACCATGACAAGGGAAGCTATAATCTGTTGATTTAGCAAAAATCCTGAATATAGCATACTGTTATTAACTATAGTCCATATATTGTATACACTGGATCATCAGATTTGTCCAACCCACTTCCCTGCTATTTTCCATTTCAGGGACCTCATATTTATAGACGAAAAGAAGCCAAGATGAACAAAAGCAAAAAATAACTCCTGAAGAATTTCAGGTAGTTTCTTGGCCAGTTTATTACCGAGTTTCCAATGCCAAGGACTGCATGCTCCCTAAACCTGTATGTTTAATGCCGTAGCTGCCACCTGCATGTGGCTGTGGAATATATGGACCATGCCTGTGATCACTCCACTTACAGACCAGCTGGAGCTGTAAGTGCAAACTGGATTTCCAAGACTTTGTAACAAAACCATAAACCAAAGTTTGGTATTGATTTCATGCTGGGATGACAACATTCACAATATATTAGGGTAAACATAATAGATTATTAAAAACGATTAAATTTTAATTGCTTTTATAATGCTCATTTATGATATAATTATACTTACTACATACTATAGATTGCCACGAATAAAATGAGTTGTTAAAATTGCCAGCTTCATTTTACCTCTTTCAGTGTAGCTTCCAAAACATTAAATTATAACGGACAACTGACATTTTATGTTCTATTACACAGAGCTGCTCTGTGTGATTCAATATAGCCTGACATGGGAAGTCCAACAAAAGGGCAATATTTTTCAGGGATATTTCTAAAGAAAAAGTAGACATATATTCCTTCTTTTGTATATTCTCTCTGTATTCGAGGGAACATAAATTTTATGCAAAAGAATATTGGTACCCAATAAAATTTTAAATCTGCACTTAGCTTCCTGTTAATAGGAATTCCACATAAACTTTCTAAACCATTTATCTTTCTATTCATTCATTTAAAGAGAGAGAGAAAAAGAGGATCAATACCCTCATTTGTTGGTTCATCCTTCATATGCTCACAATGGTTGGGGGCGGACAGGGCCAAAGCCAGGAGTTGGGAACTCAACTGGGGTCTTCTTTGAGGATGGCAGGACTCCAAGTATTTGAATAATTGAACCAGCTGTCACCTGTTACCTACACATTAGCAGGGACCTAATTCAGAGCCAAGGCTAGGAACAGAATCCAGGTACCCTGATAAGGAAAGTGGGCATCCCAAGCAGCATTTTGGCTGCCACACCAAACATCTGCCTACAAGAACTTTTTGAAGAGCCCTCACATCTCTTACACAGGCCCAAACATCTTAAAATATTTGAAGTCCTTTCATTTCACTCATTTTCGGTAATGGCAGCTAAGATTCTAATAAGACTGCTTCTATTGCATAGTTTTTTTTCTTTTTAATCTGTACTTCCTCAGAGGCAGAAAATGAAGATGGCCCAAGTACTTTGGACCATGTCACCTGGTTGGGAGACCCATATTGAATTTCTGGCGTCCAGCTTTGTCCTGGTCCAGCCTTGGCTGTTGAGGGAATCTGGGAAGTGAAACATGAACTGGAAAACTTCTGTTTTCCAAGTCATTAAGATGAATAAATTTTAAAATAATAATAATAAAGCCCACAGCAATGACAAGTAGGAGTGAAATTGCTTATCAAGTAGAAACACCTTGGTGAAGACCATTGAAACACTGGAGTCCAGATGCCAGTGCACTAACCGCTAACCTGGGTCAAGCCAGTTAAGTAAGCATGGCATAAGCTCCATTACCACATTTTGAGATTGTTCAGTAATAGCACCTGTCTTGTAAGTAGGATGGAAAAATCAAGGGAGGAAACATGTGCAAAGTATCTGACATTGACTATTTACTAAACTTTAAAAAAAAAATTCATATTGGGCCTGGCAGCATGGCCTAGCGGCTAAAGTCCTTGCCTTGAACGCCACGGGATCCCATATGGGCGCCGGTTCTAATCCTGGCAACTCCACTTCCCATCCAGCTCCCTGCTTGTGGCCTGGGAAAGCAGTCGAGGACGGCCCAAAGCTTTGGGACCCTGCACCTGCATGGCAGACCCTGAAGAGGTTCCTGGTTCCTGGCTCCGGATCGGCACAGCACCGACCGCTGCGGCTCACTTGGGGAGTGAATCATGGATGGAAGATCTTCCTCTCTGTTTCTCCTCCTCTCTGTATATCTAACTTTGTAATAAAAAAATAAATAAATCTTAAAAAAAATTCACATTGTACCAGCAACACCTCCGATCCCCAGCCCCAGCCTTCTCTTCCATCTCCAATGTAACCAGGTTACATTATCACAGTGTGACATGTCCCCAGTTCATTTCAATTGGCCATCAGCATGCCACATGTCAACGACATGTCATCAAACAGCCCAGAGTCAAGTTCATTTCTGAAGGGGATGACAGTTAGGATGACTGTCAGATATCAAAGAAATTTACACTCTAGGGACAGAGCTACTCTCATCTCCCAAATCTTGCTCTCTGATTTTGTACAACCAAGTCTTCATTTCTCCACATTTCTCCAAATTCAAAGTAGCAGCCTCCTCACATGTTCCTCCAGGAAACCACATAAAAGTTTAGCCAGATGAAAATAAATATTTCACTAGCAAAGGATTAAACACTGTGTTCTAGAAGGGAATCTTTATTTAAATAAAGGCATTAACTACATTTCAACAAATTCCTTTGCTATCGGGGGGGAAGTCATGGCAGAGCAAACCATGACTAGCTTCTCACTACAACATGTGCAGGAGCTCTCCAGTTAGACAAATTACACGCTTGTGTCATGGCTGTATGTATCTGGTATTCTCTGGGATATCAACCTTCAAAGCCATGAAATGAAACCAGGACACATGCAAACAGCTGGGATACCTTTTTGAAACCAAATGTTACTTTCTTTTTACATTGAGAAAAGAATGAATCTGACAGCAAAAAATCTTAGTGCTTAGAGCACCATTTTTACTCAGTGTGACTATTCACCCACCTGCTATGGAGATATTAATGCATTGATGGTGTTTTTTTTTCTATAAAAGATACAGCACACATGCTATAATATCTTTCCAAAAAAGATTCTGAATTTGAAAACATCTGTCCTCAATGCTCTCAGATAAGGGATTATAGACCCGCACCATATGGTAATGTGTACACGGCTATGTATTAGGAAAAATGTCTTCGCTTCTATTCATTTGCTAAGGTGTTCTAAACAGAGCTGAAATGAGCCAGCTGTGAGTTTCACTGGAAAGGGCACACACAATCAATTTGGATCATTTATGCTTATTGAAGACTTCAACTCATAAAGCACCAATAAGTCTGAATCAACAACTCCTGTGATCTCTCATTGTAATAAATACGATTTTAATTACCACAGACAATAGGCATGCAATGAACCTCTACTTGAATAGCACTCTGAGAGGCTGATTCATCTGGAGGTTTCGCTGGAATTAACTCCAACATTAGCTATTAGTGGAAAGATGGCAGGATTCCATTCCTGTTAGTTATATGAACCTTTAAGTTACTAACTGCGAGAACACAGAAACAGTATGAAAAGGGGAGGGAATTTCAGATCAAGTAGGAGTCATTATTACTTACTAACTATAAATGATGGAACAGGCGGCAGAAAGCCTAGAAACCACGGCACTGTGACGCCACAGCTTCAATCTTAGTGCTTTTAGAACTTTTAACCTCCAAGGATACCCAAAGGCATTTGCAAAGAAGTCCTTTTGCCACGTGAAATGATATGTTCATAGGTTCTAGGGATTAGTGACTGGAGCACTGTGAGGGGAAGGAGAACAACATCTTGTCCAGCGATCTCTCCCTCCCCCTACCCCCGGCTGATCTCTCCATAGTACTTCAACTCGGCAAGTATCACCCGCCTCAGGGCCTTTGTGTATGCATCATGATCTGGTATGCTCCAAGTCAGTTCCTTCATCTTAATAAATATTGCTGTCTCCTGGCTAAATGTCCTCTCTGTTTCAGAGACTGTATCACAATGAAAATGACACGGCTACTTATGCGACTACCTGTATAATTTCTGTGTCCCACTAAAATGCAAATACCCTGAGAGCAGGGATCATGTCTTTCTGGTTTTCATGTCCCAGTACAACAGAAGATGAGTGACAGCTAGAAATCAAGCAAAATAATAGGGATGAGGGCATGAGATCTGAAATAGGTTCTCATCTGCTGATCAAGTCACTGTAATCTGCCTCCAGTGCTTTTTTTCCTGCTGTAACTGAGCTGTGAAGAACACTGGATATTGAAGTGCTTTTGTTTTCCTTAGCTTTATCAATGACTTTTTGTCGTGATGTTTTTTGGTATAGGAACTACGAAGCTAAATTATGGATTTCAGCCAGGGAATTGTACAGGTCTAATTTTGGGATGGCTACAAACCTGTAGGGGACCTCAAAGAATTCCTGGGGAGCAGCGAAACATATTAAGTTGGGTTTCTTTAAATTTGCCCTTGGAGAGCAGATCCAGCTTCTTGTGGGGGTATATGATTCATATTCAGCCCACATAGCTGAGTAGTGAAGGGGTTGTTTAAATTCCCAAGGGTCATGACTATATCTCCAGAACAGTCTAAATGAGCCAGTGAGAGCCATGCCGTTACGCATGAGGCAAGGTACACCTCCTCTGTAAATACAGGTAGATGAAGTAACTTCTCAAAAAACAAATCTTCATTATTCAAGCACATTTTAAATGATACCATATCAGCTTAGGATGGGTTCACTGCACTAAATACAGTGCTTTCTCTACTCCATGTACTTATAACAGTGACATATTCGTGCTAGAAAATGCATCCTTTCATTGGGGGAACTATCCTATGCATCATGATGCTTAGTAGCCTCCCTGAGAGCTGTCCACTAAAAACCAGCAGCATGCTACTGCTAACAATGCAACCAGAATGTCTCCAAATGCTGCCTGTGGTCCAAGGGGGAAACGCTGTCTCAACGGTGAAGGCTAGCTGCATCCTCCCAACCTCAGCACCATTTTCACCAAACACCTTCTGTAGCCCTGAAGCACAGGGCATGCAAGACAAATACATGATGTTTCCACTGCTGACAATTCAACTTTTGTTACTTTCATTATAGCTTCAGGAAAAAAAAAAAAAACGGTGTAGTTATATGAAAAGAAAGATCAAACTTGGGATGGTCAAATAGTATAATTATCTCAGGGAGACCCAATGTTAAATGTAAGAGCTCAAGCAAAGTGATTTAGAATATAATATTAGACACGTTTGGCACAAAAGTGAACAACTTTCCTGTGCATGCTTTAAAGTTAAATTTGATCTAGTTAGTTACCTTTATATTCAACTTCTTCCGAATATATCACTGAGTAATTTAACAACTCTGTCACATTTTAAGAAAGCAAGCTATGAATGAACCAGATGGACTCCAATGAGGAATCCAATTAATATAGACAGATTTACCATCTGATATGACTTGAAAAACAGCCCAGCAATTTGGTCAAACAACAAATTTGGGCATCATAGCTGCCACTTGAAATTAGCTTCCAAATTCAATAGCTCCCTTTAAGTAAAAGAAAACTGACACATTTCATTGAAAGAAGATTTCCAAATAAAATACATCCGCTTTATCCATTTTTCCATAATCAAGTAGGAGTCAGGGGCAGCCTGCCTTGGCATTAGGGGAACGTGATTATCAACGAAGCTGACGCTCCCACTTGCTAACTCCAGCGTCCTTCTTTGCCAAGGTCGCTACCAGGGTAAGTTTTCAAGTGTAATGCACAGGCCTTCTGTCCAAAACTACATTAACTGAACAAATGTCAGCCCAATTCTAAGACAAAGAGGTGTCAGAGCAAAGCTATAAGTATGCCCTTTGACTCATACTACCGTCAGCAAGACCAGAGGGGAAATCCCACATGGAGAAACATCACATTGAATTGTTTCTAGAAATCAGGCTTCATAAGCACAAATAAAGCTGAGACTTCTAAGAAATGATTCATTCTATTTACTGGGTAGAAGGGAGCCCAGAAGCCCTACCCCTGAGACACACAATTACTATGAGTGGGCTGGAAAGTTTCACAGATAGAAGTGGCCCACTGCAGGGAGATTTCTGGTACCAAGAAATGATCAGCTAAGCAAGAAACAAAAATGAAGAATTTTTTCCCAAGGATTTCTGGTTTCTACAGGGACAGTAGCTAAGAAACAAATTAATATCTCAATATGAGATCTATAAACATGCTATTAATTTCTCATCTTGCATGTATTTTTTTACCCTCCCCCGCCAAAAAAATGGATCCTGAGAGTTCCCAAATAGGCCTAAGCACACCCTAACCAGCATATGATACTTTATGTCTACACATCTGTTTTCTTTGTAAACCGAGTCTTAGGTATTAATCTGATAATCCAAACAGGATATGACTTAAAAGAAGTTACAAAACACTAAGAGAGGAAAATGTGTCTTGGCCACTCAGTTTGTTGATCAAAACATGCTGCTGGTTTCAACCCAGTTAGTTCTTCCACAAACTTGGAATGATGTTTATCCGTGTAAGAAAAACCAAAGAAGAACAAATAGGTTTGTTACAATAAAATAGTATTCACACACTAATCATGCATGAAAGAAAAAAAACGTTAGCAGTAGAACCATTAACGAGAGAGATGGAGATACACTCTCTTTCTGACCCCCTTAGAGCAGATAGGCACAACCATGTGACATAGCTCAAAACAGTCAGTACAGGCTGTGAGAATACTAACACCAAATGGTCTTAAGATGGAAGCCAAATGTCACCTTTAATCCGGGGCAGTCAACAAATGCATACCATCATTGGGCACAGCCTCTCTCTCAACATGAAGCAGAACAAAACAGTTTCAAGTAATATCACAAAAGAAAGAAGGATCTGAGACTCCTCTTGATAGATCAGCAACTTTTCTGTTTGGTAAAGCGTGTCAATGAAGTGACCCAAGTTTCAGACAAAATGTCACCACCTTCAGAACGCTAGGTTTCAGAAAACAGTGAAAAGAAGCTGTGTCATAGGAAACAAATGAGGAACATCATTGACCAGAGGTGAGTACATTCAAACCACAACGTCTGTGACTTCTCCTTGTTTCTCCCACTGCACAAGGGTGACTTGAGGATGGACACCCACCTACTGTGCTCTGAAGAACAGATTTGCAGTGTCTAAGTTTGATCTGCAAAATACTTATGGAAAGGATAGAGCCTTCTATTAATGTCAGGGCCCAAAGCACAATTACACACTGAGATCTTGTATTTCTCTCACCTCAACGGGAAACCTCCGGCCGTTGATACTGTGTTCGGAGCCAGCTGAGCCATTGCTGTGACCCCAGTGGAATTCCACCTTCTCAGCTTTGAATCTGCCAGGCAGGCCTGCACCACTGACAAAATAGTCATCTTTCAGAAGAATGGCAACTGCAACACAGAAGGGAAGTGGAAAAAACAAAGTGAGTCTCAAAACCAAGGATTTCCTCTGTGGCTTCCAAAAGAGTCCACAATGGCAGTGATGTGAACTAGTTCCTCATATATGTGGCTAATAACATTATTCTGTGTAAGCAACAGTTCAGCTGCTAAACGTTTTCGAATCTTTAGTTGGCTCTACATTGTGATAGTACTCACACAATGATCTCAGAATTCCATTTAACTATTTAGCAGACTAGAAAATAAATTAATAAAATAGTGACTGAGTAAGTCTGGATGAATTAGTGTTTGTCCAGTCTGTTGGATCATCAAAATTAAGTTTAGTGAGACTTTCCTCTCTTCAAGGACTGACTTTGAGGCTACCCCAGAATTCAAGGTGTGGAATGAGGTGGGAAATAGGTGTCAAATGCAACAGCCATGCTTCTTTGATGAGAACATTTCAGTATCATTAAACAAAACACGTGGCTTCTTTCGGTTTTAAGGGCAACAATACTGAGAAGACAGTAGGTTCTTGGGATTGTAGATACCGTAACTGATCATGTGTAAGCAACTGCAGTACAAAACTTCTTCATTAAGTTTGTCAAATACTGGATAACCTTCATTGTTTTAAATTCTAACCATCAAAAAATCTGTTAGGCCAACCAAAAGAATAACATACAAAAATTCATACATATGGAATATCAACCAATTCAGACCCTAAACCTCAAAAATACACCTCTCTTGCTTGGAAATATGGGAAGGAGAAACCATGAAAAAATAGGGTTTAGTTAGCAGAAAAAAAAAAAATTCCAAAAGGATGTAATTACCTTGGTGTCAAAAAAAAAAAAAAAACAATGGTCTCTATTCTACAAGTGATAGAGTTCTCTCTTTTGCTTTCTTAAATGGATTCATTTATATTTCCAACAAATACTTACAGGCTGCTAAATACTCTAAGGTGACAACTAATATGCTGAATGCTTTTTGATCAAAAGCTCAGCTTTTGCAAGGCATGGGAAAGCTCCTGTGTCGTCATTGTATCCTCTTCTTAAAGAAATCCTAGTTAGAGCTTTAGAGAGAAATCCTGCATGAAAATTAGGTCTCCATAAAAGACAGGGACTAAACTAATGACCCATTTCTAAAACAGTGCAATTAGTTTCAGTACTTCTCTATATAAAAGCAGCATTAAAGGCAAATGAAGAAACCCTGCTCATATAAATCCCTTTTTATTGCATTCAAAATGCAGTTTTTCTCCAACTTCTGAAAAATATACAGTAAAATGTTCAATTAGCGGGACAGTGAATTAAAGGATAAAAGGAAGTAAAAGCAAGTGTTTCTTGTACCAATTAAACACGCTATGGTGATATCCTACCTTTACTCTGTGTTGCTGAATACACGCTGGCAAGCTAACCCTATGCTGTGGGCTAGCCAGCAAATATTTCAAGCTTGGTAGATCTCTTGGAGCAACCGGCTGATCTTGTCTTTATGTTGAAGGAATGGCCAAAGACAATATGCAAATGATGAGTGGGGTTTTGTCTCAATCAAATTATATGTAACCCCAATGAAATTTGAAATGGATAATATCTTCACATGCAATAGAATATTACTTTCCTTTCAGTTTCTTCCAACTATTTTAAAATAAGCAAACAGGAAGGGAGGCTATCATTTTGAGATCCCCAAAATATATCTTAGAAGTTAAAATATTATCTAAACTGGTAAATATTTATAAAATACAATTTCTATATCAAGTTTTTACATGCTCTCAGATTATATCAGCATACGCCTTTAAATCCAATGTCAAAACACAGAGGCACCAGCTCAGTGGGGTCTTAACTACCGGTGATGATTCTCAGCCTGTTGCAAGTTCTCTGTCGAACATATTGCATTCAGGACGAAGGCAAAGCATCTGTTGCAATATACTAGGGACTCTGCATCCTCTTATAAATATTTGATTTCACCTAAATCATTTATGTCTCTGTCAGGGGTCATTTTACTTGTTTTATATGAATAATTAAAAGCATAATTAGGGAACTGTACAATCTGAAACATTAATCTCATTTTTCATTTCATAGCAGTTTTCAACAGAGCACACAGCATGCTACAGGCATATATACTTCTACCAAAACAGCTTATATTTTTGTTTACATACGAAACTCTGCAAGTAGGAACTGTACCAGCTCCACTGTTCACCATTTTCTGGTGACTACAGGTAATGAACGGTGTACTAAAGCCAAATGCTCCCAACTGGCTACCACAGGTCACAGAACTTCTGACAAGCAGAAAGTCAAGTGATGCTGGAGTTCTCTTCTGCTTCCCTTAACAGGCCTAGGCAGATTATTTGCCTGCTCCATGCCTCAGTTTCCACAGAGGCTCAAAAGACAATAGATGTTCCTGCTTCGCCAGGCTATTTCAAAACCTGAATAAAATCACATTCTGAAAACCACTTAACACGATGGCATGGGCTCAGCAAGTGCACTACCAATGACAGTTACTACCAAATGCCTATCCAGGACTGAAGCAGAGCCTTGTGCCGCACAGAAGGGCAGCACACACGTGTTAACTCCATTCTCAGCCACAACACAGGTACGATAATTCCATTGGAAGTTACTGCCCCATTTTAATACAATACCATCCTTTCCACAAAATACAAACTGTCATTAGACAGGGGAGAAACAGCAAAGGCATGCCTGCAGCTTGAGATTAAATTCATTTTCTTGACTAAAACACAGAGTGAAAAAGACACTTGAGTTTATTGGGCTATTTCTATACTTTAAATTCCATCAAAGAGAATTTCAATGTGGTGCTAGTATAATTGGCCATATTTCCCTGACTCTCATTCATTTCTCCTTTTTATCCAAGAGCAGATATTCAATTTAAAGCTAACAACACAGGAAACTGTGATTTATTTTCATAGGATATAGACACATATGTAGTGCTAAGTCTGTATTAAACAATTGGTTTTTCCCTCTGTGGTTCTTATTTTAAAAAGTTTTAAGCTTTGCTTCATTTAGTTGAAGTAAAACAAGCAAAATGAGAGACAAACAGCAAATTAATGCTACAGGAGTAACAAAAATGAAAATCTTAATTTACTAAGATTATAGCAAAAAGGGTTGAATTTAGATAAGGTAAAAATGAGGAAGGTAGCAAACAAGTTGCTAAAGATGGGACAACGATGGTGTTTTAAACTGAATGAGTTCGCGTAGCCAATAGTGATTAGTGTGATAGTGTTAGGAGATCATGGGGAAGTGATCACGTTGTGAAGGTGGAAACTTCATGAATGTGATGGACAGCCTTATAAAGGAGGCCCGTGAGAGCTCTTTCCCTATCTTCTTGGGGGAGGACAAGATGGCACCATTTTCAGATGCTGAACCTGCCGATGCTTTGATCTTGAAATTCCAACCTCGAAAACTGCAAGAAATGCTTGTGGTTGAAGCCATCGGGTTTAGAGTATTCTGGTAAAACAGCATGTCATACCAAGACAGAATCAGCTGCTAACATGGATTGTGTTACACTCAAAACAGAATCATGGAAAGAGCAGAATGAGCTGGGGGCTTCAAACTCAGGATTTCTTAAGATTAGTGTCCAATAGGCCATAATAGTAGCCACCTAAAGACACTAGTTCTGTGCTCTGCTGACAAAGAAGTGAGTTTCTGAGCAGGCTAGATATGGGGGAATGGATGAGGTGGATTCTGGAACCAGTAAATGTGACTTAGAGTACAAGATCTGCCATTGTCTGCCTACAAAAAAAATGATTGCGGGCTCGGCAGCGTGGCCTAGTGGCTAAGGTCCTCGCCTTGATCCCATATGGCCACTTCCTCTCTATCTCTCCTCCTCTCAGTATATCTGACTTTGTAATAAAAATAAAATAAATCTTTTTTTAAAAAAATGATTGCATTTGTTGGTCCCTCAGTTTCCAGTCTATAAACTTGGGAGAAGATGGCAGCTACCACACTGGTTTGTTAGGAGGATCACCAAGGTTGACAGGTGAAGAATGACCAGAAGAAGAGCTTATGTGTGATATGATGGCACACAGCTGGCATTGCAGAAATGTTGCTTGCACAGGCCATTATCGTAGGCAAAGGAGTCACACGTATCACCAGATCCCCCTGTGTCTGGGACTACTTCCATAGGGACAGCAGTGCAGTTAGAGTTGGCTTGTAACTTGCATAAAGAAAAAAAAAAGAGCTTTCTCCTGAGCTTGAATGGAGAGTATCTGGCATTCACCGCTCCTTTACAATTCATCCACCAACTGTTTATAGATTAAATTCACTGTGTGTATACAACGCAGGGCTAAAGCAAATGTTCACACCAAAATCTGAGTAAACAGCAGCAGGTGCTAAAAGGTAAAGAAAAATGCAAGGGAAGAAAACAAGAGCTGCTTACTGTCATCCCCCGTCCCTGATGTTCAAGGCTGTGAGGGAAGACCTAGCACTCACTGGATAATAACTGTGGGATCCCAGCAAACAGAATTCCAATTCTATCAGGGAGATGTCTCTGGCTTCTGGGTAAAAGAGCAACATTCATGTTAGAAAGAGTGGCCCTCACAGCAAACAAATTTACAAGTGGACAAACAGTAGAAAAGGAGAATTCAACTGTAGGTAGAAGGGGTTTGGGCGCATCAGGACCTGATGGGATTACCAGAGTTGAGCGTGACAGCAGCCACCTTGGGGAAGTGCTGATGGGAGGAGCAAACAAAGGTGTCATGTCTGTGCAAAGGCACAGGGGGTAGTGGGAGGGAGGAAGAGAAATCCGGAGTGATGCCAACCAGTGAATGAGACATACATTGAGGCTAGGGACAATGAGCAGGTACCAAGAGAAAGCAAGAGATCCCAAATAGGTTTGGGGGAAAGGGGAAATAAGAAGAAAAAGAGAAATAGACAGGAATAGATTAGGGAACTTGGCAGGTTACACTGGCTACTATGAGAAGGCCCAGGAGGAAAGTAATACCAGATGGTGACAAAAATAGAAGTTAGGTGTCTGCAGTGGACATACTGAGTAGGACCAACGTCTGATAACAAGGACATGATAAGCCACAGGGTTATCTAAGAACTTAGGTAACTACCTGTCACAGCAGCAGAAACAAGGTGCATTAGTCAATCCTTGAGCCAAATTAAGATATGGCAGATGACAGCCTAGCAGAGGACTCTACTCCTAAAAACAAAGGATGATTAAAAAACTGCCCTAAAAGGCTAACTGGTTAGTGAAGCTTCTGCTAATCCTGCCACCTTAACACAGGGTCATCTAGCATTCTCCCAAAGAATTAATTTTTAAAAATTAAAATTCAGTTTTCTTTCTGGGGCTGCCTTGAGCTAATCAGGGAGGCCCCTAAGACATTTACAAGTATAGGGTTGGGCAAAAAAAACCCAACTTAAAAAATGTTTAACACTCAAATGTTTCCAAGCCATCTGCCTACTTGACTGACATTCTATTTTCAAACCAAATATGTGGCAGTCCTTTAGTAAGTAAAATAACCCAACTTGGTATGGACAAAACCAAACCTCAGTCAAAAATAAACTGATTTAGGAATGATGGCTCCACACTGGTCTCAGTAACAAAAATGGTGTCAGTGAGTTTGGAAATCTCAAGAAATGCACTTCAAATCGATGACATCATTTGTCCAGACCCTTTCTCATTCAACATTATCACAGACAAAAGACGGTTTATTCAAAGGAGAAAATGCTTAGATTATTACTGACAACACCAAAACTGCACACCATAGTTAGTTATTAAAAATATTTTTTAAGAAAAAATTTTCAGTTCTTTTCTGTGGCCTACTATGCAGAAGGAAAGCAGGAAGAAAGGAAATATGAAGGCTAATGCTAGCAGGCACAAACAGGTGATAGGGCAAACATGTCCCAGGAAGGACTACATCAAGAAAGAGGTAAAAACAAAAGGTAGGATGAGAGGAAACCACAAAACAGTCAAAGCTTGGGACACATTAGATAAAGACACCACCTGAAACGTAGCATCCCATTCACTTCCAATCCAGCTCCTGTCAATGTTCCTCGTAAAGCAATGGAATATGTTCCCAGTGTTTGTGCCCCTGCCACCCATGGGGAAGACCCAGATGGAATTTCTGACTCCTGGCTTCACTCCGGCCCAGCTTCAGCTGTTGCAGCTTCTGTTGAAGCAGTAAAGCAGCAGAAGACGGCCCAAATGCTCAGGCTCCCTACAACCCAAGTGAAAAACCAAGGTGAAGTTCGAGGCCTACTGGTTTTGAACTGGCTTATCCCTGGCTGCTGTGATCATACAGGGAGTGAATCAGTAGATAGAAGCTCTCTCTCTTTTCTATCTCTCCTCCTGCTGTCACTGCCTTTCTGATAACTACATGTTTTATTTTTTTAAGTCAAAGCTCATGGAGAAACACACAGAGAAAACCACACCTAGAGTAACAACTGAACAGAAAGAATAGAAACCGAATATAAAGGTCAGAACAATATAAGGTCAATCAAAGACACTCTCACATTTTCTTACCAATCTCAAGATTGTGCAAAGCTTCTGCATGTATTTTTGGGCAACAATGCTAGGATTATGAAATTACATCTCACACTGGGGCTAAGAATTAAAGTTCACATATTTTGGAGGGATTAAGCACCATGAAGATAGCCTGGAGTAGTTGTTCATTGCTCACTCCCAGTTAGATTTATATCTGTTAATCTCAGAGGAGATGAATGATTCTGCCAAGCTACAAAGAAGCACCAGTTAGCTTGAGTCATGAACAATGCACAACAAAATGCAGGGTATTGTTCCACGCTGTCATTCTCCTGATCATGAAGAAACCTTATCCCTGTGTGTGAGCAGAGTGGAAAAGTGATATCTTCCTGCGACACTTATCAGGGTTCACACAGGGCAACAGCACAGAGAAATGACCGAGATTAAGATTTTATGTTGCTCTCTGTACAAGCTTACTATTAGTTTGCTCATTTCTTATCTCAAGAGTGTGTTCTTACGGTGCCGCTCCACTATAAGAGTTGCAAGAGCCAAGCAAAATAAAGTGGATGTTACAGTCTCCTAATCTTTGACTTAATTTTATGGGCTCAGCAGAACCCTAGGAATTGGCTCATGACCTATTTATCTATACCTCAATTATTCTCCATCAATCCTTTCTTAGTAATTTAGCATCTAGCGTGACTACATCTCTGCCAGACACTAGGGTAAATATGAATAAATAAGGAAGGATGTAGGCAATGAACAAGGAAAGTCAACCAATATAAAAGGAGTAAATGCAAGTAGTATGAATTATGGCAAATACATTTTCTATTTATCCTTACTGTAGGATATAAGAAAACAATGTGTGAGAAGGGAAGGGTTGCAGTGGTGGGGGAGTGGTGTTGGGAGGGGTTGGAGATTTAAAAAAAACCTATCAAATGCTTAAAATTCATGAGAGGCCATAGCTTAAATCTTAAATTCTGACCATTTATCTAGAAGCTAATGCTAGGGACAGCAAGATTATCTTGGAAATGCTCTTGATGAATGCATTATCTTCAATTCCACTAAAAATGAAAGAAAGGGAAATAACTTCAGATGAGATCAAACAGGAACTGGCACAATAGACAGTTATGGCTCCTGAAGAAGAAATAGAGAGATGCTACCTGTCTGGGAAAGATATTTAGCTAACTTCTGAGAAGTGGGAGAAGTCCAACTAAGCCACGGTATTGATTATACAGCACTCTTAGAGGTTAGACAGAGCTGAGCACTAAAACTGTTTCATGGAAAGTTACTGTCTGTATGTAATGGGATGCTTTAAATATTAACTTTCTATATTCATATTTTAATATCTAAAGGACCGTCGATTATACAGATAAGCGACCTGTAAACTTCCACCAGGAAAAAAAAATAATTCCTCCTAAAATAATTTCCTAGAACTTTTTAAAGAAGAAAAAAACCGAGTTGCTTCAAAATTAATGATCTAACAATGGCTTTTTGTTCAAAGTGTCCAAGACAGATATAAAATGAACGAATGAATACAAAAAAGATCATGTGCTTTATAATATATGGATTTTGGAAAGTCTACTTTTTCCTGATGATTCTAGATTCATTAAGAAGTAGCACAGAGACAGAATGTCCCCCCAATTCCATTTCCTCCAATCTTACATTTTTAAAAGCATAACACAGTGATGGTGATTTACAAAAACTGCAACTATACAAGTTGCCAAACAATACTATTCATTGTGGAAACTATTAATGTGTTCTGTTTAACTTAATTCAATTAAATCTTAATTTCTACAAAATATTTATATGAACCAATTTGGCATATCAGGATTAGTTTTAGACTGTTGTGCTAAAAAGACAAAGAGAAAAAATGGTTGATTTATAATCAGGGAGTGGAAATTGGGGGTAGGGGAATTCCAGACCATACAAAATTGTACAAAGAAATTCAAAAATTAAAAATTTTAAAAATAAAAAGGTTGATTTCTACATCTAAGTTTCTAAACTATCCTACGCTAGCTACTTTCAAAAGATCACCAAAAACCACTTTCTGAAATCGCATACAAATAGTTGTCACAGTTTAAGCACCTTTCTTACACAGTCATCTCACTTCAGCAATACTGTGCTACCTAGGGCTATATCATGAGGTTTACCATGCTGAAGAGAGCTTGGGAAGAAATGAAATTTATTTGTGCTTCTTAGAATGCTGTGCTTCTGGGCCCAGCACGGTGGCCTAGCAGCTAAAATCCTCTCCTTGAACGCACTGGGATCCCATATGGGCATCAGTTCTAACACCAGCAGACCTACTTCCCATTCAGCTCCCTGCTTGTGGTCTGGAAAAGCAGTCGAGGACAGCCCACGTGAGACCCTGCACGCGCCTGGGAGACCTGAAGCTCCTGGCTCCTGGCTTTGGATGGGCACAGTTTCAGTCGTTGTGGTCTCTTGGGGAGTGAGTCCTCAGACATAAGATCTTCCTCTGTCTCTACTCCTCTCTCTACATATCTGACTTTGCAACAAAAATAAATAAATCTTAAAAAAAAAAAAGAATGCCGTGCTTCTGAAATCTCTGAGTTGGATGTGTTTGTAGCTGGAGAGGGAGGCTCTAAATTCAGGCACAAGCACTCAAATATGCCACAAGTAGCCGATCACTCCAGAAGTCAGTAGAGTGACAGAGATTGATAATCAGCTTCTGGAAGACCAAGGTCATGAATCAACTTGCATCAAGTGAACCCTACACGCATCTAAAACCTGTCACTGGTGATACCGGGCTGAAAGCTGTCACGGAAGTATGTTATCTGTGCAGAAGGCTGTCAAGCGTTGCAAGTCAAGTAGAAAACTGGATCAGAGGGTCCAGCACATTGCCTTTGGCAGCTTTCAGGAATGTGGTGCCGAGGTGGCACTCAACTCCAATCTCTGATTACACCCAGGATGGCAAAGTTCTCATCTACTGCATTAAGATAGTCTGAACAGCAAAATTCCCACCACGGGCCTCAGAAGAACATTTGCATTTAAAATATAAAGCCAGAATACAGACAGAGAAACTGAATTGTAATGACAAGCACAGAGTCAAAGCTGGAGGAAGAGGGAGGTACACAAGTTTATCCTGAGCAGCTACTCAAGACATGAGTCAAGGACGGCAGAATGGAGCAAAGATGCAATATAACAACCTAGCATTTATTTTTTAAATTGGATATTGGGCACAGCAAGGCATCCTCTGCTACTTACATGAACAATCTATAAACCAACAGTTACAGAACAGTAATTAGCAGGGGGTCGGGGTAGGTGGGAAATAGTAGTACTTTGCAGTAGCCATGTTTAAAAACAGGTGATGCTACACAGTCATCAATCTCTAAATGACAACTGACTGAATCAAAGGAAGAGGGAACATCAAACTACCCGTTACATACAAAAAGGGCTGAGCCAGTTTATCGACACTCTGTTACAATAAGAAATATCAACCAAGCAAAATGTCACCTAAGGTAAGAATTTTCTATCTCTGTCTGCATACTGGGCATCTGCCAGAACACTGCACAATGGTATAATACTGTCACTCTGTACTGCCTGCCCAGTGTGGTAGCTAGCATTACAGAATAAAGCAGAGAGCCAGCTACACATGAAGAGCTGAACTTTAAATCTTGCTAAATCTATTACCTTATTTAATCATTACAATCCACGAGGTTCATTATTCACATTGTGTATATATGTATATTTGTATCACATATACAATTACATATTTTATGTATATATACACACAAAGATAGATATAAAAATTTAAATCAAGGTACAGAATGGTTTAGTTATGTGCCCAAAGCCTATAGCTGGTTCTCAAATGAAAGAATGATTTAGACTAAGGATTTGTGGTTAAGGTAAGTAAAAAAGACATCCAAAAACACTGATTTTAACATGTGCAAAGGTAAAGAAGACATAGTCTACCTGTTTTCCCTGTGTTTTTCATCCAGGTTTTGTTAGAGGACTCATTGTCAAAGCCATCAAGCTGCAGCTCCTGGTATTCTTCCCCGACACGTGCATGCTGGTCTGAGATGTCGATAGGAGACTGGTGATGGCCTCTGCAGCTGACACTAGAGGTGACCCAGTGCTCGGGACCATAGGCACCTAGTGAGAGAAAATAACACTTCAGTCTTCATGGTTCAAGGGGCATGAAAGAAACAGGCAAAATATAGGAAGACACTATCGTTGAATACAACTATCACCACAGGTTGATGCATTGGAAGCCTAGTTCAAATGTAATTGTACTGAGAAGCAGATGGATTTTTATGAAATGGGGGTCTAGTCAGAGGTGATTGAATCATGATCACCCCACGAAAAGATTAATGGTAGTCTTGCAGAAGTAAATTCTTACAAAACAGCACTGTTAGGAAGAATGAGGCTGCCCCCTCCATGGACCCTTGCCGTGTGATACCTCTGGGGTATATATGCTTGTATGCTCATGTGAATGCATATTATGTTATCTGTCATTAGCCTTCAACAGAAGCCAGGGGTTCTGCCATGCTATTGGGCCTACAGAACTATAAGCAAAAGAACTCTTTGCCTTGCAAAGTACCCAGTCTTAGGTATTTTGTTACAGCAATATAAGATAGACAAAAACAAAAGTCAAGCATTATATTTCCCGAAGTACATTTCCCAACATGTTCCCATTTGAAATAGGTCACCAAGATACTGAATACCATGAAGCAAAGCCATTTGCTTGACAGAGCATGATTTCAGAAAAATATGTCACTTAAAATAGCTTTGCAAAAATTAAATATTTGCTAACAACTTACATTTAACAATGATTCAAGCAACTATACAAGAGTTGTTGGAATTATTTGCAGTTTTGAAAGCGTTTAAGTTTCTCTAAAATAAACAGAGCACTTATTCACAAGAAAGTACTTTCATCCCTTCTTTTTGCTAGTGTGCACTGAATATACTTTCTTCTTAACTCATACAAATGTATAAATAAGAACAAGAAAAAAGAACAGCACACACCTGGACAAGAGTTATTACAAATGATGGAGTAGTAGCAAGGTGGATTTTTCCACTGGCTAACTGCAAAAGATTTTCAATTTGCCCAATCGGCACTCCTGAAAGTTAAGAAACTCATCTCTCCTCTGGATTTCCGCTCTCTTTCTGGAGATGGAGAAAGCTACCTCCATGCTAAACTCAGTTTATGTGAATAAACAAGGATAGAGAAATAAAGGGAAAGAGTGTAATTAGAATATAAATCTAACGGCTATACCAGATATACACGTATAGAACACGCACCTAATTTTCTCTGCTCAACTTGAAAATAAAATATTGTGGGAATCAGATCTTTGACTCAGAATTTTGTCATCTGGGTCATTTCCTCTAACCCTCATTGCAAACAATAAGATAAACACAGACTATCAGAGAGAACTTGACCATGGGTTTTCAAGGTTTGGCAAGCTTAGAACACTTTATTTTAATTTATTTACTTGGGGGATGCTTTAAAAGTCACAGACAAGCACCATAACACTTTCTAGACAAAGATAATATCACAATTTTCTCTACTGTAGGACTCTAACTGAATTAAGAAATGTCAAGGGCTTCTCATGCTTTAACTCTTGGTCAAATTCACTAAGAGTATGATGATTCATAAAGGAACAGAGTGCATTTGCATGATTTTCAGCCAAACTTCATTTCATATTGCATTCATGTTATTTGAAGAGAATGAGGGGAGGAAAATCTAACCTAGTAAATTACTCCAATTCTCTTGTACACCGTTCAAGCTTTGACCAGACACCAAAACAATTTATGCAGAAACTAAACGAAGTGATTGTTCTATTTTTAGGGGGTACCAAAATGTGAATTTTTGTTGGCTACAATTGGGTCTATACACCCAAATTATGGAAAATGTTGTTTTAATATTGCATATGTGTGTGTGTGTGTGTATATATATATATACACACACAATATACACACACACACATATATAATGCTTTCCAGAAACTTACTAGGTGCAATTAAATTGTGCTCCATGTAAAATAATGCTGTGAGACAGGATAAAATAAATTAAAACATGTATAACTCTAAAGGAATAACACATGCAAGCCTTCTTCATTTATAAACACAGATGTTTTGTTATATAATTATCTTAATAATAGCAGTAATTTTTTTAAATCCACATCATAAGAAAAGTACCCATGATTCACCTAATTTCGCCTAATCTTCTAAACACAGGTGAAACATAATTTAGCACTCAATAAAAATACAATCAGAGCTCCTAGTAGTATGATCCATTAATTCACTAGTAACAATCTGAAGACTTAAGCTTGACTACATGCTTGCTTTCACACTTCCACCCAATATACATTCAAGTGCAATTTTAATTGAAACTGATCTTCCACTTCAGATTTTAAATTAATTCTTCTTTGGAGTTCTACATGCTCCAGACACCACTGCCTTGCAAAAACCCCTATGTCATCACCAGAGGAAACAGAACACTTTCCTCCAAGCTTGCTGGTATTGATTACCTATTCTCACATTGGAGCTGCACTGCCATTCTAGTCTGTGTATATCTCCTTGGTGCTAAGACACTTTATAAAGGACTGAGAATTACATCATTAATCATCTGCAGTTGCACACATCTCAGCATACCGAATGCTTTGTTTTTCAGAGTTCTGAATAAATGCTTCTAAGTAAAAAAACATGACACTAAGATTGTGCTTAATGGTATAACCAGCTTGGAGAGAAAAACATAATCAACAAGAAGCCTTCTCTCAGATATGGTAATACCCACTGAAAATAAGAAAATCATTTGCACTTTGGTTTCCTCTACAAACTCTTAGCATGAGCAGGATGTTTGCATCTGAGCAGTCATATCGACTCCGAGCTGCTTACAAACTCGTATTTTACAACTTTATGCATGAGGTTACTGAGAGTGGAAGCCACAGGGCTGACCAGGGTGCCAAAAGCAATTTCCCATTCACCTGTTAAAAGTGTTGTAGGAATGAGATCTTAATGGAGACACCCTGTCAAGCTGTAACAAGGGAATATAATGGCATTTCTCATTCAACCTGATGACAAATATTTTCTTTTCTTTAAGAATTCAATAAATGCATCTGAAACCCCAGCCAAGAGCAAGACCTCAGATTCAGTGTGCCTCTGTCAGAGATGGCAGGGTTTCTGTGCTATCCTGGCACCAGTTTCTTGGTTTCCTCTGGGCTTCACTATCACTACCATAGTTTATAGCTGACTATCATAAGTCACTCTTTCCCACTAGTTCTTCCTATATCCTATGTACTTTTATGCCAATCCCTAGCACATGGTCTTGCAAGTGATAGAAGCTCAACATCAATTTTAGGGTTTGAATAAGTGAATCGGTATTAGAGATCAAAAAGTGCTGTTTTACCTTCCGATGATACTTTGCATTTAATTTACACAGCTATCTGCTGACTTCTTGCTACAATGGCCTTACTCCCTTGAGTGAGAAGGCTCATTTCAGAATGCTCCCTTGATTTGCTAACACATTAAATTAAACTGAAAAGGGTACAAGGATCTGCCCAAGTGACGTGCACAAAAGCATTTGAATGCAAATTTTAGAACCCTGCCAAGACCAATTACGGTTGGATAAAGAAAGGGTATAGTATAACATTTGTTTGCATTGTCTTTTGAAGAAGCATGATTATTTTTATACATCTTATAATTTAAAAGTTGAATAAACTTTAAAAGTGGTAGCCATGAAACATAATTAATATCATTTATGCCTTACTTGTATATTAAAAAAAAAACCACTTGTTTCCTTAGTGTGTCATTAACAAATCAGTATATTGTCCTCATTTTGAGATTCCAGAATTACACACACTCGCATCACAAAGACATATTTCTATAGGAGGGAAAATAAATCACACATCTGGAGATTAATTCCAACTGGCCTGTTTGAGGCAGACAGCACTCCCTACGTCACATTAATGGTAAATATTGTGAATCTGAGCTCCTGAGACCCCATTTGATGCTTAGTATTTTTCTTTTCGAGTAGATTTATCCCAAAGAAGTTGGCTGAAGTACATACATTTTGCATATTTCTTTGAAAAGCAGAAAGAGAGAGAAATCTCAACAGCTAACTCATTCTCCAAATGTTCAACTGCTAGGTCAGGCAAGTTGCCATCAGGACCCAGGAATGGAGTCCAATTCTCCTATGTGCAGGGGAAGCACCCCACTCTTGGAACCATCACTGGTGCCTTGTAGGGTTTACAGCATCAAGAATCTAGACTCACAAGCAGTGCTAGGACTTGAATCCAGGTGATTGTACATTGGATGCAGGAGTTTCAAGTGGCATCTTATCAGTTACAACAAATGCTGGCTCCCATGTGTATGCATTTTAAACCAATGCAGAGAATTCTGTTCAAATGAAAATTTAATTTTGCCCCACTCACACCAAGCACACTGGAAACACCTTAGGGAGAACACAACTGGTCAGCAAGTAAGACTTATCCACGATGCAGCTAGCTGCTGCATTTCAATACATTACTGGATCAACAAACGGCCTCAGGAAGGAAGATACAATTTTTATTTTACAGCATATAAACCATATTTTCATCTCAAAGCAGGGCATTTTAAATACTAATCCATGATTCACATTCCAAACAATGGCTTCCTTAAATACATAAGAGGTACTTGACTGAAAATAAGCATGTACCTTGAATTTATTTCACCACAATAGATCCAAATAATGGTTTCTATTCACTAATGAAAAGCCATTAAAAATAATGAATTCTGTCTAAATCTAATTAAAAACAAAACTAATATACATGTTATGTGCTGTTTCCAGTCAAATATGCATATTAATGTATCCCTCAATAAATTTACATTAAAAGTACCTGAATCTTGGCTTACTGCTCTGCATCCTATTGTCTACTTTAATCAACAGTAACAATCCCAAAATATGAACTTCTACTTTTTTTGGTAAAGTATTATAATCAATGCTTTGTCTCCCAAGTGAAACACATATCTTTAAATTATTTAATTTTTTAATTAAAATTCATTTTGGGATTTGCTATATGGTTTTTTTGCACACTGCAGTACTGCTAGTTTAGTTACCTTTCATGCACTTACTACCACAAAAGTGAAAAATGAAAATGGTAAAAAAGCATTCAGATGGCAGCTCTCACTATTTTTACTTTATTCTGCTATAATCACAAAGTTGTTCAACTGGGTTAAGAATGATCTAATTTTGAAGTCAATTTAGGCAATGTACAATTTCCTCTCAAAAAATAAAATTGCTTATAAGGTTTTTGCTTTTAACATTTCAAATGTAAAACTTCCTTTTTGCATCTCACACTGATGGTGTACTTTCAAGAAATTAACAACACCTAACCATAATGTTAGGCATGACCCCAGAAAATAAGAAGAATTAATTTTATTTTTAATTCCAAGTATCACTTGTTTAATTTCCTAGGGTGTCTCTTGTAGGACTAGACGTCAAAGCTGGCTTCAGATAAAATTTGACATGGTTCTAATCTGTAAACTCAGTGTTCTAGAGTTTAGTCCTAATGCAAAGGGTCTCTCTGAAGCCTCCTCCAGTTTTCTGAAAGAAGGATAGCATTCCTGAGGCAAACTTTTGATGTTCACATCCCAAGTCACAGTTCTGCTCCTGATTCCTGCTTATGCAAATGCGCAGGCCAAGAGAGAGGCAGTAAGTGACAAGCCCATGCCTGCTCCTCACCCGGGAGAGTCAGATGTAACTCTGGTTTTAGCTTGGTTCAGTCCAGGATTGAATCTAGTGATCAGAGATATCTATCTCTCTGCTTCTGAAATAACATTTCAAAAATCATTTTTTTAAGTGAAGATGACAGTACCGCAGAAAGTGCGGACAGCAATGAACTCTGAGCTGTACACCCTGAGGTTGAGAACTGACAGCAGTGTCTGCATGTGTGAGTAAATGACAGTTGTAGAGCAGGCAGCATGAGCATGCATGTACTCCACACACTGGAGGATTTTGAAGTTCTCTCATATATACATCAAGTCTCTAGCCATCCATGTGTTTGGGTGTTTGTATCTTTTAAGCTGAATCTCTCCCACACCCTTGCATTCAACAAAAACATCTATCACTAATTGAGATGATCGTTGATTGAAAATCTAACTACTCTGGATTCAGGCTGGGTCACCTTTAATTTTAGTTCTTGTGGATACAACATGGAATTGATTACAATGAACATTACAGCTATTAAGCAAAGATTATAATTCTTATTATCCAACCCATTTTGTATGGTTATGAAATGCAGACAGGATGATTCTGATCTGAAGGTTCAATCACCACTCAGGTCCATCTTCAAGTGATCAATACACTTTATCTGAGAAAGAGCTGTCCTTTGGGAATTCTGTCTACACAACACATGGCAGAAATAATTACCCAAGGGCTAACAGGCCACAAGACACAGTGGAAACAGCCATGGTCAAAGACATGAACAGGATGAGTTTGACTTCAAGGAATAGCATATCAGTTGTAAATCAGTCTAGCGACTGACAGATTTCATGATCATCAATGAAGAGAAGATCAATTAGCAATATCTGTCAAGGATGTCACAAGCACAAGCAGTTATAGCAACACTACATATTTGCTCCTTGTACTCCAGTTTCCACCGTGAAAAACAGTTGAACGTAATGGTAGTCATTTGATAAAGATTCGGTTCTCTAACATGTAAATTACAGAGCCACAACAGAACATCTTAAAATTCCTAAGAGTTCTAAATTTTGAAATTCCATAAAGAATTCTCTGTAATATATGAACGAATCAAGTAGACATTTGTTAGGACCAGCATCACGATCCACTGGGTTAAGCAGCAACTTGCAATGCAGACATCTCCTATCTGGGTGCTGATTCAAGTCCTGTCTGTTCCACTTCTGACCCGGCTTCCTACTTATACTACTGAGAAAGTAACAGTCAGTGTCCCAAGCATTGAGGTCCCTGCAGCTTATGTGAGAGACCGAGACAAGAATTCCTTGTTCCTGGCCCAGTCCTGATTGTGTGGTAATTCGGAGTGAACATGCAGATGGAAGATCTCTCTCTCTCTCTCTCTCTCTCTCTCTCTCTCTCTCTCTCTCTCTCACTAATAAAGACATATTTTTAAGAAGTAGATGTTTGTTGACCATTCAGCTAATCTCCAAGTCCTATCAGCTGCATTCCAACAAGGACATGTTGAGGATTAAACAAATTATTATCCAAGAGTATGTGGCTCACAGTAGGTGCTCAATAAACATGAATGTCCAAAGTTTCTTCAGAGGACCACATCCCAGATCCAAGATCTGGATGACCTGACCCTTTCCAAGAACCAGGGATAGCAACCGATCAATGTTCTGCAATCAGTGAAGTCCACTCCTATTGACAAAAGATTGAGTCAGCACCTAAACCAATCAGCACACAGGATTTCCCTGGCTGGAGGCAAGGCCCAGGTTTTTGCTCAAAGCCTGGAAGAAGAACAAGCTTTCCTCCCTTGAATGAGAATGAAGGAGGAAGAAGGGAACAAAGTGACCTCCAGAAGCAGGAAATCAGCTGGAAGCCAGGCTGACAAGCAAAAAAGACAGCAAAATGAGAGAGAAAAAAGAAACAGGGGCAGGTATGTGAGGAAACCACACAGGAGATTTAAAATTTTGCCTTTAGATTTTTCCATTGTACTAATTGTATTTAGAACCGCTTGTATGTGCTTTCTGCTATTTGCAACTAACAGTGCAGGAGATAATCAGGATGTTGGTTATAAAAAAAACCCCGACAGTTAAATTATTCAATGCTTTCTACATTCATCACTAAGATGGAAATGTCAAATTATAAAGATAAAAATCAAGAGCGCATTCTGGATGGAATATATAAGGTAACATCTGATTCTCCCTTCCTTCTTGAGTCTTTCTATCTTCTTCCCTTATAAAAGAAAGATAAACTTGGGTAAGGGTTTAAAGATCTAATTTAGACAAAAGGAGAAGAAACAAGCTCTAAAGTCCTTTGCTGTAAATTTTTACTTTGCTAACACCGGGGTCATGGGATAAGAATCCGTGAGAGGTTTAATGAGAATAGTTGCCTCTCACCTATGTGATTACAAAGAGACACAGTGTGGTTCAAGTTATCAGCGGCCCAGGCTCGCTGAGGGGACAGTGAATTATTCTAAATGGTCATAGCTGCATTCCAAACAGCCAAACAAGGCCAACAGTTAAGGTCTGGAACCCACCTTCTGGGATTCCCTGTGTTTGTACGAAAGGGCTATTTCACTCCATTACTCAATCATCAGTATTTCCTTCCATAATATTCCTTTGAATACGAGAAACTACAAACATAGATAAGAGAAAAAAATAATCTCAAAGATTCAGCTATGTAGTCTGGTGCTTGGGAGGGTGGATAGCCTGTATACCAAGCCACTGACATAAGGACTGAGACGAAGGGAACAAGAAATTAAAAACAGCTTTGTGAGGCGTTCACACAGCAGCTGAGGGGCTTGGTGTGGCTAAGCAGTGTGACTAGGAAACACTTCAGAGGGTCAGGCAGTGTGATTAACACACTTCCTGTGCCAACAATCAAAGGAGGAATGTACGATCCAAAATATATGAACTAATCAAAGCTCTCTGGGGCAGCAGTCAGTCATACAGCGCCACACTGATGAGGCAAGGCCAAGCAACAGTGAATCCAGGGCCTTGCCATCATGCTGAAGAGTGGACTCTGACTCAGTCCTTACTCTCTTCCAATACATCTGTAGGACTCAATTTCCAACACATGGGACCCAGAAAGAAAATTAGACAAAGTTAGTAGAAAAAGAGAAAGTCTGACTCTGACCTGGCTGGATAAACTAGAGAATCAGTTCCATTTTGTTAGAGATTTAGCCATTTTCAAGTCTATCATAAGGGTTAAGACCATGGTGAGGCAAACAAGCCAACTGCCATAACTCCGTGATCAAAATAAATCATATTTAATGTAATGTTTCAAAAGCCGATGCAAGTGCAAAAAAGATACAATAATGCAATATCAAGTTATTAAATAAATGTTATTGTTGAGAGCAGGGTACTAGATTCATACAGAAATCTAAAATTACTGAAAGGCCTTTAAGTTCCATTAAGTGAAAAACACATCAGTGTTAAAATATACTGCTATTTCCTTCTTTGAAACTGTGGAAATAAATGACCATATATATATACACACAAAAGGCATGAGAATAATAGCAGAGAAAGGAAAAATGAAGAAGGACCATTTTTCCCTACTTAGAACATTAAACCATATAAGAATTTAAAATTACAGACTTTCAAGTGGATCGATTTAGAAGGAAAGTAGTATTATCTGATATTATTCAGTGAAAAACATATAGTTGTAGAACAACTATTGCAAACATGTAACGACAAATGAAAACTAGTAATGGAACACACAATAAGAACAAGCTTGTTAAATAATTGTTGACGGTTATCTCTATCATTAAAGTAAAAGTTGATCTAGGAATATTTCTCTTTGATAATCCAATTTATATTTAACAAAACATATTAGTACTTGCATAATTTTTAAAAACATAGACAATCTTGTGACCTTGAACTCAGAACCTTCATCAATGAATCTGAAACTCCTGAGGGTCAGATTACTTCATTATATATACTGTCCAGGGATTAGTATTGTTCCTACTAAACAGAAATTTGTTCTTAGGTGGCAAAAATATTCTACTCTTTTCATTTATAAAACACAGACATAGAATACATAACCAGATCTATAACCTATGGTACTAAAATTCATGGGCTATACAGCAATTAGGTAAACCATATGTTAAAAGGCTTGTGGAGGGAATGACCAATATTGCAAATCAAGGCGGTGCAACACTGCCTTGTGGAAGTATATGGGATAAAAAGAAGCTACAATCTTTCATGTGACTTCTAAACAGATAATTCTATTATAACCTAATAATGACATAACTATATGAACAACCCATTTTTCTGAGAACTCACTACATTCCTTGTTGACATTTCATATTTTAACCCCAAATGAAAACTGTATTAGTCAATAACATACAAATGATCATAAACAGACAACTCATGTATTAGATGTAGAAACATGTCTGTTTTCAACTAATTCTGTATAACTCTTCCATCCTGTAGTGCTACCTGTTGCTACTCCACTGCCTTAAATTTAGTTTTTCCTGTCATACCCCTCTTAGTAGCTGCCCTATCCCTCCCAGGAAGAGACCATTCACAAATGTCATAAATCCATCTCCTCTGTCAAAATGCCCAAAAGGCCAGGGCCAAAGATAGAACTCAATCATTACAGTGGGGCATTCTGCTCAATTTCCTGGCAAGAATTTTTCCATCTATTATAAATCCTTATGCCTCCATCTCAGCTTTCAGACTATCAGGATTTATTCTATCAGTTGCTGAAATCCAGACACCCAAACAGACTGCATTTGTAAACCTAGCGATGTTTTTGTTTGAATGCACGGTTATACGAGAAGCCATTCCTTTGTGCAGTATCAGAACATAGTCCTTCAGGGCTAGGACACACCTGAATCTCCATTTCTTGGTAGCTCATACTTGGTTGAGTCTCAGCTACTTTGTGCCTCCATGTAGCTTCCTGGTACAGTTCCTGGGAGGGAGTGGATGAAAGTCCAAGTACTGGGATTCCTGTCCCCCAAATGCAGAGCTTTGAGCTCCTGATACCTGGAGCTTACTGAAATCTAGTCCTGGCTACTACAGACATTTGGGAAGCAAACCAGCAGTGTAAAGCTCTATCTCACCTTCACTCTTCCTCTCTCCCCCTCATAAAAAAGTTTTCCCAGTACACAAATTTGTTATCCTTCATTGTATCTAAATTCTGTGATCAACATGAAATATTTGATGAGAACCTCCATATATAATCTTGTAATAACTGCTATACTTTTAGGACCTAAAAATGATCCATGATGGAATGAAGCAAATTCAATTGCAGAGAGGTAGAGAAGAGATATATTCATACTGTCAACATGGATAGCATAAAAAAGGCATCCAGCAGGGAGATGCCTGGAATTTTATTTGCAAGTGAAAACCACTTGCATTTCAAGATTTAAAAGAGACACATGGCAACTTATCAAACAGGGCCAGTGCTAAAACAAACACTAGGAAGTGCTGAGTTTAGGGTCTAGGAAACTATTTAAAACAAAATACACATTCCTGAGCATCCGTATCATCAACTTGGAAGAGTAGTAAGTCAAGGTAATTGTGTGGGTTGTATTGGCCATTGTAAGATGTGTTTTTATTTGAAAGAGACTGACACAGAGAAACTTGCTCATCACTCTTGAGCTTTACTCATCAAATGGCCACAATGTTAGGGTCTAGACAGGTCAAAGCCTGAACTGTATCTGTATCCCCCACATGGCTGGGAGAAACCCAAGTATTCAGATATTTTGCTACCTTCCCAGATTCAATCAGATGGAAAATGCAGCAGCCAATAATCAAACCAGCACTCTGCTACACCATTCCCAAAGTAATGGTATTCTGAGAATGATGAGCATGACTAAGAACTGAAAGCTGACATTCAGTACCAGCTGTTACTAAAAATTTTTGCAAAGTCCTTATATATAAATCACAAGTCAACGATAGCCATAAATTACTTCACCACTAATTCTGTTTTGCAGATGAGGCATTTAAGATAAAAGGGTTAAGCATCCTGCCCACGATCTCTATCACAATAAACAACTTTTAGCACCATCATTCCTCCACTTCATACCCTTCTTCATTAACAGGTGACATTTATAGGGCAGTAACAATGTATCACAGTCAACAGAGTATCTTATTAGCCCCTGACATTACTATCGCTACTTCATAAATGAAAAAATTTGTAGCCTAAAATGATCATTTGTTTTGGTATTCAGATAATACCATTTAAGTAATTAGTATAGGCAAGATCCTAGCCCAGAGACTTCAGAATTTCCCATCAAAATATGCTATATTGTATCTTAAATGCTTACTTCTTATCATTGACTTAAAAGCAGAGTGACACAGAGAGAAAGAAAGAATTCTTTCATTTCAGGATTCACCCTCAAATGTCCACAAGAGCCAAGACTGGGCCAGGTCAAAGCCAGGAGCCTGGAACTCCATCTGGGTCTCCCACTTGGGTGGCAAGGGCCCAAGCACTTAAGCCATCATCCAGTCTCATAGGATACAGTAGCAGGAAGTTAGATGGTAAGCAGAGTTCAAAGTACGCAGATAAGAGATGCAGGAATGCTAGGGAGCAACTTCATGATGCTTGCTCCTTGATTATGAGATTTATTGTGTGGGTACTTCTGGGCAATTTTGGTATTAGTCAAATCTAGACATCCATTTCAATTCAGACTGCATGGTGAGGGCAGATTCTGTGTTCAAGCACTTCACAAGCACTGGCTCTTTCAAGCAGTGTTACAGATTATCAACATCAGCCAATGGTTACCTTTGGTTTTGGCTCCTCATAATTAGGAAAGAAAACGTTATTACCAAAATATCAGCAAAAACACTAACATTACAATAAAAATATGTGCAAATAACGCTAAGTCAGTGGATAAAAGCAAATAAAGTGAAAAAGCAACTAATGTTTTTTTTTGGGGGGGGGGGGGTCCTAAAGATAGCCAGTTAACAGAAATATGCGACAGCCTATAATTAGCACAGGAACTTGAGAAAGCCAATGCCATAAATACCAAGATTAAGACAGAATGAAAAATGGATGGAAAAGGTACTTCAGCAAATAATAAAATCAAGACTTTGTGGTTTTTTTTTTAAATTTATGAAAGCAGTGGTAATTTCTATATTTTTCCAAGGGTATGTGAAATATTAAGAAATACTTCATGAATAGTGTACATGGTAGAATGTACAAAAATCTTAAGAGCAGAGAGAATTAAGAAATCATGTTTCACTGTTGGGAGACACCTCAGTGACAGCTTGATGGGCTTGTAAAAATTCACCAAAGATACCCATTGTAAGATTGGAGGGGGGACAGGGTGGGGAAGGAGAGGGGAGCTTGTAGAGAAGGAAGACCCCAGTGCCTATTAAACTGTGTCATAAAGTAAATTAAATAAACAATAAAAAATCATGTTTATTTCAAATTAACCAGGATGAACCAGAAAATGAAGATAAAAATTAAATCTTACAGACCTAGAACATTACGTATGAATTCTTGGAGAAGAAAAAACAAAAGCTTTCAGGACCAAGAACAACACTAACAAAAATGGGTTTAACACAACCATACTTTGTGACTAAGCAGGAGACAGCATTTGTCCTTCTAGATTTTGCCAATAAACACTGAATGAAGCCAGCATATGTCAATTCCTGTCCACTCTATTGATGTGCTTAGCTGGAAATCTTTAGCTTAGGAGTTTAACATCCCAGAGACAATGCTTGGTGGTTTCCCAAACAGCTGGATACTGGTTATGAAAAGTAAGTGCTCTAATTAACTTATTAGACGTCCTTTCCTTGTAGACAAAACTGCTAATGCACAGAAAATCTCACTGTAACAAAACCATTTGCAGGACATATTGGACAAAGGAAAGGAAGCATGCTGACCTGGAGATAACGAAGAGTTCTTTCAAGGGGATACTGAGACCATTCGGAGTCATTAGGTAGCAGTAAGGTGCTTCATTTCTTGGCATTACATTTTTTCCCTAATGTTTCCCGAAACACTTAACTCAGAAAATGAAGAAGACAAAAACAAAAACCAACAAAACAAAACAATCTGGGTTTCTACACACTTTTGTTTAAGCAGTAGACTCTTAACCAGATTTTGTTGAACTAAGTCACATGAAGAGACCTCCAAACTACAGTGGTTCAAAGTTATCACTTACAGTACTGTATTTAATGTTTCACTGCAAATTTCTTATATGACAGACTAAACTAGGATTGATGTGTTCTTTCCCAACAAGATCTTACAGAATACCAAGATAAACAAACAAAGCAGAAACTTCACTGATTGTGTCTTTTCTGGCAAAGACGAATACTGAGTGGAATTTATACCCCCATGATGTTCTTGGCCACATTTGTATAAAAAGCCCAGATCTTCCCTATGCATGCACATACCCTCTGAGAGAAGAAGTGAATCACGCAGTCACAGGAAACCTTTACCAGCACTCTTCTTTGCAAGCCTGGAACACCACTGTCCTGAAAAGATGTAGGTTCTGACTACCAAGGACAAGCTGTTGAAGAAACTAGGGGCCCTCCGAGGACACCTGATCAAAACTCCCTCAATGGAATCAACCTCCCCTTGCCGTATCTCTGTCGTGGTTTACCAAGCATCTCAGAATGGCTGCTCTACTTCTGTTCCAGCTCCCTGCACACACACAGGAGGTCCTGGAAAGACTCCTGACTCCTGGATTTTTAGATCAGCTCAGCTCCAGCCATGTAGCCATCTGAGGAGTGAAGCAGTAGAGGGAAGATCTTTTTTCTGTCTCTCTTCTCTGTAAATTAGCCTTTCAAAAAATGAATAAATCTTTTAAAAGAGGTGATCTGCTCTTTTCCCCAAAATACAAATTATCTATACAAATATTGACTCCATAGCATTGTCTTGATCAAATGAAGAAAATGTTTTCTCTCCTAAGTAGCTTGCTATAGTTTCAGTGCAAGCAGGTTCCTCAAAGGTCTGTCTTCAGATAGCTTCAGGGCTGCTCTGTCACCACGGTAACTCTACATCTATCCATTCACTGAGGGAGAGAAGCCTGTGCTCCTTGAAACTCACTGATGGTCAAACCACACTGTAGCATTAATGAAGAAATGGCAGTATAGGCAACAAGTGAACAAGTCCCGTGCTATCAAACTCAGGATTTAAAACCAAGTTATTTGTATTATTAGGTATTTGAAAGGCAGAGCAAGTAGATGAGAGATAGATGAGAAAGAGATGCTCTTCCCACTGGTTCATGCCCCAAATGCCTACAACAGCTAGGTCTCCCACAAGGAAGTCAGAGGTCCAAGTATTTAAGCCATTACCTGCTGCCTCTTAGGATGTAAATTAACAGAAAACTGGAATAGGGTTCAGAGCCTGGACAACACCATCACTCCAAAATGGAACATGTCTGTCCAAAACAATGCCTTAACTGCTGTGCCAGACACATATGCACACTCCAAACTCAGGGTCATAGAAGGCTGCAGGAAAACAATGGCAGGCATAACCCTCCATATGAGCTCACTTGGCCAAATTCCTTTACTGTGTGCTTCTTAAAGCACCACTGAAGACCTCAAGGACAAAAAGGTCAACAAATACAACTTTAAAATGCAGATCCAGCTCCTAGAGCTTTTTTTCGAGTTCAAATACATCATGAAGAAACCACTTAAAAAATCACAGTTAAGGAAGTAGGCATTTAGGCTCATTGTTAGAACTGCATCCCAGAGTGCAGTTCTACTCCAGCTCAAGCTGTTCTCTTATTTCCTGATAATATACTCCCTTGGAAGCAACAACAATGGCTTAAATAATTTGATTCCTCCCATCTATGTGTTTATTGAATTGAACTGAATTCCAGGCTTCTGGCTTCATCACTGCTCAGCCCTGGCCACTTCGGGTATTTGGGGAGGTGGTGAATTAACAATGGGAGTTCTGTCTGTCTCTCTGCCTCTCCAATAAACAAATCAAAAAAAATTATTTTAAAGATTTTTATTATTATTGGAAAGCCAGATATACAGAGAGGAGGAGAGACAGAGAGGAAGATCTTCCATCCGGTGTTTCACTCCCTAAGTGAGCCGCAATGGGCCAGTACGCGCCAATCCGATGCTGGGACCAGGAACCTCTTCCAGGTCTCCCACGTGGGTGCAGGGTCCCAAAGCTTTGGGCCGTACTCGACTGCTTTCCCAGGCCACAAGCAGGGAGCTGGATGGGAAGTGGAGCTGCTGGGAGTAGAACCCGCGCCCATATGGGATCCGGGGCTTTCAAAGCGAGGACTTTAGCCGCTAGGCTTCTTTTTAAAGAAGTCACAAGAAATCATTTCCAATGTACCTTGGCTATTAATTATGCCAAATGATTTTCCAGTCCTCAAAGTTTTTTTTCTCTTCGTGTATTTCAGGGCAATTTGTTGCATGTTAATGATAATTTCAAAGCAAAGCACACACAGAGCACTGGTTCTTTCAAGTATTACTTGTGATTTGCAGATAGTTATTAATTAGCTTCCTGAAATAGACAAAAAGATGATTGGTTTTTCTTTGGGTTTCATTATTTCCTTCTGTTTTCCACAATTCTTTGATGGTAAATTTTCAAAACAAGGAAAAAAAGGTTGAACTCTGTAAGAGTGCTCTTCCTCTCTACACTAAAACTCAGAAAGCGACAGAGGCGTTAACATCATTCATTCTTTTCCCTTACCAGAAAGGGAGTTTCTTAGCACCATCCAGAAAGCCATACTTGTCAGTACCTGATGCCAGTGGGTCAGATTGGCATTGTACGTCACAAAAATGGAGAGTGGGCTAGGCAGTTGCTTGTGATGCCAACATCCTATATATGAGCTCCAGCTTGAGTCCTGGTTGCAGGTTTCTGATCCAACTCCCTGCCAATGTGCCTGGGAAGGCAATTTGAGAATGGCCTAAAAGGATGGGTCCCTGGAATCCATGTGGGAGACCCAGAGAGAGTTCTAGGCTTTAGGCTAGCTGCCATGACGATTTGGCAAGTGAACCAGAATATAGAAGAGCCCTGGCTATCTTTCTATTTCTCTGCCTTTCAAATAAATAAACAAGCCCTGTAAAACACACATTCAAATAGTAAGAAAATACATTCCACAGTGTGCCTCAAAGCAGCATTTTGTTGTCTCTGTTAAGAATATTTGAGATTGAAATCAAATGAATAATTATCTGTGCTAAAAAGGAGTGACAGGAATCCATGATGGAACACAGAATGCCTAAGGATTTAGCTAAAAATTTTTTGAACCTTACTTTGAAAATGTATTCATCTCGAAACCACCTCACATTGCTATAGAAACAAATATGTTCTGTTGCTGATACAATGGAGCCCAAGGATATGCCCCATCATGGAGGGCAGCTCTCCAAGGTGAAATCTATCATCCCTCGCCACCTCTACAGTCACCCCAGGCTCAAGGCTTCCCAGGCCAGGCAATTTGTTGCCCAGGTTGGTCACAAGCAACTGGCAGATGCCAAATGGTTTCATTCAATGGTCAGAGGTGCTCATCAAGACTGCCAAGCATATGCAAGATGAGGTGGAAGCTGGGGGAATGGGGGAAAGTAATCATGTGCACAGTACATTATGGGAAAAAGCCTTCCTAAAGGTGAAGCTAGTCCAGACCAGATCCATCTCAGTAACTCCTGACACCTTGATTTTCCACCATTGACCACCTTGTCTCAGCATGCCCCTCCAAATGACATCTTCCTCTGGGAATTAATTTTTCTGAGAAAAAAAAATTGTAACAGAATTCAGTATCATCATGTGCCCAATTACTATTATGTCATGACTGTCATTAAAATTCCATTCATTCAGAAATTATTTTTTATTGCTTCTATCTAACTCTGATACAAGTTCTTTTCTTCAGCTTTGTGTTTCTTGAGCTCTGTATCCAGTGCACCCTGGATTCACACAGCTGAAGGAGAAAGCTCTCTGTTGCAGTGGCTGTGGCTAGTGTTAGCTCTCGTGAATGACCAAATTCACCAACTCAGGAGTTAATCTGTATTGTTACCTTGTACTCCTCCTCCCATTCAGTGTCAAGTTAGCTGTGCATCCCTCATAGCATAGGATGCAAATGGATGCACAAAGGAGTTACGCAGAAATTCTAGTAATCAGAGACTCGGGTTTGTGCCCTTGGCCACAAACACTCCAAACATCATCTGTTCAGTAAAATATGCATGGTGTAATCACTACATCGCAAAGGACTTCAGAGCTTCAATGAAAGTAAGCAATGAGAACAAGCCAAAAATGTTCTCCAACACCAGCTACTTGTGTCAGCTTACAATTTCTCTTCATAATTCCTGCATTATCATTGCTATCCATCTCCACGACCATCTTCACTTACTGTTCCCTCTCACACCTTACATTTATTAACAGATGAGAAAAATAAGGCTGACATGACAACACAAAAATGGTTCTCATTTTGATTATATCATGTTTAAGACCTGTGCCAAACAGAAGTATCCTCTCAATGCCAAAGCTCCATAGCTCAGCCTCCGTACCTGGGGGAGAGGTTTTAGTATAGTTATCAAAGATTTAGCCAGTTTCATATTTAAATGCCTACAGATGTTAGAATGCAAGCATCTAAGAAAATGTAATTCAGAAATACGCACAGATATTAAGGCCATCTTTACCATTAATGCCAAGAAGCAAAGGATAAACTGCCTGTTCCAATGAGAGGGCACCCTCACTAGATGAAATACAACATTGCTCTGAAATGTAGGTGAGAACCATTCAGCAGCGGACATGACAACGCAATGCAGAAAGACTGAATATGAAATCACATAGCTATGGGCATAAAAATCACCAAGTCACACATGTTTGATGTAACATAAAATTCCCCACCTGTAAGGGTACACGACATTTCACTGGCCAAATATAGTACTTGTTTCTGATCAAAAGAGCATCAACCATTTAGCTTAATGTCAGAAGCAATTATTTCATGCAAGAATAACATGTCAGTATAAGGAATTTCTTCTTTCTCTGGCTCCCTTCCAGTAAGTCATGCTTGATACAATTTAATGTTCTTTAGCTTTACCACCCCATGAAAGATCAAGAGCTTATATCTAAAGTTAGTCATGTATCATTTTTATAATTACTTACAATACTAGTTTTGTATGCTTATTAGAGAAAGTCATATATATAGAAGTATGTACATATTCACTAAAACAAATGGAATATTTTGCTTCTATATATATCCAATTATCCATGTTAAAAATGTGTATTCATTTTGGCTCAAGAGTTTCATTTTAAATAATGTTTTCCCACCACAGCCAGATGCTAATAGCCATCTTAACTAACAAGGAAATACCTATTCAAATTACTGAAATTCATAATCAATGTTCAGTAGCCACCACATGCACTAAATCTGCAATACTGTCACTTATTTCTGACTAGAGGGCCATGCTTCTAAGTTATTATGTCATTAACTTTTTTGCTTTTTTTCATACCTTTCATCCCAAGGAAGGGAATGAATCTGGCCATCTAGAATGTCCAGCTACACAAGACTTAGGGTTATAATGCATTACTAGCATTTGAAACCAGAGTTGAGAGCATTCCTATGGGGGATTAATATTTTTTTATTACTTCTGACAAGAAGAATAGAGATTAGGGAGTTGAAATGGCTGAGATGAACTAAAGGTCCTGCTGATAAAATGAACAATAAAATTCCCTTCTAGTGTAGAGTTTTAACATTCTATCCTGCCTACTCTGTTGAAAATCCTTTATAGTTCAATGCGAGAAATCGGATCACAGACCATCAGAAGCCGTCATATATATATTCATCAACCTTTCAAGGACATAGTCAGCCCTGGGATATCTGTATGCAGCCCTGTATTTAGTCTCACAGTGGCCCGGGTCAAGGATAGGCTTTGCGTCCCACATCTAATCTGAAGCAAAAGTGTCACTTCTGGGAAGTCCTCCATGGATCTCACTCCGGTTGAGTTTATAGTGTTTGAAAGGCCATGCTGAAATGTGGGTCCCACAGGTTGGCTTTCCGAAAGGAAGGATTGCCCTGGTCTGCCATCAGTGCAGTGGTGACTCAAGGGTGCATCATCAAAATTCATGGAACATCCGAAGAATAGGCTTCCAGAAGTGTGCTCCTCGGGTACTCAAAGTGTCTGGAAGTTTGCCATACAGAGCTAGGGCTCTAGATGCAGGAGTTGACATCAGGCCATCCAAGTTGTCTAGGCCAAAAATAAGGAAAAACTCCCATACAATAACCACTGGGTATTGTACAGAAAATGTAATGAGCATGAAGAATCATCAAGCAAGCTCTATACTTTGGTTACCTACATACCTATCACCACTTTAAAAATCTAGTTAAAGTGGATGAGACCTCGCTGCTGATTCAAGTAATAAAACTGCAAAGAGATTTTGAAAACAAAGAAAATCACCTTGCTCTCCTTGGTGATAACTAACATTGGTTTCCCTATTTCATGGTAAAGAATTCGAGCCCATTTTATTTGGGACAACTTATTCCTCATATTGGCCCCACTACAGACTGCCTGGTGGTCCCAAGAGACAACTAAGAGACAACTTTGACCATGGAGCTCTTTAAGGTCACCAATAAACAAACAAGCTACATAAAAGCAAACTGCTTGCTACAATACATTGCCTCAAAACAAAAAGCTCACTAGCTCCAACCCCCACCCACATTGAAGTGGCTGAATCTTATATTGAACTGTATGGAATCTTATATGAATCTGTGTGTATGCCTGTAAGACGTGTGTTGGAGTTGTTCCCTGGAGCTGTGCTTCTGGCCCGCACTAAACCCACAGGGCTACAGACATCGTTAAGTAACAGCTTAGTGCTCTCCTGTTCCCTCCGTGTTCACGCACTGATTCCCGACCTGCCTCTTGAGAAGATGTCACATCCACAGCTCAGACCATGCTGGTCAACGATCTGTATTGTCAGTTGATGAGGTCTTCTCTCAGTGGATGTGACTCACTCCGATCTCAACATGGACCTAACTGGAACAGGCCTCTGTGCCCTTCTCTTCCCTTATCTTTCTCATCTGGACCTTGGGTTCCTCCACATCTTAGTGTGGTTGTGTGGGCTGTCTCTGTTGCCATCCTAGTCCCAAGGCTCTGATCACATCTCCTGATCCACCATGAGTTTCTCTCTTTTCTTCTCCCTCCCTCCTCATTCACTCGGCAAGAGGAGTAGCTTTTGAAAAACGATCACCTCTCATACTGGAGGGAAACTCAAGCTTGTTCTGCTTCCTCTTCCCTGTTAGGTCTGCAGGACATGGCCACCAGAGACTCCAGATATAGCACTATCATGCTTCAGAGCGTCTAAGTGCCTCAACCCCACCCCTCAAGGCCTTTGTTCCTGATGTGGCCTCTGCCTCAAATGCTCTTTCATTCTTTGCCTGGCCTGCCCATTTTCATCCTCCACATCTCAGCCCAATTTTGTGTTTTAAGGTCTTTCCCAGGGGTGTAGGGTACTTCTGGAGCCACTTTATTCCCTACTGTTCCTTTGTTTCCAGCACTACCTGTTGTGCACACAAATAATATACAATGTTCCACTGGCTGGACATATTCCATGCCATCAAAAGTGCACATGCAGCGAATTACACATACAAGGTACTTTCCAAGATTAAGTGATCACCAAAAATCAAATTAATGTCAATCAATATGGAAAACCTTTCTAACATGAAGGCCCGGTAAAGGGTAGAGGCATGGTGAGTATGGCTAAATCTCTATCCTTCAAAATCCATTAACTTGGAACTTTCGGTAATGTAAAGGCAGTTAGAATACAGACTTCGTTATTTGCTATGGAAAGAAGATATGTTATGAAGGTCTTCAAAATAAAACCTCATAGACTAGGTTCAACTAGTTAAGTTCAAGTTAAGAAAAAAAGTTGAGCACAGTGGAGTAAAAAATATTACGAATTCTGAAATCATTGCCATTGAATTCCACCTTTGTTATTTAGTACAACAGGAATCCTTAACAAGTTACTTTCATGCTTTGCAACTCACTTTCCTTGTTTGTAAAGCAGCCCTGCTTGCACTGAGGTGTGCTTTAAATGCTGTCTCAAACACATACTGTATATGAGGTATTAGTAATCATTTTTTTAAAAAATGATGTTTGCATAGTTGATCAAGTGGGACACATCGAGGGTTAGGTGAAAGTGGGTGAGACCATGGTTTCCAAATTTTTTTTCTTCCTCCTATATCTGGAAAAAAGGGGGACTTAGGGGGAGAAGCCACATCCAACTGCCTCACTACACAGGAATGGGAAACAGTTAACCAATATCATCCCAGGATCCCCAATGTGGAGCATGCTCCAAGGATTCTGTTTAAGTGGTTTTGATAGTTCTGAAATGCTTCCAATCTTGCTGATCCAAGGATAAGGAAATCCTTCCAAGGTCCATTAGCTGACATAGTCGACAATAAAATCTCCATTCGCCCAACAAATATATGCTGCCAATGCTTGGCTGGGGTAGCTGTCCAATCTGTTCTGCCCTCCTTCCTCTGTTATGATACCAGATGTCCTCCGCAGGTCCCAATTGACTGTGGTATCCTCCATGTGCACTGGTTATGCTGCCCACTATTCCGTCTAACACACTGAGAAGGCCCAGCTCTGACACTTGCACTCCATGGTCAGACCATGGAACCTGCAATCCTCCCCATGCTTAGAGTTCTAAGTCTAGCATTTTAATTGAGGGATTTGCAAAGAAACCTTGTCTGAGGCGATCTCAGAACTGACTCTTGTGTGTACTTGTCAGTATGGGGTCTGGCTCAGTCCATCACCTACATCAGCCTAAACACACACTGGTATTGCAATTGCTGGGTCAGTTCTGTCTAATTCTGTCTACACTCCAAACTCTTATGCAAACCTATGGATGCTGTGGTCCCTACCAACCCAGCACACTGCATACTCAGCCCTCACATATACCAGCGGGAACTGCAGCCTAGTTGGAGTGACCCCCATTAACCCTCACCAAGCCCTCCCACCTTGCAGGCCCTGGTCTCTGAAGGATTAACTCCACAGCTTAGCTTGTTTCTCAGAGGGTAACAGGATGAGCAATTTTGGCCTGATACATCTAGCCACTGGCTTAACCGCAAGTTCCTGCTTCCTATTTGTCAAGTTATCTGCCAAGGGATTGGATTAACACTGGGAGGAACTCAAGGGATTTAGGGTGGCCACTACTGGGAGGAACTCGAAGGATTTAGGGTGGCCACTTGAGGACTGGATAAACACTGGGAGGAGCTAGGCCGAGTATAAAAGAAAGCCTGGAGTTTCAATAATCATCAATCTATCATCGATCGGCATTCGGTGTACTGCGTGTTATCTTGTGTTGTCTCTCTGCGTTGTCTTTTTTGTAACCCTAGTCCCTCCGCTCGGCTCGGGGTACGTGGCAACGCGGGCGTTGCCAACACCACCTCCCAGCCCTGGTTCATGTGCATGCCAGTATGCACAGCAGACTGGTCCAGTCTGTCCCACATCCCATTCAGCTCTTGTACACATCAATTGGCATTGGTTCAATCCAACCAATCCCACTAGAATTTAACAAGATTTTATTTTCATTTTAATTGAAAGGCAGGAAGATAGAGTTCTTTCATCTGCTGTTTCACTCCCCAAATGTCAGCAACCACCATGGCTAGTCAGGTTGAAGCCAAGAGCCAGAAGTCCCATCCTGAATTGTCTTGCTTCTTTCCAGGATGCATATCAGCAGGAAACTGGAATTTGAAGGAGACACTGAAGTTCAACCCAAGCATCCCAACATGAGGTATGAGTGTGCAAGGCAGCAACTGAATCAGTGCACTGAATGCAAGCTCCTACTCTTTGGTATTATTAACCAATGTTGAACACAAAGTAAAACCAAGGTCACAGTTGTAGAAGAATGTCTGAACTCTAATTGTGCAAAGACATTAGCAGAACCCACTTAAAGGACAGAAACTATAGTCCAGCCGGTTAAACTACTACTCAGATACAGGCATGGATTAACAATACACTGCAGTTCCAACTTTCTGCTAAGGCACCTGGGAGAAAGCAGATGATGGATGAAGTGTACAAATGTCTGAAAGCCAGCAGGGAGACCAGGATGGATTCCAGGCTGCTGAATTTGACTGGTTCAGCCTTAGCTTTTGTGGACATTTAGGGAACAGACCAGAGGATAAAGACCCTAACATAACACTGCTGCCATCCTGGGTTTTTTACTATCTGTATATCTCTTTCATTTTAGTTGCATTTCTATTCTTTCCCACCTCCCTCTTTCTTTCTTTCAAGACTGAAAAATTCAGAGATGCTACTCTCCACTGCATTTCCTTATACCATTTCGGTTAAATGAGAAAATATGTGACTGAATGACAACAATGCAACTTGGAATGATCCAATGATTCATCAAACAAGGCATTACAGAAGCAGAGAGAACAAAGCCTCAAGCTGAGGCAAGGCCCTGTGTGTAAGGCAGCGCACCCAGGATGGACAAAGGAGCCATGAAAGAGTGGAGAAAAGAGGCTAAGACAGTGAGAACAAGAAGAGTCCCAAGAATGGAGAATTACTGGCTTGAAAAGTTCAGAAAAAAAAAAATGCAATAAAGTTGCATCACTTCTCTTCCTGGCCAAGGGTAGCAACAATTTGGGACTCAACCAAATTTAATATATACAAATATTTACAAAATAAACAGTTTGCTCTGGTGTCAGTGGTGGAGGTACATCATTACATCATCACCTCATGACATACAAACTCACAGGACGGTGCAATCCAGGAGTACACACCACAGACGGAGCTGACAGAGAAACTCTCCCGGTGTCCGAGTAAGGCACACCCGATCCAGGCTGCACCTGATCTCATTCACCCCTCTATACTTCACTGAAGATTGCTGATCAACATAATCTGCTCTAAACCATGGTTTATGTTATGAAGTCACCCTGCCAATATCTTTGGGAAAATCTCCAAATCATTTCAATATCCATAGGAAAACATTGTTCTCTCTGGGCCATCAACTTATTTCTACATTTCTGAAAACATAACATCTCAACAAATATGATCTACACCTTCTAAAGCAAATGTCATCTGATACTTGCCAATTGTATTAAAATAATAAAGTTTGTTTTCCAGTTAGTTCCATGCTTCCTGGATGCATTAAGAAGAAGCAAGTGCTGTTAAAGTACATTTCAAAGTTATGTGAAGGAATTATGTATAATCACTTTATTTATATACTTGTTCAGTTTTTTCCCACCTATAAAATGGAATATGAGTATCACAAAGGCATGATTTTGTCTCAGTAGTTCTTTGATAACCTTCCAGATCATGTCTGATGCATATTAGGTGCTTTAAACAACAATGAACATAGAATTAAAGGTAACATATATATATATAAGTTAATATATATATATATAAATGATCTATTTATTAATCAATACATGAGTTTCCAGATACTGATCATGCAGTTACTTCAAAATGTTCATGGGAAATTCAATTCAATAACAACGCTTATTTCGGTTCAAGACATGTTTGAAATTTACATAGTCTTTCACAATTGTGTTTTTCACATACCTTTTGAAAAAAACCCTTATATTTCCACATGTATGTTTTTGAGAAAAGTTCAAAACATTTTGATTTATGGCTATCAATAACAACAACAAAAAAGCAACCTTCAATGCAAGAAGTTTCATATAAATGCATCACTTAATTCTCCCTGATCTCTTTGAGATAGGTGGCACAACATCCTTTTCAAAGATACGGGAAGTTGTATCCCCAAGAGAAGTTAATGATGCCCACTCAATTTAAAGAGTAAAGTGTGAGTCACAGCCAAGTACATCTGATTCTAAATCCCAGTTTTCTAGTTTATCTAAGAAAGGTTGATTTCCTTACACCTAAGAGATAAAACGAACACATTCTTTTTAAAAAGTGCTTTATCCTGATCCTGTGTGCAGAGCCAGCTCAGCTGTCCACCGTCTTCCACAATGTTAAACACACTCTTCAAGACACATCCCTCTCACCTTGTATTTCTTCTCAGGCTTAGAGGAGCTTAAGAGACTTAACCTAGCTTAAGGTGTCAGATCTACTGAGGCAGAACTTGTATCAACACATACACAGCCCAACCCTAAAATCCTCAACAGCCCCCAGACAAAAATGCCTCTGAGCATTAGGAAGCTTGTTTATCTCAGCAATGTGAGTTAGGTGGAGGCTCATAGGAAAGGAGGTGAAGTAGAGAACTTGAAAGCACAAATCCTGTCTAAAATAGAGCATCTCAAATGCTAGCCACATGGTCACTGAGGGCTTGCTCACAGTACACAAACTTGTTGCACATATCTCATTGAAAAGCTTTTTGGTGGAATGAACAAAGTGCTTCCTACAAGTCTTCGTTTGATGCTGATGTCTGCTGGTCTAGAGATCACACTTTGAGAACAACTGGGTTAAACAAAGCTAATATTCAGTTCTAGTCAACTAATGAATTGACAAATGGAGCTCCAGAGAAATCTTCAGGTATTTCAAAATAGGATGTAATTCCCAGTTCATTTCTATCTTAAAATTATAGGCAGATCAAAAGGAATAACACAAGACAGATACAACCCTCAGAACCAAGGCGGCTAAAATCTTATTTAGGAGTTTAAGAAAAGCATGAAGTCACACTTACATCAAGAAAAAACCTGTCACAAATGTGGAGTCCCTATCAGGAATCGTTCAAAAACAGTAAGCAAAGGCAAAGTTTGACACAATGAATAAGAATAAATAAGTCCAGATACATAAAATCCTATCCTGCCCATGCTTGTGTTTATGAGTATTGTTGCCACCTTTTTCTGCTTTCCTGGCATTCTTCCCAACAACATCAAGTACCACTTTTGGAGGGTCTCCTAGTAAGATGATGGTGATGATGACCACAATATGATCCTGATGATAGAAAAGTTTTTGAAATATGTCACTGTACATTTGACTCCATGTTGGGAACACTTCTCTTATGGAACAATCCTTCCTGGACCCCTTTTGAGGAAATACTATTGTCATCTGTATTTTACAATGAAGAATACACTTTTTATTCATTTTGCATACATTTCCAGGAGCCAGTCCAAGTTAACAGTTGCTTAGTGCAGGGATTGGAATGTGAGTGTCATTTCCTTTTTGTAGTTTTTTTCTTTCTTTCAAATTGGAGCAGCAGATATACAGAGAAAGAGAGATACAGAGAGAAAGATCCTCCATCCACTGATCTCCTACAATGGCCCTGAGCTGATCTGAAGCCAGGATCTAGGAGCTTCATCCAGGTCTCGGACACAGGTTCAGGATCCCAAGGCATTGGGCCATCCTCTACTGCTTTTCCCAGGCCACATGCAGGGAGCTGGATGGGAAGTGGAGCAGCCAGGACAAAAATCAGGGCCCATATAGGATCCTGGCCTTTACAATGCAAGAATTTAACTACTAGGCCATTGCGCCGGGGCCCATGAGTGCCATTTCTAGGGTCTGAGAAGTCACCATTAGTTGTCCTGAACGGTAGGAATCTCAGAATTTGGGGTACCCGAATACACTGATCAGAACACAGGGATGGTGATACCACTCAAGTCCTCTTTGCAAGCTCTAATTTCTTACTTCCAGAAAAAGAAGAAGAAAAAAATCCAAAACCATCTTGTTCTCTGGCCCAGAAACAGGAGAACAACACTGAATAAGATGTTAACCTAAAGGGCCCAACCTTGTCAGATCTGAACGATTAGTCCTGCATTTGGGAAGCAAAAAAACAATGATGCTAGTCAGTTGTTGTCAAGTAGAGGATATTAAATTGCTCATTCCCGAGACAGACCCCATTGACATGCTTTACTTAGACTAAGTCTCCAGAGTAGAGTTCATAACTTAGGTTTATGACTTGATCAAATGATGCAAACACCCCCAAAAGCTAAATGACTACATTATGCACATTATAGTTCCATGTTCATAGAGGGTAGCTGACTACACAAACGGAATTTATCACCCTGAGACAGATGGCCTAACAAAGGATTCGATTAAGGTTGCTCAAGAAGTGGTAGTGTCACACTGCAGAAGATGAATGACAGCTAGACAATAGTGTATTATGGAGACACTTGCAGGGTTCCTACCATACCCTCAGCATTGAAATGCAGGGTGAACAAGTCCACAAAGGACATACAGTGGGAGGCCTGTGCTCTACTGTGGGAGAGAAAGCATTACTGGGTCTGGTGTTGTGGTGTAGTGGGTAAAGCTACTTCCTGCTGCTTCTGGAATCCAATATGTGTACCTGTTCAAGTTCTACCTGCTCCATAACATATTTACTAATGCCTAGGGAAAGCAGCAGAAGATGGCGCAAATGTTGGGATCCTTGCAACCATGTGGGAGGTCCAGTGGAAGCCCCTAGCCTCCAGACTTAAAGCAAACAGGCTCTGGCCTTTGTGGCTAGTGTGTGAAAATATCTCTTTCTCTCTCTCTCTTCCTTTCTCTTTCAAATAAAAATACTTTTTTTTTAAAAAGAAGCATCACTCAAGTAAGCTAACTCAAGTTTGCATAACTGCAACTTGTAAAAAAAATAAAATGAATGAATCTAATATGCAAAAACAAAGTCATGAGGGAGATTCCACAGCACATTGGCTCTCGGGAGGAAGTGACCTAAGCTGAGCCTGTCTGGACAGATGAAGATGAGGGGCAGTCGAGGTACAGGAATTGGACACACAGTGCATAGTTGAACAGCAGCAAATGTGAAATGAAAAGAAGCACGCAGAAGAGAAAGCTCTTTCTAGGACCGTATACTTGAAAGAAAAACATTCTAAATGCCTCAACAAGGCAAGAACTTGGGTGAGCAAAAACAACATCACTGTAGTTGCTATTTTATTACAGCCAAATATGGCCACACAGCACCATCTTCGGTGGCAGAATTTCAAAGCAGACAGAACCCACTTGCCCCAACCACTCACTCTCTGCATATCATTTCACATTCCCTGGACAGCATGTCTGCCTGCCCGGTGGCAGTGCTTCTCCAAAGCAGGGCACCCTGGCTCTGACAGCTTCCTTTCCCCAGAATTTTGGCTGATTTCACCCAGATGAACTAGACCCAAGGAAGGCCAAGACAGTCTCTCTAGAGGGAATTTGCATCAATAAATTATAACAAAACTTTGAACTTCTGGGGACTAAGGGAAACACAGGAGCATTGCTGCTGGTGGCTACAAAAGAAAGAAAAAGAAAGTTCAATATGCAAAGTTCATTTGCCACATGCTAAGACAATGGAGTGGCAGTAACAACAGTCTAAGAGACAGGCTGACCTGCAGGGCGGTGGAGCGAGGCACCTAGGACTTGCCCATAACTGTTCACATTCCCCGGAACACTAAGCCCAACAAGGCGTTTGTGTCTCCAAATAAACTTTAGCCTATGCTTAAAGAAAGTTTGTGTAAAATTGCATTCTTGCCACCAAATGATTCTTGACTGATTAAAAACAAGGGTTGAGGAGGTATTTAGGCTAGAAAAAATTCAACTGTCTTTAATTTAACAAGTAATTATCGAGTGCCTATGCTAAATAGTGGCTCTACAGAAGGAAGCAAAACTAAGATTCAATCCCTGTCTCCAAGGATTTTCCCATCCAGCAGGGAAGACGGTTGTAAAGGTGACTTGGGTAAAGCTGACTCATAAGGGAGAACAAGAAATGGGAAAACTCAATACTCGGAAAGCATCCCTCCCCCAAAAGAAGGGGAAATTCATTTAAACTAAGAACACCAGGAATGCCTTCATAGAAGAGGCAACCTGAAGAACTTTTAACCTTCACCTGTCCTCAGAAACATGTAGGTTGTCATTATTTTAGTCAGCTTAAGAAAATTCCTTGAACATTTGAAACCAACCCACTGTGGGCAGCAATAAAAAGAATATCTACAATAGTTTTCTTGGAGGGATGCAAAGGGTATTCACCAAACCAGCAAAACAGATAAACCTCATTTAGGCAAATCCTCCAAACCACATAAAATGAAAAGAAACTACAAGAGTCACAGATTATTAACTGGCTACAGGCATCTGTTTTCAGATTAAGAAAGGGGGTGGTCAAACCACAGAAGTGCCGTTGCTCCAGCCCAAAGACCCCATCGGAGGCTTTCAGGGGGCCAGCTCAATAGTGCAAAACAGGATGCTGCAAGTCAATTAAAACAGAGCTGGTTGAAAACAGGCACTTTCCACAAGTAAGCACAGCTTCTTACAAGATGCATAATGAAATACTTTCAGCCGGTCACTGTAGGGCTAGGCGGAATGGATTTCTTCCACCTCCTGATGGAGAATTACCTTCCAATAGAGAATTAACTGACTTACACAGCTCCCAGAGACGAAACAGGGACATCACACTGGAAGCCTAATGATCACCTAATTGTTTCACTAGATGGGAAAGAGCTGGCAATTACACACACCGAAGACCTCTGCTTGGTGATGACATGTTTGCACGCTATCCATCAGGTCCATGAATCTGTGCAGTACATCATACGGAACAGGGCATCATTCACCTAACACTGCACAGCCCACGAAGCAGAGCAGATGGCAAGTGAGAAAGAAATATTGATCATCATGAATAATTTTTACTAAAAAGCATATAAAAACTGGATTTTAGAATATTTCAAAATAATTTATTCACTGGGGTCTCACTGTTTTACATTACTGTTTATAAATATTTACAACGCACTACCTTCATAAAATAATTATTATTCAGCGTTCACAGTAAAGAGAAAGGCATCAGAGACTGACTGTGTGGATGCCTCTGGTAATCTATGTGGCAATATTTTAATTTAACATTAACTCTCAACTGTTCCCAGTTAAACCTACACGGTTTTATTTGCGCTCCTTCTCAGGTGGTATTTATACATATGCAACATGCATCAGAGTATCAGTTTTTTATTTGCAGTATTTGAGAGACACAGTGAGAAACTTTCTGTTCATATCAAATTGGAACATCAACATGTGTGCCAGCCACATTTACAGGCACACTGAATAAGTCAACAATAGCACAGAGATGAGTCAAAACTGTATGTGTGATTCAAAGCAATTAACAAAGATTTTGAGAGTAAGAGACCCACTGTAGGGCTATTTCTGATTGAAAACAATACCAAAAAGGCCAATAACCAACAGCACCCTGGATGCTCACAAAACCTACCCAATCCAAACATTTATATGTCCTGACCTGACTCTGAAAGGACATCCAGGTAAACTCTCCCACTGCTGAGAAAGAAGAAAATCTCACACATGGATAACAGGAGTCTTTGAGTGTTATGTCAAGTTAGCACATCACCAACAATATTTTTGGACCTGCTTCGCTTTCCTTATTTTCTTTCCATTTCTCCACAGTCATGACGCAGATGTGGTATATCCACCAAGCTAAACAGTGAGCTGACTTCTGGAATAAGGACTAGTAAACAAATGAACAGTCTTCCCAGATCAGACTGTGACCTACTAGCTGCTCAGGTTCTATAAATACCTTTCAATGAACAGCGAGATTAAGGGGCAATAGTAACTAGACTAATATTGTGGTAATAAGGTTCTGAATCATTCTGCCCCTCTGTATTCTTCTCTCTAGGGAAAAAAATGTGAGTGCAGGGAGCATGTATAGTGAGCATGGGAACTGAGTATTAGGGTGATATACACAGTAAAAATAAGCAAGAGAATGAAAATTAAGACTCATTCCTCATGGCTCAGTTTGGAGGAAGGGATTCACATATCTGTTGGAAATAGAGATAGACAAAACGACTCAAAGAAACCCGGTAGTTTTAAATATATATACTTATATATATGCATAAAAATGTTATGCTTCTCCATATGCAATTTCATTTTGAGGCTTAACTAAATGGGCTGGTATTTGTTTCTTCCCCCAGAAATAATGAACTTTGCAATTCTATCTCAGAAATGGAAATTCTGCTTTTTAATTAGCATAACATATTATGTTGTGTTACCTATTTTAGGAGTAATGAAAATACTAAAGAATTCTGTGACACTCCACAGTGATGTGAAACAAAACATTTCAGACAACATTAAAATCAGTTATTATTCAAAGAGAAGTTTCCCAAGTACAATTATATATATGTTCATATAGATACGTGTGTACCTGGGAATGCTATTATTTTAGAGGAACTGAAATGTAATGTACATCCCTGACTATCCAGAGTAACAAACTCTGATAATCATCATACACTTTCCTCTGCAAAAGTAAATTTAAAACAAGGATAACTTTAATCATGGGTAACTGTAGGGGAATTTGACATTCATAATCGAGAGGATGGTTTCCAGCCAGATACCTATATTGCTTTAGGCCAATCATATATAAATGGATTAAAGCCACAGCTGTACTTTCTTATCATCTAATTCCTGGTGCCTAGATCAAGTATATTTATGCAGATGTTCACAGGTTTTGACTACATCCCAAATTGTTATCAGTCTTATTTAAAAATTGAAAAAAATCCAAAAGTCACCTAACTCTTAAAAATTGTGCTCTGAGACAATGAAAGCCTTGGAGTTTCATTTACATAACATTCACATCTCAGAAGATGAAAAAAGCCAAGTTAAATACACCTTATATCCTAATGGGACATAAATAATAAAGAATTGGTCTGGCAAATAAAAATTCAGAAAAGACTGACCCCCCCCACCAAAATAAAAATATTCAAGTATGATATGATTGGTTGCATTTGGGTCCAAGAACAAAGTAACTTCTACCTATCATGTTTTCACCTAAGCCATAGCTTACATCCAAGTTGGGAGTTAATGATGGAATAACTACTGTGAAATGCCATTATGTATGGTCATTAAATTGAAATAATGTTATGATGACAATGATTTATTACAAGTTGATTGCATCAGAAGATCACTAAGCAAGCCTCTGCTCTTCAACACCCAGATGTTGGTGTAGTTCAATCAAACTCTGATGCATGGAAAGCCCTTTTACCTACATCGATTTCCCTTCAAGCCTCTCCTTTCCCATCAGATTTGTTAAGTGCTCCACTCCACATCTCACTAAGATGTGCTCGCCTATACATTTTGATCTTTCTACTTTCTGCTCCTGGATTCCCATTACTTCTCCATAAAATGTTTTCCAGTAGACTAATGCTAACAACCAACTGCAAGAAAGCCTAACACTTGTAGCTTAGAATTCTGTAAAGATATAAAGGAAAGTTATTCTCTGAGTATCAGTATCTGAAAAACCTTCGTTTTAGATTCTTTGCTGTTTTCTCTCGTGTCCAATCTTCTTCCTCCAATGTTCCCTGTTGTTCTCTGGGGCTGCAGTAAATGCCTCCCCAGAATCTCTGCAGGTCCCTTTCACATTCTTTATTAAATAGAAAGGCACTACAAGCCAGCCCTGTCTTTATCTTTCATTTTGCTGTACACAGATCATCAGGAAGATGGGAGCACATGTTATGTACAGGGTTTTTTGTTGTTTTTTCAACCCTTGGAGTCTAGGATTCTTGCTATCCAGCCTTTCTCAACATCGCAATTAGCTGAAAATAAACATGTGCACATTTATCACTAACAAAATCTCCCTGCACCTCATCACCAAGGTTGATGCATTACAAGAGTGAAGCTATTAAGAGGGAATATTGCATACATGTGCACCTCAGCAATGGAACAGTACACTTGGGCATGGATGTGATTTGGGGAGTAAAGTGAGCATGGCATGTGAAACCAAGCACAGTGTCTTCAAAATGACCTCTCCAATCCTTTAGACACACAAATTGGAAAACCAATGTATCTGTCCCCTACCCAGTATTCCAATTCCACACTCCGTGCAGGGCAGTGTTCTTACACAGGAGCTGGTTGGCAACAGATCTGCCCTTTGATTTAAACTCACCTGAGCAAGTGCTGAATGTGCCAGCTACAGTATCTGAGGAAGCAACAGGGGAAACCTAGAGCAGGGGGTCTTCAAAAAGTCCATTTAGAATAAAAAACACGGCATGAATTTCACATATTTTGCACCAAAATAAGCGTATTTTAATTTCATTTTCCATGAACTTTCTGAAGTCCCACATTATGCGCTAGACTGGAGCATAAAACTGAGTGAATCAAATCCACAGAAAACATTGTGATCCCTTCCTCCTGCCCGCCTGAGTACAACTAACTACAGTGCACTGAAAGAACATACGGTGTATCTCCACAAGCCTTTGGCATTAGATGAGAAAATTGCAGCCATGAGCCCCAGGGCTAGAAATTATGTTAATTAGACAAGCAGCAGGGCACCAGCCTCTGGAAAGACTCCCCTACCCCAGAAAACAACCACAATTACTATTATCATAATCATCATCATTATTATTATTATTGTGGCTTAATTACCATTACAATATCTAACAGTAATCTACAGGGGCCCTTAGGTAATCCTGTTTGGTGTCCAAGGTGCTCCAAGGTACTCCTATTCCTAGGGAGAGCAGGGCACCAGGGGTTCTGTCCTGCGTTTTAAATACCAAGTCAACAATAGCAAAGCTTACCTTCAGTCACTTTTTAAGCTTCCCTTCCCCTTGAATGCCTGTGCCAGTTCCTCCTCATTTCTATTTCTGCCCCTTTTAACTAATGTTGAACGGTCAGCTGCAAGGCAAGGTACTGCAGAGAAGGTGAGGGAAAAACAGGACTGACTTAGTTGTGGCAAGAGATGCAACCTGAAGGAAGCAATAGAGCCTGAGCTCTGATGCCAGTGAAAGTTGAAGGACAGAAGAGTTTCTGAGCGTACAGAGCTATGGGAAGAGGGAAAGCAGGGAACACCATGAGCTCCACGAGCAGCAGGAGAGGTGGGCAGGGTGAGACGAAATGGTCAAACCAATACCGGGACGAGGGAAGCATCCTGAAATTGATGGGAAGCCACCAAAAAGTTGCTTTTGGTTTTGGTTTTTGAAGGTTATCAGCATAGGAGTGACAAAATTGTATTTCTATGTTTAAAAGATCCTGCAAACAGTGGGATTCCCACTGGGGAGAGAGATTCAGAGGTTTCTACAGTTCTGTAACCAGAAGATTATGACTGAGTGCTGGCAGTGAGTAGCAGAAGAGACAGAGGGGGTGATCTGCCAGGAGTTGACTAATGGTAAATGCTGATGGAGGTGAGAGGAAGAGGAAGCCCAGGGTGAGGCCAATGCATGTGGACATACAGTTGTGCATTTCACAGGGATGGGATAGACTGAAAAAGATGACTAAAGGTACAGAAGAAGAGGGGGACAGGGAACAGACACTGAGCAGGGTTTTAAGGCGCCCCAAGAACCGTGAAGGTTAAAGAGGAACCATAATGCAAATTTGAAAGTGTTCTTGAGATACATCTTAGTCACTTTGCTATCGACTGGAAAACTGCAGAAGAGAAGGGGCTTCTCTTGATTCCAAGAGGAATTTTAAACTTAATGAACGTAATGAATGCTAGTGATTCAACCCTTCTGTATTTCAAAGCCTTGATGTGAAATAAATGATAGCTTGGGTGCAAATCTGCAAACAAGTCTCCTTCATAGATAAATGCAAAATTGCCCAAATAATCTTCACCATAGAGCTTATATGCCAGGTGTAAAGATGGTCTTTTAAAAGTTTATCGGTGGCCTCCTGGGACTCCAGGTCTGCAGAACATTCTACGCCTGCTATAAATGTACTCCTACCATATTTGAAATCTGAGGACCAATGGGATTCTTTATAATTTGGGTTCCAGTTATTTGTTAACACCAGTGAGACAGAAAATATTTCACAGAACCAAATAAACAACTCTATGAGCAACAACCTTTCTGTTCTGTAAAAGATTAGTCAATTGCTGCTGAGAAGAAATCCAGATGCCTGGTTTCATACTTACAGAAAATATCTGTCCATGCTGTAGGTCTAAGGAACACTGCAGAACCTCCAATGTATCTCACAACTCCACTTGTCAATACATGAACATGCATAAAGATAATGCCCAAAAAAGGATGAGAGCTCTTTCAGTCATCATATATTAATAATGTACAATGATGAGCCTGAAAACAACCATATTCATATTTCCTGCGGCAGGCACAAATATGAGAGCATTAAGGAGATTGAGTACTCCAGTTTGGGTAGAAATTAAATTTTTCCAAGTGAACAAAAGTGTTTTCATCCAATTACTACAGGAATGAGACAGCAAATGTGTTCTATCCTTAAGACAACTTCTCTAGAAGGAAATATCAAGATGTACCAAAACTATCCAACCTTCCATTTAATCACTCCATTCAACATTCATTTCATTGAACGTCTAATAAATAGTAAAACCATGGAAGTAAAAAAATAAAAAAGATAAACAACACAGGAACTCATGGAAGCTCCCAGTGACAAACATTCAGAAAACTGCAATTTGAAGGCATCACTGTCAGGAGAGAAACATAGTTGTATGGACACAGCAGGAAACAATAAAGACAGTGGCAAGTTACAGATGGGAAGAGAGCTGAGGGCAAGAGGAATGTCTGTCCTAGGCAGAAGACTTCAGAGCAGGCCAAACACCTCAAAAGGACTCTGTAGTCTTACTAGCACATCTCCGGAAAAAGGGTCCTGACCATATATTGTTTACCAGAAAACATGAAGTACAGTCCTCCCTGAATATGTGCAGGTTCTTCATCTGTGAATTCAACCAACCAAAGGTCAGAGGAATTTGGAAAACAGTACATTTGGGTTGGACTTGTGTATACTGTAGACTCTTATCCTTGTGAAGAATGCAACATTGTCCAAATAATAAACAATATGGTAAACAATATAGTGAAACAATTATTTCCAACAGGTTTATATGGTATTAGATAGTATAAATATTCCAGTCTATCAACAGTAACAGCAGGTGTACAGCCACAGCTGTTAAGACATGCCACATGGAGTATCTGGCTTCAACTGTCAAACACTGGCTCCAGATTCCAACTTTCTGCTAGTGTACACCACACAAAGCAGTGATGATGGCTCATCAAACTGGGTTCCTGCCACCCAAGTGGGAGACCTAGCTTGTGTTTCTAGCTCCAGGCTTTGGCCTCAGTCCAAGTAAGGTCACTGTGGGCATTTGGGAAATGAATGGGATAATGAGAGCTCTATCTCTTCGTCTTTCTGCCTCTCAAATAAATGAACAAGATTTTTAAAAATATTAACATGTGAGAGCATAACAATATTAACACATCGTTTTATATAAGGAATTGAAGTCTCTTGAATTTGGTGTCCACAGCAATGTGAGGGAGGTTTTGAGAACTAGTCCATTATAGACACAGATGAACCAATGTACTAAAGTCCATGGCTTAAAAAAACAAAGGCAAAACACAAAAGAAAACAAAATATCCAAAGGCTTAGGAAAATGGAGAAATGTCCTCAGTTTCATTGCCTAAACGCTGAGTTAATTAACAAATTCCTCATATGGGAAACTGGGACAATATTGTTTCTAGGCAGCTTGAGTTATACAAAAGGACTGAGCGTGGCTCGCAAAGTTAACAAAGCCTCAGTTTGGTTAATGTCTAAGAATGGAAGGCAAAGAAAAAGACATGCAGAGATACACAGATCTGTTCCACCTGTTGATTCACTCCTAGGATGTCCAGAGCTGTGAAAGCTTGGCCAAGCAAAGCAGGAAGCCAAACTCAGCCAAGATCTCCTCCATGAGTTGCAGGGACACAGGCACTCCAGCCATCACCTGCCTCCAGGAGTGCAGATGAGCAGGACGATGCAATGACAGATGGAACTGAAACTTGAACCCAGATACTGCCATACGGGATGGAGGTATCCCAAGTGGTGTCCTGACTACTGCACCAAATGGCTGCCTCACTACTTAATTTCTGAGGATGTTTTCCTTACTCACACAGCATCTATCAGTTCCTTCCTGTCACACGTGTTCAGAAATGTCAAAAAATTTTGGACAAATCCAATTAGAATCATTGAGTTTATTTTGGAAGAAAAATTATTTTTGCACGATATGAAGAAAATACCTATTTGCAAAAACCATGCACAGGACATAAAAATTTGCGAAAAAATAAACTCATGTTTTTAATTAACTTTTCCATGAATTTTGTGTGAAATACCCCCATATCTCTCAAAATAAATTACAGAATCTGCTATCAACAAGAAAAACTGTTATTTTTATTTTTCCATCTGTTCATATGTAAGTATACTTTTTTTTCCCTCATGGTTTTAGATAGACCTGTTTTACACCTGGGCTTGTTTAACTGATTTGCTGTGGTATTTTTGACTAGTGTTAGTTCTAAAGAACTAAGACCCCTGGTGGTCAAAAGTTTAGGCCATTACCAAGACCATTTGAGCATTTCCATTAAAAATCAACACACAATAAAGTACCACAGAATTTCTTGTTCACATCATTTTTTCCATGCTAAGTGCATCTGCCTCTTTGCTAGAGTGTCAGCAAGTTAAGCTCTGTTGCTTAAAGTGAGAGAGAAATCCTTTTCTCCAACCCTGACAGCTATATTCCCACTGTGCCAAAGATAATCATAGACATTCACAGTGGTAACAAGCTATTAGATCGCCAACTCCAGTTATCTTCCAGGACAGGTGAAGCATCTCAAATGACACGGTATCAAGATGGCTTCCTCAAAGGTAAATACATACATTCCGACTTCCAATTAATAAAAACCTTCTTTGCACACCTATGTAGAACCTCTGTGTGCTTGATAAAATACTCCAAGCATCCATGATCAGCCTTCACTTAAGAGTCATTCACACACCTCTCCCTCCTTACTCTAATATACTCTATTCCGTTGATTACTTTCCCTTTCCAGAGTCAGTCACCTCAATGCCCTTTTATGGTAACTATAGCAACCAATCACTCCATATCTAGACAAAGTACCCTAACTCCTGAACCATCAACAATAGCATGGTAATATGACAAGCTCCCTTAAAAAAAAAAAACAGATTTGGAATTGTTTCGTACACTGTTGAACTCTTAGCATCTTGAACATGCTGGTTACAAGAAGTGCATGGTAATTCCTTGTGGAAAGGCTGAGTAAATAAACGAACAGACAACAGCTTCCTTCTATTATGGGACAGATGTTGTCCTTGTGTGGCCAGCATCACTGCTTCTCCTGCTGGCAACTTAGACATCAATTCCTTCCATCCATATTCAGTCTTTCAGAAAGGTAAGCAAGATGCTAGGAGCACCTCCGAAAAATGAAGCAAGCGGAAGTGCAAACTTAGCAATTAAACATATGTATCCAACTGGACCGAGACGACGTTTGAACAAAATCCTAGGAAAGAAGCTCTGATTCAATAGGCAATGCAAGTTCAAGGAGGAGGTAAGACTAAGGATGGCCACACCACCAAGAGGAAAGGCTGGAGGACACCAACTCCAGCAGAGGCATGCTGACTAGTCATTCCCTGCGTTTGTGCAACACACATCACTACCCCCTTTACCGAGTACCTCTTTGCATTTTATTGCCATCTGTTGTTCCCAGGTTGCCAAGCCATTGTTCAGAATCACGAGTGCTGAAATGAATTCTTCCCAACATTAGGGATTTTACTCCATCCCTTCCTTGGATATAAATCAGGTACTGTCCCCTGTACCACAAGGAAGTTCTGTGAATTTTTAAACAATTATTTTCTATATTTTGCACAGATGCTCATTTTATAAGCCAACCACATAACTGACCTTTTAGCCCACCTGAGTTTATCTCCTGCTGCAGGCCCACAAATTAGCATGGGATCAAAAGCCCAAATGCAGGCGTGATTAAACTGCACTAATTATCTTTGCTAATAAAAGCACTGTCACCCTGGTTGGTCCACTTTGGTGATTTTTAAAAGGAACCTAGGTCTTTTTAGAAAGGAATAAATCTCTGGTTAAAAAAAAAATCCTCTAAAAGTTTTCCTTACTTAACCTCAAGTATAACATCCTCCAAGAAGAGATTTTTTAGCAGAATACAAGTTTCTTTATTAGGAGCTGTCATTTCTCATCATACCATGTCTAAATTTGTTCAAATGTTTGCACAAATTTTGAACAATTTGGTAAAAATGTTCTAGAGGAGAGAAGATACTACAAAGAACGCTAATGCAAGAACGAGCTCACGTCCTACCAATTTAGCATGCCTGAGAAGGTCTCACAGAGCTGAAAGTAAACAGATGCCTTCATGTTCCTGCAACAGAAGAAAGCAGTGCCAAAATAGCACGATGGTGCAATAAAAGATGCTAATTACTGAGCACAGGTATTTTGGGCTTCTCAATTACAAAATTAAGGCAACAAAATCTATTGCAATGGAATATCTTACCTGTGTTTGCCTTAACTGTGGATATACAGCGCACCTAGATTTAGGCATGCGTAATGCAATGCTTGTAGGACAGAGGACACATCTGAAGGTGGGAGGAGACACACTATCATACAGCCCCACAAACAAGGTGGGCTTCTGAGTCCTGAGGCGCCTTCTTCAAAATCCTTCATTAAAACCTAAGTTCTTCATGAAATCATTTCCAAAATAAATCCTTCTCCTATGCCCGCTCCAAACCTCTCAGGCATAGCAAGAATTAACATTTTTACTTATCAGCTAAAAAAAAATGTATTCTTTCTCTCAGTTTCTGCCAATTGTTGGAGGTATTTCTAGAGCACAGCCTTGATCAGATATTTGATAGAAAAATGGAAAATTATCCAGTGTGAGCTAAATAAAATTAAATAATGTAAGATAAGATAAAATAGAATATCTATTAGGGAGAGGAGAACCAAGTTCAGGATTGTATGAGGGAGACAAAAAAATATCAATCCCCAGTTGTATGTCAATAACCTTCAGTAAAATTTTCAATTTTGTACTGTCTGAATCTTTAGAAACTAAACCAATTCGTTCCATATTCTCTGCAATACTTTATAATTTGATGCAAGTTACAGAGACAATATTTTGGAAAAGAATGAATGGAAGAATGAATGAATTGATAGTCAAGAACTTTGGGTAAAAGAGAACTAATTTCAACACTGATGTGTCATAAAAATACTGACTGGCATTTCTCAGTGTTTCAACACTGTTATTTAGGCAAGACAAAGAGCAATCGGGCCGAGTGCTAAGCCTGTCTTCAGAGTCAGTGTCAGTTTTAATTCTATACTCCGAGTTCTCAGGATAATGCCTAGGTACAAATTAAGTTCGCAGTAAATGATACTGCGCTTGCTGATCTTATCAATTTAGCAAAAATTACTTGAATAGAGATAAGCTTCTGTTAGTGTGCTGTCACTGTCTTTCAGAAAAAAAAAATTCCTGGCTCTCAGCAGAGTTCACTCCATCTTCTAGTTGCATCTAGATTTAAGTTTTCCTTTTAAGAATTTTTGGTATCAGCTGGTCAGATGTTGTGGAGACCCAGATGGAGCTCTTGGCTCCTTACTTCATCCTGGCTCAGCCCCAGCTACCACACATCTGGGATGTGAATCAGCAGATCTTTCTCTCCATCTCCATCACTCTGGCTATCCCATAAATAAGCGTTTTCCCCCCAAATTAAAAATCGTTTATTGCCAATGATACTACATTCTAGAGGGAATGGTAATAATAGACGGTAACTAAAGAAACCCCAAATTTTCCCAAGTCATATTTCGGCAAGGCAGAGGCTGACAATAATCTAGATGATTCACTAACAAATCCAGTGGACTCACAGATAGTTTGATCAACACATAACATGAGGATGTCACAGAGCTGCTCAAATTGAGCTGCCCACCCCGGTCCCAAGTCTTCCGTTGCAGCTGGGTGAGTGTGAGCTCTGATAAGAAAACTGAAGAAAATGTCTGACAGCTAAAGCACTGTGTTCAGCTACTTCACTGCATGATGCTACATGCCATAAAGAGACACTGTGAGTAGCCCTGGTGACAGGAAGGCTTCGGCTCTAAGAGGCATCCCAATGACAGGGGCACTAACACATACAAACTGTGCATGACGCAACCCTTGACTCTTCAACTGGAGTTAATTATGCTGCCTAGTCACCATTTAGACAACGTCTGGAATTATTCCGTTCTTACAACTGGGAGGTGATACTCCTGGGTTTTAATGAACAGAAGGTAAAAACACTGCTAAATGTCCTGCATGGCACAACAAAACACCCAAAATTCCACAAGATTTCCCAGCCCCAAATGTCAATAACAGTGAGGTTGAAGAACCCTGATGTAATTAGATGGAAATCTGTTGCTGCAGTCCAGACATCTAACTGCAGCACAATTCAACATAAAAAGATGAATCCACTCTAGTGTGAGTGGACCAAGGACATTGTCAAACAATAACCTCACAGGTGGGAGTTGTGGCACATCAGGTTATGCTGAATTCCATAAAAGAATGTACTTCCAAACTTCTCCAAACCAGTTCCCTGCTACTATTGCACCTGGGAGGCAGCAGATGATGGTCCAAGTACTTGAGTCACTGCCACCCGTGTGAAATTCATGCTTCATTCATATGTGACTGGAACACACACACAAAAGTAGAAGTATCCTATCAAGAGAATGGCAACATATCATGACATGATGACAGCAAATCAATGACACAATGAAAGTTGCCCCAAGTTGACATCTTTTGCATTGCTATGTGCTCTTCTATACTGCACGACAGGGAAGAAGTACCTTTTATACATGTTTGTTTGAAAGCAAGGAGTGGGGAGGCAGGAAGGGAGGGAGGGAGGGAGGGAGGGAGAGAGAGAGAGAGAGAGAGAGAGAGAGAGAGAGAGAGAGAGATTCATTTTATCTGCCAGTTCACTCTGAAATGTGCACAAAGGTCAGAGCAAAGTTAGAATCCAGGAACTCTATCCAGGTCTCCTTTAAGGGTGGCAAGGACCCAAGCACTTGAGCTATTATGTCCTGTCTTCCAGATGAGAAGCAGAGATGGGACTCCATGTCTGGCACCCTGAGAAGGGATGCAGGTGTCTCAACATGGGCATGCCACAATATCTGTCCTAAGAACTACATTTACTAGCATTTATATATTTGCATTATTAGAAAATAGGCTTATAAGAATAAAGTGATATGTTCCAAATCTCTAACTAGGATAGGGTTAGGACAAGTCCAACCAAGTCCCAATGTAAACTCTTTTCATACTACAGATAATCATATTTAATATATTTGGGTTTTATACACACACACATACACACACAGGCTTTCATGTATCTACTGTCAAAACATCAGGAAAAATGGTACAATGATAATATAAAGACACACAAAATTGCATTTCAACTTTAGAATGGACAGTGGCACAGCTAGCCTATTCAATGCAGCTGGGCAAAATCACATTTGGTACCTTTTGGGACCTGCACACCATAAGTTGAGAGAAGAATATAACACACAAGTCTCTCCACTGACAAATACTAACCTTCCTCTTACTGGAAAGCAAAGCTCTGAATACCTCTAATGTCACCTCGAAGGAGAGTTACTGCTTAGTTTCTACTATCAGTTATATCTGGAAAGGATATTTGCTCTAAATATTTCATTAAAATTTGTCTATTCCTGTTTCTCAGAAATAGTTCTTCTTTTTAAAAAATATTTATAGAAAAATATTTTTGTTTCAGGATTTAGGGCAGAGTTTCTATATTGCAGACCTGGACATGAGGCCTAGCCCTTCTGATGGACAGTTCCATAGTTCGAAGTTATTTTATAAACCTCTGATCCACATTTTTCTTCTCTTAAACATCAGTCATCATCACCATTATCCATCCCAAACAGTGGTTTATGAGAACTAAATAAGCTATTCAAATTCACACAATCCTTAGCATAAACTTGTTAATAAATATTTGTAAGGCCTGAGCATTATACAGTTATGAAGTCAAAAAGACCCCCAAAAATTATTTTATAGGAGCTTCTCTCTTGGTCTAACATTGGTTTTCTGTCATTTAATAGGATATAAAGAAAACACACATGTCACTTCCCCTTAGCTCTGCTACTGGGAAAACAACAGCAAATATATGGTGGTATCAGCAAAGCTGGTAAGCTGGGTGGATTCCATGGCTAGGTGGGTACCACGGCTCAGGGGAGAACACACATCCAGGTAGCTAGAACAGCTTTCACCTGGCTTTAACTAATTTCAGCCACGCTGAAAAGTTTTCTCATGGTTTAAGGGGGGAAAACATAATTTCACATGTGGGTTACTACAACCATTTCCTTAAAAACAAGGTATAAGCCTATCAAATGAGCCAAACTTAAAGAATCAGCTTTGCTAAGACACCCTATTTAAAGATTCTTCTAACAATTTGTTATTTTTTCCAAAGCATGAAAGTTGTCCAAACTTATGTGGGCAATTCAGGACCAAGTCATATTTTATACATACGGAATTACTGGCCCCTTAACTGTTCATGAAGCCCTTGATGGAACCAGTTGTAGAGAATCCTAGTAAGAGTCAACGTATTCCAGGACCCAGGCCTAAGCTCTTTCCATGAATGAAGCATGTTTGGTGATTGCAAGAGAAAAGTTCCTGCACTGTCTGTGAGAGTTTGAACTTTCCCTTCCCACTGATTCCTTGAAGAATAAGGGGTAGAACTGTCAGCCTGCTCAATAGGATCCAGCAACCTTTAGATAGCATGGAACCACACGACACAAAGGGTACACAGCAACTCAGAAACAATTAGAGTAGCATTGACCAACTGGTGAAATGGGAAAAAAAAAAATGCTGGGACTTGCTCCAGAGAACTGTCACAGTAAGGAGATGATGGCTTAGAATTCCAGCAATTCTCATATTTCATTGATACACCTTGGATCACTGTGCTTGGCGTCATCTAAAACATGAAGCCAAGACTTAATCCAATCTAGACTTCTTGCCATCGGGTCCTAACATCTCAAGAAAGTTCTTTCATTTTATGCCTCCATCTGATAAGATTGAACATACCTGTTAAATGCATTATGTGCAAACGGAACTGCACAGAGTCCAAGAGGAGAAACATCCTCTCTTCATTAACGAATAAGACAGAATTTTGCATTTATCTTTTAAAAAACTGTAATTATTATTTCTTAAGTAATGCATTTCAGCCTGGGGAGGGCTTTGGTTTGGTAGTAAAGATGCCCATTAAGATATCTGCATATCACTTCTCAAGTGCCAGAGTTCAATTCCCACCTCAGGCTCCTGATTCCAGCTTCCTGTCAACTCAGCCCAGAGAAAGCAGCAGTGAGGACATAAGTCACTGGGAGCCTGCCCACATGAGACACCTGCACCAGGCCTCCAGCTCCACCCAGTCCAGGCCTTTCCAGGCATTTGGGGCCATTCAACAAATAAGCCCTTACTCCATCTACCTGTCTCTCAAATTAAAGCAACAGCAGCAAAATGACAAATTCAACCTGCTAGTCAGAACCTTCAGAAAAAAGCAGGACAAAGTTGAACCATTTTCTTAGGCCATTTTATCCTCGATACCTAAGCACTAACAGTCCATCTTCTCCAATGTATAGCACCTTATTTCATTCACTTGTCTAAATGTCAAAAAAAATTATAAAATCTCGGGCAATGGCTCTGCATTTGCCTATCATTATCCTATCATGACAAACTTCAGCAATGCATTTTCACATTGAGATTTCATTAACCATCAGCTTTTTCTTTATGGTTCATCAGTTAAGATTTGTGAGTCCTTGATCTATTTACCTTATTTTGTAACATCAGCATTATTTTTGTAAACTTAAAGGAACTAAGGGGCTTAATAAGGGGCTCATTTGAGGTCTGCAGGGATTGGGAACATGCAGTCCAGGAAATCACTTGGTCTGGCTCTGCTAAGGCAACTGCAGGTGGGGGATCAACATTCACTAAACCTATAGCAGGCTAATTTGTAAGCTGATAATTGTTTGTGGCCAGCAAATGCTGCTATAAATATCCAAATGGTCCTTGGCAGGCGGCACATGATGTCAAGTTATTTCCCTGGGCTCTGCAACCTTCATGAGAAGAAATATAGAACTGCTACATATCAGAATAGTGTTTTTATCGTTAAGAAAGTTCCTTAATTTTTTTGCAAAAACTGCTCTAGAATATATTCCAAGTGTGACTATGTGTTTGGCTTCATCTGCACAGTAGTCACACAATTGCTCACACACTGACTATAGATGTGGCAGCGTTATCAAGTACTGGCTTCTGCAGCTGCTTCACTAATTGTTGCATACACACACTACAAACTACAAACACACTACAAAAAACAACACGTTTACATTGCACTGCAGCAGGTCATCTGCAGCAGATGTCTAAATCCATCTTTCTGTTCAGGTATAAAAAGCAGTTTTTACATTATTTATGCTAGAAATTAATAGCCACTTACTAAGAGTATCAGCCCAAAGCAAAATTCTAGAAACCAATTACACCTGGATATTGAACAATGAAAATGTTAAGCAATACGAATGCTCCTCATTCCAAAAATATCTAGTCACCCAGTTTTTCTAGTAACATAGAACACTACCACACCAATGCTCACTTTCCATTTCAGACTCAGCTTTGGGTAATACCAAGAGCAACAGCAGGTATTTCAAGTGACCCCATTTCAGAAAGAAACAAAAGCAAAAACTGGGCACTGTTTTCACTAGCAAACTCTGAAAGATCAATAGGAAAAACAACTAGTGTCAGTCAGATACTTCTACATTTCAAACAGGACAATGCACATCACAGAATGTGACGAAATGCTAAATCAGTTTCCTTTCTCTATTGGCAATTGAAGATTCCTCAAGACCACCTAAAACAGAATTTGATTCGTAATAAATTCTAATTTACATAAAACTCTAGGGAATTATAGGAAGCAGACTCAAAGTTCTTTTCCAACTCAGAAAAGTTTCTCTTCCTTTTTTCTAACCTTTTAAAAAAATTTTATTAACATAAAGAGAACATAATTCATATATTTCACAAAATTTCTCATATCCAAATGCTTTCTTAAAACCCATTTTCGAAGCTTAAGGTCATAACAAAAACCCTACACAAGTAGTTACCCAACCAGATCTGGAAAACAAAATTTCAAGTAAAAACTGAAAGAAAAAAGATAGGAATAGGAGCAAGAAGTGAAAAGCTGGTGTGTGGGGGGAGGGGCGGATTTTAAAGCTTTAATGAATTGTGTCATTTGAATTTGGTTAACTCCTGAGCGAAGGAATGTAAAGGAAAAAGGATAGTATTTTCAAAAGCATTTACCAAGACAGGCAGATAACTTCCAATGAAGTTTTGGAGCAGAGGAAAGTCTAAGTCCAGAAGGAAAATGTGGTATTATGGTTTTAAATTCCAAAAAAAAAAAAAAAAAAAAACCACTCCAAGCAAAATTCTATTCTAAGATAATTCACTTAAGGGGAGAAAAAAAAAAAACCCTTCAAGATCAAATGCCGGATTGTTTTTCCTTTTCATTTACAGCTTAAAAGCTTCTTGGCAGGACCAGTAATCTGTCAGAAAGGGTGAAAAATTGTGCTTAATAGATAATTTTAAGACTTTACCCACAAAGATGTTAATAAATATACCAGAGCTAAGAGTTGGAAGTGGCACTAGCAGCGCGATGAGCAGAGTGTTCTCCTTGCACTATCACCTGCTATAAATCTAAAAACGTTAGCACTCTGACTGCATGCTTCTTGCCTCTAAAATAAGCAAGAAGCTGTGAACAAGCTCTAAACAACAGAACAGAGAACCAGGAACGTGTGGATTGCTTCAGCTGCTTTCATCAAAGACAAGTTGGTTTCACATTTTGAAGTGGCCCCTACACTCTGGATCTCCTAAAAAATGGCCAGAGAATGCCTGGTCCCGAATCTGGGTTCCGCTTATAAGATGACTGCAGCTGATCACTTCCAGAATATGAAGCAAAAGCACAACCCCCACAGGAAGGACCTTGGAGACCAGGGTTAAGAACCCAATGGTCTGCAGTTGCCCTCAGGAAGTGTCAGGAATGCGCCATCTTGTGGACACATTCAATCCCACCGTGTGCTGAGATAGACTGCCCAGAAATCAGCCCCCGACTCTGTTAAGCCTCTATCAAGGTGTGCATCTTTCAAGCAGGAAAAGGCGTTAGCAACTGAAATCTCCCCAGAGATTTCCTTGGATTCTCCATCTCACTTTAGCGGCAGGGCAAATATATTTAGAGAAAATGATTCCCATTTTAGCTCACACACTTGAGGGATGCCTCAGGAGGAAGCCTCATCTGACCACTCACTGGATGTGCAAGATACCTGGAAGGATTAAAAGCCTGTCTTCACTGGACATCACTTTACTGAACTTCTTTGAGGATCACATTTTCTTCTAAGCCAAACACCTTGCTCCTCCATGTGGCTTTGATAAAGAGGTTTGTTATCACAGTGGTTGTTTTGATAAAAAAAAACCACAGAAATAATCCTTCCCGTTTACTAGTCCTGATAATTTTGTTCATGTGTCAGCTACCAATCACACAATCCCCACGTCTAGAAGCTGAGGCCCTGAGGTGTGATCTAGAGCCCTCACAATGGCAGGAAGGAGCAATCAGTTATCCCCATTTCACTAGAGATACATTAAGGAAAAGCCAAAGGTGGGACTGGAGTACAAAGCATCCCTTCTCAACACACACACACACACACACACAGTTCTCCCTTTGTCCCTTCCCTGTATCTGCAGGAGATGTTAATACCTGGATATGCATACATATGTTGGTGCGTATATGTGTCCTCTGCAAGGGATGTGGATAGCTTTAGTTACTATTTCCTGGATTTGCTTTAGTTAATGTACAGGAAACAAACATTGCTCAAGAACACAAGTTTGGGAATCAGGACACCTGGTATTGAATCTTATCCCTGAAAAAGAATCTTGGGCAAGTTCGCTGTGTTTATGTATCTTCATTCTCTTACAGAGAATAAAAAGTGTACCTACACAAAGAGCGATTTTTTTTTTAAGATTTATTCATTTTATTACAGCCAGATATACACAGAGGAGGAGAGACAGAGAGGAAGATCTTCCATCTGATGATTCACTCCCCAAGTGAGCCGCAACGGGCAGTGCTGTGCCGATCCGAAGCCGGGAACCAGGAACCTCTTTCGGGTCTCCCACGTGGGTGCAGTGTCCCAATGCATTGGGCCGTCCTCAACTGCTTTCCCAGGCCAGGAGCAGGGAGCTGGATGGGAAGTGGAGCTGCCGGGACCAGAACCGGCGCCCATATGGGATCCCGGGACGTTCAAGGCGAGGACCCTAGCTGCTAGGCCATGCCGCCGGGCCCACAAAGAGCTATTAAATTAAGCACCTAAGAACAAATGCTAAGAACAATGCCCAGGAGAAATCCAGGACAAGGTCAGTGAATTGTATAATTCTAAGATAAACATACCTACTATAGACTAAATATATACTTAAACAAAAAGAAGGGGACAGGCAAACTGCTTAAGTCACTGATTGGGATACCTCTATCCCACACCATAGCTCCTGAGTTGGAGTCCTGGCTTTCTTCTCCACTTCAGTTTTGAGGTGAGATAGACTGAAGAGGCAACAGTGATCGCCCAAGCAGTTGGGTCCATGTGACCCACGTGAGAAACCTGGATTGAGTTCCTGGCTGCCAGCTGTAACCTGGCTCTAACCTGACCACTGCAGGAATATAAGGGGTAAATTATAGTATAAAAGCTTTTTCTCTCTGTGTGTATGTATCTGCACCCCTCAAAGTTTAAAAACAATGTTTTAAAAGACCATCTAAGAATGGGAATATGGGGTGGTGGGGGGAGAACGGCATTAGAAGCAAATGAAACCATGCATAGATTGCAGCAGGCTCAGAGTGGTCCATGGTACAGGGCAGACCAGCTCCCAGCCATGCTCTCTGCACTCCCTGGGTGCTATTTCCTCTACCTCCTAAAGAAGGAATAGGAAACTACAATCCTTCCACTTGTAGTGCAGTTTATCTAATAATGTGTGTCTTGTGGGCCAGTGTGTGTATATATATATATATATTCATGCACACGTCTTTGCCACACAGGAAGAAGCTGCTATCAAGAGGAGGAAGATGACTGGGTGTCCATCAGGAGCACAGGGAACACACTGCCTTCTGTCCATCTGTTACTTGCCAAACTGAGAAGCTGCGCTCCATGCTGTAGATCACACTTTCAAACAATAAATGAGCAAACTGGACAGGAAGTGACCGACAGTATGGGGAAAGGACCTCAGCTTACAAAAACGCAGGAACAGTTACAGGTTACGGGGTGTCAGGGCTGGAGATGGTGGGGGTGGGAATGCGAGTGAGGAAAGTTGCATATGGCCATCATCTTCCAACCAAGGAAAGGCCACACGTGAGAAGGTGGGGAGGAACATTCTGCTTAGTCCTGGACTGAAAAAAAAAAAAAAAACACAACAAAATGGAACTAAGAAGTATGTTTGGAACTCCACACACAGTAAATTTCAAAGAAGAGCTGGGCTTCACCTCATAGTTTGTTTCAGCAAACACACCTCCTGCACAAATGACTTGTCAGCCAATACTTTGAACACCAGGGCCATTACATTGAACGGGATAAAGCGGTTGCTTGTGGAGGGAAAATTATAGAGTACATCTTGGGCATGGCATGATGGCTCAGTGCCTAAATCCTCACCTTACAAGTGCCAGGATCTTATATGGGTATCAGTTTGTGTCCTGGCTGGTTCACTTCCCATCCAGCTCCCTGACTGTGGCCTAGGAAACCAGTACAGGACGGCCCAGAGCCTTGGGACCCCTGCATCCATGTGGGAGACCCGGAAGAACCTCCTGGCTCCTGGCTCCTGGCTTTGGATCGGCTCAGCTCTGTTCACTGCAGGCACTTGGGGAGGGAACCAGTAGATGGAAGATGTTTCTCTCTGTGTATCTGCCTAATAAAAATAAGTAAATCTCTACAAAAATTTTAAAAATATAGAATATCTTCTTATTTGAAAAATATGAGTACTAAATCCATAATTTTCACCTAATTTAATGACCACTCAAGTTTAAGACCACAGTGTCCAGCTTCCTTTGCAGAAAGGAATATGCCAATGAGTGACTTTTGACCAACAGCAAAGAAGAACAGAGTATGCTCTATTTTTATTTTCTTAATAGGCAAAAACAAAGACAGAGATGCCATTTGTTGGTTGACTCCTTAAAGGCACAGAATAGGGCATAAGCCAGAAGTCTGAAATTTAATCTTTTTCCTAAGTAGGTGGCCAGAATCCAAAAACTTGAGGTGTCACTTACTTTTTCTCAGGCTATGCACTGGCAGAAAGCTGGAGTCAGGTACCAGAGTGAGGCATCAAATACAGGCAATAGGAAATGGGATACCGGAATAGGTATCTGAACCACTGAGTCACACACCTGCCATCAGCACATGTTCTTAAATGGAAAGAGATTTCAGGTGGCTGAATGCAGATGTGATGGGGAGCTATGGGACTCCAATCTGAGACCACGAAAAATGCTACCAAAAGCAGAGTGACATAATAAAAGTGTGGTATCACATCCAGTCACTAGATCTGAATGGAATTTTACTGCACTTGAACAAATGTACAATATGGTGGAAACCATTGTTGCCTGTGATGGTTATAGTGGGTGAACAACACTCACAATGCACATTCCTAAAAAAGATAATTTGGTCTTATGAATGGCAGAGTTAATATTAGAAAATTCTTTTTTTTTTTTTTTAAGAAAAAAAGGCAAGAATAGTATCCACTCTGTAGACTCCTTAAGCATCCATCACCAGGAATACTGTGACATTCATTGTAAAATGCAGTGTCAGTGATTCTAATTTTATTTCATACAGCTAGACAGATAATACATAATAAGGGACTTTAAAAATAAATGCAAAATGTCTATTACGAAAAAAAGCGCAAATTTTAAAATATTTATAAAGTTACATTTTTATTTCATTTTCCACATACTCATATGCATATACTGAACTTACTATGGTAAAGCTGTAATAAGACTGACACCTTTCTACTCATTCTAGCTACAATATGAATGATACAGTTCTTCCCTTCCACTGAGAATTTAAAGTTCCAGGAGAACCAGTTAAATTTGTTCACAGAATGAGTTAATTATAACTACATCTATAAGCACATCAAATGTGCAGGCTTTCAGAAACACAGGTGCAGGAGTGAAAGACTGGGCTCTGCCTGACCCACATGTGGCTCCCTTGCAGAGAGGAAATTTGCTTCCCTCGGCTTGTTAAGACAAATCTCTAATGGGGTGAATGTCTGCATTGGAGATTATTTTCAAACTAGCTGATCTAGTGATTATATGTTTGATATAAATGTCAAAGACAGGAAAGACCGCTATCATGGAGGAGACAAGTTAGAATCCTACTACATCATCACATCATTGCCCACAGCTACTGGTGAGACACTGAATATAGAAACAGTCCAGGAAGGGCCAGCACCATGGCATAATGGGCTAAGCTTCTGACTGCAGTGCCAGCATCATATAGGGGCACTGGTTTGTGTCCTGGCTGCTCAACTTTCAACCCAGTTCACTGCTTATAGCCTGGGAGAATAGTGTAGGACGGCTCACATCCACGGACCCCTGTAACCATATGGGAGATTCAGACGAGGTTCCTGGATCCTGGCTTCAGGTCAGCTCAGCTCTAGCCTTGGAGGCAATTTGGACAGAAGATCTTACTCTGCAGGTCTTTCAAGTAAAAATAAAATAATCTTAACAAAAAAACTATATTGATGATCTTAAATGATCTTTTCCAAAGCTTAACACTTTCAAATAAAGTACAATTGTCAATAACCTTCCAAGTAAAGGAAAATAACCAATAAATTCATCAGTAGAAATACTATTAATAGCCAGTATTTTTCCTATCACACTTGTTTGGCACTACAAGTAAAGCCTTTTTTTTTTTTTTTTTACTATGCTATGTTGTCCCTGGAGCTTGAACAGTATTTATGGCTTTTTATAGAAAACCTGAGGCTTAACTGAAACTTATTCCTTCATTCACTAAGCAGGTAACATATACAATAACTGAGACCAGAAAGACCAAGTCTCTGCATTGGAAAACCCATGTTCGAACTGTAGAAGACAAAAACTTACATCTCAGCAAAATTACACTTGGTCACCAAATTCTCTGGATTCTGCTATCATTACTTATTGAAGCTGAAGTTGGAGAGTGTAGACTAAGGCACCATAATTTCTGCCTGCGTTATATCTCCTGTGTTTTATATAGTTATAATGTTCAGGAGCCCCAATTACAGGGTCACAGCAGAAGGTAGTTCTTGTCTGCCAATAATTATGTAGCCATATGGGTTTCCTAATTGGCAGCCTCTTTCCAAAAGGTCAACATCAGCATTCTGGACTTCCTTAGTCACAAGTAAAGCAATGAGGGAGGAGGTTTCAATGATTTCTTATGGCTCTATTCTAGGTCCAGAGTAGCCTTTCTTACGGCTGTGAGGCATTGCCCAAATTCCTCCTAAGAGATCCTGAAGACAAGGAGAACATGAGTATATTACAACAGAAAATTCAATTAGGGAAGACCAATCAAGACCAAAGAAATGATGACAGAACTGAATTATTTCTCTGACTACATGACTGCTATTGGTGGATTCTTGTAAATACATGTTTAATTCCCAAAGTAAGAGTAAGTGGATAGAAATTTCATCTAATGATGGTCTTCAAGAGATGGCTCTCATGGAAGTCTTTCGGTAATTAGGTTGTAAGCCCTTAGAAGGTAATTCTCAGCAAGAGAATGATTACGAAGTCCCAGTTGGCTCCGCTCCTCCCTGCATCTCAGGTTACCTGTGATCTCCTCCACACACGCTCGGTCACTGCCACTCACGTTCTCCTAACCCATGTAGCTGTCTCACCTTGGACTTTACATTCCAAATTCATAAGCAAAACAAACCTGCTGTCTTCATAAAGGGATTTGCTTCAGGTCTTTCACTGTAGTGATAAAAACTAACACAGTGACCTAGATTGCCGTGGTCATATATTTTGGAGTCAAAAGATATAGGTTCAAAACCCAGCCCTTTCCCATACAGTAAATTTTTCCAAAGCTCTTAACCTCCTTGGATTTCATTTCTAAAGCTGTAAGGTAAGAAAAAAATATAACACTGTTGATTGGAAGCCTAGCTGTGATATGGTACATTAAATCAAGAAAATAGTATCTCACAAATGGTAGGAACTCGGCAAACAACAGTATTAGCTGTTTTTGTATTTGACCCTTTTAAAAGCTAGTGCCAAAGGCACTTGGGTCAGCTCATGTGGGGAAGCTTATAATATACTTAAGCATTCACATTCTCCTACATCTCCCTCTTAGCTAAGATGCCCAAGGCTGCCAGAAATAATCACACTATGCTCCTATGTTTATGCAACAGAAATGAAATGGAATTTTATGGTCTGTTGTGTTCAACACTGATGCCCACAGTGGGATAATGCCATGCAGTGCTGTGTAACAATAGTCTATGCAATATCCAATTCCAAGATGCAGCTCTCAGGCTGGCAAAGCTTAACCAAACTGTCAGCATAAGAAAGAAGCCAGTCAGTCTCATGTCTACAGACCTCATCACATACACTTAGCAGCAGATACTTAGCGGAACTGCAGAGAAAATCTAATCCTATTTCATTTTCATAAAGCAGACAGATTTTGACAGGGAAAAATATTTTTCAAATTTTTAAAAAATGACATGCTTTAAATAGCAAAAGAAGAGAAAAATACAAGTAGTGAATAATTTTCCTATTTACAGCTGCAAAAAAGAAAAAAAAAAGGTTAATGAGGAAGGAAGGCAACATTCCAAGAAGGAGTTTCAACTTTAGAGTTCAAGGTCACACTTTAAAGCTAAGAATAGGAGCAGCATATTGGTGCTGAAGACGAGTTTCCCACATCTAATACCACTCATGGATTTTATGCAGATTTGACATTATGATTAGTGTTCTTGAACCATCTACTAGCTAACTTTTTTATTCCCTTCTTCTCCATAATGCCCCCTTCCCTCCTTTCCTTCCTTTCTCTCACCCATCCTCCCTCCTTTCTTTCCTTAACTTTTCTCTTTTTCTTTTAAGAGGCAAACATTCTTCATTCTAAGACACCAAAAAGTAAGCAGCATTAACTCCACTGTTAACTTGAGTCATCCAAAATACAATCAGGGTGGGCCACGAACTTCAATATCACACTCTCTATGATAAATGAGACCTCAGCAGCAGCAGTGGAGGGCGGGAAGGAAGGAGGGTACCAGGGAGAGCTTGATTTATGAAGCAGTAACAGCCTACTTGGGCCCTGGCACACACAACACTTTCCCATAAGATCCAGTGGACTTAATTCCACAAATAGCAGGGAGGGTCATATGATCAGTTAGCTGAAGCCCACGAACATGCCAACTTCTCATAAAGTGACACAGAAATGCATTTTGTATCGAACAACATTCTCTTTATCAAATACCCTCAAATGGAATTCCAGCAAAATGAATGCCTATGCGTTAAATTCTAAAATTGTAATTATTTGAATAATGTATGAAAAATTTGATCCATTCTGCAAATGTTTATTGAGTGATCCCCATGTGGATGGAGGTAAGACACAGGGGTGTTGAGGGTAGAATAGATTGATGAGGGTAGAATAGATTGATGGCAGGTAAGTTTTCTCCCCTAAGAACTTAGAACGCTGGGAAAGAAAAACACAATATCATTCTAATAATTCAGCACAAGTAACCTGGAATTAACTTAAAGTAGCAAACACAACAAGACAGGAACCTTCCAGAGCCTTCCAGACACAGCAGCAGTAAGTGCTGCTATAGGCAAATGAGCAAGAGACAGGACAGAAGAACACAAGATGAAAAGGGCCAACAGAAGCTCAATCACATAGCCTTTGGGTCCATAAAGGCTTTGGGCCCTGTGGGCCTTGTTCTGTCTGAACTCTTGTTATGAATCAATATCTCTATTACCAGCATACTTCTCTAACTACAAGTTTAATACTGAAACACTTCAAGATAATATCCATGACACTTGACAGGCTCCCATATGCTCAGCTTTGAGGTCTTCTGCTTTTCACATTCTTTTCAGTAGTCTCCATCTTTTGTTGTTTGTAATGTGCTTCCTACCACCTGAAGAATACTTGTTTACTTAAAAAAATAACAACAAAGATGTCATGTATAAGATTCAGTCCCACATCGCTGTTCTTTAAGCTCTGATCCTCCTTCTCCTGATGACAGACATAATCACAGTTCTGACATCTGGAACAGCACTCACATTCATCCAGATGGAACTCTGATGTCCCTGGTCAAAGGCAGTCTTACAGGTCAGAATCCACACACAATACCCATAGAAATCACTTCTATAAATCGGAATCTGTTGCATTCAAACCTTCCTCAAAACATGCGCATCTGGTCCTGGAGCGATAGCGTAGTGGTTAGGGTCCTCGCCTTGCATGCGCCAGGATCCCATATGGGTGCCTGCTTCACATCCACCTTCCTGCTTGTGGCCTGGGAGGGCAGTTGAGGGACCCTTGGGACCCTGCACCCGCGTGGGAGACCCATAAGAGCTCCTGGCTCCTGGCTTCGGATTGGCACAGCTCCAGCCACTGCGGTCACTTGGGGAGTGAACCATAGGATGGAAGATCTTTCTCTCTGTCTCTCCTCCTCTCTTTATATCTGCTTTTTCAGTAAGAATAAATCAATCTTAAAAAAAGCACATGTGATCTAGGCAGGATGTCTGTCACCATCAAACGTTCTCTGTATGGCAGTATTTACAGACATAGTGCAGGTAGCTACATCTTTATCATTCTCTAGAAATACTGACACTGGCAATTGTCAACTATATCATAAAGCATTTAAAATCAATCTGTAAGAGGAAAAAAGATACAAGCCAGATTCCATCATTAAATATATCAATAGGGTAGGAAAGGGCATTAGTAAAATAACATTAATCAAAATTTGATATTTTTTAACTAGTGATGCCATGTCTTTTATTTAATCTAAACAATTATGCATCACTATGCATCCATATGCCATGAAAAACATTTTGGAAATACAAATCAAGAACCTAGAAGAAGATACATGAAAATTGTGATGCCATTCCAGAGCAAATGCATGGCATGCCGCAAAGAACCAACTGCTAGCACTTGCCATTAGTTGCTACAGTCCACAGGGTTAAAGCAGCTAGTATAAGTCTTGCATTAACCCTGGAATGTGAAAGCACACAATGTCTCTTGAGCAATCTGGGCTTCAATTTTCAAATATATTTTTGTTCATCTCAGGTCACACTTAAAATGATTTCAACAACGTAATTCATCACCTTTTGGGCAGCGATCCACAACGAAAAACTAACATCCAAAGAACAATTTGGCTCAATTAATGGGTTTTTCTCCAAGGAAGCACATGAAGAAAAGCATATGGACCCAAAAAGAGCTTTTCATTTTACAGTTAAACACTGGGTTCGCAGGACTACATGAAGGGTAATTTGAAAAGTACAGGATTAAAAGAGAATTCCACTGAAAAAAAAAAATCCTCAATGTTGAAAATATAGATATAATTCTTCAGTAAACCAGAACTTGATTATGTGAAACCGCACTTTAGCCTCCATACGCAGAGTACTACTATAAGAACTACTGTACAACCTGGTAGAAAGCTGCCATCTCACACTGGAGTGCCTGGGTTCAAATCCCAGCTTTGCTCCCACTTCAGTTCCCTCATACTGCGGACACTAGGAGGTAGCAGATGATGGCTCAGGTAGCTGGGAAACAGCGCTCGCTCTTTCTCTCTCTCTCTCTCTCTCTCCCTCCCTCACTCCCTCCTTCCACTCTCCTTCATTCCCTGTCGAGATATGAAATAAAGAACAATATTCCAACTATGTGATAAATGGCTGATACATTTTTGGCATATGCTAGTAATTTTTGAAAGATTTATTAATTTTTATCTGAAAGCAGATTGCCAGAGAGAGGAGAGTTGGAAAGATCTTCCATCTACTGGTCCACTCCCAGGTGGCCGCCAACAGCCAGAGGTGGGCATATGTGAAACCAGGAGTCAGAGGATTCTTTCAGATGTCCCATGTGGATGCAGGGTTCCAAGGCTTTGGGTCTGGGCAATGAGCAGCCGGGATACCAGCACTCATATGGGATCCCAGCAATTGTAAGGTGAGGATGAGTCAATTGAGCCATGGTACTGGGCCACATATGGTAGTAATCTTTCAGAAAAATTATTTATATAAGGAAAACAAATTTCGTGTATTTAATAGAAACAGACATAAGAACATAATACTATCTACCTTACTCTCTTCTCCTTTTTCTTTCAATTTGAAAATGATACATTTCCAGTTTATTTTATAATTACAAGCTTAACCATCCACTAGGTAAAGAATTCAACATCTAATGTTTCAAACCACACACACACACAACACTGTCCATGATGAGTATAGGCAAAAGCTGAAATGAACAGTCAAATCTCAAAATGTCAATTTCACTCATATACATTAAATTTTTTGTACTTTGTATATATAGTCGTACCATAAATCACCAAAAACATGACAGTTGTCCACTGTTTAATACAGTAAAAAGTGCAGGACAGAACCGATGACTTGAGTCATATCATTGCAATTTTTCTCATTTGGGGCCAAAAACATCGTGGCTAAGGAGTGCCTGATGTGTTATGAGGGGCTTAGCCAGCACCTACCTGTCATGCACTCTGACAGTGCCAAATACCATCAAGAGTTCAGGCAGAGAGAAATCACACCTCCAACTACTCTGATCAATTGTTGAAGAATGAAATGACATTTTATTCAACTTACAGACCATTATGATACATTCAATGCCTTTATGTAAACGTATCAAGGTCGAATGGAAATAAGACATTTCTAACCCTTTGCTTGCCAACAATGTTGGAAATCAAATTTTTAACTTTTAAACTACAAGTAAATACTAAAATGAAAACAACAAAACTAAGCCATCAGTATATCTTTATCTTCAAGGGGTTATTTTATCATAGTAATAAAAATAAATAATAAAAATAAAAGCTTTCATTTAATGGAGACTCCCAAACAGCATCCTATAATTTAAAAGCTCATAAACTTCAGAATTTGTTCTGAAAAACACTGGCCCCTTCCATGAAAGCTGAATAAATCCCCTCCTCTTACAACCTCACAATTGCTATGATTTCTCTTTCAATAAATTCATATAATTGGATCTTTCAAATATAAAGTAAGGGATAACAAAATGGACTCAACAACAAAATAACAAGTTTGATTTGGAAAATGTGATTGGGTTTCATTTTACATTCACTTGAGATGGGAAACTGCCACACTGCAAGTCTGAGTGGTTAACAAGCACAGCGAAGTTGACTCAGCATTTTGTGATCTTTCATGGGGAGGCTACATGTATGTCCCCGTAGGCGACACAGGCATAATGTGCTTCACACTTCGCAGGTTTGCTGGCCATGTTCTCAGGCCAACAGAAGGGGGAAAAAAACCCAGAGGCACAATGGGAATGTTTGTGTGGGGCAACAAGAGGGGAGCTTGAAAGACACTGGATTATTTGCTGTATCCTCCCACTGACAGTTGAAGTCCCTTACCTCTCATAGTTCCTTCCGGCTAAAGAAGGCTGGTGTGTAAACCCCCACCTGGCTAATGTGTCTCCTCACACAATTTCATGGACAATGGTTCTTCAGATTCAGGAAAAGCACCTGTAATCCATATGGACAGCTTCTGGATCACTGGCAACCCTCTCCCACGCCATTCTCACCCAGTCTTTAGATCTCTTTGAGAACAAGCATACTTCACTTAAGGAGGAAGCAGCCAACTTGATCAACAAACAATTACGAAATCCTAACAGAGAATTTTATCTTCTGTTTCTATTAAACATTGAACGACTGGCCTTACAAAGTAGAAGATAACCTGATTTGTGAACCATAAAAATGACATAACTTCCAAGAAGGCCTCAATCTTATAGAGCAAGAAAATCCTATAGCGAGCTTTTAAAACCTCACAGACAAACCACACCAAACAAAAAGCCCCAGGGTTATTTTGTCCTGGTCATGCTCAAAAGGTATCAATTTACACAGTCAGATGGTTAGCAGCAAACCACAGCAAGTTCCCAAATGAAATCGTGCACTTCTTCTATTCAAGCCAGCAAGGCTTCATAAATAGGATAGAGGACTTCTGGCCGACACCCGTGGCCAAGTTCATCCTGTTTCAACAGCACAGTGTACAACCATCCTCCCAACAGCCAAGAGACCTGTCCAGCTGGCAGGGGCAATCGTGAATAGCCCTCACCCATATTTAGTCCCCAACAGCACAGCCACTGAAATCCCAGAAGACAGTTGGGAGCTCATCTTTCTGATGCCCTGCAGACAGACTGGGGGCACAGCACTGAAGATGTAGCAGGAGACCAACATATTTCCACTTTGCTGGGCATTTATTTCCAAAGGAGTCCTCAGTGTTTAGACAAGAGCATGTATCTGGGGGAGAAGGAAAATCTTCAGTGTTGGATGTTGATGTGGTTACCAACAGGAAAAATCAAATGAGTGTGCACGAAGTAGAATCGTCACTCTACAATGAAATTTGGTTGCCTAACTGTGCAGTGTCCTGTAGTTAAAAGTGGAACCCAGACATTTGACAGTCTAAGGCCCACACAGACAGCTTGCACATAATGAATGATAGCCAATTATTTTTCAAATAAAGACAAGAAATGCCATGTGACTCTTAATGCACCAATATGTTGCTACAACAGGTAATTAATGGAATTGTTTTTCTTATTCTTGGATATTTAGTGGTGGATCCTTCCCCTATCCCCACCCCTGCCCTGTGGAAACCTGCTAATACCATGAGTAGTGTGAGGAGCTGCTGGGTCCAAGACTCAGTTTAATCATGGGTTCCTTTAGCAGGTCTCTTAACTGCTTAAATTCCACGGTGATCTGCAGACCTGGGGATATTGTTAAAATGCAGGCTTGATTCTGATCCAGAGGATTTGGGGCAGTTTCCGAAGTGCTGTAGTTCTGGATGTGGAGGCTGATGGTCAGAGGACAAGGCTCAGAGTAAGCAGGAGCTCTGTTGCCATGGAACACTACTGGTTACCTTCTGAACAACAGCTCAGTTTCGACTTGCTGAAGAAGAAATCTTCATTTTGTTAGCACAGGAATGTGTGCAACCCAAAAGTCAGATCATCAGCTCTGCACATCCCAGTCACCGCTTGCAGAAATTGGTGCACAAGTGGGCAATTGAAGGGGAAGTCAGCCGGGGTATCTGTGATGAAAAAGTGTTTTTGTTTGCTCCTCTGGCTACTACATTGGACCCTGCAATAGGAAGCTCAGCTACACAGGGTCCATGAGTAGCAAGAATCAAAGCAGAATAGAATAGCAAAAAAAAAAAAAAAAAAAAAGGTCACAGAAAGGGAAGTTAAAAAAACAAAACAAAAAACAGCCATGGATAAAGTTTAAGAAATGATGGCTCACCGACCAATGTATTTGTTTTGGTTAAGATAGGCTATTTTGTTTTGTTTTATTTTAACAAATAGCAAGACAGTTCCTGTCCTCTGTTGTCTCCCCAAATGCCTACATCAGCCTGAGTTTCGCCAAAGCCAGGAGTGGGGAATGATGAAATCTAGACCTCTAAATCAGTGGCAGGATCCCAATTACTTGAGCCATCATTGTTGCCTCCCGGAGTCGGCATCAGTAGAAAGCAACAGTCAGGGGCCGAAGCCACATACTCAACTCTGGAACTGTGATGGTTACCTTGACCACTCGGCACAATGCTCACCCTTGTAAATAAGGTTTTATGGGAGATTATTTCAGTTTGTTAAAATGGTTTACAATTGTTCCCTCCATAAGCAAGTGCTGCGCTAACAAAACACTAGAGATTGGGTGCCTGAGACAACAGGCGTGGGAAGTCTGCATGGTGCCAGCATGGTTGGAGGGACCTGATGAGGCCTCTCTTCTGGACTTAAGAGAGCCACCTCCTTGCTGTGACCTGTGTAAGAGAGACCATGTTTCTGATGCATAAGGACACGGAGTTAGGAGCTCCATTCTGATGACCAAAACTCCTCCCAAGGGTCCCACACCTCAAAACAATTTCACATGAGGCATTACAGCTTCAGGGTATTAATATGTGGGTGACAGAAACATGCAATCTACAAAAGATGCTTTCATACTGCAATGGTAAGTACAGGTTATTATACCACAGAACATAAGTCTTGCAAAGTCTAAACTATTTACTCTCTATGCTTTTCCAGAGAAAAGTTATACTGATCCCTGGTTTCAAGCTTTAATTCACCTGCCCCAAATCTCATCTCTCATTCTATTTCACCTTTATAACTCCCAGGACTAGGAATTATTTCTTCCATATCTGCCTTCCTTGTTGGATCATAATTTCCACAGCTGACTTGTTCACTTGACGATACAACAGTACTTAGCCTGGTGTCAGGCACATCCAAGACACTAAACAAGTTGTACAAATTGTAATGAAACTCACTTTTTTACCAAGATGTTTCAGAATTTCTATGACCCTTTCCAAATACACCGATTTAGGATCTGCTAAAAATGACAGTTCTTAATATAACCTACCATTAATAACAACAACCTGCTTTTTATCATCTACCAACTCCATTTCCTTCCCACATGGCTACTTCTGGGCAAAAGGGAATCCAGACAACAAATCTGATCTTGCCACAACAAGAAACAGTTGACCCAGCAATCCAGCAGTGCAGGTCAGAATCTGTAAGCCACCAGATCCTTTTGGCAAACGGTGGGATGAGAGTCCGATGTCCAGCCAACTTGAGTCACAGTACAGAGAGGATACCAGGGGAGCCAGCCCTTTATGATGTCAAGAGGAAACATAAATCTTGAAAACTAGAATGAGGGCCAAAGATGGTAAAATCACTGACTATCTATAGCATAAGAACTAATTCAGTGTACCTTAAAGAGAACTATAATAATGTATTAAATTGCTTAGTAGCAAAATAGTGTGATGTAAATGGATGCTTCTTATTTACTGTCAAAAACAAATAGTTTACTATTTTATAGCAAAATAGTGCTGAGATAAAAACAAAAACACATGCTCCAATGTCAGAACAAGACTACTGCTGCACAGATTGACTCAGATTGCTGAGTCAATCATGTGGACTTGCAAAGACTCGGTTATTCATACCAGGAGAAAAAAAGGCATCATAGTAATAATACTACTTCTCTTATCTGTTTTTTTAAGATTAATTAATTTGAGATGAAGAGAGAAGAAAGGCACAGAGAAAGGAGAGAGAGAGAAAGCAGGCTGCCCAGTACCAAATCAGGAGCAAGGAACTCCACACTGGCCTCCACTGCAGGTGGCAGGGGTTCAAGCATTTGGGCTATGATGCACTGCTTCCATTAGCAGGGAGCTCGATCAAAAGTAGAGCAGCTTGGCTTCCTGCTGCACCACAACAGGTTCCCTGACCTTGCATATTTGTGAGATGAATATTCACTAATGATGGAAAGATATTACTGTGCTTTCCAAAATGAAACATCTCTCTTCCCACACTTCCCTGTTCCCTCTCCAAGTTCTCTCCTGCTTTTATCTTTCCCTGAATTTCCTTCTCCTCCTTTTCTACCTTCTGTATATTATTTATCTATCTCTGCAAGCATATAACTAGGAAAAACACAAGCTGATCGATTACCAATCAATTGCAGTCTATCTCTGGTTCATCCTCCTTAAGGAAAAAGAAATACAAAAGTTGCAGCCTCAGTGGAAGATCTCTGAGGGAAAATCCCTCATGATTTTACTCCTCACTCAATAAAGAAATCCATAGGAAAAACCAATAGCATGCATCTTTAAAGTCTACTCATGCTAGTATTCATCACGTCATCACAAAACTCAGGACCTCCAGCTATACACCTGTAAAAAAAAGAGATAATCTTAGGGAAAACAGATGCAAATACTTAAAGGCCTCACATTACAGGAAATAGAGGGCTGACATATCAGCATTAATTAATGTAGTTGACTTTAATCATTACCTAATGTGTTTGGATGGTAGGAAAATAAAAGGGCATAAAGAGGTAAATCCTAATGGGAGGGGTGAGACAACACATCTACAACCTCTGGTGGGGATAATTTCAACAGAGGGAAGGAAAACTGAAGAAAGGAACAGAGAAAGAGAGAAACAGTGGGTGGAGAGGTCCCTTCAGCTGACAACTCACAGAAGATGAGGTTAGAACCGCAACCTAAGGAGACGGAAGGACCAATCAATGCATGTGCAACATACACATATCCAGGTGTATACAGTTCGAGGCTTCTTTGGCTCCCAAAGCAGCCCAGTAGACTGCTGCCAACTTCATGTCTACTGCATTTGAAGATTCTGTTATCCATGCAGAAAAAAGTTCTACAAAGGGCAACAAGGGTGACTGAACAGAATTTACATTTCAGATAACAAAGTTTTGAGTCTAGGCCCACACTTGAGGCAACAAAGAACAGTTCTGGGTGCTGAAAATAACATATTAAGCCCACATCAGCTATAAAATCCCAAGGAAAGTGACCCAGACAAATGATATAATACAGTTTACAAGCCCTATATGCACCGATTCTTGCTTTATTTGAAGATTTTATGAGAAATGAACAAACTTCCTAGCATGTAAGCACAGAATCCAGGACGGCACACTCAATGAGGGCTTACAACCCATCTCATTATTCATTCCATTTTGGCATGCTCTTTTGTATTTTGACTTCCTATCATCATCTAAAAAACGCTTCATGTATAATCCGACTTATTCATTACTGTGTTTCATCAATTAGCTTTTCATCAAGATTTATCTTTACCAATAGCCCAAAAATTAAATTAAAATCAAGCCAAATGAAACTTTCTTGAAGTCGGATGAGTCATCCCTCTGATCTGTTTTCCCTAAGCTCAATAGGACAGGGAAGGAGGAAGGAAGCAGGAAGGGGGGGGGGGGGGGGAGAAGAGAAATAAAGGGACTGTTATGGATTTTATTATACCAAGACCATCAACTTACTATAACATAAAGTGCTTATATAAGCCAAGATCTGCCATGTCCAGTGGGGCAGGGCAGGGAGGAACCTTTTTTCTTTGGGAAGGCTCAAAACCAAACAGGACAGGTTAAAAAAAAATCATTTCAACAATTCTAGGGCACCACTCCTTCAGAGCTGACCTTTATTAAATGTCCTACAAGATTTTATAAGACTTAAAAGCATCTATATCAAAACACTCAACAAAAGCTCATCCAGGTATAAGCTATGGCATTTGGATACAGGCTCTCAAAGACATGGAGTTGTAAATGCTCCGAAAAGCACATTGCCAAATGTATGGGATAGAAGCAGTGTTCTAGAACTGAGATGTGGGCCAAGTGTGAGTCCAATTGACTGTCATCTGCAAGTCGGTTGATAACCCAGCTGACAGCCCAGCTTCGGGAGATGACTAAGGATCCTAGTCCAAACACATTATCATTTCTCTTCTAACAGGTAACTAATAGGCTTAAAAACAGCAATCACTAGCCGCTGCCCCCATAAGCCCTGGAAAGACCAATGGGACTCCCCATTATGGACAAGTTACGTATACAGCTGAAGAAGAGGGAAAGGAAGCGCATACATCAACCTTTCATCAAAGTCTTGAAGCCTATATGTTTACTACTGTGGGTAGGTCGATTAATGCCTAACTGGGTCCATGGGTAAATGAATCTCAGAGGGCCCAGCACAGTAGCCTAACTGCTGAAGTCCTCACCTTGCTCGTGCTGGGATCCCATATGGGCACTGGTTCTAATCCCAAGCAGTCTAGCTTCACACCCTGCTCCCTGCTGGTTGCCTAGAAAGACAGTTGAGAATGGCCCATAGCCTTGGGACCCTGCATCTGCATCTGCATGGGAAACTTGGAAAAAGCTCCAGTCTCATGGCTTCAGATCAGCTCAGCTCCGGCCATCGTGGCCATTTGGGGAGTGAATCAACAGAGGGAAGATCTTCCACTCTGACTCTCCTCCTCTCTATATATCTGACTTCGCAATAAAAATTTAAAAATCTTTTAAAAAAAAGAATCAGAGAAAACATGTTCTTTCAAAGAGGCACAGGAAACAAAGAAAACTCTTTCCATGACTGGCTGACACCATGAAGACAAGAACAGCACAGCTCAGAACCATTCTCATTGGCCAACATCCCCCCACCTGGATGGAGTAGTTATTCTACGGCCTTATAGGTGCTGTGAGTAAAATTCTCATGGGTTCACCTTGCCCTCCAAGAAGAGACAGATACTAGCTTGGAGCAGGCAGGGGAGGAACCATTTAGCCCCAAGAATTCCACCCGTAGTCCCACAATAGGGAGATACACACACTGCAGATGACCTGCTTCTTGGCTTTCTGTTCGTTGCAGGAAAAAAAAAAAATGGAGCAAGCGTTTCACCATTCTCTGAATACATGGTTATTTCTGCTGCTTCTTTATTTAGGAGAAGTCCCAAGCGTTCTTCCACTGAACCAAAAGTGATTTGTATCTCCCATCCACCACATGGCATCCAGGTGAAAACGGCACTGACTTTGCAGCCTGAAGGCTGGCTTGCCAGGGACAGCACAGTGGCGTGTGAGGACAACAGGTCGCTGGTAATGAATGCACGGATTACAAAAAGAATGACAAACACCACTGCCCTGACCTTTGGGAATACCTCGGGTAAAGGGAACCAAGCTAAAAACTAATTCATTGACTAAACTGTGGCAGAGGAATGCAGAGATTTCTCAGTCCTTTTCTCACAGCCTCTGAATTCACCTCCAGAAGCCATTAAGAGCATTTACAGGGGGATAAAAGGGTATTTACAGAACCATGTGTTCCCCAGGAAATGAGGTAGCCTTTTTCATCCACAGTGTAAAATAAATCAATGAGGATCAGCTGGTGAGCAATATAAAACACACCTCAGACAAAAAGGAAGGAGAGGTAGAGAGAAGAAGTTTAAATCACTGCCATACTTAGTGGACAGAAAGGGCATTCTTGCCTCCCTCCCAAATCCATTCATGGTGACTCATTCAAAAACAGCCTTTTGAAATCTTAAAGGTACAAGTAAAGGGAATTATTCCAGGTACCTCCTTTGTTCATATGCTTTCCAAACTAACAGTTTATGAAACACACACATTTATAGATTTTTACTAACTACAATGAATGTTTGTGTATTATTTCCTACCCTCATAACTCAGTGTAGGAGACTACTACATTCATTTTTACAGGATGCTCAGAAAGGTTAATTGGTGTGTGTCAAGGTCACCCAACTAGACAAAGGATGGAGATGAATGCCAAAGCCAATGCTATGCTTTTCAGCACCCAGTGGTATTTTTTTTTCACCCAGTGGTATTTTTTTTTTTCACTCAGTGGTATTTTTTAGAGTCTGACAACACATGATAAGGAAATATATAATTTATAATAAAATATATTTATAGTAAAATTTATAGTAAAACACATACAAACACTAGGAACAACCACATTTAATTCTCTTTTCTTTCTGAGTTAATCTTGCAAGAATGCCAAAATACAATTTCCATCATCCTATCCAGGTCCCATCTCTCTATTATGCCATGTCTGCCCCATTCCTGTCAATTGTTTCATTTATTACCCGTTAAGTTACAGGGGTAAAAATAAAAGAATTCTGTAAACTTCTTACTTGAGATTTCCATTACACTGGTCTCAAAGCTGCAAGATCTATTAGTGGCAAATGCTGCCTCATCTTTTATCAAAACCTGCTTGGATTCTTGACTTTAATCTGAAATGTAACCTTAATTAAATGTCCCTTGTTAACAGATCATGTAACCAAGAATTTAAAAAAAAAAAAAAGCCTGACTCTTGGGAGTCCCCAAGTACAAGGGAATCAAAGAAATATCGCACAAGAAGCATGTGTGGCCACACTTCACACACGGCTCACACCAAGGCTAGCCATCATTTTAGCAAGAGGCAAAGAATCTGCAAGACAAAGATGAGTTAGACACCAAGCAACTGCCAGGCAACGTGGCATGTTCATCGCTTAAACACTCCATTTCATTCCAAGGTACCAAAACGATAATAGACTTTATTCTAATTGGATTGTCTGCAATGAGCCAATTTAAGTGCTAAATGCTGCGAATTATTCAGCCTGACATAGCAATGTTCTGATGTGAGCCACTGCAGGGCAGGAGGTTTGTGGAAAGTGCGAGTTCCGAAGCATAATGAGGAGCTGTGAGTCTAACTTGGCAGATTTCCATCACACAGATTCATATTGTCTCAACAGCTGCAGGGGACCCAGAACGCACTGGCTGCCACCTTGACCCGAGATGCATCTGCCAGCAGCTAGTTATGCTGATTCCATGGCATTGCAGCCCCTATACCACCATTGCTGGGACGAAGATAGGTCAGAACCATCCTAAAAGAATCATTCCGAACACAAGGGACAAAGCCCTCCACCAAAAGGGGCGCCATTCGTTACCTTTTTAATTCTCCATATTGTGACGTAGTCAGAACACAGTGGTTAAACTTACAGAGGAGCTGGCTAGGGCTTGGAAAAACAATTACTACATAAAAGTTGGAGAACTGGAATAGGGACCAGTCTGCTGCACATCCATGCCAATTACTTCATATTCCAACATTTCAGATCCTCCATTTTCTAAAAACAGATATTAATTTATTTGAAAAGCAGAATGATGGGGAGGGGCCAGATAGAGCGTTCAATCTTCCACATGCTGGTTTGTTCCCCAAATGGCAACAACGGCCGGATCTAGGTTAAGCCAAACCCAGGAATCACCAAGGTTTCCCACTGCAGTATCAGAGAGCCAGCACTTGGGCCATCTTTCACTGCTTCCTCAGATGCATTAGCAAGAGAACAGGATCAGAAGTCTACTACCTGGGACTCAAGCTGACACTCAAACAGAATGCCAGCATTGCAGGTAGCAGCTTAGCAGGCTATGCCTTAGCGCCAGTCCCAGTCCTTCACTTTCAGAAGAGACATGGTAATAGTAGCTATATACCACAGGGCTACCATGAGGATTAGGTAGATAGCATCACACATGGTGCCCTTCATTCATGGTTTCAGCTTCCATGCTTTCAGTCACCCACAGTCTTGTAATCTGAAAATATCAAGTGAAATTCTAGCAATAAACACCCTATAAGTTCCAAATGGTTCTGAATAACATGATAAGATGTTTCACTGTCCGGCTCTATCCTGAACACAAAGTGACTTATTACTGTGTGCATCGTACCACGTCTTATACATTCCTCACCTAAGCATTCTTACTAGTGCGGCTATATCTCCGGTTTGTATTTCAACAACCCTTGTTTTATAGAATAATTGCTTGAAATCACATGATTAATGGTGCTAACAAATTTGTTACAGAATACCATTATACTGGTCCTAGTTTGTACTACTATATGTTTCTGTTAATTTCTGGCTGTATCTGATTTGTAAATGAAACTTTATATGTATGGATATAAAGGAAAAATCATAGCTTAGATAGAGGTGAGTACAATCTACAATTTCACACATCCACCTGGAGTCTTGGGACATATTCCTCATTTTTCAGAGGGGGCCAGAAAGACAATTCTATAAGAATTTTGAACATGTCCAGAACCCAATACAAGTTAACAATTAAAATACATCATCAGCATGGGGCCAATGCGGTGGTACACTAGATTAAGACACCAGCTGTCATACCACCAGATTAAGACACCAGCTGTCCACCTGCACCACATATCAGATTGTGGGTTCCAGTCTTGGCTGCTTTGCAGATCTCTGCTAATGAGCCTGGAAGAAAAGCAGATGATGCAAGTACTTAGATCTTTGCTGCTACGGCCACTTAGGGAAGTGATCAGTAGATAGAAGATTCTCCCTCTCTCTTTCCCTATCTCCCTCTCCCTTTTTGTAAATCTGCCCTTCAAACAAAAATAAACAAACATTTTTTGAAAATCATTTATAAAAATACAGGGTATGATGGGTGGCAGTACACATATGGTCTATTTGTTGCAACCCAGCACAAAAGTTAGGACCAACTTACCTACCTACCTTCCACCTATTACAGAGAGCCAGACAGAAATGGAAAGAGCTCCCATCCACTGGTTCATTTCCCAGATGCTCACAACATCTAAGTCTGGACCCAAGCTCAGAGTTGGGAATGCATCCAGCTCCAGATGGGTGGCAGGGAGCAACCACTTGAGCCACCACAATTCTGCCTCCCAGAGTCTTACACATACTTTACATTAGCATGAAGCCAGAACCAGGAGACGGATTCAGGACTGTGACTGCAGCAGGCCCAATGAGGGACTCAATTGTTCTCTGGGAGTCTTAAGTAGGCCAAATGTCTACCCCAGGACTTTCAAAATAATCTAAAACTATGATAAGTGTGATTACTAAAATAATCTTTAGTAACGCTGCCTTACATCTTAATCAAACGATGCTTTCACTAAATATTGTGGCTCTATGCACACAGCCAAAAATAAGCCAAGAAGCTCATGAAAAACTCAGTTTAAAAATGCCAATAAAGAAAAACATATGGTCAACATGTAATGTCTCAAGGGGTGACCGTTTCCTCAATACGTTGATTACAGAGTAAAGTTTTTCCAGTGGCAAATGCAGCTGATGCCATTAGGGCACAAAGATTCAAGTGCTATAATTGTCACATCTGAGTTAGCAGGCATTTTCTATTCATAAGAATTAATAATAGCTGAAGAGTTTACCTATTTCTGCTTTCTATGTGCAAAGTCATAGAGGCCAGAAACATCAATTCAGGAATTATTTTTGCGTTCTAGTGGTGGTCATAAATGCAACCCAGGTTGTCTCAAAATGAGTGTCATTATATGGAATTTCCTGTATTATTCAGATTTAAGTACTTCTTTTTAAAAATTTTGCATTTATTTATTTATTTGAATGAGAGAGTGCACTCTTCTCTCCACTGGATCGTGCCACAAATGCCGACAAACAACCAGGCCTTGTCAGGTACTAAGAACTCAATACTAGTCTCACACATGTGTGGCAGGGGTTCCACCACATGAGCACTCAGGGAGTGGATTAGCAGGAGCCTCGATGGGGAAGAGAGTTAGGACTGGAAGCCAGACACTCTGGTCTGAGTTGAGGATGTCTCATGTAGCATTTAGAAAATGCTCACCCCACCAATATGTTTGTAAATCAAGAATAAACAGGATGCATCGCAAACACTAGTGTTAGCTGCTAAGATGCCATGCCCCTATTGGTAAATTAATGCACATTTAAAGTATTTAAAAAGTAATGCACCCCGAAATTCTCTCCTCAAAAAAAGTCAAGAAAAACAAAATCAAAATAATTCCTATAAGTTCTCACCGATTCAAGGCTCAAACGATGAATTCTAAAAAGGATTCAGAAACTTTACTGTGCCGATCTCCAGAAACAGGCCAAGGAATAATAAGATGATGACAAATATGATATCTTTTGCAGCTCTAATTGCAGAACAACAACGCCTTCCCCAATTTAAAGCCATCGCTTGCTAAAAATGGGAAAGACACACGAACACTTCCACATTAATCAGGATTCCACTCAACTCCCCTGCCACTGCCGCACTCAAGCCAACAGAGGAGAAGCGATGTCCTAAAATACTCAGAAAGCCCAGCAGAGGGGAAGTTAAGTGAGAAAGTGTGTCCTGTTCGAGAACTCGTAAAGGAAGGCAAGGAAGAAGACTTGACAGGAAAATCCATCTAAAAATTATATTCAAAATCTTTTATTCTGTAAATGAGATTCACATTTTTAAAAAGTTAAACAGGATGATAATCGAGAGAAACAAACAAAAAAGGCATTCTAAATACAGTCCACACAATCTTCCCCGTCTATATTATCCTCCTCAGAGCAGAACCAATCTTCCACATGAGCCCACGCATGCAGTTCCCTTGTTACGGTGAAATGTCTACACTGAGGTCATGCTACCTTCTCTTTAGGGTCAACATTTTACAACACAGGTCTCAAACTAGCAAGAAAATGGTCCAAACGAAAGTGGGTAGATTTGACTCTAAAGAGGGAAAACCAGTACCATGTCAGACCAGTATCTGTATTCAGAAAAACTCAGATAATCTGAACACATTTACGATGAATACTCTCAGACGCCTACACGTGGAGATGGGCAAGTGCTTGCCTCCCACACTGCGTCATATTCATGTCCTGAAAGAGGCAATAATAATTACCAAGTGGTAAGGAGCAACCAGATATGGCTGAGAGTCCACAACATAAGTTTTTAAAAAGGTGGCAGGGGCAGAAATTTATGTGAACCAGGTCTTAATGTACAGGATTTAACTCTTAGAACACTGATGAACTATTAATCTTACCCCTATGGCCAACAGAAATATTAGGTCAAGTAAAATTGATTCTTTTCAAAAACAACAACAAAAAAATGTGAATGCAGAAATTCAAAAGGCCAAAGAATAGTAGAATCTTTATCTCCAGCTTTTTCTGATTCAGTTTCAGGACTATTTACCATGAGTTCTGTTCTGGTTCATGGCAGCAACTACTGAAGAATGTGGGGTTAAAACAACAAAACAACACAACTTCTTGGTCCAATATTTCCATTCAGATGAGAAATAAATCTAAGCTTTCATAATCCCACACCATGAAATATCCTGAATTACCCTGAAAAAGGGGTGATGGTTGCCATTAATTTTACATAGGCACAATACAGGACTCTTCAGCAAACTTGAGACCATGCCCCTCAGTTTACAGAACTCTGTGAAGTCAGACATCCCCACTGGTGAGAAGAACGCTGCACACAGAGCAAAAAGCTGAGTCTTCCCTTCAAGATTAATCGTATCATTGAGTACACTAACTTGAGGTAAGAGGACCAAGAAACACTGATCCAACAAATTTTTTCAACTGAGAAAGAGATGCACCATAAGTGGAGAAAAAAGGAACAGACCCCTGGATACCTCTTTCTGAAGGCCATAAAGACAAGATTATAAGATGAAGGAGGGCCCAGTGCAGTAGCCTAGCAGCTGAAGTCCTCACCTTGCACATCCCAGGATCCCATATGGGTGCCAGTTCTAATCCCGGAAGCCCCGCTTCACATGCAGCTCCCTGTTTGTGGCCTGGGAAAGCAGCAGAGGATGGCTCAAAGTCTTGGGTCCCTGCACCTGTGTGGTAGACCCGGAAGATGCTCAGATGCTCAGCGCAGCTCTGGTCTTTGCAACCACTTGGGGAATGAATCAATGGGTGGAAGATCTTCCTCTCTGTTTCTCCTCTCTATATATCTGACTTTCCAATAAAAATAAAATAAAAAAAAAAGATGAAGGAAAAGAAACTAACATAGAAATCCAAGCTCAATTACTGAAGCCAGATACCCAGAGGATGATAATAAGCTCAAAGTACATACTGTGAACTAGAAAAAGGTACCCTGGCTCTGGAAGCACCACCAGCTCCTTTTTGGCTGGCTGGCTGTACAGTGAACTGTCAGCGGGTTGCACACTGTACACTGCAACCCTTCACATGTAAAGGTTCATGCTTGAGTATGATTGATAAATAAATAAAAATAGCAAAGTGAAAAATGGAAAACACATACATCTTTAAATGAAGGGAAAACTAATATAAAAGCTGAGTGTCAAATTATAACTAGAATCAAATCCATACTGTCCATCCTTCCTCTCAGTTAGCCAAAATCTACAAACTAAACCACTCTTGAAATGATTCTAAGCTCTGCATAATTTACATGTTTTAAAAGAAAACCCGGACTACATGGAGAATAAAGAAATGCCAACTCCCCTAACCCAATTCCCAATTGACAAGAATAAGGGGAATTAAATATCAAAACTATGCAGATGATTCAAGGGTATCTAACAAAAAGGCAAAAGATCAAAAAAATAGACATGAAAGTTTTGGAAAAGATTGCCATGCACAAGAATCAATCATAATGACAAATTCCGATGGATTTTTTTCCTTTTTTCTTTCTTGCTTTTCTATTTTATTACATTAAAGGGTAACTATGTCATGCTTAAATGAAGCCCTGCAATTTGAGCTTAGTAAGCAGAGCTAATTCTAACTGATGCCGAGACACTATGGAATGCAAACCCATAAATAACTTTTAGATTTAAAGAAAAACCAGGAAAGTACACATCCGTGGCAACACAAATGACTAAGTTTTCAGTGGGTTCCTTTTCCCCAGCTGAAGAGAAGTCCGCTTGTTTTATCCCCTGGTGTGATCTTAGCAGTAAAGGACCATCACTACATTTAAATGGGAAATATTTATTACAAAGAAGAAATATTTTTAAAGCTGACTCTCTACTGTTACATATTTTTAAAAGTAGCAACAATTTTCTCAGAAGCAATCTTGGAGGACTCTAAGAAATATTTAAAAAAAAAAATAACGTGTGGCAAGATAAGATCCTGACTTCTTGGTTCCTTACGCCACTCACAAAACAGAAAAGATGTGATTGCTTTAGGAGGACATCAAAGAATGCACACTGATATTTAAATAGAGAAAATTGAGGGTGTAAATCATCCTAGTGAAAAATGCTCACATTTACCAGCAATGAAAGAAACCCAAATTGAAACAACCTTAAAGTTACACTTCAGAGCTATTAAAATACAATGAAATTATAAAACTCAATTTTGGTGGAACGCGTACATAAACAGGTATACATTGCTAGGAATGAAACCCACTTCAATCTTCCTAAATGATCTAGCAGCCTTTAATAAGACCTGTTCCAAAGCAGTAATTCCAAAGAAATAACTCAGAGGGAAAAGAAATTAATTTATACCAAGAAATATTACATTTCATTATAAAAATAATGAAATTGAAAACAACTTAACGCTTCGAAATAGGAAAACAATTATATAAGCCATGACAAAGAAGCCCAGTATATAATGATATCTGACGTGAGCGACACCTCCCTACCGAAAATAAACTTGGAGACAATGTTAACAGAAAGAAAGAAGGAAAGAAGTATATTTATTTAATCAACAAGCAAAAGGCAATTAAATATATTTACAGAGTAAATGTAAAAATCAGAATCAAAAGTAGATCCTCATTACAAATAAGCACGTTTGCTTACAAAAAGGAGACAGGAAGCCAAAGGCATGGAATTAGCGTTTCACGGGACTACGTTTTCTTAGTCCCCATTAACACACATCAACTGTGCTTCCAGGTCTCAAGCACCTGGCTAGATGCCTAGAGACAGGGAGAAACAGAAGCACAAACAGTGTCCCCAGGGAGCTGACAAAGGACAGTCCCTGCTCTCCCTCTATGGTGTCATCACAGCATGTGTTAAATACTACTTTACCCAGTGTAAGAATGGAAAGAGTTTCTGCTCGTCACAGCAGACACAGAGAGACTTGACACAACATGAAGGACTCCCGGGACTATGCTGAAGACACTCAGAGAAGCTGGAAACGTAGACATGACCCACGAGAAAGAGGGTGGGAACAATGACAGCGGAACAGGATGTGCTGGGGCCAGAGAAAACACTGGAAAATCCAGAATGTCCTGTGGCTGGTCTGGAGGCATGTAAGGTGAACTCATGCTGCAGGAGCCTCGAGTACGGCAGAGATTCCGAACCGCTTCCCGAGTGCAGAGAGGGAAGCCACTGACAGCTTTTGGAAAGGAGTGATTCTCCAAGGTTTGATCCCATTTCCTCACTGGCCGCTTGGCAGGGAGGCAGTGGTTTCTCTGGGGAAAGACAGCTGAGAAACAACTGCACAGGGATAAGTGGAACTGGGAACTGTGAAGAAGGAACTACAGAAGCGAGCTCACACTACAGCACACAGTCACAGAGTCAGAAAGTCGGAGCCAAGGACTACAGGGTTGTCTCCATCATAAATTGAACTGTAGCACAGCCAAACACAGTCATGATAAGAAAAAAAAAGCGCAATTTTAAAAAAAGGCAAACAAGGCAAAAATCTCATGGCTGTAATACATACAATTGTGCTTACCCTCACAGGCGACAAGAGAACTGCAAAAGAAAATAGTTACCATTTTGTACTCCAGGGTTAGAAGGCAGTGTGAATGACTGGTAAGTTCATTGTAATGTTTCATATTTAAATCATCAAGGTTTAGAATGACACCGCATTGTGGGGAGCAGCCGAGCACACACGGATGAGGGGCGTCAAGATGGCGGCTGGCCGGGTGCCAGGGGGCGGGATTTGTCTCGGCAGTAGGCAGGCAGGAAGTCACAAGGATAGGCTAATGCTCCCCCTCTCCTGCGACTGCTGGCCTATCAGATAATGCCCCGTGGACCACGGGGAGAAGTGATTGGTGGAGAACTGTATATATAAACAAACTGCTTTCGGCAATAAACCTTTTTGGTTCGTCTCGCACCTTTTCGTCGCCTTCCCTTTTTTCGTTCGTTTGTGTGTTTGTTCATTCAGTGTGTGTGTGCCGGTTGCGGTGCAGGTTCCTGTTTTTACCAGGCCCTGGAAATTCCAGGTCATTTTAGTGCCGCTGCAGGGCGGCGACATTCTGGTGGCCCGGATGCGGAATTTTCTGGACATTCTGGTGGCCGGTATGGGGAATTTTCTGAACATTCTGGCGGCCCGTACGGGGACAATGCATTCTGACATTCTATCACTTTGACAGAGACTGAATTTCCATGAAATTCAGTAATAGCCAAATTCAATGGATGATAAAACTCATTAATTCATCAGTAAGTGAAGAAATCCAATTTTGGATTTTGAATGGATGCACAGGTAGATATACAAATACAGTCACAGACATACAAATTTGAACCTAAATTATAACATACATATGATGTCATACACACAAACACGCACACATAAGTAGGTTATGTACTACATGTATAAATTATATAAAATATAAAGGCACTTCAAAAAGATGAAGAAAGATCAAGAAAAATGCAATTAAAATATTTGGATGGGATTTCCTTTTTGAATTCATGCATAGTTTTTTTTCCCTTACATACATTTTTCATGAGCTTTTCCTAGTGGTAGTAGGGAGTACGTATGCGTAAAGACCTATCATGTAATAGGCATCAAAGTGCTCATACGTATAGAAGCAACAAATTATAGAGAACCTAGGCAGCCTTGCTTGTAAGAATGAGTCAGCAGAACCGGATCATGTATGCCTGGATACTAGACAGCCATCAGAAGCAACAATCAGCACACACCTAAAGCAATGCAGACAGTTCTCATAGATGGGAGTGATTAAAATGCAAAACATACTGAGACCTAGAACAAAAAATATGAGGTGTATTAAGATTACTACTAGTCTGCGGCCTGGTGGCGTGGCCTGGCGGCTGAGGTCTTCGCCTTGAACACCCCGGGATCCCATATGGGTGCCAGTTCTGGTCCCGGCAGCTCCACTTCCCATCCAGCTCCCTGCTTGTGGCCTGGGAAAGCAGTCGAGGACGGCTCAAAGCTTTGGGACCCTGCACCCACGTGGGAGACCTGGAGGAGGTTCCAGGTTCCTGGCTTCGGGTTGGCGCAGCACCAGCCGTTGCGGCTCGCTTGGGGAGTGAATCATCGGACGGAAGATCTTCCTCTCTGTCTCTCCTCCTCTCTGTATATCTGACTTTTAATCAAATAAATAAATCTTTTTTTTAAAAAAAAAAGATTACTACCAGTCATTGTCTTTGGGGACAAAAAGAATAGAATTAGAGTGGTAAGAAAAGTCAAGTAACAGAAAGTAATCATGAAAGCAAAGATGGTAACATACCACGAAGACTATGATAATCACGCCCTCTCTCTGTGTTTGTAATTATTTTAAAGTCACAGTAACTGTGTGGTGTGTGTATGGGGGGGGGGGGGGAGAGAGAGAGAGAGAGAAATCAATCTACTGGCTCATCCCCCAAATGACTATAACAGCCAGGGCTGAAGCCCAGCTCCAGGAACTCCATTTGGGTCTTCCACATGGGTGGCGGGATCTCCAACCACTGAGCCACAACCTGCTACCTTCCAGGAAGTATTAGCAAGACTCAGGATCCTAAGCAGGGCAGCCTACAACTCAGTTCAGTACTCTAACATGGGAAGTATCACAAGCTGTGACACAACTTGCTGGATCAGACAATGCATCCCTGACCTCCAAATTTTGAACCTAAATATTTTAAATCATTTAGAAATACAGTTTAATCTTTCTCAGAGATGAAAATCGTATTCGATATTTTATTATACCCAAGTATCATGGCAACACTATTGGCAATTTTATTTTTCTTCACAAAATGTACCACTCTTTCCTATGAATATTTTGCTATCCTTTATGTGTATTTATCTGTTCATTTAAAATTTAACTTTACTTATTTGAAAAAGCAGGTTTACAGAAAGGAAGAAGCACAATAACCATGAGGAACAGATACTCCCTCTATTAGTTCATTGTCCAACATCTGGGACCGGGTCAGGCTGAAACCAGGGAAGCTCACAGAGGTGACTGGGACCCAAGCACTTGGGCCACTTTCCGCCGCTTCCCCACATGCATAGCAGGGAGCTGGACTGGAAGTGGAGCAATCACAACTCACTGGAGCATCAGCATCTTGACAGGGGCTCAAATTGTTGCCCTTCATATGTAGGCCACACAGTCCTAAGTCAACAGGGATTCCTATTAACTGACTATAGCTACACTTAAAGAACAGCTCCTTCATTGCTCCAAAAGAACTTAGAAAATCGGTATCATTTCTTGGCCTCTTAAAACAGGCAACCAAGAATTCCAGATAACTAATCTCAGAGTTTGTCTACTGCAGAATTACCACTTAGAATGCAGGAGCCAAGAAGTATCAAAACTGGCATCAGAGAAAAGGCAACAATAGCCTTACCATTAGAAGTATGTGGTGACCAAAAGCTCATTTCCTTTGTACTCTCTGAAAACACAAAAGCCAGTTTCAGATGGAAAGTATGGCATTAGTTAGAGAAAGGGCAATTTTGCAAAAAAAGGAAAAGGAAAAGGAAAAGAAAGGAAAGGAAGAAAAAACAGGAAATCTAACTTGGAAAAAGAAGGCCAATAGTGTAGACCCACTCCACCTAACTGAGGCTTCCATGAACATCCATTGAATCCAAGAACTTTGAGATCCTAATGTGTATGCAGTAACTTACACCTCACCAACAGATTCTCATGCCTGCACAAGCACATAAAATCAGATTAATGCATCTTGGCTTTCTATGAACCCTTAATTCCTAAAGAGAAGGAATCACCAAGTGGGAGATTCCCAGGTTCCTTGCTGAGCTGTCACTATGCTATGCAGCCTCGAGCTGCTGATCTTAAATTACTCAACTCTAACCATGTCTTCTGAAGCTCACATGTACCACTAAGGCCAAATGCAGCCCACAACTTCCCGACATGTGCTTCACAAGCAGATTCCCAGATCTAAACTCTGAATCAAACTTATGCCTGAGTCTGTGCTTGGCAGTCACCCAGGAAACACATTTGTTCAGCTTCAACACAACTGAGAATGGCTCACTGACAACCTCACTGGAGATCAAACCAGAGCAAGTGAGGGTGCTCCTAGGTTCATCTTCCCTGTTCTCCGAATCATCTGAGCTTCTGTTTGCACCTTGCTTATGATAATACTTCGTGTTGAACTACTCAAGACTAGAAATACACATTTCTAGAAGAAAGGATATTCTGTACTTCTCTTCAGCTCAGGATTTTGCCTAGAAAGGGACCTCTTCATAATAGAAACCTCAATAAAAATCAACCTAAGTACCAATTTGACATGATGCAGATTGATACCAATTTGTACTAAGATGCAGAGAACAAACAGAGGGCACAACTGGGCTCTGCCAGGAAGGCTGCCTGACCAATGTGCGATGTTTTCTACGATAAGGGACACAGTGGAGGCAGATCAGACACCTGCTTTTGCTAAGTGTTTCAGTATTACTCGAAGATTTAAGTCACTTTCTTATTTTCCTTACCAAGAACACAAACTCAGCACGCAATGATACCAGGCTGGGACTATAACATTCTTCTTAGGAAGTCATTGTGTTAAAAAAACAAGAGGGAAGAACCATTAGTGCATAATGACAGAAAACATTTCCATAGATGACCTCTGCTTGAAAAAAAAAATGCTTTAGAATTTCAAACTTTGGGGCCCAAGCACAGTGAGGTAGCTGATAAAACCCGCTGCACCAGCATCCCCAATGGGCACAGGTTCAAGCCTCAGCTAACTGAGTTCCAATCCAGCTCTCTGCAGAAGATAGCCCAAGTACCGACTTAAGGCACACACAAGGCAGCTCTGAGTCCTGGCTTCAGACACTGTGGCCATTTGGAAAGAGAACCAGCAGACAGAAAATCTCACACTCCGTTTCTCCAGTCCTCTACTTATACTCCCATCTTTTAGATAAAAAAAAAAAAAAAAACCAAACCTTAAAAAAAATTCAAATACTGTGTGGTCTAAACATCACAACTCTAAAAGTATGAACTCGGTTTACTAGTTCAAATAATTCTCTTTTCTAAGAAGGAAGAAAAATAAAGCTCTTTTCAAAATGAGACCTGCAATGGTTTTCCTGAGTTTACCAGGAGCAACAGGCATCAGACAGAGCTTCAGATCTCCACAATACAAATAAAATTCCAACATTTTTTCAGGTCTTGAGATGGTTTCTTCAGATATGACCCCAGTTCCTCAGGGGCAAAACAGAGCTCCTTCAACTCTCACGATCTTATTTCAATTTTGCAGCTGAAGTAAAACCTGAACAATGAAATTAAATGCATTGATCTTTCCATAAGTTCTTCTCTCATAAAAAATATTTTCTTCACAGTACAAGGAACATTCCTGGTAGAGACATAATACCTATTAGAAGTTACTTGTAACATATTAAATATGTTCTGCTTCACCCAGAGGAGAAATATAAAAGTTTAAAAAATTAGTAGAAAAATATTACTAAAAACAAGTTTAGTATGAAAAGTGAAATGTATACATTTTTATAATATACATTTTTCACAAACTTTCCAAAGACCCTTTGTTAATGATTCCAAAATTTTGGACCAAAGTAAACCTATCTTTAATTCTGTTTTTCCATGAACGTCATGAAGTATCCTTTTATTTATTACAAAGTCAAATACAAGCCCAGCACCGTGGCATAGTACATTAAATCTCCACATGCTGTGCCAGCATCCCATACGGTCACTGGTTCTATTCCCAGCTGCTTCATTTCTGATCCAGCTCCCTGCTAAGGTACCTGAGAAAGCAGCAGAAAATGGCCCAAGTGCAGGTACCTGTATCCACATGGGAAACCTATATGAAGCTCCTGGCTTCAGGGCCGGCTCAGCCATGCCTGTCACAGCCATTTGGGGTGCAGACCAATGGATGTAAGATCTCCTGTCCATCCTCCTCTCTCTGTAATTCTGCCTTTTCAATAAAGATGAAATAAATCTTTTAAAAAAACAAAACCAGAAAGTGAAATGAGCCCAGATAAAGCATAATGATTCTTCAATGAACTTTTACTTACTCAGTTTAAAGTTTTCCAGTAGTCCCTCTCACATGTAACTGTTGGCCCCACCAGAACAAGAGAGCAAGAGCAAAAAGGTGAACACAGAAGGGCAAACATCTTAACCTGTCTGGTTTCAGAAATTCTAGAAGCTCAGTATTAAATTTATAGATAGATAGTCCATTCAAATATATGCAAAAAAAAAAAAAACAGGATGCTCAGGGGATACACTCTAAATACTCCTGATCTTTGGAATTAATGTGATGTATATAACAGAAATGGACAAACCAGCAAAAGACCCAAACAACAAAAGATCATCCTTCATCTGAGAAGATGAAAGGTATAAAACCTGAAATGTGGAAGGCAGACAAGAAGTGTGTCAGATAAACAAGGTCAAAACCAGAAAGAATTTCCCAGCCAGAGGAGGACTCAGGGCAGATTCTATCGTGACAATTAGAAAGTGCTTCACAGGGCCCTTTTATTTTAATATGCATTTATTTATTTGAACATCAGAGTGACAGAGAGAGAGAGAGAGAGAGAGAAAGAGAGAGAGAGAGAGAGGCAGAGAATGTGAGAACAGAGAGAGAGAGAGAGAGAGAGCGAGCGAGCGAGCGAGCGATCTTGCTCCTGCTGGCTCACATTCCAGATGGATGCACTGGCCAGAGTTTGGCCAGGATGAAGCCAGGGGCCAGGAGCTTCTTCTGAGTCTCCCACATGGGTGGCAAAGGCTCAAACACATGGTCATTTTCTACTTCTTTTCTCAGGCCATTAGCAGGGAGCTAGATCCTAAGGAAAGCAATAAGGACACAAGTGGCGCCCACATGGAATATCAGTGCAGAGGTGACATCACCTGTGCCACAAGACAGATCACAAGACCATTTTTGAGAGAGAAGAAATGAGTCTTAGGTACACTCGATTCTCCCTCTCTGTGTCATCCTCATCCTAAACCCACTGAAGTATATACATCCTGAATAGCTCTTCTGTGACAGCAAACTGAGGATACAATTAATTGCATGAACCACAAAAGCTTATAGGACAAACTTTCGGATTTGTCCTTCATTTTCACTTCTCTGAGTGGGGCAGTCTTTTGGGCAAGGGGAAGCCTGTTCCTCCCTGGGCTGCATGAAAAAGCACTTGCTTACGGCTGGAGCTGCAGCTTAAGGGGAAAAAGGATGGCCTCCAGTATCAGCTGCCCATGTGGGTACTGGTTCCAGTTGCAGCTAATCCACTTCTGGCCCAGCTCCCTGCTCGTGTTCCTGGGAAAGCAGTGGAAGACAGCCTAGGTGATTGTGTCCCTACACCCACGTGGGAGACCTCGAAGAGGCTCCTGACTCCTGGCTTTGGATCAGCTCGGCTTCATCCATGGAGGCCACTTGGGAAGTGAACCAGTGGATAGAACACCTCTGTCTCTCGTTCTGTAGCACTTTCAAATAAACAAATCTTTTAAGAAGTATTTCTTTCATGAAAAGGAAAAGACAGACGACATTAACCAAACGTACAATTTTCTACCCATGTACAATTTTGCTCTTGAGCATCCAAAAAGAAAATCATATTAAAAGTTTTAAAGAGCCACTTAATCCTTTGGTAATATTTAACAATTTACTGGGAAGAAACCCGGGGATAAAATTACTACGCTGATTTCTGTCAACTGGGAAGAGACATACATGTGATGTTTGAAATACCAACTGTACTCATCTATACGGTGTTCATGGATTTTTATAGACTGAATTTACACCTTTTTTTAAACCACCTAGGGGACAGCTTTATAGAAAGACTACATTAAACTTGGAATCACAATTTAAAGGCAGTGAAAAACCCAGCTGTATGCTTAGGGATTATGTAAGAGGTAGAAAACTGACCAGCCAACTAGGGAGATTGGAACTACCATAGGCCTCTGGGCATCAATAGGAAGGTTTTAAATCCTATTTTTTTAAAGTGGTCTGCAGTCACACTTCAAACAGTCAAATGCTACAGCACACCAACTCTCAAAGAGTCCTGGGGGGCGTTGATCAGCGCAGCCCGCATCTGCCTGAGTCTATGGGGAGATGGCTGGCAGATGACATAAAAACACTGCCGTGGAAACCACTGGCCCTGCTGGAGAGGCAGAAAACACAGGGTGTTTGCACTGCTGTCTCTTGGCACAACATTTTTCCTTTTCATGAGACTTTCACAGTCTCTTGAGTCCTGAGGGGGAGAAAAAAAAAAGCCAGCTGTTTCTGCATGGAGGCTTAGAATCACAGCAGGGTTCAACTTTCAAGTGGCAGATACTGGCAAGACTGAAGCAGAAGAGAGTCCTGTAGCTGAACTTGGGCGTTTAAGCTGAAGAAGGACATGGGGAGGTTAATGCCACGGCCAAGGTCTGGAGCAGCACAGGCTGCACTGACCTGAGTACGGAAAAACAAAACAAAAAGCCAGAGCTCATACGATTCCTTCAACCCCAGCAAGAGAAAACTGAATCCCCAGATACCAAAGACACTATTTATAGAAGCGCTTCCTGCCAGGGTCTGAATGACATCCAGCTTTCTGCAATACAAGCTTCAGCTGATCTAGACATGGGAGAAGACAGAGCAGCTACATGTAAACAAAAAAAAAAAAAAAAAAAAGGAGAAGAGTGTGAGTATTCGATTTCACACTTCCTATTAATAAAACCTAAAAATAACTGAGTGAGTGCAAACTGCCCTATGACCTGACAGTGAGGCCCCGGAGTCAACCTGTTTAAAATAACAAAGGCAGTAGTATTCTGTTTTGTGCGGTTTTCTTTCTGTGGTTTCAATGTCCAACCAGCCATCATGCTTCAAAACTGTTCCATGGACAATTCCAGAAATACAGAAGTGGGAAGCTGTACACTGCTGTGAGAAGTGTGATCCAAGCACACACCATGCTGCCCTGACCCACTTGGGGGACAATAGACCTTTATCCACACATCCAGTGCTGCAGACACTACCTGTACAGTGCAGAAACAGAACATAAACTTTTGAGAGAGGGATCACCTTCACATATCTTTAATCACAATCCATTATTTCAAATGTTCTATTGTCAGGTATTACTATTCATGTCTTCCTGGCCTAATTTGTAAATTACACTTTTTGATATGTATGGACATATGGGAAAACATAGCACATAGGGATCAGTACTATTTAAAGTTTCAGGCATCCACCAGGATTTTGGAACATATTCTCCCATGTGTATGGAAGGACTACTGGATATATTTATATACTTCAGGGTGTTAATGAAAACAGGGATCGTAAGCCTGTAGTTCTTGGTGTCTGGACTTGCAAATAAGACTGTTAACACTACATTAGTGAGCAGCATCTGAAAAATGAATGCAAAGCAGTACCATGGCAAGGACCTAAGGGAGGCAGGTAAGTGGAAGGCTTTGATCAGCAGTAAAATAATTTCAGGGATAGATGGAAACCAAGGATCCAAAATGCCCAAGGAAGAGAACAGTACAGCACATAAAAAGGTGGTGAGATGGGGCAGGCATGGTTTGTAAAAGGCAATGGCTACCATCTGCTTAGATACAGTCCCGCTCACTAAAAACACAGCAGGGCAACAGGGCTGCCCTTCCACGGGGAACAGCTACAGACCAGCAGACAGAACCCTGACGCCATGCCAGCCACAGCAGCGCCTCCTGCTGGACAGGGAAGCTGAACACAGGCAAACACTGGTAGTAATGTGGCACATTTATGTCATTCGTCACAGACAGAACCCAGACACATAGACCAGAGCCAGAGACATATTACGAGCGCAGAACGATTTACCAATCAAGTAGAAAACACAACTGGCAGAGAGGGTTGTGGGAAGAGAATAAATGATTACTAAGTGCTGACTGTGTTTGGACACCGATGACATTTTCCAGATATTAACTAATGAAGTGGTTAGAAATGTACAACACTGGTATATGCTTGCAATGAAAGAATCTCAAATGAGCTTGAACGGTGGCAATGCAGCAAGGTGGAGGAACCCACCATGGGGGGAGGGCTTGGGGAGGGGTGGGGGGAATCCCAGTACCTATAAAACTGTGTCACATAGTGCAATGTAATTAATAAAAAAAAAAATGTAGGACACAACTGCTTTCATGCTTTACAGGGATTCTTTTAAGATTTATTTTTTTATTGGAAAGGCAGATTTACAGAAAGAAGGAGAGAGAAAGAGAGAAAGATCTTCCATCTGCTGATTCACTCCCAAAGTACCTGCACAAGCTGGTGCTGAGCCAATCCAAAGCCAGGAACTAGGAGCCTCTTCAGGGTCTCTTACACAGGTGCAGGGTGCAAAGGCTTTAGGCCATCCTGTACTGTTTTCCCAGGTCACAAGCAGGGAGCCAGATTAAAAGTGAAACAGAAAGGACACAAATCAGTGTCCATTGGGGATCCCAGCATGATCAAGGAAAGGATTTATCCACCGAGCCATCACACAGTCCTACATTTTACAGGCTTTTGTTTTTTTAATTTATCTCTCAGAAAGCAAAAGAAGTCCTTTGAGTGGTGATATTTTAGCAAGATAGCATAGTTTAATTAGTAGTGATTTTCCTTCCTTAGTAGTAGAAAGAATAGTATCTCCCACTTGTGATTGTTACTCTCAAAGTACAAATGATGAAAATGAAAGTTCCATGAATGAAATCTATTTCTTTGGGCCTAGATGCACCTGCTCCCAACCACCTGCTCCAGTAGCCAATGCCTTCTCAACCCTGAGACATAACAGCAACTCCAAATTTACCATATTATATTTTATTCTCAAGCAGACAAAAAAACTGACTCGCCAATTTTAATCGGGCTGGAGACAGACGAAAGGGACGCTGCTTTCGGCCTCAAAACATGCTTACAGGTTTGCCTGTAGTACCCCTCAATGGAGAGAGGTATGGCAAAAATTCAACCAAGTTACAAAAAACGAATCGTGTAGGAGATATTTAACTTTTTCATGTTCTCCTTTCCAAGCAGGTAGGACAAGTCAGGATCTATCCTTCCAGTCTGCTCTCTACCATCAAGGTTCACTATTAGCCAAGCTAATCCTTTACCTGCAACACCAGCATTCCATATGGGCATAGGCACCTGTCCCAGCTGCTCCTCTGCTGAACCAGCTCCCTGTTGATGGCCCAAGGAGGCTGCAGAGGATGTCCTAAGCCTTTGCATTCCCACAATCATTTGGCAGAGCTCCTGCCTCTGGCTTTGGGACCAGCCCAGCTCTGGCTGTTGTAGTAATTTGAGGAATGGACAAGCAAAAGAAAGACTTCTCTCTTTCTCTCTGTCTTTCAAGTAAATCTTTAAAAAGAATTCATCACAGCTGGCATAATAGGTCAACTGGCTAACCCTTCACCTGTAAGCACCTGCATTCCATACATACCATATTGGCACTGGTTCATGTTCTGGCTGCTCCACTTCCCATCCAGCTCTCTGTTTATGACCTGAGACAGCAGTGGAGGATGCCCAGAGCCTTAGGACCCTGCACACATGTAGGAGACCCAGAAGAGGATCCTGACTTCAGATCAGCTTAGCTCCAGCCATGGCAGGCACTTGGGGAGTAAGCCATGAGATGGCAGATCTTTCTCTTTGTCTCTCCTCTCTGTAAAATCGGCCTTTCCAATAAAAATGAATATATCTTTTTAAAAAACAGCTAATCACCCTTCACTCTTTGCCTATCCTTTAAAAAAAATCATGAAAGAAAACTGCTTAAGAACAGCTCATCATTAGTACCAGGGGATATCACTTAAAGTGTTGTTTTTCAATAAACAGACTCTCCCTGGTTTTTATTTAAAGCAAAGATACATGGCAGTGATGTCAATGTTAACAAAAGAAAACCTTGAGATCCATATGCTTTTGCTTTTACTTTTGGTTATTTAAAATAGGACGGTTCAGACCCCAGGAGCAGGTGGTCACACTTTTAGAGCAGTTGGCAAATTGACTTATCTAGGAAGCAGTGTGAAAAGCCTTTCAGCTCCCTGGTTGAAGTGCCTAGGATGTTATTAACACTTAACTCAGCCTGAATCAACAGCACTAAAGCAAAATGTTGCTGAATGGGTTGAGAGATCTCCAAACCGAACTGAAAAGCATCTGTATCTTGTATGTATCTTGGAAATTCACCTTCCACTTTTCTCATTTCCAGGGAGTTGAAACACTACACCCAAGGTTTTTCTCATCTTACTTGTAATTCTACCTGAACTCCATCTGTATCCCCCAGTAAAAGGGAATGATAACATTTTTTTAGCACCAGCAGTCAATAGAGAAATTAATTACAAGCAGAAAGCCATCTTATACCTTTATGCATAACAATTCAAAAGGGGAGGCAGCTCTTTGAGGATCAACTTTCACACAGTTTGTAAAAACACACGGTTAAAAAGGACGCGGGCAGCACTCCGTGGTAATATCAGCATAGAAAAGTGCAAAGGCACAAGGGCATGCTAGTAACATAGAATTTAAGTGAAAAGCCAGCAAAATGCAACACACACGTAGGTAAGCTTATTGGCAAACATGAATTCTTCAAAAATGCAAATGTTGACAACATACTCATCACCTAGTTTCTATGCCTACCAGAGTGCCAACCATCTGTGAGCAGGTATAATTGCTCAACTTGGTTATGCGCTTAATGTGGACCAAACTAAGAACTGTCAAGGCTAATGTCCATTGACTTCCACTGTGCATGTGTCCAAATATCACCGTAAGCATCCCTAGATTAAGGATGAAGTCATGGAGACTTTCTGAGGCCTTATCTTAAGCTACAGCAGAACTGAGACATGTGTATGAAACCCACTACTCAATGTTACAACTGAATTATTATTATTATTATTAATTATTATTAATTATTAAATCACAACACAGGCCAGAACTGTGGTACTATGAGTTAAGCCATGGCATGGAACATTGGCATCCCACTTCAAGGCACTGATCTGAGTCCTGGCTACTCTGCTTCTGATTCAGCTCCCAGCTGATACGCCTAAGGAAACAGAGAAAGATGGTCCAAAAGCTTGGGCATCTGCTACGCACAGGGGAGACCCAAGTGAAGCTTCCACGTTCCAGGCTTATGACCCGACTTCTGGGGCCATTTGGGAGTAAATCAATGATATCTCTCTCTCTCTTTCTGTCACTTTGCCCTTCAAATAGATGATCCTTAACACACACACAGACACACACACAACCTATGTCACCTATACTGAGTGACAAGTACCCTAAACGAACGTCTTCTGAATTCCCATGGATTCCCCCCTCTTCGACCACCACCACAGGAGCTCACAATCTGTAGATCCCACCCACAGACCCTGTAGCAGGCATCCGGTCGTTGCATTCTTAGAGTGTTCTGGGAGCTCCACTGTGGCTGATCAGAAGAGGATGATTTCAGACGCCTTTGCAGGGCTGGATGAATGACAGGAGAGCACACCTTGCCTCAGAGGACAGTGCCTAACAGTGTCTTCGCCAACTCAGCAGGTGTGTTCGCATTTACAGATTTATAACAGATCCACAGATGTGTCTGTGGCTGGAAGGGCAAGGTTTTAATTGAGAGACTGTGACTGGGGAGGGGAGGAGAATTTTCAGCACAGCAGCAATAGTAGAAGTCATTTATTTTTCTAATTAAATTCTCAAATTGGTGGGAGTAGCCTATAAAAAATACAAAACGAAACAAACAGGGAAATGTGAATCTTAGAGGTTAGCGTCAGCATTATGTTTTAATGATGCAACATATAAAGAAGGCATTACAACCTGGCGATTGCCAGATTGCCTCCAACTTTGGATATTCAAACACACACAAGTTGTAGCCATTGTACCATGTCATTTGATACTTGTAATGTGAGCTGATGCACTCAACAAAGCTGTTTGTGTTTAAAACAGTTAGAAAATAACGGTTTTTAAAAGGCATTTATAGAGCAATTTTCTATTGCGAAGTGCTTTGCAGTCGTTTTTAAAAGTAATTCTTAACAATCACCATGTAAAGTAGGCCAGAGTTATTATCCCTCGTGCCTCTTCCTTCAAAAAGCTGAGTCAAGGAAGGTACAAAAAGGTTAAGTGGTTTTCCTAGGGTTGTACACAAACATTTTTCCAGACTTTGCACTGCTACCACAATTACTTAATCCCAAATGCTGACATTATCCCAATAATTCCTATTCACTTTGATTCCTCATTTTAGAATAATCTAAATTTGGGTTGTGTATGTGTGTTTGTCAGGGGGTGATGGGGAGTTTGTTTTTGGTCTGAAGAATATACACAGATCCCTACCCTACCACCTACAAACTATCAGATTAGAACCCACAGGTTCTGAAAATCCAGTGGCAATGTCTCCTAGCTGAACTTACATGGAAGTCTGACTAGGGGCCTGTTGCTAGCTGGTCCGGCAGAACAGCCCTCCCATGACAGGCAGGACTGAACACACAGCAATGTTCTAAGCAAGGTGGAGATTTCACTAAAAGAGAAATGGATGACTGTCACTCATGGAGGCGGCTTTTAAAAAAGAAAAAAATGCAGAAGGAAACCAGTAGGAACCACTTCGAATTCACAATTGGAAGCATTTGCCTAACCATCTAACATATGGTTTCAGGCATTCTGGCTTTTATTTTCCTCAAAAGATTTGCCTTAGGTTCCCTTCACCTAAAAATATTAACAACTCTCTCAGCCTTCTGCCAACACGTTCTACTTTTCCTTCTTTCCTCATGAGAATGCCTTAGCCAGCCCACATGCACGGAACATACCATGGCCAGTAGCAGCTGCTACTCAGGGACAGTACACACAGTCCTGGCCAATCCACTGATTCCACCCCAAGAGGAACTGGCTCTGTTTCAAGGTCAAACAATTTACAAGGCAAGCATGGCACTGCCTTACCGCTGAAGATGTCCATATCCCGTATTGCAGAGCTAGTTCAGAGTCCCCGGACCTCATTTGCAATCCAGCTCCCTGACAAGGCATCCCGGGATGGCAATAGATGCCGGCTTAAGTTCTTGAGTCTTTGCTCTCCACTGGGTACCAGGCCTCAGTCTGGCTGAGCTTAGACTGTTATATGTATTCGGGAAGTAATCCAATGAATTACAGATGTCTCTCTCTCTCTCTCTCTCTCTTTTTTCTTTCTCTCCCCCCTCCCTTTTAAGTAGATGAAAATCACCTTTAAAAAAATAGATCCATGACAGTACTTTATAAAACAAAGAGAATGAATATTATGAACAAAAAAAACTTTGCATAGATTTCTGAACTGCTTGGTACAAAAACAAATTTATCTTTTAATAGCCTCCACACAACTTTCTGCAGGACTCTGATATATAATGGGTTATGCAAGTTTCCCAAAGACAAAGCTGGAGTTAGCAGCAACACCAAGAATCAAGCCTAGGTGCCCTGATGTTAGTATCCTATATATCAGGCTCATGCAACAGAAGATTTAGAAACGGAGAAAAGTTAAGAGTTTCCAAGCATTGGGAATGAAGCACAGCAGTGTGGTAACAAACACAGTGAACTCTCAAGGCATTGGAAGTGCTGAAGATCCAAGTTATGATGGTGGATCTTTGCTTTACATAGTGGTAACACTGTGTAGAATTAACAGTCACACGTACACAGACATGTACACACACAAGAGTATAAACTGAATCCAGGAAATATGAATCTCACCAGTGGATTGTACTGATGTCAAGAACTTGTGATGTATCATATTAGTTTCACAGAAAATGACCCATGGCAGAGTGGACAACTATACAGGCAATGTTTACAGGTTATTTTCTATAACTGCATATAAATCTATAATGTCAAGAAAATTTAAATTAAAAACAAATATGAAAGCAACTCATAGAAATGTTAAACAGTGGGTTCCCGGAAATGTAAATGGCACTACTCTCTGATTTGTCAAAATCCAACCCTAAGTAGCATCATAAAACCAAAGGGGGAGGGGTACCACTTAATCCAATGCCTTCCTGACAGGCCACCCTGAATCCTGGCAAAATTCAACCCAGTCAACCAACCCCTGCTTATCTGCACTGACAGGAAACAAGTGCAACAGAAAAGCCAGATCACATCACTAAATTCCAATCTTCACTTGCACCAGTTGATTCAACCCCTATTCACAAGAAAATTGTCTTCAACTGATACAAGGAAGCCAAATAAACAGACACTTAGAAACACAAAACTTGATGTTCAAAAATAAAATGCCCTCCTGGAGATATTTTCAAACTCAAAAAGATGGCTCCTCTGTCTCAAGACAAGTGGGTAATGGCTCCTTAGTTTATAAGATCAAAAATATTATACATTTGTACGCACAGCATGCAAGTTTCTATGCTTGGAAAACCTGGAGGAAATCATTAGCTGAACTGTAAACTTAAATCACTAGCCAGATAGGTGGGAAGATCTAAGGAAGACTAAAAGAGAAAGGAGAGAAGCATTTACTGTCCATAAACTGACTACACTCTGTTGATAAGTAGGAAGCTTACAGACTGGTTTGCATGCAAGGATGGAAAGTTCAACCTTTTGTGGTCCACGAACTTGTATCCATCATTGATTCCTTGGTTCACAGACATCCTATATCAAAGTAATGCTCAAAAGGGGGCTTTTACACACATGGAAAATCTAGAATTCCTATTAAAATATTTACTTGTTTATTGGTATCTTCTTATTGCAGAGTACAATTCTCAACAGGATTAATTCTGCCCCATAGGTTACTTTGCATGATCTTCCTACAGACATTCCCAAAGTGCTAAGTAGTGTGGGAGTGGAGGTGGAAAGAGATACTGCTGAAAATCTACACTACAAAGCACAGCCTCCTATTGAACAAAGATGATGTCATCAAATGTATGTGGAGAATACTCAAGTCTGAACCTTCTTCATACAGAAGGACACTTGATTGGGTTTAACAAGAGCAAAATTAACACATACTAATAAGAGTGTTATGAAACTTAGAACTTGGAGCTACTGAGTGGAGCTGTCTTCCAAGAGCAACTATACCTGTTACCCCCTTGATCTTTAAATCAGTTGGATTCACCCCAAGAAAGATGATGTTCATTGTAGTTAATTTGCTTATAAGAGCACCAAGTCTGGATACATAAAGCCCAAGAAGAATCCTAGTTTTCAACCTTAAGATCTGGGTGACATTAAACTAGGCATTTACCTCTGGCAAGTCTCCATTTATTATCTGTAACAGCGATTAATAACTGCTCTATCCCTGAAGAGTTGTTAGCAATGAAAATAAATAACATATGGCTGTCAGAAAATGTAGCATAAATCCCAAACAATAAATACGCTTTCTTATTATTAATGAACTCTCTCCCATTCTCGCTTATTTTTCAGCTGCCAATAGGATAAATCTTTTCCTGAACTACCACCCTTTCAAGAGTAACTTTGGTCACTCTTTTAACTGGTTCCAATCAACCACCAGATAAGGGCTGGTGATTTATTAGCCTATAAGCTTTGGCCAGTTAGTTGGTCCATGAATGACCCCAAAGACACTCCTAACAGACACTTAACTTGGCCAACTAACATTTCCAAATAAAGGATAACCCTGAACAATAAAGAAGCCACTTTTTGTACTTTACAGAAAGTGATCCAGCTGACTGACAAACAGTTGTTTGTATAAACAGTTGTTTGTATAAACCTTTCTTTTTCAATCCTAATTATCCTAATGAAATGCCCCCGCTCATGAATACAAACCCAGCCAACCAATATTAATTGAATGAATGTCACTGAAAATCTGGACTGGATACTACAGGGAAATATAGGCATGGCTCCCACCTCCACGTAACTCATGGTTTAGAGGAAAATGTTCATACCAAAAGCATTGAAATCTACCACTGCAACAATTCCATGAAGAATACTCTAATGAAGGAAGTGTCTGTCTTTAAATGGACCTTCACCTGAGCTGGCAAATCTGCAGAGATGGCTGCACTAAGAGCAGATAATAAAATGCACACCAGTCAGATCATGGGTGGTCCATTTGCTCTGATACAATCATAGTAGGTTGTATTTGCTCAAAATCTTAAGCAAAGAAGTATTTATACAAATAAATTAGTAGTGCCTATTAGTGGATTTCTTACGAGGATTAAACTAGTCATTCTATGCAATGCAGTTGAACAGTGTCTGCTGCTCAATTCATAGTCGCTATTATTATCTTTATATTAGCAAAGGAACTGGAATTTTCCAGCCTTTGCATGCTGTAATCTTTGATTCTTCAATGAGCCAGCCAGGACATCTTTCAGCAGCTTGCATACCCACTCACTTTCCCAAAGCATGCTTAGGAGGAAAACTTTCATGAGTTCTCCAATTTTCCACTCTTATAAGCACTCCAATTAGAATTTCCTCCCCTATCACATATGGCTCCCAGGAGCATTCATCTGCACTTCATCAGATGTGGCCAATAACACTGTGCCACGTATCAAAGCAACAGTTCAAATGTGGAAACATCTGTTATATCCCAGTGTTAGAAACAAAGAATGGAGGTTTTGAATGCATCAAATTTGATGCTTACTGTGTATAATATCTCTAAGTTCTCTGATACACCCTTTCTCATCTATAAAATATAGACAAAAATCTTTCATAGCACTGTTCAGAAGACTCGCTGGAAATCTTAAAAATATTGATCACACAGCAGGGCTGATACTGTGACACAGTGGGTAAAATCACAGCCTGTGATACCAGCTTCTCATATGTCAGTTCATATCCTGGCTGCTCCACTTCCAACCAAGCTCCCTACTGAGATAACCAAAAGGTATGGGTCCCTATCTCCCATATGGGAGACCCAGCTAGAGTGCTTGGCCATATGGTCATTTGGAAAACAAACCAGCATCTAGCAGATGCAAGATTCTGTGTGGAAGACTGAGAGAGAGAGGGGGTTGGAGAGAGAGAATGTATGTGCGTGTCCCTCACTTTCTCTCTGCAACACTGTTTTCAAATAAGTCTTTTTAAAGCATATTATGAGCACTCAGTAAAACTTAACTATTTTCATAGTAATGGCTACAGTATTATTTTAGAGATCAGGTAACCTTATCTAAATTAAAACTTAACAGTTCTATTAAACGTTTAGTGAAATCATGCAAATATCCTTTGAGAAATGTAAACCTCCAGGACTGACATATAAACTGAATATAGACAATATAAAAACATATAGACAATATAAAAACACATCCAGATGAGTATGGCTATTCTAGTTTAAAATCAACAAATGGCTGCCTCCCATCCTCCCCATTGCCAGTACACTTCTAAAAAAGATCATTACTCAACCTTGAGCCTCATTTTTTGATTCAGGTTTCTCTGACCAACAAGAGGCAATTGCAGGCTGACTCACCCCCAAAATGCCTATGACTGAAAGATTTCAAAGTCTGTAGAGCTTCTCTGCACAAGAGAAAACTGAAATGGTTTACACTAAGAAAATCTCCATGTTGGCTTGTATGTTTCTGAAGATTCAGAAAACATGGTCTTCCATGGGGTAGAACACAGCTAGCTAAGAACAAATGCAGGGTAGCATGAAGGATGAGACCAGATTCCGAGATGAGAGTCTACATTTTTTTAAATAGAACAGTCATCTGACACCAAGAGTTCCTATTCTGAAAACAAGAAAATTCAACAACCAAATATAATATTAAAATCAGGAAAGTGTGCAAAAGTACGTACTAATTATAAAACAAAGTTATCTTCCTATACTGGTGTAAGCAACATTTCAAACGCCGTTTAGCAGAAGAACTGTTCATTCTCTCTCACACTTCTACAAGCAATGACTTCAGTTGAAAACTCAAGGGCAGGTGGGAATGCTTTTGAAAAAGGAAAATGGAGGTGGATTCCAAAACAGAATGCTGAAGTGGGGCTCAGGCTGGGTTTATATAGTATTTAAAATTTCCTTTTTAGGGGTGGGCATTTGGTGTAGTGGTCAGGATGCCACCTGGGACGCCCACAGCCCAGATGGGAGGGCCGAGGTTCCAGCTCCCCTCCACTCCCTGCTTCAGCTTCCTAAGAATGCAGATCCTGAATGCATGATGGCAGTTCAGAACTTGTCTATCCATGTGTGACACCAGCTTGAATGGTAGGCTCTCAGCTTCAACTGCATCTATCCCAGGCTTTTACAGGTGTTTGGAAAATCAGTCTTTCTTTTTCAAAAAAGGAAATATAAATATATACATACGTTAACTTTATATATCATAATCCTTTTCTCAAATGCAGGAGTTTGAGAAACAGACTGGGTCATACCTGTGTTTATAATAATACTACATAACAGTAATTATGTTTAGAACAAAAAGAGATGGAAGGCAGTAAAGTTGCTATTTGGGGGCCAGTGGTGTGGTATAATAATGCGAGCCTCTACCTGTGGTGCTCGCACTCCGTATGAGAACCAGTTTGCTTCTGGGTTGCTCCACTTCCAATTCAGCTCCCTGCTTATAGCCTGGGAAAGTAGTGGAGGATGGTTCAAGTTCTTGAGCTCCTGCACCCACATGGGGACCCAGAGTAAACTCTGGATTCCGGGTTCGAATCAGCCCAGCTGCAGCTGGTACAGTCATTTGGGCAATGAACCAGCAGACAGATGGAAGATGTCTCTGTCTCTCTGAAACTCTTCTTTGAAATAAAAATAAACCTAAAAAAATTTTAAATATTGCTATTTCAAGGATTGTCTTTAATGTTGTTGTTGCCAAAACTTCCAGGCATTTTTGCTCCAAGACAGAGGTGTAAAATTAGTACCCAGAAAAAGTCAATGGACAAAACCTGACCACAACAACACCAAAAAACAAAACAATCACAAGTAGTTCTATCACCTTTCACCATGCACGCTAAAATGTCAGACTAAGGAAGACGAAGAGAAATCAGAAAAGAGCAGAGAAACAACAACACTCATTCCTAAATTGTTCCTGTCATTAAATCCAGCAGAACAGTTAACCTTAAATATCAAGATATGGATTATTTTCCATCCAATAAATACCTTAAGGATAATAACTGAGTTTCAAATATGACCTTCAGATGGCAAAATGAATCACATTCTGCTACTAAAAAGAATGCAACAGCTGTCCTCAGAAACCCTGGGAAAAACTTCAGCGGGAAAAACTTAAAATATCTTTCTACAAAAATACAAGAATACTTATGTGCAAAATTTCACAATTTGGTGGCTCCTTAACAGAAAACTTGCAAAAATGACTCAATACTTTTTGGGAAAACCGCTCCTTCCTCACATCCTCTGACATTCTTTCCTTGTTTGCAGGTAAGCTCCTGTATTATATCCCTGCTTTCAATTAAATCTAGATTATGAATATTGTCCTGCCGCAGCAGTGACGAGGGAAATAAATACTAAAAAAACCAAAAAAACAAAAAAACAAGAAGAAAGCACACACCAAATAACATCTGCAGTTAATTATAGAAAGACTTCAGCAGCACAGGATTAATTTCGAGGACAGAGTGCATTGCTGTCCCCCAAGAACAAGCCACTTACTGAGATTCCATTTTAAGATGATATTAATTAACTTTTAGCACACTATAGAGTCCAAACCAGCAAACAACTCAAGCATGCAAACAAAAAATAGCAGCTTCTCACACAAGCAATGTAAAAAAAAGGAAAAACCTGATAGAAACAGATCAACATTTTAGCAGTTCAGATTCCACATTGTCATATAAGAGAATCCTACCACTGTATTAAAATTCAACTCTCCTAATAAAGTTGGGCATCATAGACGGGACATGTACAAGTGACAAAGCAATCAAGGTAAAGGAATCTTACTACCCAAATCTTGGACACATCTATTTAAACACCAAGATAACCACAGTGGTAGGTTATAACCCACTGAAAAAAGCAGGTCATGTCCTAGTAATCTAAGTCAATGACTGGGTCAATGAGCAATTGGAGAAAAAAACACCTTTTCCCTTCTAGTAAAATCCAAGAGATGTAAAGGAATGATGGGGCTAGAAAACTACCATTTGACACCAATCAGAGTAACAGCGACAATTATTTACTGATGTTAAAACTACTGGATAAATACTTGACAAATAGGGGACAGCATAATGGCTCAACTAGCTAATCCTCTGCCTATACGTGTGCATCCCATATGTGCACTGGTTCATGTCCTGGCTGCTCCATTTCCCATCCAGCTCTCTGCTTACAACCTGGGAAAGCAGTGGAGCATGATCCAAAGCCTTGGGGCCCTGAACCCATGTGGGAGACTCAAACAGTGCTCCTGGCTTTGGATCAGCTCAACTCCAACCATTGCAACCATTTTGGGAGGAAAACAGCAGACAGAAGTTCTCTATCTCTTATCTTTCTTTCTCTCCGTATATCTGCCTTTCCAATAAAAATAAATAAATCTTTACAAAATTTGACAAAAATAGGAGAGTTACACAGACTCAAAAATCTCTCTGAAAATAATACCTTTAAGGTTGAGAAACCTAGGTGACATCTTCTTCGAAAGTTAACATCACCAATAATTTACAAACTGATATTCAGTGTCTCCTGATACAATCCACTGAGGAAAACAAAGTATCACCTACAATTATTTCTACATGACCTAAATCAAATTATAAGGCAATATCAGGGAAAGCCAATTTGAGAGACTTGCTGTAAAACCACCATCCTCTATTCTTCAAAATGTCAATTTCATAGAATTCAAAGACAGGCTCAGCAACTGTTGCAAATTAGATGAGACAAAAAGGGTATGGCAAATAAATGCAACCTCTGGTCCTGGAATTGATCTCGGAATGGATAGAAATCTACTATAAAAGATATAAGAAAAACAAGCCATAAAGTGAATATAAAATAATAAATATACTTGACAGTATCACACCAACACTGAATTTTCTGTATCAGATAACTGTACTGTTGCTATGTACAAAAATACCATTTTTCATTTTTCCTGGGACGTAGATACCTATAAGTAAATGAGCATGATTCCTAAGGCTGTATAAAATAAATTGATACATTGAAAAATGGTTTAAAACTTGGAAATGTGGATTCGAGAGAATGCAATGGTTTTCACAACAGTCTTTTTCTTGAAGTTTTAAAACTATATAAAAATTTGAAGGTACTTCAACACCTTTTAATGGTAAAGATCAATAAACCAACCTCAGCACCTGCTTGAATGTGTGTGTGTGTGTGTGTGTGTGTGCGTGCGTGAGACTTTACCCCAATCATCCACCTCTTGTAACTTATTGCTCTTATTTGATCGTACCTTAACCAGTTTTGGTTTTCTCCAGAATTCTCTGACTCCATCTAAAATGCTGCTTGCTCCTATGAAAACCTGGATTTTGAGTAATGTTCCAGGAATGTGCCCTCAGCAATATTTAGCTAAGTGGTGTATTAATTTTTGTTTAAGAGTAAATAACTTATGCAAAGATGCTCTCAGGACCTCTTTCTGCCCATAATAAATGATCATTTAACCACCACCTTTGTTTTTTTCTTTTCTAAATGGTAGTTTTCTAGCCCCATCATTCCTTTACATCTCTTGGATTTTACTAGAAGGGAAAAGGTGTTTTTTTCTTTTCTAATTTATCCTTGAGAATTAAGTTCTGCTAATATATGGCCACAAATCTACAAAACAATAGTAGCAAAACCAAATAATGTAATTACTCATCAAAATCACCTCATAGCAAACAAGAGGTTAAATAGCACTTTACATCAAAAGTCTCAAGAATGTCATTAATTGGTAAAGAAACTTCCCTTCTGGGGCGGGCACTTACTTTGCTGTGGGTTTTTTGTTTCCCTAGCCTTAAGAAATCTGAATACACTTTGAGACTGGGAACATGTTTCTAAATAGTGCATTGGGAAATCTCTAAGTGAGAAAAGTCATCCAAGTTTTTCTGCATTCTTTATTCTTAGCATGTGTTTTTCACTGTGTCTAGAGGTCTTATTAAAATTGGTGTAATGGCTCTTGGTTAACACACAGAGACGATTACAAGGGGTTTAGGGATCACAGTGGAGTCTCATCCCATATATTTTTCCCGTCAACTTTCCTTCTGCTTCTCACCATGAGCTGAATTTGTTTGACTAGGATAAAATGAGCATTTAACGGTGGCACTTAAAAAGAAAACGAAATGGTTATTTATACTTTAGAAACAGTATCTCCAGATAATGTTTCAATGCAAAACAATCAGAAAACTGCAGCCAGAGTTTTTTTCACCCTTATTAGCAGAGCACACAGGAGGCTTCATTGGTCTGCCTGATCGCCCATGAACACTGTGCTCTGTTTGACTTCATCGCCAATCAAAATTCCACTTGGAAAAAAAAAAATAAAAAAAGTGCAGTCCTCTTCCGATCAATTCTCCAACAGAAGAAAAATGCCACAACACTCAGAGTTGGTGAAGCAAACATGTAATCAATTGTTTACACTCAATTAAGCAGAAAATAAAACCCTTCTATTTGGAAGAAGATTATCTATAAAACACCAGTCTGAAAAGAAACAGAAAATGGAAGGGCTAGTTAATGTAGTTCAAAATGGTCGCGGGCCATGACTAACTAGGGAGTGTACCTTCAGCAACATGTCTAACGTCAAATAAGCCTTGCCCTGAACTTCCCACAGACCCGATGCAATCTTCCTACATTAATGTCCTTGTCTTCCACACATGCTAACAACAAGCAAGAGGGCGAGTATGTTTCATTCAGGTATGTCAGACATGAAGCAGACCAATCAGTCTGATGAAATGTGACTCTTACTCACTAACCTTTCCAAGAATGTCTCTGTGGTATCAAACCAAAATACCGGACAATGTAAACAAAAATACCCAACCCGGTAAAAAGCCACAGAAAAAACATGACACGTGATGTGACTGCTACTATATTTCTCAAACATTCTGCAGTATTAATAAAAAGAAAATCCACACAGGTGTTCTTTTTGATTTTAAAGAAACAGCAGAACGGAGATTTGCAAGTAAAACTCAGATCACATTTTGTCCAATGTCAGATTTCAAGCAAAAATGTCACAGTTTACCCTGTTAGATTATCTATGAAATGTACAAATTGAAAGCCCGAAAAAAAAAAAATCCCACCTCTACAGCTCATCTACTTGTATTTTCATAAAAGAGCATGGTTTTCAAATTGGCAAAGTGAAATAAATGACACAGTGCTCCAGCCAACAATGAGAGCAAACACCACATGTCAAGATTATTTACTGACTGCATGGGTAGGACAGGTCTGTAAGTGGCTCTGGATGTATGAAAGCAGGCATCCTGATTAAACCTGAAGCATCCCACTTTTCCAAGCTCTAACCATGTTTTTCCTCTAGGGTTTTCTTTTGCTAGGGGCATTTTAAATCTGCCAGGACTCAGATTGGAAGATCATTCCCTTAGGTTTTAGTGAACGTGGCAGGTGGAAAATTCAAAGCACGATGAAGCTATGGATGAACACCTGCTTTTGCCCATAAAATAAAGAGGATTTTTCATAGATGAACCTCATGCCTCTAAAGAGAATTTCAACTCTTGCAGGAAAAAGAGACGTATTAAATTATTAAGTGGACATTTCTCAGTTCTTCAATACATTTGATTCTTGTCAGTCATAAAGCTTTGGGGTGCGCTACTCCCTTGACCAGGAACAACAGTCTGCAAAACAAAAAATCCTTGGATCTTTGCACTTTCAACATAAGCAACCTTTCAGACCCTTCCTTCTGTCTCAGAACTTGCCTTACTTGACAAATCATACAATTCCTAACTCTTCCACATATTTTATTTTTTCACTTACTTTGTGCAGCTAACAGGACTTAAGTTCCCAAAGGGAGACTCAATATTGGCTATGATAACCTAACACTCACTTCAGTTATCTGATATACAAGTACCTTCAAACTATGTGACTCAAACACAAACGTTAAATCTACATTCTGTCGCCTAAAGCATTGAATTGTGAATACATAAAGAGTAATTTGGTGATCACAAGGATAGTTTACAAAAAGGAGACAGCAGGAAGAGAAAAGTGTGAACACTATAAACTTCTCTAAAATGTCACAGAATTGTCATTAGCCATTTCGGGTATCAAATTATCTTGGCGAAACACGACACGCATGTAAGTAAGAAAACCAGATACATGTTTCAACATGTAAGCTTATTTCAATATTTATCACATGCATTTTATTACTAATCTCATGGTTAGTCCTATGTTATAGCCAGATAATGGGTTTTTTTGCTTCCCATAGAATTCTTGTTGACACAAATCCCTAGAATCTTCCATGCACTGTTTCATGCCGCACATGCCCTCAATAGCCAGGACTTAGTCAAGCTACAGCTAGGAGCCTGATAGTCCGTCAAGGTCTTCCACATGGGTGGCTGAAACCCAAGTATTTTGGCCATCTTTGCACATTAACAGGAATCTGGATAAGAAGCAGAGCAGCTGTGACTTAAATCAGCACTCCCAACTGGGATACAGGTACCCAAACATGTTATTCTAAAATTCTTACATTAAGGATCAGAGTTTAGCACGGGTTGCCATCTGGAATGGGTGGGAATTAAGCAGGTGGAGAAATACAGGGATATTGATACAGGCAACATGGGCAGCCTCACTCATGTGCGTGCAGCAAAGGGCTCATTTATTCAAAGAGAAAAAAGTTGAGTGGTCTGGTCATAAAGTGTTCAGTTCAGCATACAATTTTCTCCTTAAACTAAATTAAAGCTCCCTAAGGTAAATTCAAGTTAACCACTGCAAATTACAAAAAAAAAAAAAAAAAAAAGTCCCTAAGAGGGATACACGACCTGCAGGATGAGTCCTCAATTGCTGGTAATGGTCTGTGGACATTAGCAGCTATCTCACAAAGTTCTGGATGCTGGAACTTTGGAAAGTGACAAAGTGAGTGTTGTCTGCTAAGACAAAGGCCACCAAGGAGGTCGCCAAAGACCAACTGTGAGCATCTCTCAGCCAAGACATGTGAAGCCCGACATAGCTGCAAAGGAAAGAGAAAACGAAGGCCAAGCATTGAGAGCAGGTTTGGAGGAAGGATACAGGAGATGGGACCACTCAATGATTCCGCAAACATATCCTGTGTATCTAGCTTGACCGAAACATGCATGATGTAGAAACAGTCCACAAAGACCTGTCTAGACTCCATGGTGTAGGAGGGGAAGAAAAGCAAGGAGTGAGTATGCTCTAGAGGGATATAAAGAGGGCCCTGTGGGTCCGGCGCAGTAGCCTAGTGGCTAAATACTCATCTTGCATACACAGGGAACCTATATGTGTGCTGATTCTAATTCTGGCAGCCCCACTTTCATCCAGCTCTCTGCTTGTGGCCTGGGAAAGCAGTGAAGGGAGGCCCAAACCCTTGGGACCCTGTGCCAGCATGGGAGACCCAGAAGCAGTTCCTAGCTCCTGGCTTTGGATAGACTGAGCTCCAGCAGTTGTAGCCACTTGGAGAGTGAATCAGCAGATGGGAGATCACTCTGTCTTTCTTTCTCTCTATGGAGCTGACTTTCCGATAATAATAATAATAATAATAGGGCCCTGATTTTGGAGAACATTTCTAGAATTAAAGATATCAAACAGCAGGATGTGTATGGTATTTAGATACAAGGTCATACAACTTAGCAACACTTAGCACTTTGGATTTTCATGGGAGTGTGCAGGATTTTTCTAGGAAAAAAAAAAGTACAGATTAAAACAGCACGTGGCTTAAAGGCCCTTAGTAATACATTCTAACTGCATCACCAAGATTGACCCAAGGCAAATTGTCACATTTTAGATCAAAGTCCCATCTTCTAACACAATTCTACGGAGCAAGATCATCCATGTCATTTCAAAATCTACCTTATCAGAACAGTACTGTGTCCAGGACATTCTGGCTTCTCAACATAAGGCACAAAACCTATTTCCCAAGCCTCAACTTTTGGAAAGCAAACCCAGGCCATTCAGTTGCGAGAACACAGTTTTCCAGCGAGTCACTGGCACTCTGGGAGCAACACATTGCAGTTGAATGACCCACAATTTATGAGTTACCCAGATGCTCTTTAATGATGTTTCAAAATGCCAAATGATTTTTCCATTTGGGAAATTGCTCCCAGCTTATGTTCTCAGGAAATGAAAGATTTGGCATGCTTTTCTTGAGAAGGGGGGACCACAGGCAGGACTAATGCCATGGACCTGGAACTTAATCTAATGTGTCATTCCCTTCCCAGGAGCCCTTCTTGTCTGCACCTGAGACCCCAGAGGTGAAGCAGCAATCCTGTTATATGTGTAGTGCCTGAAGGTGGCATTAGGTGTGGGTACCATGAAAGAGGATTAAACTCTGAAAAAAACACAGAGTGCTTTTAAGGAGCAAAGGGTATGTGTAGAAACAGCCTACACAAAACATGGTCAGGAGTCTGAAGAGTGGTGTAGTAGGTTAAACTGCTACTTGCAATGCCTGCATCCATTATCAAAGCACCCATTCAAGACCCAGCTGTCTGTTCTGTTTTCCAACTAATTTCCCACTAACGAACAAGGGAAAGGAGAAGTGTTTGGGCCCCTGCCACACCTGTGGAACCAGTTCTGGTTATTGAGGCCATTTGAGGAGTGACCCAGCAGGTGGTTCTCTTTTTGTCTCTCTCATTCTGACACTGTACCTTTAAACAAACAAACAACTCTTACATATTTTTTTTTTCAGAAATAAAACAATATCAGACATCCTAGCCATCCACTCTAGTGCTTGTATTTCACCTTCTGGTTCTACACTGCCATGGACTTCACCTGTATCCACTTTCTTTAAAAAAATTTATTTGAATAGCAGAAAGAGAGAAATTTTTAATTTTCATTAGCCCTATGAAAACAATTCATTTTACAAATAAGTCAAAAAGAAGCAAACCATATCAGCCTTCAAAAAAGCTGATGTTTCACCATCCAAAACACAATATTCTTAGATGGGTACCTTAGACTGAAAGGAATAACCAAACTCCTTATGGTTCTCAAACAAGACCAATAGTTACATTTCCTTGCCCCAAGATATTTGGAAACATTGGAGAAATGTCTTTGATTTTCACAGTGGATACTGGCTCCTAGTGGGTAAAGTCCTACAATGTTGTACAGTGTGCATGACTGCTTTCCATAACAAAGGCTGTTCATACCACTGAGACTGAGAAACAATATCAGAGTAGAAGACAGAGCTACAAAAATGACCAGAACCCATGATATCCCAGGGTCTAAAAGAGGCTTCTGGGGATAAAGAAGACTAAGAAAAGGATGGCAGAAGGATAGCATCATGAACAAAGATCTTGGTTCACTTCCATTTACAAACTAGAAGGAGAGGAACTGGGAGGTGCTGTTGAAGCTCATTTAGTGAAGTATTCCATACCTGAAAATAAACTTAGCCAACTCTATAGTTGTTGTTATCACTTTTGGTGCTTCACCACTACTAACTGCTCACAAGAACCCAAAAGGCTAGGACCATCTTGCAAAATGGCAGGACTGGACTTTAAAAATCATAAGGATGATACAAAGGTTTGAAATGAGTGAAATGGAAGTTAATGTGGAGTGACACAAACTGTGCAAAAAAAAAAATAGCATGCTGTGGCTAAAGAGTTCAGTAGAATGGGCTCAGCACAAAAAATCTAGCACAAAGAAACTCCTGTTACTAGCCACCAGGGTAGTGAAAATATTATCATGTCCAGACGACAAATAATTACAGTCACCATTATGTAACTTCCTTTCCCTCCTGTATTTCAAGATTCTTGGCTAAACAGCACACAATCAGTCACTCATTCTTTTTCTTCCTCACGATTCCTTTCAGGCTTCAGCCATCCTTAAGAAGACACAGGACCATTTCTGAATGCATTTTGAAATATGAATTCTAGGATAGAGGATAGTGAAGAGATAAATATTCTAAAGAAACTTCATATTTGTCGATTCAAATGTTAATCGGTCTGCCTCTGGCAACCAGACTCTTGAGTTTCTTATTAACTATGATTTCCCAAGAACATCAATTATGCCTGGTGTTTAGGAAGCACTCAATAAATATGTGATGAATAAATGAATTAGAATGTCCTTAATCGCTGGCCGGATTTTACGGAGGCTGCTGAGCTCTGTCTCACGTTGCAACGCCACAGAGATGCACAGCAAACACAAACGGATCCATTACCACGTGTTTATTGAAGGCGATTTTTTCATGTGGAAAATAAGGACTTCTAGTTTCACTATTTGTATCCAACATCATACTGGAGGTTCTAGACAGGGGTTTAGCTAAGAAAAATGAAACCCATTCAGATTGGAAAGGAAGAAGTAAAGCTCCCTTCCTTTATACATAACATGGTCTTTTGCGCAGGAAATTCTACAGAATCCACAAGAACAACTGCTAGAGCTAACAATAAAACCCACCAAGTTTACAGGATACGGGACCAACATAAAATAACTCATTATTTCTGTATCTACCAATGAGGAAATCAGAAGTCAAATTAGGAAAATAATTCTACTTCCACAGAACATCAAAACATAGAATGATTAGAAATAAATGCAACAAAAGGAACACAAAAAAATTGCACATGGAAAATTATTTAAAAAGGGAAGAAAGTAAAAGAACTAAACAAATGTAAAGGAAAGATAGACCATTTTCATCTATCAGAAGACTCGAAGTTGCTTCAACAGTCCAGTTTGAGCTGATCATGGTGAAAATGGTAAAATCAGGTAAAGAAAACAGCCTCTCTAGGGTCTTCACTGCCTGATCTATCAACACTCAGGCCGACTGGACCCATGAGAAGACAACGGTGTGAGGCTGTAGAACTCACACCTTTTCCATGGCTTTTGCAGGAAGATTTCAGAACTCTGGTTCACACTACACCCAGAAGAAATGGGGTTAAACTAAACAGGAGTTCTTCCTGGGCAATCTATATCAGTTCCTATCGATGACTACTGTTCATTTTTCCAAACCCTTGATTTGATGTCCTTCGTGTTACTACCTGTAAATGGGTGAGCAGACCAGAGTGTTCCAGTGTGGCACAGGCTAGTTGTCCTATTGCATAAGAGCCAGTACTAATTAAACCCCATCACCTGATGTACTTACAAACTGCCAAAGCATACTCAGGAATGCAGTGCTAGGGCCTGAGAGTTTCTGTAGGATTTCAGTATATCCCATAAATCTGAGGAAATGTCAGGCCACAATAAAGACAGAAACACAAATGAAAGAAAACCAGCACTTGCATATTATTACTAGCATTTACATATTATGTTGCTTAATTTCATGCAAAAATCAGCAATCAAACAGAAACACCAACAAATGGTACAACAATGAAATTTCACTGACTCACATTTATGACTGTGATTGGATCAAGAAGCTCTGAAGGGCAAATGGATCTATCACCCAGAAGGCTTGTCAAGTCTCCCCACATTAATTTCTTTCTACATGACGCAGCAAAGTTCCCAATATTCATAAAAGGCTCCATCAATAACATTGAAAATGTTAAGTGTTTCAGTGAGTTTGGGTGATAAATGCTAGAATATGAGCAACAATTCTGGTACCCTGACACTTTCAGTGAAATTCATCTCTTACAAAAAGTTCCAAATTTAACAACAGAGATCTCAGGAAGCACTACTCTTACTTAATGAGCCTTGGCAGCTTTTCAAATTAAACTCTCTATTGTGCAAGGAGCTAATTATGTTAAGATTAAACCCAAAGAACGATAGGGACATTTACTGTACTTTCAGTAATTATGCTAGCCTTCTATAATCAAGAATACAACTTGTTCTTCCTAAATTTCAAAGCTGTTGTCACTAACCCAAAGAAATCCACAACACAGCCTGCTTAGAGTTTAAATATTTTGGAACCGAAGACATATTTTCTCTCATCAACTACCATCCATTTGTTTGCTTTCTCCCTTTTATTATCATCACTTTCCTCAGTTCAGTCCCACTTCCTTGTCAGTTGCAGTCTGTAAAGACGGTAGTGTCCCCGTGAGCGGGTTTTTGATGTCCTATCACGACTCTTTCCACCAAGATGTACACAAACAATGCTGAGATACTTTGCTTAGCATATTTTTATTAGGCATTCAAACACAATAACTTTCTGTTACTGTGTTATAAAATGTTCTCCCTTTCTGGTTTAATGATAAACTACAAAACAACCACAGGTACGCACCTTTTTTGGCTTCTCTTCTGGCTTCCTTATTAACCCCCTGCCTGGAGCCTAAGCATTTGTATCACAGTTGAAAAACACAAAATTAACTTCTCACACACCCCTGCACTGCTGAGGAACAAACGTGTTCTCCACACCTCGGGAATGATCAAAGGCGAAGGGCCACATCTGCACGCACCACACAAGAAGTGTGGTCGAAAAAATAAACAAAACAGGGAACTGAAGATGTTACCTGTGGTTTTCTTTCTCCTTTGCAGACTAAAATATACAATGCCCTTGTAATCAGAGCCCAATAGTCTAGGGTTTTCTATTTTTATAAACAAAATAAGTAAAAATGTTTAGTGCGAGCATCCGTTTTGGCTTGGCTGGAGCTGCCTGCTTTCCACATCAGAGTGCCTGGTTGGAATTTGGACTCCACTTGTGATGCCAACTTCCTGCTGATGAGTACCTGGGGAACCAGAGTTGATAGCTCAAGTGCTTGGGTCCCTACCACTGTCCTGGGAGACCACGATGGAGTCCCAATGCTCCAAGCTTTGCCCAGCTCCAGATCTGGCTGCTGCAGGCATTGTAAGAGAGAACTAATGAATAGAAGAACTCTTTTTTCTGTCATTCTCTCTCTGCTGTCCCACAAAAACAGCATGTGTGACGGGGGAGGGGGGGGAGGGAGGATTACAAATATATCTAGATAAAAGTTTTCAAAAACGAATGAAAGAAAAGCAGAGACTGAACAGTGAAGACCTTAGACTCTCCTTCTGATAACTTGTACTTCATAATGTCCAAAAACAAGGGGGAGAAATGATTAGGGGGATAGAAAGAACAAGGATGTTCACACCTGATCAATGAGCTACTAAGTACTACTGAAACTGAATAAACGCATTAGGAGAAACTAAGAAATTAGTATTTTACAGCACATAACTTGTGAAAGGTAGACACACAAGTACTGAAAAAGTCACAAATTATTGTTAAGACGGGGGCGGAAGAAGGAAGACACAGATATATGTACACAATGTAATTCTTTTTAATGCAGGTATATCAAGTATATGCAAGTGAGTGCAACGGCCGGTTCTGCCAATCCGATGCCGGGAACCAGGAACCTCTTCCGGGTCTCCTACATGGGTGCAGGGTCCCAAATTCTTGGGCTGGCCTCAACTGCTTTCCCAGGCCACAATCAGGGAGCTGGATGGGAAGTGGAGCTGCCGGGATTAGAACCCATGCCCATAAGGGATCCTGTCACGTTCAAGGCGAAGACTTTAGCCACTAGGCCATGTCGCCGGGCCCCAGATAATTTTTAACAAGGTAATAACCTCAAGGAAGTTTACAAGTGTATTTTCTCAACTTTGAATATTAATTTATCATTTAATAAATGGATGGAAACAACATTTTCATGGCTCGTTAATTTGCAAAACTAACACATTTGTGAAAACATGATTATTTATATGAAATACTATTTGAAATTTTGTCTCATGGGAAAACAACAGAAACTTGAACTCAATTTGGTCAGGCCTATTAATTATTACTTTAAAAATCAAATACATATTTAAAAAGTCACATTTATAAAAAAAGTTTAAAAAATAACAGTTTCTGTATAACCTGGCAAGCTTTTCCAAACATGGATATCTAAGCTCATCACAGTACAATGATCAAAACCTGCAAATTAACATGGTACAAAACTAGAAGTGGAATGATTGACTTATTTTGAATTGCACCAGTTTTTCCCTAATTGCCTTTTCGAATTCCAGCATCCCATACAGTATCCCACACTGTACTTAGTTGCTCTTCAGCCTTCTCCAAACCAAAAGTCGCTAGATTTCTTGATCTTTCATGATGCTGTCAAGAGTCTCATTAGATACCATAAACATCTGGGGAATATCTGATGTCATTCTGAGACCTGCATGAAGCTATGCATTTTTGTGGAGAACATCACAAAAATAAGACTGGGGTTGTAACACAATGATGTCGTTAAACCACTGTTTGCAATCCCAGCATTCCAAGTGAGCACTGGCTCCAGTCCCAGCAGCTCCACTTCCAATCTGTTCCCTGCTGTTGTGCCTGGGAAAGCAGTGCAAGAAGGCCAGTGCACTTGGGCCTTTGCTACCCTTGTGGGAGACCCAGATGGAGATCCATGCTCTTGGCTTTGGCTTATCCTAGTCTTAGCCCAGTCCTACCTGTGGCAGCTAATTGGGAAGTGAACTAGCAAATGAACAATTTTTGTCTATCATTCTACCTGTCAAATTTTGTTTTTAACAAAGAATAACACCTTCAAATGCAGGGAGTGGGTTTCATATAACCTATAAATAGTTTTCCTAACCTGGGAAATCTTGCGTCTAGCCTTCATTCTTAACCTTGGGATCTTAACAAAATGGACAAAAATATTTGAATGTGGCTTTTACCACATCTTAATTCCAGGCACATAGTAGAAGCACAGATAAAATAAAGCAGAGCAAAATAACACAAAATAAAGAAGAAAAGCCTAGCTACTATGTTAGCTTGTTCTTCATTTATATTTAAGAAATGAGATTACTGGATCCAGCGTAGTAGCCTGCACTGATAATTCCATATGGCACTAGTTCCTATCCCAGCTGCTCTACCTCCCATTCAGTTCCCCGTCTGTGGCCTGGGAAAGCACTAAAGGATGGCCCAAAGCCTTCGGACCCTGCACCTGCGTGGGAGAACTGCAAGAAGCTCCTAGCTCCTGGCTACAGATGGGCTCACAACCATTGTGGCCACTTGGGGAGTGAACCAGCAGACAGAGGATGGAGGATCTTTCTCTCTGCCTCCACTTCTCTCTGTAAATCTGCCTTTCCAGTGAAAACACATTTTAAAAGAAAGAGTAATTTTAAAATCACCAATAGAAAGACTTTTGCAAATATGTGAAGACAGTATCTGAGGAGAAAGAGAGACAGAGAGAGAGCGAGCAAGAGAGCGCGCGCATACACACATGTATGTGCAGCTTGAGGCTTGGATCCTGGCAGGCAGACAGCCCTCCTTCTGACAAATGTCTCAATCACTAAGCTCCGCAAGTCCCAATCCAAATACAGCCCAAACACCTCCTACAAGACACAAGGCAATCTCGATTTTGAAACACTTCCCAGTTTGTCATTTGTCTAAAGAGGGTTCTTTAGTGATTAACCGAGTACCCCCAAACCAAAAGCATCGCACTGCTTTAGAAAGCATCCTCTCTCTTTCAAAGCACTTGGCCTCACAGATGGAGTCAAGTGCTCCCGACACCATCCTCAGGCAGGACCAGGGCCTTTGTGAGGCTTCTCCCTGAATGGCAGCAATAGACACTACCTCCTCAAGTGTCAGGTGCCAAAGCAGAAAGCACAGAAGAGGAAGCTTCCGCCTCAATTAGCATTCTGGATATCGTCTAAGCAGCTTGGTCGTTTGACATGATTTCTGCATGCTGTGAAGAGGAGAATGAGAAGATGAATCAAAACTCAGAGCAGAAGATTTCAGGAGATTATCCAGTTAGAATCTCCCTTGTTTAAACAAGGGTCCAAGGCACAGAGAAAAGAGCAGGGAGACTTGTTTAAGGCTAACTATTTTCCATTCTTGCATGTTTGTATCTCTGCTGACCTGCTTGGTTTTTCAGCTCTGCGTAAGAGATGCTCTTGGATGCTAGATCATAGGCCATGAATATCAACCTCGCTACTACTAACATTTTCAACTGGATCATTTTTGTTGTAGTAGCAGGCTGTCCTGTTCACTGCAGGAGATGAGACTGCATTTCTCGCCTCCATCTGCTAGACGCTAACAGCTTCCTTCTACTTTGGCATGTCACGGCTGCAACTGCCACGTGTGGCCAAAGGAGAACACCTCCGTCAGCCACCTCCAAGGCTCAGAGTGTGGTACAGAGAGTAAAGGACGGCACCTGTCGTTATGCACGTCACAAGGAGGGCTGGAGCTACAAAGAAAGAGTGAACAGCGAGGGCTTGGGGTCAGTGACACAGACTGGATAGACTTGAGATCTTTGTGAAAATGACAGCATCTGATTACAGCTCCCGTCACTGGGGCACTGCAACGGTAGAGTTTCTTTGCCTATATCAAACTAGAACAACATAGAGCAGCTAACGTTGGTTCCATGTCATGTGCTGGGCAATACTTACATGAACTGAAACAGTCCAGTTCAATTTCCCGTACGCTTCTGCACAGCTTTACAGGGAAAGCAGTCAGGCAGAAGGAAGTTGAGGCTCTTGCCTCATCGCTTTGAGGCACTAAGAATGGGAGCTGGCACGTGAACCAGAAAGACAAACTCTTCATGCTGATTACTTGGCTACTCATTGAGCATATCCTTTAAATATGTCACTCTTTTTTTTTTAACATAATAGTCAATCAATGAGAAAAATGATAAACAAAGAATGTAGTACAAAGTCATTGCTTAACCCCCAACATAGCCATATAGACACAAAACACTTCATGAGGCAAATACATTGCCAATTTATTTTTCTCAAGAAAAATAAGTATTTTAAAACACAACATTCAACACCAAATAGAACCTGAGTCAATCCTACAGCATTTTTTCAGCCAGGTATCTGAAATTAAAAAGTGTTTCAAATTTTTAGACAGAATATTAGCAAAAGTTAGAGTCATCACAAATAGTTAATGAGATTCATGTTCTCCTAATTTTTGCTTCAGATCTGCTTTTATATATAAGATTGGAATCCGATACATAAAGCTGAAATCATACACACGTTCATCTCTTGGAGCCATCTATCCTTGTAGCATTGCATGCTTTCCCAGCATATAAAAGAACAACAAACAAAAACAGTACTTGTATACCTTGGTCTGATCACAGTCAGTCAGGGGGCTGCCAGTTTTTCCTGTCAAAAGCTGCAGTTATCAACAATTTTTTTTTTAAAAAACATGGAGACCAGCAAGGATCTTGTACCTTCCCCTTAATGCCCACAATTGAGCCACGGTGAACTCAGGAGCCCGTGATCCAATCCTGTTCTCACAGGTGGACAGCAGGAACCCAAGTACTTAACCCATCACCACTGTCTCACAGGGTATACATTAGTGTCAATATTTCGTAGCCAGACATACAACATGGGATGTAGGCACTCCAAGCAGTACACCAATGAATGTGCCAATCGCCTGCCCTGTAATCACCTCAAAAAATCTGGGGCAACTGACTCCAACATAATCTAATTCCCTCCTTGGGTCTTCCTTATTCCACAGACGGACAGGCTGGCATTGTAAATTGTCTCAAGTCTACTGAAATTGGATTTCAAAGCATCTTCCTATTTGAACATAGTGGTTTTTACCAGGCTAGTAATTCTGCCCCAACTTCCGGATTATTCTGGGAACACAGTAACCACACATTCAAAAGGCTCACATCCAAACAGGCCACAAAACAGTTCTCCTGAAAACAACACCGGATTGCAGGTCTCCGAGCCAGGTGAATTATAAAGCTTTCCAGGATTAATCACAAAACCAAACCCCATGACTGCTGCTGTGTGAGTGCTTAGCCAAGGGTCAGGCCGCTCAGGCACTGCCCACATCATCTTGCTGCATCACCCAACCCTGCCCAGAACTAAGTGTGGGTCCCACTGTATAGATGTAGAAGTCAGGGCACAGATAGAATAGGTAACTTTCTAAGATCACAAAATTAGTGAGTTGCAAGACCAAACACTGGAAATTAATTCGTCCTAACTCCAAAACGAGTCATTCTCACTGCATTTCCAAAATAAGCTGTACGGAAGAGTGCCCTTTTGTGCAAATACACATACCCCTTTCCACAGAAAATGTATTTGGCCCAGTCGTTTCTATAACCAGAAATTCTGAAAAGTGTTCCCATTACTGAAGTTTCAACCGGCAATGGAATATATGAGAAAAGCCTCGTTCTTCTAGCCACAGATATCACTCACTGGCTAAATAGAGCAACAGGGTATTTCAACTGTCCAGAACCTTGGCTTTGAAAGCTTTGGCTCGGAGCTGGGCTTCCGAAAGGTTGGCCAGGAACACTCAGCTCTAAAACACAGGTCCCTGGATCCTAAATGCCTATGACTATTAAAGGTTTTTTTTAGGCTTATTGAGAAAGACACAGAAAGAGAGAGTGCAATTTATCTCCTTCAAAAGAGAAGGCAAGCAGGCGATGCTGTGTGGGAGCTGTGATTCCCAAAGGCCTTGGTGATTTCCAGGCCTTGCTGCCCTGACTAGCAAAGCCACTGGCCCTGGAATCATCAGCACAATGCAAATTCTAAAATACAAGGCCAGTAAGAAAAATACCTTACCACCGACTACCAAAACAACTACCAACTAACACCAACCAGTATCCAATTGGGCATAACTTTTTTCCTATGAGAATCAAACACATGATGAAGAGACAGCGTGGTTTTTGGTTTTTGGGTTTTTTTTTTTTTTTAATAATAATGAAAAGAGAACTCTGGGCCCGGTGCAGTGGCTTAGTGGCTAAAGTCCTCACCTTGAACGCGTCCGGGTCCCATATGGGTGCCGGTTCTAATCCCGGCAGCTCCACTTCCCATCCAGCTCTCTGCTTTGGCCTGGGAAAGCAGTTGAGGACAGCCCAAAGCCTTGGGACCCTGCACCCATGTAGGAGACCTGGAGGAGGTTCCTGGCTTCGGATGGGCATAGCACCGGCCGTTGCGCTCACTAGGGGAGTGAAACATCGGACGGAAGATCTTTCTGTCTCTCTTCCTCTCTGTATATCTGACTTTCCAATAAAAATAAATATATCTTTTAAAAAAAAATTTTGTCTTACTGTGTGTCAGCTTCGTAAAGAGACGATGACGATGGTATCTCGTTCTATATGCTGCTTTCTTTGAGTTCTCTTTTTTTTTTTAGATTTTTATTTTATTTTTATTGCAAAGTCAGGTATACAGAGAGAAGGAGAGACAGAGAGGAAGATCTTCAGTCCGATGATTCAACCCCAAGTGACCGCAACAGCCAGTGCTGCACTGATCCAGGATCCAGGAACCTCTTCCAGGTCTCCCACACGGGTGCAGGGTCCCAAGGCTTTGGGCTGTCCTCAACTGCTTTCCCAGGCCACAAGCAGGGAGCTGGATGGGAAGTGGAGGTGGCGGGATTAGAACTAGCGCCCATATGGGATCCCGGGTGAGTTCAAGGCGAGGACTTTAGCTGCTAGGCCACTGTGCCGGGCCCAAGTAAGACAAAATTTTAAGAAGTTATTCTCAGTTTTGTACCCCCTAAAATCCCTCCAGTTTGAATCTTCAACTGTAAGGAATTATATCCCACTGCTGATTTCTAAACAGTGATTAAGAAAAAATTCCCAATTTCATTAATTAAGCTTTCAGTAAATGATCTAATTTGTTTCATAAACAGAAGCTAGCACCGCTCGGTTATTGCTATGATCCTCTCTATTTTCACCAACATTTCAATAGAACTTCACGGTTTACACAGACACCATTTTCACAGATTTTTTATAATGATGTGATGCTCAAAACTGGGAGGCACCAATGATTTCTCCTACTGAATAATGAAAGACAGAGCATAAGCAAAGTATGTTCAACATGAAAACTCTTATTCATGTCTACATTCACAATATAAATCAAGAAAAGAAAATATTTTTAAAATTAACATACATGTGCATTTGTGGCCTCAGATTATAAAAATTACCATGCTGGGCCTTTTGTATCTCTATGCAACACATGTTTGTTTCTCTCCACTACACTGATGCTGAAGTTTAACACTCAATGTAAGGACATGAGAGGTAGGGGCCATTCGTAAGACCAGTGCTAGCTCACAGCTCAGTAAGCTGTGATAATGGCAAAGCATGGGAAGAAAAACAGGAAGGTGATGGGCAGGCATATCAGGGTGGCACTGAGGACAGAGCAGGACAGAATTGCACAAATTCTGTAGGCAACTTCATCCAGAATGATAATCAGGACTTTACGGCCCAGCAATGCTGATACTGGACTGTTCTTCTTGGCAGACACATTCGAGAAGCCATTGGGGTCACCTGACACATGTTGCAATCCACCTGAGTGGAAAACAAATACCCAAATGGGTATGAACTATTTTCTCAGTCATGCAGCCAGCATCCGGGAACATGCTTGTATTTCTCAGGAAGATCAGCCAAGAGACTGACCACAAGACATTCTGTGCTTCTTGCACAAGACAGCCACACCCGGGCATTTGGCTAAAGAAGCTTGAAGTAAGTTCAAATCACATGCAGATGCTTCTGAGAAGTGGAGCATCTCTCTACTGACTCCCAGGAGCTACTCTTCTTCAGAAGCCAGGTCCCAGCAGGCAGCACCAGGGTTGGGCGGTGCCACTCACAGTACAAGCTGCAAGCAGTGGACCAGTAACAGATCCCTCACAGCTCTAAAGGAATGAGCAGCAGGAAAGGCCACAGTGACTGGTAAGTGCCATTCCATCCTGGTAATGATCTGCAAAGCAGGGCAGCTACAGCCAAGATCAGATTGGCTTTATCAAAAACACCCTTAGACAGAAGTGGTCTCCCAGGGCCAGAAGATCCAATGATTGTGCTCAACTCGAAACTTCACAAAGAGAAGCCAACCCAGTTGTTCTGCTTCCAATCGAATTTCCTGCTGATGTGCCTAGAAAAGCAACAGTAGGCACTGCAAGAGACTCTGCCACCACAGCAGATACCCAAATGGACTTTCAGCAGGTTTCTGGCTTTGGTCTTGCCCATCTCTAGCTGATATGACCATTTGGGGAGTAAACCGATGAACGGAAATACTACTCTTTCTCTTTGTCACACACACAAAAAAATCTTAGAATGAACCCTAAAAAATATTTTTAAAAATTCAAGAAAAATACAATTGATTTAAAAATAAAGCACTAGCAGTAAATTCTAAGCAAGCCATCAAATTGCTTATCAGTATAAACTGCTACACTGAATTAAATGAGAGGCTATTTTGGTGACAAAGATCAAATCCCAAAGGAGGTCAAAACAAGAACAGAAGAGCCTGGCCTTAAAAAACCAGGAAATGCAGAAGGCAATGGTATTTGACCTCAATCCTGAATCGCTTGACTTACTCCTGCTTACTCAAACAGCAACAACAGAATCTCTTACCAAACAATTTTCTGTTACAAATTAGCCTCAGGGTAGTTCCATAAGCCAAATGCATTCACTTTGCCCAACAAAATTTCTCAAACTCATTCAATGACAACTGAGCACAAGGGAAAGACACTAGTAGGGACATGAACAGGAAAGGGCAGAAGGAGCAAGAGGAGAGCCCAGGATGAAAGGCCCAGGGTGAGAACTAAATAGCTTATAGAAAATTTCAGAGAGACCAAGCGAGAGGGAGAGAGCAGATCAAAGACAATGAAGCAACCACCAACTGGATGAGGTAACGCGTCTCCTGGCACTTAGCATCTTTGGAGTCAACTGAGAAAGGCAAGAAATTATAATCGGGTTCTCAGACAAGAAGGGATATAAAGATGCCTCCAATTCTTATATCTTGGGGATTTTCCCACCACGTGATGTTAACAGGATCTACTCCATACAGCTCTTAAGACATTGATATAAGGGGACTTCAAAAACTCACAGAAAGTACAATTTACAATATACCGTACAAACACTGTGAAGTACATGCAAAGCTTTTGAATAATGCATGATTTTTCATTAAGTTTTTCAAGACTCCCTGTATAAAAAAATTAAATAGTGGAACTGCTCAGTCCAGAGGCTGGCTTGAAACCAGGCTTCCTGACAGTTCTCCTCATTTCTGTGCAGTTCTTCACTGAGTTAAGAGGTCGGTTTATGTGAAACATGAATGCATAGGTGTGCCACCTAATTAATGAAGCTCATGAAACCACATCAACAGCACAGCCACAGGGGAAGGGAGCCATGTGGAAATCTTCTGTTCTGAGTGTCCTGAGCGCAGCACACCCCTAGGAACCAGGCTCGCATGAGAGAAACATCACTGTGCTCCAGCCATCTGCAGGCTGCAGGTTCCAGGTTCAGGTGCCTCACCAAGAGAAAAAGGAAATTACCAGCCTTGCAGCTACAGAACAAGAGTCCTTTACAGGAAGCCCTACAACCTCTAACACTAGAATGCTATTACTAACTTGACAGAGGACTAGGGTTCAGAAAATCCCTTTAAAAAAAAAAAGAGCTCAAGAGGAAGATGCAGAAAGAGAAGAGATACTGAAGTTCAGAATGCCAAACGATGAAAATCTCAAACCTATGCAGGACCCCATTTCTGCCACTTAATCAAAGTGTATGATCTTGGACACTTCATTTAACCCTTCTGCGCCCCAATTCCCCTACTTATTTTAAAAATAGTAGAATTATTTGTTTATTTAAAATGCAGGGAGACCAAGAGACAGAGAACTTCCATCTGCCAATTCACTGCCCAAATAAATGCCTACAAACTTCTTGTACTGGGCCTGGCCAAAGTTGGAAGGCAGGAATTCAATCTGGGTGAATCCTCCATGAATGACAGGGTCTCACGTACTTGTGACATCACCTGCTCTCTCTCTCTCAAGGTGCACATCAGCAGCAGAACCAAGGCTCAACCCAGGCACTCCAATATGGGATTTGGATACCCCAAACCATGCCGACCCCTCGATTTTAAATATGAAGAGTCTACCGGAGGGTTGGAGTGAATTACAGCTGTAAAGAGATTAGCCATGGCCCATAAGAAGCAATGAATTATTAAAGTTGTTATTACTATGCAATGAAAAGAGAACAAAGGAGATGAGAAAAGACTTACCTTGGAATGGCTCAGCTATATACACACAGGCTCTTAAGCCAACCAGTTACCCAGCAGGCACCTGCTTCCCTTGGCTTTTTGCTACCATCAATTATCCATCTAACCATTCTCCCTTCAGGCAACCAAGTCAGCTCAACGGGGGCTGCTGGTACGTCTCTGCAGGCAGTTGCTCCATGGCCATGGAGGAAATCTGTAGGTTTGCAAGGCAGGGGGCACAAGGCCATGCCAGGCACCTGATGGGGCTGCCATCAATGCCTGCTGTCACTGAATCACAATGACAAGCAAACCCTGCTCAGCTCCAAAAGGCACTTCTGGGACCAGAAGGCCATCTGGTAAACCACCCCTTTCCAATCTCAGGCAATCCAACAAGAAACCAGTCTTGGCTGCAAGGATGACACCCTGCCTAGCCAAAAAGAAGCTGGAAACTCCTGTCAAACCCCTCCCAGATGTCAGATCCCACCTGGCACCCCCGTGGTCTCCCTCCACCCCCGCAAACACAAGTCTACTAGGACACTTGTTCTAAAGAAGGGGGAATTTCTGTTTAAAGAAGCTATGTATACATCCTTCCCTGAACTCCTCCCCAGAAGTTCTACAAGTGGGAATGTTCCTCCTTTCCCATCTTGAATTGACTCCATGCATGCCAGCACACTCAGTGGGGCAGTTTTCCAGATCCTGCCCACCACTGTCTGCTCTTCTGTGAAGCTAATGTCAAAGAAAATGATCATGAACCTGCACCAACATAAGTGTGTGTTACCCTGAACAAAATGAAAATTTCTTTCTCATTTCTTCTAGATCAACATGGGGGAAAGGGGAAGTCCAGGTGTCTGACAGATACCGCAGAACAGTAAAACAATAGTGAGCAGAAGCAGTAGGAGACAGCATCCCTAAAGAGTGGAGACAGGAAAGTTAGCAGGTTCATGGCACTTTGTGAGTCATCTCTGCCACAGAGGAGCAGGTACAGAAGTATGCTCTAGTTCAATGGCACAGCTGTCCCATTCGGCCTTCCATGTGCCCTCAGGCTGGGCAGCCAAAGGAGTTCAAGATTACATCTATAAACAAGAGCCTCTACGGCTGGCAAGGGAAGCCTATCTGAGCACGGACTTCACCACACAGACGCGTAACAGCAAGAACCCAGAGGATGATAATTAGATGTCTGCCTTTGGAACAACTGCTGCATCTTGGCATTTTCTGGAAGAGCCAGCAGAAAATGAAGAGCAGGATGCTGCCCCAGGCCTTCAGTGGTGACTCGGCCATCAAAAGAGACACACTTCTCCAAGAGCAGTGGACTGAGAAATCTGACTTCATGGCACAAGACACACATTCACAAAACAAGGAGGACTTAGTCATTTTGAAGGCAAATGGGCTCTGCCATGCTCATGGGGTGGAAGCAGCTTGCAGCCACCTGCCCTGTCAGCATGGGAGGAGGCCAAATCCAAAATGGGATGATTTTATTATGACCAGGTTTGAGGCCAGTCATATCAGGACACAGTCCCTAATTTCATCTACTCCAGAGCCCAGGATAATAGTAGGGACTGATGCACAGTCAGGACTAACAGGCATATGAAGTTGAGATGGCCCTGCTTCAAATGGTAGCATCACCATTTACCAAACCTATGCTTTGGACTGAGACCTCTCATAGCTGTCTTTCTCAGCTAGAAAAATGGGAAAAACACCATTCTTCAGAGAACTATGGAGAGCTAAATGAGATATATCAGTCTTCCTTAAGGAGTTCTTTATCTGCTGAATGCTATTATTATTCTTACCACCATATTGTTGTGTTGACTGGACACACAAGGATGGAACTGAGGTGCTAACTTCCAGCATTTAACTTGTCTGATATTCAACTCACAAGTATGGAACCTATTTCTATGCTGGCCACAGCACAACTCCCCATTTGGCTCAGGAAAAAAGCACTGTCACCTGTGCCAATCAGTCAAGATGACCCCAAGGCTCCAGACAGAGCCAAATGCTTGAACAACGCAGACTGCAAAACTTAAGACAGTCTTACAGCAGGTAAGCAAAGCCCTGACTGATAGAGCAACTGTGACAGTGGCATGCTGGCAAGGAGGGCTTTTCTATGACATTGATATAGCATTATAGAGCTTCTAGTAAACCTGTGTAAGAGACACACGCAGAAGAACACTACAGAACAACCTCCAAACAACAAAAAAATAGTATCCACCACAAGGCAATGGATCCCTCGGACTATCCTGCCTCCTTGCCAACGTATTCCTACATTTCAATCTGCTCTCCATTTCCAAAGCACAGACGTTGCAGAGAGAACCTTAAAACGCCTGACTTACTGAATGCTCTGGATGGCTGGCAGAGCAGATTTAAAGGCAGTAATAGCAGGCAGAGAATTACAGCTGCAAGGTGAAAAATTAAGAGCTGAAACAAATTTAGTTCACCATGCAAAGCTGAACTTGAGAGTTTATTAGAGAAAGATCAAGCGACAAGCAAATGATTCCAATTTCCTAATCCCTCTGGGATTTGCATTAATTCTCCCAGAATCCTTCAGATGCTCAATTTGGTTTCTTTGCTTGCAACTGGACAGAATTAGAAGGCTGGGAAGCCCTGCTGCTTGTATCAGGGGACAGAACAGCCCTGTCTCCTTCCCTCTCTGGCAGACAAAGGAGCACTTCTTTAGGGACCAACATCATAAGACAAATCCTTTACACTTCTGTGTAGAGGGGTATACTGGGGAACCTTTGTCTCTAGGAACATCAAAAATTAAAAAAAAAATCCTTAAGGAGTCAACAGAAAAAGAACTAAAGGGTAGAACAGGTTCAAATCATTCGGAAGAAGTCTATCATACAGAATTATTTGCCATGAATTATCAACAACAGGCTAAATGGAGGACCTCGTATCAATTGTTTGATTTTGAGTGCATAATCACCCACAAGGTAGGGAATTTAACTGCACTCATTTCACAACCGCCAAGGTCTGAGAATTCAGAAGTTAAGTGAGTACCCAGTCGCACAACTGAGGTCAGGGTCAGATTCAGGATCAGAATTCAGAGCTATCTATACCTTGGCTTTATTCCTCCACCCACGTTAACCTAATGAACTTTGGGTAACTTGTTCAATACGGATATTGATACTTGAGCCATGCTAAATGCATAAGGCCATATTAATGCTGACTCTAGATAAAAGTAGAAAAGGTTGAGGACTGGTGGTGTGCTTCAGGGGGTGAAACTGCTTTCTGCAATGCTAGCCTCTCATGTGAGCACCACCAATTCAAGTCCCTGTTCATTCACTTCCAATCTAGTTCCCTCCTAATGTGCCTGAGGAAATCAGACAAAGATGGTCCAAGAGCCTGAGTTCCTACCACCTATGTGGGGAGACCACAATAATGGAATTCCAAGCTCTCAGTTTCAGACTGGCCCAGTACTAGCTACTGAGATGACTTGGGGAGTAAAGAATGATCTCTCTCTCTCTCTCTCTCTCTCTCTCTCTCTCTCTCTCTCTCTCAGTCCCCCCCCCCCCGTCATCTCCATCCATTTCATAACTCTACCTTCCAAATAAACACATACATCCCTTTTAAAAAGGTAGAATAGTGCACACTAAACTGGTCATTCCTTTCACCTAGCTTAGTTATATTTCACACACTTCTATAAAAATCTACAATAAGAAATTTAACTTACCCAAGGCTTACACAGAAAAGCAAAGAGCAGAAAGGAGCAGAGCTCTGTCTTAGCAACCCAAAGTCATACTGCTTAGTGTAAGAGGACCCCTGAGCCCTCACCAGTGAAAATCTGTGCTTTGCACAATAAATGAGCAGAGAATGCAAAGGGAAAAGGTGATGTCCTCTTCAGACTACACCTCCCCACACTACCCATACTACATGCTCCAGAGAAATGGTAGCCTATGAAGGCCAGGAATTAAAGGATTAATATACTGTGAACTGCTTGATCTGAGTTGTTCCCTTCAGTTTAAATGATTGATTTCCCACTATATCTTTCCTACTGTTACAAAACAGTCAAACATACCACAAAGATGAAAGGATTTTATGGGGAATACCTCTATGTCCAAACACCTAAATGTTTTGCTACAGGTAAGGTAGGTGAGAACAGATGTGGCTCAGGTAGAAGTGTAAAGAAGGACAGTCCACAATACCAGTTGGATATCAACCCATTTCTCAAACAGAAGACCACCCCCCGGCCGTTGGGCCTTAGGTACAGACAGTTCAATGAGATGCGCACATCCACTCTTACCCATAACTTCACTTTGATTTCTGTTGTTTGCTGTTTACCTCAACTTAAATGCACCTTACATTTAATAATAATCCCATAGAAGAACTAATACATCAATTTAAAATTGCAAGCCATTCTGAGATGAATGATATAAGCTCACACTACTAATATAAATCATCCCTTGTCTAACATGTCATGTATGTTAGTAACAGATGATTGTAAAAGTAATACGGTGTTTGTATTCAAGTAAATCTTCTTTCACATAATAATAGCCTCAAAGATATTTGGTCTAGCAGATAAGACACTCATGTCCCATACTGGAGTATCTGGGTTTGAGCCCCAACTTGCCCTAACTCCTACTTTTAATGCTTATCTTTGCAAGGCAGCAAGTGATGGCATCAATCCATGCCACCTACCTGGGAGAGGTGGACTGAATTCACAGCCCACAGTTCGTGCACAGCCAAGCTCTACCTATTGTGGGTATTTGAGGAATGAAGCAATTAATGGGTACTCTCAATGTCTGTCTAAAAATCACAGTAAAAATAGCGGTCCTAAGATAATACCAATAATGTCCTCTTGAAAAACAATAATAGTCCAAAGAATAACTGTAGTGCTGCTGTCAAGTCTATCACAGTTTAATTTAATTAGATGCTAATACCTTACTGAACCTAGTTTATAAACAATTTTCTCATAGACAAGCAGTCATATAAATCATGTACACGGTTTTGCACTGCCCATGGTTTCAGACACTTGGTGGAAGTTTTGGAACATACATCCTAACCTAAAGAGCACCTTTGATTAGACAAAATCAGTACTGAAGAACCAATTTCCCTTGAGGAAAATGCACCGCCAAGGCTTCCATATTGTACTCACAGACTTTGATTATTAAGACCAGAGCTTAGGGGACACGTGATGAAATGCAATCTTCTGCTTTACACTTGACAAAATAAAGACTCAAATATTCTATGTCACACTTAGGATCACATAATAGGAGAGGACTTGGATCTTTCAAATAAACTACAGTGAGTCCAACTGAGTCACAAAAAAAATTGGTCAACATTAGAAAGAACTTAAAAAGACAGGAAAGAAATCCCTGAAACAGAGTTTTACAAGTAGGTCTAAAAAACTAACCAGGTAAGTGAAAAAAAAAAAAAAAAAAAAAACAAAGGGAAACAAAAAAACAAAAATAATGTATTCTGCTACCCATAAGGCTGGTAAACACTCATATTAGCAAGAATTCTCTTTTCGTAGTTTCTTGGGCAAAGTCCAAGAGAGAGACCATTATTCTATGTGACAATATCAAAGAGCTTCAACAGATTTATTGCATGATGACTTAACTTCACAGTGTAAGAACATTTGCCCCTTCCACCCCTGCTCGTGTTCTATTCCCATTCTGTCCCATTGGGTTCTTTCCATCTAATTAAACAACTCTTGATACATCTCAAACATAACAGTGCTCTCCTCCCATCGGGCAGAAAACGGAAATACTGCAGTAAGACGCAGGAGCAGCAGCACACACTTGACTGCACTACCATCTCAATTCCAGTTCAGGAATGCCCCACACCACATGAAAGAACTCCTCGCTGATTATGTGTGCCAATCTAAGTCCTCCATTTCCCACCTCTGATAAATGAACACCACTCAGGCCTTCCTAGCAGGCCTGTGAAAACCACTGTGACTGATCTGGGTTCACCTGGAGCTGAAAATTACTTTGCCAATTGCACGGAACGATATTTTTCACATATGCAGCAACAAAGACCAGTTTCTTCAGTGGCCCTTGCTTGGTTTTCTTTTATGTGGAGCATCAAAGCCTTGAAGACAAAGGCCAGGACTCTACTAACAGTCAACAATACCACACAGTACAAGGAGACAGCACCTCCTGCGCTCCGGGACTGGCTTCCACAAGGATATCTTTGATCTATATCTTCATGGGATTTCGGTTTTGGTCCTCAGTTTGACAAAAGCTGTGAGGAGCAATGCTTTTGTTAATTTTATTTATTTATGTTTTTAACTACAAGAAAAAGATACAGAGAGAGAAACCGCTCAGTGCAAACTCTAGGGAACAATTATCAAAGCAAACAATTTGGCTTTACACTTGAAGTCACAAACAATTTAAAGTTGTAAGGGTAGTGTTAAGGCTCTCTGGCCTTGGTGAAGTTTTTCTTTGAAAATATAAAATCTTGTTTCTCCTTCATTTCACCCCTTTGGAAAGGTATGTCCCCCTTGTCCCCTTGTCTTACAATAAGCATGATAACTTGGACTTAGGTGGTGGAGCCCTTACTGGAATATGAATGCCACCTCCCTGAATTTTAATTGAGTCTAGAAGTTCTTTGGAACTCCCCCAAACTATCTTCCACCAAATCAAAGTGTCAATCCCCATTACTTTGTATTTTATACTAAGAAAGCAGGAAGACGGTACCTGAGATTTCAGCTTATCATGAGAACTGGAAGGATGCTCTCAGCCACACCCTTCAAATGTCCTTTTGTTCTGAGCCAGGTAGACAAGATTAGAATTTTGATCTGTGATTGTTCATTGCTGTTCTAATTTTTGTCTCTCTGGAAACTGTGCTTAAAACACACCAGTTCCATGATTTTCATGGGTCTTTCTTTATTGAAAACCCTCTTCCTGCTGTGGCAGGAGGTTTCCATTTTTAATATCTTTAATAAATTTTGCTTATTGAAATTGTCCACAGGAAAATTCTTTTTCCATGTGACAAGAATGAGGTTACCTTTGGCTTTTCATGTGAAATTCTCTGCAACGAAAGGATCTTAAAATATCATTTCATATGACAAAATTTGGAAATAAAAGGAGTCAGAATTCAGATGATTCTTCAGATAAATGGACTAACTGAAATAATCCAATGCCTAGTTTTTTATTGTCTGATTCCATTTGCAAAGCACTGTGAGAAGACAACAATTTGAAAATGAAGGACAGATTCATGGTGGACAGGGTTTAGACAGATGTAGTGGGACAGGGGAAGGTGGGAGTGGTTATAAAGGATGACCCTTCTTACGCTGATGGACCAGAATCTTAACGGTGGCACAGACACACTGGACAATGCAGGTGATAAAATTATACAGAACTTAATACATGCATCCAAGAAGGTACATTTCTATATTGTTTTATACAACTGTCTATGACAGTTGTATAAAAAGTTTCTATTTTTGAAAAAAAATCAACTATACTTGTTTGTCACAACAGGAAAAAAACTATTTCCTCTTATTTCTTTTGATCATGCTATGGTTTTCTAGGTGAGGAACAATTCCTGTAAAAACCCAGGACAATGAAACGATGAAAGTAACAGCTAACAACATGGAATAGCATGATGAAGGAATGTACTAAAATTTAGTGCCAGGCTTTCCTTCTTAGGCCAGGATTTTATCAATCATTTCAGTTTCACAGGTACCTTTAAGCATAACTTTTTGCTCTAAAAGGTACACAGAATGTTTCTTCCCACATATGGTAACATCTCTAGAAACATGACTAAGCCACTGTCTTCCAGAGCTCACAAAATTACAAAGGACAAGGAAGGTAATAAATGAACGTAACCCCAATGCAAAAGCAGTGTCACACAAGAGCAGCTGCTTGTGAAAAAATATTAAAATATCAATATTTACACCATCATCTACTTACTACTTACTGCATATCACAAACTATATTACATGTTAGAAATACACAGTGGTCAAAACTGTAGGTTATATTGCAGGAAAACAACAAAAAGAGAGAGAGAGAGAGAGAGAGAGAGAGAGAAGGAAAGAAAGATTGTCCATGAAACTTAAATCCTAAAAACAGCAGTGCATAGGTTCTTCAAAAGTTCTTAGAAAAGTTGTTTATGAAACTATGTTTGGACTTCAGAAAATGTTGCAGCAAAATAAACCTACCTTTCAATGTGACTGCTTCCTTCAACTTTTTGAACCATGCTTATTTTTAAAACATAGTCCAAGTGAACTGTAATACTGGTAATCTTTTTTTTTTTTTTAAAGATTTATTTTATTTTTTTTATTACAAAGTCAGATATACTGAGAGGATGAGAGATAGAGAGGAAGTGGAGCTGCCGGGATAAGAACCAGCAGCCATATGGGATCAAGGCGAGGACCTTAGCCACTAGGCCATGCTGCCGAGCCCCAATACTGGTAATCTCTTAACAGATGTAGGGTCAGGTCATTAGTTTGCTAATTGGTGAAAGAGTGATCATCCACTAGCCTTTTCACAATTCAAATTCCTCACTTCTTCAAAAAGAAGTAACTAGAGTCTGGGCCATTCAGTGGGTTGGCAAATCTCAAACACAGCAGTCATAAATATGAACAACCAACCAGGGTCTCAAATAAGAAACTCGCCTTGTGTCTACTGTTATGTTGGGTTTCCTTTTGCTTACAAGGCTTTCCACAGGTGAAGGAATGCATTAAAGAAGACAAATACATGAAAGTAATTAACATTTCATGAAGGCTCTGATGTTTCCTTGACATCCTAAGACTGTGCATGAAGTTTTTCCAATATCTGACCCAAGTGTGAATGCAGGCTCTACACTGGCTTAGTAGGATAGTTATCATGTGGCTTAAAATACCTGACAATCCTCGTTGTTGTATAATGTTCTCACTCCTACAAAATAATCCCCAGAGTTAGAGTAAGAAAATGTTTTTTAACAATATCTGCCTGGCATACAATAAAGCATGTAATAAATAAAGGGCTGAAACATATTTAAATACTTTAAGATATTAATATTACGGGGCCCAGCGGCGTGGCCTAGCGGCTAAAGTCCCCGCCTTGAACGCCCTGGGATCCCATATGGACGCCGATCCCAGCAGCTCCAGTTCCCATCCAGCTCCCTGCTTGTGGCCTGGGAAAGCAGTCGAGGATGGCCCAAAGATTTGGGACCCTGCACCCGTGTGGGAGACCCGGAAGAGGTTCCAGGTTCCTGGCTTTGGATTGGCGCGCACCGGCCATTGCGGCTCACTTTGGGAGTGAATCATCGGAAGGAAGAGCTTCCTCTCTGTCTCTCCTCCTCTGTGTATATCTGACTTTGTAATAAAATAAATGAATCTTAAAAAAAAGATATTAATATTACGTCAACTACAGTAATTTCTTTAGAAAGAATACTATCCTTATTTATGAATAGCCCCAAACAAGACACATAATACATCATAAAACCAAAAGCAGTCCTTCAGAAAGTACTTTATCTCTGATTTTAATTCTTTCATCATTCATTACAGACTGAAAACATTAAAAGCAATGTTTGAAAAAGGAAGAAGAAAGAGACAGAAAATGTATTGGTAAATAGTTTACTTACAAAGGAGCTTGTAATGAATTGGTACTTCACACTTGATAGAAAAAAGTACCATGGTGGGCCCGGCGGCGTGGCCTAGCGGCTAAAGTCCTCGCCTTGAAAGCCCCGGGATCCCATATGGGCGCCGGTTCTAATCCCGGCAGCTCCACTTCCCATCCAGCTCCCTGCTTGTGGCCTGGGAAAGCAGTCGAGGATGGCCCAATGCATTGGGACACTGTACCCGCGTGGGAGACCCAAAAGAGGTTCCAGGTTCCTGGCTTCGGATCGGCGCGCTTCAGCCCATTGCGGCTCACTTGGGGAGTGAATCATCGGATGAAAGATCTTCCTCTCTGTCTCTCCTCCTCTCTGTATATCTGACTTTGTAATAAAAATAAATAAATCTTTAAAAAAAAAAAAGTACCATGGCAAGAATTTTTACATTTCCAGTTAGAGCCTTCCCCAAGTACACACAAGGTATCAATTAAATGTTCAGGAGATTTTACTGGCACAGTAGGTACTGAGCTGCCTTAATTTCATCCCTTTTCAACTGGCATCTCATAACCTAATTTTGATAGAAGCCATATATCATTCAAGTGTACTGCTGAGCTAAAGTACTAATAGAGAGTAAACTTACATTTACTTGTTCTAAACATAAACACAGGACACTTAATCCTCTAGGAAAGGCTAAAAGAAGTCTGTACTGCAAAAATAATTGATGCATCATAATTAATGGTTTAATCTCATGATTACTGCCATTTTATCATACACACTAGTATACTATTTGCAGGTTTGTTTTTTTAAAACTAAAAAGCAAGTAATGCTCATTCTAAAGAGGAAAATTGGCTTTACAAGTATTGTTAAAGTGGAATGTTTTCAAACGAAGATAAAATGGAGTTGGGAATACTGTCAATAAAAATCACTTGTAATGCAATCATTGACAGAACTGTCTGTTTCATCTACTTTTTGGAACTAGGCTTCTGGTAGGAGTGTGCCACCTATTGTTGCAAAATGAACTTCTGTATTTGAGATTTTTCAATTAAGTATTGCCAGGAAGCAAAGCTAGCCACTGTCCTTCTAAAAATAATGAGTGTTTATCTGCCCTCCTGTCACTACCCCAACACCTGAAATATAAATGCAACACAGACATAATAACCTTTTTAAAATGTACTACAAGTCACTGAAAACATGCATCCTTAACCTAGTGATTCTCACACAGGGTGATTTTTCCCGCAGGAATATCTGGCACTGTTTGGAGAAATTACAATGGTTAAGAATGGGGAGTATAGGGTTTGTGTTGTAGGATAGTGGCTTAAAATAGTGTCAATAAGAACAGCTTGCAAAGTGACAGTGGTATGCCATATCAGACCAATGGTTTGAGTACAAGTTACTTCTCCTCTGATTCAGTGACATGCTAACGTACTTGCAAAGGCAGTGGATAGCAGCCCAAGTACTCCATCCACCACCCACATGAGAGGACACGGATAGATTTCACAAATTCAACACTGACAACAACATATTCATGTCTGCAAAAACCTCAAGAAGCATATCAGTTTTCCCCAGAGTCACATGAAGCAATACCTACAGCAGCAACTAACAATCTATAAATCACCCACTAGAAGAGAGAGTGAGCAAGCAAATGCTGGCCAACTGGTCTCAATGTCATGACTAGTAACCAAGCTGAACCCTATGGTCTTTGAAATAAAGTAATTCTGTATGCACACTCAAGAATCACTGCTGATACGCAGTGATGGAGAAAAGCCAATCCACAGGGCTTGTCCCAACACTTGGTCATCTCTCCCACGCCTTCCCTTGCTCTTTTCTATCCTGTCCTGGCGGACATTAGTCATCAGTCTCTGCCCGATTCTCATCTGGTGCTCTAGTCATTCACTACCACTAGATGGAGTCATCACAGGAGAGACTCCATGATGGGCTATGAAACCAGGAGAAGGGAATTCAAGTCCTGTCTAGACCACTGGAAGACTGTTTGACCTTGAGCAAGTCATTTAAACGCTACAGGTTTACTTTCTCCAGTTAAACAACATATACTACAGGGTCTTTGAGTTTGTCTTTTTTTATATACAAAAAGATCTTAAAAGGACTTTTTAATCCTCACTCTACACAAGATGATTCAGTAGGAGATATCAGGACTTATGAAGTATTTGTACAAGTGCAAAACTACCAAATACTAAAGGGATAAAGCTATGTGGAAGGAAGACTAGACACAGACAAGAATGGCAGAACAGGATGGGAATTGATCAGAATGAAAGAACTGCCATACTATGTTTAAAAATAAATGAACAACTTGTAGAGAAAATTACAAGACTGGAACTAGAAGATGTCAGTTTGAATGACAGCATCACAGAGCTGTGCTGTTTCTGCAAATGTGAGGTGAATGAGTCACTTTCTGAGGCGCAGGGCCTGAACACACAAAAGGACTAATTCAAAATGTCCAGTCTTCCCAACAGGACTTTCTTTAAATTAATTATCAAATCCTCAAAGGACTTCAAAAACAACATGACTGAATAATTTATGGACTCCTGACACTACAAAAATGCTTAAAAGCTACAGAATGAATGAGCAAGAGCTGTTTGTAATGACCTGGAGAAATGTTCATAAAACATGCTCACAATAAACCAGCTGTAGAGGCACTCACTGGCATGCAGCTGGCTAAGTCACTACTTGGGACACCCACATCCCATATCCGGGAACTAATCCTGTCTCCACTTCTGAATCAGGTTTCTGGTAAGGTAACTCCTGCAAAGCAGCAAGTGATGGTTCAGGTCCCTGGGAACAACCCACATGGGGGAACCAGATGGATTTCTTGGATCCTGGCTTCAACATGGCCCAGCCCTGACTATGACAAAAATCAGGAGAGTGAAATAGCAGATGGAAGATCTCCACGTATCTCTCTACAACTTTCATTATTTCTCTACCTTTGTATAAACAATTGTAATAGGATCTATATACTATGATTCCACATTCAAAAACAGCCAGAAAATATATCAAATATATAGGGATATACAGGTAGGCAAACAATGAGGAAAATGGAATGTCAGCATATATCCTCAAAATATTCTGGAATCACTGAATTTTGTAACCTACTTAAAAAATGAGAGAGTGACAGAAGGCCCCCACATACTGGTTTACTTCCCAACTGCTCACAATAGCCAAGACTATAGCAAGCCAAAGCCCAGAGCTGAAAACTCTTTACAGGTCTCCCAAGCAGGTAGCAGGAACACAGTACTTGAACCCTTACTGTTGTTTCCCAGAGACTGCATTAATAAGTTTGAGTCACTGGCAGGAGCCAGGACTCAAATCCAGGCACTCTGCTGTTGCACACACGCCTGTTGACTGGTAGGCTACATGCCCACTGATAGAACACCTTTGGAAAAATGACTATCTTATTTTTTTAGAAGGGGTCTAAACCATGAAAGCCCAGAGGTGATTAATTACGAGACTGAAGGTTTATGTTGCAGTGCCATCACTATAAAACCAACAATTCTGAAAGGAGAGCTTAGAAAACGTGAACTTCTACAAGAAAAGGCAAGAGGAGCTAGGATACGATTTCGGCAGTGAAAACGTGACATCCTAATATTCCCACCTCTACGTGCTCATGTCTTGAGGTCAGCGACTGCAACCCAACAGAGCTAAGTGACAATGTCAGGTACCTGAGCATGGGGCTAAGTGCCAAATGGGCCAGGGCAGACTTATTGTCAAACCCAAGAATTACTCAAAAACTATTCATTTTCTCTAAGATTTCATACCACCTCAAACCAGGATCTCTCCAGCTTTCTTTGAAAACAATTCACGCAAAACTGCAGCTCAGAAAATTAAATAATAACCTTGGAAGACATGGGACTTTGAATCTTAAATTCAGAAGTGTGGCATGCAGATTTACCTACAGCCTTATGGATAAACCACAGGTACACACGATCCCTCTTGATTGTGGCATCAAACTTGCTCCATGGATTCTATGTGATAAATTGTTAAAATATATTCATGTTACACCTGACACCTGGTTTCAGCAACAGGTACATGTTGCCCACTGAGACTACTGGTATTACAGGAAATGACATTTTTTGGCTTCATATCTATGTCTGGTCCACTACTATAGCACTTAAAAAGCCTGCCAACAGCCAATGTCATATATATTATAGGGTACAAGTGCAGTTTTCCTAATGGAGAAGTTTTTAAAAATTATGTGTATGTGTGAATATGCGCATATATATATATACACACACACACACATACACACGCATACATACTTTCAGGAAGCACAGTCTTGAAGTGAAAAGCAAACACTGTGATTTAAAATAGATGGCTTGAAGGAGGAAAAAGCAGAGTAAAGAGACAAAGCAATCTCGATTTTCTGCTAGGTATTTCACATAACCTCTCTTAACTTCTCAGCATGAGTACATCACAAGTTCATGAAATCAAGCCCAATTTACAGATGAAAAAAATCAAGTCTTGATGTTTGTGTAATTGTTATTTTAAAAACTTAGGATCTGGGCTGAAAGCAGAAAACAAAAACAAAACAAATTCCAAACGTGTACAAACAACATAAAAAAAGGCAAGACAGGGTGTGCCCATTCTCATACAAATGAAATATTCAGGGGTACTCCTCATGGACATGTGCACATACTGCTAAAAGAAGGACTTGGGTGTTTTCAGCAACACACTTTCTGCTGTTAATCCAGCCTGCCCTCCAGTGCTAACGTCACCCTCACACAGGCCTCCTGAGCTTGACAGACAGTTCCTGGCTCATGTTTCCGTCAGTACAAAAAGCACAACAAACAAATGATGATTTTTAACACAGAGGTTTGTAGAAAAGCAAAGAACGGCTTGGAGTCATGTAGCCATCTTTGATCTTACCAAAGCTATACTGAGGTCAGCAGTGTGCCTTAGTGGCTGAGGTTGCTTCCTGGGACTCTGACACCCTGGATGGGTGCCAGTTCATATCCGGCTGCTCCACTTCTACCCTTGCTAGTGGCCACCCATCTGGAGCATGAATCAGCGGATAGAACAGCAATCTGCACATCTCTCTCTAACACTTTCTAAATAAATAAATATTGTAAAACAAAAAAGTTCAGGACAACACCACAGCATAGTAGGTTAAGCTCTACCCGCAGCATTCATATCCCATATAGTTGTTGGCAGCTCTGCTTCCAATCCACTCTCGGCTTATGGCCTGGAAAAGCAGTAGAGGCACACATGTGGGGGACCTGGATGAAGCTTATAGCTCCTGGCTTCAGACCAGCCCAGCCCTGGCTGTTTGTGGCCAGTAGTGGAGTAAAGCAGTGGATGGAAGATTTCTCTTTATCATTTTTTTCTTTTTAAGATTTATTTTTATTGGAAAGTCAGATGTACAGAGAGAAAAAGAGACAGAGAGAAAGATCTTCCATGTGCTGGTTCATTCCTGAAGTGGCCACAATGGCCACAGCTGAGCCAATCCAAAGCCAGGAGCCAGGAGCTTCTTCTGGGTCTCCTACGTGGGTGCAAAGTCCCAAGGCTTTGGGCCATCCTCCACTGCTTTCCCAGGCCACAAGAAGGGAGCTGGAAGGCGAGTGGAGCAGCTGGATAGGGACTGGTGCTCATACGGGATGCAGGCACATGCAAAGCAAGGACTTAAGCCTCTAGGCTATTACTCTGTGCCTATTTATTTCTCACTTCTTATTTCTCTGTAGCTCTGCCTTTCTAATAAAATCTTTTTTCTATTAAAAAAAAAACTAACTTAACACCACCTATAATCAAACCTGAGTCCCACACCCATTCCTAGTGACCTGAGTGGGAAAAGAGTTCGCTCAAGAACACAGCAATGCAGAGATCACAATTCAGGGGCACAGTTACTTCCTCTAAGGCATGTATGTTGTAAGCACTTTGTTAGTGACCTGCACTCACTGTTCAAACTTACATAACAAAGTCCTCAACACATCAATAAACACTCCTTAACTATCACAAGGATTTAGCTGTTCAGTCTGCTTCAAGGTTCCTTCTGACATTGCAGCCAAGGCCATGAGGTCTACAGCCATGTAAGGATGACTTGGGATGGCAGAATGCATTTCCAAAGAGGCCTCATGCAAAGAGGAAAATGGTGTTGATTGCCACCACAGGCTAGGTTCTTCCCCCATGTCCTTAAGATCGAACAGTCCACTTCGTTCCAAAGGAAATAGCCACGAAATTCAGGGAGGAACAAGGAAGTTTTATGGCCCTGTCATAAAAGTCATACACTTTCTCTATTGCTATAGAATCACACACACACACACACACACACACACACACACCAGCTCTGCCTCTTTATGGGAAAAGACTAGAAAAAGGGTGTCATACAAAGGAAGTGAGAATCACTGGGGGCTATTCTGAGCCAGCACATCCTTTCTTTACCACTGTGTTTTTCTCATCCTTTTTTAGTGCCCTATTGCTTTTACTTTTTCCCCTTAGAACTTATCCCTGCTTATCATGTTTTATTCATTTGCCTTGTTCAACCGCCTCTCTCCTACAGGCGGATGTAAGCTCCACAAGGACAGGAGATCGGGATGATATGTTCACTCTTCTCTCCCTGGCATCTAACAGAGACTGGCTCAAAGAAGTTTCTCAATAAAAGGAAGATAAAGAAATGAAAATATGGGAAACAGATGTAGACACACAGTCGTAAATGATGTCTTGCATTCATGATGCTAAGGGTTTTGAAAAGCCAGGGTTTCAAGATGTTTGCAAGTCTATGCATGTATAACACCATGCTTTCTGGAAAGAAAAAAAAAACATCAGACCCCTTCAAACAAGCAGGAATTAGGCAATTTTTATAAAGCACATGGTTATATAGTATTGACACATCTGGTAATTAAAGCTGACAGTCCTCTTTGCCAACTTGAACTTCATTAAAGTCACATTATGCAAAGGGCAGTAGGTGGCCTGGAAATGCAGTTCTCAATTCCAGTCTTCTCTTTCTAAATGGGAAGTTCACCACTTCATGTGTGGGTGAATCAGTTCTGAAGCCCACAAGCAGCCACATATACATAACACAGACCTAGTCCCACTTATGCCAGCCCTGAAGCTACAGGTTAACAGTGCAGGACCAAATTTTTACAACACTGTTCAGATAACACATTAAAATTTTGCAGGTAGAAATGGCTAAACAGAGACAAGCATCTTGATGTCAAATACCATTTTCAAACTGCTATCCTAAGTACTAAGTCCACCTTATAATCATTGCACCATATGCTTGAAATATCCTCTCAATGACAGATTGCCGAAAAGGTCAAAATAATCCTCATTATAACATTATAACTGATCATAGAAGAGAACATTGAACTAGTCCCTCTTGGAACAGCATAATGAACAACAAGCCAAACTGTCTTCATTCAAATTTTAATGTTTAGCAAAGGGTAGAAACAGAAAGAAAAACAAAAGACGAAGAATGTCATCATAAATTTTAGAAAGAAGACTATTAACATAGATGGTTTTGTTAAAATACTAGGAACTATTTGCTATCAAGTAAGAATACAGCTGTAACTGTGTGGATGCGATATCGCTTGCATACTGTTGTACAATGATGTGCCAAAAATCCAGTGGCTTAAAACTACTGACACTAATTACATCACACTGTCCAAGAATCAGGAAATACAGATAACTACAAATCTACAATATCAGAAAATCATTTGGTTCAAATGTAAAATGACTAATCACAACACCATTTCTCAGCTACTAATTTTCAGTGGCAATTATGCAACTTCAGGTAAAAGGAAAACGGTTGTGCTAACCATAGCCATATGCAGTCAGAATTGATCTCTATCAATGGGTGGGTTTGTAGTGCTCCTGTTAAGTCACTGATAGGACACTGGCAATCCACTCTCAAAGTGGTTGAAGGTCCAGCATCTCTGCTGCTGATCCACTCTAGAGGCAGATGATGGTTCAAGTAGCTCTGACCCCACAGAATGAGCTCTGGGCTCCAGGCTTCAGGCTGACCCAGATCTAGCAGTGGCAGGCATTTGGAGGAGTGAGCCAACATTTGGAAAGCCTCTCTGTGTCACTCTGCTTTTTAAGTTCAAATTAATGAGTTATGAGATATATGAGATACATTAGCAAGTTTGTTAGTTGGTAAATAATACAAGGGTGCATGAAGAAGTTAATGGAAAAATTATATTAATAAATTAATTTCATACAAAAAGTTTTAGAGGGCCCGGCAGCAGTGGCTTAGCAGCTAAAGTCCTTGCCTTGAACTCACCCAGGATCCCATATGGGCACCGGTTCTAATTCCGGCAGCTCCACTTCCCATCCAGCTCCCTGTTTGTGGCCTGGGAAAGCAGTAGAGGACAGCCCAAAGCTTTGGGACCCTGCACCCGCGTGGGAGACCCGGAAGAGGTTCCTGGTTCCCGGCTTCGGATTGGCTCAGCTCTGGCTGTTGCACTCACTTGGGGAGTGAATCATCAGACGGAAGATCTTCCTCTGTCTCTCCTCCTCTGTGTATATCTGACTTTGTAATTAAATAAATAAATAAATAAAAAGTTTTAGATAATGTAAGCCTTTTTAAAATAATATAAACTTTGCAGGAACTTTCTGAAGATTGCGCCTTTTGTGTATTTCCTGGCCACATGACATCTGCATCCCTCCCTCTGCTATAAGCAGCTGGATTTTCTTCAACATTAATAGAGTGTGACCCTTAATTCAGACACCAAACAAGGTATTCATTCTTTCTAGAGGAGGCCCATTGCCCTGACAGATACTTTAAGTTAGATCCTAGACTATACTTTTCCATGAAGTCCCTTGCTGACCTGGGATTCTGCCAGGTCTCCTACCTTTCTCTCACAGAGTCCACCTTCACTTAAGCTTAGACATAGCAATCTTCCATTGCCCCCATCGACATCAGACAGAGTGTAATTGTGTATTATCTGTGGAGCCAGTCTCAGCACCCAACAAGAGCTGTTTACCAGCCAGGGCACTCTGCTATCAGTGAGCACATGAAAAGAGGGGGAGTTGTTTTGAAGCTTCTGATAATTCCACCTAACCCACCATCTGTCTTGGTGCTATACCTTGCAGGTGCCCATATAGGCTTCCTCTCGCCACACATATCACAAGGAAATGAAATTCAGGTCTTCTTTTACATGTATCTTATTTCATACAAATGCCATGGTTTGATTTGCAAAAAGCTTCTCTAACATTTGCTGAAAGATGGTGCTTTAAATTTTTGCAGTGTCTATTAAAATTTTAAATGCACCTACCATAAACAGTGGCATATGTGCACACGGAGACATGGAAACAGATGTTTGGTAAAGCATTTCTCAAAGTTAATAAAATAAAAAAAAATCTAAACATCCGGTGATGGAAAAGCAAATAAAAAAGCAGGGAATGGCCACAAGATGAAAATATTTCACAGCAATTAAATCGAAGAGAAACACGACTACACATACACACACACACACACACACACACACATTGGAAAACATACACAAATATGCACAAATGTAGATGCATACGAGGCACAAAAGGGCAAAGTCACTAAGTATATTATTAGGGGCAGACATTTAGTACAGCAGTGGGAATGTCTCTAGTTAAGATGTATCAGAATGCCTGAATTCAAGCCCCACTTTGCTCATCATCCACAATTCTCCTAATACAGACAGAGTTAGCAGGCGATGGCTTGAACCACCCCACTGAAAACTTGTACTGTATTTAACTACTGGGGTCCTGTGTGTCAATCCCAAAGCTGGTGTGAGCAACTAGGGAGTGAAGGATGTAAGTGGGGAGTGTGAAAGATGTAAATACGAGATCTCTCTTTCTCTTTTTTTTTTCTCTTTCCCTCTCTCTCTCAAAGTAAACAAATATATTTTAAAAGTGAGTTATTGATATGCATCTATGTGCACAGAGAAACATTTAGTTTCTAGGCATAAAAACATATCCCAAGGAAATACAAATACATTCACATTCACCTTAAAAGCAAATCAGCAGCACACACAGGAAGCTAGTGACAACTTTCATTTTCAGAGACAGAAGGAAAAGTTCAGCATAAGAGAGGAATGAGGTTTCTGCAAAACATTTCCACTTATTAGAATACAATAGTGTGTTGCTTAGTAAGGAGGGGCTGATGTTATGGTTTAGTGTGTAAAACCACATCTTGCAATATCACCACTCTATATGGGCACAGGTTCAGGTCCTAACTGCTCTACTTCCAATCCAGGCCCCTACTAATACATCTCTCTCTCTCTCTCACCCCTTCTCCTTTCTTTCACTTTCTCCCTCCCTCCTTGTCAGATTTCTCCATTTGAAATAAACAAAAATATTTTTAAATTGTTAATCCTGCAGATACAATAGCCCAGCCCTAAAACTTCCAATTCAGCTTTGCAGAAACTGACCTATAACAACAACAAAAAAATTCCAGCTGTTGAGGAAAGATGACTCTAGGCACAAACCCCAGTTAAGCAGGCTATAGTATCTAGGTATACCTGGAAATTCCATTGCTTGTGGTTTTGGCTACACTATTGCAGCAAAACAAACAGAAATGCCACGTTTCTAAATGCACTAGTTTTCTGATTATGGTGTAAAATTCCCTTACACAATGTCTTCTGTTTCATTAAGTTCATCACATACTCTTTGACAGCACTGAGCAGAATCTGGGTTTCAGGTAGCCACTGTAAATTACATTCTCATAACCTGCTTTATTTCAAATCCACTTTCCAAGAAAAGCTTTCAAATAGTTTGAGTCATGCAGAAGTCTTTCTCCTGCACTGCACATATATTTTAATTGCATTTCCAGTTTATAAACTAAAATCCTATAAAGTGATGCACAGAAATTCCCACGCTGCTGCCTCCAATGATCGATTCAGGTAAGATACGTGCAAAGCCGACCATGCAGCATCACGCTGATTTGAAAGCACTAATTGTGGCCCTGCACACATGGGGAATGTTATCTATTTCCATCCTGTACAAATTTAGGAGAAACTGCGGCTTCCTGTTCCAGGGTATTGTCCAAAAAAATGACTCCACAGAAGTCTGCAAAAATACTCCCCAGCATTTTGTTTCAAGAGGAAAACTTGGAGTGTTTCCCACTGAGGAAGGAAATGGGTTTGTCCCAAATGCAAAAGACTCACTATGCTCCAGGGACTGCAAAAAGAAACACAATTCTGACCTCCACAATGTTTAATGAGATCACTATTCGACAAGCACTCCTGGAGGGGCCGTTGTGATGTCACATGGGTCCCCTTCAGTTCCCCAGATCTGAGACTTGTTATCAAGCGTCTCAAAACCTCAGTTGCCTCAACCTGTAAATGGGGAGTGTGGAGTCCGAGAGGTGAAACCTTTGTAAGGATTAAAGTGGATGCACAGTGCTGAGCAGGGTGCCTGGCATACAGCAGAGGCACAAAAATGTATTTTACACATATGTATGTGTGTGCACATGTGGATTTTTTCTGAAAATTAATTTGGCTATAAAACAACTCAAGACACACACTATACTGAGCTTTTTAGGGAAGAATAACATTTATGTTCTATGTTTATTGTAGGAACAACTTGAGTTCAATAAAAGACTTCATAAATAAAAATAGTTTGAAATAACTTCTGACATGCAAAGAGAAAGATATATTTTAAAGATCCTTTGAGCCACGATGAAAGGTGTATTAACATATGTATTTTGTAAAAGGACACTCTGTAGCCTGCCCACAGAGTGCATATGTCAGAACTGGGTCTCCATGGTTGCTGAGGCCTGTACAGTGCACGGCATGCCCAGATGCGCATGGGGTACATGAGGCCTGAATATGATGTTTAGGACCATGAATACAGAACAAACTGGACAGCTCTCCTGGTCAAGCTTTGACAGCGAGTATCTGGGTGAACAGAGACTCTACAGTGAGTGGACTTATGTCAGCCAGTGGACCTTGAACGGATTTCCTCAACCTTGGAGCCACAAAATCAACATCATTTAAAAATTACCAAAACCACTTAAGCAGTATCCTCAGAACATTCTCCATATCAGGGTCGCTGGGATGACATCATCAGGTGGCCTTCCTCCATTCTTGGGTGCTGATGTGGTTGGGCTGCTGGGAACAGGCCCCTCCCTTCTTCTCCCCACTTTCCCCAGATACAGGACAAAAAAAGGGAGATTGGAGTTAGTTGTCCATCCACTTTCCCCCATTGCTTGACCCTCCCCACCCCAATAAGTGGTCCACAAGACCACGTATCCCTCTCAACTATGTAAACATCATCAACAATAAAATGAAATTTATTATTAAAAAAGGAAAAATGACATTTCTAACTTGAACGGTAAAAAAAAAATGTGAATCTTCTTTCAACATTTTCATTTGTTTTTAATTCACTCAGGACGCAGTTGCATGACACATTTTAGGGCCAAGCGGTCTCAGGGAAGCCAGAGATCACAAGGAGACCTTCTAGTGACCCTGGACAAAGTTACAAGATGGCTAGTGACTTCAGCCCCATCCAAGGCCACAGCCACCACTGGCAGAGGCAGAGCTCCATAAAGGGGTCTCCAATGGTCTTCCGGGAGTACATGTGCCCCTGCAAGGTCTGTGTCTTGGGCCAGTTGGCTGATAAGTTCCTTCAGCATCCCCACTCCACCCAAGGTCAAAGGAACTCAAGGATTTCACAGCAGGTTCTCAGCAGAACAGACTCCACACCCCAGAAACACAGTGTAGCAGTTCCACCATCTACAGCTCACAACAGAAGGCTCAGGAGGCTTTGCAGACATTATTACAAAGGTGTGAACATGAGGAGAAGAACAAAGGCAGATACAATAAGAAGATCTATATATAGAACACAATTTTGCAAGTGCTTAACCACAGAAGTCAAATTAAGAAATTTCCCCTGCACAGGAGAAAAAGCCAGGCCATTTGGCTAGTGTGTTGGCCTCCTCCACGACAGGAAGTTCCTATGAATATTTGACCACACTACCAGACCAGTTTTTAATGCACAGAGTTTTTTGTTTGCTTGCTTCCTTGCTATTTAAGTCATTTGTATGCTTTGTTCTGTATTTCATGATCCCCCCCAACAAAAACAACATATATAAAATATCACTCTTTCAAGCCTTTCCTTTTTTTTTTTTTTTTTGCTTGAGTTTTGGAGCCAGGATTAGCCAGGGATCCCCTAAAAGCATGATATTCATTAGAATTTTCTGCCAGGGCAGGCCATTTAGTACCTTTGTTATTCAAGATGCTATCAAATGAGGATGCCTAGTATTTCAAAATTAGCTACAGAGATAAACGCATTTGTGTGCAAAGGTTGCATAACCAAGTCTCACTAGTACACTACATGACTTAAAGCCATAGAAATGTAGGGTAGGTGCTCAGTGAAGCAGGTTAAGATATGTGTGTTTCACCTCAGAGGACCTGGGATTAAAAATCAGCTCTAGGGCCCAACGCCGTGGCCTACTGGTTAAAGTCCTTGCCTTGAATTCACCCAGGATCTTATATGGACTCCGGTTCTAATCCCAGCAGCTCCACTTCCCATCCAGCTCCCTGCTTGTGGCCTGGGAAAGCAGTCGAGGACAGCCCAAAGCCTTGAGACCCTGCACCCATGTGGGAGACCTGGAAGAAGTTCCTGGATCCTGGCTTCAGATTGGCATAGCACCAGCCTTTGCAGCCGCTTGGGGAGTGAATCATCGGATGGAAGATCTTTCTGTCTCTCCTCCTCTCTGTATACCTGCCTTTCCAATAAAAACAAAATAAATGTTAAAAAAATCAGCTCTGGTTCCTTGCTCCAGCTTTTTGCTAATACAGACCCCATGGGGCAGCAACAATAGCTGAAGCAGTTAGGTTCCTTGCTTCTAGCATTCACCCTAGCCTAGGTCTAGCCATTAGGACAAACTGGGGAGTGAGCCAGCAGATGGATGACAGACTGTTTCTCTTTGTATCTCAGAACAAATTTTGTAGGTCTTCTGAGGTATGTGTGAAAAATCTGCATGCAGGCCATGGGCCTGCTTCTGGTAGTCCGATGGCAGTCATTGGTGTATCTTGACAGGCAGATGTTCTAGCTTGAGCCTTGTCTTCAAGTTCTCATGAAGTTCCCAAAGTGTGTATTTGTCCCCCAAATTTCCCCTTTGTAAAATACCACTCCTCCATGCTACTCCAGTAAACCCCCATCTAAAAACTTACATGATGAACCTAATTACAAATCAGGTCCCTTTTGAGATTAGAGTACCCTTTTGAGGGTACTGGGAGTTAAGACTTACACATAGCAATCTGAGAAATCAGCAGAGCAGAAAGCAACTCACGACTCTGAAGCTTTCAATTTCAACTTTAGATCATACTCACGGGAATTTGAACAGTCACCTAGTGACTTTGTGACGACCTTGCTGCCACAGTACAGCCCCATAGCAAGTTCCCCCATCCCTGTGCTGCTTCACCTAGAGCCTGCCATGGCCCAGGGATGGAGGCAAGTTCCATGGAACGAGGTACAGTTATCCCCAGTGACTCGGGGGGACATAGCCTACGCTCAGAGCAAGCACCCTGTACTTGGCTCAAGGTCAATAAGCCTCACGGATCACTGAGTCAGAGCACGATATGAATCCAGACAGGTGTTCTATGCCTTGAGCAGCTCCAATAGCTGCTTCCTGTAAACATTAACTCTGAAAGTGTCCTGGGACATGTGACAGTCACATGCATGACTGCATTCCTAGCTCCTTCTTACAAAAAGACAATTCATCACTCAGATATTAATTGCTATTGTACAGATTAATTACTTGCTATTGTAGCTTTCAGTCTTAACAAGGTAACAGCAATTATCTCTTAAACATTATCCGTATAAATAATAAAATACAGCAATTCACAATTTTAGAGCATTTATCACAGGCCAGACATAGAAATGAGTGCTTTCTCCAGATCTACTTCAAGCCTCACAGCAATGACTAGTATTGTCGCTATTCAATAGATAAGCAAAAGGAGACTATCAGAGATTAAGCAACTTGCTCCCAGTCACAGAACAAATGAATGGTCCATTTAGGACCCAAATTCACATAGACTGAGATTCCAAAACTCCTCTGTCATACTCCTCTACCACTTGACTTTATGCACCTTATTACTACATATGCTTAAATATCAAGAAAAACTATGGAAAATACTACATTCTAGCATTTCAATCTCCAAAGGGATTCATCTGACAAAGGTTCCACTCTAGTTACACAGAAAATTAAAACGGTTTTCTTTGTTCCTATCCCCCATAATCTGTACCTATACACTGAGTGTGTTCCTTTAGATAAGTCTGGTAAGAGAGATTTAGCTAGAGTCACAGTATTGTTTAAGGATGCAGCAGACAATCTTAAACACAACATCATGGGTTTTCAAGAAGAAAATTGAAATGTGATTTCAAATCCCAGGACAATAACATCAACAGACATCTTCCCAATGGAGACATTCACCTAGAGCTATGGTCTCTGGCACTGGCCTCCAGAGGCCCCCATGGAATGCACTCATCCTCACTATAGGATTTTTTCCCCTCATCTGCAGCTTAAATTTCCCTCTGTTAAATTTCAACAGGGGAGCCACCAGCTGCTCTTTCAGATAAGACCTCACTTTTTGTAGCACCTACTCCAAATTCTTAACAGATTAACGGTGAATTCACGGAGACCCTATCTGGTATCAACCACATGCTTGTGAAATCAATCTTGTGCTGCTCTCTTTTTTCTGTAACCCTATCAAATAAATAAATAAATGTTTTTTTTGAAAAAGCTAATGACGTCAGACAAATTAATACGTACAAACCTCTTGTTTAAGCTTGAGACTAGAGAACATGGACCACCACACAATCCCATGCCTGTTGTTATGAACAGTGTCCCCCAGCACTATGTAACACACAAACGTTCATGAGTGACCACATTGATGGAAGGTTTGGCTACAGCTTTCTTTATGGGACTGTGATTTCTGGTTGTGCTTGATAAATACAGTTTCAGGAATTGGTGCTGCGTTGGCTATACAAGGCAAGAGATAACTAAGCCTGTCCTTGAGTACGCTGTCACCCCTTATACCACATTTAATCTGTAAAAGTGACAGTTAGTAATCTGCCCACTCCCCCAAGCATCTATCAAAGTTCTGTGCAATCATCACTCAACAGCAGCAGAATCTCTATTTCTAGAGGAAAGAGGTGGATTCACTACAACATGTCCACACACAACTACACACATAGGCATGTGAGAGCCTTGGTGAGTAAAGACATGTCTCCCAAGGCAAAACCTTTCCATTCTACTTTGACACTATCCTTCAACTATGTATCAAGACTACAAAGGAAAAAAAATTGTCAAGGCTAACATTAAATCAGCCCAATTTATATTTAGTATGTGCAGGAGAGTTATTTAAGTGATGTAGATGAAACTGACTGCTACATCAAAACTTGTTTACTTGCCACAGCAGTGACACAAGGTAAGTGTGGGAAAAAGACAGCACTTTATAGGCAGAAGTAAGGAGTGCTGCTTCCAGACCTCATGCGTAAAATGTTCCCAAGCTAGATGGCAACAGCTGAGCCACAAGACAGAAGGAGCTTGGGTTTTTGAATGACAACTTGTAGTTGGTTATTAATCTCTTGCTCCACCTCTTTGACTGTGCAAGAGTTAAAAATTTTTATTTCTTCTGTAGAAATACTAAAATGTGAAAGCATCATTAATACATCCCAAAGCCAAGGCAAATCAAATGGAAATCCAAATTATATTTCACGAAATGCCTGGCATTTGTCTTACACCTCTGTCATTCTGGCTTGATTTATAATACATCCCACTTAAAAGAAAAGGTCTCTTCGCTGTTTCTTTATTGATTCACTTTACAAGGAAAATCCAGTATTCCTCTGTATAAGCTTTCAAAAGCCACATGGGTGTCAATATTTGGAAATGGAACAGGTTAAGTTAACATTTCACCTGGAGCAACAATCACCAGAAGAAAAAAAAATGGAACAAAAAATCATAAACTAGGTTTTTATCTCAGTAGTTGAGATACTCAAGTATCATCACAATATCGAGTTCAATTTCTAGAGTTGAAGCCCAATTTCAAAATATAAACCAGAAAGTTATAACAACCTCTCATTTTGCTTTCAAAACAACTGAATTAAGATACAATGGAGAGGCCTGTGCTGTGGCATGGCAAATAAAGCCACCAGTTCCCATTTCATGTGCCTAAGAAAGCAGTGGAGAATGGCCAAGTGCATTGGCACCCACACTACACCTGGCACTCTACCTTTTCTGTGATTTGGGGAATGAATCAATGGGTAGAAGATTCCACTCCTTCCTAACCCTTCCTCTCTCCCACCAACAAAAATCAACTTTTTAATAAATAATCTTTTGCAGCTGGTGCCATGACGTATTAGATTGAGCCTTCGTCTGAGGTGCTATTTGGGTAGTGGTTTGCATCCCAACTGCTCCATTTCCAATCCAGTTCCAGCTAGTGTACCTAGAAAAGCAGCAGAAGAGGGCCCAGTCTTTGGGCCACGAACTAAAAAGGGAGATTCTAGAAAACCTATTGGCTTAGATGGAGACAGCCGTTGGAGGATGGGGTCATTTGGGCAATGTGCCACCAGATGCAACATCTCTCTCTGTGCCTCACATTCTCTCTCTCTAAATCTTCAAATAAAAATAAAGTAAAAACTTTTATAAAGATATGTATGTATTTATTCTAAGGGACCTACTTGATTATAAGATAAAATAAAATTGAACATCAATATATATTTCTATCATTCCTCCCCACCTTGTGCCAAATAAAGTTCTTTCTTGACATATTCCTAACACTCAAAACTACCAATCTGATTTTTGTCATCACAGTATTATACATTCTAAAATGTTAGTATTAGTACAATCATAAGTGGAGTCTTCAAAAACTTCCTGGAAAATACCATTAGATTTTTGTTGTGAAAACTACACACAGATTTCAAAAATGTTTTGTGGGCAAAAAGCAATGGCTTGGTGGCTAAATTCTTGACTTGCACACACCGGGATCCCAGATGGGCATTAGTTCATGTCCTAGCTGTTCCACTTCCCATCCAGTTCCCTGCTTGTGGCCTGGGAAAGCAGTAGAGGATGGGCCAAAGCCTTCAGACCCTACACCCATGTATGAGACCCAGAGGAGGCTCCTGGCTTTGGATCAGCTCAGCTCTGGCCATTCAACCATTTGGGGAGTAAACCAGCATACAGAAGACCTTTTTTTTTTCTGTCTCTTTTTCTCTCTGTACATCTGCCCTTCTAACAGAAATATTTTTTTACAAAGTGTTTTGCACCAAAATAAACTTAAATCTTTGAATTCCACAGTACCATTACAGGACAAATAATTTTTCATGCATGACTTCTTTCATTTAACATAATGTTGTAAGATAATTTCATGTTGCTGTATGTATCCATGTGGATTCCATTCCATGTTGTTGGATATTTTTACAGTAACACCCTTTCTGTTGAAGAACTATATGGATGTACAAGTTACTAGATATCTGAGTTGCTTCCAGGTTTTCCTTCTTATGAACTTACATCCAAGTTTCTGTATCTCATGGTTTTGATTCCTGCAACTTAAAAGTCTTGGCAAAAGACAGCTTGATCACTACAATTCTGTTATTTCTCACATTTCTTTGGGCTCATCTACATCTTTTACATTTCTGATGCATTTTAGCATCAGGTTGCCAACTTCTACATAATAGGGTTTAACTTTTGTTCATTGGGATAGCCTAAAATCTACACAAAATCACAAACTCTACATCTGAAAACTTGCAGCACATGGAATCTCACTGTATATTGTTTGCCAAATCATGCCTTCAACCACCCCTACATTGTACTTTCAATCAGGGCACCAAGGTCGCCAGCTAGCATAGTGTGTAAAACTTAGAACATTCCACAAGGCTGCAACCTTTTTTTGAAAGATTTTTTTTTTAATTGGAAAATCAGACAGAGAGGAGGAGAGACAGAGAGGAAGATCTTCCATCCAAAGATTCACTCCCCAAGCAACCGCAACAGCCAGAGCTGAGCCAATCTGGAGCCAGAAGCCAGAAGCCAGGAGCCAGGAGCCAGGAACTCTTCCGGGCTTCCCACACGGCTGCAGGGTCCCAAGGCTTTGGGCTGTCCTTGACTGCTTTCCCAGGTCATAAGCAGGGAGGTAGATAGGAAGCAGGGCCACCGGGATTAGAATTGGCACCCATATGGGATCCCGGGTGCGTAAGGCAAGGACCTTAACCACTACATTATTGCACCGGGCCCAGCTGCAACCTTTTCTTACAGTTCCCACCTGCAGACCAGGTCTGGAACAGGACTCCTACACCTCTTCTGCTACAAAGATACCAGCTTTTATTCAACTCACAGCTCACATGACCTGAAGGATCTCTCTTTCGCTCTGGCTTCCCCAGTGTACCTCCCAAAAGGGAGCACATGTCCCAGGTCAATGACCAGGACTTGCATAGCACACTGAGCTTCCTACACCATGTGGACAGTGGTGAGGAACCCAGGCCTCAAACTTGAACATCTAATTAGCCCCCTTTGTTACATGTTTTTGTGTGCCCAAGTAGCTTTACTACTCCATTGTATTTTGTCTCTTATTATTGCTTAGTAAATCGGCAGTGGATGGAAAATTTTGGCTGTTCTTCTACAGTTCCATTTCGTAACCATCAAAACATTTCTTGGGAAGAGGAGGATAAAGGGGACAGGGAATCAATGATGGGCTAAGTTAATCTACATGACAGTAGAAAAGAGGCCACCCTGTACCTTCAAATAGTTCATGCCCCATTAGCACATGTAATGGCTTTTTACCTATGGACAAAGTTGTTTTTTGTAATTTTTTTCCCTCACAAAACTGAAATCACTGTAAAGAAAACAACTGGCACTTAATTTCTCTCCCCAGGGAGTAGACTGGAAGTCCTTGCTTTAATTCTATTCAACAGCAACCTGACTCAGAAGACCACATAAACAATTTTACTTGGATCAGTAGAATATGACTGTAGCAATTACATGGAAGAGACCTCTGAAACTTTTTTTTGCTTGGATTTCTGTAACAGTCACAATATTGGTGCTATATGTTAAGCTTGATAAAAACACTCAGTGAAAGTGAAGGACGGTACAGCTCTGATAACTCCTGGAAATGATCTTGACCCTGCAACTTGTGGACCTGAATACTGTCTTCATGGCATACCTCCCACATCCCAATATAAACTACCCAAATTAAAAGCACCTTAGTTCCAGGTACTTCCTTCCAGAGAGGAACCAGCCACTCAAGAATTCACTGAGTAGAAGTAACATTTCTTTAAGGAGACTTAAAAAATTTAAAACATATTTGTTCCTATGGCCCAAATCGGCTTGAACAAAACAAAGAATTGCCACACAACACATACTATGAGATCATGTGTCATCATTCTCAGTATTCAAACATTAACTGCTTTTGAAATCAGTTTAAGAGATGAAAATTTATTTTTATTTACATTAGAACGGTAACAGACATCTGCCTCTATCATTATTCAATGTATGAGCTATATACTTTTTAGATTATATGAATATACAACAAAATGAGTCCTAGATATAAAGAATTAACACTTTTTTTTAAAAAAAAGATTCACAACAGTTAGTCAAAAACTAAAAGCAGTCTGAATGACTAACTCCAGCAAAATCAAATCAATCACATAAAAGTAACGTGATCCATCCACGGTAAGCGGCCAAACCTTAATACTAGAAGGAAATGTTTATAATATAATATCGAGCAGAAAATGCAGGCACACATCTAAATATATATGTGTCTATAAACTCTAAGTGTATACATAAATATATGTATGCTATATTCCCTAAATTTTAAGATTCAATGAATTCTGAAATACACAGTCATTTTAATAACAACTTCTTTGGAGGAAAAAGAAATAGTGCCACATAAAACACACAGAACTCCAACATGCGTTAGGATTACAAAATCTACTGGTGTATGGTATGGGGTGTGGATGTGATCATTAAGAAAATGTTCTGCACATCAGGGTAGCAGGGTAGAGGAGGGGATTTTGAGGATGGGGGGTAAAAGAACAGAACAGAAAGAAGACATGTAAAATGCCAAACACTATACTTTCTCAAATAATGCAATTAACTTATTCACATTTCATTACATCTTTATTTTCTAACTTCTCCATATTATATGATATTCTGCAGCCTTAAGCTAAACAGCAGCCAAAATATTTTAAGGTATTTTTTTCAAACAAGGAAGTCATGTTGGTTATACAGGGTTGCATGGAATTAGCAGATAAATTCCTATCTTTCAAGTCAAGCCCCAAGTCTGTCAATTTCAGTTGAAAATGCCTCATTCTGTGAGTCTTGGCACAGATCCTTGCTAGAAATTTCAGACTTTTGGCAGCTGGAGTATGCTTCCCACTTCACTCTAGTTTCTTTCTGTGTTTGTCTTCCTTGCTGATCTGGGGTTTCTAGAAGCATCTGAACACATTTTTAAAGAAACAGGACAACATCATAGCACATTATCTTGTGTCCGCTGATTTCTTTCCATCGAAAATAGCACACATTCCACAGGGGACAAACCCACATCTAACAGTAAACATTTTTCCAGGATAATCCACAGGAAAGCTGTTTAAATATACTTAAAAATACATAAACCAAGCTTTTCTTGATGTCAGTAATTTCCTGTGACAAGCCTTTTCTCAGTGATTTTTTTAAAGCCTACCAAAGAAAGATTCATTTATAAAGAGAGACGTTGGAAATAGTCTGGGGCTGGACCATGCTGAAGCCAGAGGGTGAAGTCCAATCAGATCTCCCATATGGGTGATAAGAGCACAAGTCCTTCAGCATCACCTGCTGCCTCGTGCAGTCTGTAAAACATGCACTGGAAGCAGAGCCAGGATCTTGTGGTGGAAGACCATTGATTAGTTTCCCCTTAAACAAACCTTGCTAGTTTCATATTTGTTTTCAACCAAAAATTCTACAAGGGGTGGGCATTTGGCCTGGCAGTTAAGATATTGGTTAGATTGCTGGCAAACTACATCAGAACAATCTGGTTCAATTCTGGATGTGGCTCTTGATTCAATGCACACTAGAAGGCAGTGATAACACTCAAGTAACTGGATTCTTGCCATTCTTCTGGCAAGCCCTGATTGGGTTTCCAGGTCCTGGCTTTGACCCCTGGTTTATTCCTGCAACTGCATCCTTTTTGGGGAACAAATCCATGGGTAGAAAAATGTCTCTCAATTTAAAAGAAACAGTTTTTTTTTTCTTAAAAAAAAAAAGCATTCTCTGGTATTGATATGTATGTCAGAAACATTACTAAATTCATAAAGCTCAGGTTTTGCAGACATTTTAATTAATACGTGCTAGCTCAAAGCTATTGTTCACTTTAAGACCAGCGCATTATGTATGAAAAGCTTAGATTTTATATAGCTCCTTTTTAAATGCAAACTCTCAGAATTCTGGAAACAAAGACACTAATAACATGCTATCAATTTTATTTACAGAAACATGAGACAAGAACTAATTCCAAATGACAGTTTTAGCAGGAAAAGCAATTGAAGAAGAAAACTTAGATTGGTAAGAACATCCGGTTTCTCATTTTTTAACCAGTCATTTGATATGGAATATTATGGTGTCATAGAATTAATACTCGGCCAAGTCCTTCTACCTTGGCAGTGGCTATAAAAGATTCAACCCATATAAACAAATTTAAAACATCACTTATGTACAGTCATTTTACAAAAGGGATTTGTAATCATAAACTGCTATGTGGAATTTTATAGAAAAATTTTATTTTTCTGGCCTGTTAGGCCAGAAAACCACATCTGGGGTACTTGGCCTATTCGCTTAATGCCAGTAATTTCTAGAAACAGGTAAACTTGGGGGTGAAAATTGTGGCTCAGTGGGTTAAGCTACTACTTGGAAGACCCACATTCCATATCAGAAAGCTACCAATCTTTTGCTTCAGCTCCCTGCTAAAGCACCTGGGAAAAAAACAGATAATGTCACACACGTGTCTGTGTGTCACCAAATGGGAGACTTGATAGAGTTCCTGGATCCTGGCTGCAATCTAGCCCAGTCCCTGCTTTTGTGGCAATTCAGGGACTAAGCCAGTAGAAGGAAGATCACTCTCTCATCCCATTCCCCTCAAGTAAACAGACACACTTTAGAAAGAAGTAAAAGCAAGTCTGTGTGAGGACAACGTGAGAAGCTAGCTAGTATTGCAAAGCAAGGTGAGATACCTGTCAACATCTTGACTTTGCACTTCCACCTTCTCAAATTGAGTAACAATAACTTTCTGTTATTAAATCACCCTGTTTGTAGTATTTTGATACTTTTTGCCCTAGGAAATTAACATACTTGGGCACCACTGTTTTTACCTATTTTGGATGATCCATCAAACCAATAAGTACCCCTTGTTTCCCAGCATTTAGAATACCAGTGCTGCCACAACTGACTCCAGTTTTACATGCTCACACATTTCAGGAAGTACTTCAGCTAATTGCTGAAAACTCAAACCCTAAAATCACAGAGACCTAAATTCAAGCTGTACTTCCCTTGTGTACTGACTGTGCTATCTTGAGCAAGTTAAGAAAACTCGTATTTCAATTTCCTGAACTAGTGGCTTGTTTGGGAATGAGGCTATTAGTCTTGTACACTCACTCCAGGCCCCCGAATGTTACAACCTCAAACGACGTCCACAACTAAATATAAGAACTGCCTATGTGCTGCACACTTGGAAAATATATAGGGAAGTGTATGGTATCTATCAGAGAGGTAGAAGGGAAGTTGCTGGGACAGACAAGAGGTGCATGTTTGGCCCAGCCTAATAGTTCAGTTGGCTAAATACTCCCTTAAAGCACTATGATCCTATATTGATGCTGATTCATGTCCCAGGTGCCCCACTTCCCTTCCAGCTCCCTGCCTGTGACATGGGACAGCAACAGAGGATGGCCCAAAGCCTTTAGACCCTGCACCCCTGGAAGAGGCTCCTGGTTCCTGGTTTTGGATTGCCTCAGCTCTGGGCGGCCATGTGGCCACCTGGGGAGTGAACCTGTGCATGGAATATCTTTCTCTGTCTCTCTTCTCTGTAAATCTGGCTTTCCAATAAAAATAAATAAATCTTTTCTTAAAAAGGGTTGGGGGTACATGCTATAGAAATGCATCAACAGGGCCAGGCGCCGTGGCCCGTGGCCTAGCAGCTGAAGTCCTCGCCTTGAATGCACCAGGATCCCATATGGATGCAGGTTCTAACCCTGGAAGCCCTGCTTCCCATCCAGCTTCCTGTTTGTGGCCTGGGAAAGCAGTCAAGGATGACCCAAAGCCTTGGGTTCCTGCACCCGCATGGGAGATCTGGCTCACCCCTGGAAGAGGCTCCTGGCTTTGGATGGGCGCAGCACCGGCTGCTGAGCTCACTTGGGGAGTGAATTATCAGACGGAAGATCTTCCTCTCTGTCTCTCCTTCTCTCTATATATCTCTGACTTGGCAATAAAAAAAATAAATATTTTTTTAAAAAAGAAAAGCATCAACAAAGAACAATGGTTTGGAAAGAAGAGACTGGTAAGGTAAAGATCCACCAGTGTTTCTCCCACACAGCTCAAAGAATAAGCTCAAAGCCTCAGAACATCCCAAGAACCATCAACTTGTAATGGGGCCCAAGTACATATATTTTGAACTCACACTCAAAGCAATCCCGACTAAAGGCAGGCTTGAAAGCAACTGATGCAATCTGCAGGCTGGCACAAAGCAAAGACCTGGATAGTTACAATGACAATGATTCAAATGAATAAGAAAACCAACTTCCATTTTACAGGGGCCTGCAATAGGGTAGAATAGCCCTAGAGGCACACCAGGTAACTGGATGCAAATAAAACAGCCCTAAGTCCTCTTTCTCTGGAGAATGTTAAGGCACAATCATAGTAATAACCAAAGGCAAGGGAGCCTGTCCCTAAGCCAGCAGGAGAGATGCGAATAAACCATCAAGCTTGACATAATTCTGAATACACATAAAAGCAAGTTTTAAACAGTCTTGACATCTATGGTGCTAGAGTGTAGGTATACTCAGTTACGATTCTTATATTTAGCAGGATTAAAAATGGGAAGCACAAATGAATTGTAAATATAAAACAAATCTGAAAACCTAGTAATAATAAGCCTGGAAAAGCAGAGCTGCATTGGCTTGGAATGACAATGTTGCTGACATAAAAACCAGATGGATTCCTGATCGGTTCACTTAAAAGAACTTTCAGAAAGAGTTACCAAAATCAGCATTTCATACCAGAACCTGATTTTTAATTAAACTGAACTCAACAGTAAACAGAGGGATGTACTGTGAATTGCCTCCCTGCTAGGAGGATCTTTTTGAGATGGATAGAATCTTAGGCCAGAAAAAACCTTTCTGAACAAACCTGACAATATAAACATTCAAGATGACTTAGAGATCCATTTTCAACAAAGCTCAATCTAACAATTCTAACTGCAGGAGGGTGTGTGTGTGTGTGTGTGTGTGTGTGTGTGTGTGTGTGAAGAAATGATTAATGAGAGGCAAGATGTCAAAAGAAGATACTTTAACAAATAACCCCCTTTTAAGGCAAATGTCTTTTTTGACAAATAACCTGAAAGAAAGAATATAAGAATAAGCTGTCCATAATGCTTGCTTCACAAAAAAAAATTACCTTCTGCAATCCTAAACTTGACCTCTATTAATCATATTGAGATATTGTGCTGTGTTTAATTGAAGCAGTAATATAGATGAGAAATAAAGAAACCTCATACCCCTGGGCTAAGGACAGCTAACATTGGCACAGAGCAATCCTTCAAAAGAAGAATTTCTATGAAAAACACTACAGCACTACAGGAATAAAGTGCAGAGGAGTGCAAAAGAGGCACCCAGGGACAAAGGCTCCACCGGGGCATGAGCACACATGTTCAGTTCATCTTCGCAAGGACTCTCTCATTAACCTAGAACTGCCACAATACTATCCCAACCATGAAATCCAAGTTTCTGAAATAAGCAAGATTAAGCCAGTAAAAGCTCTTGAGGTTTTTTTCTGTGAGGTTTTATGCAGATTTACAATATCAAAATATGCACACTTGACAGCAGGCATTTAGTCAAGGGTTAAGATACCCACAACCCATATCAAACTACATGGTTTCAATTCCCAGATCCAGCTCCTGACTTTAGATTCCAGTCGGTGTGGACCCTGCAAAACAATGGTACTACTCCAGGTAATTAGATCCCTGCCACCTATGTGACAATCCTGATTGAGTTCCATCTCCGAGCTTTAGTCCAGCCCAGTACTGGTAACTGAGGGCTTCTGGGGAATGAACAAACCAATAAGAACATTCTCTCTTTTCTCTATTTTTCAAATAAAAATAAAATTTTTAACATAAACAATTACTTTTGACAGATACGGGAAATTTCTCTGTGTGATTATAAACATTAAAATATGTGCTTAAATCATATGTACATTCCATATTTTTAAAATTTCAATCAACATACCTTACCTGAAGCTCAGACCAATTTGACTGCACCTTTCCAAGCAAAAGGCAGGAAAACACAGATGGTAACAGTTTCAACTATTTTTTGTCTCACTAGAATTATTCTGAGACTAAATTTTCTAACCTGGTAAGTGGAGACAGTACACTACAGTACAGGATCGCTGGGGAAAATGGATGAGGTCATGTCATATAAGCATCTGATACCAACAATAATTAACAGTGCCAGATGCAGAGTCACAAAGGCTGGGTTCAGGTACAGGGCAGGGTCTTAACCAGCCGTGCAAATCCTGAACCAAATGTTTGCTTATCTGAACAGTAAACATCTTTATGCCTCAAGATACCTTTTCACAGCCTGTGATAGTATCCAGCTCCTAGAGTTCTAAGACTATCAAACTGGTTCAACCAAAGGGTTCAGAACAATGCCTGGCAAGTAATAATGGTTTAAATTTTAGTTTTTAAAGAGCTGTTGTTTTAGAAAGCAAATTGAGTATTCCAAACTACTTCAAAATTCAGTAACTTGGAAACTGGAGCTTCTATCACCATGTCAAAAGCAAAAGCACAGCTGTGGGGGAACTATGGCCATAACAGCTAAATGGAAATGGAAATTCATTTGCATGGAATTGTGCATGCAAACCACTTCCTTCTCCTTGTGAGGCTCAACAACATGATTACACTTATTTTGGCAGATATAATTTCCTGATTGACTTTTTGGGATACTTATAAAATATAAATGCATAAATCAATGTATAAATGTAACCCTTCATCCAGAAACATTCATTAAATATTAAATTTAAAAATACCAACTAGCACAGCTACAATTTATAAATTTCTCCTCTCTTTTATAATTTCAGGAAGTAAAATTTGTCCTTTTAATCTAAAGAAATAAAAAACTTTTTCCCCATCAATACCTATTCTATTTGTATTTATTTTGTATATGGGAATGTGTGAGTGCACAATTTGGACCAACAATTCCATTAAATTTATTTCCTTTTGTCAAGTAGGTAAAGTCTCAAAAACATAATTTTCAATAAAACAGTAAAGTAAAAAAAATGCAAAAATCACAAATTTTATCTCTATTTCAATGGTTACTAGTATTTTTCCAACTCATCCATTCCTAAAATTCCCATCACTAATGTGGAAATTCAACTCTACTTGGACTAAGGCAGTAAAAAGATGACAGAAGGAAGTCATTGACAACAGAAGAAGGAATGTAGCCTGGAATCTAAATTCATATTCACTCAAGCTGAGTAAGGGAAAGTGACATGAGGTAAAAAACAGAAGGCTGCCTGAAATAAAAACGGAATGAAGGTTCTTTTCTATGTGATAATGTTAATAATAGGCAAAAAAACTACTGCAGGGACTGTATACGGTTAATATGGCTTAAAACTCTCCACATAACTGCTAGATTTCTTGATAGTTTATTCACAGTTGGATATCACAAACTCTCACACAAGTTGTGACACAGGTGTTTACATGTATTGTTAGTATGTTTCAATGGAAAAGTCTGCAAAAAATATGAGTATCCTATGCAAGACCTAAATAGGACCCCTCCATTTATACAGGATGGATAATGCAGAGCCACAGCAGAGAGAGATGAGGTATATGAATTACAACTATATTTCAGAGTTTATGTCCAGTACTCTACTGACACTCTTCAAACGTTTGATCACATTAGCACTCTGGGCAATGAGGCTTCAACTTTAGGCCAGAATATCTCCTATTTACAAATTCTATTTAGATCTTTGTTTAAAACACAAGCAACAACAAAAGCAAAAACACAGCCCAACATTCACTTTGGTTCAACATCTGATGATGGACTGAACGCTCCTGATTAAGATGATCACCAGTTTTAAATGCAAGACAATGATTTTTCAAAACGCCGAGAGCCTAGACAAACCCTAAAGTTTGTTTTCAATCTGAAACATACACTGGGAACAGAGACACGCACAGTGAGTTAAACCACTGACTCAGGAACCACATCCCATACTGGAATACTGGCTGGAGTTTTACCCACTCCACTCCCTACCCACCTTCCTGTTCACACTCACATGAATGGACCCCTGTCACCCACGTGGACACCTCAGAGGAGTTCTGGGCTCCTGGCTTCAACCTGGCCCAATTCTGGCTATTACAGACATTTGAGGAGAGAACCAGTGGATGAAAGATGTCGCTATTTCCCTCTGCTATTCAAAAGTAAAAAAGTAAATTAAAAACATTTCTCAAACATAGAGCAATGATAGACAGGTAAAGACACAGATAAGGTTTCTCTTTGGGGTTATATGGTTGAAATACAATCCATCAACTAAATTAAACATTTCCAACCCAAACGCTAATAGTGTTCTTTATTACAAAGGAGTGAAACAGCTTGCACAATTCCAAAATGAAACAGTCTCAAAAATAATGCAGTAAAGTTTCCAAAATTGTGGCAATTTTGATTTGCTACACAGGTTTTCAGAACTGGCAGTGTTCCCAGGGTTATGCCAGATGACATCACAGCATTTCTCAGAGTTGGCTTTTAAATGCATTTTTAAGTGAATAAATTTGACCAGCATTCAATGTAAATCTAACTTTTTAAGGACAGCTACTGTGTTTTAGAAAAAAGGCTATCACCACACTGCAGTATTTAAATCACCTCATGCAAAAGGTTTCTTTTTCCCCTTTCTGCTTTTCTGTGAGATAAGCACCGTATGACTTCATTATTAAACCTACAAGTCATCTGCAGTTCCATGCTAAACCCACAGCCACAAACGGATGACAAGGAAGACAACAAGCAACCAGTAAAATACACAGTTGTTCTCTACTACTGCAAGTTCAAAATCAGGATACAACAAACCAATACAATCACCAAGTGATTTGTGAATCATTCAATTCTCGAAAAACGATGGAAATTTTGAACGGGGAAAAAAAAAGGGGGTCATCCAAAGCTAGAACAATGGCAAAACCCTGTAAACACCATCATCAATGTTGGAAATACACTTTTCTTTCTCTCTGACAATACTGCTAAATGCTTTGATCTAAACACTTTACTAAAAGTCTGCGAGAGAAAGACACAGCAGGAAGGGTCAGAGAATATTTGCTTTGGGAGCAGTTAACCCATAAGGTTTTTTGGGGGTCTGATCCTTTAAGCTCTGGTATTTCCCTGGTGGCATCCTATGAGGTAGTGATAGGGCTAAGTGAGGCATGATAAATGGCTGACAGCCTGTACCCATGTCGACAGAGGCCCATTTGGCCTCGGCCACAGAAACAGAAAGGTCATTCATTTACCCAATGTGAACAAACAGCGTACGCGTTTGTGATAAATAACGGTCATTATTGGACTACAATGCTCTCTGGGAATTCCTCAACACTTCCTTGACATTAATGTACTATTCGTGGAGGGCTCAGCGAGGTGCTCTCAATGTTATTTAGTGCATCGTGTTTTATGTGGGACACCACAGAGACATTTCCTTCTTTGGCTGGGATGCAGGAATCTGAACGAACACTGAATTCTTTCTCTCACATCACAAGCTGGTTGGGCCTATGTCCCTCTTGTGCTCGACACACTATGCACATACATGCCATGTGCTAAAGCTACGTCAGTGTGCAATGCAACCAGACACAAAAACGCACACTCGAAGTATGGGAGAGAACATCCATGTCTGGGCTTTGAGTTCTTCTGAGTAATCAATCAATCTAATTATCCTGCACTCCTGTCAGAGAAGCAAAAGAAATATCAAAGCTATTAGCCTGAGGCAGGCATTTGGCACAGTGGTTAAGACACTGATTGGGACCTCCGAATCTCATATTGCACTACATGAGATCAAGTCCTGACTCTACTTCCAATTCCAGCTTCCTGCTAATGCAAAACCTGGCAGGTAGATGCTGATGAAGTATTTGAGAGGTGAGTCAGTATATTAATACCTCTCTTTGTTTCTCTCCCTCCCTCCCTGTCTCTGCCTAGATATTGGCTCAAATAAACAGATCCCTCAGGAAATGGAAAAATGCATTAAATTCCTTTCTGCACATAATCCTTGCCATGATGCCTTCACACAAACAGCTGCCACAGCAGGGAATACCTGTAACCCCAGCCCCTAGAGGTCTTCATCAAGCCAAGTCCCATGGGCTCAAATCCTTTCCAATGAAAGCCACCCCCCAACAATGTTCTGTCACTGTCTCCCTCTGAGTTCACACAGTGCCTCATACAGGGAGAAGAAGTTGGTGGTGCATTAACAATGACTGTCATTTTAAGTCCACACCTGCTCTCCCTCATCATTTGGTATTAACTGTGAGCTGGATATAGGACTAACAGAGGGATCAAGCCATATACAAAACAGATCATTTACTCCTTGCAGAGGATCTAGCGACATTCTCACACAACATGGCTAAGACTTCAGACATCTATATTTGTACACTCCTAGAATACTGACTATACCTGGTACATTATACCTGTACAATGCACTTCTTACTAGAGGATAAAAAGGTGTACAGTCACTGAATATATTCTGTGCTGTGTTACCCAGGCTTACCTTAACATAAGACAGTAATTTATCTTTTTCTTAAGCTAGGATTTTAAATTTTAAAAATTAGAGCAACAGGAATTCCCTTTCACAGAAATGGTTAGAATACAGAACCCATATGACAAACCTTGATATACTAAGAAAGGATATATATATATATATATATATATATATATAATGGTAAAATCACAGGAATACTGCATAGGGTAGCAATGGCTCCATTCTGAGAGCAAAATAAAGAAGAAATTACCTAAACATTAAAGCTAAGTCAATGATTGCTGAATTGACTTGATCCAAGACTCATTAACTGATTTATTTACAGAATTACAGAAAATATTTTTAATCTTATGAAAAATACTTCAAATTTCCAAATAAAGTATTACTATCTCTCTTTAAGTGACACATATGAGTTAATATCTCACATTTTACTACTACTTCTTTAAAAACTAATATATAACGAATAAAGTAGGTACCCTATTCTTGATAGGATTTTAGTAAGTAGATAATATCTTATGTCCTTAGATCTCCAAATAAGCTAGGTAAGGACAGGGCCTTCAGTGACAATCTATAGATCAGTATTGAAAACCTTTCTATTTTTGCATACTTGGTATTGTTATGTAATTTTCATATTAGTTTAAAAAACAGTAAATCCAAATGATTGGAGAGAGAATTAGATTTAGCAGTAGGTAGATGGATGTATGGTTAGATGGTTGGATGGAGACAGAAAAAAATGTTATGACTATAGCCAGGAACATTTCCACGAACTGGAACCCACATCAGGGTCATCATAGGATGTCAAGAAGTTAATTATTCTTATGCCCTATTTCTCAATGTCACTTTGGTAATGCTGTGCAAACCATTTTCCAAAACAAAAACTTAACTTACAAGGTGCTTCGCCACTCATACTGTAAATGCACCATTTAGGAGACTAGGCTCAGCTACTCCAGAACTCAGGTATTTACCCAAGCCAGGGAAGCTCCACCTTCATACTTTCCTGACTACAGGAGATAGAAAAGAAGTGTGTAGGAAAGTGTGCCCTCACTGATAAGCCTCCCTACCAAATACTCTTCACACTCACTCACATTCCAGCTGTCAGATAAAGTTTGAGAGACACATCCAACTTGGAAGAGGGCAAACCACATGCCTGCAGACTGTAGAGAGCTGAAGGCTTTTCTTGAAGCAGAGCCATTACTCCATCAATCACCAAATGACTTCAGGCAGGTTAGGCATTGCTAACGTTATATAAACAATTAAGAAAATCTGTTCCACGGTCAGAACATTTTATATTGTGGCATGCTGTTTCGCGGACTGTAGACCTACAGCACTTAACACAGCAGAAACAGAGGAGTCATGTAAATTTGCTCACACACACACACAAATTACACAGCGTGGGGTAAGAAGCAGAGTGTGACAAGTATTTTAAGAAATCAATAGGGAAAGAACAAGCATTTGGCCTCATGATAAAGTAATCGCATTCTGAACTCCAGACTGCCAATAATACATGCACAGCACCTCTAGGACTCTTACGTGTTTCCTAAATAAGCAGTCATCAAAAGAGAGGAGAGGAAATAATACAGACATTACATTTTAAAGTTCTTAAAGATGTGAAGAAATGCAGTAGAGCCATGATCACTGTCATCTAGTTTTATGGGAGCAAGAGGGTAAGATGAAAGGACAAATGCATTTCTCAATGATTCTCCAGTGCCGTGGATTAATTTTCAACAACCTCTATGTCATTATCATGTCACAAACACTTAGCATCACTGCAGGTTAGTCCTCCAATTTCGCACTGATATTCTCACCACTCAAAACATCACGTGGTGGGGGGGTGGTCCTTTAACACAGAGGAATTAAGGGAAAGGCTTCCTCTGTTCATACTAGATAAACACCACATCCTCCATCTTTTTACACACAAAAATCTTTTTTTAATAGCAGACATTTGTTGTATCCTTATGGAATGATGCAAACAATTATTACTGACAATGGTGCATAAGGATTTTTGAGAAGTTTTTCTGTGCCAGGCATACTGATAAGTTTTTATATTCATTATTTCTATGAACCTTACATAAGTGTAAATATTACCATCAGACTAATAATAACATCATGGAATCAACAAGTGGTACAACTCTGGATTACACCTTGGTATTACAGTTTGTGAAATGTATTTAACTATCATGGGATTATGTTTCTTATTTCATACCTAAGATTCTAGTAACGAACTCCAACTTCAACTTTTAAATTGTTTTAAAACTAGCATACACACTGTAAAATCACCAACACAACTAGATGGAACATTTCCATGCTTGTCTTTCGTACAGACTGATGTGGCCACAGCTCCTTCTTAGACTGTTTTTCCTGTAATTTCTCTATTGAATTTGTGTTCCTTATCACCAGTCTCATACTTAAATCATCTACAAAATTGACTACATAATGAAACTTGGGAAGCTAGAAAGGTTGATGGGCTTTCTCTTCACTGGTGATGTCTAAAGGCATCAGAAACCACAGGGATGTGCAGTGTTGAGCTCACATAATCAATGATCCCGAAAGTTTCTGCAGCCTTGTAAACCTCGGGAGTACACTGACTGGTACAGCCTCAGCACTTCCACCTCCTCTCAGAGTGGCCAAGGAATTGGGGTTAGAAAACAATGCCTTGGGCCCGGCGGCGTGGCCTAGCGGCTAAAGTCCTCGCCTTGAAAGCCCCGGGATCCCATATGGGCGCCGGTTCTAATCCCGGCAGCTCCACTTCCCATCCAGCTCCCTGCTTGTGGCCTGGGAAAGCAGTTGAGGACAGCCCAATGCTTTGGGACCCTGCACCCACAAGTGGGAGACCCGGAAGAGGTTCCAGGTTCCCGGCTTCGGATCGGCCCGTTGCGGCTCACTTGGGGAGTGAATCATCGGACGAAAGATCTTCCCCTCTGTCTCTCCTCCTCTCTGTATATCTGACTTTGCAATAAAAATAAATCTTTAAAAAAAAAGAACCTATTAAAGATAATGCCATGCGGTGGTGTGATGCACTTTTTCCTAACATTCACTTGGTTTAACCAGGAATGGCTCCGAAGCCTGGCAGAATGGTAGCATTTCAGAACTCAGAGAAGGCATTGTTTTCTTTTTTATTTTTTTAAAGATTTATTCATTTTATTACAGCCAGATATACAGAGAGGAGGAGAGACAGAGAGGAAGATCTTCCGTCCGATGATTCACTCCCCAAGTGAGCCGCAAAGGGTCGGGGCTGAGCCAATCCGAAGCTGGGAACCTGGAACCTCTTCCGGGTCTCCCACACGGGTGCAGGGTCCCAAATCTTTGGGCCGTCCTCTCCTGCCTTCCCAGGCCACAAGCAGGGAGCTGGATGGGAAGTGGAGCTGCCGGAATTAGAACCGGCGCCCATATGGGATCCCGGGGCTTTTAAGGCGAGGACTTAAGCCGCTAGGCCACGCCGCCGGGCCCTTTAATAGGTTCTTAAATCTAAGGAGGTTTGACCTTCTATGGCTTATCAACATGACAAGAAGAACACTTAAAGGATTCCAGCATAGCTCATGCACAATTTTCTGTTTTGTATGTAGAAGCACACATATACCCAGAGGCAGGTGAACACAGAGTGCTCTCAACCTGTGGTTCCCTCAAGAAATTCCCCTAACGTCCATATTTAGCCAGGACAGAGGCAGAAGCTGGGAACTCAGTCCAAATCATGTCATGGTGAGGGGAATTGGAATGGGATTTTTTTAAGATACAGCTATTGCCGCTCAGGTTCTATATGAACAAGATGCTGGAAGCAGACTAGAAATGCAAAACCAGGAACTCTCAGATGGGATGCACACATTTGGTTTGCATTATAACAGGTAGCCTGAACACTTAGCCTCCACTGGCACCATTTTTTTTCTAGAATGGGGTTAAGTCAAAATTTCACTTACGAATTGCAGTGACATACGGGAAATGTCCACAATAGAATCAACTTGTCCCACTGGATTTCCCTGACGTAAAGGAGCCATCTCAAGTGTAGACTTTGTGTTTGCTTACTTGTTTGCTTTTTTCCAAATGATTCTCTCTGAGTAATCCGACATAAGGCAGCTGTATGGGGACCGTGTGAAGGTTTTTTAGGATTTTAAGAAACAGAATCACAATAGCCAAGGAAACAAATGATTAACATTCAATTTGGCTTCCAAGGCAAAATTAACTCATTCATCTATAAATAACACAGGGTTTTGTGGGTTTTTTTGGGGGGGGGGGCAGAAAAGCCTACAAAATACTTAATATGAACTGAACAGAAATAGTTCAGTCAGATTTATAAAACTGGTCAAAATCTCTGCCTCGAAGGTCCCAACAACCAAGTCATGTTTTTGAAATCACGATACCATTGATACTTATCATCAGTAAAACTGCTAGGCAGACATATCTAAGAAGTAGACTTTTCCCCATCATTCTACTGTATCAACTTCTGTGTGCATTGTAAGTTCACGTAAATTTTACCTCCATGAAACAAAGAGGCTCTGGTTGTTTTTTTTTTTTTTTCACCTTAGTAGCTGATACACAATAAAAATAGTAAATGATGACCACTGTCTTACAGGATGGCCATAATAACTGCTAGGCTAAAACTCATTCCATTTTAAATACCCAGATTGCTTACACCAAAAAAAAGGCATACTACATTTAAGTTCTGCTTCCTCCTTGACCCCTGAGAGATATAATTTCAGTAATTAATAACCTTTATATAGCTGGTTCATTAATCTCAGCTCCATCAACCCCCTAATCAAATAAACTTTAGGGTGAAAGGTACAAACAGCAGAATGGGGTGGACAATAGAAAACATTTAGCCCAGGGTGATGAAATGTAACAACTGAATTCCAAGTTGGGGAATACAGCACAATAAAGAAGGGATGCTGGACTCTCTGCCATTGTTTATGCCTACAATGTCAGGATACATAATGTCAGCAGCATGGTGGAGTTAGGACTGATTGTGTAGGACTACAGGCTATGTTACTGTTATGACAGGAGGGAAATTAGGGGGGAGGGGATGTGCGGGAATTTGGGGAGAGGGGGAAGAGAAATTACGGAGCCTATGGAACTGTATTATAAAAAAATTAATTTTTCCTTAAAGCAAAAAAGGGATGCTGAGAATGGACACGTACTTGCTCTCTCCTTTCACTTGAAAAGGAACGACATGAAGCTGGCATTTTGGTGCAGCCAGAAAAGTACTGCGTGTAATGTCAGCATCAAGTCCTGGCTGATCCACTTCTGAGCAGCTTCCTGCTAACGCATCTGGGAAAGCAAAGACAGCCCAAGAACTTAGGCCCCTATAAGACCTGGATGGAGACCATGGCTTCTGGCTTCAGTTTAGACAAATCTTTACCACTGCATCTATTTGGGGAGTGGATCAACAAATGGAAGACTTCTCTGCCTCTTTCTTCATCACTCTGCCTTTCAAATAATCAAATAAATATATAAATCGGAAGGAAGGGATGGAGGGAGGGAGGGAGGGAGGGAGAGACAAGCAAGCAGAGAGGTTAGATATTTACAAGCACACTAAGGTGTGCTAAACACCAATTCTGAAATGACTGCTACCTTTCCTGGCTCTCCTTATCCCGGGAAGACATTGGGACACTGTTATTTCCAACAGAAATTTCCCTACTGTGTGTAGTAGCTAGAAGAGTAAAACATTTCACTGAAAGAATAAAAGCTGCTCTACCAAGGACCAGTAACTATTTCAACACTAAAACTTTCCTCTTAGGGGGCATGTAAAAATAGTTTTGAATTGCAAACTTCTTCTGTGTTTAAATTGCGAAGGGAAATCTCAGGAATATGAGAATTTTCATAAACAAAACAAGCTCTTGAGGATGCAGCTTCCCTCCTTCAAGTGCCTGATTTATTTTTCTTGTCCATTTGGTTGTTCCAAACAGGAATCATCCCTTGTGAGGAAAGCAAAGTTTTTTTTTTTCTTTCTTTTTCAACAGCAGGTCACTGTTCCACATTCATTACCAGAGCTGGCTGTCAATGCTTCCATTGGTGAATTATTGTGAATCAAGCGCAGGGACAACATTATCGTGTCAGTCCCTCATTGGGGAAAACGTTAACTCTAAAAATTTGGTGACATTTCACAAAATTCTCCAAGCACCAAACTGATATTCCCAACAGGCTAGAACTATAACCAAGCTGGTTTTTACCTTTTCCAATTAAAACGTGAAACCTAAATGTTGCTTCGCATTGGGAAATATGGATGAATGAAAAAGAGATGAACAAAAACAATCAGGCAGGGAAGTCCAAGAAACAGAACAGACGAGACAAGAATGTTCCAGAAAGACAAGTGAGGCAAAGTCATAATGCTTCCTGTCAGAGAACAAAGATCCTCTAACACTGACTGAACAGGCAGTGCTCAGGCCAGTTACTTGAACTCTCTTGTGCAGAGGAACGGACTCCTCTGGAGATGGAGCAAAGATAGGTTCTGGTGAAGTATTGGAGAGGCAGGTACCTTGCTGGATCACTCGGAGTCATGGCCCTGCTCTGAGTCAGCACTGCCTGTCCAGTGCAAGTTACATAACATCTTAGCAGCTCTGTTTATTCATCAGCAACATGGAAGAAATTGTTGTGGCTAACTCTTAAAGGTGCCATGAATTCAGGAATGACACACTGCAGACACTCTCAGCATGTCTCCTGGTGCGTTTGCGTTACCATCACTCATCCTGCCACTGAGACGTCTAAACATGAATCCTGACTCCCTACTCTTCACACCTTTGAACCCTAATATCTCCTCCCTTTTTTCATGCCTTGTTGTATCCTTAAGGTCATCATATCTTTGGAATTCATAGCAAGTCATTTACCATTTAAGCCTCAGTTCTCTGGCATGGAGAAATAAATGAAATACAAATATTTATAAATATTAAATAACGTTTTTTAAAAGGTACAATTATGCTTCTATCAACATGAGAAAAGCTAACAAATGAGAACTAATCACAAGGATCATTTTATTGTATTCTTATTACTAATGAAGAAAACAGGTATCTTAGACAAACCATTATGACAGTCCTTGAGACAAGAGCATCCATATCCATGCACTAGGGTTTGTTCTCAATTCTAGCTTCCTGGGTTAAAAAAAATACTGATGTATTAGGTAATGGGGCCCTGAAATGCCTAAGATAGACCAGCTAGAATTCTGGGGACCCCATTTCAGCTTAGGTATGCCCCTGGCCTTGGAGGCATTTGGGGGTATGAACCAATAAAAAGAAGCTCTCTCTCACTGTCACTCAAAAACTAATTTTTAAGGGGAAAAAAAAAAAAACCTCTCAATGTTAAAGCAGTAGCTATCACTAGCTATGGTAAATTCAAACTTAAGGTACTATTCCAAAAAAATAAAAAAAAAGTCCTTAAGAAATGCTAGCATTTTGAAATTCTAATTAAACAAAGTAATTCTCCAAATGCTTGGTGGACAGGCAAGAGAAAATCTACAAGTGCTCACTTAATCAAAAGATGCCACAATGAGCAAAGGCATTCAAGCTAACAAGCAATTCATGCTCTCCAGAGTGGCCAGTGAACACAAGGAATTCTCACTCATACAATCTCCCACCACAGTAATACAGCAAGCACAAAGCAGCAATCGTTGAAGATCAAGATCACCGCTGTTTACTTGAACGATCCAACCACCACTACTGAGATTGTTGATCTACGGAATAGGAAATTCTGTTTTGTCCATTTTGATGAACACACTGAGGCAACATGTTAACGACCTTTTGATTACATACAGCTACAAAGATAAAAAGAATACAGGATTGAGAAACTTTTCTAACAGGGATATTTCTACCAAGATGGGCAACTCTGTGTCCCAACTTGTTTAGTCACGAAGGTATGGAAGAAGGATTCAGGTTTGGAAACACGCATCTGGCTGTTTCTGGATTACTACTGGAAACTGTCAACATCAGGAAAAAAGATGGCTTTTCTCAATTTAGATTAGCAGTATCCAGAAGTGGAACAGGAAAACAAAAGAGAAGCTAAATTAAAAAAGGAAAAAAGAAACTAAAATGCATCTGTTTCCTCCTGATTCTATTTCTCTGCAGAACTCTAACACAATCTGAATCAATCAGCTGAATCAATCTGTTTTACAGATTCTTTAATTGTACACTAGACCTTTTTCATTCAATCTATTCTTTTATGTCATTAGTAAAAAGCCAAAATATCATGACATATTTTTAAATGCATGAACTAGCAATTCCTAAAACTCCAATAGTCACTTACCCCCTACAATGACTCTCACAATTTGTTTTAATTATGATTCAAATATAGTCCATACAATCAAGATAAACCAACATATTCCTAATTCTCTTTGAAGCTATCGGTTCTACCTTTATCTCCTTTAATTCTCTCTGTGTGTGTGTATGTATGTGTGTCTGCGCACGCACAAACACTAAGTAAATTTTATCCCTATCTGGTAACCTTTCCAATCATCAGATTTGGCTAGTTCTGCGTGACACCTAAAGTGTCACTCAAGTTTACTGAGTTACTATCAGCTGACAGATCTGTAAGGTTGATGAGAAGAAAGTTCCAGATTCTGTTTGCAAGACTACTTGACCTGGATGAATATACTTCTTGATGGCACAATGGATAAATCTCACTTTGCAAGTACCAATATCTCATATGGGCACGGGTTTGTGGCCTGGATGCTCCACTGCCCTTCTAGCTCTTTGCTTATGACCTGGGAAAATAGCTCAGGATGGCCCAAAGCCTTGAGACTTTGCACCCACAAGGGAGACCCAGAAGAGGCTCCTTGCTTCTGGTTTCAGATGGACTCAGCTCCAGCCATTGCGGTCATTTGAGGAGTGAATCAGCAGATGGAAGATCTTTAAAATCTGACCAACTCCATGCCTCATTAGCCCCCTCAACTAAACCAGCCAGGATCACTTCGAAAACAGCCTTCAAACCACTCCCCCAAAATGTGTGAAGACAGATAAACAATGCAAAAGTAGATAAATACATACTATGAGCATTTTCTGTGAAAGAAGATAAACTTAAATGTTAAAAACCAGTGGGGCTATAGCCATCTAGAAATGGGTAGAATACAGCTAACAGCTCATCATTCTTTTCTGTGTGATTTTTTGTTTCATTTTGTTTTTTATATTCTGTTCACACACAGTGGCAGCAAGCCAACATGCCCACTCTGAACCCAGATGTGTCACTACATGAAAGTTCTCTCTGTAGGTCTCAGTTTCAACACCTGATAAAGGCAGAAGCTTGACTACCAAATGCATCATACAGATCTCATAACATGAAAACCCTACTCAATAGCAAGCAAACAACACACATCAAATTGAAAGCACCACTTCTGCTATCAAAAGACCTTCACTTGTATTACTATGTCCAAGGGTTAAAGACAACTAGGGTCAGTGATTTTAGGGAGTAAAATAGCCTGCAATGCAATTAAAAATAACAAAATATCATAAAGGCCCATTCTAGAATTTGCACTCAGTAAATGGGCTTCTAGGTGTAATGATGCTTTGTTCACTCCTATACTCCCTCAGTGACTGTAACACTGTGCACCATGTAACAGGGGTTTTATAAATATTGATTGGAAGGAGGCAATGGGTCTCCCTAACTTAATAAACCACCACTGTGTCCTTCATCTTGCTTGGTAATGACTGAGACCACAGAGCAATACGGTTCTCAACGAGCATTCACAATAAAGAACAGATAAAGTACTTTAGCTCAGTGAAACAATGAAGCCCTACTATCCCCGGATCCCCGACAATCTTGCCAATACAAAAGCTCATATTCTCTGATTAGTGCAAATGAGAGATGACAACGGGAAATGGTTTTCCCCACTGTAATGTATTCCATTTCTAAGACTGCACTGGAAACAAATTTACAGCCAAATGAGACAGTAAAATGAAACAATGGGATTTCTTTTTAATAATAAACAAAAGTAAATCTGGGAGAGCAGCAGCCACTAACGATCTAACTAGCAAACAGGACACACAGAACATTAGTCTGAGGCAGCCCCACAGAGAAGAAAATGTACTAGATTCACAGGTAGGCAGATGCAAGCTTAAATCCTCTTTTTGCCACTTGCCACCCAAAACTTCAGCATCTTTATTTATAAAGAAATGGGAATAAAAGCTGTTCGTTCTGACAGAGCTGCTGCACAAGGTGAATGAGATCAGGGCCACAAAGAACTCAGCTTTCGTACAAAGCCATCTCATAATGGAATTTATTTGCCTGAGCCCATCCCAGTCACCCTAAATGAACTAAAAGAAAGAAAAAGGAGAAGATACAACGTAAGAGAGATACCCTGTTAGGACACCCAAGTTCTGTTCTGTGTCTATGTTTTTTCTCCTTTTGCTTACATATGAAATAAAGATGAGGCACCCAGGTAGCTAACCCTAACATTATAGAATTTTAAGCAGTCTTCTGTGTAACTCTGAGTTCCCTGAGGTCTGAAGAATCCTTAAGAGCAGATCTTGTATAAACAAACAAACAAGCAAGCAGAAAACCTATGGGGCTATTACAGAGGGAAACTGAATGACATTGAGCCAAATACTATTAAAGCAGGTTAGCAACCGCTGCAGTTCTCCTGGGTGGATTTCAGATTTGTTTTCTTTGTTAAAAGCAAGCAAAACCTATCTTTGACTCCTGTTTTTATACACGAGGTATAAGAATGCATTGGTTATTGAGCATAAGCTCTTAGCAGGAGAGTGGAGCCCAAGAAGGCCCCGTTCATTCAGTTCCTGCTACACCATTGACAAGGGGTTTGACTTTGGACAGGTGCCTTAAAATAAATAAAACAAGATTTTCATTCATTAATTCCTTACTCTTTTTAGCAGGGTAACTAACCTCTGTCTGCCAAGGGCCATTTCAGACATTTATAACATAATTGTGGACCACAGAAAATTATCAACTTAAAAACTGGCCTGAAGGGGAGGGCAGGAAGCTTGGAGAGGGGGAAGGGAGACTCAGTGCTTATTAAACTGTGTCATTAAAAAAAAAAAAACTGGCATGCTATATAGATTCACTGAATTTTGAGTTCTGCCAGTGGTTGTTTTGGTAGGGCTAGACCAAATTACTTTGCCTTTTATAGGCTAGGTGCTGGACATTCCTCATCCCTGCAGGTTTTAGTTGCTATCCACACCATTAGCTTGGGACATACGTAATCCCTTGTGGCAGAGAAGTTTCACTGTGTTCCACCTTAGTCACCTGACCCAGAATCCCAAGACAATGATCCCTGCTAAACAGTAACTGATGGGACTGTTTTAAATAATCTAAGCAATTATTCACTGCATGTAATAACAATGCTTACAGGGCATAAAATTTCAATATCTCCATAAAGCCAGCCCGCATTTAAGAGCCTACAGGCAATTATGCACATTGAGATGAATCCAGCATCCGAAACAGGTAGGTGTACATTAAATATTCATCAAACCAGCAAAGTAAGTTTTCACAGCATTTTTATCGGCCTCCATTCCTCAAGTACTTCCCACTCTTCCACGCACATCACCCAAGTGAACTCAGAGGTGGATGAAACTGGACGGGAGTCCTGCAGGTGGGCATCAGAGAATCCCCAAAGACGATCGAATTTCAGAGAACCGGAGCCATTTCCCCGAGGTTTCGCCCTTAAACATTACCACAGAAAGCAGCTGATGGACAATGTCTCCAGAGACCTTATAATGTGCATTTAAGGTGCCAAGCAAAAGTGTATGCATCTGCTTAACCTAATTCTCAAAAGTGAGCACTTTCTACAGTAGGAGACTACCTGGGATGCCAACATTCCTTATCAGGGTGCCTGGGTTCAGGCTCCAGGTCTGCCTCCAATTCTAACTTCCTACTAACATGCACCCTAGGAGGAGGCAGTGGCCACAGTGCTGCTTGATTCTTGCCAGCCACGCGAGAGATCCAGATTAAATTACGTGCTGTCTGTTTTGGTCTGGCTCAGCCCTGGGTCTTCTGGGTAGTCGGGCAATGAACCAGCAGCTAAACCATCTCTGTCCACCTCCAATACTCTATCTTTCAAACAAGGAAAGTTTTCCATCAGTTTTAAACATTTTAAAGAATAATTTGCAACCTCTACTGTGGAAAAGAAATTAATTGAGGCATTATGTGGAAAAGAGCATTGCATAATGAATCTGAGTTTCACTTGGTGAGTTTTCATGGTACTATAGAAACGTTTATTTCCACTTTGAATCATCTTCAAGCTGTATGAAAGATTATGATGTACAGCAGAAAAATTGATCATGCCCTGAAAAGAATAAATATTTGTTGAGTGGCTGACAGGCAGACTGATAAACAAATAAATGAATGAATGTCAGAACCATTGCTCAATTATCCCCAAGACAGTGAATTTAACATCGTAGTGTGACATGCTAAGGAAAAAAAATTGAGCTAAAAGAAATAATTTACCAAAGAAAACTAGTGGTTTCTCTCTCTCTCTCTTTTTTTTTGGAGCAAGGATGCACTACATCAGGGTACTACAATATTTCTACCCTTCAAAGCCACATGTGTTTTTTTTTTTAAAGATTTATTTTTATTACAAAGTCAGATACACAGAGAGGAGGAGAGATAGAGAGGAAGTAGAGCTGCCAGGATTAGAACCAGGGACCACATGGGAACCCGGCGAGGACCTTAGCCACTAGGCCACACCACCGGGCCCCAAAACCACATGTGTTTTAAAACATGTAATATCCCAGTAATTTTAACTCAGAAGACAATGAGGATATACTCCACTTCTTTCCCCGATGTTCTCCAGCACATTTAGGGGGGGAAAAAGGCTATTTTTTGAACATGGGCATACTAATAAATTAAATTATTTCTGTTATGCCACAACTAATGTAGAGAATGCGCAGAACTCACAATGAACAATAATATAAACTGTTAGATCTGATTTGTAACCTAATGATATTCTGGTACTGGCACAGGAACAAAACAGAACTCAAGCTGCCCTCGCAGGCAAGGTGTGCTGTCAGCACTATGGAGCAAGTTCTTATATTTTAAGCCTGTGGGAATTTGGAAAAGATCCACCATTCTATTCCTCCCCCTCCTCCCCATATCTGAGTGACACAGCTGATTACACCTTTAAATTAAGTCTAATCATGTATATTGCCTTTTAAAATCAGAATATTACAGCTAATGTTGTGCCTTAGACGAAAGCACATCACCTAAGAAGGATGAATGCAGGTATAATTGAAATTCTGATTTGGTCAAGTGGAGGGCAGGTTATGTGACCCCAGACAGGACAGTTTCATTTTGCACATTAGTGACTATTCTTGATTTCTGGCTAAGGAACAGATACACATGTCAACTTACCTGCAATATAGGTTAGATTTCCACAGTAATAACACTGTGGGGCAAAGGAGATAAACAAAGACAATAACCATTTATGGACTGTGCTGGGTTCTGACATCAGCAGCTACCTGTGATCCCAGGACATGCTCTTCCCATGGCAGGCGGCAGAAGCAGAAAAATCAAAGCAAATTATACATACACTTTCATGTTTCTATTCAAATACCTTCCACTGCATTCCATTGATGAAAGAGAATCATAGAGTCCAAGCCAATGTCAACAGTGCAGTGAAATATTTGCAATTGGCCCAACTGGAAGACTCAGTGGAGACACAATAAAGCAGCTACCAGGTAAACCATACCAACGTGTCCATTTAACCCTCACCTGCCCTCCTGCCAACAGCTTCATATTTCTCCCCTCAGGTGGGCTAAAGAGAGATTCAGAAGTAGGAAATATCACTCGTTGGATACCAAGTGGTATGTCAATTTCCATTCTCTCTGTGCTGTCACCCTGAGGGTCAAACAATGAAGCAAAGGCTTACAAAAGCACCCTCTTTATTATAAGCCTTCTTAAAGACCACAGGATCTCCCACATTCTTGTCCATTCTAATTAGCACAGTGGGCTTCTGTAGCTACCTCCTCAAAGGGAATAGTTGAGTATTACTAAACTTCTAGGCAGAGAAAACTGCCAAGACATTTTTGTCCAGAAATGGAAAAAGGTGTGTGACAAGCAGACAGATAAGGAACCCCACCTTCAGTGAGGTTTGCATAACAACCACATGACATCTTCTCACTGAGGTCCAGGGCCTATATGGAAGACACAGAGGTTTAGAAAATGATTAAATTAAAGCACCAGCAGGCACTGCCAATGCCCATGAAGAGACCATGAACAGATGTAATATACTGAGGCTAGTTAGTTGTTTCGCTAATCTTCTCCAATCCTTCCTTACATGGGACTCTAGCAGTCCAAAAATGAATATTCCCACACCTGTACTCCAATCCTAAATTACCTCTGCCCATGAATTCCTCTTCTAGGATACTATGCCTGTACCTTGAACTCACTTTGAGTCTGTAACTGAACTTAACAGTTACATCTTTAAACCTCTAGTCTTCCAAATCTCTCTATCAGCAGTATATTCCTGTTTTCCCCTGCAAGCTTTGCAGAGTAAACACTATATTCTAATGTGCCACTGTACATCCAGATACAGGTATCAGTGGGCACCAGGCTAGAAGCAAAGAACAATCCATGGCATGTACACAGAAACTAATCCACACTACAGAAGTCCAACAGTGAAAACACACTTTCAGAGCCTCCCTTGCAGCTACAGGATGGGCATGGAATACAATCCTGTGCAGACATATGAGAGGCAGTGTGCAAAGGGGCTTCCGGGAAAGTGCTGAATCCCCAACCAATAAGCATCTGGGATCAGCTGAGAATCATTTCACGCCACATGCCTCTACTCACAATGCACCAAAATGCCATCAGCACTCATGGCTTTTCTGTTCTTACTTTACAGACTCCCAAACCCTTGTGACTTGTACCACAGTGACATAATCGCACCTTGTTTCAATTTTGCGGTCACCACCTCTTAACTAAGGGAAGGTCTGAGTAGATTCACTTTGTAATGGTACCTATTCTCACAGCTGCTATTAAGAGACAACAGTTTCTGAGCCTTTCCCATGTGGAAGACAGCGAGCTGACAATTTACAACATACTCTTCTTTATTCCTATGACAGATCTCTGGACGCCATAGCCAACAATCCACAGCTAAACAGGCAAAGTTTGAAAAACCTAAGTCATGCGTTCATCAGCACACACCTAAGAGATGACAAAATCATGCTGAAATACATTTTTTTTCCAGAAATAACTAAATAATGCTAGGTTGTTTTCCAGCCTAACATGATGTAACAAGTCTGTTTTCATCATCTGAGTTATACAAGATCTAAACTTTAAAACATTTGGATCAAAAGGCTCTGTTAAGAGTGAACCCAAGTTTGAAAGGATATTTCATAGCCAGATTTGAACAACAGGCTTGGTTAAAGAATAACCTTCACTAGGGTGCCCTTGCCAATTCTATGCAGGAGGACTGGAAGGGGAGGAGTTTAATTCAGTATTTTCTAGGCCATGGGATTCCTCACAAATGCACTTTACAAAAAAAGAAAAAAAAAAACAAATGCACTATACGTTTCAATTTTTTTCAGCCTAACTTGAAGCCTTTCTCTGATTTTGTGAAATGGATGCTTTGTCCTACATAAATAAATCTGTTTTAGAAACAATATCACATTATGGAACTTAAACAGCTTATGCGGAAAGAAACCGATTCTTGCCTAGAGGGTTATAATAAGCTTGATAACCTATTTTAGAAGTTCTCAAATAAAACCAAGGAATCACCGAAATGAAAGCCAGGAGGGAGGGGGGTGATGGCTTAGCAAGCTAATCCACAGCCTGCAGCACCAGCATTCTACATGGGCACCAAGTTCCAATCCCAGCTGATCCACATCTGATCCAGTTCCCTACTCATGGTCTGGAAAAGCAGCTAAGGATGACCCAGGGATGTGGACCTCTCCAGTCAAGTGGGAGACCCCAAGCATGCTTCTGGTTCTTGGCTTCAGATTGGTTCAGCTGTGGGAGTTGCAGCCATTCAGAGTAAGAACCAGCAGAGAAAATATATCTTTCTTTCCCCCTTGTCTCTGTAAATCTGCCTTTCAGAAAAAAAAAAAAGTCTTTAAAAAAATAATGCTGGTGGGGCAGGAAAACATTTAGTGTAGCAGCTAACATGCAGTTTGGGATGCCTGCATCCCACAAAGGAATGCCTAGGTTTAAGTTCTAGCTCTCCTTTCCAGCTTCCATAACACATATCATTTAAAAAGGTCAAATTCTTTCGAGTGCATGAAAGAAAAATACACCGGTTGACATAGTTACAGAATAGGGGTGGGGTCCCCTTAAGAGTGCTGGCTGTGGTTTCTGGTGAGCCACAAGATTTGGCAACTATTGCATCCCAGACGATTCCACGCCTCTGTTACTTATTCATTTAAAAATAACCAACGAAACAAGAAAAAAAAAGAATTTCTTCATAATTCACGGCTTAATTTTCCAACAATTGCCATTTGGAAAAGCTCATGGCTATATTCACACCAAGAGCCTGACCCTAGAGATGCATTCTATGAATTTCAGTAGTGTTTGCTGAGAGTTGTGTTTGTTGAGTGATATCCGGTCCATGCCTGGATAGGATTACAGAAACTTGGGGAGTAGGAGGCACATTCTGTAACAAGCAGCCTGCCCTTCAATAATCTGATAAGCAGACGTGCCAAGAGTACTGGATGCCTGAGCTCTCAAGCCTTTGCTGCACCGTATGTCAGAGTGCTCCTATTGCTACACAAGATCAGAAAGGCGGTCTCCCAGATAAAGTCACTCTTGCAGTTTCTTGGCAGGCAAAGGAGGGAAATAAAGGGCTTTGCTTGTATAAGTGGTATAAACAGTCTCAAAGCACAGTGCAGCCTCAGAAAGGGCAAAACATCTGATAAGATTCAGGAATACATGCATACGTGGCTACCTTTAAAAGTTCATGAACTAACATATCGGAAGGTAAGTTTACTTCAGTGCAAAAGTTTTGAAATCCATGTATAGATTTTTCCTAATACAAAATTTCCATGAATTTCTAAAGAGCCTTCAGAGACATATCTAAAGATAACTGTACACCCATGCACATATGCATGAATATACATACACGTATGATACACATGTGCATCATTCTATTATCGAGATAGTATTTGTATACATTTGAGTTTACAGGGCTTGCACACAGTAAATACACACATATATACAATATATACAGATTTTTCCTGACAATCTTAAATTACTTCAGTTACTTGAATCAACTCAGATTTTTCAAAATGCACAAAATAACATGACACAGGAACAAGGAAAGACTAAAAAGAAAGCTTCTGCATAGCTCACAAGGTCCAATCTAAGTTTTGACAATATCAGTGGCTTCCCCATCACTCAATATGCCCTAGAAACAGAGCAGAAGCAAACCTCGGCAAACATGCATAACTTTCATTAAACTATCTGCTAACAAGTTCGTGTGATTCAAACCACACTTGCGCATCAAGGGAGGGTCTTCAAGACCAACAACCTGCTCTAACTAATCTTGGACAAACTAATAAGTTTCCCTTAATTTCCCCGAAACCAACAGCTGATGCTCTTTCTTCTCTATGATTTCCAAGTCATCTCAGAAACTGCAAAGCAAGGCAAAGCTTGTGCAGTTCATTCGAACAGGCATTTCAAGTGCTTCTCCTTCCCCTTTTTCAAAATACAATATCCTGAATTGTCCTTTCCGTGCAGGTGATAAATAACTTAGGTGCAGAAAACGCAGACTTTTCAAATGCCAAGATCAAAGGTACGATTCCATCTTCTGTTGATGAAGGGGCTCTTTTCTGAAGTGATGAAAGCCTGCGGTCCTGCTGTGGTTTCCACCTGCCAAACTCCTATTAAATCTAATAGAACAGAGAGGGGTACACGAGCCATAGAGTACGAAACCTAATTTCTATCTCGGCTCATTTGATTTCATAAAATTACATCAACAGCAAAATCAGATAGATGGTGGCCGCTGGTTTTATGGGGTTTCTAGTACAAAGACCGATCTATCGGAGCCTATTTTTGTCACCTCGTTTTCCCACAGACATAACCATCAAAAATCCACTAACTATTCTATCACATTTTTGAGACGCTGAAAGAAAAAAAATGGCATTAAGATGCAGCTGAAACCCAGACTCACAAAAATCCCAAGAACATACACGATTTAGAAATCAAAGAGACTTAATCATTAAATTCAATTTTCCATTCACTGTATCTAAAATGAGCCACAGAGTAGGCAGAGCATATGTGTTTAGAACTTAGACAAGGAAGTTGACAAAAACGAATCTTTAAGCCACGAATTACAAAAACCCATTGAGTTATTCTGAGGATATTTGCCCAGATGAGCCTTTACTGACAGACATACAAGCTCAGTAACTTTAGAAACTCAGCTTTGTTTCTTTCCAATACCATTATTCCCCACAAAGTTCATTTTAAGATCAATCAAGTCTGCCTGGTATACTTGGAACATTGCATTCTCCCACTCTCCCTCCACTCTGAGAAAACAAAATGTTAATACTGAAATACCATTTCAGTTTTTCCCATCTCCTAAACTTAGGCTAAAAATGGTAAGCAAGTTCTAGTAGAGACCTAGGTATACAAAATCACACTTAGTGCACTTGACACCTGTCAATTAAAAAAGGAATTGGCTCCAAAAACCTGTCACAGAATTTTAGCAATCTTCCCACCCAACGTGGTTACCACGTACTAAAATCCACGGAGTAGTCAGCAATTTCTTTTGCATAAATGACAAAAAGAGAATATGACCAACAGCGTAACAGAAAACACAGTTCACATTTAGAAAAACAAAAGGTCATGTCATACGTGGTACACCACAAGATCTGTAAACTCATCTCCTCGTCTTTTCAATATATGAGATCTGTCCTTCACAAAAAAAAAATCACATTAGTACAATTAGGTTTCACTCTGGGTCAGAATGATGAACGAGCACAACTCTTTCTTTCCTTCCAAAATACAACATGAGATTTAATGGCCATTGTCATTCATCGCAGCAGAGTAGCATACTGGCAATTTGAATCACTAACATCTCTTAACTCTGATCTTTCAGGTTGGGTTCCCAGACACAGAAAACAGGCGTCAGAGGAAAATGTCATCAATAAGTACCATGATATCACTATGGTTTTGTGTGTTTTTCATTTTTGGAAAAATAGATCTGGAGTTTTTCTTAAGAGATGATTTATTATCAGCACTTTTGATAGTTCTTTCATAAGCTTTAAAAAAATAATTTACTTATTTGAGAGGAAGAGAGTCAGCTAGAGAAAGCCCTCTGAACTGTTGGTTCACTCTCCCGTGGGCTCTACCACTAAAGAGAAGAATTTCTTGCCAAGAGCCAAGAACTCAATCCAGGTCTCCAACATGGGCAGCAAGTGCTGATCGACCTGAGTCACCACTGCCATCTTCCAGGGTCTGTGTCAGAAACAAAGTGGAGTCGGACACACAGGTGGAATATCAAACACAAGCACCCAAATATAGGAGGTGGGCATCTGAACAACGTCCTAACATCTGACTTACTAGCATTTTAAAAAAGCAAACAGAACAAGGCAAAAACTACTTGATCCTCAAAAGCATCTCTTATGGAAAGGTTTCTTCAACTTGATACTATTCACATTTTGGACCACTTCTCGATGATGGAATGCATCTGTACATTACATTAGCTCCATCCTTGATCTCCACCCCCTAGATGCTGCAGGTTCTAGTCCCATGATACAATCAAAATTACCTTCAGTTCTTGCTAAATGCCCTCTAAGAGGTAAAATGGTTCCATGTATGAACCACACTGTGTTAAGAGCAAAAGGGAACTGCACTATGAAAAGACTAACGTGAGCCCTACAATGCTGGAAACGGGCTGCAAACCCACCCTGCCTTTCTATTTGCAGCCCCTGTGTCCCCATCACCAATCAAGCCACTAGCAAACAGATCTTGTAGCAGTTCTTCAGCTTAAAGGTCCTATCAAGTACCTCCTAATATTCTAATATTACCTACAAAGGAGCAAAGGAGAGTTATCCCTTGCACATGGTGAAGGGAAAAATCCTATGCTTTAAAATGCTGTTTTGGCAAATTTGTGATGCTATGAGACCTATTTCTAAAAGGGGATAGTGGGCAAAACACAAAACAGGAAAGCCAAAATTATGTTTATAATATCTTTTCATCCTTTTTGCATATGATGAAGGAGACTCTTTTTTCTTAAGAGAATGAAAAAGCCAGTAAATCTTAGTAAAAATAGAAGATGAAAATCTGAACAAGAAAGGCAATGATCAGCACTTTGAAGCTTTCCTTAAACAAAAAAGACACTGATGAGAGATTTATTTTAACCCCTTGGCATAAGAGTTTGGCGAATACAGCCTATTGCTAAGTACCACCGGGACAAAGAAGATTCCAGTTTCATTTGGGGGATATAAAAGCAAACAAGTCTGGCAGCCTGAAAGCCTAAATCTCAGATGACTCCCTTGACTAGGAAATTGGATAATGCAGGTAACAGCAACTAGCATCCTACATCAAGAATACAAACTACTTCAAACCATTAACTGTTAGTCCCTGGAAGTTACCATCTTTCCGAGAGAGAAGAAAGGGAGTTGTGGGCAGGGCATCTTTGCCTATCAGTATCAAACAGCCATGGAGACATGAAGGCAACCCCAAAATACTTTTAATAGTGAATCAGTCCTGGACAATTAGCCCTGACCTCCTTCATCTGTGTGTAAGATGCAGTAAGATCCACACAGAAAAGAGAAGATGGAAGTTTATGCACATAAAGTCCAGGCAGGAGTCAGAGATAAAATTCCCAATTAAACACACCTGCACCTCTCTCAGATTCCAACTTTCTGCAAAGGCAGCAAGTGACGGCTCAAATGGTCCCTAGCTCCTAGCTGTGGTCTGACAACACCCCAGTTTGTGCAGGGATTTGGGGAAGGAGTTAGCAGATGGAAGATCTCTCTCTCTCTTTCTCTCTGTGTGTGTTTTCAAATAAGAAGTGGGAAGAAAAAAGAAAAACTAAAGCCCATGATAACATAAATGACCAAATTTCTTTTGGCAGTGGCCTTGGAAATGGTACTTTTCTTCACTTACAGCTACATTCCACCTATTCTCCATGAATGAACACGATCTTGTTGGCACTAAGCATTCTAGGATTTCTCAATGAACTGCAAGTAAACTATAAGATAAAGGCAGAGATTAATACAACAAATGGATGTTCCTGTGGTAGATTTTTCATACCTGACAGCTATGTTCTAGAGGAAGCACAAAAGAGCCTAACATTGCAACTTTTTACTTTCTAAATGATCGTTCTAGCAGACCCAGAGGATCCATGACAAATAGGTATTTTAAAATATTCAGAGGAAGAAATGACTTGTCAGCCCCAAAAAGCTAGTGCATGGTGGTATATCACCCAGTAAGAGCAACTATCTGACCACTGGACATTTACATTTCAACACAGTTGGTTAGAAAAGAGCATCATTTGGGAGGCAATGAACACACTCAAGTGCAAAAGGGACTGAAAGAAATGCTTCAAACATACCATCAGTGAAGGAAGTCAGCTATACACAGGCTACAAGCCAGATATGGTCAATTAAATACTTGAAATGCAACTTACCCAGAACTGAGATGTGCATCCAAGTGTATAATACACACTGGATTTCAAAGACTTAGCAGGAAAAAGAAAATAAAAAATAGGTCCCTAATAATTTTTTATTGATGGCATGTTGGAACAATAACTTGGAGATAAAAGATGAAATAAAACATACTATGAAATTTAACTTCACCTGTTTCTTTTTATCTTTTTAATATGACCACTAAAAAATTTTAACTTGTGTGTGTGACTTGAATTGGCAACTTACATGATATTTCTGTTGGGACAGAGTTCTAGAAGAGCAAACTTTTGTAAGTATCTGCTTCATCTGTAAAAAGAATCCAACACCCATGGATATAACATAAACCAAAAAGTATGACTATGTTTCATTAACAGTTTGTGCATTAAACTGGTTGGCATCTGAATCTGGCCCCTGTGCTTAACTTAGATATCTACATGAAATCTAAAACATTAGCAGTTTACAGCAAAGATGAACACAGCTGTGCCAGTGATCTGAGTTTAGCAATGTGTTCTTGTAGCCGGCATGGGTTTTAGATAAATTTGAACTTGGTAGGGATAATGCAGGTCTGCCTAGTCTCCATCACTTCCCAGCTCTAACAGGTATTCTTCACACAAGAGCTGTAGGGTTGTAGGGCTGTAGGGCTGTAGTCACACAGAGGCAATCCTGGGAGACAGGGAACCAGATGTGTGCATTTCTGCCAAGCACTGAAGAGTAAGGTGACCACAGCATTTATTATCCAAATCAAATCAATTTTGAGGATGAAAGGAGAGATATAATTAGTTATTATGTCTAGATAACAAGTTTCAACCAGGATATGTACAGACATCCTACCGATAAAGGAAAAACAGCCTGAAATAAACAATACTGGTTGACATTCCCCAAGATGCAGACATAAATAATTAGGGAAGCTGTTGATGACACTTTGTCTATAGCACCCTGTGTTGATATTAAACAAACCCTTCCTCTGACAAATCTACCATAGCTGGATTCTCGTCATACTGTGCAATGAGCATTGCCCAACCTCCACTTCACATCTCTGTCTACAATGTTGGTTTAGCCTGGATCACACCTTTTCCCACCCACTGCATGAACTGATGACAAAAAAAAAAAAAAAAAGATGACTCCGCCAAAGCTAGCTAATGAGAACCTGAAGGCTCACTCTCCTCCTCCCTTAGTACATTGCCCATTATTTCTATAGTTAAAAGACAATTCGAAGATTTTGCCAAACTGTAGAGTCACAACTGCACAAATACTGGAGCCTAGACTGTCAGCCGTGCACCCAAAACACTGGGCCTCAGGCCATGAGAAAGATCCTTCCATAGGACTCTTGCTGGGAACAGCAATCTGCACCCTATCACCCAGACAGATGTATGTTCATAGTATGGATGGCAGAATCCAGAGTTCCTGACACTCTGTGGATGCTGTGGATGCTGTACCCAACCAACTATGATGCCAACACCAACTTCATTACTGCCCGTTGTGCTAGACACCAACCGCAGTTGTTTCCATTTTCAACCAACACTTAAGGACTGGCTGGGGCAGATTTATGGGGTAAAGTGTGTTCATTCAATACATGCATCCAAAGTGTAATGACTAAATCAGAGTAATGAGTATTTCAACCTGCATCTACATTTCTCATTTCTTTGTGTTTGGAGTCACTGAAATCCTCTCTTCCTAGTTCTTCACAAAACTTTGACTTATTCTAAACTATAGGCAGCATGCTGCACTGCAGAACACAAGAGTTGGTACTTGACACAAGCTATTCATTTAATAACCACCTTCACCTTCTTTTCCCCATCTCGCCTGCCCTTTTCATCCCTCCTCCATATCTCTCCTCTCTTTCTGTACATATGTGTGGTTTTAAAGATAATCTTGGTACACATATATATGATCCACCCTCCTCCCAGGTCTGTACCTTTAGAGTATATGAGAATATTTATGTGACTGTGTGAAAATACAGACCACTAAGGAGTGATCATGAAAACATGCGAGATTTTGAAGCGAAATTAAGCAGCCAGAGGCCATTTCCCACCTCACAAGCACTCCTGTGAGCCACCGATGCATCTGTTTTGCAAAAGCAGCTGGTTACACACACATTTTACCTCACGAGGAAATCATTTCCCAGAGGGAAACTGAAGCAGGCAGGACCAAGTCTTGCCTCAGGAACACTGCAAACAAAGCATTCAGGAACCCATTGCCTCCCATCTTTCTCCTCCCTAACACTGCAGCTCACCCTTCTTTCTCAATCCTTCCCACCTCTGGGCAACTTGACTCTGTACACAGAGTTTAAAATACTAATGCCGAGAGTTAACAACAATGCCAACCCTGCATGGAACTCCTAGAATCTGGAGTAACTTGGACATTATCAAAAACAAGGATGAACCCTATACCAGCAAAGGTCACAAGAGCACCCCACTCCCAAGTCCCTATCATGACTCTTCCCTTCAGTATACTCAAGTTCTACCAGTATCAGGGTATGTTTGACACACAGTCCCCAGTGCATGCTGCAGTAGAATGCCGCCCATCTTCAACACACCTCTAGAACGAGATCATCTTCATTTTGTGGAAAAGCACACTCAACTCATTTCAAGCCAACATTATATCTATCAACCCTGACTTTGATTAGCTCCTTTACACAATCACAGTTTTATTACACAAAGAGAATGTGCCAAATATAGGATATGGAATGATACCACAGATTGTTCATTCAATCCTCAATATATTTCTATTATTATAGCCATTACCATAGATGAAGAAATTGACTTACAAAGTTTGTCATAACTCTCCCAGGGTACACAGCTGGGAAGTTACAGGGTTGGAATCTATATCTAGACTTGTTTGGCTTCAGTGTCCACACTGCTAGCTTTGAAAGTATACCATTTCCGGGCCCGGCGGCGTAGCCTAGCGGCTAAAGTCCTCGTCTTGAATGCCCCGGGATCCCATATGGGCGCTGGTTCTAATCCCGGCAGCTCCACTTCCCGTCCGGCTCCCTGCTTGTGGCCTGGGAAAGCAGTTGAGGACGGCCCAAAGCCTTGGGACCCTGCACCCATGTGGGAGACCTGGAAGAGGTTCCAGGTTCCCAGCTTCGGATTGGCTCAGCTCTGGCCGTTGCGCTCACTTGGGGAGTGAATCATCGGATGGAAGATCTTCCTCTCTGTCTCTCCTCCCCTCTGTATATCTGACTTCATAATAAAATAAATAAATCTTAAAAAAAAATACAGAGAAAGGCAATAACTGATAATCATTCTCAGTGGATACTGGGTTACTTAGCATGTGCTACCAGGCTCTGGATTAAGGTATTAACAATAGTGAAGACAGAAATAAAATTGCTGTGTTGACTGATGGAATTGTAACTCCTTATGAAGAGTTGTGACATTATGGGAAAAACAATCAGGGGTAAGAAATGGAGGGGGGTGAATCACAGACTATACAAAATTGAACAATAAATTTCAAAAATAAAAAAAAAACTGCTGAGTCCATGTCTCATATACAGCTTCACCACCCCCCCACTGATATTAGTAACAGAAAAATGTGATCTACCAGGATATTTTTAAAAAGAAAAAGCAGAACTAAATAGGATTGTTTTGATGTATATATAAGAAGGATCTTCAAAAATATCAAGAAAACACATCTTATGAAAAAAGATCCATAAATTTCAAAATTAGTGTGTACCAAAATACTCACCCATTATTTCCATGTTTCTAATTACTTTTTGATGTACTTTAATATACTAAAGTAAAACTCCAATGTAAATGGCACACTACAGAATCAAGCCAGAGGCCTGTTGAAAGAGTGATGGATAAAGCAACTGTGGTAGATCTACTCCATGGAATACTAGTCAGTCATTAAAAAGAATGGAATTCTACCATTTTCAACAAAATGGTCCCAACTAGAGACCCTTATGTTCAGGGAAATAAGCCAGTCCAAAAGGAGCAAATATCATAGTTTTCTCTGATACAAGGCAAAATTCATGCAAAACATAAGATCAATGGCTATATAGGTAAACATGCATGTACATATAGTTATCTAGAGGAACTATACAAAAAACTATCATACCAAGAATTGAAGATGCATTGATTATACTCTCATGAAACTGTTAAATATATTGTTGAATGTAGCTTGCTGAACTCTCTCCCACTGTCTACAATGTTGGAATGCACTTAAATAGCAGAATGATGGACTTGTGACTGTTTTTAAAGGACTATACTATTGTAATAATAAGGGGGAATTCAGTGAGTGGGGGAGTAGAGGAGAGGTAGGTTACATCGCTGAGCCTATGAAACTGTATTATAAAAAAAAAAAGCTCTAAAAAAATAAAAGAATCAACTTGCAATGCATGATCTCAAGAGGCAGACAAGGGTTTCTCCGGGGGGAAAAAAACAGAAGAAGAAAAAGAAAGCAGAGAGAACCATGCAGAGAGGGTCAACAGGTACAGCACACAAGTTCCCAAGAGCAAGGGCCCTCCACTGTCTTTTGCTAAGACATTCAACTCACACACACACAATGCCAGTCAGGTTATGTCTTCTCCTGAAAATTTCCATTCCCTGGAAGAAGTAAATTCTGCCTGTTCTGGCGTGAGGACTAGCAGTTGGGTTTAAGGGCTTTTCTTCACTAACTCCATGGATCAAAGCCTTGATTGATGACAGTTCTCTAATTTTGAGTCAAGCAAGAGGAAATAATATTAATAATTTTTGCTCCAGGATAGTTTTCTACAACCTTCTTTTCTACATCTGCAACCAAGATGGAAGAGCCACGGATGTTCCGGAAAAGAAACACGAGTTATCTGAGTCTAAACTATCAGATTAAAAACACCGACCATCAGTCTCCTGGGTCATCTATCTCTTTAATCTTGCTCAATAGTTAACATTTGGGAAACGTTCCCTTGTCTCTCACAGACATTATTTTCCATTATAAGCTACCAGGACATCCCCTCTGGTCATCAAATTTAATGTGATGATTACTAAAGAGAATTTGCTAATATTAATGCCTACTTTCAACTTGAGGAGCTGAGCTACAAATTTCTCCTCATTCTGGCTGATGGGGAACAGGCCAAGGACAAAATCTGAATAAAGTTTAAGGGATATAGGTTGCAGCTCCATTATTTAATATATCACGTAGGACAGAGGGTGTGATGCAGTGTCCACCAAAAGATATAATAACTCAAGAAGCCACAATGAATTTTTACTACCCAGAGATCCCTTCCTAACAGGAATGAGAGGCAGCATACATACAAAGCTCTGCAGTTTAACCGTAATCAATAACCTCCAAAGGAATGATAACACTTTCTATTTACTGAGCACTTGCTGAGTAGGCATCTGTACACTGTCACCTCACATCTCAACATCTTGAAGGCAGATACTGTCCCCATTTGCTTTGTTGGGTTGAAAGATTCTGTGATGTTACATCTTCTTGACTTTCTCTATTTTCTAGCCTTAAAGCACAATAAACAGATGCACCACAGAGACCACCCCTATGACCAAGCAACTCAGCCCATGAAAGGTAAAATTCCAGCCTGGTCACAATATTCATATGACTCTGAGAAAGCTATTTTTCACTATTTGAAACCTCACTTCCCTCTTCCGTAAGATGGGATAATGACAGGGATCAACTCCTTGGAATGTCACAGGACTTATTTAAATAAGCAGCTTGGCAAAGTGTCAGGAATACACTCAAAATGTCACATTTTGGTCACCACCAAGATGGCAGTGATATAAGCTGGTGCACCTACTGACGACACTGTCATATTCCAAGTTGGCTTTCCCTACCACTAACTCACTGTTCACTTACTTGTAATCAGATGAATGTGAATACCATCATTTACAAAAAATGAACCAGAAATTACAGAAGATAAAAGACACTTGATGTCTCTTTCCTTAACATGTGGAAACCTGAACTTAACTGGAACCCAAATTTTGTATTATTGAAAACCACACAATTCAGAGATGGAAAACACCAGTTTTTAAATATGCTGTAGACTCAACAAACATCTTTATTATAACCTGAATTTACTCATATTTCAGAGTACACAACCTGTAGAACATGGTTAAAATGCATAAGGGACCATTCCATGTTTTAAAGGCATTTGCATATTCAACTTGCAAGTTGCAATCTGCTGTGGTACAAGCAAAGCACGCTATCACTAACGTATTTTTTTCCATTTTCTTTAAACCAAAACAACAAAATATTGGAACAGTTAACATCTGCTCCAAGACCTAAGAGAGGAAAGACTTCTGATGGCACAGGCAGTATGTTGACTATGGGAAAAGTCAAATAAAATAAAGGCCAGATTTTTCAAAGCCTGACCTATAGTGTCAGGAAAGGAGAGGCAAATACCAGAAAAATGTATGGAGAAAAAACCAAAACTGTAAACAATCTTAGAATATTTAAATGAACAGATGGCAATGCAAAAAAAAAAAAAGAGAGAGAAGGATAATTTCAAAAATAATAGTAATGTTAGCACAGTTGCGAAATAAACAAACAAAAAAAGTAGCCAAACACAAATACATTATGGCAAACCATTATAAATTTTATTCTGGTTTTTAAGAAGTAAAATGGGAGTGGGGTAGCAGAAAAGATAGGATTGAGATGAAGTACTAATGCAAAATAATCTTCTATGCTCTAAAAAAATAAGGCAGTTGGGCAAACTCAACACAGAAGTGGGCTCCGGCATCAGGCAGATACACCACATCTGTGTCATGCATTTCCGGAGATGCCAGTTGGTTACAGTAAGATATTGGGTGGAAACAATGTCCACATGCTGTGAAAAAACATGAGGTTAGTTCTAATTGAAGAACCAAAAAGACATTCGTTTTGTATGGCAGGGAAACGCACAGATCAGGTGATTCTCAGAGCTTTTTGCACAGAATCCAGCCAAACTCATAATTTACTCTCAAATCCTTTCAACTCAAAAGAAACTAGGAAGGTATGTGGGCCAGGACCTCAGGAAAGGCACAGAGTGGAATCAGTATGCCTTTTACAGCAATGCAAAATAAAGAAAAAATTCAAAAAATAAACTAATAAATAAAATGCAAAATAGAAAGCATCCAGAAATTTGTGCCTGTACCTCTGCCCATTACAGTTTTAAGTCTTGCAAAGGTAACATTAGTGTGTTGCTGCTATTGTTAATTCAGTGATTTAGTGTCCCTCTCCATTGCGCAGTAATACAAGTGAGTATGTCTTGCTTGAAAGGGACATAAATCAAAGTAAAATAATAAAGAAGAGAAAAACGGAATTGATTGGGTTAAACAATCAAGTTTATAATACAGGTGGTCCCAATTATGGAAAGGGCACCATCACAGTTCCACATCTCTTCCTACCTTCCAGGCCAAGAATTTGCCTTCCCAAAACAAACTGCAGCACACTCTCTTTTGGCTGAGAAATACATCCAAAAGAAAATAAAGTCTTGCCTCTGAAGGGACCATCAATTCAAAAAAGCTACTCATTGGCCTTGCTGGAGACACATTACAAGTCCTCAAACCACAGCTGTGGCCAGGTACCCCAAGAAACATGGGCACTGCATTGAGAAGACCAAGCTGGGCAGGCAGCCAGAATATTACATTGTGATGACAGCCCAACCTCACCTGTGCACAGTGGAGATCCCAGGCAATCTGGGAGAGGCATGGGCAGGACCAATACAAAAACAAATCCTGAAACGCTTCCAGTTCTCCAAACTATCCAACCTCGGAGATCTTCCAACCAATTGATGTGCCATCCTCAAAGCCTTTTCTCTTAGTTTTCTATTTAACAAATTAAATTTAAAAAAAAAAAAAAAAGTTTAAAACAAAACTTTCATGGGGCGGGGGAGGGGAAGATGTAAGGAAAATGCAATAAAGAACTACTGCATTTTACCAACTCAAATTCCTATATTCGTGAGTGGAAAGGGTTAAGAACTAAGAGGGATGTGGCAGGAACCAACGTGAATTGACAAAGGGTAGACTGAAGGGTGAAGTTAAGCAAAGCCATAAGATCTTGTACATCAGGGAAAGCGAAGCTCTGCATATGTGTGTCTGAAGAAACCCCCCGAGTGACACTGCATCCAATGAAAACCACAGAACCCACTTCCACCCCCTCCCGAAAAGAGCTCTGTTCTTCAAAGCCTCAACAACCTGAGGAATTCAGATTCTAAAATTCAGAATCCGACCTATTCTTCATGAAGGTACAATAAATATTCTGTTTTCTGTCTTCCTAATATCTTACATTTGGACAGATCATTGACAAAACAAACGAAACAGGATGAAATGAAAACACATCATTAGGCGTGGACAACTGACAAGATTTAAGTGCTGCTTGGGATACCTATATTCCACATCAGAGTGACTTGATTCAAATCTTGGACAAGCTTTCAGTGTCAACTTCCTACTAATGCTTATCCTGGCAGGTAGCAGGAGATAGCTCCAGTCCTTGGGTCCATACCTCCTCTCCGGGAGACTGGCAAAATGAATCATTATAAAAGTTCTACTCTAATATTTCATCATGGGCATATGCCCCAATACTTCATCATGTGCATACACAGAGGAAGCACACATTTAGAGCCTTACACATAAACCTTAAAAGAAAGTTTTTTTTTTTTTTTTTTTACCATGAATGGCAGTAAAATAGCAAAAACCCTCTTCTCTACTACAGATCCTATTCTACCTCTAAACGCTCAAAAATACTTGGTATTGATGTTTTCAGTGGAAGAGCAGATTGCTTGAGTTTTTCACTAAGTTTGATTTGAATCCAAACCACTAGACTAAAGCACTTTGTGTACAAGAGCAATACCGATTTCCAGGCTCTGATTTCAACCTGCCTCCCTGTGCCAATCAGCTGTGCGGACATATGGGAAGTGAATCAGACAACAGATCATTGTCTCTCTCTCTCTGCTTTCCAAATAAATAATAAATGTTCATACAGAAAAAAGAAATGCATTAGTAAAGAGTTTCTCTGGAAACAAGAGGGTACCTAAAATAATATATGAACTCATACAGACTTTTGGCTTATACAAAGAATAGCCATTAAGTAAGTATTATAAATAAACTTACTGCAAATATAGCAGTCGTGGGCATACAAAACTGTTAAAATTGACTGCTTGACCTTGGCCTCAAATGAGCTATGTGATACTAGGATCATTTTCATTTCTAAATTCACTTACTAATGCGGAAATAACATCTCAAAGAACTCATCTCTGCAACAAGAAATCATTTCCCAGTCTATGTGGGAATAAGCCAGAACAGCCAATCTGAAACATAACAAATTCTCAGTGTACAAGGTAAATGCTGATTGTGTTTTACCTGTCCACCGAGAAATTATGATTTCTGGCATCCCAAAACTATCCTCAAAGCTTGAGATTAACAGCTCAGAATCAATTATATATGAGCATTCATGGAAAGATAAACAATAAAAATTACATTATACTTCTTCACTTTTTCATTAATAACTTAGCAACATGACAGGCATTGATTGAACTGCTGTTGTTTTCAACTGATGATCAACATTTTAACACCAAAGGCAGAAGAAAGGTGTTGACCTATAATTAATTTTAACCAAGATATTTTTTGCTAATACTCAATATATTTAAAAAATCTACTTTTATATACATTGCATATTACTGATATTCAAAAATTTATCAGCAAATCCATCATTGAGCCTATCTGCAGTAGAGATGAATGTCATGTTCAAACACACATTCCATGATAAAATAATTAAATCATGATACAATTAATTGAATTCCACAAGAATTACAGCAAAACCCCTGATCAAACAAGCCACAGAATGTTAGAAATGAAAGGGATTTTGACACTAGACAGTTATTCTCTAAAACTATTTATATAAACTGAGGATAAAATGAATCATTATATAAGTTCTACTCTAATATTTCATCATGGGCATATGCCCAAGTACTTCATCACGTGCATACACACGGGAAGCACACATTTAGAGCCTTACACTTAAATTTTAAAAGAAAGGAAAAGAATTTTATCAAGAATGGCAGTAAAACAGCAACAACTCTCTTCTCTACCGCAGCTCCGATTCTACTGCCTGAAAGCTCAAAAATACTTGGTATTGATATTTAGAGTGGAAGTTAAGATTGTTCGAGTTTTATTACCAAGTCTGATTTGAACCCAAACTGCTGAACTAAAACACTTCCTATACAAGAGCAAGATTATACTGAACATGTGTCCAAGGTGGCAACAGAGACAAAATGGATCTCATATACACCCTGCACACCAGGAGGGAAACAAAGGGTAAAGGGAGAAGGTAAGATCCTATTGGCCCATCTAGCAATAGGTCCAGTATCATTAGAGCACCACGCATTTTCCACCTTAGAGGGAGAGCAACCAATTCCCAGGGTTTGCTCAGCATAGGGAAGAGATGGGGAAAGGGCAGCCACCCACTGGTATTCTATTCTCCAAAATAGCTAAGGCTGAGTGATTATACTAGCCAATCCCATCCGAACTCATATATACCTTGTAGGTTCTTCTCAGTTCTGATAGATGCTACCTATTTTTAAAAACACTTACTTTCATTGGAAAGGAAGAATTATAGAAAGAAAAAAAAATAGAGAGAAAGATCTTCCATTTGCTACTTTACTCTCCAAATGACTGCAATGACCAAATTCAGAGCCAGGAGCAATGAGCCAGGGACATATTCCAGGTCTCCCACACAGGTTCAGGGTCCCAAAGATTTGGACCATTCTCCACTGTTTTCCCAGGCCACAAGCAGGGAGCTGGATAGGAAGCACAGCAACAGGGACATGAACAGGTGACCAAATGGAATGGCAGTACTTGCAGGTGGAGGATTAGCTAACTGAGCTACGGTGCTGGCCCCACTACCTAATGTTATCAGCCCAGCAAATGAAACTCAATCAGCCACACTAATCTGAATGTGCCACTGGCAAGCCACTAGAAACGATATCCTAAACAAAGTAAAGACACAGTATCACAACTGAAGCAGGGTATCAACAGGGGAAAAAAAACTCACAAAAAAAACAGAAACACTGTGTGGACAAAATTTATTCTCCCAAAGTAAAGAAATGGCTTCTAAGCATTATGTTTATCTCACCTCATTTACAACATTAGCCTAAAATGGCCACCAACTCATTTGAAATAAAGTGACCCAAAGTATTGCTATTATTAGTTATGAATATACTGCTAATACCATATTATGAATACTAGTAACTTTTGAACTCTTTGCCCTTTTCAAATATTACTACTTAAACATAGGCACAGTGAGCTTCAGATATATAAGGTAATAGACAGAAAAAATATGCATAACTACTGCATACAAAGCACCAATGGTTTCAAGAATGTTGATAATGCCCTAAATTTGTCTTCCTCATTACTTCAATAACATCTTCTATTCAGCTACTGTAGCAATTACAATATTTTACTTAAACTTAACCAGTTGTATTGGTCTATCAGCTAATATGAAGTTCTGGGAGGTTGGAAAGTATGTATTATGAGCAATCAGGCCTAGCAGTGCTCAAAAAATAATGACCACTAAATTGAATGTGACATGAAACTGTACAGCACATAGCATCCTTGGGGCTGGAACTGTGGCACAATGGATCAAGTCACCATAAGCAGTGCCAGCATCTAACACGGGTGCTGGTTTTAGTCTCAGAAGCTCCCTTTCCGTTAATAGGCTTGAGAAAGCAGTGGAAGATGATCAAAATCCTGACTTCAGGCTGGCTCTTCCCTGGCTATTGCAGCCATCCAGGGAGTAAGTCAGCTACTTCCTCTCAGTCTACAATCCATTCTTCTTTTAAAGCAAATAAATGATTCCTAAGGAAAAGAAAAAATAAAGGACACAACATCCAAGTATAAAAAGAGACATATATGGGATTACAAGGAACAGCAATGATGATTAAGTTCCGAGGTTGAGAATGTATCAGTCATGTTGGAGAATAAGTCTTGGCAAGCACCTTCATCTACAAATATGTCAATAAGCTTTGCCCAGGGCTCCATCTTGCCCACTGTCCACTTTTCTAAAGAAAGTTTTATTAGGATACAGCTCGGAACAATCAGTTGAATATTATCTATGGGTGCATCCACGGAGAACAGCTGAGCAGCTGCAACAAAGATTGCAGGGCTCGGAAAGCCAAAAACGTTTACCATGTGGCTCTTCCCAGACAATGCTTATGATCTCTGGTCTACAACAAACCAGAGCAAGAATTCCAGTGATCTGTGAACATGCAGAGAAAAAGAAATTTATTTTCAACAATCACAACCTGGCTGTTAAATTCAGCATATCCTTCAATTTATGAATATAGAAAAACACAGCTCTACCAGCAGTACTTGAGAATTTGTCATCATCAGAAAATCACTCAAAATTACAGTTGCTTCAGGTATCACAAAATGTCACATGCACTCATGACCTGAGTACTCGATCTTATAATGTAGTAATAAAATGTTCATGGATTGCCAATCATAAATGGTAATATTTTGATAACCATTCCAATATGATTACTCCCCTCTTTAATCCAGTATACTCTGATTGACAGACTTAGAAGTATTTCTTCGAATGCTCAGCATTGGGCACAGTGGTTAGGTTGCTGCTTGGGACATGTGCATTGCATGTTGGAATCCAGGGATTTCAGTCTGACGTCTGCTGTCTGCTAGCTCCCCACTAATGCTCGCCCTGTGAGATAGCAGATGACAGCTCCAGTACTTCTGTTCATGGCAAGCACACAGGAGACTCTGAGTAAGGTTGCAGTTCCAGCTTTGGCTTGGCTCAGCCAGTTTAGAGAGTCCTCCATTTGATGGGAAATTGCCCCCTCTCTTTCACTGTCATCGCTCCTTCCCTTTAAATAATTTTCATTACTCTCAAAAAACAAAAAAGCCGTAAGCCTAATAATAGTCCTAAACACTTGAACTTCTTAAAATCCAGCAATGAATGGCAAGTCTTTGCCTTGATAATCAGAGGACCTAGAGCCACTCAGATTGTGTGAAAAACAACAGCGGGAACCATGTAAACCCATTTCTATTAAAATGAAAATGAGAAAAAGGTTTTCCAACACAGCCAGTTTCCAGGGACAGCAGTGAGAGAAGCCACTTAGCAGGAGCCTCTCAAACTGGGAGCAACTGTCTTCACACACAATGCATTTTCCGACAGTTGGTAGATCTCTCCACATCAGATGCCATCTTCAACAAATGGACACCAGTGGTGGAAAAGATCCTTTGGTAATGAATGGGTTGAATCTACCATTTAGCTCCACTGGGTGACAAAGACTACCAGGGAAGTCATGGTGGCCATGAACGCATAGCTAAGAAGGTGATTCCTGTAATAAACAGAAAAAGCTTTACAGCCCATCAAGCGAATAAATTGTCCTTTAAAGAAATTTCTAAGGAAAAAAAATTCACTTTAATGACCCCAGTGGAACTACTGTGATCTAACTGGGTCCATCAAAATCAAATTAAAAATTAAAAAAAAAAAAAAAAGGACATTAGAATTCAGAGCCGATGGGAGTTGGGTGGGGAATTTGTGGCCCCTGGGGCCAATAATCAGGCACTTACAAGTTCCCCAGGAAGGAAGTTCACAATGATTCAGCTCCTATCTGTACTGTCACACTTTTCCAGGGGACTCGTGCCTTCACAGATCATTGAAAAGCAACACTGTAAAGACACCACTAGGAACCCTCACCATGGCAAATGTCAACGGCCCATCCACAAAAACGAAGCACAGCGAAGGTTTTCAGAGACAGTATAACTCACCCAAAGTTGCTTTAGATTCACTCTGGGAAAGGGCAGATGAGGGTAGAAGAGCATGAGCTAAAATATCTCTTACTACGGGGTTTCTTTCCAAAGTAATGTTCCTGAACTTCAACAGAAAATACAAACAATCTTCCAAAGCTGGGAACTAGTCTTCCCTTCTTTATCCATATTTATCTTACTTGGAGGGTACTGGAAAACAGAATAGATGGATTTAAAAGTTGAATTCCACAAGATCTGTTTTTATTTAGTTTATCATTTAAGAGATTTATTTATAGATCAGAAAAGCAGAGACGGAGGGGGCAAAAACATTATCTTCCAATTTTTTGTTTCCCAAATGATCTCAACGGCCAGAAGCAGGAGACAGGAAACACATTGAGATCTCCAATACATGTAACAAGAGCACAAGCGCATTAGCAGGGAGCTAGATCAGAAGCAAAGCAGCCAAAGCTTAAAGAGATGTTCATTTGGGATACTGGCATCACAAACAGCAGGCTAGCCTGCTTTGCTAGAAAAGAGCCAGAGGCACCTAGGATACAGGGAGCCTACACATGTCACTCATGGATGGTGGCATTTACATATAAACCAAATGAGTAACTGCTGCTTCCTTTTTAGGGAAGAAGCTACACAAGAAGCAGTCATAGGGAACTGCAATGAAAAGGTGGTTACCTCCAGGCCAAGCGAATGAAATATGGGAAAGGGCACTGTGAAAGTGGCCCTGCTGAGAGAGAACAGAGTTACACAGTTGTGTATGTGTGTATGAGGTTAGATGCTACAGTTCTTGTAAGCATAATCCTACAGGTGAGTTAAACTCTGCTTACATGATTTATTGCGAATTTTCCATTGTTTTCTACGCAGACCACATGTGCTAAAAGGTAAGCCCATAAGATGAATACCATATTGCTTGGATTTCATGTGCTGTATTCTGCATTTCCATTTTTTTCCCTCCCTGAAGAACAACTGTTTATCAGCTGAAACCAGGTCTATACCGGCAAAATAGAGCAAGAAGGATACAAAGCACAAAGCTAATTTAACACCAAAAAAATCTGTTTTTAACAGAACCATACGGCTAATGAAAGTCTGAGGATTTGGGAAGGACTTTAATGAGCCTGAATTATCTGGATAATTACATTGATTTTTTGCTAAAGTAAATTCCGTCTTAATTGGGAAGGCTAATTATATAAATATATATCTCATCAACAATGTTCCAGATTTTTCAAACCAAAAAGGCTCTGCTTAATTTTTCTAGGCAAAGCATTAAATTGTGCACTTCATTTTACATTTATATAAACAAACCCCTGGTGTGGACATGGCCTTAAAAGACACCTATATATTCCAAATCATCCTCCCCTTAACTGCATCGTTCTAAAAACCAAATACAGCAGAGGTTAATGTGCAGAACCTATACTTAATTCAAAAACGTGGCTTCGAAAAAACGGTTAGCTATTGCCTGTGAGAAGCACAGCCATGAAAATTTCTGCAGCACTCCAGCATGGTAATTAGCTTCTTTTTTTCCTCTTTGCTATTTATAAATGCATAAATATACCTGCGTGCTACGTAACACAGACAGACAGTGACAACATATTGATATACAGTGCCACTTCGTAGTCGGAAATGAATATTTCATTAGCTGAGTTATCACTGCTAGGTTACGACCTTCATCTCTCTAATTTTAAATTCATCCGTTTTCAGACTATTAAGTTGTTCTTGAGCACATCGCTGAAATTACAGATGTAGAGGTAAATTTTCAAGATAATTTTTAATTCCAAAAAAGGTCAAGGACATGCATACTAAATTTTTTAAAATAATTGTGTCTTGTAATGAGAGCAACAGAATCATTGTGGTTATTAATGATATTTGCTTCTTCATGTAAAAATGGAAAGGTAGAAGAAACACATCATGATCAAACAATGATATTGCCAACTCCTTAATTTCACAATAACACACATACATACATACACACACACACCCTACCCAGAAACCCAGATTCAGTTGTTGGATGCTAAGGTAGCCTCAATTTCCCCAATGAGAATACCTGATTATACATTACACACTCTTCTGAGGTTTAAAATATGTCTCCATAACTTCAAAAATATTTGCATATTATGGTAGACGTTAAGAAATTAAATCAGAGGAGTCTGGTGCTGTTGGTGTAGCATGTTAAGCCACTACTTGCAGTGCCAGCATCCTACAGGGAACATGGTCCCTGGTTCCCAGCCCTAATGCTCCACTTCGGATGCAACTCCCAGCTACCATGCCTGGTGAGGATGGCTCAGGTGTTTCGACCTCTCTTCCCTCCTGGAAGAGCTAGAAGAGGTTCCAAGCTCCTGCCAAGTTTGTGGCCAGCTGAGAAGCGAGCAGTGAATGGAATTGCTTGCTCACTGCCACTCCTTCTCACTCCCTTTCTCCTTTACTCCCTTTGTCACTCTGTTTTTCAAATAAATAAAACAAATTTTTACAAAAATCAAAGAAGAAATGAAGGTAAAAAGGAAGAAAAGTATTGGTCAGCAACAGCTGCTTTCTGCCCAACCCAACAGCGTCTAACTCCAGCACTTTGCATGTAGCACTTCAAGTCAGATCAGCAGCTCCTGGGAGTACTGCTTCCCTGACACCATCACTTGTTGCCACCATAAAACCTGCCAAGTTATCCCTGGATCGTGCTACCCTCTGCATTGTGCACTTTCACCACTTCCAGGCTTCCCTCTCTGGGTTCTTCTCTTCCCAGTAGCCCCTGAACATGGATGCTTCTAAGGGGAGTAGTTCCACAAATTCTCTTTTAATCATCTCAGCTAACGCCAGATCTTTCACCATCCAAACTTTATTTTCACATAGCCAATGAGTGGCTAGACTTCTCCATCAGCACATCCAGCGAACGCCTCCAATGACCCAGCTCTCTTAATTCATGGCTCTTGAATCAAGCCCATGACACTGAGGCTCACAATGAGACCCTGGCCTAGCAGTCCCAATCCTTTCAACTTCAATGTCTGCTTTCAGGGACTTCCCATCATGCTTCTGCTTTAGCTACTGCACCAAACATGCTGCCACCAACCCCACTCTCACTAGTACAAAGTCAGCCTCAAACATCAACACATACCATCACCCAAAGTACAGTACTAGCCTATACACACTAATCTTCCTACACACCAAGCGACACCCGGGACAGAGTAGAACTGGCTCTTGTAACAAGCTATGCACCTCATCCTGTTGCAATTATCACAGAATGGCACTGTGTGATTGGTCACCAGTCTCTCTCACACATTATCTACAATTACTTGAGCACTCTCAAGAGTGCCCAACACAAAATGATCAGTAATGTTTTAAAGAGTGTGTTACAAATGAAATACACAATCATACTCATGCAGTTATAACCTTGGAAGAACAGATCACAGCGCTCTCAGCTTTAAACATCACACCAGCAAGGAAAGATACAACTACATGGCATATCCCTCTTCAATATTCTCTTGCCACTCTTGTCTCATTTGATCACTCTGCCTCAATTAACATCAATTACCTCTCTCCTGAAAATCTGTTTCCGGCTCATTCTACTCTCTTGTTTAGCTGCACATCAAACTTCTTAGCACACATCCTGCTTTTCAATCAACAACTGATGAAATGGTTTGTCTAATGTCTGTCTTTGCTATCAACTAAATTTTGGGAAGGCAGGGTTCATCAGCCTGGCTGATGGTTCACAGTTAATTTTCTGACTGATTTAACTCATGACTAAACTGATGAATAAACCATTGTGTTCATCTATTATTAAATTAGCATTGATGGGTTTGTCAAATTAGCTAAATGATATCTTGGAAAATAAACACTATCTGACACTGAGGAGATGGTAGATCAGGTAGATACATTTAAGTGAGTTTATCTTTACAACTGATTCTCATGAAAGAGCAAGGAAAATGGAAACTAGAAGCACCTTACCCTTCATTGTCAGAGCTCTTAAGGCCACAGGAAAACTTCACAATGATGCTTCCTACTGTGACACAGGCTGCACAAAATCTTTCTTTGTTTAGCACCACATATATCCTTTTGATGAGGTAGCACTGATCACCTCAGGAAGAACAGAACGCGGACAGTTGTAAATGGTGTGTGCTAAGAAAAACAGGCAAGTAGGGATTTGATACAGCAGCTAATCACCTGCTTGAGGCACCTGCATCCAAAATCAGAGTGCCTGGATTTAAGAGCTGGCTGCACTCTACATTTCAGTTCCCTACTAACACACACCCAGAAAAAAGCCACTGATGGCTCAAATACTTGTATCTTTGCAACCCTGTGGAAGAGCATGATTAAGTTCTGTTGGGTTTTGCCTGATTCCAATCATTAAGGCATGGCCGTTGCAGCCATTTGCGGAGCGAATCAGAGCATAAAAGATCTTTCCTTCTCTCTCTCCTTCTCTGTTTCCTTCTTACTTCCCTCCCTCTCTTTCATTCTCTCTCTCAGTGCTTTACAAAAGGAAAGAAAGAAGGAAGGAAGGAGAGAAGATGGGAAAAGAGAGGGGAGGGGAGAAGAACCACTAATTATATAGTAAATTATACTGATTTAAAATCAATATCCCAATAACAATTCCACTGAAAATCAACTACTGGCCTACATTCAGAGCTTCACAGTGTTAGATTGAGAAGAAATAACATCTGTCCCAAATCGCCTAATATACACAACAGAGTATTTTTCTTTAGTTTCAAAAATCAAAATAGACTGGAAATAGTCAAAGAACAATCGTGAAGCTGAAGTTAGACTATTACCTATTTCTGAAAACACAAAGACTAAATGCTCATATACTCATTCTATGTTTATTGTGAAAAGTACATACAACTTGAACTGTTTCGTATGAAACACTGCAAATGCCACCTCTGCTACTCAGATTTAAGAATGCTACAAATGGAGGGAGCAGTAAAAAAAAGAGCCATTATCAAATGCTGCTTCCTCCTACAGAGGGTCAGTATTGGGTCTTTGCTACCCAAATCCATACAGCATGGCATTTGCTCAACTTTTGGCAGACACTCTGAAGTCATCTGAAATTAGTTTACACAACAAAAAAGAACCCAGTCAGATACTCCAAGAGTGACAGATATACAACAATTCCTCACCACTCTCTCTGGAGACAGAGTTCTGCAAGAGCCCTGAGTTAATAAATGTTTTTGTGAGCAAAATCCCATTAATTTCTTGTATCACACCATCAAGTGGATCACCCTCCAAAACAAAGAGGATGGACACGGGCTCACATTTTAATTTCACAGATCTTCTATCTTTTTATTTAAAGCTAATTGGCAAGAGCGACTAAGAAATACATTTCTCCAAGAAGCTAATGAACTGAAAACAAATTCTTAGGTCATGGATACAAACTCAAAAGTTTCAGGGGGCCAAGCAGATGAGCTATTACTGAGCCTTAGGGACACACTAACTGAGACAACATTGTCAAGCAGGAATGCAGGCTCTCTGATTTTGATTTTACTGTTTCATTTAACAATGTGTTTGCTGTGATTTTAATTTAAGAAAGATATTAATATTGGTCTTTTAAATTAAAATTGCCCATGTTTAAATGTTGGAAACTAATTCAAGGATATTAAAAACACTGGGTAGAAAAACAAGCTATCTGTAGAGCAAATGCAGCCCAATCAGAAATGTAGCTTGCCTGTGACTCAGTCTCATGTCTAAACTCACAGCAGTTCCACTACGCATTGTCGAAATTTTTACTGAGGGTCAAAGTGTCTGCCTGTTACCCACTCAAGATTCAAAAATCTTCATAAAATGTCAACTTCATAAAATGATCCCTCTCATGAAACAAAGTCTGATATTCATTATCCTGCACTCTAGATCAAATGACTAATATCAAGTAACTTGGCATCACTTGATTATACTTCGGAGAGTAATCTAATCCTGTCTAGTTTGGAGAAGCACACTTAGGCTATGTAGATTTCATGTGTGCCAATCAAGTTTGAATCATAAAGTCCCTGTGTCGAGTATTCTTAAGGAAGATGTCATGGTCTGAGGGTTCTCAGAATAGATCCTGAGTCATAGACAACATTGCAGTCTTTCTTCAGGAATGGGCTCAGGAAACAATGGGTTATCAGGAAATAAAACAGTAGCTATTATCCAAGTCAGATTCATAATTGACTCAAAGTTCCCAGAGAGAGGGCATAAATTCCCACACACACACACACCAGCCTTCAAAATCAAGTGGAGGTTTTGGAAGGTCAGTGAGCCCTTAACCATGACAGCCAACAGGCAATGTGCCAGAAAAACAAATGTTTAGTGCTTAGCAATGTGAAATCAGAAGGGTCCTCACAGCATCTACCTATATCCACCTTTCACTGGATATTGAGCAAGGGCTAAAGCAAGAAGAGTTATTAAGAAGGCAACCTTGCAAAATCTAGAAGCTTTGGTGGGCTGCTTACTGTGGAAGTGGATCGTGTCTACCTAGCACAGACCATTCACATAACCTGCATCCCTCAGCTTCTATCTGCATCTTCACTGGCAGGAAGTCTGTGTTAAAAAACTAATTCTTGGAAGATATTTTAGTCTCATCTCTCCAGGGACAAGGCAGTTGTGATGTACAGTGCCAAGCATCAGGCCTTCAGTCCCCAACACCGGCATGTGCAATTAGGAAGGCAATTAGGAGCAATCACAGTCTTCTGGCCAATTACAGTCTCTCACAGGGAGGTACGCTCTTAAAATTAGACCTGGAGTTGAAACCTACTTGTGAAGCATTATCTACTCTACTTTTGGCTCTCCAAGGATTCATCAGATGTCCCCCTAGTTTACTTGGCCTCAACTACACCCCGGAGAATGTAGAACTCTATACAACTTCTTAATGGGCTTTAATCTATGGTCAAAACGATGGTATCTCAAAATAGCAACCTGACCCTGAGAAGTATTCCAACTTCTAAGAGGGACCAAACTTTACAAGCTTTCTTCCCTTCAGAGGGGCGTGTGTGTGTGTCCCCATTTCTGTAATGAATATACTGTCAGTCACCACTCGGGATTAATAACCATTTTGGGGATGTTACTTTCTTGACTGTATCTGCCAGTACTTCTCAAGATCCAGCTCCTTCCTTCCTTCTGACCTCTAGTCTGCATCTAGAGGTCTCCTCTCCCTCACCTTGCTCACCCTTTGGAGTCTTAAAATGCTAGAGCAAGCCATGTGCTTTCACCCACAAAAGCTTTGGGCACCTGCTGCTGCCTCTGACTGGAACTCCTTTCCAGAGACTCATGACATACCCGGAGACCTTCGTACCTTTTTCACCTAAATTAGATCTCTACCGTTGAGACCCAGGGAAAGCCCATCCTTTTACTTCAAGGCCACAAGCAATCCATTTTATCTTTTGATACATAGACGAGTTTTGTTGTTGTTGTTGGTCACTAAGAGGAATCTCATAGGTTTAACATTGTGATTCAATGAGTTAAGCCACACTCTGAGATTAGAGGATAAAATCTAGCTGCTTCGTTTCCAATCCAGCTCACCACTAATGTGCCCGAGAAGGTAGAGGAAGGTGGCTTCTAAGAGCTTGGGCCTCTGCAGCCGAGGTGGGAGACCCAAACCCAGATCCAGGATCCTGGACCTGACCAGCACTAGCTGTTGCAGCTATGTGCGCCATGTGCGGACTGAACTAGCAGATCAAAGATTTCATAGTCAGTCAGTCAGTCTCTCTCTTTCAAATAAGCAGAACTTTAAAAGGAAAAAAAAAAGTGGTATTTTGACAGCAGCAAATAGTCTCATGGGAGCACCCGACAAACATTTGCTGCATCAATGAACGAATGAATGAAATCAAAGATTCTCGTCTATCTTTCACTTGGCAGGCATGGCAAGAAGTGGAAACAAACTATAAGTTACTTACATCTAGTACCAGAAATCTAGCAATGACAGTGTCAGGACTCACAGATACAGAATGGATGAAACCACATGAATTTAGAACTCTGAACATCATAGAAGACTTCTATCAGAATGAAGATATGGTCATCAGGTTAGACTCCATAAGCAGTTACCATGTCTCATATTATGCAGAAACAGATCTGTCATGAATAACCCACAAAGTAAGTTCATGCTATTGAACTTCTTGTGTTATACTTTCCACAACCTCTCAAACCTGTCCCTAAAGAGGTTCCAAGGCTTGGAATTAAAAGAAGATGAATTAAAGCTGGCAAGATACGAAAATGGCATCTGAAAGTCGGATCTTGGAACAGGATTCAACTGCATCAAATAGTTTGGTAGAGCTTTCATTATGGAACAATAGTGGTTAATAGGAAGAGACTATATAGAACAGACACGGACAACTGAGCAAGCTCCCTTCTCTGCTTCCTGGCGTATCATGTGATCCCCACCACAAGTGTTCTGCCATCTATCACACAGCATCAATGTGACCACATAATCCTGAATTTTGAATCTATAAAATCATGAGCCAAAATAAACTTCCCCCTCCCCATAGGTAGCTGTCCTAGGTGTTTACATTGATGAAAACTAGAGTAAAACAAGCTAAAACAATTCTTGGCTAAAAATCACTCTTTTCTAGGTAAACACATTTCCCTTGTTACCCTGACAACACTAACTTTCCTGCTCTATATTAGTGATAGGACTTTGTCAACCTCAACACAGCACTGTGAGACCTACACTGTCCTAGAATTAACACACATTTCTTGGTATTCTCCAGTTCTCCAGAGCCTAGAAAACGCATTCTCTGTAACAGCTGCTTAACAAATATGGCCAAATCAAAGAGGAAAGATCAAGACTGAACTGACTTTACCTTCACTTTCACAGTCACTGGCCACAGATGGTGATTTCAACGTAATTTCATTCTTCCACTGGCCCTATTTCAAGTGGTCCATGGCCACTTGTTGGTGGTTAGCATGTTACTGAACACAGAAAAGAACATTTCCATTATTGAAGAGAATTCTCCAGGACAGTGCTTCTAAGATCTTTATAAACTAAAGCTACCAAGTAAGCATTTCATTATTTATGGCTAGGAGAGCTGTTATTTTTGACATTCCAAAGAAACACTTAATTCAATAAAATGTTTCAAATATTTATTTGGGAACTTTTCAATGCGGGTCTAACCTCTCCAAGTTAAACCTAGCAGAAAATCAAAGAAAAGTAAGTCTTGAATCTTGACCCTCAAGAATTTCTGGAAATCAGTATACAAAGCACCAGTCAGTACATAGCAAAAACTTCGGCGCACACACTCACATAAGTAAGGAAATTTACACAGGTACATAGTCATTAATTCAACTTGGGGGATGGTGCAAAATAAACACCCTGGGAATATTTAAGTTAAAAGTGATTTCTGAGACACTCCCTTAGGACAGATAGGATTTTTTTTTTAAGATTTATTTATTTTTATTGGAAAGTCAGATATACAGAGAGGAGAGACAGAGAGGAAGATCTTCCATCCGATGAGTCACTCCCCAAGTGACTACAATGGCTAGAGCTGTGCCCATCTGAAACCAGGAGCCAGGAACTTCTTCCAGGTCTCCCACGCGGGTGCAGGGTCCCAAAGCTTTGGGCCATCCTCAACCACTTTCCCAGGCCACAAGCAGGGAGCTGGATGGGAAGTAGAGCTGCCAGGATTAGAACTAGTGCCCATATGGGATCCCGGGGCGTGCAAGGCCAGGAGTTAAACTACTACGCTATCATGCCAGGCCCAGCACAGATAGGATTTTAACAGACAACAGACAAGTCATTCTAGATTCAAAATGTATGCGAATCAGGAAAAACTGAAGAATGTTCAAGAATGACAAATGTTCTCAATGATAAAGGTACAAGAGAGCAAAAGGCAAATACAAGGTCACAGATCACTTTAACCAGAGACTATCAAAGTACCTTGAGACTGAAAGCACTGATGGAATTTCTTCTGTAGATCTTAGGGTAGAAGACACCTTCCTTGCGCTCTGTCGACAGCGTCTCCTTTTAGGTTTTCAACACTGAGGATCTCATCTCAGCAACAGAAAGTAAGCTACATCAGACATAAACTATTTCTTTCCATAATCATCAAGTGATACCTTGGTATTTCTTATCACATTTGGCATAGATGCGAAAAACACTAATGTAAACACCAATCTCCTCAGTAAAATAAATAGAAAGGCAGTTGTTAAGCCTCGCAGTGAAAAGGTCAGCAAGAAGGCTTGTATTCCACATTGGAGAGCCCAAGTTCAATATCAAGCTCTGGATCTAAATTTCAGCCTCCAGCTAAGGCAGTTATCAGAATGGCTCAAGTTACTCACAGGGTAGACTCTGGATTGAGCTCTCCGCCCCTGACCACAGCTCACGGTGGGAGCATATGAGGATTGAACCAGCATATGGCAGCTGGCATACATTCTTTCTCTCTGTTCATCTCTGTGTTTCTCTGCATTTCAAATTTAAAAAGAAATAATAAACTGCAAATTCCAATAATAATATTAACTTAGGTCACATAGCTACTGAACTCTCAAGGAACTTAAATCCCAAAGCTGCCACCCAAACACATAATAGGGTATTTTGGCATTGGTCAGCATTTCCATTCCCCCAGCAACAGTATCCTTCAGGTTCCAAATCACTCCCCATAACGAAATTTTGAATGAAAGAATGAAGATACGGAGTTAAACCAATTTACTGCTGTCATCTTGCCAGTGTAAAAATAGTGAAAGTTTACAAAGTACACAATGTGCCACACGATCACAAACTGGTGGAAAATACCAATCTTTAGGGTGAGCATTTGGCCCAGCTGTTAAAGTGCTAGTTAGGATGCCCATGTCCAACACTGCACGCCTCTGCTTCTAGCTCACAGATCCCGAGAGCCAGGTGACAGCTTCAGTGTCTGGGCTCCTGCCACCCGCATGGGATACCTGATTTGGATTTTCAGCTCCTCACACAGGCAGAACCCATGCCTGACCGCTGCAGGCATTTTGGGAGTGAACAGTGGATAATAACAGATAATCTATGTGCCTTCCCACCTCTCTCTCTCTCTCTCCCTCTCTCTCTTTCTCTCTCTCTCTCCCTCTCAATTCCTCCCTCCTTCCCTCCCTCTGCCTTTCAAATAAATACATACATTTTTAAACATTAATTTGGTATTGTGGCAAAACAGAGTTCCCACTAAGAATGGAAATGGAGAGGAAAGAATCAAAAGTTTTACTCTGCATTCAAGAGGATGGACCAGACACAGTGCAATCCAGGGACACTTAGGTATCCAGTGCAACCTTCTTTTAACCAATTACCTTTAAAAGACTGTATTCTTCAGCAGCAGCTCAAATAGTCACATGTGGATAGCAGGTAGAGCTGACATGAGCAGGCAAGCAAGCATCCTTTATTTTCTTCTGCCTACTTGTACAAATCCATGCCATGTCCTCCCTGTGTTGATGACGGTATAATTGCCAATGATCTTAACATCACCTAATTATACAGTAATGATTTGAGCTTCGGAAATTCCCAAGACAGTAGTCAAGACACATTCAGCCTTGTACACTGAAAGCATACTAGATTTGCATCCAACAGAAGCTGCCAGGATCCACCCGGCCCTGACCATTTCCATTGCCATTCTCCTTAGGCTGAAATGGATCTGACCGCCTCAGTGAATTATCCGGGCAACAGCGTCATTACTGGCATTCACATTACTTACAAGAAAGCCAGATTTTCAAACGCCAGCAGAGCAAATCCAAATGGGGCATGAAAGTGTGCTTAGAATCACTCACAAAATCCATAAATGAATTAACACAGCCACACAAAACTTCCCCATGGGATGGTCAGATTGAGCATGAATATTTCACACTTGGGTGACTCTTCAGGCACAAAACTCAGTTACCCTTTGTCTTTTGGAATCAATTTTTTTTTTTAATAAAAATCCTCCTTTAGTATCATGCTTAGGGTAAGGATTTCAATCTGTTAGATATTTCCTAAATGTGAGATATGTGGATAAGACCTTTGTTCATGCAAAAAATGTTTTTCAGTATTGGAGTGTGGGTTTTAGCTTAGGCTGTTTCGTAATGCGTTCAAAAGTGAACTCAGGGTCAGTTACTTAGCTCTCTAAATCTGTACTTTCCCACCTACACCACAACAGCAAAAATCAAACCCTTTTTTGGGGATTGGCAGGAAAAATGACCTACTACTCTTATGCACAGAATAAAGTACCCATGAATTAACTGTTTATCCAGTTAATACCATCACTCCCCCGAAGTATCAAAGTCTGCCCAAGAATCATCCATTCAAATGCATGGTACCCTGGAACTTTGTAACGTGTTTCTCCATCAAATTATAGTGGTTTTTTTTTTTCACTTTGCTATCACTAATCTGCAGTCACCTGGTCCCTCTTCCATTTCAGGGGGAAAGAAAAAGTTTTTAAATCTGTGGGTAACGTCTAAGAAAACAAGTAAACCAATAGACCATTTTCATTTCTCAAATATTTTATCTCCTCTAATAATCATCACAGAAAATGTCTTACTTCCTTTTTGCCAGCTAATTTCCACAGGATTACATTTGTCAGATATCCTTTCAAATATCTTACAGATTGTATTCAATCCTCTTAAGCAGAAACTTAACAGTTATATGGGCTATGACATGTACCTGCTTGTGTGTTTTGCTTTTAAGCTCAGTAAACTAACATCTGATGCTTCAAATGCTGTTTTTGCCTGTGAAAGCAACTCATTCATGGTTGATCAGTCAACTTATTTTCAGACTGTTATGAAGCTATTCCATTCTTTTCTCATTTTCTTTATGATGGAGAAATAATAAAATCTGAAAAGCCATGTACCAAAGGGCATGGGGGAAAGTGACACTGTAGTCTGATTTAGCAATCCAATTTCTGACCATTTTATTAAAACGTAAAAGCACCAGCATATGAAGAGGGAATATAGTAACACCGACTATGCCCAGCAAGTGGATAGTGCAAATGCCCATCAATATGGACATATTTCAGTGATGCATGGTATTTGGGATTATAGAAAGACTTGTACTCTTATGGATGACCCATGAAGATATCTACCATGCATTGTTAACAGACACTGTCGCCATAACTTGCTGCTGTGACATTGCAAGTTATGACATCTCTTACAGCACCAGTATCACATATCAGAGAACTAATCTAAACTCAAGCTATGCCATATCCAATCTAGCTCCTGGCTAACACACCTGGGAAACAGCAGCAGGTGGCGCAAAGGTCTGGGCCAGCGCGACCCACAGGGGAGACCCACATAGAGTTCCAGGTTCCTCCTGGCCATTTGGGAGTGAACCAGTAGATAGAAGAAGCCTTTCTTTAAAAATGAGGAAAAATATATCAACCGCACAAGAATTAAATCAGAAGGAAGAGAACTGTTCCATGCTGTGATAATCATAGCAACAGAGGCTGGTGTGTGTAGGAATCCCCACTGAATGCTAATCCAGAGCTTCCCCAAGTCTGACAGGGAGAGGGCACACAGCACAGCCCTTGGTTTACCTCCTTCCACCAGCCAGCAGCCTTGTCACCTCCAGAGAACCCTGGTTTTCTCTCCAGTTGGTCCCACTTGGAATTGATCAAGAGAGAAAAGGACAGTCCAGAGGTCATCACGGTTCCACAGCTGCTCGAACTACCCCAACCCTATTATACGGCTCAGGAAAGAACAGGGGAGTGAGGAAACGCCATCTTCAAACTTCCCAAATGTCCCAACTTGTCCCCAACCGTTCCCATTGTCCACTGGAATAGGAAAACAGTCACAGTAGAAAACACGACACGCATAAGCACAAGAATGATTTTTGGTATCACATTTCAGATTTCTCTTCTGTGGAATTGAAGTATAAAATGAATTAGGAGGGATAACAATGGATTTGAACCAAAAACCCAAACATGTCTAAGATCTCTAACTACGAGTGAACAAAAAGACAGAAACCATGTGCAACGCTCAGCTCGTAGTCTGAATGCAACTCCAGGACCATAAGAACATAGATTTCTAGACCTTGTGACCTAGAGAGGAAGCTTTAGTTTTTTGGCTTTGCTTGCTTTTAAAGGAAAAAAAAAAGAAAGAAGAAAAGTGACTCTTAAGACTTGGAACCCCTGGTATTCCTCCTTAGAGGTACCAGAGCTTCAACAGAGAGATGAAGAAGTTTAGCAGATTCTATAAACTTCACTCACCATTATGGGAACCAAAAGCTTTACCTCTAAAAGTGTCAGACCTTCCTTATCATGTATCTGTTATCTAACAACAACAACAACACAACAAAGCATAGTTCAGTGCTAAAACAGTAACAGTACAATTTCTTTTCAACACCCTCATCTCCTACCAATCTATCATTCCACCCTACCTATCCCATGAGAAAGACTAGCAGAAGTGGAAAAAAGCAGCATGTCTCTAATGCTGACATGAAGTAGCCTAAAGATGAGAACAAGAGCCAGAGGGCAAGTCAGCACCATGGCATAGTAGACTAAGCTTCTACCTGTATTGCCAGGGTCTCATTTGGCACAAGTTTGTGTCTCAGCTGCTCTAATTCAGATCCAGCTCCTTGCTTATAGCCTGGAAAGGCAGAGAAGATGGTCCCAGTCCTTAGGCTATTGCACTTATATGGGAGACTCAGAAGAAGCTCCTGGCTTTGACAGGACAAGCACTGGCACTATGGCTCAGTGGCTATTCCTCACCTTGCATGCGCCAGGATCCCATATGGGTGCCAGTCTGTGTCCTGGCTGTCTCAATTCCCATTTAACTCCCTGCTTATGGGCTGGGAAAGCAGTGGAGGACAACTCAGAGCCTAGGGACTCTACACCCATATAGGAGACATAGAAAAAGCTCCTGGCTCCTGGCTTCAGATTGGTTTGGCACCAGCCATCGTAGCCACTTCAGCAATGAACCAGTAGACAGAAGACCTTTCTTTCTATAACTCCTTCTCTCTATAAATCTGACTTTGCAATAAAAAAAATAAATCTTAACAAAACCCCACATAAATAAATAAATCATAAAAAATACATAAATATTTTTAAAAAACACATAAATAATTTAAAGTTTTCAAATCCCAAATCATGAACAAATTTGTCAGCTGCATCACTCTGCACTATTCCATGCTATTACTACCCATTACTATCATTTCTTACGTGCTCTGTACCAGTGATTTCCAGGAAATGGCAACTTGCCCCATCTACCTCTCCAGGGGCCATGAGGCAACAGGTAGAAACACATTTAATTATCCCAACTGAGCGGAGTGCTACTTTTTATGATCAGAAGGAAAAGACAACGACAGATTCATATCACCATATTTTATTTCCTCTTCCCATACTCTCAAACTCTAGTCCAAATACAACATGAAATAAAAACATTACACAGTTTCTTACACCATCATTTTCAGGAGGCTCTTAGTCATTTCTACAAGATTTTCATTGACAGTGACTAGGATGCATAATTCCAGCACTGTAAACTAAATGGTTTCTAATCCCCCCAAGGGATTCCTTCATACAAAATGCACCCCTCCCTGTGATAAGAGGTAAATATTTCTGATATACAATGACATCACTTTTCCTCTCACTGCTTCATCGTGGGTGTGTGAGTGACATGCAATTCAGCCATTAAGAGTGACTTTCCCGAACTGTGGTTATGCAACAAGGTGGAGGAATTCACCATGGTGGGAGGGTTTGGGGAGAAGCCAAGTACCTATGAAACTGTGTCACATAATACAATGTAATTAATGAATTAAAAATAATAAATAAATTAAAAAAAAAAAGAGTGACTTTCCCCCATCTGCATCACATCCAACGGCACCAGAACAGTCACTCACAGGTATTGGGAAATCCTTACCAGGACAGACACACAGCCAACATGTGGTGTTCAATCCACTGTCTCCTCTCAATCTTCCTGGAAACGCACTCTCCCCACATACCCATTTTCCTCCTTTCTGTTTACAACCCTTCTTAATGTTCAAGTTCACAATGAAAATGAGTTTCCCATTCTTCATTAAAGGCTCTGAGAAGTCCTGCAGCGAAGTGCATTTCATTAATATCTTGATCTCTGCCTTCTGTGACCACACTCCTTACACACAAAGCCCATTAACAGCCTGCTCAAGTCCCACTGCATCACAGACTTGGGGGAATACAAGCTCTCGGCCACTACGCCTGCCTGGGCATTGCCATGCCAAGACTCAGAACAGGAGCAGCCAGACAGGGCCACAGCATTTCCATACTGATGACTTCTTCCTGTGCAGAACGTTTCTACTCCCAGAGGCTAGTGCCAGGAAATCAGTAAAATTATGTAAATCTCTAGGTGAACAGTTAAACTGGCCGTAAAAGTCTCCCAAAGTCTGAAATTAATTCCTGTTGTAAATGTCCCTACCACAAAAAGACATACATCACACCTGTGAGTTACAGAGAGATAAATTCATGATTAGTTGTGATAAATGAGAGCACTGAAGGTTTTCTTGATGAATAACGCTCTGTCTCGATCAAATTCCAGGACCATAAACATGAATTCTTCACAGTATTTATGACTCGCATTCTACAGACAAAAATCTAAAACCAATTAATACATTTCTAATTATTACATTTCCTGGCCTCTGAGAGCATAAATCTATTCAGTTCTAAGAACTCAAGAAAACATCAAATACGGCTCTGAACTTGCATTTTAAGCATTCTCTAGTCCATGGACAGACACATCTTTGTTCACTGGAAATTTGTGTTTTCCACGTTTTAGACTATAGCTGTATTTAGCTTACTAAAACAAAATAACTGGGCCCGGCGGCGTGGCCTAGCAGCTAAAGTCCTCGCCTTGAACCCCCGGGATCCCATATGGGCGCCGGTTCTAATCCCGGCACCTCCACTTCCCATCCAGCTCCCTGCTTGTGGCCTGGGAAAGCAGTTGAGGACGGCCCAATGCATTGGGACCCTGCACCCGCATGGGAGACCTGGAGGAGGTTCCAGGTTCCCGGCATCGGATCGGCGCGCACCGGCCCGTTGCGGCTCACTTGGGGAGTGAATCATCGGAAGGAAGATCTTCCTCTCTGTCTCTTCTCCTCTGTGTATATCTGACTGTAATAAAAATAAATCTTTAAAAAAAAATAACTAAATTTCAAGCAATTAGTATCAACGAATACTTTGCTCTGCATACAAAGTGAAACAAATTTTGTAAAATGTAAATCTCCATTGGAACTACCCTGAGATATATTATTTAAATGAGAATTATGCATTTTTGGTTGTCTACATGCAGAAAATTAGGAGAATTTATCTACTACAGGAAAATCATGAGCCAAAAGCAAATGGGGTGTGGGTACATGAAGCAGCTTCCTTGCCACTAAAAGTTATTTACTAAAACAAATGCACTCTACCAATTCTTCCATTTCCAAGGCAATCTGGCTCAATCATCCATGGTTATTTCGTAACATACGATTTAAATTAAAAACATTTTAATACAAGAATGATGTTGATACATTTGTGACAGCCACACATTTTCATTCTTATTATAATGCATTTTTCATTTTCACCACAGAATTTTGAAATCCCAATTCTACTCCTTTTATAGTTACATGGAGATCTGCAAAATGTGGGATAAATTAGAAGTGTTAGACTGGAAATCTAAAGGAAGAAACTTCAAAGAACAATTATGACTACAAAAAGTTTCCTGTCCACAGCAGTGATGGGCAAAATCTGGAAATGTCTGCAGGACTCAGAAGAAATCCAGGGCTGGAAAGGGTGCTAAAACAACCCCAGCACTTGTTTGAACACAGATGTGCTTTGCTTCACTATCAACAAGCTTCAGGAGCGGAGCTCTCAGTGGCAGGAGTAGAGGGAGTAGTAGTGATAAACACGTGCGCACAATGTAAGCAAAGCACCCGAAACAGGCCCAACGCGATAGCCTAGCGGCTGAAGTCCTCGCCTTCAATGCACCCAGGATCCCATATGGGCACCAGTTCTAATCCCAGCTGCCCTGCTTCCCATCCAGCTCCCTGCTTGTGGCCTGGGAAGGCAGTCGAGGACGGCCCAAAGCTTTGGGAACCTACACCCTCGTGAGAGTCCTGGAGGAAGCTCCTGGATTCGGACTGGCACAGCTCCAGCCGTTGCAGTCACTTGGGGAGTGAATCATTGGATGGAAGATCTTCCTCTCTGTCTCTCCTCTGTATATCCACCTTTCTAATAAAAATAAATAAATCTTTTTTAAAAAAAAAGCATCTATAAGGTGTCATTCCAGTTTATTGGAGTATTTCTGGAAGAACCTAGAAAAGGAATGATCCTGTATATTTTAAGCTTTTTGTAGACATATAAGAAAAATATGAAAACAACCACAGTAGAGTATGGCATGCTTAACCCATAAAGTCAGGGGCTGTCATTGACAATAACATCCTATTTTCTTTTTTTTTTTAAGATTCATTTATTTTTATTGCAAAGTCAGATATACAGAGAGGAGGAGAGAGGGAGGAAGAATAACATCCTATTTTCAAAGACTTTGAGCTAACTGAGGGCAGAGAACTGAACACACCATCTTTATACCGACACAGGAACAAGAGGGCATGGGGCAGATCAAGCACACAGGGATGACCTGCTTTGTGGAACGGTGAGGGCATCAGAACACATGGAAACAAACACACATGCATTTACACCCCACCACAAGGTACCTGTTTAACCTCAGCGTATCAGAGAATCTATTCTAGCAGGAGCCGATGGGCGTCACTGCAGCACTCACATGACCTCACTCCATGTAAAGGTGTTGACAACGTGAAACACCTGCACTGCAAGGGCCTGTCAATCACCATCCACAGCTAGATTTTTCCCTACCAATGTCTTTATTAAAAAAAGAAAATCACTTAACTGTTTAAGGGCCCAGCTCTTAAGTGACTTGTCAAAGCTTACAAACCGGAAAACTGAAAATTTTCTCACAGCCTTGAAGTTCATTTTTCAAGATATCTCTGGTGGTTAGCAATACTGAGGAGGACATTATTTCACAAGAGTTTTTTACATTAAACAGCTGACACATGGAAGACCCACAGGGGACCACAAAAAGAAAGAGAAAAGTAAGGGGCAAACATTAAGGGCAGCTTCTAATTCTTTCATCCTTTCATCCCATCTTGGAGTTCCAGGGTTCAAGGATTGGCTCTATTCCAAAATTCCAGAGCCCTGGAAGACAGGAGGGAATGGTTCAAATTCCTTGGGTCTCTGTCGCCCACATGGGAGGCTTGGATGGAGTCCCTAGCTCTGGCTTCAGCTTTGACCAGCCTTGATTATGACAGGCATTTAAGGAGTGGATCACTAAATCACAGCGCTTTCCCTATCAATGTCTCTGCTCACATCTGCAGGTCGCTGTCTCTCTCCCTCTCTCCATGCCTTACAAATAAGACACATTTAAAAAAAATTGTTAATTATTTAAACATTAAAATGTACTAAAGAAAGAGTAATCTCACAACGTCTTTAATGTAGCATAGTCATCATTCGTACATACTTATCAAAAGAGGTAGGTGCCACAACCAGAGTCAAAAAAAAAAAAATAGAATGAATTTAAGTGCAGGCCATTTCCTCTGTTATTATTTTACAAGAAAAGACACAGAGACAGACAGACATTTTGGTGTTTTAATTGCCCTCCACAGCCAGAGATGGCAGGCCAAAGCCAGGAGCAGAGAACTTAAGCCAGGTTCTCCATCTTGGTCACAGGACACTAGGTACTTGAGTCATGACCTGCTGTTTCCCAGGGTACACGTTATCAGGAAGTGTAATTATAAGCATAGCCCAATTCCAACACGGCATATGGGCACCCCAACTGGAGTCTTAAAAAAAAAAAGATTTACTTTTATTGGAAAGGTAGATTTACACAAAATGGAGAGACAGAATGATTCTCTATCCACTGGTTCACGCCGCAAATTGCACAAAAGCCAGAACTGAGTCAATCCAAAGCCAGAAGCCAGGAGCCTCTTTCAGGTCTCCCAGGTGGGTGCAGGATCGCAAAGCCTTGGGCCTTCCTCCACAGCTTTCCCAGGCCATAAGCAAGGTGCTGTATCAAGAAGATAAGCCGCTGAAACATGAGCCAGGGCCCATATGGAATCCCAGCATTCCAGGCAAATGATTTGCCAGTTGAGTCACTGTACCCGCTGGCACCCAAGTAGAGTCTTAAATGCTGTACCAAATGTCCAGCCCCATTTCGTTAGGACTGTAGGCATATGATGATGGAGCTTGCCAAATTGTCTACTTCTACTCTTCAGTCCCCAAAGAGCGTTAAACACCATGGTACAAATTGGATTCTCTGATACCTTCGGCATCCTGCAAATAACACCTTGCACAATGAAACAGTCACGCAGCTAAGGAGCAGGATCAGTAACTGCACAGCATCACAGTGACGGGGCTGTTCTGTGCCATGGAAGACGCTGAGGCACATCCTGGACCTCATCCCCCTACATGAAGTTTGCTTACACAATTAGCACCACCTGTGACAACCAACGAACACCCTCAGACTTTGTCAAAAACCCTCTCCTGGGGCCAATCAGTCCACAGTTGACAAGGACTTCATTACCAGAAAGGAAAATGTATCTCTAGCAAGAATACTGTGCCAGAAGTTGCCAAAAGGAAACTAATAGGGTGACTTTGGATCCATCATTTCACTTGCTTGGTTCAGCTGTCTCTCCTCTTCTCTCTGCCTACAACGCTTACTCCACAAACACGTATTTTCAGCCTCTCATTATATTTGCTCAAGTAAAACCTTATCAGAGGTGTCTTTCAAAACTAAAAGAACATTTCCCACACCATCAACATCTTTGGCAATGGTATGCTGAAACTACGCATTATTTTGAGTTTGCTTCATTGTCCACCTGTGGAGGGAACTGCATACAAGAGCATATTGTTAGTTATTTAAAAGCACATAAAGCTCTTACCGTTCTTTCGTTGTTATGCGCAGCTAATTCCCGAAATCAAGTTCTTTTATGGTGAGCCGAAGACATTAGACACAAAGACGTACTTCAGGAGATTTATTCCAGCGAGGCAGGAACTGGACGGAGGTGGTGAGAGACAAGGAGGGCAGGCGCCTGGGGGGCCCTTTATGTGGTTCAGGTGAATCCACAAGGTGTTGGGGCGGGGATTGGGCAGGGTTGAGGGCAGACGCCAGGGGATTGGTGCGTCAGACTGTCACACATGATTGCCTAAGGATGATTGGTAAGTGGGCTGGGTTGGGGGAGGGGCCAGGAGAGACTGGGGTTAGGATTCTCAGGTGAAATGCTGGGCTGCATCTAATTGGTGGATGGATGGACAGGTGTGTAATTTCGTGAGCTGTGAGGAGGAGGAAATGGCGCTGGGTCCAAGATGGGATGTTTGAATCACTCCTTACACATATCATAATGTATCATAAAATAGAACTAAAAGGTTATTTTAACGCAAAAAAATTTTGAAATCCGTACACTTTTTCCCCTTTATTTTCCAATAACGTTTTGTAAGCTTCTCAAATGTTTTATCCTTTACTGCAGTCCTATGTTTGGAAGTCAGTTCCCTACCTAGCCCATATTTGATATTCTTTCAGCAAAAGACTCAATGAGTGAAGACGGAAAAGAGAGTGTAGCCAGGCCCTTTCCATCTCTCTGTTTCTGTGGGCCCTCCTGAATTAGGCAGGCACAAGGCAAGGTTTTTGGAAAGCTTTTTAAATCAACAGCTGCACCAAATACCTCCCGTTTAGAAGAACATTTTCAAGCAGCAGATCTGTCCCATGTCACAGCATCAGTGACTGGGAGGGCAGGGCCAGCAGACACATGGCAGTACCCAAGAAAGGACTCCACTAGGTTGCCTCTCCCAACTTCTCCCCTTTGGCAAAGAGGACCTATCTCAGGGGTTGGTGTGAGCATCAGTCAGAGACAGAGCTCAAATAGCCCTGGGCCTGGGACAGAGTTAAAGCTCACTACATACAACTTGCTGATTCCTCTCAACGTCTACATTCAACACAGTCCCACTGAACTTCCTGCAGGAATGGAAATATTCTGTACCTGAACAGTACAAAAGCAAAGCCACAGCCACTCACAGTGACTGCAAACTTAAACCATGGCACAAGTGAGACTGAGAAACTGATTTTTAAATTTGATTTAATTTCTTTTAATTAAATAGCCTCATTTGATTAGTGGCTGCAGAAATAAACAACACTGCTATTAATACTTTAAAGGACTCTAAACTCAAGGAAATTTATTCTATTCTTCCCAACAGTATCAGGCTTCTGAAATAAATGCTCTTGAAAATCCAAACAAACTTCTGTCCTATAATTTCTTCCACTGTTAAGTGCCATGGTGTGGCTTAACGTTTAAGATATGGAAATATTGGGCCTGGAGTGATAGCATAGTAGTTAAAGTCCTTGCCTTGCACACGCCAGGATACCATATGGGCGCCGGTTCTAACCCCAGCGGCCCTGCTTCTCATCCAGCTCCATGCTTGTGGCCTGGGAAAGCAGTCAAGGACGGCCCAAAGCCTTAGGACCCTGCACCCGCTTGGGAGACCTGGAAGAGCTCCTGGATCCTGGCTTCGGATTGGCTCAGCTCTAGCCATTGCGGCCGCTTGGGGAGTGTACCATCAAACGGAAGATCTTCTCTCTCTCTCTCTCCTCTCAGTATATCCGCCTTTCCAATAAAAAAGATAAATAAATCTTAAAAAAAAAATTTGGAAATGTTGACAAGAGCAGCAGCCACTATGCATTATGTATCCAACAACCAGCTAAATCCCGATTGGTGTATGTCAGACATGCTAACTCTACTTTTTTTTTTCATAGATTGTTCTAATCTTTAGCATGTGATTTAAGTCTGACCAAAGAAATATAAAGATTGAACAGGGGGTAGGATGCTTTGACCGAAATCTCACTTGCTTCTGAACAGAGGCACACAACAGTTCATTTCCCTACCACATCACCTTCTCTCTTGATTTTATACTCAGCATTTGACTTTTGGAATTTCTGAAGCCATATTATACCACATGGAAACTGAGTACTGAACTTACCCATTAATCAGGCAAAGATAAACATGGAAAACAAATCTTAAAGATGGCAGGGCACAAAAACAAACCCAGAGGTATTCTGTGATATAAACAATAAACCACCCTTATTATTAAGCCTTCTAGTCAAGAGGTATTTATGAAAAACTGCAACGGATTTTTTTTCAAAAATCTTTGTCATATCCAAACACACTACTGGAAATTGGCTCCATGGAAATTGGTGGGGCGGATATGGAATCCTGATACTATGGATAGCCACAATGTACTCGGACAACATAGTAAGACAAATCTGACCATTTCTTTCTGGCACAGCAGGTAGGCAGCCCAATGGGCCATGAGTGTGGATACTTGCTTTTCACACCCTAGTGGATGGTGACAGAAAGGGCAATCTGAACCCAAAAAGGATGTTAAAAGAAGGCTCATTAGGAGGTGGTGTCAGAATGTAAAAGCCACAGGACCTTCAAAAAGTGTCAAAATCACTCCCTAAGAGGAGAGCATGGACTATGCACTTAACAAAGGTGAGAAGAAAATACTCCCCATTATCACAGTAAGCCCTAGAAGCACAAACAAGCTAAAAATGGCTTTAGTTGGCTCATCTCAGGGCGTACAAGTCACACAGCCTAGCAAAGGTTCCAATTTCATTTTTCCTGCTAAAATTCTCAACAGCCAGTCAAGTACAACTGTACTAATGATATACACACCCTGCTTAAGGACAAACACTTTCCTAATATTTGGTACCAGAGAGAAGGGGAAACCAGACACAAATGGATTCTAGGAGGGAAAGATGCCAATAATATTTGAGGCAGAACTACTAAATGATGACTGCGGGAGCAGAAAGACTTCATGTATCTTTCAGAAAAACCTGTCTTCCTCCGGGGGGATATTCTTCAAACTGGAAGACGAGGGATAACATAAACAGGAAATCTGGATCAAGTAGCTTCCCAAATCCAAGAAAAATCTCAGGATCAACAGAAAACATTAAGTGGTGGCAGACTATTATATCCTTCCAATTTTAGTATATGTGCTGCCATAGCGAGCACAGAGAGTATTATATCCTAAGACACCACCAAGTCATATCATCAAATTCTGCAATTCTCTCTGAGATAAGCAGAGATGATATTTAAAATATGTGACAAATCAAAGAAATCAGAGCTCATAACCAATCATAATAGATGGTGACAACTGGGTGCACAGTTTATTCTAGGATCGTCAGGAGATCTCAAAATCAAGGAAGAGGGTTATGGGGACCTGCCTTATGCCAAAGGCAGAATTCTGGGAGCTTGGATCAGTGTATTTTAGGGTATCTGAAAATCTAGTTCACTATATCACAATCAGCACTCACAATGAACCTACACACTAAATACATTCTTTAATTTTCTCAACCAATTCATGAATGCTATGTCCTTTCCAATTTTTCATATCACAAACTTTAATTTTATGATCTACAATGCAAGGATTTTAAAGACAATAATTTCTCCTACCAAAGATGACTTACTTTGCCATATTGAAATGCTAACTATATTATTGGTTAGAATCATTCTTTCAATTAGTCAACTTCAGAGCCAGGAGCTGTGGCATACCTGGTAAAGCTCCTACCTGCAATGCTGGCATCCCATTTGGGCACATGTTCCAGCTTCTCCAGCTGCTATCCAGCTCCCTTTTAATGTGCTTAGACAGGCTGTGGAGGATGGCCTAACGGCTCAAGCCCCGTGTATTTGTATAGGAACTGTGGAAAAAGTGCTTGGCTCCTGGTCCAGACCAGCCAGACCTGGCCCTTGTAACCACTGGGAACAGAAGCAACAAATGTAAGATCTATCTCTTGCTCTCTCACTTGCGCTCTCTCTCTCCCTCCCTCCCTCCCTCTCTCTCTCTCTCTCTCTCTCTCTGTAACTTTGCCTTGGAGAGGGCATACATACATACATACCAACTTTTACATTGACCAACTTTTATAAACTATTAAATACTGCCTTAAAGATTTATTTTGCTTATTTAAAAGGCAAAGGGATAGAGGGATATGGAAATGGGGAGACAGAAGGATCTTTGTTCTCCTGCCTTATTCCCCAAATACCCACAGTAGATGGGGCTGGACAAGACCAAAGACAGAAGCCTCAAACCCAGCGGCAGCCAAACTGGGTCATCCGCTGCTGTTTTCACAGGCACATTATCAGCAAGCAGGAACCAAGGCACAACCACAGGGACTGGAACCAGCAATCTGATATGGAATGCCAGCAGCATCTGACCCCCACTGTGCCACAATGCCTGTCCCTAACAAGTAATTTAATAGTAAATTTAACACACTGAGATAGAAAACTAGGATGGCATTCCAGACATGAAGGGTACCAAAAAAATAATGAAAGCCACAGGATCAGATAATACGATACAATCCTAGCTGAAGACTCTGGGGGCAAGTGCTATCTCCTTATTGAAAACAGAGACTGGCAAGTGACAGGGAGGCATTAAAAGACCTACTTGTACCAAAATGGGAATCTTTCCTGATTAAAAAAGACCCCAAGAAGAAATGACTTTATTATGTAAAAAATCAAACCCTTGCAGTATAGTACAGTCATTTTAAACACAGAACAAAATCACACTCCATCTTAACACTCAGGGAAATCATTGATATGGCGATACAATTAAAAATAAGGATTCCTCAAGTTACTACAAAACATTTCTCAAGAAGGCAAACTTTTAAACTATGTACATACAGTGATAGGTTTTTAACACACTTAGGGCTGGCCTTATTTACACAATAAAAATGGGGCTAAAGTAAATTAAAACTAATACAGGCAAGCTCTAGTCATACAAAAGATCAACACAAAGAGACATTCACCTTAACACAGCTGATTTCCAAAGGATTATTTTTTTAAAAATATTATGACACGAGGACTAGCATTATAGCACAGTGGGGAAAACCAATTCCTGCAACCCTGGTACCCCATATGGGTGTCAGCTCAGATCCCAGTTGCTCCACTTTCAGTCCAGCTCCCTGTTTTTTTGGTTTTTTTTTTTTTTAATATTTTATTGTTATTGGAAAGCCGGATATACAGAGAGGAGAGACAGAGAGGAAGATCTTTCATCCGATGTTTCACTCCCCAAGTGAGCTGCAACGGGCCGGTACTGCGCCGATCCGATGCCGGGACCAGGAGCCTCTTCCGGGTCTCCCACGCGGGTGCAGGGTCCCAAAGCTTTGGGCCGTCCTCTCCTGCTTTTCCCAGGCCACAAGCAGGGAGCTGGATGGGAAGTGGAGCTGCCGGGATTAGAACCGGCGCCCATATGGGATCCCGGGGCTTTCAAGGCGAGGACTTTAGCCGCTAGGCCACGCCACCGGGCCCCCCAGCTCCCTGTTAATGGCAGTGGAAGATGCTCCATGTGTTTGGGTCTTTGCCACCCAAGCTGGAGACCCAGAAGAAGCTCTTAACTCCTGGCTTCAGTATGGTCCAGTGTTGGCCATTGTGGCCATCTAGAAAGTGAACCAGAAGATAGAAGATCCCTCTCACTCTCTGTCGTGCCCTCTCTTTCCTTAGTGAGAATCATTTCTGGACCAGCCAACAAATCTCTAAAGATTAACATGGCTACTTCACAGTTAAACAATGCTGGACACAACAACATCAGGTAAGATCAAGACTTTTGCTCAAAGAGCAAGACTACTGGTAACTGTGTGATCTGTGAGTAAATAACAGCAGAAAGTTCGATTTGAAGGCATAGATTCTGCACTTCTCTGAGCTATATAATGGAAGTCCTAAACATCCACAATCCAGGAAAGCGGTGTTCTTCCTTGCTAATTTATCTGCAGACAGAGGCACTGAGAGATAGAGAGAGGTAGCAAGGAACAGCGCCAGCCACTGCTTCACATTCATCATCTGGAGTGCGACTGAGGCCAGAGTGGGGAGCTAGAAACTCAACTCGAGTCTCTCACATGGGTGACAAGGTCACCTGAGCCACACAGGTCCCTCTAAGTCCACACTTGCCAGAAGGTGAAATAGGCTTCATTGGCAGGAACTAAACCCAGGTACTCTGCAGTGGGACACTGGCATTCTACCCACAAGGCTAAATGCATCTTCCGTTAAGAAAAAAAATTAAAGATTTATTTATTTGAGTTAGAGAGAGAAGTAGTTGCAAAAAAAGAAAGAGAGATCTTTTGTCCACTGACTCCAAAAGGGCCACAACGGTTAGGGCTGAACTAGGCAGAAGAATACAGAATCCAGAAGTCTCATCTGGTCTCCCACAAGGGTAGATGGAGTTCTAGCATTTTTCTTTCCTTACGTTAATGTGGCTAACAAAACCAACACACCAGAGAAGTGGAAAAGACAAGCCAAGGGACAAAAATTCATACAAATAGTAACTGTAACAACAGAAAGGCCAATGAAGTGTGCTTCCACACGTATTCTGATTGTAGAAGAAGATCCCGCACAACACAGTTTAACAATATCCAGAGGGAAAGATGAGATATTCCCATTTGCTATCATCACAAGCTGTGTTCTATGAACCAAATAAGTTATAACAAATGAATACATTTTGTAAGGTTAGAACGGAAGAGACTTGTAGAATTTAAATAAATCACAGAGCACATGCAACTTATCACTCTGATTATTAGGCATGCACTTTTATTGGGTGTTATTTTTCTGTAGAACCTTTAAATTACTCATGTCCCTCCACCTACCCACACTCCCCTCATCTTTATAAAATTTTATAAAAGCATGATGTTACCTCCAAGAAGCTAGCTTCAAAGGAGGTAACATCATGCCTTCAAATTTATGACCAGAAAAAAAAGTTTGACTTTGATCTATCACAGATATGAAAAATATATACTTACAGATAACTCTCTCTAGGCCTTATGTGGCCCCTCAAAATGTATAGATTAATGAATATTAGGATTTATGTGATGTCAAAGTAAATATTGACCTTATCTCCACCTGGGTCAATATTTACTGCTTGGCTCAATAAATCTTCATGTTCATTTTCAGACTAAATCAATATCAGTTCATTAGTCTCTGCATGGCGCATATCAGCGTTTTATAAAATTTGAAATGCTAGTGAAAATGTTTCACCTAAAAAAATGTAGATACAGCCAATTATGGAGACAAAAGGGTTTTCCTTTCTGGATTCCTTTGAGGCTTTGGGGGGTTCTTTTTTCTTTCTTTCTTTCTTTTCCCCTCAAAATGGTCACAAACAAAACTGTCTGAACTAGACAGAATCCAGTTACTTATTCTAAGTACATGGGCTGCTAACTGCTAGACCACACGCCCATCTCTGACCATAATTAATACACCCTTTAGATTTTTATGCTACTTGAGTGGAACCCTTATCTGCAGTTATTCTTGGATTTCCTTGTTCCTACCTAAATGTTTTGGTCAACCAGTACCTTGAGGCTGGGAACAAGTGAAGATCAAACTGTTGCTTCTTATAGGTACTCTTTTTATTTTATGTTTGATCTGTGGTTACAAGGATAGATAGGGTGAGAAAAAACACATATGGTCATGCACTAATCAGGACATTATGTATAAAAGAGAAAATTTGTTGGCCATATGTTGAAGACACTTGGAGGATGTTTCAATGCTTGGCTGAGATTGTCTTTTTTTTTTTTTTAAATCCTACTGTTGAAAGGAAATTGTTCTCTCAGTTTTAGGATATTTTAATTTCCTCTTCTCATTGAAAAAAAAAAAAAACTACCTTGATCCTTCCCTTTGATTTAAAGTTTTTTGGCATCTTCTCTCTGGAGGTGATTTCATAAATGTTTATAAGTATGTACACTTGGAGGATGAGTCCCAAGACCGACTCCTGCTCACTGGTGTGGCTTCAACAGACAAAAGGTTGTGGCTGTGAAAGAAACACCTCTACAGAAAAAATTTCCTTATGAGACCCCATGGGAAACTTCCCAGGAGAGGCAAATAATAGAACAACATGAAGACAAAACCTTGAGGTTCCACGTGCCTTCCATTCTTGCAATGACAAAAAGCAGACTTTGCAGGCATGTGTATTTTGATCGGCTCTGTGAAGACATTCTTAAAATAGGCATGAAAATATAATTTTAGAAATTTAATTGTATCTTAAGTTCACCAGGGGAGCTTGTTACTTAATGGGATCCAACGGTGAAACCCACTAATTTATCTGAATTTCATGGCAGGATCCCCCCTCAGCAAACTCCTGAGAACAGATTCTGGCATGCATTCATTTATCCACCCATCCATTTGCCCACTTGAAAAATATGCACTGAATATGCACAAAATGAGATGCTCTGGCACACAGCAGGAGAAATGGTGAATTATGAGATATAATCCTTGCCTTCAGGAGTCTACATTTAGCTGGGGAAATGAGACACACACCTACAGACATTGATGTTACAAAACAAGGTGTTTGTATGAACAATGTAGTGGGGTAGCATATAATTAAAAACCAAATGGGTAACACCTATTGTCTTCCAAGGTTGAAACCAAAACTTAAACCATGTGCTTAAATATGTTACCTCTTACCCTCAATCCATCCTTACAGGTATTCTCCTAATCTCTGTTTTACAGCTGAGTAAATCATCAAGCCCCAGGACAATTAGACAAGACTTCGAGTATCCCCTGGCCAATGCAGGAATGCCTCTTAGAATAATTTTCTTTGACCTTCACTGAGTTCAATGCCAGACACTTTTTGCAGGCAATTTTGATCACTGCATGTTTCAATTTTGGACTTCTCAACCAATGAGAAATGTTTCCCCTCAGCCCTTAAACTGATTTATAGAAACTCTTTCTATATAGAAGGAGCATAAATTGGAGATTATTTAAAATGCAGAAAACCAAACAATTTAAAAGTAGGTGGAGGACTGAGGAGTTGGTGGGACAGGGGGTGAGGGCATGGGGTTTGAGGAAGTAGCAGACCACAGCCTGTTTTTCTCCAAGTACTTGAGGCAGAGAAGAGAAAACAGACCACACTTTAGAAAAAAAATGCTTGAAATTTCCACTTGAACTTGCTCCAGATTTGTTTCTCATTTCCCTTTCCGGCATGGATGCCCTACCTAGCAAGTGTGATTTCTTTGTGTAATAATTACTGAAGTTCTGGGAAAGCTCAAAAATTCATGAGCTGTCATCACCTCAAGAAATGCAGAAAAATATCTACATCTTTGTTGAATAAAACTAACAGAAAAGAAATTGTTTTAATGTTTCCAGTGACATACTCTGAGGCTGCCGCATTTTTTCCCAGAGTAATTCTGCATCAAATACATAAAAGGTCATTCCTTTCTTTTCTGTAATATGTTAGCATAAGGGAAAAAAAATCTATAGTAGATGTTCAAAGCGTTTCATATTATTAATAGTTATTACTAATCTTACAATATGTTCTGTGGGATACTTTTTCTATCCATAAATACCATGGTTCCCTTTTTACAGTACACTAAATGAAGACCTAGGCAGATAACCCATCTTCAGGTGACCACGATGGAAGTCTATCAGGTTCCTGGATAAACAGTCCTCTATGCTAATGTTGCAGGGGTCCCAACAGCACTGTCTGATGAGCATACAAAAGTAGAATTCTTAAATATTTCAAATACAGAACGTCTGCATGATTCACGGTGATGTAAAGTAAAAAGTGAAAAGCCCCTTAAGTTCACAACTACTGTCATAACAGCATCTTATAAACACGCTCACAACAGCTCAAACACAAAACTGTGCACAGTGATTAGAATACAGCACCATAAACAGTAACCAACAGCAGGAGGCAAGCATTCGCCACAGTAGTTAAGATGAGGACCTCACATACTAGAGTTCCTGGGTCAAAGCCCCACTCCCAATTCTAGCTCCCTGATAATAATAATAAAAAAAAAAAACAGTAGACTCTGGGAGGCAACAGTGATGGCTCAAATGGTTGGGTCACTGCCACTCACACAGACGTAGAGTTTCCAGCCTCAGCTTGGCCCAGCCATGACCATACAGACCATGAGCCAGCAGATATGATCACTCTCTCCCTGTCAACCTCGTGTGTGTATGTGTATGTGTGTGTTTCTTCCTCTTAAGCAACAAAATAAATTTTTTTTTTAGTTTTAAAGTAAGATTTATTAGAAAAGCTAAGAAAGGAGACTCCCGCCCTAGTGACAGGAGGGGATTCTGAGATAGAAAAGACCCCCAACAAAATAAATTTTAAGTTTCCCCCAAAAAATAACAGGATCAGCATCATTTACCAAACTCTACACATACAAAAGCAACCTCAGAACCAGGACAAGAAAACCCAGAACACTCAACAACAGCCCAACTCCCAAATCTATTGCTTGCCACACACCCCTCCACCCCACTTCACTCATCTTCCACTCAAGTCCTTTCCAAAAGCAAAGTCACAGAAACTATTTACTGCAACCTAGAAGACTTACTGAGGAAATCCATCTGAAGGGAAAGACTAAGTCAAAATCAGCCTGTGCCATCAACTACATCTGCCTCTTTCTTCCTTATTTCCTTCTTCACAACTACCAAGTGACTTCATCGGCTTTTCCAAGCCAGTCATACAGCCTTCTTAAGGATTCCTAACTTGAATGTCCCACCCAAGTTCCAGAGAAAAATGAATCAAAAAAAGCAATAACAGACTGTAGCCTATGGACGCTCTCCAATTGCTGCTTTGGCTGTTGCACACCTGCAAAGTACGAATGATATGGCTAGAAAAAAAGAAGGGCATTTCCCGGTACATGATAATTACATGATTTATAATTTATACAAATTCCAGAGTCCATAAAAAAGCCTCCAATGACATGACCAGTGTATCTGGGATAACCTATAGCTGCTTTTAAGCAAAGATGGTGGAAATGTGTTCATACAGTAAAGACCATAGGGTCTAATAATCATCAGAAGTTCACTATCTAGATCTGGACAAGAAAAGTATATCAACTCTGAAGCCTTTAGCCTTTCAAGTGACAGAGGAAACTCCCCAATCCAGGCATTGTGCATTGCAGAAACAAAAAAGGAAGAACTCCTTAAGCCCATCAAAGTTCCTTCACAATGGCCCCATCCCAAAGTTGGTATCACTTAGGTCCTTTCCTGACAAAGAAAAAAGTTTTGGCCTCTCAAGTTTTCATGGCCATTTGCAACTGGAGATATACTGATGGGTTGTACCTTCCCATTTCCTGACTATCAGCATTATTATTCTAAATTGACGAACTGTAAATAGCAAGCCACTTTATGCCTCTTCCTGACTGATCTCAGAACCACAGAGTACAAAATGATAAATTTTTCTTTGAGTTTCTTGGCAAGAAGCTATATATATGTAATTCTGACTTTCATCTCCCAATTTCCTACATTTATCAGAAACAGTGACAAAAAGGCTCTAATTAGATAATTCTAATCACAAGGAACTGGAGGTGATTGAAGACTTCAGTGTAACTATCTGTTCACAACAAAACAAAACAGATAGGCAATTCTCCCAGTAGGGGCAGGAGATTTATCAATAGACAAAAGGATGCAAAAAGCCAATAGATAAGGTGTAATTAAAGATCAGACCTATAAATTTTACACTGACATAAATTTAACAGGATTTGCAGGTGGAAATTCAGAATTTAAACCAGGCCATTATTATGAAAAGGATACCTTCAGGTTTATATGCAACAACATTACCTAATGCATAGATTTATTACCAAGACAAATATACTGTGCCTCCAAGCCCTTTCAAAACAGAGAATTGGAATGATTCAGTGGCAACACAATTTCTTAAGTAGCTATCTTCCTCAAGCATTCCTCCTTAATTAGCTGTGATACATTGTCCAAATATTCCTACACCTCAAAATCTCTAACATATTTGAGGGTAAGGAAGTGTAATACAGAAAGGTCTGTGCATTGTTGCACATTTTCATTGTTTTCCCCTATATATATATATATATATATATATATATATATATATATATAATATATATATATATAATCATTTTCAATGTAATTAAGTCAACACAGTTGCAATAATATTCTCCCCAACTACCTCAGCTCAAAGGCTGAAAGTAAAAACAAAAATGAAAGAAGTGAAGAATATAGAGGAGCAGAAGGCTAAGAAAATTTTCCAAACAAGACCTGATTTGGAGAGAAAGTTGTATTTCTCAGCTTACAACATAAAGCAGCATTTTGATATCTAATGCTGTATAATACTTAGTAGATACTTCAGCAGCTCAACACCAGTCCTATGTCAGTTCTATGGAATCTTTGCCATGAAATAAACAGAAAGGAAAAGGCTACATCTTTCAAAAAAGTTACAAGTTTGTTATGATAACGCATCAACAAGGAAAGTTTAGAAACAAACACAATTTGATGAGGGGAAAAAAAACATGTCCAGAAAATAGTGGGGAAAGATAAATGAAGGCATTTTTACCCTGAGGAAAACAGCCTTGAATATTTCAACCTTTAATTTAACTACAAAAGGTATGAACAAATAGAACTCAGGCAAGGAAAGTGCTTACAGGTTACTTTTAATCAGACGCTGTGCAATCCCAACCAGAGCAGCCCCACTTACCAGAGTAGGCCCAGTATGGGTCTCCGGAAGCCTTGCGTCTGCGGATTTGCACAGAGCTGCCCTGTCTGTTCTCATGCAGGGTCCCAACGTAGCCTTCAGTCAATGCTGGAAGACAGAAACACCAGAGATGAGTCAAAGTCATTACCCCACTGCACACAGAAAGAGCAGCTTTGTAGAAGCACAAAGCACAAAGCTGGAGGGTGACTGAACAGAACCTCATTTCAAGGACTACAGGATACTCCAGAAATGGTCATGGCTACTACTGATCTCAGTAACAACTTACAGTAAGACTTGACTTTGAGCCATAAAAGCTATACATTAAATATCTCATAGGAATTATTTTAATTGATCTGCAACACACCAACAGGCCCTAGATACAATACCCCTAGTAATAAACTCTGAAGCTTCAAGAAATGAATTTAATTTTAATGTAACCAAGGTCAGACAAGTGTCACAATCAGGGGCTTGGATTCCAGCTACTTGGATAAGTATCTGTTCTAGGTGTACAGGCCTTTGGCCTCAGAGTGTAGGTCATTCTTTGTCCTTTCAGACTCACTAACTGGTTCCAAGGCACACAGGAAAACATTCAGAAGATCAGAAACACAACCACAGAACCTCCACATTCAAGCGAGGGCGTCTTCCACACAATGTAACACAGTCTGAGGCCTTGGACATTTCCCCAAGTGAGACCGAGGATTCCACAAAGCCCCAGGTGGCAAACAGTCCACATATGAAATGAGAGCTCATCCAAAACCAATGATGCTTAGTAAACAGCTTAATGATAAACTCCTGAACTGAAAATGAAACCAGTGCAAGTGAAAGTAAAATTACTCTCCCATTACAAAGAGGTTCCATCCGCCTGCTAGAATGTAAAAAGTCCTCTCCTTCCATCCTCTCTGTAAACACAAATTTTTTATATGTGCTCATAACCTGAATATGCCAATGCATAAGACAAATATCATGCGTACCCAGAATCTAAAGATGGAATCATACTCAAACAATGACCCTAGCTAAATATGTTAATATTTAAATGCACCAAAACATGATCAACTGTGCTTCCAAAAAGCAATGAAAATCATAAAAAGAGCTGTATACACAATTGATGGCAATCAAAATGGAAAAAGGAAAGTATACTAACTTCCCTACTCCAGACAATGAGATAATAATAATAATTGCACATCACATTAGCTTTGTTGACAATGTGATAGTTATGCAGAACATCTAGGAACCATGTCAAGTACTTGGGCTTATACTTCAGTTGCTAAGACTAGATTTAAGATAGGTAATGCTTGAACAAAGATATTCTCTAAACAGATTTGCCCTATAAGGAAATGGGAAACTTGTAAATACCAAATACATATCTAAAAATTAAACCTAGTAGCACTTCGGTCTGCTTTTTACAACCTGAATGACAAAGTTAAACTCTAAGTTACCATCAAACTTTAAAGTGCAATGAAAGTTTGAGTATTAATCAGCCAATCCATTCTACAGTTTTCCAGATGAGCCATTCAGAACTTCAGGTATTTGACTTTCAGGGATATCAAGTAAAATTTCCCATCTCCTAGGATCTTAATCTATTTTACCTCCTTTAAAGCACATTAAGTAACTAATTTTGTAAAGCTTGTTTATTTTCTGTGCATGTAGGAGAACCTATTATGTATCTGTTTACTGTGCTGCAAATAATTGCTCCCAAATAAATCCTTGCTCTTTCTGGAAAGACAATAAGTACAATAGTGTCTTGGCCATGTGTGTAATAAATGTGGCCTCAATTAGACATGTGAGTGAGCCTCATTTTGCTTGTCTGTAGAGCCAAAAATATCCCCAAAGAATGCTTATGAGGAAAACACAAATTACTCTGAGCAGAATACTAAATCCACTACAGGGTAATACGCCTGACAACATTGAACAATTTGTGGCAGAACCTCCATTCTTGCCATCATCATAACCCTCTGCAACTGGTCATGTGTCATGGCCAACTAACTCCATCTTACTACTTTCCCAGTTCTAAGGGCTGGCCCTCTTTGGCTTCAGCCAGTGGATCTGCATATACTATCACTATGGCAGAGTGGGGTACACAGGCAATAAAGATATCTAGTCATCCAGCTAGAAAGGCTCCTTTTTACTCCTGAAGATAGCTAAGGATCAAGTAACCAACCAACAGAGAAGTTCAAAAATGGAAGCAAGCAAAAAGATACAAAAAACTTAGGCCAATTTCTGTTGGCAAAAGACAAGCTCTGGACAAAACCAATTTGAATATAGCCTTGCCAAAGGCTTTTTGGTTACATTAATCCATTACTAGTTAAATCTCATTTTTTCAGTTCCTTTTACTTTATCTACCCACAGATGATATCCATGGTGTCTTTCATTCTAAAGTCACTTCAATTCCTTATCATCAAGTTCTCCATCCATAAAGAGCCACTGTTACACTACAGCACAGACCCGAACCTGGATGTTGAAACACACAGATACACTCACATTCCCTATAACTGGGACCGCCATCCCTGAAGTAAAGATTTAATTAGTCTGCGATGGAATGAAAATACCAGTGCTTGTTCTTTGGGTAATATTTGAGAGACTGACAGGAGAACCGAACATATACTGAGTTGGACCTAAGATTCCACTGAACCCTGAACATCTCCACTCTCAGCTTCACTGCCTGTTATTTGACAACCCAAGTCCATACCTCTCAAGGGCTGGCTGAGCAGAAAGCTACAATCTGCAGTGGACATGACAATGATGCAATGTCAGCTTCCGAATTTGCACAAACAGATCTGAACTGAGGCACAACAGAGCTCTTAACAGGAAAGCTAATAGACCAGATAGAAAAGTAAAGAACAGCATCATCTTCAAGGTAATTGATTCCAATGCACTTTACAATACATGAAATCTATAATTAAAATATCTACTTCAGTTCACCTTTATTTTCCCCCGAAAAAGAAATGATTTTTTTTTGTTTGTTTACCCAGATCATTTGTGGAAACAAACTCTCAGAGCCACTTCTTTTTTTTTTAAGATTTATTTATTATTTTTTTTATTGGAAAGGCAGATATACAGAGAGGAGGAAAGACAGGGAGGAAGATCTTCCGTCTGATGATTCACTCCCCAAGTGGCGGCAACGGCTGGAGCTGAGCCAATCCGAAACCAGGAGCCTCCTCCGGGTCTCCCACATGGGTGCAGGGTCCCAAAGTCTTGGGTCATCCTCAACTGCTTTCCCAGACAACAGGCAGGGAGCTGGATGAGAAGCACAGCCGCTGGGATTAGAACAGGCACCCATATGAATGAGATCCCAGCGTGTTCAAGGCGAGGACCTTAACTGTTACACTATCATGCCGGGCGCTCAGAGCCACGTCTTATGGGAGCAACTTCAGACCTGGTAGCTTCGGTACACCATAACAAAGAAATAATCCAGAGGCTCATTACATATAGCAAGAACATCCCAGGTTCTACAAAAAGGCCTTAATTCAAAGAATGTTTAACTAGACTTGATACAAGTCACCAGTTCCAACCCTACTCCTGTTACCTTCCCCAGTCCCATTCACTACCTGATGAAAATGGATATGTTCAAACCTACACATATTACTCAAGAAACAAGAAAGGTTAACATCAGAAGGTTCTCCAAGACACTACAATGGAATTACATCCATACCCCAAAGGCCAGACACTTCCCCAGCTATGCAGGTGCATCACACAGCGGCATAAGGCTCTGAACCAAGCAGCAAGCACATCTAAAGGCAGTTCGCTAGGGACAAAGTTAAGAAGTGTGATACTGGGCCTGGCCTGATAGCCTAGTGGCTAAACTCCTCTTCACATGCGCGAGGATTCCGTATGGGCCACGGTTTTTGTCCTAGATGCTCCACTTCTCATCCCAGCTCCCTGCTTGTGGCCTGGGAAAGTAGCAGAGGATGGCCGAAAGTGTTGGGACCCTATTCCTTTATGGGAGACCCACATGGGAAACCCAGCAGAGGCTCCTGGCTTCAGATCTGCTCAACTCCAGCCATAGAAGTCACTTGGGGAATAAACCAGCAGACAGATCTTTCTGTCTCTCCTTTTCTGTGTATATCCATCTACCTTTCCAATAAAAATAACTAAACCTTTAAAAAATATATGACATTGCTGTCTATTCATCAATCAGCGAGAAGTAATCAAATTGATAGGGTCATACCATGGAAAATGACTCTAAATTATTGGGGTACAATGTTGGGGGAGGAGGCTGTTTCTGAATGGCATGCTGCCTGGCAAAACAAGGGCTCTAAGCTCCCTGGATATAAGAAGCACATGTATGTGCCTGACTGCCACCATACCACCCACCACAGGACTCAATGAATGCCATGTGTTCATAAAGCCAGTGTTTCCATCTACCAACAGAAGACATGTGGCAAAGACTTGCAGTGGAGGTTTGAAACAGAGAACAACATGAAATGCATACGGGTTCTTTTTATCTATGCAACTCACACACGAATAGGGGAGCAAAGAATTCCATCACCCTGGCACCACATTTGTTTTTAACATATAAACTATTTATTAAAGGTGACTATATTTAGTTTTCACTTTTATATCATCTATGTCGACAATGTGTGATTTCTTCTCCCCCAAATAAGCATATATTCACATGTCACAGGCACCTGCATAATTTAAAAGAAAATAAAAGTTTAAATCTCTTTCTCAAATGTATTTGAATCAATTATGAGATGATCTTTTACAAAACAATTTTTGAAAAATTATTATTACAGCAGTCAAAAATGATACAGAGTATATTAAGTAACTTAATATTTCATTGGCACAGATCAGAGATCTGCAAATAGTAACTGTGTGTGATTCCTAAGTACAGATCCATAGTCAGCATACCAAATCCAATCCATTTTAATATTCTTTGTACTGCTCTAAGCTCTAACAGCCAACCAACAGTAACATGGCCATGATACGGTATGGCTATGAATCATGTTATTGATTTTCAATATCTTCTGTGCAGAAAATTAAATTATGCAAATGCATGCCTTACAGATCCTTACCTTAATGTGAAATTGCATACCTGCTTATGTCAGCAACTTAATTACACAATTAAAAACGGAGCATGCTTCTGAAAACAGGTAGTTTCACTCCTCAGAACAGACAGTGAGTGTAAATCAACCTGTGGTTACCATGTGAATAACTGGGGAAAGGAGACTATGTCATCACAGCATATATTCTATCAAATTCTACAGCACCAAACCCACTATGCTTTATGGAGCTGAAGTCATGTGTCAGCAGGAAACTCAGGAGAGCTTTTAGTCATGTTATAAAACTGTAAGTAATTGGAGCAGCAGCTAGGTCAGACACTGGAAGCCCAATCGTCTATACTGTGCATTGCTGTACACTCCCCTCAGAGGTCATCAAACGTGCCATTTTAACCAAGTACACCAATGGGCTGCTAAACCCAGGTGTGAGGGCTGCCAATTTAAACAGTCTTCAGTGATCTGCGTATGGTCATAATAAAACAGACCCAGGGATGAACCAAATCACTCCTCCCAACACACCAGAGAATCTGAATCTCCCAATTCTGACAAGATGAAAGGGAAGATTTCCATGGCAAGAGTGTTAACTAACTGATGAAGCTTACATCTCACTCAGCAGGAGGAATCTCAAGTCAAGTCAGTTGCTAGGCAGAGAGTTAAATGAGTGACAGGCATTTTCATCAGGGAGTTTTCATAAACTCTATCTTGTCTCAGAACTTCTACAGAGCCTGCCTCATTTCCAGCCTGAAGCGAAAGAGATAAAAATGTTTCCAGACCCAAAGGCCCAATCCTTTCCTATAAAAATATCTTAAGAGTTACCTACTACTGAATGTATCAACGAAACAGCTTCCTATATGTGTGATTTAATTTCCCAGAGCTACTGGACACAGTTTATAGGAATAATTTTTTTTTATTCTGGGAATATAAAGCAGATGTTTATCCCATCTGCTTTAATGTACCTTCAGGCAGATCAGGTGGAATTGTAACTCTAGGTATCTTACAAAATTTTTTACTTTGGGGGGGGAGATTTTCCAGCTATATTAACTCTTCTATGTTAATTGCAGGCTGAATGGTTTTCATAAAAAGCAACCAGCTCTTTTGAGCACTACACTAAACAACTTTTTGGATAGACATGTCTTCTCTTGTATTTTACTGATCAAAAGAAGAAATTCTCACTGAATCTGCATGTGGGAAGAATATACTGACAGAGAATATTTTTCTCCCAAAATTGTAAATGCATGAATCAAAATTACAGAGCACAACTAATATTACAGGGTTTTGGATAAAAGTGGCTCATTCGCATTGGTATTTATAGTTCTGAATGTGAATACAAGACTTAAATTGCCATCAAGAAAGGAAAAGAAATGGCCCATAGGGGGAAAAAATCAACATATTCTTCTTGTCATAGTGAACTAGTAACATCCACAGGGGTCGCTGGAAGGGAAGGTATATGGCAATGGCCGTGCAGAGGTGAAACCAGAGCAAGTTTAGAACGAGGATAAAGCTGAGATCCACCAGCAGTATGGTCACATTTCTAAAAGCAAAAGCAAAATCATACAGGAAACATGGTGAGGGTATTGCCACTTCACTCTATGTCCAATTGTAGGTCATTTCAAAGGACTGGGAAACCTGGAAGAACAGGTCAGCATCCATCCCAAATTGAAAACCTCAGAACAAAGAAGTTCTGGTTCCCCAGTGCCAAAATGAAAATTACTTAGGATGATGGATGGATGGCTGTCATACGAGGAGTCCTAGTTCTTTGACCAGACTGCCAAAAATAAGCCCATTAAAAATAAGCAATAGGTACTACCATTTTAAAATTCAGAAGGCAGGTTCAGAGAATGGCAGACAAGCAGTTAACTAGGCTGTTTTTATCTATTATAACTGCTCATACAACAAACAAATTAAAGATCCCTCAAGGATTACAAAATCTCCATCAAGCACAATTTTCTCCACATTTTAACACTCATTTAAGAACATTAAATCCCACACAATAGCCTAAAATGAATAAATTTTTATCTTTTTTATGCCAACAATGGGCAAGAGCATCAAATTATAGTTAAAAGTAATTAAATATTCTGATGAACTTCTCATTTTCATTGTGACTGTATTTCAACTAATTATAATGAAATGTACTTGGTGAGTATCCCAAACAGTAGAATCAAGAAGTGTGTTCCTTTGTAACCACTGTATTACACATAGTCCCTCTGGTTGTTAGTGATGCTGAGCTAACCTCAAATACAATAAATTATATTACAGTAGATTACCTATTTTGTCATATTCAAATGTACTATTGTCCCAACTACAAAAAATTTTTTTCATTATCTACAATGATAAAGAGACCCAATATAGAGCCAGTTTTTGTTTTTTTAAATAAAACAAATTACTAAAACTCAGGAACAACTGGAAAGAAGAGAAATCACACAACCAAGTTGTATCCTAGGGGGAAAACAGAACACAAAACAGTCTTGTAAAAATGACTTAAATCAGGTAGCGAAATGAAAAACTGAACTTCGCCTCACCATTTTACTTGAATACAAATCCCATAAGACAGAAGCTTTTGAAAAAAAAAATTAAGCTATAAGGGACAAAAAAAAAAGCCATCCCTCTCTGTTGTGAAATTTCAGAGATAGACAATACCTATTTGGGCTCAGCAGGGTGGCCTAGTGGCTAAAGTTCTTGCCTTGCATGTACCGGGATCTCATTTGGCGCCAGTTCTAATCCCAGCAGTCCCACTTCCCATCCAGTTCCTTGCCTGTTGTCTGGGAAAGCAGTTAAGGACAGCCCAAAGTCTCGGGATCCTGCACCCGTGTGGAAGACAAAGATTTATTTATTTTTATTTGAAAGACAGATATATAGAGAGGAGGAGAGACAGAGAGGAAGATCGTCCATCCGATGGTTCACCCCTAAGCAGCCGCAACGGCTGGAGCTGAGCCAATTCAAAGCCAGGAGCCAGGAGCTTCTTCTAGATATCCCAAGTGGTACAGGGTCCAAGACTTTGGGCCGTCCTTGACTGCTTTCTCAGGCCACAGGCAGGGAGTTGGATGGAAAGTAGAGCTGCCGAGATCAGAACTGGTGCCCATATGGCATCCTAGTGTGTGCAAAGTAGGACTTTAGTGGCTAGGCCATTGTGCCGGGCCCAAAATAAATAAATCTTAAAAAAAAAAAAAAGGAAGAAAATACATATTTACCAACAACTCTGGGAAAAGGGTCACTCAAGAAACAGAATTCTAAGAGGCCAATTATTGTACATGTGCAGTCAAAATCTGAAAAGTTCTGCGATTCCCCTAAAGAAGCACCCTCGTAAAAAATGAAAGCAGGATGACACTAGCTTCAAATATTTTATAAGATTAAACAGAATGGAAGGGGGAACTTTCCAGCTCATTGTAATGCTGTTTGCTTCTCAAAGAATCAATTCTCTTCATTCTGTAATGTCACCAGTAAAATGAGGATTAGTCATGAATAGTGCTATATAATGTCAAATGCCACAGATCTGTACTCCAATTTTACACCTGTGGCACCTCTTTGAATCCTTAATGATGGACAGATCAGCAATGCAGCCAAGAGAGTACATATTGTTGGCCACCCTCTTGTTGTGTGTCTAATTAGTTGCCAGCATGAAAACACCCGGAATAGAAACTCAGCATTGGTATTTTTAATTTTTACAGGAGATCTGTTCCTGAAGGACAATAGGCTAAAGGAACGCAGACCAGCTTTTGGGGGAAGAGTCACGAACATCGAGTTAGATAAAGGATTAAAACATTAATGAGTTAGCAAGGAAGTATACTTGTTATAAAAGCAAGCTGTCTCTGGCACACTTGTACTGTCTTGCCATATGATGGCCTCCACTAGACTATGAAGCGGCAAATAAGTGTGGTATTCAGTGATAGGTACAGAAAAACGAGCATCCCAGTGAGTGACACAGCAAGAAAAACATTCACAAAGACAATCTGCAACAATGGAAGACAGTACAAACCACAATGCAGTTTGAAGCCCTCCATTTGGAGGTAAATCAGTCTGACATTCCAATCATGACATCCCTTCACTTATCACAAAAGGAATATAACTGATTCCAAGCCTCCATCCTAGAAAATCCAGAGACCTGTGACTTCCAAGGCTAGGATGAAGATATTACTTAAGTCCTTGCTGGTCACCCACTAAATCACCTGCAGCAGTCTACTTCTCAACACTTGTGTATCTGGTTGGCAAAATACCTAACTCCACCACCACACGGACCATCTGCAATGGTCCTTAACTATACATGGATGAAAAGAGAATACCTGGGGAGTTTGGAAGGAGTCAGAAAGTTTCATGGTCTCTCCATAGTAGGATGCCATCACACCATGGCATTTAACTTCATATATGCCATACCACACCCGTCCTCTTGAACAAACTTGCAATGCCCCAATGGCTCAATCACTAAAAACACATTAAAAGCTACATGCAGGAGACGCTAAACATGGGAATGCAACACAGCAAAACATGATAGAGACAAAGGGAATCAAAAAAGGAGATAATATCCTTAAGAGAGAGTGGGAAAAGAGGTATCAGTTTAGTGGATGGGATTGTTACGGAGGGAAGCAAGAGTTCAAGGTGAAAAATCAGCACGCAGAAGGCTGCTGAGGCAGGAAAAGCCTGGAGAAGGAGGCCAGCTAGGCTGAAGCTTGGCAAGAAGAGACTGAGACTACAATAGAACAGGATCCTACAGGCCTTTAAGGAAGCTTGGGAAAGCAATGAAGGAGCTCGAATCCAGTAGTTAGTATGGTCTGATAAATGGATGCTTTCCTTTAAAACAGCTATATGGAGATATAATGGTTTTTAGTGTTAATTATAGAGTTGTGTATGCATTGTTATAATCTAATTTTAGAACTGTTTTTTAAACCAATGCATGCTTTTAATAGATGGCTGTAATATCCAGGGGATAGACTGGGGACCAGCAGGCAGGCAAGAGCAGAAAGCAGTGGTTCATCATTAGGTTCCACAGCAGGCCAAGACAAATCATCCACTCTGGGTGCACGGTCATCCTCTGCTAAGAATGGAGGACTGGTTCCTGAACCCCACCTGTCCCCATCAGCCCCAACCCAAAGACACCAAAATCCAAGGATGTGTTAGGCATACCCTCCTATACACCTGATGTTACCCTCATTTATACCTAATACATTGTTATGCAAATAGTTGCTAAATCTGAAGTCAAAATTTCAAACATTTCTTGGAAAATGTATTTTATCACATAAAAGCCTCCATTTCAAAAATTGTTGGTACCCAAATACACTTATCTCAAATCCATTTTCCTATGATTATTTTTTGAAGTACTCTTACATTATTTAGGGAATAAGCAAAACAATGTGTGTGTGTGTGGATATATATATATAAATATTCACAACAGATACGATTCTTGCCAAATAATTTTCATTCTACAGCTGGATGAATTGTGGATGTAGAATCCACAGATATGTAAGGTTGACTGTAATAGTACAAGTACCAAGACTGGTATTAGGAGTGGGGAAGCAGCTAGAAGGGACATAGTGCGGGTGAGCGTTGAGGCATAAAGGGTTAAGCCAGCAAACCATATGAGTATAGATAGAGTCCTGGGCTGACACACTTCTGATCCAGCTCTCCGCTAACGTGCCTGGGAAGGCAGCAGAGGAGGGTCCAAGTGCTTGGGGCCCATCACCTACACGGAAGATACAGATAGAGTTCCACACAAGTGGCTTCTTGTCTATCCAGTACAGAGAACAATGTCCTAAACATCACAGGAGAAAACAACAACAACAAACCTGACTGATTATCGGACAGTATTGGTACAGGTACAGAAACTTTGATTATTAATTCCCCAAGAAGCCTGGGTAGGTGATTGTATTTCACACAATTTTATTCACTTCTCCTTTTTCAAAGTTTTATTCATTTTATTAGCAACGCAGAACATAGAGAAGGAAAGACAGAGTAATGTCTTCCATCCACTGTGGTTCACTTCCCAAATGACCTCAACAGCTGGAGCTGAGCCAATCCAGAGTCAGGAGCCTCTTAAGTCTCCCCCATGGGTCCGCGGTACCAAATGTTTGGGCCATGCACCAATGTTTTCCAAGTTTCATAAACAGGGAGCTTGATGAGAAGTAGAACAGCCAGGACACAAACCAGCACCCAGATAGAATGCTGGCACTTGCAGGTAGAGGATTAGCCAGTTGAGCCATCACATTGTCCCAGCAATTTTATCACTGCTTAAATAGGGATGTGTGACCAAGGCCTTAACTCTCAAATCAACTCTTACAAAAAAAAAAGCCTACCACAAACAGATGTGTGCAAAGGGAACAGAATGAAGCAACCTGAGCAAAGATCCACCAAAATAGTCCATTTAACATCATTTGTCTCTGCAAATTAAGCAAGGTTTTGTCCTGAGCAACTGCTCCGTATTGACTGGAATGACAAACATACGTTCAGGAGCTGGAAGGGAGATAAATAACGAACACTCTGCCCTCTGCCAGGCTCCACTTTCTGCAGGACCATTTCTCCCTCCTTAAACACCAAGAAGCGAGCCGCTCATTGGCTTGCTGGGATTCATGAATATCCACCTGTCCCTTTTTTCATTTAAAAGAAAAAACATGACCCAAGGAATTGGGTTAGTATTGGCAGGGAAACCACTTTAATGTTACTAATCAGAATATCCCAGAAAGACAAGTTCATTTTTGCTGTCTCCATTTTTATTAGGTATTAGATTTGCTTCCTCTCCAGCAACAGTGAGGCAGGCTTTGTTCTCTTCAATTGCAAAAAAGAAATGATCAGGAGAAATTTCTTGCATTTTGCTTTCCTTGAAGAGGCATTATTAACTTCAAATCATACAATACAAGTCACAAGGAAAGTGATTTAAAAGGACTATTACAATCTTAACTAAAATGATTTAATTAAAAAATTCTAACCACATAAAAATGTTCACCAGATCACTTCAAGATGGCTAAAATACTTATCTCGAAGTCTGCTTAAATAGCTCTAAAAGCAATTTCTTAATTAATTATATGGAAAAAAAATTTCATTTGTTTTTTGAAAAAACACCTATTTAACCAAAAGCCCTTTCCTGATTTAAAAAAACTGTAATGATTAAACATGCAGGAATAGCTTCCTTTCTGCTTGTACTTTTTTCTGCTTTTTCTTCAGTGTACAGACAATAATTGAACATATTTATGGGCTCCTGTGTGACAATTCAATGCATGTGGACAACATTTAATGATCAGATGAAAGCACTTAGCATTGGCATCACCTAAAACATGTATCATTTCATTTTGATGGAAACCATCAAAGACTTCTTCCACTTCTTCACATGCCTGTGGTTTTTCTACAACTTCTGGGTCAGAGCAGCTATCCTGTAAGAGCCAAGTGCAAAAACATGTTTATGACTTTAAAAGCGAAATTGAAAATTGAAAATTCCAGCCCAATATCTGTGTGTTTTTTTAATCCTTTTCAATACCCATTTGTACACAAGATATGGAGAAAAATCGATTTCAAGGAGACTTTGCAACTATGAATTTAAATCCTTTTATGGCTCTGCAGTACACTCGATCAATCTTGGGGTGGGAGGGAGAATAAACAGACAGCTTCCTTTTTATTTTTTTTTTCCTAAATACACGGACAGTGAAAGGAAATGTCATCTCTTTGAGGATTTCCCTATTAGGCAAAATGAAAGGAAACAAATTACTTCCTTGATTTTTTGGACAGTAAATGAGACAGATGCGGCGCAGGCAGTGATATACTCTGGAACAAATTGGTGTAGCACGTGTGCAAAACCACAAGACTGTACATGACAGAGCTCCTAAGCAAAATATTAATAAAACAAACATTCCTTTACCTATTACTTACAAAGGTTTATCAAACAGATTTTCTCTCAGCTATCACCTCTGCATAGTCAGGGTGTGAGTATTTGAAAAGATGAAAGAGTAGAAAGAGTGGAGGATAGTACACGCCTATAGGAAACTCAGGTTCTTCTTCTAAGCCATCACGCTGGGGTTAATGAATTCTTTGATATTTAATACAATGAAACCAACAACTGAGGGAAGCAAAGTCTGTAGATTTCAAGAAATCACAGACAAAAACCCAGCTTTGAGGTACTAAACATAAGGAGCAGCACTCTGGGAAATGCACTTGGGGTTTCTGTCTCTACAGCTCTAACCAGCTTTTTGATGAACATGATGCACTCCAAGAGAAGAGGTTCAAACCCAGGATAAAACAGGAGAGGAGTGAAGCAAATGGGCCTCAAGATACTGGGAAGGAAACAAAGATTTCTGCTATGTTGTGTAAACCCGGGTTGGAAAAAGGAAAGATTCTTTTTTTACGCTCCATCTCAATGTCCCAAGAAATAAATCCACTCCTAAACTTCCTCTTGCATGTATATGTATAGTTGCTCAAATTAACAAAGGAAATTAATAAATGTTCTGCTGACAACTAGTATATTGTAGCAATTCCTGTGAACCAGGGGGACCTCCTGCTGAGCGTTGCTACTGGATTGTCTCATCTAATCCTCTGCCAGGACATTAATACATAAATCTCATCATTTCCATTTTAAAATCCAGGCAACCAAAGCCCTTAATGTATTACGCCAGAATCACCCTGTGAGCCAAAGAAAGGAATTCACACCTAGACATCCTAAGCAGATAAAGGAAAGGAGAGGAAGTTGCACTAAGATTCCTCTATCATGTCTGGGGGAGTGTAACATTAGAAATGAATGACGCTTATCCAGGCACCTTTAAAATAAACAGACAGCAGCAATGAACCATAAAACACCAACACAGAACACTGTTGGACGGACATCAGGTGACCTGTGAACCAGCAATCTCCTGGACAAGTCTAATTTTACAAAATCTGCCTCATTATACAGATCACTAACCCTCTGCCCCAAACAGCATTCTTTTTTTTTTCTTTATATATTTTATAATACATTATCACAGGTTCTGGAACTTCCTCCCCCTGCTCCAAATCCCATCTAACCACCCATTTTGTCTATTATTACAATACCTTACGCTTTCAAAAACCATCTTAAGTCCATCATTCTGGCACTTAAGTGTATCCTGACATTGTTACGTACGGACAATGCCAGAAAGTCCAGCATCCTATTGTCAAGACATATGTAACAGTTTCATTGGGAGTTCATCTTTGATTTCGAAGTGTATTCTTGATTGTCCTTTTAAGAGATTTCACACTGTCTAAATTCTGCAGTCAAATATATATTTAAAAATGTCATGGTCCAACCAGACTGGACTAGGCTGTAGCAACCACCAGTATGAGCTGGAAGTGGGGGCAGGTTGGGCCAGGCAGGACTGCAGCACCCTGTGCAGCACATACCAGCAAATGCCAAAGTAAGGCAAGCTATGGAAGGAAGGAAGGAAGGAAGGAAGGAAGGAAGGAAGGAAGGAAGGAAGGAAGGAAGGAAGGAAGGAAGGAAGGAAAGAAGGAAGGAAGGAAGGGAGAGAGAGAGAGAGAGAGAGAGAGAGAGAGAGAGAGAGAAAGAAAGAAAGAAAGAAAGAAAGAAAGAAAGAAAGAAAGAAAGAAAGAAAGAAAGAAAGAAAGAAAGGAAGGAGAGAAAGAAAGAACAAACGAACGAACTGACCCAGCAACTGCAATTACCAGTGTGTGTAGGTTGATGTGGGTGACAGACTGAGCCAGACCTCGTACTGGCAAGCACACGTAAGATTCAAGTCTGGGATCACCTCAGATGAAGTTTCTTTGGGGACTTCCTACAGCTGGACCACTAGACTCAGAACTCCCACAATGGAGAAAATTGCAAGATCTGTGGTCTGACTATGAAGTGTATATGTCAGAACTAGGCCATCGCAGATGCTGAAGATGGAGCAATGGACAGCAAGCCGAGATGCACATGGGGGATGTGGCAGTCCACTGGGACCTGCCACAGATATCAGATACCATGGCAGAGGATGGAGTGCAGAACAAATTGGACAACTCTCCCAGCCACGCTTTGACAGCACATATCTGAGCAAATGGAAACTCTAAAGTGGACTGTGTCAGCCAACAGACCTTGGAAGGATTTTCTCATTGTTGAAGCAACAAAATCAACAGCATTTCAGAACTATCAAAACCACTCCAGCTGAATCCTTAGATCATGTCCCACATCAGGGACCCTGGGATGATATCAGGTAGCCGTCCCCCATCCTTGAGTACTGACACAGTTAGGATGCTGGGTGCAGCTTTTCCCTCTTTTCTCTTCCCTTATCCCAAATATTGGAAGGAAAAAAAATGGAAACAATGGTCTCATCCACTTTCCCCTATTCCTTGACCCTTTCCATCCTAATCAGTGACCGACATGGGCATGTACCTTTCTCAACTCTGTAATCATCATCAAAAATAAAAATTTTTAAATGATATAATAAAAGTGATCACTCCTGAATATTATTAGAAGGATTGCAAAGAGAATTCTAACACTACAGCATACACAGGAAGGCATTATGTTAACACCAACTCACTGCTGAAAAAACAATTCACTTTGCTTAAAACAAAAAAATGGACTGTTCATGCAGGCATATGTTCAAATATTAACTGAGAAGTAGGAACTCTCCAGAACAGGCATTTAGAACTGCACCGTCTGATACAGGAACCTCTTGCCAGCTGCTCTTAAAGGGTAGTGCACAAACAAGATTTTAAATGCTCAAAAGCAAAAAAGAAGGTGAAAAAATCCATTAGCTTTGTATGCTTTGATTACTTTAAAGTTTTTTTCAATTCATTTATTTGAAAGAGGGATTGTGACACTGGGAAAAACAGAGAGAGCGATCTTCCACATTCGCTCACTCTGCAAATGGCCACCAGAGACAAGGGTGGGTCACGCCAAAGCCGGGAGACAGAAAGTCCACCGCGGTCATGGAAGGGAGTGGAAGGGGCCCAAGCATTTAGACGGCAGTCTGCTGCCAACTGAGGCACGGAGCAGGGAACAGGATGAGAAGCAGGGTCCCAGCAGTATTCCCAGCACAACTCCACCATGGGAGGCCAGCACTGCAAGTGGAGACTTTACTGTCACAATGCTGGCCCACTGATCACATTTTCAAACGACTTTTAAAATATGTTAGAGTTTATCAAATGAATTATTTCAAACATTTATTTATTTGAAAGACAAAGATACAGAAAGAGATGGAGAAACAAAAGAAAAAAAATCTTCCTTCGGTGGATATTGAAATAGCTGCAACAGACTAAACTGGCAGAAAGTCAGAAAGAAAGGAGAAAAGACAGGAAGACAGTAGAAAGACAGGAGCCTGGAACTTCTTCTGGATCTCCCCCTCACAAGTGCAGGAGCCAAGGACTTCATCCATCATTTGCTGCTTTCCCAGGCCATCAGCAGGTTGCTGGATTAGAAGTGGGACAGCAAGAACTCATACAAGCACTCATGTGGGATACTGGAGCTACAGGCAGCAGTTTTACCCACTAACTCCCAGCACCAGTTCAAAAATAAATTATGAAGGTTAACTTTTGTTTGCTTTTGAATGGTGGCTTTTAGAAAAGGGAAAGGTAATACCATGAAAAGGCATTTTACCACTAAAAACTTCTGTAATCCACACAGAGATTTTTCATAATATATGCATTGAGGTTTTTCATAAGATACGCATTTTTAAAAAGATTTATTTATTCATTACTGGAAAGGCAGATATATAGAGAGGAGGAGAGACAGAGAGGAAGATCTTCCATCCGGTGTTTCACTCCCCAAGTGAACACAACGGCTGGAGCTGAGCCAAACGGAAGCCAGGAATCAGGAGCTCTTCCGGGTCTCCCATGCAGGTGCAGGTTCCCAAGGCTTTGGGCCATCCTCGACTGCTGTCTCAGGCCACAAGCAGGGAGCTGAATGGGAGGCAGGGTTGCTGGGATTAGAACCGGCGGCCATATGGGATCCTGGAGCATGCAAGGAGAGGGCTTTAACCACAACGCTATCATGCCAGGCCCATAAGATATGCATTTAAGACACCTTGTTACATACAGGCCTTAAAATTTTGGGACCAAAATAAACTTTATCTTGTAATTCACTTTTCAATGAACTTTGTGAACCACTCTCATTCATATTTCTACCAAAACATAGAAAGTAACAGGGGAAAAAGGTAGAAAAATAATTGGGAGAAAAAATGTTGTTGCATTCAAACTGCCTGAAACATGTTGCTTCAAAGCCTTGTGCAACGCTGTGAAAATCACCTCCCATGCCCTTCTCTTGGCATCCTTCCCTCTAATGCATCTGCCTCCCATTAAACAACTTCACTTCCCTCTTCTTTTTCTCTGCTTACTCGATTCCCACAAACTAGGGGAACTCAATTTCTATTTTTCCTCTCTTCCTATTCAAAGCACTGCTAACTCAGTGGCAGAAGCTGGAAGAATATTTTTACAAAGCCAAATGGTTCCCTGGTCTATTCATGGCTTTAGTATTGGCAATGGGAGGCTCATAAATCCATCAAGGGGCCTAAGACCTTGGCTGGGCATTGAAGAATCCCCCTACAACAGCACAGCTTTCAGCAGTTTTTCAGAGTAAACTCAGTGGAGGGGACAAATAGCATATAGAGACAAGAGAAGAATTTCATTTTCCACATTCCTATTTCTAAAAAGCACAGCCAATGGATCAATACAGTTTTCCTTTTGCAATGTCCATGAATATTTTGTAGGTAATGTGACTTTCAGACCTTTCTATAAATTTTATGCCCATATTCTCTATAATATGATAAGTAAATAAAAGTAAACTGTTCAGGAAATTTGCACATTTCTCAGAGTATTCAATTTAACACATGACCACTCAACTGAACATCAGCTTCCTAATTTCAAGTTTAACTTTGGAAAAGAGAATATCCTTTTGCCCTAATGCCCAAACGCCCAAAATACAGGTTGAAAACACTGCTTGAGAAATACTCCCTTCAGATCGATTGTGATCCTGTTGCTATGCAAGTTTTCAATCAAATCATTTCAGGATCAGACAAGTGATCAGCATACCTCATTCCTTTTTGTTGCGACTGCAAATTTATCCCTTTATTTCTTTAGAAAGAAGAGCATCAGAGAGAGGAAAAGTCAGCGTTGGGAGGGAGAAGAAGAAACAGACACTGACCCGCATTCATTAGTTCACCACTCAAAAAAGCCTGCCAACATCCAGGTCTGGACGAAGCCAATGCCAGGACCCAGCAAGTACCTGGTGAACTTCCACATGGGTGACAGCTGCCTAAGTACTTGGACCATCCTCCACTCCCTATGGCCTGGCACCTGCGCAGGGAAGCTGGACAGGGAGCTAAGCAAGTAGCCAGGACATGAACCATTGCTCCAATAGGGGATGCCAGCATTGCAAATAGCAGCTTAACTCACTGCACTACAACATCAGCCTCCCAAAACTACATTCTGGGGCTCAGCACAGTAGCCTAGTGGCTAACTCCTGACCTTACACTCTCCGGGATCGCATATGGGTGCTAGTTCTAATTCCTGCTGCTACACTTCCCATCCAACCCTCTGCCTATGGCCTGGGTGAGAGACCTGGAAGAAGCTCCTAGCTCTTAGCTTTGGATAGGGTTAGCTCCAGCCATTGTGGCCAAATGGGGAGTGAACCTGTGGACAGAAGACCTTTCTTTCTATATTTCCTTGCCTCTGCATATCTGCCTTTCCAATAAAAATAAATTAATCCTAAAAAAAAAAAAAAAAAAACACCCAGGGGCCCGGCGGCGTGGCCTAACGGCTTAAGTCCTCACCTTGAACGCCCCGGGATCCCATATGCGCACCGGTTCTAATCCCGGCAGCTTCACTTCCCATCCAGCTCCCTGCTTGTGGCCTAGGAGAGCAGTCGAGGACGGCCCAAAAGCTTGGGACCCTGCACCCACGTGGGAGACCTGGAAGAGGTTCCAGGTTCCCGGCTTCGGATTGGCGCACACTGGCCCGTTGCGGCTCACTTGGGGAGTGAAACACCGGATGGAAGATCTTCCTCTCTGTCTCTTCTCCTGCTCTCTGTATATCCGGCTTTCCAATAATAATAAAAATCTTCAAAAAAAAAAAAAAAACCTACATTCTGAGCAACACTAATTTGTTCCAATTCACAACAACATATTTTCACTGATAATGGAAGGCCAGGGGAAAATCATTTATAAATTTTTAGACAAACATCTTAAAAGTCAATATTCTAAAATGATGACTCAGCAGGGAACTTGGAGACACAGCACTGCCTGCTGCATTTCTTTCTGGTCCGGGTTTGGAAGGTCACGGGCCCTCACAGCAGATGTGGCCTGCAATGAACCATCCAGATCTGCACTGCTCATCACAGTTCGTGTAAAAGCACAACAGCTGAGGCACTGGAGCTGCCACAGTCGGCGGGCTCCATCCCAGTAGGACGGGCCAGAACAGACTGTGGAGCTTGCAGGCAAGCTGCCTAGGAAAAACTCACATGCCCCATGGTGGTGGCAAAACCATTCCATCAAAGGAGTCACTGAAGACCCACAGAAAATCCATCTACGTAGCAAAAGAAGAGGAGCCATCATTTTTTAAAAAGATTTATTTATTTTTTATTGCAAAGTCAGATATACAGAGAGGAAGATCTTCCATCCAATGATTCACTCCCCAAGTGACCACCACAGCTGGTATGGCGCTGATCCAAAGCCAGGAATCAGGAACTTCCTCCAGGTCTCCCATGCAGGTGTAGGGTTCCAAGGTGTTGGGCTGTCCAAGCCACAGGCAGGGAGCTTGATGGGAAGCTGGGCTGTCGGGATATGAACCAGTGCCCGTAAGGGATCCTGATGCATTCAAGAAGAGGACTTTAGCCAATAGGCCACCGCACCGGGCCCAGAAGTCATCATTTTTAACTGGAGAAAATGAAACCCAGACTGCTGGCAACAGTCTTGGGACCGTGAGGCTCATCAATAAACATATTATCACGCATCTAAGTAATCCCAGGATAAATTCTTTTTTTAATGGCATTTATTGCTTTTTCTGATTATAAAAGCAATAAATATTTGTGAAAGAAGCACATTAAGCAAAGTACATTAACGAGCAGAGTACATTAAGTAGACAGGAGAGTACATAAACAGTACAAACAAGAAAATGAAAATAAACCATCACCACTGCTCAAATTTTGCTGAATTTTCCGCCTCTGTTCCAATAATCAATAAGTTTATTTCTAAATGAATGGTGAAAGTTCCAAAACGAGTCTGTGTCTTAAATCCATGGAAGAATACATAAAAAGTAAAGCGCACTTCCACGAAAAATAAACATACCACCACCTCCAGGCCAAAAGACTGTGCAAAAACCCAAGCACTTTGCTTACATACACAAGGAACAGTGCAAATGGCTACTGTGGTCACTAAAGGTGTGGTCGGGGTGGGCAAACAGGGTACCTTTCTCACTGACTGACTAAGTCAGCTGGAGCAAATATGCAGAATGGGTGAAGCATTCTATGCAGCCCAGAGGACTCTCAGTTATCAGTGTTTACAAAGGAGAACAAGTTCATGGCCATCCAGACTTGAGCCTTCTTGCAAAAATTTTGGAAAACCCAAGTATACTGAACCATATGGGAACAACTGGCTTAGATACTCAGAGCTACAGTGTGGGGGCACCTCTGTAAATGTTCTCCCCTTGGCTATCACCCATATCATAAGCTGGGACAGCAAGTGTCAGGCGCCAGTCGTCCATCTCCTAAGATGAAGTCCCTTCAACTATGGCCAATGTGTTCCATGAGCTCTTTTGATTTCTGAATCCTTTAGAAAGCCCCATCATGATGAAATCATAAAGATACCAAAAAGGAATCCTAATATACAACTCTTAAAGACAATCTTACATGAAAACTTATTAAGTGCCAGGCACCAACTGGTTTCATCCTCATAATCTCCCTACAACATAAGCTCCAGTGTGTTTGCTTCAGTAGCACATACACAAGGTAAGCACCACTGTTCAGCCCACTTAAATGCCTCAAATGAAAGTTTAGATAGCTAAGGTGTCCTGTTCCAGGTCCTATCAACAGTATGTGACCAAGACATGTCTGATAACTCCAAGTTCAAGACAGCAAAGAAAATAAACGGTGCACAAGTCTGTATTTCAGCCTGCTCTAACAGCCTGTTCTCTGCCAGCATGCTAAGCAAATTTAACAAGCTTACATGCACGCAGAAAGAATGGGAGGATGTGGATAGGACAAGGAGTTTCAAAAGTCAATAGAGAACAAGAAAAGTGCCACTGAAGACTTGTAAAGAACTTCACCTTGCTCATGGATACATCAGCCTCTGGCACCAGCCAAGAGCAAAGCTGTGCAGTAGACAAAACCAGGAAGCTTCAAAAACTGCGGGTGAGCAAAAATACCCACACCATGGACATAAGGTCAAGGGAAGGCAGCATGCCTATTCACCGCCTTATGGTACTGAATTTAATGAGCTCACCCCCAAGTTACATAATCGCCTGACTTGCTACGCACTATGACCAAAGTCAGGTTCTGATGAAGTTACATATTAACCTCAGGTTTACCTACAATTTGAGGAAAGATAAACAGATTACAGGCTTATTATCCTGTAAGACATTAACGAGTGCTAAATCTAACCTGGCAATTATATTCCAGCACTGCTTTGTAGCCTAGGAATAGCCATTTTCTTAAAGTGCTCTTTCGATCAGTTTTACCATATTTTGATTAACTTCTTCAAGATTACAAGTTGACATTTATACACCATGTTTATGTAAGAGTCATGTATTAACTTTTTGGAAATTAATCTTTTTCAGTGGCATGGACTTAAACCACTTTCTCAAGGTTGGGCTATCAGCCTTGTCCCTCTCCAATCCTTCATTACTGAACTCAGAGAAATGCTACTAACAATCATCATCATCATCATCACACATTAATTCAACAGTTCAATCTCCATAAGCAGAAACAGCTTTATGTATCACAAACTCAGAGAAAATATAAATCCTAAAGATGCAAAAATAAAAAATAACCCTTAAGGGTGGGTCTTTAGGTACCAAAACAGGTAATTTAAAGGCAAGCACTGAAGAAGATAATAACTGTATCAGTAGGGCCCGGCAGCGTGGCCTAGCAGCTAAAGTCTTCGCCTTGAACGCGCCCATATAGAATCCCATATGGGCGCCAGTTCTAATCCTGGCACCTTCACTTCCCATCCAGCTCCCTGCTTGTGGCCTGGGAAGGCAGTCGAGGATGGCCCAAAGGCTTGGGACCCTGCACCCGCGTGGGAGACCCGGAAGAGGTTCCAGGTTCCCGGCTTCGGATCGGCGCACACCGGCCCATTGCGGCTCACTTGGGGAGTGAATCATCGGATGGAAGATCTTCCTCTCTGTCTCTCCTCCTCTCTGTATATCTGACTTTGTAATAAATAAATAAAATCTTTTTAAAAAAATAACTATATCAGTAGTATCTAATGAAGTATAAAGTGACCTTGTGGATTTCTTAAATGTCCTAGGTGTGAGGGTATGTTTAGTGATTTTTCAATCCATTTGCTGATAGTGTATCTCCATAATAAAAAAAAACACAACATACATGCAATTATATTACACTCCCCAAAATGATTCATCAGTTTCTTGAGATATACTTTCAACATCAAATTCTACATAAATCACACACATCCAGTATTCACGATAAAAAAGAAAAAGGCCCCCACCAACACAAGAATGAAAAGATCTTTGCACTTGAAAGAGATGATAAAAAATAAGACAAAGCCACTACACATAACCCAGAGTCAGAAAAAGTGACTGAAATCTGAAGATAAAATGGCAATTCCTGGCAGGTCACAGAGCAAAATGAATCACTGGAAATATTCAACCTGAACAGGTGACACTGGACGTGAGGGAAGGCTTGTTCTCACTGACCCATCCCAGCCAGTGGTAACCTCTAGCTCTTCTCCAGCTTGCATTCAACAGTGTCTTAACTTGGTATCAGTAGGGCAAAGAACCAACATGCTGATAACACCAAGTCTTCTGTAGACACGAGGCAGACAGGATTCCAGGCTCTAACACTCTCCTGCCAAGCCAGGCCTAGTCCTCTCCATCCCACCCAACTCAAAATTGAATTTTAAGTATAAAAAAGAATGAAATAAAATAGCTGTTACACAGTGCCCATCCACTGGGACTGGCCCTCAGGATAAATATTCTACATGGAATCGAGGACTTCTCAAGGTGCAAGTAATTTGTACAGAGAGATCATTGCAAATGAAAACAAAAGAGTAGCAGGTGGAGCTTACGGAACAGAGTCTTCAAAGACAAAAGGAAAGGAAAGAGTGGTTAGAACCTGCATCCAACCGTAGGACCTCTTACACAGCTCAAGCAATTGACACTGCATAGTACTGGCAGAAAGACAGACAACACAGATAACCTGAAACTCATATGGTATAGGCAACTGTTTTTTTAAATTCTATGTTTTAACAATGATTAGAAGGTTGATCAGGGTGGGAAGGACTGAGATTTAGGGAAAATTGGGTGAACTCATTGCTTCCAAATTTGCTATTTCTTCTTGTAGGTAACTGTTTTAAACAAAAGCACAAAAGCACTTCACTAAGGAATGACAGATTTTTGTCATTAGCTTTTAGTGTCAAAGTAACTGGGCAGCCAAAAGACCAAAAAAAAAAGGGGGGGGGGAAGAAAGGGGAGAGGTGGATAGCATAGCATGGTGGGAGGGACTGGGAGAAAAACAAACCTCAACATCAACATTATCTCATCATACCTTACACAAAAATTAATTCAAAATGGACTGTAGACTTAAATGTTAAATATTGCATTTCTGGAAAACAGCATACACACAAGCAAATGTAGCACAAGCTTGATCCAGAAGAAGGGATGAAACACATCAAATTTCATCAGAAGCGTCAGGAAAGTGTTGTGGCGAGAGGATGAAGAGACTGGCTCTAAGCCAAGAATGGAGTTTACAAACCATGCATGCGACAGGAGTCTAGTATGGGAGCAAACAGAGAACTCACAAAACTCAACAATGATAAGAGACAATCAATAACAAAGTAAGCAGGGAACACAAAGACAGAACGGCAACTAAGCAGATGAGATGCTATCAAGCATCCTGAGCCATTATGGAAATGACACTTGGGACCACGGTGAGACACAACTGGACACGTGTCTGGAGAGAATGAAATTGAAACACGATAGCAAGACTGTAAAGTGTGGGGGATAAGGATGAGCTACAGGCAAACCGGAACTCTGATGGATTGTTGAGTAAAATGGGGGAATGGTGAATGCACTCTGGAAAAGATCCTAGCAGTTCTCTCCAAAAAAAGAAAAATCCAATCTCATACAGAGCATACAACCCAGCAGTTTCATTCTTGAGCACTTAACCTAGAGAAGGTAAATCTTAACCTGCCCAAAATTCAACACATGATGCTAACTGAATTGTTTGTTGCAGCCAAGAAGAGGAAACACTTAAAATTCCCCAAAACAGATTAGAATTAGACAAAACACAACACATTCACTTCATGAAATACTACTTTCCAACAAAGCTGAGGCACGTGCTGGTTCACACAATTTGAGTGGCAATCAAGGGCATTATGCTCAGTGGGAAAAGCCAACCTCAAAGATCATACAGACCTGGGCATTTGGCCCAGGAGTTAAGCTGCCAGTTGAGACATCAGTGTCCCGTATCAGAGTGTCTGGGTTCAGTGCCCAGCTCAGCTCCTCCTTCCAGCTTCAAGCAGACACAGACCCCGGGAGAGAGCAGTGATGGCTCAGATAGCTGGATTCCTGTCATCCACATGAGACCTGGAATGAGTTCCTGGCTCACAGCCCCAGTCTGCCTTGTCCCAACCCCAGTTGCTGCAGGCATGTAGGGAGTGAACCAGCAGATAGGAGCTCAATCTCTTAAACACACACAGACAGACAGGAAGTGGGTAAGTTATTTAAGTGCACACTTAATATATCTGACTTTCCAATGAAAATAAATATATCTTTAAAAAGAAAGATTTGCTTAGTAAGTTTTAATTAGTTAAATAATTGAAAGGCAAAGAGAAAAACAGAGAGATCTTGCATTTGTTGCTTCCTCAAATGGCTACAACAGCCAGGGTGAGACCAGAGCAAAACCAGAAACTAAGACATTCATCCAGGCCTACTAAGGGAGTGGCTGCAAACCAAGTACATAGACCTTCCACAACCTTGCTTTCTATTCAACTCATACCGACATCTCCACAAGTAAGCACGGAAAAACATGTTTAAAGAGACTGAGACCATAGGGGGTATCTCTGTTCTTATTACATCAAAAACTCACCTACACATCCTTTTGACAACAGTAGAAACAACATGAGGGAGGAAACAGGATAAGAGCAGATGAAGCTCAGCAAATCTTAGAAAAATATCCTCATAGATGATCAGATCAAACAAACAAACAACAACAACAAAATCCACGGATACCACATTAGGAGAAACAAAGCAGAAAGCCACCTGACTTTAAATTTGTAATTTCCTGGTGATTGTCTGATACAATCCTAGGAAAGAAAACAGAGGTGTGTTACCACATGATATCAGGTTTTTGAATGACATACCATCAGGGACGGATTATATAATTTCTACCACAAAGACATTTCCTGAAAAGAGCGGCAAGAGGAAATAATAAGATTCATAAATATTTGATCTGGACTAAACACTGAATTATTCTAACTCAGGCACAGGTTCCAAAAGCAACTCTTTGAATCATCTACATACGCCCACTCCCCAAAACCCACTCCTCAAATAATCCTTTCAGTTTCATTTGGCTCTTAGAATTCATTCAAATTAAAACATTACTTTTCTAATCCCAAGATAGAGGCTGGCACCATTACACAGTTCTTAAAAACAGAAAATAAATTTCTATGATTAAATAAGTGTGTCTTAAGCATCTATGTGCCAGACAATATACAGTCAGACCTCATATCTGCGAGTTCCATGTTTGTGGATTAACCCAATCTCTGATCCAAAATATTTGGGGGAAAATTGCATCTAAATTGAACAAGTACGGATATGTTTTCCTTGTCATTATTTCCTAAATAGCATAGTCTAACAACTAGGAACTCAGCACTTACATTTTATTAGGAGCCATAAATAATACAGAGATGATTAAAAGCTTAGAGCGATGGGGCTAGCCAGTGGCTGAGACGCCAGTTAAGATGCCTGAATTCAATGGCTGCCTCTATCAGCTCACTGCAGCTTCCTGTTGATGCAGATCCTGGGAAACAGTAGTGTTGGTTCAAGTAGTTTAGGTCCCTGCCACTGACATGGGAGAGCTGGTCTGAGTACCCAGCTCTCAGCTTCTGCCCAGCCCAGCCCAGGGCGTAGCAGCTAGGCCCCAGCCAAATAGGCATTCCATTTACAGCAACTCCTCCCTTTGTGTCCTCAAATGATACTAAATCCACACTACAGGATAGGTACAGGTTATATATAAATACTGCATTTTATACTCAAATAGGGGCCACTGCCATTCATAGATTTTGGTAGTGCTAGGGTCCTGGAATGAATCCTCTATGAATACTGAGAAAGACTGTATTAAGTCTGAACAGAAATGTTAAAAGCAGTCTGTTTTAAATTTTAACCAAAATTAACATGAAATTTACCATGATCAATTCCCTAGCCAAAATTAAAATTTCACTTTGAAGTTTAACTTGTATTGTAATTCAAGTAAAACAGCATTAGAAACTTGACATCAACTTTCTCATTTCAAACAGTATAGAGTGTCTTTCTTTTAAAATAAATCTATATAACTTAAACAGATTTATTTATTATCATTTGAAAGTCAGATTTACAGAGAGAAGGAAAGATAAATTGGTAGTTCTTTCATGCCTTGATTCATTCCCCAAATGACCACAACAGGCAGAGCTGAGCTGATACAAAGTCAGGAATCTCTTCCAGTTCTCCCACGTGGGTGCAGGGTCTCCAGGACTTGGGGCCACCTTCTACTGCTTTCCCAGACCACAAGAAGGGAGCTGGATAAGGAAGCAGAGCATCTGGGACATGCATCGGCACTCATATGGGATACTGGCACTGATACTGGTGGAGGATTAGCCCCCGGAACCATGACACTGGCTCCAAAATCTATACTTTTTTTAGTTGAAAAACAGAGTAACAGACAGAGGTCCTCCATCTACTGGATCCCCAAATTTCCCCAAACAGCTGGGGCTACACCAGTCAATGCCAGAAGGCAAGGACACCTTCCAGGTTACCCAAGTGGGCAGCATTCCCCTAGCACTGGTGCTGCCTTGTGCTGTTCTCCCACATGCATGAGCAGCGGGCCGGGTTGGAAGTGGAACTCTGATATGGGACACTGGTTCCACCAGCAGCAGCTTAACCCATGACACCATAACAGTCTGCAGGACATGAATCTTGCAGGGTTTCAAAAGCCCACTTCTAATTCCGGCAAGTGGGCTAGATGCCCATCCTGGACCTATTTCCCAACTGCATCTAACCTGCCACCTTCAGATCCAAATCAAATCAGTCCTGGAAGTCCGTACCACTAGTCAGCTGGGAGCTTACTATTGCTTCACCGTATTCCCCAAGGTTCACAAGTTGGGAACATGACTGCTAACACAGTATTAATGAGAAAGTGAGCCCTTGTTCCGGGAGGTGTTTAACAGGGACACCATCATCGTGAACGGATGGATGCAGTTACCATCACAGTAGGCTCATTTATCACAGGAATACTCCTTAAAAACAAGGAACTTGACCTCTTCCTCCCCGCCTTGTCATTCTGCTGTAAGATGACCCAGCAGGAACGTCTCTGCTAGAAGCCAATCGGTGGATTCTGGATTGTGGCCTCCAGAAACATGGGCCAGTACATTTCTGCTCATAATAAATCACCTAGTCTCACATATTCCATTGTAGCAGAATAAAACAGACTTAGAAGAACCTCAAGTGTTACTGCAAGAATTCACAGCACATAATGGATGTTGTGAACTGGACACCAACACTTTCTGCTAGTCTACATGTGACACTGCCTATTGTTCAATTTTGCCACCTCAAGGAGAACCACCCTATGAATCTGGCACACAAGTTACAGAACAGGCAGAGAGGAACTCCCCCGTGGCCAGTGAAGCTGATCACTAACTCTGCAAATGCAGTATGCACGATGATCTGCTTTTTCTCATTGCTTTCTGTGCACTCTTCCCTTATGTGTGGCTGAGACCATCCTAAGGGTCTTGCTCACCTAGTAGCTCGTCAAGGTGTATGGTTCCTGGAGTCTTAAGGCAAACAAAACCTCCAGGCATTTCTTATCATAGCAAAACATACAAGTATGATATTAACAACAAACAGGAGACACATAACTCTTCTGGACTATAATGTTCCTTTTCCTTGATTTTTAGAAGGAGCATAATATTCCACCACACAGAGACAGGCACTGAGGTCAGCCTGTACAAGGACTTTATGTAAATAAGAAGAGGTTTCCCGTCCTCTGAATATTCTCTAACCGTTTTCTTGGATGAAAATACACACAGATTCCGCAGAGAACAGAACATCCTTGAGTCTGTGGACATCTCTACAACCGCAGACAGCCCTAATCTGAACTTCTCGGAAGCCACTGCATCCTTGAACTCAACATCAAACCCCAAATGGTTAGCAATATAATCAGATCTGACTCTATTACTTAAAGCACTGAAACAATTCATGTTGCAATTCTAATGAAGGCACCCATCTGGAACAGTAAGCAACTCTCATAAAGAGCCAGAGAGCAGCCAGTGACCAGAAACAGAAATGTACAATAGTTCCAGCTAGGAAAGAATCCAGCCTGAAGAGTAACATTTGGTGCAAATTTATTATGCTTGGTTAAATTTACAATGTAGTTGAAAGGCAAGAAGAAGTTAAATAGTCCTGTAAGACAACCACCAGAGAGATGTCTGATTAAGTGTCTAGCAAACAGAAAAGATAATAAATTAAAACTACTAGCAAAAAGAGAAGACTTAAAGAAATCACAGGTAAAATGCTTAAATAATCAAGGCCAATACGGCAGAAAAAAAGTGACAAATTTAATTGCCTGGGCATAGCATAGTAGTCTAGTGTTAAAGTCCTCGACTTGAACCTGTCGAGATCGCATGTGGATTGCCAGTTCTAATGCTGGAGGCCCTGCTCCCCTTCCAGCTTCCTGCTTGTGGCCTAGGAAAGCAGTGGAGGACGGCCCAAAGCCTTGGGACCCAGCATCCATGTGGGAGACCTGGAAGAAGATCCTGGCTCCTGGCTTCAGACTGGCTCAGCTCCAGCCACTGCAGCCATTTGGGGAGTGAATCAGCGGATGGAAGGTCTTTATCACTCCTCTCTGTTTCTCCTCTCTGTCTCTCATCTCTATATATGACTTTCCAATAAAAAATAAATAAATCTTTCTTTAAAAATCTAATTGCTTAAGTTATAACGGCCAGTTTTCTGCAATTGAGTAAGACTACTTAAGCCTCTAAATGCATTTTTCAAGGACTGAAATTAATCCTTCAGCAGAGACCATCTTTAGAAGTTTGAGGGCCTGGTGTTGTGGGTCAGTGGGTTGGGCCACTATCCTGTATCTGAGTATCCATTTGAGTCCCACCTGTTCCATGTCCAATTCAGCATCTTCCTAATGTACCTGAGAAGGTAGCCTAGCTGTCTGGTCTTATACCACCCATGTGGAAGACTTGGGTGAAGCTCTAGCTCCTGACTTCAGACTGGCCCAAAACTAGTTTTAGAAGCCAGTTTGGGAATAAACTTATTAGATGAAAGAGTGTGTGTGTGTGTGTGTGTGTGTGTGTGTGTGTGTCTCAAACAAGTTCTGAAATTTAGAAATAAAATTACCTGCAAAATCAAATGTTTAGGATTATCTGCCAATATTATTTTGATTCATACAATGTCTATTTTTTGCCTAGCGCATGCTATGGACACAATGGAGAAAGAAAATAAAAGTCACCACCATCCGGGAGCTGGCACAGTGTAGCTCAACAGGCTAACCCTGCAACTTGCAGCACCGGCATCCCATATGGATGCTGATAAGTCCTGGCTGCTTCACTTCCAATCCACTGGCCTGGGAAAAATACAGAGAAAGGTCCTGCCATCCACATGGGAGACTTGGCAGAAGCTGTCTTGACCTAACACTGGTCATGATGGCTGTAAGTGGAGTAAATCAGTGGATGGTAGATCTTTCCCTCTTTGTCTCTCCCTCTTACTTTATAACTCTAACACTCAAAAATAAATACATAAATAAATAAAACCTCTTTTTTTAAAGGCAGGGGAAAGAAAGGGAAGAAGAATGAAAAGTTGCAGAGGGCAGGTCAATGCACAAGTCCATCCCACTGGCACCCTATTCCCTTCTCTGCCACTGCACACCTGTCACCACAGATCCTATCAGACTGTGCCAGAGAGTAGGACTAAGTCGAAAGAGTCAGGAAAGCCATGAGTGAATACAAAGGACAGAGAACAGGGGCTATCTCTAAACACTGAAGAGAGAAAGATTTCACACCACAGTCACCCCACAATACCCCATCCAGCCCAAGGGCAATCCACAGATACTTGAGAATATCTGCAGTCCTTTTAATAGAGGGAATTGGGCCTATGTTTGTCCTTGATTATTTCTTCATGAGTACACAAAGCCAACAAATTCTATCCCCCAAAATTTAGCTGATCTGCTCTTTCACAGAACAATGTTATGATCACTTTACTTCTACGTAACCCTTGCTATTTATGAAAGCTTTTGCAAAAGCAAGAACAGAAATCCTTGCCTAAAGAAGGCTGGAGGATTTCTAAGACTTTCTGGAAGCCAAATGGTGGCCATTATTCATACCATTCACAATGGGTCATTGCGGACAGAATCCAATGTTGATGATTCCTTTTTAAAATAACAAAATTAGAATTCTTTATGCGCATCACCATTTAATGACTACTGCAGGTTAATAGCACTGAGTTCCTTGCTTCTATTACCAATGGGAAAGAACCAGAGGAGAGCAGGGCATTAGATCAAAAGGGTTATCAAAGCCTTAGCACAAAGTTCAGTTCCAACCAGCAAGCACATCCATCTGTCCTAGGGGCCTCTGGATTATTGATTTCCCTGCCCTCTGCTTTTCAAAGGTCCTGGTATCTCCTTGCCAAAGAAAACCACCAAGTCCCAGCAGCACTGAGTGGAAACACAAACTCCTCTTCAACACATAAGAACTCCTGAGTTCATGTCAGAGCAACAGGCATGGAGCAAAACCTCCATACTCTGCTATTTCAGCCAAGATACCCGGGCCCTAACACCTACCAGATTAAGCTCCTGGCTTTGCATGGGCCCAGCTCCAGCCATTTGGAACCATTTGGGGAGTGAATCAGCGGATCAAAGATCTGTCTCCCAATCGCTTTTGCTAAAATTCCACATTTAAAATAAATAAACAAATCTTTGAAGGGGAGGAAAAAGAATACCCTGATTGAAGAATACTTCGCTACAGTTCATAATTTTACCTTCCTGACAATTCAGATGCTGGGAGACAAGGGATGGATGAGTGATGGGATTTCTGCTATCTACTTTGTAGACTTGACTGAGTCCCCAGCTTCCAGTTTGACCTCAACCCAAAGGCAAACTGACAAAAACAGACAGAGAGAAATAATTTTCATGCATTGGCTCATTAAACAGTTGATTCTAAAATTCAGGGCTGGATCAGGCAAAAGTACTTCCTGCTCTCCCACTTGTTTGGCCGGAGCTCAAACACTTGAGTCATCATCAACATCTTCTCAGGTGCAATAGTCAGACTCTGGATGGGAAACAGGGCAGGTGAACTCAAACTGGCCTTCCACTACAGAAGACTGACCCTGCATGCAGCAGCTTACCTGATGCATCACAATGTAGGTCATCAAATAATTGTTCGATTAGAACAAAATAATAAAGTGAGCAATATCACTATTTTGAAGATCTATTTATTTTTATTACAAAGTCAGAAATATACAGAGGAGGAGAGACAGACAGGAAGATCCTCCTTCTGATGATCCACTCCCCAAGTGAGACACAAAGGCCGGTTCTATGCTGATCTGAAGCCAGGAACCAGGAACCTCCTCCGGGTCTCCCATGCAGGTGCAGGGTCCCAAAGCATTGGGCCGTCCTCGGCTGCTTTCCTAGGCCACAAGCAGGGAGCTGATGGAAAGTGGAGCTGCCGTGACCAGAACCAGCGCCCATATGGGATCCCGGCGCGTTCAAGGCAAAGACTTTAGCTGCTAGGCCACGCCGCCGCCGCCGGGCCCAATATCACTATTTTGATCTGATAAATTCTTACAAGCAATAGAGGAATGAAGTTGGAATTTCTAAATCAGATACTAAAATTTCCTGTTTCAAAATACGTGTTTCCGGCCCGGCGGCATGGCCTAGCGGCTAAAGTGATTTTAGATTTTAGAGTTCCCTAAAATTCGTTTGGAGACAAAGATTTCTCAAGTTCAGAGTCTACTACCTCTGGTCCTGGGAATCTCATGCACAGTTTTCTCATTTGTAACAGGGGAAAATGACCATGTGCACCATTTAAGGTTATAACCAGATTATACACTGAATATAAAAAGGAATTCATAAATTCTTCTATTATTTCTATGATTCCTCCTTCATTTTGGCCATTCAGAGATGAAGCACAAAAAAAAAGAAAAAAGAAAAAAAGAGAGAAACACACACATACAGCAAACATGGATTGCTTCACTTAGGAGGCACATGAAACTATTCAAGAAGCATTCACGGGGAAATTAGACAACAGCCTCAACAGATCTTTCATGATAAGTGTTAGCAGAGTTTATGATAAAGAACAAATCACCAAGAATTTGGAGTTATGGGGGGAAAAAATAGGCAAGCAATTTTAAAAAGGTGTTTTAATTAAATACAGATTTTCCTTTTGTCTCTGAAATACTGTGAAGATAGGGTACTTCATCACCAACCAACCAGAACACAGAATGAGGATAAAACTAAAAGCAGGGGTCAGTGCCAAGGCTCCACAGGCTAAACCTCCACCATGTGGCACCAGCATCCCATATGGATGCTGTTTCATGTCAGGTTCAATTCCCTGCTTATGCACTGTGAAAGCAGGGGAGGACGGCCCAAAGCCTTAAGACCCTGCACCCACGTGGGGGATCCAGAAGAAGCTCCTGGCTCTTGGCTTCAGATCATCTCAGCTCCAGCTTGAGCCACCTGGGGAGTGAACCAGCAGAAGGAAGATCTTTCTGTCTGTCTCTTCTTCTCTGTGTAAATCTGTTCTGCTTCCAATACAAATAAATAAATCTTAAAAAGCAAAGAAACAAAAAAAAATTGAGGGCCCAGCGCAGTAGCCTAGTGACTAAGGTCCTTGCCATGCATGAATCAGGATCCCATATGGGTGCTAGTTCTAAACCTGGCAGCCCCTCTTTCCATCCAGCTCCCAGCATGTGGCCTGGGAAAGCAGTCAAGGATGGCCCAAAGCCTTGGGGCCTTGCACCCACATGAGACACCCACATGAGACACCCACAAAAAGCTCCTGGCACCTGGCTTCAGATCGGCTCAGCTCCAGCCGTTGCAGCCACTTGGGAAGTGAATCATCCAATGGAAAATCTTCCTCTCTGTATATCTAATTTTACAATAAAAATAAAACAAATCTCTTTAAAAAAACTGAGAACAGTAATAGAGACACCACTTTCTTCTTGAGGATCATTTTTGTTTGCAATGCAGGCAATAACAATCCAAATAATAACAGACTGATGGTATTATAAAGCTGGCTTTTCCTGGTTGGTAGATGATCCTTTGTTTAGCTATGCCTAGCAATAAGAAATCAATTTCTCTTTTCTATCTGAGATACATCCTTGATAAACACCCACATTCACTGTCTTACAAAGAAACTCAGACTCTACAGGTAAATTATTCATAAAGAAAAACCATAAGATAACCACATGATAGCACTTGGAAGGCACAAACACACTTCTGCAGGGTTCAAGGTGATGTGAGAACCTCGGAATGCACACACAACCCCCAGTTCAGGGGGAAAAGCCAATACACCATTCCCTAAAGAGTTACAAAGCCGAGCAGCCTCCAGTTCAGACCCACGGCTGAGTTCAGTTCAGTTCCCCTGGGGTTCTGGATATGACTGCACACACATATCACAGCACTGCCAGCACCCTTGTCACAGGAGGACCCTCTGCACCCACTAGGCCGTTTTGCCCTCCTTGGACCCAGCAGAAGATCCTGCACAGAGCAGAGGACCAATAAGAATCTGTTGATTGACCCATGAACAAATTAATACAAACTTAGCACTCACGTTGGGGTTGCAGTGAATGAAGCATCACACCCTTTGCCTGGAGAAAAGAAAGCTTTCAAACGGGAAACCTGTTATATTCCATTTCTAATTTCAGGAGGGACATTTTCTTTCCCTTTTTCTCCTTTGTGCCCACGCAGTATCCATCCCCATCCTACCAGCAGATTTCTTTTCTAGAAAAAGGTGCTCCTTCCAATGTAGGTGAATAGACACCCACTCAGATACACATGATCCTACTATGGGTCAGGGTCTTCCTCCACCTACCACAGCAGAGGTGGGGACAAGACACTTGATGTGGGCCTGGCCATCGTGACACTGCTGAATCAGAACCACCCCCTTGAGGGAAGAGACAAAATTGGCAACTCAAGCACCTGTGGCAAGTGCCTTTGCCTGTGACCACTGGGTGCCAGCTCAGTCTCTAGCACTCACTTCACAGCCTCTGCAATTCCCTCCATTCCTGCCCAGGACTCTTCCGACTCCCTTCACGCTGTGAACTCTAAAAACCTTTAGCTGGCGTAACTGACCCAAACTTAGTTTCTACTGCAAACAAACACAATGAAAGCAACTTTTGCAAAGATTTATCAGTCAGAATTAGTACCAGATACCACATGCCAAAACATCATGTCTAACATAAGACACTACTTTACAACTTATTAATTTTGTCCTTAGCATACAGCCCCCACAGCTTACTGATGGGAACATAAGTTGCAGAATGCTGCTGCCGGCATCGTGCAGCAGTCTGTCTCACAGTAATTTTTTTTTTTCTCATACACAGGAGGAGACATCAACTAATGATAAAATTATAATGAATAGACAAATCAGTGACATCACTGTTTACTATCATTATCAAGTACTTTGCACTGTAAGTAATCATATGTGCCATACTGTGACTGGCAGTGCAATGAGTTTCTTTGAACAAGCACTACCACAAGCATGAGAGTAACACACTGTGCTACAACACCATGAAAGGTAGAGTGTCACTAGGCAATACAAATTTTCACTTTTTAATATTATTTTCATCACTAGGAAGGTGGAGTGACAGCAACAGAGACAAACAGAGATCTTCCACTTGTTCATTTACTCCCCAAATGTGCCCAAGAGGAGCCAGCCAAGTCTCCCATTTGGCAAGGGCCCAAGCACTTGAGCCATCACGTGCTGCTTCCCAGGTTTCATTGGCAGGAAACTGGATCCAAGCAGCCAGGACTCAAACGGTAATTGGAAATGAGATGTGCATATCACTCCCAGAGCCTTAACCAACGGCATCAGAATGCCTGCCCTGATGACAAAGATTTTTCAGCTCCATGATAATCTCATGATACCACGACAGTCCATTGTCAATCAAAACAGCACTAGGCAGCACATGACTAGAGGATTGTGTTACTTCTGTCTGTCCCGCATCAACAGAGTTCAGAAGCAGAGATATCTGGGACGTTGGGGTGCCCCGCCTTACCAGAAGTCAGAGAGGGCTTCTGAAAAACTTAGAGAATGAAAACCATGCACCTGAAAAGAACCCTCCAGGAATACAGCTGATCAATCACATCATGCATCCATGAAAAGTAAAAAGCTTAACCTTTTCCACATATGCAACATGGGAAACAGAACCTGGGTTGAATTTTAACTACTCACCCCCTTAGCTGGGAGCCTTTGTATAAGAAAGTAACCTACACAACAAAATACACACTGGAATCCACACCACCTCTACCTTGTGATTCTACTGTCTTCAGCACACAGCACCAGTATCATGGTCCCAAATGGCTGCTTTTGGGACGAAGATCCAGCCAGCCAAAACAAATAACAACAAAAAGCAAACAAACAAACAAAAAACAAAGAGGCAAAGATCCTGGGCCTCTCCTTGTAAGAAAATTTCCCAAAAGTTGCACACCATTTCAGTTCACATCCTACCAATCAGTACTTACATCACAACCAACAACAACAGAGGCTGAAAATTGGTCTTCAAAAATTACTTATTCAATTGAAATGCAGAAAGAAGGAACACCTACAGAAAAGAGGTCTTTCATGGGGGTGGTTCACTCTACAAATGGCTGCCAAAGTCAAGTCTGGGTCAGGCGAAAAGGTAGGAGCCCAGGAACTTCAGCCAAGGTTCTCACAAGGGTGGCAAAGACCCAAGCGTTTGGACCATCACCCATTGCCTTCCACTGCAGAAAAACAGTATTAGAAGCGGAGCAGCCAGAACTTGAACTAATGTAACAAATACAGCCTAACCTACTGTATTACAATGCTGGGCCTGAAGACCTGGTCATTATTCCAGGCAATATTTTGCTCACCTTGAAAAGTGGGGCTTTGGGACCCTGAGCAGTAGCCTAGTGGCTGAAAAGTCCTCACCTTGCATGCACCAGGATCCTGTGTGGGTACCCATTTGTATCCCAGTTGCCCCACTTCTCAGCCAGCTCCCTGCCTGTGGCCTAGGAAAGTAGTAGTGGATGGCCCAAAGCCTTGGGATCCTACACCCACGTGAGAGACCTGGAAGAAGTTCCTGGCTTTGGATCGGCTCAACTGTGGCCATTGCGACTACTTGGGGAGTGAATTAGTGGATGGAAGATCTTTGTCCCTCCTCCTCTCTGTTTATCTGACTTTCCTATAAAAATATAGGAAGGAAGGGAGAGAGGGAGGGAGGGTGAACAGTGTGGCTTCTATTCTTGAGAAAGAAAACACAATCAGTAGCTTGCACTTCATTCTCTAGAGTTGAGTTAATACACCAGAGTATAACAAAAAGTAGATTGTAGCCTCTCCTTGAAGTTTCAGAAGTTCGGCCCACGTGACATCTCACAAAATCCATCCTTATTAATAGCTGCAGGACTCATACATTAGACAGCTAGAAAGGACTTACTATAGGAGGTCCTAGAGATCATTCGGTTCAAATCTCTCATTTGGATATTAATGCCTCATAACTCTACTACTTTGCAGAGATATGTAATGCTATATTTTAAAAATATGGCGTTATCATTCATTTGTAACCTACCAGTCCTTTTGTTAATTATTACAACAACTGCTTTAATGCCTTTTTAACATTTAAATCACCCATGCAATTAGCACAATGTCTAATAACAAATGGAAATAGGCACATAACTTTTGCAGTCCACTTAATGAGAGTGTGGATGCCTCATTGCCACATAATAGATAAGGTGACCACTTTCTACAAACCAAAAGTGGGACACACTTTTAGCGCTGTGCACAGGAAATATGGTGGCCATAACCAAACGCTGGGGCCTGCACTGAAAGCCCGAATCTTTTGCAACTACTCGAATTACCAGCTTTTAGAGAATTGTATTACACTACATTTTGAGGAGAAAAGAAAAAAAAAAAAAAAACAGAATAACCTGAATATAAGCTCTGGGGATAAAGGTTATTTATTTAGATGTCTCTTTTTTTAACTGTATATCCCTTGCCTAGCAAATTGCATGGTACATGCAGTTTAACAACAATTGTTGCCTCGAAGAGTCCATCAAAACTCTGATAGGAAATTATGGCTCTAAATACAAAGACATGAATTCTAGGAATTTAAGACACCAGAAAGGCAAATGATAGCAAACAACTGAAAAAGAAAAATATGGGGACTGTAGTGTGGCACAGCACATTCAGTTTCATGTGACACAGACATCCCAAACGGCGGCACCAGTTCAAGTCCAGACTATACCACTTTATAACCAGCTCCCTTTAAATGTGCTTGGGAAGGTAGCGGAACATGATGCCAACACACTCTGACATCCATGCAGCTTTTTCCCAATGTTCATTGTCTATGAACTTCCCTCCAGTGCTGCCTACAAACCTTGAGGAACAAGGGTCCAGCGTGATGGCCTAGCAGCTAAAATCCTTGCCTTGAACGTGCCGGGATCCCGTATGGGCACCAGTTCTACTCCCGGCTGCTCCACTTCCCATCCAGCTCCCTGCTTGTGGCCTAGGAAAGCAGTCAGGGACGGCCCAGAGCTTTGGGACCCTGCACCCACGTGTGGGAGACCTGGAGGAGGTTCTTGGTTCCCAGCTTCGGATCAGCACAGCACCAGCCATTGCGCTCACTTGGGGAGTGAATCATCGGACGGAGGATCTTCCTCTCTGTCTCTCCTCCTCTCCACTCTGTGTATTTGACTTTCCAATAAAAATAAATCTTAAAAAAAAAAAAAAAAAAAAAAAAAACACCTTGAGGAACAACAAGAAAGTTCACTCTCTCACCTTGCCACTTCCCAGGGAGGACTTGTGCAATAAACCCTCAACACAACAATGATGGTCCTGTCATATGCTAATGCTTCTTCCCATGATTTTTCCACACATGCATTTGTTTACTTTGTTATATGTATAAGTAAGCATAAACAAAGCATCATACTACTGTTAGGGTTTGGAAGTGGAGACTTAAAATTCTCTTCAAAAAATCATGTGAGCAACTATGATGAAATATTAACATCTGTTAAATATGCATGGCATATTTCTCTATGCAAAATTCTGCATAATTAAACATTTTAAGAATAATTGATAGCTATGATAGCTAAACAAGGACTACACAAATTTCCTAAGAAAATAAAAGCATCATTAATATTGTACCTAATGGGTCATTTGATCCCATAGTAAAACTGTTCCAACGTCACAGAGACAGGTAAGATTCATTTAACATGACTTCTAAACAATTGTTTCAAATGGTCTGGAGCTACCTACTACTAACCAAGTGGTTTTGGCAAGAGTTCTTTCAACATTCCTCTCTAAGCCTTTGTTTAGTTACTTTTAGCAAAGATGTGATGAAAGATATTTGGCACAGTGGTCAAGGTACCACTTTGGTTTGAGTGCTCCACTCTATTTCTGATCCAGCTCTCCACTAAGGCACACCCCAAGAAGTTGACAATTGAAGTACATGGGTCCCTGCCACCCACGTAGGCCACCTGGATTGAGCTCCATGCACCTGGCTTCAAAATGGCCCTGCCTCAGCTGTTGTAAGAAATACAAGGGGGATGAACCAGAAGATAGAAGATCTTTTCCTGTCTCTCTACCTTCCAAATAAAAATAAGTCAACACAATTTTTAAATAATAAGAATACTATTAATTAACTTCTTGGGATTAATGAATATCAGCCACGAAACTAATAAGGGAGAGAAGAGCCCAGAGCCAGAAGATGGTAAATAATTGTAATTGACATCAATTATCATCACTTAAGGGAGAGGTTCAAATAATTATCCAACCACATTGGTGACGAAAACATTGATGTAGAAAAAGCTCAAATTCTTTCCTTATTTTTACTGCAGACTGAAGATTTGAGCATACATTGTTTTGTTTTGTTTTTAATTTTGGTTTACTTTATGTGCTAAGAGACAAAGAGTGAAAGAGCACAAGACAGAGTTTCCATCTGCTGGTTTGCTCTCCCAATGTCCACCATAGCACTAACTGTGTCCCCAGTTCAATGTCTGTATAACTGAGTAGCTGGACAACAGGCAGACATGCATGGAGATGTCTGTCCCAGATCTGAATGTTTTCACTAAACCATTATTCATGACACCGTCTATGACTAGCTACATGCCATATCAATAATGGAAAGTATGTAATATGGAATATTAGGCAACCAATGATAATAAGGAGGACACTCTGGAATGAGCTTCACAAATCTGCAAAAAATACAAAGTCAAGGGAAAAAATGTAGGATAGCCATAGAAATAAATTATTCATGGACTACAAATTAGGTATCTCTCCACGGCAGACAGAGGAAGTGTACAAATTTCACATCAGTTATCTCCAAAAGAGGGGGGTTAATTTGGACAGTGTTGGTCAAGTGTGTTTCTATATTTCTAAAATTTTTCAAACGGCAATGCATCCATATATTGGTGCCTTAACACCAAAAATCAAACAGAAATATTAATATATTGGCACAGTAAGATGAAAATCAAAGGAAGAAAACTGTGTTCAAATCATTTCTATAGTCATTTTTCTGAAAAAGAAACTACCGCCCTTCTTGTCCAACAGCATCACAATAGTAGGTTACCAGACATTTTACAGTTACTTACATGAGGAAACAGCCTAGAGTCTTGACTGCAGTGGAAAGCGCACCTCATCCTGGGCACTTACTGAACGGCAAAGCTCCCAGCCGCATGCCATGAAATCTCTCAGGGACTTTTCTGCAAGGTGTTAGTTTGTTTTGTTGTTGTTATTGTTTCTAAATTATAAGTAGCCCATTTCAAAGTTTGGTGTAAGTCTTACTGTCATATCATTTCAGCATGCCAACAAATTGCAAGCACTGCATCCTGCCTGCTTTCGCAAGAACCATGCTGCCTATTTTCAATCAGAAATTCCTCTGCAGACATGAAGTGGGGAAGACACAGAGGCCCATCTTTTTATGCCATAATTGTCCAATTACACATAAACAACAGGAAAAAAAAGAAGCCAAAAGTGAGGTTCGGCAATGAACCTTATGATACCCTATGCTGCGGTACAGCTATTGTCTTGCAAAGCCCAAAGGCAAAAGGACAACAAACGCATTTTCAAGGGCACTACCATGCCTCTGCTCAAGCATCAGTCCTCACCAAGACCAACAAGAGTGTGGGATCCAGTCACTGGTTCATGCAAAGGCCATTTAACAGAATGCACGAGTCCACACAATGTGCAATGATACAAATGCAACCACCTAAGATGACATTTTTACCTGGCCTGGTGAAATAACAAAACACAAAGACCTTTATTAAATAATTTTAACGTATTATTCAAACATTTAGTGGACAATTCTTCAAAAATGTAGTGGATAGATTTATTTTGTTGCAACAAAAAATGCTGAGATCCATGCATACAAGGAGTCTTCCAAAAGTTCATGGAAAATGTATACTTGGGGAAAAACTGAGCAAAAATACAAAAATTTTTGCACCAAAATAAACTGACATTAAAATTCTACTTTTTTTTCACAGAGCTTAAGTATGCTTAAATTCCCTTTATATTTTAGACACCAAACATGCCTTCAACTGGACATTGATGGGGACTGTAATGGGATCTATTTTTTTTTTCCCTTTACATATCCTCACTGGACAAATAGTAAGATCAGTAACTCTACTGCAGTCGTCCTGCTTCCTTTTAAACTAGTCCACAGGGCCTGGCGGCTAAAGTCCTCGCCTTGAACGTGCCGGGATCCCATATGGGCGCCGGTTCTAATCCCGGAAGCTCCACTTCCCATCCAGCTCCCTGCTTGTGGCCTGGGAAAGCAGTCCAGGACGGCCCAAAGCTTTGGGACCCTGCACCCGCGTGGGAGACCTGGAGGAGGTTCCTGGTTCCCGGCATCGGATCTGCGTGCACCGGCCCGTTGCGGCTCACTTGGGGAGTGAAACATCAGATAGAAGATCTTCCGCTCTGTCTCTCCTCCTCTCTGTATATCCGGCTTTCCAATAACAATAAAATCTTTAAAAAAAAAAAAAAACAAGTCCACAAACATCCCAGCCTGAAACAATGACAAAGAACCTGAGGATAAAGGATCAGAATCAACTCATCCTGTCCCTTCCCCCAAGCTCATAACAGATTGCTACTTGGCGCCCCATTTGTCAGGTACTCTCTTGGCATGACTATTTCCACCTATTCCCACCCATCACAGGCATCTTTACTCACTTAATTTCAAGCCTCGGGAGCCAAACACCAGGTCTTAGAGGATACTTGTAGGGTGTGTGCTCATTAATGGCTGACACCTGGAAATGAGACACCCAAAACCCTCTTAACACCCTTAGTTAAGCCCCACCCACTGCCTGGCACCTGTCTCCACACCTCCCTGCAAACTGGAGCCCAGCAGAGCTACCTGTCTTTAATATGATTTTACAGGTCAGCCTCACAAAAGCATCGTGAAAATAGGACTGCTTGCTGGAAACCAGGGAAGCTTGGGCTGCAAATGGGCAAGTGGCAGAGGTGTCAAATCAGCAGGGGACACAGGGCAGGGATGGGCAGAAACTGCCCTTCTCCGATAAGATGGTGAGAAGATGCCAGTACTGTGGAACAGAGAATTAAGACACCGCTGACAATGTCAACATCTGGTGCCCATTTGATTCGCAGATCCTCTGTGTCCACTATAGCTAATGAGCCTGTGAGAGCAGCAAAACATGGCCTAAGTGGTTGTGGCTCTGTCACTCACTGGGGAGACTAAGACAGAGTTCCAGGCTCCTGGTCTCAAAATAGACTAGCCTGGGCCATTGTGGTCATTTGGGGAGTGAAGCAGCAAATGGAGAAAGAGTTGGGGGGGGGGGGGAGAATATCCATGCTGTTCAAATAACTAGATTATGAACAACAAGGAAAGGCAAGATAGTGAGCATTCCTCCTGCTAGAGCAATTTATGGCAGAAAACAAACTCATAATTCAGTAAGCAAGTGAACAGAAACAGACTCTGGTCTAAATTTCTCTAGTGTTTGTTTCTTGCATCCATCCACATGGCACCAGGTAGGGAACTGTGGCTCTTTAAGAGGAGGGTTTCATAAAGTCACCAAGAATTTTTGCCACAGCATTTGTAAGTCATGGTTCCTCAGATGTGATTTTGCCCCCTCCATGATGATTAATGGCAATGACTGGAGACATTTCTGGTTGCCACGTTGAAGATGTTTACTGAGTAGAGACCAAGAATGCCTTCACACATCCTACAATGCACACCCCAACACCCCCTCAACAATCATCCAACCCAAAGTATCCAACAGTGTCAGGCTGAGACAACCTACACTGGCTTTAGTGAGACTCCAACAATCCTACAGAGTGGGTAGAGTTTCATTACGCCCTTTTGATAGATGGACAAACTGAGGCAGAGAGTTTTAAACAACAGGCTGTGAAGATGAGAGATTCGAGCCCAGCCTGTTCTCTCCAGAAGCTGCACTTTGTATTTTTCACTCCCTAGTCTCAAGGACAACCCACGGTGGCATCTCCTTTACACAGCTATCCGCCAGCTTATCTCACCTGAGGGAGGAGCCGGAGTAAGACTCACCTGCCCATTCTCCCAGCTCAAGGCAACACATAACCAAGGATGCATCCCCCTCACTTTGATTTTTAGATAGAGTGTCAGGGAGTACCATCTTGCTTTGAGCCATACAGTATTTGTTGGGTCACTAAACAGCAACCCCAATGCATTAAAGGACTGCTCTTCCAAAGACAGAGAGGTGAACTTTCACTTAATATTAAAATCGGAAATTCTTACAATTAAGAACCCCAGGGTTAAAATGTATGAAAATGCCCACATAAAATCTGACACAAATTGAAGGCAGGTATTCAGCCTAGCAGTTAAGGACACTTTTGTCCCACATTGAAGAGCCCAGAATGGATACCCCACCTCTGGCTTCCGCCTCCAGCTTCCTGCTAATGTGTACCCTAGAGGTAGAAGGTGATAAGTTAAATAATGAAGTCCCCATCATCAATGTGGAAAACTCATAACAGCTTAGCCTAGTCCCAGTTGCTGTGCAGTTATGACCCACTGGGGAGTGAACTGGTGGATGCCAAACTACCTACACCTCCACTATGAGTGTGTGTGTGTGTGTGTGTGTGTGTGAGAGAGAGAGAGAGAGAGAGAGAGAGATCTGCTGCCACTGAAATGAAACAATTTGGCTTTGTTAAGGCCACACAACCAATGAGTAAAAACAGGAATAGAAGGAAAAGATGTCCTCAATTCCCCCAACCTGATAAAATATCTCAGAAATCCTATTTCTGGTTTCTGATCTTGGATTACTCAACCAATAGGACCAAGACCATTAGATAAAATAAAGCCAAACCCAAAACCTGTCAGCCTATAAACACAGTTCCTGTCTCCCAACCAATCTCATGAAATCTGACAGTCTCGTAATTGAAACTTGCTCACCACCATTTCAGTACAAGCAACACTTAAATAATCAGATGCATTCTTCCAGTGTCTTTTAGCAGTTTTACAGAAAGCTATCAATCTGACAATGACAGGCAGTTGAATTGCCTGGTGCCTATGTAAGTGGGGCAAACACAAGTTGCTAAGAAACCTCTCAAACTGATGGTCTGCTGAACTTTCATTTAAAAGTCTACAACTCCATCACCTGAGGAGAGACGGATTTTTAAATCATAAGCAGCAGCAGCAGAAGGCGTGGTCAAGTGCCATGGCTCTTGAGGATAGGAATCAAGGTTCAAGCGTGATTTCTTCACCATCCCTGTATGATTCCCTGGTACACCCAGCAAACTGTGCAGAAATGCACACCAACAGGCACTCAAAGGCTCCTCATTCCTAAAACAAAGGTCTTCAACAAGTAAACTTGCAATCAATGAAAATTGCAATGAGCTCCTTCCACAATGTCAAGTAGGAATCTCGTGGGCACTAGGCAGAGGAAAGGAAGTCAGACTGGGAAAGTGTTGCAGCACAGTGAGCTAAGCCACATCTTGGGATGCCCAGATTCCATATCAAAATGCCTGTGTCAAGTCGCAGTCACACTGTGATTTTGATACAGCCTTTTGCTACTGTGACTGGGAAGCAGCAGATAACGGCCTGGACACCTGAGTCCCCACAACTCCTAGATGGAGTTCCCAGCTCCTGGCTTCAGTCTGGTCCATGTCCCAGCTATTGCAGACATTTAGAGAACAGACCAGTGATTGACCACCACCATCAAGGTTATAGGACACCCACAGAGAGCTCCTGACTCCTTTCACACATTTGAAAGGTAAAACAACAGATAGAAAACATCTTTCTCACTCTGTCACTCTGCTTTCTAAATAAGTAAAATTAATCTCTCCAAAGAAAAAGAGAGACTGGGAGTAGGAAGGACGAAAATATACATTCATTTCAAATATTTTCCTACTGAAATATACTTACTTTTGATTTATATTTTTCAAGAACTTCCTGAAGCCCCTTATGTAAACTCTACATGTGTGTATTTTAACACAGTTAAATAAGAAAGAGAGAAAGAGAGAGAGAGAGAGAGAGAGAGAGAGAGAGAGAGAGAGAAAGAAAGAAAGAAAGAAAGAAAGAAAGAAAGAAAGAAAGAAAGAAAGAAAGAAAGAAAGAAAGAAAGAAAGAAAGAAAGAAAATGTTGGTCCCGGTATGGTAGCCTCTTGGCTAAAATCCTCGCCTTGCATTCACTAGGATCCCATACAGACACAGATTCTAATCCTGGTTGCTCCACTTGCCACCCAGCTCCCTGCTTATGGTCTGGGAAGGCAGCTGAGGATGGCCTTGGGACCATGCACCCGCGTCAAAGACTCGGAAGAGTCTCTTGGCTCCTGGCTTTCAGATCAGCTCAGCTGTGGCCATTGCAGCCACTTGGAGAGTGGTGAATCAGCAGATGGAAGATTTTCCTGTGTCTCTCCTCCTCTCGGTATGTCTTTCCAATAAAAAATAAATAAATATTTTAAAAAATGAAACGCTTAAAGAGTGAAAAGTAAAAATGCAACTCTGCTACTATCAGTTAAGGCACATAAGACAGATATTTCACTTGCTGGGACTTGACTTTCTCTATAAAGAAAATAAGGAGTTGGCATTGTTAAGTTTAAACAGCCATGGGCTAAGTCTCCAGGTATGAGGCTGGCATTTTATCAGAGCACTGGTTCAAGTTCTGGCTACTCCATTTCCAACATGGCTCTCTGTTAATGGACAGGGAAAGCCCAGGCGCACCTGCACCCTCAAGGGAGACCTGAAAAACTTCCCTGGCCTGGTCCATTGTATTCAGTTGGGGGTGAAGGAGCAAATGGAACACACCTCTCTTTTTCTCTGTCCCTCCTCCTACCCCTCCATAACTCTGCCTTTCAAATAAATAAATCTTTAAAACAAAGTAAAAATGATTTTTAAAAAATAACAATCTCTATTCTCATCAAGCCATGGCATACACTAAACAATACTACTTTTTCTGAACAACTGAATTCCTGGCATGATGCCTCAAATAACTTCTAAAGAAAAACTGAGAAAGGCTTTTAAAGTGAGCTCATGGACAGCACAGAACAGAATCATTCAAGCTAACAGCCACACCATCAAATCAAAGCTTCACAGAAGCAAAAAGCTTCCAAAACTGACCAGTGTTTCCTGAAAACATAAGTTTCCAGTCAACCTGAGACAGTTTAATAATAATAAGGACTTTTACTTTAACCCTTAAAGTCAGGAAGTAGTCTGACATTAAACAAACAGCCCCCCCCCCAATATCCTAACCTCACAGAGTATACTGTTCTCCCTTTGCCCAGTACTACCTCATTTTATATCAAATATTCCATCTTGCAGAACTGAGGCTGTTCCAAATCACAAGTTGAGAAAAGAAGTCAATTAGATCTACTGTAATTTTGTCGCTTGACAGCACAAAATTAATAGTACAGGCTATAATATGCCTATCATCATTATTACTATGCTAACAGTTTTTAAAGATATTTCTGCACCTTTTTCATTACTTTACTATGAAGGTTAAGAAATAGCCACTGGGATGGACATTTGGTACAGCAGTTAAAGATGCTGTTTGGACCTTCCGTATCTCATCTTAGATTGTTGGGGTTCAAGTCCTGGTTTTGTTACCAATTTCAGCTGCCTGATAACAGGCTTGAGGTCTCAGCTCTGCCCCCATTTCAGCTCCCTGATACTGTGCACCAAGGGAACCAGAGGATAACGGCTCAAGTGTTGGGTCTACAATGAGTTCTGGCTCTCAGTTTCACCCTGCCCAGACCTTGCAGTATTTGGGAGAATGGGACAACAACTGAAAGAACAGACTGTCAATCCTTCTGTTTCATTCTCTTTGTCTGTCCCTGTCTCTCTCTCCCCTCCTTTCAAATAAAATTTTATATATATCAAAACAGAATTACCGAATTAGCCACTGGGTGTAGGCTTTGTTCCTTCCTTCAGCCAAAAAAAAATTTTTTTTAAATAAACATTACTATCATAATCACATAAAAATGGAGCTGCAAGAGAAATATGAAAATATGACCTGGGCCTCCTCAATGCAGACGGACCAGAAATCTGAAAATTAAACAGCACTCGGGCAGTAGCCTCTCCGGGTGTTGCATCCAACGTGATTTTGAAGAGTTGTCAGGTACCTTGTTAGCAGTGGGTGCAAATGAGAGAAGTATCACACGGCTCTTGCGCATGTTCTGACAAGACCAGGAGGAAACACAGTCCCCGAGGAATGAGAAAGCCCAGTGCGCTACCTGATTAATCACCAGAGTGGAGTGACTGGAGAACACACAGGAAGAAACACAGAGCCAGCAGTAAGCAGAACACAGGGACAAGCTGGAAGGACAGTGCGTCACAGCCGCTGCATGTTCCCACTACAGTTGTTCCCAGAAAATCAGCAGTCTCTCCCCCTAGTACCACTTCTTTGCTAGTTGCTTGGGTTCTTTCTACGGTTGGGCCATGTGACCACATGGGAATCAGAGCTTACAGCTGTAGGTTTTATGCTAGGGATGCACAGGTGACTGTATGAAAATTGGCAGCTTGTATTATAGGTACATCCAGCACAATCTATAAGTAACAGACACCATAAAATAGGATACAGAATGAACACAATGAACACAACACAGCTAACCTGGAGGGAAAATTGGAGGGGGTGGGGGAGATTCTTTCTCTATTTAGAAGAGAAACTGCAAAGTGTGAACAATCTGAAGGAACTGATTATTTCCTTGCCCTTTTTATTTTATTTTACTTTTTGATAAGCAGCAGAAATCAACCTCCAAAGACAGTCAAGTTCACTTTGCCATCTTCCAATATAACGTCACATCCCTGCTGAAATATCATGGCTATAAGAGCTAAATTAAACAGAAATATGTTATAATGGGTAATAAAAGTAGGCGACCAGGGAATTCATTGAGCCCAATTTAGTTATAAATTTCCTTTAAAGTTAAGCTAAATATAAAGAAAAGGCAATTAGGTACCAGCTTTTAACACTGTGCTAAATGACTTTAATATTCATTTCTATCTAGTCAGGGCAAAGAGAAATCCTATATTGAATATCTTTAGCCTGTGGTGCGGCTTTATTCTCCAATTCATTTATTTACTCATAGTTAACTAAGAAGAAAAGGGATTTGAAAAACATAACGCTATCTCTTTTTTGTAAGAAAAAAATCTTATTTATATAGGTCAATAGGAGGCTCTCACAAGGCTGGGGATACTCAGCAATGGCCTGCAAAATCATTTGGTCCAGCCTTGCCAAGGTAACCACAAGTGGGACTCAAAATTCAATAAATCCATAGCAGACTGTTTTTAAACTGATAATTTTGTTTGGTCCATGAATGATGGTGTAAATATCCAAATAGCCATTGGCAGGAAAAAGGTTCTTCACCCCCGAAATGAGGGAAGGAGTCACCTACTTGTTAGTTGGAAAGTCAAATTTTACCAGCCTAGGGGCAAGTGGAAACCCTTGGTGAGTGGCTGAGGGCGGGGGGCGGGGGCGGGGCTGAGGGTGAGGAGTCAACAGTTTGACAACCAGAGACAAGATTTTCTGAGCCAACTCTTCATCAAACAATGATCAAGCCCCTAGACAACCAGAGACAAGTGCTCCCTATCACCATCCTACCCCCAAAGAATCTGGAGTTCAAGTATCTTTGCCCTAGAGTTCAAGGGCTCTCGAAAAGGAAGTCAGATCATTTGTTCTTGACAAATTCTGAAAAAGTTCTTTCAAGAGCAACCACTCTCAGGTTGAGTCCCCTGTTACATTTAACATTATTTTCCAGGAGCTTTTCAAGTGTTTTGGTTTATGCAAATCATCCTTTTAAGGATGCCTTTGTCATCACAGGCATTTTCCTGTTCTGAAGCTGCTTCTTTTGTTCCCTTTTACTCCAGTGAATTCAGACCATCTCCTGGCTTTTGTTTCTCTGCAACAGTAAAATGGGATTGCGATGCAGCACCTGGAAAATTAAGTTAAGGTGACAATCCTTTCAGAAATTAAAGCAAACCTGAACCCCTCCACTCCTACCATAGGACGAAAAAAGCCTGCTGCAGCAGGCGGGGAGGGAAGACACAGCAGTGGCACTTGTAGCTCAAAGAGATGACAAACGGACTTTGAAATGGGTGTTAAAATTAGCTGGTGCTTACAAGGTACTACCCAGTTTAATTCGACTTAATGAAAAGACATCCCCCAAACACTTTCAGGAGGTACAAGAGAGCTTTCCAGATGTGACATGACTGGTAATATGGCAGGCACCAGATTGAATACAGGAAAATCCAGCTGTCTTCTGTTGAGTTAGACTCTAAAGAGATTTGTAAAAATGTAAAGCAAGACCATTATACCCACTAGAATTTCTAGTTTTGTAAGAATGCATTATGTTGGGCTCGGCAGCGTGGCCTGGTGGCTAAGGTCCTCGCCTTGATCCCATATGGCCGCTGGTTCTAATCCTGGCAGCTCCACTTCCTCTCTATCTCTCCTCCTCTCAGTATATCTGACTTTGTAATAAAAATAAAATAAATCTTAAAAAAATAAAAAAGAATGCATTATGTTAATATGCAGCAAATTAATAGTCTTCCAAACTTTTTGTGAAAGCCCAGACAATATAAAATGGTGATAGTAAGGTTAGGTCTTCTGAAACACTTCTGGGACTTGTCTACATAACCTGACCTTTGCCATAACCTTGGGTTTGTAGAAAGTCCAGAAAGAGAAGTGAGAGTGTTTATCTCATTCCAGAAGGAGATCTTTTCTTTTACAGGTCAGACAGTAAGCAATAAGCTTACTGACCCAAACTGTTTGCCTGGTTCACTATTAGATGGGATGTGACTCTTATTGATTGGATGCTTAAACAGAGCGTCTGTTCCATGCCACTAAAGTAGATTGAATCATTTACATTACACACTGATGTGGGCTTGGTTGATTGAATGATTCACATCATGTGACTAGAACTATACATCTGCTTAAGAACCCCTGAAAACGGCTGATCGGAGCAGCTCCCCTCTTCCACGTGTGGTGGACTGAGATAGACCACCAGTCGGCTCCAGCCAGTGAACAGACTCTGGGCCTTCTAAGACTCTGCCTCCAACTCGCTTCTGGGAGAGATTTGGTCACCTTGCCACATTTTCCCTTCAAATGGTCAGTATCGATGGGTAAGACTCACATAAACAAAACTCTCCAAGAGTTGGTTAATGTGAGATTAAAATGTTCAAGAACCATTTATGTGTAGGAATCTGCCAACTATATTCCGATGTCCAAACCCCACGGTTTTCATAAATAAGAAGGTACTACCACACAACTACATTTGAATTTATTCTATGTGTTAGATGATGACCTGGATAGCCATCACTATCTACAAGCCAAATCAAGACTGCCTGTTTATGTAAATAAAGTTTCACTGGATCATATCCACACCCAATCATTTACATACTGTCTGTTTTTCAAATTACAAGAGCAGAGTTGAGAAGTTCTAATAGACACCCTAGTGCCACTCAAAGCCGAAAAGAAAATCTATCTGGCTCTTAAAAAAATATGATAGCAGTTTGCAAGTGGTGATCAATTAACTGATCAATTTCCATGCGTCACATTAAACTATGGATCAAATTGTACAGAAAGGGCCAGTATTGTCAAGTAGCAGGGTAAACTGCCACTTGCAATGCCAACATCCCATTGGGGAACACTTACAGAGCCCCAGTTGCTCAGCTTCCAATATAGCACCAGCTAAGGTACACAAAAAAAGCAGCAGAGCATGGCCCAGAAGTTTGATTCCCTGATGAAGCCCTCTCTTTCTTGCTAGCTTGCTTGCTCTTGCTTTCTCTCTCTGACTGCCAAATAAATGAATCTTTTTTTAAATGGGAAAAAAACATTTTTAAATGTATGACAAAACAAGTATCTTTTCTTCTGATTTTAGAATCATGATAGAGGTTTCTAAAACAACAAACTAATAACAAAAACAACAACAAAAAACATTAAGTGACAAGATGACCCTAATAAGAAATGACCAAGGGAACTTCACAAGGAAACAATAACACTAATAGGTAACGCTCTGTATTTTCAGGTCTGGTGTATGGAGAAATATCATTGGCATGCAAAAGGACATGAGGCAATGGTAACAAGAAGTGAACTGGCAAGGCTTGCTTGCACAGACTTGTCCAGGTTTGTGTCCGCGTTTTCAGTGTCAGGGATTCTCCTTTCATCTGGGGGAAAGCAGGACACTTCTCACACAAGTGACTCTGACCACTTCTGGGGAGAACGGGAAGAGGAGGGACAAAAGAGAACATGACTTTCCTACTGCAAAAATTGGGCCAAGGCCAAGATACCACATGTGAGAGTAGCACCTCCTCATCCCCATCAAAATTAATGTTTCTAAATAACTCCATGAAAAAGATCTCTCATCATCCCACTGCACAAGGAAAAAACTTAAAGCTCAGAAAGTTTAAGGGGCTTTGGGGCAATGAGAGTGTATCACTTTAGAGGGCAGAATTGAAACCCCAACCTGACATCAAAATCAAAAAGCATGAACATTAAATATGCTACATTTTTGGGCCCGGCACTGTGGCCTAGCGGCTAAAGTCCTCGCCTTGAATGCACCCGGATCCCATACGGGCACCGGTTCTAATTCCAGCAGCTCCACTTCCCATCCGGTTCCCTGCTTGTGGCCTGGGAAAGCAGTCAAGGACGGCCCAAAGCCTTGGGACCCTGCACTCGTGTGGGAGACCAGGAAGAGGTTCCTAGTTCCCGGCATCGGATCGGCGTAGCACCGGCCATTGAGGCCACTTGGGGAGTGAATCATCAGATGGAAGATCTTCCTCTCTGTCTCTCCTCCTCTCTTTATATCTGACTTTGTAATAAAAAATAAATAAATCTTTCAAAAAATACACTAAATTTTCAAAAACCATTTACAGCAGATCAGATTAAGCTGCCACATGGGATGATCATATCCCATGTCTGAGACCAAGTTCAAATTCCGGCACTTGCACTACTCATGCAATTTCATGCTAATTCAACCTGGTAGGTAGATGATGGCTGAAGCACTTGGGCCCTTGACACCCAAATGGGAGAACTGGATAGAGTTCCAGGCTGCTAGCTTTGGAACTACTCAGGTGTGTCTATTTTAGGTGCCACAGCAGGAAAACCAACATAAGGAAGATTCCTCACTCCACATAACTCTCTTGAGTCTTCCTTTCAAGTAGAAGAAAATGAACATTCTTCAAAACACAAGTAAAACACAACCTTCTTGCAGAAACCAGAGGAGAAATTTACCCAAGAAAGATAGCAGAGGACTGCAGGCAGTATAAAACACCATCATTACACCATAGAGAAATGTTGTTTGTGAAGGCCAGCTCTTCCCCGCATCCATTCACTAATGCGCTCAACCAGTGTGGACACTAAGACAAAGCCCATGGGGGAGAAAGCCTTATAAATCTAAGCATGGGCTCAAATTAGAAATGAGCATGTGGTTAGAAATTGTTTTAATGGAAAAACACTTTTATATCCTTAGAGACCCATTCTAACAATACCAAAACAGCAAGATCACATAAGCATCAGGAATAACCAGAAAAACCAGAGTATATGGAAAACTAAATGATAGGGTTGTTCTCATACCTCCCTCTAGGTCTTAGTTTAAAGATATCATAACCCAGGCTCAGCAAGGTAGCCTAGTGGCCAAAGCCCTTGCCTTGCATGTACCGGGATCTCATATGGGCACCAGTTCATGTCCCTGTGGCCCCACTTGCCATCCCGCTCCCTGCTTCTGCCCTGGGAAAGCAGTCAAGAACTGCCCAAAGCATTCGGACCCCACACCCATGTGGGAGACCCAGAAATCTCCTGGCTGCCGGCTCCGGATCAGCTCAGCTCCAGCAGTTGTGGCCACTTGGGGACTGAATCAGTGGACGGAAAATCTTGCTCTCTGTCTCTCCTCCTCCCTGTATATCTGACACCACCCCAACCAAAAATAGACAGACAGATAGACACATCTTAAAAAGATATCACAACCCATACAAGGGTAATCCAAACAGTTCACAGAAAAATTGATTTAAAACGTAAGTTTAAAGGAAGCTGTTGAGCTACTAATTACGATATCAGATGCGACATACATATTCCATTTCAGATTGCCTGGGTTTAATTCCTGGCTCCATCTCTAGCTTCCAGTTAGTGCTCATGTGAACTTTAGAAGTTTGGAACTTACCTTCCCAGAGCAAGAACCCAACTCTCTCTTTATGCTACATTGATGCTAAGACCAGCCACAGATTATCTGCAGAATCTACTGTACACCAGTGAACAGGCACTACCAATATGGACATATATTCAATTACAACTCATTATCTACAAATGTAACTCTAAGAGTTCAGACTACATTAGAAAAAGAAAAAGAATGCAGTGCCAAGTTTAAGGACACTTCTTGGGTAGTAAGTAGAAATATCTGAATCTTCTCTTACATGAAATATATTATTTCCCATCACAAAACCTAATGGAAACATAAAAATCATTTATTTTACAAGTTGGGGACAGGTATTAAATTCACAATTGCTCATATATTAATCAATTATACATCTTATGAAATAGGTGAACTTTAATGGGATTCCTTCCTCTCCATAAAACTGAACCATCTGATGTAATGAAAGGGAAAACTGCATTTTTAATATTCTTCCATTGTTAATCTTTTTTTCATTTCTTATTCCAAAGAAGAGCAACTAATTAATAAAAATCTGAAGTCTTTTATCACATCCAATTCCTATAAAAACAACGGTGACTAAAACAGTTAATATGTATTGGAAAAGCATGTTTGCAACACACACAAAAAGTTCAATTTGAAGAAACTGAAAGATTCATGGGAAACTGAATTAAAACAGAATATAATTATGGGTTAAAACAACTAAAATCCAAGGATAAATTTGTACTGATACTCATTTTTCATTATCTTTTTGAAGACCCCTTATATGCTTGGATTTCAAAATTGTTTTTCACCCAAAGAAACATTTTTTAAAAAGATTTATTTATTTTTATTGCAAAGTCAGACATACAGAGAGGAGAAGAGACAGAGAGGAAGATCTTCCATCCAATGATTCACTCCCCAAGTGACCACCACAGCTGGTACGGCGCTGATCCAAAGCCAAAAGTCAGGAACTTCCTCCAGGTCTCCCATGCAGGTGTAGGGTTCCAAGGTGTTGGGCTATCCTCGATTCCTTTCCCAGCCCACAGGCAGGGAGCTGGATGGGAAGCGGGGCTACCAGGATTAGAAGCAGCCCTAGAATTGGGAGCCAGAACAAACACAAGTTCTCTACCATAGGACTCTTGTGTCTTAAAGGTATCTTAACTGCTATTCCAAACACCACTACCTCTCAACCCATCCACAGTCTCTGAAGTGCTCTCGTGTGTTTTGCCACATACCTTTTAATTCGTTTTCAGAGCATAACCCAGAGTAGCAGCGGCCAGTATCTATTCAAACATATGTGCCAGACCCGGCACAGCAGCATAGTGGCCAAAGTTCTTGCCTTGCATGCACCTGGATCCCATATGGGCACTGGTTCGTATCCCACCTGCTCCACTTCCCTTCCAGTTCTCTGCTTGTGGACAGAGAAAGCAGTACAGGACAGTCCAAAGTCTTGAGACCCTAAACCCACACAGAGACCCAGAAGAAATTCCTGGATCCTGGGTTCAGATCAGCTCAACTGACCGTTGTGGTCTCTTGGCAAGTGAACCAGCAGACGGAAGACATTTTTCTGTGTCTCTACTTCTCTCTGTAAATCTGACTTTACAATTAAAAAAAAAAAAATCTTGAAACAACACATGTGCCACAAAGATCCTTTGATTTTTTTTTTTGCACTATTACATTTAATACATCAACTTTACAAGTTAGGCAATCTTATTATTCAGATTCTATAACTATTATATATAATATGAATATGTGCTGCTACTACATTATGCAATGGAGACTTGAATGCCAGTTTATCCAATCCCATTGGGTATGCAAATAGAATAAGTGTTTTCTTCAACTTTTGTGCAACATAAAACTCTCCATGAAAGCATTAACGCATCACACCCATCGAAGGGCAGTTGAATCCTTAGGGAGGAGGTACTACTTAGGTTCAGAAAAAAAATCATTATTTAGTATGTATAACTCACTGCTTAGCACCATAATGTAAAGAATCGTATACACACACACACACACACACACACACACACACACACACACACACACACTGTGTGCAGAGCGGAATACTCATTCTTTATTCTACTTACCTTATGTACTTTATACAACCTAAAATGCATTTGCCTTCAACCTATGAAAACATAAACAACCCTTCTGTGCCTTCCCATCAATAAGTCGTTATGAATCAAGGGTTCAAACCCAAGTCCTCTATGTGACTCTATGGTACCAATCAGATCTCACTCAGGAAAGCTTTCTATGGAATTAAAATCTTATGGAACGTGACCCTCTGTCCTCGGAGAGAATAGGTAGACTCAGAAAAGCTAGGGTCTGCATTACTAACCCTGCTGGGATATTTTTCAGAATTTCCATATCTATGATGCATCAATATATTCTCTTTGTATGAGATTAAGACAGCACATGGATTTCCATAAAGCACAATGCTCACCTTTTGTACTCTATTATCCAACGCTACCCCATGTTCCTAAAGGAATACAGTTTTGTTCATATTGTCTTTCTAAGTAATTACATGCACATTCAGAGACAAACACACATATTTAGGCTGGTCCTGACATTCATTTATATAGCACAAACAGAATCATTTTGCCTAATGTTTTGCAACTTGTTTTTAATCACTCAACAAATTAAATATTCTCCCATGTTAGCATACACATTTTGAGGGTACCTAACCTTCCTCCTTTTAGGAACGCCATCTTTAGCGACTCCCTGGAAAGCTTGAGCAGTTTTACCTTGTCCGTGTGAAAACACAGCAATTCTTTCCAAAAATCAATCATTCCGTGAGCAGTTTCATCTGAGAGATGTAAAGAAACAATAATGTGCCTGTCGAGGAAGACAGCTCTGAAATCTAAAACTGTCTGGCAAGGAGTGTCTTGGCTATTAATTTCCTTGAAGTACAAAAATCACTCCGTAGCAAAAGCCTGACACAAGCTTAGAAGCCAAGAGAGGTTTGCTGCTACCCAAAAAGGTCTGTTTCTGGCCAAATACTTACAAAGACGTTTCAATGAGAGCAGGCGTCAACCAGCAGAAACCATGGGAGTGAATGCTTTTCTTTCAGGATATGGAATACATAAAAAGCACAATGAGAGGGAGGAAATTTACTCCAGCAGTGACTTCAGGTTAAAACAGTGTTATGCTAAGACTTATTTTATTTTTATTACAAAGTCAGATACACAGAGAGGAAGATCTTCCATCTGCTGATTAACTCCCCAAACGGCCTCAACCGAACCCAGAAGCCAGGAGCCTCTTCCGGGTCTCCCACATGGTGCAGAGTCCAAAGGCTTTAGGCTGTTCTCGACCTGCTTTCCCAGGCCAAAAGTAGGGAGGTGTATAGGAAGTGGGGCCATCAGGATATGAACTGGTGCACATATGGGATCCCAGTGCATGTAAGGTGAGGACTTTAGCCACTAGGCTACCGCGCTGGGCCCTGATTAAAATAGTGTTTAAAAGATACAACCTTTCCTATTTTATCTGTTGTTTGTCCAATTTATTTCCTACCTTTCCCCACGCTGCCTCCACTTTGCATGGATAGGATGTCCAGGAGATGGCTGTATGCAGCATTGGCTTTAGTACTACAGAGAGAGGCAAATGAATCAATCACCTGGCAGCAACCAGGAGTAATCTGGGGATTCCTCTTGGAAGTATCTGCAATCTCACATTCTCACCTTTCTCACTGAAGAACCAGAGAAGCTTCTGCACTTCAGTAGAAAGTCTTAGAATTACTGCATTTGCACTGCAGGCTATTCACTGCAAACAACTGAGCTGGGAATACTCACAAAGGCATCAAAGCCACTGCATGGCTGGGGCCAATGCCTGTCAAAGCTCCTCCTGCTCACCTAACCTAGTCAGGGAATAAGGCAGTTCACAGCAAGAAAGGAAGGGAAGAGGAACAATAGCATGGGAACAAAAACGAGATTCTCTAGCCTTGGGCTCCAAGGCTAATGGTGTTCCAATGAAATGCGTTCCTACCAGAACAGTAGAGAAACTATTCTATTCTAACCCTGATAATGCTGACTAGCTGTAACGTTTTTAGAACAAATAAACTGAGATTTTAAAAATGCTTGCAGAAGTAAATAGTTCAAGCTGGCTAAAACCCTCTTCAGGATGACCTAAAATCCCACTTTGGGGCCCAGCATGGTAACCTAGAGGCTAAAATCCTTGCCTTGAATGCACCCGGATCACATACGGGCGCTGATTCTAATCTCAACAGCCTTGTTTCCCATCCAGCTCCCTGTCTGCAGCCTGGGAAAGCAGTCGAGGATGCCCCAAGGACTTGGGACCCTGCAGCTGTGTGGGAGACCCAGAAGAAGCTCCTGTCTCCTGACTTTGGACTGGCGCAGCTCCAGTCATTGCAGTCACTTGGGGAGTGAATCAATGGACAGCAGATCTTCCTCTGTGTTTCTCCTCCTCTCTGTATATCTGATTTTGCAATGAAAACAAACAAATAAATAACATCTGGTGTGATCCTGCTCTCAGTCCGCAACAGGGCTATGGGTAGACCAAACTAGGCAAGGTTGCAGCACCCATCCACTTGTGGGCTGGGTCTGGGGGCAGGTCAGATTGGACTAGGCTCCAGCACCCAATGGCACTTGTGAGAGCTAGAATAGGTATGGGACAGGCTGGGCTAGGTCAGTGTACCTACCAAGTTACATGAGAGCCAGATCAGGGGGGTGGGCCAGGCTGGGCTAGGCTGTATTATCTGTCAGTGAGAGTCAGAATGGGTGCAGACCACTCAGAGTAGACCACGGAACCTGCTGGCTAATACCATGTCAGTCTGAGTAGCAGCACCCACTGACACACATGAGATTTAGGGCTGCGAGCAGCTTTTGGTTGGAAAATTTGGGGTATTCCTCTATAGGCTGCAGGACAGGCCACAACACCCATTGTCATGTATGTAAGCCTGGTCCGTGGTGCGGACTGGGCAGGGTCAGTCCACGGCACATCCGCACCAGTGAGAGTCAGGAAGGGGTTGAAGGTCTGGCCAGATTCTGATGTAGTTTGACAATAAGAACTAGTTCCCTAACTCCTCTTGCCCTGTAGATACAAGAGGGAAAAAAACAAACAAACATTTTTCCCACCCATCCACTCACCTTCCTTATGGACGCACAGTCATCCCAAATATGTAAATAATATTAAAAATAAAATTTTAAAGATTTTTCTGTTCTGTGTTTGTCAGTAACAGTGGAGCTTATCAGAACAGAAAACAGTTAACCAACCATACTCCTCTGATACCTTTCTGTTTCTGAGCAAGCCAGACAGGGTTACAATTCCACCATTTTGTAAGGAGTCAGATGGGATAACAGGCAGTTAGGGTCTCTGGTCCCTGTGACGTTACCTTCTAAGACATAAAATCATGCTTCTTCCAGTTTCTTACCCTTTCAAGAGCACTGCTTGCCCCTTGAGGGAGAACAGAATCAACATATCACTTCCCATGTCTTAAGAGTTGTCATGACAAAAGCAAGGAGAAATGGCCCATTCTAATTCCACCTGTGGAATTAAAGAGATGGGGCCTGAATTTTCAGCTTATCATCAGAATGGGAGGAGGAATGCACCAGTCCAACCCTTCTGAAGTCCTTTGGTTCTGGACAAGGCACTACAACCCCATTGTGAATGAGTTTTTCCCTCTCCACCCTTTGTCCCGCTCCCTGAATACACCACTTCCACCATTCCCTGGGGTCTTTCCTTCCTTGGAGGCCCCTCCTGTTGCTGTGGCAAGACTTCCCTTTTATACTCTTAAATAAATCTTGCTTTCTACACTAAAGTTTTTCCGCAAGAAAATCCTTCTTTCATGTGATACAAGAAACATGGTTGGTTGTTCTCTTTTCACATTGAATTCTCTACAACATTTTGAGTTTTCTGTCCCCACCTTCTGACTACTAACGGTTGCTTTACTCAACTGAACTGTGCTTAAAAGACACCACTTTCTCTACTTTCTCAAGGCCTTTCCTCTTTCTGCTCCCCGCTCCTGATGCTGCCACAAGAGGTTTCTATCTTTAATAAATCTCACTGTGCTCACTGAAAATTCTTTGAGGTGAGACAAGAACCGAGGTTGTCTCCATCCTTTTTGTCAAGTTTCCTGTAACACCAACATTTGCGATGCCCATATTCTACATGGATGTTCTCATGACTGGGTCCACTTTTGTTTTGTTCTGGGGTAGGCAGCTAGGATCAGGGTCACAAGCTTGGAACCACTGCCCCCACAACCTATGTGGTTCCTCCTGCCCATCTATGATGCTCACTTATCATCATCTAGAACCAGAGAGGGGGCGACATTGCATTGTTGAGTAACTACTGACCTCTGCAAGCCACCATAAAGGCCCATGATAGGGAGGGGCTCTTTCTGGGTCCCATCTTCCATCGCTCTGGCACTCTGACTCTTAGCTTCCCCAGGACCTGCCTGCTCTCTGGCTTCCTGCAGACAGACTCCAGGAAAGATCGCCCCTGAGCATGGCCCCTGTATGTCTGTTTTCCTCACCCTGTGTTCACTGCTTGGGAAAGACAGTAATGATATTAATACTGGGCCTGGCACGGTAGCCTAGTGGCTACAGTGCTCGCCTTGAATGCACCCAGATCCCATGTGGACGCCAGTTCTAATCCTGCCAGCCCCGCTTCCCATCCAGCTCTCTGCTTGTGGCCTGGGGAAGCAGTTGAGGATGGCCCAAAGCCTTGGGACCCTGCACCCGCATGGGAGACCCAGAAGAGGCTCCTGGCTGAGATGCTACTCCAGTTCACATCAATGCCCACAACTCAACCCCACCCTGCGAATTTCATTTTTGATGCTTAAATTTCCAAAAATACCATAGTTCTCTGGCTCCTAAAGTAGAAACTGACTCTTCTAGAGGAGGAAGAAGCCCCATCAGTCAATCACTGTAGTTCACTTTCAATTTCTTTGAAAGACAACATCTACCTATTATTTATTTGAATTGTTTTATTGACTGGGCCCGATGCAGTACCCTAGTGGCTAAAGTCCTCAGCCTGAACGTGACAGGATTCCAGCGGCCCTGCTTCCCATCCAGCTCCCTGCTTGTGGCTTGGGAAAGCCACTGAGGACAGCCCAAAGCCTTAGAACTCTGTACCAAGAGTAGAAGACGCAGAAGAGGCTCCGGGCTCCTAGTTTTAGATCAGTGCAACTCCGGCCATTGTGGACACTTGAGGAATGAATCAGTGGACAAAAGATCTTCCACTCAGTCTCTCACCTCCTCTTTGTATATCTGACTTTCCAATAAAATCAAATAAATCTTAATTTTGTTTTAATTTACAGTGCTCTCTAAAATCTCCTAAAAAGAGGATCTCACACCAGGCACATGGTTTATATTTAAAGTCAAAAAAATTTTTCCCTACTGCAAATACACATTAACTTTTATTGAAAATCTGTCTGAAATTTTTTTGTAAGACCCAGTAACAAATTCTGGATGTATTTTTGTAGCCATGTGTGAATGCACACATGCATAAGGAGTTTAAGCAATTATTACAAAAGATGATCATGGAGCAGTTATATAAATAATTCGCCCCAAATCATTCATTCCAATCATCAGATCGCTGCTGGCTAGCAACAGAATTCACGACAGTAGGCCCAAACAGGAATTTCAAATTATTTGTTACACTACTAGTAAGTACAATTTTGAAATCTATAATACAAATCTCAGAATAATGAACTGTGGCAGTGGAAACAGCCCTCAAACAAAAACCAAGAAATCTGGGCCAGGCTATGTGTGATGTAGAAGGCTGAAATTCTTTAACCTCTACACGCCCTTTCATGGTGAATGTCATGCTACACATCTTGCTTTTGCATCAGTGCAGTGAGAAGGTGAACAGGCACATGTGAATATGGTAAGTCAGTCAAGGTCAGGTTACCCTTCATAATCCTGTGGCATTGACAGGGTCCACAGGAGACAAACCAGAGAAACCCGGGTTTATGAAGTGTTTACTGCTAAGAGGAAATGAGCCCCAAGTAGGCAAAGGACACAGAATTTGAAGCTGTAGCTGCCAAGAGCATTGGCAATGGGATTTTGCAAACACAGGCAGTAATTCCTTTGCTATAGAAAACACAGGAGATATGGGGTCCTTTTTTTGACTGAATTGCCTGCATGCTGCTCAGTAAGGAGCCAGATTAGACTGAGCCAATCCACCAAGGAGCTCCACAACAGAGAGGAGTGTGAAGAGCCTTCCACTCTGTGCAGCTAATCACCAACAAAGCTGAGCCCTGCTGCCTCTGCAGGTGGCCTCAGAGCCTCTAGGAAGAGGCAGTGTCAGGGTCCAGCAGGGCTGAAGAACCCCTGCTGAGGTGACAAATGCCTGCACACACAGTGCAGGCTGCTTGGTAGGGTGGTCAACAGGAAGCTCCTTTTGACCAGAGGTCTGAAAACAAAGTTTCAGGGATATCTATGCCTCTTCTAAATCCTGGTCCCAGCTGACGCCCCCATAAGTAATACAAATGTGGCCGAAAACGGGGATTTCCCCTTGGGTAATCTCTCTCCCTCTGTCTCCCTGGAGACAGCCTCCTCACCTGGTAACACACCTCCCCTGACAACCTGAATAGACCTGAGGTACAAAAGGTGACGTCAGCTCCAGCTCAGAAGGCCACACCCTTAGGAGAAGGGGTTGGGTGAGAAGCTCTCCCAAGCCTGTCATTCTTCTGCTAAGGAAAAAAGCATACAAAAGTCAGGTCCCAATTCCTCTTTTAGAAGCAAGTCTGAGCTCCTATACCCCTATCAACATAATGGCATGTGATTAAACTGTCTTATTCTGTTAGTCCTTTAGCAGACAGGCAAACAAAAAAAGTCATAATCCAACCATAGAGCTGTCATATTCTGAGAGCTATTCAACCCACTGATTTGCTACAAAAAGAGTGGGTATTGCTCCACATTCATATTCCACCCCCACAAATGTTTCTCAAAGTGAATGCAAATTGGCCTCTAAAGAATTTGTTTAATGTGTTAATAAAAAAATTTCCATGACCAATGAACCTACAAAGTCCTGCTTTAAAAATAATTGAAGCTTTTCCTAACTCCTCACTCTGAACATTCCCATAATGAACATGAATAGCTTTGCTGCTTCTTGTTGTAATCCCTTGGTTTGGGGGAACCCAAGTGTCAGTGGCAACTCTCAGACCTCCCCCAAGCCATGCTGAGTGGGTCAAGCTGGTATCTCCCCAGCCTGCCCTCACAGTCCATTTAAAGCCTTAACAAACAGTACCTGGAAGAAGCTGCCCAGAAGAATCATTTGTCAAGGTTCTCTGAATAAACCTTTCTGTTGTCCCGAAGAGTTAACATGGCCATTGCTCTCCACTGCAACTCTAGTCTGTGGGTATCTTGGCAAATGGCTAAAGATCCAAGTGGGGTGACAAAGAAGGCCCCCTAAAGCAAATTTCATCCTAAGATAATGATTTTCCAGTGATACCATGCACAGCATTCCCTGCAGATTTGACAAACATGTCCTAAATGTACAGAAGTGTTTGCTTCCAAGCCTCTCTTGCAAACACCCTGTGGTGAGGTAGGCAGCTAGTTCAGGGTCAGAGCTTGGAAGCCAGTCCCCCGCCACCTAGGTGCTCCCTCCTGCCCACCTATGACTCTCACCTACCACCTGAAAGGGGGACAGTATTAAACTGCTGTGTGTGTAACCACTCCCCTCACAAATCCCTGTGTGGAAGACTAAATCGAGTTTCTGGCTACAGGCTTTGGCCTGGCTTATCCCTAGCTGTTGTGCACATTTGGACAGTGAACCAGAAGATGTGAAGATGAGTGAGGGCCGGTGCCAGGGCATCACTTCTGATACAGCTCCCTGGTAGCTTGCTTGGGAAAGCAGCGAAGGATGGCCTAAGTACCTGGGTAACTGCATCCACGTGGGAGACATGGAAGAAGCTTCTGGCTCTTAGCTTCGGACCAGCTTAGCTCTGGCCATTGTGGCCATTTGGTGAGTGAACAAACAAGTGGAATATCTTCTCCAACTCTTTCCTTTTCTCTGGATTTCTGCTTTTCAAATTAAAAAAAAAAAATCTAACTCTAAAAAATAAAAAAAATTAGTGTGGGGGGTGGGAAGGACAGTGCAATGGCATAACAAGCTAATTTTCAACCTGCAAAGGTCATTATCCCATCTGGGCAAAGGTTTATGTCCCAGTTGCTCCATTTAGCTCCCTGCTTGTGGCCTGGAGAAACAGTGGAGGATGGCACAAAGCCTTGAGACCCTATACCCACATGGCAGACCTAGAAGCTCCTGTCTTACAGCTTAATAGGCCCAGCTCCAGCCAGGGCAGCCATTTGGGCAGTGAACCAGCAGACAGAAGATCTTTCTCTTTCTAAAGCTGCCTTTTGAATAAAAATAAACAAATCCTTACAAAGAGAGACATTCTGACAGATGCTACAAGGTGAGAGTACTTTTTCTCTCATTCTTCCGAATAATTTGAATTTCAATTTTCCTAAAGATTTCCAAGGTGTTTTTCTTTCACCTATTAATAATACTTCCTTTAACTTCACAGAAGTTATTGTCTAATAGGAAGTTTCACCTGATCTTCCTGTTCCCAACAGCCAGTGCTTAACTCATTTCTAGTTAGCTATTTATGGGTATTTATAACACAGGAACATAATATAAAAATCCAAGTCAAAAGTATAAAATGTTGGATGATACAGTTACATCTTTGCTATTCTGTCCCCACACCACTAATAGCAACTTCTACCACAGAATGTTAATGGTCCACTTAAAAAATGCGTCCCATTTACAAAGTAGCTGGGTCCTGCGCAGTAGCCTAGCGGCTCAAGTCCTCGCCTTGAATGCACCAGGATCCTATATAAGTGCTGGTTCTAACCCTGACGGCCCCTGCTTATAATGCCCAAAACCCACGTTAGGAATGACTCATGTTTCAGCTTTTGCCTAATACACATGGGAAGAAGCAACTATTTGGGTCCTTGCCCCACATGGGAGAACTAGACAGTGTTCCCAAGAGACGGCAGTAGCTTATGGAGCAGAGCGGCAGCACTGCAACGTGGAGGTGGCTGGATCGAATCCGGCTGCAGAAAGTGTTCTGGACTCCTGGCTTTTTACCTAGCACTATGCAACTACTGCAAGGTATCTGAGGCATGAGCCAGTCAATGGAAAAACATCATCCCCCCCTTTCTTCTCCTCTCCATCTCTCTGCATTTCCAACAATTGAATAAGACCTTTAAAAATAAATAATTAAAAATAAAAAGTAGCCTAATTGAAAGACTCTGGGGTACTCCTTGCCTTTCCTCTTTCACTCAGCAAGATATTACGAAAGGATAGCTATACTGACAACCATATGTACCTGTTTAGAAGGAGACAAGCCATTGATTGTAACAGCTGCACATGTGCCATCATTCTGCATAGCCTAATTTATTAAAAGCAGCCCCTATTAATGTGCTGTCAGGTTATTTCCAACTCTTTCCAAATCCAGACACAATTGCAATGAATAACCTTGACATAAGTCATTTTGCACCTGTGGACAAGTACAATGGCAGGGTAAGCACCTGGGAGCAGCACTGCCAGATCAAAGCAGGTATGTGTGTATGCGACAGTGTTGCATACAACCTTGTCACCTTCAGAGAAGCAGAACCAACTAAAGATCCCCACTAGCAATCTAAGATGATTCGTTTGTGAAGCCAGTCGATGGCTGGGAAGGGAGTCATTCCAAATGCCTCTGGTGGTGAAAATCATGGTCACCTTCACCACACTGTGTTGGATCTATTAAAAGTCTGGTTCCCACACTGAGTGACTGAAACAAGTCTCCCTTTGTAAACTGTACAACTCCAATGCTTAAATCCCTTGGAACCTTACAGGCAAATTTTAATTCATATTAATCCACGAGTGCTAATTTCTGTTGTAGAAATCATACTAAGCTGTTTCACAAGGCCAGGTTTTGGCTCCCAACTGAGCTGTAAATGCCCCCAGGATCAGAGGTCACTGCTTCTGTGATTTTTGCGTTTCCCACAGTCCGGCTAATGCAATTCCAACAACCATGACCTCAGGCCTGGGAGCATCTGTGTCACATGCAGAGACTAACCCTTAGGACTGGACATGTCCCAGGATCACTGGAGCGTGGCAAACACTGTCTCAGAACAGGCAATCTAGTAACTACATGTCTGTGAGTTGCTATAAAGGCTTGCCCATGAGACATTCAAACCACTCAGTGCTCACTCACTCTGGAAGAAAAGTCAGCCACTCACTCAGTGGACACACATCTGGGTTTACAGGTGTGTTAACGAAGGCATCATGGACAAGACCCTGATTGACAGATATGAACATGGACATGGCACAAAACCATTCCAACCACCAAACATGCATCACCAGCTGGGAAAGGGGACAGGCTGTGACCACTGGTGGACAAATGAAAAGATAAAATGTCTGAGCAGCTTTTAAAAACCAGGAAATCTCTCTGACCACTTTGGAACACAAAGGAGAATGTCCCAAGAGACAAAAGAAAGACTTTCTCAGAGCATCCTGGTCTATAGGGAGCCGCAAGCTTCTGTGCTACTGCAAGAGCATGTTGATGCTGTGCCTGCCAGGACTGAAGCTACACATTTCTCTGCATCGCCAATACAACAGACTCAGCACAGCCCAAGATAATAATCGTATAATTTCTACGTTGTGCATGGAAGCTATTATTAAAAGCCTAGACTCAAATGGGAAGTCTCCTTTCCAACTAAATATACCATGTGTTTTAGATGTGGGTTTATTTGCTCTACCACAAACACCAAACTGCGGTCTAGAGTCGCTCAATGATGTTTTTCAAAACAGTTTCCGATACTGAACTGAAGGTTAAGTTATAAGTCAAGAGAGCACGAAAAAGAACTAAATATTATGGGCAGGAAAAGAGAACGTTATGTCCTACGAAGAGGAAAACAATTCAACGGAATTTCCCATTTAGTTTGGCCACTAAAGCCATGATTTCAGAGGAGACCACAAACTCAAAAGTACTTCCAAGACAGGCAAACAAATCCAAGGCTAAAGTAACTGTTAGGTCATCTGTGGAGGAGAATGTGGATGCTAGGTTAACCAGACAGCACGGGAACCTCGTATTTCCTAAAAGGGGAAAAAAATAGACCCTGGACATGGAATTGGAAATTACAGTTCCACTGAGAATTGACTGCTAATTCAAGGCCAATCCATAGCCAACAGCTGTTTCCCACTGCTTCATCTCCTGGGCGAGGCATGGCATCCTAGCTCATCCAGGCCTTCCAGGTTGTGAGCTGTCAGTTCTCCACGCAGCTGTCTTCTGCCCTCATGATCCTCAGAGCCTGGTTTTGGCAAAGCTGCCTGCAAAACAATTCAACTTTATGGAAAACAAAAATGCCTCAATGGCTCCATCATGACCCATTTTACTGCCCAAGGGGGACATCCCTGTAATTAGGCAGCAAGACACCTTGAACTTCCTTAGACCTAAACAGCAAAGTTATTATTCAGTGACCATGGAAGAACTGTTCACACCACGAGGAAGATAAATAATGAGCAGGGGACAGGCTTTCCAGTCAGACAATTTGGCTAATAGGTCACATATGCTCAGCTTTGTCTTTCCCTTGCCTTTTTGTGGTTTTAAATTTTATTACCCTAGTGCATTGACACCAAACAGAATCTTCTTTCGTTGCTTAGGAATTAATCCAACCCTGCTGTTTATTCCTCATTTGAGTCATAATCCTCCGTTTGTGACATCACAATTAGCCACTAGTGGTGATGATTATAATGTCGTGAACAAAGAATTAGGGCTGGGAATTGGAAACAAAACAGCAGGGACACTCACCGTGGTGCAGGGGCTTCCTCCTTCCCAATAACCCTCCCCAGGATTCACAAATAGGAACACAGTGGGAATAAAAAGATGAAGAAACTGAGATAAATCCAGCTGTGGAAGGCACTTTCTATGAGAACCATCAGCAGCTCACCTGGTGAAGAAACAGAACTTTTCATCAGCTACACTTATCTTCATCTAAAAGCTTTTTATGCTGAACACTCGCCTACCTGCCCTTCACCTACAGCCATGACTGCCAACATGCGGCAGTGCCTGCTTCCAACCTATCTCTTTTTTTAAAATAAGGATTTGTTTATTTATTTTAAAGGCAGAGTTACAGAAAGAGAAATAAAGGAGAGATGGAGAATGAGAAATCTTTCATCCATTGGTTCACTTCCCATATGGCCACAACAGAGATAGGCTGGTCTGAAATCAAGAGACGGGAGCTTCTTCCAGGTTGCCTAGGTGGGTGTCAGGGCGCAAGTACTTGAGTCATTTTTCATTGCTTTCCCGGACATTAGCAGGGAACTTGATTGGAAGCAAAGCAGTTGAAACTCAAACCAGCCTAGGTACGGGATAGTCTTCCCACTAAGCCAAGACGCTTATATACAAATACATAAATATAAAATATTTCAGAGTATCTTCAATCCCAAATATCTGAATAAATTTCTTTTTACTTAAAACTTCTGGAGGATTTTGCTTCTAAAGACTTATTTATATATTTGAACGACAAAGTGTCAGAGAAATGGAGTGAGATCTTCCATCTGCTCAGACAGATCTTCTGTCCACTGGTTCACTCTTCAAATGGCTGCAATGGTCAGCATGTGGCCAGGCTGAAGTCCGGAGCCAGGAGCTCCATCCAGGTTCCCCACATGAGTATCAGGAGCCTAAATGGATGAGCCATCTTCCATTGCTTTCCCAAGGATATTAGCAGGGAGCTGCATCAGAAGTGGAGTAGCCAATATTCTACTGTTGTGACAGGAGATGGCAGCATTATAGGAGGCAGTTAACTGTACCACAAATGCAGATTCTTGAGTGCATTTCTTACAATAACATTCCTCACCTAATCATACCACAGCTATCAGAACTTTAACACTGTTAAAAAATAAAAGACCTAATATTTAATACACTATTCGCATTTTATGAATTACTGCCCCCCAGTCTCTTTGACATCATTTGTTTTCATGACCCATGTGCTTTTCAGCCACCTGAATAATGAAACCAACTGGGTCTGGCATGGTGGTCTAGTGGCTAAAGTCCTCATCTTGAGCACTGTTATTCCATAACAGCGGCGGTTCTAATCATTGCGACCCTGTTTCTCATCCAGCTCCCTGCTTGTGGCCTGGGAAAGCAGCTGAGGATGGCCCAAAGCTTGGGATCCTGCATCAGCATGGGAGACTTCGATAAAGCTCTGGGCTCCTGGCTTCGGATCAGCTCAGCTCCAACCGTTGTGGCCACTTGGGCCGGGGATCATCAGACGGAGGATCTTCCTCTCTGTCTCTCCTCCTCTCTGTATATCTGACTTTGTAATGAAGATAAATAAATCTTGAAAAAAAAAAAAAAGAAACCAACAGCTCTGTATAACTGTCTCCCTGATCAGCTATGTCACTAATGCAAAACAACAAGAGAAATTCCAAGTTATTATTCTTAGATGCCTAAGAATATGCCCCCATGAAGCATCTGGCTTGAATTAACCTAACCCACTTAAAACCTCCCAAAAATGTCATGGGGTATTGAGTCCTTCTAACCCGCGTTTAATACAAGAGGAAGGAAAGCCAAGCCAGAGAATGAAGCAGATATTGGAAAATGCATCGAGGTGAAACAGCCGAGTCTGATCCCCATGACAATGCTCGCCCTTAAGAGCTGACTTCAAACTCGTCCTCACAGGCAGCCTGACATGAACAGATTACGGAAACCCAGTGAACCTGCAGGGCAAGCTCAGTGCAGATCAATGCCCCACTGTAAATGCAGACAGTGATTAAGAATGCAGATTGCAGGGTCACGGCTGACTGTAACATTTCAGCAGCTGATCATCACACAACACCCCAATATGACTCCCCCCAACCCCCGTGCAAGGTGTTCATGCTTGGGTGTGCAGTGGGTAGTTTCTGGGGCTGTTAACTGCCTATTTAACTGATCCAGGGAATGTCATTTATTCTAAACACAGACTGAAGGCCTTAAAAGCAAGAAAAGCAGCTTTTCACAAGCTAAAAGCTTTTAGAACAGAATGGGCCCTAAATCGCCTGTTTCATAGGGGCAGATGGGCTTCAGGGTAGAATGGGCATTATCACATGTTTTTAAAAGAGCATAAAGATACGAGGTGAATCCAACCTGATTCAAAACCAGTCTCTTATCTAAACTTGCTGCAGAAGGGAAAAGAGATTCACATAAAAGCCATGACCACATGGCTCCTATGTCACTTCTGTTTCCAACATATTAAGCACATTCCTCCATGGACACAACATACATCAAGTACTGATTTGTACCATCTTGCGAGTGACACCTGGAAGCACCAAACACCAACTAGATTCAACAATTATTCTTGTATACACTTCACTCACAGCCCCCACCCCAAGACCCCTTACAATCAGAAGGAGCTACAAAAGTAGTGTGCTCACTGTTCTCTCACCACATCCCATGCAGGTGCTGGTGTCTCCATGCCTTCTGCTGAGGTTGGGGTGGAGAGTACCAGGCCTTTGGTATGTAGACTGGTGTAAATTATGGTGATTTATACCACAGAAAAAGAGAAAAGGTATGCTGCTTTCCTCCCTTCTCTCTCTCTCTCTCTCTCTCTCTCCGCTTTCTGACTTACAATGTGGTTCTATCTCCACACTCATTCTGTAACCTAGCAGACTGAGCACAGGCCACCTGACCTTGGACTGTGACCCTCCCAAAGCCATGAGCATAAACTTCCCTTTGTAAGTAGCTCCCTTTTTAGCTGTAGTGAGAAAAAGCACACTAATATGAACTCTCTCTCCAACCCTTGGTCACTGTTTATTTGCTTGTCTATTTGTTTGTTTGTTTTGAAGGAAAGAATGAAGGAAGTCATTCAAAAGCAACCAATGGATTTGTAGCCTATTTTGAGAGTCCCCTGTAGTTTTGCATAAAGCTGGATATCTGCCAACACTTTGAAAAGTATGACTCCCCAGAATCCACTAAAATGTCAGTGGGGTGATAGTGACTTTGCATTCACCCAGCACTGTGGTGGAAGCTGTCCCAAGACAAACCCTCTGCTCACCTCACCACCACCTTTTCCTAGAGGGACTTCCTGATGAAGTATCTAAACAAGATCTAAACTCAGACTGAAAACACCACCACCAGGGCAACCTGCCCTTCCTGGGGAGTTCCACTGGGGTTCCAATTCTGACTCTGTATTTGATGGTCCATATTAGACACATACATCTTTGTTCTTTTCTAGCTGGACAGTTTCATTTGCTGCACTCATCAGTTTTGCATGGGGACTGAGAGGATAGGAAGCTTTAATGTCTAATTAGTAAATTGCTTAAGGGGATGATCAAAATGGAGACAGCAAGAACACTGCAGTCCTCGGGCCAGTTCTGAAAAAGTGGGACAAGTAGGAGGCAAGGTGTCACGGGCTCAACCTCTCCTGGGGAATCTTTCATGAAATCTCATTGAATTCCATTAAGCACTGGGAAGGTCTGATCAGCAGACGTTTGATTAGCTAGAATCTATAAGCAGACCTTCAGATCACATGGTTCTGGCCCCATGCGTGCCCATCAGGGCCATGCTGTGGTTTACAGACCTGCTTCCTGGTGGGGATGCTCATTTTCCTGTACCTCTTAAGGAAAAACAACAGAAAGTCCCTGGAAACTGGGCAAATACTCAGACACCTAACATGAATCCCAATCTCCTGACAAGCTGTCAAGATCTCCTTTTATAATGAACCTAGTGCACAGTTGGGCTCCGTGCCAACTGTGGGGGCCATTAGTTTGAAAACAGCTTGAGATGCTCCAGCTTTGGAGTCACATTATCAAAATCAATTAATGTATTGTTGGGGAGCTTAGACAGACATCCAACTCTGAGGCAGTGAGCTTTCCAGAAAATCCAAGTTCATGGCAGAGCAACCTTGTGGTGTGTCTGTCAGTCTTTCCAGTTCCAGGAGACGGGTGCCCTCCATGAAAATGCCTTCCTCCAAAATGCCTTCACTTCATAAACGTAAGGATGATTATCTTTCCCTTTTGGGGAAAAAAAGCATTCCAGAAAAGCTTTTTAGAGAAAGGAAAAGGAAAGCGGTAAAAACTCATCTCACACAGAGGTCTCTAATGTAGCGACAGATTTTCAGAGGCACCCCAAAAGTGAGGTATGGGAAACAATTCTGAAAGAGCAAACTGAGAATTACCATGGGTATTCACTGCTGGAGAACAAAAATAAAGTTTCAAACAGCCAACCGAAAAATGGGTGAGCCTGGAGTTATTTTTAAATATCAAAAATGGGACATGGTTGTAACATGACTGTTAAATTGCTCAGATCATCTTTTTAAAGACATGAAGGATGCCAAGCAGAGAAACCTTGAAGCCATAATAAGCAGCTCACTTTGGGCTTTCAGACACTGAATCTTTGATCAGGAAGATGGTCCTCCTGTCTGGGGATGGATGCTCCAAACTGGAGAGAGAACAGATGCAAAGACAGAGGGGAAAGCTCCCACAGACTGCACTTTTTCCTAAACAAGAAGGGGTTGAGGGGAAACACCAGCTGACTGCACCTGCTGATTTCAATCCCACCTAACTCCACCCAGGTGTAAATTTGCACAAAGACTAGATTGTTACCAAGACATTTTTAAAGAATATTTATTTGTTCATTTTAAACAGTTACAGAAAATGAGAGAGACAACCTTGCATCCTCTGGTTCACTCCCCAGGTGGCCACCAGGAGCCACAAGTTTCATCCAGGTCTCCTAGCTGAGTCCCAGCAGCTTGGTTTGACTTTTTTTCCCCATTATTAGGGAGCTGCATTAAAAGTGGAGCAGCTGAGACTTGAACTGGTGCTCAAATGGGATGACGGCACTACAAACGATGGTTTTACGCACTGTGACACAATAATGGCCCTTTAGTAGATATTTTAAAACACATGTTGGCTCATTCTTCCCTAACACATATTTCTTCTTTTAGTTTTTGAAACCCATCAGGTTACCACATTAGGCATTTGAAATTGTCCCCTTAGCTGATGGTTTTTAAGTCTTTGGAAATAACAGTCATCATCCATCTTCTTTAGTCCTGGGGGAAGCCAGCCACATGCGTGCCTTTGGCTTATATACAAGGCTGCAGCTGGAAGCTGCTCTTCTCAGCCATGGTCCCCTTCCTTCCCGGTTGGCTTAGAACTCTTTGTCTAATGATGATAAAGTATCCTAATCTATCCAACATCAAGACTCTCTGCTCAGATTCTGCACAAACCATGCTGTGTTTCTACACGCGGCATCTGTACCTCTCAGTACTGAATTTCCCAAACAGCTTTCATAAATTTTGAGTTGCTAGGATGGACGATATGCAAACCACTTCCAAAATTCAATGGGTCACTTCCCTGACACTCACATTCTGCAGCCCACCAGTCATTTAAAAACTCCTTATAATTGGCATATGGTCTTGGTGTTCCACATCAACAGGTGTTGCCAACTTCCAGAACTTGCTAACCAAAGAAATTTATCAAATCAGCACACCATTCCACCATTCTGGGACTTTGCTTGCATTCAAGACTTTGTGTGCTCCAGATCAAATTAAGAAGAGAAAGAAAATGGAAAGTTGGCAAATTATTGCTACTGATGCAAGAGGAAATGAGCTTTTAGCTATAAGCTACATATGGGCAGATTTTCATCCCTGTTGAGGACTTTCCTTTGCCTACATCATAATATTAAGTAAATACACCTTTACAAAACAAATTTATTACTGATTCACTGGGATGTGTATCCCAGCTGCTGGACAGGTTCACAACAACAACAACAAAAGAAAACAAACAAACAAAAAAACCACCTTCCTCTGGTTGTGGGCCCTTAGCTGAAAAAGTTAATTTATCTTTATATGCTTCCCTTTCTCACCTATAAAATGAGGAGACTAACAAGGATGGCCTCTGATGGTTGTTCTCAAGGCTCAGCTGGATAAGCAAGTGCCAGGCTGCACACATCATTTCTCCCATGTTAAGCACACATAAGGGAGTGATTTTGTTTATTTGAGAGACAGAGTAAAAAAGAGGAATCTTACGCATGTTAGTTTACTTCCCAACTGCCTATAATGGCTAGCCAAGCGCTGGAGTCAACAGCAGACACAGGGGACTCAATCCTAGTCTCTCACTTCGAAGAATGGAACTCAATCACTCCAGCCCTCATTACAAGCCACCAGGAAACTGGAGTCGGGAGCCAGTCACTGCGATGTGGACTGAGTATACCTTAACCAGCACCTAAACTACCTGCCCTGAGGTAGGGAGTTTCCATACAACAGTCTTACTGAAAATAATAGAGACTTACACAACAGAACAGATCGTGTATCCCTCACTCAGAATTCTCAAGCTACCACCCAGAGAAGCAGACAAGAAAAAAAGCATTGAAATTTCTTGGTTCCAGGCTCACCATTATTTGTGTTTAATATCTTGTACTGAATTCATAAATTGATTTAAAAAAAGAAAAAGTAGCAGTTTTAACAACTTAGAAATAAAATGGAAAGACACATGTGGCCCACATTGGAACAGCTACCCAGTCTCAATTCCAGCTGGCTACACTGCACTGACAAAGGGAAGGTCCAGACCAACTCCATGTGGAGAAATGCAAATTAACAGCTGGTGGAAAATAAACAACAGAAAGAGGACAGACCCTACATGAACTACTCATGCTCCATTTCCGGAAGAGTCATACGCACCTGCATTACATGTGAAAATATGTTAGTCACCCAAACATCTGACCAAAAAAAAAAATCTATTTAATATGTTCAAGTGTGTGTGTGTGTGTGTGTACATGTGCTGTATGGGAAGCTACAAGATTAAACTGAATTACAACTAAATATTCAGAAAACTTATAATGTCACAGACATTAATAACTTTTGTAAATAAAGACTTCTGGATTTGTTTTAGCTGCAAGACAAAATTTGAACAATCTCTTCGGTTATCATAATTCTGGATTCTTTTTTAGACAATGAAAAAAGTAGAAATTTCATCCAGAAACTCAAAAGGAAAATGATACTCAGCCAGGGTGATTATGTGAAACACTGACAAAAGAGGTAACTAACAATAACAGTGATGGTTAAATTAGGGTCCAAGCCACAATGGAAGGATATACATCTCCTAATAATGATAATATCAATATAAATGCAGAAGCCTGAGTAGATACTGAGGAGTGATTGACACAAAAAATTTTTAAGAAAAACTAAAAATGTAGAATGTGTCAGAGTATAGTGAAACCTTATGTGTACATAACCCAATTACAAAAGTTTTCCCAAACCCTAGCTGACTTTGTTGTCCTTGGACTACTAGTCATACCTTTGCACCTGCCTCCTGATTTTTAACAGACAATACTGTATCAATCAAGATATTCTGTGAAATAGGGAGAAAGCAGGAAGACTGCCAACAAAGCATAATCCTATTTAATAAAGAAGTAACTAAATGCACACACACCAGGAAGAAGTCTCTACACACAATGCTAACAATGACACTCAGGAGCACTAAGGGTAGAGGGTCAGTTCCTGGCTGATACGTGAACCACATCTTATCGCAAGATAAGCTAATCTCACTCTGCCCTTCAGAAGGGTATAGTATATAGCATCAACCCTTTCCTCCTTCTCACATTTTAAAAAAAGATTTATTTATTTTTATTGCAAAGTCAGATATACAGAGAGAAGGAGAGACAGAGAGGAAGATCTTCCCTCCAATGATTCACTCCCCAAGTGACCACAGTGGCTGAAGCTGTGCCAATCCGAAGCCAGGAGCTCTTCCGGGTCTCCCACACAGGTGCAGGGTCCCAAGCCTTTGGGCCATCCTCAACTGCCTCCCCAGGCCACAAGCAGGGAGCTATATGAGAAGCAGGGTCACCAGGATTAGATTCTGAGCCCATATGGGATCTCAGTGCATTCATGGTGAGGACTTTAACTGCTAGGCTACCATGCCAGGCCCCCTCCTCACATTTTAGCAAACAAAACTAACTACTGGTCTTGAGATCCTGGGACTAATATTTATTTTTAAGATTTATTTATTTTTGGCCGAACATGTTATCTTAGCGGCTAAATGCTCACCTTGCACACACCAGGATCCCACATGGGGGCCAGTTCATGTCCTGCTGTTCCACTTCCTATCCAACCCCCTGCCTGTGGCTGGGGAAAGCAGTAGAGGACAGCTCAAAACTTTGGGACCTTGTCCAAGCAGGCACAGAGCTAGAAGACGCTCCTGACTCCTGGCTTTGGATCAGATTCAGCTCAGCTCAGCTCAGCTCCAGCTTTTTTTTTTATTATTAAATTTATTCATTAATTACATTGTGTTGTAATTACATAGAATCTGGGATTCTCCCCCACCCTCCCCCATGGTGGGTTCCTCCACTTTGTTGCATAACCATAGTTCAAGTTCTCAGCTCCAGCTTTTGCGGCCCTGTGGGAAGTGGTCAGCGGATAAAGATCTTTCTGTCTCTCCTCTGTAAATCTGTGCTTCCAATGAAAAGCAATAACCTTAGAACAAAGCGAGAGAGAGAGAGAGAGAGAGAGAGAGAGAGAGAGAGAGAGAGAGAGAGAAATCATCCTGTTAGCCTGTGAATTGGGACAAGAGCATAGCCTTCCACCAGGTGGCCATAGACAAACTGCTCATGTGGGCTCCTATCTGTGTCCATTAGCCTAGGGTCTAATGTGGTCCCCTAACAATAGCAGTACTAGAAGTACAACTACATCAACAGTAATTCCCTCTGATAATATTCAAATTTATCAACTAATCTTATTTTTCTACATTTTCGTAAACTTAACCATTTTGGCCTAACTCATCCATCCCTCTGCCCCCACACCCTGCTCTCTGGTACTCTTAAAAAATTTTACCCAAGCTAAGCAATGTAAAAATACCATGAACAAGAGAAAAATTTATATATACATATATACGAACGCAGACCCAAGGATACAGTCTGAGTAAAGAACACTGCTCTGCTATACATCATGAGCCAGATTTTACTAGAAATCATTATTCAAAAAAAGTTAAGAGTTGATGCAAATTTATAAGGCAACAGCAGTGAGTGACAGACATCTGTGGTAGGGTAATACTAGGCTGTTTCTTGCTTTGTTGATTCAACAATCAGCACTGAATCTCTTCTGTTCCAATTTATTTTAACTTCTGCTTAATTAAATGCATAAAAGAACTAATGTGTTGGATTTGGGGATTTAAAATGACTTTCACCCAGCTGTTTTTAAATGCACTAGGAAATTTCTTGAATATAATTGTTCTTTTAAATGCAAAAAAAGGGGGGGGGGAAGCAGACTGTACAGAGGGGTTATTATCACCTAGTGACACTGGCTGACAACTTCTAAACAGTATTTGCCACCCAGAGTCAGAAAGACATTCCAAGTTTTTTCCAGCCACCTCATAGGGTGATGTAAAAGTAGCCAAAAAGGCAAGAAAAAAACTAGTTTTAATTTAGGTCCAAACAATCGCACATACGGTCATTTCACAACCACCTAAAACAACAGAACAGTACTCAACAGCACATCAATCTACATTCTTGGAGAACAAGGGATGAGGGGATTGTTTCCTCTTATCACCTGTCTTCTATCTTAAGTGAGGGGACTTAAAGAGTTTGCCTTAGGTAAGAGCAAAACCCCAAAATGAGGTAGGACACACCGGGAACAGTGCTCCAATCTTTCCACCCAACATACCCACGGTACAGTGGCCATGGATGCTGTCTGTGTCTGGGGGCTCAGGTGTCCCAGGATCCATCAGCAGTGCTGAGGTCATGGAACCTTGAAAAGGGTGGGAGGTGTCTGGCTCACTTACTTGTACACTGTCCTGGGAAGGGAGTAAGGCCATTCTTGCCATAAGAAGGAGTTACTAGAGAAGAGCTGGCTGGATGCACAGATCTCTCAGACCCTCTGCTGTTCCACGTGATCTCTCCCACTTCACGCACTATTGCCATGATATTATCCCTGTGATGGAACAGATTAAGGGGTGGGGCGAGTCTCCAGAAGCCAAACTGAGGGCAATGGCCCAAACTTGGACTTTGAAGCTCCAAAACTGTGAGCCAAGTAAATCTTTTTTCTCTTAAGAATGTAATATATTAAAGCTCTTTTCTTTATCAATTATCCATCTCCAGGTATCTTGTTAAAGGAACAACAACAACAAAAACGACTGAGACACACGAATTACATCGTTTCTTCTATCACATGTAAAAAAAAATTATTTATTCAGGGAACGGTACTGTGGCAGATAGGTTAAGCCTCTACCTGTGGTGCCAGCATCCAAACTAGATACTGGTTCAGGTCCTAGCTGCTCCACTTCTGATCCAGTTCCCTACTTATGACCTGGGAAAAACAATAAAGGATGGCTAGAGTCCTTGCGTCCCTGCACAATACTGGGAGACCTGGAAGATAACTATTGGTTCCTGGCTTCAACTGAGCTCAGCTCTGGCCACTGTAGCCATTCGGGAAGTGAGCCAGTGGATAGAAGATACCTCTCTCTCTCTCTTTCTCTAACTCTCCCTTTCAAATAAAAAAAAAAAAAGTTAATCTTGTGAAAATTTTATTTATTTTAAATGAAGAACATGGTAGTGGGTGGTTCAATTTCCATTGCTGGGTCACTCCCACATGACCATACCATGTGGAACCATGGTAGGACCATGCTGAAGCCAACAGGCTGGAACTCCATCCAGGTCTCTCCCATGGGTGACCAAAGCACCTGAGCCCTCTCCCATTGCCTCCCAGGTACAATAGCAAAAACCTGGATTAGAAGAGGAAGTATCTGGATTTGAACCATAACTTCAAAATGGAATGCCAGCATTCAAAGCTACCGTTGCTCCTCAAGGCTGGACCCATATGATTTTCCCCCATCTTTCTCTCCCACACCACGTGACAGACCTGAGATGGGCACCAATATGTTTTCTTTTTAATTTTTTCTTAAAATTTATTTATTTTTATTGGAAAGGCAGATATGCAGAGAAGAAGAGAGACAGAGAGGAAGATCTTCCATCTGATGATTCACCCCCCAAGTGACCGCAACGGCTGGAGCTGAGCCAATCCGAAGCCAGGAGCCAAGAGCTCTTCCAGGTCTCCCACACGGAAGCAGGGTCCCAAGGCTTTGGGCCATCCTCAACTGCTTCCCCAGGCCACAAGCAGGGAGCTGGATGGGAAGTGGAGGTGCCAGGATTAAAACCAGTGACCCATATGGGATCCTGGCGCATGCAAGACAAGGACTTTTACCACAGTGCTATCGCACCAGGCCCAGGTATCAATATATTTTCAAGCTGTATTATGTTCTCAACTGAAGCCAAATTAAACATGATGTTTTCATAGCATGATTGCTTCTGTTTTACAGAATTTCTACTTCACATCTACCCAAAATCAATAGTATAGCAGGTTGGGATTTCAGTAGCCCTAATACAATAAAAATTGCCAATGAAGGGTTCTTTTTGCCAAGACCCCTTAATTATTTCTCAAGGAACTATGCAATAATTTTCAAATGACAGCATTAGCTCAACTGTGACAAATTCCCCCATGAAAACACACCATGCCTATGGTCTATAACCAAGACTCAGGGAAGTGCAGTAGGGCTTAAAGAGATTTGAAACACTTGGCTTCCCACAGCGAGTTCCCTTCTGGAAGGTTTATATTTTGTGTCAGAGAGGCTAATGAATTAGAGGGTCTCTTCTATGTCTAGCTTTGGAGTATGACCATATGGGAAGCAGAGATAAGAAAGTAAAAGATGTGACACTGATCAATACGGGGACAGATTATACCATTTTGAAAACAGATTACAAGTCTGCAATGCGTTGTAACATAATTTTAAACAAATGGTACAAAATGCATTCCTACCAGGCAAGGTGCTCTGAAGAATAATTCAAGCATGTTGGAGGCCACAGTGATGTTTTAAGACTCCTGGGAACTATTTAATTCTCTGGCATTCTTAGATGACACCTTGCTAGCCTGAAAGCATTGCCAAAACTTCAAAAAGAATCTGATTTGAGGAATAAGTCAATTGCTTCATGGGTCTTCCCACATAGACTGAGTCCCAATGTAATTCAGTCATTTAACATTAGACTCAACAAAAGCTGACACCAAGCATATACTGCGTACCAGGCCCAAGAGACTGTGAAGGAACAAGATATTTACCCCCATCAAAAAGGAAAGAAGGTACAACCATTTGGCCATGTGGCTAAGCCACTAGTTGGAATACTGGCATCCCATACCCAAAGGCTAGGTTTAGGGCCAACCTTTCTTCTGGATTCCAGCTTCCTGTTAATGTTCACCAGAGGGTATAGCAGGAGTTATTTGATGTAGCATGGTCCCTACTACCCACGAGGGAGATAAGAGACTGAATTCTCACCTTCCAGCTTCAGACTGGCCCAGCCCTGGCTGTTGTGAACACTTCGGGAGTGAACCAGCAGATGGTACTCAGTTCTACCTCAAATAAATGAAAGGGGAGATGGGGAAGGTGGCCGTAGGAAAGGCAACTAAGTTTCAGAGTGGTTGAACCAGGTAGTCCAAGGTCAAAGAGCCAGTGAGACAGAATTTGGAACTAATAATCCATCTACTGGTCTGTAGCACTCTATCAAATGGCTTATTTCCTACGCTCACTGGCCTCTGCCTGCATGCACATACAGCCTTGTTCTCCTCTGAGAGACCTGTCAGCAGGTGAGCGTCCAACCGGCTAGGCCAGGATCCCTTCCTGTTCTGTGCTACCGGTTTTGGCAGCAATGATGGACACGCACCACAAAAGCCTTGAAGGTAGCACAGAATGTTAAGAGGCTGCACAACGTGAGTCCCAGCAGGAAACTGCTTGCATCAAAGGGGAGAAAAATCAAAGGCTTCGTTCCTTCAACAATACACTGTACAGACACTGCTGTCGGATAGCAAACTTGGGCAAGCACACTCTGTCGGAATGGACATAGAACTGTATTAACAGTAATTAATAGGGTCAAATCTATGAAGAAAAGTAGGAAGGGGGAGGAGAAACAGGCATGGCCAATCCTAGGGACACTGTAAACTCCAGGAAGGTTGCCGACATGAGTGCACTATTATCCCATATTCAATGTCCACCCAGACCCAGACTCCTAATCCAGGGTATCACCAAACTACGTATTCACATCTCCAGCTCTAAGCTGCAGCCCCCACCCTGCACCCCAACAACAACAACAACAACAACAACAACAAAAATCATCCATCAGCTCAGTAGCAAACAAAGCACTGAAAAAAATATCTGCCCCAAACAATAGTGCTTTCATTTTCATCTACATGAGCTCAGTCAACTCTTCAGCAAAAGTCAAAATTTAAACTAATCTGTCCTGGAGAGCAGCCCAACATCCTTCACTCACCAGGGCCCGGAAGTAAATGTCAATAATAAAAATGCAATGCATAGTATCACTTTTACCAGGGGACAAAACTGTAATTATAAAGCATTGCTATATTAACTAAAGTTCAGCATAATAAATGAGTCTAAAAAACTAGGCCACCATTGATTTAGAATATGCTAAATAAGTATTCTGTGAATCTAGTTTGAGCAAAAGGCTTTCTGTGGCAGCTCCCAGTAATTTTAGATGAAAAGAAGCCTACACGGTGGAGCAGAAGCCTCGGAATACAGGAGAGCCTCAGCGCAGCACATCCTCAGCCCAAGATTCCCTCTCAAGAAAATACGGGAGAACCACATTTATTGTGAGTCTGCCCCAAGATCTCATTAGACTTCAGGAACTGTTGACAATATTCAGCAGAGGATAATGTTCACAAAACAATCTTTGAAAAAAGAAAGGGACAGAACCATAAAACCAATTAGAGCTTTAAACATTTTCTTTATGACTTCTTATAAAAATGCACATAATTCCCCATGGGACAAAAGAAACTCACTTCTTGACCTCCTCCCACCACACCTTGAGCTGCTGTATTTCAAAGAGTAAGCCTGTATATTGCTATGTATTCCTTATAACAACAGGCCAACTGGCTTATGAAGCTGTTGCAGAAGAACAGAAAGAATTGGAATTTTTTTCTTGTACATTCATTCATTTTCATCCATTTGAAAGGAAGAGACAGCAAGAGGAAGACAGAGATGTCTCCCATCGATTGGTTCATCTAATGCCTACAACAGGCAAGAGGGCTCAGGGCCACAGCCGGGAACCAAGGTCTCCCACAGGCGTGGTAGGATGCCAAGACTATGTGGGCCAGTATAGTTGCCTCCCAGGATGCACACAGGCAGGAAGCTAAAACCAGAAGCAGTGCTCGCACTTGAACCTAGATATTCAGATAAGGGTGTCCCAAATACTGTCTTAACCATTGTAGCAAATGCCTGCTCCAAAAACTGCCATGCCTGCTGATTTCAACTCTGATGGCCATCCACAAATAAATAGATACAGAAACCATGCTGCTCCTAAATGCAATGGAGTACTATGAGTCAGTACCAGAAACTAGGAAACCAAGACATTTGCAACAAAATGGTTGAAACTGGAGACCCCCCATGCTACATACAACGAACCAACATGTATTTACGAAGCAATCATGACCAAATGTAACAGCTGCTCTGTCAGTGTGTGTTCATTCAGCAATTCTTTGTACCTTTCCATATTATTTGAAATTTTTTAACTGTAGAAGAAAAGATGCTTTTCCAAATTCCATGAAGAAGCAAAGCCCTCCTCTCTGGAGTAACACTGTCCACATTCATTTTCGATGTCAAAAACACCTTAGTCACACGCTTGCGGACCAGTGTCCATCACTGTCTTGGCGTCGTCTCTCCCACTTTCCCTAGGTTTAACTTTATGGTCCTTCTTTCTCTTCCTGGTAGAATAGGTGGGAATGTCCTGAGGAAGCAAGGTGTCCTATGAAAATTTTAACAACCATCTTAACACAGAATGGCAGCAAAACACTAAGACCATCAGGAACTTTAATAAAATTGAATCTGGAGGTCTGAGGTATTATAGTTTGGTTTTGTCTTAATTTTCCTGCCTTTTTTTTTTTTTGGTCCATACATATGGGTGAGAATGGACATGTATAGCGATGAAAAGATAACAAAACCTTTGTTAAGTCTTGTGCTTTCTGCAGTGTGAGTGAGCTATACCACTGTAGCCAGAAAGCAGCCATGGCCCCTCAGGCAGTGAATGGTTGAGTCAGACTGCCAGAAAAACTGCACCTAATGAGTGGGTATTGGCCTTGCAACTAACACACCCATGTCTCACATCAGATTACCTGGGTTTGAGTCCTGCCTTCAATTCCCAAATCTAGCTTCTAACTCATGCAGACCCTGCAAGGGCAGTGATGATGATTCAACTGTCTGGGTCCCTGTCTCCTATGGGGGAGACTGAGCCTCCATTCCACAGGGTCAGCCCAGCCCACACTAGCTCCAGTCTCTGCACACATTTAAAGAATGAACCAACAGAAGGGGGAGTTGCTGCTGCTGCTTCTTCTCTCTATATCTCTCTCTCCATCTCTCCATCTCTCCATCTCTCTCTCTCTCAATTTGCCAAACCTGGTTTTGTAAATTCAGTCTTAAAATCACCAAAATGACATTCAATGAGACACATGGCCAGAATGACATTCATTAGATGGGCAATAACTGACAAGTTATTAAACTGTTTCAGAATGTTTATAAAATACAAAGGAAAAGGCATATTAGGATCTTCTCATAGATTGTTGGTAGGAACAGAAAAATTAAAACTGAGAAAGTACTTAGACTAACAGCATAAGTAATGTTTATTATCTACTACAAGCATTGCTTTGTTTTAAGGATTTATTTTATTTTTTATTACAAAGTCAGATGTACAGAGAGGAGGAGAGACAGAGAGGAAGAACTTCCATCTGATGATTCACTCCCCAAGTGACTGCAACAGCCGGAGCTGCACTGATCCGAAGCCAGGAGCCTGGACCTTCCTCCAGGTCTCCCACGCGGGAGCAGGGTCCCAAGGCTTTGAGTCATCCTCGACTGCTTTCCCAGGAAACAAACAGGGAGCTGGATGGGAAGTGGAGCTGCTGGGATTAGAACCGGCGCCCATATGGGATCCCGGCACATTCAAGGCGAGGACTTAAGCTGCTAGGCCACGCTGCCGGGCCCTATAAGCCTTGTTTTCAATGCAACTTACTCCATGGCCTTAGACCTAACAACTGTACCTTTGTTGTTTCTATTATGGTTGTGTCAAGACAAGTGATTCCAGAGGAGAACTCAGGAAAAAAGTTTTTCCACATCACTATGTGAATGGCTAGGCACCCTAAAAGCAGAAACATGTTAAAGAGCTTATGGACATTCAAATGAAAAATCAAATATATCAGCTATGCAATCAACATTTAAATTGCTTGGAACGCATTAAAAATTTGAGCTTATCCATAAGCTGTGTGTGGTGTTTTTAGGATTTAGGTCCTCTATTATGATTTGGGGTCATGGGTAACCATTTCTGCATTTGTTTACCAAGTCATCCTAAAGTGATTAAAGCCAGTTGAAGGCAACAGGAAAAAGCAGATGGCCGAGCCGAAGTTTTAAAAGCACCTTTTAAATCATCACTTCAATGAATGGAGAGGGTGGAAGAGGGACCTGCTACCATTACACAATTTCTTTATTAAATGTAAGAGCAATTACTAAATTGAAGTCACCCATTCATTACAAGGACTGTTCTACAACATTTTTAAACAAAGGAAGACCTGACATCAGTCTTTCTTGAGTACATTTCTACCAGGGATCAGGGACATATTCGTCTGGGGACATCTTTGGTATCACAAATTGGAAAGGTAGGCAGTTGGCATCAGGGGTGTTGCTGAGTCATCTACCATGCACAGGACGGACCCACAGCAAAGAATTATCTGGCCCAACCTGTGAATAGTGGTCAGCTGAAGCAACCGTGCCTCCCATGCAAACAAAAACAGCAGCAGGATAACCACTGGTTACTTCCTCTGGGTTTATCACCTCGTTTCACTGCTGGACACCTCCTCTGGGTTAATCACCTTGATCCTAACAACCCTACCCAGCTGGTCTTCCTTTGATTCACTGAGAGATGCCACACGAGATGGCACAGAGACTGCCAGCTCCAGGCCCCACAACCTCACATTGACAGTAGAGGACTGGACAGAACCTCATTATCTCCTACACATGCTCCCCAGAAGCAGAAATTACTGGGCAAATGAAGACGAGTAGCTCAAGCTTAAAGGAAATAAGATAATCAAAGTCTCAGAGCTGCTATGAAACAGAGTCCCCACCCCTGTCACACTCAGAAGTAATTCCGACAGATGGCAGAAGAGAAATCTCATCACCTCCACGCTGGTAAGGAGCCTTCAGCAGCTCTGCAGCAGAGCCCTTGATCTTGACCAGCCAGCCTAAGACGAATAGGGCTTTTATTGAGCACCTGGGAGTTTATTACATTCTGCAGCTCTTTCTCCCTTATAGGATTTTGCAGCCCAAACTCAACAGCCAGGAGCATTCCACAGAGGTTAACATCGTTCTTGATTCACCGAGTATGATAAGAAGCCACTGTTTTTTGGTTCCCAGAATAATTAACCATCTTCTTTAGCAAAGAAAAAAAAAAACTTTTTAATGTATAGCCTAATTTCCTTCATTTTCCAGACTTGTCAAAAGCGCATTACACCAGATTCTCACTTAAAGAGCTTCATCTGAACGTTTGCTTCCCAGACAGACATAATCTTCCAGACATTGATTTATTTATTAAAACTCAATCATTTTGTAAAGAGAAGAGATTAATTTTTATTTGAAAAGCAGTATTTTGCAGAGACAGGAGGGATAGAAAAACTCTTCCTTGTGCCAGTTCACTCCCCAAATGGCTGAACTAGCCAGAGCCAAGCTGATAAGAAGCCAGAAGCCAGAAGCTTCTTCTGGGTCTCCCACTTGGGTGCAGGGGCCCAAGGACTTGGGCCACCTTCTGCTGCTTCCCAAGGCCAAAAACAGAGAGCTAGATTAGAAGCGGAGCAGCTGGGGTGCAAATCAGTGCCTAGATAGGATACCAGCACCACAGAGCAGAGGATTAGCTTACTATTTCATGGCATCATCCCCATAAAACTCAGTGTCTCTGATAGGGACTCATAAGCCACAAGCTGAAAAAGGCTTTCAAAAATAATTCGATGTATGGGGAGTGAACCAACAGGTGGCAAATCTTTTTTTTAAAGATTTATTTATTTATTTTTATTGCAAAGTCAGACATACAGAGAGAGGAGGAGAGACAGGGAGGAAGATCCTCCGTCCGACGGTTCACTCCCCAAGTGAGCCGCAATGGGCCGGTGTGCGCCGATCCGAAGCCAGGAACCAGGAACCTCTTCCGGGTCTCCCAAGCAGGTACAGGGTCCCAATGCATTGGGCCGTCCTCGACTGCTTTCCCAGGCCACAAGCAGGGAGATGGATGGGAAGTGGAGCTGCTGGGATTAGAACCGGCGCCCATATGGGATCCCGGGGCGTTCAAGGCGAGGACATTAGCCGCTAGGCCACGCCGCCAGGCCCGGCAAATCTTTTTTTTTTTATCTCTCCCTCTCTCCTCTATCATCTTCCATTAATACATAAATATTTCACCTTAAAAAAATTATTCACTAGTGACAACATGAGATTTCCTTTATCCAGAATCCTACTGTCACCACAATCAGGCAACACACACACACACAGACACACACACACACAATATAACAGTAAAAATGAAACCCCCTGTGCAAATTTCCATCAAAACAGAAGTGATAGTGATTGATCTGCGATGACATATCCAAAAGCTTCACTAGCCAGCACTAACAACAAAATCATCTAAATCAAAAACAAGGGATATATGACTTGTTCAGCTCCACACAGTCTTTCAGATAAAAGCTTCCTGCTCATCGTTTTCCCATTACGCTCTATTCAACAACAATGTTCTCATTCATAAATGTGATTCACAGCATAAAGACAGAACTGAACCATTTTTGGTGAATATCCAAGGAGTGTTGGTCCTGCTGAGTAAAGGCTGAATCTGGGATAGGAGCTGGCCTCAGTGGTTCAGATGCCCACATTCCAAAGGAGAGTACCTGGGGTCAATATCCATCTCTGGTTCCTGAGTTCAGGTTCTGGAAAACAGAAGATCATGCAAGAGATTGGGTCTCTGACATCTATGCAGGAAACCTGGATTGAGTCCTGGCTTTCGGCTTCAGTGCGGCCAAGTCACAGTAGTTGAGGGCAGTTGTGGAGTGAACTAGCAGAGAGAGGTGCTGTGTGTATGTGTGAGTCCCTGCTTCTCAAATGTATAAGGAAAGCTTAGCACAATAAATGGACCTTTCTGCTAAATAACTGTGACTCACAATTGTAATGTTATCTTCTTGGAAATGAGAGTGGGTGTGACATCAGTTTGACTACAAGGAGCATGAAGAGCGAGAGCTTCGTGATCACCCACTTAATAAGATCCAACAGTGGAGCCAAATCCAACGGCTCATTTTCTTAACTCATCACTAACAACTTAAGGAACTGAACTACCCAGGCCAACTTATGCAGAAACAGAAATTACAACATGATCTAATCCCACATTCATTCTATGGCCATCACAAGCAGAATTAATTCTGAGGATTTAGAGAAATCTATACTAGGTGACGAAAGGTTTGACATTCTACAAAGTATTTTAAACTTACTAGCTCAAGACCTTATAATAACCTTGTAAGATGGCAGTCATTAATCCCCAGTATACAAACTAAAACTTACAGACTTGTTTATCTGAGAAAGAGAAACTACAGGTGAGCATTTGATGCAGCAGTTAGGATGCCCCTTAAGCGAACCCACACCAGTCTAGACCTTCAATGTCAGCATGATCTGAGGAAGCAGTGGAGAACGGCCCAGGTCCTTAGGCATCTGTACCCTGTGGAGACACAGAGGAGGCTCCTGGCTTTTCAGCCCAGCTCTGGCAACTGCAGCCATTTGTGGAGTGAACCAGCAGATGTAAGAACTCTCTCCTTCTCTCTATAATTCTGCCTTTCTAACAAAGATAAGTCATTTTAATTAAAATATATATATATATATCACTTAAGAAACTCACATCCCATACCAAAGAGCCCGGGTTTGAATCTTCTCTGCTTCCAATTCTGGTTTCCTGCTCAGGGAGATCCTGGGAGGTTGCAAGGAATGCCCCAAGCACTGTGGTGCCTGCCACCCCTGTGGAAGAGCCAGACTGGACTCCAGGCTCTCGACACAAATCTGATTGCACCCTGAATATCACAGATTTCTCAGTTTCAGTCTTGTTCTCTTTCTAATAAGCAAAAAGTAAATAAATAAATAGATTTTTTTTTTAATAAAGAGAAGCTCTACAGGATTGGGTTTGAGACAGGCCAATATTCCTAAGCCAAAAACCATTATTCTCCTTTCCCTAATGCTGTTCCAAAAGTAGCTCACACATGCTGGGTTTTTCTACACGCAGGGCTGTGTTCTTTATATAAGAATGGTCATATTTAGGCACAAAGCAGGGTTTTTTTTTTTCTCTACAGCAAGATGAAAGGAGTGACTAACCAACAAACTAAGCCCAGTCTCTAACATCAAATAAAAGAAACAGCATTAAAAAACAAAGTTCTTATTTAATTATTAGTACTGCCAGTATTTATAGAATGACAAAATATTAGCCTAGAAGGAGTTAATCACTAAAGATGCTATAATTCTAAGAAATACTCAGGCACATAAGTTCTTACACATTCTAAACTGCCTCAGGCAGCCAGATTAATGATACATCCAGCACAAGAAACAGCATACAAAAACAGAATACACAGCAAAGTCTAGTTCTGCTATTCCTCCACTCAGAAATCACTTTAGGGGGGGAAAAAACCTTTAGGGGCCAACATTGTGCCACATCAAGTTAAGCTGCCACTTCTGATGCCTTCATTCATTTTAGAGTACACGTTCAAGTACAGGCAGCCCCTGTAATTGCAATTCAGCTCCCTGGTAATATGCTGAGGAAAACAGCAAATGATGCCTGAATGACTGGACATCCACCACCCAGATGGAATTCTTGGATCCCGGCTTCAGCCTGGCCCAGTCCTGGTCCAGCCATGGCCACTGATGCCATTTGAGAAGTAATCTTGCAATAGATGGAAGAGAGATCTCTGTATGAATGTGTTTATCTCAGTCTTTCAAATAGAATGTTTCAAATTATAATTTTCTAAAAGTGTAAGACCAGAACAACCTTAGCCGTCAGTAAGTCCAATCATCCCTCTTCAAAAACAGGGTAGGTTCAGACCAGAGATGGTCTCACCAAGAAACCATTGAACTTACCAGGACAATAAGATGCTGGACTCTATGCTTGGTAAATACCTCTAATGAAAGAATGTCAACTGAATTTCAACTATGGAAATGCAACAAGGTGGAGCAATCCGCTGTGGGGGGAGGGTGTGGGGAGAGGTGGGGGGGAATCCCAGTGCATAAAAAATGTATCACATAATGCAATGTAATTAATTAAAAAAAATAAAATGCAATAAAAAAAAAACAGGGTAGAAAGGAGGATGGGTCTACTGTGCAAGATACCATCATCCCACAGTAGAGTGCCTAGGTTTCATTGTTGGCTCCCAGCGTTAGCCCAGCCCAATCATGTGATTCTGAACATTTGGGAGTAGATAGGGACTCTCTGTCTCCCTGCTGCATGAACAAATATTCAAAAATAAGGGAGGGGTATGAAATATTCAAAACTATTTAACAAGGTTTCCTATGTGTAATAATCACTATCATTATCACCTTGCAGACACTCCATTACATTGGACCAGGTCCTGCATTATAAGATTGTTCAGACATAGCCCCTTTAATCCTTTTATAAACACCAAACTGAGGTTCAAGGAAGTTAAATCACCTACCACCCACAAATTACATGAGCATTGTCAAGCGGGTGCTCCAACCCAGGCAACCTGGCTTACTATCTTGGCTGAGAACACCCTTCTACACAGTGGCTCAGCCATACACACAAAGCCTCCAAGGGTGTATGGGTAGGCTGTGGCTTCACCCTTGCTTTCCTTCTGATCTCACTATAGGTTCAATAGCAATACCTGAATCCTGCCCTCAGAAACCACAACTACCTGCTATTCCATGAAAATCTCCAAATCAATTCAGTGAGGCAGGTTAAGTCATCTCCATGGTGTTTCCAGAATGTCATGCCTTCTGAGATCACATTTACAATTTCTAACATTCCCACTTGTTCTCTATATTTTAACTTACTCCTTATTTTTGAAATTGACACACTCCATTCAATCAGATTAATTTATCTTTGAAGGAAATTTCATCATTAAAGAGGGTTAAAATTAGTATCATTTGGGCCTAGCACAGTAGCCTAGCAGCCAAAGTCCTTGCCTTGTACGCACCGGGATCCTATATGGGCACCTGCTCTAATCCAGGTGGCCCCCATTCCCATCCAGCTCCCTGCTTGTGTCCTGGGAAAGCAGCAGAGTATGGCCCAAATCCTTGGAACCCTGCACCTTCTTGGAAAGAAACTCCTGGCTTCTGGCTTCGGATTGGCTCAGCTCCAGCCATTGCAGCCACTAAGGGAGTGAATCAACGGACAGAAGATCTTCCTGCCTCTCCTCCTCTCCTTATATCTGACTTTCCAATAAAATAAATACAAACAACTAGTATCACTTGGTATAGATTATGCAATTACCTAAACCAGTAAGTCTATCTTAACACTTTCCCACTGGTGCCAGACGTGACTTCAGAATCCATCTCCACACAGTGTTCTGAGCAGTCTCTATCGATTAATCATTAGTGATACACATAATGAAATCTACTAGCTATACCACTGCATCTAATAAAATTCCCTGGACAAAAAGAGGAAGTTGATATTCAAGCAGCCTTAAGTGTTGGAGTTGGGTCAAATTTTAAAATCAGGACCTAGATACCTACCCTCTAATTTTTTCCTGCTACACCCTAGTATCTGGACAATGCAAAGGCTTTTTTCACTTCAAGAACTGAGTGCAGCAGCATCAAACCATCTTCCTCTACAGTGAAGCAGAGTACAGTCAGTATTCCCCAAAATTGAGCTAGAAAATATTCAACTGAGTGGCACTGTTTGGACTTGTACAATCACAGCCTTTGCTGAGGAAAGAAAATATACATTTATATGCCTGTACAAAGTCCTCCGAACGTCTAATCAGGCTGACACCTTTGGAGCTGCAAGAATAAAAACAATCAGCATCCTGTCTTTGATGTTTATTAGGCTGTGGCCAAGACTTGGCACATGAAAAAGGCAGGGATTGCCAGGGCTCTCAGGCTACTACAGTCATGGGGTGTCCCACTCAGGCCTTGGGGACTGTCTGAGAAAGAGGCACAGCGAACGGGAAAGGCAGTGTGGGGAGAACTCCAGCAAAGATCACGCTCCTGAGTAGAGTGGCTGCCAGCAACAACTCCCACAAAGCATCTTTCCAAGCAAGTCATGAGAAACAGTCCAGCGACACTCTTGCTCAGAACACTGACTCAGAAGTCAAGCACAAAGGGCAGAGTGAGAAGAAGACCATGACGTCGACAACTTTTACAGGCACATAGTGTATTCTTCCTTGAGGATGATCTTTTCTTGCATGTGGCCAAGAAATATGGGCCAGAAAGCACAAGGTCATGGCCACAAGCCTCTAGAAAATTCATCTTTTCACTCTGTAAGTATTATGCCTTGCTAGATGTGGGGAATACGCAGGAAACAAGATGAATCAAAGAATATGTATTTAGCTGCGGGAAATAAAGAATAGAAGAAACTACTGTCTCAGGGATATGTGACGAAAAGAAAAATAAAGAAAACTGTAATGCAGGTAAGCTAGACAAAAAAGAAACCAGGAAGCTAAGTTAAACATTAGATGCCCTTTTAAAGATGGAGACAAGCTTAAGTTGTTACTAACTCTGCTACGCACACAGATCAATCAATGGCCAAAGCTGGTATGTGAGTCTATAGCTACTGGAATGCAGGGCAACCCAAACTCTTGGTTGTGACTGTGCATCGCCTCCTCTGGCCTTGCACCTGATCCTGGGACCTAACACATGCACATCCATGCTCAGCATGCAGTTTCAGCATGACCATCTACAAATACACAGGAGCCCAGATACATCTGAGCGAACGCAGAACACTCCTATTTTGGCTGCTTTGGCAGCTTCTGAGTCTTGAAGCCAACCAAACTACAGAGGAGACAGAGAATGCCTGAACTTAGAGTAACAGTGTATGAAGATTATTTAACTCCAAGTCTTGTTATTAGAGTTTGTTTGAAAACTCACTCACTTTAGGATTATTCCCAAACTTACTTCTAGCGATTTCCTGTTTTCTACGATAACCAGCTCTTGTCTATTCCACATGTAGATGGGGACAGGGGACTTGAGGCCACTCTCTGCGACATCTCACCTCCTGCATGAGGATGTTCAAGCACCACATGTTCTCCCTTACTTGTGGGACTCATTTTTAATTAAAAATCACTTGAGGACCCAGCATGGTAGCCTAGAGCCTTAAGTTCTAGCCTTGCACACGCCGGGATCCCACATGAGTGCCGGTTCTAATCCAAGCAGCCCTGCTTCCCATTCAGCTCCCTGCTTGTGGCCTGGGAAGGCAGTGGAGGACGGCACCAAAGCCTTGGGACCCTGCACCCACATGGGAGATCCAGAGAAGGCTCCAGGCTCCTGGCTTCAGATCAGCTTAGCTCCAGCCATTGCAGCCGCTTGGGAAGTAAATCATTGGATGGAAGATCTTCCTTTCTGTCTTCCCTCCTCTCCGAACATCTGATTTTCCAATAAAAGTAAATAATTTTTTTAAAATCACTTAAAAATAAAGTTGCTATTTTAAAATAATAGTATTGACCTAGAAATACAAACTCAAAGCAAAAATAGAAAGCACTTTTTTTAAAAAGCCTTCATGAAACAAATGCTATCAAATTTTAAAAGTGAAACAGTCAAAATGTGCAACCACCTGCAGCACCAATAATTTGTATACATCTTTGATAAATGATCGAACATAACAGTACAAGATTTATATAATAAACATCTGAGATCTTCCAACCATAATATTCACTCAAATTCAGCTTTCCAAGTATCTGCAATGTGTCACACACTGCATTAGGAAGGTAAGACAAGACAATGAATAACACTGATACAGTTCCTGCAGATCTGACCTTAATCTGAGGGCAAAGCATATCATGAACAGGTTAACAAATAAATAAAAACGGTGCCTTTCAAATATGTCTCCATGCCCAGAAATCAGGGAAGAAGTAAGGAGACACAGGCGGAGGAAATAAGGTCTGTTTCCTGTCGCTAAGAAGGGCTGCTTCCCATGCACATCTTCAGATGGATCTGTCATGGAACTCAGAACCAACATTTCTACCTGCAAGATCATTCACACGAAGCTCCCAGCACAAGCTTCTATACCACAGTTCAACAGACTCATCAAAAAATACAGGCAAGACTGGGTGTTTAGCCTGGCTGTTAAGATGTCCGTGTCTCACAAAAGCTCTCGCTCCTGTTACTACATGCACTGACTCAGTAGCTAAGTTCCCTTTACCCACATGGGAGACCTGGACCACATTCCCACCTTTCCAGCTTCAGCCTGCCCCAGCCTCAGCTGGCAGTTTCAGGCATTTGACAAGAAAAACAACAGACAAGAGCTTTATTTTTCTGTTTCTCTACACCCATCCATACATAAATAAACTAATAAAACAAAAACAGCAACAAAACTGACAGATGAATCTTTTGTCACCAACAGAAGTTCAAACAATGAAACCCTGAGCCAAAGGCAAGACTCCAGGGAGAATTATTGGGGGATCAGAAAAGGGATACATGTATATTTATCTAACCAAGGTGCCTCAAGATATCTGAAGCTAAAGCTAACAGAATTCCTGCTACCTCTTTTTAAATGCACAAAGAAAACTCATCGCATCAAGTACCCAGCACACAGCAGGCACCACCAGAGCCATTCCCAGATTGTGTAATGGTGCCATTAGGGCAACTCCGACTTCCAATTGCAAATATCACTCCCCAGTCTACTTTTGTTCTCACGACCATGCTTTGAGACACAATGGCAGGCTAAGGTCCAGAGATGAAGCACTTTGCCCCAAGAAAGAATCAAGCAGAGGGTGGGCACTGTGTTGAAGTGGATTAATCTGCAACCTGCAATGCCAACTAGCATCCCACATGAGTGTTAGTTTGAGGTCCAGCACTTTGAATTCAGTTCCATACTAATGTACCTGAGAAAATAGCAGAGAATGGCTCAAGTGCTTGGGCCTCTGTCACCCATGTGCATGATCTACACAGAGCTCCAGCTTCCTGGCATTGGTATGGCCCATCCCTGGCCCCTGTGGCCATCTGGGGAGCAAACCAATGTTGAAAGAAACAAACCTTTAAGAAAAAGCACCCAGGAGAGAAAACATAACCACCTGCCCAGACATATCCTTCCCAGGCTGCACTAGATTTCTCATGAGGATGTCCACTACAAAGACACAGTTCAGTCAATTCTCCATTGAGCAAATTTTGTTCTTTTATCATTATCATTTAGCCTTCCATGTTGCATTACAGTTCTTCCACAGTTATCAATGTACACAGAGCCTGCTTGTGAAAGACTGGCTTATTTCACTTCAAAACTGAGAGCAATTGAAGTCAAGGTTAATGTTAATCTCCTAAGCAGATTGTAGAGCTTTCTATTGAGGTGGGCCCTTATAGAAGAAGGAGTTAGCCTGATGAGCAAAGAGGGCTAGCAGGTTAGAGGTGAGCAAATACCTCCCACCAGCCCCCCCCCCTCAAAAGATAATGAGTCCCAAGCAAACAAGGCAAAAATACAAACAAGGACTTGGCTACAAGCATACAACAAGACCACAATCCACAAGGCCAGAAATCTGTCTTATTCATTGTCCTACCCTGGATCCCTAAAGCAGAAATTTTTGTCACATAACAGCACATGGGTGAATATTTGGGAAGTAAATCAAAGCATCATTCTGAACAGTACTGGCACATGAAATTACCAATATTGCAATGATGAAAGAGAAGGGTTTGAGCATTTGGACCAATGGATGAGAGAGTCCATGAGATGCCCACATGCCATATCAGAAGGCCTGCAGTCAAGCCCTGGCTCCACTTGAGGTCACAGTTCTATCTTCACGTGCCCCTGGGAAGAAACAGGTCACACCTCAAAGTATCTTGGTCCCTGCCACCCATGTGATATTCCTGCATTGAATGACCAACTCCAGGCTTCAGTCTCTGAACAAGGTCATTCTCAGCTTTGGGGTGTGAACTGGTGAGTGGAAATTTTCTCAACCTCTAAAGTTACATACACATATAAAAAAGAAGCAAAAAGAGAGAGAGAGAGAGAGAGAGAGAGAGAGAGTGGGCCCAGAGCAGTACGCTAGCAGCTAAAGTCCTCGCCTTGCACACAACAGGATCGCTAAAGGGCACCGATTCTAATCTCGGCAGCCCCACTTCCCATCCAGCTCCCTACTTGTGGCCTGGGAAAGCAGTCAAGAACAGCTCAAGGCCTTGGAAACCTGCACCCACAAAGGAGACCTGGAAGATTTCTTGGCTCCTGGCTTTGGATCGACACAGTTGTTGTCACTTGGGAAGTAATTATCGGACAGAAGATCTTCCTCTCTGTTTCTCCTCCTCTATGTATATATCTGACTTTGCAATAAAAATAAAATCTTTAAAAGAGAGAGAGAGAAGGGTAAGAGAGTAAGTAGTAAACATTATCAGTCATGGAAAAAGGCATGGAAAGAAATGGAAACATGTTCACAAGGTAGAAAGTGGGTTGAAAACTATCGTAAACACAATGCCTCGACCACTCCTGTATTCATAGCATCTCTTTCCATATGAGTTGTGTACAGAAATATAAATAACAAGGATAGAGAACAAAATGCCAAACCACACTTACCTCTAGATTACAAGATAATTTCGTAATATTCCTCCTGTTTGCTTATAAGCATTTGTTTAAACTGAATTTGAGTTTCTTAACGTACTTATATTCTACAGGGAATACCAATCTGTAGGTTGACATTAATTTTTTCTTTTTTAAGAATTTTTTTTATTGGAAAGTCAGATATACAGAGAGGAAGAGAGACAGAAAGATCTTTCATCCGATGATTCACCCCCAAGCGGCTGCAATGGCTGGAGCTCAGCCAATCTGAAGCCAGGAGCCAGGAGCTCTTCCGGGTCTCCCACATGGGTGCAGGGTCCCAAGGCTTTGGGCCGTCCTCAACTGCTTTCTCAGGCCACAAGCAGAGAGCTGGATGGGAAGCAGGACTGCCAGGGTTAGAACCGGCGACCATATGGGATCCTGGCCCATGCAAGGCTAGAACCTTAACCACTACGCTATAGCGCCAGGCCCAAGATTGACATTTCTATATGCACAATACTGAGGGATTGTGTTGTACAGCATCCCTTCACTATGCTTTCACAGGGTCACTCTGTAGCCAGTTCAAGTCCCAGCTTCTCCATTTCTGATACAGCTCTGATACGGCCTGGGAAAGCAACTCAAGTCCTTGTGTCTCTGAACCAAAATGGGAGACTCAGAGGAAACTCCTAGTTCCTAGCTTGGGCCTGGCCTAGTCCAGGACATTGCAGCACTTAGGGAGAGAAACAATGGGTGGAAAAACTCTCCTCCTCTCGTTCTGTAACTCTGCCTTTACAATAAATGAAAGGAATCTTTAGAAGGAGGAGGAGGAGGAGGTAGTGGGAGGGGAGAGGAAGGAGGAGGAGGAGGAGCAGGTAGCAGGAAGGTCTCAACAACTGGAATCACCCACCCTTCAATGCTTTCCCAGATCATAAGCAGCGAGCCAGATCATAAGTCCTGGGCAGCCAGGACTCAAGCAGGTGCCCAGATGGGATGCCAGCAATGCAGTCAGAAGATTAGCAAGCTACAGTACTACATCAGGCACTACAGTGTACCCAGAAACCGTATTTTTAACACTATTTACATTATTAATAGAAGAACAAGGGTTCAGAAGCCCAGAGAAGGAGAACATTTATTTCTCGAAGAACAACTAACTCCTAACACAGTTTTTGGCTCATTGCAGGGGTAAGCAGGAATCCTGTCCACGTGGGAGCATACAGCTGTATCACAGCGGAAATGCCAACTCCAGCCTCAGGCAGCCTACATCAGGTCTTGAAAATTAGCTCTGACCATGTCTGACACACTGTGCCAACAACAGTCCTAGCTATTTCATTCCTGCATGACTTAGATGTGTCAATACAAACAAAGCTTCTAACATGGCCCAAGATAGTGCAGCATTAGGAGGTGGCCCACTAAGCCCAATGAATATACCACAAAACTTGCAACAAGCCAGAGTATGGAAGCTAGGTTTAGTGCAACTTCAAGCTCAAAGCCAGCAAATCCAAGGAAGTTTCATTTCCATAGGGATCCATTATCATCTACAGAATGCTGGCCCATGAATCAAGCATCGTCATTAGCCTCATCGAGCCTGTTCAGGTCAGCCTACCACGACTCAACAGATGACTGCATCAGCTTACAGATAAATGGCTGGAGTCTTGGCTGAGCCTGGTGAGCCACGCATGGACCCTAAATGGACCCTACTCCCTATCCCAGCTGCTCCACTGGCAATCCGGTTTCCTGCTAATGCACCTGGAAAAGCAGTGAAAGAAGGCTATGGTGCTTGGGCCCCTAGATCCACATGGGAGACACAAATCAAGCTCCTAACTCTTGTTGTAGTCATTTTGGGGGAATAAACCAGTGGGTTGAAGATCTCTGAGTCTTGCTTCTTCTGTATAACTCTAGCTTCCAATTAATTAATTTTTGGCCGCTGTCATCTACCACCAGTGTTTTTTGTTTGTTTGGGGTGTGTGTGTGTGTATTTTGGTCTGCTTTGTTTTAGGTTTAAGAGAGGTGGGGATGAAAGTTTTTTTAAAAAAAGAAAACCACTAACAACATTTTTTTAAAATTTGGAACCCAGAGTGGGATAAGATTACCTCTGATAAGACTGAAAAATCAATACACAAGAACTTAATCAAATAAACCTTACAAAGATACCAGATGGCCAGTTAAGTATTTTGGGATTTTTATCTTGCAGCCAACAATCCCATCTGGTAGCATATAGAAATCATGTTTTTTTCCTTTAAGAAAAAAAAAAAAGAGGGGGAAGAGAGTATCCAAACACACCCGTGTAACCGAGTTGATGAATAGGGTTCTAAAAGTGTAGGCAGTGAGCAAAGAAATATAAACATACACACAGATAAATATGTAATTTATCTGAGCCATTAAGAGCCACCACAGTCTTATAAACTCTTTACTAGACAAGTCCACAGCAAAAAAAGAAAGAAAGAAACCAGAGGTTCAAATTGCTGAATCATTGTTTAGATGTAAATAGGATTCCTAAAACTTCTATTGCTGGTTAAAATTAGTTTACAACATAAAGGAAACTAGAGCAGCAGCTATAAAGGCAAACAGTGGTGAAAAGACCCTTGCAGCCACACAAATACCACAGAGCAGCTCATTTAGCAAATCAAGACTGAAAACACACAGCATCTGAAAAGGCCCAGATGAATAAATTTTGAAATAAAACTTGACTCTGCATCTGATGATGAAATATTTATTTGATGAAATGTTCACACTGGTGTTGGGAAGCATTTATTCTACAGAAAAGCAGACGGCTGGTTAGGAACATCTCAACTGAAACCCAAAACTTCTTCCTCATCCAAGTCATCGCTCAAAGTCCTACATACTTCCCCAGAAAACTACAGATATCCAAGTACTGGGTAACTACTGCCTCCTAATCAAGCAGGTACCAGATTTCCCTCTCCTGGCCAGAGCTCAATCATTCATGAGCTCTTTTTCTGGCTGTATCTCAGCAGTTTTGTGCAGTATACTCCACAATGCTTTGGATACAAGTCTCAGTCCACAGAAACCTTGTACACATTCCCCTGAATGTTCCCAGAGAGCAGCCAAAGCCAATTCCAAAATACTTTATTAGCATTTGACATCTTTGAGGTTATTGTACACGGAATCCCGCTCCCTTGGCTTCCTTGACTTGGTTTTAAAAGCCTAGTGCAATGCCCAGCACAGTAGCCTTGCAACTAAGGTCTTCACCTGGCACACACCTGGACCCCATGTGGATGCTGGTTCTAATCCCAGGGGCTGTGCTTCCCATCCTGCTCCCTGCTTGTGGCCTGCGAAGTCACTTGAATACAGTCGAAGGACTTGGGACCCTGCACCGTGTGGGAAACCCGAAAGAGGCTCTAGGCTCCTGGCTTCAGATAGGCTCAGCTCCGGCCATTGTGGTCACTTGGGGTGTGAATCATCAGATGGAAGATCTTCCTCTCTGTCTCTCCTTCTCTCTATATATCTGACTTTCCAATAAAAATTAAAAATAAATCAATCTTTATTTAAAAAAAGATGCCTAGTGCATTGGAAGGTAATTTCTTGACAGCATGCACAGCTCTGGTTTTCATGTTTTCACTATGTAGTATTCCATGCATACAGGGAAAAACAATTACCCCATTTTAATCCCTGATGCCATAGGTTTACTTGTCCCTTTTAGGAAAAGTGAGGGGAGAATTAAGGAGAAAGAGGAACCAATAAGGTTAATCCTAAAAGCCAGTACTATGCTGTTTGGGTCCAGCAGGCCTTGTTTCGCCAAACCTCATGCAAGGTGTTTCAATTCTGACACCGTAATGCTGCTGGTTGATGCGTTAAGCATAGAGACTTGATCTAATTGTGGTGGTGAGGAAGCCGGGTCGGCAGGTTTGGGGGAAGGGACATGCTGTGAGGGTGGTTCCCACAACAGGGTTGATTACAGGTTGAGTTGAGGTTCTGTGTCTAACTTCCCTCCCTCTCCCTGGCTCTCACCACGATGATGGCTCCACTCCCACCACAATCAGCCTCTACAGATGCCAGGAGATGGATCCACACAACCCTGGGCTATAACGGCTATAACCTACAAGCCATGAACTGCAATGAACCTCTTCTTTCCCAACAATCTCCTCTTGGGTGTTTCACTTAACATAATGAACAGTGGCCTAATACACATGCTTAAGAGGGCACTGAGTCTACCTTTTTTTTTTTTTAATTTTTGAATTATGTGGTACAATTTCATATAAACTGGGATCCCCCGCGAAACTCCCAAACCCCATAGATTTTCCCCATTTTACTACAATGGCGTAGTTCTTCATAAGAAATCATAATTCCATCAGTCTCTTATTTAAGAGTTTGCTCTTTGTAAAGGGTGTTCTTTATTGGCTGACTTCGCTAAGCCACAGCATAGCAAGCACATTGGCTGAAACAATGGACTTAGGGAGAGAATAACAGAATTTGAGCCTGAAACACAGGCTCTACCAATTACAATTTCTTTTACCAGTCATGTAGTCTAGGACAACAAACTAAAGCTTTCTGAAGTATCAGTTTGCTCTATAAAATAAAACTAGCCTATGAAACTGTCACATTATGAGTAATAAATAAATAAACAAATAAAACTCCCGTCTAAGAAGATCCAAGCAAATTAACTTACATGATACACAACACAATGAAACCTACTTTACATTATTCAGATAGAGTCCTGTTCTGTTTGAATATTTCTCATGCAAAATTCAGATGTCAGCATTGGGATAGGTAGGCCATTTAAGAGGTGACTAAGGAAGCAAATCATAATGTATACGAGCAACACTGACATTCTGGGATGTGATTATTGTTCATATCCCTTGTCTGTATTCTTTGAGGGACAGCGGTTTGTCTACTTACTGCCAACTGAATTCTTTCGTTCGCGGTGGGTTAAGCCCGTGATTATATCTGCATGCATGTCATTGTAAAAATTAGAAGAAAAAAATAAAAGGAAGGAGGAGAAAGAGTAGAAACAAGGGAGGGAGGCCAAATAGGGTGGGAGGAATCATTATCCTCTAAAAACTCTACACAATAAACACACGAAATTTGCTCCCTTTATATAAAAAAATTAAAGAACGAAAAGGAAATGGTTAGAACTTGAGGGCCCTCCCTCGCAAATGATATTGAGGCCCTTCTAAGACAGGCTTCCCATAGGCTTGGCTTCCTGGCCCTTGTGGCCACAGAACATTGATTTCCTGCAGAGGACGCAGCAATGAGGTTTCCCCTCAGCACACACAGAACCTGCCAGCAACTTGTTCGGGGACATCTCATCCTCCAGAACAGAGAGAAATAATTTTCTGAAACTTGGACTTTCAACTTGTGTTGAAACAACACAAATGCACTAGGATAAACCTAATGTTATCACCTGGATGTTTTTAACCTCGGTAATAAACACACATTCAACTTGCATGCATTTCTACAATGGAAGTCTTGTTGAAAGAGTTCAAGGAAAAGGCATTCTTTATTTAGTCACATAAATAATTACCCAACAAAGATCAGAATATCATGAAACAGGATATTCACACTCACAAACACCACTATCATCACCCTTGTTATTCTTTTGATTTTAAATTTGAAATAAACATGAAGCACACAAAAACATCTTAGAATGCACTGAAGCAATGTGCCATTAGTCTTCCAGCACTTGGCAGCAAAAAACTCAAAACGGCCACCCTTTCTCCTTGAGAGTATCCCAGATGGCAGCCAAACAAACATGTGGAGGTTGGGTGCATCAGCTAGCTAAGATGTTGCTTAGGGAAGCCTGCATCCCATCTGGGAGTGCTTGGGGTTGATGCCTGACTCCCATTAAAACTCAGGCTTCCTGTTACCATGCACTCAAGGAGGCAGTAGCAAATGATTCAAGTACTCAGGTCACTGCCTTGCATATGGCAGATGGGGACTCAGTTCTGGGCTCTTGGATTTGGTCTGGCTCAGACCAGCTATTACAGGCATTTGGAAACTCAATCATGGATGGAGAATTTCTCTCTGTTTCCGCACCTTTCAAATACACTATAAATTTTTTTTAAATGAATGTGTCAGAAGTGTGCGTTTCCTGTACTTCAGCATAAAGCTGAGGAAGAGCTGCTATTTCCTGGGTAACATTAGCCTGATTCACCCCCAAAACACCCTGCATTTCGCTGCCAGCACAAAATGGGAAAGCTTTCCCTCTGTTTGAGGGAACTAAGATATTTCAAGAGGTGCAATTCCACAACAAATTCTTTCTCTTGCTGACCAGTTATTCCTCCATGTACTGTATGTCAAGGGGCAGAATGAGTGTCATATTCTGGATCTGTGGAGCCTAGCAGTGTGACTAGAACACAGGAAGGTATGCAAGGGAGAAAAAGATGAATTAATAATGATGACAGGGAATTCAGCTGATATCCAATGATGACAACTGTGCACAGACAAGGATGGCATGGGTAACAGCTCTACAACAACGTTCTTTTTCTTGTATATGTTGCTTCTTATTTATTTATGACCTATTTATTTGTCTAAGCAACAGAAGAGGAATACTCACCTGCCAGCTCACTCCTCAGAAGCCAGAAACAGAGTGACAAACAGAGACAGTGAGCTCCTACCTACCGGTTCACTTCCCAAAAATCCTAAGGAGGAGGCTGAAGCCAGGAGCCATTCAATCACATGTCGTCCATGGCAGCTTTTACTACCATACAGCTAAATGGTTACAGCAGTAACTGCATGAGGGTCCTTCAAAAGTTCAGGAAAGCAGCAAGGGAGGCACGTGGTATAATTGTTAATATGCCACCCGAAACACTCACATCCTACACATAATTCCACTCTTAATTCTAATTTCCTACTAATGTGTACTTTGGCAGAGAGCAGGTGATACCTCACATAACTGGATCCCCGACACCCATGTGGAAGATTCAGGTTCAAACCCTAGCTCCTGCCTTTGGCCTGATCCAGCCCCAGCTCTTGGAAAAACTGGGAGAATGAACTAATAGATGGGATATCTGTTTCTGTTTCTGTGTGTCTTTCAAATACACGAAATTTAACTTAAAAGTTCTATTTAAAACTCAATTAAAAGGTAAGGCTATTGTAAACACAAAAATATTTGAAGTCCAAGCATATAAAGAGTTTTTCAAAGAGTTCACCTGAAAAATATACTTTTATGAAAAAACAATGCATGCAATCTGGAAATTTCCCACCAAGTAAACCTATAATGACACACACACATACATACACACACACACACACACACACACACACACAGGTGAAGGTCTGAGTCTGAGCTAGTTGGCTAAGCTCAGAAATGTGACGAGCTGAGACAATGAAGCTCCACTACTGTGGCTATTGTGAAAACGGTTTTTCCTCTGTCCTAATATCTGAAAAAATACCAAAACATCCAAAATTAGGGGTACATGCTTGTGTTGGTTAAGTCCAGGTCACATGGCTCTACACTAACTGCAAGGGAGGCTGAAAACCTCAACACCAAGCAGATTCTGTGTCCCACTAAGACTCAGTATTGAAGTTGACAAGGCCAGATTCTAAAAAGCAGTTTTAGAAAGGGGGAAGGAAGAAAAAAAAAAAAAACAGAATAAAAGGTATGCTGAATGTGAACAAAACTATTAGCCATAATGCAAATGAGACAGCTTTTACTTTCTGTGTCTCAAACCAAACACCCAGTTTTCTGCCAATGTGACCAGCAGGAGCTGTTAATCATGGGCAATGTTTACTAAGCCTGGGCTTCTATTTGTTTATTTTCTACTTCAGTTTTCCCTGATGCCTCTCATGCTACATTTTTTTAAATTATTATTTTATTTTGATAATCTTTACATAGTTGATTAGGCCACAAAAGATCAAGGGCTACAGGAAAGTGGGCAAGACCATTGTTTCCACATTCCCTCTCATGCTACATTTTTACCCCTGGGTTGAAAAGGCTTAAATTTATCTTGTAATGCTCCTCATTTGGTAGTTCAAGAGTCTCTCCAATTGTGTTTTTGAAGCTAATTTTAAAAGACAAAGCAAGCCAGGCAGCCCTAAGGTTCTAACCACCCCCTAGCAGCAAACAGGTTCTGTCAACCATGAAGCCACACCTTCTCTCCTCTTTAAACAGACTTAAAGACAAAGGAGCATCTTGTCTGTTCACAGCAAGAGGCAAAAAGTCCTTGCAACTCAAAGCTTTCAAAGCTAGAACTAAAGCAGGGGAAGAGAGTAGTGTGATGGTACGGGCGGAATCTGACTCCCAACATCCAACGCACACATTTAAAGTCTCATATCAATGGCTAACAGATTAAGGTTGGTACAGTAAAGATGTCAACATAAGCCAGTTATGGTATCTGGGAAACGGACTTAGTGGAAGGTCTTAAGGTCATCAGGCCATGCTTTCAGAAGGCAATGCTTGGGTAAGAAGTGATTACATAAGCTACATTAAGTCCAGCTTCTTCCTTTGCTTCATCCCTCTACACATCCCTCAACACCAATAACCTCTATCAGCAGCCAGACCATTACAGTCACCCCAGCTTGGACTATGATGGCCTAACTGAAAATGAAAACAAAGCTTCTGTCCCTTTCTGAGATGTTCCTCTCTGACACTTTGGAAAAAGAAATCAGATCGATACAGGTGGTGTCTTCAAGGACAATATCATTCAAAATGTCTCTTACAAATGGTACACATGTCCTAACAGAGACATCACAGTCTATTACTAGTACCCAGCTTGCGTTTAGGAATTTTTACTCCAGGATTTCTTTCAGTCAACCAACATCAAGCCATTTCCAACTGAAACAGAGAACACAGTTCACTACGGAGAGGGCATAAATCTAACACATATATCCTTGGTGCTGCAGCTAAGTTTTCCAAGATTCAAGTTCACAGCCCTTGAAGAATACAGATATTTCAGGGATGGTGAAGTGGCATAGCAAGTTAAGCCTCTGTTTGCAATGAAAGCATCCCATAGGGGCATCAGATCAAGTCACTTTTGATCCAGCTCCCTGCTAATGCACCTGGGAAAGCACCCACATGGGAGACCCAGAAAGAGGCTCCTGATTTCAAACTGGACCAGCCCTGGCCACTGCAGCCATCTGGGGAGTCAACCAGAAAATACAGTGTTCATTCATTTTCCCTCTCTCTCTCTCTCAAACTCTGCGTTTCAAATAAATAAAGACGAAAAAAAGGGATCTCTAAAAACAGCACAAAATCCCACTGAACTTTGAATCACATCTCAGTTCCTGTTGGCAACACTAAGTTCCTCTCTGGGACTACTCTTAATAAACCTAGTTCTTTTATCTCCCCTAGAAATGAGACACTATGGCCACATACTGGTCTCCCTTGAAAATAAGAATGGTCCATGAAAGTTCTCCTGAGGAGAAATTGAATCAGCTTCACAGGAAGGTTTCACATGTCACATAAAAATACAGCAAAAAAAACTTGTGGGAGGTGATATTCAAAACTGAATGCTCAGAAGTTAACTTCAGTACATCTGCCAAAAATGATTTTCCAGAGCTGACAAGACAGAGGCCTGACACAGTAGGTGACACCTCTTTATCAACTCTGAGAACTCTAGGGCACATAATTAGCACCCAATTAGATATTAATAACTGAATATTCACACATCTGCTGAAATTCAGTAGGTGAACAGCGTAATTTAAATGTGATCATCACTGTCTCTGTTAGGGTAGATGCTGTACACATAATGGATTTGGTTCCAAGGGGGAGGGAATGAAAACCTAATCCATTTATTATTGCGGGGTGTAAATGGTCAACCTAGGAAAAAAAGAAGGTATCGCAGTTCCTCTTCCAACTACAGACACATCTTATAGAAATGTAATATATACAGATACAGTATATAAGCAGGTTGAACTGTTATCATTACTTGATAAATAGGAAGAGAGAGAGAAAGATCTCCCACTCTGTAGTTACCTACCCAGATGCCTGCAACAGCTCAGCCAAAGCGGGGTCCCCCGTGCTGGGGGGCCGAATCTAAGCAGTCTCCTAGGGTGTACACTAACAGGAAGCTGGAACACAGGGCAGTGCAGAAACTGAACAATGCTCTCCTGTGGCGAATCAGTGTAGCAGCTTAACCACTGCACTAAACACCAACGTGTCCAGGTATGTATCAAGTATTTACTGACCTCTTGTGCTGTACAATCACTGTGTAAACAAGCTGTCTCAACATGCCTCTTAAAAAGCCAGTATATCGATGAGTATTTGTAAATAATCAGTTTTCCTAATCATTTCGAAGATATGTGGGGAGGAGCTGACCCCACGTATGAGGGGCCGCAAGATGGCGGCTGGCCGAGGGCCAGGAGGCGGGATTTGTCCCGCCAGTAGGCAAGCAGGAAGTCGCAGAGATAGGCTAATGCGTGCCCCGCCCCCCGCGATTGCTGGCCTATCAGATAGTGCCCCATGGACCCACGGGAAGAAGTGATTGGTGGAGAACACTATATAAGCAGCCCGCTTTTGGCAACAAACCTTTCTTTTCCTTAGGCTTTTTCCTTTGTCTCCTTTTCGTTTGTTTGTGTGTGTGTTTGTTCGTGTGTGTGTGTGTGTGTGTGTGTGTGTGTGTGTGTGTGTGCCAGTCGCGGTGGCGGTTCCTGTTTTTTCCAGGCCCTCAAGATTCCTCGTCATTTTAGTGTTGTTGCAGGGCGGCGACAAAGATATGGTATTACTTCATTTATTACTTCATATATCCTTCACAGCCACATTCTGAGGTAGATCTATTCAGATCTACCATTTACAAATGGAGAAAATGAGACAAGACTGTCATCATTTTTTTAAGATGACAGAACTTAGAGATGCTGCTAAGATTCAAACTCAGTGCTGTCTATACTCTAGTGTTCACTTATTATTATCACTTATTGGAGACACAGACACCTGCCATCTGCTGATTCATCCCCCAAATGCCTCTACTGCGACAGCGGGGCCAAGGTCAAAGCCAGGAGCTGGGAACACAGTCTAGGTCTCCCACAGGATTGCAAGCCATCCAACCACTGCTTCCCAGTGTCTGCTGGAAGGAGGTCCTGGAGTCAGGAACTGGAGCATATTACCTGCTAGGCTAAGTGCTGCTCAACAGCATTTTTAAATTATTTTTTAATAATCTTACTTAGTAGCATTTTCTTTTAAATCCTAAGCTAGAGTCAGCCTCTTTTCTCTACAGCCTTGTGCCACACCCCACACAGGACAGTTCCTGCAAGGCGAAGTAGCTCTCCCCTAAGCACTGCAGCCCACTCGGCTGCCTTCACATAAGACTGGGCGAGGGATAGGGAGTTTCACTTTTTCATTGAGTTGTTTGAGTTGAATGACTTCATCTCTAGACCATATTTTTTCTCATTATTTTAAGAGGATGTATTTACTTATTTGAAAGGCTGCATGACAGAGAGGGAAGGAGAGACAGATTTCTTCTATCATTTATTCACTCACCAACCGCTTTTTTTTTTTTAGATTTATTTATTTATTTATTGGGAAGTCAGATTCACTGAGAGATGGAGAGAAAGATCTTCCATTCACTGGTTCATTTCCCAAGTGGCTGCAATAGCCAGAGTTGAGCTGATCTGAAGCCAGGAGCCAGAAGCCATTTCTGAGTTTCCCACGTGGGTGCAGTGTTCCAAGGCCCTGCACCATCCTCTACTGCTTTCCCAGGTCTCATGCAGGGAGCAGGTTGGGAAGTGGAGCAGCCTGGATTCAAACCAGTGCTCCTATGGGATCCTGGTGGATGCAAGGTGAAGATTTAGCCACTAGGCTATTGCCCTGGGCCCACCAACTGCTTTTAACAGCTGGAGCTGGGACAGGTTGAAGCCAGGTGCTAGGAACTTCATCCTGGTCTCCCATGTGAGTGACAAGAGCCCAAGGGTCATCATTTTCTACCACTGAGTCACATTAGCAAGAAGATTGGAAGCAAAGGCAAAACTCAATCATAAGCACTCAGACACTGGATGCTGGCTTAGCCCACTGCCTCACAGCACCTGCCGCTAGCTTTCATTGTTAAAACAAAACTCGTATTTCCATTTTCTACAAATGACAACTCGCCATGGACTCATTCTCCAAAGCAAGCATCTCACTGTACCATTACACGTACAGTGCTCCTCAGCCAAAATGATTGGGAAGAGAAATATCTCAGCGTTCAGACAGTCCATAGGAAGATTCGGTTATAAGTAACAAGCTAACTTTTTTTTAAAAGATGAATTTTATTTTTATTGGAAAGTCAGACTTGCAGAGAAAAAGGACAGGGAAAAAGATCTTCCATCCGCTGGTTCACTCCCCAAGGGACCACAATGGCCAGAGCTGAGTCAATCTGAAGCCAGAATCCAGGGTCTCTCACATAGTTGCAGGGTCCCAAGGCTTTGGGCCATCTTTGACTGGTTTTCCAGACCACAAGCAGAGAGTTGGAAGGGAAGTGGAGCAGGTGGGATACACACCAGCACCCATATGGGATCCTAGCACGTGAAAGGCAAGGACTTTAGCCACTAGTTAACCACACCAGGCCCAGGTAACAAGGTATCTTGAGGATGGAACCTCAAATCTAAACCGAAGACTCATCAATGTTTCGTGCACACTGTATAGACAGCCTGCAGGTCACTGCACAGAATGCATCTGTGCAAATAAGTTCTGACTATGACCTGTCATAGGATATCAAACATGAAATTTTCCAGTTGTGGCATCCTGTCAGAACTGAAAAAAATCTCAGACTTTGGAGTTTTCAGATTTGGGAGTTGGAGATGTTCAACCTTATACTAAACTTTCTTTAGAGAGATGAAAAATCAGGTAAAATCTGGCAACCTAAACTAATTCTATGCCACACAGGCAGCATAGAAAAAGGAAAAACAAAAATTAGAGGTAGGGGAAAAAGACACACCCCACCACTCACTCTGATCATACCTTAAGCCACCTAAGCAAAAGAATTTTAAAAAGAATGAAGGTATTTAATGAAAAGTTCTTTTTCCAAGCATGCAGGGAATAGGAATAGTCCAGACTTACATCCTAGGTAACAAGGGAAATTTTACTTCCAGACTAACCCATGTCAGATTCCAGGTAGAATCGGTGCTCCAACACTAGTTTTAGTTCTAGTTTGATCAGGTTTAGTTTGATTTCAAGAAATGCTTAATATTCTTTTCTCTTACAGTTGCTGCATAACCACACCTAAGCAACAAAGAGTTGCTGACCTAGAGCAAGAAAGAAGATTAAGGGGAGCACAGTTGATGGAACCCCAAGGGTGCGGAAAAGAGGGGACTCAATTTCAAGAAGCATCCAATTCTGGAAGGAAAAGAGACTCCAAATGAAAAGAACTTCTCTCAGAATGGACCAATAATGCCTTAGCATTTCCAAGAAACTTACTTAAAAAAAGGGAGGGGGGAAGCCTGACATTTAATTTTTTCACAGCAGTTATTAATACATCCAAAATTGAAAATATTGTTTACTTAACAATAAGAGAATGGTTAAACAAAATCAGAATATAGTCATTAAATCAAACATCTCTCCACAGTTAATTCTAAAGATTTCTAAAGAGTGCTTAATGGCCTCAAAAGGTTCACTGGAAAGGCCAGGTTGCAACATCATACCAGAATAATCATCTTCTTTAAAGGAAAAGCTGAGATATGTATGCACACACAAGTATACCAAGGTATTCAAAATAACTTATTAAAATAGATTAGTCTGACTATATGCATTACAATAAACACATGTGGCTTTTGTTTTAGGAAAATAAAAGCTTTTCTGGTGACACTTCACTATGTCATTCTAACTCTAAATTAGAGTTAGAATTTCCAAAACTTAGTACTAATCTAAACAAGTCCCCATCTCCATCCCCACTGCCAGCTTTGCATAATGACAAGTCCATGGCCAATCCTTGCACAAACATCACCCGCTTTCTTCCTTCCCTACTACTTGAAACAGATATAAGCTACAACATTTCACATGTATGCACTGAGAAGATAGGAGCTTTTAAAAACAAAAGCACAAAACCAAAAATTAAGCAACATTTTATATTGTCCCATTTCTAGTTAGGGATCCAATTGCCAAACACCCAATTTTTACTACTAAATTCATTTGAATGAGTATCCACACAAGTCCCCTACAGACTGTATCTTAAATGCTCTATTCTATAGTTCTTCATCTCTTGCAATATATTTGTTAAGGAAACCAAGTCTCTTGTAGTCAGGAATTGGACAGTTGTTTGCCCATGAGGCTGTTCACCATGTTTCTCTGCCCTCTGTAATGTTTAATTTTGTACCACCAGAGGCAGATAGCAGCTGTTTGTTTCTCTGGGGATGTAACTGATATGGACGTTCCATGCCTGCATCTATCAGTTCACTAATGGGCTACAGAATTCTGATCCTCTGTTTCCATCAATGTGTCCTCATTTGTACCTAGAATAATGTGACAAAACAAAAATCTCCCTTCAACCTGCAGTTGATCACCCAATCATAAAAATTACTCTTAATTTTTAGAATATGGATGAAAGTAGACACGAAGTTTGTTAATTTGTCCCTTGGGTTGCTCCCATCCAGTATGAATGCCCAGAGTCCAGTCCTGCCTCCACTTCTGTTTCAGCTTCCTGGTAACAAGCATCTTGGGAGTGAGTACGTGATGGTTCAGGTACTTGGATCCCTACCACCCACATGGGGTATGTGGACAGAATTCCTGCTTCCTGGCTTTGGCCTGCCTCAGCCCCACCTGTTGAAGGGATTGCAAACGAACAAAAACAAGTAAGCATTTAAATGCGTAGATATTCCACATTCAAGTTTCCACTGCAGATAGCATGACCAGAGTCATACCCAAAAGTCTCAGTATTTCAAGGTCAATCTGGGATTCAAAGCGTTTCCTCAAGAGTCAAGATGGACACAACCAGACCTCTTCAATCTTCACTCTCTGGAGAAAGAACACATGGAGTTGCAGAGAACTCCCACCGTCTTTTAATTCTGCTGCACCTGAAGCTCAACATAGACCTCGCCTGAAGACTGCAGGCTCTGATGGGCCACCCTGAGCTACATCTATGACTTGAACAGAAAACAGAGCAAGGCTGGGCAAGAAACATCCTTGCACAAGGGCAGCAAAGCAGAACACACTGTTATCCGCACAAGAAAATGGCATCCTTGTTCTGCAGTTCAGTGAGCAATAGCTGTACAAATTGGAAGTCTGAGGGTCCTCAGGCAAAGAACAGCACATGCCACTGCATGGGATCAGGGCCTCTGGCTAGTGCACCGCTCCATGGCTGAGAAAAATGGCCGGGGGAACCAATTTAATAACTCACAGTCGACATTGGGCTTCTGCCTTGGTCCTTTTTTTTTTCCCCCTTAAATTTTATAAACTAACAATCCAGGCTGGCAGGGAGCAGAAAAACAACTCCACAGGTAAGGCTTGCAATGGCCTCACTGAATTTCCCTGGGGTTTCCAGATAGGGAGGCTGGGCATGCCCTCCTTACCGAGGACCATTCTCCCAGAGGGTGTTCAGCAGCTAAGTGCACCAACTCCCAGCAAAGGGCCCTGGGGCCATTAAATAGAACACCAGACAAAATGAGGCCCATCCATTCTACAGCTCAAATCTCTGCAGCAGGCAGTGTTGACTCCCTACTTCTCATCTTTCTGGAAGGTAGAAACACGATAAATTAAAACTCCTAGCTGTGTTTCCAGATTTGGTGTCACCCTTCCCAAACTAAACAAACAAAATGTGGGGCTTTTTTTTCAATGCTGTCAGATTTCATGAGGACATCTATTGACACTCCTACACCTGGACTGTTTCTGTGTAAGTACTGATGGCCTATCTTCTAAACAGAAACATAAGCCCATCTGTAGTGTGACAAATCACAGAAGCCAAAAAGCCTCCAGTGAAAAGGAACCATCTACCTAAAAGACCAAGACCTAAACGTGAGATTTTCTTTCAGCAGGGAAGCAATAAGGGCACAGGTGCTTGGCATAATGGTGAAGACAACACTTAGATGGCCTATAGTCCATGCTATAGCGCCCGGATTTGCATCTGGCTCCATTGCTGAATCTAACTTCCTGCTATAATGCTTCCTACAAACAGCAGGTGAAGGCTCAAAGAGGTCGGGTTCCTGTGACAAGGGAAACTTGATTGAATTCTGGACTCCTGGTTTTAGTCTGGCCAACTCTGACTGTCATGGGCATGTAAGAAATAAAAAGGCAAATTAGAGACTTCTATCTGTCAATGTGTCTCAAATTAATTAACTAAATTTTAAACAAAGACATCAATGGAGACGGTGGCATATAATGAAAGTTAGGAGAAATGTTCAGAGATTTTCGGACAGTACCCCCAGTGGCAAGGGTTTCCCCTCTCTACTCACTGTGATACTCTTAGTACAAGAACAAGAACTTACAGGCACTATTATATAGGAATCTCAAGGAGGGGAAAGTGGGAGGAAGGAAGAAGGAAGAGGCAGTAGGAATTCGATTCATTTCAGAACCAAGAGTACTTCAAAGTTCACAGGACACCAAAAGGAGATGATCAAAAAAAGCCAAGCTCCAAATTCTTCCATTAAAAAATGACTCTAGTTTTACATCATCAGGAAATAATCTTCCTGTACATCCCCTAACCCAGGCTGGAAGAGTTTGTCGTTGATCTCCTCCCACATTCACAGCAAGTTCCCCAGAGTCCCACTAACAGAAAAAGGCACCATGCGGTCCACCTACTTCTCTACTGATTTGCAAACACCTGCTCATGGAAGGTCCTAAAGGGAGAGAAAACAAACCACACAGACTGGAGCTCTGTGTCCCTAACACCCATTGTATCACCTGAAATTGACCCAGGAAAAAAGCCAGAAGTGAAGACACTAAACATCCAGAAGTGACTGGGTTTTGAATCAAGCAGTGCACTGCCTTTAAAGTAACTGCAGACTTTTTTTTTTAAGATTTATTTATTTTTATTGGAAAGTCAGATATACAGAAAGAAGGAGAGACAAAGATTAAAATCTTTGATCTGCTGGTTCTCTCTCCAAGTGGCCACACTTGCCGGATCTGAGCCAATCTGAAGCCAGGAGCCAGGAGCTCCTTTCCAGTTTCCCACATGGGTGCAGCATCCCAAGGACTTGTGCCATCCTCTGCTTTTTTCCCAGGCCACAAGCAAGGAGTTGGATGGGAAGTGGAGCAGCCAGGACAAAAATCACAGCCCATATGGGATCTCAATGCTTAAAGGGATGTGATTAACTAATTAAACCATTGTGTCAGGCCAAAGACTTTGTTTTCTTTTCTTTTTTTTAAGATTTATTTATTTTTTATTGCAAAGTCAGATATACAGAGAACAGGATCTTCTGTCCGACGATTCACTCCCCAAGTGACTGCAATGGCTGGTGCTGCACTGATCCAAAGCCAGGAGCCAGGAACCTCTTCCAGCTCTCCCATGTGGGAGCAGGGTCCCAAGGCTTTGGGCCATCCTTGACTGCTTCCCCAGGCCACAAGCAGGGAGCTGGATGGGAAGTGGGGCTGCCAGGATTAGAACCGGCACCCACATGGGATCCCGGCACATTCAAGGCAAGGACTTTAGCCGCTAGACCACCACGCTGGGCCCACACTTTGTTTTCTTAAGATCTGAAACACCACTTGGCAGATAACTGCAGGACTGTTTTACGGTAATATCAGACCCCAGACATGATAGCTAAGACACGTGCCCACCACACAGCTGGTGAGCTGGTGACTTCTCCAAAATATTGCTTTCCTCATATGTTCCACAGGAGGTAACAGTGTGAAAATTAAACACAGTGATATGCCAAGAGCACTTGGAGCAGAGTCTAATTTTTGGTTTATATTCTGACGTGGAAAAAGAGGTGGTAAGGGAGATGATGAGAAACCACACCCTAGGGGCAAAGTCCATTTCAGTGACACAAGGGGCCAGGCTGCATATTGCTTTGTCCTATTTGGATTTCCCCAGAGGGCAGCTTTGGTTAAGGGAAAAGACAAGAGAGTGCTAGCTGTCCCTTGGCTATCAATTGCAGTAGCTTCATTTCTTCCCGAAGGCTTTTATGAATTTTCATGTTCACATAAAGTTTGCAACTGGGAAACCAGGTTGTCAATCTGCATCCTGGGCAGGACTGTAGGAGGGCAAAATGAGCAAGGGAAATATCCAGCAAGCGGCTGAGATTCAAAATAAAAGGTTAGGCACTAAACACAGTCTCTACTGGAATGCAAACCAAATTAAAGAGACACACAGCATTAGTGAACACACACTGAGATCTGACTGACTGAAGAACTGAATGATTCAAAGCAGAATCAGGGCCCAGCACAATAGCGTTGTGGTTCAAGTCCTCGCCTTGCATGCGCCCAGGATCCCATATGATCACCGGTTCTAATCCCAGCGGTCCTGCTTCCCACCCAGCTCCCTGCCTGTGCCTGGGAAAGCAGTTGAGGACGGCCCAAAGTCTTGGGACCCTGCACCTTGTGGGAGACCCCGAAGAGCTCCTGGCTTTTCTGGCTTCGGACTGGCTCAGCTCCAGCCATTGCGGTCACTTGGGGAGTAAACCATCGGACAGCAGATCTTCTTCTCTGTCTCTCCTCCTCTCTGTATGTCTGCCTTTCCAATAAATAAATAAATAAATCTAAAAAGGCGGGGGGCAGAATCAGCACATGGCCTACTTCCCTTGAAGAGCAAGTGGCAGCAACAGAGAGTGAGTCACATTCTCCTGTTCTTTGGACAAATAAAAGCAAGCAAACCAGGGGTTTAGGCCAGTGTAGTGTTCAAAGTAGTGCCACCCACCTCCTCAAAGAGAAGTCCAAGTCCTACTGCCTGGAACCTGGGAATGTGCTCTAATACAGCGGAAGAGTAAGTACCACCCATCATGGGGCAAAAGGTGTGATAAAGGATTTGAGGAAGCATTTATCCACGGTGATCCTAACAGCCACTAAATTCAATGACAAGGACCCAGATCCTTGCAAACAAGGGAGTAGTGACAGGGGAAAGGGGAGGGATCAGTCCAGGAGTTGCCAAAGCCAGCTGAAACCAGAAGAACCAAGCCTCAGATTCTCCTCCAGAGTCTCTGGCAGTGCGCAGTCCTGCCACCACCTTGGCTGCTGGTTCCAGGCCTCCAGAACCATCAAGACAGTGAATTTCAAGTTTGAAGTCACTGAGTTCAAGATAATCTGCTCTTCAGTGCCAGAAAGTAATACAAGTTAGCCCACCTCACGCACCAAGCATACACTCAGGTAAGTCAATTTCTATTTTCTGACATGCTGCACGAGCCAGCAACTGAACCAGCAGGGACCAGGCGTTGTCAGAAAATGACCAACCACTGGAAAGTCCAGAGTAACAGGGGCAAGAACAGAACAGCAGGATGGAAAGCACGGTTATGAGGAGTTTAAGGAGTCATGATTTCAGCGGTGGATAAGAACCTTTTTGAAGCTGATAAATAAAATGCATATTTGAATTACAGACAAGTATATATATTCAACTGTCATCTTATTTCTGCATAAACTTTGTAACCTCTGTGTGATAAAATCCCAGAAGCACAGATCATGTCTTGTAGCTGAACCACAGAGCTCAGTGAATGGCCAATGTGCATTGTCTTCCTGGGGTTCTCCAGCCCCTCGTCTGACTTGGTGCTCCTCATCAGAACAGAGTATTTCACGGTAGAGTTGGAAGACCACCAAGGTATTCTCCATGTCCAAAAGTTCATTTCTGTGATCATCTAAAATGAGAATATTCCCATTTATCAATACCAAGTCAGTCAGGAACCTTGATAACTGGCAAGCAAATGACATTTGCATTAAAAATGAATCTGGAATATCTTATGTTTATGAAGCTTAGATGAAGTTCGAGGATTCTTGTTAAGATATTCTTTCCTTTGAGGAGGGATCTACACATTAATTAAATTTGAGGAATATTGCTCTAGAGTACAGTTTTGACATTTTGATAAACAAAACAGGAAAACAATGACACACAAGTATTAATCTAAATATCATGTTACTGGATGCAGATTGAATACAGAACATGTCAATGTCACTTTCATAACAGTATGTGAAGAGAATGAGCAAAAAGGGGCCTTTCTTGCTTCTGAAATGCTCCAAAATCTCAAACTATTGGAGCAGAAACGTGAGGTGAGATATGGCACCTTTGCAATTTTCAGAACTACCCCAAATCCAGAAAATATCCCAAGATCTAACACAGCATTTCAGATTAAGGATAGTCAACCTGTAAGAACTTTGTACAATTTTGAAAACAGTACCTGAAGATTCAGTAAGTCTCAGAACAATAAACTCCTTTGTAAAAAGAATTTTCTTAAATTACATCACAGTAAAATCCTCAAGATAGCACAGCTCCAAGTGATTACTGAAATCTGATTACAGTGCAGAGGTTACACACAGGTTTCTTAATGAGATTGTTACAGTGTGAATACATAATAATTCACAGACTTGAATCATAAGATGACCATCTTAATTTATCCATGTCACTAAACGTATGTCTGGGCTTGATGGGAGGAGTTTTACTACTGGGTAAAATCAAGAGTTTCAGATGTGACCCGTCTTTGCCTATGGTACAGGATCAAGCCGGACTTTGGCACAGTGGTTAAATCATCACTTGGGAACAATGCATCCCATATTAGAGTGTCTGGTTTGAGTCCTGGCTTTTCTGTTTCCAAATCAGCATCCTGATGATACGCACCTTGGGAAAGCGCAGGAGTTAGCTCAGCTACTTGGATCACTGTCTCCCACACAGGAGACCCCTCTCTGAGTATCTGCCTTAAAAATACAATGAAAACGAAACTATAAAACTTCACAGCCAAATCCTCTGTTGACAACACTGTTGAGGAAGCAGGACCAAAGCAACCCTGGTCAGTTAGTTCCTAACAAGTCTGAAGTCCACAAGTGTGTTCCAGCTTCACTGCCTACAGAGACTGAAATCTGAAGGGTTCAAGCTCAAGAAGGCACAGTGAGTATCTGGCTTAGTGGGTGTTAGCTCCACCTTGGGCACAAAATAAAATTCTCTGGTTTCCATTTTCTTTCCTGAAACACAGCACACCCAATGGATTCAGCACACAACAAGGGTTACATAAAGACAGTTCATGTAGTGTTCTCAAGAACCTTATGAGTAAGGTCTTATGATCACTTTCCAGATGAGAAAATTAGCCAAGCTTCAAGTGTCTTGTCCAAGGCCATTTTGATGATTAGTGGTATAAGAGTCCAACCATGAACGTGAAAACAGTTTCAAATGGTTGTATGACTGCATGCTTTTCAACCAAGCCACTACCAAAAAATAAGTATCTAGTGTATTTTACTGTCTGCCTAGAGATGGCAAAATGCTATAACTGCTAGGAAAGCAAACCTGACTTTATGCATGGACCGAGATAAGGAAGAACAGTCTGGAAGCCTTCAAGCAAGGGCTACCTAACTCTGGGTCAAGAATATTACAAAGGAAACATTTCATTTTGCTAGAATCCTACGACATCTCTCAGTAGAGCTATAACATGTCAGTACAGAATTAGTCACTGAATTAGGATATATTTGAGAAACATGGAATTAAATTCAGAATATGCCTTAGCCTTAGGAAAGCCATCAGCCTAAGACTTGTATGTTTTGTAAAATAAGCTCAGTAGTAATAAGCTAAATTAATACTTTACAGGATAATGAGTAAAAACTAAACAACAAAGATTCTTCTCACAGCACTTCACTGGAATACCACTTTCAGTAACTCCACTGTGATCTATATATAATGTTTTATTAATACAAAAACTGCATCTAACACCATTCACTGACTAAAAGCGGCAGAATCCCATACTAAACATAGATCCAAATAACAGGGCATTGCATTTTTCCCAGTAAATATCCAAAAGTTACAAGGCATACAGGTATTGTGTGTATGTATGGGACGGAATTCCTCCAATTAAAAAAAAAAAAAACTAACACACTTCCAATGAATGAAATCACTGACAACACTTTTTTTTTTTAAAGATTTTTATTATTATTGGAAAGCCGGATATACAGAAAGGAGGAGAGACAGAGGGGAAGATCTTCCATCTGATGTTTCACTCCCCAAGTGAGCCGCAACGGTCTGGTGCGCGCCAATCCGATGCTGGGAACCAGGAACCTCTTCCAGGTCTCCCACGCGGGTGCAGTGTCCCAATGCATTGGGCCGTCCTCAACTGCTTTCCCAGGCCACAAGCAGGGAGCTGGATGGGAAGTGGAGCTGCCGGGATTAGAACCGGCGCCCATATGGGATCCCGGGGCATTCAAGGCGAGGACTTTAGCCGCTAGGCCACGCCACCGGGCCCAACACAACACTTTTTAAAAATTATATCCCGTGTTTCCTTCATTCTCAGGCTTGACAGCTTGTTATTTCAGTGATTTACTTTACTTGATGCTATTTCTACATGAACACTAACAGTTCTCAGGGTAGACATGATTGGCACAGGGGGTGAAGCTGCTGTTTGGGATGCCTGCCTTCATAGGAGAGTGCCAGACTGCTTTGCTTCTGAGTTCCCTCCCAATGCATCCTGAGAAGGAACAAGTGACAACCCAAGGAGTTGGGACTTAACCACCCAAGTGGGAGATGTGTATGCAGTTCTTGGGAACCTTGTCTGTCACACATGCAGGCTGTAGATATATTCTCACTCTGAGATCACTAACACCATGAACTATTTGCAGGGCAAACAAATGCAATCAAACACTGAAGCTTCAAGATCAGACAACTGTCAGTCTCAGCTCTATCAGCAGCCCTCTCAACCGTAGCATAACAATGTCACACCTGCAAAGCAAACACACCAAAGGTGAGCGCAGCAGATGTGGCAACACAGTCTAACAGTTTGTTTCTGAGGTTGACAGAGAAACATCTTATCACTGAAGTTTTTCCAGAGAGCAAACACTGGGTACCCTGATTGGACAGTTAGCCCTGCAACAAATGTGGCCTCACACAGGCAGTTTCTGAGAAGAGAAAGCTCTCAAAGCTCAGCTGAATGGCAGTCAGGAGAAAAGTTTTGTCCTATAATCTGTGCTTTAACACAGTTTTAGTATGAAAGTCATGGCTTCACAGAAAAAGCAAGACAAAATCTAACACCATGTATGATCAAAGAAGCATTCATCCCACTAAAAATAAAAGAACTCCTCAACCTAATAAAGGACACGTAGGAAAAACCTATAACTAGCATTGTTCCCAACGCTACCAGGCTATGTGTTCTTGTCACTAAGGTCAGTGCATCTGTCTCTGACCACTTTTATTATCCACTAGAGGATCTGTCCCCTATAATAAGGCAAGAAAAAATACACAACATCCAGACTAGAAGCAAAGCCACATGTATTTGCTGATGACCAAATCATGTATAAGAGTTTCCCAAGGTTACAAAATATAAGATAAATGTACAAAATACGTGTATTTCTATACATCAGCAGAGGTCAATCTGAAAAACGAAACTAAAAGTTTATGTTTCAAATCACTCCGTCCTATCCCAAATTCCAAACTTTTAATTTGTAACAGAAATTATGAAGTCAACTAGATATTTTTCTTTTTTTAAGGATTCATTATTTTATTTGAAAGGTGGGGTGAGAGAAAAAGAGAAGAGAGAGAGAGAGAGACACCAGAGAGAGAGAAAGAGAAAGAGAGAATCTTCCATTTGCTAGTTAGTTTCCCAAATGGCTATAACAAGTAATTTTCCAAAGGGCTGGGTACACCAAAGCCAGGAGCCAAGGGCTAGGGACTTCTTTCAGGTCTCCCACACAGGTACAGGAACATGAGGAGCACTTGGTCCATCTGCCACTGCCCTCCCAGGAACATTGGTAGGGAGCTGGACGGGAAGCTGGGACTCAAATCACTGACCACATGGAATACCGGCATCATAGGCAGTGGTTTAACCCACTATGGCACAACAATGGTGTGCCCCGTCATCAGCAATAATTTTCGTATTTCACTCTTGTGAAACAAGCTGGATCATCTCTTAAGCCACAAAAACCTCACTTATTGGCTTAATAAAAGCTAATCACATGTTTCTCATAGTCAGGCATATGGAAACATAACAGTTAAGCCAAAAAAGAATCCCTGCACTGTACGTCACGAAGCTTGTATTCTATTTATCAATACTAGACAATAAACAGATGGACAAGTAATCGTAACTTCTCATAGTAAGAACTGCTATAACCAAATAGAATGAGATGAAACAGATTCTTTGAAGATTGAGAATGTTTGGAAAGTCTGAGAAATCTCCCTAGACAGGAAATATTCTGACAGGGAGCCAAATCACAAAGTAGGAGACTTTTTTTAAAGGTTGTTTGGTTGGTTTGTTTACTTATTTGTTTAAAAGGCTTCCATTGGTTATCTCCCCAAATGATCATATCAGCTAGGGTTGGGCCAGGTCAAAGTGAGGAGTCTGAAAAAGGAGATGAAGGAAAGTCGTGATGTCATGACTTTGGTCCTTCCTGGAATGAAGGATCAGAAATGCTCAACTCAAACTACACCCACATAGCCACTAAACGTGTGTCCCAGGGGATGTTTGCTCCACCTTTCAGAGCTGTTTTATCATTTAGCTCATTTGAGCCCCACGTTTTCCATAGGACGGGCGAATGACTAATTTGAAAGCTCTTTGCGAACTGAAAATAGCTGCTGAAGATAAAGCAAAATCATCATCACCTTCATTGAGGTCTGCACAGACCTACTGAAACACAAGTAGAATCAGCTCTACCCGCAGGTTTCATAACCACACATGGAAACTATGTGGGAATAGACTCCATTGTACTTAGGTCTTTTTTCTTGTCATTTTTTCCTAAACAACAACCAATAACTATTTAGACAGCATTTACATTTTATTAGGCATTAAAATATCTCAAGGTGATTTCAAGCCCACAGGAAAACGTGCATAGTTTATATAAAACCATTGCACTACTGTACAAGCGATTCAATCATCCACGGATTCGGGCATTCACATAAAGTCCTAGAATCAAGCTCCTGTGCACACATCCAGAGACAAGAAACGAAATATTCTTTGTCTGCTGACCTATTTAGTATCACTTCTCAACCTGTGTTTCAGGCCATCACTGTGACCAGCAGATTAAGTTCCCTGGGAAGGCAGTGGAAGATGGCCCAAGTGCTTGGCTCCTGCACCCACATGGAAGACCTGGATGACGCGCCAGACCCCTGGCTTCAGTCTAGCCCATCCCTGGCCATTGCAGCCATTTAGGGACTGAACCCACAGAAGTCTCATCCATCTTTCTTTCTCTTTCTCTCTCTTTCTCTTTCTCTCTCTCTCTTTCTCCTCTTTTCTCTCCCTCCCTCAATCTCTCTTCATAATTCTGTCTCTCATATAAAATGTAAAAAAACTTTTTATAACCTAATAATAGGGTCCAGCACAATAGCCTAGCGGCTGAAGTCCTTGCCTTGAAAGCGCCGGGATCCCATAAGGGCACCAGTTCTAATCCCTTCCAGCTCCCTTCCTGTGGCCTGGGAAAGCAGTTGAGGATGGCCCAAAGTCTTGGGACCCTGCATCTGCATGGGAGACCAGGAAGAAGCTCCTGGCTCCTGGCTTCAGATTGGCTTAGCTCCAGCCATTGCGGTCGCTTGGGGAGTGAATCAACAGACAGAAGATCTTCCTCTCTGTCTATCCTCCTCTCTGTATATCTACCTTTCCAATAAAAATAAATATAAATCTTTTTTTAAAAGCTAATAATAATATATGCATTATCTAGTAATTATCACTTCTGGTTAACAGCATATTTTTGCCCAGATCTCACCTTTGCAGAACTGCTTACTGGCTCAAAAGCCAGTCAAGGAGAGCAGCTACCTTGCTGTTCCCCAGGGATGAGTTGCTAATCTCTTTCTCCCTAAATTCTGAAGTCCTTGCAGGGAAGCTCTACATCTTATCTGTGTGTGTAGTTCCCGTGCCTACACTGCCTATACAGAACCATCCAAGGGAAGTTTCTCAAATGTATGCAATTTCCCTTTTCTCCAATGAACAAGTTAAGTTCTCGGCTCATATAAGCACCTTAATAGTACTACAACTATTTTTAGAAAAATTTTTAAAAATAAAACAAAGGGCTTAAGCACTTAAGCACTCTAAAAAATTAGATTTGTATGTAGCAAACAATTCTTACAAAATCACGTGGTCAGCTGCGGGTGGGCATTAGGCACAGCAGTCATTGTCTACTTCAGATGGCCATGTCCCCTTACTGGAGTGCCTTGCATTAAGTTCCAGTCCAGTTCCCATTCCAGCTTCCTGGTGATGCACACACTGGGAGACAACAGGTGATAGGCCAAGTACTTGGGTCCCGACTATCCACATCAGAGATGGCAAACTGAATTCAAGACTTCTGGCTTCTGCATGGCCCATCACCGGGTGTTGTATGTATTTGGGAAGTGAACCAGTGAATAGAAAACTATTCTCTGTCCTTTACACTTCAAATTTAAAATCTTAATTTTAAATTTAATGCTCATTTGATAAACTTAGAAGATCATTACATCAGCAAAGTTCTGCTGATACTTTTTTATTACTATTATTGCAAAATTTCAAAGTAGCAAAACAAGCAGTGGTTAGCTTTGCTTCTTCACTCTTAGTAACGGTCCCTGCTCCCCAAAAGACTGAAGGTTTGAATTTTAAAAGTAGAGTTTTTAAGAAGTTGACAATTATTATAGCATTTTCAGGAAGGCATACGATTTCTCTGTAACCTTTACTACCAAAGAAATTTAAGATGGTGAATATATTTTTAACCAGGCCAAACCACATACACATGGCAAAGAATGTCAGCTGACCTAAAGCATTCCTTTGACTCAGTCAATCTTTAAACAACATCAGCTAAAGAATTCTCCAAAGAAAGACAGTAATTATTTGTTTTTTTCTAACTTTGGGAAGATGACAACACATCTTTGCCCTGAAAAAAAAAAAAAAGGTTACTCTTAATAGGAAAACAAAAAATATTAAAGTGTGAACCAGATATTATGTAGTTTAGTACTTAAAAACACTGAAGAAAACTTAAATGGTTTATTTTACATGGCTTTCAATTTCAGAAAGGAAGAGGAAAGTGAGAACAATGGAATTTGTTCACAGTAAGCGAGTTAGCTCAAGTCGTTTCTCAGACAATGAATTTCACGACAATCCCTTCAAATAGCTGACTGCTTATTGCAAAATCTGTTCCGGGTTAAGAATTCCATTTAAAACAACTGGAATGAGGTCCAGAAAGCAAGTCTACTGTTTTCTCCCTCATCATCTTACTTTCTACCAATAATGGTATCCACTGAAAACGCACATGCAGACATAGGTGCTGGGGCACTGTGTTTCTCATACTGCTTGCGATGCTCACACTCCATGTCAGTGTGCCTTCGGGAAAGTTCTGGCTCTGCTGCCTCTTCCCATTCCTGGTGAAACACATAGTGTGAGGCAGCAGGTGACTTCCGAAACAGGTGGGTCCCTGCCATCCACACAGGACAATCAGATTGCATCCTGCCTTCCAGCTTCAGCCTGACCCAGCCCTGACTGTTGCAGGCATTTGTATAATGAACCCAAGATCTCTCCCTTTTTCTGACTTTCAAATGAAATAGACAACATAAGAATTGAAAGCTTGAAACTCAAAGGCAAAAAACAAAAGGCCCAGCCAATCCACGGCTACCATACTAAAACCATGAAACACCACTCAAATGCCCATCTCTGCCAGTGGCTGTACTCAGTGTCTTTGGGTACAACTTCTCAGTCCAAGTCAGAGCTCCAAGTCTCTGATGAACTGCCCACTACTTGAAAATGTTGCTCCTCATCCACCTTCTTTTTCACAAACACTTGGCTTTGACATCAGACTCTATTCCCCGCTGTGTGTTGCATTCACTGGACAGAAGGGTCCTGGATGGCAGTGGGCGGCAAAGCTGAGACAAGCTCACCGAAATGCCGGTGAACATGGCGAGTCTTCCGGAGTTCAGCTGCACTCTGCCTTGTATCATTACTTCATAAACACCACAGCCCTCAACAGAACCTACAGAAAGCCTTCATCCTTTTTATCTCTTACCTGAAACCACAAAACAATCTCAATTACAAGCATTCGGAAGATAGTGATTTCCTGGCATTGCCCAGGCTTGCAGAAAGCTTTGTTCTATTACATTATGCAGTCTTCCTCAACTTGGAGGATAAAAATTAAGCAACAATATTGAAAATGAGATAGAAGTCCTTTCACCAACTCCCCACCACCACCCCACAGAGTCTGTCCTTTCAGGTTTTCCTGTACTCAACACGTACTGGAATCACAGATATAATTTTTTTTAATAAAGATTTATTTATTTATTTTTATTACAAAAGCCAGATATACAGAGAGGAGTAGAAACAGAGAGGAAGATCTTCCGTCCGATGATTCACTCCCCAAGTGAGCCGCAGCAGTCGGTGCTGTGCCAATCCAAAGCCAGGAGCCAGGAACTTCCTGGCTCCCATGCGGGTGCAGGGTCCCAATGCATTGGGCCGTCCTCGACTGCCTTCCCAGGCCACAAGCAGTGAGGGAGCTAGATGGGAAGTGGAGCTGCCAGGATTAGAATCAGTGCCCATATGGGATCCTGGTGCGTTCAAGGAGAGGACTTCAGCTGCTAGGCCACGCCGCGGGGCCCCGCAGATTTAATTTAAAGTATTTTAAAGTCCATGCAGCATTCCTAAGTAAGCTGCTTGAAGGTACGTACGGATGTCCCTTTTTCTCAGCATTCCCCCTAGCTGCTCCTACCCCTCCCAAGCAGCATCAGTAACAAGCAACACCACCGTAAAAAGAGCTGGGCATGTTTCACTGACAACTATTCATACTTCCTACCACCATGGAGACCACACACAGGATGCAGGTTACAAGCATAACTTCATGAAGACTTGGATATTTACTATCCAACACACTTATTCCTAAAACCTTGATCAAATGATCAAATTAGTTATTCTTTCTCCTTCCTTGTAAAAAGAGACTCAATCTTATCTTGGAGGATTGGGGAATAGAATAAAGTAGACATCTATTTGTGCAGAATAAGCCATAGGGACAGAGCTGAATCAATAAAAGCTACTCACCTCCCCACCATGCTCTCCCAACTGAACTATATCTTTTTCCCAAACTCAAACTATTGGCCATCATCATGGAAATTCAATTATTAGAAGCAGATAGAGCAATAAAAGGGAGAAGGGTTAAAAAGGAGAGAAGACAGTGACAATTTATAGGAGCAAAATCTGTATCAGGTAAATTCAAAAAGTCCTTGGAAAACAGAATTAAACTATAAGCTTTTTTAAGACGAAAGCAAATCAAAACTAATGTATTGCTTTCTGAAGACCTCCCCTATAAGTTTTGTTTGTCTTATCCCCCAGTGCCAGGCACAGAATTGAACGTCCCACAGGTACTACAAAATACAGTCATCACATGCAAGGAAAGGCAAAATGGGAACTAATGGCTCAACCCTGAGATGGGATCAGTCTGTCCATCAATCCTGGCTTATCTCAACTACCTAAGCTTAAGCTCTAAGGTATAACCCAGAAAGCTTGGCACTGTTCCTTTTCAGCTGGTGTTCTCTTTATTCAGGAATGTGTGGCCAGAGGGTAGTGAGTTTTGCCTTGGCTTGGCTTACAATGAAGCTGTAAAACATTAAACCGCACCTCACTTGACCCTAATAAACTCAGGACACGGGAGAACAGATTTATTCCTTTTCCCCCCAAGTCCTCCAACTTGATTCTTTCATATTTTCAGCTACTTCTAATGATTTTCTACTAGATTCAGCAAATTCAGAATCCTCCTATTGATAATTAAACACCTGCTAATTCCTACAAAGGCATTCTAAAAATGTAAAAAGATGAAGAAGCTAATGAATAAAACATCCAAGTTTCTCCATAGGGCTGAGTTCAAATAAAGGGGAAAGGGTCATTAAATAAAACCTGTCAATTCTGCAAAAATTGCTTCCTGCAGTTGGTGACCACAGTCAGACCTAGATTACTGGGAGGCAAAAGGCTATATAATAAAATGTATGTTACCCCACATTAAGATTCTAGAGAGAACAGAGGGGAGGGAAGAGCCCACCACCAACAAAATTGTATCAAAAAACAACAAAAATTATATATACATATATATATATATACATATATATATAAAAATATGTGTTACCCCACAAACACTTAAGATGTAGGTCATGTGATTCAGCAATCATGATGAATATCAGAATGCAGGTAAGTCATTGTTACTTTTTCTCTATTATGAAAATTTCCTATATTCAAAGACAGATGCATCCCCCCCAAACCCATTCTCTACCTTCCACAATGATCACACAGGATCAATGTTATTTCTTTTCATTCCAACCCATTCCCTACTACAACTAAGTTCTCTTGAAGTGAACCACAGATGTCCTCACTTGCTCCTGTAGCTAATTCAGCATCCATCTCTGAAAGGTAAATTCGCCTTGTATACTATCATCCTAACACCATCTTCCTGCCTACACCTCACAAGTGGGAAAATGCAACCAACAAGCTAGCATTCACTACCCAAAATTCCTCTGTATGAAAGTCGAACATTATTCAAATCAGAATTCAACGTCTACACAGTGTATCTGTTTTAAGTATCTTTTTTTTTTAAGATTTATTTATTTTATTGGAAAGTCAGATATACAAAGAGGAAGAGAGACAAAGAGGAAGATCTTCTGTCCGATGGTTCACTCCCCAAGTGAGCCGCAACAGCTGTAGCTAAGCCAATCCGAAGCCAGGAGCTCTTCCTGGTCTCCCACACGGGTGCAGGTTCCCAAGGCTTTGGGCCGTCCTCAACTGCTTTCCCAGGCCACAGGAAGGGAGCTGGATGGGAAGCAGGGCCACTGGGATTAGAATCGGCACCCATATGGGATCCTGGGCGCGTGCAATGCGAGGACTTGAACCACTACACTATTGCGCTGGGCCCTGTTTTAAGTATCTTAATCTCTTATTCCAGTTGTATTTCTCTGCCTTTTTAAGCTGAGAAGGCACCTGTAGACCCAAAGGGTCACCCACAATTCAGAATGTCCTTCAATATGGGTTTTCATGACTGTATTTCAGGTGTATCCATGTACAGTATGCCTGATCTAAACATTTGATCAAGCTGCCTGATTCAAGTGACTAATCCTTCTAAGAACATATGGTAGGAGGTCACACAGATCAGAAGAACTAGATAGGAACTGCTGAAATGACGATCTGCCAATGAGCTTCCCGCTGCCCAGCTTCACACACACACACATACACAGCCCCCAGCCTTCACCCTTGACATGGATGGCAGTTTCCAACAGGATGCCCCCAGTAGACAGCTGTAGGATTCATACAACAACAGTCACCAGCTGTGAATTTACTTCCTTCCCTAGCTGGGCTCATGACTGTGAGCAGGTTACTGCTGTGGTGACTGCCGACAGAACAATCCCAATGTCATCTTGCCAGTTCATCTTTAAATGTCCCCAGTTGCCTGGCATAACTGATTGTGAATACTAATACTCCGTGTGAAAAGGATCACATTCAAATCACCCACCCATACCAGTCTGCCAATATGAGAAACACAGCCTCTAATGTCCTCTGTTAAGTAAAAAATGGAATTCAGGTTACCAAATCCCTTTTTAATGGCACACCAGCAGGCAAATATAGATTTTCAAGCAATAAGCACTTTCTACTACCACTGTTAAGGCAAGGCAAAAAGGCGGGGGTGGGGAGCTTCTTTTCTGCTGCTGTCAGTATGGATGATTAGTATACAGAAAAATGCATTTTTAGTTTTTTAAAAAAAGCTTTATCAGGAAATAGGCCACCATAAAGCAATTCGTCTATAAAGTAGTAAAGGAAGTCATTAATTTTTCCTTACACTCAAATCACACTCTTGAATTCTATTCAGCTGTGTTACAATTATGTCTTTTATTTCCAGACAAGACCCTACATACATATAATGCCTCCTAAAAGTGAGCTGGAAAAAAAAAAAAGTCCTGTTGGGACAGGAAATTTGTTTATTTAATACGTAGACTACTCTGCTTCACTCAGAAGCTGCTGGTCTCAATGCCTGAAGTATCTGCAAAGGAAAACAGACAGCAATCCTGGAACACTGAATTCCAGATTTCAATTGAGTTCAAGAAATTCTCTAAAAACATAAAAATGTCAGCAATTTGAGGTTTCAATATGTGGAATCACAATTTAGGCAAGTCCCACCTTACGAACAGGTCCTGTAGACGGGACCCTACACCACTACCACTGGCGTTTGTGTAAAAAGAGGCAATTCAGATTCAGCAACAAGCACAGAGGAAGATGTGAAGGGACAAGGGCACAATGGCTGTCAACAAGTCAAGGACAGAGAACTGAAACAGACCCTTCAGCCTTGAAAACGAACCAGTCCTGCCAACACACTCAGACGGAACGTTGAGTCTCTAGAACTCCGAATAGAGTCGCTAACACGTGCACGTCTACAAACCAACACGTGAAGTGCTATGAACTACGTGAAAATGATAACAAGGATTTAAACAAAGAAGTAAGTCATGGAAAGCACCTTTGCCCCTGCTGCCACCAGAGCCTTAGACTGATGCAACAGGTGAGCTGCTACCCTCACCTTTTTATGAGATGTGTGGTATCAGGCACCCTAGTTCTGCAGCTGCTACAAGAGCCCCATTCCTAGGGCTTCAAAAACACGGAGTCTCATTTTCTTTGAACAGAGAGAGCAGTGTAGAAATGAGCACCTACAGGTAGATACACGAGCTCCCAGATGGTCAAGCCTCTGCAACAACCTTGACCTTTCTCTCACAGGCACAAAATCAATGCTGCAGCCCCAAGCCATCACATCTGTATTCCACATGTGAAGCACAAAATGTGAAGAAAAAAAATCAAAATGTGCATACTTCCCACATGAATGAACCCCTGGAGAACAGCTTTCCTGGAAGTCTCAAACAACAACTTCCACATGTAACTCATCAACAGCCCTACTGGCATAGAAAGCTGGGATGTGCATGGGTTTTCTTTTTTTAAGACGGGTTCATTACCACCCCCAACAACATGAGGATTCACTTAAAACGAAAAGAGGAAATAAATTTTGATGAGGCAACTCCACAGAGACCCACTTGCCCAAATTCACAACATTTAAAGTGGGAGATTAAGAATTCCAACCCTATACTATTGTAATAATATAGGGGAAATCAGTGGGAGGGAGGTAGAATGGGGCGGGTGAGAGGGGAAACTGGAACTGTATCATAAAAAGTAGTGTGTGTGTGTGTGTGTGTGTGTGAGAGAGAGAGAGAGAAAGAGAGAGAGAGAGAGAGAACAAGAGAGAGAGCAAGAGAGAGAGAGAGAGAGAGAGAGAAAATATAACGAATATAACTCCAATACAACTCCTTAACCCTAAACCCATACTTGAAACCACGCTAACCTAAGCCCCCAGAAAAAAAACAGAAGTTGTTTTTTAAGGGGTGGTCTTGAGTGAGCAAAGGCTGGAGAGAGACTTGGCCTCCCCCAGAGTTGTTACTCAGCTGATCAGCAGATCTCTTTTGGGATGTCAAGGTAGACTGAGGCCCTTTAAAGACATGACTTCAAGCAAGCACACATGCCAGCAGAGCGTCTGATGTGTCCCCAAACAGTATTCCCTAAACAAACACAAAGGCCATATTAAGTGCTTGGCATTAAAGCTTGGGAACAGATTCAGCCTGCCGGCTGCTGACCTTCCAGGTGTCTTGTTTCTTGGAATGCTATTCATAACACACAAGCCAGGAAGCCTTTCCTGGGTAGCCCTCTATTTGGCTTCCACAAACACAACTGGAGGTTTTCTTTGTGTTCTTTTTAATTGTTCCTTTCCAATTATAGAAGGTCTATATTTACAGGTATCCACTCTGCCACAAGGTACTTGTTCTCTGCTACTTGAAACAGATTTTCTTTACCGATGTTAACTTAGCATCACTCGGGAACCAAGTTCTACAGCCTAGCACCAAGGTAAAAAGAACTAGGTACAGTGGTGCCTGTCTATACCAGCTGACCCAAGTCACTCCTTCAGAGCTTTTCTGAGGGAGTATACACTCCTTTCTGCACCAACATTTAATACTCTGTTCTGTGATAAAAACCCCTGTACTGGAAAAAATTATAGAAAGTAGGTCACAGCTACCGCCAATCTCAGGGTACTTTCCTCTATTTCTCTATGTTCTGGTGCCCCTGTATTCCTCTGTTAGCCATGCAGAGGCCATGTCCTTCTCACAAGATGATCAGAACCTCTCACAGGGAGGCATGTGAGCCTTGAGAGCCAGCCTTCCAAACAGCACACGTGAAAGAGCAACTCACTGTAATAATACCAGCTGGCCACGTATTCCCATGGTCCTGGATCCTTCCCTTTCCAAGATCTGATGATTTCACTGTTCCTTTCCACAGAGGACAAACCCCCGGTGCCCTTCCAAAGCCAACCCCGGGCTTATGTCACTCACAATCCACATCTTTGCTTGCAGCCAAGAAACCTGTTGCATCTGCTAAACATGCATGTGAGATATTTCCCAGATATTAAGATACACAGAGGGAGTGAGGGGGTGGACAGCCACCGTTTGGTTCACCAGTTAGGAAAACGCATGCCCCAACAGTCACCTGGACTCAGCTCTGCCTTCTGGGCCCTGACGCCAGCTACATGATAACGCAGACCAGGGAGGCAGCAGCGAAGGCTTAAGTAATCGGGTTCCTGCCACCCCCATGGAAGGCCTGGATTGAGTTTCCCGCTTCCAAGTCCCAGCTTCCAGCTGGAATACTCCGAGCCATTGTGAGCAGTTAGAGAATGAAGCAGATGAGAGAGAACTTGGTCTCCCTCTGTCACCCCCCTCATTTGCGCATGTCCTTCCTTCCTGCCCTATGCCCCCAGAGTTTTAAACAATTTTTAAAAATACATAATGTGAAATCTGTATCTCCTTCAGTTGCAAGGGATGATGCCTGAAACTCTAGATCAGGAAAATAAGTACATTACTGCAGGAAAATAATAGCCTCCCTTTAACTGTATTAGATGACTTGGAAAGAAATGACAGAGGCACTAAATCTGATTCATTAAGAGGCACTTGCTAACTGAAATTTACAAAAAAAAAAAAATAATAACCTTCATGTTTTCCTGATAACCCACTAGAAAACAGATTCTTCAGACACAAAAAGGTTTACTTTGCGATAAGATGTGCAATCACTTGTACAATAAACCAGAGAAAATCACTTTGAGCCAAAAGAGGAAAACAACATTCAACATTCCTATATTCCTATTAGAAAAATTAAGTCTTTACTTTCAGTATCTAAAATTGTGACAACCTAATCTTCCAAATCCAAATGGGTGGTAGGTCTTGAAATATGCAGTGTAATGTGTTGCCTAAAAATAATAACAAAGGGCCCAGTGCAGTAGCCTAGTGGCTAAGTTCTATCTTGCATGTCCAAGATCCCAAATGGGCACCAGTTTGATATCCTGGCAACTCCACTTCCCTTCCAGCTCCCTGCTTGTGGTCTGGGAAAACAGCTGAGGACAGCCCAGGGCCTTGGGATCCTAAACCCACATAGGAGACACAAAAGAAGTTCCAGGCTCCTGGCTTCAGATGGGCTCAGCTCTGGCCATTGAGGCAACTTGGGTAGTAAAGATCTCTCTATATCTCCTTCTCTCTGCATATTTGGCTTTACAATAAAAGTTCAAAAAAATAAATAAATAACCAAAAAAAAAAATCACCCAAAGTGACTGATGATGGAAAAACTACATAAATATGCCAACTTCTGGCTGACATTAATTACAATTAATAAATTCCCCTGCCTGAAATCTTGCCGGCTTATCCTTCCTCATCCATCTTGCACAATTTCAAAGCAGATCTTCAGATTCAACCAAAAGCTAAACACTTAACCACAAAAATCTCTTTGGACCTGACACATAGTGTTCTTTAGTTTAATCTGCATTGGTTAGTTCTCTGATGACCCAGTGCAATATTGGGAAGGAAGGAAGAACATCAACCACAAAGGATTGGTTTCTACTCTCCAGAAACTTAGCACCTGAGAAGAGAAGTAAAACAACAGCCATGCCACCGGTCTTCGTCCCGCAGCCCTGTGCCATTTTCTTTTGCGTGATGCTCTAAACTTGGGAGAAGACTTTCCAGAAACACTTTGAAGACCTCTAAGGAGGAGAGGGACACTGTTGAGAGAACAATGAGAATAAAATTAACTGAGCACTTTCACCCTGGCCGAGCCCAGCCTAGCTCGTTCACAGGTATCTACCCAGACCCTAGAGAACACTGCAGCCATTAACACTCCTCTTCACTTCACAGATAAGAAAGTAGAAAATCAAAAATTTACCAGCTTGATCTTCAAGAACAACTAACCAGTACAGATTACACTAAAACATAAATAGACTGAGTCATTCATTCACTTACTCAACTACTATAATTATTCCAACTATAAACCCCACACTTACATCACACAAATTCTGACATCGGGGAAGAAATCCACTTGGGATCGATATTGTGTCACAATTCCCCTTGGAGCAAAAAAAAGAAGGCAATAAGGCAGTGCAGTAGTGAAGGAGAAAGAGGGAATGGTGGAGGGAGAGGAAAAGAGAAAATCACTATAATCCATCAGGAGGTAAACTTGTTCTGGCACGGCATCCAGAGAGCAGGAAGGGGCGTTTCAGTGCACTGGGTCTCTTTCTAGTAGTCCATACTTTCCATCCAGGGAGAGGAATGATACTGAGTCTTCAGTACTAATTCAACTCCACCTGCCACTCACACCAATAATGACAATAAAGGTTCGAAATCAAGGTCATTTAGTTTAGTGAGATGCCTGTGTTGTGGAAGGAAGGGCAGACCCTTTATGTCACACTTTCACCAGCAGTGTTGTCGGTGAGCACCATTTCCAGCACTGATAATGCAGAGGTACAAAAGACACTGAGGAGGTAAGAAAAAATACACAAGTATCTATTTTCTCCATATAAGTTAAAGTTGTTCATTTCATATGCTTGAGAACTTACGTAAGATCCATAGTATAAGAACACATTTGGATAACTGATAAAAAAGAAATATACATACATGGGAAGCAAAGAGCCTCATTTTTTTTTACTGATAAAGACAACGGGATGAATAGAGACCACTAATCCACATTACAGTTACTAAAAGCGTAACTTTGCTTACTTCGATCATCCCTCAAAGCAAAATAAATCGACCCCACACTGAGACTGCTGTTTTCATTGTAGGAAACAAAAAATTCCTCTCAGTTTGTCCTCCAAAGGCATTTGATTCCTAGCTGATTCTGGGCACAAACAATGGCTGACCATTACAAATCTGTGGGGCCACCTCATTACGAGTTCATACTGCAACCAAATCCCATTTTCCCTCTGCAAATTCAATTCACATCAATAGCCCAATATATCACTGGCGACTGCTGTTGGCTGCCTGATTTTGAAACATAAAATTTTTTCTGAAAGATGACTGCCAACACATAATAGGCAAACTGCAATTTCAATTCCCCACGCATGTGCTTGAAGGGGGGTTGGATACACAAGTTACAAAGTATAAATGAAGTCTGTTGTTATCAGCTGTTTAGAGGCCCCCGTGACATACTTCTCCCTTACTCTTCCAGTCGTGTAAGGCAGGGGGAAAAAAAATCAACAGTGCCACATTAAAGAAGAGTCCTTTTATTATTCCTCTCAATACTAGTTCACTGGTCTCTTAATTTTCTGTGCTGTGTATACAAAATGCAACAAAATTAAGCAGCAGTGGTTATACACAGTCAATCTTCATTAAACAGAATGACTAACACAACTGTGTGATGTTATTTATTAAAATGCATTTGGGGGCACCTTTTAAAGAACCCATCACTAGTTTTGTAAAGGTTGGTTGGTTGGTTGGTTTGTGAAAGGCAGCTTTATAGAGAAGGACACAACGCTTCACGGCCTTATGCTAAAATCAAATATATTGACAAGGACACACAGAGAGAAGAAGAAGAGTCTTCCATCTGCTGCTCTACTCCCCAAATGGCTGCAACAGGAAGAGGGGATATGATCTGAAGCTGGGAGCCCAAAACTTCTTCCGGATCTCTCTCATGGGAACAGGGTCCCAAGTACGTGGGCCATCCTCTGCTGCCTTCCCAGGCCATAAGCAGAGTACTGGAGTGGAACTGGAGCAGATGGGACACAAACTGGCACTCATACGGGATGCTTTGCCATAGGGTAGAGGATTAACCTGCTGAGGCACAGTGCTGACACCTCACTTTTTTTAAAAGATTTATTTATTTTTTATTGCAAAGGCAGATTTTCACAGAAATATACAAGCCTTCATCTGCTGGTTCCCACCCCAAAAGACTGCAATGGCCAGGTCTAAACTGTTTAGAAGTCAGGAGCTTTCTCCTGGTATCCCTCAAGGGTGCAAGTCTCAAGGACTTGGGCCATTCTCTGCTGTTTTCCCAGGCAGCAAGCAGAGAACTGAATGGGACGTGAAGCAGCTGGAACAGAAACCATCACCCATATGGGACACCAGCACCATAGGGCAGAGGATTAGCATGCCATACCACTGTGCCAGCCCCAAACTTTTAAGAACTGACATTTAAAAGGTGACATCCCTCCAACAAATGTTGACTGTCTAAAGCTTCGAGCAGTCTACATGCCAAAAGTCCATAAACAAATCCATCACATGACCTACAGCAAAATTCTGGCTCTGTCCATGGTACCACTTGCCTGATCCATCACTAATTGCTCATTAACTTTTGATTTCCTTGTTAATATCTCCAAGAAATATTATTTATTTTCAGCTCAAAACTTTTTTTTTGAGATTTATTTATTTTCATTACAAAGTCAGATATACAGAGAGGAGGAGAGACAGAGAGGAAGATCTTCCGTCCGATGATTCACTCCCCAAGTGACTGCAACGGCCGGTGCTGCGCCAATCCTGAGTCAGGAGCCGGGAACCTCTTCCGGGTCTCCCACACAGTGCAGGGTACCAAGACTTTGGCCCGTCCTCAGCTGCTTTCCCAGGAAACAAGCAGGGAGCTGGATGGGAAGTGGAGCTGCTGGGATTAGAACCGGCGCCCAGATGGGATCTCAGCACATTCAAGGCGAGGATTTTAGCCACTAGGTCACGCCACCAGGCCCTAGCTCAAAATTTAAGACACCACCCACCAGTACCTTACTGAGGGGATATAAGACAGTGGGTTCTTGATGAACCCATGCCCATTTTTGTAATGGTGGAACAATGAAAGTCATTTCAGGTCCACAGTCTGGTACTGGATTCTCAACAGCCACATTCCTAACATCCATTAAGTCTTTCCTGTGGAGGCTGTTAAATACAATACAAGAAATTCGGCAGCATTCCTACAGTTGACCCACCCAACCCAGGTAGCAAGATCACCCGGATCTTGACAATTAAGTATGTTCCCAAACATACTTCCCCTGATGGAAGTCAAAGCTGTGAAGCCCCAGTTGAGAATCAATGGTCAGTCAAGTGGGTCCACACAAACAACAGCAGACAGATATTGTACGAACAGGATTTCTCTACAAACTCCATACAAAAATCCATCACATGCCTATGCAATAGTCTACCATGTTGGTAAACCTTTCCCAAGCACAGAATAAAGTCAAGTTGGCCCACCAACAAAACAAAGTGTGGCCAAGCTAAGGTACTGATTCTGTATTCTCAAAGTTTCATGATGGTCAAGTGTACTTTTTATAATTAAAAAAAAGAATATCCATTTTATCACTGCATGAACTCACTGACCATCTAAAGAATGCCTGGAAAATGTCTATTCTAACCTTTTTATATTTATTCAAGGATCCACAAAGTTCAGCTTTATGTAACAATAATTTTTATTTGCTCAACTGTTAGTAAAATCCTAAATATTACTACACAGCCAAATCCATTTATTAGAAGCTGCCTATTTAGTTTAAAGGAAATAACGAGCTAAGAGATTATTTTTCCTTTAAACTACTACTGCTGAACTTCAGCAAACCAATACTGGCAAAAAAAAAAAAAAAAAAAAAAGACAATTTTTATTTAACAGTTAGAGAAACCAGCTTCCAAAAGCTCAATTGCCATCTGCAATTATAATCAGGCCTAATTTAGAATACCCACCATGTTTTAGTCTTAATTAAAAATGGCATATCCTTGCGAGGGAGTGCAATCTGAATTCACAATTCAAATGTTAGCAGGACACACACACAGACACACAAACATCTCATGCTTTAGTCTAAGCTTGAAAGACATACTATTTTACCAGTTTCTTAATGGAAATAACTTCAGTATAAACTTCATTTAACTTTTAGATTTTAAATTAGAAAGGCATGTGGATTATATTAAAATAATTTGCCAGAAATACAAATGAATTTTTTAAGCCTATCACTTTCCACACAGCACATGGCTAATCCTGTATTCCAGCCACTATTATCTTTGCTCTTCATAAAAGGCACAGACTTTGGTTAATATTTTCATAGATGTAAAAGTAGGTTTTATACCAACTAAATAATGAATTCCACCGAGTACCACTTGGCCTTTTTTCTAAGCATAATAATTACTTATGACGATGTTTCCTTGCACATTTATAATTCAATGTAATTTTTATGTTACTATTCCTTAATATGGCCTTGAGCACTACCATGCTTTTGCCTATAGGAGATTACTGGAGGCATTATCAGAGAAACACTATACACACTCCTGTTGTTGGGCAAAGTCATTTAAAACATGACAAAGAAGAAAGCATGAAAGCTATAAGAACCAGACAAGCACACTTTTAACTTTGAGAACAGAAACGTTTCTACCTATCCCTTACAAGTCAATTCACGGTTTTTTTTTTTTTTTTAAATCCACATTCTTGCAAACAATCCTTGAGTGTTAGAGTCTGGTTTCCCTGCTGGAGCAAAGCTTGTGGCAAGCAAGGCATGAGGGGGGCAGAAAGCTGTAAACAAAAAGCTTGCCTCCCCTGCAAGCCTGTAAAATTAAGCCTTTCTCAGTTGGACAATTAGCTTTATATAGCTAATCAGAAAGAAGAAATGAAGGCCATCTGGTTCGTGGAAATTCTGTATCTGATTAACACTGCCTTCTTCTGAGTAAACTTCCGACATACAAAATGCCAGGAGAAGACAAGAGTGGAAATCCCTTTTAAACTGCCCCTGTATCCTGGTAAACCCACATGAAGGTTAAGTCCCCAACTGTTTTCTCCTGAAGCAACTGAAGACCAATCAAATGCAGACCGCTTAGTTCAGCAGATGGCCTCCCGATTCCTAACTCTACCATTTAACAGGAAGGTGGTCATGGCGCTTAGCTTAACAGTTAACTCTGGTCAATATGTGCATGTTAGGGTTGGCACTGAAACTCAGTAGGTTAAGTCACCATGTGGGTCACCTACATCACATATGAGAGTATTGATTCTAGCTCCCAGCTACCGGATTCCTGCTAATCAATCTTGGGAGGCGACAGATGATGACTCAAGTACTTGGGCCCCCGCCACCCACGTGGGAGACCTAAATGAGATTCTATGCTCTTGGCTTCAGCCTGGCCAAGCCCTGGCTGGTGTGGGCATCGAGCGTGAAGCAGTAAAGGAAAATAAATACAAGCAAACTTTTTTTCTTTTTAATTCCCAGGTTCCATACTGGAGCCTAGGTTTGATTTTTGGCACTGATTCCTGACTTTTGCTTTCTGCCAAAGCAGACCCTGGAAGGCAACAGTGTTATCTCAAGGAACTGAGTTCCTATCACCTATGTCAGAGTCCTGGATTACACTCCTGGCTTACAGGCATTTGTGGAGGGAACCAGTGGATTGAGCAGTTCTATTTCTCTATCAAATAAAGCTTTAAAAATGAGCAAAAAAAGCATCTGACAAACAACTTGACCTCTCAGTAGCAGGCTGAGTAACTGGCCCCTGTATTCAGCTATTGTGTCAATGAACTTTGCAGTTCCTCCCACAGTGAACTTCCTTGTCCCTCGACTTGGATGATCGTCAGATAATCTGCAGCTGCTCTGGGAGCTAAAATGAGAATATGGGACTGTCCCTCATGCATCAAGGTCAGGGATGGATACAGTAACTTCAAACACAAACCAGCATTGGGCACTCAGTCCCTTCCATGAAATCCCCACTTTTTACCAACACTTCTCTGCTCTGTGTTTCTACCCTATAGAATCAAGCTTTCTCCATCCTCTAGAATCAATGTCAGAAAGTCAACTATCAACAAGACTCCTTCTCAAACTTTGGTTCAACGCACAACAGCAAATCCACGGCAGTTGCAATTCATTCCCAAGATCAGTGAGGAGTCAACCCTCAACCAATTAGCTGTAGTCAATTCCACCCACATATCCCACTTGGCACGATAAACACCTCAACAGGAGGCTGAGCTCAAACCAGGAGAAAGGCATGCCTTATTTTATTTATTTATTTATTTATTTTGCACAAAGGCACCTAGTGCTTTGGAGATACCCCAGAGAAATCTGAGGTCATCTGTAGCCAGTGGGGGGAGCACTGGGTGTGGAAAATCTATGTCTAGGCGAACTGAGAAAGATTTTTACATGGCAGAGTAAGCCTACATGTAATGGGATGTACGGAATAGGGAAACACAGGGGCATGGAAAGATGGAACTAGCAGGTGTCTAGCCTAGCCATTCAGACACCAGGTTCCAACAGTTGGGATGTCTGTGTCCCATATCAAAATACCAATATCAAAAAAAAGCAAAATAAAATTAAAAATAAATCATGGATTATGGAAGTGAACTGGAGATTTAAGTATGAGTTAATGACTTTCAACTCATAACAACGCATAAAGAAACCAAAATGTAAATGCGTATACAGAGATTTGGATTGATGACACTTCAAAAAATTAATAGAATACAGAACTAAAAGATGAGATTATTTTCATATAAAAACTTCAGCCCATACATAAAGAGTCTTCAAAACATTTGTGGAAAATGTTATTATAAAAACCTATGCACAGATAATGTTTTACATCAAAATAGCATCTTATAATTGCATTTCTCTACAAACTTGATAAAACACGATCAGACCTATTTAATACCTAGTTCTGTTCTCTGTATTCTGGTTCAGCCCCAGAGTAAAGCAAGGGACACACTTAATGTTCAAGTCTTGGCTTTTAAATAATCTCCTTCTCGAAAGACAATCAGTTCCCTGGCCAGTTCTACAGCTAGGGCCAGCAAGGTACAAGACGTACTCAGAACTCCTTGTTCCAGAAAGTGCGGAGCTACTCCAACAACATAGGAGGCATTTGAAAGCACAAAGCAAACAGCAGAAAGGATCTTCTACTTTCTAAATAAATGTAAGGAAACTTGATCATCAAAACAATGGTAGCAACATATCACAATAAAAGTCCATGGGTTCAACTTTCAATAACCAGTTGAAATTAATAAATAAGTTGAAATTTTCAAGTGTAGTTGTCTACAAATGACTTATTACAAACAGTGTGGGAGGACGAACAACTTTAAAAAAGAGGAGTCTAACAAACACTGCCTAGATCAAGTCATCAAAATTAATGTCATCAGAATTGAAGAAACAAAAATAATGTGCCTCTTAAGATGGTCCAAAAGGAGGGGCCTGGTGGCGTGGCCTAGCGGCTAAAGTCCTCACCTTGAACGCCCCGGGATCCCATATGGGCGTCGGTTCTAATCCCGGCAGCTCCATTTCCCATCCAGCTCCCTGCTTGTGGCCTGGGAAAGCAGTTGGGGACGGCCCAGAGCACTTGGACCCTGTACCCGCGTGGGAGACCTGGAAGAGGTTCCAGGTTCCCGGCATCGGATCGGCGCAGCACCGGCGTTGCGGCTCACTTGGGGAGTGAATCATCGGATGGAAGATCTTCCTCTCTGTCTCTCTTCTCTGTATATCTGACTTTGTAATAAAATGAATAAATCTTAAAAAAAAAAAAGATGATCCAAAAGGAAAAGAACACATCTCTGACATTTCTATCATGGTATATAAGCTGGATATAATTGTGAAGAAGCCTCAGAAAAACAAAACCTGAGGAACAGCCTACACAATTACTGGTTTGTTATCATCTGAGTATCAAGGTCATCAAAGTTATGGAAAGTCCAAGACACTGTTCCACATCTGATGGAGAGTAACGGTGGGCATAAAGCTCAACAGTTCCTTTTGTCCTGGGATATCACGGCAAATCAGAATGCCACCTGAGGACTGGGCAATAGCATGCTATCACATGTCCCAGTGTTGATGGATATTTTGTGATACAGAATGAGAATGCCCCTGCTTGTCTGAAATACGCACTAAAATCTTCAAACGTGACAGGGGACCAAGTTGGGAATGAATCTAAGCTTTACAAAAAAAGAAAGTTTTTTCAAGTTCTTGCAAAATGTTGTTGCTCTTTATCTGATCTGTTGTGGGTAGGCTGGGAGGTGATTTTGGAAGTGGTGAGTCTCTTCACAACGTGTATGGAGGGTAATCATTCAGAACAAGGACACTTGAGCAGAAACGCCTAAGAGAAGAAGCTGCCATATAAAACATCCAAGAGACACAGATTACAATACTGATTTTATAACAAAATACCGTCTGTAAAGTGCTTCTTGAATATAAATCAGTAGTCTGAGTTCTTTCCATAGTTTGACTTATTTATGTCTCAACACAAGCCTAAGTAAAACTACTAAGTACTGTTATGGTAGAATTACAATGACACCCAAACTAAAGATGAGGAATGCATAACATCAAGGTTACCCCAAGCAAATGAACTGCAAAAAGTGTGTTGAGACAGATTGAATCCAAGTCCCTTGGAGTACCCAAGACACAAAGAGCAAAGCCAGTGAGCAGATGATGAACAGTACGAGACACGTGAGGGTATAAACTAGTTCCTGGAAGAAGAGTCTGCAAAAGAAAGATGTTTCTGAATGCAGGCAGTGTTACTTAGTGGTTAGGATTGCTTCTAATCTACATGGGAGTATCCAGCTTCTGCTAATGCAGACCCTGGAAGGGACAGGGGATATTTCAAGCAATTGGGTTCCTGGCATACATAAGATAGAACTGGACCATATTCTCGTTCAGCCAAAGGCATTGTGGGAGTGAGCCAGTGGGTGGACATGCTCATTCATATTCTTTCTCTTATACACAAAACAAGTAAAATAAAAAATGAGAAAATAAAGGTTTCAGAAATTCACCAAAGGTCACAGGCTTGGTTAGCAGTACAGTTTGGATTTGAACCTATAATCTGGCTTCGCAGTCCTTTAACTGTATCATCAAGCCTGCCTCAAGCAATTCAACTGTAAAAAATGTTGAGGCAGTTTGCAGTTAGGCTCCTTGGACCACCCAAGTCATGAAGAGTGAAGCTTGTGAATGAATGAAGAACACTACAAGAGGCAAAGGGTGGAGTTTAGCCCATGGGTTAGAGCCAGTAACAGGAAGACGTTTCTTAGTACAGACAGCTGCCACCATGCCTTAACTCAGGTAGGATCATGGCCTGCCAAGTCGGCCGTAGTAGAGATGAAGATCATTGGCCAGAAAGATTCAAAACTTCTTCCGGAGCTACAGCCAACAGGACCTGAGTGATTATTCTGCAAATCAAGCCATGAGGTCACCTACTAAATAACACCGTAGCCACCACCCAAATGCTCTGGGTGAGATTCCACACTGAGAGGTCACAGTGTCTGCTGCCAGTGGGTGTCGATTCTGGGGACCTCATGGTCATTTTCAAAACACATATATGCAATCAGTAAGAAAATGAGCCCTGTCCTTTTCCTATGTCCCATTAGGAACTCTCACTAACCCAATAATGGCTCATGCTTTATTGAGACTACATCGTGTTCAATTTATGTAACCATTTTCCCCCAATAATAAACAATGTCCAGTTCAGTCTGGTTTCATCTCTTTCCTTCACACAAAGAAAATGTCTCTCTCCCACAGTTTAAGTCATTTTTTTCCTCCCTGAATCTCATCAAAGATTGTACCTGGCATTGTAATTGGGAGGGATTTAAATAGATAATTTAACCTTGAGAGAGTGTTCATTTGAATCAACACAGCCTTCCAATCTCAGAAACACACAAACTCCAGTTCACCTCAGCATGTCTGTCTTTAATTGTGACAGCAGTGCTGAGAAATTCATTTGCAAAGAGCTGATTGAGCCGCAAGGGAATATTAATACCTAAATATTGAAGCAATCTGGGTAGTTCGCTTCAAAGGAAGCTGGTTTTACAAGATGAAAAGGTCCTAAAACACTCTCTGGCCTACGCCTTTACAAAAACATGTCTTTAGCAAAATTTTCTCCTTCTGCTTTAAGTCAGAAAGTAAAAGGCACAGTTGATGTCTCCTAAAAATACAGAAAGTCCATTGCGACTGCCAGCAACTGCATTTACTGGGGAGCTGCTAGGTTTTTTGAGTGCCCTAGACTACAGGGTGTGATTTTCTTCACTTCTGAATATGTTAGAATAAATGTTCTGATTCACACAGTCCAAGCATGAGCCATTCTGCAGAGCTGCCTGCAGCTACAGAGAAAATAGCTCTCAGCAAAGGTGGAGTCAGGACTTCCCCAGAAGGAGCAGAAAGTGCGGGACACTGCTGCGCTTTTCTTTATCACCCTCCTCTTCATGGCAAAGGCTGTCCCACCAAATGACTGCAAGTGCTCCATTCTCCAATCTCCCTCCTCCCCCCGCCAAAAGAAAAAATTAATTCCAGGAACCAGAGAATTCGGAAGGAGTAACAGGATCCCATTCCCCTGAAGCTGATACCATCAGACCCTCTCAAAAGATTTACAACCTGGCAATCCATCTCTTTCCATTGATTATCCTGCCATTATGGGATATAACTGCTCTCGGCCCATTCCAAGTGTTGCGTTGAGAATACATTAATGCACCTTTAATGTAGAGAAGGGAGGGGGCAAGGAGCCAAAGGAACAAAAAGAGACAGGAGAAGGCATAAAGCCGAAGTTCCTTTCAAAAGCAGTGAGATGTTAACGGCTTCTCAGGGAGACAATCAGGCAATTCATGCACAGCAGTTACCCAGGCTCACAGCATTAACACTTCTACCTGGAAACCAGGCACATGCTGCACTGCCCAAACTACCTGGAACCAAACCGGAAGCGTGTGTGCATAGCTGGCTTTGGGCAAAGGCCATCTGTGGAAACAGTTTCTCAATTCAAGCAAAGTGCCCAGTGTGTGTAAATGCTCCAGAAAAATGCTCTGCTTTCCAAGACTCTTTACTTGCCAGCCAGACATGATCTCTCTCTCTCTCTCTCTCTCTCTTTCTCTTTTTTTAATGTGAAAGGCAAAAGTGACAAAGAGAAAACAGAGAGTTTCCATCTACTGGTTCACTCTCCAAAAAGCTGCAATAGCTGGGGCTGAATCGGGCAGCCAGGAACTCCTCCATCTGGGTCGCACATACAGGAAGGGCTGAAGTCCTTGGACAACCATCCACTGCCTCTCCAGGTGCATTAGCAGGAATCTGGACGGAAGTAAAACCACCAGTGCTTGAGCCAAAGCTCAAGTGGCATAGTGGCATTACAAGCAGTGACTTAACTTACTGTGCCACAACATAAGCCCCCAGACAGGCTCTCTAGATGTGTCTTCCTCTCTGCACAGATTATGATGCAGTTCATCAAAACCCTCATGCGGGGTTCAATAAACCCCAACTGACTGCCCTCTTTTCTATAGTCTCCAATTCTTACATTTTGGGACACATGCAACGCATATGAAATTCCAATTTCAATGTCCATTTTAAAAGATGCATTGGAGCACAGCCATTTTTGTCAATGTGCTGCCAGTGGTGACTTTTGCACTACAATGTAGAGAGTAAATATAATTCAAAGACATCATCCCCAAATGTCCATTAACTGCCCCTTCTCAGAAATACCAATGCTTGTCTTCATTCAGCTTCAGGTTGCAGGAGACTAGCTCCAAATAAAGTCCTACTGGAGAATATAATGACTACTGCAAGAAGAAAAAAAATAAGGTTCTTTTCCTTCCAAACAGGCTTCTCTCAGAAAATTCCACCAGCAAAAATAATCAAAAACAGCACAGCCTACATAAAGTCCCTCAAAAAAGATTCTGAGTTTTCTGTCTTGGTAGCCAAGATGCTGGTTACAAATAGAGCAGGAAAAAAATGGAAATAAAAGATGTTGAGGAAGGCACCCTGCTGGTCACTCTGCATATATGATCCATTTGGTCTTCACAGCAAGGATAGGAGGGGTGGCTATCCTCATTTTATAGATTAGAAGACTGAGACCAAAGGAATTCGAATCATGCATTCACAAGTTCCCAGCAATACATAACCTCTTCAGAGCTTAGGCCCAGTTTTCAGCCACCTTAAACTTTATCCTTTTCAACTCTTAACACTATGACTTCTGCTCAAAAACTCGTTTAGCTCTGGCCACGAGGAAAAACAGAGCATGAAAAAAATAAACAGTATTGAAATGAAGGAGCTACCTACCTATAAAAGCAGCGACCATTTAACAGAGAAATGTTTGTCTCGGTCACTGCTACCGGCTTTCGTGTTGAGTGCTTCAATAACATTCAGTCCCAGTACTGACTGTCATCCTGGATGCATCAAACCCACCAAGGCAAGCTGATTTATAGAATCTCCACACATCTGCTATGAAGACTGCTGGCCACACTCTCCCTCCTTGCCCCAGAAAAATTCCTCCCCCCACTCCCAAACTTACATTCCAGGGCAACTGTTTCTATCCAGCAATAAATCACTTAAAACCCCAGAGACAATGACACTGCATCTATCAAACGATTTGGGTCTTCCAAAATCTCTTAATGAAGACAGATGACACAGCCAAAAGTGGTTTTGCAGATTTCATTACCATTACTGTCACCACACCCAGCAGCAAACACACACCTAGCAGCAAACACATCATTACAATGTGTGATGCACTGCTCCTAGTACTTAAAATGTCCTAAGGTAACAAAGCGTTACCTAATACCACCCTCATTTTGCCAATGAGGAAACTGAGTCACAAAAGAACTGAGCTATATACAAGGTCCCACAGGCAAGAAAATGCAGGAAAAAGTCACTCTGGAGTTTGCTTCTATTCACACTGTGACTTCGCATCAAATACAAATAACAATGCATAAGGGTGGAAATCAACTATAGCTCAAAACTCATCTGTGTTACTCATACAAAGATCATCTTAAGTTTTAAACCAATTCCAAAAAGATTGGGAGAAACAAACTACATACATGGGAAAAAAATGTCTTCTTAAAATGCAATGGTATTTACTAGTTTTACAAAGAATGAGAAGGGGAAACCTGTCTAGATAGGAATGTGAGATGCTGCCAAGTGATTGTCCTTCACAGAAAACCGGAAATCAAGCTACCAAAAGAGCCTGAAATTTTCCGGATTATACTGAATGCAATTCAGTTCTTCCTTGATGGTGAGGCTCTTTCCATGAAGGTTTTGCATCCTGAAGAATGATTTTCATACATGGAAAAGGCCACAGTTCAGCCAGTACTAAGACTCACTATCAAGTTCAGACTAACCCAAGCCTGTATGACAAACACTCCTCACCCTGAAGCCCCTGCTGCAGATGTAACCAATCTTACTCCCTTTTCCCACCATGCCCAGCAGGAAGGCCTCCCTCTCCACAGAAGGATAAAGTATTGTCTTGAAAAGTCATCCATGATGGGCCATGAGCAAGGGGCAGCTAGCTGCACAGACATCATTCTTCACTGAGTCAATGACAGCCCAGTCCAGCCACAGGGAGTGCACTATCACCTGTAGCTCTTGGGGTCTAAAAATGGATGGGATCCTGCTTCTAGGCCGTCTCAGGCTGCCTTAGTAAGGAAAGACAACAGGGAATTCATCATTTCACACATATCAAACCCAGAAGCAGGGCAGGTTTTAGAGCCAGCTGACTCACTAGGTCAAGGATGCCAACATGCAGAACCCAGTATTTTCTTCTCAATGTGAAGGTCATCCTCAGGCTGGCAGCAGACAGATGTAGCAGCTGTGAGTGGCACATCCTGACAGTACCCAGAGCAAGCAGAAAGAACACACCTTGCAGGTTTCAACGAAAGCTGGCTTTTTGTGGCAGGAGCCAGCACTCACCTCATTGCATTCCACTGGGTGTGGACAGATCACAAGGTCATTCCTGAATCAACCAACAATAAGGGACACAAACCAAATAAACCCAACCTGGGTGCTAGAATTTAGCTTTTGTTCAATTACAAGGCTTCATGGAGCAGGTAGATACCTATGCAAAACCAGGGGCCCATCAAGAAGGCAGCCAAACAGCCAAATACTGCCAAGGCACAGAACAACTTCCAATCTAGGCAAGAGACAGACCAGAGGTCAGAACTGGGCCCCAGGGGATGAGCCAAGCTAAAAGACAAATACTGTAGTAATTAACACTGAATTCAGAATCAAAATCTAAAAACAAAGAGTAATTAGGTGAAATTCTAGATCTCCAGTTTCTCTTGAGAACACTCTAACAACAGCTCTGGCTCAAACTCTCACAGCACAGTAATCATCTCTACTCCTTGTGGGCTGGACACTGAGAAGGCAGAAGTTGTGTCCAGTCACTCAAGGCAAGCCACTCCCTGTCGCTCTCCTACCTCACTCCTGGACTTTGGCTCCCTGGGCCTGACAACATTTATTTGCATTTACAACCCCCCCTCACAGACACTTCCCACCCCTAAAGAAGTGGGCCCACAAATGCATCAAACTCACTAGCCAGAACTTCCATCACCAGGCCTGCTCCCACAGAATTCATTTCCAAGAAGAATCAGGAGGGGACAGTCAAATTAGTATTCAGACTTCTAGCCACATTCTGGTGTCTTTGCCACATTCAGGTGTCTTCCCTGAGGAAGGAAGCAACCAAGCAAGCACTGTGCAGTTAACAGAGTTTATGGAAACGTCTTTTCGTGGCAAAGAAAGAATTCTATGAAATCAGAGCTGCAGAGTGACAAGGCTCCAATCAGCTACACAGCACTGGATGCAGCTGGCTAGCATTTGGCTCCAGGCATTTCCGTTTAACAAATCCCAAAGAAGGTGCTTTGATCTGACTTCCAAAGTTGTGAGCATCTCCTCAGGATAATATTCAAAAGTATTTAAAGAATGCCCACATCAAGAAGATGCAGGATTGACACCAAAATGAAAATCTAGCAGGGACTGGTACCTAACCCACGGCTTTTACTGCACAGGGGTCTGTCCATGGCACTTCCTGTGTTAGGAGCTATGGAGTCTAGCGAGGAGGGTCACAGAAACTCAATTCTAGAACCCTGAAATTACATCAAGGTGATCTGCACAGAATGCATCAGTACCTCTAAGTTCCAACTGCTTTGTTTTGTTTTGTTCTGTTTTGTGTTACTTAGAAGAAACTCCTCTTTCCTAAGAAAAAATAATTTTGTGAGGCTGAGGCAAGTCAAAGGGATTCCCACAGGTGCAGAGCCATAACTGACAATAAAATCTAGGAGATTTCTCTCCACAGATTAAGGAGTCACGTCTGCAGGTATTAAGAGTGCGAGGTTGGTCATCTTCTACCGTATCACAAGAACTGTTAGGAGTCCGAACAAAACACAGCCCTGATTCAGGGTTTGAAGACTTGGGCACAACCACACCTGAATCCACTTCCTTGCATTAAGGCACTAACAAGTTCTTCTATGTGGGCCTGGCACAACAACCTAGTGGCTAAATCCTCACCGTGCACACGCAGGGATGCCATATGGTATCGGTTCTTGCCATGGCTGCTCCACTTCCCTTCTAGCTTTCTGCTTGTGGCCTGGGAAAGCAGTAGAGAATGATCCAAAGGCTTTGGGATCTTGCACTCACATGGGAAACCCGGAAGAAGCTCCTGGCTCCTGGTTTTGAATTGGCTCAGCTCCAGCCATTGCAATCACTTGGGGAGTGACCCAGCGCACAGCAGTGTTTCTCTGTCTCTCATCCTCTCTGAATATCTGCCTTCCAATAAAAATAAATGTATTTCTCTTTTTTAAAATTTTTCTATGTGCTTGAGCTATTTGGTGATGACTTCTCTTTCAACTGAGAAATCAATGCACATATCCCTTCATTTTGTGAAATTCTGAATATTTAAATGATTGTAAGCAGAACCACTTCAAGAGACTGTATTCGGAGAACAAATACCCTATGCACAGAAGCTATGTAAACTTGATAGTAAGTGCAAAGTACAGCAGAGGTGTTTCCCAACAAGCCTGCCAAGGTCTAAGTACCCAGCGTCCTCAAGATGGGACTTGAATAGGAGCCCTGTGGCCAATCTGGCTAAGGAAGGGGAGGAACTAAGTGGGAAACATGGATTCACACACAAAATGGTTGAAGAGCAGAAGGGTGTTCCAGATTACCCACAGGATTCCAGCATGGCGCCTGGCATTTTTCTCCAGCTTCACTGATATAACTAACCAATGAAGCTGTACAAATGTAAAGTATACACAACACTTGGCATATGAATAAACTGTCAGATGGTTATCATCATTAAGACAGCTGCCACATCTACCACTTCAAACACCTTTTGTGTATGTGTGGAACACTCCAGGGTTACACCTTTTGTGTATGTGTGGGACACTCCAGGGTTAAGTCTACAACACAATATTGTCAACGATAGATACCCTGTTGTACAATAAATCCCCAGATCTTAGCCATCTTCTAAATTGTACACACTCTACCAGCATCTCTCCATTTCCCTCTGTGACCCAGCCCAGCCCCTTGGGAAAGAGTTCCAGGCAATGTGTGTAAGTTCGACATTTCTACTTTCCACGCCTGAAAGAGAACAAGCAGGACTTATCTTTCTATTTCACTTACCATAAAACCCTTGGTCCATCACCCCTTGTAGTACCTCTTGCTCTTCCTTTGGACTGAGGATGGAAACGTTGACACCTTTAATGGCAAAGATGAAGGGATATACAAAAGAAATTAACGTCCCTATTCATCTGGCTTCAATTGAATGGAAAGGAGATGTACCCAGCATGAGCCTGATTAGGTGAGCTTTTAGAACTAACAGAGTAAAAACACCACCCATCCCACTCCCATTGGCCTTGAAGAAGCAAATGTTCCTAGGTGGAGACAGCCACACAGCAGGCAAAGGCAGACAGCACGAGGGTTACACTGTGTTCCCACCCCACAAAGCTGAATTCGTCACCCCTCAGTAAGGCATGTTAAATTTGGAACCCAAGTACCTTCAAATATGATGTGATTTGTAAAGAGGATCATAATAGACATAATGACATAATGAGATGTGGCCACATTAGAGTAGGACGAGTACTTTATCCACTGCATTGGCTGCTCTTATAATAAGGGGAGAGAGACAGAGAAGGAAGCTGGCCCCCAATAAGGCAGAAAAAGAAAGCCATGCACCAACAGAGGCAGAGACTTGGAGGGACACAGCTACCCCACAAAATATGCCAAGGGCTTTGGCTAGGACAAAGAGCCCGGAAGATGCAACGAACCCAATTTCCTTCAAAAAGGAACCAACTCTGCCAAGACTTGGATTTTGCTCCGCAGAACTATCAGGCAATACTTTTCTGTCATCCTAGGTCCCCAGTTTGGCACATTTTGCTAGCAGCCCTGAGGGGGGAGGGGGGAGAGAAAGGAAAGGCCAGTCAGTGGTATTTTGGTAAATATTTACCATCCAGCTCTGGGAGGGCAGCTGATTAGGAGTGATTTACAGTGTAACTATTCCCAACACTGGGGTGGCATTTAGCTCAGGGGTTAAGTTGGTCACTGGGACACTTGCATCCATTTCAGAGTGCCTGGGCTCAATTCCCTCCCTTACTTCTGATGCAGTTTCCTGCACATGTCCATCCCAAATGGCAGTAGATGATGGCCCAAGTATTTGGGTCCCTGCTACCTTCATGGGAGACAGAGATCCTGGCTCCTGGGTTTGATTTGGCCCAACTGCAGTTCCAGCTGTTGTAGCCATTTAGTGAGTGAAACAGCAAATAGGGTATCTCTTTTTGGTCTCTATCTCCTTTTATTTCTCTTCCAATTAAATAAAAACAAACTTTGAAAAATTCATTCTCAATTTTTTTTTCATTTTGATGATCTTTACATAATTGATTAGAGCTCAAAGGGCTTCAGGAAAGTGGGTAAGACCATTGTTTCCACATTCTCTTTTTTCCTTCCTGTATCTAGGGGAAGGGGAGAGACAAAGGGAGAAGCCACACCCACCATCCCAACCACCCCAGGTCCCCAATGTGGGGTATGCTCCAAGGGCACTGCTCAAGTGGTTTCAATAGTTCAACTGTGCTGAATTGCTGCCAATCTCGCCATTCCAAGATGATAAAATCTCTCCAGAATCCACCAGCTGACATAGTCCACCTTAGTGTCTCCACTTGCCCAGATTTTCACTGCCAACACTTGGCTAGGCTAGTTGATCAATTTGTTCTGTCCTCTGTTGTGGTACCAGGTATCCTATGCAGGCTCCAATGGACTACCATATCCTCCGTGTGCACCTGGATATGCTGTCCACTGCTCCGTCAGAGCCACTGAGGAGGCCCAGCTTTGACACATGCACTCCACAGTCTGACCATAGAACCTGCAATTCTCTTAATGATTGGGGTTTTGAGTCTGGCAGTTGGACTGGGGGGAACCCCAAAAAAACTTTGTCTGAAGTGATCTCAGACCAAATTCTTATGTGTGCTTGCCAGTACAGGGTCCGGTACAGACCGTCACCCCAATTAGCCTATGCATACGCTGGTGGTTGCAACTGCTGGATCAGTTCTGCCTCTGGCCCATCTTCTACACAAACCAATTGGTGTTGGAGCCCATCTCAAACCTGCCCACTGCACACTTGGTCATGTAAACCAGTGGGAGCTGCAGCCTAGCTGGGGAGACTCCCAAGAACCCTGACCAGGCCCGCCCTCTGCCCTGGTTCCCTTGCTTGCCAGTATGTCATTCTCAATTTCAAATGACCAATGCAACGTAAAAATCGTGACAGCACCTATTAGCATTTCTATCACACATAGACATTTAACCCCCCAGAGCATAACTATTAGTAACTTGTGGTGAAGTAATTAGGAAGAGATATGGCTTATTTACTACTTCTTAAAGATACCTTAATTAATACTAAGTTCACCCAACTGTGTAAAAGCTTCTGTTTAATAACCAGCTCAAAAATCCTGGAAATACAACAATCAGGTTCCCCGAGCCAATACAAGTTGTGACTCAGGACTAAGACAAACAGCAGAAAAGAAGTGCTGGAAGCATAAACATCCCATCCTCCCAGACCTGAACTACATCAGGCCCTGGGAACCCGGCCTTGGCAACCAAGTCCCTCTGCAGTAATAGGGGAGGGGTCACACTCACTGTCAGGTGGCAACAGCGTACGCTTAATTAAGCAGGTTTTATTGCAGCTAAAACCCTGGGCCTATCTTCTTCCTGAACCCATAAAGCATTTGTGGCAGTTGGGTTTTTAACCAATACTGGAGTAATTTGAAATCAATTTCCGTCCTCCTTGATGAACAATGGACTATTTAGTGTGACCCACAGAGAAAATGGGAATCCTGCATCTGTGAGGTAGCCACCTGGACCCCTGGGGCTGAGCAGAGCTGCATGGTTGACTGAACCCACTCTCTGCAGTGGGTTACCGCCCCCCGCCTTCACTGTTTCAACTGCTCTCTGACACACAAGGCAGGAGCCACATCTCATCCTTCTTACCCACTCAACAGCTATGAGCTAAGCACTCTGAGACCCCCGGGAGCAAGAGAGTCAAAGCCTTGGTCCTTCTGGCACCACCATGCTGGCAAAAGCCAGACAGTACCTGCCACAGAAGCCTTGGAAGGTCCCAATGGCACAGGCATGTGCACGCACCCACACATGCACAGAGTCCGGGCTCCTCAGCCAGCTGCATTTCACACAGACACTATTCACAGGTGGGGACTTCCCAACCACTGTCCAGCAGACAATTCTAGCCTTGGTTTAATGCTGACCACATTGGTACCTGCCTTTGAAGGGCCCAGATGAGATCCTGCATGGGATGGGCTTGTCTAGAAATGGCCTTGTCCCCTCCACTCACATATACTCCATGCTTAACTTTCCTCCATCACGGTTTGCCCAAATGCTATCGTTTTCCAAAGAGGTCCTACTGAAAATAGAAGGGCACGACAGGTTAGGCCACCTCCTGCAACACCAACCTCCCGCAGCAGAGTAACAATTTGAGTCTCACGTGCTTTGCTTCCAACTACACTTCCTGCTAATGTACTGTGAAAGCAGTGGATGATGGTCTTCACACGTGGGTCCCTGCTAACCATGTAAAGACCAAGCTGCAGGTCTAAGTACCTCCTAGTTTTTAACTCAGAGAGCCGTGGCTGTTACAAGCATTTGGGGAGTACTTACCCACCTATCTCCATCTCCAACCCCAACAGGGACCAGTGCTGTGGCATATTAGGTTAAGCCAACACCTCTCAATATATATGTATAACTTTGTATTTCAAATATATAAATCTTTCAAAAATATTAAAATAATTGGAAACTATCCATTCCCCACCTCCAAAAACTCCCATTTCCCCTATTATTCACTTTCCTCTTTCCTGAGACTCATCATATTCTAATACACATTGGTCTCCCTAAACAAAGGCCACTTTCTTAGTTTTCTAACTTTTCCAAGTGCTTCAAACTGGACTTGGCATATGGGGCATTCCTTCATTAAATGTAAGCAAGGCACAAATGAATGGATACAAAAACCTCTAACGGAAAACATTGTACCTCACTGATAATGGAATTTTCAGCAGCTTACAGGAATCACACTCAATAAATGAACAAAGGCATACACCATGAATGCTGATTTGAGGCCATAAATAACCTGACATTACACAAAGGATGTAATACCGTTATGTATTACAACTTCTAGGTGATAAAACTCCTCACGCAGCAGATACACACATTTCATATTCTGGTTTCTCAATGTCTGCTCCAATTGCATTCTGACCGAGTGAGTTCTACCAGGAACAAGGTTGACCAGAATCCTCTACCATGATTCAATCACAAAACTCCTCTTTGTGAATCTATTCAATACATTTTGAGTTTTAGTAAGATTTTTATTTGCGAAACAGGTTGTCCTGCTAAAAGCAGGCTTGAATACACCCAAAATTAACATATCTTAAAACTGAGTGTGCCAGACGCAATGGCTCAGTTGCTAAATCCTCACGTTGCATGTCCCGGGATCTCAAATGAGCACTGATTTGTGTCCCTGTTGCTCCACTTCCCTTCCAGCTCCCTGTCTATGGCCTAGCAAAGCAGAGGAGGATGGCCTAAAGCCTTGGGACCTTGTATCTGTGTAGGAGACTTGGAAGAAGCTCTTGGCTTTGGATTGGCTTAGCTCCAGCCACTGCAAACATTTGGGCAGTGGACCAACAGATGGAAGATCTTTCTCTCTGTCTCTTCTCTCTGTAAATCTGCTTTTCCAATAAAAATAAATAAATCCTAAAATGCAAACACAACACCTAGGTGATGAACGTTTGGCCTAGCAGTGAAGTTGCTGGCTGGGACTCTAGCAATCCACTTCCGAATGTCTAGATTCAAGTTCTGACTCAGTTCTGGATTCCGGCTTCTGGTAATGTAAATTCTGGGAGGCAGCAGTGATGCCTCCGACAGCAGGTTCTAGCAAACCACACAGGAGAACTGGACTGGCTGGGCTCCCGCCTTCAGCCTCCAACTAAAGCACATTCTCACATGTACTACCACATGAGAGGTGATGCAACAGAGTCCTCTATCATGGCCTATACTCCCTACAACGTGAGATAAATAAAAACAAAAAAATATCATCACCAAACTTGAGAAGGAAGTTTAAAAGTCAGTGCACAGGTGCTGGCACTGAGGCACAACAAACTTTTTCTATGACATTCCATACTGGAGCACCGGTTCAAGCTCCAACTGCTTGCTCACAGTCCAGCTCTACTAACGTGTCTGCAAAGGAGGTCAAAGACACAGTTCAGGCACTCTGGGCTCCTACCACCCATAAGGGAGACCAGGATGGAACTCCTTCTATCCAGTACAGACTCAGTTGTTGCAGACATTTGCAAAGTGCATCGGTATAGGAGAGATCGGAAAGATCTTTCAAGGATAACTTAGCATTAAAAGCATGTTTAAAAAGAGAGTGCACAAGGTTCCAGTCAGAATTACGTTTGAAACACCCCTTCATGGGGAAGCATTACATTTAAAAGATCCCTTCACAGTAGGTTAAGCCACCACCTGCAATGCCAGTTATCCCATAGGAGTGCTACTTCAAGACCCAGATCTTCCACCTGAAATCCAATGTGTTTGGAGAAAACAGGAGAAATGGCCCAATTCCTTGGACCCCTGGAACCTAAGCAGAAGACCCAGATGAAGCTCCCAACTCCTGGCTTCATCCTCTTCCAGGTTCCTGGCCTTTACATTCATTAATGTACATCCATTAGTGAGTGGAAGATCTCTCTCTCTCTCTCTCCATGCATGCATGTCCATCTTTCAAATAAAAAAAACAAATTTACAGAATTTAAACAAACTATTCCTTCATTCACCCCAAAGGGACAAACACAATTCTGGCTTTATATCACCATAGAGCCCATGTTTTGTGTAATGCCACTATTTGCCACTCACTGAGCTTGATTAAAATCAAAGTCTTCAAGCAGGTGACTGAGGATTAGCATTACTATGCCTTTCAGCACCTAAAAGAGAACAGAAAAGCCAAAGATTCTAAAGTGTGCCTGCTCTTCTGCGGGGCTCATTCTCTTTGATTCTGATATAAAGCCTCTGCAACCTCAGAGACAAGAAATACATTTGTTTGCTGTTGTAAGGAAGGCAGGATACGTGAAAGCACCCAGGAAAAAAATGCAGCTGGCATGGAACAGATGTTACTCATCTGGAATCTTTTGGCTGTTTGACTGGAGTCATTCAGAACTGAGATGCTGGGGACATAAAACTAGCTATCATACTATGTTTTGAATTGTGTCCCCAGCACCTAACCCCCAACACCCCAAAATTTAACCTACCTGGGAGACAGGGTCGTTGCAGACATAAGCCATGAAGACTCCGGCAGCAGGTGCTTAGGAGAGCAGTTAAGACATCTGTTAAGAAAGACTTGCTCTGGCACAGTGATTAAGATACCACCTATAGTGCTGGCAGCCTACAGAGATGTTAACTTGAGTCACAGCTATTCCACTTCCAGTCCAACTGACTGCTAATATGCCTAGGAAAGCAGCAAATAATAGCTCAAGCGTTTGGGCCACTGTCACCCCCATAGGAGACCCAGATGAAGTTCCATGGTCCTAGCTTGGGACTGAACCAGCCCTGGCTGTTGCAGTCATATGGGGAGTGAACCAGCAGAAAAGGCTTCCATCTATCATGTATCTATCTAACTACACTTGTGCATTTGAAATAGATACATAAATACTTTGAAAATAAATGAATTAAAAAAAAAAGACACCTGTAATCCAGAGTGCCTCAGTCCTAACTCAAATCTTCTCTCAGTAGAGACATGAGGAGACAGTAAGAGATGGTTCAAGGAATTGGTTCCAAGCCTGATTCATGGGTGAGATCCAGATTGAGCGTCTAGCTCGCAGCTTCAGCCTGACCTATCTGGGGAGTGAAGGAGCAGGTAACAGTACTCCCTGCCTTGGTCCTTCACTGTCCCCAAGTTGGTCTCACAGCCCTCAGAGTAAAGCAAGAGTCACATCTTACAACTCAAAATCTTGGCTGTGAAGTAGTTGAGTTTCTATTTTATAAGCCACAAAATTGCTGTGCTTTGTTAGCTGGTGCCCCATAAATACCATACAAGCTGATACTTTCTCCTGTGGCCCCACTAAACAGCCATCACAGTCAGGTTCTCGGGATTCTCAACGGGACTGCATCCTAACTGATGGCTGAACTCAAGAGTGTGTCTCCCATCTCCTCATTCTCTCAGGTAGTAAGGCCAGAAAGTGAGGGACAGGAGAGAGACTGTACAAGATGGCACAACCTCATAACCTAGTTCATAGACAAAAGAAGGATTCTCCAAAGCAGAAGACGACGACACTGGCTATCCTGCCTCACCCAGGCGAGAAAGGCCGGTCTCCATTTCTCCAATTTGTTGACTTTTTTTCCTCCCCACTGTGAATAAAAACACCCAGGGGGAAACGTGGACCCATTCATCAACATTCCCAGCCAGACAGTGAGCTGCTTAATGGCTTTATCGATTCCTTGTTTTGCTCTACATTATGTGTTACATTGGCACAAGAAGTCCATACAAGAAGAATCAAGATGGTGTTGGCAAAAAGGCACTATTTTATTCTAAGCTTGTTACCACTGAGACTAGTCAACCCTGAACAGAAATAGCCAAGTTTCAAAACCAGCATGTGCATAATGTCTATTCATTCGGTGCCAATACCTCCTTCCCAAGGCCAGTGTCCCTTAGTTTTAAAGTTGTATCTTGGTAGGGAAGGAAAAACAAACCGTGGCAACAACTATGCCCTTTCACTGGATTTTTCAAGCTAGAATGATGTTTTGTTTTGTTTTATACTCCGTGATAACAATTCCAAGTGCTTTAGGGCAATAAACTTCCTATTAACAAAATGACCCTAATTATAGCTAACATAAACCACCCTGTTGATCTGTCTTCACATTAATAAATATATAGCAAAAAAATTAAAGTGAATTGCTCACAAAGATATTTTCAAAGACACACGGGGTCTTCAAGGTTCTTGTAAGTTTGCTTATTTTTATATGTTGAATTAAACATGACATAAGCAAACAACAGATAGTCAGATTGATTAAGTATAAGACAACAACCTAAAACCAAATTCTGATAGTACTGAATCAGATCTTTCATGAATGAACTTGACTGTATTAGACAATTTGGGCAGGTGGCAAGATTCTCGAGTAATACACAACAGAAAGTGAAACTTAACATTGTATTAGATACACCTGATTTCTATTGCACGCAACCTCCTAAAAGTTACACTGTGTAAAATTATTAAGAAAGCTATTTCCTTTCAAAACGTACCTAGGATTAAACATGCAATGATCACTGTTGTTCATCTATCACAAAGAAGCAGTTCTCATCAGGGTTTCAATCCCATTTTCCAGTAGCAAAGCACAGTGAATCTGAATGGTCTCAGATTTCCTGGAGCCCAGCTTTCTCACCAGGAATGAGAGAAGTACTGCCGTGGGACAACCAACATCTTTAAAAGTCGAAGATACCAGCCACCTTGACCCACCCAACCATTTGTTAAATAAAGACGGCCTGCGACCTGCTGTCTATACCATGCTTCATCAAAAAAAAAAAAAAAAAAAAAAAAAAGGTAAAAAAAGAAATCAAACGAAGAAAGGATTGTTTCAGAAAGCAAAAAAAAGTCTAAAAACTACTAGTAACATCTGGTCTTGTTTTCATTTAACTTATTTGACCAAAAAAAAATTCTGCCTGCATACATGAGTAAGTATCTTACCTATATTTAATAAAAGCAGCATGAACCTAAAGTAAAATTCTACTAAACATTAAGCTAAATGTGAATATCCAGGGTGTTAACACAAAGTATAATGACCGTAAGGGCTCCAAGGCCCAGGAGGTGACCACGTATCCATTTTTTACTTCTATCGAAGTATTTCAAGGATACAGAGCTTCTTCAATTTTTTTGTTTTTTGCTTTGTTTGAATTTATCTGCAAGACACACAAAGCTCCTATCTACTGTTTCATGCCCCTAAAAAGGAAGCAATAGTTAGGGCAAGTCAGAAAAAGGTGGGACTTGGGAACTTACTTTAGGACCCAAGTACTAGAGTATTCAACCAGACACCTCCCAGAATGCATATTAGCAGGAAGCTGGGGTCTGGAACAGAGCTGGGGTCTGGAACAGAGCTGGGTCCTGAACGCAAGCATCTCCAAGCAGCAATTTCTTCAAAGGCCAAAATATTGATCATCCCAATAAGCAACTTATGAAGAATATTTTCGGTCCTCAAGCATCGTTCTGATCCAAAAAGAATACATTTTTCCATTTCTAAAACCAAGACGATTCAAATGTTTTCAAAACGAATTGTCCTTCTGCTTAAATGGATTTTTAAGCCTCAATGATGGGCTCAGGGGAGGGGGTGTTTTTTTTTTTCAAAAATATCTTCTGCTTTTGCAAGTCTTGCTCAAGAATACAGTGCTGCTATCACTTCAGGGTACAACAGCCTCAGACTTCTGCTGTGAGAAAATAGATAGAAGAAAGACAGCACATAAATTATCTAATCTCTTCCCCTGGAATGAACATTTACTAGACTAGAATTTTACTTTGGGTTCATGCTATTATATAAACCAGTTACCCAAATCTATTAAACTGATAAACACTCAAAAGACCCTATCCAGCTGTATGTGTGAGTGTCAACACAGTCCCCCACATGATGTGACGGCTGTTGTGTAAGGAGACAGTGCCCAATCCACCAGCTTATGAGCATGATGTTACTTTACTCGGTAAAAGGGTCAAGGCCTAGGGCCAAACTATTAAGCTACAACTGAGATTTTCTATCTCCTTCCCTCATGCAGCCTTTGGGAATGCCTGTGTTACCCAAATTCTGACATCAAACTTCTTTCTTGGAGCTGTAACATTATTGGCACTCGCGGGTGCACGCTGACTTTGAGAACAAATTCCCAACTATAAGATAAGACATCTTCAGGCTGGCACTTTGATGCAGCAGATAAAGTTGCTGCCTGTGGCACTGGCATCCCATATGGGCACTGGTTCAAGTCCCCGTTCCTCTACTTTAACCCAGCTCCCTTCTAATTTATCTGTGAAAGCAGTGGATGGCCCAAGCAACATGGAAGACCCGTAACAAATCCCTGGCTACTGGCTTCAAACCTGTTCTGCTCCAGCTGTTGCAGCCATTTGGGGAGTGAACTAGCAGATGAAAGATCTCTGTCTCTCCCGCTTTCTCTCTGCCTTCCAATTAAATAAACAAGTCTCTAAAAAAACGAAAGTCACCTTGATGTTCCTAATGTTTTACTTCTCTTCAGTTCTTTTTTTTTTTAAAGATTTTTTTTTTTTTTTTTTATTACAGCCAGATATACACAGAGGAGGAGAGACAGAGAGGAAGATCTTCCGTCCAATGATTCACTCCCCAAGTGAGCCGCAACGGGCCGATGTGTGCCGATCCGAAGCCGGGAACCTGGAACCTCTTCCAGGTCTCCCACGAGGGTGCATTGTCCCAATGTATTGGGCCGTCCTCAACTGCTTTCCCAGGCCACAAGCAGGGAGCTGGATGGGAAGTGGAGCTGCCGGGATTAGAACCGGCGCCCATATGGGATCCCGGGGCGTGTTCAAGGCGAGGACTTCAGCCGCTAGGCCATGCCGCTGGGCCCTCTCTTCAGTTCTTTGATGAGTTGATATAATACAGTCCAGATATTTCTCCTGCCAAAGTACAATGAACAGATTCCTTTCCATGTTAATGTGACTGCTAATCCTACCACCCACCTAGCAGGGAAATGAATATCATCGGCAAAGACTGGCGGCAAAGCCTCCACACTCAGGTCAGAGAGGAAGCAAGCCTATCTGACTTGATTAGTGCAGGGAGGTGGGAGGAGACTGTTGCTCTTTGCATGTAGACTTGTGCAACAAGTCCAGATGGAAATCAAGCTACTGTCATCTGGGTGTTTTTGATGCAATGACAAACATCTGTAAACATACACATCAGTTTTCTCACTTTTCTCATTCAGATGAAGAACATATTCATTTTTCCAAAGACACTCATTCAAAGTGGTTTGGGGTGGAGTAAGAGAGTGTACTAACTGTAATAATCCCTTGTGTATTTCAAATCTTGACTATGGTTTAAATCAGACTGATCTTCCTGCAACACTGCATTGCTTCCTGAACACAATTTCCCCAGACTCATCATACAGATTTCTGTATTGTTTTATTGGTAACAGCCAGCCTGAAAGCTGGGCTTCCAGATGATTAGCATGGTGTCCTGTAGGGACCTGCTGATGGATGTGGGTGCCACTGTTAAAACCAAATAGCACGTTGGCAATCCAAACCAAGGACCTGGCACAAAATAGCTACATAAAAAGCAGCTGGCAGACTGAGAAGAACGCTTCCCAACAAACAGAAAACATTATCAATCCTCAGGTCAGAGCTACAGCCCAGCCGACGGACATTACTTACAATGCTGGCATGTCATAGCAGAGTGCCAATTAGAATCCTAGCTACTTAGTTTCCAATCCACCTCCCAGCTAAAGCACCTGGAAGGCAGCAGCAGATGGCCCAAGTGATAGGACCCCTGCCCCCAAATGGAAGACCAGGATGGAGTCTAACTCAGTCTTGACTTATACAGCCATTTGGTGAGTGAACCAGTGGAAAATAGACCTTTCTGTGTTTCTCTCTCTCTCTCTCACTGCCTCCTCCCCTCCCACCGCGCTATTCTGCATTTCAAATAAGCAATTCTTTAAAAAAAAATTGTATCAGTCTTTGGTGCGCTAGAGTGGAAACAACTGATCTGGACAAGCAGATACTTGCCCATCGCTCTCAAGTTGCTCTTGTCCTCTCAGTAAACAGCCTCTGCAAACACAGCCTCCTCTTTGCTAGGACTGTCTGCATGTGCCAGCAACAATGAAGGCCTGACCCTCCATCAACAAATGCAAGCAATGCCCAGATAACAAATCATCCACAGGTGCCCCCTACAACAGGCACATAGGAAGGGCTTCACTGTGAAGTCCAACCAGCACCCCGGCCATGAACAATTTTCTTCACCCTCTTTTCGTATTCAAATCCATTGTGGTCCATGCCACTGTGGTCCATGTGCCTCCACGCCACACAGAGGCAAGCAAGCTCAAATACTGCTTCCTTCAGTTCAGATGACTCAGGAACAAACTGGATAATCAGTTAAAAAAAAAAAAGTCCTGGTACATACAAAGTTTAGGCTCTGTTTTCAAAATCATATTTTTGAAGAAAGTGATTGTAACAATCAATACACATTCATTACATGCCGCAGTGAGCACCATGAGATGCATTTTATTTTTTAAACACAGCTGTCCGTCTGCTGTCCACATGGCTGATAAAGCTCTAAGTGATTAAGGGAAAAAGAGAATTCATTGGTTGTGATAATACACAGAACTGCATATCTTTCCAATTGCCTTCAAGGTTGAAAGAAAGGAGGTCTTGATGAGCACCAGCTAGCTATTAATTAGATTTAGTAGCAACAAAATATTACTTTTCAGGCACTTTAAGGAACTGAGAATAGCAACAGAGCTCAACAGAAATTTTTCTTTCTGTCTTTTTGTTTCCCTGACCCTCTTTTCTCCCCAATCCTCTCCTCATTAAAATGCCTTGATCTGAAAGCAAATGGAGAGAACAGGCCCAAAAGCTGATGAGCAAATGCAAGTGATTATTATAAAAACCTCGCTCCTGTACAATTTTGGAAATCCATTTCAAATGTTGCACTAAGAAAAGGAGAACTGTATACACAGTTTATTTTTAAGGAATCGACATTAAGCCTTTAAGCAGCAATTCTTAACCATGTAACCACAGTTATTTTGCTGAGGAAAACTTAGAATTTTTTTTTGTAAATCTCATTATTTTTATCCAGTTAACAAAGGAAATGCTCAGAATGAAATGAAACTACAGGGCCACCCAAAAGCAGTTCACTCTAGCAGGGCTCTCTTGACACACACATATCCAGTTTTGGGATTTAAAAGGTGTTTGTCCTGAGGGTTAAGGAGACACCTGAGGAGTTAACAGGATGCACTGCAAAGAAGGAATGCATGCTTGTGAGCAAAGCTGCCCTGACTTGTCCCAGCCCTGTGTGTTTCAAATTTCACTGTGCCCTTGGACAATCTGATTAAACACTGATTCTGATCCAAGAGACCTGAAAGGAAAGCTGAGAGTCTAAGATGGTGCGTGTCTCCTAAGCTCCCAGCTAACGCTTCCACCTCCGACACTGGAGAAACATCAGAACTGTCTCAGCTCACAGAGATCCTATGTTGTTTTGGGAGCACCCATCCTCCCTTTGAAAGCCCTTCAGCATCACCCCCTGGCCTTCAATCCTTTAGAACAAGGATGGAGTCATGCCCCCGCTGAGTCCAGGAAGAGTCAGCCACAGGGTTCTTGATGGAACTTGCAGGCAAAAACTGATTCTCTTACCACTTGCCTAAACGGTGTCAGTGCCTTACATTTTTAAGTAAAAGGCAAGAATCTAGGAAATAAATATCACACACATACCTAAACAACAACAATGGCTCAAGTACTTGGGTCCCTACTTCCCTAGCAAGACAACTGGAATGAATTCCCAGCTCTTGGCTTTGGTCTCAGTCTGGCTCTGGTCATTGTAAGCATCTGGGGAGTGAACCAGCAGAAGGTTTCTCTCTCTCACTACCTCTTGAGTAAATGCTAACAGTGGGTGGGCCAGATGCAGTCACAGATAACAACCAGCCAACCCTTGTGCTAAAGGCAATACTACAACTTACAAAACAAGAAAAGCCAGCCCCAGTGCTATGACTGCTTACTCCCTGTAGATAGTTGACTGCATTGTCGTTGATAGTACAAGTTCCTAGAAATGGGCTACCCACCCCCAAAAAAATGGAAAAAAAAAAAAAAAACCAGGACATTTATGTACCCACAATCATCTATTTGAAAGACAAATGGCACCCTCTGTGAACTTTTAAGATCCATCATGTGGGTATATATATGTATCTGAGACTATGCATGCAGATACATTGATTGATTGATTAATTAATTAATTAATTATTCTCCCTTACATTTGATACTTGGAATGTTTTATGAGGCACAGTCAGCTCTCCAGATCTGTGGATCCTCCACTGGCTGGTGTCATACTCTGTACTTAGGTTGTATCTTCACAAAAAATATACAAACTTTTTTCCCACTGTTATCATTCTCTAAACAACGCAGCATAAAAACCATTTACATAGCATTTATATTGTAGCATGACAAGTAATCTAGAGATGATATATGCTGCACAGGAGTACATGTACTGTCAATGCTAAAACAACACAATTTTCAGAATCTCCAGATTTTATTTATCTAGAAGGGGTGCAAGAGTCCTGGAATCATTTAGCAATGGATAGCAAGAGATTGCTCAATATGTAAGACTTTGATAATAGTACAACTGCAATTTAGAAAAAAACAGCCACATTAAGGGCATATATCCAAAACTTTCTCTTACAATAAAAGTACCCAATCAGAAAGAGGAGGGGGTAAGTTCTACATGCCTTGCTTCAGAAACAAGCAGCGTGACTAGGGAGAAGAACAAACAACCTGAACATTAGCCCAAGGCAATATCCCAGCCCTCCGAAGGAAGGAGCCTCCACAAATATCTGGTCTAGTCTCTTCAAAGGACAAGGTCAGGAAGACCAAACAGGGACTTGAGAACAATAATGGGGCACCCCAAAGCCATGAAAGATCATGAGTTTCGGCTCGGCAGCGTGGCCTAGTGGCTAAGGTCCTTGCCTTGATCCCAAATGGCCGCTCCACTTCCTGGCAGCTCCACTTCCTCTCTATCTCTCCTCCTCTCAGTATATCTGACTTTGTAATAAAAATAAAATAAATCTTTAAAAAAAAAAAAAAAAAAAAGATCATGAGTTTGGATGCTAAGCCAGGAAGACATTTAAACAATAACAACAACAATTGGAACACTCTCTGTGGCATAGTGGGACAAGCCAGAGCTTGGAGAGGCAGCACTCCATGAGCCTCAACACCTCCACTTCCGATCCAGCTGCCACCAGAGCACCTATCAGTCAGCAGAAGACCCCCAAGTATTGAGCTCCTGTCCACCCATGTGGGAGACCAAGATGGAGCTTCTAGCTCCCAGCTTCACAAAGTGCAGCCTTGCCGGTTATGGGAACTGGGGAGTGAACTAAGCAAAGGAAAAGCCTTCCTTCCTTGTTTCTGCCTTTCAGATAAAGTGACAGTAATTAAAACTATCTAAAAGGAAAAAAAAATTGCTGGTTCAGATGCCAGTTCCGACTCAGATGAAGTCAAGCTTTAGTTTCCTACCCATGACCTATGGTGACCATGGCAAAAGATCTAAATCATCTTTAAATCGCCTGCACTGAGAAATTGTGTGCTGGTTGCCATATGATATCATTGGCATACACCAGAGTTGAATCCCAAAACTCGTTCATGAAAATGATCTGCTAATTGGGTCCCCAGTGCCTCCACCACCCAGATACTACAAACTGGCAGTGCAATCAGTAAGTTTCTTCTAGCAACACAGCCATGGCTCCTCCCTTCAAGATCTTGTCCTTCCTGATTGACCTCAAGTTTCAAACCCTGAACACCAGGGGATAGAAATTGTCTCATCAACCAAAGGACCCTATCACCTAATGGAAGCAATTAATTAAAAATTACATAGTGGCAAAACAAAAAGAAAAAAAAGTAGGATGGGCAAAGACAAGCAAATCATACTCATAATTTCATTGTGCCTCAACTGTCTGGTCGCTTCATCAAGGGAGCATCATTGTGGCACAGCACGTTAACTGTCCACTGAGGACATCTACATCTCATATTAAGTACCTGGGATCAAGTCCCACCTCTACTTCTAATCCATCTTCCTGCTAACATACACACTGGGATGCAGTAGATGACAGCCGTAGTACTTAGGCGCTTGTCATTCATATGGGTGATACAAACAAAATTTGTGGTTCCTGGTTTCAACCTGCCCCAGCCCCAGCTGTATTACAGGCTTTTGCGGAGTGAACAAGTGGAAAAAGATTTTTTCTCTCTCTCTCTCTCTCTGTCATCACCCTCTAATAAACTTTGTTTTTGTTCATGTTAGGATTCAAGTGCTTAATCGGTGCCTTTGCTTCCATGTTCCTCTGTGATTATAGACCAGATGGCTCCATAGGCACGCAAGACTAGCTGGCACACAGTAGGTCTCCAACCAATGATGTGAGTCTGGCAGAACAGAAGGCTCTACTTCGGACCACCTGGCAGTTCGGACGCCCATCACCCGCTTGTAAGAGCCGGGATGCAATTCCAACTCTGGTTCCTGAGTCCAGCTTCCCACTGATGCAGATCTTGTGATCCTGCACAGCAGAGGTGACAGCTGACATAACAGGGTCCCTGCCACCCAGGTGGGAGACGTGGACTATTTAGCTCCAGTGGGGCAGGTGCAGTTGCAAGCATCTGAGAAGAGATGCAACAGATGGGACCTTCTCTCTAGCTCTCTACTTCTCTAGTAAACTTTTTAAAATAAGCAATCATTATTTTTAGAAAAAAAAAAATTCTGTCACAGACCAAAGGAGAACCTCAATCTTCATCCTTTACTAAAAATTAAGCTCCAAGCCAAGTGAACGATGTCTTACATTCACAATAGAACTCGAATACTGTTATTAGAATGTGTTAACAGTCCACCCAAGGTGATTAAACCAAACATTAAGGCATTATGTTTAGGTTATAAGTGACTTCTATCTCATTCCATGTCCCTTTGTAAATTCCTGTTTGTCATAATGAACATTTGTTACACTCCAATAATCAGTGAAAAAATTTATGAAAAACAAAGAGATTAAAATAGCATTCCCACTCAAACACAGAGAGAGCAGCCTTCAGACTCCAAGAGGCCCCAGATCACCTGGGGATCTTGTTGAAATGCAAATGATGATTCCACTGGGCAGGGCAGGGCAGGGCAGGGCAAACAGCCTGCATTTGTGACAACCTCGCTCTCCAGAGCTAGCAATCCCAGTGTGCTCTGATTGCTAAGGATCTGTAAAACACAAAAATAAGTCAGATACCAACAATCCCAGGGTTTTTTTTTCAATTTCCAAAATTATTATTTATTAGAGAGACACACTGACAGAAAGAGAGCTCCCATCATCCACTGGTTCATTCCCCAAAGTCTGCCACAGCTAGGAACCAGGAGTTCAATTCAGGCCTCCAAAGGGGATGGCAGAGAGGCATCCCCTTGAGCCTCTCAGGGCACTCAGCAGCAAGCAGCCAGAGTCAGCAGCCAGAAGCAGGAATAAAACCCAGTGATGAGAATCAAACCCAGGCACTAAGCAGACCAGACACGAGCTTCTTAACCACCAGGCCAGACAGCTACCATAACAATCCCATTTCTAAAGAAATGATTGTGGCAGCAAGGTCTTGCAGCAAAGCAGAGCAACCTCAGCACAGTCTTATGCTGAAAAATGAACGTACCTGGGCCACCTGCTTGAAAGAGTAAAATAAAACCAAACCAAGATGAAAACAACAGAATTGAGCTTTCCTTGAAAGTACAGTGCTCTGCTGGAAGCACTTGTCTTCGTAGTTAAACACAAATGAAATTGCTTCTTATTGATTTTAATTTAGGCTAGAACACTTGCTGTCCAATAATGCCAGTAAACAGAAACCATGCACAGGGACGAGAGAGGCGATAAGCGTGAGGAACTCTGGAAGCAATGAGACCTTCGGCTGACCTCCCCTCTCCAAAGAAGTTAAAACGTGGCCCTGAGGACTGGGTGCGACTCACAGCTTTGCATTTCAGCGCCTCCTCCAGGGCCTCTTACATTAGATCTCTTTTATTATTTTTGTAAATCCAGGCTCTAAATGCGCTTCAATTAAGTTTTACTCATTTCCTTACAGATCCTTAGGATCCTAATTTACAAATAAAATCAAAGAGAAGCAGTTAAGGCTAAGAGAGCCTGTCTCTAGATCCAAAATAAAAGTCCTTGGAACCTAAAAAGCCAAGAGGAGAAATAAAACCACTAGGATGGGCATCTAGGGGAAAAGGATGCTGTCCTCAACATACTGAGTTATTCTCCTGTGAAGGGCTTCCAGCTGATACTGGTGTTCTTTGGTATAAAATGACTAAAAAAAATCATCCCTGGGTTAATGAGATTAAAAAAGAACATTTTAAAAGGATCATGGCCATGTCAAAAAATCCAATCAACAGCCGAACAGTCCAGCTTCACGCAAGGCCAAGAACCAGCGTGGCTCTTGAGAACCAATAGAGCAAACAACGACGTTGCTATCAAGTCTGGCACAAAAACAGTGACCATCCTAGCATGGGCTTTCTTCTACTCTCAAATAGCAAAGGACAGAGCCTGGACCAACAGATGGTCCCCTCAAGACCAAGGAAGATCTTAAAATCTCAAGAATAACAAAAGCACTTTATGAAAACATGGCAAAGCATGCTAAGCACACAGAGTAACAGCAATGCAACAGTCCAATGCTTGTTAATAACCAGCATTTCACATACATTTTCATGTCACCCTTTTTAAAAATACATATGTATTTACTTAATTTATTTCAAAGGCAGAGTTCTAGAGAAAGAAGTAGAGGCAAAAGCAGAAAGTGGAGAAAGGTTAGGAGTGAGGGAAAGAAATGTGGTTCACTCCCCGTAAGTTCACAATGGTTAGGGCAAGGCCAGGAACATGGAATTCCATCAGGGTCTCTCACATGATTGGGAGTAGAGCATTTGGGTTTTGAACTACCAGTTATATGGAACACCAACATGATAGGTGATGGTACAACCGACTGTGCCATGACACCAGCCCCATCATTTAACTCTTTCAGCAACTCTGATAGGAACCCTTCTCACATCTTGTAAATGAGGAAATCAGAAACTAAGAACACAGAACTAATTCATCCATCACAAAGCACGGAGAAACAGTGCTTTGTACAGTCTCCGAGTACATGACCACCACAAAATAATCACTAAATTTTTTCCTGTGATCTTCTATGGATGACAGAATGAAGTTCAAGCTCCTTTGCCTGGAGTTCAGGGACCAGACAATACATTGGCACCTGTGTCTCTGAAACCATGGCAAGTCGGCAGTCACTAAGGGCTTTCTGTTAGGAGCATGCAGCTAAGATACAAGCCATACTGTCCACGGCCCAGATATGCTTCAGTCTGCCCTAGTCAGAGGTCCATTTACCTACTGATTAACAACTGCCTTAACAAGCTCATTATCACCTCTGCACCTTAGTTCTCCTACTTCATAGAACACATAAAATGCCAGCTGTGATTACAAAGCTCTGCTAAGTACCTAGTCCCAGGAAGGCATCTTACCTCATTTCTCTATCGTTCCTGAATATATGTGTTTTGAATCCATGTTCCAGCATTCTATGATATCCAACTATTCAAGGTATGCAATCTCTTCTAGGCAACTTTACTTTTTTTTTTTGAGAGCCAGCAATAAAGAGATAAATAGAGAGAAGAAAGTTCCCATCTTCTGGATGTCCACAACGGCCAGGCCAGGACCAGGCTAAGACAAAGATAAATGCTAAGAATTCACTGCATGTTTCACTTGGGGGCCACAAGAACCTAGCTACTTGATCCATCAAAACTGTCTCTGAAGATATACATAGGAAGATTGAGTCAGCAGCCACAGTCAAATATCAAACCCAGATAATCCAGTGTGGGACACAGGTGTCTCCAAGAGGCGTTTTAAGTCACATCTTAACTGCTACACGAAACACTCATCCTGCCATGAACTTTGTTTATTTATTTATTTATTTGAGAGGCAGAGTTACAGAGAAGACAAAGACCTTTCATTCACTTGGCATAGAACTGGAAGCGGAGCAGCAAGGATCCAAACTGGTGGACATATGGGATGCCAGCACGATGGACAGAGGCTTAGCTTACTATAGCATGATACTGACCCCACTTTCATGAACTTTTTTAAATGCCTTCAAATATGCAGATATTCACAAATGTGGAAAAAAATTCAGAATCCAAGTCACTTCTGGTCTCAATCACTTCAGATAAGACACTAAACCTCTGCATTTATGATATATCTACATTATTATGTATTCAGTACTCACAGCCAAAAGTTAACAAGGGCATTGCCGCTGCCAAGTTAAAGAAGAAAGTCACTTTGGGTTCTCATGTTGACTCTGCACCTCCTGGCCTCCACCATGCCCCACTCACATTCCCACGGCCACAAGAGCTCAAACTGGGAAGCACAAACCTAACAAACAGGAGTGGAAAGCCCTGTGGCTGTGCAGAGCCTGCAGTCAGAAAAGAATCACACACAGAACCAGCGAACCAAGGGCAGAAAGAAACATCGAGAAACCTTTCTACTACAACAGCAGCTTTAGCTGCTGTGTGAAGACACCTGATCTGACCTGGCTTCTCACTCCCTGAGCTTTCACACTCGCAGTCTGACTATTAGCCAGTGCTGGGAACTAATTAACAGGTATGGCAAGAAAGAAGGGAACCTGGCAACTATCTCTCAGGGAACTGTTGACTCTGGATTTACAACAGCCCCTCTAGGATAGGCACTGAGAACACGAGGAGATGGGATTCATTATTCAAACAGCAGCCACCTCTGCAGCCTTGAAAAACATGCATGGCTGCGAGGGTAGGGGGTCTAAAACTAAATAATTCATCCAGGGTTACTTGCTTGCTTTCCTCAATAACAGACACAGGTCACCAACACCACTGACCAGTTAACACCTGAAAGGCCCAAGTCCGGAAATTTGCAAGAAGCCAGAGGGCTATGCTCCAGCACTAAGACAGCAGTGAGGGAAACACAAATATTTCCTCTGTCAAAAGATGTTATTTCTCTGTAACTACCTGGAAAGCTCCGGAAACAAGTACAACTTGGACAGTCGCCTTCTGATACGCCTTCTGTAGATGAGGCTGTGATTACATCCTATTACCCAAAGTAACTTATGAAAAGCACCCAAAAGGGTCCTCCAGCCCAAACAAAATAATCATCTTTAAGTCCTTTCATTTTATTCTCAGCCACAGAAATACAAATACTCAGTAAGAGCTTTCGGGACACTTTTATTAACACATATATCTTTCAGGACACTCCAAAGGTAGTCCAATGGAAGGTACACAAAACTTGATCCCATTCAGGCATCCACACTGGGGCCAGGTGCCAAAGAACTCAGACAATGGTCTAAGTACATCTTTGGCTCTTTCTCAACCTAGCCATTTCCCTTTTGCGAAATTCGGTGATGAAATCCTAAGGTGGCCAGTGTTCCATGAATTCACAAGATGCACATGGGTTACCTATGAACAAACAGAATGGGTGTTCTTACAGGCTTCAATGTCTGAAGGCTGGGTCTACCACTTTCCTGATGACCCCATATTGGGCAAGCTCCTTCACTTAGCAAATGTCCTATTTGCATCCCTGGGAAAAGCAAGGATAAATGACAGACTAGGTTGTATTCAGTCCCAAAAACCAGTCTATTATTTTATTTCAATGGCTCATGCTCACAGTGGGTTCTCAGTAACTGGGGTTTGTGGTTAGCCACACTGTAACCACCTGCAGAAAAAATGACAGGAGGATTTGAGATACCCTCTCTCATGCCCCAAAATCAGCTGGGGAGGGATGTGTTTCCCTTCCCCCAACTTCCACGGCTCTGTGCTTAGAGAACAAGGTCAAAAAGGGTGGGAGGCATCACCAGCAGCAGATACAGTTGATAACAAAACTCCCTTAAAGGGAAGTTTGCCTCACAAGATGACAAGGGAAACTGCCAAAGCCATGTGCAGACTGAAACGTCTGGGGACTCAGTCTCCTTTAACAGCCACTCTGGCTTCACTGCAGAGTCAGAATCCTGGCAGCGCACCTGCTCTGCTCTTCCCCTGTGGGCATGTACAGCTGCCCTTGGAAACTCTCCCATGGGTTTGCCCACATGCTGTGTGAACACCCTGGAGCACCTGCCCCTTCCTCAGCCTCCCTCACAGAAGTCAATACCCTTGCTAATCTCTCCTGAAAAAAGAGAACTTAAGACTAGAAGCCATATTCCTACAACCTGTAGCAAACAGCAGGCTGAAGTCCACACTGCCTGGCTTTCTCTGGGAGGGAAGCATTCCCAAGGGGAACCTGAAAAACAATTCACAGGCAGGGCTGGGTTTTCCCAGCTTTCCATCCACTTCCCTCACTGGCACCAGCATCTCTGCCTGCATTCTAGACAGCCCCTTCCCGCCAGACACACCCACTGAGCAACACAAAAGGAGCCCTTGGCAGCCCTAATGGTGCTTTCTCCTAAGAGCACAGGATGGGTCTTTCACATCCTCCTATTTCCTCACTCCACATTAAATGGCCAGAGCGGAGTACCAAGTACCAATTCCACTTGGGGGAAAAAAAAAACATTGATTTACATTCTGAGGAAGAGCTTAAAAGCCTAACAGGGCCCAGCAGCATGGCCTAGCGGCTAAAGTCCTCACCTTGAACGCCCCGGGATCCCATATGGGAACCGGTTCTAATCCCGGCAGCTCCACTTCCCATCCAGCTCCCTGCTTGTGGCCTGGGAAAGCAGTCGAGGACGGCCCAAAGCTTTGGGACCCTGCACCCACGTGGGAGACCAAGAAGAGGTTCCAGGTTCCTGGCTTCAGATTGGCACAGCACCAGCCGTTGCGGCTCACTTGGGGAGTGAATCATCGGATGGAAGATCTTCCTCTCTGTATATCTGACTTTTCAATAAAAAATAAATAAATCTTTAAAAAAAAAAAGCCTAACAGGCGAGTTGCTAGCAGTCTCCATATGGTGTGGATGTAGAGACCACACCCTGGGCCATGTGACCAAAGAGATTCATGCTCTCCTCAAGCCTGGACCACAGGTAATAATCCAGAGGCCATGACCTGGATCTCATATGAACCTATTAACTAAAACTAGAAACTTGGAGTTCACTACAGAAACCAAGGGTCGAAGATGCTGTATGAGGAAAAAAACCTACAGCACCTACAAGGCCAGTCATGTAATACAGATCAGATCACCAACGTTACTATTTCCGATCCAGCCTGAGTCTATGGGCCTGTGCGACCTGTGTGGGAAGCCATGATGGAGTTCAAGGCTCCTGGCTTTTGGAGCCACTTGAGGAGTGAACCAGTGGATGACAGATAATCTGTCTGCCTTTCTCTCTGGCACACCACTGTTCAATTAGTAAATCTTACCGAAAAATAATTGGCAGGAGGAAATGAAGCACTATGACGAATGATCCCCTTGTTAAGGAACTCTGTGAGTTAAGGGGAACCCCTGAAAACCTCCAAGTTCCCCTCTGTGCATGAGCTCCAACAGAAAGCTCAAGGTGTCCCCGCTATCCCTGGATTTCCTCGGCACCATAGGCCAGTCTGCAACCTTCCACAGGCCCCACAATGCATCAACCACAGCAGTCACAAAAAGAAATCAATTCCAGCAACTCTCCTTCAAGCCCAGTAACAAGTAAGTTACAAGAGCGGCTATTATTTCAAATGCATACCTATATGCCCAGCCTGTGCCAAATGTCTGCCATGGTTCACCTCATTCACTCCATCAATCATACCGCGGGACTGGGACAGGGATCCTATTTCACAGACAAACAAACCCACAAAATCCAATGATCCCAACTTATTATCATGGGACTCAGAATGCCCTGCTTGCTAGCAACAGAATTTTCCAGGAAGCGGCCTCTCTGACAATGAACCCAGTTTCTCTTGGTCCTCTGTTAGAGGTAGGGGAGGAAAAAGAGGTCATTAATGCACACAGAGGCCCACAGCTGAGAACTGGGATAAGGTCTGGAGGAGTACCCCAGAGAAGAACTGTCAAAAAAAAAAAAAAAAATACAGTGCAATCCACAAGTACGATTTCACTTAAAATTATAATAAAAAGATATCATTGTAAATTTTATGGTTGTCACATGAAACAGCAAAATAGACCTGAATACTTTCTACTCAATATATCTAAAACACTAGCATTCCAAGGGCAAGCATTTGGAGCAGGAGTTAAAAACATGACTGAGGACACTAATGTCTCATACTACTAGAGTGCCTGGGTTCGAATCCCAGCTCCACTACCACTTCAGCTTTCTGTTAATATGATCCCTGGAAAGCAACAGATGATGATTCAAGTACTTAGATCCACGGCACCCACATGGGAGACCCGGACAGAACTCCTGGCTATGGGTATTACCCAGCCTCAACTGTTACAGACGCTGGGGGCATGAACAAATAGATGAGATATCCTTATCATTTCATAGGTGATCAATGCAAAAATGCTGCATATCTTTGAAAACCACTGTGTTTTACACCTCAAACACATCTCAACTGGGACAGCCATACTTCAAATGCTCAACAGCCACATGTGATTTGAAAGCAGGAAGGCTGCACATGGCAGCACTATAGATACTTCACAGAAAATCATCTCAGGCTCACCAGTGGAAGGGACCTTCAGGGAAACAGTCACATCCAGGAAGCAGCTCTGAGACCCCTCGATGTCATCCTAGTACTTTGCCAGGTTACCCAACATCAAAAATGTAGCTGCTGTCAGTTTCACAACGGAGTCCCTTTCCCCTGTCATCTCTCTTGTCCAGTTTCCTTATCAAAAACAGCAGTGCTGGGAGGACCTCTCCAATATCGAAACACATGACTCTAAAGGTTAAGAGTCACTGTATTCAGTAAACAAAGACACTTCACCAGGTATAAACAGCAGGGGTAACAGATCCACTCAGTCAGTCACAGTTTTCACAACTGCTGTCACCAAGCCCATACTTAACACTTACTTAAATAGCTAAGAATTCAGAAAGGTGTCACTTTGGAAAACAAACAGTCCCATAAATGTCATACTCTGATGTTAAAACCTCTGGGTTCTGAGGAAAGGGAAAATGAGCAAGTAATTGTAGATTCCGTAAACCTCCATTAGTGAATCTCGCCAATTAGAATATGATGTAACCACTATCAGGAGGGTAGATTCTTTTTTTTTCCTGAATAAATAAATAAAAGTTAAATATAAGCCTAAACCACTTTCATATGCTAAGAAGCCTTAAAAATTGCCAGCTGAAAAACAAAATTGCCAGTTGAGAAGCATATCTATCTACAAGGATATAAGCCTCCTAGATACACTTATTATTATTGGCCATTCTGTCTTAGGAGAGCATCCAAGTGGCATAAAGGCCTATCTGAGGCCAACTCTTCCTTTACCAGCAAAAAAAAAAGCAAAAAAAAAAATGTGACTGGCAATATCTGCCACAGATACAGGAAAGAGGATCATCAGCTCAAATGTCAATTCTGAATCTTTCTATAGAAAAACTACAAAGAAAACAAGCACCACAGAGCAAGAACATGCCTACCGATCTCTTTCATTGAATGTTTCCACTCACAGCCACCCAGGGGATGTGACAGAGCCTGCAAAAACAGAGAGAAACAGAAGGGCCAGCACAATGGCTCAACAAGCTAATCCTCCACCTACAAGCGTTGGCAACCCATATGGATGCCAATTCAAGTCCTGGCTATTCCACTCTGACCCAGCTCCCTACTTGTGGCCTGGGAAAGCAGTGGAGGACTACCCAAAGCTTTGAGACCCTGCACCCTCATGGGAGATCCAGAAAAAGCTCCGGTTTCACACTGGCGCAAGTGCTAGCCATCGTAGCCACTTAGGGAGCGAACCAGCAGATGGAAGATCTTTGCCTCTGTCTCTCCTTTTCTCTGTGTGTTTCCAATTTTTTAAAATAAATATTAAACTAAGAAAGAAACACAGCAAGACATGGGCAATATCAGCGATGAGAAGACTAAGGTTAGCTTCTATATCTTTTCCTTCAAGCTGGGAGTCTACAGGATCATTTAAACCCTGATAGTCATCTGTGCTACATTTCTGTTGATAAAAAAAAGTCCTCTATGTTTGGTATACGCTTGCAATGGGGGAATCTCAACTGAACTTGAACTGTGGTTATGCAACAAGGTGGAGGAATCCACCATGGTGGGAGGGTTTGGGGAGGGGTGGGGAGAACCCAAGTACCTATGAAACTGTGTCACATAATACAATGTAATTAATGAATTAAAAATAATAAATAATAATAATAATAAAAAAAAAAGTCCTGGGGCAGATGAGGCCGTGATGACAGCTCAGGTGCTCGGGTTTGTGCCTGCCATCCATGGAGACCTGGACTGAGTTCCCTATTCCGGGCTGCTCTGGCTCCAGGCATGGGATGACCAGTAGGGGAGTCTATCTCTATTCACTCTCAATTTATATACACATACATAAACATAAACAAATAAATAAATAGCTAGCTTTTCCAAACACCTGAAGTTTATCTGGCACCTGGGAAGTCAGTTGTGATTCTGGTCCTACCACCTCATTAATATTGAGATCTCCACACCCCTTCAGCTTTCCATCTCTTCTCAAGTTGTGTTGCATTAAATTAGAACATGTTTATGTCAACTTTTTTTAAAAAAAATTAGTCTTGAGGTGGTGCTTCTCACATTGTACACCTAATGCTTTTATAATTTTTCCCACTGCCAATTATTTCATCTTCACAAAGACCTAGGAGACTGCAATACTTATCATACCCTTATGACAGATGAGAAAAACAAGGTGAATAGCCTAAATCTGTAAATGAAAAAGCTGGGATTCATTCTTGCATCAATGTTAGACAACTTCTTTCGTCAGAATCCACCCATTTTCAAATTTCATCCCTTTTCAAAGACTCAATGGAACAGTCCCAGGGCATAGAAAAGTCATTTCCTCAAACTCTCCTGTTAACGTGGTTAAATTACTTACATTTTTTTCCTAGGAATCAATTTCTCCTCCATTTAATATCACAAACAAAGGGAAAATAAAAAAAAAAAAAAAAAACAGCAGCATCATCATAGCAGGTAAGATAGTTCAAAAGCAAATGATTTTTTTCTTCCAAAATGCACAACCTAAAAAACGTCCTGAAAGAACCCTCATGCCAACCTTCTTTATTACATTGAACAATCTGAGCAGCTTCTGCCCAAATGAACCAATTGAGAAAATGAAAGGCTGTCGGAGAGATCTTCCACACCTTCTACTCACGGCCTTTACACAGACACACATAAGAAAGACAGAATGACAAGTCTTGTAAAATGACTTGCTGAAAGAGGGATAAAACAGAGCAGGTATTGACTAGCAACGTGTTCCAGAATACTCTGCTTCTGCTCTAACACATCTGGAATCACCTTGATGCAACAGTCAACATGTGTCTAACTGAGGGTAATGAGACAAGGTGGTCAGCCAAGACTTGTCATGCAAGTGAAAAGGTCAATGCTCTCCCTCTCTGATCTGGTTCAGCCCTGGCTGTTGTGGGCACTAGGAGAACCAACCAGTGAACAGAAAATGTCTGTCGCACTGCATTTCCAATAAGCAAAAAAAAAACAAGTTCTATGGAAAGGACATAACCACCATAACTTAGTGTCAGCTTCATGGGCACACTATTAGGAACGACACCATGTAATCCACCCACCACATACAGGCATCTACACACATATCTGTACACAACCAAGACAAGAAATACAAAGCCCCACAACAAGCAACAATAACAAGAAATACTTAAAATGTCCGTCTCTCAGGAGGAGAAAGCAGTTTAGTGTGGCTGGCAACACCTCCAGGGAAGAGCTGGGAATTGTAAATAACCACTGCAGGCAGGTGTGCACCCCATCCCAAGGGGCAGGCACTAACTCTGGGTTATTGCTGTTGCCAAGCAAGAGTATGGGCTCTACACTGCGGCGCCTCCAGAGTGTTCAAGGGCGACCCTGAGCTTTGCAGGAAGTCATCATGAACTCAGGTGCTTGCAGGTGTTTCTATCACCACTGCCACCCCAGCGCTTGGCACACAGCAGGTCTTCAGCAAATACCTCTTCTGGCCGGATGCCCTAGTGACAACACAAACGTCTGTCTTTCTCCATTTCCCTTTTTCAAAGCAGAACACAAGATTCAAAACTAGCTTTGTGATCTTCTCCTAGGCAGAAACTCCAGTCTTCACCACTCCAATGCAATCACAGAACAGTCTGAAAAGCCATTCTCAAGTCTGATGCAATATGACCAGGGCTCGATTTCTTCAAATGAGCTCTACAAGAAATGATGCTTACAATAAGATACAACAATTCAGAGAAGGCACTAGGTATGATGGTTAAGCTGCCCTTTGAGACAACCACATTCCACACCTTGAACCAGGTTCAAGGTTCTGTTTCTGATCTAGCTTTCTGCCAACATGTACCCTACCAGGCAGAATGGGATGGCTCAAATAGTTGGGTCCCTACCAGCTACCTGGGCAAGTTGGACTGAATTCCCCGCTCCTGGAATTGGCCTGGTTGAACTCCAGGTGTTACAGGCATTTGGGAGTGAGCCAGCAGACGAGAGCACTCTCTCTCTCTTTCCCTCTCCCTCTCTCTCTTTCTCTTTCCCCCTTCTCAAATGAATAGATTTATTTATTTGAAAGGCAGAGTGGCAGAGAGACACACAAGATCCTCATTTTCCATCTGCTGGTTCACCTTCCAAGGTACAGAAGCTGAGACCCGGAAACTCCATGTGGGTTTTGTGTGTGAGAGGCAGAGACCCAACTCTTTGAGCCACCACCTTCTGTATCCCAGGCCTATCATAAGGGAACTTGGTCAGAAGGCAAGTAGCCAGCACAACAATAAGGCACCATGATACAGGACGTGGGCATTCAAGTGGTATCTCAACAATCTGTGCCACAACACCTGACTCATGAGTTAAATAATTTTAAAAAGATTTTAAGTAGTTGGGCATGGCGCAGTAGCCTAGTGGTTAAAGTCCTCACCTTGCATGTGCAGGGATCCTATACGGGCGCTGGTTCATGTCCCAGCTGCTCCACTTCCCTTCCAGCTCCCTGCTTGTGGCCTGGGAAAGCAGCTGAGGACGGCCCAAAGCCTTGGGACCTTGCACCTGCGTGGGAGACCTGGAAGAAGCTCCTGGCTCCTGGCTTCAGATCAGCTCAGTTTCAGCCATTGTGGCCGCTTGGAGAGTGAACCAGCAGAAGATCTGTCCCTACTTCTCTGTAAATCTGACTTCCCAACAAAAATAAACAAATCTTAAAAATAAAAAAAAAAAATGTAAGTGGTTTATAGGTATGTCAATAACCCCAATCTACTTCCAGCCTTCCTTGTTTCTCCCATGTGAAACTGTAGCAAGAATAACAAGATAGTCCAAGGATTCTTAGCACGATAGGAAGCAACAAGAAAAAAAAATCAATAAGACATGCACTTCACAATTCACAAGGTACACAGGGCATTTGACCTGCATACTCCAAAAACTTCAACATTCCAGCTTGGCATCAGTAATTTCTGAAATTTCCAAAAAATTTTGGAAGTTGTTTAGGTAAGAGTTAGGAAAACAACCCCAAAGATCTTTTTTTTTTTTTAAGATTTATTTTATTTTTATTGGAAAGTCAGATATACAGAGAGAAGAGACAGAAAGGAAGATCTGTCTGTTGAGTCACTCCCCAAGGGGCTGCAATGGCTGGAGCTGAGCCAATCCGAAGCCAGGAGCCTCTTTCAGGTCTCCCAAGCAGGTACAGGGTCCCGAGGCTTTGGGCCATCCTCAGCTGCTTTCCCAGGCCACAAGCAGGGAACTGGATGGGAAGTAGGGCCGCCAGGATTAGAATCAGTGCCCATATGGGATCTTACGAAGAAAAACAGAATCGGCACCCTAATAGGATCCCAGCATGTTCAAGACAAGAATTTTAGCCACTAAGCTACCGTACCAGACCCCCCAAGTTGAGGATCTTACCCCAAGATCCCACAGCTGGCCTAGTGGGCCAACAAAACTAATTCTAAACTCTGGAGGAAAAAAAATCCAGAAGCCAACCCATTGCCAAACACAACCCCCTCAGACCATTCCTGAAGTGGTGATTCAGAGCCTGCAGCCCAACTCAGATGGTCCACAGAATAGTGAAATACCACATTATCACATGATGACTATATTCAAGGCCCCAACAAAACTTCTAGAGCTATAAGCCAAATTGATTAAGTTATTTTGAAGAGGAGGAGAGTCCAAAAGACAACCTCACCCACAAACTCACACTCTATCCACAGTTATTATCAGCTTATTCAGAAGCAAAAGTAATTTGCTGAAAGGTCTTCTCTTCAAAGTAACCAAATCAAATCCAATGCTAATTGTATTACTTCCTTATTTAATTGTAGCAAACACAGAAAGACACCTTTATTTCAGTTTCAATGGTACTCACTTGAACAAAATAACAGTAAATGCTGAGTCTGTCTTTCAATAGGCCATCCTGTGCTATTAGGAAAAACAGCTTTCAAATTGCCTTTAAAAACTGGTCTGAAATTTCAAATAATCCTAGGAAATGATTAAAGAAACATTATAGCCACTGGTGTCACCCACGTAACTTTAGAGAAGAGCAAATCTCCCTGAGATTCGGTGTTCCTTTTAATTAATTAATTAATTTGGAAATCAGAGTTACAGAGAGACAGAGTTCTTCCATCTGCTGGTTCACTCCCCACATGGGCAGAAACAGCCAAGGCTGGGCAAGGCGGAAGCCAAAAGCCACGGTTTCCCACCTTGGGTGGCAGGGTCCCAAGTATCTGGGCCATCCTCTGTGGTTTTCCAGGCCTATTAGCAGGTAGCTGAATTGGAAGTGGAACAGTGAAGACCCAAACTGATGCCCCTATGGACTGCTGGCATCACAGGTGGCAGCTTAAGCCAGTAGACCACAATGCCAGCTCACCAGTATTCTCAATTTAAAGGGACCTAAGGAGCCAGATTTGGTGCAGCGATGGAAGTCCCAGCTTAGGATGCCTGTGTCCCACATCAGAATGCCTGTTTTGTGTCCAGGACACTCCTACTTCCTTTTGACGCATACTCTGGAAAGCAGCAAGCAATGCTTCAAGTACCTAGTTACCTGTGAATCGCACGGAAGGCCCAGACTGAGTTCTTGGCTTCTGGCTTCAGTCTGGCCACCTCCGCCTACTTACAGCCATTTGTGGAATGGAACCGGCAAATAGAAGATCTCTCCATCTGTCTTTCCATCTTCTTTCAAATAAAATGAAAATGCACAAATAAACATTAAAAGCAAAATGTTAAAGTGGGAATAAAGATGGTTTCTAGAGATTAAAAGATGAGGCCCATGTGCCCAAGATAACCGCTGCAATGGACCAAGAATTTCAACCTTGATTTCCAGGGTGTTGTTGTGGTTTCTGAATAAGGGGTCAATATATACAGACCCCCAGACCCAAGCACTGCCTCACCACAACCTGCACAAAACAATAGGTAACTCCCTCAGAAGATCCAGCTACCCAGTGACAGAGCAAAGACTCCAGAAAGCAGCTCTTGACCTCCAAATCCACTTCAGTAACAGTCACACTTTAACTAGGTAGAATTCCTTTGTTAATAACCACTGCTTTGTAAATAAATCCTTTTGACAAGAAGTCTTAAAGACAACCTTAAAATCAACGAAGCATGGACATTCAGTGCAACAGTTAAGACCCTTGCATGCCATATTAGAGTACTGTGAGTCCTGGCTACCTGGCTTGTGATCCAGCTGCCTGGAATGGCCAGAGAAGCTGAGTCCCTGCCAGTGGGAGACCCACATTAAGTTACAAGCTCCTGGCTTCAATGCAGCCTCACCCTAGATGATACAGGCACTCAGGGAATGAACCAAAAACATGGACGATCTTTCTCTCCCTCTCTCTCTCTCATCTCAGCCTTCCGAATGAATAAGTAAAAACAGACAAAAGTTTGTTTGAAGTCAATGACAATCCCTCACCAATCCATAAATGGCTCATGCTCTGTCTCTTTCTACAAATTATTCCAAAGTAATGACTTCATGTGATTTAACACATTGCAGATTTACCAGGCGGCAGTGACAGCAACAATCTCTTAGATTCATACAGTGACTGATAAGGAATTCCTCAAAAGTAGACCCACTGCATTACATAACAACCTGCTTCACACTACTCATTAGCAAAATAGTAACACAACCCAAAAATAAGACCAGTTGTCCTATTTTCTTTACATAGAAGTGTTACATATTCCATGAACTCTGCCTTCCTGCCTTCCTTTTTTCGTCACCAGATCTTAGCAGCCAACTGTGTCACTTTGCTATTCCCCCAAAATAGCTAAAGTGAGTGGCTTAAAAGCCACATCTTGTTCAACCAGAAAATCATCACGCTGATTTCAGTCTGAAAAAAACAAACAAACCGATCAGAGAACAGGAGCTGTAGTGGGGTACATGGTTCCCTGTCATGCAATCTTCAGAACCGAAACTAAAGCACAGAGACATGAACACAAGTGTAGTCAGTCACATTCCAGGTAAGGACAGAACATGCACAGGGGTCAGAGGAACTGAATGTGAACCCCATTATGACAGCAGCAAAGAGCGGGCCCAGGACACCCTTCTGTGCAGCCATCAGAGAGCTACGTAGAACACTGGACGCCTGCGAGAGTTGAGCCTTGTCCTGCAGTGCAGCCAAGCAGCTATCAGACCCCAATGCGGAGTCACATTTCCTCAGGCCTCACAATGTAACCATTATGATTACACATCCAAGTCCTTCATGCCAGTCCTTCCCCGGTCCCCTCCAAAACAGTCAACCCAGGAACAAAACCCCAACATACATTCTTGTATGTATTAAAAAATTTGTGTACATACAGGTGCCATTTTTTTAAAGATTTTATTATTTTTATTGAAAAGGCAGATCTACAGAGAAAGATCTTCTATCCGCTGGTTCATTCCCCAAGTGGCCACAACAGCCAGAGTGAAGTCAATTCGAAACCAGGAGCCAAGAGCTTATCCCAGGTCTTTCACACGAGTGCAAGGTCCCACAACTTTGTGCCATCCTCCACTGCTTTCCCAGATCACAAGTAGGGAACTGGAAGGCAAGTAGAGTAGCCAGGACACCAACGGGCACCCACATGGGATCCCAGCGCATGCAAAGCGAGGATTTAGCCGCTGAGCAATCACACCTGGTCCACAGGTGCCGTTTTTTATTCTGTTTTCCTCTTGCCATCTAATCCTATCACATCTTGCTCCTATTTTCAGATTTATTTATTTTTACTTGGAATAAAAAGGTAAAAAAACATGAGTTACAGAGAGAAAGAGAGGGAGAGACAGAGAAAGATCGATCTTGCATCTGCAGGATCACTCCCCCAAATGGTCTAAAAACAAAAAGACAAGCAAGAGCTTCTTCTGGTACTTCAACCTGGTACAGGGGTCCAAGGATTTGAGCCATCCTCTGCTGCTTTCCCAGGCCATAAGCTGGGAGCTGGATCCGAAATGGAGTAGCCAGGGCTCAAACCTGTGCCCATGTGGGATGCCACAGCAACAGGCAGAGGATTAGCTTGCTATGCAATCATACCACCGCCTAACCACATCTCTTCAACATGCATTAAAAAAAAAAAAAAACAGCTCATTCTTGGAGTCCATTCAATTTCTTGGTCTCCTTGCAAACATTCAAGACTTAGGAGTTACTACCCCATTTCAGAGGAAGCACAGCTTAGTAATGAGAGGCAGGCTGGCACCAGAGGCCATGCTCTTATCCCCTTCACTACATTTTGCCCAACTCTCAGTAGTCACCTGGCTTAGAAAACAATTAAAACATTGACAAGTTCAAGGCTCCTAGAAGATTTCTCCTTGCTAGGTGCTGACAAAACAGACACCCATAAACAGGCAGACAGATGCCAAAGTTCTAATTCAAGGTGTAAATTGCCTCCCAATCCCACTCGCCCCAAGCAAAATACTAACACCATTGTATTTACTCAGGGAATTTCCAAAAGGAAAACCAAGAACACACACAGGAGCATTTCACAGATAAACAAATAAAAGCTCAGTGACCAGTGGTGCAGAGCAGCAGGGTAAGCAGCCTCCTCTGATGCCCCATCCCCCAACAATCTCGGTTCAAATCCTGGTCGCCTCACTTTCGGTGCAGCGCCCTGCAAATGTGCCTGAAAAAAACAACAGAAGGTGACCCAAATATGTGGGTCCCTGCCACCCATGTCGGAGACCAGGATGGAACTCCACACTTGTGGCTTGAGCTTGGGCTTGGTCCAGGCCTAGCAGTTACAGTAATTTAGGCAGAAAATCCATAGATGAAAGCTCTTTTGCTCATGCTTTCTGCCTTTCAAATAAATAAATACATCATTTAAAAATGTTAAGACACATCATCAAATCATGCAATCATAAAACCTTGAGCCTGCACAGTCCTGGCAAGTTGCCCCATTTAGATAAGTTTTCTGTCAAAACACCAACCATTTTACTATAAATGATGACAAGAGAAACAGCTCTTCCAAGCGCAGGTGTCCCTACAGGAGCGGACAATTGCTCACAGAGCCCTCTAGCTACTTCAAGCAATCCAGCACAGTCATCAGCTTCAAGTCTAACAATCCTTTTCATAACAGGCGTACACCATGGATTTATATGCAGAACACTGCACGCATCATAGACTTTTCCAAAAGTGAATTCCACCTACATTGGGAAACATCGCACAGAAAAACTGGAGGGAAAAAAAAGGAGAGTAAAGATTAATTTTCCAGACGCATTTAGCTTTTTTGTTTGGAGTGATTACTTTGGTTGCAACTCCTTGTCAATGAAATATACAAACAAGCCAAAGAAAAGTCAACAACAAGGCACTTTGTTCCATTTGTACAGTTGATTTCTCAATGGGCACACATTACCGCCATAGTCCTGTATGCACTGTTTTTAAGCAACATGGTTGTTCTATTTCCCAGGCAGGGAGACACAGGTATTTGGCCTTTGATTCACTTGCAAATATTTACTACATGCCTAAAGCAACCATGAGGGCAAGCTTGTCTGGGGATAGTCACTGCTGCTACATTCCCCCAAGAAGCTCACTGCCTGTTGGAAGTTCCTTCAAACTTTCCAAGCTTTTCTCTCGAGCTCAGAGCTGGCGGCTGGCCTTTCCTAAAGTCCAGACTGAGGATGAAGAACCTCAACAGCACTCCTCCCTGGCTTCTGTTCCGTCATTAGCTATGAGTACGCAGGCCCGTTCTTCCAGACAGAGCACAAAATGCCACATCAGGGTGACCACCCATCCATTGTCTGAGAGAGATCAAACCATCAGCAAAGCATACCCAGGGTGGTTTGAGGGCCTCAACTGCTTTTAAGGGAAGTTATCATACCCTGAAGGCGTCCCGTGTAGCTCTCTGGGTTATAAAACAGGATTCCATGAAAGATGTGTCCCCCGAGATGAAAGCTTTCATCCAAATTCCTGCAATCTATCAGTGCAGAACGAATGTTCATATTATAATCCTTATCCTGCTTTGAAATGACCTGACACTGACACACTTACGTTTAGCCTAAGTCATATGATTAAAAAACAAACAAATCAACAACAATAACAAAAAACTGGGTGGGGAGAGGATCTGTGGTTGGAGTTGTAGTGTACCAAGTTACGCTGCCCCTTGGGATGCTGGCATCCCATATTGGAGTGTGTGAATTGAAATCCTATCTCCCCTGCTGTTCCAGGCTCCTGCTAACGCTCATCCTGCAGGGAGACAGGTAATGTCTCAAGTATTTAAGTCCCTGCCATTCATGCGGGAGAGCAGATCAAATTCCTCATCCTGCCTTTGGCCTGGCCGGGGTCTGGCTGTTGCGGGCATTTGAGAAATCAACTGACAGGTAAAAGAGGACTTCCTTCGTTCTCTCTCCATTTCAAAGAAAATCACAAACAGTAAAACAACCCACTTTCCACTTTAAAGGGAAAGAAGTATTCCAACACCCTCTAGCTAGGCTGCTTCTGCTTTTTTCACCTCCGTAAAGGTATTATTAAGTGCCTAAACCATCTCCTTACAGACATTCCCTAGCAAAGGGAACAAAAGGGATTCCTCCAGAAGTGCTCTGGAACATTTTAAGGAGATGTGTTGCCAAGGGCAAGACAGTTCCCATCTGCTGGTGCATGGATATAGGTGATCATGCTGTTAAACCTGGAGTTTTCCGGAAAAGTGGAAAGGTAAATCCTAAAGGGAGTTCATTTTCTGCCAGTGTATCACCTAAATCATCAGCATTCCTCGGATCACTCCAGATAAACAACACCGCCTCTTATGCAGTGAAAAACAAGTCCACAATTTAGGTCTTAGCCTCCCCAAGACATAGTCCTTTTTCTCACAGCTTGGGCCAGCCTCTGTGGCCTTTGCACTTGCAACAAGTGCAATGCCTTAGTTCCAAAGGGTCCCAGACAGCTTACTAACTTCACCAACCCAGTCATGTATTCACTGCAAGGAAACGTTATAAATTCTATCCACTAAATGTGTCAGAGAGACCCAGTTCAGAGACTGGATAAGATTCCTTCTTTTCAAACAAGTCTTTTAAAGGGGGGGAGGGAGTGTGTGATCGTTCACCCTGTTCCCAAGAGTCACATGGCTGACTTCTAGATATCACTCTTGTCTTTTACTACAAAAGCCCAGGAGGGCGAAACACGCATACAGAGAAGGAACAAGGCTTAGCAGGAGACACGTGATTCACCAGACATCAATCATGGATCTGCCCAAAGTGGACATAGCCCAGGTACACAGCTGGCCTGATCCAAACGTAGGCTTTCCGGAGCAGCATCTGAGCCGTGACTGCTTTATGACTCAAAATGTATCAGAGACAAAGAGAACAGTTTTACTCTAGAGACTGAAAAAGAAAAAAAATTAATAATAAGATTGTGCTGAATGAGGAAACAGATAAAAGGTTAACCCTCCCAAGCAACATTTTATACCTGTCAGGAGCCATTACATTCACAATAAATGAAGATACATTTCAAATATGATCCCTGAAAGTATACTCTTTACATTTCAAATATGTAAAAAGAGCTCTAGCTAGAAGATGCTGTAAAATAATAAAATAGCAAGGTACTAGGGAGGCTGGGGTACAGATAAAAGAAGAATCGGGAGTGGGGTCCATGATGTATTTCTGATTTTATGTTCTAAAAGATGCAAGAGACAGCGATCCGCCTAGTATGTCTGATGACACTTCAGTTTCACACTTGGAAAGCAGTGTTGGAAGCACTAATCGTGACCCTGATTTTACACCTGCAGTAGTGCTGTTGAAAGATTAAAGGCCACTACTGTTTCCCATCCGCTGGAAAAGACCCAAGCCAGGGCTGCGGTTCCAAAACACTCCCCTAAACTACTGCCACCCTGTACTCTGGCCGGAGGACTCCCATGCAAGGGAAAAGTTGGTCAGGATCTAAGTAAGTAACAAGGGATTTGGATCCACAGCCCACAAGCACTAGTACAAAATCACAAACATTTTTCTCCTTGGTGTCAAACAGATAAAACGCTTTCCAAGCTCTGGCAGGCCGAACGTGGGGGTTCCAGCACTAAGTGCAGTTCCCCACCCCGGTTTCAAGGCGGTAAGGAACAGGCAGAGCCAAGGCCACCTCCTCTCACCAAGACGTGTTGGCAGCCCCGCCACCCCACCCCGCCGGCCTTGAAACCCGGGCGCGCGCGCGTACCCCATTCCTGTGGCGCAGAGGCAGCCAAGGCTGACCACTGGAGGTACCAGTAGCCGACCAGTGGCTCTGAGGCGCCCCCTGAGGTCCAACGGCGTCGTGACACCTCGGTAATAAGGAGGGGAAAGATTACCGGAAAGCCGGCTTCTCCCAGGACTGTGGCATTATTACTTTGCCTGGCTCCAAAGGCGGCAGTACCCTCTCGGGTGGCACTTTTTCCAACCGCCCTCTCCCCCACCCTGCACCTCCCACCTCTGCCCCTTTCGTCTGCAACACGACGGAGCAGCTGGAGGAAATATCGGGCTGTTTACCTCACAGCGTGGGCACGAAAAGAGAATGAGGAAGATGAAAAGGTCCAAGCTCCGTGAAAGCAGCATCTCTGGTGGTCGCACTTTGAACTTCCAGCTTCCTCAGCCACCAAGAAAATGAACATCGTGGTGGGCCCACTGGCTTTCATTCCCGAATGTAAGGAAGCCAGAAGCGGCAGCGGCGAAGCCTCCCATTTCGCAACGCTGTCCTCCGCTACCTCCCATGACCCCAATACCGCGTGCCCATTGCTAAACTTGTCCCCGTGTACACCTGAGTCCACTCAGCGGCCAGGTCCACAACCAGGAGGGTACATGGGGGACACACTACACGTGTAGCGGGGGATACGGTTAATACCAACACTGAGCCGTGTTCCTGGGACAGGGCAGGTAGCTGTTCTCAGGGGAGAGCTCCGACGACCTCACTCCCTTGCGTGCCAACCCCAAGCTGGGCACACCCAGGCCTCCAAGCAAGTGTGGACACACGTCCAAGTCCCTGTTCAGTCTCCGGCTGGGGATTTCTGGACCATGGCAGGAGCTTGGTGAGGCTCCGGGGAAAGAGGGATGCTGCGCCAAGAGAAACGGGGGGGGGGGGGGGGCGCCCAAGAAAAGATGAGGCTTTCCTTGGCTCTCTACTCCCCGAGGCTACTCCGGGGCCTGCAAAGTGGGCACTTGCTGCCAGTGTCCCCGTTGCAGGTTCGTGGGGACAGTGAGCATGCCCGTGCACCGCTCCAGAGAGCACGCATGGGGCCAAGCAATCTGCTGCACCAAAGTCGGGCACTTGGACCGCCTGCGGACAGGCAGCTGGAACTGGGCAAAGCAGAAAGCATAGGATTCTCTTGGCTTTAGGTAACCCACGCCTAGATGCATCCCAGAGCTGGTAGACGAGACAACTGAAAAACGTGCAAAGGGAGATGGGGGCTTGGGGGGGATTGTTCATCCTTAGAGGAACAAGGGGTGAAAATGGAAATGTACCCTTCCTCAGACCAGGACAGGAGATGTGGCCTCCAGCCCCAAACAGCAGGCTGGACAGCTTCATGGCAGATCAGGGATGTAGTCCGGGGTCCCCACAAGAAGGGGAGGAGGGCAGGACGGATGGCCACTGCCCTCCTGGAGGGGAAGGTTCGGTCTGCTGGTTCAGAGCTGGAAGTGGAGGGGTCGCCGAGCTGCACACGGCTACGTGCAATGACTTATTATTGTCATCAATGGCCAATTTTGTTCCTGTCTTAACCTGGCCAGAAAACAGCGGGTCTGGGTCTGCCAGCCGTGAACAGCCTGCAAAAGGCAAACATGAAGGTAGGAAACGCGCGCGTAAGAAAGAGAAAATTCACCCCAGCACGGAACAGCCACCGGGCCGGCCCGCCCCCATCCTCCCCACCCCGACCAGACCCCCACGGCCCCAGGGAGCAGAGCGGAGGAGCCAAGGCCTGGAGCGGAGGTTTAAGATGAGACTGCATCCCCATAAACCGCTTGCTCCCCATCTTCCCCCTGTGCTCAGGGAGTCTGGCTGGCGCCAGCAGCCAAAAACAGCCCATGCCCCTGGCCCCGAGTTGGGGGCTAGAAAGGGACTCGCCTCCAACACCAAAATGCAAGCTACTCCCTGCATTTTCCGCACATCCTCGATCCTCCGCAGCCAGCCTCCGACTTCCATCCCAAATTTCAGCCCTCCCCAAGGGTCATGGACTAGCAAAACGACCACCCTTTCTGAGCTCTTTCCATCCCTACCAGGGTGAGGGGCGCACCCCAGCCCCCCCAAACCTACAGAAACATCCCCCTATGGCCCCAGTCTCCCCAACCACTCCACAACTGTAGTCCTCTCGAACGGCCACTGGCCAGTAAAGCCAAGTCGCCTTTTCTCCCTCAATGCCCCACAAACGGAAGCAGGAGCAAGAGACCCCCGGGTCCGTACTTCTCCTCCCAGTCCAGTCCCAGTCTCCACCCTCCCCAACTACCAGACTCCCTAAGCATCTCCAAGGCTGGCGGAACAGATCCCTCCTGGTGCGGGGGGGTTCCCGATCCCCCTCCACCCTCGCCAGCGTCCCCAGAACCGACGCCCGCCGAGCTCCGCGCCCCGGCAACAACTCTGCATCTCCCGCGCGCGCCTGCTGGAGTCACGTCCCCTCAGAGGCCAGCACTCACCCGGGAAGCACACGACATAATGGAGCACAGAACTGGTGATTTTCAGGAACAAAATCCACCAACACGGTTCCAGTAACCTCCGCATGTCCGAAAACGCACATCGAAAAGAGGAAAGCAGGGGGGGTAAACTTGTTGAATAAGTTCTTGCTTCCGTACAAGCCTCCCCTAAGCCTGGGCGCTTCTCCGGTTCTCCTGCTCCAAGGGCCCCTTCGTTCGGCGACCCGAGTCTCCCTGGAATCCGGGAAGCAACCCAGCGACTCCGGAAAATAATTTTTTTTCTCTCTCTCAAAAAAGTGACCGGGAACGCGGAGTCACGCTGGGGATGATCCTCTCGGCGGAGAAAGGTTGCGTTCCGTTCAAAAAGGAGCGAGCCGCGAGCAGGACGAAGAGGCGGTAGGCGGCCGCGAAGCCCCGGGCGCGGGGCAGCCAGGGACCGCAGGCGGCGGCGGCAGCGAGCGGCCAAGGATCCCCAAGTTGAGTCGCCGCGCAGCCCGAGAGCCGGCGGGCGGCGGCGGGGCTGAGCGCGGCGCGGTGTCTCCTGGCTTCAGGCAGGCAGCTCCTTCCAGGGCCCCGGGAAGGAAGGAGGCATGTTTGCGAGCAGGGAAGGGGAGGAGAGCGGCGGGAGGAGCGAGCAGCCCCCCAAAATAGAAACGGCCGGAGGAAACGGAGGAAACCACGAAGGCTCTCAGAGGGGCGCTGGGACGAGGGCGCCTTCAGTCCATGCTCCTGAAAGTTGTGGCTCCGGCGCAGGCTGGGGAGGAACGGAGAGCGCGGGGCTGGAAACTGGCCATGCCTCCATACAGGAAGTAACATGTGAGCATGGATCCTGGCTGAGACTTTAAAGCCGGCGAGCGAGCGAGCAAGCGAGAGAGCGAGCGCGGGGCGCGCGACGGCGCTGGCGTCGGGGACGCGCGGCGGCGCCGGCGCACAGAACTGAGCTGCTGGCGGCGGGCGCGCGCCCCGCGCTCTTAAAGCAGCCACGCTCGACTCCCGCCTTCCAAGGGTCCAGCTGCTCCCCGGCGGCCAGCGGGCCCCTGGGGATGCAAGCTCCGCAGGGGCAGTTAGGGGACTAGGCACAACTCCGGCTGGATTTTGCAGAGAGGAGTGGGAAACTGCCTTCTAGAGAAACCTTGAGCGTCTTGGTCAGATTTTCCTTGTGCAAGATCTCAAAGACCCCGCTCGCCGAGCGGGTTTGGCTAATTCCCGCGACCACGCAGCTCACAGATCTGGGACTTGGAGGGCGGTGAGAGCGCGGTGGAGGAAACTAGCCCGGTCCTGGGGAAAGAAGGGAGCCAGCTAGCCGCCTTTTTATTGCCAGAGTGGTTCGTGTTCAGCTTCACCGCCTTGGCAATGCCGCGGCGGGGCGCACCGCTCGAGCCCCCCTGCTCGCGCCCACAGCCCAGCGAATTCTCCCGCCTGGAAACAAAGCCGAGCGAGCGGCCTTTGCACTCGGGTTACGTTGGGATTTGATTCCCTTCCCCCCCCCCCCTAACATCCCCCCACCCCCAACCCTTTTCTGGCTTCCATTGGCTGAGTCCGCGGCAGGGGAGAAGGGGGAGGGGATTGGGATCGATCCCGGGCTTGCAATCCAGCCCTTTGGAGCCCCGCAAGGCGGATCGGTGGCTGAGTTTTTTCCAACTCGCAACTCCTTGGGAGAAGGTCCCTGAGCCCCGCTCAGGCTGCAGGAAGTGCGCTTCTGGCCCAGAGCCCGGCGAGAGCTGCGCCGCGGGGCAAAGCTGAACTGGCCGCTACCCAGGGAGCCGCTGCTGCTTTAGCGGGCTGGGAGAGGCGTCCAGGGAAATGGAAGGGACCGGACTTTATCTGAAATGAGCCTTGTCCCCGGACGGTGTGAGCGATCTTTACCACTCAAGGCTTCTGAGCACCCCGTTTTCCCTTGTACCGGGGTGCAAAAAGACGAGGAGGCGGCCTTTTTAATGAAAAATGTAATGGAGCCAAGGTAATTAGCCATTTGTAATTTTTGTCTAATTTTTCTATCTCGATTTAAACGTGATCTTAACCTGGTTTTTTGCTTGGTTTAGTGTGTGTGTGTGGGGGGGTGTCCCACCCCAGCAGGGTTCCACACCCACCCGCACATCCCACCCGAATGCTAGGTTTCAAATATCATACAGATGTTCGGAGATGTGATTAGGGAAGCAATTTCACACCCACACTTTCAAGAGAAAAACCTTTGAAAAGTTAGAAACTAATAAAAGACAGGAAGTTCCCGGTAAGGGCCCAGGCTCTATCTTTAGCGGGATGGGGGTGAACACCCGCCCCCAGGGTGAGGAGCCAGGCGAGTTTTGTTTGCTTTGGAATTCGGTGCTTCCTGGTTTTGTTAGAATCGCTGCGGCTCACTCCTAAATGTCGGCGAGTACCGGTTTTCTTGAAAGTGTCGGAATCACGAACCGTTCTTTTTCGCCCTAAAGAGCTTCGAAGCAGATTAAAATGACATCAGAGTGCCTGACTATCTTCTTAGACATTGAGTAATAAAATGGCAAAAATGCGCATAACTAGCCGAAAGTGTGGGCCACCATCCCCAGGTGAGCTTCGTCCTCGGTGAAATGGAGGTAGGAAAAGCTGCCCTTTGTGCATGGCTCACGATGTAGCAGACCCTACGGAAACCGAAAGTCTGTTCAACCCATGATGTGTTGGGCACCTGCTGTGTGTGCTGGAGGATACTGGGATCACAGCCATGAACAAAAGCAGCAAGACCCCAGGGTTCTTTGGGGGAAACTCACCTCCTCAACCATGTGTACATTCTGTAGTCCTCTCCTGCAGTCCCCATAATCCTGCCAGTGGTATTTTCCCCATTAGACTAGCAAACATGCTCAGGGCAGTAAAATGAGGACTGCCCAATTTGTGAGTAGCCAAGCTGAGATTCTGAACCGACCGGTGTGTTTGTTTCCTCTCCTGTGAAAACAAGGGGGAGAAGGGCAGATAGCTTGAAAACAAATGAAAGAGCTTGAGAGCTATTTAACATGGGTAGGGTACAGGTACGTTTCACATACCTGGCGCTCCAGCATCCGATATGGCTGCTGTTCTGAATCCTAGCTACTCTTGACCCAGCTCCCTGCTACGACCTGGGAAAGCAGCAGAAGATGGCTGAAGACCTTGGGCTCCCTACAATCCCATGGGAGACCCAGAGGAAGCTCCTGGCTCCCAGCTTTTGACCGGTCCTGCACAGACCATTGCACTCATTCGGGGAGTGAATCAGCTGATGGAAGATCTCTCTCTTTCTCTCTCTCTCCCTCCCTCTCTCTCTGCCTCCCTCTTTATCTAACTCTGACTTTCAAATAAAAATAGGTCTCAGTAGATGAATGTTGCAGGGACTCCCAATATGAAATGCATCCCCAAAATTCTCTTGGAAGCACCCCACCAGTTCTTATAAAATTATACAGGCATATCTCACAGATTGTTATCATTGATTCTACAGGCAATTACAGAGCAAACCACCAGATGTTGTTTCAAGGGCTGGCAGCCCAAAAGTCACCTGACAGTGCCCTGCCAAGCCCCTGCCTGTGATTACAACTCTTCCCTGCAGGTGATGTGAGGCCTGCACCACACTGCCAGCAGTGGAGGTAGGAAGGTGTTGACAGTGCCCAAGCTGGGAGGGTCTGGCCATACTGCTGAGAGAAGATAAAACAACACAGAGCCCTCAGAACAACATGCCTAGTGTCTCCCAGCTCTCTGAATCCTCTGCTCAAGGCATCATCACACTGACATCAGGTTAGACTTCAAGCTATATGCCATTCTTTTTTTCAAGTGATGGCCAGAAGTTAGTTCCTTGGGGTCATACTCCTGCCATCCTTTTTTTCTCATTGACTGTTGGCAATCGTTGTTCTCAGGAGTGCCAGCCACGTGGTCCTCTCACAAAAGGCCAGCAAGAAAACCCTACACAGGTGACTGTGAAGAATTCCACAGACTGAGTATCACTGTGGCCATACAATTTGATCTCTCAAGGCAGTAGCAATTCCCTGACTTTCCCAGGCAGCAGGCTAATCCTTCACCCTCTGGTGCTGACATCCCATAGGCTCTATCTAGTTCCATCCAAGCTGCTCTACTTCTGATCCAATTCTCTGCTTGTGGCCTGGGAAAGCAGCAGAGGATGACCCGAGTACTTGGGACCTGTACTCATGTGGGAGACCAGAGGAGCCTCCTGGCTCCCGGCTTCATATCAGCTCAGCTTTGACCATTGTGAGTTTGTTTGTGCTGGAATTCGGTGCTTCCTGGTTTTGTTAGAATCACAACAGTGAGTGGAGAATGAATTCAGTTGGAGAATGGAGAATCTATTCATTTAGAGAATGAATCAACACATTGAAGACCTCTCTCTCTAAAATCTTCCTTTCTATTAAAAACAATTAAAATTTGGTTTTGGTGTTTGGGTTTTTGTTTTGTTTTGCTTTGCTTTTTAAGAAAGGGGGGATTGGGCCCGGCGGCATGGCCTAGCGGCTAAAGTCCTCGCCTTGAACTCGCCAGGATCCCATATGGGCGCCAGTTCTAATCCCAGCTGCTCCACTTCCCATCCAGCTCCAAGCTGGTATCCTGGGAAAGCAGTTGAGGACGGCCCAAAATCTTGGGATCCTGCACCCGTGTGGGAGACCTGGAGGAAGTTCCTGGCTCCTGGCTTTGGATTGGCACAGCACTGGCTATTGCACTTACTTGGGGAGTGAATCATCAGACGGAAGATCTTCCTCTCTGTATATTAGACTTTGTAATAAAAAATAAATCTTTAAAAAAAAAAAGAAAGAAAGGGGGGATCATATACCCACAGGACACAGAGGGAATCTTGGAGAGCAAACTAGAATTCTGCCTGCAAAAATGCTGGTGACCTATTTTGAGTATAGCTCTTACCTGGCTTGACAATAGGTTGTGGCCCAATATCACAAGTGAAACATGCGTTTCATATCCCTAACCTATGAAACATTAGAGAATAGCAATGTGACACATTGTAAGGTGTGGATGATTTTCCCCTGTGATCAAAGGGTTGACTAAAAGCTGCCTTACTGTTGCTGCCCAGTTTTGCAAGAGAGTATCTGACAACATATTACCAGACAGCAAAACGTTGCAGATTCAGAATCTGAAGTACCATTTCTACAGAGGGCATAAACTTTGGCACCATAGTAAAATCAAGAAAACTAACCCTAAATCCAGTACCATCTGTGTTGACTGGGGGCTACACACAGTAACCCATAAGCCATTCTGATGGGTTCTGATGTTACCTCAACATATGTGACTGCAGGCCATTTAACCATTTTGTGCCTTGGCTTCCTTGTTTGTAAAGTGGGGATAATAACTGTACCTCTTCCTAAATGAGAGGATTAAAAGGAATTAATATACATAAAGTACTTCAAGCAGTGCCAGGCACCTAATAAGCACTTAACAAATGTAAGCTATTACTGTTATCTGTGCACCCAGCTATGTGATAGGGAGTGAACATCTGTTATTTGCTACCTGCTCAGCCTCCATTTCTTTGAGCAGTAGAGCCCCAGGTTCCTTCACATTAATCTCCCCAGAGAATCTTGATGAGTTTAACCCTTTCTCCACACCCCCCCACCCGTCTGGCCTCTGTATCTCTCCACCTCCCAGGCTCAGCACAGAGCATCCACCCAGACCTTGATTATCAGGAACATTTCATAGCCCTAGTTTGCCTAATTTAGGACTATCTTGTGCTGACCCAGTGAGAAGCAAAAGTCCTGACCCAGTGAGAAGCCAAAGTTTGCCTAACTTAGGACTATCTTGTGCCGACTCAGTGAGAAGCAAAAGTCCTGACCCAGTGAGAAGCAAAAGTCCTCTTGCATTTGCCAAGCTGGATGAACTTAAGCCTTGAACTACAGGAAGAGCCCAGTTTGGATTGAACCTGAAATATAATGGAAAGCAGAATGGAGAGATGGGAGCTACCAAACCTATGGTGTCTTCATTTGAATTCTTGGGTTATTGTCATGCCTGAAGCCAGTTCAAACCTTGGACTTTCAGTTACTTTAACCGAGAAATTCCTCTTCCTCCTTATGCCCTTTGAGATAAGTTTTATTATTTGAAACTTGAAACTTAGAAAACCTGGAATAGATGCTGATGAGTAAGTAAATTATCCACATCATATAAAGAAAAGAGAAAAACAGGAGCTATTAGAATTAAAGTGACCTTGCAAGGTGACTGATCTAATTGAGAAGTTCTAGGTTAAACAACAAATACGCAAGATTCAGACCCCAGATAGCATGTAGCAACCATAGTGCTATGAAGTGGGAACTATTACTGTCTAGATTGATCAGCTATTCAATGCTGAAATGAAATGCCTGCCACAGGTTCCCTAGGAAGGAGAGGTTTGTTTAACTACAGTTTACGGTTGTATAGCAAGTTGCTCCAAATTTTGTAGTTTGTAGTTTGAACCACCATTTCGTTTGCCATTCCCTGGGGTTGTGCTCAGCTGGGCAGTTCTACTGACCTCTGGGTCTGTATGGCCTCACAGGGCCTCAGACACATGCTTGGCAAACTGGCGCTGGCTGTTGACTTGGGCACCTCTGTCCTCATTCACTGAAGCCTGCAGCAGGCCGTTTTAGGCTTAATCACAAAAAAGATGTCAGGACAGAGCGACAATGACAGTAGTACCAGGAAGGTTTCTTGAGACCTCAATACAGCAGATCCATGACTTCACCACACTTAATTTGGTCAACTCAAGTCATAACCTCAGATCAGATTCAAGAGGAGGTAGAAATGCTCCAAATTTTGATACAGCTGAGGAACACAGCAAAAGCAATTGTGTTTAAGGATGAGAGGAACTGTGGCCTTCTTTGCAAACAATCCTTTATATCAACTGTTAAAACTGTAGGGCAGGTGTTTAACTTAGCAGTTAAGATGCTCATGGCTCTTGTTGGTGTACACAGTACCTTGTTCTACCTCCTGGCTCCAGATCCCTGCGAAGGAAGATTTCAGGAGACAGTGGAGATGGCTTCATTTTATATTCCTGACAACCACATGGGAAATCCGGATTGAGTTCCCAGCTCCCAGTTTCAACTCAGCTCTGTCCTGGCCACTGGGGCAGTTGGGAAGTGAACCAACAAATTAGGAAAGCAGTATCGCAAATAAATAAATATTTTACAATTTATAAAGTAATTTTTAAAAACATAATGGCGGGCCTGGAGTGATGGCCTAGCAGCTCAAGTCCTCACCTTGAAAGCACCGGGATCCCATATGGCCGCCGGTTCTAATCCCGGCTGCTCCACTTCCAGCTGCTCCCATCCAGCTCCCTGCTTGTAGCTTGGGAAAGCAGTTGAGGACTTCACAAAGTCTTGGGACCCTCCATCCATGTGGGAGACCCAGAAGAGCTCCTGGATCCCAGCTTCGAATTGGCACAGCACTGGGCGTTGCAATCACTTGGGGAGTGAATCATTGGACGGAAGATCTTCCTCTCTGTCTCTCCTCCTCTCTGTATATCTGAATTTGCAATAAAAATAAAATAAATCGGGCCCGGCGGCGTGGCCTAGCGGCTAAAGTCCTCGCCTTGAACGCCCCGGGATCCCATATGGCCGCCGGTTCTAATCCCGGCGGCTCCACTTCCCATCCAGCTCCCTGCTTGTGGCCTGGGAAAGCAGTCGAGGACGGCCCAAAGCTTTGGGACCCTGTACCCGCGTGGGAGACCCGGAGGAGGTTCCTGGTTCCTGGCTTCGGATCGGCGCGCACCGACCGTTGCAGCTCACTTGGGGAGTGAATCATCGGATGGAAGATCTTCCTCTCTGTCTCTTCTCCTCTCTGTATATCTGACTTTGTAATAAAATGAATAAACCTTTTAAAAAATAAAAAATAAAATAAATCTTAAAAAAAAAACTTAATGCCTCCTTTGGGGAGTTGAATTGTTGAAATAGGTTAAAGTCTTAACCCTCAGTAGATAAGAAACATGAACTTACTCGGAAATAGGGCTTTAGCAGAGTTAATCAAGTTGAAATAAGGTCATCCCAGTAGGTTCTCAACTAATATGATGGTTATCATTATAAATAGGGAACATTTGGACACAGAAACAAAAAACACACTGAGAAGAGGAGGAGAAGACACAGCAAATACCCCGTTCCCTGTCTGGAGTAATGAAGCTACAGCCAAGGAATACTGAAGCCTGCTGGCAGATTTTTGAAGCTAGGAACGAGCAAGAAATCTCCCTGCAGGGTTTGGAGGGAGCACCACTCTGCTGACATTTTGATTTTTGGACACCTCAGCCTCCATCTTGTGAGACAAGTCAATGTTTGCTTTTTGAAGCTACCCAGTGTGTGTGGAGCTTTGTGTTTGCTTTCTGAAGCCACGCAGTGCGTATGCTGCATTGTTAGAGTGGCACTAGGAAGCTAATACAAAACCTATTAGTTTTTCCCCATAGATGGTTCTCATCCTGTTAGTGAATGGCTTACAAAACCACACCAACAACAAACCCATTTTAAGCATCCTGAAGTTACATTTGAGAATAATATTTATTTGAGTGGAATATAGCCCTAACAAAGCAAGCAGAATCTAAAAAAAAAAAAAAAAAGTAACGAAGAAAAAAACCCTCATCTCAAAATCCCCTGATAATACTATTGTGACATCAAGTCCACCGTTTAGTAGCTGCAAAGAATAAATACATGTTGTACTAGTTAACAGACTACTTAAAAAGAACAATTAAGTACTCATGGCAATTATGACTGATAAGGCTCTTTGGGTTACCAGTAACAAAAAACAAAAGCCCAAAATGAACCCACTAGAACAAAGAGAGGAAGTTACTGATTCATAATCCCGGCAGGAAGTAGAAGGCTCCAGGTAAGACTGGATTCAGCAGCTCCAACACTGACTCCAGATTCCTTCTGACTCTCCCACGGCTCTGCTTTCCTTGGCTTTGGCTTCCCCTCCTTCCCCTCCCGTTTCCCAGAGACTACTGTTCTTTCCCATTGTTCATAATGCTTCCCAAACATGTCTTTTGACCGGCATCGTACATGTCTGGTCTGGGGTCCTAGACTTTGCCAAGCTGGTGGTAAAGACAGCATTCATTCCTATCAACATGCTGGAGGGACATTGGAATATGTAGCAACAGGCAAGGGGAAGAAGCTGCAATACTGTTTACTCTTCAGCCACAGTGCTTTAAAGTGGGAACTATTACTGTCTAGATTGATCAGCTATTCAATGCTGAAATGAAATGCCTGCCACTGGTTCCCTGGGAAAGAGAGGTGTGTTTAACTCACAATTTCAGAGATCCAAAGGCATGGCACTGGCATCAGCTCAGATCTGGGAAGGACCTCCGGTAATGGCAGGCTTGCGGAACTGATGTAGGAGCAAGCCAATGGGACTGGGAAGCAGAAGTGCAGGTACAGCCAGGCTTGCTCTTTTTAGGACTACTTTCTCTCAAGTACTTAAGGCATTACATAAGAACTACCTTCTAAAGCACTGTCAGTGACCAAGGAGCTCTCAGAGGTTCCACCAAACACCGACAGGGCCACCTTGCAGACAAAACCTTCAGTTAGAATAGGCCCTTGCTAGGCACTCAAACCACACCCAAACCACAGCACTGCCTCTACTTTACTGTGAAGCCTACGGTAAGCATTTGGTATAGAACTCAAGATACAGCTTGCACACCAGCATCCTCTATCAGAGTGCCTGTTCGCATCTCTGTTCCACTCTAAACTCCAGTTGCACGCACCCTGGGAGGTAGTTCAAGTGGTTGAGTCCCCATCACACATAAGGAGGACTGGATTGCCCCTAGTCCCAGCAACTGATGGGAGCACTCTTTGTGCTCTCTATGTGTGTATATATGTGTACACATGTGTGTGTACCTGGTTTTCAAATAGAAGAAAAGAAGCATTGATCTGGGGTCAATTATAAAATTATATAGCCATTTAGTGAGATATTATACTGCCATTCATGATGATTTTTAAATTGCTAAAACCTGAAACAGTTTTCATATTAGTATAATAATAATTTCCACTATTGCAGAAATGAAGTGGACCTCAAAAACAAGAATGTAAACTGCATGGATTTTCTGCTTAAGGTTTTCTGTGTTGTTAAAGGGAAAACAGTCTGCTAAATTTTCTTGAAATGGCTGGTTTTCCACAAGAAAGTTTCTGCAACACAACCCCTTAGAAAAAAACACTCATCTCCCCCACCCCCCCAAAAAGGAAACAAGTTCACATGTAAAACATTCACTACTAGTAGGGAAAACTGGGAAACATGCAGTGAAATGGGAATTCATTGGCTATACGTAATATATGAATTGGTATAAATGTCTTAAAAGCAAGATGAGTCCAAACACTGTATCTTTTGATCCAAAAATTAAAACTTCTGGTTCTTAGAACAATTAATCTGGGCTGGCGCAGCCTCCAGCTGCAGGGTTGGCATCCCATGTGGGTGCTAGTTCAAGTTCCAATTGCTCCACTTCCCATCCAGCTCCTTACTAATGGCCTGGGAAAGCAGCAGAAGATGGTCCAAATCCTTGGGTGCCTGCAACCACGTGGGGAGATCCGAAGAAGCTATTGGCTTCTGACTTCAGACAAGCCCAAGTCCAGCTACTATGACCATGTGGAAAATGAATGAGCTGATGGAAGATCTCTCCCTGTGTCTCCTCGCTCTCTGCAATCTGCCTTCTGATAAATAGGTTTTAAACAAACAATAAAAACTGGAAACCTCCCAAAAAAATTTGCAAAGCTTTTTCTTGAAATAGCTCTCATGATGGCAAATTATAAATATATACCAAATATGTTGGAAAAGCTACTACCAGCATAGTAAGTTGCTTTATAGACATTAAAATATTATTTATAAAAATGGAGAAAAATACTCATTTTAGTTTAAAGGGTAAAGCCAATACATAAATTTAAACGTATTCTCTTAACTTTATTGTTAAAAAAATCCACATACATATTTAAATGACTAGAAGGACATACACCATAATATTAGAATGATCATCCCAGGATGGTAAATTGTCAGGGATTTGGGTTTTCTTCATTTATTTTCATGATTTCATAGCTTTAATTTATTGATTTCAAGGACAGAAAGAGTTCTCAAGCGCTAGCTAACTTCCCAACTGCCCCAAATGGCTAAGGCTGGGCTGGGTCCAGAGCTGGAAGATGGGAATGCAATCCAGAATTCCCACATGGATGGCATGAAATCAGTTCTTTCAGCTGTCACTGCTCCTCCAGGGCCTGCATTTGCAAGCAGCTGGAGGCAGCTGGGGCCAAGCTGGGACATGAATGTCTTTATTGCTTGACTAGATGTCTACTCCTATTTCTTGTCCTTCCAAGCTTTTCTAAAATGAAATTTTCAAAGCAAAACAATATATATAATCCTAAAAAAAAAGATTTTATTTGCTTTTATTGGAAAGGCAGAAATACAGATAGGAGGACAGACGAGAGGAAGATTTTCATCCAATGATTCACTCCCCAAGTGGCAACAACTAGGAGCTTCTTCAGGTCTCCTACATGGGTGCAGGGTACCAACGCTTTGGGCTGTCCTTGACTGCTTCCCCAGACCACAAGCAGGGAACTGGATGGGAAGCAGGGTTGCCAGGATTAGAACTGGCTGCCATATGGGATACCAGTGCATACAAGGCAAGGACTTTAGCTGCTAGGCCAACACACTGGGCCCCCAAATTTTCTCTATTTTCCTAATATATCTAAGGGAAAGGAATTGGGCTGGGGAGGGTAGGGGAGAAGTCATACCCAACCTCCCAACCACCCCAGTACCCAGGGATGGGGAACAGCCACTTGATATCATCCCAGGGTCCGCAATGTAGAGCATGCTCTGAGGGTTCTGCTCAAATTGTTTTGATAGTTCTGAAATGCTGTCAATCTCACTACTCCAAGAATGAGGAAATCCTTCTACGGTCCATCGGCTGACACAGTCCACCTAGGAGTAAGCATTCGTTCAGATATTCGCTGTCAAAGCTTGGCTTGCATAGTTGATCAATTTGTTATGCCCTTCTTTCTCTGCTATGGTACCAGATGTCCTCTGCAGCCCCCAGTGGACTGCCATATCCTCCATGTGCATCTGGGCATGCCATCCAGTGCTCCATGTTAGCCACAAAGGAGCAAAACCATATATATTTTAAAATGCTTCAAAAGTGTTATCTCAATAACACGCCATGAAATTAATGTGAACAGAGAAAAATTAGAAAGTCAAACTGTAGTTCTTTTAAATTTACAGTAAACCCACTTATTTTTGTGTGAAAACAGGAGTTTTATTGCTTGACTAGTACTCATTAGGGCATTCTCAAAAAGCTAAGACACATCCCTTTCAGCATATCAAACCAGTGAATGCTAAGAAGCTTAGGGGTCATTTTAGAAGAACAAATTGTCTTTAAGCAAATGAAGTGAAAGCTGCCATTTTGAGTGTACTTCCCACATGTCACCAAATACAGGTGGATTTATTTGAAGCATCAACAAATACAAGGAATACTATGACAGGTTATCATCAGGCATATTCACTAGCCATACCATCCTTCTTTGCTCCTCTGTCCAGGCTAAGATAATATGCTTTGGTGAAGAGTACTGAAGCTCCTAACCCCAGGTCTGGTCATTTTGTAGCTGCTTTTCCATCTACCTTCACAACTAGGGAGATTCACATGATTAAGTTCTAGGCACCAGATAGAAGTTGGAAGACTGATAGGCAGAGAATTTGGAGAAATCTTACTTTTAAAGGGGTTAGCAGATGTCTACCCCTGAGGAAAGGCTACACCACCACCTAGAAGCTCCCAAAAAGTTAACTGTGACTCTGATCAAGCTTCTAGATCTTATTATGAATATTCAAAGCAAATACATAATAAAGAGAAACATACCAATGATATCACAGCAATGACATTAGCTAATAATAAGCTGTGATAAAGTGTAGTCCAGACTGACTTGTTAACAAATGCTTTCAGCGGACTGGATACATTGGATACGTTGGCTAAATCTTCATCTTGCAAGTGCTAGGATCTGAAATGGTCACGTTTGTGCCCTGGCTGCTCCACGACCCATGCCGCTCCCTGCTTAAGGCCTGGGAAGACAGTGGAGGATGGCCAACTCCTTGGGACCATGGGTGGAGTGTAGGAGACCCAGAAGAAGGCCTTAGTTCCTGGCTTTGGATCAGCTCAGCTTTGCATGTTGGGGCCATTTGGAGAATGAACCACCAGATGGAAGATCATCCTTTCTGTTTCTGCCTTTCCAATAAATATAAATAAATAAATAAACATTTAAAAATAAATCTTGGGCCCGGCACAATAGCATAGTGCTTAAAGTTCTCGCCTTGAACGCACCAGGATCCCATATGGGCGCCAGTTCTAATTCTGGCAGTCCCACTTCCCATCTGGCTCCCTGTTTGTGGCCTGGGAAAGCAGTGGAGGACGGCCCAAAGCTTTGGGACCCTGTACCCGCATGGGAGACCCAGAAGAGCTCCTGGCTCCTGGCTTCGGATTGGCTCAGCTCCAGTTGTTGTGGCTGCTTGGGGAGTGAATCATCAGATGGAAGATCTTCCTCTCTGTCTCTCTTCCTCTCTGTATATCTGACTTTCCAATAAAAATAAATAAATCTTAAAAAAAAATAAAAAAGAAGGTGAGTGTCAAACTGAGCCATGTGCACTGAGACTTCTGGAGCAGCAGTTCTCAAAAAAAAAAAAAAAATCAAGTTGCTGTAAAACAAAGCAGAACCTATAGATACCCCTGACTCCCTCTGGCATTTCCTCAATTCTGTGGACTATGTGACATCTTACCTGCAAACCACAAAATCTTTGAAACCAAGGACTCTTTTTTTTTCCCAGAGTTTAGCACCACATGCATTTTCTAGGCGCTCACTAATAGTCATTTGCATGCAGGTGAGTGATAACTAAGCACTTACCCCTTGGTGTACATCAAAAGCCACTAAAGACACATTATTTCATATTTCTCTGCAATCCTATTAATAGCCATGTTCACGTTCAATCTTGAATCTCCCTACTGAGGTTTTAACATGTACAGCTGTGTTTTCCAACAACAGCAAATCAATCATTACATCATCATCCATCACCTCTGAGTTCTCAGTAATGAAGGTGTCTTTCTTTCCACATTAGCACTTTGGGTGGGCAAAAGAGCCATAAAGATAGATGACAGGAGACTGGAGCATTGGATTAAACAAGGTTAAATAAGTTTCTGGGGTCCCTCTTTGCTGCAGAAATTTCGTTGATCTGAAGAAAGAAGGGGCCAATTTTCTGGGAGTTCTTAGAAGAAAATGCTCCTGAAATCATATTTGCTTTTGTTTTATTTTTGCTCTGTTGTTGGGATGAAAGAGAGCTGGGGATAGCAATAATAAACAACACCTTAATTATGTTATTAAAGAAAATACTTTCTTCACCTAAAATCGGAGTGTAGCATGTGGGGAGGGGCATGTCTGTTGTGCTCAGTCACCACAGTGCGGGTATGTTTGTTGCCCTAGCCAAGAAGGTCCCACATGATGTCTCCCCCACCTCTCTGTCTCTCTAAAAACCTCCACATCTGTTGATACCTCACAATGCTGCAGGCTCATCAACCTTGTCTCTCATTCCTTGACTTACTAGTTAAGTCTCATGCCAGGATCTATCACATTGGCTCAGGATTTACTACTCTAGCCACTGCTGACTTTGTAGACCTGATAATTCTTTGCTGTGGGGCTGGTGCTGTGTGTGGTAGAATGTTCAGCAGCAGCTCTGGCCTCTACTCACTGTATGCCAATAGCAAACCCACTTCCTGAAGATACGACAACCAAAAACGCCTCCATTCTTTGCCTAATGTCTCATTGGAAGGCAAAACATCCCTGGTGGAGAGCATTGTTTTAGCTCAAGGTGATTGGTCAATCCATTTTCATCCCTCACCACCCTGCCCAACTAGCCATTCTCTTCTTTTCTCTTAAGAAATTTTCATCTGGGCCCAGTGCATTAGCCTGAGGTCCTCACCTTGCATGCACTGGGATCCCCTGTGGGCACTGGTTCATATCCCAGCTGCTCCACTTTCCACCAAGCTCCATGCTTGTGGCCTGCAAGGGCAGTTGAAAACGGCTGAAGGTCTTGGGTTCCTGCACCCACACAAGAGACCTGGAGGAAGCTCCTGGCTTTGGATCAGCACAGCTCTGGTCGTTGTGGCCACCTGGGGAGTGAGCCAGTGGATGGAGGATCTTTCTTTTTGTCTCTTCTCTCTCTACAGATCTGACTGACTGCCTAACAACAAAACAAATAAATATTAAGTAAATAAATAAACAAAACCTTTTTAAGAAAGAAATTTTCATTTATGTGTTTTCATTTTCTTTGAAGGACAGAAATATAGAAACAATCAGAGGTCTTCTATCCACTGGCTCGCTCTCCAAATGCCCTCCACAGCCAGAGCTAAGCCAGGCTGAGCCTAGTTGCTGGGAGCTTCATCACTTTCAACACGTGAGTAGCAGGGACCTCAGTACTTGAGTCATATCCTGGTGCCTCTTAAAATGTACATGAGGGAGAAAGTGATGGTTCGGAAGCAGTTTCTGGCACTCAAATCAGGTATTCCAGTTAGGGATATGGCCACAGCGACCAGGCCTAGCTCAGGCCAAAACCAGAAGAAAGTTATCACATCCACTTGGGCCATTGGCTGTTGCTTTGACAGGTGCATCAGCAAAGAAGTGCAGCCAGAACTTGAACTGAAGGTCTGATACAGGAAGCAGTGATTTAACACACTTTGCCACAATGCTAGCCCCGCATCAAACACTCTTTGTGTACCAAACCGCATTTTGATTACAGTGATATTGGGATAAGGTTTCTTACAATCTGTATGCCACTCCCTAGAAACAGATAGCTGATGGTGACACACTCAGTGCTATTAGCATGTGAATGGACCCTGCAAGAGTTATTCCAGGGGACCTGAGAAGGCACTGAGAAACGTCTTTCCACTAGGCTCATATTGTAGGTGGGCCTATTTGTAGATTCCTCTCTCCTCCCTCTATTTCTCTCTCTAGTTTTCAGCTCCTGTCGAACAGAGATTATGTATTTTCATCTCTGTAGGTTCCTTCCCCAGTACCCAGCATGGTGTTTTTAACACAGCAAAACACACAGTAATTGCTTATTGAATCAGCTAATACACAGTTGGCTTTAAAAATGCTGATATTTCCTTCCCCCTTCCTCTAACTTGAACAGAAAACACATTTCAGTCATTTAACTCAGCGTAAGGACATCTTTACAAGGCAACAAACAAAGTCTTAATTTATTTGCTCCCACAAAGTAAAAAATACTATGGGAGCTTGACATTGAGAACAGGCAAATATTCAAAGAAAAAGCAGAGCGCCAACTGTTAGAGTGGAAAACCAGTAATGGTGATGATCAAGTTCTGCAAGTTGTTAGCACTCAGAACAAGACTGACAAGCTCTTGTATGGCATATGTGTGAATCCAGGAAGCCAGAACAAAGCATTTTCTATGCTGTTCTTGATCTGCCAACTTTGGAAAACGGAGTAAACACCAGCTTTTTACAAAATGCACACACACACACAAAATCATTTACACAGTCATGTGATGTGTAGGCTTCCAAAATGCTCTTAATGGCTAAAAATAGAGGATCTGAACTTGTCGTTCAGAAGTTAACAGGAGAGTTTCTCTTCTCAAGCTCCAGAAAGATGTGCTCCTCCTGGCGTGTGTTCTGGGTGCTGAAAGTTAGGGCACTGAGAGCCCACTGAGACTCAGACATGTGGGAAAGTCAGGCAGATGGTGAGAAAAGAGGGATTTTATTTCTACAAAGTCACACAAGCACGTGGTGCTGGCTGTGATTTATGACACCCTAAAGACAATTAATCCAGAGCCCTGCGGGAAGCAAAGTGGGTGAGAATCTGATCAGAGGTAATGAGCATGAGAAGGGAAGAGACATCGCTGGTCATGGATAACTTCCAATTCTGCTTTGTCAAGCACCAAGTCTGGCTCCAAACAGAATACAGATGCTGCCTCAGAATATTTAAACGCCCCGATTTGATGCTTTGAACAAAGGATCTAAGCTTCCTGAAAATGATGCTGCATTGGTAGGAAAAGATTTCAGAGACTCAACAGCCACAATCCTGAGCTGTTCATGCCAGGCTGTCCTAAGCCACTTTCCACTGAACACCCATCAAGGTTTGTGCTACTGGTAGACAGTATCATCACCATCTTCCTGGGGAGGACAAAGGCTCGGAGATGAAGTGACTTGCTTTGAGTCACATAACCTAGTAATTTACAAAAACTGAAAATGGAGGTGATCCTTTCTCAGGTTCTGATGTGTTATGACCTCCTGCACTCTTGCCACTTAATTTGCAGCAAGTAGCATCAGCATCCTGACCAATGAAGAACCCAGGAACAAGAATGAAGAACCTGGGGCTTAGTACAGATCTGCAGAGCCCAGATCTGCATGTTAATGAGATTCCCAGAAGGCTCAGATGTTCCTTAATGTTTGAGAAGAACTGGAGTTGGCATTTGGTCTATGGATTAAAGTGCCTACCTCCCTTCCCTGAGTACTGGGGTTTGAGTCCTAATAAATATACACCCTAGGAGTCAGCAAAGATGGTTCAATAGTTGCATCCCTGTCACCCACTTGTGAGATCTGAGTTACTTCCAGTTTTCCCTCCCAGTTCCTGAGTATTTGGGAAGTAAATAACTAGATGGGTATATTTTCTCTCTCTGTCTGCCTCTCAAAAAAAAAAAAATAAATAAATAAATAAAAAAGAAGAGAGAGAGGAAATGCCCCAGATATTAATCCTTGATACATTAGGATTATGAGGGGGAGACTTTAATTTTTATTTATTTATTTTTTTAATTTATGATGAGGAGACACAGAGAGCTCTTATCTACTTTGCAAATGCCTGCAAAAACCATACCTGGGCCTGGGACCAGGAACTCGACCTCCATCCAGGTCAGGAACCCAGTTACTTATCACAGCCATCTCCCAGGGCCTGTGTTGGTTGGAAGCTACAGTCAAGAATCAGTGCTAAAGCTGGGAACAGTACCCAGGTACTTTAATGAGGCACATGGGTATTTTAACCAGCAGACTAGATGTCTAATCCTCTACGTTTCGTGTTAGAAGCAAAGATATTAGAGCCCAGCCTGAGGAATTTTATCAGATGATATGAGGATGAAGTGTATATGCTGGCATTTTTTCCACTCTGCAGGTGACTCAGATTTTAAGCACTGAGGCCAATAACATGTTGTAAAGGGTTAAGCCACTGCCCATGATACTGGCGTTCCCTATGGGAATGCCAGTTTGAGTCCCAGCTGCTCTACTCCCAATGCAACTCCTTGCTAATGTGCCTGGAAAGGCAGCAGAATATGGTCCAAGTACTTGGACCCCTGCCACTGCATGGGAGACCAGGAAGGAGTTCCAGACTCCTGGCTTTGGCCTGACCTGGCCTTGGTAGCTGCAGCCATCAGGGAGTGAGCCAGTGGGTGATAGGTCTTTCTATTTCTCTGTAACTTTGTCTTCCAAAAAAAGAAAAAAAATGTTAAAAAAATGTGAATTTAAGACCTATAAGCTTGTTGTAGGGTTTGCTCTGGGAGCATTTCAGTGGTATCGCCTCCTGTTTGAAGCAGCAGCCAGAAGAGAACAACAGGGTAGGAGACAGAGAAGTTGCTTAGAGCCCTTTATGAGGCCTTGTCTTGTTTCAAACCAGAATTAGTAATAATCTAATAGTATATCATCCAGCTGCACAGCAGAACCACCCAGAAGCTTTAAAAAGTCTTGGTGTGTAGGCCATATCCCATACCAGTTCAATTACAAACTCTGGGGGAGGGAGCAGGCTTCAGTACTTTTTAAAGCTCCCAAGAGTTTCCCAGGTAGAACCAGGATTGAAACCCTCTTTTTTTTTTTTTAATTTATTCTATTTCTATTGCAAAGTCAGACATACAGAGAGGAGAAGAGACAGAGAGGAAGAGCTTCTGTCCTTTGATCCAATCTCCAAACAGCCGCAACAACCAGAGCTGTGCTGATCTGAAGCCAGGAGCCAGGGAGTTTCTTCTGGGTCTCCCACGTGGGTGCAGGGTCCCAAGCCTTTGGGCTGTCCTCAACTGCCTTCCCAGGACACAAGCAGGGAGCTGGATGGTGGGGCCACCGCTATTAGAACAGGTGCCCACATGGGATCCAGACGCTTGTAAGGTAAGGACTTTAGCCACTAGGCTACTGCACTGGGGCTGAAAACCTGTGTTCTAATCACAATCGCTGGGACTTCTAAATTCATCAGCATTCAGCAATAATAGCCTGTTTTGGTGGGAATAGAGGGACTATACCAACAAGTGAAACTACTCTATTGGGAAGGAGTCAACCAAGTTGAGAATGAAGGACAGATGCCCCAGGTTCTCTAGCAGAGCCACTGAAGAAAGAGAAGAGGTTCAATTGTATATGTGCTCACTTCTTAAGATAATATATATATTTATAAAGGTTTTTTTTTTCTTTCCTCTTTTAATTTCCAGTGGTGGAGTCCAGAAACTTGCAATTTAACCTTGTCCTCAGGCATCCTGGTAAATGATTAAATTTAGAACAATGAATTCATTATATCCCCGAGTTTGCTTGGATTCGGTGCAACTGGGTTCCAGTGCTTAAAGTGCAGTAGTGAGGTGGACATTTGGTGCAGTAGTTAATTAAGACGCTGCTGAAGACACTTGTATCCCAAATTGTAGTGCCCGATTCAAGGATCAGCTCCTGTAACTTTAGATCCAGCTTCCTACTAACATACACTCCAGGAGGCAGCACACAATGGTTTAAGCACTTTGGGTCCTTGCCACCCATGTGGGATACCTGGATGTAATCCTAGATTCCTAGTTTCAGGCTGGCGCAGCCCGGGCTGTGGTGAGCACTTTAGGGAAGGGAACCAGCAGTTGCAAGATCTCTGGCTCTCTGCCTTTTAAATAAAATGAGAATAAGTAAAACTCTCAATAACAAAAGCACAATTTTCACAGACTGCCAACAACATCTTGACAATCTTAAAATTTTGCTGCAATTGTCTAGATTTGCATACCAATTTCAGAAGCCACCAACCAATCATGTGTAGTTAGTGGAATGTGGCTGGCCAAACACATGTTCTGTGATTATAAAATACACCCCAGATTTCAATGACTTGGTATGAAAAAAATCAATACTTTTTACATTAGTTACATGATAAGAATATAACATTTCACAATATTGTATTACATAAAATACATCTTTTTTTTTCTATTTCAGTTTTGTATGATAGCCATAAGAACATTTTAATTCTGTATCCAGCCCACATTACACGTCTATGAACAGCGTCATTCTAGAGCTATTTACACCGCGGTGCACTGACCTGGAAGGACAATATGCTCTGGGATTTTGTTAGAAACGCAGATTGTCTTCTCTGATCAAGATCCCTGTACTTCTGTGGGCCACTCAGGTCTTCAGTTAGTCTTAAACCCTGACACTCTCAGAGGCCTATCAGGCTCATCTAGTCAGGTCCCTTGCCCCAGGCAATATGGCATTCAATTTCTCCAAGTAGATCAGCATCATCAGGCTGCCTACCCAGGACTCAGAACCAGGAAACACACCTTTTCCTCCTGTTTTAGCCTCTTTCCTGCCATGGAGTCTTCAATTTCCAGCTCCTGTTCTTAGTCCTTGCAGAACTCAGCCCTTTTTTAGGCCTTCTTAAGGTTTTGCTTCCCTTTTCTCAGCTAATTCCAACCTTGTCACGTAGGACTCATTTCCCAGTCCTCCAAATCATCGTCTGTCCCTTTTCGGAGAGACAAATTCACTAAAGCACTGGGGTGTCACCAATCTGTTCTTTTTTGTAAAATCTCAGAACGGCTGCTGCTGGGCAGATCCTTTGGAGAGAGGACATTGATAAATATCCCTGTCTTTGGAAGGTCAGACAAAAGAAAAAGGAATAGGGAGGGGTTGGGCTCCTCGGAGACCAAACAGGAAATGGTAAAGTGAAGTACATTTGCCTGGAATGAGCTGGATTCAGCAGAGCAGGGAGAGTGGGCAGGAACTCAAGGATTCTAATTTTGTCTTCCATCACAAACCCAGGAAAAGTCAACCACCAAACCCAACTGCCCCAATTTCCTGCATATGGTGGACATAATGGCTCTCTACTATACTGCTCTGGGGAATTGTAAAGGTTGTGATAAAAATCAATAAGCTTCTTAAAAGATTACTTGGGCAGAGTGAGAGACAGGAGCATAGAGTGAGTATGAAGTTGAGAGCTCTCGCTTCTTTTGGTTCACTCTCTAAATACCTGCGATGATGGGGCCAGGCAGGGTCTCTTCTTTTGGTTCACTCTTCAACTACCTGCTATGGTGTGGACAGGCAGGAGCTGAAGCTGGAAACTCAACCCAAGTCTCTAACAAGGGCAGCAGGAACCGGGTTACTGAGCTGTCACGACTGCCTTCTGTGGTCCGTGTTAGCATAAAGCTAGTGTCAAGAGTCAAAATTGGGAATTCAACAATCACGCAAGTACAGGATGTAGGCATCCTAACTTCAAGGCTGAATGTGTACTCTAAACACTATCTATTTGTCTATCTATTTTCAACTTATTTGACAAATAGAGATACAGAGAGATTCAGAGAAAACTCTTCTTTCTGCTGATTCAGTTCCCAAAGGCCTTACAACAGCTAGGACTGAGTCAGGCTTGAAGTCGGGCACCCAAAACTCTACCCAGGTCTACCACATAGGTGGCAGGAACTCAAGGATTTTAGCCCAAATCTGCTGCCTCTCAGGGATTGCACTGGCAGGACAGAGGGATGCTGGATTGCAAAGTGGAGGAGCTGGTACTGGGACCATCCACTGACACAGAATATGTGTATCTTAAGCAGCAACATAACTGAACTGCTATACTAACCTCACCTTCTCAAATTAGCATTCTTTAAAAAATAAAAATAAGCCAATATCTTTGTTCACTTTCAATTTTTATTTCCATGCAGGCCATAATAATTTTTTCTACCTCGGAAATTTCTGTGAATTTTATTGATCAGAAGGATAATGCTTCCATTTCGCAAAGCCAAACAGTTCCATATGCAAGTCGTTATTCTAGAGCACCTCACTGATATAACCCAGCTCATAAAATTCATTACATTGATTTGGTGACTCAGGGACCCTCGCTTCCACAAGTGAAATGAGCAATTTAATCCTCAACAGAAAGGCCCCTACTGACAAAGAGGAAATTTGAGTGCTGTTATGCCCATAGTAAAGAATACAGATATTCAATAATGGAAATCTTTGGAAGCCGTAAACAAACTTTACTTTTTGCGGAGAAATCTCATGAGGAAAGCAATTATAAAAAAATTCCTTGGTTTCTGTCTTAATTGTGATTTTTTTTTTAAAGATGGCTCATCTCCCCAGCTTCTACATAATTCAGCTTCAAAGAGACCTAGTTCTGTGAAAGCTCAGCATTATCACCACCATCTAATGTGTGCCTGCAAAGAAGCATTAAGACAGCTAGGCTCCCTCTACTGTATGATAAAACCCCCAAAGAACTTCACATTTATAGTTTACCCTTTCAAAAGTAACCATATTCTGCATTTCTAGAACACTTTACTTCTACTAATTAGTATCACAGTTGGGAAAGTGCCTTTCATGCTTTTCTTCAGGCAAACAAGCTAGAGTTTAAGGATTTTAACCTTTCCAGGAGAGGAGGTCACAGAAAGAACTCCGAGATTTGAACCTGTACAGAGACCATTAAGGCACTTTTTTCAGGGACTTAACAAATAACTACCTGATGATGTTAAATTACCTTTGAAGAAAGGAACTGTGGGCCAACATTGTGCACTACAAGGAATCCAGTGGATCCTAAGCACAAGAAAGACACTTAAATAAGATACTGATAGAATTATGATTCCTTATGAAGGACTACACTATTGTAACAAATTGGGAAAAATCTGATGGGGATGGCAGTTTGGGGGGGGGAATCCCAGTCTATACAAAATTGTAAAATAATAATAATAATAAAAAGAAAGACACTGATAAGGTGAGTGACCTTCTCCGTTAGAGAGGGTGGCCAAATGGAAGGCATGTGACCCTTTGCTGACTATAGCCAACATTTATTGAGTATCTACAATTTGTATAAGATCAGCATAATTTTACTATCTCAATACTTTGAGGTATGTTTTCTAATTATCTTCATCTTACAAACTAAACAATAAAAGGCTTTGAAGATGTAATGGTTTGTTGAAGGTCCAAGGTTACAATTTGAACTAAGGATCTGAAACTGTAGTCCCAGATGCTTCTTTTTCTGATCCAGCATCCTATAGGTGTGCCTGGGAAGGCAGTGGATGATGACACAAGTACATGGGCCCCTGCCACCCATGCAGGAGATTCTGGTGGAATTCCTGCTTCCTGACTTCAGCCTGGCCTGGTTCTGACTATTGTGGCAATTTGTGGAATGAACCAGGAGGCGAGAGATCTCTCTCTCTCTTTCAACTAAATAAAGCAGTCATAAAATGAATTTATAAACTGACACTTTAAATCTTTTTGACTTTAAGGTTACATTATTAAAGCAAGATGTGCTATTTCTCTCAATTTTCTCATTTGTACACTTCAAACTTAGAACAGAACAAAATAATTTTGGGGAAAATTGAATGATGAAGTAAGAATTTTGATCATTCTCCTTACATTAATCTTTTAAAAAAGATTTATTTTATTTTTATTGCAAAGTCAGATATACAGAGAGGAGGAGAGACAGAGAGGAAGATCTTCCCTCTGATGATTCACTCCCCAAGTGACCCACAATGGCCGGTGCTGAGCCAATCCGAAACCAGGAGCCTGGAGCTCTTCCGGGTCTCCCACGCTGGTGCAGGGTCCCAAGGCTTTACGCCTTTCTTGACTGCCTTCCCAGGCCACAGCAGGGAAGTGGAGCTGCCGGGATTAGAACTGGTGCCCATATGGGATCCTAGATGTGTAAGGAAAGGTCTTTAGCTGCTAGGCCACCGCGCTGGGTCTTTATATTGATCTTTTAAAAATTTATTTTCATTTTAACGATACAAGGAAGGAAGGAGGGAGATAGATAAATATCAATATCTTCCATTTGCTGCTTCACTCCTCCAATACCCTGCAATAGCTAGGGCTCAGGTAGGCTGAAGCCAGCAGCCCAGAACTCAACTGGGACTTCTCACGTGGGTGGCAGAGACCCAGGTGCTTGAGCCATTGTGTTTCCTGCCAAGGTACTCATTAGCAGGAAGCTGGTGTGCAAGTGGAGTATATATGACTTGAATGGGGCACTCCCATGTTGCATGTGCACTTCCTCTGACAACTCCTGCACCCAGTGCCTGCCCCTATCTACTTTAATAAACACTCTTTTATTTACTATCAAGGGAAAAGACAAAAAGTTGTCAGGATATTTTATCCATAGTTGATTATAAATTCATTTTATGGGGTCTGGTGTGATGGCTCAATTGGCTAAATCCGCACCTTGCAGGCACTGGGATCCCTTATGGGCTCTGTTTCCCATCCTGGCTGCTCTACTTCCCATCTAGCTCCCTGCTTATGGCCTGGGAAAAGAGTGGAGGATGGCCTAGAGCCTTGGGATCCTGTATTCATGTGGGAGACCCAGAAGGAGCTCCTGGATACTGTCTTTGGATCAGCTCAGCTCCAGCTCAAGCCATTTGGGAGTGGGAGGGAGGTGGTGTGGACCAGCGGCTGGAAGATCTTTCTGTCTTTCCTTCTCTCCATAAATCCGACCTGCCTTTCCAATAAAAATAAATCTTTAGAAAATTTATTTTATTTGAATGCAGACTGAATTTCTACTACTTCAGCATTTTTCTACTCTATTTCCCAGAGATTTTTGTTTTGAAGCTTAAAAAAAAAACTGGCATTATTTTGAAGCATAAAAATCTATCAGTATTCCAGCTTACCAGCAGTATAAAGGTAACAACAGAGCTTTTATCTGAACCTTTGTGTAAGACTTTATTATTTTATATGAACACTTTTGTCTACTGATACTTTTAGATGGAGCTCTCATCTTTGAATTCTTAGCTAACATGTTCCTTTCTTATTTGGAATGGCAAACCAGTCTGTTACTTTTGCATGCATCACTCTGAGATTGTTTTTTTCTTTTTCCATTGTGCTACGGACAGTTAAATGTTGAACTTTAATTGCTTTTGAGAACTATGAGAAGGGTGGAACCCTAATCTTGGCGATTGGGAGGTGTGGCCTTTCTTTGAGCGATGGTTAGGATTAGATGTTTCAGGCCCAGCACGATGGTTCAATGGCTGAAGTCCTCGCCTTGCCTGCACCAGTGCCTTGCATATGGACACTGGTTTGTGTCCTGACTGCTCCACTTCCTTTTCCAGTCTTTGCTTATGGCCGGGGAAAACAGTTGAGGACGGCCCAAAGTCTTGGGACCCTGCACCTACATGGGAGACCTAGAGGAGGCTCCTGGTCCCTGGCTTTAGATTGGCTCAACTCCAGATGTTGTGGTCACTTGGGGAGTGAACCAGCAGATGGAAGATATTTTTCTGTTTCTTCTTCTCTCTATAACTCTTTCCAATAACCATAAATAAATCTTTATTTACTTACTTTTTTATTGGAAAGGCGGGTCAGATTTACATCTGATATAAATCTCACCAGTACATGCAAGGCGAGGACTTTAGCCACTTGGCTACTACACTGTTCCCCCTGGCCCCACAAATAAATCTTTAAAAAAAAGTATTAGGTGTTTCCATGAGAGTAGGGCTCCTACGATGTTAGTCATGTTGTAAGGAGGAGTCTGAGCTTGCAGGCTTGTACTTTGCCCAGGTGATGCTCTGCCCAAGGTCATGGTTCTAGCAGAAGGGCCCTACCAGAAACCTAGTGCATATTAATATCATGCTCTTTGGTTTTCAGAGTAATAGGGTTTATATTTCTTTTTTTATTTCTTTTTTTATATAAAATAACTACTTGGTGGAATTCAATTATAGCAAATGAAAATGGGCTCAGGTAATGTGTTGAAGTTCAGACAGTGTAAAATGGCAAACTTTGGTTCAAGTTAACCCATTGACTTTCTTTTGCTCATAGTATTTTGGGTATGTTACTGATGATCAATTTCTGGAAATGTAAATTGGGTTTAGGAGTTAAGTTGTTCAGTTCCCGCTTTAGAGTGCCTGGGTTCGAGTGCAAGTTCTAATCCCTGACTCCAGTTTTTTTCTAATGCAGATGCTATGAGGCATACCCATGTGGGAGACCTGAACTGAATTTCCAGCTCCTGGCTCTGACCCTGCCTTGGTGCTGGTAGTTGTGGGTATTTTTGGAGCAAACCAGTGGATGGGAACTTTTTTCAATCTCTCTCACTGAAATAAACATGTGTTCTTTTTTTTTTGTAAAGATTTATTTTATTTTTACTACAAAGTCAGATATACTGAGAGGAGGAGAGACAGAGAGGAAGTGGAGCTGCCGGGACTAGAACCAGCGGCCATATGGGATCAAGACGAGGACCCTAGCCACCAGGCCACGCTGCCGAGCCCCTAAACATGTGTTCTTAATTCAAGAAATATCCCATATGTGTACTTATTTCTACCTTTTCTTGAAAACTCAGAAGATCTAGAAATGTTTGCATCCAGACATGATAGAGAATGCCTTTTTCAATTACATGTGATTTTGTCTACACAGTTCTATACCTTCACACTGCACAGCCGCATCAGTTGTGCTTGCCTTTGTTGGTGGCAAGCTTTTACCTCCGTCCTGCCCACCCCAACATCATCTGCTTTGCTTACAGCTGTTTTTCTGACACTGGTAGCCCACTCTGGGATGTAGAAAGTGTTCAAAAATCATTTGCGAGAATATGGAGGGGTTGGGACAAATTCCACTGAACTTGCAGAGCTGAGGAACAAGTAAGTGCCTCGTGTAAGTTATGAAACAGAACCACAAAGTATGTGGCACTTTTGTGAACTGTAGAGACTTCTTGCAAGTGTGGACTGAATTATTCCCTGCAGGGACAGTGAATGTGATGCTTGAGACTACATTATCAAAAGACATGGACACTTTCACCTTGTTTCTTGGGATCCCTTATTCTAAATCCAGCCTTGCACAGAAGGGAATTAAGGACTTCTGTCTCCCGCCAGTGTCATCTTGCCAGGCATATGAAGATGACTGCAGCCTGTTCAAGCCTTCAGGTGACTGAGGCCTTGACTGACATCTCATTTGAAACATCATGAAGAGCCTGAGTGGAAATCACTCAGTGATGACATTCCTGGACTCCCAGAACCAGGAGAAGGTAAATGGTCATTGTTTCAAGCCATTATGTCTTGGAATAATTAGTGACAAAATCATAGGTAACTAACTTATGCCTCAAATTAACCTGTGCAAAGTTAGTTGCCATAATGTATATCTTCTTTTTTATATTACTTTTCCTGCTGTGGTAGGGTAGGAAAGGGTGCTAGCTTGATTTCCGGGCCACACTACTAAGTGAACACAGTGACAGAAAGTCTCTGATCCAATTCTGCCAGCCAAATGAGCAGACACAACATGACCACACAGAGTTGTATGAACTCAGCAAAGTCCATGTTTCCTGTCACTTTAGGCCATTTGTTAACATTTGGTATGAAAGGCATATTCTGAGACCAATTTAACTGTAGTTGGTAGCAAGACCCAAGAACCTTCCAGTCAAATCAGGTGGAAAAAAAAAATCCTTTACAAGTTAGTTGAAATGACAGAGCTGAACTAGGTATAGATATTTGGTGCCACTTTAAGAGATACTGAGCTTTTAGGCTCACCACCAATTATCACTCCTTCATGCCAGGGTGAGGATGCTTGAAGTTTCCTGCCAACGTCATGTCATTTCGCACATGGAAACTTATTTTTAACCTTTCTTGTGCTAATTAATAAAACTTTTGGTGCTGATTCAGAGGGGGCTATTTGAAGCTCTTGGGTGTGCTTATTACTGATTAGGGTGTTCCAAGGGCTGACTGAGCATGGATTCTTTACAGCAGGGCACACTGCCTGTTAACTCACCAAACTAGGATGCGAGAGGAAGGTTAACTTACACACACATGTTGTCTCTGTGACGCTTTAAAACAAATTACAGCTAAGACGAAAGTGGAAGATGTCATATGGGAAGTTATCTGGATGCAAGGAGAGCTCCCAAATATACTATCAGGCAAGCTAAGAGATCGTTTATCTTCAAGTGTCACAACTCAAGATATTTAAGTTCTGTTGTTCAACAAGGCAAATTAATACACACAGCATCACGAATGGGAGGAGGGATGTGGTAGGTGGACATATTCATTCTCTAGAACCGGGGTGAGAGGCTTACACCACCTGAAATCACTGAATTTTGATAAACCTTTCCCCCATCCTTCTCTGCTACATCAATCTTTCCACTGAGAGTGTCTTTACAAAGACCATAGGTTTGGTTTCAGTGAGGTCCACTCAACAGATGTATGGAACCACAGCATATACTTGCTCAGTTGGAGGTACATTTGTAAATACTCCCTGGCCAACATCTGCAGCTTGGACAAAATCTTGATAAGCAATTGTGGGTATATTCTGGGCAGATATTCGGGGTGGGGTTGGGTGTCACCAATAGGAAACTCCAAGAGCTATATATTGATGATGCAATGCTATGTATCTTTGGAAGCAACCATCCCAATAATGCAATTTTCTATGGAACATCCTCTTTTAAACTAACTTGTGCAGCAGAAACATTTTATGCCTTTTGATCTTTCTATCTCTTATCTATGTTTAGCCTACATATTGTTCACTTTCATTATTAATTTCGAATGTGTCTTATAAGCAGCTTGTTTGTATGCTTAATTTCATCTCTTCTTATTTGCTTCTCTTACTTCCCATTGCAGAATTGAGTAATCTTAATAAAACAGTAAACACACATTAGAAGAGATTATCATAGAATTAAAAGATTTTGAAAAAAATATTTATTTTAGAAATGACGAGAGAACCTGCTTCACAAAATTAGTTTAGCCAAGGGGAAAATCATTTTGTTGGTGGTTTGTTTATCTAGGGATTTTACCTCTAGAAAGAGAGGACTTTGAGGAAAGCAGAAATAGCAGCATTAAATGCTAAGCTAGTTTGTGCAAATGAAAATTGGAGACAGACTAATTCAATTAATTTCTATAATGCCATCCGTAAGACAGGAACTCCAAGCATCAGATCAGACGCAAGAAATAAAGCAAAATAGAAAACAGGAAACTCAAGGACTTTCACAGAATTCCAGCTCCAATAGCACAGGAATTGAATCAATCAACTCAGTACCAAGACTTGTGGTTCAAGCACGAGGCCCATACCTGCCATCGAAGACATTCCACAAGGGGGAGCTGATTGGCCTAGATGAGTAAGTTATTTCACTTTATAAATCTCTGCTGGTAATTCACCTGTTTTTCTTGAAAGTTGGAGCTCTTTCAGCCTCTTGTCACAATCTTGCATGCAATACAAAAAAATAGGCTTCCTCAGAGTAAAAGTGAGATAAGAGGAGAGCAAAGCCTTTGCAAATGAGCTTTACTAAAGCAGAATCTCATAAATGGGTTTCCATTATTTGACTCAACTGGGCTATTTAAAAAAAAAAAAATCTACTTTTCTGAGCCTCACCTCAGATCTTATCAATTAAGTTAAGATCCTAGGTCCAAGAATCTAATTTAAAAAAAAGATTTATTTATTTTTATTACAAAGTCAGATATCCAGAGAGGAGGAGAAACAGAGATCTGTCTGATGATTCACTCCTCAAGTGACCACAACGGCTGGTGCTATGCCAATCCAGGGTCAGGAGCCAGGAACCTCCTCCAGGTCTCCCACACGGTGCAGGGTCCCAAAGCTTTGGGCCGTCCTCGACTGCTTTCCCAGGCCACAAGCAGGGAGCTGGATGGGAAGTGGAGCAGCTGGGATTACAACCGGTGCCCATATGGGATCCTGGTGCGTTCAAGGAGAGGACCTCAGCCGCTAGGCCACGCCGCCGGGCCCCAGGAATCTAATTTTTAATTTTAAAAAAGCTGTGAGAGAGTTTCTTCTGCAGCCTGAGGTCTGATTAGCAGAGGTAAAGAACTATTTTAATAACACTCCCAAGCACAGAGCAGGTTTTTTTTGTTTTTTTTTTTAAGACAATAAAGTCTTTGCTTATGCTTTTGATCCTTGACAATTAGCACTGCCAATGAGTGTAGCTGAAATGCAATGTCTGGTTTTCCATACTTGGAAATAAGCATGAATTTTTCTTTTAAAGATTTATTTTATTTTTATTACAAAGCAGATATACTGAGAGGAGGAGAGACAGAGAGGAAGTGGAGCTGCCGGGATTAGAACCAGCAGCCATATGGGATCAAGGAGAGGACCTTAGCCACTAGGCCACGCTGCCGAGCCAAATAAGCATGAATTTTAAACAAATACACGACATGACACCTGTGATGTTTGGAGTTGGTATCTTTTTTGTTTGAGTTTAAAGGGCAGAATTAGAATCTAACTTCCTTTTGAGTAGAGTTCACTTCTTTTTATCTCAAAGCTTAATGATTTCTTTGCTTATTAGAGAGGCAGAGAGCTCTTTTCCATTGGTTCACTCCCCACTGGGGCTGAAGTCAGTTGCTGGTAACTCAGTCCTAGACTCTGATGCGTATGGCAAGGACTCAATCACTTGAACTGTTTCTGCTGCTTTTCAGGGTCAGCGTTAGCAGAAAGTTGGATCTCCGAGACTCAAATCCAGGAATACCTTGCCTGGGATCCCTACATGAGAACGGGCATCTATCTTCCTTCCTTCCTTCCTTCCTTCCTTCCTTCCTTCCTTCCTTCCTTCCTTCCTTCCTTCCTTCCTTCCTCTTTCTTTCTTTTACATGCATTTATTTTTATTGAAAGACAGATTGCCAGAGAGGAGAGACCAACAGAAAGATCTTCTATGTGCTGGTTCACTTCCCAAGTGGCTGCAATAGCTGGAGCTGATCCAAACTCAGAAGCGAGGAGCTTTTCCCAGGTATCCCACGTGGGTGTAGGGTCCCAAGGCCTTGTGCCATCCTTTGCTGCCCTCCCAGGCCACAAACAGGGAGAAGTGGAGTATCTGGGACACAAACCATGCCCATATGGGATCCTCGCGCTTACAGGGGGAAGGTAGCCAATTAAGCCATTGTGCCAGGCCCTCAATGACTGACATCTTAACTCATAAACCAAATACTGGCTCCCTTAATGATTTTTTAAAGGCCTAAAGTAACATTTACAGCTTGAAATTATATTTGCATAATTGGCTATTTCAAGCTGAGACACCCTCCTATCTCATCAGTTGCCATCAACTTCATCTCATTTGACCCTTTAGAAAGTTACTACCTTCTATGATTGTTGCAATCCTCATTTATAAAATGGGAATACCAAAACACACCTGCTCTTGCTCTTGGATCCCCTCACAGTAGCCACTGAAGTGACTGTGTCTAATGCAAAGTTCTTGAGTTTCCTGTTTTTCCTGCACCCTCTGAGGGGGCAATGCCAGGACCTCGTTACGCAATTCTGGGAAATGAGCTGAAGGAAGCATTTTTTTTTTTAAAGAGAAAATAGGTGAGAAATAGGAATCTTTCAATGCTTCCTTTGTCTCAAGAAGTCAATCAATGGTCTAGCAACTTGGCTTCCTCCGACCAAACCTGTTTGGGTGACTGGAGTCACTGAAGCAAGAACCCCCTGCAGGGTGAGTTTTCCAACTTGCCTGCTCAGGAGACTCAACCTAGTACGCTTTAAGCTTTTAAAAGTACAGGTTCTGAATCTACTCTTTTTTTTTTTTTCCTGAATCTACTCTTGAATGATTTGATGTAGTATGTCTGCAGGAAGAGGACTTAGGGCTCAGTGTTCTTAATGAGATGCCCCAGGTGAATTCTAAGTCTTGTGTGCTCAGAGTATTGCCTGAGGATGTTGCTGTCCCTTATTGATCACAAGAATAATTTCCCTGGTCCAAGCATCCTGCTGCCTTCTAGGATGACAAACTGGTTTGAATGGGATTGGGTAGAGGCTTTGTTATTTGACTGTGATCCCCATATGCGTGACTTTCTTCTGGTCTACTTCTCCACCAATGAACACAAGAGTAGGACAGCCTCATGTGGGGGATGGGGGGCTGAGCAGCTGAAAGTAGGTGGGTAGTGGTGGGATATGCAGATGAGTTTATTCCCAAGAAATGTTTTTGGGCACTCTTTGGAGGTTTCTCAGGGATTATGCTCAAAGGGATCTTTTCTCTTTCCTTCTTTTTTCTTTTCTTTTTTTTTTTAAAAAGATTTATTTATTTATTTTTTGCAAAGTCAGACATACAGAGAGGAATATCTTCATCTGATGATTCACTCCCCAAGTGACTGCAACAGCCATAGCTATGCTGATCTGAAGCTAGGAGCCAGAAACTTCCTCCGGGTTTCCCATGCGGGTGCAGGGACCCAAGGCTTTGCGCCATCCTCCACTGCCTTCCCAGGCCACAAGCAGGAAGTTGGATGGGAAGTGGAGTTGCTGGGATTAGATCTGGGATCTAATCCATATGGGATCCCCGGTGCGTTGAAGGCGAGGATTTTAGCCACTAGGCCACCGTGCTGGGCCCAAAAGGAGCTTATCTATTTCTGCAGTGGCCAGCAGCTTAAGCTGCAGGTGCTCCTAGCATTCCAGATGTAAGCCACATTGGACAAAGTGAAGATGTGTGAGGGAGTCCCTCCTCCTTCACTGGCTATCACTGTTACTGTCAGATCACTGCTGTAGATTAGCAATAGCTTGTTCCAAAACTATATTCTAGTGCTTGCCTTGGGCCTTTCTTGTGTGCTCAGATATCGGATGACCTTGGCGAAACTGAGGAAGCCAAGTATATCTTCTGTAGCACATCCCAGTCTGATTTGGCAGGTGGCTACTCCAGGAAACATTCCCACCGACATTCACTCTCCAACTTGATCTTAGTGATTATGTGTTGTGAGCTGGACAGTCTCAATAACATGCTATCTTTTTCTAAACCAACCAGGACAGGTGACCACAGTACACTTGGAAATGGAGATATGGTGATACAATCCAGTGCTGAATGTGGGATGTGGCTGTTTTTTGTGATTTCCAGTTTTCCTTGCCCTTACCTGTGAAAGAAGGAGAGTAATATCTTCTTCCCAGGGTCATGAACATCAAATAAAATGAGGTAAGTGAATCACCTGGAATCCTGCAACATGGGGAAAACATTCCAATTCTTACTAGTACCAGTTTTGCTAATTTTGAACCATATATTTCATGTTCTTACCCTTTTCCAAAATCAGGGTGCATCTTAGAATGGGATGTGTGTTGCAGCTTAACTAGCAGACTTTCTCCCTTAGCTGTTCGGTAGTAGTGTCAAGTTGTGTAACCCATGTTGTCTTTGTATGGGAAATGGCAGTGGTAATTGGCATCACAGTACTTGAGTCAAGTGGACTCTGATGGAACTACTCTGATGGGTAACTTTTCCATTTTTTTTTTTGAATGATGGTTTGGTGATGAGTTTTTCTCCTTGACTTATCCGATAAATCTGCAAGATGATTTATCTCTAATTCTAGAATCTCTAATTCAAGAATCTCTAATTCTTGGTGCCATTCACACAATATACGCTTAAGTTCCTCTCCCATGGAGGCCGATTGTTTTCTCTGCCTGTAGGGACCTGATTTGAAAGCCTTTCTCCAGGTTCAGGTCTATAATGTGACACCAGATTCCTTGTTATTCCCTCAAGTGAGAGGCCATGAAACCTGTGTGGCTGTGGACCCCTGTGGCAGAAAGAGGAAGCAGGTAATTGGCTGTGGCGTAGACTCATCATCATTTGTGCTCTTTTGGAAAATCAAAGTGCCCCCAGGCTTGTGCACTGGCTCTTGTCAATCCTGTCTAGAACCTGCTCTTCCCAGAGAGATCCGTGTTGACATTCTTGATCCTGGAGCTAGGGAGAGTGTGCCTTTTATTAGCACCTACGCATCTACATCATCCCATTGGGAATCTACATTGTTTCACGTGACTCAAAATACATACAAACGACACATGGGTTGCTGTATAATAGTAATCTATAGTAGAGTTATAAAGGCTTGGGTTCAAATCAACTTGCCCACTATTAACCTAGTAACAATGGATACATTACTAACCTCCCTAGTTCTCATATATTTATGTTTTAGATAGGGATAAAAATGATATTTGCCTCTGAGAATTGTCCCACTGACCAGGCTTCGTTATCCCATGCTCTGGGAAGTGCGACTGTGGCACAGACACTGTAAACAGTTCAGGAAAATTTCCTGTTAGTGGTGACTGCTGTTTCCCCAGTACTCAGTAGGTTGCTAGGTATATAATATAAGTAGAGAGAGAGAGAGAGGGAGAGAGAGAGAGAGAGAACTGAGAGGCTTTTTTTTTTGGATATTAATAACAATGATTTCCTCTAAGCTTAAACTTGTGCTGGAAACAGCAGGGTCCCTTGTGCACCATAATAACTGTTTGTAGTTATGTAGGGTTTTCTAACATTGAAAGCATGTTACTATTTCTCGTTTAAAATTTCTACAAAACCTAAAATAGAGTGGTATTCTTATTAGTACCTCTGGAGGTATCTGAATTACAGGGACTAAAGAATGGTGGGGCCCCCAAGTGCCTCCTACAAACAGAGGAGAATTGCACAGCACAAGTTTAGGAATTTAGTAGTCAGGAAACCTTGGTGATTTTCCAGCATACACATTCAATAGAGTGGTGGGGCTGGATGCTAGAACTTGGGCAAGCAAGGGAGGTCTAAGAGGGTGGGGTGCAATGAGCATCAGCCTCTTGTCAGCAAAGCCTTAGTGAGAAATGGGGATAGAACCGGCGCAGATAATGGCTATTTCAGACGAGATCAGGCGCATTCCGGGTGGTATGGCCGTAGACGATAATGGCTATTTCAAAATAAGGGTGACCCATGTATGATTATCCCCTGAAGATGACTTGTTCTGGCCTATTACTACTGACAACTCAAACTTTAGAATTGGATCTTTCATGGCAGCTGAAGGATCCCATTTAAGAATGTCTTCCCGCTGTGTGAAAACATTGTCAGTAGAACCCAAGTGCAAGTAAACAACAGGCTGGGACCCTGAGTTTCTTCACTCACTAAAATGCTAGTTCAAGTAAGAATGAGATGCTGCTGTCACTTATTAATCAGTTCAGGATAAAGCACATTGGTAACTGGGAGAAGATGTCAGGAGGCTGGAACTGAGGGACTGTCATACTTCATTGCTGGGGGTGGAAGTTGGTGTGTCTTTTTTGAGAATACTCTTTGACACTGTCTACCAAGTTTGTCTGCGTAGTCTTCCACTTCTGGGAAATTGTCCTGTATGTGTGTGTATGTATATTATATTTGTATATTATAAATATTCATTTACAAGGATGTACTTATCATGTTCATTGGAGCACGAGTATGTGTGTGAGAGAGACGAGAAGAGAGAGAAAATCACTCAGATTCTGAAATAGGTTCCGTATCTCATCCATATTGTGATGCAACCATTCAGTCATTGTTAGAGTAATGGGGTTCTCTTCCTCCTAAAAGAGCGATTGCCATCTCATGTATGGGTAGATAGGGAAAAGACGTGAAGAAATTTTATCAAGACATAATGGAGTATGCACTGACAATGTCTGTGAAACCAGAAAGGGGAAGAAGTTGTTGTTAGCTCTTATTTCCCTCTCTCCTATATGCATTTTTTACCTTGAGCATTTGCTACCTTGAAAGTGTAATATTGGTTTGAAAATGCCTCATACGGGCCCGGCGGCGTGGCCTAGCGGCTAAAGTCCTCGCCTTGAAAGCCCCGGGATCCCATATGGGCACCGGTTCTAGTCCCGGCAGCTCCACTTCCCATCCAGCTCCCTGCTTGTGGCCTGGGAAAGCAGTTGAGGACGGCCCAATGCATTGGGACACTGCACCCACATGGGAGACCCGGAAGAGGTTCCAGGTTCCCGGCTTCGGATCGGCGCGCATCGGCCCGTTGCGGCTCACTTGGGGAGTGAATCATCGGACGGAAGATCTTCCTCTCTGTCTCTCCTCTGTATATATCTGGCTGTAATAAAATGAATAAATCTTTAAAAAAAAAAAAAAAAAAGAAAATGCCTCATACGATACATTTAGATCTCTGGGTCTCCTTGTACATGTAAACATTTTCTGAAGTTTTTATTTACTCCTCCCGCCCCCTCCCCGTTTTTTTCCCTGAAATCCATCTGCCACGTAAAGGGCACCAGTGAGGGTAAATGATCTATCATCATTCTTGGGTTACTTTGCACTGGTCATTTCCTCTGCTAGCAAATTGCTGGGTAGTTAGTCTCCCAACCCGTCTGCAGAAACCTTCCAATTACCTCAGTGCAATCAGGCTCATTTGAAAAGTGTTCTGTGATTATACAAGATTGATGGAGGAGTCAGTCCCGTTCTGGATGAGTAGGCGGAGCCTAACAAATCTGATCATTGTAACCCAGAGATAACTTTAAAAACAAACAAAAATGTCAGCAATAGGTTTTTAGCCTACAGTTGAGACACAGCCAGTGAAGATGCCTGAGTCCCAGAGTACCTGGTTTCAATTCCCCTGCTATACTCAGATTCTAGCTTCCCATTGCTGCAAATCCTGGGGGGCAGCTGGTGATGCCCCGCCCCTGTGTGAGAGACCTTCATTGCACTCTTGACTCCTAGCTTCTACCAGCCCCCCTCAGGGATTTTGGGAAACCAGTCAGTGGATGGGAGCTCTATCGGTCTATCTCACTTCTCCAAAAATGTCTTACAAATGAAAAATTCCTTTATCACTCTTCCCTTGTTCTGAGCTGGTAAGTCAATGTTGGTAACCTAATTACTTTTTTCATTTCAGTTCTCCAAATGACACTGAGAGAGTGCCAGTTCAGGAAAGTTCTATCTTACATCATTTGGAAATTCCCTTTACTTGATTAGAAGTTGCTGTGGGGCCAACACCATGGCACAGTATGCTAAGCTTCTGCCTGCAGTGCTGGCATTCCATATGGGTGCTGGCTTGAGTTTTAGCTGCTCCACTTCTGATCCAACTCCCTAATTACGAATAACTCAAGTCCTTGAGCCCCTGCATTCATGTGAGAGACCTGGTAGAAGTTCCTGGCTCCTGGCTTCAGATAAGCTCAGCTCTGACTGTTGCAGCCATTTGCAGAGTGAAACAGCAGATGGAAAAAATCTCTCTCTCTCTCCTTCCCCTTTTTTCTGTAATTCTGCATATCAAATAAAAAATACATCTTAAAAGAAAAATAGTTGCTGTGCAGAAGAACAAGACATTTCCTGTAGGACAGAAGTTCCTAGTTACTGGTACAGCAACAGGAACATGTTTGTGGTGATCTGAAGCCTGCCTGATATACAGACAGACTACATGACTGATGGTGGTGTTTCTTAAACTTGTTTTTTTTTCCTATTGCAGACAGAAAAGTTTTTATTTGCAAAGGGACCAGGTGAGCAGGAAAGGGAGAGGGAAGGGGAAAGCACCTCCCAAGAGAAAGCCAGGAGGTGGGGTGCCTCTCGAAAGCAGAGGGAGAGACACCCGTTTCTTAAACTTGTTCAAGAGACTGACAGCCCCAAAGTGAGAATCTTTTCCTTTTCTTTTTTTTCTACGCATTTATTTGTTCAAAAGGTTACAGTGGGAGAAAGACACACACACACACACACACACACACACACACACACACACACACACAGAGAAATCTTTTATCTGCTGGTTCAGTCCCCAAAAGGCACAATGGCTGGGGCTAGGCCAGGCCAAAGCCAGGAACCAGAAGCTTTTCCCCGGTTTCCCACATTTTGGTAGGGGCCTAAGTACTCAGACCATCTTGCACTGCTTTCCCAGCATATTTAGCAAGGATCTGGATAGAATGTGTGATAGCTAGAACATGAACCAACATCCATATGGGTTGCTATCATTGTTGCAGAAGGCAGCTTAGGTCACTGTGCTACAACACTGGCCCCTGGAGAGAGCCTTTTTAAGATCCCATTTTTGACACGTGTTGAACTATGTGAATAGGAGGCAGGACTGATGAGAACTATGTAACAGAACACTTTCCAACCAGCTAAAGATTTATAAGTGTCCATGTTATGGTATAGTGGGTTGGGTTGCAAGGTCAGCATCCTATATAGACACCAGTTCAAGTTATCCAAGCATATTTTTTGGACATGCATAATTTAAGTGTCCACTTTCCCCACATTCGTAGCACTTGGATTTATCAAAGTAGTTTTGCTTTTGGATGAATTCAGCTGCCCTTCCATTGTCGATAGCGGTGCTTGTTTAAATCACTCTATTAAGTAACTGCTTGTTGTGTATTGTCCTCTTGCAGTTCTGCATACTCTTCATCTAAAACCAAAATGAGTGCAACCCCCTCACTCTTCCTCGTATCTTTATCTTTCGTTGTAGTCACTCTTACAACTTTTCCATACTTGGAAAATATCTGGCACAAATGATTGTTAGGGAAAAAGGCAAGTTGGAGACATACACTGTGCTTTTGCTTGGGGTCAATCCACCACTCATTTTTCTGGTGGGGTGGCCAGTGCTCGAGCCCTTGGCACCCTGGACCCAGCCTGGGCATTGTGGGTTCAGGCAGGAGAAGGTGCTGACATACATGCCCCCTCCACATCTGGCTTTCCTAATCAATCCAGTGCTGTAAGACTTGCCTCAGTCTTAGAAAACTACCCCAGGCTCTCAAGAAGAGCTTTAATCCATTCAGAAGGGCAGATCTATAAATTCCTGTTGAAGTCCTCACTATTTCAGTACTAATACACTGAGCATTCAGGCTCAACATGAGTTTCAGTGGGTACAAATTATATTCAGGCCAGAGCAATTGATCACCGCAGACTTCCAGCCAATCAGAACTGAATATCTGAACAACCATAGTAGACACTGGGTCAGAAAGAAAGGACAGAGCTTTGATGTTTTAAACTCACACTGGGTATTGGTGCATGGTAAGTGATCACCCCAGCTCTGTTTTACAGCTCTTTCTTCATCTTTCCAGAAATGTTGTTCATCAACTCCATGACATTTAAAACATACCTTAAATTGTGCTTTAAACTTTATAATGACAAAAGTGGCATAGAAAAGGAATTTCCATGACATTTGATGCTATTATGTTCTTAACTGAAGCTGGGAAATTTATTCCCTTTAATGATGCATGCCAAGTCAATTTTATTTTTAGATTTAGACCCCTTCAAAAAATGCCATTCTGAAAATTTTTTTAAGTAGTCCAAGGTTTATCAAGAACAATTGAAAGTTTTTGCCATAGTATGCAGAAATATTTAGTTAAAAAATTAATTAGCCAATGAAAATAATATAGTTGTGAGTAGGAGGGGCAGAAAGACACATAAAAAGTATTCACATTGAGAAAAAAGTGATGATGATTAATTACAGTTAATGGTTAATGGACAGACTTCATTGAGGTTTTAGCCTAAAACTGAAATGCGTGCTGGATAAAGCTTTTCATTAGCCAGAAATCTGTATACATAAGGAAGACACTAAGCAAATAAATGTGGCAGAGAAAAACCAAAATACTTTTTTTTTCCAAATGAATAGTTGGCTAATCAGTTAAAAATAATGAAACTCTAAAAAAGAAATTCTATGAAGAAACTCTCCTCTTTGATGTTTTCTTCCCACTGTCCAATTTGATTTTCTCATTTTGGGAATCCTGAAACCAAAGGGAGTAATCTCATATACTTTGGGAATCTTTTCAAGAATTTGGAAGCTATAGATTAGGACATTGTCTATGGCTGGATTAGCTGGACTAGCTGGATTAGAGCTTTTTGACAGATTTAGCTTGCTTTTTCCAGTTGGTTCAAAGAGTAGGTGTTTTATTTTCACCTGGCAATCTTTCTGGAGGCACAAAGCTATCTACAAATTTTGAAGAGACTGCCTGGTAGACATACAGGTTTCTGGAATCTATATTCAGTTTCATTAGTATATCCGTATATCAGTCTCAAACTTTTCTGATTGCCACAATTTTGTAGCAATAAATAAGACTTGGAATCAGAAAGTGTTAGGTCCTTCATCTTTGTTCTGTCATTTACAGATTAGTTTGATTTTTAAAATTCCATTTGAGTTTTAGGATAGGTTTTTTCTGTTTCTTCAAAAGAGTCATTTGGGATTTTAACGGGGATTTGAATCTGTAGGTTGCTTTGTTGAATGAAATTAGCCAGTTTTGTATCTAATATAACAACCTCATATTAACACTGTCGATAAATATTTAGCTTTTCAAATACTTCTTGAACTAGCTTTGATGTGTTGCTGGCTTCTTTATTGATGAATTGATCAAGGTAGACAGTTCATATCATATTTATGTAAGATTACGATTTTACCTTTTGGAAAATTCTCTTAAGAATCTTTTTTCTTTCTTTCTTTTTCTTTTCTTTTCTTTTCTTTTCTTTTCTTTTCTTTTCTTTTCTTTTCCTTTCCTTTCCTTTCCTTTCCTTTCCTTTCCTTTCCTTTCCTTTCCTTTCCTTTCCTTTCCTTTCCTTTCCTTTCCTTTCCTTTCCTTTCCTTTCCTTTCCTTTCTTTTCTTTTCTTTTCTTTTCTTTTCTTTTCTTTTCTTTTCTTTTCTTTTCTTTCTTCTTTAATTTCATCTAGCCCAGGACTTTCAGCCCACCTCTGAGGTCATTACTAGATCCATGAGCCCCAGGGATTTGGGGTCTGACATCATCTGGGTCACCTGACCCAGGTGCTGGGCCCACCTGTGTAGTGGGTGGATGATCCGTGAGCCCCAGGAGTTGGGGGTGTGGGGGGCCTGGGTCACATGGCCCAGATCCTAGGGCCCATCTGTGTGGTGGGTATCAGGTCCATGAACCTTGGAGGTGGGGTTCCAGTGGGGCACAGGTTGCCTGGCTTGGGTCCTTTGGCCTGCCTGTGTGGTGGGTGTTGAATCCTTGAGACTTATTAATTTTTATTTAAAGGCAAATATACAGAGGGGAGGAATAACAGAGAGGAAGATCTTCTGTCCAATGATTCACTCCCCTAGTGACCACAATGGCTGGAGCTGAGCCAATCTGAAGCCAGGAGCCAGGAACTTCTTTGGGTCTCTGATGCAGGTACATGGTCCTGAAGCTTTGGGACTTTATTTACTGCTTTCCCAGGCCACAAGCAGGGAGCTACATGGTAAGCGGGGACACAGGAACATGAACTGGCACCCATATTGGATCTCGGCGCGTTCAAGGTGAGGACTTTAGCCACTAGGCTATCATGCTGGGCCCAAAGGATTTGTTTATTTTAAAGGCAGAATTAGAGCTTTTATCTTTTGACTCACTCCCCAAATGACCACAATGGCCAGGGCCAAAACCAGGAGCCAGAAACTTCTTCCAGATCTCCCATGTGGACACAGTGGACCCAAGCACAGCAGGGAACTTGATCAGAAGTGGAGCAGCTTGAAGTCAAATTGATGTTCATATATGATGCCAGCCCTGTAGATGGCAGCTTTGTCCACTATACCATAGTGCCAGCCCCTAATTTACTATTATTATTATTACTTTGAGTTATAACAGCTATTAACAGGTGCAGAAGTCTATAGGGCCTGAGGTGCTGATGTCTTTGAAGTAAGTTACTTGAAGGAGCTGCAGAGGATATGTGATCTTAATGTTAGCAATGAAAAATTGTGCACAAAGAATTATTTACACAGAATGTGTCCTGGATGGATGGGACATCTCCTTTTTCTCACTCTTGATTGGTCTGGAAGCTGCAGATTCCCTTTAAAAATTGGCTGTCTCTAGAAAACAGGCCTCGCAAGAGGGACTTCATTCTGCATTTATAGCTGCTCAGAGTTCAGGAACTTGCACAGCCTGAGACTCTGCTTGCATTCCTGAGATTGGGGCTCTAATGTGATGGCCATTCTCTTCACTCTGCAAACAGACAGGGTCAAGTTTAAGTCCTCCTCTTTGCTCGTGATCTTGACTCAGTTCCTGAGGAAATCATAGACACTTGTTTTCATACAGGACAAACATGAGGGGTCCTCAAACTGTTTGAGGGGGGATTACTATTTTTAAAGGATTTAGATTTTGTTACTCTTACATTATTTTATTTGAAAGACAGATAGTCTGACATACAGAAACAAAGAGATATTTCTCATCCATGGATTTACTACTCAAATGCCTGCAAATCTGGGGCTGGTGAGGCCAAAGCCAGGAACCAGAAACTCAGTTTGGGTCTCTCACATGGGCAGCAGGTACTTAACAGCTGGATGCCATTACCGTTGCCTCTCGGAGTGTGTATTCACAGGAAGCTGGAACCGATGTGACATGTGGACAGCCCAAGTGTTATCTTATTTGGTATACTGAATGCATGTCTTGAAAAACTAAATCAAATTTTTTTTACATTCACAATATTTTACAGCAAAAAAAAAAAAATTCTATGGATGTTTTGAAGAGCCCTTGCAAAAGTACAGAGGTAGGTGATTCTAAGCTGAGGTTTTCACCTGCTTGGTGAGCCCAACTTTTTCTCAGAGCATAAATGACAATTTTTTTTAGTAGTCACAATGTGATAGCTACAGTAACACAAAGCAATGATGTCCATGAACAGGCAAGCACAGACAGTTGTATTTCTCCCATTAGCTTCTCTCTATCCCAGGATATGTCCTGGTTGATCCTATTCACCTTGCCTAGGTTGCAAGGGCTATGTGCTGCTTCAGGTAGGTTCAGTGGCAACGCAGAGTGCGATGATGGGGAGAGCTCTCTTGATAAAGTTACAAAATTGATTGATTGATAACTGAAGTGTTTACCACAAAGACTGATAGCATTCTTCACTATTCAATCATTTTACTTTACAAATGGCTGCATCCAGGGCCCGGCGGCGTGGCCTAGTGGCTAAAGTCCTTGCCTTGAAAGCCCCGGGATCCCATATGGGTGCCGGTTCTAATCCCAGCAGCTCCACTTCCCATCCAGCTCCCTGCTTGTGGCCTGGAAAAGCAGTTGAGGACGGCCCAATGCATGGGACCCTGCACCCGTGTGGGAGACCTGGAAGAGGTTCCAGGTTCCTGGCTTCGGATCGGCGCAGCACCGACCGTTGCGGCTCACTTGGGGAGTGAAACATCGGACGGAAGATCTTCCTCTCTGTCTCTCTTCTTCTCTGTATATCTGACTTTGTAGTAAAAAAAAAAATCTTTAAAAAAAAAAATGGCTGCATCCAAAAGTATGTGAATATACTGCTGCCTATGACACACATGCATGTATTTTCAAGAGGACATATTTTATACATTGTATGGATAGAGATCTAAGAAGATGGCCATACTTTCCCCCTCTGCCCTATTTCCCCTCAATACCTGTCCTCCTCTTTCTCTTCTCTTCATTGTTTTTTGCAAAGACACAATTTTAATCTACTCTTTACTCCCAGGCATAATTCACTACTAATCATAATATTCAATAATTAAAAAGCAGGAATATCAGGGCCAGGCACGGTATCCTAGTGGCTAAGATCTTTGCCTTGCATGGGCCAGAATCCCATATGGGCACTGGTTCTAATTCTGGCAGGCCCGTTTCCCAACCAGCTCTCTCCTTGTGGCCTGGGAAAGTAGTCAAGGATGGTCCAAAGCCTTGGGACACTGCACCTGCATGGGAGACCCGGAAGAAGCCATTGGCTCCTGGCTTCGAATAGGTGCAGCTCTGGGCATTGTGGCCACTTGTGAACCAGTGGATGAATTATCTTTCTGTTTCTCTGTGTCTCTATGAATCTGCCTTTCCAATAAAAATGAATAAATCTTAAAAAAAAAAAGCCGGAATACCACAGTCCTACTGGAGTATAAACATGGGCTAAGATAGATAATCATATCCCAAACTGACCATTTCATTCCTGTACAATTTTTGTATTTGATATTAGCTACCATATATCAGAGAACATATGACTTATTTCACTAAACTTCATGATTTCCAGATGAATTTATTTTGTTGCAAAACCTAAGATTTCATTTTTTTATGACTGAATAGTATTTTGTCCTTATTTATATCACATTTTCTTTTCCAGTCATTACCTGATGGACATCTCAGTTGATTCCATATCTCAGCTATTGTGAATTCAGTGGCAGCAATCATGGGGATACAAAGAACTCTTTCAGACGCTTCATTTTGTTTGGGTAAATTCCTGGGGGTGGGATGACTGCATCATGTGCTAGATCTGTTTTTAAATCTCTGCCTTCCACAATGGTTACTCTAGTTTACATTTCTACCAACAGTGGATTATGGTACCTTCCCCCCCCACCGTATCGCTAGCATTTATTGAAACTCAAAAGAGAGTTTGATAAAGTTGTAGTATAAAAAAACCACACAAAAAATCAATAGTATTTTTATATACAGACAATGCTATGGCTGAGAAGGAGCTTGCAAGATCGGTCGCATTCACAATAGCTACAAAAAATGTGAATTTCTTGAAATAAACTTAACCGAGGAGGTAAAAGTATGAAAATTTTAAAACATTAAAGCAAGGGATAGAAGAAGACAGAAAAATAAGGAAAAATCTTTCATGATCCTCGTTTGTTAAAATTGCTACCAAGGAAATGCCTACACTACCCGATCAAAATCCCAATGACATTCTTCTCAGATCTAGAAAAAAGGATGCTAAAATTCATATGGCAAAACAAGGAACACCAAATAGCTAAGGCAATCATCTTAAACAAAAACAAAGTTTGAGGCATCACAATACTAGACTTTAAGACCTATTACAGGGTAGTTACAATCAAAACAACTTGGGACTGCCACAGAGGTAGACATGTAGACTAACGAACAAAAGAGAAACCCCAGAAATTAATCCATGCATGTACAACTAACTAATCTTTGAGCTGAAATCAATGCCTGGTAAAAGAACAGTCTCTTCAATACATGGTGCTGGGAAGATTTAGTCTGTGTGTGCAGAAGTATGAAATAAGTTTCCTTGCAACTTACATAAAAATCAACTCTAAATGGATCAGGAATCTAAATCTACTGCCTGATACCATCCAATTACTAGAGGAAATCATTGGAGAAACTCTGCAATACACAAGCATAGGTGAAGTCTGCTTGGAAAAGACTCCAGACGCACAGGCAACTAGAGCAAAGACAAATGGGATTACATCAAGCTAAGAAATTTCTGCACTGCAATGAAAACCCTCAATAAAATGAAGATGTAGTTGACAGAATGAGGGAAAATATTTGCAAATTACACAACTAATAAAGGATTAATGTGCATCTTTAAAAAAAGATATTCTTCCATTTATTTGAAAGGCAGAGTTACAGACAGAAAGAGAGATCCTCTATTCTGTGGTTCACTCCCCTTGTGACAACAATGGCTAGAACTGGGCTAATCCAAATCCAGGAGCCAGGAGCCAGGTACCAGGAGCTTCTAATTTTCTCACATGGTGAAGGGGCCCAAGGACCAGGGCCATATTTTGTTGTTTTCCCAGGTGCTCAGCAGGGAGCTGGATCAGAATTGGAGCAGCCGGGACTCAAACTGGCACCCATAAGCAATGCCAGCACAGCAGAGGGTGGCTTTACATGCCGTGTTACAGAGCTGGCTGTGTGTGTGTGTGTGAATAGGAGACTGAGAGTGACAGGGTTTGAGAGTTTGTTTCTCAAGTGTCTTGCACAGCTAGGACAGTGCCAGGCAAGGCCAGAGGAAGCAGCTGGGAATTCACAGGGGTCTCCCATGTGGGTCTCCCATGTGGGTAGCATGCATCCTCATTAGTAGAAAGCTGGAGTCAGCAGGTGGTGCTGGGACATGAACATCTTAACCCATGCCTTTATGGCTAGGCTACATACCTGCCCCTTACTAGCATATCTTGCGACAGATATGCTAGTGTTTGTGTGCCATTCTTTCTTTTTTTTTTTTAAAGATTTAATCATTTTATTATAACCAGATATACACAGAGGAGGAGAGACAGAGAGGAAGATCTTCCGTCCGATGATTCCGATCCGAAGCCGGGAACCTGGAACCTCTTCCGGTCTCCCACGCGGGTGCAGTGTCCTGATGCATTGGGCCGTCTTCAACTGCTTTCCCAGGCCACAAGCAGGGAGTTGGATGGGAAGTGGAACTGCCGGGATTAGAACCGGCGCCCATATAGGATCCCGGGGCATGTTCAAGGCGAGGACTTTAGCCGCTAGGCCACGCCGCCGGGCCCGTGCCATTCTTTCATTTCTCACTCACCACCCGATCAAAATCAATCCCTATTCAATATTTCAGCAGCTGGAGAGGCGCTGTATCTTCTCCCTTTAGGTTTCTATGCAATTTCTGATCCCCTAAGAACCAATTTAATTTAATTAATCTAATAAAGGACAGCACAAGAGAAGGCTGTCTTTGTTCTGCCATGCTCAGGGGATAGCTTTGTATTTGCTTATTTTTTTAAAAGTTTGATTAAAAATCCAATAAAACAAACAGGGTATAGTATGTCATTATCATTAATCTTAGTGCAGGTTATTTTCGTGGGTTTATGAAAAAGAAAAACCTCAAAAACAAAGCTCGCTGATTTTATCCAGTCCTGCTCTCGACAGGCACATTCATGTAAAAATGTGTTCTGCCCTAGTGCTAGGATGTTTAACCCTTTGTGGATATGCACTTTCTACCGTTTTTGGTCAAATTTTAAAAGACAGTGGTTATTGTTTGATAGTTTTTGTTGGTTACAAAAGGAGACACAAAGAGTATAAAGTGTAGAAAGTGAGAAATGAAAGTGTCCCCTTCTTTATCTCTCCTGACCCCTTTCACTTCCTGTCCTCATTCTCCTTATCAGCAAATTCCCCCTTCTGATGTACTCTTCCCTGGAGTTATCACCATTAACAACTTTATGGCTGAACTAGGCTGGAGCAAATAAATCTAGTTATACTATATGTACCTATAAAGTTGTATTTATTTTTTATTGGAAAATCAAACACACAGAGACGAGGAGACACAGAGGAAGATCTTCTGTCTGCTGATTCACTCCCCAAGTGACCATGGAGGCCAGAGCTGAGCTGATCCGAAGCCAGGAGCCCGGAGCCTCTTCTGGGTCTCCTGTACTGGTGCAGCGTCCCAAAGCTTTGGACCATCCTGAACTGCCTTCCCAGGCCACAAGCAGGGAGCTGGACGGGAAAAAGTGAGGCTGCCAAGACATGAATCAGTGCCCATATGGTATCCCCGCATGTGCAAGGCAAGGACTTCAGCCGCTGGCTGTCATACTGGGCCCAGAGTTGTGCGTTTTTGAGGATCTACATTATATGAGTCTCTTAAAAATGTCTTGGCAGGTGGACATTTAGCACAGTGGATTAGGCCATTGCTGGAGACATCTATTTCCTACATGGCGCTAGCTCCAATCTTAGCTTCTCTATTTCTTGTTCTAAAGGGCTGGGAGGCAGTAGATGATGGTTCAAGTACTTGAGTTTCTGCAGGCATGTGGTGGGTCCAAAGAATTTCTTGGCTCCTGGCTTTGGCCTGGCCTATTGTGGGCATGTAATAATGGACCATTCGATGGACAATCTGTCTTTCTTTCTCCCCTACTCTGTCACTCTGCATTTCAAATGAATACACACACAACTAACTAAACAATATCTTGGAAATAAAATTAAAGATAAATTTACTTTGGTGCAAAATTTTTGAAGTTCAAGCAAATGAACGTCTTCAAAAAAGTTAATTAAAAAAATATAAAACCTTTGGGGTCAGTATTATAGCACAGTAGATAAGACTTAATGCTTGCAACACTGGCATCCTGTATGGGCACCCGTTCAAGTCCTGGCTGCTTCGCTTTTGACCCAGTTTCCTGCCATGTGCCTAAGAAAGCAACAGAAGATGTCCAAAGTTCTTGTATCAGAGAAAGCGCTTGGCTCCTTGCTTTGGTCTGGGCAAGCCTTGGTGAATGTAATCATTTGGTGAGTAATCCAGCAGATGGAAACTCTCTCTCTCTCTTCTTCCTCTTTCTGTAGATATGCATTTCAAATGAATAAAATAATTAACTTAAAAAAACTATTCATTGATATTAACTTGTTTCTGCACTAAAGTTTTTTATGAATCTTTTGAGCGTCCTTCCATACTGTTCTGTAGGTTTTCTTTTTCATTGAACAATGTATCCTGGTCAACTCTGCATATACTAATGCACAGATTTGTTTAATCATTTATTATGATATTACATTCTATAAAAGACACCTTTTGTAAGTCTTAGAATATTTTTTATCTCCCACACTTTTCCTTTTATTTTCATGGAAGATCTTCCTTTTACTAACATTATAGTGAATCTTCACAGAGTTTTAAGACAGCTCTAATAAACTTTATTAATCCTAAAATCTTGATGGAACATAACTTTCTGCAGCATGAAATTGGGTAGAACTAGCTCAGTCTCTGATTTTTTTAATGGTGATGATTATTATGCCTCCTACTTGTGTGTATGCATTTTAAGCCAATTTTCTATAAAGAATCTCACTTAAACTCCATCTAAATATTATTTTGTTCTGGAAGTGCCTGGAGATTCTTCTGATAACACCATTTTTATTGTAATAATGTCTTACAGCATTAGTCAGGAACAGCTTGATATTGTTGTTATTACTACCCACACAGTCATTATTTAATAAAGATGAAAATTAATAACTCCAGCATTGCTCCAGGCCTAGCCTTACTCAGTTCTGAATGTAGATTTCCTGACTACATCCTGCTGTTTTCTACTTCTAAGCTTCAAAGCACACAAAGAAAAACTGACAGAATTAAAAGGAGAAAGATGACTCCTCAGCTAAAGTACAGGACTTTAATGATCCATTGTGACAACTAATGGAAGAAATAGACAAAAGAAGTACAGATGGGAAAAATTCGTATAACTCTATCAACAACAGTGGTCCAACTGATGTTTACAGATTACTATATCAGAAGCTGTGAAGTACATCTTTTTAATTTTCCAAGGACTTGGTATGTGAATGCAGAAACAGACCATAAATAAGACCATGAATGTCTCAACACCTTTAAAGGCATTAACTCTTATAAACTATGTGTTCTGACTGTAGTGGAATGAAATTAAATGTAAGTCACAATACAGAGGGAAACTTTGAACATTTATTTATAAATTGAATGAAATATTTATAAATAACTTAGGATTCCAAGAAGAAATCCCAGGGAGAACTAGAAAATATTTTGAATTTGTATGACAAAGAACATATAGCATGTCAAAATTTGTGGAATGAAGCTAAAACAGTATTTGGAAGGCATATGTAAAGATATCACTTTAAGGGACCAGCACGATGGCTCAGTGGCTGAATTCTTGCCTTGCATGTGCCGGGATCCCATAGGGGTGCTGGTTTGTGTCCTGGTTCCTACATTTCCCGTATAGTTCCCTGCTAATGGTCTAGAAAGGTAGTGGAGGATGGTCCAAGGCCTTGGGACCCTGCACCCACACTTGAGACCCAAAGGAGGCTCCTGGTACCTAACTTCGGATCGGCTCAGCTCTGGCTCTGGCTCTGGCGGCCACTTGGGGAGTGAACCAGCAGATGGGGAATATTTCTGTCTCTACTTCTCTTCATAAATCTGATCTGCCTTTCCAATAAAAATAAATACATTTTTTTGGGAAAAAAAGATATCATCTTAAATTCTTATACCAGTGCGGCCAGTGCCATGATTCAACCAATTAATCTTCCACTATCGCGTGCTGACATCCTGCATGAGTGTTGGTTCGGATCCTGGCAGCTCCAGTTCCCATCTAGTTCCCTGTGTAAATAGATGTTTTTTAAATAATCTTATGACCAAAGGCTGTTCATTTACAGTGTTAGTGGAGCAAAGTAGACCAAAATAAATAGAAGAAAATAAGAAGAGCAGATCAATTTTTAGAACCCAAATGAAATAAGGAAATTGAAAAGTTGAATCTGGATTCAGTGTTTTAGCCTGTGTTTAAAAGACCAGTTAAGATATTCACGTGTCATGGTGAAGATGCTGAGTTTGATGCGTAGCTTGGTCACCTGGATCCTGTTTCCTGCTAATGCAGACCCTGGAAGGCCATGGTGGCATGTCTGGTGGCTGAGTTCCTGCCACCCCTATGGAAGACCTGGATTGTATTCTTGGCTCCACACATCTATTCAAAAAGTTAATCTGTCAGACTGTATCTGTGCCTCTGAAATAAGCAAATAGACCATTTTTTGGTTCTTTGAAATGATCAGCAAAATTGAAAACCCCATCTAGAAAGATCCGATAAAATTACTGATGTCAAGAACTAAATGTTATTGTTGCAGATCTTATAGGTATAAGAAAGATAATACAGCATTACAACAATACTGTGGTAACAAATATAATAAGCTACATAAAATCGGTGTGTTTCCTTAAAAATATAAACTACTTAAACTGACATAAAATAGAAATAGAAAATATTAATAGCCCCACAGTTATTAGAAAAATTGAATGGATTATTAAAAATATTTCCGTAGATTAATCATCCTCCAGACTCAGATGCTCTCACTGGTGATTTCATTTTCTATTTTTTAAAAAAGAAGCATCTATTTATTTCAAAAGCAAGTTTACACACAGAGGGGATGGGCAAAAGGAGGAGGAAAGAGAGGGCAATCTTCTATCCTCTGGTTTACTCCTAACTCTATGGCAACAGAAACTGGGACTGACCGGGTCAGGCTGAAGCCAGCAGCACAGGACTCCACCCTGGTCTCCCACATGGAAGCAGGGACACAGCGCTTGGCCTTTCCTTTGTTGCCTTCCTCGGCACATCAGCAAAGAGCTAAAATGGTTGTGCAGCAGCCATGATTTGAATCATACCTGAATCGAATGTCAGCCTTGCAGGCAATGGCTTAACTTGCTGTGCTTTGTTGGTCCTTTTGGCTGCTTTCTATCAAACAATTAAGGAAGATATGAAGCCAATATTATATTCTGTCAGAAAAGACAAAAGATAATACTCTCCTAGTAATTTTATGACTCCAACATAAACTTAAACCCCAGGACCTGGCGCAGTAAAAGTTCTCACCTTGCACATGCTGGGAACCGGTTTATGTCCTGGCTGCTCCACTTTCCATCCAGCTCCCTGCTTGTGGTCTGGGAAAGCAATAGAGGATGGGCCAAAGCCTTGGGACCCTGCGCTGGCATGGGAGACCTGTTAGAGGCTCCTGGCTCATGGCTTTGGATTGGTTTAGCTCTGGTCGTTGTGGCCATTTGGGGAGTGAACCAGCGGATGGAAGATCTTTCTCTCTCTCCTTTTCTCTGTAAATCTGTCTTTCTAATGAAACCACTTCATACCCAAACTTGAAGAAGACATGAATGAAGATTAAAACTAGGAAGATAATACAGAAAACCAACAGGGACAAAATTCCTCTCAGTCTTTTAAAAAATTAATAAGGTACATAAACCTCTGGTGCAAATGACAAGAATAAGAAAAAAATAACCAGTACTATGGATTAAAAAGCTATCACTACAGATCCTAAACTTGTTAAAAAGAAAATAAGATAATCATATCAGTGAATTTATTATCATAAATTGGACAACTTTGGAGAAATGGGCCAATTCCCTAGAAATCACAAACTAAGTTCAGCTAGTATGAAACTGAAAATTTAGTAGCTTACACCTATTACAGAAATTAAATTTATAATGAAGAGATTTCTGAAAAATCTTCAGGCCCAAATAGCTTCATTGGTGGATATTACAATCTGAAGCAGGGTTAAATTCAAATATTTATAAACTTTTCTAGAAAACAGACAAGGAGATTTTCCAATTCATTTTTGAGGCTAGTATTACCCTGATACCAAACCAAGTAAATCCAAACAAAACAAAACAAAAAACAAAAACAAAACACCCTAGAAATAAAATTGAATCCCTCACAGGCTTAGAGAAAAAAAATCCTCAAGAAGATATTAACATAGCAAATGCAGCTATATAATTTTTTTTACATCACGTTCAGTGAGATTTATTACAGGATTGCAAAACTGATTCAACATTAAAAAAATCATTCAGTGGACTTGTCCAGTGAGGGTTACTGGGGGTCATTGTGACTGTGCTGCAGCTTCCCCTGGTGTACATGAGGGCTGAGCGTGTAGTGGCAGGATTGGGTTGGGCTGCAGCACCCATTGGTTTGCAGAAGAAGGAGGGCAGAACAAACTGATCAACTACCCAAATGAAATTTGACAGCATACTTGTGGGCCAATGGAGACTTCAAGGTGGCCTATGTCAGCCAATTGACCTTGGAAGGATTTCCTTATCCTTGGAGTGGCCATATCAACAACACCTCAGAACTATTGAAATCACTTAAGGGTAACCCTCAGAATATGCTCCACAATGGGGACCCTGTGATGACATTGGGTATTGGGGAGGCTGGGTATGGTTTCTCCCATTGTACCCTCTCCTCCACCAGATACAGGAAGAAGGAAAAGAAAATGTGTAAATACTGGTCTCGCCCACTTTCCCATGATCCTTGGCCCTTCCCACCCTGATCAACCATGTAAACATCAAAAATAAAATTTAAAAAAATCAGTGTAGCTTATCACATATAAAGTAAAAAAACTAATATATGCTTTTGTGATTTATATGCACACATATGTTATATGCATATTATGGGAGGCTTTGACATAGTGCTTGGGTTGTCGCTTGGGAAGCCTGTTTCCCATGTCAGAGTCCCAGCTTTGTTCTGCAATCCAACTTTCTGCTAAAGAATATCCTGGAAGAGAGCAGGTGATATCTCAAATGCTTGGGTCTGCGGTACCCCCATGGGAAACTTGGTGTTTCTGATTCCTGGCATCAGTCTGGGCCAACCTCAATAGTTGGGGAGTGAACCAGTGGATGAAACTTTTTTCTTTCTGCCTTTAAAATAAATGCAAATAAAGCATTTTTTTTAAAAAGAAGATACAAATAAATGAACACATGCACACACAATATTCATGATTTTAAAAAATAGATTTATTTGTTTTTATTTGAAATGCACATTTACAGAGAGAGAGAGATTGTTCATCTGGTGATTCACTCCCAAAATGGTGGCAATAGCTGGAGATGCGGCAGTGCAAGACCCGGAGCCTGGACCTTCTTTCAGGTTTCCTACATGGGTGTAGGGGCCCAAGGACTCTCCCTGCTTTCTCTAGCACATCAGCTGGGAGCTGGACTGAAAGTCACGGAGCTAGGATATGAACCAGCTCCCTTATGGGAATTTTGGCATCACAGGCAGAGGCTTAACTTATTATGCCACAGCGCTTACACATGAGTTCTAAAACGAAAAATTATTAAGTGATAATCTACTCCAACTTACTTATACATTCATACAACCTCAGCCTATCTTTTAGTCATAGCTTTTATATTCACAAAGGAGATTTAGGGCCTGGCGCGGTGGCCTAGTAGCTGAAGTCCTCACCTTGAACGCACCAGGAACCCATATGGGCACCAGTTCTAATCCCAGCAGCTCTACTTCCCATCCAGTTCCCTGCTTGTGGCCTGGGAAAGAAGTCGAGGACGGCCCAAAGCCTTAGGTTCCTGCACCCGTGTGGGAGACCTGGAAGAAGTTCCAGGCTCCTGGCTTCGGATTGGCGCAGCACCGGCCATTGCGGTCAGTTGGGGAGTGAATCATCGGACAGAAGATCTTCCTCTCTGTCTCTCCTCCTTTCTGTATATCTGACTTTGCAATAAAAATAAATAAATCTTAAAAAAAAAAGGAGATGGGGCCCGGCGGCGTGGCCTAGCGGCTAAAGTCCTCTCCTTGAAAGCCCCGGGATCCCATATGGGCGCCGGTTCTAGTCCCGGCAGCTCCACTTCCCATCCAGCTCCCTGCTTGTGGCCTGAGAAAGCAGTTGAGGACGGCCCAAAGCTTTGGGACCCTGCACCCGCGTGGGAGACCCGGAGGAGGTTCCAGGTTCCCGGCTTCGGATTGGCGCGCACCGGCCCGTTGTGGCTCACTTGGGGAGTGAAACATCGGATGGAAGATCTTCCTCTCTGTCTCTCCTCCTCTCTGTATATCCGGCTTTCCAATAATAATAAATCTTTAAAAAAAAAAAAAGGAGATTTAAGTGTGGGTGTGTGAGTGTTTTGTATAGGAACTAGAGTCACTTCTTGGGATGTTCTTATCTCCTAACAGAGTACCCTGTTTTTGGCTCAGCTGTGTTTTAGTGGACATCCTGGGAGGCAGCACATGACAGCTCAAGTACTTGAGTCACTGCCACCCACACAGGCGACACAGATGCAGTTCTGGACACCTTGTATCATCAGCCTGGCGCGGTCCTGGTTCCTGTGGGCTTTGTGGGAATAACCGAGTAGATGGAAGGTCTTTTTTTCCATCTCTGTTTTTCTCTGTATTTCTGCCTTTCAGGTAAGATAAAAATTAAAAATGTAGGCTCAAATGACTCAGGATAGTCTACATAATTAAAGAAAATTCTTGCTATTATGGGGTAAGAAAATGCATTGTTTCATATTTATTATATTTTAATGTAATTCCTTTTATGTTTGAATATTTTTCAAATTTTATTTATTTGCAGACTGGCATTATGGTACAGCTGCCAGCATCCAGTATGGATGCCAATTTGAGTCCTAGGTACTCCACTTCTGATTCATCTCAAGCCTAATGTGGGTAGAATAGGGGTAGAGGATGGTCTAAGTGTTTGGGCTCTGCTACCCACATGGGAGACCTTGAAGAAGCTCCTGGCTCCTGATTTTAGTCTGGTCTAACCTGGCCATTGTGGCCATCTGGGTGGTGAATCAGTAGATGGAAGCCCCCTTTCTCTCTCTCTCTCTCTTTTTCTTTCTTCCCCACCCTTTCCTTTCTCCTCTCTTCCTTCTTCTGTAACTCTTTCAAAAAAGTAAATATTGTTCTAAATTTTTATTTAGTTTTATTTGGAAGGTAGATTTACAGAGCAAATCTGAGCAGATCTGAAGCCAGATGCTTGGAGCCTCTTTCTGGATCTCCCATATGAATACAGGGGCTCAAGAACTTGAGCCATTCCAGATTGCTCTCCTAGGCCATAAGTAGAGAGCTGGGTCTAAAGTGAAGCAAATGGGACACGAACCGGAGCCCATATGGGATGCTGACACTGCAGGCGGACGATCAGCTTGTTATGCCACTATGCAGCCCCCTAAATGAATATGTATATATTTTAAAAGTTACATAGTTGAAAGACAGATGGAAATCCCATTTCCACCGGTTCATTTCCCAAAAGTTCAAGATGCTGCTCACACCAAATGCCCACAACCTTTAAGGCTAGGCCAGAGTGAAGCTGGAAGCTGGTAACTCCGTCTAGGTCTCCCTCACGAGAGGCAGAGATCTGAATCTCTAACCATTACCTGCTACCTCTCAGGGTGTGCATGGACAGAAAGAAGGATCTGAAATGAAGGAGACAAGAGTCAGATCCAAGCACTCCAGTAATACATGGATCACCCAAGTGACATTTCAACAGCCATGTCAAACACCTGCCCTTGTAATTATTTTTAGTATGAGGGAATGTTCAAAACTTTTCTTTCACTAAGATGTGTCTTGTAATTCCCTTTTCCCCTCTTATGTTTTGAAGTTTCTCTATATTGTGTGCTCTGTGATGAAAAGAATTCTATCATAATTGTCTACATTATCCCTTAACACAAATACGAATACTCTCAGTACAATGTGTTGAGCTGGTTAAAAGTAAATTACTGTTTTAAACTTACATGATTAGTTTAAAATATTTATTTATTTATTAATTACTTACTTGAAAAGCAGAGGTACAGATTAAGGGAGCGAAAGAGACAAGGGAGGGAGAGAGATCATCTACCCATTCATTGGTTCATTCCCCAAATGGCCACAACAGCTGGAGCTGGCCAAGTTGAAGACAGGGGCCAAGAACCCCATCCTGGTGTTTTACATTGGTGGCAGCTGTCAAAGCATTTGGGTCATTATCTCTTGCCTTTCTATGTGTGTTAGCAGGGTGTTGGATAGGAAGTGGAGCAGCTGAGACTTGAACTTATACTCTTAGATGGGATGCTGTCATTGTAAGCAACTACCTAACCTAACCTAACCTAACCTAACCTAACCTAACCTAACCTAACCTAACTACAATGGTAGATTTTGATATCCTTAAATGTGTACATATATATATATATATTTAAAAAGATAACTATCTACCTATTTATCTATCTACTTACCTATCTCCCTATCTATCCATAACGCATAGTGAGAAACAGAATATTCCAGCCATTGATTTATTCCCTAAATGTTCAAAAGTCAGTAATGGGCCAGGCTGAAGCCAAGAACTTCATTTGGGTCTTCCACACGGATGTCAGGAACCCTGGTATTTGGATTATAGTCTATTTCCTCCAAGATCCTCTATCAGGAAACTGGATTAGAAACCAAAGAGTTATCCAGACTTAATTCATTGTCTGCAATGCTGGTTCCTTATATGTCTTTAATTTGAGAAAACAGAAAGATTGGGCATTTCAGCTTCTGAGCAGGTGATCGAGACTTTCTGGTGATACTATCAGAGATGTAACCAGCTTTTTCTGTGTCCAAGAGCATGGTCCAGATCTTAGAACGCAAGTTTGCACTTAACACATGCAGATCTTCCCTTGAGGTTATTCAGTGAGTTTGGTTTTACATCAAGGGATTGCTTACAATCTTGCTTCAGCCAATCCTAGGTTTAATTATTCATGGCAAATACTGCTTGCCAGTTGACATTTTTGCTTGTATTGACTCTGATCTTTAACTGTAAGTAGTTTCTTTTCTCTTAATATGTGTCATTCAGTTGTGACATAGGGGCCCCTGTCAACATTTGAGTTAAACTCCTCATTTCTGGATTCCAGCCCATGATTGCTACATTTTGCCAATTCTCTAATATTTGATTCTTAATCCACATCCCTGTGGACTTTTATAAATAGCTTTGATAAATACGGAAAGCTATCTACTTTGTCTTAACAGAAGTTGCAAATTGGTCTATGTTGATTACTTCCAATGATTGTAACTACCAAATTTGGTTAATTTGTGATGATATTCAGCCCATGAAGAATATTCATAATGGCTTTGGACTCCATGTTAAATATGCACAGAATTCAAGGAACTATGAGTGAGTCCTTCAGTGACCATGACTTGAACATGTAAAAAACATATCTGCTATATCTACATTCATCAGCTGTTGTTCACAATAGCTGAAAGGTAAGTTTGACATAAGTGTCCAAAGAATGAGGAAGCAAAATGTGCCATGTCCCTACATTGGGATACTGACTTTCAAAAGGAAATTTTGATGCATGATACAACATGGGTGAATCGTGAAGACATCACACTAAGAACTGTAATCAAGGAACAAAAGGACAAAAACAAGAGTGTGTTTACTGGCTACTGAGAGGAGTGTGAATGGAGAATGCTTCTTTAATGGGACAGAGTTTTCAAATTTGCAAATTAAAAAAAGTTGTGGAGTTTGGTGGCAACCACTGCACAATAATCTGATGATAATTCTGCTGCACTGTACACTTAATAATGATGCATTTTATTTGCATCACAATTAAAACACATTGAAATTCTGTATTTGCAACCAAATGCAAAGAGCCTCATCGTTATCAAAATAAAAATGAGGCATTTTTGAAAACAGATCATTTTCTGTCTTACATGTTGAAAGTTACCTAATAAAAAATTTTGAATATTGAAGCATATTAATTGGAACTTACACTATTCAGCACTTGAACACAAGGTTTTAGTAAATTTCTTCTGTGCTGTTTTTCTGAATATTCATACTTGTAAAATATATTCCTCTTGGGCAATGTACCTTTAGAGCAGGTAAATGATTCTTATAATTTACATATTGAAAAAGTCAAGGCAACTATGGTATGGGAGGCCACAGTATTGAAATATACTGTGGGACACTGTATGTAAGTTAGGAACACTGACTTACACATAAATTAGATATTTCATTTTTTTTTTTTTTTTGCACACCATGGTTTGAACCATCCTGCTGATCATAAGCATGTCCCCTATCCTCACTTCTCAGAGACAGAATGAATTTTATTGTTTCTTTGGTCAGGCAGACACCTTTGTTATAGAAAGAATATTACCAATGGAGAGACCAGGCAGGTCTCTATCTTCAGTGCCTTTTATATAATTTTTGCACACAGTTCTTTGTTTTGGGAACCAGTGTCAGTGAGGTCCTGCTTCACTCCAGCCTCTGCTTTGTCATCACATTTGCTTGCTACTTAATCAGGGCACAATCATGTGGGTCCACTCAGCTGAGCCAGGATCATCTTCCATCTCATGATACTCTAACACCTGCAAAGTCCCTGAGAACAATTGTTCCCAGGTTCCAAGGTGAAGATGTGGACACTTTAGAGGGCTGTTATTTTGTCCATTACTGCAAGAATGTAAGAACATGCAGTATGTATGGCTTCACCTTTTTTTCTTTTACTGGAAAGTAAGATATACAGAGAGAAGAGACAGAGAAGATCTTCTGTCCATTAATTCACTCCCCAAATGGCCACAACGGCCAGAGCTGCACCGATTCGAAGCCAGGAGCCAGGAGCCTCTTCTGGGTCTCCCTCGTGGGTGCAGAGTCCCAAGGCTTTGGGCTGTCCTTTACTGCTTTCCCAGGCCACAAGCAGGGAGCTGGATGGGAAATGGAGCTGCCGGGATTAGAACAGGTGTCCATATGGGATTCTGGCACATTCAAGGTGAGGATTTTAGCCGCTAGGCTACTGTGCTGGGCCAATATGTTCTTTTTTTTTTTTTTTTTTTTTTAAAGATTTTATTATTATTGGAAAGCCGGATATACAGAGAGGAGGAGAGACAGAGAGGAAGATCTTCCATCCGATGTTTCACTCCCCAAGTGAGCCGCAATGGGCCGGTACGCGCCAATCCGATGCCGGGAACCTGGAACCTCTTCCGGGTCTCCTACGCGGGTGCAGGGTCCCAAAGCTTTGGGCCGTCCTCGACTGCTTTCCCAGGCCACAAGCAGGGAGCTGGATGGGAAGTGGAGCCGCCGGGATCAGAACCGGCGCCCACATGGGATCCCGGGGCGCCCAAGGTGAGGACTTTAGCCTCTAGGCCACGCCGCCGGGCCCCCATATGTTCTTATTCTAACAACATGTTTGAGTTATTCCATCTTGATCTGATTAAAAAAATATATGTGAACTCCTGATGGTGAAGACATTTAATTTTCACAAGGGAAGAGTGATAAATATTAGTCAAATTATAATAATATTGATGAAAGTGTTATAATTTTAATAAAAACTTGTCTCTCTTTAACGTCATTCCTAGTACCTAATTACCAGTTCTATTTAGAAGAACATGATAATGTTTGAAGCAAGTTTTATGATTTTGAGAAACACTTGATACATCTCTTAGTGAAATCTATGCATAAACCCTCTTCTAACAGATTTCAAGGATACTTTGCCAAACATAGCACTTCACACAGAATTGTGTTCTATAAGTATCAGTTAACTGATTCAAAGACTGTACAATTGCATTGGGTTTTATCAACGTTCATGAGAAGAGGAAGTGAAAACTTGATCATTGGACTAACACAGTTTCATCAGCACTACCGAAATTCTGGTGAAACTCTTTAAATAGGGCGGTATGTGAGCATTTACGGCATTTCATTTTCACTTCTCTTCCCTAGATTATGTTGGGGGCCTGTTTCGTGGTGCAGGGGGTTAAGTTCCTGCTTGTGAAACCAACATCTCATATCTGAATGCTGACTTGGGTCCCGCTGCTGTTTCAGATCAAGCTCTCTGCTAATCTGCCTGGGAAGTAAGCAGATGCTGGCCCAATCCCTGGTCCTCTGCCTTTCATGCAGTACATCCTGATGGAGTTCAGGGTTCATCATTTGCCCTGCCCTGGTAGTTGTGGTCACTTGACTGGTGAAGCAGTGGGTGGAAATCAGTCTCTCTTCTTTTCTCTCTCTCAATGTGTATCTGTCACTCTGCTTTTCAAATAAATAGAAATAGGTATTTTTTTAAAAAAAATATTATGCTAAAGACAGTTTCATTGATGCCTCTTCTTCATATACAGTTTTGTGTTGGACTTGATGAGGTAAAATTCTGCATGCTTCTACATCATTCTAGAAATGCAGTCTGGTGGGCAGGCAGTGGAGGATAATCTAAAATGGCAGCTTCTTCTCCATGTCAACGAGATGAAGTGGACACGGCTCTTGGAGGTGAAATAGTGGATTTGTCTTGTGGCTGACTGTGTGCAGTTCAAGACATGTGCTACCTGACTCATCTGATTCAGTTTCTACTCACTTTGCTTGACTGTCTTCCGCTCTCTGAACCCATGGAGCATAAGAGTTGTGGAGCGTGTGTACCTATAGTCGTCAACATTAAGAGGTACAGAATGGGCACTGACTATGGAGTACAGGCAAATGGAGTTCTGGGAGTCCATACTAGGGGTCCTGGAGTGCTTAAGAAAATGGTGAGGGTCTAATTGGAGTCTTAACATGAGGCCGTCAGAGTTCAAGGATGCAGGTTGAATTTTCCAAGTGAGCAGTAAGACTTCACCATCACAGGATAACAGGAGGCTTAAGGCAAGGTGAACAAAACATTTAAATTATAAGGTTCCTCACTGACAGTTAGGGGTACAAGATTGGGAATTCTGAAGCTGCTCTAAGATTAGAGAAGGGGCCAAGCAATTGGCAGTGTATGCCTCAGGCAGGCCAATTAGATAGAAAAGGGACACACATTTGGGTAAGATTTGCTTAAAAGACTGTGACAACAGTCATGTGACATACAAAATATGGTTAGAACTGATATTGGGACTGGAGCTGGCCTTAGGGTTTTTTTTTAAATTTATTCTAAAAGAAAGTCCTTGAAGGTGTGGAAGGAATGATGAAAAAAGAGACCATGGAATGTAAAATAGAGAAATTGCTACTGAAAAAAGTTTTTTGTTTTTCTAGTATGTTAAACATATGATTCAGAAACTTCACTCCTTGGTATATATCCCCAGTGAACTGAAAATAGCGAAAGTTGATATATGGGGCCCGGAGCCATAGCCTAGTGGATAAATCCTTGCTTTGCATGCACTGGGAGCCCATATTAGTACCAATTCATGTTTCATGTCCTGGCTGTCCCACTTCCCATCCAGCTCCCTGTTTGTGGCCTGGGAAAGCTCCTGACTCCTGGCTTTGGAATTGTTCCTTGGCGGTTGTTGCCACTACTTGGGAGGTGAAATCAGCAGGTAGAAGATCTTTTTTTCTGTCTCTCCTTTTTGCTGTAAATCTGTCTGTCCAATAAATAATAAATAAAATCTTAGGAAAAAATTTGATATGTGGATATTCATAGCTGCTTCATTACCAATAGCCCAAAGATAGAAATAAACTAAAAGCCCATCAACTGATAGTATTTATGGATAAACAAAATATAGGATGTTCATGCAATGAAATATTATTCACTCATTAAGTGTGAAGTAGATACCATCACATGAATGAATGAGCCTTGAAAAAAGTGCTAAATGAAAAAAACTCAACACAGAAAGTGACAGTACTGTATGACCCTATCTAAAAAATAATTATTTTTATTGTAAAGGTATAGTTCTATATAGAGAGAAGGAGATACAGGGATTTTCCATCTGTGGGTTCATTCCCCAAATGGCTGTAAGACCCGAGTGTACTGATTTGAAGCTAGGAGTCAGGAGCTTCTTCCAGATCTCCCACATGGGTGCTAGGGCCCAAGCCTTTGGTCCATCCTCTGCCATTTCTGTAGGTCATTAGTAGGGAGCTGAATCAAAAGTGGAGCAGTTGTGATATGAACTGGTGTCCCTAATGGATGCTTGAACCACAGGCAGAGGATAGGTGTGCTAGGCCACTGCATTAACCCCAGTTAGGACTTCAAATAAAGGAAGTTGAAACTACGTTGTTCAGCAATAACATGCTATTGTTCTTCAGCTTATTTTTCAAAAACAATTGAAATAAAAAAAATTGAAGTTAATGTTTCATTTAAAAACCATGGAGGGATAGGCATGGTGGCACAGTGGGATAAACTGCTTCTTGGCATCCTGGCATTGCATATTGGGGTGCCTTATTTGATCTATGCTTTTGATCCAGTTTCCGGTTTAATGTGCCTGGGACACAGCATATGATGACCCAAGTACTTGGGTTCCTACCACCCATGTGGAAAACCAGGAAAATTCCTAGTTCCATTTCTGATCCAGCTCCCTTCTCATGGCCTGTGAAAGCAGCAGAGGATGGCTCAACTTGTTGGAACCCTGTACTCATCTGGATGATGTTTCTGGCTTCTACCCTCAGGTTGGCGTAGCCCTTGCTATTGGCAGCATTTGGGGAGCGAACCAATAACTAGAAGATCTCATTCTCTCTCTACGACTCTCTCCCTCTCATTCAAGTAAATAAACTTTTAAAAGGAAAATAAAAAACTTAAGTAGCTCTTTAGTGAAGAATGTTTCTACCCATCTGCGTAATCTATTTACCAGTTTATTTATTTGGTCAAACCTCTAGCTGTACACACAAAAATTTCTGTAATAGTGCTTACCTAATATGGATAACAGTCATTCATAGATGACAGAATTTGGGTGATTAATGTAAGTGTTCCTCTTACTTTTCTGCATTATTTGGATTCTTCATAATGAATGTGTATCATTTTATTAGTATTATTATATGATTTTTCATCTCTCAGCTAACTAGCCTAATGAGAAGTGCTAAGAAATTGAAGGTAAAAATACTAAGACATAATGACCATACTGGGAGAAATGATTCCATTTTTATACATCCTTTGGGTAATTTTTCAATTCCCAAAGTATTATTCCAAAAAATTGTAGGACTCAGAAACACGGAGTAAGATGTACACTGCCACAAAACTGTTTGGTTTGGAGCTGCCTTGGGCTCCCAATTCAGATTTGTTTGACTTTGAAGCCATATTCTCAGCCTTGCACTAATGTTGCCATAAGTAGTATGGCTCTATTTTTCAAAAATTCAACCTCCATGTAGTTTTCCTGTGTATACTAAGTACTGACAGAGTCTTACATCTGTCCTTCAAAATGCCAGGACTGTAGGGGAAGGCATTGTCTGTGCTTCATCTCAGAACATGTTTCCAGTTCCAGGAAATCATCCACCTACACCCAAAAGGCCCAAGATGGAGCATCTGCTGTGTGCAGGGCACAAACAACAGGCATTGCTCAGTGGCTGAGTCTGAAGTTGGCGTGAATGGCGACGCTGAGCAGTTCACCGCAGAGGGGACTCTGTGGTGTTCATTTTTCCACTTGCCCACTGTTAGCTGAGTTCTTGGGAACTGTGAATATTTGTTCTTGATTGTCAGTAATGTACTTCTTAGGACATTCTTGCTTCCAAGAAACAGAAGCCAATTTAAACTAAGCTAAAAGGAAACATTAGTGTAGAAATAATGAGTGATTTTACAGAATTCAGAGCGGCACATCTAAACCTTAAGTACAAGATGACATCAAGAATGGAACTTGGTGGTCTGAAAGCACATGGGGGGAGTTTGAACGTTTGTTCTGACCCTAGACCTCTGATCTTTGGAGGTTTTACTTAATCACGTGGATGTGATAAAAATGGATGTGATATTAGCAGCTTTTTCATAGGTAGCTGGGAGCATTAAGTAGTTTATACATTAAAGGTTTTTATTGTAGTGCCCGCCAGTTAGTAAGCACTTAGTAACTGCTTGTTCTTGGACTTTTACTATTACAGCACATCACTGGAATTCTCATTTATTAACTTGCCAATCCACACAGTTTAAAAATGACCACTCAATCCTACTGACTTCCTGCTTGTTTTTTTTTTTTTTTTTTAACTTTAGCTTCTGGAGTCTAGGGCAAGAACTTCATACCATTTTATTTGAAATTCTAACTTCTGGGAAAGAGATTGTATGTCTTAATGGAACAGGTAACTATGCCTGATCCAATAACCTGAAGCCATTGGACAGCGACTTGTTAACTAATCAGAGCTGCCAGGAGAACAATGTTGGTCTGCCGTGGATGGAAGAAAGGGAGACAGATGTATAGCTAGACTCACTGAGATGTATATAGTATATCAAGAAAATCTCAGAAGGAGCCACTTTATTGGCACCATTCTATAGGAAAGGGAAAAGGGAACAAAATTGCTGCATCTTGACTGTGTGAAAATATTTTTGTGCATTGATATCTTTCTTCTTAAAACAAAAACTAACAAACAGTGTTGTTGAATAACATGTCATGATGGAGAATGTGTAAATTGTTTTGGAGATGATCTTGGTCTTTCTTTTCCTTCTTTTGAAGCCTTTGCATACAAATGGACTGAGGTATTAGCCTCAGCTCTTTTTCCATGCTGAAGCATTTTAACAAAATCTGTCACTCTGCCAACAATAATAGACTTTTCTAAATTTCAGATTGAAAATTTTTGTAATAGATTCAGCTTTACTAAGCACCATGCTACAGTTATTTACCATCCAAGTTATGAATATTTAAAATATATAATCTTGTTAAACTCTATCTTTTATGCAGCTGAAGGATTATATTATTGCAATAATAAAATGGAAAGGGGGGGAATGGTAAAGGGGGAAAGAGGGGAGGACCTATAACAACAAAACTGTATAATGGAAAATAATTTAAAAAAGCATCTTTTAAAAGGATGCCTATCTTTTTAAATTAATTGTTTTAAAAAGATATATATAGTTTTCATAGTGACACAAAGTTGTACCTACAAAGCTGGGAATGAGTCAGACCAAATCTAAGATCCAGTAATTCCATAATGGTGTCCCACATGGGTGGCCAGGACCCAAGAACTTGGACCATCATCTGCTGCTCCCCATGTAAATTAGTAGAAAGCCAGACTGGAAGCAAAGGTTAAACTTGATCTCAGGAACTCCAGTAAGGGATATGGGTGTCTCAAGCGGCAGGTTAATTCATTGCATCTCAATGCTCCCCCTACCCTTCCAAATGACGGCTGTTGTCTAACCTAAGCCCAACCTCCATTAGTAATGAATGAGAATGATTTGGTTGCAAGTAGCAAACCACTCAACACAGACACACATGTAAAAAATAAAGAGGAATTTAGTGCAGTGGTAGGTCAAGCTTGAATTATCGGCTCAATTCTATCACTAGAGACCGTATTTCCTTTTATAATTATTCATCTCCATCTTCATTATTAATTTTGTTTAAAGACTGACATCCTTCACAGTCATAAAAGGCTACCTTATTAGGCTACCTTATTAGGATAAGGGGAATAGTTTTCTGCTGTATCAGAGATGGAGAATGTATTCTCTTGGTAGTTTTCACCAGAAAGCCAGGGCACATTTTTCTCAGGATTCATCCCTAAAGTCACTCTGAGAAAAGGGTACACTGATTGACACAAGCAAGTGAAAGCCTACCTTTAGATTCCTGGGAAAGTTCCCTTTTAAGCAAAACTCATGTTTGAGAAATATGAGGTCATGTTAAAGAAGATTAGAACATATGCAGAAGAGGATACCAAGAAATGTTTCTCTGCAAAATACTGCTTTGTATTTCCAGGTACAATTCTTTTTAATGTTTTTCAAATTTCAGTGTGGTGTAATCTTTCTGCCAGCTTTTGGTGAGTGTGTCTAGAAATATGACTTTAGTTAGAGAACAGTCATCCTCCCACTTATTATGGATTGCCTGAAAATAAATTAAGAGGGTGGGCTCCAACTTTTTCTATTAAAGACATCCTTCAGAAAGAAAGGTGATTAGTTTTGATTTATCAAACAAGTGTCATGATGTTTAATGATACACTAGGCAGACCTATTATCATGACTTGAAGGGAACCATATTAAGGCATTTTGACGTGGAAGTTAAAATCAGTTCAAGCTGAATACCAGTCCCCTAATAGAGTTTCTGATTATTTAGGCATTGGTAATAACCATTTGTCTCTTCTCACTGTCAACAGCTAAACTTACGGCAATGCTTAAATTATTTGATAGTCTTTATAGGAGGAATTTGTGCACAAAAATGTTGATAGGGAGGTGAAAGTGGAAGAGAGTTAAAAAACCCATCTTGGATGAAATTTGTAGCCTGATTACTTAAGCGATGTGCTTTATGGACCTTGCTAGCTTACTTTGCACAATGAAAGCAAATCTGAATATCTGGAAGACTGGGGGTTGATGATTAGAGAAACGCATGACTGTGTTCATGGAACTGTCTTCTTTCTGTTTTCCTGAGTGATTTCAGTATTTACCAGGTTAGAATCTCTTCTGCCCATTATCTTGTAGAGGCTTTTGACATTTTCTCAATGTCAAGTGCTTGGTTCAGTCCCATGGCATCCAGGGGTAGTCCTATGTCATTCTTGCGGAGCTTGCCTCTTGATAGCATTTAAGAGAATTATCTCTTTTCATTAATTTAGTTAACTAACCAGCAACATCATGTCAGTTTGTTCCAACATATTCCCAAACATTTCCTTTTTTGCCGTATGAAATAAAAATAGAAGCGCAAAAGCTGAGCAAATTAATTATAACAGGTTGTTTTTTTTTTTTAAACATGTTTCCACCTTAAAGCATTTTGCTAACATTGTTTTTAAAACTCTATGGTTTCTACTTCCTTTTTTAAAAAAATAATTATCTATTTGAAAGACAAAGTGACAGAGATAGAAGAAGAGACAAAGAGATTCGCTTTTGATGGTTCATTTCCCAAATTTTTACAAGTGTCAGAGCTAGTTAAAGCCAACACCAGGAGCCCTGAACCTATCCTGGTCTACCATTTGAGTGACAAAGGCCAAATTATTTGGACCATCATCTGCTGCCTTCTTAGGAATGCTAGCAGGGAATTGGCTAGGAAACAGAGTAGCCAGGACTTGAAATGGCACTCTGCTAAGGCATGCCAGTATAAGCAGGTGATAGCTTAACCCTTCCTTGTTGAACCACAATGCCAGCCCTTATGGTTTCTTGTTGATTCAGATGGATATTTAGAGTTTGTTGAACATTTTAGTATCATTTTTCTTTTGTGTATTTCTTTTATTTTTTTAAAGATTTATTTACTTTATTACGAAGTCAGATATTCAGAGAGGAGGAGAGACAGAGAGGAAGATCTTCCGTCCAATGATTCACTCCTTAAGTGAGCCGCAACGGCCGGTGCACGCCAATCCAAAGCCGGGAACCTGGAACCTCCTGCGGGTCTCCCACGCAGGTGCAGGGTCCCAATGCATTGGGCCGTCCTCGAGTGCTTTCCCAGGCCACAAGTAGGGAGCTGGATGGGAAGTGGAGCTGCTGGGATTAGAACCGGCGCCCATATGGGATCCCGGGGCGTTCAAGGTGAGGAGTTTAGCCGCTAGGCCACGCCGCCGGGCCCTGTGTATTTCTTTTATAATTGATTAGTATGCATGTGTAACAAAGACATTAATATTTTTGAAAATTATTGTAGTATTATGTTTGAAAAAGATATAACCTTAAATTACCCCATCCTGTGTTCTATTATATTTTATTCCAGAAATATTTGAGGATCATTATGATAGAACACAGAAGGCAAGTGAAGGCTGAACACTTACAATTTCTCAGGGTAATTGTTTTTACCTGCCTTATCCAGGACTCTGTTCTTCTGGTTCCCACCAATGAAGTAGGTGTATTCTCCCTTGCTGCTTGTACTGAATGGTGTCAACTTCTTGTGGGAATAACAAATTAGCATCTCACTCTACCCTAGCTCCTCAGGTGCTCAGTATTAGCAACTTCTTGTGCCAAAGTTCAAGGTCATTCTTCTTAGACGAGTGTTTCCTCTGAAATGTCTATGAGGAAGTCACAGGTTTCGGTTGAGAACCTGCATCTCCCTAGTAACATATTGGTTAATCAATACCACGTCAATTAATGCCATAATGTTGTAAATGGTTGTAAATATTATGTTGGGTTTTTTACTTGATTGGGATGATACTCTGCCGGCTCTACCTTCAGACCAGAGATGGTCTCACCAAGAAGCCATGGAACTTACCAGGACAATAAGATGCTGGACTTTATGATTGGTCAAAACCTCCAATGAAAGAATCTCAACTGAATTTGAACTATGGAAATGCAACAAGGTGGAGCAATCCGCAGTGGGTGGGGGGAGGGTTTGGGGAGGGGCGGGGGGAATTCCAGGGCATAAAAGAAAATGAATCACATAATGCAATGAAATTAATAAATAAATAAATTTAAAAAAATAAAGCAGAGTGCTTCCTGGGAACCTCCTTTTTCTGGTCTCGGCATCCTGAGAATCACTCCTTCTTTGCCCAGCAAAATGCTTAAACAGACATTTTATGTCTGTAATTCAGTTTTTTTTTTCTTATTTAGTTCAGCATTGCTGTGTATCTTGTATCTGCCCTGCTGTCATGCAGGTCCTGAAGTGTTTTATAAATTGGCCTTGCAAAGATTTGTTGATAATCTGGCTCTTGGATCTATGAGGTTGTATATCGAGGCAAGGTTTTAAAATCTGACTTAAATCTTAGTTATTTAAAAAAAAAGTCATGGGCTTGGATTGATGGCTCAATAGCTAAATCTTCATCTTGCAAGTTCCGGGATTGCATATGGGTGCTGGTTTCTGTCCTGGATGCTCCACTTCCCATTCAGCTCCCTGACTATGGCTTGGGAAAGCAGTAGAGGACGGCCCAAAGCCTTGGGACCCTGCACCTGTGTGGGAGACCTGAAGGGGGTTCCAGGTTTCTGGCTTTGGATCAGCTCAGCTTTGGCCAGTTAGCAGCCACTTGGGGAGTGAATCAGAAGATAGAAAATCTTTCTGTCTCTTCTCCCTGTAATCTGTTCTGCTTTTCAAATAAAAAGAAATCTTAAAAAAAAATCACCAACAAAAAACTATGTTTAGTGTATTATTTAAATAAAAATTTTAAAAAATCAGATGATCACATCCTTCCAGCCCCCATAGTCATTCTGAAGCAGCATGTTGAAGTTCATATTTTGCTTAGTGATTCATTTGCCAAGTTGAGAATTTGAATGCAGGGGCCTGGTGCGATAGCCTCGTGGCTAAGTCTTCACCTTGCATGTGCCAGGATTCCATATGGATGCCCATTTGTGTCCTGGCTTCTCCACCTCCCATCCATCTCCTTGCTTGTGGCCTGGGAGGGCAGTAGAGAATGGGCCAAAGCCTTGGACCCTGCACCCGTGTGGCAGACCTGAAGAGGCTCCTGTCTCCTGGCTTCAGATTGACTGAGCCCAGTGTTTGTGGCCATGTGGGGAGTGAACCAGTGGACCATGTGGGGAGTGAACCAGTTCTTTCTCTCTGTCTCTCCTTCTCTTTGTTTATCTGCCTTTCCAACAAAAAATAAATCTAAAAAAAAAAACCCTACTAGTTAGGAAAAAAGGAGAGATTTGATAAGAACACAGGTTTAAGGCTCATTTCTTTTTTTGGCATATAAATTTTTGAAAGGAAATTAAAATCTCTATGTTTATGCATATTTGGTGTTCTTTCTCAAACATTCATTAGGATGCTCTATGTTTTGTGTACATAGTCTGCATAGGTCTTTCTACTTGGAGATTGTTGGCCTCTGGAGACTAAAGTCTGATCCTCTCATTTATTTTGTGTCTCTAACTTCCAGTGTCATAACTGGGTTTTGCCTTGAATACGCTCAGGAAATGACTGAATGAAATAGCTGGTTACTTCAGAAGTGATCCTGTCTCTACAATGGGTCTTATATATTTTGGGCCATAGCCACATTTATTCTTTTACAATGTGAGTCATTGCTGAAACCAAAATTCTCATTCACTCTCTGAGCTGTGTGCTTTCTCCACCTCTGTGTATAAGTACTAGAGTAAAGTGCTGGAAACAGTAAAAGACGCACCTGCTTGTGCTGTTTACAGCTTTTCCCTTTCTGCCAGTAGAAGTGCAAAAATGTGCTGTTGCCATGTTCTGTGGTTCACCTACACTATCTTTTCTCTTCATTTTCTTTGAAGACTCTCGTTTCAGGGATAAGCAGCTAAACATGCACAAGGCTACGTGGGTAGAGCACTAAGTGTCGTCCTCGCCTTTGTGATCAGTTGATTTGGATTAAAATGCATTTGGAAAACTAGTTGTATCTTCTTTCTAGCATTTATCTCAGAGCATGGTTCACAGTAGTCAGTCATACTTTAAATGAATGAATGAGTCAATCCACAGTTCTACAGAAAGAGGATTAGGTTCAAACATCCTTGACACAACAATAAAAAACCATCATCTCAGGACACTGAAGAAAATCCTATTGAGAACAAGCAAAAATTTTACTCTCTCCATTAGGTATGATGATACTGAGGATGGTAATTATACAGAATAACTTCTTAAGATTCATTTTTTTTAAAGGCAGAGCTACAGAAAGACAGAGGGGGAAAAAAAGCAAAAGAATTCTACCATCCACTGGTTTATTCCCCAAATGACTGCAGCCAAGGCCATGCCAGGTTGAAGCCAGGAGCCTGGTGCTTCTTCTGGGTCTCCCATGTGAATTCAGGAGCCCAAACACTTGGACCATCTTCTGCTGCATTCCTAGGCGCATTAGCAGGGAGCCGGATTGTAAGTGGAACAGCTTGGTTTCAAACTGGCAACCAAACTGGATGGTGGTGTCACAGGTGATGAGTTAACGTGTAGGCCCCTGAGTAAGTCTCTGTTGAATATTTAAGACCCAGGTGTTATGTGCTGTGCTGGGCACTTTACATGTCTCTGCTGGGGCTCTTTGGAGGCAGAGACTGAGGTGGAGTTTGGAGCACAAAGTATTTAACACCATGAAAGGTAGAGGAGGAAGTTGGGAAAGGTAGAGGAGGAAGCTGAACTTGATTGGAGCTTGAAAACTTTTGCCCTGCTAAGGAGTTCTGAGTTGAATGCTGACGCTCAGATGGTCTGTGTTATATTGAGACAGCCACCCCTTTATACTAATACTTTGCTCCATCTTGAACAAATCACAAGGTTTGGGCTACACAGGGAAGAGCCTGACCTTGTGTCGGGGCTCCCTATAGCTGAGGCTAAACCAGAGGACTGACCTCTGGGTTGTCTGCTTCTGAATCCCCACAGCTCTACAGCAAGCTCTACCTTGATGGTACACCTATGGACATTTACCATGGCTTTTATCATTGGGTTTAATCAACAGGACAACTTGCTAGCCTGGATGTTATGGACATTTCTGATTTTCAGATGAAGCAATGGTGTGTTTATGCATTTGAAGACTTCAGTAATTTATCCAAGCGTCGGAGCCAGAACATATATGAGGGTGTTTTAGAAAGTTTATGTAACATGGAATTGAAAGTTAATTTAAAAATATTTATTTTGGAGTTCAGAGTTACAGAGAGAGAAGATCTTCTGTCCACTGGCTCACTCCCCAGATGGCCCAACATCCAACACTGAACCAGGCCAAAGCCAGGAGCTTCTTCCAGGTGTCTCATGTGGGTGGCAGCCCCATGTGTTTGGGCCATCTTCTGCTGCTTTTCCCAGGCCACTAGCAGGGAGCTATATCAGAAATGGACCAGCAGGAACTGGTACTCTATGTGGGCTTTACCTGCCTATAGCACCGGCTCTTAAAAGATTTTATTTTGGTGCAAAAGAATTGGAAGCCTATGAATATGAGGGATCAAAAGTTCAAGAAAATGCATATTATGAAAAAAATATACATAGATTCCACAAAATTTTTCCACTCAAACGAACTTATCTTCTTTAAAAAGTAAATTTAAATATTACAAACAATATGTGAAAATTACATATATTTGTGTGATATCTTGGTGTTTTATACATGAATGCATTATATCATGGTCTGTCAGTTGACACATATATATGTATAAAACTAAACATTTTATAGTAAGAACATTCAAAATATTTTATTCTGAAAATTTAAAATCTATAGTGTCTTATTTTCATCTATAGTTATCTTACTGTCCAATATAACATCAGACTTTCTTACTTTTACAACTTAGTACCTATTAAAAAAACTTAACCTAAAATTTACCTTTTAATTCCATTTTCTATGGACTTGTTGAATTGCCCTTATATATACCTACATTTAACTTTTTAGGACTGGGGCTTTATTATTCCAGATTAAACTAGCAAAAGACTGAATAGCAAATTCCTTTTTTTTTTTTTTTTTTTTTTGCCAGAAGAAAAGACTAACGTTCTAAGCCATTAGGTCTTTATGATTATTATTACTTTCAGATTTATTTGGGATGCAATTACACACACATCCACTTATCATCTAATGTTTCACTCCCAAATTAGATCCAATGAGTGGGACTAGACCAGACCACTGTTCCAGGAGTTAGGTCGTTAGATTAGGGGAGTATCAGGAGAGTCCACTCAGGCTCAGGACTTCTGGCTGCCTGATTGAACTGCCCAGCCTCATGTCTCACTCACTCTGAGTGAGTACACAACATGCTGGCATCCACTACCCATCACAAATGCAGCTGTCGGCAACACAAATCTGAGCTTAGGACAAGGAAACCATAAGGAATAAGACAAGGACACACCAGTTGTCAGATAAGAAAGGGGAACCCAACGCTTTTCATTGTCTCTGAAGTTTCATGACCTTTTTTTTTGTGTGTGTGTGTTCTCTATCTGGGAGATCCTCATTATCTTTATCCTGCAACTCTAGGATTGAAGTGACCTTTTGTGCATTTTTGAGGGAAGCGCTGGCCCCCTCATGAAGATGGACGCCCAGTGAAAGAATTGAATACATCCTAACAGTAAGAAGATGGACTCTCTGATAATGTGTATGCCTACATTGTTGGGGAACACGTCAGTGACAGCATGATGGGTTTGTGACTGTTCATGAAAGACACCTATTGTAAAACTAGAGGGGAATCAATGAGGTGGGGGTGAGCGACCTTGGGGAGGGGCACGGGCAACCCCAGAGCCTATAGAACTACATCATAAAACAAAATAAAATAGTTTTAAATGTTAAAAAAAGGGGGGGACCTCAATCCAAACACATTCTGACAAAAAGTTCCAACGTAAACAAGGTAAAAATGAGGGTGCAAAAATCTCTCGTTTTATATCAGATCTTCAGTAGTTTTCTGCTTTTCTTTCCCTTAAAATGTTCACAAACGGAGAACAACCTTTTGTGAAGAAGACTATTGATTCATGGAGCAAACAACAGAATACTGAGGCTGCCCTGCTCTCCTCGGGAATCCCTGACAACGCCTCAGCCTCGCCCAGAACTCTCAGCCAAGGTACAGGGCTGTCCAGGTGACTCACTGGCCAGAGGTGTTGCTTCTCAGCACCAGAAAACTCACTCAGACTCGAGGAGCGCAGCCAGGCCGAGTGGAGAGCGTGCCAGGGCGGGGCCCCTGCTTCCCCTCACCCCACCGACCAGCTTCCCCCGCGACGGCGCCCGGCCTCCCTCACCAACAATCCCTGCAAGAGACGCACCTGAGGGCCGGGGCTGCTCAGAGAGTGCCCGGGACAGGTTGAACTCACACACCCGGAGCTCCCAGCTACTGCCCATGCCTGAGGTAGGTAAGCGCGGGTGGTGGTGGTGCTGACCTGAGGTAGGTGAGCTCCGGGGTTGCGGGGTCACTCACCTGAGGTAGGTGAGCTCCGGGTTGGGGGGTCACTCACCTGAGGTAGGTGAGCTTCGGGGTGCGGGGGTCGGGGGCACTGACCTGAGTTAGCTAAATGCCAGAGCTGACTTGAGGTAGGCGAGCGCTGGGGTGGTGGGGAGGGGGCGCTGACCTGAGGTAGGTGAGTTCTGGGTTGGGGGGGCGCTGACCTGAGGTAGCTGAATGCCGGGACTGACTTGAGGTAAGCCACGTCCCCGCCCCGCCGACTTCACCCTCTTCACAAGCCCTTATCTGAATACCCCATGAGGACAACTCACCCTGCCAGGCCCCCGGGTCTCCTCGGGTCATCCCTGTAGCTCCCACAGGGAGGAATGGTCACGCCAAGAGCCCGCGGAGGCGCAAAATAAGACTCCAGTAAAGCAGCCCGGAAGTTGAAAAACAAGCTCTTAAGACCTCATATTGGCAGGGTATCGTTTATTTCCTTACTTAAATTCTAAGACATACTTGTAAGTTAGAAGTACTTACCCTACCTCCTCCTTCTCCTTCTTTTTAAGTGTTTAGTTATTTTGTCTCGTTGAAAGAGAGAGGGGAAGACTGCGACTTTCCACGTGCTGGTTTACTGCTCAAATACCAGCAGCAACCAGTGTTGGGTCCGGAATTTATCCCACTGCTTTGAACGGAGGAGTTCCACACGACATAACGCAAAAGCAAAGGAACATTATTGCTAGCGCGCTAGGGTCCAAGCCTCATCCAACATAGTGGAGTCTTGACGAGGACCCCCACCACACATTTCACATAGTTTATACAGGATTTTGGCTGCAACTCCAGCAATGGGCCACTGATTCTACGAACAAGGTATTGGCAAGATTATAATTGGTCAGTTTTTATCACCGTGACCACTCTGGTGGTCTGTTTCTCTTATCCCTGCCCATCCCAGTGGTCATCCTGTATTGCCATAACCACCTGATGACTAGGCACCTGTCAAGTCTCGTCTGATTGGTCGCCTCTGACCAGGGTGTGTGGCGGCCCACTTCAGGGAAGCGGATGCCTCAATCCTAGGGACTGAAACTTAGGCCTAGCCTGTCTAACGCCTGCCTGAGGCCTGTCATGGCTTTATCTTGGTTTCCCTTTGTAGCAAACGAAGCACTTATTACAGAGGCCAAACTTAGCTGTTAGCTTAGCAATTAATTGATCAGCATCATTTTAATATCATTTATTCTATATTTTAATTACCATTACTCATCCAACTCTTTACTAGTTGCTATCTTTAACCTTAATCTCTATAATTACCGAATGTTTTAACATTTACATGTTTTTGCCATTAACTTTATTTTCTTTATTGCTAGATATTCATTTATTATTGAACTATTTCTTCATACTACTCCCTAATACTATTTCTTATTATTATTATCATTCTAGTACTCTTTACTACTACTTAACACACTGTTCTCTTGATTCAGCTATCGCTCAGCATACTTTAGGACTACTAAGCTCTTACTTTAGTTCTACAGTCTCGCACTAGGGCTGGCCAAGACGGAATCCAGGAGCCAGGAGCTAGGGACTTTCCCTGGGTCTCTAGCATGGGTGCCGGGGCACTTGGACCGCCATCAGCTGCCTCCCAGGAAGCATTAAGAATAAGTTCAATCAGAATCAGAGCAGCTGGGACTTTAACCAGGAACTCCAATATGGAATGCTGATGTCCCAAGTGGCACTTCAACCTGCCAAATCATAATGCACCACTCCATCTTTCTTTTATAGTCTCTGCTCATGCAGGCACAAGATAGATAATTAAACATGAGGGGGCGTTGAGGGGAAAAAATATGGTAAGAAAAAAAGTTTAAGTGTGAACTTTTTTTTTTAAAAAAAAAAAGACTTATTTGGGCTGGTGCTGTGGCATTGCACGTAAAGCTGCTGCCTGCATGGGGATATTCTGTAAGGGTGCTAGTTTGTGTCCCAGCTGCTTCACTTCTGAATCAGTTTCCTGCTAGTGCACCTGGGAAAGAAGTGGAAGATGACCCAAGTGCTTGGACCCCTGCACCCAGGTGGGATGCCTAGATGAAACTCCTAGCTCCTGGCTTCAGACCAGCCCCGCACTGCTGTTGCAGGCATCTGGGGAGTAATCCAGTGAAGAGAAAATTTCTTTGTCCCTCCCCTCACCTCTGCCCTCTCTCTGTAACTTTGCTTTTTCAAATAAATAACTAAATCTTAAAAAAAACAAATTAAAAATACCCAGTCCTTTGAAAGGCAGAGCAATAGAGAGGGACATACACAGAGAGATTCTCTGTTAGTTCATTCCTCAAATGGCCACAATCAAGTCCAGATCAGGGTGAAGCCAGAAGCAAGAACTTCCATGCTGGTCTCCCCTGTAGCAGGGTGTGGAGCAAGAACCTGCACCAGATTCTGGTGTCTTCTCAGGTGCGTTAGCCAGGAGCTCGAACAGTTGTGATGCTGTTGGGTATTGAACTTCAGTACTGAAATGGGATACGAATGTCGCAAGCCTGGCTTAACTTGTTTCACCACAATGCTGGCCCTCCCAAATGAACTTTAAAAAAAATGTATTTATTTATTTGGAAGACAGGCTTTACTCCCTATGCCACAGTAACAGCCCTGATCACATGATGTTATGTAAGGGACTTGAGTATCTAGGGATGTTGGTATCTGAGGTATGAAATCTTGGAACAAATTCCCTGTCTGTAGTGTCAGCCGTCTAAATCCATTTCCAGGATATATGCTTTAGGTGAAGGGCAAGAAAGCAGCAATCAAAATAAATAATATACATTTTAAAATTTCTGAGAGTTTCAGAAATTTGAGAGGTCAATGCACGCACACACACACACACGACACAGAAAGATAGAGAGAGTGCTGTATTTCTGGTTCACTCTTCAAGTATCTGTGATGGCCTGGATTAGGCCAAACTAAAGCTGGGAGTTGTAAACTCAGTTCAGGTCTCCTTTGTAGCATTAGGGACCCAGTTATTTGAGCTATCGTTTCCACCTCCAAGGTCTGTGCTTGTGAGATGATGGAGTTAGGGCCAGAACAAGGAATTGAATCCAGGGACTCAAATGTAGTATGCGGTTGTCCTAACTTCTAGGCTAAATGTATAGTGCTTTTGTACTGTATTTTTAAAAATTATGTTAATACAACAAATGTGTGATGTATGATATATCAATAGTTTTGATAAAGGAAGGTTCAATAACAGATCTCTGCCAAGTCATGTTGGTGCCTGAGACCAAAAGATAAAAGGATAAAATGAGATCATGCTTGGGGACACTTGGCACAAAACCTGGCACATACTAAGTATACAAAATATAAAGCCAGTCTTACCCTTATCTGAGGCCTTTTTCTGGTTCTAAAGCTGCTTAGCTACCAATTCCTGTGATTCAGAGTCCTTTAAAAAATGGCAACAACTGATTTAATTTTAGGCAAAAATTCTGTAAGGTTGGCATAATGCCCACCACCCACCCTTTTGTAAAATTGAAAAAGTAGTATGAGAAAAAAATATGCTACGCTCCACTTGTCTTTGATGTGTCCTTAGGATATCATTAAATACACTAGAATGCTAACTTAATTTCAGGACAATGGTAAATCTAAAGATGGCCAGAAGCGCAGCCAAACTAAGCACATACAGACAACGGTTGCTCGTGATCACCCAAGCACCCATCTGCCTGCTTAAGAAATAACTATTCAAGGTTTGTCATGCTCCATTACATTGAGCCAGATGTTGAACATACAGACTTGAGAGAGCTACAGATCCCATTTCTAATGGAGAGATAAGTTAGGCCTGTAAATGTGTGTATGCGGGGGAAAGGGAGAGGAGTAGCTCTGAATCACATGTTCAGGTTACGTCCCTTGAAAAATACAAGAATTTATAATGGAAAATGATTTCCATAAGAATTATTGTGAAAAACTGAGATACCTATTGAGAGCCATTATTCAACACTTTTTTAAATCCATTAACACTGACCTAAAGCACATTTTGAAAACACTTAACAGGCATTATGTAAATACTACAGAAATAATAAAAGGCCATGAGCCATCATTTGTACCTTCAAATGTCTACACTTGCCTTAATGGAGGAATTAAGGAGATACAGAGAGATGTTGCATGAAATGTCATGGCCACAGAACGACATTCTTTAGTGAGAAAAGCTGTGATGGGGAGGAGGAGGGTTGAGAGGACAGTGAGGATTGTTCAGAACCCCCTCTTTCAACTCCACATCTGTGTCAACTGCATGTGGTATTGAGAAAGTGAGATGCAGATTTGGGATGAGAATGAAGAATGTAATGAGGGCCCAAGAGCTCTTCCCCTTTTGATATCCCTTACAAAGGAACTAGAGGAGCTAGTCTGGAGAGAATACATATGGGCAGGCTTCAAAATGTTTATCAAAAATTAGCATTATCCTCAATTCTATTTTCCACAAACTTTTTGAAAGCTCTCTGTTTTGACTGATTCTAACTGTATGACATTTTTGAAAATGTAAAAGGGAAGAAGCTAACAAGATCACTGGTGTGAATTGACAAAGCACAGAGAAATTTAGGGTGATAAAATGACTCCCTGTGATACTGTAAAAAAAATAACTAAAATAGCTCTAAAAAATAACATCTTAAAAAAAAAGGAATACATTGTCTACTGCTTTTCATGTTCAGTCTAAGTTTGGTGCATTTTACTGCTCCTATGTTTGTGAAACAGTGTTGGGGATAAGGTGGAGTCTCCCTGCCAGAGATGGGGTCTTGTTGCTCACCTGGCAGGGGCCCCCACTATATATACAGATAGAATGAACTTCTTTTAATTGCATGGTCACAGAAGTGAATATGGCCAGTGATGCACAGGGAGGTAACTAAAGAGCCTCTTACTGGTCACCACAGGATAAATGAGGGCTGGATTCAATCCTATCCTAATTGTTGTGCTTTAAAATCTTATGTGAGGGGCTGATATTGTGGTGCAGTGTGGTTAGCCACTGCTTATGATGCTGGCATCCTGTATGGAGTCTCACTTCGAGTCCTGGCTACACCGCTTCTGATCCTACTGCCTACTGATGCACCTGGGAAGGCACAGCCCTAGTACTGATGCTTCTGCCATCTACATGGAAGAGCAGGATTGGGTTCCTGGCTCCTGGCTCTGGCCTGGCTCAGATCTGTCTTTTATGGCCATTTGGGAAGTGAATCAGCAGATGAAAGATTTCTCTTTTCTGTCACACTTCCATGTAAATCAATCAATCTTAGGGGAAAAAGAGATTATGACTTGCCAGAGCTCATGCCCAAAAGCAAACAGAGGCTTCTTTTAAAAAAGCAATCAAAGAGAATCTTACTTGAGTGACCTCGTCTGTTTTGATCTCTGGAATTGATTGAAAATTATGCCAGTGGAGAGTGTGTGATCTAATACATGGTTGGTTAGTTTTAATCTATACCCGAGAGGCAGACTGTCTCCCAGTTTGATAATATACTCCAAAGGTGGCCAGTTTGCATTTACTCTTCAGTTCACTCTGCAGTTGAATTGAGCACAGGTGATTCACTCTTCTTAGCCTTGTTAATTAGCTTAATAAATATTAGGAGTGAGTCTTCATTGGTTAAATGACTGGCATTAAAAATATTTAGACGTGCAAAAAATGTTCTAGAGACACTTCCCAATCTTTCATGAACAGGACACAAAACTCTAGACAGCTTTTTACCCTCCAGCTTTTGGAATGGTTATTCCAGCTTGATTCTAATATGCTCCTGATTCCTTCCATTAGTTTGAGGGACTTCTGGTTACTTGATGCTGCCTATGTGGTTTGCCAAACTCTGCCTTATGAATGTGGTTGTGTCTGTCTCAAGAATGTGTTGTGCAAAAAGTGCTCTGGCTACATGGAAGGGCAGACAGCTGAGAATTTGTTGAACAAGGCCACGTGACTTTTAATTTCTGTTATCTGATGTATGCTTATGTAATGAATATGTGACAGATTGGTACTAGGCTCATTTTTATTGCAATGAAGTTTGCAATGAAGGTAGTCTACTAAATTATATATTAAACAATTACAAAACAACTACTGTATGCCTTCTGGGAATGTACATTTTATATATAAGAATTTGCATTTTATGTAATAACATTCTATATAAGGGCTTCTAGTGGAGAAAATATTTCCTACGATGCTTGGAGTGGGACTGAGTTCCACCTCCCTCCTGAACCAGCTTTCTAGTAATGTATACCCTGGGGAAGAGGTAGCAGAAGATGGCCCAAGTACCTGGATTCCTGCTACTGATGTGGGAGACCTGACTGGAGTTCCTGGCTCCTGGTTTCTAATTGGCCCACCTCTGACTGCTACTAGAATTTTGGGAGTGAATAAGCCCGTGGAAAATCTCTCACAGTCTTTCATGCTGTCTCTGTCAGTTTGCCCTTGAAACAAATAACTAAAGAATCCTTAAAAAAGAGAACCCCTAGTAGTTGTCCTCAGGAAAAGTGACCCGAATCAGGCAATCCTTGGTGTCTTGCCAGGTACTTCTGAGCCGGATACAGATATATGCCAAAGGAGAGAGTTTGTTTACACACCAAAGTTGATTGTAAACTATGTCCTCTGTTTCCCTTCATGATGGATTTCATTGATGGAGGAATCATTTAGTTTGTAGGGGAAAAAAAATGAAGAATGCAGTTGGGGTTTGAGAATTTGAGCATCCATATATTAAGGCTTTAAAAATTTTCCAGATCTTTTGGAAGATCTTGCTTTTACACTGGCATTCTGATGTTTGCCTAGCGCCCAGCAGGAGCTGCTATGCAGTGATAGAGCTTTGTGATGCAATGCTAGTGAAATTTGTTCCTTGTAAATAGATGATGTGATTGTAACAGGGACCTAGGACAGACCCTTCTAACTGTGAGTCAAAACAGTGAGTGATGCCAACAGGAGAAAAGCACATAAAGATTTCAAGGAAGAAGTTGTTGCCTTAAGCTGAGGATGGTGGGGGACAACTTCATGAAGTAGATAGCATTGGAGCTAGTCCCTAACGAATCATTAACATAGACATCTATACCTATTTTCCCTTGCTATGAAACTAGAGACATGGAGGATTTAACATGAGTTTTTCGTTCTTTCATTTTAAAAATGATTTGTTTATTTTTATTGGAAAGGCAGATATATATAGAGAGGGAGATACAGATAGGAAGATTCCCCATTCATTAGCTCACTCCACAATTAGCCACACTGGCCTATTGCTGAGCTGAGTCAATCTGAAGCCAGGAGCCTCTTCCGGGTCTCCCTTGCAAGTGCAGGGTCCCAAGATCTTGGGCCGTCCTCGACTGCTTTTCCAGGCCACAAGCAGAGAGCTGGATGGGAGACAGGGCCGAAGGGATATGAACTGGTACTCATGTGGGATCCTGGCGCAGGCAAGGCAAGAACTTCAGCCAGTAGGCTACTGCACTGGACCCTAACATGAGTTTTTCAACAGGACTCTTCAACATAGTCATATATAAAGTACCACTCCTGCTCTTTTATGTGTGGGTAGAAAATTAAGCTAGGGAGCAGAGATATGGGGCAGGGTGACAGTACACTTGTTAAGCTGTTGATTGAGCACAGCAAAAAAAATAAAGAGAACTTAGCTAATCTTGAGAGAAAAAAAGCAATTAAGAGCATGAGAAGGGCTTTTAGCTGCATATGAGCATGGAGAGATATTTTTTGAGAAAATGGAATTTGATAATAAATAAGAATTGGCGTGAAATTAATGGGTCCTCAGTAAGTGACTGAGGTATTTCACACCTTCATTCCTAATCCTCCCCAATAAGACTAATGGAATGGAAAAATTTGCAAAATGAAGAAAAATTGCAAAAATAAATAAATAACTAAAAGGAAAAATGTCAGCAAGCAGGCTTGGAGTGGGGATGGGGATTGAGTGATACAGTTTTGGGGGAGGAGCTTTTAATGGAGCAACACTCAGACTATGTCACGGTGAATGCAACATCCCCCAAATGAGGGTGTCGTAATGTGCTTTTATTTTTTGCTTGTTCCATATGCCTGGGCAGGTCAATTGAGGCGCTGTCCCATGAGACCCTCACTATAGAACTCAGACAGGTGGAACAGTTGCTAGTTGGAGCATTGCTGAACATTGTGGCAACTGATAGAGGCAGTTCTGGAAGGTTTCAATTTGGCAAGAAAATGGTGATGATGTATGTTCCCTGTGCTCGCAATTACTGGCTAGGTCACAAGACCTTTCTGTAAGCAAGAGGCCAGGAAGGATAGCCCTCTAAAGCTCAGGGAAGCAGAAATCTAGCAACATTCTGAAACATGAGCAAATCTTTTGCCATAACTACTAAAAAGATATATCTATATACATTAATATAGCGGTTCTATTTTGGGCAATTCATCCTAAGAAAATACCCCTATAAAGTCCCAGACTTGTATTTTTTTTTTTAAGATTTATTTATTTTTATTACAAAGTCAAATGTACAGAGAGGAGAGACAGAGAGGAAGATCTTCCGTCCGATGATTCACTTCCCAAGTGAGCGCAATGGCCAGTGCTGTGCCAACCCGAAGCCAGGAACCTGGAATCTCTTCCGGGTCTCCCACAAGGGTGCAGGATCGCAAAGCTTTGGGAAGTCCTCGACTGCTTTCCCAGGCCACAAGCAGGGAGCTGGATGGGAAGTGGAGCTGCCGGGATTAGAACAGGCGCCCATATGGGATCCCGGGGCTTTCAAGGCGGGGACTTGAGCTGCTAGGTCACGCCGCTGGGCCCCCAGACTTGTATTTTCAGGAACTTTTTCTTCAGGATTGAAAATATGAACTGAAAACTTAGTGAAATGAAGAAACAAGTCAGGAAGAATCAATGCATTTGAACTCTATAGTCATGATTAGAAACAAGCCAGGCATTCCAGACTTAAAAAAAAAAAAAAAGAAAGAGAGAAGTGACCAAAAGAAATAAAAAAGTGAAACATGCATAGAATGATGTCATTTGTTATTCTACATTATGCTAAATATTATGACAGCACTTGTACACAAGAAGGTTAATATGAAACTCTTAATGGCTTTATTAACCTGGCTGTTGTTTTTTGAGTATTTTAGTACACGCATACATTTGAACTAAATGCCGAATGCTTGTAGGCAGGATTTCCATCTGAGTTTTTTAGTAAGAATTATTCCCGTGTTGGATCAAGAACTTGAGTCTCAGAGAACTGAAGTGACTTGGCCAAGTTCACACCGATAAGCAGTTTTTGCAGTCTGTGTGGAGTAGGGCTATAGGTGGGGAGGTCTTTCAGTCTGTTTCGTGGTGTTAATGGGCTTCTATCTGTTTCTTGTTTGTTTTCAAAAAGGCTATATTTTTACCAAAATGCTTTTAAAAGGAACCTGTTTAAAAATCAGAAGTAATCTATGTTTGGTATATGCTTGCAATGGGGGAATCTCAACTGAACTTGAACTGTGGTTATGCAACAAGGTGGAGGAATCCACCATGGTGGGAGGGTTTGGGGAGGGGTGGGGAGAACCCAAGTACCTATGAAACTGTGTCACATAATACAATGTAATTAATGAATTAAAAATAAAAAAATAAAAAAAATCAAGTAATTTGGACAAAGGAAAAAAGATACTAGAGACTTGTAAACAGGACAGAGATAGCTATGTGTATAAATAGAAATTCAGGATTCTTGGGGGGAAAACTCTACTAATGTCCCAAATGCCAATTCAAGTATTTGCGTCCCAGGGCCAGCAGGAAGGAAACCTTACAGCACACTGAGTAGTTACTAGGAGGGTAGGGTGGGGAGCCTGGGAGAAGGCCTCCTCTGCGAGCCAGCGTTACTCATGGCTGAGGAGTGTTTCCAGCAGTGCCTGCTGAGCTTCTTCTGGTGCATCCCAGAACATTTCATAAACATCGAGGACGATGAATCACCGAAAACAAGCAGCAGGTTAATGAGGAATAACTCATGTCGGGCAATGTGACAGCCCTTTAAAAACAGAATTATTAGGTTGGTGAATAAAAGAGCCATTAAGGAGCCTCTATATTTCCAGTTCAGTGGGACCTTCATCCCAAGATCCCCTCCCAAGTAATCCTTCCAAATGGATTGAGATGGGGGACATGGGTGTGGATTCTGAGCCAGGAAGAAGATAAGCATTTATACACTCAAGAGTGCAAAAATACACACATAAGGGTATCTGTCACTGCATTGTGCAATAGGTAGAAGCTAGAAATGGTCAAAATGTCACCAAGGAGTGAATAAATATTTTGGAAAAGCTACAGAATGGACTATTATATTGCACCTTCAGTTAGGGGTTGGTTGTCTGTGACTCCCTGGATTTTTATAGTTTTAAATCACTAAAAGAAGAAATGAAATGAAACAATAATAATTGCGACACATGAAAATTATATGAATTTCCTATCTTTTGCCTGTTTGTTAGCAGGTTGTCTGGTTGATTTTATGTGAGTTACATCCAATGAACTGCATACTCCTGAAATATTTGCTATTGAGCCCTTTACAGAAAAAGTTTACTGATTCCTGTTGTAGAACAGATTATTAAATGAAACTATTCTTTCCTGAAGATTTATTATTTTTTTCAGAACATTGATGAGGAGGATGTGTTACAAAAAAACAAGCAAGGGTATCAAAATTTTTTTCTGTTGGAAAAGAAGATTTACAGAGAGGAGAGACAGAGAGAAAGATCTTCCATCCGCTGGTTCACACATTGAGTGGCAGCAACAGCCAGTGCTGTGCTGATCAGAAACCAGGAGCCAGGAGGTTTTTCTGGGTCTCCCATGTGGGTTCAGGGTCCCAAGGCTTTGGACCATCCTCTACTGTTTTCCCAGACCACAAGCAGGGAGCTAGATGCGAAGTGGAGCAGCTGGAAAGTGGAGCTGGCACTTGTAAGGCAAGGATCCAGTCACCGAGTCATTGCGCTAGGCCCTTAAATTCATTTTAACTCACTGTCCTTCCTGATGTTTCTGTACTTTGAAAAAGTTATTTATTTGTTTGTTTAGGGAAAAGGGACGGAGAGATGGATATCCCATCTTATGGTTCAAGCCAAAAATGCCAATAATATCTGGATTGGGGCATAGGCTGAAGCCAGGAAATCAGTGCGTGTCTTCTACATGGTTGTCAGGGAGCCTGGAGCTGGCTGTGGAGTCTAGGCACTGGGCTGTGGGTGTGATGTGGGATACAGGTATATTCCCAAGCATCTTAACCACTGGATCAAACTCTCCACCCTGTTTTTCCCTTTTTACGTCATTGTTGTTTGATGTGATAATACTTTATTGCATTTTCATCTTTTGTCTGCCTCTGTCTTGTACCTACTGCAGAGCACTAATCATTTCAAATCTACAACATTTTTATTACATTAACAATACCTAATCATTATCAGAAAAAATATCAAACACTATTGCAATCTAGAAATACCTATTGTCCATTTTTGTTGCTAGAATGGAAAGTTACTGAGGGCAAGAACTCTACAAGGAAACTAGGTGTTTTGGGGATATGTTTGGAAGATCAGCCCATTTAGCTGCAAGAAAGTTTTGATATCCTTGTCTGTTTTTTGTAAAGTGTGTTCCTCATCAATGTTCTGAAAATCCCTTGTATTCCTTAATTTCAAATTTATTTTGCTTCAAAATAAACTCATTTTAGAATTCTCCTTTCCCTGAAAGTTTTGAAGTATCCTCTTGTTCCCATTATATGCTCCAGGATTTAGCATTGCCCTTGCTACATGATTAATATTTTTTATGAGTCAGCATATAAATATATGAATTATTGTTTTTATATGTGTGAGGAATCTGCATAAAGTTATGGAAAATGGATATTATTGAAAAACTATGCTTGAGTTTCAATATTTTTGCAGCAAAATAAGCTTAGTATGTACTTCATGTTTCCATGCATTTTTTGAAACTTCCTTGTATAGATAAGTGGTTGCAGTGTGATGTCTGCAATGTGCTATTCTCTCTGTGATGAAATGTGGGATACATCAGTACACATAGATTATGCTGGATGTGTGATGAGAGAAAGCATTTTTCCTTCTTTCTTGGCAACAGCAAACACACACTTCTGTGCAGTAGGCCAGGCTTCTTCAGCGACTTGACTTCTATATTTCTCAGATGCAGCCTCAGGCAGGCTGAATGGATCACAGTCAGGAAGCATTTTGCTAATCCATTTTGGAGTCCACATACCAACAGGAACACAGGAAACCTGGCATAGGACATTTCCTGGGACTTCTTGCTTGGGATGGTAATTGTGTTTTGTGCCATGAACACAGACCTTTTTGCTCTCCTGCTTGTTTTTAGACTTGGATGAGTTTCTCAGCCTTCTCTTGCTATCCTTTGCTATTGCTAAGAGATTTTGCATATAATTGAGTTAATAGTATGTCCTAAGTGAACTACACTGTGCATTGTGCCTTTTGGATTTTAGATTTAAGTATTATGCTGAACAAGTTTGATGACTCCTATTGTACAGATAAAGAAATTAGGGCAGAGGGGAATTAAATAATTTGTCCAAGCTGCAGGTGTGTAGTTATTACCCTGAAAGACTGTATGAGGCTACCTGCTCCAATATTGTTCTTTTCCACTAGTTTGATGGATTCACCTGCCTTTGTATACACACAGCCTGGCACAGAATGGACACTATTTGCTCATGGAACATGTGAATTACAAACACAGTTTATGAGGCTTGTCCCATGTTCCAGATGCAGCAATTTATAAGCTGATTCATAAAGTGGAGATTATGCTGGGCATGTGCTTGTTTAGAACTTTCCTGGAGGGCACATCAATGGTAATTGAGGCTACAAAATGGTACTACCTCCAGCCAACAAGAATTTTACTTCTCTGATTTTGCCTTAAGGAAGTAAAAATAGATTGGTGTGCAAAAAATGTGTACATGATGACTTCATTGCAGTGTTACTAATAATGAAGACAAATGCCCAACCATAAGAAATAGGCTAAATAGATTATGGTGCATTTTTTGATGGAATATTGTGAAAACAGAAGAAATCATTGCTACGATCAAGTGGTTACCGTTGTAGAATAGAAATCCACATGACAGGAAGGCATGTAAAACTTCAATTGTGTGTACAGTGATCCCTTTCTCAAGTTGAACGTTCATTCCTTATTTGTCTTAGTATGTCTGAAATGTTGACTAAGTAGAAGAGGAAACTTTAAGTCATGTGTAGAATTATTAATGATGTGCAAGAATGCTGGAAAAATTATGCTTAAACAAACAGATTGTAACAAATCATATAAACTCAGGTGTCTGTCTAAGCATAAAAGAAATTTATTAATGAAATTATGTTCATCCATGGGTAGCATGAGTTTAGTTTTTACAATGAACCACTATTATATTTGTAGTGAACCAAAGTGATACTTAAAAAATTTGGCAGATATTATTCATGGCTCTCTTTCACTTCATGTCTAATTTCCTAAGCAAGCAGGAAACTCCAACATGATTCTCTCCTGGCATTTTCCTTTGAAGTCACAAATGTAATAATCTCCCCATTTTTCATTTACATTTCCGCAATTTTCTCCTTTGACTCTAGCCATTGTCCACACAGTTTTTAGTGTTTTTATAAAATCCTATCTAAAGCAGATGATCTTGGGGTCATTTACACCCTGAACCACTGGTGTTAAAAATCTCTGTGAATTTTCTTTAACTCACTTGAGTTTCATTTTAAATGCCTTGAAGAAAGAGATCACAGGGTTTTGGCAATAAATCACTTGTGAGAAGTCAAGGGTGGTGATAAGCTGCAAATTGACTTTATAACTTCACACTAGTGAGGTATGTTGGGATGCTGAGAGTTCTATCACACCATATCATAAAGGCCATTAAATATGAATATGCTAGAGTCCCTCTCTGGGGTGTGAATTTATTTAGGAGCAGAGTATGTACAACAGAATGAGTCCATGTAGGCAACCCTGACCTGTCTTCTCTCTGATTCATTCTGATGGAGGACTTGTTTCAGGTGTGGAATGGCAGTGCTTGACCTGAGCTTGTCCTGCTAGGATTTCTTGAAGAAATCACTACTGGAAGGAAGGCATCATAGTGCTCGGAGAATCTGCTCAATCCACAAAAAATAAAATGGCTTCCCAAAAAGGAAACAGAAGAAGTCAAGTTCATTTAGAATGTTTCAGCATATGTTCTGAATTTGAAAACATTGTGTGTAAGGAAGGCAAGGAAACAGAATTTTGCTGCATAGCTTATGAAATGTGTCGGAGAGTGTTTGCATCAAGAAGGTGGCATTATATAAGCTTCCTGTCCTTTTCTCATGCCTTTATTACTTTTCCTCCTAGATCTGAAAGAATCATCCAGAAGGTTCCAGATAAATAGGCTAACTTCCTCATCAAAAATCCCATGTGAAGGTCATTCAATTGCTTCCTATCTGTGTTAGGATTTTTGTGGTTGTGTGTGACAGAAATTCAATTCAAAAACAATTTAAGGGAAATCCCAAAATAGCTATCAACTAGTGCATTTGAAAATCCCAGTGAGCAGTGCTATTTCACTCATGGTTGGATTCAAGGGCTCAGATACTGACATCAGGGATATGTGTTGTTCAGTCTCTTGGCCTTACAGTCTTCTGGCCATTAATTCTTAAGTGGACTGTCTCCTAATGATCTGACTAGCTAAACAATTTCAGAAGAAAACACCTTCTCCAATGGCTTCAGTAAAAACGCAGTTCTAAGCCTCCCTTGTCTGATATGTGTCATTTGTCCATCTTGGCTGCATCAGTGTGGCCAGGGAAATTGATGTCCTAACTCAGGAGGTCTGGATGTGTGTCCACCCCTGGAGCTAAGGAGATGATTTTAATCCCATTGAAACTATATGGACTGTGATCTTGGAATGGAACTGTTCCAGACCTATACTGAAATGCCACTCTCAGAATTATTAGACACAGGCCTCAAAAGTCTGCTTCCTACCAGATGTCCCTTTATCTGAAGATCAGCATTACTGCTGCATCTAGAACTTGCTTGTTAGCGACATTAGATGACATCAAATGATGTCCATTGGTCTTAGCTGGGGAAAAAATGGCCACAGCTTTTATTCTTTCTGCTATAATTTATTCGGCAATGACTAACTCTTTATCTAGAAATCCGTGACCGTGGTTTATTACCATAGAAACTTCCTTTGTGGGGACAATTAGCATCTATTGCTATCATTGGAATGTCATCATTTCATACAAAGCTGCTAATAATGGTGCTCTTTTGGTTTTCCAAGCTTTCCTGTGCATCTCTGCAGTATAATCAGTCCACTGAGGTCATGGTCCACAATAACACATTACTAGGAAGCTAATTAGTGGCTTGTCACATGTCTCCTTGGTTCTCCCAACTCTTCTACATTTAGGCTAGCAGAGGTTCTTGAGATACACAAATTATAGAAAAACTAGCAAGTATAACTTTGAGTTAGCCAGTCCAAGAGCAGTATTTTGGAGCTCGAACTTAATAGTGAATGTGGAAAAAAAAATCCACAATAAATGCAATGAGTACACACATGTGAAAGAGGAAGAATAAGATGTTACAAAAATTTTTGAAAATTTTTGACAAGTTCACTTACATAGAATTGATGACTGGATAGTGCTAGTAGTAGTAGCGTATCCTTTCCCAACATGATCAAGTAAGAAAACCCTGGAAAGTAAGAGCAGTGTTTCTCAGTGGCTGACCTGTGCGGATTCATTTGTTTCAAAATTGTCTGAGATATACTGGGGTAATGATACTGTTATGAGCATTAAACTGATGAGCAGGAAATGAGTATTTAGCCTCATGTTAGAAATACATGTGTCCCAAATCAGAATGTGTGGGTACAACTCCTAGCTTCAGCTCCTGACTCCAGTTTCTTGCCAATACTTACATTGAAAAGTGGCCGTGACAGCTTAAGTACTTGGATTCCTGTCAGCCATTGGAGTTGACAAGACTGCTGTGATCTGTTATCAAGGTTCTAAACATCGATTCCTCTTCTCTCCAGAAGGAACATGGAAAACAGACCTGCTCTTGGTGGCCATTGAAAGACTGCAAAAATTCTTTGAATGATTGATAATCAAGGACTGCCATCAATCAATGATAGTACAGAATAGACTTAGAGAAAGTTAGCTTTAGAATGCATTTCATTCTCATTTGCTATTTACTTGTATTGCAACTTTCATGTTATACTCAATCATATAAAAATAGGTGAATTCAGAGGTTAAAACCATCAGTTTTGGGTAGGCATTGTGTGTAGTAAGTCTCTCCCAGTGATGCTGACATCTTACATGGGAGCTATTTTGAGACATGGTTGTTTTGTTTACTATCTAGCTCTCTACTTGGGCCTCTGTACCCATATGGTAAACCTGGGAAAAGATTTGGGCTTCTGGCTTTGACCTGGCCGAGCCCTGGCTGTTGTGGCTATCTGGGAAGTGAGCTATCAGATGGAAGATTTTCTCTCTCTCTCTCTCTCTCAATTTTTCTCTCTTAATTTTCCCTCTGTATGCTGGATTCAAATTGAGCTTGGTTGGTTACTCTGGGGATCATACCCTGTGACTCTATGACTCATTCTCCTCTGTGTAAAACAGAATTTGTCATCTCAATCTCAAATGAACATTCTGAACATTAAAATGTGACAATGGATGTGAAATTCATAGCCCAATTTGTGACCCATGATCCTGTTAGTTAATCAATGATTATGATGATTAAATAACTAATCCCATGTATTTATGGATTGCTAATGTGCATGGCCAAGACAAGATGTTTACTCTCAAGATCTGGGGAAAGAAAGTCACTGTGTGCTTGGTGAAGAGCACCTGGAATGGGCCAACCAGAGCCTCCTCTTTTTTTTTTTTTTAATATTTACTTATTTTTATTTATTTATTTATTTTTTTAAATTATTTATTATTTAACTTCAGTAATTACATTGTATTATGTGACACAGTTACATAGATACTTGGGTTCTCCCCACCCCTCCCCAAACCCTCCCACCATGGTGGATTCCTCCACCTTGTTGCATAACCACAGCTCAAGTTCAGTTGAGATTTCCCCATTGCAAGCGTATACCAAACATAGAGTCCAGTATCTTATTGTCCCGTCAAGTTCAACGGCTTCTTAGGTATACCCTCTCTGGTCTGAAGACAGAGCCAGCAGAGTATCATCCCAGTCAATTGAAAGCTCCAACATACCATCAGCAAAAATTTACATCATTATGGAATTAATTGACATAGTAATGAGTAACCAATATGTTAAAAGTAAATGCGGGTTCCCAGCCACCTTCTGTGACCACCTCACCTATACTTCAATTTTAGTTTATACACAACATATAACATTCAAAACATAACATGTTATACATAACATCATATCATCTTAAATCAAGGCAAACATGTGGTATTTAACCTTTTGGGTTTGGCTCATTTCCCTTAGCATTATGGTTTCCAGTTTGGCCCATTTGGCCACAAAGAACTGCATTTTGTTTTTTTTAATAGCTGAGTAGTATTCCATGGAGTAGATGAACCATAGCTTTCTTATCCAATCCTCTGTTGATGGGCAACAAAGAAAAGCCCAGGCCCAGACGGCTTCACTCCAGAATTCTACAAAACATTCCAAACAGAACTGACCCCAATCCTCTACAAACTCTTCAAAACAATAGAAAAAGAGGCAACCCTTCCAAACTCATTCTATGAAGCCAACATTACCTTAATCCCAAAACCAGACAGAGAACTAACAGAGAAGGAAAACTACAGACCTATCTCTTTGATGAACATTGATGCTAAGATTCTCAACAAAATCCTAGCCAACAGAATTCAAAAACACATCAGACAGATCATTCATCCAGATCAAGTAGGATTCATCCCTGGAATGCATCTATAAATGTGATACACCACATCCAAAAACTGAAAAACAAGAATCACATGATAGTATCAATAGATGCAGAAAAAGCTTTCGACAAAATCCAACATCACTTCCTACTAAAAACCCTAATCAAGGTAGGCATAGATGGAAAAATCCACAACATAATTAAAGCCATATATGAAAAACCCAACGCCAGCATCATACTGAATGGAGAAAAGCTGGAACCCTTCCCACTGAGATCTGGAACAAAACAGGGATGTCCACTTTCTCCACTACTATTCAATATTTACTTATTTTTATTGCAAAGTCAGATATACAGAGAGGAGGAGAGACAGAGAGGAAGATCTTCTGTCTGATGATTCATTCCTCAAGTGGCTGCAATGGCCAGTGCTGCGCCAATTTGAAGCCAGGAGCCAGGAACTTCCTCCAGGTCTCCCACACAGGTGCAGGGTCCCAAAGCTTTGAGCTGTCCTCGACTGCTTTCCTAGGCCACAAGCAGGGAGCTGCATGGAAAGTGGAGCTGCCGGGATTAGAACTGGCACTCATATGGGATCCCGGTGTGTTCAAGGCGAGGACTTTAGTCGCTAGATCATAGCACTGGGCCCCAGAGCCTCCTTTTTGAGTCCCTTGCTTGCATGCTCTGGGATCTTGACACCAAGTGCTGGAGATTCTGAGTGCTGCTTGCAATGCCGGTTTGGTGATAATGTTACAGTTCTGTTTCTTCATATTCACTTCTGTTAAGCATAATGACATCATGTGTAGAAACATCTGCTCTTTTAAAATTATAATTTACCAAGAACTATCCCCCTAAAAACTGTTGAGTAGAGCCAAGGAAAGTGTGGAGGTGTAAGTAAATCATGCCAGACCTCACTATTTTTTTAATGCAGTATTGGACTTTTCTAGCTAGTTATCAAGGGAATTGTTCCTAGCCTATGAAAGTAACAATGAAACAAAAATTGGTTCTAAATACCGGAGAGGGTATGGGGCAACAAGAGTTCATATATACTCTAGTGGGAATGTGAAATGGGATAACTCTGGATAATAATTTGGTAGTTAAAAGTTATACACTTTTGAGCCAATCGGTCTATTCCCAGATATTAATCTAAAAGAAATGAAACTGTATCTATATAAACACTTGTACAATGATGTTTGTCAAATTTTCATTCATGATACTTGGAAACTGCAGATCACTCAAGCATTCATTAACAGATGAGTGAGTATACAGCTGTGTCCTAGCCCTATGATATTCTTCAGCTAGAAAGAATCAAGATGTTGTATCAGCATGGATGGGCCTCAGAGCAGTTATAGGAACAAAAGAAGCCAATCAGCAAGAGTACATATTGTATAATTTAATATATATAAATTTGATGAAAATGCAAATTTAGAGTAGCAGAAAAGAGATCAGTAATTGCCTAGAAATAGAGGTGGAAGGAAGGATACAAAGACAAAATGTTTTTAAGCAGAATGGAAATAATTATCTTTATTGTGGTCATGATTTCACAGGTAAACACATATTTTCAAAATGAATCAATGTGTATACGTCAATCATGACTTCATGTATCTGTTACACTGAATAAAGTCTTTTTCTTAAATAGAAAATAGCTTCATTTCTATTTAAGAAGCGACATTGGGTTGGAATTAGAGGGAAGAGGGTCAGTTTGGGCTTCTATCTGAAGTCTGTGTACTTGGACAAGCCTTTCTACCTTTAGGTACCTTTATTGTTTTATTTTGAAGTTGAAAGTGGTAGATCAGCTTGTATCTAAAGTCTTACCCAGTTGAAAATAATGTTTTGGCCAAAAGGTAAATTAAGTATCAGATTTTTTTTTTTTTTTAAGATTTATTCATTTTATTACAGCCAGATATACAGAGAGGAGGAGAGACAGAGAGGAAGATCTTCCGTCCGATGATTCACTCCCCAAGTGAGCCGCAACGGGCCGATGCGCGCCGATCCGATGCCAGGAACCTGGAACCTCTTCCAGGTCTCCCACGTGGGTGCAGTGTCCCAAAGCATTGGGCCGTCCTCAACTGCTTTCCCAGACCACAAGCAGGGAGCTGGATGGGAAGTGGAGCTGCCGGGATTAGAACCGGCGCCCACATGGGATCCCGGGGCTTTCAAGGCGAGGACTTTTAGCCGCTAGACCACGCCGCCGGGCCCCAGATTTTTTTTTATTAACCTTTTCTCTGGCAGAATTTTCATTTGGTTTAATCAATTTACAGAATTGCCAGAACTCAAACACAGCAGACCAACATAATGCACATTCTTGAGCACTGAAAAGAGATCAGTATAATTGTAACCTCTTTATTATCACTACCTGCAGGTTCATAAGCAATCCTGAGATGACAGAGGTAGATTCACATTAATGCCTTTGCTTTCCTTTCCTCTCTTTTCCTCAGGATCCCTCCCCTTCCCTCTCCTCCTCCACTTCTCTCCTTTCCCTTTCTTTGTTTTCTTTTCTTTTTCACAATGATTTTTGAGTGAAGAAATTCACTCACATTTTCTTAACACTAGCTCACAATACAATGTAATTGCAGACATGTTCACACGCACACACTACCTTCACAGCAAACCTCCTCAGACCAACATCTTTCCTGTTCTTGTTGTACTAATGTGATATTGGGAATACATAACTTCTCAATTCTGTTGATCTTTATATGGATATGATAACACAATTGCCACAGGGATGAGAGATAAGACATATCCCATGCAAAACAGTAAAATTGCTGGCACAGAGTAAGGCCTCAAATAAATGCTAATTACTGTTGTGTGTATTAATACTATCACTGAGCTGAACTGTTATTTAAGAGTATGTCCTGTTTCTTTGAGGGAGCAATGACTACTTCAGATTCACCTTTGGTGAGGCTGAGCAAACAGTAAGTATTTAGTGGGTTTTTTTTTTTTTTTTGGATAAAGACATCAATGATGACAAATAGAAAACTGAAGGACTCAGGATGTTAATTTCTTCATTGGACACACATCCTCTGTAGAATCCTGCTGACTGCAAGGAAATGTCACCAACTGTCATAGATACAGCAACACATTGCTCAAACATATGTGCCAGAGGAGCTAGAAACTTGTTATTGTATGTGTGAGAAATTCATAACCAACACAGTCGAAGAAATGCTCTTGGATTCTTCACCGAACTCAGTAGTATATTTCCATACACAGTTCAGATGCTTATGGGTTTATAAGGCACAAGTTTCACTGTGTGTCTTTAGGGTAAGGTCATGAGACACAGTAAGACCTTCACTGAGTGATGTCCCTCTTTCTGTTCTTTCTCACTTATTCTGTGGAGGCCATTATCTTCCTCCAGGGTTGTCATTCATTTTGGAATTGACCACGAAAACTTCAAGACTTTGTGCAAGAGGCTTTTGGTACAAAGGTATAGATGCATGTTTGTCTAGTTTCCAAACTAGACAAACCTCTGGCTAGGAAACAGGAGAGAAAAATCTAGGGGCAGCATTCAGGCTGGAAGCTGATTTGGTTCCCAGGTCATTTCTAGGTAGTAGTACCCTATGAAACTGCCAGTGACCATTCATCTACTTTTATATCAGTTTGAACTGATAGTTATAGATGCTTGAGAGGTTCTGACTGATTCGACTCACAAATCTCTTGCTACCCATTCCTTGTAGACACTCCCATGCTGTAATCTAGGAAGCCCTTCGAGTCCATTGATAAAGAGCAGGAAGAGTGGATGCTTTTCAAGCGATGTTGGCACATTAGTAAAGTTTTGAGAGAGCACAAAACCACTGGAATTTACCCTGTGAACCACAGCACTATGGGGTGCATCATTTTCCAAGAAGAGAAGAGGGCTCTAGAATTGGGTTGTGTCCTAATTGCTGTCTTTTAGCTGCTCTGACATTGTTTCTCAACTTGTTTTGTCATCTTTTCAATGACAATTTTCCTGAGTTGGAAGTAACAGATATGAACTTTAACTTAAGAGACATAGTTTGAAGAATATCATGGATAGATAGATTGATTTTGTTAAAATTAAAAAGAGAGTACGTAATATATTCACAAGAAGAAAAAAACAAATTAAAAAGTGAAACTTTCCATTTTCCTGGGTTTGTCTCAACAATTAAGAAACATTTAAGCGAAACAAGTGCATACTCTTAACCACTTAAGTAAAATCCACTGTGATAATCTCTGGGTATTTTAACATTGATGCTTCTCATGTACCTGAGGAGGATTGGACTTGTCATTGCAGATTGTGGTCTATTATCTCTGCAGTCTGACTCACTTCTAGTGAATTAGACTCTCTTAAGGGACCTTATACCTTATTATTATTCTATGGAGAGGGATTGATACTGTTGTTGCTTTGCATTAATAATCATGCCATGATTGCTTTGTTTATTCTTTATGGTACTCTGCATTGTGATCTTTAGCAATATTTATATGTTGAGACTATACTGCTAAGGGAACATATTTATATTAATGATGAATTAATTTATTGTTCCATTCATGCTCTATATATTTATTGTGTGTCCATTATGTGCTGAGGATGGGGCTAAAGACCAGGGAGTCACATGGTACATATAAGTTAACATAGCTCAGGTCCACATGGAAATAATCATTTGCAGTGGAGCTTGAAATGTGTTAAATATTCATGTGTATATATATATATATGTGTGTGTGTGTGTGTTCATATATTTACAGACTATACTTATATGTATTTATAATATATTATACATATTATGTATATTTACAGAATTTACAGAATATATACATGCATACACATGAATTCATTTGTGATACATGTTATGAAGAAGTAAGTGTTGTTTATAAGAGGAGGATATGGTCTTGCTCAGATATCAGGAAATTTGTCGCCTGCTAATTGATGTCTGAGATGAGAGCTGATGGATGAGCTGGCATTAACTAAGCAAAGAGAGAATGAAGAGACATTTCAGGGAATGTGAGCTCAAAGTGTATATGCTCTGATAGTGAAGGACCTTCATGGTGACCATGAGGTCTCCAGGAAAGGCCAATGCGGCTGAAACAGAGAGCGTGAACTGAGATGATGCCAAGGGTTGGGTGGGCTGTCTTATTACTCAGCCTCCTGTAGCTCATGGTAAAGAGTTTGGACCAAAGTGGATTTTGTCATGAACATGGCTCAGCAGCATTTGCATTTAAATTCAAAATGAAGTAGTGGTTGGAGAAGGATTTGGAGGGGCCCCGGAGTGACGGCAACACTCAGCAGAGTAACTGTGACTCAGAAGCCGGCAGAAACATGTTCTGGGTTGATGTGTGCACAGATGACAACTGTGGTGAGAACTGTTCCACCAGGCATGTTGTCTCACATATGCTACCAACATTTGATAACTGATAACTAAATACTGTGTCTAATGCTGGCCTCTTCAGAGGCATCATTAGCGATTAGAACTCTGCATCACCCACCAAATAGATTATAGTGACTTCCATAACAAGAAATGTGGAAAGAAAAAAGTGCAAAAATGATAAAATATTTGTTTTCTGTCCTAGCTTATTCTTACTCTTCCAATGCCTACTTAAATAGTTGTAGATTTTCTACAAATCTATTGCTATTTTATTCATTTATTTATCCATTAGTTGTATAAAATATATGTCCATGGTTGCCCTATATGGTAACAAATCATAAAGGCAAAGAGAGTCTCCTCTCCTTCACAGAGAGCATAATTCAACAGAATCAGAGGAAAATACAAATAACAGGCTGAGCATTTAATCAATTACTTGGGTTTGATATCTGGTCCTGGTTCCTGACTGTGGCTTCCTGTTAATGCAGAGCCTAGGAGGCAACAGTGATGGCTCATGTGGTTTTGTTGATGCTGCTCATGTGGTTTTCTTTATGCCACTCATGTGGGAGACCTACATTGAATTTCTAGCCTAAGGCTCAAACTTTACTATTGTGGGCATTTGGGGAGTGAATCGAGATCGCAGATCTCTCTTTGTGTCTCTGCATCTCAAATCAATCACAAAGTAAGTAATTAAAATAGCATAAATATTGAATTGATACAATGTTATGGGTTCTATGATACAAAAATAAATGCTGGGTAAGTCTTGGAAAAGGAGTGATAACTACTTCTATAATGAGAAAGGTTTCTTGAAGGAATAAGTTTTGGCTTGGCAATAATAGCTGATAAATATTTAACAAAAGGGAAATCTGTATTGGCGGATGGAAACCATACTAAGTACAAAGTATATTAGATGGACTGGTTAGTAGGCATACAAATGTATATGGTGGATGTGTATGTTTGGAAATAGTCTATGTGTTGCATTGTTAGACATATACTTATACTCCTGTGCTTGTCTAGTATTATAGCCTCCAAGCACATTTAGATATTTGCATTCAAATTAATTAAAATTAAATAAAACTTAACTTTTAATCCCTATTAACACTGTTAAGGACTCAGCCACCTGTGTCCTTCATTGAATAGCATAGACATAGAGTAGTCAGTCTATCATCACAGAAGATTTATTGGAAAAAGAGAGAGAGCGGGGTGGGGGTGTAGGGAGATTGAGAGAGAGAGCTTCCATCTGCTAGTTCACTCTCCAAATGCTTACAGTGGTGGATCTGGTTTATGCTGAAACTGGAATCCTAGAGCTCCATTCCAGTCGCTCATGTGGATATCAGGGACCCAGTTGTTTGGGGTCCATGTCTTGTCTTCTCAGGCACATTAGCTAGGAGCTGGACTGGAAGCAAAGCAGTGTGGGGCTTGAACCAGCACTCCCGTATGGGAGACAGGCAGGAGCTTAGCTCACTGTGTCACAGTATCAATCCAACTGAGGCACTTCTCATTAAGTCTATTGGAGAGATTTTCATTTCATGTTAAGGATGTGACGCAAGAAAATCCATATGCAAATAAGATACACAGGAACTGTGGGTGTCCTGGCTAGTTTCAGCATGGTTGAAAGTTTGGGAGAAATTGGGAAGGTGTGTAGAAGAGGAACAGGATTTAAAAGTCATGGAGATGTCTGTCTTTCATACAGAAGAGTTGAAGTGATCTTCGGAGCTGGGGAAATGATGATCTGAATGCTTATATGGTTGCAGCCAGTAAATGTCAAGTGTGTAATTGTTAGTCCACGCTGCTTTGCTTGCTAAAGCTGGCAGCACATGTATCCAGAGGAAACCTGTATCACGTGGGATAACATTGAACTTTTGTCTTCAGTGTTTCCCATCTTTTGCCACCAACAAAGTTCTTGCCTATCCAAAAGTGTTAAGATGGTTAGAAAGGAAAATACACTGTGGGAGGGAAGAGAGTAATTCTGATGTTAGTGGAAGCAGCAACAACAAAGCAACACATAACAAATAAAACTTGTTTTAAATCATGCAGGAGAGAAATATGGCATGTTTGAGAAATAATCTGTGAGTAAAGCCAAGGGAGAAAATGGTGGCTATGGTCAGTCATGTAGGGTGGGGCCAGACTGTTCCTGGTGAGCTGGATGTTGTGATAAGGAGAGGCAGATTAAGTCTTTGGAGCCAGGGCTGCTCTTCTATTGGCTCTGTGACCCTGGGCGAGTTCAATTATGTTTTTGGACTTCAGTTTCCTCATAATTGCACTCTGTTGGCTCAAGCTTCCTGGTGGAAAGAAAGTCAATACAATTTAGATACAATTTAGTATTACAGTATTTCTATTTCTTATCACCTATTTAAACTTCATGCCAGTCCATCCCCTTATTGCTGCTCAGACATTGGAAGAGACCTGCATGTATCAGATCTGCCCTTCCTTTTCCTCCTCTTAGGCTAAGGTTGTGATTGTCTTGCTTGCCTTCTCATAGACTGGGGCTGGACTCCTTGTCCATGAGGCTGGTTCTTTCAAGTCTTTGCTGGCCTCCTGAGGATGTGCTTGACCCTCGCCATGGAATTTTAGAGGTAGTAAAACACCTGTCTTATTTTCCTGGGTAGTTTTCTTTGTTTTTCTCGCTTCTCATGTGGATGTGAGCCCTTCTGATGTGGATCTCTTGTGTCTCAGCTGCTGCCTGCCTCTGAATCCAAAGTCTGTCCACCTAGCCTCTATTGTAAAATCACATCTCCTTGAGCTGTTTTTGATCTCTTGTTGGGTACCTGTAGAAATCTCTGGATCCGTCTAGGCCATCTCCCTGCCCAGGACATGTTACATTTCCTTTTCCTTCACTGTTGCAAATTTGTAGAGGTACTCTGAAAAGTTACCTCTTTCAGGAAGTGTAACTGGGAAATTGGTCCCAAATCACTGAGGCTCCTCCCTCTCCTTCATGCTCTGTGATATTTTTGCTGTGTTTCAGTTTCCCCACTTGGACTTTTGACCCTGTAGGGAAGTCAGTACCATTGTGCCTGACATTTCCTTTTCCTCCACATTCTTGCCAAATTCTGTACCGTGCAGACACACTATACTTCCTGTCTGGACACTTGTGAAATTAGCTTATGTCATAGCCCATCTCCAAAGGTTAAAAAAGAAAAGGAAAGCTCATTCAGATCTTAGGGTTTGACTTTTGACATATATAAAAGGGTGATTATAGCAATCCTTTTCCCACGTTAACTCAGCCTGGCTCCCAAGTGTGTCTTTGTGCTGAAGATGTGGTAATGAATGACTATACCAAGAGGTGAAGTTGGAGGGTGTTAGAATATGAAATGGCAGAAGAATTTGTCAGTATAAGCTTACAGAGAGTGGCTTCTCAGGACCTCCTTATCTTCATGGGGTTGGTCAGTACAGGATTAGGCTTCCTGTGCTGAGAAGTCTGCTAGGTGGGAAAATTTGCTGTTTATTTTTGTAATTCTTATTTATTTGAAAGGTGGGATAGAGATGCGGAGAGATTTTCCATTTGCTGGTTATTCCCAAATGGGTGTAGCATCAATAGTTTGGCCAGGTCAAAGCCAGGAGCCTGAAACTCTATAGAGGTTTGGCACATGGATGGCAGGGGCCCAAGCACTTGGAACAACTCCTCCTGCTTTCCCAGGTGCATTAGCAGGAAGCTGGATCACAAGTGGAGCAGCTGGGGTGTAAACTACTTCTCATATGGAATGTTAGCGCCTCACATGAGAATTTAGCACAGTGTACTACAATGTCATTCACTCTGAATTTTTTGGTGAACTCTTTCTGACCCCTTCCTTTTTTACCCCTTCTTCTGCCTAAAAGCTGTCTGAAGAGTCAACTTCTCCAGGTGTGCCTCCTTGGCAGCATGGTGTTCTGTTTCCTCCTTTAGTATTTGGTGTAATCCTAAATGAAGTCAAGGGCAATTCCAAGAAGCACCACTCCATCAATCTCTGGCTTCTGATCTGTAGTATGAGTCTCTAAACCTGGGCTTCATGGTCATAGTTGCAAAATATCTTCTTTATTCCCCGCCCCCCAGATTTTCTTAACTCTGCCCCATTTTCTTATGGGTTCTGATTTGTTTTTGTCTGTCCTTTGCCTCAGTGGGATATCTGGCAGCATGCTTAGATGCCCTCTCTTGATGAAGGTTAATCCTTCCTGGGGTGACCATGAAATGTATCTCCGGACACTGCCAAATGTCCCCTGAAGGATTAATTATATCTGGTTGAAAACAGTTATTCCAGCATGTATTTGCTGTACTCAGGAAAAACTAATATTGCTTGCTCAGTCACTGAAGAGCCACAGTATAGGTGCTTTAAGAGAAATTTAAAAATGTTGGTTTAACAATTTAAAAGTATTACAGTTGTTACAAAAATTAATGGAGTGTTTACAAAATGCCCAACATCTACATTCTTAAAAGTGGTTATCAAGATTTTAGATTCAGTAAGAGGTTTGTCATTGATTAAAAAAATGATCCTGAGATTTTGGGATTAAATATGACTTAGAACACATCTATTGCTTGTGTAGGACTAACAGGATGAAGTGAGATTGGTGATGGAAAGCTTAGTCTCAGCTGAGTGAGAAAAGTGTATAAATATATGGCAGGAGATGAGATCATTAGCCACAATCAAGGAGTCACTCACACATTCTCTCTAGAATAATTGAAAGGTCAGGAGAAGAAGCATCTCCAGTCAGACAGGTTCTGTTTGCAAGATATGGTAGCACAAAAGAGTGTCCCTTGTCTTATATGTTTAACCCCCACAGGTAGATCAAACTCCAATCCTAAACAGTGAAAGTGTTCGTAACCTAACGATCCATTCCTGAAGAAGCCTTCTGCACATGCAGCAACACCCTCTACAGTGATCAGAAGTGTGCTCTTTGTTAGCCTCAAGTAACTCATTGACAGAATCATTTTGAAAGCTCCCAGGGAGAAATGATGGATTGTTTGTGTTGAGTTTGAGTGCTGATTTCCTCTTGTATTTCATAATTTACCTGCTTTAACAGAAGGCTTGGCTCTTCAACATCCTAAAACAGAATTCCATTTTGCTGCTTGTACATTTTGTACATGTTGCATTCTTGTGAATGAAAAATGGCTGTGGTTGCTGCAAAAAAGAATTTAGAACTTGAACTGGACACGGCTCGGTAATCTGTTTCAAGAGTGGGGCAGCAAGCAACTGAGTTCTGGAAGCAGCACTGGACTCAGCAGCTTAGGGCTAGAGTGTGTACATCCTTTTGTTTCCATTTTGAACCAATAAACATCTAAGACTAGTTATTTAGTAGACATCTGTGTAGATGTATTAGCTTTTCATTAGCTTTTGGAGGTATAGTTTTCAAAGGACATGTCTACATTACTCTCCTGTTTTCCTGTTAGGAAATTGGAGTTTCTCCTCTCCCTCCCCTGGACACTGACACATCTCATTCCAACCTGCAATTTTTTTTACTTTCCCCTTGATAATTAGAAAATGAGCTTTTATGATGAATTTGCTTTTAAATTACCTCAAAGAATGTTCCCATCCCGACTGCAATGTTAAATGTCTTCCTAGAAATCAGTTTTTTCCATGAGAAATTTCATTGCACTGGGAGAAGTGACAGAAAGAAAACCCCCAGCAATTCTCCTGCAGAGTTTGATGTTGATAGGACCTGCTCTTCCTTTACACCTTACAAAACAAATCTCTTAGGTTTTTCTTATGCTATACTGATTTGCTACTTTTGATTTTTTTTTTAAATTTAAAACCAAACTAGCTGCTGAAACCCCGCTGTTCAAATCATATAATTCCTCTGATTGAGTGCCAGACAGTCCCTCTCAATATAAAAGTCATATCTATAATCCATTGGCAAGCTACCCAATGTGGTCTTTTGATATTTTGGAATTGTTTTATTGTATGGTTCCAGCCTCTGGCTTCCTAAAACAGAAGTTTCATATCAACTAGAATTGCTAAGTCCTTTTTTTTTCTCATACACTAGGCCAAGGTTTTCTGGAACATCTTGCTTTTCCCAAATGAACAGGCTTCTTCTCTCCCTCTGCTCTCATGATCTGTTTCCTCTTACATCGTACCCTCAGGAAAGGAATGTATTGAAAACTCAATTCTAGTAGACTAATTTTTTTTTTGTCAAGGAGAAACTAAAGCTTATTCCTAACTTAAAAATGGACCAGGAAAGATGGAATTCACATCCACAGATGATGATGAGGATGGTGAGAGTGATGATGGGAGCAAGATGATGATGGGGCAATGATGATGATTATGCTACTACTTACAGGATCTGCTCGTTGTTTGCTAAGGGCTTTTTAAATGCCATGCTTGGTGGCAGATACTGTATATATAGTAAATTACTGAACAAGAATTCTCTGAGACCCTATTTCCATTTTATAGATGAAGACTCAAGAAATGTTACGAATTAGTGTTGATTCTAAGTAAACCAATAAAGTTATCCCAGTTATCAACAGCAAAAGCGATACCTGCTGACCTTGATTTATTCACTTCTTTGTTAGTACTTTTTTTTTTTTTAAAGATTTATTCATTTTATTACAGCCAGATATACACAGAGGAGGAGAGACAGAGAGGAAGATCTTCCGTCCGATGATTCACTCCCCAAGTGAGCTGCAACGGGCCAGTGCGCGCCGATCCGATGCCGGGAACCTGGAACCTCTTCCGGGTCTCCCACGCGGGTGCAGTGTCCCAAAGCATTGGGCCGTCCTCAACTGCTTTCCCAGGCCACAAGCAGGGAGCTGGATGGGAAGTGGAGCGGCCGGGATTAGAACCGGCGCCCATATGGGATCCCGGGGCTTTCAAGGCGAGGACTTTAGCTGCTAGACCACGCCGCCGGGCCCTTGTTAGTACTTTTTAAATTGTAATCAATATATTCAGCTTTAAATCGTGTGCTAAACTACAACATGAGACAAGGTAATCTTTAATGTGTATTAGATGATTATTTTAGACACGTTTAGAAAACCTTTGTTACACAGGACGCTTCTGCTGTCACTTACATGAAAACTTGCCATGTTTGAAGATTGGTTGCTGGAAAGGCTAAAAGACTCAAGTCTGTTGTAGAATATTGGAACAAGCAGGGAGGAAATGTAGTATTCTTCTTATTAGAACTTTATCTATCTTCTTGAAATTAAAATTACCTGCCAGCTGTAATAACGTATCTTAGATGTATTTAACATAAAAATGGAAAATCCTTTCCACTTATTAATCCTAATTAAGTTGGGATTAGATCTTTGCTTCTGCAAGTTTCACAATTTTTCAAAAAGAATAGCGAGACAGGTGTTTGGTACAGTGGTTCAGGCAGCGCTTAGGCAGGAAAGAAGAAAGGAAGGAATGAAGGGAGAAAGATGGAAGAGAGAGGAGGAAGAGAGGGAGATATTATAACCTTAGAATTATGTCTAGGTGGGGCGTGACGCAGTGGCCTAGTGGCTGAGGTCCTTGCCTTGCACATGCTAGGATCCCCTGTGGGCACCAGTTTGTGTCCCTGATGCTGCACTTCCCAACCAGCTCCATTCTTGTGAACTGGGAGGGTAGTTGAAGATGACCCAAAGCCTTGGGACCCTGCACCTGTGTGAGAGACCTGGAGGAAGCTCCTGGTTCCTGGCTTTGGATTGATTCAGCTGCATTTGTTGCAACCATTTGGGGAATGCAACAGCAGACTGAAGATCTTCCCTTCTGTCTCTCCTTCTTTCTGTATATCTGAGTTTCTACTAAAAATAAATAAATCTTAAAAAAAAAATTGTGTCTACAAACTACTGAGTTTGTCCTCTTTGTAATACTATCACATTAGCATGTGAACTGATGAGTATTATGTTGTAATAATTGTCAAGCATTTGCTTAACCCTGAGAATCTAGTATATTAATAAATTCCTTTACAAAAATACCACCCGGGATGTCTTTGGGTAATTTTGGAGTGATTGGGTTCAAGTCCCAGATGCCCTCCAGATTCCATTTTCTTGTTTGGTTTCACAATGAGGAGTCAGTGATGAATGCTCAAGGAGCTGGGTACCCCCCAACCAAAGTGGGAGACCTCTATTGGGTTCCTGGCTCCTGGTTTTGGTCTGACCCATTCCCAACCATATCAGCCAATTGAGGAATAAACTAGTGGTTGGGAAATTTCTATCTCTCTGCCTTTCAGGGTAATAATAATAGTAGAGAATAATAGCAAAGGAACTCTATAGATGAACATGTCCTGATTTGCTTATAAATATTGAAATGTTTGTAAATCTTTCTGATACTGAAGACAGATTTATTCAATCTTGAGATCTAAGGATGATAAGGATGTTAAAATAAAAGTGGAATAAAACAATTTTCTATTTTTTCACACAAGTGTTAAAATAATGGAACCTGCATTTCTAAGAGGTGATAAAAAAACTGTTTAAGTTCTCTTTAAAAAGGGCTCTATTGAGGTTTATAAATGGCATACAAGAATAATTCCCTTTGAATTCGATGCCAGTGAGGCTATGGTCTCTTGATACTGTTCATGTAATCACTTGTTGAGCAAGTACTATATGTAGGTACCACGCTAGGCAACTGTTTGAAATTATATATGAGAGTATATTTTTATCCAAGCTCCCTTGTCAATAGTGTTATGGAAATGAGATGTTGTGTAATCACAGACATCAAAAACGATTTCTCTCAGCCTTTAATGTAAAATGAAATAAAAAAACCGCAGGTGTATACATCAATATGCCTGACAATGATCATTGCAGTGTTTTTTTGAATGGCTGAAAGTTAAAAATAATACCAAAGCGTAACAAGAGGTAATTGGTTAAATAAAGGATGTGGACTATAGTGATTAAAATGGCAATGTAGCAGAGCAATAAGGACAAGGGAATATATTCACAAACAAATTTTTAACAGTACATAATAAGATTCTGTTTTTAAAAGTTTTATGTATGCAGAGCAAAATGACTAGAAAAGACATATTTGAAATGTTAGTAATGATGAAAATGGATGTTAACCATGGTTCCCAGTGAGTGGTAAATGATAGGTTGTTTTATGTTTTTATTTTCCTTTACCTTTGCTTCAGAAATATCCTGTAGTAAGCATTTACTGTGGTCATTCACAAAAATGGCAAAAGTTCCAAAGCAGAAAAGGGAGAGAAGGAGAGAGGTATAGAATAAAAGGAAAGAAGGAGGAAGAGGATGGAAGGAATCAGGGGAGAGGGTAGAAGGGAAGAAGGAAGAAGAGAGAAGGAAAAGGAAGGAAGGAAGAAAGGAATGAAGGAAAGATAGAGGGATTGAGGGAGAGAGGGATGGAAAGAAAGAAAGCAAATGAGAAAGAAAGAAAAAGCTACTTAAAATGCTTTAGGACAGTTTAAGATCCTAGGCCACATAAAAATCAAACATGATCTGAATGTGTTAACGGGAGGCAGTACTGACACCTGTGATTAAATTTGTCTTCTTTTTGTATATATTAAGTTCAAAAGCCTTTTGGAGTTTTACTTATTTTATTTAAAAGGTAGAGTTATAGGGAAAGAGAGAGTGAGAAAAGAAGAGAGAGATACCAAGAGAGATCTTCTATTTACTGGTTCACTCCCTAAATGGTTGCAACACCCATGGCTGGGTCAGGGTGAAACCTGAAACGAGGAGCTTTTGCTGGGTCACCCAAATGACTGGTAGGGGTCCAAGTTACTTAAGTTGTCTTCTGTGGTTTTCCCACATGCATTAGTAGGAAGCTCCAATGGAAGGGAACAACCAGGACACCAACTGGTACCCATATGCTATGCCACAAAACCAGACCATCCTAAATTCAGTTTTGTGGATTTAATTATTTTGGACAGAGTTTTAGGTTGGAGGAAGCAACTTAATCTGTGGTCAGCATTTTGCTAAAAATGACTTGCCTCAAGCCTGGTTCTGTTATGATGCTTTCATTTCAATTATCACCACAGAAAGATGTTTTAAAAATAGACACCACTTTAAAGAACCTGTCCCTAATTTATAAACTTCAGAATTACTGAATCGTTTTCCTATGTTTTACCAGTCCTGGAGAAATGTGAAATCTGAAACAAATACAACAGTTGGGCTGAGAATGATTAAATCACAGGAAAAACAAAATTATAGCTATTTTAGTTAAACCTTGGAGAAATTTAGTTGTGCTAGAACAGTACAAAAAGTGTATGCCTTTGACTCTAAAGGATATTGGAATTCAAACATGGAGGCTGCTCTAATGTCAGCTTCTATAATATGAGTGTGCTAAGGTGATTGAAAATTACACTCTTGAAATACGTTGTGATCAGAACAGGGTAATGTGTAGAGTTGGGGAGGCTGAGTGGTACCAGTATCAGTGATACCATTTTCAAGATGCTATGGAAAATGAAAATGATAGTGTCTATTTAGAACTGATTAAGATTATCAGAATTTGTGATACCAGGACACTAAACCAAAATGCAGAGCCCTAAGATGTCTAGTTCCTATGTGGCTAGCCACATGCCTTCCCAGGAAGCTAGTTTGTGTGGCATAACAGAATCCTATTTGTGATTCATTGTATAACCAAGCCAGTGTTATTTTTCCTCTGAAGTTTTTCTAACCTTAAAACCAAGCAGGTAGAAGTGAATGATGTTTATGCTGTGTACATTATCTTAATAAAGATTTTTTTTTAAAAAAAAGATTCTTGTGAGGATAACTTTATATCATTCAAATTATGGGATTGGATTTGCAAGGATCTATCCATTATGGGATTGCTGGGGAAAGTAACTCTCCCACCATCTTCCTTCTTTCCCAAATTACCATCAGCAAATAGCTTGAAAACTTTCTCCACTTCAGTGGACTTCAGTTCTTTTGCTCCTAGGAGCTCTTCCACCTAGGGTGTCTGCTTTCTACTGCTCTGCCATTGGTGAAGCTTGCCTGGACTCTGAGCACTTCTAGATGATCACATCTCTGTCTTCCATTCTTAGACTCTGTGTCAAGTATTAAACAGTTGAACCTGTCCTACGTGGTTTCTTTTTTCTTGCCTTTGACAGTTCTATAAGCATGCTGTGTTGTGATTTATGACTGTATGACCTCACCTAACCCAAATGTAGATGGAATAGGTTCTCCTGCCCCAATTTTGAGAAGAGAAGACTAGAATTGGAAATGTTATATGACTGGTCTAGACCTCACACTTGGTTCCCGGTAGAACTTGGACTTCATTGCTGGTCTTTTCATGCTAAGTCTAGACTTCCCCTCACCCCCCACAAACATCAACCAGAGTACACAGCAGTACTGTACAGTTCTCAACAGATTCTTCCAATTTTTCCTTCACCACATTCCTGCTAAAGCCTGTATAGCCATCAACTGTCTGCCTTGCCTATACTCTCTTCTTCACAGCAATTCCTCCCTGAGATGACTGTTGGAAGGCGTTTCAGAATAATAGTGTTGGTATGAGCCGCCACTCTCTTCCTCCTGTTCCAAACACCTTTTATGTTTCCACTTGGCCTTAACAGTATTTTTTATGCTTAGGTAGTTGATTGTTTAAAGGGCAGGATTTCTGTCACCCACCTTACCATCTCTTCCTGATCACAGTGCTGTGTTTGTATGTGATGAACATGTCTTCATTAAAGTGCAATTGGACAACTCTTTTATATCTAAGGTAGTAGCAACCCACAGAATGGGAGGAAAAAAATGCCAATCATATTTATAGTAAGCGATCTGTTTGAGTGTCCTCTAAAGGCTCAGGTGCTAAAGACGCTGTCCCCAAAGTCCTATGTTAATGGCTCATAGATGAATGTTAATGGATTGAGTGTGGCAACTTAATCTAATCAAGGTCCCCAAAGGTGAGGCTTTTGGAAAGGAGTGGTAATGCATTGGGTTATTGAGCTGGAGTCCCCTTGATAGAATCATGGTGGCTTTATAGAGAGAGACCATTTAGACATGGATCAATGTACTCTCTGTCTTTTTATTCTTGTCTGGCATGTAATTCTTCCTCTGAATGCATTCCACATCTACCATCCTCATCGAATGCCAGACCAAAGGAGTTGCTTGATCTTAAATCAGGAGCATCTAAAATCATGCGCCAAAATCTTTGCTTCATAAAAGTCTGTATCATGTATTTGTTGCAGAAGCAAAAAATTCACTAATATGGATATCCAAGATACATAAAGCACTTTTACAATTCAACCATAGTAACAAAAATAAAAGACCTGAAGAGACATTTCTTCAAAGATATGTCAGTGACAAATAAGTATCCAAAATGATGTTCAACATGGTAATGCATTAGGGAGACAATATAAATAAAAATCACAATGAGATATCAATCACTTCAACATCACCACCCCCCCAAACAGAACCCTCAGAAGACAGCAAATATTGCCAAGGATGTGGGTACAGTGTAACACTTTGTCTGTGATAGTGGGAATTAAACTGGTGTAGCCACTACAGAGCAGTTCAGAGTTTCCTCAAAAAGTTAAACGAAATTGCCGTATGATCCAGAAATTCCCTCTCTGGGTATATACCCAAGATAAGTAAAAGCAAGGACTCAGATTTTAATTTGTATGTTGATATTTATGGCAGTGCAATTCACAGTAGTCAAAAGAAATCCAAATTTCCATCGACAGATGAAAAGAACAAACAAAATGTGCACTATCCACAGTGGAGTTCTATACAACCTTAAAAGGGAATGAAATCCCAATGCATGCTAAAACGTGAACAAACTTTGAAGTCTTCATGCTAAGTTAAAAAGTCCAGAAGCAAAAGAGCATGTCTTTTATGTTTTCACTTACGTGAGAGACCTGGAGGAGTCAAGTTCATAGAGGTAGAGAATGGAATTGAATATGAATATGGGGGGAGAGCTGTGCAGAGGGAGAAATGGGGAGTCCTTGTGAAATGTGTGCAATTTCAGCATGGGGTGATGAATGATTCTGGAGATGGAAGGCGGTAATGGCTGCACCACAGTGTGAATGTATTTAATGCTCTTTAACTGTATGCCTAAAAATGGCTATAATTGGAAACTTTATATCATGTATTTTTTATGATGATAAAAAGATCAAAAGAAGTGCAATTGAATGAAATCACATTTTTAGAGAACATCTTAGTGTGTGGAGTTTTAGTGCTGATGGTATAACACAGTGGGTTAAATGTTCTCATTCCCGAGACAGCTAGGCATGAAATTGAACCCCATCCTGTCACTTACAAGGTGTGTGACCTTGTACAGGTTACTTAACTCTTACTTTGGAAATGGCATGATGCCAATTTAACAACCCTGTCTGGTGATTTCATGGGATTTTTCATGAGATTTCCATATGTTAAATAATAAAGGCGACGTATAGGGTTTCTCAGTGAGTTCTTTGCTTCCTGGGTTATCACTTGGGATGGAGTCTTGGTGCAATCATCCATTTTCATGGACATGTAGAGTTTTAATGGCTTCAGTTTGCTTTAGCCTCACTCCCCCATCATCTGCCTAATAGACTCAGACCTGCAAAGCACGAATGAAACAGACAAGTGAGGCTTGTCAGTCATTCTTGGCAGAGATCCATGATATAGATATATTTTTGGCAGCCTTTTTCATACAGCACGATTTTGCCTTGCTCTGCAGTCCTGGCCCTCATGTGTCTGTGTATATTTTGGGGCCAGTGGTGTTTGGGGCTGCATCTTGTGGTACCATGAAGCTAGAGACTACGTGGGATATTATTTAATTAGGACACATGTGTCTGAATTCCTGTTTAAGAAGCTGTTTCTTGTCTTGCTACATAATTCCACAGAGCATATGTGGGGGTAGTTCCGTTTGAACTCTGCAAGAAGTTTGTTCTCAGATAAGCATCACACGTCTTAGAACATGAACAGAAACTTGGTTCTTTTGGGAACACTAACTAGTGTGAGTTAAAAAAGAAATCATGTCATTATGTGACACAGTTTTATAGGTACTGGGATTCCCTCCACCCCTTCTCAAACCCTCCTCCCATGGTGGATTCCTGCACCTTGTTGCATTACCACATAATGCAATGTCATTAATAAAAAAAGAAATCATGTCATTTTTGAATTTTTTTAGCATGATGGAAAGGTTTGTCTTAAATATTGTGGAAAATATGTTGATCTGCCATATTAATTAAAAACTTAGATAAATTTCACCATTCTGAAGTTTGTTTTTGTATTTTCTTTGAAGCAGGCTTTAGTAAATGCATCAGCTAAATAATATGCGATAAGTATATGTTTAACCCGCTTTTGAGAATAAAAAAAAATTAATGAGTTTAGCTGAGCTGCTTTCCAGGATTTCTCCTAAATCTGATTGATGGTTAAATTTTCCCTTATTTCTCTCCTCCATCTCTTATGCCATGTTCCAATTTATTTTCTTTTAGCTATTTCATTATATGCTTTTGTTCATTAGTCAGGAAAGCCTCTTCATCTCTCTTGTGATGTCAACTAAGCCTAAAATATAAATGGGGCCCTGGGGTATGTCATAGCCCGAGTTCAACCCTGAGGTCACTGAGAGAAATGATGCATCATGGAAGATGACTTCAGGGATTAAGATCATGGACTTTGATGTTAGGTGCACTTAGATTTGAGTAGTGACTTTGTCACTTAGTGGCTTTGTCACTGGGAAAAGTTCAAGCCTTTGATTTCTGGTATGGGTGATTCTAGTATCTTTCTCTGGAGGATTGCTACGCGAATGAAATGAGATCAATTGTCTATTAGATAGATATTCCTAGTTGCAGGGGTCAGAAACAGAACCTAAAATGACATAATCAAAAAAGAGAGTAGACTGTAATGGTTCATATGCTTGGAAGTTCTAGGAGTGTATTTTAGGAATAGCTGAATCCAGGGAACTGGAATTAGACATTAGAGGTGGGTATGGGACCTAGGTTCTCCAAATGGGAGACAAGTGCTACCTAGTGACTTAATTCTTCCCTAGGCATCTAGTTGTCAATAGTTACAATCTAGTTACAATCTGTTACATTCTAATTGTCAATAGTTTCAGTGAAACTGAATCCAGTTCCCATTGAATCATTCTGCATCATATCAGAATAATAACTATGTCTGGGAGATGAACTATTTTGAGAAATCCAGCCTGAGTCACATATCCAGTGACTTAAATCATGTGAGCTGTAAGTATGCATCTGTGTCAAGGGAAAGATTGTCCGTAGGCAGGGTAAGGGTAAGGGAAAACGGAGCCCTCAGGCAAAAAACAGATGTGTGGCTACTACAGCAGGTTAACCCAGAGGCTGGCATATAGGAATGCATATTGTTACAATTATGACTTCAGGAAAGGTTAAAATGACAATATGGTTCAGCCATTGTAGTGTGGAGGCTCCGAGAGAAGGGGTCAAGGTGGTGACAGAAGCAGAACAGCAACCATTGAAGATGCTGGAGGAGACCGGCTGGACGTGCGTGAAAGATCCTGCCTTCCTTCAGAGTTGCTGCGAGTATCATGGGAGGAGAGGGCAGGGAACAAATGCCCCTAACAATGTCTCTGAGAAATGTGTTGCTTTTGCAATGTGAGCCGGGAGGGGAGGGAGTTTCTGACTTTTTTGAAGTACTTACTCCACCAATTGAGGAGTCACTCAGTAACTTCAATGATTCCCTAAAAAAGCAGCCAGTTGTACAAAGTCCTTTACTTTCACCTCCCAGACAGTTAACAGAAGAGAGAGAGTTCAGAAAGAGTTGATTGATTCAGCCACATAAACCAGGTTAATGAATAGTCACAAATTTCATCAATTAAAAGCAACCATACTATCAGGTCAAGCGCATTGTTACTTTTTTTGGTTTGTTTTCATTTTTAAAGGATTGTAGTGGAAAGACACATTTGTTTCCCTTTTAAGTATTTTGTCTGTTTAATATTTTACTAATTTAGACTGGTCTCATTCTGATTAATTCAAATTAATATTGAATATTACTTGAATATTACTTGAATATTTACTTTTTTATTTCACATGACTAAAACGTTGTTCTCTTAGTTTAGGTTTTCAAACGTGCGATCGTTTTTAGCTGTTTATTTTGAGCGAAGATATTTTTAAAAGGACCATGATAAAGACAACCATCCTGCACGTAAACTCTTAAAGGCAGACACCTCAATTTCAGTCTTTTTTCTATTTAAAGCAAAAATAAAAATTGGAATCAAAATCTCATTATTTATGCTCTCATTATCTCCTTAAGATATTGAGTCATGAAATATTTTGAGTGATTCTTCCCTTTTTTCTTCCTTCCTTCCTTCTTTCCCTTCCTTCCTCCCTCCCTTCCTTTTTCTTCCGTCTTTTCTTTTTTTTCTATTAGTTTTGTAAGATTAGTATCTCCACTTCTGAAAAATGCACTTCAAGAGCTATGTCATTTAAGAAATCACATGATAAACAGGAAGTATAAATCATTTATTATTGAAATCTCTTTATTTTTGCATTGAACTTTTAAGAAATACAGCTCATTTTTGTCCATTCATCATGCCTTAAGAATTATGTTCTGCCTTGATTTATGATGAATGTGTTTATTATTTTCCTAAGTTAGAATCAATTCCTATAAAGTGCTCTGGTTAATCAGGAAACATTTTATCATGTTATTTCCATTTAAGAATCCTTAACTCTTTGCTGGCCAGAAGCTTTTAGGTTTTCACTTTCTATTGGTGCTACTTTGTTTTCTGCTTGGTACCTGGCTGCATCCTGCTGACTTAAGGTCATCTGCTTAAATAGGATGTTCTATCACTATCTTTTCTGTCTATGACTTTATTTTATAGTGTGCCCGTGACTTTCCTATTGGTAATGGACAAGCATTAAGTGGCTCAATTGGCTTATCAAAGAACAGACAGTGATATTACATCATCTAGAGTTGTGTGAAAACGGTACAAACCTTTATATATATATTCATATCAATGAAAGCTTTTTAGGGGTAAGTGTTTTGACACAATAGTTAACACATTGCATAGGGCTCCTGCAGTCTGTATTACAATGCCTGAGTTTGAGCCCCAATTCTAACTTCCTGCCATCATGTATCCTGCGAAGCAGCAACAACTTGAGTAATGCTTGCCATGCGCATGGTGGGCCCAGCTTAAGCTCTGGGTTCTGGACTTCTGGTCTCAGTCTAGCCCAGCTCTAACTGTTGTGGGAACTGTGAATGAAAATTCACAATTTTTGTGGGAATTGTAAATGAAAACTCACAGGAAATGAAAGTTCTCTCTCTCTCTGTCGTTCAAATAATAAATAACTGAAACTTCCTTGGGACCAGCATAGTAGCCTAGTGGCTGAAGTCCTCACCTTGCATATGCCTGGATCCCATATAGGTGCTGGTTTGTGTCCTGGCGGCCCCGCTTCCCATCCAGCTCTCTGATTGTAGCCTGGGAAAGCAGTGGGGATAGCCTATATATACAGGAGGACCCTGTATCCCTGTGGGAGACCCAGAAGAAGCTCCTGGCTCCTGGTTTCAGGTTGGCTCAGTTTTAGCTGCTGTGGTCACTTGGGAGTGAATCAGCAGATGGAAGATCTTTCTATCTCTCTTGCTTTCTATATCTGACTTTCCAATTTGGGGGAAAAATTCCTAAAAAAATGTTCTGAAATAAATTAGTCATTTTGTCTACAGAATCAATATTTTTTTTAAGATTTATTTTTATTACAAAGTCGGATATACAGAGAAGAGGAGAGACAGAGAGGAAGATCTTCCGTCCGATGATTCACTCCCCAAGTGAACTGCAACGGGCCAGTGCATGCCGATCCGAAGCCGGGAACCAGGAACCTCTTCCGGGTCTCCCATGCGGGTGCAGGGTCCCAAGGAATTGGGCCGTCCTCGACTGCCTTCCCAGGCCACAAGCAGGGAGGTGGATGGGAAGTGGAGCTGCCGGGATTAGAACCGGCGCCCATATGGGATCCCGGCGCAATGAAGGTGAGGACTTTAGCCGCTAGGCCACGCCGCCGGGCCCAATATTTTTTTTAAATAAGGAAGTCAGTTTAATTCACATTGTATCTTATATAATTTGTGTTGTAGCCAAGAAATTGGACAAAAGCTTTAAAAAGGTGTTTCAGCAAAATCCTCTTTGGAGACCAGTAGAAAAGGTCGAGCTGTCTGATGATTCCTCACTTAGAGTCCTGCATACATGCTCCATGTGAATGACAAGGATGAAATTGTGATCTCTTGAAGGCATATGTGTACATTTTTTTTTAAAGTCTGAAAGCTAAGAAATATATGAAGTTCTAATGATGCTATTGTTATTTTTTTAAAAATGTGTAGGCAGATCTGAGCCAGGCTGAAGTCAAGTTTGAGGAACTCCAAGTGGCTCTCCAGCACAGGTGGTAGGGGCCCCAAGTACTTGAGCCAGTTTCTACTACCCTTCCAGGGAGCTGAATCAAAAGCAGAGCAGCCGGTCTCAAACCAGCACACTGATATGGGATGCCAGGATTGTTAATAGATGGTTTAGCTTTTTTAACCTGGGCAATGCCAGCTCCATGTTGCTATTATGTTAAATGACTGCTATTTCTGGGATCAACATTATGGCACAGAGGATAAGCCTTTGCCTGTGATGCCAGCGTCTCATAGGGGTTCTGATTTGAGACCTGACTGATCCACTTCTGATCTAGCTCTCTGCTAATGAGCTTGAGAAACAGTGGAAGATGACTCGTGTGGGAGGCACGGAGGAAGCCTTTGGTGTAAGTCCAGACCAGGCCTAACTGTTGCAGCCATTAGGGGAATGAACTAGCAGATGGAAGTGTGGTCTCTCTCTCTCTCTCTCTCTCTCTCTCTCTCTCTCTCTCTCTCTCTCTTCCACTGTTGTGCCCCTCTGTTTTTCCCCCCTCTCTCTGGAGCTCTGCCTTTCAAAGAATGAAAATAAATCTTTCAAAAATGTCATTTACTGAGTATTACCCTCCTTTAACACTCAGAAAAAAGAATAGTGCTGTTGACTATAAAAGGATTTGATTATTGCTATATTTTTCATGTTATCGTTTAACAGCTTCCATATGGAAATTTTGTTAAAGAGGATATAGGACGATATGTATTGGTAAAAAAAAGTGTACTATTAAGAATTCTCTATACGGTAATATTCTGTTCTTCATTGAGCAATTACAGTATAGTCTTTATGGATGCCTCAAATGGCCAGCTGGCCCTATATAAAAATGGCTGTAATGGCCCATATTGTATCAGTGTATAATACCTTCCCAAATAAGGAAGATGTCTGTATTGTGGGGAATGGTTTCACTGTGCATCCAGGCCATGAAGATGAATAACAGGCTACTGCAAACAATACTATCTCAGCTGCAGTTGGTGATATGATCTGGACACAATTCAGTTGCCCTTTACAGCCCCAAATGAGTGGTCTGTCCACTCTTACTTTGTCAGTATCACTTTTGCACAAGCTAGATTGCACACAGAATGTAAAATGAAAAGTGAACTGAGTAAATCTGTTCCCCACGCAGAGTAAAATAAAATAAAGGCTCAGCCAAATGTTCTGGTTATCTCAGATAGCCTGTAAGGTCATTTTTAGTCCCATAGATTTTTTTTTCAAAGATTTATATAATTTTATTGGAAAGTCAGATGTACAAAGAGAAGGAGGAGAGATAGAAAGATCTTCCACTCACTGATTCACTCCGCAGTAACCGCAATGGGCAGAGCCAAGCCAATCTGAAGCCAGGAGCCAGGAGTTTCTTTTGAGTCTCCCACATGGGTGCAAGATCCCAAGGGTTTGGGCCATCCTCTACTGCTTTCCCAGGTCACACCTGGGAGCTGAAGGGGGTAGAGCAGCCAGTATGTGAACAAGTATCCATATGGGATCCCTGCACATGCAGGGCAAGGACTTTAGTCACTAGGTTACTGTGCTGGGCCCAATCCCATAGAGTTTTTGATAGGAATTTTATTGAGGTAAAATTTCCAGACCATAAAATTCACTCATTTTAAGTATATTATCCTATGATTTTCAGTAAATTTATGATTGGGTCACTATACAACAATCTAATTTTCCAACATTTTTGCCAGATATATTCTCAAAAGAAATGCCCGTTTGTTACTGTACTCTGTTCCGTATTCATCCTCAGGCAGCCATGAAGAATCTGATTTTTGTTTCTGTAGATTTCCTTCTTATGAAAATTTTATATAAATGAAATCATACAGTAAGTGGCCATTGGATTTGGCTTCTTGCACTGAGTGTAACATTTTTAGGGTTCATCTGCATTGTAGCATTCATCAATAGTTCATTTTTATAGTGTTTCCTTGTGAATTTAGTATATCTTGTTTTTCCGTTCCTCAGTTGATAGATATTTGAGTTGTTTCTATTTTGTGGCTCTTGTGAATAATGCTATAATGAACATTTGTATGTGAGCTACTATGTGGACATATGCTTTCGATTCTCTTGGTTAGACACCTTGGAATGATTTTTGCTGTGTCATATGGTAAATTTATATTTAACATTTAAAGAAACTTACAGTTTTTTTCAAAAAGGCTGTAGCATTTTTCTTCTTGCTATCAGTGCGTGGGGGCTCAGTTTTTCTGTCTTTTTGATGACAGCTATTTTGTATGTGTGCCATGCTCTCTTCTACAATTTTAGTGGGCATCCATATAATCTTTATATTATTTAGCTGTTCGCCAGAGAACTGCTGAATATCTACCATGCACCAGCCCCTGTATTAGTTGTCAGGTATGCAAAGAGGAACAAATTGTGTCTGTAACGTCGAGTTTGTAGACTATGTGAGGTGTAAAAGTACTAGATGTGTTTCACTGTTTTCCTTGAAGCTTTCTAGGTGATATGTCTACTACTCCCCTTGCCCTTGACCACTGTAGATAGGCTTGGAGATGAACACTGGACTGAAAAGTTTGTATTTCATTAGTTGGGCAACAACCTGTGGCTTCTGAGACACTAGCCCAGAATAGGTGAGTTTGCTCAGAGACTTGGTCAAACCAGTTATCACTGAAGATGGGAAATAGAGCAGACAAGTTTTATTGCCTGAGGCCTTAGCACATCACACCTGGACCATATGAGTAAGCAGAAGCCAAGTGAAAGGAAGAGGAATATGTTGACTCTGAGATACAGAATGGAGGAGAGCAACACAGAGAAGCAGTGATTATTCTGCTCTCAATTCCCTTGTGTGTACCATGTCCAAGTCTCCTTTGTTGCCTCTTCTTACAAAAATACAGGAGCATCCCAAGACACCCCCACAGCCTATTTTCATTTGAGTTCCTTTGAGTAGATTGCTTTTATTTTTTAAAAGATTTTTACAATTTTTATCTGAAAGGCAGATTTTACAGAGAGAAGGAAAGATAGAGAAGGCCTTCCATCTAGTGGTTCACTCCCCAAATGGTCGCAAAGGCTGGAGCTAAGCTGATCTGAACCTGGGAACTGGGAGCTTGTTCTGAGTTTCTCATGTAGGTGCAGGGTCCCAAGGACTTGGGTCATCTTCTTCTGCTTTCCCAGGTTATAAGCAAAGAGCTGAATCAGAAGTGGAGTATCCATGGACTGGTCCCTGTGTGGGATGCTGACATCACAGGGTGGATGGTTATTCTTTTCTAATGCTGCCTGTCATTTTGTGAGAATTTTCATTCATAGATAATACACTCCCAGAATAGTAGCACCAGGGGAAGAAATATCAATAGGAAAAACACATTCCAAGGTTCAAGTGAGAGGAAGGATGGTGCTGGGTTTGAGGCTGGCTTTTATCTTTCCAATACTTCAAACATTGACCGTAGAGTTCACAAAATCCTAACACATATCACCAATCGAATATGGAGAACCCAGCATTCCAAGAGATTCCTTATTTTTATTGCTGTCCTGATCAAAGCATGTTGAGTGTGGTCCTGGGAAAGAAGGTGAAGTGAGCATGACTGACTAGGTTGCCTTTCCTGAGGAAGTAGGAATTCCATGATCCATTGTGAAAAAACTCCAGGAAATACGAGTGCACTCATTTCTGTACTAGGCAGCTCTGTACTGGTGGACGGTGTGATGTGGATTCAGGTGATTGAATCACACAGGGAAGCATGCACCACTGAGGGATTCACATGACCTCCATGAATGTTCATGAGAAAATACAAAGACCTAGCCCATCTCCTTCTGATAGCCTTAGATTTTTGTATTGAATGGAAAACCTTGAGGACAACTATGTGAGGGAGATAGAGAGTAGACTTTGTGGTACAATGGGTTAAGCCATCACTTGGGCTACTTGGGAATCAATGCCGCTTACATGGAACAGCAGGATGAAATTCTTAGCTTCTGGCTTTGATCTGGCACACCCTTGCCTTTTATGGGTGTCTGAGGGTTGAACTAGTGAATGAAAGATTTCTCCTCTCTGTTCTCTCAGTTACTCTTCATCACAAATAAGAATACATAAATTAAAAAAAAATAATGAAAGATGGGGGAAGCAGGGGAAAACATCCTATTAGTACTAGGAAAATGGGAAACTGGCAACATTTTCATGAAGAGAAACAATGGAACCTAGTATAGTGACACAGCACGTAAAACTTCTGTGTGCCAACACCCCATTTGTGTGCCTGTTTGAGTCCAGGCTGCTGCATTTCTGATTCAGATTCCTGCTAATGGCCTGGAGAAGCATCAGAAGATGGTCCACATGGTAGCCTTAGAAGAAGCGCCTGGTTCCTGGCTTCAGCCTGGCCCAATCTTGGCTGTTGCAGGCATCTGGGGAATAAACCAGCAATGAAAGAATTATTTCTCTTTCTGTCTCTTCTGTCTGTAACTCTATCAAGCAAGTAAGTCTTTAAAGAGAAATAGTAATGCCAAGTGTGAACTTGACAGAGCTATTTGCTGAGTCACACTGTGCCCATCCCTCCTCGACTCCTGTGTCACAGGTCAGATGTGGCCACACCCCAACCTGGGAGAACGTAGTAAGAGCAGCAGGTCAGTACTGGGCAGAACTTTGCACTCAACTGGATGATCTAGTTTGTGAACATGGTTTTGATTCTGAAGCTCACTTAAGCTCTAAAAATTTACATGAGATTAATACAAATATCCTATCTACTTGCTTATTACATTTTCTTGCGGTTCTGAAGAAATCTTGGCACTAACTTCAGTCCCAATCATTCCCGAATCCAAGGAAGGAGACCTTGAATTTCTGAATTAGTTGACCTTTTTGAGATGAGGTGGGAGGGAAAGGCTTTTAGTTTATGATGCTCTTTAGTCTTTGATGTGTTACTTACATAACTGCCAACGAACAGAGTCACAGTCTTTGGACAGTTTAGCGAGATTCTTTATAGTAAGCTTGACTGCTATAAATGGACCATCAGCCTAAAAACACTCTGGGAGCAATTACACATGCAGTAACCCCTTATTAAGTAGCCATTTTATCTAACCTTACTGGTTTCCTCCTGAGCGTGAGAAAGAAGGGAGAACTGAATAAAACACGCTGGGAGTTTCCATATGCTCTCGCCTTGGATGGTGCACAGCGGCGGGGGGCATAATGTATGCAGTGGCACAGTGCAGAAATGGAGGGGGAGCGATAGGGTGGATTTTGGTTAACACCTCCCACTCTCCCACCGTCCACATTTCAAATCAGTCCTAAGTCCCTGGGCTGTCAGAGAAAAGGAGGAGGTGCGGGAGGGAAATAACGCCTTGCTTGGCGCTGTCCCCATTTCAAGTGGCAAATGTGTGTGTAGTGTTAATCCTGCTTGAGAGCTGAGGGTCTTCAGGGAGGCCAGATACAACCAAGAAACAGCATGAGATGGAAACTCTCTCCAGGAGGAGCTTATCACTAATTTTTCTACTCTCATTTTGTCCTCATTGTTGATGGTAAGTTTTTTTTTTTATGTCTAGGACAGACTTAAACTAATTCATAGCAAATTATGATGAGCTGAAGCAAATGCATCCAAGAAGTAGGGAGAGAAAATGGATATTGTAACATATTTACAGTAAAAACAATTATTTGAAATGCATAGTGTCAGAGAAAGAGAGAGACAAAAAGATCCTTCATCTACACGTTTATGCCTCAGAAGCCTGCAACAGCCAGGGCTGACCTAGGTTGGCTCTTTAACAGGATTTGGGAACTCAGCCTATCTCCCAAGTCAGAGACAGGGACACATGTACTTGAGTCATTACGGCTGTCTACCAGAATGTGCACTAGCAGGAAGTTGGAATGGGAAGCAGAGCGGGTACTCAAACCCAAAAACTCCAAGAGGGCATGTAGTTATCTCAAGAAGTGTCTTAACCACTGCACCCACCTCAAGTTGAACTTTTTTCACAGCAGAAAGTATCATTATCAATTCCCTTTATAGGAGTGGTCATCAGGCACAGATTTGAAACACTTTTTCAGACACCTACATTCTATGTTGAAGTGCCTGGATTTGGAAGCTAGCTCTTCTACTTGTAATTTAGCTTCCTGTTGAGGTGTATCCTGAGAACCAGTGAGTGATGATTGAGGTGACTAAGTCCCAGTCACACAAGTACAAGACCTAGTTGGAGTTCCAGATTCCTTCTAGGCTTTTGCTTGGTTTACCCTGGCCTGTTATAGGCATTTGGGAAATGAGCAAACAGACAAAACGCCTCCCTGTGTCTGCCTGTCTTGGCATCTTTTCCTTTCAGATGAAATGAAAGTAAACAAATAAATATTCAAAAGAAAATATTCAACTTCAAGCTTATTTGATAATTGTTAACCAAATGCTTTGTTTCTCAAATATATATTACAAGAGGACTTAAAAACAGAAATGATGCCTCACACATATTAGATCCTCGCTGAAGATTACCTATAAAATTTATAATCAGTCATATTTCTTGAAGACCTGATAATATTTTAATTGTTACAGACTTGTTTAAAAGCACAAATATCTAACAACTGCTTTTAAGATGTTTTTATAAGCTAAAATAAGTCTTGGGAATGTTTCATTTTACCCAACATTTGAGAAAAGCAAACTGCATAGTATTCTGTAATAGTTTATCTGTTGCTTTATTAAATTTTGATTGTTTCCCTTTTAGCTATGGCTGTAGCTATTGCAAATATTGTGATATGATCATTTTTCAATGTTGCTTACATGTCTGCATACTATTGTGTCTTTCAAAAATGCTTTCAGGCATTTTTTTTTTTTTTTTTTACTATTTTTTAATTACATTTGATTATATAACACAGTTTTATAGGCTCTGGGATTTCCCCAACCCCTCCCTGTATCCTCCCCCCATGGTGGATTTCTCCACCTAGTTGCAGTATTACAGTTCAAGTTCAATCCTCATTCTTTCATTGCAAGCATATTCTTCGCATAATGTCCAGCATCTTATTGTCCAGATAAGTTCAACGGTTTCTTGGGCAGACCTCACAGTCAGACTTTCCTTTCCATTTTCTATTAACTATAATGCACTAAACTCTTTGGAGTAGTGGACCAACAAAACAGGCCTTCCTATGTCCTCTCACATGGTAAAGGAATGCCGTTCACCAGCAGAACCAGGTCCAGTGCCTTCCCAACTGCTGTGACACCTTCCTTACTGTCCTGAAGGTTTTCTCCTCTTTCAAGCTGCAAATAACAGACATAGGATTGTGCCTTATATCTTACAAAATTTTATGTCAAATATTTCACTTTGTATCTTTATCCATATTATATTGGTGTGCCTATGTGCGTCTTCTACTTAAAAATGAGAATTCTGCATCGTACGTTTTGCATTTTCTTTTCTAGGCTGACTCTTTTGCGTTGAGACTCGATGAATTTCCTCATGAATATTTGTTGAATGAACAAAAGAAAATAAAAGACAAAATCAAGGGACAAAAACTATGTGAAACACATCCTTATTAGCCAAGTTGATTAGAGTTTTAAATGCCTGTCTTTAACACGACCATACAGCCCAGATGTACTTTTCTGTAGATAGTGGCCTGTTCACAAAATTCCAGTTTTTCTCTATGATACATGCTCAGCACAGATCCCTCTTGTTTACACTGTGCACCGCTTGAACTGTACTGTCTTCCATGTTCAGCAGACCAGTTGAAAGCAAAGTTGTTGACAGACCACAGTGTAAATTAAAGGGCTGAGAGACATCATTAGACATATGGTCTCCTAGGAACTGAGTCTTTCCTGTAGTAGGTGGAATTTGTAACACTCTGGCCTGTAGAACCATATGGTCGTATTTAGAGACACCAAGAGAAATAAATACTTAACTTTTAGTGTGAGATTTTTTTTAATTGGTCCCCCCCGCCCCACAGCCACAGAGAGATCTCCTGCTGTAGTACCTGAAAACACAACATTAACACTTTGTTTAAATATTCTTATGGAGTTGTTAGTGATGATGTTACCCCATGTATGGAGTGAGTTAGTTAAGGACTGTCCCTCTTGACGGTTAGTGATCCTAGGCAGACTTTGGAAGCAGGAGAGAATCAAGATCTGTAGTGTATGACTCTGGACCAAACTACAACTCACTGGACTAGACTCATTTCTTTTTTTTTTTTTTTTTTTTTTTATTATTTAACTTCAGTAATTACATTGTATTATGTGACACAGTTACATAGATACTTGGGTTCTCCCCACCCCTCCCCAAACCCTCCCACCATGGTGGATTCCTCCACCTTGTTGCATAACCACAGCTCAAGTTCAGTTGAGATTCCCCCATTGCAAGCATACACCAAACATAGAGTCCAGCATCTTATTGTCCAGTCAAGTTCAACGTCTTCTTAGGTATACCCTCTCTGGTCTGAAGACAGAGCTAGCAGAGTATTATCCCAGTCAATTGAAAGCTCCATCATACCATCAGCAAAAATTTACATCATTATGGAATTAATTGACATAGTAATGAGTAACCAACATGTTGAAAGTAAATACGAGTTCCCAGCCACCTTCTGTGACCACCTCACCTATACTTCAATTTTAGTTTATACACAACATATAACATTCAAAACATAACATGTTATACATAACATCATATCATCTTAAATTAAGGCAAACATGTGGTATTTAACCTTTTGTGATTTGCTCATTTCCCTTAGCATTATGGTTTCCAGTTTGGCCCATTTGGCCACAAAGAACTGCATTTTGTTTTTTTTAATAGCTGAGTAGTATTCCATGGAGTAGATGAACCATAGCTTTCTTATCCAGTGGGTGATCTTAACACCCCACTAACAACAATAGACAGATCAACAAAACAAAAACTCAACAAAGAAACAACAGAGCTCATACAAACAATAGAACAACTGGACTTGGTTGACATTTATAGAATTTTTTACCCTAAGGCCACAGATTATACATTTTTTTCAGCAGTGCATGGCACCTTCTCCAGGATCGACCACATGATAGACTCATTTCTTACGGGCTTAGTCTAGCACTTTAAGAGATAATTGGGCTTTTTCAAGTATACTCTTTTTTTTTATTTTTGTTTTTTTGATTTCTAAAAAAAGATTTATTTTATTTGAGAGGCAGTGTTACAGACAGGAAGGGAGAGAAAGAGCTAGAGGGAGGGAGAGAGATCTTTTTTTTTTATTAATTACATTGTATTATGTGACATAGTTTCATAGGTACTGGGATTCTCCCCTCCCCTCGAGTATATTCTTAAATAGAAATGAAACAAAGAATGAAAAAGAGAATCTACTAGGAATAAACAAATGGAAATTAAAATTACAACAAGACTGTTTACAGCAACATTAAAAACCTGAATGCTTAGGTGTAATTTAACAAAAGAAATTTAAAACCTTTCACTAAAAATTATAAAATCTTGCTAAATTAAAAGTAAATGAAACACTTATGGGTTGCAAGACTTAATGTTATCAGGATGTCATTTCTCCCTAAATTAATTCTGGCTTTCACATAATTCCCCTCAAAAATTCCAGTAATGGAAAGAGTGTACATGGATTTGAAATTTCATTTCTGTTTTCCCCCAAACCTTTTGAAATGTCCTTGTATGCAAAGTGTTTACTGGAGGGACCAACTGTTTGAAATGGGTGCCATGTAAAGGCCTCTGCAGATGACCCCTGGGCTGTAGAGTGGCCAGTGACTAGTGACCAGGTGAGGATATGTGGTGAGTGGCCTGAGTCTCCACAGTCCCTCCATGTAAGTTTCCCAAGAAGAGGAAAATAGATGATTTTGGAATCACAGAGAATAATTTTAAAAGGCTCTCATGGGTGGGTATGTATGCATAAGTTAAGGTTATTCCTTTTTTCTTTTAGTTTTAAAATTTTTATTGGTAAGGCAAATTTACGGAGAAGAGACAGAGAAAAATAGCTCCATCTGCTGGTTCACTCCTCATGTGGCCGCCATGGCCGAAGCTGAGCTGATTCAAAGCCAGGAGCCAGGAGCTTCTTGAGGTCTCCCACAAGGGTGCAGGGTTCCAACACTTTGGGCCATCCTCCACTGCTTTCCCAGGCCACAAGCAGGGAGTTGGATGGGAAGTGGAGCAGCCAGGACATGAATTGGCATCGATATGGGAAGCTAGCACTTGAAGGTGGAGGATTAACCCATTGAGCCACAGAACCAGTCCCTAGGGTCTCTATCTTTAAATTATTATTCGTCTTCTTTTCTAAAATTTATTTACTTATTTATTTATATTATTAAAAAGCCAGAAAGAAAAAGAAAGGAAGAGAAGCAGAGACTTTGTCTGTTGATTTGCTCCCCAAATGCCCACAACCCAAATGCCAGGATTGGCCCTGATTCAAGCCAGGAGATGAGAACTCAGTATTAAGATCTCCCATATGAGTGGCAGGAATCCCAAGATTTAAGCCATCCCTTCTGCCTCTGTTGATCCGTATTAACAGGAAGCTGGAATAAGATGCAGAGTCAGGACTCAAACCCAAGCCCTTTGATATAGAATGTGGAACTTTCAAGAGGCATTGTAAGCAATACGGCATATGCCAATGCCCTCTCTATTTGTGCCATGTTATAAGTTGAATTGTGCCCCAATTCATACATTGAAACCCTAACCTCCCCAGTAACTATTTTAGCTCAAACTACCAACACCGGGGGTGAGGTGGCTTAAGTTGCAAAGATTTACTTGTCATAGTTCTGCCAACTGAAAACCCCAGAAGAGGGCATTGACATGGTTGGTGAGGGTGCTTCTCCAGGCACCAGATTGCCCACATCTGATGTTTTTACTTGCATGAAGGAGACAGGAAAAGAGCCCGGGAGTCTCTTTTATTTGGGGACCAATCCCACTCGTGAGATCTTCACCTTTATGACTTGATATCCTACCGAAGATCACCCTTCCTTATGCCATCACATGGCAGATGAGGGTTTCAACACATGAATCCCAGAGGAACAGAAATATTTGGTCCACTGCAGTGTTTGCTTTTGGAGATAGGTTCTTTGGGTTGGGAAACAAAGTCATAAAGGTAGGTGCCTTAAACTCATATAATTGTGTCCTTCTAAGAAGAGGAAGCACAAAGGATTACAGTAAATAAGGGAAAGACCAGAAGCGGACACAGTGAAGTGGCCATCTGCAGGCTTGGGAGTGAGGGCTCAGGAGAAACCATGCTAACAGATATGTTGATCTTCCAGCCTCTAAAACTGTGGGAAAACACATGACTTGAGTTTAAGCCCCAGCATGTGCTCTTTGGCTCTGCAGCCCCAGGAGACACAGACATGTCTATGCAGATTCATATTTTCTTGAGTTTATCTCTTGAGTCTACACTGAAGACTCCCAGATCAACAGCTCTAGTTCTGACCCTTCAACGCCTTCTCATATGATACCAGAAGGATGCATCATTTGTAGTCAACAGAATTGTCACTAGCTTTCCCTGTTTTATCCCAAACGCACACTGAGAACCTCACTCACACCGGCAACCTGGGAGCCCTCCCAGAGATGGTGGTCTTCCTCAGCCCTCAGATCCTGCCTTGTTAATATCACTCAACCCAGGATTTCTCCTCCATCACATTGCCATTGTTCAAGTCTGAGCACTGGTCATCTTTTCGTGGCCAAGGTAATGGCTGTTCATCGGTCTCCCTGCATCCAACCTCACTCTGCTACATACATCCCTTCCAAGGTTGCTAGAGATATTGACATAAAATGCCTATTTGGATGTTGATCCTCTGCTTAAAACCTGTATCTCACTTCTGCTTCTCTGCATTTTCTCAACTTCCATCCAAGACTGTCTATGACCTACCTTAAACATCTTCTCAGCTTTATTTCTTGCCTCTCTTTACTTTTAATGCTATGTTGTTAGCACAAACACATTGCACCGTTGATTCTGCTACTGACTTCCACCCCCCCTCAATTGGTCGTCTCTTGGCCAGACAGGCCCTTTCTTCCCTTGTCTAAATGTTATCCACCTTCAGGAAGTGCTCTGTGTGTATCATGTCCTCCAAGAAACTTTTTTGAAGCTCAGGTGATGAAGCTCTTTTTAAGTGTAAGGAAAATATCCCAACTATGCTGCGTTCTTAATCACCCTTGCATATCAAAACCCAAGTTCTTCTGTCTTATTAACTAGAAGTAGCTGAGTTGTAAATTTCATGTATTTTAAATTGTTTGTAGTGTTTAACTAAGCTTATGGCATGAGTGGAGGAGAGAAAGGTAGACAGAGAAGACACGGTATTTAACCCAAAAATTGAGGGGTTTTTATTTTTAATACCCCATTTCTTTAGCTTTCAGTAAGATGATAAATAAGTAAGTTGTTTTTAAAAATGCTGCTGGACTAAACAAAAGCTTATTTTGTTACTCTAGAATTTCCATAAAGTGGTCCTTAGCAAAGGAATTAATGACCACTTTTTAAGTGTTTTATTTATTTATTTTCACTTTTATTTGACAGGCAGAGAGACAGACACAGAGATATTACCATCCTCTGATTCGCTGCATAAATGCCTGTCACAATCGGATCTAGGACAGGCAGAAGCCAGGTGCTCAGAACTCCACCTGTCTCCTCTTCTGTGGGTGACAAGCATTCAAGCACTTGAGCCAACACCTGCGGTTTTGCAGGGTATACAATAACAGTACTCTGAAAGTGAAATGGAAGCAGCATTCAAATCCAGGCACTCTGATAACAGGATGTTAGCATTCCAAGTGCCATCTCAACCACGGTGCCAAATGCCTGCTCAATAAATCACCACTTAACAGCTGCTCAAAATACTCACTAGATACAGACCACAGTGTCTTGATTTTGGCTGTATTGACAATTCTTTGTTGGGGAAGCTGTCTTGAAAATTGTGGGGTATTTAGAGGTGTCATTGGCCTCTACCAAACTGATGACAGAACCTCCCTGTACCTACTATTTGTGACAAAAAAGGATCCCCAACATTTCCCTAAGTTTCTTAGAGACGGGGATGAGGAAGGTGGGATTGTCTAGTGGTATAAAATGATATTCAGTGTCAGTGTTGAATTGTGTAATATCTGTAATGGCAGAAATTCCCATAACATATCTTTTGGTCCCTCGGGATACTAATTAGCCCTTGTAGGAAAAATATGCCATAGTTCATAATGTTTGTAAAGGCATTTAAATAGCCTGTACATAAAACTTTTAAGTGTTTTTCTAATATAATTACCTTGTAAAAAGATGAGATCATGTCATTTATTGTTCTATAAAAATGTAGGGTTGTTTTCTAAAAAACATATGCATGTGGTGATTCTCATTTGCAAATGAAAGAGGTCTAAAAATTAATCTGGAAGCTGTTCTCTGGCTAGGGGAGAAGGTGGGAGTGGAGAAGAGGAGGTAGAGAGAGAGAGAAGACATGGAGATGTTTAACCCAAAACTTGAGGGGCTTTTCTTGTTAACACATTTTCTTAGCTCTCAGCAAGATTCTAAGTAACCATTACTGGTCAGCATGGTTAACATTAAACTAAGAATGGTAAATTCTGTTACACAACCTGGTCAGAAAAAAAGTTAAACCAATATGCTAGTTGACAGTTTTCAGAATTCAAGGCATTTTTTCCAGTAATAAACTCAAAAGTCATAAAAACAAAGCTAAAATATTTTAGTTTCAGCCAAAGGGAGCACTTCCATGTGCTAAAAGTGGTGATTTGAAAAGAAAAAAAAAAGAGCCATGCAGACATCATCTCTACAACCTGGAACTTTATGATCTACTTGGGGGATATAAAATTTAATGAAATAGTCACAGCACTGAGGGCATAAGTACAGACTGAATAAATGCTAGGTAGAAAAGTAATTAAGGAGCACGACCTAGACTTGAGGAGGTGACACTTGAGTTGAAATCTGAAGGAATTAGCCAAAAGAGACAGAAGAACAGCTGCGGCTGGAGGGGATGGAATGGAGAGATACATTTGACTGGAAGGAGTATGACTGGGAACTGAGTGAAGAGAAGAGGGCACCTGTCAGGGCTGATGGGTAGACTGGTGTGATGAGCTAAGCTGAAGGCAGACTGAAGCTCCATCTATTCATCCCCTGTTTAGGAAACCAGTCTAATGACCAGTCTTGTGTCCCAATAGCTTACACTGTCACCTGAGACAACATTATCCCATATAATGGTGCCCTGGCTTGAGTCCTGGCTGCTCCACTTCTTATTTTTTTTGGAAAAAAAATTCTTTTTATTTGAAAGACAAATTCACAGAGGGAAAGGATAGAGAAAGAGATCCTCCATCTGTTGGTTCATTTTTCCAAATGTTTGCAATGCCCAGAGCTGGGCCCATCTGAAACCAGGAGGTTCTTCTGGGTCTTGCATGTGGGTGTAGAGGTCTAAGGACTGGAGCCATCCTCTATCACTTTCTTAGATCATAAGCAGAGAGCTGGATCAGAAGTGGAGTAGCTGAGACTAGAAATAGCATCCATATGCCATAGTGGTGCTGCCAGTGGAGGATTGGCTTGTTGAACTACCGCACAAGCCTCTGCATATTACCACACTGGAGACCAAGCTACTAGCAGCAGTGCACTAAGTCTCATCTGAATGATGGCCACATCATATATCAATCTTGAAAACACTACGCTAAGAGAAAGATGTCAATTACAAAAGACCGTCTATTGTGTGATTTCATCCTTATGCAGTGTTCAAACAGGCAGATCCATGGACATATAAATTAGATAGGGAATTGCCAGGATCCAAAGTGAGGAGAATAGGGAGTGAGCACTCATAGATATGAGGTTTCTTTGGGAAAAGATGAAAATGTACTAAAATTAGACAGTGGTGATGGTTGTGTAGGTTTATTAATAATCCAAGGCCATATGTTGGACACCTTGTAGTTATACCTCAGTGAACTTGTGTGAAAAACACAGAACAATTTGTCTTACTATGCTTCAAGAAAAAAATTGTTGTAAATCTTCCAAGTAAAAACAAGTGCTGGCTTATTTTACAGCATTTGTAGTCTTTTTTTTAAAGGTTTATTTTTATAGTGAAGTCAGATATACAGAGAGGAGACACAGAGAGGAAGATCGTCTGTCTTATGATTCACTCTCCAATTGACTGCAATGTCCAGTACTGTGCTGATCCGAAGCCAGGATACAGGAACCTCTTCCAGGTCTCCCACACAGATGCAGGGTTCCAAAGCTTTGAACAGTCCTCGACCGCTTCTCCAGGCCACAAGCAGGGAGCTGGATGGAAAGCAGGGCCGCCGGGATCAGAACTGGCACACATATGGAATCCCAGAGCTTTCAAGGCGAGGACTTAAGTCGCTAGGCCACCGCGCTGGGCCCGACAGCATTTGTATTCTAAAATTCAAACAGTCAAAATTTAGGAATCATATTGAACAGAAAGCATTTAGGTGCTAGCACTGTGACACAGCAAGTTAAGCCTCAACTTGGCTCTCTAGGATCCAATACTGGAGAGCTAGTTAGAGTCCTAGCCACTCCAGTTCCAATCTAGCTTTCTGCTGATGCACCTGGAAAGACAGCACTAGGTGGAGTTCCTGGATCCTAGCTCCATCCTGGCTCAGACATCAGAATCATGGCCTTTTAGGGAGTGAACAAGCAGATGAACTTCTCTCTTTTTCTCTGGCTCTGCCATTGAAATAAATATATGAATAAATAATAAATATTTTTTAAAGAATGATTTAAATAACAGCTAATCAATGAGTGACTAACAGTTCCAACATTTTCAAATAATGGCTTTTAAAGAAATAATGAAAGAATCAACCACTGGAAATTAGTTATATTGGAATTTTGTTACATTGTCAATTCACTTGTAATGTTAATTTTCTACTCAGTCATTTAGACGTTATATGAGATTAGTCTTAATTCCCAATCTCAGGTTGCTATACAAACTTCATAGGGAAGTAATTGTACAAGACTGTGTTTAAAAACACAAACCTCAACCACCCTATCATTCCATTTAGAGGTGATTATCACGTGAATTGCCTTTTTGTTATACCAGACTATCACTAACATTGTTCCTTCAAGGGGTACAGGATAGATCAATTTAGCTCTGGAACAGCTTTTAGTAACTGCAAAAATGCCTATTATTTATTTTTAAATTCAGACTTTTGTCTATGGAAAAATGTGTGGACTCATTATTCATATTGGGATTCTTTGTGATATGACAAAATGCAAAATTTTTTGGCTTAATAAATACAGAGTACAATCCCAGTGCCATCTTCAGGCACAGCTAAATCCAAGGCTTTCCAAATTGTATTCTGGTAGCTTAGTTTCATTTTCAGGCTCAAGTTTCTCTCTTCCAATGGTAATATGGAAGCAGTAGTTCCTACTGTTTCTTTCTCTGATTCTTTTAAGCAAAAAATACACTGTGTGCAGGGTCTCCCCCACAGATTTCTCTAGCACCCCGTTGCTGGAGGGGATGAGCCTGCTGCCTGCCACCCAGCCTCCCGGCCCGCGAGAGACAAACAGATGGACGGGGGTTCTGCCTAAGCAGTTCCGATTTATTGGGGAAATTCAGATTCTTATATAGGGTAAGGGATAGCCTCAGACCAGGAATTTCAGGAATTCTAGGAGCGGAGAAACTAGGAGCCAATTACTAGGAGCATGACTGCAGAAACCATCTCCCATAGGCCAGGGTAGGTGAGTGAAATGGCCCTGGCCAGTCGCTATTTCTTTGAAACGACATTACTTCTGCCCTGGTTCATGCCCAGGGCTCAGTCCTTGGCTGCCATCTTGCCCGCTAGTGACCTGTACTGTTAGTCGCCATCTTACTAACTTAGTGACCTCTTTGCCCCTGAGCCTCACAAATGTGTCTCATTTTTAATTGACCAAGTGCCCTATTATAGGGCAACTATAATGGTCAGAATATATGGCTTTAGTGTGGGTCACCTGCTTTTCCCTGGAGGATAGATTCCCACATGAAACATACAGATGAGAAGTATGGGAGGAACACACCCCTAAATGGAAAGCAAGTCTTGTAGTTTGAAGAAAAGAGAATGCAGGTAGACAGGGAAAATCACAATTGTCTATTGAAATTTCCAGTTAAATAATAGACTAAAAGCCGGGGGCAGGTGGACAAACTGAAAAAAGAGCTGGAGAAGTGGATTGAATTCTTCTGGGGTCTCACCCCCAGCCAAATGATCTTTCTCTCATATTGTTACCTTTTACCTACAATGCATTAAATCAAACACTTTGCATCTGCTTCTGTATAGTCACTCCCCATGTTTCTAAAACTCGCTCCTGTCTGTGACATGAACAGAGGAGAGATGATGGTCTGCATGTCTCGCCTCGTGTTGAGATTGCTGAGTTTATCAAGGAGGCAGGGAAATGAAGGAAAGCCAAAAGGGGTCTCTTCAGGCTCACTTAACCAATTATACCAGCTCCTTGCAAGACTTTCTACTCAAACTTTCTTCTCTGTTTTTTTTTTTTTTAGCTTATTATTTCATTGGCTTCTCATAACAGTTTTACTAGATCTATAGACCAAACATTTCAGCTGCTTTGTAAAGCATAACTATTAGATGTCAAGAGTAGAAGTTTTAGTCCAGGACAGGAATAAGGTATCTTGGACAACCACCATGACCAGTAAAATCTTGCTTCTCATGTCAGTTAGGTTACTAACAGCAGTGGAATGTTGTTCAAGTTACATCTGAGTGTCCATTCTCTCATCTGTCATACAGGAAGTTACAATGCTTATGTCACAAAGTAAATGTGAAAATTTGAGTTAATGTATAAATTATGGGTCATACAGTAAAACTACAGCTGCTGTCCTCCTGAATTTGTGTCTGTCAGAGTGTTAGATGGTGCCTGGAATCATGATACTTCAGAAAGAGTTGGATTATTTTCCAGGTGATCAACATAGATTAGGGAAATTCACATGTTGTAGTCTCCCAGGTATTTCAACACAAGGAGTCTTTATCATCCTTAGGATTATGTGTCTGAAAGTACAACAGTTACCAGAGCCAGAGAAGTTTGATGCAGGCATCAGAGGCAGCTGCTTAACTGCTGTGCTGCAGTGTTGGTTCCCTTACAATTTATTAACATATATCCTTGTGAGAACTCATTTGTTGATGACTTTGGTGCTGTTGTCCAGACTTCAGCATTTTAATGGAATTTTAGTAGTGAAAGTAGATTCTCCAGGGGCCTGTGCTGTGGCGTAGTGGAGCAAGATGCTAGCAATCAGAAAAGCTACAGGAGGAATATTGAAAAAGTTTCATAATGTTTTCAAAACTTTGTCCTAAACATCAAATTAACTCAAAATGAAGCTGCCCATGGCACATTCTTTTTTTTTATTAATTATTTTGCATTATGTTACAGTTTCATAGGCTCTGGGAATCCCCCACACGCCCCTCCCCCCTGGTGGCTTCCTCCACCTTGATGCAGTATTACAGTTCAAATTCAATCAAGATTCTTTCCTTCTAAACATATATCAAGTATAAAGTCCAGCTACTTATTGTCCAGATGGGTTGAACAGTCTCTTGGGGAGACCATTTCTGGTCCGTTGTTAGAGCTGGCAGAATATCATCCCATTCAACCAAGAGTCCCGACATAACATCAACAGCAATTTGCAACATTATGGAATTGACATGGTTGTGAGTAACCAGTGTGTTACCAAAAAAAAAAAATAAATAAATAAAAAAAAAGAAAGCAAGTTCTTAACCACAACCTATGATTAGCCCATTGACGTTTCAGTTTTAGTTTTATATACAGAACCGACTGCTATATACCTTAAAATGGCTATAAGGTACCATTCAGCTGTCTCGTGTCTATTTCTTTTTAGTATTTAGCCATTTGTTGTGTTGAAGTATAATTTTGCTGATCTTGGCAGATTTTAGGGTAATCTAGACTGACTTGTAACTCTAACAAGACATTTGTCGACAATTAAGGTGCTGAACATTTTTTTGTTTGTTTGTTTGTTTTTGGGGGGGGGTGTGCAGGGAAATCCCCAACACCATGGTGAGGAGTGACTAATCTTTGTGTCCCACCCAGCGAGGCATGAGCCAATCCACGCCAGCTCTTTCGTGTCAGATTCCAGGCTCTACTTTTTGTTGTTTGTCTATTTATTTTAGATTTTTTTAGTTTGTATAATTGTTTGTTTGCTATGAGGGGTTTTCGGAGCGATCCCGATGGTCATTCGCGAGAGAGGGTGGGGGTCCAGAGGTGGAGCCAGGTTCAGACCAGAGAAAGCTCTCCTCCCTGGTCCCAAAGGATGTTTATCGTTCTTCTGTTTCTGCGAACCGCTCAGGGCTTCTGGTTGTCTTTCCGATGATGTTGGCCTCCGCACGGTAGTGTTTGGACTTCTTCCATCCCCTGTGGAAGCTCCGGTTGAGGGTGGGTGACCTCAGAGTACTCGGCCTCCGAGGGCATCCAATTCCCTGTGGCCTCCTTGGCAGTTGGGATATAGTCCTTGTTGCTCGTATTAATAGTTTGTGGTGAAGGTCTGGGAGTCTTCATGGTTGGGATCCAAGCTTCCTCCTTACCACCTGCTCCACTCTGGAGTGCCCCCCTGCTCCACGCACATGACCTCCTGTTAAGAGGTTGTCAGGATCGCACCCGATTCCCCCCTCATGCATTGTTATAGTAGTTTTATTGTTGTTTAGTGCCACTTTGAGTCTGTTGTCTATGAATTACCAGATTTGATCTTGATAGGCTATATTGTACTTTTTCCTCACTCTTTTTGTGGTCCTGAAAGACTTCCCTGCATTTCCCCCATCACGGATTAACATAGCGTATTGAGGGTAAAGTAGGTGTTACCGATTTTCAATGTAGATCTTAAGTATTTTGACATTAATTGTTGGTTTATAGTTTACATTGCATTAGCTTATTACATTGGATACAGGTTGTTATAGATTGCACTATTATTACAATATACAGGTACTATCTTCCAAGTTGTCATCTTATCATCTCAGATTAAGGCAAACATGTGGTATTTAACCTTTTGGGATTGGTTCATTTCTCTTAGCATGATGGATTCCAGTCGGGCCCATTTGTCCACAAAGAACTGCATTTCGTTTTTTTTAATAGCTGAGTAATATTCCATAGAGTAGATGAACCATAGCTTTCTTATCCAGTCTTCTATTGATGGGCATTTTGGTTGCTTCCATGTTTTTGCGATTGTAGATTGTGCTGCTATGAACATAGGTGTGCATGTTGGTTTCTTGAGTAGGAGATGTTTTGGATATATCCCTAGTAGTGCTATTGCTGGATCATATGGAATGTTGATTTTCAGTTGTTTGAGTATTCACCATACTGATTCCCATAGAGGTTGTGCAAGTCTGCAGTCCCACCAGCAGTGGAGAAGGGTTCCCTTTTCCCCACATCCTCGCCAGCAAGTGTTGGTGGTATTATGTATGTGCGCCATCCTTACTGGAGTTAGGTGGTACCTCATTGTTGTCTTCATTTGGATTTCCCTTATTGCCAGGAAACTTGAGCATTTTTTCATATGCTTGTTTGCCATTTGGGTTTGTTCTTTTGTGAAATGTCTGCCCATTTCCCGCATGGCACATTCTTTTAAAGCCACACTCTTGGAATCAAACACAGGCATAAAATTTCACTAAGAAGCTCACCACGGCATAGTACATTAGTGTTGCTGTGCTGTTCAGAATTACAGAATTTTAAAATTTTGATGTCATTTTGGCCACCAGAACTCACCATGCTATCCTTGAGAGACAATCACTTTGCATTTACCCTCACTGCCTAAAACCTTTGCTAGGAAGTTTCTAGAAACATCAGGGTTGCAGTGCACCCAGTAAAAATGGCTGGAGGCAGAGCTGGAATCCTAGCAACACGTCTCCATCTGTCTCTCACATTGAAATCTGCGTTCTGTTGATTCTCTGGACCCATAGGGTGACCGCCTTTTGATATAGGAGAGCCAGTGCCATCCTTCTTACGATATTTCTCCTTCAAGCAAAACAATCATGATGCCTTCCCAGATGACATAATGAGGCCTTGGATGCCTTGACACTATAAGCCCTGATTTTTTTTTTTCTTTCTGACAGAACTCTTTATCAAAGCAATTCACATATGGATGTCAGTATATACAACAGATAAAAGTAAAACTTCTCTGGAGTCAGTGGCAGGTGAACGACCCAAAGACTATTTGATCATTGCTCACTTTCCTTGACATTGTCGTCCTTGAAGTACAATCCTGGACTCTTTACACATTTTCAGAATATAATTAAACAAGCTCTTCCTTAAGCCATACGTATAAAAGAATGTGGGAGCCAGAGCTACTGCTGAGTTATGGCACAGCAGTAGTCAGTGGAGGAATCCTGTAATGTTGCCAGATTTACACTTGAGTAGTATTATGTAATATGATACCCAGTCTTAGTGCCAAAGAGCTGAGTTTGATATTCAGATCCAGGACAGATGACATCCTCATGGCTATGGCACTCTGTTAGGAATTCAGAACCTAATTGACCCTGGAGCAACAACCACCCCTCACCCCCCCCCCCCCCATGCAAGCTGAGAAAAGGAGATACATAACACACACACAGAGAGAGAGAGAGAGAGAGAGAGAGAGAGAGAGAGAGAGAGAGAGGTTTTCCAATCACTGGGACACTGCTCAGATGACCACAATGACCAGAATGAACCAGGGGTGAGGACCATCTTGGAACCATCTTTTGCTGGTTTTCCAAGCACATTAGCAGAGAATTGGATCCAGTAAGGAACATTTGAAACTCGAACCAGTCCTGTATAAAATGCTGGTGTCACAGGCTCTGCTACTGTGCTGGCGTCTTTCACTTCTCTTTTTTTTTTTTTTTTCTAAAAAGGCTTATGGAAAATAATAGGCATATTTGATTTTTTAATTTAAAAATTATTTCTTTGAAAGAGTTTCATAGACAGCGGTAAAAGGAGAAAAAATTTTCATCTACTACGTCACTACCCAGCTGGCCACACTGAATAAGATGGGGCCAGGCCAAAGCCATGAGCCAGAAGCTCCTTCTGAGTCTGCCCTATTGGATGCAGGTGCCCAAACACTTGGGCCACCTTCTGCTGTTTTCCACAGGCCATTAGCAAAGCGCTGGAGCGGGAGCTGTGTAGACAAGACATAAATAGGCACATATATAGAGTGGTGATATTGCAGGTGGTAGCTTCACCTGCTAGGCCACAGTGCCTTTCAACACATACTTAATTTTAATGGAAATACGAGTTCTATTCGACACTGGGTATCGTTTCACCCAAAAAGTTTCTATTCTTACCTTTTGCTTTTTAAGCTTTTAGAGACCAAAGAAAGAGTTAAAAATGAGGCACTGTTAAGAAAAATGTAGAGAGTTATGGGCCAGTATATTTACAAATCATTGAGATCACATCTTAGTGTCTCCCGTTATGGAAAATCAAAAGAAATTTGTCTGGAAATCCTCATTTCAATACAGTAGAACAAATACGTTTAGCACCAATTGCTCTGATACAATGTTTGTGAAGGAAATCTGAATGCAGAGTCAGAAAGAGTGTCCTTGGTCCTTGTAATGTATTCTAGCTAATTCATTTCTCCAGTTCTTGTGAGTCACCAGATACAGCCATAATACAAGTAATACTTCTCCCTGGATCCATGAACCCTATAATAAAGTCATGGTGGTGAGAGTGTTAGATAAATCTTGGCGATAATGAAAACTGACTTACCTGCTTCACAGGTTTCTTGGGAGGATAAAATGAAATAATGGATGTGAGCGTGTTTTAAAAAAGAAAAAAAAAAAGAAGTGCTATAAAGTTCAGGGAAAAATATTTTTTTGTGTGTCTTGGTTGCAAAATTATTTTCTGTCCTATTCATTGTTTATCTGCTGCTCTCCACATATATGCATGTGACAAATGCGTTTATAGTAGTATTCTTTCCCTAGCCTCAAGAAACTGTAATTGTTTCTCTTCCTTTATGAAGGCGGTATAACTTAGATTTTCAATTCCTCATTTGTTGTTTCTACTCCTTTCTGGGGTGAGTTTAAGGAAGAGGCTAGCTCTTGTCATCCTTGCAGAAATGTGCACAGCACGAATGAAAGTGTCTCTCTGGGAGCAACACTGCCAGTCCGATTTCAGCACATTTTGTTCAGTCTGTTGGTAAATTAATACTGTGACAAACCAACAGATTATGTCACCCACCTGGATAATAACATACCCACATTTAATTTATAGTTATCTGGTCTTTTTCTCTGGAGCGGATGCTATAACAACTGTAGATTTCCCATCAAAAGTGTCCTGTTAGTCTTCCTCCTGAGACATCATTAATTTTTTTTAGTATAGCCAGTAATTCCTTAGTAAGTAACTGTCCGCTTAAAAAGGAAAAATAATCTAATAGCACATATTCAAGTGGTTTTCATTTTTGAACAATGCATAGGTTTTTATAAATAAAACCAAAGACATAAAACTAGAAATAAAATGAAAATGTGGGCTGTATATATTTGTCTCTGAATGCTACTTGGATAAAAATGCATCCCCAGATGAAAGCAGTGTGATTCATTTCAAATCTAACAGCCTTATATTATCATAAAATTACGTTGATTTGTAAAAGCCATGAAGAATTCTGCAAGGAACTTTTGATCTTGGTAAGCTCTAGGACTATGAATGTAGACTAAAGAGGGAATATTTGTGTGTATGTTTATCCAGTGAATTCTGCAACATAGTTACATTTAACTTACTAATAAAGAAGAGATAAGAGGTTTAGACTAAAATATTAAGGATGCAGTTTGAAGGCAAAAATTACTGACATTTTTCTGTATGGAATGTTAGAGCTACAGTAATTAGCACCCATGCTAGAAATAGATCTTTCCACAACACACTTATACTGTGAGTTAGTTCTAATGCTCCTTCATGCTAGGCGTCTATGTGGCTTCAGAATCCGTCTTAACATAATGCTGCAGATAACCATCAGAAGACAATCGGAGCAGACATGCAAGTGGCATCTTTGTTAAGTACATGATTGAACATTTCAAACTTAATTTCCTTCAAAAATGTATGAGGAATATTTTTCATGTACTGTTTTGGGGTGACCCCTGGCTAGGCTTGAACTCAGTTCTTGTTACATGCAAGACATAATTCAGGAAACATAGACAAAGGAGAGTAGAGAAGCAAAATGTATTTAAAGCAAAAGTACGCGTTCAAAGAACAAGAGCAGACAAGCTAGAGAGAATGAGCTGCATTGACAGTGTTTGGAACCATCCCTTTATGTGACCTGGAGGCGTCATTGGATTGTGCGACTTAAAACAGAAGGGTAAATTTTATGTCACGTGCATTTTAACTGCAGTCTGTCTGTCTATCTATCTATCTAACTATCTTGCTTGCTTGCTTGTTTTTTCCCAGATTGTTAGTAAGGAGCTAAATTGGAAATGGAACAGTCAGAATACGAATCAGTACCTGTATGGATGCTAGCATGCCAGGTATAGCTTTAGTCACCATATTGCAATGCAAGCTCCAATTTTATTTATTTTTGAAATGTTTTCTGATATTAGGAAAATATGTTTTTGTTTTTAACTTAGAAGGCAGACAAACATGTGTACAGCACACACATACATGCACAGAGAAGGGCAGAGATCTTCCGTTGGCTTGTTCATTCTTTTTAAAAAAATTATGAATTATTTTTATTCTTGATGATTTTTACATAGTTGATTAGGATGATTAGGGTCAAGGGCTACAGGAAGGTGGGTGAGATCACCATTTCCACATTCTCTTTTCCTTCCTGCATCTGGGGGGAGAGGGGAGACAAGGAGAGAAACCACACCCAGCCTCCCAAATGCCTCTGCACCCTGGATGGAGGACTGCCACCCAGCACCACCCCAGGGTCCCTGATGTGGGGCATGCTCTGAGGGTCCTGCTCATGAGATTTTGATAGATCAACAGTTCCAAATTACTGCTGATATCGCCACTCCAAGCATGATGAAATCTCTACAGAACTCACTGGTTGACATAGTCCACCTTAGAGTCTCTGCCCAGTTATTCACTGCCAATACTTGGCTGGAGTCGTTGATCGATTTGTTCTGCCATATGTTCTCTGTTGTGCTACCAGGTGTCCTCTGCAGACTCCAGTGTACTGCCATATCCTCCATGTGCTCCTGGATATGCTGTGCACTGCTCCATCTAAGCCACTAAGGAGGTCCAGCTCTGACATGCACTCCACGGTGAGGTCATGGAACCTGCAATTCTCTTCATGGTTGGGGTTCTGAGGCCAGCAATTAAGTTGGGGGGATCCCTATAGAAACTCTATCTGAGGTAATCCCTGTGTGCTTTATAGGGTCTAGCACAGTCCATCGCCCCAATCAGCTTATGCAAATGCTGGTAGTTGGAATTGCTGGGTCAGTTCTGTCTCCAGCCCTTTTACACAAACCAATGAGTATTGCAGCCCAGCCCAGTTCTGTCCACCACACACTCAGCCTTCACAGACACTAGTGAGAGTTACAGTCTAGTCGGAGCAACTCACAATAACCCCTACCAGGCCTGCCCACTGTTCTGGTTCCTGTATTTGCCTATATGTACAACAGACTGGTCCAGTCTATCCCACATTCCATTTAGCTCTCATACATGTCAATGGGCATTGAAACCTAGTTCAGTCCAACCAGCGCCACTATGCAGTCCACACACCTACCGGCAGGTTCCTTGCCAAGTCTAGCCATGTCCACCACCAGTCCTGGTTCTCATGTTCACCAGTTGGAGTGGCAATCCAAGAGAGAGGTGCCCACTGTTTCCCTACTGGACCCACTCCCACTCCTGGATCTTGTACTGTCCAGGTGGTCTGTAGTTTAACTTGACAGAGTTTGAACCTGCCCCCCACAGCTTGCTCCCCATGCAAGCATCTGCCAGCTGATGCTGTGGCAAAGTCCAACCAACCCACACTCACTCTTACTCATGCATGCACTAGCAGGAATAGTCAACTCAGCCTGACTTTCCCCTGATCCAGCCCACATGAGGCCTACAGGAATAGCCCTTCCCGGCCTGTTCTTCCCCTATCCCAACTCATGTTCTCCAGTGGGACTTGTTGTCCAGCAGGGGAGCCTCAACATCCCCCCTACTGGCTTTGCCTCCTCCCCTGCTGGTTGGGTGCTGCGGCCCAGTCTGGCATGACCTGCCTCTCCTTGACAATTGCCAGTGGGTGCTGTAGCCTGGCTGGGCCTGGTCCACCCCCAATTTTAACTCATACTGGTAGGGGCTACAGCCTAGCCCAGCCCAGCTGGCCCCCATCCTGGCCCTCATGTGAACTGGCTTGTGTTGAACTCAGATTCGCCAGTGGGGGATATGAACTGGCCCTGCCTGTTTCACTCCCGACCTGTGCCAAATGTATCCTAATGGGTACTGTTCCCTGGCCTGGTCCAGGTTGCTCCCAGCCTTGGTTCTTGCACTCACCTGCAGGATCTGTGTCCTGACAGAGGAGTTGTCAAGTTCTTCCATCAGAACTTCTCCCAGTGCCAGATCTTGTGCACACCAGTGGATTCATGAGCCAGCTCTGCTTAGTCTATTTTCAATTATGAAAAATGGGTGCCCTTTAAAAAATTTTGTAATGAGTAAAGTCACAAGTTTTCAACTCTGTAAAGATTTAACAAAACTGACACATACATTAAAACAGGTTTGAAATCATGATTTAGTGCTTATATATCCTTCACTTGATCTTAGCCAAAAGGTCAAGTAGTATAGATAGATATATAACATAGATCGTATAGATATAGATATTCTTTATTTGTATAACTACTTGGCTGCAGCAGACAGAAGGGAGAGGGGACGGAGGACAGGAACATTTATTGTGCTTCCCTGGAAAGGTACAGGGCTGGTGACATGAGCAGGCATAGGAGGGTCCAGGCTGAGCAAATGTTTCCAGACAAAAGTTATCCTAGTGGTCTGTTCCTGCACTATGATGACAAGGCCAAGGGAGAGTGGCCCCACCAGGGTAGCATAATGGAGGAAGGGCTTGGAGGGACACTTGACTGGCTTGTGTTTGAGCAGTACACCTGCAGGCAGTGGGCTCACTGCAGGTGGGGGCCTCAGAGGGTGATGAGGGAGCCAGGGAGACCCATGTCGACCACTGGTTTGTCCACAGTGGAGTCTATGATTTGCAACTAGGACAGATGTTTAAACTTCATGCCTAGAGAAGCAAGAAACATGGTCAATCCAAGGACTCTCGCCAAACGCTCCCTCCTCAGAGAAACCTTCCCTACCTATCTGATCTACAGCAATAAACTTCCTCACCTTAGCTGTCCCTCCCGATTACTCACTTCATTCTCTTCATGGCATTCAGGTCCTGTGCTCCCTCTGCCCAGCACCTGCTGAGCTCCCCCTCATGACCCAGAGTCCTCACAGTAGCCACAGAGTCCTTGACCTTGCTATCTCCTATCCCACTGCAGCCCCATCTCAGCCCAATCTCAGCCCACTTCAGCACAGCCTTGCATGCCTGTCCCCTGAGCTTGACTTGGTCTTCATGGCCCTCAGCAATTCTGTCACGGTGTGTTAGCTTCACTGTATGTCCCCTCCATGGTGTCACCTCACTCTGTCTCTCTGGGCTCCCTCCCTGCTGTGTCAGGCATATACCAGAGACTCAGTTCACAGCAAAAACTACACAAGACAAATGAAAACCCAGCTCTTACCTCCATCTGAGACATGTTGATAGTCTTGAGCATTCTTCTACCTGGATGGTGTTCCCTGATTACCTACACTGCAGGGCCCGATTTGGAAGCCGAGTAGGCACAGGTAAACCAGCCTAGCATGGGAGGCAGAGCACAGAGCATCAAATACACACCACCACATGGTGGTGTGGCCGTTATGGAGAAAGGAAGTCTGGAAGGACCAAAAGCAAGACACTGAGAGTAATATTGCAGTGGGCAGAGCACCCCAAGCTGAAAGGATAGAAAGTGCAAAGGTCCCGAAGCCAGGAAGGCCTGCAGGACTTGAATGTGTTTTTAATTGCTTTTTCATACTGTTTTCTGTTGCCTCTTCCATAGCTCATTGTCCTCTACCTGTTGAATGCAGTAAGTTCTATTCCAGTGGTTCAGCGTGGGAACAGAGGTGTGTCTTGTCCAACCTGTGAGGCCCTGGAAAGCTGTGAAATGATCATAGTGGGCCAACCCCTGGAAGACCAGGGTTAGTAAGCTGCTCTAGTGCCCGCAGCTTCTTCCCACTTGGGTCGTCCCAACTCCCTCTGTGGTTGTTAGATCTGACCCTGTTCCTCAGTCACAACCTCCTCCCTTAGATGTAGCTCGTCCCTGATTTCTCTGGCCTGCCCGTGTGATTTCACTGCTGCACTTGTGGAGAGGATGCTGGCCTCTCACTTTCTGCCTTAGACAATGGCTGTCACTGGCCTGTCTGAGATCTCCCATCCAAGTACTAACCAGGCCCGACCCTGCTTGGCTTCCGAGATCAGACGAGATCGGGCGCGTTCAGGGTGTTATGGCCGTAGACCCATCTGAGATCTATAGGGTTGTTTTTTCTCCTTGTTTGCTGTTTGCCTTGCGAGGCTGTGAGTTTTTTCATTTTCCTCGCCCTGTTTGCTTTTGCTCTCAGTTGCTTTGAAAGTGGTCAAAAGTACCTACATAATTCCTTCTGGATAACCATAGGACATGAATCAAATAGTCAAGCTCTTTTCAGTGGGATGAGAAAGGAAGCCTTTGCTTCAATTTCTATAAAGGTTTCCTACTGAGATCTCGCAAGCATGGCCTATATTGTTTACATTTCATTTTTTGGTGTTTTTGTCCTGTTTATTTAATTATGCTCCAGGAAGTTAAAGTTCAGGTTTCCTAGATTCCTTGTCTGCTGACCCCTCTACAGAATTGTCTGCAATACTCAATTTGTAGAATTGTAGGATTTTTTTTTGCTTGCTTTTCCAGTATTTGAATATTCCAATATTGAAGTTCCTGAGATGAACTTCATGTGGTTGGTCATATTATGAAATTCTTTCTGGGTACCTCTAGGCTTAATTTACAAATACAGATGGTACTCAGTTTGCAGTTATTAAATAAAAAATGAATTTAGTATACCTAACCCACAGAATATCAAGACTTAGCAACACAAGTACACATTGGTGAAGGCATTAATGACTGGAAGATACTGCTTGCTGTTGCCAACCAGTGGCATGAACACGTAGCCTACTGCCTGTCACAACCCTCAGAAGAAGTCAGCATTTAAAATGTGACGTATCAGTTTCACTGAGTGTTCATGATTCTCACAGTATCCAAGAGTTCAAAAAATATGTCTAATACTAAGTCAGGGGCCATATGTATTTGGTTGAAGATTTTTGACATCTGTACTAATAAGAGATACTGGCCTGTGCTTTTCTTTCTTGTGGTGTTTTTGCCAGGGTTTAATATCCAAGTAATATTGGCCTTTTAAAATGAGTTGCAAAGTGTTCCCTCTCCTACTTTTAAAATTTCATTTAAGATTTTTTTTTAAACGCTTGAATGCTAAACCATCTGGAACTAGTGTTCTCTTTATGAAAAGATTTTTTTTTATAGATTTAATTTTAGTTTCTGTACTAGATATTGAGGTGTTCAGAATTTTATTTTTTCTCTATCATTTGCTAAATTTTTTAAATAAAAAATTTTAGTTTATGTATCTTGCCAAAAGTATGGACATTAAATAGCTAGTGATAATCTCACTATTTTAATGTTTCTAGGACTTTTGTGAAAACTTTTCATGATTTCAATGACTTCTGAATTTTTTCTTATTTCATCCATCCTGCAAAAACCTTATTTATCTGATTAGTTTTTTCATAGAACTTTTAATTTTAATAATTTTTCAGTATTCTATTTCATTAATTTGTTTTTGCTGTTGCTTTCTTCTGTGTTTTTATTTTGGACTTAAATTGCTTGATTTCTAGAGTCCTAAGATGAAAATTTAAATCATTGGGTTAAAAAAAATTTTTTTAGTGTCATTGTCAAGCTATAAATTCTCCTCTTAGCACTATGATTGGATCCCACAAATTTTCTTTGTTTTGATTTGAAATATGAAAAGTTTCTCCCTTGATCTATAGAGTATTTAGAAGTATATTGTTTAATTTCCAAATTTATGGTTTTTATATTCTATTATTGAGTTGGCAAGTTTTGCTAGTAGATTAAATAAAGGGCATGAGGGAAAGCATGTAATTAAGGTAAACTCCAAGATTTTTCCCCTGAATGACTGTGTGAATGGTAGTGCTGTATAGCCACAGGGAATTTTTAAGTAGCAACAAATGGAGTGTAAGAAGTCAAGAAAAGAGTTGTGTGCATTTTGAGGGAGATGGATGTATGTGATTACTAACGTTGAGAAACGACTGTCTCCAGAATCTCCAAGTGGAGATACTGTTCATGTTGAAATCACATGAAGGGAAAAGGAGGAAGTCTTACAACATACCATCCCAAGATGGCCTGCCATGGAATTCTCTGAGCTTTGTTTCACAGCAAGTGCAAGATTCTGCAGTATTCATAGATTAGTAATGTGATTCACAGTTTCATTGTGTTAAATTGGACTAACGAGGAGCTAATTGGTGTGTGGCATGTGTTGTCAGTTATGCTGAAAGTTAGTGGTGAAACTGTGTTCTTCGTAAGAATGGCAATGAGATAATTCTCTTTCTGGAAGAACATCAGAAAATACAATTGTGATGAAAATGGAAAAAATGGGATTTGTCTTAGACATGGGTAGCTCTTTGTGGTGGGGATGTGATGATTTATGTGGAAAATCTAGTAGCTAATGGCTCAGAATGGCCACTTGTCTATCAGCAGCTCCGTGAGATAACATGTATTTCAAAGTTTTCATAGGTTTTGCAACTTAAAGCCAAGTTAAATATATTTTAAAAGTTCTACTACTTTGAATAATTTTTGCTATTGGTTTTTGAGAAATGGTGAAATAGAGTGGCAATCTTCTCTCTAGCTGTTTCACTCCTGATTCCCATTTGCTGCACACCAGAAGCCACACGTTTTTCATAAATCTTTCTAGTGTTTCTTTGTGCGAGTGTGAACAAGCATCTTGTTTTGTATAATGTGGCGTACTGTGCTGCTACCATTCTCTGCCTTCATCACTTAAAAATATATCCTGGCATTTCTTGGTGCTGCATGGTATTCCCTTTATAAAGTCATATTGTACCAAATTTGTGTAACTGGAACTCTGTTCTCAGATTTAACAAAAAATTCCTTTTGAAATTATAGTAGTTGATTTTTTGTTTGCTTATTTTCTTCAGTTCTTTGTTATTATTATTTGGTACTTGCCATTTGTTGACATTGTTACCTAATGCAATGTTAAACATATGGGGATAAACACACACAGACACACACACAATTTCCTCTTAAAAGTGGTATTGTCATGAATAACCTTGTACAAAAATCAGTGATATCTAGGATAATTACCACACATAGAATTACTAGATCAAAAGGCTTTAGCAGTACTATATTCCACTGTTGGTGGGAGCATAGGCTAGTGCAGCAAGTATGGAAGTTAGTATGAACAGTGCTAAGACAAATGAAAATTGGTCTACTGCATGACCCAGATATCCTGCTCCTGGGAATATATCTAAAGGAATGAAATCTGCATATGAAAAGTGACCCACAACCCTATATTTATACCAGTACAATCCACAGTAGCAAAGACATGGAAACAACTCAGATGCCTGGTGAAAGAGGAATGAATAAAGAAACTGTGGTACATCTACTCCGTGGAATAGCACTCAGCCGTTAAAAAGAATGAAATACTACCATTTGCAGCAAGTTGGCCCCAACTAGAGTCCATTATGTTCAATGAAATAAGCCAATCCCAAAAGGACAGATATTATATGTTCCCTCTGACATAAGGCAACATTCATGCAAAATGCAAACCAAAAAGTATTTAGGTAAATATGTATATACATATTCTCATAGATGAACTGTGTAATGAAGACTAGTATACTGGGAAGTGAAGATAAATTGCAGTATGCATCTTTACTACCAATAAAAGGAGAACTCCCAATGAAACTGTTAAATATATTTTAACAATGTGATACTGGATTTTCTGCTCTTGTCTACACCTACAATGCCATGTTACACTTGAATAGTAGAAAGTTGGGCTTGTGACTATTTTTGAAGGAAGAGAAGAAGAAAAATTGGTGGGGACTCCCTATACCTACACAAAATCATATCATGGAAAATAATAAAAGATATAAAAATAAAAAGTCTTAGCATTTCCAATCTGTCAAATATTGTTCAATTGTTTTCCATTTATAAGTGTTGGTAACATGCTATTTATATTTTTTTTCTTAATGAAGTCCTGTAGGCTTGTTCAACTTGCTTTAAGAACTTTTCTTCACTGAATCAGAGGAAGGGAGGAGTAACATATACATTTTATTTAATTGGAGAGAGAAAAAGAGCAGACATCTCTTAGTTTATTCTGCTTGCATCTGCTATGCCCAAGGCAGGGTCACGTGGCAGTTGGCATTCAGCTGTCCAGTCCTGATCCTGCATACGAGTGGCAGGAATGGGTCCACTTAAATCATCACTTGTTACCTCCCAGCATCCACGTTAATGGGAAACTGGAATTGAGAATGGAGCCAATGAAGCCTGTGATATGCGCCATGAATATCCCAACCTAGCAATATCTTAATTTCTAGACTGATGGAAGTTCAAATTCTTTATGGAGTTGAGAAGAAAAGGAATGTCTTAGTTTTACTTTATACATTATGTTGTTCTTGGTTATTTATGTAGATAAATCCCCAATACCTCTCTGTGAAGTTTATTTTTCATATTCAGATGTTAAAAATCAAATCTCAGAAAGTTTGAATATCCCATCTAAAGTTGCACCAATGGTTACTCAACTGAATCCCAAAACTTTTCTCATCTTTCTTTAAAACAAAGATAAGTTTGTAACTGGGGAGATTATATTTCATATCGTGATCAGGCTCATATGTGCTGTGATGGTAAATCCAACCCTTCTCTGATTCTAGTATTAGGGTGAGCTGTTAGGAGCCTGTATGCTGGCAGACCTGTGAACTCACTGTCAAATAGTGGTAAAAGAATTGAAATCTCTGGAATAGACTTTTCCCATAGTTTTGGAGAAAATCTTATCTATTTATAGCATTTTCAGTTATACAATCTAAGATAAGGCAATCAGAGCTTTTGCTTGAGGATATAAATTAATTGCTGGCAGAAGTCAGTCAAGAGAAAGTGTATCTATTTTGATGAGGGTCCAGTGAGCAAAAACTCATAATTCAAGTAGACCTCTGCTTTTCAACTGACCTAAGGCAACATATAACTGTAGCAACTTCAGTATTCCATCTACTAAATGGAGAAGTCCTAATTATAGATAACACTGATCACTAACAATACACTTGTACTTCGGATGGAATTAATTATGATTTGTGATGCAGAATGAAATATGAATTAGTTAAGTGGATAAACTTTATAATCAAATAGATCACATTTGAACCCCTTTCTGCCTTTTACTGAATGTGTGGTTTGGGAAGTGTTAAGTTTTTTATTATGTTTTTTAAGCTTCTTTTTCCCTTTTCCTTGATCTGTAAAATAAGGTTATCATTATGTCTACCTTTTAGGGTAGCTGTGTAATATAAATTAAATGAGATCACATGGATAAAATGGTTAGCATAGAGTCTGGAACGAAATAATCATTCATTAAATGGTAGCTGCTGTTATTGCTTCATAAGGCTTCATAATGCTTTCTGTCCTGATGTTTCATTAGTACTGCTTGCTTGGACAGAGTTCTGTACTGTGAGAACCATGTTTGAGTGTTTAACGTGGTTTTCTGCTCAGCTGATCCAAAGCACAGAGGTAAAGCTCTACCTGACCTTGTCTGTGATTAACTTTGGGTGTTTCATGCATGAGTCTTTATCTTTTTATCATCTTAGCTTATACTGCCTACATATCATAAAATTATCCCCACCTTTTAACATTATGCCACAAACATTTATCTTTTTGACCTTCAGTAGAATTGTAGTAAGATCTTCTGCTCTTGAGTGCACCTATCCATCTTGTTTAATGTGAAATTATCAGTGTTGAATATTTACACCATGTTCACTTAGATGCCATGAACTTTGATTCATCCTTGCCACTAGATGGCACTATAATAGAACACATTTATTGTAGTTATTATCCTTTGCTGTCTAGGAAGACATGCCATAGAAACAGGAGCCCAGGAGATGCTTTCACTGAAGATAGAAGACTTGAGAGTTTTAGAAGTTAATATTTGGATTTTATGTGGTTTGGGTTATCCCCAAAAGGTGATACTGGGCATAGGAATAAGGGAACAGCTAGAAAGTGATTGGAAAGAAAGCAAAGGAGAAACATGAGGCTGATGTTTTAAGAATGTTGCTTAGGGTATTAGGGCTGGATATTACTAGAACATTCAAACAAGCATATGCAACATCCCCTACAAGCATACACACAATGGCTTACAGACAGGAAGTTTTCTCATTAGTTCTTGTCCTTCAGTAAAGATTTCTCCCTGATATTTCTCTGTGCATGTGTATGGGCTAAACAAAAAACAACAACAAATTTTTTTTTTTTTTTTTAAAATCCCTGCTATTAAAATCTAGGACAGATGTGGCACAGAAACTAAAGATGTTCCCTGTGGGCTAGAGGTGAGATGCTATCAGATAAACACGTCTAGGGTTGTCTTGAATTATCTGTTCCAACCAGATGTAAGACTAGGCAAATGTGACTCAGGGCACCAGATGTGTCTACTGCAGCTACCTAATAAATCACATGTTCTGTAAATTCTTCCAGTTGAGATAAACAAAGAATCCTAATGAACCATCTGCATCTCTGAGTCCTTGGGGGCTATCCAACAGATATTTCAGAAAAAATATGAGTAAAAATATAGATGGCTACTTGAGACAATTTGAAGGAAGTAGATATCTTGTCTTCTATATATTGCTATGAAAGGGTTTACAAATCTTTTTGTCCTTGTATAGGGGAAATGGAAGCAGGGAATATTTATTGTTGTAGGAGTAGGAAGAATTTGCTTATAGGGAAAAAACTAGCGGGGCAATATTTAATAAGGAAATTGCGTCATACTGGGAACAAATGATTTTTAGGATCTGTCTTTGATGTTGGATGTATACATTATGTCTTCATAAACTAATTAGGGGGAGTTAAATGTTTCTGTGCAAAGGGACAGAGATGGTTCTTTGAATCTAAAGCCTTTGAAAAATTATACAGGCACAAAAACAGTTAACCTTTGTGAATAGGTATAGATTGTATTAATTGCTATATTTATTTGAGTGCTTGAAATTGTGAGCTTTTAGACATTGGAAATGGTTATCTAATTGAAGATTTGAATATTTCTTTGATCTTTAGCAGTGAATTTGGTTGGATTCACAATAGTACAACACTTAGGCTAATTCTAGGACATGCACACGTAATAATGAAATCTCTCTTTTTTATATGATTTACACATGTGGCTTTGTTATTCCTGAAAAGTAAGTAATAGCTATTTTAATTGATACAGGAAGGAGGAGAATTCACACTTAGCGTTAAGGAATTATGAAATTTATTGCACATCCTGGACACTTTGGAAAGTGAGAGAGGATGTTAGTAAAAAATACTCTTAGGTAAAAAGCAAGTACCGGACCCATCCCAAACATCTGTGATATTAAATCACCCTTTGAAAAGCTTGATTTCCACTTCCTTAGTGGTTGAACTGTGCAACTCAAACTCAGCTCCCTAGGATTAGAGTAAGCTTCCCACGGAGAAGAATCATAAAATCTCAACAAAATACAACATCACAGCTGTTTGAAGCCGTCAGGCAATAAAAAAGTTAGCCAGGACTTGGGAGGTCAAGCTCTCACAGAAAAAGGACAAACACAAGGTGAGTCCTAAGTGTACTAACATTTGTGTCCTTGAAACAATTGTTCATTTGCATTTCAGGACAGAGTGATTGAAGAGAAAGTAGAGACCTAGAGTCTGCAGGAACTTCATCAGGATGAAGCAATCAAACCAGAGCTTCAGACTGGAGGTAATCAGCATCCTGCTGGTGAGGAATCCCAAGGTTTTGCTCTCCAATTTCCCTTGGAGAAATTAACTGATTCCTGAACTGGGAACGAACGGAGTGAGAAGCTAAGAAACTCAGGAAAAAAAAGTTGTTAAAAGGTTAAAGGCTCATCAGAACTTTTGGCAGTCTCACAGTGCTGGGAGAAACAAAAATGATAATTTAGAACCTGCCAAAGATTCCAACAAATTCCCCAGGCTTTAAAATCAGACCTCTAGGTGTTATGGTTGATGAGAGGGATAAATCAGTAATAGATCAGCCTCCACAAGGTCTTAAAAACAGCCTCCAATGATTTCAGTCTGTGATTGGATCCGCATCTCCTGATTCTCAGGGAGAAGACAAGCACATCCCTCTGGAGGTTATAACACCCTCCAGGGTCCCTCCAGTCACTCAGGCATGACGTCAGGATTCCTTGTCAAAATACCAGCTCTGCTGGGAAATCGAATCAGATGACAAAAGCCAAGAAAGTAAATAATACAGCAATAGTAGTTGACTCGTAAGTATGTATCGAGGTCAACAGAAATATAATGTTAAATTAGATATAATTAATAGGTAAAAGAGATTTTAAAATAGGAAGTTTTGCAGGAATTAGATCTTCAAGAGCTTAAGCAAATGACCAAATGTTTGTGAATCTTTAGTGAGACTGTCCTTCCAAAATGAAGACGAAATAAATTCATTTTTATTTAAACAAGAGGAGAGGAATTATTGCTGGCACACCCACATTAGGAAAAGGAGAGGGAATGTTGTTTAGTAGGAAGGGTCTGATCTTAGATGGAAGCCTGGAAATATGATACGGAATAAAGAACAGTAGAAAAGGTGAATATATAAGTAGATTTAAACAAATGTTGATTCTTTACAACAACAATAGTTAGGTGTAGCATGTTTAAACTACATGAGGAATTAAAATAGCACAAATGGTAGAAGAGCAGTAATTGGAATTAGAGTACCAGGACATTCTTACAATAACTGGGAAGTCCTATAAAATTGTGTCATATAATGCAATGTAATTAATAAAAAAATAACTGGGAAGTAATATAATTATGAATTCAAGGTAGATTCATAAATCCAAGGTAGATATAACAATATTCAGGCTGCCTATGAAATGGACCAAAAAATCCTCCTGGCAATCTAACAGAAGGAAGAAAATGAAATGACCACTTGATTCATTATTAAGAATGCAAGAAATCAGAAAAAAGGAACTCAAAAAATAGTAAGAATGTCAGATTTAAATGCAGAAAATAGTAGTTATATTAAATGTAAATGAACAAGAAATTTTTATCTGAAGGAAAGATTGTCAGACTGAATTTTTTAAATCCAGATATATAGGTTTATTTATTTTTTTTTTTTTTAAAAAAGCAAGTCCTAACCACAACCTATGATCAGCTCATTGACATTTCAATTTTAGTTTATATACAGGACCGGCTGCTGTATACCTTAAAATGGCTATAAGGTATCAGGTATATAGGTTTATAAGAGACATACCTAAAACATAAGCACTTACAAAAGATGAAATTCAAAGGTTGGAAAATTATATGGAATATAAAAATACTCATTAAACCAAAGGTGGTTTATCTATAGCCAAAGTAGACAAAGTAAATTTTGAGACAAAAATTATTATTAAGAGGATTATTTCATAGTGATTATCAGAAGATATGGCAGTCTTCATGACAGCTTTCAGCACATCCCCCAGGCAAAAAGTATGGATAGAGAATAATTGAACAAAGCAACAGTCCTCCTCATCCATGGAGGTTCCAGTCTCCACAGTTTCAATTGCTTTCAGTCAATTGTAGTCTGAAACTATCAAATGGTAAATTGCAGAAGTAACTCTTCAGTTTCAAATTGTACACCATTCTGAATGATGTGTCACTGCAGCTCCCCTGAGATATGAACAATCCCTTTGTCCATCATGCTCATGTTGTGTACACTACCCATTCATCACTTAGTGTTACTTTGGTTATCGATCTACTATTATAATGTTACAGTGTTACTGTTTCATTAATGTTTATTTTACCTAATAATGGTCTCAGACTGCAAGAATATTGATGGAAATGAGGCCCCAGAGCATAAAACATGGAAAGAGAGATGAACTGTGGTACTATATGACAAACGTAAGATGCATGTAGGAAGAAACATAATATATATAGAATTCAGTATTATCTATGGTTCATGCACCCATTTAAGGTCTTGCAGTGTACCCTTCACAGATAAGTAGAGACTATTACCTTATTAATAAATGTGTGTGTGTGATGTAACTCTTTACCCAACAATTGAAAAATGCACATATATCTGTTTTAGGTGTACATAGAACATTTCTTAAAATAAATCACATATAGTCATAAAGAAAGTACTGACAAATGTCAAAGAATTGAAATAATATATTTACTTTCTCATTGTGCATAATATGGATAAGTAACATGTATGCATCAAATATTACAGGATTCATATTTAGAAGTTAAAAATTACAACTCAAGGAAAAGGTTTTCAGAGTTGGCTATGTTTAATGACTCCCTTTGAAGGTACAGAGTGTAAGAAGGAAAATGTAACTTTGCAGAGAAGCATAATTATAGTAAACACTGTGTTAAGTTCAAAGCTAATATCCCTGTGGTGTCATATTGATATTATATAACACTAACAGGGATGTTATTAAAAAGTTCACTTATATGATATATAAAATACATGAAATATATTTATCAAACATAGATAAATATCTGTGTGATATTTCTTCCAAAATCTTAATATGAACACAAATCAGACAAGTTTAAATTGTGGAACATTGTAAAAGACACCTGACTGGTAATTCCCAAATCCGTCAAGGACATGAGAAATAAGAAAAAAACTAATAAATTACTAAAGACTAGAGGAAACCAAGAAGATACAATGATTCAGTGTGATGTGATATGTTGGATTAGATTATGGGAGAAGAAGGATATTACAGTCAGAAAGAAAAGCGGAGAAAGGCACATCCAACACAAACATGGATTTTGAAATTTTGAAAAATGTACTGTGGTAATGTATAATGTTAGCATTTGATGAAAGTAGGTATACAGAAAAGCCTTGTTCTGTCTTTATGATCAGTTTTCTGTAAATCTAACATTATCCTCCCCAAGCTGTTCAGAAAGAAAAAGTTAGGTAACTCACAAGAAAACAGAGCAAAACTTTGAGAGGAACATAAAAACCAACCAACCAATCAATCAACCAAACAAACAAAAAACACACATCAAAATGCTCAGTACAGACAAGAAAAGACATTAACTTTATTAACCATGGGAAAATTGAAGTTACAATCTTAATGTGTTTTCATTATACATTTTTGACTGTGGTTTCAAGGGAAACAGAAAATGCCAAGATGTGAAGATGTTATAGGAGTGTACTCTTATTGGTTGGGAAATGACAAAATAATTGTATTTAAATTTGGGAAGAGGGCACTGCCAACTAAAACTAAATATAGGTACTGTACTGGTTAGTCTAGCTACACATGTGCACCAAAAACTTAGTTTTTCCTTATCAGTTTATTCATCCTAACTCCAAATTTAAACAACCTCTGTGGCCATAAACTGTGATCAGACACACAATAGAACATTTTCTATTGATGACACAATGAGCTAACGTGGATGAAAGTCACAGACATAACATTGATGGCGAAGTGCAGACAGAAAAGAGTACATACTTTGTAACTCTATTTGTCCAAAGTTTACAAATAATTGGAATTTTTCATTGGCGGTAAAAGCCTGAGTAATACTAAGCTGTATGGAAGGTGATGATGGAGAAGGACAAGGAGCAGACGTCTTTGCTGTGGGTAGTGTTCGAGCTCTGAATCTCTGTAAGGTTTACAGGAGTGTGCTCGTTTTGTAGCAGCTCTTTCAGCAGTGCCTTTAAGGTTTGTGATGTTAACTGTGTGACTGCTGCACAAGTATTCCAATGAAAAAGTAAAAAAGGCAAATCCCCTGAAAATCTAAATTTTGCTATTAAAATGTTTTCACCCATTACAAAACTATTGCATAATGATTTTTGCAAATACTGTTGTACATTTTAGAAACTGAAAATCCAACTAACAGAGTACTAAAAGATAAGAGAGTTTAGTGTCAGTCTGTGTGTGTGTGTGTGTGTCTTTTCAACCAAATAGCTATGTAGAATATTTTTATTAGAAAACATCTGCACAATACTTTTGCATCAATTTAATTGGTCTTCTGTGGTTTGGGATTTATTTTATTCACTGCATGAGCAGATCTGGTGAGAGGAGTTACAATTATTGTACCAACTAAACCCAAATTAGGCAATAAGCTCTCTTGATTTATAACATTTTGAAAAGTAGACAACTGTTTGAATACCTAATAAGGCTTTTACGAAAGTGGGGACATCCTATCCAAAGCAAGCTAAGATGAACGCATGGAATATTTAACTATGAGAAAATCCAAAGACAAACAAGCGTTCTTTGAGAGGAGAGGCAGGAGAATTTATAAAGGAAACAAGCCAGCAAATTGCCCATAGAGATTTGAGGATCTGTCCTTTGAACTAATAAATTGTATTTCCATAATACATAATTTAAAAAAATTCTTTCTGCAATTCTAAAGACACCTGTTGTTATCCTCCCCATTTAGGTATAAAAATTGAGACCAAGAGATATATTGCTTGACGAAGAACACCCTGTCCTTGAGTGAAGACGATCATTCACAACAAGATAGGGACCATCCTAGAGCTCATACTCACTGTGGTTCACAACAGTATTTCTCAAAGTATGGGTCCTGTGTCTTCTGTGTCCAAATCTTGGAGAAAGCTTGTCCAGTAGGCACTTCCATGGTCTCAGAATACACAGAGCCTCTGAATTTAGAGTCTGTGATGCTCAATTTTCTTGAGGGACCTCAAGGTCTCTTTTGCTGTAATGAGTTTGAACAGAAATGTGAAAGCTTATCTAAATAAATGAAGTGCCAAGTTTGCCCAATATCAAATAATAGAAGAGAATAATGCTTCTTGAGTGTGCGCTAATTGTCATGGTTTGACGTAGTTTATCTCCCATGACCTGTTATTTTACCTGAGATGTTCAGGGTATAGATCTTTTTCCAGCCAATTTCAAGATGTTGATGGGTTGCATATATACACAAGGGAAATATTGAGTTTGTTTAAATAATTTTGACTCCCAAGAATATATGCCTATTGACTCTTTCTACTACATTCTGAGTACTAAGTTAAAGAAGTAAATTCATGAAATATTCAGAAATATAAATTCAGAAATATTATGATTCTGCCTACATAATTTTCTTGGTGGAACCTCCTGAGACTGATAAAGAGATAACAAAGGTGGTGTGGCAGGTGTTTTTTCAGTATCAGGTGAATAAGAAGAAGTGAGGGGACAGGATTAAGTGATATGTAACAGCTTTTCCAGCCTTGAATAAGTTATCTCAGGGTGTTTGCTTCTCCCAAGCCCACTTTCTTAAGCTGTCACATTTCTGTTCTTAAGAAAATGGAGACAAAAGGTTATTAGAAGTTCTTAAAGTTTAAACTTTGTATTTTGTAAAAGATTTATATTTTTGGGCCCGGCGGCGTGGCCTAGCGGCTAAAGTCCTCGCCTTGAAAGCCCCGGGATCCCATATGGGCGCCGGTTCTAATCCCGGCAGCTCCACTTCCCATCCAGCTCCCTACTTGTGGCCTGGGAAAGCAGTCAAGGACAGCCCAAGGCTTTGGGACCCTGCACCCGCGTGGGAGACCTGGAAGAGGTTTCTGGTTCCCAGCTTCAGATCAGCGTGCACCGGCCCGTTGCGGCTCACTTGGGGAGTGAATCATCGGATGGAAGATCTTCCTCTCTGTCTCTCCTTCTCTCTGTATATCCGGCTTTCCAATAATAATAAAATCTTAAAAAAAAAGAAAGATTTATATTTTTTATTGGGAAGGCAGATTTACAGAGAGAAGGAGAGACAGAGAGAAAGATCTTTCCTCTGGTGGTTCACTCCCCAAATGATCCACAACTGCTGCAGCCGAGTCAATCCGAAGCCAAGAGCCAGGAGCTGCCTGAATCTCCCTTGTGGGTGCAGGGTTCCGAAGCTTTGCGGCCATCCTCTACTGCTTTTCCATCTAGCATGGATCTGGATAAGAAATGGAGCAGCTAGGACATGAACTGGTGTCCATACAGGATACAGATGTTTTCCAGAGGAGGAATAGCCAATTGAGCCACCATGCAAGTCCCAAAACTTTGCATTTTTTCCCTTGCTAGTTTTTGGGAAAAAAATTTGAATATTTCTCTTGATTTTGTATTGGTGACAAAGAGAAAACAATCAGTAACTAAGAGGTTTAGTTATCACAGGTCTGAGACACAGCTAGGTATAAGCCTATGGTCACCTCTTCTACCCAGCATTCTGGTCTTGAGTGAGTTCTTCAGTTTTTTTGTCTCTCGAAGTAATGATGAATTCAGAATTAAGTAAAATAATGCCCGGATAATGGATAACACAATTGTAGAACATAGTGAACATGGCAAGATTATTAGCAATCACTGTAATCATTATGGTTTTTAATAATAGCTTAGAAAGTTTGTGGAAAATGGAATTAAAACATAATTGGTACAAAAATTGAAATCTGTGCATGTGTATTTCATAATTTGCATGTATCATGAACTTTTTGAAAATTCTTGCTAGTGCATGGATTTCAGATGGTTTTTGCACCAAAATATACTTATGTTTAAATTTTATTTTCCACAAACTCCCTTGAATTGCTTTCCCAGTTGTATTTATGATGTCTACTATTTATGTTTAAGGAAAACTTCCTTTTATAGAAACTAAAGATGGCATATAATATTACAAGTTTCATGATCTCATGAAGTGATGAAATAAAAATAACAAGAAGCTATTTGAGCATTTCCAAATGTGTGATTTTAAAAGCTCCTGCAGTGCCAGGTATACATTGCCTTAAACAAGTTCATTATTATTGCCTGGATTTGTGCTGCTCCAAAGGTTTCTTCTGCTTTCCTCCTGGAAATAGAGGACCAAAATTCTCATACCACCTAGATATAATATGTGAGAAACAGCAGCATCACAACTTCTCCTGTATTATTGAGGATAGGTTAGATAGAAACTGCTTGGCCTATCAATCCAGGGTATTTTCTGAACCCTCAAAGCAAAGCGCTTCATATGTAAATTCAAGATGCAGCTAAACAGAAAGTGTGGTGGTTTCCAATCTGAAAAGGGAATTTCCTCTCTAAAGCTTAAATATGAAAAGTAATTGGGACCCAGGAAAAGGTCTATGGTACAAGAAGAATTACTTCTCCTATGTTATTTCCTTTTTGAAGGAGAAATAAGTGTAAGAATTGGCTAGGAAAGTGTGTGGTGGAAGCAGGCAGGGTTGGGAGGGTAGAATTGGGGTCCAATCCTAAATTCATTTAGCTTACTTCATAGACAATCATTAACCAGGAAATCCCTGAATGACAGATGAAGGATGCATAGACCCTGGAAATACTATTTATTCTTTGGTCTCATCTCTGTGCCTGTACAGTCTTCCTGTTAACCTGTGACTTTGATGTGAATGCAACACAAATGGAAGACACAGCTTGTGATGTTTGTTAATTCATTATTATATTAATTTTAGCGCTAAATCCTTAAAGACAAGTGCTAGCTTCTTTGGTTGGGGAAAATGGCCTAGTAATCACTACATTAATAACTAATACATATTATGAAACTTTATTTAGTTTTCAGATTAGTAAGCATGCACACATGGTTTTTAATAAAGCTATTTGTGTAGAAAGATTTATCATAAAATTCAATTGTTCTCTACCATGTACCCCTCAAAATCAATCTTTTCAATGGTCCTCTCTGCCTTAAATAAGAAATTTATATTTCTTATTTAATATTTCTTATTTGGGATTTATCACTACAGTTTCTCTTTGCTCTTCTTTGGTTACAAGAAAACTCCTTTTTTTTTTCAAATGAAACCACATCCCACTCATACTTCAGCACTTTTTCAGGGGTTGAACAATGGTCTTAGGAACTCAGTGAGGACAAGTAAAACCAGTTAGTGGTGATTGTTCTATTTCTCCCTAACTGGATCCCTGGAAGTAAGGGTAGCTCTGAGGACCCCACTTCCTCCTTTTCCTTGTAGGACTTGGCTGCTGGGACCTCATGCCATCTTTTACTAGTGTTAATCTGTGTGTTTAGTTCTCAGAGACTCACACATTCTATCCAATCGCTTGTGAACCCATCAGCTTCTGTGTGGGAATGGGACATGGGTCATTGTCTTCACTGAGTCTTTCAATTTCTCTGATTTTGGGGATGTCTAACTTTTTAAAGGATCTACTTTCCTTCCCTTCAATTTTTGAGAGCCTCTATCAGTGGCATGGACAGTTCTAGCATAGTCTGCCACCCACATTAGTGAAGGTCAAAGGTTGTGTAATTAGAGTTCCAGGTTGAAATTCTTATTCCCAGAACTGTCTATGTCTTATAGTTTTTTAGTTAGTTAGTTCACTAGACCAAGAGTTGACAAACTGTTTCCTAGTCAGAGACTATATAAATCTATGTATGGTTTATAAGTCTAAAATACTTACTGTCTTTTTCTTCTTAAGATGTTTGGCGATTGATGTCCTAGACGCTTTAGGTTGACATAGAGTATAAGTTAAATACATTAAAATAAAAAATACCTGATCTTCAGCCATGTGCATGGGTGAGGAGTGTGAGAGTCAGGGCAACTCGTTGGCTCACTACATCACTGTGGCTGAAAGCCATGATGGCTTTTGTTTCAAGTTGTTTCCTGAGTTGCTCTAAGCAGCTGTCTTTGTAGAGGACTCCTCAGATAACTGGGTGATTATATAATTCTTTTTTTTTAAAGATTTATTTGTTTCAAAGGCAGCATTACAGAGAGAAAGAGGGAGAGATGTGGCAGAACTGGTTGTGGAGAGATATCTTCCATCCACTGGTTCACTCCTCAAATGACTGTGAAGCAAGACATGGGTATGTCCAAAGCCAAGAGCCAAGTGCTTTTTCTGGGTCTCCCATGTGGATGCAGAGGCCTGTGGACTTGGGTCATCTTCTGCTGCTTTCCTAGGCACAGTATCAGGGAGTTGGATGGCAGGTAGATCAACTGGTGCTCATATATGGGTGCTGGTATCACAGATGGTAGCTTTACCCAATGTACCACAATGCCAGTTCTGGTACAATTCTTTAAAAACAAATTTATTGAGATATTTTTATGTAGCATGAAATATTTACCCATTTAAGTCTGATGATTTCTAGTGGATTTTTACTTCTGCAACCATCATCTCAGTTTTAGAACATGTTATCACCCCAAAGAGAAAGAAACCTGGAAACCTGCACGTCTTAACAATCATTCGTTATCCCTCCCCATTTTCCTCAGTTCTAAGCAGTCACAAATTTAATTTTCATCTCTACAGATTTACCTATTTTGGATGTTTTACATAAATAGGATCATATGGTATGTGGTATTTTGTGGTTGGCTTTAAATAAAAATATTTATTTATTTACTTGAAAGGGTTCTGGATAGAGAGAGAGAGGTAGAGATTGAAAGAGGGATCTTCCAAGTGCTGGGTCATTACACATTTAGCTTTATTGGTCAGTGTCAGAAGCTGAGAATTCTATCCATGTATCCCAAGTGAGTGGCCAGCGCCAAGCATTTGGTCCTCTTTTAATGCTTTCCCTGGCATGTTAGCAGACAGGCCAGCTTTGCAGGTGGTGGCTTATACCTGTGTACCATAACACTGGTATCTGTGATTAGCTTCTTTTAAAATATTTATTTATTTTTCATTATTGTCAGAAATAGAGAGAAAGAGAGAATATCTTCCACCCACTGGTTCACTATCCAGATGGCTACAAGTGCTGGGCCAGGCCAAAGTTATGAGCTTTGTCCCCTTCTCCATATGAACGTCAGGGGAAAAGACTCTTGGGCCATCCTCTTTTTGCCTCAGGCCAGTAGCAGAAAGCTAGATGAGAAGTGGAGCAGCTGGGATGCAAACTAGCACCCATGTTGGTTATCGGCATCACGGCCATTACAAAGCTAGCACCTGTGACTGGCTTCTTTTACTTACTTGAAAATAAATTCTTTCAGGTTTTTTGAAGGTCCATTTACGTTACAGCCTGGGTTAATTCTTCATCCATTTTCATTAGCAAATAATATTCCGTTGTCCACCCATCAATTAGTGAACATCAGTGTTGTCTTCTCTTTTTGCCTGTTATAAATAACACTACTATGAACATTGAAGTTCAGTATATGTGGGTATGTTTTTTCCATGTTCCTGGGATATGTAAGAACTGCCGCAATGTTTTTGCAAAGTGGCTGCATCTTTGTACATTTTTACTCAGAAATGTATGAGGCTTCCAATTTTCTCACATCTTTGTCAATACTTGTTTGCTGTTTTTGTGATTATAACCTTCCTAATGAATGTGAATTGGTATACCATTGTGACTTGAATCTTCATTTCCCTAGTAAATAACTTGTTGGTCATTTCTAAACTTTCTTTGCAGGAATGTTTAGCCAAATCTTTGCCCACTTAAAATATCTTTTGTGTTAAAAATATTCAAAACAATGTCTTTTTGAGTTGTAAGAAATCTTAATATATTCTGGACACATATCACTTATCAGATATATAATTGTATAGGAGGTGGAGAGAAAGATTTTTTACCAGTTTTATACCTTTGGTTTCTAGGTTGGGACTGTGTGGCAAAAGACATTAACATGAGTAATGTAAACAGAATATTCGCATATAAGTTTCATAGACACGAAGAAGAAGTCTAAGTGACTGGAATAGGTACCTAGAATGTGGGATTACACAGCATCTTAACTATAAGAACAAACGACAATGAATTGTCAAAGAACTTACAAAGAAGAAGGGCCTTATCTGTTTACCATAGCAAATGTGTGAAGGTAAGTATATGGGAATTAATGTAGGGTAAGGGCTAGTCCCCGAAGTTTGCCACATGGAGCCCTCTGGTTGCATCTTTTAGCTGATAAGGCTCTATGGCTGTGAATGATTGACTTCTGTATAAATGTCTTGCGTTTAGGGAACAGGGGGAAGAAAGAGAGCTTTTCTGTTATCTGCTTCTTCTCAATTGCCTTCAGGTCTAAATAATCCTTATCCCAGAGTAGCATAAGTTGAAGAGGTAAATTCTGCCAACCTTCAGTTGTTAATATTCTCTCCCATCCTGTAGGTTGTTATTTGTCCCTGATGGTACCTTTTGAAGCACATAAGTCTTAATTATGATTAAGTCTGGTTTACCTAGCTATTTGTGTTTTTGATACTGCATCTAAAAATACTTGGCTTAAGCCAAGGTCTTTAAGATTTATTACCGTGTTTTCTTAAAAGAGTTTTATAATTTTATGACTGAAGAATGAATATGGGGTTTGATTTTGTGGTGCAGCAGGTCAACCTGCTTCTGGAAGTGTCAGCAGTCCCAGAATTTGCCGCTTCCCTGAATAAATCAGCAAGCAGCTGGATTCAGAGTCCAGCTGGGATTCAAACAAACACATATATGATACCACCACAGGCAGTGGAAACTTGCACTAAGTATTTTACTCTTTTCGACACTCATTTTTGCAATTTATCTTCTTCAAAATGCTGAGAAACAATAATGATACTCATTTGTTTGTTTGTTTTGGTTTTCAGTGTTCATTGCTGCTGTAAAAAAAAAGTAGTTGATATTTGTATTTGGTCTTATTTCCTGAAATCTTGCTGGATGTGATTATGAGTTCTGATAGTTTTTTACTGCAGACATTACCTGGATGTCCTGGTTCTGAGCCTAGATCTAGCATCCTTTTCTGTAAAGCGTATCTGTGCTAGCATAGGGTCCAGCAGGCTTCAAGCTTTCAAGCTGGACAACTCATATATTGACTACAGAGTCTAGGGTGGGACTTGGATTGATTCCTACTTTCTCTCTCAGCATATTCTGTGGTTGCTGTTTGCTCTCTTGCCCAGGAGAGCAAATAACAGCAGTGGGCTTGTTTTTTAGCGACCATTCTACTGCTTCACTATGCCCAGCATCGCCCACTTTGCCTCTAGTCTGTTGCTGAGGTAGTCATTCTTTCCATTTAAGGCATAATTCTTTCATGACTCTCTTTTCTCAGGGAAAAGTTGTTGAAATACAGTTGGGTGATTGACCACCTGTTAGGCCTATTCTAAAAGAAATGTGATTAAACTCTGAATGTGTCTTTTTTTGGGAAGAGGGGAGTGATGGTAGAGAGAAACTAGCAGTGCAATAGCTGTAATGCCTGTCATAAGTAAAAGGAAAAAAATTTATTTCCTAAAATCTTAATTTAGGAGAAAGCCAGGCTTTCTTCCAAAATAGTTTTTCCTCTGTCCGTTGTATTTCCCTCTTTTTATTATTTTTATGATGTATTAAATTGAACCGTTTTCTTGCTGTGTGCTAGTTAAGACAACTTCCTTGGCATTTGCTGACTGATTTTGCAGGCTAGACATCCTAGAACTAAATTGTGAAATCCCATTAAAACCTAGTCATATAAGAATAAAAGATGCTTCCTGCGCACTCCATGACACGTTGTGTTGAGGTCTCATCACATTGCACTAACAAATGCCAAAATGAAGTGACTACTATATAATAGAATATGATGAAGAGAGAGGAGTATATTAGTGATGCAGCCAACTGCATTTAATTAAATCCCATGTCCAAATTAGTTCCCTGATTGGCATGTAAAAAGAAAACATGTTGACTATGATAGTTTAAGCAGCTTAGCTGTTGTTTCAGCACGTATGCTTTCCAGCCTCTTTCTCTTTGTGTCTGTTTTTTGGTTTTCTAACTTCAACTTCTTGACATCTCAAGGATAAAGTGCTTATTATTGGAGTTCCTCACATTTCAGATGAAGAATAAACAAGCTCAGTTGGCATAAGTAGCTCACTCAAGTCACCGACTACTGAAGGACGGTGCTGGGAACATGAGCTTTGGTCTGGAAGATCCCCGAGTCCGAGATCTTTCATCTATGCCAGAAGTCAACATATTATGGTCAGTGGTCCAAACATCATGGCAAGCTGTCATTTTTTTACAGCTCAAAAGTCAAGAATGATTATTACATCTTTAAAAGTTTGTCAGAAATTAAAAAGGATATTTCATAATGTGTTAAAATTATATGGAATTAATGAATTCAAATTTCATTTTTTAAATTAATTACGTTGCATTATGTGACAGTTTCATAGGCTCTGGGATTTCCCCCACCCCTCCCCAAACCCTCCCCCCATGATGGATTCCTCCACCTTGTTGCAGTGTTATAGTTCAAATTCAGTTGAGATTCTTTCATTGCAAGCATGTACCATGCATAGAGTTCAGCATCTTATTGTCCAGATAAATTCAACGGTTTCTTGGGAAGACCAACTCTGGTCTGAAGGTAGAGCTGGCAGAGTATAATGAATTCAGATTTCAATGACCATTTGTGAAGTTCTATTGGAAGGGTGCCATGTCCATTCATTCATCTAGAGTCTGTAGTAGCTTTTTGTAATATAATGGCAGAATTGAGTTGCTGCCGTGAAGATTATGTGACCTACACAGCCCCAAACATTTGGTATCTAGGCCTCTCTGGAAAAACTTTGCCAACCTCTGATCTATGCCATGGCTCATAAACTATGCTAAGTTTAAACATTTAGTATTAAATGAAATCTCTCATCCAGGGACCACAGCTCGAGAATCTGCATATCTTTAAATAAATCTCCAATATATAATTTTGAATATTTTCCAGAGTAATTACTATCATGAATATTTGTGAATTTGCTCCTCTGTCTACTAATGCTAGACCACACTGGAGTATTGTTGAATGAACAAATGAGAGCAGAATTCTGACGCTGGCTCATTAGGCTTATACTTTTGAGTGTCTCCTCTAAGCCAGGTGCTCTTCAGTGATAACACAGAAGACCTACACTCTGAAGGAAGATGAGTGAAAGGGCCAATGTAAAGTTAAGTAAGCGGTCTATGTTAACTGGTTAGGTGTATACATGCTATACATAATCGTAGCTCCTAAGAGCTAAGAGAATACATTATCTTGTTTTTAATATTGCATGATATATATCCAATAGAATTTTGTGTTAGCTATAATGGCCGGAAGTCTTTGGAATTTGAGGGACAAAAAATGAATAAACTATTTTTTTAAAGGTTGATTTTGTTTTTATTGGAAAATCAGATATGCAGAGAGGAGGAGGAGAGAGGGGCAGATCTTCTGTCTGCTGATTCACTCCTCAGTTGGCCACAACAGCCAGTGCTGAGCCCATCCAAAGCTAGGGGTGAGGAGCTTCTTCCAGGTCTCCCACATGGATGCAGGATCCCAAGACTTTGGGCTGTCCTCGACTGCTTTTCCTGGCCATAAATGGTTGGGAAGTGGGGCCACCAGGATTAGAACCGTTGCCCAATGGGATCCTGGCACATGCAAGGCGAGGACTTTAGCCACTAGGCTACCATGCCAGGCCCAAATTAACTATTTTTAAACTGGAGTGGTGAATTGATATAAATCTACAGAACTCATTCACATAGTTGTTGTCTGACTATTGGACAGAGAGAGAGAGAGAGAGAGAGAATGCCATAGACACAATTAGATGGAGATCCATCCATTCAAATTCAATAGGAAGATACTTTGAAATGAATTTTAGGACTTAGGATCATTATGAATGCACAATGCTGTGTTGAATAAACCTAATGGATTTAAAAGGGTTGTTTTTGGGTCCGGCGGCGTGGCGCAGCGGCTAAAGTCCTCACCTTGAACGCACCGGGATCCCATATGGGCGCCATATGGGCGCCGGTTCTAATCCCGGCAGCTCCACTTCCCATCCAGCTCCCTGCTTGTGGCCTGGGAAAGCAGGAGAGGACGGCCCAAAGCTTTGGGACCCTGCACCCGCGTGGGAGACCTGGAAGAGGTTCCAGGTCCCGGCATCGGATTGGCGCGTACCGGCCCGTTGCGGCTCACTTGGGGAGTGAAACATCGGATGGAAGATCTTCCTCTCTGTCTCTCCTCCTCCTCTGTATATCCGGCTTTCCAATAATAATAAAATCTTTAAAAAAAAAAAAGTGTTGTTTTTTTCCGCTTCAACTCATTTAAAATTTTCTTGGAATCATTCAAGGCTCTGTTATCAGTATGCTTGGCTGTCGTATTAGAATGGGAAAACCTTTTTTCAGTCAAAATGTTTTTTCCTTAGTCATGGAAGAAGCAGCTATTATCACATTACCAAATCAGGGTCAATTCCTGAGAAACAATTATACTTTCCATGAAGAACAGAAAGTCTATTTGGGTTTTTTTTGTTTTTAAAATTTATTTATTATTATTAATTCATTAATTACATTGCATTATGTGACACAGTTTCATAGGTGCTTGGATTCTCCCCACCCCTCCCCAAACCCTCCCACCATGGTGGATTCCTCCACCTTGTTGCATAACCACAGTTCAAGTTCAGTTGAGATTCCCCCATTGCAAGCGTATACCAAACATAGAGTCCAGCATCTTATTGTCCAGTCAAGTTGGAGCTTTTAATTAATTGATCGGGATGATACTCTGCTACCTCAGAAAGTCTATTTGTAATGCCATTAGAAAAAAAAAAACATCAAATCAAAAAAAGAAAAACACTATTCTGTAGATTTATATGTTAAGTATCTATGGCTATGTAAGAAGTGAATCCCATATAATTTGCAGCTTATAACAAACCTGTATTTATTATCTCATAGTTTGTTTGCCAGGAATAAAGACATGGGTTGGGTAGGAAATCCTGGCTCTGAGTTTCTCACTAGGTTACAGGACCAGGGCCACAGTCACTTCATAGCTCATCATGGGCTGAAGAATTTCCCGTGCTCCCCCATGGGATTGCTGGTAGGATCCAGTTCCTAGTGACTTCAGTACCTCAGTGGTGGTTGACCAGGGCCCTCCTTGCGTTTGCTGGCACATGGGCCTCTACTCAGTAGTTTGAAACGTGGTAGCTGACTTCCATCTGAATGAGCAGGTGGAAAAGGAGGAGAGGGCAAGATAAAAATCAGAGTCGTTTTGTCACTGAATCTCTGAAGTGACATCCCATTAATTTTCAGTATTGTTTTCATTGGACCAGTGGGTCTTGCCTACCTCCAGGACAAGAGCTTTCACAAGGACACAACCTCTAAGAAGTGGTCAGCCATCATTTATTTTTTTTTCAACTCTGAAAGTATTACAGACCTAGACAATTAAAACATGAGGCACACACCATTCACTGGTGAAAGTATTTACTGAGTGCCTACTGTGTGACAGATATGAGGGATACAGTATTTTTCCCAACAAGCAAAATACCCTGCTTTCACGTAGCATACTTTCTGGAAGAAATAACTATTTAGAAAGCATTTTGCAGTGCCTAATACACAAGCAGGCTCTTAAAAGATGTTATTTTTATTTTCACACAGCAGACATCCTGTCACAGAAATACCCAAGTCTGTGACATCTCTAATCCTATTGAAGACAAATATGATTTGCTTAACCAGAGCAGAAATGGCCTTTCATTCAATTCTGCTTGAAAGAGGCAATTCATAATAGTTTGTGACACTATATGCTTGTAACTGCCTTTTGCATGGTTGTGTTTTCCAAGTGGTCTTTACCAGAAAAAAAAAAAACCCACACAACAAAAACCACAAAAGTACTAAAGAATCCGATGGAAGTGAAAGTAGCTGTCCTAGTCATTTTCCTGGAGTGCCCTGCTGACCAGCGTATCCTTTGGAATTACACAGGCCAAGTTGACCTAACATCTTTCAGTTCTGAATTATTTTAATTGCTTCTTTCTAGTTGCATCTTTTCAGTCTCTCAAATGCTCTTTAAAAAAAAAATGGCTTCTTGAGCTACAAACAAGATTTCAAATGTGTGTCTGGTTATGCCAGTCTTCTGCAGTTGCTTTCTCTAATTAATATGCCGTATCTCAAAAGCTGGTGCAAGATTTTAATTGACTTTAGTCACCTCCATCTCATCCAAGTGCTGTGTTGGCCATCCTTGTACATTATTAATAAGCTACGGGTGCTGTATTTCTTCCCCTCTACTTGAAGTTTAGTTCCTTCTTGAATTTTGTTTTTAATGACAATTGAAGCATAATTTCATGTACTGGGCTTCCAATACTAGTAGGGTCAGATACAGTTTGCTATGTTAATTAGAAAAAAATCTGTCATTCAAAGAAGTCACTCCCTTAAGAGAATAGATAATACTTACTTGTCTTGTACATAAACTGCTTCATATAATTTGAAACTAACACAGAAAAAATGTATTGTCTCATACACATAACTCCCCCACTAGCCAAAAATTAGTGGGAACTCAGGATCCATTACAGTCTGCCATTACAGTGCCAATCAACATAGCTACTAACCATGCTTAAAGTAAAAGGATAGAAGTAGAAGGCAAATAGACAAATTCAGAATTGAAGGTGAAAAACCTCAACATCCCTCTCTTAACAGTTCATAGAATAGCTCAACAAAACATCAGCAAGACTACAGAATAATTCAACAATACCATCAACCAACAGCACCTATTAGACATTTATAGAACATTCTGTCCAGCAATAGTGGAATACATATTCTTTTAATGTACTCACAATGTATACTCATATACTAAAATAAATCATACAGTGAGCTATAAAACACATTTCAAAAAGTTTAAAAGAAATAAACATTATAGAATGTGTTATGAAACTACAATGAACTCATACTGAAATAAATAACAAAGAAAACAAAAGCATCTCTTGAAACTAAACAATACACCTCTTCATAATACACAGGTCAAGGAGAATATCTCAAGGGAAATTGTAAGAAAAAATGAACTGATGAAACACAGCGTATCAACATATGCGGGGTGCAGCAAAAGCAGTGCTGAGAGGAAAATCTATAGCTTTAATGTTGTATTAGGAAAGAGGGAAGTCACACATCAATAACCTATGTCTTGAATGAAGAGAACTCGATGAGCAGTCTTAAAGGAAACCAGCAAGGGATTGTGAAGCATTCAAGTTCAGCATCAGTAGAAAATGCAGCAACTTTTAGGCCTCAGGGCACAAGGGAAGAGATCTTTTAAGGAACCCTGTAAGAACTCTAACTTTAGAATGAAATGGAGTGACAGAACCTTGTTATTTTTAGAGAAATGTTAACCACTGCCAATGCACAGGACAGAAGCCAGAAACTTAGTAGCCATCCTGAGTAACTTTCTACCTTTTGACCTCCAAAGGTGCAGCCCATTGACTGAACCTATTAGGAAGCCAGAGGACAAGAAAGCCTTGTTGGGCCAGAAAGTCCTCCCAGAGCACAGAATACAGCTGTAAAGGGGGATAGTACTTTTGAAAGATACTTAGCAGTTTCTTTCAAAGTTATCAAATAACTTAAACAGTATGTCAAATACCGCCTGGAAAATTTTTTGAATTAGTTTACTGAATCAGGCTTATTCATAAACACAAATGTTTTAGGGGTATGAGTAGAGAAGTTATATTTCAAAAATAATTGGTTCACTTATTTTCATAGCTAAAATACCCTCCATTCTAGATCTGAAATCTTTGAAGAAAATGCTGCTAACCATTGGTAGATATCATCTGGGCTTGGAGATGTCAGTAATAGAGATGTGTTCACCTTTGTTCAGGTTTTTCCTTGCTGAGTAATCATGTGTAAGTTACTGAAGTCCTCTGAGCTCAGATTTACTTATGATGAGACCTCCTTCTCAAAATGTTTGCATAGCTAAGAGAATTAAAGGAAAGATACCTGTGGTAGCACCTTGTAGGTACTCAATACATTTTGATTTAATTTGAATCACAAATCCAAATTAATGATCTCAAAACTCAAGAAGGAAGGCCACAAGTTAGAATTCAGAGTGAGTTTTTTTTTTAAAGATTTATTCATTTTTATTGGCAAGCCGGATATATAGAGAGGAGGAGAGACAGAGAGGAAGATCTTCCATCCGATGATTCACTCCCCAAGTGAGCCGCAACAGCTGGAGCTGCGCCAATCCGAAGCCGGTAACCTGGAACCTCTTCCAGGTCTCCCACGCGGGTGCAGGGCCCCAAGGAATTGGGCCGTCCTCGACTGCTTTCCCAGGCCACAAGCAGGGAGCTGGATGGGAAGTGGAGCTGCCGGGACTAGAACCAGCGCCCATATGGGATCCCGGGGCTTTCAAGGTGAGGACTTTAGCCACTAGGCCATGCCGCCGGGCTCCAGAGTGAATTTTTAAAAAGAGAAGAAAATGTGTGTTTAGACTGATAATGTCATCTATCACTCAGTCAATAATTGAGATAATATGATCAGCAAACTATTGCCTATTGATGGATTTTCAACATGTTTTGATTACAAATGTGACATCTTAGAGGATTCGGCTCATGTTAGGAATGCAATGAATTTTTTAATTATCTGATATTTTGCCAAAAACAAGTGACCATAAAACAAAACCCACAAATCAAATGTTTTGGTCTAGCTTGCATCAAGAGGTTATATACTTTATCCATTTAGTCAAAGATAAGCAGTATTGGTGAATGACAGCTATCGGGATATTTTTGCAGCCCTTCTCAAACAGGTTGCCATGGTAATTTGACAATCATATATTCTTAACAGAATCTGCTGAGGATGAGGGGGCAAAGTAATCATTGCAGATTCGAGTTGACGCAGAACCATTTAACTGCTGCAATATTACCCAGGTCTTCTTTCTAGTTGTAAGCTCAGTTTGGGTTATTATAAAGATTTACCAATTATAGTAATTTTTCTATTATTTATTCTATCATTATCATACTTGCTAAGCATGAGCCAAATTTACACTTTTAATAGGCATGTATATTTTTGTATGCAAAAATTATCCTGCTGAATTACAGCCACGTTCTTTGTTTCTTACCTATAAGCAGAAGTCCCTGAAATCTTACCAGTTTCCCCACCAAAGTCATTTTAAGACACCTAAGGATATGCTGCCACTGAATTTTTATTAGAAAGAAGAGAGTAAGGTGTCAGGGACTATCTATATTTGAATGGTTGTTTTTTTTTTTTCACTGTGCACACACAAATCCTTTCTTTAATGATTGGCACTGTGAAAGCAGGATCCTCATTTAGTGCTGTTTGCTACCATAACCCTAGTGCCTAAATCAATAGCTGCATATCATATTTATGCTTTGTAGAATGATAGTTTAGAATAGAGGTCAGCAAACTTTCGATAATGGACAAGGTAGTAAATATTTTAGAGTTTCTTGGTCCTTTGGTGACTGCCATCCCTAATTATTCAATTGTGCTGGTATAGCAAGAAGTGCGGACAGTATGAATGGACAGGAGTAGTTCGATGTTTAGTCTGGTAGTTAAGGCACGAGTTAAAATGGTTGTATTCCACTTCATAATACCTGGGCTCAGTGCCTGGCTTCAGCTCCCAATTTAATGCAAACATTAGGGTATAAAAGTGATGTTTAAAGTAGCTTGGTTTCTGTCACCCGTTGGGAGACCTGGATTGAATGATTGGTCTTTGGCTTCACTCAGACCCAGGTTTTCGCATATCTGTCCTCAATGTAATAGGCAGTTGGGGGAATGAACTAGCAGATAGATGAGAATTCTCACTGTCAATCATTTGCCTCACTCCCACAGTGTCTCTCAAAGAAAAAAGTGAAAATACATGCCTACATTCCAATACAATTCAATTTACAAAAATCAACAAAGGAATGGATGTGGCCCATGGCCACAGTAGACCAACCCACTTTGCCAAGTTTGACTTACACCAAAGATCTTTAGCTGGATGATTGCAGAGTTTCTCCTGACACTGCCACTTACTAGCTCTATAAACTTTTGTCCAGAATGCGTGCCAGCTATGGGCTGATTTTCTTCCATCTATACAACACATGCCTAAGTATTTGTGCGTTAGTTCCTATCGGACAGGTAACACTTTTACCTGAGGTTCCTCTCTGGCCTTTCATCCAATGCGTCCTTTGCCCATACTCAACATTCCTGCCAGGTTGGCTCCTCTGAGTGTTCCTCTTGTTTAATTGACCCTTCTTCTCCTGAGATTTTCCCATGGCTGCACAGCTCTATGCCCGCTTACTTTTCCTCGTTATCTCCACTTAAGTTTCTTCACAGCATCCCTCAAAATCCATCATCACCTTTTCGCTCCTTTTGTAGTTCTTTCCCTGTTAGTGCAAAGGCAGCTCCATGAAATTGAAAGCTTGAATGTCTACTCACTTTTGATCCCCTCTGTTTAGTACAGTGCCCAAGATGTTCTATGTGGGTGTTTGTGAAGATGTACCTCCAGGTAGGACCAGCTATGTTATGTGCATAGTGCATTGGGAAATATTGGTCCCCTTGTGAAAAAGTTATTGAAAATTTTAGCAGGTCCATTCCAAGGTCACAGGGTCCTTCCTTCAGGCAAGTTATTTAATCTCTTTAGATTCACTTTCCTTCCTGGAACCTAATAAAGGTGGGACTTCTTCTTCCTGGGATACTTGTGAGCTTTTAAGAAGCTCACAGAAGCACAGGGCTTTGTAGCTGTTCTATATCCGTTGTTAGCACTATATATGTAGCAGGATTATAATTATCAGCTTCAGCCATGAAAGAGGAAACCCCTGTAGCTCCAATTTTTCAGTATTCTTCTTCTCTGAATAACCTTTGCATCAATTCTCCCAAGTGACTAGCCCTACTCTATCAAATGGGACAGGGATGTGGGTGTCACTTGTGAATTCTTTTGACACATTCAAGGTATGGATCGACAGCATATTTTGTTTGCTAAAAGGAACGTGTCAAGCAGAGTTAGGTTGTAAGGAAAACTTGTTTGACAATAGGTAAATCATGTCACTCTTCTGAGCCCACCAGTGACACTAGCATGATAAATAATATCTACCACCCACCTTCCTTGACAAGAGTGCAGTTAGCATGAATTGGATTCGGAAGAAGCAAGTCGAACTTTTTGATTTTCTTGGAGAGAGCGGAGATGCAGGCTCTGCTTGCAGGAATATGTGCATATTGTCAGTCACTCTGTTTACTGAGGCTGTGTGGGGCTCTGGCTACCATGTGTGCTTTGTGTAACAAATCAATTGAATCTTGAATGGGAACTGTTCACAGACTCTTACTTTTTGATTTATTTTCATGGCTCAGTCTGCAGTTCAAGTTAGCTTAGAAGCACAGAGAGGAAGAGCAGCATGTCTTTTACATTTCTAGTGTGCTGGCTCAGGTGCTGTGGAGCCCTGCAGACTTAGAGATGTGAATTAACTCCCCAGGGCTGGAAAGAGAAGCCTTAGTGTCTTCGCTGGGGGGAGCACCCTGCCTGGTGAAGGTCTGGGCATTGGTTTTTATCAATGGTTTCTCTTTGCCAGAGGAAGCTAAAATGAAGTGGAAAAGAACATCTGTGAAGCGTATATGTTATATCAGGAACTCTGCCTAGCATTTGCTTGCTTTGAGAGGTTGCATAGTATAGTGATTAAGGACATATGTACCAGAGGATTGATTTGACATTCTCAGATCTGAGTTTCTTCGTCTGCCAAATGGAATATTCTGGATGTCTTCTCTCTGCCTCCTCCAAATTGGCTCTCCACCCTTTCTGCCTCAAGTTTCTGCTCCATCCTATGGAAGTCACCAGCAGATGACTGTACCCCGTGCTTCCTGTTCTGGTGCACCAGTGTGGAATGCCTTCTATAGCCAAGGGGTTGTCAGGAGAATGCAATGTTTATTTCTGGGGTTCTCACATTCCTTAATATTATAGTGAGTTTGTTATGGGCATAAGTATATCAATTTTTATTTAAGTCTTTGCCCTCATAGAAATAAGAATTCAAAGCATAAAAACAGTGCACAACTGACAGCAGGATCTATTTAAAAGTGAAGAGTGAATATACATATGTGCAAAAGCATGGGCAACCTCACGTGGAAAAATACTCAACTTCAGGGGGCCAGAAGTTGCATAGGAAAGAACATGGGAGGAAGGGAGAGACTCATTTACAAGATCCAGAGCCGAAAGATCATTTCCACATATCCCCTTTAACGGGTAAGGGTGATGGCTAATTGAATGTACAAATAGGGTGCAATATAGGATAACTGAGGCTTCTGGAAATTTCATGCCACCTCCACATGGAGTTTAATTTCCATGCGGGATGATAGTGTTTACTCCTGCCATGTCCTGAGTGAGACACTGGCACATCAAGGGAAGTTGGTTATACTGGACTTACAGGCAAGGGGTTAGAGTTGGAATTAGAATGCAGTGCTACACAAAAATAAGGGGGAAAAGCTTTCAGCTACATTTCTCACTACTTAGTCCCCCTGTATCAGGTTGCCTGTGCCCTTGGCCAAACCTACAACTGTGTTTTTACGACTCATCTCTTGTACCTTCAGGCTTAAGGAAAGTCACTGCTCCGTTGAACCTTGCTTCAAGTTCCTGCACACTTGTTTGCAATTCCATATATCCAAGCAGCACCTTTATACCTAGCCTGTTTACAAACAAGCCCTTGTAAAAGTGATTTTTTTAAAAAAAGATTTATTTTTATTGGAAAGGCAGATCTACAGAGATGGAGATGAGAGAGAAAGATCTTGCATCTGCTGGTGCACTCCTCAAATAGCTTCAATGGCCAGATAAGAGCCGATCCAAAGCCAGGATCCAGGAGCTTCTTCTGGGTCTCTCATGCAGATGCAGGGTTCCAAGGATTTTGGGCCATTCTTGACTGCTTTCCCAGACCACAAGCAGAGAGCTGGATGTGAACTGGAGCAACCAGAACATGAACCATGCCCATATGGGAACCTGGTCCTTTCAGGATGAGGATTTAGCCATTGGCTATTGCATCAGTGATCTCAAATGATCACAATAGCCAGGGCTGGGCTAGGCCAAAGCCAAGAAGCAGGAACTTCATCTACATATGCCATGTAAGTGGTAGGGACACAAGCACTTGAGCTATCCTTTGCTGCTTTCCCAAGCTGTGAACAGAGAGCTGGATTTGAACTGGAGCAGCCAGGACAGAAACCAGTGCTCATATGGCATACCAGCCTCACAGACAGCTGCCTTACTTGCTGTGCAACAATTCCAACCTCTTGTCAAAGTTTTTTTTGCCTTGAGTGTGCTGTTTGTTATCTAGTAGACTTTCAGTTGACATGTAAGGATAATCAGAGTAGCTACAATAATCAGAGTAGCTATATCCTATCACCAGTGTATGGATTAAATGAGGTTCTAACTCTGCGGTATGTTTAGAAGAATGCCTGGAACATATCAGATTTGAATCTAACAACTTGTTCCTGGTTGTGTGTGGTGGCTGTACCAATACCTAGTTGTCTTTCCTAACACTATCAGTCCCAGGACTCAGGATCTTAAGAGTTTGGAAAAGTTTACCTTACTTTTGGGATTAGCTCAGGAGTCAAGCTAGGCCAATCAGCACATTCCAGGCTGCTTGCTATGATTGGTCTAAGAGCAGGCATGTGACTTAATCTAATCTAATCAGTATGAGTTTGCTTGGAAGTTCTGGCGTATAGGCCAATGGTGTGCTAAATGATGAGTATGGCAGCTTTTGGTCTTACTGGGAGGGACATTTTGTTTCTGATTTGGTGCATGCCAATGATCATTGTTGACAGACATCGGTTCATTTTATTGTTTTAAAATTCTCTTCAGATGATGCACCTCCTTATTGTCTGTGCTGAGGAGGCACATCTCTCAATTCCTTGCTCCTGGGTCACTACTGTATCGATGTTCTGTGTTCTGGGTGATAAGAGAGAGCTATGGGTTGGCACTATGGTGTAGTGAGTAAAGCCACTGTCTCTGACAAGGATACCACATATGGTGTTCAAGTCCTGACTGCTCCACCTCTAATAGCTTCCTCTTAAGGTGCCAAGGAAAGAAGGATGGCCCAAGTACTTAGACTGCTGTGGAAGACCTACAAGAAGCTACTGGCTTGGGCCTGGCCCAGTCCTTGGCCCAGTCCTGGACTTCGCAGTCATTTGAAGAGTGAGTCATCAATTGGCTCACTCTCTTTCCCTCTCTCTCTGCCCTTCAAATACAATGAAGTTTTTAGAGGGAGCTATGTAAGGCTGCTATGGGAAAATAAAGCTACAAAGAGAAGAACAGAGCCTAGGAAACAATCTTTCTCAAACCACAAAATTGGATGCCTTCTCAAACCACATTCAGAGCATTCCCTGCCACTGGGCTTTTTCAATTATTACAAGCAATAATTTTCTCTTTTTGATGCTTTTTAAAGCCATAAGCATCCTTACTAATATACCTATGTGACATTGAATTTAGCACCAAGTCTTTTGGCATCCATAGACTGACAACTGCTTTTTTTGTTCATTTTCTGCATCATTTCATTTTTGTAGATCACACCACACCTCAATGTCTTTCAGGTGATGTTTTCCCTGTTTTTTATCATGTCAGTTTCCACGTGGAGGTTAAGCTGCGATCTTACTTGGCCTTCTTACTGACATTGGGCAAGTACTTTTCCCTTTAAGTCTCTCTGTTCTCTATGAAAAGGATGGAGGCTGGGCAGGACATAACCTTTTTGATTCTAACATCTTGCAAGCATCTGCACCTGTGATGAAAGAATTTCGGTTGGAGCAGCCTCTATGATCAGAAGTTCTTGCAGATTTGTGCAAATTAATAATAAAATTGAAACAACCTTGCTCATTAGTGTAGGGTGTGGGTCATTTATCCACCTTCCATTAATTTCCTCTAATATGTAGAAATAGTCATAGCTGGTATTTTGGCAATTTAACACATCTCTTACAAGTTTGTGAATTGTGTTCAATTTGTAAGTCTCATATCACTGGAAAAATATTCGGAACCTGAGACAAAATCCACTTTCATAATTTCAAGCATAGCTGAAACTTATTCCCCTTGCAGATCTGTCCTTGTGTGTCCCTTAGGCACCTCCTAAGCAACTCGCTTGCAGCAGTATCTATTTTTCTCTCCCAGTGCTGTCTTTTTCCCTGTGCTCCTTTTCTCATTGAAAGTACCAACACTATTCATCCAGTTGATCAGATCAGAAACCAGTCTCTTCTGGCACCCATTCTGTCCTGTTCATGCTGCATCTTAATATTTTTCTTAAAACTTGTATCATTATTTAGAGCATCTATAACCAAGTGTCCCAAATTCAGTGGCTCTAATGACAGGAGTGATTTCCAGAGTCTGGAAATCATTGGTTCCTTCTGGTAGATCTAAGGTAAAACTGCTTGTGTCCTTGACCCTCTTTGCCTTCACTTCTATCTTCAATGTCACCTTCTTCTCTGTGATTTATTTATTTTATTTAAAAAGCAGAGTGATAAAGAGAGAGTAAAGAAAATCTTCCTTCTTCTGTTTCGTTCTTCAAATGGTTGTGATGCCCAGAATTGGGCCAGCCTGAGGCCAGTAGCTTGAAACTCTAATAGGGTCTCCTTTATGGGTGACAGGACCCAAGCACTTGGATCATCTTCTGCTTTCCCAGGCATTTTATCAGGGAGCTGGATTTTAAATAGAGCATGGGGACTCAAACTGGTAGTGTGATATGGAATTTATCATGACCCATTGTGCCATGACGCCAACTCGTACAACAGCTTCCTGATGATCATCTTTGACTCTTTTTGTTATTCTGACTTCCAATCTGCCGTTTACTTAATGTTCAAGACCTGTACAGAATGCAAATCTTGTCAGTTACTTCTTGGATCCCACCCTCTGGACCTCCAAGGCTCTCCTTGAGCAGCTAGAGAACACAGGAATGTTTTTCTCCCCATCATCCCTTCTCTCCTTCTTCTGGAAGGGCCCTGGTAATTATGGGCAACAGCCCAGCTAAAAATGCATTGGCAGTAGTTGCTGCTCTTGCTGCGGACAACTGGCATTCTTTTGGCCAATAGAAAATAAGTAGTAAGATCAGAATTCTATGATGGGTAAGAAGATTCAGCTGGCATATATCTTTTGCTTTATTCCCTACTTCCTCCCCCCGCACATTCTTGTAACCACAAGAATCCAGAACATACTAAGCTCATGATGAGCAGAGCAATGGGAAGACCTTAAGTCCTTCATGGCACTGTGACTACATGCAAAACTGTGGACTGCTTACTCTGAAGTCTTTGTTGTAGCAAAAACTTGCTCATTTAAAGCACTCTCATGGGAAATCTGTTAGTCCAGTCCAATTTAGTGTAGGTCCTTATTGATTTTGGCACACCTTTCTGTCTTCAATATTGTCCTCTTTCTTCCCTACCTGATGTGCTGAATTCTGGCTGCTTAAATTACTTTCTGCATTATAAAAATCTCTGTGTTCTATTTTGTTTTCTACCTTTTGTGTCTTTATAGATGATATTCCCTCTGCCCTGGGATGCAGTTCTAATTCTTCTAAGCTTGATCAAATCATGTTTCTCTTTCATTCTTAAGTGTTATTGTTTCCTGGAAATTTTCATGACTTTTTCTAAAATAGGGTATTTTAATCACTATGTCTCACTGACTTGGTTTTGTTGTTACTGCATTGTGATGCTCTATTTTGTTGTTGCTATTATTATTAGTCCCTCTCCAAGTTCTCAAGGGAAGGGAGCAAGCCTTTGTTTTTATGCTCAGAGCTGTGTACCACATCTGGCACATAGTGTATACTAAATAAATGTGTGAATGAGGGACAGGATGATCAAATGTGAAATATTATGTCAAGTATCTCAGAATTATTGAAATGGATGTGCAAGGTACACAGTCTGCTTGCTGTGATGCGTGGGGTTATCAACACCTTTATAAAACTTGCTACAACACTGTAAAGCTGATTAACCACCCATTATTCAACAAACATTGATCGACTTTTGTGGGGTTTTTGAAGATTGGGTCTTTATCTTACTCGCATTTGCGTTCTTGCGTCATTGAAAACTAAATGTTACATATTAAATTAGATAAAAGTGCAAATCATGCAGTGTGTTTCCAGAGGAACGAGGTGAAGAAAAAAAGAGCTGGGTACATGTAGGTGACAGGAGCCCCAGAGCAAAGGTGTGAACTTAGGGGTGCTTGGAGAATGGTGTCGAATCCTGTGTGATGAAGTTGAAAAGCAGAGGACTACTTGAAGACACGAGATGGTCAAATTATGGTGAGCTCAGTGACAAGCCTTTTGGTATTCTTATTCTTGTGAACTGAAGTAGAGCTTACTGTAGCCCCAAATGACAGTGGTTCAAATGAACATTTTGTAACTTCAAGATGATGCTTTTGCACCATCTTCACTCAGTAGAGTCATCCTTTAAATTATGCCTTTTGCTCTTTTCCCAGACTAGTGATCAGTGGTAAATAGTCATTCCTGATGCTGGGCAGGAACACTGAGCCTCAGCTCCCAGGCGGCTCCGGAGTCCCAGGAATAAATCGCCATACTACATGCACTATGTTGCTTAGCCATTATGAATTAAATACATTTTTACTGTGTTTTCTCCTTTTTAAAATATTTATTTATTTTTATTGCTAAGTCAAATTTACAGAGAGAAGGAGAGACAGAGAGAAAGATCTTCCATCTTCTGGTTCACTCCCAAAGAGGCTGCAGTGGCCAGAGCTGAGCCTATCTGAAGCCAGCAGTCAGGAGCCTCTTCCAGGTCTGTCAAGCAGGTGCAGGGTCTCAAGTCTTTGGGCCGTACTCTATTGCTTTTCTAAGCCACAAGCAGGGAGCTGGAAGGGAAGTGGAGCAGTCGGGACTTGAACTGGCACCCATGCGGGATCCAGGCATATGTAAGGTGAGGACTTTAGCCATTAGGCTACTGCACTAGGCCCTACTTTCTCCTTTTAAAGATGTATTTATTTGCAAGGCAAAATGACACAGAAGCAGAAAGCAATTAATTTTCCACATGTTGGTTCACTCTCCAAATGGATACAACATGCAGGGTTAGGTTAGGCTGAAGACACAGGACCTGGGAACTCTATCCAGATCTCCCACATGTGGGATAGGAATCCAAATCTTGGACCATCTTTACCTCCCATGACACAACTCCCAGGCAGTTGAAGCAGGAGCGTACATTGGAAGCACAGAGCAAGAAGAACTCAAATTGGACACTCCAATATAGGATGTGGGTACCCCAAGAGGTGGCTCCATCCATTTTTCGATGTCAACCCCTAAATTATATTATTTTCAGCCCACAATGATGGGCTCATTAGTGTATAATTCCATCAAAAATTGGAACCGATTGCTATTGTCTGTCTTCATTTTGGTAATGGAAACTTAGATTTCAGTTAGTATGATTTCTCAGCTTCCTTTGCAATGAAGTATATCATTTGAGTAAATTATGGGTAGTGAGATAGGAACAAATCATGTAGGACATCAAGCAGTCTATTTTTAAAAAGATTTATTTCATTTTTATTGTAAAGTCAGATATACAGAGAAGAGGAGAGACAGAGAGGAAGATCTTCCATCCATTGATTCACTCCCCAAGCTGCCACAATGTCCGGAACTGCATCAATCTGTAGCCAGGAGCCAGGAGCCTCCCCTGGGTCTCCCATGTGGGTGCAGGGTTCCAAGGCTTTGTGCCATCCTCGACTGCTTTCCCAGGTCACAAGCAGGGAACTGGATGGGAAGTGGGGCCCCCAGGATTAGAACCATATGGGATCCTGACATGTGCAAGGCGAGGAGTTTAGCCACTAGGCAGCCGCACTGGGTCCATTTCGAAGAATGGATGTGCTATTCTTTGCCTATTTCCACATCTACTGATTAATGAGGGTTAAGTGCAAGAACCAAATAGGCAAGTTGGATGTGGAAGAAGAATGCCAATAACTAGTCACAGGATTTGAGAGAGAGAGAGAGAGAAAGAGAGAGAGAGAAACAATTCTCACATGACTTCCCTTACACTCCTTTTTCATTATTGTTCAGGGTCTTATTGACCACATAACTGGAACCAATCTTAATTGATAGATCACCCAACTTTGGTGTTAGAAGATTTGGGAAAACAAGGTGAGTTTTTCACAGGACTAACTAAATTCTGGGCATGTTCTCTGTGTTTTCCAGTCTGCCTTTCCACAACTGAATACACCTTCATTTTTGTGAATATCCTTTCTTTTTAGGCCCATCTTGTGGAATGAGACCAAACATTCTCAGCCTTCCCCCACTTCTTTGCTCCCTCGCACATGATTCCTCCTGTGTGTTTATAGCTAATCAGCATGGGGAAACCAACCAGAAAGAAGCAAACAAAATTTATTAAGTCTTCCTAATCCATTTCATAGCTGTAGTTTTTCACAGATATTCTTTGATTCACTTCCTTGGAAGTTATCAGAAAATAATTGTCGTTTATGGGTGCATAACAGATTCCTCCAAAACGTACCAGCTTGAAAAGAATAAGCACATATTGTCTCACAGTTATTGTGGGTCAGGAATAAGAATCCATGCTGTCTGATTGCATCTGGTTTCAGTGTCTTGGGAGGTTGTAGACAGCGTGTCTACGGCTTAGATTGTAGTCATTGCAAGGCACCTATGGGGGCTGGAATATCCACTTCCAAGTGTATGCTTGCTGTCCCTGACAGGTCTGCTAGGATCTACTGCTCAGTTTCCTTATCTGGTTGCTGGCTAACATTGCAGGCTTTAGTGTTTTTTATGTGTTTTTTTTTTTATTTGTTTTGTTTGCAGACTTCTTCCATTTGGCTATCTGGATGTCCACATAATGTGACACTGGTAGGCTGAGATAGAGGGGAAAGTAGAGAAAGAAAGAAACAGAAAGAGATTGCAGCAATTCATGGTTTTCAACAATTTTGAACTTGCGTTACAAGTTTTAGTTATCTTCATCAACTGGGGTCTGAACATTATGTGAGGAAATGTTTACCAAAACAAGCCCTAAATTTTAAAGTATAATCCATTTTGAGTAGTGTGATGAGATCGTATGTTGTCCTGCTTGCTGCCCTCTAGGACGCGAATAACCCCCTTTGTCCAGTGTTGTCACACTTCATATACTATCTGCGTATTGGCTGTTTGGCTAACATATTAGTTGGCAAGTCTACATCCCGATATCATAGCTTTTGTGTTTGAGTAATCCCTGTTTTATTTAATAATGATCCCTAAATGCAAGATGTGTGATGCTGGCAAATTGGCTATGCCAGAGAGGCTGCCTCATGTTTTTTTACTTGAAAAGGAAAAGCTCTCAATTTAAGAAGTACCATCACCACTTAGAATGGATCTTCTAGCCATAAAATTGTGAACAAAGAAGCAGAATTTCATGCTGGCTTTACTATCACATCTCAGATTTAAATTGTCATGGCCGCAGTGTGCGATCCATGCTTGGTTAGGATGGAAAGACACACATTTATGAGTGGGAGACATGAACAGAAAATGTGCCTGACTGAGAGCAATGTGTTGAAACATTGAGCCTGTAGGAGGACTTTAGCAAGGAATTTCCTGAAATGAGTTACATGAGACCATTTGTTGTAGGGGATGGTATACAAATTCAGGAATAGTTTGGACTGAAAATATAAAAATGACCGAATAGGCTGCATATAGTGATGAGGAAATTGCTGTCACATTTCTGAAAGAGTTCAGTGCTGTCTACGATTCAAGGCATCCACTGGGGGTGGATGGAACTTATTCCTCATGGATGAGGGGGAACTAGTGCAAGTCAGAAGCTACAGTCTTATTAAAATTTAATATTGGAAATGACATTCTATCATGTGTGCTGTATTCTATTTATTAGAACTAAATCAGTAAGTCTGGCTTATCATCAAGAAGAAGAGGTAAAATAACAAGTGATTATCCAGAGGTGGGATCACAGGCTGCCATCTACAAGTTGGCCAATCAAAGATGAATTTTTTAAGCCGCCTGCTCCAGGCTTTAGTTTCCGAAGGTAGTATCTCTCCAGACATGCTCTTTAAATATTCTTAAAAAGGTTTCTTTTCTGAGTTGGAAGACTTAATAGTAGATTAATAGGCACTTACTGGATACCAAGTGTGTGCAATGGATTGGGTCTATATGGCAATAAAATAGGTTGATCATAAGCATAAGGTCCTAGGAAAGGCTTGGGTAACAAGAGCACATAGGTGCTACTTATATTTTGCTCCCCACTATGGGATATGAACAGCCAGCTTCAGGTAATTGTGTGTGTGTGTATGTGTGTGTACTTAAAATTTTGTTTTATTTTTATTGGGAAGTCAAACACCAGAGAGGAGGAGAGACTGAGAGAAAGATTCCCAGTCCATTGATCCACTCCCCAAGTAGCCGTTGCAGCCAGAGATGCGCTGATCCGAAGCCCAGAGCCCGGAGCCCGGAGCCTCCTCTGAGTTTCCCATGTGGGTGCAGGGTCCCATGGCATAGTGTCGTCCTCAACCATTTTTCCAGGCCACAAGCAGGGAGCTGGATGGGAAGCGGGGCTGCCAGGACATGAACTGGCGCCCAAATGGAATCCCATTGGACGTAAGGTGAGAATTTTAGCCAGTAGGCTACTGTGCTGGGCCCGATAATTGTGTGTTTTGTCTCAGTACTTTCAGTCCTGGTCTTGTATCTCCTGTAATTTGTCACTGAAGGGTCACTTGACTCATGTGACTAGGAACTTTTTTAGTAGTTAGGAAAACTTCCAACAAAAAAGTAGCCAAGGGTTGCTGAGGTGGAGACTTACTGAAAAAGGCTTGGCTTCCAATCTCAACTTCTTCCTTGAGAAGTCACATTGTTTTGGACTTGTATAAACTTGATTTTTGTTGTTTATGAAGTGGGATCCACATTGTGTTTCATCAAAAGATTGTGAGGGTTAAAAGAGAAGATGTATGGAAAGCCTCGGCATTGCTAGACACTCAAAGCATGTTAGTGATTCCGAATCGTTACTTTGTTCTTAGTTTTACTGCTTTCATTCACTTGGAAATACGAATTCACACAGGAAAGCAGTTTTTCCCCATGGTAATCCACTCCATGAAATTGCTTACAAGGTATATCAAACCCTTTTTGCAACTAGAAGAGTTGTGTATCTGTAAGCTAACTAATGAACAAAAAGATGGGTGTATTTTGTCTTTATGACTGTAGTCCTTTTGCAGTTGGGAAATAATACTTTGATAATACTTTGAAATAATACTTTGATAATATTTTGATAGAGGAGGTGGAATATTTCAGACTAATAGCATTTGGTCAAAATGGTCAAATATTAGCATGCCTGTCACAAGCAGCTGTCAACTCTCAGAGTGTTGAGAGCACGGCCTGCTTTTGTGTCAGGCATTCTGGCTTCTAAATGTGCACCAGGCCCTTCCAGAGCTTCTTGCTTAAATGTATTCTGAATTTTTCACACATGCGTACATGCTGGGAATGATGAACAGCAGTTTTAAAAACACTTCACGGAAATGCCAATTTCCAGATGGATTTGTTTTGCTACAAAGTTAGTTAGCACTTATTCATGAAATAGCAAATGTAGAAGAGATACAGAATGGGTACTTATACCCAAATAGGGTGAAACCTGCCAAGGAATGGGGGGCCCAAAAGAACTGAGAAAATGAGGCAAGTACTCAAATAATCTTCTGAAGACAACTCATCAAAGCTAGAAGAGAACAGGAAAGCAACCCAACAAGTGTGCAAGCAGGTGGGTAAATGTTAAGCCTTTACAACAACAACAACAACAAAAAACCATTAAATGAAGCTGTGACTTACTTTTATTGCATATTGCCTGTTTTGTTATTAAACGTATAAATCTGTGTAGAACAAAAGCTGTATGTGTATTGCAGTTCCGAAGTCTTCCCTTCTTTCCTTCCTTCCTTCCTACCTGCCTCCCCACTCTGTTTTTTCATCTTCCGCTTTTCTTTTTCCTCTTCCTTTTCATGCTCCTCCCCCTCCTTTAAAATGAAAGTTTGCCATAAAGGCATGATCAAGAATATCTAAAGAAATTTAGAGAGAATCCTAGTCAAATAGCTTTTGTCTGTATGTAGTCATATTCTAGCTTCAATCCTGCAAATGTGATAATGTGGTTTCTCTTTTCAAAATGGAGATTGATTTTCTTTTTGAGATGCCCAAAGAGGAAAGTTGAAAGAGTGAATGGATAATGCCTAGGAGTCAGCCTGGCTGTTGGACCATGCGTCAATCCCATCTCAACTGGTGACCACACATGCAATGTTGGAGTATTAATGTCCTCGACTATGAGGGACTTTCAACTAAACTCTTAAGGAATGTGTATTATGAACAAATTATGCATGAATTTGAAATTTGTTTGTACTCAAATAATCTTTTAATTATACTTTCCATGTACTTCAGATTTTTAAAATTTGTTTCTTTGAGAGGCACAGAAACAGATGGGGCACGGGGATGGAGAGGAAGAGAAAGGGGAAGAGAGAAAGAGGAGGAGAAAGAGCCCATCTGCATTAGCTGAGTCTGGGCTAGGTCAAAGCCAGAAACTAGGTACTTGGTCCAGGTCACACATGAATGACAGGGATCCGAGCACATGAGCCATCACTTGCTTCCTCCTAGGGTCTGCATTATCAGCAAATCTGGAGGGGAAGCAAGATTTGAACCCAAGCACTCTGAGATTGGATGTAAGCATCCCAAGTGAAGGCTTGACTTCTGTACCAAATACGTTTCCCCCTTGGCACTTGGGCTCCTCATTTGATTGCTGTGGACCTTAAGGATTGGAATGCTTATACAACCCACACAATGTCCCAGTGCTGGAAGGGAAAACTAAGATTCTAACTTCGTGCTGACTCCAAAACCATTGTCCTTCAAGCTCCATGTTATTCCCACTGAAATGAGGTTTGGAACTTCATTCCTAGTCACTGGGATAGTGATGTGGATACCCCAAGCCTACATGTTAGCCTTTTGGTCAAGGGTCCTTTCCATTTTCATCAAGTCCTCTGTTATGAAATACATACCTGGCTGAATTTCTTCAATGATTGTGACATAATCCAGTCATTCTATGAATCTTTAAGAGGCACCTACTATGTCTCAACTCTAGCCCAACATTGGACATAGAAGACCACTCTGCTATTGCAGAACTTATAGCCCAGTGCAGAAGACAAGAATTTCTTTAGGATCAGTGCCTAGTAGCAGGGTGAAGTGCTGCCATCTGTTTGTCTTGATGAAAACCCATTCATAAAGTCTTTATTCATCTACCTTCCTAGTATAGATGGGGACACTTTACAACTCCATGCCCACCCAGTATTAGCATTATCCAACTTTGTGATTTTTTCCAGGTGTATAGAGATATAATTTGGTATTTTTAAAAAATTGGTAGTGAGTTTGAATAGCTCTTTACATCGTTGTAGTAGTTCCTGTATTTTAAATGTCCGGTGTATATACTTTGCCCATTTTTTGATGGGAATTAACATGAAGGTTCATCATTTAGTTAAAAGAATGTTTATGTGTTCTAGAGCTGTGTTGTCCACTATGGTAACTGTTAGCCAAATGTAACCTTTAATAATTCACACATGGTTAGTTTGACTTGAGATATACTTTAAGTGTAAAATACACTTCATTTTCTAAATATGGTATTTAGAAAAGATAAAATATCTCAAAAATCGTAGGAGTTATATGCTGAAGTGATCTAAATATTTAAAATAATTTATGTGCATTTTTAGTTACCCTTCTAGTGCAGCTATATTAAGCAGTAAAATTGCATGTGTATCTTATACATAATACTTCCATTGGACAGAGTTGCTTTGTAAATGAAACTCTTGTTGCTTTATCCATTCCAATTATCTCTTAATATGTTATAAATCTTTCAATGTTTGTTCTTAGTAGCTTTTGTTGTAATCATATTCATTAATTACAATTTTTTCTATGAGGGATGTTTTAGAAATTTTGTTAAAGAGGTCTTTACCCATGATATTTTTCTTTTTCTTTTTTCCTATTACTTTTTCTGTGTTCACTGTCCCATTTTTCACGTATAGAGTCCCATCAAGGCTGAATTTTATTTTTCTCTGGGTTCAATTCTATTTTTTTTTCTCCTCAAGATGAGCTAATTTTTCCAGCAACATCTATTAAGCAGATCATTTTCCCCCCACTGAATTGCACCGTGCTCCTGGTGCCAGGTTGTTGTTTGCTAAGGTTTACCATAGAAGAGTACATTTAATTAATTGATAACATTGGAAAATTGGGATATTTTCCATGAGAGTTTGGAGTTCCAGTCTTGTTTGAAAAATTGGATGCTTTAACAACACAGGCTTGCTTCTCCCATGACATTCAACAGCTTGACCTGAGCAATGATTGGAAGAACAAGTGCCCACTGTGGTCTCTTTGTCCGTCAACAATCCCCAGTGTCCCAGGACGCTGAAGCTGAGGGCTAGCTGCTGCTTGTCGGAACATTAGAGTTTCTGTTTTTGTTAGGATACAGTTAAAAAGAAAGGAAAGTAAATGTTCCCCATTTCTCAATACACAGAGAGACTGAATAAAATGACTTGGCTCTTTGTGTTTCCTTCCCAATCCCATAGGTATTTGAATTTGTCAGTTAAGTTAGATTACCATTTTAAAAACTATTTAAATCTGACTTTTCAGCTGAAATTTTAAGCACAACCCAATGTGGAGCTTTGCGGTGGAGGTGGACAGGGCCAGCTTAATGGGTGTATCTAGCGTGCAATTGCACGGGGTCCCTCATTCATTGGGTTCTCTGCATAGCTTAAAAGGCTGCTGTCACTACCCCAAGGTTTTTAATGGTTCTGTTTTAAATTTACATCTTGTAAGTGAAAGCCAAGGGGACAATGGAATAACACACAGGAGCACATGGGTATGGTATGCTAGAAGCCCATCTCTTGCTCTTCGATTTGCATATAGCTGCCCCCTATGCATGCAAGGTTGGCTGCTGCCCAAAGAGTGTGGAATTCTCTATGTGTGGAATTTCAGCAAGGCTCAAAGCCATGAGAAAGTAAGCATGTTGCTTCTGAAGCTGAGATCATAGAGGCTTAAAAGTTACACCTTGTATTTGAACCAAAACTTGCTTCTAACTCAGAAGACAATGAGATTCTAAGCAACACAACAAAGGAACCTGATCATACTCTTTCTTTTTCATGTTGCTGTTCTGTGTCAGCCTCCACTTGCACTGCAAATGATGAAAAAAGGGAAAGAGAAAGATAAAGCAACCAGTAGTTTTCATTTCTGCAATTCTTCCTGATTATCTGTAAGTCCTTGGTTAGGAATATTGGTAGAATATATGTACATCAAGCAGTAAAATTTAAAAATGGTTGAGACAGTTTTGTGCAGTGTTTTGACAGAAATGGATGTTCTTGTAGGAACTAAATACATAATGCATGAACAAGCTGCAAATTACAAATTGTATAATTTCGCTGATTTTGTGTAAGAATGAAATGCTCTTACATTTACATTTAAAACTACTTTGCACATTACACAGATGAACTTTACTGTTAACGCTAATAATTTAAACTCCTAATTTTTCTTTACTTAGAATAGCACTAAAAGGAAAACAAATAAACATGATAGCAAATCAATAGGGAAAGCCCATAAACGTTCAATATTGTGGGCCCAGCACGGTAGCCTAGCAGTTAAAGTCCTTGCCTTGACACACAGGGATCCCATATGGACACTGGTTCTGATCTTGGTAACCTGGCTTCCCATCCAGCTCCCTGCTTGTGTCCTGGTAAAGCAGTGGAAGATGGCCCAAAGCCTTGGGATACTGCACCCACATGGGAGGCATGGAAGAAACTCCTGGCTCCTGGCTTCAGATCAGTTGAGCTCCGGCCATTGTGGCCACTTGGGGAGTGAAGATGGAAGATCTTCCTCTCTATCTCTCCTCCTCTCTGTATATCTGCCTTTCGAATAAAAATAAATAAATCTTTTTTTTTTTTAATTCAGTATTGTTTATTTGAATGAAAGACAGAGACAGGTTCATGCCCCTAAATGCCCACAACAGTCAGGACTGAATCAGGCCGAAGCCTGGGATCTGGAACTCATTCTGGGCATTTCACGTGGATGACAGGATCCCAAGCACTCGATCTATCATTTGCTACACCCTGGGTTTACATCAGCAGAATGCTGGCTTACAAGCACAGTGGACACTGGGACTCAGGCACTCTGGTATGGGATACAAGCATCTCAAGCCACATCTTAGCTACTATGACAAATGCCTGTCCACAGCTTTTTTTTTATTATTATTATTTTAAAATTGTCATGGTGGGAAGCTTTCCTTCTATTCTCTTAAGTTCATTAATTGGGAGCCTGGGAATTAAACTGCTAAAAGACACATTAGGAAGAAAAAGGGCAGGTTTTTACTCATATTAGTACGTGGGAGCTCAAAGAAAAATGTGATTCACAGAAGTGTGTAGAATTTGAAGCTCACACAACATCTTAATGAGATTGAGTACTGTTTCAAGGGACCAGAGAAGGTAGGAAATGATGGAGGGAAAACCAATGTGGGGCATTTAATTGGAAGGTGAAGTTAGCTTTAGTAAGGTCTGTTTAGCTGATTTCTTATCAGACATAGACATCTGATCCCTGGTGACATGAGCCACTAATTCTCTGATACAAAAGGCTATTCTTGCAGGGAGTTGATTTCTGTTAGGAATCTCTGCTTTTTAGGCAGGAAACAATAGCTCAACTGACACCTGTTGATTTTCACAGCCTACAACACAAACTAATTGTTATGCCACAGTAGCACAGTCCGGATACCTTCATACATTTTGCACACACCTCCACCCCCTGCCCTTGCCACCACATTCATATCCAGAGTTTGCAGGAGAGGGCTCACAGTTTCCTTTAACCCTGTAAAATGTGTAGCTGACTGTGACTCCTGGGCGTGGAGTGGGTGGGAGAGACAGAGCAGTTCAAATTCCATCTCAGAAACCTACCTTGATCACATGCCCTTGAGGCAGCTTGGTAGAATTCTACTGATCTAGAGCAATGTATTGGTCAGGTTTCCCCTGGTTTGTCTTTCTTTTCCTTTCCTTTCCTTGCCTTGCCTTGTCTTTCCCATTCCTTCCATTCCGTCTCCTTCCCTTCCGTCTTTTCTCTGCCCTTCCCTCTTTCTTTCCTTTTCTCTCTCTCCCTCTCCTTACACCCTCTTTTTTCTTTTCTTCTTCTTTTTAAAAGGATTTATTGGAAATTTTTACTGGAAAAGCAGATTTACAGAGAGAAGCAGAGACAGAGAGAAAGATCTTCCATCTGCTGGTTCACTTCCCAAGTGACCGGAGATGAGCTGATCCAAAGCCAGGAGCTTCTTCCAGGTCTCCTAAGGGGATGCAGGGTCCCAAAGATTTGGGCCATTCTCTACTGCTTTTCCTGGCCACAAGCAGGGAGGTAGAACAGAAGTGGAGCAACCGGGACATGAACCGGTGCCCATATGGGATTCTGGCGCAAGCAATGTGAAAACTTTTAGCCACTAGGCTACCATGCCAGGCTGCCTCTTTTTTCTTTCGTTAGGTTTAAGGAAGAATGAGAACACTGCCTGCAAGCCTGTAGGTTGCACCACTGTGGAGGGTGATTTATGCATGGGTGTTGCTCTTCAAAATCATGCATCACAGAAGCCTTGCAGGCACTGAGTCCTTGGTATCCTGTGAGTGTCTTGGTTCTAACCTGCCAAGGATAGAAACATACAAGAATGCTCAAATCCCAGAAATGACTTTGCATAATGCTGATATAGCTCATCTCTAGATTTCTTACAACAGCTAGTAAACTGCAAATGCTGTCTAAGTAATTCATATATCTTATGTAGGAATAACAGCGAGGAAACGATATATCCATGTTTAGTACTGGCTGGATTTTTTTCTGAATTATTTTGCTCTGTGGTTGGTATAATCCACTGAAGCAGAGCATGTGGGTGCAGAAGGGGACTATGGTTCTTTTAGAATAAGATTCCACAAAGGGCATGGTCAGAACTTTGGTGACAAATCCATGATAGGTTCTTAGCTTTCATTTTTTTCTGCACTTTCCAGCTCCAAGGTAATTTCCCCCAACTCTTTGATTTTTTTTCTGTCTCAATATACATTCTATCCCTTTTCTAATATTTTCTGTTCTATCCATACCTTCTTAGAGCTCAGTGTTCAGGGCTGGCATTGTTGCATGGCAGGTAAAGTATTTTAAAGATAGTTAAAATACCTTTTAACTATCTGCACTGCCTGCATCCCCTGTACATGCTAGTTTGATTGCACCACTTCTGATTCAACTCCCTCTAATAGTCTGGGAAATGTAGCCAAAGATAGCCCAGGTGTTTCGGCCATGTTGACCCACTCATGTGGGAGACCCAGAAGAAGCTCCTGGCTCCTGAATTTGGACTGGCTCAGCTGTTGCTGCAGCATTCTCTTGGGGAGTGAACTAGCAGGTGGGAGGTCATTCCTTTTCAGTAACTGTGACTTTTAAAGAAATAAATCTTTTTTTTAAACCCAAACTGTTTCTACTTACTTCTTTTTTTTTTATTAAAAATAATGAATGTTTATTCTGAAAAGTATAGTTTAGCCAGAAAAAAATAGAGAAAAACAAACATTCATAATTATACCACTGAGAAATACACATTACTAATATTTTGATAAATATTTTTCTTTTCCTTTTGCAAACAAAGTAATGTAAAGATATTTTTCTTTTCTTTCCAAAGTGGAATAATACTGTAGATGATATTTATTTATGTGCTGTTTCACCTAATAATTTTCCAAGTTTTCCAAGTTCTTAAATAGTTCCTGCAACATCCTTTTTAATGATGCAAACTATTCTATCATCACTAATAGGTAGTTAAAAAATACTTAACTATTCCATATCTAATGCAGTTTCTCACTACAATAATGCTTTCATAAAATCCCTGGAGGCAACTTTTTTTTTTAACCTCTGTGATTATTTCTTTATGTCTGCCCTGATTTAATCCTGACAATATGAAACTAGTTTCTTTTTTAAATCAAAATTAGAGGTTCTTAACATCTAAATTTATGTTAACTTATCTTTGGCTTTTTCAAAGTTCTGTAATATTAGGGGTTCTTCTAAAATTCTTTCGGTTGAAAGAATGTTTTGGATGTTTTTCCAAGATTCATTTATGTAACTTAGAAATCAGGCTTACACACAGAAAGAGATGAACAGAGAGATCTTTTATCTACTGGTTCACTCCCCAGATGACCACAATGGTAAGAACTGAGCTGATCTGAAGTTAAGAGCCAGGAGCTTCTTCTGAGTATTCCATGTGTGTGCTGAGGCCCAGGAACTTGAACCATCCTATGCTGCTTTCCCAGGCTAAGCAGGAAACTGGATCAGGAGGTGGAGTGGCCAGGACAGGAACCGTTGCCCAGATGGGGTATCAGCAATGCAGGTGGAGGATTAGACTGTTATGTCATTATGTCAGCTCTTGGATGCAGAAAGAAAGAAAAAGAAGAGAAATGAAAGAAAGAAAAGACAGACAGACAGACATCATTCACCCTTTTCTGCAAGGGGTATATTCTAAGAACTCCAATGGGTGTCTGGAACAATGGGTAGTAGTAAACCTTATATATGTTAGGCTTTTATCCATTCGTAATAATATACTTTAATTTTTTCACTTTATGGTTCAGTTTATGGTTTCTCATTGGCTTACGAGGTGTTTTTGTTTGTTTTTTATACTTTGGCAATATTATTCAGTAGAATAAAGGTTACTTGAACACAAACTCTGCAATACTGAAGGAATTGATTTAATAACCAAGGAGGTTATCAAGTGAATAGCTCATGGATAGCATATATAATGTAAATTCAGTGGAGGAAAGTGATGATTCATGCCACATGGGCAGGAAGGCGTGAGATTTCATCACACCACTCAAAAATGGCATACCACTTAAAAGAGTGCATTGTTTTCTGGAATTTTCCATGCTAATGCCTTTTGATCACAGTTGGCTGTGTGTAACAAACCAAGGAAAGTGAAACTGGTTGTAGATTGTGGGGGAGACTCTGCATAAAGATAGTCAGATATGAAAGGAAGTCGATGGAACCCAATATATAAAACTTCATCTGCTATTCTTTGGCCAAGTGGACTGCGGGTTTTTCTCCATACTCATCAAGTGTCTTTTCATCTTTAGAGTAAAAAAAAAAAAAAAAAACCCACATCTGGAAGTATTTTGAACTGATTCCCACAATTTATTTCAACAGACTCCAGGCCCAGAACTGTTTCTAGACACGCACCAGTGTCAGTGGGGTTGTGCCTGTGCATCTGAGAATGTAATCTGCCTTAAGTCATTATGTTGAAATGATTTCCCTCGTTGAGCCGTTTAGTGTGAAATAGAATTGTTTGCATTCCATTTACTCTTTACTTTCTTAATTAGAGTGACCTCCAGCTTGACTACACTAATTCTAAGATTCTATTATGTTTATTCCAGGAATTCCTCCTGTAATAAGGTTAATGTTAAATATTGCATTTCTGTGAGGATGGCCCAAAATTCAAGCTCCTTTGGAGGAAATAAATCCAACTCCTTAACGAAGTCTGCCACACAGAATTCTAGGAATGTTGGAATCACGTAACTTGGGATACCCTTTTCTTCATCACTGCGTACACATGTTTTAAAGACAGTGATTTACATGGAGAGTGAGATGTACCTTCTGAACAAATCTTCACACTATTAAAAAAAACTTTAAAAACCCAGTTTCTTGTGAGATGGAGCATTAAAAATGCTGGTCCTTGCTTGTGATCATTTGCACTAAACTGCTACCCAGAACTAGGTAGGCTTTCATATCTGCTGATGAACCTGGAGATGGAGAAAAAGGACAGACACCATGGCTAGAATTCTTTAAACTGAACCTGTGCCAAAGTTTTCAGCTTCCTCTGGAATGTGTTGTCTTGGCTGGGAGGAATTAGGGGAAGCAGGATTGCTTTTTATCAGGAGAGAACAGCTAATTTACAAAATTGGTGGAAAATTATGATATAGCCCCCAACATCTTTAGGGATGACCTGAATTTTTAAAACATGTTTCTGTGTTTGAAAGAGGGAGGAGAGAGGGAGTGAGGAAAAGTTCGAGAAAGCAAGAGAGAGCAAGAGAGCTCTCATCTACTGGTTTACCTAGCAAATGCCAGAAAAGGCCAGGAATGTGTTAAGGCTGAAGCTAGGATTGGGAACCCAATTCAGGTGTCCAGTGTGGATGGCAGGAACCCAATGACTTGAGCCATCCAGGGTCTTAATTAACAAGACTTAATGCTCCCCAAGGTCTGCATTAACAAAAAATTAGAGTCAGGATCCAGAGCCAGATCTCCACTGTGGGAGGGGATATCTTAACTGCTAGGCTAAATTGTATTTCCAGTGAAGACCAACTATGGCCCATGTAAGTGTCAGAATCATCATTCTATAAATAGACAGGCTCCCTGGGAACTCTGAGGAAGTGTGCAAGGATTATTGCTCAGCTGGCTTCATCTCAAAGTGACCTGGCGGGGAGCTGGCCTCTAGACTAAAGGTTCTCAAATACTAGAAACGAGGGAATATGTGCTGTTGGAGAGCCTGCATACACACTACCATTCTGTCTTCGCCAGGCAGTTACATTAACTCCTTAAACAGAGTCATGTGGTTTCACAGCCTGGCAGTTAATGCTCCAAATGCAAGGTGGTAGCAGTAGAGTGAAATCTAACTGCTTGTTTGCAGCTGGGGGTTGGAAAGCCTACGGGAGCCACTGTTGCTGGTCATACAAGTGTTGCATTGCTTGGAATAGGAAAGGTGGAGAGGGAGCTAATAGGGACATAGTGGGTTGGATTGCTACTTATGATGTATCCCGCATGGGCACCAGTTTGAGTCCATGATGCTCCACCTCTGATCCTGCTCCCTGTTGATGTATCTGGGATGGTAATAGAAGATAGTCCATGTTTTTGATCTCCTGCACCCACATAGGAGACTTGGAAGAAGCTCCTGGCCACTGACTTCATTCTGGCCTAGGCCCTGCCACTGTTGCCATTTGGGGTTGTGAACAAATGGATGGAAGACCTCTCTGTGTGTCTATTCTTCTCTCTGTAACTCTGACTTCCAAATAAATAAATCCTTAAGAGAGTGAATGCGAATGAAGTCATCCTTCTTAAGATCATTTCCATTTTCCCCTTTCCTCATTGCTATCCTGTGCTGACTCTGACCATCCTCACTCTTCCCCTGGGCAATTATTTCTTTTCTCTACAGTCACTCCTACATGCACTGCAATTCTGCCTTTCTTTAGTTTTCGTACACGAATCAGCTTTCACCCTCCATCTGTGAGAAATGTGCTGAGATATCTTATTCACTGATGCCCCCCTCCGTGTTCTGGGCTTGTCTTGGTTATGGATTTCTACCATCACTTCTTGGGTCTTGACAGGGACAGATGATAAATCCTGATGGCTGGTGCTCTCCTCCTAGAACATGCCTTTCTCTGGATGTCTGAAAAATACCATTAGCTTGAATATTCTGTTTCTAAGAACACAGTCTATCTTCTGGTGCCAAAAGTGAAGAGCAAGACTGTCCTGCTAGGAAGGAATGATCTAAATCAAGCAATGACAGATGTCCAGGGCATGTTGCTGTTGTAATTTAAATTTACTCCACTGCTGTTTTTGTCTATCATGGGGGGGGGGCACTGAAGGCATTGAAGTTTGCTCTCCACCTTGTGATCTCTGTCCATCCAAGGTCAGGTTTTCCATGCTTTAATGAAGCTGATTGTCAAAGGTCGGCATTTTGCAAATGCATGTGCTGGTTTTTCATCCTGCTTTTACCACTCAATTTCAATATGTTCCAAAACTTGAAATAGGCACACACATAGCACAAAGATAGTAACACTATGTTGAAGTCATAACACAGCCCTCCAGAAGCCAGAAAACCCTTGACCCCCAGAGCCATATGCTATTCCTTTATTTCCTTTTTTTTTGCCAATTTAAAATATAGGTTTATTTAAGACATTGCATTTGTCACTTAGATACAGTGTTTATAAAGTGCAATGTTATTTCCTTTTTCTGTGCACATGTTCCATATTCAAGCATTGGGAATGAGAAGGCTATGGGGACTGTGCAACAGAAACCGTATGGAAGCCAAACTTAGACTAAGCCCCAGGGCTAACTGAGAATCATTGCTTTGGTGGAACTATTGCCCCAACCTTCTCCTAGCTTTAAACATACTTGGGAGTGTTGTTTCTTGGCTTTTTTTTGTTATTTTTGCATGTGTGTTCAGGAGCAGAGAAAAAGGGGAGGAAGCCTAATGAGGAATACATTTTCTACTGAAAAGTGTTAAAATATATTTGTACATATTTTTAGCCTTATAAACTTGTACAGTTCATGGACTATTTCCATGGTAGACTAGTATGACTCCAGTAGTGTCATTGTGCTAATAATGTAGCCACTGATGATCTTATACCCAGACTTTGCATACTAAGTGTTATTATGAAACTTGGGATTAACTATGGAAACCAAACATGGCCAAAGGCCAGTTTGAAAAATAATGACATATTTTACTACCTTCCTTTTCTACCAGCCCCTGCCAAAAATAATGAAGAGTTGAGTCAATTTAGTGAACCAGTCCCCTGAAAATTTAATTAAGAAAAAACTATATTTATATAGGAACAAAACCAAAACAAACCAAAATAAGCCTCGTATTTTGAAACATGGTGTGTTTGTACCATGTCACATTTTGGCACCTGATGTGTAAAGCTTGGAAATTAAGTCATAGAAACCCTAGGTGTAAGAGAAAAGATGGAGGTGGGGACCTGAATTGGCCAAAGCACTTTGGTCTGAGTAGCAACACCCTGCTTGGGCATGCTAAAGAATAGGCTACCAGTTGTGCCAAATTATACGATGCTTTTGAGATGTGCACAAATAGCCCATTACACTTTTCTCAGCATTCCTTCATTAAGCCTGCAAAATTGTTTCTTTATGTTTTCTTCATAATAGCTTCTGAAAGGTCAAGAATTGCTTACTTGCCTTTCTGATGCCCTTCAGGGAATAACGCCTTTAACTATTTGCAGCTTCTGCTCCTGAAGTTTTGTCCAGTTTATCCCATTGGTTGTCAAGACTGAGGGGACTGAATTTGCCTATCTGGGTAGACCTCTTCACCCCCAACACACACACCACACACCTTCACACACCCCATGGCTGGGATTTTGAGTATTAGAAGAATTCTGTCAGTTGAGTTTTTTCTTGGCTTTCTACAGTGGTTAACAGGTACCCTCGATGGCACTGAGCTCTCCTGGCATAAAGAAAGTAGAGAATGCTGATTTTGCGAGTGATTCATGGGCCAAACAGTATGAATTCAAGTCTGGATGTACTCCTTCTGAAGTGGTACACCAGGATAAAGTCAGCTCAGTTCTCAAACACTGTTTGCAAGTGTATAAAATGGCCCAGCTCTTTAAAATGCAAAGAGGAGTAGTACTTCTCAGAAACTGATTTCCACTTTACAGTAAACATTGAACAGTTGACTCAAACAGGTAGCACTGAAAGTGTAATACATGGTAGGCCTAGATTTGTAGTAAAATTGCCTTGCATCCATCCAAACGTGATGGCACCCTCCCTGTCTCAAATTTGTAAGAAAATCATAACATTTACCACATGCATTCCATGTGCCAACAGCTTACATATGTTCCTTTTTTTAATTCTTTGTATATTGTTGTAGAATGAGTTTTATTGTTGCCAAATTATCCATAAACAAATATGATCAGACCTAATAATGATGGCTACTGTTCAATGAGTGTTTACTACATTCCAAGCACTGTTGTAGGCATATTGATTTATTTTCTTGTCAATAGACATTTAGATTGTTTCCATTTTTGTTCTTACTTTAAGTGTGCTACCATGTGTGTTCTTAAACATCCTCATGGGGACATGAACCAGATCTTTGTCTCTTGGATGGACACCTGGAGTAGAACTGCTAGGTTGGTGGCATATGAATATTTAGCTTTAAGAAGTAACATGAAATTGTTTTCTGATGTGGCTGTAGTAATTTATCCTCCTTCCAGACTGTATATAGCTTTGCATTGAAATATGTTGTCTCTTACATTTGGTATTCTTATTTTTCTTAAGATAGGTTACATAAAAATGCATTTTAGCTTTGATTGATCTGTAGTTGTCTTATTTGAAAGAAGTTGTCCCTTCTTTGTATGAATTGGCCATATGTGTCTCCTTTTCTGTGAAATCTTTATTCATGCTGTTTGCCCATTTTTTCTAATGAATTCCTTGCCTCTCGTATTGATGTATAGGAGTTCGTTTTGTCATTGCAAGTGTCTCTTGCAAAACCCTGCTTGTGGTTTTTCCCTCACCTTCCTTAGGGTATTCTTACAGTGGGTTCACTGTTCTGATAGAGTTGAATTTAGCAGTCTTTTCTTTAATTATTAGTAAGTCTTTCTACAGCTTTCCTGTTTTCTAGTTTAAAGCTTTTCTTTAATTCTTAATTCTTATTGTTAATACAAATTCTTAATAGGCATATGTTTGTCTTTTGAGTATGATTTGAGGTCGTGAATCAAAATTGTATTTTCTGTTATGGAAAACAGATCTTTTATTCCAGTTAAGTGTTTTGAATTTTCCACTTGGATCTCCCCCACCACTAAACACACACTACCATCACCATTGTAATATATTCAATTGTCATACCTATTTCTAGACTCTAATTTGTTCCATTATTTAATTTGTCTATTATTCAATTAAGGCACCAAATTATTAATTTAAAAAATTATTTGTTTTTATTGGAGAGTCAAATATACATAGGGATGGAGATAGAGAAAGAACTTCCGTCCACTTGTTCATTTCCAAACTGGCCACAATGGCCAGAGATGAGCTGATCAGACCTGGAGCCAGGAGCTTCTTCCTGTTCTCCCACAGGGGTGCATGGTCCCAGGGTGTGGGGCCATCCTCTACTACAGGCCAAAAGTAGAGAGCTGGAAGGGAAGTGGAGCAGCCAGGACACAAACTGGCACCTGTATGGGATCCTGGGAATGCAAGGTGAGGATTTAGCCACTAGGCTACTATGTCAGGCAAAATTAATATGGTTTTATAGTAGTCCTTCCTATCTTTTAGAAAAATTCCTACTTTGATCATTTTTTAAAAGAAAAAAAAAACATTTATTTTGAGAGGCAAAAAGGGAGAAGGAGACACAAAGCTCCTGTCTGTTGGCTCATTTAGCAAATGCCTGCAGTTACTGCAGTTGGGCCAGCTTGAGGCTAGCAGCAAGGTCTCAGTCCAGGTCTTCCACCTGGGTGGCAGCTCTTGGAGTGATAACTGCTGCCTCTCACAGTCTGCATTGTTGGGTATCTAGAATAAGAGTCAGGAAGTGAACCCGTGTTCTCCATACGCGGGTTGTACATGGGACACAGATGATCCAACCACTAGCTTGAACAGCTGCTCTACCATTTTTATTTTTACAAAAGAAAGAAATATCCCTTGTAGACAATATAGAATATGTAAGGCATTTCAGAGAAGTTAAATGTGTGCTTATCATTCAATGACATTAACAATGAAAAGTAATTGTATTATTTTCCATAATAAACCAAATACGCATTCGTAGGAAAATCTGCACGTGTATGAATATGGATGTAAATATTCATACACACATACCTTTAAACACATTTTAAATAAGCATTGATTACTTCCTAGATGCAAGGCTGTATGGTTAAGGTTTTGTGGGCAGAGCTGGCAGATAATATTTAGGAAATATGATAATACTTAAGATACTACTATTAGTGTTAGCAGGAAATTTGTTGTCAATTTGGCACCTAATATGATTCCTCTTTTGGTCCTACAGTCCAGGAAAGCATTTATTTTGTAGCTCTAAGCTTTATTCTGCCATAAACGAAGAAAAATAAATCTCTCTCCATCCTTAAAGTAACGCATTTATCCTCCAAGCAAACCACTATCTCCTTGTTTAATAAAACAAAGAAAAAGATTATGTATTATATTTTTAAAAGAGCTATATCTTGGTTTAAAGTCAGATTTGTGTTTGAGTCCTCAATCTGCCACTTATTAACTTTATGACCTTGGACAAGTTGCAGAAATTCTCTCAGAATCCTGCTGTCTTCATTTTTAAATTGAAGATAGTATCCACCTAGAGGTACCAAGAATCTTAATGCAGTTTTATTTTTATTTTAAGATTTACTTTTTTTATTATTGGAAAACTGGATATACAGAGAGGAGGAGAGACAAAGAGAAAGATCTTCCATCCACTAGTTCACTCCCCAAGTGGTCGCAATGGCTGAAGCTGAGCCAATCTGAAGCCAGGAGCCTCCTCTGGGTCTTTGGACTGTCCTCGACTGCTTTCCCAGGCCACAAACAGGGAGCTGGATGGGAAGCAGGGCCAACAGGATTAGCACCGGCACCCATATGAGAGCCCAGCACATGCAAGGCGAGAACTTCATTCACTAGGCTACCACACCGGGCCCCTTAATGCATTTTAAAAGCCTTAAAAGATTCTTGCCAATATTTTCTTTTTTATATATATTTATTTTCATTACAAAGTCAGATATACAGAGAGGAGGAGAGACAGAGAGGAAGATCTTCCGTCCAATGATTCACTCCCCAAGTGACTGCAACGGCCGGTGCGCGCCGATCCGAAGCCGGGAACCAGGAACCTCTTCCTGGTCTCACATGCAGGTGCAGGGTCCCAATGCATTGGGCCGTCCTCGACTGCTTTCCCAGGCCACAAGCAGGGAGCTGGATAGGAAGTGGAGCTGCCGGGATTAGAACCAGCGCCCATATGAGATCCCAAGGGCGTTCAAGGCGAGGACTTTAGCCGCCAGGCCATGGCTCCGGGCCCGTCAATATTTTCTTTTGCATTTTTAAATATCTTTTGTTTTACTGTAAAAATAATATGGGCTTCTTGTAAAAATTTTGATAAGTATAGAAAAATACAGAGTAAAAAGCTGAAGTCTCTTTCGATCTCACTCCCTTAAAGAAATAACATTGAATTTTGGGGACATATTATTTCTAGAACCATCCCAAGTTTCAAATCATGCAATGATTCTTGAGCTGTCATAAATATCATACAAGTAAGTAAGCTAAAACTTCTAGAATATTTCGTTTCTTTGACAATTTTTCAATATGTATCGTAAAATTTGATTTAATTTTCATTTCTTTGAAAGGCAGAGAGATTCAAGGGCAAAGAGAGAGAAATACAAGGAGAGAAATCTTCCACCTGTTAGTGTATGTACCAGATGGCTTGCAGTAGTTAGGGCTTGGTCAGGCCAAAACCAGAAGCTGGGAGTACAATCTTTTGTCTAACTTTGAATGCCAGGGACCCGAGTCCTTAAGCTATCATCATCTGTTGTTTCCCTGAGTGTGAATTGGCAGGAAGCTGGAATTGAAAGTGGAGCTAAGACATGGATTCAGGCTTCCTTAGTGATTTTATAACTGCTATGCCAAATGTTGTCCCAAGATAGTTTGTATTCTTTCTAAGTTTTCATATTTTTGAGAAAAACAAAAACAAGTGTTCAAATTGAGAAGTGGAAGGTTACCAGAGGCTCATCCCCTGTGATTTTAAGTTAATGGCAGGGGCAGATGCTGTGGTACAGCAGATTAAACCACCAGACACGTTGGAGTCCCATGCTGAATTCCAGCAGCTGCACTTCTGATACAGCTCCCTGCTGATGTCCTCAGGAGGCAGAACATGATGAGTCCAGCACTTGAGTCCCTGCCACCCTCCTGGAATACCCAGTGAAGCTCCTGGCTCCTGGCTCCTGGCTTTAGCATGACTCAGTCCTCAATATTGGGGCCATTTTGGAGGAATGAATCAGAGATGCTTGTCTTTAAATGTTTTCATTATCATGACATGGATACTTGTGAAAATGTTAAACAAGCTTTCAGTATTTTAAGTACAAAGATGAAATTCCCTTCTCATAGTTCCCAAACTAGGCTCTTTAGAAGTTAGCACAAGGAACAGTTTTGATGTCTTAATTTTCAGATTCCTTATCCTTGAGACTTGAGTCTGTCTCAGATTAATTATGTGGTTTCACTCTTTTCATAATATGGTTTCACTCATTTTTCTTGGGTTTGCTTGGTGCATCATTCATTCATTGATTCATTCCTTTCTTAAGCATTTACTAGATGTCTGCTCTGGTCCTGTATGAGCAAGACACTAGAAGTGTCAAGCGTTCTCTCCTCTGACAGTATGATACCGCATCATAAGAGCTTCATCATAATCAGTTGGCACACAGTGCTGCAGAGTTGTAAAAAAAGGACACACAATGCAGATTCTCCAGAAAGTCTCCCTAGAAGTGGCCGCTAACGTCAGAACTGAAAGCTGGGGAGGCATTAATTGGGTAGAACTGCCTGAGCTATAGGACAGTAGTTAATTCAAGAAAGAGGAATAGCTGGAGTGAACAGAACAGTTGCTGAGATGCTGGGGAGAGAATAGACTTGACCATTGAAAGGAGCCCGTTTGTAAAGGATCTTGCAAAATATGCCAAGAAGTGTGCATATAAGGGCAAATGAGTCTCATGAAAGAGTTACAGATAGGGTAGTGATCTTGCACCAATTGCATGTGAGAACATGGCATATTGTTACACTGGGGATGAAGGAGATAAGATAACTGGGAAGCAGGGAGTGACAGGAGGCCACAGTGATAATCCAACGAGAAATGTCCATGCATGCAGGAGTAGAGAAAAGGTATTTTTTTTAATGCTAGTACAGTGTATATCTGAAGAAACCACTCAGAATGAAATCATTTAATAAAGGGGCCACTTTTCCAAGTAAAATATTGGGGAAAAGACTAAACTTAGTTTTTAAACTCCTGTTTTTAATGACATCAGTAAGCATTTAGGTTGTAGTCACCAACTATGACTTAAGAGTCAGGCAGGCTTCAGAAGTTAAGAAGTTAAGCTGATGCTTAAGATGCCCATATTCTGTATCTGGAGTGTCTGGAATTGAGCTCTGTCTCTGCTTCTAGTATAGCTTCCAGCTGATGTGCCTTCGAGTCAGCAGGTGACAGCCTGGATACGTGGGTTCCTGCCATATGAACTCCTGGCTTTGGCCTGGCCCAGCCTTGCTGTTACAGACATTCAAGGGAGTGAGTCACCTAATGGAAGATTATTTCTCTTTCTCTGTGTGTGTCTCTCTCTCCACCTTTCTCTCTGCCTTTCAAGTGAATATACTGTATACATTAAAAATTTTTTGAATCAGAGTTGCATGATTTTTCAACGCAAATTTTTAAAAGATGTATTTGTTTATTTGAAAGTCAAAGCTACATGGAGATAGGGACACACACACACACACACACACACACACACACACGTGTGCACCAAGAGAGGCGGAGAGAGGAGAGAGGTGTTTCATCGGTGGCTCACTCCTCAGATGACCACAGAAGTTGACTTCATGAAACTGTATCATTGATAAGAGTTGCAGTTTGTCTTAGTAATTGATTTACTTGGAATTTGTGGTACAATGTAGACATATGTCCTTAACAAGAAATTTTAAACTCAGTATCAGCATTCTGAATGGTATGTTCATTGGTCAACATTTTTGGGTTATGTGACTTTTGTTTTTCTTGAAAACCTATTGCCTGTGGGAATTTGGGTAATGAATATCTGGACAACGAGAATACTCTATAATTATCTATCACCTCTTCACCAGGACTGTGGCTCAATAGGGAATATAGAACAAAGCTTTTCTCAGGGGAAAGTGTTCATCTTCAGGGACTCAATCCTTTGTGCTTATCAAAGTCACAGTACAGAAGAACATGAAATATATTCTTCAACTTTCTCTTCTGAGCTTGCTCTGCTGTAGATATTTTCTTAGCAGTGCTCACATCAAAAGTCCCAGGATTTGCTGGAAGAATCTGTCACTTTCTGGAAGGAAGCCCATAACTCATTACCTGAAAGACCACATCATTTTACCTACTTATGTTTTCCAAAGGAAGAAAAAACTTCCCCACTTCCTTAGGGGGAATGTAATCTCCTTCCTTTTCAGCCCCTTCTCAAAGTCCATAACCATTTCTAACCAAAAGGATACGGAGTGATCCTGGATTGCATTATTCCCTTTATCCTCATGCTGATTTAATTGCCTGGGTTCTGTCCTTCATCTTGAGTTTGCACGGCTGTTAGAACCTTTTGGTTGATGACTTACTGATTGAACATCTAATTATATGATTCCTTCCTTCTTTTTCTTCCCAATTTTTTTTATTCATTAATTACATTGTATTATGTGACACAGTTTCATAGGTACTTGGATTCTCCCCACCCCTCCCCAAACCCTCCCACCATGGTGGATTCCTCCACCTTGTTGCATAACCACAGTTCAAGTTCAGTTGAGATTCCCTCATTGCAAGCATATACCAAACATATAGTCCAGCATCTTATTGTCAAGTCAAGTTCAACGGCTCCTTAGGTATACCCTCTCTGATCTGAAGACAGCCAACAGAGTATCTTCCCAATTTTTTAAAAAGATTTATTTATTTTATCACAAAGTCAGATATACAGAGAGGAGGAGAGACAGAGAGGAAGATCTTCCGTCCGATGATTCACTCCCCAAGTGAGACGCAAAGGCCGGTGCGCGCCGATCCGAAGCCGGGAACCCGGAACCTCTTCCGGGTCTCCCACACGGGTGCAGGGTCCTAAAGCTTTGGGCCATCCTCGACTGCTTTCCCAGGCCACAAGCAGGGAGCTGGATGGGAAGTAGAGCTGCCGGGATTAGAACCAGCGCCCATATGGGATCCCAGGGTGTTCAAGGTGAGGAGTTTTAGCTGCCAGGCGACGCTGCCGGGCCCTCTTCCCAATTTTCTTTCATAAGTCTGTATTGAAAACTCAGTGTGCCACATACTTTGCTGGGTGCTAGGGTTCTAACATCGATAACATCCTATTGCAGTGGGAAGCATCACTGGAAGAAACTGGATGTGATTCATTTTGATTGGGCATATTCTTCTCATTCCAAATCTCAATTCTGGTTTGTAAAACACAACTTATAAATAAGTAATAATTTTTATGGAAAAGCTTAATAGAGTTGGTGTTTGATGCAGTTCTTGGAATGTGCACATCCCATATCCAAATATCCCAGTACCTGGCTTCAAGTCTTTACTCTGCCTCTTTTTCCAGCTTTCTGTTAATGTGCATCAAGGATATAGCAGTGATGTACCTGCCCTCCACAAGGGAGACCTGGACTGAATGTCACTCTTCCTACTTCCACTGGGCCTATCCACATCTGTTATAGCCATTCAGGGGATGAAGTATCAGGTGGAAGATAAATCTCTTTCTTGCTCTCTCTCTTTCAAGTCAATAATAACAAAGTAAATTTTAAAACAACTAGAAAAAAACAATTAGTCTGAGCAATACAAGCCCTGCTTGGCTTTTTTGTTCCACTTTGCTGTTTGATTTCTCAATCCTTGTCCTTTGTTGATGACAGTCTTGGTGAGTGGCAGCATTTCCCAGGAGTGGATCGACTCTGAAGTCATGTTCCTGAGTGCGTGATCCTCAGAGCATGGGAGGCACATAGTGTCTAATGGCAAAAGCTCAGGGGATTTTCTGCTGCACCATCCAAACATCCCCTTTACCAAAAGCAATTCTCCAGATGCAACCCTTCCCACCGTCTCTTCTGCCTCCCATTGCTCTTTCAATATGCTTCTTCTGCCTAGACTATCTGTGCAGCAGCCTAATCTTCCTAAATCTGGATGTTTCTTTCTACACTTAAGTTGCTTTGCTTTTGTCAAGAAACACTTCAGCACCAACCTGGAATCTCAAATGTTGAGTCCCTACTTTCAATACTTAGTGTGATTTTCGAGTAGATAAGACAACAATAAAAGCAGCAGCAACAACAAAACAAAACTCCATGGGATTGACACTGTTATGCAGCAAATTAAACTGCTGTTTGCAGTGCCTGCATTTCATTTGAGTGCCAGTTTCAGTCCTGACTGCTCACCTTTGAACCTAGCTCCCTGCTAACTGCATGAGGAAGACAGAGAAAGATGACTCAAGTGTTTGGGTCCCAGTTACCCAACTTGGGGAAAGCCATTGCAGCCATTCAGAGCACCTCTCTTTCTGTCTCCTCCCTCTCTCACTGTAAACCTATCTTTCAAATAACTAGAATGCTGAAGTTTGTAATCATGAATGTAAGGAGACTTCCGCATACACTCATTCACTAATGCTACATATTGGCATTAGTTCTCCTAAAATCATAGCACTTAACAAGGGCTTTAGTGCAGGAAATTTGACTGGAGGATGATAGTAGCAAGCAGAAGTGAGGAAAAGGTAGTAAAGATCCACTGATGAGAAGGTCATTGTAGAGGAGAACCCTTTCAGGAAATGTGTAATGACCATCTGTGTTATCTTCCTGAAGGATGGGAGAGGAGAAGTATGGGCCATGATCCACCTGTTCTCATCCCTCTCTGTGAGAGGAGTATTCTCAGGGACAATCACTCACTTGGTCTAAGTTGCCTGGGATAAAGTGAGCAAGCGTCTCTAGAGGGAATCTCTGTGCAGGAGGAAGCTGTCTGCAGGCACAGGCACTGTTACCCAGAGCTGTGACTGAAACTGAGCGAGAGCTGAGGGCAGGCAGCCCAGGGCACTAGGAGTGGCCATACAAACAACGTTCACCACAGCTGCATTATCATTCTTCTTGCTTGATCTCTCTCCGTGAATAATGAATCCCACATGGACAAAGGCAGTTTCTCCATCTTTGTTTCTGTTGTGATCAGCACAGTGTCATTCCTGGGAACCAGTGTCCCATTTACTGTGTGCATGAAGGAAACAAAAATGAACCGAAACTGGTCATCTAGGTTCTAGTCCTTGCTAAGTGCACCTTGGTCTATATGACGTTAGAAACAGCAAAACTAGGCTTACAGAGGACTGGTTACTTTGTTCACTTACAAACTCCTATTGTAAAAATATAACCATCCAAGCATTATGGTACAAGGAAAGGATTCCCTGACAGTGACTGACCTTGGAATCCAATCCCAGGTGTACTTTTACATGAAGTGTGAAGAGGAACATTGTTAAGGTAATAAGGTTGTATTACAAAGTTGCACATGTGGAAAATGTTTTGTTTTCTACACAATACTTAGCCTAGAAAAATCTTCACTAACTCTCTCCTGTATGATAGAATGCTAATTTACCACACATTCATTATCACCATGAAATGAAATTTTGGAATACATCAGAGATAAAGATAATGTGCAAATGTAGAATTCACCAATTCAAGTTTTACCTGCCTTGTGTGTTTACACCTCTGTCAACAAGAACCTCATTAAAAACTTTTCCCTATTATTTTACTTGAAAGGAAAACTGAACAATTATGATGTGTTCAGAATACAAAAGTGTGCTTTCTGGTTAAACTTTTTAAAAAAAATTTATTTATTTTTATTGGAAGGTCAGATATACAGAGAAGGAGAGGCAGAGAAAAACTCGTCTACTGGTTCACTCCCCAAGTGGCCACAATGACTGAAGCTGAGCTGATCCAGAGTCAGGAGCTTCTCCTGGGTCTCCCACATGGGTGCAGGGGCCCAAGACTTTGGGCCGTCCTCAACTGCTTTCCTAGGCCACAAGCAGGAGCTGGATGGGAAGTGGGACAACTGGGACATGAACTAGTACCCATATGGGATCCCAGTGTATTCAATGTGAGGACATTAGCCACTAGGCTACTGTGCCGAGCCCTCTGGCTAAACTTTTACGAAGGGGGCCCAGACAGAAATAGATAAAAAGATAGAGATATCGAAATGTGCATTACCCATAGATAGAAGTAGTTATGTTCTTTATCAGTTTATTTATTTATTGATTTATTTTTGGTCTGATTATAGCTATTTATTGCACTTGATGTTGTGCTAGGTCCTGAGGATACAATCCTTTTTTTTTTTAAGATTTATTTATATTTATTGGAAAAGCAGATTTACAAAGAGAAGAGTGAAAGAAACAAAAGTCTTCACTCCTCAAATATCCACAATAGGTAGAACTGAGTGAATCTGAAACCAGGAACCAGAAGCTTCTTCCAATCCCTGCATGGGTGCCGGATCCCAAGGCTTTGGTCCATCCTCCACTGTCTTCCCAGACCACAAGCAGGGAGCTGGTTTAGAAGTAGAGCAGCCGGGGCATGAACTGGTACCCATATGGAATCCTGGGAGGATTAACCAATTGAGCTGTCGCTCCAGACCCAATGCAATCTTCTTTTTTTTTTTTTTTTAATTGGAAAGTCAGATATACAGAGAGGAGGAGAGAGAGATAGGAAGATCTTTCGTCTGCTGATTCACTCCCCAAGCAGCCACAATGGCCAGAGCTGTGCCAATCCAAAGCCAGGAGCCACGTGCTTGTTCTGGGTCTCCCATATAGGTGCAGGGTACCAAGGCTTTGGGGTATCCTTGACTGCTTTCCAAGGCCACAAGCAGGGAGCTAGATGGGAAGTTGGGCAGCCAGGACACAAATGGGATCCATATGGGATCCTGGTGCGCACAAGGTAAGGATTTGAGCTGCTAGGCTACCGTGCTGGGCCCAATGCAATCTTTTTTTTTATTTTAAGGATTTGCTTATTTATTTGAAGGCAGACTGGCAGAGAGAGAGAACAAGAGAGAGAGTGAGAGTGAGAGAGAGAGTGAGAGAGAGATGGAAATAAAGAGAATGAGAGCTATCGTCCATTTGTTGATTTACCCCCCAAATGCCTGCAACAGCCAGAAATGAACCAAGCCAAATCAAGAAGCCAGGAATCCATCCAGTTTTTCATGTAAGCAACGAGGGTCCAGATATTTGTGCCATCATTTGTTGATTTCCCAGGTTCTTTAGCAGGTGGGTGGCTGGCTTAGAAGCTGAGCTTCAGGGACTCAAACCTGGAAACCATTGTGTGATGCTTGTGTTGAAAGCAGCCACTTGACGTGCTGTGCCACAGTTCTGGTCCCTTTGGGAATTCAATCCTTAATCAAACAATTCTCATTCCCTACTCTTGTAGTGTTGCAAGTCTAATGGCAGAGGATGGTGTAAAGTGAGTGTAAAGTTATATTGCAAAATAAAGACTTTTGAAAATTAAATGTGGTTTTATCAAGATGCAATGAAAATCTGATAGTCTGAGAAGGTCAGGAAGGTCTCCTTCCCAACAAATCCAAAGAGAGATTTGAGTAGAAAGCTGAAGAATGAGTTTCTTCTGGTGACATACAGGGCAGCCTGTGGAAAGGCACAATGGCATGAACAACAGGAAGTCTTGGAAAACTGAAAGAAAGCGAGAATAGCTATCTGTCTTGCCCAGAGTGAGGGGAACTATGAGAAACAAAACATGGGTGCAGGTTACCGGGGCAGGCAAAGAAGCTGGGCCAAGTATAATGGGAAGTTATTGGACAGCCTCAGCAGAGCTTGGTGAAATGACCAGGTCTTCATATTCTGCAAAAGGGTCTTTGTTTTCACATGCATTTCATTTTCATAATTACATGAACAATTCAAACAAGAAAAAAATATATATACTTTTTTCGCAAAAGCTGTCAGTCCAGTTTACTCCAAAAATATCAACATCTCTCACTGTGCTGTAGCAATTTTACTTTGGGGCGTTGACTTTTTTATTCACTAGCTAAATTTCCCCTTGGAGTGTCATGGGGCATGAATAGAGAGGCTTGCCGTTACATAATACATGTGCGAATGAAATTGCCCTTCTATGCTGGAAATGATGAGAGCATCTGTCTTTGTATCAATGAAATGGTCCATGTGACTTGTCTAGTGGCCTCAGCTGACCTCCCTAAACTGTGTTGATAACATCCTTTACCTTCCCCAGATTTCTTAGCATATACAAAAATGGATGAAGTTGCTTTGACAGGCTCTATTTTTTATGAACCTCTCTGGCTGTTACTTAGTTAGTATGTTATTTTCCTCAAGGTACTCCTGGGCTGATTTATGATTTCATTTAGGGTTTTGACTGGTAGTTTGGATACGCTAACTAGCCTACCTTTTCCCGGACCTGCTTTTGGCCGCTTTATCTTGAACATTAAATCAGCATGCTTAAAATGTCCCTGGTACATAGGTCTCTACCTCACACACTAGTATTGGAGGTGCATCCTGCCTTAGCCGGTTCACTGGAAATGTTCAAACGAATCTCATCCAGCTCTGCTGATTTATGAATATTTAAATTGTGTAAGTATTCTTTTACCTGCCTCTCATTAATTCTGTTTCTTGATATTCCCAGAGACTCATTAATATTTATCTCACTCAGCTTCTGCTTCCTTCTTTCTCTGTGCTAAAGACTGAAACATAATAGTAACTTCATATTCACTCTCCCTGGCATCTTTCATTATCTACTCTCAGCCTGGTTTTGCAAGAGTAGTCTTAGTTTTCCTGGGCACAATGTCTTACTGTGGCTTTAGAAAGCTTCACCGTAATTTCTTACCTCTTTTCTTCTTCTAATTCTGCCCTTTCAACCTCTATCTCTTGGAGCCATATTTTCTTCATACTGAGTATTCTTTTTCCCCAAACTCTATAAAATTGGATTTTTGGCTTTGTTTCCACCAAAAGGAAACATTTGTACTTTAAACCTTGAATAGCAAAATAATGCTTGATGGTTGTATAAGTACGCCGAGCAGCCTCTTGTGTGTTCTTTTTCTAGAGGATGTACTTAAATGCCCACACCCATGCTTTTTCTTTCAGTAGAACAACACAGTAGTAATCACTTGGTTCCTAAAAGATGGTTAGAAACAGCCCATTAGCTTCATAGCATATCCAGAAAATTGATCTGAAACAAAAAAGTGAATAACAAACAAGACAAGGGATTTCCAGTAACAAAAGTACTAGTGAAAAGACTCCAGGAAGAGATTAGGAATCTACCTAATCAAAAATCTACTGGAAGTCTTAGCGTGCTTTCAAAGGAAAACATAGTGTATACCACATGCTAAATAGCAATAAATAAAAGAGTATACTCTGGGCTAGTAAATGTATGTGATGTTCCAGAGTAGGCAAAACTGAGCTGTGGCTATTGAAATCCCATACACATTAGCAGGGAACTGGATGTGAGGCAAAGCAGGCAGGCCTTGGAGTCGTACTCCAATATGGGATGCTGGCATCATAGGTTGTGGATTAACCCACTGTGTTATGCCACTCACCCCCACATTTAATTAATTTATTTTTTATATACACAAGTATAAATGTGTATATATATGTTTATATATATATATGTATATATATGTAAAACTTTTGAGAGCCATTGGAGACTTATTGAGCAAATACTCCAACGATCATCTTCTAAGAACAAGGAAATCCTCTTAAATAACTACAATACAATGGTTGTGTGCGGGCATTTAACTTTAAGATCCCTATCTAATTTATTGCTTATATTAAATTTTTCCAATTATCTCAATAATATGTTTTATAACTGCTTTTTCTTCCAATCCAGATTCAATTGGGAATCCCATGATGTATTTACTTATTACATCTCTGAGTCTGGAATGAATCCTTAGACTTTCTAGTGTGTAGTGAAGAAAGTTCTTTGTTTCATACATCTTTATGGAACCTCCCAAGTTCCAGGCGTGGTTCCTGCTATAGCAGTCAGCTGTGCTTGATTTGTTTTGTGAATTATTCTGTTTTAGTTCTTAAAAAGTAAAACATCAAAATAATTTTTGTCCACCCTGGAAAAGAGTAGAATAAAATGTTTCAGAATTTCAATGATTCTTTGTCATTCATCTAATAGACATGCTAACCAAATTCTCAAAGGATGCAGAGAAGAGAGAGTTTCCATTTGAAAATATGTCTCTTTGATAAAAGATTTTGAAGTTTTGTGTCATCCAAGTTTTAGAAGGAAAGCAAAGTTCCGAGTAGTACCAGTAAAGTGTGTGAACCCATCAGAAACCTGGAAAGCACATCATTATGCTGAGGCAGAACAGGAGTTGCAAAGTGAGACTAACAATCACTATCCTGAGTACTTTCATCTCCATCCTAAACAGTTTCCCTTCTTTTGTGAATTTTATGTATGTACATATTTATTTGTGTATGTATGGGTTTATTTGTCTATTTATTTCTTTCTCCTGCTAGTTCAGTTCCCAAATGCCCAACTAACAGCCAGACAGAGAACAGGTCACAGTCAGAAAACAAGAATTTCATTTGCATCTTCCATATGGGTGGTAAGAATGTGCCTGAGCCATCACCCCCTTCCTCCCAAGAATCATAAAAGAAATCTAGACTTGGGAGTGTGATTGGGACTCTGTTATAGGCACTTTGATGATAGAAAGGGGCACTTTGCTTAACTTCAAGTGCCACAGTGTCTGTCCCACAGATTCGTTGATACAAGAGCGAGACTTCTCAGAACCTCAACTGGAGCTTCCTTGGAAAGCAAGAAAATCATCAAATTTTTCAATGACTAAAGGACAGTTATATGAGAACTTGCCATAATGATGTGATGAGTCCATCCATGAGACTTAATTTCAGTCACATTAAAATGGACTCAATGTCACATTTTACACTATAAGCCAAATGTTTTAGGGTTTTTTTTTAAAGAGAAGACATAAATTGTAGGGATCATGTTGTCTTTTGAGTGTAATTTTGTTGGTTGGAGACTTTCCAATTTATTCTCTTCGTTTCACCAGCAATCAGAAAGCACTTTTCTGTCAAGCAGAGTTCAAGTTCTGTTTCTGGAACTCTACTTACACTGCACAGAGAATTTGATAAACTCTCAGGCTACGCATTGCCATTAAGCAAATCAATATTGGGTCTATTATCCATTAACAAATTAGTAGGAAATCAAGTGTATTCTCCAGACATCAAAGGCACTACTAGCCGAGAGCATTTTTGAACATGTGTCTTCTATTGGCTAAAATGTAAAACCACCTTGAATAATGAGATTTTTCTATGTACTCTTTAATATTTATTGGGTGCTCTGAGTTCTGTCTGATTCACATCTTTTTGTGTCATTCCCTTTTTTAATCCCTGTCTTAAAATTTTAAAGTGGGGATTTAAACGACCATTTTCATTTACAGAAGAGAATCCTGAAGTTTGGGTAGATTAAATAACACATGTGATTAAGCGTTGGCGTTAGAGTCTATCCCAAGATCTGTCTGGGATGGACTGTGCAGATTCTAACTCAGAAGGTATGGATGGAGTCAATGACCATACCACTCTGAATGTACCTAATATCTCCTGATCTTGGAAACTAAGAGTTTGGCCTGATTTATACTTGAATGGGAGAAGAGGCGTATAGAGTCCAAGATTGTGCATTTCTAATAGTCCCCAAAGTGCTGCCAGTGCTACTGATCAAGGGATTATGAGTAGCAAGGGTTGATCTCTACTACATAGTGTTAAATATATTTGTGGATTATAAGGACTCTGTTCAAGAAAAACTGGTGAACCTTCTGAAATATACATGATGATTTTAACTGCAGATGCATAGTGACCATCTAGGATCTAATTCTATTAAGCTTTCAATTACAAACTAGTATTTGGAGGAAAATATTGTGAGTACAAAAGTTGAGTTTTCTATATCTGGTAAAAACCAGTTTTCGATGGCAATTTAAGTGGCAATATAAAGAATTTGTGCAACTCATAAATTGCAGCATAAAGTCTTTGGACTCTGGGGGAACTATGAAACCAAAAATTGAGAAAAGCTACATTACATACATATGGCAGCTTGTAAATGAGTTGCACTAAATAATCACATTTATGAAGTAGCTCTTCTCCAAGTTTTGCAAGTGTTTCTACATTGGTACAAAGAAAGGCTATTATTTAGAAATCCATCAATCATGATTCTTCCCAAGCAGTTGTATTGGATTACTCACAAAATAAATTTATATAATCTTCATTTCCTATGCTTCCTTTCATGAATATATAAATAGATACCAGTACAGATTGTACTAGAAGGCCAGCTTTTCCATTTTTGATTTTCTATTTGGGATGATTGTCTCCATAAAATTCTAAGAAATTCTTATGCTTTACTGACTTGTTAGGTTAATGATATGATGCTCTTTAAACAAGGGAAACAACTTTGTTGATTAATAAGGTGACTGCTGTGCAAATATGTGTAATTGATATTTTAATCTGAATGATTGAATTATTATGTGAAAATTCAGAGAGAGAGCAAGGGCCCTGAGCAACGAATGGCAGGAGAGTGTCTCTGTCCTTTCCACTCATGCCCATGTTTTTGTAGGAAGAGTCGCTCTGAAAGCAGAGTTTCTCAGCAGGTCACTGATAGGGCTTGAGAATTTTCCCTTCTAGCAAATCCCCAGGTGATGCCTATGTTGCTCCCCTTATCCACACAACCTCCAGTTTTCCTGCAAGGGACAAAATAGTCTCCTGAAGTAAGACTTGGCTGGTATGACTTCCTTCCCTTTCTTTCTCTATGCCACTTTCTGAGATCGTTGGAAACCCTTTGTAACTCTTACTATTCTCATTTTGGAAAGCCAAAATGAGACAAGGATCACTTCAAAGAAAAGGTCTGGCAATAAAGGATATTGACTCTGTTGAGCAAAGCTATCCCCACATCTTTTGAAAATCACCAATCTACACAGGTAGTCAAAGCCAAAATAAACAAATGAGGCTATTAAAAAAAAAAAGAAAAAAGAAAATCACCAATCTTGCAGACCTTCCTATCGCCTAGGATAATGTTAGTGTATTTCAATAGGTTTATGTAAGAGGACAGGAAAACAATATGTAGTTTTATCCACTGATTCACTCCTCAAATGGCTGCAACAGCCAGACCTGAGCCAATCCAGAACCAAGAGCCAGGAACTTCCACTGGGTCTCCCATATGAGTACAGGGGTCCAAGCACTTGAGCCATACTCCGCTTCTTTTCTAGGCCTTAAATAGGGAGGTTAATCAGAAGTGGAACAGCCACGACAAATTGGTGCTCATTTAGGATGCTGGCTGCTTGTGAAGGATTAGCCTGTATGCCACCCTGCCTGCCCATATTTAATATTTAAATTACAAGTCCTACAGATAGAATGTCTCTTCTCAGGCCAGCTGCCCTAAATCCTTTTGAGAACCACTAAGGTAGAGTACTTTAGATCTAGCAAGTAAAATCCAACTTTTCTGAGTATGCAGTACCAGGAGCCTGGGCAGGGAGTACTCTAGGGGAGTTGACCTGAAAGCAAGGAGACAGGTTGGTTATGATTGTTGTCTCCCCAGCATCAGGAATCTGGGACCACAGGGACTATATCAAAATTGGTGCCCTGGTTCTTCGTAGCTGGAGAGTTTGTTACATCAAAGCTGGAACCTTCTTTTAGTACCTAGAATTGGTTTGCTAATAAATCGTAAGGCAGTATTTTTAGTAGTTACAATATACACTCTGTTTAAGTCAACAGCAAAAAAAAAAAAAAAAGGTCAAATTACAAAATGAGCAAAGAACTTGAATAAACATTTCTCGAAAGAAGACATAAAGATAAGCAACCAATACAATAAAAAGTGCTTGATATCATCAGTCATCAGGAAAATGTAGCGCAAGTTAGTATCTCATACCTGTTAGAATGACCAAGTAGCAGCAACAACAAGGGATACCAAGTACTGATGAAGATATAAAAAAACATGAACACTTGTGCGTTTGTGAGTAAGAATGCAAAATGGTACAACTGCTATGGAAAACACTACAAAGGTTATTTAAAAATTAAATATGAAAGTGACATAGACCTAACCCACTTGTGGTTGTTGATACTAGGATCATGAAGAGTACTAGCAGTCCCATGTTTATTGTAGTACTATTCACAGTAAACAACATATCAAAACATTTTTAATGTTTGTCAGACAATGAGCAAATTTAGAAAAATACCACATGCATAATAGAAAATTCACTCTTAATCAAAAGTGGGATCTCGTATCATGTACAACCACTTGAGGGAGGCTGGAGGATATTATGCTACGTGAAACAAACTACTCATGGGACAATACTATATAATTCTATTTACATCAGGTATTTAAAATAGTTAAATTTATGGGAGCAGAGAATAGAATTGTTGCCAGGTGCTGGTGGGAGTTAGAAATGGGAAGTTGCTAATGAACAGGTACGAAGTTTAGCTTTGCAAGATGAATGCATTCTAGAGAGCTGCTGTAACTCTACACAACATTATATTGTGCATTTAAAAGGTGGTTCAGGGGATAGATGTCATGTTAACTGTGCTTACAACAAAACTAACACACAAAAAAAGATCTTGGACTCTGGAGTCGTATCTCCTAAATTGTAATCTGGCATTTGCCATCTCCTGGACAAGTTGTTTCCTCAACTATAAAACAGGCATAGAAGAATCTTCTGTGTACAATGACAACTTAGGAAGCCTTTGTTTTCAGCTCAATGGTGTGTGTGTCAAGAGATTGAATATTTTCTGGAAGATTGTGAAAACTCTGGAATGGCATGGAATAATATCACTGTTTTTGTTTCTGTTATTTTCATCATGATTTTTGTTGATTTCATTGTTATGAGTAGCACAAGTTTGGTGCCAATCAGTAGGCCATGGTACGCCTAAAAAGATGAACCAAAAACCTTAGCAGTGAAACAATTTATAAGTCCTGGGAGCTGACATTAATTTGAATAGTCACACAAGGGTAAGAGACTGATGAAAATGCTGAATGTACTGTGAATGGATCTTCCCTGCCCCAATGTTCCCAATTAGAGCTCTAGGGTCATAAGGCCTTTCCACAGTAGGTTTGATGTTAGCATCCACACACCCTCGCATGGCTCTACATGGATGTATTTCTTGATAAATGGTTTACTAACTCACTGGGCTTCATCCGATGATAAAAATGCCAGTTCAGTGCTTTATACTTCTGTTTGCAATTTGTAAACCAAATTTCTGTAGCAGGTATGACTCTGCATCTGTGGCCTCATAGGTGGAAGAACGATTGCCATTTTAATTTCCTTAAATCTTTTCTCAGGTCTTCTCATCCTGCCAGGGTGAGTCTAGTTTCATTCTTGGCATTACTGGGACACTTTTTTTAAAAAGATTTATTTTTATTACAAAGTCAGATATACAGAGAGGAGGAGAGACAGAGAGGAAGATCTTCCATCCGATGATTCACTCCCCAAGTGAGCCGCAACGGGCCGGAGCGCGCCGATCCGAAGCCGGGAACCTGAAACCTCTTCCGGGTCTCCCACACGGGTGCAGGGTCCCAATGCCTTGGGCCATCCTCGACTGCTTTCCCAGGCCACAAGCAGGGAGCTGGATAGGAAGTGGAGCTGCCGGGATTAGAACCGGCTCCCATATGGGATCCCGGGGCGTTCAAGGCCAGGACTTTAGCCGCTGGGCAGCTGCCGGGACCCTGGGACACTTTTCTTCCCCATGTTTCCCCACCCTGGGTTTTGTACCAAGGTTTCCCTAATATCACATGGTCCCACGAAGAGCTTGAACATGTTGGACAGACACCATTTCTGTTGGGCTGCATCACCTTCTTGGACTTGGAGTGCTTACATCGAAGTTGAGGTAAAACCTTGGTGTTGGGCTCGAAGCCATAGCGTGGCAATTAAAGCCCTTGCCTTGAATGCACCGGGATCCCATATGGGCACCAGTTCTAATCCCGGCAGCCCTGCTTCCCATCCAGCTCTGTGCTTGTGGCCTGGGAAAGCAGTTGAGGACTACCCAAAGCTTTGGGACCCAGCACCCACATGGAAGACCCAGGAGAGCTCCTGGCTCCTGGCTTTGAATTGGCTCAGCTCCAGCTGTTGCAGCTGCTTGGGGAGTGAGCCATCAGATGGAAAATCTTCCTCTCTCTCCTCCTGTCTGTATTTATCTGCCTTTCCAATAAAAATAAAATTTAAAAATATTAATTAAAAAACCCCTTGGTGTCCAGCATAGAGCTCCCCAGATAGACCTCAAATCCAGGTTCTGTAAGATTCTTTGTCAGCTTCTCCATCTTCCCAAAAAATAACAACTTCTTCATTCGTACAGCCATTCTAGGCACTTTCTGTCTTCCCCATCATCTCCAGAAAACCATGAAAACTGCTGAGATGATTTCAGGTTTTCATCTAAGACAGAAATGGCCACTAACTTCAGATTTTCCTTTAAAACAATGTAACATTAAGTCTGACTTTGTTTCAAAATGACTGCAAAGACAAAGGGAGAATGTACAGCAGTGAATACCATCCTCCCATAACTTTCATTTTTCATCTGATTAATGGCTTCATTTTTAAATAAGTGCTTACTGTATGCCATGCAGTACTTGAGACACTAGAGACGCAGAAGCAGATACAAAGCCTGCCATCAAGAAGGCAGAAACACACATGGACAAGTGTTTGGCACAGCAGTTAGGATGTTGCTTAACACATGTATATCTCACACTAAAAAGTGTGGATTTCGTACCTGGCTCTGCTCCCATTCTGGCATCCTGCTAATGTGTACTTCAGGAAGCAACTGGTACAAAGAGTTGTTCCTCTATCACCTATGTGGGAGACCTCTTTGTCATTCTGCTTTTCAAATATATCAAAATTGATCTATCTATACATAATTTTTAATAAGCCATTAAGTAAAAGAAAGAACACATAGGCAGGGTTCCCTGGACTGTGTGTAAATCCACAGGTGCTACGTAGCTGAGCCAGCAGCCACTGTCTACCTGGCCATGGTATCACTTACTGTTGACAAAACTCATGACGATGTATTTCCTTAGATGATGCTTGTGGAGACAGTTTGTACAGATGAGCTATTCAGGAAGTCATGACAAATTGTTTTCTGATGAATTGTCATCAGAACTTCATCAATAATGAAGCCCCTGGCTGAGCTTTCCCCTTTGGAATGGTATTGTTGACTGTGTTTTCCACGACCTTTTGGCTGGCATCCTGCTTTTCTCAGAGTTTTCTTGGAGGAGCTACATTATTAAGAGCAATTATTAACCTACATCTTCTTGTCTTACTCCTCAGAGCCTTTGAAACATTTACTTCTGGTGCTTCATTTCATTGGAATAGTTCTTTTGTCTTTGGAGTTTTATTTCTCCTACAAGTGTGTGAGTGTTGTTTCTCCAGCAAGTGTGTACTTCAAAGTACAACTGAGTGTCTTTGCTAAGTTCACTGTTATGTGGAGAATGAAGGAATGAAATTATTTGAATGTATCTGCAATGTAGAGTTTGGGTGATGGCAAATTTTTTATACTGTTCCATAGTACCTCACATTATACTGTTCACTGGGCCATTTTGGCAGTGTATAACTGAACTGCCTTTCCGTGCCTAAGGGATGATTTCATTGTACTGCTCAGTAACCAGTAATGGAAATATATATGCAAGTGACTAACACTGTTGGCATGCATTATGGTTTGGTAGAGGTTTTTGTTTTTGTTTCTGTTTTTTTCTTTTTAACATTGTCTTTTAATCTACTTGAAGGGCAGAACAAAAGAAAAAGAGAGAGGGAAAGAGGTTTTTCCCTTTGCTGGCTCACTCCCCAAATACCAGTAGAAGCCAGAGTTGGGCCAGGCAGAATCCAGGAGCTGGGAGCTCCACTCCCGTATCCCACATGAATGGCAAGGACCAACCTAGTTAGCCATCCTCTTCTATCTCCCAAGCACATTAGCAGGAGGCTGGATTAAAAATTGAGTAGCCAGGGACTCAAATCAGGTACTCCAATATTGGATGTGAGCATCCCAAGTGATGCCTTAACCAGCTGGCCCACAACACCTACTGCTTGGCTGGATTTCTTCAGTAGGAAAACTGAAGAAACAGATAAGCAGCTGACAAGCAACAATCTCATCTTGTCATTTCCTGTTTGTCTGCAGCCAGAATAACATAAATTTATCTGTAGTACACAGTTGAGATGTGCTTCAGGATTAACAAAGAACAAAAAGCAAAACACCCAGACACGCCATGTGACATAGCATGTGGGAAAACGGATCTGGGAATTGCATGGGCCTGTCAATTACTATTCTGCCTTTCCCTTGCTAAGCAATCCTAATCCAGTCATTTCATACCTCTGGTTCTCCATTTATTTATTTTTGAAACTATGATACATACATTAATAATCACTTCAATGTGTGCTTATCAGGGTGAAATAAAGTAATGCATGGAAAGAGTCTAACATTTAATAGTTTTTGCAACTTTTGCCCTTTTGGGGATCATGTTATCACACGTCATACATTTTACAGGATTTACAGAGCAGCACTCTGGAGCAAAGAGTAGCTGATGTGGACTGATACTTTCAGCATTTAAGTGGATACTTAAGCCAGCTGGCAAGTAATAAGAAAAGAAATTGGCTAGTTTGCATAAAACCAACCTTTCTGTCTTATTTACCCTTATCTTGCTATTTGGATAAAACTAATGAAGTTGCCCTCTTTCTCTTCTATGTATTTTTTCCACCTGATGAAGATATTGTGATGTTTTCAAGAATATCTGACTTAATGGTGATTAATTTCATTTGCCAATGTAGACAGTTCCCAGTAGCCAAATATTGATCAAACAGTAATGTAAGTGTTGCTGTGAAGGTTTTCTTTTCTTCCTTTTTCTTTTTTTCAAAGATTGACTTTTACATTGGTAGCTATCCAGTAATGGAGATGATTTTCCTAATATTTGGTTGTTCTTACCCAATCCATTGAAGGTCTTAAGAGGGAAATAAACAGATTGATGTTGGACCCTGCCATAGCAACTCTTTCCTCAGGCTTAGTCTGCTAGCCTACCCTGCAAATTATAGTCTTACTAGGCTCCACAGTTAACAGAGCCGATTCCTTAAAATAAATCCAATTCCTTTAAAAAATGTATGTGAGTGTTTTTCTGAGAGAAGAGAGAGAGAGAGAGAGAATGATTTGCCTCCATTAGTTCACTCCCTAAGAGTCTGCAACAGTCAGGGCTGCACTAAGGCAAGGGTTAGGGATTTAGTTTCACCTGTCATGTGAGGGGACCCAAGTTGAACCATCACCTGCTGGCCTCCAAGATGCACATCAGTCTGATGTTCGAGTCAGTTACAGAGCCCAGCATGGAGCCCATGACTTTGATGTGGCATGCAAATATCTCATGTGGTGACTTAAACTCTGCACTGAACACCCACTACTGTCTCCTGTTTTGTGCTATGCAGGTTTGTATATTTCAATAGGACCAAAGGAGAAGAAGGGGCCTAAGTATGGCCTAATAATGTTCCTCCATACCACTAAATTGAGTGTATCTGTAGTAATACAACTGATACTTTGCTTATTTCAGAGTTGTGTGTAATACTCAGGCATTCAACATGACAGATTTTTTTTTTGTGGGAGATCACCTCTGGATCTCTGCCTGCTTAGTCCATGTGGGAAGCCGTAGGCACATGGCACACTGTCTCCGGGGAAACCCCCTGACAATGGTTTTGGCTAACCAAGACGTCAACCTGGCATGTTCACTGGGCATACATTGAGAGTGATGAGCTGCACCCCAGTCTCTCTTCTCTGTCCTTGGACAAGCTGTGCTGAAGCTTCTTTGGTAAGTAACTGTAAGAAATCAAATGCAACCCAAAGCCTGCTCACCAGCCACACGTGATAAATGTGACCTGAGGCACAGCTCCCAGCCGTGCTTGCAGAAAATGACCTGTGACTTGGCTGGAGGTTCCAGAGAGATGGGCACGCTTTCTAGCCAGTGACAGTGCCGTTAAGTGGGAGGATCACTGGGGAACACCCTTCTGCCATCCCCTTTTCTAGTGTATATGAGTTGTGCTCACTTTACAATAAATGGACTTGCTCCATCAGACTGTCCCCAGTTGTTCTTGTGGCTGAAGAACATCATCACCTCACCTACTCATTGGTCGTAGGGGTCTGCTGGCAGGAAAAGCCCCCCAAATTTTTATTTCAAAGATTTATTTACCTTTATTGGAAAGGCAGATTTGCAGAGAGAATGAAAGAGAGAAAAAACTTCTATCCATTGATGCACTCCCCAAGTGGTTACAATGGCTGGAACTAAGCTGATCCTGAGGGTCCCAAGGCTTTGGGCCATCCTTGACTGCTTTCCCAGGCCACAAGCAGGAAATTGGATGGGAAGTAGCATGGCCAGGATAAAAACCTCTGCCCATATGGGATCCCGGCACATGCAAGGTGAGAATTTAGCCACTAGGCTATCATGCTGGGTCTTCAACATGACAGATTATTTTTAATTAATTAATTAATTAATTAATTAATTAATTATTTTATAAGACAGTTCCATAGGCTTTGGGAATTCCTTCACCCTCCTCCCCAAACCTGTATCCCCCCACTGATTTCCCCTAAATCATTACAATAGTATAATCCTTCATTATGCAGTCATAAGTCAGTCATTTTGCTATTTAAGTGTGTTTTGGCATTGTAGGTATGGACAATGGCAGAGAGTTCGGCATCTTATTGTTGAGATATATTTATCAGCTTAATTGGGAGCCCATCTTTGATTTGAAAGTAGAGATGAATACTGCACTATATTTTCACATGTGAACGTGATAGTCTCTATTACAGAGTTACTACACATCTCTTCAAATGAAAACCCACAAAACAAAATCAACAACAGGAAGAAAAAATAGGAAATTAACAACAACACAAAATTAAATAACATGCTGCTGAATGACCAATGTGTCACTGAAGAAATGAAGAAGAAAATCAAGTATCTTCTTGAAGCAAATGATGCTAGTGTATGACCTGTGAGTCAGTGAGGAAATTAATTTTAAAAAAGTTATTGAATGAATGAATTAATGAAAACAAAAATATCAAATCCCCTGAGATATAGCAAAAACATTATTGAAAGGGCTAATGATCTTGTATTTCTCATGAAGATTGCTTTGTATCAGAAAGGATATATGATATTTGTCCTTTGGGGATTGACTTATTTCACTGAGCATTATAGTCTCAAGTTGGGACCATATGGTTGCACATGGTAAAAGTTAATTCTTTTTAATGGCAGAATAGTATTTCATGGAGTAGATGTACCACAGTTTCTCTATCCACTTCTCTTTGAATAGGCATCTGGGTTGTTTCCATGTCTTTGCTTGTAGATTGTGCTGCTATGAATATAGGATTACAGATCCCTTTCTCATATGCAAATTTCATTTCCTTCTGGTATATCCCAGAAGTGAGATAGCTAGGTCACACTGCAGATCAATTTTCAGTTCTCTTAGCACTCACCATAGTGACTTCCCTAGTGATTGTATTAGTCTACACTCCCACCAACAGTGAAGGAGGGTACCTTTCTTCCCACATCCATGCCAGTGGGTATTGATAGTAGAGTTCTAAATGTAGGCAATATGACAGATTTTTAATTCTAGATGAAGTACATCACACTCTTTTTGAAAAAGAAATCTAGTAAGGATCTCAACATTAAGGTTGGAGCAAAGAGATTTCTAGATAATTAAATTGACCAGAATGTGTCATTCCTGGAGCAATGTGGTAAGTCCTTCCTTGGATTTGCTTTTTAAACATGTTTATGAGGGACTTTGAAATGTTAAAAGGGAATTCTACGTTTGCAAGCACACTGGTTAAGTAACAAACACAGCTTTTCCACTATGACCCTTTTATACAATCTTCTAAAAATGGATCAATTTCTTATAATGAATATTTCACTTTAATAGCACTAGTTCATTACTTGTTTTTGGGATTAATTTTCCAACAGGTGTTTTCCACCAAGGGTTTAAATTACTTTGGAATGACTTACATTTCAAGGTGTGTAAAATTTTTCAATATTTTCTTCAGCGGCGACATTTATGCTTGAGTAAGCTCTTTGAACTTTTATGCTTTTTAACAATCCAACACCCACTCCTTGGTCTTCACACAATATGGTTAGCACTTTGAATAACGTACTTCTTGATCCTTAAAAACGTTATTGCTCTTTGATATCTAACTTATATTAAAATGGGATTTGTTTTATAGTCAGTTAATGTAGCTTAATGGGATATGATATTTGCTGAGGGGAAAAAATAAGAAATCTTGCTCATCTTTTAATTTCTTGTTGAGTTGCTCATGGAGTTCAATAAAATGTATTGGAATTTTACTCAGAGGAAAAACATCCCCTTACTGCGTATTTTTATTTCCAGGAAGGCTATCTGAGGATTGCTGACTTTAGTGGACCACCCAGACTATTTGTACTTATTATTGACTTTCATTAGTATTTTCTGCATGGGCTTTCCTGAGAATGTGCCTCTAGATTTAAGAAGCAAATAGAATGAAGCCTAATGTCTGTTTGACTGGTAGGTATCAGTACAGTTAAAAAAAAATGCTAGCTAGTGCATGTTATAATCACAGAGGCAGTACTGGTGAGATGCAGATATGAGAAGGGGGTGGAAGATTATATCCCAGGTGGAACAGAAGCAGTTTGGTGAGATGCTAACATAAGCGGATAAACGTTCTCTGAGAAAATAGCACGGAGATTGAAAGTAAGAGAAGATGCAGTACTTCTGACAGGGCAAAGACAGATGCTTTATATTTCCAAGCCTGGTATGTTGTTTGCCTTAGGATAAAGTGTTTTTTTTATGGAAGCTTTGGAGCAAAATACAAAGCAAACTACAGTTCCCATGCATCTCTGTTCCAGAAAGCCTCTCTCCAATCCCCCTTGGCACTGCCACACATTTCCTAAGCAGTTGGCTCAATGAAGAAGTGAGGTAAAACTGGCAAGGACAAGGGAGATATTAAAATCTTGTGTAGCTGTGAAAGATTATGGAGAGAAAATCTTACGTTTCCATTTGCTACGTTGTAACACTTGGAGGATAAACAAGAAAAGTGAGTTCTTCCAACAGACACGAAAGTAGGCATTCCACCATGCTCTTTACGATTTTGTTTGGCTTTCTTTTAAGAATGAGGTTGAATAGGAGCAGCAAGTTAACTAAAATACATAGAAGTACTTTCCTTGCTTTTCATATTTGGATTTATTTTCCTCTCTTAACAAGGAAGTAAAAAAATGTTTTTGCCTAACAGGGAAAAAAAATGTAATTTGGGCCAAATGTGTTTGGTTATACCTCATTGTCTGCTTTTCAAAGCTATTGTGGTCATCATTTTCATATAAAGTAAGTAATCTGCTGCTAGGAAAAAGTGTTATGATATTGGGAATGGAAATATAAAGAGTTCTGGCAAGTTGAATCTTTTTGTTCATCTCATGTTAAACAAGACTTCTTTCTTCACTCTTACTCCCTATCTTTCTCTTCTATTACATTCCGAAACTCAAGCTTCCAGCCCTACTTTGAGATTGAAGTGCTTTGATGTAGAGCTTAAGACTTTCATCTCTTTAAACCAAATGTTTCTTTTCTTTAAAAAATGTTTATTTTTATTGGAAAGACAGAGTTCCAGATAGAGAAGAGCAAAGAGACCTTCCATCCTCTGGCTCACTCCCCAAATTGCAACAAAGGTTGCGACTGTTGGAGCGTGGCTAGTCCTAAGCCAGGAACCAGGAGCCAGGAGCCAAGAGCTTCTTTCCGGGCTCCCACTTTTGTGCCAGGCTCCAAGGACTTGAGTCATCCTCCACTGCCTTCCCATGCCAATAGCAGGGAGCTGGATGGGAAGCGGAACATCCAGCATATGAACTGGTGCCCATACAAGATGACCCCCAATGTTTATTTGAATGTGGAAGAAGAGGGAGAAAAACTTTTCTTCTGTCCTATCAAGTCTATTACCTGAGGGCTTGTGAATTTAACTGATAAAAGAAAGCATAACATGAGAAAAATTCATTTGTTTATATGCATACAGAAGTTTACCAAAAATGTGGTTGGGAGAAAAGAGGGATCAAATGCTGTTCTTTAAGACAGACTGATGAAATTCCAGAAAAATAAATGATTTAATAAAGCTTGTGAAATTGCTTGGCCATGCTGGGGCAAGTGGTCTTTTTTCCTCCTTCGTTGCCATGAAAGTCTCCTGGAGTAGGGATTTATGGCAGGTGTACCCTTGTGGTCTTTCCTAGCAGTAGAAGCTGCCTCAAAGAGGGAATTCATGGCAGTCTCATTTCCTAGGAGTTTCTGCTTTCATTCAGACAAGGGAAGCTGTGAGAAGCTTTCTGTCTACATTTGTTGAATCCCAAATATTTCCACAGAAAAATACTTTTCATAACAACCCGAGGGTTCTCAGTGGATCACTACAGGATCCTTAAGCTTTACAGTGCCTGGTGTCTTAGAAATTGCATTAAAATACAATACATTCCCATGCTGAATTTTGAGTACCTCTGTCCCTTTAAATTTTGCTCCAGGGGCAAGTGCCTTGCTGTTTTCTTCATCCAAGTCCTGCAATTTCCTTGTTTGTCAGCAACCTTTGAGAAGAAATATCCATGTATAGACTGTGGGCATTTTTTTAAAATAAACTACTGCTTCTGTGGTTGAGGGTTCCTGCTAGAAGCATTAAATTCCTGGCATTTCAGAATACCATACCCTTTTGTTGTACAAGCTCACTTCTTTCTGTGGGAGAAGAAAAAGAGGCCCTCGGTACTTGAGATGATAATCTGTAACCACAGAGGAATAAAGTGGGTGAAGCAGGCATGAGTATGAAAGGAAGCAGAGCGAAGAGTTTCAAGGGACAGGCCTAGTGTGGGTACAGTATCTCACCTCAAATACCACAGGTGGCTACCGATGTCAAGAATAGGACAAAGGTAGTGAGAGGACATCATACAACTCAGTGATAGGGATAACTTTTTTTTTTCATTACAATACTTTGAGGACTCAAAATGAATTTGGACAAGTTTATACTGAACAGAATATCAATGTTTTAAATAAAAACACCAGTCTGACTGCATGTGTGTGATACAAACTCAGTCATTTCGCTCTAATGCTGGCTTTGGTTCCAACCAGACTTTATAAATCACAGGTTGTTGTAGGACACCAATTGGCATTCAAAAAATGTTGCATGAAAATATTGTTTAACTTGACTATTGGGTTCTTGGAGCGCTCATCATTTTTGCTCCTGCACTCACAATCACCACTGCAGAGTTCTCTCTTAATTGCTGGTCAGAAAAATATATGGATTGGGGATGATTCTGAAATAAAACAAACAAAACAGAACAGAACAAACATGAGCTAGGAAGATAGGTAAGTAGTTAGTTGTCAGACAGATGAATAGATGATTAGACAGATGCTTAAGGCATTTAGACGGAGAATTGGCTTTTGTAAGTAGAGGCGGAAAAGTTTCACGATAGGTTATCTACAAGCAAAAGAACCTGAGAAGTCAGAAACAGGGCTCAGACTCTGAAGGTCTGGGAACCAGGGAGGGCTATGGGTGTTACTCTCTGATGCTACGAGTTTGAGGTTCTGGGGGGATCGTTGGTGCCAGGATCAGATTCTAACCCTCCCCCTCCAACAAAAACTTTTTCTGATATACAAAGGCAGAAGAATGTCCATCTTCATAGACAAAGGGAACAGCGAATTCAACTTCCCTTCACCCTTTTGTTTTGTCTGGGCCCTCAGCTATTGAATGGGGCTCACCCAGAGTAGATGAAGACCCAGGTTCTTTACCGAACCCAGTGGTCTGAATGCCAAGTCTCTTCTAGAAACTACTTCACCTGACATATCTGGGTACAGTGCTTTACCAGCTATCTGGGTATCCGATAATCCAGTCAAGCTGACATCTAAAATTAACTGTGGTCATGTAAAAGTGAAACATAGTTTCCCTCCTCCAAAGCTCCCCAGTACTTTGGGTAAGTATACATGAGGACTATGTATACAGCTTTGCAGGGAAGAAACATCAGAAGAAATATGACAAAGAAGTTCTAGCACCCAGTTGTTTATCACACCACGTATAGCAGCTGCAACCAGAAAACTGACTCTTATGTGATAATCGACTGACTATTTTTTTTCTGTAACTGCGGAGTCATACCAAGGAGTGTGCGTGTATGCTGTGAAAAGAAAAGTTGGACATTTATAATTTGTCTAATAATTGCTCATGAACTTACCTAATTTTCCATGAACGAAGTGGAGTTGCCAAAAGGAATTCATGAATATTGCGTGGTTGAGTTCTGTCACTCTTTAAAGGAGAGACTGGACATGAAATGATTTATCTTAATATAGAGACACAAAGACAAAGGCACCAGATTGGGAAGCTTGCTACCCATCCTCGCCTCCTCTCCACATGGCCTTGCAGAAGGCTCTCAATATGGGTTGATTGACTGACAGCCCGACAGCCTACTAGGCACAAAATTTTAGGATACAAAACAGGTAAATTGTGCAGTTTGGTGTGCAGTTCATTTAACACACCTAGCTCTTTCCCATTTAGCCCACAAACAGTGAAAGTGAGGCGCAAGGTTTTTTACTAATGTTTCTCTGTAGTTCCAGCAGAGACTTGGAAAGAACTCTTCTGGAATTCCTTTCTGTTTTTGGTTTTTTTGTTGTTGTTTTTGTTTTTGTTTTTGCAAAACGTGTTATTGGTAGTGATCAGTTCTCTTGTGCGTTAGTGGTTATGCCCTGTCTTTCTGACTACAAATGTCAGAACATTTTCCTCATCATAATCACATAGCAGTATTTTCTTTTGCATAGGTTTGCATAGGTTTCCTGTTCGCATAGGTTTCGTTTACTTCTTTATTTAAAACAGTTTTGTGGGTTCACACACCAACTGCCAATGTCAAGTCTCTCTTGGAGAGTGCAAGAAAGAGTGATATTCTTTAGGGGATCACAGTCTTGTTTTTTTTTTTTTTTTGAAAGATTTATTTATTTTATTGGAAAGTCAGATATTCAGAGAGGAGGAGAGATAGAGAGGAAGAACTTTCATCTTCTGGTTCACTCTCCAAGTTGCCACAATAGCCGGAGCTGCGTCAATCCGAAGCCAGGAGCCAGGAGCTTCTTGCAAGTCTTCCACGCAGGTGCAGGGTTCCACGGTTTTGAGGTGTCCTCAACTGCTTTTGCAGGCCAAAGACAGGGAGCTGGATGTGAAGCGGGGCTGCCGGAATTAGAACCGGTGCCCATATGGGATCCTGGCACTTGCAAAGTGAGGACTTTAGCCACTAGGCTACCGCACTGGGCCCACATGTCCCAAATTCTTAAAAGTGGGGAAGCTGGGACTGACATGCTGCCATAACAGGTAAAAGCAGCATTTGCAAAGCCAGCAGCCCATATGGGCCCTGGTTTGAGTCTCAGCTGCTTTATTTCCCATCTAGCTTCCTGTTAGTGTGCCTGAGAAAGCAGCAGTAGCATGCTCGATTCTTGGGTGCCTGAGCGCACATGGGAATCCTGGGAGAAGCTCCTGGCTCTTGACCTGGACTCATCCCATCTCCAGGCGTTACAGCCATTTCGGGAGTGAGCCAGCTGATGAAAGATTCTCTCTCCATCGTTCCCTCCCTCTCTCTTTTCTCCCCTCTCTCCCTATTTCCCTCTCTATAACTGTGCCTTTCAGTAAAATAAATCTTAGTGGGGCAGCCCAAAGTTTCTTTCTGTTGAACTTCCAAAATTAATTTCAAATCTTGACCATTAAATGGATGGAGAATAAATGAACCTTAATGCATTTAGGAGCACAAAATTAGAATGGTGTCGATTGATTGACAGTAGTCTAATGATATTAGCAATTAGCTAGTTAAAAAAGGGGAGGGGGACATGTTTCTTCTAAGTCACAATCCTCATTTTTTTTTATTTGGTAAATTATTAACCATTCTGTTAAAAAATAATGAGAAGCTGCAGATTAAATGGCAAAGGCATAGTTTTTAAAAAAAATCTTTTTATAATTTCGACCGCAGAAATGGATTGTTGGGTTTCTCATCTTAGTTTGCTTTACTACAATGTAAGGTAGGCCTGGCTCCAAACTCAGGACAAGAACAATAGGACTTCTCCATTGGAATTAAGGATGTTATACATGTGTGGGAAGTGAGAGAATCCACTTAAGTAAACTCCAGAACTATCCGCTGAAGGACTGCTGCTGTCGGCAGGACAAGGTGCCGTGATCTAGAGAAGGAGGCTACGCTGCTGGCCAATGCTAAAGGAGATCAACTGACTGCCGGGAAAGTGCAGGTTTTCACAATTTCAGCAAGTATGGGTAGACTGCAGTGCTAACTTGTATACTGGTGAGAACTGGAGAACAGCCACCTTGTTTTAAAGGTGTGAACTCTGGGGATCATTAATTAGTGAAGTTAACATGGATGAGTAACTGTAACCAAACCAAAGCATTAGTGAAGTGGTTGTGATGAGTCAGGCATGTGCTGGGTATTGTGGGAGCAACAGTTGAGCATGAAAAGGTATTTGTCCATGTTTGCTACCCTACTACCTTTAGGAAACTCTTTTCCATCCTCTTTTCAGCTGTCTTCTCTCTTGGGTCATTAAATATTGGAGATCCTGAAGTCTCAGTCCAGAGCTCTCTTCTTTCCCATCTCTACTTGGAAAAAAAATCTTATTTATCTCTGTGGTTTGAATAAGCAGATGTTTCAAAACCATACATATTTTTTAAAGAATTATGTATTTTTAGTTGATAGATTTTTCAGGGAGAGGAGACACACACACACACACAAACACACACACACACACAGGTCTTCTTCTGTCTATTGGTTCACTCCCCCAAATGGCCACAACAGTCTGTCTGAAGCCAGGAGCCAGGAGTTTCTTCTAGATCTTCCACATGGATACAGAGGTCCAAGGATTGAGCCATCTTCTGTTACATTGCCAGGCCATCATCAGGGAGCTAAATCGGAAGAGGAGCATCTGGGACATTAACTGACACACGTATGGGATGCTGGCGTTGCAGGTGGAGGATTAGTCTGAAATGCCGCAGTTCTAGCCCCCAAAATGTATATTTTCTTTTTTTAAAAAAAGATTTACTTATTTTATTACAAAGTCAGATATACAGAGAGGAGGAGAGACAGAGAGGAAGATCTTCCATCCGATGATTCACTCCCCAAGTGAGCCGCAACGGGCCGATGTGCACCGATCCGAAGCAGGGAACCTGGAACCTCCTCCAGGTCTCCCACGCGGGTGCAGGGTCCCAATGCATTGGGCTGTCCTCAACTGCTTTCCCAGGCCACAAGCAGGGAGCTGGATGGGAAGTGGAGCTGCCGGGATTAGAACCGGCTCCCATATGGGATCCCGGCGTGTTCAAGGCGAGGACTTTAGCCGCTAGGCCACGCCGCCGGGCCCCCAAAATGTATATTTTCATCTCAGATTACTCTCCTAGGACCAGATCATATACCCAACTACCTTGCTGACATTGCTTCTTAGATGTCTCAAAGGATTAAAAAAATAGCACTTGCATAGAATTGGAATTATGACTCAATTTTCTTATGTAGTCTTCTTCCAGAATTTCCTATCTCAGGAAATGCCCCAGCATCCATCTAATACACATAAGGCAAATACCAATCAGAAAGCTGGAGCTAATTTCTTTTCCTTTTTTTAAAGATTTATTTTATCTTTATTGGAAAGTCAGATACACGGAGAGGAAGATCTTTTTTCTGTTGAATCACTCCCCAAGCAGCCGCAACAGCCGGAGCTGTGCCAATCTGAAGCCAAGAGCACGGAACCTCTTCCAGGTCTTCCACGCAGGTGCAGGGTCCCAAGATTTGGGTCATCCTTGGCTGCTTTCCCAGGCCACAAGTAGGCAGCTGGATGGGAAGTAGAGCTACCGGGATAAGAACAGGTGCTCATCAGGTATCCTGGCGGCATGTGCAAGGTGAGGACTTCAGCCACTAGGCTACCATGCTGGGCTCTGGAGCTAATTTCTGCTATTGCCAAATTCCTAGCTGTGCTATGCAATTCATTGTCAAGACCTGGCAATGTTACCTCTTGAATATCTTACCCATGTGACCACCTCCTTCATTGTACTGCATCCCAGGTCCTGTTTTCCCCTGCTTGCCTCTCAAGGAGTCACGTTTCTTCCTTTTGTCAGATCTAATCAATACTTAATAGATAACTGCTTCAGGCCCAGGTGATGACTACTTATCCTTCATCATCACCTCTCTTCTTTAGTCACAAACTTTTTTTAACAGGTATTCGCCATTTTTTTTAAAGATTTTATTATTTTTGGAAAGCCGGATATACAGAGAGGAGGAGAGACAGAGAGGAAGATCTTCCATCCGATGTTTCACTCCCCAAGTGAGCCACAACAGGCCGGTACGCGCCAATCCGATGCCAGGACCAGGAACCTCTTCCAGGTCTCCCACACGGGTGCAGGGTCCCAAAGCTTTGGGCCGTCCTCGACTGCTTTCCCAGGCCACAAGCAGGGAGCTGGATGGGAAGTGGAGCTGCCGGGATTAGAACCGGCGCCCATATGGGATCCCGGGGCGTTCAAGGCGAGGACTTTAGCCACTAGGCCACTCCGCCGGGCCCCAGGTATTCGCCATTTTTTAGAAAGATTTATTTGTTCTTACTTGAAAGGCAGAGAGCATCATAGGAGAGAGTGAGTGAGAGAGCGAGAGAGACAAGTATCTTCCATCCATCCATGCCCTGATTTACTTTCCAAATGATCACAACAGCCATAGTTGAGTCAGACAGAAGCCAGAAGGCATAAACTCCATCTGCGTCTGCCACATCAGTGACAAGGTCCCAAGCACATAGAACAGCTGCTGCTGTCCCATGGGCAGATTTGTAGAAAGCTAAATCACAAGTATAATAGCCAGTACTTGCATCGGCTCTCCAATATGGGATGCTGATGTTGCAAACGGCAGGTTAACGTGCTATACAGCAATGCTAGCCTCTTCTACTACTTCTTATGTGACCTGGGGAAGGGGAATTTTATTATTCATAATAAATATTGTAGGTAAAAAGGTTGGTATATAATCCAATTTGGGCCAATGGGACCAAAAAAAAAAAAAAGATGTATACTATGTGACTGTGGCAATGGTATTTCTTAATGTTAAGAAGAGGATTGAGAAGGAAACTTCATCTTTTTGGTCTTTGCTGACCATGGTGAGCTGCTTAGAGCAGCTGCAGTTATCTTGAAACCAGCCTCAGAATGCAGTCCACAGAGAGTGGAGGGCACGCTTGCCAGCAAGTACAGCCACCTGCTGCTGGATTTCCCAGGGGAGGTGGCACATAGTCATATTGTTTTTGTCAATGTGAAGTGCAGATTTTTTATTACTGCAAGCGGAGCTATCTTAATGGACTCTTTAATTCTATTCTCAGCTGTAACATTGTCTGAATAATAAAAGCATCAGTCCTCTTACTAGTCCACACCTATGTCCTATTTACTTATCGTTCACTTCTCTGTACAGAGGATCATGTCAACTAATAGTAGTGATTTTGGAATTAGTTTGTGAGTGAATGTATGTTCTAGCCAGAGCACTGGTGGGTAAACAGGTAACAGGAGAAAGACAGAAGATGATGTTCCATCAACACCAATGAAGGGTATGATGTAAGTTTCGGAGGAGGGTTGGAAGAGGAAGAAGCTAAGGTGGACTTGGTGGCTGCAGTGATCGTGGTAGAAGTGATACACTTTGAGGTGAACTTTGAGTGCTCACTGGATTTGGATAGATAGGAAGACAGATCATGGCAATGGGGGGGAATGTACACAAGAAAGGAATGCAAGGCCAGAGTAGATTACGGCCATGAATGCTTTGGCGAGTTCTTCAGCTTGGAATTTGAAGGATGCTGTACCCTGATGACTGGTGATGGGTATCTTTGAAAGCTGTGCATCAACTGTGCAGACTTGTCCTTAGAAAATGAAGAATTCTCAATTTGGGAGCAGGAAGGTGAGAAGCATGACACAGAGGGTTAAGCCACTGCTTGAGGTACCTGCACCCCATACCAGAGTGCTCGTTGCAGTTTCAGCTGATCTACTTCAGACCTAGCTTTCTGCTGATGTTCCTGGGAATCACCAGAAGTTGGCCAAAGTGTTTGGGTCCCTTTTACCCACGTGGGCTCTCTGGATGGAGTTCCTTGCTCCTGGCTTACTTCTAGCCCAGTTCTGACTGTTGTAGGCATTTGGTAAGTGAACCAGCAGATCAAAAACATTCTCTATTCTTCCACTGCTGCCCGCCTCTTCAGCCCTCCCCACCATCCCTCTCTCTTTTTAAAGAATAAGATTTTCAAAAAGGTGTGTGGCTAGAGTTTCTGTATTTACCTGGTGCCTGACTCCTGGATGAAAGTGGTCCTCATTTTAATATACTCCATTATAAGAGAAATAGAGTGTCCATCATTGTACAATTATACGTACAATGGGCAGTATAATTAAAAAAAACTTTCATTTTAAGCTTAAAAGCATGTCTCACTAGTTGAAATTGAAAGAATAATTGCATACATGGTATCTTACCTGTGGGCAGATTTCATAGTCATTCATTTTCAAATATCTGATGTCAGTTATTTGAGTGAGACTTCCAGCACATTATTTCTCCGTGTTACAATGTCGACTACTCAATAATTTCAAGTTGATTCATTGACATACCTAATGGGAAAAATCATCTTAAGTACTCTACCCATTTCCCCTAAGGGAAACTGCTTGGGGAGCTCATTGTTCAATAGTTCTCCTGATGTCATGACTTGATTCTATGTGCCTCTTCAACATGATTTTAACAGATTTGGAGTAGAGCTTTAAATATTTTTGGATGTTAATTGGGGAAACCCAATGTTTTTTAAAGTTAAATTGATTTCTGTCTTAAAAATGGAAATTACACAAATTTTTTCAGTGATTCATTTGAAGAACTTGTAAGTGCTTGCTAAGATTTTTTGGTGCTAGTTTTAGGACTTTTTAATATTTGCAGTTTGGTGTTTTTTTATGATTATAGTCCTCATCATATTTCTTAATCAAAAAGTACTTTGATGTACAGCAATTATGCACTGCTTCTTTTAGCTCATAATTCTTAGATCTTTATTATTTGCCTTTTTGGGTTGCAAGACACAGAATGGAAATTTGGCACACTTAAGAAAAAGAAAAAGGTCTCAGAATTCAGAAAAGACGCTGAAGCTTCAGGAGCAAGAAGGCATGTGGAAGCACAAGAAAGAAATTTAAAGGGTGCAGATAACAGAGATCATGTTATGGAGAAATGCCTCCAATCTTTTTTAATCCATTTGTGCTTTGGCTGATGATCTAAATTTGAGTGAAAAGAGAAAAATGAATAGTGTAGCTTGAATGGAATATTGAATTGAATTGAGTGGGATTAGCATAGCTTAAAATTCCTGCCTCTGTCTTCCCCTTAAGCCTGTAACCAGTGGAGAAAACTCTTTAAGGAAACTGAAGATGCAGTCCCAAAGGGAAGGGATCACCTGTGGAGGAGGTGCTGTCACTGACAGCAACCCACACCTGGTCTCTGGCCTCCAAGCCACCATTGTTCTTTTCAGTTGTTCAATCAACCTCAACTCTACATTAGCTGCGAGCGTTATCCTCGTAAAAATCCCCAAATGCTTCCCTCTTCACCTGCCTTTATTTGCACTCCGGTGACCCTTTAAACATCTGATTTTTTTTTGGTGTTTATTTTCAAGTCACTCAGCCCGAAAATAATGCTGCAGTCTTACAAAGGGCCTGAAGTATCTTCCACCTTAGCTTTGCCCTGTTTTCTGGTCACTTGGGATCAGAAGTCACTTTGCCTGGGTGCTTAAGTCTGTGTCCACCACTGGGTTTGCCACACTGTATTACAATAAAAAACTAAAGGGACTGTCGGTTGCAAGTGAATTTTATCTTATTACGTCCCTGACTCTAGGCATTGCACAATACCTGGTTTCATTATTATTATAATGCTGCTCTGTAACATTTACTGAGTAAGTAAATGGATGTATGCATACTTGCTTTTCCTTGGATTTCTCATTACAGATAACTACCGCTAAACTCAATGTCTAGAACAAAGATCACCTCTTTCATAACCAATTAGCTTACAACTCTGTTGTATTGTTGTTTATTCAAATTCTTTAAAGGACTGTTTTTATTTAGAAACCCTATTTCTACTGTGAAAAGAACTATTTTTGCTTTTCTTTTCTCTGGTTTATTTCTTATGATTCTTTGCTATTTTTGAAATATAAAGTTGTTTTTTTTTATAGTGAGGGGTATGTTACTATGTACTTTTCCAAGTCAGAAACTGGGAAACCATGGGGTGCCTCAGAATACCTTAGATTACTACATGTATTATTCCTCATTCTCAATACCAGTAATTTCATGTTACTCCTCTTTTAGAATATTTACCTCCTCTGCCTATTTTTTTTCTATTGGTATAACATTGTAAGCTCTTGTGAATTTGTAGTTGACTATCACCCTCAATTCCTGTTAAGCATTTTTACTCTTTAGAGGAACTCTCAGTTTATATCTGGGCTTCATGGTATTTTTCCCAAAGTGTATTGTTTTATGTTCTTGTAAATTGAACTCATCACACTTAAACTGGTGTGCCTCTCCAAGGTCTTTGGTTTATTCCATACTGTTGAACTGTTTTTCACTGTATATGATTCTTCTGCAAATAAGAATAATGCACAATTTATTTGTGCTTCAGATCATTAATAAAGATATTAAATAGCATGTGCTTCTGTTTTTGCCTGCTGGCACCCTGCTTTTCCCAATTTGACGCTGGCCTGTTAATAGTGATTTTTTATTCTGTCAGGGTATTTGGTTTTGGTCTTGTTAAAATATTGTTGTAATATTTTTTGAACAGGAAGTAGCTTGTAGCCCTCTTCATTTCAGCACTAAGGAGCAGGTAACCAAGATAAATTATGTGACAGAGTGTCTTTTCATTTTCCTCCGGAATGTTTTTACTTGGGGGGGGCAATGTCGGCTCATTATTATAATATTTATTCTAAAAATATGATATTAATAATGATAACTAACACTGACTTTGCTCATGTTGCGTTCCACAATTCTCCTAGGTGTCATATATAGAATAGCTCAGTTAATATTTACAACAATTTTGTGAGATGTGTATGATTATTTCCTTCTTGCATTTTATGGACTTGAGGCACAAAGGTTACTGTTAAGTTGTACAAATTACACAGCAAATGAGTGGTAAAGGTATGACTCAAAACCAGGCAATCACCCTACATTGGGTTTAAGTAAGACTTCTTTGTTTTGTAGATGTTATTTATTTCATGTATTTGAAAAGCAGAGAGAGACAAAGACAGAGAGAAGCAGAGGTCTTTTTAACAACTGTTTCACTTTCCAAATGCCTATAATAAACCAGACTGGAACAGGCTGCTTACAGGAACTGGGAACTCCATCCAGGTCTCCCACATGAGTGATAGAGACCCCCCCGCCCACTTCTTGCCCCATAGCCCCTGCCACCCAATGTGTGCATTAACAGGAAGCTGTCCCATAGCCCCTGCCACCCAGTGTGTGCATTAACAGGAAGCTGTCCCATAGCCCCTGCCACCCAGTGTGTGCATTAACAGGAAGCTGAATTCGGGATCCAGAGCTGAATGTCAAACACAGACACTCCAAAAAGGATATGTACTTCACAAGGAGCATATGTAATGCTGTTCCAAACACCTGCCCCACAAACAAGACCTCCTTAAATGCTACTGACGTATATCAGAAATGGATTATACCACAAGACAATGCTGATGTAATAGTATTTGTTAATATGCAGCCAGAGTCTGTCTTCCCATCTCCTCAACTAACAGTCAGTTTATGCCTCCCTAGCATTTTTTTGTCTTTCTTCATCCTCATTAACCACATCCTTAATTCAGGACATAAACATCTTGTACTGGGATTTCTACAGTAGTTTCCAATTGGCATTCTTGATTCCTTCTTGAGCCCTGACACACATTCACCACAATGCACAAAAAAGATCTTGTATCTTCCCTGCCTTACCTCTTGTTAGATGGCACCAGAACAAAGTCCAGACATCCTAGGGTTCGATCCCTCACTCTGTCTCCTGAATTCCACTGCCCAAAGAGCTCACTGTGCAGTCACCATTGTCTATGGTTCCCTGATACTATTACCACAAAGTTGTGATTTACAAAGACCTGTATCACAGTCCCACAAATGAAACTAGAGATAGGAATAGGATCTAGCCTGCATAAAATACAGTGTCCAAAGATGAGGAAGGAATATTTATTCCCAAGGAAATTAAGGATTTTTTTAACCATAATAAGGGGAAGTAAATGCTGTTCAGGAAAATGTAGCAGATGTCTGTCTTGTATCAACCATTCAGAGGGTATGATATGCATAACTGTGAGCATATAGGACTCTTTTTTTGAGAGTCTCCGATTACCAAAACCAATTTGTAATTTTGATTAACCTCTGCTTTTGAATAGTTTTCAATGACCTCTTCTATCCAGTAACTTGAATTTCACTTGATTTATAGAGAAAGTGATCTAGGAAGAAGTTAGGTGATTGAAAATCATTAAAATGTCTGTAAGGAAGGAATTTGAATTTTCTTTGCAATAGAACACTTTGAAGCAGCACATTATTCACATAGAATATTGTAACTCAGGAAAGATTCTTAAAATCACTTCTCAGCTGAGATATAGGTATGAGTTCCCTGCTTATCTGCTTGAGAATTTATCAGTATGATGAGACAAGTGTCAGGAGTGAACTGGACCCAGAGCTGTAAAATTCAGTCAGTCTGTTTTGCCTGAGTTCATCCTAACACCACATCAAGGTTATTGAAATGCATGTGGTCAGGGTGCATTGCCATTTATCATTTACAAATGCTCACCCATCTCAGGAAGTTCTTAGCTTCACTGGCAAATCAGGTGAGAACTAAACCTTGTTGAATAGGTCTAATAATCCCAGCTTTAGGTAGCATAATTTTAGTTTAGGGGCTTAAAATGTCCTGTGACTATCAGTTTGTGTGGATGAACTGTGGACCACATGCTAAGTTTTGTCGTAAACTCTACCATTTTTAGATGTACCCTATGTTATGAACCTTAAGAATGGTTGTCTGGGGTGGGGGTGGGGGGAAGAAAAAAAAAAAAAGAATGGTTGTCTGGGGCCTGGCGGCGTGGCCTAGTGGCTAAGGTCCTCGCCTTGAACTCACCGGGATCCCATATGGTCGTCGGTTCTAATCCTGGCAGCTCCACTTCCCATCCGGCTCCCTCCTTGTGGCCTGGGAAAGCAGTGGAGAATGGCCAAATGCTTTGGGATCCTGCACCTGCATGGGAGACCTGGAGGAGGTTCCTGGCTTCTGGCTTCGGATTGGCTCAGCTCCAGCCGTTGTGCTCACTTGGGAAGTGAAACATTGGAAGGAAGATCTTCCTCTCTGTCTCTCCTCCTCTATATATGTCTGACTTTGTAATAAAAATAAATAAATCTTTAAAAAATAGAATGGCTGTCTGTGTTATGATGCCAATACAAACCAAACCAAACCAAAACTTTAGTCTGACTGACTAATATAGAAAGCGAGCAAAAAAAAAAAAAGTGTTTAGGAACAAGAGAAGACATGAAGATCATGCTTGTGTGTAAGTGATGCTTGTTTAAAATTTTTTTATTTATTTAGAAGACACAGTTTAGAGGGAAGGAGAGAGAGAGAGAGAGAGAGAGAGAGAGGTGTAGGCAAAGACAGAAACAGAGAGAGGTCTTCCATCCACTTGTTCAAATTTATGCAATGACTTGGGCAAGGCGAGACTGAAGCTAGAAGCTTGAAAATCCATCTGGAGTCTTTCACATGTTGATAAGGGTTCTGAGAGTTGGATCATCTTCTTCCTTCCAAAATATATTAGCAGAGAGTTGTATTGAAAGTAGAACATGTGGGACTTGAATCAGTGCTTATATGCAATGCTGGCATTGTAAAAGTAAGCTTAACACACTGCACCACAATTCTGTCCCTTCAAGTGATGTTTTTCTTTTCTTTGTTTAAAATAGTCAATATTCTTAGACCCTTAAGCATGTGTTGAACAATGGGTTCCTTGGTGCTGATCTGCTAAAGTAGCATTTGCTCAGCTTTTACGAAAAATCTATTGTATTGGCTGGTAAATGAGACCAACAATTGTTCTTGAAACTATTGGCATGTCTGCCCAATCTTTTTAAACCTAGTTTAAGCTCCAGATTTGAGTGTCAATGGAGTATTGAGAGCCCTGAAGTATCAGAGCAGATTGGAAAGATATCTGATACTTTGTAAGGGCCAAAGGTCGGTTGCTGATTGGATATTTTAGAGACATTAAAAGGTTTAAATCTTATATTTTTATCCCACGGTTTGTGTGGAGGCGTGCTGTGATTGTTATTGTTATCTAACACACAAACTCACAATTAAACAGCTTTACTTTTCTCATTTCTCTGTAGGTTACAGATTGGAGAAGAGCTTGGTGGGGCAGTTCTCCATTGGGAACTCTTAGGGGTTAGTCATCTGGAGACCTGCCTGAGCAGGGTATCTGAGATGACTCATCTGTATGGTTGAGCTGATGCTGGAGTTTGGCTGGGAGCTCAGTGAGGCTGTCTACATAAGTAGTGATGTCAGAGTAACCAGAATTCTTGCATGGCGCTTGGCTTTTCCCAGTGTGAATATGTCAATGGAATCAGCAGCAGCTTCATAACCTTATCTAAGCTAGTCTCAAAACTGCACAGTATTACTTCTAGTGCATGTACCTTCTGGTTACACACCAACTGTTAATAGCAGTCCAGGTTCAAAGGGAAGGGACATACACATCACCTCTCTTAAGATCAATGTTAAAGAAGTTGTAGACAGGTTTTTAAAATCCTCATGAAAGGTCTTCTGCAGGAACTTGGAAGTAACTTCCTCTTCTCGTCCAAGGTAATTTCTTGAGGGGAATCTACCATTCAGATGGTTCAGCATTCTTCATGATGGACAGCATTACGGATACATGATTTCACTTCAGTGCTCCTCACTTAGGCTTAGCTTAAAATATGTCTTTTCTGGAGGAAAGCCAAGAATTTTATCCCAATTGCTACAAGGTGAGAAGAATAAGAACTGAGAATTGTTTGGCTATGACTCAAAAAATTAGGTTGTTAAATCCACCTGTAATGTAAAACCAATCCAGTGTTCTGTAAATTCTCTACTGAGTTTGACAAGATTCTATTTTTAACTCAGCAAATGAAAAATCCATTTGAACTACTTCACTTTTGAATGGCCACATATTAAAGATAAATACAAGGCTATGAATGATATGTTGTCTGCTCTGTAAAATCAAGGGAATAAAATTGTGCAGCCTTTTATATGTAAGCAATTTCTTTCTGTAGACTTTTAATATGAGCAAATCTGTGAAGGTCTATTGCTGACCTAGATTATTCTACAGAAAAAGAAAATCTTCCCAAGATCAACATGAAAATTCACAGTATTCAGAGCTTTCCTTTTGGTTTATCTCAGAGCATGGCTATCAGAAATGTTGTGCTCCATGCACAATAGTATCGCTGTTGTCTTAGCTCTGACAGTCCTGTAGTGTTATTCGTTATACAGAGAAATTTGTTGGTTTGTTAATGAACTGATAAAAGCAGAAATATGGGCCCTCAATTTAGAGAGGTCTCTAGCAGTTTATTCCTAGCAGCCCTGTACTCCTAACTCCACTGTCTTCCACGCCAGTTCGGTCCACCCACTTTCTCATGACGTATCTTAACCTCCAGGGAGAAGACACCATAACGTATAATGAGGTGGGCTGTACTTCTCAACTCATTACTAGCATCTCTCCTCATGGGGCTACCCACATTTACCCCCCCCCTCTCTAAATCTGCTCCTGTTCTTGCACTTTATCAGTGTCTCTGTAGGGTAACCTCACATGGAGGCAAAACCTGAAATAAATCTAGCTGGGGACTCTGCATTCCACAATAGCTTATTTTATTTTTCATTTGAGAGAGAGAAAGAGAGGGGGGTGGGAGAAGAAAGAGAGAGAGAGGCTGAAGTCAAAGCTGGGAGCAGGAATGGAATCCAGGTACCCTACCGGAGTAGGAAGAACCCAGTTACTTAAACCAGCACCTTGCCTCACAGGGTCTGTATTAATAGGAAACTGGAGTCCAAAGCTAGGATTAGAACTTAGGCACTTTGTTTAGGATGCAGGTATCTTGATGAGTGTTTTCACATCTAGGCTAGAGACTGACCTCATTGATATAGTTTTTATTTGTATTTTCCTTAAGTTTGTCAAGTTGGGTTTCTTTGTATCTTATTAAGCATGTGTTTTCTAAAGCAAAACAAAAAAAAGAGAGATTAATTTGGAATTATCAGTTTGTAACTCATACAAGGGACACCGTTCCATGTTTCATTATGTTTTCTACACCTGGAAAGTTACATAGTTTCCCATTATCCTATTGTATGTCCATTTCATAATTTCTTTATGAATCCCCTGTGCATATTTTTGTTGTTTCAGTCAGTTTCTAAAGCAATGCTGAGATAACTATATTTTTTTAATGTCCAGGTAGAATAGACATTCATTCTTAAGATTTTATAGGTAGATTTTTGAAATGGAATTAATAAATAGAGGCATAGTTATCATCTATTTTAACTCTCCTGTTTCCCCTAAAAATATACTTGCCTGTGATTCCATGAAATATATTTCTCAACATTTGAAGTGGGGCTTAGATTTTTTTCTTGCATCCCAATTTTCCTATAATGAAGTTTATTTGTCTCTGAAATCATCTGTGCCATGTACTATATACTCTATTGTAAGTACAAGTGAATGGCATTTTATAACAGAGGAATAGGCATATTTCTGAGCAGTTGGGATCTTGAATCTCACAACTTATAGCTTATATCCATAAGGCAGGTTAGGCAGAATAACAACCAACACGTATTGAATGTTTGCAAGGTACAACTCACTTAATATTTTTAACAAAGATATGAGAATTAATGGGGTAGGATATACAAGTCATGTGGACAACATTCATTGTTACCGTAATGCTGTGGTAACAATAACAGTTCCTGACAAAAGAAAGCATTTCATCTTGTTTTGCTCACATATCTGCATTTGGCTGTGGTTTTGTTGTGCTTATCTAAAGCCAGTTGAGCTTGAATCAAACCAACATATTGGGTTCAAATTTATTCCACATTTCTCATATCCCCATTTGAGATAGCAGATACCCACATGAGAAACTCATGGGAACAACAGGAGTGCAAGAGACGAGGCAAATTATGCAAGCACATTTGAGTTTTCCATATCATTGACCAAGTTGGATATCAGCAAGGCAGAGAAGTGTGTTTTCTTACGAGAAAGACTTGTGAAATTTCATGTATAATTCTATCACAGAAGACTGAAAACTTACCAAAAATCTAATCATAGATGCTTTCGATGAATGGATGAGTAAATGAAAAGCTTTAAGGTTTTCACATATCACTCACTTTGTTAATATAGTCTCTCATGCCCTATATGGCTAAAAGTCTGTGAAAAACTTGTTTTATTTTGAGAGATATTTAATTTGAGAGATTCAGTTGGGACTTAAAGAAATTTTAAACATGTAAAAGTATAGGTCTGCTTATATAGTTATTTTTATCTAGCATGGAAGAAAATAAGCCATGTGTACAAATAATTCCATAGCAATTCAGTGAGGGAGTAGAGGAACTGACTTTATGGTACCTGTCTTTTCTTGGCCTTATTTCTCAGTAAGTTCTTTTGTCATAAAAGTATAGAAGAAATTTCCTAATAGCTAAATCAGGAAATTTTTTTATGCCTCAGGAATACTACAAATGCACTTTTTATTATGCAAATTTTAAGAAGAGACTATAGAAGCTCCACAGTTTTGGAAAAACAGATTAATGTGTTTCTTAAGCCTTCTGTATTTCAGCAAATTGAACAATCTGTAGTGTCAAATTAAAATGTGAAGGAAAAAAATCTGCTACTATGAAGAATCATACCCGTAAAAAAATTGAGACAGTAAGCTCCATTGTTGAGAAAATTAAAAAATCCTTTTAGCCATTGAACTAAAAAAGTAAGAAATTACAGAAACAAACACAATAATATCTTTCTGGAAATAATTCACTTAGGGTTACTAACTTTTATTGAAGTTCATCATTCACCTGTTAATGTAAGAAACTATTTCTGATTGTTACTGTTGATGTGAAAACTTGTATTTTGAGAAAAAAAAATTTTACAATTAGCTCACATTTTGTCACATTATTTTTTGGATTGGGTATAATTCCACATAGATTATTTCAGAAATTTATATAGATTTTATAAAATCATTCCTTTACCTTAATGACAAAGACATTTGAAATAATTTTCCACAACAACTTACTAAGACTTTTATAGCTTGTATGAGAGTAACAGAGAATGAAATTGATAAGTTATGGTACTAGTAAGTTCATTATAATGTAAAATAAGTTCACCACAGGAGGAACATTTCGGGTGCAGCTGAGATTAAGTTTCCACATCAAAAATATTCCATTATTTTAGCAAAGCTGTAAAAACATCCTGGATGGGTGAAGACAATAATGCAATAATTTCTAGGCTCTTGATTACTGTTATGATAAAATGGTGGGATGTCTTGCATAATAAGATATGTATTTTAATTCAAAGTTCACATATTTATTAGATCATTCTTTCAGGCATACCTGGATTTGATACCTGACTCAGGCTCAAATTCCAGCTTCCTGCTAATACATACCTAGGAGGTACACAGATGACCAAAATAGATGGGTTCCTCCCACATGTAAGGGACACCTATTCTGAATTTCCAATTCTTGACTTCAAATCAGTCTGGTTCTGGCTGCTGCAGGCGTTTGGAGAATGAACCAATGAAGGAGACCTTTCCCCTTCTGGCTCTATGTCCTTCTCTGTCTCTGTCCCTCAGACAAGAAGACATTGGTTAGCATTGTATTTTAAAATCTTTACTGGGACTAGAAGGCTCACTTCCAAGGTGGTTTGTTTACATGGTTGTTAGTAAAAGGCCTTAGTGCTTCATCATGTGGGCTTTTCCAAAGGACTGTTCGAGTGTCTATGTGATGGTGAGTGGTTAAACCTGTAAAGGAAATAATATATCCCAGGGAGGCACAATTGGAAGGAAAGTCTGTTAAACTGACAGATTAACACCAGAAAAAGAAACACATGCTTTTAACTTCTGTGTTTCAGACAGACATGAAAGACTTCTACAGAATGAGCACTTGGCCAAGTGGTTACTTTCAATTTCAGTTTATGCCTGCATACTATCTACAAAGAACAGTGCACTTTAGAGTAGTGAAAGGACCAAAACTAAAGATCTTGATTCTGTTATAACCTTAGCTTGGGCAGGTTGGGGTTGGGGGAGTCAGAATTCCAATGTTTAAATCAGGGTTCAGAACATAATACCACCAGATAAAGTGCCTTGTGAACTTAGAAAGCTCATTCTTCCACTTCTCCCTTTTCTCTTGGAGCCTCATTCCAGTGGGATCCTGCCCCCATACTGGAGTGGCAGGAATGCCATGCAGGAGGACAAGGTGAATCTCAACAGGCAGACCATCCTGGGGTGGTTGTTGTTGTTGTTGTTATTGTTTAATCCAGTCTCTTAGAATTGGATCACACCCTTTTGTGCAATTTACATTTCTACACAGCTGTCTTTTCTTTATCAAACATAAATGAATAAATAGGCAGTTTTCCCTGGTTCTTTCACTGTGAAGGTTACTATGCCATATCAAATTATCATATAATAAATTTAATATGCTTTCTCTTGTTGACATGTCTTGTTTTAGGAGTGTTGATCATGATCCTTTTGATGGGTTAGCATAGGTATCACACCTTCCCTCTCTGGTATGTGAAAAGTTTGTTAATAAAAATTCTTCTGTATGCAGGGTTGAGAAGGGTCAAAAGCTATCCTTTCTGGTTGAATTTTCTTCTCGATGGCAGAGTAGAGTGCAGACAGAGGTCTTTTGCCTTTGGAAGACTTTGTCTTGCTTTCAGGCAAATGGAGAAATGGTAGAAAATGATCCCGTTTCTGCATGATTTTAAATGTTTTCACTGTCACAATCCTTCATTTTTTGAGGAGCCACACTTCCACAGCCTAAGGGAAGTGTTCCAAGAGAGAGCCATGTGGAAGCTGAAATGAATTTTATGATTTGATTTTGAAGGTTACACATTGGCGCCTCTGTATATTTTGTCTGTTAGAACTGAGTCTCTAAGTCGCCCTACTTTCAAAATAAGGATGTAAAGATGTTGCAGATGTGGTTTAACATCATGACTCTTGTCTATGGAAAATCTGACTTGCTGATCTATGTTTTCTTTCAGGGTAATACTGTTTATATACAACTCCTAAATACAGTGAGATTTCAGGTTTACAGGGAATGAGAGTTTGGTTGGGATGATAAAGGTTACTCGCTGAGATGATGGTGTGCATTTGGTCTAGTGGTAAAGGTGCTGGTTTGGAGGGCTGTCTCCCAGAATGGGATGCCTGGATTTCATTCCTGGCTCTGGCTCCAGCTTCCTGCTAATGTAGACCCGATAGGAGGCAGAGGTTATGGCTCAAACATTTGGTTTCTAGTCACATACGTTGGAGACGAGGATTATGGAGACTGGCTGTTGCTAGCATTTGGGAGTGAGTCAGCATTATGAGCACACACTGTCTCTCTGTACCTCAAACGACGACAAATTACTTTTTATGCATCAGGAAGAAAAAGTGAGAATAGAATCCCACATAGTTAATTTTGTTACAAAATTTGGTTACATTTGGTTACATCAGTACCTTACTAACTCACTCACAGGTACTTGAAGCCAATGTTAACAAGATGAGGTATTTCTTCTTCAATGACCTAAAACTAAAAACAGAAACAGTTAAATGATTAGTAATGAGGCCTGAGAGAAATGGCTTAGATCATCACATTCAGAAAAGGAATTGGGATGGTCTGTTGTATATGGGTTGTTGTTTGTTTAACAAAGTTGTACTTCAGAGGTCTTAAAGTCAAGGAAGAAATTCTATAGTTTAATAAGTCTCAAAGAAATAGAAATTAAATGTAAATTAGCTTTACTTATCAACAATATTTGGGTTGTCCAAAATGTTTTAACATTTGGCCCTGATATTCTAATTTAAAGATTTTGCAGTTATTTTCTGGCTTTAAATATGTTTTAGAATAAATATCAGGAGATTACTTTCCCTGGCATTGTGTTTGTTGACAGGTTTGGGGAAGAGATGTGTAGGGACACAGCACAACATAAAGGAAAATCAGCTTGTCTTTAATGCTCACTTTGCATTTGCAGTAGGTGTCAACATGTATTTCTTCACTTGGGTCTGGTGGACAACGTAATGGCATATATAGGGTCTAAGTTGTACATTCCTGTGATATTAAAATATTCCACAACCATAATGAAGAAAGTACTTACTAAGGGATAAGCTGTATACATGCCTAAAAATAAAGGTTTGAATATCTTCCTTTCTGTCTCTCCTCCTCTCTGTATATCGGATTTTCTAAATTTAAAAAAATCCTTTAAAAAATAAAAGTTCGGTTGTATGGCTTTTAACAAGATACGTCTTAGTAAAGTTGCTATTTGTGGTGCCAACATCTCATACTGATGCTGGTTCGTGTCCAATCCAAAATAATCCAAAATACTTTTTCTCAGTGTGACTTGTCTATGAAATGATAAGAGTACAAAAATATTATGAAGACTGCCCTTCTAGATTGACTTAGATTCACTTTTTGAAATGAATGTATAATAGGAGGTTCCAAGGAAGAAGCAGATGGATCAAAGTTGCTAAGAGTGAAACATTGAGTCCATCCTACATTGGTAGAGATGATTTCAATCTATTGACTTTTTCTATAACTGTCCTGGTCTGCAGCCAGAGGAAACCCTGCCTGGGACTTTGTTAGTTGTTCGGTTAGCCACAAATTTAGTGCATAAAGGCATCCAGTGGGAGGTAAAGTCTATTTTTGTTATGGTAAAGCTTTTATGTTGGCATGCACTAATTGTGTTTGCAGTAAAATTGAAGACTATCGCAAGAGTAGGAAATCAGCTGAACGATCATAAATAGTAGGTCAATTGAGAAGCAGTGCTGCCCAGTCAACAACATCATTTTTGTGGTCAATGCTGTTTAAGGAGTCCCACTGGGTGCCTGGCATAAATGAAGCAAAGGCCATAGCTCTGAGGGAATTAGTAGGCCTGATTTCCTCAGGGTTTCATTGTGATTTGCTCAGGGAGTGTTTGATTTCTTTGTGCCAATGCTGTTGCAAAAATAGCCCTCAGCACTCCTTCCCCACCCCCTAACTGCCTTCTTCTGTTTTTATCTTGAGAAGCTTAATTCTCCCCTGCTAACCAAATTTCAATGTAGCGTTTGCTCTACCCTTGGTTTGTATTCAAGGTCATTGAAAGGTTGGCTCAGTCTTTATGCTATGACCCTGAATTTCTGTTGAGGGACATGAAGTACTGTCTCTAGTTTCAGGATGCTTCATAAGAAATTTCCAATGCATACTAGATTCTTATACTTATCTTCAGATCCCTCTTCTGTCACTTCCTGTAGCCAATCTACCAGTAGGTCCTGTTGATCTTTCAGATTTCAAATCTGACTACTGTCGGAGTCCACTGTTCACAGTCGTTGCCACATTTTATTTGGACAACTGGAACAAGTACTACTCTGACAACATGTATTCTCACAGTGACCAGACTGTAACTTATGTGGTGTATGTGTGTGGGGGGGGCGTGTATGTTTCACCACTCTGCTTTCTTTGCGTTTTAATTGTTTTATTAATATAAAGAAAACATGTTTCATGTATTGCATAGGTATAGTTCTGATACAAAACCATACTTCTTTTCCTCTGGCCTCCCTCCTTCAATTCTCCTTCCTTCTCCCTCCCACCCTTTAAAAAATTTTTTTACAAACACATAATTTTAATCCCCTCTATAATCACAGTCTTAATTTACTATTAACCATAATAACTGACAAGTAAAAAGCAGGAATATCACAGTTATATAGGAGTATGAATAAGGTCCTAGAGCAGAAGTAGCACAATTGTTTTGCTCATTCCTATACCTTTTCCTGTGTTCTTTATTAATAGCCATATATCAGGAAAAACATATGATCATTGTATTTTTGGGACTGCCTTATTTCACTGAGCATAATGGTTTCCAGTTGCATCCATCTTGCTGCAAAACACAGGGTTTAATTTATTATTATTATTATTAAGGCTGAGTGGTGTTCAAAATCTCTTGAATGAAAAGCACACTGTTTGTTTTCACCCGAAGTTACTGTGAGTAGGGTCTTACTCCTGCTTGCAAGATCTTCATGCTTTAGCTGTGTGTGTACATTGTCATACTATGACTAAGCCAAGTGCCACATCTTTTCTTGGATGCTTCCTGCTGCCTATGATGCTCTTGCAGCTCCTGCATGTTCAGCCCATCCATCCACTGAGGCCTTTGTTTGCTTAGCGCAGACTTTTTATTTTTTTTAAAGATTTATTCATTTTATTACAGCCAGATATACACAGAGGAGGAGAGACAGAGAGGAAGATCTTCCATCCGATGATTCACTTTCCAAGTGAGCTGCAACGGGCCGATGCGCGCCGATCCGAGGCCGGGAACTTGAAACCTCCTCCGGGTCTCCCACGCGGGTGCAGGGTCCCAATGCATTACGCTGTCCTCAACTGCTTTCCCAGGCCACAAGCAGGGAACTGGATGGGAAGTGGAGCTGCCAGGATTAGAACCGGCACCCATATGGGATCCCGGGGCGTTGAAGGCGAGGACTTTAGTCGCTAGGCCATGCCGCCGGGCCCTAGAGCAGTCTTTTTAAAACACTATCCAAGCTAACATCTCCATTGTCATTTTCCTTGCAATTTAAAATTTATTTTCTTAATTTAGGATTTCAGCTTAAAGAGACATAACTCGGGGCCAGCACTGTGGCTCAACAGGCTAATCCACCACTTTCAAGCACTAATCCACCACTTTCCCATATGATGATTTGTGCCCTGGCTGCTCCACTTCCAGTCCAGCTCTCTGTTATGGCCCAGTAAAGCCGCAGACGATGGCTCAGCTCCTTTGCACCCTGGATCCACATGAGAGACCTGGGGAATCTCCTGTCTTTAGACAAGACCAGCTCCAGCCATTATGGCCACTTTGAGAGTAAACCAGCAGATGGAAGAACTTTCTCTGTCTCTCTTGCTTTCTGTGAATTTGTCTTTCTAATGAAAATAAATCTTACAAAAAATTCTTCTTTATTTTGGAGATATGCGTATATTCAAATATGCACATACACATGCATACACAGCTCCCATCTACTGGTTTGCTCCTAAAATGCTAACAATAGCTGGAGTTGAGCAATGGCTCAAGCTGGGCGTTAGAAATTCAAACCAGATTTCCCATGTGATTGACAGGAACTAAATTACTTGACCCTCAGTGCTGCCTCCCTGATTCTGCTTAAGCAGGATGCTGGAGTCAGGAATCAGACCTTGAAACACCCAGACCTGGGTGCCTGAGCCACTAATTTGCATGTCTACTTTAACACTCTGTTATTTTCTGTACTCTTGTTTTTAAAAAATTTCTTCAGCACATTAATCATTATCCAGTGGTGTATTATCTACTGTCTGTTACCCAGCTCCCCATTAGAGTTCAATCATTATGGGGCCTGGCGCCATAGCCTAGAGGTCAAAGTCCTTGCCTTGAATGCACCGGGATCCCATATGGATGCCAGTTCTAATCCTGATAGCCCCGCTTCCCATCCAGCTGCCTGCTTGTGGCCTGGGAAAACAGTGCAGGACAGTCCAAAGCCTTGGGACCCTGCATTTGCGTGGGAGAGCAAGATGAGCTCCTGGCTCCTGGTTTCGGATTGGCGCAGCACTGGCAGTTGTGGTCACTTGGAGAGTGAATCATTGGATGGAAGATCTTCCTCTCTTTCTCTCCTCCTCTCTCTCTCTCTCTCTCTGTCTATATATATATACATATATATATATATATATGACTTTGCAATAAAAATAAATAATTCTTTTAAAAAGAAAATTCAATCATGATGAGGATTTTCATCAATATATCCCAAGAACCTAGGTCCTGATATTTAATATATCATCACACTCACAAAAGTTGTTGAAAGTATGAATGGACACATTACTGCTTCTAAAGATATAAACGGCACAATATTTTCTGCTTGCATTTACTCCAACTTATCCCTATAATTTTCCATCCCTCTTATTCTTTTCATGTGATGATTTTGGCATTCTGCTCATTAAGAGATGTAGTTATGACCTTTCTCTTGTAGGCAGGTAGGACTGTGAGCAGCAGAGGTGATTTGATTTGACTGCTGAGGCTATGTGGTACAATGATAGTAAAGCCTTTAACTGATTCTCTCCAGGTGGCTCTCTTAGAACTTAGAGATAATATGGGTAGGAAGCCAAGGCAGCAACCTTGACAGGCTCCGTGTCACTGATAACTGTTTTTTGCAGCAGAGCAGGGAGCCCATAGGTGCTGAGAGGAAGTATGCTTTTCTTAGCTTTATTATTCATAGGAATAACAGTGTCTTCTTCATACCAAATCAAGAAAATAGATAAATAAATAACGCTTCGATGTTAAGTTTCTCTGCCTTTCTCTACTATACACTATCATTGGTGTTTCCCACCTAGGTCGAGATTATTTATAAATCTACATGTGTGTGCCTGTACATTGTCTTTCATGGATCTAAAGATACTGCCACTCAGAAGACACTTACAATTAAAGTAACAAATTTTAAAACTTCATATTTGTCTTTTTGTGGTGTTTAAGTGATAGGCACCAATTAAATAGCACATATAAAATTATCTTGAAAAAAAGAAGTCCGGAGGATTCTGGAGAATGTTACATGTAATACTATCTATGTTGTGATGAGCAGTCACATAATCTCTGATAATCCTAAATTAACCCCAGTTAATCCTCATGGTAGCAGCTATTATCCAATGATGGATTAGCAAACCAAAGCACAGAAAGATGAAATGTTTTCTAAAGGTCACACAGCAAGGAATCCTTCTCTTTGTACTTTACAGAAGGAAGAGCAATACCTAGTTACTTGCTTTTTGGTATGAACGAATTTGTCATCAATTCATATTTTGTTTATTGTACCTTCTCACACTGGAAATGATAAGTTAAATAATTAAAATGCAATGTTAATAATGGAGGTAAATACTATGATTTAGTCCTACACGGCAAGACTATCTCCTAATGCTTAAAAGTTGCAAATGATACAGAAATAGTACAGGAGTATCAAATTGAATTATGAAATTATATTGAAAAGCAGAAAAAGTGATCATCTGCTGGGAGTGAAACTCTTATTTGCTGTACTTAATTAGAAGTCTCTGATGCAGGCCCAGTACCATAACCTAAATTCTCAACCTGCCTGTGCTGGGATTTCCTATCATTGCCAGTGTGCTGGTTTCTATCCTGGCTGCTGCACTTCCTATCCAGCTCCTTGCTTGTGGCCTGGGAAAATGGTAGAGGGTGGCCCAAATCCTTGGGACCCTGTATCCTCCCGGGAGACCTGGAGAAAGCTCCTGGCTCCTAGCCTCAGGTCAACTGTGCTCTGACCCTTGCAAAATTCACTTGGGGAGTGAACCAGTGGATGGAAGATCTTTCTCTCGGTTTCTCCTTTTCTCTGTAGATCTACCTTTCCGAAAAAATAAATCTAAAAAGAAAAAAAAAAAAAGCAAGTCTCTGATGCACAAGTATGAGACTTGCTTGGCTGGGAGAACATCAGAGGAAAGTAGGCTCTTTAATAACTGAATAGAGTTCCAAGATGTAGAATCTCCTGGGATGACAGATGTATTAACTCCTTAGCCTTCTTGCCCCTTTTTTCTCTGCTTTTGTGGTTCCATCCAGAGACCCAAATATGTCACATGAACTGTACTTACATTTTGCTAAAAAGCTAGGGTTTTTTTCCTTATTACTTGTTAATAAGGACTTTAAAAGCACCCAAATTTCTCTGACTTCATTTTCAACAAATATACTTGTGCTATTTTTCATTTAGCCCATTGTGAGGAAGAAAGTATGAGTTCAGTTTTGTCAAATCTGTGGTGCGTGTGTGTTCATGTGTATATGTATTCATGAGATTATTTCAGAAAAAGACAATGAACTTCAGAGAGACCAGTCATCAGCATTAGTACCCTGGTGTTTAAATGGACTGACTTTCTTTATTTCATGCTTGCCTTCTCCTGAATTCTAACATGTGCTCAAGTATTTCAGGGGCCATTCAGTTGGTGATAGCACAACATAGAATAGTTATAAATGAAGCTCAGAAGATAAGATTTTCTTGGATTGACTATTATATCACATTATTGATTTAAAAAAATGTCCTGTAAAAATTCGAATTTCACCAATGCTATGTTTGTAGTAACATTCAAGGTCAGTTACATTCCAAGGCAAAAGAAAGCTGGTAGAGAATTACCAGTTATCTGAGATACTAACATGGATGTGAAAACGTACATTTTTAATGTTTTTTCCATGAACAGTTTTAGATAATTTTTCTTTCAAACTTTGTGTCTCAACAAGATAAGAAGTTGTATGTTTAGAACACTACAGTTTAGAGTAGTTGGGGATTTGTGGGCTTCTGAAGCATGTAAGATGATTAAAGTACACTGAAAAGCAATACAAGTCTAAAGTAGTAGTATCAAGCACAAAAGTCATTTACTGCATTCTTTTGCAAACAAATCTTTATCTTGAGTAGTCACGTCTCATGAACTTTTAGTGGATCCCCAAAGAAGTGTCCAAACTTCTTTGCAACCTTCTCTAGTCTCCTTCTTATGGTTCCAGTTAGCAATATATATTTATTGAATGTAGACCAGGTACCACTGCAGCAATAGGACTTCAGCGTTAAGACAGGACGCCTTTCTTTAAGACATATTCAGCTCTTTAGTAGTTTAATTAAAAATTTGGTTATATTCATTATCTATTGCTGCATAACAATTCCTCCTGCCCCCTCCAACTCCACTATTTCCTCTCATGGTTTTTGTGCAACAGGAACCTGGACACAGTTTGGTTTTATGGAGCAGCCCAAGGCTTCTCATTAGGTTATGGTCAAGATGTTAAATAGGGCTGTGCGCATATGAAGTCTCAGTTGGGGTTAGAAGCCCCAACTGGGACTGAAAGACTCACCTAGGGCTGAAAGACCTCTCTCTTAAGGTTGTTGTCAATTTCATTTTGTCTATTAACTTTAATTCTTTAGCATACAGGCCTCTCCATAACTGTCTGTTCCCCCCAACAACATGAGAGCTGACTTTTGCTGAATATTTCCTGTGTTGTAAAGTTACACTACCATCATCCAGTTTTTTAAAAAGTGTGTAAATTTTGGCTCATTTTCACTGACTGTTGTATCTTCTGTTTTTATTTTCTGTATGCTATTTCTTTGGTTCTGACCTTTAGGTATCCACTGAAAAGGTATTTTTTAAATCACTTTCTCTTATTTCCTTTATTTCTCGTTTTCTGTAAATTGAATCACATGGAACTATCATTTTTCTTAGAGATAATTTTGACAGAGTATTAATCAGTATGGGCTGATAGAATACAACACAAAAGGCTGGATAGCTTAACTAAGAGATATGTGTTATCTCATAGCTCTTGAAGGTAAGAGTCCCTGATTAAGATGGCAGCATGGCCAGGTTCCGGTGAGAACCTTCTTTCTGGCTTACAGATGGCCACCAGTGTGCTGTGTTCCCACAGGCTCTGTTATTTGTGTGTATTCAAAGAGAGAGTGAAACTTGGCATCTGTTCCTTTTCTAATTCCATCATGATACCCTGACCTTTATGACCTTTTTAAAACCAATTATTTCCTAAAAACTCTGCCTCCAAATACATTGGAGATTAGGACTTTATAATTGCATTTTTGGGGATACAGCTTGATCCATATCAGACAATTTTGAATGGTTCTACCTAAGACTGTCTACAATTAGTACATGTTTATGATAATTAACAAAAAATACAACAAAGATGAAAATTAAATTTTCCCACAATCCTACCATCTTGAAAGAAACAGTGATTGCATTTTGTTGTATTTCTTAATTTTTTAAAACACATACCTTTTAGAAGACCGGGTTTACTCCAGTATGTTTAATTTTCAGTTTGCTTTTCATTTAATTTGAATCCTGGATGCAATTTTGCATGCCATTGAATATTTTGGGAAACACGTAAATGATAGTGACATATTTCACTCATTTCCTGACTATTGTTACTATTCTTTTGGACATGGAATGCCTGGAGTACTCCATTCCTGACAATGGAAGTGCTGATGTGATCACCATTATTCTGTCTTCCTGTTGTCTCAATGGAAATATCTTCCAGATTTTCACGTGCCAATCACACTTAGATTCTCGTTAAAACTTCCTGAATCATCTTCTGATTATAATGTCTTCTAGGTAGACTGTATTCCAGTTTTTTTTTATCCTTCTAGCTTTAGTGGTGTTTATGCTACCTCTTATAATCCCAAAATATATATTTGAATTCCTCATTTCCCTAATTTTGTCTTCTCAAACATTTCCTGAAGGCATCCTGCATCTGTAAAATTTGCTAAAAAGCAATGTCTAGCATGGTGCTGTCACTTTTTTCTGGCATATTTAACATGCAGATAACACTTGCATACCTTTTTAAAGCAATACATGCCAAAAGTGCTTTTGAGGACACAAAGTAAATTGGCAGTATGCAAAATAATGGTGGAAAGATCAGCAAAAAACATGTATTATGAAACAGTCTCAGCTCTGGGTTGAGTAGAAATGTATTATAACTGAGGACTCATATTCATTTGCAAAGAGCTTCTGGTATACACTGCTGTGTTAATGCTTACTAGTTATATGTCTACAAAATAAGATATGGAAAATGTATTTGTAGTCTAATAGATCATTACTTATGTGTTCACATACTTCTTTTTTTAAATTTTTAAAAAATATTTATTTATTTTATTACAGTCAGATATACACAGAGGAGGAGAGACAGAGAGGAAGATCTTCCATCCGATGATTCACTTCCCAAGTGAGCCGCAACGGTTGGTGCTGCGCCAATCCGAAGCTGGGAACCAGGAACCTCTTCCAGGTCTCCCACGCGGGTGCAGGGTCCCAATGCATTGGGCTGTCCTCGGCTGCTTTCCCAGGCCACAAACAGGGAGCTGGATGGGAAGTGGAGCTGCCGGGACTAGAACTGGTGTCCACATGGGATCCCGGGGCGTTGAAGGTGAGGACTTTAGCCGCTAGGCCATGCCGCCGGGCCCCTGTTCACATACTTCTAAAGGAGTTATTATAAAAACAAACAACTTCTGAAATAGTGCAGATTGGAGCACTGCTTAATACAGGCTGTTTAAAACAAAGAAAATCTCTATTTATAATTGTTCCAGTATCATTCCCACAAGGAAATCTTTTCTGACACTTTCTTTCTGTTGTGTGTCCTTTGCAATGACCAACTTGTATTTATTGGTAAGTTGATGAAAGGTCGAGGTGACTCTATGACAAATTACAAGCAAGACTCCCATGACCAAACACTGACGGAATCAAGGAATCATTGAGTTGAACAGGATCTCAGATGTCATTCTGTGCAGCTTCTCAGAAGAGGAAGAGGTCGTGGAGGCCCATTATGTCAATGATGATGACTTTCTTTGTTAGAAAAATAATCCCTTGCTTTGCACAGAAAAATTCCTGCAGCATCAAGCACTTGTTGGTCTGAGTTTTACTCCACAGAATAAATTCAGCACTTTTGTTAAGAAATATATGTTCGGGGGTTGGTGTTGTGGCAGAGTGACTAAACCAGTTTCCTGCAATGCCAGCATCCATTATGAATGCAAGTTCATGTCCCATTGCTCTGCTTCTGATCCAGTTACTTCTTATGGCCTAGGAAAACAGCAAAAGATGGCCCAAGTGTTTGGTCCCTGTGACCCATGTGAGAAACGTGGATGATGCTCTGGGCTTCAGCATGGCACCACACTGTAGCAATCTGGGTGGTGGACTAGCAGATGGAACTACTCTCTCTTTCTCCACCCCTCCACCTCTCTAGAACTGTAACTTTTAAATAATAAATAAACTTTTTAAGAAATTGAAAGAGAGAGAGAGAGAGAGAGAGAGAGAGAGAGAGAGTAGTTCTTCACATGTTTGAGCCCAAAGAGTGCAGGTCTTTTTTCTTATCACTGTTTCAGACCCATAGAAGTCAGTAGGGTGTCTCAAGTGCAGTTCTGTCATTGGTAGAGCAGAGATTGGTGTGGATCCAGGTCCGGAGAATTCTCAAATTACAACACAATGGGAGAATATTATCCCATTCATCTCACATATCTATTCTGGGTAGTTTAAGAGTTTATCTGTCTGCTGAACTTGTGGATTCATCATGATTCTTTTGACTATAAACAACAAAATCCCAACTCAATCCTGTTGAACAAGAAAGGGCTCATGTAACTGGAAAATCAAAGGGTGGCTTCAGGCAAAACTGGGTAATGCCACGGCTAGGCTCTGTTCCTCTCTGTATTGTGCTTGCTCTTGTTTAACCTAATTCCTGGGTGGGCTATATAGCCAGAAGTCCTATACTTGTGTCATCATTACAACTCTGATCACAGTTGAAGAGGGATTTTGTGCTCTAGCAACGTTTGAGGAAGTTGGCTCAGCTTGGGTTGTGTTCTCATTTAAACAATCTCTATTGCCAGGTAGAATGGAGTATTTTGGATAGCGTTTCTCTGAAAGATGACTATGGAACAGAGACAGGCTTAGTCATCCCATGTAACAATGAAAAACAAGTGTTTAACTATGAAGGTAGTACCCTGGAAAGGCCATGGTTCAAGCATTCAAAGCCCAAAAGATAGAAGTAATCTTGATGGAGAAAAATCCTATTGATCACACAGAATGATCAGACAGAATCCCTTTTTATACTACGCAGGCAATTTTCTAATCAAAATTGCCCTAATGGTACCTTATAGTGTTAGGATCTAAATTACATTTTATTGTGAAGCTGCTTATAAAGGGCTTCAGTTAATATTTTTAAAATGGCATTTGTCATCATGAGCCTAGTGTATTGGTTTATAGTCATCATGCTTAATTGCTTACATGTTTGAGTTATACTTAATTGTTTGAAGCCAGCTCATAATTCTGCTCCATTTCTAAATCTATTCTGATTAGAAAGATTTCATTGTGAGACTCTCCTTTATGATATTTTAAAAACACACAGAGATCTGGAGGCTGAGCTAGATTAACGTTGTACAAATCTGATTAACATCATCTGCTCTGCTTCAAAGGTCAGGTGTGCTCAACGAATGCACTTTGAAATTATTTTGTTTATTTTGTGAGCACATACATCATGAGCTTTCTAAAGGTCAAAAGTAGAGTTTGTTCTTGGATTTTAAAGCAATCTGATTTTCATTTACAGTATGCTTTGTTGACCCTTGTTGTAGAAGCAGGTACAGTTAAGTCATACTTCCAGTTTGTGTTTGGTTTAATTTTCTCATGAAGAAAATCCCTGCTAGGTTAAGGCAGCGCTGAAATACTGTTTTCCCTAAATTACTTTTATTTTCAACTGGGTTCATAAGAATACGCTACTCATCATTGACATCTGAACTCTACATGTTGGTTTCATGACAATTTGTTTCCCAAAAAGTGGGTGCATCTTACTCAGCTGGTTTCTTACCTGGCAACTGGAGCATAGGTCTAAGAAGTTACGACTGCTGGGTTTCACTAACATTTACCAGGCAGGGGTCATGAAGCTTTATAAACGAAGGCTTATGAAATCACTACATTGTTTTATAGAGAAGATGCACCAATAAATTATACAGTCTTATTTTTACTATTCAGAAAACCAAGGGAATAATTGGATACATCTATGGAGGTAAGCTTTTATTATTTACTTTAAGTGCGCTTCCCCTGCCCCTTACCATATATACTTTAGCAAGACAAAAAGAAAATTTCTCAGAGTATTTTGTACTCCTGTTCATTAACATTCTGATGGAATATTAAAACTCAAAACGGCTCAGGAATGAATCAGTGAGGTAGGGCTAATTACAGTTTTCAGCCAGGCAACTAGTAACAGTCACCATGAAGCATGGTATCTGTTCAAGACATCTCTCTGAGTTTTGTTGGGGGGGGAGGGTGGTCAGAAATCGGGAAGTTGGAAATTCAGCTTCAAATGTCTAAATATTTTAGGGGCTGCATACATTATAAATATCACTCATGCAAGTATTTATCACAAGCCTGACATTCTGTTTTCAAAATAGAAAAAAATTCCACAGATTTGCTTTAAAAACAAAACAAAACAAAACAAACAAACAAACAAACAAACAAAAAAACCCCAGAAATATCACCAGTCATGAGAATGGAACATATTCTGAAATGACACAGAAGAAATCTTTTCAACTATTAGAAGATACAGTTTACTATAAGTTTTAAAAATACATATTATACTGAATTTAAAAATGATTTTCCACTCTATACAGTATCATTTTTATGCTATGACTGACTCTAGCCCATACATATATTTGAAAGATAAAATGGTGAAAAATATACAGAAGACACGGTGAAGGCTAAGCTCTGCATGTCATGTTCTGCTGACGCTTCTTGGAACCCCTTTCCATTCCACTATGCATGGCAGAATTGGCTCATTCTAGCCTCATATTAATTTGTTTACCAAATTAATTAATTTATCTGTTTACCTGCTTATGGTATTCACTACAATTCAGCTGTTGGAAACTGTCCTATGTTGTGGTGAAGTCCAGCTCCTAGCACCATGGACAGTCTAGATTAATCATCTGTATATTAAAAGCTGAATGGAATTGATATTGCATACCATGCTGTACTAATGGAATACTTGAAAAATGGTCAGACATTGTTTTGAATGAGTGTTATCTTCTAGAAATATGAAATCCTTTATAGATGCTGTGAAACCGGGGCAATGTGTTTAGAGACATAATTTCTTGAAAGAGAGTGATGCAAAATTACTGCTTATCTCCGAGTCACCCTGGTGAGATCACAGCTTGGACACAAAGCCTAGTTTTATGCACCTTATGTTCTAGGTAACTGTAAGATGATTTCAAAAGATGCCAGTAAGAAGGATTAAGTGTGATTATTTATGAGGCATAGTTAAAAGGAGACAGCATGCATATGTGCACTAACTATAGGGAATAGACCAATTGCTAGATATCTGATGAGCAAATCTATCCAAGAAATACATGCACCACAAACCAAAGGGATTAACAAGATGATTGAGAAATAATTGTTGAGAAATAATCTAAAGTGTAATTTAGAGGAATTTGAGTATATCATCCTATGTTCTTATCAACAACCAGAATTATCCAATAGCAGCCAAAAACCTTGTTAGTTATCTATAAAGAAATTATTGAAGGAGAAGGGAGCATTTGGATACAATTCAGTTTCCCAACCTTTCTCTACTTTGTGTTACACAATTCCTGCACTGTTTTTGCTTCTTCATATTAGATAATATTTTTAAAAAGTAAATTCCCCCCATGATTTTTGTCTGAAAGTCTGGATTATGACCTGTCACATACAACTGCTGTGAATTATGCAGAGTATTGAACTCTTTGACCTCTAAGGTCTAGTTTTTAAATTCTGTTTCCATGGTAAAGATTCCCTCGCATGTCCTCTTCAGTATGAGGATGCTGTTGGTACTCTTTAAGAATAGTAATACAAGATATGGCCAAGAGGCTTTCTACACGGAAGGTGGCCACAAGCTTTGTGATAGCAAGGGGTTGCTGTGAGGTTACCTATGCCTCTTTATTTTATGTCTTGGCTGACTGTTACAAGTGGTACAAATATCAGACTCTTGGAGGACTTACCCTGTTTGGTTTTCTGTTGGTCATAACACAGTCATTCATGGCCATACTTGTCCCATATTGATGTAGGGCTCCTACTGAGTAAGACAAAGACAGCATTTTTGCCTTTCTGAAGCATAAATTTTATTGTGTGGAAACAAGTGATAAATGGGACAAGTGGTAACTGTAATTTTAAGTAAAGGTTTGTTACGAGAAGTACTGTCAACAGCATAACCCACCAAATTTTGTTTTGCAAAATTTTTTGAGGTCTAAAGATCACCTAGATATTTAAGTTCTTATCTCAGAAAATTACAAGCCTTTTTCTTGTATTGCCTCAAGGCTATAAAGAGAAAACACCATCTTCAGCAATAGCTCTTAAGTTCTCTTTGTCTCCCTCCCCCCCTTAAAAAAATTTTCCTCCTTGCTTTATTCCATCCCAATCCCATGGAACTCTCTCAATTCCCCAAAGAGTTCCTATTTCCAGGACAAATGAAGGTTTTGTTATTATATTGATTTTGTGTCCTGGAGAGGATTCAGAAAGTACAGCCTAAATTTTTGAACTAATACACACCAGACAGTAGGCTGGTGGGATTTTTTTTGTAGTTAATATTTACCTACTTAATTTTATAATATTCTCTGTCAATTTCAGTGGCCTGAGATCATTGAAAAGCAAAGCCAACTGAAATAGATACTTTTCACATCTGCTGGCACCCTCTATTCTCTTTTATGTCTGTGTGTACCTGCTTGACTTCCAAAGGCAGTTATCTGTGTCTTGTGCTTTCCCTGGTGATTGAAACATCTTTCCACATTCATGCAGTATGTCAGACAAGTCAGGGATATGATACCCCCTGAAAACAGTGCCTAGTCATTGACTGATGCACATGGTGTTTAAATAGTCCAGTTTTCTTGTCTTCATGGTGGGATAACTACATTTTAGCCATGTATTCCACATTGTTTACTCAGAAAGATTAAGTTCCAGTTGCCTGCAGTAGCAACTGCTCCTTAGGGCAGCTATTTTTGTGTGACTTTCCTTCTTATTTCATTTTTACTGTGTCATTGGTGTTTTCCATAATTACTTCATAAATAACTCACTTGCATTTGAATATCTGTCCAGGACATGCTTCTGAGAATCCAAAGTAAAGTGATTATTTAGTCAGGCAACTTGCGGGTCAGAGAATGATCTTCCCACTGATGGACTTGGTACTTGGAAGCCCTCTGGCCAAGGCAAGTGCCATGTTTTAAATGCTTGATTGTGAATGCCCAGCAACAGTTGCCCAGCAATTATTCACAGCTGGAGTAATAAATATAAGCTCATTTTAGGCTGTTCAACAATGGTATAATAATGATTAGAAATCATTGTTTAGATCCTGAACATGCTTATGACCTTTATCTTGTGATTGTTAAGTGGAAGATATAGATCATAGAGGGGTACTTTCTCAGAAGGAGAATGTGGTTGTTGAGTTATATGGTTTCATAGGGCTTAGTAATTTTCTTTCACATTTCATCTGGCTGCTGAAACATGTTGAAATCTCTCATGCTGATCAGCTCGAGAAAAGCTGGGACTGCTGGACTAAGTCTGCTTGTAAAAGCTAGAAAGAACTGGTATATTATAGGAAACAATCCCAAACTGACAGAAGATTAGGCGAGGAACCCCGAGCAGGGGTTTTAATCCCCATGTACAAAATTAGTCTGCACACACATCGATCACATTCCTGCTGCTTTAACTGTGATTGTTTTCAATTTTATCTTGTTATTCACAATTCTCTACTACTTTATGTGGCCACGATGTTTCTATGATAACTTAAAATCCACTGTGATATGCTCTTAGTGCCAAGCTTCCAAGGACACTAGTATTTCACACCAGAACACTTTGTAGGAACCTTGCTTCTCTATGGGATTCAAACATCAGAAAAGATGAAAATCTAAGCTTTGGTGTAACCAACTGAATCAGCCAAAGAAAGATGCGCGGGGCCAGAGGGGGGCGGGCAGAGAGAGAAGAAAATGATACTTAAAAAAGCATGGAACTGTCTCAGTATTTGTGTAAGGGTAAATGCTCCTCATTTTTCCCTTTTAAAATGTAAAAGGGAAAAACTTGCTCTCCTTAATGGACCTAGGGTTGAAAGGAAATAAAATAATAGGGGCATCTTAGAGAGAAAAAGCAGCATGGTGCATTGACAAGTCAAAACGTCTGGATTGACCCTTTTTAGGTGGTGCATAGGCTTATAAAAACCACTTAGCTATTCTGCATTTTAACACTGCATTTACTGCAAAATTCTGTTCACTTCTTGTACTTCACTAGACTCAGAGCATCTTGAGATTAGGAATTGGGTCTGAATCAACGATTTCTTCAGCACCCACGTGTCATCTGGTGCAGAATACACTGAGGCACTGATTTTGAATTTAAAAAGGAAGCAAGCAGAAAGGATACGTGGTAGTTAGAGATGGGTTTAACTGATTGCACCAGAGAAAGGGAAAATGTTGATGGAGAAGGTTACTTTGAACTTCGTTCAATTATGTAAAAAAAAAAAAATTTTTTTTTTTTAAATGTGCCACTTTCCTAGATGCCAGAAAAATTGCAGCGGCCAAATGCGAAAGCCCCACCAGTATGGATCTTGCATTCTAGTGGACAAATAAGTAAACTTTGCATCTTGCTTGGCAATATAGTGTATAGGGAAAACCAGTACAGAAACACAAGAAAGGACTGGGAAAGGGGAGGTTGTGGTGCTAAGCAGAGCCGAGTGCAGTCGTCCACTGTTTCAAGTCAGGGAATGCAAGCTCGTTTTCTGTGAGGAACATAAAGGAAAGTTTAAATAATCAGAAAAGACTCTGAACCGGGAAGGAAACCAAATCAATTCCAAACACCACGAAGTCGTGAGGAAGCAACACAAGCGTGTTTCGGCAGGAAAAGAGAAAGCCTTATCACCTCAGCTTAGCGGCTCAGTCTTTACCGCCCCTAAACCAGGGCCCGGCCACTCTGGTTTCCGATTGGTTCGATGTAGGGAATGCTCTGCTTCTATTGGCCCGGACGCCTGTCCGCAGACGAGCGGCCATCTTGTGACCCGCCCCTATCCGACCTTGCGTTGCAGCCTGGGAATTGTAGTCCCAGTGGAGATCTGTCCAGTCGCTGGACTTTTCGCCCTGTGTCTCAGTGCCTCAGGCTTCCACCCTAGTGAGCACGCTCGGGCGGCGTCCCGCCCCGCGTTCCTTCCTGTCGTTCACACGCAGCTGCCACGACCCTGGAAGGTAGGGGCAGAGGGCACAGCCAAGTGGAACCGAGTTTCTGGTACGCGGGCCTGGGTTTCCACAAGCGTCTGGTCCTTACCCCCTCGGCCAGGTGTGGCGGCCACCGGCCCGGCGTCGCCCGCGGCGCGGGAGCCCGTCCTCTGCGCCGAGCCAGTCTCCTCAGGGTTGGAACGTTGCCCGAGCGCCGCCCTCCCCACCCCTTAACGTGCTTCATTTCACAAGGGAGGAAACTGAGGCACGGAGCTCCGCCAGTTTCTCGGCCTGGTGGTTGTAGTCACCAGTTTCGTAATTCGCAGCAGTCGCTGTCTCCACAGGCCTGTGTTAAGCGCGCACCTTTGGTTTCCCTGTGCCCCTGACAGGAGCGAAGCAGAGCACAAAGAAAACGGTATTCGGGGAGAGAATTTTGCCTTTAGTTATGAAAAACAAGGCGGGCAGAAGGGATAAGCATTGAATTCCTTTGTGAGAGAAATGTGTGGCACGTCATTACACCTAGTTTACAGCTTTTCGTTTTAGTTTCATACCCGGGACTTTTAAACTCGCCACGTGAGGGAAAAAAGGAGCCCACTTGGTGAAACTCGAGCCGGGTTTGCAGCTTCCTCTGTGGAGACAGGTTCTGCCTCTGCTGTGTGACCTTGGAATAAATACTGGACGCTGCCAGTTCCAGCCTTCCAGGAATGCTGCGTGAAACTGAATTCTAAATTGAGCTCATGCTTGTGAAAGTTTACCATTTGCAGACTCACTGGTATTGCTGTTCTGAGTTCCATAGAAATGTCTGGGTCTCAGCATAAAATACCCCCATGGGTGTTTTAAAAAGGTTCTGACCTGGTATCTGTGGCTGAGGTTGTCGGAACTTATCGGATTCTCTCCTGATACTGAGTGCACATCACACTCCCACTTGGATTCTATTTTACTTCCAGAAGCCCGGCAGCTAAGGATTCCAGGAGTTGGAGCCTGGTTCCTAGTTTCCCAGGGGGCTGGGACCCCGACCTCCCAGCCTGCCTTGGGCACGGCAGGATGTCTTTTGGGAGATGAAGTCTCAGTTCTTACCATTCCGTGACTAGTTCCTTTACCTGGAACTACAGCTCCCATGTGGCTTTGCGTTGTTGGCTGCTATCCTTTGCGTCCACCTGCTGGGAGCTGGCACTAGATGTGTTAGTAAAGATTTCTTGGTGGATTTTTGGTTTATCTGCTTGTTTTGTTTGGGTTTAAAATTTTTGAAAATATTGTTCCAGGTTTTATATTTTTATTAAGCTCGACGAGGTCCCAGTTATTAAATAGGAACATGTATGCTGTCAAACAGTTAACACTGGACAATTAATGTTAGGTTGTTCACATGACTTCTTTTAATAATAATCTGTGCCTTTTACTATTTGCAGATGGCAAAAATCTTGGGGAGATTGATTGTCCCTGGTTACTACAGCTAATAGTAAAAAGTAAAAATCTGTATAATTGTGAGAGTGTGAGAGAAATGAGTTTGTATCCATTTTTATGGATTTGAAAACTAAGACTAACAAAGTTAAGCAACTTGTTCAAGTGAACTAAGCTAGTGCCTAGAACTACTGGAACTGTATTCCCGTCTGCTGGACAGTTCATGCTTCTAAAGATTTCTATCACAAGCTGAGAGGGAGCCCAACTTTTCTGCATACACAATTTAGAATCTTTCCATTATCTCATGTTATCTCTTTAGTTAGACACTAAACATTACAGCTGCAAAAACCATTGCTATCGTTTAAATCTGAGGTAAAGGTATTCAAACAGTTTCTGACATATAGTGAAATTTCCACCAATGTTAGCTATAAAAAACTTTGTATTTTTGTTAAGGAGGAATAAACTGGCCTAGATGGTAAGCCCATTTCCCAAGGTCACACAGTTGGTCTGTGTCAGAGATGACACTAGAGTCAAGCATGTTGTTTCCAAGTTCGGAGTTATTTTCATTCCCCTAACAGTGAGCTAGCAGGAGTACCAGATGTGTGGTGGCTTAAATAATGAGTTCTCTGGTAATTTGTTCTTTCTAGGCTTCACAGAAGGAGCAATTGTTGTAAAGTCTTGTAATTATTACTATACTTGGTGAGGTGGTAATGTTCCATTATCCAACAAATGTTTAGTGTACATTTTTTATGTTCATTTTTATTTGGGTACAGGGACTACATAGGAGAAGTGGGTTAGGACTGGAATTCTGGACCTTGTAAATCTGCTTCTTTCATGTTATAAATGACAAGTGACACCCAAAGCAGTCTTCCATCTTGAACTCATGGCTTTGTGTCAAGCATCCTCTGTGTGAAGTGGTAGGGAAAAGCTCCCAGTCCTGTATTTGACATGGCCTCTTGCTTTCCTAAATGGTCTCCTTTTCCAGGCCCTATTTCTGTGAGTGTTTGGTGGCATGCTTCAGGCAAGGTTTCTGAGTCCCCATCTTTATTTGTATGTATGTACATGCTGCTTCACTGTGCTCCCTTTCTATTTTAGGAATTAGCCTTGTTTTGGCTTCCAGTACTGTTTCCCTTTTATTCTTTCAGGTATCTGAGAACAAAAACTGACATTGTTTGCATTCAGAGATGTGAAAATCTAACCCTCTAATAGACGGTATCAGAAATGTGCATCAATTACTACAAACTCTTCGTTTCATTTAGAAAACACGTAGCTGGTGCAATTATGTATTCACAGATAATAAGGCAGGTAACTCTCACCTCTTCTGTGTGAAAGATGATTTCTGTATAATTAGATGATAAGTAGCAGTTTTGTAATTATTGGATAAACATTCCTAAAACAGTCACTATGAGAAAGGTTGTCCCTATCAACCTGTAAGTTCCTGGTATTTTCCCAACTGACAGTGAGAGTATTCAGCTTCCAGCTCAATTCCCAACCACTACAACAATCTGAAAACATCGTGTTAAATTGTATTCATAAGCACCCCAGAGTTCCATTCCTATGTTTTTTTTCTTGAATCTCAGTTTTCTCTTTTAATGTAGAAATGCGGCTTTGAAATATAAAATGTAGGAGGTTCCTTTCCTTTCAACATGTACATTGCAGAGAAAATTCTCAGCCTTTGAGGATATTCTCTAAGGGACTGTCTCTTTGGGCATATCCATGTCTTTGACTTCTTAGATGATAGAGTGATCTAAATAGCAAAACAAAGTAGAGGTTCCGTAGAGGTTGGGTATGAGTGGGTCTGTGCTTTAAATCCCAGCCCTGCCTCTGAGGTTGTTTAGCCCTTGGATTTCTTTCTGTAAAATAGGATTAAGAAGCATGCGAGGGCCCGGCGGCGTGGCCTAGCGGCTAAAGTCCTCGCCTTGAACACACCGGGATCCCATATGGACGCCAGTTCTAATCCCGGCAGTTCCACTTCCCATCCAGCTCCCCGCTTGTGGCCTGGGAAAGCAGTTGAGGACAGCCCAAAGCTTTGGGACCCTGCACCCGTGTGGGAGACCCGGAAGAGGTTCCGGGTTCCCGGCTTCGGATCGGCGCAGCACCGGCCCGTTGCGGCTCACTTGGGGAGTGAAACATCGGATGGAAGATCTTCCTCTCTGTCTCTCCTCCCCTCTATACATCTGACTTTGTAAAAATCAATAAATAAATCTTTAAAAAAAGAAAAAAAAGAAAATACCCACTATCATTCAGTGATGATAAAGAAATAGAAAAAAAAAAGTGTGTTTAAAGCTTTTTACATGTTGTCTGCATCTGAATAGCTTGCAATCAAAATAACAACAATGGTAGTGTTTTTTTCCCTGATTTTTAATGTAGACTGATAGATGAAAATCCATATTAGGGTTTAAGCTGGTTCCAGATATCTATTTTATGAAAGAACTTACCTTTTGTTTTCTTAACATAGGAAGCTTCGCCATCACATTTGAACTATGATGTAACCCTGTCTTGTCAGCACAATGACATTGGTGCGTACACAGAGGGCTATGTGGATTCTTCCATTTAAAAACAGGCAATTTCTGTCAGTGGGCTGTCTGTCCTCTTCTAGAAAAACCAGGTCCTATCCCAAGAGTCTTAGGGTTAACGTAAAACAGTTGTCATCCAGTTTGTGAGTAATCCCGGGGCAATGGCCATTTTGACGCCACAGTACTTATTTCTGAAGCTGACAGCTTCAGTAGCCACAAGGTTGCTGATAAGGATTTGAGTTACTGCAAAGGGGTGATGCAAGGCAGATGGAAGCAGCGATGGGAAAAACAAAAGCAAAAGGAGGGGGTGCATAGGAAGCCATGAAGGCCCTTGGTGTCTGACACTTGTCTCTACTCAAAACATTTATCTTGTGTCTTTCTCTGTATCAAGAAGAGTGAAGGTAGCTGACAGAACAGTAGTGAGTGGTGGTGGTATATTGTAGGTGAGGAGGAGCTGAGAAGACAGGAGGAGGGCAGAAAGGAGAGTAGTGTTGGGATTGGATGAGCAGAAAAGAGGTCTGTGTGCCTGAGGTATGAAAATGAAAGGCTAGAGGAAAAAAAGTGGTAAAGCTGCAGACAGAAACATGGGTTCTGTTAGGTATTATGTACAGTCCTGATTTTAGATTTTCAAAGAATTTTGTACTTTATTCCAAGCACATTTGGGCAAACATTTCTATCATAAGTGGAACAATGGCATATTTTGAATTGGTGAGAGGCAACAGCTCATGTGGACAAATTAGTTAAATCTGTGCTTTTTGCAAATTAATTTGGATATGAATATTTAGCAGATCGGAAATGAACCAGAGAGTCGGTAACTCTAACAGACTTACATCACTGTACCATGGACTGTATTTTGAATAGCTAGTACTTTGGACACTATTGAGTGAGCTGGGGGAGAGGAAATGGTGGTTAGGAGAATGGACTCTAGAGAGCAAAACTTTTTTTTTTTTTTTTTAAGCAAGATTTGTTAGAAAAGTTGAGAAAGAAAGGAGACTCCCGTCCTAGTAATGGGAGGGGGCTCTGAGATAGAAAGAACCCTTACGCCCTGCCATAGTGGCAGGAGGAGAAGTGGAGAAAAAAAGAGACCCTCGTCCTCTGCCAAAGTGGCAGGAGGAAAAGTGGAAAAAGAGACCCAACACCTGGCTTTTAATCTTTATTCTACCACTTACTTTCTGTGGGACTTGGGGACACTTTTCTCAGCTGTGAAGTGGTGGCAATGACTCCTATTACAAAGGACTGTTTAAAGTTTTCCTGGAGGAAACCTGTGGAAAGTGTTTAACACTAACTGGCACCCTAAAATGGTGTCTCTTGCTTTTACTCTTATTTAATTAACAGTTGCAATTTAATAAATGTTGCTTCATATTTATCTTTAATTCTGTTTTATCTGTAATTCCTACTTTGTTTCCCTCTCACATATCATATTTAGAACGCCCTCAATTGTTTGTAGAAATTTAAGTGTTGTTAGGTTGCAGGAGAGGGAAACATATCCATCCATTCTAGGCTCATGGGTAAGGACCCTGTAGCAAAAGACAGAATGACAAGAGAAAAACAGTGTATTTATTTAATATACATATTATATGATACAGCTGTCTTCATGAAGAAATGGAGATCTTAGGAAATGGGTAAACCTGTGTATTTTTATTCCACCTTTGATGAAGCAGTGTGGAGTTGTGCGTATGACTGGGTAGAAAAATTTGATCTAATGGTAGTAAACAGGAGGAAACATGTTTGTGTGTTTTGACTATGGTTTGAATGTATCTTTAAGGCTTCATGTTTTGGAAGCTTGTTCTCAGTGTGGTGATATTAGGAGGTAGTGTGACTTTTAAGAGGTAGGGCCTAGAGGAAAATAATTACGGCTAAAGATGGTTCTCATCCAATTTGTGGTTAGTTTCTCAGTGAGAGTTGTTATAATGGAGTGAGCCTAACCTCGAACCACTCTCAGCTTCCTATTTTGCTATGGTGTGTCTCCCTCCTCATTATCTTGCATATACTCCTATCATGGTGTCTTTCCAACATGATGTAACACAGGCAAGAATGCCCTCATCAGAGGCCAAAGGGCTTACTATTGTGCTTTCTGTTTTCAATCACCAAAATGGTGAGGTAAATAAACCTCTTTTAAAAAAATGCATTAGCATCCTCAGGTATTTTGTCATAGGAAATGGACAAATATATGTAATTAATTAGTCAGCTTTTTGCCGATTACTTATGAAGGAAGGAAACTTATCTTGGTTTATAGCTTTGGAGGTTCACAGTCCAAGATTGGGTTGGCGCTATTGGTTAGGCCATCTAGTAGGACCGGGAACGGCAGTGATGGAGACTGTGCAGAGAAGGGATCATGTGACTATCTAGGAAGGAGAGAGGATGGGCTCAACTTTTCCTTTACACCTAACCCTCTCATGAGAGTTATCTTTAAGGGTCTGTGCCAACCAATGACCTAAGGTCCTTCTGCTAGGCCCAATTCACAAGCACTGTAATTTGATTAAGTTTCCATGATTTTCGTTATCAGTAACCTATGTCTTTGAATGAGTTGGGAGCCATATCCTATTCTAATTCTAGCATATAACAAGGCCTGTTGCATCAGGTTACTACTTACTGCAACTCTTTGCCTTCAGTGAAAAGAATATTCTTTTGTTTTTTCAAGTATAGGGAAAATGCCTTTCACATGAGGGCCTTTTTTTTTTAAAGATTTATTTTTTTATTTTTATTGGAAAGTCAGATATACAAAGAGGAGGAGAGACAGAGAGGAAGCTCTTCCGTCCGATGATTCACTCCCCAAGTGAGCGCAACGGCGGGTGCTGTGCCGATCCGAAGCCAGGAACCAGGAACTTTTTCCAGGTCTCCCACATGGGTGCAGAGTCCCAAGGCTTTGGGCTGTCCTCGGCTGCTTTCCCAGGCCACAAGGAGGGAGCTGGATGGGAAGCTGGGCTGCTGGAATTAGAACTGGTGCCCAAGGCGAGAACTTTAGCCACTAGGCCACGCAGCCGGGCCCAACACATGAGGGTCTTAACATCTGCCTCAGGTGAAGGACAGATAAATCTTTTCTTGATTTTATGACCTGTTTCTGGGGAGGAGAGGAGAAAGTGAGAATGAGTTTTCTACTTCTGTCGTTTTTTCAAATTTCTTTAACTTGAAATATTTTGAGATAGCATGTCCTAAACCCATCATGGACAATAGATACATTTCAGAACATGCAATTGAGTGTTTTGAAATTTTGATGGAAAAATCTGGGATGTTTAAAGCAATATATTATATCTGATTATTAAGTTGTAGATTTGAGGAGCCTTTACAGCAAATGGAAATATATTCTTTCTTTATATAACTCTAATTTGTTTGAATTGCTTTCCAACCAGTGGTTCACAGCACTGGCTGTGAATAGAATCACTTGGGTCTGGTTTTATACAGAGAAATTCAATCAGAGTGGAGGCAGGTGTTGGTGTTTTGTTTCTTAAATTTCCCAGGTGGTTTTAAAGTGCATTTAGCATTGAGTAACAGTAGTTTTGCAAAAGAATGTTAGAAAATGGGTAAAGGGACATGTTGGGTGAGAAAATAATTGGAAGGAAGCGTTTGGAGGTGTTGGTAGGTAGAGAGATGAGAAGGTCTCATGAACTTTAATGAACCCACTGCATGTTATGTCCTGTTGAGGTGAAAATTCCAGGGACCCTCTTTTTCCTATGTGTTACTTGTATCTCTAGCTTGCCTACTTCCTTCAGGATTCTCCTTATGTTGCATTTTAGGTTGTGCCTTTCTTTCTGGTGTTTAGTTAGTTTCATTCTTTGTGTCTGAAAAAAAATATGAAACCCCCAAAACATGTTCCAGAGAAAGCAAGGTATATCTTTTCATGATCCATTGCACTGTTATTCAAAAAGGTTTAAATGATTGTTCACATTTAAATACAAATGCAAAATACAGTGCCCTTTTACTAGCAATGTTCTGTTACTCTGATACAGTAGCTTAAAAGGATTCAGCCTAGAGGACCAGACTATGTAAATTTTACTTTCTTTCTTTTTTTTTTAAATTGTTACCCCCCAACCTCCATTTCATGTCAGGGTAATTAAGTGAATTTCATCAAATATTGCTCACTTTGTGTTATCTGTAGTATGTATTGGAGGAAAAAAACCAAAACAAAGCAAAATACTAAATTCTTCCTCTGCACTCTTGGGTTTTGTTCTTATCGACCTGGAAATTAGACAAAAAAAAATAGATTATGATAAAGAGCTGTTTTTAGGTGTGTTTACAAGGGACTACAAAGAAAAGAAGTCAAAGTTCCCAAGAGGTGGTTATAGCCAGGAGTTCCTAGGGTAGGAGCAGGTGGTTGGTGCTGTGATAAGTGAGAACCAATGACAAGGAGCATGCATGGTAAGTAAAGATTGATGAGTAAGACTGACTATTCATGTAAGAGTTTCCTTTCCGGTGAGGAGAGAGGACCTCCTTTACACATGGAGCTGTGTCACTTTTACACCCTGCCATTAGCCAAGTAAGGGAGAAAGGAAGGAGCCTGCTGTTTCTTGACTTGATCTTAAAGTAACCGGTGTCAAAATGGCCTAGTTTTGTGTGGCATATTCTCTTCTTTTTCACAACCCTTGTGTTTCAAAAGGTTTTTTTTTTTCTCATAGACGATTCATACATGTATATTTGTTAGAGCACTTTAGCTTAAAGTTTATATCAAGGATACAGAAGCATTCTTAGCTGAGTTTATATCACCCAGCACAAAAATTTCTTTTTTTTTTTTTTTTCCAATTTGCTGATTCCCCAGAGAGAAAAAGATAAAGTGGGGAAGGAAGAATGTACTTCCTGGAGTGTTTTAATAGTGTTTTAAATTGCCTGTGTTTAGTGTATGTTGCATTTATGTCAGTGGCTTTCTTTCTCCCACTAAAGATTCATTTATTTATTTGAGAGGCAGAGTTACCAAGATAGAGAGGCCTATCATCCTCTGGTTTATTCCTCAAATGGCCACAAAGGCCAGGGCTATGTGAAGCCAAAGTCAGGAGCTAAGATCTCTTTCTGGGTCACTGACATGGGTGACAATCTTGGACTATCTTCTGCTTTCCTAAGCACATTGGCAGGGGTGGGAAGGTAGATGGGAAACAGAGTAGCTGGGGCTTGAACCCCTGCTCATACGGGCTGCCGGTATCAGAGGTGCTGAGCTTAACTTGCTGTGTCACAATGCCAGCCCCCATTATTTTATCAATGAACAAGTAAGAATAACAGAAAATGGAGAAACTTAAGAGAAGTTCATAGAAAGTACACACTAACAGCATTTTGGAAATGAAGATGAATATTCCTTTTTTCTTAAAAAAAATTATTTATTTTTACTGGATAGGCAAGAGAAGAGACACAGAAAGGTCTTCCATCTGCTGGCTTGCTCCCCATATGGCTGCTGTGGCTGGAGCTGAGCAATCTGAAGCTGGTAGCCAGGAATTTCTTCTGGGTCTCCCATGTGAGTACAGGGTCCCCAAGGCTTTGGACAATTTTGCACTGCTTTCCCAGACCACAGGCAGGGAGCTGGTTGGCAAGTTGAGCAGCTGGGGTGCCCAAGGTGAGGATTTAGTCATTGAACCATTGTGCCAGGCCCTGTTACTGTTCCTTGTAATGGAGTTATGTCTGTCTGTCTGTCTTGGCATTTTTTTCATTTTTAAATTATCATTATCATTTTATGATATAGTTCCATAGGCCCTAGAATTTTCCTTACCCCCTTCCCAAATACATTCTCCCCCCCCCCACTGAGTTCCCAAATATCATCACAACAGTATAATTTCTCATAAACAGTCATAAGTCTATCATTGCAGGCATGGACAATGACAGAGTCCAGCATCCCCTTGTTAAGACACATATAACACTTTCACCGGGAGTCCATCCTCAATCAGAAAGTAGAGATACACACTGCAATGTATCCTCCAATGTGGATATGACAGTCTCCAGTACACAATTACTACACATCCCCCTAAATGAAAAGCGACAAAACAAAATCAACAGGAAGAAAAACAGATCGCCGCTGGCTGAATGCCGCTGGAGTATCTGGTCACTGCAACACCCCACCTTTGTCTCTGCTGCTTCCTTGTGTCCATCAGGTGCCCCTCTGCTGCTAATCTCTCCTCTCCTATTTCCTGGAATGTGCCCTCTCTACTTCACCCTGGCTAATGTTTCTCCACCCGTTTAAACGTGTCCTTACTCTATTCTGCCAACTTGATTTTCTTGGAGTTATGTCTTTCTTTTAGCAATCAGAGTTCTATTAAAATCAGATTTTGCAGTTTCTTAGACTTGCAGCTTTTGGAGTTAAAAACCATCACAGATAGTGCTGAAGTATCAGTGCTCCCCTATGAGGTTTAATGCATTCACATTGTAGTTGTTGGAGAGTATAGTCCATAGTCATTTAGTCAGTGAAGTATGGAATATGAAGTGCAAGCGAAAACTTCACTTTCTGTGAGGCTTGTAGTCTCCTTCCTACGCCTTCAGTTTTGAAAAGATAAATGCTTCCTGTTTTCTCTAGACTCTGCTGAAGGACCATGGCTAGAAGCACCACTGCCTCTGTGTGTGTGTGTGTGTGTGTGTGTGTGTGCGTGCATGTGTATGTGTGTGTGTGTATGTATATATAAATTATACACACTTAGAACCCTGAAGACAGAAAGTGTTGGAACCTGTTGGGATAAGATTATTTCAGCCCCTTTAGCACTTTTGGTTCCTGTGCATCATCACCCAGGAGTGAGTGAAAGAAGTTATTGATCCAAGGAGAATGGAGAATATCAAGAGAAAGAAGGAACCACATTGAGGGTAAGGAAGAGGAGCAACAGCAACAGCGATGACAAAGATAAAGTTGATGGCAAAGGCAAGGTTTTTGTTTTTGTAGCCGTCTATATAAATAAAATTATTTACATATATCTATATAAATAAAATAAAGTATATCCTAGCCAGTGATTTTGTCATGTGAGAGAGGCAGATCTAAATTGTCCCTGTGTTTGATCTACTGATTTCAATTTTCTGCCTAGAAGTGTAAACTATGAGACCCCCTTAAAATTTTCTTTAGGATACCTTAAACTGTTCTTGGGTAATAATATTCAAGCACTGTTGAATTGAGGTTCCAAGGCATGCACCAATTCCCCATCCTCCAAAGTTAGTTGATGTGTGTGGAACCTGCTTTGGTGACTTTAACTTGTAGCCTAAGCAGAGAAATACTGGCCTGGAAGCTGTCCAAATGGTTAATGTTAAAAAGGAGACATTGTTGCATTAAGTAAATTTTTGTAAGAGATCTCAAATTCCAAACTTAATATCATATGAATTAGACATACAATATATCACTTTAAGGAACTTGGATTTTTAAAATCAAATTTAAAGAAGCTGAATATTTTGGGCTAGAACATCTCCTTTTGAGTATAATGCCCCAGTATTGACAATGGACTGGAGAAGTACCAGCTTCAGTTGTTTGTGTTCCACTTGGAAATATTTGTGTAGCTGGTGGGTGGGGATAGTGTGTGTGGCCAGGCTTGCAGTGTACTCCCAGGCCTGGCAAGCAGAGGCTCACCCAGAGGAAATGGGGCAGTGCTGCCTCTGGCTTGGGCTCAGGGGCCACAGTTGCCATGTTAGTATGTATGAATGGTACACCCCGGGTTTTCCCTTATGCGGCTTGTGTGGTTGTACTCACAGAAGAACCTTGTTGAAAGGGAGATGCTGTTGTCTTCTCAAGAAGGAACATGATAATGGGGTGCAAAAACAACAGGTGGAGACTGCAATTTAAAATCCCAGCTGCTGGTTTGTTCTGCCTCTAGGGTGAAAGTTAAGCCTGGAAGCTTCAGCAGCTCGTGGCCACAGATAAATCTGCAGCTGAAGTCCTCTCTTGGCTCTGCTGAGCATGGGCTAAAGCTTCCGTTGCACTAAGCCTTCCTGTAGCCCCTTGAACTTCCAGGAGGCAACTGGCCAAGGTTTCCGGGGCCTGGAGGAATTAACTGTGCTTGGCTTCCTAGTGCAGACAGAACAGCTGGGTCCAAGTCCTATGGGTCAAAGACTGGCTAGAGCTATTCTCCAGGGTCTTGGTGAGGACAGAAGCTTTTTTATTTTCAGCATGCTACCAGGTGATACAGATAATGCTGGTCTGCTAGCCACACTTAGAAAAGATTGTTTTTCTCAGATTGCTACTATGTTTTCAATGTAAGGAATAATGTCTTTTGAGTTCACACATATATGTACTGTGTGTGTGTGGGGGGGAAGGTAGGGTTGTCTTTGGCAAGATAGTTTTTTACTCAGCCTGCAGAGTTTTGTTTTTCTCTGTAAAATGCAGATGAAAGTGCTTCATAAGTAGATATGAATTAGGATAAACTGTAAAACATTAGCCTTTTGCATAACAAGTATTTGGTAACTGCTAGCTATTTTTAAGTTAGTATCACTCTATTTTACCTTTTAGTTACTTTTAAACCAACAGAGACAATTTTGTAGATTCAAGGCATGTACTTTACCAACTTACCAATGACCAGATGTGGGCACTTGGCATTTCTCACCTTTAAGATGAGAATTTTGGTAGTAACTACCTGTGAAGGTAGGAATGCCTGAGTCATGCTGTGTATGGGAAGCCCTTGGGATATATTAGTTGGCCTCAGTGTTAGGAGTACTGCTCCATGGTTGGAGGGATTCGCATAAGCAAAATCTGTTACTTACGCTTGGCCAAGTTTGTAGGTCCTCAGCAGTGCACTCTGTTGCTGTGGTAGAAGCAGTTTCTATGCCTGTGCTAGGTCTAGTGGCAGGCAAGATAAGAGTGGGATGTGGGTCTTGAAGCAGCTAATCATCTCAGTTATTGCAAGCAGGTGGTGGAGTATGAGGTGACAGTTTGGCAACAGGTCCAGCTACAAAGTCTGGCTTGATTCTGGAGGGTGATCTGCCCTTATCTCCTATGGGGCTCAGTGAACCATGCCTGTGAGTCCCTGCGTGGTGGTGGCCTTATTTCTCTAAGTGAACCATTCTGACTCAGGGCCACCCCTGATAATCTGACCTGCCAGCCACACTCCAATTGTATTCTTGCATTTTCTTGGGTATGAGTAGCTTCACTCATTATTACTGCTTTATTTATTCTATAAACTTTTACTTAGGCATAGTAGAATCAGTCACTCTGCAGTTGTGTATAACTCAGTGAACAATCTACAGTGCTTACTCTCTTAGAAACAAGTGGAGGAGATGAGCAGTACACAGGCAAACCAATGCAATGATTAAATGTCAAATAGAAAAAAGGCTGGGTTTAGTGGATAAAGTCCTCCTCTTGCATGTACCAGGATCCCATATGGGCACCAGGTGCATGTCTTGGCGGCCCCACTTCCCATCCAGCTCCCTGCTTGTTGCCTGGGAAGGCAGTTGAGGATAGCCCAAAGTCTTGGGACCCTGCACCCATGTGGGAGCCCTGGAAGAAGTTCCTGGATCCTGGCTTTGAATTGGCTCAGCTCCGGCTGTTGTGGCCATTTGGAGAGTGAGTCAACAGCTGGAAGATCTTTCTTTCTGTCTTTCCTTCTCTCTGTATATCTGATTTTCCAATTAAAAAAATCTTAAAAAAAAACCAAAAACACCAGTACAGGCTGACATTGGCCATGATTGGACACAGGCCATGAAGGACCTTCAAGTCTAAATATGGAGTTTGCATTTCATTATTTGGGGAGTATTATTATGTGCAAATCTTATTCTCTATTGTGCCAAGTCTTATGTTTTGCTGTCCAGATGTTCTTGCCACTGACTTTCTCCTCTGAGCAAATCTGCTTTCTGATTTCTTTCTTCTTAACTCTTGCCAGAATGTCATTCATAGTCCAGACTTCTTAACACCTACCTTCTGCATAGGTTCATCTATTACTTGTTAATACATTCCTTGGACACCATGCTTCATTTTCATAACCCAGTTCCTTCTAATTTTATCTTTCAGCTCAGCACAGAGTGTTCTATACCCATTTCTGTCCATGGTATGTTACCAGGCACCTATTTTTTGTGATCTGACTTTCCTGTCATATGGCAGTGAAAATCAAGAGCAAAGGGCCCAGTGCGATAGTGTAATGGTTAAGGTCCTCGCCTTGAACGTGCAGGGATCCCATATAGGCGCCAGTTCTAATCCCGGCAGCTCCACTTCCCATCCAGCTCCCTCCTTGTGGCCTGGGAAAGCAGTCGAGGATGGCCCAAAGCCTTGGGACCCTGCACTCGCGTGGGAGACCCGGAAACAAGTTCCTGGCTCCTGGCTCCTGGCTTCAGATCGGCACAGCACCGACCGTTGCAGCCACTTGGGGAGTGAATCATTGGAGGGAAGATCTTCCTCTCTGTCTCTCCTCCTCTCTGTACATCTGCCTTTCCAAATAAAATAAATAAATCTTTTTTAAAAAAAAATCAAGAGCAAAGTCCTTACAGTAGCAGTGTATGTGAATAGAATGAAAGGACTGAAGAACAGTTTAGGATCTAGTGTTGAGTTGAAGGAAGAAGATATAAATGCGTATGCTTCAATATCTGGGCATTATTCCTTCCATGATTGTTTTAAAGAGCTTGAAGGAAGCATGATGGGTTCAATAGGAGTCTTTTTTTGCTTATTTGGAAAAATGACCCGGTGGATCACAGAATTGGTGGAAATTGTTGACCTTTTTTCTTGTTTGTGTCCTTTATCTTTCACCATTGCTTTTATTTCACCTCTTTCTGTCAATGCCTGTCTTCTCTCTGGACTATCATCTGTGTATTTTGCTAATGGCCTTTCCCCTTGCTCCTGGCCTTGTTTTGGGTAAGTGGTTCACATCAGGGCTGTAACTTAGTGTTAAACAGTGTTTTGCGCTGTATTATTCTACTGATGGCCTAGCCTCCATTACTGGATATGAGTCATTTCTGCTATTAGCTGAATACTGCTTGTGTACCGTGTATAAGTAAATAACCTCCACAAAATCTCAGACTTTAGTCTTTCTCACCATTTCTGTGAACTTGCATAACCTCTGCTTTGTTCCTTATGTTGAGGAGAATGCTCTGTTTATTGTGTTGATGTTTTTAGTCTTCTTTTGCTAGACAGTTCCACCAGGGCTGGAATAGTGTTGGTCCTGTTTGTTGCTGTTCTGTGCACAGAGCAATGTAAGCAATGTACAGCCTCTGATAGACAGAATGAGTTATGTCTTACTGTTGCCATCAAGATCTAAAAGTCTGGGTTGTCCCGAAGGCTGCTGCCCTATGCAGGTGGGTTATTTATGCTGTGCAGATAATAGGAATTTTCAAATGTTGGAGAGTCAAGGAAGGACTTTGAAGGGGAGATTGTAAAAAACAGTCTATTCTCTGGCTCTGAAGGCAGATTTTTAGCTCTGATTGTCATTTATACTATCACCTTGAACAAAGCACTCACTGGAGATGATACTGCTCTGATGAAGATCACACAAAAACTATTTGTGTAAAATTAAATCATGCCCTACCTAGCGCCTGACAGATAGCTAATCTTAGAATCAAAGGTAGTTCATCCGGACTGTTGTTCTGTAAACTACTACTGGCTGATGCTTACATGTGGGTACCTGTTTTCACTTTGAAACATCAGACTGTGTCCTTTCCCATTAGTACCAATTATTTGGTGAAGTCCCAGATTCGTTTTGGTCCTCAAATAAGTGTATAGTCCATCAGTTCTGGCCATGCAAAGTTTACTGAAAACATTCATGAACAACAACCCAGAATTCAACATAAAATATACATGCTGGTTGATGTTGAAGACTAGAATGCAAATTAGGAAACAGACACATCCACAGTACTGTAATATTTTAATGCCATCTCAAACACAATTCTCTTTAGCCCAACATCAGAAAAATGATAAATATTAATATTTGTCATCAAAGAAAATATTAGAAATCAAAGCAAAGGAAGCAGTTGTTGTGTTTTGAGGATTACATAATGCTGAATACATTTTTTAGCCCTTCCTAAACTCTATTTTAAAAAATATTTCTCTGAGATAGTTCATTTTGATCTAGTGTACAAAACCAGGAGAGATGTGTTTTGAATCTGAAACAAATGCAGGTAATTTGTTGATTCGGATCATGTTCTTAAAGACGTAGGTTGTGTTGTGTCTACAAAAGAAACCCACATGTATCTGAGCAAACCATCCTCCATTGATCTCTAATTCTATTTGAGGAGAATTGCTTTGGAAACGGACCCAGTGCAGCTCATGAAAGGATGTGTGTGTGTCCTGATTTCACCATGGATTCTCCCTCCAGGCTTCTCTAGTATTCTTGGTTGATGGTGGCACTACCCCATGTGTGCCAGGAAGCACATGCAGCAGTACCCAGGGTTGGGGGTAGGGCAGCAGAGGGAGGGAGGGCAGGCTGTTATGCTGGAGCTGACAGGCTTTCCTTCCTGTTTGGATGGCTGGTTCAACATGAGAGAACCTCTTTTGGTCTCTGAAAGAGCATGCTGCTGGCCACTGGGGAGCCTGGGTTGGTTTAGTCCTGTTTTTTCCATTGTCTTTCACAAATTTCTCTTCTCTAGTCTACACATATGGAAGGTGGGTGGTGTCTGAATCTGATAGCTATGAAATCATGTCCCTCTCCAACGTCCTGTGACCTGGTAGAGAGCTCCAGTGATCTGATTAAAGCTTTCCTCCACCCTTTCTGGAAGGATAATTCTGGAATGACTAACTTTGAGACTAGAAAGATCTCTGTCTAATCTTAGATAATTCAGTGAAGTTTTTAGTTTCCTTATTCATTAAATGGAAGTAGTGCAAAGTTGTAAAATCAGGGGATGTTTGGAAAGCATCTGATGCTATATTCAGCACATCACACTGATTTAATAAAACTGTTGTTATTAGGTTACACTGAAATATATACATACAGTAAATACAGGATATTATGTATAGTATTTATGTCTCAGCAGTTTTCCAGCTTTCAGTTTTTCAGCTTACTTATGTGAAAAATGTAGTTAGAAAGGAGAACCGACTTTGTTCATTTGTTTGCAGATTAAATGAGATAATATGAGAAAACATTCAGGATACTTCCTGGTGCCTGCTCAGCTGTACATGCACATTAGTGATTATTTTAGCTGTTGTTTGTATTTTTTATTTTTAATCACACTACTTTGAATACAAAAGTCCTTTTTGTGAAAGAACTGGATATACAAATTATTTGAAGATGTTGCCTGTTTTGATGGACAGGCTAAGGATTTCTAGTAATCTGAAAGTCCCCACATTTCCCTTAAATGCCTCATTTATTTCAGGAGCAGTGTACAAAGGATGTTGAATCTACATTTTAAAGTCTGGCATTTGTATAGAAGATGGGTTCTTAAGCTGGGATGATGAGGTCTCTTTAGAATCTGATGTGCCAGATTCATGATCTGTCTCCATATGTTAGTTGGAAGCTAGTTAGAAGAGACCGTGCCTTTACCACTTTTATTCAAGTTGAGAAGCAGAGAGACGGGCATCTCATATATGGTTGTCCGCCTCACCTCCCTCTGGCAAATGTCTGCAATAGCTGGGAGCTGAGAACTCAAGCTGGGTCTTCCACACAGGTAGCAGGGACCCAACTACTAAATGGATCACCGCTGCTTTCAAGGGGCTGATTAGTAGGAAGCTGGAGGCAGGAACAGAGCTAGAATTCAAACCAGACAGTGAGAGGTGGGCAGCCCAAGAGACATCCTCACTGTTGTGTGAAGCATCCATCCTGAGACAGAGTTTTTTAAAAATACTAACTAATACCTAAAAAATTAATTCAAATTTTCGAATTTCATGGTACAATTCCATAGGGTCTAGGATTTAACTACCCCATCCCCAAATTCACACCCCTTGACTGATTTTCTCCATGGCATTATAGTAGCATAGTCCTTCACAAGCCGTCATAAGTCCATCAGTCTGCTATTCAAGTGCGTCCTGACATTGCTGGCACAGACAATGCCAGACAGTCCATCACCCTATGAGATATTGTTTTACTGTGGACATTGAACTAAGACCATTGCATGAATTCTCTCATTTCATTCCCATAGAGACTTTGTGATACATATACTGTTTTATACATGAGAATACTGAATCTCAGAGAGGTCACATAATTGCTGAAGGACACCCAGCAGGGAAATAATAGGGTTATGGTATGGACTTCGTCCACCTTGCTAGGGCACTTGAGTCTGGCTGACAGATTAGATCTGCCTGGTAGCTACTCTTCTGTATAATGAAGTCTAATGAATGAGTACAAGAATATCAATAGAATTGCTTTTCATCAATGACCTAGCAAATTAACATTCATTTTGATTGTTTTCAAGATCATTCCCATTCAAGTAAAGGGATGAATTTTCAGTAAATATAAGGTTTATTTAAGGAAACATCAATATTTTTTTTCTTAGACCAACAGCATCAAATCTATGTTTATGGAATTAAAGAATGCAAATTTACTTTGAAACACAGATTTTTAAAATTATTTCTGCAACTTAGCTTGTAGTTGTTAACACCAGTTCTATTTTTAAAACATGAAAATGAATTGTTTCTTGTTAACTCCTTTTGATCTGCAAACAGATATTAGACAGAGTTGATGTCAGGAACTCTAACATGTTGATCAAAGAGCCAAGAGTGTTCTGAGAAGGTCTCATTTAAAAAGAACTTCTGTTACCAATTGCATAAGAAAATAAATTTATTTCTGAAGATTTGACCAACAGAAATGTTTAAAAATTAACATTGGCATTCCATTTCTTCATGATTTTGGTGTGTGCCTTTTCCATTTTTATTATTACATGGCATTTGTTACATTTCTAAAACGAGATCGTTTTGCAAGTAGTTTTTATATTTCTCTTTGCTGTATTTTGTGAGTTTTCGATGTTGTTAATATTTGCCAAGTATTAGATATGAACTTATTTAAAAGTTAAAAATAAACTTTTTAAAAAAAGATTTACTATTTTTATTACAAAGTCAGATATACAGAGAGGAGGAGAGACAGAGAGGAAGATCTTCTGTCCAATGATTCACTCCCCAAGTGACTGCAATGGCCGGCGCTGTGCCGATCCAAAGCCAGGGGCCAGGAACCTTTTCCGGGTCTACCATGCGGGTGCAGGGTCCCAAAGCTTTGGGCCATCCTCGACTGCTTTCCCAGGCCACAAGGAGGGAGCTGGATGGGAAGTGGAGCTGCCGGGATTAGAACCGGCGCCCATATGGGATCCCGGTGTGTTCAAGACGAGGACTTTAAGACTCTAGGCCATGACGCCGGGCCCAAAAATAAGCTTTTTGTTAGAGAGGCGGTGTGAGTTCCCACCTGCTGGTTTACTGCCCAGATGCCAGCAATTGCTGTCTAGAAGCCAAAAACAGGAAACTCAGTCCAGCTCTCTTCTTTGGGTATCAGGAACCCAGTTTCTTGGAGCTATCACTGCTGCTTTCCAAGGTCTACGGTAACAGGGGCCTAGAGTCAGGAGCGAGAGCTAGGTGTTCCTGTAGTGAGATGTGGACACCTTAACTTCTAGGCGAAACACCTGCCCTGCGAGTCTTAACAAATTCCAATTGATTAACATTTAGATTCCCCTGCCTTTTTAAACTGATGCATGTTAATGAATAATATTTGCATATATGAATGATCACATTCATGATTCTTAAGATAGTGAAAATAGTGGGTCACATTTCAAGCTGTAGCTATAGCTGTTGCATCCCATGCTGCATCTACTTTTTCACTGCAGTGTTTTCTTTTTGGACCTAGAATCCTCACTTTTCCTGGGGTCACCTTCCCAGGAGCTTGAGAGAAGAGACTATAAAACCAGAAGCTTGTGAGACAGTTACCCATATTAGTATTCACATTCTGCTGGTTTATCAAGATAATATGACAGGTTGCCTGTACTAACTTTAATGAGTCATGTGTTATTTAGTATGCAAATATGTTTCCAGATACTGCTTACTATGTTAGTAAACACTGTTATTTGGTATGTTACCATCATACATGTCATACGTTATTAAGGGTGCCATTGTGTCTTCAGCTGCAAGTAGCAGAAGATCTGATTTAGGCTGGCTAAAAGAGAGGTTTATTCAACTGCATAGTAATAAGCCCACCTTGGGTGGCTGTGGTCCAGCAGCTCAGAAGTGTGAAGGAGCATGTACCTGCTGTGTTCTCTGCCCTTTCCTTATGGTCACAGGATGACTGTAGCTGAGGGAAGCATCGTTTGTGTTCAAAGAGTCAAGAAGGGTTAGAGAACAGAGATGTGAATGAGAAATGTCCCTTATTCTGAATGCTATTAGCCTGATTAGTAATAGTAGTACTTTTTTCTCTTACTGAAAAAAATAATATGTATTGCTTATAGGGAGTGGACTTTGTCCGTGATAATATTGCTACTCAAAGGTCATTTTGGTATAATTTTTGTCTAGTTATTGATGTACAAATGTACAAAAAATCTAGCATTACTCATGTATATTGTGCATCATAACTGACTTCTGACTCATCATCCTGCTCTGTGCCTACCTTAAAGTTTTTTTAATACTTTAAATTTTCCTGAAAATACTTTAAAATTTTTCCTGAAAAATTAGGGAATGATTGAAAAGAAATATGAGAGTTCTTAAAAAAATTTCATTAAGTAGGATTAAAACATAAGTTTATTTTAGTTCCAAAAGTTTTTAAAATCTTGATATAGTTTTTTCATAATAAGCAATTCCCATGAACTTTTTGAAGACTCCTATGTGCTATTAATACTTTTGTGTATTTGGCCATAGTCTTCCTATAATATAGATTTTTTAGCAACTGTGTATTGCTAATTGTTCCATAATATCTTTCAATAATTCTTTATAATTTTAGATGTAGATTTTAAAAAAATTTTAAACTGACAGTTTTGCAATGAACATCTTTGTATGTGTTCTGTGTGTGTGCGTATGTGACAATCTCTCAATATTTCTTAGATAAATTCCTTTCGAAGGTGGAGTTGGAGCCAATGTAGTGACTCAGTGTAGTTTTACTTGTAATGCCAGCATTCTCCAAGTTTTAATGTCTTCTATTTCTTTTTTTTCAGTGATTTATAGTTTTCATCATAGAGGTCTTCCACTTCTTTGGTTAGATTAATTCCAAGGTATTTAAGAATCCTCTCTTTATTTTAAAGGGGCTTAGTTAAAATTTCTTTCTCAGCCATGGAGTTATTTGTGTATACTAGTGCCATCAGTTTGTGTTCATTGTATTTTGTTACCCTGCCAAAGTCTCTTGTGAGTTCCAGTAGTCTCTTGATTGGGTATGTTTTTGCTACGCCTCGTGGGTTTTGATATTTTCTATTTTCATTTCTTCAAAGTAGTTTTTTTCTTTTATTACATTTTTTTACTGGCTCATGGGTCATACAGTAGTATCATTTTCTTCAAGAATGTTTTTAACTTTCTTTTTCATTTCTGCAGTGACAAATTAGTCATTCAGTAGCATATTATTTAACTTCATAGCATTATAAATGTCATATTTTTTTTCCCTGCTGCTGATTTTATTTTGTGGCTTTTCATTTAAGGAGATGTATAGTAACTGTGTAATAGAGACTAATATATCCAGATGTGAAGATACAATTCATATGCATCTGTACTTCCAAATCAAAGATGAATTCCTAATGAAACTGTTAAATATATAGAATGCTGGAGTCTCTGCTGTCATCTATTTCTTCAATATCAGAATACGCTTAAATAGCAGAGTAATGGACTTCTGTTTATGAAGGACTGTACTACTGTAATAATTTAGGGGAAATCAGCTGGGGGAGGGAGGGTGGAAGTTTGGGTATGGGAAATCCCAGAGCCTATGAAAATGTATCATAAAATAATTTTTTAAAGTTATAAAAAATATTTGTTTTCCCCTACTATTACCTCTGTCCTGTTCTCCCTTAGTGTAACCATATTTTAGAGTTTTTATATCTTTGCACCCAGGCAAATAAAAAATATACATTATATTTCTTCCTTTCCTATAAAAAATACTGGTCGATATAGATTGTCATGTGCCTTTACTCGCTTTGATCTGACAGCTATATAAATTCCATTGTGTGAACAGTCCACAGTTTATTTATCTATTCGCCTGTCTAGCCTTTTTTGAAGCCTATATCTTTTCAGCCACATGAAGCCCAAGTGAATCATAATATTCTGGCCTTGCAGCTATGCTACTAATAGGAGTGGGCAGCTGTATCTTAATTTCTTAGTCCTATTGCCTGGCCTATTGCACCTTTTGACTTTGCCTCCCAGGGTGTAGTTGGCAGTGTCTGAAATACTTAGAATCTTCCAATAAGGGAGAGAATTGCAAAAGTAAACTGATCTTCTTTGAAGACACATTAGCTTATCCTTTTTCTCTTGATTTTTTTTTAGACTCATATATTCATTTATCTGATGGAGTGAGCACAAAAGCCTAGCAAAGGAACAAAGGAAGGAAGGAAGAAATAAAGGAAAAAAAATCTTCCTTGTGCTAGTTCACTTCCCAGATATCTAGAACAGTCTGGGATATGTCAGGCTGAATTCATGAGCCAGGAACTGCAACCAGGTTTCCCATATAGGTGGAAACAACCAAAATATTTAGTCCATCATCTACTGCCTCCCAGGCATATTAGCAGGAAGTTGGTACAGGATCTGGGCTTCTAAAGTGGTGATTTATCCTAAGAAACCACTGGACTTGCCCTTTCTTTAGTTTTCATTGTGAAATGTTTTCATGTTGTAGTTTAGAGAGAAGGTGCCTCAATTCTCTTCCAAGGGATGGGGATCTTGTATTTGAAGTTATGTCCTGGGTCTAGCATGGTAGCCTAGCCCCGAAGAAGGTCCTGGCTCCTGGCTTCAGATTGCCTCTAATGCAGGTGCAGGGTCCCACCACTTTGGGCTGTCTCTGCTGCTTCTCCAGGCAACAAGCAGGGAGCTGGATGGGATATGGGACTGTCAGGATGTGAACCTGCACCCATATGGGATCCTGGCGCATGCAAGGCAAGGACCTTAGCCACTGGGCTACCGTGCTGGGCCCTAGAATGTAGATTTTTAAAGATTACTTGAAAGGCTTAGAGAGACATACATACTGACAGGTTGGTAGAGATTGGTCTCCCAGCCATTGATTTAATCCTCAGATGCTGCAATAGGTAGAGCTGGCTGGACTGCGAATTCAGGTGCTAGGAATTAATTCAGGTCTCCCATGTGGGTGTCGGGAACCCAGTGACTTGGGCTATCACCTGCTGCTTCCCAGGGTGCACCTTAGCACTAAGCTTGAAATGGGACAGTTCTGGAACTTGACCTCAGGTACTCTTATATAGGGTATATGTCCCAGATGGCATCGTAACAATCTTGCCAAATGCCTTCCTCCCAGAATAGATTTGCTTTATGTTATAGTAGTTCCCAAACTAGAGAATTTCACAGACTACGAACTTAAATGTGGGAGATGAGATAGAGTGGGAGCAAACGTAACTATTGTCCACTCTTCGTTCTTTTTTTTTTTTTTTAAAGATTTATTCATTTTATTACAGCCAGATATACACAGAGGAGGAGAGACAGAGAGGAAGATCTTCCGTCCGATGATTCACTCCCCAAGTGGCCGCAACAGGCCGATGCGCGCCGATCAGAAGCCGGGAACCAGGAACCTCTTCCGGGTCTCCCACGCGGGTGCAGGGTTCAAGCCTGGTAGGAGGGCTGTTGAGGGAATCTGCTGCTGGGCAATTCTGCCACTGGTGAGCATGAGAACTGGAACTGGAGGCAGACCAGGCCAGGCGAGGCTACAGCATCTGTTGGCCTGTGTGTGAACTGGGTTATGGGGAGAGCCAGGCTGGGCTGACTTGACTATACCCACTGGTTCATGGATGAGCAAGATGAAGTGTAGGTTGGTTGGGTTTTGCCACAGCATCAGCTGACAAGGGCTGCGACTGGTGGCAAATCCTGTCAAGGTAGACTACAAAACCACCTGGAAAGTGCACCCTCCAGTATGAGTGTGGACTTGATAGTGGAGTCAGTTGGATTGAGCTATGTTAAAACACCCATAAACATGTACGAGAGCTGAATGGGATGCAGGACAGACTGGACCAGTCCGCTGTAGAGACTAGCAAGCACAGGAACCAGGGCTGGGGGGCTGGTGGGGGTTATTGGAGGTTGCTCTGTTTAGGCTGTAGTTCCCGCTGGTGTATGTGAGGGCTGAGTGTGTAGTGGGCAGGATTGGGCTGGGCTGCAGCACCCATTGATTTATGTAAGGGAAGAAGCTGTAGACAGGACTGACCCAGCAGTTGCAACTACCAGTGTGTGCATAGGCTAATGTGGATGACAGACTGAGCTGGATTTCATACCGGCAAGTACACACAAGAGTCAGGTCTGGAAATACCTAAGACAGTGTTTATTTGGGGATCCCCCAACTGAACCACTGACTCAGAACTGCAACTGTAGGGAAAACAATAGGATCTATGGTCTGACCAGGGAGTACATGTGTCAGAACTTTGCCTCCTCAGGGGCTAAGATGGAGTAGTGGACAGCATGCCCAGATGCACATGGAGAATGTGGCAGTCCATTGGAACCTACAGAGGACATCTTAGTGCCACAGCAGAGGAAGGAGAACAGAACAAATTGCTCACCTACCCCAGCCAAGTGTCTACAACATGTATCTAGGCAATGGAGACTCTAAGGTAGACCATGTTAGCCATATGGATCTTGAAAGGATTTTCTCATCCTTGGATCAGTGAGACTAATAGCATTTCAGAACTATTGAAACCACTTGAGCAGAACCCTTAGAGCATGCTCCACCTCCAGGACCCTGGACTGATATCGGGTGGCCATTTCCCAACCCCGGTAGTAAGGCGGCTGGGATGCTGGGTGCGGCTTCTCATCTTATCTCCCCTTCCCCTGGATGCAGGAAGAAGAAAAAGAAAATGTGAAAACAAACAAAAAAATTCTATCTGCAATAGGATTGAACCTGTTAAAAATAATTTAAAAATTTTAAAAATAAGTAAAAAATAATTAAGTGTCTTGTTTCATTTTGCTAGTAACTATTTAAAAACTTTCTTACAGTATATTCTTAGCTTATTGACTTGTTCTTGTTACTGGTTCATTCACAGAATCAGGAAATTGAAGTGTGTGATCCAGATCATTTCATGGTGTGGTAGCACTTTCAAGTTAGAAATGTCTAAGAGGTGGTCAGAACTTGATTCTCATTTTACAGCTGAAGACAACATAACCCACAGAGGGAGGGACCATTGCAAGTTGACCATAAAATCTTGTGTCAGTACCATTTCCCCCTGATAGACTACCCTGTCCAAGGGTCTTCAACTGGCACACCAATCGGAAATGAATAGAGGACTGATCTTGGAAGCTGAGAGGGTATCTAGTTTTACCTCCCACCTAATGTACACAATCCTTTTCCCTGCATTTCTAGAAAATGTTTTGTCTAATCATTAGTACATGATAAAAGATGAAGACATCCTTTTTTGGTAAATTGGCCTTATTACCAATTGTGTATCATTGTAAGGTCTACAGATGTGTCCTAGTGACTCTGAACTTGTTACCCGTAACTGCAACACACTCTGAGAACTTACTCTATTGAAAGCTCTATGTTGTATACTTGGCCTACAGGATGGATATTCTTTTTTTTTTTTTTTTAAGATTTATTATTTGTTTTTATTGGAAAGTCAGATATACAGAGAGGAGGAGAGACAGAGAGGAAGATCTTCCGTCCGATGATTCATTCTCCAAGTGACTGCAACGGCAACGGCCGGCGCTGTGCTGATCCAAAGCCAGGAGCCAGGAACCTTTTCCAGGTCTCCCATGTGGGTGCTGGGTCCCAAGGCTTTGGGCTGTCCTTGACTGCATTCGCAGGCCGCAAGCAGGGAGCCGGATGGGAAGCAGGGCCGCCGGGACCAGAACTGGTGCCCATATAGGATCCTGGCATGTTCAAGGCGAGGACTTTAACCACTACGCTATGGCACCGGGCCCTGGATATTCTTATTATTTGTAGTTTCTTGGTGAGATCCTGATTGTCAGAGGATTAAAGCTCTAGGGAACATAGCAAAGGGCAGGAGTTTTCAATTAGTTCCCAGAAAGCTATAACTGATCACCACAAAATGAGTAGCTTAGAACAACAGAAATTGATTATTTATAAGTTCTGAGGCCAGAAATCTGAAATTGAAAGTTTCTAGCTGAGAATTCTTCTTTGCTTCTAGCATCAGGCATTATTTGGCTTGTCACTATGTAACTGTTGATTTGAGTTGGATTCTTCTGTGTCTCAATTTTGAATTCACCTTAATAATCCAGCCAGACTCATCTCAAGATATTAATTATATCTTCAACGAGTTCTTTTCCTAATAATGTCATGTTTGCAACCTTCTAGAGAATATTTTTTGTAAGGCCCATCATTCAACCCACTGCAGAATTTGGCACTAGTGTTCTGATGACTGAATCTGTACTCCATTCTGCTGTACCAGGTCCTGGGAAGTGCCATTGAGACAGCCCATTTGCTGATTTACGTAAGACTGGCTTCCTGGCTCAGTGTGCAGTCTCCATCGCCTTATATCACAGAAGTGTTGAGACTGAACTCAAGATGAGATCTGTGTAACAGGAGCAGGGGAAACAAAATTTTCCTTACCTTTATGGTGTTTGTCTAGGCCTGAGACTTAAATAGACATAAGACATAATAAGGAACATAGCCCAAGAATGTAGTTTACATAAGTTGTCATGACACAACAACCCTACTAAGGAAATAAAAACCCACAGATGCAGTTAGGAATCAACACATATATGCTGAATTGGATAAGGAGTAGTACGCGGTAGAAGTATGGCAGAGTGTAGGGTCTTGGGTTAACAGAGTTCATTGGATAGAGAAATCGCTAAAGAAGATAAAGTTAGCATAATAACATCTGCACATGAGATATTCTCTACTTTCCATCCTTGATGTTAAGAATATTACTTCCCCTCTAATACAAGTAGAGTTGTAGCTGTTGCTTTAGGTAAAAAAGAAAAGTTGAGTACACTATTCTTGCATGTTTTAAATACCTTCCCATATGCCAAAGTGGCATTGTTTAAGGTAGCATGTTTTATCACCACTCACTGGATAGAAAGACAGTTAAGTGTCATTGGTGGTATACTGTATTTTTGTAAAGTATCTGGAGGAGTGGGAATTTGGTGAAATTTGAAGGTTCTGATTAGGAAACGTGTATCCCATATTCAAGTGCTTGGATTTGAGTCCTGACTTCTGGTTATGACTCCTGCACCCTGCTAATCATACCCTGAGTAGTAGGTGTTGGCTCGAATACTTAAGTCCTTGCCCACAAAATGGGCAACCTGGATTGAGTTCTGGGCTTCTGACTTTGGGTCTGGCCATTGTGGGCATTTGGGGAATAAAACCATTTCTATCTCTCTGCCTTTGAGGTAAATTTAAAAAGTAGCTGTAGCTGTTGTTTAGCCTTAGAGCAGCTCTGATGAAGTCACTTCAGATAATTAATAACTGAAGACATAAAATAAAACCCTCTCTACATATTCATAGTTCTACTCAATCATTGAGTTTTTAAGCCAAATTCAACCCTCAGTTATGCTAATACATTTTTTATTGATTTTGGATTCTGGGGATGGATTCTGAGCTTGGAATGAAAATAATACAAACAGCACATTCTGGGGCTTAGTAGATAGAGCAAGTATAATTGTGAATATATCCAGTTTTCCTTTCATTCCAATTTGTTGCTACCATAGGGGAAAAAAAAAGTTGTGAAAGTGATGAATGAAGAGCCATACCTTTCTGTACAAACTCACTGAATCACTGGCATTTTTATAACCAAATTTTAGAGAAGAAGGCATTTTCTTCTTTATTTTCACCCACTGTAGAACACGTATAACATGGAGGTCATGCAATCTTAGTATTTTTAATGTGAATAACAGTTCCAACTTGTTTGTGTTAATTGCATGCATTTATAACCCACACAGATTCATGCTCTTTGTGTTGTATATGCTACCATTTTCACTGCTGTCAAAACAAAACTTTTTAAAAATAACCCATGGGTTTTAACCAGAAAAGTCAAGATAAGTTAAATTTTTTTTTAAGTAAAACCTATTTTGCTGTTTAGATAAGCAAGAAAATGGAGTTATCATTAACTTTTGCCCTTTGGTAGGAAGATAGGACAGAGTTTGTAGTGTTTAACTTTTTTTTTAATTAATAAAATTTTTAAAGGATTTAAAAAAGGAGAGAAAATAAGTCCCAGTGAGGCAGTACATAGTTTCATTGATTTCGTTATACTTTATACTGAAGCTTGAGGCCTTTGTCCTAATGATTTCTTTGAAAGGAAACATTCTGAGGAAGTATTTCCTCTGCTTGGCAATTTTTTCCCTCATCTCTTAGCTGGCTGGCTGTGTCTAATGACACTTGGGGGCCTAGCTTAATTTTATCTTTTCCACTGTAGGAAACCTCTCCTGACTCATAAGATTGGGTTGATTTCTTTATTGTAAATTCCCTTCATATCTTTTTGTAAAGGTTTATTTTGTTTTATTTTATTTTATTTTATTGGGAAGATAGATTTCCAGAGAAGGAAAGATCTTTCATCTGCTGGGTCACTCCTGAAATGGCCTCATTGGCCAGAGCTGAGCCTATCAAAACCAGTAGCCAGGAACTTCTTCTGGGTCTCCTGCGTAGGTGTATAGGATCCCAAGGACTTGGGCCATTCTCCGTTGTTTTCCCAGGTCAGAAGCTGGGAGCTGGATGGGAAGTGGAGCAGCTGGAATATAAACGGGGGCCCACAAGGGATCCTAGCACTTGTGAGACCCTAGCACGATTGAGCCATCACACTAGCCTGTACCCCTCCACCCCGTTACTACCTTGTATTGTGTGTTTTGCAGCCTTCATGAGGTGATTTTCCATTGCTTGTTAATGCTCTTCCTTTATCCTCTACTGTAAACTCTGCAAGGGCAGGGGCTGTGTCTGCTTTTTGCCTTCCACCACTAATACCTTGCTCAGTGTCTGGCTCACAGTAGCTGCTTACGAAACATTTCTTGACTAAGTAGTCATAGACTGAAAATGTCTCTTAAAGGTATACAGGAACAAAAAAAAATCAACTGTATTTGTGTTCAGATGTGGGGACAGCAAGCTAACAGCTGTGAAATTCTTTTCTTTGTATGCGTATGTTTGAATACCACTGCATCAAACTACTGAAGTAGAAAGAATAGCAGACATCCTGTTGTAAAGGGACCGTGTGTTTGACCCACTTCTTTTCTAGTAGTGTCATCACGATTGTATCTCATGGCTGTGGGTTCTTGGGAGGATGACAGGTGGAACAAGTAGCCTTAGCACACAGCCTTCATCTGTCATCCAGAACAGCTTGCATACTCTTATTATCTGAACGAAACATGGAGAGAGGGATATTTTTCTATCAGGGTAATTGAAAGTAACCATATCAGAATATGAGAGGAAAAGCGACTTCCTTTATGAAGAGCAACTGCTTGAGTCTTAGATCTGCTGGTATTGTGTCTCATCTTGAAGTGCAAGGACTCCAAAAGTGTTTCCTGTCATCAAAAGGCCCATGATTAAACCAGTACATTCTTTAAGATAAAATGTTGTGGTGCACGTTCCCGCTCTCAGCTGCCTGGTGAGATGGCTTTCTTCCCAAGCACATCTGCTGGGACTCTGGGCACGGACTTTGTGTGTTCTTTATCCAGGAAAGAAAACTATTTTAGTATTTCAGATCAATCTAGTGTAATAGAAAAGTGAAAATGTGCTATGGAAAAATCATTACCTAGAAACATCCTAATGTTCCTGAGTTTTGGAACAGAAGAAATAAATAACCATTGGCTGTGCTTGTTTGTATTTTCAAACTTGGCCCCATAAAGCGGAACAACAAATAATACTCTATCAGTGATACTTTTCTTGCTAACTGGGTTGATTCTATAAATAGAAGCTTAACTTTATAGAAATGTTTTTATAAAGGGACCTTTTTACATAAACCTGGTGAAAATGCTAATGTGGTGACAGAAATCAAGGTACAATTCAGCAGTCATTCAAGTCATGACTTTGTTATATTTTGAGATAGCGTTAAAATCACTTAGTCGAATAAAACTCTGAAGTGCTGTAACTGCCAGGTTGCTTTATCTAATTTATGAAACAGAGGCAAAGGAATCAACGGTAACTCTCCAGTTTCCATGATTAGATTAACTATTACTGAAACCACAGAAAGTATATAACCCTTTACTTTATGTTCAGTCGAATTTGGTTATTAAGCTTTGATGGAACTTTCATTTAACCAAATGCTTTGTTCACCACAATAAGCATGTTATATCTTTTGTGTTCAGAATTCGACATGACCGTTTCAGTACGCGCCTCCTACAAAGTTGCAGGTTCTACTCATTTGTGTTGTGTCAGACATTTTTGTTCAGTCTGGTTAGTCTTGTTTTTTTCTTTCTGACTTTCAGAAACACATTTCCCCCCTTTGTAAGTCCTTTACTTTTTCAAGAATATACTTTTTCAAGAATTTACTTTTTCAAGGCATTAGCAAACATGAAGCTACTTCTCAGCAATTCCACAAAAAATGGATTTTTCAAAATTAAATAAGCATCTGGTGGTCTGAAAATGTTTCATACCTGATATTTAAGAGATATTTTGACTATTGCCAAAAGGAATCCATTTCTTCGTGCTGTCTCCCTGGTGGATGCCGTCATATGCCACTGTGTTATGCAGAGCACGTGCTCTGAAGAAAGGCCGGCTTAGACTTACAGCTGACTCTGCCACGTGCCTTGTGGCCTTGCGCCTTACCTCTTAGGGAGGCCAGTTAACTGTATCTGGCCTGAATTATTTGTGGAAAAGGGTTCATAGCAGCACTTATCTTGTAGTGTAATCATGAGGGAATGTACATGAAGTCCTCAGACGTGATGATTAAAATTAATGTGTGAGTCTATCCACACTGTACATACGTGTTGGTCTGTGTGTAACCTTATTGATTCAGAATTAGATTTTGGTACCAGAAGTTGTTGTCACTCCTTCAGTATTTTAGATTTAGAGTGACAGCTTTAAGACCAGTTACCATGAAGGTGGCTGTTTCAATTACTACGACTGGAATTCACAAATCAGATCTATATGCTGAGCTTTCAAAATGGTACTCTGTTTCAGTTGGTTTCAGTTCCTGAGAGCAGCGCTGAGGTGTGCTTGAGATTCACAAACTGGAGACATGTGGCCATTCCAATATGAAGGATCCCTGCCAACCAACCGTTAGCTTTTCACTGATTTTGTTTCCCATGTCTCTTAAGCTCCTCTCTGTCTGCCTTGCTGTCTTTGCATTTTTCATCTTTCTCTTAGTGCTCTGCATCTGTGCTTTGGGGGATGGTGGAGATGAGTTTGCATAAATCCATACTAGTCATCCAGCATCCTTTAGCCCAGTAGGCCAGAGAAGAGCAGTAGGGAGTCTGCCTCTGAGATCTGCTCTCTGACACTGGTATCTAGCAAATTTACATGGGCTTATGTGGATGAGATTTTTCTTTTCATCAGTATCATCTTCTGTTAGCTTGAATAATGAGTCACAGAAGAACGAAAATTTCTTTAACTGGGAAGGTCTTGCAAGAATAAGTGTTAGGCCCATGGTGATAGTATAATGCAAAATAAGATAGCCTTTTTAAGACAGCATCCTATTTGCAATGTCCCTCAGTTGAGTCAGAGACTGGGGACTTACTGAGATTCACCATCTGGCAAAATATGGAAGGCCAGTCTTGTGCCAACTGAAAAAGCTTCATCAGTTCCAGCTCTTGAATACTTTGTACATTATTGGATGCTTTGCAAAATGTTTATCACTTTTTAATTAGAAGGGACTAAGGGATTCTAGCATTCCAAAGAAAGTGTCAGCATCCCAAAGACAAACGAAAAAGTCAGCCAGTGGGGTTTTAAGGATGTTACGTCTTTGACTTTGAGCTGCACGGGAAAGAAGGCCAGTTTCTTTTAAGACCTTCACTGGAGGATAGAGGGGTCAGGCCTTTGAATGCACATGCCAGGAGAACAACTCAGTTCTACTTGTTGGCCTACCGTGTAAACTGTGGCCTGTCATGTTCATTAAAATGAAAATTTGTTGAATGGAATTTGCCCGACTGGCAGAATGGTTTAAATGTCAGATGTTGTTAGGCCTGGATATAAATATTATGTTTCTATTGTTAATTAATTGCAGTGCCTCAGTACCAGTGATCCAAAATCCAATTTAGTCTGCAATAGGCTTGTGGATAAGGGCCAGAGATAATGAATGCAGAGAGAAAAATGTATTCAGAGTTTCCATTGTGTCTGTCAATGTCCTCTCAGAAAAATAGCAAATTTTGGTATGTCACTATAATTCAAAGGGTGCAAAACAGGACAGAATTAAGACTCATTGTTTTTTGAAAACTCTCAAATGTTACTTACTGTCGGTTCTATGCTATAGTTAGTCAAAACATCAAAATTCTGGAAAGATGCTGCCCTATTTCCTTTCCTTGATTTTTACCCTTGAGTCTGCTATTTGTGGTTCATTTCAGAGTTGTGCAACTGAGAAACCTGGCCCCGTACTCCTCTGTTTTTACAGAGTTCATTTTTGTCTCTTCCTTTTGCCGTCAAATCCTTCCATTCTTTTTCTTTTCATCTTTTGTTTTGGTCCCCGGGCTCAGCAGCCTGTCTGTCAAGTCTGCCACTGTTTGTTAAGATCATTTTGCTTCCAAACTGGGCTGGAGTCTGAATATCACTCAGAATAATGTTGTTAGAACTGTCTGCATTAGAAAGGGAAGCAGAAATCAAGCTCCTGGCACCTGGACCTTGAAATTGACTGTTGTTGGAAAGCCATGAGTCTGCAGGCATGGTGACCACCATCCTCAACCAGTATTTTGTTGAATACTTATTTTGAGTGTGGCGTCTTATCCCAACATCTCCCTGAGTTCCAAAGTCAAGTGGGTGTGCCAGATCTAGAAGGACTAATTAAGACTTTGGAAGGCAGGACTAATGTGATCCAGTAGTCAGGGACCTGCATTTAATTTCTGGTATCCTGGTCTTTGCCAATCTTATTCTGCCCCTGTGATTATGCCAGCCAAGAAGCAGAGAAGGAAAGATGAACTTTGGTCTGCTCTGAGTTTCCCTGTCCAGCAGCGTCTGTCACATTAAAAATGAGAGGGAAAGAGGCCAGAGAATCTTCCAGATGGAGAGTTCAGAGGAGGGCACAAGCAGACTCCCTCTCTACAGTGACATGGCAGGGCCATCCAAGAACTGGGCCAGGAGCCAGGAGGCGCACAGGCTGCTGCCTGACCCTGCAGTGGGTAGGGGGCCTGGCAGAAACCGTCATCCCTGACATGGCTGGAGAGCAGACTCAAACTGGGCGCACACAGGGGCACATGCTGAAGGCAGACAGTTTTTCCCCAGGGCTGTTTGCAGGTTGGGTCCTTTATTGTTAACTCCTCTTAAGGGAGCTTTCTGCAAGTCACATGAGGGAAGAATTGGTGTGCTCAAACCTCAGTGTTTCTATTTCCTTTTAAAAGAGGCAGCCCATGCATAGAAGGTGACCTTAGTGAGCTGCAGGCAGCAGTAACAGTGGTGGCTTTGCATCCCTGCATAAACCTGCATGTGGACAGCAGTTACAGGCAGCGGGATTTCCGTGAGGCCACAGTGCACAGTCACTCTTCGTGCCTCATGGTAGCTCAGCTTTGTAACTGGTTTGAGCAATCATTGAGAAGTATCCAGTGTGAATGCTCCAGGAATAGGAGTTGGCCCGGATGAAAATGCTGTTTCAGAATCAGGCTGTCAGTGGCCTGAGTAATAATGGGAAGGCAAATTCAAAATATCTGATTTGTCTTAGAAATGGATCTTTTTACCTTTGTATCTGTATAACCTCAGTTTTACCCCAGGATAACCCTCTCTTCCTGAAAATTAGGTTACTGGAGTTTGGGGCTGGCCTGTGCTGTTGGGAGGACGGCTGTTTGACTTAAAATGTCATCCCATTCTGCAAAAACATACTGGGGCCATGTTAGGGCATCCCTGTGTAAATGTCACCTTGTCAGAGTGTCTCCCCCTGGGATTGGGCTAACCGTGGTGGTTTCCAGTTCTGTTGGATTCCCCATTGTCAGGGCACCAACATAGGCAGGGTCATATTCCCTGAGATTTCATGGAGTTTGATTTGTCTGTAATTCCATAACTTTTCAGATGCTAATTATTGGCTGATTGGTATTCTGCTCCTCAGATGTCACCTAATGGTTTTCTAGGGCTCAGGATATTTGGCAGCTTTGTTCTTCTGTCGCCTGGCAAATGTGATATTATTAAATAGGTGTGGCAAGCGTGATGTGTGTGTGTGTGTGTGTGTGCATGTGAACATGTGTGACTATGTGTTTGCATGTGTTAGCCAAAAGAAGAAACACTTTTCATTCATTTATTTATTTTAAAGATTTATTTATTTTCATTGCAAAGTCAGATATACAAAGAGGAGGAGAGTCAGAGAGGAAGATCTTCCGTCTGTTGATTCACTCCCCAAGCAGTTCTAATGGCCAGGAGCTTCATCTGCGTCTCTCACATGGGTACAGGTTTCCAAGGCTTTGAACTGTGCTTGACTACTTTCCCAAGTCACAGGCAGGGAACTGGATGGGAAGTGAGGTTGCCAGAATTAGAACTGGTGCCCATGTGGGATCACATCGCATGTGAGGCGAGAGCTTTAGCTGCTAGGGTATCGCACTGGGCCCAACACTTTTATTTGTTATTTTTTCCAAGGTTTTATTGCAAAGTCAGATATATATAGAGAGGAGGAAAGACAGAGAGGAAGCTCTTCTGTTCGTTGATTCACTCACCAAGTGGCCGCAATAGCTGGAGCTACACCAGTCCGAAGCCAGGAGCCCATAGCCTCTTCCAAGTCTCCCATGTGGGTGCAGGGTCCCAAGGTTTTGGGCTGTCCTTGACTGCTTCCCCAGGCCACAGGCAGGGAGCTGGATAGGAAGTGGGGCCACTGAGATTAGAACTGGTGCCCGTATGGGATCCTGGTATGTTCAAGGTGAGAACTTCAGTTGCTAGGCTACTGTACCGGGCCCTATTTTAATGAAAGTCTGTTGTGCAAATTAAGTAAATGGAAATAAAGAAGAATATCAAAATTAGCTTTAGAATTTCAAGTGGCCGGAGTAGTAGTGTAGCAACCTAGTCTTCCACCTGCAGTGCCAGTATTCCCTTTGGGCACTGATTCATGTCCTGTCTGCTCTACTTCTGATAGAGCCCCTGGCTTATGACCTGGGAAAGCAATATAGAATTGCCCAAGTCCTTAGACCCCTGCACCCACATAGGAAAGCCAAAGGAAGCTCCAGGTTCCTGACTTTGAATTGTCTCAGCTCCGTGGCCATTTGGGGAGTGAATCAGCAGATGAAAGATCTTTCAGTCTCTTTCTGTCTTTCCTTCTCTCTATAAATCTGCCTTTCAAATAATAAATAAATATTTAAAAAAGTTTTTAATCAGTTTTGAGTTATAATAGTAATGAAAACGTGTTACATATATTTAAAACTATGCATATTTTAAAAAATAGTTATTTGGAAGAATGACAGAGAGGAAAAGAGAGAGATAGAAAAGGAGGTTACATGGGCTTGGCAGCGTGGCCTAGTGGCTGAGGTCCTTGCCTTGATCCCATATGGCCACTGGTTCTAATCCTGGTAGCTCCACTTCCTCTCTATCTCTCTTCCTCTCAGTATATCTGACTTTGTAATAAAAATAAAATAAATCTTTAAAAAAAAAAAAAGAAAAAAGAAAAGGAGGTTACCTTTGATTTATTGCACAAATGGTCACAATGACTAGATCTGGCCCAGGCACAAGCCAGGAGCTTCTACCTTCATCTGGGATTCTAATGTAGGATACAGGTTCCCAAGCACATGGACAATTATCTGTTTTTCCTAGGCACAATAGCAAGGAGATGCAGCTGTAATGAAGCAGCTGGAACTTCAACTGGCATTTTGTTAAGGAATGCCAGTATCACACAGTGGCTTAAGCCACACAGTACTGGCCCGTTCGCAAGTTTTATTGAGTGTGTAGTATATGCCTGATGCCTTCTAAGAGGATGTAGGGTGCATATAGAGTAAGATAGAGGTGGTCTGTGTTACTAGGTTGAACTCATGGAAAGATTTCCACATATATTTTGACAATATCTATCAGTTCAGTGATAGAACTAAGAATTATTATGGTAATACTCTCCCTCCCCAGTTCTAAATATATGTTTCATAAATTCTAAAAATATTATATTCTGTAAAAATGCATACAAGGCTATTGAAATAAAACTTCCAGGAATTTATCTAAGAATGTCAGGGTTTGTGGGGAGTTGTTGCTGCTCTTTCTTGTGAGATTTTAATTCAGGATGAAGATTCTCCGATAATTTTGTTTTATGAATATGCATTTATCATTAGGCAGTTTAACCAGCACGTTTTTCACAGGCACATAAAAGATTTTAAAAAGAGGCTGAAGAATCTCCTCCTAGTAGAAAATTGGCTATCATTTGAAAGAGTGTTGCAAAAGCTTGTAACAGTTCACTGAATGTAGCAGAAAAATGAAAATGAAAGTGAATTTTAAGAAATTTATTCATTGTCTTCATATATGTGTGTATATATATATATATATATATATATATATATATATAAATTACATTGCATTATGTGACACAGTTTTCATAGGCTCTGGGGATCCCCCAACCCCTCCCCAATCCCTCCCCCCATGGTGGATACCTCCACCTTGTTGCTGTATTACATTTCCAATTCAGTCAAGATTCTTTCATTGCAAGAGTATACCAAGCATAGAGTCCAGCATCTTATTGTCCAGGTAAATTCAGCAGTTTCTTGGGGAGACCATCTCTCGTCTGAAGGCAGAAATGGCCGAATATCATCCCGATTAGTTTAAAGCCACACATAACATCATGACAATTTACAACATTATGGAATTAATTGACATGGTATTGAGTAACCAATATGTTAAAAAAAAATGCAAGTTCTTAACCACATCCTGTGACTACTTCATTGACATTTCAATTTTAGTTTATACACAGAACCAGCTTCTATACACCTTAAAATGGCTGTAGGGTACTATTCAGCTGTCTCATGTCTATTTTTATTTTAGTGTTTAGCAGTTTATAGTGTTGAAGCATAATTTTGCTGTGCTTGGCAGATTTTAGCTTGGCTTATAACTGTAACAAGGCAAATGTCAACAATTGAGGTGCAGAACAGTTTTAGGAGGAGTGTGCAGAGAAGTCTTCAATACCTTAGTGAGGAATAATTAATATTTGTGTCCTACCTAGTAAGGTATGTGTGAGTCCATGCTGACCTTTTCCTGTCTGATTCTAAGCTTTGCTTATTGTTCTCTGCCTATCTATTCTAATGTGTGTGTGTGTGTGTGTGTGTGTGTGTGTGTTTGTGTGTGTGTGTGTGTGTTTTGGGGGGAGGGCTCTGGAGCAAACCTGATGGTCATTGCAAGAGAGGGTGGGGATCCAAAGTTGGAACTACGTAAGGACCAGAGAAAGCTCCTCTCCCTAGTCCCGAAGGAAGTTTACTGTTCTGTTTCTGCGGACCACTCAGGGTTCCTGGCTGTCGTTCCGATGACCTTGGATCCTACAAGGAAGGATTTGGGCTTCTTCCATCTGTGTGGTAGATCCAAAAGGGGGTGGATGACCTTAGAATTCTCAGCCTCCGAAGGCACTCCAGTTCGCTGTGGTCTCTTTGGCAGTTGGGATGTAGTCCTTGGTGCCCATACTGATGGTCCTTGCTGAGGATCCGTAAGTCTCCAGGGTTGGGATACAAGCCTCCTCCTGTCTGCCTGCTCCACTCTGGGGTCCCCCGCTGCTCTGTGTATATGCATTGTCTTCATTCTTGTCCCTTAATGCACAGACTCTTTGCTAGGTATGTAGATAATGGCAAAATATTCAAAGGTCAATTCCCAATCCTTTAGCGTGGGGTAGTTAAGTGAAACACTATAGAAAGCACTACTGGTGTCAGACTTCTCAGCTCTAGGCCTTGTTGCTGTACTAATGGGCACTGGGATAGATCCCAGAGATAGGATGCAGCTGGAAGAGCTGAATGACAACCAAAGTGTTGTCTATATTCGGGAGAGTCTTGTTTCAATTCTGATCAGTTTTTAACGAATTGGGTTGGATCATGGATCAAAAAAGACTGGAGTTTGTAAAGACTTTTTGAAAGGCTGTTTCTGAAAACACACCAAGATAAATCATTGTGTTACTGGCCTGTTCTGCTCTGCGTCCATGTTTATTTCTTTCAGGAGCAGCTGAAATACAAACCTATTTGAATTCATTTAGTCATGAATTTGGTAAAGTTAGGTGTAAGTAGAGTCAGGAAGTAGTATCACACACGGCAGCTGTGGGTCAAAGTTTGCATGACTGGTAGAAGTTTAGGTCCTTGGAATTTTGGATCAATGCAGATGTGAAGCAAGGGCTGCTTGGGAGGCTGTTGGTGAGCTTTAGAGATAGTCACGTTAGGCACTGAAACAAGAGTTTTTGACTCCTGACTGGCTTCTGCTTTAGATAAATGCACCATAGATGTACATAATTGCACACACACGCACAATTTCTGATATCAGTGATATACACAAAGACTGCAGGATCTGCTTGTATTCGTTTACTTCACAACTGTTATAGAATCTGGGGCTTAGAATGCATGGGTGAGGTGGATTTAATTTGAATAGTAAAGGTCATAAGGTTTGGAAGAGCTTTGATTATAATGACAATGAGAAAATACATAATGAGGAAGTAGTATTTCAAGACAATAGCACAAGGGCCTAACATAAGGCATGCTGTGAATAAAGGGAGACCAAAGCTCTGTTTAATCCCAGTGCCGCCACTTGCTTGCTTTTTGCTCTCTCAGCGACCTTCAGTCCTGGGACTTTACTTTCTTTGTCTCAGATGGATCTTCTTGTCACTTTGACACCTGACACACTTGTCACTTTGACACATATATGTATTTTCTGCGTATGTTTTTTCTATGTAAGTACTACACAATAGTGGTCATTTGGCTTGGCGGTTAAGATGCCATGGCTCCACACTAGAGTGCCTAGGTTCTGTTCTCTCTTCTGGTTCCTGACACCAACTTCCTGTTAATGCAGACTGTGAGAGTTAGTGGTTATGGTGCAGGTGACGAGGTCAGTACCAACCACTGGGACATCTAGATGGAAATCCTGGCTCCTTGAATTGGCCAGGATTGTTGTGAGTATTTGAGGTGTGAACCAGCAGAGGGGAGCGCACTCATTCTGTCTTTGTCTGTCTCTCACAAATGGGCAAATAAAAGGAAAAATTAAAAAAAGAAGTAGAAGAAGAAGGAGGAAATTTACACAGACAGTCCATTACTGTCCACTTACCGCTTTCTTTCTTCCCCTTCACAACCAAGTTATGTAGGATTATCCTTACCCATTGTTTTTGTCTAAGGATAGCCACTTATTTCTTAATCAGTTCCAAACTGAACTCTGCTTCTATCAATCCACAAAATATTGCTTAATGATCTTCATATTGGACATTTTAGTGTTCGCTTGACCTTTCTGTGACTGTTTTTTGCACTTTCCGGGCAATGAGTTATTCTGCTGGATGTGGGATGCTTTCTCCTCACCACAGTGTTGAACTTCCTAAATGTTCTGTGCTAGGCCCTTTTCTCCTCGACTGTGCAGTCACCTTTGTGTTCGCAACAGCAGCTACTTCCAACTCAGTTCTAGCTCTCCACTGCCATGCCTTCTCTCTGGACTCCAAACCCAGATTGACAACTGTGCTTAAGACACTCCGAATTCAATACATCCACAACCAAATCAGTGATGTTTGACTGCGCCTTTGGACCTCATGCGGTGGGATTCAGTCTACACTCAACTTAGAGAAACTGTCGTGAACATGGCAAGTTTCAGTCATTAAAGAAAATCTAATTTTATAATTTCTTTCCAGTATTATTGCATGATGGTAAGAGAATATTGTCTCTTTGATATTTGTTGTTTGATTTTTTAAATTGTTTTGCTTTTATTTGAAAGGTGGATTTACAGAGAGAGAAGGAAAGGCAAAGAGATCTCCCACCCTCTGTTTCACTTCCCAAGCGTCCACAATGGCAGGAGGTGGCCCGGTTCAAAACCGGAGGCCAGTAACATCTACTGGTTCTCCCACATAGGTTCCCAGGGCTCAAGCACATACACCTTCTTCCATTCCTTTTCCAGGCCACCAGCAGAGAGCTGGATGGACGTGGAGCAGTCAGGACTCGAACTGGCACCCACGTGGAATGCTGGTGCCTCAGGTGGAGGCTTAAGTTGCTACTCCAGGGTGCTGGCCTCTGGATATTTGTTGAAATTACCTTTGTGACTTAATATCTGGTAAAGATTTTTCATGTTCTGTGTGTGGCTTGTATAAAATGCAGAAATCCGGTACTTTTTGTACCCAAACATTTATTCAGCACCATGTGCTACTCTTACAGCGTGACTAACAATCCTTTAAGTGAAGGAGGAAAGATCTTTTTGTTTTCTGTCTCTGACTCAGAGTGGGGATTGTGGCTTTCCTGGCCAGTGGACTAGAATATGAATGGTGATACATGACTTCTGAGCCTAGATCATAAAAAATACAGCATGTACGTTGGAACCTGTGCCTTTGGGACAGAGCCACCATGTTGTGTGGAGACTCCAACCACATGGAGAGAGTGAATGGAGACATGCCAGCTTGTGGCTGCAGCTATAGTCCTGGCTGATCCTCAGCAACAACTGGCAGCTTTGTATGTGAGGGCAGAGCTTCAGAGGACTTCAGGCTGTAACTCTCAAGTGTTCTAGCTGAGGCCTTAGGCATTGTGTCCTGCAGGAATGCTCACCTGCTACACCCTGCCAGAACTCCTGAAATGTAGAAATCAGGAGAGTTAATACATTATTATTTTTATTTTGCCATGTTTGAGGTTCTTACGTTCTAAAAGAAAATTTACTTTAAAACTTATTTTCTCATTACTGCTGATTTCAGTTTTGTCCAGGGTTAATGATTTCCATCAGCATTGTCTTTTGATTCTTATTTGCTTGATGTGCAGTTTTCCAACGTTTTACTTTCAGACCTTCTTTCAGTTTTTGATGTGTTCTTTGAAAGTATCACATAGCCAGGTAAAAGAAAATGCATTTTGAAAAGTTTTAGCAACTGTGTTTACCTACTTTGGTTACTGATTTTTTTTTAAACTTTTTAAAGTTACTTTCTTTTGTGTTTTCCATTCATCATGCTTTTGTTTCTTTTTTCCTCACTTCTGCTGTAGACTTCTCTAAAGAATTTTCTCTTTCGCTACATATACCTTCCTCTGTTGGTCTGGAAATTTCCATCCTTTTGGTAAATTTTGTTGCATATTTTAATATTATGAAATAGGGTGTATATACAGAAAAGCTTTTGATAGTGTAACTGTGGTTTCAAGAAACTAAATAACTCGTCATCCAGAGACATCTCCTACCAGACTTAGAAATGGAACATTCTGTATTCCACAGCCAACCCCGAAGGTTCTTTCCTTGAGTTTCTTTATCAGTGTATATATACATATATATATATGTGTATAGTTATTTATTTGCCTCTTTAGATGCTGTGCAAATGGAACAACAGTATCTATAGCCTCCTGGAGCTTGCTGTTTTTGTTGTTTCACATTGCATTTTGAGAAGCATGAATGTGAACATTGATGAAAGTAACAATTTCACTGATTTTTTTCAAAATCATGTAATAATTTATGTGTAAGAATGTTAGAAGAATTATTGCTCTGCAGTGCGTACTCTGAATATTTTTTGTACAAATATTGCTGAGAGTATGTTTAAGGGTCTCTAGGTATTCTGGTACAGTAGAATAATGAAGTGTTAATTATCCTTAATAAGTTACTCAGTAACTTTAGTGCTTATCTGTAACAACATAATCATATTTCTGTGTGCCTTATAAGTGATTTGTTACCTGCCAGTTATTCCACATAAATCTGGTAAACTAGTCAGTTTCATTTTATTTGTAAACCCTAACAATTGATTGTAATTGCTGTATTTTTTTAAACCAAAGTTAAATATTCATTAATCAATAACCATTATTAGTTAGATTTACTGTTATGTTGGTATTTTCTCTATTCACCTTCCTGTTCCTAACTCCTTCATTCTGGGATCATTTTCTTTCTTTTTTTTAAGATTTATGTTTTTTTTTATTGCAAAGTGAGATATACAAAGAAGAAGATCTTCTGTCCAATGATTCACTCCTCAAACTTCTACAACGGTCAGAGCTGAGCCAGTCTGAAGTCAGGAGCCAGGAGCCTCCTCAGGGTCTCCCATGCGGGTACAAAGTCCCAGTGCTTTGGGTCATCCTTGGTGGTTTTCCCAGGTCACAAAGAGGGAGCTGGATGGGAAGTGGGGCCACTGGGATTAGAACCAACATCCGTATGGGATCCGGGCACATGCAAGAAGGCAAAGGCTTTAGCCACTAGGCTGTCGCATTGGACCCCATTTTCTTTTTATTCACATATATCTTTATATCATTCAGTATTATTCTCAGCAAAATTAAACTACTGTGAGCAGTGAACAGTCTTCCCCCTCCTCAAAAAATGTCTATTTTTCTGTCCTTCTTGAATGATGGGTTTAGCATGAGTATAGAATTTTAGCTGAACTTTTTCCCTATTAGAGCTTTGAACATGTTATTCCGTAGTAATGGAATAAGTGTCTTGCTGTCATGCTTTATTTTCTCTGATGACTTATTCTTTTAGAAATTTTTCTCCCCTCTGGTTGAAAGATTTTCTGTCTCTGATGTTCTGCATTCTCATTCAGATATATCTAAATGTCTGTTTGCTTTTGTATTTACTTGTAGAAGTCTTGGTGTGCTTTTTCAATGGCACTAATGCCTCTCATTCCAGAAAATTTACATCTATTATCTTTTCATGTTGCTCTTTTTTCTTTCCTCTGAGCTATGTATATTTGAATATATACACATTTTCTTGAGCATTTCTAAGTGTTTGATGTAGAAAAGGATTCACCTGAATTTCCATATTATCAGACTCTAAATTTCTCAGATATCAGAAAGCAGTATTACACATTTTCCCCTAATTTTCCCCAAATGATGCTTCTTATAACATATTGCAATCCATGTACATAGGTACTCCTGGTACCTATTCTATTTCTGATGGTATCCTGTGGGCAGGCTTTAGATTACATCATAGCCCATTAGTTTGGCCTGGTTTTTGTTTGCCATGCATCAATGATTATAAGGTTTTTGGTGTAATCAGGGAGTGTGACAGGAAATAACCTCAGAAGAGCCACAGCAATTGCCTAGGATGTGGAAGGAAATAAAAGAACCACAGGGAAACTGTGGAGTAGTTGGTTATTCCCAACTACTATGCCTTTAGGAGACGTTAAGAACTAGCCAGAAATGAGAAAAAGAGGCACATTCCTATTACTTTCAACTGTAGAGCCGCCATCTGAGTAATGTGGGAGCACTCTAGAATCAATTCCTTTAATCCGCGTGTTATTACTGTTGTTTACCGACTATAATTTTACAGCTCTCTCCTTTTGACTTGTGTGTGGTGAGTACATCCATGTTTTGATCACAGTGAGCTGAAGTGAAGTCAGAATTTTATTTGAAATGTGCAGTTGCAGTTTTCTGTGTTTTGTGGATCTCTTCAGAGAAGATTACGCTGCACCACGAGAAATGGTGACTGTACCTGTAAGCCTGCACATACATTAAGTTCTAGCATGGAACTAAGTGGTGAGACTCTGATTGGACGGACTGATCATGAACCACGTAACATTGGAATAGCCTCCACCAAATAAAACTTTTTTCAAGCAAGTAGAAATAGAGCATTTAAGAAGGATGGCAAAAAAAAAAAAAAAAAAGAGAAAGAATAAGAAAATAAATTCCTCTTGTGTGCTGTGCTGTTGTTTTATTTTGTCTTTCATCTTTATAGCTGTTCCCATTCTGTTGAGGACTTCAGACCCCAAAGGATCTACTTATAGATTAGATCAGATGGGTGTGATTCAATTGATAGCACCACATTCTGTGGCATATGTAAATTCTATGTAGAGAGGGAGAGAGAGAAAGCATGTCTTCTGCTAGCAGACAACTCAGTCTTTTGTTTTTATCTTTTGTAGCTTTGAAGCTCAGCAAAGAAGGGAAATCCATGGAGAGTAGTCTGTAAAGGTAAGTGTATTTATTACATGGCCTTGACAAACATTGCCTTTACAACATTGATTTTTCTTTTATTCAGAGATTTAAACACTTGGATTAAAGATATAGCTGACAGTACAGCTTCCTTAACCACCTGCTTGTCCTCCCTCATAGGCAAAAGTGCTGAGCAATAGTTAGCAGAGAGCAAGAGGAAATAAAATGATGTGCTGAGGGTAGCCAAATGCAATTGTGTGCTTGCTGACTTTTGCTTTTTTCCCGGCAGTTAAGACATTCCAATGGAACTAAGTTTACTAAGATTAATGCTACATGGAAAAAGAATGCACTTGTACCGCTTCTGGTCAATAGTTAAATAAAACCACCTGACCAAATAAAGCATTTAAAATAAAATGCAGAGTGGCATTTCAATTGGGCTGGGTGAAATTTATCACAGAAGTCAGTTGTGCAGTTGTGTGGCAAAGTAAGTTTTGTAGAAGGGAGAAAGTTGACCCTATTGGTGTAACTAATTTCATTCTACCTAGTCACTCTGGACCCTAAGTGAGTTACAGGAAATGAACTTCCAAGCTGGAAGCAATCGAAAAAGTGCCCACTCAGTCTCCTGCAAAACATTAAAATGGAGTTGGTTTTTACATGTAAAAATGTAATTGTTTCCTCTTTGCTAGGTATATTTATAAGCACACCTCTGTATTGCATTATTCTTTGATTCATTGTTTAATTTCTGTTCTGCATGAAGTATTTTAATTTAGAGAATTCATTCTGGGGAATTATAAGGCTGCACTTTCATCAAGAGTCTTTGGTGGCCAGGGTGATATATGCCATAATTTTACATTTGTTTTCATCATCAATTATGTTTTTGACAATTTTAAGGTTTTTTCCTTGTTGTTTTTATTATAGTAATCATAACTGTGACCACTTTAGTTAAACTTGAAAAGCCATTTTGATTTACCTTATACTTTAAGTTATTCCTAACTTTATGACAGATCTACATATCAAGTGTTAAGGTATATTTTGAGGGTAAAGCAAATTTTCACAAGGAAATTAGACCAAAACCCCATTGAGTAACTAAAACACAAGCTGTTAAAACTCCATTTTGAGGACCTGCTTTGGGAAAGCTATATTCTATTGTGTGAAAGCCAGCTTGCTTAAAATTTTGCTGTAGTGGTTGGATATTAGTGTAGAAAATCACACTTTAAGAAATAGATAATTCATATTTCCAACCATATAACTTACATGTCTCTGGGATGTTGAGCCACATCTTAAAAAAGGGGAGGGGTACCTGGGCCTGGCACAATAGCCTAGTGACTGGATCCTTGCCTTATATCTGCCAGTATCCCAAATGGCACCAGTTCATGTCCCAGCTGCTCCGCTTCCCATCCAGCTCCCTGCTTGTGGTTTGGAAAAGCAGTGGAGGATGATCCAAAACCTTGGGACCTTGTACCTGTGCAGGAGACCTGGAGGAAGCTCCTGGCTCCTGGCTTTGGATTGGCTCAGCTGTGGCTATTGTAGCCACTTGGGGAGTGAACCAGTGGATGGAAGATCTTTCTCTTTGTCTCTTTTCTCTGTAAACCAACCTTTCCAATGAAAATAAATAAATCTTTAAAAATATGCATAAAGGGGTACCTGGTAGCTTTTAAAGGTAAATGATCATATTGGAGTTGATGATGCAAATACCTTGAGAACTTTACAATCTAAGGATACAGATTTGGTGCTTACATCTGTCTTAGTGTTTTAACCCTGGTGCAGTCCATTTTGTCTCCTTTGAGGGACAGTCCTTTGTTGAATTGGTACCCTGGAATCAGGTATGTGTGTAGTCCTATTTTGGTTCTTAATAGCTGTTAGGCTATGGATAAGTTATTAACTTCCTCTGGATCTTAGTTTCCTTATCTGTGCAATGGGGTAATAATATAGTGTGTTTTATAACAGTTTTGTGGAGACAAAATGAATTATTATGTGTCAAGGGTTTAGAACAAATCCTTGCCCGTGATGAATGCTCAACCAATGTTGACTGTTGCTGTTTTTGTTAATATTATTACTGTTATCACCATCATCAACAACATTAGCATTTGTGTGTATTTATCATCTATTTTTCAAAATCTGCTCTTTTTTTTTTCCCTTGAGCTTGGTGCCTTAGGATTTTTTTTAAATTTTTTTTTTATTCATTGATTACATTGTATTATGTGATACAGTTTCATTGGAACAGGGAAAAGTTAAGTTTGATGTTGTATGGCAAGTGAGACTTTTTGAAGTGAAAATTTTTGTAGGCACCTGGAAAAATGTCTTTGTGTATGGTCATGTGCTGATTAGTATAGTCTTAAGGAATTAGAGTCTTAAATAATTAGCAGTCAATGGTGGTTACATTCTTTAGGAATTTGAAAGCCTACTTTTTTTTTTTTGTCTTGTATCATCCTTTCCTAACTGCACCTTTATTTCCAAGAGAGGTAATTAGTCATATGGAACTATAACCAGGGCCTACATTCAACCCATTTTAGGTGTAAGACTGCAACCTAGGTTAAGTGTATGATCCTTCTATAGATTCTGAATCTGTAGCCAAGGGATTCTCCCTTGTCCTGGGTGGGAGTCCTGGTCTGATAGTGCTACTGTAGCAGTCCTTGTTCCCTATCCTCTGTGTTATCTATCTACTGATGTTCTCCATTGCTTACATTATAGGTTACCTTGGGCTCCTTGAGCCTCTTTCTTCTAACAATGCTTCCCAGTTTTGCCAACTGGTTTGTGTGTCCTGTCATTACACAGGTATCATTATCATCATCATGGCTGTGGTTATGATCATCATCACCATTATTACCATTACCACCATCAGCGGTAGCACTTGCCTGTCTTGCTGGCTGTCTCTGTGTCTGAGTAGAATTCCTAGTGTCTCTCAGACCAGCTGCTGTATTGCTTTTAGGAAATGTCATACTAGCCCAGTGGTTAGTTAATGGTAGATCTGGCCATTGTTAAAGTTTGACAAGTGCTTTGGTAGATACTGTGCTCTGTAGTGTTTTCAGTGACTTTTTCCTGTGTGGCTGGGTGTCAGTTTATCTGCTTCAAAAGCAATGAGAGTATGGTCGCTTCTTAACCTTAACCTTCAAAGGACTCATTGTTTTCTCCTTTAGAGCTCCCTAAAATTACATATGGAGCACTGTTGTATAATAGTATGAAAGAAATGTTGCTCTCTTTGTTCTGTTTGATTTCCATCCTCTCCCCATGCTTGTGGCATTTTTTTTTGTTTATCAGACAGGAAAGAAGCTGTAAAATTTGGCCTGGGGTTTTCTCATCCCTAGGTGTGAAATTATTTCAGAACTATAATAATAATACTTTGCATTTCTATAGTGCTTTTATTTGAAGATCTAAAAGTGTTCCCTTGGTGTTAATAGAGCTTCCCAGCCAGCACCCTCTGAAAGTAGGTAAGTATTATTAGAGAATATTTCCTCCAAGAATATTGTCACTTTTCATCCCATGTGAGACTTGAAAATGCTCCATTTTATTTGGGAATGTCAGCACTTAAAGTGCCATGCAAATTGGGTACTTTTTTCCCTGCTAATTCAAGCTTTATTAATTCTTAGCACATTGAGAAAAACACATTTTCGTAAGTGGGTGTGGCATTATTAAGAGGAAAAATAAAAGTAATCTGCTATCACCATTTGAATGTTTTAAAAATATTTAATAATGGTCATTAACTATGGAACAGTCTGTTTTATAGTTTTCACTTTTTTATTTAGTAGGACTTGGAGTCATAAATGATTGAATACGAAATGGAACCTGGCCAGGTAGTAACAGTGTGCTTTGAGAGCTATGATGCCAATTAAAAAAAATTGAGTTTATATTCTTACATAAAGGATTAAATTTGAAAAATTGTTTTGAGTGTTTCGTGCGTGGTTAACATCATGCATTCGTACATGCATGCTTGGTTAAATCCACAACCCACCCCACCCCGCAAATGTTGGGAAATTCTCCAAGTGTTTCATGTTCTTGTTGAATTAGGGTTATTAATGTAAAAGTGCTGCTGCAGGTCTGCCATAGAACAGACTATTACAGAAACGGTCCTCCAAACTTTGGTACACATTGGTCGTCCTAAGGGGTTTCTCTCTATATATTATCATGTGATCTTGCTCTGTGTAAAGAAGGCTGCAGCCTACACTGTGGCTTCAAAGCTCCAGAATTCATTTTCCCAGCATACCCTCACCATCTCCATCAAAAACCCACGTTACCAAAAGCTTTGGCCCTGTTCTTAGTGCCAGTTAAAGTGAGGATAAGGTTTGAGAATAGAGAAAAGAGAAAGTTTATTCTGTCAACAGTTGAAGGGGGTGGCATTCTGCCGAGTCTCAAGAACTTATGCCCTGCTCAATGAAAGTGTTTTCACTTTCTTTTTTAAGAGAAGATTATAAAGAAGGAGTCAAGAATAAGAAGAATAAAGAATCGGGGGGAGCTGCCTGTTGGTCTCAGGCCGGCTGATAAGGGGCTTGTTTTCTTGTTACATTTTCAGTTCCTGTTTGGTTAGCAGTGCCACCTTATTTTCAGGTAATGTTTTTGATGGCCAAGCAGGCTTTTGTCAGCCTGGGGGATACACGCATGTGGTAGTTACTTTCTGCTCCATTGGAATTCTCCTAAGTTAAGTAAGTCCCTTGAGGCAGTGCTGGCTGCCATCTCATTGTCCGATGGAGAGGAATGAGTCTTCGGACGAGTCTAAGTATTTTGTAGGACTGGCCATACCACTCCATCAGTGCAATAAGGTGAATGAGGCTCAGAGACTAGTGCGTGATGCTATCTAGCATCTACTTTAAGGAACTGTTTGGGGGAATCACTTTCACCCTGTCCCTACCCCTGACATTCTTTCACAAGCAGGATGCCGACCTTCACGACTTTAAAAGAAGAAAGCCTCCAGGTTTTTTTTTTAAATCATATTTTTTCAAAACATTCTTATTGATCTGTTTATTTTATTTGAAAGACAAAGAGATTAAAGAAAAAAGCGTTATCCCATCTGTTGGTTCACTCCCCACAGGCACAAACCAGGAACTGAATCTAGGTTTCCCAGATAGGTGACTGAGATCCAAGTACTTGAGCTACTCCCTGCTGCCTTTCAAGGTATGTGTTAGCAGGAAGCTGGAAGTGGAACTGGAATGGAACCCAGGCACTTCAGGATGCAAAGTTGGTATCCTCAGCGGCCTCTTATTCCCTAGGCCAAATGCCTGGCCCAAAAGTCCAATTCTTGCTCAATATTAGCTGTCCACCTACATGTGATCAGAGGAATCAGAATAGTTTGGAGCAGCACACAGCAGCCTACATTGGTCATTATCTTTATTCTTTCTGCCTGTGTTAAACCCTTCAATAAATCTAGGCTTTTGGAAAAACAGTTCCTTAAAGGAGGCTGGATTTGAGGGTATATAGGATTGCGTTCTAGTATGTTCTGCTCATATTTACTCATGCCTCTGGAACAAAGAGAAAGCGTTTTGCTGAAGCTCCTGAGAAGGGAAAAAGTATCCTCAGGAAGGATAGAAAAGGTATAATTGGATGCTTTTAAATTATGTTGCCCGCAGTTCGACTCTGAGACATGGTGATACCTCCTCTTTCATGTGGTGCTTTATGACTGTCACGAGAGTGTCAGATGATCACATCCCTTTTCTGGCATCTCGTTTCATTTTGGGAAGAAGACACTTAAGATCCATGATCGAGGATTTAGGGCAATGTGGACAGATATTTGAATCTTTGCACTGGGTTTTCTCCTTTTTGCTAGGACAAGGCCACATAAGTTTGCTGCTAATTTATGTGAAGATAGATTTATTACTGAAGATGTTTTTGGCTGCAAAAAACAACAGATCCACTCATAGTGATTTAAAGAACAAGACAATTAGAAGAAAAAAGTTTCCCTACCCTCTCTGTCTGCCTGCTGAGCCCCATTTATGTTGTGATTGATGGGAAGGCATTACAGAATCCTGGCTCTGAGTGGGATTCAACTGAAATCAACTTTTCCCTAGTGCCAAGCAACTGGTGACCCACTAGGGTACCTTTGATACTTGTCACTGTGCAGCAGGAAGAGGATTTTGGGCACTAGGCTGTTGTCTGATTGCTAAGCACTGTAAATTATTTTATGAATTGTTCTATCAGCTTACATTTGAAAATCCACAAAGTAAAACCCATCAGATTAAGAAACATACCTCAAGTTATAAGACCTCATGGAGCAGGAGTGTTGTAGCTCCAAATTTTATTGATTCAGTGGCTCAGCAAATGCCATTAAAATTCCTATTTCCTGCTCTTTTACTTTGCCACTCTCTGTGCATTGACTTTATTTTTAGCCTGACTGCTTCCATTGACCTAACATAGCTATTTCATTTTTGGGAGCTACTTGCAGACATGACAACATTGGTTGGCAAAGGATAATGTATTCTTGTGTGACACTGCATAAAAGCAAAGATCCATTGTTGCAACATGCAGCAGGCTTCCCTGGGATCCTGTCTAGCCAATTCCATGTACTCCTTCCTAGATTAAGGAAAAAATAAAATATCTGGTCAACTCATGAAGTAAATGGACTTCTTACAGTTGCAGGTGGCTGAGATATACCTGGCAGAGAGGTGGAGATGGACGCTTTAATTGCTTATTCATGACTAGCTACCCTGTGGGCTCAAGGCCTATAAACCTGCCTTTATTTTAAACGGGATATGTCCTATAACTGGGATAACCTAACTTTCCTTGGACATACAGATTTGAGGAGAAAGGGTGCCCCAATAAAGTTGGGGCTTGTATTAGAATTCTCTGGAGAATTAGAATCAGTAGGTTATTTATATGTTTGTTTATTGTGAGGTTATTGGCTTATCTGATCTTGGTCGCTGAGAAGTTCCCGTGATCTACCCTCTGCAAGTTAGACCCAACTGCTCCACTTCCCATCCAGCTCCTTGCTTGTGGCCTGGGAAAGCAGTGAAAGATGACCCTAGGCCTTGGGACCCTGCATCCACTTGGGAGATCTGGAGGAGGCTCCTAGCTGCCGGCTTCAAATCAGTTTAGCTCTGGCTATTTTGGCCACTTGGGGAGTAGAAGATGTTTCTGTCTCCCCTTCTCTCTGTAAACGTGCCTTTCCAAGAAAAATAAATAAATCTTTAAAAAAAATTCCCTGTTATGTGCCATGAATATGCTTGTGTGAGTGACAAAAAGTTTAACTCCTCCTGATGATTTATACTCCAGAAAGGGAGGCATCATAACTGGTAAGTCAGAAATGCAAAAATATGGTTGAAAGTTGTGTTAAGATCTATATAGGAATGTTCAGGAATTAAGCAGAGCAGGCCTTTTCATTGAGAGGTGTCAAGGAAGTATTTTCTGAAACAGTGATGCTGATGTTGTGATCTGAAGAATGGCAACAAGAGAGAATTAGTCTGTAATGAATGAGGTAAGAGTGTACAGAGTTTTAAACGTTACAACTGTATGTTATGGGTGATTTGCTTTTAGGACATAAGAAAAGCGACAAAACTATAAAAGATGGAAGGAACCTTGACTGATTTAAGGTCAGGTTGCATGGTTAGCCTCTGGAGGCATAGGACAGGACGTGATAGATTCTCAAGAACTAATGAGAGTGGGACAAATGAATGAATCTGCTCTATCAGTCTGCTCTATCAGTGTCTGCTCTATCAATCTCTTAGTGTTTCCTCTACAACCTGGCCTCTCTGTATATCTGGTCCAATGTGGCCATCCCTGCAGATCCTTCCAACCAACTCAGGTGGATGGAGACTAAAATATTTACCCTCCTTTTTCTTATGCCTTGGGGAGAGCCTGAATGACGTGATGCAAATCATGTACCCACCTTTGTTGGAGTATGTTGTGGCTCAGGGCACAGGGTCCACCTGCCTGGCTGCCTGCTTAGTTCTGCTTAATCCTACCTGGCAGAATTGTAACACTCCTCAGAAAGGTAGAATATAGGGTGGGCAGATGGATTAACACCCCTGTTAAATATCACTTTTCAGATCTTTTAGAACTTCAATAGTAATACCTACACGTTCCTAATGATATGAATAATTTAGTTACCACCTAGATTATTTAGTCTGATACCAATAAGGTTTTACAGGGAAAGGCATATAGCAGGTTCTCAAGCAGTAGTGATGATGATAATAAGGTTGAATTTGAGACATGATGTTATTTTTTGCTTAACATTGCTAGTTATATTGTTTTAGTGAAAGTGCTTCTTTGTTTTTCAAATTAACTTTTTGTAAATAGCAGTCTGTATTTTAAAATCATTTTATAGCTATATTAATTATATTACAAAAGTAGCATTTTAGAATATTTGGAAACCAGATCAGTCAAGGGGAAAACAAACAAACAAATAAATTGCTCCTAACCTACTGCCTGTAGATGATTCCAAGGGTTTCAGGGTAATCTTTTTTTTCAGTTAGTTCTCTCTGTGGATAAGGGTTGTTAAGTAAATGGTACATATTGCTTTTACCACATAACACAATAGTGTGAATATTAATAATTCTGCATCATTAAGGATTGCACTGTGTTCTTTCTATGGACACAGTGTGCAGCAGTGGATGTGAGGATTTGGCAGGTCTCTTCTGCTGCTGAATTGCATCCCTTGCCTGGGATAGGATTGGAAGGCTGACCATGAAGTCCATGCCTGCCTGACTTTCACAAGAGCAGGCTGATTGTGGAAGTTGGTTAGAAATTAAGTTTGTATGATAATGATCACTCTCCTCCCCTTGGCCACTACTTGCCCGAGGATAATTGGAATGAAGCTCATTTGCTGTTTTGCAAAGGGCATGGCTCAGCTTGAATGTTCCTGTAAAGGAAATAATCAGCATCCCCCTCAGGGTTCTGGGAAGCTGTGTGGCCCTGCAGGTTGGGGTGGCCCCTGCAGTTTGTGCTTGCTTCTTATGATAAAGCAAATGCAAGGATGCCCAATTGCTTTGCTCCGGCTTAACCCTACTCCAGAATGAATCCATCAACCTGACAAAAGGAAAGCTTATGAACATATGCTACACAAAACTCAGAAAGCATCCTGCTTACTTAATCCTTTTCCTCTTTCAGGGATTGAAAAAGTCTGGTTGTACTTGAACTAAGAATTGAGGGAGCACAAAAATGAAGATTGGATGCTATGCTAGAAATCACCAGTTGTGTTTTTTTTCATTTCCCCTTGAGTCACAGGTTGATTTTTCAGTACAGTTATGTCAGTAGCGGAAATGTGCTGCTCTTTCTGGAGTTGTTAAATTCACTCCGACTATGTGACTGTGCCTAACTGCCTTTTTGAGAAAAGGCAGATTCCCCTTGTTTCAACAGAAGTTCATTCTCATGGCTGCTGAGGGCTGGAGGAAACCTCTTGAGGTCATTATCTGTTCCCTTCCACTGCTCACCCCCACCTCTGCCACCGAGGCTGGGTAATTTAGACTGTCGCAGATAAAGAAGGGGGATTTTCCCTTTGTGTGTTCTTGGGCAGAGGTGTGTAGAATTACAATGGATAGGCTCAACTCAGAGGGACAGCAACTGACCCTGGCACTGAAAAAGCAGGCTGCTACTTGTAGTTCAAGATAATTCTTTGTTGTTTGCTGGTGTGTTTGCTCACTGATACCCACAGAAGCTGTTCTGGGAAAATTTCTTACCCTGAAAGGCTTCAGCTTGTTCACCTGAGTTCCTTGCTCTGAGTCATCCCATATTGGGAATCCACAGGACTCTAGCAGGTTGGGTTAAAGTCTCTGCAGCTCAAGAAAGGCTGTGTCGTTTTCCTGCCTGTGTCTTATTTAATGTGTGTCTGTATATTCCGGCTGTCTTGGGCTAGGGGTTTATGGGGCCATTTGATTTAACACCAAAGGCGTAGTCTGTGCATAGCCAGTCACAATGAATAACCATAAACACAAGCAGATGTCTGCCCAGAGAGGGTGTTAGCCGATGGGAGTGGGAATCTGCTTGGAGGGGCAACAGCTGAAATGTCGGAGCAGTTTACCATCTCCTTGGTGGAGGCATTAGGCGAATATTTCCTGTCTGAAAAATATTAGAGGCATCAAATCCTCAATATCCCCTCCGTGGCTGTAGCTGCTCATCTTCCTGGTTTAGATACAAGGGAAGTTCTCTCTATGAGTGTTCTAAGTAGAGGAGAGTCAGAGGGAGAAATAAGTGAAAATTTCAAGGGCTTCAAAAATGGGAATGATGGCCTGGCACGATAGCCTAGCGGCCAAAGTCCTCACCTTGAACATGCAAGGATCATATGGGCGCCAGTTCTAATCTCGGCGGCCCTGCTTCCCAAGTAGCTCTCTGCTTGTGGTCTGGGAAAGCAGTCGAGGATGGCCCAAAGCTTAGGACCCTGCACTCACGTGGGATACCTGGAAGAGACTCCTGGCTTCTGGCCTCGGATTGGTTTAGCTCTGGACAATGAGGCCGCTTGGGGAGTGGACCACTGGACAAAAGGTCTTCCTTTCTGTCTCTCCTCCTCTCTGTATATTGACTTTCCAATAAAAATAAATAAATATTTTTAAAAGATAGGAATGAATTGTTTTCAGTATCAACTCAGGATACTATAATTAAGATGTATATATACACACATATAATATATATAATATACATATATATTATGTACACATACATAATATATGTATTACATAATTTCATACATATTACACACGTGTGTATATGTGTGTGTGTATATATATATAAAATGGTTGCATATGAGGCTGCATTAATTAATGTCACTGGGTCTTGCTGATCTGTTCCATCTTCTCTGTAAACATGAAAAACTTTGATACTAGTAAATGTAAGATGTGAAGACAGCAGAATGAAATATGTGAGTGTGACACTGTAACAACATTAACCATTTCTGTGTTGATATTTATCATAATTTTGTGATCTGGTCCAAAAGAGTAGCTAATGTGTTGGTTTTGGTATACGGCAGGCAGTAAGGTAATTAATGTTTCCTTGAACTCTCTCATTTAATCATTTAATCATTTTTGTAAATGCTTATTTATTTTTAATCTGCTTGAAAGAGCAAAGGGCAAGGAGAGAGAGAGAGAGAGAGCAAGCGAGGTTGATTGATTGATTGTATGTCCCATCAGTGTTTCACACCTGAAGGACCAAAACAGCCAATGGTAGGCCAGGCTGAAGCCAGCAGCCTGGAACTCTATCATGGTTTCCAGTGTGACTGTCTGGAATCCAAGCATTTGAGGCATCATCCACTACTTCCCAGGTAACATTGGCAGGAAGCTAGAATGGAAGCAGAGGTGATGGGACTCAGACTGGAATTCTGTGATGTTTGGTGTGGTTATTCCAAGTGGCAGCTCAACTCACTCCACTCTAGTGGCTGCATATCTCATTTGATATTTATAAAAACTCTTAGAACAGATATTGTTCATTACTTAGCAGATGAAGGAGTAGAAGTTCAGAGAGATTAAGCAAGTTAACCAAAGCCGCACAGTTTCTAAGAAGGAAGCAGATTGAGTAGGAGAGTAAACCAAGTCTTGGTTCAAATAGGACAAGGAAGATGCACCTATAATTATCGGAAAATGCAGAAGGATATCAATGGATTTTTTTCGATTATCCTTGACAACCTTGGGTCTGGCTGGAATAAATTGGGATGATGCTTCAGGCATGCTGATGCTCCTTTCTGCAAAGCTGATCTATATTCATTCATTCATAGTTAATTCATTCAGTCTGACTCACTTTTTCTTTTTTTTTTTAAGATCTATTTATTTTTTTATTGGAAAGCCAGGTATACAGAGAGGAGGAGAGACAGAGAGGAAGATCTTCCCTCCGATGATTCACTCCCCAAGTGAGGGCAACGGTCAGAGCTGAGCCGGTCCAAAGCCAGGAGCCAGAGCTTCTTCCAGGTCTCCCTCACGGGTGTAGGGTCCCAAGGCTTTGGGCCGTCATCCTCGACTGCTTTCCCAGGCCACAAGCAGGGAGCTGGATGGGAAGCAGGGATGTTAGGATCGGAACAGGCGCCTATATGGGATCCTGGTGCGTGGACTTCAGCCACAAGGCTATCACACCGGGTTCTTACTTGCTTTTTCTATAAATTGGGCACCCAATTTAATAGGAAGATAATGAGAGAATTGAGAAACTGGAGAGACTATTCAGAGTCTGAACATACGGTGTATCATGGTGAGTATGACAAAAAGCATCAGCATTCAGGAGCTTGCTCCAAAAGTTCTTGGGGTAACCTCTAGGTAGTGTATCTCTTCTCACTGTGAACCCCCATTATTATTCCAGAAATCAGGGACCGCCGTTTGTCCTGCACTGTCAGCCACAGTGGAGAGCCCTATTAATAGCATGTGATTTCTTTGTGATGGGCAATTTGTGAGCTCTGATGTATATGTCTAAAAGAAATGGTGCATAGAATTAGAGGAAAGACCTTCCAAGCAAATAGCATAGGGTGCTTCCTGTGTGACATATATTTAGGAATAGCCCCAGATAAAAATAATGATCAGGTGAATCACAGACTACTCTTTCATAATTTTACTTCTTACGGTCTGTGACATTCAACTCTCTCTCAGCACTCCAAGAAGCCAGTCTTAAAAACATATATTTTTTTCAGATCCCAGTGCTCTGTCTCTTCTGGTGTCCCTCCTGCATTTAATGACATTAAGAAGACAGGATGAGAAGAGTTGTTAAGAATTCTCATATATATTCATATTCATATTCATATTCATATTCATATATATGAGACTACTTCACAAAATTGATGGAAGATGTGCATTATATTTTAATTCAATATTCCCACAAAATTTTAATATGTATACAGCACACATTTATGTCATACTTATTATAAATTTTTAAACTTATTTTTGTGTATTTGAAAGGTAGAGTTACAGAGGAGAAAGAGAGTGAGAGAGAGGGAAAAATTGAGTCTGTTTGTGGGTTCACTTTCCATGCAATCCAAATGACTGGGACTGGGCCAGGCCAAAGCCGTGAGCCAAGAGCTTCTCCTGGGTCTTCCACATGGAATGCAGGGACCCAAGCACTTGGGCCATCTTACACTGCTTTCCCATGTGCATTAACAGGGAATTTAATCAGAAGTGGAACAGCTGGGTCTCAAATCTATGCCCATATGGGATGCTTGAAATCATAGGCAGAGGCCTAGCATGTTGTACCACAAGATCAACTCCTTAATATGAATCAAAACCAACAGTTTATTATAGTATTTTATATTGTACATTGAAAGAGATGATAAAATATGTTTTTATTATATTAAATTTGTTTACTTCTGATTATGGTAAGTGATGTTGGCTTAAATATGTGTAGACTGTATTGGATATTGGTTATTTACACTAGTGACATTGGGTATTTCAGTGCTGAAGAAAATTACCTTAAAATTTAATTTAGGTTGGAAAAATTGAGTTCATTTAAAAATATTGTCTTAATAATAGAATACTGGTCAGTTATAAAAATTATGAAAGGGTATGTGAATGACTGAAATTTTGGGATGACTATATTTTTTGATGTGGGTATGTATGTATTTCAAACTTTAACTGTGAAATATGATGTTTAGTTTCTGAAGAAGATAATGTGATTGATCAGGGAGGCGAGAACACCCCTAAAATTTACTTCACCTATCAGAATTGGGTATTCCCATGCTGCAGGTAATTCGTGTTGTACCAGGCTTGTCCCTGGTTATGCTGTAGAGAAAGCAATTCCTTTTTCATAACATCCACTTTTTGGTAACCTGTGAGACATGTCTTCACAGAGTTCTTCTTCATTAAATGCTTGTTTGAGCATCGACTAATGATAAAATGTGTAAAGTATAACTGATATCTACAACCAGTAGAATGAATAGTAGCAATGATCTAACCATGCACTTACAGAGCAAAAATGCAGTAGGATCAATAGAGTATTTATTTCATGTGCCAAACTTAGCCTTCACATCTGTTCCTGAACCATTTTTTCCCCCTGAGGGACAGGGACAACTGTCAAAACAAGCAATAGTAATTAAACTGAGAACAAGGGAGTATAATTTCAGGTGGGCTTGTTATGGCAGAGTTCCAGGAATTGTAAGTTTGGTAGAGGTTTTTGGTCTTTAATGGAGCCAAGAGAGATAACCCAGGGAATGAATAAACAGGCCTTGGGGCCAGCGCCAGAGCTCAATTGGCTAATCCTCCACCTTTAAGCATAGGTATCCCATATTGGCATTGGTTTGTGTTTCAGCTTCCGCTTCCCATCCAGCTCACTCCTTGTGGCCTGGGAAAGCAGTGGAGGATGGCACAAGGCCTTGGACCCTGCACCACCTCGGAGACCCAGAAGAAGCTCCTGGCTTCTGGCTTCAGACCGGCTTGACTCAGTTGTAGCCATCTGGGAAGTGAACCAGCAGATGGATGACCTTTGTCTCTCATTCTCTCTGTGAATCTGCTTTTTCAATGAAAAATAAAATGAGTAGTTAAAAGGGGAAAACAGAGATTTATTTATTTTTATTGGAAAGGCAAGTTAACAGAGAGAATCATTCGCTGATTCACCTTTCAAATAACTACAATGGTCAGAGCCAAGCAGATTTGAAGCCAGGAGCCACTTCCTGGTCTCCCATATGGGTGCAGAGCATGAAAGCTTTGGGCCATCCTCCACTGCTTTCCCAGACCAAAAGTGGGTTGCTGGATGAAAAACGGAATGGCCAGGATGTGAACCAATGCCCACATGGGATCTCAGCACCTGCAAGAGGAGGATCAGTCAATTGAGCCACCGTGTTGGGCCCAAAACAGATAGATCTTTAAAAAATAAACAAACAGACAAAACAAAGCAGTGTGTGATGGTGAATGAAATGAATTTTATGGTGATGTGTACCTGATAAGATAGGTGACTTCCTGCGCTTTCTTCACCCATGATTCTGGGGATTTTTCCCTCACTTCTCCATGTGTTTGGTGGGTGGGTGCAGGTGCCTGTGGCAGCACTCATTCCTACACGGCCTGCATCTTTTTCTAACTGCAGTGGAATGATTGTTACTGTAAATTTTCCATCCTTCTCATAAAAATATATAGAAACATTGCCACTACCTGTTTACTTTCCATGGCCTCTGTTGATAAGAAGAGAAAGAAAGAATCGGGCAAGTAAATTATTTTACTGTTATTGTAAATCTTAATCATTACTTCGCTGGATTTTACTTAGTTTTGAGTCAGATTTACTCTGTTGACAGAAATTTAGGCTGCTGTGTCCACAGTAGATGATTTTTCAAGCTTAAGAATATTACTTTAGGAATATTTACTTTTCTTTTGTTTGAATTGGGGAAAATAACCCATACCATTAAATTCCGGATTTTACTTTTTTATGGAAATAAAAAGGTAGGAATAAATTTTATTAAATGTATCTTGTAAAAACATATCAGATCGGTGACTTCAAGGAATTCAGGACTATTTGCCTCATTCTTCACTATGATTGACAGGTGAAGCAGATTGCTAAGTGTTGCCCTGCTCTGTCTGCTATTGGAACATAACTGTTAACATCATTGAAGAGATCACTGCCCTGAAGTTCTTGGGTTCATCAAATAAAGACAGATCTATTAAATCAGCTAATACAGCGTTTGGGACTTTTTGTCACCAAATCAATGTCGTTCTTTTTTTTAAACTTGAGAAGCAGAGGCAAGGAAGGAGGGAGAAGTGCATGCTGCGTCTGTCACTTCACGCCTCAAAGGCTTACCACAGCCAGGACTGGGTTAAGGCAAAGCTGGGAACTCAGCATAGGTATCCGTGTGTGTGGCAAGTACCAACTACTTGAGACATTGCTTTCTGCTTTCCAGAATCTATACTGGTAGAAAATTGGAACTGAGAGCTGGGCCGGAAATCTAATCTAGGCAGTTTGATGTAGGACACGGTCATCTTAGTTAACTGCCAAGCTAAACATGCACCTCTCAGCTTATCTTTGGAAATGGTATTTATTTCATAGGGAACTGTAACCTCTTTTTGAGTTGGAAAGCATACAAGATACAATTCAAGTGGATGTTCCTTAAATACAGAAACCAGATCCTTAACACTGCTGCTGCAACAGCCTCTTGTTTCTCTCCCCATCTTCTCCTTTTTCTTTGTCTTAGAGAAGTCCCCCTATAGGGGCTTCATGAAAGTATAGAGGTCCTGGGCCCACAGCTTATAAGAATTGAGGGGCAGAATTACAGGAAAAACCCTATCCAAGGAAAGACCTGACAACATGAACAAGATGTGTACTCTATCAAGGCTTCATGGAGGGCTCGGCACGGTAGCCTAGTGGCTGAAGTCCTCACCTTGCACGCACCAGGATGGGTTCTGGTTCTAATCCTGGCTGCTCTACTTCCCATCCAGCTCCCTGCCTGTGACCTGGGAAAGCAGTAGAGGACGGCCCAAAGCTTTGGGACCCTGCACCTGCGTGGGAGACCTGGGAGAGTTTCCTTGCTCTTGGCTTTGAATCAGTTCAACTCCGGCCTTTACGGCTGATTGGGGAGTAAATCAGCACACGGAAGATCTTTCTCTCTGTGTATCTGCCTTTTCAATAAAAATAAATGAGTCTTAGAAAAAGGCTGCATGGAATATGTCTTTGAGCCCTCTAATTTCTGTGATGTGGAGGGGACTCCACAAGGATTCTTCTCTACCTGTAGGACCCCTCAGCCTGCTCTAAAAGCACATAGTTGGAAAGACAGGCAATGTGCTGCATAGATCATGGAGTTGATAGCACTATTTTTCAGAATCCACAAGTTTCATTTAACTGCTGGGATGTTGGTACTGCGGAATGAGGAAGAGATCCAGCCTACCTGTTGAAGGCAGGTACAGTCTATGCATCCTCAAGGAGAGAGGGAATAACTCAGTGGCCAAAGCATCTTGAAGTTGTTTGAGAATTCCTACTTTGATTCTCCAGTGCTTATTTCCATCGCTTTCTCTCAGAGGTTCACAGCAGACAGCTTTGGGAACTCTGCCTCCTGTAGACAGATTGATTTATTCTCAGGCAGATCACAGAAAACACTGGGAATTGAACATCCTCAAATGGAACATTGTGAGGAAGAAAACACTGGCTTTTAACTACCAAGGAAAGATGCATCAGTGTGAGTGGTGACTTTCCTCTGCTTCCTGTGGACCCTCTAGTTCCTCCCTAGTCATCCCAGCGTTTTCAGCCAAGAAAGTGGTAGGCTGTGGGAGAAGTTGTGTCGATAACCTTTGGCTTATTTTACTTACTCTTTTTTTTTGTTTTAAGCAAAAAACTCATAAAATTTTCTTTCAAAAAAAAAGTACTACAAACTGACTGGATAAGAAAGTGAAGTTGAACCGACATTATCTTCACACTTCTTACAGAAATACAAAAAAATAGGTTTTAACTTACTATCTAATGTATTGATTATTAAAAGGAGGAAGTGAAGTTCTTCTTAAGGTCCTGCCTTCTGACTTCCTGAAAAGCTAAATGAACTTAATCTGTAGTGCTGCTTCTTAAAATATATCAAGTGTTTACATCTTAAATGCAATTGTTAATGAGCTGTTGTTATGAACATTTACCACATTGCTCTCAATCATTTACTGAGCCATCAGAGGCCCACATTATAGCAAATGTTTCCTAGAATTTGTAGGGCACAATTATGATTGACTATAAACCTCACATTTTCATTACAGGAATTAATATAGTGAGTTGCTATTTAAGTTGTCCAATGCTGTGAGACAAAGGAGTGCTAACAGGTACTAATAAGACTATCAGCAACTGAGCTTTTTGAAATTCAAACCTCTAAGTGTTTTTAGACCACCCACCTTTTCCATACTGCTTATTTTTTGCTTGTTCCAGTGAGTTTATATCTAAAGGGAAAAAAAAAAATATTGTTTTAGCTCAGGTTTTTTTTGTACAAGTATTGTAGGGGCTTCAAAAAAGTACATGGAAAATACAATTGAAAGTTTATTTTAGGGCCTGGAGTGGTAGCCTCATGGCTAAAGTCCCACTTCCCATCCAGCTCCCTGCTTGTGGCCTGGGAAAGCAGTGGAGGATGGCCCAAAGCCTTGGCACCCTTTACCATGTGGGAGACCTGAAAGAGCTCCTGGCTCCTGGTTTCGGATTGGCTCAGCTTTGGCTGTTGCGGCTGCTTGAGGAGTGAACCATTGGACAGAAGATCTTTTTCTGTCTCCTCTGTATATCTGCCTTTCCAACAAAAAGTAAATAAATCTTTTTTTAAAAAAAAGTTTATTTTGGCACAAAAAATGAATTGAAATTCTTGCGTGCAAAAGATCATCAACAAGTTCTTAAAATATGTTATAAAACAATTGTTCACATATTTCAGCTTTTTGGTACTAAGATAAGCTGACCTTTTAATTCTATTTTCCATGGTGTTTTTGACGAACTGTTATTTACCATACTTATGCAGCTTGTATGCTTGCAGACTGGTATGTTTTGGCCAATACTTTTTTTGGAAAATTGGGACGGTTTGTGGGGTGTGTGTGTGTGTGTGTGTGTATTCACTTTAAGAAATAATGTAAACTCAAGAACAGTAGGATGGCAAACTTTGGGAACTTAATTATGTATTGGTGGAATGGACATTTAAGGAATATTGGATATTTTGTGCATTTGGGAAATATTGTAGTGTCATTTAGTTATTATTGACTGGTTTAGCTATATGGTTTGTGTGAAAAATTTGTAGGAATTTATACTATATATTTTATTTATGTCCTAACAGATAAAGCTAAGATTTTTTCTTATTAGAGTTCCAAAGATCATCTTAGAAATGTATTCCCTGAGGTTAATTCTTGTACAGGTTAATAGATAATTTGTTATAATCGGCTAATTAAACTGAAACTGAAATATGTTTGAACCTAAGGCTGTAGCTTAGTGCTTTGCTCTTTTTATATCTAATTAAATAATTGTATGAATAATCTATAGGTATAACTTCTTTTTCCTTCAGTATCACAAAACACCTAGAATTTGGGCTTGAAGATTAAATTGCACACTGGGAAACTCCCTTCTGGAAGACTAAATATATAACCATTTTCTTAAAATGAACAACTTCCCCCGTTCTCAGTCTACACCCATTAAAACCACGTTAAGCAGTGCCTGAGAACATGTGTTTACTGTTTCTTTTGTTTACAAGCAAGTTTGTAAGCCTGGAATAGCTTCTTCTAAAATAACGACTAATGGTCGCATCACTTATTAATATTTTTTTGTGAGTCGGTGATAAGACAGAAAATTGAATACAGTGCCTGGCACAATTTAAATGCTCTGAAGGTATCAGTTAGTATTTGATTAGCATTCCCTTTTACATTTTCCCTCTCAACACATGAGAGTTAAATGATTAAAATGAAGCAGGTGGAACTAAGAATTCTTCTTTTTCAAATTTTGAATCAAAACAAAACTCCTTGATCCATCTGAGCCTCAAGTGGAACAGATTCATTTAAACACCATCAAGATGAATGAGATGCATCTCTGATAGACTTAAAATAAAGTTCCTGGAACAACAACAGAAACCTCAAACAAGGTAGAAAGTGGTAGTATTTTAATGCTGGAACAAAACACAGTGTCATTTTTCAATGTCTTTCTGATGACAATCTGGTTATTAGGCTGTCAGAGTTTTTGACAAAATGTAGTGTTGGACTACCTAATTACATTTCTTCAGAGTCCATTGGGGACACTGAATCTGTTTGCTAATAATTTTGGTCAAGGTTGTTTTGTTAAAGGCAAATGTATCAGTCATGTGAGAAATGTTTGCTTTTTCTATACACCAATCTCAACACAAAAAAATCCAATTAGACCTGCTATTGTGGGGAGCAGTCATAATATGCGCTTCTCAGAATTTATATATTCCATCAATAACGTTCCCCAAGAACGTTCAAGTCTGGGGGGAGGAATGTCAACCAGTCAAATTTCTGCAACTTTTATTTCCTTTTGAATTTGTGTATTGGGAAAGATATTGGAATCCAAAATCTAGATGCTTACTTGAAATACCATATTTTTGTTTTCACTTTAAAAAAATTAATTTTGTTCATTTCAAAGACAGAGACTGAGACATAGAGAGATCTCCCATTTTCTGATTCTTTCCCCAAATTCTTGCTACCACCAGGTCTGGGCTAGGCTGAATCTCAGACCCAGGGACTCCATGAGCGTCTCCTATGGTAGAAATAGGGACCAACTACTTAAGCCATTATCTGCTGTCTTCCAGGGGGTGAATGAGCAGGAAGCTAGAATTTGAAGTAGAACCAGTGCTCAAATGCAACATAGAATGCAGATATTCCAGTCTCTTAGCTGCAGTGTCAAATTCTCACCTCTCTCTTTTCAAGGTTTGTTTTTTATTTATTTGAGAAAGTTGTGAAGACAGAGAGGGAGAGACAGAGAGAAAGACCTTCAATCTATTGGTTGACTTTCCAAATGGCCGAAATGACCTTGGCTGTGCCCAGGCTAAAGCTAGCAACCTGGAGTTTCTTCCAAGACTCCCACATGGATGGAGGGGCCCAAGGATTTGGCCGTCTTCCCTGCTTTGTCAGACATGCTAACGGGGAGCTGGATGAAAAGTGGAGGAATTGGATCTCGAACCTGCACTGTTATGGAGTGTCAGCATCACAGATAGCAGTTTAACCTGATAGGCCACAACATTGGAGCCTTGCCCCTGTTTTTTTTTATTTTTAAAATGAAATTTTCCTTACAGAATGAATTCTGAAGCAACAGAGATTACAACCTGAAAAAGTGTTTTTAAATGCCTTCTTCTGTGTCAGAGCAGATTCAGATTTTGCAGAATTAGAGGCTTACATAATTTGGAAGGAGCGATTTTTTAAGAAAAATAAAAAATTGCAATAGCAAAATTGGATGCCAAGGATGAGTATTTACTTCATTGATACATTTAAATGATTTGGCTTTCTTTGCTTAGAGATAGCTCTACCAAGAATGCTTACAGGAAAATACTTTCTGGGTGCTGCTGTTGCTTTTTTTTTTCTTCAAAATATGCTAAATCTCAAGATCGCCTCCGTCTGTGAAAACATAACTGGTTGGATGATATTTGGAAGCCAAAGAACCCATGTGGTTGGAATAAGCTGTAAAATCAAACTTAAAGTTAACTTGAGGTAGATAGCATAGATTCTTAAGTAACTAAAAGCAAAGCTTTATGAAGCATATAGCTATTAAGATAGCTCTTCAAAAGTGAAATAATTTCAGGATATTTTGTCCCTGATTAAGTTGTTGCAGTGAAGACTCCATTAAGAGTTATCCTAATAAGAAGAAAGGTTATTATTTTCCAGAAAATGGTGTTTCGTAAAATGTTGATTTTTTTGAGTATGATATGTACAGTAAACTCCCTACTGAAAGTGCAACCTCGAGCCTCAACAATGCATGCAAACACTTTGCACTATCTTGGAATAGAGTGATTGCAGCTGTTTCCTACCATTCATGGGCATGTATTGTTGACTGGTTGGATAGATGATTGGATGGATACAGGCATACTGGTTGTCATTCTAGGTGTCAGTTGTTCAGTCTGGGAGATTGCTGTTTGGATGAGTTTCACTCCTTGACTTTGGAATGTACCAAAATGCATATGCGTGAAACCTAATGAACACTGTAATAACATTTGTCAACCACTATTTTCTTACACAAAGATGAGAAGAGACCTTGGCTATTGCTTACCTGTTGAGTGCCATTAGTTTGGGAGCTTAGAGTGGTTACCTTTTCTCTTATTCTGTTTGTATTGCCATAATAAACTGTCACAGACTTGGTCATATGTAAAGAAAGAAAAATGTAATAACTAAAATTATAAAACCTAAGAAAACCTCCCAATGGCTCACTTGTTGACACTGTTACATTGGGAATTAAGATTCAACTTGAGGGTCCAGCGTGGTAACCTAGCAGCTAAAGTCCTCACCTTGCTTGCACCAGGATCCCATATGGGCGCCGGTTCTAATTCCGCTGGTCCTGCTTCCCATCCAGCTCCCTGCTTGTGGCCTGGGAAAGCAGTGGAGGACAGCCCAAAGCCTTGTGACCCTGCTCTCACGTGAGAGACCCGGAAGAGGCTCCTGGCTCTTGGCTTCAGATTGGCTCAGCTCTGGCCATTGTGGCCACTTGGGGAGTGAATCATTGGATGGAAATCTTCCTTTCTGTCTCTCCTCCTCTCTGTATATCTAGCATTCTAATAAAAATAAAATAAATTTAAAAAAATGATTCAACATGAATTTTTGGGGGAAACAAAAATATTCAAATTATAGTACTTAAACTTACAAGATAAAGCTGAGTTGATAGTGCTTATCCTATTTAATGGAAAATTTTCTAGGCCTCTATAAAATCATAATAATAAAGCCACCGTCTGGGTAGAAGATGATTTATGTGAGTGACAGAGAGTTTTCGGAGAGTTGGTGTTGGATTACACTATACTGGAATTTTATTTTCTGGTACTTCAAGAGAGAATATATGTTGAAATTATTTGCAGTAATTTTTATTATTTTGGTTGCTTTTTAAAAATGTGCTTAATGTAACACATTAGAAGTTTTTATGTGCATTACTGCCCTTTTCATATCTTTTTCCTCCCATCATAACAGCAAACCTTTCCTCAAACTCTCCGTGTAGGTTTCATAGCACTAGGATAGAGGTTATCTTTAATGTAACAGATGGGGAAATGCTAACATGGGAAGAGCATGCTTTTGTGGATTTCACAAGATCATGCAGTGTTTCTCACCAAGACTGGAACCCAGATGCCTGGCTCCTTTTTCCTGTGTTTTAGGAGATCAGATGAGTAGGCAAGTTTGGATAATGCTGCACTTATAGCTATCCCATTTTAGGTAGATAGAATTGTATGATCATGTTTACATAAGGGATTTAATTTATGTAGACACAACATTTTCAAGGTATTCAAAATAGTATAATAGCCTGAGAAACACTGATATAAAACGCTGATGGAATTAGTGAATTTGAAATATTCAACAATGAACCATGTATTAACAACTGAAAATAGATTTGGCATGGCTTATAGTATTTGAAAACTTCGCTTGCTACAGAAAATACCTGCCAAATCAATTTTATTTAGAAGTTAACCATCATTTGTTCTCTTAAGATGCAGTTGTGAACTTTTTTCCTTCGGAAGTAAACTCTGAATAGGTTTATTTGTTGATGTACATAGATCACAAAGATCTCAAAATCCTCTTTTCATGCTTTATATTTGATGGCATGCCATTTATTTAGAAATTTAAAATAACTGTACTTACATAATTATATATGTAATTAAATGTCTCTTCAGCATTGCACTCTAATTGTTTTGTGATCATGGTTCTTGGTTTTGAGACTGCCTGGAAGAGCTGTCCATTGTTGTGTCAACAGTGGAATTGGATCACAGTCCTCAGAAGCATATTTTGTATCTGCAACAAGGTCTTAAATTTCCTAATCTGTTTTTATGTTACTTAAGTCAGGGATAATGCAGAAATTTATGTTAAAAACTGAGTCCAGGTATTTAATGGGAAGAAGATGGGTGCACATCCTAGTACCTTCTCTAGCAATTGTAGTCTCCTTCAGCCTATCTTATTCATTCAGCCTTTAGCAGTGGGACCTCCCATCCCCACATATCCCTGACAACCTTATGTATCATGAGGTGCGCACTTAAGTTCTCACCATGGCAGGCCATACTTCAACCAGGAGAGTTCTTTTTCCAATGGTTGTTTGCTTAAATAAAGCAACCTCACAGCCAGGATCTTGCCCACTACAGGGGACACGGAGTGATAGCAAACAGGATGATAAGTTGGAAGGGACACACTGGCTGTGCTGACTCAGCGGGTACCAGGCTTTAAAAGTGAAGAGTGGAGAAGAGTGGAGATTAAGGCTGCTGTTAAGATGTGTGTATACAGCTACTTCCCCTTAGCGTGGCTGGATGCCTGAACCTCCTGCTAAAGAGTCACTTTTAAGTGTGAAATTTATCCCTTAATTTCCTTTTTTATAGCCTAATAGTCTCTTTAGGTTCTCACAGGATGGAGTGGTAAGAAATTTTTTTTTTCTTATGGAACTTTCTTCCACTAAAAGCTTGCTGGAAAATCAGAACTATGTTTTACAAATACGCTCTAGATGTACAGTGACCTATGTATACATGAATTCTGTTAAATACAATAAGTTAGTGTCTGCTGGTGATACCAGGCAGTTCTAACACCAAAGACATCAAAGAAATTCTAGCAGGTCTTTAGAGGCAACACACACACACACACACACACACACACACACACACACACACACACACACACCCCTACCTAGCTACACGGAAAATTTGGTTGTTTTTTGTCTTTTGGCAATCACAGTTACTGCCAAATAAATTTTCCAGCATAGTGCAGAGTAATAGATGAATTAATATATTGTCAAATAAATGAATCTAACTTACTGAATCTTTTAAAATGAGATTCTTTTTCTTTGCAGCCGTTCCAAGCTGAATACCACTGAATAGAGGAAAGGAGGCAGGACAGGTTGTACAGTGGTGGTCTGTATGCTACAGCAAGCAGTGTGTGTGTGTGTGTGTGTGTGTGTGTGTGTGGTGTTCCTGTATTTTTAACAATTACTTTAAATTCCAATATTTTAAAATTGAAGTATTGAAAATAAACATCAGTTTCTGACATGCCTGGGAAGGTATGGTAACTTCTGACAACTTCTCCTCCGTATTATTTCCTTGGAGCAGAATAGTTATAGCCTATCTGCTTCACACATAGGGATGAAGGCCTTACGCTGCTTGCTTTGTCTTGGTCGGGTCTGTTTTGCTCATTTACATCATCTGCCTGTTGCTGCCAGTTGTGACCTTGGCTAAGCGAAGCTACAACAACCTTCTGTAGATGTTTTCCAGACCGAGAGAGGAGGAGGTTTGCTCTGTGTTCTCTAGGAAGAACTGATGCAGCTGGAGTTGCAGGGGGAAAAGGAGTAATGCGGAGCATTTGTCAGAATGCATTTTAGACACTTAGATTTCTCAGCCCTTGGGACTATTACAGAATGCTCAGTGTCAGCTGAGTACCTATCAGGGAAAGAAAAGAAGGGCGTTCTTTTAATTAGAGAATTGGAGTCTGTCATTACAGGGAATTCTTGAATAATTAGATTAAACGTTTTCAACACAATTTTTTGTTAGAGAGAGATTGAGAGAGAGTATCTCTTTACCACTGTCAGTTCTCTAATGCCGACCACAGTTTGGTTGGGATATACTAGAGCCACGAGATGGGAGCTCTGGGATCTCTTTCAAGGATGGCAGGAGCCATCACTTACTTTCTCTTGGGGTGCACATTAGTAGGAAGCTGAAATGGGAAGCAAGGACAGGAAGTGAAACTAGGCACTCTGATAACCCTGATGTGGTATGCAGGTAGTGGTGTCTTAACCAACATACCTGCTGCTAATTTTTTTCCCTCCGCTGGATAATAAGATCAAACAAGTTCAAAAGTTATTGGGGCCAGTGTTGTAATGTAGCTTGTTAACCCACTGTTTCTGATGCCAGCATACCAGATCAGGTACCAGAGTGCAAATACTACTTCTAGTTTAGCTCACTGATAATTCACCATGGCAAAGCAGTGTAAGATTGCCCAAGCTCCGGGGGCACTTGGCACCCATAGGAGAGACCCAAATGGAGTTTCAGAATCCTGGATTCGGTCTTGTCCAGCACTGGGTATTATGGACCTTTTGGAAGTGAACCTGCAATTAAAGATTGATCTCTCTCTCTCACTCTGTGTGATTTGGGCTTTTAAATAAATACAACAAAGTCTTTCTTAAAACATGTGGAAAGGGGCCGTCTCCCTTTCTTTGTGTCCCTCGTGTCTCAGTTCTCCACAGGCAATAACCATTGTGTGTGTTTCCTGTTCATTGCTCCAAGGTGATCTATTCATATACATAGTTAAGTGATTTTTCCTTGCGTAAAAACTCTGTAAATATACTGCACTGCCCTTGTACTTTCCCCTTTGCATATTTAAGCTTAGGAATCACTGCATGTTGATAGATGAAACATAGTCTTGTTCTATTTAATATCATTATTGCATTACTGTATTGAAAACAGCACTGTATATGTGATTGACACAACTGAGATCCTTTTCAAGCATCTAATGATAAAATTCTGCATGTTCACAAACTTCCTTTTTCTCTTCTTTTTACACTTTACTCTCGGGATATTGATTTTATTCATAAGAACAAATAACATGAAACTTTTTGCCTCTTTCCAGGGTAAAAATAACTGTTACTTGAGTCTCAACACCATTTCTCTTTTTCCTTTCTCCTTTCCTTTCTCTCGTAAGAAACGTCTGTATTTAGTTACATTAAGAGCATGGAGATAACTTAGTCACACTTCTAAGCATGGTTATGTTATCTCATGCTTCTTGATCAAAGTTTCTCAAACCTTAATGGGCAAAAGAATTCTCTGGGGATTTTGGAACAAGGAGTTTTAAAAAATTCATGTATGTATATATGAGTGTGTGAATATATATAGTGAAAAAGCTATGCTTAGTATTTCAAAATATTTTGTACCTAAATAAACATCATTTTGGTTCATTTTCTACAAGCTTTTTGAAATACCAGTCTGAAGTGTTGTGTAGATTCTGATTTAGCAGATGGTGTATCACAGTCTGCCTTTCTTACAAGTCATTAGCTGACACCCAGGATGCTGATTGACCTACCACCCTTTGAGAAACAAGATTTGTAGATATGTGTTGCCATTTTATTTGAACATAGTAAGTGGTGCTTAGATTTCACAAATAGCCCAATCACCATGTTCCTCAAGCTGGGAATGGTGAATGTGATGGCTAGTAGTCGCATCCTTTGCCAATGTGGATAATAGGGTAAATAATATGTATTTAATTTCTGTTTCAGAAAGTTTTCTACAGCTCTTGATTTAAGCACATCACTAGATACACTTTAAGATTATATAGAGGGCTCAGCACGATAGCCTAGTGGCTATCCTCACCTTGCACACACAGGGATCCCAAATGGCCACCAGTTCTAATCCTCACAGCCCTGCTTCCCACCCAGCTGTGGAAGTTGAGGACGGCCAAAGCCTTGGGATCCTGCACCCCCAGGGGAGACTTGGAAGAGGCTCCTGGCTCCTGGCTTCGGACTGGCTTAGTTCCAGCTGTTGGGGCCACTTGAGGAGTGAATCAATGGAGGAAAGATCTTCTCTCTTTTTTTAAAAAGATTATAGAGATAGAAATAAGTTTCAACTTTTTTTCTTTTTTTTTCTTCTAAGAAGTTATTTGCACATGGATCTTTCTGGGAATAACATTATTTTGCAAAGTGAAGCTTAAGTAGTTTGCCAAAATTGTGGTGCTGTATTTTATTTCCTGTCATAAGATTGCAATTTCCTTAAAGATAGGATTCTTTTTTTAAGATTTATTTATTTTTACTGGAAAGGCAGATTTTCAGAAAGTGAGACAGAGAGAAAGATATTCCATCCACTGGTTTATTTACCAAGTGCCCGAAATGGGCCAGATTTGAGCTGATCTGAAGCCAGGAGCCAGGAACCAGGAGCTACTTCCTGGACTTGCACATGGGCACGGGATCCCAGTGCTTTGGGCCATCCTCTACTGCTTTCCCAGTCCACAAACAGGGAGCTGGATGGAAAGCAGAGCAGCCAGCACCCATTTGGGGTCCCAGCATGTGTAAGGGGAAAATTTAACCACTGGGCCACTGCACCAAGTCCAAGGACAGAAACTGTTAAGTTGAATTGTTTGTCCTCTTCTAAATTTCTCACCGCTTAGGCAAAGACTCTCTCCTTGACCAAATCATCTTATTATGAGTCCTTTTCTCAAATAGGTCTTTGTCTGGATCTTGCCTCCCTGAACCTCTCTCTAACTGGCCTACCTAGGCCAGTTTTAGCAAGAATCCAATTATGTGCTATCTGATCAAGTTTCATATCTGATCAAGTTCACCCCATGCTTGATGTCCACTTTTTTGTATTGCCTTTAGAAATAATCCTCTTAGGGTTAGTTCAGCAAGAATTTCTGTTAGCTATAATGCCCTAAGGAATTCTTTATCTGATCTAACACTGGTTATAAATCCCTTGCTATCTTCATTATGTTTAGAGTTAAACCTGATCTGTCTCCACTGTCCCAGGATTCTTAATGCAGCAGTTCTTAATAAAGTCTTCTTTACTGTTTAACAAGTGTCAGAATAAATTTTTATATCACATGTTTCTTGTTCTCTCTGAACAATTTTGTCATGTATCACTTAAAAATATTTAAAAAAGAATAAAAATTTAGTTTTCACCAAACTTGATTTTAAATATAATTTGTTATTATAGCTTGATTCATATTAACAGTGAATATCATTTGAAATTTAAGGTTTTTCAAGATAACATTGGATATAGATTTGAATTCTTACTAACCTTTTAGGCTGTTAAAAGATAATTTTCAGAATAAGATAAAATCATGTCTCAGATATAATAAACACATGTGAACAATTTTACCATGATCTGAAGGAACCTGACAGATGATATAATGGGCTTAAAGAAGAAGCCACACAGCACAAATTTATGTGGAGTAAAGAAATGTAGTGGGAGTTACAAATGGGGTTAACTCTGGACTTCACATAGTGTGGGAAAAAGGATCAGATGGGAACAAGGAGTCAGAAACTTGTTCTGGTCTCCACATGTCACAGAGACCCAAGTATTTGGACCAGGTTCACTGCGTTTTTCAAGGGCATTTGCAAGAAGCTTGATCAGAGCAGCCAAGATTTGAACCAGCACAGTGACATGAAATGCTTGATGTCACAAGCAGTGACTTAACCAATTGTGCCATAATGCCAACTCTTAGAGAATAAGTGATTTCATATCTCTTCTTTATTCCTTCTTACCCATTAGTACCTGTCTTGTTTTTTTATATATATAAAAGAATTTATATTTTTATTTGATAGGCAGAGTTAGAGAGAGAAACAGCAATACAAAGAGAAACTAGAGAAACAGAGAAGTGTATTCCATCTAGTGGGTCACTCCCCAAATATCCAACAGTTGTCACTGGGCCAGGCTGATGCCGAGAGTCAGGAACTACATTATTGTCTCAGCATGCGGATGGCTGGGGCATGAGTGCTTGGGCCTGCTTTCCCTGCTTCTCGGGCACATTAGTAGGGTGCCGGATTAGAAATGGAGCAATAGGAATTGAAATTGGGACTCACATTGGATTTAGGCGTCATAGACAGCAGTTTAACCAGATGTGCTGCAAAACTAGTTCTAATAGCTTATTTCTTTTAATTTCTATTTATGCAGGTTGTTGGCAGTAGCTATTTCATTTTCTTATGGATTGAATTTTTGCACATATAAGTTTATATTTGTTAAATATACCATAAATTTATACAGAGGTCAAATATAAAATATATTCATGTTAGAAGAGTGCGTATGAATTCTGGATTGATTGTTCATGTGAAGAAATAATCAATGCCTAATTCATCTATTCTGTAGTTAATATATCAGTGTATTGGATTTTCACACCAGATGTTTCGAAGATAGAGGTGGACTCTTGACCCACTCTGTGTGGCTTTGGCCCCTTGGGCTTTTCCAGCACCTGAGGAGTATGTGAGTGACTTCTTTGCTTTCATTTTATCTGCTGCTACCTCTTGCTGGGCCACATAGCGATTTCTGGCAGTTTTCTTTCATTTGTTGAGTTTATCATTGTCTGACTTTCCTGCTCTTTCTGCATGATGAGCTCTACATCTGTCTTTTGCTCAGGGCCTCACACAGTGCCTGGCAAGGAGTAGGTGCCTTATGGATAGTCAGTGCCAGAGTGAATGGTAACAGTTATGAAAGAGGCCATATTTTAGTGGCAGGGTAGATGGTTCATAGCTTCCTGTATTATAAGTGGATATTTAGAAAATTGGTTTTTAGAAAAATTGGTGTCAAACAGATTTGAGTTCAGCATGAAATATGTGTATTAAAAATCAAATAAGCACACAGCAGAAGGAACCGATTCTTACTAATATGGTGTTTATAAAAATGGCCTGCTCCTTTAAGACAATCAGAAGTATCATATGGTTAGAGTTGAAGAAGCACTTGAAAGAATGTCAGGCCTGTTTTACTTACAGTGTACCTTGTAATTGTCTGTTTCCTTTGGAAAGTGATATAAATGAAGTGCTCCAGCAGGCAGGAACAGAGCAAAGCGCACTGAATTAGAATAAAAGCGCCTGAGTTTAAGGTTTGATCTGTGGATGATTCTGAAGACTGCCCTTTTCTCTTTGGGAAAGTCTGTGAACTTGTCTGAATGAAGTAACAGCTCTTAGGTTATTTGTGAATATCAAATTGCATTTCTGTTAAGTGTTTGTATAATCTCTTTAACTTGGCACCCATTTAAGTTAGTGTATTTTACTGTACAAATTACTGACCATAATTATGGAGGCATCAACTAGAAGGCAGTAATAGTGCTCAATTTTCAGTCCCTTCTTAAGAGTTGAGAAAGACTGTTAAAAAAATTGACTACAGTTTTTTCATACCCTGGATTTAGTTTAATCAAGGTGATGATGATAGTTATGATACAAGTGATGAAAAAAAGCAGTTATTATTTTATTAGTATCCATTCTTTGGCAGTGATATTTCTAGGCAATTTCTGTGTACTAACCAGAAGAATTTTTCTTGCCTATCTTCCTGTGAGATAGGTTTTGCTGTTGTAGTTCCCAGTTTCCCCATTAAATAAAGCAGGTTAGAGAATTGAGGTTCATTTCTCAGTGTCCTCTCAGCTCTGTACACAGAATCTGGGTAACCTCGAGGCCTGTGTTTGTACTATTGCCAGTAGTTCTCTAACATGCATCAGATTCTTATGTTCAGTTTGCTAATACCCAGGTTGATTTGTCCTCTAGAAAATGTGATTCAATGGGTCTGGAGAAAGGCCTGGGAATTTTCAAGTGATACTGTGAATGCGGGAACCGCACTTTGAGAACCCATTCACTATACCATGCTGTTCATGTTCCTTAAAGAATTCAAGCATATTCCTTTTTGTGCTTTGCCTTTGTTCTGATGCAAAGTATTCTGGAATTTCCATGTTATCTTGGATTTTCCAACTCTTTGAAAGGTCAGAGAAGAATTTCAAAGAAAGAAGATCCCTTCTAAAATGGAAACTGGGTACCACTATTCTCTAATAAGTGATCCCTATGATCTTCCACCTTTCATAACGAGGTAATCTCTTCTCCTTTGGTAAACTTTGGTCTAGATCTGTTCTGTGATAACAGGAATGTTCACAGCCCACTATGTTCACTGTCCAATGGATCTGTCAGGTCATTAATGTATGCTACTGTAAAGAAAGAACAAAATATTCTTCCTTTCTATCATAGGTTCTTGATTGAGGTGGCTGTAACAAAAGATAGATGAACAAGAGAAAAGCAAATTTATTTAATTTGTTTTATGTGGTATAGGATTAGAAACAAAGACTCTTCCAGATGGGGAGATGCTCTGATAGTCAAAACAGAATTTACCGTCTATAGACAAGAATTGCCTTGTTATCAGTAATCTGTAATTCACAGAGTTGTTAAACAGCTCTCATGGTATCCACAAAATAACCTGAGAAGTAGGAGATGCAGTTTCATTGAAGCCCATTTTTTCCTATAGATGTTTTTATTATATATATAATTTGGAGCTAATTGGGTTTGACTGAGGCAGTCTATATATATGTGAGATATTAGACATCTCAAAGAAAGTGTTGGGTAGCATTTACTGCTATGATATGTGTACTCCCCTTTGAGTGTGACCTATCAGCTGGTCATTCCTTGCCAATTATCTTTAAACACAAGGCTAAGTGAATGCCCTATAACTGGCTCCTCCCTTTCCATGGCAAAAAGGAAAGAAAAATTCTTTGTGTAGAAGCAATCAGAAAGCAAGAGTAGAACTTGGCTTCCATTCAGGAGCCGCTCTGAGACACCTTTCTAGTGAACCTGAAAATTGGAAGATTTTTGCCAAGTTGAGGCCTGAGGCAGCCTTTGGAGGATTTGCAACAAAGAAAGAGGATTTCTTCAAGTGTGTCAGGTAGGCTTTTAACTAGAAGGATAATCATTTAGTCAATTAACAGGATGACTGGTGCTGATGGGTTTTCATTGATGGTTTGCTTTGTTGCAATGTTAAACTAGCATTGACAGTTGACAGGGACTACAACTATTTAATTACCTCTCCTACCCAGGAGTCATCTGTTGAAAACCTTCCTCCCTACTGTTTAAGAGAATGAAAGAATAACACTCTTTTGTAACCTGGGTGACTTCAGCTTGGGGTCCCTGTTTGCTGTATCAATGCTATATTACACATACAAATAACTAGAATGGCACCTTTTAAATTAAGTTTGTACAAATAAGTTTGTAGCAGATTGGAGTTCAAAACTGCAGGTTTGGATAAAATTTGTCAGTGATTTTCATTGAGTTGTTTTAGCAAACTAGTCAGAGAGACTATTTTATTTTTATTTTTTGTGTTAGTGTAAAGATGCCTGACTTCTCATTAAGGCTCTCTCTAGTTTTGTTTCTAGTAGAAAATACTGGCTAGAGAAGTAATGCATTTCAATGGCTAGTTCAGCACAAAAACTTTTAAAAAGAAATTTTCAAGGTAAGTGAGTTCCTACAGGAGATAACACTGTTGATACATTTTTGCTTTTCCAAAATATAGGGCAAGATATTAAAACTGTAATTTAAAAATTGTAATCCATTTGTTTCCTTCTGCTTCAGTCATGGGTGAAAAGTGCTGTGAAATCTGCATCATGTTTTGAAGCATGGGTGATAGGGTTAAAAGAAAGTTAAAAATCCCAACCCAGCATAAGCAGGCTTAGGATTTTCTAAATCAGGCTTCCAAAAGTAAACAGCTCGAAGAGCATCCCATAATATTTATGAACAATTTCTCAATTTTATACCCAGATATTTCTGTTATACTTAGTGAAAGAGATGATCCAGACTGAACAAAAGAGAGGAGTCCTTTTTAGATTGAATAGACTGGACAATTCAGTAGTGAAGTGCACGATTGCCACTCTTTCAAGGAAAGCTTTTCATGTAAGGTACTTTTATAACCTCTTCCGTTACAAAGAGAAAAACTATAAAGATCATGGGAAAAATAAAAAGCGAAAGAAAAAATGCAAAGAAATACTCTATCTTTTGCATCTCTATAGCTACTTGTTTCATGGCTGTCCTCACTAACTTCCACCAGTTTAAAGCCACAGCATGACTTTTAAGAGGGCATTTCATGGCCTGGCAAGGTGGCTGTGTTGGCTAATTCATCACCTTGTAAGCTACTGTGATCTCATATGGGCACTGATTTTTGTCCCGGCTGCTCACTTCCCATCCAGTTCAATGCTATGGCCTAGAAAAGCAGAGGAAGGAGGCCCAAATCCTTGGGATCCTGTACATGCATGGGAACCCAGAAGAAGCTCCTGGTTCCTGGCTTCAGATCTGCTCAGCTCCAGCTGTTGCAGCCATTTGGGCAGTGAGCCAGTGGAGAGAAGGTCTTTCTGTCTCTCCTTTTCTGCATAAATCTGAACTGCTTTTGCAATAAAAAAATGAATGTTTAAAAACAACACAAAAGGGCCCGGCGGCGTGGCCTAGAGGCTAAAGTCCTCACCTTGAAAGCCCCGGGATCCCATATGGGCGCTGGTTCTAATCCCGGCAGCTCCACTTCCCATCCAGCTCCCTGCTTGTGGCCTGAGAAAGCAGTTGAGGATGGCCCAAAGCATTGGGACCCTGCACCCGCGTGGGAGACCTGGAAGAGGTTCCTGGTTCCCGGCTTCGGATTGGCGCGCACCGGCCGGTTGCGGCTCACTTGGGGAGTGAATCATCGGACGGAAGATCTTCCTCTCTGTCTCTCCTCCTCTCTGTATATCCGGTTTTCCAATAATAATAAAATCTTTAAAAAAAAAACACAATAGACATTTCACTATTTTCTAAACAAATAAGACATGACTACCATTGTTTTTTTTCTTATATTATTTTAAAATATGTTCATTGCTTCAGCTATATGTTCCTGTGTTTTCCTGCAAAACAAAAGGCAATATAGATCATCAGTAACGACCGTTTGAATTTGCTACCGCAACTGTCAAGTCAGTGATAACTGCAAAAAAAATGAGCTTTCGAATTTCCTGTGGCTCATAGCAATCTCAGTCAATGTTTCCTAAGTGCTGTCTTTAGATGCAAACATATCTAGTTCTGTCCCCCTTAATTGATAAATTCAAATACATGATTCCTGTCCGGTGGTGGATTACAGCACATTTCTTAGAACTTGAGTCTCTGGACATCTGTCTCAGAATCGTAGGAGGTACTTATAAATGAGGCATGTTTGTGGGTTTGTTCCTGGAGAAATGAAACCTGAATCTTGGTACTGGGCTTGTGGGATGCACTGGAATGTGCAATGTTCTCACATTCTTCAAGGGAAGCATTAGTATGTCTTACTTCTGAGCAAGTTTTATGTGAATAAAAGTCCTCATGATTGGGATAAAGTGTTGAATGTGATTTTGGAAGAAAATATGCAGTTACTACAACAGATGTTGTATATTCTTTGTCTTATTCTTTCTTTCATTCTTTGCTGTCAAAATTTGACATTAAAATTCTTGGAAACTCCTGGGTCTGTTGTTGTAGCACAGTGGATTAAACTCCCAGCATGTCAGAGCATCAGTTGGATGATTCTGATCCACCTTTCTGCTAGCGTGCCTGAAAAAGCAGCAAGTCATAGCCTAAATATGTGGGTCCCTGCTACCCGATTTCATCGTGGTCTACCCCCATGTGTTGTGGCCATTTGGGAAGTCAGCCAGTGGATGGAAGATCTCTTTCTCTCTCTGTCTCTGCTTTTCAAATGAATGAATAAGTAACTCTTAAAAGTCAAAAAGGGAAAAAGTTGAAACTTCGTCTTAGAGTGTACATATGCACCTAGACATCATAATTTGCACATTGTGTCAGGAGTTTTGAGAAATTCTTTTAAGTCCATTCATTGGCATTTATGAATGCTCCTTATATCCTAGGAGCCCTTTGTTTTAATGGGGAAAGGGAAGTGAAAAGCACTTATTAAACGTGGTAGAGATCTTTAAATCACCCCTGCAGCTGAATCTTCTGTGCACTGAAGGGTGCGCGCATTCAAGGGTATGGATGGGAAAGAAATAACAGCTTGTGTATGGTTGGCCAAGTTGTGTATCCTGTGGTAGATCTTCTTCTGCATTAGAGAGGGGACTGTTTATGACTTATCTTCTGTGTATGGATCTCATCAAATACAACTCCAACATATTCTGCCTCTTTTTATTAATTATGCCCCTGACTTCTTAGTCTTTTCTCAGTAGACCAATTCTGTGAAGACCATATAGAAAATGCTCCTATATGCTTCAAATAGCATCATCTCAGAGAACAGAAGAAGACACACAGTTATTTTTGAATTATGTATTAAAAAAAAAATCTAGATTGAGACTGGACTAAAACCAGAGACAAATTACATGGAAACATTTGTTAAAACTACATTTTCGTGTGCTTGAATAGTACTGGTTAATACTGGTCAATTGCACATGGGTCTAAACAAATTATTAGCAATGTTGAATCTAGGTCCAATATTATGGGTTCCCCCCACCATAGTATCTTTATAAATTATCCAAACTTTATTGCAATTGCTGAGAAAGACTTGCTGCTGGACTTTTGGAATTTAATTCTGTGCTGTTTTATGGTGTCTGGCAATGTGATTCCCCTCCCTGACATATTTTATGGGGCTTTTAAAAAATAAAGATCTTCTGACTTTGTGTTTTCATTTACTAAAAAGCATTCATTCCTTTGGTTCGATGCTATTCCTATTGTGAACTTGGATCTAGTGTTTTTTGTTTTGTAAAAATATCCTCAAAATCAAATGTCATAGAATATAAAGCCATCTTTGAAGTTACGATTGATAGAGAAAAGATAAAAGGAAAGAGTATATGAGGCCTGTGCTAGGTGTCTAACCTTTCTTCAGAGCTGTAATCTTATTGCTAGTGTGGAGTGGTGGCCAGGATTAGAGAGCATTAGAGAGCAAGAGAGAAAATGCCCAGGTGAATGCAGCACTGTGCATTTAGTTAGACATCTCTGGTTAATTTACAGTTTCCTGGAGAGGGTTGTGCTCTGGCTGTCTGTAGTATTGGGTTCCAGGGAGCCCTCTGTAATGTGTGCATAGATAACAAATCCCATGCATTGCCCTACATATTGATGGCTGTGTTGATGAGAGATTGTATAAAGTCAATAGTTGATTCTGTTTGATGGTGGCACGTGCATTTAATAATAAAGTCATGTTTATTGTGGCTTCAGCAAACACAACTGGAAGCTACTATGTCATTGCTGAAAATACTAAGCAGAGGTGAGCATGTGAAGCTAAGCAGGAAACCTAAGTGGAAACTATTACTTTTTTTTTTTTTTAAACAATTTAGAACTCAGGTCACAGAGACAAAGTAATTATAATTCTTGACTCATGACACACTGTCATCCGTGATACATTCTGTTTATTTATTTCATGGTGTAACAGTCATAAAACCTGTAACTAAATGTTGTCAATAATTACCAAAGGTATGTCTCTCTTTATCCTACAGGTAACAAACCTAAAAATCATGTCTTTTATTTTGTGCTTTTCCTTTTAAAAAATGTTTTCTGTATGTCTTCATTTTTTGTTTCTTTTATGTTTCATTCTTCTGCTATGAATGATGCAAATTCTTACTGATTTTCTAATATATACAAGAGAAAGTAAACATGGACCTATTGACAACCAGAACATAAACAGTGGTTACAACAAACCATAAACAAAGCCTTTCTTTGACAAACAAAGCCTAGAACTGATGAGACATTATTTTCTGTCACTGCCTCCCTCTGAGAGGCCAATTCAATTCTCCAAACGATAGAAGAAGCATCTAGTAATTCCCCTTGCTGACTTATTATCGCAGTTTCTTTTGGGTGCTCTTCCCTTTTCTGTGGTAAGCAGAATCACCTGCCAGTGTGACCTTGGTAGCTTTTTGCTGATATACTTTAACATATATGCTAAAGTTTCCTATTGGTATTAATTTATGGATATATATACATATATACATATCAATATACTGAGGAACCGATTTTCTAGGTGATAGGAAATGTGAATACTTAAGTTATAATCTTAGAAAATCTAACCAATTTCCAATTAAATGTTTCTCATTATATTTTGTTTTCACCCACCCTCGCAAAATAGTCTGGCCCATTTTTACACTCAAATTAAATGCACAAGACAGTTTGTATATATATGCTTAGATGTATCCCTTACAGCATGGGAATCACTTCCTTTTTTTTTTTTTTTTTTTTTAGTTAAAGGAATGTATGTTTATCTGTGGTCATATATTATGCATTTCGATAGTTGAATGTGCTTAGCGTAATTTCTTTTACATTTTAGCCTATAAAATTCAGAGGAGTCATGTCCGTGTGTTTTTCTTTCTTATTGTTGTCCTAGTAATTTGAGTGAGTCCTCAAACTTGGGTGGGCATATAGGAGTTATCTCCAGAGGCTGCATTTCCAGGAGAAACGTCAAAGGATTTTCAGATAGAGAGTCCTTCAGTGTTTCTCAAATAGGTGTATTTGCCACTAGTGTCATTAGGAAGGTCCCCATACAGCATTATGGAAGATGAAGTATTATCATGTTGTTGTTAAGTACAAGATGGTATTCGCGAAGCAGATAGTAAAAAGTTTTGGGGCATCCTAAGAGTTAAACTGTGTGTGGTATTTGGTGAATGAATGAATTGGGTGTAAGGGAAATTATATAAACTGTACTACTTCAGCAGTTCTTGGAGATGGGGTATGGTATTTTCTTGAATTTTCTTTTAAGAGAAATCATTCCTATTTAAAACTCATTGCTGGGGATAATATGAACTAAATAGATAGAATTTTGGTCTCAGGGAGCTTAGATTCTTGGGCAAGGACATAGACCAAAAAAAATGATTTCAGCATTTTTAGGACCAGCTTTTTTACAGTGCTTTGAAAGAAAAGATGAAAGTTCTCTGGGAATAGCAGCAGTTGCCCCTAGTTTGGCATTTCCCCTGTTGAAGCGAGGTGCAAGTAGATGCAAAGAAGGTAAGAATGTGGTTGGTGGGGGGAGTACTCTGTCAGGAGTACTCATGCATATATTTGAACTCATAGCCACAATTTTTTATAGCAGGATACAAAGCAAATCAGAAGTGGGAAAAGGTATGTGGGACAAAAATCAGAGGAAATCAGATGAAAATTTCCAGGAATCCTCTCCCAGGAAAAGTATATTGGACATAACTAATTCCTTCAGCATTAAGTTGTGGCAACCCAAGTGAAATGTTTAACAGGAAGCTCATTGACGTCTCACCATCTAATGGCTTTTTTGGAAGTGGCTCATGTAGGTCCCTTCTGCCTATAACATGTACCAAAAATTCTGACTCCCAGGAGGAAAGTAGGTATTTAGCACAAATGGTGTTTTCTGAATAAATCATTTAGGCATCGTGTGTCACTCTTCTTTCTAGGAGTGGAAAAAATCTTCCAAAGTCCAAATGCCCAGAAGCCTGCCAAGAGCACGATTTTTTTTTTTAAAGAAAGGCAGCATTGGGTCTTTATATTCTGCACAACAGAATGGTTGAAGGAAGCAGTTGTGGCTTGTCAAGTTAGTTACACTGGTCCCTGTGCCCTGCATCCAGTTGAGGACCAGCTGTTCTTCCCATCTAATTCACTGATAAGGAATCTTGTGCCCAAGAAAGCAATGTGGGATGGTCAGATACTTGGGCCCCTGCCACCCACAGGGGTGATTGGATGGGTTCCTGGTTTCTGCCTGGCCTGCACCTTGCCATTATGACCATTGGGAAGTGGACTAGTTGTTGGAAGATATCTGTCTTTGGATCTCTCTATATTACTCAGTCTTTCAAACAAATCTTTAAAAAAAGGAAAATAAATGTCTTGACTTTGTTTTAAAAAATTTAAAATAAGAAAAAATAAAAGGAGAGAAGAAACTGCCAAGTGTGGGAAATTGTTGATCAGTATTGAACTTGGGTGGATGAGTTATTGGCGGTTCATTATACTTGTCTTTTATTTTATTTGAAAATTTCTGTATTAAAATGAAAGAGTAGAGTGGTAGGTGTTGGTCAGTCATGGAGGGGTCTAGATTTTGCTTAGTTCAGTTCAGTTGATTTCTGTTTAATTTTTTTTAAAGATGTATGTATTTTTATTGGAAAGTCAGATATACAGAAAGGAGAGACAGAGAGGAAGGTCTTCCATCCGCTGATTCACTCCCCAGGTGGTTGTAATAGCTGGAGCTGAGCCAATGCGAAGCCAGGAGCCAGGAACCTCTTCCAGTTTGCCCACGTGGGTGCAGGGTCCCAAGGCCTTGCACTGTCCTCAGCCGCCATCTCCCCACCCCCATGCCACAAACAGGTTGCTGGATGGGAAGCAGGGCAGCTGGGATTAGAACTGGCAGCCATATGGGATCCTGGTGTGTGCAAGGTGAGGACCTTAGCCACTGGGCTACTGCGCTGGGCCCTGATTGCTGTTTAATTTTTAAAGATTGTTAGTACCTATTTCCATTTAATTCGTGCAATTGAAGATATCTTTTACTTAGAATCTGTTATTTTCCAGGACTGTAACTGATTTCTGTGAAAGACGCAAAGGTCAGCAGCCCGTTAAACTTACTGTTCGTGGGCATTACTACAAAATGGGCATGCTTCTATGTTCTTCCTCACTTTGGTGTTAGAAAGGATTCTTGAGAATTAAAGGAAGCCAGCTGCTGCAGGTTGTATGAGTATCCATCAAGGTTGTAGTACATGACGCTCACTACCTTGGGGAGGCACACGCATCTCTCTGGCTTGGAAGAATAGTTAATGAGCGAAAATGACAACAGGGATTTTGTTTGGGAGGTTTGCCTTTGGCAGTGGCTTAGCAGGGGAAGAGGACCTATTCGATTCTCTCTTTGAGGTGATCTGGTTTTGAAAGGAGAGATGATATGTGTTAGCTTCTGTTTGAAAGGGGAGAGGAAAGCCATTGATTTGGAGCACGTGAGAGGTGGCTTTATTTGAAAATGCTTTCAAAAGCTGTTTTGACAAGAACAGGGAGGAGGCGGTAGTATCATTAAATAAGCTGGCAACTTTTGTAACCAGCTTTTTGGTTTTCCACCTCAAGGGAGAGTCAATAAACTTTGATTCCCAGCATTAATGTAATTATTTTGATTTTTCTGGCTCATTCTGAGGAAGGCTGCAGAGCTGCAATATCAGATGGCCGCGAGCGATTCAGAAATCCCTGGTCCCCAAGGACACCCACTGCTGTTCAGAAGTAGCGGCAGAGGGGGTGGAATAAATCATTTCCTGTGATCTTGTTAGTGTTGAGAATATTACCGGGAAGCAAATGCCTTGCAACATTAATACCAGAAGGCTACTGTGGGCAGAGGGGAAATATAATACAATTTCTCTAGTTTTCAGAGGTTCCCTTTAAATATGATTTTTTCTTTATGCATTTTAAAATTGTTGTATGAGGGTTTCTTTCATCCTTTCTGGATCTGAAGATTCTTTTTTCTACATTATCCTGTCTTCTGTAATCCAAGGATTCTCCTTGTGACCGCTTCTGAAAGCTGTCACACACTTCATATTATCAATTATAACTCCATTACTAGGTGCAATTCATTTGGGGAAAGGCCCTGTGATAACTGGGTGGTTTACTTGGGTTGAGTGATAAGCAGCCTTCATAAATAGGTAGGCAAGCTTTACCAAAGATCTGTCATGTGTAAGCCTAGTTGTTTTCTTCTTCTTTCTAGAAAATGCACTGCATTTAACTTTTAATATTAATATGGCAGTTGAAGAGGAAGGATTTAAGAATGTGAGTAGTCATGAAAGGAAAAGAGCAATTGAAATCTAAAGATGACATCTGAGTCTTAAGAAGTTAAACTTTGATCAGGAGAGATGTAAAAAAGTTGCAAAGTTTTCTTCCCCTTCTCCCCTAAGGAATAAAATGCTGAGGTGATATCTGTATATTTACATAGTTGCTTTTTTTTCTTTTTACTTCAAGGCTTACTAACAATAATTTTATGCTGGTCTCCTGTAAATTCTCAGCATACTTCAAGGCCTAGGCCATGAGCCATAAATCATCATTTTCAAAATGTCAGCAACCAGGCCATGACATTCTGAGTGCTGTGAACACTGTTTCCTGGAAGCGAACTTCAGTGAACAGTTTAGGGCTCTGCAATTAGAAGACCAGCATTCCTTACTTAGTATATCATTGGTTGGGAAGAAATTTCCAATTTAATTTTGTCTAGTAACCTTCTCAATTTTAGGCCCTGTCTGTATACCAAAATCATTTGTCATGTCAATCTATGACAAAAAGCAGATGAAAGCTAAGTCATTAGATGCTTGGAGGTTTGGGAGCCAAGGAACCTGGCATTTTGCAATTTTCCCAAGTGAATATTCACTGTCATTAGTTGTTTGATTGGCTGCTACACGCGCTGTTATCCACCCCTCTGAAGATTTTGTTTTCTCTGTTTAAAGAGGTTTTTAATGTTTTTAAGTGTTTTTTCAACTTGCAATGTTTCTGAAATAGTATCTTACAGTTGTTAAGTTTTGTGTAGTTGGAAAATCTGTCACGAAGCCAACGATTTTTCAATAAATGACATGGTACTTTTCAAGTTCTGTGTCTCTCATGTTCTTTACCTCTGTTTAGTTTGTATCACCAGCTTCTCTTACAAAATTGGAGTTGCTGACCAACTGGTCATCTCCTAGCCATCCCAGCTACTTGTAATCCGTTTTCCATATTGATGTCACACTGATCTTATAAGACACATGAGAACCTTGTCATTCCTCGGTTTCACATTCTTTCATGGCCTTCTGTCCCTTGGAGGAGGAATTTCTGTGACATGTTGTAGCAGACAGCACTTTGCATGATCAGGCTCTTGCTTTTTTCATTTATTGTCTCCCACATGCAGTATACCCCTCTCATTCCCTCCATGTTGTCAGAACAGCTCATCATTCAGAAACGATGTCGTTACCATTTATATGTCCTGTTTGTCCCAAAAATGAATTTTTTGCTTAGTTATGTTTAAGATTAAATTTCTTTTAAAAAGAAATGTTAAACATCCTAAATGAAAAAAAAAATCCTAAATAGAAACCAGCTTTCTTTTTTTTCTACAGAAGAGCTTCCTATTTATTAAAAAAAAAGGAATTAAAAGATATCGTAGTCTTTTATGAACTTGTTGAAGCCAGCTTGTTTTAATCTCAAAATGCATGAACCTTTTAAAATAAAAAAGTTAGCCTTTTTATTGATAAAAAACCAAACTTACTGCCTATAATGCTTTGATCATCAACCTTTTGCAACAAGTCTTCCAGCTGAAAGTCCCTGCTTTCTGTTATCGTGAAGTTTTGTACTAGGTGAGCATTCTTCTGGCTTAGAGCATGGGCCTCTCTTCCTTTCTCCTGCGTCTTCTTTCTTTTCACATACCCAACTTGTTTCCGTTTAAGTAATCCCTTCCCCAAACTCAATTTGAGCCAACCTACTGCCTTCTTTGTACAAAAAGTATTTCATTATATTCCATTTATTAATACAAAGTAATAATTATCTGTATACTCATATACTTTCCTATTTAAAACTTGTGTGATGTTATAATAAATAGGAGAAAGAAGAGAGAAGTGATTTTCAATAAACTTACAGTATTTTAGTGTCAGTGCTCATACATAACTAAATTTGGGAGCATAGTGAATTAGATACTTAAATCTACTTGATGTACATAAAATTGTATTTAAGAACATCAGACAAAGGGTGAGCATTTGATGAAAGCAGTTGACACGACTTGGTATGTGTATCCTATATTGGAATGGTAGGGTCAAATCCTGGCTCCATTTCCAATCCCAGCTAAGGCATACTCCAGGAAGCAGGTCAAGTGCTTAGGTCTCTGCCTCTCACCTTTGTGAGCCAGATTGAGTTCCAGCTGCTTGTTAAGCCTGGCCCAGTCTTGAGGACCATGGATATGTAGGGTGTGTGAACCACTAAAAGGGAGAGCTCTCTGTTTCTCTATCTCTGTTTCTCTGTGTCTCAAAGACAAAAAAAAAAAAAACCCTAAAAATTAAAAGAAAATATCAAAGCCATTCTGTAAAAGGAGCACAGGAAACAAGAGAGAAGAATTGTGAAGGACATTACAATAAATGCTACTTTTAGAAGCAGTACTAACATATATGTGAAGAGAAAAAAGAGGGAAATAATCTTACTTTAACTAGGGTTGGTGTGAGAAAATAATACAGCTGTGAGATAGAGAATATAAGCGAGTGTGCCATTTCTGCCAATGCACTGGGATTATTTATAAGGGTGGCTGCAAAATAATTCCCTGTGTTACAATAAGGGACTGAGTGGTATTGAAGAATCACAAGAATAGTACCTCTAATCTTGAAATCCTCCCCTAGGTTGAGGCATACATTTGGTCTCTAGTTCTTAAAAAGCCTTTCAGTAGGCAACAGGGAATAAAAATGGATTGGAAAAAGAAACAGTAATCTAAAAAGCCATAAAGAAGTTGTATGGGAGACCTCATGGGACAGTTTCACTGTAAGATGGAGTAACCAGAAGCAAATCTAAAAGTAAGTAAATAATTTTACTCTGTCATTTTCACAATGTGTGTTTCTCATCACTATGCTGCAGAATTTTTAAAAGGTATGTAACTGTGCAATAAATAACACTATTAATACAATTTGGTAATAGCCCTGAGTGCCATGTGTCATTGTCAGTTTAATAGTATTTGGAACTGAAACTGTTGCTCTCATGTATTTGCATGTGACAGATGTGTATACAGACTAATATAGCTGTGTTAAATTGGTCGACTGAGTATCCAAAACCTCCTTGCTGTTAGTGATATGATTTACTGTAAATAGTGAAAAATTGGTAAAGTGTTAAGCAAAACAAACTACAGAATTCTTTGTAGTTTACATACTAGTCACATTCCTGAAAAATTGAAATGTGTAAAAACCACTTTGGGCTTATGTAAAATAGATCATCGTAAGTTTTTTCCCGATTTGCATTAAATGTCTGATGGGACTGGTAATGGTTACAAGGGACTCAGGATCATTTCTCATTATGTGGGTCTGTCCCACACACTTTAGAAATGTAATATCCCTGGTGCCTTTGATGAAATGCTAATATTGTCTCCTATTAATGAGACAGTTCTTCCCCTCCAAAAATCCCTCTGGAGTACAGTATCCCTGCTCATTACTACCATACAAAAGTCTGAAGTGTTCTGCATTTTTTCTTTTTTTTTTTTTCTGTGTTGAACACACTTGTGGTAATTTGTTCTGTGGTCCTCTTCTTTGACAGATGAAAGATTTCTTAAACTTGCATTTAATTTTGTATCTGCTTAGATAGGTCGATCCCAAGCATATGGAAGATATTCACAGAATATTTATTGATTGAAAAAAGGGTAGAGACCACTTCTTAGGTTCTGTTTACAGTTACCTTGATAAATCCATTGGAGAGGTGGAAAATGATATTTTGCAAGGGTACCCACACATCTAAGTGTATTTGCTCTGGATAATCCTAGTTGTCAAAGTCTTGTCCAGTTTATCTTTTATTGTGAAGGTAATCTTACATTTGGAAAGTATTTTTACAATTGAACTTGTAAAAAAATTCTGTCAGTGTAACTAAAACAAATTTTCCCATCAACCAGTGAATATTTTAGAATGTATATAATTTTAATTATGTTCAGTACACTTTCAGCCTTAAAAGTTCTGTTTGGATTATAAATTGTTTATAGTTACACTACATACGAACAACTTATCAGAAGGTTGTTCTTGTCCTTGTCCCTGTCCCAAGAGAAAGAACAACTTCTTCATCTTGGCAAAAACTAAATGCTGTGGAGATGGCATCTGTACCATCCATGGTCCCATCTCAGCGGTTTCTCAGTTGCCCAAAGTTTTTCCCAAACTCATAAAGGCCTATTAGCTCTGAAATATTTGTTTCTTAATTATTTGATAGATTTATTTCTAGCTTCACACATTATGTTTTTTCAACACTTTGCTTTCAACTATACGGAAATTCTAGTTAAAACAAATGGTTGGGTTGGGCATTTGGCACAACAAGTAAGTTGCCCCTTAGGATGCCTGAATCTCATATCTGAGCATCTAGTTCCTGTCTAGGCTACTTCATTTCCTATTAATGGACACCATGGGAGGGAGCTTAAGGACTTGTGTCTCTTCTACCTAAATTGAGTCCGTGAATGCTTTCTTAGTCTGGCCTGGTCCCAGCTATTATGAGCATTTGGGGGGAATGAAGCAGCAGAAAGCTAGAAGATCTCTTTCTGTCTCTTTGGCTTTCAAGTAAAATTTTAGAAATTAGTTTTTAACAAGGATTGAATAGAATTTCTATGTGAATTACCATGCCTTTGTAAATATTTGCATTAGGAACAATGAAAAATCCAGAAGTAACAGTCCTCTTCAGGATTGAACTCTTCATTTGGGAGTATAAAATTTTAGAAAGTTATGTTTTGCATTTCATATATCAATTCTCCCTTAATTAAAAAAAGTCATATCTGAATTTTTTCAAAAAAACGTTTATTTTTCTTGAAAATTAGGTTTAGAATTAGAGACATAGAAAGAGGGAGAGAATGGAGGGTGGGGAGAGGGAGAGAAAGAGAGATCTTCTGTCAGCTGGTTCACTCCTCAAGTGGCCACACCAGCCATAGCTGGCCCAATCTGAAGCTGGGAGCCAGGAGCTTCTTCCAGGTTTCCCACCTGGATGCAGGCTTTGGGCCATCCTCAGCTTCTTTCCCAGGCAGTAATCAGGGAGCTGTATCTAAAATGGAACAGCCAGGACTTGAACCTGTGCCCATATAGGATGTGAGCGCAGCAGGAGGAGAATTAGCTTCTATGCCACTGTTCCAGCCTTTATATCTGAATTTTTAATATTTCTTCTGAAGTTCAAATACAGTGGCCATAAAACAAAATTCTTACTTTGACTTAAGACTTAAAAACTAAGTGCTGGGTGGGAGAACCCAAGTATCTATGTAACTGTGTCACATAATACAATGTAATTAATGAAGTTAAATAATAATTAAAAAAAAAAAAAACAAAAAAAACAAAAAAAACTAAGTGCTGGGTAGCCATTGAAGTAGTGGCTTAAGCTTCTGTTTGGGATGCCCGTATTCCATGTCAGAGAATATGCAATCAAATCCTCACTCCTCTGCTTCTGATTCAGCTTCTTGCTAATGCAACTGGGAGGAAATAGTGATGTTTTGGTACTTGTATTGCTGCTACACAAATGGGAGATCAAGTTCCTGATGTTTGCCTATCACAGCCTCATTGGTTGTTGGGATTTGAAGAAACCAGTGGATCTAAGATATTTCTTTATTTCTCTTCTCTTTCTTATACTTTCACATAAATAAATACATCTTTAAGAAATCCTGTATGTTGGGCCCAGCGCGATAGTGTAGCGGTTGAATGTGCCGAGATCCCATATGGGTAATGGTTCTAATCCTGGCCGCCCAGCTTCCCATGCAGTTCCCTGCTTGTGGCCTGGGAAAGCAGTCGAGGATGGCCCAAAGCTTTGGAACCCTGTACCCATGTGGGAGACCTGGAGGAAGAGCTCCTGGCTCCTGGCTTTGCATTGGCTCAGCTTAAGCCATTGCGGCTTCTTGGGGAGTGGACCATCAGATGGAAGAACTTCATGTCTCTCCTCCTCTCTATGTATCTGCCTTTCCAATAAAAATAAATAAATCTTAAAAAAAATCCTGCATGTTATTTATTTCTCTTAGAAGTATTAATGCAAGAGAAATTATTGCATATCCCCATGAGAAAGATGTGCAAAGAAATCTTCATGGCAGCTTAATTCATGGTGGTTAAAAGTTTGAGAATACACAGATGTCCTTTAATGGGCATAGTTGTGAACAAACTGTGATATAATTATACAACGGAATGCTACTCAGCAATAAAAGGAGATGAATAGTGGAATACACAATAGGAAAGTATCTCAAAAACATCGTTTAGAGTAAGACACAAAGAGTATCCACTGTATTATTTCATTTATAGAAAATGCAAAAACTAGCAGGATTAATTCAGGGGAACAGAAGCAAGGAAAATCACAGGACAGGAGGATGTTGTCTTGGAATAAGAATTTATATCCTGGAAATAAGTTTATATGCTGTTGTGAGTGGAGAATCCTTAGGTATATACACATGACAAAGTCATGGAGATATAATTGAGATTTGTAAATTTTATAAATGTAAATTTTTCCAGTAAATGTAGCCTATAGAAGAAGAATATTACATTTATTTTTGATTAAGCAATTATGCATGCTTATTAGAAAATTAAACAGTTATAAGAAATAAATTATTCATATCCTTACTATGGAAGTCATTGGTTAATTTTCTTCTAATCTTTTATCTGTTCTTATATGTATATATATATGCATATATGTGTGTGTACATATATATATAATAATCCTACTTAACCTTTTGCTCCTTTATTTCTCTTTCTATGTGTTTTACATAGTTTACATTTGTACTTAACTGGTTTTCCAAATTTGGGAATAATTCTGCCTGAGCGAAAAGGGTTTCCAGAGAAATGCTTTTGTTTATTTATGATGTTATAGCCATGACAAATTGCCTTCACGTTAAAAAGACTGTCATGAATGTAAGAGTTAAATGACAAAGGCAAGTGTAGCTAGAAAGAAAGGAGGGATTTGTTTATAAACTTTTTTCCAAAGGTAAGAAAAAAATTTGTTTTCCTGCAGATGAGTAATAGGAATGATTTTCCTCATTTTTTTGTGTCATTTCCCCTGTTTAAAAATTTTTTTTATTATATTTGTATAAGATTGTTGCTCTACAGGACTCATTCTAAACTCGCAGATGTAAGTAAGTATGTATTTTCATTCATTTAAGCAACTCTACAACTCTTGATTGGATTTTTCCTTAGCTTCAGGAAGTAGCCAGGAAGACTGTAGTATTTGGAAATCTCACAGTATTGCCAAGGCTAACACCTCATAACGCACTCTTCTCACAATTCCTATTGCAACGTGTTACAATTGGATCCAAAGATCTTTTGCAGAATAGCCATGGGATTCTGACTCAACTTTTTTACACCAACATGACAGAAAAATGCATTGTTTTCTTCCCACCCTGAAATGAAACAAATGTGAACATTATAAAAAGGAAGTATAGTCTAAAACAATGCTAGTTAATTTGCAATGTGAGTTGCCTCATGTATTATATGGTTATTATCTCACTTAAGTTCCCCAGGTAATATAATTGCTAATATTTAAGAAATCTGTGTTGTTTTGTCACTTCAAAAGAATATTTTGCCCTGAGGCTTAATTAATGTGTTTCCTCTCTTAAGCAAGTGTTTTTGACATAATGGAAATACCCTTAAATAACTTTCAGAAACATCACAGATCACGAGACAAACATCAACAAGAACACGTTTGCTCTCGATGTTTTTCTCAGTAACCCAAGAATTTTGTTGGAATCATCTTTAATAGAGCCAGCTGTCAGTATGGGTTCCCTCCACCCACCCCGATGAAAACAAAAGGTGTTACCGAGGAGGATACGTAAAGATAGCATCCAAGAGACATTCGGATAAATAAAAGTAGGCAAAATTAATGATGCTCATTAGCAGATGTCACTGCTGGGGATGGAGTAAATTCCTCGCCAAAGTGTTTCATACATTACGCTTTTCAAAACTGTCAACTCTTTGATTTTGATGTATGTCCACGTGAATAGTTTTAGTAAGTTCTTACAGTTATTTCTTTGCATATACCCTCAAGAATCCTAGTAAATTGCTGGCAGCAAAAATACATACTTTTTCGCCTAGTGATTTGTGCTGCTTTTGGAAATGTGGAGGCTCAGGTCAATACATCCTTACTTATACGTGCTGTAAATATTAGTCTCAGAATCAGTTGAAAAATATTGTATGACCAACTCTACAACGCAGTTTCCCACAGGATCTTGCCTGTGTAACTAGTGGAATTATTATGCATAAAACTGCTTTTACTGTGGAAGCCAAAATGCAGAATAATAGCTTGTCAAACTGTCATTTGCAAGTGAGATCATAGATTTTATAGTCCAAATTAGGTTGTGTTCTTTTTCTTTTTGTCAGGTCATGTTCTAATAACCATATTGTGCACTAAACCCTGTGATTATCCCAATACTTGACAGATGGTAGGCTGTTAATTTGTATGTAAGAGACAGTGATTAGTAGCGCCCTAACAGCACTCAACAAAATATGAAATGTCAAAATCCACTTTTGGTTGGGTTTTGCTTGACTTCATTTTAGCAAGGTAATGTTAGGCAGAAGAGTTTTAGTCGCTTAGCGGATGTTTTATCTTACTCTTCTGAATGGTTTTTATTAACTCCTAGCATTATAAAGGATTAAGGCTGAAGTAATTTTCCTGTTTATGTGTGTTTTCTGCTTTCCTGTAGGGAGTGGCCACAGCCTGAGTGATGGTTGAAGTCTCTAGAGGAGAGCTGTGAGCAGACACCATCTAACTGCTCGATGTTCAGAATAGTTGTGGTTTCTGGCATTTAGATATGTGTTGGGAGACACAGTAATTCACACATTTTAATTAAAAGCACATAGGAAAATTCACAAAAAGCAACTATTAGGTATAATGAATGAGTTCAGCAATGTGACCAGATATAAGATCAATATACGAAAATCAGTTTTATTTCTTTGCATTAACAGTGAACACTCTGAACATGAGATTAAGAAAGTAATCCCACAAATAATATATGTTCTCTCTGATATAAGGCAACCTCCATTCAAAATACTAGACCAATAGATACATAGGTAAACATGAATATACACATATTTTCCTAGAAGAAAGGTATATTGGAGACTAGAATACCGGGTGTTCTCTGTCCAGCAGCAGCACCTGATAATCACACACGTGGACTACTGTCTTATGGTCAATAGCCAATTTATTAACAGCATCAGACTTCTAAAGACTGAGGACCAGTGAGGCAAAAGGGAGGAGCATTTGATGAATTTACATATCATCAGCAAGAGGGAACTTGACTTGAGACTATGGGAGTTCCAATACCTCTTCCTAGAAGTACCTCTGTTGGCTTTGTAAACTAGACCTGCAGATCCAATCATTTGTTCTACACTGGGAAGTGGAGATACATTGCAGGATGCATCCTGAATAAAAGGATGACTCTCAATAAAATGTTAATTATACCTTGAGGATAGGATATGAGATTATCTACCATTGCCCATGCCTACAGTACCATGACACATTTAAATGGCAGAACATTGGACTTGTGAATATTGCTGAAGGACTATGCCATTGTAATAATATAGGGGAAAACAGTGGGGGAATAAAGGGTAGTGATGGGGCATGGCAATCGCTGTGCCTATGGAACTATATCAGGGAAAATAATCGTAATGAAATGATTTTTTAATAAGAAATTTCTACTCACAACAAAAGGGGCTCATATTTAATGAACTACTGTAATTTTCACAGAATTCTACCGTTGTGCATCATATTTCTTGGGAAGGGGGAATTTTTTTTGTTTCTACTTAAGAAATATTATTTTGGTGCTGGATTTGTGGTGCAAATGACTACTGCTTGTGCCATGAGAATTCCATACTAGTCCCAAACTGAGCCTTTGTTGCTGTTAGTGTCTCCTGCTAACACGCCTGGGAAAGCAGAAAAATATTTGGACTCCTGCCATCCACAGAGGAGAAACAGACAAAGCTTTTAACTTGTGGCTTTTGTGTGGCCTGTTTGTTCTTCACTCTGTTATTGTGCCTTTCAAAATAGATTTAAAAATTCCTAAAAAAAAAAAAGAGGGCCTGGTGCAGTAGCCTAGTGGTTAAAGTCCTCACCTTGCATGTGCCAGGATCCCATGTGAGTGCTTGTTCCTATCTCTGCTGCTCCACTTCCCACGCAGCTCCCTGCTTATGGCCTGGGATAGCAGTCAAAGAGGACCCAAAGCCTTAGGACCCTGTTCCCCAGGAGATCCAGAACAAAGTCCTGGCTCCTGGCTTCAGATCTGCTCACCTCCCGCCTTTGTGGCCACATTTGTGTCAGGAATATATGAAGAACTCCTACTTAAAATAAATAAAGAATCCAAATAAGCAATTTTTGAAGAAGATATAAATGATTAGTACACGTATGCCCTTAGGGAAGTGAAGTCAGGTAAAAGCAGAACCATAAGGAGGCATGCTTTATACATGACAGCCCGACTATAATAATAATAATAGTAATACTAATAATAAGAAGTAGGTATTTATGAGGATAAAGAGAGATTGAAACCCTCATATATTTTATGGAGCTGTAAAATGTAGAAAGCAGCCTGAAAGTTTGGAATTTTAACAGGCAGCTACCCTGTGACTAAGAAATTCTACTCATTCCTAGGTGTATAATAAATAGAATTAAAAACATTTATCCACCCAAAACTTGCCCAAAAATCTTTATAATGGCATTTCTCATAATAATTAAAAATCGTCGCCTCAGATGTCTCTCAATGACAGGATAAACAAAAGCAGGAAGTAGGTCCTTCTGTACAATAGAGTGTAGCTTGGCGATTAAAATAGGAATAAAGTATGGGTACATGATAATGGGTGAATATATCTTGAAAGGCATCGTTCTAAGTGAAAGAAGATGATGTGGCATGTCTATAAAAGGCCAATCCATACTTAATGAGGATTGATGAATTAGTGGGACTAGAGGATTGAGAAGAAAATGGGAAGGGGCTGCTAATGGTTACAGGGATTTTTTGGGGATAATGTAAATGTATAACTAATTGGCACATTGGTTGCAGAACTCTCAGTATACTGAGAAACTAATGATTTATACAATGTAAATCAGTGCATGTTATGATAGGTCAAATACATCTCAGTAAAGCTGTAAAGCAAAGCACATTGGCAATAGAACATGGAAGGTAATATATTTATTATTGTTAACATGACAGTAATTGCCTGGACTATCAATATCACACTGCTTAATGTAAACTGAAATTTCTCACCTAAATAACTTCTAAAACAGGTCTGAAGGAGTCTTTTTTTTTTTTTTTTTTGGTAACAAAGTTTCTTGCCTAAACAGTAGAATGCTAAATAATGACAAGACCAATGATGAAAGGCTGGTGAAAAATCATTCCTCATCACTTTTGTAAACACTCAGAAATGCTCAACAGCCACTGGTTTCCCGATTGTGTAACCATTCATGTCTTAAGAGCAGTGAATTCGCATGCTCTGAATACATGTACATGACATGTGTATAATGCCCTATGTTATGTGCCATATGTATTATACTGATATATTGTACTGTATACTTCTATATTCTGTGCATAAACATTGGACACTTATGCTAAATTGGACCCTTAATAGCTTTCTCTTTCCTACTAATTATCCCTAGGTATTAATTAGCTCTCTTATTCTTCTCTGTTAATTGGTTAGATGGTTTCTGTCAGTAAAATATATAGTTAGGATAAATGGATTGTTGATATCATGTGTTAAAATTTAAAAGCCATTTTGGATGTTTCCATTAAACCTGTATCTTTAGAGTTGCTAAGGCTGTGATTAGTGTCGTCATTTTATGGATTGTGAAGAGCAAGGGTCAGTACAGTTCAGATTCAAATATCAAATTTACTACAGATTTAAAAATTGCCCAAGTTAACAAAATTCAGTATAGTTTAGTTGAAGGCTGATTTATTTATTTGAAAGAGTTACAGAGAGACAGTTAAGAGTGAGAGAGAGAGAGATCTTCCATCCTCTGGTTCATTCCTCAAATAGCCAAAATAACTAGGGCTAAACTGAGTTGAAGCTAGAATCCGGAAGCTTCTTTTGGATCTCCCATGTGGGTACAGCGGCCCAAACAGTTGGGCCATCCTCTGCTGCTTTCACAGGCACATTGGCAGGGTGCTGCATTGAAACCAGTTACCATATGGAATGCTGGTGTCACAGCAGTGGCTTTACCTTCTATGCCACAGTGCTGGCCCCTGTTTCTTAACATTTACTTGACAGGCACAGAAACAGATACGGAGATGAAAGTCCACTTCAACTGGGTCACTTCTAAGATTTTAATAATGCCTGGGAATTGGATAGATTGAAACCAGGAATGGTAAACTCAATCCAGAACCCCATGACAGGAGTGTCACTTCCCAGCATCTGCATTAACAGGCAGCTGGAGTCAGGAGTCAGTGAGGTATTGAACCCATGCTTCTAATACGGAACACAAGCATCCTAACCACTGTGCTAAACTCCTGCCCCAAGAAATATAATTTGAAAATTAATTGTAAAGCATGTATTATTAACCTCCAGTAAGTAGTGGGGAATCTCCCCTCTTTTGTTTTTTTAAGGCTATAGAAAGTTAATATTTTGCCTCTCTTTGCATGGTTCATTTTTTTCCAATAAAATATGGAATTTAAAGGCTAACTACCACATTTTAGAGGTAGGCAGTTATTCCTGATGTGTTTGATTCACCCTTCTTGATGGGTAGTGATTTAAGAAAGCTTTAATGAAGAAAGTGTTAATGTATAGATAATTTTTGGAAGAAATTTTCATTTTGTAAATGAAAAATTTAAGGTCTACACCCTGTTTTTCTCTTTTTTATGTCATTTTTATAATGATGATTTTTCATGGTTGCATGATTCTTCACCATATTGTTGCAGCACGAGGAATTGAAGCAAAATAAAAGAGTTCTCCAGATGAGCTGGAATATCCCCAGTCCACTGAGTCAAAGAGGAGGAGAGGTGATTACAGTAGGATAGTGGTCTGAAGCAGAACCCAGGTAGCTTTTTTCCAGCTTAGTGATGAGAGTCATATTCATACATATCGTGACTTGCTTCATTTTGCATGCAGTTCTCAAAAGCACATGTATAGCATAAAATGAGGCAGAAGCACATTTTTCCTAGTATTGAAGGCAGAAAGCTAAAAAATGGAAGTTTCGTACTAAAAGCTTACTTTTGAGTCAGTGGACTAAACTTGTGTATCAAGAAGAAAAGGGAGTCAGAGGAGAGAGTAACCTGGTGTTTTCTATACTTAAAGAGTGAAACCAAAATGGGAAAAAAGATATGATCAGAACCGACCACCATCCTATTTCAGCACAGCATGTAATTCTCAGTTCAGAAAAAAAAAAGTTTTTTTTAAAGAGAAAGCATTTTAAGATAATATCTCTAGGAGCCATTTCTATGAAGAACCGGTAAAGCTTGGACTCGCCCCTGAGAAATTGCTTTGCAATTGTGAACCTGTAGAGACATCCTTGGCTTAGGGAGGTGGGGTGTGTGTGAATGAGCTAATCTGCATGAAAACTGAATAGGAAATGAGAACCTGTAGTGCTGCCCAGTGAGCTAGTCTTGAGGATGTAGATTTGCAGAGAAGCAAAGACCTTGGTATCCAAGTAGTTCGCTCTGTGGAACTGGATAAAAACTTGGTAACTGTGTTTGAGAACTGACCTTGGCAGTCTAGTTGTTGAAAACTTTTAGCCTTTTTCAAGACAGCCAACTAATGAGATTATACAAGATCTTTACTTTTGACCAAGCCCAGCAAACACAGAAAAAAGAATTCAAGTTCCCGATTTCCCGATTTCTGCACCGCTACTCCAAAGCGTGCCTCTGAAATGTGAAAAGGGACACATTGACACATCCAAAGTGGTTGCCTCTTGGTTCTCTTTCTGAGACAATTCATGCCATCTGGGTGGAGTGGCTAGAAGTTGCATGGCACTGGTAGTCAAATGAATGAAATAAGTATCTCTCTGAGGTACAGAATTTCTTCATCTGCTGTTGTCACAACAAGCAGCTCAGAGATGCTTGTCTGTTTCACTCAGGGCCATTTATATTTGAACTGTTAAGAAAGCAGCCAACAAGTAAGACTTTTTTTTTTTAAGGGAAAAGTACATTAGTGTTGACTTTGAAGCTCTGAAAAGTGAGCTTGGATAAAGCCCCATAATAGGTGGAAGGAAGCCAAGATATTCTTATAAATTGCCCTGGAGCAAGCAGGCCTATTGTGGTCTTTATTATAATTATGCCTCCCGGCAGGTGGTTCTGTACTGATACCTCCAGAGTTGGCTCAAAAGCAGTATGAATCCTCACTTGTTCCTAACAGAGCATAGGCTGTCCTGAGAATCGTGGAAGATCAAATTGCTGTGCTGAGCACACTGAGTATGTTTAGTAAATGTATTCTCAAATATTAAAACTTGAAACTTTGGCAATTATTAATAAAGATAAGTAAGTTGGTTGACATCAACACATACATTCTGTTTGTGCTTTGTGTATTTGTGTACCTCCCAGAGAGGGCTGTGACCCAGTTTCCATATGCATTCAAGACTTTCATTAGCTAAGAATGACATATACTTATCATTACAGTGTACTAATTAAAGCAAAAAAGTGACATTTCAAAGTAATGATGCTCTCAGTGTCTCAATGTAAAATACTCCCTAGTTTATTTTTAATGAGCTGGTATGCTATGGTACATTTAAAATATTACTTTGTTTTGAACTTGTGTAGTGGTATTGACCAGTCAGGTAGAGCCTTCTTCTATCTGGATAAGGAAGGAAGACCATGCAGTCAACAAAGGACACAGATGAGTCCTGCAGGAGATTTCTCTCCTTTTGATTATGATCAAAGCTCATTTTTTAACCCCCCCTTTTTGTAGTGCTGCTTGTGTATGTGCTCACTAGTTGTTGTGAACTTTTAGATATTTTAGTTTGTAAGTCTAGTTGAAGGTGCTCCTTACTTATTCTTACTTTTTCTCATATTTGCATTTTGTCAACTAAATCTGGGTTATGTGTTCATCATCTAGAACCATGATTAATAGTTTAATTTTTTCTGTATAATGTGTGAGAAGACTTAAAATTAAATTAAAAGTTTAATTTCATAAGTTTGTTTTCTAGCGTAACTTAATTTCTCAGTGTAATATTATTTCATAATATCTAGTAAGTTCACGTTGAGTAAGTAATGATGCTAGCCATTCAGTCTTACCCCTAAAGAAATGAGGGTCCTCACGTTTAGCCATGTCAGTGTGGTCTTCTAAATAAAAATCGGTGCTCCAAAAGGTGTAAGATGGCTCCATATCTGGGTTGTAAGCTGGATGCATGATTTCCCAATGATTTTTTTGTGAAATTGCTATCTTTTTGAGATAAGAGGAGTAAACAGAAACATTTTCCTGGTGTGAATGGCTGAAGTGAAGCACTGGCTAACTTCTTCAAAAATGTTTTAGAAAGTAGGTGTTATTGTTTTTGACCCTCAAAAATCAATCAGCGAAGTTTTTTTTTAAACTATTACCATATTAGTACTTGACTCGTCCACTTTTGCTCTAACTGGACCATGTCTATTTCCTGATAGTTGTTGCTTTAATTATGCTCTCTATCCTTGGAATTGTATTGGTAAAGCCATTCTCTTGGTACTATTCTCGGAAGAAATGCTTTAGGATTTTTGTTCCGCTTGTTTAAACTTTTCTTTGAAAGCTATGCTATTGTACGCTGCAGATTTGGGTCTAGCAGTTTTGGCATTCATCAAGCAGAAAGTTTTCTATGCATTTATTTTTTAGTTGAATCAAGTGAGATGTTCTTACTATTGGCTGTTGTTTGTGCTATTAGTCATCAGCCCTGTCCAATTAGGGTATGAAAGGAAGAGTTATTCTTTGTAATTTCATGTGGATAGTTTGTTGCTGTGTCCTTCATCTTTAATTTTGTATTACCCTTCTTAAAACAAACTCTCCATTTGTAAAGTCCTTATTCTATGAGTCATTCTTCCCATAATCTTTTTGTAGTGCATAAATGATTTCACATCATTCTTCCACCCAAGCTTCACTGTAAATTTGGTGTTTGTTCTTGCTTCCATTTGAGTGGATTTTTTGTTGTTCTAATGGACACTCTTTTTAGATTGAGGTCTTTCCCTCAAACTAGATCCTGTTTAGGACATGGTAATCTGTTTATTGTAGTGCTAAGACAATAAAATCCATGGAGAATTTTTTCCTTTGTGTTTTCTATGCACTGACTAAAGACTTCTCATACCGCTAGCATTTTCATTCCCTCCACTCAATCAGTAGCAACACTGAACACTAAAGCCCAGTGTTTACATTGTGAATCAGTAATACTTTCTCAGGTGTTCTTAGAGCTTATATTTTTTGGCCCAATCATGAGAATCTGCAAACCAAACCAGGCTAGAGAAAATATAGGGAGGAGAGTCACCTTCCATCGGATGGTTACTTCATCATGGCTTTTTGTAGGTCAGGAGTTAGCTAAGAGCTTAACTATTTCCTTAGTCTGTACCTAATTGTGAAGACAAGTATGCCTTTTTGGTGTTTTTTTTTTAAAGATTTATTTTATTTTTATTACAAAGTCGGATATTCAGAGAGGGGGAGAGATAGAGAGGAAGATCTTCCGTCCGATGATTCACTCCCCAAGTGACCACAATGGCCGGTGCTGTGCCGATCTGAAGCCAGGAGCCACACGGGTGCAGGGTCCCAAAGCATTGGGCTGTCCTTGACTGTTTCCCCAGGCCACAAGCAGGGAGCTGGATGGGAAGTGGAGCTGCCGGGATTAGAACCCATGCCCATATGGGATCCTGGAGCGTTCAAAGCAAGGACCTTAGCCACTAGGCCATGCCGCCAGCACCTCCCACCTTTTTTTTTTTAAGATTTATTTATTTATTTTTTAATTGGAAAGTAAGATATACAGAGAGGAGGAGAGACAGAGAGGAAAATCTTTCGTCCAATGGTTCACTCCCCAAGTGAGTGCAATTGGAGCTGAGCCAATCTCAAAGCCAGCAGCCAGGAACCTCTTCCGGGTCTCCCACAAGGATGCAGGGTCCCAAGGATTTGGGCCGTCCTCAACCGCTGTCCCAGGCCACAAGCAGGGAGCTGGATGGGAAGCAGGGCGCTGGGATTAGAACTGGTGACTACATGGGATCCTGGTGCGTGCAAGGCAAGGACTTAGTCATTATGCTATCGCGCCAGGCCCGCCCTTTTGGTGTTAGTGGAAGCTGTGTGGGAGCTGTTTGAGTGCAGACTGACACGTGAACATAATGAACAGCACATAGTTTTCAAAAGGTAGATAAGAGGAAGTTGACAGGAAGATAAGAGTTACAAAAGTTGTAGGAAAAAGAATATGGGTTGTGTATATGTATACACACACACATTTAACCTCTCAAACTTGTTAATATCCCATATATACTTTTTCTGATAGTAAAAGCAGGCACAGGCACATCAGCACTGTGGTCATTATTATCTCCATCATCATCATCATCATCATAATTGTTGTTATTAGGTGTGAAAATTCCATAAGATAGATGCTCCATTTATGAATGATTAATTCAGTTTATAATGGAACCTGGGTTGTAGTAAAGCAGGTCAAATTGCTACCTGTGACAGTAGCATTTCTTGAGTGCCAGTTTGAATTCTTGCTGCTCCCCTTCTGATCCAACTCTCAGATAATTTGCCAGGGAAAGAAGCAGCAGCTGATCTGAGCACTTTTCCCCTGCTCTGCAGGTGGGAGACCCAGGTGAATTTCTTGCCTCTGACTTTGGTTAGGCCTGTCTTTGGCCATTGCGGGCATTTGGGGAATCAAGGATGGGAAGACTCTCTCTCAGTCTCTTTCTCTCTCTCATTTTCTCCCTTTGCTTTTCAAATAAATATATCTTAAAACAAACAGCAGACTGTTAGGCAACCTGTCCCTAGCCACAGGTCTGGTAAATGACATGCTCTGAACAGCTGTCTGGTCCCCTCTTCTGCCTCTGGGCTGGCCCTGAGTGCTCTTGACCCTTGTACTGAATCACCTCGGACTGTCTTTTGTTCTGTTAGAAGCCTTTGTCCGTTTAGCTGGTGATGAGTTAAATATGCAGGTTGTATTTGATCTGTGAGTGAACATTGCCATTTTCTGATGCTTTGTTCAGATGAATATTCTATAAGCGAATCCCAGGCTTTCAAGTGATTTTGCTTAGTGATAGTTACTGATTTGAGAATGTTCTTGCTATTTAAATCCATTCGAAGTCCCAGCATTTCATAAACTGCTGTGTACGATAAACCCTACTTAGAAGATTATAATATCATATATACATGAGCCAAGGTCTGCAGTTTGAAACTGTGATCGTTATTCATGCTACAGCAAAATTTATTAAAGTGGCTATTTATGTGTACTTGCTTTTCGAGTTCTTCAAAGAAATCTTGGTTATTTGTTTATTTTCCTGCCTACTTCTACAAAGGATTTGAGGGAGTTACTAATGTGTTTTACTTATCAGTGAGAAGCAAAGATTTGAAGGCAGAATATTTTTATGAGGGAGAATTATGTGAGATCTTGATACTGGCCCTGGAATTAATATCTAAAAATGAGAGACAGTGATTCAGAATCTGGAGGCAGGTCATTCTTTGAGTTTCAGTTTGGTTACTTACCATGTGATCTTGTACAAGGCTAATGGCTTTCAGCCTTTTCTTTCTGATTTGTAAAGTGGGTTGTATGAGGATAGGTATTGAGAGCTGCTTATCACTGTCAGAGTTACCTGTTATTTAGGACTTATCACAGTGTCTGGGACTAGGAGGTGTTAGGTCCTGTGATGGTGATGATGGAGGTACCATCATGGTGAAAGAAGGAAGGTACCGTACTGCCTCTTTCATGGAAATAAAATCTTACATGGAAGTAAAATATGATTTTAATGAGTTTCTCTGGTTGAGTGGGTCTGGAAGCTGCTTAACAAGAAACTGCTACTGAATCTCAGGATCACAGAAATAGCACAGAGATGATGACTTCTGGTTTGAAACCATGGAAGAGTGAAAAGGTCACTGCAGAGAAAGCCCCAGTGTAAGGTGTTAGTGGACTTGAGTTGTATCGGGGCACTGTGGCTTTCAGCTTGCTTCATCTTGGTTAACTGTCCTCACATTTGTGAGCCCCCGTTTCCCCTTCTGTAAAGTAATCATTGCAATATCTACCTTCTAAGGCTGTTTTGAGGACTGGATGAGTTAAATGTGTCTGAAATGATTTTAACAATTTTGTTCATGAATTTGGGCTGCTTTGGCAGAATAATATACCTTTGACTGGTGGCTTAAAGAACAGATTTCTAGGTTGGGAAATCCAAAATCTAGGTGCTGACACATCTGGAGTCTGGTGAAGACCACCTGCAGATGGCTGTCTTCTGGTCTTCTGTGTCTCTTCACAGAGCAGACAGCAGAGAGCAGAGGAGGCTCTCCCGGGTGCCTTGTAGAATGCTACTAATCCCATTTGTGAGGACCCTGCCATCATAACCTAATTGCCTCCTAAAGACTCCACCTTCTAATACTAACACATTAGGGGTCAGGATTTGTATTTGTTGATTTTCCCGGGTTCATAAAAATTCAGTCCGTATTAAGGCCATACTCATCTACCAGTGTTGTGTTTGTCAACGGCATTGTTCTATGATAAAAATAAGTTTTATATAGAGTTACTACTAATGGCCATTTTTTTTAAAGATTTATTCATTTTATTACAGCCAGATATACACAGAGGAGGAGAGACAGAGAGGAAGATCTTCCATCCGATCTTTCACTCCCCAAGTGAGCCGCAACGGGCCGATGCGCGCCAATCCGAAGCTGGGAACCAGGAACCTCTTCCGGGTCTCCCACGCGGGTGCAGGGTCCCAATGCATTGGGCCGTCCTCAACTGCTTTCCCAGGCCACAAACAGGGAGCTGGATGGGAAGTGGAGCTGCCGGGATTAGAACCGGCGCCCATATGGGATCCCGGGGCTTTCAAGGCGAGGACTTTAGCCGCTAGGCCACGCCGCCGGGCCCTAATGGCCATTTATTTATGATGAAAGTCCACTGCTGTGATTCTTTTCTTTTTTCCTCTCCTCTCCTCTTCTCTCTTCTCCTCTCTTCTGCCCTCTTTTCTTCTTTTGTGAAGCCGGAATTCCCTCAACTGGTTTTAGCTATTAGTAAATTCTAGAGCAATAACACTGAAGTTGAATGGTTAAATTTTTTGGAGGCCTGTCCTCTTTTGGTTATTGGATGCTGTGTATATGCTCTCTAAACTCTGGCACTGAGAAGGAAGTCCTTGTGTGACAATGGGTCTAATGGAGTATAAATCTACCTAACTAGCAGCTGGATTGGAGCTGATGAGGTTGGGCCCTAGAGCTAACCCACATTAGCTGAGTTAGAAGGATGTGCTGACTTCAACTTGAAGCCACAGGCCCAGTAGTGAACTGCTGGGAAGCAATAGCAGCCTGTGGTGTGGCCTGTTGTGCCACCGTCATTCTTGTCAGTGTCGCCATCATCACCATTAAGCCTTTATTAAGTGTCGCAGTGTGGGGCTCTCTTAGGTGTCATTGTGGGCTGACAGGCAGCTGTGTGTTTTATATAAGAGCATTGCTTATGGCTATGGGGTGCAAAGGCTCAAGCTGTAGAACTAGATAGGTCCTCATGCCTGTCTGCACAGACTCAGCTCTTTTAAGGATAGTTAGTAGATGTAGTAGGTTTCTCTCTGTGGTATCAGCTCAGCCCATGGTCCTTTTTCTTAAGAATTGCCTCCAGCTCTTACCTTTGAGTACACACTCCAATGGTCATATGTTTACATTGATCTCCGTAGTTATGTCTGCATAGATCTAGGATGGATGGCTGACTTGAGCTGGTCCAGACATATTGTCTTTCTCAGAATGTGGACTGGGGACCATGACCTATCTGTCATCAGAATGCATGGTGAACTTTGTAGCTCAGGATGTCCATGTTTTACATTAATTCTCTAATCCTTATAACAGATCTATGAGGTTGGCCCTCTACTTCTTCCCATTTTACGGAGTAGGGAATTGAGTCACAGAGAAGTTAAGTAATGTCCCAAGGTCATATATGTGTGTGTGTTAATGTGTGTGTATGTGTGTGTGGTTGATTAATGGCAGAATGAACTTTTAGAATGAGTAATTGTAGCTGTAATCCAACTGTCAGAGATAGAGAGGAGGGAGGAGAGAGAGTGAGAGAGAAAGAGAGAGGGAGAATGAAAATGGATTGAATGTAACAGGTCCATGAAGAGATGCAGGTGAAGGACTAAAAGGTGTAGGGTGAGAAGGAGAAGTAGTCAGATTCAACAGTTAAGGGACTAGCTTCCTTGATCTGTAGGTTTTCTAACTCCAGGGTCTAGACCTCAATGGCTGCGGTTTCTAACCTTGGGCTCTGAAAAATGTCTCTGAGTTCTGACAGATAAATCCCCCACCCTTTTTTTTGTTCAAAGTAGTTTCAATGGTTGTCTGTACTTGCAACCAAAAGTATCTTGACTAAATGACCATACTATCACAGTTTGGTTAAAAAGGTAGTAGGCCTTTGTAGCCCCAGGTATCTTTACGTAATCTATAGGTAGTATCCGGGCTAGTGCAGGAAAAAGTATTAGAAGTGTACAGTGACAATGGCTCTGAGAGAGGTGAGCATAAACTACCATAGAAACTCAGAGATGTGGCCAAAATATGATACTATGGAACCGTGTCTCAGAGAAGGAATATTTGAACTTTTTTTTGAGAAATTAGTAAGGTTCAACCAGGAGGAAAATGGGTGGGAGGATGGAGATTGTTTTTTTTCTTTTTTTATTTATTTATTATTTTTAATTCATTAATTACATTGTATTATGTGACAGAGTTTCATAGGTACTTGGATTCTCCGAGGATGGAGATTGTAAGTAGTGAGAAGATTAAGCAAATGTTAAACCAAACCTAAATGAAACCTCTAATGCATCTTAGAGAAAGTGAACCATTCAGCATGACGGGTGGAAAGGAAAATGTTGAAGCAGGCTACACAAGTGAAATTCCTGGCTATACTGCTTAGCACCTGTAGAGTTGGAACCTTTTTCCTCTGTCCACTTCCTTTCCTCCCTCCAACATGAAAGTATTTGTATGTTTTGAAATGGAAATATGAAATCCTGCTAGTATTACAATTTTAGAAAAATAAAAATGAATGCAGACTCTCAATTCCTAACAACTGTTTTCATTTTTGCACATTGTTTGCTACTTATCCTCAAACATGCCCATTTTTGTGCATGGGTTCAATCCATCTACCTATTGTTTGTCATCAGTAGGATGAAAAAGTTTTCATGTTTCTACTTTCTGCTTTACTAGTTATTGGAAGAGCGCTACAGTCCTATGTTTGATGATAGTTTTTTTGATTATCTTCCCTGTCCCAGGTATTGTGTGAAGCCTTGAAGAAGCAAAAAAAAAGTACAACCTGGAATTTTTTGCCTATGATCTGATATCATGATCTCTGCTGAAATATTTAGCACCACATGTTTTAAAGCACATGAATTCAGAATTTTGATTGTGTTATAAAGTGTTTTTAATTCCTCAAGTTTAATTTCAAGTTCTTTTCTTTGCATGTAGTCTTTCTTCTCCCACCCACTATTATAGATACTTTTTGGTTAACCAGGAGCCACATGTTCCTGTGTTTTTGTGTTCATGCACTAGCTGCCTGTTATCCTTTGATAGCATATTTTGCAAGTACCCTGAAAAACATTTGATGGCTAACCATAAACAGGCTCCAAATCAAGCTCTTGAACTGAATTAATTTGATCGTGAAGCATTATCTTGATTGTGGCAAGTATCCAGCGGTCATCATGACACATGCCTCCTCAGCCTAAACTAATTAGAAACCAGCTCTATTCCATGGAGGGCTTCGCTGCCTAACCAGTTTCCTCAAGGCTGCCTTGAGTTTCGGGGGAGGCAGGATAATGATCGCATCTCTGCTTTGCCTTCTTCTTGCTCTGTGTGAATATTACCTACGTCATTCTCTCTCCCTCCTGTTCTTGTGTGGAAGAAAATAGGATGATTGGCCAAAATTGCTCCCTAAATTAAATTTTGCCTCCTATCTCCAGCAAGATCATGAGTCTCCAAATTAAAGATGCAGATAATTTTGCAATCAGATTTACATTTTTGTTCTGTAATGAGTTTAAAGCCTTTAAATGCTTTAGCCTTTCTGTTTATGATGACCTCCCCCCTTTTTTTTACTTAATTTATTTCTGTCGTTTTGATAGTATTTTGTGTTTTTTGCTCAACTGTGTATTGAAAAAGTTCTTATTTTCTCCTTTTGTAATCTTTGTTTTCTTAAGACAGCCGTCAATTAATGTAAGAAAAAGATTAAATTATATAAACTGTTTTCTAGAAATCCTCATTGGATTTTACTCTCTGTGGGTGTGTGTTCAGACACAATTATGCAAGTATGGGTTATTGACAAAGACACTCAAAAATGAAATAGGCTGTTATCCCACTTTCTGCAAGTTCTCTGTTTTTTTGGAGTGGCACATGTAATACATGAGTATATATGAGTGCAGGGACAATACATTGGACAAGGCTCACACAGTGCATGGCACCCAAGAAATGCACGATCAATGCCAGTGATTAATATTGTGACCCTTACACTGGAGGACTACACAGCCTTTGAATGATCTTAACTGTAAGCTGTTAGTAAGTCTCTAAATTCAGATCTTCATATGGAAGCCAAACAGCTAAACTGAAGGATAATGTGAGAACTACGAAAAATTTACAGAGCCACTCTTTTAGCATTCCTTTCCTCTTGTCACAGTCTAGGCCTACATGATGAGTCACTTCAACCAAGTTTTCACCAACACTGCCCTCGTGGTAGATGTGCCCAAATGACTGTTGCCGTTTTCCCTTCATGAAATTATCTCTGATTATGGCTGTGATCAAATTGTAGCTGCCTCTAACACTTACTTGTAGGCCGTTTACCCCAGTATCATCTCTCATGCTGGGAGCCTAGTTGGCCTGGGACTGAAGAGGAGCCTGGGAGTTTAGGGAATGGAAGAACAAATATTTCAGGAATTACCTTCAAACAATGGGTTTTTGAATGTGTAAATAAGTGCTCCAACCTTTCCCATTCAGATGGGTTGTTCAACAGGCTTGCTGTCAGTTGTTAAAAACTTGACCATGTGTTTTATTGGATTTTACTTATTCCTTTTCTTATTCCATCTTCCTTGCATCCTGGAATCATCACTCCAGTTATTCCTGTACCTAAGACTCAGGCTCTGCCCACAGCAGAACGCATTCCTGCTAAACTCTGCTTTCATATCCTTTTATTTATTTATTTATTTTAGCCTCTCTCCATGTAATTTTTGTCCATGGAACACTTCTTCTTCCTTTGTAACTGGATTTTGAGGAACAAACTTTTTTTTATTCTTGATCCTATGGCCTCCAAAGTCCTGTGGGCCCTTAGACATCCATATCCTACACATTCAATATTAAGTGCTTGACTCACAGTAGAGGCTTAACACATGCTGAATGAATGAAACAATCAGCTGAATCTTAAGGCTTGCCTCTGTTAGTCACATATCCAACTAACAAACTCGTGGTAATTTTGGGCCCTGTTAAAAACTTTTTTTTTTAAACACTACCTGTCTTGGTGTCTAAAATCTTCCTTGGCATTTGTTTTGGTTCTGTGACTTTATTTTCCTGAAATTTTGCTGTTTTGTATTCTACATTTCTCTTTCTCTAGACTCTGTCTTTGATCCTCTGCTACTAATGCTGTACATTCAACCTGAGTGAGGCCGTGGTTCTCAGAGCTCCAGCTCTATAGACGATTCCAAATTTGTAATCTCCAGCTTGGTTCTCCTGAGTTGCAAACTAAGGGAAATTTCTTTCTGGAATTCTTGCACATATTTCTAGTTCATTATATTCAAGCTGAAGTTAATTTTCTCCTTCCTTTTTTTCTCCTCTTCCTCCTTTCCATAACTTATCTTAATACTGTGTAGATCCCTATGATCCTAACATTGCGACATGAGTATCTTTGTGTGATCCTTTACTGTTTCCCTTATTATTTTCAAGAAACAATTATTGCACTCTTACTGTGAACCAGTTTCTTGCCAGATTCTAGGAATAAAGACAATAAAATAGATATTATTATACCCTCTAGAGGCTGATAGACTCATAGTAGATATAGATTTTTTTTTGAAAAAAGATGTATTTATTTTCATTGGAAAGGCTAAAGATTTACAGAGAGAAGGATAGACAGAGAGAAAGATCTTCTGTCCACTGGGTGATTCCCCAACTGACCGCAGCTGCCAGAGTTGAGCCAATTCAAAGCCAGGAATCAGAAACTTCCTCCTGATCTCCCATGTGTGGGCAGGGTCCCAAGGCCTTGGGCCATCCTCCACTGCCCTCCCAAGCCATAGCACAGAGCCATTGTTCTGGGCCCAAGGTACAGATCTTGATGTTGTTTGTTTAGATGTAGCCAACACACAGACACACATGATATAAACACTGTTGAGGCAAAGTCCAGTGTGCTTGGTGAGTGTGCCACAGAAGGATCTAATCTATTCCTGAGGTTTGAGACAACTTCTTTTAGTTTGAGATATAACACATAAGGTAATTAGGAGACACATTATTTCTTTTTTATTGCTTCTCACTATTGTCACAAAATCCCATTGATTTTTTTTTGTGAAATGCCTTATTTTTCTATTTGCTCACCCTGGACAATTGCAATTCCCTTTCCACCCACATCCCCTATTCCTATCCATTGATTTTCAGTTGTTGCCAATTGTTTTAATGAATACAAACTTACCACATGTTTCTTCCTCATTCTAGCTTAGAACCATCATTATCTCTGTCCTTTCAGAGTAACATCCCTGCTCTCTGGTGTGACTTTAAAAGCCTTCCAAGTTTTGACTCTGACCTTTGTTCTTAGCTGCATCTCCTACTAGTCCACATCGTACTGCTTGTTCTGTAGCCACTGTGGATTATGCCTTTTTCTAAACCTGATAGGTTTTGATGCTGTGGTTCACTTATTTAACAGCTTTCCTTCTTCTCACCTTTTTCTCCGTATTTCACTCCTGTTGGGCCCTACATAAATGTTACATCCTCCAGGAGGTTTTCCTTGACCCTTCTCTATGTCCCCATATTTATATTTGCATGTTACTCTCCTAGAGCTCTCATCTGTTTGCCTTTATTCATCTAGTTATTTGTCTAGAACATGTGTTCCTCTGGGATCATGATTGTGTTTTTGCTCATGTCTCTTTCCAGGTCTTGAAATATAGCAGGTGTTCAGTAAATATTGGTAATTGTCTGTGTGTGAACTGGGTAAGGAAGACTAGACATGAAGGTAGGGGAGCTGAAAGAAAAAAAGAGCCTTTTGAATTTAAGAACTGGTGATCCCAATTAGATCCTAATCAAATGTCTAGGTGGTTCACTGAGTTAATAAGGGCTTCCCTTCAGCAATCAAAAGCAATATGCAATAACAGATTTGAGCCTTGCTTGCAGAGAAGGGTAACGACAGGTTATGGTGTCCTGGCCTCCATTCTTAGCTCTGTAAAATGAAAGCCCTTGGAACCATCATCTGTGAAGGCAATTTACTGACATTTTTTTTTCTCAGCATGTTCGGCTTTTATTTTTACCTCAACTGTTTCATCAAACTATTAAATATGAAGCAAAATTTCTTTCTTGAATAAAGTTCTGATTAATGCTGTTTTCTTCACTGTATTATTTCCCTGGGGACACTTTGATGCCTCTTCTGGTTTGGTACCTGGGCAGTTGCTGGTCCGTTCTGTTACCGGTGCTTTGATAGTAACAAAGGAAGATGTGTACCACCCTTAACAAGTGCAAAGGGTTTTCAGAAAATTCATAGAAATTAGATATTATGAAAAGACTGTGCCTGGATTTCAAAATTTTTGGTACCCAAATAAGCTTATCTTTTAACTCTGTTTTTTGAAATTCCTTTTGCTATTCTATTGGCCCAAGTTATTCTTTTTTAGACCTGGCTTGAAGCCATTCTTTCTGAAAACTTGACAGGGTGTAGCTATGAAGAGTGTGGTACAGTAAGACTCCTGTTCTGTGTTATGTGCTTGCATCTAATGGGCTGCGGCATTGGCCTAGGATCAGGAGTGGGCTGCTACTCTGCATGTTTGCCCAGACTGCTTGGCTCTGGGGCTTCATTAAGGTGCATTGCCCACTCATACTGTCTGTCTGGAACAAGGTTATGAGAATTGCATGTGTATGTGTTGGAGGAGGCGTTTATACAGCCATGCCATCTACAGCCTTCACTGGAGTGTGCCCTTGGAAAAGAAGAAAGTGATTATCAGAGATGAATGTGAAGGGAATGCCTTTCTGCCTGTTTGTCTTTGTGCTGTGATATGGCAATGTGAAGATGCTGATGTCCATAAATGAAATAGGAAGCAGTTACTAAGGGGTAGGAATGTAGAGAAGGAAAAAGGTGAGTTCTTTCCTAAATAGTGAGTACTCTGTGTAGATACTATAAAAAAAAAAAAAAAAGGAATAGAAGACAGGTACGATATGGTTCTTGTCTTTTTTTTTTTTTTAAGATTTATTCATTTTTTTACAGCCAGATATATACAGAGGAGGAGAGACAGAGAGGAAGATCTTCCATCCGATGTTTCACTCCCCAAGTGAGCCGCAACGGGCCGGTGAGCACCGATCTGAAGCCGGGAACCAGGAACCTCTTCCGGGTCTCCCACATGGGTGCAGTGTCCCAATGCATTGGGCCATCCTCAACTGCTTTCTCAGGCCACAAGCAGGGAGCTGGATGGGAAGTGGAGCTGCCGGGATTAGAACTGGCGCCCAAGGCGAGGACTTTCAAGGCGAGGACTTTAGCCGCTAGGCCACGCCGCCAGGCCCGGTTCTTGTCTTTAAGGGGTATTAGTTTTAGTTATAGAGTCACTTAAATATTTCACACTTCTAATGATCATTGGAAGTAGCCATTTGAGACCGATCATTTGCAAAATTGTGATTTATGTCAGAATTTACAAATACTTCAATGGAAATTCAGGCAGCTATCTTGAATCTGTGTGTTTTGCAAAGCACTTGATAAAGTGTTTTGAAAATGTTTTTAAATATACTGTTTGCTGAAGCTTCTTACATGGTTAAAATTATTACATCATTTTGCTGATGACAAATATAATCAGAGTGTTACATGTCTTAAACTAGATTTATCAGCTTCTCAGAGACAGAACTTGCTGTGACACTTGGTTTTTTGGATTATTCTTAAGGTAACAATCTTCTTAGGCAAACACAGATCCTAGAAGATCAGTTAAAAAAGTGGATTTTTGCATAACTGCAGTTTTTGCAATTATTTCACACCCACTTTTATTCTATACTACCCTCTTTCTAGATGTTGCATATTAGAAGCTAAGTATGTGTGACATACTTTTCAGTTTGTGTTTTTTTATTATATATTTTGAGAGGGATAGGAGGAACTTAACTTTTCTTCTTTTCCAGTCTGTGTTTTTCAGTGGACAATGATTATGGAAGTAACACGATCAAATATTTTCTTTTTAAAAAAAATTATTTATTTATTTATTTTTGGAAAATTGGAGTCACAGAGAGAAGGAGAGACAGAGAGAGTTCTTCCAATTACTGTGAGGGCTGGGCAAAGCCAAAACCAGGAGCCAGGAGTTTCATCTGGGTTTCCCACATGAGTGTTGGAGGTCCAAAGATTTGAGCCATCCTCTGCTACTTTCCCAGGCCTTTAGCAGGGAGGTGGATGGGAAGTGGAGCATCCAGGATTCAAATGGCTGCCTGTTGTGGTATGCCAGTACTGTAGACAATGGCTTATCATGCAGTGCCATAGCACCAACACCCAAATGATTTCAGTCAAATTTGCTGTGTCTGAAAGTGTGTGAATTCAGAATTTCCACATCTTTGGGGAAACGATGGAGACAGTAGAATTTAGAGTCTTGCACAAAGAGTTTAGTTCTTAGTTTAGCATAGAGCAGTGTGATTCATGAGTAATATAATGTTGGAGTTTAATGACCATGGAAATGGCAGGAACTGGTTTTTGGTTTTTTTCCCCCCAGAGGAAAAAATTTTCTCTGGATATACATATGGTAGAAGGCACAATTATAAGAAATTTAGCCGAAAGAATGAGTGGCCACTTATTTGCAATTCTGAACTCTGGCAAGTCTTTTTGTAAAATGGAATGAATGTTGCAGTGAGCTGAGCAGGAGGGGTTGGCTTTATTGACAGAAAAGCTTGAACAAAATGAAAAGTGGAACAAAATGCAGATTAGTTGTTTTAAAGTTGCTTTCCTGTTAGGGTTAGAATGCAGGAGACTTCTTTATACTGACTCGGGCTGAAACCCCAGGTGTTTTTTAAAAAAATGTCCCATTTCCAAATGTGGTTTAGTTTTATATCAGTTGGCCCAGGTGACTGTGTGACTGCAGGTTTATTTGGCCTGGTAGCTGAGGCTTAATGGAGGAGGCTTTTCCATAACAAAGGGTCTCGCTTAAACTCTGTCACTCAGCTAGAAGTCTTTTGTTCCTTTGTTGAGTTCCTGTAGCATTTCTTTGTCTCCTTTTCACGACATACATTGATTTTGTATTGAATCACTTAAATTTTTTTTTTAATAAGAGATTTATTTGAAAGCCAGAGTGACATAGAAAGATGGAGAGTCAGAGAGAGAACGAGGTCTTCCGTCTCTCTGAAAGAGCACGGTGACTGGAGTTGACCCAGAATGAAGCTGGCCTGGAAGATTGCCTGGAACTGTGTGTGACAGGGGCCCAAGGTCTTGAATCGTCTACTGTTGCTTCCCCAGGCACATTAGCAGGGTGCTGTATTAGAAGTGCGATAGCTGAGACTCAGGCTGGCACTTTTATGGGCTGTCAGTGTCGTAAGTATTGTCCTAACTCCATTCCAGTACAGTGAAGACCCTGTGTGCTATATTTTAATGACCATTTCCCTTGACAGACTGTGGTGTCTTTTAGGACTACAACATGCACTGATTTATACTGCTTTGTAAATTCCATAGCACCTCTAGCAGATGAGCTAGAGTATAGTGATTAGCAAGTACATTTTCTGGTACTTTCAGAGATTTATTCTTTCTTTTCTATGCTGTACTGTTTCATTTGAATATTTTACAGTAAGCATGCATTACCATGCAATCAGTAAAGAATGAATATATAAAAATTTTTGAATGATTAGATGAGTAAGTGAGTGATTAAGAATTCAGTGCTGCTAAGGAAATTCAGAAGCAAGATGGCATTTACTGAATGTCTAAAGTACTGGTTTTCCAAGAAGTATTACATTTTTCATGCTTAATACCCTAATTACTTTCTTAGCATCTTGGTGAAATGGAGAGGCAGAGGCATGTAGTAAATAGCTGAGATATCCAGGTTCAAGGTTTTTATCTCTGGATTACATGAGTTTCTTGAAGATTTTTTTTTTTTAGGTTTATTTATTTTTTCATTGCAAAGTCAAATTTACAGAGGAGACACAGAGAGCAAGATCTTCCATCTGCTGGCTTACTTCCCAAGTAGCCACAATGGCAAGAGCTGAGCCAATTTGAAGCCAGCAGCCAGAAGTTTCTTCCCCATGTGGGTGCAGGGTCCCAAGGTTTTGAGCCGTCCTTAACTGCTTTCCCATGTCACAAGCAGGGAGCTGGCTGAGAGTGGAGCATCCGGGACAGGAACCGGTACCCATGTGGGATCCTGGCAAGTGTAAGGTGAGGACTTTAGCTGCTGGCTACCGTGTCAGGAATAAGTCTCTTGAATATTTGAAGGTCTTGCTTTTGAATTTATTTTTTCATTCAGTTGTTCCTAAACAGTTTTAAGGAAACACAGAGGCTATTAACTAAATTGATCCCTTTGTTGTGAAAAAGTGAGTTGAGCATTTTTTCATGGGCTCCAGTTCTGAATTGGAGCCAGTTCAACAGGGAAAACTGGCTTGCTTATTTCTGAAGGCAAACACACTGCAAAGTTCTAACCTATTCAAGGGTCTTCTCTGTGTGACCCATCCCCAAGCATACACATGCGCAGTTTAACTGTTTCAGATTGTATGAAGCTAGAACAACAATCAGTCAGAAATGAACAGGTAGATATTTAGATGTTGCAAGTCATGTTCTAATTTTATCATTGTTGATTATAATCATTTTAATATTGACTGCCTCTTAATCAAGAATAGTGTGGTTTGACTGTATGTTTTGATAGCTGTCTTAAATTGAAACTGCCATGTTATAAATGAATGCACAGAACAATTTTCGAAACTAGGGGACAAATGTTATGTAAATGATTCTGCTGCTTAGGATACGCACATCCCATATTAGTGTCCTAGGTTTAGCCTTTATTGCTCCATGTCTGATCAGGTCCTGGCTAGTATACCTGGTAATGCTATAGATGATGGCTTGGCCAGGTACTTTAGTTCCTATTGCTAAGGCATGCTGGCACTCTCTATCTTTCTCTCTCTCTCTCTCTTTTTTTTTTTTGGTCAGGCTCTCCTCAGCTCTTGAAGGACATTTGGGGAAATTAATCAGTAGATACGAGGTCCTTGTCTATAACTCTATCTTTTAAATAGCAAATATGAAGTATAAAGGAGGTAAATAGTTTCTGAGACCAATTCTTTGGTTGTAGCATGTCATAGTCTTTTTAGACCCAAGGACATTATTTATTCATAATTACTGATGGTTGTGAAGATTTAAGGGAACTGCAGATCTGCTTGTATAGCAGGACATATACAATTCAGTAATGCCTCACTTGACTTCCTTGCTTTTGCGCCTTAGAAATGATATAGGTCATAGTTACTGAAGCTCGAAGCTTATTTAGGGCCCACACCAACGTATGCCAGTAAGCCTCGTGTATGACTTCTAAGTTGAATATTGGAGAGAAAGAAAAAGAGGTAATAGATAACCTTGAATCTTCCAGAATAAACAGTGACAATTAAAAAAAAACACTTTTTTTTTTACAAGGGAAGTGTTTCCCTTTTGAGAGCCTGCAGAGTTTATTATTCTTTTCAATCTTAAAATGACAGTTAAAATCCCAGTAGTGCAGGGTTTGAAATCAACAAACCAAAGAGGTTTCAAATGACAGTTGCTGCTGTTCTGGAATAATCATTTCTGTGACACACAAAGAGAACACCCAACTAGGGCAGGTTGCATGTAACCCTATTTAAATGGGGATCTCAACTCTGGGGAGTTATTTGTCTATGTAAAATATCAGGTTATATATATTTTTTAAATATAAGAGAAAAATATCAACTTTTATTGAATTCCTATTGTTGTCCTTGAATCATAGTTGACTCTATAATTTAACAATCATGACAAGATTAAGGCATAATGACTTTCATCTTTTATTAAATTGGAGAAATTGAAGATTGGGATTAGTAGTCTTATAGTAAATTCGTGGTAGAATTAGGATTAGAACCTATGACCCAGTTGTCACTTCAGAGTTGCACATTTTTCATTTATTCCCTGACCTGACATTGTGTTCTGTGAATCTTATTTTAGTACTTAGTTCCTCCATAGTCCTTATTTTTCAATTGGTATTTATTCTTTCATCTTATTATTATATGTTTTATTCTTTATTAAATGATTTTGTTTGGGGGACCCACTGTCATGACTCAGTTGGCTAATTCTCTGCCTGAAAGTTCTAGCATCCCATTTGGGCACTGGTTTGTGTCCTGCCTGCTCCAGTTCCCATCCAGCTTCCTGCTTATGGTGCTTATGCTTATGGTGGAGGATAACGCAAAGTCTTCCAATCTTGCACCCAGGTTGAGGACCTGGAAGAAGCTTCTGCTCCTGGCTTTGGATAATTTCAACTCCAGCCACCACCATAAGAGGAGTGAACCAACAAATGGAAAATCTCTGTCTCTCCTTCTCTCTGTGAATCTGCATTTCCAATAAAAATAAATAAATGTGTAAATAAAAAATTTTTGTTTACAGATTTTGCTCTTCAGATTTTCAAGTTAAGCATATGATTCTTTGTAAATCTGTAGTTTCTGACATAGTAACTTGTCCACAAGAATAACTTGAATAAATTAAATTATCAGCAGCATTTATATCCTTTTTAAAACCCATGTATTTTCTAAAAAACAAAGCCTCTTGTAAAACTAATCAAGAATAGACATTTAGAAACTCTTCTATACGCACAGCATGGTGAAAAATATGAAGAGATAGTGAAAATTTTAATATTTAAGTATTACAGTTAAAACTAATAAGGGATTCATTTTCTTTTTCATAGGTTTAAGGACTCAGCCCTTTGTCTATTGTGTTATTGCAAGTATATCTTTGTGGCAATTAATTTGCCTAGGAAGTGTTGATTTTCTTTTTTCTTTTTCTTTTTTAAGATTTATTCATTTTATTACAGCCAGATATACACAGAGGAGGAGAGACAGAGAGGAAGATCTTCCATCCGATGATTCATTCCCCAAGTGACCGCAACAGCCGGTGCTGTGCTGATCCGATGCCGGGAACCAGGAACCTCTTCCGGGTCTCCCACGCGGGTGCAGGGTCCCAATGCATTGGGCCGTCCTCAACTGCTTTCCCAGGCCACAAGCAGGGAGCTGGATGGGAAGTGGAGCTGCCAGGATTAGAACTGGCGCCCATATGGGATCCCGGGGCTTTCAAGGCGAGGACTTTAGCCGCTAGGCCACGCCGCCGGGCCCGAAAGTGTTGATTTTCTTGTCGTTAAATAGTTTGAAGTGCTTGTCTCAACTCTGTATGTCTGACATAGTGCTTAAGAACCCTGTTGGGATGCCCATGTACCCAGGCAGATGCCTGGGTTCAAACCCTTGCTTTATTCCCAGTTCCAGCTTCATAGTAATGTGCGTCTTGTGAAGCCGTGGTGATGGCTCAAGTACTTGGGTCCCAGCCACCCATTCTGAAAAGATGATTTGGGTTTCTGGCTTCCAGCTTTTGGCTTGGCTAAGCCCCTGCTTTTGCAAGCATTTAGATAGTGAACTGAGGAATGGTAGCACTCTCTCTGTTTCAAATAATTATTTAAATAAATAAAAAAAAACCTGGGAGCTTAGCTGTATCATGCCAAACATGAATATGGCAGAACAAAATATACATGAACATGGCAGTATACAGTGTTACGTCCAGAATACCTCACGGTTGAATTGTTTTGACAGGTTCACACCTGCTCTTTCTGCTTCTCCCTCAAGCTTCTTACTTCTTTGGCTTTACCTCTTCCTCACCCCACTGCTAGCTCACTGCAGTTCTTTTAGACTTTTGAAGGTACTTTGCTGGAATCTGAATATACCCTCTACCAAGGGGACCTTCTTTCTTACTTCTTGTCAGGTAGGGCTTATTCCTTCACTTTTTTTAAAAAAAAAAAGGATTTATTTATTTTTTATTGAAAAGTTGGATATACAGAGAGGAGGAGAGACAGAGACAAAGATCTGTGTGCTGATTCACTCCTGAAGCAGTCACAATGGCTGGAGCTGTGCCGATCTGAAGCTAGGAGTCTGGAGCCTCTTCCAGGTCTTCCATGTGGGTGCAGGATCTAAGGCTTTGTGTCATCCTAGACTGCTTTCCCAGGCCATGAGCAGGGAACTTGATGGGAAGCGGGGGCACAGAGATTAGGACCAGTGCCCATATGGGATCCCTGCGTGTACAAGGCTTTTGCCACTAGGCTACTGGGCCCATTCCTTCACCTTTTAAAAAAGATTTATATAGTTATTTGAAAGTCAGAGTTTCAGATGGAGTGAGAGATGGACAGAAATGTTTCATCTGCTGGTTTACTTCCCAAATGTTTCAAGTAGCCAAAGCCAGCAGCCAGGACCGTTATGAGTTTTCCCATATATGTGGCAATGGCCCAAGTACTTGAACCATGTTCTGCTGCTTTTCTGAGGCTCTTATTAGGGAATCAGATTGGAAGTGGAGCAGCTGGGATATGAACGGCATCCATATGGGATGGTGGAGGCTCAGGTGGCAGCTTTATTTGCTGTCTCAAAGCAGCAGCCCCTGCTTTACCCTCTTGAAATCTTGACTTAATGATTCCTCTGCAGTCCGCATTGGCCACCCTACTCAGCACTCATTCTTCCTTACTGTCCGGGTCAGCACTGTCCAAGCTCTTTTCTTTGTTCTTTTTCCTATTGCAGTTTTTACCTTTGCACATCTCCGTTTATTACTGATTTAATTAGTCTTTATTGCTTGTCCCTTTTCATCTACAAGGAAGAACGAGGCTTGAAGACATGTTTCTATTTTGTTTATCTGTCTAAGTTCACTGGTGTGTCCCTGTGCCTAGAACAATGTCTGGCTGAAGTAGTAACCTGGTAAATATTTCACTGAAGAAAGGGTAGAAATGTAGCTGTGAGGCTGTGATAGGCCACAAATGCCAAATCCAGCTCTTCAGCATTATGAAATTCAATGATTTACTCATTCAATAAATACTTATTGAACACTTACTGTGTGGCAGGCCACTAGCCATGCCCTAAAGATGCAATGTCCTTCCTGGAGCTTACTATCTAATTGGAGAAACTGATATGCAAAATGAGTAAATATGTGATTACCCAGTGCTCCACTTGAGGCGTGTGAGCTGCGGGAATGGAGTATGTCATTCCGTCTGTGCTTGGGAGCTGAGCAGGCTTCCCTGAGGAATGTTTGGCACTGAACTGAGAGCTCTGTCAGGAGCAGGGGAGGAGGTCGGACTGCCAGCCTGCAGCTTCCTGGTGGAAGTCTCACAGTTTTCACACTTGGCTCACACCTGAATCACTTGAAGGACTTGTTAAAATACAAATTTCTGGGCCTTGCTGTCAGAATTTCTGATTCAGTCGTTTGGGACCAGGGCCTGAGCTTTCACTTCTGACAAGTGCTCTGGTGATGCTGTGCTACTGGCCCTGAGTGTGCACTTTGAGAACCCCATTGAGTTACAGCCAAGATCCTATATGACTCTACTCAAAAGGAAGAAGGCTTATGCTGAAGCAAGATCTGAGGAACTTGGTAGATGCTTGGTAGATGCTTAGGCTTGCCTGGAACCATAAAACAGGTGCTGAAGGGACTGGAGAGAGTGTGTTTTCTTTTCTTTCTTTCTTTTTTTTTTTCCTTCTGGGCTTGGCCATAGATTTAAAAACTTGATTTAATCATCGCCACTGTTCTCCTTATGAGAGACAGAATACATTTGGCTTAAAATGTTAAAATGTTTGCTGCTCTGGAGTTAGACATAATTGAGTTTGAATTCTAGCTCTGCTACTTACTGATTGTAGAATTGCAGCAAGTGCGTAGGAGGGGTGAGCTTGAGGAGGGGGAGCTCTAAGTTAGCCTTAAAGACTATCCAGCAAATGTGGTATCTCTTCAACAGTTTTGATTTTTCTGCATTTTTAAAGATTTGTTTATTTGAAAAGAAGAGTGAAGAGAAGAGACACATGAAGAGAAGAAGAGACAGAGTGAGAGGGAGGGATGGAGACAGGGAGAGGGAGAGAGAGAGAGAAATATTTCTGTTGGCCACTGATTCAGTCCCCAAATGTTGGGGATCAGCCAAAGTGAGGTGACAATAACTCCATCTTGATCCCACACGAGGATTTTTGGGGTTCAGTCATCTGGGAAATAGTCTCTATTTCCCAGGAGCACTAACAATAAGCTAAATCTGAAGTATAGCACCTGGCATTTTAACTGGCGCCCTGAGAAGGCTGCTAGCATTGCAAGGAGAGACTTAATCCACTGTGCTATGATGCCAGCCTCTTCAAAATTTTCTGCCCTCCAATTTAATGTTTTGCTTATTTTTTGAGACAGTTTATTTTTGGCTTACATTATAATCAAGCGCTTAATGGTGCACTCAATAAATAGTTCATAAATAAAAAGTAGAAAGACTTCCCTTCAGTGATTTTTTAAAAAAAGATTTGTTTATTTGAAGGTCAGAGCTGCATAGAGAGGAGAAAGGAGTGAATGAGAGAGAGAGAGAGGAAGAGAGAGAGAGAGAGGGAGAGAGAGAGAGAAAAGAGAAGAGAAGAGAAAACTTTCATCCACTGGTTCAGTCCCGTGATGGCAGCAGTGGCCAGGGTGAGTCAGGCCAAAATCAGAGTCCGAAGTTTGATCTAGGTCTCCCAGGTGGGTGCAGGGATCTGACCATCTTCTGCTGCTTTTCCTAGGCTGTTAGCAGGGAACTAGATCTGCAGTAAAACAGCCAAGACACAAACCAGGCCCTATATGAAATGCCTGCAATGTAATTAGCTAGTTTACCTAATAAGGCACAATGCTAACCCCATTTTCAATGACTTTTAAGATAATAAAATGGTGGCTGCTGTTTTTGCAGATAAGCTTTGACTGAAGGCTGAGTTCTGGTCATTTGTTACGTACTCCGAGTAACAGATTTCTGGCTAGGCACCTCATCTTTGAAATGGGATCAGTAATACCTGCTTCATAGCTTTTTGGGGACTGGGGAAGATTGTGTATTTTGATGCCTTAATATATTGCTTAATGTTCTAGAAATGTTAAGTATTATTGTTGCTGTTTAAATAATTCCCTGCAAAGATGACCTTTCCTACCATCCATTTCCTCTTCTTTCTACTACTATCCAGGAAAATTCTCCTATCCTTCTCTTACATGTATGATTCTTGTCTATTATGGGACATCTAACACGCAGCTGGAGAAAGTATGTATTTCATTGTTCACGTCTTGAAGAAAATAGTTGTTTGCTAGAATGATTTTTGTAAAAGTTTAAAAAGCAGTACATGGTTTTAAGCTACTCATTAGAGTTAAATGGTTTGATTTTTTTAGTGGTTTGGAGATATTTCTTTCTAGATTCTTCTTACCAGCCCAGAATTCTACAGATCATCTTTAAGATTATTCAGAACTCTTTAGGGAGGTAATTATGGATTTAAAAGAAAAATGAATTTAAAGCAAAACTTTTTCTTGATCTTTGTTTCTTTGTTTCTGGTTAAAATTATTTATGTATATTTATTTAATATAATATGTATGAAATTTTCAGGTATTAATGTGCTTAATATGATAGTTCTGGTTTAAGATTGAAGATGTTTTTATTGGGTATAGGTTAAAATACAGCTTGCTCATGTATTCACATGTCTTTTTCACTTTTGTTCAGTTTAACCATGTCAATTGAGATATTTTTGAAATACAAGTGATTTCTTGTTATTTTATATAAATCAGCTTCTATAAGTCATATATACATAAAACGTGTGTATGCATATACATATTATGTATGTATGTGTGTGTATATATATATATTATACACATATATATTATACATATATATTATATTATACATATATATTATACATATATATTATACATATTATGTATGTATGTGTGTGTGTATGTATAATATATATATGTATGATATATATATATATATATATACCAGCTTTTTGATGATTCCAAGGGAAAATCCTCCCCTTTGTACTACATTAACCTTGCACTATATTTATATTAAACAATATTCTTTGGTGAGAAAAGGGTTTAGTATACTTAGTGAATTATGTACCCTCCTGGAAGCACTGCAGACTGTTAATGCTCAGTGGAACCCAGCAGTTGTAACTGATGAAACATCAGCATGAAAGCTATAAAATAAAAAAGAAGTAATTGGGGACATGTTGGGAGCTGGCAAATGGATAATACTAGCAGATGTAGCTTCAAAAAGAAAAAGGAAAGTTTTAAAAATCCCACTTACTAGAAGAGGAATTGCACAGGAGTTAATATTTCATTCATGTAGAAAGTGGATTACAACTTGTGTTTCTTTTTCTAGTACTTTAAAGAAAGATTGGTTGACCACTGGTAATTAGCCATATAAGAACTACTTGCTTCTGAAACATATCTAAAAGGTTGGTTGTGCTCTTGAAATATATGATAAACATTGCTGGAGTTGACACACAGCTGTTTGCAAGAGTGGATGATTTTTTTTTTCAGTGGCATGGTGTTGGTACCTTGAAATTTACCATGGTGAGAGCATTTGCACCAGGGAATTGGCAAACATTACATCAAGAATATCACTACCACCAGGCTTGCTGTTTTTATTCCGCTCCTTCCTAACTCTGGTTTTCTGGATGCGCAGTTCTCTAGGGTCCTACCTGTAAACCTTGAAATCCACAGTAGTGAGAGTATTTGCACTATGGCAATTGGCCAGCATTACAGCCAGAACTTTCCAGCCCCCAAGCTTGTTGGGATCAAAAGAATTTGCCATTTATTTGAGCAAGCATTGTGTGGGAATGGAAGATGCAAAGTACCTAAAAAAGATCTTAGCCCATATCTCCTTTTAGTTCTTGCTCTTTTTTTTTAAAGGACTTATTTGAAATGCAGAATCAGAGGGAGGGAAGATGGGCAAAATGGAGGGAAGAAAGAAAAGAGGGACGCAGAGAGAGAGAGAGAGAGAGAGAGAGAGTAAAACACAAAAAACCTTCCATTTGCTGGCTCAGTCTCTAAATGGCTGCAGTGGGTGAGGCTGGGCCAACCTAAAGCCATGCCTGAAGCTCCATGTAAGTCTCCCATGTGGGTGCAGGGGACCAAGTGTTTGGCCATCTTCTCTTGCCTTCCCAGACTCCTTATCAGGAAGCTGGAACAGAAGTAGAGGATCCAGGGCTTGAACCAGCACACAAATTGTATGCTGATGCCCCAGGACGTAGCTTAACTTGTTATACCACAACCCATCCTAGTTCTTGCTTTTTTCAATGTATTCTTCCCATGATGTGAATTGGTGTTAAGTCCTAGTCAAGATCAGGGAAAAAATGTACTCCTGCTAGAGAAGAGAGAGCATATTGGCCCTTTCTCTCTTCCTCTGCCTTTTTGTCTGTTGGATTTTTCAATGGAGTGATAATTTCTACCTGTACCGAGAGTGACCTTCTTTTCTTAGTCTACTGACTTGAATGTTAATAACTTGCAGAATCATCCTCACAGATATACCGACAAATAATGGCTTCACAGCTGCGTGGGTATTAGTGCAGTCAGGTTGGTACATAAAATTAGTCATCATAGCATCCTTAAGAAACTGTGCTTTCATGAATGTTCTGGCTGATCATCCAGACACTGCTGAAGGGAGATGAGCCCACTGTGAGAGGAGGCTGTTGGTAGGATCACTGCAGTAGAGAGTGAAATTTGCAGCTATCATTTAATTAAATGTAGGAGGCTGTACTACTGGTCAGATCCTATTCCATATCTCCCTTCAGTTCTTGCTTTTTTTTTTCTCATAAAAGATTTATTAATTTAAAGGGTACTGTTACAAAGGGATACGCACAGAAAGAGAGAAACCCTTTATTGAGGTTTTGAAGACGGGGATCTTTTTTTGTTGTTTACAATTTTTAAAATTATTATTATTTTATGATACAGTTCCATAGGCTTTGGGATCTCCCTTATCCCTACCCCTAATCCCCTCCTTTCCCACTGAGTTTCCCTATATTATTACCATAGTATAGTTCTTCATAAACAATCATATGTCCATCATTGTGGGCATGGACAATGGCACAGAGTCCAGCATCCTATTGCCAAGACATAGTTAACAGTTTCATTGGTAGTCCATCTTTGATCTGGAAGTAGAGATGCATACTGCATTGTATCCTCACATCTGGATATGATAATCTCCATTGCACAGTTACTATACATTCCCTTAAGTGAAAAAGCCACAATACAAAATCAACAACAGGAAGAAAAGTGGAAATTTACAATGTCATGAAGTTCTCAAGAGGTTTTGATAGTTCAGCAGTCCTGAATTGCTGTCAGTCCTGCCCCTCCAATCACGATGAAATCTCTCCAGAATCCACTGGCTGCTACAGTCCACCTTAGAGTTTCCATCTGTCCAGATATTCACTGCCAACGCCTGGTTGGAATAGTTGATCAATTCATTCTGTGCTCTGTCCTCTGCCATGGTACCAGCTGTCCTCTGGAGGCTCCAATGTACTGCCATATCTTCCACGTGCATTTGGATATGCTGTCCACTGCTCCAACTGAGCCACCGACATTAACACTCCATGGTCAGACCATGGAACCTGTAATTTTCCCCATGGTTGGGGTTCTGAGTCCAGTGGTTCAGTTGGTAGGGAATTGCCAAAGAAACTTCACCTGAGGCCATCCCAGACCTGATTCTTGTGTGTGATTGCCAATACATGATTTGGCACAGTCCATCACCCAATCAGCCTATGCACACAATGGTAGTTGCAATTGCTGGGTCAGTTCTTTCTCCAGCCCCATGTTTTACACATACCAATGGGTGTTGGAGTCCACTCTGATCCTGCACTCCACATACTCTGCCTTCACGTAAACCAGTGGGAGATGCAGCCTAGTCGGAGTGACCCACGCTAACCCGCACCAGGCCTGCCCCCTGCCCTGGTTCCTATGCTTGCCAGTATGTACAGCTGACTGGTCCTCTCTGTCCTATATTCCATTAGGCTCTCGTACATGTCAAACAGTTCATCCCAATCAAACCCACTATCTAGCCTGCACTGGTGCCAGCAGGTGCCACCATCTATCTAGCCATGCCTACGCCCGACAGAATTTGCACCTGGTGCCAGCATCTGCCTGATGCTGCAGCAAAGCCCAACCCACCCACACCCACTCTAACTTATGCATGTACCGCAAGGTATAGTCAGCCCATCCTGGCTTTTCCCTGAAAAGACAGCGAAATCTTATCACTATACTACTATCAGTGAGTCCAGTGGGATTAGCATCAAAGTTGTCATAAACAACAGAGATAAGTCTGGCTTGTAAATGTGGTATCAGAGATTATGAGAATGATAACAGTAATTGATATTAACAAATAGATAATATTATGAAGAACTTAGCATGTGTAAGATGCACTTTGATGAACTTTAGAATTAATTCTCACAATAGCACTGCAGTAGGAGCAGTGAAACATACTTTACAAATGAGGAAACTGTTATTCACAGGATGTAAATTATTTTCCCTGAGCTGCAGACTTGAAAACTTGAAGGATTGAAACTAGGTAATCTGGCAGTACAACCCACAGCCATAACTTTACATGTATGTTACATGCTACAGGCGGTATTAAAAAGGTGTTTTTTTAAAAATGGAGACAACAAGTTTGTATGCCAGAAACTTTCCTCTTTTGGTCTTGACTCTAGACAAAATGATTTGCATATAATCTAAGTTTAAATTCTAGGTCTAAAAATCAGAGTTGTGTTTCCTTAGGTGCAGCTCAGAAAGGTCCTGAAGTAAATGGGCCCTCAGAAATGGGCCCTTGTTGCTGCGCTCACCTCTCAGACTGCAAGTAGTGTCCGCTGAAGCCAACTTCCCTGGGAATCCTTAGGAAATAGAAATAACCAGGGGAAAATGAACAGTAATTACCCAGCATTAAGTTGAGACCTTTTGTATGAAAGGCATGTGAAGATAGGCCTTTCAGAGACTTAATGAGCCTTATCACAGGCATTCAGCTTTTCCGAATAAATTTGGAGGTAATAAAATGTTGGACCTTGCTTTCAAACCAAATTATACTGCAACATTATTTTGAAAGACCTTTGGAGCAAGTGACTGAAAGTTTTTTTCCCCTTCCTCCACCTGAAGATAAAATCAGCTTCTCCTTATTAATGAAAACTCAGTGTAATTTCAAAAAATTGACCAATAAGTCAAAATATTTAAGGAAATGAAATAGAATCAAATTTGCAAAAATAAACTCAAAGGAGCGTTGCGTCCTGTGGGCACACATGACTTTTTGATCATTGACTCAGCAAATATTTTATAACCTCTCCTTACTGGGAGCAAGCTACTGAGCTAAGCACAGGGAGATACTGGAAAGACTGGGATCCACAAAAGGGGCATCCACAATTATTAAGGGGCATTCACGATTAGAAAACCAAAGAGAAGAGAGAGCATTTGGAGAGTGCTAGGAGGGAAGCAACGTGGAGCTGAAATGATTCAGTAATGGCCTGTTTTAGCAAGGTCCCAGACCTCAGGACAGATGCTGTTGTAAAAAAAGCTCTCTGGAAAACTACTCATCAGATAAAATTGACAATCACTGAATGTGTAAGTTTTTGGAAGAAGAGTTATGATGAATTTAGTCTCTTTTTGTATTTTGGTGGGGGTCTATTTCCACATTGTGCTGTCTCTGAACCTCCCTGTGATCTCTAGGACCATCTGGGGGCTTTTAATCGCAGAATATACATACACTCTTCTCAGAGTGTGTACTTACTATTCCAAATCAGTTCCTGATATTATTTCTCATGCCTCATTTGCTACAAAAGTAAGATGATTTTAGTTAACATGGAAAGAATTTGAGGACAGGAATATGCACCATTTCCATTCTGTGGTACATTTGATTGAGTAAACTGAATTTAAACAGAAGGTACCTGCCTCTCACACAAGGGGAATGTGGCCTTTCCTGGGTGAATTAAATCATGTCTCATGTTGCTTAAAAGATTTTGTGAGTCTCTGGAAAAACTGTGGAGAAACGATAATTGACAGATAAAGAGAAAAGTTTCAAAACTGTATTGCATAGAATGAATGCAAATCACAAAATTATATTATTTTTAAAAATCTAGAAGTATTTTCAGTGTTTTTAAGATAAAAAATGATAGATGCTTGATGAGATTGATAGAGATCTGCTTGCTTGAACATTATAGAACTTATATATGTATGGAAATATCACATGGTACCTCATAAATATGTACAACTAATAAAATTTTAAGTAATAAAATATTAAAAAAAAAGATTTTGTGAGTCTAGGGAAATGTTGAGAGGGACAGAAATCATTACAGAGTTTACTCTTCCACTTTCTATTTGTACTCACCTTCTAAAATTATTTTAAATCTCTTACTATATATGGCTGGAGACCAAAATTACAAACTTGCTCTGAAGTTGGCTCATTATATTTTTTGTACGATAAACTGCCTGTTAAATCTAATTTAAATGCAGTTTTGTTTAATGACTAGTGTTGCTATTATGATTTATTACTGATTTACTTAATTAATAACACTTGACTTTCTGTACCAAAAATGCCCAATTAACCCATTGATATTTTTTAGTTCCTAAAATTATGTTTTAGAAAAATGAAGCGTTTTTTTCTGCTTTTGAGGCATGTCTTTACCTTTTTACTTTTGATTATCATCAAATAGAAACTGACATTGAAAATCATAAGGTGAGTGTGCTAATGCTGTTTAGCAGAGAAGATGGTAGTAATTCAGCCTGGACTGGGATTATCTGGATTCAAATTATGGTGCCTACACCACGGACAGTTAGATTTGTGGACAGATGTTTTACCTATCTGAATCTGTTCATTGTCTGTTAAATTGCTACCTGCCTCACTGTACCTAAGTGCCCGCTATGTATTCTACTAACTACTTCTCTGGTGGAAGAATGTATTTTAAAATGTTACTTTAATATTAATATTATTAATATCTATCATGAGATTTAGAGGAAGGAAGAATGACTGGTAGAGGTCATGGCTCTAGTCCCCTGCTTCAAGAGAAAACCTCCTCTTAGTCCATCTCTGATTAATTTCATGGTTCTCAACTTAGATAATGAGCTCAACCCTGCCTGCAAAGCTGTGAACAAGGGCATCTCCAAAGTCACAGACATTGGGCATGGCATGTCATTTTTCCTTAAATGGTGGGGTGGGATGGGGGCTGGAGATGGAACTGTATGTATGTATTAAAAAGCAATACAATTATTTTATGTGTGGCACACAACATTTGCATGGATTTTTAAAGGAGAAGATGAGGATTCAAAAACTATATTTGGGGAGGAGAGCTTCAGATCACACTTTTAGGATCTTGGATCATTCTCTTCTGTTACTCCACATTGCAACTTCATTGGAAATGTCTAAGAAACAGGAGAAAAACTGATGGCCCATTTACCTTTTGTTGTGATGTCACTATAAGGTAATTGTACAGTTTCCCCCCAGTCATTCCTTTTTTCTCTTGGCATTTCTAGGTTGTGTGGGTCAGGAAGGTTAGTGATATGCAAGTTTTTGTGCAGCCAATAGTATTCTAAAGCTAGTGCGGGTAGATTTGTTTGTTTAGGAGGTTGTCTCAGCTCTGAAGGAAAAAAAATGTCTGACTTTTGGTTTGGGGGAATCTGTCGTTTCAGCCTTGCATTTCTAGTATTAACAATGTTCCACCTTTCTCTTTATTTGGTGTTCTTCTTCCTGGATCCTGGATTTTCCCATCAACCACAAGCACCAGCTGGACCTTTTCATTGAACTGTATGAGCTTGTGTGTGGTTGCTCTCATCATCCTCACTCAGCTGTCTGAAGACATTTTCAAGAATGGGATTAATAAATGGAATTGCTATGCATCTGTGTAGAAGACTGTAAATCTAATAGATATTCTGGTTACTTTCTTCACAGTCACAGGAACCTGTCTCCTTTTCATCCTAAAAGCAGATTATTTCTGTTTTATCTTCTATATTTATAGAATCTACTCATTTTTCCTTTCTACTATTGTCCATCCAGTCCTATTATCTTTCTTACAATGGAAAGCCTATTTTTTCCAGCTTCATGGTACATGGTCTTTCCTTTGCCTTCCTACCTATTATTGGCATTTATTCACCACTGTGTCAGGCTGTCATTTTTAGATTCAACCTAGGGGGTTCCTAGCCATCCTTTGGGCTTCAGCTTTCTCTTTCTGTCAGTCTGAGGATGATTATCGCAATTTCCACTCATTTCCATTAATAGTTTTTATTTAGTATGTATAGTGACACCATTTGATCTTACCTTTCCCAGTAGACTATGGGCTATGTGAAGTCAAGTTTTTTTTTTCTTTCTTTTATCCTAGTATCTAGTACAATAACTCATTACTTTTGAGTGTCTGAATAAATGGTTTGCTACTGAATAGCCAGGACAAGTTCATCTGTGGATGGGAGGGCAAAGCACATATAGATAGATCTTTCAAAGATCTTCCATGAGTTTACTGAATTGAATTTCCTAGGACCCAGAAGGAGGTGTCATTTCTGGGAGATAAGAACACCTGGAATAAGGTCCCTTGACTACAACTGACATTAGCAAGAAATGCCTCAGTGCTTCGATTTCCAGCTTACACTCACAACTAAGTAATGAGGAGTAAGATGATGAAAATAGGCACAATGTGTTTTTTTGCCACTTTAAATATACAGCAGTCATGGGCAGTAGACGATATCACATCCTTTCTTTTATGGAAAAATAATGAGGTGGAAATTATATCACTTGGTCAATGCCAGACAGAAACTGACTGAGCTGGGATTGCCATCCAATTCTGAACAACCTTAACTCCAGTAATCACAATAGGATAAATATGACTAACAACCACTGTTAGTATTAAAAATAATATCCATATTCATAGCAGGTACCTACTCAGTGATGCACACTTATTTTCTCCATTTGCTCCTATGAGCCAGCTAAGAAAATACTTGTTGCCACGTGACTTAGATAACTGAGAATTCTGTTAAGTTTCACAAGCCAACATATCCTTGGGCCCTAAATTTTCATTTGTAGTAATCCTAAACTTGCAATAATATAGAGAATGGAAAGAGACCCTGAAGAAAGATTATCTATGATTTTATAACATCCTTAAAACCTCTCTGATAGGTTTTTGTGCCCAGTACTATATTTTCTGTACCGCATCTTATAATATACCACAGTGTTTATAATGAATACCCATTGCTTTGTAGTGCCTATGCTGGCTCTGGTGGTAATATTTATTTTTGTTGCATTTTGCTGCGTAAGACTTATATCCAAGTGAGTGACTGTGTGCCGAGGGAATAGCACAGGCCCTGGACCCTGAGGTCAAATGTGTCTTCAGCTACTTCCCAGCTGTGTTGACATAGGAATTTAAAAAAATAAATATTTTTTTGAGAGGCAAAGAGAGAGAGGTTCCATATATTGGTTCAAATGCAAAACAGCAGTGGCTGGTTCTGAGATAGGCCAGGACAAGAGCCAGAAACTCAATCTGTTTTACATGTGGATGGCTGGAATTCTCTTTTATGGCCATTACCTCTATGATCTATGTCATACATTATCAGGAAGTAGGAGGTGGAGTCAGGGATTGCATACAGGTACTGCAATATGGGATGTGAGCAACTTAATCAGTTTCTGAACTGCTAAGCTACATGTTGGCCCTGGGTTGTCTTCTAACCTATATGTGCTGCTTTTGTTTATTCTCCAAATGTTTATTGATCATCTACTGCATGCCAGTAGTCATGTAGAACTAAAATGGGTGTTGTTTTGGCTATAGTGAAGTTAGAGTTCAGTTCAAGCGAGGGATATCAAATATTGAAACAAACAAGTTTGTGATAGACAGTAATGGAGAAGTGCTTGGTACTCTGGGAACAGTGTAATGACCCGGGCATAGAAGGCTTTCTTAGGCTGCACAACCATCAGTTAATGTATTTGGTGCTAACTCCATTCTAAGTTCTCAGAAATTCATAGCTACTGTTATTATATGGTTAATTTTCCCGGAAAAGAGATCCTTACGCAAATATATTTAGTGAAATATGACTAATATGGCTGAATTGTGTCCGTGTATGGATTTTATGTTTTAAAATGCCGTCCTCTGATCCTCCTCATGTTCTTCCTACAGAGAAATGAGGTCAGGATGGCTGCTGAAGAGAATTATTCAGAGCTAGAACACCAATGAAGACATCTACACACAATCATCCTGTTCCAAAATCAGTGCCACGATAGAGCTGGACAGAAACAGAAGTGCAGGTTGAGGCCTTTGGGGGTATTGTTTGTTCAGTAAATTTTGATTCATGGTCTCATTAACACCTCATCGGCCTCTTGACCATTCGTCTGGGCAGGTAGTTTTGTGTGAGGATCATCATCCTCTGGCAGCCAAGATAGGTTTGTTCAAATGATGATTGGTTTCAATGTCTGTGTAACCACTGGTCCCCAAATATAAAGTGCCATGCATATCTAAACATACTCTCACTGCTTTCAGCCTGTGCACCATTTAGCAGCAAGAGATTTCATATCTCACAGCACTCAATAGTCCTACTTAATTAGGAACTGCCTGTGAATCAAGCCAACTGATGGCCATAATGACTGAAGTGAACATGTTTGCTCAGGAAAGAAAGGGAAATGAAATTTCAGCAGTCATCGGGTAATTGAGAAGAGGACCAGAGAATTTTTCAGGCAGCATGTGTTTTCAGTGGGCTTCCTAACTGTGGAGCTGCCTCACAGGATATGACAACATAGTTGGGATGTATCAGAAAGGGTCTTGTAAAGAATAAGGACTTGAAACCAAGCATGCTGGCTTTGCTGGGGCTGGTCTCTTCTCATTTTTGTGCTTTCCTTATTTCCGGGCATAATTTTTTCAGTTTTTGAGAAAAAATTAAGCTAATGTTGATAACAGGACTAAGACACAAGCTCTTTTTTAAGAATAAAAAAATGCCCAAATTACTCAAAACATATTCAATGATAAGTTTATATGAAAATAGGGCATTGGTTAAGGCAAGGAGACTCAAGTCAGTAAGATAAGATTCTTCTACCTGATAACTATGATCTTAGAGCAATTGCTTCTGTGTATCTCTGTTTTCGAGTCTATAAAAAAAAGGGAATGTAGCTAGTTGTTACCTCAAAATAAATTTGAAAACTAAATGAACTTGTAAAACCCCATACATCAGACGCTGGCTAGTGTTTACAGGTTTGTGATTCAGTGTCTGACTTCTGGCTAAAACTTTTGACTAAATAGGGACAGTCAAGTTGATCCAATATTGGCTAAAACTTAAGACTAAATAGGGACAGCCAAGTTGATCCAATATGTGGAAGGCTTAAATTTTGTCAGGTTTTGTTCTTGGGATGTGGCAAGACCTCAGTAGATGTTGGCATTAAGTCAATAAGACAACCGCTGTTAAACTGGTCAACTGTGAAGTGATAGTAACCTTTGATATGTGTTATTACAGAATTTAAAAACCTCTTTCAATATATGTTGTTTTAGGAAGTCTGTTCAATATTCATTTTTGTGTTTAATTCATGCAGTCATCCTGGAGGTTGGGGAGGTAGCGAAGTGTTTTTTAATTTTTAATACATTTGTTCATATACTGTTTGCTTTATTTCACAAAAGCATTGGGTGTCTGTGCTGTGTCAGGGATCCTGGGGAACCAAACAGATGAGGTATCAGTCAGTACAGTCCTGTCTTAGAGGATCCTGGATGTCTGTGTTAAGGTGATGCAGACCATGGCATGATTAATGATTTGTGGGTGAAAAAATTTTGAGTTTTTGTGTGACTGGTACGTGAGAGAATAAGATCTCAAACTTCAAATCTCAATTACTTTCTACTGGATCCTATTTCTTGTTTTATTGCATATATAATTTGTAAGAAAAAGTAGTGATAGCCAAATGTAGGCATTCATTTTACAGGTTAGAGATGCTGAGGCTTCAAGTAAGTGGATGAATGATACGCTGAAGACCATCCCTGTTTTAGAAGTCGTAATCACTTCCAATGAGGACACCTTTAGACAGCATGCTGAATCTGAATGTGTCTATCTTATTTTGAAGTGATGTAATAGGGGCTTTTTAATAGGTCCTGTGCTATAAAAAGCATAGTATAAAATGCTTGTTTCAGAGGATATACTTAAGGCATACAGGAGTTTCATACTGAAAAATCAAAGCTTTTTTTCCCCTTTCTTAACTCAAGCTTAGGACATAAGAATATTTTTTGTCATTGTAAAACCCAATTGTCAGTGAGCAAATCTGCCAGTTAATAACATGTAGTGTTCTTTCAAGAGTGAAGGATTGTTGCATCCCAGTAACCACACAGTATCATTATGCATTGAGGTGTGGATCATACACCAATTTTAAAAGATTTATTTGTTTATTTTTATTTGAAATGCAGATTTACACATAGAAGGACAGAGAAAGAGGTTGATCTTCCATCTGCTTGTTCTCTCTCTAGATGACACAATGGCTGGAACTGAGCCAATACAAAGCTAGCAGCTAGGAGCTTTTTCTGGGTGTTACACATAGGTGCAGGGGACCAAGGACTTAAGCCATTGTTCACTGCTTTCCCAGTCTGTAAGCAGGGAAATGATTCAGAAGTGGAGCAGTCAGGACTAGAACTGGCATCCGCATGTGATGCTGGTGTTGCAGGCAGAGGATTAGCTTGCTGAGTTATGCTGATTCCTGGACCACCCACTATTACAAGACACCAGGCTCAAACCACTGCACCAAAACAGCCCTATTTTGTAGATCGAGAGCTTGCTCCCTTCTGCAGTGTGATTGGGGCCAGTTCTCTATGGTGACTGTGTTTTATCAAAGCAATTGATGAGCCTACTCTGGGCTTAAGAATGAACAGTGGAGCTTATGCTCAATTGGGAGACGTATCCTGATTAATGGAAAGAAGGCGGGGAGGGGGTGGCTCAGGTATAGGGAAAATGGGAGGAATAGTAGGTCAGGTGATGTAGTGCTGAGAGAAAGTACCCAGCAAGTAAAGTGAAACAGAGGGGAGAGATGGGAGCAGGATGAATTGTGTGCTTGTTAGATTGAGCTGTCTAGGAGTGCCTCTCAAAGCCACATCAAAGATGTGAGTGGAATGAGGGGGCCGACTTCTGCCTGCCCCTTGGAGGAAAAGTCCGAGGTAGAGCAGAGACAAGTGCAAATACCTTGAGATGTAAGGAGAAAATACAGACACTGACAGGGGCAGAGGGAAGAGCCCAGCTTGGAGAGAAACCTGTGAGATGGCTGGGGACAAGAGCCTGAAGGATCATTGAGGACTTTACTTAGGATCAGATAGGACAGAAGTCAATGTTTTTGGGCAGTGGAAATACCTCATATTTTAGAAGCCTCCTGTGGGAGGATAGGTGGTTGATGGGCACAGGCAGAAGCTGAGACTGTAGGAAATTAGTGCAGCACTTCCAGCCAGTCACCCTGAGCCACCACTGGGTGGCGGTATATAGATTTCAGGCTGAGTGGTGGAGATGGCTAGAAATAATTGGATTTTGCTAATCTCTTGAAGATTGGACCAAAGAAGATTGTGAGCATGTTTATCATGCACCCAGCTCTCTCTCTCTCTCTCTCTCCCCACACCTCTCTCTCTCTCTCTGTGAAGGTCTAAGGTGCACTAGTAGAGACTGCTCTCGCAAATCAGAGAGTGTGTGGCCTTATGACACATTTTCACATGTGCATGTGGAAGAGGTGATGCAATCTGTTCTCCCCATTGTGTGCATCCTCCACCCTTCTGTCACATATTAGAGTATGTCTTGTCTTAAAACAATTTAAAAAAATTATTTGAAAGGAGCATGACAGAGAGAAAGAGGAAGAGACTGAGAAAAAAAGATCTATTTGCCGATTCACTCTGTAAATGGCTGCACCAGTTAAGGCTGGGCCGTGCTGGTGCCAGGAGCCTGGAACTCCATCCATATCTCTCATATGCATGGCAGAAGCACATGTACTTGGGTCATCTTCCATCTGTATTCCCAGGCACATTAGCAGGGAGCTGGATTGGAAGTAGACCAGCTAGGGCTTGAATTGGTGCTCTGCTGTGTGGTGCTGGGATCTCAAGCAGGTTGTTTAACTCACTATGCATTTCTTCTTAGTTGTTTCCTCAGAAGAGATCTATCATAATGGGAGAGGTTTAGTTATTTACCTTTAGTGACCTTGCATTAATCTATAAATCTGAATGTATTATGTGATAGAAAACTAAATTTCATGGGAGATAGTCTGTTTACCTTAATGGGTAATACCTTTTCAGGTGACACAGTATTTGTCATTTCTAAGCACACTATAATTAATATTGACTTATGGTGGGTGCTGTTTCTCTGTTTTGTGCTGTTCATGTTATTTCCTCTCACACTGAGTGAGTGCTAAGTGAATAATAATAATCAACGACAATCTAGAATTAAATATTTTCTAATGTAATAGCCCTCTTTTGAAAGTGGAAGGCTACTGTTATAAAACAAATCACTATAGCTATATTTTTTATGAACATTTTAAATAATTTAGTCATAATAATAATATGAAGATATTTCTTAAAAGAAGATCTATAAATGGCCTACAGGTAAATGAAAAAAAAAATAGTGAGCTTTGCTAATCATCAGGGATCAGGGAAATGTAAATGAAAGCCACAATGAGATTAGTTGAGACAACATTGTTGAACCTGGAATACATTATGATAAGTGAAATAAGCCAGACACAGAAAGACATGATATCATTTACATGGGAATCTTTAAAAGTTCAACTTCGGAAGCAGAGGGTAGAATGGGGAATAACAGAAATTGAGAAGGGATAAAAGAACAGAATGAATTAGGGAAGTACAGGTTGACAGAAGTGAAATTCGGTTAGATGAAAGAAATAAAGAAGTCTTTTGTATAGCACTGTGACTATACCTAACAGCAGTGTATTATATTCACTAAAACATGTAGGAGAATAGATTTTAAGTATCGTCACTATAAAAGTAAGTATATAATACCTGAGCTCTTAGCTTGATTGAGCCAATCAATTACACATACATCTTTCAAAATATGATGTTGTACATGATAAATGCACAGAATTTTTATTCATCAGTTTAAAAAAATTAATGCATTTTGAAAAAAGGGACAAAAAGTCAAACTCATTAAAGCAAAAATAGTAATGATGGCAGCCAAGGTCTGGGAGGAGATAGGAAAAATGAGGAGATGTTAATCAAAGGAGTGATGTTTCAGTGAGTCAGGACAAATGAGTTTTGGAGATCTGTTGTACAGCACAATGACTGTAGTTAATAATAATGTGCTGTGTACTTGGAAGCCACTAAGAAAATAGCTCTCAAATGTTCTCGTTACAGATACACAGTTGATAACAATGTGAGATGATAATTTATCGATTAGTTTGTTTATAGTATGAGAGTATACACCTATGAAAACACATGAACAGAATGATTATTCTTCTTGTTCAGTAGTGTGTACTGGTCCTAAGTTAAGTGCTCTCTGCATGATGCTTATTATTTCCCTGCATAAGTTGGTTGATAGAAATTCTGGCTCAGGGTGACTTGCACAAGGATACAAGGTTAATAATAAAGGGCTCCAAAGGCAAAAAAATAGGTCGAAAGTGTTGGTGGAGGAAATGTGGCTTTTCCATTGCTGAACTGGGTCATTCTCTTGTACAGTCCTTCAAGACCACTGGAAAAAAACAAATCCCCTTTGCTGTTATTAAAAACCCAGTAGCTCTTTGAGTCTTAACGGACCTGTGGATTGATTCATTGTTCTGTTTGTTCTACTACTCTCCAGTAAAAGAGAACAAGATGCTTTTGCATGGTTGACCTTTTTCTAAATATATTGATTGGAGGATCCCAAATGATTAACAGCATACAGGAAAAGAGAGTTGTACAATTGTCACACCTGTCACCAGACTTTTGAGAACAAATAGGTGGTTGGAGTGGAAAGAACTGAGAAGGGAAAGCTGATCCCAAATGATGTTGCTTTGGGCCAAGTCTGCAGATCATCCTCATTATTGTTAAATTTATAGTTTTTCTTTAAACGGACTGATTTTATTTACTCAAGTTCATTTGTTAAATGGAATTTGTTCACAAATGGAAAACTAGCATTATGTGCAAAAGCAGTAACATATATGGTGAACTGCCAGTGTTGTGGTGTGGGGGTTTAAACTACTGCTTGTAATGCCAGCATCTGAGTAGTAATTTGAGTCCTAGATGCTTTGCTTCCAGTTCCGATCCCTGGTTTAAGTACTTGGGGTTATGCCACCCATCGGGGAGATCTGGATGAAGTTTTAGGCTTCCAGCTTCAGCCCAGCACAGATCCTGAGTGAGCCAAAAAAAAAAAAAATGGAAGGTTTCCTTCTCTGTTACTGTGCCTTTCAGATAAATAAAACAAATCTTAACTCAATACATAGGGAAAATAAAGCAGCATTGTTTCATGTTTTAAAAAGTAAGCAATGGAATTAAAGAAATTTCAAAGCAAAAAAAAGTAAGCAATAAAGTATAAATCTACTTGACTTTATAAATTATTTTTTTTCTACATAGTGGAAACTAACATTCCCTGTGAACGAAATGTAGCTATTTATAGTCTGTTACCAACAAAGGAATATGTGACTCCTTGCCATTAAGTTTAAAGAAAAAGATAAAAAACGATTTTTTTACATTTTAATATTAGTCAGTGCCCCAATCTCAGCATATATGCAAATATGTTTATTATATAGCATATGTGTAATGTATTATATATCTAGTAAAGCATTTACAGTGATTTTAATCAATTAACTAGGTAGTTTGAAAGACTGAGAGATTAATCTTCCATCTATTAGTTGAGGACCTCATGGCGCAACGGTAGCACGTCTGACTCCATCTATTAGTTGACTCCGTAAATGCCCACGATAGCAAGGGCTGGACCGTAATTTGACCAGGAGTCAGAAACTCAATTCAGGTCTCCCAGATGAGTGGGAATCAAGCTTGAATTATATCCCACTTCCCTTTAAAGTATACATTAGCAGCAAGCTGGATCAGAAGTGGAGCCAAACTCAAACCCAGACACTCTGAGATGACAATCCCACAGTCACTTGACTACCATGCCAACATCTGCCCCCATCATGTTTTTTTTTTTTTAAAGACAGATTGTAGTTTAGCTTTTTAATACTTGTCAGTGGCCATAGGCAGTAACCTAATTCATCATTTTCCACTTGGATTGGTTAAGGAAGGCTTGCTTAGACCTTCCCTGCAGGGTAGGCAAGTTTAAGAAACATGTAAAAACAAAAAAATTTATTTTCCCAAGCTGTTTAGTTTAGACATGAACTGTCAATATAGAAAACTTCCCATCCAGGGATGCGCAGGTCCTGGTTGCATAGCACCTGGCAACTCCTTGTGTCAGACATTACCACCTGACTATGCTTAATTTAACTTAAGCTTACTATAATAAAGCCTTCTAGGTTGATTCCTAGTGAGTAAAGCAGCCCAGGTTTCCGCCACAGCAAACCAAGGCACATACTCATCCATATTGCTTTAAGGCATTTCCTGTTCCATCAGTGGGAGACACTCTCCTAAACTTAACTCCCTACCTCTGTGCTCTGTATGCCTCCTGTCTGACATTGCTCTAAGAAATGATAATAATGGGAATGGTTTGAGCTTGCCCAGCATGGTCCCAGGACTGCTATCATTTTGCCACCAGAAAGTTTATTTGCTCAAAATGAGACCTTAAGAGCACTGGCCTTAATATTCTTTCCCTGTGAAGGAGTAATTCAGGAATAATCTTTGTTCAATTATGGCATGGATCTTTGTGCTTCTGCTACAATGAATTACATGCTTTGCTAAATGCAGGCATGATTATTGACACAAACAGATGGACAAATGCTACTTGACCCTCTCTACCTGCCTTTGCTGCCATGTGCAACATAATCTAAGGGGTTTCTTTACAAATTGTGGTTGATTTGGAAAAGATTTAAAGCTTTGAGGGTCTTATGAGAAGTTATTGGTTGTAAGTACCTTTAGTTTGTTGTCTGCAAGTAGCAAAACGGACACTCTGGGTCAATATTCACTTTGCTCTGCAAGCTAGGCAAGAGGGCTTTAAGGGTTGTTTCTTTGAAACTGCTGTGAATAGATTATTTGAGCACTGAGCCAAGAAAGGAAGGATTTCATGTGTTTGGCTTCCCTGTGGAAAAAGAGAATCCTGTTACCAAGAATTCCAAGGAATTACTTCAGCAAAGAGAGAAACATTCTGTTCAGGCTCTGCTATGCAGGTGCTGTTTCTTGAAGAAAAGCACTGATGTCATTATGTGTAATAAATACAATGGTGAGAAGAGAGAAGAATGGCATTGAGGGCATCCGGGATGGACTTGGGGTGAAATGGAGCACATGAGGCTTTTTTTTTTCAAACTACTTTTTTGCAGACTAGAGATGGATGAGGAAGGATTAAGGCTGTTTTACTGTGTAATGCTCAGTCATTCAGTTGGGCAGATGCAAGGTTCAGGGTGGTCCTGTGGTCACCTCTGCACGAAGCCTTGTTTGCTCCGGTTCCAGAAAGAGCAAAGAATATTGAATGAAAGTCCTTGTGGAGCGTGTATCCTATGTGTATGTGAGAAAGCCTTAGGATTGTTCCATTGTAACACCTAAATGAACAACCAAGCACAAGCTTGTGTGTATGGAACTCCCAGAGGAACTCCTCAGAAACTTTCCTGAGGAGACCGTTCAAAATGAGGTTTTCTTTTTTAAAAAGATTTTTGTGGTAAGATTCACTGGTGCCAGAACCTTCTGACTTCTTTGCTCTATGTGTACAGTTATTATTATACCTGGCATGCCTCTAAATCAAGTAATTCTCTGGTTGAACTGGTAGCAGATGGATGGAATAATTGGTGGATCCTTGCAACTTTTCTGATAGTAGCATGTGATGTCCAGTTAGATAAGTCGTAGAGCACGCCATCTGTAGGTGGCTAACAGACGTAAACCATCACCATCATAGCTAATTCTTAGTGACTATGGGTCTGTGCCAAATACCTTACCGGCATTGTCTTGTCTTATTGCTGTCAGATCACCTGTAGGCTGATGCTAGGAACTTCCAGCTTTAAAAGTGAGACTCAAAGGATTATAGTTTTGACAGTCATCCAAGGCTGTCGAGCCAGGAAGCAGCAAAGGTAGAGTTTCAAAATGAGATTTGAGGGCCCGGCGGCGTGGCCTAGCGGCTAAAGTCCTCACCTTGAACGCCCCGGGATCCCATATGGGCGCCGGTTCTAATCCTGGCAGCTCCACTTCCCATCCAGCTCCCTGCTTGTGGCCTGGGAAGGCTGTTGAGGATGGCCCAAAGCTTTGGGACCCTGCACCCGCGTGGGAGACCCGGAAGAGGTTCCTGTTTCCCGGCTTCAGATCGGTGCATACTGGCCCGTTGCGGCTCACTTGGGGAGTGAATCATCGGATGGAAGATCTTCCTCTCTGTCTCCTCCTCTCTGTATATCCCGCTTTCCAATAATAATAAATCTTCAAAAAAAATGAGATTTGAGTTTTAAAAACTTACTTATTTGTTTTTATTTTATTTTGTTTGTGGGTTATTCAGTTATTCTCTGGCCTGTACCCACTGTATTCCAGATGTATCCCTGTAACTTTAAGCTGTAAGAATCACAGATATCTCAAGGTGTTGCTAAATGTCATCTGAACATCATTGTTCCCTATTCAGAATTACTGCTTTCTCCCTTCACCTCTTTCTCTGTCCCTCCCACCATATAAATACTAATCTTTATGTTTGACCACTTACTATTTTCTCCATACACTATTGTTATGCTTTGGATAATTATTTTGGTGTCCCAAGCTGTTGGTTTGAGACTAGTGTCAATATTGATGGATTAAAGATAGAACTCAGTACAGTTATGGTGTCTGAAACTTGAGCCTTGGAAAGGTATTAAATTGGATTAAGTTGTTAGCTTGAAATCTGTTTGATCAAGTCATAGTTGCTTTATAATGATAAATGTTTTGGGGGAAGATCACTACATGGTCTTTGTCTCTTTCTCCTGGCTTATCATGTTATCATATCTCTACCTTATCTAACCTTACCAGAGTCCTAAACTAATAGTACTCCCTGATATTGAACTGTAATGTTCAAAATTATAAGCCAAAGTGAACTTTCCTTCCCAGGTAGCTCCTCTCAGATATTTTTCTTACAGAGATAAGAAGTTGACTAGATGCCAAGAATTTTCCATGTATTATTTCAGCAAGTCTTCAAAATGTCCCACTTTCTTATTAATTTTATTTTACAAATGAAATGAAGCCTGGCTGTTTTGGCAGATGATTCCATGGCTTGGAGTCACACAGATGCTGAAGATGGGGTGGGGTTTGACTCTCCACTGTGTGCCAGCTCCTCGAGCTCTGCGCCTTCGGAGAAATGGGTCCACCGGACCATGTACTTATTTGTGGCTTCACATAAATCCAGTTCTATATAATTTCACTATTAGAATTTCTTTAGCTAGTAAATAAGAAGAAAATCTCAAAATAGTATTATAGAACATATCGTTCCATTATTTATCATTATTCTTTATCCCATCGTTTTGTTATTATTAATTCTTTCTCACCAAACTGTCATCACTGACAAAAACATTGTCAAATAAAATCTTCCAGTTGACTCTAATTTCTTTCTTTCTTTTTTTTTTTTTAAAGATTTAGTTATTTTTATTGGAAAGGCAGACATACAGAGAGGAGGAGAGACAGAGAGGAAGGTCCTCCGTCCAATGACTCACTCCCCAAGCGGCTGCAACGGCCAGAGCTGAGCCAATCTGAAGCCAGGACCAGGAGCCTGCTCCGGGTCTCCCACACGGGTGCAGGGTCCCAAGGCCATGAGCTGTCCTTGACTGCCTTCTCAGGCCACAAGCAGGGAGCTGGATGGGAAGCAGGGCCGCCACGACCAGAACCGGCACCCATATGGGATCCTGGCGCATTCAAGGCGAGAGCTTTAACCACTATGCTATTGCGCTGGGCCCTGACTCTAATTTCTTAATGTAAGTATCGTCTTACTGAGCATTAAAGAATAGGCTTTTAAAAATAAGAGCACAGGGCCTGGCACAATGGTTCAGTTGGTTAATCCTCCACCTCCAAATGCCAGGATCCCATGTGGGTGTCGATTCATGCCCTGGCTGCTCCACTACCTTTCCAGCTCTCTGCTTGTGGCCTGGGAAAGCAACAGAAGCTGGCCCAACACCTTGGGACTCCATACCCACATGTGAATCTTGGAGGGTATTCTTGTCTTCTGGCTCCAGGGCGGCTTAGCTCTGGCTACTGTAAGCATTTGGGAAGAGAACCAGCAGATGGAAGAACTTTCTATCACTCCTTCTCTCTGTAAATCTGCCTTTCCAATAAGAAATAAATAAATTAGAGAAGAGTTATTTCTCAAAGTCATCTTAAGATAACTTTTTCAATGGATGCCTGATGTACTTCTCGTAACAGAAATCACTTCTAAAAGAACTTCTCCCAAAGAGGCAATGGATTTTCTGGAGCTTCTAATAGAAAAGTTTTCAACAAATTAGTTTTTTAAAGGAGGCAGAACATTTTTTTTTAAATCAGAAGAGACATACATGTTAGATCTCTGGGAAGTTCTTACTTTTCCCAAAATGAGTTTCAAAAGCTATTTTAAAATGAATCACATACATTGGAAGTGACATTTACCAGAGAAGTTCTTAGAGAGAGAAGAGGGTTTGATGTTAATTGAGCTTGATTTAGTTGGTTCTTGGGATGCAGAGGCATAATAATAGGTAATACTGTAAAAATTATATATTTTAGAGATAAAGAAATAACACAGAATGAGGCAGACAATGTGAGACAGCTAGAGCTAGAAAAACTGGGAGCAAGCAAGGTAAGAGGGAAAGTGTGCTTTGAGAGAAAGCCAGAGTTTCCATCTGTTGGTTCAAGCCCCTGTTACTTACAGTTGGTAGAGCAGGACCAGATCAAAATCAGAAATTAGGAATTCAATACAGATCTTTCATGTAGGTAAAAAGTACCCAATTGCCTGAGTCCTTAACTTGATGCTTATGGAATCTGCATTGGCAAGAAGCAGGACATGGCCATGAAACTGGGTCTTAGACCTATGCAGTCCAGTGTGGGGTATGGATGTCTTAGTCACCAGACCGATCGACTGCCTGAATAATAGTTCTTGGTATCTGTGTCGGCTCAATATCTGCCCTACTTGGAGTTCCCACAGGTGGATTTTCACTTAGAATGCCTTCCTCACTGAATGTTATTATTGAGTTACTTTGTTACTTTGTCCTTCCCTGACCAGCAGCAACCATGTTAGCAAACTTTCTTCCTCTCTCTCTTTCTCTGTTTATATGTTCATATGCCTATATCTTTTCTTGGCGTATGTGTCTTTCTCTAGGAACTCTACATCTTGATTACATTGACCCAAAGATGAAAGATAGTTGCCACTGATTCATCTTGGTGCTGATAAATGGAAGAATCAAATACTTATGATTCTGGGATGATAGGTCCTGTTGCATCTACATTTTATTTCTTTTTTTAGGGGGGTTCTATTGTATATACTTGTGGTAAATTTGTGTTTTGGCAAAGTTAAGCAGAATGACTTGTGTTGTTGGTTAGCAAATGACTGATAGGTTGATTTGCTATTGATGAGAGTGTAGAGAAGGAGGAGAAGGAGAGAGAGGAGGAAGAGAGCAGTGCTAGTAGTTGGAACAGCGGTTCATGTCAAATGGCTATCAGATTTAGTGTTCGCTGAGTTACTGCCACATGCTTTACAGAAGAAGAATCTGAGCATGGTAAAGGTAACGTGTCTTACCTAAAGTTGCATGACTGACAAAGACAGGATTTAACCTAAGTGTGATCTGAAAGCCCAAACTCCTAACCATGACAGTGATTAAAAAGTAAAAATGTAAAATATTTTAGGTCCATTTTTTTAATTCAAGTTTTTTTTTTTTTAATCTTGAGAGTGGGATCATTTCTCTTCCATGTGTTCTGTGATGCAAAACAAGCTGCATGATGAAAGTGCTTTGTTCCCCCCTCTTCTCTTCATGTGGTAAATTACAATAATTATTGTTAGTTAAAGGATGTGAATGAGATGTCTTTATCAACCACCAAGTTAAATGGAGTTTCTGTTTTTAAACTACAGAAGATAGTGCTGCCTTGACAGATTGTGAGTGGCAGGAAGAGAAGTGTTTTCAGCGGGATCCAAATGGAGATATGCTGGAGAAGCATAAATAGCAGAATCAAAAAGCTCAGGGGGGTTGGTATGGAGTGATGTCATTAGTGTATGCTTATTCTTTCGCTTCCTGACAATAAAATAACTCGGTGCTTTTACATTTTTCTTGGTGATTTTTTTTCTTTGAGATTTATTTATTTTGTTACAAAGTCAGATATACACAGAGGAGGAGAGACAGAGAGGAAGATCTTCCATCCGATGTTTCACTCCCCAAGTGAGCCGCAACAGCCGGTGCTGCGCCGATCTGAAGCCGGGAACCAGGAACCTCTTCCAGGTCTCCCAGGTGGGTGCAGTGTCCCAAGGCTTTGGGCCATCATTGACTGCTTTTCCCAGGCCAGAGGCAGGGAGCTGGATGGGAAGTGGAGCTGCCGGGAATAGAACCGGCACCCATATGGGATCCCGGGGCGTGTTCAAGGCGAGGACTTTAGCCGCCAGGCCACGCCGCCGGGCCCTCTTGGTGATTTTTATAAAGATAATAGAGGGCCCGGCACGATAGCCTAGTTCCTAAAGGCCTCACCTTGCACGTGCTAGGATCCCATGGGATGCTGGGTATAATGCCATCTGCCCCGCTTCCCATCCAGCTCCCTGCTTGTGCCCTGGGAAAGCAATCAAGGATGGCCTTGCATCTGCGTGGGATACCCAGAAGATGCTCTGGGCTCCTGATTTTGGATCCACGTAGCTCTGGCCAATGCAGCCACTTGGGAGTGAGTCAGCAGATGGAAGAACTCCCTCTCTTTCCCTTCCTCTTTGTATATCTGACTTTCCAATAATAATAATATAAAAGTTATCACATTCTAAAAAATATATATAATAGAAAGAATAAATAAAAACTCATTGAAAGTTCATTGCTGTTGTTGGTAGATACTGATGGTAATCAGGACAAATCCTCATTTTTTATTATTAAGTGGTTCTGGTATATACAAAGAGTGTGAGAGAGAAATACACACACACACACACACGTACACACACATATATATCTTGTTATTGCCAATATGCATTCATTCACATTCCTTCCTCCTTTGGCTCTTCACAGTTACAGCCGCATATACATTTGTGTTTCTTTAGTTAACTAACCTGTGTGGTAAAATTGACTTGTCCACTGGGACTCCAAAGGCATTTGGACTTCGGTCCATTGACTCTATAGTGAATTTGGGTAAACATCTCTTAAGTGATGCTTTCTCTCCTGTACTTTAGTTGCAGATCCCTAAGAGACTAGGATTTTGTTGGAATTCTATCATTTCAGGCCATCTTACAAAGGCAAATGCCCTGGGAAAATCCTCCTGGGAGGTGCTCTGCTCCTCTGTGAGTGACCATATAGTCTGTGATCATAAACATAGGTTCTTGGGACTTTTAAAAGTTTTTAAGAGTTATCTGTCCAAATGATTCTCCTACTATGAATTAGTACAGTCTTATTCTCCAATTTTAAAAGGCTGGGCTGACTTCGATAACTCTGAATTTTGTTCCAAGAAAGAGCTTGAAAGAAAAAGCTATCATTCACTATTCTTTCAGAAGAGATCGTCCATTTTAATACTAAAGGAATGAAAGGCATAATCTTAGAATTAAAATTATTATTTAGCTTTGTAAAGATCTCACAGTTTGCCTTCATTATTATCATTTTACCACCACTGAATAAAAATTCTGTTGTGTATTGGCATTGGCCTTTTAACTGACTTTTGACAGCCTCTGATTTATTCCAACCTTCATCTAGTACTTTCTTCTCTAAAGATTTCTGCCAAGGGAGTATTCCATTTATACTTGAATGCATACAGAGAAGTGGAACTCATTATTTATAAAAACAATCTATTCTATCTTTAGGACTGTTGAAAGTTCTTTCTTATGTCAAGTTAAAATCTGTGTCCTTGTAGCTTCTACTTATTGGTTACATGGGAATAATTTGGGACTGAATTGAAACTAGACTTGGTCTCTTTATGTACAATAACTCTTTGACAGACAATTGCTTAGTGCTCATCTCTCCTGTATTAAAAGTTCAGTTCTGCTCTAAAAGGCCTTAATCACTTCAACTGTCACTTCTCTGTTTTTCTGATTATGTGATTTGACCCAAATTATGGAAATTTTGTTAATTTTTAAAATAGTGGTACAACTTCCATGCTGGTGCTTTAGACAACTTATGTAATATGCAATTAAAAGATGTTTGCTTTGAGATAAATGATTTTTGAAATCTGTACAAAAATTTTTCATAATGTATAATTTCCATGGACTTTTAAAAATGTTCCCAATATGCATATATTTCAAAAGCTTTTGTACCAAAATAAGCTTATCTTTTGGGTTTCTTTTGTGTCTCAGAGGATTAAATTGCTGTTTATAATGCTAACATTCCACATGGGGGTGCCAGTTGGAGTTCTGGCTGCTCTACTTCTAATCCAAATTCCTAATGTTATTTGGGAAGGCAGCAGAAGATGGACCAAGTGCTGGTGACTTGGTCTCTCATCCGTGACTGAAGAAGTAAATATCTCTCCCTCTCTCTTTGTTGGTTGCGTTCTCTCCCTTTCTCTGTCTGGCTTTCAAATAAGCAAATTAATCTATTTTTAAAGAAATTGTTATATCATAATTTCTTCTTCCATGAACATTTTTGAAGTACCCATTAGTCATTTGTAATTATCCACTTCTGTGACTTTAAATACATGAGCATTATTGTCAACCATCATCATCTTCATTCATTTCTAATGCTTACAATCTTCTCCAAAACAAATTGCATTTAACAATTAGTAATTCTCAGACACCACCTCCATGTAGTCCCTAGCTACCACTCTATACTTTCTGCCTATACATATTTGATTTTCCTGGGAATGTTTACAAAATGGTATCATATAATATGAATAGCTTATTTCATTTAGCTTGATGTCTTCAAGGTACATACATTGTTGCAATATCTGTGGAAATTTTGGTCCCTTTAAAAATTGAGTAATCCTCTGCCTTAATGTAATTTCATACTTTACCTACTTTTTAATTGACACTAGAATGTCTTGACGGTGAGCTTCTGAATCTGTACATTTCTATTGAAATCCATTTCACAGTGCTGGAGTTAGGGTTGTAAACACGGTCTAACAGTACACTGGGTAGCAAAATTGACATATAAAAATTTTCTATCGCTTGTTCTAATATACTATGTAGAACTCTATTAGGTATTATGTGGTGTGGTGAAATGAGTCACCTCTGGGTCTGGTTCTCAGTTCTCAAGTATAGTGGGCAGATAAGGTGAATGCATTTCTAAATTGCACAGAAGATCATGAGTAGAGATGGACAAGATACTATAATTAAGAGGAATGACTGAACACTTTCAGATGATAGGATTATGTTACTGTTAGAGAAATCCTGGCACTTAAATTTAGAGGAATAGTGTTTCAGACCTTTGGATGTGCAGGGAGAGCATTCCTGAGAAAGAACCAAATATCATAGTCTGAAATTGCAATACATGCTCTACACTGTTGGTTCATTCACTGATCAGAAGCTGCTGTGTGGACTATTGTCATAGTGGTATTCCAGTGGGATACCTATTGTCTTCAGCTATTTGTAGACCTGGACTTGAACCTCAGGTATTGTATTTATCTCTTTTGGGGCAATTAAAATCAACTTTCTTTCCTTTATGCCATTGGGGATAACACATGATAGTCTTATTATTTTTAAAATGTTGTGTTTGGTCATGTAAAAACTTGATGACTCAAACTGCTTTTTAAAATAAAATTTCTCTAGAGTGTGAAAGACAAAATTGCTGAAATCAGAATTCTAGCATGTATCTATTGGAAAACGAAATAGCAGCAATTGCTACTCACAAAGTACCTACTTAAGGAAGCAAATTTTTGTAGTTATTTTCTTGTTTGATCTTCACAACAAGGCATAGATAGAACTTGAACACCATTGCAGATTAGCGTGTTCGGGCTCTGAAACAGTAAGTACCTCTAACAGTCACACAATTAATAAGTAATTGAGTTGAAAAAAGGCACCAATAATCTCACTCAAAAGCTTTCTCCCCCATGTTGTCTTCCTGCCTGTTGGATGTCTTCCAAACCTTAAATTATTTTTTTTCTTACTCAATGAAGTCTGAAACACACAGTTTGAGCAAATAGTTTCAGTAGAAAATAATGATGGTATAGTAGGCCAAAGGAATGACCCAGTTTCATGGGAATCATTCCACTCTCCATTCGTGTCTTCTTTCCCACCATTGCTTACAGTCATTAGCATCCTAACTCATCTATTGCCCACCTTTCCAGACTTTACAGGTGACTGCTTCAACTCATCTCAGTCCAGATAAACCTACAGTTTCTGTCATGTGTATTTGGCAAGTACAGTAGGATAAAACTCTTGAAGGACAATATGTTTATGTTACTATGCAGTCCTTTCCCAGTCTTTCATATTGGTAAAAATCTGTATTTGACTAGTAGGAATTTTGAAATCATGAATATTATTGTAACTTTTAGTAATTGAAAAATAAAATTTTCTTGGCTTTGGTAATATGTACTCCCTTGCAAGTTTCCTTTAAAGGTTCATATGGGGCACAACTTTCATTATATTTTCTCCTAAACTTTTATGATTTCTACTACAAAATTGTTTTTTATGCACCTCTATACCTGAAAAATCTCACTAAGGGTTTGTGTGATCTTAGCAAAAAAGGATCAGCTTTGATGTACAACATTGACAGTATAAGTTAGCATGTTGTTATTCTATTTAGAGAATTTGAAAACAGATTCAATGATTAAAATTATATTTGATTTGCAATTACCTGCCTCCCAAGCAGCTAATGGTGCATAAGTTGATCATCATTGTTCTGGATGAATGAAGAATTGAGTAACATGGCTTCTTTACTGAAAATCTATATAAATTCTATTAATTATTTGGTATTTGAGAGGAAGATGGAGAGCGAAAGAGAGAGAGAGAGAGAGAGAGAGAGAGAGAGAGAGAGAGAGAGAGAGAACTTAGAGCTTGCATTTGCTGGTTCACATCCCAAATGCATACAATAGTCAGAGCTATGCCAGACTTGAAACAAAGGGCCAGGACCTCAATCCAGGTCTTTTGTAGGAGTGACAGAAACCCAACTACTGGAACCATTGACACTTCCTCTGCTAGTTTGCATTGTCAGGAACCTGGAGTTAAGAGGCTCTGCAGGGATTTGAACATGGAAACTTCTGTGTAGAACACAAATGTCTTAATTGGTTGGCTGAAATATCTACTCCAGGAAAAGCTTATTTTAGGATTGTCAAGATTTTGATAGTGCTTGTTGATGTTATTTTTAGGATCCTAGATAAAACTTTCCTGGGAACTCTCTCCACATCTACAGAGTTGACCTCTCAATAGCATAGTTTTTGACACTGCTGTTTAAGACCAAGATGATTCCTTTTTTTTCTTTTTTTTTTTTTTTTTGAAAAATTTCTTTCTTTTCTTTTTTTAAAGATTTATTTTATTTTTATTGGAAAGTCAGATATACAGAGCGGAGGAGAGACAAAGAGATCTTCCATCTGATGATTCACTCTCTAAGTGGTCACAGTGGCCAGAACTGAGCTTTTGGTAATGTGAACTGATGTACTGGTTGGGTGCTAAGGCCCAGTCTGGCATGGCCCACCTTCCTCGACATTTGCCAGTGGGTACTGTAGCGCACCCCACCCCCAATTCCAACTCACACTGGTGGAAGCTACAGCCTAACCCAGACCAGCCAGCCCCCAGTCCTGGCCCTCATGTGAGCTGGATTGCGCTACGACCACACACCAATCCAGCCTGACCTACACTCAATTCTGGCGCTCAGATTTGCCAGCGGGTGGTATGAACTGGTCCAGCTTGGTTTGTCTTCTACCTGTGCCAAATGTATGCCAGTGGGTACGGTCCCCTGGCCTGGTCTGGACTGCTCCCTATACTGGTTCTTGCACTCACTTGCAGGAACTGTATCCCAACAGAGGAGTTTTCCAAGCTCCTCTATCACAACCTCTCCCAATGCCAGATCTTGCACACACCAGTGAGTCCATGGGCCAACCCTCAATCCACCTCCTGTCCTAGCAGAACAGTGGCCTTTGCTGATTGACCTTCACCCATTCCAGTTTTTACTGTTGGGTGTTTCAGCCCAGCTAAGCTTGTTCCACACCCAGATACAGCTCACACATGGCTCAGCAGGTACAGAGACCTAGCCTAGCCTGTACTATACCTACCCTGGTTCTCATGAGCACCAGTAAGTGCTGGATTCTAGCTCAGTCTGGCACACCCCAGACCCAGCCCACACTTGTGCTGAGGGACACTGCAGCCATGCCCAGAGCAGACAGCAGCCCCCACTCTTTTCCTTCGCACTCACCAGAGGGAACCACAGCCCAGCCAGGGCTTCCCTTTTGCTCTCCAGCCAGGCCTATTCCCATCCCAAATTGCATGTGTGCCAGTGGTTGCTCTGACCCAGCATGGCATAGCCCCTCACGTATCTTGGCCTATGCCTTAGATGCTGTAGCTTGGCCTGACCGGGCCTGCCCCCAGTTCCAACTCTAACTGGTGGATACTGGAACCTGGCCCTGCTCAGTCTGCTCCCATCCCTGGCTCATGAAAACTGATAGGTTTGATAGCCTAGCCCGGCATGGTTTCTGCACTTGCCAATGAGCTAAGGTTTGCTCGGCCCTGCCTGGTCTACCCCCTCCCAAAACCAACCCGCACATTAGCCAGTAGTTGGAGCTTGAGTCCAGCCTGCCTGAGGCCCAGGCCTGGACCATATGCTCACCAGCAGGAGCCATGACCCAGTAAGGGTGTTTTCCAGGTTAGCCTACTTGGGTTACTCCCAGACCCAGATCTCATGTGTGCCAGCAGGTGTTAGGCCTTTGCCTGGCATAGTCTGCTCCTCCATCTTGGCCTAGTGTGAGCTGGTGAATATTGCAGCCTGGCCACCCCACACCCTACTTTAGGATGCACATGTGGGTGCTGCAGCCTGGACGTGTCGAGACTCTTCTTGGTTCCTGTACCTGTGAGTGTTGGCAGGTTCCATGGTCACATTAGTTCAGCCTATTGCCACCACAACTCTTGAACTAACCAGTGGGATTTGGATTTCCACAGGGTTTGGCAAACAAATCCCCCACAGAATCTACCCCCGGACCTGGTTCAGTTGCATGTTCATTAGTGTCATGGTCCTGCCAGATGTGACCCGTCCCCTGTTTCAACATTCAATCAGGTACTGTGATCCAATCCTGTTAGGCCCCCAGCCTTAGCTTTCACGTGGACTGGTGTGTGATAGTCAGCAATATTCCATGCTAACAAGCCAACTCCGGATTCCCATGTGGGCAGGTGCATGAGTCTGACCCATACAGATCTTCCAGTCTCTCCCCTCCAAACCATCAGGTCTCAGTCCCCTCGCATACCTGCAAGTACATAGCCCTGTTTTTGATTGTCTCTTCGGATTCATTCCTCACCTACATGTACTGAGGCCTTATCCATGATGTCCTTAGGCAGTAATTCCAGCCCCCAAGACTCCAGAGCTCACTGGTGGGTGGCCAGCGGGCTAAGCTCAGCTCCGTTTTCACTCTGGCTGCCTGCAAGGCCAGGATCCACTCACTGCTTAGCAGTGGTGGACAGGGAGCTAGGAGCACCAGCAGGAAGCCTGGCCCTGCATGAGTTCTCCCAGTCACAACCACATGGCTGGGAGATTCAAGCACCCACACCTCTGAGCAGAGCAGACTTACCTGGACTCCTAGAATGTTTCTGATTTTCATCCCCATTGTCTCTGAATGTGACCTCATTTGAAAGTGTGGTGATTGCAGATGTGAAGAGTTAACCTGAGCTCATAGTGGAATAGGATGGACCCTTAATGCAATGTGATGGGTGCTTCTAGGCAGAGGAGAGGAGACAAACACAGACAGATGAGGCAGAATGCCTTACGAAGCAGAGATTTGCAGGGATATGGTTGCAACCACTGAGGACTGACTACTACTGCTAGAAGCTAGCATCAGCCCAGGAAGAGTTCTGCCAGGGGCTCCAGAGAAAGTACTGTCTGTGTGGATGATGTACTGAATTGATCAAGGTGATTTTTTTGTGGACCATCAAACCAGACTTTGAAATTTTAATTGGTTCTATGATAATGTTTTGAGCAGACAGGAAAGCATAATGCACCGAGAATTGGGCCAGTCAGTTGGAACAGTACATCTTAGATTAGACTCTTGGAGAAAGCATTTTATTTCTCATTCTGCTTTCAGCCAGGAAGTCCCCTAAATCGTCTTTATCAATTAAGCATATAAGGGACTTCTTAAAGCTTTTCGGAGAAAAGCTTACAGCCTTTTTTAGAATTATTTGGAAGGATGGCAGCAGAAGATACAGGTTGGTGTGAAACCTGAACATGTCCTTTCTTTTTTTTTTTCCAACTTGGGGGGCACAGTTGGATGTGGAACCATGGAGATGTAGCCTCTCTATTTTAATATGTTTTAGAAAATCTGAACAAGGAAGCAGAGTTAGTGCAAATTAGCTCTTTCCTTTCCTGTGTTTCAAGTCTGAGTAGGAGGAGGTTCGCTGGGGCCTGCCGTCACTTCATCTTTTGTGGGCACTGCGAGGCTTTTTTCTAGGGGCTTTATGTTAGGGAGGAGGCTGCTGAGCTGAGAGATATCGAAGTCCTGTTAAGTTTGAGTCTGCTCCTCTTCTATTTTACCTTGGCCTTGGACAAGTGCTTCTCTGAGTTCCTAAGTTGATTCCATTCAGTGGCAAGTGTATGAATTGGGGTGGAACTTCTTCACTGTGTTTTTTCTGCGATGGTAGGTGGGAAAGTTCCGTCATTGGTGCGAAATGCCCCATTTGCCAATCCATCACTTTCAGAACCGTCTGAATTCTTTGTTTTCTCCAGAAGAAAAAGAACCAAATCTAATCAAGTACCTTAAATATTCAATATGATTATAGGAAAAATGAATGGATTTTGTAAACTCCTATTGATAATAAATTCTCCTTGCAGTTTGTCTTGGACATAAATTTCAGAAAATTACATGTAAATGTACTCATTAAAGCATTGTAATATTGAACATCTATTTTGTCTCTTGGCAGTTTTCATTTTCATAGCACAAAAACTATTTCTACTTATTAAAAACAGTAATTGATTTTCCATTTTTAAAAAAGCCTGGTGTTTTTTTCTCCAGTTTTTATCTTGGCATTCTGACTCACATTTTCAATGATATTTCACTAAAGCATGTAAAAGAATTACATTATGTTCTAATAATTTTGAGGGCAAAGGGGAGGAAGGGTAGCTGCAGTGTTACTGGAGACACTATTTTAGACTTGGATAGGCCCAGAAAAACAGACCTTAGATGATGTATTGAATATCTCTGTACTGGAGATTTAATTATATTATGTATAACTCTATCTGAATGTCATAGATCTTATTTTATAATTAAATGTTTTGATAAAATTGTAACTAAATAGTGATGCAGTGCAAATATGGCTTTGTTAAAAGACTAAAATGTACAAATCAGCCATATAGATTAGTTGTAATACGATTGCCTTGTGTGTATGTTTAAATGCCTATTTGATTTTTACTCCTGTACGAATTCATTTAGGAAGAGAAGAAAAAATACTTTGAGTTTGATGATAATTTTAACGATAAGTTTTATTTATTGCAAATGATTATTACAATTATTGGCATATATGTCATGTTTTATCCTCACAAACATTTTTGGGTAGAGAAATAAAAATACTTTGCATGTTGAAGTTTGCATTCATAGGGAAAATATACAATTTTTTTCATATGGATGTGATGTTATGTACCCCGAAGGCCACGTGTGTGAACTTCTTTTTGTCATTTTGTGATTTCATCTTTCTTAAAATTTAGTTTATTTATTTGAAAGAGAGAGGAAGAGAGAGGAAGAGAAAGGCCTTCTGTCTGCTAGTTTGCTTCCCAAATGCCCGCAACAGCAGGTATTGGATCAGGCCAAAGGCAGCAGCCTGGAACTCAGTCTTCATTTCCCATGGGAATGACAGAACTTGCACCAAGCACTCCAGTGTGGGATGCAGGCATCTGAAGTGGTGTTTAACCAAGTGTGCACAGTGCCCATCTCTGTGAATGCGTTTGTTAACATTTTCAGGATTCAATTGAAGGCAAGTTGAGCAAACAATTATTCTAATCTATGTTGGATATGTGCATCAGCTGTGTAGAGCTGTAATCATCTTTCACATCATCAAATATGTTCAGCACTGTAGGCTGTATATGCTATTATTTATTTAGTAAGGAGAAAATGGTGATATCTGACAGATGTTGGAAATGACTTAATGTGTCTAACATGTTGAGAACAGTATCTGACATAGTGAGAGCTTAATGTTAAACAATTTTAAAATTTGAATGAGAATTTCACCTTAACATGGTCTGTTTTGTACATACTGACTTAAAATATTTGGGAAAAACATAGAGAAGTGAATGTCTTAAAAATTTATGCATATATTAAAGTTATATAAAAATACAGATTTATGCAAAGCTTGCTTTAAAGAAATGAACTTAGAGCCTTTCTGAGCTATGCCTGTACCACTTTGCACTCTTTGTTAATATATCTGGATATGCATGAATTATTAGTGTTGTCAGGGTTGTATAAAATTGTTGCTGGTATTTTTACGAGCATTATTATTAGTTTAAAATCAGTTTTTGTGTGTGTGTGGAGTTTTTCATGCAGCTTTGAGAGCTATGTAAGAAAGAGATTATTGAAGACTGTTGAAATGTATGATAACCCTAAGAAATTTTAAGTTGGTTGGATTCTGATGTCATTTCAATTTCTGCATCATAGGAGACAAGGGTGAACGGTAGGGGTGAGTGAAAGATTCGTGGCTGTTTGCTTCAGAGAAATAGTGCTTATCAGATCCCTCTGTGATGATCTGCATGGATGTTGCTTGGAATCCTAGGGAACAGATTTTTTTTTTTCACAGATAGGAAAAAGAAAACTCCTTTTTTTCAAAGGAAAATATACCACAGAGTAACAACGACAAATACCCTGCCTATTTGTCCTGTTGAGATTTTCTGCCTCTTTAGTTAGAGCAATGAGTGAATAAAAATTAATTAGAAGTTGGAATCTGATTTTAAGATGGGATGTCAGACACACGTATCAAGTTGTTAGGTTAGCTGTAAAGCATAACCTAGGACTTATATATTTAGAACTGATAATAAATCTGTCACGAAAATCAGATTATCTAGTGTTGTATGCTGAAGGCTTTAGTCTCATGGAATTGTGATCTCTCCCACAACTGCCCCCTGGCTCTGTATTTGTATGACTTGCTGTTGTTGTTGTTGTTTTGTTTTGTTTTAGAATTTAAAAATTTTTATCTGAAAGGCAGATTTTTACAGAAATTGAAGGAGAGAGACAGAGAAAGAGAGAGATCTCCTGTCTCCTGATTCACTCCCCAAATGGCCACAGTGGTCACAGCTGGGTCTGTCCAAAGCCAGTAGTCAGGAGCTTCTTCCAGGTCTCCAACATGGGTGCAGGGACCTAAAAACTTGTGCCAACCTCTGCTGCTTTTTTAGATCATTAGCAGGGAACAGGATCAGAAATGGAGCAGCTGGGACAGAAACCATTGTCCATGTGGGATGCTGGTGCCATAGGCAGGGTAGTAGTGTGCTATTCAACTGGGTCAGCCCTGACTTGCTGTCATTTTGACAAACTAGTGCCCATCCTGTTACTACTCAGCAGTGCGACTATTTCAATAAGTAATTCAGGGACCCTGTAAGGGGGAGATGTTTTCCCCCTGGACAGTGTGGTGGGCTCTTAAAGCTCCCCTTGATTCTATTAGATCATCATCATTAGTTAGTTAATTAACTAATAAGTGCTTTCAAGATATGAAGGGTCTTTAAAACATTTATGGAAGAAATGTATTATTGAAAAACTATGCATGAATTTAAACATTTTTGTGGCAAATAAACTTATCTTTTAATTACATTTTCCACATACTTTTTGAAGTCCTCTCACATTTAAGTCCTTGTTAGGTTCCAGGATACTGGCTATGTAATAGAGACAATACCTGTTTTTACAGAGGGTAATTTGGGAGGATAGAAAGGAAACCTTATACTCCATTGTGAGGTGGATGAAGAGAAGGATGTAGTGAACCAAGATGTAGGGGCATCCAACAAGGCTTCTCAGAGGCCAGCATTTGAGTATTTGAGTGAGACTTTGTCACTGGATGGTAGGGTGGACCTTCCTTCCTTCCTTCCTTCCTTCCTTCCTTCCTTCCTTCCTTCCTTCCTTCCTTCCTTCCCTCCCTCCCTCCTTCCTTCCTTCTTTCCTTCCTTCCTTCCAAGGTTTAGCTTTATTTACTTGAAAGGCAAAGTTACAGAGAGAGGATGAGAGAGCAAGAGAGAAAATCTTCTCCCTCTGCCCCTCCCAGTTCACTCCGCAATGGCTCCAAAACCAGGAGCCTGGAACTTTTTCCAGGTCTTTCATGTAGGTCCGAAGCACTTGGGCCATTTTCTACTGCTTTCCAAGACATATTAGCAGGGAGTTTGATCATAAGGGAAGCAGTGAAGAACCAGTACCTTATGGGATGCCAGCAAAAAAGTGGAAGCTTAGCCTACTATGCCATCCCCAGCTTCCTAGGTTTCCTATCGTGTGATAAAGACTCTGTGGAAAGTGTTGTCATTACTGCCTTTCTGACCTATTCTCTCTGCTTTCTTACCTTTCCTGCACTGTAGATGTGCTTTAATTTTATTGCCCAAATGCTGTGTGGACTTTATGCTTCTGTATCTCTGTTCACCCTGATTCATCCATGTCTAGACCCTGTCACCTTGTTTCTTGTATGTTCTCACCTCACATGATTCCAGGTTCAATTCTCTGCCACATTTCTGGGAGGTTTTTTTTTTATTTAACCCAAAAGAATTAATCCAACCTCAAGTTTATACTTCTGTAAGTGTGGCTGTCTTTGTTTATCCTCCATCTAATAAATGTTTGTTGTTTCCAGGCTGTGTTCCAGGTGTCTGAGTAAACAAAAACACCAAATTACCTCATTTCACGAAGGTTTTTTAAATGATAAACACAGTATCAATTTACCTGCTGGTAAATGCCACTTAGGTGTTTACACATCTGTCTCCTTGAGTTACTTCTCAGATGCATCAAGATAGATATATGATTTTTTTAAATTGGTGGAATGAATTTGCTTTAAATCAAGGAATACAAATCAGAGGAGGTATCGTGCCTATTTGATGGGAGATTTGGCCTGACACCTTTTCCTTTGGTGTAAGGGAGGTAGTATTGCTTTTGGAGTCACATTGTTCCAAGTTCAAATTATGCTTCTGTCACTTACAACCTGCTTAGCTTTGGATTAATCTCTTAACCTGTCTTATTACAATATGCTTTTGTTTTATAGGATTCTATTTCATAGTGTTGTGGAAATAAAGAGCTATGCAACATGAGTATTGCTGTGCAAGGGCTCAAAGGATATATTGAATAATAACTGCTTCATATTTTATTTGTTCATCTCCTTTAAAAATTATTACTGTTAAAATTTTATTTACTTGAAAAGGAAGACAGAGAAAGAATATGTCTTCCATTATGTTCTTTCCTCAAATGCCTGCGATTGGCTAGAAGTGGGCCATACTGAAGCCAGGAGTTAGAAACTCATTCCTGGTCTCCTACATGTGTGAGTTCCAGGATGTGCATTAGCAGGAAACAGGAATCGGGAATGGAGCCAGTATTCCCACCGGGTACTTCAGTATGTATTGGGGACATCCTAAGAGGCATCTCAACCACTTTGCCAAAAGTCTACCCCCATATTTTGTGTGTGACATTATTTTTTATCAGACTTTAGGTATAAAAATAATGTGGAATTTTTGTAGTATATTTGCTCTTATAAACAGTGATAATTGATAGACGCCTATTTAATACCCACCATCTTTGTCCCAAAATAATTTCTAAGAGTCATGTTGTGGGGATCTCACTTTTCCTTTTATCTCTAGATCTGAAAGTTTAGTCCATCCTATGTTCTTTAATCAGGAAATTATACCTCTGTCATTCACACTTTGACCTAGGCATCCTGAAAGCCTATTACGTTTTCTGCTAATGCTGCTTCTTGGGGCTGTTGAATTTTGAAGACTTACTAATGAGAAGCTGCTTTGCAAACTAAAAAAGTATTTAAGTATCTTCCTCTGTATCTATTATTTTTAGCATTCCTCCAATGTTCTTGGTATGAATTTATGTAGCAGATGATCTCTCTCCTTTTTAAAGATTTATCTTTTTTTTTTTTAATTGGGGAGGCAAATATAGAGAGAAGGAGGTAAAGAGAGAAAGATCTTCCATGTGCTGATTCACTCCCCAAGTGTCCACAACAGCTGGAGCTAAGCTGATCCAAAGCCAGGAGCCAGGAGCTAGGCGCCTCCTTCGGGTCTCCCACACTGGTACAGGGTTCCAGTGCTTTGGGCCATCCTGCGATGCTCTCCAGAACACAAGCAGGGAGCTGGATGGGAAGTGGAGCTGCCGGGATTAGAACTGGCGCCCATTTGGGATCCCGGCTCATTCAAGGCGAGGACTTTAACCACTAGGCTATTGCACTGGGCCCAGCAGATGATCTCTGAAACGTAGAGAACATGTATTTTCTGAATCTCAGATCTTCCACTTGCAGCTGTAGAACTTTAAGGAAACAATAACTTAGCTGCATTGTTTACCTTCCTTCTCTATAAAATGAAGATCCTAGTACTTTGGTCAGATGGCACTTAAGAGAGAAAATGAAAAGTAATGTAGAATACTCAGCACAATTCCTGTCACACAATGTGCACTCTCTAAAGGGCAACCATTGTTAACCCATTATACACACACCCCCCCACACACACATTTATATATTCATCCATTATTATTTCTATCAGAATGTCTCCTTTTAAGATTCCAAATTTGACAGCAGGGAGAACGATGTCTTTAAAATTTTATTTCTGTAGAGATGACTGACACATAGCACATAGTTAATAAATATTTATTGATTGCATGAACAATAATATAAAGTATTATTTAATATTAAAATGTGCTAAAATGTATGTGTAGTACTTTGTACATAATAGGAAAGTAATGCTTACATTTTTCTAAGTATATGAAAAATAGTTCTTTTTTTTCTTCTTATCTATGCTATTTCGTGAAAAAAGACTGCCCTTATTTTTTCAGGTTCTCTTAGGGGTGTTCCCTGTTTAGCTTCTTTGTACACAGTGGTCTCCTTTTCAGTATTTTAGATTTTTAGGTTCTGTTGTTTGGATTATGCAGTGGACTAGAAAACTATCTCTGATTGCGTTCCATTGTATATGTGTCTTGAAATACTATTCTCTTTCTGTGTATGAGTTTATTCATTTTATTAAAGACAGATACCCTTCTGAGCACTCCTCCTTTGTTGCAGAGGAAGAGAGATCATGAAGTCAATGGGAAACTAGCTAGTGTTTGCAGCTCCAGCTGGGCCAGTGGGAAGATGCAGCAGCTCCTACCAAGAATGTCCAGCCTGATTTCCTGAAAGCAGCTTAACCAGAGGCTAAGGCAATTATCGTGGAACACTGGAACCTTCTTTCTCCTTCATTACCCTCAATCCAAGGCTTGCTATTTGCTCAGCTTTCCTTACAAGTGGAGGATTTCCTTTTTTCCCCTTCTTGTCTGTGCAACTTTTGTCTAAATTTGCCTGTATGTCTACTATCCCTTCCATAGGACTTCTAGTTTGAGGTTTTACAGAAAGGATTGCATGCTCTAATGCCCTTGAAGGCCAGCTGGAAAGATTCTGTGATTGAGTAAGACAGGGTAGGTAAGAAGTTCTTCACTTATGTAAATATCATAATCTCTTCCTTTTTCTTGAAATACTAAGCCCCGATAACCCATCTTTCATGTTTACTTGTGATCCACGCCCACCAACACAGAATATTCATCTTTGATATGAAGAGTAATAAAAACAGAATTAAGGAGAAAATTTATTGAATTAGGCCTCAGAAGTGGGGAGAATATCGAAGTGGTGTGATCAAGGCAAATTCTAAGTGGATTCTCCACTCAGTGAGAGCAGCCTTGATCAGTTTGTGCCATTTGTTATCACATAGGAAAGAGTGTGTGCCAGGAAAGCGGAGCCTTTTCTGTGAAATCTCAATTTACAAATGTTGAAAGAAACTTGAAAATGCTGAAAAGCTTAGTCAGCTGTTCCAGCATGTTCAAATGAAACATAAATGGGTCAGATTTGGCTCATAGGTCATGTTTAAACTCTGCTTTAATACAGTTGGTACATAATTAACGTTTTTAGAGATTTTTTTCTTACTGTTCAAGCTCTGAGCAAGACCCAGATTACAGAGATGCCCCATTCCAAAAGTCAGCTGAATATCCTTTCCAAAATATAAGACTGCTGTTCTTTTCTGATTTATAATAAACCTCTGAAGAATTTTGTAAGATAAATAAGGTAGATTGTTTTTTTTACTTGGTATAGAAAGCTTAAAGGGTTTTCTGTGTTCTTCCCTTGTTTTCCATTTGGCATGCAGTACTTTTAAGTTTAAAAAAAATTTAAACTGCCATGCAGTGAGAAAAAGTTACTGGAGCCTGAAAGTTGGTTAATATCAATTACATTCTTGTGTCTAATAACCCGTGCCTGGGAAATGCAACTTGTGTTTTTATAAATACCCAGTGCCAAATCAAGAATAAACAGCTGCTTTGTTTTAGTCGCTATTTACAGCATCGCTTTAACTACTTTGACCCTATTCAAGGAGGTAATGAAGAGCTGGGTGCCAGTGATGTTGATAAACTATGGCAATTTCTGCATTGTGTCCTCATAGCTGCCTCTGCTCCAGCCTCCATTATTCAGATTGCTAGCTGTTACAGTCCTGGCATTAACTGGAAGTGCAGCAGGATGACACATAGGAACAGGGCAGCAGGATACTTTTAGCCTTTCTTATTGAGGGCCACACTTAGGGACAGAGAGCAATCATCAAAAGGAAAATGCACAACCCAACCTCCTAAGGCTTGAACATTTGTACATTCTTTGCACTGCTGTTACGGTAATTTTGAGTTCCCACCTGTACCTTTTTTTTGACATTATAAATCACAGATAATATTATGAACTTTAAACTCATAATTATACTCATAGTTACAAAATATTTATAACTTATAATTACAAAATATTTTGCAATGTATCAGCTAAAGCCACCACCTATGATGCTAGCATTGTATATGGAGTGCTGGTTTAAATCCGAGCTGCTCCACTTCTGATCATGTTGCCTGCTAATGTGCCTGAGAAAGCAGTGAAGGATAGACCAAGTGACCCTGCACCCGCATGGGAGACCTGGCTGAAGCTCCTGGCTCTTGGTCTAGCTCCCTGGTAATGTGCCTGGGAAAGCAGCAAAGGAGATCCAGTGCCTGAACCTCTGCATCCATGGGGGAGATGCAGAAGAAGCTCAGGGCTCCTAGCTTTGGCCTGGCCTTAACTCTGGCTGTTGTGGCCATTTGGGAAATAAGCCAGCAGATGGAACATCTCTCTTTGTCACTTTCTCTGTTTCTGCTTCTTGCTCAGTGATTTCAACTTTCAAATAAATAAATAAAATATTAAAAATATTGAAAGCAAACTGCATCTACTGTCTTATATCTTGCTGTTGTACCTATATATTATATATAGTTTGTACATTTGCCTATGAACTATAATTCTTCAGGAACATAATTTTTAATGGCTACATAGTAATCTATTTTATACCTATCAAAATGTGTTAGGAGAGTCCTTTATTTGATTTTGCCTATTTCTCCTTATGGGTGGTAACAAATGAAATCCGTACATGATGCAATGAACATTCGTAGATGATCTGTCTTTGGGCATACTTTTATTACTTCTTTGACATACGGTCTTCGGAAGAATAGATCAGCGAGTGAAATTTTAAAGTGGCAAAAATTTGAAGTACATTGCTTAATTGTAATACGCTGTATTTTTCTGGCAGCAGCCTGTGAGACTATTTTGACTATTTGTTGCTTTAGTGAAGGAACTGCTTAGAATTTTTAATGTTGCTTATATTAATTGTATAAGGACAAAATGGAACCCTATCCATTATAAGAGAGAAAATCTGATGAACTTACGTCAAAGTGATAGTTGACTTTGCCTCTACCAGAACTGAAGCCAAAACCTTAGTCTGACTGTATTGTTTAAATGTTCAAATAAATTGTTTCACAAATAGATAATTTTAACTTTATGATAATAGAGAAGAAAGGTGGTATGATACTTTTTAAAAAATATTTATTTTATTTTTATTGGAAAGCCAGATATACAGAGAGGAGGAGACAGAGAGGAAGATCTTCTGTGTGTTGATCACTCCCCAAGTGGCTTCAATGGCCAGAACTTCGCTGATCCAAAGCCAGGAACCTGGAGCCTCTTCTGGGTCTCTCACATGGGTGCAGGGTCCCATGACCTTGGATTGTTCTCAACTGCTTTCACAGGCCACAAACAGGGAGCTGGGTGGGAATTGAGGCTGCCGGGTTTAGAACTGGCGCCCATATGGGATCCCAGTGCATGCAAGGTGAGGACTTTAACTGCTAGGTTACCACGTCGGGCCCACTTTTTGAATATGCCAATAATTCATTCTCTTGCATCTGATAGACAGCGTCACAAATTAAATGGCAACACCTTAAATGACAGGCTGTATCATTTTTACACTGGACACTTGTACGTGAGAATTATAATGTGACAAAAAGCAGAGAACTCTGTTATTGTCTGCCTGAGGTGAGCTAAGGGAAAATGCTCACTAGACAGAGGCAGTTCACAGCTGTTACACAGCCGACCTGTTACTAGAAAAGAGAAGGAACTGGGAAAGCCGAAGGCTCTTGCACATAGTTCTTCTTCCTCTCATTGGGGATGCAGGCTGGAGGGACTGCCCTGCATTGTAGTCAATTGCAAAGACTGAAAAGAATTACAGGCAGCTGAAATTTGTGATGTTTCTTTTTGTTGTTGTTAAGTTCATTATTTACAGAGAGTGGGGGGAAAGACACGCAGAAAGAGATCTTCAGTTTGTTGATGCTCTTCTTAGAAGACCACAATTGCTGGGCCAGGCTGAAACTGTAAGCCAGAAATTTCTTCTGGATCGTTCACCTGAGTGCCAGGGGTCTTGACACTTGGGTCATCTTCTGCTACTTTCCCAAGCCATTATCAGGAAGTTGGATTGGAAAAGAAGCAGCCAGGACAAGAACCAGCACTCATGGGATACTGACATCACAGGTATTGGCTTTACTTGCTAAGCCACATTGGAGGCCCCTGAATATTTCAAAAATAACTCTATATTTCAACAAGGATCTTTTAAGCAGTTTTCCTGGTATATCAAATGTTTTCGGTACAAAAGTAGGAGAGAGATATTATATTAAATATCTACCTCTTCCCACAATTTCCCTTTCTGATCTAGATTCCATTTTCTGGCCCTCCTCCACTTACCCAATGTGCTACTTAATATGACTTTTAATACCTTCATTCTAATACTAAATTATCTTATTCATTAATTCACTCATATACACATCAAATATTTATTGGCTAAGTTTTATGTACCTGAAATCATGCCAATAAAAATGCTTTTTGCCCATTCTGCTTACTTGATGTACTTAACTGACTAGAGTAATGTACAGTGCAGGTTGAAGCCTGATTCTCTCAGTATCTGCATTTGCTCTTTGTAGATCTTGGGTATTGAAGATAACGTATATTCCATGGCTAAATAGTTTTTAGCAAGTGCGTACTCCTTTTTGAAGAACTCATAGCATACACCATGGAATCTTGACATTGAAAAAGGAAGAAAATCCTGTTGAATTTTAGTGGAATTCCATATTATTTTTGATCCTAGGTTGGCTCATTTTCTTCCTCAAGAATTTCACTGACCACATTCTGAGAAATAGATAATGCAAGAGCTGATGATTCTGGGAAACATTTCAGCTTCCCATTTCTTTGTTTTTATGTCCCCCTTTCTGTCCATTTTGTCTTTATTTTTTTCAGGAGGGTTGGAACCCGGGGAAACTGCAGCCAATCTATTGGTTGTAAGCATTTATTGACTCTCCCCACAATACTCGAATCCCCAAAACTTGTGAATGTATTTTTTTCACCTGGTAAGTGAGGATTTGTGTATGTGGCTAAGGTTATGGGCCATGAGATTGTGGGGATTATCCTGGATCATATGGGTTATTTCTGGGCCCAGGAGCGCTCCCTCTGTACACACACACACACACACAAACACACACATTTCCAGGCTGCAGAGAGTTTTGGTGTGAGAACGAAAGATAAGTGAAAATAAAAGCTTGGAAAGAACTCAGATTCTCATTGATGATTTGTCAATGGTGGAACTGGTCATAAAACTAAGAGATGTGGTCCACCTCTTCAGAATGGTGTTCAGCTGACAGGCAGTAAGAATCTAGGAACCTCAGCCTGAATTCTGCTGTGTCAGTAATTAGGGAGCACATTTATTCCAAACTCTCTGCAAAGGAATGCAGCCTGCCTAAACCATCTTAGACTTCAAACCTATAGAATAATAAGCTAATGAAGTTGTGGTTATTTGCTTTTACAATAACCTGGGAATTTTTTGAAATGCAAATTACCGGATCTTCACCCAAATCTGCTGAATCAGAAGTCTGAGAATGGAGTTCCACAATCAAATCTAATGAGAACTCTGGCAATTCTGATACGCTGGGAACCAGATTTGTGCCATAATATACTTCCCAAATGTTAATGAGGCACATAGCTGCCCAGAGCAGGGTTCATTGCAGGTGAGGATGGTCAGGTGACTAAGTTTTGGCCAGATTGAATAGCAGAGGGTTAAATTGGAGGCCTTGGAATATGCATATGATGCACATTCCTAAGTAAGAACTGGCCTTTACCCAACTCTTAAAAAGTTGCCTCTAAACCTTTGAAATATCTAACTTGAGAAGAGTGCCTGAGTAAACCTGAGACTTTGGGCCTTGTCTGGTTCTGTATTACTGGCAGTGTGATTTATGGTGAATGCTGTCTTTATGCCCCTGTTTTATTAATTTGACCTCTGGAGACTAGTGGAGTTGGTAGTTAAGGTATGTCAATGGGCCATCGTGTGAATGTGTCTGATAGGCCCTAAGTCATTCATGTTATCGTGAAAGTGGCTGGGAGCAATAAAGACTGTATCTGAGACTCCACTCATAGAAAACAATTGTGAACTTGTGTCTAGTTTCTTCTGGATGCTTCCCTAGTTACCGTTTTTCTTTACTAATTTCCATCTGTATTGTTTCATGTAACAAACAGAAACTTTGAGGCAGATGGCTTTTCTGGGTTCTGGGAGTCTTTGCAGTGAATCAGTGCCCCTAAGGGTAATCTTGGGGACTCCTGATACACACATGTAAGCAGACACTTTCTGGATATGTTCTTGTAGCTGGAGTACCATGGCATTCTATCTAGCCCACTTAATTTTAGAGCAGCTGTGGTAGGCACACTATGTGCTAGCAAGATCTAAAGTTTAGCTATACTGGATGTCTACATTTATACTGTGGGTTTGTTTTGAAGCTAAATAAGGCCTTCCAATCTAGCCACAGGCATGTCAAGGAAATGACACTACCAGATACAAAAGCTCAGTCAAAGGTTTGGGAGCTGGTGGATTGCCTCAGACTACTTCTGTCCTAACAAGAGTGGTTGTGATGGCTTCTACACACTTCTTCACAGGCCCCCCGAAGGACCCTAACCCATGTTTTATTGGCTGTTCTCCTTTTTTTCCAATTCCTATTCTCATTCTAGTTTCCTGAGTTGATCTTCATGATAAGCTCCCTTAATCTATGCTTTTGGTCCTGGTTTCAGGCTTAGATTTCTGGGGTTCTCAAACTAGGAAAACCCTTAAAGAGATAGTCTCAGAGCATCCCCCTCAGAGGAAGGCTGGCATGCAGTCATAGCTAGCTGTCTTTGATTATATAAAGAAACTCTGTCCTCCAGAAATTGACTGATAGTAAGTTAGAAGGTATCGGGTCTGTAATGAATTTGTTCAACTGTTGCATTGACAAGTCCTATGCTTCTTTCCTCCACACTTGTTAAATGAGAGAATAAAAATAAATATTAAAGCCATCATTCATTTGGAGGGGTTTGGTAGTAAAGTGGTGGGACATATACAAAGAAACGTCCATTTTAATGAACACAGTAAGTAATGGCTATATGGACAGTTTGTGCCTGTTATCATCATAATAATTAAAGATTGATTGCATGAGAGACAAACATATTTTTTGGTGAGGGGCAGGCAGTAGACTGAGAATCAACTTGTGTTCTCTGTGTACCACTGAAGAGTTGTTCTAGATTGGACATTTTGATCTCAGGATCTCCACTGTTTTTTTTTCATAACACGATTCTATGAATTGGTCTAAAAACTCACTTGAAAAGATAAAATAGGTTAATATGAAATGTAAGTATAGGGTACCATATATGTTTTCAATCTGAGAGTTTCTTACAATAACATGGCAAGCCCATGTTACCTTTTGTGTATATTTGTGTGTGTGTGTGTTTAAAATGACTTATGAAGTAGATGTCCCCTGAGGCTTTATTAAAGTTAATCACATCACTCACCATGAAGACTCAAACTTTCCTTGAATGTTGGAAGATGTTGACAAAATTATTCGTTCTTCAGGCTGATAAAAACCTTCACACGTTCTTTGCTTTTACCAGGACAGTACCCAATCAGTCTATATAATGAGACAGCACAAAGGATGGGGAGTTATGCCCCTGCATAGTCTGTGCTGTGTGGTTTCACTTTGACTGCAGAAACCACAATTTATGATGTGATCAAGAATGATATAAGTTGCTGGTATAATGAGCTTGCAATTGCTACATAGCCCAGATGTACGTTGCGACCTTTGTTGGATGGAAAATGTCAAACTAGGGCACATGCATATCAGCTACAGATAAAGACCCCCTCTCTGGGAAGTCAAGGGTCATAGATTTTGTTTCTAGGCAGGATGTATGCAGTTGCCTGGCAACCATGAGCACTGTTTAGTCCTTGTTGTATGATCCTGTGAAGAATTTCATCCATCTTGAAAAGCTAACAGCACAATTTAAATTTTTGAAGCAGACTGTGTTCTCAAGTGGCAACACCTTATTTCACATCAAGTTGCAGACTCTAACTACATAAACTTGATATTGCAGCAGTTTTCCTGCGTTAGAGATGTTATAAAGAAAAGGTAGAACTCTAATGTGAGATTGAGAAAAATCCTTTGCTGGAGTGTATTCTATACTGAATAACCTAAAACCTAACCAGTAGTGTTCCAGGATACATGGACGTTTATTGTTGTACGTACAATAAGCCTTGAGGTTAACACGGACTCAAGTACCTTCCGTGGTTCCAATGCCAGTGGTATATTGGTCTTTATATTCTGGATTGTTTCCTCATACTCACAAAACAGCTGCTAGAGCTTTCAAGATCACAATGTCCCAGATTAACATCCTGTGTAATATTGGAGGAAGGCCAACAAAAAGAGCTGTCAGGTATTGGGGGCCTTTCTCCCTCTTTCTTTAGGAAGGAAATCTTTTCTTAAATTTTCTTAGAGGATATCTTTTTGTTTCTCTTAACTTGCACCTGAGACATGTGTGTATCCTCTCTCAGGCCAATCAGTGGCCAATGGGAATTTATTTTTAGTGGTTGAGACCCACCAGGCTTCATCCAAAATAGGCAAGGCCTATCTTCCTTGAATGCAAGATTAATAAGTATACAGGTCTGAGGGATGCTAGGGAGGCATCTAGAGTTCTTTCAGCTCCTCCCATGCCGTGTGTGAAGGTCAGAGGTTGCAAATTGATTCTCAAAATATTTTTAAAGAATTGAAAGTAGAAATTAGAAAGGGGAAGAAATATTTTGCTTTCAAAGTTGATATTTTTCACTGCTTTTGAAAAACACTCAACATTTTTGTGTGATCTGACAGCATTTGAGCTTCTTGCTCACATGGAAGTATGTGGTTCAGGGATTGCCCTCTTTAGGTCAGGGATGTGTTTTAATTCACCATGCTTCTCACCACTCCTTTCTCACATACTTGGCTGTCTGCTCATATTTGTTATGGATGTCTGGCCCATAGACATTTGTGTTTATGAACCTTGGTCTAGGTCCTTTATTGGTCAAGTGTAAACACTGTGAAGCAAGAGGCTAGACAGGTTCATTATACTTACTCGTATATTTACTACCATTCTCTTTCTTATGGGAGTTTTTAAAAAGATTTCTTTTCTTGCTTGAATTAGAGAGAGAGAGAGAAAGGTGTAGATAGAGAGAAAGAGAGAGAAAGAAAGAGGCAGAGAGATGGGTTCACTCCCCAAATGACCACATTAGCTAAGATTGAACCAGGCTAAAGACAGTCCCCAAAAGCTTCATTTAGGTTTCCCTTATACGTGTCAAAGGCCCAAGCACCTGGGCCATCTGCTACTGCTTTTCCAGGCACATTTAGCAGAAAGCTGTATTGGAAATTGGACAGCAGAGCCTTCAACTGATTTCAGTATGGGAACCCAGCATTGCAGGTGTGAGCTTAACTTGCTATGTCCCAATGTTTAATGTCTGTCCCTCCACCCCCACCCCTGCCCCATATACTTGTGGTATGAAGTGTAGGGCAGTGATCAAGAGCAGAACTTGGGAAATAATGCAGAAATGATTTGAGCTCTTATCACTCATTAATTGTTAGCTTTCTGTTGATGCCTGTAAAAACAGATAATAATGGGACCTACTTGGCTATTGATAGAATATTTTGATGTCCCAAAGGATTGGTGTCCAAAGTCTTACATTAGTGGTGCAAAGAGGCTAGATACTTAATTCAATTATGTTATTTAGAGGTGGAGTCTTTTGGAAGTGATTAGAGTAGATTAGGTTGCTGGAATGATGCCTGTGATCGCATTATGGTGGCTTTGTAAGAAAAGATCACACAGTCATAGACAAGCATGCTCCTTGCCTCTCTGTCTCCTGGCTTGCCGTGAGCCATCCTCTGTATGTGCCTGCTGTCCACTACCCTCATCAGAAGCTACACAAATAAAGTTGCTTTGTTTTAACTATGAACCTCCAAACCTGTCAGCCCAAATTAAACTTCTTTCTTCATGAGTAGCTTCTATCAGGCTTTTGTTTTGTTTTGTAGCAATGAAAAACTAACACATACATCATATGATTGATTAGAGAATTAGCATAGTGCTTGGTAAACCTAATGTGAGAGTCCTTCAAAAATTTATGGAACATGTGTATTATGAAAAAAATCATGCAAGGATTTTAGTTATTTTCGAATATTCAAATTTTTTGCAAAGTTTGTGACGTACCGTCATGTTCATCTTGGTAAAGATGGGGATAATGAAGCTGATGGAATTTCTATGAGTTTATATAAAATATCAGCTCTTTAAGGAACCACTAAAATGTAAAGCACAGCATCTTTGGTAAGTGAAATGGATAGACAGCAACTCTAGAAAGTGTAAAGCTAGAGAAAGTCCCTTTGAGTGACAGTGCTTGAGGGGGCAGTGACCACCTTGAATAATTTTTCCACTCTTTTCAAGATACAATCAGAACCACCTAATTCATACCTCCAAGTCACCTAAGCAGCTCCCAGATATTCAGTTCTGCACTTGAGATGTGCTCATTTCCATTCAGACTGGGGCACATTCTGCATTTATACTGTCAAAAGCATTGAATATTTCAGCTTATGCCTGGGGATATGGGAGACAATTCTTGCTTCTTGCTGTCTCCAGTGACCTTGTAGAGTCATAATTTCCCTACTGAAAAGTCTTTTTATTCCATTCTGTCCTTTTTTTTTTTTTTTTTTTTTTTGGTCTGAGTTCCATGAGGTTCATCCATCTGTAAATCAATCTGGAGAGAATTTTAGGTCACCACATAAGTGAGATTACATTTAACTGTCGCTTGGGAGAGGCAAGAGGAGATTTTGAGGTCTCATGATTGCTTTTTTCTGTCTCATTTTCAAAACTGGTCCAATAGAGCCTATCAAGTTAGGAATTCCAAGAGGAACCATAGGGAAATTATTATGACTTATATTTTCATAATTAAATGAGGAATCATTTTGTTAAAGTAGTAGTCATTGTTGGCAAAATGGTAGGGGATATAGAATCATGTAACCCAGTTTTCTACACAAGGCAGTATGATAAACTTTACCATGAGCAGTTTAGAATTACCACCTATAATCCGAAGTGTTTTGACCTAAAAATTCTTTGAAATGTCTAGCAACTTGTTCTCTAGATATATTTGCCCATACAAAAGATTTCATTGCAGTACTGTTAACAGTGGTAAGAAGTTGAAAGGAAATTAGATGTCCATTAAGGGAGACTCATTTTATAAAGTCCGCTAAGTCTATACATTGAAATCATTTTGCAGGGTAACAAAGGGTGTCACAGATCTCCATGAATGGACATGAAAAGACATCAGGTGTATGGCTGAATATGTATTACAGAAGTGTGTGTTAAAAAGCACATTTGTGGGGCCCGGCGGCATGGCCTAGCGGCTTAAGTCCTCGCCTTGAAAGCCCCGGGATCCCATATGGGCGCCGGTTCTAATCTTGGCAGCTCCACTTCCCATCCAGCTCCCTGCTTGTGGCCTGGGAAAGCAGTTGAGGACAGCCCAATGCATTGGGACCCTGCACCCGTGTGGGAGACCCGGAAGAGGTTCTAGGTTCCTGGCTTGGGATCGGCACGCATCGGCCCGTTGCGGCTCACTTGGGGAGTGAATCATCGGACAGAAGATCTTCCTCTCTGTCTCTCCTCCTCTCTGTGTATCTGGCTGTAATAAAATGAATAAATCTTTTTTTTTTTTAAAAAAAAAGCACATTTGTGGGCCCAACATGGTAGCCTAGTAGTTAAAGTCCTCGCCTTGCACGTGCCTGAATCCCATATGAGCACCGGTTCTAATCCCAGTGGTCCACTTCCCATCCAGCTCCCTGTTTGTGGCCTGTGAAGCATTTGAGGACGGCCCACAGCCTTGGTACCCTGCATCCGTGTGCTAGACCCAGAAGAAGCTCTTGCCTCCTGGCTTCAGATCAGCTCAGCTCTGACCATTGCAGCCACTTGGGAAATGAATCAACAGATGGAAGATCTTCCTCTCTGTCTCTCCTCCTATCTGTATATCTGACTTTCCAATAAAAACAAAACAAATCGGGCCCGACGGCGTGACCTAGTGGCTAATGTCCTTGCGCCGGGATCCCATATGGGCACCGGTTCTAATCCTGGCAGCTCCACTTCCCATCCAGCTCCCTGCTTGTGGCTTGGGAAAGCAGTTGAGGACTGCCCAATGCATTGGGACCCTGCACCCATGTGGGAGACCCGGAAGAGGTTCCAGGTTCCCGGCATCGGATCGGCGCGCATCGGCCCATTGCGGCTCGCTTGGGGAGTGAATCATTGGACGGAAGATCTTCCTCTCTGTCTCTCCTCCTCTCTGTATATCTGACTTTGAAATAAAATGAATAAATCTTAAAAACAAAAAAACAAGAAACCAAAACAAATCTTATATATATATATATATATATATATATATATATATATATATATATATATATAAATTTTTCTAAAAGCATATCTGTACACAAAAATAGAGATCCTTGCCAAAATATTATAAGGGTTCCCTTGGGAAATGAAATAGTAAGGATATGAGGGCAGAAGGTTGGAAAGGAAGGGAGAAGACAAAATCAAATCTTTAACATATATACTTTTACCCATGTTCTGCTGTGACATATACTCTGTAGTTAGTATTTAACATTTGAGAATTGTAATGTTCCCTCCTGGGACTGTGTCATGCAGTCACTGAGAACAAAGGCTTTAAGGGGGCTACTCTCATGTCACCCCTGGTTAAGCCACCTCTTGCAGAGGTAACAGACCATATTGCAGTACTAATTTGCGACTTGGGCACCTATTTCTGATCCAACTTCCTGCTAATGTAACTGGGAAGGCAGTGGAATATGACCTCAGTAGTTAGGCACCTACCATCTCCCCCTCCCTCTCTGACTCCCTCTCTCTGTTTCTTCTTTTCTCTTTTTCTCTACCTTCCAAGTAAATAAATAAATAAATCTTAATAAGTAAAGAAAGAGTACCAGCTTTAGAGCCAAGTGGCCAGAACCCACACCAGGCTGCGTAACTGATTACCTCAGTGTTTCAAATGTCCACGGACTTCTCCAGGTTTTACGTGTGGTAGGAAAAAATGGAGGGGAGTAGGGAATGGAGTGGAGAAAAGAAAAAAAAAAGAAACTTGGTTTACTTGCAAAAGAAAAAAATAATTCCTTCTCTACACGGACTTTGTGAAGATTAAAATTATACGTATATCTTGAAAAATATTTAGTTATTATTAGTACAAATTTATCACAAAGATGTCACTGTAACTGAAATGGATTAAAAAACTCCCAGGCTTCTGTTATCTAGTGTAAGGATTTATGAGATGCAGTGAAATTTCTTTGATTTGAAATAATGTATTTTTAAATACTGAGATAGAAGAGGACAAAAGTGAATTGGTAAGGCTGGAAAACAGAGGCGTCTTCTGCTGCAACTGAGGCAGGAAGTCAGCAGCCTCAAACACAGCATCTACAGGGGACATGAACAAACTGAAACCAGCAGATACAGAGAATCAAAGGAGGGGGAAAGAGGACAAGGTGTTCAATAGCCTCTTAAATGTTTCATAAACTTCAATCATTACATGCTTCTTTGCAGCTCTTCAACTAATTCCTCACCTTATCTCTTCTCTTCTGACAACAAGACCTGTATTTGATCCAGATTTTATCTCTTTATGGGGCCGCTGATGGAACAATAATATATTGTTCATTGACAAGCCGGAACATTCTGCAGAATAGTGAAACAGTCACTTGGAGATGGCAAGACATGCTCAAGGATAAATTCTATCAGACAAAGCTGCTGTAGATAAATTGGCAGGGACATGGTGAAAAACAAGCATTTGGCAGGAAACCAGGATTCCGCGACCTCTATTCTCAAGACTTAATCGAGGAATGGGACTGAGCGCTGAAGAATCATCCTAGTTTGGCCTACATGAAAAGCCATTGGGCCTGTAAGAACAGCAACTGATTGACATTGACAGTGTTCCATCTGGAGCTTAACCTGTCCCCGTACGTCTGTGGCAATGGTGCATGTTTGATAGAGGGTTTGTATAGCTCTGAGGCTAGGCAGTTGTAGGGCCTGGCCTTTGCTTCCAGCTGGAGAAGATGTGATCGCCCATAATGCAGTTCCTAACGAGGAGGCCATACAAGGCTACAGTTGCAACTGCAGTTGCAAGTCATTGCTAGGAAACAACCTGGCTCAAGGGACCCTTCCCTCTGCTGCTGGCTTTCCTTTTTGAACCACAGACACTTCCGTTTACATCTTGCCTGATGGTGTTGGGCATGAGCCTGGGCAGCCACAGTGAGGTAACTGCTGCCTGATTTTCACCTGTCCTTGATGGCTTCAGCACTAGTGTTTCCATGCTTCAAGCACAATTGTCAGTTGATCCCTCTGATGTATGTTTTTGGGTCCCTGAAAGTTCTGTAAAATGTTGAAGGATTTTGATTTCTCCTATTTTGAAATGACTGTGTGACTATTTATAAATGAAAATATAGCTTGGACAGAGTGATTTGGGAGAAGGATTAGCTACATCACAGACTTGTTTTCACTTACCTTTAGAGATGCATTTATTTCTTTGAAAGGCAGAGTTAACAGAGAGAAAGGAAAGACAAAGAGAAATAGATCTATTCACTGGTTCACTCCCCAAATGGTCATAGTGGCAAGGGTTGGGTTAGGCCAAACCTGAGAGTCAGGAGCCTTTTCCAGGTCTTGCACATGAGTGTAGGGACCCAAGCACTGGGAACGTCTTCTGTTGATTTTTTAAGTGCGTGAGCAGGAAATTGGATTGTCAGTAGAACAGCCATGGCTTGAACCCCGTGTGGTGTGCCAGTATTGCAGAATACAGGTTAACTCCTTGCAACACAGTAACTACCCTGGCAGGGACTCTCCTTATTTAATTAATTACTTTTTGTAAAGATTTATTTTCATTGGAAAGACAGAAGGAGAGACAGAAAGATCTTTCATCTGCTAGTTCACTCCTCAAGTGGCTGCAATGGTCAGAGCTGAGCCTATCCAATGCCAGGAGTCATGAGCTTCTTCTGGTTCTCCCATGTGTGTGCAAGGTCCCAAGGCTGTGGGTCATCCTTTGCTGCTTCACAAACCACAAGTAGGGAGCTGGATGGAAAGTGGAGCAACCAGGACATGAACCAGTGCCCACATGGGTTTCTGTTGCCTGCAGGAGGAGCATTAACACATCGAGCCATCACTCATTGGTCCCCAGATATTTTTTTTAAAGCACAGCAAAAGGTACAACTAGTTATCCCCCCAAATTAATTTTGTACAATTTTTCAAGTTGTTTACTTCAGATATTTTTCGCTAAAGAAAAGTCACATTGAGGGGCCCAGCGGTGTGGCCTAGCGGCTAAAGTCCTCGCCTTGAACGAGCCGGGATCCCATGTGGGCACCAGTTCTAATCCCGGCAGCTCCACTTCCCATCCAGTTCCCTGCTTGTGGCCCGGGAAAGCAGTCGAGGACGGCCCAAGGCTGTGGGACCCTGCACCCGTGTGGGAGACGTGGAGGAAGTTCTTGGCTCCTGACTTGGGATTGGCACAGCACCGGCCATTGCGGTCACTTGGGGAGTGAATCATCAGACGAAAGATCTTTCTATCTCTTCTTCTGTTTGTATATGTGACTTTGTAATAAAAATAAATAAAATTTTTTTAAGGAAAAGTCACATTGAGGTAAATGGCATAATTGATAAGCATCACTTCTTTTGTAGAATTTTGTAGAATTAAGGTTTTGTGAACATTTACTTAGTTATTTGATGGGATGTTGTATAAAATATAGGATAGTATTTGAAAAAATTCACTCATGAAGTTATTATGACCTTGCCCATATCTGTGGGCTTTTTTTTGTTTCTTCTTTCAGCTAATAGCGTTAACAATAAGTGTGCCTTGAGGAAATGCTTAATTGGAGAATGAAAAACCTTTATTTTCCATAGTTGGAATTTGAGGAATCTAGAGGAATAAACAAGGATGTGGCAAGCAGGTTATGGAGTCTCTGTTGTAATAAGAGGAAGGCATGTAGTACATGCCCAAAGGAATATACTGTGCAAAGACTGAAAAAAATATATTTTGGACTCAGAGTTCCTGCATGCAAATATCAACCTCAGCACCTAACCTCTAAGGGCATCGAGTCAGGCTCTTTATAGATCTGACCTTATTTTTCTCATTAGGAATGATAGGGGAGTGGGGAGAAATTTATGAGAATTTTTTTATTACTTTTTGATACAGTTCCATAGGCTGAGATTTCTCTAGCCCCACCCCATTCTCCTTTCCCATCAATGATTTCTCCTCTATTATTATAATAATATAGTTCTTCATAAACAGTCATAAGCCAATCATTCTGCTATTTATGTGTATACTGATATTGCGGGCATGGGCAATGGCAGAGTCCAGCTTCCTATTGTCAAGATATATCTAACAGTTTCATTGGTAGTCCATCTTTGATCTGAAAGTAGAGCTGCATAGGGCATTGTATCCTCACATCTGGATATGGTAATCTCCATTACACAGTTACTATACGTCCCCTTAAGTTAAAAGTGGCAAAACAAAATAGAAATTTACAACGACATGAAGTTAAATAACATGCTACTGAATGATTAATGTGTCAGTGAAGAAATGAAATCAAAATCAAGAAACTTCGTGGAGAAAATGATGTTACTGTGTGACCTATGAGTCAGTGAATAATGTAATAAGAGAAAAAGCTGTTTTGAAGAAATGAAAATAAAAACAAAAACATTGAAATCCATGGGATAGTTTCTACTGATCTTTGTTGGTGAGATGTTTCTCCTATAGGCAAGAGATGAATGGGTTTATTTTTTGATTCATTCCACTAATTTGTGATGTTTGATAGATGAGTTCAAGCCATTTACCTTCAGGATTAATGTGGATAGGTGGTAATTTGGTCCTGTCATCATAGCAATGAGTTCTTCACTGTTTGATTTAGACTTCTGTTGTCATTTTACTGGGATGTTCTTCACATTTACCTTTGGTTTTGGTGGGTGCTATTCCTCTTCAAGAGAACATCTTTAGCTATCCTTTGTAGGGCAGGGTTGGAAGAGGGATATTCTTTGAGCTTTTCTTTGCTGTGGAAGAATTTTACTTCATTTTCAAAGGAAAGCTCTCAGTGAACTCTCCTTCTCATTTGGCTGCTGGTGGAGCCTTGGCCACCGGCGGAGCTCAGAGGACCACTTGCTGAGGTGGGTATACATACCCCAGATACCGCTGGGGTATCTGGTCACTGAAACACCACTCTGTCGTCTCTGCTGCTTCTGCGTGTCCGTCAGTCCCCAGGTGCCTTCTGACCGTCAGCTTGTCCTCTCCTATTTCCTGGAATCTGCCTTTTCTGCTTCACCCTTGCTAATGATTCTTCATATGTTTAAACATGTCCTTACCCTATTCCGCCACCTTGATTCTTCCTACGTTTTAAATCTTTGAGAATGATGTTACTTTAAGGATAATTTTAAGTATACTTCACATGTTGTTTATGGTTAGTCATCTGAAACCATCAGGGCGGATTTCAAACATGCAGACGTGTATCTATGAGTGCAAAGTGTAATAAAGCAGCATTGGTTTGCCCGTAGAGACTTGTGCTTTCACTTTTATCATTACAGGACTATTGCGTCATGAAAATCAAGGCTAACATTTGTAGCTCCTACAATATGCTGAGAAGTGTTCACAGTGATCTCAGAATATGTTGTCTTCATTTTTTCTCCCTGGGGCACTGAAGAACTTGCTCAGATCCCAGAGCTCATCTCTAATGGAGGTGATTCTTGGTCTTTTCTGTAATTCTAGATGCCACCTTTCAGCTGCAATAGTAATGTTTGTACAGTGCTATGGACCAAAGAACCTTTCAGCAACTGTCAGACATTTCCATGTGGCTGTTTTAGCTCTCATTCAATTTTCTGGGCACAAAACAATAGTCTTGCATTGTGAGACAAAGTTTTTCTTGCTGGGGAAATATGTTTAGTTGAATTTATTTTTACGTCTTCAGTGATGCTTTGCTCTTCTCGCTCTTTGTTTAATCCACCACCAGAGTGCAGTGAGACTTTCATTGGAGCTTCTTCAGCCCTCTATCTTCCCCATAAGTGCTTTCTTCTTCTTAATGTTCCATTCAGATAGATGTTCTAAAGGAGGCTTAATCTGCATAATCTATGAACTATAGCCTGTGATCCATAGTGTCCACAGAAGGAAAGTGGCAGTGGTTAGGTGTAGAGAATTTGTGATTTTGTGATTTTTTTTTCCTGTTAATAGTCATTCCAATTTTTTTCTGTAGTTACTGTGTGATTATTTGGAAAACACCAAGAGCTGTTACTTGTGGCAGCTCTGGAAAACAAAGACTGCTTCCGCCATTACTTTTCATGTGGCTAAAGTTGTGGGACGTATGAATGCAAGGAACAAAATGCTATGAATCTTTTTTTTTTTTTTTTTTTTTTTTTTTTTTTTAATTTATTTTATTTTTATTACAAAGTCAGATATACTGAGAGGAGAAGAGACAGAGAGGAAGTAGAGCTGCCGGGATTAGAACCAGCGGCCATATGGGATCAAGGCGAGGACCTTAGCCACTAGGCCACACCACCAAGCCCAAAATGCTATGAATCTTAAATGTTGCTTAAGTTTCTTACTGTGATTGAAATATACAAAAATGTAACCATTAGTTATATATTTCTTGGACTAATATATTTACAAATGAAGTGCAGTTAAATTGGTAAACTTAATAGTTATTTAACAGGATAATTGTTGGAAATATCAATATGGAATGTCTATGGCACAATTTATGTATAGCTTGCCATGTCTGTATTGCCTTTGTTTGTGTGATAATTCCATTTTCCTAACATTTTCAGCTATTTATACTAGAATAAGTCATCTGTACCCTTCCTTTATTGTGTAGTTTTGGGACAGAACCATATTATTTAAATAGTAATGTTCCCTCTTTAATCTTTGTCATTAAAACATCACTGCCTGATACTATCACAATTTTACGTTCAAATGCAAGCACAGATAGAGAGTTTTTTTTTTTTTTGCAACTACCATTTTTAAGGTGGCATGTTGATTGGAAGTATAGTAGAATATTTAAAATGAGTTTTGCCTAAATAAAGCAAAATATGAATAATCCTTGGTAGGTATTTGGCCCAGCAGTTTAAATAATTGTTAAGATGCTCACATCCTGTGTCAGAATGCCTGGATTCAATACCTGGCAGTGGTTCCTGACTCTGGGTTCCTGACTCAGTGATGACCCTTGGAGGCAGCTGCAATGGCTCATGTATTTGGGCTCCTGACATCCATATGGGAGAACCAAGAGTGAGTTTGTGGCTCCTAGCTTCTACATCTGCCCATCCCCACCGTTGTAGTTGTTTGGGGAAATGAGGCAGTGATTGGATTTCTCTTCTGGTCCTTTCCTTACTTTCACCGTCCTCTCTGGCTGCCTTCTGAAGTAAGCAAAACAAACAAACAAACAAACAAACAAAAAACCAAATAGAATTTTAACAGATTTATCAGGAAAATCAAACTCCAGAGAACAAAAACTGCAGCTTTAAAAGGAAGTGGTTGGGACCTGGCACAGGGACCTAGTGACTGGGGTCCTTGCCTTGCACATACCGAGATCCCATATGGATGCTGGTTTGGATTCTCGCTGCTCCACTTCGCTTCCAGCTCCCTGGTTGTGGCCTGGGAGAGAGTCAAGGATGGCTTGGGGCCTTTGGGATCTGCACCCACATGAGAGGCCTGGAGGAGGCTTTGGATTGGCTCAGATCCAGCTGTTGCAGCTACTTGGGGGATGAACCAGTGGATGGAAGATCTTTCCCTCTGTCTCTCCTCTCTGTAAATGTTTCTAATAAAAAAAATCTTTTTTTTTTTTAAACAAAGTAGTCGATATTCTCATCTCTACAAACAGCTTTGCTGTTCTCTTTGCTGGGAATGCTTTTTCTACAGAGTATTGCATGGCTCACTCCTTCACTCATTTGGACCATTGGTCATTGTCACTGCTATAGGTCACCCTATTTAGGGTGGCACTGTAATTAGCTTGGCTTTTTACATTGTGCTGTTTTTTATGAAGCACTCATCACTACCTAGCAGTGCTACTTCTTTACATCTGTCTGCGTCATGAGACTATAACCTCCATTGACAAAAAGCTTTGTTTTAGTTACCGGTGAATTCCTAGGGCCCACATCATAGCTGCAAAGATCTGATGAACCAAGAAGTAACCACGCTTCTCTAAAAGCTCTGCTCCTTTCTGCTGTATCTACAATCTTGATCTCTAACTGGTTAAGAACTTATTTTCACTAACTGCCCCTAATGAAGCCAGTATCTCCTTTACCTCTCATTGGACAACTGGAGTCTTTACTGGAATTCCTCTTTTGTTACTCACGGGCACCTCTTGATGTACATTATTTGGTTTTATCTCTTACTACACTAAATTCCATGAGGGTAGTGTTTGTGTTTGATTAATCTATGTTAAAGTACCCGGCATGAATGCAGAATGGTGGTTACACATGGAAATCACCCTGAAACTGCTTCCTTGTTCTAAAGATTATTTTCTTCTGCTGCACAATGTCCTGCAGTGTCTAGAAATGTGAGGAGGATCAAAGGCTAACAGGTGGCATAAAACACTGTAAACTCTTGGGACATAATTCTTTTTGGCCAATTTATGCTAATGTTATAGAGGTAGACATTTAATGTAATTCAGCTGAGGTGTGCTCTTTTCCTCTATGGGTAAGACCCTAGTTAGAATGTGTGGTGTCGACAAGTGGATTATGCTTCCTTGAGGTGTCCCTAGGTAATGGAGATGACAGAGACACAGAGAAAATTGTTGTTCATTCATCTGTTCATCCTTTATTCAGGATATTATATGCTTATGCCCTGCATAGGCCCCGATAATAACCTGGTGCAATAGGAAGACAGAGGCACAGTACCAGTGATGACTATGGTTAGTGCAACAAAGGGAGGAATGCAAATGTGGGAGAATGAGTGGGGAGTCTGTCTTACCTGAGGCAGACATTGAGCTGAAGCCTTTAGGACAAGTGAGCTTTAACCGGGATTGGAGGTAGAGAAAAAAGGAGGTACAGGGGTTCCTGAAGGACCCCACTGTGCTCTGGGAGTGTGATGTGCAAGACAGTAGTTGCAGTTATAGCACTTCATGGAGTAAGAGAGGAGTGGCTTTTGCCTGGTCTTCAGGGGCAGTAGGTCAGTGACAGGTGCGTGGCAGGTGAGTAGACAGGGACTCAGAGGAGGAGAGCAGCCTTCTGAGAGGTGTAGAGGTGGCAGCCTGCTGATGTAGTTTGGGAACTGTGCAGGGAAAGGAGGGCCAAGTGTCAGGATTTATAAAGAATCTCTCCAGCAGAATAATGATTATCATGAAATACCTGTTTACAATGGGTCACAAATTCAAAACATCTGCTAGTTGAAAAGAAAATTTTGTTATGTTTAAAAGTGTAAAAAAATCAGCTGAGACAAGTTCCAGCTAATAATTCATAGCATTTCTATCCATTAAGATCTTTATCATTAGCACTGTATGTCAGCCTTTTAAAGCAACTTATCACATGGAATCACAGATACTTTTTTAGGAAAAAATTAGATAATTTGTTAGAAAAACATTACAATTATATTGCATTGACATCACTCAATTACAGCCACATTACTGAATTACACCTGTTCAACGCAGAGGTGGCGAATTTATTAGCAGAGCCTCCATTAGAGGTAATGGCACATATGGCTCGAAAGCTCTGTGAGTCTGATGAATATTCCGTAAGAAGTGTTTTTCCTGTTGGGTTCGTATGTGAACCTTGACAAGGGAAACCATGAGAATTTTATTTCTCATTAGATTTGGAAACACCGCACTAGAACTGCTTCTTCACATAGGCTGTGATGTTGCGGACAGCTGGCTGCAAGAGCCTGTCCAGGCATGTCTTTTCCAGCCTCCTGGTAGATGACCCTGGCAGCAGCCAAAGAGACACTGCAGAGCTGTTGCTTGCTTACCTGCAGTTAGGTTCTCATTACCTAGCCATTATGCTCACTGCCCACAGCCACCTCTGCTTATTGATTCGGGACCTGTGCCAGTTTGTAATTGTTTTCCTTCAGATTGTCTTTGCTCCAGATTGCTGACTCTTGTCTAGTAATTTCTCTCCTCCATAGTGTACCCTTTCTCACCCTCTCTCACTGATTTCTTGAGTAGTCAGAGAAGCTATGGATTTATTTCATCCACTTATTACCAAAGCCATTTGAGCTATGGTCATTTTGTTGGGTCTGTCTGCCTATCTATCTATCTATCTATCTATCTATCTATCTATCTAGACTTGGACCATTAAAGCACATTTAGAAACAATCCAAGAGTCTTTGATTTCATTCCCAATTCCTCCTTTTTTTCTAAGAAGGTGCACTTTGTGTGTCAGTATATTGTGGCAACATCTTTGCTATATAACTGAAAACTTTACCAGAGGCATAGCAGGATGAAGAATTCTATGTGTCACATTGTGTTTGAGGTCTCTTAAGTATTTATTTTTTTGTTTCCTAAAAGCTAGTTACTGTTCAGGATGTATTTCAATGAAAGTCCTTTTTTGCAGAGATTGGGAAGGGGTGTATCTCATTCTTTTTTACCTTCTTTTTTTCTGTTGTCCCTGTCATCCAACATTTTCTTGATGAGGCAAGTATTTCATAGTTTCATATGTACCAAAATGTCATGGTGGTTGTATCACAAAGCACCACAGAATCTAAAAGGTTTGTGTTTTTGAATACTTTAGAACCTGTATATCTTATATGTGGACTTTAAAAAAATACACAATTTAGAAGCTATCAATCATCTTAATTTTAAAAATAATAAACTGACATCTAAAAGATACTAGATGGAAGATACTTGAAGCATTCTAAGCATGGGTGTAAGAAAATAGTGCAGTGCACCTATGCTAAAGGAATGTTCTTGCCCTGGTGCTGCTGTGTCACAGATTAAGAAGGATTTGGGTTTTGGCAGAGTAAGTTTGTCCATTGAAGCTAACCACAAGAAATTTGGGCTTTTACTTTGAACACTTGTATTTCTATGTAATTTTCTCCAAAGGTTGTTTTCATTATATTTTGCAAGTATATCTATGGCAGTTTGGCGTAGAGGGAAATATTGTGATCCTTCATCACAGGTCATTTGTCTAACACTGAGGTGTTTAGGTTGGAAACAAAATATCCAAACATTGATCTTTCATAGATGTGCATATGAGCCTGAAATATGTTACCAGTTACCAAATCCCTCTGACTTTCTACTTCTAGAAGTAAATGTTAAATTCTTCTCAGAATTGTGGTCAGGTTTGGCAAGTCATAGGTAAAGCTGCAGGGCTTTTTCATCAAGGTCGAAACAAACTATGACAACCCTGGAAAGAAATTAAGTGAAATGTTTAGGGTGTAATAAGACTGTAAATTGTGTTTACCATGTTAATGTATTAGGTAGAATTGACATATGCGTTATCTCTTGAGAGGGTCTGAAAAAACTAAATATAATGGTATCCTCATTTAAGTTATGCATTTGTAAAGCTCTGTTGGTGCATGGTCTTGTAGGAAAACTATATTTAAGCTTCAACAAAAGCCTTTACTTAAAGGTGTTACCCTACTGGTTTCCTCCATCCTATATTTTCTGATTTTGTTTGGATATTACTACAACTCATGTTTATAGAGTATCTCTGTAAAGCAGGTATGTGTTCTTCATCATTAGATGCAGTGTAGCTTTTGCTCTTCTGCATTAATTTTGACTCTATTTGGAAACATGGGCACATATAACTGCTTGACATATTTCTCAAGTTAGCTTTTAGGACTTTTTACAGAAGAGTTTTTGGTTCTTCCACCTCTTTGCATATGTTACATATTTTTGCTTAAATTTGCATATTTATTATTCATGCAATGAACATTCATAATAGACATTTTGAGAACCTGTCATTTGTTGACAAAGTGTCTGTTACTGTAGTTTGTAGAAAAATGGGAGTATTGTAGTTAGTCAGACTTGTGAGGTGAAAATAACCCAAGAAACAACAATAATTAGGAGTAAAGGCATCTGGAGCTACAGCATAGGTCACCTTCATGAATTCATCTCCAAAAGTCTATTTATTCATATTCATTTTATTTGACAGGTGGAGAAGCAGAGAGGAAGAAGAAAAGGAGAGAGGCGTGGTGAGAGAAGGAGGGAGGGAGAGAGAGAGGGAGAGAGGGAGGGAGGAAGAGAGAGAGAGAGAGAGAGAGAGAGAGAGAGAAAGAAAGTCTCAATCTAAATGGCTGCAACGTTGCCCCAGATAAATGCAACAGCAACAGCTGGGACTGAGCCAGGCTGCAACCAGGAGCCTGGAACTCAACCTAAATATGCCCCATGGTTGGCAAGGATACAGGCACCTGTGCCGTTATCTGTTACCTCTTAGCTTACGGATTAGGGGGAATCTAGAATTAGGAGCTGAACTAGGACTTAAACCTAGACACTTTGATATTAACTGCTGAACCACATACTTATATATTTCAAAATCATGTCTTCTCCCATTTTGGTTTCTGCAATTGGGATGTATGCTATTCCTCAGGGTCAGTTACAATCACTCTAGGTAGGTAGTAATTGGAACCTAACTGCTGTGGCCTCTATATCTGTGAGTATTAAAGGAGACAGCATCAAAACTCACAGAGTACTCTCTGTCTTTCCTGCTCTCTGTATATCTGACTTTGCGATGAAAATAAAATAAATCTTAAAAAAAAAAAAAACTCAGAGTAAATGTCAGTGGCTTGGAAGAAAATCCCAGGAATAATATTATATCACTCCTAGAAGTGATTCCTATGCTGTTGATAGCACAGAGAATGGCAGGATACACACTTCCTGAAGCTGGAAGCAGAAGAGATTATCAATCAATGTCTGACTTAACTTGTGCCTTAAAAATTATTGTTTTGCAAAATTTCAAATATGTGGCAAAAGGAGGACTAATTATATGACAAGTAAACCTGAATTCATCACTTGACCTTAATCATTATCAATATTTTGCCAATTTTGTTTCATAGTCTCATTTCCTTTTCTGTTTTCATCATGAGTATTTTTGAGCACACCTTGAATATCACATCTTGTTACTTGAATATTCTTCAGTATGTATCCCTAATAATGATGTTCCACTTTTTACTTAAATACCATGCTATTATACTCAATAAACCTAATAATAATTTGCTGATATTTTCTTTTTTTAAAATAAGATTTGTTTATTTTTCTTGCAAAGGCAGATATACAGGGAGAAGGAAAAACAGAGAGATAGATTTTCCATCTGCTGGTTTACTCCCCAACTGGCCTCAAAGCCAGAGTTGAGCCAATTCAAAGCCAGAAACCAGGAGCTTCTTCAGGGTCCCAAGGCTTTGGGCCATCCTTGACTGCCTTTCCAAACCACAAGAAGGGTGCTGGATGGGAAGTGGAGCAGCTGGAACATGAACTGGCACCCATATGGGATCCTAGTGTGTGCAAGGCAAGGACCTTAGCCGCTAGGCTATCTCACTGGGCCCTCCTGATATTTTCTAATCTGAAGTCCATACACACATTTTTATAGTTATCTTTTTGTTGATAGTTGTGTTTGAGGAAGAATTCAGATCAGAATGACACACGAATTGAATTGTTAGGTTAAGTCTCCTTTATTTTTCGGTTGTGCTCTTACCTGCTTCCCTACAGTGTCCTTGATATGTGGGAGAAACTGGATCATTTCTCTATGTTGTTAACTTGTCCGTTTGTTTCCTCGCAGTACTGTTATTCCTCTAAGGAGTAATAGAATACCTTTCCTTCCTATCTTAGCTTTATCACTGAGACTTTTATAATAAAAGGCAGATGACCGAGGGAATGACATACAGATTTATTTGACATATATTTTATGTGACACGGGAACCTTTGCAGGGAAATAAAGACCCGAGGAAATGAGTAAACCTGTGAAATTTTTATCCTAGGTTTGATTAAAGATGTGGTAGTTCTTTAAAAAATAGATCAGAGAAAAGATGTATGGTCTAATCATAATAAATTGGGGACAACTTAGTAATAACTGTGTAGATACTTCCTAAAGATCATGGCAGTTGTAATTGAAAAATGAAATGATTTTTTTAAGTCTTGAAGTCTGTGCACTTTGTTTTCCCACAATACCCAGTCTCTATGAACTTTTTTGGGGGCACGTGTATGCATGGATTTTAAAACTTTTCTTTTACACCAAAAGTAAACGTCTTTCTTTTCTTCCTGTGTCGAAGTGATCCTGTATTTCATGCAGTTCTTCTCTGTGCCTGTGTCTTCAGAGATAAGGTATTCCTTTTCTGCAGGCATGGTAAGGGCAGTTTTTGAATGTCTTTCAAAAGTCCTTCCTTATTTCTGTCACCAGCTTCAGTACAGAGAGATGGAAAGTGAGAATGACCTTCTTGCTTCCACTGCTTTCTCAAATACAGAGGTGCTGTTTTTGAGGCTAGTATGTCCTTAACACTGTTACCCCGTATAGGCTAATATTTAATCTGGAGTCTTGATAAGATTTTACACATTTTTTAGATAGGTGTTGTTGTATATGTCAGCATGAAGGACATAGTGATGTATGTCATTTTAGTGAAGATAAGAGTCAAAGGGAGGATCCGTTGTCAGCCTTTTTAATGTTAGCAACTTCCTCGTGATGCTCACATAAGTAGTTCTAGTGTTTATTGATGATCATTACCTGCCTCTGGATATAGGCTTTACTTTATTAGCAGTTGAGAAGTGGGTTTTCTAGTTTTAATATTCCCAATGCATTTATTATGTGGAATTTTACGAAGAACTTTTTCATACTATTTGGATATTCTGAGATACAGTTTGCGTAGGCAGAGAAATAATTGTTCTTTTATGATATGTTTATTTTCATATTAATGAAAAGTCATTATGAACTTTCATAATTTTAGAGAATATTGTTTTAATTAACTTCAGTCACTAATCTTTCTTAGATTTATTTGATTGGTAGCATTACAGAAGGCCTGAGGCAGATGCAGGAGAGATAGAGATAAAGAACGGCCGAGAGAGAGAGAGAGAGATCTTCCATCTATTGGTTCACTCTGCAAATGTCTGCAATGGCCAAAGCTGGGCTGGTCAGAAGTATGGAGCCAAGAGCTTCTTCCTGGTCTTCCACATGGGTATACAGGTGCTAGTTCTAGGCCCATCCACTACTACTTTCCCAGGGGGCATTATCAGGAGGTTGGATAAGTGAAGCAGCTGGAAGTCTAACCTGCATCTGTATGGAATGTGGGTGGCATCTTTACTCACTTTTGCCACAATGCTAGCCCTGGAATTTTCTATTGAAAGCATTTTGAGATTGAGCCAGCGGGTGGAATCAATCTCTCTCTCTCTCATCTCTCAAATATATAAAAATAAACATTTTAAAAGATGGTAAACATGAACAAAACTAAACACAGTAGTGTATCAATCTCCGTGTAGCTCTGTCTGGCTTCAAAAATAATCAGTCCTGGCTTGTTTTGTTTCTTTTATAACATAACTTACTCCATCCTGTTTCTCATGGTATCCTTTTAGACGTACATTTTAGAAATATTTACTTTTAATTTCTTTCTTCCATAATAAAGATCCCAGGTGGTATATGTGCTTTTAGCTACTGAATGCATTTTGTTAACTAATTAGAGCATCGATGAGTGCCTTAGCACATACACAATGTAACATGGCTTAAACAAAATGAAAGCTTATTTTTCACTCACATCAGAGACTGAAATTGGTTGGTACTCCAGGCAAGGGACTTTCCTCTGGAATGGTTCAGGAATATGTATGTCTCTGATTTTGTGCTTCTGTCCTTTGCTAGTAACACAAGGCTACCGATATTCTGACAGTGGAAAGGGAAAAAAGGACAAAATGCCCACCTGTTGGTTAATTTGAATTAACCAGAATTGGCACAAATGTCACTGTCAAAACTCAATCATATGGCCATACAAGTGAGCCAAGTCAAATTCAACACACATACAGAAAAAAGAGTGCATGAAGTTTGTGTGTGTGTGTATGTGTGTGTGTAGAGCCTTCAACTTTTTAAAAATGCACATTATGATATTTATTTGATATACATACAGATGTTTCTGAAATTCTCTCATTTTCATTGTTGTATTGAGTAGCTTTGTTCTAACTGTCAGATATTATTCTAGGTTGTGAAGTAGATTTTCTTAGATCAGAACAACTACTGCTTCTCAAACAAGGGCATTGAAAGGCATTAGGGATGGATGAGCCTTGGGTTAAGTTTATATTGTTTAGCTTTGTGTCAAGCTTTAAAAATGTTATGTGATAATATCTGTCTGTGAAGTTTTCAATGCATGTATCTATAAAGAAAGAAAAGGTGAATACAAGCTATTGTTTGTTAAATTTCTGAGACATTAGGAATTGTATCAAGAATAGGAAAGGTTGATTAACATTTGTGATCACGTATAGGTAGAAGAAGGTCCAATAGTAGTGTTAATTGGTGAGTCAAGAGACACTCAGGGAATGGCAACTTACATAGATTTGATCTCTGTCCTGGGAGTAACAGCTCCTGGGTAGTCCTTTCAAATTTATGAGAATTTAAACCTTGTTTTAACAAATTCTGAACTAAGATGATGCATCTAATGTTCTAGAAACAAAGTGGACAACACCTAAGAAACAGAGTAAGGAAGATACTCTCTGTGAAACATTCTTGCCAACAACACTTGCACTAAATCAAATGTAGAGTTATCAACCATTATAGAAAATATTAAGAACTGTTGAACAAGCTAAGCAACACCACAAGAAACAAGTGTGTGCAAGTTCCATTAGGACAACTAACCATAACCCTAACCCTATTTCCATAACAAGTCTGCAGGAATATAGCCAAGACTCTTCTAGATGAAGGGACTTACGGAACAAATGCAGTGTAACATAAAGACTATATAAGTTCAGAAAAAAACGTACCAGGGCTGAGAGACAGTCCTAGGAGGGCAGAGAATAACTACCAAAAAGAGGAAACCCTGTTGCTTCATAGTGTCATTGATTCAAGTTCATTTTCTCATCAGTTACCAGTCTGGCATGTACCCTTCTCTGATTACAGGCTCTCTGGGAAGAGAAGAATTTCCTTCTGAGAGGAATAAAGTATAAATAGCTCCTGCCATATTGTTGTCTCTGATCTTGGAGATGCCGACTCAGATGCTGGTGAAAACATATGTTAGTATGACAGCATATGCTCATGCTTCATGTGTAAATATTAAAAAAATATTTGTCCACTTTGTAATGACTGTGAGTGATATAAGATACAATCATGGATTTTGCAAGGGATAGCCTGAGCAATCCATGTTAAAGTTGCACATTATTTTTTCATGTAATGGTCTCCCATTGATAATTGTTGCTTAAATCAATGATTTCATGAAGTGATTGTAAAAATTCTAATTTCTGATTCCATTTTTTTACATTAATTAATTAGACTTTTCCTTTAATAGATGTGGTCTCATTGACTACTAGTGTTGTGTAATGTTTTCTTTTTAATCAATAGTTTAGGTTATCCATGTGCAAATTTTTAAAAACTTGGTATGTATATCACATACCACACACATACACACATAAAATACACACATGCTGAAGACCTTTGAGGGATTCTTACCTATTGGAGCATGCATGCCAAATATTATTCAAAAGCCAGAAGAGAGAGTAAAAATAGAGATGGAATTCATTTAATACTATATCGAATTTATCCTAGCATAGTAAAAATTTGTTTCTACTGAATAATCAATGTGAAATTATTGATATGTTAGCTTCATATTGTTTTCATAATAAATCTTTGAAGTTTGGTTCATATTTTATATTAAATTTGTACCGCCCGTCTTTCATGTGGATGATGGCTATTTTATTGGACAATACAGTTCCAGAATGAGAATTGGCCTACTTTTAATGTAAAGAATCAGAAGGGAAACATTTCACTTTTATGGGCTATGCAACTCTTCTTTTGTACCCAAAGGAGCCTCAGACAATATTTAATAAACAGAAGCGGCTATGCTTCATTAAAAGTTTACTCAAAAAAGGGGGAGCGGGTAGCAGGGCATTTGTGATGGTTAATTTTGTGAGTTATCTTGATTGAGCTAAGGGATTTCAGTCATTTGTACATTTGTAGCCATGACTGTGAGTTTGTCAGTCGATGGACTCACCCTCGCAGATGCCACTGTTATGGACATCATCCAGTCTGCTGAGTGGTTGAACAGGGTGAAAAGCAAAGGAAAGATGAATTTGCCCTCGTTGTTTGAACAGGTGTATCCAATTTTTTTTTTCTGCCTGTGCATATGAGTGCTCCTGGTTCTAGAGCTTTGAGTGTCAGACTGGGACTGGTGCCACTGGCTTCTATGCTGCAAAGCTCTTCAGACTCAGCCTGGAACTCTATCTTTGATCCCTCCAACTTGCAGATGGTAGGCCTCCATAGCTTTCATTGTCCTTTGAGCCAGTTTCTCACATTGCGTCTCTTTCTGTATATTCACGTTTATTCTCTTGTTTCTGTTTTCTCTGGAGAACCTTGACTTACACACTATGTGTAGATTTCAATCTGTGGTTTCCCAGCTCCTTTTCTAGAATGTTCGTATTACCTCTGCCTACAACACAGCAAGTCTTTTCTCTTATTAGCACATTCGCTAACTTTTAGTGTCTTAGTGTGTCTGGTCTTCAGACTAGGGTTCTCTTCACTGCTGCTTCTGATTTTGGTGTACAGAAATGATGTTGGAGAAAGAGGAATGCTTCAACCCTTGAGCAGTTATTTCTGTGGGTTAATGAGGAAAACAAAGTGGCTCAGGGACTCAAATCTCACCTTGTAAAATACAACAATTTTCTTTGAAAAATGTTTTTTGAGAGAAGAAAAACCTTTCATTTGCTGGTTTTTTCCCCCAGGTGCTCACAACAGCCAGGAACCTGGCTCCCATCCTGTCTCCCATGTTGATAGTAGGGACCCGTTCATACAGGCTGTTGCCTGCTAGGCACTTCACAAAGGAGCTAGATTGAAAGAGGGGCAGTCGGGGCTTGAACTCATGTTCATATGGAATGCTAGCATTGTAGGAGACAGCTTAACCTGTTATTCCTCTACAGTGGACCTACAGAATATAAAGCTTTTTGTACTTGTTGGTACACCTTCTACCTTGTGAAGATTCACCTTTTGTTTGTATGCTCCCTATTTCTTATTTTAAGGACAATCTCTTCATAAAAGACCTCTTGGAGTCTCCAAGCTCTGGAAAATTCCTGGCTCCAAAAGGGAGCCATTAAAAAGCTAATAATTAAGTTGTAACTTTTACACTTGATCTTAACCAAAAGGCTTAGAAGTGATAAAATTAAAACCTTTGTGTGGGCTGGTTATTTTTGCATATAAACTTCTGTATTTTCAACATATAGCACAGGTCCTGCCTTTAGGAGATTCTGAATATCTGTGTGTTGAATGAATGAATGGACAAGTACCAAAGTAACTCAGTCCCTCAAATTACTAATAATTTGGTTTCTAAAATACTGTCCTGTATGCTGCTGCTCAAAAACTTTATGCCCATGTGCATCAAAACAACACTGCTTGATGCACTCGGCTGCTATCAGTGTCTGAGCGGTTAGTTCCCGGTGACCCGGCATGTCTTGATTTATCTTTCATTTGATTTAATTTGCTGAAGGGACCTTAATCTCTTTTTCAGCCAAGACTCTGTCTGGATTACAGTTGTTGGTGGTCCCTGGGAATAAATCGCGGTCATTGTCTCTCAGTCATCTTAAGACTGCCTGTTTGCTATAACTCTCATGTATCTGTCTTAGCACGGGCTTTGAGTCTATTTTTAAGACAAGATACAGTGACCTGCAGTTCAGAGAACTGTCGTAGGATTACCCACAAGTAATAATATTCTCACTTATGGATATAATTTGTCGTTGTTTTTGGGAACTCAGAAAAAACAAATTGAAACAAAACCCGTACCCTGATTTCCAAAGCTTTGACATTTAACTGGGATGATAAGAAGAATAGATGAAATCAATTTACTGGAGTAGGGCAGGAAAAAGAAAAAAAAGAAGCAGAAATATTGGAAACTGTTTATCAGATTTCTGTGTCTCCAGTGATTATATGCAAATTAGTATCAAAGTTTTGAGCATGAGGCATGTAGGTGGACTTCTGTCTTTTGGACATTTGGACAACTCTGATTTGCATTCCTCAGACTTTGCTCAAAGTTTCTAACAATTATGGCTGCAGCTTCTGGGTGGGAACCTGTTAGACCTTGTGACTTTGCATATTAATGGAGGTTCTGGAAAGTTGTCTGAATTTTACAGTGATAAATTTTAATGACTTCTGCTTGTGTGTCGTTAACAAGCTTCTGGTGGTTAACAAAAACTTGTAAACAAAGTCATTTTGCCAGTTGCAGACAGTCTTTCTATGTCTGAATATGACCTTGAATTAAAATGAATTTAATAAGTTGAATTTTAGAGTTTGTTTTGTGCTGAAATATAAAACCACTTGGGATCTTGTGGAAGCCTGTTGTGGACTGCAATTTTACTCCAATGACCCTGACAATGGATAAACAGGCCCTTCTGTCCACCTGAAATCTTCCCCCTCTGCTTTCCTACATTTTCATTGCACCCTTCTCTCACTCTCCTCTAGCCTTATGCGACCCTACCTGTTGCCCACATTGGGCATCAGGGGAAACGTTACCAGAACAGCTTAGTGGGTTCTTTCCTCACCTTACTACAGAAATAAAAATCCAGGAATCAGTTGCAGGCAGAGAATTTTATTTGCAGAGTAACTAAGTGAAGGTGGAAAGAAAAGGGAAAGTATTTCCTGTGAGAGGGCCAGGAGATGAGGTGCCTCTTGAAAGAAGAGAGGGAGAGACAGCAAAGGCTTTCTGACGGGTCTTGAGATTTTTTTTTAATGTTCCCTGATCCCTCCTTTTCTGGTTGTGAATCTGCGGGGAAGACATTCTTTGTTGGTTGTCTTTCCACTAGTTAGGAAATGGCTGAACAATTCTTATGCCACCCACTTGACGGTGTGGTCAGCATTTTAGAAGGCTTGGATTGTCTCATTAGGGTCTTTGTACAGGCTTCCCCCTTTGCCTTGAATAATTTACACTGTGGGTCACAGACTACCTTTATTTTGTTTTTCTTTAAAGATGTATTCATGTGTTTGAAAGTTGAAGTTACAAAGAGAGGGACAGAGACAGACAGATCTGTCTGCTTGCTCACTCCTTAGATGGCCGACACAGCCGGAGTGGGCCGAGCCAAAGCCAGAAGCCAGGGGTTTCATCTTGGTCTTTCACATGAGTATTAGGAGCTCAAGAACTGGGCCTCTGTGCCACTGCTTTTCCCAGACCTGTAGCAGAGAGCTGGATTGAAACGAATTGGTGACTATATGAGATGCGAGCATTGCAGGCAACATCTTTACCTTACCAGCTATACCAAAATATCGACCCTTCTATGTCTGCTTTTTAATTCAGTTTTCTCAATGAGATTGCTTGGCTGCTAATATTTAGAATTCTTCTGTTTCTCCATCTTCCTGATCACTGTAAGAGTGCTCTAATTGTTTCATCTCATTCTTGCTTTTAACTATCCAACATACCATTTTGTCAGTCACGATGTTTGCTGTTTGTTAGCTGCTTCCCCACCACTAGAATCCTAGCTTTTTGACTTTCTATGTTTTGTTTAGTGATGTGTGATGTTTATGTGATGATGGTAATGTATATGGTAGGTGCTAATTGCATGTGGGTTAGTGAAAACAAGTCCCTGAGTTTTAATTTTTAAAATTTTAATAAGTTGAAAATTAAACAGCCACATGAATGAGACTAGTGGTTACCTGCCTTGCTATAGGACACTGCAGATCTTGAAGGCTTGTTTCCTGAATGAATGAATGAAAGAAGGAAGATTTGCCTACCTCTCTAGATTCGAATATTGCTCCTTAAACTTGAAAAGAACTGTCCGGGGGTTCTTATTAAAAATTACAGATTCTGTTTTAAATTTGTGGTGAGGCCCAAGGATCTGTGTTTCCAATAATTTTCCAAGTGTTACTTCTTTATAGTTTAAATAGCAAGGCCCTAAGACTAATATTGCCTTGTTTTTGTTTGTGTTTCTGGAATTCTGCCAGAAAATTGCAAAGTTTCTCACTTTTTGGGCAAGAGAGATTACTAATACTTACCTGTTAGGCACAAATGGCAGCAAACACTACAAAAAGAGAAAAATCTATTCCCTTATTCATTAAAAAAATTCTCTTTATAGATTTTTTTCTCTGTGTTGGTTGAATTTTGTATGGTTAATTTAGAAAATGTTTTGTTAGATTCTGGGTTCTTCTATATCTGTTTGTAGTTTACTAATGTGCCTTATCTTGACTTGGAGTTCATTTTATCCAGATCGCTGAAGATGTGTGCTAGTTACTACTCAACACTGACTTTTGAGTAGTGCTGGACAATTCAGACAATTCAGTTTTGGATCCTTCCATTTTCTTTTTTTTTTTTTTTTTTTTTTTTTTTTTTTAAAGATTTATTCATTTTATTACAGCCAGATATACACAGAGGAGAGACAGAGAGGAAGATCTTCCGTCCGATGATTCACTCCCCAAGTGAGCCACAACGGGCCGATGCGCGCCGATCCGAAGCCGGGAACCTGGAACCTCTTCCGGGTCTCCCACGCGGGTGCAGTGTCCCAATGCATTGGGCCGTCCTCGACTGCTTTCCCAGGCCACAAGCAGGGAGCTGGATGGGAAGTGGAGCTGCCAAGATTAGAACCGGCGCCCATATGGGATCCCAGGGCTTTCAAGGCGAGGACTTTAGCCGCTAGGCCACGCCGCCGGGCCCAAGGATCCTTCCATTTTCTGAGATTGCAGGATAGATCACACTCCCACAGTAAAACAAACAGGCAAAGAAAACTCATCAGTTTTTTCCATTGTATCACATTATTCATCTACAGAATAAACATCACTCAGTTATTCCCTAAGGGAGGAGTTTAAATCTTGTTCATAAGTTATGCATTTCTGAAAACTATGGTCATTCTTAATCATCAGTAGTCTTTTTCAGGTGGGTTTTTGTCAGAGTGGTAAAGCTTAGTGCAGATCAATTTTAGATGTTGTTAGTATTTAACAATTAAGGAACTGATAAATATATGTAATGTCGTCTGATTTATCACTCTCTTATAACCTCTTCACACATATATCAGAGGCACAATTTACAGTACCTGTCAGGCAATAAAGGAAAATACCATCTTAAGAACTCAAATTTTTTTTTGTTGCTGTTTTTCTCAGAGGAAAGTAAGATATGAGTGTACTGGAACCCTGAGACAGAGGCACAGCCACCCCGGCTCATCTGCTCATCTAGGCCTCCATAAGTGTTCTGCGACTTCAGGATTACACACTTGCCCCCATCTTGTTCTCCAAGTGTTCTTCCATCTGTCTGGAATGCCCATTCCCCAGCACTTTCCTTTTTCTTACTTTTCTAAAGATAATTTTTCAACCCTCAAGGGTAACAGAAGCAAGTATCACAGACACTTAACCCTGAAGGCTGTGCGTGTATCAGACATTATGCAAAGCACTTTACGTGCCTTATCTTATTTGGTCCTCTCTCCAGTGCTGCAAGCCAAGTGGTACAGATCCTTGAAGGTGAAGAACCAGGAGCCTACTTAGCCAAGTGACTTACTCAATTTCACACAGTGAGTGGAGGAACATGAGTTTGAATGCAGCCATCTAATTCTAGAATCCTTGTTAACAATATCTTTTGCCTTGCTACTTAGATTTTTCCTCCTTGGTACTTTGCTCCTTTTCTCTTGTTTGCTTTAAGCAAGCGAAGCAAATATTAACAGGGACCTGGGGTCCAAATTCACAGCATCTCTCCCTGGTCATTCCTCAGCTGTTTGCATTACTGAGGCAATTCCTTTTAGATTGTAGTACTCTATATGGCAAAGAGAGACCATATCTTACTTATCTTTGTCTCTTTGGAGTTTGTTTCAGTGTAAGAAGCTATCTTGAGTTTTCTTAACATACATTTCCATATAGAACATCTTCTATAAGGGTGGAACCCGAAGAAACTGTGAGTAAAAGTCATCACCCTACAGAAAAAGAATATTCGGTGCTTTGTGTTTACTTAAGACAATGTAATTTGGTAGATTCAACGGAAGATAAAACCTTATACATTTCAACTTTACTGCTTTGGGGTTGAGCCCAAGCCTCTTCTGAATGCTCTTACTTTCTTAAGTTTGAAATAATGCTCAGTGTGGTGGCATGCTGATCATTGCTTAACAACCAGCATGTCAGGAAAAGTGTGTGTCTTTATGGTCACATATGGACATGTGTCTGTCCATTATGAAATTTTACTGACATAAAGGATACAGAACAAATAATTTATAAATAAGAATAGTTACTGCTGTTTCATATAAATTCCTGATAGCCAATAATAGACTGTGTGAAATTCTTGTTCTATAGCCAAGTTTTGTTTGCTCTTTATGAGCAAGTGCTACTATATCACAAGTGCTTTATAACAGTGTTTAATGCTGGAGGAATGTGTCCTCCATTTTTTTAATGTGCTGCAGACAATGCCCACTTTCATTTAACCTGTGTATTTTCCACCAATCTCAAATCAACAAAGCATATGAAGTCTTGATCTGTGACATTTGTCCTTCTGAAATAGGTCAAAGTCTATTTCAGGTTGCCAATGTGACTTGACCAGAAGTAAAATGGAAAACACATGGACAGTTATATGTTATTGCATTTCCGCTCTACATATGGAGTTGCTGCAGATAACCTTAGAAAATACAAATAATAATAAAAGAATGAAGGCGTGATACATTTTGTGTGTATAGCTTTAAGATGTTTTTATTGTAAATTTTGTAATTGGCAAGTTATATAGTGACTTTAGGTAAAGGGATCTGTTCAGCAACTGGCTTGAAAATCCTTCCAATTTAATAAGTAGCTCAGCTTGTAGGAGTTGGCTATAGTAGTGCATAATCAGGTCACTGTCAAGTAAAGCGTGGTTTTTGGTTATCAGACTTGGGGGTATGAGAAGACAAGGCTTGGATTCCAGCTCTAGCTTTGGCTTCCGATTTATACATAAAATTGTTATTGTTTGTTAAAGTTTACTCCAAGCTGTAAATTATTTTCTAAGTACTAGTATTACCGAGATCAAGTAAGTTATATGAAACCAGTACGACTAACATCACGTCACACGCGTTATCCTGCTTGTTCTGGACTTCTTTAGAATTACTGCCGTAATGTTCACTCTATAGAAGGGGACACCGAGGTTTGAAGCGAGTTGGGGGCACGTTGGTCACAGTTGAAGGTGGAGCTCATACCCACACTCCACAAATGCTCCTGGCTTCTGCTAAGGAAAGCAGAGCTGAGAGGGAGTGACAAAATGGAGAACCAAGAGTTCATGTCAGACTCTTGATTGTAGTTCTCTTTTGCTGCTGAATTTTCTTCCTGAGGTGCATGTGGTGGTAGGAGAGTGCCTTTTCCTTCAAGTATATAAAGTCATTTCATACTTGTTGTAGAGCAAGAGAGATGTCATTGTATAGAAGTGCAAATAAAAGTGGTTTCTGCCCTATCAATAAAAGGTAACCAGATTTTTAATATTTAAGTGTATGTATCGGGGCCAGCATTGTTGTTCAATCCTAAATATTTATTTATTTATTGTGGACTATTTATTTCTTGTGGACTATCCTTGACTGCTTTCCCAGGCCACAAGCAGGGAACTGGATGGGAAGCAGGGCCACTGGGATTAGAACCGGTACCCATATGGGGTCCCAGGCATGCAAGATGAGGACTTTAACCACTGAGCTATTGCGCTGGGCCCTCTACTTTTCTCTCTGTTGTACTGCTTTTCAGACAAATAAATCATTTTTAAAAAGAGTGTGTACAAATACATTTTTGTCTGTAACATGCAAAAACAATTATTAGGTCATAGAATGTTATTACAGTTACAATATTAAACAATAATTTCATAATGTTATACTAAGTATAAATAAAATATAATAATTACTAGATAATTTAATGATTTTTCCCACTTTCATTTCAACTATTTCGAGTGCTTTATTCTTTAGTTATTTAGAAAGTAAAACTTAAAGGCTAAGAGTATAGGAACAGAAATGACAGATCACCAAATATTTTCTTATCTATTTCTAGTCTTTCCCCACATACAGCAGTCACAAGGCATATTAACGAGTTCTGGGACAGGACTGTGATAGTGACTGCTTCATCCTGTGTCTGGTCCGTGTCCTGGCTGCTCCACTCACTATCCAGCTTCCTGCCTGTGTGCCTGAGAAGGTGCAGCTGATGGTCCAAGCACTTGAGTCTCTGGCTTCTTGCTTAGGCCTGGCCCAGGGAGTTATAAAATTTGATTAGAGGATTCTCCCTTTCTGTCTCACTCTCCTCTCTATTTTTCTCTCTCACTGTCTCTGTGTTTGTGTCACTGTGCTTTTCAAATAAATGAATAAATAAATACACACATAGAAATTTAAGTCAAGAGCCTCTTTTTTTAAAGAAACTCCTACATAAACAATGTGAGCTTAACTTTGACTTGTTATTTTTTTCTGTGCCCTGGTAGATGGTGAATATGTACATTTTCACATAATTATTAACTAGGAGACATTGTGCATAAAGAGCAAAATCATGTGAAAGGACATTTGGTCTGTGACCTAACTAAGGGTACTTCCGGGGTTTTTAATCTATTGTTGCAGCAATCATATTTGACCACAGTAAGTGAAACACTTTTTCTTTTATATTCAGTTTTGTGACCAGTGAAATCATTTAATATGTTCTGTCTTGCAGACCCTGATGTATGAGTCCTTTGTGGTTTGGTCTAATAAGTCCGTTTCGTTGTCTTGATCTTCAGCTGCCTGTCAGGTCATGCAACACTGAAAGAAGTGTGTTCAGGTTTTTGCATGTGTGAATATGTTCATCGCATTGCTGTTTAAGATGGCCCAGCTACATATAGACACATAAACCTGTCTGACTGGGAATGGGAGGGTGGAGAGATGGGGGAGAAGAGAGAAGCTCTATGCTGACAACAGGTAGTCCTGCAGCATTTGTAAACATAGTCTCAAAAGCAATGGCAATAAAAAGTTGGGCTTTGAAGCAAAACAACAACAACAACAACAACAACACAAAAAACCTATTTCTTGCACCTTAATCAGAGTTGCTCTGTGCACAGTGTTTCCTGAGAGGGGACATCAGGCTCAGGGGTTAAGACTCCCTTGGAGCACTCGCATCCTGTCAGTGTGCTGATGGTTGAGTCCCTCCTCTACTTCCAATTCCAGCTTCCTCCTAATGCGCACTCTCAGAGTCAACAGGTGGTGTGGTGGCTCAAGCAGTTGAGTCTTCGGACCCGGATGGTTTCTAGCTTCTGGCATTGGCCAGACTGATCTCTAGCTGATGTGGGCTACTGAGGAGAAAAATCAACATGCTAAAGATCTTTTTTTTTTTTTTTTTTGTCTTTTTCTTTATGATTTCCAAAAACTTTGTAAAACAAATAAACAAAGAGTTACCTGAACTCAGATTTGAGTATAATCATCAGATAAAACCAGGGATACTTGTTTACATGAAGAGTGTGTCCTGTGGCTAATTTATGAGCTCTGAAGCTTGATGTTGTCAATGATTGGCGTAAAATAAAATTACTGATGCTTTCTTCCTAAACATGTTTATATTACAGTTTGAAATCCATTTAAAGTTTTTTAGGATGCTGACTGTATAATCTGATCACAAGGACCAGAATCAAATTACCTCCAATTAGATATAATATAGCAATGTATTTTTTCCAAAGAAGGATGAATGGGGTGATGCCCATACTAATTACTGTGATTTGAACATTATACATTGTGTATCTATATCATTCTATGTGCCCAATGTGACGACTCAATTGCTAATCCTTCCCTTAGCAAGTGCTGGAATTCCATATGGGTGCCTGTTGTGACCCAGCTGCTCCACTTCCCATCTAGCTCTCCAGTGACGGCCTGGGAGTACAGCAGCAGATGCACCAAGTGCTTGGTACCTTGCACCCACATGGGGGACTCAAAAGAAGCTCCTGGCCTCTGGGTTTGGATCAGCTTAGCTCCTGCTGTTTTGGCCATTTGGAGAGTGAACAAGCAGATGGAAGATCTTTTTCTGTCTCTCCTTCTCTCTTCAAATCCACCTTTCCAATACAAGTAAATAAATCTTTTTTAAAAAAATCATCCTGTACTCCTTAAATATATACAATTACTACATGTCAATTAAAAATACAATAAATAAAAATGTTATTTTATTAGCAAAGTACACGTTTCCTGAGAAATTGGGTGGTTATCGACAAAAGAAACGTATTTTATTTTTTATTTGTTATAGCATATTATTAATAGTGGTTATGTTTCATGTCATAGATTACTTTGAACATCTTAAAATTTATGTATGTTATGAAATATTTTTATGTATTTGCCTGACATCATTAGAATAGTCTATCTATTAGAATAGTCTATCTTTTCTATTTAATAATAGCCAACTCTTGATGATTAAGTTTTGTTTATTCATAGTTTGATGTTTACATGTAACCATAAAGTGATAATTACATGTGTTTTCTTTTACTTTACTCAATAAATGAAACAACTTTATTTCTAAAAGCTAGGACAGTTTTTAGCACAGTCTCTCCAAAACCCCAATAATATTCTTTTATTTTTTGTGTAACAAAGTTAGTAGTTAGAGTTTGCTTCTTTACTATTGGATTAGATTGTCTTTCAGGGGATAGAGTTGAATTTTTTACAGAAATGTTAGCATAATATATATTTTTAAATTAATCCTTTAGAGTTTGGCATTTCCCCCCTTCCTTCTAGCTAGAGATTCATAGGATGTAATGTGTGTGATATGCGTGGGTCGTTTTGCAAAGATTCTTGGTGGCAGGAAAATAACCCTCAAATGTAAAAAAAAAATCACTTCTATTATGTTTGTATCATAAATTTCACCTCGTAAAACATAACTGTATCGGGCCCGGCGGTGTGGCCTAGTGGCTAAAGTCCTCACCTTGAACGCCCTGGGATCCCATATGGGCGCCGGTTCTAATCCCGGCGGCTCCACTTCCCATCCAGCTCCCTGCTTATGGCCTGGGAAAGCAGTAGAGGACGGCCCAGAGCACTGGGACTCTGCACCCCCTGTGGGAGACCTGGAAGAGGTTCCTGGTTCCCGGCTCCGGATCGGCGCAGCACTGGCCCGTTGCGGCTCACTTAGGGAGTGAATCATCGGATGGAAGATCTTCCTCTCTGTCTCTCCTCCTCTCTGTATATCCGCCTTTCCAATAAAAATGAATAAATCTTCAAAAAAAAAAAGCTGAAAACCTTTTAAAAAACATAACTCTATCATTATTTTCCCAATTTTGTTGGCTTTTGTAAGATGATAATCATATGAACAAATGAAGATGTTACCATAGACATTTCTTTTAATCTGATGGCCGGAGACTAGGTAGTCTGAGTTGAAAAGAAGGAGAAATGACAGGCTTTCCCAGTGAGTTCCAAGTCAGAATGTGAAAGGGGCATCGGGCCTGCTTCTTGGTGATATTTAAAGACATACAGAAAATAATTTCTTTTTGCATTTAAGTATAGGGACATCCTATACCAGTCACCAAATTTTTCTTTTGAAATTCAATTAGATGCTGTTACAATAGGAGGGCTTGTTGTTGTAGTTGTTCTTTCATATAGTAGTGTATTAAATTTCCTAAACAATATTTTGAGGGGAATCAAAATGTGCTTGGTGATTGGTTTTATTTTCGAAATGTATTATTGGCTTTTTTTTCTTTTACCCATTTCCTACTCCTTATAAAAGGAAATCGAAGTAGCACAAATGAGCCATTTTATGTTGGCATGTTATAAACTTCAAGTGCAACTAATAAAGGTCTTTATAGAGAATCTGAACTGTTGAACTGATCGCTGGTATTTTTCATAGTACATATGTAATATAGTAGAAAGATAATGTATTTGGTAGTTAAGTGTGAGTATGATATTGGTGCATTTAACTGGTGTATCAGACTTCATTATTGCTTAAAAACTAAATATATCCCTCATCCTTCAAGCAACTTAATTATCTACTATATGAAAACAGAAGAACTAAACTTTAAATCAGAAATTTTCATTTGATTTAATTTTAGATGCTTTATTCCATTGTGACGAACATGAGTGCTGGTCTCTCTAGATTAGAATCCCAGTGCTGCTCCATTTTACTGCTTCCAAGATTTGTCAGCTGTGAGATCAAGCTGAACTGTTTGAAAAGAGTCACACTGAAAGGAGATCATCATAGGGTTGGCGATAGGAGTAGTTACAAAAACAAGTTTCTACGAGAAAATGCTTTTTGTCCCACGTGTAGGAGAAACTCGGGATAAAACCAAGCATATAGCACATAGCAGTGATTAAGTTAGACATACTGCATTTTGTAATTTAGGAGATTTTGCTAACTTGGCTTGGTAGAAAAGAAAAAAAATATTGGAAATAGTCCATTTTACTGATGCCATTAGCATAAAATGTCTTCATTGCTGGAATGATAGAACATGTTTTTGGACTACAGAAATTATTCCTTTTAAGTGTCTGGGCGTCCCAGGAAAGGTTTGCGTCACAGATAACTCCCCTTTGGGGTTCAATTTAGGAAAACCAGATTAAAATGAATATTTGATGAAACAAGAAAGCAAACAATTGCTTTGCTTCAAACTAATATAAAAAGTAATGTATGTGGTATTTAAATTTCTTAAAACAATTTCTGACAGAGAGTTGATTTATTTTTCTGTGAAGATTCTAGAATTTTTCAGGTTTTCTAAATTAGAAGAAAAACTTTTTTCTTGATGAACAGAATACATCTTAGCATTGTATTGATTAGGGTCTTTTCTGGAGTCAGAAGAGTACTGGTTCTGTAGCTCTCTAGATGATTTTGGGAATATTTCTTATCATTTTTCAACCTCTGTTTCACTATGTAATAGATTTGGTGTAATTACTGAACTTTGTCTTATTATCCTTATTCCTTATTTTGGAGCAATATTTTTTCCTCAGAAGAAAGGCAGATATTCCTTTGTTAGTTTATTATTTCTTATGGTTTTGAGAGATACCATTGAGTAAATAAATGTCTTTATAGAAGAAGATGATGGTTTTCCTTTACCAAATTCTTCATACTATTGTTTCAGCAAGTTGTTAATCTATTCAGTCGTTTTTGTATTTCCTAGATATTTGTGGAGCATCTTAGACACTAAAATGGCAAAATAGAATAAATGCTGAATTTTCAGGGAGTCTGATGTAAACTCAGTTATGTGACATAGTTATAGGTGTTGGTGCTGTAGACCACTGTGTAAATGATGAAGTTTATCCAGAGGAATGAAAGAAAACAAAACACTCTCATGGGAAGTAAGGCCACATTGTTTTCAAAATTTGTGCTATCAGCCTTCATGGTTTTTAGAATGCATTCAGAGAGTCCCTTAAGAATTTGTATAAAACATTTTTTCAGGTCCTCTACTAATTAAACATCTTTTCTTTTGAGCACCAACTTTCAAAATAATTAAACTGGATATGCTTGCATGTGTGTGTACATACATACAGAGTCATCATTTTCTGTTTTGTTTTCAGTTCTCATTACATGTATTTATTAGGGTTGTTTTGTGATATTTTTGCCCCGGCATGTGCAGAAGGCAGTTTTTGTAGAGAAATCTGGGTGTTACAGCCATTTGTGATGTACATCTGTGCTCCTCTCACTGTGTAGGGTTTCATAACAGATCATGTTTGTAAATTCTTTTTTTTTCTCAAACATTTATCTTATTTTTATCGGAGAGGCAGATATACACAGAGAGGAAGATCTTCCATCTGATGGTTCACTCCCCAAGTGGCTGCAATGGCTGCAGCTGAGCCAATCTGAAGCCAGGAGCCTCCTCCAGGTCTCGCACACAGGTGCAGGGTCCCAAAATACCGGGCTGTCCTCAACTGCTTTCCCAGGGCACAAGCAGGGAGCTGGATGGGAAGTGGAGCAGCCGGGATTAGAACCGGCACCCATACGGGATCCCGGGGCGTTCAAGGCGAGGACTTTAGCCGCTAGGCCACATCGCCGGGCCCTGAGAGTGAGTTCTTTCTTTGAACCTATGTAATTGTTAGCTGACTCACTAGAGCAACAGGTGAACCTCTTCTAGGTCTCCCATGCAGGTGCAGGGTCCCAAGGCTTTGGGCCATCCTCGACTGCTTTCCCAGGCCTCAAGCAGGGAGCTGGATGGGAAGTGGTGCTGCCGGGATTAGAACTGGTGCCATATGGAATCCCAGTGCATTCAAGGCGAGGACTTTAACCACTATGCTATTGCGCCAGGCCCCCATGTTGGTAAATTCTTTCTGGGTGTCATGTGCCCATTTGCACTTAGCTTGTGTATACACATGGAATCCTCTGCCTGAAAGCAAAGTTTTTTTTTCTTTTTATTTATTTATTTATTATTTTTAATTCATTAATTACATTGTATTATGTGACACAGTTTCATAGGTACTTGGATTCTCCCCACCCCTCCCCAAACCCTCCCACCATGGTGGATTCCTCCACCTTGTTGCATAACCACAGTTCAAGTTCAGTTGCTGAAAGCAAAGTTTTACCTGTTATGGTGGCTGTTAAAATCCAGTGAATTCATATACTGTAAATCAGATTTTTCACAAAAAGGTAAGCTGAACAGGCACCAAGTCTGGATTCCTATACCTGCAGAGCCCTGGACTCCGCTATAAATATCCTCCTAACAATAAGTAACTATCAGGAAACCTAGCAACATGAATTCATTTAAACAAGTAGCCCTAGACACTAAGTTCCCCAATGTCCTTTGTATTTTGTTAATACTTGTGCAGATACAAGCCTTTCTCTGTCCTCCGTTTCTTTGTTCTAGTCTTTTGTTTTACTCTTTTGTCTTTCCAGTACTTATTTCTTCTGTTGTTTTCAGTTTTCACCCTAGGGATAAACTCCTTATTACTTTTTAAAATCTGTATTCCATCAATGGCCCAGTTTGCATTAATCACATATCACCCTCCATTTCCTTCATACGCCGCTCCTTCTGGCTTTCTTCTGCGCACCTCCTTCCATGCTGAAATTGTAGTTAATGTGATGCGAGGGCCAACTTAGGAAATCCAGAAGCTTATGAACTTCAGAGAATCCCTTAAATGTATTTACAACTTTGATGAGAGCACATCCTCTTTGGACCTGCTTCCTTCTGTTTCAGTGAGTCCTGTGCACATGGCACATCTGTTCACAGAGGCCTAGGAGTGTACCAAAGGGAAGGAGAAATCTCAGCATAATTGTATCCTTGAATAGTTTAACAAAGAGTCTTCAATGTTTATTAGATAGACTTTTTTTAATTTGGGAAAAAATGTGTACATCCCTTTAAGATTCTACATCTTTCCTTGGTGCTTTCTTGGCTATTGGAAAATTCTGGTTTCTTAGTTTCTTTCTGTTTTTCTTTTTACTTGACCCTCAAGTCAATAAGTAAACATTTGCCAAGAGTTTCCACGCTAAACTCAAACCCAGAGGCCAGCCTGAAATTACTGCATTGGAGTGCAAGAGAGACAGACTGACAGACAGACACTCTGAGTTACGTTTCTTTAAGTCCTTTACCTCATTGCTTATTCTTCTGTCACGTACAACTGAATGCACAAAATTGTTCATGTGAGTCAAGTTCAGACTGCTGGTTTGCTTTAAAGCAAACAGACAGAAAGCCACAGTGACATTCCTCAAGGCATGCCTCCAAGTTTTTAATGTAATTAATTCTTGGTTCCTGAAATGTAATTAATTAGATAAAAAGAGATCAAGCGTAATCCGAAAGGATACAGAAGACTTTCTAAATGGGAGTGACTGGGCTTTTGATCCATGACAAGAAGTTGCCGTATCAAGGGACACAAACATTTCTATCTGCCTGTCATTGTCCTGGAAAACTTCTCAAAGGCAAGGATCCCTGAACATTACATACAGGGAAAAGAGCTGAGGGCACAACAATAGTTTTCCCCCAAGTGTCTAAAAGGTGCTTCTTTATTTTTCCACATTGTCTTTCTCTACCTGGATCTGTCTGCTTGAACTGATATCAAGACTATTTTCTTGAAAAGGTTTTTGATTCCCAAATAGCCATTTATTGTGACATACTTTGTGTATTGTCTCTGCTAAATTAAATTTTATTCTGACAGCTGACCACCAGGATCAGGTCCATTTTGTCTGAGTGCATCTTTGATTCAGAAAAAGTATCTTATCTGGCAACCGCACTTTTTCGTTTGTTTTTACAGAAATCCTTTTACAGGGTTCCAGATGAAGAAGAGAGAACCCTTAAAAATTTCTCATATGTGTTTTTTTTTAAGTTGAGGGAGTTGTGAGGTCCTGAAAGCATAGATTAATGTAATTGAACTTGATGGCTGCTGAGATCCTGTGTCCCGCATGTCCTCTACCTCTGCCCCCAGACACACCTCACACCTCACTCTCACAGGTAGTAAGGCGTCAACAGGGAAGCTTGGTGCAAGCAAAGCATGGAGGAGAAGGGAAAGAAATCAATATGTATCAGCACAGTGTTTACTCAGAGTTGGAACAATTATGGGATCTCACTGCTGGAAGAGAACTTAAAAAATTACTCCATTGTCTCTCTGGTCTTTGTCCTCTTCCAAGCTGTAAACACAAGTCCAACAGCAGAGGTATTCAGTATTGGTGGGGATGTGAGGATAGCGATGTAGCTTGCATCTGAATCCGTAGCCAGGCTAGATAATAGGTGCACTCTCAAAAATATTATCCCTTAAGGGCAGCCGTTCCCTTTACCCTCCTTGTCCCCTCTTCTGCTCCTTTTCAAATAACTGCTTTAGAACTATGTTCCTCTTTTACAGAAAAGAAAACTAAGGTTCATTCGTAGGTCAAGGGACACTTAAGATTGTTAAGACTTGAAAACTATATTCTCCATCTTGGTTTGTTGGACATTTCTAGATCAGATGGAAAGCCGTGCAAAAAATCAAGGTGCTATTGCTGTTGAGAAAAAAAAGATATATTAAACAATGTTTTTGTTCTCAAGGGAAAAGTACTATTTTATTTGTAGTGTGAACTTCTTACATTTGAGAAGGCCTCACATTGCTGCTTTAAGTTGCTCATCTCTCTTTTTGATATTGTTGTACTGTTTTTCATCTCTCTTTTTCCTTTCTTCCTTCTTTCTTTTTTTGCCAACCTCAACTCAACAACATATTTTGGAAGAGACTTAAAGTGGGATTATCGCATAATATCTGCTTTAGAATCAAAGCTACACACTTAAATTTTAGACTTAAAATGTGAGAAGCCTATAAATAAAATGCAAGATGAAATTTCATAATCATAGGCCCATATTTCAAAAGCACTGGAGGGAGATTGTAATTTGAAAGAGTCCTATAATGAGTTTCAATCACAAAGTAAATAATTAGTATCCTATTTGTTGGAAAAGCTAAGTATATCCACTTTTCAGTGATTTGGAGACTTCAGCTATTAAAAACCCAGTTTCCAAGAGGGAAGGCAGAACAAAGAACAAATCTGAAACGGGGATGGGGAAACAGATTCCACTCCCACAAACATTAACAAGGCAGGAGAAACAAAGCAGAAAGTTCTAGCTTATTGTTTTGCTCCTGGAATCTTAAAAAAGACTTTTGGAAAAATTATGGAAATTTTTCATATTAAATATTTGCTATGAATATGATTTCAAGTATATTGTAACTAAATGCACTTTAACTTAAATAGATAATTTATTTTTTTATATCTATTTAGCACTTGCACCTGTTAATTAATTATCATTGATACTGGTTTGAAAACACAAAATCAGTTCTTATTTGATTGAAAAATTTGCTTATTTTTTCTAAGAAATGATATCTCATTTACTTGTATCCTGAATATTAGCAATGTAATATGCATGAAAGATTTAATTAATCATGCAGTATATAACATATTTAACAGAAAAAATCTTTTGAGCTCATAGTTCTCAGTTTCAGTGCTTCCATATTTATTTGGTTTATTTGTTATTATTGTTACCACAATATTGACTAAAATCACAAATATATACCAGTATTAATAAACTGTCAGTAAAAGATAAAAGTTACACTTTTTTAGAGCTTCATTTAATAATGAGATCATCAAGACTTTTAAAAATCAGTTTCTAAATCCTGTGAAAAAGTATTTATTTCAGAAGCATGTCAGGACATAGTTCAATTTTAAGTTTTTGTAGATGTAAGCATTGAGAACTCTTTCTTATATCAATAACTAGATGTGATTAGACGGATTTTTATGTCACTGAATTTTTAAAAATTCCTTACCAGCTTTAGGCCAAAATCCACGTGGTGATTTATGATCAGATTATGCTTCATGATTCATCTTCTGACAACTCTCAGTTACTTCTCCTTCACTGGTAGTGAAAGGTGAAATGGACTTAAGAAAGGATTTGGTATTCACTTAAGATGTCCACTTTTCTTTGTTTCTGGGTGGCATAGAGAAGTTTTCCAAAGCTTCCCAAGCTGCTTTGTATTTATTGTTGTTTTAGTTCAAGGTGTCATGTAAAACTTCGTATTTCAGAATTGAAAATGGGAATATCTCACAAATGTGAGATATTTGGTTAGGAGTTTTGGTTTATCACTTGATTTGAATATTTCATGAAGAATTTGGAATTGCAGATTTAGCTCATTTGGATTTGAGAAAAAGGTCCACCATATATAATCTGTTTGGAAATTGATGTACTGAATCAGGTGGCTGGTTTAGGCTTAGTTTCTCTGTTTCAATTTTTGCATTCAAATAAACTTCCTTGCAAGTCTTTCACTTAACTGTCATTTAAATTGTGATTCTGAATTCAACATGGAGTGCCAGAAATGCTGAGGAATCTGGGAGAAATAAGGCAGCATCCTGGTTATTGTTTTTCCTCAATTCCCTCTTTTCCTTTGTTCTAGTGGAACTTTTCTTTCACGAATGATTTATTCTTGGATAATGGCTTACATCCACCTGACTGCTTGACTGAAAGTACACTCAGACACGTCAATTTAGGAAAACAAATTATGATTTGGAAACCGATTTTCTGAAAAAACAAACGAAAAACATGATCTGTGAGCTGCAAATGGAAGATCACTATTATTAAGTTTGAAAAGGCAGAAGAGCATGTTGTAATAGCTTAATGCTTATTAGTGGTCTTGAAATAATAGTCTGAGCAAAAACGAAATGTAGACTAAGGGATTAATATTGGATCGGTTGAATTAAATGTTTTCACTTTGATTCAAGTATCAAATCACCCCAAATCCAATAAATTCAAATGGTTGTTTGACATTTACCTTTTTGTGGTTATCAAGTGTGGGAATGCTTTCTCTTCATAAATATGAACCATGTAGACATTTTTGTGTAGTAATTGAATGCCCGGAGATGCTGTACGTCAGGTGATGTGATTATTCTTAGAACATTGGAGCTTAATGTTAATTATCATCTCTTTCTCATTCTAAGGTGCCACTTCAGTAAATGAAAGTTCTTACTGTAGAAAAGATTGTTAATAGAAGTTTCCAGCACTAATGACTAAGAGAGTAGATCTAAGATACACTTTGTCAGAGAATTTCTCCTGAAATAGAAAGATTTTCAAGTTATCTTCACTTATTTTTTGTAAGATACCAGCAACCTCAATCCCCAAATGTCACATTTTCCTGTTTTTTTTTTTCAGGATATGAGCCTATTAATTCTGTTGCTCATTTTGATCACTTATTAGTCAAATTTCATTAGCAAGGGTATCTAACTTTCTTCCTAACACCAAGAATAGAATTAATTAGTTATTAATGTTGAACAGATAACATGTTTTAAATCATGCAGTCATTCTCAAAATGTTGATAAAAGGAATCCATGATTGTGAGACTGTTGGAACCTAATTTGAGCAAGGAGATTGAGAGCAATGGAGCAGGAGAAAGCATGATTATCTGTATGTAATTCTGTATGATAAATCTTCCGTTAATTTGATCTGTACATAGGCACATGGTATTTAGAAATTAATGAAAACATGTGCTATTGTTTTTTTTTCTTTTTTTTTTTTTTTAAGATTTTTATTATTATTGGAAAGCCAGATATACAGAGAGGAGAGACAGAGAGGAAGATCTTCCATCCGATGATTCACTCCCCAAATGAGCTGCAACAGGCCGCAACAGGCTGCAACAGGCCGATGCGTGCCAATCCGAAGCCGGGAACCAGTGAACCTCTTCCGGGTCTCCCACGCGGGTGCAGGGTCCCAATACTTTGGGCTGTCCTCAACTGCTTTCCCAGGCCACAAGCAGGGAGCTGGATGGGAAGTGGAGCTGCCGGGATTAGAACCGGCGCCCATATGGGATCCCGGGGCTTTCAAGGCGAGGACTTTAGCCGCTAGGCCACGCCGCCGGGCCCAGCTATTGACTTTCATTAAAGTAGGAACTTAGTTTACCATTTGGCAAGTTGGTCAAATGTGGAAAGGCTCCTATGTCTTAAAACTGGATTTTTCATGTGTCAGTGGAGAACAACAGTTCAGTCATTCAGAGAAGAAAAGTAAGAAGTAAAGACACTTCTGGGAACCCATTAGAAAGAGACCATAGTATGCATACTGGGGCTTCTCCTCTGATATTATGCTGCTCTTCTGTACCCATGCCAAGGTCAGCCATTGTTTTGAAGTAACCACCTTACACTCTATCTCTCTTGAGGATGGATTACAGTTTGCGTTTGTCCCAAATGCCACCTCCTCATTGTTCAGAAGGTCTAGTGAAATATGTTAAATATAATTTGTTGTCAGAATCTAAAGAAAGAAACAATTAATGGTTAGTATTTGTGAGGAATTTCTGAGTAATGTATCAAAGTGTACATTTCAGACAACATGAAATACTGAGTAGTTGTATCAGGTTGTGGATTTCACTTATGAGGAGATTAGCTGGTAGCTTTCTCCAAGAATTAGTCCCAATTAGTTCAGTTATTTTTATAATTGTTTGTTAACATTTGTTAAATGCCCTCAGCATGTTGGTGCCTTCACACAATATTGGAATGTGCTGTGGAAGTAACTGAACTTGCTATTGTGTTTAATTAATCTCTCTAGTTAATTGCCAAAACAGGCCACATTTCTTATGTGAGTAGAATTGGAGTGTGAGAAAAGACAATGTCCCTCCCTCATTAAACTGTCTGTGTTAGATTTATAATGTGACAACAAGGCCCATTCAGGCCTCATTTTGATAGCTTTCATTACTGACAGTACAGAGTATATGGTAATCTGTCCTTTTGTTATTATACTCAACCCATTAATGAAGGCACAAACACAAACCACCTTTCTCAGGATAGCTTGAGAGGTTTGTTTGTAGTTTGATGCTCAACTTACCATTTTTTTGAACTACTAGCGCCCAACTCCTTTTGTTTCCCCAGTTCATGAAGAATTGTATTGAAGCCCATGCCTAGGAGGATTTCTGCTCTAGGCTTCCTTAGAGTAGGAATCAGTCAGCGACTTCTGCAAATGCTTCGAGTTTGTAGATCTTAAGAAATTCTCTGCAGTAACTTAACTGGTGTGGGATCCCTTCCAACCTCCAGCTTTGGCCTGTAAAGTTCTGTGGAAGAAGCCCGTTCAAATAGCTGTAGGGTGAGGATGAACTGGTCATCCAAAGACAGTCATTTGGAGAAGATTGACAGCCATACTGTCAGGAGAAATAAAATACCACACTGGCAAAAGAGATCCCTTGAAACTCTGTATTGGGAATTAACAGCTTCTAAAATGCATGGAGTATATTCTCTTATGGTATAAGGCATTTGTACATAGAGGGAAATTCCAGTTTCCTTCAAGGTAAAAAAATCAATAAATGCTAAAAATCTGTGGCAATGTCAGAATGCAGTTTTCCCTATTGATTGCTGATTTTGTCCTGCCATTTGCTCTTAAATGTGAGTCCAAAGACCAATAGGAAGATGAAAGTCATAGAGGAGTGAGATTTACCATATGTATTCGGATACCAGCATGCCATGTTTAAGTATCCAAGTGTGATACATGGTCCTGACTCTTAATTTTACCTTCCTGGCATTTCAGACTCTTTCAGGCAGCTCTGATGTTTGAATTGCTGTTCCTGATCCTTGCTTTGGCTTGACCCACTGTTGACCATTGCAGGCATTTGGGGACATGAACCAGCAGTGTAGGAGCTATCTCCCTGTGAGCCCTTCTGTGTTTCTCTGCCTCTTAGATGAATAAATGAAAAATAAAAACAAGAATTGAAGTCACATAGTAATATTTTTGGTTTCTGGAAGATGAAGTTTTACTTCTCAAGAAGAGAGAAAAAAAAATATTTTTCATCTAAAAAAATATGGCACTTCTTAATGTCTTAGAATATTTCATTGATTCTGGGCAAGCTGTCACTAGTGCCTAAAAGGTAATTAAATACATTAGGTGAAAAACAAAATAAAATTATTACACTGTGCTCCCCGAGAGAAAGTGAGGCATATACAGTGTCTGGATGCTATAAAATGCACCCTCTTGTTACATCAAATGACAGGGCTTAGCTTTGTGATATAAACACATTACTGCAAATGCCAGCATACAAAATATTATTTAGACAGACTGCAAAGATGATTACTAAAGAAACATCAAAGCAATAATATATGAAGTGCCAACATTTCATTGACTAAGTTATAATTCAAACTTGCTATCACTTTAGATGAGCCATTTCATATACAAACTTAGCTTTTCTATGAGACTTTAAAAAATAAACAGCAAGATGTAAGTGGCAGCATTTGGTAGGAAAATATTAAGTACATTAATGTAAATCAAAGTGTTTCATATTTCAAGCTGCAAAGAATCTTACTCTGAGGTTTGTCTTTCTTTGTTTTCTCCACTTTTTCTCCTTTTTAAAAATCTTGTCAGAAGTATCAGCATCTTAATATAGTAAATCAGTTTATGAAACATTTAAAAAGAAATTAAAAAAACATAGCTGTCCTTGAGCTTAACCATTGTATGAGACATTCTTCTTGGTTCTCATCACTGCTCCTTCCTCTTCTCCCTTGCGATTATTGGATAGTCTTTGTAGTTTTCCTTCATAGTAATCAAAATTCGATGACACCGAAACCTTGTCAAATTGCTCTTATTTGATTGGGCCATGTATGTCCTGCTAGGATCCAACCTAATACAGAAGAAAGAAAATTAGGGAACTTTCCTTTGGAAATGCAAATATATACTAGGAGCACAATTTGGGATGAGGTGGGTGGATGTTGCTAGAGTTGATTAGAGAACTGAAGACAGTCATGTCATTATTAGCATTATCACAAGAACTTGGTGCTGTTTTTTGTTAGTCTCTGCTGTAGCTAAGGACTTTTGTTTTACACGAGCTTCCTCAATGTCCCAGTTCCTTCGTTTGCATGCCACTCATGGGGACACCAATTCTAGATTTTCCATTCCTTTAGGGTAGAGTCTCTTGTGCATTTCTGTGTCCTCAACCCACTTATACTAAAGCTTAACAAGCACTCAGTACAGCCTTAATTTAATGGCCAACTGGTCCTCTTCCAAACGATGAGGTTGAACTAAGTATACAGGAACATCAACAGAGTACTTTTTGTTTCTTGATGTTATCTTTATAAAAGCCCAAAACAGAGGCTAGTATTATGGCACAGCAGGTAGAGGTGCCACTAGGAATGCCAGCATCCCATATAGATGCTGATTTGTGACCTGGCAGCTCCACTTGCAGTCCTGGACTCTGCTGAAGGTCCTGGAGGCAGCAGAGGATGACCCAAGTGGCTGTACCCCTTAATTCTTGCAGGAGATCTGGAAGAAGCACCTGGCTTCTCTAGACTTTAGCCCTGCAAAGCCATGGTCATTGCAGACATTTGAAAGATGAATTAATGGATGGAAGATCTTCCTATTTCTGTCTCTCTTGTCTCCCTCTCTTTCACTCTCTGACTCCACCTTTCAAACGAATAAGTAGATTTTATTAAAAAAAAAAAAACCACTATATTGCTGACATGCTATTTTCGTAAACATTACAGAAATTGACATCTCTGTTTTCTTTAGTATGTGCTGTAAGAGAAAAATCAGATAGATGCCTAGAAAGCCTTGGCAATTATAACTTTTCAGAAGGATGTAGTGATTTTGTTTCAATTGGAGATAATAAGGAACATTTTTTGTTCTAATTTCTTTGCTTATTAAAGTCTGTTCTCAATTACTGAATATTGATGCTTTTTACGTTCAAGTTTTGTTTGCAGATATTCTAATAGTGTTTTTTTCTTTAACCTTTTAGTTAGTAATGAGCATGGGAGAAATCAGTTTTAGGATAACCCCATCTTCATCTTTAAGGAATTTAAGTACAGAGTGGTATGAAACACATATTAAAATTAACTGAAATTTTTACATATAAGCTTTTATCATTAATGTTTTGATACATTTTAATTACAATGAGAAAAACTGATAATGATTGGTCAATTAAGTGGCTAGATTTTGAAGTTCTGTTTGTAAAACAATAAAAATCCAGCTAAATTTGAAATTAGAATAAACTTCTTAATCTTACAAAGAAATAGTGTAGTGTACCTTTCAGACAGATTTTGTGAGCAGATTGAAAATGACTATCAATGTGTTGAATTTACAGGAAAATGGATGGCTCCCCTGAGGAAGACATTCTCTCTCTAGACTGGCACAGATTCTCTTGGGAGTATTTATATACAATAAATTATTGATAAAAAACATAAGGACATTCTTGCATGCTTTTGTAAATACACACATATATCACTATGAAATGCTGCAAGTAATTGGAATCAGTATGATAGGGAAGGACTAAAACTAAGCTCTCCCAGGAGCATTCCCCCTACACCTGATCCAAAGGAGACTACAAGGGTCAGGAAAGAAGTGGAACCTGGGAACTGGAATGCAGTTTTCTAAGCCTTAAGAAAATTCCCATCAAGGAAGCAGTTGTGGATGAGGGTAGGAGAAATTATTGCAGAGCTGGAGTTCTGAGATGGGTTTGTATACACTTCCAGTGATTCGGGCAGATAATAGGCACACTTCTTTTATTAGGAATTTTTATCTTACTCAATGAGCATGTTTTTACAGTTTATTATAGAAGCAGTGAGTAGACAGATAGTCACTAGAAGTTGTATGCTAGTAGTGTAAATTTCTTAATAAAAATGAGCTTTTATTTCTCTAGTTAAGTGCATAAGATTTAATAAATGCCTGACTGACATGTTGAGTTTGTTTTTAGTATTAAAAAGGAAGTGCCAAACTTTTCTGGAATGGGTGCACATTTTATGTGCCCCCTAACAACATGCCAATGGTCTGCATTTAAACATTTTTTAAAGGAATGTATTTGTACATGAAATTGTCAGGCTCACATCAAGTCATTATAATGGTTACAACACAGTTCTCATCAATTCTCATGTTAAATTGGTATTAATAGAAAGAATATACTCCCCGTAGTTTAAAAGATGCAGCTGTAAGAATATAATGTTTCTTTCTCCATTCCTCCTTTTTCTCTTTCATTTTCAGCTGTTGAGATAGCACTTTTATATTATAACCACATGCTTTATGCTCCACTAATAATGAGTAATATAGTTTTGTTTCATTTTCACTAGCATTTGATGTTATCACCATTTTGTTTTGTTTTAGTCCGCTTGATATGTGTATGGTGACATCTTCTTGTGGTTTAAAAATTGTACTTAATCTTTTCACACACTTGCCACTTGTGTGTACCGTCTAGTAAAATGTCTTTTTCTGTCTTTATTTTCTAATTTTTTTGCTCGGTGTTTCTTTTTTCTTCAATTGAATTTTGATAATTACTCAGATACTAATACTTTGTCAAATATGTGTTGGAGATGATGGAGGATTTTACTGTGGTTCCAAGCAGACTGAGGTCCCCCAGTAGGGCCTCACGATGGAACAAGCTTTGTGGTTCTGTGGTCAGTTGGCAGAGGGAGCAGCAGACTCTGCCTTTTGATTTTGGGATTGTAAATTTCTGTCATGCCTAGTTCAGGATATATGGGAAATAAAAAGAAAATCTAGAGACTCAATATTATTTCTCACTTCCTGAGCTCGTGATCCAGCCTGCCTTTTCCCCAAGTTTTGTTTATCACTTGCGGGAGATCTGGAAGAATTTGTTTATCACTTTCTGTTGAATAATTTCCAAGATATTTAGAGAAAAGCTGTCGCCGCCGCTCTGGCCGCAGCGACACTAAAAATGCCGAGTCATATTCTTGGAGGTCTGGGAAAAACTGGCAAAAGCGGCTGCGTTTTAAAACCTTTTCTCCGCTGCTCCTGTCCCCGTCTGTCTAAGCTTTCCTACCCGCTTCTTCGCCACCCTTCCTCCCGTTTTCCACCACCCTTCTTCCCAATTCTTCCCATTTCTGTGTTCTCCCCGTAAGAGCCACCAGAGTGTCACAAACCAAAAAGGAGAGAGACAAAACCAAAAAGAGAGAGCGAACCAAAAAAGGCGTTTATTGTCGAAAGTGAGCTGCTTATTATATACAGTTCTTCCACAAATCAATTCTGCCCGTGGTCCACGGGGCACTATCTGATAGGCCAGCAATCGCAGCCAGGGAGAATTAGCCTATCCTTGTGACTTCCTGCCTGCCCATTGGCGGGGACAAGTCCCGCCTCCTGGCACTCGGCCAGCCGCCATCTTGAAGCCCCTCATCCATGTGGGGTCGGCCGCTTCCCACAAAAAGCAACAGAGAAAAATGAGTTCACACCAGAACTACCCTGTAGACTTGATATTTAAGAAGCCATTTGTGGTCAGACAGAAACAGGATTGATATTCTTGGAGATGGTAAGCTTTGACCTTTTAATGGTCCTACCCTTATGTCGTAACTGGCCTTTGCATTATGGTATCTTTAAGAATAAAAGCTGAAAAGTGATGTTCTTAAAGGCACAGTTTGAAAATACCACCTGTGGTGAAAGTGCTGCGTGGACACTGTGATGTATTTTTTGATTCCTCCTTCAGGTGGTTAAAGCGTATTAGCCTAACTTTTAGGATGCTTGCCCACAGATAGCTGTGCCCACAAAGGCATACCTGCTTCAATTGCTAATGACTCGAGGGTCAGAAAGCCCTTGTCTTTTCAGTCTAATTCAAGATGTCCCATGATATGGTGTGAATATTTGTCTCCCCTGGAAATTAATATGTTGCAATTCCCCCACCAAAGTGATAAGGAAGGTGATAGGGCCTTTGGGAAATGATTAGGTCTTGAGGGCCCCACCTGTGTGATGGGATGAGTGCCCTCCCCTTCCAAAAATAATTATTTTAATTAATATGCCAATTAATTAATTTAGCAGACTGAAAGAGTATTTCACCTTATGGAGCAAGTCTCTTCTATGTGAGAAAAGAGGGAGAGGTGGTATTGTTAAGACAGGAAGGGCCCTCCTATCAGACACCCAATCTGCTGTTATTTTGATCTTGGGCTTTCTGGCCACTAGAGTCGTGAGAAATCAATCTCTGTCTGTTGTAGTTAAGCTGCCTGGTTTATGGTGTTTAGTTCTGCAGTCCAAAGAGATGAGTACCTCTCATCTTGTTTGCTCCCCTGAGAGCTTCCATGGGGAACTCGTCCAGTGCAGTCTCGTTCCTGCTTTTGTTCCCTGCGTTTGCTTTTGCTTCCGTAGCAGTTGACCCCGGAAGTACTCCTTAAAAACCTTCTTCAAACTAGATACAAGCGTCTTTCCTGAAAACGGAGCCACTTTTAACAATCTTAAGCACATTTGTGATTCTCTTTTCATAAATAAGTTACTCGTTGCAAAGTGATCGCATTCTTCCTACTTCTTACAAAACTCTTGTGTCTTTTTAAGATTAAATAATTGACATTGTAGTTACGCATTATATTTTTTTGCAAAAAATCTTCATTTCAGAGAAGGAAAAGGTGAAATGCTATGAATTACTGTTTGGTTTTCAAAGTCTATAACCTGACAGTCATGGTTTAGAGTTCCCTCCGATTTCTTGAGACTGTTTATATGAGGAATCGTCACCAAATGCAGCCAGTTTTTCAGATTATTGTTTTAGGAGTTTACTCAAGTTTGCAGTTATATCTGCAGTTGCTTTAATATTTTTGTCACTGCATGCTAAGGATTTGGTTCTTAGCACTGTGTTCCACATGGGATACTTGAATTTGAGTTTCTTTGCCTATTTAGAGATTTAAGATAGGAGTGTATTACCAGCAGTACCATTATCTTTAGGCTTTTTTTCTTGACCACCAACTGACTGCAGTGTGTAAGTAATAGCTGGTGCATTGCTCAGTCATATGTACCTCCCACCAAGAACTGGTTACTTTTTCACCTGTATCTTTATTTACTTCCCACAGTGCTTTTAAATTATCTCTGTGGAAATCTCCCAAACATGTTAAGTCCATCCTCTTGCTTGTTCATTTAAAATTTTCTTTACCTATACTAGGGTGAACCACGGGAGAAACTTAATGTGTCTTTAAAAACAAAACAAAACAGAGTAAAATAAAATAAAATAAAATAAAACAACCAAACTCTTATGCAGGTATTATCTATTTAACTTGACTCAAGAAGTGTATATCTAAAGACACTAGTTAATTGACATTTTTGGAAGCTTAATAGAAATGCAAATGCTTTAGCAAAGCTTAATGTTCCTTTGGAGAATCTTATAAATGATAATCCATTAATTCATGTCTAAATCAAACTTCTAACTATATCAGTTTGTCCAGAAAAACAATACATGTGAAAGTGAACCAGATTAATTTTCGTTTTTTAAGCTGTAGTAACTTGTTTCATATAGGCTAAGGGGTAGGTATGAAGAGGATTAATAAAAATACTTGAATAAGACCAAGCATGTTTATTTCTCACATAGTCTACCAAATACGTACAGGCTAGGGACAAACTCAAGAAAATAATGTCATGTTAAAAAACTTGTGATGAGAAAGTACATCCTCAAAATCTTGAACCATATGTTGTTGTTTTTAAGAGTCCAGATGATTACTTATTATTGCAAATACTTATTTAATATATTCCCCTTATATTAAAAAAATGCCACTCTTCAAAACAAATCTGTTTCTACATGTCTGGAATGTGTGCTTGCAAAGTATTTGATTTTGGGTTGGCATTATGATACAAAAGTAAAGTTGCAGCCTGGCATCCCATATGAGTACCTGTTCAAAATCTCGGCTTCTCTGCTTCAGCTCCGTGTTGATGTGCCTGGGAAAGCAGAAGATAGCCAAGTTTTAGGGTTCCTGCCAATCAACATGGGAAACCTGTATGGAATTTCAGGCTCCTGGCTTTGTCCTGTTAGAGCCCTGGCCATTGGTACCATCTGGGGAATGAATCAGAGGATGGAAGATCTCTCTGTCTCCATCTCTGCCTCTCTCTCTGTTACTCAACCTTTTAAATAGATGAATGAATCTTTTTTTTCAATGTGCTGACTCACTTTAGTAGTTAACATTTATCATACAATGTCAGTTGTCTGTGGTCGCTACATTGGTATGAAAATTATTAAAATTATCTTGGAAGTGCACTTTTGAAAAATGTCAGCATTTGATGATGACGAACATCGCTTTATTTTTCTCAGCCTCAGATACATATATTCAAATAAAATATAATATAAAAAATAATGTTTATCTCATAAGGATCACATGAGTTTTGACCTAATCAGGAGTAGTTTTTAATCCTTATGGGAAGAATCAGCTATGTGCTATTGTTTCTGGTATTTTCAGTGTTTATTTTGAAAGTATTTTGAATAATGCTGTGCTTTTCTAGTGCTTCCCAGGTTTTGAAACTTCTCCCTGGAGATCTTTGGATATTCATTCATTTCATGGTGCTAGGAAAGCAAAGTGAATGTTTTGTTTTGTAGTGTTCAAGCATGTTTTTGTTTCTTGTTTTTAGTGAGAAAACAAATGTAGAAGGGTTAAGCAACTTGTGCTAGGTCGCATATTTCGTAACACCAACCGCCAGCAGCAGGCTGTCATACCTGGTAGCATCAAGAATTGAAACATCAGACACCAGGCAGATGTCTGTATGGTGGGAAGCAGGCCATACTGTCATTGCCAAGTGGGGTTTCTGGAGCCTGTGTATGAAGTTCAATTTATTATCATTATTAATATTAAAAAGAACACAGATTTAGATTTTCGTACAAAAATATCGATCCCTTCTAAAAAGAATTAAGCAGAGGCAAACAGATGAACACCAGGTTGTTCCATCATTTTCTCTGTTGTGGTCTATGGGAATGGGACTCCATTTGGTGGAGAATGAAGGAGGGTGTTTTTGTTCATTTGTTTCTTTGTTTTCAGGTTTGAGATACGTTTTTTAATTACCAATGGAGACTTGAAAATAATTAGAAGTGGTAAGTTAGGGGTTCCAATAGAAAAAGTAAGCAACATGTGAGAACAAGTAAGAAGCTTGAGTAGAGAGTTGAAAATATTAAGAAAAAAATCAGAGGGAGATGCTAGGATCAAAACGGCTGTATGTGAAGAGAAAAATGTCTTGGATAGGCTAAGGAAAGAATAAATAGGTATAAAATATTTGAATAGGAAATTCCCAGACCTAAGTGAAATGAGAACAAGATAGTTGAACAAAAATCAGAATATCTGTGTGGCAATTTCTATTTATTTATTTATTTTTATTTTTTGCGATTATTACATGGCTAATCAGGGTAGGAAGGATAGAGGGTTAGAAATAAATGGGTGGGGGGCCTGGCAGCGTGGCCTAGCAGCTAAAGTCCTCGCCTTGAATGCTCCGGGGTCCCATATGGGCGCCGGTTCTAGTCCCGGCAGCTCCACTTCCCATCCAGCTCCCTGCTTGTGGCCTGGGAAAGCAGTTGAGGACGGCCCAATGCATTGGGACCCTGCACCCGCGTGGGAGACCCGGAAGAGGTTCCTGGTTCCCGGCGTCGGATTGGCGCGCATCGGCCCGTTGCGGCTCACTTGGGGAGTGAATCATCGGACGGAAGATCTTCCTGTCTCTCTCTCATCCTCTGTGTATATCTGGCTGTAATAAAATGAATAAATCTTTAAAAAAAAAAAAGTCCTCGCCTTGAACCCATATGGTGCCGGTTCTGATCCCGGTGGCTCCACTTCCCATCTAGCTCCCTGCTTGTGGCCTGGGAAAGCAGTTGAGGACGGCCCAAAGCCTTGGAACCCTGCACCCAGAAGTGGAGGAGGTTCCTGGTTCCCAGCTTCGGATCGGCACAGCGGCCGTTGCGCTCACTTGGGGAGTGAATCATCGGACGGAGGATCTTCTTTCCTCTCTGTCTCTCCTCCTCTGTATATCTGACTTTGTAATAAAAATAAATAAATCTTTAAAAAAACGAAAAAGAAATAGATGGGTGAAATCATTATTTCCAAATTTGCTACTTCTTCTTCTTGTTTATGGGGGAAGGGGAGAGATAAAGGGAGAAGCCACACTTGGCTTTCCAAATGTCCCAGTACCCAGTCATGGTGAACCACCACCTGTTATCAACCCAGCGTCCTGGTGGTTGCATGTTCTAAGGGTTCTGTGTTCAAGTGGTTTGGATAGTTCTGAAATGCTGTTGATTTTGCCGATCCAAGGATGATGCAGCCTTCCCAGGGTTCTTTGCCTGACTTAGTCACCAGGGGAATGAAGGAGATTGTAAGGGGCCTACTTGCAGGGATTGCAACATGTTTACTGCTACATCATTGGGAGATAGTAGGTGTCCGTCAGTAATAGTGGACTAGTAAGTGGTTTTGTATAAATAATAAAAATGGTGACAGCTGACCTATGGATTCCCATAAAATGTATTTTGGGGTCTGAGTCAGCATCCTGGCCAGTGCTGCAGATTTTGTTCTGCTCATAACACTAACCAGCACACTAAAAATATTCAGGCAGATTATTTCTATTATTTTTTTACGGAAATTGTAGGATAGGTAAAATTAGGGTAAAATATTTATCTGTTTCTTGAATTACTAAAAATTATTCATGTTATGTACAGTATATTCCCAGCACATTTTCTTGAAGTCATCTTGCAGCAATTTCTGTATCTAAATACTGATAACTTTCAGGCAGAGTGGCAAATGAAATTGATAGCTCTATTCAAGTATCACTTCAGACACTCATAGTTAGGTGTGAACTCATTTATCATAAGATATTTCATTGAGTGTCTTCATAATAAATAATGACAAAATGTCATGTGAACTTTGTATAATGTTGATTTTGTATGTAGGTATGTTGTTATGAATTCACACACGTAGTTCTGAAATATTTGGGAATGCTTTACCTACTTAATTGTAGGCATTAAATTTTTCGGACTCAGCCTCCCTGCAAGCAATGGGAGGTGTGTCTTTAAAGTTTAGGCTGAAGTGCTACTTGGGATGCCCACATCTTTGATCAGAAAACCTGTTTCTTTGATCAGGAAACTTATTTCAGAACAAGCTTTAGTTCTGCTTCAGATTCCTTATGGAATGCATCCTGGGAGTTTGTAAATGAAGGCTCAGGTACTTGAGTGCTTGCCACCCATGTGGGAACCCTTAATGAGTTTCTGACTTTGGCTTGGCATAGTTCTGACGGTTGGAGGCATTTAGGGAGTGAACCAGTGGAAGAAATTTCTCACTGTCTTTCAAAATGAAGGTAAATAGATAAACATTAAAAAAAGCAACACTATTTAGTTTGAGGCATCACAGCAATAACAAAAATCTGCCATTAGGCCATAATCATTAATGTGAATGATGGGAACCTGTTTTCTGTCTTTGTTTCCTGTCTCTAGTTTAATATAATGTATTATTAGACCCTTAGACCACTTCATCACCGTTTTTAATTAAGAAGATTAAGACTTAGAGCAGGACACATTCAGACACTTACCTTGAACCATCCATCAGGGTTTTGGATAACCTGTTGAAAGCAAAACAAAACAATTTACCTGCAATCAACCCAGCTCACTCTGACTTCAAGTCAGCTTTACAATTAAATAACCTGCCAACTTTGAATTAGCACTAAACGGCAACTCAAGATCTGTAGGACCTACAAGCAAGACAGAAGTGGTGCTTGGGATGATTACATTACTAAGCCCACAATTATCACAGTTCAGAACTAACTTTTATGCCTTAAATAAAACCAAAAGAATCTACACAAAGTACTTCATTTTCTCGAAGGCTAAATTAAAATTAAAGTGTTCAGTGGAAAGTCATTCTGCTTAAAATGCATTTCCTAAGAACCACTTGTTTGAGAAAGGAGTACCTAATGTAATTTTATTTTTTAGGTGTAAATCTCTGTACTCCTTAGAGTTGCTATAGAAAAGCCACTTATATTTATTTTTTAAAATATTACATATTTTATAATTATTCAGAAGCAGTTCTTCTAGGTCTATACATGGCACAAGTTTACATATGTGGTAATTTAAGGAAAAAGGGGTAGCAGAGAGTATCTAAAATGCACACAGATCATAATCTAAAACAACTTGAAGTATGCAGTGAGCAATAGCCAGAGTAGCAACTTGGATTATGTCACATGGCTCTGGTACGGAGTGGGAGTGCTTTTGCAGCTCTCCTTGAAATATTGTAAACAGCATCCAGTTCAGGGTCTAGGGAGAGGTAGAGACCTCTGGGACAACGTAGCTGAGGCAGCTGTGTTCCTGCTGCAGGTGCAAAGCTGAGAGGCAAGTGAGGAAAATCTCCCTCATCAGTGTCTGCAGCTCCAATGTTTGTGGGCTGGTGGGAGTTTCATTTCAGATCCCTGCTAACTTTCAGATGGTAGAAGTCTAACAAGTTATTTTGACTTTTTGAGGCAGATACATTAAACTATTTTCCCATAGGCTCTGTCTGGAATAATAACTTTAAAAGTCTTATTTCAGTTCCAAAACTTAAAAAATCTGGATTCCTGGATTCTCAAAAAAAATTGGGTTATCTGGTAGCATGATACCATTATTATTCCTTCATGGAAGTGATAGGCTTATCGCCCTCCCCCCAACCCCCACTTCTGGCATTACTTGATTTCATACCTAGCTGGACCCTTCTGAATTTGAATTTGCCATCCCTGTTGTGTAATCTTTCCAGGGAGATGCATTTACTCCTTCCAGGCTCAGAGTATTTTTATTTAATGGATATTTCTCATAAAAAGACTTATTTTATTTACTTATTTGCCAGACAAAGTTACAGGTATAAAGGGAGAGATAGAGAGAGACATAAAACGACAGAGAACTTTCTTTGGCGGATTCACACTCCAATTGATCGCTTTGGCTGGGGCTGGTTTGGCCTGATGCTAGAAGCCTCATCTGGATCTCCTATTGAGTGGAAGAGTAATGGTTTAGACCATCCTCTGTTGCCTTCCCAGGTGCGTTAGCAGGGAGCTGGACTTGAACAGATGCTCTGAAATGTCATGCTGGAATCACAAGTGGTGGCTTAACCCATTGTGCCGAATGTTCCCCCCAAATGAAAATTTCTATCTCACCCTTCATCTAGAATCTGGACAACAATAGCAAAATCAGATTGTCCTCACTCTCAATTTTCCCTGTGTTGCTTTTATATTAACATTTAAAAATATGTTCATCTCTCTGGAAATTCCAAGGATTTTAGGATTGCCAAGAGACCAGAAAAGGACAAATATCTATGATATTATCATTTGTGCTTGTAATCAATAATTGAACATTATTAATCAGAGTTATTTATATTCTCTTTTTGGTTGTAAGTCTTTGAAATCTTTGTATATTTTACATTAATAGCATGTCACAATTTAGACAGATCACATTTCTGTTGTTCATTGCACAACTCTGGTTCCTGCCTATTTTCATAGCCTGACTCTGTCTCATCAGCCTTACATACAAACGGAGAGTAAGGCAAATGGAAATGGCTCCTTTGGTGGGTGAGGCATGACTTAAAATTCTCATATCCTGTGAGGCCTCCTCTTAGAAATCATGGTGATGCACCGTAAGATGTACACAGAATTTTTTGGAATGAATTATTTATTCCTTTTTTTATGGATATAGCTGATTGATGTTTGGTAAGCCAAAGAGTTGGCTTGATTTGAGTATTTCTCTCCTGCTTTTAGAGCAGTCTTAGAGTTTTAATGGAGGGAGGTAGGATTTTATTTCACAGGGGTGTGTTTTATCCCCAGGGTAGTTTGTATTCCCTTGCAAGCTGAAGTGAGATCATAAGTCCAAATCAATTCACTTCTAAAAGAAGTTGCTTTTTGCCTGTCATCAGGGATAGTGAGTGAACATACAGAAAGAAAATGGGTTTAGCATTGTTGGGATTGTGAGTAAAAGGTGCATTAAAGTTGCTAACGTACTTTTAGGCAGTACCAATATGAACAGTTTGAATCCAGAATCAAGGTTTCTTTAAAGTGCAAGTACCTGTGATTGGTAATACTCAGAGTTGAAGACAATAGGCAATCAATTATGTATGATCTGTGATTACTTTGTGAAAACTGGTCTTGAACTGTTTTGTTTTTTGATAGTGCTTTTTCCTTAGCAATGTAACCTAGCCCAGTGAGCTTATGTTTCTAGCTAGTGCACTGATTTGAATTTTAGGTTGTGATTGTATGGTCATGGAAATTTGCCCTGGGCACCGTTTTGGCTGATCTTCTCCCAAACACATTTTCAAATGGCACATGATGGCACTTGATAACTTTTGCAATGATGGTTGGGTTGCTGGATCAGGAACAACATGAATCCATTTAGATACTTTTCCTGCACTGGAAGTCCTCTGAATTGCCTTTATTACAATGCCAGGAAGTGCCTTTTAAACATATACTCAGTACTTTACTGTTCCATAACCTCCTGCCATTATGTTTATTCTTTATGCAATACAGAAATGCTTTTGGTATGTTTCAAATAAAAGAGAGAAGTGACCCTGCCCCTTGAGATTTAGTTTAAAGTAGGCAGAGTTAGCACACATGGAAGTTAAGGCACTAAACAGCCTGGCATTCCCGGGTTTTGGAGAAGTGGGTCATGACCACAGGTTGTTATGCTTCCCAGCTGTTCTACTGATAACCCAGGCTTTCTTCATATAACCCCATGGATAGATGATTTTCTTGTGCCTGACAGGTTAGGTAAAGCTCTTTAAAAGGAGGAAATAAACCTTGAAGTTTCATAGGCTCCCAAACAGTCCTGAGTCTACGGTTCTACTGAATGGAGTAGTCACCGTTTGTTTACTTATTTAGATAATATGGATGCCCTGACATGCTAGATGAAAAACAAAGTTCAGATATAGTATGCATAGTTAAAGGTTTGATAAGAATGCTAATTTAAGTGTTCAGTGAAATTTTTGTTACAGTGTATACATATGTAACTGTCATATAGGTCAAATTATAGACCATTTCTTAATATACTTATAACCCATACAAAGTAAAGTAGCTACAATATTTAATAATCTTAAGGGATCTCTGTTGTACATGCATCATCTCGTGCCATTGTCGCATGCCACATCCCCATCTTGTGCCAGTTTTCCCTTTCTTGGGGCGGAAAGTCATATGGCTGTACATTCCCTTGAGAGGTTCCTACTCATCTGACGTTGATATTAATTGATTCCATCTCTTAAACTTCATCCAAGTGCAGTCAAATTGAACATTGCTTTTCTTCGACTTTTTAAGATTGACGTATTAGCAACATGCATCCATGCTGTTGACGCTTCTGCTAGTTTGCTTGTATGAGTACACTACCTCTCCTTAATTCATGTACTTTCGATGAACATTTGGATTATTTTCATTTTTTTCACATAAATTCTTTTTTGACCCAGATTCTGCCATGCTTAGGACATTATTGTGGTGGTATTTACCTACATATCTGCTTTGGGTTATGTACTTTGTCTCATTTTATTTGCACCAAGATGCTGGGAATGATTATTATTACAGTTTTTTTATGGAGAAAAAGATGACTTTGGCCATTTAAATGAAGTCCCCCCAAATTGTACAGTGTATTAATGGCAGAGAAAGGATTCAAACTGAGATTTAGCCTAGCCATATGTCCAAATCACCCATACGGATGACAGAAAACCAAGTAGTAGGACCATTATCTACATCTCTGAGTGGAACATGATTTTGTTCATTTATCCCCATGACCAAGAAATAGTTGTCATTTGTAAGATGTCCACCAGAACCCATCACTCTTTGGCTTCATATCTTGGTATATACAATCCCTAAGTCCTAATTCTGCCTGTGAACTGCACCATCAGGCCCTGTGTCTTTTCCCAACTTCATCCCCATTACTGACTCTCCTTCAGTTTTCTTTAGCCGTTGAGCTATCTTTGGTCTTGCACAAACCGGGCTAATTCCAGCGTTGGGCACCTTTATGTACCATCCCTCTTGCCCACATGTTATTCTCCCAGTGTTTGCTTGGTTGGTACTTTAATCTCATTCATATTCTAGCTCAATGTCTCCTGTCCAGATAGCTCTTCTCTGGACATTCATTTAAAAAGACTTGTCTCTATATTACAATGCCTTAGTTTGTTTTCTCCATTAAACTCACTGTTCCCAAACATATTGAGTTCATGTGGGATATCATTGTTATTTTCATACACAATTGTCATGTTCAGTAAGAGACCCTTAGATTCTAAAAATGCACATGCACTTAATAAGTCCTCAACAGGCATTTGAGGAATACGCAAAAATATATACATATGTTTACCTGTTCTTTGGAGAGATATGTGTGTGTATGTCTGTGTGTATATAAATAAAATGTGTGTGTGTGTGTGTGTGTGTTTCCGGGGATCTCTGTGTTTCTGAGGAACATTTGCTTAAATGAGGGGCTTCAAAAAAGATCATAGGCGAAGCACATTACCTTCAGTTGTATTTCTATATGAGCTTTTCAAAGTTTCTTCATATATTTTATAGAGAAGGAAAATATCAGTTTAAAAGTGTGGCTTTGTATGCTGGGTGGGGTGGAGTTCAGTGCTCATATAATAAAATGATGGGGATGGAGAAGGGCGTACATTATTAATTTTATGTATGGAAGATGCTTGCAATAACAGGAATTGACTTCTGGCAATGAAGCAATTTCCACATGTCAGAACTAATCTTTGGATCCTGGAAAGTGGTTCTTTCCTTGTTGTCATTGTTTATTGTTGGTGTACTGCTTGTTTTGAAACACAGAGTGGGGAAACTGTTTCTGGTTTGGCATCAGAGCATGGCATGACATAAGTCAAAAAAAATAATGCGTTTGACAATTATCATATACTTTATACTGGAGTTTAAAAATAAGAAATTTCTTATAAAAAAAAAAGCTTATCTTTAATCACTACTGCTGCTACTCTAACCTGACAAGCGTTAGAATCTTTAATGGTCCCTTGTTCTGCTCAACACATGAGGTTAACATATGTATAAGATGCTCCTTATCTTATCGTAAATAATGAGCTGCCACATTTCCATTTGGAAGATTGCAGGCATTTTTTCTCTAAATTCACATTCACCACTGTCTTAATCTTTCTAATGAAGCAGGAAGTTTTAAATTTAGTTGTCTCATTCATGCATGTAGATGAAAATTCCTGGATCCCCAAGCAGACTTTGTCAAAAGAACTCACAGTCCATTGTCATTACACTATTGCATGCTAGGCACCATGGCATAAACATGAGCTGTGAGTATCGTGTGTAGGCTGAGTATTCTGGGGAGGTTTCAATACCCACATGCATTTCAGAGCACTGGTTAGAATCCTGGCTGTTCTATTTCTGATCAAGCTCCCTGCTAGTTTACCTGGAAAGGCAGTGGATAATGACTTGGTTTCCTGAAACCCATATGGGAAACTAGGGTAGAGTTCCTGGATCCTATTGTTGGACTGGCCCAGAGCTGGCTATTGTAGTCATTTGGTGGGTGAATCAGCAGACAGATTTGTTCTTCTTCCACCCAGTTTTTCTAATGCATTGCCTTTCAGATAAACAAACAAACAAACAAATCACTTTTAGAAGTTGTAGGAGTGATAGGCAGGGTTGAAAATTTTGTGCCATTTGAAGGAAAGAAAAGCTATGTTAGGAGTCTCTTTAGTTTAGGCTGGGAGGGATAAAGGATTGTGTTCCTCTGCTAGCCTTGGCAGAATTTCGGATTACCTTCTGTCACATTACTCGCCTTGTTTCTGACTAGTCTGCATATTCATCTCTTTCTCCGACCTGAAACTTTACGATGCTTCCAGCTCCAGGCAGTACCCAAATGCTAAGTTCTGTTTACCATCTTTGAGTAATGGTATTAATTTCAATGCCCAGGGATAATGCATTGGTTATTAAACATTAGAGCAATAACCATAAGGAGGTATTTCAAAGGGAAATAGCACCCCTGCCTCCTCAGCAAAAATGTTTAGGAGGACTAAACAAATACAGAAATTTCCTGAATAACAGTGGGCTAAGACACTGCTGACTTGCTATTTGATCTCAAAGATTTACCAACTACTCTAAATTTCAGTGGATATATCAACAAGCTGAGAACATTATGGTACCTGTTTCTCCGTGTTGTAGTGAAGATTAAATGACAAGTAGAACCCTTAGCACAGTATCTCATGTGTAACATGATCTTGATTGAAGTCTCCATATCAAAGTCTCTTAGAAGAACTCTGTTAATCTACGTGGGGCATGCTGTCCTTGCTCCTTCAGCAAACCCAGGAAAAGGCTTCCATTGCAAACGCTGTTCTCTCCTCTGAAGAGAGGACCTTGTTGGTTCCTCAGCTCTGTTCCATGCTTAGTACATGCTCTGATTCCTCCAGGAAAACCTTCACTTCATTTGGTTCTCTTAATTATTTCTTAATCAGTCATCACTATTCATTCAGTGTCTCCCTCCCAACCAGATTATTACATCAGTCTGGGAAGGGATTCTCCAGTCCCAGCACCACTGCCTTACATAGTATTTTTTAGATGTTGTCTGATTCTTAGGGCTAGTGTGAACACTTATTCTTGTTAAGATTTTCTTTTTCATTTTTTTATGTTGCACATAACTGGATGGTAAAATATTAGATTACATTTTTTTTCTCATAATAATTCTCCATTTCTGTATTGTAGCCATTTGAAGAGTGAAATAGTGTGTGAAAGATATTCTCGCCTCTCTTTCTCTGTATGTCCGTCTCTCATTCTGTAACTGCCTTTCTAAGAAAAAAAATTTTTTTAAGAACTGCCATGATTGACCCTGATTTTCTGAGAGCAATTTCAGTGTGCCTTAAGAATTTACAAAGTTTTTTTTTCCCAACAAAATGGATGCAGCTAGAAATAATTGTGTTTGTGAAATAAATAGTTATAAAAGGACAAATATCATATGTTTTCTCTTCTATGTGACAGTTAGTATAGAATTCAAAAATACCTATGAAATGGTCATTTGGGATATGATTGATTTTAGTCCTTGTTTTTACTTCCTACTTTTTATTTGTTGAATATTATGATTATTGGCAAATTGAGCCTGTGAATATAGAGTTGATGAAGTGAGATCCAATCCAGCCCTAAGCACCTTCCTACTGTAGTGAGAGACAGACATATGAAAGAATACATGAAGTACAAGGTTGCATTTCCTAGCAATAGTTTTTCAGCGATGTCAATATGTGGACTGTTCTTCCTGACCTATGAAACAATCATTGATGTGGTAGACTCAGTAATGCCCATCCTTGTCAAGTTGTTTTCATCCTAATGCCTGTGTCATTCAGTTGTTTCCTATGGGAAAAGAGACTTTGCATTTCTGATTAGATTAATGAATTTGAAGGTTGATGGTTTTGATCTTAATAGTCCAAATGTCATCAGAGAGGTCCTTGTAAAAGGGAGAAAAGGAAAGCAGTCAGTAGTAGAAGCTAATAGCAAGACACTAGCTTTGTTCAAGAAAGGGGCCACAAGCCAAGGAATGCAGTGACCCCTAACAGCCAAAGGAGTAGGCATGCACTTTAACATTGGGTATCCTGAAGCAATAGTTCTATCAACAACTTGATTTTAAAACCTTATTTGAATTTCTAACGGCTGAAACTGTAACAGTTTCTGCTATTTGTGGCACTAAATTTGTGATAATTTTTGATCATATTAAGAAAAGAGTGTACTAGGCCCAGTGCGATAGCCTAGTGGTTAAATCCTTAACTTGCATCTGCCAGGATCCCATATGGATGCCAGCTTGTATCTCGGCTGTTCCACTTCCCATCCAGCTCCCTGCTTCTGGCCTGGAAGAGCAGTTAAAGACGGTCCAAAGGCTTGGGACCCTGCACCAGAGTGGGTGACATGGGTGAAGCTCCTGGCTCCTGGTTTCAGTTCATATCAACTTTAGCCATTGTGTCCACTTGGGGAGTAAACCAGAGGACAGGGGATCTCTTTCTCTCTGAATCTCCTTTTCTGTGTATCTGCCTTTCCAGTAATAAATTACATACATTTTAAAAAAGTATACCTAGGAATTTTATTTGAAATGCAAGAATCTTGGACTCTACCCACTCAGAGACTCTGGGGGCTGAACCCAGCACACTGAAGCCTACCAAGAGCAAGCTGTTGAGGTGATTTGACACATCCCAAGATGTGAGGGCTACGATTGTAAAATGGAGAACTTATTCCTGTCTTAGGAACCAGATACACGGTACAATTATCTATCCTTAGTCACTTTTTTTAGCCAACCACTCTGTGTTTGTCACACGTATTTCCCTGTTGTCACAAGCACTGTAGTATTATGATTGAGAGCACTGCCAGGAGTACCTAAAACTTCAGGGAGTTCCTCAAAGGAAACAGAAAATGTTACTGGAAATAGGGTGGAATATTTTGCTGAAAAGACAAAACAAAGACTACTTACTAAAAGTGTATGACTTTAGTGAGCAGATAAGAAAGAAAATATATTCTAGAGTAAGATAAGAGTTTGTGAGCAAGTACTCCTTGGCAGAAAAATATATAACAGATTCAGAAAATGACTGAAAGGATTTTAGTTATGGCATGAGTCCAAGAGGGTGGGATACAGGTTCTAAGTACAAATGAAGTGTAAGCATTCCATAATCAAATGGTTGAATTATTTTCTATAGAGATAGGGATACATAGGCAGGTTTTAAAGAAGGAAAAGTAAAGGTAAACACGTGCTTTAAGAAGCAGACTCTGTGTTCTTGCCCATTGCCTGAATATCAGAGCCCATTAGTGGGTAGAGTCTGCATTCTGTATGCATAGTGAATACTGATTATGCATCACTCCAGGGATTCTCCATGCATAAATTTTTATCATTATATACTCAAATGATAATTTTTCCCTCTATGGAAAACTTTGTCTTCCAAACTGAAATACATTTACACACACATGCACACATACAAGTCTTAATGAGACTATTCTCACAATGAGGATGTAAGATAGTCCATTACTTTTCAAATTGTTCTCTGTAAAAATCTACTTATGTAAATGGAAAATATTTTTTATATATTTTAAACACATCTTAATACTTCACACCTTTTCTCTCTCCCTCATCCTCGTTTCATTTTTTCTTTTTAATTTGTGATAACATACTTTCAATTATATACGTAATTTCTATCAGTTTTATTTTAGCTTTGTAAAAAAGCTGGTCACAGTTCCCTAAACTGATTTCATTACCCACCATTGGGTCATGTCTTTTAGTCTTGAACAGACTACTTTAATGGAAACAGGGCAGTGTCTTATTCATTTCTGTAGCTATCAGTTCTTCACACAGTTCTTGGGTTATGTTAAAACTCCATTAAAGCTTAAGTATGAGATTGGAAAAAATTTAGCTAGAACCTCAAACATTCCTGGAGCCATATGATAGTACATTTCATTTGCCAGTTGCTGGATGACAGAGTATTTAAATGCATAATCAAAGCGCCAAACATTTGAGTGGGCAGATTTATGGATGGAGGAGGAATGAAGGAACAGTAGAAATAATGACACATCTTCCTCGTAAGGAATTTCAAACTTAAGAATAAAGAAAATATGCCACTTTTTGTGTTTTTTCCAGATGTATGAAGTCTTATTGAGTGTAGTAGTTGTTCACAGCCCTGTGTTGACAGGAATTTAGAAGGTGTACTTGGGTCCAGCAAGAAGAAATACTGTTGAAATTTGGGAGATGTTAGGAATGATGGGGCCATATGTTCTGTGCATTTTAGTCCTTTTTTAAAAAAGATTTATTTATTTATTTGAAATGAGAGAGAGAGAAAAAAACAGGGGAGAGAAAAAGAGGTCTTTCATCCACTGGTGTGCTCCCTAAATGCCCTCAGTAAGCCACGTCTGAGTCAGGTTGGTGATGCCAGGAGCTCAGAAATCCATCTGAGTTTCCTGTGTGGGTGTGGCAGGATCCCAAGTACTTGGAGCATCATTTCCTGCATTTCTAGGCATATTGAAAGTAAGGTAGATTGGAAATGAAGTATTTGGGATTTGAACCATTGCTTCTCTTTGGGATATGAGCATCCCAGGTGACAGCCGTTGTACTATAGTACTTGTTCCTTTCATAATTAATCTTCACCAATACATTTGGTCAGTTACCACCTTTTTGTTCACTGAACTTTAGGTAGCTCCCACTCCACATCTTTGCCTTTGCCTGGCTTATGCTGCTCTTAGGGTTACAAACTCAGGTCTCTAACACTGCTGGCACTGTTGCCCTTAATGATTGAAGGCTGTTATAGTGACTGCTCCCATTCTCTCATGTCAGCATCTCCCCTCCCTCAGGGAGTTCTGTTACCACTGATGCCTGAAATGCAGCAGACAGCATGCACACAACCAATTGGGCACTGGGCAGATAATACCATTCTCCCTCTGACCTGCTGTCCAAAGATGCTCCTGTTCATGTGTTCTCTCTTCGAAGAGTGGACAGGGGACCTGACAGTTGTGCTTGATAATCTGGTGACAAAGTACTAAATGTACCTCATATTAGCCTTCTCTCTCTTCCTTCCTCGTTTCCTCTTCTCACTCTAACTTTGCTGAATGACACCTTCTTATAAATTAGGAACATTCAAAATCTTGCCTCAGGCTGTAGTTTCTGTGGAATCTGGGATCAAAGAAAACCTAAACATACAAATAAACATAGAATTGTAAAATACACACATTAAAGGGACATGGGTTGTACTGGGCCAAAGTTGTTTCCTGAGTGTCTGCTTAAGGAGAAGAGAAACCAGGCCTTCTTTGTATTTTGGGGGTGGGGGAGGCCATTTACAGTGTCTGTTACCAGCCCAACTCCGTGGAATTGATCTGAACTTCAAGGAAAGAAGGAACTGTTGTAAAAGCCTAGTGGACTGTGAAATGTGGGACCCTTGTACTCATTCATCTGCAATTAAAAATTTAAATAGGAATAGAGCTTGGAGGATCGCTAAGTCAAGGTGATGTTCTTGGTGCTGGGAATTCAATGGTTAATTAGATGAATGTGAACTTGTAAAGACTAAAGTTTGTTGGAAGAGAAAGACAATACAGAAGTCATCAGAAAGGAAAGAAATACAGCTCTTCAAAGCACACTCATGCTGTGAGAGAAACAGAATTACAGCAGAGATTAACAATGAGAAGGGAAAGTCCCCATGGAGATCTGCTGGCCAGGGAGTGCCCTTCTGAAAAGCTAACACAAAGGAGAGGAGGTGATGAGCATGCAGGGAGACGAAGGGCTGAGAGCACCCTGAGCGGAGAGCTGTGGATGGAAATCCCTGAGATGGAATGCTGTTTACGAAAGTGAAAGCTGACCAGGCTGATTACATTGATATGGTGCTTACTCTGGACTGATGCTGTTCCTACCGAAATGCATATAGTACCTCACTTCTCGTAACAACCCAGAAAGATGCATAGTTTGCAAGTGTGGAAATTGAAGCTGAGGGAAGGGCAGTCCTGGACAAAGTTATGACATTCACATGGTGAGTAGAGGACCTGAAATTGAAATGCTGGTTTCTTGTGGTCAAGAGTGGTCCTTGGATTTGTTTCCCAAACTGTGACCATAGTGTAGCCTTCTGTAGTGAGCCTTGGACAAGTCTTAGAGGCTTTGAAAAACAGGGCAGTGACCTTACACTTTGTTCTCAGTGCAGGGGGAAGCCCTGATAGATTTTAAGGCCGGGAAGCTAAAATCCATGAAATGTTTTTAAAAGGTCTTCTTGCTGCTATGTTAAAAATCAACTGAAGGGCAAGAATGGAAGCAGGACCCAGGTAACTATAGTAGAGGCCTATGTAAGAGGAAATGGTGATTAATATTTAAATGATAAGCTGTCTGCTGAGAAATAGGGAATGGGAAGAGGATGTGAGGGGCTTCCATAGGTAAAATTGATATATTCTTCTAATTGATTAGATATGAAAGAAAAGAGAAAGGTCCTACTTGGAAATGTATTCTTGGGGTGTGAACAAAACATCCTCAGGCTTTGAGGGCAGAGTTAAGAACACTTAGTAGAAGGCTGTCATTTGCAATCATGCAAAGAACACTACCCCTGGCTTGATGCTGACCATCTATGGAGGAGGCCAGGACTGCTGATGGCTTTGCAGAACTAGGGTTGACAGCTACACCCCGTTCTTAGGTGGAACAGAGAGCCTTAGCAGATGGGGACAACTTGGGAATCATAGAGTCTCTGAGAGCATGCAGAGTTGTGAGGTGTGTGTTACGTCAATTTTTGCCTGAACAGGTAGTCAGTATACCTAGATCTGTGTTCACTTCTGCCTATCGGCAACTGCCCAAAAGTATTGAAATTCAGAAGTAAAAGGTTTCATACAGTCAGGAAAAATACTAGGTTGGCAGGTGGCTGCAGTTTATATTGAAGCACATATTAGTGTATTTTTCTCTCCCTCACCATTGTCATGCTGACTTAATATAAAGGAGAGAAAAATATCTATTGTAAATATCCCCATTGTCCCATTTTTCCTTGAGATGGACCCAATAACTGAGAGGGAGTGCTCTGAGACCTACTAGTCCACACCTCTAGTGATGAGAGGAGAGAGTAGGCAGACAGGCGATTTTCATTTCCTGTGATAACTTCCCGCAGTAAGTAGGTGGGAGGGTGCAGTGATTGATGAACTAAATTAGATGGAAAGAGGCTCAAATCAGATTCCAGGTGATTGCTCGTGCCTCTCGACTCGCTGCACTTCTTTGCAATTCCACTCATTTAGAAAATGATGATGGTCTGTCTTGTGACATTTCTTATGTTTTTGCTTCATTCTTCACTTCTCCCTTCCTTCTCCAGCTAGATCAGTTACTCCTTAGGGGGTAGAAATGATGTTTTGCTTATTTTGTTTTCTTCTTATGTCATATACAGAGCAAATGCACAATGATCCCAAGTTGTCCTTTGATGGATCACTGCTGCTCATGATGGGATGTTTTCTAAAGAATGTTGCTGAATTTATCGTGCCTTAGAAAAGTAGAAAGTAAGGGGAAGGTCCATACTCAGCATGTTTAGTTTAAAATATGCAGCCTTGGAGTAAATGAGTTTAAGATAACTTTGTTCAGGTCAGCATTACTCAGCCACCGAGATGGTTCAGTTTTTTTTTCTAACAGTGAAACTTTGTTTCTCTAAATAGAATAGGAGGGGGAAATCACAAGCAATTGCCAATATTTGAGCTACAGATATGGTAATATCATGCGAGTCAATCTAGTAAGACAGATGAGTCAATAATAATTCACTCCTCTGATTCAGTTTGAGATGGAAACGAGCTAATGTAACACAGGCCCTACTTCTGTAGCAACTGGGATGATATAGGACAGTGAGATCCGGCATCTGGGGTAAAAGAGGTGGGCACTTCTGTTATGATACTACCCTAAGACCTTTTAGTATCATCTGGTTAGAAGTTGTGACAGGTCTCAGAAGAGTCAAGCAGGATCTGCCTTGTAACACTCGACCACCGGCAACCCCATGTGTGCCAGAGAACTGCCAGAGGTTGTCAGGAAAGGCAGTAGATGCCAAAAAATATAACTATATATTCAATAAATCTCGCTTCCTTTTTCTTCTTTATTAAAACATGATCTTTGAGTTTTCAAGTTATTCTACTGATTATGAAAGCATGAGGAAACATTGCTTGTTTTTCCCTTCATTAAGTTTAAGGTTAAATCTGAGATGTCAATAGGTTTCTCTAGAGGGACTCAGTATCTCTGGATGCACCGCTTGGGAAGGAGGGCATGTTTTTGCCTATTTGCTGTGGGATAAAAGGAGAATTTGACCTGAGGTTGAAGTAGAGGCTAGAATAACAACTTGAAATTGATGAAGGTCTTTTGTTGGATATGGGAGCCAGGGAAGTCCAGAAGAGCAAGTGTAGGAACTGAATTAATTGGGGAAAAAATTATAAAATGTACTTTTTTGGACCTTTTCATTAGTATGTTTGTTAGTTTTTCGTTTATTTAAGTAAAACATCTGAAAGGAGTTTCTTTGAAAGGAATGAAACTTATTTTATTTTAGTCAATGGTTTTGGAACTCTGCAGTTTTCGATTTGGTGGACCCATTAGTCTGATGAGAGTGCACTGGAGGCAGGAATGCTTGGTGAGCTAGGAAGCAGAGAGAAAGGTTGGCTGAACTTGGCTCTAGTAACCAACCCTATCCCAAGAATGACCTTCTGAGGGCATGCCCATTATGTCTTAGAGATCTCCCACTAGATTTTCCTCTGAAATCACCTTCGAATCAGTTATTAACATGAATCCATTAACTATTAATGTAAATCTCTGGGGACCAACACCCTGAAAACATGGACCTTTGGGACTCATGTAAGCATTTACCTCCAATGTGAAGATAAAGCATGGAATATTTTGGAAGAATTGGTCACTCTGGATTCTGTCATTACTAAAAGCATAAACAGAGGGTGGCTATCTGGCAGCAGAAACGATTTGTAAACATGGAGAAATGCTTAGCTTCATGTGTAGAACTCTACGTAATCTATGAGAGAGCCGAAGTCATACAGACAAAAATACGGGTCCACTGAAGCATGTTAGCATCCCATCTCTTTTTTATTACCTGTGGATAGAATTGTGCTTTTGGCTCTATAGCCTTTCATTCCATAAATGGAGCTACAGGGTTATACAAATGATATTCTTTAAAAAAATTGTTTGTATTCTATTCCATGATACAGTTTTGTAGGTATAGGGATTCTTCTCTTTTTTCCCTTTCTTTCCCTTACCCACCTTCTCCTCTCACTGTTCCTCCCCCTGTTGTTACAGCTGCATAGTTCTCCAGCAACAGTTACAAGTTCAACATTCTGTTAACGGCCTGCACGATGGCATTGTAGTTATAGACAAAGGCAGAAAATCTTGCATTATTGAGGTGTATTTAGCTATTTCATTGGGAGTCCTCCCTTTATTCAAAAGTAGAAAATGTACATGATCTTGTTTGCTACTATAATAGCCTTGAGAATAAGGGAGCTGGCACGCCCAGCTTATAGAAGAAGAAAATAAAACTCAGAAAGACAAAGCAAAGCAAAAATTAATTTATCATCACAGATAGCAAATAAATTGCAAAAACTGGGGTTCTGATTCATTTGTCTCTTGAACCAGTGCTTTTTCTACTCTGCTGTGCTTTGTTTTTCTCCACCAGGTTAATCTTTAAAAAGGGGAAGAAAGCAGGTGAAAATCTTGTAAAAAAAAAGAAGTCAGTGATAGTCTCCTGCCCCAGACCCAAAGAGTGACAGTGGGATCTACATAGGATGCCAGCTGAGGTTTCATTAAGAAGATGAAAGCAGAATCTGAGGGCTAACTCCATGAGCAAGATGAACGTTTTTTTTTAGAATCTATTTTACTTTTATTAATTACTGCTGTGTCCATCTTGGAGTTCTGCACATATCCCCTTGATTTTATTTATTTCTTTATTTCTTTGTTTCTTTCTTTCTTTATTTATTCTTTATTTTTGACAATCTTCACACAATTAATTAGGGCACAAAGGTTCAAGGGCCACAGGAAAGTGGGCAAGACCATTATTTCCACATTTTCTTTTTTTTTTGGTCCTGCATCTGGAGTAAAGGGGGAGACAAAGGTGAACATTTTAAACAAGAGTCTCAGAAGATGTGCATCTGCATTGTGGTCCTAGCTGGATTGCCCTAACAATGCTGAAACTGCCTCTCTCTGCTTTTCTGCTGTGAGTTCTTTAATAACCTTGCTTAGATGTGGTCTGAAGGCTGGGTACTGACAGAGTCTGCTTTTTTCTCTCCCTCTCCCTTGAATGTCTTCTTCACATCTTAGTCTTTTTTTTTTTCTATTTATGTGGCAATGAAGTGATGAAAGAAAAGGGCATGAAATCAGGAGATGGGAATTTTTGACAAGGCTTTTTTAAGTGCCAGCTTCTTGCTTCCTTCCAAATTGTGCTAAGCAACATGGCGAACAGTGTATTCCTTAAAAGGCTTGCCAGTATTTGCTGCGCAGCATACCTATGTGAAATTACTTTAGCACCTATAATTATGTTCAAAACTGAACACAGTCAGTACAGAATAGCTCTGTGAGTTTGATTTTTGTTTCAAACACTTCTATACACTCAAGTATATTAGGGTGACTGAGTATAAGTATGGAAAATTTCAACTTTTTAGGATAAATTTGAGCACATTTTTATGAGTGGAATCCCAGGGTTTAAAGTGGCCATTTTGACCAGGAAGCTGAGATAGCCACATGGTCCTGGCCACTGCTTTTTACCACCCAGTTTTGCTCCCAGCTCTGGGAATTAGGCCATTTTAGTCTGCCTTGAACAACGGTGGAAACAAACTTTCATGACTTTGTATCTTTCAATTTCTCTTTCTTGAGTGTTGATTGTGAATGATCTCTGAAGCAGAAAGAAGATAAATAATTTTATAAGCTGGGTCTGCCTGGTAGACTTAACAGTAATTTAACAAATGTGACATGGGGGTTGACAGGAATCTATATGCCCATCATCAGATTGTCACTTTAATGGCAACCAACATGTCCCATTTCTTCCCTGAGATGCTTACTTTCAAATAAGACCACATGCAAATTCTTAGACAGGAGTTAATAAGTGATTTATTTCAACATAAATATGGGTTCTTTTAAAAATATGTGCTTGGGAGAAGGCTTCCAGAGTACTGGAATTTTTAGGTAAGGAAATGCCCTGCTGTGATCTTATTTCCTGTGTAAAAGAAAAATATGGGGGTGGGCACAATTACAACATTCATGCTTAAAAAATGAAATCTGGGGGTCCTTTACATGTCATAGTTTTCATTTGTTAGACCACTGTCCTTCTGTATGGTTCATTAAGCAAAGATTTTCATGGGTGGGAGGCTGGGTGGGGCTTCTCCCTTTGTTTCTCCCCTGACCCCAGATACAGGGGGGAGGGGGAAATGATGATAATAGTGCGGAAAGAATGGTCTTACCCACTTTACTGTAGCCGTTGACCCTTTGTAACCTAATCAACTATGTAAGATTATTAAAAAAAAAAAAAAAAGAAGATTTTCAATTCCAGCATTGTGGCACAGCAGGTTAAGTCAGTGCCTGTGAGGCCAACATTCCACATAAACAGAAGTTCACATTCTGATTGGTGGAATTCTAGTCCAGCCTCCCCACTGATGTGCTTGGGAAGGCAGGAGGAAATGGCCTGCAGAGTGGGGCACCTGTCACCCATCTGAGAAACCCAGGCAGAGTTTTAGGCTCTTTGCTTCAGCTCCGACTGTTTTGACCATTTGGGGTTCAACCAGCTAATGGAATATCTCTCTCCCTGTCCTCCCGCGCTCTCTGTCAGCAACCCTGCCTTTAAAGTAAATTTTTCTTCAAAGAAACAGTAATCAGATAGCAGTTGAAACCTTTAAGTTACCAGAATAGGTAATGCGACTCCCTTCTTTTTGCAATAGAGTATTCCAGTGACGTTTATAGACGTACGTATTTTAAAAATAAAGGTAGAATCTCTAGATCTGCATTTGACCTTGTGTTAGGTTGTTGCAAGCTCTGTTTGGAGAGAGGTAATTCAGAATGAAGCATCTCACCTCAAATGCTTTATGAAAATATTTGTGAAGCTGATACACAGCCAAAGAATTTCCAATGTGTGCGTAGAGTGGATTTGATTCATTTTCTAAAGTTGTAATCTGAAATTAGTGTTGGTAGAGATTTGAATATGTGTAATTTTCTCAGCCCAAGATGTGTAATATGTTCTAGTTATGGCAAATAGTATGTTTTATATCAAGTTGTAAGCTATTGGTGGGTTATAAAGAGAATTTAGGCGTTTGTGAGCAGCCTTTATTTTTTAGTGAAAAACAAAATTGAAAATTTTGGAGTCCAGGACTTTTTAATATAGGTATAGATGAACATAAATAAACATAAGCAAAATAGTTTTTACTGTGAGTCATGTGTTTTAAAAGTACTGTAAAGAAAAGAATTTGAAAATAACCGCCTTGGATTTTGCCATTTTCAAAATATGATATCAGCTGTGATTGACACATTTTAAATAATAAGTAAGCCTGTTATTTTTTTTTTCTTTTAAGCTATTTATTTATTTTGTTTGAGCTAGAGCAAGCAGGAGAGCACCCATCCTGTGATTCACTCCCTAGTGTCTGCACTGCTTCTGGGACTGTATTTTGCTGAATCCAGGAGCTAAGAAGTCAGTCACGGTGTCCCATATGGGTGGCAGGGACCCAATGGTTGAGAAACTTGCTGCCTCCCAAGATGTGCACTCAGAATTAGGAGATTTAGCTAGACACTTTAACATAGGATGCTGTTGTCCTGAACTGAGGCCTCAACACTAGTCTAATGTCTGTCTCCGTTTCCCTAATTCCTTTTCTCTCACTAGGGGATTTTGAAATGATTGCCTTCCTCTTAGAAATAGTGATCAATTATGAATGAGAAAAATAAAGCCACACTTCAAAGTTCAGCACATTTTGGGCAGTGCATTTTTTCAGGGATGGGAACATTATGTATATTTTAAAAATTCTTAATTCTCACAGGTGCCTTCCTCATAGTTTCTCAGTTACCAAGACTTACCTTAATTTTACTTTAATACTACTGTTTGACATTAGATGTCTGGAGAGGAACAAAATCATTCAGAAGTGGACGTATAAAGATTATCAAACTAATGTTTAAAATTATGGTCCTATACATTTTACCTTATTTCTAATTGCATGTCATGAATAAAAAGGTATATGAGGTATGTGCATGTGTAGAAGACAGAGAAGATGTTGAGGTATAATGATTTTACTTGTAGCTATTCTCCCAGGAATTAATTACTTAGAGCTACCATTAGTCGCCATGATATTAAGCCAAAGATGCATAGTTAAAAAAAAACAGGATGCAACATCTGATCATTTTTTATATGAATTAATTAAAATTTGAGGGCAACACACACACACACACACACACACACACTTGGAGAGCTCAACCTCTGGTTCTTTTCTCAGATTCCTTTAGCAATCCAGGAGCCATGACTCAATCCAGGTCTTTCGCATAGGTGGTAGGGATTCATCTACTTCAGCCATAACCAGTGTCTCCCAGGTCTTCATTAGCAGGAAGCTGGAGTCAGGATCAGAACCAGCCGTTCAACACAAGTAACCTATTCCTGGATATGTATGTCTTAACTCTTAGACTAAATTCTTGTTCTGAGGCAGATTTTTAAAAATTAAATATATAATATATAATATATAATGATTTTATTCTTAGTACAAGCATTATGTGTTAGTGTGGTAAACCATTGGTTGTTATGCCCACATTGTTCATTGGAGCCTGGTTGGAGACCCAATTAGTACACCCTTACAATCTACCTTCATGCTAATAGGCCTGGGAGAAAGCAGAGAATGTCTCAAATGCTTGGGTTCTACTGTTTGTGAGGAGATTTGGATGGAGTTCCTGGCCACATTGAATGGAAAATCTTTGTCTGTCTCTCTCTTTTTCATGCCCCACTCTCCCGTCTTTCTCTCTCTTTCTCCCTCTTTGTTATCCTACCTTCAAATATATAAATTAATTTTTAACTTTTTCCTTCTTGCTTGGGGTTATTAGAACTCACTGTGTCCCCAAATAACTAAATATTTGTGAAAGGCAGATTAAAATGTCAGTAATTACCTAGTTTTGAATTTCAAAAAGTGGCACAGTTTTATTTGATGTTATCAATAAATTTCAGGTCTCATGTGTTGAACATTGTGTTTATAGAAGTAGAAAATCAAATAATTGTCAATGGGCTTGAATACATTTTACCATATAAATAAAAGGCATTTTTATTGCCAGCTCATCATTTCAGTTAACAATCAGAATTTGAATCTTAACCACAGTTCAGTCACTCTTGTTCGCTGACTTGGTTCCTCTGCCCTCTTCTGTCAAAGAACTCTTATTTTCTGGTCTGAAATAGAATTTTGCTCACATTGCTATATCAAAAAGGACATTGATTAATGTAACTGAAAATTTTCAGACATTTGGCTTCAGTCTTTGTCCAGTCTTCTTTAATTGGTGATCATTGCATTGAGCCTTCTTATTCTACCAGTTTACCAAAATGATGGAGTTTCTCTTTCCATTCGTTTTTACTAAAACCCAAATGCTAATCCATATGTATATAGCTTGACTCACATACCTTTGTCGATCCAGTAACAGTGCCCATTTCTATGCAACAGTGGTTGTCCAGGCTTTGGTCACATTCCTATATATTATATACTAAGGGTCAGAGGAGGAACAGGTATTCCAAAGGAAATAAATAAATCAGTGACCAGAACAAGGGGAAGAGTAAGTTTTATGTACATTTTGCACAAGCTCAGAAGTTGGTAATATAGAAATTTTATTTTCACCATGAGAAAAAACTTTAATGTGCTTGATTATTTTAAAGAATAAATTATCTGGTTTGCAAATATACGTTCAACTAGGTATAGATATTTCCTTTAACTTGTATGAGCTATGGATTTTGTGCATGGTTTTGAACAACTCTGTAATATTTTATTAAATGATTTTCATCACTCTGGGTAATAAACAGGTGATTTGGCTTAGCAGAGTACAGGTGCTATTTTTAATACTTACTGCACTCTGGAGAGCTTCCAAATAATAATAGCATCTTTAAAAGCTTTGGATTCCCCAAATGAGCAATAAAATTGTACTGACTATTGTCTGAGATAAATAACACAACTCCTTTCTCTTTCTCTTCCGTATTCCTGCTTGAGAAAGCTCCACATTACCTGTCACTATCCGAGGGCTTGATAGCCTACTGAAGGTCAAGTCTGGTTTGTTTCCCATTACCACATGTTTCTTTGTGACTAAATGAATGGAGTAAATAAAACTGGTTTTAAAAAAAATACTAAAAAAATTGGTGCAAAACATGACAAAGAAACAACTTGAAATTTTATTGTCTAAAATGGAAATAGCAAAATTTTCTTTTCCTCAGCTCTTGAGTTAGGCCCAGCCTGAGAGTCAGAATTTGAGGAACTCCTAGAGAATAACAGTCACATGCAAGTGATTTTAACGTGTTACTTATTCCCGTGAAGAGACAAGGACGCACACATTTGAAATCATCTGATAAGAAAAGTTAAGATAGGGCCCGGCACGGTGAACTAGCAACTTAAGTCCTTGCGTTGAATGCACCAGGATCCGATTTGGGTGCCGGTTCTAATCCCTCTGCACCTGCTTCCCATCCAGCTCCCTGCCTGTGGCCTGGGAAAGCAGTCAAGGACGGCCCAAAGCCTTGGGACTCTGCACCTGTGTGGGAGAGCCGAAGAGCTCCAGGCTCCTGGCTTCATTACAGTGCAGCACCAGCTGTTGCGGTCACTTGGGGAGTGAATCATCAGACAGAGGTTATTTCTCTCTGTCTCTACTCCTCTTCTCTCTCTATATATATCTGACTTTGCAATAAAAATAAATAAATCTTTAAAAAAGAAAACTAAAGACACAACGGAGATTTTGCAGTGCTATAAGCATCTGAGTTCAGAACTTCCAAAAAGGTAGGACAATGCTAAACCCTCAAGGGTTTTAATTAAGGTTCTTAAAGACTATATGATATATTGACAGCAAAAATACATATAAACTGAACTGAGTTAAATCATGGTGATTTAACTTGTATTTTGTCTACCTGGCAGAAGAAAATACAATCTATGAAGGAGGACCACCTCTTTCAGACCTGTGCAAGTTTCATAAGCAGTGTCCTGGAAGTCAACTGAAAAGTAGTAGACATTCCAGGAAATGAAAAAAAAATCAAGAGAGAAATAAATATGTATAGAATAAAATCACAAGGGAGTGGTAACATACAAAGTGATAGTGGGATAAATTAAAGTTATGTCAACTCCTTGCCAGAGAGGGTAAAAGTTTCAATTATATTATATTCTAATGAACGTAGAGAAGATTTTTTTTAGATTCTAGAATCTCTACTTAAATAATTCATTAATTAACAGTCTTATAGAGGGAAAAATGAAATGACTGAACTTGAATGGTTGAAGCCAAAAAAGAGTGAAGAAGAACAAAGATCTGAGGGATCAATATATTACATATGGATTGAAATTTGAATATATATATATATACATATATATATAAAATAATGGCATTAACACAAAGACTGAAGATGAGCTTAAAAACAAATTATAACATAATAACTAAATGTAAGAGAAGCAAAGAGACCACAAACCACAAAAAGAATAAAAATATATATAAATACCGTGTAAAGACTGACCTAAAGAAGTACATGTAGCAGTATGTATGCATATAAATGATATAAATAAATAAAAGAAATATACAGATTCTTCCATCTCAGTTGAGATCTCACCATGCTTCATCCATCAATTAATAGAATACAAAGAGAACAAGTAAGGATGACACACAAGATTGAAACACCACAGTTTAACCATCTTGACCTGTTACAGTACAGAGAATATTGTACCCACCAACTGAAGAATATGTATTCTTTCAAGATTTAGCAAATAGACTATAGGCCTGGATATATGCACTTCTTAACAGATTTCTAAGGTTTGAATTCTTTTTTTTTTTAAGTTTTATTTATTTTTATTGGAAAGTCAGATATACAGAGAGGAGGAGAGACAGAGAGGAAGATCTTCTGTCCTATGATTCACTCCCCAAGTGAGCCGCAATGGCCAGAGCTGAGCCAGTCCGAAGCCAGGAGTCAGGAACTTCCTCCAGGTCTCTCACGTGTGTGCAGGGTCCCAAGGCTTTAGGTCATCCTTGCCTGCTTTCCCAGGCCACGAGCAGGGAGCTGGATGGGAAATGGGGCTGTCGGGATTAGAACCGGTGCCCGTATGGGATCCCAGCACATTCAAGGGAGGGCTTCAGCCGCTGTGCCACTGTGCCAGGCCCTAAGGTTTGAATCCTTAAGAGTTCATCTTCTGATCATAGTAGTAGTAGTATTACAGTGGAAATCAATAACAAATAATAATGAAAAAATTCCAGTATTTGGAAATTAAGATACTTTTCTCTAACGTATCAAATGAAATGATCCCAGAAGTAAAATATATATACGTATGTATATATATAATGAAAATGCACATATCAAATTTTAGGGTGGTAGCTAAAGTCATAATTGTAGGAAAAGTGATAGCCTTAAATTTTTAGAAAAATGAATGACTATAAGTTAATGATATAAATACAAGAATGAAGAATCGTAAAAAGTAGTCATGGAATAAATTCAAGAAAAGTAGATGAAAATAAAGATAAGGCGGAATGAACAAAATAGATGATGAACTGTGATAATGATGGTAATAATAAAATAGTGTCAGAAGTTTATTCTTTGGAAAGGATAAGACAGACAAATCTCTGGTAAAAATACTGAAAAAAAATGACAGGCAACACATTTTCAAAAGTAGAAATGAAAAAAAATGATAGCACTAAAAAGATACCAGAATATGTTATCAAGGTAATAAAAGGATATAAACAAGATTTTATGCCATTGAGTTTGAAAATTTCAATAAATTAGTTTATTTTCTGAAACATTTTGGGAATGTGTAGACATTTTTAATACATTTTAGGAAATCTGAATTGTACTGTATCTATGAAAAATGATTTAATAATTGTCAATCTTCTCACAAAGAAAATACCAATTAAATTTTTCTGTAGATTCTTGCAGACATTTAACAAGGATACAACACCAACCATAGATAAACTTGCATTATTAGGTAAATATAATCTTGAATCTAATGACAAGAGAGGTATTGCAAAAAAGGAAATTCACCAGACACTTTTTCTCATGAAGATATATGGAAAACTTACAGCCAAAACATTAGTAAATCAAACCTAGTGATATATAAAAAGCATAATATATCACTGTCAAGTTGGGCTTATTCCAGGAATGCAAGTTGATTATTTGAAAATCAGTCATTGTAATTTATCACATTAATAGAGTCAAGGCAAAAAAAATTAAAACGTATCATCTCAAAATATGAGGAAAATATTTGGTAAAATTTAAGGCTCATCCAGTCATGATAGGGAAAAACAAAACCTGTTGATTAAATGAACTTTCTTAATCAGATAAGTGATATATATTTATAAAGACTACAGCAACTTAATCCTTACTATTGAAATACATTGTTGCTATCATGAGCAAGGAAGTGTGTCTGTTCTCTGCTTTTATCCATCATTGTATTGGCAGTCCATTATAATCTTGTGATGAATGTGAGTCTATACAAACCAAAAAGAGTCTGCATATCGGTTGAGGTACCTCCTGACCAGTTGATGTGACATGTGATGTTTCTGATCTTGCAGTGGCCACAGTCTGAAAGCTGAAAAGATTTCTGCTCTCAGTTGGCACTGTTGTCTAGCAATACGTTGCATCAGATTAGATGAGGATTTTATAACTTTTCTTTAAACATAGTTTATATTAGCTGCAATTTTAAGAATATAATGATACTCTCCATCTTCTATGTGTTTCTCCCTCCCTTCCTTTTTTCCTTTTCTTTCTTTGTTCATTCCTTTTTTCTTAATTTTTGAGAATCTGTTCTTTTTATTAATATTACTTTTATATGAGAGTGGATAATTCTGCCATAATTATAATGAATTTGTTGTGATCCTGAGAATGGAATGTATTAATAAATTCTTTAAAGAATTTACACTTATGATGTTCATAATATCTCCTGTTATTTCTTAATTGACCAGAAAAAAACTCCCTGTGCATAGAGTAACATCTTACTTCTCCGAACCTGAACTGAAGTTTAAGCTGGTGATAGGTATTTAACATTTTTATTATGTATAGCTGCCATTCAGTATAACTGAAACCCTTTACAGCATTCATGGCTGGTGTATATAGGTTTCTATCATAGGTCAGTATAATCATCAATCTAGAAAAATAATCATGTGTTGTTTTATTTGCCTTTAGTTCATATGATGGATGTCACCATGCTGACATTGCAAAATATTACTCTTGTTTTATTGACCTTGTTTTTCATATTTGCCCTTTTTTGTCATTGCAAAATACTACTTCTGATCTAAGCAACATATAAGCATAAAAATAGCAAAAATATTCCAGATTTTATGAAACACTGTAAACATGTTTCCCATTCCTTTCATTTAATTATAGATACCTGTTTACATCTTTTCGAAGAATCACCAACTTGATATCTAGTTTTTAATAATCCAAGTGTAAGTGATGAGACCAAGTTACTAAATTTGACAAATAGCATCCTAGACCCCTGGATATTTGTATTTCTTGTTTTTTTTTTCCCAATTCTTCGTTTAAGGGTAGAAACAGCACCCTTCATGCTGACCACCAATATGATATAACAGCACAATTTCTTTTGTTTCCACAATGACATTCATACATATTCCCACAAATTTATTATCTCATCTTAAGTAAACCATTGCCAGGAACAAAAAGTGTATATACCAGTGCTGATGAAATTGGGATATTTGATAAATAGGGGAACAAAGCATTTTTTAAAGGAAAATCATGAAATACATTTACTTGGATATCCTTGAGACATAGAACTGCTTAGCTGCCAAGACCATACCTCATCTACATCCGTGATAGGCACAAGAAGTGGGAAACAAATGGCTGCTGTAGGCTCAGCTGCAAAACTCTTCTCAGCAGAATGACAACAGAGATACTAACATGAAATCTTACAACTGTAGGGAAGAAAAAGGAAGCTACCTATTTCCCAAAGTATTTATTGTAAAGAATGATTTCAATAATATGTGTTTATTTCAAGATGTGTCTACACTTCAAATGATGTACCTGGAGTTAACAGCAGAATTTTTAGAAATTGAGTTTTACATTCTAAGCAAAGCCCTAAGATGTTAAGAAAATGAAGCGATCGATAACAGTCTCAGGTGCTCAGGTGCCGTTCTTCCTCTCGGCAACACAGAAGCTGATAATTCTTCCCTGTGTGACAGCGAATTGTGAGGCTCAAGTCCATACATCGCTGTTGTTCAAAGAATGTGGAAGATAGTAGAAAAACACCTGACTTTATTGCAGCAATGAAGATTGCCTCCAAGAGAGATATTTGCACAATAAAAGCCGTTGAACTGTGTGGTAGAGATCTGAGAAAAATTAGGCTTTTAATTTTTAATTGTTTTTCAATTATTTGACAATGTATTAAACTGTATGAAACATTAATACACTTTTACAAAAAGACATATATACTTAACATTAAATATCAACATATATATTTAAGGATTTATTTATTTTTATTGGAAAGGCAATTCAGATTTACAGAGACAGAGAGAAAAATAATCCATCTGTTGGTTCACTCTCCAAATGGCCACAACAGCTGGAGCTGATCCGAACCCAGGAGCCAGGAGCTTCCTCTGGATCTCCCATGAGAGTGCAGGGTTTAAAGGCTTTGGGTCATCTACTCCTGCTTTCTCAGGCCACAGCATGGAGCTGGAAGGGAAGTGGAGTAGCTGGGACTCTTAAATGGCACCCATATGGGATCCTGGCCCCTGCAAGATTAGGATTTAGCCATTGAACCCTCATCCAGGACCTCCCCATTAAATATGTTTCTAAGCTTTTTGTTTCTCTGTTACATAGGGTAGAACTGATGTGGAATTTGATTAAGGATCATAAAAGGTGTAAAATACTACTTTCCCTTTAATTAGTGGGTGTGAGGGTTCTTATTTGCTACTTGGTTACCACAGTGACCAAGGTTGGACCAGACCCAAAGCTAAGAGCCAGGAATTAATTCTTGATATTTTACTTTGGAAGAAGAGACCCAAATAGTTAGACATTACCAGCTTCTTCCTTAGGTCTGCATTAGCAAGATGTCAGAATCAGAAGCTAAAGATTGATGTTGAGCCTAGCTGTTCCACTATGGCACCAAGTCATCTCAATCAGTACCTGTAATCAAATGCCTATCATCTTGACTATTTTTGACAATAAAGTATTATGCCACTTGAGATAAATCTCTAAAGTGGTAGCTAATAGAAAGGCCAGCTGACCAGTATCAGTTTTATAAACTGGATGAAGTAATGCAACTGGGAATTTGTTACTCATTCCTAAACATCTCTTAGATTCGCCCTGTTTTTCTGTATCTGCCATTCCAATTGTAGTGTAAAATTTATTGCCAGTATTGCAATAGCCTCTTGGTTGATCTCCTTCCATTCACTTTTGTGCCATTCCAAGGCCATTTTTCACACTGTTGATTGAGGGAGCTATAACAAATGCTAACTTAAGTATTCCACTGTTCTGCTGGAAACATTTTATTTCTCCATTTAAAAAACTGTTATGGTTCTTGTTTTCCTCTTTTGATTCTTCTCCTGTCTTGCTGTCTAGATCTTGAAAGCCAGCTACCCTGATCATTGTCGTACTTGAAATCACTATCCTCCCTTCGGCCTCAGGGTCTTGTTCTTGTTCCCTTTGCTCTAGGGAACTTTGTCTTCTTACTCTCTACTGAGTAAATTCCCTCTTCAGATTTCAACCCAAATGTGTTCAGACTGAGTTTGATCCTTTTAATGGCCTCCCCAGTGTCTGCATCCACTATGTGCCACTACTTCAACACTATGTGTCTGCTCAGTAAGAGCCAAATCTGTGTGTTTAGGAGAGCATATACGCTTCTGCCCAGTTACCTGCTTCACCTTGTACATGCTCAGCCTTTAGGAAATGCTCAACAATGTTGAAACTGCCCAAGGATGTGAGTGAGTGGAGTAGGAGATAAAATTCTTGTAGCCAGACTGTATGATCAATGACTACCTTTAGAAAGTAACTTCAAGGGAAATTAATTAGAGAAGTTCTGATCAAACTTAAATGATTTATTTGTTTTTCCATATGAGATAGCTGAGGCTCAAGCCCTCTAAATGGCACAAGTAGAATTTTAACCTAGGTCTCTCTGATTCCACCTTAGTTCCCAAGAGTGGCTACATTACCTAGAGAAGTTATATGTATCAGGCCTTTGTGGATACAGATTAACTTAGTAAATGCTGCAGTCTCTGTCCCCCTCATAGAAAATGTGTAAGACTGTAATGTATGTTAAAGGCTGACAATTCCAAGAGTAAGGAGACATGTTTCACTTAGTGTGACTTAATACCCTTTTCATTTGGTAATACCTGAGAAGGGAATTGAACTTGGCAAATGCTGGGGCACATTTCTTTAATTATCTGTTTTTCCTTAGTTTATCTATTCTTACTTGCACTGATTATAATCCCGTGATTAAATAATTCTGTCCAAAGAAGACATTTGCAGGGAAAAGCTTTCCCTCTTTCAAGAAATAAATGCTGTCTTTTAAAGTTAATTTGTCATAGCATTGGGTCAAGTGTCTTAAGGCATGGACCTCATATTAACCTTTCTGTCTAATATATTGCCATGAAATTATGCTCTGTTTCCTTATTATATTTAGGCTACCAAACTGAACCTGATGATGGGCCATCAGACTTGGAATAGCAGTAATAATTGGGACATTCTAACTATTTTGCATGAGAAAAGGGAGACATTTGGTCAAAGGCAGTCCAATTACCCATGATAAAACCTACCAGTGTCACCTTCAGTAATTACTGAAGAGCAGATTTCACTATAAATAATACTATATCCATTTCATTTTGAACTTACTTTGTTTAAACATTAATTCCTGCTCAACATCTCTTGGAACTAGGGAAATTTGCCAAGGCTCAGTTCGTCAGAATAGAACATAAGCCTTGTAAGCAATGCACATATTGTACTTCTGTAAGTTTCTCAGGAGTCTAAATATATGGATTTTATGTTTCGGGAGAGAAATTTGCCATGCCCTGTTCTTCTGTCCAAGTGTGTGTGTGTGTGTGTGTGTGTGTGTGTGTTGGGAAAAATCCAGACATATCTAAATGCTGACAGAAGATGTCTTTAAAAAACTTTCAGGTTTCCAGTTTGGCCCATTTGGCCACAAAGAACTGCATTTTGTTTTTTTTAATAGCTGAGTAGTATTCCATGGAGTAGATGAACCATAGCTTTCTTATTCAATCCTCTGTTGATGGGCATTTTGGTTGCTTCCATGTTTTTGCAATTACTGATTGTGCTGCTATGAGCATAGGAGTGCATGTTGGTTTCTCATAAAACAAGTGTTCTGGATATATTCCTAGGAGTGCTATTGCTGGATCATACGGTATGTTGATTTTGAGTTGTTTGAATATTCTCCATACTGATTTCCATAGAAACTGTACCAGCCTGCAGCCCCACCAGCAGTGGAGTAGGGATCCCTTTTCGCCGCAACCTCGCCAACAAGTGTTGTTGGTGCTTTTATTCATGTGGGCCAGTCTTACTGGTGTTAGGTGGTACCTCATTGATGTTTTAATTTGGATTTCCCTTATTGCCAGGGAACTTGAGCATTTTTTCATATGTTTATTTGCCATTTGGGTTTGTTCCTTTGTGAAGTGTTTGCCCATTTCCCGTGCCCATTTCTTGAGTGGCTTGTTTGTTTTGACATTTTGGTTGTTTTGTAGCTCTTTGTATATTCTGGAGATCAGCCCTCTATCACCTATGTCGTGTGCGAAGATCTTCTCCCATTCTGTGGGTTGCCTTTTTACTTTGTTGATTGTTTCTCTAGCTGTACAGAAGCTTCTTAGTTTGATGAGGTCCCAATTGTTTATTTTGGTCTCGATTTCTACTGCATTTGGAGTCTTTTTTAGGAAGTGAGGGCCTACCCCTAAGTGTTCCAGTGTGTTTCCAACATTTTCTTCCAAAAGTTTGAAGGTTTCTGGATGTAGGTTTAGATCTGTTATCCATTTAGATCTGATCTTAGTGTATGGTGAGAGATGTGGATCTATTTTTTTGTTTCTGCAGGCTATCAACCAGTTGTCCCAACAGCATTTATTGAACAGACCTTCCCATTTGCCTGGATTGTCGTTTGTCTTTTTGTCAAAGATTATTTGACTGTATCTGTGTGGGTTTCCTTCTGGTGTTTCTATTCTGCTCCATTGATCTTCCTCTCTATCTTTGTGCCAGTACCACGCTGTTTGTGCTGATGGTATGTTGGAGCTTTCAATTGACTGGGATGATGCTCTGCTGGCTCTGTCTTCAGACCAGAGAGGGTATACCTAAGAAGCCGTTGGACTTGACTGGACAATAAGATGCTGGACTCTATGTTTGGTATACGCTTGCAATGGGGGAATCTCAACTGAACTTGAGCTGTGGTTATGCAACAAGGTGGAGGAATCCACCATGGTGGGAGGGTTTGGGGAGGGGTGGGGAGAACCCAAGTATCTATGTAATTGTGTCACATAATACAATGTAATTACTGAAGTTAAATAATAAATATATATAAAAAAAAAAACTTTCAGGTTAAATATAGTTACAGTTACATATTCTGCAAAGCCTACAACTTTGAGATTTTGAGTTTGTAATAGTTCAGGATGACGAATATATATATATGTATATAAATATAATACACACATGTATATGTATGTGTATATATTATATATGTTATATATAAATATGTATTATATATTTATCTTTATGAGTGACTGAAAGAGATCTCTTCTGTGAGAATTGTCCTTTTGTTCAAAGCATTGGCACTTACATATTTCATATTTAAGTAACTGATTTCAAGTGCTAAATTAAAAACTTTAAAATACATAGTGAAATATGAAAGAACCACTTTTTAAAAGACTTTAAAATTAACCTCTAGAAATAGCATAGAAACAGAATTTTACGTTTGATTACATGTGTTTATTTAACAAATACACTTTAAGGCTAAAAGAAAAGGATTAAATACCTCTGCTTTCAAGGAACTCACTTGTGTGGTGGAGACACACAGACAAGTATGCATATATGTTAGGGTAGGTTGGCATGGAAAGAGGCCAGGAAATTTTATGCAGGAATCCAAGGGGGGACCTTTCTGTCTATGAGATATGACTCACACCTTCATAGAGAAAGTGATGTCTAAGTTGAGATTTCTGTTCTAATGGTTCTCTGTAGTGATGCAATAGATGCAGGAGGCCTGGAATGATCCTTAGTTAACTGCAAAAACAATCTCTGGTTGTTTCATTTTTCCTCTTTTTTTTTTTTTTTGACATTTTTGACTATGGATAGAAAGTAAATCATGTTCCCCAGGCTTGTTCTAATTTGCTTTTGTGTAATTTCCTTAGTTTTAAACTGCTTTTTTCCATGAACTCACATAGAGCCATATGGAAGCTATCTTCATCTAGCTTCCTAGTATCAGAGGTTGTATAGGATACTTTTATTATTTTTCATAAAGAGAGAGATACAGGTGGAGGCAGAAAGAGAAAGTACAAGAGAGACAGGTAAGAATAGATATTCAATCTATTGCTATTTCCCTAACCGCCCACAATGGTCAGACCTGGGCCAGGTTGGAAGTAGAAAACTCAAGACTCAATCTGGATCACCCATGTGTGGTTGGCAGGGACACAGTCACTTGCCCTCTAGGCACATATGCCTGTGGACTTTGCCTTTTTCTGCTGTGTCATATTCCTGTATGAGCATATAAGTGTTTTTATTTTAACCTGTTTAGATCTGTTCTTTGCTTTTTTTAAATTATTTTTTATTATTTGTTTTATATTTTATTTTATTATTTTTTTTAAGATTTATTTTTATTACAAAGTCAGATATACAGAGAGAGGAGGAGACACAGAGAGGAAGATCTTCTGTCCGATGATTCACTCCCCAAGTGAGCCGCAACGGGCAGATGCGCGCCGATCCGAAGCCACAAACCAGGAACCTCTTCCAGGTCTCCCACGTGGGTGCAGTGCCCCAAAGCATTGGGCCGTCCTCAACTGCTTTCCCAGGCCACAAGCAGGAAGCTAGATGGGAAGTGGAGCTGCCGGGATCAGAACCGGCGCCCATATGGGATCCTGGTGCGTCCAAGGCGAGGACTTTAGCCACTAGGCCACGGCGCCGGGCCCTGTTCTTTGCTTTTTGTTTAACTAGGGATCATACATGTTCAATTGCTGTGGGAAATCTGCTGGCTTTGATGAATAATTTCTTAGGTTTCAGAAAGGTGATTGCAAATTTCAGTTTGAAAAAGCTCTTTGGTTTTAGGTTGACTCTTGGAGTATATTGCAAGAGATCGAATTTGTTTTACTATAAATAATATACAGTCTTCTCTATTTAATTGTATTATTAATACCAGTTTGTTGGTATTAAAGCAATTCCTTAGATACTAGCAGAAAAGTGTTTTGATTTTGTGGCAGGTGTTTAAGAATTCAGTGATCAGTTATTGATGTCTGCTCTGGGTATACTCACTGAAGAGTAAGAAAGAATACACTCGTCACAGATTAGCCTTCTGTTATGGAGTGTCTCCATTCTTCTCTCTGTATAATTATTTGGGATACTACCTTGCATCTTTTTGAACAGAAAATTCATAGTGAAATAAAGCAGGCAAAGGGTTGGCAATGTGGCACATTGATTAAGCCACTGTCTGTGATGCCCGCATCCCATATCAGAGTGCCTGTTCTAGGTCTGACTGCTCTGCTTTTGATCCAGCTCTCTGCTAATGTGCATGGGGAAATAGCTCCCTTGGACACTTGGACTCATATGGGAGACTGGCCCACTTCTGGCTATTGTAGATAGTTGAATGCTCCAGTGGATGGAAGATCTCTCTCTCTCTCTCTCTCTCTCTGTAAGTCTGCCTTTCAAACAAATGATAAAATGAAGCTTTCAAAAGGTATTCAGATAATATCACAAAGTTGTGCTTTTTTATTTGTTAATTTATAATGGTCTCTATCTTTACTGCATCATTTTCAAGATTTATTTTAGGGCCTGTAACTATTATATAGGAGCTTAATCCACTACTTATGGTTCCACCTCACAGTCGGACAACAGTTAAGGTCTGAGGGTTTCTGCACCCATGTGGGAGATCCAGAAGAAGCTCCTGGCTCTTGGCTTACTATTGGCCTATCTCTGGCCATTGAAGACACATGGGGAGTGAACTAGTGAACTAGGGGTGAAAGATTTCTTTATCTGTCCCCCACCTCTCTGTAATTCTGCCTTTCAAAAAAGTAATGTATATTATTTACTTTGAAAGATGGAATTATAGATTGGCTCATGTGGGGCCAGACAGAGACAATAGTGGAAGCCTCCTCCGAATATCCCACATGGGTGCAAGAGTCCAAGGACTTAGGCCAACTTCTGCTGCTTTCCTAGGCATTTTATCAGGGATTTGGATCAGAAAGTGTTGCAGCTAGGACTCGAACCAGCACCCACATGTGATGCCAGTGTCTCCTGCAGCAGCTTTAACTGCTGTGCCATGGTGCTGGCCACTGCCTTTACCACATTTGATACTTTTTTCACAAGTGCTCACTCATTCTAAATCTTTCAGTAAAGTGTATCTGACTGTCATTATTAAGTCCCTGACTGGAAAAGAGATAAAATTTACAATGGTATCCTCCATTTCAGGGTTTTGAACTCAGCTATAGAGTGATAGATCTTGTCCTTTGTAATTTAAAGCAACTAGAGCTGCAAAGCCACTTTTTCCTCTGCAGTGTCTAGTAAACATTATTTCTAAGATAACATCTTTCGTTGTTCTTCATTTATGAATGTTTGGTCAGGACATGGTCATAAAAAACTTCAAGTCCCAATTGAATAATGTATTTTAAAAAGTAGCTGCCAAGTGTAAATACCACTGATATACATTCATGCAGATATAGTATATTAATAACTGAGGAAAGCATAACTAAGGTCGATCAATTATGTATAGGTCAGAATGCTTTCCATCTGGATTGAGTCATTTTAGCAAATGACATCATGTGTCCTTTGGAGTCTATTGTGAAATGTGGCTTGAGTCATTCTAGGTTGGCCTGTTCTCCGGATTACCAGGATGGTAGTGGTGAGCTTCAATAAATAAATGATCTGGACTCTAGAAGAGCAGATTTACATAATTAGCCTACAGTGATGAAGGCTTCCCATCCTGCAGAAAACCGTTGGGCCCCATCCACCAATTTCCAGTTTCTTATCCTTCTTAGTTGATTTCTTTTAAAAAGAACTTGAAGACAAAAGTGTTGGAGCTGAGCCAGATGCTCTTTCTGTAACTTCAATAGATATTTTCCCCATGAAACTGCCCACAGAGAATTGATATTAATGACTCTGGCATCTTTCTTATTTCTTCTAACTCCACCATTGCTATTCTGGAATACTTGGACCCTGTACGTTTGGTTTACAATTTTTTACTTTGTTCCGATGGGGAGTGGTCACACAAGATTGTCAGACCCTGGAATGAGTAAGTGACATGTACGAGATGGGTAGAGATGTTGGCATTTTCCGATCAGTACCGCAGGAGTTGAATTTAACTTAGAGAACAAGTGATGGAAGAAGCTGCCAAGTCAAGTCTTTCTTCATTAGTCAGAGCTTGAGGAAGTAAATGTTACTTGACAGAATTATTGTATGAGTTTCCCCTCCCTGCTGGACATTTTGGAAATGTTAAAAAGTGGTTGAATGTTGACTTTCTTTGTTAAAGTAGGATCATTTGGAAAGAAGTAGGATTTAAGTCATATTTAATAATATACTTTATGGCAATTTATAGTTGGAATCTAAGTTTGATTCTGAGTTTTTAGATGGAGGAGAGATGGGCTGTCCTCAGAAAAGATGAAAAGAGATGTTCTGATGTTTACTGTAGTCTAGTGGGAAAACAGGCATACAAATTCAACATCGTAGTATAAAGTGATAATAGTTAATTTAACAAGATATTTGTTCAAATCCAGACACTATTATAATTTTTGGCACATATTCTTTTGCTCCAAGGAAAGTAAAAAAATTCATAAAAAAAAGTAGAATTGAAAGATGTGGTTGTTTTGATGAGAAAAAAAATTTTGACATCCATGTATAGTTTTCTTGACAAGCACTTTCATGAAATTTTCCTTATACTAATTGGAAAATATAAACAACCCTTCCCATCTCATAATGTACCCTGTCCCATAAGTGTGTATGATTTCAGGACATGCTAACACCAAAATATATGTGTTTTTAGTTCTGTTTTTTTTAAAGATTTATTTATTAGTTTTTATTGGAAAGGCAGATATACAGAGAGGAGGAGAGACATAAAGGAAGATCCTCTCTCCACTGATTCACTCCCCACATGGCCACATGGCTTGAGCTAAGCCGATTCAAAAGCCGTATCTAGGAGCTTTTTCCAGGTCTCCCACGTGGGTGCAGGGTCCCAAATCTTTGGGTCGTCCTCTACTGCTTTCCCAGGCCACAAGCAGGGAGCTAGAAGGGAAGTGGAGCTGCTGATACACAAATTGTTGCCCATATGGGATCCCGGTGTGTGCAAGGTGAGAACTTTAGCTGCTAGGCTACTGCGCTGAGCCCTAGTTCTGTGTTTTGCTAAGATTTTGTTTTACTCCTTCCTATTATGTTTTACTGTTTAATCAAGGTGTAGCTAAGTGTGATTGAGAAATATGCCTGTATCTGTCCTTCTTATCAACATACATTGAGAGTGAACTTGCAGCTTTCAAGATGGCTACTGTAGCAAGAAGAATATTTTTATCTTTAATATCCAAGTTTTATTATTTTAGATGTGAGGTTAAGCCTAGAAAATAAGTAAACATAAGGATAACATGTGATTTTATTTATTTAATAAATTTTTTATATAATGTGGGAGTCCTGGTAAGAAATGAAGACTGGGCCCATTGCTATAGCCTAGTGGCTAAAGTCCTCACTTTGCAAGTGCCGGGATCTCATATGGATGCTGGTTGTAATCCTGGCATCCTTGCTTCCCATTTATTTCCCTGCTTGTAGCCTGGGAAGGCAGTCGAGGACGGCCCAAATCCTTGGGAACCTGCACCTGTGTGGGAGACCAGGGAGAGTCTTTGATCTCCTGGTTTTGGATTGGCGCAGCATCGGCCGTTGCGGCATGAATCATCAGATAGAAGATCTTCCTCTCTGTCTCTTCTCCTCTCTATATATCTAAATTTCCAATAAAAATAAATCATAAAAAAACGAAGACTAAAAAAATTAATAAAACCAAATGCTTTTAATTTCTGTTGAGCAAAGAGTGGTAATTGGGGCTAGTGGTGGAGCACAGCAGGTTTAACTGCCACTCACAATGCCATGTGGGAGTACTGGGTCCAATCTTACTGGCTTTGGTTCCAATCCATCTCCCTCCTAATGCATTTGGGTACTTAGTCCCCTGCAACTCCTGTGATATTCCTGGATTGATTTTTTGGTCTTTGTCTTTGATCTCTGTCTTTCAAATGAGTTCACAAATCTTTTCCAATAAAGAGATAGGCAATCCCATAAAATTAACTCATTGTATGTGATGATTTAAAAAGATAAGAATATTTTTAAACTGTGTTTCTCAAAATTTTTCTGTCCTCAAGTGTTTATCCTTGGTGATAAGATGTTAAAGGTTTCTATCTTCTGCTTTTAGGAAGGAAAATGGTAGGGTCATAGAGCTCTTTTTGCACTTGTTATTTTATTGAGGCCTGTTTTGATATCAAAACAAGTTTATCCTTTAGTTCTATATTTTGTGTCATTCTAGGCTAGATTTTGCCTATTTAGACGCAGTGTGGTTGCCCAATTCTGGAGTGGTGCTTGCTATTTTGCACACAGTCTGAGTCCTTAATGTGGCTGCAGTACAACAGCATAGCTTGTTATGCATTGTTCCATTATTGTGTCTGCATCAAGATGAATGATTGAAGGATAATCAAACAGGTTGAGTTGCACTTCTGACCAATGCTATCTAACGGCTGATTGTGTTGGTTTTTCTTTCCCCTGCTATCATGATTGGTTTCGATTATAATCTAAGATCTTGGTTACATGAATTAATTCAGTGTGGTACAGTAAGATAAAAAAAGCTGCAACTTCTCTCCAAAGGCTGCTTTCCCTTTCTTAGGGGAAACAATCCTGTTTCAGTTTTAACTGTTTATTAATGAACAGTGTGATCCATTTCCCAATTCTTTTTACTTTTACTTTTTTTTTTCTGAAGAGTGAGATCTGTTTCCCAATTTTTCTGTCTTTTGTCCTCATCCAACTCAAACATTTCCAGAGCCGATTTTTTTTCTTATGCTTTCATGTCAGATATGCTTCAGCATATCATAGAGTGATAAACAGTATTGTGAATGAAGATCCCTGCATTCTAATCTTTGTTTTGCTGTTGGCTAGCTGAGTCAGTTATACAAGAGGTTTCCCTCTCAGAATCTTTCCTTTTATTAAGTTGTTAGAATTTCTTTTGGTCACAGATAGCCTTGAACTTTTTGATCCTTAGTGCTTTATACAGCACCTGGCACCATGGTAAATCTTCAGTATTCACTGACTCAAGGAAGAATAACATTAATAGCAATAAACATTATGTGTTAAAGGGAAGAAAATATTAATAGCTTCCTGCAATTGTAAGAATTTTTTGGTTTGTTTACTCTGTTGTTCCTTTGTTAATTGAATGTCAACTGAAAGCCTCCTGGCTTCTCTTGAGATATGCTAAAATTCCCTTGCTCATAGCTAGTTTTTTTTTCTTAATAAAAACATACATTTATTTTGGCTTGGACAATAATTTTTAGTTGTTTCTTAAAAGTCTCTATATTTGGGGCTTTATTTCTTAAGTCTTATGCTAATTGTCATGGTGTAAATGTTCATGATTGATGGTGTTAGGGTGGAGAATGGATCTAATTATAGTGTTTGAGGCCTGGAGAGAAGTGTTTAGGTTATTGGGGGTTTGCTTGCAGAAGGTAGTTCATGAGAGAAGATCGGTTATATAAGCATAGTTGGCTTTCTGCCTCTTTGCTCATTATGTGATTCTCCTTTTGTATTTCCACTGTCATCCATCACCACCACCCGATACCAAACAGTTGGGACTATCTGCTGTTGAACTGTGGACCTTGAAAACCATAAACCCAAAGAAACACCTTCCTTATGTGTTAGCTTCTTTTTGAGTAACACAATGCTTATGTCAGAAAATATAGAACCCTCATTTAAACCCAAAGATACAAATAGGATCTCTTGTATATCAAGAATATGTTCATCTGCCAATTACAGAATATTCAAGTGACGATGACATTGTCATAGTCTTTAGGAAGAAGTCTGGAGCTGGAGTTTTGGTTCTCTTCTACCGTCTTTACCATATTACTTCTGAATTAACGATTGCAATAAAGCTGATCCTTCAGCCATCATGTTTTCATTGGCAAGGTGAAAGATAAACATACACAAAAAAACCTGGTAAATCAATTTGATCTAATAAATCAGGGCCCCAAAGCCATACCTGATAGATCTCATGCTTAAATACAATTTTGTAGAATGACATCAACTTCCAGGAATACTAGCGAGAGGAAGTAAATGGAAGATGGGTCAGTCAACCTAAGGATGTTCAGTCTATAGTCATTATCTCAGTGTAACTCTTGTCAATAAATATGATAGCATTGTGTTCTTTCCCTTTTATAATACAATGAGTCTATTTCCTTTATCTGTAAATATTCTGCCATGTAAATTTTCATGTCTGCATGGCATGCTACTTTATGTCTGTAAATAATTAATTTGGGTAATGTTTTTGTTTGATATTTAGTATTTTCAAGTTGTACTGTTTAAATAAGACAATATTGAGCATCCTTAGTTTTCTGAATTATAAAATAGTTCTGTGAGTTGTTTTTTTTCTCTTCATTTTGATTCTGCTTTTCTTTTTTATAAAAAAGCTGTAAGTAACGTCAAATAGAATAAACATACAGAATCTGTGGTATGGAATTAAAAAAAAAAGACCTGGATTACTTAGATTACATTTGCAATGTGCTAAGTCTTTTATTGATTTGGCATAATTGGAGCAGCATTTGGTCAATTCAGAGACTGGATGGGGGAAGGAAGTGACTCATTTTCTGATGGCTATTAATTTAATCACTCTAGTTACATGTCTGGTGAGAGTGATTTAAGCATTTGAAGATCTGTTAATCACTTCTGCTTGGAAACAGTGTTTTACCTGGCATTTTGGGAAGGCTGTCAAATGTGAATGGAACTGTAGTTTATCTCACAGTTGATGTTTCTGAATGTATTGTTGACATGTTAAGACTGAAGGCCTGGCATCCACACTAGCCCAAAAGAAAGGTTGTGGAAAGAGTCTGATTCACGGTGGAGTAAAAGGAAAGATCTTTCACCAGTGATGTAATGTTTGTTGAGGGGAGGAACGATCTCCTTGAGAACTAGCAGTGGATCAGTAAGGCCACACATAGAGAAGCTTGCTGAGTGCATTACCTATTATAACAATTTTAAATTTTAAATGTCAACGCTTTTCCTAATGTATGCAAGGAATCCTACTGAGAAGCTGGCCCATGCACTTCCACTAGAGCCAACTATATGTTTCTTTTTTGATGCTGCAAAATTAGGTTAACTTTTATGGTGAATATTTTATACCCTGCTTTCTGTTATGTGCCAGACAGAGGGCAACGGAAACTGAAGGTTGGTGAAGATAAAAGAGTAGTGCTGACCTTTTGGTAAATCATTCATCATGCTAATTCATCTGTAAGTGGTTTTCCAGTCGCAGTTCATATTTGCCAGTCATTACACTTGACTTTCCATTCTGCAGAAGCTGATTGTCTTGTTTTGGATCATCTTCTCCTTCCTGTTACAATTTTGGTCATTGTTGTTATAGTTATTTCATTATCTGGTAGTTCCTCCACCAGAGGGGGCTTGTGGACAGAGAGAGGCGGTGGGAATTCATAATTAGGTTTCCTTCTGCTACTCTTCATTGTGGCTTGTTTATCTTCCATAGCTGAGGAGGACTAGCATTTATCCACCTTCTCTTGTTTGAGATTTCTTATTTCCAGTGCAACTTTACTACAAGAGGGGACTGTCTTTGGAAGTGGTCATAAACTAGGAAAGATATCATTGGTGTGACAAAAGAATACCATTGGTTTTCATGTTTACGAAAGTCTTGTCATAGGAATTTGAAGGGGAAAGCAAGGAAAGTCTCTTAATTCAACCTTATATCAAACACTATAAACTATGTAATTAATTATATTAGAAGCAAAAAAATGTATATTCTCAACTCACTGTGAATCTAAAACTAGGCATCTGGTGGAATCTACTTCATCAATATTATGTTTGAGCATATATCCCATCTGACATTTCAACTGGTGTGTCCACATATCATATCAGCGTTCGTGAATTCAAGTCCTAAGTCATCAATTTCAGTTTACTGCTAATGTGCACCTTTAGGAACAGCAGATGATGGCTCAGGTTGGTGGATCCTTATTTCCCATGTGGAGAGCTAAATTGATGTCGTAGGTCCTGGTTTTTTATCTGATCTACACTTGGCTTTTATGGGGTAATGGTAGGGAATCAGTGAGTGAGGCTTTAGCATTACCTCCCACTACCTCTCAAATAAATAAATAAATACCCTGAAGTGATTAATCAGGGTGCTTGGATGGATTAACTTGAAGGAAATATTCTGCCTCAAGGATCATACTAAATTGACCTTTTGTCTACAAGCAAACCTGTCCAATTATGGTTTTGTACTGGTTAACTCCATAGAAATTGCTGTTCAATTGTGTATTTAAAAGTCTGTTATATTAGAAACTCTTCCCTGTCTGATGTCTAGAGGATATTATGATATCTTTAGAATAATAAAATGGAAATAGGAGATATCAAGAGACAGAACTGACCAAAAATGTTTGATTCCTCTTTTATTTCCAATCAAATGCCGTGTTAAAGCAATAGCTGAAGGTGATTTGTACTCTTCTGGCACCTGTCTAAAGTTGGGTTTTTATAGCTGTGTAAGGGCTCTGAACTCCAGACTGGTCTAAGTCATTCATTTCACACATATATATGGATATAGGTATTGCTGCTTTGCAGCCAGTCTTCTGAGGAAATGACTATAGGACAACTCTGGATGTCTCTCTGTGTGTGAATGGGCATGAGAATGACAGATCTTTTGCTTTTAGAATACTTTTATCTCATTTTGTATACCAAAGAACAGCTTTCTTGATATTCTTTTTTGGGATTACAAAAATCATGCAACATGACTTTTTTGTGTAAAATTATTTATTTACTTGAAAGATACGGTCCCTCTTATAGAGGGAAGGAGGGAGAGAGAGAGAGAAAGAGAGAGAGAAAGGAGAAAGAATGCTTCCATTTGCTGGTTCACTCCCCAAATGCCCACAGTGGCCATAGCTAGGCCAATTCAATGTCAGGAACCAGGAAATTAATCTAGATCTCCCATGTGAGTGGCAGGGGCCAAAGTACTTGAGTCCAAGTGCTTCTGCTTTCCCAGGTGCACTAGCAGAAAGCTGGATTGGAAGTGGAGTATCTGAAACTCCAACTAATGCTGATATGAAATTCTGACAGCTCAGGTGGTGGATTAACCAGTTGCAGCACAATGTTGGCACCAGAAAGCACGATTTCTACACAGCAACAATCTTTTAGAAAAGAATGTTCAGAAGTTATATTTTTCTCCCTTTGTTAGGGGTAGGTTTCCAATCTTTGGGTAAAGGGACATTTAGATCTCAGGAAAACAGGCACTAGTCATAATTTATTAGTACCAGCTGGTTCCATGAATAGGAATAATTCTTATCTAGTGGTGGTAGTTTAGATGATTGAATAAAGCTTTATCAAGTGGCTCCCATAACAGTGTAGGATTTTGTCTGGGTGGAGGATGAAATGGGTAGATGAATTTTTAGAATCTCGCTTCTTGAACATGAAGACACTAGTTAGCATGACTTCCCCAGCCTTCTTGTTGTAAGCCTATAAACTTACCTAGACTCATAACTGCCCTAGCTCTTTCTATTTTCCAGATTCTAGGATTTTCTGTGTTTTCAAACTCATTCCTCAATGATTTCTTCATCCTGTACTCTTCTGCATTGTCTAAGGAAACAGCCACTATCCTCATTGTGTACTTACATTTAAATGTAAGCAAAGTAAAGTTAAGCAAAGTAAAAAATTAAGTTCTTCACACACACTACCCTTATATCAAGGGCCAATATGTACACATGGCTATTAACTAATCATTGTTTAGTATAGGCATAATTGTCATTGTCACCGAGTGTTCGGTAAGACAGCTTTGCTTGATACTTTTGGGTACCACCTAAGAAGGCTTCCCATCACTTTTTTGGATCAAAATGTCTTTGTGCTGTGTCTGGCAGTGTGTTGAATATCTTGTTTTATCCCTGTTGTTTATGCTAAACAGCTCCTTTTCTTAGCATCCACAGAAAGACTTTTCAAGTGCATGCCATCAAATGATTATATCTCCTACTTTTCTGTATTTGCTAAATATTTTAACCCCTAGCTCCATGGTTTGTACTTATCATTTCTTTCCTATTTGGTTAACTATTCACAAGGAATGATTGTAGCTAGTTTGTCACTTAATTGAGTTTGTTACTTGCATTTTGTTTTCCTGTAACTCACAGTCATGCATTGGGCCCTTGATTTGTAATCCCAGAAGTGCAACTTTCCTAGGAACTGTTTGCGAGCCTAAGAAGTACTACTGACATTCAGAAAGCAGAAGCTGTGGACAGTAGATGAGACTGCTTACTCCGAATGCCATTAAGAACCACTGTGCTGGTTCTATGTTGAGGCTTAGAAGGCAGAATTGCTACAAAACCAATCCAAATTGATGTTAGATCCAAGTTTAGGTGCTCTGCTTCTGATCCAGCTTCTTGCTAATGGTCTAGACACTCAGGCATTTCAACCTCTGCCACCTAGGTGGGAGATCTGGAAGATGCTTCTGATTTCTGGCTGCAGCCTTGCCTAGCTCTGGCTGTTGTGGCCATCTGTAGAGTGAAACAGCATTTGGAAGATCTTTCGCTCTGCCTCTCCCTTTGTATATATCTCTGACCTTAAAAATAACTAAATCAATTTTAATAAAAAGAAGCACTATGCTTATATTCAGAATGTGTTTCAGAACAACCCTCTCTGTGACCACCATCTGCAGCACTGCTTGTGATGCTGCATTATGACATTAGTATCTGTACCAACAGAAGTTCCTTGATCCCTTGGACTCTCAATCTAATTACCTGCTGCTTTGTGTTCTATTCATCCTTCCTGTCATACTCTTATTTTCCTCCTGTACCAGATTTGATGCCATGATTGACTTTTTTGGTTGTATGAACACTCAGCTCCTTTGCTCTTCTTTATCATTCTCATCTGGCAAATACTCATCCTGACCTAGCTTTCTACTGGCTTTGGATTTGTGGAGAGGAATGCAAAACTATGCCTTACCTTAACTTCACGTCCGTGAGGGCAGCTTTTGGTGCAGTGATTTAAGCCACTGTTTTGAGATGTCCACATCGCATATAATAGTGCCTGGGTTCAAGTGTGGACTGTACTCTCCATTAGTTTTGTGCTAAGTTACATCTTGGGAAGTAGAAGTTAGTGGCTTGAATGCTTGCCTCCCTGACTTTTTGCTTCGGCTTGGGCAAGCCCTTCTGTTGCAGGCATCTGGGGAGGAAACTAGAAAGTGAAACAGCATCTCTTTCTGTCTCTGTGTCTCTCCTTCTCTCCCCCTCTTCCTGTCTTTGTCTCTCCCTGTCATAGGTCGTGCGGATTTAATTCCTTTCCTTCCCACTATGTGGAATATCTGTTTTGTTTTCCTCCTTTGGTTTGTTCACACTGATTTCTTACTGTTCATCAAATGTATACCTGCCCGTACATCAATATTACTGTATTTGTTACTGATTTGTCTGAAATCTCTAGATATTTCCATGTGTTTGTCTCCAGTTGTCCTCAAGATTCTGCTATAAAGGTATCTGCTCAGAGATTTCTTCCTGTCCACATTGGCAAAATTACTATCCCCATTTTCCCCTTGTCTGTCTCCTCATCCTGCTTTGTTTTTCTTCACAGGAATGATGACGCTCTAAAATATTATTGTAAATCCAGGTTCATTTGTTATTGTCTTTATGTTACCTGTATGAGGTTGGGGAATTTGCTTGTCTTGCTTATTTCTGCATTTTTGGCGTTGAGAAAAGTACAATATCCATAGTACTTACTGGTTAAGCACAGTATTTATTGGTAGAGTAAGTGAAGAATACTAGGTTTAAATTTGAAGGGAAGGCATTGTGGATCAGCAGGTAGAATAGCTTCTCAGGATCCTTACTCGTCATATTGGCTTCCTAATTTGTGTCCCTTCTAATTCATGATTTTGATACAATATTCTGATAGAGTGCATGGGAGACAGCATATTATTATTCAAAATAGCTGGGTTCTTGCCATCCACATGGGAGACCTGGATGGAGTTCCTGAAGCCTTGGCTGCTGTTGTGAGCATTTGAGGAATGAAACAGTGCGTGGGATCTCTCTCTCTCTCTCTCTCTCTCTCTCTCTCTCTCTTTCTCTCTCTTTGTGACTCTGATATTATGTGTGTCTTTGATAATCAACTAACAAAATAAATAAATATTTTTAAAATGTTGTCATGTCTTTACTCCCCTGATAGCAATAGGAAGATTCATTCCTCTCACTGCTTTTCTGTCTGGAAGACTGGGAAGCCTTTCTTTTTAAAGTCTTCCATGATATATTTGATATAAATGCACAATTTACATATTAATCATGCCTTTGTTCCTTTCTCATTAGCCCATAACAATTAAAGTCGACAATTATTCTGTGTATTAGGAATTTTTAAGATGTCACATCAAAAGCTCCTTTAATTGAATAACTTAATAAAGTCTGGTTCCATGACAAAATCTTTTCACAGTGTATCATATTCGCTAAGCAGCACAAAAACAGACACAGGGCAACTTTTGCAATAAGAAATGTCAACTTAATAGCCAGGTGTGCTGATTGACATATTGAAAGTTGAAAGCTGTCACTTTAGGTGGCTGTTTGGTGGCGGTGACTCTGAGAACTGAGTCAGGATGGGGAAAAAGAAAAACTCAGGAATGGCTGTTGGAAGTACAGCTCAATTATCAGGTTGTCACTTAGAAGTTTCAGAATGTTAACTGGAATAGATCTCCCAACATTTTCAAAAAAAAAATTCCCTTAGAATATTTGAAGCTATGAGACTGTGTCTTTGAATTTAACTTTAAGAAACTTAGTGGCAAGGAAATGTTCTAATTTTGTACCTTGAAGAAATCTGGATTGTGAAGGGAGTGGTCGGTAGTAGGATATGTAGAAGAGGAGAAAAGTTATTAATTGTCTAGATGAGAGACAGTAGGTTAGAGAAACTGGAGTAGGGAAGAAGGAGAGGAAGAATTAGAGCAATTTTGGAGAGAAATGAAAAAAATGCTACATGCAAACAGGGAGATACAGTAACGTCAGAAATAGGTGGTAAGTGTATTCCCTATTGTCACCTTGCACCTCATGAAAATGTAGTTTGAGAATTTGCCTAAACTGGTTACTGGTGATAGTGAAATTATGATCTTGAACAAGATACAACGGTGCCTACTATGGTGTGTAGACTTGGTATAAACTATTGTTTCTACCTTTTGGGAAACTGGAATTAATTAGGAGATTGGAATAAGGACACATTTATCAGAAATGACAACAAATAAAAAAATGATTCACTATTTTCTGCCAGTAGCCAAATATTCTTAGGTTCTCTGAGGGCACAGCAGTGTTCTCTTCACAAATTGTGAAGGACACAGAAATCATGACGTGGGAAGACAGAAAGAAAGTAAATGCCAATTGACAGGTAATACAAATACCATTCAAAAGAAAGCTGATGATACTGTTTTAATATAACAGAAAGTATTATTAAAGATAAACAATTACTTCATAATAAAAGAACCATTCACTTGAAGATTTAGTACCTTTTCAAAATGTATGAGCTAAAACTCAACAGAATTGTCAGGAAGAGCTGAGAATATGCACAATCATAATTTAGGAATTTTAAACATTTCCCTGTAACACTAAATCAAAAACACTAAAAGCTAGCATGGATTAAAAAGAATTGGTAAAAGCACTTATGTAAAACTTTGAATTCTATTAGTAGAGATTATACAAACACAGGAAGCCTTAAAACTGATGAATAAAAATTATTTTTACTGTGTTCTTTATGTCAGAGGAAAGAAATTATAAGGTTGGAAGCTACTATTCATTCAAAGTTCAATACCTTTAAAAACCCAAAATCACACCTCTAGATAATTCTCAAATCAGAGAGAGGTGAGGATAGAAAGTAGTATATTCTTAAAATCTTAAGGAATAAACAAGTGTATGAGGGAAATATATAAATTTATAAATTGATATATTAGAAGTGAAAGGAGACATATTAGTGATTTCAGCTATTAAAACATAAAGGTATAAACACAGTATGTGGCCTAGCGGCTGAGGGTCCTCGCCTTGGGGGCCCCGGGATCCCATGTGGTTCTGGTCCTGGCGGCTCCACTTCCCATCCAGCTCCCTCCTTGTGGCCTGGGAAGGCAGTTGAGGACGGCCTAATGCATTGGGACACTGCACCCACGTGGGAGTCCCCGAGGAGGTTCCTGGTTCCTGGCTTCGGATCGGTGCACATCGGCCCGTTGCAGCTCACTTGGGGAGTCAATCATCGGACGGAGGATCTTCCTCTCTGTCTCTCCTCCTCTGTGTATATCTGGCTGTAATAAAATAAACAAGTCTTTACAAAAAAAAATGTTCCTCTTAAAAAAAAAAACATGAACACAGTAACAGGAAGCACAAATACAGTATAAGGAAGGAAAAAATAAGAAATATTGAAATGAAATTAAAAAAATAGAGAAGATCAGAAAAGCAGAAAGCACTTTTGGAAGAATAAAAACACATTAACACTTAGTAAACTTGATTAATTCATCAGAAAGACAAGACACACACAAAGAGAATAGGAGAGAGAGTGAGAGAGCAGACACAATATACAAAATAAAAAAGGGAGACTTACATATCAATTTCTACTGAGTAAAAGTTTAAGAATACTATGAATAGCTTCTTGATACCAGTATACTTGAAAACATGCACTCTAATTAATGTGCTTGATACACACATTGTAAGATAGTGTTCCAACTAGGAACTGAAAAATCTAATATTTAGAATGAGTCTGACTTCCTGGAATGGAAATTAATTCTTCACTCAACCAATATTAATGAACATTTGTTCTATTTAGAATTGTGCTATTGCTAACTTCTATTTTTATGAATGAAATGGATATTAAAAAATCATTACAAAAGTAGATACTTACAGTTGTTTAAAGTACTGTATAAGAAGATTAACAGTGGTTAACTTACTGGGTGAAGGGCAGATTTGCAAAGTTTACTTAAAAGAGTGACATTTAAATTGTGACTTGAATAATGAATAGAAATTATCCAGTCTAGGGCACGGTATGGGATTTAAAAACAGCAAAAGTTAAACTGTTTATCAAAGTGGTGAATGAAAAACCCACAAGAAATCATAGGGCAGAAAGGTAGGAAGGTGCTTGATTCAGTTTCAACAATTACTATGGAATATGGTACAGATTTGTCCAAAGGAAGTGTCTTAAATTCGCATGTCTCTAAAAAATGCAAACATTTTCCCTTGTTAGTGCCTTTATGCAAAAACTTAACATAAGCTGTAAAGGAAGTAGAAAAACATCATGGCAAGGAAATAAACTAACTTCATTTAGAACAGTGATTGCTTGTAGAGAGGGAGAGCTAAGGAGACGTCTTAATTCATCCTCTGGAATGGGTATTTCTCTACTGCAAGGAAATACAGAGAGTTACAATCAGGAGTAGGTTAATTTAAGTGTTGGACTTGTCCAAAATAAGGAACTTCATTTGTCAAATATACAGAGAATTCTTGAAGAGAAATTTAAGAGATGCCATTGTGAGAGAAAAAGTGCTTTTTGTCATGTTACTTAAGGTGTGATCTGTGGACAAGTTGCTGAAGATGGAGGAAAAGAAACTGGAAAGTAAGGTAACAGAATTGAAGTATCTACCACAGCTTCTTGGATTCTTAAAGTATGACCAGCAGGAATTGAGATATGCTGTAGTGGAAAACTTGTACACATTGGATTTTGAGAATTTAGTAACTCACTCCACCTACTGTTCCACAAAAAGGAACTGAAGGAAGGCAAGATAATGTTGAGTTGATGTATAATCTAGTTGGCTGGGCCCTTGACAATCCATGTCACAGTACCTTGGTGTGATTTCAAGCTCCAGCTCCTGAAACCTTTGTCATTCCTGCCAGTGCAGATGCCGGAGTCGCAGTTTATGACTCAAGGAGCTGGGCTTCTGTCAGCTAAGTGAGAGATCTGCATGGAGTTCCCAGCTCCCATTTTGTACTCAGTCCAGGAACCTGGAGCCTCATCCAGTTCTCCCACATAGGTGCAGGGTCCCAAGTCTTTAGGCTGTCCTCGACTGCTTTCCCAGGCCACAAGCAGGGAGTTGGATGGGAAATGGAGCTGCCAGGATTAGAAATATCCATATAGGATCCTGGCTTGGTCAGGGCAAGGACTTTAGTTGCTAGGCCATCGCGCCAGGCCCAATCTTCAGAGCATTTTAACCTGTATGCGTATTAAAGAGAAACAGATAGATACTGTTGATTTTTATGAGCTCTGTAAAATATTCTAAGAAACTATTAATCAATTTGGCCCTGAATGTATGAAAAACATGATTGATGAAAGTATTAATAGGCTATTCTCAAATTATCCTTGTGTTTATTTTCAGTTACTAAGCTTGAATATTAGAGTTGGAAAGACTATCTTTAAAGATAGATTTCATAGTAAAGAACACATTAAAAAAAATTCCGTTTGGAGTCCTTGTTGCTATCAGTCCTGATTTAGAGGGTTTAGAGAATAAACAAAGAACTGGGGTGAAGAAGCTCACGTCTCCAACATGATAGCATTGATAATGTACTTATATAACTGTCTTCCTTAGGTTTGGTTTCATAAAATTGTCTTATTTTTCTTCAGAATAGGCTAGTTAACGTTGGACTGAGAGTTTGGCACATGTGAACCTGTGATTTACAGGGCAATTTTTCTCATCAAACCCTGGGCAGAACCATTTATTTTAAAACCAATATTTATTTTACAATGGGAAGATGGAGCAGATTAAAGGAACATAAAACCATGATAAATCACCCAATCTTTATCCCATAGAAAATCTCTTAAATGGCTCTTACAGTAATGACAGTAAAAAAATGTCTCATGGACTGTGTGTTTGTGTGTAGATTTTTTTGCATGTAATATAGTCCTGTAGATTAAAATTTAATTGATGAAAAATTAATAATACTTCATACATGGTGTTTATGATTATTTTCAAAAACAGGTACAGTATTATTTTTTCTTAGCTCTGTTTCCAAGTCTTGCTCATGAATAATAAGGGATCTAGTTGAAATTTCTTAGTTGCTTAAAATTAAAGATCTAAGAAATATATTTCAAGTAGTTTTGTCTAACAACAATTTTTTCGTTAAATGCATAACAATATCTAAACTTATTTATTATAAACAATGTTGTGCAATATTGTTAAGAGAAGACTTTATGACATCACATTTTTTTACTTAGTTCTGATTTATGTCTAAGGTTTTGATAATTTTTGTAGTTAATATTGGAGCAATGTTTCTCTAATAGTAATTTTTACTAGTAGTCTAAAGATACTAAAGTAGTAAAATGTAGAACCTTTGGACTGATTAAAATAATGAAGGGGAAAACCGGTTGCAATAGAAGAGGTCTGCTTATAGTCATGTTGAATTTTACAGAATGGGCTGTCCTTGTTCCATTGTAGAATAGATGTCTGGATTCTGTCTATAGTTAGTTACAGTCTTTAGGTCAGGAGTCAGAAATTCCATGAACAGGACCAAGGTGTGAAAACAGTTGGCCTTCTGTTACACAGCCGCAACTAAGGAACTCCCGGTATTACGTGGAAGCAGCATTAGACAATATGTGCGTGGACGAGTCGATGCACACCCTATGACCCAGCAGTTCTATGTATCAGAACGTTTCTTATGGAAATAATCACAAGTTTTGGCAAAAAGGTGATGTTAAAGTATGCGTCATGGTATTACTTAGACATAGAAAGCTGTTTATGAGCCTTTGTTAATGAAAACCAACATGGAAGAATTTAAGGTGTGAGTTTACTTTACTATAATGTATATTAGGTGGACAGTGTGGATTACCAATAATTGACTGGCTTGTATCTGTTTTTTAAAGAAGATTTTGTACTGCTAACCTAAAGTTTTTACATAGACACTGAAAAATTACTCACCCATACAATTCTGGTGAAAAAAAGAATGTATTTTTAATTTTATTTTTCATATGATCATTTGGAACATTGAGTGTATTTTAATTCACAGGAGAAAAATAATGTTGCTGTCTTAGAACAGCAAAAGGGCCTGGCATTCAAATTGTAGTTACTTACAGATGGTAAGTAAAGGTAGAAAGGTAGAAAAGGTAGAAAAGAATGCACATGTAATAGTTTTTGGAAGAGCCAAGACCTCCTATGAGGGAGTTGGAGTGTTGCTATTTTATTGGCAGGGCCATTCCCGTTATGGCAATGGATACAGGGAGCTTCAGCCAATACGTATTGTCTGTTCTCTCCCATTGGTGACTCTATTTCCCCTGATGCCATTTAACATTTAATTCATCAAATGAGTTCCTCTTGTTTGGATTCCTTACATGTCAGATTGCTGCCTGATTAGGATTTGGCTTTACATGGAGGATGTCTACAGGAAGGGAGTGAAGAACTGGTCGTTCTGACATTTGTGCAACAATAACATGGTTATTGCAAATTATAGACTACTGCTTTGACATTCTGTATTTATACATTGGTTTTTGTCAAACGAAGCCTCGGATCAGCTCCAATTAACCATATCTATTTGAGTAAGGGGGGTGGGGGAATGCTGTAAAGTTGGCAGTGTCCAAATGCAAAAATGGTTAAGAATGCCTCCCTTTCCCCCACACCTATATAAGTTATATTTATAATCATGGAGAAGGATGTGACCTACAGAAACATTCTTATTGGCTTATGTTGGTATTTGCCTTATACAGTCAGTCATGTTTTGTCAGCCTTTGGTCTCTTATTGGCTGGAGGTTTAGCTGCTATGATTAACTGAATGTCAGTTGTTCCATTATAGAGGAATACTCTTAGGATCAGTTAAATTCCTCTAGGGTACAGTTTCCTATGAACAGAGGCAGCTTTGGGCCAAAATTTATCATTCATATATGGAGGCCAGTTTGATCCAATTTATTGGGGTTCGGTAGTTCCTTTGAGTCCATCCTCTGAAAAATGGATTCCATGCCATGCCTGAGAGCACCACAGCTAAGTGTGGCAGTATCTTCTGAAACGAACTGCAGAAAGCATCTGTGACCTATGACTGGGCCTGAAGAGAGCCAGCTTCCTGCCCTCCCTTAGACAGCATTCTGCATTTCTGTGCGGAGGGAAGCTTGAGTCTTTTCCTCTTTGAAACTGCCCTTTCCCAACTCTATAGTGCTTTGACTTCTTGCATTCCTGGTTTGCCCTGATTTCCTGTCACCTAGAAAAAATACAAAAATACAGTGGAGAGAGATGGATACACAAGAGACTTTTTTTTCCCACTAGTATTGGAGTTTTCCTCAGATGACACTGATTTCCATTGTAAAGGGCACTCTGCTTTGGAACAGATCTTGGGAGAAGGAGTCCTTCAGGCCAGCTGCGGGGCTTGGATCCCCTTGTCTCAGCAACTGAGAATGGCATTTCTGTGAAACAGGGATATATACCTGATGTTGGGCACTTCTCAGCGTGACAGCCTGACAAAAAGCAGTAGATGTTTCTCTACCTCAGAGAGAGAGGGGGGTGGGGAAAGAGAGCTTTTGTGAGTTCACGTGTTTTCTTTTTTTTTTTTTAAGATCTATTTATTTTTTATTGAAAGACAGATTTATGGAGAGAAAGACAGAGAAAAATCTTCCTTACACTGATACATTCCCCAAGTGGCCACAATGGGCCGAAGAGGAGTTAATCCAAAGCCAGGAGCCAGGAGCTTCCTCCAGGTCTTCCACGCGGGTGCAGGGTCCCAGATCTTTGGGCCATCCTAAACTGCTTTCCCAGGTCATAAGCAGGGAGCTGGATGGGAAGTGGAGTAGCCAGAACATGCACTGGCATCCATATGGGATCCAGGCATACGCAAAGCGAAGACTTTAGCTGCTAGGCCATCACACCCGGCCAACACATGTTTTCTTTCTTTTTTTTCTTTTTTTTATTTTTTTATTAATTATTTTGCATTATGTGACAGTTTCATAGGCTCTTGGAATCCCCCCACCCCTCCCCACGCCCTTCCCCCCTGGTGGATTCCTCCACCTTATTGCAGTATTACAGTTCAAAAACACATGTTTTTTTTTTTAAAGATTTATTTATTTTTATTACAAAGTCAGATATACAGAGAGAGGAGGAGAGACAGAGAAGAAGATCTTCCGTCCGATGATGCACCCCCCAAGTGAGCCACAACGGGCCAGTGTGCGCCGATCTGAAGCTGGGAACCTCCTCCAGGTCTCCGACACGGGTACAGGGTCCCAAAGCCTTGGGCCGTCCTCAACTGCCTTTCCAGGCCACAAGCAGGGAGCTGGATGGGAAGTGGAGCTGCCTGGATTAGAATCGGAGTCCATATGGGATCCTGGGGTGTTCAAGGCGAGGACTTTAGCCTCCAGGCCATGCCTCCGGGCCCAAAAACACATGTTTTCTTAATCAGATTCTGTGAAGACATTTCGCTACATTTTGATACAAATGTTCCAACCAAATGTCAGCAATGATTTCTGCTTCCTTTGGTGCTGCACCAGTAAAAATGATGGGGGTCTCCGTTAGAGAAAATAAAGAGGCCTATGTATCTGGCACTACTGTGTTAAATAAAAAATGTTTTCCCAATAGGAAAAAGTTTCAGCTCTAATGCAAAGATCATTCCTAACAAGAAGCCCTATGTCAGCTTCTGTTTCATGAATTAACATGAGTCTGTGGAATTTACATTTCCTACAAAATATTTGCACATTTTCCCTTCTCGGAAGGAGCAAAAAGATCCCAGTTCAAGCCACATTCTTTGGTCACGTTGGGGATTGATAAGGGATAAAAGTTCTTGGTATTTGAAGAAATCTCCAAAGCAATTGGTAAAACTGTTTACGGAACTTGAGGTTCTGTATCTTGAAAGACCTTTAGGTATGAAAGCTGAGAAAACTTCATTCAACACATGTTGACTAGATCTTTTTGCTTAGTAAAATACTTAAGTCATTTTAAAAGATGAGGCAAATATATTTTGTCTTCATTAATGAAATATGTCATGAACCATAAAGTTGTGGAATGTTACAAAGAAAAAATAATCTTCCATTTATTTCTTTGTTTTTTTTGTATTAAAAAAAAGAAATCTTACCCTCCTTGAGTTCATGCTAACATTTTTATACATTTTTATGCTGTGTATTTAGATGTTTACATGAGAGGAATTCAGCTTATAAATAAATTTGAGTGTGGCCAGCAAGCAAAATAATTAATTTTAGAAAATTCTCATTCACCAGACATGGTGAGCCTAGAACAAAATGATTCATTTGCTGTATAGGCAACAATGTATGTTAGAAAAAACTCAGGAGATAATTATCTCAAAAAAGGAAAAATGAATTAAGATCAATAATTTAATTTAGATTTGACTTAACTAAGTTCTTTGGCATGGTTCATAATTTTTGAATGAATAGATCCTTAACATCTTACATCTGGTGCCCTAGATTTGTATTGATTTGCTGTAACCTATTCCTCATATAACAGAAGGAATAGCGTAGCTGAAACATGTAATAAAAATGCATCGTGTAATTCTGCAGATGTTAAACAGAGCATGACAACCCACCTATGTTATTTACTCTTGTTCTTCAGAACTGCTTTTTCTTGGATAAATAATTGTATAAATCAGAAGAGAAATAAGTAGTAAATGAATGATGACTTAGAGAGCAAGTTCATGAAGTTCTAATCTAGTTAATAGATTCGTTCTGCATTACTTAATTTCTTATTAAAAAATGGAATCCTTGATGTACTATGTATAGTGTATATTTATTTTGTGGAAAATTATTAATTTTTAATGAAACTAAATGGCTTCTTGGACAGGAGACCCTGACTGTTAATCAAGAGGCAAGTGACTGGCTTTCACGTTTGTTAATTATTTAAGAAAGTTCAATTGTAAGGTACAAAATAGTAAAAAGCAAAGCACAAGAAAGTTGTTTTCAAAAGATTTATTCATTTGCAAGAAAGAATGAAAACAGAGAGAGAGAAAGAAGGGGAGAGTAAGAGGTTTTTCCATTCTCTAATTCACTACCTTATTAGCATCAGCAGCCAGTTGTGGGTGAGGCTGAAACCAAGAACCAGGAACTCCATCCTCTTCGCTAACATGGGTCTCAGAGACCCAAACACCTGGGCCGTCTTCCACTGCTTTCTTGCATGTACTACCAGAATGTGAGATTGGAGATAGAGCAGCTGGGACAGGAATCAACACTCGGATATGGATGACCAACATCGGAAGCAGTGGGTTTACCTGCTTAACATTGGCCTGGAAAGAAAGTTTTTATAAGGGAGTTTGTATGCACATTTAGTACCATGCTCATTAATTTATTCAAAGCATATTTCATATGTACCACATGTGGTTATACTGATGATTCTGTAATGAACAAGGTGAAGCAGCCCCATCATGGTGAAGCTCACACAGCGATGAGTAAAGCAGAAGTTTACCACTAGTGAAAATATGTGCAGAGTTCAGTTTTGCTGTAATCGCGTCAGTTAGGATACTTTAGAATGATCACAACTGGATCAGGGATGTGGGATCCCAAATGAGCATGTATTTGAGTCCTGACTGCTGTACTTACAATCCAATTCCCTGCCAATATGCTAAGGAAAACAGTGGAAGATGGCCGAGTGCTTGGGCCCTTCACATTCATATTGGAAACCCAGATCATCTTCCAAGCTCCTGATTCTGGCCAGGCTTTTCTTTCTTTCTTCTTCTTTTTTTAAAATTTGTTTTCTTTTTTAATATTGATTACATAGTTGTGAGGGATGGATGGCCATGTGGTCCTGTGATTTGGTGAGAAGGGTCTGGTATAGGGGAAGGTGGGTGGGACAAATGCTTCAATTTTTTTTTTTCTCCTGGATCTGCAGGAGAGGATGTGGTGGCTATGCCTTGTTGTGAAACTACATTAGCACCCAGGGATGGGGGATGGTCATTTGATGATATCTCAGACACCCTGATATGGGTGTTAACTGAGTGGTCTTGATAGGCCCCAAGACATTGTCAACTTTGTTGAGAAAGTTGAGAAAATCTTTCCAAGTTCTGTTGGTTGAAAAAGTCCGCCTTAGTGCATCCACAGACCCAAGAACCTGCTACAAAGTTTGGCTAGGAAAATTGTCCAACCTGTTCCGCTTTCCATCCTCTGACAAGGTAGTGGATGCCCCTTGCTGGCCTATATGACCTGGTGGTCATGTCCTCCATGTGTATTTGGACATGCTGTCCACTGTACAGGTGTCAACAACTGAGGAGGCCCAGTCCCAATATATGCACTCCAAAGTTGGACTACACATCCTTCTATTTTTCCTGTGGCCAGGGTCTGAGTCTAGCAGTCTAGTCAGGTGGTCCCACAAGACACCTTGCTTGGAGTGACCTGAATTTACTCTTCAGTGCACCAGCCAGCACAGGGTTAGATGCATTCTGTCACCTGCACCAGCCAGTGTACATACCAGTGGATGCAGGTTGGTCATTTCTGCCTGAGCCCTGTATCTCATAGGAACTGACAGGTGCTATGGCCCAGCCCAGCCCAGCCAGCTCACCAAAGAGTTGGTCTTCATGTATAACAGTGGGTGCTGTGGCCTTGTTGGGGTGACTCCCAATAACCCCTGCCCTGGTTTTTGTGTGTGCCAGCATTTGCTGTGGCTTAACCCGACCCATCCCACATCCTGCCTGGCTCTCATGCACAGCTGTGGGTGCTGTGGCTTAGCTCAGCCCAGTCTGCCCCATTTCCAGCTCTTACACATGCTGACAGATGCTGTGACCTTATCCAGGCTAGCCCACCCCCAGGTCTGGTTCTCCTGCTCATCAGTGGAAAATTAAGGTTAGCAGGGGAATGCCCACGGTTATCTTGTCAGGCATGCTCCCACCCCTGGATCTTGTACCTGCCAGGGGTACTGTAATCAGGCCTTACATGACTTGCGCTCAGTTCTGACACTTGTCAGCTAACCCTATGGCCTCACCCAGCTGGCCCACACTCTTTATGGCTCTCATGTGTTCCAGAAGGTGCAGCTGCCTACCCCAGCTTGGTCCATCCCCAGTGACAGCTCTCATGCTCACCCTTGGAAGCATAGCCCAGCAGAAGAGTCCTGGAGGTTCTCCTACTAGGCCTGCTCCCAGCCCTGAGTCTTGTGTGTGCCAGCGTGTGCTGTGGCCATCTATGGCCTGCCCCTAGTCTCAGCATTTGGCAGTTGGTGCTACAACCTGGCTCAGACCAACCCGCCCCCAGTCCAGCTGTTACCAGCAGATGCAGCAGCCTAGCCTAGCCAAGCCCACTCCCAATAGCAGCACTGATGAACTGGCTGGTGCTGCAGTTCAAATGTGCCCAATCTGCACCTAATTCTCACTTGTGCCAGTGCATATTGTGAACTGGTCCAGCCCAACCCATCCCCAGACATGGCCACACATATGCCAATGGGTACTGCAGCCAACTTGGTCTAGCCTGCCCCCAGCCCCAACTCTTCCACTCACCAGCAGAAGCTGTGACCTAGCAGGGGAGTTCTCCAAGTTCTCTTACCAGGCCCTTTGTCAGTAATGGATTTTGTGTGTGCAAGTGGACACTGTTGCCCAGACTAACATGGCTGCCCCCAGTCCTGGCACTCACCAGGTGAGTGCTGTGGCCTAGCCTGACTGACCCACACTCATTCTGGCTCTCACTGATGGGTGTTACAATCTTGCACAACCTGTTCCACCCCCAGATCCAGCTCTCATGTGACCTGGCAGGTGCTATAGCTTAGCCTGGCCTGTCCCACACCTATTCTGTTTGTGTGGCTTTTCAAATATATCTCTTTTTTGAAAAATAGCATTTGTTTACTTATTATTTGAACACTTACCACAATTTTCATTGCACACATATTACATTAAATTTTTTTCCAAAAAATTGCATTTCCTTGTTGGGAAAATGAGGGACTGAGACACACACACACACACAGAGAGAGAGAGAGAGAGAGAGAGAGAGAGAGAGAGAGAGAGAGAGAATATTTCCTATTTGCTAGCTCCCTTCTTGGTTGCTTCTCAGAACTGTTACCCACTAGATCAAAACTAGGATCCTGGAACTCAGCCCAGTTCTCTCATATGGGTGACAGGGAGTTAACTGCTTTTTAGCCATCATTGCTGGAATCTGAAATCAGAAATGAGTATGGAACTTCAATTCATGCACCATACTATGTAAGCATCTTAACCACTAGGCCAAACATCTGCCTCTACTTTTTGATTCTTAATGTTTAGTTTATTCTTAGACATATATACCTGAATTATCTTTGTATTGATTTTTTTCTCTAGATTTGTAACAGTCTTGGGAATGAGTGAATGAATGTGTTTTGAAAATTTTGTTCTACAATGCTATAGGAAAAATATGTGGCTTGAGATATTACATATTACTTCACTAAATAATGGCTGGGGAATTTATTTTTTCCCTACTTCAGTTTTTTTTTTTCAAATTATGATATCTAGTTCTTTTTTAAAAAAATATTTATTTATTTGAAAGTCAAAGTTACAGAGAAAGAAGGAGAGCCATTTGGAGAGATCCATCCACGAATTCACTTCCCAAATGACTACAAGGATCTGGACTAGTCCAGGACAGGCCACGAGCCAGGAGCACTTCCCAGTATGCCACATGGGCACAGTGGCCCAGGAACTCAGGCCGTCCTCTGCTGCTTTCCCAGGCACAGCACTCGGGAGCTGGATCAGAAGTAGGATTGCATGCTCTACCAGTGGTGGACACTTTGTTTTTTAACCTACTCCTTTTTGCTTGATTCATCCCCACATAGTGCCAGATAAAGCACTGGGTTCCATGAAGCCCAGTGCTTCCTGGTATATACTTCCTTGTCAATACATCATACTTTGCTCATTATGTATTTTTGAAAGTCCTTGTGTCATCAAGAGGCTCTGGAAAAGCTGTTTCAAAGAGGTGAGAATTATCATTCTGTTGTGTTTGGAAGGCAATGTTCTGCATGACAGAAAGTGTTTCCCATGGATCAGGCACAAGAAGTCACTTTCTCAGATGTACTTAGAACAAAGAGTATTATTAACAGATGTTCACCAGAAAGCAAGCTCTGTGGTGCCCCTACTGGGTTAAGCCCTTGCTTGGTATACCTACATTAGACTGCTGGCTCCTGTCACAGCTTCTCTGCTTCCTATCCAGCTTTCAGCTAATGTTGTTGGCAAAGCAGCAGATGATGGCATAAGAACTTGAGTCCTGGCTACCTATGTGTAAGACCCAGGTAGCGTTTCTGGCTCTGGGCTTCAACCTGGCCCAGCCTCGGCTGTTACAAAGCCATTTGAGGAGTGAACCAGCAGGTAGAATATTTCTCTGTGCCTGTTTGTTTTTTGCATAAGCAAATGAATCTTAAAAAGAAATAGTTGTGGGTTCGCTTCAGCAGCACATATACTAAAATTGGAATGATACAGAGAAGATTAGCATGGGCCCTGCGCAAGGATGACACGCAAATTCATGAAGTATTCCATTAAAAAAAAAGACTTGCTACTGAACATCTTTTCACCAGGCCATCTATAATACCCATCCTCTTGGGAGGTTTTTGTTGTTATTGTTATATTCTCTTCTGCATGAACTTGACCATTCATTAGTCTCCCACTTCCTCAAAATTGTCTTACTGCTTGAGGCAGATTCATCTTAGAATTTAGAGCTTATATTACAGACTTAGTCTGGGGTCACCTATCATTTGTAAATCTATTGGCTAGATGATTACTTCTCTAAGAATTAACCTACTCTTCCTTAAAGTACAGGGGGAAAACTTATTTTTATTTTCTTATTTTTAAAGTATTATGAAAATTATCAGATAAATTACATGTCAAGTGCTTTGCACAAAGTAAGTGCCTCTGTCATTATTTTCCTTGCTTCCCCTCTAGAAAGCTGCTGCTATGGCTCACTTCTGCTGGTATAACCAGTGAGCCAGAGGCCTCAACACATATAATGGTTTAACTCAATGAGGAGACTTTACAAAGTTCGTGGAAAATGGAACTAGCAGGTGGATTTGTTTTGGTGTGAATTTTTTTTTAAACCATGTATATGGAAAGTCTTCAAAGAGTTTGTAAAAAAGACAGATTACTAACAAACTGCAACAATTTCATTTTTTGTAGTCAAGTAAGTGTAAATTCAGTTTCATATTTGCATGGAATGTTTGAAGTACCTTCTTATTTTTGCACAGGTGTGGCAATTTGGAATTGTTTCCAAGTCGTTTGTTTTTCTATGTCCACTCCTACTTCATTCAGCATCTAGGACCTATGCTTTGTTTGGTTTGGTTGTCTTAGATTTGACCCATTCTGCCTTTTAGTGTTTGCCCTATTGGGTCTTCAATTCTCCTGGTGCCTGCATTTCTGTGATCTTACCTCTTTGGACCTTGTCTGGGAATCCAATGTACTCATTTCATTCTGGTCAAGATTTCTTTCAATAGGTTTATTACAGATTGCTGCAGCTGCAATCAATGTTTACAATCTGATGACAAGTTGGAGATTAAGGCTTGTCATCACTATTTAATTAACTTCAAATTAAGCAGTTTCTGGCCTCATTCCATGCCCTTCAACGAGCCCATCAGAGCTACTAAAACAGTGCTATGAATCCTATTAGAGTAGCTGGAGCTGGCTTAGCAGCCCTTATAGAAGCCATATTTCATACTTATTCATTTGCCCAAGTCTAAGATAGGTAGCAATCCAAAGGAAATATAAAAGGAGTGCAAGGAAGGAAGACACTTCTGTAGTTCTAGGAAGCATGTCGTGTTCCTGTGGTAAAGGAGGTAAATTAAGGAGCCAGTGCCATGGTATAACTGGCTAAGCCTCTGCCTGTGACACCAGCATCTCATATGCCAGTTTGTTTTTTCCAGCTGCTCTACTTTTGATTCAGCTCTCTACTTTTGCTTGGGAAGGCAGTGGGAGATAGCCCAAATCCTTGGGCCCTTGCACTCATGTAGGAGACCCAATGTAAGCTCCAGGCTCCCAACTTTGGATTGGCTGAGCTCTGACTGTTGCTGCCATTTCAAGAGTGAATCAGTGGATGGAAGATCTCGCTGTGTCTGTCTCTCTTAATCCTGTAACTCTACCCTTCTAATAAAAACAAAGTAAATTCTTAAAACACATTCACCAACTCTTTTTAAGAAGGAGATAAGTAAAAAAATCACAATAAGAGAAAATATCCTGTTCCTAATATTTAAAGAACATGTTCTAGTTGGTGTTTTTATTAAGATAAAGAGAATCAATTTAAAATATTTCATAGATACAACTCTAAAAAGATAACCATACATACTTTCCCCCCTCCCTTGCTCAATCCTCCCTCCTTCTTTTCTTTGTTAATTTCTTGCAATAATATTGTAGTATGGTTTATATTCATAAACTTAATGTACTGGTAACCATTTGTGATCTTTTTGACTTATTGAACATTTTAATTTTAGTGTAAAAGTTTTATTTACTTGAGCGGTAGAGTGATAGAGTGAGTGAATGAGATAGCTTGCAGTATCTGGGACTATGAGAGGCCAAACCCAGGAGCCTGGAGTTCTAGCTGAGTCTTTGACATGTGTGGCAGAGACACAAGTACTTGGGCTATCCTCTGCTGCTTTCCTAAGTGTATTAACCTTTAGCTAGATCACAAGCAGAGCTGCTGCGATACAAACACACACTGCAAGACTGGATGCCAGCAGTGTTGCAAGAGGTGGTTAAGTCACAACACCATTGCTTATAATGATGCCCAACAACATTTTTATTATTGCAGAGTTAGTATGCATCAATGTAAAATTATAAATGGTAGTTTTAAAAAAGAAGAAAATAAAAATCACTCAAATTGCAACTTCCACACCTGTGTTTGAGGCTTATTTGAGTTGTGCCATCTGGTAGGCACTAGCCACAAGTGACTGTTAAGCATTTAAAATGTAGCAAGAGTGGGTTGAGATGTTCTGTAAGTGTGAACTACATACCAGACTGCCAAGACTTAGTATGGAAAAGCAGCGTTTATATCTTCTAACTAGGGTTTGAAGGAGAGTTTAATGAAGGTATTATTGACAGAGTTGTGGGCAGTGTTCAAGTAACTCATAATGATGAAGAAGAGGGATAAGATGGGGAACAAAGAGAAAACTTTTTTCCACTCTCTGAACCATTGCTTCTATCTGCAGTTGTCTTGGCCCAATGTCCCAACATGAGAGGAAATGGAAGCTGCATCTGTAGAGCTGTGCTGAGGAGAGACAATCAGCTTTGCTGAGAATGGATGGGAAGCAGGGGGCAGAGGACAACCAGTATACCAACGCTGACATTTGCTCTCTGGAATAATACTGGTTTGCTCACCTGTACAGTGCACACAATGAAACCTACCTTGAAAACCTGGAAAGGAAATAAACAAAGGAGAACACTTAGCATAATATTTTCTTTACTTGTTTTTTCATCAGTGATTTATCAGAAGCTCTTGTAATTTTCTATCAGCATTTTTGTTTAAATTTCCGTTAAAAAGAGCTTTTACTTATGTGAAAGAACCAGAGACAGAAAAAAATCTTTCATCCATAATTGGTTCTTTGCCCAAATGCCTCCGATTGCCAACAGTGGGTTCGGCCAAAACTGAGAGCTGAAAGCTCCGGCCAGTTCTCTCATGTAGATGGCAGCGGTCCAAGTGCTTGAACAATGACCTCTGACCTTGCATCATTTCTGTGCATTAGCAGGAAGCTGGAATCAAAAGTGGAGCTGGAACTTGAACCTAAGTACTCTAACTTAGGACATGGGCATCCCATGCAGGGTTCTCACCTCTGCGTCAAACAAGTTAGAACAAGTTCTTTCCATTTTATCCATTTACCATTTCCTATAAGTGGAGTAGAGAAACTTAACCTGATATTTAGACTTAAAAGTTCTGCACACCCTAGTGAGGTGGATGCTTACGTTCTGAATTTTGAATACCAAGCCCTTGTACTTTGCTAGAAATCCATAGAATTTTTCACATAGTTGGATAATTAGGCCACATGCTGTTGGCTCTACTCAAAAATGGTCATTTAAGTGTCCTTTTATTATTTTTGGCATCCACTGGGCAATTTAAATAGCCACTACCAGTGTGGTTGCTATGTGTTCTTTTAAAAATGCTGAAATGGAACAGTTTAATAAAAGTGCTGGACTGTCAGTTTATGGCAAGCTCTCCTAGAGATAAATCTGACAAAACAAACCCCAGACCCAAAAATAAACACGTATATAAATTGGGGACTTACATAGTGCTCCCCGGGGAGCACAGACTGACTCATAGGGAGTTATTTTACAAGGGGATGAAACTTGGCAGTTTGATCCCTTCATTTCCCCTTTCTTTTCTTTGTGGTGCTGTATTAAAATTGGGTGGCAATATTCATAGCTGAGGGAAACTGGAATGTCATCTCTAATTCTTATGTATAAAAATTGAATGGTACAATAGTGTAAAGTATTTATGTATCAAATACACAAATTTAATATACTTCAGGGAATTAAATGTTAATAAGGTAATTAATTTGAGGAACAGCTTACATTTATTTAGCTTTTATAAGGTTCTAGTCACTGTTTAAACCGTCCTGTACACTTTATCTTACTTACTCTTCTCAGTGTCGCAATGAATCAATAATGATTATTTTATCAATTTTAAGAAGTGTTTGATAGTAAAGATATTGATAATTACAGGGGAGAGAGAGAGAACCCATTTGTTGGTTCACTCACCAAATACCTGTGACAGCCAGGATGGGACCAAGACTAAAGCCAGAAGCTGAGGAGTCTGTCCACATCTCGCCCGTGGGTGATGGGCATTCAGCCACCATCATTTTCTGTTAGAGTCTGGGTCAGCAGGAAGCTGGGGTTGGAAACCAAGGAATGTACAATTCCAGGTACTTCCATCTGTGATGTGGGCATCACAGCCAATAGCAGCAACACCCACTCTGATATGCTTGTGTGTGTGTGTTCCAGGTAGTGGACAGAGGCCCTAAGAAATAAAGCAAAGCGAAGCATGCTTAGTAAGCGGCAGAAGCAGAGTAGAAACATGTAATACTTGACTCTGGGGTCTAAACTCTTAACCACTGTTCTATGTCATGTTTTTCTTCAACATTTATGGAATAAATTGAGAGTATGATGAAATTCCATGAATGCATACTCAGGCAAGTCTATATGAGATATGTAGGTGGAATGTTTACTCTCATAAATTACTTGCAGATTGTAGACATGCTCCTTCGTTTATTGCTAGAAAACTTCTTTTAAATGTATCTCAATATCAAATTTACCATACTAGTCAACTAAAGCTTCTCTGTAACTGTTGAAGCAAATGTTTACTAAATATTTGGTTAACGTTAGTGATTTTCGATTTGTAACGATGTTATTCAAAAATGTGACTTTGTGCTGGAAGGTGTCTTTAATTGCACATTTATTGACTGTGGGGGGATGTAATGTGGATTCTGCCATTTTAATTAACTGTTCCTCCTCTGACATTTCATTACTGGCTTTAGGAGGATAGTGGATAGCAGACAGTTACCTGTCAGAAATGAAGTGAAGATGGAGAAATGTTACAGTTGCCTTGCTAATTGGAGAGGAAAGCCAGGCAAAGCTGGGAAATAGCTGTTAGCTTAACATTTTAATAATATGGCCTCATAAACCAAGGATTCATATTTTGGGGTAATATTTTTAAAAAAATATAAGCTGACAAATCAATTAAAAAGACTAGAGAATTCATTGACTTTGACTTTTACAGTTTTTATATTACAAAAAAATGAATCGTTTTTCTCGTGCAAGTGGGCAGCCCCTAGACATCCTGTATCTTTCCCTGAACGAGTTTTTGAGGGTGTTCTGTGTGTCAGAAGATGTGAAGAGTAGAAGAAATGAGTCCCCATCTAATATTGGGCTCATTTGCCAAGTATCCAGGGCATTTTTTTCTTCTTTCACTCCCTTCCCTGCTTCCTTCTTACCTTTCGCCTTCCCTCCCTTCCTCATTTTCTTCCTTCCTTCCTTTCATGATTCCACTCATCCATCGTTTTCTTCTTTTTTTAATGGTAAAATCCAGAGAGAACACTTTGGAGTTTAAACATACTTTCTATATTTGGTGCCCACATAGAAAGCTGAAGTTATGAAGGCTGATTTTCCATCAATTATGCTCAAGCAAGTTGGAAAATAATCACCTCTTTTGATGCCTGATGAAAATTTACTTTATCCCCATGAGAAATCTATGGACTGTCCTCTGGGGACATTTTCAGATCCCTCCATGGCAGGTGAGCTTACTGATTTGTTTTCATGTTGTGGATTTCAGCCTTCTACACTGTTTTTTAAGGTTTGTCTTTTACATAATGAATGAAGACTTAAGCGGGTATTTATTACCAGATATCTCCCTACTGCAGGCAGTGCCTAGAGAAGCTTCCCCTGTGTTCAGCTTGCAGGCCTCATTTATTTTCTTATGCTTTTGCTATGAGCAGAGCCTGGCCAACTAAGTTATTAAATACTTTTTATTACACCAGGGTGTCTTGGCATATCAGAGGCTAAACTGGAGAAATTGGTGTGGATGGGAAACATGTCCTTCCACTCTCATAAGCTGCCTCGGATGGACCTTGGGGGCTGGGTTGTTGGGTGTGTATCAGCAACAGAACTCTCTGGAAGTAAGACCATTTATTTTATTGAAAAAATGAAGCTCATTGGGCTTAAAGAACTCACCCAGTTGGAGAATGGTGAGCTTAGGCTTGCATGTAAACTGTCTGTTTCCTGTTTCTCTATAATTGACATATAGCTAGTTATGATACAGTGGTAGAGATCTAGCCAGCAAATGTTTGAAATATCTAAAAACAGTTGTGTGGGGGGATTGAGGGAGGAGTATCCCCAATTCATTCTTCTTTAGCCTTTTTCTACTCTGCATTGTGTATGAACTTTATGAATGCGCTTCTCCCTTGCTTCTAGCTATCACATTGACCTTTGATTTTCCCACATCATGACCTCCCCTTTGTAAATCAATCTGTATGTCACCCATTGAGTGTTTCATGTGCCATCCGTTTATTCCTGGATCATAACTGATAGAGATGTCTTTAAGATCATTTCTTATTTAAAAACCAGAGTGGCAAAGTAGGAAAGACAGATCTTTCATTTGCTGATTCACTACTCAAATGTCCACAAAGACTAGGACTGAACCAAGCCAAAGCCAGGAGTCTAAAACTCCATCCAGGACTCCCACATGAGTGGGAACCTGAGCCATTATTCATTGCCTTCCCAGGAATATTAGGAGAAGATTAGATCAGAAAAAGAGTGGTGAGCACCAAAACTGTGGTAACCCAGTATGAGATGCCATTGTGGCATTTTTGCTTCTTGTCTTCATGGAAATTGTGTTCTAGAAGGAGTTATGGATAATAAGAGGATGCACATAAAGCAATGCAATGCTAAGTAGAGCTAAGTGCAGTAAGGAAAGTAAGCATCATACAGTGATACAGTGTTAAAGCTAATTTTTTAGATTGGGTAGACAAAGAATCTTTCTTCTATGGGGTAACATATGAGGACAAGTCTGAATGAAGAGAAATTGAGAACAATGAAGAATCTACCTTCCTTGCTAAAGGCAAGGTTGCCTTAGTCACCTAACACTCACTCCTCGTAATAGCTATATGCCAGCATGTTGCACAGCAGCCTGCTATCACATGATAGTTTTCTTTGCCAGGTTTCTGCTAAGCTATCTTTTAGGAAGGGCCCTGTCAAAACTAATCAGTCTCCATGAAAGCCAATGTAGCAAGTGAAATCTATACAGATGGACTCAGACTGACCTAAGTGTTACCTTATTGTTCCTTGTGGTGCTAAATAACTTACCGTGATGACATTAGGTCATTGACCATGCGATAAGTGTAGAAACTCAATCTATTAATTGCCATACCCAAAGGACTTTTCACCCCATTCTTGTCTGTACCAAGTTCTGTTGCCCGGTTTCGCCTGGTCATGCTCTTCTTTAATCTAACACATAGGATCCCAAACCCCTTTTTGGGCTTGGAAATAAGTTGGGTCCTGTACCCAGATCATCTTACTTGGCAGAGTTGTGACAATAGACTTTTTTTCCGAAAAGCATAGCTCACCATGTTAGGGTTTTCTGTGAGTACGCAGAAAGGCAGTCCTGTTTTGGGTCCCCTAGGCTGATAACAGAAGTGCAGGTGAGAGGCTTGTGAGTGTTTGAAGCGCAAGGAGTCCAGCTAATAGCAACAAGACCTAAGATTTTGAACTGGGACTGTGTTTGGTGGAGAAGGGAGAGTCATGGGTGTGTTATTGGAAAAGTGTGAAGGAGTCCAGAAGCTGTCACCCCAAAATGTAGTTCCCAGTATACTGATTATTTCCTGTTAAAGACACTCAAAGAACTCTAGACATTAAAGGAGCCTTTACTACAATAGCCCCTAATCTGCCCAAAGCCTGGAACTGCTGAGGAAGAAACAATTTCTCCTTCCCTCTTCACTGAATATTCATGAACTAAACTCCTGTTGTAGGAAAAAAATACTGGAATTAACAGACTTAGCCAGACTTCTGTCACACGTCAATATCTTCTATTTTGGTCCCATTTGATGTTCTATAAAGAATTGTCTGCAAATCATTGTTCTGCAGGCTTAAGTCTTTGTCCAACCTTTGCATGTTCTTGGATTGCACCAAAGAATGATTTGCTGTCCTGCTGACGGTCCACAGTCTTCTCCCCTATAGAAAAAGAATGTAAGCATCTGCGTACTTCTCCACCAATGGTTAAGCACACTTTTTAAATTTCCCGGTGTATATACATACATTTATTTTATTTGTCTTTTCTCCAGCTAATCTGTCTTTTCCTTATTCCAGCATATCTTCCCTTTGCTCCTAATAATTATGGCAATACTGGGAAACCAGTAGAGAGCTGAAAAGGAAGGAAATTATGTTATCTGATTTATATTTTGAAAATATCATTTCAGCTGCTGTGTGTAGAAGTGGCATAGAGGGGCAAGAAGAGACAAAGGCTGCCTGGAGGAAGCTCCAGCAGGTAGGTGAGCCTGGCTTGAAGCCCAGTATCCTTAGTGGACAAAGTGAGAAATGGAGGGGCTGGTGATGGGTTTTGAGCCAACCATGTCTTGCTTTCTGATTTATTTATCAGTGTGCAGTGCAGTCAAAATACCATTTGTTATTGGCATCTATTTTAATTTCATAATTCTATTTAAGACATTTGTTTCTATTAGTTATCCCTTTATTTGTGATTGTTTTTGAGATGGCATTTAAATATAAATTAGTCATTTAAAATTTGGGTTCTATCTGGAGCAAGAATGTGTTCCTTTGTAAAGTTATTTATCCATTTTGTTCAAAAACAATTGAATTTTTCATTCATTCTTGAATCCTGTTTCAGAAATGTTGTCATTTTCCCACGTGATTATTTGGCAGATATAATTTTTTATGTAATTCTAATTTGGTATTCTCTTCCTTTTAATATCTTTATATTCACTTTGTATTACAAACTTCATCAGACCAATCTATGCCATTATAGCTGTCTTCACCATGGGGAGAAAATGACTAATTGGAGCTGCTTATTGATATAATAGAGCAGGTTGTGACACTTGGCAAGAATACTGGTACGATGGGTTCCAGCTTATGTTATGTAAAAATATTCAGCCATGAAGTATGAACTTGCAAAGAGCATTTTGCAGATGTCTGCAGAATTCGGAAATTTTTATTCTGAGGAAGTCTTCCAAATTAAAGATCTATCTGACTAGTTAGAATTGCAGCACAATGAGGATGGAGTGGTCCAGTGGGTAATGAAATGGCCTTGAATCTTAAGCAGTAATAATTACAACCAACCAACAGTTATAAGTAAAAATTGATGGTTTTTAATCCCACCCCGTTTAAGAGGGAAAGGATCAGTTTGCAGGAAAATGAAGATGAACTTGTGGTTATTTGGGAATTCGTTTAGTATAGGATGGATTGGAATCATGAATGGAAATCTGAATTGGTATGTTGTCAGTGGAACGCAATTTGGCTTGTACCTATCAAAATAAAGTGGCACAAATACCCATTGACATACAGTTAGCCTTGTAGTACCACCAAATGTAATCATGCCACTACACAAAAATCTTTATACAAAAATATTCCTCTTGGGTTTGCATTTAACTGCAAATGATTAAAAACACTTTTAAGTGTCCAAACAAGCAGTTAGTAAATAAATGATAAAATGAACATTATATAATCTATGATATAATTATGGCACCATCAAGAGCGTGCTTTTAAAATTTTATTTTATTTATTTGAAATTTGGGGCACATGGGGAAAAGCTAGCGAGCGAGCGAGAGAGAGAGAGAGAGAGAGAGAGAGAGAGAATCTTCCATCTGCTGGCTCATTTCCCAGATGGCCTAAACAGCTAAGCCTAGGTCAGGCTGAAACCAGAAGCCGAGAACTTTTTCCAGATCTTCCAGGTGAGTACAGCGGCCAAGCACTTGGGCTGTCCTCTGCTGATTTCCCAGGACATTAACAGGGAGCTGGATCTGAAGTGAAATACTTGGGACTGAACTGGTTTCCATGAGATACTAGTATTGCTGGTGAGGCTTAACTCATTATGCCTCAATGCCAGCTCCCAAAATGGTATATTTGATATTTCTTGAAAATAAGTTTACATATGTTATTTTGCATTGTCTTAGAAATTAAGAATATATATATATCTATAGGTAGCTATAATGAAAACTATCTAAAAGATTGTTAATGATATAGATGAGGATGGTTGCTTTTCATTATACTTTGGTTCTTTAGTATGACTTATAATTTTGCGCTTTGTTGTGCTATATCTATTCAAAAATTGCAAATTAAGAAAATTTTAGAGTTGATACACTTGTGCCTTCTTACAATAATATTAAGATGTTGTTGGTTCATTCTGGAGTTTACTTCATCTGTCTTTTGTTTTGAGCATGTTTCCATGATAGTATTTTATAACTCCTTTCACCATATCTTTTATTAGGATATCATTGCATTGACAATTTTATTATGGAAGTGGTAACTCCCTTGTTTATTTCTTATCATGGCTCCACAGAATATAGTTCTACCCTTTTATTTTCCTGCTTTCTTAGCCTTCCTGACCAGGACAACTATTTAGACATTTGTTTGAATAAATGGGAAAATCATTCAAAGTCACTGGTTCCAAATTCCTAATGAATAAATTTATGAAAATGATGTGAGCTTTCTGAAATCATTGATCTGGTCCTTCTGGTCTCTTTCAACAACTTTAAAGATAAATATTAATTAAAGACAAACAGTGTTGTTTATTGCCAACCTTTAAAAATATTTTTAGAAATTCTTTACCACCAACATAGTAAAATGCCATTGTTTGAAATGTGTGGCTGAAAACTATCGTTGCCTTAGACCCCGAGAGAGCTGTTTGAAATTGTATTAATCACTATTGTTGTATGAACAGTAAGAAACTCTTCAGAAACCCCAAAGCTTGTATTGTGTTTCTGGACAAGAGGGAGAAAAAAAAAAAGAAAAGAAAAAGAGAGATGGAAGAAAAATACATTCCTAAAAAGTTAAATAACAACTTGTAAATTTAATTCTCTGTTGCTAAAAAACTAACTCATTATACATGAATGTGTAATAAAGCAAGTGTCTGGCACATTGAGGTGTATGAACTATGTAGTGTGATCAGAACTTCTTTTCCAGCAATGAAGATCGAAATTTATATGTTATTTTTTTTCTAAGCAGCACATTCCATTTCATTTTTATTTTCAAAGGGAGAGTTAAATTTACAGGTTGTTGCTTAAGAATACCGAAAGTGCTGGTTCCTATACAGTGAATAAGTGAGGTTTACAAGTTGCCATCTGACGATGCCTACATATCTGTTTGTTTGTTCTCCCTCTCCCCCAGCAAGGTCTAGTAAAAATTTATAAGGCCAGTAAAAAGTCTTCATTAGTGATACAAGGCTTTATTGCTGGTAGGGATTCAACAAATTGCTTATGAACATTTCTAAAGGGAGAAGTAAAGATGGACATTATGAGGCAGAGAATTCTTTCAAGAACATTGAATTTATAATCATTGCTGAAGAATATGCAGAGACAGTTATTCATGACTTATGCCCTCATGACCCTATTTCCCTGGCTCCTTGATTCTGTTGTGTCCTTCTTGTGTATTTCCTTGGGCCCTCTTTCTTAAAAAAAAAAAATCATCATATTATTGTTTCTGAGTTAGGCTTCCTCACTGTGCTCTCCCTCCTCTTCCAGGGACTTTCTCCCCCATGTCATTTTCTTCTCTATCATTTCAGAATGCATATTGAGTCCACAGTTAGTTAAATTAATGATTTGTTGTATTAGAACACCATTTCTATCATTATCTTGCACTGCTACTTAAATGTTATTATTAGTAGTGTTTTTACCAATATTTCAAGATATGTATGCTTTGTTTCACTGATTATAACAATTTTCTTGAGTATTTCTTATGCTCCCCGTAGGGGATTGCATATAGATGGGTAATTGAGATTAAGTGGATCTTTCACCAATCAGGAGAAAAAAGAGAAGAATGTACAAAAATGATAGCAACCCTATGTTGACTGGTCTCCAAAATCTATTGCTGGCAGATCTTTCTATTTCTGTCTGTGCATGCCTCTTTTCCTGTCAAGAAATGAAGATTTCCCCTCCCTTTTGAGTTTTTTTTTTATTTGCTTTGTTCAATACAAAATGGCAATAATGAAATCTGTCAGTTGACTACTTAGAACTGAAGACAGATGATGATTTTTGACTTTTCTGTCTTGGATCTCAGTACCATCATATCAGGAAGTGTGATCATGTGCAGAATTGCTTCTGGGAAAGACATCATCCAGGACACCAAAGATGTGGAAAGGGGCCCATCTAGCACCTAGCCTTCCTGGTCAACGCAGCTGTGTTCATGTAGGTTAAGAGAAATCATCTCTCACCACACAGTCCCACTTAAGCCCTCAAGGCAACACTCTGTGGAGCAGTGCTGAGCTTCTCTGTAAGCTCTGCTTATGCTGAGAAGGAAAGATTGATAAATGGTGGTTGTCATTTAAGTCACTAAGTGTTGGGGTGATTATTTAAACATCAAACATCACAGGAACACACCACAAATGAGATAAGTTGTGCATTAAATTCTGTGGTCTATGACAACACTTTTCAAACTAACATACATACATAAGTCAGTTGGCATTTTAATAAAATTCCATATGCAGCAACTCTGGTGTGACATTTCTCAGAAGTCTTTACGTGATGCTGATGGTCTGTTGCAGGGTCATGTTTTGAGAATCAAGGGTTAATGAATAGAAGGTCATCCATTAACTCTCAAGTTGCTTAGTGTAGTCAGATGGGCTGTGCCTTTTTTTATTATTATTAAAACCCCTTATCTTGTGCTATGCTTCTGTCTACATAGCAGACTTCCAATTCTAGTGAAATACAGTCAAACAGATGTGCATTTTGGCTGTTACTTGACTGGGCAAGTGTATTTTTTTCAAGGTTAACTTTATCAGAGTAACTTTATATCCCTGGGTATGGTGTTTGTTTGACCAGGATGAGTGCTCTAGGAAAGACAATAGTAATGAAACCAAGTACTTACACATCCCGAGTGCCTTGAAGTGAGACAAACCGATTTTTTTTCTTTCTACCTAAGTTCTCCTGCTGGGACTCCATAAAATAGACTGACAAATGACAGATAAGTAAGAGAGAAACAGCAGATTATTAACATGTGCGTTGCACATGGGCAAACCCAATAATGAGTAACCCAAGGGGCTGGATAGAACTTGGTCTTGTACAGTTCTTCGTAAATACACAATGCATGTTAGAGATGTGACTGGACAGAGAAAAAAGGCTGAGTTTCTGGAGGTGGTAAACTTTGAGAAGGTACACATATGGGGCTATTACAAGACAAGGTGCCAGTTGGTAGTATTCCCTATGGTTGATAACATTCTGAAATTGTTTCTGCTGATTGACTGTAATCTTTTCTGGTGGTTAGAGGGTGTACTTTGACAAATTTGTGACCTGTTTTTAGGTAGTTAGGGGAAGAACAGAGAACTTTTCTTGTATCTATTCATGCTAACATGGCATGTTTCACTGTGGCATATTCTCGCTCTCTCTGTGTATATATATATATGTGTGTGTGTGTGTTGTGTTTCATCTCTATATACATATATATATATATTATTTCAATATTAGATATTGATTAAATCCCTTTAATAACTATGACATTATTGTTATCATTTTACCAATGAGGGAATCAGCTCATGGAGATTCATTTAGTTGCCCGGGTTACTGAATGAGTAAAACCAGGATTTGATTCCAGATGTGATCTGATTCTAAGTCCAAGGTGATATCTGCTGTATCGCATTCCCTCAACTTCACCATGCAACAGGAACCTTGCCACATGTCAGCGTTAGCCCTTCAGATTGAGGGTCTTGTGGCCCAGGTTTTTTTTTTTTCAATGTGATTGTTCTTACCCTAGTCATAGTAGTGTAGTTATCTACCTTCCATGTTGTATAGTTGAGTTGGGGTTATCCTTATGGATGTCCCTGGTATGCTTGTGCATGCTTGTGTTTTACAGACAAAAGAGGAAGCACCTTTGAAACCCATTCTAATTTTTATTGTAGCATTTAAATAATTAATGTCAGCATTTTGTAGTGGTGTTTAAAGTGCTGATATGAGAAAAGTCTTTACCAAAAAAAATATAGATTATTCTTTTAAACTTCAATGGTCTCTTATTTTTGTTGCATGTTTCCTACTGTGCCAAAAATAATTCAACCCATCTCTCTTGGTCTTTAAACTGATTGTTTCATTTGCTATGGCATTTATCAGATAGCAGCTACAACTGCTAGAGGGTTTTTTTTTTTAGTATAGCAACATAAAATCTTTCATTTAAAAACCATATCTTAACAAAAAAAAAAGGACTCTGATATGAGACTTGGTTTGAAATTAAACTGCCAGGACATCTCTTCACTTGGCAGCCTGAAATGATTCTTCTGTGTTCTCTTGAAGGTTACAGCAACCCATGTTGTTAGAAATGACAGTACTCTGTGGGGCAAAGCCACTGCCCCGCAGAGAACTCACCTTAGAATTGACCTGGTTTTTAAGTGCAGACTCCAGGACCTCTCTCCATGAAACTTGATTTATCCGTCAAATCCTTCTCTTATGGACATACAGGCCTGTTCTCTGAAAATCACATGATAATAGTGGTTGGTGATAGCACAGGGGTGTGTGTGTGTGTGTGTGTGTGTGATTTAAATGGAACTTTTGGTTGAGAATAGTACTCATGGAATGAAATAATGAGATACAGGTTTAATAAATGAATAACGCACAAAAGGGTATCATTTAGGCTGTAATGACATCTCTTTGTGGCAGGATCATTTGCTTCCTTGCTTTTTGATAAGGTCAGTATAAATTTTATTGTTTTCTTTAGTTGGGGGTGGTGACAGGACTTGATGAAGACTTGAATCATGGCTCAGAACTAAGAGTGAGTTTTGAAAACTACAGAATCCATTTTTGTTTTTTACCTCACTGAGCTATACTTCAAAACAAGAACTGGAAATAATGGTTTCCCTTGCCCTTATAAATGAATCATTTTATTTATAAGACAAAATTTTTTTTATTTTCTGGTATTTTGCAAGTAAAATCTTCTGTGTTTCTTTTCAAATAAATATAAAAAATTTGATAAATGTAATTTTTAGTTGTCTAAAAAAGAAATTTAAAAAATTAAGAGGTCTTTTAAAATTTTTATTATTTATATTTGATGATGTTTACATAGTTGGCTAGGAGGAATCTAGGTCGAGTTCCAGGGGAGTATGGGTGAGACCATCTTCAAGTTTTCCTTTCTTCCTCTTGTATCTAGGGGAAGGGGAAAATTAGGGGAGAAGCTACATCCAGCCTCCCTGCTGCCCCAGTACTAAGGGATGGGAAATGGCTACCTGATGTCATCCCAGGGTCACCGATATGGGGCCTGCTCTAGGGTTCCACTCAGGTGGTTTTGATAGTTCTGAAATGCTGTCAATCTCACCAATCCAAGGATGAGGAAATCCTTCCAAGATCCACTTGCTGTCACAGTGTATCCCAGAAACTCCATTTGCGCACATATTTGCTGTCAATGCTTGGCTGGGGTAGTTGACCAATTTGTTCTGCTCTCTTTCCTATGTTATGGTACCAGATGTCTGCTACAGTCCAAATAGACTGCCATATCCTCCATGAGCATTTGGGCATGTTGTCCACAGCTCTATCTTAGCTACTTGGGAAGCCCAGTTCTGAAGCACACACTCCACAGTCAGACCATAGATCCTACAATTCTCCCCATGGTTGGAGTTCTGAGTCCAGCACTTTAGCTGGGGGAATCCCTGAAGAATTCTCATCTGAAGTGACCCCAGACCTGACTCTCATGTGTACTTGCCAATACGGGGTCTGACTCAGTCCATCATCCATTTCCGCTTATACACACACTGGTAGTTGCAATTGCTGGGTCAGTTCTGTCTCCAACTCCATCTCTTATGTAAACCAATGGGTGCTGGGGCTCAGCCCAACGATGCCTACCACGCACTTGGACCTCATGTTCAGCAACAAGAGCTGCAGCATAGTCAAAGCGACCCCTGTTGAATTGCACTAGGCTCACTCCCAGCCCTGGTTCCTGTGCTTGCCAATATGTGCAGCAGACTGGTTCAGTCTGTCCTACATCTCATTCAGCTCTCATACACATTGATGGATGTTGAAAGCTAGCTCAACCAAACCAACCCCACTATCCAGCCCACACTCATGCTGTCAAGTACTTTTGCCCTGATTCTCATGGTAACCAGTGAGAGTTGCAGCCCATCAGAGAAGTGCCCACAGTTTCCCTACTGGGCCCACTCCCAGTCCCAGATCTTGTACTTCTCAGGAGGTTCTGCAGTCTTGCCTGAAGAACTTGCCCCCAGTCCTAGCACTTTCCGGCTGATGCTGTAGTAAAGCCCAAACAGCCTGCATTTACTCTGGCCCATGCATGTGCCAGTGGATATAGTCTGGCCCAGCCTGGCTCTGCCCCTAACCCAGCTCACGTGCAGGCCAACGGGTATTGTAACCCTTCCTCGCCTGGTCTGCCCCTAGTTCCAGTACTCATGCTCAACAGTGTGAGCAGTGGCCCAGGAGCGGAGCCTCCCACAGCTCCCCTACCAGGCTAACACCACCTCCCCTGCAACCTCTTGGGTCTCACCTGTGCAACTGGGTGCTGCTGCCCAGTCTGGCATGGCCTACCTCACCTCAGCATTTGCCAATGTTTGCTATACTCTGGCCTGGCTCAGTCTGCCCCCAGTTCCAACTCATGCTTGTGGATGCTGCCACCCAACCCAGCCGAGCCTGCACCACCTAGCCTTAAATCAGACTGGCTGGTGTTGTGGCCTGGCCCAGCCTGATCTGCTTCTCAGGTCTGCCATTGTGTATTATGAACTGGTCAAGTCTGATCTGCCCCCAAACCTGACTCACACATATGCTGATGGTACCATAAACTGGCCTGCCTAGCTTTGGTTCTTGAGCTTACCTGAAGGGCCTGTGTCCTGACAAGGGAGTTCCTCAAGCTCCTCTTTCAGGCCTATTTCCAGTGGCAGATCTCACGCACACTTGTGGTTCCTTGGCCCAGACTGACTTAGCCCACCTCCTCCTTCAGCAGGAACTATGTGCTTTCCAACTGGCCCACACCCATTCCAGTTCTTACTCTTGGGAGTTACAGCCCGATCACACCTGGTCCACACCCATACGCAGTTCTTACGTGGTTCAACATGTATCAAGACATAGCCCAGCCTGTCCTATCACCGCCCTGGCTCTCACAAGCACCATTGGGTGCTGGAGTCTAGCCCAGTCTGGTACATCCTAGACCCAGTCCAGACCCGTGCCATGGAATACTGCAGTCATGTGCAGCCCACAACTCCACCCCCTTTCCAGCTCTCATGCTCACCAGTGAGAATCACAACCCAGCCAGTGTATCTTCTTAGCTCCTCAGCTAGGCCTGTTCCTAGCCACAGATCATGTGTCTGCCAGTGGTTGCTTTGACCCAGCTTGGCATAGCCCATCCCCCTTCTTGTCCTTTGCCAGTGGATGATTCAGGTGGCCTGTCCTGTTCCCAGTCCCAACTCTAACAGGCAGATGCTGCGATCTAACCCTGCCAAGTCTGCTCCCATCCCTGGCTCATGTGAACTTGTAAATGCGATAGCCTAGTCTAGGATGACCCACACCCCAACTGGCCCCTGCCCATGCTAGTGGGAGCTAACAGCTCTAGCTTTAGTATGCACTATTGAGTGGTGGTTGACACTGATCCAAGCTAACTTTTTCAGCTCAGGTTTCCCATATGGATTGGTGCTTTGGTCTGATCCGTAAAGGTCCTTCAGCATCCCCCCACCAAAGAGCTCTGTCTCAGCACCCCTGCTTACCTGCAAGTACAATGGCCTTGTCAATGGAAGTCCCTCAGAAGTAATTCCTCACCTGCAACATATTCCCTTAGTGGTCTTCTCTCTCACATGTTTCCTTACCCCCTTCCCTGATCAATCCATGAATCATGCTGTGGGCAAAATCCCCAGGCTCACTTCGCCTACCTGGATTTGACGCCTCAGGTCTGCATGCCTCCTCCAGCATCATCCTCCAGGCCTCCTGCAAACTCACTTTCCCAGGCCCCCCATGAATGTGCCGCAGGGCTGTGCCCCACAACAGCCTGCTGAATGGCAGCTGTTCGCTCGGAGCCCAAATTAAGAGATCTTAATTGGTTTATTCAAAATTCCAGAATGAAGCATCATTTCATTTCATAGACTACAGTAAGTGTTCCAGTGAGCTAAGTAGGAAAGATTGTTTTATAAGCGAAGAAGGGCTAAGAAACAGAAACGAAGAAAAAAGACTGGGCTTGTTTTCCTAAATTTCTATGCTTGTATGTTGGAGTAGGGGGGAAGAACAATAGAGAAATAACAGATTAGTTAACACCAGGTTACTTCAGGTAAATTTGTAGGGGGATAAGAGATAAAATAGAAGGACTTTATTATCATGATGTTGAAAAAAGCCTGATTGGAAAACTTGACTATTTCCTCTAATTGCAGAAAAGATCATATAACAAGTCAGCTTCTGTTTGGTGTTATGAAACTTTGCCAGTAAGTGATTCCATTTTGAATCTTAGTTTGATCTGTTGGGTTTTTAAGCCAGAGCTTTTTCTAAAATAATGATTTTCTGCATTTTTTATTTGGCAATAGCTTCTGGGAAATATTTAATAGGAACCAAGTTTCATTTCTCTTAAGTTTTGGGAACATATGAACATGTTTGAAACCCCTGTAGAAGAAAATGTCTGGGTCTTTTGTTTGTATGTTTCCCATCAGAAAAGCAAGAAATATCCTCTAATAATTTTTACCACTTTTAAAATTACCTTGAAAAATTGCAAGAAAGCACAGTCTTGCTTAAATCAAATTTTATTTCCAAAGATGCTGTTCTTGCAGATTTCTCAGAATTTTGGATGTCTAATGTAATTTGGCCATTAAAGCCTATAGGTGTCAAAGGATTGCTGGTGGTTGTTTGCCACAAATCATAGTGTCAGAAATGAATACCTTCACAATCATATGAACTGGTAGACAGAAGAGAATTTAGATGGAACTCTTAGGAGAGAATAAGTACCACATGCAAGGAAGAAATAAAAATGCATGTTTGGCCAATGGAGAATATACAGAAGGGCATCATTAACTGAGGCTTTTGTAATGTAAAATATTTTTTTTGTCATTTATAGCCAATTAAAGAAAAAAATATCCTCAAAAATATGTAAAGTGTATCCCATAGTTTGTTTCTTTAAAATCGGTCATACATCTAATGTTAAAGTTACTTTAACCCACATCCTGAAGTATGGGCAAAAACGAAATAATAGCTTGTGATAGATATTTTAAAAGTTGAAAATAGCTTTGGTTCACATTTCTGTTTCCTGCCAGGAAGTTAAAAACAATGATTTTATTTCTGTCTTTAAAGTCTCCAATCTCCTTTGGTTGCTAAGTAGACAAAACTGAATTCAGATAACCATAAGAGAAAAAAGGAGTGGGTGAGTACTGACTCACATAATTGCAGGTCCAGTGACATAGAACTGTCTTGAATGGCTGGGACTGATGCATTGTATCTACTATTTCTACTAGGCGTGAAAATAGGCTTTGTGTCCCCTGAAGCTGATACTGTTTGAAGAATATTTTTCTAAAATATTACAAATAACCATGTGAATACATTGCTACAAAAAAGACCCAGAACTTCAGTTGTAATAATTTTGGGATAAATTTGCTTCTTTCCTCTCCTCACAGCACTTTTTTTTCTCTTCAAGTAATCTTTTTTTCCTCTTCAAGTAATCTTTTTTTCCTCCCTCTTAGTCTTTGAGGTGGAAAATAATAGACATTAAGTTTTTTTAGCGATTTATCTTTTGGTTTGAAAGTTAGAGTTACAGAGGAAGAGCTCTTGCAATTGCCGCTTCATTCCCCAAAGTGCCACAGTCACTGGGTCAGGCCAGACTGAAGCCAGAAGCCCACAGCTTCTGCCAGGTCTCACACATTGGTGCAGAGGACAAAGCACCTGGGCCATCTTCCCAGGTGTCTCTGGCCATTTCCCTGGGCCATTTCCCAGGCTACTCACGGGAGCTGTATCTGAAAGGAAGCAACTGGGACTTGAATCGGTACACATGAGATACTGGCACTTTGAGGCTTGTGTAAGTTTAGGTGGACAAGATGTTAGAAATCTCCTTTCAGCTGCTTCATATAATGCACCCTACTCAAGACCAAGCTTGGTTATGTTTTCACTATGTGCACAACTATGCTTGTGTTTACTTATATAAAGTTAATTTGCATTCCATATTCTTTCCTTAAAGACAACTTGTTGACACATTTAGGTAGATTAAATTCAACAAGTTAGTTATTTTTTTTTTTTATCGAAGAGATTAAATATTTCCAATACCACTGCAGTAAAACTATTTGAAAGCATCCTTTTTCCAATTTGTGTGTGCTTGAATCTGTATGGTCAGAAATAAATATGGCTGTGACATTCAGTCATGTTCACGTATGAATTGCTGGAGACTGCTTTGTTCTCATAGTTTCTAATGTCCTGCAGTTCACATGGTCAATACTCAATAGCTCTGATCCTATATTAACACAGGAAACTTACTTTTATGGTAGTTCTCAACATAAAGCCATAGCCTCACATCTCAGCTGAAAACAAACATATATTCAGTTAAAAATTAAAAACTACATTAATAAATCCCTTATCTGCATTACAAGTAATATCATGCGATAATTTCAAGCATCGTCTAAATAGTATGACTACAAAATGTCTATATTCTTTCAAATCCTCAACAGCTATACTTGAAATATCATATATGGGTCTCAGATTTGTACTTAAAAAGTTCAGTTCTTTATTTTATTTTTATAAGGTGAGAAAATTTCATATTTTTTCATAATACAAATTTATGAGAAAAGGGACACTTCCCACCCTATGAGATTGCTTAGTTTGAGACATCTTCCTATCACTGGGGGGAGTACTGGGCTTCCCCATTGAGATTCCCAAAGAACCACCGGGATTTATGAATTGGAGAGTGTTCAGTATAATGGATTTTTAGTTCCATACTCTGTACCTACTGATGGAGATCGCAGAGGAAGTATTTGCTTTAAATTGAGAGTGTGAGATACCATTCAGGCCTGAATTTTCAGTCTTTGTAGGTAGCATGCTGATCTCAGAGGAGAGAACACAAACAGGGCTAGTTAGGAGGTCCATATTTAGATTTTTTAAGTCCCATGTGACTAGGTATGTTCCAAATATAAAGTACCAACCAATGATCTGTTTGAAAGCATCTCCCTTGTTGTATTTTGCTTCACCCCAAATTTACTCTAATAGACTATGTGGCAAATCATTCCATTGGTTAATACTGGGTTTTGCAATAGAAATCCTGTGGGAATTTGTCAAAATGTCAAGAAGCTGGTTCCTGAGCTTCTTATTTGTCTTTTCCACTTCCTTTAGATTTCGTTGTTCTTTGCCTCTTCTCTGGGATGGGCTGATACAAGATGGAATAATACAAATAAAATTAAATGATTAAAAAAGGCTTCTTGTTCTTAATTTTTTATTTTATATGATTATTTTCCCCAACTTGATATGTTGAAAATATTAAAACTTAAGAACTAGAAATAGGTATTCGAATAGACACCTAAGTACCGTTTATGAGGATTCAGTTATTCACATTTTGTCAGTTGTTCATTTCTTGTATATATGAATATGGATTTCCATTATAGACATTGTGGTATCATCTGACATTTAACCTTGTATCAGTTAAATTCAACATGCAGCTGTGTAACCATTATCACACCTAAGAAATTAACATTCTTTTGATAATCTGTTATATCCAAATGTCTCCATTAATTTCCCTTGTACTTGTCGTTTTCCTTTTTCCTTGGTTCTTTATTACTTTAAAAATATCAATAATTAACATCTCATTTAGTTATTGCACTTTGTTGGACCCTTTTTATCCAAAGTAGCTCTTTTATTTGTGTTTCATGAGTCTATGTTTGAAAATTCAAGCCCGTATCTTCTGGGAAGCCGTGTAAGGTGAGTCTGTGCAGTTGTTTCCACATGATTGTTTTAAAACAGTTCTGACAAAATTCCTACAAGTTAAAGTTGTATTTTATCAGGGGCACGTAACTGGTTCATTCCAATTATTGACAGAGCTATTTGATCTCTTAATGAACATGATACTTTCTAGACCAATTCATGTTTTGATTTTTTTTTTTTTGGCTTTGAGCTTATTAAGTAATCTATAGAGTGACTCTTGAGTAAAAGGTGAAAATTCTGTATTCTAAGAACCTTGCATCTATTGGTTTTATCGTCCATTGATGACTCTTGCCTAATGGTACTTTTTGCTTTGTATTAATCTTGCACATCTCTTGATTGACCCTCTTTAGTAGCAACTCTTTCTCCTCATATTCACAGTAGGACTGTGCAATTATTATAGTAGGAAGAACTTATGCATGGTCCTCCTTTCAGCTGGTATAACAGATTTTTTTTGTTACTTGCTTCATAGCCTTTTAAAACAAGTCTGCAAACTTTTAATTGAAGTATAAAAAGCTGCAGAAAAATGTGAACTGATATTGTGTAGCTCAATTAGGTTTCAAAAAAAATGATACAAGTGTGTAAACAGTTCCTTATTTTGGGGGCTCAACATGTCTTTAAAGTAGCCAACAGGATCTCCTGGATGCCAATTCTGATTTTCTTTCTGATATCTATCTGCCTTAGAGCAAAACAGGATATTTCAACCTTATGCTTTATTTTTCTTACTGTTGACCAGAGGGATTTAGAAACAAAGATTTTTACAGTAAGTGTGCTGATTACTTCTGCAGAGTTATTACTTGTGGGAGATAGATTGTAGTCAATAATTCAAATCCAGCATCACAGATTTATCTCTCACGTTTCCCTACTCTGTATTTGTATCTCAATTATTTGATAGTGACCACCCAGCATATTGAATCATTTGTTCCATCCTATAATACACAGAAATTCATCCCAGAATCATTAGCTCTATGATACCACTCCCAATAACTAATTTTCTAAGCAAGTTCAGGATTAATTCATACATTTTTTGTGCTGTATTCTAGTAAAGATGTGTATCCAGAATAGTGTATTCATATTAATTGGATTTTTTATTTGTGATTATTTGTATCAATGTGATAATATTATTAAGCTTATTTATTTTCCTAAATTCTTAGGTTTGGTTTTAAATTATTTTTATTTTTCATTTTCATTAAAATTTAAAATTTAATATCTAAAATAAAAAGTAAACTAAAATTTGCTAAATAATTGTTCAAGGAAATCTCACTTCATTCCTACCATTCTACCCCATTCATACCCATACCCCATAGTAAAAATTGTCATTAATTCTTGATTTAAGCTTTATGTGTTTATTTTGAAAACAAGTAAATACTAGCAAGCATTGTGGTACAGCAGGTTAACCTACTGCTTTTACTGCTAACATCTCTCATCAGAGTGTCTGTTCCAGACTCAGTAACTCTTCTTTCAACCCACATACATGCTAACGATGCTGGGAAGGCAGCTTTTTTTCACATTTAAAAATATTTTATTTTGTTTTATGATACAGTTCAATAGGCTCTGGTGTTACCTGTGCCCCTCCCCAAGGTCCCTCCTCCTGCCCCGCCCCCGCCCATTGAATTCCCCTCTATTTTACAATGGCTATCCTTCATGAACAGTCATAAGTCCATCATGCTGCTATTGAAGTGTTTCCCGACAATGTAGGCATGGACAATGTCAGAGAGTCCATCATCATACTGTTAGAAAATTTTCAGTTCTTTCACTGGGAGTTCATCTTTCGTCTGTATGCACAGAGACATACAGCACTTTGTCTCCACATTTGAACATCTCAGTCCCTGCTACACTTGCATTCTATATCTCCTAAATTACAGAGCCAGTGAGCACAGTCCACCACAGGATGAGAAGAATAAATTTTCATTATCATGACGTTAACAAACATGCTACAAAAATACCACTGCGTCGTCAGAGTGATGAAAATGGGGATCAAAGACCTTCTTGCAGGAACAGATGCTAATGCATGACTCTCGTGGGGCTTTAGGAATTACAATTAAAAACTAAAGGAATATTTACAATTTGCAGTTTTGTAGTGTCAAATCTAACTATTTTTGCTATAAATCTTATCTTTTGCACTTTCTAGTTACTTGTATCTCTCCCAATTAGTTCTTGTGATTCATTAATTGATCATCTTAATAAATCTTTTCTTAAAAGGAAGTCTTCTCAGTCCTTTGCTTTGAAGTGCTTATTTTTTATTTTACTTACTCTATAAATGTGTATTAAGAATCAAAAAGTGTATCTTAGGGTGTTTGGTGCTTGATCTATAATATATATCGTATAATTTTTCTACTGTCTTGCATTTGGCTTTTGACTCTGCTGATGATGTTCCCTGCCATGCAGTAAATTTAAAACTTTTTCTGTTACTGGATTTTTAAATACTTTTTGGCTTTTTTTGTTTGCTTGCTTGCTTTTTTGTTTGTTTGTTTTTGCTTTTCAAATCAAGGCATAGCTGTAGAAGCTTTTTCCCATAGAAGAGCTCTAAAGAAATGTGATCATGACTTCCTTACTTGCATGCATTGTTTCATTTTTATATATTAGTATCATGTCATTGACACTCAGAATGCTAAGGATTAGCTCCAACAGAAGCCACTGAGTGGAGGAAGACGGAGAGGACAGAGAAGCCAAGTCTGAACTGTGTGTATCCTTGCTAGTCTGATGGGGCCTTTGAATGCTACTGCAGGGTTTTGCCAGTAGAAGTCATCGTTGAGTAATTGAAAGACCCAGCAAATGAAGTTCTAAAGAGAATAGTGTGTGACTTAAAAAGCAAGTTTGTTATGGAAGTTATGGAAAATGAAAGATGAATAGACAAGAGGGAGTCTTTCTGGTTGAGGTCAAAAGCATACCCTTAATAAATATCAGCAGTGAGAATGAATTGTTCAAGGATCCTGGCTTTGCCTCTTTTTTTTTTTCATTCTTTTTTTAGCACCATCATCACTTCTCTCATTTTTATGAACAAATTACTTTGTGTAACAATTAGAATGAATGTTTTTTTGCACTTAACCCAATTTGTTCTTCCTCAGATCTCCAAAGAACTGTTTTGACATAAGTAAGAAATCATTCTCTTCATTTTGAAAATGAAGAAATAGTTTGTAGGAGTAAGGGGATCTTTGAGATCTTGTACTTAAGAAGTGGTTACGTTTTTGAAGTTCATGTCTGTACTGAGTAATGACTGAAGGATTGCTTATGTGTTAAATGTTCAATGTCACACTGATGCATGTGAAGAGAGCTCTGGGATCCCTGGCTTTGGTTCTAGTTTCAGGAGTAGTTGCTTTTATTTGCTGGGCAGCCTGTATCATTATGAATCTTGCCTTTTTGCAGGTCTGGTGAATTCTGCAAAGGTTTGTTAATGTTGACTTAATATATTCATATGAAAAAGTATAACAATGAGAGAATAAAGCTTGTGTGGGCATTGCAGGGGTCTCTTTGGGGATTCACTCCATATCACTCCAAGCAATGAAAAGTAAAAATGGCAAGTTATATTAGCTAAGTTCAAGATACAAAAGGCATTATTAATTTCAAAGGAAGTGTGAAAGGATATGCAAATATGATCAACTCCCGGGAAAACATTGCAATATACCACTCCAGGCTTTGAAATTATGCAGTTTAATAAACACTTGTTAAGAAGTTTCATACACCAAGCATTGAATTTTAAAGCTACTGTTTCTGATCAACTATTATTGAGGAACAGTATTGTTTTCCTTAACTGTCATAAGTTTAATGCTGGAAGTGGGGGGTAAGCAGTTATGGGCTTATCTGCAGTGGTTACATATTTTTGAGAAAGTACAGATGAATCTAACAAAAAAAAGAGTTCATGTTGTTGCTTTTCAATTAAAAGTGTAATTTAGAAGCATAGGCCATGAGACTAGAACCTGAAGTAAAAATGTCTAAGGCAGTTGTGTCTATTCAGTAACCGGCAGAGAATTATTTGTGGATTTCTAGTTAGCACAACCCTTCTGAGAAAAATTTTCACATTTTTCCCCACAACTTTCTTATATATGTGCTTCCTTTATAGAATCTATCCTATTCGTTTACAAACAGATCCCAGCTCCTATAATGGGAGCGACCATGCGGTTCTTGTGCCATATTTTAATACCTTAAACATTGAACTGTGCCAAAGGAGGTACTGAGTAGTAGAATAGGGTTAGTTGTGGGCTTGGGAAAGTCAAAAAGAGGTTATTCTAATGTGTATTGTAAAACAAAAGTATCAACCCAGGAAGACAGTTCCAAAGCTGGGGGCTACAGAAGAATGAGCCTGAAAAAGGGTCCCGATCTGGGAATAATCAAAGAAAGGAGCCAGTGTGACTGTCATTGGGCACAGCTGGACAGTTTCTAATGACCAGTGGGCCTGCTTATTTTATAATTTAGGCAAAACAGACTATTTATTTCTATGTCTATCATTTAAACAACAAAAAAAGGATATATTACCACCAAAAATGGAGAAGGATGAAATCTTAGAATTTAAAGTGAGATGAAATATTTCCAGTAAGACCTGTCAGTTTTTATTTTCTCATTTTTGTGTGGGTCATCAATGTTTTACCTACACACTCAACAGATGCTAGTCCGTGGACTGACATTTAGAAAATGTAACACCAATATCTGAAAAATCTTTTCATTCAAGCTGGAGAAGGCTTGCATTTTGTGAACTGTTGGGTTTGCATTTTGGTGCCATATTTGGTAAGATGAATGGCTTTGGAATCACATATCATATGAATATCTCAATTTCAGTACTCTATTTGCTCACCAGATTCTATGAAAATCAAGTGTAAAGTTGTTTGCTGAAGTTCTATAGGCTTAATACCTGAGTGCTTTTTTTCAATCTAAGGCTCAAAAGGGAATGTAATGAATTGTAACATAGTGCACTGTCCCAGAAAATAAACGGCATTTCACCACCCCACAGGGTGTGCAGTAGCCCATCTTCTTACATTTCTGAGAAGGGTTGCAAAAGATATAAAATTCAAGATGACCTAAATGGAAAAGGCATTAATTGATTTACATACTTGAAAATTATAGATACATATGATTTCTAGAATTCTGGATCATGAAGAGCAAATGACACATCTGTTGTTTATTCTTAACCAGTGTTTCCACCTAATGGAAAAAACACTTCCAGGAATACCTATCCATTTAATTTTACCAGGTTAGTATCCTCATTAAAATCAATAGTCCTAGTAAATATTGAATATTTTTATTTCATTGGCACTGTCATGAGTACATGTTTTAGGTGATCAATCAGGTTTTGGTTATGTGACTATCTCTGAAATTGTGGGTAGAGTCATTCCCTTCTGAACATCATGAACTAAAAGTAAGAGTGAAGTGGTTTCCCAGAACACTGAATTGCTTTTGAAACAGATACCTGAGTGATGGACAGGTGGAACAGCAGAGATCTCATATCAAGTGGCAGTAATGTGCCAAATCAGAAAAACAGCCAACAGGACTGCTCTGGCATATCTGGGAAGGTTTTTCAAGGCTGTGTGTAAGGCATTCTCTACTGCCTGCCACAACATCACTGTTTAGTGGTAGACAGTGTCCTTGGCATAAATTAAATCCTAATACCAGTAAGTGGAAATTAAATAGGTTTAATGGGATCTTCAACCTATTCATGAATACCCATGGCAGTAGCTCAAGCCATTGATGTTTAGAGGCAAATAACTTTACCCCTGAGAATGTCATCATTTAAATGGCCCTATTGATTTTGAATTTTGGCAGCACTTCTTTAACTCTGGAAGGCTTCAGGATGTCTGACGAGAGATAGGCTAGGATATACCAACTTTATATTTTGCCGTCAGTTCTGAATTGGACTCAGATTAACTTTATCCTCTGTTTTTAGGCAGTTCATCTAGAGTCTCTGGGAAACTAGAGAGCTTCATTTTGTGTTTCATGTTTATTGATGAATCGATTTGGAAATCTCTTAAGCGTTGTATACATTCCAGTTACATATGAAAGGCTCCCTACTTGATTGAAACATGTGTAATTATTAAAACAACAAGATTAAATTCAAGTTTACAAAACAAATTTACACATTACCCATTTTGGTAATTTTTTTCCAAAAGTTGTCTGTTGTGCAGTAAACTGCACTAAAACATTGTAGCATAAACGAATGATGATTTATTATTTCTTAAGGTTCTATGGGTCATGAATTGGGGCATGGTGGAGCTGCATAGTTGTTCTGTTCCATCCGGTATAGGCTGGATCATTCTCTAGACTGCAGTCACCTGCTAGCCTCACCAGCGTGAAATTTTAAAGAAGGAGTCACTCACATATTTAGTCATGGGTGTTGTCCAGCTGATCTCAGTGTCTCCAAAAGTTGTTACAAATATTTGGTAGTCTAGACTAAGCTTCTTTACATCATGGAAGCTAAATAAAAATAACAAAAGAACAAGAAATAACAGTGAAAGCTACCAGGCATTTTGGGGACTACACTGAGAACTAGATCACTGTTAGAGCTATTCATTGTGTGGGCCAGAGCAAGTTCCTAAACTAATCTGAAAAGTTTCACAGTGGAAGCTGCCAGACTTTGTCAGGAGTTTAGCTGAAAATGCTGATGTTGCCTCTCAAAAAAAAAAATTGCATATGATTGGGATTTGATCTGTGAAAATTCAGTCATGTTGTTTGCATTCCTATATCAAATATGGATTCATTTTCCTTTGTACCCTCACCTCTGCTATAATTTGAAACATTCAGTACAAGTAGTTGATAAAAAGAAACAAGCAATAAAACACAGACACTGAATATGAATTGGGAGAAATGAGGTATGTTAAGTATGTCTTAACTGTAGGCATGTAATCTTAACCTTGCTTGTCTCTCTAGAGTCTGCCACTGTGGTCTCAGGAGTCCAGATCAGAGCATGTCTTTCCTTCATGGGTTCACATGTCTTGGAAGGTGCTCATCTGGAAAGTAGGAGACCCAGGGTCCAGGGAGGACTCAGTTATCAACCTGCTATTTTTTTTTTGAAAATTCATTTTATCTCTTAAACTGTATGTACTCTACATACAAACCAAGGAGATTGGACCAGAGATCTCTAAGATTCTTTTTATTTCAGCTACTCAGATTCCATATATTCATGTTTATCAGTCATCTTTAGTAAAGAACATTTTCTTTTGTTTTTCCACAGAAAGCAGTGTTTATAGGAAAACTCAAAGTCTTTGCCATTTTATTGTCTTTATTCCCTCTCTTCCCGTCAACCACCACCAAGTTTTTGGTGCCTTCTCACCTGTGGTTGATTCTATCCAGGATCCAAACATTAAGTAAAAGGGAGTTTTAATGTTTCATTAGATCATTTACGTTTTTGTCATGCAAATCATCAAAACAAATTTAACCATATTACAAGGAAAGACATACGTACAGAAAGTAAGAATTCCAAGCAGAAATATGTAGAAAAGTCAAGAGAGGAGAAAGAATAGGAAGAAAGTTGCTCTAGAGAATCTTGACCAAGCCTAAACCTAAACCTTCTCTGAGCTCTGGGCTGCCTAAATGACCAAAGCAAATAAAACAAGTGAGTACCATTACTTAATGAAGGAAGAATATCCCTCTGTTAGGAGGGATGAACTAATTTCCTTACAATATGGATTATATGGATTATATTCATGATGTTTTAAAAGTATAATTAATAATCTTTGATACCATACTCAACTGAAGATTGCTGTAAGAATATAAAGCTAATAATTTCTCAGCTTCATCCTGGAAAACAAACCACAGCATGTTATCTATTGGGATTCCGAGAAGACATTTCTACACAGTGCTGATGTTTATAGGTGGGATGGTATCTGCCTTTCTAATGAGCTAATGTATGGGAAGTTGAGAAAATGAAAAACTGAGCATTTAAAATCAGTTTCCTCCTGACCTCATCAAGAAAGCTTAATTGAAAAGTAACTGGCGGGAGTCGGGAGCCTGAGCGAGCACGTTGGAGGCGGATTTCCTGGGCCCGGCTTTTCTAAGGGCTACCATGGCGTTTGGGAAGAGTCACCGGGATCCCTATACCACCTCCGTGGGCCACCTCATAGAAAAGGCTACATTTGCTGGAGTCCAGACAGAAGATTGGGGTCAGTTCATGCATATCTGTGACATAATTAACACAACACAGGAAGGACCAAAAGATGCAGTGAAGGCTTTGAAGAAACGAATCTCCAAAAACTACAATCATAAAGAAATCCAACTTACCTTGTCACTTATTGACATGTGCATGCAGAATTGTGGTCCAAGTTTCCAGTCTCTGATTGTGAAGAAGGACTTAGTTAAAGATAGTCTAGTTAAGCTGCTGAATCCCAGGTACAACTTGCCATTAGACATTCAGAATCGAATCTTGAATTTCATTAAGACGTGGTCACAGGGTTTTCCAGGAGGTGTGGATGTGACTGAAGTGAAAGAAGTGTACCTTGATCTGCTTAAGAAAGGAGTTCAGTTTCCTTCCTCAAAGGCAGAGGCTCAAAGTACCCGGGACGAGACTGCCCCAGTTTCATCACAGCCATCAACATCTGTTCCCACTACACCAGCTCTTTCTCCTGTAAATGCTCCCAAGACCACGACAACTACATTGGTCCCAGAGCAGATTGGAAAATTGCACAGTGAATTGGATATGGTGAAAATGAACGTAAGCGTGATGTTTGAAATACTGTTGGAGAATAATCCAGGATCTGAAAATCGAGAAGACATAGAACTTCTGCAGAAACTTTATAAGACTAGTCGAGAGATACAGGAGAGGATCATGGACCTTCTTGTGGTGGTGAAAAATGAAGATGTAACTGTTGAGCTCATTCAAGTGAATGAGGATTTGAATAATGCCATCCTTGGATATGAAAGGTTCACTCGAAACCAACAAAGGATTTTGGAGCAAAATAATAACTGGGAGCCAGCGAGCCTTCCGCTCCATCTTGTGACCTCCTAGACCTCAGTCCCAGTCCCCCCATGCCCAGGGCCCCTCTGGAAGAACTCAACTCTGTGAATGCTCAGCTCTCAGACTTAAATCGCAACTTTATAAATCCTGTTGTAACAAACAACTTGAAACCTAGCGTCCCTCCAGCGGTAAATCTGCCAGCCTTTGAAAATACAGAAATACCCATGTTTGCCCAAAGAACCAACCAAAACCTCGCCTCAAGTCATACATATGATAATTTTACAAAATTTTCACCGCCAGTATTGCTACAGCCAGTCAGTCTACAGAATGTCACAGCAACACATTCAACCTACAGGCTGCCGTCTTTGCCCATCAATCATCCAGCAATGACGAAGAAAGACACCCAATTATTATGAGGTAATGGAGTCTGATCCCTTAGCTCCTGCCGTCACTGCAGAAGCCATTTATGAAGAAATTGATGTTCCCCACCACGAAGAAACTGAGAGTCATAGTAACTGTTGAGGTGAAAATGCATGATCATTTTATCACTAGCTGCACAGAAGTGCCAGCTCTGGAAAGAGTGGACCCTGTACTCAGGTTTGAGGCCTAGGAGATAAGACCCACCAGCACGTCAGAGCCACAGTGGACCATTTCTATTCTGCTATAATGAAGTCTAAACTGAAGAAGAATAGTTCCAGTGTAAAAGTTATGGTTCCTGACAGCAGCTGGAACAGTGGAACCCGATTGTGAACAGTCACTTAACCCTTCAGCAGAAGAAAAATTAGTATTTAGGCCAGTTAGCTTAATAGCAGTGTCCTGTGGTGCACAGGCCTGCCTACACTTAACCCAGGAAATATGACTGGGCTAAAAGTAGGTGAAGATCATTTTGTTAAAAAATAATTCTGCATAGCTCTAAACAGGATATATGAGAAACCGAATGTGCTATTAAAGAATTACTAAGTGCCTTCGTTTAACTAAAGTTGAATGTAAAAGTCAATTTGTACTTCTCTATAAATAATACTGAGGTTTAGAATTGTAAATACCTTGATGATTGTAGTGTAATTACATTTCAAGTGTCCTGAACATGTCAGTAGAATCCACGTTGGTGGACTGTAAGTATGACTCTTCATAGTAAAGCTGAATATTCTTTTATTCTTTTTATTAAAACATTTCTATTTGGAACAAAGACTACTGTAGAATTTTGATAAAGCTTGTGTATTTGTTTATAAATGACAACGACAAATAAATTAGTATTAAAATAAAAAAAAAGAAAAGTAACTGGCAACAGAAAGTAGGACTTTGAAATTATTGTTTTTTGTGGCCATAATTAGTTGGAGTTTGTCTCTTCACAGGCATTACTAGAACATGTTTTCCATTTCTAGATTAAATACTGTGCCTTTTGTCTTGATATCAACTGTTTTTATCTTCTTCCAGTTTAGCACACTTCTATTCATTGTTCTCATACTCTGTATCGTTAGAATTTGTCAGAAGTCACTGTAGTATTTTGTTAAATATCACTGTCCTGATGAATGTTGTTACATGAAATGATGCTTTTGCTGTTCTTGATCTCTTAGCCTTTTGATGATACTGACATATCAATTATGGGAAACCCAGGAAAATTTTAAGCAGAAATAATGGCTTTTTGAGCTCCTCTCATGAATGTCAGATTACTTTCTTATTAGCATGGGCATCTTGCCAAGATGTTTGAATGCTTATAATTGGGATGGCAAGTGTCCTGGGGGAGAGATCTTATTTGCTTGTATGTGCTATTTGGCATTTGGCCTATTTTCACAATTCATGGACATTAATCCCCAAATAACATAATAAGATATGTCAAATAAACCTCACATATTGAATCGTGTAGAAGAACTGGCACAAAGGCATATGTTTTAAACATAGCTTTATATCGGAGTTGGCTCAACTGGCTAATCCTGCACCTCTAAACATCAGTATCCCACATGGGCACCATTTTGTGTCCTGTGTAATCCACTTCCCATCCAGCTTCCTGCTTGTGAACTGGGAAAGCAGTGGAGGATAGTTGAAGTCCTTGGGACCCCGTATGGTGTGAAAGACCCTGCACCCATGTGGGAGATTCATAGGAAGGTCCTGCCTCCCGGCTTTGGATCAGTTCAGTTTAAGCCATTGCAGCCATTTGGGTGTGTGGGCAGCAGTTGGAAGACTTTTCTCTCTGTCTCTCCTTTTCTGTGTAAATCTGCCTTTCCAATAAAAATAAATAAATCTTAAAAAAACTTTTACAAATTCATTTTTTTTAAAGATTTTATTGTTATTGGAAAGCCGGATATACAGAGAGGAGGAGAGACAGAGAGGAAGATCTTCCATCCGATGTTTCACTCCCCAAGTGAGCCACAACGGGCCGGTACGCGCCAATCCGATGCTGGGAACCTGGAACCTCTTCCGGGTCTCCCACACGGGTGCAGGGTCCCAAAGCTTTGGGCCGTCCTCGACTGCTTTCCCAGGCCACAAGCAGGGAGCTGGATGGGAAGTGGAGCTGCCGGGATTAGAACCGGCGCCCATATGGGATCCCGGGGTTTTCAAGGCGAGGACTTTAGCCACTAGGCCATGCCGCCGGGCCCTACAAATTCATTTTTTTATTTATTTAATTTCAGCTGTTTTTGTGGTAGACATTTATTGGGCACCTAACAATGCCAGAGAGTGCTCTAGGAAAGATGCTATTGCTGCTGTTTTAATTTTGTTTTATTTAGTGAAAATGGAGAATAAGCACATGAACCAATATATTCACATGATAATTCAGGAAGTGAGAGTCCATTTAGAATCATAAGACATATTAATATGTCAGAAACTGTTAGAGGAAGGGACAAATAGCTGAGGCATTAGTGGTGGGTAATGTTTGATCTGAGAATTAAAAATCAAACAGGACAGGCTATCATGGTGGCGTAGCAAGTAAATCCTCTGCCTTGCATGTCATATGGGCACAAGTTCACGTCCTGGCTGCTGTACTTCTGATCTAGCTCCCTAATGATGACATATAAAGACAGTAAAGGAAGTCATAGTTCCTTGGATCCCTGCACTCATCTTGGAGATGTAGCAGAAACTCCTGTCTCCTGTCTTTATATTGGCTCAGCTCTAGCCATTGTGGTCAGCTGGGGAGTGAATAAGCAGATGGAAGATTTCCCTCTGTCTCTTCCCTCTATAAATCTGCCTCTGATAGATAGATAGATAGATAGATAAAGTAAAACAAAAGCAAATTTAAGTAAAGAAGTCAAGAAAGAGTTTACGTTGTAAAAGATTTGGGACAAGGTGTTCCAGGTAGAGATAAGAGTAAATAAAAAAGGCTATGCTGAGAAAATAAACTTGTGACACACCAAGAGGCAAAAAAAATACCAGAAATATTGGTATGGGTTTAAAAACGGTAATCGGAGATTGGGGTGGAGAAGTGGAGGTTGATCAACTTTTGTAGTACTCCATGGAGCTTGATCATGAGTTGGAATGTCTGTAGATCAACTCATGCAAAAATCGGTTTTATATTTCAGAATGTTACCGTTGCTTATGGATTTGTTGATATGAGCTTTTCAATGGCTGAAGGACCACTTTTGGATGTAGATGGTTTCATTTGCAATACTTTGGATTTTTAATGATGATTCATTTTTGTATTAACATTCTTACATAACTTTTAAATGTTTTATAAAAAATCCACTTAATATTTTTTAGCTAGATAAATTCTTCAATCTGCATTTTAGAATACATTTCTGCTTTGTTTGTAAACTCTATACATGCTTAACAGAGTAATTTTACAACCTTAATGTCAAAAGATTTCCTGAGCATTGAAGCCATATTTTTTTAAAAAATACTAGTGACTCAAAAACAATGTTCAGTTATGTTGGGGATCATAGGACCACTTATAAAAATTTTCTCAAATCATCATACTTAAAATCAGAACTTAATGATCAGTTATGTATTTAAAACTGAAATTGTAGGTATAAACCATTGGAGTCTTCAATAGTGTACATTTTCTTGAATTTCATAAAAACTTGATACAGGGCCAGGCTCAGTAGCAGCTAAAGTCCTTGCCTTGCACGCATCCTGGATCCCTTATGCTCTAATCCTGGCAGCCCCAGTTCCCATTCAGCTCCCTGCTTGTGGCCTGGAAAAGCAGTTAAGAAAGGCACAAAGCCTTTTGCTTAGGGTTGTAGTGAGGAACATACTGAGAAATCTATATGTAAAATGCTTAAGACAATGCCTGGCATATAGTAAGGGCTCAAATTGTTTAGTTTCACAGTTATCATCAATTATGCTGCCTTCCAATATTTTGTGCCCTCAAATAATTATAGGCCTTTTCCACCTGTTTTAACCTGGATTTGATAAGTTTGATGATATGCAAAAATACAAGAAGCCTATTAAATCAAAGGTTTCTTTAGGTTAAGCAAGCACAGCGAACTGATAAGCAGTCTGTGGTAGAGGCAGAAGGTGAGAGAAGATAAACTTATCTGTGAGTCAAGTCTGGCAAATCTAACTCGGTATTTCAAGAGTATGCTGTTGGGGAGCTATTCAAAAAGTCTGTGACCGATCGGTTTAAAAAATTATAGGAGGATGGCACAAGTGCTGGTAGAATTATAGGGTAGGGAATTCAAGATCTATAGAAACCAAAACAAAATTCAAACAAATCGTCGTCATCAGAAATCTGTTCCAAGATATAATGGCTTATGCCTTTGAATTAGTTTAAGTGTATAGGTTGTGAGAAGGATAAACAAATTAGTAAGGAGCAGAGCTCATTCCAAGAGGAATTTGTTCCTCACCAGGTGACCAAGGGGGGCCATGTTGAAGCCCAGCTATGAGAAGACATTGGTGAACATCTGTGATTTCTGACATACTCTCAATTTTTATATTTTCTCTAGTATCTATTTTTTCCCTATAAACACACTAAGTAAACCTTACTGTGTCTATTTTACAGATGAACAAAGGAGTGATTAAGTAAATTTCGTGTCTTACATTGAATGTGATCAGCCAGAATTAAACACAGACCTTCCTATTTCAAAGGTTATGATTTTTTTTCCTTGACAGCACACAGCCTCCAAGGTGATTTTACGCCAAGAGCATTGGCCTATCTAGTCTTAAATCTCTCCCGCTGTCTTAGTTCATTTTCATTAGAGACTTGGTACTTTATAAAGAAGAGAAATGAGTTTGGCACACAGTTCTGCAGGATGGGAAGATCAGAATTAAGGGAGCATTTATGATGAGTGCCTTCCTGTGTTGTAATCCCATAACAGAGGACAGAAGCACAAAAGGAGGGGCCCAGACTCACTTGTACCAACTACACTGTCCTGATAGCTAACCCAGTCCTGAGATAATGGTGTTCATCCATTTATGAGGGTGCTGCCAAGTTCCTTTTAAGAGTCCCAGCTCTCAACATTCCTTCATTTAGGGTTAAGTTTCCAACAGATTAATTTTAGGTGGTGCACACAAACCATTGCACTTGCGATATGCCATGATCGCTTACAAGAAGAAGATATGTTGAGACTGCAGTGCAAGCTCAGTCTAGAATTGCAGCTCTTAGTAGAGAGGGCTTCCAGAAATTGGGATGGAAGGAAACCTAAGAAACAGCAGTGACAGTAGCAAATGTTCCTTGTTTTGTCCTCAACCTCATTACTCTGACCTATACAGGATTCTGGTTCTATCTTAGAAAAAGAAAAACTTGTTTACAGCACTGATTCTTACTCTCCGAATGCAATGAAAGGTCTAAGGGATCTCTAAGAATGTATATATAGCCCAGTAGCCATGCCATTCCATATCCAGTTTCATAGAGTTCACAGAGCTTTTGAAACTAGTGAAGGGTTTGATCTTGAGCTTAGCAATATCTTTAGACCAAGACTGTTTAGACCAAGATCAAGAATGTTCATCCCCTTCAGAAGTCTTTTCTTAGGAGTGTACTGACATTATTGCAAATGTTGTTGTGCTACTGTTGGCAGCAAACATTTATTTAGAGTTCAATAAATACCAGCTTCTATTTTATTTAACTCTCTTTAAATTCTCACAATCTGCAAAGTTGATCATGTGTGTGCAGATAAGGAAAAGATGTGGAGTAATTCAATAACATGCTTTGGATGACAGAGTAAGTGGGAGCGTACTAAATTGAGCTTACTAATTTCCCAATTTTAAAATGTTAACTTTCAATCTATATAGATGGTAGTGAGGACAATGTTTACCATGTACCATTAAATAAATAGTGATAGTTTGTTCTAATTGTGAGTGTTTGCTTCGTGGTGACAAATTTCATCTGCCATATTTTTTTGAGATTAATTTAAATTGCATTTATTTGAGAAGGAAAAAGGGTAGACAGAATTCTCATCTTCTATTTCACTTTCTAAATGCCTGTCGGTATTAAAGGAGGGAGCCTAGAACGTAGTCTGGGTCTCCCAAATAAATGGTAGGAGCCACATTACTTGAGGCATCATCACTATCTCTCTTGGTCTGCTTTAATAGAGAGCTGGAGTCAGGAGCCAGAGAGAGGTATTAGGCCCAGACCCTTAGGTATATGATGTGAGTGTCGTAGCTGCTAGGCGAAATATCTTCTCCACAAGACATTTTGCCTGGTGAACTCTCAGGGAGAAGCAACTAGGATGGTTTGTGTACTTTCAGAGAGTCATCATGCAGAGAATGGTACATGTATCAATACAACAAGACCAGGCATTTTTTGTGGGAGAACATGCACAGCAACAAAGAAATTTGTTGAAAGAACCACACTACAGAGTACAGCCATAGCTCTCTGGGGCAGCTGTGAATACTTACTTCTGTAAGGCTGTTACTAAATATTTTCCTGACAGAAAACAACTAGCCCAACTTTACCTGTGTCTCTTTGGAGAAAGCCTTGGGTGGTTATCAGGAAAAAAAATTCATGGCTTAAAATCCTTCTGTCTCTTAGGGAGAGAGTTTACATCTTTTTTTCCCCCTAATTAATCTTCTATGGTTCTTTGAAGATTTTCTTATGAAGCAAAGTACTTTCTCTCTATTTTGCTCTCTCTTACTTCTTTCTCACCTTCTGTCTCTTCCTCATTCATTTCTCCAAAGAGAAAACCAAACATCAAAAAAAAAAAAAAAATCCAGTGAGTCAGGCATGCTGCCCTCGGGACTTTCCTTGAAGCTCAGGCACAGGAACACAACAGTTATAGACATGCTGTGGAAGTGTCCAGTGCATAGGGAAGTAAATGATGAATAATCTTTATTTTTGGGATCGAGAACAATTTAAGGCTCTTTGCCTTAAAATTCAAAAGCAAAATTCTTCTGGACGTGGGTGAATTGTTGTCAGTCCTTGATTATGTTTAGGCCCCATAATTCAGAGATTCCTGAAAGAACTTAAGCAATTTTACAGCCATTATAAATTGTGTTACTCTTTCCTGTGGTATTGCTTGAGTTCTCTGAGTAATCATTAAATCAGCACTCTCTTTAAATCATTCTGAGAGGGAGTTTGTCACCAAAAATGATCAAATGATCATTATTTTGTGTTATATTTTTAAAAGTGAAACTGGTATTATGGGCTAATGACTGAGGAAAATGAGTTTTAAGTCACTTGGAGGTTTTTTTGTTTGTTTTTCGAATTCGAGACAGAGAAGCAGACACACACAGAGAAGAGAGAGTTTTCACTCAGTGGAAGGAGGGGTGTGATAAAACCAGGAACTTTTAGCTCAAGCCAGTTACAAAGAACCCTAACTACTTGGGCCTACTAGAGTCTGTCTGAGCAGGAAGCTGCAGTAAGGAGCTGGAGCTGAGTCAAACGCAGGCCCTCCGAGGCAAGATATACACATCCCAACAAGGCCAACCACTGACCACTATTTTGAACCATAATTTTTTATGTTTGAAATCTTCGGAATCTTGAAGTGATATGAAAATTGCTTCAATAGGAAAACCTTGAAGCAACTTATGAAAATTCGGAGAATATAAATTTCTGTTACGTGAGAATTTTTCTGAGTAGAAAAACTAAGAAGCCAGAAGAAAGAAGCAAGAGGTGACTGGAGGAGAAAGATGTTCTATTGTTATGTAGAATTTAATTACCTTTTACCCAGGGTGTCTCACATGAAGTATGTATTTTGGTGCAAAAGGGAGTGGGGGTACAGTGAATTACAAGATTATAGATCCATGAACTAGACAATTCATGTGGGAATATTATCATCTTGCTACAACTTTTTAAAGTGTGTACAGTCATTTACTGATTGCAAATGTGGTTTGCAACAAGTAGTCATGAGTGAGAGAAAATTGAAAACATTTTCTTTTAACATGAAATTCATATGACAAACAGAACAAAGCTGGCAGTTATGACAAATTAAAGCCCCTTTCGGGAGTATGTCATCCTGTGAGGCACCCAGCAGGCAAACATGTAGTTCCTTTCAGTGTGACTTTGCACAACGTGTTTGCCTAGTTGTATCATGAGAAAAAATTGTTAATTACTTGAATTCTTTTTGTATTTGCTGCATATACTGCTTTAAAAACCATGTTAGGACATTTGGCATTCCGACTGACAGGTTAAATCTGTCTGCATTCCTGTTTGCCTTCCTAGCTTGCATAGAGTCTTTTAAGATACAGTTTTGAAAGTACCACCGTGCATCTAATACATTTATTATAAAACAATAATATTTAGTGTTGTAAAATTGTTATGCTATTAGTGTTCAGCTGTCATTGTGGGTTGGTGAAATCCTCCTGCTTAAAAGTTTGACAGTAAAGAGTCTGTTCATGAGAGAGAATCCTTTAAGACAGGCATCCTAGGGGATTTTTCCTAAGGTAGTCATGTAAGAAGAGAAGCGACAGAATACTCACTACAATGTCATCCTAATGTAGTCTATAATTTCATTTTGAAGGCAATTTTTAAATATGCAAAAGTGGTTACAGTATAATTTATTGTAATAGTTCTGTTATAATGAAAAAGAAGATTGAAAAATGGCAAATGTACACAATTTGAAGGTATGCAAGAATATGTAATCCTGTGGATAATGATAGGAAGGAAAGATGAATATATGAAAAGTTTATGCAGCGCTCTTTTCTTTTAGAAACTGTGTATTGGGGGTTGGTGTTTGGGGCAGGAGTTAAAACATGTGCCTGCATTCTGTGTCAGTGCAGCTCTGCTCTGCATTCCAGCCGTGTGCTAATGCAGTCTGAGCAGCAACAGGTGATGGTTTAAGTAGTCCCTGCCACCCAGTAGGAAACCTGGGTGAGTTTCCAACATTATAGCCGGACCCAACCCTGACTATTGTGGGCATTTGGAGAGTAAACCAGATGGAAAATTTGTCTTGTCTCTCCTTTCAAATAAGTAAAATACATCCTTTTAAAAGATTAAAAAAATGTTATTAAAGTTGCTGTTGCATTATTGTTGAGTGCATTTATTTTTTTCTAAAGATTTGTTTATTTTTATTGGAAAGTCAGATATACAGAGAGAAGGAGAGACAGGGAGGAAAATCTTCTGTCTGATAATTCACTTCCCAAGTGGCCACAATTCCCAGAGCTGAGCCCACCCGAAGCCAGGAGCCAGGAGCTTCTTCCGAGTCTCCCTTGCAGGTGCAGGGTCCCAAGGCATTAGGGGCCATCCTTGATTGCTTTCTCAGGCCACAAGCAGGGAGCTGGATGGGAAGTGGGGCCTCTGGGACACGAACTAGCACCCATATGGGATCCTGGTGAGTGCAAAGCGAAGACTTTAGCGGCTAGGATATCACTCTGGGCCCGAGTACATTTTTTTAAAAGTAAGCTAATCGGTATTGTGTACAGTGTCTAGTGCATCACTAACAGAGTGGGCTAATTCACTACTTCTCAAGTAGTTCTTTTTTGTGGGAGTGTCTCACATACCATACTCCGTGATGTGACCCACAGAAAAATCTCTTTGAGATAATATTCCTCAAGGTTGTAGGATTGAGCTACAACCCAGAATGTTCTTTTGTGGTTTTATAAGTACCAAGTGATCCACTGGGCACTGTATTTATTCAGCCAAATACTAATCAGTTCATCTCTGAAGACCTGGATGCTTTTTTTGTTGTTGTTTGCTGTCAGATCTCTAGTAAACTTTACAAATCCTTCCTTCCTATTGTGTTGTTAAAATCTTTCCTTACATAAGGATCAATAGAATCCTTGGGACTTGGTTAACCTGGACAGTGCCTTCAGTTGCCAGATTATCCAGTGTTTAAATGCCAAAGAGTGTGACATTCTAAGATGAAGAGCGTTGCAAGAAGTTCCTCAGAAGTCCCATGTCCCCCTCCTTTACTCTTATGTCCTGCCTCCAAAGCCACAAAAATTCAATTATGGGGAAGATAACATGGGTATTTTAGTTTTGAGTTAATATTTAATGCATGCTGTGAGATTAATGGCCTACAGCTTTGCTTTGAGAATAATGGGCAGGAACAACTATTTGATTGTTCTTTGTGACTCAAATTCTATTTACAAATAAATTTAAAAGAAGCTTAATTTGAGGAGGTAACAGAAGAGTTCATGTCTTTATGAAAATGTTTAGTCAAAATTTATCACCATATCCTCATTGAAGACCATTTGCTAGTCATTTAGAAACAACATGTTACAAAGAAAATAAATTGTGAGGCCCATTCATGAATTGATTGGAAAATGTCATTTATTCCTCAAAGAGAAGGAGCTCTGGTTGTAAGCAATAGGTCTTCTGAGGCTTTGTCCTTATTGGTTGTTTCAAAGTGTTGAATTTAATAAGACACAACTAGAAAGAGAATAGAGAGTGACAGACATAGAGCAGTAAGTGTAACATACAGCAAGAAAGGGGAATCCATCAAGCAGGAGCACTTTCTTGCTAAAAAAGAGCACACTGCTGTGTAAAATGGGATAGCTTTGGAGGAATTCCAGGTCTTTATTTTTGGCTACTCAGCTGTAGGCTGGGTTTTCACAAGACTCATGCTGTGTTTAGATGTTATGAAATAGTGTTTTCCAAGTGGAAATATATATAACTGGTAATCTCAAAGAAAAAGAAAGCAAGGAAAAGGAATGCCTCTGGGCAAGGCATCAATAATCCTTTTGCTCCAAATCCTGTAATGATCACCCACGGGCAGTGGCTCATTTTCCTGCTGCTTTTTCAATCCTCTTTGTTTTTCTTTAAAATCTCCAATTGTATTGAGACATGTCATAACAGCCTATGCTCTGGTATGAACACAGATTTCATATTGAGAAAGGTGATGGAAATCATGATTTATAAACTACCTCTCTGTTGTCTCCATTTCTTCACCTCCTGAAATCTTTCTGTTTTAGTTAGGACAGAGTGGGTTATGCTGCAATGACAAATTGATGCCTGAATTCCCATGCCACAACACAAAGTAAAATTTATTCCTTGTTCATGGTACATGTCCAACATGAATTGTCAGGGGATTATGCTTATTATAGCCATTAAACATCCAAGCGGATAGAGCTACCAATATTCCTATAATGATATCAGCCAGAAAAGTGATCATAGGTAGGACAGACAAGAGAATTAAACCCAGTTTTCTTTTTTGATTTAACCATGAAATTAAATATGCTACTTTGTCTTACTCTTTGATGTTGAGCCAATCATGTGCGGGAGCCGCTATGTCTAGAGCCAAGCAGAAACTAGACAAAAGCAGTAGTGTTTATAGTGATATCTGCCATAGTTTAAGTTTCTTAAGATTTTGTTCTTCCCTGAAGCCTGATATGATCAATCCAACTAACAGCTAGCCTCTTCTTTTAAAGATCTGTTAACATTTGTATATTCCACTCATTGGGCCCTTAGCCTTCAATGCCTTTCAAATGGAAATGTATTGCCGAAGTATGTATGTGAATATGAATAAATGTTTCGAGCTTTATGATATCTCCTTGATAATTTTGGCTTTGAAAATATACAAAATATATATTTCACATTACCCATAGCCTTGCATATTCAGAAATGTGAAATAAATGTAGTTTGTGGGTAAAGCTGATATTCAATGGTGGGAAAATTAGATAATAAATGAAGTTGGTGTGATTTTATTTAATTTGTTCAGGAGTGCTAAGCAGCTTCTATAGGAAGATGTATTCATAACAAATTAATAGAGAATTAATTGTGCTCTTGTGTTGTTTCTCTGGTCATTGGAAAGACTATTTAGGGCTTATGGTAGCAAGGTCGTGCATATTTAGTAATAGATTAGTTTCAATTTTCTGATTTCTACATAGCTAGGAAGGAAGAGAAAGGAAACATTTGAAGAGAAGGGCCCCAAGAATTGAAAATTATTTCAACAGTCACCAGAGGGAGGAGGAAAGCCCTTAGAGCCAGGTTAATCAAGAGTGAGAGGGGAGAATACTAATGTATAAGACTTGGTGCTTAAGTGCAACCAGCTCACCACCTGGATACTAAGATAAGAAATAGTTAACTCCTGATAATTATGAGATAGAGCTAGATTAATAAAGCAGTGCATGAAATACTTTACCTGCAAAATTGCTGCTGGGAAAAGCTTGAGAATCCCTCTGTTTAATTATCTACTCCTGCAGAATAAGTTATGCTAAAGCTCTACCATTTTAAATTACAATAAACATTTCCTGGGACAATTGTGTGGTACAGTGGTTAAATCACTGCTTGAGATACCTGTATCCTATATCAGAACTCTAAGTCCCAGATGCTCAGCTTGCTTTTCAGTTTCTTGCTGATGTGGATCTTGGGAGGCATCAAGTTAACTAAAGTACTTGGGTCCTTGAGTCCTTGGTACCCATCTGGGAGACATAGGTTGAGTTCTGGGATTTTGACTCAGATTGATCCAATTCTGGTTGTTTAAAACATTTGGGAATGAGGTAGTAGTTGGAAGATCTCTCTCATTTATCTCTGTATTTCAAATAAAACTTAAAATTAATTTAAAAAAATTAGAGATTTCTTTTAAATTGCAATAGGCAATTATATTTTCATAACCTTTTGCTTAAGTCATGTATTTGAAACAGGTTTAGCTAGGTTGTTTTGGCTGTAAACTGGGTTTATACTCTTCTGAAGGCTTGACTGGGATTGGGTAACCCAATTCCAAGGTGTCTCATTCCCATGCGTGGCACATTGATGCCAGATTGTTGGAGTGAAATCTTACTTCTGTCATTCATGTGAGAGACCTGGACTGAGTTACAGCTCCTCTTTTGGTCACACACTTCCCCAGCTGTCACAGGAATGAGCCAGTAAATGGACTCTCTGTCTCTTAAATAAGTTGTAAATACAAATTTAGAGTAATTACAATAAAGAGTCAAAATCTCCTGAAATTTCACAATACATGAACTTAATTTCAGATAGCCTCAATCTGTTTAGATATATCTCATAAATCACTACTTTTATCTGTATAGGTAATTTTGTTTTTTTCCCAGTAGAAATTTCCAAAATGATAGAAATGCTTATTCCATTTGCTCACCAGTGACCATTGACTTTATGTGGTTATTGAACATTTGAAACACAGACTGGTGAGTCTGAGAGACAGTTTCATGCTTAATTTTACTTTATTCAATTACTTAATTCAAACTTGAGTAGCTACATATATGTACATGTACATATATACATGTATGTGTGTATATATTTATGTATGTGTATAAGTATATAATTCCTCAATCTGTCCACTAATATAACTTAAATAATTATATGTAATAGGTAGAAATTATTTGCTTGATCATTCTGTTGATTAGCTTCTTTTGGAACGTTCAGAATGAAGCGCATACTCCTGAAGGGCAAGTCCTGGTCAGGGCCACTTGTGCTTTAACTGTGTAGGCGCTTTATCGAAACTCAGGGCCCTCTCTGTTTTAGCTTGTGCCACACCATGCCCTGTGTATCTGACATTCCAGTTTCTTTTCCTCTTTTGATAACTGTACCCCTCCAGAATCTCAACCGTTCTGGGAAGCCTCTCTGTGCTATGGTAGTAAATGATAAAACAGTGAACGGGAGAGGGTGAGAAAAACAGAGAATGAAAACTGGGCTCTGGGGTAAGCATCTGCTCTCTGCCACTAACTGACTTGATTCTGGGATGGTTCCTCTGCCTGCCAATGCACCAACTCTCTCCTCTGCAAGATGGGAAAGGACATAGTTCTTCTAGGCTTGTTGTGAAACTAAGTTAAGCAATTTACCACTAAACAGAGAAAGCATAATAATTGGCTTCTGGGGACTGGCTTATTTTACTAAGCATAATTGTCCTCCAATTACATCTGTTTTGCTGTTAAAGACTGTGGTTAGTAATATACATAGCATAAAAAATTTGAGATTTATCATTTATAGTCTGTTGATATTCCTGAGTAGCAGTGATCTTTCTTCTTATTATTTGTTGATATTTTTATTTAGTGGAAGGTTAACCTTGAAATTATAAAGAAAATTGAAAGTATGGCATTACCAAAATCAAAAGAAAAATAAGAAAGGAAGGAGCCAGAAGAGTGGGAGCAAGGAAGGAGGCAGGGAGAAGAGGGAGTGAAGCACTCTTATGTTCTTAAAACTGAGTATGAAATATATGAAATTTGTCAATTTTCTATAAATGTAAGTTTTTTTTTTTAGAAAGTAAGACTAGTGCTCAAGAAATATTGCTTTTCTGTTCTTGTAATTTGTCACCTCACACAGGGACTACTTAAGGGGGAGGTTCAGTTTATATTTTTAAGCAAATTAGTGCAAGTGTGAGTGAATTATTCCACTAATGAAGACCAATGAGCAAGTATTTAACAAACCTGAGATTGATGAGGGATTAAGCATGTGTTAGTACTTGATGTTATTTAATAACATAATGGGTTGTTAGTTTTGAATTGCTACCATGACACATAGGGCCTTAAAACAGCATACATTCATTATCTTGCAGTTCTCTATGAAAGAAGCCCTGTGCAAGACTCATTGACAGATGTCAGCTGAGCTATTTTCCTTACTGGATGCTCCAGGCAAAAATCCATTTCCAGACTCATTCAGAGTTTTGGAAGGATTCCATTCCATGTGATGTAGAAACGAAGCCCAATTTCATGCTAGCTGTTGGGTGGGGATCACCCTGCATTCCCTCAGGCCTCCTTCTGGTCTTGCCTTGATTCCTCCTTGTGAATCATGAACGGCACAACTGATGTTTCTCTCCCTTGTGTTTGGTATCTGGCATCACTCTTTGCATTTTCTGCCATCTCACTCTGACCCTTCTACCTTCCACTTATATTTTCAAGGATTCATGTGAGAGCAGTGCATCAGTCTAGATAATCTAGGATAATCTTTCTGTGTTAAAGTCGGCTAAGAAGTAACCTCAGTTACATCTGCAACATCCCTGCAGAGAAATACCTGGATTTGTTTAGATATACAAGGACCAGAATCTTGAAGGGGCATTTTGAGATTTTTTGCTATTACCATAGTCAGTTAATGATTGTCTTAAAGTATTTTTTTTAAATCTCACCATACTTCTGTTATCCTCTCATTTATATGAAGACAGAATGGCTTCTGTTTAATGTACAGGTTTATGATCAGTGTAACATCCATCTCATGTTATTCTACATGTGTTTACACTTAAATAGCAGAATGATGGACTTACGACTGTTTTCTGAAGGACTATATTGTTTTAATAAGATAGGAAAAATCAGTAGGGGAAGGGGAAAGTCCCAGAGTCTTTGTAACTGTATCATAAAATAAGTAAACTAATTAGAAAACATTATCAAATTCCTGGACGCAGACATGTAGGTGTGATTTTCTTTTTTTATGTAATTATATTTGTTTTTATTTTGTCTTTTTTTGTGGTCTTTTGTGACTGTGTTTACTGCTTGAAACTTTATATCCTTTTAAACTTTGATGTTATTAATGTTTTGTGTTAGATTTGGAACATTTTGCTGCAGTTTCAAGAGGATCATAAGGGACAACATCATCAGTAATACTGATGATAATGATGTATTGGTTAGAGCAGGCTGATGATTTGCAATCGTGAATTATTTTTACTTACAGGGGGATAAAGGTGTACTTAGATCTAGCTCATCCCAGCATCTGCTTGCTTAACCACTACTGTATACTAATTCTATACTCAACTCTATTCTATTCTACTCTGCTCTGCTCTACTCTCCTCTACCTGGGATAGGAATTGAGTATTGCTATGATATTCCATTGGACAGATGATTTGGGGGTAATCAGAGCATAAGAAATTTAAACCCTAGTCCTACTGGCCAAGCAGAAAATATGTATTTCCTTTAGTCTGAACTTTTTTAGCAATTTGAGTATTGCATTTTCTTTTGTTTGGTGTTTATGATTCTCACAGTAATATAATTAGACCCTAAAGTAAATTTTACATAAAGACCCTTCCTGCATTTATCAAGAACACTGAAAAGACTGTACTCAAGAAATGTGGAGAGGAAATTCATATGCTTCTTAGTATATGGAAAAGCAAGTTTGTATTGCAGTCGAACATTACTGCAAAAATAAGTCTTTAGAGCAACCTTATTCCCAAGAGACAGTTGGAGAGAATTTTTCTGTAGAAAGTGTACAGAGGAAAATAGAGACTCCATGGGGCAGCAAAGATAGTGTGTAAATATGCAGCAGCCAGCAGCTAGACAGGGGATACCATCTTATCAGAACAGAATGAGATAAGGCTGTATCAGTCCACATGCCCTTGGTGGGTATTGCCTGTGGGAGACCTCCATGGCCCCACTGACTTTGAGTCTGGCTGGAGAGTTGCTCGGGCAGAGGGTACCCACTTAGATGTAGGAATTGAGGGAGCCTTATTTCTTTCCCCTCTTTCCAAAATATGAGATAGAACACTAGTGGTCCTCTGTCCAGCAGGTGACTGGCTCTGGGGAAGTATGGCTTGCTGTTTGGTCTGAGGGGCTCTCTTATAGTGGATCCCCTGAACCTATGACTGTGGGAGCCTGATGCTAGGGTATCAGATATCCAAAACAAATGTTAATGAATCGAATGGGAGATATGTGTTCCAACACGGTAATAATAAGAGACTCAACATCCTACTTTCATCAATAAACAGGTCAACTAGACAAAAATTCAGCAATCAAACAACAGAGCTAATTATGCTATCAGCCAAAAGGATCTAATTGATATCCTCAGAATATTTCATTCCACATTCACAGAACATGCATTATTTTCATCAGTGCATAGAACATTCTCTAAGATAGTCCATATGGTGGGCCATAAAGTAAGTCTCAGTGAATTCTAAAAAAATTGAAATCATACCATTGTCATAGAAGAAACCAAAAGCGTGGGAAAAACATTGCTTGAAACCTGAAGATGACCACACAACATATTGAAGCTCATGGGGCCTGGCACGATAACCTAGTGGCTAAAGTCTCCGCCTTGCATGTGCTGGGTTCCCATATGAACACTGCTTCTAATCCTGGCCTCCCCACTTGCCATCCAGCTCCCTGCTTGTGGCCTGTGAAACCAGCCGAGAATGGCCCAAGGCCTAGAGACCCTGCACCCACATGGGAGACCTGGAAGAGGCTGCAGGCTCCTGGCTTTGCATCGGTGAACCTCTGGCCAATGCAACCAGTTGGGGAGTGGATCATTGGACAGAAGATCTCCCTCTCTGTCTCTCCTCCTCTGTATATTTGACTTTCCAATAAAAATAAATAAATCCTAAAAAAAAAAAGCTCATGAGATACAGCAAATGTGGTGTTAAGATGAAAATTTTCAGCGATTCACACCTAAATGAAGAGATTGAAAAGGTATCAAATGATCAAATACATCTCAAGAATCTAGAAAAATAAGAAGAAATTAAATCTCAAATTTATAGTAGGAAAAAAAAAGGAATAAACATTTTAAAAGAAATTAAAAATCATACAGATCAATGAATTGAAGAGCTCCCAAAATGAGGCACATGGACATACAAATCCTGGGAAGATCAATGACTGAGACGAGTTAGTAATAAAAATCCTCCCAATGAAGAAGAGGTCAGGACCAAGTGGCTTCAGTGATTAATTCTACCAAACTTTTAAGTAAGAACTAATTTCAATGTTTAATAAACTATTGAGGGCCCGGCGGCGTGGCCTAGCAGCTAAAGTCCTCTCCTTGAAAGCCCCGGGATCCCATATGGGCGCCGGTTCTAATCCCGGCAGCTCCACTTCCAATCCAGCTCCCTGCTTGTGGCCTGGGAAGGCAGTCGAGGATGGCCCAAAGCTTTGGAACCCTGCACCCGCGTGGGAGACCCGGAAGAGGTTCCAGGTTCCCGGCTTCGGATTGGCGCGTACCGGCCCGTTGCGGCTCACTTGGGGAGTGAAACATCGGATGGAAGATCTTCCTCTCTGTCTCTCCTCCTCTCTGTATATCCGGCTTTCCAATAACAATAAAATCTTTTAAAAAAAATAAAATAAGCTATTGAAAATCATTGATAAAATTCTCCTCCAAATAGAAAAATATTTTATGTTTATGGATTGGAAGAATTAATACCAAAGAGAGTTCCATTCTAACCAAAGCAATTTACAGAGTGGATGTGATCCCAGTCAGAATACGAAGGACATTGTTATCAGATCTAAGAAAACATTATTTAAAAAATTTGTAAATACAAGAGACCCGCAAAGACCTGAAACAATCTTAATGAAAATAAAGGTAGAGGAATCACAATATGAGATTTCAAGACATACCGTAAAGGGCAGTTGTAATCCAAACAGTCTTGCTTGTACTGGCACAAAGTAGATAGAACAGAATAGAATCTCCTGAAATTAATCCACACATCTGCCAACTAATCTTTGACAAACAAGCTAACACTACTCCCTGGAGAAAGGACAATTTCTTAATTTCTTTAACAAATGGTGTTGGGAAAATTGGATCTCTGCGTGTAATTATAAAATGGATTGAAAATATTATACAAACATTAAAAGAAAAAGAAGGAAAGAGGAGGAAGGGAAGTATTATATTTTTGGAATCTTATTTGCAAAATTAATGAAGATTTTCTTCTACATATTAATAGATTCTAAAATATAGTTTGAAAAAAGAACTTTAAAAATCCTTAATCATCATTGGTGAATGCAGTGCAGAAAGAAAAGGCACTTCTTCATGTTTCATGAATTTCAGGTTTACTAAATTGTGGGTAATTCAATAAAAGATTAATTGAAATAATATCAAAACCAACTTTACATTGGCACTTTATCTTAAAGTCAGAATGGCACTAAAATTTTTCACATATGCTCAAGCACAGAAGTGAGCTTTGCTTCCCCCTTGTGCTTTTTAAATCTTTTCTAGGAGATGCCCTTGCATTGCGCTTGGGTCCTTTCCAATGCTGCTCTGCGAGTCACAAGGGGCTGAACTGCCCTTATCCAATATTTGTTTTAAGTGCTTGTGAAGGTTTTCAACAAAAGTTGAGCAAAGAAATTAAGCACAATGTTAGCCCTAATTTCAGGAGTGGTGACTTCACAAGTATAATAATAGATCTTTTAAAAACCCCTCTAAGAAACGGGAGAATTGTAAATTGTGAATACTAAAATATATGCTTGGAGATGAATATTGCTTGAAAGAAAAAGCTGTTAACACTGTTTAATGGACCACTTGTGTCAAGGAGAACATGTTCAGAGACAACATCACACATGTTTCATGGTGTGAATATCTCAAACAAAGAGAATTGCCCTGGACAGCTCCACTGGGGACTGGAAAAACAGCGTAGCAGTATAAAACTTGTAGCTTTAGAAATTCAGTTAAATTGATGAATTAAAAAGTATAAGTAGATTTTTACTACTTTTTCTATGTCCTTGGTTGTTTAGACATATGAATTTTTCCTCCTACCTTTCGGATTTTTGTGCTTTGCCTTGAAAGAGCATTTATCTTTGTAGTTAAAATTGCCCTTTATTTAGATGTATTAACATTTTTTTAGTTTCATCTCATTACATCCTTCCTTGATGTACTGCATGTTAAGGTAATATATAAAATTTTCAGCATGTACTGGATATTTAAGAGTGAGTTATGGGGAGCTATCATGTGACATAGAGGGTCAAGTCACTGCCTGAGATCCTGGCATCTCTTGAGTGCTGATGCATATCCTAGCTGTCTGACTTCAGATACAGCTCCCGGCTAATTCCCTAAAAAAACAGCGGAAGATGGCTCAAGTGTTTGGGCCCCTGCCACCCATGTGGGAAACGTCAGGCTTCAGCTTGGCCCAGTGCTGACCATTGTCCATATCTGGGGAGAAAAGCAACAGGTGGAAGATCTCTTTCTCTCTCTCTCTCTCTCTCTCTCTCTCTCTCTCTGACTCTGACTTTCAAAATGAATAAACTGATATTTTAAGACTAAAAGAGTGAATGATGGGATGACATATAGTAAATTATGAAAAGATGTTACATAGTGTGTGAACAGATATGTACTGAGACTGATTAAGGTTATCTATTTGGATTTGGGTTTAACACTTGTATTAGGTTTCTCCAGAGAAACAGAACTAATTAGATGTACACACACACACATACATATATATTGAGAGAGAGAGAGATTATATTTCTCTAACAGGTCTTATCATCTTTGACAGTGAAATGGCATAAGAGGTCCAAGCAACACGATAAAATTCTGTAGTGCTGGCATCCTTGCATTTTTATTGGACTGAAATTGAGATGTAAACCTGAGACCTGATTGGTCTTATATGGAGTTGTATTTTGGGTTCATCAGACTCTTGTCCATTTAAACATATAGAATTGTCCAAGCAAAAAGAAAGGAAGGAGAAGGAGAGTTAGAAGCACTTATCTGAGTAATAGTGGTCATTCTGTTAGACATGTTCATTGATGATTATATGCTTCCTAGTGCATAAAAGATGAGGAAGTTAGAGTCAGTGTATTGTCTTGAATCTCTTAATGTGAGTATTTTAGTGCTGAGTGTGATTCTATTACTGACATATTCTGCTATGCATTTAAAAAGAAATTCACTACCAGTAAACTGGAAGCCAATGACTTCATCTGATCCACAAAGAAAGCTTTATTTCTTCTAATGCTGGGGGAGCCTCTGTTGGACCTTTTGAGAGACTGTAGCATGTGTTAGCCTATGGAGAATGGAAAATACTTCTAGGAGACTCTTGAAACTCCAGCCGAGCCTTTAGAACACCAGCTAGTGTTCTGAATGATCTGTTTGGGCACAGGGGGTGACAGTTGAACACCTTGCTTGTGACAGGTACCCTACTGTGGGTAAATATGTCATGAATAAGAACTTATTCTTTCTTCATGGTATAATAATAGCTATGTTTAGGAAGAAACTAGAAGTGATCACCAGATCAGTGAAATGAAAGTAGTGTGATGTGATGAAAACCATTAACAAAATAGAAGGTTGATGTCATGGAGTGAAGGTGAATATGAAAAAAGCTACTTTAGACTAGATGGTCAGGAAGATCGCTCTGAAGACACAGAATTTGAGCTGAGGCCACAGTGATCTGAAGATCCATGATTCAAATAAACTGAACATTTCAGAGGGGGAGGGAGGGAAAGCCAGTACAATGGCCCTAAATTGGAAATAATAACAGTGCCCTGATGATGCAGTTAGTTTAGTTGAGCTGATTCCTCAGATCTTCCAGTGTGGAACACTGATCAAGGAAGGCTGATCTTAAATGGGACTTTTCATCACCCATTAAATGGTTCCCTCAAATGAACATCATTTTCAAAAATTCTGAGTGGTGACAGTGTACGTAATTGAAGAATGAATATGTGGGAGGTAAGAGTGAGAACCCTGTTTGCCAGCATTGGTGAGCAAATTCATCACCTACTGACACACCAGCATCGCAGATATATGTGCCAGTTCAAGTACCAGCAGCTTCACTGTGTGCTTGAGGATACAGAATAAAAGCAGTTCGTGTGCTTGGGTCCCTCATGCGTTAATGTGAGACTCAGGAAGAGTTCCCAGCTCCTGACTTCACACTTACCAAGTCCTGGCTGTTGTAGCCGTTTGGGCAGAGAGTCAGCAGATGGAAGATATCTCTGTGTTGCTCTGTGTTTCAAACAATCAAACAAATAAATCTTTGAAGAAAGTGAGATTCCTAGATGTCACCTTATTCCATGATTGTTGTTGTCTGAATCTGCCAAGGGTGGCAGGAAACTGAGAAGGAAATGGTTCACCTGCCACGAGGGATCTCACTTTTTCCCAAATGGAAATGAGAGAATTATTCTTTGTTTCTCAGTGTCCAGTGCAGCTAATGAATAAGAATCAGTTTACTGGACTGGTCTTGGGGCACAGCGGGTTAAAATACCACCTGTGATGTACATTGCTTCAAGCCCCAGATGCGTGATTTCCAATCCAGCTCCCTGCTAATGTGCCTGGGAATGCAGCAGCAGATCATCCAAACAGTTGGGTCCCTGCCACCTGCATGGAGGATACAGATGGAATTTCAGGCTCATGGCTTCAGCCCTGCCCAGGCCTGACTCTTAGGACCATTTGAGAAGTGAACCAGTGGATTGAATATGACTGTGTCTCTACCTCGCCATCCTGCCTTTCAAATAAATAGAACAGATATTTCTTTGTAAAAAGATCAATAAAAAGATTGATATGCTGCAGTTGAGCCAATCAGATCAGGGATTTCTCCTTGGAGAGACATGTCTGAGAGAGAAGAGAGAGAGAGAGAGAGAGCAGTAGGGAGAAACCTGGAGAACCTGGTACTTTCTTCCTTGCAAATATTTTCATACCTACTGAGGAGAGAGGGAATCCAGTGTGCAAAGTGTAAGAAACTTACCCAATGGGTAACTGCAGAATTAGCATTTTAACATAGGTTCATTTAATATGTAAGTGGATTGAGCTGAGCCACTGAATTATTCATTCTGTTCTGTAAAAGAAGTACTCCTTACCATTTACTTACTAGAATCACAACCGATTTCTTCTTCCATCATTGCACTTAGTTATTTAGGAATAATGTATTTGGAATAATAATATTTTTAAAATGTGCATTTACTTCCTTTGGTAAAAATTCTGTGAGGAAATGCTTTACTCTGTGTTAATAGGTAGGAAGTATCCCATTGTTTATCCTATTTCCATGGAGAAAATTGACAGCCATTGTGGGTGTACGGTCATTTTGTGGGCTACACTAAAGGGCCAGAGATCAAATAATATTCCTCATCAAAGCCTCTTAGCCTTTATTCTTGTCTACTTGTTGTCATCTCCCTATCTGTTCCACTCCTTCTCAACCTCTTACTGGATATCTCATTTTTGTTTTTCCTTTCTACAAAAGGTTAATGTGTGAAATATTCACTTGTAATTACAGTTTTCCCTTTCTTAGAAGACAGTGTTGAAACTGATAATGAAAATATCAGTCTCTGTGGTTAATTACAATAAATATATTTTAAAGGGATACACTTGCTAAGAATAGAGGCTCTTAATGATATGTCCAGATTTGTAACTGGTTCTGTATTCCTTCAGTTGCAAATCCTATTTAAAATATATCATAACTTCTGGGCCTGGCGTGGTAGCCTAGCGGTCAAAGTCCTCTCCTTGAACACGCTTGGATCCCATATGAGTGCTGGTTCTAATTCTGGCAGCTCTACTTTTTATCAGCTCCCTGGCTGTGGCCTGGGAAAGCAGTCGAGGGCGGCCCAAGGCCTTGAGACCCTGTACCCAGGTCGGAGACCCAGAGGAGGCTCTGGACTCCTGGCTTTGGATCGGCTCAGCTCTGGTCATTGTGGTCACTTGGGGAGTGAATCATCGGATGGAAGATCTTCCTCTCCATCTCTACTCCTTTTTGTATATCTGACTTTGCAATAAAAATAAATAAATCTTTAAATCTATATCTATATCTATTAACTTCTCAAGTGTGGAGATGGCAACAAGGTAGTATTTGAGACTAGGATCTACTAAAAATTGATTTAAAATCTACTCTTAATATAATGTTGTTAGAAAAAATGCCCATCAAATGTAAAATTTTCCCTCACGACAGTGAAATTATGGTTACTGAGTTTGAATGCTGGTTGTATATGTTTTATTGTATATGTTTTACAAAGATTACCTCATGTTATACTCATTACAATCTCAGTATGTAGATATTTGTATTCTTACTATTTCAGAGAAACAATTAAAGCTCAGAAAGGTGAAATGACTTACTCAAGATTGCATTCAAACAGAATACCAGAGGTTGAATGTGAACCCAATTCTGTCTGTTTCCACAATTTGGGCTTCCAGTCTACTAAAGTTAGTTATTTGGAATCATGGAAGCTTGGGTATTTTCCAACATTTATGTATTCATTCATTCATTCATTCATTCATTCATTCATTCAAGAAGCAGAAGAGGATTGGAAGTAGATACTGAGGTAGAAGGATAGGGAGAAGGGGAGAGAGAGAGAGAGAGAGAGAGAGAGAGAGAGAGAGACTGACAGAGCCAGGAAACCATGTTAGGTTTTCCATGTGGATGACATGAACGCAACTACTTGAGCCATTATGTATTGCCCATCATGGTCTGTATTAACAAGAAGAAGAAGTCAGGAGCCAATGCCAGGACACAAACCAAAATACTCTTATGTGGATTGTGGAGATTTCTTGTTTCAGATTTGTTTTACTTTTCCTGGAAAGGCAGATTTACAGAGAGAAGGGGAGACAGAGAGAAAGATATTTTGTCCACGGTTCATTCCCCCAAGTCGTTGCAACAGCCAATCTGAAGCCAGGAATCGGGAGTCAGGAGCTTTTTCCAGGTCTCCCTTGTGGGTGCAGGGTCCCAAGGCTTTGGGCCATCCTCAACTGCTTTCCCAGGATACAAGCAGTGAGCTGGATGAGAAGTAGAGCAGAAGGGACACAAACTGGCACCTGTATGTTATCCCAGTGGTTGCAAGGTGAGGATTTTAGCCACTTAGCCATCACGCCAGACCCAGAATGTGAGTATCTTTCATTAGAGACTGGAAAAGTTGCCTATCTTTAATGAATCTGGCCTGAGTTGGAAGAGCATATAGTACTGTAGTCACCATCTTCAGCTATTACTTGATATATGGCATTTCAAAATCCTAAGAATTTTCTTTTAGTTAACACTGATAAAAATTATCTCAGAAAAGACACATTGGTAGTTTTTAACTATTTCTAAATTTGGAGATGTAAAATCTTATAAATATAGACTTTACAGGAGGCACAAAAGACATAAAAAAAAGGGAGAAACAAAGGTAATTCAATTTAGGGGGATGGAAAGGAAGATAAAAACATCATATTGAAAATTATCAGAAGTAGATTTCAGTAAGGAAGATAAATGGCAAATAGATGAATGCCAAAGAAGGAATGAAGCCAGTGTATCTGGATTGGGCCATTTGAAAGCTGCTGGAAGGGCAAGGCTATAGGTATTCTATCAGTTTACCATGGTGTATTGATACAGTGGGCAGGGTATAAAACAGGGAAAAAAGAAAGAGAAAATGTTTGAGTTCAGTTATACCATATGTATAGGAGGAAGATATCCCCTTTTTGTTTGTCAAGAGTAAAATTGTGCCTCAAATTCTCTAATTCATTTGATATATATTATTTCCATAAAGGAGCAGCCTGGAGGGTGTTCATATGCAACCACCCCCCCCAACAACAACAAAAAGAATCTTGAAGAAATGTCAATTAAAAAGAAAATTCAGGGCCCGGCGGCGTGGCCTAGCGGCTAAAGTCCTCGCCTTGAAAGCCCCGGGATCCCATATGGGCGCCGGTTCTAATCCCGGCAGCTCCACTTCCCATCCAGCTCCCTGCTTGTGGCCTGGGAAAGCAGTCGAGGACGGCCCAAAGCTTTGGGACCCTGCACCCGCGTGGGGGACCTGGAAGAGGTTCCTGGTTCCCGGCTTCGGATTGGTGCGTACCGGCCCGTTGCGGCTCACTTGGGGAGTGAAATATCGGATGGAAGATCTTCCTCTCTGTCTCTCCTCCTCTCTGTATATCCGGCTTTTCAATAACAATAAAATCTTTAAAAAAAAAAAAAAGAAAAGAAAATTCATTTGACTTTCCTTGTTGCTGTCAAATATTTGACTTCAAGCAGAAATTTCAATGAAAAAAGAAGGAAAGTGTTTAGGGGAAGCAGAAGAAAAAGGATTTAAAAAAATCTTTTTTGTGGCATTCCGTTACAAGCAATAATTCATGAATATATTTTCCAGCCGTTAGAGTTCCAAAAGTTACTGACTTTTGAGAAAAGAAATGGATTTCATTTGATAGCCGTGTTGCTGGAGCCTCCTATCAGGTATTGTGCCTTGGAAAAGTTAGTGGCCCCTATCAAGGAGTCATTCTGCTGAGATGTGTTCTTAGCATACAGAGGTGCTACTGAGTGCTGTGGTTAGCCTGAGAACTTAGAGCCTGAAAGAGTGTCCCTTCACCCCTAGGGTATACAAGTAGCAGGCCTTCATAGGGACTTTAATAGGAACTGCCAGCAAAGAAAGCAGAAACCCAAGGTGCCATCTTCTCTCCAAGATTTCAGAGAGCCATGTGTTATGAGTCTAATAAAACACAACCTGTTTTTATAGCCAGGAGCAGGTATTTAGAGTGGCTGGGATTGACTCTACTGTACTTCTGATCCATCTTCCTCATACTGTGCTCACTGGGAGGCAGCGGCAGTGGCCTCAATACTTGGTTTTGTGTGGGTTCCAGTCAACCACATGGCAGAGCTAGCTACGTCCCTGGCTGCTGACTTCAGTCTGGTCCAGCAGGCATTTGAAGAGTGAATTGGTAGGTGGCAACTTGATGTCTCTCTCTCTTTCTTTTTGACTTTCAAGTAAGTAAATAAATAAATCTTAAAGAATTCACTGAATTTGTTATTATGTGCTCTTAGCCAGGTCTGTGGATGAGACATACATGATTTTTACTTATTCTTGATAAGTATGTTTATTATAAACATATGAATGCTGTAAAACATTAATGTTGAATCAGTGAAATATATCCTTTGGAGGCTTTATGTGATGTCTCATCACCTCCCTAAAAAACCTCAGTGGTGATTTCTTTGTTCCTTGAAGGTAAAGCAGTTTTTCTTTGCCTTCTTCCTTTAACCTAGCTCAGTTTTGGTATCAAATATTTACTCTCAGACTTGAATGTACAAAGCAATATAACTTGCACGCTATTGGTGATTTAAGTGATCTTTGGTTATAGATTTGGCTGTATGTGTGACATATGCTTCTGAGACTCAGGCATAAGAATTAAACTCTCCTCTGAAAATACGACTTACTGTATTTGTGTATAGGCTGTTTTGATCTCTGTGAAGCCTTGGATTTTTCCTTTTATATTTATATATATATATATTTGTGTATTCTTGAATTCTGTGTTCTCATGCTCTCATTCGTGATCATGCTATGTGACACAGCTTTATTAGTGACAACTTTAATTTACAAATATAGATTGGGCACAAAGATAATGATGTTTTAATTTAGCCCTAGGCTGTTTTATTTTACATATTATGTTCAATACTATGTATTCTAGTATGCCATATTTATTCTAATAATGTAACCCAACTGAAAAAACAGAGATTTTCAGGTTCTAGCTGAGGTTGTTGCCACAGTGTGCTGGGTGACCTGTGCAGCAAAGCAGTAAAGCCGCAAGTGTTTATGACTTTATTAATAATCCGATGCAAAAAGCTTATTACATATGTTACAAGGTTGTTCTCTTTATTTTCTACTTATACCTCCAGTTTAGATCTATTACCAATATTTAAAATTACGTTAATGTGTAGCAATCATACTCTCTCCATGCCTTTTATGTATTTGACATTGACATATACTTTCATTTTCATGTTTTCATATAAATTTATTAATTACCTATGTAGTCTCTGAGATCATTCCAGACATAGAACCGTAAATTAGCTGGTGAAATTTCATTTAGGCAGACTGAGTGAGCTCCAAAACATTTATGGGATGATTGAGTTGGTTTCTGGTGTGTGCGTTTATGACATTGAAACAAAGAGGAACTCTAGATATGAATAATCTTAAGCATGGAAGGATATGTGTATAATTTAAATACATTTTTGGGTCCCTTGTGGTACAACCTTGAAATAATAAAGCAAATAAAATAATTGAAAAGTGATTCCAGATTTTACTCACATCTGCCCAAGAACTTTGAAAAGTGTACTTTATGCATTACACGTTGTAATTCTTAAAATCCCCTTTCATCTTCTTTTCAGTAATCTTGCCCAATCAGCATTGCTACGGAGCCTGATATTTTCTTTCTCTTTCACCTCCTTACTGTCAAATCACTGCACTATTTCTCTGAAGTCTGCAGCCTTAGACTTTTTTCCTCTTATTTTCCTCCCACTGTTTGGTTCTGTTTTTGTTATCAATGACATAATTTTTTTTTACACACACACATAGAGAATAGACATCCCCATCTGCCGATTCACTCTGTAAATGTCTGGAAGCTGGAAACTAAATCCTAATGACCTGTGTGAGTGAGAGGGACCACCTACTGAGCCATCACCTTCTGACGGCCAGTGTGTGTATGGGAAGGAAGCTGGAATCCGGGGTAGGGTCAATATTTGAACCCAGGCACTTCTGGGATGTACATAATGTCAAATTTGGCTACCACTAATAACATCTTAACTACTGTGCCAAATGCTCACTCAAGACATGTATTTTGTAAGGAAATGGAAGGCTTAGAATACTGAAATTTAAAACAAATTTATCTTTAGTATACATTTTAAGGCCTGAGTAAATATAAGCTTATATAATTCTTTGCTTAAAAACAAGCTGATATTTAAAAAACAAAAAAAAGGTAAAATGGGTGTCTTCCTTGGGTTTTTTAAATGATAGAGGCCCCAACAGGAATGATCTGATTTTGCATGTTGGCTTTTTTGTTTGTGAATTAGTGATTTTAGAAGACTACTCAGGAAAATCTGTTCTTCAGGATTGCACAAAATGCTTCATTGCTCTTTGTTTACCCATGTGCTTTTTTTGCTTGTTCTGTAACTCATTACTTATACCTTTTGCTAAGGACATAAATATTTTAAATCAATAGATGAAATTTTGTTCTATTCTGTCTAATTTAACATTTGACCAAATCAGAATGGTTGAATAGCATTCTTTCAAGCATAGTATGTAACAAACCTTTGCATTATTTATAGAGTGTTTGCTAAATTCTGCATTTCTTTAGAAACAGTTTAGTTTGCTCAACAAAATTATCTTAAAGTATAATTGCTCTTCCCTTACTTTGAAATAAGTTGAACATATTTGAAATACATAGTTGAGCTCTATTTTTCATTATTTTCTTCTGTTGATAGCCAGGAATTCAAACAGGCATGCTTGTCTTGTCTGTGTCAGGACTCAGGTATCTTTTAAATTAATCTTGTCTCCTGAAAATAAGCCACAATCATGCACTCAAACCAGAACCCTGAAATTATTACCTGCCTTGACTGAAAAGCAAAGGAGGAACACTTCATTGCTTTCTCTTGCTTAGTGTAGCATGCATTTGTCTTCCATTAACACAGAGATAGGAAAAATCATGACTACATCCCTTCAGTCCATTTTAAGAGTTCAGGATTTGTACCATAATTGCAAGAAGTTGCATACAGTCCATTTGGGACATTTGGAAGCATGACCTGTGCTGTCAGCGAGATGTGTCTGCTGTTAACCTTTTGAATATCAGTTTGAGGAGCAAATGCTCAGAAGGTTTAAAGTCCAACACAGGAACATGTAGACAAAATGAACTTTCTTCGGGTGCTTGAGAGGGCAACATGTTTCTCAGCTGTGCAAGGATGTTTTAGTTAGGAGCATCTAAATGGTAATTTTATTTCTGGGTAGCATTATAAAGAATTTTAGTGGTGACAATTCTGTCTCTGTGTGTTTCTTTAGCTTTCTTGTGCGGATAAGGTTGGTACCACACCCTAATTGCAACATAATAAAATGCTGGTTTCATTTTCCTCTAATGAGGAAAAAATAAACCTGTGTTATTAAACTCTCTATTCTCTGGATCACGCGAGTGTCTCATTCATGGCTTCATTTCAGTCCCCAAATGAGGGAGGATTGTGTGTTTCCACCTGAGTTCCTGATCCTGACTCCCATCACATTGCTGTGGAAACTTTGGAACTCCACTCTACTTTAATTAATAAATCACTCACTTCCTTCTTGACTTACTGAGAGCAGACATGATGGTTAGGCTAGGTTTGGAATTCCTTACTTCAGGGCACTCACATGGCAAACTTCTGGTGCATCTGTGATAGGATTCTGTTTGGTAGATCTGCCTAGTAAGGAGGTAAGAATAGTAGGAACGCTTAAGTTCTTAGTAGTACCTTTGACCATTTGAAGTTGTACTTCTAAGGAAAACCGTATCTTCCCAGCTGGAATGGGAAGCAGTTATCACGAGGCCCTACTCATAAGCTGTTTGGCTTCATGATGAATCTTTTGGATTATTTAAGTTAATAATTTCTCCTAGAGATATTTTGCCCATTTTAACTTGCATTATGGTTCCTTCGGCTCATGTGCACTTCACTTGTTTTTAAAAGTCTATTTACTTTGTCTAGCAGGGAGAAAAAGCTATCTAAAAACTTCTCTTCTCCCTTATTTCAATATCAAGGAATTTCTGCACACAAAAATGTTATATAAACCTTGAAAACAAAAACCTGTGGGTCCCTCGCTGCCTAGTTGATGTAACTGCTGTCTGGTTAGGGAAGATGTTAGCAATGTGTGAATGAAAGATCACAATTTGGATGTCATTTTGACTAAGCTAGGAAAGAAGTCACATTCTGAATTATTTTTTTTTCTGGTGAGGGATCAATACTGTCTAGACATGGTCTCGTTAGGACTTTGCATTGACTAAGGCAGACTGGGTCACCAGTGGGGCTGATTCCTGTAATGCAGTCCGGAGAGGGTGGTGCATTCTTCTATTGCCTGTTATTACAGAAAAACTTTGTTGGTGTCAGCCGTGTTTCCCAGCAGCATTCCATTCAACTGCGAGGTTATCCCTGAGGACGAGATAATCCCATCCATTGCTTGGTTAAATTTCTGGGAGCTGCTCTCAAGGATGTGTGAAACCTAAGAGATGTATTTCAGCTCATAACTAAAGACCTCAGGCCACCTCTAAGAGCCAGACATCCTGCCTAGCTCCCCTTCAATTTCTGCAGATAATAGCTTCCTGTATGCAAATGTAACCATGAATTCTTTTTTAAATATCCAGTATTTTTCTTGCTTATAAGACATTTTCATCCACTGGAATGTGTGTTTGAATTGAGGAAGTTTGTGATTTATCCAAGACCAATACTTGGAAGTTTTGCCTCCTCACTGTTAGATGTTCAGCCTGCTCTCTGTGTTGCTCTGCATAGAATCTTAAGTCCTTCATTTGCTGTTACTGGCTGGCATTTTGCAAGAGAATGAAGCAATGTCTGAGCCACTAGAGGCCAGAGGTGGCCCAGCTCAAGCAGGTTTCTGAAAGCAGAATAAATATCTGTTATTTGTCCAGTGTCTTTATTTTCACTTCAGGCAAGATGAGTACAGACACTGAGAAATAATGCTGATTATACAAAGGAATCCCCTTGATAAAAGATTTCTTTCTGGGAATGTAAGTGTTCCAGTAGATTAGCATTATTGATCATTCTGTTTCCACATGCTCTACAGATGATTTTAGAATCCTGAAACTATTATTCTCCCTTGTCTAGTGCAATTACTAGAACAAGAAATAATCTAATTAAAAGACAACAAGGATGCATTGTAATTGTTCTAATAAATTATGTTAATATATAATACATATGGTTTCTTTTCAACAGAAATTCATTGAACAGATTGACAACTTGTCCTTTATTGTCAGAATCTCATTTCTTCTAAATAAAATAATTTACATCAGACCAGTTATATGTTCAAAAATCCATTACATCATTAAGGGAAGTTAATTTATTTTGTGTATATACAGTAAAGAATCAGAATTTGATCTCTAGAAAAAATATTCACATCAGAAGAGGTTAAATAAAGACTGATAGAATTCAAAAGCAAACTCAAAAAGATATCATTACAATGAAAATAACAGAGTTTTCATTTGTTTTTCTATTGTCAAGTTTATTGCCACATTGTGATACAATGGTAACTAATAGAATATTTCACTTTAGGCATTTTGCCCATATCTGTTATATGCCACATTATGCATTACATGTGTATGATGGTGCCATCAGTAACTTAATGTCATGAAGTATGCAAGAATTCTATTCACTTCTGATCACCCATGTTTTTCTAAGAGAATGCCAGTCTCCCTACTTATTTGGACATAATTCAGATTTAGTTTACTGCAACCTGTATGAAAAATAGCTCAAAACAATGTGGGAAAAGATGCCACAAAGAATAGGGGAGGGGTCTCTGTGGAGAATGAAGGGCCATACATAATCAATGCAAGTATATATGGCCACTTATAGAAGACCGTTTTCAGAATAAGCAGGTTTCTAGGTTAGTTTATGCTGCTGATTTCCTCTACTTAACAGTCTCTGAAACTTAATAAGCAAGATTATAATTAGAGAGTAACCTTATAGTAGTTTCTAGCGAGACCCATAAGTATTTCTGGAAGAGAAACTTTCTCACAACCACAGTTGGGAACTTCTAAAAAATATGTTCATTTTAAATTTTTTAAAAAAATAGTGCAAGAGGGAGAGGAGGAGAGAGAGGGAGAGAGACATACAGAGAGAAACAGAGAGAAATTAGAGAGAGAAAGGGTAACTTTCCATTTTCTGGTTCATTTCCCAAATGCCTGTCTATCACAGCCAGGGATGGGCCATGCTGAAGCAAGAAATCCAAGCAGTTAAGCCATCTCTGCTGCCTGCCCTAGCATTAGCAGGAAACTGGATCAGGAAGCGGAGGCAGGATCCAATCCCATTCACTGGCGTCTGCTATGGCATATGGGAGTCCTGAGTGAAGCTTAGCCTACTGAAGATCAAAGGCCAGCTCTTGGGATTGATTCACCTTGTCAAATTGGAGCTGGAATGCTTATAGATTCTACTTTACCCTCATTAGGTGCTATCTACAATAGCAAGCATAGATGCATACATCATATAAGAAATGGAAATTATAATTTAAATTATCTTTGGGGCCAGCATTGTGGCACATCGGGTTAAGCCACTGCGTATGACAAGAACATTTCATATGAGTGCCTGTTTGAATCTCAACTACTTCACTTTCAATCCAAGTCCCTGCTAATGTGTTTGGGAAATCAGTAGGAGGTAGACCAAATGCCTGGGTTCCTGCTATTTACATGAGTGACCCAGCAGGAGCTCCAGGCTTCTGTTTTCTGTGACCCAGCCTTGACTTTTGTGCTATTTGGAGAGTGAAGAAGCAGATGAAAGATTTCTTGTTGTCTCTGACTCTCACTTTCTGTATGACTTTGCCTTTCAAATAAATTTTAAAGAAACACAACTCTTTAGAAAGATGCATTATCTTTAATGGCAAAGGTGTGCAAGGAAATTTCCTATAACTGTGAGGCATAACCTGGCTCAATCAAGGTGAGAATTTTTAGATCCCTGCTCTATTAATATTCTACTTCACACCTCCATTTTTGATGGGAATCTCTTAGACTCTCTCTGTGAAAGTATGGCATTCTTTTTTATGATGTTTTCTTCTGAGAAAGGACTGAGAACTAGAAAGCTACAAGCAAAGAGAACAGTCCTACTGGGACTACACCGGATCAAATCCCAGGATGGATATTACATCTTCAACTCCAAGCTAGAACGATGTTGGCCTCTGAGAGGCAGTCTGAATGAGGAACTTTTTTTTGTTGCTGTTGTTGTTTTTAGTAGTTGGAGTGGAAAGAAAATAATGAGATTGTTGAATAGCATGTACATAGTCGCATAAAACTCCTTTATTCTGCTCTTTTTTAACCCCTAGGTCTTAGTGGAGTTGTTTTCTTTTCCCCACGGAAAGTGTTATTACACTCACAGTCAGGGATACCCACCTACGCAAAGGTAGACATGAGATCCACACCCATTCTGGAACAGACTCTGCATACTTCTAGACTGAGACTGCACAGTCATTGTGAAAATAGGACAGAAGGAGTACAAGCAAACTGACACTAGTCCCCCAAGGACCCTGAAAGTCTTTGGAAGTTTTTAGACACTAGGCATTTCTGGAGCACCAAGTGTGAACTTAACAAATTGCGTATAAATCTGATTTCATAGCTACTAGCATTGGAAATATTCCATTTAGTAAATACATAAAATATGCTTTGAGAATGCTAATGATTTAACAAAAGCCAAGGAATTCAAAGCTACAGGAGAGCTGAGAAACTTTGCTAACACCAGCCGTGATCTCATTCCTTGCTGCTCCATTCATTGACCTCAAAGACAGGGAGATCATTCTGAAGGTGGAATGGAGCATGGATAGCAGGAACTCAGCTTGAGTCCCTATTGTTCTTGGCCACTGACATGTTCTATCATTAGGTCAACTAAGTAGTAATACATATTAGGTTGAAGGTGTATATAATTCACTGGTAAATTGCTTCAAAAAATCTTTTTGAAATATTTATTGTTTGTCAAAGGAAATGAGCAGGCACTTTTCAAAAGAATAAATTCAAATGGCTAATAGAGGTTTGAAAAAAATGTCCAGGCTCCCTAGCTGTTAGGGAAACACAACTACAAACCACATTGAGGCTCTACTTTAACTCTAATGAGAATGACCTACATTCAGAAATCTACTAACACATGCTGGCATGGGTGTGGGGAAAAAGGTACCTCACTCCACAGTTGGTGGGAGTGTAGGCTAGTGCAACCACTGGGAAAGTTGGTATAGAGAGTGCTCAGACAACTGAGAATTGATCTACCATACAACCCAGCTATTCCACTCTTGGGAATATACCCAAATGAAATGGCATCTGCATAGAGGAGAACGACCTACAATCCTGTATTTATAGCAGCACAATTCACAGTTAGAAATGCATAGAAACAATCCAAATGCTTAAGAACAAATCAATGGCTGAAGAAATTGTGATACATTCAGTTTATGGAATAGTCTTGAGCCATAGAAAATAATAAAATCCTACCTTTTGGTTCACCCTTGAAACAGCCGCAGTGGCCAGAGCCGAGACGACCTGAAGCTAGGAGCCAGGAACTTCTTCAGGGTCTCCCATGAGAGTGCAGGATCCCAAGACTTTGGACCATTCTCTGCTGCTTTCCCAGGTCATAAGAAGGGTGTTGAATTGGAAGTAGGTCATCTGGGACATGCACCAGTGCCCATATTGATTGCTGGTGTTTGCATGTAGAGGATTAGCCAATTGAGCCAGTACACCAGTATCAGAATATTTAGGCTTTATTTGAAAGAGATTAATGGGAGGGGTGATGTGCAAAGATTGTCCACCTGCTGGTTCATTCCCCACATAGCTGTAATAGCCAAGGCTGGACAAGGCTGCTGCCAGGAACCAAAAACTGTTTCTGAGCCCAAGTGATCTTCCACTTCATTAGCAGGGAGTTGAATTGAAAGTAGAGCAGCCAGGTATCAAACTGGTGTTGATGTGGGATGTCAGCATTACAGGGGTTTGCTTAGCCTGTTGTACTACACAGCTGGTTCTGAGCAGCTCTTTCAAAAAGAAGGTTTTAAAAACAGATGTTGGGCGCAATAAGTTAAATTGCCACTTGGGACCTCCACATTCCACATTAGAATGTGTGGAATTTAATTCCTTTCCACTTCAGATTGAGTGTGTACTAGAAGGCAGTAGAGGATGACCGAAGTATGTGGTTCCCTGCCACCCACAAGTAAGATCCTGAATAGTTCCTGCTTCTTGCTGTTGCAGGCATTTTGGGAAGGAACCAGTGAATAGAAGATCTAGATTTTTCTGTGCTATGTTTTTCAAACAAGTTCGGAAGTGTTATAGTAGCAATCACTGTTTGCACATATGCATGAGTTTAGTCTATTTGGCAGATCCTTCTGGCAACATGTGGGGTCCAAATAGGATGAGAGCCCACAACATCTCTTCCTTACCTGTTGTTTTCCATTTCTTCCCCACTTGCTCCTACAGCTGAGAGTGAGGCATTGGTCTATTCCTGTTTCCCAAACATACTCCGTTCTCTACTTGTGTGAGAACGTTTGGGCATGCTTTTCCTTGCATCTGGCGATGCCTTTTGCTACCCAACCTTCAGCACCAGTTTTACTCAGTTTCATTCCTCTGAGAAGTTTCCACTGATCCTTCGACACTGTACTGCCTGTCCTCTCTGGTTCTGCTCTGTAACCGGTGCATATCCGGAATTTTAGCACTTGTCACTGTAATTATTTTTGGCGTGTTTATTCCTGTAATCAGAGTCACAATCTTTTATAGCTCAGTGACATTCCATTTCAGTCATGTCCAGTTTGTTGTGTATTTTTCTTACCTCTGTCTAGGTATCATTTTTTAATTTCTTGTGAGACTCAGGAAACTGAGAGCATTCAAGTACTGAATGGAAATATCAGTCAACAGTCAAAATCCCATAATCAGTGAAATGTAGCTTGCAGGAATGAAAGGGGATGTCAAGACATTCTCAAATGAAAGAAAACTAACAAAAGCTGTCAGCAGCAGACTTATCCTGGAAGGATGGCCAAAGAAGGTTACCTAAATGGAAAGGAAACTGTGAGAAATAGAACACGGGAACATAAAGAATGAAAGAGCAGTGAAGAAGAAAATATATTGTTCTTGCGGTTTCTACATTATGCTTGAATATTGAAACAGGAGTTGCAATACTGAGAATGAATATAAATGTGTGTATAGGAAGTATTTAAGATAAAAATATTATAACTTAAGGAAATTAAAGGGACATTAAGTGAGCTAGGTTTTGTGTTCCAACCTGGCTGCATGATGACACCCCTTTTGAAGAGAATCACGAATGTTTGCTTTCGTTTTGATTAAATTTTGCATGGTATCTTTTCTCACTATTTGATCTAAGTCGTTTAAGTTATCGATTTATCATGTAATATCTAGATCAAATTCTGAAAATACTATACAAAGACATGTGTTCCGGGTCTGGTGCGGTAGCCTAGTAGCTAAAGTCTTTGCTTTGCATGTGCCATTCGGGCACTGGTTTGTATCCCAGCTGCTCCACTTCCCATCCAGCTCCCTGCTTGTGGCCTGGGAAAGCAGTAGAGGGTTTCCCAAAGCCTTGGAACCCTGCAACTGCATGGGAGACCCAGCAAAAGTTCCTGGTTCCCGGCTTTGGATCAGCTCAACTCCAGCTGCTGTGTGTGGCACTTGCAGAGTGAATCAATGGAAGGAAGATTTTTCTCTGTCTTTTTCTCTGTAAATTTGACTTTCCAAAAAAAATAAAATTTTTTGAAAATTAAAAAAAAATTTTAAAGATGTGGACAAAACAAAGTAGAATTCTGGAAAATGCTCAGCAGTCAATAGTAAAGCAGATGGAACAAACAGAAAACAAGACAAAGTAAAAAATGGCAAAATTAGTTCTAAAATGTCAGTATTATATTAAAGTTATATGGTCTGACTGTCTCACTTAAAACAGAGATTAGTAGAGTTATTTTCAAAATACATGACCCAACTCCACACTTTCTATAGGAAGTTCTCTTTGAATATAAAAATAGAGGCAGTTGAAAGTCAAATGATGAGGTGTCGCGTGGCCCAGCGTCGGCGTGACGGTTGGACGCGGGCGCGGCCCTGCGGGTCCCGATTGCTGCAGCCGCTTGTCAGTGTGATGAAGATTGGCACCCAGGCTGTGGGAGCTGCTGCCTGCCAGCCTGCTGCCTCCTGGGACCCACGGCTCCACCCCTGCAGGGGTTCAGACGCCTTTGCTTCTGCCTCAAGATGATGTGACGCGTTCAGTAGCGCTGAGGAACCATGATGGCCACGCAGACGCTGAGCATAGACAGCTATCAAGACGGGCAGCAAGTGCAAGTAGTGACAGAGTTAAAAACTGAGCAAGAACCCGCCTGCTCTGAGCCAGATGCGGAAGGGGTGAGCTCCCCTGCGGTGGAGCCCCAGACCCCCATGGATGCAGACAAGCAGGCCATTTACAGTGTCTGCTCCAGTCAGGACTGGACTCGGCCGTACCCTGGATCCCAGAATCCATCGAGGCCGCTTGTGGGTGGTGGGACTTGCTGCCTGCTGCCTCTCGGGGCCACGGCCAGAAGCAGGGGCACGAGCTGGGATGGACTCCCATTCCCAGCTGGGATCCAGTCCCCCAGACAGCAGTGGAACCTCTCTGCCACTTGCCTGCTTCCAGATGCCACATTCCAAACTGTGTCTCTGTAGCGAAGGGAGGAGGCAAAGGGTACTTAGTTACCAGAAATATTGATAAATTGCATCTATTTAAATTTAAAACTTTTGCTGTAATATGTTATGAGAATGAAAAGACCAGTGTGGAGGGGGGATGGAAATCATGAGAGTTAAATGTTCAGCCCAGGAACTGTATCTACAATGCCTGAAAAACTCCTGTAACTCAGCAATAAGAAAGTACCACAGCTAAAACCAAAACAAATACTTCCCCAAAATGATTCCCAGATGGCAAAAATCACGTGAAAACCTGAGTCCAGTATCGCCAGCCATGAAGGAGATGCATGTGACAGCCAAGGCAGGGCACGAGCCCCAAGCCTGGCGTGGTGGGGAAGCCGTGGCCTGAGACCCACCTGGGACCTGAGAGCCAGGTCTTCAGCCTCCTGGACCTGTCACCTCTTCCTGTGGCTCAGTAACCCCCAGTGCAGGTGCTCCCTGGAGGAGTGAGCGCATACATGAACACAGCCCAGTGCAGGTGCTCCCTGAGGAGTGAGCACATACATGAGCACACAGCCCAGTGCAGGTGCTCCCTGGAGGAGTGAGCGCATACATGAACACAGCCCAGTGCAGGTGCTCCCTGAGGAGTGAGCACATACATGAGCACACAGCCCAGTGCAGGTGCTCCCTGAGGAGTGAGCACATACATGAGCACAGCCCAGTGCAGGTGCTCCCTGAGGAGTGAGCGCATACATGAGCACAGCCCAGTGCAGGTGCTCCCTGGAGGAGTGAGCACATACATGAGCACACAGCCCAGTGCAGGTGCTCCCTGGAGGAGTGAGCACATACATGAGCACACAGCCCAGTGCAGGTGCTCCCTGGAGGAGTGAGCACATACATGAGCACACAGCCCAGTGCAGGTGCTCCCTGAGGAGTGAGCGCTTACATGAACACACAGCCCAGTGCAGGTGCTCCCTGAGGAGTGAGCGCTTACATGAACACACAGCCCAGTGCAGGTGCTCCCTGAGGAGTGAGCGCATACGTGCACAGTCTTGTGTGTGTGTGTGTGTGTGTGTGTGTGTGTGTAACTGTTTAGAGCTATTTGATTAAAACTTCAACATTGTCTCCGTAAAAAAAAAAAAAAAAAAAAAAAAAAAAAAAAAAAAAAAAAGAAAGTCAAATGATGAGAAAAGATATATCATGCAAACTTTAATCAAAAGAAAGCAGGAGTAGCTGGTTCTCTTTAAAAGTTAATAAAACTGACAAACTTCTGGAAAGGCTGACAAATCAAAAGGGAGAGCAGGCAGACATTGCCAGTATCAGGTTATGAGGTAGAGGATGTCGCTGAAGATCCTGCAGACATCACAGGGGTAATAACAGAATGACGGAGCCACTCCACTCCATACATTGACAACCTCGACGAAGGAGACCACTGCCCCCCCAAGCACAAATGTTCAGAATTCACCCACTGGAAATAGATCATTTGAATATCATATGGCCCGTTAAACTGTTAAGAAAATTGAATTAATCATTTAAAATCTAATATTTTGTGTATCCAGTTAAAAACAATATATTATTATGAAAATTATTTTTGAAATTAATGAGAGTTTGTATTTTTCCCAGACTGAAAAACAGCAGTAATAGTTTATGAAGCCTCAGTGCCTTTATTTGTCATTCTCCAGGAACATGGTCTCAGCCTGAAGAGAATGATTAGCTGCTCCTAACCATGTCAATGTGCAATGTGCAACTTTTCCCTTTTTGGTTAGATCCCACTGAGCTAGATTTTTAAAACGTTACAACCTGGAATAGCATTGTGGCACAGCAAGTTAAGCTAATGCCTGCAATGCACTAGTTCAAGTCCCTGCTGCTCCACTTTCTGTGTAGCTCCCTGCTAATGCACCTGGTAAAGCAGTTGAGGACGGCCCAAGTGCTTAGGACCCTGTGCTTACATGAAAGTTCTGGAAGAAGCTCCTGACTTTGGCCTGAGACTGCCTGACTGCTGTCACCATTTGAGGAGTGAACCAGCAAATGGAAGATATCTCCCTCTTTCTTTCCTTCTCTTTCTGTAACTCTGCCTATCAAAAAAGATTTTAAAATCTTTTTTTTTTTTTTTTACGTTATAGTCTGGGGACCCGCACAATAGCCTAGTGGCTTAAGTCCTTGCCTTGAACACACAGGGATTTCATATGGGCACTGGTTCTAACCCGGCATCCCCGCTTCCCATCCAGCTCCCTGCCTGCGGCCTGGGAAAGCCCTGGGTGACTCTGAAGAAGCTCCTGGCTCCTGGCTTCGGGTGGCTCAGCTCCAGGCATTGTGGATGCTTAGGGAGTGAAGCATTGGACAGAAGATCTTCCTCTCTGTTTCTCTCCTCTCTGTGTATCTGTCTTTCCAATAAAAATAAATAAATTTTTTTTTAAAGATTTTATTATCATTGGAAAGCCGGATATACAGAGAGGAGGAGAGACAGAGAGGAAGATCCTCCATCCAATGTTTCACTCCCCAAGTGAGCCGCAACGGGCCGGTACGCGCCAATCCGATGCTGGGAACCAGGAACCTCCTCCGGGTCTCCCACGCGGGTGCAGGGTCCCAAAGCTTTGGGCCATCCTCGACTGCCTTCCCAGGCCACAAGCAGGCAGCTGGATGGGAAGTGGAGCTGCCGGGAATAGAACCGGCGCCCATATGGGATCCCGGCACATTCAAGGTGAGGACTTTAGCTGCTAGGCCACGCCGCCGGGCCGATAAATAAATCTTTTTTAAAAAATTATGGTCTGATGAATGATAGAAAAATGAAGGCTTTCTGTGGTTTTTTTTTTTGTCTTAATTTGCTTAAGAAATTACTATATACATTGGGACTTAACAAAGGGGTCCTTGGTGTTATTAGTAGGCGTGTGCCCAACATGTATGGCTTGTCTTGTGTATTTTTCTGTTTAATTTGGAATCCCATATTTACACTTTAAAAACTAATATAATTGTCTGCCTTCATTCCCTCATGCGCAAACGGGAGTAAAACCAATAATATTCTTAAGGTTATTGTGAAGATTGAAGATTTTAATGTGAGAAACATGTTGAGACAGTACCTAATACACAGTCAGCTATCACCATTATTATTATAGGCTATGGGCTTTTCTGCTATCTGTATTCCTTAGACAGCTGGTAAGTATAATGCATCAATCTATTTTTTTTTGAGTTTATGATGGTGAGAAAGCAATATACTTTCAATTACCAAAATATACCAATATACTTACTATTACCAGAAACTGCACTGCAAATATTAAAATTCGGGTTTTGGTCTTTTTCACAGCTGGAGTGTGTGTTGTGATACTGTCAGGATGCTAGACAGAGGCAAAAACCTGCAGCTTTGTGGAAGCCCAGCTTGCAGGACAGCTGCATTTTCTCTAGAGTGGACTGTGTTGTGAAGCTATCAAGGCTAGCAGATTAAGTGGTTTAGATTTATTATCAATTTATAGTATTTCCGCTTTTCAGTGGGATTATCAAGACTATCCCCAGCATAAATCAAGGAGCATCTGGAACTTTGAGGTTTAGAAAGGAACCTGTTCACCCAGGCCACAAAGTCACTTATCTGGCTGAGACTTTCCTATTGTACTATTATCACACTTAAGTCTTAGCACTTTATTGCTGAAAGTAGCCTTTTAGGTCATCCTAGAAGTTCTTGAACCTGTCTGCAGACTTGGTGGTTAAAGGCTGGATTGTACGGTGGATGGGAACTGTGTTTAAATCCTGCCCCTGAACTGGGAGCAGCTGGGAAGTCTGGCATAAACCATCTGACTACATCACAGCTGTGATCATAAGAATTCAATTTGATGTTGCTTGGAAAGACCTTGATACTCTAAGTGCTGTATAATAGTTTTTTAATGCTTGTGACTGCTATTAAAAATAAGAATTTACTCTCAGAAATCTTCAGTGACAAAGGTTCAGCTAGAACTCTAGTGGATATTTTTATTCAGTACTCTTTCTTCTTCACTTTGCCAACTAATTGCTTAGCTCTCATCCATCCTTTCAAAGTCCACATTTATAAAGTTATAGTTGTTAGTGAAGATTTTAAGAAGACCATTTTCCAAGAGGTTTTTTTGAACTGCCAAGTCCGGACATTTAGGATGTAGCTTGGTGCTGAAGTAATTGGCTCTGTTAGTCTTGAATTTTAAGAAGTTTTCTTTCAGAATCTAAGGTTGAAAACCATGAGAGGAACTCTCACATTTTGGTAATTGCCTACAGAATAACTTACCTTTTATAAAACATATGTTATTCAGAGATGATACCTTCTTTCCCTCGCTATGCCATGTTCAGAATCTCCTCATTAAATATAATTACAAACTTCTTCTCTGAGCTTTCCCTTTTAACTATTTCTTCAAGTACCATCACTTTATAATATTCTATTTTCAATTTATCAACTACTTAGGGAATGGTGTACTTGTTAAGGCTGGATAGTTTCTTAGGAGAATACAGAAATGATTTTATCTTAGATTTTCTACCTGTCAGAAGCAGAGGTGTTGTGAAAGCTATTTGAGGCCAATGATACACTATCTACTCCTATTACGTCACCTAAGCACATTGTACGTGCCTGGAGATTAACGTAAAAAGTGTAATTAGTGGGCCCGGCGGCGTGGCCTAGCGGCTAAAGTCCTCGCCTTGAACACCCCGGGATCCCATATGGGCGCCGGTTCTAATCCTGGCAGCTCCACTTCCCATCCAGCTCCCTGCTTGTGGCCTGGGAAAGCAGTTGAGGACGGCCCAATGCATTGGGACACTGCACCCACGTGGGAGACCTGGAAGAGGTTCCTGGTTCCCGGCATCGGATCGGCGCGCACCGGCCCGTTGCGGCTCACTTGGGGAGTGAAACATTGGATGGAAGATCTTCCTCTCTGTCTCTCCTCCTCTCTGTATATCCGGCTTTCCAATAATAATAAAATCTTTATTAAAAAAAAAAAAGTGTAATTAGTGAGTAAATTTAAGTATTAAGACACTCCTTTAAGTAAAATAGGAATTGTGTGTGTGAATTAGATTTATTTGACCATAAACAAGACAGAACTCTGCACTGGTGTAATATTGATAAAGTGGGTGTCATTTAAGCAACATACAAAAGTCTCATTAGATTAAATTTTAAGGTGAAAGCAATGAACATTGTGGCTCTGTGAGTTAAGCCATTGTTTGGGATGCCTGCATCACAAATGGAGTCTCAATTGCTCTGTTTCCAATCCAGGTTTCTGCTCATGTATCCTAGTGTTGCAATAAAACTTGCAAAACTACCTGGAGGTGTTCGTGTAGAATCCCTAAACCTGGGTTTGCTTGCCCAATGCATAGAAAGTTTATCACTGACATACAGTGAGTGGCAGCAGAAAGTAGACAAGTATAAGCAAAGCATAGAACTGTTGTAGGGTTTTTGACCCCCAGTACGGCAGCAACCTCAATTCTTGTCTCAGGAAAGAAGAATTTTCATGCGGTCACAATTTAGTTTTAAAGCAAGATTTATTAGAAAAGCTGAGAAAGGAGGCTCCTGTCCTAGCGACAGGAGGGAGTTTCGAAAGCAAAAGAACCCGTACCTCCTGCCATTGTGACAGGAGGAAGAGAGGAAGAGGCCCTAGACCTCTGCCATAGTGGCAGGAGAAAGCAAGAAAAGCCCAAATTAATGGTCGGGATAGCATCTTTTAAAGGTTCACCTCAGAGATGTTTCTCCATAAACAAAGGAGAATTCCTGGTTTCCATGGTACCTGGCTCTGGGACTTAAGGTCCAGAGAGGTGTCACTGACTACTTTCTTTGTCCCCTTTTAATGATAAACAGGCCAGTCTGAAGCAACCCCCTTGGCAATGGCCAGAGATAGAATTGGGCTGATGCTTTAGGTGGGGAATTGGTACGTTAATGTTGCCCTTGTCCCTTGGGAAATCCTGTTCTCGATATGTTAAAATATGCACTTGTCTCAGTAGAAATGTACTGTGGTAAATCCAAGACATGTGGGGAAAACACCTTTTTTCATTTGTTAAAAAAAATGATGACTCGGTAACCCAGAATACCCTAATTGCCTATTGCCCAGTCTAACTCCCTCTCTCAGAACAATCTAGGTTTGTCTGAGGAGATAGGGGTTAGGGTTCTTATAGACTGAAAATTGGAACTCAGAGGTCTGTGTTCAGCATATGTCCCTGTTCTTGACCATTGATATGTGTGTTCTTTTGATTAGTCAGCAATGCTATACTCTTAAATTGAATTTTCATGGTGACCACGTGGGTTTCTGTAAGTCGAGGGGTTTCATGCAGGTAGTTGTTACATTCTGTTCTAGACTTGGAATTTACCTGTCTGTCCTTGGAGTTTCACTAAGCAAAATCCATCTAGTTTTACCTATTGGAGTCATAACTGACCCCTTGATTCCAGTGATTTAAATCTTGTACTGTTCCCTCAATTCAGTGAATTCCTTTTGACAAGTGGTTGATCCTAGAATATGGACAAGGAAACCTTGAGCTCAGGGAGACATTCAGGAAAGCTTTGAATTTTTCATGCATCCACCAATCAGAAGGTATTAAATATTTTTCATCTACACTAAGTAGCATTCCAACTGAAAAAATTTTACAATGGAATGTACCCTTATATTCTTTTTCTTTCAGTTCCTTCCTCTCTTATCTGAACTTTACAAAGAATTTGAGACTGTTTACTAAATTAAAGTTAGTGTTCAAGTAATGAAACCATTAATCATGAAACAGAAACATGATCATTTGTAGTGCTAGGAGCCTGTAGGCCTCAAGAATAAACTAAATTTGTCTGTAGGGGTTCTGACTTCTAACGTAGAAAGAGAATTATCTGACTCATGGATTATTCCTTGTCTGACAAGAGATTTTTGTTTTTCCCAGATCCAGTCATACTTCTGTGGGATCAAAACAAAAGATGGAGTGTTTCAGTTATTCAAGGGAATGTTGTTGAGTATATTGTATTTTTTTGAACAGAATAAAGATACTGGGAATTAACAGTGATGGCATGTGTTATATATGTCTTTGTCACTGTGTCCTCAGACCTCAACACAGTGCCTCTTCACAGGAGTTGTTTTACATTGAATTACTCAATGGGGAGTTTCTGTGTAGAACTTTCAGTGTCAAGAAAGGTACCTCTAAGCTTTGTGCCTTTGAAATCTGTGGTCTCTCTCCCTAGGAAGCTGTTTTTCATTCCTTATCTATCTCCATCTCATCCTGAGAAGTTCCTCACCTCAAGTTCCTTTGTTTTAATATCTCAGCATGTTGCTCCTTTATTTAGAGCTGTTCCCTCAGCTTGAAAGAAAGCTCTTCTTTCACAGTCCTTCCCTGGTACCCACATCCTTGAATAGCTTTCAGGGAGGTTTTGGTTACCCTAACACAATGCCTAACACTTATTAGATGCTCAGTAAATACTTCCTTAAATGAATAAAAGTGTTTAGTGACTAAATAAGGTGATGAGTTGCAACTTTAATGAGGTTAGAATGGAAATGAGGATAATAGATGGAAATGAAGATATTATTAATCATAATGATAATGATTATGATGATTTTAAGAAGTGCTGGTAGCTGCTGTAGTGAATTCTAACCATATGACAGGTCCTTTTCGTAAATGATCTCACTGAATCTCCTAATAAGTCTTTTGGAAGGCAATGCTATGTTAACAGTGATGAAAATGGCATAAAGCAAAGTGTTGACCTGGGAGGTGTCATGCAACTATTGATTGGCAGAGCCCAGGATTCAAATCTAAGTCCTTGACCACTGTGCAAACGTATCAATATGGTATTTTGCTAAACCATTCTCAAGATTCTGAACTGGAAGAGCAGAATGATGATGGGCTAATGTGCCCTAAATAATGTGACTGGTAAGTGTGTGACTATTTAAATATCAACAGTCCCCTATGGTGAGGCTCCAGCTGTGTTTCTGTACAGGAAGAGAAAATGTAGAAGCAGAGCCATGTGCTTTTTCTGTTTCACGATTTAGAGTAGGATGTTGTTTTCACCCATCTTTTGGTGAACAGTGCGCTTGCTGAAACACCCTTTGTCATATTTCTGCTTATGAGCACTTATTGTATATTTCATTTGTTCATTTGAAAATCTAATATTTATTGCAGTGCAGAGCAATTAAATGATTCAGTGTAGTCACTCTGAAAAGCCTAATTTCCATGTGTGGAATCATGTTTATCATCACCCATATTTGAAGGCACAGAATGGCATATTTACATTGGTAATGTACTCAGAACATTGCCTTTCTACCTTGTTTGCTCTATTTTTAGGCACCAATCCAAGCCCTGTCTGTAGAATGACACACAGAAAAGCATGATATTTAAATATTAGGGCTGTAAGTGGAGCCAAGTAATTGAGGCAAATCTAGTGTTTTGGTGCCTCTGGCTCCTATTTATATGCAAGCAGGACTCTAGGATCACTGGACTTGTTTTTTTTTTTTAAAGAATTTAGCAAGCTGCTTTTTCAAGACTTCAAGATCTCTCAAACAAGTGTATGTATAGGATATTTTTAAACAGATATTGACTCAGGAGAAAGCTTTTGGGTCCGTTTAGACTTTTGTTTCACAATTACTGAATTTTCCTACATTGTTCTCCTCATAACTCTAGCCTCTTTAAAGAATGACATGCCTGGCTCACAAAGGAGCGTCTGGTGATTAGCAGCAGAAATGAATTATCCTCAAGTGAACTCCTTTAAAAAAAAAAAAAAGCAAAGGAAAAGAAAAGGAAGGGAAAATTGCCTTTTGTTGGGGGAAAAACTAATTTCAAGTTTTAGAATAAGTAAGGTTAAATGACCAACTTGCTTCAAGGAGAGATGCATGAAAAGCAAAATTGTTAAATCAACTGATGAACTAATCAAGCATATTGTTCCCTTGATTCTAGAAGATTGCAGTGGTCTCTTTAGAAAGGTTGTGAAGACATCCATAGTGCATTCTTGGTTTCCCTTGTCTGTTCATGCGTGTTTCCTGTTGCCCATAGTGTCACTAGTTCTATGGGTAGGGACTGTGCCCAGGATAGTGGCTGCTGGTAATGTGCTGTTGCTCCCTTGGCCACAGGTTCCTAGTGGTTCCAAGTGAAACGTTCCCTCTGCTGGCTGATCTGAAATTTGGTCCAACATGAAAGGAACTGAAAGAACTCTCTACTAATTATTGGTCTCACTGATAATTAAAATACTATTTTGAGTTTCATCCTTTAAAATCCAGAAGCATGTGACCAAATGCAATGTACTCCAGAACTGGCTGCAGATTCCTTTCCTCATTCCTTCCCCATCCTTCTCCTCCATTCTTTTCTTGCCTTCCTCCCTCTCGTGTTCTTCAAAATGATTTGAAAATTGCAGACAATATCCAAGAGTAGCTCAGTTGACATTGTATTCTTCCGATCCAAAAACTGCTTTTCCCTTTTGCTTTGGTCGCGTTTGCTTTCAGTATTACTGTTATTTGTATTTTTTTAAAAAGTTATTTGTGAAGCTAGACTGGCTTTTCATCATCATTTCCTGCCCTTCCCCTCCACCCTCCACTCTCTGCTCTTGGCAAACCCCATCCCCCAAACCTCTACCATGTATTTTTGATGTATTTGACCGGTTCATTATTCAAACTTTTGCATATATATGTGTGTACCAAAAATGAGTACATACTATTTGTGTGTGTTTGTAAAAGTTTTCCTTTTTATTTTTTTATATGATGTTATTTATGAAACAATTGTTTTTATTCCTATAAAACCAATTGATTCTGTTAGACAGAATATAGGAACTGATCCTATAATTATAGCATATTTTGTTTACCCATTCCCCTCCCGGAATGACTTTTAGATCATTTCCAAGTTCTATTATGAGAAAATTGCAGCAATTTTTAAAAATTTATGTCTATCTGCATGTATATTTCTTCTGATTCCTATATACTAGCCCCTCAGGAAGAATTACTATGCCATGGTATACAAGGAAAGTCACTTTTCATACATATGGTGAAAGTGCTCACCACAGGCACAATTAACGATTTTGCCAGAAGGAAGCTACAATATTATGCTATTTTCCCCACATCTTGCACAACATTGAATTTCATGTAAACTTCTCTGATAGAAGAACTGGAATTTCATTTTAATGTGCAGTTCCTTCATATTTAGTGGGGCTGAGCTCCTTTTCTTACATCCATAGTCCATTATGATTTGTCCATTGAATCACCGTTTATTTTGTCAGTTTATCTTATTCTTCATTTTGGAAATTCCTTATTCCATGTTAATTATGTTGCCATATATATAGCTGTTCTGACACTTGAGGGTCTTGTCTTCAATTTATTAGCACCCTTAAATTGTTATTGAGTCTAATTCAGTTTTGTGTATTATCAAGAAATTGGGTATAATCTCTCTTCCCCCAGTCAATTCCCAATATTTTTGGGTCTGATTTGGTATATACAGCATATGGCTGACCACATTCACTGTACCTTTGCTACCTGAACAACACCTTTAATCACCAGGAGCCTCCTAAGTAGCCTTGGTGCTCCGTTTATAGCTTACAGACAGCCAAGGCAATTTGATTAAAATGTGAGACAGAGCCTGGTGTTTTTGGTAAAGCCACTGCCTGCCAAGCTGGTATCCCATATGGGTGCTGGTTGGAGTCACAGCTTCTCTACTTCTGATCTAGCTCCCTGATGAAGGCTTGGGAAAATCAGCAGGAGATGGTCTGAGTGTTTGGGCCTGTGCTACTCACGTGGAAGACCTGGAAGAAGCTCTGTGGCCTGACCCCACCCTGGCTGCTACAGCCATCTGAGGAATAAACCAGCTAGTGGAAGAACTCTTTCTCTCTCTCTTTTTTTCCCCCAGCCTCTTTATCTCCCTATCCCCTGCTGCTTAACAATGACTTTTGAATAGATTAAAGAATCTTAAAAAGAAATAAGACTGATCTTATTCTACCTCTGTTCAGAACTGCAGTGGTTACCAACCTTGTTCCAAGTAAATGCCCAAGTCCTTGGAATGACCCATAAGGTCCAGTACCCATTAGTTCTGTCTCCTTCCATTCTCTCCTCACTGCTTCAGCTAACCTAACCTCTCAGGTTCTGCTCATATAGCAGACATACACCTGCTTCAGATCTTCGTCCTGAGAAGTCCCAACTGCCTTGAAATTTTTTAAAACAGTGTCATCTTTGTGAAAGTAGGTGGAAAATGCATATTGGGACAAAATTATGCAACTATCTCAATTTTTTTTGTCAGCAAGATAAACTTATCTTTAAAACCCATTTTCTATGAGCTTTTGCAAATTCTTTTGTGTTAGTTTTTTTAAGATTTATTTATTTTTGTTGCAAAGTCAGATATATACAGAGAGGAGACCAGAGAGAAATATCCTCTGTCCAGTGGCTCACTCTCCACGTGACTGCAACAGCCAGCGCTGGAGCCAGGAGCCAGAAGCTGTTCCGGGTCTCCCACACGGGTGCAGGGTCCCAAAACTTGAGCCGTCCTTGACTGCTTTCCCAGGTCACGAGCAGGGAGCTGGATGGGAAGCGGCGCTGCTGGGACTAGAACCAGCACCCACATGGGATCCCAGTGCGCCCAAGGCAAGGACTTAAGCTGCTACGCCACAGTTCTGGGCCCTTGTATTATTTTCTTAGGACTGCAGTAACAAAGTACCACGATTGAATGGCTGGAAACAATGTAAATGCATTGCTCTGAACCCATTAGTAATTGCTAATCCTCCCCTTACAAGTTCTGGGATCCCAAATGGGCACTGGTTCATTTTCCAGCCGCTTCAGTTACCGTCCAGCTCCCTGCTTGTGTCCTGGGAAAGCAATGAAGGATGGCCCAAAATCTTGGGACCCTGCATCTGTGCGGGACCAGGAGGTAGCTGCTGGCTCTTGGCATCAGAACAGCTCGGCTGTGGCTATTGGAAACTGAAAGAAAAATAAAACTGTTACCCGTTGCTTAAAAGGAAAATTCATTGCTTCTTAAATTTGAAGGCTACAAGTATAATTAGAGTGTCATGAGGGCAATGATCCATATCTAATCTAGTCTTTGCTTCTTTGTAGCGTCAGGTGGTTTGCAGAGAATCGTTGGCCTTTCTCTGTTTGTAGTTGCATAATTCATCTCTGTCTTCATCATTCCTAAGTATTTGACTATCTTATCATGATAGCCTTGTAAGCACACCAGTCATGTTGGATTCAATGTCCACTCTATGCCATTGTGATCCTATCTTAGCTAATTGTATCTATGAGAATCCTGTTTCAAAAGGAAATGACATTCTGAGTTACTAGGGGTTAGAAATTCAATGTATTCCTTTTTATCTAAGGGGCAGAAGGCGTATGTCTCAACCCTAAATTCATCATCTCCTGGCCTAATCTGTTTCTCCCCAGTTCTTAGTACTGCAGAACTCTGTGTGTGTGTGTGTGTGTGTGTGTGCTCATTCCATTGTCTCCTCTACTAGAATATTCACAGCATGAAGGCAAGCTTAGGGGCTATTGATGCTCATTATTATAGAAATTAGTGGGGTCCGGTGCCGTGGCCTAGCAGCTAAAGTCCTCGCCTTGAAAGCCCCCGGGATCCCATATGGGCGCCGGTTCTAATCCCGGCAGCTCCACTTCCCATCCAGCTCCCTGCTTGTGGCCTGGGAAAGCAGTCGAGGACGGCCCAATGCATTGGGACCCTGCACCCGCGTGGGAGACCTGGAAGAGGTTCTAGGTTCCCGGCTTCGGATCGGCGCGCACCGGCCCGTTGCGGCTCACTTGGGGAGTGAATCATCGGACAGAAGATCTTCCTCTCTGTCTCTCCTCCTCTCTGTATATCTGACTTTGTAATAAAAATAAATCTTTAAAAAAAAAAAGAAATTAGTGGCTAGCACCTTTGTAGGAGCTTGATAAATACTTCTTGAATGATTATTTGCTTTTAGTTACTGTATTGAGCGAATCATGTGACATGAGATGGAAACCATTAAAGAAAGGAAATGATGACAAAATCAAAATCCTAGGGAATAAAGTGGTGCTTGTGATTATTGCATTTTAGTTTCAAATAATAGTGTGTGAAGGAAACACTGAAGTTTGAGTTCCCAACAGAGGAGCTGAGCAGTTGTCCTTGAATGATAGCAAGGTTAGTTATTCTTCAAAAACTGGTCATCATGAGGTTCAACATGTGATTGGAATTGTGCTTGGTGTTTTTATGTTTTTTTAAAGTCCCCTTCAAATATTATTGTATCCATTTTACAGAGGTAGAAAGTGACCTGAGTCACTGTGAAGAATGCAGCAATAGTAAATGCATTACTACAAGATTTAAACTTAGACTATTTGGGTCAAAAGCTCATGTTCCCTCCCTTATTAGATTCTCTTAGATTCTTTTGGACACCAAGGCTTCAGATGAAGGGAAATAAATGCACATAAATGAGACTCTTTACACAATTTGGCATAGACCACTACAAAACCAGAGAAGTCCTCTAAAGGTATCCTTTTGCATGTTGTGGAGCCTTATACCAGGACTTACCAGCTTTTAAGGAAGGTCAGATAGAGCTAGAACAACCCCAGACTTAGAAATCGAGTTGGGAAGCCCGGGTGCTACTCTGTCATGTTCTTTCTAGAAGCTTGTGTGACTCTCGTCAGTCCGTCTGAGCCCTATCTCCCTGTGCAGTCATGATACTGCCTACAAAAATTGCCTGGATTCTACTTTCCTGACAATATACAGCCGTACTCGCTTGCTATTTGTAATGAACATTCCTAAGGAGAGTTCACCTGTGAACTTTCACCAGTGAACAGGTCACTGCTACAATAACTTGACTTTTTGTTCGTGGTACAGGTACCTCAGGAATTCCTGCCTGCCTAGCTCCTGTGTAAAGCTCTCTGCACCCTACCATTGAGGATTCCAAGGAGGTCATAGTGATCAGAAAGGTAATATTTGTCTAAAATTTTTCTGACTTTGATATTACTGACTTACTATGGACATCCTGACAATAATAGCAATTTCCTGCTGTACATGTGAAGTGAAACTTTAAAAAAAAATCATGAATTTATTTAAGAGAAGCAGAGGGGGGATCTGATCCTTTGATTCACTCCCCAAAACATACATAATGACTATAACTGGGCTGAGGCTGAGGCAAAAGCCAAGAACCAAGAGTACAGTCCATGACTCCCACGTGGATTGCAGAAACCTTGTTGCTTGGCTCTTCACTCCTTTCCATGGTCTGCATTCTTTGTAAGCTGGAGTCATGGGCCAGAGAAGGAACTGCAGTCCTGATAATCCAGTATGGGATATGGGTGTTTTAAGTGCTAGGCTAAATACCCATCCCCTAAATGCCAGCTTCTCAAATGCCGACCTCTTTTGGATAGGTTCCTTCTGAGAATTTCCCTCTTTTTGAATTCCATTTGTAGCTACCATTTTTCAATTGGGATATCAATATTATGTCAGTTAAACAAAAGCGACAACTTGCTGAAGGAAAGCATCACCTTTCCTTCACAAAAAGTGGAGCTTAAGTGTTCCCTGATTGACATGCCATTTTATTATTCTCCCCCCTACCAGATAGTCACACATATTGAATAATTTTTTTATAAAAAGTAAAAACTAAACAGAAAGTCAAGTTGTTAATGCTTCATGGCCTTGATAATGAATATGGAATTGAAATGACATCAGTAGCAGTGTGAAGAAGCTTTTATAATGAGACTTATTTCCTAAATGTCATGAGATCTTACTTGATCCAATAAAGACTACTTACGATGTGTGCAATGGAATATTGAGGGGAAGATCTTACCAAGAGCTTGAAAGTAAAGTAAAATAGTCACTTTTCTTTATACATCTTTGATGTCACTGGAAAAGTTGAGTTTGTATTTTTTTCAAAATAGCTTTAAGTGAAGGGGAAATCTACTATTAGTGCTCAGAAAATAGTACCCCAAGGTCTGGCACTTTGGCAATCTGGAAGCTGTGGTCTGAAGGTCTCCAAGAGCGTTTTGGAAGCAAAGTTTCTTTCTGACCTTCCCACACCCTTCTTTCTGTTGTCCATTCCCAGCTGTCCATTTCCCATAGATCGCAGGCATTAAAATGGACAGTTTCCCCTGAGTCTTTTATTGTTTAATTCCGAAGACTCATCATAGTCACATACGACTATGATGAAATCCATTTTTTATGCTCTTCTCCTGCCATCCTGTCTCTTGTAAGAATGTTGACCTCTTAGGATGCATGAGGAAAAGTATTGCACTTTTTCATGTTGGTAATCGCCCCAGCATGTTGTTAACAGAAGAAATCTCTTCTCCTGTTTTCTCACTTTTCTTCATTGTTTGACAAGGCATCCCATGTTTATCTCAACAGTTTAGAATATTTTAACCAGCAATACTTTGAAGCACCATGTGTTCCAAAACACCGAACTGCTACAATGTCTTGCTCCTTGCTTCCAGGAGGGACCTGGTCCTCTCTGTCTACACTGCTCACATTTCTTTGGTCCTGCCTTCCCTTCTACTCTCTTCTACAGCCTCTTGAAACTCATGGTGCTAGCGTTTCAATGCGATTAATTCTTTTTGAAACTCTTATTCGCTGTTAATCTTCAATGTGAGATAAGAAAACAGTGGAAACAATCTGATTGGTAAAAGAGTCTCAGAGGTGGGAATGTGGGAGATGACCAGGACTGAGTGAGATCATTTGGTGGAACCCCTGGGATTAACTCCTAGTGGCTTTCAAAGAAGAGAGAAGAAGCAAGAGAGACCAGAGAATAATTGAACCTGTGTGTGCTCCATGTCTTTTGTCATGTGACATGCCATCTGTTGCCTCCTGCACTGGCAGCAAGGAAGCCAGTCTCTTGATCTAGGACCAGACCTGTCAACTGAAATAAAACTTTCTTTATAATTTATTCACTCTTTGCCATTGTGTCACTAATGGCAGAACATAGCCTGGATTTTTAAAATGCAGAGTGTACAAAGTTGGGCAGTACCTCCCTTGGGATTTTGTTGAGCTGTAGGCCATTGGCACATCTCCTGAAAGTAGTCAGCAAATGCAGACCGGTGAGGGACATGCTGCCATCCTCTCCCCCCTGTGTGCTTTGTTCTTCCCTGGTTATCATCTGGCTATCAAAAGAGTTAACCTGGAAAACAGAAGGTTGAAAGGCGGTAAGTGAAATGAGGTTAAATGGAATACTGCGTTACATACCTCTTTACAATGAGTTTCTTATGCAGTTATTCATCCTGTGTGATTCTCCTTAGTGTTTTAGGTGCTTTAGTAACATGAAAGCTGTCAATTTAAATATGTATCTGGAAATGTGACATTTTGATATCAGTAATTACTGGAGAGGAGAATTGTGGACTGATCAGGTTTTACAAATTCACTCAATTCTCCTTACTTATAAGGAATTGTTATTTACTTCCTACTAGTAAAGAGCTTGTCCTCAAAGATATCAAATACCCTTTCTTTAATGATTCTTTTACTTATGAGGACTTACTCAGGTTTCTGCTTTTGGCTGTGTGATCTCACTGAATTCACTTAACCTCTCTGAACTGCAAAAAAAATTTTTTTAGGAACTACCTTATGCAGTGGTTATAAAGGATTGAGTGCCAGTTTATGTCATATAGTTAGCAAGAGACTCAGAACACAGAAAGAAACCATGCTGATTGTTATTGGAAGGCGATGTGGTCCTAGCCACTCATGTTGGTATTTAAGGATTTCTAGTATTTTATTTCTATTAGTATGTTAGATATGGCAGTTTTTCCTGAGGCAGAACTTGGAGTGATATCTGAGATTCCCTGCTCTACCTCCCCCCCCCCCAAAAAAAAACCTACTAAAGCAAAAATAACATGACAAAGTACAATATAATCTTCGGTAGTCATGATCCTGTACAAGCCTCATTGCTCCAAGATTAAATGCTGCCAGTCTGAGAGCCAGGCCTGACTGATGCTTTATTATATAACTTTATGCTGTACTTTCATTCCACATCTTCTCATGTACTTGGCAAGATGATGAAGGAAGCTGAGTCTGACCTCTAATTCTACTTAGTACTAAAACCTGTGTTACTAGACCAAGTACTGAATGAAAGTGAAGTGTTCTGGCCAAAGTTAAGAAATGCAAAGAATGTTTCTTAAATGTTTTCAGTTGTTCTCATTCTGGTATGGTTAAATAAGTGCTCCTGGATCTGATATTCACACAGAGATCAACTGTAGAATATAGACCTCTCTGAGAGAGTGGGAGAGGAAGGGAGGGAGGGAGGGAGAGAGAGAGAAAGAGAGAGAGAGAAGAAGAAGAAGAAGAGGAAGAGGAGGAGGAGAAAGAAAAGTTGTCTGGAGGCACTAGAATAAAAATATACAGACAGATTTTAGAGTGGCATTGAAATTTTAAAATCTGTAAGCACACAGCAATTTAAGTTGTCTCTAATTTTATAACTTTTTAAACGTAAGGTAGGCTGACATTAATGTTGCTTGGAGTAGTCAATCTCCAGTAGAAAACCTGCAGTCCTTTTAGTTTCATGATCCAAGAAGAATCCAAGGAATCAATGGCCCTTGGAAAGTGACTTAGAAATACCAGAAAGGAAAAGAAGCAAGGAGGAAGAGCCTTCTAATTTTGAATATAAACATTGTCGAAATTTCTGGATGATCTCTTAACTGCATATGTGTATAGAGGACACAGACTAGCACTGTCAGGTAATCTGGACTGCTATTTGGAAGAAGTGAAATAATTGTAATCTTGTTAATGTATGGGGTGGGAGGAGGCAATACAATAGCAACAACTCATTTTAACCCCAAATTTTATGTGTACTGGGAAAGTCCTTTGAGAATGAAGACAGATTAAAGACATTTTTAGATAAAATAAAATTTAGAGACTTTTTGCCAAATATTTTGTATTACAAGAAATACGAAAGAAAGTTTTTCAAGCTCAAATGAGATAACACCAGATGGGATCTTAAATTTTCAAAAAACAATGAAATATATTAGGAACTGTAAGTTGAAAATATTATTTTATCATTTTTAAGAGATTGGAATTACATAGAATGTGGCAAAGCAAAAATTATCACACTGTTCTGTGATGTGTATACTGTAATGTGTGTAGGTGTTTGAATGCATATGACAATTAGAGCATAAAGAATAAGGTATGTGGCCAAGGGACCTGTAAGAGGAGACTTTAAAATCTGCATGATCTTTTGTTACATTTTTAAATGTCTTATCTTAAGCCTCTCATATACCTCCAGGCTTTTAAATTTTCATAGGAAATGGCATGAAATTACTTCGAAGTCGACTGTGAGATATCCAGATTATGTGTTTTAGTCCCTAGATTAACCACTAAAAATTGAACAAGTTACTTAAAATAAAGCCCCAAATTTTAAAAACAAACCAAAATATTGCAGGAAAGAATACCCAGAAGAACAGAATCAGAATTCCCAAGAGAGAAAGAGCTAATAAAATTGTGGCTCTAAATGCAGTAATAACAGAATTGTATTAAAAGTTAGTTGACCAAATACTCTAACTAAAAGACAGAGATGGTAAAATGCATAAAAAAGTGTCCAGAGAGAACCTTTAAATGGAAGATATAGATAGATATGAAGCAAACTGATGGGAAAATTAACACCCTGGAAACAGCATAGAAATCCCAGAGTGGTTACACTAGTGTCAGAATAGACATTAAGACAAAAAATATTACAAAAGATAAAGTGGAAGATTTCAAATAATGTGCTACAAGGATATTAAAGTTATACATGGGTAAATGAATTATTTAAGTAATAAAATTCTAAGCGAGAAGCAAGCCTTTACAGTGCAACAGATTAAGGCACTGGTTGAGATACCTGCATCTAATATTTAAGTGCTTGATTCCTGTAAGTAAGGAAGGAAGATGACTTTATTATTATTGTTTAAAGAGTTATTTATTTATTATTGGAAAGGCAGATTTACAGTGAGAGAGAGAGAAACATCTTCCATCTGCTGGTTCACTCCCCAAATGGCCACCATGGCCAAAGCTGGGCCAATCTGAAGCCACAAACCAGGAGCTTCTTCCTGGTCTCCCATCAGGTGCAGGGTCCCAAGGCTTTGGGCCGTCCTCGACTGCTTTCCCAGGCCACAAGCAGGGAGCTGGATGGGAAGTGGAGCAGCCAGTACGTGAAAGCACCCATATGAGATCCCAATGCTTGCTGAAGGATGAATTAGACACCTGAACCATCATGCTGTTCCCCACTTTATTATTTTTATATTCAGAATTTTTTGAGGGCTACCTCAGTCATTACTAAAATGTACAAATGGCCAGCAGCCGTGTAAATGAAATTGTGGAATGCAAACTGAATGTATTTAAAGAAACAAAGTAGCAGAGTTTTAATATTTCAGTATGACAAACTACAACAATTTTATTACAATGTCATATAATATGTATTTGTTTCATTTAATGTATTTTATATGTTTGAGTACCTCTAATGATCCAAGATTTGGACACCTTCATAATTTAATCCTTCATGATTTGTGTTTACTTGGTCCGTATCAGTCTGCTCTGGTTGATGCCCTTGCCATATTAGTTGCTGAATAGTTTGGATGTCTTTCCTGCTTAAAATAGTGAAACAGGAATACTTCAAAGCATTCATTGAAAGTAGATTTTATTCTGGTGCAAAAAAAAAATAGAATCAGTAATCTGAGCGGTCTTTGGAAAATGTATACAAAATTTGTATTGTGAAAAAATAATTTTTGCACCAAAATTATATTTTAATTCTGTTTCTCTGAGCTTTTTGATATCAGCTCATACATGTTTTCAGTATTTCTTCTCATTTAATTGAAAAAAATCTTGTTCAATAAAGTTAGTATTTCTGTTATCTGAAAAGTTAAAAATATATTATAAATTTGTCATGCAAGTAAACAATTTTGTATCAATTTTTGAGATTTGGAAAAATGATGGTTATAAAATCTGCCTTTCAGAATCTAGAAAGAAAGGTGGTTGGTAGAAATTTCACTCAAGTAAGAACATAATTGTTTTTAAAGCTTGCTACTCAGAACTTCTGTGCATTAGATAATCACTGCTTATTTAATTGTCCTGATGTTGTCTGCAGCTGTGTGAACATGTTTTATGATCTTCATATCGTGTTTTATAAATTAAGAAACTGAGCCTCAGAAGAGTTTGTAATTTGGCCAAGTACCACATGTAACTAACTGTGTTGTACCCAGAATTTGGACTGTCATGTGTTTATCACGAAAACCTATGATTATCCTGGTATACAGAACCATTTCTAAAATATTAAGTAATCTAGGTTTGGGCATTATTCCTAAGAGTAATTCTGATTTATAGAGTAGTCAGTGTGCAGAAGAAGCGCACCCTGGAATAGAATGCTTGTGCTGAGAAATCACTGATGATGCCATGGCTCAGAAAGCTCCCAAGAATTCTGACAGCACCAGAGAACCCTTAAATGTCTGTATTTTGTGTTTGTGTTTCATTTTGAAAAGGAATTATTCATCAAGACCTGCGAACATGGAAGAGTGACAGAAATTAAGGTCACTTGGGGAACATCAGTGGCAGCTTTGCTGATACAGTTGGAATGCTCATCAACTGCAAAGCTTATTTAATGCAGAGACCCCCAAACCCTTTTTACTAATGTGTAGTGCTCCCTTGTCAGTTTGAAATGAGCAAACTGTCAGCTTGATGATTGCCATGCATGCAGTATATGCTCATTAAATCATGCACTGTGGGTTTCTTCAGGTTGTCAAACATCTTAATTGAAAAAAAATGTGTAATGTCACTCTCATGGGAAAGAGTCAAAAATCAAAGGGCTGGAGAGCTTACTTTTAATATTTCAAAGTTTGCTTTCAACTACAGTCGGAAATTATTCTCTTTTACAGTTTTGATTAAAGACTCTTCCTTCTGCATTTTTTGTTTTGTTTATGATTCCAGCACTGTAATTATAATGGAGTTGCTTTTATAATAGTGTTACTAACTCTGACTGCAGATGAGAGCTGAGGAGGAGAGCACCATTTTGGGGGCTGTACCTGTTAACTGCAAGTGAGTTAGTCTTGTTAAACCTCTTCTTCAGTGTTAACATTTTGCAGGTTTAGATCTAACCATGACTTTTGACAGCTAAACCCTACTGGTGATTGTGTATTTATTTATATATTAGCTTGGGAAAAACAGCAATTCCCAGGCCAACTGAGTTAGATTCTTTTGGGGTAACAGTTTTTAAAAGCTTTCTAGGTGATTCTAAAATTAGGCAAGATTAAGGGAGACTGACCTTAACTGACCCTGACTGACTTGACTGAACTCAAGTGTCCAGATTAGTCAACATGTACTCACTTGCTTTTACCATCAGCACAGCCCACAGTAATGTTTTGTAATGCCTTACATATCCATTAGGATTCCACAAAGTTTAAAAAAAATCTTATTTCTGGGCTCTGGAAAAGACCTGGAAATCTCAGATTATAACAAGCATTCTACGTGATTCATATGCAATAAGGTTTGAGAAACTGCTGGCGAAGCAAGATGAATTTTGTAAGTGGAGTTCAATGGAGAGTTTGTAAATCACTGTAGTCAGGTTGGGCTATTTGTTTAGTTTGTTTTTGTTTTAAGCAGTAGGGATTTTTGGTATGTGCATTTGGATCCTACTATAATAATGCATGGTAATAATAATGTTTACTTTGCTGGAAAAAATTCCCCCTATTATTTAGCTGCATATAAGATCCAAACATGTATATACATTCTTTGCTTTCTAATGTTAAGCATGAGGGTCTATGATTAGGATTATTGAACTTTTGAAGGACCTATAAAAATATTGAGAACTAAACGAGAAAAATTATTTTGTTTTCAGTGTATAAAGCAAATGTAGAATCAGAACAATTTGGCTTTTAGTGAATTGTCAACAATGGAACAATATGCCATCGTCAATAATTGGTAGGTTTAGCAATGATTAAAAATCTACTTTTAGAATTATTTAATGTTAGCTTCTCTTGCTCCTTAAGAAAATTCATCGTGATTACTGAATAATTTTTGCCAATTTTAAAATCAAATTATCCAAATTATATATAAGCAAATAATTGAAAATGCAGATTATAAAATATTTTCAAAGATTTCACATTACAAAATATTGAGGGTGGTGTACCTTATAAAATATGGGATTTAGCCTCCTACTGAAAATATGCTGAAAGTCTAGGCAGCTCCTGTATCTTCGTACTATGTACCTCAATTACCCTGGGCTCTGTTCTCACTGGCAAGGCTATCAAAATGTATGCCTGCATTTCAGTAGATAGCACTGTGCGCAGCTGAGTAACTAAGCTGCCTGTTGCAATACCAGAATCCTATATCCCGGTGCAGGTTGTAGTCCCACCAGCTCTGCTTCTGATCCTACTCCCTATACATGTGCCTTGGAAGACAGCACTTGGTGACCTGAGTATGTGGGTCTTTGTGAAACCTATCCAGGAGAGCAGTAAGGAGTTCCAGAATCCTGTCTGTACCCTGACAAAGTCCTGGCTGTTGAGGCCATTTGCGGTGACCAGCAGATGGAAGATCTCCCCCACCCCATCCTGTCATTCTTTCAAATACATCCTTTTTTTAATGCAGCTGAAATTTAGTTAACATTATTGTTCATCTTCGATTTTCTAAAAAAATTACAAAAATATTAAAGTAAAAATTAGTATTTCTAGCTACATATCACAGCATACTTAAAAGTACATCACTTATATAGAAGTTGAGGTTATTAATGGACATCAGAAAAAGTGATCAGGCAAATTGCATACTACATTTCTTGCTCAGAAAATTACCTCTGAGCAATAGACAACAATAGTGATAAAACAATATGGAACTGCTCTTACAGACAGGAGTGTTTGCTCTGGCAATTTGGAGTTTCTGAGGTCAGCTGATGGCCAGAGCTAAGTGTACCTTTTTTAAAAATTGTCTTTATATATTCATCGTTTGAATTTCATTGCCCATGAGGTTTCTTATCAGCGAATAATGATTACACAGAATTCTTTGGATCAGTGAATTATAATTCTGGCTGTTGAAGCTCTTTATTTAAAGCACCTCTCTCTAATCGTAAATTTCTCTGTTGGAAAATGTACAGCACCTATTTTATTTGTCTATTTACCTTCCTTTTTGACTCTTCCTATTTAGTGTGTAAACTCAATGAAAATGGAAGCTCCAGCTCTACTTCTTTATCGAAACAGTCATAGTGAAAAGAGTTGATGGTAACAATCCATTAGTTTGCTTTGGTCAGCAGTGGTCAGGTAGGCCAGAGGGGTCAAGTCATTAGGCACAATCTTACACATGTGGAACTGGTCGGGAAGTACTACAGTACATGCATTTTAAGCTTTGGATTCTATAGCTGCAAGTCATTAGTAAACGAGTGATGGAAGAGAAGCTCTGTTCAAGAATCATGTGGACTTCTTACCTTCCCCCGCATCCAGAGCACCCCCTACTGCCAAAAAAGCCATTAAAAAACAGCTTGTCTATTAATTGTACAACATCTAGATGATTAAAATGTGAATTTTTCACTAGAAAATGACTATAGTTTTTGAGACAGGCTTGCAAACTTCTTGGCAGTAGTTCAAGTGATTAATAATTTAGAAAGATGATTGACTGGAGAGTGGAAGTGGACCTAATAGCCTCTCATTTTCCTCTTTATTGTTTCAGACAACTTGGGAAGTCATGGTGCAGGTGTGGAATGTTTCTAGGTCAACCGTTGAGAAGCTTTGGATTAAAACTAAAGTGTTGTATTTGATCTTTGCTCTCCAGGTGTCGGACTTCCCCTGCTAGTGTGGGATTCCTTTGTGACTGTGTTCCTTCTGGTGCTCGAGGTAGTTGTGAGAGTCATAGCAAAGTCTGTGTGTACTATGGCAAATTCTGTTGTGTGTGCCATGTTCTGCTACACACTGGTTAGGGTAGAACAATGAATGTGATATAAAACTAGGCAGTCAAAAGTGCATTAAGAGACACATAAACCCAGAAATGATTCTTCTGCCAGATGAAAAGTCTAAAATCTCTTAAGAGACATATGAATAAACACACCACGGGAACCGTTCTCTTATAGCATTGTTTGGAGACATCTGCTCAGTAAGGAATTTGTTATTTAAAGCAATGTGAGAGACTGGGACTGACAATAGTTGCCAGCATCCCGTACCAGAGTACTGAATGGAGTACTACATACTGCGCTTGTGATCCAGCTCCCTGCAAATGTGCCTGGGAAGGCAGTGAAAGGTGGTCCTAGTACTTCCATTCTGGTCACCCACATGTGAGACTCAGATTTCCTGATTACTGATCCAGCCTGGTCCAGCCTCAGCTTGTATGGATATTTGGGGAGTAGACCAGCAAATGGAATCTCCCTACCGCCCATCATCCTGGCTCTCTCTTCCTCTCTCCATCCCTCTCCCCGCTCACCTTCTATCCCTCTCCTTCCTTTCCTCTCCCTCTGCGTTTACCTCTGTTCCTCTGCTCTTCATATAAATAATTGTTTTTAAGAAATAATTTGAGAAAGTCAAACTACTTCAAGTGGTTTGATAACAGCAATTAGAATTAGAAAGTAGCTAAGAAAAGAATTCCTCTGTGAGAATTTTCTTCAGATTTTCAAAGCTCCAGGTTTATCTTTAGAAAGTGAAGGTCCAGATAAATTGTATCGTCCAAGGGCCTGCATGATCCTTGTCCTAGAAACTGTAGAGACCCTTAGCAGGAAACTTCCATGTGATCTTGGGAGAAGTTGTAGCTTTAGCAAGAACCCTTGAATGCTGGTATTCTCCTGCCTCTAATGGGAAGTGGCATGAGTCCCCCAGTGCAATGCCATAGATACTGATTGGCTTTGCTTGTAAAAAGTAGTGATGCATTTGAATGCTTCCTCTGTCTGAATTACTACATAATGAAGACTTATGTGCAAGGACTTACTTTAGTGAGCAAATGTTTCTGCATGCCTTGCCCCCCCCCCAAAAAAAAAACGTAAGTAGCATCCAGAATATTCATGCTTTGAATTTTACCAGTTTTCATTTTTATGTGCTATTGTGGTGAATTGAAATATGTCTGCGTAAGTTTATTTGTCAAGTTTATTTGTTGAAGTTCCAACTTGCAGTGCAACTGTGTGAAGGGACTTAAAAACATTCATGGAAAATTTATATTATGAAAAAACATGGAGAATTCATAGTTTTGGGGGATCCAAATAAACACTTTTTAATTCCTTTCTCTACTCATTTTATGAAAGATCTTTGTATTTGGGGATAGAACTTTTAAAGTAACATAATTAAAGGAGATCATAAGGAATCAGCCTTAGCCAATATGAATTGTGATTGCATTATAAGAAAAGATATGAAAGGGTGGTTGCTGTGGCATAGTGGGTTCAAGCTCATATGTTGGGGTGCCAGTTTCTGTGCCAGCTGCTCTTCTTCAATCTATTAATGTATCCTTGGAGGCAGCAGATTATGTTGCAAATGCGTGGTTCCCTGCTGCCCATACAGGGGGCTTTGATGGAATTTCTGAATCATGATTTCAACTTGTCTCATTCTTGGCTGTTGTGGGCATTTGGTGAGTGACCCAACAGATGGAAGATCTATCTCTTTCCCTCTGTTGTCTTGACTTGCCTTTCAAGTAGATAAAAATAATAAGCACCATGAATGTACACAAAGGGTCAGACGAGGACACAGTGAACAGAATCACCTGAAAGCTAACACCTCCATCGTGAACTTGGAGCCTCCACAACAGGCAGAAAAATTCATTTTGGTTTTTAAACCACCCAGCCTGTGGGATTTTGTTATGGCAGCACAAGCTGATTATCATAGTGTTTGACAAATCCCACTGATGGCTTAGATTTGTGAGTCTGAGTCAATAAGTTAAATAAAACTCTAAATGTCCTTAAATCATCCTTCTATCCTTCCCATTAATTAATGCCCAGGATAACCACAGTCTAAAGCTACACATTTATGCAAAGCCATATTTTTCTCTTGGTCATCTACATATTCAGAAATAGTTATGGGTTGTCTACTGTGTGCCCATTATTCACGGTTTGCACTCATAAAGATTGTCAGACTAGAAGAGGAGGTACAAGAGGCACTTAAAACACCATCTTCTGTGTGTAGAAATGCAATAGCTGTGCCAGGATTGAAGGGAATCACTGGAGGAAGTGGTATTAGGAAAGATTTTGGAAATAAATGAGGTTTGGTTATATAAGCTTTGGAAATGGAGTTTGAAGAGCAGAAGAAATAGTAAGGGCCAGGCATGGTAGCCTAGGGGCTGAAATCCCCACCTTGCACAAGCCAGGATGCCATATGGGCGCCAGTTTATATCCGAGCCGCTCCACTTCCCTTTCAGTTCCCTGCTTGCAACCTGGGAAAGCAGTCAAGGATGGCCCAAAGTCTTGGAACCCTGCACCCGTATGGGAGACCCGGAAGAAGTTCTTGGCTGTTGGCTTTGGAGTGCCTCAGCTCCACCATTGTGGCCTCTTGGGCAGTGAACTAGCAGATGGAAGGTCTACCTCTGTGCCTCTCCTTCTCCTTGTAAAATCAGACTTTCCAATAAAAATAAATCTTAAAAAGAAGAGGAAATAGTAAACAAAGATTTAAAAGCTAAATGGCTAGGAAGACAGACGATCTGGAGGCAGGAATGTGTATTACAGAATATGCTAAGGAAAATCTTTGTTTATACTGTCTCAGACAGTTCTCTTACAAGGGCTTATCTCACAAAGGAGCCATGATGGGCCAGATGGGATAACTGATCGGCTTCACTTCCGTTTTACTGAGGTAATAGTGATTTATAGTTCAGAGGGATGAAAATAGGGACAATAAAACAAACTTATTGAAGTATCTTCCGGGTGAGGAAGGGGGCAGTGGAGAGCACACAGCGCCTTTTCTTCTGAGTTTAGTGCTCATATCCTTATAGAATGAGAAGGTGGCCATGCTGGTTATGATTGGCATTTATGATTGCCATCTGAGAGATCTTGCATGTAGCAACAAACTAGACTTTGCTGGTTTATCTGGGCTCCCATTTTATCAGGATACTTTAACAAAAACTTAACTATCAAGTGGGTAGTCTTGAGTGGGACCAGCCAGCGACAAGGGTCTGGCTTCATCCCTAGAGAAGGGTGTTGTTCTCCTTCCCCAGTGGCTCACGTCTAGTTATGTATCTGACACAGGCATTATGGAATTGACTCATTTATACTTATAGCATCTCTGCAAGAGGGGTACTAATATTATCTCCACTTTGCAGATGAGGAAACTGGGGCATGGATAGGTTCAGATACTTGCCAAATATGAATGATGAAACTGTAATGTAAACCTTGGCATCATGGCTGCAGGTATCCTGCGTATCTAAATCACAGAATGAGAGATTTGTAAATGGAACAAAATGCACATTGTACAAATTCTCTGGAAAAAAAAAGGCAGAATGTCTGCCTCTCTGGCAACCACAAGGGAGATTTCAGTGCCCTTGACCGTCGCCCTATAAGTTAGCCCTCTCTGCATGGAGATAAATCTCTGGGTCAGGGAAACAAAAGTGTTTTTCAGGAGCTCTGCTGCCACAGTTAGCTTAGGCCTGGGTATGAAAGGAGCTTTTCTGCCTCGGCTGTCTTCCGGGGTTACATTCTGCATGAATCTGCTGCTTCAAAATGGAGCTTGTTAGTTGCGTGTCATCCAAGGGTGGCAATTAGTTGCATGTGTTTGGTTAAATGCCAGCCCCCTGGGGCGCCAGACTTCACTGCAGGAGCCACTGTGTGTCATGAATTAGTCTTGAAAATAAAAGCACGTTCTTAAAATGGAGCATGCTAATTTGGGTTTTTGCTAACCCCTTCTGAAGAAGGCATGGCCTGTTCGGTGCCAGCTGGCGGAGTTGGCATTCAACGAGAAACTGGGTTCTTACCAAAAAATGCATTGCAGCCCTCTTCCCTTTGAGAGCCAAGAGGCAGTAAGAAGATAATGAGCACTGAGAAACAAGGTGAAACTAGGGGCAGGGACGGCACAGTGATGGGCATGATGAAAGGGAATTGAATTTGCCATGGTATTCCTGCTTTTCTCCACCTTAGAAAGGAAAATCTGCCTCTCTCTCTCTCCTCTCAGGCTGCCCTTGGCCCCCCATTCACTGACTTTTATATAAAAGGCTTCCTCATCCAATTGCTTATACACTGTACCTTTTATACTCTTCCAAGTCATACTTAAGGGATTATCACTGCAGCTTTTAACTTCCCCCTAGAAAGAGCTGAATGAACGTGAATGGGGCGGAAGAGTCTTCAGTGAGAAAGTGTCCCCCACCCCAAAATGCTCACAAATCCCCCAATCACGATGTAAGAATGCCATTCTGTTTTTGGTGGTGGCTGGCTACAAATGCACTGATTAACAATTACTATACATATAGGTTCTAATTCTAATTACAAGCTGGCATGTCGCTTATACAACGCATGATAATAGAATGTGGTGCAGAAAGTGGACCCTCATCACTCAGACATGGTACATTTCCTGATTAAGAAAGGGCAGCCCCACCCAATCATGATCACGATCCAAAATCTTAGCACTTTGGCCAATGAGCATTGCTAATGAAAATTGCCCTCTTACACTTTCTCGGTGGATAATCTAATCGTAGGAAATGATAACTATGATGGAATCAGCAGCTGGAAGGAGGAATTCTCAACTTTATTTACTTTTGGGGGCTTTTGTTTTGCAAATATCCATTTGTCTCCAAACAGAATTGCTCAGCATCAGGCAAGGAGCCTTGTACAGAAGCCAGACCGAAAAGGAATTTCAATAAGCTTTATGTTTGTTGTAGAGATTCAGGAAAGAAGGAAGCTTTTTCCCATGTGGATAGATTTCTGCAGTAGATTCTGAGAAATATGAGTCGTTCTGGTTACTAATGGAGTGCATTAAATTTCCTGGAGTGAGTGTTTTTTTTTTTTTCTAAACCTGTTTGTTTGTTGCAGGCGCCTTTGTCTTCTGAAGATAGCATTTTATGTTGACTAATAAACCGATGCTCAGCTCCTACTAGAACTTATCTGAAAGCTGTTCTATAGGACAAGGCTCTGGATTTAAAAAAAAAAAAAAATGCTGACACGAAACTGAGGATGAAGGGCATTTTGAACACTAGAGAGCTCTGAAAAATTCTAAATGGGTTTTATTTTCTCAAGGCAGTGTATTTGGCCATTTCTTTAAATGTGTCTTTCGTGTTTGGGATCTCCACGGGACAATGTTTACCTTTAATGATATGATCTAATAAGGAGCCTATGTATCCTTTAAGTGATGAGGTATCTGACAACGTTGGGTGGATCTGATCTGAGATGCGTGTGATTATGTCTGCAAATAAACCAGCTGGTATTTGTTCTGAAAATGTTCCGAGAATACCTTCCTGTTAATGACCCATGGCTTGATCCAGCGTCTAGTAAACTAATAATATACTGTCAGTTTTACCATGAAAGTCAGCACAAATCATTAATGATTCCACGGCCATTTGTGTTCTTCTCTTGTCTAGAACACGCCAGTTTCCATGAAATTATTCCTATCAACAGTGTGATTGAATGATGGTAACCTGAATGTAACTTGTTGGCAGAAATGTTCTCATAATGACAATAATGAACTGTGCATTTCAGTCCTCTCTAAGCTCCGTTAAATAGGAAGGTTGGATATTATACATTTCTAGCACCTCACGAACAATGCTTCCTAGTGACTGTATAAATTGTAAGAAATGTCAGTTTTGTAGATTTGTTTCAATGTATAAAATCATATATATGTGTATATATATAGATATACACATACATATTTTAATTTGTTGGGAAAAGGAAACACCATGTGCCCTTAAAAATGGTGTTTGGGGAGTGCTATGCAGTGTGCACACATTATGGTTCGCACCAGTACATCAAACCCAGTGGGTTCATGCTCTCAGGGGAGATAATGTCTGAATTTTTTTTAAGATTAATTTTTATTGGAAAGCCAGATTTACACAGAGAAGGAGAGGCAGAGATCCTTCGTCCACTGATTCACGTCCCAAATGACCTCAGTGACCAGTGCTGAGCCAATTTGAAGCCAGGAGCCAGGAATGTCTTCCAGATTTCCCACATGGGCACAGAGCCCCAGGGCTTTGGACCATCCTTCACTGCTTTCGCAGACCACAAGCAGAGAGCTGGATGGGGAGTGGAGCACCTGGTAATGAACCAGCACCTATATGGGATCCTGGCATTTACAAGGGGAATATTAGGCAATTGAGCAATTGTGCCAGGTCCAATGTCTGAAATTTTTAATGAGCTAGTAGTACACACATAAATTTTCATCAAAAGAATGAAATAATATTATCAGTGCTGGTGAACCTAAGAAAATAGAAGCACCATGATATTGTTAAGTTTACTTTAATGTCTTGCTTGCTGTTCGTCGGCAGGAGAATATGACGTACCTAACAATGATGCCTACCAGGTACAGGATATACAGCCTCCTCAAAGTTCCTGGGAGGGCTTGCACTGGGGAACAGGACTGATGAGCTACATTGCTAAAGATCTAGTGAAACTAAAGAATGCTTCTTGTGCTCCACTTCCTGCCCCATTTCATCTCAGATCTTTATTGTGGACTTCAGCTTGAGGCATGTAACCCAAAGTTTCTTGCCTAAGCTGCTCTGAGTATCTTCTAAAGCAACTAGAAATGGGATCTTGGCAGCCTGATTGTGCAAGTAAGTTAATAACCCATGGAATGGGTGCTGGCCAGAGGGGACAGCAGCTGATGTGTCCTTGGTCTCCTCTCCCATACCTTGTTGAAACAGTTTCTAAGAACAAGTTAACATTTTCTCAGAAGATTCAAGCAGGTTGAGGCCTGTTATTCACAGAGGTGATCAGCTTGAGAAGGAACCCTCATGTTCCCGTCTGCAGAGAACACTGCTGGCCCCCCACTAAGGTCACTTTTCACTGTCTCTGCACACCCACATCCTAGGGGCATAGTGTGTTGGTGTGCCATCTTTAGGAAAACTCACATTCTCCTGGAATACTTGAGAGGGTCCCCTGTTCCTGGCCAAGGACTGACCACAGCCAGTGGTTCAACAAAATGTCCATAGGGGTAATTCTGTAGCCCTACTTATATTTTAGAGCTGTATACACAAATGGACTGAGGCCAGGCCCTAACTGATGGAATATCTTTTCTTGGCTTCTACTCTGGCCCATCTAGCTCCTTCATTTCCTCACAGCTGACTCCTGGGATAGGGGTGGGTGGCACTCCTGCTACTTGCACAAGTTACTTGCACAAGAATGCCCATCTCAGGGTCCACTTCAAGAGAACTCAGTTTGAGACTCCCTTCTCTGTTTCACTCTCCCCAGTCCCCCAATACTTTCCTCTGTGATTCTTTCCAGAAGTAACCTACCTATTTATAAGTCACTGCCTAGATTCTTCTTTCTAGTGGAGATTATGGAAACTGGGAGGAGTTTGGACTTTGACTATGAATGATTTCAATATGCTTTGGGGTTCCACTGTAAGCTACCACAGCTGGAATAAGAATGTGAAGTCCCCATTTATATTACAGGCAAAAGTTAGGTTTAAGAAGAATTAGGCATTATAAAATTATACGTAAGTAAATGATTTAGATGTTAACTGTATGCCTTGAGAGAACTGTTATCTGGGGAAGTGAGGATGTCAAATAATTTGGGGAGAGCAGTTGGTAAAATTTGAGGTGAATCTGGAAAAGAAAATTTGGGGAAGGTAGGGAGGAGTGACGAAAGCAGTAAAGCCTGGATAGAGGATCTTGACATCACTATCCCTTGTGGGGATAAAGGCTTCATGCTGTAGAGACTCAAGCAAGTCCAGAATGTTCTTTCCTTCGTCTTCACCATGTTTTGAATATCTGTGATTCCAAGGTATTCTGTTAGGAACTGGAAGTGTTAAGCAAAATAGAAACAGTTTCTGTTATCCAAGAGGTTCTATTGGCACAAAAGTAAACCCACAAATATATGTAATTATAGGATTCAGTCTAAGGCTATTGAAGAAATGAGAAGGGTTCAGTGACAGAAAATAACAGAGGTCATCTACATTAGGATTACTGGATGAAAATGGACAATGACAGAGAGTCTAGCACAATTCAATCTTTTTTTTTTAAGATTTATTTATTTTGTTACAAAGTCAGATATACATAGAGGAGGAGAGACAGAGAGGAAGATCTTCCGTCCGATGATTCACTCCTCAAGTGAGCCGCAATGGCCAGTGCTGCGCCGATCCGAACCCAGGAACCAGGAACCTCTTCCGGGTCTCCCACACGGGTGCAGGGTACCAAAGCTTTGGCCGTCCTCAACTGCTTTCCCAGGCCACAAGCAGGGAGCTGGATGGGAAGTGGAACTGCGGGATTAGAACTGGCGCCCATATGGGATCCGGGTGCGTTCAAGGCGAGGACTTTAGCTGCTAGGCTATGCCACTGGGCCCGAACAATTCAATCTTAAAAATTATTTCTCTGGGAACAGATATTATCCTAGTTATTATGACACTGGTTAGGACATCCAAATTCTATGTTGAAGTGGCTGGGAGTGTGAACTTGCTGTGGCTCCTGACTCCAGCCTCGTCGTAATGGTAGACATTTAGTGGCAGTGGAGGTGGTTCAATTAACTGGGTCTCTGTCACTCACATGGGAAGTTTGAATTGAGTTCTCTGTTTCCAGCTTTGGTGCGGCTCTATACCCTGGCTGTTGTGGGGGTTTACAGAGTGAACCGTAGATGGGAACCCTCTGCCTCTCTGTCTTCCTCTCAAACACAACACAGCAAATGATCTTAAACCAGAACTTCCTGAATATATTTTCAGACAGCAAGGACTTACATTGGATGTGTCCAGGCCTATGCTTGACGTTTCCGGAGCTCATGATAGAAGTACAGTGGAGGTCAGAAACCATCTGTCTAAATATTTAAGCTGTGGACCCAGCCAATAAACTGTAAAGTATTTGTTCTTTATCCTTCTGCCATGACAAAATAACTTTTGAAGGACAAAATCCAAAATTATGGCAAAAACTGTGTTTTTTTATGTGACCAGAAGTTGGCTAAATATCAAAGAAAACTCTGGCCTGCTTGTATTTGATTATTAGGACAGTACTATTTGGATGACTTATCTCAAGAACAGAAATGTTTCTGAAATTATTAAATATCCATTCCAAATAAATTGTTCTTCATTTCAATACAGGTTTGGTATTGAATAGATTATCTAGTGCAGCGCTTAAACCACCACTGGGGCTGTTCTCATTCCATATTGGCATCCCTGGTTCGAGTCCTAGTTATATTTCTGATTCTTACTTCCTGCTAACGTGCACCCTGGGAGACAGCAGGTGATGGCTTGAGGTTTTGTATGCCTGCCATCCAATTGGAAGACCTGGAATTATTTCTTGTCTCCAATCTTTGACCGCAACCTTGCCTTAGTGCTGTGAGCCCTTGGGGAGTAAATCAGTGGATGGGAAATCACTGTTTGTTGCTATGTTTTTTTTTCCTGCCTTTCAAGTAAGTAAAAAAGAACAATTTTTTAAAATCATCATAGTATTATAATCAAGGTTTATTTCAGGGTTTTGTTGTGTAATTTGTGATTGTTGACAATTGCGATAGAGTGCAAGTTTCTGAAAACTAAGACTCCGTAGCAAAATCTACCCACTACCATTCACTTTATCTACAATTCCTTTGATGATGCAATAGCAGAAATATGTGTTTACAGTGGACCCAAATGTTTGCTGTTTGGTCCTTCACAGAAAAAGTTTCCGACTTCAGATCTATAGAACTAAAAATGAAACTGTGTATGTATTTGAAGTGTGAACCATTTGAATGTACTTCCTCATACTCTTATAAACATGTTTACAAGTTAATTCTAAAGATTAGTAAAGTTAAAATGATCTTTAAATGTTTTCAATGAAGCATTTCAGTGAAACATTCATTATTATTTACAATATTCAAAATTATGTTAGCATTAAAAAACAAAATGCAGGATTCTTACCAACTGTTTAAAGTTAAAATAATTATATGTAAATATAGCTGAGGTTTTAACGTTTTATTGTCTGCATAAATATTTTCAAAAAAATAAGATAATTTCTAGTTTTCAACTTAGTGTCCATCCAATTGCTACTGTTAAGAATTGAAACCAGATTTTGTGCATGCTGTGTTGCAACCTTTACATAGCCAAATTTAAGGAGAGCATGCCTTCTTTAACTGCAAGATATGCCTGCATTGCTGTATGTTACCCAAATTGTTAAGACTTTTCAAATTATGAAATGGGATGAGCAGATTCTGATCCAGGAAGATAGATACATAGTACTACTGGGGATGGAAGTTCTTTATGCAAGAATCTAGTACACTCATGCTGCCCAGGAAGAATTTGACAAATCAATCTCTCTTTCTCATGTTTGAGTCATTCCAGTGCTCCAGTCCTGCCCATTTCACAAAGCAGTATACACCTCTATTGTCTGCAGTTTTACATTGCCCACAATCCACAAGCCTTTGTCACCTGCAGACACTGTCTCCTTTTCTTCAATGACAATGGACAAAGGAGGCAGAAAAACGTTTGCCCAGGCTATGCACATCATTCCACAAAAGAACAGGATGTACTGGTCATGTTTACAAGAACTAAGCCCCAATTTCTGAGCTCTAGGAGCCCCAGTGAGTTTTCTCATGATTTCTGGGGGGGAGCATATTTGTGATTAGGGGCCTCTATTTGTAGAGTTAAGGATATGTCAAATGATAGAACAATGCAATGCATAATGTGCAACCTATAGAAATGCAAACAGAAATGAAAAGAAATAAAAGATTTTAATAGGTAGAGAATTGTATTCTATAAATCTGTGAAAGATTAAGTAGGTTGGGCCTGGCGGCGTGGTGGCCTAGCGGCTAGAAGTCCTCGCCTTGAAAGCCCCAGGATCCCATGTGGGCGCCGGTTCTGGTCCCGGCAACTCCACTTCCCATCCAGCTCCCTGCTTGTGGCCTGGGAAGGCAGTTGAGGACGGCCCAATGCCTTGGGACCCTGCACCCGCGTGGGAGACCCGGAAGAGGTTCCAGGTTCCTGGGTTCGGATTGGCGCGCATCGGCCCGTTGCGGCTCACTTGGGGAGTGAATCATCGGACGGAAGATCTTCCTCTCTGTCTCTCCTCCTCTGTGTATATCTGGCTGTAATAAAAAATGAATAAATCTTTTAAAAAAAAAGATTAAGTAGGTGAACACAATCCAAAGTCATTGATGAAGGTCTCTGTAATAATAGAGAATATGTCATTTTCTTACAGGCCTATAGATTGCTCTATTTGAATAACATTTATAGATTACCAAAAAACTGCAAGATGTTTTCATAAGTTTGAAATACTGAAATCCTTATTAGTGATTACAATGCACAACAAACCAGAAATTAGTTATATTAAAACATAATAATCTGAACTCTTTGATAAGAAATTCTTCATTCAAAGAAACTTTTCAAACCCAGTTTTGGAAAAAACATACATATGTATGTATAATTGATAGTGAAAATATGATACTTGCAAATTTAGGAGTTATATAGCTAAAGCTGGGCTTAGAAGAAAATTTGTAGCCTTCAACACTTGAATAACAATAGTGGAAGGGAGTGAAATATCCATTTTAAAAGAACAGCCAATAATAGAATGCAGACAAAACTAGATAATACAGTTGGAAGCAGTAATTCAGGGTACTGCAATGTGGCAAAGCAGCTACCCGTATCGCATGTCAAGACTGGTTGATACCTTGCTTGCTGGCACCTCTGATACAACTCCCTGTTAACAGCCAGGGAAAAGCAGTGGAAAATAGTCCAAGTGTCTGGGTCCCTATCAACCATGTGGGACACCCAGAAAAAGTCCCTGTCTTGTGCTAGCTCTTGTGACCATCTGAGGTGGTGAACCAGCAGATGCAAAATCCCCTCTCTGCAATTGTTTTTTTTTTTAAATAAATTATAAGAAATTTTTGTTTAAAACTCAGAAGTTCAGTTTTCTAATTTTATAAATAAACCCAAATGCTTCCCCCTTTGAAAACAATACCAGAGAACTAGTCTCTTAATTAACCTATTCATAAAAAAAGGTTGTGAGCACAGATATGAAAAAGTAAAGTCAGAAGCGGAAGAGGAAGCAGTTGTGACTGTTGACGAATAAAAACAATCAAAGAACTCTGGAAAGATCTTTTGCAAGTAAGTTTGGAAATCTTAATAGACTGGATTTTGGTAAAATAAATCTTACTTAAACTTGCCTAAGTGAAAGAAATTTTAATAACATTTTTAAAAAATCTTAGGAAGTTATCAGATCTTAAAAAGCTACGGGGCGTTATGCTTTCAGAAGCAAATTATTTTGAACTTTCAAGGAACTATTTAAAATGAAAACTGCCAATGTTAATTTTACATATGCATAATGTAACAGGTAGAAAGCAGACATTTTTGTACAGCTATGGAACAATCTTCAAATATATTAAGAATAAAAGCAAGATACACAGTATTGTATTGGAGTAAATGTGTGTGGGTGGGTATGTGCACCTGTGTGTTATCTGTAAAGGAATATAAAGCAACTGATAATGATTGCCTCTGGAGAAAGAACTAGGCAGCTGGAAGATAGGTAGGAGGCAGATGCTTTTAAATCTATGCCCTTTGATATTTTTTTTTAATTTGATACTCTGTACATGAATTGCTCTGTCAAAGAATTATATAAAATAAAATTAAACAGTGCTTGCTTCAGCAGCACATATTCTAAAATTGGAACAAAAATAAAATTATCCCAAGTACAAATTAAAAAAAGAAACACAAACCTGCTTTTAAGGATTTTTATTTGTTTATTTGCTTGAGAAGCAGAAAACAAAAGGGTGAACACCAACCCAATAGCAGCTGTTTTTTTCCCTTGAGTGCCTGAAGGGGCTGGAGCTGAAGGTGTGTGTGGGGGGGGTTGGGAGTGGGGGGCGGTTGGGGAGGCCGGAACCAAAGCCAGGAACTGGGAACTTAATCCATAGGTGGCAGCAGCCAAATCATTGGAGCCATCACTACTGCCTGTCAGGGTGTGTATTAGTGGTAATTAGGAGTCCAGAACGGGAGCTGAGACTAACTTCCAGGTACTGTCATATGGGATGCAGCCATCTTAATCATTGGTTTGCACACACACTCACCCAATACATTTTTTTAATTGATTACATTGCATTATGTGACACAGTTTTATAGCACTGGGATTCCCCCCACCCCTCCCCAACCCCCCCCCCCCCCATGGTGGATTCCTCCACCTTGTTGCATTACCACAGTTCAAACTCAGTTGAGATTCTTTCATTGCAAGCATCTACCAAGCATAAAGTCCAGCATCTTATTGTCCAGATAAGTTCAACGGTTTCTTAGGGAGACCATCTCTGGTCTGAAGGTAGAGCCGGCAGAGTATCATCTCGATCAATTAAAAGCCCCGACATTACATCAGTAACAATTTATAACGTTATGGAATTAGTTGACATGGTATTGAGTAACCAATATGTTAAGAGAGAAAAAAAAAAAAAGAATGCAACTTCTGAACCACATCCTGTGACTTCTACATTGACATTTCAATTATTAGTTTATATACAACTGGGTTCTATACACCTTAAAATGGCTATAGATTACCATTCAGCTGTCTCATGTTTATTTTAATTTTAGTATTTAGCAGTTTATACCGTTGAAGCATGATTTTGCTGAACCTGGCTGTTTTTCGGGTAGTCTAACTATAACCCTAACAAGACATACGTCAACAGTTTAGGTGAACAGTTTTAGGAGGGGTGTGCAGAGAAATCTTCAACACCCCAGTGAGGAGTAACTAATCTTTGTGTCTCACCCAGTGAGTTATAAGTGCATCCATGCTGACCGTTTCCTGTCTGTTTCTAAGCTTTCCTTGTTGTTCTCTGTCTATGTATTCTAGTTTTTTTGTTTATTTGTTTGTTTGTTTTGAGAGGTTTCTCAGTAGCAGCCTCAGTGGACCAGTGAATTATCAAAAAACACCTTGTTCATAGACTGCAGTGTGCCTCACAGTCCAAATTTCGTTGTCAAGTATAGCATATCATTTGGGTACAGCATCTTTGCATGGTGAAGCATGTTTTCCCTCCCAGCTGCTTATTTGCAACAGATCTGCTAGTTGTGAATGTGAACCAGAAAGACTGTGCTGCACATGACTAGATTCCTCAAGTCATTTATTTATTTCAGCAATAATCAAAGTATTTATAACCTCCCATGTTTTTATCCTGAATATGTGTGTACATTTAGAACCTTAAATTTCTCTGGATTTGAGTGGTTCTTGACAATGTGATTTTAACTGTAACATTGTGTGTGAATACAGGTATGCCTGTGTACATATCAACATACATGAATATTCTCACACCCACGAACAGAGTAATTTATAGCATAACACACATACAGACTTGACAAAAAGAAACAACTGCTTTGGTAAACAGTTTTCTTGTTAGGTTCTTGAAGGGTGTCATAAGTGCTTATTTTTTCAGAAGTAGAGAGAGGAGATCTCAGGTAGGAAGCCATCCTGAGTCAAGGGTGCTGCTTCTGTGTCAGGGCATCTGGCAGAAGTCCCTGGGAGAGGTCCCCAGGGCTGCGGCCCATTGTGCCTTTGTTAGGAACTAGGAACTAGTTCACCACCTGCAAGATCCTGGGCGCTATCTCATTAGTAACTACAGGTGAGAAGACATCACTTTTGAGAGGAGGCATAAACGTCATTGAAGATAACAAAATATTAAGCCTGCTTGCACTGTCTTCCTTTCCTTTTCACATATGTCTTTAATAAGGTTGACATCCTTGGCTGGCTCTCAGATTTTGTTTGCATTCGTTATGCCATTTTGAAAGGGAAGGTGAGACTTGCTGCATATTGCACTGTCCTCCTGTGACATTAGATTGATACTTGAAAAAGACCCGAAATCTGTTTTTGGCTCTTTAAGCTGGATACTAGGTATCTCAGGCATAGAACGTTTCCACATTTTGTCATGAGTGTCAGTTGTCTTTCCTATAGGGTTCTGTGCTTCTTGAAGGCCAGAGCCATGCTTTGAATTTTACCTGTATTTCCCAAGAAAGTTGCATATTCTAGTGCATGTTGGATGCATTTCTAATGCACAGTCAATGTGAGTTGGACTTCTTAAATGATTCAACTTCTGCCTAGGTCAGTCCTAGGTTGAAGTAGGAATGGGTCAGGCAGCAAGTTTTAGTTGAGTATTCATTTGCTTAATCCAGTAGCTCAGGGAATTAGTGTGCAGGTTTATTAGTGAAACTGAACTGCCCTGCCCTTGTCCAAGTTCCAGGTGTCCTTGTCTCCCTTAGCACAAGGTATCCTTGGCTGACTTCTATCAAAAGGAATTCACTGCATTAAGAGAATGATTCTCCAGGAGTCATTTGATTCTGCCGTAGATAAAAATCTTCATGGCCAGTATTATCTGGAAAGAAATCCTGTAACTACATTCAGTTAATCCCCAAACATGGATTGGAGCCCGCCAGACCATCCTAAATTTCCTAAAGATCACAGCATTGCTGACCAATCAGGAACTTTGCACATACAAACCTATTGGTCCCAATTACCTGTCTGTAAGAATCTTTACCTCTGACTACTAGGGGAGCCCTCAATAGCTGCCTGGCTCCTTGCTCTGTGCATTGCAACAAAGTCTTTTCTCCTGGGACCTCATGTCAGTGATTGGCTTTCTGACATTAGGTAAGCAAGCCCAGTTTGGGAATTCTACAGCAATGTCTCCAACCAGTTTGGGGTGTTGTTTAGCAACATTAGCAAGATATTTTGTTGGGCTTATGTGGTAGTTTTAATGCTTTTTTATAAAAGCTGAGAAGTAGTCCTTCTAGTGGGTTTCACTATGGAAAATGCATGATGTACAGCACTTGGAAGGAAAGTTGCTGTGTTTGAAGCAGGGGTCTAAGATAAAGACCCAGATTGAGTAACATCTTTTTCACTTCTATTTTCCCAAACACCTCCATATCAACTGGACTGTGGGTCATCTCCTAGGATCAACAGGGGTTCTCCTCTGAACCATTTATCTAAAGAAAGTGTCTTTGAGCGTCTATTACTATTTTGATTCATCCTTTTTAAAAATAGATTTTATTTTCTGAAGCAGGTATTGGTTTATATAAATATTGAACAGAAATTATACACATATATACATATTTCCTCTCCTTTTGCGAGCAGATTCCTTTTTGATTAATTTCTTGGTTGGTTTGTGTTGCAGGGTACGAGCGAGATCATGCCAGACAAGTTTCAGGTGTATTAAGGAGTATTTATTAACCAAGCTTGGTGATAACAGGGCCCACTAGAAATTAGCAAATGACAAGTCCATATGGCAATCCAGTCTGAATTGAAACCCTGAGTAGAACAAATGGTTATTATCCTGAAGTTCTACCGTTAAACTGAAGACCTATGTCCCAGCTTCCCCAGCAATATTAGTTATCCTAAGAGACATACAGTGAACAGCCTGGGCACACTTAGAAAGGTGCAGACATTCTCATTTCCCTGGCTTCTCTGCCCACAATCCATTATTGCTAGGTCTCACCTCTCCTGCAACTCTTGAAAGTACACAAATTAGAAATACAAAGCATCTTAGTATTAACATCTTTACTGTCCCACCCAAGCAGTGGAAAGAGGGTGAGGAATACAGACATACAGAGGTCCTGCTCAGGGGCTACCTGTCCTTGAAGTCTGTCCGCGGTAAGCCAGAGAGCAAGCATGTGCTGGGAGGCCAAATGTTGGAGTGCTAGAGAGAAGGAAGTGAGCCCCTTCCTAATAATGGACCTTTATGGGGACTTCTTGGGGGGGTGGTTGCACAAAATGCCATACCACCCCTTCTCAGGTTCCAGGTGATGATACATGAGTATCACAGGTGGGCAGATGGGACCACCTAGGTGGCTTAGTGGAGTGGCTTCTAAGTTTGTGACCCTGAACTAGCTGTCTACCCCCACAGCAGTGTGTTAACACTTGTTACAATTGATGAACCAATGTTGATACACTGGCGTTAAACTAAAGTTCTCAGGTGGCATTGGGATTTGCTCTGTGTGGTCCTACTCTTAAACTATGTAGCTACTGAGCATAGTATCACACAGAAGGCTCATTCTTCTTTACAAATGCCAGGTGCTGGAGCTGTGCATCTTGTGATCCAAGCTTTCTGAAGGTGAAACAGTCTGTGAAAGAATAATGTGAGCAGGGATCCAGTTTGATCCCAAAGCAATTCTGCTCTATCTCTTCATCATGGTTGCAAAGAATTCCTGGTTTATAATCTTAACAGGGGAATTGGGAATGCAGATTATGTTCATATTCCTGTTCTGATAACTTATCAGACCACTAGCTGCTTTTTTTTGTTTTGGGAAAGTTATTAATTTATCAGTATTGCTGAGTGTCAAAGTAAATCTTGTTGGAGTGAGGCCACACTTATTTAGAATATATTGTGATGTGTTTGAATCGAATGTGTATTAATATGCGGGCAAAGGTTAATTTGGACTCATTTCATGTCCAGAAGCCAGACTTGCCCTTCCTTCACTGATATGTGAATGTATTTTCCTTACTTTCAGAAGGCTGTCTTTGACTTTGGTGCATTGCTAATTATGTGCACACTGACAATGAATACAAAATATTAATAAACCAACAAGACAAGCAGTTTTCAGAAATCACATTATGTATACTTACTGTCTAACTGACCTTTTCTGCAGTTACTTAAATCTTTAAGAAATCCATTTAATTTCAAAGCCAAAGCATTAGCCTATTTATATGTAAATTGTGTTTAATTCATGCATTGATTTAAAAAACTAATCCAAAAGATCTTTTACCACAAGTGACCTTTTTGACTCTGTACTTCTGGGAAAACTGTGAAGTGGTTTCATGGTGACCTCATCTCCACCCGTGGTCCAACATATGCCAACTCTGGTCCGTATAAATCACTCGAAATTGCAGAGTTTTCAGCCTACACTGAATTATTAGCAGTGTTATTGTTTTAGTTTCTATCACAATTTCCATGGGATCATTTACAGGGCTGTCTTTCTTCTATTCCATATGATGCATCCTTTCTATTTCCATCCTTAACAAACTTGACAATAAAAATTTTACTAAGAAATACAATCAAGGGACCCAGAGTTAATGACTTAATGGCTTCTGTCTCCAAAGACCTCAGATGTTGAAAAACATTGGGGGTAAAAATAAATATACAGATCTTAGAATGCAGAGAATCTCAGGAGAACCCATAGGACAGGGTACTGTCAGTATTCTCATTACAATGTTAGTGTTTATTCAACTCAGATTTCTGTCTGTGTTTAGTTTAGGCAATGTCTTAGCCAATGGTTCACAGCCAGTTATTGCATATGTTTTTTAATTATTCAGACTTTGTCATTATGGATAAAAAACAAATAATATGAACGGTAACCTATATAAAATATTTGAAATGTAACATTTGTAATGATTTGTATTTGTGTATTTCTTCCAACTTTTTCCCTCTTGATATTGGTATTTCTGTGTGTCAAGATTTTACATAAGATTTATTTGTTTATTCGGAAGACAGAGTGACAGGGGTCTGATGCTGTTACCTAATGGGTAAAGCCACCACCTATGACATAGGTATTCCATATGGGTGCCAGTTTGAGTCCCAGCTATTCCATTTCCAAAAGAGCTCCCTGCTAGTATACTTGGGAAGATTAGCTGAGGATGGCTAAATCCTTGGACATCTATACCCATATGGAAGACCCAGAGGAAGCTCTTGCCTTCTAGCTTTGGACTGTCCCAAGTCCAGTAAAGTGGTAGTCATTTGGGGAGTGAACAAACAGATGAAAGATCTCTGACTCTCCTTCTCTCCCTTTCTGTGTTATTCTGTCTTTTAAAATGAATAAATATATCTTTAAAAAGAAAAAGAGATATAGAGGTAGGGAGAGGTGGTGAAGGGGATAAAGAGGAAGAGATTTTCTATCTACTGATTCATTCACCAAGTGCTCACAACAGCGTCAGCTGGATCATGCATAGTGCAGGAGCCAGGAATGCCATCTGGGTCTCCCATATAGTTGGCACAGACTCAAGAGCTTGTGCCATCAGCTGTTGTTTCCCAGGCACATTTGGAGGGAAGTAAAATAAAGCAAGGTAGCCAGGAATAGAACCAACAATCCAGTATGATACAGGCATTCCCAAGCAGTAGCTTAATCGCTGCATCAAAATATTCTCCCCTCTATCTGTCCAGAGTTTAACCTGAGGTATGTAATGTGATGCTGTGAATACCCAGAATCAGATGCAAATGTATTTGTATCTCTAATATGGAGTGAGAATATTGACTTATACCATTGATGGCCCAACCTCTCTTGAGCTATACAGCATGAGGTTCTAAACATGTATAAACCTCAGCTACCTCTTGCTGCCAACATCTATGTCTTTCTTAATTTTAAAATTGTTTTGATTACCTTAGGGTTTCTTTTTAAGATTTATTTATTTTTATTGTGAAGTCAGATATACAGAGAGAAAGATATCTGTTCTCTGATTGACTCCCAAAACGGCCACAATGGCCAGAGCTGAGCCGATTCGAAAACTGGAGCCTGGAGCTTCTTCTGGGTCTTCCACACGGGTGTAGCATGCCAAGGCTTTGAGCCGTCTTCAACTGCTTTCCCAGGCCACAAACAGGGAGCTGGATGGGAAGTGGGGCTGCTGGGATTAGAATCGGTGCCCATATGGGACCCAGAGCATGCAAGGTGAGGACTCTAACCACTATGCTGCTGTGCCAGGCCTGATTATTTTAAGTTTTTATTTGTGTTTGTTTGAGTTACAGAGAATGAGAGGGAAATACAGAGAGAATTAGAGCTCTTGTATTTATTCATTCATTCCCCAAATGGCCTCAATGACCAAGGCTGGATCAGCTCAAAGTCAGGAACCTGAAACTCTGTCCTGGTTTCCTATGTTGGCCCAGGTCTCTATAGGAGCCTAAATATTTAGTTAATCTTTAGTTGTTTTCTCAGGTATATTAGCAGGAAGCTGGATTGAAAGTAGAGCAGATGGCACTTAAATAAGTCCCATGTCCAATGCCAAGATTGCAGATGGAGAATCAATCAGTTACATCAAAATATGGGTCACAGTCTTTCTGAAAATATAAAAAGAGCATTAATTTATCTACTTGAAAGAGGTGTTGCAGAGAGAGAGAGAGAGAAACATTTTGTCTGCTGGTTCACTCCCGAAATGTCTGCAGCACCCAATCCCTGGGTTAGGGCAGGAACCCTTGGCCCAAGAGTCTAGGCCATCTTTCAGTATTTTCCTAGGCCCTTTTAAGAAGGCTGAATTAGAAGAAGAACAGCCAGGGCTCACACAGGTGCCAGTGTGGGATGCCAGCAATGTATGCAGCAGCTTAACCTGTTATGTCACAGCGCTGGCCCGTCAGAATTTCTTTTTCACAAAGTTTGTGGGAGGCAGACATTCAACTCAGTTAGTTAAGGCACTCCTTTATGCCTGCATCTCGTATTGGAGTGCTCCACTTCTGTGTCAGCTCTGTTCTCCATTCAGTTCAGGTTCCTGCTAATGTGTGTATGCTAAAAGGCAGCAGAGAAGACTAAGTACTTGGGTCCTTGCCACTCGTGCAAAACCCAGTGTGAGTTCCAGGCTCCTGACTCGCCTCACATATAACTTAATATATCTTTTCATCTCTGTCTTCTCTCAGGTTTATCTGACATAACATAAGCTTTTCAAGATAGTATTTGTAATTATGTGTAAACATTTATTAGATATTGCCAATGCCTTGTCTGCATTTGGTCCCTTTAAGGCCAAATCATGGAAAATGTTTTGTGAGTTTTTTCCCGTTTGTTGCAAAAAGCGTAAACCTTTTTGCTCCTGGATAGAAAGAATCATTTCATTCTCCTGTAGTGCTTGTCTTCTTACAAAGCATATGGTTAATTCCCCAAATTTACTTCTTTAAATTAAACTTCTCACCTACTGTGTAACCCAGTTCTTCTGCAGCTACAGAAAGCAGCAGCAAAAGTCAAAGCCTGTGGTGGGAAGGAGTTCTGTATTCATGTTATGTGCTGATTCAGCCACCTGTGCCTGAGGAATAGCTCAATCACTGTGCTGTTTTAGGGAATGAAACTCAAAAGTCACCACATCAACTTCGATAGGCAGAAGAAAGCTAGTGGCCTGACGCGGTGACCTAGCAGCTAAAGTCCTCAGTTTGCATGTGTTGGGATCACATATGGGCACCGGTTCTAATCCTAGCAGCCCCGCTCCTCATCCAGCTCCCTGCTTATGGCCTAAAAAATTAGTTGAGGGTGGCGCAAAGTCTTGGGACCCTGCACCCATGTGGGAGACCCAAAAGAAGCTCCTGGCTCCTGGCTTCTGATGGACACAGCTCTGGCTAATGCCTGATGTGGCTGGTTGGAGAGTAAATCAGTGGACGGAATATTATCCTCTCTGTATCTCCTCTCTGTATATCTGACTTTCCAATAAAAATAAAATAAATCTTTAAAAAAAAAAAAGGAGAGCCAGGCTGCAGCTGTGAATATATCCTCTCCCAGTGCCTGCCCCTGACAGGACATGGTGAATGTCATGGGAGTGAATGAAGGAGGCTCTTCCTTCATCGAAGTTCAGTGAAGGCTGTCTGCCTGTATTTTATGAAATGAGTCTTGGACCTCCACCACCCTGCATTCCATCACTGCAGCAGGCCACTCTTGTCCTTATCTTTCTGGCACAAGTACAGGGAGTGTGCAATGCATTTGATGGTTCTTCCTACCTTCCTTTCTGAGTCCATTCAGGCCGTTAATATAACCATAGATGGAGTAACTTGTAAACAACAGTTTGTTTATAAGTTAGTTTCTGGTAAGGACTCAGTTTCTGGTCCGCAAGGAACCCCTTTCTGCTGTCATCCCCATTTGGTGGAAAGGAAGAGGTCTGGCCTCTCAGGCCCTCGTAAGAGCACTCACCCTTTACACAATGGCTGTAGTCTCATGTGCTGATCACCGCCCAAAGGTACCACCTCCTAACATCGTTTACCTTGAGGTTAGTTTTCCATTTGAATCTTGGAGGGGCACAACCACTCAATCTTTATCACATCCCTGGGTCTGTCCTAGACTGAGGGGAGGTCATTACTTGAAATGTAAAGAGAAAGATTAACATGCATCATGCCACTGAGAAGAGGACCACTTCTCAGCGAGTGAGCACAGTCAGCCCCTTGCTGGGTGGTCTGAATCCTAGATTCTCTCTTACCAGGTTTTCCTATTGAGGGAATGACGGTCCAGGAGCCTAATCTCTGTTCCTCAGGTGTTTATTCTTCATTTTCAGTGAGATTCTCTGGGTCTTTAAATCTTTCATGTAAGTTCCACAGGTGTGATTCTTGACAGATACAGAAATTGTCTTTTTGTTCTTTTATGCGGCTTTGAGTTCCTAGTGAAGGAACGTAGTTGGCCTATGGTAAGATCACTGATAAAGGAATAACCTAATGAGGCAATAAGTGAAACTGAGATACTTAAACTTGGCAATTGGCAAGAAGCTTACTTTTACCAGTTTTAATGGGTGAAAATGGACTCATATGCATTCCCCCCCCCTTTTTTTTGACCTTTTCTCTCCTGGGGCACACCAGTGTAATAGATACAAATGTTCTTTGGAAGCAAGGAACCTGGCTTATTGTGTATGATTTTGCGATTTTTACCTGTTTATTTTTGTTTAATTCACATCAGAACTGAGTTTTATTTCCTTCCTCTATAATTGTATCTTTCAGTCTTTCCTTATTTAAAAACTAATATATCCTTTGTTCAGTTTGAATAATGATTTGACATAGATGCGCTTTTAAAAGACCAAGCAATATAAAACGAGATGCGTTGGTTGAAACAATGTGATAGACTTGGGATGCAATGACAGTATGGCAGCCATTGATGTAAAAAGGTAGTCATGGTAATATATGCTCTGCTTAGCTTTCTTTTAAAGAAAATATTTATTTTTATTTAAAGGCAGATTTATAGAGAGAAGGAGAGAAAGAAAGATAAGAGTTTTCACCCACTGCTTCACACCCCAAATGGCTACAATGGCCAGAGCTGAGCCAATTTGGAGCCAGGAGTCAGGAGCCTTATCCAGGCCTCACAGGTGGGTTCAGGGTCCCATGGCTTTTAGCCATCTTCTGCTGCTTTTCCAGGCAACGAGCAGGGAGCTGGAAGAGAAGTAGTGTAGCTGGGACTGAATCTGGTGCCCATATAGGATGTCAGTGCTTGCAGGTGAATGATTATTAGCCTGTTGAGCCACTCTCCCCATCTCCCAAAATAAATTAGTTTTTTAAAAAAAAACTTGGAAAATCATAATCAAGAAAATTTTTGAAGGCAAAGTGATCTCCTTTTTGAAAGAAGATGAAGTTAAGCAATTGACCTGCATTGCTTGGCATTAATTAAACTTCTAATGAGTCACAATGCCTTAATAGCTTTAGTCTATGTAGCAGAAGTCTAGGTCCCAAGTGAATAAACCATAAGGCTAAAGGGCGAATGACTTAACAAAAGGGAACCGGATGATTATCTTGTAAACCAGAAGATCGGTGATGTTATGGCTTAATTAGATAGCTTGATAGGAAGCTCAAGTTCTAACTAAAGTCTTAAAGCAGTTGCCTAGTCATTTGGGAGATGCTGGAAAGGTTTAATTTATGAGTAAAAAAGACAAAAGTACCAAATGACCACTAACATTTAAGAGATGAGATACAGGGAAAACAGAAATGTTATAATGGTTCACACATGGTTGCAGGGGAAAACATCAGGGAGGAATGATTTAATATAGTGATTATAAACACTAATGGGATGAACAAGGAGAGTTTCATTAGTGATCAGGAAAATTGCATTGACAGGTATTAGATACCCATATGATCCTGGCGTATAGTCTAGAGAGTTGTTTGCCTTAATTGGAGACAGAGCCCAATAGTGCAGTAATAAGTAGATATTTTTGGTTTTGACTTTGGAGTTAATCCTTAGTTTTCCGTGTCTTTGATTTTCGGTGATAAGAATATGTATTCTGTAAATTTCTACTATTTTAACCTGAGCCATCTGAATAAGTTTTAATTCTTTTAACCTGGAAGTCTCCCCTAATTTTTTCTATGAATTTTCATAAATACCTTGACATTCTCACTCTAATTAGTGAGGTTAACTCCTCAGATTTTGGTTACTTCTCTATGGTAACAAAAGCTAATACAGATGAGGTGTGTACCATCCACATCATCTATCATTTGGATAAATAGCTACTACCTCAGTGTTGGGAAGATGCTTCTAGTTATCTGATGATTAACCCATGTCCAGCATGCACTTGTTGGGCAGTGAAATCATTCCAAGTCGCATTGTAAACTCTGCTCCCCCCACCCTTTTTTTTCACCTTGAGGAACACGGCTTGTAGGCCACAAAGACTCAAGGCGTAGTTTGAACACACTTACTGTTTTAATTCTAGGCTTTAGCAGAAATCTTTTAAACCATCATATGCTGCTGCCTGTGTCCCTCACCTAAACGGGCAAGAATCTGTCAGCAGTTGTCTGGACTGTGCACTGCTCTGAATATCCTTCGGAAGAGAACCTTTATGCCATCTTCAGATTTTAAGCTTGATAACATTTTGATGCAATAAAAACACTTAAAGAAAAAATGTGATTTTTCCAAAAATTTCAGGCTGATAAAAATTAACAATTTTACATAAGAATTGAATACTTACCATTAAGACAAGTTTGTGGACCCAGCAGGATGGCGTAATGGTTAAATCCTCTGCTTGTACACACCAGGATCCCATATGGGTGCCAGTTCATGTCCTGAGCTGCTTTACTTCCCATCCAGCTCCCTGCTTGTGGCCTGGGAAAGCAATCGAGGACGGCCCAAAACCTTGGGATCCTGTACTCCTGTGGGAGACCTGAAAGAAGCTCCTGACTCCTGGCTTCAGATTGACTCAGCTCCATCCTTTGCAGCTACTTGGGGAGTAAGCCAGTGGACGGAAGATCTTTCTTTCTGTTTCTCCTTCTCTCTGTAAATTTGACTTTACAATAAAAATAAATGAATCTTTTTATTTTTTTATTTTTTACTTATTTTTTATTGTAAAGTCAGATATACAGAGAGGAGGAGAGACAGAGGAAGATCTTCCGTCCAATGATTCACTCCCCAAGTGACCGCAGTGGGCCGGTGTTGTGTCGATCTGAAGCCAGGAGCCTGAAACTTCTTCTGGGTTTCCCACACGGGTGTAGAGTCCCAAGGCTTTGAGCCGTCCTCAACTTCTTTCCCAGGCCACAAGCAGGGAGCTGGATGGGAAATGGAGCTGCCAAGATTAGAAGCGGCGCCCATATGGGATCCCGGCGCATTCAAGGCGAGGACTTTAGCCGCTAGGCCACCACGCCGGGCCCACGAATCTTTTTAAAATGTCAAGTTTGCTTTGAAATAGGTAAGAAGACTAAGTAGGCTCCTTTGGGAATTTTCCTGCTGGATATAAGTCTTAATTTAATTACAGTATCAATAATTATGCTTTTATTCCGCAGGATGACTGTTCAAAGAGTTAGCAGTAATACAACAACTGTGTTGAGCAGACTAGGGAGAAGTGGGAGCAGGAAAATGCTCTGAGCGTCTCTGGGGAGTTGCATTCCGGAGGCCCGAGTTTGTAGTCACTGACCTGTCTGGAAAATGAGACAGTTTTCCGGTTTTCTTGCTTACTTTTATATGCAGAACAATCAGTTCCTGTTTTGAAATTATTCTGAAAGATTTCTTTCTGCCCCGGATGAATTTGCTGAACGACGGTGTTTCTATACATAGTGTACTCCAAAAAAGCAGACAAAGCAGGTTTTTGAACAATAATGTTGAAACATGTGGGGTGGGCATTCAACAGAGCCGCTATCAGACATCATCATATGCCCTCATGTCATGTTAGAGGGCCTGGTTCAAATCCAACTTCCTGTTCTCGCTTCCGTCTAGTGCACTTTGTGAGGCAACAAATGATGACTCAAATACTTGGAGAACCAGTCGGAGTTGTAGGATGGCTTTAATTTGACACATCCATGGCTAACTGTGGGCATGTGGTGCTGAAATAGCTTATGGAAGATCTTTCTCTGTCTCTGTTAATTTGCCTTCTGAATAAGTAAATTATATATAAATTTTTTTAAAAGATAAAATATATCCTTCAAAATATTAGTGTGTGTAGAGGTGTGATTTCAACTTAAGTAAAAGATAAATGGCTTGTTTTTTTATCTGGCTAAGATGCTCCTGTGTTCATTGACAGAAAAGTGTATTTCATGTAATGAATGAGCTTGCCTTAGACAATGAGAGGAAGGAAAGCAGATCGGATTCTGGAACTAGGGGTTAGTCTCATTCACTGCTGATGGAATAAAAGTAAAGGAGTATATTGGAGATTCTGTAGAAAAAGTATTGGTAGATTAGAATTTCTGAGCCGTTAGGTTGTGAATCACTAAAACAATTATTTACCTCGATATTGGAAGTAGGTAAAGGAAAATACGGTCAGGGGTATTCTTTGCAAACAATAGAATGGATTCTTACTAGTTTAAATAGAAAAGGAATTTATTAAAGGATATGAGACATTTCGAAGAATCATCATAGTCCCAGGGAAATAGTCGTGAGGCTAAGCTTCTGGGAACAATGCCCAGAACCATGCAGCAGACCTGGCCTGGTGAGCAAAGAGCGCAGTGTTCTGTGGGAGACCATTTAGGTGGATGAAACATCCAAGGTTGCTGGAAGAAGCAAGGCATATGGGGAAAGGTATCCACATAGAGGACGTGTTTTCCAATAAGAAACAAATTTCTGCTCTCCCTGTTCCCCCAAAACAGTGGATCTATATAAACAGCATGTTCTTAAGTGGCAAGATGGCCCATGAAGTATTCTCCTGGGGGTGACTCAGTACTTGTTACCTGACCCCTAGGAAGTCTAGGGAATGTTGAAGAGCACACTGGCATTTACTTAACACAAGAAAGTCTCCACCAGCAGTGCTTACTGATGCTCCAGCAAGTTGAACATTCAGGAATCACAGTGGTTCACCCATAGCTGGTAAAGTCTTCGTTGGTTAGCACAGGTAAACCATTGTCCTTGGTTATCACAAGTACCACAGGCTTCATGAACACACTGATTGAGATCCAAGCTTTCAGGGAAAGTGCAGATCATCTTGCTTACCTAAACACTGAGTGCCTTTCCAAAGCATTTTCTTTCAGAGTATGTACTGGACCTGGAAGCAACCAGACTTTTACTGTTGTGGTCTGGCAGCATAGGGAAACTAAGTAAAGATTAAATATGTCACTGTGAGTAAAGACCTTGAGCTTGCTAATGGAAACCTTTGGTACATGATCATCATTATATTGTCTTCATCATCCTCTGTTCCTATAATTGGGGTAAGCACAGGGATGTACCCTGTGTTTAGACTGTGTTCAGGTAACCTTGCCTCTATTATGTTTCATCTTACAAAGACCAAATATTTATCTGTTGTTTAAACTAAAGGTAAAACTCTATGATAACGTTTGTGGGATTATCTCAAGACCTGTATTTTGCAAGGCAAATTGATCACTGGTGAATTAAATCTAGGAAATGCTGCAATAAAGATTATTTACTTTAGGATTAAGATGACTGTGAAAAAAATTGTAGAGGCTATTGAGTGTGCTACATTCCAAGACAGTAGGTCATGGAACCTTTTTACTTTCTTTATTAATCTGTTTTTCTGTTGATGGGTAATATAAGGGATATAGCTTGAGTTTAATTAAGCTGTGATCCCTTTGAGGGGAAGAATCTTGTCTTATTTAACTTTGTGCTCTTTCTACCTAGCCTAGCACAGGCTTAGTAGCATTGGTTGTCTTGATCAAAATGACATCAGGAGAGAGATCTTTGCCCAATCTTATATTCTATCATTCTCAATGTTATAGGAAGATCAAGTTCCCCGGAATCAGAGTTGGCTTTGAGTTCCTGGCTTCTTTGGAAAGGTTGTGTGAAAGAACTGTGTGCTTCTGGGTTTGAGACAAGAAAATGAAGGGGAGAAAACCCATCATTAAATGTTAGAAAATAAGATTTAAAAGTATTCACAATATTCACCATTTCCCTTCTTTACAAGAAATACTTATACTTCCTAGGTAAATTACTCAGCTGTGTCTAAACTAAACAAAAAGTCAGTGAGAAAGAAATGAAGAGACTATGAAATCATAATAAAAAGATGAAAGATGGGGCCAGCACTGCGGCATAGCCAGTAAAGCTACGGCCTGTGGTACCAGTATCTCATATGGACACCAGTTTGGACCCTGACTGCTCCACTTCTGATCCAGTACTTGGCTGAATTGCCTGGAAAAATAGAAAAGGATGGCCCAAGTGCTTGGGTCCCTGCATTCTTGTGGGAGATGTGGAGGAAATTCCAGGCCCCTGATTTCATCCTAGCCATTGTGGCCATTTGAGGAATGAACCAGCAGATGGAAGATTTCCTCTCTTCCTCTCTCTGTAACTCTGTCTGTCAAATGGATAAACAAATCTTTTCAAAACAGGGAGAGAGATGAGTGATGGAGATCAACCTCTGGGTTAAGAGTAGCAAGGGAATTTCTCACCAGCCAGCTGCCTACCATATGTTTAGAAAGGCAGTAACAAGAAAAGCTCCATTTAGTTGCATTTTCTGTGCAGGGAATGGATCACTTCCTTCCCATTGTCTCATGCATCTAAGTGAAACTGAAAAACCCTTTGAATGATGAAATCTGTTTTAATCACTGTTACTCCTTTTTATTTTGAGAGATTTTCTCCACATCTTGAACTTTTATAAACCTATGCCAAATTCCTTTTTATTTTATTTTTTGAAAGACTTACTTATTTTGAAAGAGTTCTTGAGAAGGAGAGAGAGAGAGAGAGAGAGAGAGAGAGAGAGAAGAGAGAGAGAGAGAGAGAGAGAGAGATCTTCTATCCATTGGTTCACTCTCTATATAGCTGCAATGAACAGCACTGGGTCAGGCAGAACCCAGTGGCCAGGAGCTTCATCTAGGTCTCACACATGAGTAACAGGGGCACAAACACTTGTGCCATCTTCTTTTCCTGGGCCAACAGGGAGCTATTTCAGAAATAGAGCAGACAGGACAGAACTGTTGCCTACATGGGATATCAGCATTGCAGGCGAGGGCTTTACGCCTTATGCAACAACAATTCTGTACTCTAAGTAATTCTGTACTCCAAGTTTGTTCTTTAAAAGTTGACTAGTCGGCCGGCAGCGTGGCCTAGCGGCTAAAGTCCTTGCCTTGAACTCCCCGGGATCCCATATGGGCGCCAGTTCTAATCCCGGCAGCTCCACTTCCCATCCAGCTCCCTGCTTGTGGCCTGGGAAGGCAGTCGAGGACGGCCCAAAGCTTTGGGACCCTTCCCTCTCGAGGGAGACCTGGAAGAGGTTCCGGGTTCCCAGCTTCGGATCGGCGCGCTTCGGCCGTAGGGGCTCACTTTGGGAGTGAATCATCGGATGGAAGATCTTCCTCTCTGTCTCTCCTCCTCTCTGTATATCCGGCTTTCCAATAAAAATGAATAAATCTTTAAAAAAAAAAGTTGACTAGTCTTCTGGTATCTAAACTCCTTCTGCTTCCTTTTGCTAATGTAGCAACAAGAAAGTATTTGAAACTTCCTCCTAACTTTCAATGTAACATCACCCTAGGCTGTTTAGCTTTTATAGCTGACCCTCCCTTGATGGCAGGTCACTTGTGATGGTTTTAACACCGTGTTTAGGAGCCTTCTTGTTTGAGATTTCTAGGAAGTGCAATTCCCAGTGCCGGTCTTTTATCTTTGAGCTTCAAATTTTGTCATTTCTCCTTTTTCACACTTATCTAACCAGCTGAGAGAATAAAAGTTTACTTCTACTTTGCTGAGAGTATTACTATCCAGGAAGATATATGACAACTTGCTAGGCTTGTGAAAGGTGGATTTTCTATCTCGAATTCCTGGCTTTCTTGGCCAGGTGCTGATTTGGTCAAACACTTCGAGTTATTCTTTCTTTGTTTATTTGTTGATTATGACCTCATCCTGAGGAATTTATTTGTATGTGTTTTAGTTAATCAATACTCCCTTGTCCTTTACTTTCTATAAGTATATTCATAGAATGACTGAAAATTACATTTGTTGTTTCCAAAAAACTATATACAGTAATATATAATTTAGAAAGTTACAGAAGTCATAAGGTGAAACACAACTTCCTCTTCTGTCACTTTGAGACTTCAGGCTTGTGTTGTCACTGCTTGATAGCAATGGAAGTTAATGATCTTTTTAAAAATATTTAGAATAGCTCTTTCCCTTAATCCCTCCATATTGCTAATGTACTCTGTGCCCTGCCACTTGCGCCTGCCAATCACTGCCTCAGCCTTCTACCTACAACTGAGAAATTCCTGTTGGATGATGAAATTGGCCCTCTGGACTCTGTTTCTGAAAGGCAACTTCAGAGTGTTCAGTATCCTTGAATGGACTGTTTGGAAGCTATTTTGGCAAATGCAATTATACTGTGTGTGTGTGTGTGTGTTGGGGGGGTGCACAGACACAGACATTGTCCACACAGGACTGGCTCATCCTGAGGAATTTGGAGTATGCCTCTTGCTCCTCCGAAATGGTGGGCGGGACAGGCAAGGAAGCATAGTGTAATGGAGTGGATGGCATTAGACATGCTTTCTCATCCCCCTTGGACCATTCATTTGCTGGGAGACCTTGGGCACCTTCTTAACCTTTCTAGGATTTGGTTCATTCACTTGTAAAATGGGGCTAATAATACCTGGCCTCTGACTTCAGAGAGCTAAGAAAAATGAAGCGAGATCCTAGGTGTCTGGGTAGTTTGAAATCCAGCTTTTTATAGATGCACTTCAGAGTGCCTGACAAAAAAGTTAACTTTTTTTGGTCTGAAAAACCAGTGTGTTAGCAGAAATATAAAAATACGAAGCTATTTTCTACTATGTTTTAAATTACAATACTATCCTGGACAAGAAAAGTAGCAGCCCTATAGTATCTCTAGTTGTTTGTACGCTGTACATTATGCTTGTAATGTTTTTATTGACATGAGGATTACCAATCCCACAGCAATTCTGTATTAGCAAATACATCATTTTAGAGCAGGGTTATCATCTCCTATGTCAGTGGGTGGATACACAAGGCTTTGAAATCCTTCAGACTTGAGTTTGAATACCATTTTATTTGTTTTACTTTGTCATTGGATGAGTTATGTGCCTGCTTCAATCCTTTGTGGTCTGAAAAAAACGAAACAAAAAGGCAGGCACAGTGATAGTCCACCAGATGCATGACCATGTTTTGGGTGGTACTAACAACGAGGTCCTTTTTTAGGTTATTTATGTTTTATAGTGCAACTTTAACCCTCATGGCTGCAAAGTGGCTGCTGGCTTCATCTTTAAGCATCACGGGTAGGGGAAGGAGGAAGGATAATTAGTAAAATGCATAACTTAATGAACTCCGTTATCTGATTCTTCAATGTTCAAAGGGTTTTCTTGGAATAACTTCTTGGTGACTTCTTATGTTCTTGCTGATCAGTTATTATCATTTTGATCACTCCTAGATGGAAGGAAGTCTTGGAAGTTGAGCATTTTGTTCAAGTGACACCAAGAAAAGAAAAGGAAAACAGTTGGATGAGGAAAGTAATTAGGTAGGCAAGTGGTAGTATTACCCTCAGTAGGTGGTTTGATACCATGTTGTTTATGTTCTCATCACACTCAGTTGTTCCCAATACACACATGGAGATGTGGAGGTGTTTACCTTTGATTGCATGCCCCTCTTATGTTTATCACTGAGTTTTTTTTTTCCTGAATTTGTAACCTCAGGTTCAGTGTGAAATGACCGTCATTGGGGGAAAGTAGTAAAGTCTTAGGAGAAATTTGCTAGACCTTATTGTTTCATTTCTTTTCATGGTCCAAGTAGAGAAGCTTTCTTTTACTTATGCTGATGGGAGCAGCAGAAAAGGAAAACAAGAAGAGCTTCATGGAGGGAGAAGAAAAGGCACTGGTAATAATTTGTGTAGCTGATGTATTATATGGGCCCAATGATTTTGCAAAGCTTACTTGCTTTATTTAATACATTCTGGCTCTATAGCCCAAGACAGTCTACCTCACTGCTGTTCTTGCATTTCAAGTGTTTCACGAAAGCCTAACGACAAATGTCTATATCGTTGTACTTTTGTGGTGCCTAGGAATAAAAGAAACAACTGTGAGAAAATAGTGTTGGAAAGTATTAGAAAATCTACATTGATAATCACTTGATATTTTTAAAATCAGATGCTCAAAAGATCTCCTCTTTATTTACACATATTTTTAAAGCCATTTAGTGAGAAATCATTTGTGACTAAAATTGGAACTATGTGTAATATTGAAATGTGGCCAGAATTATGTCTATTTTTAACTTTTGCTCAAGGAGATTAAAGCAAAGGAAGAAGTGACTTTTTTGTGTCTCTGTCTCTTTCAGACACACATATTCTTACATACATTTTGCCTCATATATCCATAGCAGCAGATTTTTGCTCTCTATGTTATCTTGTATTTGTTTCATATTTTTCTCAGTATTACTGTGAAACTCCTTTCTTTTGGTATAATTTTCATGTAGCTTCTTTGGCATTTTTGCAATTCTAATTCTCCCTGGTTGTTGCATTACAAAAGAAAGGAATCCAAGTAGATTTATATGCAAGACATTTTAAATTTGAATGTCAGAGGTCATTCCCTTTTGGTTATATATTTGTCTGGTTGAGTCTGGAAGCTGAACTTTTGCATACAGGAAATAATATTCAAGAAAACTTTTTGAAGTAGGATTTTAGCTTTAGTTTTCACATTTTCAGAACCTGAAAGACTTGATACCTGAGATAAAGATCATTTGCATGCTGTGTTGGTTATATTGCTCATGTCTGCTGGGAACAGTGGGGCACCCTCACCTTCTTCAGTTGGCTTGGCTCTCCATCACAGCCACTGCTGTGCACTGTCTCCTGATTCAGGTCTCAGTCAGTACTTCTTGTGGTTACTCCCAGGAATGACAGTAAATTCAGCACTTGCAATTCCTCTTCTCAGAACTTCAGGTTGTCACGTCTTCTGTATTTTCCCTACAAAAATATCTTATTTCTCCATCTCCTAGGTTAGTATTAATGATTTCCATTAATCTTATTAGTATTGATGAATTCACCTCAAACACCTTTTGGAACCCAATAGATTGCCTAGAAGTCCTCCTGCACATTCCGGCTTCTGCTTAACTGACCCTGGATGACTACTTCTCCTCTTCTATCCTGCCGGCTCCAGTCGCTCCTCCCTGTTCCTCAGAACATGTAGGTGCTATGTCTTGTTTTACTGAGAAAGCTCAGTGATGGGAAAGCCTCCCCAGGCTCTTACCAGCTCACCTGTAACTAGACCATGTACTCCGTCTTCTGGTCTGTCTGTGACCTTCCTGCTCCGGGGACTCCATCCCTTCCCAGTCACTACGAGACGAGGTTTCTGCAATTGCCTGATCTCTCATGCATTATCAGATTTCCTCTGTCTAATATCAGCATGATCTTTAAAGCATGCAAAGATTCTGCAATAGATTGAAACCTGATAGATAAGGAGGTTAGAAAAGAGATTAAGGAGGAGGAGTAGAGAGGGAGGGAGGAAAGGAAGGAAGGAGAAGAAAAAACATAGAAAAATTGCTTAACTCCTTAATTGCTGTTCTATGTTTCCCACCCTGTTTACAACAAGGAGCACTATGTGCCCCTGCTGCTTCTGCCCTTGACTTCTGCCTAGCCACTTCTCTGAATGCCCTTGTCGGGATCACCAAGAATCCCTTCCTTGTCAAATCCAGTTCTCTCCTCATTAAACCCACCAACCATTCTTGCTGCAGTTGAACACTTCATTCTAGGAACACTTTTTGTTGTTGGCTTTGGGAATACCACATTCTCCTGGTTTCCCTCCTGCAAAGTAGACCTTCTCAGTGGCTTTTGCTGGGACCTCCTTCTCTTTCTGAAGTGCCTGCACACAATGACCCTGATCTCTGTCCTTAGAAATTTTCTCTTCTTCTCCTGGTTACCCACTCTCTTGGCTCTCAATGGATGTCTTCTACATCTCTTTCTCCCTCCAGCTCAGAACAATTCTCTCAGCTCCGCACTTTGATTATACATCAGTGCTTGTTCATTTCCCTTTGCATATCTAAAAATCATGACAAATGCACACACTCCCACCCTGGTTCAAGCTGCCAGCATCATCTTCTCTCTGGACTTGAAAATTTATTTATTTATTTTGTTTTTTTGAAAAGGAAACAAAGAGGGATTTGGAGAAAAATCTTCCATATGTTAGTTTATTCCCTGAATATTCAAAACAGGAATAGGACAGGCCAAAGCCAGGAGCCAGGCACTCCACCGATGCTGTGAGCGGTTAGGATCCTAGTCCTAAGGTAACTAAGCCGTTACCTGCTGCTTTCTAGAGCATGCATTTACAGACAGCTGGACCGGTGGAGCTCACACTCAAACCCTGGTCCTCCCAGGGGAAATGTTTTGGCATTCCAGGTGACAACTTACCCGCTGTTTCACACACTCACCCTGCTCTAGACTTTTGTTTAAGTGGTTTTCTTATTTTTGTCCTACCGTTGAATTTACAACACAGCAGCTAGAGTGAATTTATTAGAGATCAGTCAATTTCTATTTTGTACTTACTCAAAACTTTAGAGGGCTCTTGCCTCCAAGAACTGTGTTCTACAGGGGATTTTGGTACTGTCTCACTGACTGCATAGACTACCTACTGTCCCCTTGTGCTGACCCGCTCCAGCGATGCTGCCTTTTGCTGTTATCCAGCATCAAGCAACTCCTGTCTCTGTGACTTGTAGTTTCTTCTTCTAGAACATGCTTTCCTAGATAGCATTATTTTTTGCTTCATCATTTTTTGGGGGAATCCATTCAAATTCCATCGCTTAAACAAGGCCTTTTATGTTTCTTTTATAATTCCAGAGCCCTGTTCCCATCCCTCATACTCTAGTCCCCTTGACTATTTTATTTTAACACATAAGACATTGTTGATTCATTCGTGTACTCTTTTAGAATGTAAGTTCCAAGAAACTAAACCTTTTCTTTTGGTCTCTGTTCTAGCTCTAGGAAATAAAACAGTTCCATCAATAAAGTCTGATTGAATAAATGAAAAATTGTTTGAGAACTGTAAATAACAATATTCAAGCAGCAGCTCTTAATAATTATCCTGAAATTGAATATTAGTGTCAATGTTTTTTTTCTTTTAGTTTCTTACACCCATGATTCTGGCATATTAATTTTGATCCATTTATGCTACTGTTTTGCTAGAAAGGTAAAGGAATATTTGATTTTGTGCTGAGCTTTTTCGGTTAATGATCTTATATTACAAACATGAAACAGCAGAACAGAGTATTAGTTAAGGATCACAGTAACTGAACTTTTCTAAATTAAATCTCTCCCCTCTTCTCCTGTATCAGTAAGGTGTCCACAGGAAACAGATGGCATGCTCAAATTAGGTAATTTGACTAGAGTTTAATAAAACATTTTGAAACCACAAGGCAGAGTGCAGTATCCTGAGGCTAGTAGCAGCCTTTTCTGTTATTATGCAAGACCTGAAGTGGAAAGGGGAAAGCAACATGAAAAGATGTAAGAAGCAAGGAAAGGAAAGGTTATTGAAACTCTGAATACCAGTGGTGAGAGAAGCCATCTGACAAGACTGGTTGCCCTGGCATGAGAAACCCAACCATCCGATGAGAGAACTTGGGTGAATTTGTGATAGATCTTAGGTGGTAGAAATGGAGGGCACTAAAGAAACAGCTATTCTTCCTTCTTTCTCTTCCCTTGTTCTGATCCCCACCTGAACTTCTTGTTGCTTGAAGTCAACTGGAATCCAGATGGAAAGGGAACTTCCAGCTGTGATCTCTAGAATCCAGCTTGAGAAGCAGACAACAGTGAAGCACAGGGCAGAGGATGGATTTGGAGGGTAAATGATAGACTTCCTCTCCTGTCTTCTAAACAATCTCTGTTTTAAACTTACTTGGTAATTACTAATTACCTGATTATACAAAATATAAATTTTCCTATAAATATATTGAATGTAATTGCTCTGTAAAACTTTCTATAGCAGGCTTTCCAATCTTAACCTGATTTCAAGAAAATTTAGAGTAAAAAAAATGATTGTCTTATTTTCCTGCTTGATTTAGCGCATATCTTGCATATAATGGACACTAAAGAAATATTTTTTGAATGTAGTCTGGATGTATGGATGGATGTTTATATGAATGAATTGATAGATGGGCAGATGGATGGATGAAGTGGATGGGTGGGTACAAAGGAATTAATAGCAGAAATGTTTGCCTGCAATTAAAGACCTTAAGTATCAAAGCATTCCTATTATCACTAGGCATTGCAAAGTCAGAGAACACGACGATTAGTTGAAAGCTTTGAAGGATATAGTTGGTTGTAATTTTTCAAGTAATATAACACTGGAGGGTAGGGGTGAACACATTGGTTCCTTCTGAGTCATTCTAAGTTATTCTGGATTACTGCAATAGCATCTCTAAGAGTTCTTACTAAACAACATGAACAAAGATCTAAGACCGTTCTGGTATTTATAAAGGTTCTGTTTCCTCAAAGACCTTTAACTGAGACAGAAGTGACACCTGTCCTGAAGCAAATCTGAGTTATATTAATGGCTTTATACTACACAGAAAAGTTTAGACATGGGCAACTGAAATTGCTAGCATTGAAACTAAGCAAAAAGATCCATTTTCAATCCAAGTAGCTTATGTTTTAAAGGGATTCGTGAGTTACCACAAAAGTCGCTTTTATACCTGTAGATGGTTGAGCAAAGAATGGTAACTATTGGTAAAACTATTGCTTGCAAAACATACATCCTGTATCAGCATGTCAGTTTGAGTGGTTACTGTTAATGTATTTTTAAATTATTTTTTTCAAAGAAATAGAATTCTTATTATCCTAAAAAGTATTATCTATAATTTTTCCTTATCATTAGAAGATATTTGTGTGATAATCTGGTGTGAAGATCTGATACTTTTTGCATTTACCATTGACCAGAAGTATATCTTCCTATAAGGGCAAATATCAAGAAATTGCCAGATTGGTCAAGGCACTAAGATCACGCTACTTAGCCATTGTGCATTTTAACAGAGTCATCTTGATAAGTCTAATTATGGAAGTAGGTCCTGAAGCACTAGGTACCTATGGCACAACTCTTTTTTGAAGAAAGATATTGCTTCTACAGTTTCCTTTCAGTTATGAGTTATTATAGATCAGAAATGCCACCAGGGTTGTGTTGCAATTTATGATTGAGGGTTCTTTCTCAAAGACTCAGTTCTAGGTATTCCACATTTATTAGGCTGAAACTTGTTAGTAAAAAAAGGTATAGTGAATTCATCCACCAGTTTATGTGCCCATGTTCTTGGATGCAGATGCTGTGTGCATAGTAGCCTTCTGTGTTTGTTTCTGTCAGTCTTTACTGCTTGGAGGTTCTAGCCCAGTATGCATTTGGCACAGAGTCACAGACATCTGGAATCCCATTGTCACCCAAAAATGAACATCAGGACTGAAAGTGCCTTAAAACCACTGGAACAAGTTCACAGCCAATGGGTGGGTTATGTACAAAAAAGTTAGCAAACTTTCTTGAGAAAGAACATCATAGGCAAAAGTCAATGGTGAGGCTGTGGGAGGAGGTGGCTTCAAGACTGTTGTTCTTGCCCTTAGGAAAGCCCATTCTCAGGTGTGCCTGAACATATCTAGTTCACTGAATTGCATAGGCTGAAGGCTACACTCCTGGAGTAATGTCGTTTTTTCCCTTTAAGTCCCATCAGATAGCGAACAGTATTCTTGTTGGGTTTCAGGGGGAAAGCTTGCCCCAGGTGTTGATGATGCACTTCCAGGGAATCTTCAAGGCTGGAAATCCAATGATGTAGTTCAAGTCAGCCTGTAGCCTGGAAATTTCAGCCTAAACAAATAGCTCCATCTTGCAATCCCAAAAAGCATCAGGAAAGCAGCTCAGCACTTGCTTCATGAAATTTTAAAATGTCTTTCCATCCACATGAGCACATTAGATAATCTGGGGCATATAGATAACCCCAAAGAGCCTTGTAAAGATATTGAATTTGTAATGAATAATCATGATATACCCAGAGGAAGTTTTCAGCTGCTGTTTCTTCTTCCTCTTCTTTAAAGTTATCTTATTTTGTATTTGGAAGGCAGAGTTACAAAGAGAGAAGCGGAGTGCCAGGGACAGAGGGATCTTTCATCTTCTGGTTCATTCTTCAGATGGCCACAAAGGCCATAGCTGGGCTGATCTGAAACCAAGAACCAGGAACCGGTTACCAGGAACTTCTTCTGGGTCTCTCACTTGGGTGCAGGAGCTCAGTGAGCTCAGCCATCTTCCACTTCCTTCCCAGGCACATTGCCAGGGAGCTAGATTGGAAGCTGGGATTAGAGCTGGCCTCCATATGGGATGCTAGTACCTCAGATAAAGACTTAACTTATTAAGCCACAGCAATGGCCCCAGAACTCAGCTTCTTTGGGTAAAGAGAACACGATGTAGCAGTTTGGGGTCAAATAATCTTTATAAGAAGACTTCTCATAGATCATGAGTTTGAAAATATGGATTTCTGCTGCGAACTTGAGTTCACATCAATGAGATACATGGTCTTGAGAACTTGTATCCTTCCATGGAATTAAACACAAAGAGCACAATAAAAATGATGGTAGCAATGATTGAAACTATGAAAAGATAATACAACCAGGAAGACATGTCTCAGAGAGGAGCAGGATGTCAGAGTGTCCATCCTAATCTCAAAACCCTTTCCTAAACTTATTTTTCTCTGAGTTCTCTTGCCCTGAAGGAGATGCAGAGAATTTATTTGGTACCCCTGAGAGATCAGCTGTTAGTCTTGATCTCTTTTCACACCTCTATTAGAAACAAATCCTACCTTGCTCAACCTCTTGTCTGAATCCCATTAGCCAGTTGCTTAAGCCCAACCTTTTTCTCCTCCCTCTGGCTAGGTTGCATCCGAGCGCTCTTTCATTCAAAACTCTGATCTGCGCACCTTACCGTTGCCCCCGTCACCTTAGTTTCTCTTCTTTAATTTCTGCCTCTTGTTATGACTGCTGAGGGAGTCAGTACTGTGAAAATCAGAACTGAGGTGTTAGGCATGCTGCCTTCTGCTTGTCATGTGTACACTGTGCCCTTGCCCTTTGTTCCTCATGCAGTGATCCACAGCCTGGTCTCTCAGTGTTTCCAGAGCACCCCGTGTGAGGTGACAGCTGCTGTTCTGCAATGTACTGTCTCATGAAGCATGCATAATAACCAGTGATTGAAAGATTTCACTCTCCTCCCTCCCTCCCTCCCTCCCTTCCTTCCTTCTTTCCTCTCTGCCTCTTTTCCTTCCTCTCTTCCTGCCTCTTTTCCTCCCTCCCTTCCTTCCTCCCTCCCTCCCTCCCTCTCTTCCTTCCTCCCTTCCTCCTTCCTTTTCTCCCTCCTTCTCTCCCTCCCTCCTTTCCTTTGTCCCTTCCTTCCTCCCTCATTCTCTCCCTCCCTCCATCCCTTCCTCCCTTCCTTCAGAAGAGGAGGAGCCAGGAGTAGTCACTCTGATATGGGATGTTTTAACACACTGTGTTATAATGCCAGCCCCTTTCCCCAAACTTTTTTTTTAATTAATTATTTTGCATTATGTGACAGTTTCATAGGCTCTGGGAATCCCCCCACCCCTCGCCACGCCCCTCCACCCTGGTGGATTCCTCCACCTTGATGCAGTATTACAGTTCAAATTCAATCAAGATTCTTTCCTTGCAAACGTATACCAAGCATAGAGTCCAGCTACTTATTGTCCAGATGGGTTGAACAGTTTCTTGGGGAGACCATTTCTGGTCCGAAGTTAGAGCTGGTAGAATATCATCCCAGTCAATTAAGACTCCCAATATAACATCAACAGCAATTTGCAACATTATGGAATTGACATAGTTTTGAGTAACCAGTATGTTAAAAAAAAAAAAAAACAAGTTCTTAACCACAACCTATGATTAGCTCATTGGCATTTCAATTTTAGTTTATATACAGGACCGGCTGCTATATACCTTAAAATGGCTATAAGGTACCATTCAGCTGTCTTGTGTCTATTTCATTTTAGTATTTAGCCATTTGTTGTGTTGAAGTATAATTTTGCTGATCATGGCAGATTTTAGGATAATCTAGACTGGCTTGTAACTCTAACAAGACATTTGTCGACAATTAATGTGCAGAACATTTTTTTGGGGGGGGTTGTGCAGGAAAATCCTCAATACCATGGTGAGGAGTGACTAATCTTTGTGTCCCACCCAGCGAGGCATGAGTCAATCCACGCCAGCTCTTTCCTGTCAGATTCCAAGCTCTACTTTTTGTTGTTTGTCTATTTATTTTAGGTTTTTTTAGTTTGTATGATTGTTTGTTTGCTATGAGGGGTTTTCGGAGCGACCCCGATGGTCATTGCGAGGGAGGGTGGGGGTCCAGAGTTGGAGCCAGGTGCAGGGAAGTCTTTCAGGACCATAAAAAGAGTGAGGAAAAAGTACAATATAGCCTATCAAGATCAAATCTGGTAATTCATAGACAACAGACTCAAAGCGGCACTAAACAATAGTAAAACTACTATACCAAAGCATGAGGGGGGAATCGTTTGCGATCCTGACAACCTCTTAGCAGGAGGTCATGTGCGTGGAGCTGGGGGGCACTCCAGAGTGGAGCAGGTGGTAAGGAGGAAGCTTGGATCCCAACCATGAAGATTCCCAGACCTTCACCACAAACTATTAATACGAGCAACAAGGACTATATCCCAACTGCCAAGGAGGCCACAGGGAATTGGATGCCCTCGGAGGCCGAGTACTCTGAGGTCACCCACCCCCAACCGGAGCTTCCGCAGGGGATGGAAGAAGTCCAAACACTACCGTGCAGAAACCAACGTCATCGGAAAGACAACCAGAAGCTCTGAGCTTTCCCCAAACTTTTTGAAGTGCCCTCAGACCTCCCAAAATACAGCCCAGCATCCTACTTCCCCAACAGTCCTCTTCTCATCTGTTTTTTTTACAAAATAAAACTGTCAATCTCTTCATGCTGATTCCTTTTAAAGACCAAATCATTCAATAGCTTTCCATTGTGCTTAGAATAAAACCTAAGCCACCCGGGATGATGTAAGGGCTCAGGATCCTTTGACTCACTGCGCTGTGACACAGGCTTCTAACTCTGAGCTTATCCTGGTTGGCTGCTCCCAGTGTCTGCTACTTCACTCCCAGTGTCTGCCACTTCACTCCCTCAGCTTTTGCTTTATTTAGTCTGACTGCAAACAACTGAGAATAAGTGTTCCCCCAGCCCTGACCTTTCTCTATCTTATTCATTTTGCAATCTTCACAATACAGAGCAATTTCTAGGTCATGTGATTTCTCAATAAATGTTTGATATTTACTGGGTGAAAGCATTCATTTTCTTGAAAATATCTCCACACTTAAATTATTATTCCCACTTACATTGTTATTACTATCATAATGCAATACAGTAGTAACATACTTAAGGTTATCTTAAATGTATTTAAAGTTGGATCCTTGTGATATCTGAATGTTCTCAAATATTTTGAGACAGACAGAGAGAGAGTGAAGTCCCATTGGTTGGTCCATTCCCTAAATGCCTGAAGCTGGGCCAGGTCAACGTCAGGAGCTGGGAGCCCAACCCAAGTCTGCCACATGGAGGGCAGAGACTCTGTCATTGGAGTTATCACTGCTGCCGCCCAAGATCTATATTGGCAGGAAACTGGAATCAAGAACTGTAGCTGCAAATTACACTCAGGCACTTGGATGTGGGGTATAGACATCTTTTTTTAAAGATTTGTTTTATTTTTTTAAATTGGAATGGCAGATCTATGGAGAGAATGAGAGAGAGAAAGAGAGAGAGAGAGAGAGAAACATCTTCCATCCACTGGTTCACTTCCCAAGTGGCCACAGCGGCCAGAGCTGAGCCAATCTGAAGCCAGGAGCCACGAGCTTCTTTTGGGTCTCTCCCATGTGGGTGCAGGGTTCCAAGGCTTTGGGCCATCCTCCACTGTTTTCCCAGCAGGGAGCTGAAAGGAAAGTAGGGTACCTGGGATGTGAACTGCCATCCACATGGGATCCCGGCTCATGCAAGGCGAGGACTTTAGCAGCTAGGTTACCATGCTGGGCCTGGAATATAGCCTTCTTAACGACAATCCTAACTGTATTTGAATAACATGTAATTACTAACTACAAGGCTGATTTTTCTGTAGTGCTGGTGGATTGCTTTTGTGGCTGAAATTAAGCTGGAAAGATGAACAATGCCTTCTCCGTAATCTGTAGTTTCACAGCACAGCTACCTGTGTGCAACTGACTTTCTGGTTAACCTATTGGAAGCTGGCACTGTGATGTGACTAGAATTGAGTTTTAGATCCAGAAAGACCTGAGCTAATCTCCATGTGTGCCATTCATTGTCTGGGTAGGAAAGATTATGTACAAGTTACTCATCCTTCTGTGCCTTGTTTCCTCTAATGTAGTAACAAAGCAGAGGCGTCCTAATTGCTAGAATTCCAACAATTGTAGAAATTCCTCGAATTGTTACAGGATTATAGGTGTTAAACACATATTCTCTTCACTCTGTATACATCACTGTCCCTTTAATATAAAATCATTCCCTAATCCTCTTTCTTTTCTCTTCAGGCTGCTGTTTCATCAATTTCCTTTCCCCAAATTTGTTTTATTATTCTTTGAATCTCATGTGCATATCTTGGTTATCGGGAATCTTGCTAGAAGGCTTTCCTGTCCAAGCTGCCCTTTATGTAGTTGCATTTGTTCTCTTGTGGAAGCAGCCTGGAGCTCAATGATGCCCGTGACAAATCGCAGACCTATCAGGCTTTCCAGTTGGCATTGTATCTGCCAGACGAATGTACACAGAGCTTTCATGCAGCAAAGCACTTTGTTAGTACTTTGAGCCTCTAAGGGACCATTGAAGTTGAAAGAAAAAAAAAAGCATTACGACCTCATATGATACTCACCCCATTACACAAGGAAAGCCAAATAAGTTTATATGACAAGGAGGTAATGTGTACAGTTTTGATAAAAGAAGCTCAAGCCACAGGATGTTTTTTTATTCACTATGCAGAGACATGATGAGTTCAAGTTTCAACTTCTGTGTATTTCTTTCCAGGTAAGTTTAACTAGTATACTTGGAACACATTCCTGGTGCCATTCACTGTATTTTAAACTTTTAGATGAATTCAGAATTATTAACAACACAAAGTAAAAAAAGAAAAACAATTTAGGAGCTGGACACTTTTACTCTGACTGGCAGTTTAGAGATTTATTAGTATTCATCAATCTGGAAATGTTAAATTTCTAATATGTGAGATGGTTGCCTAGGATTGAAGCTTGTGGTACAGTCAGTTTAGCTGCTGCCTATAATGTGTACATCCCACATCACAGTACATGGCTCAGGTCCCAGCTACACAGTGCTTTTGACCACACTTCCTGCAAATATACCTAGTAGGCAACATTATCTGTAGGGAATGAAAAAGCAAATGGAAGATCTTTTCCTCTGTCAACTCTGCCTTTCAAATAAATAAGTTTTCAAAAAATTTTCAATTGATTCCGTTCAGACATACTAGTGCACTTCAAGAACTTCATGGTAAAATGGAATTAAGAGAAAATTTATTTTGGTACAAAATAGAAAAACACCTTTAAAATCTATGCATACTTTTTCATAATACAGATTTTCTATAGATTCACACATTGAATACTTTTTTTTTGGTAAGAAAACCCTTTTTTCAGTTGCATTTCCCCACAACCTTTTGACTTAAAATTACATGTTGTAGTTACTTAAACACACACACACACACACACACTTACTTGTTTAAACAGAGTGAAACATAAGGAGAGAGAGCAGGGGAGAAGCAACAGAAAGAGGTTTCATTTCTCTGCTGCTTTCTCTAAATGGCCTTAATGGCCTGAACTGGGCCAGCCTGAGGCCTGGATCTAAGAACTCCATCTGGGTTTCCCACATGGATGGCTGTAAGTTAAGTACTTGAGTCTTCAGCCCCTGCTTCCCTGGCACATGAGAAGGGAGATGGATCAGAAGCAGAGTAGCCAGGATACAAAACAGTACTCTGAACTGAAATGTTGGCATCCTATATTGAAGCTTAATTTGCTGTGACACAATAATAGTTCCTAACACTTCTGATAGTACTGAATAGAGATCCATTTCATCCTCTCTGGGGCTTTACTACCTGGTCCATTGTTCCTTACTTAACCACTGTCTTTCCTTTTCTAAAAAATAAATAAATCATGTCTCCCTTTCATATTATTTGAAACTTGAAATAAGGTGATTGAAGACAGTTAAAATCCTGCCTTGCTTATAAGACACCAGTAACCTACACATTTGTTTATGTCCCACTGAAAGATGCTGACCACATCAGTGAAGCGAGATAACACATTTGTGTACATGTGTGTTGTTTATGCCTACGATTCACATATTGGGTAGAAAACAGAGACTAAAAATTTGTGGATCTGTGAGTAATACTGATCACAGTGGTATCATCATTGTAATGTTCTTAAATTCACTGACAATGAAACTTGAAATGCTTTTCATCAAGTGCAGATTTCTGCTTCTCTCATTTCATTGGAACGTCTAGTCACCCTAGGCTTGAATACCCACATGGCAGCAATGGGATGGGGCAGACTAAATCATGTCATCTTTCAGCAGGGCATGTCTTCATCTGTCTCCATGTCCCCATCTCTCATACTGTGAATTTGCCTAGAAGTGGACTTACATTATGCAAATAATCTGCCTGGATCCCAGAAAACACTTGAGTTTGAGAGCCCTGGTAGAGTCCAGAGAGAGATAATGGAAAGAGCTTCACAATGTAGAATAGATGGGCCTTGGATTTTGGGAGGGTTAGGTAGCTGAAGAAGTGATGAGTGGAGGTCATTTCAAGCAGAATAACTTTGATACTGAATCCCACCAGACTTTTCTTTAATAGTAATTAAGTTAGTTAAGGAGACAGATCAGTTGCTTCTTTTTCTTATAAGTGAAAGTGAATTTAGACTTAAAAACTGGTTGCTATTTCTTGTCACTTTAAATCCAGTATGCCTTCTTGAGAGGAAAAAAAAGGGGAAAAGTTATAGTAAGAGTTCGGAATCAAAACCAGCTAAGTAGCAATGATGATCTGATAGGTTTATGGGTTCATGAGTAAAGATAGTGTGTTTATGTGCACCTGTGTATGTAGAAGGGATCAACGCTCAGAACGAACAAGAAAGCTTCAGATTAATCAAAGAATAAAGCCTGCCATGGGATATCCCTGGAGTTAACAAGGACTTCTCTTCATAGCACTGGAGCCAGAGCTTTACAAAGGCAACTGGGCTTGCAAAAAGCCTAAGTAAGAAATGATGAGTTTAACTAAGGTCACTTTAAGGGCATATTTGTTACCAGAGACACTCAATATCCTATAGTGTTCTCAAAATCAGTCTTTGTATGTTCAAAGGCACTTCACAATGCATGTACAAAATGGAATTAAAAGTTAAAATTATGTCAGCACAAAAAATGAAATAAATATATATAGATATAGATAGATAGATTTTTTTTTTAATAAGCCATCACCACAACCTGTTTTGGTGATCCCTTTCAGTTGGATGCCCTCTTCACATCAAGTTTAAAATAATGTCTCCAAGAAACAACTTTTAGGAGAAGATTGCATTTTCGAGTAACCATGTTCCTTTTTGTGGGCTTCTTATTTTTTATGTTAATAAAAAATAAGTCTTTCTCCATCATTCAGAGGGTAGTTGATAGGGCACAGGATTGGGTAGTTTTTATTTTGTTTGGACATTGAGTGAGAACATCAAATGGGGAAGTTTTATTTTCCTGGAAAGGCCAAGTCCTTTCCAGTCTGATGTTTCTTTGGTCCTCAGACGTCCGACCATAAGGATTTATTTGTGTTAAATTGAAAACAGATCTCCTTCCCAAGGAAAGGCCTTTTTATTGATCTTGACCTTTTCCTTTTGCTGGTAAAGGCTTGTTGAGCTGCCTTTTAAACAACCCGAAATCACTGTGTTTCCCTTTCTTGTAATCTTTTATTTATCCTGTTCAGAGGCTTTACATGCTTAAAATAAATTTTCTGTGGAAACTGTAATCCAGTCTTACTCAGCAAAAAAGGAAGAATACAGAACTCTCGACAAATCTCCTGTGCTGCAAGGGATGAGATCAACACCTAATTGCCTGGCCTGGCCCCTTCATATGCCTTTCTTCTGTTGTTTCTAGCTGTATCTTAGGAGTCCCCCCAAGAGATACTCCAGACTTTTTTTCTTCTAGTAGTGCCCTGAGAAAACTTTTAAGCACTGAATTGGGATTCTGTTAGCTGGAAGAATCAAGAAATTAATTTCCTTCAAGAAAAGAATGGCATGTGTGGCCCAACAGAATACTGCTTAATGTAATAGGACTCCCAAATGAAATCAGGGAGCTGATCATCCCCTTACCTAGGGGATGTGAGATTGTTGAATTCCATATTCCTGTATAAATTAACATCCAAAGGAGCCATCCACTCTTTATACTGCCAACCATTTCTCTCTCATTTTTTTTTTCCGGATTATTCTCGACATGAATTTTTCTGTCACCTGCCAGAGGCCCACACATCTTGGACCAGCTCTGAGTCAGGGAGTGAAAGAATTAATGGGTCAGAACTTAATCCATAACTCCCTAACTCTGTAGATGTATTTTTTTTAGTACTTCATAAATTTCTTATTTTCCTTTTTAATGTAGATTTCCTCTGTGGTGAAGGAAAGGTTTGCCAGTCTTTGGATCTGTCTCATAAAAATGTCTTTAAAGGACAATGTCAGATTGTTTGAAGGTCTGTAATCCACCTTCATCTAATATTTCTGAACTATCCCAGAGCCTGTGTCTGAGTTTGTTCAAATATAAGGTTTGGGGACAACAACTGGTTATACCCAGATGCATTAAATTTTGCATTCCTCAAGGCTTATAAGGCCAATGAATATTGCTACTCTTAAAGAGTTGTCAAAAGTAATATTAATGGGTGTATTACTGACACCTAACAGAACACACACAAATCTCTGTGAAAAAATTTCGGCAACAGCATAGTAGGGCTTGTCTATAGAATCACTAAATTAAGTGTCTGTTTTTCAGAATGGAAATGTGTATGGATTCTTTTTTGCCACCTTTGTCCTCTTCTGGGTAATAGAATTGGGAGATAAATCAGCCAATGGATTTCCCAGAGAGTTAAGTTTTGAGAAACATATTTTATAAGACACATGTGCTTCACAAAAGCATTCTAACAGCAAACAGGCACAAATGGGATTTTGAAATAGCAGAATTTGCTTTCAGGAAGTGAAAACTACAGAAATGCAATTACCCAGAGTTGTGAGTTTGAATAGGTTGTACTGCAAAAAATTAGCCATTGTTGAGAAATTGGGGAAGTCTCACTTTTCATCCCAGCAAGTGCATGCCAGTCAGAGAAAAGCTGGCCAGCACCTACAGAACCCACTCTAGTTCCTGCTTTTGCTCCTTACCCATGGTTGTACTAGTGGCACAAAAGCTTCAGTTTATTCACTTCATCTGAAGTGTGTTCTCTCTAGAATTTCACATGTAATTGTTGAGGATTAAATATTAAGTTCCGGGCAGGAGTTGTGACATGGTGGATAACACTATCGCTTGTGACACCAGCATTCCATACGAGCACAAGTCTGTGTCCTGACTGTTCTTCTTGTCCAGCTCCCTGCTAAAGGACTGAGAAAGCAGTGGAAGATGTCCCAAATGCCTGAGCCCCTCTCATCCATGTGGGAGACTTGAATGAAGCTGCTGACTTCTGGCTTCAGCCTGGCCCAGTGCTGCCTGTTTTGGCCATCTGGGGAGTGAATCAGTAGATGGAAGATGTCTCTCTCTGTCTCTCCCTTTCTCACTCTCTGTAATGCTTTCAAAAAAAATTTTTTAAAAAAATCTTAAGAACAAGTACATAATCAAAATATGTTGTATAATTTCCCCCTGAAGTGTATTTTTTCATTATTTAAAGAGTTATTTCTTTCTACTGGTTTACTCCAAAATGGCTGCAACTGCCAGAGCTGGGTAGGTCTGAAACCAGGAGCCAGGAGATCATCCTGGGTCTTCTATTTGGGTTTAGGGCCCAAGGACTTGAGCCATCCTCTCCTGCTTTCCCAGGCCATAAGCAGGGAGCTGGATTGGAAGTGGAGCAGATGAGACATGAATGGGTTCCCTTAGGGGAAATTGGCACCATGGACAGAGGCTTACCCTACTATTTTGGCCCCATTTCAGTCAACATGTATTAACAGCCTAAGGAATAAAGACACCGCATGCTGTATAAGGCCATGTGACAGTTGTAATTAGGAACAGAATCATAAGCCAGGAACTTTGGAAGGAAAGCTTCATATTATCAAGAGGGTAGTATGATCTTGATCCTGTGCAGAAATGTGATTAGCTTGTTTGGGTCATTCTGTGTTTGCCTGCAGTGTTGAATTCAACATATTTAAAATGTTTATTCTCAAGTCAGTGCTATAGTCTGGGTGACTTCCTCATGTGTGTTAATGGTGTCAATTGCTCTGTCATCTTAGTTCAATATTCCAAAGTCACCTCAAGTTTCTTTCTCTGTAAGACCCACAGTAACTGTCAATGGCTTTGGTGTCTTCTCTTGCAAGATGACTTCAGGGCATCCTTTCACTCCATTTCCCCAGATTAGCCCTTTCAATGGTAGGCATTTGGGGGTCAGCTCCTAGGTGGGAATGCTGGGACCCACAGGGAACCTCAAAGTTTGCATGAAGACTATTACTATTTTAAGCTGAAGACATTTAGGATTCAAAAGATAGAAAGAAGACTTCTTGGAACTTTTTTTATTTTACTAAAAGCTGTAACTTCTGGGAAGTAAGGTTCCCATTAATTCCTTCTGCAGGGCAGTTTTTACTCCAACAAAGGAATCTAAGGGTAAAGCTGGCATAAATCCTCTCTCTGGGAGCATTTTGTGCCAGTGAAGAAGACAGAAACACCATTTTCAGTGGTGTTAACAAGCAGAGCACAATCATTCTTATGTCCCATTTTTTTTTTAACTAAAGATGCTCGTTTGTTTGTCACATAGAGATGTCTTCCTGTTCCCTTTCTCCTACTCAGATGGGTACACAAGGTCCCAACTTTAATTAATTAGTGCTTTCATAAACTTCCACATGCATGTGAATAAACGTTTTCCCTTTGTGTTAATCTATAGTTTGCTAGTTTCATTTCTAGGCACATGGGCATTGAATATATAAGGGTAATAGGAGTTTTGTTTTTTGGGTTTTTTCCCTTAACAGTACCTTTGTCTGCGAAACCCCTTGTTATTCACCACATCCCTGTGGCATAGCTAATGTCCCACTGCCTGATAAATTATTTGAAGGCTTATTTCTGATTGTATTCTCGTCCTGGCTTTGTTGATTACTAGTTATGTGACTCTGAAAAATCACTTATCCTTTCTTATCCTTGGGTTTTTTGTTTATATTAAGGAAAATATTATGATGATGTCACATGGTTGTCTGTCTAAACAGCCAATGTGGCACATGCAATCATCAACATTTGCTGATTTATACTCATCACTGCTGTTGTTGCCAAAATTGGCCTTTGCCGTCTCTTTGCTATCTTTGTTACTCAAAAGGCAGTTATTTTACGATGCTCTGTGTTCTGTTTAAAAATGTTTCTATCTTCATTAATTGCACTGATTATTCTTCAGAGTTGGGCATTGACTACTATATTTCTTTATTCACTTAGCAAAGATTTACTGGCCATTTTGAGACAATGGTGTGCTAGGGACTGAGGATACAAAGCTGTTCAGACTATTTCTGCTGTCAAAAAGCTGTGCACTATCTGATAGCACCAAATGTTACCTAGACCTTAGTGAAGATGAACCAGGTGAGAGCCCAGTGAAGGATACCTGACTTTGGTTGAAACTGAGAATGGTACCTTCAGGAATTAACAATGAAACTGATGTCCGGTAAGTGGTGGCATTAGATGGCTGCAAACAGGGAGCGGAAGATACAGCAGGATATGAGAGAAAGGACATTCGATGCAGATAGCAATATGTTAACATACACAGAGGAAAATAATGGAGGATGGTCTTTAGTGGATTACATGGAAAAAATGTCTGTGATCATGCAAAGAATTAGCAGGAGACAAAACTAGAAGGAAAGCTGAGGCAGGTTTGTAAAATATTCTGAATTCTTTCTCTGTTAACAGTGCCTACCTCTGGTAAAGCCAGTAAACATGTTTGTAGCCTTTGTAAATAAGGCTACACTTATTTGCACTAATTTATACTTAAGCATAATAGTCAAGACAATTTCGCTGAATAAGATAGCAAATTAAAAAAGCTTGCCTATTATAGCTATATTTCTGACAAACTATGAAGGAGACCCCTGTCCTAACCACATCACATTTATTAGCAAACTCTTGTACTCTATATTACTATGCTGATGCTTCTTTCTCATTCTGTGAAAGTGAAGTTGAAAAACAAAATGTTTTCCATATTCTACCAGATTTATCCATCCTCTTCCTTTTTTTTCACATTCCCTCCACCCTATTTGTCTCTTGCCCTCTCTCCATTTTCACAGAAACCCAAGTAATGGATTGGCAGAAGCTCAGTTCTTCCACAGAGACCATAGAGTAATAATGATAGCCCAAACATTTGTAAGGAAAGAATGTCTGATTGTGTGGAAGAGCTGTGGATGGCTGCTATCAGTCCTGTAGGCAATGTGTCTGATGACTTGATCCACTTCAGAAACTGCCCCTGCCAGTGCTAAAGAGCTGTTTATGTAGAATTCAGTTTCCCGCCCCACCTCTTCTATTATCAGCCTTGAATCATAAACTTCTAGAAAGCAGTGTGAATAATTTATATCCTTTTATTACTTATTGCTTAACTCCCTTTGGGAGTAATGAAGAGAAACATTTGTCTTTTTTTACTTGCTCTCCAGTGGACTGAGTCCATGTCAGTGTAGAGTGATAACAGAGATTTATGACCATGGGAGCTGTCTGTGTGGAAGAGCTGATTGACCTATTGTTTTTGGTTATCCCCCACCCCCCCAAAAAAATAGGAGCAGTGGCTAATGAGAATAGATGTTCAGCATATCACCGACTCCAACACAAATCCTTATTATGTTATATTTCTTTTCTTTGCCGCTTCCTTAATGTGTTTCCTGTGGTGTCTTATTCAGAATGTATACCTTTCAATACGTCCCAGTGAACACGGAATATGGACTAATGATTACATGGAATATGTGACAGTATCCTGCTCCTGGAGATGAGGAATACAAACAGGTTCAGGTCCTTTTTTGATTGCTCTTTCTAAATATCTTCACTCAAAACTGGGAATGAATGGGGGCTGCCACAGTGGCACAACAGGCTAATCTTCTACCTGCTAGTGCCAGCATCCCTTTTGGGTGCCAGCTTGTATCCCAACTGCTCTACTTCCCAATCCAGCTCCCTGCTTATACCTAGGAAAGCAGTGGAGGACAGTTCAAATCCTTGGGCCTCTGTTTCCATGTGAGAAACCTGGAAGAAGCTTCTGACTGCTAGCTTTGGACCTGCAACTCCTACTTTCTAAGTAAAATTAATAAATTGTAAATAAATATAGCTAGGAATGACAGTTAATAACAGCCTTGAGCCACGGTGATGATTGGTACTTTAGGTTGGTTCTGTAGCATGTTCTTAAAAGCATTATCTATCTGTCTGTCTATCTATCTATCTATCTATCTATCTGTCAGAGACAGAGAAAGGGAGAGAAGAAGAAAGTGAAAGAGATGTTCCATCCTCCGGTTCACAGCCCAGATGACAGTGATTGGTCAGGCTGAAGCAAAAGGCCAGGACCTCCATTCTGGGTCTCCCATATGGGTTCAGAGACCCAAGTACCTGGACCATCTGCTGCTGCTTTTCGCAGGTGTATTAGCAGTAATGTGAGTTAGCAATGGAATAGCCAGCGCTTGAATTGGTCCATTTTGTATGCTGGTATTTCAGGTCGAGGTTTAATTTGCTATGCTCAATTTTCTGCCTATCCTAGCCCTGAGTTAGGCTGACTCTTTGTTATGGATCCCTCCAGTACCAAATGCCTCTGTTTAGACACTTCAGAATCAACTCTGAGATATTTCAATTAATATTTGCTTCTCTACTAAACTTCTGGAGGGAAAGGCCTACCTTTGTTTTGACACAGCCTGATGTCTTCAGCACCTGGCACAGGGCTGTGATGCTTAGGAAGCATTCAATAAATACACATTGTGTGATTTGATAAATAAATAAAATTCAGTATAATTTGAATGAGAAATGTGTTAAGTTGCCAAGCATTACAAATAAGTCTTTAGAGGAGCGTCCCAGAGTGAAAACATGTTAGATGCTGGCAGGCTGGCAGCAACCTGTGACAACCAAATGCATCCATTGTGTTTTATGTTGAATCAGACAAATCTTCATCAACTTCCTTTATATGGTTGGGCATAGTTTCAAAAGATATTGATAACTGGGCCCGGCGGCGTGGCCTAGCGGCTAAAGTCCTCCCCTTGAAAGCCCCAGGATCCCATATGGGCACCGGTTCTAATCCCGGCAGCTCCACTTCCCATCCAGCTCCCTGCTTGTGGCCTGGGAGGGCAGTCGAGGATGGTCCAGTGCTTTGGGACCCTGCTCCTGCGTGGGAGACCTGGAGGAGGTTCCTGGTTCCCGGCTTCGGATCGGCGCGCATCGGCCCGTTGCGGCTCACTTGGGGAGTGAATCGTCGGACAGAGGATCTTCCTCTCTGTCTCTCCTCTCTGTATATCTGACTGTAATAAAATGAATAAATCTTTTAAAAAGAAAAGATATTGATAACTATCTCCCTGGGTCTGCTGGAAGGTTGTTTTACTGTGTTACTGAGTTAATGACTATAAGGGAGAAATTTTTTTTCTTGTCTTCCCACGTTTTTGAGAAACTTTTCCTGAATTCCCTGTTAAAACAAAATTATAATGACTTATTAACAAACTCTATACAAATAAGATTGTTGTTGTTTCCCTTATCCATTTCAGTTAGCTCCCTTGCTTGTATCTCTCCTACTTGCTTAGGAAATATCTTTCTTAGGAAATATCTTTCTTGGGAATAGGGATGCAATCCATGGGCATATTCATTTTTTCCTTCAGAATATAATTTCCCATATGCAAACAGTAGTAAACAGTTTGAACAGGGAAAATGTGGTTTCGGTCTATAGCCGGCAAGGAAAGGCAAGAGAGGGAAACTTTACTAGGCATTGAAAGAGTAGTGTTACTGGTCTCGGGTCTCAAGTCAGAACATCTGTCTGTGTCTCTGGGCAGATTTTGTTTAAGGCCAAAACAAATAGCTCCCCTTCCTTGAGTTCTGACCCCCGGGGCAACAGAAGGGAACTGAGCCAGTCCAACTGCTACTGCTGGAGGACTCATTGTTCTTTTCAGTCTTTTGGGAGCCCCAAATAATTAGCTGTGCAAAGAGCAAGTTGGAATCAGAAGTCCCTCCAGGGTTTTATGTGTCCAGTCAAACAAAGGGAGCTGAGCTGAAAGACAAATAAACCTGGTGAAAGAGAATAAGGGCCAAGTCTCCTTTCTCTGTCCCCGTTTAAGCCCTGTTGCTTTGGACCAGTGTCCTCAGCTTCCTGGTCTCACAGTTCCCTGAGCCTCACATCATATCTCGCCAGAGGGATTTTCCTCTTAATTTAGAAAAGCCAGGAGCTTTTCTTAGATGGGTGCTAGTACTGTATTTTGGGACTTAGCAGAGTAGGGTTATTGAGGGGGATAGGGTAGAGAGGGAGAGAGGGATTCTTTTCTTCACAGGACGTCTAGTATTTTCAATGAGAAGCCAAAAACCTGAACTTCTGTGTGAAGTCACCCTATTAAAAAAATGTTAAAGCATGCTTTTACATCAGTTAAAGGTGAAATACAAGTTAAACAAAACATAGTTTCATAGTGCTGAACTAGAGTAAGTCTCATGCATAGATTGTGTCCTTTTCATCTACCCAAATCAGATTCTAAAACTCCACCTGGGTCTCCCATGTGGGTGGGAGAAACTTGAGTGCTTGAAGGCCTTCCACAATACTAGGAACCTGCAACAGAAATCAGAACTGGGACAGGAAAGTAGGCATTCCAGTGTGGGATGTGGGCACCACAATTGGAGTCTTAACCCATGAATGTGTCAATGGTCCACTCTTCAACTGAAATTTATCAGACTTACACTATGCTGATAGCCTCTTGATGTTCATAATAAAATACAGTAATAATAAAAATATCTATTTTCACTGAGCACATATGAAATGCTTTACATGATTTGCTCTGTAATCTTACATGCTGGATCTTTTTGAGTATTTCCGTTTTGCAAAAAAGGAAGGAAGCTCAGAGCCTAAAGAGGGGACCCAGGTCACCTGCTGAGTGGAATCTAATGTAAGCTGGCTGATCCAAGTCCTGTTTGTCATTATAAGACACTGTGCCTCATACTCGCCTTACTCCAGCCAGGTGGAGAGAGAATGGACACTTTGAGGGTGAGTTCTTGCAGATAGAAAACACCAAACTCGGTGTCTTGTGCAGCTCCCAAGTTCAGCCTCCTGGGCAGACCAGGGAAAAGGTAAAGCTGTAGGTAGCCATCCTTCTTTTCCTTGTACACCGCACTTCAAACTCTTCCCAGTCTTCCATCTCCATGTTCTCATGAGCAGTTGCTCTGCAGGGGATTTGGCTAAGTTGTGATATTCATGACACTCTGTTTGATGTGCTCATTTTGGGGCATTCTTCTAGGACTTGGAGGCACTCTGAACTGAGATTCAGAAAGTCAGTTTGGTTTCCTTAATTAAAAGCGAAAGTGGTGACTCATGGTCAGCTTAGGGTACAATGAAGTCTAAGGCTCACAAAAGCAGAATGCTGCTTTGCTGCTTGCTAATCATGAAGCACATTCTTTTGTTTTGTGAAAATACTTTGTTACAGGCCTTGGAATACTTAAAAACATTCTGTGAGCGGTACAAAGCCTCACCGATATTAGAAAACTGCTGTTTGGTGGACTTCTGTATGTTAGTGCTTTCCACTACCAAGATATCTTTTCTTTAGTAGGGAGAAATTAATAATAGGAAACAAGAATGTATCCAGCATTTCATACTGACATGGGCTACTTCACAGTGTTCCTTTTGATTTTTCCAGGCTGTCATCCCAGTTTGAAACCCATTTACTCTTTGGCTAAATTGCTCTCTGATGGGGAACAGTTTTGGAAGTTGGACTGTTGATTTTGAGAAGTGGAGAGTAGCTTTTAAGACAGTTCATGGCAATCTGCATGCAAGTTCCACTTAATGAGCTATCTTTTAAGGCTTCTGCAGTTGTTTCCTCGTTTGATCCTTTGTAAGACCTTGTAAAATGGCTCAGAAAACTGAGGTAATTGGTTTGAAGTCTCACAGTCGCTCTATACTAATGCCTAGGTATTATTTCAAGTACTGCCCCTGTGTCTGAATATCCTATGGGGACTTCTTGACAGTAAGTGAGACTTTTTGGGCCACAAAATTTTTTTAAAGATTTATTTATTTGTATTGCAAAGTCAGATATACAGAGAGGAGGAGAGACAGAGAGGAAGATCTTCCATCTGATGATTCACTCCCCAAGTGACCGCAACAGCCAGTGCTGCACCAATCCGAAGCCAGGAGCCAGGAACCTCCTCTAGGTCTCCCACGTGGGTGCAGGGTTCCAAGGCTTTGGGCCGTCCTCTACTGCTTTCCCAGGCCACAAGCAGGGAGCTGGATAGAAAGTAGAGCTGCCGGGATTAGAACTGGCACCCATATGGGATACCCGATGCATTCAAGGCGAGGACTTTAGCTGCTAGGCCATCTCACTGGGCCCTGGGCCACAAATTTTGACCACTTGTCTCAACTCTGGAGAGCTTAAGAATCTGGAGACTTGCTTTATCTTCCTTCCTTCCTTCCTCCCTCCTTCCCTCCCTCCCTTCCTTCCTTCCCTTTTAAAGGTTTCTTAATTGAAAGTGACTAAGGAAAGAGAATCTTTCACCTGCTAGTTCATTCCCCAAATGGCCACAACAGTCAAAAGATTGAAACTCCATTCAGGTGTTCCATCTGAGGGTGGCAGAGGCCAGGGCACTTGGACCACGATCTGCTGCTTTCCCAGGTGCATTAACAGGGAGCTGGATGAAAGTGAAGTAGCCATTACTCAAACCAGCATTCTGAAGTTGATTCTGGCATCTCAGGTGGTAACCTGATACCACAATACTGGCCTCTAGGAGTGTACTTTTCAAAAATACCACAAGGTTAAAGCACTGTAATGTTTCGTAGGCAGACTTGGAAAGCAGTGTCATTAAACCACATGCTTTGAAGCAGATAAAAACATAGATTGTCTGGAGATTTCAATTTTTGTTTTTTTTTCTGTTTTGACACAGTTATCTCCAGTTTTGCCATTAGGCTATATAAAGTGCTTTGCAAAGTAGTGACATTTTGCTGGGTCGTAGTAAATGGGTAAGGGGTGAAAAGGGAAGGGGCATTTCAAGCATAGTGACTAGGCAATGGTCACAGAGCTAGGACAACTCCTGAGCTGCCTGAGGTCAATATGTAGATAGGTGATCATGGATGTACCATGTGTGCTTTTAGTTGATTCCTAGTAAAGACTGCCCTAGGGTGTCTCCACTGGCAATACAGCTGTCTTCAACTACAGACAGAACACAGAATGTCTCTCCCATTGGTCAGTGTCCTGCACAGCCTGCTTTAGAACATTCTTACCTACATGGTTTTCCCCCAATTACCTCTGGAAAGAATGGTCAAGCAAGTTGCTGTCAGCTGAAATAGGGTTCCTGTCTACCACATCTTTAAACTGATTGTAGTAAGGTTAGACTGCCTGTCAGAATTGACAGTTGGTAACGAATAACTTGGCATAACCCTATAGGTGTTGGAGAGTTGGCTTTAAAGTAAAATTAAGACTCTGAAGTGATTTTAAGGCACCTCCCATAAAGAAGAAGGTGTCTCTCTCTAGAATGCTTCTGCAAAAACATGTGGAAGCAGTCTTTGGAAAGAGTTAAATTCCTTTTTTTCCCTTTAAGATTTATTTAGTTATATTGAAAAGGCATATTCACAGATACAAGAAAGACAGAAAGAAATCTCTTCCATCCACTTGTTCGCTGCCCAGATGGCCACAATGGCCATAGCTGATCTGATTTGAAACCAGTAGCTAGGAGCCTCTAGTGGGTCTCCCACGTGGGTGCAGAGTCCTGAAGAAGCTTCCTGCACTGCCCTCCAGGCTACAAGCAGATAGCTGCATTGAAGTGCAGCAGTTGCGACATGAACCAGCATCCACAAGGACCCTTCGCTTGATGGGGAGGATTAGCCAATTGAGCCATCATGCCAGGCCTTGTAAATTTCTTCCACAGTTTTGATACAATTGGTCTGCTCCATCCAGATCCAGGTTATGAAAGTGTATGTGTTGGTGGACTTACTCCTGGAATAATGGTGATGATATCATTGATTTCTTTAAAGTTCAAAGTACTATAAATGTTTTTATAGTGGTAAATAAGGCAGACAGGAGTCATTTGGTTAAAACAAGCAAAATCCAAAGAAGTCAAAAGTTAGCAATGAAACACTTAAAGAATGCTGCTCCTGGGTGCTGGTTGAAGCACCCTAGACTCTTTCACGTCACCCTCCCAGGGGCCACTTGAAGCACTATGTTCAGTTTTATGAATTGGATTGCCTTTTGTCTTCCCTGACTCCCTCACCACTCCCTCTCCGTCCAACCTCCTAGAAGGTGTTTTTCAGGTAATGACTGGTTTAAGAGTTTCCTGGAGGAGGAAGGAATGGAGAATGTCTGGGAGGTTGTGGAGATGAACGGTAATCCTGATTGTATGCAATGCGAATGTCCTTAATGCCCCTGAACTCCAGACCTAAACATGGATAAAACGGTAGATTTTATGTTCAATCTATTTTATCGCAGTAAAAATCCATTGGGCTATAATAAAAGAGAGGCAGTAGTATCGGTCACAATGACAGTGGCTGTTATTTCCACAGTATTTGCTTTACAGGCCTGACACTTCATGTGGATAAACTTATTTAACTCCTAATAAATCTGTGAAGTGGGCACAGGAATTTTCTCCTTTTCCTAGTGAAGGACTTAGGATTTGGAAGAGTTAATGACTTGCAAGGGTTACATCATACACAAGTGGCATGGAAACCAGATTTAAAACCTGGTAGGCTCATTCTAGAGTTCTTTGTGCAGCGAGCACTCTTACACTAACCTACTTCTAAGAAAGCCTTTTAAACCTGAGACCCACTACCCACCTAAGCATAAACTACAGAAAACAGCTAAAGTGGATCCAAATGACCCAAAATTAACCTTTTTCAGATATATACAGCAGTATCAACAGCAACTGCTTTCCCAGTTCACCTATGTCAGCGCACAAGAGGGTCCCTCATTACTTACTTGAGAGCTGATTACCCCACACATTTTCTTTTCCCTTGATTTAAGGCTGTGAAAAATGCCTCTTTCCTATTAAACTATGAACTCTTCGAAAGTCGGGGACACTGTCTTCTTTTCATTTTTCTCCTTGGCAGGTAAGTGGTACTCAGTGATATTTTTGTTGAAGTTTATTTCTAGAGATGTTCGAAGTATCTCTGTAGATTTTCCTAATTGAGTAGGCTCACCATACGGTATATGCAGATGTAGTCTATTAATTTCACCTCGGCAATCTAAACTCCAGAAGATACATTGACGGTTCCTAACCCAGACTAATTTTGTCCCCCTCGGAACACTTGGTAATGTTTGGAGACTATTTTGATTGTTGCATCTGAGTAAGGGATGTGTGTGATTCTTCCTTCTAAGTAGGTAGTGGCCAGGAAAGCTGGAAACATTGTGCTGTGCTCAGGAGTGGACCTGAAATGCCAATTGTGCCAATATCCAAAATTCCTGTTTTAGCGATTTTGTTCTCTCATTCACTCAGTTCATGTGTATTTATTGTCTTTTTCCACTCTATGATTAAAAGATGAGCAAGGCTGCTTGTGTAAGATTACAAAGCTGGTTGGTACACATTACTGACTTGGACCAGTGTCTCAGGGCTAGCTCTCTTCTGATGCACCAAGATGGCCTCTTACAAGCTGTTACTGATTCAAATGCCATCTTTGTGGTCACAGAGGAGCAGGTTCTGCCGAGACCAACAGACCTCTGAATTTGTGCTCAGAGCCCAGAGCTGATCGAAAGGGCAGTGATCTAAGACGGCTTGGCTTATTCAGGAAGCCCAGGCTTGGGCTTCCTCAAGTCCAGACCATTTCCTGGCTTTCCTTGTCTGCTACAGGCTGTTGCTGGGCCAGTCACTCTTCGCTGAACTGTAACACTGTATCAGCCACCCTGTTTTCACAGTGCCTCCTAAGCCACCTTACGGACTTTGTTGAAAGAATTATCATGTTCACACAGCTATGTGTTTGCAGGAGGCTTAGGACTGTGTTCAGAGTTGAGTACTGGCAGCGTTTAATGCAATCTGCTTTTCACACACACTGCGAACTCTCCGCCTCTGTTTCATTTCTCTGTGTGACTTCTTGCTGCCCCCTGCATTTGGTTAGCCTCAGCATGTAGAGTCCAAGTTAAGCCCAACAGGTACTGTGATATGCTCAAGATGTGGATTTTAATCAATCGAAAGCAACTTAATGCAAATGATCCTTTAGCTGAGGCTGATAAACTGAGCTGTTCAATATTATTGTCCCAAATATTAGTTCAATGCTCATGGCCTATATAAATGGCTTTCCTTGGGGGTTAGGTTAGGACAAAATCAATAAAAAGCAGCTGGAAATGCAGAAAGAACTGTGTACTTACACTCCATCGCAACATAACCCTGCCCCCAGCCAGCACTGTGGCATATATATAGTTCCTTATTTTTTATTTTTATTTTTTGGGGTGGCAGCTTACTTCCCCCCACCCTTTTGTCATTTTTAAGGCTTTGCAGAGATATGAAACGCCACAATGGCCCCTCCATCTATTAAATGGGAAATACATATGAACAAATAAAAGAATTGTGCTGTATAATACAGCTGAAATACAGTGTTATCATCATCCCACTCTGGGCATTTCTCAGGATGGTTTATGTCCCAGCAGTTAATCACTTGCTATTGTTGGTGTACCAGCACAATACTATTAGCAACACAGAATCTGCAGGCTTGTGAATTGAGATTGTCTTCATGTAGGCTTGCCAGAATTTGGATATTTGTAAACGAAATTTTAACAGTGGCCCTTCTTCACAATATAGAATTCAGATAAGTGTCACCAGTCGTGGCCCAAGTCTTGTTTATTAATTAAGGCTTTACATAATGTGGCACCATTTTTTGAAACTGGTTTATTGGAAGAAGAATACTAATTACATTTTGCATTTTCTATAATAATGGGCCAGTGTTTTAGACAATGCAGTTTATCCAGACAATACTGTGGCTGATAATGTAGTTTATTAACAAGGAGGCTCTGAATGTTTAATGAGAGACTGATACAGCTGTGATTGCATGGCATAAATAATATTGCTGGCCAGGCTTGGGCAGTAGTAATATGTTGCATGCTGTTAACCTCAAGAGGTCTCCAAAAAGCTTTTATGTATTCCTACTATATATTTGTTGACCATTCCTTGATACATAGGCAGCCAAGTGACCTGAGAAAGGCTCTCTGGTAATTTTGTTTCCCTATTCTCAGCTCTCACTGACAGTTTCAAACACAGCGGAGGCTTTTGCATCTGTCTGGATCTTATTCCCTGGGTTCTTTCAAGAATAGTCTCTCCTTTGTTTGTTTGTTTGTTTTTAAATCTATTTATTTTTATTGGAAAGCATATTTACAGACAGAAAGAGAGGCAGAACTCTTCTCTCTGCTGGTTCACTTCCCAGATGGCTGCAATGGCCAGAGCTGAGCCAAAATGAAGCCAGGAGCCAGGAACCTCCTCCAGGCCTTCCACGTGGGTATAGGGTCCCAAGGTCTTGGGCCATTCTCCACTGCTTTCCCAGGCTATAAGCAGAGAACTGAATGGGAAGTAGAGCAGCTGGGATATGCCCCTTAAATGCTAGCAACAGGTGGAACCGAGCCTATCTGAAGCCAGGCGCTTCTTCCAGGTCTCCCCTGGAGTGCAGGAACCCAAGGATTTGAGCCGTCCTTTGCTGCTTTCCCAGTCTATAAGCAGTAAGCTAGATCAACCATGGAGTGACTCAGACACGAACTGCACCCTTGTGGGAAGCCAGCCCTGCAGGCAGAGGCTTAGCCTACTGTGCTGTGGCAGAAGCCTTATCTATTTGCAATCTCTATAAATCTGCCAATTTGCATAATTCTCCCAATTCTGGAGAGTTAGTATAAATGTGTTCATACAAAATGCATTCTTTGTGACTGGCTTCTTGCACTTAGCATAATATCTTCAAGGTGCTTTTATATGTAACACAAATGCATCAATATTTCTATGCCTTTTAAACACTGTTGTATGTATACACATTTTTTAATCCCTCCATAAGTGGATGGAAATTTGCAATGTTTCCATTTTGGCTATTATAAATAATGCTGCAATGAACATTTCTATAATTTCTTTATTTGTTTGCCCTTAACAATTTTTCCCTTCTGGGTTATATACTGGAGTATAGCTGGCCTTTGTGGTAACTCTGCTACCATCTTGTTCAAATGACCATATTATTCAAATTACCAACTCTGTTCCTATTGGAGGAACTTAACACTGTTTTCCAAAGCACAATTTTGGGTTCCTACTTCTGTTTGTGTGAGTTATCAAATTTCTCCACCTCCTAGGAAATGCTTATTATTGTCTCCTTGTAATTATTACCATTCTAATAGCTGTGAGGTAGTATCTAATTATAGAGTTGATTTGCGTTTCCCTAGTGATTCATGTTGTTGAATATTTTTTTTCATGTTTCTTTTCCTGTTGGCCAATTGTGTGTATTGTTCATGGGCTATTGTTTTTATTGAGTGTTTTGTTTATGGGTTATTTATTTTATCAATAAGGACACAAGGGCATTGAGAGGATTTGCTGGACTGAGTACTAAAAAGTAAGTTTTCTAACTCAATGATGCAAATGCTTAGAGGTTCAACATCTAATAATAACTCAACTTATTTGCATTTAATCATTGTTCTTTTGTTCACAAATTGCAGAAACCTAGCTATAAAATTTTCTTCATGAATGTATGAGATATTTTGCCTATCTGTAAAATTAAGAGCTGTTTGCCTTTAGGAATGACTGGGTCTAGATGCTTAAAAATGCTTCAGAAATTTGCAAATTTCATCTTTTGGTTTTTCTTTTGCTGGGCTGGTATTATATTTAAACAGATCTCTTGCTGGTTGTTTAGATGGTGCTTTAATGTTTTGATACTATTAAGACAGATAACTTACCAAAAAAAGTGGCTTATATTGGCTTATAGTTCTGTGGATGGATTCAAATCTGGATTTTCTCTGTGGTGAGGATGACGAGTAGAAATGGTTGGAGCATGTGTTTGAATGAGAGGTTAATCTAGAACCAGGTACAAGAAATAGTCCTTTTGTTAACAACTCTTTGGTAAAACACATCCCCAGTGCCTTAACAACCTCCTATCAGGCCTCACCTACTAAAGGTTCTGCTACCTCCAGCTGTACCACCTGTATGGACCTTTTAGTGTTGTCCAAAGTATTGGCAAACTAGCTATACCAGAAGGCGTCCAGAATCTTGAAGTTCAAGCCTTATCAATTCAGAATGTCTGAAAGCAGAAAAAAAGGAAGTTTTAGGCCTTTAGGAATAGCCTTGGGAACCTGCACCCGTGTGGGAGACCTGGAGGAGGTTCCTGTCTCCTGGCTTCAGATTGGTACAGCTCCGGCAATTGCGGCCGCTTGGGGAGAGAATCAGCGGACGGAAGATCTTCTCTGTCTTTCCTCCTCTCTATATATCTGACTTTCTAATAAAAATAAATAAATCTCAAAAAATATGGAGAGATTTTCTATTTGCTGGCTCACTCCCCCAGAGATCAACAATAGTCAAGAACCTAGAACTCAATCTGGGTCTCAGATGTGAACAATAGTTTATACTACCTGTGCCATCATCAGCCTCACAAGCTATACATTATCAGGAAGCTGGGATGCAAACCCAGGCACTTCAATATGGTATGTGGATACCTTAATTACACCGATTACGAACCTTAGAAATATTTTCTTAAGCATAGTTAAATGTGCATCGTTTCATGTAAAGGATTGGTATTAGTGGGGGATATGCCGGATAGGGAAGTTAAAGACAGCTAAAAACTACCGGCTGTTGGTCCAGAGGCCTCAATTTTTAGCCACTACAGTAAAATATGGATATGTAATATTGGAAAAAGACACTTCGTATAAAAATGAATGAACAGTAGAAATATTTAAAATTTAATAAAGTGTAAGTTTTCCTGCCTTGTTACGAAAAATAGAAGATCTCACAACATTGTGGCTAAATTGGTTTTGGCAAGAACTAGCTGGGGACAGGTAGCATTTGCCACCAAACAATTTGTTGCCACAGTCTCCACTCTCTCTAAAGTCTCCCAACACAGCAGTAACATGTTGATTACCATCTAGCACCATGTTTGCCCTGTTAAGACTGCTTTTGTAGCAAAGCTGAAAAATGAGAACTATATTTGAGAAAACTTTTAGTAAAAAGAAAGTTGTAAGATTGAAAGAGTATACTCAATATAGGTCATGCATATCAGCAGCTATTTTTCTTACAAGTAGACCAATTAATTCTTTATTTATACTGCCTCCTGGTGTGATACATATTTGAGTTGGCATTCCTCCTGGGATTAACCAAAAGTACTAGATAGAGTATTAAGACAGAGTACAGAGATTGGCACAAAATTCCACTCTGCTTGGATAGAAACTCTTTTTTTAAATCTCATTTTATTTGAAATGAGGGCAAAGTGGAGATGATGAACTGAAGAAATGTATTGTGATCTGTGAGAAACAGTTGGGTGTTGAGGGTCAGAAGTCTGTGGCAATGTGAATGTATCTTCAGGTATTCTTTTGGTAAATACCGAAATGCATCACGTGGGTGATAACACAGCTATATGTTTTGACCTGGCAAGACAATTTTAATGTTGCTCGCGTAATTTTAAAAAGCTTTGTGGGAACACAAAATTTGTTTCTCTACTTCCTTTATGGAAATAGTATGGATTATTTTTGTTGTTGTTACTATTTCATTACAAAAGGTTTGATCCAGGGTTCAATTTATATAATGTTTTTGGATAGCATTGTAGTAGTCAGACAAATGTCATTTGATTTTCATGAGATTTAGTTTCTGGAGTCACACAATAAGTTATCTTTCCTTTTCTCTAATGGGACTGCTCATCACAGCTTGCTTGAGAGTGTTGGAGCCGTACACGCCCTACAGCCGTGTCATAGTAGAGTTACTATCTGTCTCTTGCTGTTGGCTGAATTATTCTGATCATCATTATGCCTATGTCATAGCTGTTCTGGCTTCTCTATTTTTTATTTATCTTGGGTAAAATATATATTAACATTTCTATATACTAGATACTCGGGAGGTCTAAACCCTATATTAAATTTTCATTTCCTAAATATAGGGAGAGAGGTGAAGGACTTAAAACATTTCTGGACAGAGTTTTTATTGTATTGTGAGATTTCCATCAGCACTTTAAGGATCCGTGTTTCTCAATATGGGTAGAAGTGGGGAAACTGAAAGGGAAATTGTTTTCTGCATTCTCTGTAATGGTGTTTATTTAAGAGTGATAAAGCAATACTCGCTAACCCTGGACTAGTTCTACAACAGGCAGTGCTGAAAATCCCAGGGGAGTTACAGTGGTGTTTCTTATGTTGGGAGGAAATACACTTCAGAATGTTATTTGGTATATAATGTTATTATAAATATACCGAAGACAGCTTTGCCTCATGTAAAAAAGACCCAACTATGAGTTAGCCATGTTTAACCCTTATGTGTCTAGTTGACTTTACTTTGAAAACATACAGAATGATGATTAGGAGAATTAAAGTAATGCAAGGATTGCTTCTCCCTGTAAATAGGCCAGTTAATCTTGTAACATTTCCTGGTGTTATATGAAATGGGAATGATAATGGCATTACTTTATGCCTCATGGATTAAATAAATTAGTTGCTATGTTTCATTTATTTAGGGACAGAGTTATATAACCTAAAACTCAATAAATTTTGGCTATTAGTATTGTTTTGATCACTAATACTTCAGCCAGATAAGGGAAAGGGAATTAGACTTGAAGTGAACTGTCTTTTATGACAAAAAGTCATTTCAACTTTGACAAGTCAGCTGATTTTTCTGTTTTCATCTACTGAAAGCTGACCAGACACCCCTACTAAAACATTTATGTTTCAGTTCGTCAGACCAAAATCTCAGACATCTGGTAGAATGTTCTCAAGACTGTGTTGCTCTGTGGTTTGAGTATTTTTGGTGTCTCTCACTTGAACATTATTTTTTATACAGAGAAAGGGTAGTTTAGAGGATTGATGCTGTTATAGTTTAAGTTGATGAATTCCTAATTCTCAGATTGGAAGTAATTTACTTCACATCTTGGTTTCTAATCTGGCTCAAATTGATTTGCTCAATCAATCTCCTAGTCTAATGTGATCTTTGGAGTGTTGACAAAACCTTTTCAGTCATCAAATAAATCTTTTTTTTTCCTTAAAGATTTGTTTATTTATTTGACTTAGAGTGTAACACACAGTGGGGTGGGAGAGAGAGAGATAGATATGTTTCGTTATTGTTGGTTCATTCTCCAAATAGCCTAAATGACCAGAGATGTTACAGGCCAAAACCAGCAGCCTGGAACTCCTTTTGATTGTTCCATTGGTCAGCAGGAAATCAGGTACTAAGGCCATTATCTGATGCCTTCCTTAGTTTACAAACAGGAAGTTTGAACAGAAATGGAGCAGCCAGAAATTCAGCTGGCACTCTGATATGCAATGCCAGCTTTGTAACTGGTGTAGACAGTAACTCCTTCAACTGAGCCTCAACACCAGCGTCTTTGTATTAATCATGCATGACAAAATTTACAAATACTTGTTTATTTAGAAAGCTAGACCAACTTTTTTCAGACTGGGAAGGCTGTCTCCTGGTACACCTGATACAAGCTCTTGGCTTATTTTTATGTGTTTTGCATGTATACTTAGCTACTATGTGTTAGACATTGATCTTCAACATTATTTAGCCTCCGTTTTCCACTGCTGATTTCTACTTCAATTTTTATCTTTTTCCTTGATATCTCTGTGTCCTAAAAATGATTCTCTTTATGTTGATCTGCCTCAATCTCATATGTGCAACATGGAAATAATGATTCTACCTAGTCACAGAATTAGTGGGAAGATCTTATAAATTAAGGCATACGTAGTGTTTATGAGTTAGTGCATATTAAATGCAAGCAAAATGCCTAGCACATACTAAGTACTAAACAGTTGCTCTGTCACCATTATAAAATAGTGGCACCATGAAAATAATAGTGGTACTGCTCTCTGATATAGCACAATACTATCCATATTTCTAAAATAAAAGACTATCAAATGTAAACCATTTAAAAAGGGCCATTGATCATACAGCTAGATTCCATGTCCTGCTACCTATTATTTTAATTTGTGTAGCCTAAAGTTCTGTGTAACTATCTCTGGAGGTGACACAGAAGATGCCATAGTGGGCCCAGCACAGTAGCCTAGTAGCCAAATCCTCGCCCTGTACACACCAGGATTCCATTTCTGCAGCGGTTTGTGTCCTGACTGCTCTACTTCCCATCCAGCTCCCTGCTTGTGGCCTGGGAAAGGAATAGAGGATGGCCCAAAGCCTTAGGACCCTGCACCCATGTGGGAGACATGGAAGAAGCTCCTGGCTCCTGGCTTTCAGTTCAGCTCAACTCTGGCCACACTGCAGCCACTGAGGCCACTTGGGGAGTGAATCTTTCTCTCTGTATCTTCTCTCTGGAAATCTGCCTTCCAATAAAATAAATAAATCATTTTTTAAAAAAGGATGCCAAAGTAAAACAGAATATTCACCTTAAAAAACAAATTCGAATTCTAACTCATACTACACACAAAAATTAACTTAAAATGGATCAACAATCTAAATGGAAAATCTGAAATTATAAAATTCCTAGACGATAACTGAAGCACAGACTTTCATGATCCTGTATTAGGCAGTGATTTTCCAACTATAACATAAAATTGTAAAACACAAACAAATTGGACATAATGACTAGACATTTTAATCTTCAAAGGACACCATGAAGATAATTCAAAAATAATTTTGAATGAGAGAATCTTTTTTTTTGCAAATTGTTTGTGTTTGAAGGAGCTTTCAGAATCTATACATGTATGTGTAGATTTTAAAGTTTTTTTCAAGGGCAGAGATAGAGAATGTGATCTTCCATCTGCTGGCTCACTTCTCAAAAGGCCACACAGCTGGGGTTGAGCCAAGCTCATCTGAAGCCAGGAGTCAAGTGCTTCCTCTGGGTCTCCTACACCAGTGCAGGGACCCAAGCTCTTGAGCCATCCTCTGCAATAAGCAAAGTTCTGCACCAGAAGCTGAGTAGCCAGGACAACAGTCAGTACCCATATCGGATGCTGGCACCACAAATCAGAGGATTAGCCTGCTAAGTCACCATGTTGTCCCTCAGAATTAGTATTTTTAAAAAAATCTTACAAGTCAGTAATGAAAAGACGCATGGTTTATTTTTTAAAAGAGGAAATATGCAGATAGACAACTGATTTACAAAAGATATACAAATAGCAAATAATTCTATGATAAGATGCCCAGTATCATCAGCCACTAGCAAAGTATAAGTCAAAGTTACTAAGGGGTAGCATATCATAGTCCCTAGTGTGGTTGCAGTAAAAATAATACTTTTCAGCAAGGATGTAGAGAAATTAGAACTCTCACATGCTGTTGTTGGAGAGTAAATGGCAAACCTTCCTACTCTGGAAAATGGCTTGGAAATTTCTTAGAAGTTTAAAAATATAAGTATAATCTAGCAATTTTATTAAGTATTTTCCCAAGGATGATGATAACATATGTTCACAGTGGCGATGTTGATAGTAGCCCAAAAAATAGAAGGAATACAATTCTACATCTTTTGATAAATGAATAAATAAAATATAGGGTATCTACACGGTGGGATAATATTCAGCAATAAAAAGAAATGGAGCACTTGTACATGTTACATCATGAATAAATCTTTAAAAACCTATGCTACATGATAGAAGCCAGATACAAAAACCACACAGTGTATGAATCCATTTATATGAGATATTCAGAACAGACAGACTACAGATACAGCAGATGGGTAGTTTTCCAGGCCTGGGAGTTGAGAGAAAATGGAGAGTGACTGTTAATGTCTAAAATTGATAGTGATGGTAGTTACAAACTCAGCGATTGTACTGAAAAGCTAACGTTGCACAGTTTAGATGGGTTATTTGTGTGGTATGTGAATTATATCTGAAGAAAAGCTATTTTTAAAAATCTAACTAAAAATAGAACCACAGGCCTATTTTCCCTCTAATGAAAGAGATTTATACCAGGCAAGAAGAAATGCCTCCTGGGCTACTGCCAGAATAAGTTCTGTCAGAGGTCTAGTATTGTGCTGCAGTGGGGCAAGCTGTTGCCTGTGACACCTACATCCTATTTGGACACACTGCTGCCAGTTCAGCTTCCTGCTAATGTGCATAGGAAAGCAGCAAATGAGGGCCGAAGTGTCTGGGTTCCTGCTGCCCACATGGGATGACACCCTCTCGGCTTCCATCTGGCCCAGCGCTGACTCTTGGCTTGTGGATATTTCGAAGGAGTGAGTCAGTAGATGGAATATCTTTCTGTATTGACACTCCCTAGTTCTCTCTTACTCTGCCTTTCCAATAAAATAGGTTAATGTTTTTAAAAAATGTTCAGTCAGGGCTGCAAATTGAATTCCCTGCTATTGCACCCATGTCTGCAAATAGTGGAACACAATAAAATGTTGAAGAATGACTTTTGATGGTTTTAAAAACACCTCCAGTTCTGTAATTCTCTACAGGGACTCTTTCCTCTGCATACTAAAATTCCAGATTCCCAGAAGAAGAGCATAAACTGCAGTATTTGGACAGTTAAGGCACAGCGGTCACTCTCACTTTAGAAAAAAATGGTGTCAGTGGAGGTAGCTGGTTACAAGTTTATGTTTCCTGGGCCCGGCGCCGTGGCCTAGTGGCTAAAGTTCTTGCCTTGAATGCGCCAGGATCACATATGGGTGCCAGTTCTAATCCCGGCAGCTCCACTTCCCATCCAGCTCCCTGTTTGTAGCCTGAGAAAGCAGTTGAGGACGGCCCAAAGCCTTGGGAACCTGCACCCGTATGGGAGACCTAGAGGAGGTTCCTGGTCCCGGCTTCAAATCGGCCACTTGGGAAGTGAACTAGTGGACAGAAGATCTTCCTTTCTGTCTCTTCTCTGTGTATTTCTGACTTTACAATAACAATAGATAATCTTTAAAAAAAAATTAAAGCAATACTTCTCAGCCAGGGTAATTTTGGCTGTGAAGACACATGACAAAATCTCAGAATACTTTAGTTGTGACAAATAGCAAAATGTGTTCTTCCCAAATACCACATAGAAGATAACAGTGCTTCTCAACATCCTAGAGTGCATTAAACAGTCTTTCACAGCAAAGAATTATCTATGCTGAAATGTCAGCAGGGCTAAGTTTCAGAAATCTGACCTCAGAGTTTACTGAGAGGAGCAAATAAGACTAAGACCATCAACTAATAAATCTTTAGAATGCATCAAGCAAGTTAATCAAGTGATACATACCTTACCTTTTGGGCTGGCTCCCAACCACATTTCTCCTTCCTTATTCCTTGAATTCTGTGACCCAAACATTATAAATTGATCATTAATTTTGCATGTAAAGGGAACTGATAAAGAATGAGTAGGAAGAAAGAGAGGGTGCCTTCTTTGAGTCTAATGGCCCTGTTTTAAGGGTTTCAGACCATTTGCTTTGGTCGGGTTGTGCAGTCACCGATCCTGAATGAATGTATAAAGATAGAAATGTCAGTCTTAGTGTCTTCTTTGTTGAGTTCCTAAATAGCTGAGAGTTATTCCTGACTGTATCAGCTATGAGCTTTTGCTATTTAACAGCTGTTTACAGCATCATTTCCTTCCTTTTCTTTTTGTAATATCTTCCGAAGTGGAAGCTAATGTGAATTTTGGTGCTGTCCAACTCCTAACTGGTATATCTAATGCCATCAGATGGAATTAATGTGAACTGTTAAGCATGAAGTACATATTAGCATGGTGCTTAGTCCAGATGTATTATTGTTAGTTTAATTGTTATGGCTAATCATTGATTGTGGTTTCTCTGAGTGCTTGAAATAGCTAAAACAACAACAATAATAATAGCAATAATGCTATTTTTTAAAATAGTGCCTTTCATTTAAGAGTCTTGAAAAGCCTATGCCCTAGAAGCTGTTGTTGTAAAATTGCCATTATCTGTGTATTCTCATTTGGCTAAAGTTCTGATAGGGATATGCCAGTGTGTGATTTCCTGAGCCAAGAAGGATTTATATTCATGAATTCCACTTTTTTTGAAATTCTGCACTCTATCAGCGTGAAAAAAACAGGGGGAGTATGAATTTAGACCATTGGGTATTACATCCAGAGCGCAATCCTGGGCCTTTGGTAACAAATCAGGCACCTTTGTGTTGGTTTGGTATACACTCTGGCTTGGTGCTCAGATTGTATGATGCCTGTTTTGTCCTTCCAACCAAGGCATTTTGGCGCTCTCTCTTTCTCTCTCTCTCTCCCCCTCTCTCTCTCTCTCTGTTTATGTTTTTGGCCTTTAAAAGAGCTAAATATCTGAGTGTACATTATTATGTCACATTTTGAAAAATTCAAAATAATTGATGGAATATAGTGCCGCATGTCTGAAGTAAAACATGCATTGGGACACAGAAGATTGGGCATTAAGATGAGAAGTCCTGTTGAAGTACCAGTTGGTCTCTTGGTGTTTCAACTACTTGGGTAGGGAAGGAGACAGAAGGTAAGGACAGGTGGTTCCCAGTTCACCTGTTTTTTTGATGCTTGACTGAACACCTAGGAGGTCTAACCTTTTTTTTTTAACAATTGAAATTAATTGCTGCCATAAAGCAATTGCTTCAATGTAATTATGACAGGTTTGTAATGGAATCCTGATGAGTTTTGTTAAATCATCATGTAACCCTAAGGTCATTGTCATGTGTTACTGTACCTTCTCCCAATAGAACTGCAGACAAACTTGGATATCCCCAGAAAAAATTTCTTTCTGCCCTGGGTGATAAATGGAGTTTGCCTACCATCTGGCTGCTGTCAAGGGGCTCAGGGGAAATGAATTGCTGGACTTTTGCTACATGGATTCATATTGTTTCTCTTTCCAAGAGAGAAGTGAGGCTGTGGACTTAGGCCATGAATAATGAGGACCTTCCTTGTCACTCAGCATGGTTTCCTCTGGAAGGCTTGGAGACCATGCTGAGGAAAAGGGTAAAGCAATTGTTCTCCATGTTGGCTGCATATTGAACTTTTCCTTTCAGAGTTTTAATAACCAACCCTGAGGTGCCTGGATCACCTCTCCTGAAATTGATTTAACTGGCCTGGGGCATGACTGGCACCAAAGATATGTAACAACTGTTGTAGTGTAGCATTGAGACATTGCTGTCTAGTAGGCACTATACAAAGAGCTTTACAGCCTGTAATTTGTTTGAATATCACAATGAGTGTGTTTTTGTTGGGCACAGTCAGTAAGTCAGAGAGTGTGTTAGATGTTCAGGAGTACAGCCAAGAAATACTTTTGTGGGAGAAGACAGGAGGGATTGAGTAGGCAAATAGGAGATGGAAAATACTACACACAGGTAGGTTTTTGCAGAGGAACTGTCTTGGGGAGGAGGATGTCTGACAAGTATTTTTGGAGCAGAAAAGGCCAGGATAAGTATGATGCAGCATAAGATGTGGAAATGGGAAGTACCATCTTGCTTGAAGTTATACATTATTAAGTGTTCCAGGACTTTGAAGGCAAAGGAAAACACTGATCACATTTGCTTGTCATATATCTCTCTCACTGTATTAAGGAAAGGAGCATTGGGGGAAGCAATAGGAGATATATTGTGTTGAGTGGAGTAGTCATTGCAGTAAGTCTGGAGAGAAATGAGAATGGCTTGAGCTGAGTAGTGACTGGAAAGCAAGAGGTGAGTATATTTGTGTGTGATGATCATGGGAGAATTGTGAAATGTAGATTACAGATCACTGAATTTTGTAGCTACTCATTTTAATAAGCCACATATGATGTGGAGATTACTGCTGCTGGCCCCTGGAAAGCCCCTGGACAGCTAGAAGGGCTTAAAGAAGCAGAATAATATGTTCAAGATGTCGTGGAATGAAGCCTGCACTTGAATGATTCCTGTTGCCCTCCACAGCCCCTCATGTTAATCGTAAACTCTATAGTTCCTGAAAGATGGAACTAGGAGGGATGTATACTAAGTCAGGAAGTTTGGATTTTATCTGTAGATAATTCACAGCCATTGAAAATATGGCAACAAACATGGGTTCAATCTGAAAATTTACATTGTGGCTTCTGGCTATATTTTCTGCAAGCATTTTGTTTGCTCTTTCAAGTATAAATCTTTCATACCAATCGGGTGTGCAGTAAAAGAAAAAAAGTAGTCCTCTGAACTATGCAAGTAATGGTAATGGCTTATTAGATTGTTTCTGCTGTAATGAAAGCACTAATTGGCTCTTACTTAGTGTTTCCTGCCCAGCCATCCCAAGGTAGTTTACTAGTAAGCATCATCTTTCTTTCAGAGTTGAGGAGCCAATGGAGAGAGACTATGGGATGATGTAGTGGGGTTGACTTGTGGACCTATGTTCACCATTTCTTTGGTAGTTAGAGTCTTCTACCACAGTTCAGATGTACATCTGAGAATCTGCCTTAACACTTTGGTCTCAGTTTTTCCGTTTGTCCTGAACTTTCTTCTCAGAAACTGTAAGGCAATAGTACAGAAGGACTCTAAGAAATGGCACATTTGGGGAGTGAAACAACAGCTGGAAGATCTCTCTGTCTGTTCCTAACTTTGCCTTTTAAATAAATAAAATAAATGGTAAGAAAAAGAATGGCATAGCAACAGATCTTAACTGTAAATTTTGTGATTGTCCAATGTAATTTGATCTTAGAATGAGCACCTACTATTATAAATTGTTGGTCTGTACTGACAGATAATTATAGTCTTTGAATACATTAATTTTTTTCTAATACTTTTATTATTTTCCATGATACATTTTTGTAGATACAGGCATTCCCCCTTTGGCCTACCTTTTTCCCTCCCCATTTTCCTCTCCCAACATCTTTCCCCATGTTATTACAATACTATAGTCCTTTACTTATAGTTGCAAGTTTAACATTCTTCTATTAGAGTATATCATGGCATTGTATGTAGATATAATTAGATAATGATAGAAAATCTAGTATCATTTTGTCAAGGTGTATTTAACTTCTATACTAGGAGTTCTCCTTTTATTGGGGAGTAGAGATGCCTCCTGTGATATATCATGTTAACCATCTAGGGCTGTGTTCTTAATTAATTGATTTGAAAGATAGATGGATAGATAGAGATCACCCATTCACTGGCTCACTCCCCAAATATCAGCAATAACTGGGCTGCAGTCATATCTGAGGATACAGTCCAGTTCTCCCCGGTGCTGACAGGAGCACAGTTGTTTGAAGCTTCATTGCTGCTTGCCAGGAAAACTGGGATCAGGATCCAGAGCTGGAAGTTGAATCAAGGCACTCTAATGTGAGACGTGACATCTCGACTCCAGGTTAAACACCAGCTCTTGGCCACGTTCTTTCCATGAGTAAAACAGAAAGTTTGGCAGTTTGGTATATAGGACTGAATTTCACTTAAGGTTTTTCTTAATGCTGAGTGCATCTTTACCTATGGAGCCTATGGAAAGAATATCATAAGTTACCTGCATCTTTCCCTGCTAACAGGAAGAGGTTAGTTGTGTTTTTCTTTCTTTCACAGGCTTAACTCTGTATTGGCAGCCATGGAATCATTCTTGCTACTCTTTTTCATGTAACAAAGTTCTCAGGAATAGGATCATTACCAGATAATTATATTTATATTAAGTCATTTTAAGTGTGTAACATGAAAGTTTGAATGGGTTTAAATAATGAGTCAGTTTAATCATTTGAAAGTGGATTAGGTTTGTCTTCCAGTGGTTTTTGCCTTAGATGAAGAAAGTCCTTAAACACTCATACAGGAGTACATAGTTAGCTCTCACATAAAATCCGAGAACTATGGCTAAATAAATTTCAAGATGTTGGTTGAATGACATAGAAAGTCGACATATAATAAGAACAAACACAAGTGTAGTAACAGAAAATGATAAAAACCTCAATAGGTAGAAAAAAAGTTTTTTAGGTATTTTAAAAGACTACACTAAAGCTAGAAAGTAAACTTTCAAAATGTTGCTGAAGCTACAAAGTAAACTTTCAAAATGTCCCTCAAATTCCCTAAATCAGCCAGCCTTTCTCGCTCTGTAATTTTTTTTTTCCTGTTGGGATTTTTTTCACCAGTAGCTCTGAATAGACAGAGATAAAGATATTGATACAATTTAACATAAGGGGGAGGTATAGGGTTGAAAGCAGAAAGTATAAAAGGCTCTGTTTGCTTTCTAGTGGGTAAATGAATTTGCACTTTTAGATGATGAGAGCCAATTTCTTTGGTTGGTTGTTTGCTTTCTTCTGGTCCTGAACTTTCCTCAAAGGTTTGATTTTGAAAGTCCTGGAGATTGGGAAGTCCCATTTGCAGTGGGATGTTGCTCCAATTCCTAGATGGTATCTTGTTGTTGTTGTTGTTGTTGTGTTAGCAAGGTTAAGACAGTCCTGTATACTATCTTTTTAAGGCAGCTTGCTGGTTTGTTAAAAAGGATGTAAGTGAATAGCAAAATGCAAAGATATTTATCATAGGGAGATGTAGAAGGGTCGCAAACATAGAAGCTTCTGTCATTGTTGAGTTGGAGTGTACCACCATTTCATCAAGGAGGTATTTTTGTATCTGTTCCTTGAAAATATAGAGGCTCAGCTTTCTACTTGTGGTATTTTACAGGTGTATCAAGGCAGTCAAAAATACGTTTTCTCAAACCTAAGACAGGTAGATAAAGATTAACATTAGTTCTTTAAATGTTTTTTAAGATTCAGAAACAAAGCCAACAGGTCGTAGCATTTTCTTTTTTGTAAAGTTTTGGATCACTGGTTCAGCCTCCTTTTTCATTGATCTGTTCAGATATTCTGTTTCTTCTTGATTTATCCTTTTGTGATTCTAAGAATTATTGCAGTTCTTCTACATTTTCCTGTTTACATTAAAGTGTTCTGCATAGTTTCTTAAGATCCTTTGTATTTCTGTGATCTTAATTATAATAACTGTTATCACAATTATTATACCTCTTCTGCATTTACTTTTATTCAAACAGTCTGTCTTTCTAATTTAGCCTGGCCAAGATCTGTCTATTTTGTTTCTCTTTACAAAGACTAACTCTTAGGTGTGGGCATTTGTTCTGATGGTCAAGATCCTTGCCTCCCATGTTGGTGTGCTAATATTCAGCTGTAGGTCCTGACTCCAGCTTCCTGCTAAGGCAGACACTGGGAAGCAGTAGAAAGAATTCTAATGATGGATTGCCTGTCACCCATGTGGGAGTCTTGGACTGGATTGAGTTCATGGCTTCTATCTTTGATGTTGTCCCAACTGTGACTGGTGGGGGCCCATGCGCGCACGCGTGTGTGTGTGTGTGTGTTGGGGGGCATGAAGCTGCTGCATCTCTGTTTTGCCTGTTTCTCAGATAAATAAAAGAAAATTTAAAAGTGAAACTCTGAAGGGTAGGCATTTAACTCAGTTGTTAGATTGCCAGTTGGGAATTCTCTCCTTCCACGTTGGAGTGACTAGTTCATGTCCTAATTCCTCAACTTCTTATCCAGCTTTCTGTTAATGTACATCCTGGAAGGCAGCAGACAATGCCCCAAGAACATGGGTCCCTGATGTCTGTGTGAGAGACCTGGAAGCAGTTTTAAGCTCCTGACTTCAGCCTGTTCTGTTAATGGCTGTTGTCGGCATTCGAGGAATACATATGGAATATCCCTTTCTCTGACTGGCTGGCTTTCATATAAAATGAAAATAAATAAATTTTTAGAAAAAACTCAGTTGATTCTTCAATTGTTTATGTAGCTTCTGCTTCATTTACTTTTGTTCTGATCATCGTTTCTATCCTTCTGATTTTGGGTTAGTTCTTTTTTTTAAAAACAAATTTATTTATTTTATTACAAAGTCAGATATACAGAGAGGAGGAGAGACAGAGAGGAAGATCTTCCGTCCAATGATTCACTCCCCAAGTGAGCCGCAATGGGCCGGTGCGCGCCGATCCGAAGCCGGGAACCTGGAACCTGGAACCTCTTCCGGGTCTCCCACACGCAGGTGCAGGGTCCCAATGCATTGGGCCGTCCTCGACTGCTTTCCCAGGGCACAAGCAGAGAGCTGGATGGGAAGTGGAGCTGCCGGGATTAGAACCGGCGCCCATATGGGATCCCGGGGCTTTCAAGGCGAGGACTTAAGCCGCTAGGCTAGGCGCCGGGCCCTTGGGTTAGTTCTTGTTTTCACAATTCCTTTAAGTATAAACTTGAGTTTTTATTTAAGATTTTCCTATTTTTTTTTTTAAGATTTATTTATTTTCATTGGGAAGGTAGATCTACAAGAGAAAGAGAGACAGAAAGATTCTCCATCCACTAGTTCACTTCCCAAGCAGCTGCAACAGCCAAGGCTGAGCCCATCTGAAACGAGGAGCCAGGAGGGTCCTCCAAGTCTCCCACTCGGGTGCAGGGTCCCAAAGCTTGGGGCCATCCTGTACTGCTTTCCCAGGCCACAGCCAGAGAGCTTCATGGGACGTGGGACAGCTGGGACATGAACTGACACCCACATAGGATCCCAGCTCATGTTAAGCCAAGGACTCTAGGCACTAGGCTACTGAAGGGCCCAGGATCTTTCTGTTTTCTTAACGTAGGTTTTTATTTCTATAAACTTCTCTCTTAGAACTGCCTTTGCTGCATGCCTTAAATTTTGTTATGTTTCTGTTTTCATTTGTTTTAAGAATTTTTTAAATTTTTATTGTCTTTGATTTTCACTGAAGTCTTTAATTTTTAAAAATATGTAAAATTTCCATTTTTCTTCCTGTCATTGACTTCTGGTTTTATATTGTCATACAAAGAGATGTGAAACTGTTATTCCAGGCTTGTTGGATTTGTTAAGGTTATTTTGTGGCCACACATATTTTGTAGCATGGGAAATATTCAATTGACTTAAAAACATGCTTTCTGCTGCTGGTGGACAGTGTTATGTATTTTTATTAGGCCCTTTTGTTCCCTAGGATTTCTCATGTCCACTGTTTCTTATTGATGTTTTGTGAGGCTGATCTATCTATGCTTAAAATTGGAATATTGTAGACTTCTGCTATGTTTATATTGTCTATTTCTACCATTAGTTTCGTTAGCTTTGATACTTAGGCTGTCAGATATCTGGTGCATGCATATATAAGACTGTCATATCATCTGGATGAGCTGACCTCTTTATAATTATATAATGATCTTTGTCTATTACAACAGTTTTGATTTAATTCTGTTTGCTCTGCTATCAACCTCTGCTCTCTTCTAACTACCATTTGTATGGAATATATTTTTCTATTCCTGCCTTTTTCATCCTGTGTATACTCATAATGCTAGTGTTAGTTTCTTATAGGAGACATAGAGTCGGATCTTATTTTTAGAATCTGTTCAACTACACCATATGTTTTGACTCAATAAATAATTTGTGTATGTCTAAAGCATGACTTTTTGTCATTTCATGATTATTTTGTAGTTATTTTTCTTCTCAGTCTTCCTTTGTAATTTGTTTAATTTTCTTGTAGTGATGTACTTTGAATTCTTTAGAGGAGTTTTTCTTTGTGTTTACTACGAAGCTTCCATAATACTGCTTATAGCCATAACAGTTCTTTCTGTTTTCTCAGGTTTGTGTATTTATTTGAAAGTAAGAGTGACAGAAAGAGAGAGGCAGAGAAAGAGGGAGAGGTCTTCCTTCAAGTCACTTTGCTCACGAAGACAGATACCCAGTGACCATGTGGTCATTCCAGGTGAGACAGGGACCACAAAACTTACAAATATCTTCTGGTGCATCTTCTCTGATGATGACTCTCAGCATTCCCCATGCTGCTGCCAGGTCTGGAGCCTATAAGGAAAACACAAACTCTTTGTGAGCAGGTCACAAAGATTCTCCTTAGCCATGACTCCATGGAGGAGTCATTGATGAGTCATGCAGAATGAATTGAGCACAAAACAGTGAACAGAAGAAAAACGTGGATCTGGGTACTTAGGAATTACCATGCGCAGCACATGAACTATAAAGTAGTGACAAGAGCTTTCTTCTTTGTCCATGGTTAATGTTTTTGTGAGATGAGATGACGAGTATAGAGCTGTGGTGTACTGACTCCTGAGAATACCTGGATCCCTTCTAGGAAATTTTACCACAAAGTAAAATCTGCATTATTCTATCAATATTTTGTTGTTTGTGTTTCCCTTATCTTTACATTTACTGAAGTACTCACAAATAAAACTACTTTCACTGTAGCACGAATCCAGGCAGTGACCCCAAAGTGTACTTTGTTTGCTTTATTCTTTAATGCAGTTTATTTTAAAAAGATTTAGTTGTTTATGTCAAAGAGTAGCAGAGAGAGAGAGAGAGAGACAGAGAGAGAGACAGAGACAGAGAGACAGAGAGAGAAGCAGAAAGATTTTCCAGTTGCTCATTTAGTCTCCTAATGGCCATAATAGTTAGAACTAGGTTAGGCTGAAACAAAGAGCCAGACTTACATTCAAGTCACCCACCCTTTGTGGGAGGGTCCAAAATATTTGCAACATCTTCCAGTGCATTTCTGTGTTCATTAGCAGGAAATTTGATTGCAGGTGGAGTAGCCAACACTGGAACCAGCGTTTCAGAATGGGATACCAGTTCTGTTTCCAGCCCTGTCTTCCACTCCAACCAATGGGTGTTATAGTCCAGCTCAATCTTACCCACTTCATACTCGGTCCTCACGCAAACCAGTGGGAGCTGCAGCCAGTGTGCTGTTTGGGCGCTGAAACCACATCTGGTACGGCTCACCTCACCTTGGCATTCCTTAATGTGCACTGGTATGTGTTGTGACCGACACTGGCCTAGCCAACACTCTATGCTGGCGCTCGGATTCGCCAGCAGTTGGTGTGAACGGGTTCAGCCTGGTCTGCCCCCCACCTGTGCCATATGTATGATGGTGGATATCTTCCTCTGGCCTGATCTGGGTTGTTCCATATCGTGGTTCTTGCGCTCACCTGTAGGGGCTGTGTTCTGACAGAGGAGTTTCCCAAGCTCCTACTTCAGAACCTCTCGCTGTGCCAGGTCTTGCGCATACTGGTAGTTCCATGGGCCAACCCTTATTGCTGGCTTTCCATCCATTCCAGTTCTTGGTGTTGGCTGTTTCACCCCAGCCAAGGCTCACACATGCCTCAGTAGGGGCAGAGACCCAGCCTAGTCCGTCCTACATCTACCCAGGTTCTCCAGATGGTGCTGGTGTCTAGCCCAGCTTTGTGCACCCAGCCCCAGTCCACATTTGTGCCTAGGGAGATTGCAGTCATATCTAGACCAGAACGCAGCCCCCACCCCAGCCCCCGCACCTTCCCGTGGGAATCCCAACCCAGCAAGGGTGTACTCTCACAGCTCCCCAACTGAGTCTATTCCCAACCCTAGATTGCACATGTGCCAGTGGGTGCTCTGACCTAGTTGGCTTAGCCCCTCACCTGTCTCAGCCTTTGCCTTCAATGCTGTGCCGTAGTATCCCTGCCTGACCAGTTGGTATGAGAGCCTAGGTCGGAATGACATGTGCTCCATCCTGATTTCTTTTCTTTTTTTGAGTTGAAGTTTGCTTGGCCCTGCCCGATCCGCCCCCTTCCAGTTGCAGCTTGGCCTACCCCACATCCTATTAGGATGCACCTTTGGGTGGTGCTGCCTTGACCTGCCCAGATTGCCATTGGTTCCTTTATCCATAAGTGATGGCGGGTGCCACGGTCACTCCTAGCTTAGCCCATCACCACCCCAGCCCACGTGCTAACCTGCGGGACTTGACCTGCTGTTGCAACGACCAGCATGTACATAAGCTGATTGGGGCAACGGACTGTGCCAGACCCTGCACTGGCAGGCACACACAAGAATCAGGTCTGGGATCACCTCAGATGAAGTTTCTTTGGAGATCCCTCCAACTGAACTGCTGATCTCAGAACCCCAACTATGAAGGGTCTATGTCAGCCAGTGAATTCTGAATAGGTTTCATAGCGATTGGAACAGCGAGATTGGCAGCAATTCAGACCTGTTGAACTAACAAAACTGCTTCAGTAGGACCCTCGGAGCATGCCTCACATCGGGGACCTGGGATGGGTGGGAGGCTGGGTGGGGCTTTTCCCTTTGTTTCTCCCCTGACCTCAGATACAGGGAAAAAATATTAGTGTAGAAACAATTTAAATTTTACCATGTGAATATTAAAAAAAAAAAGAAAAAAAAAAGAATGGGATGCCAGCAATACAGACAGCTGTTGTGCCCCCTTTGACACATGTATTTTAAAGAAAAAAATCATCCTTGTGAAACCGAAAAGTTAATAGTCGATTTAAATTTTGGTTTTGCATACACTTTTAAAAATAGTATTCCGGGGGCCCAGCGCGATAGCGTAGTGGTTAAAGTTCTTGCCTTTCATGCCGGGATTCCATGTGGATGCTGGTTCTAATCCCAGCAGCCCTGCTTCCCATCCAGCTCCCTGCTTGTGGCCTGGGAAAGCAGTCGAGGATGGCCCAAAGCCCTGGGACCCTGCACCTGTGTGGGAAACCCAAAAGAGTTCATGGCTTCGGATTGGCTCAGCTCCACCATTGAGGCCACTTGGGGAGCGAGTCAGCAGAGGGAAGATCTTCCTCTCTGCCTCTCCTCTCTCTGTATATCTGCATTTCCAGTAAAAATAAATAACTCTTTTAAAAAATAGTATTCCGGTTGCTGAAATAGGAAGCATGCATAAAGAATTGCTGATATAAATGAAAGTATCATGTTGTCTCCAGAAAGAGCGGTTATGAAACCGAGTTCTGAACTGAACTAGCTGTTTTTCAGATGGAACACCATTTATTTTTACCTGAGAAAATTATTGACAGAGAGAGTATGATTATCCAGACTTAGATATTAAACACAGATATTTCTGATAAATGCACAAAGTGAACCTGTCACTTTAAGTAACCTATTGGACAGCATTTGTTTCCAATGATAAAATTTAAGCTTTCAAGCAGAAATCCAGATTTTGGAAAGCTTGTGTCTGCCATCATGAACTTGACAGCTTTCTAATACTTAAAGACTTTTCTGATGAGATCGATAATGGTATTAACAAATGTAATTCTTTTTAATGTTACATAATGAAATGTGTCAACATTTGGAAGATCTGCATAATTCAGTGAGCCAATATGTTCGATCAGAGAAATGATTGCTGTTACACAGAACCTTGGTGTGGGAAAAGGATCCTTTCATAGTGCCACATAGAGCATGGATTTTCACATAACTAATACTAAGTTTATTGATATGGTTACAGATTCTATGTTGAAAGTAACTATTGAAGAAATTTCCATTTGTCAAATTTTGACCTAGCATCACAGAAAAGTATCCATCATTATTTGAAAAGGTTACTAAAGTACTTCTCTGTTCTCGTGGTGTATCTCACCCATGGCAATATATGACAGCACAATGTGCAAATATTTTACCTGTTCTTCTGTTTGGGAAAATATGTTATGTATGTGTTTCATAGGTTAATTATTTTTAGTGAGTCCATGGTGTTTGCAAAGTTTTCTGTTTTACTTTCTAATGTGACAAATAGCCATAGATAGAAGCCATATGACCAAAAGTCTTTTTAAGACTTAAGAAATTTTTAAATGTGTAGATGGGTCCTGATACCAAAATGGTGGAGAACCGCTGGCCTGAAGAAACAGTTTCCAAAATACTTTGCCTTCAGACTCTCTAAAAAGTCAGTAGAAAATGAGATTTTGCGGTTATACAAGTTTAATAATGTTAATAACCCCACAGTTTATAACAGCATATTAAATATTTGCCTTGGTGGGCATACAATGTGATGCCTAGGGTTAAGTGATCACTTCACGTTATCACATTACAAATTTGAGTACCTAGGACTGAGTCCTGACTTTAGACTTTCATTGTTATTATTATTATTTTAAAATTCATTCTTTAATTTATTTGAAAGGCAAGGTTGCAATGAAAAGAGAAGGAGAGAGAGGTGGAGGGGGGAATGAGAGAATCCTTCCATTTATTAATTCACTCCCCAGGCTAAAGCCAACAGGTGGGAGCTTGTTCCAGATATCCCACATGGGTGAAGAGCCAAATCCTTAGGCGGTTTCCACTGCTTTCCCAGGTGCATTGGCAGGAGATGTACAAGAAGTGGAACAGCTGAGACTCCAAGCAGCATGTATATGGGAACCTGCAGTTCAGGTGGCAACTGAACCTACTGTCGTATAGTGTTGAACTCTGCTTCTACTTCCAATGCAGCCTCCTGATAATGTACTTGGGAAGCAGCAGGTGATTTCTCAGCAGTCTGAGTTGCTGCCACACATATTCCGGGGTTGTTCCTGGCTCCTTGATTTGGTTTGGCCTATCTCCAGCTGTTGCTGTTATTTGCAGAGTGAATCAGCAGATAGATCTCTTTCCGTCTATTTCTGTTACTCTGCCTTTAAAATACACACATACAGCTTAAAAAAATGTTTGAAATTTGTTAAGCTTTCACTTTCTTCTAAATTCTTTTGACAATGAAAACATTTTTCTCAGAACATGATTTGGGAAATGCTTTCCACTTGTCAATAATGACTGTTTGAAATGTTCAAAATGATAAGTTGAGAAGTGGAATGCAATTACTCATTGGCTCCTGAAATGTGGAATTTTAATTTAAGAACCTACTGTGCTTTCTTTTAGAACAAGCTCCCGACAGCAACTTCTTTATTCAAGTCATTGGGAAGATAAAAACAATAGGCAATTATTGTGCATTGTTTCACTACATTATGCATTTTTGGTTTTATACACTCATTGTTTATCACATATGAAAAGATGGTGAGCTCATACAAACCAATGATGACAAGATTCTTACTCATCAGTGGACTTGGGAAAAGGGATCTTTGCTCTAGAGCAGATGATAGTTACTCATTAGGCTGCTGTCTTAACTTGTCCTTTTCATAGGATGTCCTTTTAGTAGAACCTGATTTCTTCTTTTGGTGTCAAAGGTTACTCAATCATATTCCATGCCATCTGGTTTGGTTGGCTCAGATGAATTGTCTGTTAGAAACTACCTTAAGAATTGGTTTATGGTGGTCAGTTTTTAATTATTAGCTGCTGTATTTTCATTTCTAGGGCTTTTTCCTGGGGAATATGCAAAATGTTTATTCAAATGTATGTATGAATGTGTTCTCAAGAATAACAATTATAGCATCCCAAGTTTAAAACCATGAAAGTATTGACAGAATGTGGAAATAATTGGGATTTTTAAGATATCCACCTAGTAAAAATTCCACTTAGTCATTGAAGGTATGGTTTTCTTTAAGATTGTTGAAAATTATGGGGCATTGGATCAAAAATAGTATGAGTTGGATGAACGCGTAACACATATTTTGATACTATTTTCCAAAATTGTTGTCCCAGTTTATATTCAAACTGGATTCTTTAAAATACTTCTTTCTCTTTCCCTATAGTCTTGCCAAATACCAGTGTTTTATCAAATCATATTTTTCTGATATGATAGAATAATCACAAATGTCATTCTCGTATCAAGGAGACATTAACTGGGAAAGACAAAGACCAGTAACTGCAGTCAAGTCTTTGTCTTTGTAACTCCAGTTACTACTTTGTATGCAGAACTTTGAGTTGCACTGGCCGACCACACATGGACTAACTCTGATTGCTCACACCTGAAATTTCCTAAGTTCTAGAACTGAAAAAAAAGGTTGATGTGACTCTAGAAAATAAATTAAACAAAAAAAAATGGATTCTGTATTTAGTCACTTGTAATTTGTCCTTGGATAGGATAAATAAATACTACGTTAAGTCCATCTGTATCATGTGTAAAATCCCAAAATAAATATTAAAGAAGAGGCAGAGTGAGAATATATACCTGCTAGTCTCTTGTGTGTCAGAGGTTTTGCCATGACAAAGTTGCGGTAGATCAGAGAATTGTCAATCAAGTGATTAAACCTGTTGTCATGGTTTTCATTTCTCACACTTTGTACTTAGTTCATATATGCAAAGTGCTTGCAGAGTGCCTCCAGGCTTTGAAGCCACTAAAAGGACTTGTTGCCAAACCCATTTCCTGCTACTCACCACAGAAGTGCCAGTCTTAGAAATCTTTTGTCACCGGCACATTGCAACTGGGTAGAATATTGAGGGAAATGTCAAAAATGTAGCCTTGTGAAAAGAATCAAAAGAAGGCAGTGTGTTGTTATTCTGAGGGTTGGATTCTGGCTTGGGGATTTGTCTGCATGGAGCAGACTTGATTGTCTAATTTCAGCACTGCGATTAATTCTTGGACAAGATGAGAAGAGCTGTAACTGCCACAATTGTATAGCTTGGATGTTGCTTCACTAATTCATGTGCCTATTTTCCTTGTGATTTCATCTGAAAGTATCTTTTGACGACTTTTTGTTGTTTGCTGGATTGTTTCTATAATCTTTTGCATGATGAATATGGACAAAAAATAATTCAGCAAAATGTAAATGAGTCAGAGCAAATGTTATGCAAGTATGTGTTGTGCAGATCTGGAATGGAAATTGCAGTATGTATTTTTCCTTTTAAAGGAGAATGATAAAAGTTTCCATGATGTGTCAGACATCGTGTTTTCCTAGACATTCCTAGACATTCAAAAAGTGACAAAATTCAGTTTTAAAATTTGAGGTAATTATTGCGAATTCTGACAGTAAATTGTTTTTATAACGAACCAATCTGACCTGTAATTCTGATTTTAATCGTTCACTGTGAATATCTTCTTTTAAGGTAAAGATTCTACTGTTCATATTTTACTTTTGTTCTTTACTAGAATTATGATGATATCCAAGATGAAATATTGAAGAGCTTTCTGTACTAGGTCATGGAAAGTAGCTGTTGTCTTTTGAATAAAATATGCTAGGATAATTACCTATGCATTGTTGGAATGCATTTTTGAGAACTGTATAACAAAATACATAATTTTTAACATAGTTGCACATTTGAAGGAAAGATTATTTTCTACCCGTATTGTATAATAGGTGAATTAGATTAATATAATTGTTGAGGACTTGGGTCAAGTGGAATGTAAAAGATTAAGAAGTTAGTATGGGGCCCAGCACAGTGACCTAGCAGCTAAAGTCCTCGCCTTGAACTCATATGGACACCGGTTCTAATCCCAGCAGCTCCACTTCCCATCCAGCTCCCTGCTTGTGGCCTGGGAAAGCAGTAGAGGGTGGCCCAAAGGCTTGGGACCCTGCACCCGCATGTGGGAGATCTGGAGGAAGTTCCTGGCTCCTGGCTTCAGATCAGCATAGCACTGGCCATTGCAGTCACTTGGGGAGTGAATCATCGGATGGAAGATCTTCCTCTCTGTCTCTCCTCCTCTCTGTATATCTGCCTTTCCAAAAAAATAAATACATCTTTAAACAAAAAGTAGTTAGTATACAAAAATGCATGAATAGCTCTTTGTAAAAGAAAAATGTGAACAGAAAAGTAGAGAGAAAAAGAGAGCACAGCTGTCCACCTATTCACTCTCCAAATGTGTGGAAATGAAACTAGAAGCTGGGAACTGAATCTGGATTTCCCACATAAATGACAAGAACTCAAGCAGTCAAGCTGTGAGTAGTGCCTTCCTGAGCGTGCCAGAGCAAAGGCTGGATTCAGGAGTGAAAGCTGGATGCTGAATTCAGGCACTCCAATGTGAGATGCAGCCATCGTAAATGGTGTGTTAATGTCCACTCCTGCATATGTAGTGTCTTAAATAAACGACAGATTGGTTTCAATCTTGTTAATAATTGTATAGTGATTTTTAACTTTTTATATATCGGTTACATATACATGAGTTTGTTCTTCAGAAATTTGCACATATTTATTGGAAACTGAGTTTCACAAGTTTATTTGTTCTGTAAATAATCTATAGTGACATAAAACTCGCATAGCCAAGTGATCCTTGGAGATCTTCATTGAAGTTCAAAATCTGATTTAATAGATTTTTTTTTCAAGAAAAGATGCTAAGTTGGTATTACTGTCCTCTAGTCACACCATCTTCCTTTCTTCTCGTATTTTTGTGACATTTTTTTGTAAGTCTCTTGTTGACCAGCCTTCACTTTATTAGCTCTCTTGCCTGATGCTGAATCAAGGTAAAGGTGTTCAATTTCCCTTTCCTCTCCATTTTCTTATCTGCAAAGGACACTAGTGATGCCTTTAATGTCACTTTTGTCTGTGGAAGTCTGTGTGTACATTTCCTGTGTCTTTTATGCTACATGCATTTTAGATTTACTCTGAGCATAAAATTTTTAGTCTCATGATACAGTGTGAAAATTTTAACAATGTATTTTTTTGTTCTCTGTGTTTTCTCATATATCTCTACAAAAATTGTATTTTTCCAGGTGTGTAATACCTTAATTTTTTTTTGCAGAATTATACAATAGAATTAATGGGGTATATCTAAAGAAGCACTCATGAATTTACTCATGTTTTTAAATTAATTTTTCTTATTTGAAAGATAGAATGACACAGAGAGAAGGAGAGAAGAGAGAGAGAGAGAGAGAGAATCTTCTATTCACTGATTCACTGCTCAAATTTTTGCAAAAGCTAGGACTGGGCCAGGTCAAAGCCAGGCGCCTAAAATTTATCCGGGTCTCCCACATGAATAGCAGGAGTCTTAGTACTTGGTTTGGGCCATATTCTGTTGCTTTACCAGACATATTTGCAGGAAACCAGATATAGGTGTTGCAGGCAGTGACGTAACCCACTGGCTCACAAAACGGGCCCTGTAGTGTTTAACATGAGGCAGAGTGACATTGCCTACATAGTTTGCTTTCAGGCATTTCATGAAACTTAAAGGGCTTGCTGATATCTGAAAAGTGAGAATATATTCTCAGTTTTCCATACAACCAAGCAGTTGATGGTATGTTTCAGGAACAACAGCTTTTAAGAAATGGCAATCATGATAAAATCAAAGACTGACCTGTGCAAGCCTTAGTGTGAATTGTAGCTAAAATGTACAATACTATTGAACCTTTGGCTTGTGTTTAAAAGTCAGATAGAATGTTGTTGAAGAAATTAAGATGCAAAGGCTAATTGCAAGAAAAAGGAGAAAGTTTCATTTTAAAAGATGTTTTTATTCCTCTTTTTGCCTGTAGCAAACTCTGGCTCCATGTAACAATAACGCCTTAAAATGCCATTTAGACTGGAAGTGCTGATGCAGCACTAATGATTTTAGAGCAAATATGTTACTCTAATTTCCCCCATCTGCTCTGAATAAAAGGATCGGAGTATCAAGTCTGGAAGGGTTGTGGATAAAATAGTTTCTCAGAGACGTTGGGGATATTTTAAAATGTGTACAGGTGTGAGGGCAGAATAATTCTTTCCTTACCTTGTCAAATGTCTCAAAAATGAGAATTTTGTTGTCACTCAACAGAAATGTCAAGATTTTTTATGTATCATTTTGCTGAGACCCCAGAAGAATATGAAATGACTTACAGACCAACCAAGTAGCTTTTGTCATGATGCAAACCTGCTGGTTGTGTTTGTTTAGAGGCCCTCAGGAGGGATAAGAACTTCTCTGAGATTCTTGAGTGAAGAATGGGTGTGTTATTTGTTGAAGATTATATTTCTTTAAAGTCAGTTCACAGGTTACCACCTGTTACTTCCTCCTTATGGGAGGAAGGGGCCATGTGCTCTCAACTTTCCCAGTGCGCTCTGTCAATTACTATTCCTAAAGTGAACTTTCAAAACATAATTTGTAGCCATTTGTTTGAAAGTCTATTGTGAAATGGGGATGGTTCACAGGGATTTGTATATGTGTAAAATGTATTTGTAATTACATATAAATTCTATTTATATAAGCAAAGTAAGCCAGTTGATAACAATAATCATAGGAAGAAGTATGCAGTTACTAAAATTGCACCACTAAAAAGGTACTTGGCCCTGAGACTTGTTACAAATAAACTAACTTTAAGAAAAAACACTCTCTTTTGGTTATTAAGGAGGAAAATGCAACATATGTAACATAACCTTATACTAAAACCTTATATAGATAATTCTAAGAAGAAGATATTTATGCTAATATCAACTTTCTGTGTAGATGTATGTAATTTAAAACTAAAAATGAAATCCAGTTGTTTACAAAAATCTAATTGAATATTTGGTACAGCATCTATTTAAAAAAGCATAACCTGATTCAAAATTGAGAATATATTTACACCATTATTTACATGAGCCAATGAACAGATAAAATGTTGTGATTGTGTCAACATATGTTGTATTAGTTTTCTATGTCTACCATAACAAGTAGTTAAAATAGGTGTCTTAAAACAATTCATATTTATTCTCTGTTAGTTATGGAAGCTAGCGGTCTACAGTATAAACTTCAGGAAGACCATGTTCTCTCTGAAGGCTCCAAGGGATTATCTTCCCTTGCCTTTTCCTGTTTTCTGGTAATTACCAGCAATCCTTGGCATTCCCTGGCATGTGCTCACAGGGCTCCAACCACTGCCTGCAGAATCACCTGGTGTTCTCCTTGTGTGTCTGTTTCTCTGAATTCTCTTTTTATGAGAACAACTTGTTATTTGATCAGGAGTATTCCAGTACAGCATGACTTCTAGCTGTTAGTCAGTATAATTTGTATAATACTATCTTCAACGACCAGATTTCAAAATAAGGGTCACTCAAAATTCCAGATGATAAGTTATGCTCAACAGTATTCATCCTGTACACATGCCAGGAAACAGTGTGAAAGAATTCATCAGAAATCATGAATAATGCTTTAAATAAAATGAGTGTGGATGGAAGGTAATTAAAGACAATAAAGTATATTAAATTATCAAACCTTCTGTTACACGGACATCAGTCTGCTGAAGGGACATCTGTATTCTGATATTTAGTGAGCACCATTCACAATAAACCCTTAATGAGAGCAATGCACATTTCTTTCAAGCTATGAGACTGTAGACAAAATATGGTACATATAGACAACAATATATATAATTCTGTCTTAGAAACAATAAAGGACATCTGAATCTCACATAGGAAATCTAGTTCCAATCCAGGCTACTCCAGACTTTCAATCCAGCTTCTTGCTAATGCACTAGGGAAAACAGTAAGTGCTATTTCAAATACTCATGCTCTAGCCACTCAAATGGGAGATCTTCCTGGAGCTCCACTTTCTGTCATTTGCTTACGCTAACTCCAGCTATTGCAGTTGTTTGCAGAGTGAACTAGTATAGAATCTCTCTCTCTTATGGGCAATTCTCAGAAGGGAAGTTTTAACACGTTTTAAAAAGTTGGCATTTAAAAATGCCCTCAACTTCTCTAGTAGCTGTTAAAATATAAATTCACCTAACTGTAAAATGACCCTTTCACCCAAATAACTAACCAAATTTGAAAATATGGATAACATCTGTGCTCAATAAGGGTGCTAAGAACGTTGGAACTCAGACCTTGACAAAGCTGCAAGTATCTATGAAAAATAATGGTTCACCTGCTCTTTAATAGATACTTCTGCATTTTGACTCATTAATCTGTCATATGAAAATATACACAAAAGGCGCTTGCTGTGTAAGTAGTATCCCTAAAACCAACACAACTCATGACTAAAAAATTAACAAAACATTGTGGATAGAAACATTGCAAAACATATTCTTCAATATAACCATGCTGAGAAATGTTAGGAAAGAATGAAAATAATTATATTTATCCAAGTATGATTTCTAGCATGTCAATGCTATGGTAGTTTATATTCATTTGGAAAATACAAGCTTAAAAACTGAAAAGACAAGAATAACTGTATATATGGATCTGTGATTGTGTATACTTGTAAAAAGCTAGAGAAAAATATGGAAGGATAGACAAGCAATTGTTTTAATCCTCTGTTTTGTTTGAGTTACTTACCATTGGAAAAAATAGGTTTGGAAGTAGTTTTGGAGGTGAGTATGTGCTTTTTAAAATATAGAGTGAATATATATATATACACACACACACATATATACACATATATATATATACTTGTGTTTTTAGTCTGTCACACTGAGTATCTTATTTTCAAAACTCAAGTAGTTTATTCAATGTAGCAATTTTTTCTGAATTTATATGTATGTACATGTTAACTGCTCATGGTATTATGCTTTATGACAATGCTTTTCCCTCATGAAAACTATACCTAAAATTCAAAATTCCTAATGAATTGCCATTCAGAATATATCTAATGGTAATTCACGCAGGAAGACACAAACACTGACAAAACTTTCAGCCTCGTCAGATATCAAAGGAGTAATGTATGTGTAACCTTTCAGCAGAGCAGTTTCGTTGTATAAATGCAGAAGTGCTCATTATGGTTATACTCTCTGGTCCAGACAGATTTCTTACAGGAAGTAATGTGAAGGAAATATTCGCAAGGTGTGTGTATAGATACTACAGCTTTGTTTGTAATACTAAAACCTGCAAATCTCTATGTTTATAAATAGTTCAGAATTTAAATAAATCATTTTATGTTACATTGCATTGCAACCATGCACACAGAGACACACATGTGTTAAAAATTACAAGAAAAATTCATGTATGACAGTGTGTGTTTCCATTTGTGACACTGGAAGGCAGGTATTCATGCAGTAGTTAATTAGTGTTTAAGATGGAGGTGAATTCCAGTTGTTATGTAATATGATTTAATTTTATGACATATTTATGGATTATATGGGTGGAAATATAAACCCCAGGCTGCTTACACTTTTGGCTCTTTCTGAATGACCTGATAATGGATTTTTTTTTTTTTTTTAGTTTTTGAGCGCTTTGAAAATTTTAATATAATTTTATCAGAAAAAATACATTAACTTTGGAAAAATAATCCTGATTTCAAAAAGAACTATATTGAAATGTTAGAAAAAATTAAGAGGAAGAGAGGAATAATAAAACATTGTAAAAATGTTGTTATATATACAACAGAAGAAAGCAGTGCTTTTGACTATTAAATTTCCCAGAACAAGTTGATAATCTAGACCTATTGAAGAGCCTATATAAAGTTTGTTTTGAGTCTTTTGTTACTTGAATATTTGACCTTTTTGAATCAGCTCTCCTGCCACAGATAGTTTAACAAAGGATTCTTCACTAACATGCTTACTTTACCCCATTTGTTTGAGGGTGAGGTATGCAATGTTTCTCCAGAGAGTACATAACTTCATGTACCTTGTTCTCAAATACTTATCTCAGAAGCAGCACACCTTCCTGATAGGAAGCAAATGTCATGACTGAAGGCATAGGAGAGAAGCCTGATTGATATTCCTAAAATGCCTCTTTTATGTTCTGCAAGCCAAATCTGCATTCTTTTGAGTTGTTTAGAATGACAGGACAAATGCACTATCTATGCTCAACCTCACAGGGAGGGAGGGAAAAAGCCACACTCCACTTCTTTATTTAGATTTTGCATTGAGAACAACAAGCACTATTTGAAAGGTCATCCCATTTCAAGTAGCAGATGGATAGGAAAAAAAGACTCTGGCTTTTACAAATAATGTAATTGAATTCTCCTTGCCATTTCTGCAGGCAATTCAGGATATTTTTTTAAAGCATTGATCCATAATTATCTTTCAGAGTGGTTAGTATTGTTAGACAGATGCGTAATTCTTCATGTGGAGAGGGGATCATACATCTATCCTGTTACCTGTTGTAGTGTCTGCCTTTTCTGTGCAAATAAATACACATTATTAAAGACAAATCATTGCTTAACAAAAAGAAGCAAATGAAAAATTTTTTTTTTTCCTGCTTTCTGTTCGACCTCGCATTTGCCTTTCTTAGGCATGGTTGTTTAAATAAAGGTCAACCTTTTTGTTTTTCTGTAAGCAAATTGTATTTTGGACCTATATAATCTATTTATGTTTACAGTCTCTGGACACAGGAGTTACCAGGGGTAGGCGTGGGGTTGGAGGGGGGGGTCATAAGCATTAAACATAAATGTATCATGTTAATACAGTAGAAAACAGGAATTACCAAAATGTTTAAGGATGAGTTGTATCTGTGTTTATTTTTCTATCTCTCTCTCTCTCTCTCTCTCTCTGTGTCTTGTCTTAAAGTATTTCTAATCTGTGTGGACTGTTCTGATTTGGTTTTTGTTGCCAGACAAAACCCAAGACACCCATTTAAATTTGACTTTCAGAAAACTGTGGACTTTATTTCTTTTTAAATTTAAATGTGTCCCCAAAAATAGATTGGCGAGTCATCTCAGAACAATCAATTTCAATAAAATTATGAAAAATTATTTATATAGGCAAAATAGTCTCTAAATAAAATTAATTTATATAAGCAAAAATATTCTATATACTGTGAGAAATAGAAGCACAGCTGAATGGATAATTATAAATGGAAACCTGTTTATTCAAATCATGATACGTGGGGCCCCTCAAAATATCCCTGAACATCTGTCTGACCACACTAGTCATCCTCATGTCCTGTGAAATGAGCATTTCTTTTCCTTCTCTGATACCCGCATCTTTTAAGTACAAATAATCTCTGTAGGTTTAGTATAGTTTAAGTTTTATGCAAATGAAATCACCTGGCTTGCATCATTAAAGGAATAATATTCATAATTCAATCCAACATTGACACAAATACTGATGTTACTGATGGTGTCTATCAATTTATGAAATCAATAGCCCTGTTAATCCTAAATACACTTGAATTTTCTGTGTAGAAAAACGGAAAGGTAATCAGTTTAAAGAAAACTCCTTAATGAGTCCACTTATGTCAACTGTGCTATAAATATTTGTATATTTTAAGTACCCTTTCCCTCAAAATATATGTTGTCCCAAGCTTCACTGATTTTCCAGATTTGGAGCAAATCCAGTGATATTTTCACTGGGTTTCCTTTGCATTGATATCAGCAGAGCAGATCACATCTCCAACCCTAAGGTCACAATGTTCAGCAGTAAATGGATAAAGAGCCTTTTGATTTATTATTCATGTAGATAACAATACTCAGAATAACTAAAGAACACTCCCTTTTGTATCATAAATTTTATCTGGTGACATTTAGAAAATGTCTTCTGGAGCCCAGCCTCTGATCCATGGGGTCTCTTTCCTTTTATTCGTGGTACTAGTGCTTTGCTTTTTCCCAGTTCTCTGTGCTGAAGATGGCACTTTTTAAAGTTTGCTTTGAAGAGCAACCAATCTAAGAACAATAATAATAATAAAGCAAGTTTGAAAACAGATGTCTAAGATCTCTTGGGCACTTTTGCCTGGAAAGCTCTTGAACCTGGGGGTGGTATTTTTATTCATTTGATTATAGTGACTATTCATGAATTTCAAATGTCAAGTTAGATTTATTGTGAAACACTCTACTTGTATCTGAGTGCCAGGAGTTTGAGTTCCAGTTGTTATGCCTATCTCAACTTCCTACTAATATAAATGCTGGGAGGCAATAGCCTGTGGATCATATACTGAGATCCTTAATCTCTGAGTAGGGTACTAGACTGAGTTCCCGGCTGATGGCTCACGTACTAAGATCCTTACTCCCTGTGTAGATGACCTGTTGAGCACCTGGTTGATACATCATGTACTCAGATCCTTACTCTCTGGCTGATGATTTCATTCTGGTCCTGACCCATCTATTGTTGATATTTGGAGAGTAGACCAGTGAATGGGAGTTCACTCTCTCTCTCTTTGATACTTTTTGTAAGTATGTAAAATTCGAATTAACTAAAATATTTGCTTTTTAAGGTACAGGGACATTTCTATTCTAGAAGGAGCCTGCAAAAGATTTGCTTACATCAGCTATATCATATTTATAATCAGTGTTTTGTAAAAGTAGGACTAATGTATTTTATATAAGGATACAGTGATATATAATTATGGTTTCCTTCTCTGCCTCTGATTATCTCCACTGGGCCATGTGGGCTCCTAGAGTACCTTGACAGAACTCTTGGTTATGAAATCAGTATGCAGAGCCGAAGTGAGTATTTGCCAAATTTGCCAGATGCTATTCTAAGCACTTGACAAATAACACATTTAATGATCAGAACAGCTCTCATGATAATTATTATTATTACTTCCATTGTATCAATAAGGAAGGGGGTATCATGGTCAACAGTTTGCACAGGATCACAGAGTTTATTGATGGCAGAACTTGGATAATGTTGGTCCATGCTTGACATCATTTGCTAATGGCAGCAGCAAGTACATTGAACTCTTAGGAAGGGTCAGACACCATGCTGGGAGTTTCCTGTGAATTGTCAAATTCTCGATTTCCAAAGTAGCCAAAGGAATGACTGTATTTTCTGCCAAACAAAGTTAAAATAAAGAAGCCACGGATTTTCCTACTTAAAGAAAACAAAAGAAAAAATATGTGTACTTTAAAGAGTGACATTTGATGAGTTTGCTTTCACTCATGAGATTATGTGTTATTAGGATCAGCACCTTTCCCAAAGAGGGTATTGAAGAAAACATTAAATTTAATCTATTTCCACACAGCAGCCTCTATTGACTGCTTATTTCCTATAGAAGCACCATGAAGGTGTGTGCCAAAAACCCACTGCCCCAGATACAAGGAATAAGGCATAAAAAGGGTACCTAATGTTTCTTTGAAGGGCAAGGCCAACATTTGAACTCTCACAGTTTGACAGTGGAGTCTGTGCACTTAACCACTTACTTCACAGATTCACATAAAAATAAAAGCAGTAGTATGTTTCTAAAGAGTTATGAAGTTTTTAATTTTCTGTCATGTCTCTTCCACATTTACTAACAATGTAAAAACAGCATCAGTATTCTGAGGAACCCAGACATTTTTCTACAAGCTCGAGTCATGCCCAAATAAAATTGTAGTGTCTGGCTGCACAGTGTTCCTTCCCTGTGTCCTTAGGCTTTTCAAATTTCCTTTCTGGTCCTTCCCAAATTAATCTTTGTAATTTCCTCAGTGTTCTTTGCAGCTCTACTGATTGATGTCATCAAGTAATTACATTTATTTGGCAAGGTGCTAAGTGTTCTCCTCCTAGGTCAATTTACTTGATTTGACTTAATCCTCCAGAGAATAGAATGTCCTTATGTAGTTTGATGATTGTCATGGCAGAAATGCTGAATCCTGTTGCAGACAAATAGTGGAGAATCTTCCTTTCTGTTCAGCACAGGTTTGCCCCGTGAACTTGTCCAACATGCAGGCATAGGATTATTCTTACAGTAGGAACGCTGAAAAGCTTGATGGTATAAGATCTAGAGTGTATGGGCAAATGACTGTGTGCCATTTGTTAGACCATATTCGGTTGTAACCCTTTGTCTGCTGTACATAAATTTATAGAACAAAGTTAAGGGAGGGTGCTGTCTGCCCTGTGGCCTTCAGCATTGCTGTGGCACAGGGCACTGCTGAGTTGACTCTAATTAGGTGCTCATTTTAGAAAATCATAGATTATTGCTTATGTTCTGTGCCTTTTCCATCTTAATATTTACTCATGGCTTTAGGCTCTTGAGTTAAATTTTATGTAAACCATGATTTTTTTTCATGGGCCATTAGGTGAAGTATCTGCTTTAACGTATCAGAAGTTACGCAAATCTTGCTCCTAATAGCCTCCTATCTGGACACAAAGAAGCATTAGGAATTATCTTTTATTTCTTCCCAAAGGAAAGTTTGTGCTACATCACATTAAAATAGATAGGATATAATTAATGCTGGTTAAAGGAACAAATAAAAATAATGCCCCTTTCTAAGAATATAATTGTGTAAGTTTACTTTCACTTATGAGGTGATGTTTTAGTAGGAACAGTACCTTTCCCAAGAAGGATTTGAGGAAAGCATGAAATTAATATTAATATTGTGCAGTACTTGCACAATAACCTCTGCTATAGCTGCCCTTTCTGTGAAACCACTCAAGAAAGTGTGTGCCAGCAAGTCATTGCTACTGAAAATTACTTCTCCTAATTCTGGATTCTTACACAGAATTCTAGTAAAAACAAGTTTGGTACGATTAGAATGAATAATTCTGACAAAGAACTATTTTGTGCTGTGGCTGAAGGGAGGCCAAACCATTCACCTTTTGGCTACTGTGTTTCCTCTCCTCCCTAAACATGCAGACACTAACAAGAAATATGAGCAAGAGTTCCTATATATTGTAAGTATCTTTTATGAGATATTACTATTAAGGAAAACTTAATTTTACCAAAAGTAGTTGGCCAAAGAAATGGCCATACGTTAGTTTTCTACAGCTGTGATAATAAATTACATAATTGTTTCATAGTTTTGTAGCTCATAAGTGTAAAATGAGTATCACTGGTTTAAAACTCAGTGTAGTGGTTAAGCTAGATTCCATTCTGGAGTCTGCAGATTTGAGTCTGTTTCCTTGTCTTTCTCTTCTGGAAATTGCCTGTATTCTTCAGTTTATGATTTTCCTTATATTTCAGAGCCAGTAGTGGTCTAAGAACTCCTTCCTTCTTTCCTTCCCACTTTTCTTCCTTCCTTCTTTTTTATTTCTTTCTTCTTATTTATTTATTTTATTCGAAAGGCAGGGTTATAGAAAAACAGAGAGAGAGAGTTCTTCAAGTTCTTCCATCCACTAATTGACTCCCCAGATGATCACATTGGTGGAGCTAGGTTGGTAGGAAGCCAGGAAACAGGAACTTCTGTGTCTCTGATCTGAGTGCAGGGCCCAAGCACTGAAGTCATCCTCTGCTACTTTCCCATGTGCATTAGCAGGGAGACAGAACAGAAGTGAAATAGCCATGTGGGATTCTGATACTGCAGGTTGCAGTTTTACTCACTATGCCACATTGCCGAACCAATGAAGGTTTTTTTTTTTTTTTATTGTATTATTCTTTTCCAGAGAAATGCCCTTTTTGCTTTCCCATTTCCTCCTACTCCTCTGCACCCCTTCCATAATGTTATTGTATCACTCTGACTCTTGTGCTGCTGACTTTGATTTTTAATGACTATTGTAATTGGTTTACTGGAGTAATAAGGAACCATCTCCTTAACTTAAAGTCAGATGAAGAACAATCTGTCTACTCTTAACTATCCTTTGTTGTAGCCTTAACATGTTCAGAGTCAAGGGATTGGGAGCACTATTCTCCCTACTAAATAGGTCTGGAAACTTTTTGGAAGTAAAAGTATACTTCAAAAATTCATGCAACAGTTAACAGATGAATTTGTTATGGTGCAAAAAAAAATTTTTTTTGACACCATGCCTAGTTTTTGCAAACAATGTGCTTTCCGATAACTTTAAAGATCTATTTACAAATATAGGTCGTAGTAAAAGTACCAAAATTTGAATGTAATAAGATGTCTTTCTTTTGTGAAAGTAATTGAAAGAGAATCACAATATTCTAGACTTAAGAACATCTAGACCTCTTTACTTAAAGAGAGTTGAAGGTTCAACCCAGGTCCATGCTACTGTAAGTGAGGTTCAGAGTTCTTCAACATCATCATCATCTAGAAATCAGAGTGTCAAGTCCTTTTCAGACCAACTGAATGAAAATCTGTGTTTCTCCCTCTGTCTCTCCACTGCTTTTCAAATGAAAACATTAAAAAAATAGATTCTAACACACTAACATTTAGGAAGCACTGGTTCAGATAACAGAAATGAAAGTATAATTTAGTAACAGACAAGAAAATGATACCAAAAGGTTGTCTGTAGATAATGAACCAATTAAGCAGAAATAAGATTGAAACTATTGTAACTAACCTTGAGTATAAATATGAATTATGATCTTGAAAGAGAAAATACATAAAGCAAAGCGATGTTCTAGTAGCTATAGTATTTAATATCTTGATATTTTGTACTTCATATTAACAAAATCCTAATTATGTGTGTGGAATCTGAAAATGAAACTGTGACATTTGCTCCTTTTTCTACGGCTAGATTGAAAACTTTGAAGCAATGAAAAATTCTGAGGCTTATTAATTCATTCAACAGATATTAACATTTTTTGACATACCAGGTACCACTATTGTGAATAAACTAGAATGTATGACTTTTAAATTAAGGGAGAGAGAAAACTATACACAGCTCACTCTAGACAACCCAGTATGTGAAGCAAATAAAACATAGCAAAGCATAAACTTTACAAGGCATAAAACTAAATAACAGAGATTCGGCTATACTTGTCATTCATGCTAGTACAACATGTAGTATAAACTACCCTCTTGGAAAAAAAAAATAATTTGACCCTCTAGTCCATTTAAACGTTAATGTTCTGTATGGAAATAATGTGGTTGTAAATGTCATTGTTACAGTAGTCTCATCTTTTGATAATTTTTAACGTCACCCAAAGTTGCCTGAAGGACCTTTGGAAATGTCCGTAAACTATCTGGTTTTGAATTTCCTTATATGTAAAATAGGAGTGATGTCCTCTGTGTTCTTTATACATTGAGAAGAGCAAATAAAAATATTAGAACATCTCTTGAAACTGAATCTCAGCAGAAAGTATTTAGGACATTAATAAAAAAAATGTAATGATTCTTGACTCAAGACAAAAACAAATTTAATCTTAGGTTCCTGAGAACAAATTTACATAAAACAAAATTGTGATTTTTTTTTCAAAGAAAAGATAGACAAATTTTCAGGCAGAAGTAAAATAAAATGATATTTAATCTTGGCAGTATTTAGACAAAATGGAACCAAAGGCTAAGAAAACATTGAACGTGATCCATCAAGAAGTTTCTCTTTTCTTTAAAATTCAGAAGGAAGATTGGACAGTGGTGAATTTTTATTGATGTGGTAACAACTTAGAGATACTTGAAACAAAAGCTGTTAGAAATGCAAGGAAGAATTGATGAAATAGAATTGTTATGTATTTTAATATACATGTATTGATCTTTCATGGGTCAAATAAGCATGGAATACAGAGTGTTTTTATAATCTAATAAAGGTGATTTAATAAATATTTATTGAACTTTGTTCTCTAGAAGAAAACAATATATTTGCTTTTTAAGGAGTCTTGAAGCATTTGGAAAAAATTGATTGTAGGTTATACTTCAAAGAAACTGTATTAAATTATGGAATATTAAATGTTAGCAGGCTATCTGGTCTGCCTACAGTGAAATAAAGCTAGAACTTAATAACAAAATTTAAATGCAAAGGCATAGCTTAGCAAATAGCAATAAAAACAACAAAAGCACCCCCCGAAAAAAAAAAAAAAGCCTTCAAAAGAACTCTGTAATCAAATTGAAAAGTGTTTGTAGCGTATTGGATTAGGCTGCTTCTTTGGTAGCCTGTGTCTTGTGTCTTAAATATGAATGCCTGATTCGAGTTCCACATATTTTGTGCTTCTGATTCTGCATTCTGGCAGTGCACCTCAGAGCTACTCAGATCCTGCAGCTGTTTGAGAGACTGAGCCTGAGTCTGGCACCCGGCCCAGTGTAGGCTGTGGTAGGCATGTGGGAAGTAAACCAATGGATGGAAATTTACCTTTGTGTTTATATATATAAAATCTGCCTTTAAACAAATAAACATACTTTTTCTTTAAAAAATATGAACTCAATCAATATGAGACTGTTAGTAAGATGAGAAACTGTATCCAAACCTTATAATATCCTTATTTTAAATAACCAAAGCTCTGCAGGCAGGAAATTTATGATACTAAGAGAGGTTGTTATTGAAAGGAATTCACAAAACTTGAGAAGTAAAAATGGCTAATTAATAAATATACGCTATCTTCTCCAAATAGTAAAAGCAAGAAACAATAATTCAAAAAAAAATCAAGGCATAGGAAGAACTGAAACAGCTTAATGGAAGGTATCTATTTGAACCTTACAGCAAGTGCAGTATTTCATGTCATTGTTGGAAATGTTTGCTTCACTCCATAAATGAAATGAATATTTTTCGTATTGCTGTAACTACATGCTGACCGTTGCATTAGAGTATTGAAGCCAGTGGAATTACATTGGAATTACACTGGAAGGAAGAAAAACAGTGTTATTAAGAAAGCCACACTTATCCTATTGTAAAACCCGGAAAATTCAACTTGAAACAGTAACAGAACGCTGTAATTTCCATTAGTGATATCAATAGATTTCTTGTTCATTTGTAAGAATTCTGCATATTGTAAAATTTGCCAACAAACTAAAACAGACGAGCTCTATAAAGAAATGCTAACCTCTGTTTAGTGGTTTAAAAGGAACCCTAAATAAACAAGGTAAAGAAGATCCATGTTACCCAGTGAGAAGACTCACTGTGTTTAAATATGTACCTTTATAACTCAAATCCCAACAGGGAATATTAAGAGGCCTTGTAAAGATCCTGTAGATTTTGAAAGTGAAAGGCAATTCTGTCAAATTTTTACAGCAACGGATGAATAAGATTTGCTTTAATGGGAGATCCATTTACAGCAACGTGCCTTAAAAAAATTGAAGTAACATAGTAAGATGGGATCACAAATGACCCTGAATAGTCAAACAAGTCTTGAATAATAAAAACAAAGCCATAGGCATCACCATTATCATATTTGAAGACATAGTCCAGGGCTATTCTCACCAAAACAGCACAGTACTAACACACGAATAGACACATAGAACAGTCAGACAGGATAGAGACCATGAAATGAAACCACACTTTCATAACAAACTTTCTTTCATCAAGGTATAAAAACATTTCCTAGAGAAAGGACAGTCCATTCCATAAATGGAGTTTCCACATTCTGAGCTTTGAAGCAAAAACCCTTACATTCCACTCTCTACAAAATTCTACTTTGGTCAAACATCTAAATATAAGACCTGAAACTATGAAACTAATGGCAGAAAACACAGCAGAAACTCTGTAAGACATTGGCACAGGAACTATTCCTTTAGATCTGACCTCAAAGCCACAGTTAATACAAACAAAAGAAGACAAATGGAATTACAGCAATTACTAGCAAACTTGTGCATAGCAAAGGAAACAATAAACAGAATGAAGAGACAAACAAGAAATGGGAAAAAACATAAATTATGCTTCTGAGAAAGGTGTAATGTCAAAATCATATAAGGAACTCAAGAAATTCAACAGCAGCAAAACAAACAATCCAGTTAACAAATGGGTAAAGGATCAAAACAGACATTTTTGAAAAGAAGAAATATGAATGACTAACACATGACAAAATACTCGGTATCACTGGTCATCAGGGAAACACAAATAAGCTCAACTATTATTTCACTGTAGTTGAAATGCCTACTGTCAAAAGTAAAATGAGAAACAACAATGAATAAATCCTGGTTAAGATGCTATTAGTTAGAATTAAAATTAATATATCCAGTATAAAAAAATAAAAATAAATCTACAATACGACAACTATCCTACTTCTGGAAGCATGTATGTAATGAAATCGGGCCTGGCGTGGTGACCTAATAGTTAAAGTCCTTGCCTTGAATGCGCCAGGATCCCAAAAGGACTCCAGTTCTAATCCCGGCAGCTTCACTTCCCATCTAGCTCCCTGCCTGTGGCCTGGGAAAGCAGGTGAGGATGGCCCAAAGCCTTAGGACCCTGCACCTGCGTGTGGGAGACCTGGAGGAGGAAGTTCCTGGATTCTGGCTTCGGATCGGCACAGCACTGGCCGTTGCAGTCACTTGGGGAGTGAATCATCGGATGGAAGATCTTCCTCACTGTCTCTGCTCCTCTCTGTATATCTGACTTTATGATAAAAATAAATAAATCTTTTTTTAAAAAAAGGAAATGAAATCAACATAAACATGAAAAAATACATGCCCATATTTACTCTAGTGCAGTACACAATAATAAAATATAGAGTCAACCTAGATGCCCACCAATGGATGATTAAATGAAGAAGATATGTTGTGTATAAATATATGCATATATAGGTATATGAGAATGTTACTCAACCATAAAAATGAATGGAATCCTGACATTTACAACACCGTGATTGGAATTCTGGAGATCATCATACTAAGAAAGCCAAAGGCAGAACGACAAATATCACATTTTCTCTAGGCTGTAGAAGTTAATATGTATGTGTAATATGGAGGCAACACTTTTTTTGTATGTAGGCATTTATTAAGTACTATCTTCATTGAATTTACCTCTTTGTATAGTCATATGTCCTTCTTTCTTTGTGATCTTTGTCGTAAGACCAACATTATTTGGCATTAATCTACTCCTGCTTTTTAAAATGGTCTACTTATATTTACTTATGAAGCAAATATGGCAAAACATTCAAGTTATTACATCTACTTGTGCTCACTGATTCTTTATTCCGTTCTCTGTTACTTGAAATATTTTCAAGGAACTACATTTGGAAGTACAGCTAACCTATCTTTGGAAACTATAAAAGCTGTAAGATAAAGGAAAAACATCTTTAATGTGATGAGAAGAAACAAACCAGAATTCCATATTAAATGAAACTACAATTCAAGAATGTAATCAAAGTAAAGTCATTCTCCTATAAAGAAAAATGAAAATATATTGTCAACAGACTAACATTTACTGAAAAATGCTAGAATTCCTTTTCTTTTTAAAATTTATTAATATTATTTGTTCATTTACAAATTCTAATTCACTCTATAATCAAGTTTAATTCACCACTAACCATACTATCAACAAGTGAAAAGTATGAAGATCATAGTTCCACAAGGTGTAAACAAGGTTAAAAATGGCTATCATATCCCAAAATGTCCATTTCATTCTTACACATTTTTATTCTGTATTCACTTAATTTTTCAGGATTATTTATTTATTTGAAAAACAAAGAAATGGATTTTCCTGTCAATGGTTTGCTTCTCAATGGGTTGCAATAGCCAAGGCTGTACTAAGCTGAAGTTTGGTACCTGGAATTCACTGTAGGTCTCTCACAGGGCACCGATTACCTGAACCATCATCTGCTACCTCCCACTTTGCATTAGCCAAAGTTGTGGAGGTGAAATGTGTACCCAGCACCCTGATAAGAGATGTGGGCATCTTCACTACTACCTCAAATCCCATGCCTTAGAGGAAATTCTTTATGATGAAATAGACCTAAACTCAGATCCTCTTTCAAGAATGAAGAACATTAGAAATTAAAATAGAAATAGAAATTTAAACATTCATTTTTCTTTTTATTTTTTAATTAAGCTGATAGCATCATCTTATTGGATTCATATTCAATGTAGATCTAATTCAATTAGCTTGAATATGAATGAGGGTTATCAGTAAACTCATGCCATAACAAGTTTTCTTTATTTTATGTGACGTATATTAGCTCTGGGTAGACTGTGAGATAAGAGGTTAGGTTTAATTACAGGCAAATCCATGTGTTAATGGGAAAGGTGGTTTACAGAATGAAGGGATACACATGTATAGGACAGAATTTTCCAGATCTGTTCTATAGGTTCAGTAGTATGTGGAAGTGTAAGAATTTCCTGTGTGGTATCCAGATCAAAAATTTATCAACAAGCAACTTAACTTTGATTAACCTTCAAATCAAGTGACCTAAGCCAGTATGGAAAACATAATATGGATTGTTTCTTTTGCAAAGTTTAGTTTCCTAAAGAATAGCAATTAGAAAATGCAGAAAAGAAGAGGATGATATTTAAGGAAGGTAAATTTTGCTACTTAGTGTTTCCTGCCTGGGCTTGAGAATTAAATTGACATAGGTGGAGCCACAGGAGAAAAATGATACACATTTTTTTAAAAAAATCATGTTTATTGTGGGCACAGGAGCCCTTATAATAAAATGGAGAGCCAAAGACACAATTTAGGTTGAATATGAACTGAATTACATGAGAAGCAGTAATTGTGGGAATGTTCTGAGACCAAAGGTTTTGGACTAGCTAGTAAATCATGTGACACAGTGCCTGAGAATACAAAGGAGTCTATGATAGGATTCATTTGGATAGCTCTTCCTCACCTCAGCCTCTCATACTTGATGATAGTTTTTATTTTCCTGCTGATTGAAAAAGAACATCTTTTACGTTGAAGGTTCACTTCCTGTACTTAAGAAGGAAAAATTAAGGTCAGAGTGTTTATCTTGTATTTACTGTTTTTCAGATGCCTTTAAATCAAAATGGTAATATGCCAGAGGCATCATTTTGAATTATCATGTTTTGGAACCTTTCAAAATTTGGTATTTATCTTCTGTCATACTACAGACTGACTTATGAAGACATTTAAGAATTGTTTTTATTTGGAAGGCAGAGAGAACCTCACATGTTCCCATGTGTGGGTTTACTCGTCAGATGCTTACAGCTGCCATGGCTCTGCAAAGTAGAAACCAGAAGCCAGGAATTCAATTTTTATCTCCCATGTGGGTGGAACGGACTGAGCTTGAAACATCATATGCTGGTTGTGTATCTGCAAAACACTAGAGCTAGGAATGGAACCAGGTCTCACCCCCAGACACTGTGTTATGGCAAACAGGCATCCTAATAGCATTGTAACCACCACACTAAATACACTCCCTATGAGAAGTTTGAGAAAGCCAAAATTACTATGAAAGGCACAGTATTTGTGTCAAGCCAAGTGCCTTTCCTGATACAGTGTACTTCGTGAATGAGGCTGAGGGAAGTGGCTGGGTGCTATGAAGAAAGCCAAGAGCATAAAATGGGATCAAAGAGCAGTACAACCTCTGTAATCACTTTGGAAAGAGCTCTGGAGCTGTGGCTGCAAAACCTTGTCATCAATGCCAGGTGGGGAAGATGGAGGGAGGCCTAGGTGTGAGGCAGGTCAAAGAGGACAGGCCACACATCTGATGGAAGGCAATGCACGCAGTGGAAAGAACATGAGTTCTAGGTCTCCAGCTCTGTCTCCAGCTCTTACATCTGGTCTTATCTGTACCACATTCTGCTCTGTGGCCTTGAGCCAACATGCTCCCCAGGCCTACCAGTTCCGCAGACTGAAACACACAAGAGATGATGTGAACTTGGATGCATCAGAGGGTTGTGCTTTCAAGCTCAGAAAATCCAGCAACCACCAGGTCCTAAAAGATTCAACAAGTGGCATCTCTCCCAGATCCCCTGGAGGAATTCAGGTGCCAGACCCTGGTTTTTTGACCTCCTGGCCTGCAGAGCTAAATTTCTGTTATGTTAAACCACCAGGGTTGATGGTTTGTTGCAGCAGGCATAGGTAGGAAATGTAGGCAGCTACAAACCTCCCTGAATCTGTCTTCATCTAAAATAGGATCATAATAGCTACAATGCAGCATTACGACTTGGAATATATGAGAAAAAATATATAAACGTAAGAGAGAGAGAGAGAGAAGTGAACAAGCGATAAGGAGCATGCTGGAATATTTTAGAGACATCCTTTGTGACATGTAAGGAGCATGTTAGAAAAAAATTAGGGGCATCCCTTGTTTGATGTTTGTAATTAATTTCTGGTGAGCAGATATTTTATCTAAAATTATTTGCAACAGACAGTATTTTATTATTTTAAGTGTAGAAATGATAATGCTTTGCATGTCACCATTACCTCAGCCAATTTCCTGGAAAGCACCTGAAGTATGGTAAAATGCCTATTGTTGAGCAACAAATTATTGTATTGGGAGTTCAAATTTTTTTTAAAATGTATTCTTGGTTACCTCACAATAGGTTCAGCTATTTAATATATTTCTTGGTAGGTATTAGTTTTTCTTACTTTTGTTTTTCCTCAACAACTGTCGTGAATGTTTTCTCAGGATTCTGCTGCTTTGTAGCATGTTTTATATATGTTATAGAGACTCCACTAATAACCACAGAGGAACCCTAAATGTGAAAGGCACTGCGGGAATGTGTTCAAGTGCCCTGTGACGGAGTGTGGCTCACACTGTTGGTCTTTCAGCACCAGCAACGTCTGAAATGCATTTTTCTTGTGTTGACTCCCAGTATGCATTTCCAAATAGCAACACACAATGCGAGTATTCTCTAAATTACTTGGAAAGCACTTGAGGATTTTCCTGCATATAGTTTTGCTGAAATTTTTACAATGAGTTTCAGTGTCATAAAATCTGAAATCCTGCTATGATGAATGGTGGCAAGAAAAATTTTAAAATCTGGATTTTAAAAACAAGGAGGCATTCTAGCAGAGAAATGTAGGTTCAGTTGTAATTTTGAAAGCTATTTATATATTTGCAGAATTTTTAATAGTAGAGTATGAAGTATTTGTAGTTAGTATAGATAAGTAATCAGAAAAAAAGCAATTCAAAAAAATGACTATGCACACCTGAAGTCCGATATACAGAGGGGAGGAAAGACAGAGAGGAAGATCTTCCATTCGTTAATTCACTCCCCAAGTGATCGCAACGGCCAGAGCTATGCCGATTCAAGGCTAGGAGCCCAGAGTCTCTTCTAGATCTCCCACAGGGGTTCAGGGTCCCAAGGCTTTGGGCCATCCTCAACTGCTTTCCCAGGCCACAAGCAGGGAGCTGGATGGGAAGCAGGGCTGTTGGGATTAGAACTGGTGCCTGTATGGGATCCCAGTGTGTTCAAGGCGAGGATTTTAGCCACTAGGCCCCATGCCAGGCTTAGTATATGGTTTTTAAAATACCTCTTTTTGGATACACAGCCTACAAAAATATAATGTGTGACAGCTTTTACAAATTTGTACAGAGAAGTGAAAGAACAATGGTCCTATGTGTTGCTGAAATTAAGCTAGTATAAATCCCAGATAGAGTACATTATTTTGTGACATTAAATGTTGTTGAAATATGAACTACAAGAAAAATTAGTATAAAATATAAACAAAAGGAAAAGATAGAGAATTAAAACATTTCACTGCAAAGAGTCAAAACACAAAAGAAGATGAAGATGCAGGAATTGAGGGATAAACACCAAAAAAAATTCATTTTATAAAAAGGATATATATGTATCTTTTGGAAAGGAAGATTTGCAAAGACAAGGTAATACAGAAAGATTTTTAAAAAATATTTATTTATTTTTATTGCAAAGTCAAATATACAGAGAGGAGAGACAGAGAGGAAGATCTTCCATCCGATGATTCACTTCACTCACTTCTGCTGTGCCGAACCAAAGCCAGGAGCCAGGAGTTCTTACGGGTCTCCCACGTGGGTGCAGGGTCCCAAAGCTTTGGGCAGTTCTCGACTGCTTTTCCAGGCCACAAGCAGGTAGCTGGATGGGAAGTGGAGTTGCCGGGATTAGAACTGGCTCCCATACGGTATCCCTGCGCATCAAAGTGAGGAGTTTGTCCGCTAGGCCATGCCGCTGGGCTCCAGAAAGGTTTTTTATGTGCTGGTTCACTCACCAGTGGCTGCAATGGGCGAGGCCGAGCCAATCAAACCAGGGGTCAAGCGCTTGTTTTGGGTTGCCCACAGTGTGCAGTGTCCCAAGGCTTTGGGCCATCCTCCCCTGCTTTCTGAAGCCACGAACAGGGAGCTGGTTAGGAAGTGGAGCAGCCAAGACATGAGCTGGTGTCCATGTAGTTTCCCAGTGCTTTTAAGGGGAGGATTGGCTAATTGAGCCATCACTCTGGGCCCAACACAAGCTATAAACCATAGGGAAACCAGTAACAAAATGGGATAAAAGTATGCAACTCCGTATCAGTCAGGTCTAAAAGGCAAAGAAGTTCTGATATATTTCACATACTATAACGTAGATGGACCTTGAAGACACTGTGTTAAATAAAATAAGTTAATCACAGAAAAGCAAATCCAGTATATATTTATTTGCAGTATTCAGGGTATTCAAAATCATAGACACAAAAGTAGATTTGTGATCAGACCCTTGGAATTGGGATTTGCTTAGTGAATATACAACGGTTTGGTGTTGCAAGATGGGAAGAATTTTAAAGATGAATAGGTAATAATGGTTATAAAGAACATAAGTGAACTTAATGGCTGTGAAATACACACTTAAAACTGTTCAGTGACAAATTTTATATTCTAGCAAGTGTTGGGAAAAACAACAATAACATAAAAAATATTAACAAGGGTATAGAAAAACTGGATCCATTCTATGAAATGAGTTCAGAGGCCTGCCAGAGTGACCTAGCTACCTGGTAGATGGTGGAAGACAAGGAAGACAAGGAGGAACCTGATTTGATTTTGAGGGTGAACATATATTGATGATGAGGTGTCCTGGCTAAATCAGCTTAGCAGGATTCATGTTATAATTGAACAACAGAAAGCGCAACACAAAGGTCCAACATTACGGTCTAGTGTTTGAAAGGATTTATAGAATTGCAACAAGCTTTGCTCAAAGAGAGACTGTCAATGTAACTATTTTCATTGTCCATATTTCTTACACATTTATTGCATGAATGAGTCTTACCATCTTCCAACCACTAGATGATTCCTCCCGTCACTAGACATCTGCCAGCAGCCCAGGAAGTACTAAATGAGAAATCGAGGGATCTAGCATCGTGAGCTGATTCTGCCTTATTATTTATTTGTTTGCAATGACTTTCTTCTCACTAAGGTTAGTGTCTCCCATTGGGATCTGCTGGTATTATGGGTAAGACAATTCCTTTTGTGTGTGGAGACAACACACTGCAGAACTCAAACAACATTTAGAGTGCCCTCTGAATATCGATATTGCTTCCTAATTACAGGGACATTGAAGAAGTAGCATTCACACAGCAATCCCCAATTCCCTTGGGTACCTTGTTTGAGACGCAGCACATTGTCACTCTGGTTATTATACATGAAAAAGAAATTAGGGTTTCACATGATTCAACAGCTACATACTTCTCCCCCATGGCACACCCACATGATAAAAAGAAATAGGATTTCTTTGCCTTTGCGGTGGCTGCAAGCTGGAGTTTAAATTGGTTCGTAAGTGTTCATTTTGCTTTTCTTGTGCTGGATGTTCTTCTTGATAGGCACAGAGAATTTTCTTCTTTGAGAAGAATGCTACTGAGCACAGACTATAGCACATATACCTCACCAGTCCTTTCCAATCTGAGTAGAAAAATAATTTTTTGAAAGGGAGACATATTAATGCATTAGTTTTGTAAATGTGTAAAAATTTGAAAAATATCTTAGAAGGACAATTTTCTCTTAGTGACTGGCAGAAAAACAGCAGCATTAATTATACTGGCTTATTAAATGTAAAAGAATGTAATAAACGTTGGAAACACTTCCAGTTGCCTTTGTGGAAAAGCTTCTTGGGGATCAGAAAGCATCACCAGCAGAGAAGGGCTGAGGCCGCTGTGTCCCTCCCAGGGCACAGGGTTTGGATGGGCTTACAGGAAACAATTTTGAAAGCTTGTACCGATGGGACTTTTGGGGTGAAATTCAGGATGGATGAAGGGTGGCGAAGGGCAGTATTTCCACCTTACTGGGAGAATGTCACAGGTTTCTCCCTTTTCCTCTTTTTCCCTTGGACAAAGAGGAAGGCAGTGAATTTGCATGAGTCGTTGCAGCAGTGTCTGGATTCATTTGCGCTCTCACGTGCCTATCCTTGATATTGGCATTGATGTCGGCAGGTTTTCTATATATAAATAGGGACAATAAATCTTTCTCCCTCCCTCTAACCCACTCTCCCCCTACCCAGCAAACAATAGAGCTCTTTTAAAAAGAGCCCAGGCAGTGCGAACCTGTGTGTGTCTTAGACAACAAAAACAAAACCAAAGTGACAAGAAGCATTTACAAAGGAAAACTGTGTTGCTTTCTCTTAGATGTCATTTTGATGTAGGAATTTGGGGGAATAGAGAGCCCCAGAAGTGCAGAAGAATACCATCTGACATCAAAGCAGGAATTCAGAGGTCCAGCTTTTGTACTCTGCTTGAATTTCAGATGAGATAAAACCAGCAGCTCCGCGAAGTTGCAGTGCAAAAGCTTACATGGCTTCTTGAGAAAAGCAATTTATTTTAGATTATAGCACAGCGGCTATCGTTTAAACTGCTAGGGATTGTAATTGAACTCAGAACCAACCTTCTCTGTGAACACAAGGTGCAGTAATAAGTTTACCCAGGCTCTTCTAAATAACATGGTTGTCAGGCCTGCAAGACAGATGAGCATATAGCACAAGCACGGAGTCACTACTATCTTGCCAATCTGCTAGAAACTGGCTCATTCAAAAATACTTTGCTGGAAATGTACCTAACTGTGTATTCATAGGTGCACTTGTTTTCCATTTTGGGAGATATTAATGTAAAATGGCTGTTAGGAAGCAATCTTAGGGAAATGAAGGAATATTCAATTATCATTAGGGAACTTCTTGTTCAATTTCCATTTTTATCTAGGGTCATGTTGGGGCTTTGGGTGGGGGGAAGACAGGATAAAAGGAAAGTCTCTGTTGATACTGGATAATCTTTGATTTGATAACAAAGGGGATGTGCTTACCCTCTTGCTTACCCTGAATGACACAATGTCATCCTGTCATTAAATCCTAATGAAAGCCTAATTGTCCTGTTGGGATAAAATGATGTGTCTCATTTCCGTACACTGCATTTGCTCTGTCCTTGTTACAAATAAATTCAGTTATACTAAATTCACTATTCCTCCAGATTTGTCCAGGGGCTTAGAAGACAGCACTTCAACCAGGCTTAATTCTTTATTTTTGTTTTCAGTAAAACAGGCTCTTTCAGTAAAAGCACTTGTCACAAAGTGCTTGCTCTTCTTAGAATTTTCTTTTTTTGTTTTATTTGGTTTTCTTTTAAAAGCAAAAATGTAAATGTGGTTCAAAATAAAATATTTTAGAAACAGTTGATGTTTCCAATCCCAGCCTTCTTTGCTTTATTTCTGCTCCCTCAGTAGAAGCCCTCTTCCCTTTTCTGATTTTGCTTCCATATTGCTAGTTGAGTAGTGATTGATCTTTTCACACCTTCTGGTTTAGCAAGAAGGATTAAGTTTACTTTCACTTGCCTTTTCATAGTCTCCTGATGTACCATGTAGTAATTTTCAATTACTGTTGTTATTTCTATATCATGTTTAACCCTCCCCTTATTGGCCTATCAATCCACTGCATGTCTCTTGCTTCCCACAGGGCATCTTGAGATGTGCCCACTCAGGCCCTTTTTCCTAAGTGCAGTTTTTTTCTCTTCCACTTTGCATTCTTATTCAACTATGTCATTGTTTTTGTATTGTCAAGTTTAATTTGCATTTGCTCTAGCACCAGTGTTACCTTGCTTTGAGATTTTTCCCAAATTGAAAATAATGCAGATTTTTACAACAAGGACATTACTAAACGATTTAGTGTAGATCCATGTGGCCTCTGTGACAGCAGTGTAACAACCACTGTAATACTCAAAGGAGCTCGGAGTCTGGTTCAGATGAATGACCTTCCTTTAAATGGCTTGGTCAAGTTATGTGATGGCTTAGTTGTGTAACATACTGGTAAAATCTTTCCCATATAGTTATTTCTTTTTGTTTCAACTGAAATTCCTATTAACTTGCTTGAATCACTTCAGGTTTTACCAAAGTTATAATTACATGCTTTGTGCTATTGATTCTCTTTATTTTCTGTGACGATCCATTCTGCTCTTGTTGGGATAGGTTGCTCTCTAGACAGGCTACAGTCAGTCATCCAGAGGTTAGCATATTGCTCTGGCGGTTGGATTCACTGTGGGATCCAATATACTGGATTATTTCCTGCCTTCCTACTCTCCTCCCTTCCTGCTTTTCTTCCCTCTTTGGATTTTTGTTCCGATTTTGCTAGTAACTTTGTAAAAATGGATGAATGACAGAGAAACTACGTGAGTCTCTGCAAGGTTGAGTGTTTTTGTTTTGCCCTCAGAACATGATGGATAGTTTAGTTAAAGCCTGTTGCATGGAAAATCATTTTTAAGAATAATGTAAAGAGAACACATGTCATACATTCCATAGGAAGAGTTCCAAGAAGACAAGCACACTTTCCCCAGTTTCTCTCACCCCTACATCCCAATCTCTCTGCCCTCTCCTTTTATCAAACTTTGCCAAGATGTATGTGTGTGTGTGTATATATATATATATATATATTTATTTATTTATTTTATTGGAAAGGCAGATGTACAGAGAGGAGGAGAGACAGAAAGGAAGATCTTCTGTCCAATTGTTCACTTCCCAAGCGGCCGCAACGGCTGCTGCTGAGCCAATCTAATGCCAGGAGCCTCTTCCAGGTCTCCCACAGGGGTGCAGGGTCCCAAAGCTTTGGACTGTCCTTGACTGCTTTCCCAGGCCACAAGCAGGGAGCTGGATGGGAAGTGGAGCCACCGGGATTAGAAGTGGCGCCCATATGGGATCCCGGTGTGTTGAAGGAGAGGACTTTAACCACTACGCTATCACGCCGGGCCCGCCAAGATATAGTTTTAATCTGCTCTATATTCACAGGCTTAATTTACCACTAAACATAGTATTCAACAAGGAAAAATGTAGGAAGACCATTGCTAATAAATTTGATTCTACTCTGATCCATCCTTTTTTTTTTTTTTTCTTGTAGGGTGCCTTCTTTTCATCCTTTTAACAAACCTTTAGGAATTCTTTGTTTTCTAACACTCCACAGTTCATTCTTCTTGGTACTGATTAGATTCCTATAACTTGGACAGCCATCCTCTTTTAAGTCTGAGAATTGTTATAGTTCTTCCCTAGTCTAGTTTCTTTGTTTCCGTGCTGAAAATCCCAATACTCCTTGCTTAGACCTCCTGGGCTTATGGTCTATGAAGCCTATGTTTTCTTGCATATTTGTGCATTTAGTCTGTTGTTTAGTAGATTTCTCCAACTTTGCTTCCAAGCTTTTTATTGAATTTTTTGTTTAAGCAGTCATGTACATCCCGAGAGATTTTTTATATTATCTCATAATTGCTTTTTAAATATCCTGCTTTGTTTTGCAGTTAATAAATATCCTTAAATTATTCTGGAGGATATTAAATAGATTTTCTTTTTCAGGTTTCTATTTTTTCCTCAAGCTATCTCTGTCTCTATATATCCACAATTTCCACAGTGTTTGATCATTCTGTCCTATGGCAGACTCTCTTGGCATATTAGTTTTCTGGTGGCCTGAGGTGTATGTGTGTGTAGAAGAACTGAACAACAAGGAGGTTGTTGGATAGTTCTTTTTAGGCAGTCTTATCAATGGCAGGCTTTAAGAGTTGCAACTTAGGTTATGTGTGGTAGTTGAAGCATCCTGACATTTGAGAATGAGGTGTTAATATTGATGATGACAGACTGTGCTAGGTCTCCCCAGACACTCTGATTGCCTGGAAGCCAGTGCTTGGCTTCAGGCCAGACCAGCAGAGAGCCAGGAAAGAGCACAGCCTATGTGAGGTCCGCTAAGCTGTAATTAGTCCCCTCTTTTAACAACACTTGCCTTTTCCACTCTGAGTTGTACCTGTCACTTCTGAGACCTGCTTGTTTCTGGGGTAGATTAGCAGGTCTGCTTTGCTTCGCTGCAGTTCCCCTTTTAGGCTGTGGTTTCCTTGCTGCCGTTCTTGAGGCAAAGAGCTGTTTTGATATCATTCATCTTGTAACGGCTTCTTTTCATTGTCCCTGTGATGATGTGTTTGCACCTTTGTATTCGGTTAGCATCATTTGGAAGGTAGTTTGCACAGGGTGGAAAGCGTATATATAGATTTGCTCTCCTAGCATAGGGAACCATAGTACGTCCTTTTTTTTTTTTAAAGAAGATATTTTATTATTCTTGTTTGTCACATGATATTCTTTGTAGTTCTTCAGTTTATGTGCAATGATTTTTAGCCTGATACTGAAAATCATCAGATACATAAATTTTCATAAACGTTTTATCAATTAGGGAGAACCAACACAAAATGTACTTGGAAAACAGGTGTATTCTGCTCTCTACATTCCTTAACTGATTTGCCAGTTTGTTTTATTTAGTCTTAGTGAATTAAGTCAGTTAATTATTTAACAATTCTATTTTTCCTCTCTTTATTGACAAAAACATGAATAGGACATCTCCAGTTGAAAAAAAAAAGCCTTCCTTTTCTCCCAATATATAAATGGGCACCAACTACAGGACTAGACCTGCCTAAGGAGAAACACAACACTCAATGAATATATAGACTGTGCACTGACAGATTCCAATTAAAATCTGTATTAGCAAAGATTTAAAAATATGTGTTACAGAAACAGTATTGCAGGATGAGTGCTTTTAGGAGTAGGCATTTACACTCACAGTGAAGACAAGGGTGTCCTATTTGCTCAGATTTGACACCACACCACCGTCCTGACTCGTGTCCTCCAATGCAGACTTTGGGAGCAGTAGTGGTTGAATTTTGGGTTCCTGCCACTTGTGCTGAGATCCGCACTGAGTTCTGCTCTAGGGGGTGGATCAGTGGGTAGGAGCACTCTGCTGCTCAAATAAATGAATCTTTAAAAGGTGTATGCTTTTGTAAACTTTTGGCAGGAGCACCAGAATTTGTTAGAAAGACTTTGCTTTCTTTTTTAATGATTTATGTATTTTATTATAAAGTCAGATTTACAGAGAGGAGAAACAGAGAGAAAGATCTTCCGTCTGCTGGTTCAGTCCCAAGAAGCCTCCATGGCTGGAGCTGAATCAATCTGAAGCCAGGAGCCAGGAGCTTATTCCCGTTCTCCCATGCAGGTGCAGGGTCCCAAGGCTTTGGGCTGTCCTTGACTGCTTTTCCAGGCCACAAGCAGGAAGCTGGAAGGGAAGTGGAGTAGCCAGGACATGAACTGATGCCTATATGGGATCCTGGGTATGCAAGCTGAGGACTTAGCCACTAGGCTACTGTGTTGGGCCCCATAGATTTTGCTTTAAGAGATCCTTAGCATTTAATTTAGTGATTCTGTGTCTTAGGAAATTCAGATAAGAAAAATATCAAATTAAGAACAAAGTTTCTTTTTATTTTTTTTAAAGGTTTATTTTATTTTTATTACAAAGTCAGATATACAGAGGAGGAGAGACAGAGAGGAAGATCTTCCATCCGATGATTCTCTCCCCAAGTGACCGCAACTGCCGGTGTTGCGCCGATCCAAAGCCGGGGACCAGGAACCTCCTCCAGGTCTCCCACATGGGTGCAGGGTCCCAAAGCTTTGGGCTGTCCTTGATTGCTTTCCCAGGCCATAAACAGGGAGCTGGATGGGGAGTGGAGCTGCCGGTATTAGAACCGGCGCCCATATGGGATCCCGGCGTGTTCAAGGCGAGCACTTCAGCTGCTAGGCCACTGCACTGGGCCCCAAAGTTTCTTTTTAAAATGTGTAGTATAGCATTACGTGTTATAGGAAAAAAAACCCTTAAGATAACCAACATAAAGGAAAGCTAAATATCATCCATACATTCTTACCCTGTAATATATTGTTCATACAATAAAATAATGTTTATAAATGGTTTTTAATGAGCTGGTGAAACACCTAGATGTAATTTAGGACTAATAAAATGGTAGCAATGATATAAGTATTAAGATCTCAGCCATTTGAGGCCAGTGTAGTAGGCTAAGTCTCTGCCTGTGGTACCAGCATCTTATATGGATGTCTGTCCAAGTCCTGGCTGCTCCATTTCCCATTCATGTCCCTACGTATGCTCTGGGAAAGCAGCAGAGGATAGTTCAAGTCCTTTGGCAACTAAACCCATGTTTGAGACCTGGATAAAGCTCCTGGTTTCTGGTTGCTGGCTTTAGATCAGCCCAGCTCTGGCCATTGTGGTCATTTGGCCAGTGAACCAACAGATGAAGGATCTCTCTTTGCCTTTCAAAGAAAAATTAAAATAAATCTTAAAAAAATAGTTCATGCATTCAAGAAGGAAAAAAGTAGAAGGCACGATATTTAAAAATGTAGCTGTCTGTTGTTGGTTGAATTGGGTGAGATTTATTTTTGTGTTTTTTAGCATATTTTTTCCAGATACTTTGTAGTGAATATGTTTGATTATGCTAAAAAAAATGGAGGGGGTAACACTTTAACTTTCGTGTCCTTGAAACGTCATCAAATGAGCTATATAGCTTTCCATCCCACCCCCTCCCCCAAAGTTTTTTCTTTTCTGTTGGAGAGTCACAAGCACCTGGTATGGAGTGGTAGATGAGGTGTTTTCCACTATTGGAAGTATCTTTGATACCTTTAGAGAAGCCTGTTTATTATGTTAGATTTCCTCCTTTTCTCCATCTGTATCTCACATAGGATGTCTAATATGTGACCTATGTCAGCATTAGCTAAAGGAATAAATTCTCCAGTAGGGAAGCTGCAGTTGGATCTTGGAATGCAATTAATGACAACAAGGGACTGGGAATTGGACTGTTTGACTTAGTCCTATCCAGATAACTTGGGCGGTTTTTTCTTGGTGGAGAAATGAGGGCTTTGAATTGAATGATCTCTAATGTCCCTCTGAGTCTTTCACTTCAACATTGCATACATTCTACCTTGGTATAAACCCAATGAAACTGAGATACAGAAATGATTCACTACAATGTGTGTGTTCTACTGGTATGTTTCATTATCAGTTTCTGTTTCTTAAAAAGAGAGCACGGAGTTCGTGAGTTAATAGTTTTACCTGTCTGTTTGGACAGTGAGAAAACAGAGAAACCAACAAATCCAAGGTGAGTGACATTGTTCCAGGATTTCCTTGCTAGTTATATTTTGGGTGTAGAAAGGACACAATTTAATCTCAGAATCACAGTGTGGACTGAGTTATTTTGGCCCACAGAGAAAATGAATAAGTGATAAATTTGGTACATTTTCTTCCTCTGCAATAAAATGTGCCAATCAGTGGAATTTTATGTTAAAAACAGAGCCCATTATAGGACAGGTGCTAGTGCTTTGTGCGATGAAAGCTTTGTGGGTTGTGTTGGCTTCCTCCTTTCCTAAATCGTTGCTGTTGCTGCTCCCCTTCTGCTCCTCCCATTTAAAAAAAGATCCAAAGTAGGAATTGCTGTATTATTTCAGATTATAAGAGTAATGCCTATCTACTGCAGAAAATTAGAATTAAAAACTAATACAAAAGAAAAGTACAAAAAATAAAGTAGCATTTATCATCCTACCAAAACAGCAGGAGGTTTGATTAATGCATGGGGTTATTTTCTCCCCTATCTTCTTCATTGTGTTCTCATATTCATAAATGCATACACACACAAAATAACTGCGTTCAGAAATAGCCTTTTGTTGTTTTCTCATATTGCACCATGTCCATAGAAGTCTACATCATCATTTGCAATTCTGGTATCAGATTGCTTTGTGTTGATGAAATATAGTTTGCTTATATCATTGCCTTTGATGTTCCTTTAGTTTGTTTCCAAATTCGATTGTGACAATGAAAATCCTGCTGTGTACCTGCATGCTTGTTCAAACACTTCTTGACATGAAATTTATGAAATGTATTTTTTTTTAATTAATATTTAGCATTATGTGACAGTTTCATAGGCTTTGGGAATCCTCCTCCCCCTCCCCTCCCCCCTGGTGGATTCCTCCACCTTGATGCAGCATTACAGTTCAAATTCAATCAAGATTCTTTCCTTGCAAACATATATTAAGCATGGAGTCCAGCTACTTATTGTCCAGATGGGTTGAACGGTTTCTTGGGGAGACCATTTCTGGTCCGAAGTCAGAGCTGGTATAATATCATCACAGTCAATTAAGAGTCCCAATATAACATCAACAGCAATTTGCAATATTATGGAATTGACATAGTTTTGAGTAACCAGTATGTTAAAAAAAAAAAAAAGAACAAAATAACAAAAAACAAGTCCTAACCACAACTTATGATTTGCTCATTGACATTTCAATGAGCATCTCAATGTATTTTTATATCAGGAATGTACATTTGTATGTGTATTTAAGGATATTTTCAAAAATTCGTGAAGATGGAATTAAATTTAAATTTTATTTGCAAAATATTTTTGAAGCCTATGTGGTTGCATTTGAAAAGTGAGTCTCCAATTAAATGCAGGTATGACCTGATTCATAAAGCCATGTTTGGTGAACTTTGGTGAACTATTAGTAGGAGTTCAGTTCAGTTTCTTCTCTTGTGATGCATTCTATCTTGCTTCTTTAGCAAGACTATTTTTTTTCTGATAAAAAAAAACTGTAGTAGAGTTTGGTCCTTATTTCCACAGTGCTCCACCAAATTGCAGGTGTCCCAGACTAACACCTGTTAGTGCCATCATTCCAGTTTTCCTGGTATGTAACTGGTGCTTTGGGTAATACTCAGTTTTCAGTTTGTATTTGTTTTAGGCTTCTACCCTGGTCCCAAACAAACCACTTCTACCTTCATATTTTTCCACCTGCTATACTAGACCAGGATGATAAAATGCCATGCACAATTGTTCTTGAGCTCAGAAAATTGATTTTTCTGAGTTTAAGCTGGCATCATGAGTTGTTAACCTTGTTAGAAAAATACAAGTTGGATTTATGATTCCCTCACACAGGTAATTGGGCTCTAATTCTAAATTCTGAGCCAATTGATTTACACTCTATTGCATTATAACATAACAAAAGCGCAATTGGGTCCAAGTGATATATGAATTTGAACTTCCAATTATGTAATGAATTATTTTCAGGTTTTAATAAGTGATTCCTAGGCTAACATCAGCCTGTCCTGGTTCCCTCTTCTTCCTTTCCAATCTGTTCACATTACTCCTTTGGTCTTGCCCCATTTTTTTTCTCTTTCCCTTCCTAACCTTGAAGGCTTTAGGGATAACTTGTTTTAGGAATCCAAACCCTGTGTCTGAAGAAATCATAAAAGGAATTTCATGCCTCATCCATACCTGGAAACTCTTGACAACAATTGTTTTCAGCCCATACATACTTTTGTCAGGTTGTTGTGACTAAATTGCTTATACTATTTGCTATTAAACCACAAGATATGTAGGTTGCTTTCTTGGCATTTGAAAATTCATCTGGGAAGTTCCTTCTGGAATACTGTGTCGTCTTTCTCCTTTCCAAGGGATCCTGCTATAGACATTTTGGATAGACTCACTTTGCCTTTTTCTTTTTTTTTTCTCTCCTTTTGCAATAATTTCCCACATGATAATAATATCCTCCATTGTATTTATTTGCATCTGGCTATAGTCTGTGTATTTCTGTAAAACGTATCAAGCTATTTTTGGAAGAAGAGGTGGCTATAAATAAATAACACTTTCTGCTGGAATCAGTGTGTGGTAAGCTTTATGACTTATAGTGCAATCAGAGGCAGTTAATTAGAATGTATATTTGAAGCTGTGATTTATTTATTTGTTTGTTTGTTTATTGGCAATCCACGTTCCTTTGAGCAAGGAACTCTTTTCAGTGAGGTTTTAAGCATTTTTCAGGGAGATCAACGACCGAAGCAAAGGACAAGGGAAAATTTGGGGAATGAACTCTGCACTGAGGGGGAAGCACACCCGAATCTCATCTCACTCCTTATAGGAGCCCTGGGACTAATCATTCCTCTGACTCTTCTGATCCACCTTATTTATTATTTTCCAAGGCACTTCCAAATTTAAAGGGTTGTGGGAGGTCTATGGAGTAGCAGTGAAAACAGCACTGCATGAATCAAATATAGAAATAAAAATTAAACCTAAGCTGGTGAATGATCCCTTAAAAAGACTTGGCTTGGACGCTTGCATCCTGTGTCAGAGTATCCAAGTTCCTGTCCAGCTCAGCTCCCGATTCCAGCTTTTTGGTTATACACACTCAGGAGAGCAACCTCTGGTGGCTCAGGTGCTAGTGTTACTGCCACTTAAGTGGGGGAACCCAGACTGAGTTCTATACTCGTGACTGTGTTCTTTTCCAGCCCTGAATGATGTCTGCATTTGGGTAGTGAACAAGTACATGAGAATTCTTTATTTTCTATGCCTTTTAAATAAATAAACTTTTAAGAAAAAGTTTATATGTATATAAAGCTCTAACTTTAGAGAAAATTCTGGCCTGTGACCCAATGATTCTCTTTATTTTGTGCTTTTAGCTCCCATTCTTCTAAAAAGCAAAAGCATCTGCCACAAAGTATTAAAAACCACTCTACTGGGGGCTGGCATTGTGTTCAGTCATGGACTGTGAAGCCTGCATCCCATATTGGTGGCTGTGCGTGTCCTCGATACTCCACTTTCAATCTTGTTTCTCTAATGGGCTGGAAAAAGCAGCAGCAGATGACCAAGTATTGAGTGCCTGCCAATCACAGGGGAACCCTGATAAAGCTCTTAGCTACAGTCTGGCTCAATATTGGCCACTGCGGCCAACTGTAGAGATGGGGTAGTGGAGGCAATGAAACAGCAGATGGATCGATCTCTCTTCTCCACTGTTTCCCACCTGCTCCCTCATCCTCTCTCTCCCTCTCTGTTACTTTGGTTTTCAAGGCAAATAAATAAATCTTATTAAAACAAACACTAATGCTTGAGACACCAAGGTCTCATGTGGAATTATGTGAGTTCAAATCTCAGTTCTGATGCTGACTCCAGGGGTATCAGATGATGGCTAACGTACTTGGACCCCTGCCATTCATGAGAGAAACCTTGACTGAGTTTCCAGCCAGGTCATAGTAGGACCTATTGGAAGGGTCTCTTGCTTACTGTCTATCTGGCCTCTCAAATAAGAAATTAAACATTTTTTTTTTTTAATTAAATGCTCAGGTACTGGATGACTCTACCTTGTTTCAGAGATATTATAGGCGGTAGACTCTCACATGCCTGTGCGTAAGGGTCTGCCTGTACTCTTGGTGGCTGCTGAAGCGACAGATCTGTTGAGGGTCATGTAGGGTTATGAAGGAAACATGAAAAATGATGGAAGGTAGCTGTCAGGATAGATGGGTATTGCGTGAAACAAATCACCTTGTTCAATCTAGAACCACTTTTTGAGCATGAGCAGTTCTGAGCTATTTTGAAAATAGACTAGATCATTATAATTGCTTAGTGACAACATTGCAGCCTTTGCTATCTCTACTCTTGAGTAACTTTAAGAATACATATTTTCTGCTAAGTTGTTTTAAGTAAAATGACTTGAATTAAGACTAGGTGAATAGAGTAAAAACTCTTACGTTTTATGGTTTGGTTTTGTTTTCTCATCATTCCTCTTGAAGCTATTACTACCTTGTTTCATCCGTGCCTTCTAAGAACATTAGTGAGTTTCTTTACCTTTCAAAATTTTCTTTTAAAAATTCTTTTTATTTGAAAGAGAGAGAGAGAAAGAGAAAAGGAGAGGAAGGGAGAAAGAGAGAGAGAAAGAGAAAGAGTTCTTTTACTACAGATATGGCCGCAAGGGCTATACCAGACCACAGCTAGGAGTAAAAAGCTTAATTCCAGTCTCTCAGGTGACTGTAGGGGCCCAAGCACTTGGCCATCTTCCACTTCTGTTCCAGGTGCTTTTAGCGGGCTAAATCAGAAGTGTAGCAACATGGAATGCTTGATGTTATAGGCTAATAATGCCACAATAATGCCACAAGTCAGCCAACCTTTAGAATTGCAATCATCTCATTTAATTTTTTCTGACTTCCTTTATGTTAAACAAACTGTCTCCTTAAAAGTTTTAAAAAGAAGTTTAAATTTTTTCTTTAATTTTTATAAAATTCTTATAGAAAATGTTTAAAATACCTTTTCTGGCTAAATAAGCTAGTCAATTTAGGTCCTTGCAATTAATTTGTAAGAACATCTTTTATGAAACTAAATCTAAAAGTGTCTTACATTTTATTGTGAACATAGCAAAACATTTTATTTGTTGGTAATCTTAGATGAAAGGAAATGACAGAACGTCTGACTGTACTCAAAAAACTTTTTGTAAAACTTCGGCAGTAAACAGATTTCCTTCTCAGATAAACACAACAGAATTAATTAGATTTAATACTAATTTCCCTTGTTGATTTAAAATGTTATTTACATACATGCATGCATATATGTATAAATAACTTTTTACATTTTTAGGCCTGTGTTACTTCCCAATTTGTTGATATGCAATAGAAAATTGTTCACTTATTCTGGTAATCATCCATTTTCTTAGTTGCAAATACTGCTAAGTAGCTTTCTTTCAATGTGACTCTGCTGCTTGTTAAAAGAATATTTCAGATCATTCCATTAAAAAACAAGTATCCAAATTTGGTAAAGTTCTTTTTGACCATCTGGGCTCCTGCAAAAGTTGAAAAAAAAAATCTAGGACACTATCAGGCATGTCACCAATAGCTAGTAATTTGGGAGTAATTTAATGTGTTGGAAGGCAGCTATTTTAAGTCTACATATTTCAAGTGCACTTTATTTATTTTAATCTGGTAACATATGGATTGGAAAATTCTCAAGGTAAGTTTTTGGTTGCGAAGTCATTTGTAATGATCACTACTCAAATCCATTGTAATCAGTGACAGGTGGGGAATTGTTTTTGAATTAGGGAGTGCTGTGATTTCTATAGCTTTTTTGTTTTTAATCTATTTGAAGTTGCCATTAAAACTGTATGATAAAATATCACATACAGGCACATATATATGGAAAATGTAGGGAGCGGCATGCTAGAATAATTTTACCGAGGAGTCCATAATGGAGCTAAATATAACCTAAATATAGAATACCACAAACCTGGTTCATAGTTTTTAGATATACCAGGGTCAAATGAAGATTAGAGAAGACATTCCTTTGAACAAATGTGTGTTACTTGAAATAAAATTGTCTCCAAGTTAGGAAGCATAGGTTTCCATTTGCCAAATCCTGCTTATCATGGAACTTCACAGAGTCTGCTTGTTAATGTCTATTAGAAATTTCCTTGACAGACAGAGGGCATGAAGCAGTATCTAAACAAATTTGTCTGGAGAACACTGGTTTTGGAAATCAACATGTTCTAGAAAGAAACCTTTCCGAGCCATGCTGAACTGTTCCATGTCTGTTAGTCATCTTTACAAATACCAGTGGCAACAGACACAACGTGGATTCCAAATCCTAAAGATATCAGGTAATTCTAATGACAATCAGGAAGAGTTGTTTCCAAAGGCAAGGAAACACGGTCTTGTAATCAAGTCATTCCTTTCTAGCTTAGAGGAAATTGCTTATTGTAAATACTACTATCTCTGATGTGTAGAATGAGTGTAAAGACACATGTTAAGGTTGGTGCACTGAGGTGACCATTCTTGACTTTGTGGCTGAAGAAAGCATGTCTCTCAAGTGCTGTTTGCAAGGCTATCATATGCAGCTGGAACATGGGCCCAGGGATGCAAACAGCTTGATTTCATTCAGAAGTAGTTGATCTAACAGGGATGATAAGACATGAGATGGTCATATCCCATGTTAAAACCTGGATCCCATTTCTAGCTGGCTTCCAATTCCTATTGATTGCTCGTGCTCACCTGGGGAAGCAGTAGGTGATGCCTCAAGTTCTGGATTTCCTGCCTGTCGGGTGGAAGATCTGGTTTGAGTTCTTTGATCTTAGGTCAACCTGGTCCAGCTCCAGCTGTTGCAGAAATTGGGGTATGAATCAATTGATAAGGGATTTCTATTTGTCTTTTTCTGTCAATCTCTCTGCCTTTGAAGTAAACATAAAAGTCTTTTCAAAAAAGACAATTTGGTTAAGTCCATGATAGATCTTGGAAATACGTCAGGTCATTTTGGAGAAGAGGGGTAGCAGATATTTGCTTTCACTTCATTCTGCCTTTTTCCTCCTGTTTCTGATAGGATCAGTGCCCCATTCGTGGCTCTGGCTTATTGCAAGAGTCCCCCTTTCTCCATTTATCTCACCAGGCTGTGGGATCATGTTCCCTTCCTTTGTTCCTTTGGGTCCAGGGTATTAAAAGCATTGTGCTGCAGCTGGTCCCAGGTGCTTCAAAATCCTTTATATATCACCCTACCTGCACCTCTGAAAAGAGTTTCTTCACCTCATCTTCCTCAAAGTTGTAGATGACTGTGACTTCTGCCTCCTGCCAGGATTCTGAGTGATACAATCAGGGTTTGTTTTTCTGCTACCCATTTCATTTGTTCCCTTCCAAAATCCTAGGTGAGCTTCAGATTGAGACAATTGGGGACCAGAAGAATGATGGTAAAATTCCCTGGATTATATGAGTTCACTTTCGTCACTTTGGGCTCAAAATAGATTGGTCTCTGGAGAAAGGAAGGGCACTGTTTGTCATCATCTGTCTTCGGGGCTGTCATTCAGGCCCTAATTGGACTCCCTTAAATTTCATTCTGTTCCTGCTTGTCATGTTTCTGGGCCCCTGAGAGATTTCTTGCCATGTGTGTTCTGAAGCAAGACATTTTGACACAGGAATTTTGATGCTCAGAATATTTTGATCTTCAGAGTCAAGGAAAAGGATTTAGGTCACAGGAAAAACAGAAACCTTTTGCACCCTCCTGAACCTGCTATTCTGTCCTAACTTCATCTTCACTTGAATATTTTTTCTTTTACTTCTCAAAAATGGAATTCATATTATATATGCAAGAGTCAACAAATCAGCGTAAAGGAGTCCCACAGACCTGTCCTCCAGCATCCGTGATGATTGGCCCATCTCTCAGCACACAGCTTTCTTTTTCTTTTTTTGTTGCAATGTCTAAAGTGAATCCTTTACATTGTTCTCTCTTACTTCATCTGTGTTAGTTTATTTCTTTAAGGGATAAGGATATGAATCACAATGCACATGCAATACAATAAACTATCATTCTTCAATATCTAATAAACATGCATGGTCAAATTTCATTCCCTCAAAATTTTCTCCAGTTGGATTTTTCACACCAGAATCCATAGAATATCCATGTGCTGTCTTTGGTTATTGCTCTCTACCTTAAAATTGTATTATTGTAATCTTGTAAAAATATGGCATGAGTATTTGAATTTTTAAGTGTGTATGTCATTGACTTGTTATAAAATGAGCAACTTGTGTAATGACTACTTAGCCAAACATTCAGAACACAACTCTGCCACTCTGGAGTTCTCCATTCATTAAGTGTATCCCTACTCACCCTGCACATACACCAAAAGATATCTGCTATTCTAATTCATAGATTATCTTCTGTGTTTTTGAATGTTATCGGTGTGAATGGAATTACCTAGCATGTCATAATTTGAATGTGATTTTTTGGGAAAATCATAATTTGAAAAGTCAAGCTATTGAAATGCAATCTGTGTACAAGAAATTATGCTTAAACTGCATTGTTCACCGTGTTTTGAAGGAAGTGTGCCTACAGAAACCCACCACCACAGTCAAAACACAGTGTTTTTGCTCGCTCCCAATTTTTCTTTAGTCCATATTGTCATCATTTCCTAGTTTTACTCCCAGCTCTCAGGAAGCCATTAGTTTGTTTGCTGTTACTATATATTGTTCTGTATTTTCTAGAGGTTTTAACCAATTAAATTAAACAAGTATAAACTAATTGCTTTGGTGAGTATAGTCATCTACATCTATGTAGCTACTTGTACTAGAAGTTTGTTCTTTTTTGTTGCATTAAAAAATATTCTGCTTTCGCTGCTGAAGGTGCATGGGAGACTTGGGGTGCAGACTGGCAAGGGGCCTGCTAATGGTGCTGATAGGACGTGCAGGTCCCTGGGGGGTTCACACCCAGGCAGGTGGAGCAAACCTGGGGATTGCCCTACATGCTTGATCCTGGGGATGTGGTATGGGGTGGTTTAAAATGCTGGTGAGGTGTGCTCGTAGACTGGGCTTGGGGAACTGACCTGGATCTTGGGTGAGTAGAGGGCCTGGGTCCCAGGCCAGCACATGGGTCAGGAGCTATGTCCCTGGTGAGCAGGCGAAACTCCAGGCCACATCACTTTTCTATCTCCTTCCTTTCCCTGCCCTTTCTTTCCCTTTCCTCTTTGTCACTTTGCCTTTCAAATAGGTGTTCTTTAAGCAACAGAAATGTTTCATTTTGGCTTATACTTTTAGTGCTGTTATGATAAATCCTGGTTTGCCTTAACAATATCTTTTTTCTTCACTATATTACTACTACTACTACTACTACTACTACTACTACTATTATTATTATTATTATTTTATAATACATTTCCACAGGCTCTGGGCCAGCTGATTAATCTGCAGTTTGCAGGATGCTTATATCCAAATAAGAGTATCTGGCTATAGTCCAGTCTGTTTTGCTTCCAGTCTACATATTTGGTAGTCAGTGGATGGATGGCTGAAGACTTGGGCCCTGGCCACCCATGTTCTAGGCTCCTGGCTTTGCCCTGTCCCGGGCCTGATTGTTTCAATGAGTAGGAGAGTGAACTGACAGATGGAAAGTCTCTCTCTCTCTCTCTCTCTCTCTCTCTCTCTCTCAATTTATGTCTCTGTGTTTTTTAGTGTCTCTCTGTATGTTGCAGTGCTGTTCAAATAGAAGAAAATAAAAAATAAGCCTTAAAAATCAGTGATCCATTTATATATGGCTATGTCCATGGGCTCTCTGTTACCTCTATCGACTTGTGCTTTCATTAGTAACTTGCTGTCTTTACGTCGAGTAGTTTGAGTTCTCCAACACTGCTCTTCCCTAGAGTTTAGAATCAGCTTATTAATGCCAACAGAAAATTCTGCTGGGATTTTGATTTGCATTGCACTGAATTTTCAGAATGATTTTGAGAAAATTGCTTTTTTTTTTTTTTACCGTAGTGAATTTTGAGTCCAGGAATATACTGTATCTTTTCATCGATTTAGTTCTGATTTATACTTTTTAGTACAAAGATCCTACACATGTTTTGTGGTTTTGGATATAATAGCAAGTGGAATGATGCTTTAGTTTTATATTCCAGTTGTTCATTGCTTGTGTTGGAAATGGTATTGATTTTTGTTTATTGTTCTTGTATCCTTTGAGATCACTCAATTCGTTTATTGATTCTGGTAGTCTTTCTTATAATTTCTAACTCAGTATTCATGATCATGTTATGTGTTAATACAGTTTTATTTCTTACTTATCTTAATTTAAAGTATCTATCTTTTGTTTTATTGATCCAGGCCAATAATATACTTTAAGTGCTTATTTACAATACAAGAATCTTACAATGAATTAATTTGCTACTACTATTATGTCTCCTTGTCTGTAATGCCAGCTGTACAACTCCAAATGCATAGAAGATTTTTTTAGTCTACTCTGAAGCATTGCTGCTTATTTAGATTTTACTCACACATTTACCTTAATTTACTTGGCACGTTTTATTTCATCCTGCATTATTATTTGCTGTCACATTGGAGTTTTTCTTCTGAATAATTAGGTTTCTCTTAGTATTTCCTTTATTGTGATTTTTGTTCATTTATTCTCAAAGAAATATTAATTTTGTGACAAGTAGAAGCAGTATAGGTAGGTATATGATCAAATCAAGGACTACGAATTTTCAAAGATGTTTCTTTGCTTCTTCAAGTTTGTCCTAATAACAATCCCATTGAACTTCTCAGCTGAACATCTGGAGTGTTTACCATAACCCTTGGTAGGTGGTTCTAAATTCCACTTTTCTCACCCTAGTATCATTTAACTGGCAACAATTCTTCTTAGCCCTTTGAGCTTTTAGCAACTGGTCTATGCTTAGTTTCTTGGCCTTTTGCTACACATGTTTGCAGCATAACAATTTGCACATGCCTCGTGGGGAGGTACTACATCGTATCAGCTTTGTCGGGCTCACTTTTCTGTGATCTCCCTTTCTCAAAAATTTTAGCCTGTTAACTCCTAGCCATTTTATCACTAGACCTACAATTCAAGATTTAAGTCACTTCTAGAAACTGCTTCATATTCTAGCTACTACTTTCTATTTGATCTATTTCTGGACAATTCAAATTACCAGGTGCTCTTGTGACAGAATGTTACTTTAAATATGAGTATAGCTTTCACCTCATTGAATTTTTTCTGAACAGCCTCTAAAATATTTGAATTCTAGATGAATACTTTCAAATAGTTTATCTCACTTTTTGATTTGTGCAGCTATTATAATTATTTTTTGTAGAAGAATCTATTGGTTACAAGTTACTTCTTCATAATTAGAAACTTAACTTCATAGTTGTATTAGGAATGGCTCTCATCTTCCACCTCCATACATTGTTATTTCTAAAAATGCTCTTTCTAAATAAGTCAATCCCAAAAGGATGAACAGCATATGTTCGTTCTGATATAAGGCAACATCCTTGCAACATACAGGAGCAATAGCCCTTTCAATGCTCTTTTTGCTACATCTAATGGGTTTATATACATACATATATATGCATATATATTAATTTTTATGTATTCAAAAAAGTTTTTCTTTATTATTAAATTCTCTATTGCTCATAGGTCATACAATAGCATCATTTTTCTCAAGACGGTTTTTCATTTTCTTTTTCATTTCTTCAGCAACACATTGGTCATTCAGTAACCTGTTATTTAACTTCATGATGTTATAAATTTTATATTTTTATTCCTGTTGCTGATTTTGGTTTATGGCTTTTTATTTACAAGGATGTATAGTAACTGTGTAATAGAGACTATCATATCCAGATATGAAGATACAATGTGGTATGCATCCCTACTTCCAAATCAAAGATGGACTCTCATTGAAACTGTTAAATACATCTTGGCAATAGGATGCTGGATTCTCTGGCATTGTCTAGAACTATAAGGTCAGGATACACTTAAACAGCAGAATGGTGGACTTAGGACTGTTTATGAAGGACTGTTTTGTTGTAATGATAAAAGGGAAATCAGTAGGGTAGTGGGGATTTGGGGGATGGGGAAGGGAAATCCCAGCACCTATGGAACTGCAGCATAAAATAATAAAATTTAAAAATTAAAAGAAATGCTATTTCTTTGTTGAAAAAAATGAGCCATTTCCACCACTTCAAAAGCCCCAAGTGTTGTCCTTGTTAAATATATTTCAGCCTGTTAGAGGGAGCTTTGGGTATCTTCTACAATATCTAATATTAAATGGTTCTCGAACTATATTCCTGTAACCTCGTGAGAAACTTTAAAATGGGGAAACTTCAAAACTAGTGACATCTGAATTTTGCACAGACTCTGATTTAGTTGGGTTGGTATATGACCTGAATTTCGAAATTTTTTAAAACTCCCCAGATACTTTGAATGTGTAGCAGAGTATGGAAATCACTGATGTAATGTCTGGTTTCCCCACATGTAGTAAGGTTGTAATTGATTCATAGAACCAGGTGTTGTCAGTTTGATGCCTTCAATATCAAGTTCCTCATCAATCTTTAAAGCAAAGTTTACACAACTGTGGGCAATGGCTACCTACACTGATTATTTCATTAGACATTGGGTAATGGTCATTTTCTGTATCTGTCATTCCTATTGCTCTTCTGGCTATCATTACTCTAAAAAAAAAACTTGATTTTTTTCAAATGCCTTTTTGATTGTTTTGAAATAATCTGCGTGCTGGCAAATCAGATTGAATGCTTAATCATTTCTCTTATGGGTTTTCTGAACCACGAATTGCTATACTAACACCTTCTAAGAGTGACTAATGATTTTTTCCAAAACCTTAATAAGGAACTTATAGATTTTTACTTGATTCTTCCATTTCATTACAATCTGTTCATTATTGTTTTTGATGTGGAAGTGGATTCATCTTTAGTCTGTGGAAAACCCTGTCGTGTTGTCTTCAAGTACCTTGACAAATGCTGTTAGTTCTTCATGTCAATTTCTTGGTGCAGATCTAAATAAATCATTTCTTCAAGCATGCCTCATTCTTTTAAATGAAAAAAGTTAACATACCAAAATAAAGTAAATACAACATTATTTTGAACTATTAGCCTATTCTTCATTTTCCTTATTTTATTTGAGCAAGATGACAGCATTATTACTGTTCTTACACACACTGTGTACTCCTTAGGATGCTTACCTAACTTCACTGGGCCTCAGTGTTTTCATCTCTAATTTGGAAATGTTAGTTGAGATAATGCTGTCATAATGGGTATCTCATTGGCTTTTTCATAGAGATTCAACAGGAGTACTGATTGCAGAAATAGTAGTAGTTATGTAACAATGAGAGTGGTTCATTTTTCAGCAAATGTTTATGTGACTACTGCTTATAAGCACTTTGCATAGGCAGCCCTGATGCTCACTGTAGTTGTTTATTTCTTCAACAAATAACTATCATATCCTTTGTCTATGTAATGTACTATATTGGGCACCAGGATATGATATCAATTAAGATGGGCATAATCTATCTTCCATAATTAAAAGAAAAAACAACTCAACTGGCAAACATAAATTGTCGAATTGATCTCATGTTAGTCACTTAGGCATTTCTGTAGGATCTGTTAAAATTCCGAGTTGTTTCATACCTTCATACAGTGATTGCAACGGTAGTGGCAGTTGGCCTGGCAGTCAAGATAGTGCATGCTGTATGTCTGGGTTTGAGTCCCAGCTGCAGCTTCTCATTCCAGATTCCTGTTGTTGTAGACTTGGGAAGACAGCAATGATGGTTCAAGTGATTTGGGTTCCTGCCATCCATGTGGGCATGCTTGACTGAGTTCCCTTCTCCTGGCTTCCACTCCATTCTATTTCTAGCAGTTGCAGGCATTTAGGAAGTGAACCAATAGATAAAATCATTGTTTTAAAGGTGAATTTTAAAAAATTAAATAACCACTTTTTTAAAAGACTTATTTATTTTTTATTACAAAGTCAGATATACAGAGAGGAGGAGAGACAGAGAGGAAGATCTTCCGTCCGATGATTCACTCCCCAAGTGAGCGCAACGGCCGGTGCTGCGCCGATCCGAAGCCAGGACCAGGAACCTCTTCCGGGTCCAACTCATATTACTGAATCATTGCTTTTTTTTCCCTCTAATTATCTTTCCCCTTTTCCAACAAGGCTTCCCTCTCTGTGGTTTGGAGCTTCTTATCCTCCTTCCCTTTCTTCTGCAGGTACTCTCAGGATTCCTAGTAGTCTGCTGCTTCCCAAAGGAATATGCTTGTCGTGACAACAGAAATGGGCTGTCCCCTGTGATTTGTTGCACAGGAACAAGCGAGATGCCTTTTAATAGGGTGCAGAGCAGGAAGTCACCTGACTGTTATTTCACAATGAAAATGGGGCCACAGGCTGTCCCTTTGTGTGTGTGTGACTGGATAAAAGGCCAAAAAGAATACCTGTTCTGTCTCCCTGCTGTGAAGAACTCACTTTTTTGGATCTTTCTGTAGTGGCCTTAAGACCAGCTCCACAGGCCAGTAAGATGAGAGAAGGGATTTTCATCTTCTCTCACTTCTAATGCTGCTGCTTTTATCCACACAAAGAAAGCCTCTTCCTTGTAAGGAAATGGCATCGAGTTTTCAACGCTGTCCTCTTCCTCATCTTGCTTTCCTTTTCTCTGACTCGTTAGGTACTTCTCAGGACCCTTTCTTCCTTTTGGTCCATGTGTATGTCCACAGGAAACTTACTTCCTTCTATTTAGTGAAAATAAACATTTTAAACGTACTAGGTATCCATGAATGGTTTTTACTTTTGATGATATTTTAGATTTAAATTTTTTTTTTTTTTTTACTTTCATTAGCTGGCATGTTCCTCAGATGCCCACAACAGCTAGGGCTGGGCCAGGCAATGTCAGGAACCAGGAACTGAATTCAGATCCTCTATGTTGGGTGGCAAGAACCTCATTACTTTGGTCTTCTCCTGGCATACATTGAGAGGAAGCTGGATTAGTAGCAGAGCAGACCCTCAAGCCAGGCACTCATACATAGCATATTGGCCCCCTAGTGATATCTTAAACACTGTGCTAAAAGCCATGCTTACGCTTGATGCTTCTGCCTGGAGGGTGGATTTAAATGTTAGCATTTACCTTAATATGATTGGTTCAACATAGGGGCCTGGGACCTGGAATAAAGTGATTGCAACAATAGAGAATGAGAATATTCTCTTGCTTAGAGGTTGGCAAACGAGGCCTGTGGGCCAAACAAAGCTATGGTCATTTGCCTGGACCTTTTGCTAAGAGCGAGTTTATGTACAGACATATGAAATGTTCTTTTAAAAAAATATACAAGGGCTCTATATGACTCACAAGGCTAGAAATTTATTTTTAAAGATTTATTTATCTTGAGCCCAGCAGCGTGGCTTAGCGGCTAAGGTCCTCGCCTTAAACGCCCAGGATCCCATACAGGCACCGGTTTTAATCCTGGCAGCTCTACTTCCCATCCAGCTCCCTGCTTGTAGCCTGGGAAAGCAGTTGAGGACGGCCCAAACGTTTTGGACCATGCACCTGTGTGGGAGACCTGGAAGAGTTTCCTGGTTCCCGGCTTCGGATCAGCGCAGCACTGACCGTTGCGGTCACTTGGGGAGTGAGTCAGCACAGGGAAGATCTTCCTCTCTGTCTCTCCTCCTCTCTGTATACCTGACTTATTTATTGTACACAGAGGAGGTGAGACAGAGAAGAAGATCTTCCCTCCGATGATTCATTCCCCAAGTGGCCACAATGGCTAGAGTCGAGCTGATCCGAAGCCAGGAGTCTCGAACCGTTTCCGGTCTCCCACATGGGTGCAGGGTCCTCGACTGCTTTCCCAGGCTACAAACAGGGAGCTGGATGGGAAGTGGGGCTGCTGATATTAGAACCGGCGCCCATATGAGATCCTGCACATTCAAGGTGAGGACTTTAGCTACTAGGTTACCACGCCATATCCAGATTTTTGTTAATGTCCATTTAGGAGAGAAGGTTGTTTGCCTGCTCTTAGGCATATTTACTGTGGCTTCTGTGCCATCATAGAAATGTCCTGAGTGTGAGCTGGGTTCACATCCTACCTAGTTCAACTATCCACAATGTATTTTTGGGCAAGTGGTTTTACTCCTCTAATTTTTTTAGTTTCTTCATCTTGAAAAAAGGAATATCAAATATTAAGCAACACATATTCCTGGTATGTCTATAACATGACTGGGACTTGTGGGCACAACTGGTGAAATCAGGTCTAAAAACCATGAGCATGTAAGTGATATGATTTTAGATACCTATATAAAATCACAAAGAAGATAAATGGAGCAGAGTGGTAGAAGAGGGATAAGGTAATGCATGTGCTAATCATGGTTGTGTATAAAAAAGATGGTTTAAGAAGAAGTGGCTTGTTGCTTGAGTAAGTGCTATTAAGTGTTTAAATGAAGGTAGCCTGAAATTGGCCACTGTCTTTGCCAAGCTGCGGTTTCACAATCAGCTTTACCAGTGACCTGCTGTGAATAGTTGTTGATCTTTACACATTCATAATCAAGTGAAAAACATGTTTTTTTAAAGAACCTAGAGTAATAACTTCAAGAAAATGAATTTGATAGATTGGCTGAATTAAAAACAAAAATCCATAAATCATTTTATATTTCCAACTCCAATAATATTAGCACAGGAAATTATATAAATGACTACTGTCCTTTTAGATACTTTGTCAAAATCTTCTTCACTGCTCTCAAATAATTCTACTCTCAGGATGCATTTTAGAAACATTTTTCGATTCAAATGTTTTACAGACGGGAGGGCAAAATGGCCAAGTTAAAATGAATCCTAGCACATTTTAAATGCACATCAAAACCTATATTCTTGCATTTAGGGTTTAGTTGAAGAGAATCCTCATGACTGTCTAATACAAAGAGAAGTTCTCCCAAACCTTTTTTCCTCTTTTCTAGTTATTACAGAAATTTTTCATCTTGTTGTTCATCTCCAGCCTTCATAGGAAACTGACCACACAGCACCTCATCAGCAGTGGGAGAAACACCAGGGCCATCTCCATGAGATGGGAAACAAAATAAAAGACAATTCCTATTGGTTCCTATTTCTCAGACAGAGTGATGCCTTTAGCACACTGTAATGAAAGTTTTTATCTGTGAGAAAGATTACCAACATCTAGCTGTTATTGTCCTTTGATGGGCTGCGAAAATGGTACAGTAGGAGTTATTAAAGAATAAATTGTGGAAAGTCAACTGCTCAACTCAAGCAGCTTTTTACTTTGCCCCTAACCAGTTTATGTAGCAGTAAGTTTTCTATCTTCCTCTCCTAGTTACATTCATGATTTTGGGGGAAAAATTGCTTTAATTCAAGAGTGGTGCTGAGAGTAGATGGACAACCCATCTCGGTTTAGGAGAATGAATAAGGCTAGTTTGTAAATGAATGAAAGCATATTCCAGACATTAATGTCAAATGTGCACATTTCCCCTCCTAGGACCTTCTTCAGGTGTCTTCTGACCATCTTACAGTTAGGGAAAGTGAAGCTCCTGGTGATGAGGATGTGACCAAGGTTGCATGAAAATCTTCAGTTCTTTCTGCCCATCCCCAACCTAGGCAACCAGAAGCTGACTCATTTTAGTCTGAGCACAATGATTTTTCTCTCACAGTACAGCAGTTTCTGTGTCCACAGAGAAGGAAGGTTAAAATTGTTTAAAACCTGGAAGCTGATGAAATATGAAGAAATCATGTGCTGAGAGCCTGTGCTTTCCCACAGCACTCCATTGAACCAGAAACTGTTGGGGCACTGCTGTGGGTCTGCAACCTTTCCCTGGCAGCTGGGTTAGGTGTCCATAGAGGTGAGCAGTGGCTCCTGGTTAAATCATGCAGATGGAAACCAGGCAGCCCCTGGGTGTGGGCTCATGCTTTCCCCTCACTTTTCCAAATTAAGCTGCCTAACTTTGCTCCTGGGGAAGCTGAAGGTTTTTAAGGGTCAGCTAGCATTGCCTAACAACTCTACAGAATGCAAGGAGCATACGTTTTTTTCCTCCCTCAAGTGACAGCAGACACAGTCACTGCAGAATAGCTCAAAAGATTTTTCTAAATTTAGGTTACTTTATTTGGCTCCTTGTCTTAATCCAAAGGTCATCCCATAATACCATTTTGCTTAAAACTGTTTTGATCCTTGTTGTTTATAGATTTTCAGGTAAGGAAGGTTTCAAGCATGTAAAGATTGTGCTTTCATGTTTAAATAAAATTATTCTTCAATGCATTTTCAGTAATAACTGCTGTAGGGCCATGCATAGGTATGCTAAAAGTTTTGTACATGTTATTTGATTTAATTTTTGTAGTAGTCCTGTGATATGGGAGTTGTTATTCCTTTTATACATATAGAAAAGTTGAGACTCAGATGGAAACTTAAGATCACACAACCAGTTCAGAGTGCTAATCAGGATGTTCAATCAGGCATGTGCAATTATACATTGTGTTCCTATCTACTAAACTAACCTGACTCACTGGTACATGTTCCTAAATTATCTGTGAGGGTATTTTGAATACATTTAATTTGAATACGATTGAATTTATTTCTCAGATGTTTATTTTCTTGTAAGGCATATTTCGATCCAGATTTGGAGTTTCCATGCAGAGAAACTGATATCCAGAAAAGTAAAGTGTTGGCAGCATGGTTCTTACTGTTCTTTCCATTTCTTTTTCTTGGTACCCTGTTCTCCTTTGCTTTCAAACTGCTAACCTGTGAAGGAGTTCAATGTCAAAATTTCAAGGTTCAGTGTTATTCATAACTGTTTTGGTGCCTGAAGGCCAAAGAAGTTGTGTAATTTTGTCTTCTTTGGGACTAGAAGCAATCTTTGTTATACTATTTGAGATTCCCATAAGAAAACGAATCTGAGACTTTAGGTATTTTGTAAATGACTCTGAATTTTGTAAATTTTATTTTATTTGAGATGGAGATAGATAGATAGAGAGAGAGAGAGAGAAAGAGAGAGAGAGAGGAAAGAGCTTATATTCACTGGCTTGTTCCCTAAATCCCCACAGTGAGTAAGAATGGTCCAGATGAAGCCATGAGCCCAGTATTTAATGCAGGTCTCCCTTTCTGGATGGCAAGAACTCAAGTATCTGAATCATTATCTTCTTCCTCCCAGGGCACACATCAGAAGGAAGCTGCAGTTGAAAGTGGAGCTAGAATTCAAAGCCAGGTCTCATGTCTGATGTGGGTGTCCAAAATGGCTTATTAACCAGTAGGTCAAACATGCACTTACTGTGAATTTTAGAAAGAAAGTTGATTTATGTTAATGTTTATTTACTTATTGACAATAAGATAAAGGTATAAACAAGTGTTGGAATGGATCTGGGAATTAGGACTATTAATACATTCTAGTAAAACCTGCCTAGTTCTGTATAGCTCTTTTTTTTTTAAAGATTTATTTATTTTTATTTGAAAGGCAGATATACAGAGGAGGAGAGACAGAGAGGAAGATCTTCTGTCCTATGGTTCACTTCCCAAGCGGCCGCAACGGCTGCTGCTGAGCTGATCCGAAGCCAGGAGCTTATTTTGGGTCTCCCTCATGGGTGCAGGGTCCAAAGGCTTTGGCCCGTCCTTGACTGCTTTCCCATGCCACAAGCAGGGAGCTGGATGGGAAGTGGAGCTGTCAGGATTAGAACTGTCGCCCATATGGGATCCCAGTGTGTGCAAGGCGAGGACTTTAACCACTACACTATCACGCCAGGTCCTCCTGTATAGCTCTTTAGTGCAAACTTTTGCATGCTCCTTCTTAAAAGAAACTGGGTTTTTACTGGTTTTCAGCAGTGTGAAGATTTGCTCTGAAGGATAACCATAGTCTCCAATTTAAGTCATTGTCTGGGGGATGTTGTGTAACAAGAATACATAGTGCCATATGGTGGTGGAGAGTGGACCAAGGCTCAGGGAGACTTTGGAGACAATTTGATGGATTTCTTTGAGGTTTTGAATTAGACAGAGCCCCAGGAAATGAAAGTAGAGTGTTTTTCATGAGATCCCTTCTCTGCCACAGTAACTTCCCCACTTCTCTGTGGATTAATTATTATTTTTTTTTTCAGGGAGTAGGCTTCTGGATTAAGTTGATGACAGGCTGATGCATGGGCAGACTCAGCTAGCATAGGTTTTGTGGCCCACCCCTGTCTGCGCTTCTGTTTGGGTTTCCTTCATGTAAGTCACAACAACAGTGAAACAGTGAATAGACATTGGAAAATAAAGGACCCTATTTTTAGATTCTCAGGAATTTTTTTCCTTTATTTGATTTTGTAGGTTTAGTGCTATCTTCTAACACAGTTTCTTACAAATGCAATTGGGCTTCCCCAGCCATGTACAACTGAAATCAAAATGTTATGCCTCCTCACAGCTGTAAATCCTTCCTCAAATTAAAGCTCAGAAGGCTAATCTGCTAGAGGTCTACAGTGGAGGAGGGGCCTCTGCAGCACCCCACCAAGCAGAGCTTTAAGCACCTAATGACAACTTGACAGAGACTTTCATCTTTTGTCCCCTGTGAAATAAAATCTTCAAAGTTACCTGCCTGTTCTTTGAAAGTTAGAACAGGCTGAACGCTTGGCCAGATGTCTCAAAGCTGATGCCAAGAGAGCAAGGAGTGAGAGCTGTTTTTTTTTTTTAAAGGCAGTTCTTTCACCGCAGCCTTTTTTGTTTTCTAAATAATGTGGGAAGAAGTAAAGTAAATCTGATACGTGCCTCCTTTCCAGTAAGGTTAAAGACTCAGAGTCACAGGATCCCAACGGGGACTCAAGCAGAAGATTGATGAGTTAATTGAACCCATCAATTAACCAAAGCATGAGTGGCCTTATGTGAAGTAAAGGGAAGTCAAGTCAGCACAAGAGATTGGTCAGTTGTAGGTGAGAGGGAGATCAGAAAACTGGGAATCTAGATGAGCAGAGTCACCAGGCCAAGTCCAGTCACAAGTATTGAGTGAGTGAGTAGGGGCATGTCAGGCTGTGCTGATAGGGTTAGAGTGAAACGCTAAGTGGGTAGACATGGATGCTAAGGATCTAGACAGAGGCCCTGGATCAATGCCTATCTAAAACACAAAGAGTTCCCAAAAAAGTTTGAGTAGTGGATGTCTTTATAGCTTTATTACTTCCTGAATTCTTTCCCATGGCTTAAAGACTTGTTCCTCTTAAGGCAGGACTCTGCTTCCTTAGGAAAGAGACTGGATTGTCTCAGTTTTACATAACAGGCAAACCTATATCTGTGATCATCCAGGGCATTCACTGGTAAGCATTTGAATCTCTTAAGTGGCAATATGGGTACTAATTATTCAGCAAAAATTTGCTTTCTGTCCAACAAGTTCTTCTTTGGGATTCAACTTGCTTGTACTACCTTTAATTCATAAAAGTAATGGAACTACAGTCTCTCTTCTTTGTCCTCCTAGAAGGATAGTGAAGCACACTCCTTGAATTTCCCAAAATCATTTAAAACATAGTGCTAGACATCCACATTAAAAGAATCTTGGACTGTTTTGTTGGGTAGGATTCCAGGTTGAACCAGTCAGTCACTGGGAGCACACTTTCAGATATTTTAAAAAAGCAGTCCCTATGGCAGCCAGCATGAAAAGAAACAGAAGAGAGTTCTGGATACTTCCAGCCAAAATATAACTTTGGGGAGCAGCTATCAGGTGTCATGCAGATGTGGCACTGTTATAGGTTCTGGAAACGCTGGAATGAATAAAATAGATTATACCATGTTCTCATGATGCTAATCTGGTTGTTTTTAAACAGTCATTGTGCTTCAAGAATGACAAGTTGTTGGAAGTAACAGGAAATTTAACAGAGGGGGCAGTATTCACAGATGGAGTGAGGCAATTGATTAGGAAAATAGAAAGAATAAAGAAAAAGATGGATGGGAACTATTCTGAAAGAGTAGCAGAAGCTACTCAGCTTTAAAGAAAAAGAACTTAGTAGAGAGAGAGTTGGAAAACCATTGTCTTATAGATTTTTCCCCTTGGGAACCTGTGTGATAGCTCAGCTACCTAAGTCTCTACCTGTAAGCACCAGCATTCCATATGGGCCCTGTTTCCTGGCCAGGCTGCCCCACTTCATATCCAGCTCCCTGCTTAAGGCCCGGGAAAGCGAGAGAGGATGGATGATAGCCTTGGGCCCCTGAACTCACATGGGGGATCCAAAAGAAGCTCCTGGCTCCTGGGCTTGGAAAACTTCAGGTCTGGCTCTAGTGACCATCTGGGGAATGAACCAGCTGATAGAAGATCTTTTCTCTCTGTAAATCTGCCTTTCCAATAAAAATAAATAAATCTTTAAAAAACAAATGATAGCATCAAAGGGCAGAGTATTAGCCTGATAATGCCACCACAAAGGCCCCCAACATACACTTAAATAACTAATGGGCCAAAGGAAAAAGTTCCAGTGGAAACGTGAAACAGCATTGTTATGAATGAAAATAAACATTTAACATATTAAAAATTATAGAATATAACTCTACCTAGACAGAAAGGAAACTATGAGAAATGTGTAGTTTTAAGCAGCTATGTTTTAAATAATCTTTAACTAATGACCTAGTCATTCTCATTAAGAGGCTGCAAAAATATAGAATAACAAATCTTGGGAAAATATGGGAAAGAAAAAAGAACATTAACTTTAAAAATTACTTTATTATTTTTTATGTTGTTAACATAGTGATTAAAGATGTATGCCTGTGTGAACCACTGATTAAGGTGGGGAGGGTTGAAAGAAGAGGGGATGTGGATGAATCAAATGCTTCCAGTTTTTTTTCTGCTGTATCGTGGGGGTGGGGGGAGGGAAGGCAGGAGAGGGTGCTGCTCCCAACAGTCAAACCACATTAATACCCAGGGATGGGGGACAACTACTTGGTGTCATCCTAGGAACCCTGATGTGGAGAACAGTGTTCCAAGGATATTGCTTACATGCTGTTGATAGTTCTGAGATGTTGTTGGTTTTGTTGTTCCAAGGTTGGGGAAACTTGGTCAAGGTCCATTGGCCAACATAATTCATTTTTAGTGTGTCTGCTTGCCAAGATACTTGCTGTTGAAACTTGACCAGGAGAGTTGTCTAACCCGTTGTGCTCGCCATCCTGTGACTTAGTACTCAACATCCTATAGAGCATCAATTGTTTTTTTTTATAAGATTTACTTATTTTCATTGCAAAGTCAGATATATCTATAGAAAGGAGGAGAGACAAAGAGAGAAATCTTTCATCCGATGATTTACTCCCCAAGTAACTGCAACAGCTGGTGCTGCGCCAATACAAAGCAAGGAATGAGGAGCCAGGAGCCAGGAGCTCTTCTGGGTCTCCCACACAGGTGCATGATCCCAAGGCTTTGGGCCATCCTTGACTGCTTTCCCAGGCCACAAGCAGGGAGCTAGATAGGAAGTGGGGTTGCCAGGATTAGAATTGGTGCCCATATTGGATCCCGGGGCATTCAAGGCGAGGACTTCAGCTGCTAGGCCATGGCGCCGGGCCCTAGAGCATCAATTCTAATGAGATAGAAAACATGAAGAAAAAATGGTCAATTTAAGTAAAAGTTGGTTCCTTGAAAGACCAATAAAAGGGATAAACGTATGCTTGGATCAAATCACTAATTACTGAAATTACTGATATCATGAATAAAATAGTGAGTACTATTTGTAAACTTGCAAAAAGATAAATAATTCCAAGGGAATAATAACAAATTAGATAACTTGAAAGACATGAACAATTCTTAGAAAGACTACCCAGACAGTCAAGAAATGTAAAACTTGACCCATAAAATATTAAGATGATTGCACAGTTTTAGGCATCAAAAAAACCCCAGTTACATGCAAAAGTCCAGGGATAAAAAAACCTACAGATGAATCATATCAACATTTAAAGGTCTATTAACAAGTTCTTAGAATATTTCTAGAATTTTCAGTGTATTTTCTAAGAGTGGTAGTATTTTGTTGTAAAACTAAGCTTAGATACTACACTAAAAGAAATGTGCAGAGCAATATTTTCTATGAATATAGGCATAAAAATCCTCCACAAGACTCACAAGCTGATCTGGCAACATTTAAAATGAATTATACACTGTGGCCAATTGGGATTTATCTCAGGAGTCCACAATAGTTTTAGCCTCTAAAAATCGATAAATGTAATATGCCATAGCAATAGAATGGAGGACAAAAATTACATGGCCATCTCAATAGATGCAGGAAAAACATTTGTAAAGAAATTAAGATTTCTTCATGATAAAAACACTAAAAACAAATAGGATAATAGAAAAATTCCTCTACCTGATAGAGTGTATATTAAAATCTATAGTAATATCAGAAAAATTAATGCTTTGTCCAAAAATTAAGGTTTAAAACAAGGATATCCAGTTTTACTGCTTCATTTAAGATTGTGTGGGCAGTTCTGACCTGGACATTTAGGGGAGAAAAACAAGTGAAAGGTATGTGTTTGATAAGAAGAAAGACTATCTAATTATAGATAATATGATCTGTATGTTGAAAATTAAAGAATTTACACCGAAAACTGTTAGAAATAATAATTTCAGTAAGCTGTCAAGATATAGGACCAACATACAAGCACTGATTGGATTTCTGTATACTCAGTGAATAATTAGAAAGTGAAGTTGAGAAAAAATTCCATTCATATACAAAAGAATAAAATCTTGAAATAAATTTAATAAAAGAAGTATTGAAATTAGCCTCTGAATGTACATATCATTCTTGAAATAAGTAAATGTTTCTGAATTGGAAGATTTGATGTTGATAAAATACTGTTGTACTGAAAGTGACAGAGTAATGCGAACCCCATTAAAATCCAAGTTTGCTTCTTTTTAGAAGTTGATAAAATGGGAAATTCCAGTACTCCAGATAATATAGGAAAAAAAAAGGTACACAGATGAACCTATGACCTAGTGATTGGGCTGTTGCTTGGAACAACTGTATCCCACAGTTGAGAGTGGGGGTTCATGCAATAGTTCTTCTGCCACTTGTAGCCACCTGCCGTTTTTCTCCCTGGGAGACAATGGCAGTGGCTCAAGCAGTTGGATGCTTGCCACCCACAGGAGGGGCTTGGATTAACCAGCTGTAGCCATCTTAAACAGTAAACTAGTTTGTGTGAGCTTGTCTGTACTTCTCTGTGTCTCTGCCTGTGTGATTAAAAAAAAAGTCCAAAGTAGAAAAAAATCTGATTTCAGAATTGTGATAACTCTACAGTAATCAAGAGAGTAATGCTGATGTGGTAGAAGTATTTAGATGAATGAGATAGAACTAAGACTCCAGAAACACTTGCAGACTCTCACAGTTACTATTAATTGGTTTTTGATATATTTGCCAAGACAACCAGAGAAAATAAAATATGTAATAAATCATTATGGGACAACTGGATATCCAAATGCAAAAGTATTACTCTGAACTCATCCCATATAGAAACATTATCTCACAGTGCATCAAATACCAAAACATAAAAACTAAAATCATGCAACTCTTGGAAGAAAAAAAGCAGCATGATATGTGACCTTGAATTAGGCAGTGATATTTTAGATAAGATGCCACAAGCATAAACAAATGGAAAAAGACATTAATTGTGCTTCAGTGAATACCAAAAAGAAACTAAAAAATTCTATAGAATGGAAGAAAATATTTGCAAACTTTGTATCTGATAAAAGATGTTTCTAGAGTATAGGTGAGTTCTCACAAGTCAACAATGACAACAGTTGACCTATTTAATTAATGGAAAATGATCTGAATGAATTTTTATCCAAGGAAGATAAGCAAATGACCAATTAGTTCATGAAAAGTAGCTGATTATCATAAGCCATCAGGGAAGCTCAGTGCAAAACCACAGTGAATTACCACATCATGTCACTAAGAGAGCCACAATAATAAAGGAGCAACTTCTACACTCAAGCACAGCTGGTGGGAACATAAAATGGTACATCCACTTAGGAAAACAGTCTGACATTTCTTCAAAAGATTTAGTGTAGAGGTAGTATGCGATTGGGAAATTGAATTCATAGGTGTAATAACCAAGATAAATTAGTACTTATGTCCATACAAAAACTTATGCATAGAAGTCCACAACAGAATTGTCTATACTTGCTAAAAAGTAGAAAAAAAAATCAAAGGTACATTAAGTAAAAAAAAATGAATCAATAAAATGTATTATCCTTCCTATTAAGTTTCATTTATAAATAAGAAGAAGTGACATGCTGATACAGAATAAACATGGGTGAATCTTGAAGGCATCCTGGTGAGAGAGGCCATAAGAAAGGACCACTGATCCTGATGGAGAGCCTAATAATGCTATTATCTAAATTCCTTCATATTCTGCTCTCTACATGCTCATTTTGCCCTTCAGCTCACTGTTGTTTTTCTCTTTCATAGATGCTGTTCCCACGTTTATAAATGCTTTACTTGTTAGACCATTATCAGATCAATTTCCTTTCCCCCTTCCTGTTACTCCTGCTCTTATTCAGATTCCCATGTTTTGCTGGGACTTTTCACCCACTTCCTAATAATGTGTTGTTGTTTAGATAATGGTTTGAGTCTCCCCCAAAGGTCCGAGTGTTAAGGGCTTGATCACTCAGTTTGATATAAAATAGACCTTAATCCTATTCTAGTGTTTGAAGGCTGGGCCTTGGAGAATGATTAGAGCAGTCTGGATTGTTAGGATGTTGGCTCTTGTATGGTTGAATATATGGTTATTTTATGAGGAGAGACCACACAGAGGGTAGATTGTGCATGTGTTCCCTATGTCTCTCTGCTTCATAACTTCCCATGTGATTCCAGCGTTCACCACCCTCATCAGCTGGCAGATCATAGGGGCTGTCTGATTATGGACTGAGAACCTCTACGACTGTCAGCAAAAATAAACCTTCCTAGGTATGTGGCTCCTGTCAGGGATGTATTTTAGAGATACCAAAGCCTGACCTATACATACAGACTTCTGGATTTCTTTCCAGTTCCACTCAATTCCACAGAAGCTGTGGAGTTATTTCTATGTTTTATATCCAACCTGTCAGCCCTATGCCTAACATGGCCAAGTATTGAAACGAAGGCTGACCTTTAACTACATGGCCAACTTCAAAAGTGAGTTAACCTTTCATTCTTTTCTGTCACTGCTTCTTGGTTTATGTTCTGACCCCACTGAACTGTTTCAGGTTCTCTGCATACATGTTGCTGGTTGCTGCCTTGTCATTCCCAACTGTGCCATTCCTTCTTTTGGCATTGTATCTTCAGCCCCCAACTCTCTTTAGGCACTGATTTTATGTATCTTGTGACTTTTTGCTTCTAGCTTTTCCTCTAAGTTGTTTTAACATTACACTCACTGTATTTTGCCATAAGAATCTCTGTATGTTTCATACGATTTATTTTTGTTGAAACTATGCCTGGTGCTTAGGACATTGTGAAAGTGGAGGGGAGAGAAGAAAGGAGGTGGAAAGAGAGATGCTGGCATGAGAGAGTTCCCTTTTTTACACATGGCTTTAGGCAAGTTAAACCAGCACACCAGCTAGGAAAATTAGCTAAGCAGTGCTTTCCTGAAGCTACTCCAGGATGCAGTATTTCACATTCGTTCCACAATTTTATTTCCACTTATAGCTTTTATTCAATTTGTGTTTCACCAATATTGGATTCTAATTCTTTTTCAAAAGATTTATTTCTTTGAAAGAATTGCAGAGAGGGAACACACACACACACACACACACACACACACACACACACACGTAGAGAGAGAGAGAGAGAGGGATCAAGAGAGAGATCTTCCCCGAATGACTATAACAGTTACTGTTGGGCCGGGCTGAGGTTAGAAGTCAGAGCTTTGTTCAGGTTTCCCATGTGAGTAACCCAAGCACTTGGACCATTTGCTGCTTTTCCCAAGCCATAAACAGGAAACTAGATTCAAAGTGGAACAGCTGGGACACAAACCAGCAGCTGTATCTGGGTTAATGAAGCTAGTGTATTGTTCATGTTCTTTATAAGTCATTAGCATTTTGGATTTAAACTTTACTGTCTGTGGTTGTATCATGCAAGTGTATAATACTTCACTTTAGGGCAGAATACAGGACAGCACAGATAAAAGGGTATGTTTTATGGCTAAAACATAGTGGTATATAAATCTTGGTTCTATAATTTATTAGCTTTGGGACTATAGCTAGATTACTTGACTTCTACAAAGCTCCAATTTCTCAGTGGTAAAATGAAAACATAGCCTTACATCAGTATGACATGAGATGGTGTGTGAAATTTACAACACATTGTCTGGCATGACCATGTCTGGGGCTGGAAGATCCTTGTGCTTGGTACAGAGAATAGACCGCAGTGTATAAGTCAGGGGAGCCTAGGCTTTGGTAGCAAATAGTGAAACTAAGCGATTATGTAACTAAACATTATTTCTTGCTCATGGGATAGCCATGTAAATGTTTGTTGCATGTCTACTATGTGTGCCAGAAATCATTCTAGGTACTTGTACATACAGCCTGGACAAAACAAGCAAAATTTCACAATGCTTCCAAGAACAGACTTTTCAGGAGGAAAGGCTTTTTGTGTTGCATCCACTATAGGTTAAAGCATGACTATTATCAGTGACATCTCCGACTTATGAGTGGGATTCTCTGCAATATCTGACTGGTGAATTGTTCCCAGCTTAGGTGGAAGAGTCTCCTGGGGTAGTGAGATTGAAAGGGCAAGAAGAAGAGGGTCTGTCGTTAGAGCACAGAGCTCAGAAATACGGCAAAGGTTGAAATGAGTGTTGCAAGACGTGTCTTGCAATAAAGCATTTTTTTTTCAATTCTGGGTGCAAACTTTTGCAAACTTCTCTCCATTCTGAGCAATTCTGTATTCATATGGTCTTACCTTCCCTGCAATGAAAACAACTCCCCCAAACAAAACTGTAAGTCAGTGAATATAAACAGTCATCAATAATTTAAACACGCACATGCGCTGAGACCTTGAGAGGCCGTAAATCTTCAGGAAGCATGAGTTCCACTAGATATTTCTAGTTAGCCTAGGTGGAAATGTTGAATTTGGATTTATTTCCATTACTTAATACCTTATTTCACAACCCACTTCTTTTTCCTTTTAGTTGTGCTATTTGCTATATTTTTCTATATTCCCTGAAGATGAAATTCACCTAAACACTGAGTTTACTATATATTTTCCTCCACCTTTCCCTGATTTAACACTATACCAAGTCCTTCCCATCTACTGTTGAAAACTATTTCCTAAACAACTAAGCACCTGAATATGTTAAGGCCTCATCTAGATGAATACCTTCAGGAAAAAAAACATGCAAGGAATGTGTTTTTGTTTTAATGAACAGAAAAGATGGAGGCAGATGATCCTCTCCTTTTTGGTCACAACTGGCCTTTTCAGCCTATATAGGATGATGTGGGAAGGATTAATTGAATTCTTCTTATCTGCATAAATTACTTTATTTTTTAATCTTTTGGAAGATTCTTTTTGAATTCCAGAGGGAAAGATACAAGAGGGGTGGGGGAGAAATGGTAGGTTTGTGGCTAATCCTAAACTAGGAGCCAGCAGCTTCCTCCTGGTCTCCCACATGAGGGCAGAGCCCCAAGCATTTCTGCTTTCACAGGTGCACTAGCAAAGAGCTGTATCAGAAGTGAGGCATGCTGGGATGCAGAACTAGTGCCAACATAAGATGCTGGCACTACAGGCAACAGCTTAACTTGCTCTGGACTCACAGTGCCACAGCACTGGTTCCTAGAAGATGATTTTGAGGAATATCATGAGATTTTGTAGTTTAATACTGTTTTCAATTTTGACTTGATTGACAACCAGTTGAATGATCTTGAGCAAGTTTTTGAACCTCCTTGAATCTCAACTTTCTTGCCTCTAAAATGAGAATACCAAGTTCTTTGTTGTGTGTAGCCAGGAAAGTGAACTTCATTAAGAAAAATTAAGGCTTCTCCGTATACAATAGAAACCCCACTGGCTGACTGAGTATGTAGTCAAAAGGTTGATTCTCTCTAGAATTTAGCTGTCGGAGCATGTAGTTAGCGATGTTTTAATGGTCTGATTCTTTTTCGTTTTGACTTTGTCAATTGCCCATCAACTATCAAGCATTTCTGGAAGCTACTTATATGCTCATCATTGTTTAGTGCTTTGGGAAGACAAAAGAAGTTTCAGACTATAGAACACCCCACACAGAAAGGTTATTTTGAGATTTCTCTTTATGTAAGGCTCAGCATGGTTACTAGTGGGTGCCTTGAAGAATTTTATACAAGTTATTTCAACAATAATTTGTATAAAGCAGTCTTATTTATACTTTAAAATGTCATGGAAATAAATGTATTAATAACACACTAGAAGCATGAATACCAAACTATGAATAGGATTTACTCATGGGAATGCAAAAATTATTGATATAAAGAATCACTTGGGACTTAAGCATTTTAGTCTATACATTGTTAATGGTTTGGTATTTTTGCAACTAATTATTTATGTAGGACTACTTAGGTTTTTAGAAATTAACACTTTATTTTCTTCAGTTTCAGATTTACAGAAAAGACTGAGTGAAAAGATATAAAAACAATCCTGCATACTCTGCCACTATACAGGCCTCTCCTTGTTCTCTGAATCTTGCATTAGTGTGGTGCATTTTTCAAAATTAATGAACCACTTTTGGCACATTAATTTCTTAAAGATTTATTTATTTGTTTATTTATTGTTATTGGAAAGTCAGATATTCGGAGAGGAGGAGAGACAGAGAGCAAGGTCTTCCCTCTGCTGATTCACTGTCTAAGTGGCTACAATGGCTGGAGCTGAACTGATCCTAAACCAAGAGCCAGGAGTTTTTTCTGGGTCTCCCATGTGAGTGCAGGGTCCCAAAACCTTGGGCCTTCCTTGACTGCTTTCCCAGGCCGCAAGCAGGGAGCTGGATAGGAAGTGGGGCTGCCAGGATTAGAACCGGTGTCCACATGGCATCCTGGTGCGTGCAAAGTGAAGACTTTAACTGCTAGGCTATTGTGCTGGGCCCTTGGCATATTATTAGTAACTAAAGTCTGAAAGTTAATATTAAAGTTAACTCTTATTGACCCTGCAGTGGGTTTTGACAACTGATTAGTGATGTATAACTACCAGGATGCAATACAGAATAGTTCCACTGCCTATGTTGCACCTGGGAATTCTTCCTTGCTTCCTCCTGCATGAAAAGAGATGCTTTCCTTTCACATCATCCTGCTTTTCTCAGTAGCAGTATTTCCTCAGAACCATTCAGGGAACAGTATCCTGGGAGACGTAGTTCTTCTCCTAAGTTTGTGATGCAGAGAGTTTGGAAGGAGTGATTTTATATAATCTTAATCTGAGACTTCTATAAAATATTTTCACACTCGTCACTAGAATGTAGAATCTATTTCCTTTGTATCCTAACGTCCTTTTTAGCACTTTGTGGAGGTTTATGAATGTACTAGGTACTGATAAGATACTTACTTAATGAATTAATGGATAATACTATTTAAAACACTGTGATGATCAATGTACATTACTGAATAGATGGTTGGACCATCCCATTGCTCTTGCTAATGACTGAAATTCCATTTAAATTTTTGATTGATTTAGGCCTTCTTACTGCAGTTCTTTTACTGCAATTGCCTGGTGGTTTGCACTGGTCATTAATTTCCCATCTAGAGTAATGTAATGTTAGTGAAAAACCTACGGAATCTGGTTTCCTACATGATCACACCTGGTATGTCTGAGAGTGGCTGAGTGGCTCCTCTGGTGATTCTGCAGCACTACAGCATATGACAAATTACTAGTGTCTAATACTGTGGGCTGGTAAATGACTGGCATGTGTTTTGTTTCCATTCTCCTGGAAGGCTGGTTTATTCCCAAACAGCAGATTGTCATATGAAAATACCAATATTTACTCTATATTAGTCCAAGGTAACAATTTAGGGACAGTCATTTGGTAGAAGACATTCTTGATTTTCTTTTTTTAACAAATCAATAATGACTTAGGAAGAATGATTCCCTAGGCACCCTATCATAATGCAGTTGGCTGTCAGGTCCAGCAGGGTGGGTTTAACAAACAAACCCTGTTTTGTTAATCGATAGTATTGTCTAAATAGAATAGGCATTTGGTTTTATTTTAGCTTTCAAATTGATTTAAGTTATACTTAATTTTCAACAAGAATCTGTGTTTCCAGAGTGATAAGGTAAAAAATTCGTTCAAAACCAAGAAACATCTACTTACTTGTACATGCAATGCTGTGATTTCATTGGCACGCCTCTATCCCTTTGTGTCAAAAGCACCATTCATAATGTTGGGCTTTCCTTCCTAGCCACACTGTGCACCTGATGTCTGTCCCTCATCTTAGTTCATTATTTGCACTGTTGCTTTGCAGATTTGCTTCACATTTCTGTTTTTCTTTTTTCCAGCTTGCATCACTTCCTATCCTATGCTCTTTCCTTTATGTTTTATTTACTTATTTGAAAGGGAGAGAGAGACAGAGAGAGAGAGAGAGAAGTAAGAGGTCTTTCATTTGCTAGTTCACTCTGCAAAATCCTACAACAGCTGAGGCAGGGCCAGGCTGAAACCAGAAGACAGGAACTCGATCCATGTGGTTAGCTGTGAACCCAACTATATACACTATCACATGCTGCCCTCTGGGGTGTGTATAAACAGGAAACTGGATGGTAAGTGAACAAAGGATTTGAACCCAGGTATTCCATTATGGGTGAAGGGCATCCCAAGCAGTGACTTTAACACAGTGCCAGAAAGTCCACCCCTGCTGTATTTGATTTTAACAACCTCCAGAGAAGTTTTCCCTCTGAAGTTTTGGCCCTATTTCTAAAGCTTATATGCATTATTTCTGCATGTTACACCCCCCCTTCCACCTCTACAGTATAACAGGTACAACCCCTGTCTGCTCTCTGTCTCATGAAGTCTTCCCTGTGCTGTGCTCCTAGTCTCTTAACCCCTAGGATCGCTTTGGTGGCTTGTTAAGTCTAAGACACTGGTCAGCAGAATTGTTTAAAACTTGGACAAAAAGGAATGACTTTAAAAAGAACAAGGGAATGATGAGAGACCAAGGGAAAGTGATAAGGGAATGGAAGTTAATATGGAAGGGCATTAAGAGAAGGGAAGTACTGGAGGGTGGGAAAGAAAACATCCTATTGGCAGAAGGGATATTCCAAATTCCGTGCCATAGATCTTCTTCACTCAGGATCTTCATTTGCCTGTTATTGGTAAACCAGGAGACTTTATCATTGAAGTTCTGCCTCTTTCTCTTGGTCCCTCTTGGTTGCCCACCTTCCTCCCCAGCCACCTCTTAACCTTCCTGCTTTCACCAAACCATCTCTCTCAGCCTCAGCATTATGTGTTGTCTTGGCTTCAATCTCATTGTGTATTCTGGGACAACTCCAGATTGTGCTTACCCTATAAAGCTTTAAACTCTCTGCTGTCACATCCTAGCCGAATCTGACCTGGAGACTCTTCTGAAGTAAGAATGACTTTTGTACTTTTATAAGGAGAGAGAGAGCAGACAAGGCAGGAGTCAGACATTAGAGTGACTAAATCCCCTACTAAGATTCAGAGCCATGTTTCTGCAGGCAAGATCTCTTTCCTACTTTTCTTTTTTAAGTAATGACATTGTGATGTTCTTGGTTGTTAATACTGTAAATGGCACTAAGGGTAAGAGTCAACCTCATTACATCAGGGATTCTGAATAGCTTTTATCATTCATGCCAAGAGTAAGTAGTTGCCCGCAGTTACCTGAGGTACTACATTGAAAGACATCTGAAGGCTGTTTTGAGATATAGAAAGGGTGCTGAATTTGATTAATAATGTCTGTTACAGCTGAGAAAACGGGAGTGGAGTCTGTGTATCTTTGCTTGTTCTTCTGATCATGAGTACCCATTCTTTCTTCCCACACATATATTTTATAGGGCTGGCTAGCCAGAGAGGAACAATATCCTACCTTACAGAAATTTTGGAAATTTAATGACCCTTCACCACCTCCATTTTCTTAGTCCTGGAACAGGTGGTCTGGATCTACAAATAGTACTAATGTTGATAAGGAGCAGACATAACTTTGTCCCCATATGAAATTTTTCAGTGACCAAATATTTGTCTCTTGCTGCTAAAACAGAGACACGGGGTTCCTGATAACCATACATGATAGTGATTCCTGTTTGTTTTGATGACATGATGCAAATGATACTAATTGGACAAACTTCCACTGGCTTCTCTATTTCAAGTATGTATTGCTGTTATGATGCATGTATGTATCTCCACTGAGTTTCAGAGCTGGAAGAAAATTTTGGTGGCTAACAATTTGTATTTGGAGATTGTTCATTATTTCACAATTAGTCACGACTTTATTTTGCATTTGGAGCTGATTTCTCTTTTGAGAAAGTCATGGAGAATCCATCCAGGTTGCTAGTCAAAGAGGTGGCCCTAAATTTGGGGAAGGATGCAAGATAAGCAAGTATCATTTCTGAGCATATTCAGTGGGTAAGAACTAATACGTAGAACAGGTGCAGGCCAGGTGAGCAGCAGGGCATGTTACCAAGTTTTGCAGCTGGGCAGACTAGGAGCAACATTGGAATCTTATTCAGGAGCAAAGTATAGGATCTGATGCAGCTGTCTAGAAATACAGCCAACATTTCCTGCATCCTTACTGCTCACTCGCAGGCAGTTGTCACTGATTCCTGCCTCTGCCAAGTGTAGATGGAACCAGTTAAAATGTGTAAGACAGAACTGCTGGGTAGTTTATTCTATGAGTGCGTTTTTCATTAACCATTTTCCCATATTATACGAATCCATTACTTAGGGACAGGGGTAGTGAAATTTCATACAGGCAGATCTGAGAACCTCATATAGTGTGGGCTTGGTAGCCAGGAACTGCTTGAACTATCATGTCTAAAGATTCTTCATTAAATGGCAAAGTGCTATGTGAAGAATAGGTGTGTTCTGATGCTTTCTTCTATGTATGGAAACCAAGGAGCTCAGCTCTTCCATGTTCAGTATGTTGTAAGTTATTTTCATTATTCTTGGCTTGATCTTGATTTTTTTTCATAAATACTTATCTGGACATGTTTTGTGTAAAGGAAAATTTAATCATCTTCTTTCTCATTGAATAAACCAAACTTTGTGTCTCAAAGTGTACCTTGAGTGTCATGTTGCAGGTGCCCAGACAGTGCTAAACCTATCATAGGTGCTGAATAGTTATTAAATCAATGAGTCAGCAGGAAGAGGAAAGGGGCTCTCAGGTGAGCTGCCATGGTTATGCTATACTAACCTCAGATCCCAATTTCTTGAGATTAGCTTGTCCAATTCTAATATTCACATATTTAGCTTTTGTTCCTCCTATTTTGCAGATGAAGAATTTGAAGCTTAAGGGCCCGTGAGACCTAGGGTCATGCAGAGTCTGTTGAGGTAGGGTGTGGAGCAAGATTTCTCTGACACAGAACTGTATGTCCATTATCTTGAAGTGGCTGGATCCAGGCTCTTGTCTGTAACAAGAATTCCTGTGCAAGATGGATATAAACTTCAGCAGAGAAGCAGGATGTCTTTGCAAGAAAAATGAAAATACTCAAGAAGGAGTACAGGCATACTCAAAACAGAGGAGTAATCAGCAAATTTGGGCTCCATTCCTTTTTATGATATGAAGGCATAAGAGATGGGGTTTAATGCTCTATTTTATAAGGGACAAATTTTGAGAAGAGGGACTGCGTCCTGGCCATTTCCTTGTTATTTGGGGCGGGGGGTGGATTTTGGAAGTATCATATCATCAGGTACATTATGGGAGTAAGAGGGTCAGCTGTGATAATTTTTATTAGAATGTTACTGTAATGACCTGAGGGGTTTTTTTAGGAGTTCATCTGGCAGTTGTGTTGGATATTGTTGTCCAGAGCTCCTTCTAAGTGGCAACTTTGTAGAAGCTGTGATTTGGGGCCATGCAGGCAGAGCTTCAGGGATGGTCTGGTGACCTCAAGTACCCCTTGCTCAATACCTTCTTCCTTACATCATCATTGTACCATGACTTCTCCCAAGGACAAGAAGCAGGTCTCTGCACACAATATTCAGTGGAGCTGAAATGGCAGGAAGAAGCACAGGAGAGTTCCTGTCAAATAGACTTTTCAAAATATATAGCCATCTAAGAACAGCCTAGAGCGGTTTTAGTTTTATTATTAATATTCCTTAGCTTATTATAGCTCTTTGAGTCCTTTCAGTCAAGCACTATGTAGGCCCTTAATAATTTTTCTTGTTGAATCTGTGACTGTCCCTGATAATACTTTCACAAAGCTGAAATAAGGTCAAGTTGTTCAAATACTTAGCTAGGACTTTATAACCTGCTCTACCCGTGTTCCATGTCTTCTAAAGCATTCAGATTTATTAATACAATCATGCTTTATTGTCAGGGAATTGTACAGTAACTGTGACGTGGAAGTGTACGGTCAGGACAAGCAAGTCAGATTCTTTTTCATAATGCATCGATTCGTTCTGTTGTTTACACTTTTATATTTAATTAATGTGTAGGATGAAACCACCATTACATTAATGAATGTCAGTAATTCAAGCAATATATAAATATTTAAATGAATCATATTTTGTTTGGTAAATGAAGGTAGGCACATCTAGGAATATATTACATATCTTACATTTGGCAATAAATAGACATTTCTAGCTATTCTTATCACAAGTACACAATAATGGTTTAATACAAACAAATTAGTAGGAGGATGGAAGTGACTATAGTATTGACACAAGAATAATAAAACTCATATGCATCAATATAATAAAATAATAATGCATTTTATTTTCTTGTGCAGTGTCTAACTACAGCTGCATTCTACTTGCTCTGTAATAAAATCAAAGCAAACAATTAAACACCAATTAGCTGGTTAGAGATGGATCAGATTATAACAACAATTAAAATCAACGTGAAACAATGAACTCAATCAGTCTTCCTTCTGCAAACAAAGTATTGTTGAAATAAAGTTTTTATTTTATATGTGTGATTTGAATATGCATGTTATTGTAATAGTGAGAATTCTGAGCTTGATACACGGGGCTTAGAAGCTTACTCTGCTTCATACCTAAGATGTGAGGGCTGGTGAAGCGCATTCCAGATGTGAGGCAACATGTCTAAAGTGCGCCAGCAGGACGTATGGATGTTCTGTATGTGTTGATGGATGCCAGTTCCCTGAACTGAGTGATTGGGATTGTGAAAATTGTGGTTTCCATGACAAAACATTGAATTTATGTCCAAAGGAATAGAGAGCCTAAGATAATGCTAGGATAAAATAATAGAATAAAAGTGCTACTTTTTTTTTATTCTTAGTCATGAACCCATTAATTCCTTCCATACAAGGGAAAGGCTTCAATTCACAGAATTGTCAAGAGAAATATGATTTTTCTCATCAGGAGTGTTAGGAGAATCAGCACTAATCATGCACCAATCTCCAAAGTGCCATGAAAGTCATGCTTGTGTCTCTTACATAGTTTTTGCCATGTCTGTGTATGATCAATATATTGCACTAATATATTCACATTTTTAAAATAAACTCACTTTAAAATGAATTTTTAATTTTAAAATTTTTGGCAATTTATTTTTATTGCAAAATCAAATTTACAGTGAGACAGAGAGAAAGATCTTCCATCCACTGATTCACTCCCCGAATGGCCACAATGGCCGGAGCTGTGCTGATCTGAAGCCAGGAGCTTCTTCCGGGTCTCCCATGCAGGTACAGGGCTCCAAGGCTTGACTGCTTTCACAGGTCACAGGCAGGGAGCTGGATGGAAAGTGGAGCATCTAGGACATGAACCGGTGCCCATATGAGATTCCAGTGCATGCAATGTAAGGACTTTAGCCACTAGGTTTTTAAATTTTAAATTTAAAAAATATATTTAAAATGGAAAGAGAGAGATAGAGACTGAGAGACAGAACTCCCATTTGTTAGTTTAAAACCTGAATGCCCGCAATCGCCTGCTGAAGCTGGAGACTGGGGACTCAGTCAAGGTCTCCCGTCTAGGTGGAAGGCAGGGATCCAAGCACTTGAAACATCCCTGCCTTCCAGTTTAGATTATCAAGAAGCTGAAATCATAAGTGGTCAAAACTTATAGATGCTCATGGGCCCGGCGCAGTCGCCTAGCAGCTGGAGTCCTTGCCTTGAACACACTGGGTTCCCATAATGGCATCGTTTCTAATCCCGGCAGCTCCACTTCCCATCCAACTCCCTGTTTGTGGCCTGGGAAAACAGTTGAGGACGGCCCAAAGCCTTTGGACCCTGCACCCATGTGTGGAAGACCTGGAGGAAGTACCTGGCTCCTGGCTTCGGATCGGCACAGCACCAGCCATTGCAGTCACTTAGGGAGTGAATCATCGGAAGGAAGATGTTCCTCTCTGTCTTTCCTCCTTTCTGTATATCTGACTTTGGAATAAAAATAAATAAATCTTTTTAAATGTATTAATTCTTTTATTGGAAACAATGCTTTTGCTAACACACACAAGCACTCTCACACACACACATATTATGATATAGTTCCATTGGTTCTGGGATTTCCTGTCTCCTCTCCCCAAATCCCTTTCCCTCGCTGATTTCCCCTGTATTATTAAAATAATGTGGTCTGGGCTGGAGTAGTAGCCTAGTGGCTAAAGTCCTTGCCTTGAACATGCCAGGATCCAGGATCCCATATGGGCACTGGATTTTTTTTTGTGACAATTTTTACATGGTTAATTAGGGCACAAAAATTCAAGAGCTATAGGAAAGTGGGTAAGACTATTATTTCCACATTTTGTTTTTGGTGTCTGGGGTAAAGGGGGAGATAAAGGGAGAAGCCCCACCCAACCTCCCACCCATCCCAGGTCCCCAATGTGGGGCATGCTCCGAGGGCCTTACTCAAGTGGTTTTGATAGTTCAACAGTTATAAATTGCTGCAAATCTCACCATTCCTAGCACGGTGAGGTCGCTGCAGAATCCACTGATTGACATAGTCCACGTTAGCGTCTCCGTTTGCCCAGTTTTTCACTGCTAACATATGGCTGGGGTAGTTGATTGATTTGTTCTGCCCTCTGCTGTGGTGCCAGGTATCCTCTGCAGGTTCCGATAGACTGCCGTATCCTCCATGTGCACCTGGTTATGCTCTCCACTGCTCCGTTTGAGCTTCTGAGGAGGCTCGGTTCTGGCACTTGCACTTCATGGCAGACCATGGAATCTGCACTTCTCTTCATGGCTAGGATTCTGAGTCTGGCAGTTTGATTGGGGAGATCCCCCAAAGAAACTTTGAGGTGATTCCAGACCAGATTCTTGTGTCTACTTGCAAGCACAGGACCCAGCACAGTCCATCACCCCAATCAGCTGGTGGTTGCAATAGAAATAAATAAATCTTAAAAAAAAACTTATAGATGCTCAGCTATGGGTAGTGTGTCCCAGCCAGCATCTTAATTGCTAGGCAGAGCACCTGTCATATGTTTGTTTGTTTTTAGATAGACTGCAACAATTTAAAATGGGAAATTATGTAATCTACCTTGAATAGAAGAGGATCACTGAAGAAAGACACAATGAATGGAAATGATCACTAATTAATTCAAGGTAGATACTATTTCTTGACAATACTGCTGGTCCTCAGCGCTCTCCTTTTGTTAAAAGGCACGGGAGAGTCACAGGTGTTCACTGAATCAGATCAGGGACCGCATTAGGACTTTCTCTTTGTTACATTAAAGGCAACCAAATTGGAATTTTAGAAAGAAGTAGGTCTTTATAGATATTTAATGTTTTGTTCAGGGCTCACAGACGTTTTCTGTGTAATGCTAGTGGCCTGAGCTCTCTCCCATCCCATAGGACCTGATTATGCAGCAGGATGAGCTCTGGGGCTAGTGGTATGGTAGCAGGGTTGCTATTTGAAGCCTGCTCTTCATAGGTTCTGTCTTGTATATCTTTTTTTCTTTTTATAGCCATGTCATAGGAATATGTCAAAGATGACATAAGAACATATTTGCTTCAGGCAAGAATTGTTGGGTGAGAAAGCCTATTTCATTCCCATTGTCATTACCAGGGAATCTTTGCACCTTTCTCCCTTTCTCAGAAGCAAACCAGCTTTGGGGGGGCACCCACTTCCACTCTCTCTTTTGAAGGTAAGGTCAAATGTGTTAGTATTAGCTCATGCTGTTCAAGAGGGAATGAAAGGTTGTTGAGCAACTAAAAGTTCAGATGCTGTTCAAGATGTCCATTTTTTGCCACAGGGTCTGGACTTGAATCCCAGTTCCATTTCCAAACCAGCTTCCTGTTAGTGGACACTCTTGCAGGCAATAGCTAACTCCTCAAGTGTCTCGGTGCCTGCTACACACATGATTGACCTGTCCTGAGTTTCTGGCTACCAGCTGCAGCCTCACCCAACCCTGGCTGTTGCAGAAATATGGGGAAGTAAACCAGGGGATGCAGGTTTTGCCTGTGTATCTGTCTGTCTACCATCTTGCCGTCTCACAAAAATACAATAATAATAAATAAAAGTTGTAAAGAAGGCAGGGACTAGGTGAAAGACTTCTGTGCACTCTGTTTCCTGTTGTTGTCAGACAGGACATTCCTATCCTTCACAGGGCATAAGGGATATTCTAAAAGCGACATGGTGTAAGATATCAACAGAAGTCCAAAAACTGAGACTTAGAGAGGTTTCCCAAGATGGATTTATGTCATTCCAACCTCTATCCAATGGTCAGGATTAAAACCACAACATTCCATTAATTTCAAGATACCATGAATTGGGACCGGCGCAATAGCGTAGTGGTTGAAGTCCTCGCCTTGCATGCGCCAGGATCCCATATAGGTGCCGGTTCTAATCCTGGCAGCCCCGCTTCCCATCCAGCTCCCTGCTTGTGCCCTGGGAAAGCAGTTGAGGACGGCCCAAAGCTTTGGAACCCTGCACCCGTGTGGGAGACCCGGAAGAAGCTCCTGACTCCTGGCTTTGGATAGGCTCAGCTCCAGCCGTTGCAGATGCTTGGGGAGTGAGCCATCAGATGGAAGATCTTCCTCTGTCTCTCCTCCTCTCTGTATATCTGACTTTCCAATAAAAATAAATAAATCTTTAAAAAAAGATACCAGGAATTATAAAATAACACCGATAATTTGAAAAGTTATTAGATAATTTTTAAAGCCTCTATATTGAATATGCTCATCACTTTGAAAGAACTCTTAGTTTATGAAACATTAAAATGTGAAGAAAAATGATTTTTTTATACTTTAAAAACACCTTTGTGCTGTACTGTTCATTAGTTTTGCATCTTCCTATTCCTTAAGGATCTGAGCTATTGAGATAGCACTCAAATGTTAGGACTTCCCACTCTCTTTCTGTGAGTAATGGGATTGCATTGTCTAATAGGTATGTTTCTCATTTGAGATCTGCATTTTTCTTTTTTTTTTAAAGATTTATTTATTTTATTACAGCCAGATATACACAGAGAAGGAGAGACAGAGAGGAAGATCTTCCGTCCGATGATTCACTCCCCAAGTGAGCCGCAACGGGCCGATGCGTGCCGATCCCAAGCCGGGAACCTGGAACCTCTTCCGGGTCTCCCACGTGGGTGCAGGGTCCCAATGCATTGGGCCGTCCTCAACTGCTTTCCCAGGTTGCAGGCAGGGAGCTGGATGGGAAGTGGAGCTGCTGGGATTAGAACCGGCGCCCATATGGGATCTCGGGGCTTTCAAGGCGAGGACTTTAGCCGCTAGGCTATGCCGCTGGGCCCTGCATTTTTCTTTTGTATTGTTTTTTCATTAGCCTATCACCCTACCCCACATTCACCCAGAATAGCTTGTGACATTGCCTTAGAGGTTGAACTTCTGTCCTTTATCTTTTAGGAAAAAAAATCAACCAAGGAGGCTAAAGGAAAACTAGGGCATTCATTATTATTATCAGTGTCTTTGGACATTCCACAGTCAAGTAGATCTCCGGTGCCCGTAATTAAATCTTTGACAAATGCATTTACCTGCATTAATGTTGTGTTAGTGTTCTGGATCCAGAGCCCATCTCACCTAAGCCAACGTGATGGAGAGGGTTGTGGAAATGGAGTCAGAATTCTCATAATTCCTGAAGCCAGGGCAAGGAAAGAGTGGTTTTATCCCTGGTTTGTGTTCATCCAGGCTAGTTGGCTCAGACTTGCCTGGCTGGGGCTTCATCTTAAGAGTTGGTGGTCATTGGAAAAGGAAAGGAGGTAGGGACGGAAGAAGAGAGGGAAAGGAAAAGGGAGAAAGGGGAAGGCAAAGATAAATTGAGAGTGAGAAAGAGTTGCCTTTTTTGTGAGTAGCCAGGAGACAAAATGACCATCCCTCTGGGTACTCCTGGAGATTCACCATGAGGACGTGAGGAAGCAATGTCCTTCTAGACAGAACTCCTAACTCCTTTCCTTTATAGAACTGGAGAGTCACTTTCCCTTCATCCTCACTCATGAGAGGGTATATAGACTCAGGGACAGATGGAGCACAAAAATGGCCTATCCACTGTTTGTTGGCCATGATTCCTGTTTCCCTTCTTAGTTTTCCAGATACATAGTTTTATGGCCTACTGCTCGAGAATATATTTATTTACAGACAAATAATTTTCTAAGCTAGTGAAACAAGAACAGAATCATAAACTGGGAGTTACATTGGTTGTCAAAATGAGAAGATTGAGTAACTGAAGTGGGAGAAATGACAGGGTTTTTTGCAAATGTTGAAGATGTGATGTTGATCAGAGTTGTGTTTCAGGAAATTGCATCCTAGCAACATTTACTCAGTGCCCAGTAATTGTTCAAAATCTCCTCTACTTCAATTAAAAATAATCTCTCTTATCCTGGTGAGTTGTTTGGAAAGTAACCACCAATTATCCCAACCTCAGTAATGGGATGCATTGATGCAGTTGGGGGAGGCATACATAAATCCCTAAAAGCTGTGTATATATGGGAAGAATGCCGTTGGTGTCATCCTAGGAGAATTCTGGAAATGCTCAGGCATGAACATGAATTCTCCCTAAGACAGTCATTGAATAAATGATTTTAAATGTTTGATTGTGTTTAATTCCATTTTGTCTTAAAGGCACACAGAGAAACAGAGAGAAAGAGAGAGAGGAGGGAGAGACCAATGGAGGGAGAGAGAGGAATAGAGATGGAGAGAGAAAGAATCTTCTATCTGTTGGAACAGTCCTCAATTATCTACCACAGCCCATAGCCAGGCTTGCTCAGGCTGATTCTTGGAGCCTAAAATTCCATCCAGACCTCCCATGTGGTTGGCCAGGACTCAAGTACCTGAGCTGTCATCTATTGCCTCCAAGTGGCACATTAGCAGGAAGCCAGGATTTTTGTTTTGTTTAAAGATTTATTTATTTTTATTGGAAAGTCAGATTTACAGGGAGAAGGAGAGACAAAGAGAAAGATCTTCTGTCTTCTGGTTCACTCCCCAAGTGGCTGCAATAACTGGAGTTGAACCGATCTGAAACCAGGAACTTCTTCTGGGTTTCCCATATTTGCACAGGGTCTCAAAGCTTTGGGCTATGCTCTACTGCTTTCCCAGGCCACAAGCAGGGAGCTGGATGGGGAGTGGAGCAGCCAGGACACAAACTGGTGGCCATATGGGATCCCAACATGTGCAAGGTGAATATTTAGCCAATAGGCCTTTGTGCTGGTCACTGGAGCCAGGGTTTGGAATACGGTTCTTCAATACGGAATGTGAGCATTCCAGTTGGTGCTGTAATCACTATGCCAAATGCCTTCCCAGGGACTACATGAAAAAGATTAAGATGCCCATGAATAGCCCAATTTCCTAGATCTATGGTCTGGAAATTTATGTTAATAAGCACCCAGTGGTTTCCACCACAAAAAAAAAATCTTCCTTGTATTTGATATTCCTCAGATACCATAGTTTAGTACCATAAAAAAAGAGAAATAAAATGTTTCTTCCTAGTTTCTAATGAGAAATGCTAACAAGGAAGATGATGTTAGAATCAATGAACCACTTGGAGATCTGCTGGTGGAATACACAGTTCTACAGTAGTAATGACAGCCCACTAATTGTAAATATTCAAGGGTTCTTTAAAAGAAAGGAGCAAAGTCCAGTTTGGCTGACATAAGCATAAAAAGGAGTTTAGTGTATTTGGCTGCTAGGAAATGAATGGAATTAGAAGCACGAAAGAACTCAAAATGGGTTCTACCTGGCTTCAAAGTGCATCTATAGTGACTAATGATTGATGATTCTCTGATTAGCATTCAAGTGTACAGGAAGAGAAGGACCAGTTGGCTTAAGAATCATGCTCATCCTTTGGTCAGGTAGAATGGAGGCCACACAAAATGGAGCAGAAGTCTCCATGGATTCTTCCAGAATTTGCAGCATAGTAATTAGACACCCAATTTACTATTCTACCGACCTTCTGTAATGGGGAAGAATTCCCCAAAGGGAAATCAGGATTTTGTTACAAAGGAGAAGAGGCTAAAAGGTCACAAATGAAATAACATTTAATCCTTAAGTTCATTACACATCATGAAAGAGGATTCTTCATTTCAACAGAAGTTAGCTGTAAAGATCTGGCCCATGTGGCCTCAGTACGTGATCATGATCAAAAAGAGTATCTCCCTTGAGAAACTAGGGCTTGAACATCTTTAAAGGTAATCAAGAAGATTGAGGAGCTAGTGCTGTGGCACCATGGGTTAACCTGCGCTTGCAGTGCTGGTATTGCCTGTGAATGCAAGATTGACCCCTGGCTGTTCCACTTCTGATCCACTTCCCTACTACTGCATCTCTAAAAGCAGTAGAAAATGGCATGGCCCTACTGCTTAAACCTGTGCTACCTATATGGGAGGCCCACATTGAATTCCTTCCTCCTGACTTGCAACTGGCCTGAACCTGGTTGTTGTGGCTACTTGGGGAGGGAGCCACAGAATGGAAGATTTATCTATGACTCTCTCTCTAACTCTGCCTTTCAAATAAATAACATAAATGTTTAAAGGAAGAAAAAGAGGAGTAAATAGCATTGTACGATTTTTTACAATGATATCTAGCATCAATTTATTTGGAAAGGATGTTCGTTTGTGACAGAGCTATCATATTGTATGGGTAATTTCAAATACTCAAAGTCTGGAAATCCCTTTCCACTTTGCCTTCTCTCCTGTCCAATCCCCAAAACCAACTCCAAGCAACCTCCTTAAAATTCTCACCAATAGAAACAGATGGCCCTGCAACTGTGTCCCAAATGCTAGAATAACATAATTCAAAATATAATATAATGGTAGTTGTCATCACCATTGGATAGTGAGCTTCTTAATGCAGGCGTCATGTCTGTAACCGTCGTAATTTTTATTTATTTATTTATTTATTTTTTTAAAGATTTTATTATTATTGGAAAGCCGGATATACAGAGAGGAGAGACAGAGAGGAAGCTCTTCCGTCCGATGATTCACTCCCCAAGTGAGCCGCAACGGGCCGGTGCGTGCCGATCCGAAGCCGGGAACTAGGAACCTCCTCCGGGTCTCCCATGCGGGTGCAGGGTCCCAAAGCATTGGGCCGTCCTCGACTGCTCTCCCAGGCCACAATCAGGGAGCTGGATGGGAAGTGGAGCTGCCGGGATTAGAACCGGCGCCCATATGGGATCCCGGGGCTTTCAAGGCTAGGACTTTTAGCCGCTAGGCCACGGCGCCGGGCCCGACCGTCGTAATTTTAACATGCAGTGCAGAGACCAAGGAGAGAGACAAATGAATGAATAAACCAAAGGAGGAGAGAATGAACAAATTGAGATGTAAATGAAGAAATAATGAACAGAGATCTCTGAGAATTGAGTTCTATATTGCTACCATCTCTTATTGATTTCTCAAATATGTCCTACCCAAACACTTCTTAGTACTTAGCAGGGTGAATATTTGATCTCCTATTATCTGTCAGGTGAACCTTTCTCTGGAAAGCTGGAAAGCATTTTACTCTATTGATTTTTTTTTTTCTTTCATGAGAGCCGACCCATCAGCTGTAAATGGGCATTTGTTTCTATCATGACTGTCAATGGTATGATTTCAAATTACTTGTATCACAGTGATTTCAAAAGATCTGACCTTTAATTTTTAAAGCCAGCTCCCTAGAACAGAACTATACCAAGGTATAGGTTTCCAATTTGTGGTCAAAGGGGAAAAGTTATCTCTTTGTTTGTTTATATTGTGTTTCATTACAAAACCTTTGATTGAAGTGTGGACAAAAATGCATGCACAAACATAGGAATGCTAAAAATGAAGTAGAAAAGAGAAATAACAAGCAAAAAGAAGGAATCCCGGATGAGGTCAGAATGCTCCCATTTTGGATAGGCCTCTCAATATCGCTCCTCTTTGTACATGATTAACTAAATGAAGTGGTGGTGATGGGGCATAATAATAATGGAATGTAGTCTACAGGATTGTTATGGGAACTGGATGAACTCACAGACTCTGCTTCCATTCTGCGCAGATCAAGGCCTCCTGTTAATAAAGCACAGGTAGACTGTAAAGAGATCTCTTGAATCCTGTGATTCATCACATAGAATAGTAAGAAGATTCATGGCTCTGTTTCCCATGCCATGTGGTTTATTTCTTGCATGCAGGAGAAGCTGATGGGTAAATAGGTCTGTATGCAGTCATATCATTTGTTACCTGCCCTAACCTGGTCAGAATGGGCAGCCAAAGTGACACACAGAATAAGCAAACTTCAGTGGGTTCTCTGTCAACCGCATGCTCTCAGCAGAAGTTCTTTCCCTTCAGGTTGTTAATTTATGGCGAAAATATGTATATAAAGCTTCTCCCAGATCTTGCCAAGATAGAATTAGATTCTTTTTGTGGGCTCCAATTCTAATTATTGCTTTCCTGATTACCATATGATCTGATTGTAATAGTTGGAATTTTGTTCCAGGACAACTCTAAGTTCAGCAAGACATTTATATGTCTTGGTCAGGGTCCTTCTGTAATCTTGATTTCACTCACATTTGTAATAAAACTATTCAGTCAGTTCCATGGTCCTGCCAGCTTTCTTGGCTTATTTCCCTACACAATTCCAGAGCACCTGTGAAGTTTGATTATACTAGTGAAAACACCTTGTAATGCTAATATTCAGCTATGATGGTTTTCTTTTTTGCCTCCCCTTGACATGAATATGTCTTACTGAAGACAGTTACTGCATTTCATCACCTGCAGCCTGTGGTATAGCAGGCATGCAACATATCAGAGCTGTAGTAACTCTTGTCATCACCATCATTACTATTATCACTTTATAGTTGCTGTGAAGTTTAAAGTATAATATACCTACAGAATGATCATATTGCCTGGCATTTAGTGGGTACTCAGTAAATATTTTATAGTGTAAATTAAAGGATTCAAAGCCAGAGACTTACTTTTAAAAATGCGGTACAGAACCTTTCTGGATAATAGCCTTAGATGTAGTTTGCCATTCACTTCTAGTGTACTTCACGTGGAGATGGGATATTAGAATGATGCCTCAACCAGAGCTGCTTTACATTGTTTGATCCTTGGGGGGGGGGGGAAATTCACTCTTACTAGAGTCAGGGAAGTAGTGTTATATTCTATATATTCATTTTGGAATGTCAATTGTATATTTTTAGAAGTGACTTACACTCAATTTTAAAATGTACTCAATAGAGAAAATTATTAAGGTGCAATGTATCTACATCACTCTAAACTCCCCTCTAGAAATAGCTACCGTGATCAATTCAAGAGCATCAGGTCTATTAGGCATGGCTCTACTAGCCTTTTTCTACCGTGGTTTCTACATTTCCAAATCATTTACTTTTAATTATCTCTTAGTTCTATAACTCTTATGATCAAGCAATTTTTCTTTTCTCAAGTAGGCTCATGAAGGGTAAGGTTGCTGAGATTTTTAAGTTTTGACTGTATCTACCTATTGCCTTTATATTTGGACAACAACTTGGTTGATGTGACATTTGGGGTTCACCTGTTCTTTCCCTCTGAAGTTTAAAGATTTTGCTACATGGTCCTCAAAGATTGAATGTTGCTTTGGAAGCTGTGAAGCTAGGCTGATTTTTTCTTCCCTGTTGTAGTTGTGCCTTTCTGATGGAAGCCCGAATAACTCTAATTTTTTTTCATTGATGTGTTATAGGTTATTTGGAATAATTGTGATTGCCATTTTTATCACTATGTTATATAATTTTCATCCATGAATTCAATTCTTTGTTCAAGAGAATGCTCTTTTGTGATAATTTTAAAATTTTATTTTTCTGGTTCACTATTTTAGGACACCAATTATTGTTTTGCTGCTTTGACATGATCTGTAACCCAAATTAATGCTCTGCTTTCTATTTGTTTTAACCTGCTCTGGTCTTGCTTGTATGTATTTTTGGATAATTAGTATTTATTAATAACTCTATGATTTTATTGTTTTCATGCTGAATTTCTATTTATTAACTTTTATTTATTTGAAAGCCAGAGAAGTAGAAAGACAGATCTGTCTGTTGATTGATTCCCTAAGTGTCCACCATAGCCAGGACTAAGCAGGGTAGTCAGGAGATCACAGTGTATCAAGTTCTCTCACATTGGTGGCAAGGATGGGAGTGCTTGGACTGTGACCTCCTCCCTTCCCAGGGTATACATTAGCAAGGAGGAGTCAGAAACAGGATTTGAACCAGACACTTTGGTAGAAGAGGTATCACATGAGGCATTTCAATCACTGTGACAAATGCACACTACTAATTTGGTTTTACCTGTGGCTTTTTTTTTTCTGTATGTTCTTAATATTGTGCTAGATTTTTGATGCTGTGTGATATTTTCATTGATTTTTATTACTGTGGGATTTCTTCTTTTAAAAACAGATTATATATATATATATATATATATATATATATATATATATATATACACATATATATATATCTTAGAATGAGTAAACATTTAGCATCATAAAAAAAAATCTTGTCCATGATTGATTTTTACTTTGAGCTCCTGCTAAATTAATTCCTTTGATTTTGTAAAGCATTCATGGGAGCCTGTTCTTTGGGCTATACTTTCTTCACCTATCTTTTGCACAAGGTTCCTCTCTTCCACTTACTGCTCAACCCCTAATTTTGATAGCATTTCTTCATGATAGTCATGCTTTCTCTTTTTCTCTGGATTAGTATTATAGTGGATATCTTGTGTTTCTTTATGAACTGGTGTAGGTAAATCTTTTTGGTCTCCTGAAGTTGCCTTATTCTGAGCTGTACTTTGATGTCTGGATGCTACTTTGTGCTCATGTATATAAGGATGTTGGGTTTTCTGGGTATGACTCTCATGACCAGCAACATCATTTACTAGAGGAAGTTCTTGGTCCTCTCTACACACTGAATCACAAACTCCGGAAATGTTCCAAGCACTCTTATATTTCTAGTGATTGCTGAAGCTTTAAACCCACTGTGATAGACAGTGTGCAGGTATGGGAAGAGAATGGTGATGTGTATTCTGAGATCCTGTTGAATGTCCTGTACGTGGACCAGTTTGTTAACCAAGACTGCTCTATTGGCCTAAGACATCTTCTTTCTCGGCAGGTTGCTATGCAGTCTCCAAGTTTTGGTGACCCTGCCTGCCTTTGTTGGTAGGGCTGTCATGAACTGTTGTGCAGATTGTCTATCATATGGATACTTGGAAAAAGGTCTTGAGTAGGAATTAAAATGTAGCTCTGTTCATAGACACTGTTGCAATGCTTTTTCTCAGTAGCTTCTTCCAGAGGGTATCTAGTCATTACAAAAACATTTTTAGTATGGTCTGGAAGTCTTGATAAAATCTTGAAGTGATATATAGTTATTTGCATTGTAATGCTAGCTTTCCTTTAATTTGTCCAAATTTATCACATAACCTCTTTACTACAGTCCATATCTTCACAAATTTTAGGATATTGATAAGGATTCTCAAGATTCTGTTTGCTTATCTTCTTTCATTAGTGGTGCCTTTGGTATGTATGGATGTGGGATGAAGCAAATGAATAGGGTTGACTTATAAGAATCTTCATTTTCTGTTTTCATACTTCTAAATTGTATAGCCTAATATAGGTACTGGTAGGATATCAGCCTTTTAAAATGTTGATCAGTTCTGCATGGAAGACATTTTTATTTCATTATATAATAAGATGCAACAAATGTACTTTATTTTTTTAAGCAACACTTATAGAAACAATTATTTTCTACTTAGTTTTTTCTTCTGTAGATTTCTTTGGTTGTAAGAGTAAACACAACTTTTAATAACTTGAGACAAAAGTAGAGAAGTTTAGGAAGATATTGAGTAGTAATAGGGAATTCAAATCCAAGTTCTGGAGAGAACCAGCAACTATTGCTTTGGAAGGGACAGATTTTTGGGCATTGGGAAAGCTCTAACAACCCATGAAATTACTAAGAACTGTTAAGTACCTTCCAGGCATTTGATATGAGTCACAGCCCTACCAATTCTTTGAAGAAGGAAGTCGTTCTTTAAACCCTTAAGAAGATGTTTCATATCTCTACGATTGCTGCCACCTGTATGCACTGGACAGTAGCTGAGACATTTTGGGGTCTTACTACCTGGGGAGAGATATTACTGGCCTCTAGTGGGTAGAAGCAATACGCATTTTAAATGCACATGAGATCCTTCTACAACAAAGAATTATCTGGTCCAAATGGTCAACAATGTTGAGATGCAGAAACCTTGCCCTAACGAGTGGGAGTTTGATGAAAGTGTAACAGCTGTTTTTATAGTTAGCGGGTCAACAGTTTCATTAATCTGGGCTGGAGGGTGTACACTGAATTCTTTCAGACTTGTCTTGTAGTACTTCATTCCTTTAAAAAAACTTCTTTAGAAATAACATCACTGTAATATTGTCTTACAATTGTACTAGCACCCAGAAATCGATTTTAATTCACTAAAGAAAGCCACGTTAATCCTACATTTAATGGCTGTTTGTAAATCTAATGATGTTTCTGGGATTTGATTCTGTGTAATGGTTACCACAGGAACTACAGATAATGTGCATTTGGTAGTAAGTGAAGTTTAACTCCATACTCAAAAGTTCATATTTTTGAAACTCACATCCTTTGTGCAAAACTAACATGAAGAACTAATTTTTTTTTGGTAATCAAATGGGTATTTACAGGTGACCCCATTGTTTGTCAGTGGTCAGCTGATCATGCCATTGTGGATATTCCATTCAGTCTCTCTAACCTGCAATCTCAACTGACTTGTTTTTTATTTTTTTTAAAGAATTATTTTATTTTTATTACCAAGTCAGATATACAGAGAGGAGGAGAGACAGAGAGGAAGATCTTCTGTCCGATGAATCACTCCCCAAGTGAGCCGCAACGGCCGGTGCTGCACTGATCCGAAGCCGGAATCCGGAACCTCTTTCGGGTCTCCCACATGGGTGCAGGGTCCCAAAGCTTTGGGCCGTCCTAGATTGCTTTCCCAGGCCACAAGCAGGGAGCTGGATGGGGAAGTGGAGCTGCTGGGATTAGAACCGGCGCCCATATGGGATCCTGGCGCGTTCAAGGCGAGGACTTTTAGCTGCTAGGCCACGGCGCCAGGCCACTGACTTATGTTTTAAAGGCTGTGGAGGAAGAAATGAGCCCCCTTCATTCTAGCACCTTGAACTTAGGCAGTGTGAGTTAGATAAAGTGAATGAGCTCTCCCTTCTGCAAGACTGTGGATGGAGAAGGTGCCTGTGTGTGTGAACCTGTTTTTGGTAACATCATTATGAGACTTCTGGTTAGACTCTATGCCCACAATGCACTACCATACAGCATTGTGCATTAGTCACATTTTCCTTGAACTTTCTCTAAACTGACGGAAGAAGATTAACACCTTTCTAGGGAAATCTGTTGGCTGGTTGCACATCTCCTAATGACTCGGAGGTGCTGGTGAAGTTTCATTAGATTGCATACAGAGGTTTTCTCACTACGTGAACAATAAATCTGCTAAAGACAAACACAGTCTTTTCTAAACTGCATGCACTTTTCTCATACATGAGGAAATGTCACTGCCAAAAAGCCTTCATGCCCCAAATTGTCCCAGCCACAGTCTTAAAAAAAAAAAAAAAATTAAACTCTGAAGTAATACCCTGGAGTCATTTGCTACTTAGGAATATTTTGCTGCAATCAAAGAAAACTTTGACAATAAGTTTTCTTATTGTCATACTGACAATAAAGATGTTTATTATTTTCTAGCATTGTGATATGTTTTTATACAAACTTGATCCTGCTTCTAAATAAACATTTAAAATGCAGTTTCTTTTGCTCTTGTGACAAGATAAAAGATTGAAAGTCTTTCATTAGTGGAATTGTATATATATATATATATATATATTCAAAAACTTAGCTCAAATTAATTTCTGGCTTGGTAAAACACATTCTTAAATAGTAAAGCCCTCTTCACTTTGGGAAAACTGGAAGTCCCATGAGTAAATGCTTTTATAAAAATGTGGTGCTTATTAATAACTCAGAAGAGAAGACACAACTTGAAGAATCATCAACATTTTTTTGGAGGCTACCTTTCCTGCCAGTTATTATTTTTGAGATTTTTAAGCAAAGAGCTCAATTGTAATCACTACTCTGAAAAATTCCCTGGCTATGGGCCTGACACAGTAGCCTAGAGACTAAAGTTTTCAGCTTGTGTGCACTGGGATCACATATGGTTGCCAGTTCATTTGCTAGATATTCCATTTCACATCCATCTCCCTGCTTATGGCATAGGTAGGCAGTAGAGGATGGCTCAAAGCCTTGAAACCTTGCTACTGCATGGGAGACCCAAAAGAATTTCCTGGCTCCTGGCCTCAGATTGGCTTAGCTCCGGCCGCTGTGGCCACTTGGGGAGTGAACCAGTGGATAGCAGAATTTTCTCTCTCTCCTTCTCTCTGTAAATCTGACTTTCCAATAAAAGTAAATAAATCTTTAAAAAGAAAAATTCCCTATCTATAGATTGTTAAAAAAAACTGTAATTGCTTCTGAATGTGTAATTCCTATGTGTTCTGGAGTGTATCTTACAGATACAAAGGAAGACAAATTAAATTTCTTCTAGGTAACTTGAATCGGGGCTGGGAGATGCTTGTGATGGGACATCATTTCAAATCTGTATTGCAGTTTTCAAAGTGAGAGAATACAATGCAAATGTCCTGAGTCCAGATGCCAGTACTGCTTCACATCATTCCTGCGTGGCTTTCCAGATGCCCATGGCTGCTCGCAGTCTTTGTATCCGGCAATCTAGTTATTTCTCTTTCTTCCTGCTATGCTGGGACTCTGGACTCAATGCTTCTTGGTTGATTTAGCTTTTTTACATACAAATTGCATAGGTGGTTCATTTGGAACTTCCAAAAGGGGTGTAAACAAAGCAGAAAGAATCAGACTGAGGTTCATAAGATGTTTTAAAGAATTTAATAAGCTCCCATTCAGGCTTTCTTCTAAGAAATGTCTAAGAATATGCCTTAAATGTTAACAGCTTCATGGTCCTAATGCACTTGATTTCCTTAGGGTTGGAAGCTGTTACATTACTCTATTGTCAGGTGGGTTCTCCTCTGGCCTTACTCTGTATTTTGCATGATTTGAATCCGCCTCACACATCTTGGTGATGGTGACAAAATAGCCAGCCTGCCAGGTCTGCCATTTTAAGGTGTATAGAAGCCGGTTGTGTATAAACTAAAATTGAAATGTCAATGAAGTAGTCACAGGATGTGGTTAAGAACTTGCATTTTTTAACATATTGATTACTCAATACCATGTCAATTAATTCCATAATGTTGTAAATTGTTGTTGATGTTATGTTGGGGCTTTTAATCGATCAGGATGATATTCTGCCAGCTCTACCTTCATACCTAAGATGGTCTCCCCAAGAAACTGATGAATTTATCTGGACAATGAGATGCTGGACTCTGTGCTTGGTATATGCTTGCAATGAAAGAATCTTGACTGAATTTGAACTACAATACTGCAACAAGGTGGAGGAATCCACTATGAGGGGAGGGCACGGGGAGGGGATGGGGGAATCACAGAGCCTATGAAACTGTGTCACCTAATGCAATCTAATTAATAAAAAAAGAGCATATCTGCATATTTTTTTCTTTGTCTTAGGAAACATACAGAATGGAATAATGGAGTTAATCACATCATCAAATCCTTATTAGGGGGAAGCATCCATTTTCAATTAACAATGAACTCTAATTTTTTTTTTAAAGATTTATTATTGGAAAGCCGGATACACAGAGGAGGTGAGACAGAGAGGAAGATCTTCCGTCCGATGATTCTCTCCCCAAGTGAGCCGCAACGGGCCGGTGCACGCCAATCCGATGCCGGGAACCAGGAACCTCTTCCGGGTCTCCCACGCGGGCGCAGGGTTCCAAAGCTTTGGGCCATCCTCGACTGCTTTCCCAGGCCACAAGCAGGGAGCTGGATGGGAAGTGGAGCTGCCGGGATTAGAACTGGCGACCATATGGGATCCCGGGGCTTTCAAGGGGAGGACTTTAGCCGCTCGGCTACGCTGCCGGGCCCAGAACTCTAATTTTTAAAAAATGAAAATTTATTTTACTTATTTGAAAGCTAGAGTGATAGACACAGGGAGAAACGGAGAGAAAGATCTGCCCACTGGTTTACTCCTCTAATGATTGCAATGTACAAGAAGGGCCTGATTGAAACCAGGAGCCTGGAATTCCTTCTGGGTCTCCCAAGTGGGTAACAGGGGCCCAAGTACTTGGGTCATCCTTGGCTACTTTCCAAGATTCATAGCAAGGAGCTGATTTAGAAGTGGGGTATCCAGGACTCAAATTGGTACTCCAATATGGGCTGCTGCTATTACAAGTGGTATTTTAATTCACTGTGCCACACGGCCAGGTCTAGAGTATTTTGAGTCATTATGTTTATTGTAGTTTTCATTAGGAAAAGTTGAAGTTGCCAATATAGAAAACTAAAATAGAGAATTCATGGGCTGGAGGTGAAAATCCTGGATCCAAATGTTTCTAGCACTAATTTCACATCTGCCATTTTGGTGGAAACCCCATATAACTTTCTTCAGCAATATGTGTGCGTATGACAATTAATTTTCCAGGGAACGTCATTATGGCAAAGTGTCAGGTCACCTGGGCAAGTGCCGTTCTCTATAAAATTCTAATGCAGTGTCAATCTAAAGTAATGCTTTCCTTGGGTTTGTTGGTGTCTTAAGGACAAAAACGGTCTTCTGTCTCTATTCCTTATTGAAAACAGACTTGATTTTGGTCTCAAGGCTGCAGAGGGGAGAGAATCTAACTAAATTTAACTGAATATTACTACCTGTACTAAAAGAGCAACTCCAAGTGTATATCCAGTTGACAATGAAAGACAGCAGGTGTCACCCCTGTGATCAATGTTCGCCTTCTCTTCCAAAGTTGAAGGAAGAAACTGCTTTCCAAGTTACCCTGCTGACAGGCAAGCTGCTCATTTCCCAGGCTTTCCCATTGCTGCTGCTCTTTGCAAAACCACTGGGACCTTTGCTGTAGGCATCAAGGGAGTGCTGTGTTCTAGGCACAAGGGCCTGAATTGAGTCTGGCTAACTCTGGAGGCAGGCAGAGGACAACATTCAAGGCATATGTACACACTTTCTCTAGACCTTGGTCACTTTCCTCTTACACGGGGCAGTTGGCACTTCTGCAGCAGCGCATCTGTGTTGTTTGTACAAACGTACACGATTGCCTGGAGTCCAGATTGTTTTTCCGACCTGCCTGGCTTCCAGTTGTGCTTTCATAACTAGATTCTGGCCAGTAGATGTGAGGAGCAACGGTACAGTCATCTTTTAGGACATTAAGGTTTGGAGGCTTGGCATGCCTTCATCCTGCTACCTAAACAGTGAATGGAAAGGCTGCAGTTCCAGTTTGCAATGTGATAAGCAAGAGGCAGGAAAAGAGCATGCAGCCCAGATTTTCTGTGACCTTAAAACCATTTCTTATCTACTGATCCTCAGGTTGATGTGGAAAACTAAAACTAAGTGTGCCTAAATCATTCACATTATTGTTTTTTTGCATATTATTCCTATTTGAGTTCTAAATGTCAGATTGCTTGAGTTTCTGTATTTTCTTTTGTCATTTCCTCCAACAAATTATCATGTCTTATGTGAAAAGCATGGCATATCTGTGATTATACATATGTGTGTACTCTACCTAATTTTGATAGGTTGCCAGGGGCTAAAGATGTTAGAATACATTCAGTTCTAATTGGAAATTAGTTTAGTTAAGATAAATCACCTTAGCAGCTTTTCATTAAAGGACAGATTTGAAACCTGATTTTCGCTTCCTCTTTTGCTGCCTTAAACTCTCAAATGAGAACATTGGAAACTGTTCAGATTGGAACATTATCCATGTAACCAGGATAACTGCAGAAACCCAAACTAATTCCTTAAATCATTTTACTGTGGAGAAGGTAAATGTTCCTTCTCCCACCTCCCCAGACATTCCTTCTCTCTCAAAGCCAGATGAGTTTCCAGGCTTTTGGAAATGTCCACTGTGAGATAGTGCCAGATTGTTCTTTGTCGCGCAGCGCAAGTCAGAGTGAGTCAGAACTAAATTTCTTCTGCCTGGAAAGCAGTCTCTTCTGCAGCATATCTGAATCAACAAACTGAAGTGTGAATCTCAAAAGGCTCGTTTCATTTTCCTGTTCGCTCTTCTCATTTGCTTCAGAGGAGAGCATAGTGAAGAGCTACTAACTTCAGTTCTTGACAACAGGAGGAGGGCCCCATAATGTACCTGGGTGTTGAATTGTTTTTCTACAAAGATTAAACTTCGTATGCTGGTTATTATGTGTATGTGAAAGTTAGTAACAAGTGGATTTATACAGCTCAGTGAGTGTTTTTCGTTGTCAGTATTCTTTGGGGACTGTGCTTGGCAGTAGCTCCTGTGTTGGGGCTCCTTGCTGTCAAAATAATGTAAACACCAGGGACACAAAACATGCCTCAGCCTGTTAAGTCCATCATCTTCCTCTTTCATTGTCTCAAATTAGGTCCTGAATGTATTAAGAGAAGTAAGGCCTTAAAAACAGAGATTGCGTCTGTAGCTGAATGGAGGAAAGTGGAGGGAGAGAATTAAGAAGTAGTGTTTCTAGAAACTATAAAAATTCAGTTGTTCACAGTTTTGGAGAATGTATGATATTTGTAATGTAAAATATGTTTTAGTTTGAAGAAGTGTATTTGTGGTGCTATGCTTTCTTTTGGTTCTTATTGATGGATTTATCTTTTCAGAGAAACATTTTATATCACATGGTCTGTGCATATTCTAACACTAGCTCACTAATTTTTTGGTGCACTATTCTATTATACACTTTCATGGAATCTAGGTGACCATCTTCAATTAAGCAATAGGATTTCCCTGCTGATGTTTTTGTTCAGTTTTCCTTTCAAGTGCAGGGTCTCATTTTCGCATCCCTAATGCCCCAGTGGAAGTGATCTCACGTAAGTGAACATCTTCAATTAAGCAGTGGGATTTCCCTGATGCTCCATTCTTTCCTCTGGCTGATTTGTGCTTGGGAACCACACTGGAATGAATATGTACTCCAACAAGCTTTCTCTGAATACCCTGAAGCTTAATTAGGAGCCCATTTTCTGTGATCCTACCATAGCCAGTGCTTTGTTCCTGATGTGTTCGTATGCAGTGTTGACTTGGTGTTGTTTTTGTTCAGTTTTCCTCATTCGAGGGCAGGATCTCATTTTGGGAGCTCTAACACCGTAGTGTAAGTCATCTTGCATATTGAGATGCCTCGAAATCTTCATTGAAGCATAGAATGTTTAAAAAAATGTTGAACTTTTTGGGAAAATATTTGAAATCCATGTAGTTTTTTAATGATTCAAATTGTTCATTAAATTTGCTCCCCATTTATGATTTTCAAAAAAATGGTTTTTCAGCAAAAGATTCCTTCTTTTACTTACAGTTTTCTGTAAACTTTCTGAAGCTCCCTTTCATGTATTAAACGAATACATCTTCTCTACTGGGTCTTATTTTACTTAAAGGATGAGATTTTTTAAAGCATGCATATAGATGTCACAAAATAAATAATTTTGATTGAATTTCTCAACCCTAAGTAATGCCTTGTTGCAAACTAGGCTTCAGTAATAGTTTTGGATGTTATTTACAGCATTAATGCAGTTTTCTGAAAGTGCATATATCTTATGCCCTGTTTCCTCCTAAGTGCATTGACTTAGTGAAAAGTCAACAGTAAATCAATACCATCCTCAGAATCACAAATGGAAGCAGTGTGCTGTTTTTACCTCCGAGTGGAGCCCAGAGGTGATGGGCAAGGAGAAGTTTTGGTTTTCTGTTGTGACAATCAGTGACATCAAATGGTATGATTTTTGATTGATTTTTTAATTTGTGAAGCATAATGTTGAGTCTGGGTAGATTCTGTCTGAACTGGATTTTAGTTATCTGCTAAAGAGGGTTGATTCTATACATATCTGTCAGAGTTCCTCCTCTCTTTTAAACTTCAAGAAGGTACACTTGATTAGTAATTGTTTAAGAACCAAAACGCACTAGAGATTGTGTATCATTAACTTGATTATAAGAAATGTTTTATTTTTACAGTTATCTTTAAATTTTCAAAGGTTAAAATTCAAACAGTGCTCTTATCGATGGTGTTACAGATGTGTAGTTACTTGATGGTAGGTATCAGGAAGGTCTGCAAGTGCAGAAATTCAAGTTTTTTAATTTACCTGAAAGTATGCAGGGCCAAGGCCACTGGTCCATTTTACCTAATTCCTAAGATGATACATTAGAATGTCATTGTGTTCATTCTCCAGAAGAAATATGACTGATAAGTTACATTCATGATATCTGGTCAGAACTTTGTCACAGTGATAAGTTAAATTGCAATCAGAAATACACGGTTTTAGTGAGAGCAGAATGAATTTGGAAAACATTTGATTTCCATAGTAATAAGCACATTTACAAATCATCTCTTAGGGTCAATCAACTTTGGTGGCAGTTTGAAACACAAGAATTGCTTATCCAAATGCAGGGTTCTGGGTACCACCCTTGTGATTCTGAATTGATGTGATGATAGGTGAGTCCCACCTTTCCTTCTATCACTCCTCCTCCTGTCTTTTTATTCCTTTCAGAATTTTGAAGTATAGTATTTTCCAGATCCTATCTCTGAATTCTTCAATCATTTCAGTGTCCTCTTTATTGATGACATGCATTTTGAAAAAAAAACAGTAATAAATGAATTGCTAACAACTTCATCTACTCTATGTCCATTGTTTTTTAGTAGATACTAGTAAAAGAATGAAGCAATCAAGTTCAGATTCTTTAGAGAATAGTCACTCCAAAGTGCTCAACTCATAATGAAGCCCAGGATGTTTTATGCCTACTGTTTTTAGCTTAAATTTGTTTTGGCTCATGTAGATAATAGAAGACAGTAATTTGTCTGTAACAGCAAGGAAGAAAGAACACTCAAGTTAAGTTATGGACAGTTGACCTTTGATTTTTTTTTTCACATCTGCTTTTACATGGAAATAGCGAAGAAGGTGGAGTGATGGAAGAGGAAGTGACTGAAGTACAAAGTACACAGGCTTTGATGTCGGGCAGACTTGCATCCTGATTCATACTGTACCTCTGGCAGGTTGAGAGATTTTGAACATGAAGTAAAACTTTTCTGTACCATACCTGTAAAATAATGATTCTTTAAAGTTCTTGTGTTACATTGGTCAGAGGCAAAAGAATGTGCAAATATCCTACCACAGTGCCTAGGATGTCACAGCTTGAAAATGGGGGCTAATTGTGTTACTAAGGGAGCAAGAAATAGAAATGTCACATCGGCTTGTCGGAGACTTTCTTTGGCTCAGTGGACCCATTAGGCAAGAAATGTAAGTAGCAGGCCATGATATGCTAATTGATAACATCTTCATTGACCTTGACAAATCATTACATTCCTTGAACCTCAGTTTTCCCATTGGTCAAATGAGAAAATACAACCACATGGCTTTGAAAGGTCTACTTACCTACACTGTTATATGTTACTTCTAATATGTAGTGATAATATTAATAAAACATCCATTAAAATTCTTTATCTTATTCAAGGAAATAACAAGGGATTTTTAGAACCTAAACTTGCTTCCCCCAGTGTATTTGTGAGCCTAGATGAATTCCTTCATCTCAGTTGACTCTTGGTAGTTGAAAACTAAGCTCAGTTCTCTTTCTTACATTTCTAAGGTTGATATTTGAAGTACAATTCATTTTTCTGCTTTGGCGAGTAAATGATTTGCTGTGAAAGTCAAAACAGCTGTCACCTAGGTTGGAAGGAGATTCTTTGAGAGGGCTGCTGCCTCCACCCTTTCCAGCTTTAATTGTCCATTTGATGGGATCCGCAAGTGAGGAAGGAAGAACTTAGTAGTCTCTTTGCTTCATCTTCCTGCTACCACTGTCTTCATGGGAGAGTGATCACAGATGATTCTCCCTTTCTTGAATGCTCTGATTTTGGCTCTAATGCTCCTTTCACCACCATTCTTCTACATATGTTCTTTGGGACTCTAATATCCTGAGGAATTCCTAAATAAAATTATTTTGTTTTAAACTGTGTGGCTAATGCTGTATGTTATAATGCCATATATGTTTTACCTCAACATACATCAGCATATTAATGACTCTGAGAAGTCCCTAAGGTTAGAAAACTAGCTAAATCTTACATCTCCCATGTTTGTTCACATTTGTAATTTTTGTTAGCAGTACAAGAGCTGTAAAAAAGCTTAGAATAGGACCCGGCGGCGTGGCCTAGTGGCTAAAAGTCCTCCCCTTGAATGCCTCGGGATCCCATTTGGGCGCCGGTTCTAATCCCAGCAGCTCCACTTCCCATCCAGCTCCCTGCTTGTGGCCTGGGAAAGCAGTCGAGGATGGCCCAAAGCTTTGGGACCCTGCACCCGTGTGGGAGACCCGGAAGAGGTTCCTGGTTCCCAGCATCGGATTGACACGCACCAGCCCGTTGCAGCTCACTTGGGGAGTGAAACATTGGATGGAAGATCTTCCTCTCTGTCTCTCCTCCTCTCTGTATATCCAGCTTTCCAATAATAATAAATCTTTATTAAAAAAAAAGCTTAGAATAATATTCCACAGAACCCACTTTGAGAAATTTTTTCATGAGCGATGAAAGGTCTTTGCCACTTCTCTTCTAGTACTTAACAAACTGATCAAAAAATATAAAAACAAAAATGGGTTATGAAAAGTTGTCACAAAAAAACCGAGTTAGAACATATGAATAAGTGTGTTACCTTTATGTTAGGAGATGCATTTGGGTAACAAGCCTGGTATAATTTGTAGATATACTATGGTGACTACTGATAGATTCTTCTCGTCTTTATAAAGACTTTGTGAATCTCAGAATTCTAATTATTTTAGTGTAAAATGTAGAACTAAATTCAGCTATGGTGAGAAATAATACCACCCCATTCTAGAAATAAAGAATTAAAAATATTTATGAATAACCTCATAGTGAATATCTCAATGGCCATAAAATCTAAGAAAGTGCAAAAGAACTTTAACAAAATACATTTGCAGTTTTGAAAATTGCTTTGCAAAGAGTACAAGTGAGATTTTTTTGCATCAACATATTCCTGATTATGCATGAATATATGTTGTAAAGTTTCAGAAATGTTCTTATCCTAGATATTCTTTCCTGAACTTAGAAAGGATGTATTTGAGAATGAAATTTAGGGCACTCAGTTTTCAGCCTCCTTGCTTATGAATTATTATCACATTTACTGAAAAATAAAGATATAATACCTTTTTAGATATTCCACCTCACCTACTAGTAAATGTTCTTTTTTTATTTTCTAATCTTGCAAAGATAAAGAGAAAGGGTTGTACTAAAATGGTTGTTGATTCCTGAAGTGGTACAAAATCAAGACAAAGGCAGCAAATGTAGAAAAAGTAAATTCTAACTGTTTTGTTTTCATTAAGTTTATGGGTGCATGTAGTTTAGTGGTGTGAGATAACAACCAAGAATGATCAGAGTTCTTCTTGCTTAAAAATAAACATGCAGCCCCAGAACATTGGGGTGTTGCTAGATGCTGTGTGCAAAAATGAAGAGAAAAGCAAAGGGCTGCGATTTGGGGATAATTAGGTAACACTATCCAGACATGAAAAAGGCATCCCTTGAAATACAGTTGGACAATACATTGCAGAATGTTGTTATTTCCTTTACTGTGTTCATTGAACACATGCATTATTCCAGCAGTAGTACATTCCTTGGCTCCTGGTAGCCATATTCAGTGCAAAATGGAAATGCATTTTGGATTCCAAGGGGAGTAGTGACCACAGGCTGAGCTAGAGCAGTGACTGAAGTGTTTCTAATTTGGAACACTGTCTTCATTCCCTCCGGACCTGCTGTTTTTGTGTCCCGTCCCGCCCCACCCCCCTAATTTAAGAGAATTGAAATCTAAAAGGAGTTTCTTTTCTAGAATGGAGTGATAGGAACCATGAGCTGCCAGATGTTTAACAACTGGGTGTCAGAGGTAAAATGTGTGTGTGTGTGTGTGTGTGTGTGTGTGTGTGTGTATTCCTGATTTGTGGCACTTGTGAATTTCTGGGTTTCGGTGGCATGCAGCTCCCACAGTGGCCAATTTTGAGTTATCAACTGTGTCGGCTGGCTTAGAAAATTCTGACAAATTTAGCAGGCTGTTCTCATGAGCCAGTAGGACCTGGCTCTAGCATAATCTACTAGGAAATTTCTGAGCCCTTTGTCATTGGATGGAGCTGTCTCCTGTAAGGACCTCTACCCGTAGCTACAGCTGTGAAATACCTACAGCCTCGGCAGGATGCTTTTTGAAAATGAAAAGCCATTATGATGTCTAAGTTCTCTTTCCATTCCCAGATTGTATAGTACTTCCTCAAGATTTTATTGTGCAGAAACATTTTAGTTCTGTGTGATGAACTATTTTAAAGTTGATGTTGACATTAATTGTTATAGTTCATATTTCCTAGATCACCGATATCCGATATTTCCTAGAGCACTGAGATAATTTCACTACATAGAGGATGTGTATAGTGTATTACAAAATGGCCTGGGGAATTCAGTTAATTTTGACATGCCAGCCAGTGGTAATATTACTGAACAATAACCCAAACTGATTGGAGGCACTGTGTTAGAAGCTCCAGACTGGATCCACCAGCCTGACTAGCAAAAAAAAAAAAAAAGTCATTGACAACAGGTGATGGAAAGAAAGTAGGTATTTATTGCAAAACACAAAGCAAGGAGCCTGGCAGGTATTGCTTAATTCCCAGGCTCCCTCAGGAGTTAGAGATGAAGGTTCTTACGCACTGAAATTGGGGCTGAGAGGTGTATGATCAGCTGGTGTTCAAGTTCTTTGTTGATCAATGGAGTTTGTGATCTTCCCTTGAATGGTCAGTGAGGCCAAGCTCTTTAGGGAATTTATGAGCCAGTTAAGCGCCAGTTGGTCTGGGGGTTGCATAAGGGTGGCAGTTACATTCTTCCCAGACATGAAATTCCCGTGCACAAATCACTCCTGTAGAACACTGGCTATTAAGGTCCTGATGTATTGGAGAAGCAAATGATTCCCTAAGTCTGGTGATCAGAACCTTGTAAGGAGAGTTAGAGCACTCTCTTAAGTTAATGAATTCAACTGCATAGAGGACAGGCAAAGATCACTAGGTCTAAGGGAAACAGATAAGGGGCTAGGTGCTGCTTTTACATTGTGGGGGTTCATTACAGTAAGAGAGTAGTTTTGCAATTTGAGTATAGGGCCATTGCCAGATGAGATCTTTGGACATGACAAAAACATTCGGTTATCAAAAATCCCTTGAACACAGGACAACTTCTCATTTAGAACCAGTGTTGGCAAATAAGACTTTCATCTTTAAATGTATTTTTATTGGAAAGACAGATTTACAGACAGAAGGAGAGACAGAAAGAGGAAGATCCCCCATCCTCTGGTTCACTCCGCAGATGGCTGCAATAGCCAGAACTGAACTGATCCAAGCTGGGAGCCAGGAGTTTCTTTCCACGTCTCCCTCATAGGTACAGCATCCCAAGGCTTTGGGTCATTCTCCTGTGCTTTTCCAAGTCACAAAGAGGGAGCTGTATCAGAAGTGGAGCAGCCAGATAATTGGTGCCCATATGAGAGGCAAGCACTTGCAGGCAAAGGATTACCCACTTGTGCCATGGTGCCAGTGCTAGAATAAATACAGCTGACTGCTTCTTTTTGTGTGAACTAATAATGTTTAGTGGATTTTTTTGATGGTTGGAAAAAAAGACACAAGAAGAATAATTCTTAAGACATGAAAATGATTTGAATTTCACGTTTCAGTGTCCATCATAAAGCTTTATTAGAACATGGCCTTGTTGTTTGTTCATGCCAGGTGTCATTTATATCATTGTATCACTCTGACCACTTCCATGGTTTCCCAGTGGAGGTGGGTAGTTGTAGCAGAACCTGGAGAGCTGCCTGCACAGCTTAAAATATTCACTAACTAGCCCTTTAGAGAACACTTTCACTACCCTTGAGCCAGGAAGCGTATCACTGAGAAAATGGGACTGGCTAGTTCAAAACTTTGTACACTGTTCATGGAAATGACAGATTTATCCTTAATGGAACTGAAAGGAATAAAAAAGAAGTAAAGAGGAATCAGAAACAACTTGTGAGCATTCTTAAAATGAAAAAGAACAATTAGGTGAGTAAGGAAATGTTCAGTTAGCCCCCATCACTCCATTCAGTTTCTTTTGGAAACTGATAGAGTGTTTTCTTACGTTGGTGTGTTCCACTTTGGACTCTGGTTTACTGGTGCACAGGGACCATGTTGCTTCTGACCGAGGTAATGAATCACTGGTAATGAACAGGGCTGGTTTAAAAATCAAACAGAGGAGGCTCAAGGCCTAGTTCATTTCCTTATTTTGTGTAACTATTGAACACATTTCCTGTGATAATTCTCAGCTTTATTTTTCTCACTTACCAAAATAGAGAATGGTTCTGAGATTCAGTATTGCAGTTGCTAAGCATGGAGACTGACACACAGTGAACATGTAGGAAATGTTACTTTGGTTACTGTTACTATGTTTGTACTTTTTCCATATATGTCTTTTCTTTGGGTTGCACTTTTATCCTTTCGCTTTTTACAGATAGAAGTATTTAATCTGGAATTTATCTTTTCATGTATACCATAAATTCTTTTTAGTGCAAATACTCCAGCTCAATGAAATTGTCTTGGAACAGTACACCTACCCAGGGAGGTGTCTTCAGTTTAGTCAATATTTTAATTGACAGATATTTCGTCTGATAAGAGAGTTTTGTTCCCCTTCAGTTCTTCCCAAGAAGAGACTGCCCCCAAGTGGAAACATTTCAGTCAAGGGGGAAAAAACACTGTGACACTTAAACTATGCAGAAGTTTTTTTTGTTTGTTTGCTTGTTTGTTTTAAAGATTTGTTTTTCATTTCTTAGCTTTTTTAAAAAATCTGTTTGCTTTTATTAGAGAGGCAGAGTTAAAGAAAGAAGGAGATACAAAGAGAAAGATTTTCCATCTGCTGGTTCACTCCCAGATGGCCACAAGGCTGGAGCTAAGCCGGTTCAAACCCAGAAGCCAGGATTTTCTTCCGGGTCTCCCACGTGGGTGCAGGTTCCCAAGGCTGTGGGCCATCCTCTACTGCTTTCCCAGGCCACAGGCAGGGAGCTGGATGGAAAGTGGAGCAGCCGGAACACAAACTGGTTACCTATGGGATCTGTCGTGTGCAAGGCAGAGGATTAGCTAACCAAGCCATGTCCGGGCTCTATGCACACATTTTGTAAAAATTGCTTTCTGTTAAAATATTTGGCCTAAGAAATTTAAGCATATTCTTAACAGAAATGCATCCCGTCCCAATATCGCCGTGGCCTGCTCTTATGATGGTTTTCATCTATTAGACATTCATTCTTTTCAGAATGTTGCCTTCGAACTGCGACAAATGTTGGTTCAATCAAGTGATTTGGCACCCAGGTTGCTTCTAGAAAATTAAGGGGCTTTAATATCTTGTGATGTCAGATCTTTTTGGGAGTGGAACCTAAACAGCTGTCTTGTTGTTGTAAGGTGCCCTGAACACTCTTGATTCCCAAAGGAAATCTGCATCTGAGTTTGAGCATCATTACTTGCAAACTTTAGATTAAATAAAAAAACTTTTTTAAACAAACTAAGCAAAAATGCTACTATCCTGTTACTGCATTACGTGCAGCATCCATTGTCAACTGTTTCTATTGGCGTCTCCTCTGCAGGGAAATTTACCGATTCGATCTTATTTCATTAGCTTGTTAGAAAAGAAAGATCTTTTAGATAGTGAAAGAAGATGATAAGGAATGAATTGTTGATATTTTCTCCACTGTAAATCCCACTGATGAATTTAATCTTGCACTCATAATCTCTTGGACTTTGTGATAGCCTCCTCATGGCTAAATCCAGGAGGCATTTGATTTTGCCTTTCAAGTGTAGTTTTTATAGAGCATGAATCTGTAACAGAATAATCTCTATGTAGTTGCTAATACATACATATATATGCTGCTAAATTTTCTTCTATTAAGATAGCTGTTTTCATTCGCTGTAGAGTTTCTTAGTCTTATCTTCACTTAAATAAAAATTGCTGTAGTTTTCCTGAATTTGTGGCAGTAAATTAATTGCTTTTGTTATCTATTAAACCAAAAATAATGATATCAGTCACTTCTTACGGTTGTTAAGGAGAGTGAAAGAGATAATGCATGTTAAGCAACTCAATGGTTGGCATTGTGTAAACTATCCAATGTTGCCGTGGTATCGAGGCAACATATCTTCAAGGTTAAGAAACAGGATGCTAGAGTTAACCTCTCCAGGCTCAAATATGCTCCAGATAAATGTCAGCTCTATCATGGTAGTGAAGGTACACATCTTCCTTAATTTTCCATTTTCTTGTTTTATACAAACTTCTGGCTACATTTGTTGATGGATTGAGTGAAATATGTATTAAAATAGTGAAAATTTCACTATTCCTGTAGTATGATAAGCAACTTTTTACATATATGAAATTGAAAGAAAGTAAAGTGCGTGTGTGTGTGCGTGCGCGCGTGTGTAGAAGAAAATGAAACATTTAACAGTCTATCCAGAGTCCCAAAGGACCGTACCTTGCTGAACTGTGAACTGTAAACATCAGCAGCGCCTGGGAGAACCTGTTAGAAATGTATAATTTTGAGGGCCCGGCAATAGCCTAGTGGCTAAAGCCTCACCCATATGGACACCAGTTGGTATTCTGGCTGCTATACTTCCCATCCAGCTCCCTGCTTGTAACGTGGGAAGGCAGTCGAGGACGGCCCAAAACCTTGGGACCCTGCACCCATGTGGAATACCCAGAAGAAAATCCTGGCTCCTGGCTTCAGATCAGCTCAACTCGAGCTATTGCAGCTACTTTGGGAGTGAACCAGTGGATGAAAGATCTTTCTCTATATATCTCCTTCTCTATATATACCTGCCTTTCAATAAAAAAAAATTTAAAATTCTTAAAAAAATGTGGAATCTTAGGCATTACCCCAGTAGATTCTACACAATTAAAATCTGTATTTCAGATGCATTTTCAGTCATTTGTGTGCACACTTGGAGCAGCATTGTTCTAGTAAATGAATGGCAAATGCAGGGGAAAATTGCCACCACTCCCCTGTCATATACGGTTGGCAGGCATCATCAATCATGGCACTCCATCCCACCAACATTCTGCCTAACTACTCCAGACAGCCACCGCTAATTGATAGGGTTGTCATGAGCGATGGAATCAATAGCACAAGTCACTAGTTGCAGTGAAGTGGTGGCTTGCCTCAGTGAGGAAGACAGTGAACTGCCAAAGCAGTACTCAAAACCAGAGCTCCTATCCCCTATCCAGTGACACTGAACCTTATTCGACATTGCCTCCCTGGTCACATTCAGTGATACGTGACTGTTGTTTGGCTGGCTTTGTGCTGCAACTGGGAGGTGAAAGCTGGAAGCTATTCAAATCTTAACTAAAGCAATAAAACCCCACGCCATAGACAAAAATCAACTCAAGAAAGATCAAAGACCTGAGATAACAAAGTTGGTGAAAGCAAATGTGATTTCAACATATTAGTGTTGGTGATGACTTCTCACTTGAAGACTCCCAAAACACAGACAGACAAAGCAAAATTAGACAAATGGGATTATGTCAAATTCCAGTGCCTTGTATAGCAAAGGAAGCAATCAGTGGAGGAAGGAGACATCCAACAGAATGGCAAACAATGTTTGCAAACTGCCTACCTCACAAATAGTCCCCAGACTATGTCAAAATATTATATTTCTATAATTTTACCTGTGAATTGCATGTAATTTTTCTCTTTGTATTAATTGTTTTATAGTAATTAGTTGTTTTATAGTAATTGTCATGTATTTACTGTGATCATGAGAGTATAATTTATGAATAAATTCCTTAAAAATATAAAAAGATAACATAGAAAAAGGATCACAATGGAATTGGAATAGAGCTAGGCTAAAATCAGTTGAAGATGTTCCTGTTATTAAAACTTAAAGCCAACAATACTCTGTACCTTGATTATGCATTGTAGTTTTTTAAAAATTAAGGATGACGTATTTTTCTATTGAAGAGAAAGAGATGATTCACAAATTTTGCTGAACAAAACTCACTTTTTCTGTTGTTGTTTAAGCAAAAGACTCTCGAGATTTATAGTACTTGAATGTTAAGTTCTTAATTCAGTGATCCCTGAGTTCATTAAATAGTGTTTCACAGAAACTGACTTAGAACAACATACATCACAGGCATCCATGTACTGTTGTTGTCAGTTCCAGTGGTTTTATCTTGAAATTTTGGATTTCAGAGCTGGAAGGAGACTCTAGATGGTTTTCGTCTCTGGGGGAGGAGTTGGGAGTTTTACTCATTTCCAACAAGAGAGACACGTGGTCAGCCTAGAGCTGAAATGCAAACGCTGACCTAATAACTCTGAAATGTATCTGAAGCATCACATTTGCTGTTGCACTGAGGCTGTTCAACTTTTTCTGACTCATTACTCAAATGACTCATGCTCCATTTAGTGTGGTGGGAATACATGGAGATGTGGCCAGATCCAACTGAGTAAGTAAGCAACTGGCCAGAGTTCCTTGTGTTTTGTTACCTGCGCCGTTAATTTACTAGAAATCTCAAACACTAATGTTCCTCTGAAGTGTCTGGCTGACATCAGGAGGCCTCTTTCCATGCAGAGGAGACTATGCCAAAGTTTCTTCTCAAATTGAAATCAGGGGTTCCTACATCTTAAATTTATCCCAAGCAGTAATAATGCTTAGCTAATGTAAGACAAACCCCATCAGCTTATGTGTGCACTATGTATATATAAATGTGTGTATGCATGTATATATGTTTTCATATCTACAAAGTTCACTTGGAAAGTCTGTGGAAAATGTAGTTAAGAAATGAGCATATTTTGATGCAAAAATGCTTTTGAAATGTTTGTGTTATTTTTCATAATACATGTTTCCCATAAACATTTGAAAATCTCTCATGATTTCAAATTTTTGAATTTATTTATTTTTATTGTAAAGGTGGATTTGCAGAGAGAAAGAATAGAGAGGAAAGGAGAGGAGAGATCTTCCATCTGCTGGTTAGCTCCCCAAACGGATCAGGCCTCCAGAGTTGAGTTGATCTAAAGTCAAGAAACGAATTTTTTCTGAGTCTCCCACGTAGGTGCAGCGGCCCAAGGTCTTTAGTCATCCTCTGCTCTTTTCCCAGTCCATAAGTAGCGAGCTGGATCAGAAGTGGAGTAGCTAGGACTACAAGTGATGCATTTATAGAATGCCTGGGCTAGCAGGCAGACGATCAGCCTGTTGAACCACCTAATTTTTTGAGCCAAAATAAATTTACCATTTAAAAAAGAAACTCTAAACATGTTCTCGTTTTTGCTTTTTAATTTGAGAGGGAGGGAGAGAAAAAGAAAGAAGAGAGAGAGCGGGACAGAGTGCCAACAAAACTGCCTCCACGGCTTCAATCCCTGAACAGGTCTCCTCTGTGGGTGATAGGAACCTACCGTTTGTGCTATCACCTATTGTCCCTCAGGCTAAGCATTGCAGGAAGCTAGAACCCAGAGCAAAGTCAAGACTCAAACACACACACTCTCTGGCATGCTTGCATGCAACCCAGCTGATGGCAGGATATCAAGGCTCAAGGCTTCCTCTAAATTGATTCTTTAATTCCATTTTCCCTGAACTTTTTGAGGTCTGCTTATATGATTATGTATGTGTCATTATGTATGTGTAGTTTTACTTTAACCAAATTATTAGCGTTTGCTTTGGCATTTATAGAAGAGAACAACTATTTTCCATAGCACATTCGTTTTGTGGATATTTACAGAAGGTTTCCATTTTCAAATGTACTTGATCATTTACAGTAAATAATGGGTGAAAGGATAATCGCAGGTACATGAAACCAAAGCCAAGGTACAATGAACGTGTTTCTTGAAATATCACTGATTTCCAGATAATAAAACTCCCTTCCTTTTGTGGAGTGTTGAAAGAATTTCATGTCTACCAAAGATAGGGTATATAAGACAAGTGTGAACTGAATCTTGTGAATTCACTGCTGTTGTAAAACGTGGAATTTGGCAACGTGTGCCTGTATCACTGTGGGCTCGTATGCATAAATTAGCTGTGATGAAGAATGGTTCCTCTCATTCAAGATTTCATTTAGTTTACAATTCTAACATAAGGATCAACAATACCCGTTTTCTTGAAATCAGTTACTCTGTTGTATGTTGACTTTTGAGCCTGAGTTTTTTTTAAAAAATTGTTCTCCCAACATCTTTCTCATTAAAAAAAAAAGCCCTCACACTCCCCATCTGATATTAGTTATATTTGTTAATTCCTGAGGAATGAAAATATGCAGATCATTTATGCAAATAAGATCTTATTACACTATGAAAAACGAAGGATAATTTGTGTACATATATGTCAGCCTGGTACTTTAAGAAGTTTATAATCATCCTTTTCTAGATAGTAAAATGCTGCCTGACCTGAGGTTCAGAAGTAGATCTGGGGCAATAGGTCGGCCTTTTTTTGTTGTTGTCTGATCTCTTCAGAGCACAATGCCAGCCTAGAGCCATACAGCTAAGTCAAACACTCAGTCTTCGGCCTTTGGGAACTTAAAATTATCCCTTGACCTTTTGAAGAGCTTCCTATGAAATTTGAATCACCTGGAATTATCGAAGCAATTAAATTATTATTAGCTAATATTAGAAAGGCAAAAGCAGAAGATTGAAGTTTGTTTTCATTGTAGCTAATGAGGCATCTAATGATTCAAGTGTCACTCTAAAGCCAACCTCATTAAGACAAAGCACCTTGTTTTCATCAATGTCCTGGGGTAGATGGACGATTATACATAAATATGTATGAATTTAAATCAATGAAACTTTGCACCCAAATTCCAATATTCAGGAAAGCGTCTTATCATTGATGTCTTCTAAATGTGTAAATACAGATCTTAGGGACAGCATGAAACAGAGAGACTTTTTTTTTTCTTTGACTATATCTGATTTTCAGATAATTTATAAGATTATGCCAGCACATCAAATGCACCATTGAGTACATGTTCGTTAAGGGATTTGTTGCCAGCTGCGTTATTGAATGTACTTTTATTAAAATCGTGTAGTTTGTATCTGCATACTCATATTTACATATATAATGGGAAGTCATGAGATATTGTTCCTTTTTTGAACTTGCAAGAGGGTGTGGGATGTTCAGTTATAAGGGACTAAATTAAGAGGAGAGGATTCGGCGTGGCACGGAGCACAGTGAACAAAAAAAAGAAGGAGAAAGAGAGGCATCCGAGTAGCTTCTGGAAACGTGAGAAGGATTTGGTTTCTCCAATTGCTGATTTGCATCTTCAGACTTCGGTCTGTCAGAGCGTGATCCTGGAATAGACAAAATATTCATTTGGAAGGGCCAGAATCACGTGGTGCTTGAAATAAATAAGTGAATCAGATGTTAGATGTTTGGACCAATATTATTCTTTTTATTTATTTGAAAATTAGCTTACAGGTAATTTTCCTTTGTATTTAGATCTTACTGTAAGTTAAAATACTTTACCTTAAAATAAGATTGATCTTAAGATAAAGTATTTCTCTTAAATATAAGTATTTATCTTAAAAATAAGTAAAATAATAAGATAAAAATAATAAGTAAAATAAGTATCTTAAATATAAAATTCTTTAAAGTATTTATTGAAATGGATATATTCAACTTATAAAAACTTTTTTTGGACATACACATATCTTAAAATAATTTAAGTCTGCAAGTTGAGTATATACGTATCAGTGGATGATGCATACATTTATTTATGGAAATGCACACATATATATGTATGTATGAGTGTGTATATGTATATATATACATATGTATGTATGTATGTGTATATATATATGTATATATGTATACCAATTCCAGCCCATTGTAGTCCTCATTGTCATACCAATGAGGTGAATATTCCTTGGATATTCCTCGCTAATGCCTTTTGACACACACACACACAGATCAATCTGTGCCAAAAAAGTCTCTGGCATCTTGAAATAAATTTACATTTCTTACTCCTTTTCCTCAGTAGACCGTGGGCCATTTTTCTCAAAAACCATTCTCTTATCCCTGTGCACACCTGATTGGTACTCATCTTCCTGAGGAGCTGCTGTCTGTTTTCTGAACCAGTCCAGCAGTCCCTCCCTCCTCTACTCTTTTTTTTAAACCGTTACTGTTTATTCCTTTGTCTCATATTTCACTGTATGTATTGTTTGACCAACTAGATGGTAAACTCTGGAGACTGAATTTTAAAATATTTATTTATTTTTATTCAAAAGGCAGATTTTTACAGAGAGAAGGATAGACAGAGGGAGGGGTCTTCCAGTTGGTGTTTCGGTCCCCAAATGGCCACAGTGGCTGGAACTGAGCTAGTTAGTCCAAAGTCAGAAACCAGGTACTTCCTATGTGTCTGCCACATGGACACAAGGATCCAGGGACTTAAGCCATCCTCCACTGCTTTCCCAGACTGTGATCAGATAACTGGGTAGGAAAGACTCCAACCACACTCATATAGGATGCTGTTGCTGCAGGTAGAGTGTGCAGGCTCCAACTCAGATTGTTTTTAAGAAAATTACCTCATCATTTATTAATGCTTTATAACTTCAAATCATTTTGCCTATTATCTCCAGTTTTTGGCCTGTTAGGAAAGAGAGACAAACAATTTTCCCTACCTCAAGAAACTCACAGTGAAGTGGAGTGATACTCACATACAAAAGATTAACACACTGTGCAAAGGGCCACGATAGAGCAAAGGGGGCAGATATTCTCGGCCATGCATGTAGAGATCTGGATGGAATTCTGGACTCCTGACTTCGGATGGGCCCAGCCCTGGCTGTATGGACATTTGGGGTGGCGGGCAGGGGTGAACCAACAGATGGGAGATTCTGTCACCAAAGTGAAACACATACAAATTAAAAATAAAATAAAATAAAGGTCACAAATAATTCCATCTGGAAGGTTGAGGAAGATCAGGAAAAGCTGGGAATGCCCGCAGTTCATTTTCTTACCCTTTCAAGTGGAAGAAATGAAAGGAAATGATTGAGGGGCTTTCTATAAACGTAACAGAGACTGGCGCTTTTATTTCTATCCCAGGACAGGGTGGTCTAGGGTCATACTTTTTTTTAAAAAATTTATTTTATTGTGTTGTTGTTGACAATGGTTACATAGTTAATTACGGTTAAAAAAAAAAGGTTCGGGGGTATAGGGAAGTGGGTAGTACTATTATGTCCATATTGTTTCCATCATGTATCCGAGGTAAAGGGGAATATTGAGGGAAAAGCCTCACCTGGTTTCCCACCCACCCCAAGTCCCGGATGTGGGGCATGCTCTGAGATATTTGCTCAAGTGGTTTTAATAGTTCTCCAATTATGAATCTCTGCCAGTTTCGCTCGATGAGGTCGTCCACTGATTGATATGGTCCATCATAAAATCTGCGTTTGCCCCATATTTCGCTGCCAACAATATACAGCTGAGGTGAATGATTGACCTGTTCTGTCTTCTGTCTTCCTTGGTTAGATTTCTGAGTCCAGCAGTTCGATTGGGGAGCTCTCCAAAGAAACTTTGAGGTATTCCCAGACTAGATTCTTGTATGTTCTAGAAAGCATAGGGCCCAGCACAGTCCATCACCCCGATCAGCTGGTGGTTTCAATTGCTGGGTTGGTTCTGTTTTCAGTCCCGAGTTGCACTGGAACCAATGGGTGTTGCAGTCCAGTCTGGTTCTGCCCAGCACATACTCGGCCCTTACATCAACCAGTGGGTGCTGCAGCCTAGTTGGGGTGACCCACAATAACCCCCACCAGGCCTGCCCCCTACCCTGGTTTGCCAGTATGCGTAGCAGAAGACCAGTCTGTCCCCCATCCCATTTGGCTCTTGTACTTGTCAATGGGTATTAAAGCTTAGTTCCATCTAACCAACTCAACCATTCAGCCCTCACGGATGTTTTTGAGTGCCTCTCTGTCTAGCCACCGTCCTATTTTTCATGCTCTCCCGTGGGAGTAGTGACCCAGGAAGGGGGAACCCACTTTTTCCCTCCCAGGTCTCTCTCAGTCCCGGTTTATGCACTCTTTAGGTGGTTCTGTGGTTTGACTTGACAGAATTAGTTCCCAGTGCCAGCTAATGCTGCGGCTAAGCCCAAACATCCCTCACCCACTCTAATTTATGCTTGCACCAGCAGGAATAATCAGCCCAGCCTGGCTTTTCCCTGATCTAGTCCACATGCAGTGCACAGGTGTTGCAGCCTTGGGGTCATACTTTTTAGTAAGGGCTTTGTTCTAAAGTAATAAATAAGGCCATCGCAGGGACAATGTAGAGGTTGTCCAAAGACAGGCTGTTTACGGTGCTGAAGTTGCCATCCTTTCTGAAGAATTTAGGCAGATACCAGAATTCACAAGCACAACACAGCTCTCTCAGCTGTGCTTGAGCGCCTGCAGCACGTGTCTCACCTGTTCCCTGTTACTGGGTAACAAACAGGTGATGTGAATGTGAGCTGATACACCGCTCTGGGCTCAAAATCGGTAGGAAGAACTAAAAGAAAAAAAAAGCGCGAGGCAAGTAGAAGGTTGCGGTTTGCGATTTGTGACCCAATTCACAAGCTTTGGTGGCTTTGCCCAAGTTGCGCATCTTGTTGCTTTGCAAGAAAAGGTAAAAAGTGACTCAGCAGCTAGACAAGCTGCCAGGAGGAAGCTTGGGAGGTCTGGATAACTCCAACGTTTCTAGCTCTTTCTAGTCCCCCAATAGCAAGGACCTGTTTTAAAATTGGGAATTAGAACCCAGTAGTGAAAAGTAGGCAACATACAAATGAACACAAAATGAGCTGTGTCTGACAAGAGAATCTTCTGGTTTTTCTCTGGAAGGGGGAAGGTCTGAACCCACGTGATCAAAGGTGGTTGACCTCTCACCCCCATTAGCCCTTTATTTAGGGCAGCTGCCTTTGCTTTCAGTTTCTTGGCTGAAGCTGAGAGCTGAAGACGCGTTTTCTTTCTCCTGCTTCTTGGAGCTACTGGTGATCCAGCACGCCGGTCTCGGCTCAGGAAAAACAGGTACATTTTGTTCCCAAAGGAACACCATTCCACATGGGTTACTGTTGAGAAGGATAGACGTCTTCCCCAGATGGAATTTCAAAGTAGTTGGGCTGCCTTCTATACCCATTATGGATCTTCAGTTTGGGAATCTGAGAGGAGAGGAGGTGCAGGAGATGCGACATCTGTAAACAGAGCATTTACTTTTCTGCAGAAATTCAAATCCAAAAGGAAGGAGACACTTTTGCAGCAAAAAGAATGTGTCTGAGGGAAATGGTCCTAAATATCCCTGGGTCTTTCTAGGCAGTGGGGGAGAAAAGAGGGGGTATGGATGGCGGTGGGAGTGCGTCTAAGGAACTGAACAATCCATTTGCTTCTTAGCAATGAGCAGTGGTAGCTTTGTGATGTGGATCCATCCAGCCTTGCTACTTAGGAGCTCTGTGCAAATGGCTTAGCCTTTATGAGCCCAGGTTTCTGGCATAAAATCAGGCAGGTTTGGTGAAGAGTCTGACCTTTGACTTGGGATAAATCTGAACACCTTCCACTTGGTAACGTGCCAATTTGAAGAATTTCAATTTTCTGGTTCTCTTGATTGTCAAAAAGGAGAAGCGAATTAGGAGATACATGGTAGGGGACACTAAGGCTTTAAAACACAATGCTGTGTTGAGCATTTAATATCATGCATGCTTGGAAGAGTAGCTGTTGCTGATAACTGAAGATTCTCCTGGCTTTAATGATCCATTTGTTGCAAATATACCCCCCCTCCTTAATTCCTTATATGTGTCCCTAACCATGACATGATTAGTTTCTTTGCTAGATTATTGAAGGAGTTTTTTGACCTTGGTCAAAAGGAATGATATGACGAGTGTATTCTTCTCATCTGTTCAAAGGGTCTTCTGTTTTCTGCCAAGTGGTCCGGTGGTATTGTTGTTGTTTTTAATGTCCTAGAACTAAGGGTGATATGAGCTGTATAGGGGAGAGGAAGAAAGACTAGAAAGTGAACTGCATGATGGACAATGATGAGCTTCAGCTGGCTTCTTGGGTGGCTTGTAGAGGATGTGTGTTTGATCTATTTCAATATATTGGCTATGGGTTTTTAGTCATTATTTTATCAACATCCTCATTTTCCCCTGCATTATTAGAATGTGATAGGCATATCCAATATCCAGGAATTGATTTTTAGTAAGCTCTAAATTGAAGCTTTATCTGTTTTCTGCTCAAATACCAATGACTGACTGTGGTGCTGCTTTCAAGTATTGTTCAGGATCCCTTCACTCTATGCCTGGAGAGCGATCTGCAAGGGAGTTGCAATCCAGAATTGTCTAATGTGATTTCAGTAAAATACTAGTCATTTGATGTGGTCTGTCCTAGAAAATAACTCTGTGTAGAATTCATAAATTACCATCGTCTTTGCAAACAGACACTGAAAGGAAGTCCTGAACGGAAGAAACCCTTGTAGTTGGGTGTGATTCTACTGTTTCCCTAATGTATTTGAATGTGGAACATTTTCAGGTAATGCCTGGTAAATCTTCGAGAATTGGGCAATAGTATCCTAATGTAAACCTTAGCTTTAGGGAAAAGCCAAGACTGAAGAAATCATTACCAAATCTCCTACATGATGGTTATCTTCTATTCCAGGGCTGCAAATCGAACTGATTATCTTGTCTTTGAAAGCATGTGCTAAGGAAAGGGAAATCTTCCTCTAATGGACTTCACCTAATAGCTTTTGTTAACTTACTTTCTGATCTATTTTGTTTTTCAAAGAACACACTTTGCAGAGTGGGTACTTAATACTGTTGCCTATTGTGTAGCCATGAAGCTCTATTGTGATTATAATTTCTTTCTTTTGAATCCATAATCTTTCGCTATTCCCTTTAATGCTTGGCACTCTTATTTCCACCCACATGACTCTACAATTAGAGAAATACCACTGTCCTTTGTTCTTCTTGGAGAACACACCTTAGGTAGCCATTCTGGGGCCCAGCTTTTTACCCCCAAAACATATGCAAATTCCTGTGTGCTGTAAATCCTCTCAGAAGCCTAAAGCCTACTACATAATCCTGCTCCTGAAGTAAAATTAATTGATATTAATTAATTTTTTTCCTCTAGGTGATTTTTTTTCTTGATTCTGCTTTTGGTAATACATCATTCAGTTCTCTTAATAGCTTGTGTTTGTACCACTTAATAACTGGAGTTATTAAGTACCTAAAGCATCTCTCCTCGGGATGTGCCTTCGCAAAATAGTACAACTTGCTTGCCAGTCTTGTGAGGGCTACAGTGGCCACTAAGTGCTCTGAAAACTTGGGAACAGGGGTTCTGCCTTTCTTCACCCCTGGATTGAGAGTACTTTCCGTGAATCATTGTGGTTCAAGTCAACAGCTGTTCTGTTTTTAAACATGTACTAGTCTCTTGAGGTTGGTGTGTCTATGCATTGGGTGTTGATTCTGTGCTCAGAGGGCTCTCCCACTTGGGAGAGAGACCAGCTTTCACAGGAACACAGTCCTGGTAGGTAAATGCTGTATTAGGCCATGTGCAACGTGTTAATGTGCTTCAAGCAGGAGATGATGTGGGTAGCACCTCAATAGCACCATGAAGGCCAACCAGAGGCATTTTGAAAGACTGAGAAGTTTAGTGACTTGAAGTGTAATAGATAAGATGAGGGTTTCTACCCTTTGCTGGTCCCAATATCTTGTGGGCACATTATCAGAGTTAAATGTTTTCTGAATGAATTAAAATTTATTATCAATATGATGAAAGTTCCAGTGGAATTCTTTAAATAACCAGCCCCAGCCCCGGCCCCACCAGTGTTGTCTTCCTTATCATTATGGTTATTCTCACCACCTGTTTAACACCAATTGCTATAGGCCTCTTTGAGAGCAACTTAAATTTGTTCTATTTCAAATACCCTTGATGGTTATCCCATAGAGTCTTGATCTTAAATTTTTTTTTAAAAAGTTCTTAAAATTTACTGGAAAAGTAGAGCAAGATCATTATTTTTTATCTGCTGGTTCATTCCCCAAATTCCCTCAGTAGCAAGGTCTGCCAGACGGAGGGTGGGAGCCAGGAACTCAAGAAATGAGACTGTGAAGCTTGAGGTTTGACAGACTGCACCTTCCTGTTGCCTTCCCACATACAGATGATCCTGATAACCCCCATGGCGAAGATGGTGCCAAGAAAGTCAGTTGATCCTTGTCAACTCTCTGAATTTGGTTATAAGTCAGGAGTAAAAGCAATTCAATGATATTAGGAGAAATCTTTGGTTTTTATCTATAGACAGGAAAAAAATAAGATGGGGTGATTGGAAGTCCTGTATGTACTGGTCTTCAGAAGGCACAAATGAGAAAACAGACTTCCTTTCATAATGGATTGTCATCACTACATTTTTCAGAAAAAATATTCAAGGTGTTAAAGTTCCTACTGCAGTTTGGTGACATTACCATAAAGAATGCTTTGCGCCTTTATATGTAAAGGAGACCACCACTGACCTCTTAACAGCTTCTCCTTTAACTGTGTGCTTCTCTCTCTCTCTCTCTTTTTTTTTTTTAATAAAGATTGAGTTCAAAAAGATGAGCTCTACTTGGAGCTGAAAGGCAGCTCATTAGAAATGGCCTTTTGAGAGGCCTAAAGGTTGAGATCTTGAGGGAAGTTAAATTCATTGTTCTTTAGTAATGAGGTATAACTTCTTCCTAAACTGGGGATAAGTCTAGCGTTTATCCATCTGTTCGTTATTGCGTGACATCAACCATAAAATTATTTTGAATATGAAAAATTTTCTTTTTGTTTAAACCTTCATCTGTACTCGACTGAAGTATTTGAATGAATTAGTGTTTATCTAATTTTTAATCTCCTTCCTAATGAAATTCATTGCTCTTTTTATTTAAGACCAGGTGCCTGTTAGAATCAAATAATGAAAAACAGAAGCAGGAAATGAGTATTATGACATTGTCCATCAGCTGAGAGTTGGATTATTGATGATTTTTTTTTTAAATTTTCTGTTTGAGTTCAGCCCAGCTAGGGGAGTGGTGTCGGCCACGGGGTTTGGAGCATTAGTGTTATGCTCACCTGTATGCCTTCTAGTTCTGCTCATTAGGCCCTTGACCCTCATCCCCATTGTTTTCTGACAGCTACTTCCAATTTCCACTTAGAGATATATTTTCTTTTTCTTCCAAAAGATGCACAGAATCAGTATAAGCCCATGTACTCATCTCTTATGGACCCAATAGCTCAAGTGCCCACTTTCCCCTGGCCCACCTCTGTAGCCTCTGAGCTGTGTAGTTTTATCCATTACCTAGAGTCATATTAGGAAGATTTCAATTAGGTAATTTTTATTCTGTCTCCCCCAAATTTTTTAAATAGTTTGGCCCTTTAAAGATCTAATTAATTCATAGTTTAACTCATATTAGGGCCTTAATCCTAGTCTTTCATGTAAATAGGTGGTCTTGAGGGACGCCAATAAATAGGAGCACTCCTGGGGCTGCTTGTGATGCCAGCATCTCGTGTGGACACTGGTTCATGTCCCAGTTGCTCTACTTCATAGATCTTAAAAATTTATTTATATTGGCAAGGTAAATTTACAGAGAGAAAGCTCTTCTGTCTTCTGGTTCACTCCCTAGGTGGCCACAACGGCCGGAGCTGAGCTGATCCAAAGCAAGCTAGGAGCCTCTTCCGGGTCTCCCACGTGGATGCAGGGTCCCACGGCTATGGGCCATCCTCTACTGCTTTCCCAGGTCACATGCAGGGAACTGGATGGGATGTGGAGCAGCCAGGACACAAAGTGGCACCCATATGGGATTCCATTGCATGGAAGGTGAGGATTTAGCCATTAGATTACCACACTGGGCCCCCAGTTGCCCTATTTTAGATTCAGTTCTCTGCTTATGGTCTGGGAAAGTAGCAGAGAAAGCCCTACTTTGTTGGGACCCTGCACCCCTGTGGGAGACAGGAAAGAATCTGGCTACCAGCTTTATATTAGCTCAGCTCTGGCTGTTGTGGTCATTTGGGGAGTCTTTAATGTCTTTCTCTGTAAAATCTGCATTTCAAATAAAGATAATTTTTTTTAAGGAACTCAATCCATGCAATGAAAATGAAGAAATGGCTGATAGAAATCAGACTTGTTACATGGCTTTAGGTCTTAACACAGGTGGATAGCTTCGGTTGCTTCAGTCTTAATATACTTGTCAAACATTCATGAGGGAAGTTTTGGGGTAGAGCTCAGACTTTGCTTTCTCACAAGTTTCTAAGTGGTCCTGAGGGCATTGTTGGTCCCGGCACTGGTTATTACTGTTCAGTGGGGTATAAGCAAGAGCATGCTAGACAAGTTTAGGGTTTATTTAGGAGTCTTTATTAACCAAGCTTGGTGATAACAGGGTCCACTAGAAATTAGCAAATGACAAATTCATGTGGCAATACAGTGTGAATTGAAACCCCAAGAGGAGCAAATGGTCATTACTCTGAAATCCGTCCATTAAACTAAACTATGTCCCAGCTTTCCCAGCAATGTAAGGGACATACAACATACAACCAAAACATACTTAGAAAACTACATACACTCACCTTTCCTTGGCTTCTCTGCCCACATTTCATTACTGTTAGTCATTACTTCTCCTGGAACTTTGAAAGTACACAAAGTAGAAATACAAAGCATCTTAGTATTAACATCTTTTCTGTCCTACCCAAGCAGTGAGCAAAGGGTGAGGAACAGACATTACAGGAACCATGCTCAGGGTTACCTGTCCTTGGATTCTAGGAAGCCAGAAAGCAAGCAGATGCTGGGGAGGCCAAGAGTTAGAGTGTCAGAATGCCTGAGTGAAGGAAGCATGTGACCAAGAGAGTGAGCCCCTCCCTATCTTGTGCCTTTATGGGGGCTTGGGAAGGGAATGATTACACAACAATATAATACCACCCCCTCAAGGTGAACATCACAGCTGGGAAGAAGGGAGCACCTAGATGGTGGAGCCGGGGGTGGCAGAGCGGCTTCCAAGCTTGTGATCCTGAACTAGCTGCCTACCCCAAAACAACTAAACATTCCATCATGCCAAATAACTTAATCTTCTATTAGTGATTGATTTTCTTTAAACCTGTAGGGTAGGTCACTCTTGATAGCATTCTGCTTATATGTCTAGTTTCTTATTCTATCTCAGGATTTCAAGTGAGAATGTGTTTTTCACCCATTTATCTCAATCAGGGATCCCAGTGCCACCTATCACTCTTAACTTTGTTAAACCATCTTTTTCTTAGTTCTTTATTGTGTCTGCAAACCTAGTTATTTACAATTTTCATAGTCTTATCCCTGTAACAGAGAAGGAAATCATAACACTGCTGTCTTCTGTAGCTATTAGATTGATCTAGAACCTCTGCAATAGGATCTGCATCCCCAGTGCATTTTAATTACTAATACAGGGTTGATAGGAGAAAGTAAATGTTTGCAAAATACACAGAAAAGGACAGCTGTCATTCAGTGTCTAGGCTTTCTGAGGGCTTAACTATAAAAGGTCTTGGAATACAAGTTGTATCTGAGAAGTATATCTTCAGTTCATGCCCAAATTCACAGTTTATCTTCCATGTTTTTAACTCAGCTTTGGTCAGCAATAGCATTTCTTTTCTGATAGTGAGAGTCCAGTATGTTTAGGACAATGTGCAGGTGGGATTACTGTTACACAGGGCCTGGGGTTCCTGGAGCAGAACCCAAGACAGTACCTGAATATCAAGATGTTACCTACCATGGAGATGAGTGACATGGGTCTTCTTCTGTTCATGAACCCTGTAGGGCTGTTTGCAACGCTATGCGTGCAGTAAAAGTAAATTTAATAAAGGTAGAATTTCAATATAAAAGCAGGGCAAAGAACTCTAAAGAAAAGACACTGTGAGACCAGGACCTCATGATGCCAAGCTTTGCTTCCAAGGTACTGCATTGGGCTTGACTTTATCACTGTAAAGAGTACTATTTAATATGTACAGCTTTTTAGTATTATGTGGCACTTCAAGAAATGTGTGCAAAAAAGATAAGTTTATTTTGGTGAACAAATTGAGTCTTGCTTTCATAATAAATATGGAGTGGCTATTGAAACAGAGGATGACAGTATACTGTGATAAGGTCATTTCTTTCTTGTTAATCATTGTGTTCCCAGCGTGTAGCACAGAACCTGACACATGGAAGAGACTGAGTAAATGAGTGAAAACTGAAGATAAAAATAGGGTAATCATATTAGAATAATGATTATGGATTGAGTTAATTAGCAGGTGTTACTTGACATGGACCCTCTAACCATCTCTGAAATTTGCCAGTCTTTTTTTTTTAATTAAAAAAACTAATTTGTTTGGACTTCTATAGTTCAGGCAACAAAAAAATAGAGAATGTTTTGATATTGAATAGTCACAAGTGCTCTTGTGCTCGCTCCCTCTATTCTCTTGCTGCAAGGTTTGTTCTATAGTCGGAAGCTGAAAAGATGGTACCACTTGGTAGGAAGACATTGTCGGCTGACATGTTGAAGTATGGGCACAAATGGTACTGCTGGGAGAGAACGAGCCTTCAGTCCTTGTATCTCCAGGTCTCATTTTGGTCTGAATGATACCAGAACTGTACATTTCAATCACTGAGTTGGATTTTGAAGTCACATTGGATAATGACCTGAGCTTTTTCTGTTCAGCTCTGAGAAAAGAATTGGGCTATTCACCTGTCCTCTGCCCAAATGGCTATTGCAGTGCTGTTGATTTTGACATCCTTGATAGAGGTTTTCTTTTTCTTTGTCATTATCTGAGGCTAGGAAAAAATGGCTTGAACATTCTTTAACTAGCTCTTATTCTATCAATAGCATCTTGTTAGGACTCCACTTCTGTAACTTGGATTATAACTGGTTTAATCAGAAAAGGAATGAACTGAAATTTGTTCATTTGTTCACCAGAATGTGTTCTGTGATCCAGGTATTTGGGAAGAATAGCTGTATAAACCTTGGCCTTGGGTACTGGCTTTGTCCTCTGTTTCCAGAGTGGAGTTAGCTCTTACATAAGCCCAGCCTTAGTGTCTATCTGATTGGCAATTTCATATCTAATTTCTACCTAGGTGTCTTCAGGGCATACTGCTCTATTGGTTTGATTTGATTTACAACAATAGACTCTAATGGGATACTTGAAATGACCCTTGAATTCTACAGATAGACATGAAAGTACAATGAATGAATCTATTATCCATTTTAACACAGTATTCACATGGTATCCACCATATAGCCGGCATTGTTGTGACTATTTTATATATGGGGACAATAATGAAAATCTTCATTTTTATGGACTTTTTTCTGTAGTCTGTAACTCCCTGTCACTCCTACCCTTCATCCACGTCTTACACACACATGTGTGCGTACACACACACACACACACACACACACACATCCTCTTACCCTTCTCCTCTTTGTCCTACCAGCAGAAGTAGCAACTACCCTGCCTGGTGACAACCTGGTATATGCTAAGCCATGAGCCGTATACTAGTGGTAGCGAAACCATCATCTGAATGAAACAAAGAGACTCTTCCTTTCTCTCTTTATCTTGAACTTGGCTGTTTCTGTGATTTGGTATCCCCTACCTCCAGGAGAAAGATCAGTTAGTCAGAGTCAGCTTTGCTCTTGCCCGTTATCATTTTCATCCTTTGGCTGAAGGAGGTCAGAAAAGACCAGTACTGGCTGTGAACCTGAGTCTACACCTGGAATGTGAGAGCAGGAAGGCCCTTTTTAGTTCCTGAGGTGAACATTTTTATTTTTTTAGCTTAGAAAATTCCTGGAGAAAATTGCCTGTATCCTTCTTGGGGAGGGGGAACTGTCTGGCAACTTTGACCTCAGACAGTCTGCTCTCCTCAAGGAGGTGATGATCTAGTGTGTGAGATGGAGAAGCAAATGTGTGAGGACTGTGGGTGTGACACCATGAGGAGTGTGTCCCGGGTGCTGTCAATAAGATAGAATGGCTCAACATGTTAGGCTAATTGGTTGACACCTCATTCTTCTGCAACAGATTACCTCACTGACAGCTATAAGGGAAGAAGTTGTCCCACATATAAGCTACAAATGTCTATGCACTGCTGTTGGTGTACTTAAAAACTATACACAGTTTTCTCATGAGGGCAGAGCAAGTGTCAGTCTCAGACTGCTGTTATTAACTGTGATCTGAAACCTCTGAGAGCTGACAGCCTCAAACCACTGCACTTGGCTTCTCCAGATGTGGGACTCTGACCTGTCCCTAGCAGCCTGGCATGCCAGGAAAAGTGAAGAGAAAGATTTCACACCAGGCTCTAGACACGTGGTTTCCATGGCCACCAATGCAAGGAGATGCCAGCATCTTAGCAGTAAGCTTAAGCAGCTGAAGGAGAGTTTGAGAATTTGAGAATCAGATGTGTTGGACAGTGGATGTTGTGGAATGGTTTCAAAAAGAAATAGCTCAAGTGCCCGTAAGAGGATCCTGCTTTGCTTTGTGTTTTCAACTTGGGAGGTTAAACAGCCACTTGCACATGGTCGTTTTCCATCCTGTCAGTGGGGAAAGTGAGATGGTTATTAGCAAGCTCTTGATAAGCATGAAACCTCTTGTGGGACAGCTGTAGAGGAAAAAAACATTATGAACTCATTGTCCTTTAAAGCAAAAGAAACTGTACTGGCAGGCTGAGTGGAAACATTAATAAAGAGATATTAAAACCTTTTTAAATGAGAAACTGCTGGAAAAAGTGCATATAGGGGTAACTCAGCAGTAGCACCCTGAGAAATTGTCATCACAGTTTTTAGTTGTGACTGACAGTGCTCCACACTCAATAGACACTTCATTTGTTCTCTGTGACAGTAACACATCTTTTGTAATCCCTTCTAAACACACCCTCAAAATGGGTTAATGCATTCTTGCTTTGTAATGAATTTCCTAGAAATAAGGGCCGTTGGGGGAATTTTAATTGTTGCCTTATTTCTTTTTTTCATAAATTAATTCCTCATACAGTTAAAATTAATACTACTGTGGATTTACAGAATTTGCTAATTAGAAAGAAACTTGACATTTACTAATATCAAACTATGAATAAACCCACTAATTTAAGGATTATGCCACAATCGGAGTGTTCCCATGGAAGCTGGATGCCCAGAGAAAAATGTAGTCTTTAGGTATTTATTAACAAGGTGATTAATCACAGGATTACCAGAGGACATGAAATTTCAATGTCAAAAGTTTATCATTCATGTTCCTAATTGTAAGCTGATATACCTGAAGATATACATGTTGTCACATCCCTAGGCTGGAATGGATGAAACCCTCTGAGGAATGCTATGAGACATTTTGGATCTTCAGTCTAAAGTGTATACATAAAATTTAAGGGGTTTCTCATGTTATGCAACAAGTCTAATGGGTAATGAATGTGTGAAAGGCTCTGTTAAGAAAGTCTTGTGCAGGTACACATCACAGTTGATTGGTATTGTCTGTCAGGGTGTAGGAGAACTGGGAAGTGAACCAGCAGTAGACAAACTGGGAGATGAGCTTATCAAGCAACTTTGTTTTCACTGGATGTAGGAGCATGCAGAAATCTACCATGGAAAATTATTCTTCCTGGATCATGCAATATGAAAAATAAACAGTGCCATCCTGGAACTCTAAGGAGCATGCTGAGTGAAATGTTGAACTTGCCTTGAGATGCCATTGTATGACCCTGTTGTGTGCCAGCTAGGGCAACGGGTCAGGATAATGTCACAGGCATGCCTGAAAGACCGTGTCCCTCTTAGTGAAAACAGGGAGGTCTCAAGTACATGCCTCAGGGTTGTCAGTAACACTTTGGTGTCCAGACTTTCCACATCTTTTGACACAAAAAGGCGAGCGTGTGAAAATAGCATGAACTTTTGCAAGACACAAAGCTGTGTCTTGGCAAGAGTCGGAGTAGAGATCCTCTAATATGATCCATTGCAAATGTGAGAAAACTTTTTAAGGGGAAAGCTTTTCAAGATTATTTTGGTTTGCATTGCTTTGCTTTTTGTTCTGTGTCATTAAGTCAAAAAATGGGGTACTCATAGCTCTCACTTGAAATTTAAAAAGCTAAAAAAAAACCCCACAGGCTTTGAGGCTGGTACAGTGACTCAACAGGCAAATCCTCCACCTGCAAGCACCAGCCTCTGCCCCAATGACCATAATGACTAGGGCTAGGCCAGGACAAAGTGAGGAGCTAGGACCTTCTTCCAGATCTCCCACATGGGAACAGGGCCCAAGCAGTTGAGCCAATATCTGCTACTGCCTGGCACTCATGAGGTAACAGCACTGCAGGCAGCAGCTTAACGCACTATGCCACAGTACCAGCCTCCCTTTCAAGTATTTCTTAAGATCCTTTTTCCATACTTCTTTCTTCTGGAAAATCTAATAACCCATTGTTTAAAAGTACTATTCCTTAGAGAAGCTAATGAGGTGGTTCAGCCTACTAATCCACGGCTGCAGGCCTGATATCCCATCTAGGTACCTATTCAAGTCCCAGCTGCTCCATTTATGATACAGCTCCATGCAGTGGAGGGTGGCCCAAGTCCTTAGGACCCTGCATCCATGTGGGAGACCTGGGAGAGGCAACTGGCTCAGCTCTGGCCATTGCAGCCATTTGTGAGTGAAAAAGCAGATAGAAGATCTTTCTGTGTCTCTCCTGGTCTCTGCAAATCTGTCTTTCCATAAAAACCAGAAACTATTAAGAAAAATAAAAAGGTGGGAATCTTTATGACCTGAAGATGGAGAATGTATGCATGTATGTGAGGGGAACACACAACATTGCTTTGCTTAGACTCAAAGTCCATTTTTTTAACAATGTGTATATGCTTAATTAGTGAATAATTGTCAGTTTTTTAATAATGTTGTGCTTTCCAACCCACTTGACAATGCGAGTTGCCATAAATTACCTTTAGCAATGGCACGTACTCATGGGAAAGTTGCCCTGAACTTCAATGTTTCTTGAATGTCATGGAATAACCAACTGAGCAGATGATGTAGACTGCGCGAAGAGCTAAAGAGAGTTTGGCAAAATCCTTGTGCTATCATTTAACCCTGATAAACCTGACATGGCCATTTGGTAGGCTCTTAAATTCTGTAGACCAAAGGAATACCAGTGGATTGCCTGTAAGAAGCAGTAGCTGTGTACCTGAAAATTAATTCCAGGGTAGGAGCTTGGCAGAGTGTCTAAAGGCCATTTGGGATGTCCACATCTCATCTCAGTGATTTGGTTTGAATCCAGTCTCTGCTGCATTTCCAACTCTAAGCTAGCATGTGTTTTTGGAGGCAGCAGGTAATGGCCCAAGTCTTTAGATCCCTCGTACCGATGTAAGAGAGAAGGATTGAATTCATAGGCCTTGCTTAGTCCCAGCTGCTAGGGGCTTTTGAGACAGGAATCAACAGATTTGTATTTCTTATTTGGTCCTCCTGACTTTCAAATGAAAAAATATAAAAATTCCTCTCTTGATTTTTGTTGTCACTTTGCTTGCCCTCCTCCCTGGTTGTGGATATTTGCAGTGGTCATTGCATTTTACAGCAGAAGTATACTGTGTGATGAACTGAGGGCAGCAAGGTTTTTTTTAGCACTTGTGGAGGTAGAGAGAAGGCTTAGGGAAATACCAGAATACAAGTCTCAGCTCAGCCACTTAATTCCTGTGCTAACTTGGGTAAGCCCAAATGCCTTGTTTTGTAAAACCACACTGACAAAAATACCTCCCAAAGCTACTGAGAAGACTAAGTAAGATACTTACATAAAGTGTTTGCTGTAATGATTAGTCTATGTTTAGGTCTGTGAGAATATTAGTTCTTAGTAGTAGTATGAATAAAAATGCAAACTTAAATTACCACACCTGTTTTTATTCTCTGCCTCTATATCATGAATATCAATGGAAGGGGCTCTTGTTTGTGTGTGGAAATGCTGTCCCCTAAGGGCTATTTTCAGAATTCGCTTATCTTTTTTTAAACTGTTAACGTATATTTATTTGAGAGGAAGAGAAATGCATACATTGGTTCATTCTTCACATGGCAGCAAGAATTGGGTTTGATCAGTGTCCACATGTTGGTAACTCACTAAAACCTGCTCTTCTCGGAGCAATGTTTGCTGGCCACTTTGACTTAGTGATAAGAGCTTGATCAAGTAGTCTGACGTGTATGTTTAATATTTTTTTCCTTCCACATCTGCTATCCAGGCTGTTGGGGTTTCAGTGAGCTAATGTAGGCCAAGTGCCCAACATAGACCCCAGCACCAGAGAGTGTTTAATCACTGTTGACTTGTGGGTGATGTTACAATGCTTTTGCTGCTCAAAATAATGTGAAGCCCAAGAAGAGGCAGATTTCACATTAGTTTCATCTTTCCTCATTAATGGGAAAGACACATTAGTCAGTTTCAGGGTGGTGGAGCTCACTGTTCTTGCTTTATCTGCTTCCCGTGGGTATTTCCCAGGTTCTTAGAACATGTGACAAATGTCAACTCATACTTGTTGAGTTCTTTTTGCAGTGAGTGGTGACCACTATGGGTATGTTCTGGAAGCTTTGTATACCCACAGATCACACATACAGAGAGCTCTGCTCTTGCAAGGTTGGGACATCAAAAGTAGCAATAAGAAAATGACCAATTAGTGCTCCTTTGAGTACATTCAGCTCCGGTAAGCCATAAAACAAGCGAAGAGGATGTCATGAAGGAAGAAACTGTAGAATATTAATATAAGGGGGGGTACTAGCCTCTATGTAAATGAGTCTGACCACACAGGAAAGCTGTTTTGAGTCAGTTTGAATCATAAGCCTGAAGTGAATGCATAATAGCTTCCCCACAAAAGGCAGCTCTCCTACAGAAGACAGAAACATCCTGCTTGGCCAGAACAATTGAACCACGTGATGGGAGTCATGTGCAGATTTCAGTTTACAGGCTCATCAGTGTTTGATGATACCCCTCCGCAGGCAGCGGTGTCTCAGTACTGTTGGGAAGAGGCAGCCAATAGTTAAAGAGTTCTGAAATTCTGAATGGTGACAACTATAATGAAGAGATAATGAGATGGGTAGAAGTGGAGATCCCCTGATGTGTGCTGTCATGTTGAGAGGAGGAAAACTGAAAAAAAAAAAAAAACTCATTCCAAGAGCTTCTGGGGAGTATCTGTTGTTTATGTGCAGGGCGATGGAAAGGCATTTGTAGGGCAATGATAAAGCAAAATGACTCTGAATGGAACCTTGGATGATGTTCCTACCACCCATAGTGGTAGAAGGGTCAACACTGGCCTGCCTTCAAATTCATGTTGCATTAGTATTTTTGGTGATATTAAATGTGGCGAAATTAGCATCTAAGTTTGAAGACTTCATGAGTGAGACACTGTGGTTATCACTATGGAAATGAGGTTTCTCCATATTGGTTTAGAGGACATCATTGGGCTTTATCAAATGATTTAATGCAGCCATCATGTTATGAGAGTGTATGAAAACCTAAGGGGTGGGCAAGTCTTAGATAAAATGCCTTGAAATCAGATCTTCAAGTAGGTTTTCTATATGCTATTAATTATGATTGAAGAAAGGTTTTCTGCTTAAATTGTAAACATGTTGACTTATGAACAGATACTTCTTAAACACTATTAAGGAATAAATGCATCAGTCATATAGTCACATGGTGCAATTAGAAATTACTCAATATAGTAGCACATTTAAAATAGAAGGAAGTCTGTATGTTGCAAGTAACAAATAACTGATACCATATTTAGTTTTTCTCCTGTTTCAGCCAAACCAAAAAGGCATTGCTTCATCACACAAAAATGGTATGTCTCAAGTAAAAAATGATGGAATTATTTTCTTTGTTATGATACAGCATTGCTTATCCCACATCCATTTATTTTGGGAACTTTAATTTGTTCACTATTACTGTTTAAAAGGTAGTTTATGTAGTTTTCTTAATTTTAAAAGACATGTCAGAAAGCTTGAAAATAAGACTGTGTCTCACTTCTGAGAGGTCTGTGTGCTGATAAAGCGGTGCCAGCATGCACTTCCTGCTTCTGGAAGATGCATTGACTTGGTTGGGTTGAGTACAGAAGCTTTTGGAAATGCCTGCGGGCTGGTGTCCCAACATGTCTGCAGTGTTACTTACCATCTAGTTCTTGAAGTGAATATCTGTGAAGCTCTTAGGATCCAGTCACGAGTGGGATGCAGCAGTAAACTTGGTTGCTTTGGAATTATACACAACAGTAAAGTGGTTTTCTTTATTGTTTTTCTGTACTGTTTTTATGGAATAACTTGTTTTTATTTTGAAATGTGTTTATTTGAAAGAGTGGAAGAGAAGTAGAGCATTCCTCCTCTAATTCACTTATTAGTGGACCACGCTGGCCAGAGCTGAGCAAGCCCAAAGCCAGAAGCTTCTACGAGATCTCCCATGTGGATGGCAGGAGCTCAAATACATGGGCCCTCTTCCAGTGCTTCTATTAGGGTATTAGCAGGAATCTGGATCCAGAGAGAACCAGTTGGGGCATGAACTACTATCCATTTGAAATACCAGGGTGATTGGCAATGGCTTTACTAGTGAACCACAGTGCCAGCCTCTCCTCTGCTTTGAGTTGGTGTGAAGACATGTTGTGGGGTATTCTCACTCTGAAGATCAATCTCAACCACCATTGTATTGTAAAGTAAGCTATGATGGTGTTCTAGGCATCTGTTTCTTTCTTATACAAGCCTATTTCTCTGTGATAGAGATCTGCAAAGACAAAATGTCGACCTTTTGTTTTATCTTTAAGGATTCTAGGTCTCCAGGCTGGTATTTTATTTGGGTTATCAGGAAACTTCTTTTTCAGAAACAAATGTGATAGGAAGTTTTATGCATTCTTTCTCATGTAAGTTGAAGATGCGAAGTCAAGATAATGTATAAAACTCAAAGATTGTCTGTTTAACACCCTGCAACCTTTTTATACTAGATGGACTTTGGGAGCTTGTCTTTATAATTACAGTGATCCCTAATAAGAGGAGTGGGTTGGTGATTCACTTTATACAAGGGTAGTTGAAAGCAGTCCCTTCAAATATGAAGAAGCTTCAGAAACTTTGTAGAATATGCAATTAAAAAATGACACACAGATTCCAAGAACTTTCTCAACACCCCTAGTAGTTTATCCAGTGCATGGCGATGGTAGAAGAAAGTATGCATACAAAGCAGTAGACTGAACTCCGTCTATTTTGAGAACTAATTGTGAATTTCCTCATTTCCTCGTGTGTGTGTGTGTGTGTATATATATATATATATACCACATATAACTAATTTAAACATAACTTTATTACCTATACTTGGAAGGTAAATGAAACTCTTCTGAATCCAAGGTCATGCTTTGTTTGTCTTGTTCCCCTGGAAAAAAGTAGGCATTGCTGGAGAAGAGCGGAATGGCATGGAAAGAACAGGGTTAAGGAACTTTGAGGAGGAAAGGGTATTTATGAAGCATTGGGAGGTGGAGTAAGGGGTTCTGGACCTTAACTGCACTTGACAGTTACTGTGGAAATTTCTAAGACCAAAAGTGGTCCTGATTCCCAGGACTTATCCAGATAATTCCAAGTCCCAGGAATAGGAATGGATTGTTAGGTTTAGTGCTTGGGATGCTGGCATGGAAGTTTCTGGGTTTGATTCTTGGCTCCAAGTTCCTGCCTGTAACGATCATAGAGGTAACATTGATGGCTAGTTCTGATTCAGTACTGGCTACTGTGGGCATTTGAGGAGTAAAGCAGTGGGAGCTCTTTATTTCTACGGATCTAAAATAAACAAAAATGTCTGAAAATTTTTAAAAAATCTTATAACAGCTCATGGACAAGAATCTGGAAAAATAGAAACTTGGACTCCTGGAATTGGTCATGTAAAATGATACGGCTGGTAAGAAAAGCAGTTAGGCATTGTCTCAGATTGTTAAACATAGTGTTTCCATATGATGCAGCAGTTCTCATAGGTATTTACTTAAAATAACAAAAAAAAGTCTGCATAAAAACTTGTTCCTGACCAAACATTACACTAGTCATAATACCAAAAGGACTAGAAATTAATGTATGTGTGAGTAAAGGGATTTTAAAAAGACGTGTGCGTGTGTTTGTGTGTGTGTATAGAAAAATAGATAGATGGATATTATTCAGCCCTGAAAAGGAATAAAGTGTGGATACATACTACAGTGTGGATGAACCTTAAACACATTATGTTGAGAGAAAGAAATCAGACACAAAAGGCTACATGTGGGCCCTGCACGAAAACCTAGTGGTTAAATCCTTGTTTTGCATCCACCGAATTCCCAAATGGGTGACCATTCATATCCTGGCAACTCTACTACTCGTCTAGCTCCCTGTTTGTGACCTGGGAAATAGCAAAGGACAATCCAAAGCCTTGGAACCCTGCATCCATGTGGGAGAGTTGAAAAAAGGTCCTGGCTTCAGATTGGCTCAATTCTTGCTGTTGTGGCCACTGGGGAGAGAACCAGCAGATAGAAGATCTTTCATTCTCTTCTCCTCTATGTATATCTGACTTTGCAATAAAAATAAATAAATCTTTTACAAAAAGAGTACATGTAATTGCATTTTTAAAAAGCATCCAGAATAGCCAAAGCCATACAGAGCATAGGAGAAATATTTGCTAAAGTTTGTGGAGGATGTAGCAGTGTGGAATGTCGGCATCTTCTTGAGGATGACAAAAATGTTAGACGTGATGACTGCACGGTTTGTGCATGTATTAACTATCACAGAGTTATACAACAGAGTGAGTTTTATGGTATGTGCATTGTATTTCAGTTAATCTTACCAGAAATATCTGGAAATGCTAGGTTCAATGTTTATGGTCCTGACAAGTTTCATTGGGTCATAGTAAAGTCTCTCATTGTAATTCAGATTTAAATCTGTTAGTTGCTGTCATCATGAGTTTCTCATCATCCATTACATGAACATTGAATAAGGCTTTGCATGTCTTGTCCCAGACACTTTTTAAACTCATCTTCTTTCATTTCTGCCTGACCACACCATTCTGTTCCCCATGCTTGCCCTTGTTCTTGCTGTGTGTGTGTGTGTGTGTGTGTGTGTGTGTGTGTGTGTGTGTTTCTGATGTTTACATAGTTGCCTAGTGTGAGAACGGTCAAGGAATAGTGGAAAGTGGGTTAGACCATAGTTTCCAACTTTTTCTTCCATTTTCATTCAGGAGAGGGAGAGAGATTAACGGAGAAGTTGTGCACAGCCTCAACCACCTCAGTACCCAGAGAGGGGCATTGGCCACCCAGTGTCATCCCGGGCTCCCCAATGTGGAGCATGTTCCAAGTTTTCCACTTAAGTGGTTTTGATAGTTTGAAAATGCTGTTGATCTTATTGATCTGAGGATGAGTAAATCTTTCCAAGATTCATTTTGTGCATGCAGTCCACTCCCAGAGTTTACACTCACCAAAATATTTGCTTTCAATGCTTGACTGGGGTAATTGACCAATTTGTTTTGCTTTCCTTCCTCCATTATGATACTAGATGTGCTCTGCAGACACAAATGTGCTCCCATTTCCCTCCATTTGCATCTGAGTATGCTGTGCACTGCTCCCTCTTAGCCGCTGAGAAGGCCCACTTTTGACACATGCGCTCAACGTTCAGACCATGGGTCCTGCTACTTTGCCCATGGCTGAAGTTCTAAGTCCAGCAGTTCAGTTTCGGAAATCCTCAAAGAAATCTTGTCTGAGAAAATCCCATGGACCTGACTCTTCTGTGTGCCTGCCTGTACAGGGTCCAGCTCATTCTTTCACCCACGTCAGCCTACACAGGCTGGGTGTTGGCAATTGCCAGGCCAAATCTATCTCCCACCCAAACCAATAGGTGCTATGGCTCAGCCCAACCCTGTCCACCACACACTCAGCATTCACGTACACCAACAGGAGCTGCAGCCCAATCAGAATGATCCCCAATAACTCTCACTGGGCCTACTTCATCCAGCCCTGGTTCCTTTGCCTGCCAGCATGTGCAGCAAATTGGTCCAATCTGTCGCACATCCCAGTCAGCTCTCATATACATCACTGGGCATTGAAGCATAACTCAATCCAACTGACTTCATTGTCAAGTTCACACTCATGCCTACAGGTGCCACTGCCTAACTAGGCAGGCCTGCCCCCAGCCCTGGTTCTCATGCTTGCCAGTGTAAGCTGCAGCTCATCAGAGAAGTGCCCACAGTGTCCCTACTGGTCCCACTCCTGGTCCCGGATCTTGCACTTTCCAAGTGGTTCTCTGGTCTAGCTCCACAGGACCTGCCCCCAGTCCCAGCACTTGCCAGCTGATGCTGTGGCAAGGCCCAACCAACCTGCCTTTACCCAGGCTCATGCCTGCATCAGTGGATACAGTTGGTTAGTACAGCCTGGTTCTCTCCCTAACCCAGTTCACTTGGAGCCAGGTCTACCCCCCAGTCTCATCTCTCACACGCATCAACAGGAACAGTGGCCCAGCAGGGGAATCTTCACAGCTCATCTACCTGGCTTGTAACCCCTCCTTCCCATCCTCCCAGATCTTGTGTGTGCTGGTGATTGTTGAGGTCAAGTCTGGTATGGCCTGCCTTACCTCTGCATTTGCCAGTGGGTGCTAAAGCCTGGCCTAGCCTGGTCTGCCCCCAGTTACAGCTCATGAAGTTGGGTGTTGCCACACATGCCAGCCCTGCCAGCCCACTGGGAACTTTTTGTCCCTGAATCATCCTGTGTAGTGGGTTGCTCATCATCTGATTGTCTATTCGGATGACAGATTTCCTGTGCATGTGCACTGAATTAGCCAGTGTTTTGACTTGTAAACCACAACCCACTCTTACTCTTTATTTTCTTAAAGTTGACTGCTTTGTCGTTCTCCTCACCTAGAATGTATTGTAGTGTAGTGCTTAGAATAGGGCAATTACGTAATAAATTTTTGTTGAGTGAATAAATAGGAGATTAGCTTAATGAGCAGTCATTCAGCAAAACTTTTAAATGTAGGTGAGCCCTCAACACCTTTCAAGACAAAGGAGCCAGTGAGAATAAAATCATATCTGCAAAAATCTGCAAAATTCCATAACAAGTAAACAATTAACTGTGACAAGGAAGAGGGGAGGAGAGGTAACTGAAGTGATCTTGAAAAAGCTATTCTCGTTTTGAAATACCTTTGTGGTTCCCCTTTTTAAATGGCTGGGATACATACAGGGTTATCTCTTAGCAATGGAACAATTTCCTGCTGACACCATAGAATTGATGACTCAATACATGTTAGAAACCACTTTGTTTCTTTACATAAAAGTCCTACAGGTGCAACTTTGCTTAAATCTAAAGAACTGGAGTTTCTGTTCATTTTCTCTTTGTTGGTCTTGTCATTGTCTTCTGAGTTTTTTGTACACTGGCTCCTGTGGGATTTTGACATATGCCTGTAGGTTTAGAATGTCTTATAAATCACAGAAACTTAAATATATCTATCCTAGTGTTCATTTATGTGACTTGTTTTCCAAGTCATCAATAAAATGTTCCACAAAGTAGCTAGCTCAGTGTGCTTTGTTTTTCAGTCACGTGACAGGTCACTTATCCCGTGGGAACCATTAGCCTGCAGCTTTTCAAGCTCATTTGTATTCCTGGCTAACAATCAAGGCCTCAGTTTAAAAATGAATTGAGAAAACAGCCTTGCCATTCTGTAGTCATGTAGGAAGTGAATGCTTCCACTGATACCCTTCATGCATTTCAGAGGTGTGCTATGTTTCTGCTGATTGGCTGAGTACGTCAGGTTATAGAAAATGATTAATTTTTACAGTAAATTTAAACTCCCTCAGATATGAACGAATAACCTTAGTGTTTTTGTGGTTAAGAGGAAATACAAATTTTTCATTTTTAGTCCAAAGACTAGTATTTTTTATGTTTCCTTGTTGCCTAGGAGATGTTAGCTCTTATGGAATATTATTTTTGCTGAGCATTTTGAAGAAGTCATTTCCCCCATATTGTATTCCTAATAATATTTTTTTATTAGAGACTAGAAGAATTATGAATGCCTAGTGCTGACTAGGTTATGGGGAATTGCCCTTTCACTATATGCTACTTGATTATAAATTATGAGACACATTGCCTGAGAGAGCTTTAACAGGTCATTTCAGCAGTTTTGAAGGTTTAATATCCTTTGATACGGAGTAGTTTTCCAATATAGAAATTGATGTGATCAAATAGATGCATACATGTTGATGTACCAAGTGCCTTCTTCATGCTGTTCTCAGGAGGATAAGTAAGGTATCATAAATTGCTTTGAATAATGGAAGCACTGAGTAAGTATTAGCTTTCATCTCTATTATTTAACTATCTGATGCTACCTTTTAACTAAAAATGCTCTACCTCCAATAAGTTGATGATAATCCCTGTAAAAACAGTTGAGTGTCAAATATACTCATGCAGTGCTAAAGATAAAGATGGGATCCAAGAAATGTGATTAGATGATTTGGTCATCGTGCAAGCATCATAGAATGTACATACTGAAACCTAGATGTAACGGAAGTTTAGCAGGTTTATTTACATTCTGTAAGCATATTAATTATGCATTGTACTTTTATGATGCCACAATGTGACTAGGAAGTAGGAATTCCTGAACTTGAATATGTTCTTGTATGATTGCTGTTGTAGTGTAGTCCTTTGACATGAATGTTGCTCCTTGGCAAATGATTATATGTGATATTTTTCTTTATTTTTATTTCAAGTAAATACTAGATACTTTGTGATGAACACTATACCAAGAACATACCAATATTAGCTTATGGGTTTGTTGATCAACTAAATTGAATCATGGCTCTTGATAGAGCTATGAAAGTCTTAACCATTATGACAACCAGAACTCATGTAACACTTATGTGCTTTGAATGTATTCTAGACAGATAACTTACTGTTGTACCAATTTCATAGACTCAAAGATGCTAAGGAACTAGCTCAAGTTGGTGGAATTATTGGAAAAGAAGGGAGAATTTGGACTCAGGTTTGTCTGGCTGCAAAACTGTTAATCTCATTGATGGAGAGACATCTAGAGACATCCAGAGTTAGGATGTAATGAAGTATAAAACTCTTGGTTGTAGAAAAATCCCAAGATGATTTTAATAAACCTAGAGCTGGGGCTTGTGCTATAGGGATGAGCTTCTGACAAGTTGGTATATGTGCACCTTGACTGTGTATCTTGCTCAGCTGTAGATTGGTGAAGAGGGGCTACCATGAGGCTTTGGCACCCAGAAATCTTTTATAGTGACAGATTCATCTCTTTTTCAGCATTTCTCAAATTGTGGAGTCATTGATATCATAAATTCCTAAAACTCCTTCAACAAATATCTTCTATAAAGGGTCATGGGACTCCGTAGGACTCAGTAGATTTGAATTGGCCTGTTGACTTGCTGGGGCTGGCTTGACATCTCTGAAATGAAAAGGCTGAATCTAAGTGATTTGTTAAGTTCTATTTTGCTCAAAACTTCCAGTTTTTTGTTCTTTCCTAAGACCAAGGTTAGAAACATTTGGCACTTACTTTAGTTCAGCATTAACATAGCATTTGCAAGGAAACCAGAAAAAAAATCACCTGATCTACCCTGATGTGAGTGGTTGTCAACTCCTGTTGTTAATGATTTGGAAACTACATTTGTGGACCTGCATTTGCTTCTGTGACCATTGAACCATGTTGTACTACCAGTTAGGTAGCTATCCAATCCTGTCAGAAAATGACTGATCAAATCCACTGAGTCACAAAATTAAATGTGAATAGTAGAGACCTTTCCATCACCTCCTTTCCATTTATTAAATACTAAAGGCAATATTCTAAATATAATGTAATGCTGCTAGCTGGTGAAGATTATAAGAGATAGAGAGAGGTCGAGATAGGTTATATATAGGAGGTAGAGATGTCGTACAGATAGGTAGCCTCCATGCCTCCTCCCACAACCTGTCATAAAAATGCAGGAAATGGAGAATAACTAAATGCTGAGAAGTCATATATTTCTCGTACCTTGTAAAACAATTATTAGCAGTTAACTAGAAATGTAAGACCTTAGTGTGAATTTGTATATGTGCTTCTGGTTATGAAGAGAGATGGGACAAGTTGCTATTGGTGGAGTACGGCATGAACTTTGTGTTTTTCTGTGTTTTTCTGTTTTACACCTGCTAACTTAAGTCTCTGGTCCTAGCTGTTAAACTGAGGATCCTAATCCAGTATATAGTTCTGTGTAGTCCAGAAGTCATCATCTCCATATTTTCCCAGAAACATAGTTCCCTGGGAATGTGTTTCCCTTGAAAATTGAGCAGAATGTTGATAAATCCAGCCTTATTGTTAGGTGGAAAAGATTCAGAAATTTTATTTTAGCTTCAAGTTATTTAAGCTAAAGTAAAATTGCTTTCTGCCATTTTCACGTGAGAAAAAGTATTTAGTATTTATCTTAGTGTTACAGACAGCTTCAGATCCTGGAGAAGCCTGACACTCCCATCAGAGCATATTGATTCACAGTTTCTCATATTTTTGTCCTTTTTATAGTTCATGGAGTATGCTTTTTTCTCCATTAAAATTAAAAGTTGAGGAAATACATCTATTAGGAGCACAAACGGGCAGGGTTGTAGCATAAGAAAAAAAGAGGTGATCTTGGATTTGGGTGGAAAGAGAAAAAAAAGTAGTGTTTGGGAGTATCTTACAACCTGGATCAGTCAAATCAACTGGCACTGTATAATTTACTATATTCAGATGTGATATTTGAGGGTGGAAGGATCAATGAATTGTGACAAACCAGCAAGGAGTGGCAGAATTGAGAATAATGGTGGTGCTTTGATCTCCTATTTCTACCTTTTCTTGCTTGCTCCCAACCAAGTGTAGTTTTCATTGTCAGGACAAAAAATGCAGAAGATACAGTGAGGAGATGAAAAAGCAACCAGTGTTGTAAATTGTTGGCAGACTACATTATTGATAAGAAATATTGTGGAAATAACTGAGCTTATTGTGTAACTGGTAGGAAGAGCATGTGGAAGGGAGGGAAATGAAAAGCAGGGTAGCCTGAAGGGGAGATAAAAATGGAAGTAAGTAAGCCCAGACTATAACGGTAGGAAATACTGTAGTGAACAGAAGAATTTTGGTTTGAGGCTGTTTCCCACAGGCCATTGAACATAAATAAACAAAGGAGAAGACTGAGGAAAGCTTTAAGAAGTGTAAATAGCAATATCAGTATCAGTGAATGACAAAAGAGTAAATTAACAAAAAAATATTAAGAATGTAAAGACCTCACATGGACTAGGTTTAGAGACTAATAACAAATAGGTAGAATGGAAAAAGTAGTCAGTAGTGAAGGGTAGAGGAATAGCTCCAACATGAACTCCGGAAAGTGCTTTTAACTGGGGGTAGGTTCTTTGTAGATATAATTAACATGAGGCTATACTTTTTTGGTTGATTCCTATATCCATGGATTTGTATGCTTCTAAGAATGAACGCAGTGGGAGGTCCATGGAAAGATGTGAGTGGAGTTAATACAGAGGCCTTTACCAGCCAGGCATTGTCAGTGGTTTTGGGAAACTATTGGAAGCTGTAAAAAGTAAAGAACATATCTTGGTTAGAGCCTTCACAGGGAATATGACACCCACTTGGTTGTTACCTGTTAGAAAAGCCCTAGGAAACTAGATTATAGTGCTACACTTCTATCCCCTAAGAAAACTAAGAATTTTGAAATAAAAAAATAGAATATTTTATAGTGAACAGGAATCTAATTGGCACTGCATGTTGAATCACAATCACATCAGTACAAGTCAGTGAAGGGCACAAGAGTTGATGAGTATTGAAACAGGTGAACTTAGAGCCTCAAGTATGATTTCTCTACACATGTTGAAATGGGAGGGTAAAATACAGATATCCTGCACAAAAACCTAAGCTTGCTATGTAGAGATCCTCTTGTGATCATTTCAAAGGATTTATTCTAACTGAAAGAATTCAGGAAGAAATATAAGAACTGAAAGCAAGCAGAGAAAAATTTTTGGTACAATGAGTGATAACAACGTTCGTTTCTAGCTGCATTATAGGACAGATTCAGAAAATTATCCACTAAAAATGATAGTGTTTTATAAAGTGCAAAATCTTTTACAATTTAGAGAAATGCATGTTATGGGGAGATTGTGCATGGCCTTAAACTTTTTTTGAACTTAGATTTATCTTATAATGAATTCCATTTTTCATGAACTTTTTGAAGTATCTTCATAGAAATACTGAGTTGAGCTTCAAAGAAAATGAGAAAAGGTAAAATTTAAAGGAGGCAGTGATGTTTGGCTGTCTATTATAAGACAGTTGTCTACAGATATGGGTGGGAGAAAAATGTGATCCCCTACAGAAGTAGTGTGGGGTTAAAAATTAATTATACATTTGAAATTCTAACTCAGTATTTCAGTGTCATAGAAGGTAGGACATGAGGAAGATGCTATACAATATCTGAAAGAGATCAAAAGTGGTAAAAATGAACTAAGGATACAGATACAATTCATGTTTAGAAAATATGGGGATATGGAACCTTAGTATAGGTAAGAATAAGATAAGAAAAGCCCTGGGCCTGGCACAATAGCCTAACGGCTGAAGTCCTCACCTTGCAAATACCAGGATCCCATATGGGTGCTGGTTCATAGCCTAGAGGTCCTGCTTCCCATCAAGCTCCTTATGGCCTGGGAAAGCAGTTGAGGATGGCCCAAAGCTTTGGGACCCTGCACCACGTGGGAGACTTGGAAGAGACTCTGGGCTCCTGGCTTCAGTTCAATTCAGCTCTAGCCGTTGCAGCCGCTTAGGGAAATGAATCAATGAATGAAAGATTTTCCTCTCTGTCTACTCCTCCTCTTTTTATATCTGCCTTTCCAATAAAAATTAAAAATTAAAAAAAAAATAGAAAAGCCCTATCTAAATAAATACAGGGTACACAATTTCATACTCTTAAATAAATAAAGGCTGACCCAACTGTGGAAAATAGGAAGGAATGAAATTAAAACTAATAATCATAAAGATGAACTAAGATGACCAAAATGAACTCAAAGACCAACTAACATAAATGTGACATATAAGGGTTAAAATTACGAAGTAGATTTCCCACTGGCTGGAAACAAAATGCTATAATATATTACTTAGTTCAAAGGCATTTCAAAGGTCATACAGAAAATAAGCAATGATACAGTTTGAAGAAGAGGCTATCAGAAAAGTTAGAGTTGTAACATTCAAAGGAAAAAAAAAAGAGCGACTAAAGCATGAGTATATACATAGTAGTCATAAATTTCATACTAGTTTACAAATTGTCATTAGGAATTTAACAATCTTCTCAAACTGATGAAGCGATGAAATAAAATGGCAATAGATTTGGGTAAGGATTAATTTGTATCAGCTATATAGAATTTACTAAATTTTGGAAAGTATGTCCTTTGGACACGTATTTTCTTTTGATGGGTAAGAAAAAGTCTTCAAATTGTAATAAATCAACACCATAGAGATTTCTTTTCTTGACCTCCTAGTGGTTTAAAATTGAAGCAGATTAACAAAAGAACATAGCATATGTTCTGGAAATGAAAAGACACACTATGAAATAACCCTCAGGTTAAATAGGAAATGATAACAAGAATAGCAAAATTTTGGAGCGGAGATAATAAAAGCACAGTAGGTAAGAGAGTTAGCTAATGAAATACTCTAAAGGCAATATGTAGCTTTTTTCCTTGAGAGAAAAACACAAAAAATCTGAAACCCATGACTCAGTGTTTGATTCATGTAACTGGAAAAGCAGCATAGGAACCTGGAGAATTAAGAGAAAATACCCAAGGAAATCCATGTATAGGAGACCAGTATGAAGTAAAGATTGCTAATAAAAGCCCAAATGGATTATTTGAGAATCTTCATAGACATAATCAAAACCATGAATAGCACATGATGAAAAAAATGCATATCCATGTGAATTGTGAAAAGCACATTTCAGATAGGTACATTTCAGATAGATTTCCTAATAATCATGTCTTACTTATATTATCTACTGGAAATAACATGTTAGATTTTTACCAGTTAATTGAATGTGTGAAGGGAAATATGTAAAAGATATATAGAGAGGGAATAAAAATCAAACATTAAATGCATTGTAATGATTAGCACAACTGATTTTCTTAATAAATGAAGAGGTAGACATAGTTTGGATTAGTTCTGTTTTCTGAAGTTGGGGATGTGATGGAATTCAGCAATGTATTGCCAATTGGGGCACCTGTATCCTACATCAGAATTCCTGGTTTTAGTCTTGCCAGCTGTTTCTCATCCAGCTTCCTGCTGCTAGTTCCCATGGATAGTAGTATTTGATGACTTAGATGCTTGAGTATTCTTCCAACAAAGTGGAGGACAAAGCAAATTGCATTTTGGGCTTCTGTATGTCTGACTCTATCCTACCTCTTGTTCTTCCATGCTTTTTGGAGGTGTAAAATAGCAGATAGAAAATCTTTACATCTTTATATCATGGCTTTCAAGTAAAATGGAAATGAAAAAATCAAAAGCTCTGAAAGAACAGAAAATGCTTGCTTAGGGAATCATCCTTTCAAATAAATTTGGGTAAAAATAGCCTGTTCCATCTATAACTTTGAACAGTATGAATTCAAAATCTAGAAGTATATTAAAAATAATGCTTCATGACTAAGTCGAATTAATTGTGAAAGTAGGAGAACTGTTCAGTTTTTAATAATGTAGGATTTAACACAAGGAACAAACTGTTGTATCATTCATATTTTAAAAAACTCTTAATACAGAACTGGCACAATGGCTGAGTGGCTAAATCCTCACCTTGGAAGCACCTGAATCCCATATGGGCCTTGGGTTATGTCCTGGCTGTTCCACTTCTATCAAGCTCCCTGCTTGTGGCTTGGAAATGAAGTCAAGGATGGTGCAAAGCCTTGGGACCCTGCACTTCCATGGGAGACCCAGAAGAATCTCTTGGCTCCTGGTTTTGGATCAGTTCAGCTCTGGCCATTCCAGTCACATGGGGGAGGGAACCAGTGGATGGAAAATCTTTCTGTCTCCTTCTCTCTGTAAATCTGCCTTTCCCATAAAAATAAATCTTTCAAAAAATAAGAGGCACTTAATACACTTAAATTTGTTTTAAAGGTAGAATCTAGGGGCAGGTATTGTGGCACTGTAGCTGTGGCTTGGGATGACTGAATCTCATATTGAGTGCTTGGGATAGAGTCTTGCCTCTACTTCTTGTCAGTTTCATGTTCATGTGCAACCTGGATGGCAACATCCTGAAAGCTTGGGTTTCTGCTGTTCGTGAGTTAGATCCAGATGGAATCCCAGGCTCTTGGTTTCTGCTAAGGCTTTTGGATTTGTGGAGTGAAGCAATCAGTGGTTGGAAGTTCTCTGTTCTCTTTTAGCTAAAATACATAAATTTTAAAAACTGAAACAGAATCCAAGGAACAAAAATAGCTTAAACATTTCCTCAGAGAGAGAAAATGGACTCCTTTAGCAATTCTGAGTAAAAAGGATTATTTCTAAAAACATTTGTTTGTTTTAGCTTGATAAAAGCTTTCTGGTAAAACTTGTTTGGGGGCATTACTCATAAATGGAACAAGTGGAATTTTTAAAAATTAAGGTTAGAAGCAAGAATCGGATGCTTGTGTTGCTTCTGTTTCTCAAATACATTGCCAGCCACCTGGCCAGTGCTTGAAGAGAAACAACAAAACAAAAGAAGAAGAGTTGAAATGAGATGTAACTGTAATGATTTTCAAGTGAATTCATCTATACACATAAAAAAGGAACGACAGAAACTATTAGCCATCCAGGGTTCAGCTCGGTTGCCAGCTGGAAGAGCAATCTGCAAAAGTCAGTGCGTTCCTCTGTACCAGTTTGCAATTTGCTTTGTCATTGACATAGATGAGTGTACCTTATAGGATTGCCAGCCATTTTGTGATTTCATCTTTTTAAGGTTGGTCTATGTATGCCACGTGAGTATTAGATGTCTAGTTAGGAAAAGGAAGGTATTTCTCTGCAGTGGTGTGTGTGTGTGTGTTCAGTCATTCACAAAATAGCTTTGCCATCTACAGGTGTCCATCAGATGGACAGCTTTCCATGATGCTGGGCACACTGAGCTCACTGTAGCTGTCAAGCATAAAATTTCCCTGGGACTTCCAAACTCCCCATGACTTCTCTTCCAGAGAGTTCTGTGTCTGCCTTCTTGGCTCTGTGTCAACTAGGAATTGCTTTTTCTTTTTTAGCGATTTATTTATTTTAATTAGAAAGACAGATTTACACAGAGCCAAAGAGAAAGATCTTCCATCCACTGGTTTACTCTCCAGGTGGCTGCCATGGCCACAGCTGAGCCGATCCAAAGGCAGGAACCAGGAGCTTCTTCCAGGTCTCCCACATGAGTGCATTATCACAAGGTTTTGGGCCATCCTATATTGCTTTCTCAGGCCCTGAACAGAGAGCTGGATGAGAAGTGGAGCAGCTGGGACATGAACTGGCACCCATATGGGATCCTGACACTCATTTAGGATTTAACCATTGAGTAATCATACCTGGCCCAGCATTTAAGAATTTAAAGATTTCTAGTCAATGCTAAAGAATGGGTGCCAATTTGTGTCCCAGCTACTCCACTTCTGATAAGTCCCTGCTTGTGCCCTAAGAAAGCACAGGACAATGGCCCAAAGCCTTGGGATGGTTTACCCACATGGGAGACGCAGATAAGTCTCCTGGCTTTAAATTGACTTAGCTCTGGCCATTGAGGCCATTTTGGGGAATGAACAAGATGATGGAAGATCTTTATCTATCTCTTCTTCTCTTTGTAAGGAGATGCCTTTCCAGTAAAACTACATAAATCTTTTTTAAAAACTGAAGAAAGAGAATTTTCAGCTTTACAAATTGAAAAGGATGGGTAAAATGAGAACCTGGAAAATGTGCAGATTTAAATTTGCATTAATGTGGCAACCAGAAGTGCCAGGGCAGTTTAGGAACAAAGACTATCTGGCCTTATTTATTCTTGTCTTTATCTGAGATGCTATCTCCTCTCTTCACAAATGCCTAGGGTTGGACTGGCTCAAACCTGGGAACCAGGAACTGAGTCTAGGCTTCCCATAGGGGTGTCAAAAACCTGAATTCTTGAGCTGGCATCACAGCTTCCCAAGGTCTAGAGTTCATAGAAGGCAGGAATCAAGAGCCAGAGCTACAGCAGGCACTCCAACATTTGATGTCAGAGTCTTAACCACTAGGCCAAATGCCTGCTGTAGAAAGATAGCTGGGTGGACCACGTGTAAAGTTTGGTTTATCTACTTTGCCTTGACTGAGAGCAGAATATACATAGAGATCAGTGTTTTAGAAAGGCTTATCCAGAATGCATGTTTGTGGACTTCACTAGAAGCATTTTCTTTTTATTTGAAAGGGAATGAGACTTCGAATAGGCAGAGATCTTTCATCCTCAGATTCACTCCCCAAAGGCCTGTAATAGTCCAGTTGCATTAGGGCAGAGCCAGGAGCTCAGTCTGGGTTTTCTGCGTAGGGAGTAGGGACCCAGGTTCTTAAGCCACCATGTCTGTCTCCCAGAACGTGCATTAGTAGGAAGCCGCTTGCAGACATCTCAGTTGTTGAGCTGATCACCTGCTCCGATGACAGGAACATTTTAAATGGCATCTTCTTGATTATTAAAAACGTTTACGTGATGGAATTTGCTTTCTTTAAGGTGGCTGGTTTCCTCTTCAGATGCCTATAATAACTAGGCAACATGAAAGACTGAAGCCCAAAATTTAGACTGGGTCTCCCATGTGGGAACCAGGGACCATGTTACTTAAAGAATCACTTGTCTGCTTCTGTGGTGAACGTTCCAAGGAAAGCCGGAACTTGAACATAGGCTATATGTTCTGGCATGGGAGTGCCCCAACTGAAGGCTTTCTGGTGAGGATACAGGCCCACCTGTCAAATGAGTTTCTTATTTGAGTTTTATAAATATTCATTTCCTAAAACTCTGCTTTCCTTTCAGATTTTCAATTCTAAGGAAATGTCATTCCGATTTGGACAGCATCTCATCAAACCCTCGGTGGTGTTTCTCAAAACAGAACTGTCCTTCGCTCTTGTGAACAGAAAACCTGTGGTACCAGGACGTATCCTTTTCATTAAAAGAAGAAAAATTGAATCTACCAGATGAATTCAGGTTCGACTTCACATGTGTGTGTCCACAAAGGTAAGCCAGGAGTCCAGCTCCCTTTCCTCCTTCGGAGAAAGCAGGTAAAGTGATACTCAAATTTATTCTGAATCCAGTTGGTGGCACCAGTAATATGCTTGATCAATGTTGCAGAACTTCTGAAGGGTTGCTTAGCAACCATGGGTTTGGAGGTGAATTTTTGCTTGAACTTTTTTACTGTTGTAGCTGTGTGAATAAATGGGGGCTTCCAAAATGGTCTCCACAGACACCACAGGCATGTGGTTTGCAGTTTGTCCATCATGTAGCTTAACGAGAGGTTAGAGCTCGGATGAGACCTCTGTGATGTGGAAGGAAGTGTGATACGAACATTTGTGATGTTTGTCTCAGCAATTGTTTTAGTTAGAGGGTTTTAATTCAAATATGTCAGCATATTTACATAATTTGCTTTTTTATTTGGATCGAAAATATTATTTTCTGGGGGGAATATCCTAGCTTTTGGATTCTGGTCCAGTGCCATTGGTGGTGATCTTGCTTACTTTCATCTGACTGTGGAGTTACAGAATCTGCCCAGACTTGAGTAGAAACTTGTAGCAGAAACTTGTCTAATGTTCAGCCTGATGGTGTGTACATAAACTTTGGATTGATTCTTCAGATTTTTTCTAACCCTAGCTTAATTTTCTACGTAGAGGACAGCAAGAATAAGATTTTACATTATAATTATTTTCCCATGCTGAAATATGCTTTTGCTTTGTAACACATTTCTTAGCATATTGAGAAATTCAGAATTACTAAGAGGCTTATATGAATAATCTTCCTTCCTAGCCACGTAACTACTGTATGTTGAAGAAAAAAAATCCAAGAAAACATTGCTACAGCAGATAACAGTGATGGTATGATGGAACCTTGAGTTCCTTGAATACAAATTATAGCTAAATTTTGGTTAATCTATACACTTTCAAGCAATACACTGAATTTTATGTGAAAATCTTCACATTGTTTGAAACTACAAATTCATCAACAAAGTGAGCCTAAATACTCATGTTTAGAATAGTCAAATCTTTCTGTTTAGAAGCTTAAAATGAGTTTGAAAAGGGTAAGTTAGGAAAAAACTATTAAATGGAAAAATTATTATTAAGCATTTCAGTTTTGTACTGAACTTCTTCTCGAAGTTTCCAGAATAACAGAATTTTGTTTCTGTTTACGTGACTGTAGGCTTGTGGTGCTCTTTTTCTTGGCAGCTTTTATATTTGAAGGGAAGTGTAAATTCCATCCTCTGATTATTGCTTGAATGCCATATTTCTCTAGGTGATACCTTTAATTGACTTTTAGGGAAAAAACTAAGGGAAACTGGGAAGACAATTTAGAGCAACAGCAGCAACAAAAATCATCTTGATGTCTTGGTCTGAGAAATGAATATTGAAGAAATGTACCCTTTTTTACATGGTTGAAAATGGAATGAACTGTGCTTTCCAATTTTTATTTTTTGTTCATTGTTTTGATGTCTTTAAACCATCTCTGCATGTATGATGTGTAAAACCTAGGACATATTGAGGTTTGAATTCGAGGTAAGTGGGAATGTCTGCATCTAGGAAGATACCGGTTGTGAATAGTGAGAAATAGAGTGGAAGATGTTTTCTCCAAACATTTGGAGAATTTTTACATTGGAAATGAGCCTGATCAGTTATCACAACTTGGAGTGAAGTCTGAGAACTTGGGAATCATTTTTACTGAAATGTACAAACCTCAGTTTGTTTGGAAGGTAGCAGGCCCTGGATCCTCCTGAGGACAAGAACAAGGAGAGGCACCGAGTTTTATATAATTGATATGCTCTGTAAGGCTAACTCAAGTTTCCAGGGCTTAAAATCATCTAGGACTAGTAGATAATGTATTCAGATGATCTTTTTTAAAAAATATGCTCATTGTAAAACTTTTTATTTTACTTTGCCTTAATAAACTCTGTTAGCTTTATAAACTGTTAGCTTACAACTGTGAGATGCAGCTTAATAAGCTATTCATTTGCCTACACAAAGCTGTAGTCTTCTGTTCCGAGATTTGGGAATTCAAGCTGCAGATAGTTCTGCCCACTAACATTTCATAAAATAAACAGTGAGATGTCTGCAGTGCGCTTTTATCTTCACCCAGCATTCTAGCCTGCCTGCCCTCCTCCAGCCGTTTGTAGTGGGTCAGCTAGCATTTTGCGCCCTCTCTGCATTTGAGCTTCAGCAGCTCAGCTTGGGCCTTATTTTGTACTGTGGCTTGGATCATTATCACTCTTCTGATCTATTGCTAACCGGGTGCTAATGAATCTAATTTTTGAGGATAAAGTCCAAACTCTACAGGCTACTTTGTGAAGAATTTTCTCATCTGGTTTCAGTGTCCTCTTTTTTCCAGCCGTCTATCACATAGGTGTTGTACTTCCTCCTCATCCTTCGCCTCCCTTCCCTTTCAGGTGATCTGCTTCAATTTTATCTCTGTTAATTTGCTTTGATATGCGTCCTACCCTCCTAGAAAAAGCATCGCCTGCCCACTTGCTGTCTCACTTGGTTCTTCTTCCTCTGCACCTGCATATAGCATTTGGCTGGTGACCTCCCACTGTCCCAGGCACCCGTGTTCAACACTGCTCCTTGTCTGTCTTATGTCAGAATGAGGTGCATTTCAGTTGTGTTGGGCTTGCTCCACCCTGAGCCATACCTTGTTACCTGCAGGAACAATTCTTGCAATTGCATTTTGTGTAGCCTGCAAACCTACTATCTGGCCTGAAAGTAAAGTGGAACTAAACATCAGGTATATAGGGACTGTTCAGAGTAACAGAATTGGAGCAATAGGGTGTGCTGAAACACTTTATTCACCGTATTCCTATACTCATAGCCGAGTCTTGTCACTGTTTTCCTCTACATGTTTTATTGTAATGTCCAAGGACTTTTTTTTTCAATTTTGCCTTTGTGTTTCATCAGTTTCAATCAATTCTTTTGATAAGGGTATGTTTTGAGGGTGGTAAGTTAAACTTAAAAGCAGTGTATGTTTTGAGGGTAGCAAGTTAAACTTAAAGCAGTGAAACAATTTGGCAGCAGATGGAAGGAATTCTATTTCTTTGGGCATATTAGTTTGTCAATGGAAAAGTCTGTTTTCAAAATAGTGGATTGGCTTCTTGATGTAAAATGGAACCTTTTATGCTGTATTTTTTGATTAATTTTTTTCTAAAAGGCAGTTTTTACCTAGCCTTGGGGGAAGGATTCCATTCAGGAGAGATTTGTAAATGTAATCTTGGAAGCTGTGTCCTCTCTCACTTTTCCCTTCCCCGGTTCAGCCCTTTCTTCTTACAGCTTGGCTCACTGATTTTTTCAGAGCTTTCATGGGGAACAGATCTGTCAGATCAAGGGCTGAAGATAGGCTTTAGAAGCCTGACTGTTTGCTTCATCCTCAAAGGAGACTCTTCAGGCCCTCCTCTTGCTCACCTAAAGAAAAACACTTCTCTTTGCCAATGGTGTTGAACGCTCATTGAATGGCTTTGGCCTCTGCAGCACCACACTTGAGAAGATTGTGTCTGAATGTCTTTAATCCATTAATTTCGTGTTCCTGGAAACTGCATTTCAGGCTTTGGTTAGGGAACAGGATCGTTTCAGAGAGCGCATTTTCAATTTCTACCACGAGTCTTTAATTCATGGGCCTCATTCCTGCCCAGCTATTGTGCACAGCTTCAATCAGTTTGAACCATTATGGCAAAGACTTCTCATCCCTCTCCTCTTACATTGTACTATGTCTACCTCTCATCTTGAGTGGAGCATGAAAAATGATTTTGAACATCAGTGGAATCCATTTGGGAACTGGGGCTTTTATTGTAAATAAAATTATTCATTTGTTATGTCCTGTTGTTTTCAACAGACAGCTTATTGATCTTTGAATTGCTGTTTGGATGGCACAAGGAGCTCTAACATAAGGGGGTATGGTAACGTTCGTGAACGGATTGAATGTGGTATGTAATGACAGAGACAAACTTTACTTGCTGGCCAAACTGTATTAAACAAATCATTTGTCAACAGTTTATTGGATTGCTGATTCTAAGGAAAGATTTTTTAAAACAGACACACAGTACACAGAATGTTATCAGGGACAATGTTTGGATGATACATGGAAGGCAGCCTCACAAAATGTATTTGCAAGGCATTAGAGTAGGTAAGTTAAAGGAGATTTCTGCTGATAGGTTAGAGACAAAGTTAGGGACCATGAGAACTGTGGTGTAAGTTCAGCCACAACAGGCCAGAACAAGAGCCTTGCCAAATGTCCCTTAATACAAAACATAACCTTCCGTAATGAGTGAGTGTTGTTACATTGTTTTTATTTGGATCACTTTCTTGTTCAGTACTTCTAAATAGTGAAAAAAATTATATTAGAAAAAGGCTCACTGCCTGAGAATGATCCTTATGAAATAGATGCTAAAGATAAAAATGCCCTTTCACTCCTTGGGTAAAAATCAGAAATGTTTGTCATTTCCTGAGTGGGTTGTAATCTTGTGAATTTCTTTAATTGTCAGGAAACTGCAGTTATTAGAGATCTGATGATCTTTCATTTCTCTACAGTGTTCCTTTTTAAACCTTCCTGTATAAAGAAAATGAGCACAAGCACTATTTTAGCATTTTTATTGCAGTAGGTAAATTTTGTTGCTTTCAAAATTGCCTAAAGCACATGTCTTGTATTAGCTCCACGTGTCCTCGTGATGTGTCACCCACTTGAATACTCTCAGAGAGAAGTCCACAGATGTTGTGCTGTCTATTGTCTTAGAGCAAGTTAGTATTTTTCTGCTCATGTATTTTAACCTTCAGTCTATTTAGCAGGTGCTTGTGTTCAAAGATGGATGTGTGGCAGTGATGGAGTTAGAGCTTTCCTTTTCCTGCATCTAAAAGGAAAGTTTTCATGCACATGTCACCTACCTTTGGCTCATGAATACACTGGGAGCAGTTAGAAGTAGCTTTTGATAACATTGATTAGCAGGGGCAAGTGAAGGGATTCGGTGCTTTGGTCATCATCTGAGTTGACCAACATCTTTTTTCAGTATCTAACCTGCCGAATGTTGTGTGATGGTCCTCCATTTGGATTTGTCATCTAAGGGATTATATTTCAGACAGCAAATAATGATCTCTCCAATGCCAATTCACCCATTTATATCAAGCATTCAGCATTGAGAAATGCTGAAGTTGCATGCAGGCAGGAACAGCAGGCAGTAACTTCCATGGGTGTCAAAGAAGAGAGAGAACCCTGTCTTTTCAGGTTCTTCCACTACCAATTCTTAATTTTTTTTCCTAGAGAGAAGACTGTCATCTTCACTTTCATTTTCCATGCAGTGATGGTTTCATAGAAAGTGGCATTTGTGAAATTAAATGAGTATTTCACATGTGTACAAGGAAGGCTTGAAATTAGAAGTGAATGTGTGAATCTTTTTTCCTTAGCCTAGGCTCCTACTAATGAAAGTAACGTAATGTATAGTTTAATGTATAAGCACATGTATGAGCCATGCTTTTATGAAAGGATCTTGGGAATATATGTAACATTTAAAAATATCAAATATTTTGGACAAAAATAAACATCCAAGTTATGTTTTTCTGTGATCTTGTGGAAGTAATCTCCTACTACTTTGTCTGAGGACACTCCTGCTATACTGTGTTTATTTCTCTTTTTGTATTTCTGCATTTTTCTGTAATTTATGTATATAAAAGAAATTTCTTGTATTTCATATATACAATTTCACCTGCCTCCTCCTTCCTTTCTTTACTTCTACCCCACTCTTTAGTTTTTGCAATAACATGCTTGCTTTTAATTACATGAAAATCTCAGGCTTCATCCCCCACTAAATAATTCAAGAAGTAGAGTGGAAAAAATCCACATTTTCTGCCAAAATATAAACAACTACTATAAACAGTCAAATCTCTATACTACTTTTAGTCATAGCATATATTTATTTATCTATTTATTGATTGATTGATACCAGCTGCTTTCTGCTATCTGTTACTTGGTGAGTATATTAACACACTGTGACTTGACACTTACCTGAGTGTTTCAGTTTGATTACCTAGGTTTGACAGACTCATCTTGATCTTGACCTTTTGTCTACAACAGAACTAATTTCATAGCTTCAGATCCTACCTTGATTGGGCTAAAATTAACTGGCCTAATGTAGTTTTGCATCAGGTGGTCTTTCAGGAGGTACGTTTCTCAAAATTGCATAAGGGTTAAAAAAAAATCACATTTGGATGCAGAAAAGGCTACTTGTACAATATGCTGATGTATACAGAATGTAATTCTGTTAGCAGAATTCCATACATCATGTTGAGGGGTGATTTTGGTGCTCTTTAAGGAGAATGATAATTACATGTGTCAAAATAACACTTCAACTATTTCCCATAGTAGGTGCTAACATAGGTGTTCTGTAATGAGCAAAGCTCATTCCTGTTTGTATTTATTTTCACAGGTAGCTTTATCATGAGTTTTCAGGGGTCACAGTTAGCAATTCTTGAACTCCACTCATAATGCTCCGAGCATCTGTTTGACCTGCTTTCTGTGCGTGTCATCAGATTGTTCCAGAGCAGGAAGAGGCTGGTCACAGTACTGCCAACCTTGCACTTGAAAAGGAATATAATTAAAAGTAATGAATGGAATAATACACCATTATTCATAAGAACTGTCACAAAATTAACTCAGATAATGCAAAATATGTTCTAATTTTCATCTGGAATAAAAATAGATTTGCTAAAGCATCAGTAGGCAGCTAATGTTTATCCTCTATTTTCATACACATATCAAAACTGCTAAAGTCTCCTGAGTGAATATACATAGAATTTTCTATAACACAATAACTTAAGATGATTTTTTCTCCTAATAGTCTTTTGTAAACTCCTTATTTATTGTACATATGTACATAATTTGTATATATGTTCTACTTAGAATTAACATAATTTATATTTATTACAAATTAATGACCCAGTTTATTTACTTAGTCCCCATTTTCTTTCTCAGACTAATTGACTGACAAAATAGCTGTAAATTTGCAAATAGCTCTTGAGTACAAACCCTACACTGACTTTATTCTAAAAAACTTTTATAAGAGTAAAGATCTGAACTTAATTTGTAATCTGAGAGATTGCTATTACAGACTTAAAATACATTTCTTCATTGGATGTTGTGAACCCAGTCCTAGGTTCTTGGGAAGTGGCTCTATCTTAAGCAGGGGGTTATGTTTTTAGGTGACTCTCCATACAGTACACGACCCTGACCATGTCAGGGGTTCCTAGAATTCTGTACCCTGCCACCAAGTAGCCAGTTCTCTTCCACATCATAGGGAATTGTATAGAGTCCCCAGGGGAGGAGCACTAAGGAGGCAGCAAGTGCAGAAGACACTTAGCTATCTTAGCAGCAAGAGTGGACTTGAAGTGCCTGTAGCATCCGTGACAGCTTTCTTTTAGAAAAGGGGGACTTGTGGGAGGAAGCTGTCATACCATGCACAGATGTAGATGTCCTGACGAATTGAAAATAGAACTCTTCTTTGTTCCAAATTGTATCTTCCCCAGAATGAACTTTGGAAAAATAAAACAAAATGACCCTGAGGAGGAAACCAAAGCAATCTTTTCTGTCTTTGCCGCTTCCGTGCAGTGGTAATGGGAAATGTGTTTATCTGTGTGCAGCTTCTTCACTTCTTACATTAGAACCATGTTTTTAAATAAGTGAATTCAGATACTACTTGATTAGTACAGTGCTTGCTTTGGTGCCTTTGTTTAGTTTCATCATTTCAGGCAACAAACAGCTTAAATGAAGAGAGCTCAGACTGGTGGTAACCTTAGTTCATGGGAGTTAGGACTTGGACCACTACTTTCGATTCCTGCTTCATGGTTTGTTCCACTCTCCAACTGCTTTCTGTGTGTTTTACATGTCCTTTATATGTTAAAAGTGATTTCTTTCTAGAGAATTAACTTTTCTCACTGTCTAGGATTACAGTTTTCAGTCTGTACTGTCCTTTCTGTTTTCCTTAAGTGTTTACATTCGGCATTCTGCTGTTAGTGACTTTGACACTATTATGCTGTTACAATGATCATCATTTAAAACAATGACGAGGCAACTTCTGAAACATCTGTAAGACTCAAATTGAATCTTCATGTTCTGTTTTTGTGGGACCAGCTGCTTAATTAGCCCCCAAGTGAAATGAGTCCAAGGGAAGCTAAAGTCATCTGGCTCAGAATTTTAGATTTGTATCTGTTGTGAAATCTGTCATTATCAAGAGATTGTAATATTTAAAATTCATTTCAAATTCCAAAGACTTATGTGCTAATGCCCTAAAAGTAAACCATGACACACTTCCACTTAGCAAAGATAATTGCCTTAATGGTTGTTCAATAGAATGTGTCAGTATAAAAATTGGTAAGAATCACATTAAAATGTTCACCTAGATGATTACATGCACAGAAATGTGCATACTGGTTAGCATTTTCTGTTCAGGAATAACAGGACCCACAGAAGCTTTTTCTCTGGGCCATATTTGCCAGTTACATGGATGAGCTTGCGAAAATGCAGCTAACATGGAGATCATTTTGCCTAGGAATAAGCAACCAGGTTGCTGAAATAGTAAGTGTGTTGATAATCTAGGAAGCATACGTGTGAAACAGGCAGCAGTGGAGCCAGACTCGTCTCCACACTCCCTAACTGTGGAAGGGGAGTGTCAGAGCTGAGACTGAGGAAGGCCAGTGGAGCTGCTTGGCTCTGCCCTTCACAGAACAGCAGTTCCAGCTCATGAAAGGCTTTTCTGGGGGGGTGGTTCATACGCTATAGTCGTCATTAGTTTTTTGTTCACATTATATTTATACATCTTTTTTGGGGGATAAACTGAAAACTGCACTATGTAGTTGAAAACTGCATTGCTGTTTATTCTGTATATTTCTTGTAATTACACTTGAAATGACTGTATATAATGATTTTCATTTTGGGTCATTCAAGTTGAATTGAATGTCAGCTCTGAAAACACAGGTGGTTGGTTTACTTACAGATGTAGCCACACTGGGCAATGCTTGGCACACGGTGGCAATCAGAGAGCATTTGTTAAGTGAGCATATATTGGAAGAGTCACACTGGATGACCATTCAGGACTTGTAGCTCTAGAGCTCTAAGAGAACAAGGATCATTACTTGACAAGTACAGGAGTTTAGTGCATTCACACACCAGACAGTACACTACTTTGCCAGCTTGGGTTTTTATAGACCTGTGTGCATACACATACAGTGATCATTTGGTAATGTAGTTAATATTGATCACTTCAAAGTAGTCTGCTCAGAGAAAGAGATGTAATAAGTGGTTTGAGCCTGAAAAAGACTTGCTCACAACCCCCCAAGCATAGTTTTGTTAGATTTCCATGTGGATTCCAGCCAAACTGTTCAAATCAGTCCTCTATTAGCTGAGGGAAATGAACAGAGAGGTTTGGTTTCTGATGAACTGGTGAGCCGTGATTTCCCAGGGCTGCACTTGCCACTGTATTCCTTCCTCAGGAAATCTATACTAGCTCTACAGGCATTTCTGAAAGTTGAGACAACACTTCAAAATTATTGTTTATTCTATTTGAGAGGTAGATAAAAAGGCATCTCTCCTCTGCTGGATCATTGCTCATTGTCTGTAACACTTGAGGCTGGGACAGTCTGAAACGAGGGGCCAGGAAGTCCATCCAGGTCTCATACATGCGTGGCAGGAGCCTGATGACTTAATTACTTGCTGCTTAAGGTGCATCTTAGCAGGAAGATGGAATTGGAGTCATGAAGCCAGACGCCAAATAGGGCATGAGAATATCCAAGGTGGCATCTTAAGTACTCAGTCAAACACTTGCCCTGAGTAGAGTTTCTGTGACTTTCTTCATGACTGCTTATGCATATTGCATAGGGGTTGCCTTTATAACATACTCATTTACACATACCTTTCTGATGAACCTGGATTAATTGTAGATAAAACCTGCCAACTGTTGTTTGTACAATAATTAAGACTGTTGCCATGAGAATTTTAGTTTGCTCATTTCCTGGAAAATTAAAAAAAATGACATGAATTGACTGATATATAGAGTAAGGTTAATTGCTCAAGGAAACAAGAAGCAAATGTACAACAAAAGTTGAGAGGAAAGTTAGAAAGATTTGAAAGTGAGGTTGGTGCCTGAAATAGGTTAAAAAATGCTTTTATAATTCCAAGAGATGGGTCACATACTGAAGCATTGTTAACATTTAATCTGAAGAAGGCAAGCACTTTAGTCTTGGAGTGAAAGTAGGCTTGAGTGCTCAGAAAATGCAAAAATAAGTTCAACACTATAGAGTTTAGGGAATTATATTTTCTGTAAATTTGAGCTCATGGAGATAATGCCCGAATGTGTAATTGACAGTTCTCAAAACATCACTTCAGGGCACACAAAGGGGACTTGGAGTCCTCAGAAGTGTATTTTGAGTCTTTTGTTAATCTTTGTACCCTTTGAAAGACCCTGCCTTGACTGGTTTGTTTTTCATATCTCTAGGGACTCTTTCACCCTTCATCTACTACCACATACAGCTAGCAGGATTTTTAGTTTTTACACATGCAAACAGGAATAGGTTTTCCCCCTGAAGTGAGAATGCATAGTGATGTCTTCCAATTAGAATATAATCCCAAGTCTTACTTTTGACATCCAGGTTTTCTGGTCTGTGCCTTGGCAACCGCTATTGTTTCTACCAGAAATATGCCTCACGCTGACCTTGACCTACCTCCCTGTAATCTATGCCTTTCTGGTTTCATCTCTTGCATAGAGGCTTTCCCCAGATCCACCAAAGAACTAAGCAGCAAAAGTGACAGGTAACAAGGTTTTCCCAGCCCTGCTGTTGGGATTGCTGAATGTGTGTAGGAGCAGAAAGAGCTCTGCTTGCCAGTGGGTCTGCTGCCTCATTAATCTGTTGGGTACAGAATCACTTGTTGAAACTACCAGTGAGCTTTGCATAGGGAATGGGAAGGCTAGTTTCAGTCACATTTGGGAAGTCTTGTCATTCAGCTTTGCTTTGTGTCCATACCTGCCTGAAAAGATTTTGGGAGCATGATAAAATAATCACATAAGTGTTTTCATTTTCCACTCTTCTGATACTTTCAGGCTTGTCAAAGGTTTGGCTTGGGTTTGGGTAAGGAATACCACTTAATGGTAACCTCAAGTTTGTAAAAGTGAAATTTAAGCTAAATTAAGCAATCTTTTTATAAATAGAACACATAGAGCAGCTTTTAGAAAACCCAGGCCCAATCTTAATATACTTACTTAAAAAGTGGCATTAAAATAACACTGTGGGTTTAGAATGAACTTAAATATTTATTGGAAGTTGATATTCTGTGAACTTTTTGTTTCCATCGGTGAGGCATAGTTAAAAGAAAAAAAGGAAAGCTTATTATTTCTCACCATTTTTAGTAGCTAGGAAGCGTGGTTATGTGAACAGTCCTGGGGTTACTCCGTGACTTGGAGTTACTCTGCCTTAGTGGTTTTAAATTAAATCCTCAGGGGGTTTAGTTTCGTGCAGATGCTCAACGCTCATTAACAGTAATGGGAGTTCCTGTACACATCGCTCTCCATTACTCTATCCTCTACGTGACACTGAGAGATGACCCGTTAATACTATGTTAGTGTCTTTCTCTTTGAACTAATTTTAATGGATTCTTTTTCTAAGTGAGGCATGCCTGGAATCCTCAGGGCAGTGAAAAGATTAGCGATTTACCCAAAAGCAAAGGCATCCACAGGCTGAAGAGGTTCAGTTCAGGACTGATTGGCCTTTTGGCCTTTCTTTGATTTGGTTTCAAATGAAATGATTTCCCTTCTTGTCTCTTTTTCCACATCTGGCCCTCCTGTATCCTAGTCAGCACACAGTAGGTGCTCAACACTAATGTAATTCTGACACGAATGACATGTTAGGGAGGAGAGGAATTTCTTAAAAACGCTGTATTCTAAATGTGGTATGCAAGTAACCAGCTAATGAATTGCCTGACTAAATAAATGTTTTGTTTTCCTTATGTATGTGTAAAAGCAGTTTAGTTGATACGAATGTAATCCGTTTTTAAATATTGCATTTATTTTTTAAATTACAAGAATATATGCACATTTTTTAAAATGAAAACCACTTATAATTGTATTAGCTGGAAATAGCCTCTGCTAAAATTTCAGTTTATTTTTTAGCATTTTCCGGTGGTTCTTAAATGTTTCTCAGGAAAAAGAAAATACAGTGTAACCTAGTTTGTAACTGCTCATTGACACCTTCTAATGTTTTAATACATATTTAAAAAATATTTTTAAATGACAGCATAATATTTTGCTAAATAGATGTACAATTTTCCATGTACTAAGTTTGAAATATATATGTAATGGTTATTTTGATACAGGATCTTTAGCTATAATTCTTACAGATTTCTCAAACTGAATTCACTTGTTTGCTAAAAATGTTACATATTTATATTGACTAACATTCTCAAGATTGTTTTACACCAGCATTCATTGGGGTATATAAGTCATTATATCCTCAAAAACTTTAAGAATTAAATTTCTGGGTTTGTCCTAACCTTTGTAAAATTGATATTTTTCCCCTATATCTCCCTATTTGCATTTGTACCATCTACTAGTTAGCTTTTCAAAGAATTTATGACTTAATTTTGTCAGTAAATTTCCATTTAAATTGTGATTCTTTTGTGAGTATCTTTAAAAGTCTTGATATGCTAGGAATCTTCTAGGAGTTAACCCTCTAGCTATTGCTTTTGTAAATACTATTTCTAGTTTTCCTCCTGTCTCTTTAGGTCACATTCAATGCATACCCTTACAGTAATTTATTGTAGTTACATTTAATCACCTTGATTATATGTGAGTTTTCCAGTTGATTTGTGCTTTCAAAGTCTATCTTGGAATTAAACATCCATGAATTTTTACCTTGTGTTTTAAAAGTTTCTTTTTAAAAATTTTTATTGTGGTACCATCAACAACATGATAACTTTTCGTAGAAATGGTTTAAAGATTCATCTTCCAGGCAACTCTGAAGGACAAAGGGTAAGCTAGTCTCAGAGTTGTAAATGAAATAACTGCTCTGTAGTAATGAAGTGGAGAGTAGGGTGACTGACAGAAACATGGCCATGTTTTTACATCCTTAAACCAATTCCAGTCAGTTTCTTTTGTCTTGAACTCGTCTCTAGTTTTACATTATCAGTTATTATTTTTTTTGTAAATCCTACACAAATGTGACATTGAAAAGATAAAACTTGGGGAATGTGACAAAACTGCACTGTAACTTCTGATTCACCAAAGATAATACAGGCAGCATACTGTTATCTTGTTATATTTAGGATGGTTACATACAATATATTATATACTATTATAAACCATACTTGATTGTGCCCGGTTGTTCAGATCTGTAGGCAGCAGACCATATTTGACCACAGTTGAGTTTTTATAAAAAGCCACATTTGTGTGATTTCTAACGCTGGATCGTCATTGCATGGTCCTGGGGAGGTGGACACATATAAGCAGGAAGGTAGTCCAACTCCTGTGACTTGGGATTTCTTCTGGAGGAAGAGAGGGAAAACTGATACCTGCTGGAAGAGGAAAGATAAGTCTTACTTTGAAAAGTATCATGCATCTGAATAGAATTACATTAGTATACTTAGTCTTAATTAAAATTAACTCACATTATAAAAACAAGAAAGTTATAGAGCATGTTCTGTGATTTCTTTACTTCTCAGACCGCCTCCTGTGTGCCCTTTATAAATGTTTAGAGATGAAATGACTAGAAGTTGGCCAGGTTTGTTTTTTAAGTATATTTAATCTTTAGGTAGCATTGACTCCTGCTACTTGATAACTATTCTTGTACTTTTTCTCACTAAAAATACTCTTAAATTTCTCTTGAACTGTTTAACCTGTTTTACTAGCTAAAAGTCAACAAAAACTGCCTTGAAGACTTCCCCTTCTCTGACACAACTTTGAACAGGAAAAGATTTCAAAAATGCATTGCTGTTACTCTTCCTCTGTGGGGTGAGATTCCAGTGATTTTTGTTTTTTTCCCTTGAAGGCAGTTGCGAAGTATGCAATTGGATTCTCCACTTAAAGAGGTCCTTGTTAAAACAACCCCTGTAGTACCATGAGTGTCATTGCTCAGTCCTGTCATTGTCCCAGCTGTGGGAACAAAAGAATTTAGTACCAAGATGTCACTCTGACAGTTGTTTGCCTGCAAACCTTGTCACAATTTCTTTTATGTATTGAACCTTACTCATGTGAAATTTATACCAAGAGATTTTTCTCAACTTTTGACAAATGCTTATAATAATATTCACAATCTAGCCTATGAAGTAGGTACTATTGTTACCTCCATGTTATAGTTGAGGGATAAGATGGTCTTAAGATGGTCTTAAGATGGTGGCCTAAGATGGTCTTGATGGATCTCGCTCAAACTGCTATTGGGTGACAGTGTGAGGTTTCAAGCATAAGTTGTAGAACTCTGGAGTTCTGTTTCTAAACCACTGGTCTCAGTTTTTGAGAGCCTCTAAGGGATTGGTGGGATCTTTGCTTTTCCAACTACACTTGTGTGATAGACCACATTTTCTTTTGTACTTCACCAAACATTCATTGTAGACTGAACACAGAAGCAAAAATGACACTGATTGTCTTCTGTCAAGCCTTTAGAGGTTTGAAACACTAAAACCATACTACCTTTCACTGTAATATTTTTATTTCAGAAATTATTTTAAAAATTTATTAACATGTCATGAGTTTATTTTTTAAAGAAAGATTTCTTTTTATGGGAAAGTCAGATATACAGAGAGGAGGAGACACAAACAGGAAGATCTTCTGTCCAATGATGCACTCCCCAAGTAGACTCAATGGCTGGAGTTGAGCTGATACAAAGCCAGGAGCAAGGAGCCTTCCCAGGGTCTCCCACACAGGTGCAGGGTCCCAAGGCTTTCGGCCATCCTTGACTGCTTTTTCAGGCTACAACCAGGAAGCTGGACGGGAAACAGGGCCACTGGGATTAGAACCGGTGTCTGTATGGGAATCTGGCACATGCAAGGCAAGAACTCTAGCTGCCACGCCACCATGCCAGGCCCATGAGTTTCTTTTCAGTAAGTGAGTAAATGGTTTGGAAGTTTATAGTTTTGATTTCTCAATCAGTATAGCCGTGTACTCATTGGTGGTAGTTTGTTGTCCTCTAGGGCCACAATAACAAGCTGCATTTTATCAATGAAAAAGCCTCTGCTTACATACTGTTCTGCAAGTTTGAGCCTCTGTTTCTACTGTGGACTCTTCCAAGTGAGACACTACTGAAAGATGCAGATCTCCTTCATGGGACAAGCATTCAGCTTCCTAGTAGACAAGATGGATTATATAGGTTCTTTTCCTATTCTACGTGGACAGTAGAAGGATGGCTCCTGCCACTAACATGAAAAACTGGGATTAAGTTCTTGGTTCTTGGCCTAGTCCTGCCAGGAAGAAAAACAATACTTGCCAGTTCCACATTTATCTCTCTGTCTTTCAGTGGATACGTAAATAAAGGCATTAAAAAATTTCCCTTAGTATCTTTGTGTAATTTATTTGAGGGTCCTTTAATGTCCTCAGTGGATCCGAAAGAGTTATCTATTTTTAAAGATTTACTTATTTGTTTGGAAGGCAGTTAGAGAGAGAATCTTCTGTCTGCTAGCTCACTCCCCTGATGGCCACAATGGTAGGAGCTGGGGTGGTCTGAAGCTGGGAACTAAGTTCTTATGTATCTCCTTCAGAGTACAGGGACTTATGGCCTTGGGCCATCCTCTGCTGCTTTCCCAGGTACATTAGCAGGGAGCTGGATCAGAAGTGGAGCAGTTGGGACTTGAACAAGCACCCATATGAGATGCCGTAGTTTTACCCACTATGTCACTTGACCAGTCCCAGCTTATCTGATTCACAGTGGAGATTTTAAAATACCATATAATAAAGACCAATGGATGTATAAAGGCATTTTTTCTTTGGCTACTCTAAACTGAAAACATGTATTTATTGCAGCTGGAAAATCTTGTTGTGGATTAAGTATTTTGAACTTTATTTGCTTATTGGAGCTAGTGCTTCTGACAATGAAACCTGACTAAAAATATAGTACAACAGATTAATATTAATATTAATTAATGTATTGACTGTGAGTGAGGCAGTGAGGTAGAGGAAAATGTATGGGATATTCCAAATGTGTGTGAACATAATTTTCATAGTAGGAATGGATAAAAAACACAGAGAACAGCAGGAAGAATTCTTCATTGACCATGCAATTCTTTCCTCAGTATTCATCATTCTTAATACATGCATGCATGCTACAGGTAGACATTTTGCTTCTTCCAAACCACCTGATCATAAAGACAGACAGCAGGTCACTCAACCCACATGTAATTTGGCATATGTCTCCCAGGAATAAGGACAGAAGGGCTATTTGCCTCATCTCAGAAAACCCCCTGCATTTTATTGACAACATATTTTCCTCACTCAAGTTTCCTTAATTATATTCGTTTCTCTTACACAAGATCCTGTTAAGGTTTGCACACTGCATTTGGTTATTAAGTTTTGTAATATCTTTTAATCTGAGATACTCCCTTGAGTCCCTCATGGTATTCATTTACTTGATAATCCCAGTGGATGTCACATGCAACAGCCTACCTTCTTGATGTGATTGTTTCATATCATTCAAGCCAAGTCAAATGTTTCTGGAAAGGACCCCAGAAAGGTGTCCATGTCCATTTACCATTGTGTCTTATCAGGACACATTGTGTCAGACTCTGGGAATCATTGGTGGCAATGACAAACTTTAATACTTAGATGTTGACCACTTTTTTTTTTTTTTTACTTTTTGCTCATTTTTTAATTTATTTATTTTTTAATAATCGTACTTATTTGATTAGGGTACAAAGAGTCAAGGGCTACAGGAAAGTGAGGAAAGTGGATAATACCATTGTTTCCACACTATTATCATCATTTTTTCCCCTGTATCTGGAGTCAGAGGAGAAACAAAAGGAAAAGCCCCACCCAGCCTCCCACCCATCCCAGGTCCTGCTCAATCTGTTTTGATAGTTCAACAGGTCTGAATTGCTGCCAATCTCACTGTTCCAATCGTGATTAAACCTATTCAGAATCCACTGGCTGACATAGGATGTTGACCACTTTTTATTCTCCTTAACTAGTATGCAGTAAGATGTGATTTTGTTCTTCCAACTCCTATTTGAAATGAAAAAAAATTAACAAGCTGAATTTATTATAAAGGAGAGCTAACTGGGCAGCTATGTTTTCTTTGGGCTATAGTTATGAAATAAGGAGTTAGGTTTTTCAGAAGAAAATCTGACATGTGTGGAAGTATGTGAGACATAGGGGCATGTTGATTGCTTTTTCTTCTCAGCTTTATTTTTCTTTTAAGATTTATTTATAGAGAGGAGGAGAGAGAGAGAAAGGATATCTTCCGTCGGCTGGCTCACTCCCCAAGCGGCCTCAAAGGCTGGAGCTGAGCCAATATGAAGCCAGAAGCCAGAAGCTTCTTCTGGGGTCTCTCACGTCGGTGCAGGGGCCCAAGGCTTTGGGCCATCCTCGACTGCTTTCCCAGGCCATAAGCAGGGAGCTGGATGGAAATCAGTGTTGCTGGGATTAGAACCAGTGCCCATGTGGGATCCCAGTGCATTCAAGGAGAGGCCTTTAACTGCTATGCTATCGCACCAGGCCCTCTTCTCGGGTTTATTAAACAATCACATGCCATACATACTCAGTTTCAGAATTATGACATCTAAATTTGTAATCAAAGAAGAATATTCTGAGATGAAAATATCTGTAGAGCTAATTTCAAACTTTCTCTAGCTAAGGCTTGTCTTAAAACACAGAAAACAATGTTAGTGTGCTTAGACATTCCAAATATGAACTTTAAGGTTAGTGTTTGCTAGAATGATGAGAAGAGTAGTAATAGTTATACCTAATATTTGTTAAAGGTTAGTGTATGCCTGGCACAGTTCTCAGGTGGTTTGTGTGTTCTTTAGTGATCATAAAATACCGTATCTTCCATTTCACCGAAGGAAAATCTTAGAGACTCATGCTGATAGTAATCAATAGACATAAGATTTGCACCAAATATTCTGATACAGAGTCAATTTTTTACTTCTATATAGTATTGTGTTTTACATCAGTAATAGGAAGAACATAATTTATGAAACCCTTTATTTTCACCAAATGGCTTTTCACCCTGGATAGGGATTGCATCTTGTTTTGTTTTTCTGAGTAGATGGAAGGCTCCGATGTCAGAGATGTGATTCTTATACCTGAATATACAACATGGAGCATGCCTTGTAAGTGCTATTGATGGATTTCTGATAATGGCAGCATTGTCATGACTTCTGTGTGCCAGATTCTGCTAAAATCTGAAATTGTACAGAACATGTATAAATGTTGCTATGATGAAGAAAGAGTTTCAGAAGGGTACTATGATTTTACAAAGTTCTTTTTCTCATAATTATCATAGACTTGCACCCACATTTTCTTGTTGTAGAAACCTGTTCTTTATTATATCCTGTGAGATCTGTTTATTTCTGACCCAGTCTGTTGATCCTGTACCTAAGTAAGCATTTCACTGTTTTTTCAAAAACAGAGAGTGGGACAAAAAATGTCATTATACTGAACAAATGTTCCATCCAAATGTTAGGAATAAAAATAATATGTAGGGGAGATAATCTTGTCCTACTGATATTGAAGTTCTTGTAAGGAGAACAAAAATGAATCAAGGCCATTTTAGCTAAGCTCTGAAAACTTAACAATAATTAAATTTCCTTTGGCTTGCAGAATATGTAAAAGTGGGTTTGCATTTAAGGTGAATTATGAATTGCAGACATGACTTGTAACTACTGGTTTGGCTGGTTTTTTTTTTTCCAAAATTATACCAGTCTTCCCAGTATAGAACATATCCAGTTTAAATGTGGTTTCCTTCTTGCTTTATTGCTAACCTGTATTTGTGGGTTCTGTAATACTGTGTTATTGACACTGCCTATCATTTCACTGTCAGGTGAAAAAGATACAGGGAGCAGAGGAAGCATCAAGTGAATCTAGGATGAGAGCTGTTTGTAGTAAGCCTCATTATGCTGGGACTGAAGCTGTTTAGATTTGTCACCTTTGGTGACATCTCTGAATGGTTATGATGGTAATGGTCAGGTGGGTGTCAAGGCCTCTATACCAAATCCATGAAATACTCACTGAGAGAACAGACTCGGAGAGAATGAAAAAAGCAAACATGGTTTCCATAATGTAGAAAGGCATACTATGGGCTGGCATGATGGCCCAGTTGGCTGATCTTCCAGCCAACGGCACTGGCATCCCATGTGGGTGCCAGTTTGCGCCCCGGCTACTCTGTTTCCCATCCAGCTCCTTGTTTGTGGACTGGGAAATTGGCAGAAAATACTAAAGCCTTGCTTCCCTGTACCTGTATGGGAAACCCCATGGGTGGTGGGACTTAGCTCTTGCCATTGTGGTCGTTTGGGGAGTTAACCCAACAGAGAAAAGATCTTTCTCTGTATTTGTCCTCCTCCCTGTAAATCTGCTTTCCCCTACACCCTGTCAGTTGTAGGCTGTTAGTTCAAAAGTAGGCAGTAGCTGGTGGGCATTTTGGACTTTGTTAATGCCACATTTGTGTTAACTATACCAGTATGTCAGCATAGTTGTTTATTCTTTTTTAAGAGAAGCAAAGAAGGTGTGAAACACTGGGCTCTGAGACATGCTTTGCTGGCTCCAGGCTTAGAGGGTAGGGAAAGGCACTGCAGATAGCCTGAGGAAGAGAGTCTGGGGATGTATTGGTGTGGAAGTGGCTGAGGGTGTGTTTACCAGGGAGGGAATGATTTCTGAGGTCTTCTATAGACAATGGAAGAGATGAACAGTAACAGGTCTCAAAATTAGCTGAAATCGGTAGGAACCTAGGCTGAGGGAATACAACACTCCTTAGGGAAGCTGTCTCTGAAATGTCATTCTGTTCATGCTTGTCCCTGCATCTCTTGTCTGGAGAAACGTGAGGTGTTCTGTTGGACAGTCCACAAAAACTACTTGCTGTGCAGAATGGGTGAGTGTGCCAAATAATTTGGGTGGAAATAGACACTGCCTTAGCTGTTAGATATCATGGATTTCTATTCTGTTGTTCTTGGGAGGGGGATTCACACCAGAGGGTGAATGTATGTGTATGTTCATGTATTTACAGTATTGTAACATCTCTCTTCATGAGCTGGTTGTGGAATTTGAATTTTTAAAAAGCCAAATATATGGGATTTTGACTAACAGAACTGTGATGCTACAGAAGTCCTATTTAAACTTTAAAATACTGAAGGGAGATAAGTCTCATTATCTAGAGCATCTGTAGCAGAAACAGTATGTGAGCTCACTCTGAGGGTAGACTGCTATTTTGAAGTATGCCACAACAGATGTAGAATTACATTTTTTTAAGCATAGAGGTAATTTTTTTTAAGGAGAGTTTTATAAATTATACAAAAGAAGAAAATCCAAATTTTCCTAATTATTCCTGTTTGTAGTTACCCACTTGCCCAGAATTTATACCCAGATTCATGGACTTTGCAAGCATTTTAGTTCACACTATTAAAGTAGTAAAATTTTCCATTCATAACAGTAGAGACAGGGAAGTTTAAGTTACCTCTTCTAATGCACTACCTTCAAGTAGGCAAAATTAATTCATAAACTAAGTCAAATTTGTAGTCCAAGGTGTTCTTTCTAATATTCCGTCTTTATTGTAAGATATATCTTTTCATGAAAGGTCGTCTTTTAGAACCGCTTTCCTTTCTTCCTGTGTAATACCCTATAGGTATTTCACCGGCCTCAACTTTCTGGTTTTACTTCCTGAACTTCATGACTCCATTCCTCTAATTCTAATGCTATCACTCTAACTGTAGCTTCCAATAATTCTCACCTGGATTATTACTATCCCTTTTTTCATTCTCCATGAAATACAGCTTTAAAACACAAAATCCATTCAGAGTCGCTCACTTTATCACCATTGAAAGGCCTCTAATGGCTTCTTGTTGCACACAGGAGAAGGATGCTAACATTTCAGACATGGACATCAAGGACTATGGTTCTGCTTGGTCCAGTCTCACCTCATACCAGGCCTCCTCTTATCTTCCATGTACAGTCATGTCGACATCTTCAAGCCCTCCAATAATTCCTGTTTTCTTTACCAATCTGTATTTTGTTTCTCTTAACTGGGATGTTTTTCCATTGACATTTCTACCTCGACAACATGTGCTTACTCTACTGAAATCAAAGTAAGGATTTATTCTTATTGTGGAAGGGCTCTCCTGACACCCCATTCATGGCCATCTTCATTTATCAAGAGTGCAAATGGAGCTGTGTTTTTTATTCCTTGCATCCACCCTCGGTAACTGTGCACATACCAGGATGATCCTTTGGATTTCCATCTAGTTCCACTAGACACTGAGGGCAGGAGCATTGTCAACTGTTGTCTCAATATGGTAATATTATCACAGTGCTTTGTACATATGAAGCAGTAATTTATTTATTGAGGAAAATAACAAAGATTTAAGCATAACGTACTGGTTAGGTCTTAATGGGGTAGCAAATAACGCTGAAATGTGGGTGGTTTAAACAACATCAGTCATCTCTAGATCACAGGTCTGCTTTAGAGGAACTGTGGCTTTTGGCTTTGCTTGTGTTTGGCTGAACTCAACCAGGATTGGGTCGGCTGTAGATATGTCTTGGTTCCCTACACCCAGGCCAAAGAAGCAGCCACTATGGAACATGCTACTCGTACTCACTCTAAAGCCATAGGTTTTCCAGAGTCTGTATGAAATAGATACATATCCTAAATGATTTCTCTGAGGTGACCAGTGTTGAATTGGTTTACAGAATGAAGTTAGCTTTAATTAGTTGATATAGATCCTATGGAATATTTCTTTTTCTGCTTTACCTACCACCCTAAAAAGGAACCATGTAAAAAATAAGCATGAGTTTTATGTATCTTCAAAAAGTATGCGCAGTTTCATTAATATGATTTCTATGTAAAAGGTCATAAAAAATAAGTCTCAGTGCTATTGCCTGTAAAGAACAGTTTCATAATTTATGGATGCTTTGTTGATTATTTGGGGAGGTACATAACGCTACTGATAAAGATGCTCATAATTATGAACAATTCATTAGTTTTATAGATGGGTTAATTACTGGAGACCTACTCCGGCTGACTCGAGAGCTTGCAAAGGATGCGTGGATCAGTGAGGGGATAAGAGGCAGAGGAGGCATGGACCCCTACGGCATTATGCTCATGGTGGACAACTGAGAAAGCTGCCTTCTTTATTTATACACAAATCATCACAAGCTTTTGCGCAACATCCAGTTGTTTCATTTTTAGTTTATAAAAGAATGATTACAAAAACAATCCTAAAAAACATTATTATGTTACTTCACAGAAAATATTTTCAGCAAGCTATTACTTATTCAAACCTGCTGTGACCTGGCTGAAACCAGGAACTCCATGGTTGGCAGCACATGCAGTGACATAGTGACAAGTGATTTACCTATATCCAAAATCAATTTTCACTAAACACGAACTAATATTACTTAAAATATCAAGAGTACAAATTTGAAAAAATCTCATAAATGAAAAGAATTTATAAAAACATATATCATAGATTCTTGATTAAATCTCATAATCAGTCATGCGTTAATCACCATTACCTTCACCTAGGGCTGATTCAATTGTTTTTTGTTCTTCTGTTAAAGGGCAGTGAAAGGGATAAGGGCAACTCAGCCATTCTACAAACAGAGGGCCTTTACAAGAAACTTTTTTTTATCTTTATAAACTGTTTTCCTAAATATGAGTGCCAATATAAAGTAGAAGCTTTTATATACTGTTTTCTTTCCATAAATATAAGTCCCAATATAAGGTAGAAGATTTAAGCCATTTGGGGGTGGGGTTCACATTTCTCTCGCTTTAGAAAATGCCCCATATACTTTTTGCTTTCCATGGTGAGAAACCAAAATGCGTCATTTCATGTGTTGTAACAGTTCGAGGCATATGGTAAAGAAACTCTTTGTACTTCCATGATTGCTATCTGTTCCAAGATATTATCAAGTCATTTCTTAAGGAAAACGTTACTTATATTAGGGTAAGCTCCAGGACAAAGGTGGGCACATAAGAGGATGTTTGGAGACATTGTGGGCTCAATTGTACTATTGTATGCTTTTAGCTGTGTGTCATTCATTGCCTTATGTCACTCAAGATGCTTTTAATCATATGATTGATCAATTTGAGGTGTTATACCAGTTACAGGAATATTTTAACATTTGCAGAAAACAACACCTTCAGGAGAATTCTATGAAACATCAGAGAGGTGATTGAGTGTCCATACAATAGGGTGAGGCAGCAATGAGGTGACCAGAGACATTCTGCTGGGCCTTGCCATGCAGCCAGAAACTCCTCGTAGCCTTGCTAACAGAGGAGCACTGCTCATCACACGCCCATCCCATCTGACCCAACTGCATGGCTTCCCACAGTTAGTGGTATCTCCTACACAGAATTGAAATGACTTGAAATGAGAAAGCCGCACTTGGCAACTCTGAGGTTTATGTCACCAAATCAGAGCTTATAAACATTAGGAAAAAGATGATGATACAAATGTTCTTATAATTCGGAAAGAACCCTTTGATTGATGGCAGAGTGCCATTGGATGAGGAAGTCGGGAAGTTCTCAATGTTGTGACCAGGACAATCAGCAGGGGATTTTGGGCAGCTTTTTGAAATATACCACAGAAAAACAGCAATCCAAAAGAGAACTTGAGTAATGTATCTTCCCAATCCTCATTTTGAAGTGGATTGAAAGAAACTTTGGTAGATGATCTCCTCCAAATGAAAAGTGAAGGTGAAAAACAAAAATATGAAAGATGATGTGGACGTTTTTAGTTATACAAGCTAAAAACCAGTTTGGAAACTTTGTTGTAATATATTATATGATGAGATTTAGGGAACATTTTATTTTGAATAATTGACATTTATCAACCCATATCTTCTCTATGAAATTTTCATGTTTAGTAATAACAGCTGCCACTTATTTGCTGCTGGCTTTCTAGTTAGGCAGTCTTTACATACATTTATATAGGAAATCTGATATTTGGGAAGTATCTGTTGAAATTCACAGCTACTTTTGAAGTACTCGAATATGAGTAGTACTGGAATACTGGAATACTTATCTTAGGCATCTGGAAGTGGATATGTATAGACTGGTTTGATTGAGTCCTTTTGTTTTTTAAAAAAATGTGGAAGAGGAAGGAGGTGAGAAAGGAGGAAATAATTTCCAATAGATTTCTATGTGATTTGTTTAGTTCTGATTTTATAGCTCGTTATCTAAAAAGGTAGAGAAGAGCTTTGGCAAATGTCCAAGAGTTAGTTGAAGTAATATTTTTTGGATAAAAGTTGGCAGATATGCAGGCTGTTCCCTAGGCTGGCTCGCAGCCTGATAATGCATGCAACACTTTGGTTTCCACCCTGAACTCCATCAGAATTTTTGTTTTCAGCCCATTGAACATAATGTGTTTGCTTCTGTGCCTCACATTTTGGGAAATAGTTGTTAATAGCAATCTCATTTGGGCTAACTATAAGTCAGAAAGTCTACCCACCCACGTGGCTAGCATTTGTGTGTATGACATGAAGGAAACATTTCATTCTTTTTATGTTTAAGAAAAAAATCGTTAAAAATCTGATGTTTCCTGTGACTTGTTTTTCTTCATTATTTTGTTAATCACTTTCTCATTGGAGCTCATGGCTGAGTACAGTGATGATGTGTTATTACTGAAACACCAAAAGCCTCAGGAGACTCCTCAGATCAATATATTGCATTTGGCAGTCTTTTCATTAACTGTTTGATACAATTATATTATAATTAACAAATGGCTGTGATGTGAAGCATTTGGGTTGAGATAGTAGAGAACTCAAACTACTTAGCACCAATGTTGAACTAGATTTTTTTCCCTCATATTTGACATTAGTGGCAAAACATATGAGCAGCAGACATGCTTGTGTTTTGCAAATATACTTCATGATTTCTTATTTATATGGGTAGATTTGACCTTTTTTGATACACACATTTAGAAGCGTAGGCTCACTCCTCTTCTTGCCCCTCCCATCTCTCCCTGTCTCCTCACTTTTGTATTTTTCGCCCAAATTTTTACCTCAGCATATTAACTTAGTTCACACTTTAAAGCTTAATTTTCCAATATAAAAAATTTCACAACATATCAAGTAGTGGAAAAAGAAAACAACAAAGTGGAGATTCTGTTACTAATGAGTGTAGACACAGGCTGTAAAAAGTGGTTAATACCCATCCCACTTATCTCACAGATTACATTGTTTTGTGCTCTGTGTATTATTTCTCACAGATCAGCGAGAACATACGATATTTGTCTTTTGGGGGCTGGCTTATTTCACTAAGCATGATGGTTTTCTTCTGAGTTCATTTTGTTGCAAATGTTAAGATTTCTGTATTTTTTTTAAATGACTGAGTAGTATTCCATAGTATGTATGTGCTACATTTTCTTCATCTAGTCACCAGTTGAAGGGCAACTCGGTTGTTTCCATATCTTAAGTTATTCTGAATTGTGCTGCTTTATAAACATGGGGTTACTAGTAAATCTCAAATGCTGATTGTATTTCATTTGGATATATTCCCAGGGAATATTTTTTTATTCCCAGGAATAAAAATATTCTTTTTTATTCGTATTGTATTTATTCCCAAGAGTAGGATAGCTGGGTCAATGTTAGATCTTTTTCTAGATGTGTGAAGACTCACCAGACTGTCTTCCCTAGTGGTTGCACTAGTTTACATTCCTACCGCTAGTGGATTAGGGCAACTTGTTCCCACATCTCTGTCAATGTTTACTGTTTTTGTTTTTAATTTCTATATAATACCCATTCTGTTGGGATTTGGTGGATCTTCATTGTGGCTTTTATTTGCATTTCTCTGATATCTAGTGTACCTGAGCATCTTTTATTTTGTCTAGTAGCCATTTGAACTTCATTTTTTGAAAAATGCGGGTTTATATCCTTTGCAGATTAATTAAATGGATGTTGTCTTTTGTTGTTGAGTTTCTGGAGTTCTTTGCAAATCCTGGATGTAGTCCACTATTTGTGCAGTGTGCGAATGTTTTCTCCCATTCTGCTGGCTGCTGCTTCACTTTATATTGATGATGGCCTTTGAAGTACAGAAGATGCTTAACTTGATTTAACCCCATTTGTTTATTTTTGCTTTAATTGCCTATGCTTTGAGGATCTTTTCCAAGAAGTCTGAACCTATGCCTGTGTCTTGCAGAGTGTTCCTAATATCCACTTTTGCTAATACGACATTTCGGGGATACCAATCCATGGTGAAGGCAGATTTTTCCATGCTTCAGTGTCTTCTGCTTCCTCCTTTCATGTTTTGTAGTTCTCATCGTAGAAATCCCTCATGGCCTTGCTTAAATTTATTATTTCTTTTTTATTTATATAGTGTTTTCTGATATTTTCCATATCACTTTAGAATTGATGCTACCAATTAGATTTTATTTTTCTTATAATAAGTGAATATTACATGTATTCAAAATAAAAGCAAAAGCTTATGTTCTTTTTCATTCATTGAAGTATGGAGAAGCAAGTAAAAAGAACTTGGATTCCTACTGTGCAGGTACAATCTCTGTTAATTTTGCAATTTTTTCTGTGTTTTCCTAAGCTCTTCTTAAAAAAAAATTGTGATAGTATTTCGCATATAGTGTGGTAACCTATTTTCATCTCTGTGTTCATAAGAGCTTTTCCATATCTTTAAAGCTGTGTTTGCTAATTTCACTTCATGATTCCAAAAACAATCATTAAGTTGATTTTCTGTAATTGTACTGGTCAGTTTTTCATTACCGTAATGAAATACAAGAGGAAGGCTAAAGAAAATGGAAGGCTTATTTTGGCTTGCGTTTTGGAGTACAAGTGTTAAGGGTTTTTATTGGGCAATGACCTAGGAAAATGCTATGGGGCATTGTGTGGGAAAAGACAGAACCTTTTTTTATACTGTATGGCTGCATCTCATTCAAAGCTACCTGGATTCAATCATGGGACATAACTCTAATGATTTGATTATTAGGCTTGCCTCTATATACATAAAAGTTAATTTTATATTTACTTTGTTTATATTAATAAAAATCATCCACCCCTACATTAATGTAAAATTTTGGATATTAAACTTATGGGGGATCGGTCATATTTAAACCATAACAATAATAGACTTACCTTTGTTACTGCTGAATTTGCTTCAGAATTTTCAATAAGAGGTATGCTGTAAACATTGTGAAATGCATGTACCCATAGGCAAAGTAGAAAATCATTCTCCTATTACATGCATTGGATAATACTGTCCTTAATATTTTATACTTTATAGTTGAAAATGCTGTTGTGTCAACTTGTATTTTTAAAACAAGGTTGATGAGCTTTATCAAAAAGGTTTGTTCCAATTTTACTGGAGAAGAAATCTGCTCAGATAAGTAAGTAAATTAATCAAAGGCAACCAACCAAAGAAAACCAACAACTGATTTTGTACCTAACAGGTATGGTGTACATTTCCTTTGGTACTGTATTGATTCTTAGAAGCATTTCATTTTTATTAATGGTTAACTGTAATCAAATACTGTTAGTGTGTCAGTCTAAATGGAAATGACTAAAACCCGGATGTGCTTTGTAAAATTCTGTCTAGTAAATTCCTGAGGTACAGCTGCCTGTTTTTTCTTCCCTCTTTATTTATTTTATAATAATTCTAGTGACATGTAATTCATGGATCAAAACTTTATTGTGAAGAGTGTAATTTAAGACTTTTATCATGGACGTAGGCTTGTCTTCAAACCTTCATGGCCACTCATTGTTGGTCACTGACACTGGATCTGGATGTAGGAGTCTGTTTTTGGAAGTTCTTTCTGAGTGTCTGGCACACAATAGGTAGTAAAATAATTTCTTAAATAACCAGAAAGCTTTTCACAAAAAAGTGGAATCATTGTGATTAATCTTGTAGGAGTTCCTGAAAGTTAAGATTCATCCTCTGTTCTCTAAAACTTTTCAGAATCTCTTAGATTCTGAATAACACAAAAAGGGGTTTGAATGGGAGTACAGGACTGATAAAGGCAGAGAGGAAATGTTTCCCTTGGCCAGTGACAAACCAGTGCATCTTCCACTGACTTGCCAGGTGCTTTATTAGGAAAAGCGATTTGACCCTGAGTATGGGTACTCTAATCAGCATTCAAATAGGAGATGTCAGTGCTGGAAACAGCAGCTTAACTGGCTGTGCTACCACACAAACACCTGGCAAGGAAATAGGATACCAGGGTCCTGGAAACAGATTAGTAAGGTCTTGTAAAGACTTTATTTCAATGCACTGAGAAATCTCTGGTGGTGCTTAAGGAAGAGAATAGGAGAAAGGGAAAGAGAAGTGATTTTTAAAAAGTTTTTAAATTATTATTAATTGAAAAGGAGTCCAGATATAGACACAGAGGAAGATCTTCCATCGCTGGTTTGCTTTCCAAATGACCACAAGACTGGATTCCTGGTTTCCTATGTTCTTAGCACCTGAAGCCTCCAAAGTTGTGTTAACTGGAAAGTGAAATTGAGAAGCCAGCTGGAGTGAAACCCTGGCAATCCTGTAAGGTTGGTGGGCATACCACTGTAACACCTGAACTGCTGTGCCAAATACTGGAACCAAGAGAAGATAAAACTTTGTATGTAAGAATTATTTTCCTACAATGTCATTTAAATGGCTCTACATTTCACCATATTGTTCTTACCATTCCCTGTTCCAACGGTTTAGATCTTAGCCAAGCTCTCCAGAAAGAGCACACAGGCTGTTCGGTTCATTTCAGCTATTTAGCATTGGTTTCAAGTGGTCATTCATGCAGCCTGCGCAAAAGCAAACACAATGACCTTTTTTTATGACCACTACATTATCTTTTTTTTTGCCTGTATCAGATTTCAAGGTGTCACATGAAGTATTTCATATCTCTAATATTGCAATTCTTAAATTTTGGATAGTCATAAATTTGTACTAGATTTCAAGCAACAACTAGTGAGAAATATCCTTAGATAAGCTTTTTTTTTCCTTTGAATTTAGCCACTTCTTTTTTCCAAGTTCAGCTCAAATGCTGTTTATAAATATGTAGATGTTAAGTAACTTAGAAGTAGATTTGAATTTCAGAAGTCTAGTAAAATCATAGTATGTGGTTTTGTTTGAAGGGGTAATTATTGTTTAACTGATTGTTCAACTTTGCCCAGTGCAATGGAATGCAAATATTTGACCTTCCTGACAAAGATGGATGGATTGAAGCTACACACCATGATATCATTAGGTAGTCGAATAACATCATTATTCATGATTATAAGGAATTATTCAGGTGAAATGGGAAACCTAATAGCAAGCTATTATTTGTATAAGGAGTGTAATTTCACTGTCCTTGTCATTTCAACCCTGGAGTTGAATTGAAGATAAGATATGTGTATTTATTTTACTACAAAGGATCATTAATGGCATAATTTAAACAAATGGAGCCAATTATAATTAGTAATTTAGTAAATCAGGTTGTGTAACCCTCTTCCAGAGAGAGGTTGGTAGACTGTAAATCTAAAAAGGAACATTTTCATCATTTATGGAGTGAATTTTTTTACATGAATTCATTTTAGTTGTTTAAAATTTCTGCTCTGATTAAAATGAGTATAAAATTATGCTTCCAGAGAATGTCTTAAATTTAAAATATGGAGTGGCCATTTGTTCTGACAGACAAGACTCCGGTCTTCCTTTCAGAATGCTGTGTTTGTGCCCTGACTGCGCTTGAGTGCAGATGCCGGATCATGGGCACCTTGAGAAGCAGCAGGTGGTGGCGCCAGTAGTTGAGCGCCTGCCACCCGTGTGGCAAATGGATAGTGCTCCCAGCTTCTGTCCAGCCCTAGTTTTGGAAGCATTTCAGGAGTGGACTAACAGATGGGCACTTCCTCTGTCTGCCTCTCTGCATTTATCTGTTGAAGAAATCAGCAATACATTTCTAAAAGATTAAATGATATATAAAGTAGTATCATTTTTGCCGGTCCTTCAGATGTTAAAGTGTACCTTGAAACTGATCCAGTCTCCTGCCTGCATTTATAAGTAGTTTCATGAGACTACAACTTTGCGCTAAGGATTTTCCCACCCGTGCAGTAAACAACCACATGAAAAGATAAAATCACACACGGGTTGATCTCAAGCAGTTCCAAAGTGCTCCTGGAGCCAGAGATTGGGAGAAACCGAACTAAGATGCTGTGAAGGCAGGGAAGCATTGTGGAATGTGGGAGACTTGTCCTACATTCTAGCCTATGGGAATGGCCAGTGACCTTGGCTTTGTCTAGGAACATTTTAGAGTGCTTTTCCTGAAACTGTGATGATAGGGTGATACTGAAATGATAGCTAAATCCTGAATTTGTCCTCTGTCTTACTTAGGCCATTTTGTATAGGACATGAAAAAAAGTACCAATACAATTTGCTCATGTCAGAATATTCTTACTCCAAAAAATATATTTCCAGAGATATGCCAAGAGTTATTTAGCTTCCATTTAATCTTAGAATGAGGTGTATTTATTTGTAGGCTGGCTTTGAATTTTTAAAATATAAAATATTACAAGGGTAAAATAGGCCCAAATACTTACATGGCAAATACCAATATTTCCCATATAGGCTTCAGAATTTTTGTTAAAATGACAAGGTACAGAGTCTCCCTGTTTCGGCTGTTCCCTTGCACTTCTGTATCTAGAGCTAGATTTCTCAGCCCAGGCTCACTGACATTTTCTGTCAAGTGCCACCTTCTCCTCAGTGATTCTGCTGGGCTATCCAGTATGGCTTTGACCTTTCCTAGTTAGGAAGGGAAGTGTCTGTACATCCTGTCAAATGTCCGTAGAAGGCAAAATCACAGCATTTTGAGAACTGAGAAATATATTTCCTAACTGGACGGAGATACGTTTCTTACATCCCACCCTCCCTTCCCTTTTTTTTTTTTTTAAAGATTTATCTTATTTTTATCGGAAAGGTAGATTTTATAGAGAGAAGGAGATATGGAGAGAAAGATGTGCCTTCTGCTCGTTTGCTCCCCAAGAGGCCTCAATGGTCAGAGTTGAGCCAATCCAGAGCCAGGTGCCTCTTCAGGGTCTTCCATGCAGGTGCAAGGTCTCAAAGGTTTGGGTTCTCCTCTACTCTTTCACAGGCCACAAAGGGAGCTGGGTGGGAAGTGGGATATCGGTGTGTTCAAGGCCAAGAATTTAGCCACTGACCTTCTCACCTGCTTTGGTTTGAATGCTTTTTACCAATATCTGGATCTCTGAAGCTCAAATGTTTCCCAACTACACTGAATCAGTTTCTTTGAGTCAACATAGTTTATAATATGTTGCTACATTGATAAATGATCATCAATTTTTCTTTTCATTGTTACTTTCTTCCTGTTTTCTGGTCTTTGAACAGAGGACAAATTAATTTCCTATTCCTTTTCTTCAGGTTGCTTCTAATTTTTCTCCATTAAGGCAAAGTGAAGTGGTTCTCCATGTATGTATCACCTGGTAAGACTGAGGAATCTCAGAGTAGAAGGTTTGTTTAGTGTCCAAGTTGGATTAGGCATTCAGAACAGCAGTTTGGCAATGTGAATTAAGTGGCTGTATCAGTTAATACTCTGTAGTGATGAAAATTGCTTATTGGAAAGCACTCGTCAGCACATGCATTACCCATTTTTCCACTGAGTCACTGTTTTCTACTGATACGTAATTTTATAATTTGTAGATTAAAATGCTTGGTGATTATGTCCACTTCAAGTCATTTTCTGACTTATGCCTTGCAATTAGAGCGTGTGAGGGCCTATATACCTCTTTGATACCCAACATTTTTAACGTAACGAAACTTCAGGATTTTTTTATCTGGGCCTGGCGCAATTGCCTAGTGATTAAGTCTTTGCCATGCATGCCCAGAATCCCATATGGGCACCAATTTGTATCCTGGCAGCTCCACTTCCCATCCAGCTCCCTGCTTGTGGCCTAGGAAAGTAGTAGAGGATGGCTCAAACCTTTGGGACCCTGCACCCGTGTGGGAGACCTGGAAGAAGCTCCTGGCTCCTGACTAGCAGTGAGCTAGCAGAATGGAAGATCTGTTTCTCCTTCTCTCCTCTCTGTAAAATCTACCTTACCAATCAAAATAAATAAACCTTTAAAAAAGTGTTTTTCTTCAGGTCTTTGCATTTTGGTCTAGATCTGGGTACTTTTCTCTAAATCAGAGATTATAGCAATGCCTTCCCATAACTTGTATTGTTTAAATGTATCTTGTATGATCAATTTTTGTGTGCAATATGAACAATTTTTTCACATGCAAAATTAATGTTTCAGTGTGCATGCTTCCCCCACTCTGTATATACATATGTGGGTTTATTTCTTGCCTGTCATTTGAATTAATTTGGTCTCTTTGAACTTTATACACAGTGCTTGGGTTCTGATTTAAAACCACATAAAAAAGGCAATCCTTGTTTTCATCACACTTTTTTCTCTTATTTACTCTTGATTATTTCAAATGAATTTTTTTCTGTTGCCACTTTGTGGAAAAAAATCTATTGATATTCCCCCCTCCCCACAAAGTTAACAACATTGAATACATGGATTTACTGATGGAAATGTCACATACTAGTGCCATTGGGTCTCCCCAGCCACAAACAAAAAATAGGTCTCCATTTTTGTAGGTCTCTTAGGCCTTTATTGAATCAAGATTTGATGTCAATAACAAATTGGTCTTTTCTTGTAAATGAATATCTGTCGCCAGCTTTTTAGTTTGGAAAAACAGGGAGTACAGTTCTTGTGTTCATCTCTTAAAACAGTGACACCCAAAGCTGAATAATCTTTCAGAATAATTTTGAGAAAATTAAGTAGAAAACAGTTAAAAAACCAATGTTTCTGGCTATTTTTTTCATTAGAATCAGCCTTAGCTAAAATGTACTTTTGAACTTCTATAGTCAATGAAAGGAAAGTGTAAAGGTAGGGCATGTATTAATTTGTGTATCTGAACTATTGAGAATGGGCAAATTGGTAGAGATTGAAATTGATGGTTGCTGGTGCTAAGATGTGCAGTAGGGCACAATAGGAATAGCTCCTATTCAGTATGTGGCTTTATTTATGGATGTGAAAATATACTGGAAATAACGAAGTCAGCATGACACTGCTAGTGTTGTCATACCACTGAAATTTATACTTGAAAAATGATGAAACTTTAAAATAACATGTTGAACTATCTACTTCAAAATGGAAGGATAAGAATTTTTGAATCTATATGGTTTCACCTGAAAATAAAATTATGTGAGGTATATATTCATTGCCATGAAAGCTGTAACCAAAATGGCTATTGAAAAACCTTTGTGTGACTCTCTCTACTTTTACCTTCTGGTAATACAGAGGAACCTGAATTTATGTCTCATTCAGTGTTCCATTATGCTTTTAAATATTGAATCTATTTCTCCTTGGAATGCTTTTGAAATCCAATTATTCTAAACATTTAGAATTTTGGAGACATCTCTCTCTGTTCTCAATATTATTCTAAATATTGGACTATTTGCTCAATATTATTGAAAATATTGAGCAAAGAGTTTGATCTTAATAAGTTGTCAAAATAAAAGCACACTTTTTTGTCTTTCGGTCCAAATCTAAAATAATCCCATTTTGGAACCAGAAATAAAAATAGAATATTACACAAAAGTTAATGTGTTGCTGTAAAAGATGTGACCTAATTAAAATGCAAATGTAAGCATACTTCTTTAAAATTTTTGATACAGCCTACACAGTCCCCCAATAGTGGGACTATTGTTTCTTGATAATTTGACTTGACAGGTTCTCTTCACAAGTTCAATGGTGAAACCTCACAGTGTAAGCATATATTGGCTTGCTGGATAACACGAGAAAATTTGGCAGGTTCAGAATGCTTAAAATGAAATTTAATGAGTTAGAATCTTCTTGCATATGTGCATATTCTGCTTATCAGAGAACTTTGGAGAAGGCTGTCTAAAGATTTATGCATTATTATAAGTCAGTAATTGAAAAATTCACACTACATGCACTTTGTTCTCGTGTCTATGGTCTTTCAATGTCATGCTGTAGGTTTTATCACAAAATGATTTCTTTTCTAAATTTTTTTTGTCTTCTATAACAACTGACCATTTTCTCTGATTTTTTTTTCTCTTCGACGTTTGTCCTGTATTTTTTAATTGTCTGTATACATGTACTGTTCCCTGTGCTTTATCTTAAGGAATAGGAAATATTCCTAAGAGCAAGACGATTCTATGAATAGATGCAACCTCCTATGCAAGTAGGTTGCCTTAATTCTCACCATTAACTTGTTACAAAGTTGTCCACCAACTAAATTATTCCATACTTCATTTTTTGATAGTGATCATTGATCTATTCTTCGTTTGTCTGATTTGTATTTGTTCTGTAGCTTCTTATGACTTGGGTTCCTTAAACTTTCCTAGACATTTACATCTTTGAGACAACTCCTAAAGATGAGTGCAGTTTCTGTATCAAGGTTCTAATGCTCAAGTGTAAGAAAGAGCAGTTGTTTGATTTTGAGACCATAGTGGGATATGAATATTTACTAACACTGAATATTCACATTTCCATGTATCTACTGTTACTTCTCAATTTTTAAATGTTAGGTGTTGCATTGTTCAGATGGCAAAAGTTAGTTTTCATAATATAAACTGTGGGAAAGATAAATTCACACACACCAATTTTAAACAAGATGTTAGCTATTGAATAGAAATAAGATATTTTAGGGATTGTACCTCATAATTTTCTAGGAATATTTATGTCTGAGATATCAACATTCTGGCAAGCTACCTTCAAGAGCATGATAGCTCTGGGCAAGATTGTTTTGTGTAAACAAGGTCAAAAGTTCTTCATTGGAAAGGAAGTGGAAGGGAAATTTTAAACTAACTGAACATAAAATACAATTGCAGGCAGTCTTTGGTACCCTAATGTAAATATTAAAGCAAATATTGTAATGGAACATTTAGTACTGTTTCCATTGTCATAAGCTTCAGGAAAATCAATATCGGTGTAGATGAAATTGGTAGTCTACCCCCAGTATTTCAGTACTTGTGTAAAGGCTTTCTTATCTTGAATGGCTGATGCTTATAAAATGAAATGCATTTAAATCTATGGCTAACGATGATTAAAATATCATACAGAACCAAAGCACTCCAGCTGTAGATGTTCATTAAATTGACCATTAATAACTAGTGATAAAATGGAATATTACTGCATTCATAAATATTGTATGCAGATTTTATTAAGCTGGCATGTTATATGAATTGATGGTCTGACATCTTCTGGCTGTGGCTAAAGATAATAGTGTTTCATATGCATTTTCTATCAACTAAGACTTCTGATGGACTGTTTCTATCTAGTTATTAAATTTTTGTCTGGCATTTCTTTTGCCTGGTGTACAATTAGGAAATATAATTATAGCTTTTGGTTTGAAACATTGGAGTGTTGATTGTGTCAGCATTTCTATTATAACCTTGGGTTTTTTCTTAGGGGGTGTGTATGTATAGAATAGAAAGAAATCACATGTGATTTACCTTGTTATTCTATTTCTTCCTTAAAGATAAATACTCTAGTTTGCTAATGTTGAATTCTAGATCATAATTCAATAAGATACCATTTGCCTTTCAGATCTGAGCTGACTTACTAGGTCTTTTAACCTGTTTCTAATGAAAGATCAGCCCCAGTTGGTTTTCTGGATTTGTTTTTGACCTACTTGGTTGATTTACTCTTTGCAATCAATAGGAATTCATGTTTGAAACTCAGAGTGGAGTTTATAACATACAAAGTTAGCAAACCCACTTCATTGTTTGGCAGCATGTCACTGTCTCTTTATTTTGTAATTATCTTTTGCTGTCAGAGCTAGGAAAACAAAAACACACAGTGCAAAACTCAAGGCACAGCACTAACTGTTGCAGCTATGGGCCTGTCTTTGTTGCTTCTGTGTTTTAGTTCCATTTCTGTGGTTATAACAAAGCGCGTGTGTCAGGGGACCTTTTCCAGGAAGGAAGCTTCTGTTTGCTTGCACTGTAAGAGGTGATCAGGCAGCTGCATCTAGAAGGCCTTGTGCCAATTGAGCTGATGACAGGAAGAATGCAGACGCAAAAAAGACAAAATGCAAGAGGTGCCTTACTTGTTGGCAACCTCTTCTCCTGAGAAGGAATCCACACCCAAGATAAAGGCATTCATTCATCCCAGTCACCTCTTACAAGCTGTATTACTTCTCAGCACTGTTCATGGGGCTGAAACTTCAACCTTGAATTTCAAAGGTACACAGACTGTATTCAAACGCTGCGCAGCTTCCTAAATGCCTTCCTACATTTAAATTCACTTAGAGAACGGAATGATACTTACATCTGTCGTGAAGATTTATTTGAGGATCCATTAAATCCTGTGAAGGGCTCAAGACAAAGTAAACCCTAGGTAAATGCTTGCTGCAGCAATAACTGAATTAGTAAAAGAAAAGATGTTAAACAGATCTCCATCCTGGTCTTCTGCTTTGGTGGCAGGGACCGAAGTACTTAGTCCATCATTTATTGCTTTCCCAAATACATTAGCAAGGAGAAGGATCAGAAGTAAAGCAGCCAGGGCTTTAACCAGGACTATAATGTGGGATGGTGACATTGCAATTGGCAGCTTAACTTACTGTGTTTACTTATGGGTATGTAAATCATGGGTTTTTAGGACTATGTTACTTTTTTTTTTGAAAATGAAGTATGCCGTGGAGGGATTCCCAGAGCCTATGAAACTGTCACGTAATGCAAAATAATTCATAAAAAAAAAAGAAAATGAAGTACGCCATCTAGCTCATAATGCAAGTTGAGTAGCTATTGACTCTTTTTGTGCTATATTTAGTATATTTTGTTATCTAAAGTGAGAGATTTGGAGGGTCATAACTTACGGTAGTATAGTTTCTTCCATTTTACTATAAGATGTTATGAAAATGCTGTCATTGGTTATAAACACAACTTATTAATTCTGAGTAAAACTGGTTTACAAAGATACCTTGAATATTGAGCAATTTAGTTCAGGAGTGCATAATGATTAGTAAAATACTGTCCCTTTATATTGATTTAGCTGAGTTCTACAGCTTGCTATGTCCCTGAATTTTCAGTTTCCCAGCTTAGTCCCAAGTAAGCTTGTTCAGTGTTAAAGCTGAGGGTAACATTTTAGGCAAGGTGGCTTGAAACCTGTGCTATGGATGTTTATACCTCTAACAGGTCTGCCAGTTCAAATCCTGGCTACTGTTTCTGATCTAGTTTTTTGCGAATGATTACCCTGTAGGCGAACAAAGGAGGGCTAAGTACTTGTGTCCCGGCACTTACACTGCTGGCACGGATGGAATTCCAGGATCCCTGCTTTGGAAGTGTCAAGCTCTGGCGATTGCAAGTATTTGTAAAATGAACCAGTGGGTGGAAGAACTTGTTCTTTTTCTCTCCCCTGCCCTCCAGCTCTCCCTGTCTGCTTCTTTGTGGATACCTCTCAACCTTTCAAGTAGACAAAAAATTAGTCTTTTTTAAAAAAAACTTTCAGATGTTCATTTCTGCTACTTTATTAATACCTATGATAAACACTTAGAGTAGGACAATTATTGCTTAGGATAATAATAGCCCAAATAGATAACTTGGATTTGGAGCCTCCTTCTTCATGTCTGGAAAATTTGAAGAAAAAGGAATTCCTCATACTTTTTGCTCATCTGTGAGCATGGTCATCTTTTGGCAATGGCAATAGGCACAGGATCTACTTTCAGAAGTGAAAGGGAACTTAGGGTGAACCTAATGAAAATTAGGTTGTCTAAAATTAGCTTGACTGCTGGCGGTTTTGCAATAATGGTTAGAATGCCTGTTATTCCTGGAAACTGTATCTGAAGCCGGCAGATATTTTAGTTGAGAACTGCTCTAGAGATGTGGGTGATCAATGGTGTAGGCACAGTTAATGTACATGGGATAAAAACTGCACCCTAGCTGGCCAAGTGGGCATGAGCTGGACTCTAGAACACTTCCATATGTTATTAACTACTAGTGTGTTTTTAAAAATTTGAAATGCTGATAGAGGGAATTTAATGTCTGCTCCATTAAATATAACAATATTGGAAGCCAAGATTTTGATTGCCTTCTGAGAAATGCAAAGTATCCACAAATGTTTCCTAATGAGACGATATGTGTATTTCTGCACCTTCCAAAGAGGATTAGTTATTTGGGTTTTTAATAATTTCTGTCAAGTCTGATACTTGAAAGGGGGAAAAAAAGGAAAATGTTGAGGCATTGTTAACATTGCTGTTCTGTTCCCTTTTTAGTGCGAAATAATGATTGATTCATGGCAATTGCTTTAAGAACAACAATGTTTTCCTTAGTAAAAGATATTGAGTACATATTGTTAAAAATGTTCTTTCTTTAGATCTTCAAACCTAATGAAACTGACAAAGTTTCCTATTAACTATTTGTGACCAACAAAGACATTAACAGGTTATTAGCAAAGCTTATGCTATTGCAGAAAGTAAATTGAAAAAGCTGTTTTTTTCCCCTAGAATCCGGATGTATTAATGTATTCATTAAAGTTTTACAGGAATTTTGTGGAAGTCCAAGACAAGCTGCCACTTGTGTTTATTTAAAATCTACACTGTAAATACTTATTCACAGCATATTATTTATCTTGGAACTGCCTGAATAAAGAGCTCAGGCCTGTTTATCTAGAGACAACTCAAGGGTGCTGGGATTCTATTAAATTATAAATTCTGCTTTAGTCATCTGGTTATTAAACCAGTGGACTCATTGTGCAGTGAGTTGATATGCTCTGAGTTGATATACATATCCCCAACACTGCCACGCTAGCTGTCCTTGCCATCCCCAGATTTTCCCTGACATGGCCAGGATCAGCAACCACAGAATGAGCCTGCACCTCTGTGCCCCTGCTCCAGGTGTCTGGCCCTTCCTGAATGTTGCCTGTGGGCAATTGCAGCAAAAATGTCAGCTGAACAAATATTGGGTTACTTCGTATCTGATGTAAGGGAAGAATTTCTTGAAATCTTGCCTTGAGGTTTTTTTCTAAACCAGAGTCAAGGGTAAGCAATAAATCATGACCAACAAAATCCACTTCTGTGGAAGTGCTGGCAGTGAGAGAACTGGGAGTAAGAAAGGTACCAGAGATTTAGGAAATAAGGAAGTGGATTAAGCATCTTATTATATTTTAACGTAATCCTAGTACTCAAATCATTATAAACCTGCAGTGGCTTCATGGTCATTGACTAACTTTCACATTAAGTCAGAAGAACTTTGAACTTTTCTTTGTGTTAAAAATATCTTCAGGGGCCTTGTCAGTTTTTCTTTGCCTGCCTTTGCAGAATATTTGCCTTTGGGTCACAGATTGTACCCTCCACATAAGGTCTTGTAAAAAACTGAATAAAGAAAATTTAATACTTGGCATTTTGAACAGGTACTTAAAAGGTTCATCCAAATTCTGTTTGCTTTGGCTAGAGAAATAAATTCTGTGGGTAATGAACTTGAACTTTGTCACCTGATTATATCTTTCAGATAGCAGAACAGGGGAGAAGGAATTAGGAGGAAAGCTTGCTGTATAAATAGCTTGGCATTCAAGACTTCATCATCTCTGATTTGTCAGCTAAACTCAGGGCTCACTATTCTGTGCTTTAAAATGTGCTGATGAGCTGTTTAGTATTTGTGATAGGCTTACATCTCTGCCTTAGCAAGTCTGAAATAGCCAGGCCCTGTGGAAGGATCCAAGTATGTGATAACTAAGAGGCAAATTTAAGATAGATTACTTTCTGCCTGCAGAAATGTACGTTTTATCACTGTGCTTGCAATAGGTATATTCTTTTGTGTTGAAGTAATGTGGCATTAGAGATGAGGCTTCTGGATATCTTACAGCAAATTCTAACATTCTCTAAATTGTTGTTTCAGAGGTAGATTTCCTATTTAGAAAACATTTCCACATTTGCTATTCCATTTATGAGGAATTATCATACTAAAAAACTGGTGATAATTGTGGAATTCCAGGACATAATATTTCCTGACATGATTTTTTTCTTTCTACCCTCAGTGAAACCTCCTTGAGAGTTCCTTAATATATTTTGGCTTGTTCCTCCTTTCAGTACGACTCTTAGATTTTTGCACGTGAATGCTAGGCACAGGAACAGCAGGGAGAGCATAGTGTCCTGGTTTGTATTGCCTGATTCAGTCTCTTCCCAGCCTGTTAGTCACTGGGGACCTTTCTGGGGAGAATGTTGGGCGGCATCAGTGGAGTTGAAACAGGAGAGATTTGTCAAGACTCTGACATACAAAGTCCTTAGCAAATATTAGTTTCCACTTAGGATATGTGAGAGTACTTCAGAAAGTCTGTGTAAGTATAGGATTAAGATAAATTTATTTTTATGCCAAAAAAAATTTTTGAAGCCCATGCATAGTTACTTGAGAATGTGCAGTTTCTGTAACGGTCCAAAGGGCCCTTTTGTTTTGTGTTTATGGTGAGCCATTTTGCTTCTGATGGGATTATTTAGTCAGAAAATCATTTGTTGGTAAGCATGGTACTATAGTAAAAGTTGTGAAAAATTGGCCACTTTGCGGTTGGATTTTGTGGTATCTGTCTTGAAAGCAGCAACAGAGAGCAGAGGTTTTAATTAAAAGTGTTTACGTTAGCTTTAAGAAACTCTAGTAGCTTAAAAAATGTTCACTGGCAATAAGTAATTTTCTGAATGCTGGGTTTGGAATTAAAATGGTATGGAAAAAGTAGAGAATTTGAACTTATATTTGGTAGTGATATTGACATTCGTTTTTGGGTTTTCCAGAGTAACTGAAAATTATTGTCTGTTTAAACTTCTTGATTTGTTAAAAGGCTTTAAGTCCTTGTTATTTAAAGATTTATGTAGAAACATGGAAGTTGAGGTTGTGAATATGATTAGTATGTGAATAGTGATGGAGTGGATAAAAATAAACAAGACTAAAATGAATTGATCATCTTTGCAAGGTGATGAGTATATCAAGATTCATTTACTAGCTTTCTTTTTCTGTATGGGCTTGAAATTCTTCATGGTAGAAGATGAAAGACAAAGACAAAAGCTAAGTTAGAAAATCTTGATGTCCAGTCCTTACTGCTAGTTATAGAGTATTTATGGTGTGTTCACTGTTATCCGTAAACAACCAAAACTGATTACATGGATAAACTAGATGATGGCTAATAGGAGTAGAAAGTGTGTATAAGTGAGACACTAATACCTTTTTATTACAGTAAGTTAACTTAAAACATGATTAAATCTAAATTTATTCACAAGAGTGTGTCCATTGGAAGATAAGATAGGCTTTATAAGATTTCTTTTTAGATAGGAAGTGTTTTGGCTTCCTTTAGTAAAAGCACATCTTTAATACATTAGAAAAAAAAGATATCCTCACTTAGGATTTGCTGCCATCTTGAATATTACCTTAAATAATGAATGGAAAAGACACCAGTGTCTGCTCTTCCTGACCTATGGATCTGTTGTCATTGTTAGGGAAAAGAAAGTGATAACCAATTCTTTCTTTGACCTGTCAGGCCCATTTGGACACATCCTAAATTCGTTGATGGATCCTAAACTGGCTAATGTTTGATGTCAGATAGCTTTGGGGAATTGTTTATGGGACTATCGTTGCTTGTAGTACCAGGAAATACATGCTTTTTATTTTCAATACAGGTCCCTTGTGTTCCTCCTTATTATGGTTGGATTTTGCTTTTGTAAAAAAATACAGTGTATGACACAAGTCTTGAGCATCATCCTCTCTCATTAAAAATAAAGACAAAATACAACTTCATATCAGAAGTTCCAGCTCAGAATCTCCATTTTTCTGTTGTATTGATGTGATCTCTGGTTTTATATATTCTGGACATTTTCATCAGAACTTCAGTCACACTTGGGAAATGGGACTTCAGAGGTGACAGTCCAGGTCCGCTTCCAGAGCTAGTTGTTTTAAGCAGGCTACTCTAGAGAAGAAGCACAACAATGTCTCCTGTGTGCTGCACCTTGATAATCAATAGCATCTTAACTATAAATGGCTAGTAATAGGGAAATTGTTCCTCTGTATAACTATTTCTGTAACTCAGAAGTAATTTTTATATCATTTTTCTCTTTGCTCTCATTGAGGTCAGTAATTGTGTTTGAGATCTGTATGTGGAAAGATGGATAGCCTATGGGCCCCCCATTTTTCAGAGCATTTCAAGGCCTTTGAATGTATGGATTTGTCTATTTCAGCTCTCTACCTCAATTCCTTTCTCTTCCCTTCCCACTACAAGTGCTCTGTGTCTTTCAGTGCTGGATTTTAGGTCAAAGGGCATTGTGATCTTCTTCCAGAATGCTGAAAACTTTTATATCAGAATAAAAATGTCTTGATGTATTTTGGGGCACCACACAGTGCTGTAACTTTGTCAGTTAAGGAACAAGGTTATATTTCCTTTCCTCCCTGGAGAATGAATAATGTGGCCACACTTGCATAGACTGACATGTCTGAGCCATGGGCAGGCGGTACATCATTTCCAAATCTCCTCTCCCACAGGTCCCTCACATCTAGTCCTCCTTGACAGTTTGATCATAAATGTTATACAGTCTGGATGTTCTGCACAACCTTGGAAAAAGTGTGGAAAACAATATAATTAATACAGTGTCTTTTGCTGGGTCTTATCTCTAATTCCCATACCAGTAATAGATGGCGGTTCATTTTAGTATCACACGTCACGGTGTGTGGCTTGGATTTGATATGCTGTGAGATCACATACTTTGTTAGTGGGAATTTGTTAGTGGGAATTATCAGTGTGTGTTTCCTCCACACTTTCACCATGCACTTTTTATCCATTTATTTGATTATTCATTGATTCATGTAAAAAAAAAGTGGGAGTACCTGTTGTGTTCAAAGCATTTGTAAAATAAGTTAAGGAACATGCAATACAGCAGGAATGGTCAATGTAGAACCCATAGCATAATTTGTGGCACAGAACGGTGGTGATTTTAGTGGCATCCTGTTGGATACTGCTGTAGCTGTTGTAATCATCACTGTCACTCATCATTCTTCATGTGCTTGTGCCAGATTCATTCTGTTTTCCTTTATACTGTGAATGCTTTCTTTGCTTCAAGAGGTCCTAAGAAATTAGGGAGTGATGACTAGGTAGCTGCTTTGGTGGTTTGGATGTGAGTCATAGCAAAGCCTAATATGTTTTTAGTAAATGAAGTTCACTCTAATTTGATTGACTTCCTTCCCCTTGAATTTGTTGCCTAGGATTTCTCTCTGATATGTTGACCAGGACAAGACCCAGGTAATTTAATCCAATTGTTTTGAAGGACCGTGGCTTTGCATTCAGACTGGGAACAATTTCTGGTTCTTATTCTTAACACTGTGTGACCTTTACTCTGTCTCATTTCTTAATTTGTAAGTGGAAATCTTAAAACTACCACTTTTTAGAATAATGAACTTTGATAGTTAGCTTAGTACCTCAGTCAGTGCCTAGTGCTTTGTGAATAACAGCTGTGTGGTTGTGGTCATTCTTCTGTTGTTTGTATTTATTTTGTTACTGATACCATTTTTGCCATAATCTAGTTTACCACTAGTTCTCTAACATAGGTCTGCCATGCTTCTGAGTGATACCCACTTTGTGCTTGCCAGAGTGAGTAAACAGAACTCAATTAGACACAGCTAATTCACCTTTCACTCATAAAATGAACTGGGTACAAGAGTGTTGCTTTGTACTCTTATTAGTGAAATTTGGGTGAAATCATAAATTATAGACAGTGAATACATTAGACTGTGGCTTCTTGATTCCTGAGACATTACACACAGGTATGTTTTAGGGATGTTCTTATATACTTGCCTGGGCTGATGGTTACACCCATATAAACTTAGTTTTTTGGTGTAATAACTGTCTACCCCCAAAATATTCATATGTGGTTCTTTATACCAGATTTAAAATGTGAACATTTATGTGAAACTTAACAATAAATTTATTGTCACTGGCTAACCCAGATGTTTACAGTAAATATACATTGTGATTACTATCATTATCTGCCCATATGGTAAACTGACTGTGTATAAACAAATGATAATGATGATTTCAAAGAATATTGAATAGAGGAGCTGGCTCAGTTGGCTAATTTTCCAGCTGCATGTGCTGGTATCCCAGTGAGCTCTAGTTCATGTCCCAGCTGCTTCACTCCAGCCCAGCTCCCTGCTTGTGGCCTGGAAAAGTACAGGAGGATGGACCCAAGCCTTGGCACCCTGCATTCACATGAAAGATGTGGAGGGGACTTCTAGCTCCTGGCTTCATATGGACTCAGCTCTAGTCATGGCAGCCATTTGAGGAGCAAACCAGCCTAAGGGAGATCTCTTTTTCTCTCTGTAAATCTACTTTTACATTTCATTCCAAGAAGACATAAAAACAACAAAAATAGAATAAAAGATCCCAGAATACTGAAAACTGTCTCTTCTACATGGGTTATTAATCTGCCTTTAATTTCCTACATTTCATGGGTTTTTATAGAAGTATGAAGATTTTAAAGATTAATACCAGCATGAAGTCTTTCCTCAAAAATACAGAAATATTACTGTTGATTGTATAGTTCTACATTTGCCTCCTGTTTCTACCTCCATTCAGGGTCCTAGCAGTCAAAGTTAATGGTAACAGCATTAGTGATGGTGAAAGATCTATCAGAGAACAAGAAATTTTAACAGTTGGATGGGTTATCCAGTTCCAGAAAGTTGGTGACTATCTATCTCAGTGACGACAAAATCCTGACATCTTTGTCTTTGTGATCTTGCACATACTCTGTTCTCTTGGATTTAGGCTTCCTCTTTCTGCCTTGCATGCTACAGTCGTTGCATTGAGATGCTCTTGCAACTTGTTGGTCCTTGGTTGCTTTGCTGGTGTGTGTTTCAAGTAATGATGGAGTTTTGGTTTCAAAATAGTAACCTAGTATTGACTTCATCTTTTCGTTGAGGTTGAGGTGAATGTTTATTGCTTATAGTAAACATAGAAGTGATTATATATAAATAACATAAATGATTAGGAAAAGAATACCTTTTACACCTGTGGTATGCGTTTCAGCCAGATACAATATTTAACTGAATCATTACCAGAACTTGTCTCATCTATACAATGCGCATCTCATGATTTCTAGTGAAGAAACAATTTTGAAGATGAACAAAACCTTTGGCCCAGTGCATGACCCCTAGTAAGTAACTGACTGGCATAAACATGGTCTTTTTCTGATAAGAGCCAAGTTTTAGTGGCAGATTCGTTGACCTGGCTCTTTAATGGTTAGCTGTTCTGATCCTCACATACTGCAATTTAAAGATTGGAAGTGTGCTTTGTTGAGAGTAATACACGTGAGTAATTCAACGTCCTTTGCATTATTTATAGTGCTTTAAAATATAGCTAATGATTTTCTTCACTAATTATTGGTAAATGAAATATTTGTAATGCAAAAATGATATATTGTGGGATTTCCAAATCAGTCCAACACTGCTCATCAATTTAGCCCTGTAAAATTGAACTACAAACTGACTAGTGTTTTTATTATATATGAGTGTGACAGAAGCCCTGTGGGGGATCTAATCCATTCTCTGTTGCTGTGTTCAGTTGATTTAAGATTCTAAAGCTTACCTTTGCATTAATTTTTATTTTTTCCCAAATTAATGTGAACAAATATCCATTTTTTTCTGTATATAAAAAATTAAACTTACTGAAAGAAAAGTAATTTATGTTTGGTACACCAGAAGAAGATCTGGCCTTTTGGTGTAGGCACTGTCTGGGTTGACCTTTTCTACCCTCTGTCTCCTCTATCTCCCTTGAATGCAAAGCAAGCAGATGTAGTCTCTGTCTTGGCTGCATCCCTTGTGGTAATAGAAAGAAAAAAATGCATCTGAGTTCACAAAGATAGCTCTTCCCAGTTACAAGTATAAGAACTGTCTGTAAATCCCCCCCGCCCAAATAAGGATCCCACTTCTTCTCCACCTCCTGGTTGTCATTTACAGCTCTCTGTGAGGCTAGGATTTCATCTGCAGATTCCTGAAAGTTGGTATTCTCAACAGGAAGTGTTTTGCATCAATTCATGCCTCTACCGTTTTTTGTTTTTTTTTTAAAGATTTATTCATTTTATTACAGCCAGATATATACAGAGGAGAGACAGAGAGGAAGATCTTCCGTCCGATGATTCACTCCCCAAGTGAGCCGCAACGGGCCGATGCACGCCAATCCGAAGCCGGGAACCTGGAACCTCTTCCGGGTCTCCCACGCGGGTGCAGTGTCCCAATGCATTGGGCCGTCCTCAACTGCTTTCCCAGGCCACAAGCAGGGAGCTGGATGGGAAGTGGAGCTGCCGGGATTAGAACCGGCGCCCATATGGGATCCCGGGGCTTTCAAGGCGAGGACTTTAGCCGCTAGGCCACGCCGCCGGGCCCGCCTCTACCGTTTAATCTGTTGGTTAAAGTTTTCTCTCTATTGCATTTCAGCACTTTGCAATACCTTTCTCCACTTTACTGTGTCTTCAGATTCTGTTAATGCTTTAACCATAATGTGTCTCACGTTCCCATTCTCTTCTGGCTTCCATACCCGCCTTCATCTTGCTTGCTCTGTGTTTCTCAGAATATTTTAATGGGTTAGTAATTGATCTCCCCGCCTCCGGCTCCCCTAAGCCCTTTAGTTAATCTTGGAACAGTGTTGCTACAAATTAAGTGCTTTAATTACTGTTTGATTTGAGTTGGATTTTATTGAAGAAACTACCTATCTGTGTGGAGATGGATCTTTCAGTGTTGATGTGATTTTCAGAGTGACACACATTGCAAGTGCAGAGGTGCCATTTTCAAGTACATTTTATCTGTTGGTGAAATCTGCTTTGCATCATTCACTCTGAGTTGTAATAAGCAATAACAGCTTTTGTTTTTCCAAACTTAGTTTTTGAAACAAAAGGACCAACTCTGGGATTTGTATCTCATTAGTATTTAAGGCACTCCATCTCTATAAAGTGACATATAATAAGAAACATTTCTATAATATAGCACTAACGGAGATAAATGTCGGGTTGTCAGAAAGCTTAAATGAATAATAGTATTTGAGGCATTTGTTTTTCTTCTGATTTAAGACATGATAATTACTGCTATTTAAGTTTTCCTTAATGTAGCATAGATGTCTTTGGGGCTGGGGGCTTTTACATAAAACACTTTCCTATCAGATGTTCCTTAAGGATTATGAATGTTTTCATATCCTGAATACATAAACAAAGCCTGTGGAGTTGCAAGGAAAGAGTTGTGCTGCTTTTAACAGTATTGTATAAAACTTCCCAGAATGGAAAGAAAGTGGGCATGTGGTGTGGGGAAATAAATGAGCCTTGGAAAGAATTCATTTGAAAGATGAAATCTGAAGATATTACTTTGTTTTTTGCTTGAAAGGGAGTCTTATAGAGAAGGAGAGACAGAAAAAGATCCTCCATCCACTGGTTCACTCCCCCAAATGACCACAATGTCCAGGACTGACCTAATCCAAAGCCAGGATCCAGGACCTTCTGCTAAGTCTCCCAAATGGGCACAGGGTCCCATGAACCCTGGCCATCCTCAGCTGGTTTACCAAGTCACGAAGCAGGGAGCTAGATTAGAAGTGGGGCAGCCAGAACAAGAACTAATGCCCATATGGAGTGCCAGTGTCAACATTGCCAACATTAACAGGTGAAGAATTAGCCTGTTGAGTGCAGTATTCAATGGCCATTCGTAGCCTGTAACCCAGATACTTTTTGCTTTTTGCTTCCTTTTGTTTTCCTGTGTCAAGAGTGCAGGGGGATCTGGAAAGATGTGTTTCTTTTCCCAGGTCCTGCCTTTTAAAAACAGTAGCCCAGGGGATCCCCTGGTGAAGTGGAGTTTGTATCCTGTGTCTTGTCCTGTTACTTTTTAAGTAGATGGCTTTACTTCTATTCCTTCAAAGCAATCAGAGGCCAGTTAGGGTGTTGTGGTGACAGTACAGAGCTCTGCAGGTAACAGGCAGACAATAGCTTCTCCCACAAAAGGAACTTCTGATGGCAGTCATTACAACAGGCTTGCTAGAAGGATCATGGGCTTAACCTGTAGCAGATACTGTTCCTAGGTAAGGATACAGTGATGTGTTTGACTATTAATAAATGCCAGTACTTCTACTTCCTCCAGCTGTGTAAGGCTCTGTGTTCATTATTTGATTTTTTTTCCTGAAGAAATTCAAGGTACTCCCTGTTATCTTCTCCACATTACCCTTATGAGGCATCGATCCCCAGAAGAGGGAAGAGATTGTCCATTGTTAGAGCTTCTGCTGGAGCCCAGACACTTTTGAGTAAAAAGCCAGTCCATGTGCTTCAGTGTCTGTTGTCAGCCGGGTTGTGCAGTGGCTTTGCCAATCTATGATGATGAGAAGTTAGAATTTGACATAACCACATTCCTAATGAAGAGTGGGTTTTCTTGAGGTTACCTTGCTTGGTTCAGAAAGGGAAGAATTGGAAAAGGTATTAAATGACATATATTCAAGCGATGTCAATGCTTAGTTTTAGGGTTATCCCCCAATTGTCACTGAAAAGCCATATTCAGCAGAGTTCTGTCCATGCTTAATGTTCAGTGATTAGACTATTGTGATTAAATTCTTCAGAAGAGTAAGTTGCAAATTACCTCTAGAGGTATTGTTTCCTTGCAATTATGCATTTCTTTTCTTTTTCTTTCTTTTTTTTTTTTAGAAAATAGCCCCAGAGGTAAGGAAGCCATACATTTTTTTTCTTCCTTAGCATCTGCATGAAATAACACCTAAATAACTACGTGTGAACAAATATCCCATGACGATCAATAATATATGTCTGTCTCTTGTCTACAGATGGGAAAAATGCTTTGAAAAAAAAGTAGCATTGTTTTTAAACTTTTTCTAAAAAGACTTACTTTTTTTTTTTTTCCACAAATGCTTACCTCAGTTTGGTCTGGGGCATACTGAAGACAGATACCAGGAACTCTGTGCAGGTGTCCAATGTTTGCAGATGGAAGAGTCTCCAGTGCTTGAATCATCACCTACTACCTTCTAGGCTCATAAACTGGAAGCAGGATCAGAAGTGGAGGTGGCATTCAAATGTGGGTGTTCTGATAGGATGTGGGCATCAGTCAGTGGCTCATCCTTTTGTGTCACAGTGCCCACCCACAAATCCCCGTTCTAAGTTACAGCCTGAGGAGCAAATGTACTGACTGCAGGCAATGAGACATGGACAGAAATCAGCTGTATCAGGAGCTTCCTCAGGTGGTGCAGAGCAATCAGTCCATCGTAGGATGCAGAGACAGTTTTGGGAACCTTTGGACTGGGGTGAATCTTATGTTCATCTGTTGTGGAGCTGGCCCCTGACCGTTGTTGCATGACCAGAGGGTTCTCCTTGTGTTGGGTGTGACTACAGAGATGTGACAATACACATAGGACCAAGTGATGCCTCTACAGGAGCCCTTGGTGACTTCACGTTGGTATAGACCTTGTGCTGCTCGCCCTCATCCTGTGCTTCCCCCTTGTGACTGGTCCCTATGCCCACGGCTCTGCAAGTTCTTTCCCCGGATGGGTCCTCCTTGCACAGCTTCATCTCTTAGCCGCAGTGTCACTGCCTCAACACTGTTCTCATTGTCCAGAGCACGTTCCCTGATCAGAGGCTGCTGTTTCTCTCCATGGAGTAGTTGACTCAGTGGCATTTCGCATTTGTTTTCTCATAAACTTGAAAGAGAAGATAGAATATAAGGATTGAACTCCTGGACATTCAGGCGACACACTGCCACTCAGCAGCCCTGTGACCTCTCTGCGTCTTTGTGCCATAGTGTCTCTTGCACAAATTAGGGATGAGCACTGTATTCCTTTTTAGGGTGATGCTCGTTGGGTGGGTACTGGAGCACCTGATGTTTGCTTCATGATTTCTATCAGATTGTGAACTTCAGCAGATAAAGGTTATGAACCTTTTTGTTCAGTAACTCCCCTTCCCCATACCCAGTCCTTGTCTGTGTGTGTGTGTCTTTTTACTGTGTGCTGCAAACTGTGAATGCTTCAACCTCTGTTTGAGCCAGTGCTTCAATCTGTATTAGGAGGTAGAATGTGCTGTCAATGCAGAGATAAGGGTGATTTTTACTGGCAATCAAGATGTTGCAGAGTGGCCTTGTTAAGGCCAGATTGGGACAAAGACCATGTGTCAGCAAAATGTGGCCTCCTACCCCAAACTCTGGCCATACTGAGCCTGGTCCTAAGTGGTATCCCACCTCTGTTAAACTAGTGGGATTCTGAGTTTTATCCTCAAGGTGCACATCATCACTTTTTATAAAAATACAATCTTACTTGGAAGCTCAGATTAACAGATTCAGAGCAGAAATGACTTTGGATCTCCTGGCACTTTTGTCTTACCTCTTGATTACCCTTAGGAACCTTTGTCCTAAATAAATGATGATCTGTTCGGTGAGGATGTTAGGTGAAACACCGATTTGGAATGCTTAATGAGCAGACATGAAGGTAAGCTGAAGCATGGAAAACCCTCCAATCTTAGAATCTCATAGGAGGTAACTGAAAGTGGTGAGAGCTGAGCTGTTGCAACAGAGTGGACCTCACTGTGACACAGCATTGGTTATTAATGGCTACCATAGAGCTGCCAGCTTTAATCTTAAAGGAAATGTTAAGAGGAAGAGAAAAAATCAAACATCTGTTTTATTGGGTGTTTGATGTCATTTACCTGAATCATTTGGCATAGTAATATCTGGAAAGACTTTGTGTCCGTAAAACTAGAGAGATCCCAAGAAGCATATTTGTGTGCAAATAGTGTGTTCATATCCTGGCTTCTACCATTCTCAGATTAGGAATAGTAGTCTGTTTTACTGATGGGAAAATTTGGAATTAAGTTCTAACTGGTAAAAGCTGCTTAATACTAAACTACTTAAAACAACTGAATGCTTTGAAAAATTTGCAAAATAAAAATTCCCATTTTTATTGTGGAAAAACAATCTTTAGATTACATGGCAGAATGGGGATGATGAGGTTTTGTTTCTTGTAACATTTGGAGACTTTCTTAGAAGGTGATTTTCATGTGCTATGGTAGTAGCTTGTTTGACCAAGATGGATATGAATAAACTCAGTTTGTTTTTTGATTTAGATCTTTAAAACCAAAATTTCATGTGTTGTAAATGCTCAACAACGCTCCTATCTTAAAAGTGTCTCAGGAAAGAAAACATGGACCTGTGTTATTTCTTCACCGTTAGCTTTTAAAAAAACTAATATGTAAAGATATTAAAATGATATTGCTTCCTTTGGAAAGGAAATTCCCACTGAGACTGGTTAGTCCATAGACATGAAACTCATCTGCTTTCTTGGTATTTTTAAAAATTTTATCTTTAAATATATTTTCTTTAAATAGAGTTGTAAGTTTGGAATTTATGACTTGGAATCTCTTACATTCCAATCTGCTTAAGTTGATTCACTGCTTCCAACATGAATTTTGTTCTGAATTAGGAAGAAAAAAATATTTAGCTGATGTGGGCCATCTGGCTTTAAAATGTAAAGAATTGTTTTTCTGCCTGCATCTATTTTTGAATGACTATTGGAACAGAATTCCAATGAATCCAAAACAGTACATTCACAATTTAAACTTTAATGCTTTGGGGATTATAAATCACAGCACATATGGGAAGAAGCATGTTTTTGGAGAAATGGATCCTCCTGGCCCACATGTAAAATTAAAGCTGTCTCTATTTTGTGTTTATTGAATGTATTTACATTACCAAGGTGGGTCTGAATAAATGCATATTTGATTTTTACTCATCTTGGAATTTTTTTAAAAACTAAAAATGTGTATTTGTGTGTATATACATATATATTTATATATTTCTCAAAGTGTCATGCATTATAAATACTTAACTGTATTTCTAACTTATAAAGTATCTCAGAAAAAGTGACTTCTCTTGTTCATACTTCCTGCTAATTTTTTTTTTAAAAAAAAGAACCAGTAAACACATGAATAAGATACAATTTCTTTTGAAATGAAAATTTTCTGTTAGTAGTTATACCAAAAATACAGAATTCCTTTGTCCATAGAACCCTCCTTCTGATAAGACAGAGTGTTTGAACGGTGATTTTCATAATTAGGATGGCCTACACACATTGCCTTGTTTCATTGTTTTCTCAGTTTGCTTTTGCGTAAGATATTTCCCCACAAAGAACGATGAGAACACTCAAGACAAGTTCAATAGGTAGATGCCTTACAAGGTTTCTGTCTGCACATTGCTTGGTATGTGAGCATATAGCGGCTATGCAGAAAAGGCTGATAAAAAACGAAAGTTTCCTGAAGTATTTTGACCCTGGAATATTTTGTAGGGTTCATGCTTTCAGATTGCAATTTGAAATAAACACATTTTGTCTAGATGGTACAAGTCATCTTTTTAATGGAGACACTTTGGGTTGTAATGTGACATCAGATTCCCCTGCCCTAATCCACTCTAGTATTTTGAATATTTCTGAAAATGGGTTGTAATTTATGACACCACATCAGTTTTCTTCATTTTAAATTCCAAGAAGGTTATTAGTGAATTGATGGTACCTTAAACTTAAATAAAATATTAATGCAGCTTTTCATTCTAATTTATAACATTTTGCCTAATCTACAGGGAGTACAGTGTTAAGTAAAAATAATTGAGTGAGAGTAAACACGATGTTTTGTTGATAATTTGTTTTTATAGTACAGTGAGCTCCGTTTTCCAGAATGTAAGACTCTTGTTAAAAGAAAAAGTAACATTAATAATAGCTTGGGGCTGGTGTTGTAACACCAGGTGATGTGGCTGTATGTGACACCTGCATACCACACAGGCACTGGTTTAAGTACTGGATGCTTCACTTCCAGTTCAGCTCCCTGCTAATATGCCTGTGAAGATAGCCCAAGTGCTTGGGTTCTTGTCATTTATTTGGAAAACCCATATGGAGTTCCTTGCTCCTGGTTTTGTCACCATTTGGGGAAAGAATTACCAGATGTAGGATCTCTGTTTTTTCTTTACCAATGGATACTGAATGCATCTTTTTTTTTTCTTTTTTAAAGTAACTGCTCATGCTTTGTAATAACTTATTGTGGGTCCCGGCAATAAGTGTTCTGTGTCCATTTCTCTGAGCTAGGTGTTAACCATTCCATTTAAAATTAGGAAATAGAGAGTCCGAGAGCTTCAGTATTAAATCTTGTTACCTATTGATGGAGAATGAGGTTTTCATATCAGGAAGCCTGGTTTTCAAAACCCATTCTTTACTGTAGCCAGTTGAACACTTTTAAAACTTTTATTTATTTATTTCAATGGCAGAGGGACAGAAAGGTGGGGTGGGGGATGTGGGGATGTTGGAGAGGATGTCTTGCATGCACTGATGAGAGAGAGAGAGAGAAAGAGAGAGAGAGAGAGAAAGAGAGAAAGAAAGAAAATAAATGTCTTCCATTCACTGGTTCACTCCCCAAATGGCCACAACAGCTGGGGCTGGGCTAGAACAAAGGCAAGAGTCAGGAATTCCATCTAGATTTCCCAAATGAGTGTCAGGAACTCAAGTGCTTACACAATCATTTGTTTTCTCCCAGGGTGTGCATTACAGAAAGCTGGTTTAGAAGTGGAAATGGAACTTGATTCCAGGCAGTCAGATAGGAGGTGCAGGCCTCCCAGTAAGTGGTTTAAAGTGCTGCCATGTGGTGCCCACTTAGAGCATTGACGTTTATTTACTCCATGCCTGCTGACTGCTGCATTTGCATTTTGACATAGGCTATCGATTCCCTGAAGTAGCTCGTGATTAGAACAACTTTGAAAGCATTTGGAAGCTACTGATTCCTTGGCTCAACACTCAAAAGATTATTATTCAATGGTGTGGTGTTGGCTAGTGTAATTGTGTATGTGTGTGTATATATGTGTATATATGTATGTGTATGTATACACATATATACACATATATATGTGTTTAACTTGAATGTAAAAAATCCATGTGAGTTTGCAGCTAGATTTGAGAACGACCAATAAACTCTCAAAGACATGCTTTTCTATTCAATATAGATAAAAATACAATAGAATATGCTTCATATCCAGATTAAAGGACTATAATTGAATGTCATGACCCCAATTTTGATGGTTGGCACCTGTTGGGAAATCAAAGATGCACAAGTGTATACCCGCTTGATACCTTTGCCCGGAATCTCTAGAGGTACCTTCATGGTTTCTGATCCTTGCAGACTTCTGGCTGTATTTAAAACTTTTTTTTTTTAAGGAATTGCCTCATTGTAAAGTAACACAGATGGATATGGGCAAGATGTCAACACATATGACCTTTCGGTCTTCAGCACTGATCGTAATAAAAAAGCAAGTCCCTCTAATCTGCCTGCAAACAGCTGCAGTTTCCTTGATCTGGTTTAATCAAAGGAACAAGTCCATAGGGATTTAAGGGATTCCATGCTGCTGCTGCCATTAATTTAATTGCTGGAGCCCAGTGTACATGAGGAAGTAGAGTTAAGCACCAAACTGTGTGGGGCAAGAGACTAAACAGGGTACTTCTACACTAAGTGTTGCCTTTAAGCAAGGATGTAGTGTTCCCCTGAAGGGTGTCTTTGCAGAATTGCAAGTTAGCTCTGAAGTCACTGTGGAGATGAAATAACAAGTTCAGTTGTTTAGGGAAGGATGCAGCAATGAATGAGGCAAAGCAGGTGAGAAACAAATGGTCTTTGACTGTAAGGAAGACTTGAGGGCTACTATCTTTTCAGGTGCCCAGGAACTGAGACAGCTTCCTGTTCTCCTGTAAATATCAATGTGGATGAACACATAGGTAGATAGTTATAAATATTTAAATACATACTTTGTGTTGTACATATCCATCAGTGATCCAACATCAAATGATCAAATGAATTAAAGGAATCTGGTGGTCTAGTTTATGTGTGCTTTTGGATATTCTAACACACTGGCAGTATCGTCATGTGTGCAAATTGGCCATATTTTAAATGCATGAACCAGTTGAAGTAATAAATTCGTTATAGTCATTCAGTTCTTTTTGGGATTCAATTTACCCAATTGTTAATGCCATTTCATCAGGGTTGCTTTGTAAGAATGTTTGTTTAATGTTTTGACAATTGAAAATAGCATTTTTGCCACCTTATAAATTTCCTCTCTCTGATACTACTCTAATCTTAAGGCCCATTTCTCTGTTGACTAGTTTTATTAAAATAATTTTTCTCAGCTGATTGTATTACTCTCTCCACAAGTGAAATAGGAAAGTCATTCTCAACTTTCCTATTTTTTAGTCCAATCTTGATTTGCGTAACTTTGAGAAAATAGCATATAGTTCACAGTCTAGCTCCCATAGCACTTACATGATTTTCCATAGGAATCATTGTAATACCCACAATTATGATTTACAGTGTTTAGCACAGTGCCAGGCAGACAGTAGGTGCTTAAGAAAACATTTTCTCATATTTTTTTCCACAATAATTCTGCAGTGATGCATGGCTGAGTTGGTTTGTTCTATAAGCTTGCGTATGGAGAGGTTGCATTCTGCCTGTTTCCTGGTGAAAACTGGAGAGTCACTTTGTAAATGATCATAAGATGTTGAGCCAAAGCCCAGTGGTTAGGCAAAGAGATTGCAGTCTAAAACAGGATGAATAACCTTTGTTTTCCAAGATACTGATTGATAGTTCAGTTCTGTATTCACAAGAATCAATCCTGTCTGACTATTGTAAGAACCTGGCATGGTGAGGTTGAGTTCTGAATTCTATCTTAATATTTGATTATGACAGCCTGATAATTAATTTGTCTTCCACTTTTTTCTCATATCCTGTACCTGCTCTTAACCTTTACCTGTACTTATCTGATCCTATCACAGTTTAATTTGTCTTTGAACGTGGGTATTGTTGCTGTTGAAGGTTTGTTTTATTAGAAAGAGTGACAGGCACAGCCAAAACCACGAGTCTATTTGGATCTCTCACATGACTAGCAAGGTCCCAGCATCTTAGACCATCTTTAAGTACTTTCCCAGGCACATTAGCAGGGAACTAAATAAGAAACTGAGCAGTTGGGACTTGTAATGATGCTGACATGGGACACTGGTATTTCAAGTGGGGACTTAACCGGATGTACCACAGCACTACCCCCCTAAAGTTTTTATTATTTGCTTTAATAAAATAAAAAAGGAAACAGTATACATTCTCACAGTATATATACTGTAGTTTAATAGCCTTGAGTACTTAGTTCAAAAGTTGAGTTTAAATCAGAGGAATTCTAACATATATAAATTTGCAAAACATGGATAACTTACCCTCTTGACACCTCAGTTCCCTTAAGTTTAAAATCTTGGGTGATAGAGTAACAGCTCTTTGCAAGGATGGTTGAGGGTGAAGCTGCATTTATTACAACCTTAGCACAGTGACTGCCTGGAAAGGCCCCCCAGACAATGGAGAGAAATACTGGTCCTTTTCATGGTATGGATTTGGGATGTTAAAAGTGAGGTTTAAAAAATAATGACTTCTGGTGCTGTGGGACCTGTGAGCCCAAGTCCTTGTGCCACAAGAACAACAAACACGAGCCTGCTTCTTTGATAGAATGTGCCCTAGACGAGGGTTTGATCTGTGTTCAGCTCTAAGAGCCCTTCAGAATTTTAATTATTTGGAGGAGCTTCCCAGGATAATAGAAGTTGCTTTATGGCTGCTTTCTCTTCATGTCAAGCTGAAGGGATAATTGTAACAAATGAGCATTCCCTTGCCAAGACGTGACAAAGCAAATGAGCTTATGGATGACGGTGATCATGGTCATGATCAGCATGGCTCGGGTTCCAGTTGGATCTGTAGCTGCTGAGTGAAAAGAGTCACTTAACGAGACAACACATCTTTTCTTCTGTTTTTGTTGTTGAAAGGTGCTCAGATTTTTTTCTTTTCTTGTATGAAAATCAGACTTAATCCCCCATGTTATGCTTCATCTTTCCCTACAATTTCTGCCTCCCCAGACTGAACACAAAGGAGATGGATCTTTCACCTTTGATCTTGGTACTAGCATCCTTTACATAGCCCAGTGTGGCACTTACTATTCTGAAAGCAGTAATGATACAATTATAATTACTCCAACAGCTCATATTCATAGAACATCACATAGTGTCTTCAGAAAGTTCATGAAAGTGTGGAATTTAATGACTTTGGTGCAAAATGTGCTGAAATGATATGTAACTGTGTATGCACATGACTGCATGTGTACATCGTCATATGTAGCATCCCGAGAGATCTTAGATTACTTGTGTTACAAAAGAATCACATGCTAAACATGAATCTTACTCCTTTGTTCTAGTGAACATATTGAATTACCCTCATACTCCCTGCGAAGCTCTGTGTTAAAATGTTTGTATCATCTTATTTTACCATAGCAACTACCCTGCATGGTTTTAAGGACTTCTATTGTGCGTGTCTTCCAAGTGCTGAGGAGAGCCGAAGTACCCAAAGTTGCATTTTTCATTTATGTTTTTATGTGGGAGCCAAGGACACATGCATAAACAGGTGTGGCCTCTATGCATAAAATGCTGTCTATTTCCAATTTTTCGTTTGCCAGTAAGTTCCCATGACTTCCTGTATCATTGTAGCTCATGTCTTAGATTGGAAATACTGGAATATCAGAGAGAGAAGAAAAATTCAATGAGTTTAGTCCATCTCCAGAGTGAATATTGCAAATATGGCTCCTAACCTCTGCAGACTTAAAAGTAAAGTGAAAGAAGTTTACAGTTAGAGGACGAAGACCACTCCTCTGTGTCCACAGAAAACTGAATATAGTGGAAAGAAAGCAGAACCAGGTTAGAAGCATTCAAGTGTACAAGTTCTACAGAGTACTTAATTAAAAAAAAATAGGTATTCAGGCATAAAACAATTGAACTGTTCATGGCAGCATATAATTGCATCGTTATGTACACAATCCTGTTACTATAATTTGGACCAAAAGAAAGCAAAGTGTCATCATCTTTTCAATGGTATTTCATTTTGTCACAGCTTTTCCTGAAGGAAGTGTTTGGTTTTACTTTGAATTTGTAAACTTGTGATACATCTTTGCATTCTTAGATGCTGCAAATCATTCATTGCAACTGAGGAATGGATTCACTGCCAGGATTTTCTTATTCAGTATCAAGCCTGTATTTGGACATTAGGTATCTCAGTGTTTAAGACACCTATGTTTGTATAATATTTAATATCACTTGGTTTTGCATTTATTTGCCATTGATGCTATTCATGACATATCGTTTATAAACAGAAACAGTTCAACTTAAGAACAGTTTAATTAAAAATATGTGCTCTTGGGGTCCAAGTGAGGGTTTATGCCTCTCAGATGACGACAGGGATTACTGAGCAAATTAATATTGTAAACAAGATTTTGTAGGAAATATTTAACGAACTGGAGAGCAGAAACTTTTCAGGTAAGCTTCTGCACTTGAGGACTCTGTTGAAATTCAGAAGATTGATGTGTTAATTAAAAGCTGATCGTTGTTTGAATTAAGATGATCACTTTAAATACCTGTGTTTGGCTACACTCTGTCCTGTTGATCCACGAATTCCAGTATCACTTGACTATAGCAATGTGTACACTCAATCTTTCCTTGATAGTCACTAGTTGTACAACTTTACATTTAATAACCCTGTGCACATAATAAAGTTTGTTCAACCCTGACATCTTGGCTGTAAAGGGCAAGTTATAACCATTTTATGGAGTTTTTTGGGTATTTACATGAGACAATGCATGCGACTCGGCTATTTTAGTGTTCAGGAAATAGGTAACTAATTGTTAGTCCAAGTTAGATTGTAGCTGCCGATAGTAGGCTCTGGTGTGGTTACTTTTTATTTTCGATCACCAAGTTGTGGTATAAATTCAGGTAAGACTTGAGCTTCATCAATTTGCTCTGCTCCATTTGGGCATGTGCTGAAAAATCTCAAAGAAATACAGAAATACAATGTGTCATATTCATTGATTTGCTTGTGAGCCAGTAAAGCTAAAGAAAGTTTCACGTCTTGAAACATGAAGTGAAGTTAACCCCATTGATCTTGCATGAGATCTCAGGTGAAACAAGTTTCTGGAACTTGGGACTGGATGGTCCCAGTATCCCATGTGAGCCTGATGAATGTTTCTTTAAGTTAACTTCATGGTGAACTGTTCATTTCTAAGTCCTGATTTTCTCTTTCTGCACCTTATGTGGAATTGATCCAATCTTCTGTTTATTGGGAAATATCTATGGAGTTACACTCAGTTGGGACTGTTGCTTGCTGCTACAGAGTGCTCAATATTTTTTGCTTGGTATTCATGTAAAAGATTAGAAAATCTTTTCAATTATACTAACATGTCTTTGTGCAAATTGAATTTTTCCCTTAGATTCACTCTTTCTTGGAATTCCTGCAGAAGGGTAATCAGGTGATATATTTAATAGCTTCTGTGAAATTGCATTTAACATATATTTCACAGTATAGAATACGGTTTTATTGTTTCCTTACCACAGTTTTCTGGAAAACTTGTAGTTGAATATATCAAAGATAGGATATACCAAACAATTAAGGAGATACTTAATTGTTGGGCTAATCAACATGGGGAGTGTTCGTTGCTGAGGAATGTCTGGAAGCAGATAGAAAAAGGTAGGGCTTTAGAATACAAAGAAATGATTCAGGAATAGGAGAGGAGAATCTTAAAACATGCAGAGGTAGGTTGGTCTTTGTGGTTTGGGTGTTTCATAACATGCAAGATTGTAAGTTGCTTCCCTTGGCTGTTTCCTGGGAGCACAGGGCTCAGGTAAAGTTGAAGATTGCCAAAAGGTAGCTTCATAAGTTACTGTATTTTGTTTTCCAAATACTAAGTAAAGCATATCGGGTTATCAATTCTTTTTTGATTAATTTCTTTTACTGGTGTTCAGTGCTAAATGTTTTAATATTGTGGTTGCTTTCTTAGTTAACCTAAGAATACCCAAAGTAAATTTTCACTTGACAAATTTGCAGATTTCCAATATTAACTCTAAACTGTTTTAAAAAAAACTGTCTTTTTGCATGCCAGTGTCTGTTAACCATTCCTTCAAGTCAACATCTTTGAAGTGTAACAGTTTGTGTCTTTGTGACTGGTGATTTTTATAGCCATTCCCCCGGAAGTTTGGGTGCAGACAGTACACAGCTAGTAGAGTGCTACAAATGGGCACCATGCATGGATCCCTGCATAGGTTCTCACCGGTGCAACTGAGAACAAGTCCCTCTCTTGCTAGATTGGGTTGCTAAGGTTACTAGTACATTAAAAAAAATCTGGAACATCCAGTCCTACAGAGAGACTGACAATCTAAGTCTTATTTTTGCATAGATCTTTGCATCAATATTCCTAAAGGATGAAAAAATAAATTTTCAAATTTTAAGTAATTTCTATTTCTGATAATAAAAGTAAAACATTTGAGGACTTAAAGAAAAATCACTGATACTTCCAAGATACAGAGTTACTGTTACAGTTGAGTCTGTAGCATTGCTGATTTTTTTTTTTTTTTGCATTCTGCATAGTGAGGTTCATCTACAGAATTATAGACCTGGTAAAAGTGGTTTGCATCCTGACGTGGTGTCAAGACAGGCAGCGTGGCTGATGGTGGTGGGAGCAAAGGCGGTGGAGTCAGGCCTCTTGTATGAACTAGGATTTTACTTTGTACTCTCCATATGTACCTGGTGGCTTAGTACTGAATTGCTCAAAGCCTCTGGTAGCTGATTAGGAACCTGAAGAAGAATTCCTGCTTAATACCAGATGTTTGAGTTCATGCCTGCCTGATGCAAAACTTTTCTGTATCAGATGAGATTGCTGGCTGTTAATTCGTCAGCACGTTCGTTTTACCCAGAGCTGCCATGAGTGGGGCTCCCCAGGGCCCAGTTCAGTGCTTGCCCCTGTACTCCTCTTCCTGAAACCTCTTGTACTGTGTGGTTCTTAGAATCTGGAACAATATTCACAGTTCAGGTCTTGGGAATAAGTATGTGTGTATGTATGTATATGTATATACACACATATATATGTATATGCATACATATGTAATTTACTGTGTATGGCTTTAAAATTCCGTTTAAAGTTTAAATGGTAGAGAGTTCAAGAAGGAATGCAAGAACTGCCATCTTAATATTCACTCAAATTCCCAGGATCCCAGTGCTCAGTCTAGGTTGCCCATATGCATGGCTGGACCCTGTTTAGCTGAACCATCATCTACTTCCCAGGGTGCCCATTAACAAAAAGCTGGAATTAAGCATGGAGCTAAGAAGGTGATATTGTGGTGTAACGAGTAGGGCCACTACCTGCAATGATAGGCATCCCCTATGGGCAATGATTCATGTCCCAGCTGTTCCACTTCCAATCCAACTCCTGCAAATTGTGGAAGCAGGTCCAAGTGACTGGGCCCAGGCTAACCATTTAGGAGACATGTAAAAATTTCCTGACTTCAGATCTGGCCATTGCAGTCATCAGGGGAATGAACTAGTGGATGGAAGATTCACTCCCATGCCTACCTCTCATTCTTACTCCCATTCTTTTTCTAACTCTCTCAGTAGCTTTTTCAAATAAATCTTAAAAACAAATGAAAAGAATAGAGCTAGCCCTCCAACCTAGGCAGTCCCATATGGGATGTGGTTGTTTCCAGTGATGTTTTAGTGACTGGACCAAACGCCCACTCGGGAAGAGTTGTTAAAGTGCTTACCTTCTTCATAAGAAGGCCTTGAAGCAGATTGTCACCTTCATTTTACTGAGGAGGAAACTGAGGCTCACAGAGGGACTTGGGAACTGTTAACCTCAGGATAGAGGTGCTGGCCTGAAGATCAGCACTGCAATACTCTTTCCTTTGGGATTCGTAAAATAGTCACTGAAACCAAAATTTGAAACGTGAGATTGAGAGGCAATCAAAGCAAGTTGGCACTTCTTCAAAGATATGTAGTTTTCAGATTAATATACGGAGGCTGGCATTTCAGTGTAGTGCGTTAAGCTGGCAGTGTTGCCATCCCACATTGTAGTGTCAATTTAAGCCCTGGCAGCTCTGCTTTCATTATAACTCCCTGTTAATGAACCTTCAAAGGTAGACCCCTGGATACCTGTATGGAAGACCCAGATGGAGGTCCTCATTGCTGGGCTTCATTCAACCCCTGTCTGGATATTCAGGACCATTTGGGGAGCAAATCAGCAAACTAAAGATCTCTCCATCTGTCTTTTTTCCTCTGTCACTGTTTTTCAAATAAATGAATAAATATTTTAGAAAACAAACAAACAAAAAAACCCAGTATATAGTAAAGCTTGTGAAATGAAGTCGAAAAAGTTTTTCATTTCCAAATTCTACAAAATTGTTTGGAGGAAAAGGACTGCGGGGAAGGAAGAGTTCTTATCCCCGTATCCATTTATCTTCCCTGTGTGAAATATCACTTTAAAAGGACTCCCTGGCAATGCTTAATTATGACACACATAAGAACTAGATGTACAGCATTCCTGACCCTATGTTCCTACTGAGATTTACTAGGGAGGAATCATGGACTCTAAGATGTCATTATGCTTAGCTTGGAATTGAAGAATAGCATAGAAGTCTCAGGTCCATTGTCTGTCACATGATTAAAGTATGGAGATTATGTTGCTAGACATGGAAGTGGCCACTGCTCTCTAGTGCTGTGACTTTTTGTGTGGGATCCCTGGAAGCCTCGCTCCACATTGACCCTCTACCATTTATCTGTAATAAATTGTTAAAACACCTATAGTTCATTTTCCTCATCTGTAAGAATAAGGGTTATGAAAGAACTGATGTTGAAGAGTTCTGCTGAAGACATTTCATTTACCATCCTTGGAACAGTGCCTGCCAAATACATAACATGGGTTTTTGTGTCATTAATTGATAACATATGTTATTGTATGCCAGGCTACAGCATCTTTAGGTTTGATCCCAGGTCTCTGTTTTCTGATTTTTGTAGACTCGCCTTAAAACTCTATGGGTATCAGGGCATTTGCTAGGATTTGTACCTTGTTCTGATGTCTTTCCACATCTCTATCAATTGCCCAACATTTCCTGCGTTCACATCCACGGAGTATTTGCATGTTAAGGAAAACACTGTAGCCCTTTCAACAGGGCCCCTCTGCAGCATTTGGTTATAACTCAAGAGGGGTTTGGGTCAGCATTCATTGTGGGCAAATGTATTCTGAGACTCCCAATATATGCTAAAGTTGCCAGTGGGACAGGACTCTTCACTCCTTAGTAGGCTAGACATCCTAACATGTCAAAAGACTGAAAGAACCTCCATGTTCTTTTAGTAAATAGTATTTGTTGTTGCTTTCTCTTTATCTACATCTTACTTGCAGAAATATTGGAAGCCTCCAGGTGGAAATAATACATGGTAAGGGTTTTCTCATTATATCTTCCATGTCCGCTTTGCTATCGGGTACTACATTTATACAAATATGCTAGTCAGGTGATGGTCCTAATTGAATCTGTGTTTTTGCTCCCAGTACAGACTGTTACTGACAGTTGTGGCGTAGATAGTTTATTAACAGTGGTCTGTCCTAGCTCCGTGGTAAATTTAAGGTCATAATTAGTGCATGAGATGAAATCCTTTCTCTGCTCACTGTCCACTTATCAAATATTTATCCAGAGCATCTCAAGTGTGCCAAACTATAGCACTGATTTATGGTTATTCAATTTTTCTTTTCAGACTGCTGGCAAATTACAAAAGTTTCCTGACGTATCTGTCTTTAAGGAAATAATTGACCCAGAAGAATTAGTTGATGTCTTGTTCAGAATGAAGAGTGAGTTCTCACATTGTACAGTAATTCCTATACAGCATGTGTTGAGTGTTTAAAATTGAAGATGAACTTCAGATTTCAGGATAAAAACATTTCTGGAGAGGTAGTTATAATAAGATACTAAATAAACCTGAGAACTTTTGTTTCCTAAATCGGTGTGATGTGTGAAACAATAATGCTACTTCTTAAACAGCAGAAAAGCCGAATGACAGAAAAATTAGAAATACACTTAATTTGAAGGTATCCAAACAGTTTCCAAGAAAGCTAACAATAACACATTTCAGGAAACAATAGAGTGGGGAATCAGCAGTCTGCAAGGGTACTTTGAACAATTTGTGGAAATGGAATTTAAAAGATAACTTTATATTGGTGCAAAATCTTTTTGAAATACATGTATAATATTCTAATGCACGTTTTCTGTTAAATTTTTGAAGACCCTTTGGAAGCATGATCTTAGTTCTTTAGCATCAAACTTTTAAATTACATTCCCACAAATTTTCAAGTATTTTAATATCAAATGCTGTCTACTTCCTGGTACCTAGCAGTTTTGCCTTAGATGAGCAGCTCAAAAGCTAGATCAGATCTGGAAGCTGAAAGAATCTGGTCATCTCAGAAAGCTCTTGAAGGGACCCACATTGATGTTTGCAGCTCCTGACACAGCCAGGACTCAAGGAAACCAAGATCTCAGCATGGGGATGGGAATACTGGGTGCTTCTGAACCTTAGAACATTGACTCAATTTCTGAGCCTCGTAGAGCAGCGAGTGAGAAAGGAGCTCCTCTGAATGCAAAGCAGGATATTAGACAGTCTGGTGGTATTGAGGGTTACAGTATTGCAGGTCCATGGGGCATGTGGCACAGGTCAATATCACAGGCTCTGCTCCAAGCTACATCCAAGGAGTATGGGCAAGTCAGTGGGAGGCCAAATTCTACAAAAACACCCACCAGTACAGAACCAGCTCAGTCCTGCTTGGCTCATGGATCTCCTTGCCTGCCTCAAACTGCCTACCAGAGACTCTGCTGAGCATTCTTTTGTGGGGACAATGGTAATCCACAGTCCCTAATTTTTTACATGTATCATTTGTGATCCAATTTATAATCACTGAACACATCAGCAAATAGGATGGAGAGGGTGGGAATGAGACCAGGCATAATCTACCTGATATGAGTAGAATTGGACCTAGATCTGGAGCTCTTTCAAGAGAAGGGTGGGATTCTCCTGTTTTCTATTTTTCCTAATCTGTTTTACCTCATTCTTTGTGTGCGCCATGGAGTCATATCCTTTAATTTGTACTGTTGTCATCTAACTGCTGCCATACAGATTTGAACATGAAAGGCAGGTGTGTGTTATCAACAGTAAGGCTTTTGGATAATGTGTGTAGAATCAGTTTTGAACAGTGGCATTTATGGATTATGTTCTTTGTTTTCTCTTTGTGTAGCTACGTGAGTACAGGAGGAGCAAGGAATCTTGTTATTAACAGAATGGCTTTACATAAAAATGTGTTTGCTTTAAAATTTGCTGAAAATCATATCTGTGCCTTTGTCTTTGAATCCTGAAGGGGAAGGAAAATCTTGAGTGCCTGCAGAGGAAAAAAAAATAAGAAAGCAAGTTCAGGCAAGCTTAAATAAAATTACACTTGGCCCTGTTGAGTGGCTTTCTGGAAATGTGCTGCGTGCAGTTTTTGACATGGACTTCTCACATCCCTTCCAGATGAGAAAGGATAGAGAATAACATAGATCTTTAAAACCAGATTTGGCTCATTCTCAGTGAAGAGTCATTCCTTTAAGACTCTTTGTTGCTTTCTTTTCATAAGATGATTGCCTGCCGTTGCCTGCCATTTGAAGATTTTTGGAAAGATGTACATTTTACCAGTTTCTCCCACCTATGTCCTCTGATAATCCAAAGACAGATTTTTAGATCCTGTTTTAAACACAGTTTACGGCGAATATTTGGGAATCAAAAGTGCTCCAGAGTGAAGCAATTAGGCATCAGGAACAACTCACATCTCTTAGGAAAAATAAGTGTCACATCTCTTTAAGAGTGATGAGAGGGGAAATGACTGAAAATAATAATAGAACTGGTACTTGCAGATGATCAATATGTAGCTAAGACATGTTTTAACCCATTCCCATGCGCATGATAAAATGAATTGATACAAAATAGTATTTGTGGGAAGTGCTTGCCCTAGTAGATAAGACAACAGTTAAGATCTCCACATTCTACCTTAAGATGCCTGGCTCACATCCTGGTGATGATTTAAGAGCGGCTAGGCTGAGTCTCGGACTGCAGATGTTCATCTGTCCCATGCCAGTCTTTCGCTCATGGGGAGCAAACTGTTGATTGGGTGTGGGTGTTAATTTCTGTCTTTCCCCGGGTGAATGTGCCTATCTCTCTGCCTCTGAATTTTAATAGTGCTTTACTTTATAGAGAAATGGATATCAGATACTAATTCCCTTCCCCCCCCCCAAAAAAGTTACCTATTCAAGAAAATTTTGTCCTCAGACCCCAGAACTGAATGTTGTAAAGGAGTAACCTAGTTTCTTGATCACTTTATATCCTCATTTGTCATGGCTTTCAAGGGTGCAGTTATGTGTTTTCTCTAAGGATTCAATTATTCCCTTGTGCCCCTGACCTATTCTCTAAAGTAACCAGAAAAGGAAGCAATTGTTGAAGAAGTTTGAAAGAATACCTTATTTTTTGAAGTTTCATTGTTTTCTTCAGTTGACATTTTAAATAATTCATTGAGTTAGTTCATTGTTAAATGAGTGGAGATGCCTTTTGTTCTCAAAAAATACTTTCAAGAAGAATATCTACTTATTGCTAAATGATTGCTGGATGTTTATAATAACTTGTACAGCTTTTTTTAAAGCCAGATTCCTATATTGACATTTCCTTGTTACTCAAAGGACTTAAACTGGGCTAGCAGACTAGTCAAAAAAGAATGTGAAAGGGATAATTCTTGGAACTCGCCAGTGACTTAAGTTACATCACTGTCCTAATACCTTCTATTAATTTGTCTAGTTTTCTACCTGCTTGTGTCAGATAGACAATGATGTCCTTGGGTTTTTACTTTGCTGGATTTTGCCAGATAGGATAGTTCAGTTGTAAGAATGACAGCATCAAATCTTGGCATTCTGTCTTGGAAATCATGCAGATTGAGATTTCCAAGAAAGGATGGCTCATTTTACCTGGCTATTGTGCCAAAAGATTCATGATAAATTATTCTTATTGAGTTGTCATCCACGACAATATCTGAATTATATTGCAGTGTTAAAAACAAATGTAATCTTCTAAAGAAATTTCAGTCTTGGTGCGCATATAAAATTACAGCAACGTTCTAAACAATAAAGGCTACTTAATGAGCACTTACTGTTTACCACATTCACAACCATTATGAACTCATTTGTATCAAATTCACAATACAAATTATATATACAAACAGTTGATTCTAACATTAAAATGCACATTTGCTTTCCAATCTTTGAAATCATATAGACTCTTTTAAAGATTTATTTATTTTTATTACAAAGTCAGATATACAGAGAGGAGAGACAGAGAGGAAGATCTTCCGTCCAATGATTCACTCCCCAAGTGAGCTGCAACGGCCAATGCGCGCCGATCCCAAGCCAGGCACCAGGAACCTCTTCCGGGTCTCTCACACGGATGCAGGGTCCCAATGCATTGGCCCGTCTTTGACTGCTTTCCCAGGCCACAAGCAGGGAGCTGGATGGGAAGTGGAGCTACCGGGATTAGAACTGGTGCCCATATGGGATCCTGGGGCATGCAAGGCGAGGACTTTAGCTGCTAGGCCATGCTGCCGGGCCCTAGGTTCTTTTTTATTATGAATTTGCCAATTAGCATTTCACCTCTACTTTCTCATGTACATGGTAACCATTAAGAACTGACAGTGCTATCTTCAAGTGAAATAAAAAATCGGATGCCTTCAAAGCAATCTAAAGTACAGTTCTAAACTAGTTTTTTTTTTTTGTCATTTTGTGAACATTTTTCTTCTACATATAATGATGGGAAATAATAGCAAGCCATGCCTCACTATAAATACAGTCATGTAAATGAATATACATATTTCTGGTGGATAGAATGTTGAGCTAATGGAAAGAGAAAGGACAGTGTGCTAGAGGATAGCCAAGGCTAGCTTGTTTTCATGGGCACCAAAGAAAGGAGCTGGAGAAGCTAGCATCTACCCAGCAGTGTGGTTAGTTCACAGTCAGGAAGAATGTTTCAATCTTCCATTGTCTTACTAAAATGGAATTGATGTTTAAACCAGAGTAGTTAATTTTAAATTTAAAAGAAGGAACCATTATTTATTTGAACCATAGTTAACTTATACAATCATTGAATGCTATTAATGTTTTTAAAACTGACTCATGATAATACATCATTCTCAACAACTGTTGAAGAGTTGAAGACATGTTTTTTAAAGTCATGAGTCACAATTTTATTACATGAATGAGGGATAACCTGAAATTAGGTCTGTGAAATCTGGATTTTCACAGAATTTGGATGTTGATTATTTGGCATGTAAATTCCTCTCCTAAGTTTTGAACATCAGTTAGGATATCTTAAATGCTGTGTGTGTGTGAGAGAGACAGAAATATAAAGTCCTATGAGTTGCTGCAATCTACTTAGAAGCACTGATTTGACAGGTAAATAATGGGAAGAGCATATGGAGTGAAAAATGCAGTACTAGTCTTGGAAATAAGATCGTGTTAGGGTGGGGTGGGAAGTGAGTGAGCCTGATAAAAGTTAGAGTATAACTTGAAGTTGGGAAAATAAGGATGTAAATGTGGACTGGCATTTTTCAAAGAAGTATCCTAGAAAAGCTGAGGACTTTTCTTACATTTGTTACTCTAAGATAATTGGGTTTTGCCACTAAGAATAGGGTAGCAGTTAAGAGCCCGCCTCTGGATCGTTGCCCATCACAATTCAAATCTTGCTCTGCCACTTACATGCTTCATGACCATAGGGAGAAACTTTTCTCTATCACAGTTGTGTGCTTATAACAGAGGCATGATGGTTCCCATCTTTTTATTTTTATTGCAAAGTCAGATATACAGAGAGGAGGAAAGACAGAGAGGAAGATCTTCCGTCCAATGATTCACTCCCCAAGTGAGTGCAACGGCCGGTGCTGTGCCGGTTCGAAGCCAAGAACCAGGAACCTCTTCCGGGTCTGCCACACAGGTGCAGGGTCCCAAGACTTTGGTCCATCACCAACTGCCTTCCCAGGCCACAAGCAGGGAGCTGGATGGGAAGTGGAGCTGCCGGGATTAGAACCAGTACCCATATGGGATCCCGGCGCGTTCAAAACAAGGTCTTTAGCTGCTAGACCACCACACTGGGCCCGGTTCCCATCTTTTAAACATGTTGTGAATAGATGGGTTTGTCCATTTATAGCGCTCAGACATTTTAAGAGTACGTTAAGACTCCACACATAATAGCTGCCATTATCATTATTGTTATGATCTGCTCGCAGTTGTACAAGAATACAGAATCAATCCTATATTAGAGCCTGTTGTAGAGTTCTATTTCTAATTAGCCATCTGATCATAAGAAAATGCACGAACTTTTGACGTTCATTCATTCAGCAGAAAATGACACATAGAAAATTCAACACAGAAATAGTACACTAATTATGCAAATAAATATTAGGTGATTGATTTGAAAGTACTAAAATTGGAGTAGTATAGACCAGGTGTTTGGAAAATTGACACTCTCATTTGGGATCAGATTATTACAGGTTATTTTATTTTTCCTCCTGCCACTATGGCAGGGGGTAAGAGTCCTTTTCTATCTTAAAGCCCCCTCCTGTCACTAGAATGGGAGTCTCCTTTATCAGCTTTTCTAATAAATCTTGCTTTAAAACTTAAAATATATTGAATTGCTATGACATCAGGCAGCCAACAATAACCTCTACTAATAATATGTATCACATCTAAAAAATAGGAGGATTAAGTAACACCCATGTTGCAAGACTTTTGATTAAAGTAGATGATCCATTTAACTACAAACCCAATGTCTTGAACCTAGTAAACTTCACAGTAAGTGGTCTTGATGGTTAGCTGTGTTGGGTGTAGAGTGAGTCCTAGCTGAATGCATGATTAGTAAATAGACTTTCACTTTTCCCCTCAAGTTAGGAGGCCTTCCTGCTGTCTACTTAAGGACACATGGCATTTTATAACTTAATGGAGTGTTTATTTATGGTTGAAATGTTTTGTGTAATCACTTCCATGTTTTTACGTATCTTCCCCATTCTCTCTACCATAATGACATCAGTGTCTGTATTAAGAAAAACTGTTGCTTGGCTCCAACAGTCTTCCCCATATGTCTGAGATTTATTGATGCGAACTATTGATCAAGAGCATCAGTGATGGATTGTTAAGGTATCTCAGTATATGACCTTTGCATTTTGCTTGCTACTTTGGAGCATTATAAGAAAGCTTTACTGTTAAGCTTTTCATGGGCCATGGTTGTGAACTTGGGGCAGAGAAGATTAACAAAAACTTAGAATCAAGTACAGAATTATAGAATAAAAGATGCACATTAGATGCTATCCATTATTTCTACTTAGAAGTGTTTACTTTCCCATTAGTCTGTACAGTATTATTCATACAAGAGCATTCTTGAAATAGACCAACAGTTAAGAGTCTCAGACCAATTAAGCCTTTCTCAGACACTAGCCAAACATTTTTGAAGCTGATTGGTTTTAAAGCTTTACCTAGGAAATGGTTAGAATTTTAGGTAAGTTAATTACAATGTAAAATACATTGTAAATAAAAATGACTCTTGACTTCTATTTAAGTATGAATAAGTTTTATTGATGGAACGTTACCACAAGATAAGCAATTTTCTTTATGCTTTTATTCATTTACCTTGGACAGTTCATGGCATATGCTTGTGGCCAGTACATGTACAGAATGTCATTCTCTTATTAAAAATCATAGAATAAAAGAAACAGAAACTAGCATGTTTCCATACTGAAGGAGAACCAAAAGAAAGTCTAGATTTGTATGCAACCTGGAGGTATTTGTTTTCTAGCTTGCTTGATTATACGAGCAGTTGAATGTCATTCTTCATACGCTAGGTTGGTAGTTACAAAACAACATTTCTGATTATGTCATGAAATACTTAAGTCCTCGATACTACATCACCTCCTTGACTACATTAGAGTAGTTGTGAAAAACTGCCTTGCCATCATATCTTAATTTTTCATTTAAAAATCAGCATCAGCAACACTCAGTCATGTATGTTAGACTCTCTGGCTGGTGGCTGTATTTGCATACTTTATCCATTATGAATGCTTTCAAAGGACTTAAAGTTTATGATGTGTAGCTACTTCCCTTGGGGCTTTGGATGAAGGTGGGTATGAGCTGGAGAGCTTATGTTTCAGTACAGTTTATAAGGGAACACACATGCAGGCTCATGGCTTGCTGCTGGCCCATACAGTCATCTTTGCTGTTGTCTGATTGATAGAGTGGTCTTTGATGAATTAGTACGTCCCTTCTATGCCATTGATTCTGCCCTGTCTAATGGTTCAGTCATGCACTTTGTCAATTACCTCTTGCATTGCATAGCTTATAAAGAATAATCTGTGTGTGGAGGCACTGCAAAACAAACTGTAGAAGAAAACCACTGATGCATGTTTCATAGGAGGAAAAGACTATTGCAAGTGGAACCCCTTATTTTTTGTTTAACTGTGAATGTTGTAGTTAGTAAAATGTTATTTTTTAACAATGATGTGACAAATTATATAAAACATGATTGAGGGAAAGTGCAGGAGTGACTAAAGAATTTTATAGAGACTTCTTATTTAGTGGGATTGAATATACACTGTTAAGTATTTGAAAAATAATTCACAGGCAAAATGCAGGAATAACTGAAGAGAAATTACCCTTCTGATAACTTGTTGGAGTGAAACAAGCTTTTATGTAGAGTAGTGTCAGTGAAAATCTAGGCAGATGTTAAAAATGTGAATTTGCTTTTTAATCTGAAAAGGGAGACAGGGTGATAAGACACATCAAGGCAGCACCTTCAGTGTCGAGAGGAGAAAGCGACACCATTCCTACAGAACTCCTTGTGAGCAACTAGGATCACAAGATCTTTCTTACTCCACTTGTGAGATGGCTGTGAATCCTAAACGTACTTGTGTATGCACTCACAAGTCCTGAAGTCACTGGGTGAAGGAAAAGAGAGACAAGTTGTGAAGATAGTCATAGGTTCTTCAGATTCCTGTGCAATATTTAACTTGCCCATTCTTCTAAAATGATCATAAGCATGTAGATTTACTCCCAGATTTTGCAGTCAGAAATGAAAGAGAAAACATGTGTTCTGTAAATGCTCAGAGAGGACAGTGGGATGTGACTACAAACAATGCCCAAAGGGAGATGTAAATGTTGAGGGGAAATAGTCTAGATGAGGCAGACAGTAACTGCCAATGCTTATTATATCAAATGATTGGGTAAGGAGTAGGAAATGCATCTTACCTCACTACATTATACAACCTACAAAAATAATCTCAAAGTGGATTAAATATTCACATCGGTAATCTGAATGGATTAAAAAATTCTTGAAAAAAGCATAGGGAAGATTATTTCATTGATGTAAAATAATTCTTGGCTGGAACATAAATAACCAGCCCCCAAAAATATTCAAATGTGATTACATTGAAACTGAGACAGTCCTACACAGAATTAGAGTGAAAACGCAACCTTTGGACCAAGAGAAATCTCATATTACTAAGCCTCAAGTAACTGCAGGTCAGAGACAAGTATGAGACACTTCACAACAGTGTCATGGAGAATATAATGGAATAACTACTATGGAAACAAGTTCAGAGTTTCCTAAGAAATTTAAAATAGAATCACAATATGATGCAGCAATGGCATTGCTGGGACCTTATCCAAAGGAGTGGAAATCAGGATGTGGAAAGGATGATGGTACTCCCTTGTTCATTGGCACATTGCTCATGCTGGCTCAAAACATAAAAACAAGGTGAGTGTTTAACCTTGAGTGACTGAGTTTTCAAAAGCACTTACGTGCACTTGTGTGGATGTGTACACGTGCATGTGTGCCACTTCACTCATGGAAATTTTACCATAACAGAGAACCTAGGTGAACTTGGAGAACAATGTGCTTGGTGAAATGAGCCAGGCCCATAAGAACACGTACTGCATGAGTCTGTTAATGGAAAGAATCTCAAACAGCCAAATCTGTGGAAACAGAGCAGAAAACTCAGAGTAAGAAAAGTGGGAAATGAGGAATTGTTCACTGGGAATAAAAAATTCAGTTCTGAAGGACAAGGGTTAGAAATCTTCTCAGTAGCCTGTGTCTACAGGTAACCGTACTGTGTTGTCTTGTAACTTTGGGATCTAACTTCTCAAAGTTACAAGGCAAAAATGTTTGTGTTACAGCAAAATGGTAATCATTTGGTTATTCTAGCAAACTTAAAACAATTTTTTTCTTTGGAAGTGAAAAAAAATGCATTTTTTATGGCATTCTCAGAAATGGACTAGCATAGTCAGTGTGGTATGAACTGGCAAAATCAAAAAAGGGATGTTGTAATTTTGTGGCCTATTTTATTATCAATGCTGTACCAGTTGTACTATGTGAGCTACATGAGCTATGTGTCATTGGTTTGTAGTGGGCACTGTTTAATATGTTACAATCCTTTTCAAGCCTTTTGTTTGTGAAAATTGAGATTTACGTTTGTTTGTAAACTGGTCTGACCAGAATAGGGCTTTGTGCATGAAGTGGTTAAGCTTGCTGGAAAGCTTTTTAAAAACCCTTGTCTAAAGATAAAAATGAATGCAGAGAGAGAGAGAGAGAGAGAGAGAGAGAGAGAGAGAGAGAGAGAGAGAGAGAGAGATCTGATCGTCATTTTCTTCTCTTTCTCTTTCCCTGGATAAGTATAAGAGCAATCTAATCTAGATTTTTCCCTATTGTCTAGATGAGTTTAAAATCTTTTGTTGAATCACTAGCTGTCAGTAAAAAAAAAATCCAAATCACAATGAGATCTTGACTCACTCCTGTCAGAGCAGGTGAACATCCAAGCAGACAATAATAAATGCTGGTTAAAATATATATATGTATGGAAACGTGTACACTTATACTGTTGGTAGGAATGTAAATTAGGCCAGACACTATAGAAAACAGTATGGAGAGTTATTTAAAAACAAAAAGCTAGAAATAAACTTGCTATATCATTCACCAGTCTTACTTTTGGGTACCCAAAAAATAGGAACACATATCAAAGAAATACCTGCAGTACTGTATTTAACAGCACTCTTCAGAACAGACAAAACATCCCAGGTGCCCATCATCAGATGAATGAATAAAAAATATACCCTATATACACAAAGGAATAACGTTCAGTTATTAAAATGAAATTTTATCATTTGCAGCAAAATGGCTATAAATGGAGGACAATATGTTGAGTGAAATAAGCTGGACACAGAAAGACAAACATCTCCATGTTTTTATGATATGTGGGAGCTGAAATTATATATATATATAAAAGAAATGCATGTGTATCAGTACTGCTGCAAATATTTCGTCAAACTTTCATGTCTTTGTTAAACTAAGGATTAAGAGTGCTACACTAGTATAGTCTTAATGATGTGTGATTTCCTTGGAATTTATTGTACATGGATGAAAGTCACTTTTCCCATTTGATTATTTATAGTTTATTTATAGTATTTCTGCTAAGTTAGAGTCTCTTGGCCTTTTATTTACTGAACTTCTCATTTACTGCAACATTAAGCCCTTGAGTCCAATGTAAATTAAAGCCCTGTTATCTCAAAAGTGAACATGAGAAAGGGAAAGGAAGAGAGAGGGTTAACAGTATCTGTGAGCTATATTGAACTGGTGAAAGCCTACAAAGTAAACAAAAAACTCACAAATCTTAAAAACAGGAGGTCATTGGTACACAGTTGGTCTGACAGTGGGTGCTCATAGAAGAGAAGCCAGGGAAGACTCTGAGTGGGACATAAGGAAATCTGTAGATGCGACTTGGAAGGGTGAGATTGGGAGGTATTTAGAGCAGACATAATTAGGTAAACTAGATTCAAGGTATGAGTAGCATACTTAGAAAAGGAGTAGTGACTTTGGTATGACAACACTGTACTTGCAGTCCATCTATTTTTAAGCCTCCTTCCATCACCAGTAGAATGCTATATGTACATTTTAAAGAATAATTAAATATATACAGTAAAAACAGAGCAGTTGTTTAGCCCAGTGGTTAAGCTACTCACTCCTTGTATTTGAGTACCAGGTTTCCACACCTAGCTTCTCCTCCTGACTCCAGCTGCCGGACAGTGTCCATGCTAGTAGAAAATACAAGGGCTGGGTCCCTTCCAGCCACATGGAAGATCCAGACTGAATTCTTGGCTTACAACTTCACCTAGCCCCACCACAATATCTGTGGGTATTGAGTGATTCAGCCAAGTTGGTGCTCTTTGTCTTTCACACTCTAAAATAAAACACATAAAAAACATAAATACTAGCTCAATTTTAAGAAAGTTATTGTGCCATAGCAAATAATAATGCCGTGTGTGTTGCTGGCATCTCTTGGGTGCCAGTTAGTGTCCTGGCTGTCCCACTCCCCTTCCAGTTCCCTGCTGATGGCCTTCAAAAGCGACAGAAGATGGTCCAAATCCTTGGGCCCCTGCCAGCCACGCAGGAGACCTGGAAGAAGCTCTTTGCTCTGGTCCAGCCTTGGTTGTTGCAGCCCTCTGGGGAAGTGAACCAACAGATAGAGAATAAATCTCTGTTTCTTCCCTCTCTTTCTGTATCCCTAAGTTTAAAATAACTAAATGCATCTGTTACAAAGTATGTCTAGGATATAGGGAAGTTAGAAGATTGTTGGCAAAGATGAAGTCAGCATAGCACATACCAAGGAACCTCTGTATGCCATGCTGAGAGTTCAAAATTGACGTACAGAGAATGAAAGCAGAAGTTTGAAGTTTGACGAGTTTCTACTCTCCTATGAAATTGTACACCATTAATCAGCTTTTCAAGAGCATATAAATACTAAATCATTAGGCAACATCATAGAGGAAATTATGAAGCAAGAATATTAAGCATAGAGGATAGAATGAAGTTCATGGTAATTTATTTTTTTAATCATGACATTACATAAAATATATATAGTGTAACCAGGGCTGAGAGAGAGAGAGATCTTGCTTTAGAGCCGTTAAAAATTATCACTGACCACAAACTCATTGCCTTTGGCTTAATCTCAAAGGTTAAAAACCTCTGGAAGTGATAGAAAGAGATCTTTAATTAGCAAAGAACATCAAATGTGTTATAGATGTAACCCCACATTATTCAGTAAGAGCTTTAGTTCATCAGTGAGTTTGGTGACTGTTAACTAAACTTGATAGTGCATTCTCAAACATAAAAATTAGAAGGGATTTATAATACAGTGAGGAATGAGGTAGGTTGAGGAGACAGTAAAATAATGGACTGCAATATCTTTTAGCTAACATGATTTGTAGAAACAGCAATTCATGGAGGTAGCTCAAGGTGGAAACGAACAACACTACAGCCCTTAAGCCATGAGAAACTTAAGCAAAATGGAATAGATTGTGTAAAAATTGAGTTGATTCAGAAATTGAAGACATCAAATAAGTATACTGTGCTTAGAGTTTGAAGTGTGGAAGTCGAAATTAGGTTTCTTTGTTAAACTTTTCCTCCCTTTTGTCTTGACAGATACTAACATTTGATCAGAAAATGGATGCTCTGTGTTTGAACCATGGTGCCATGAGCAAAATGATTGGTAGTTAATGCAAAAGGTCCATTTAGATGGTTGAGTTGGGATGCTATTGGTTAGAGGCATGCAGTCATCCTGTTATAACCTCATGGCTCTGCAGAATGTATGATGGGTAGGGAGAATGTTTTCTAATGCAAGCCTGTAACTGAAGGTGGTATATGTGCCCCTAATGTGTCATTTAGTGCCCAGCGTGGTGGTTTTGTGATTGCATTGAGTAAAACAATCAGAATCTTCCAGAAGGCAAACAAACTTTTTAAGGCATGGCAAACAGCTGTTTTGTTGTCTAGTATTCATGTGTGTGGAAGTCACATGAACATGTGCAATGTTAAACGAAAGGAAGTATGCATCTCCACTGGGGTCCTGGAAAAGGGAAAATTCTTGCTAAGCACTGAGCTCATTAGTCTGCTCCTTTAGCCTCTCGATACTGGTGCTGTGGGCACTGCCTTAATGCATTATTTTGGATATAAAATAATGTATGAAATATCAGAATTCTCAACAAGTGCTAACCTTTGCAACTCCTTTTTCTTCCTTAACTCTTCCAAACCAAATCTGGTTTCTGAGTTTGTTCATGCCCCTCCCACCACCTGAAGACCTTTGTCCCATTTATGACACATCACTGGCAGAGATGCACTTAGCAGGTCAGGACCATGCCTGGAGACCTACCTGGACCCTCCAAATCTTTTCTCACTTGGCCACTTAAGTCTGGAAGTACTTCATACAATTCCTACTTCCTGTTTGAGTTACCCTGAATTCCATCTGCATATTCAGCTCTCCTCCTTCTTGGGAAGCTCTTCTATTCAATTTTATAAGCTCTTATCTAGTCAAATATTGACCAGAGCATATCCACTTTTAGAACTTTTTTGCTTATTTCTTTGACAATTTTGAGTAGAGGAAATCAATGAAAGCTTTTTAAATCACTTAAAAGTTATTTATAAGAACTCTAACTGATGCCTTCTGTTTTTTTAATTGTATCAGGATTTTTTTATGAATATTGTATCCCCAGTATTTGGCAGGAAATAAAGTTGTGTCAGTGTCACTTAGAGATGAGTTCCTTAAGTTGCCTTAGAGACACCATCACGAAATCATCATGCTGTCAAATCTTTGGCAATATGGTTTGAAATTTCCACCTTACATGGACATATTCTACATAAATTCTCAATTATTTACACCTCTGGTGGCAGTGGGCTAACTCAAAGTTGTGAATTATATCCAGTTGATGCGTCATTCTCCTTTGTTATTAAAAGCCATATTCATATCAAATACTTTCTTTGGTTTTCATGCAGCAATTTGAATACTATATTTTGCCTTCTTTCTCCCATGGGATAGTTGTCTGTGTCCTAAAAGGAGGACTTGGTCTCAGGGATGACACCTATGTGCCAAGGGGAATTGCTCTTAAGGCGCAGCCTCAGGCTGTGGGCCATCTTGGCTTGATCTCAGTTGAGTTGAAGTCTGCCCATTACATATACTCCTTTCACTTTCTTCATGGACAAAATGATAAACAGGAAATATTAATGCTTTCCAGGAGTATATAGTCTGAATGGAAACTTGTAACATGCTTTGAGGAAGTAACTCTGAATAACTTTGGACAAGGTCGCTCGGATGGTAGAACAAGATGGTATGGAAAGAGTAACAGGAGGCGTTGTTAAGTCTTTGAAACTCAGTGTCAGGAAACTGGTCCTGGTTTCATTATTTCAGATAATGAGATACTAAACACCACTTATTGCTTTCCTCTTTATTTAAATTTCTCAGGAATCCTGGTAAATTACGTGAAAAAAAACTGGAACCTAACAACAATGAAAATTATTAGACCATGACAACCAAATGACGAATTTAACTCATTTGAGGAAATATACCAGTTTCATTGCCTTAGGCAACTTTGAATGTGATTATTATGAAATTTGAAATTTGAATTTTGTGATAATTCAAGGAGAAAAAATAGTAGAATAGTGGCAATACTTTTTTAATATTTATGTGAAATGCAGAATGAGAAAGAATGATAAAGGCCATTTGCCCGAGTTGCGATGACACCTGTTTTACTTGGTTTCTTTGTAAGGAGTCCCTGCAGTCCAGGAGTCAGCTGTGCTCTCACCTAGAGGCTTGACTTTCAACCTCCATCCAGTTGGCAGAACACTTTCCTCGCGATTGTTACTCTTGAGGTTTTCCATGTTCTTGCAGGCTTTTGGCCAGTGATCACTTTCAGTGTTAAGATGCTGGTCTCTGGTGCTGCCTCCTGGAGATTTCCTAAAGTTATAACATAACATCAGAAATGATGGGGCTTGGGCTAATTCTCTGCCTTAAAAGTGCTGGGATTCCCATATGGTTACCAGTTCATGTACAAAATGCTGTACTTCCAATCCAGTTCCCTGCCTATGGTCTGGGAAAGCAGTGAAGGATGACCCAAAGTCTTCGCACCTGCACCTACCTGGGAGACATTAGAGAAGCTCCTGGTTTTGGATGGGCTCAGCTTTGGCTGTTGCAGCCATTTGGGCATTGGAATAGCGATGGAAAATTTTTCTCTCTCCTTTTCTCTGTAAATCTGCCTTCCCAGTTAAAATAAGTAAATCTTAAAAAGAAGTTATATTTGGGCCTGGCACAATAGCGTAGTGGTTAAAGTCTTTGTCTTGCACACCCAGGATCCCATATGGTCGCCAGTTCTAATCCCGGCAGCCCTGCTTCCCACCCAGCTCCCTGCTTGTGACCTGGGAAAGCAGTTGAGGATGGCCCAAAGCCCTGGGACCCTGCACCCACATGGGAGACCCAGAAGAGCTCCTGGCTCCTGGCTTCGGATCGGTGCAGGACCAGCTGTTCCGGTCACTTAGGGAGTAAACCATCGGACAGAAGATCTTCCTCTCTCTCTCCTCCTCTCTGTATATCTGCCTGCAGAGAGAATACAAAGCACAATTTAACAAAAACTATTCAGCTTTTGACGCCTACTAAGTGTCAAAAGAAATAGGTGTGAGGAAGAAAGCCTCTTGTTTGTAGAATTTTTATTCCGTATCTGACCTGTGGAAGAACTGATTGATCAAATGTTGAGTAATTTTGAATATTCCAGAGAGAATGTTCCACAATGAAAAATGGAAATTGTATTAAGATGTAGGGCTGTTTGTACTGCATCTTGCAATGTGGTGTAAACTGGAGTCAGGGTTTGTGTGTTAGGGACAAGAATGGCTTTGAGGTCTTTATGGAAAAAGCAGTTATAGAAGAAGAGTCTTAAAATGATAATCAGTGAAGGGAGAAGGGAGAACTCTTACATGGATTGGCAGAGTGAACTATTGTTTATCACTTTAATCTTTAGAATGGTTGAGGGAAATAAATCATGGTTAGGGGAAAGTGAATCTACTTCATTCTTTCTCCACTGAATTCCTACCAGTACTTTGGGAAACTTTCTGACAGTGATTTTCCCACTTCTTTCAGTTGCATTTCAATTGTTTTATACGTCCACACTAGTATTGTGTGCCAGGACATATTTGCAACCATTTGGTGAGTATTAGCTCCATTAATTTTTACAACCATTTTGTTAGGTCCCATTTTATCTCCGTGGAGAGACTTAAAACTACTAAGTACAAGGTCATTGAGCTTCTAAGTGGTGGAGTTGGGATTTAAACCCAGGAAGTTTGACTACCCATTGTGCTCTTAGCTACTTTTTCAGGGCACTCTTTTCTGCATGTTTCTGTTAGCTGTCGTTAGCTCTGGGGTCTTGAGAAAACCCTCGTGCAGTTATTGCTGTGTGGATAAATTTTTGTGCATGTCGGCTTCCCCATCCAGACGGTAAGCTCTTTGAGGACACAGGACACAGCTCTACACAGCCCCTTCCTTCTGCATGGCTTTCTATGTGGTTCAGATGCCAGTAAATAGGTGTTGGTTTAGTTTAATCTGGGACTCCATCATTTACTTTCTTACATATTTTAATCTTTATTGATTATAAAATTAATAGGGTATTGTGTAATTTCAATTTAACTACTTAGTCCTTAACTGCATATTTTTTGATTGTTTAACATAATTCTGAGACCTCTGAGGAATTTCTTGCTTTATAAATTAGACTTCACTTAATTTTTTTAAAAAGGGGAATGAGTAGTTCGTAGTTATGAACTATTTTGTGAAAAGAAAGACACGATTTTCCATTCTTAGATTGTGTTTTAATCTTTGAATGATGGAGGCCCAGGATAAGAGAGCCTCATGAGGTTGAGTTGAAACTGAACATTAGTTGAAAAGAAAGTTGACAGTGGCCTTGGCATTGCTTTACCCTGCTTCTGTCGTCTCCTTTTCTGCTAGTTACTGTCTTGGTTGACAGTTGATCTTCATGAACATTTCCATCAATTCTCCATTCATATCCCCTTCAACTGCATAATATCATTTTCTATCCTATGATTTTAATGCAGTTTATCTTTGTTTAAACTCATGATCAGCTCATGTTAAAATTTGATTATCGGTGTAACAGTGAAAGGTGATAGGTATCTTAAAGAAATAGATGTGTCTCATAGGTGTGCGTAGGATTTCAAGAATTGATCTGTAAGAATGGATAGTTATAAAATGGGTCTGGAACCCAGCGTGGTAGCCTAGTAGCTGAAGTTCTCACCTTGCATGTCCAGGATCCCATATGGGTGCCAGCTCATGTCCTGGCTGCTACACTTGCCATTTAGCTCCCTGCTTGTGGAATGGGAAAGCAGTCAAGGATGGCTCGAAGCCTTGGGATCCCACATGGGATACCCATTAGAAGCTCCAGACTCCTAGCTTAGGATCAGCTCAGCTCTGGTCATTGGGGTTACTTGGGGAGTGAACCAGTAGACAGAAGATAGATCTCTTCTTCTCTGTAAATCGGCCTTTCCAATCAAAATAAATAAATCTTAAACAAAAAATAAATAAAAAATGAAGCCTGTCTGGTACTTTGCTTTTGGTTCTGAGTCTCCACCATGATTAAATGCACCATGTGGTCTTCCCCAGGAGCAGAATAGTGAGTGACTCTGTGCTGGTAAACTCCATCACCCTCAAAGCCGTGAGCAGAAATAACACTCTTTGTTTTAGGCAGTCCCAAGCCTCAAGTGTTTTGTAGCAACACAAAATGGACCAAGCCACATCTTCTCTTCCATGCAAGTACTTCAGATAATGATACTTACCCCTTGATAGCGATGGGTAGCAACAGTCCTGCCTTGATCTGTGTTTGCACAACACAGGCAAGTTCTCGCTAAAATATTTTTCTTTCCCACCTACATCTCGAAAGTCTTCTAATTTTCCTATGATCTTAGGAGTTGAAGGGAAGATTGGATTAAAACCACAGTTTGATTTATTTTTTGAAAGCAAAAGGTGATTACTGGTGAAAACTTGAGAGCCTCTGGATGACTGACTTTCAGTTTGATCATAGAACTACAGATAAACAGACTGCGTTGCTGGAAATGGCACTCACCAGGGGGTTGGATTATACAGCAGATTTTTTCCCCCCCAGACTGCTATGTAAGAAGTTAATCCTGGGTGTTCTTCAAAGCACTTGTACCTGAAGTAACCATCGAGATATTTTTCCCCTGCTGACTCTAGCTACATTTGATCAAAATAAAGGAAAGAGGGTCAACTTTATTTTTATCTTCCATGTATTTGGTGGTCATGTGTACACATGTCAGTGTGCAAATGCACAAATAGGAATTTGTGGATACAAGCATAAGTGTTTCTGTGCCTAAGAGATGGTGACTCATCCTACACCAAAGCTTTAGGATCTGGAACTTTCAAAATGATCAGGAAGAATTCTCTGGCAATGTGTTTCTAACTTGAGCTTTGCAAACTCTGCAAGAAATTCTTGTTTATTTTAGTTCTCTTTGGAAAGCAGTGTTTATCTCCAGTGATCTAAAAGTTTGAGATAAATAAACTCAAAATATCTTTCCACTTGTCAGCCAGGGCTTTCCTTAGCACCGTTTCATATAAAGAGCGGTGGGTGAGAGGTCTGGTCTCTGTTGAAATCTTGACTTCCTGGCCTGTGAATTTAGGCACATAAGTTAAACCCCTCAAAAACTCAATATTCTTGTGCCCTTACAGGATTGTTAATGGTTTAAATGAGTTACTTTTTAAAATATTTACTTATTTATGTGAAAGGTAGAGAGATAGGGAAAAGGAGAAGAGAGAAAGAGAAGTCCCTTCTGTCCACTGGTTCACTGCCCAAATTCCTGTGACAGGTAGATCTTGGCCAGGCTTAACTGTAAGCCCATAACTCTGTCCAGCTCTCCTTCTAGTGGCAGGAGTCCGGGTTCTTCAGTTGTCGTCTTGGCTTTCTGTGTCCATCAGTAGGAAGATGGATTGGAAACAGAGCAGCTGTGAATCAGTTTCAGGCACTCCACATGGCATGCGGGTATCCTGAGGTTGCCTTAACTTTCTGCAACACAGTACCTACTGTGATTTAGTATTCTTGCACAAATGGTTTAATGCAAGTGTTTGCTATTACCACTGTGGTTATTGTAGTACAATTATAACTTACAGCAAAAGCAGAGAGAAATACAGTATTGTGATACTGTCAATTTTAGTAGTTTGTTTTACTTTTTAGAATGAGGAGAAAATGATGGGGATAATAGTTTTGTTATGATAGTGGGAAATTTACTTCAACAATCAGAAATAAAGATTTGCCTATGAGAAATTAACCAGGTGTGGTTTTTTTTGTTTGTTTTTGTCCTACTCATGGAAACCCGTGTTAGTTTAGTACTGCTTGGAGATAAGCTAGTAACGACTTACATTACTTGCTTGAATTAGGACTGGTAGGGAAAAGATAGCATGATCAGGTTTGAAATTTTTTAATGCTGTATGCACCTTTGCATCAACTCTTGGAATCAATAATACATCTTACATAACAAAAGACATCAGGAAACATGGAATCTTAAACTTTAGTGATCATTAAGAGGACATCTGTTCTGGTAACTCATGGCCATTATGAGGTTTGTAGCATGTCATTCTTCTCCAGCACAAAGAACCCTCTGCTAATTTCCATTTTTCTTTTTTTTTGTGATCATTATGCAAGTATGCTTGAGACAGACTGATGAAAGAGACTTGGGAATGTTCCCGAAGCTCTGTTTCTGGCTGAGTGTCATGGTTTTAAAGGAACATCTACTACAGAAAGTTGAACTGCCAAAAGCATCACTGGCTTGGATGGTTGGAAAATCTGAACATGTTTCAGCATTGGTAGGCTCAGGGGTGGAGTAAAGTTCCCAGGAACTTAATTGTCTGTTTCTTCTTCCACAACCTATACTGCTTGCTTCATCTGAGACTACCCTCTGTTGATCATGGCTTATCTGCTGTAGAATACCATTGATTCTGTTTTTTTTTTTTAAGATTTATTTATCTTTATTGAAAAGTCAGATCAGATTTACTGAGAAAAGGAGAGACAGAGGAAGATCTTCCACCTGCTGATTCATGGCCTGAATGGCTGCAACGACCAGAGCTGAGACCATCTGAAGCCAGGAGCCAGGAACTTCTTCAGGATCTCCCATGCAGATGCAGGGTCCCAAGGCTTTGAGCCATCCTTCATTGCTTTCCCAGGCCCCAAGCAGAGAGCTAAATGGAAAGTAAAGCAGCCAGACACAAACTTGCAAGGAGAGGATTTAGCATTGAGACATCGCACCGGGCCCAATGTCATTGCTTCTCTTGTAGAACCACTTAGAACTGACACATTTGTTAGGGGTATGGGTTGGGTGGATAGCCTATGTGTGATCCTGTGTAATGCATTGGAATATTTCCACAGTGTGAGTGTCAGGACGCTGAGATGTAAGATGAAGAATAGGATGTATTTAAAAAATGGGGGGTATTATTTGGGCTTTTGAAAGCTATGCCATTTATAAACCATGAGGATTGGATGAGGTTTTCATGGGGAAAAGTGTGAAATGTATACTTTTGTAAGATGTCAGAATATACCCTCACACTCTTGTGACCTCTCCACTTGATCCTGTTTGCGCTCCATCCCAGAAGACTGTCTCTTCTCTTACTTGCACTGGGCAGCTACAGATTGACAGCCCCTCCCTGATGAGGCAGCAGCCACCTCTTAACTCATCTCTCTGCTCCTACTGGGATTTTCCGCATCTGCCTGAAACAAAAGTTGTGCTTCCTCAATTCCTGATGGGAAAAAAAGCTTACCTGAAACAGAGTTCATACCGTTTTCTCCTATAATCTCAGTAATTGATGCCAGCTCCCAAATAAGCAAAGCATGGAAATTGATATTAATGGAGAGAAACATCAGAAAATTCAAGTTCACAAATTTGGTTTTTTGTATGATACCTGGGATTTTATTTGAATGCACAATGCAGTAATTAGTACTACAATGGCTGTGTAGCATCAGATAGAGTAACTAAAATAAAGTAAAACCTTATAGAAAATTTACACATTGATAGTGATTTTCTCCTAGTAAGATTTTCATAGTTCATGGGATGAAATTCAGAATGTTGCTGTTCAGTGATGTGCAGGAAAAAAATATATATATATATTAAAATTTCTGGGTCTCAACCTTTGAAATAATCTAAAGACATCAGTGCTACTGGAATTGGACCCATTTATGCTAAAATGTTTATTGACTGTACTAAACTTTATGCAATCAATAAATGAGTGCGTCTGAGCTGGAAGCAGCCTCTTCTAGGATGGGGTTCAGAACCCCGAGAGAGAATGAGGTTAGATACAGTAAATCAGTGAAAGCAAACCAAAGCTGGCAGCTGAACAATTAAAGTGGAGCACAACAGAATGTGGAGTTAAAGTGGCAGAAGTCAAAAGCCATAAAGCAGAGATGAATGCAGGCAACAGTAACAAATGGGTCCCAAGCCACCAAGCAATATTTCCAAAATGCCAATGAAGAAAAGGAGTTTTTGTAGCTCTCTCATCAAAACCATCTTTGGTGAAGCTTTACACTCTTTGAAGTAGAAGTCCAGGGAGTGGAAGAAATCTTGGTTCTTCACGGAAGTAATTGTGACACCAGGCAGGTAGGAGATACAGGTGAGAAAGAACTCAGACAGTAAGAGTGACAAGGAGAACTGATGGTAGGTGAAAGGCGTGGCACATAGAAGAACCTTTTGTGCAAAGCAAGATGTAAAGGTGTGGAAGGGCACGTTGTTCTGTGAACACACAGCCAGTGTCTGGTGTCACAATGACTAAATGCAAACATTCATACTCCACCAAGTTAATCTTATAACATGTAAGACCTCCACTTAAATCACCACTAAAATTACTTACACACTAAGAATCTCCCCTAAAGGAGAAATTTTTACTTTTAAAACTCTACCACCTGAAAACAGTAGTAGATAGCATGGGCACTTCACTAGGGGGAAAACAAAACAAATAGCCAGTGGAAGGGAAGAGTTCATCTCTGAACTGCTAAGCAGAATAAGATAGGGTTTATTTGTTCCTGTGATACAGCTGCAACTTATAAATATACAGCATCTGAAACTTGTTAAAATGTTGGAACCAGTGTACATTATTTTACCAGTTTGGATATAATATTTTAAATTAAAAGCATACCTATATTTTGACACAGAATTCTCACCCTTATAATTCACCCTTATAATCTCACCCTTATAATGCTGTATGTATGTTTGGTTACTCCAGCATTGTCTGTAGTAGCAGAGGGTATGAAGCTAACTTTGCTTATTAGAGGCTAGTTAAGTAAACTGTGGTATAGCTATTCCATGCATTGTTAGAAACTTATTGAATGCTGGGATATGTAGCTGATGTTTCGATTGAATGTGGTTTGCTATAAAACTAGGGACAGTGCACAAAGTATGAAGTTCTGTTTTAGAAAAATTGTGTGTGTTTCTAGACACAGTTAAATGTACCAAATGCTGAAGATTTAGGTGGTCAGGAGAGAAACAATCAGAAATAAAAATAAAATGTAGAATTCTGAGAATCCCTTGGTTTGAAGCATTATTGTATGCACATCAGTAATGATGAGAAGGAGGTGAGTTTTTAACATTAGGGCTATGGATGACATTGGTTATTGCTTTATTAGTATTTTACTAAAATGAGTGTGCATTTTCTGAGTGGAAGGTAATTTTTATTTAAAGGAAAAAATTAATTCCGCATTTTACCTGTTGGGGAACTGAGCCTCACAGATGCATTATTTCTCCTAACGGCTGAAAGTATTGGAGATAAGATTGGGACACCAGATTTCACCAAAACACAGCAACTTACAGATCAGTACAAAACAGTGAAGCTTCAGCAAAATGCATAGTGGGTGAAATAATAAATCCCTAACATGCTATGGGACTGTTGACTAAGAAGAAAAGTCAGCAATGCGCTGTGGCTGTGTTGTACAAAATACAGAGAATGAACTGAAGTTGGAAACACAGGCTTAGTTCATCTCCTTTGTTTGTACCAGACCAAACACATTTCAGGGATGTGAAAAACAAATAGTTTAGTTTGGCTTTCGACACTGCAGAAAGGAGGGCACAAGGATAGTGCTGAATGTTGGCCCTATTTTACATTTGGGAAATTAGAAAAGATGGTGAGTACAGAAATGTGCAAATTTCATGTTATGATCAAGACAAGACAAAGATGGTACCGAGAGGGTGGTAAGTGAGCAAGGTACTGAATGAAGCATGGGTTAGATATTAAATCATCTTACTTTGTGAAAGAGAAATGGAAGTACAAGAAACAGTAGCCTGGCCAAAACACTACAGTAAACCATAGATGTGTTGTGAGTCCCAGTTGCCTGAATCTACAGCACCTAATCTAAATCGTGTGTTAGAAGGGACCATGAAATCTTTCTCTAGTTGTGAAAACTATGTTGGCCATGTGGGACAGTAACTTAGCAAGTTTTGCTAAAGAAGACAGAGCCAACACACTTAACCTACGTGGGAGTTTTCTGTATTTTCACATATTTTGAAGAAAGAGGCACAGATGTGACATTTGGGTTTTACTTTACTAAATTTCGATCATAGTATGCTACCTGATGTTCAGCAGCTTGCTTTTTTCCACTTGATAGGTCAAGAATATTTGACCATGTCTTCAGAGCTTTCTACTGCTGCCCAATAGTCCATTTTGTAGAATTGCTGATGGAGTTTATTTCTTACTCATTTTGCTAGACTAAGCAAATGTGAATGAAGTAATTAATTAATTTGGGCTGTCAACTCTCCCTTTTTTTTTCCAAAAAAAAGGAGTAGTAGTTAATTAGTTGGCTTTCATTTTAACTAATTTCAGAAAGAGTTCAATATTATTCAGGTTCATTACAGTTAAGAAAGACAAGAAATACAACCTGATAATGGTGTTGCCTGATGCTGTGTCATACATGTGTGTAGGTATAATATTTAACACATATGTAAAATGAAATAGTATGTTAATAAAAAGTATTTGAAGCCTTCTGAATAACTGATTTTTGTGGTTTTAACTGAGGGGAGACAGGAGGTTTTGTGCATGCTGCTGTCTCAATACAATTTAGTCATTTATACAAGAATGCACAGTGTAACAATTGATTGAATAAGTACAGGTTAGCAGTCTCATAACACTGATTGCCAAGTAGAGGCTCGTTTGTGCTCTCTAAAATCTAAAGCTTGCCTGCATTATTTATGGAGCAAATGCACATCTCAGGTTCCCACTGTCCTTGGTAGAAAGAGGCCAATGTACTGTAAGCTGAGTTGGTGACATGGAAGTTCATAAAATGCTCAGTAGATTTTGGCAATGTTTGGTTGAGACCTTGCAAAAAGAGACAAACACATAAATGAAGTCAACTTCACAGACCCCCGGGATCTATTACCATCAGAGATGCTCTTAACACATAATTAGCTGGGGCTGTTAATCATGTTTAACAGATATTGAATAATGAACTGAGACAGGGTATTTGCTGTGACCAGTTTCTTCTCTAACCTGGTTAGGCAAGCCAGGCTCCAGTGCAGCCATGGGAACTCAGAAATGTGATTTGACACCACATTGCTTGATGCTGTCATCAGCCTTGGCCATCAACAGTGGTGCCATTGACCATAACAACATGGGAGGGAGGATCTGTCCAAGTGTCCCCAAGCGCTGCTGATGAAGGAATTCTGATTTTTTACACCCCCTTTTTTTCATTCAAGCATATGTCTGGCTGATCAGCTGATTGCTGGGAGACCTCTACATTAATGAGCACTGGTATCTCTCAGCAATGGGCTGAGCTAGTGCTTTGTGATGACAGAGAGAGGTGCCAAGAGTGAACCACCTCCTCCTGTTGAAAATTCTTGGACTGTCTACAGCCTTACCACCTCAATCTTGCCCAGCCTCATCTGAAAATTCTCAGATCTACAACTGTGCAAGGCCCAAAACCTGTATATTTTAAGTCCCAGATTAGCTTACTTTCTCATTGAACAATTGCAATTGGACTTTCCCCTGTATTTGTGTTTTGTATCTGACTCATTTAAGCTTTTATTCCAAGTCATGGATTATACCCAGAGTTTACCCATGTCCCTATTTCCCTTTGGATAAACTGACAGCTTTTCTAGGTTTTTACAGCCATTATGAATGTCCCTGTCACCCTTATGTGAGAATCATTCTGGCTAGAAACTGGCACAATGTAGCCAGCCACTGAACCAAATCATGCCTATTGTTAATTAGATACATCCCACAATCTAAGAATTACTTTTTAATTTTTAAATGGCTGAAGAGCAAATCAAAGATGCATACTGTTTCTTGAGTTTCACTGTCTAGTTATAAAATTTTACAGAAAGCATAACAAAAACATACATTGACAGGTCAGCTAACGTTGTGGGGTAGCCATGAGATGTAAGTGGTCCTGTGACTCCATCCATAAAAAATATTTGTTTTTGATCTTTTATGAGAAAACTTGGCATACCTCTTCGGAGAATACTAATTTCTCAAAATCTTCACCAGGTTTTCATGTTAAAGTTGACTTCTTTCAGTTCTAACTTGGGATGTAATAGTATTTTCCTGTTTTGTGTTTTTCACTATTTCAGATTCTAATTAAATTGCTTATCATTTTATACATATAATGTTAGCCCTTTATGTTTGTTTCTCTAAACCATATCACATGCCTCTAAAGGCAATAATTTAATAAATACAAGCAAATACTTATTGAAGCTCTGTATGCTAGATAACATACTAAATGGTTCAAAAATATTAAACAGCTTGGAAAACCACTGAATCAGTATAGGAATAGTGTCTCATTTTATAGATGAAGTATGGCACAGGGAGATTAACACACTGTACTTCTGTGACTGATCCAGGATGGAAATAATTCATTTTTTTCCAAATACGGACAGTATCTCTATAGTCCTTCACTGCCTAACATTCTTCTGTGAGACAAGTGCAACATAGATTAAAATATTAATGGGAAGAAAGCATGTTGGGGCTCTATTTTCATTCATGACTTTTGGTTTTTATTTACTATTTATATTATAGAGAGCAGATTTCATGTATTTCATAGGTACACTTCTAAGAAGATAACCAAATTTCCCCCTTTCACCAATCTCGTTTTCTTTGCTATTTTTAAATTAGTTTTTACAAAAATATCATTTCATTATACTCTATAATCAGAGGCTTAATTCACCGCTAACCATTATATTCAACAAGTAAAAAGTAGAGAGACCACATTTTGAGAGGAATATAAACAAAGCAGAAGATGACAGTCACTGTAACAGGACATCAGCCACATTCCTGTACATTTTTTGTCCTTGATTACCTGATAATCTGAGTATTTCCAGGGAGAAAGATCTTCCAAAATCCTGGGACATTTTTCAGCATTCCTACTCTTTATTTTTGTACTTCTTAACTTGTAATATTTTGTAGGAGAACCTGACTACCAGTAAGTCATTTAGTAGTTGTAACTTCACAAAGGTTAACAGCTACACGTTTAGTGTAGTTGAAGTAAATTCAAATGAAGTCAAAAGCTTTTGTTTACATCCTAGCTATTTAATGAGTTTGGTGCATACCTAATTTTACTTTGTTGGATCTCATTTTGTTCATTACTTAAATATAAAAAATGTGAAGATCATAGGAAATATAAAAGTATTTTTTAAAGTATGAAAAAATGGAATTAAAAGGTAGGTTCACTTTGTAATAACAATTGAAGATCTATATATAATGTTGCCATAATGTACACTTCATAAAGATTTTATAATTCCCTTGTAATTATTTTATCTCCATTTCAATAAATTTATGTTGCTTAGTTGAAGGTCCGTGTCACTTTTGACACAGAGAGTAAGTCATTTTCCATCTGCTGATTACCTGGACGTATTGCTTCAGTGGTCAGGGCTGGGCCATGCTGAAACCAACAACTGGAAACTGAGTTCACAGTTCTCACATGAATGGCAGGGACCCAATTAGCTATGCCATCTTCTGGTACCTCCCAGGGTGTGCATATGCAGGAAGGTTGGTTGCAAGCAGAGGTAGACTTAAACCCAGGCATTAAATAAGAGGTGTGGATATCTTAAATAGCTGCTTGCCGCAATACCCTTCTCTCCCTCCTCACTTTAAAGTGCTACTGACTTTCCATTCAGCTTAGTACCTGGTACATAAATGTTTTGATAAGGTTGCACCTCATTCAAAATACACGAGATTATCCATGTGGACCAAGCTCTGGACATTTCTCAAATGGTGATGCTTAGTATTCCAATATCGGAATGCCAGTGATGCCAAAGGAAATGTAATAATTGGACTTTGTTTCATCTGCTTGACCAATTCAGTCAGAAATGCTCAGGATGGCTTTGGACATCTGTACTTTTAAGTTCTCTGATACTTGTGGGAGTAGACCAAAGTTTTGAGAACTTTGAAACCATTACGGTTCTGGTGACTTCTTATCTATTTTAAAAATGCCAATAAAAGGCAGTTAAGTGTTTTTGAAAGCCAGTTAAATATTTCAAACCACATGAAAGTCTAGAAAATCGTCTTAATTTAGATCACTGACTTGGTAATGGTGTCTTCACATCCTTTTCCATGAACAAAAATACATTGCTCACTCTAATCCTTTCAAAGCTATGTGTTTGAAGGCATCTGTCACCCTTTGATCTCTTTTGTCTTCTCTTTTAAACACGGTCTGCTCTTTAGATGAGAGATGCTGTGTTAATTTCGAAAAGCCTTGTAAAAATACTGCTTGATTTTGGGGTTAGTTCTTTGTATACTTATGGATTTTTTTTTAACAGTTCTTTAGATTCGGAAGAACTAGTATAGGTCCTTCTTTTGAGAAAAATGAGTACTAGTCATAATTGTCTTATTTAGACTCCTCTCTGCCTAATCTTCAAACTTCTGCTTATGCCACTCTCTCTCACTTACACTTACTTTACCCCACTGGTTCTCAAGCTGTTTTTCTTAATCTAGCAGGATCTGCAGCATTTAGGAATTCACTTGTCCTGCAAACTCTCTACCTGTCTCCGTGTTGAAGAATTACTCACTTGGCGAGAGGGGCGGGTGAGAGCAATTCATTGTCAGAAGCATTCTTGTTATTCTGATACATATTCAAGTTTGAGAAACATCTCGAATTAGAGGTAGGAGGCATTCTGTGACCTTATCAAAATGCATCCCCCTTATCCACTCACTTATCTTGCAAGTCACTATCATGATACCTAGAATGTGTTCTTCATACTGTTTCGTATTTGCAGTTAGTTACATGTTTATTTCTCTTGAGCTTCAGTATTGTCTATTTTACCAACTAGATGGTAGGTTTTGCAGTAGTTAAAACCACATTTATGTTAACTAACTTCCCCTAACATGTACCACTATGCCTGTCATGTGGAAATTAATAATAAATATTTAAATGAGTGAGTGAATGATCTGTTAATATGAAGTGACTGAGGTTGTTTCTTCTGACGTGCATTTTTGCTGGTTTGTTTTATTGTTATTAACATAGACAACGCCATACTGCCAGCTTTATAACTAATTTTGTAGGCTATTTACAAGCATAATTTAAAAGCTATGCATTTCCACATGTGTGTATGTGCACTGTGCATGTAGTTAGCTTTAAAATCCAATAGCAATATTGCGACAGTAAAGACTTAAGTGGAAAGTATTCAATTCACTCCAATGTGCTTATTGAGGAACTAAAGTGTAGTATATTAGGATGTGGGAACCAAAAATGGAGTGGTCATAAGACTTCTTGACTAAGACTTTTAACCACATTAGTCAAACAATTCCAGTATTATTACTGCTAAAATCAAGGACACATGGTATAGTGGTACCTTTTTTCAGCATTTTTCTCTCGCCTCCTCTTCCTGCATGCTTAATCCCACATCCGATCCTCTTGTTAATGTTCATAGTATCTAGATTTATTAGCTCACTGATGGTTTTCTCTTGAACTGATTATTTTTAATTATGCTTCCACTCTGATCAGTACCTCAGATCTTTTCTTAAGGACTTAAAAAGATTATTTGCTACATGTATCTGAAAAAGTGATTTTAAATGATATGGCCTCTTTTTTCTTATATTTTCATCATCAATGGCCATTTAAGGGATAGATCCAAGTTCAATCATATCTCAGGTCTTTCCAAGATATTTTTGTGAAGCAGAGTTTGCTCATCATGAAATGGAGTTAATAATAGTGACCTTCTGGCAGGGCTGAGAGATGAAGTAAGATTTTTCAGAACGCCTCACTCTCCATTGAGGCTTGGTAAATGGCAATGACATGGCTAACATTGGAGACAGTCACATTTAACTCCAGACAGACTACAAAGCTGCCAAAGGTTGCAGGTTTGTAACAAAGGCTATGCTAAAAATAAAATTTAAATCCTGGCAAACAGAAGGGAGATTGTGATTCTTAAGAATCTCAATGAAATTTGGATTTTTTTGTCCTTCTACACTACTGAGAAAACAGTGTGCTAAAGAACTATGAGGAATGCAAGCTCACAAATGCCTCCCCCGCCCCACTTCTCAGGATTTGTATTCAAGAAGTGATAACAAACTGCTACTGGATTATTTTGAAAAACAGGCTAAAATTGTTGAGGCAAAGATAATAATAGGTGAGAAAGGTTTCCTGACATATAAGAGACAAAAACTAGAGTGAATAAAATATACAAAGAAATCCCCATAAAACTTATAAAACCATGTATCTGACAGATTTACTTGTTGGAAGCAATGAGAGTCAGAGAATGAGAGAGATGTTCCATTCTTTGGTTCACTCCCCAGATGACAATGATAACCAGGTATGCTTCAGGCTGAAATCTGGAGCTAAGGATTACCTCTGGCTCTCCTACATGAATGGCAACTGTCCTCTGTTGCCTTTCAGGGCTATACAGGGAGCTGAACCGACAGTGGGACTTCCAGGAACTTGAACTGACATTGTATGGGATGCCAGTGTCAAAGGTGGTAGTTTATTACAGCCCTAACACAAGTGCTTATAAAATTTAAACAAAACAAAACAAAAACCCAGATGTTGTGACTTCTGAGTCTTACAGTAGCTTTCCAGAGGGAATAATAGCCACACCTTTCTGTCTAGTAGAGATTTTAGCATTGTCAGGTGTTGCCAGCACAAATATTTTAATGCCTGGACATTTCTAGCTTTTCTATCTTGCCCAAAATTGTACCACATTTTTTTATGATGAGCCTCTGGCACATTTTTTGGGTGATTTAATATAAAACACAATGTTATAACCTTGCCAATCACAAAATAGCCTCACATCCTCCTCATCATTTACTTTATCTGAGAAATAAAGAACATTCAGCCTGAAAGACGCAATTCAGAAAGATCAGCCAATATATTGCAAGTTGGTTCAGAAATACAGTATTCATAGTAATTAGCACTGGCTGCATGAGCCCTGAAATGTTTGGCAGCTCCTCAGTATTTGCATAACTGGCTCTCTTCCTTAGGAATTTGTATCCCCTAACATGGTAGCAGGTCATTGTCCTTCTTGATACATTAAATAGATTGTGTGCTTAGTTGGGAGACTAGAGGTTGTGAAAAATAACAGTGTTTTCTTCTGCTGTGCATCCTGGTTTCTTTGATCCTTTCCAAGTTGGAATACAGAAGAGTAGCTTTCCTTCTTAGTAGGAGTTTGCAGGTCATATTGAGTAGCCTGGGGAGGCTCAATTCATCAGAGGGAACATGAAATTGAAGAATTTTTCTAATTTTTAAAGAACGTTGGCATCAGTAGCATGTAATCTGGGGTGCTATGGAACTGCGGTCATTGTGTGCTGATATAGATAGACTTTATGTGTAAACACTCTATCAGCTGAAATAGAAGTTATTAGATTGGGGGTATAGGATGTATGCTTTTCCACGTTCTGCCACTGCCATTGATCTTTGGGACACTATTCAAATTTTCCTCCTGCCTCAGAATAAATCAATGGTTAAGATAAAACTAGGTATATGCTTTTATTTTTACCAAGACTAAAACATAAAATGTGCTGATTGCTCCATAATAGAAGCAGGAAAATCTTGATCCTCCATGGGGATAATGCATAGGAAGGATAAGCCTTTATGGAAAAGTATTATTAGTATTTGTAAAAGTAATTGCAGAGTTTCAATCCTTTTGTCCTACTTTTTTCAGGAATATTTAGTTTTTAGCTTTCTAGTATTTTGTTGTTGTTGTTGTTGTAGTAAAAGGAGGGATATACTGTTGATACTGCATGAGATAAGTTCAAATCTGCATAACAGAACTTGGTGAATTGTAGCTAATATATATTTTCAGAAGTGATCCATAAACTGCCATCTACTTTTATAAATTTTCAAAGGAAAACAGTCATGTGTATATGTGACTACCTCCCTGCCCATACTCTCTGATGCTACATTTCAGTAGCTTACTGATTGAATTCTGTACCCACACTCCATATCTGAGTGCCTAATTCAATTCCAAACTCAGCTTTCAGCTTCCTTCTAAAGGACGCCCTGGTAGAATGATGACATCTCAAGTACTGGAATGCCTGCTGTCCACCTTCGAGATTTATATGGAGTCCCTAGGTCCATGCTTCAGCCTGATCCAGTCCTGGTTATTATGGGCATTTAGAGAATGAACTCTAGTTCCCAGAATAGATGGAAGATCTGTCTCTCTGTCTCTATTTGTATGTCACTCAGCCTTTCAAGTAAATAAACTTAAAAAAAAAAAAGATTTCTATTTTTATTGGAAAGATTTACAAAGACACAAAGACAAGGAGAGACGAAGATCTTCCGTCTACTGGTTCACTCCCCACATGCCCACAATGATCGGGACTAAGCCAACCTGAAGCCAGCAGATTCTTCTGAGTGTCCCACATGGGTGCAGAGTCACAAGGCCTTGTGCCATCTTCCACCCCTTTCACAAGCCATAAGCAGGGATCTGGATGGGAAGTGGAGCAGCCAGAATACAAGCTGGTGTCCGTATGTTACCCTGCACTTGGAGGTGGAGGGGTAGTCCATTGTGCAAGTCCCAGATTAAACCATTTTTTAAAATGTCATTTTTAAATGCTTGGGAAGTTTGTCTTTTGCCAGTCAAAATCACTGCTTGTTATTCTTTCGTGCACAGTGAGACCCTGTGGGAATCTACTGATAATTACTTGGTAGGGCTGGAATTAACCTGTCAGTCTTATAAATAAAAATGTCCGGTGTAACCAGCTGGCGTGTTGTCTTTGCTCCTGTTTAGCTGTAGACTTGCGCTTTTTGCTACTGTGTGAAACTCTGGAGCTGGTTACAATTATCCACAAATTACTGGACCTCTTGTACCATCTGGGAACTATTCATTTATACCTATTATCTTCTCAGTGGTGAAATACCCCCACCTAACCTTGGCAGAAATGCTTGGTGTCTATTTGTTTCTCTGTAGAAGCAGCTATGAAGCAGCAACATTACAAATCAGTATGATATCCTGTTTTGTTTTTTGTTGTTTTTGTTGTTGCTCCTATTTAATCAACTAAACAACAGGGAATTTTTAAAATTGTATAAATTTCTCTACAATAGACAATTCTTAGTATTTTTAATTATCCTGTATTTTCAAAATTTGGCTTTTAAATAACTGGATACATTGTGTCTATGGTATAGTTTGGAATTTTGGTGTATTTTGGAAGGATCGATTAATGCAGACTGATAAACAAATGCTTCACCTCACATAATCACTGTGTGGTAAAAGCTTCTGAAATCTACTCTTTGAGCATTTTTGAATCCTGCAAGACATTTACATCCTTGTAAGTCACTGTGCTGTGTACTAGATGGCTAAACTTCATTCTTCAGTATCTCCCCTTTCCTTCAATGACCTCTATACTTTTGGAATCATTATTTTCTCTCTATTTTTGGGAGTTTGAACTATTTTAGATTTTACTTGAGTTTGAGAGAGATTCTGTGGCATTAGTCTTTCTGTGCCTACCATATCTTGTTGGACATAATGTCCTCCAGGTCACCAATGATTTCTTCCTTTCTAAAAAATGCATAATATTCCATCGTGTGTGACCTACTCTATTCTTTCATCTGATTTTAGATCCATAGGTTACTCCCATCTTATCTGTTGTGAAAATCTATTCATAACCATACGTGTAACAGTGGAAGTCAGTGTTTGGTTCATTTTCTGTGTGAATATACATGTTTCGTATTGGACTGCCTACAGCCACTTCTCCTCCAGCTTCCTACTAATGCATACCATTTATTAAAGAGACACTCATTTCTCCATTGTAGGCTCTTGGAATCATTGAAAATTAGTCAAGCATAATTGTACAAGTTGATTTCTGAGGACTCTAGTCCTTTGGCCAGTTTGTCTGCCTTTATGTCAGTGCCATGATTGTTATTCTAACTTTGTGAAAACTTTTGAAATCAAGCAGCTTGATATCTTTGGCTTTCTCCTTTTGTTCAAGTTTGCATTGAATAAGCTAGATCTCTTGTGCTTTCATCCAACTATTGGAATAGTTTATTTTCATGAACAATGACATCAGTATTGATAGCTCTATCTTGCTTGAGTGATATGGATATTATAACATGTCCTCATTCCAGGAACTCAGGGTAGCCTTCTACTTGTGTTGTCTGCAATGTCTTCCATTGCTATTGTATAATTTTTAGTGTACAGATATTTTACCTTCTTGGTTAATTACATTCATAACTTTCTTCTTTGACAAAACTCAAATATTTATGGTGTAAACTCTCACTAAATTCAATAGAAAAGGAATATAGCTCAACATCAGAACATCTATAGGAAGTCCACATGTTATACCAGACTCAGCAGTGGAAAGTTTTTTTCTGTATGTTTAGGAACAAAACATGGATGTCCTTTCTCAGCTATTCTAGTCACAACAGGAGTACAAGTGCTAGTAAAAAAAAAATGAGGAAAGGAAAGCAGCAAGACTGCTGACTACATTAATTTCAAAGAAAGATTATGGAAATTCCACATGCAAAAAAACTTTTTAGAAAGCAAATTCATTAAAGTTCTGGAGTACAAACATAATAAAAAAAAAACTCGGGAGTATTTTTTTTACAATAAGAAAGTGTCTTTAAAATTAACAGCCCCACCCATGGAAACCTGAGATACAGAAAGTAAAATAGTTAAGAATATTCTTAACCAATAAGATAAACAATCTGTACAATGAAAACTAGAACAGCAATGGGAAACCAGACAACACAAGTAGAAAGGTACTGAGTTTCTGATTTCTAGGATATTTTTTAGTTAAGATTTTCTTCATTCAGTTTTCCCATTATTTACGTTTGCTCTATCTATAATGTCTTATAAAGTTTTAAATGGGAAGTAGCCATACCTGTGATTAGGAACAGCAAATACATATCCTTGAAGACATGGAAGGAGAAACCCTAAAAATCCTTAGTGTTGTAAGGAGAACTTTGCAGCCAGGACACTGTATTAGCGTTTACTACAAAACTAAATAGTGAAACCATCATCCTGTGGGGTGGGAAAGCACAAATATTCTACAAGTTGTATTTTTAAAGATCCAGAATACAAGGTCATGGATTCACTGTTATATCAGTTAATGTTAATCTTTCAATTAATACAACAGATGATTGCTGCCTTTGATCAATGAAATGATGCAAATATTCAGCTTCAAAAGAATGTGAGAGTATAAACTTGTGGTAAATTTGAGTATACTTGGTTTTCAGAATATACGTGGTTTTTCAGAACAATCGATGACATTTATTTTCATCTCCACTTGTGTCAATGGTTTCTTTACTTAAAATTCTCTTATTAAATGGCTTGAAAGTAATGGCCAGTCATTTAAGCTATAATTTTAATCAGGAGAGACTAAAGGAAGTTGAACTTGGGATTTATGTTTATTACAGGCACTATGTGTTTAATTGACGCTAGAATCCAGTGAAGGAGTTGCTCTCCAGTGTTGCACAGTAGGAAGCTGAAGCTGAGATATATACTAAGGAATTGCATACATCAGCCATCTCTTCAAGCTGCAGGATTGTGATCTTGGTCCCCCACCTGCAGGTGCTAGTTCATAGCTTCTTGCTATCATCTGCTAAAGTTATGTGTGGTGCTTAATCTGTTGCAAACATCCTTACAAATTCTCTCCAGAAACAGATTTAGGATTGTGTGCGTGTATGTGTGTGTAAGTTCATGATAATGGCATTGCTCTTTCATTTGAGGGAAGATGGCAGGATAGAACTGCATCAATAATAGGCACTTTTTTTTTTCTAATTTCTATGGACCCCACCGTACCATTCAGTCTGAAGAATACCAAATTGGTAAGTAGTTGATCATTTGGCCCAGACTGCTAGCTTTCGTTTTCACATTTGTAGTTGTAAACCCCCGTGTTCCTTTTGTCTCATGCCTTATTTCAGCCTGCTTGTGACTTTTCTGTGACTTTTCCATTCCTCTGTCTCTTTGTTCTCTGACATTCTCTTAAGAACCGCAGATTTTCTCCTGTGTTTGTTGTACTTCCTTGCCTTCCCTCATTGGATTTTATACTCTGTAGACATTTGAGATAGCTATGGTGTTATATGCTGTGAATTTCTCTAATTGTTGCAAATGGACTCCCAATAGGAAAATATAAGTGGAGCATTGTGGGAGGGGAAATGGAACTTACTTGAAGCTGAGGTTTCAGGTCAGTTTCAGGAAGCTGAAGTCTCAGGTGAGCTAGTGTATTGAAACTTGACAGCATGTGCAAAATATTGGGCTGGCCTGACCATTATAGCATACTTGAAATACCCATGTACAGAATGGATGATTACATATTTGTATGTAAAGGTTGTGGAGAATTGTTATTTTGTTCTTTGTAAAGATTTATTTGTTACTTTTATTGGACAGTAAAATTTAGAGGGTTGGCAAGACAGAGAAAGATCTTCTGTTTGCTGATTCACTCCCTAAGTGGCTACAATGGCCGGAGTTGTCCCAAGGCTTTGGGCTGTCCTCGATTGCTTTCCCAGGCCACAAGCAGGCAGCTGGATGGGAAGTGGGGCCGTGGGTATTAGAACTAGCACCCAAATGGGATCCTGGCTTGTTCAAAGCGAGGACTTTAGCCGTTAGGCCACCATGCCAGGCCCTAAAGCACTGTTTTTTTTAGGTGAGCTTGCATATCGAAACCAGGGGGATAATTCTCATGACTTGCTAAACATATGTAAATTATTAATTTCTTCAGAATTGTTCATTTGAAAGAGTTAATATATAGGGGTACAAAGTAGCTAAATGATCTAAAGAATAAACAAAAGAATCATATCCTGTAACCATAGTAGTGTGGTACAACATCCTTGATAACCTCATATTTTGACTAACTGCTAACTTTGCCTTGGCTATAAGCAAATAGAAGATGATTCTAGAAAGCTTAACCAGAAACGAAATGATTTGGAAAGCTTTTGGGTAGTTCATTAAATAGACTGAAGCAGGTAGAATGATCTTGTGAACAGAAAACAGAATAGATGGGGTGAGACACATCAAGCCCTACTCAGTGGTTAGTACTGCTGGTCAAAAAACGATTTCTATTTTTGTTAGTCAATATTGGGGAAAAAACCCACAGATTTTCTAGAGAGAGTATCCAGTTGTCTAAATCAGGAAATCGACCCAGTCTTGGCTAGAGAGCATCTTAGCTAAACATTCGCCAGCAGTAGGCAAGGTGATTTTTGGATGTTGTTACCAAAAATTAATTGGCAGTTTAGGCATCAGGGGAGGGGGTGGGTGGGCGGGAAAGTCTGATGTTTCCTTATCCATCTTTGTCCAGAAAATTTGGCCTCTTTACAAACTCTTGACAGTGACATTGAAATGAAAGTGCACATTGAGATTGATCTTTATGTGGAAATGATTAACTTGATCCACAAAACATACAGTAAAAGCAAACGATAAAGAAAGGAAGCAAATAATGGAATTTGATTTAGTTGAAGTGCTGTGTGCCTCTTTCACCCTGCTGCATAGAACAGGACAGATTAGTGGCAGCACTGGCTCCAGTGGTCTGCCAGGGCCAGCAGTAATAGGTTTCCGCAATGGCTTGTTTGATTGGATTGTGTCTGTAGATCAAAAAAACAGCTTTAGGTTTGTGTTTAAGATCATCTCTTTCTTAACATCAGGAAAGTTTAGAAGAAAGCAGTCTTAATGGAATAAACAAAATCTAATGTATTGTTTCTAGCAATGTACCTGGATAAGCATTTTTGTCATGTGGAAGTGTGCTTTATGTAGGCAGTCATTTAATAAATCATCACATACCGCAGTTGTTGCTTTTGCCACATGTTTTTAAAGGCCAGGATATTGCAGTAGTGATTACTAATTTTTAAGACATTTACAACAATACCTGACCCAGTCTTATTATATGTGGTTAAGTGTTGGCTTTTTCTTATAATGATAACTATAAATATCTGGTAATTGGTGAGTGTTTACAGCATGGCAGGCTCTGCTTTGTGAATTTTACATCTGCTATCTTTGTTAAGTTTTCTCACGTAAACTTACAGCATAAACAATGTTGCCTTGTTTCCTTGGAGAGAACTGAGGCTTAGGGAGGGTAAGACACTCATCTTTCATTGTAGACAATGAAGGCTTGTGTGTCTCTGGGTTTCTCAGTCTCACTGCTGTTGACGTGGTGTGAGCAGTTATTCTGTGTGTGTGATGGAATGTTTAGCAGTACCCTTGACCTTTACTTGCTAGATGCAAACCATGTCTTTCCAAGTTCTAGTTGTCAAAAACAGAAATGTGTCTGAAGGCTGTCAGGTCTGATCAAAACCACTGAGTGGGAACAGTGGGTCCCTTTAGTTTGAGAAGCCAAATATCCAGATTCTTCTGCTATGGACTCTGCAGTCTGGCTGTCTTTTTTAAAGTGCTTTCTGGGAAATGCAGTTCTTTTTGTGCCTCCTCCTGCATCTACTTTCCTTTTTTTATCATTCGTAAGCAGGGTCTACCCTGGGACTGTGTCACTGCTCAGTGAGTACATAGAAAAGTAAATTCCTCTTTGAAGTTTCAAGAATTAGAACTCATAAGGCTGGAAATGCATTGCATATTTAGTTTGTGTTGTGGGGTATGTTAAGTATGGTTTCTGATTTGTAAAAAAGCTTTCACATTCAATAGATTAGAGAGCTGTTTCTTAGATATTTGTAGAAGACAAGCACTTGGATAGATACAGGGAGTTGTGAGCTACATGGACTTGACTTTTCTGCATCCTAAGATAACATTATAAATACATATAATTGTGTAGTGTACATCTTTTGATGGTATCAAGCCATTTGCCAATGTCCTGAGAAGAAACATCTGATTCAGTTCAGGGAAGGCCACCCACAGGAAATTAATTTTCTTAATTTTATTTTTTATTTTGTGATACAATTCTATAGGCTCTGAGATTTCCTTTGCCCTCTCCCCAAACTCCCTCCCTGCACTGAATTCCCCCATATTTTAACAATAAAATAGCCTCCATAAGAAATCGTAAGTCCATCATTCTGCTATCCAAGTGTACCCTGACATTGTGTGTATGGACAGTGGCAAACCGTCCAGCATTCTATTGTCAAGATATATTTAACAGATCCATTGGGAGTCCAGATTTGGTTTGGAAGTAGAGATACGTAGTGCATTGTATCTTCACATCTGGATATGACAGTCTATTACAGTTAAGAAGTCAGTCCCAAAGGACAAATATCATATGTTCTCTCTGATATAAGGCAGCCTTCATGCAATATACAGGCCCAATAGAATTTTCAATACTATTTTTGTTGCAACTCATGCTTTTGATATTTTTGTTTTTATTTTCATTTATTCAAAATAGTTTCTTTTTTATATTAAATTCTTCAATGACTCATAGGTCATACAGTAGCATTATTTTCTCCAGGAAGGTTTTTTGTTTTCATTTCTTCATCAATTCATTGGTGATTCTGTGGCACGTTATTTAACTTCATGGTATTGTAAATTTTTTAAACTTTACTCCTATTGTTGATTCTGCTGTATGGTTATTCATTTAAGGGAATGTGTATGAAATGACTTTTAAGACTAATAAAGAATGAGACATTGTTCCAGGTCAAGAATAGGGTCCTGGCTACTGCCACATCCTAAAGCTACCACTAGTTTATACTGGCTGACTTGAAGTCATCCCATTTCTTCCCCTTTTATTCTTTTTGTTTTCTTTTTCACTTTGGTTTAAGTATATTTTTGTTTCTTTGCTAGAGAATATGCTCTAAATTCTTAGGTTTAAGATGGGACAGTAGTAGTTCTTTTCATCCGTTCAGGTTACTTACCACTTGTTACAAGCCATAGAGAACAATGCCGCTCTTCCTTTATATATAACAAAAGGGAGGAATGTAAGGAGTTATTCCACTATCCTTCCCTGGACCCGGCGCCATTCCTTCTTCCTCACAGCTCATGAAGTTCGCGCCGGTTCAGCCGTCCACCAATCAGATGTAACCTGGCATTCCACCTGAATCCCACCCCATCTTCCAGTCCCCTCCCCAACCCCGCCCACTTGCCAATCATCCCTAGGCATTCACCTGCAGGCGCCAATCCCCTGGGGGCCTGGCCTCAATCCCTCCCAATCCCCGCCCCCTACACCTGGCAGACAAAAGGCCCCTTCCAGGTGCGGCTCGCTCTCTGGTCTCTCCTCCTCTCTCTCTCTTCTCTCTCTCCTCTCCCCTTCTTTCCTGATCTTCACCACCTCTACCCTGTTCCTGCCCCGTTGGAATAAACCTCCTAAGATTAAAAAAAAAAAAAAAAAACAAGTGTATTTCCACTTCCACTCTGCCTGCCCCACCTGGTGCTTAGTTTCATTGCATTTAGGTTTTCTGGTGCTGCCAAGAGAGCTCTGAGTTCAACAAACCATCCTCTTCCAAAAATATGGGCTACTTACAGAACCAAGTGTTAAAGAAAAAATACCAAAATGGGCTTTTCTTTTTTTGATAGATGAGAATAAATACTTAACAGAACATTATTATATTCACTGGTAGAATTCAAAGTATTTCTAATCACTTTTACGGTACGTTTATTTTTCTGGATTAAGATAATCCATGTACATTTTAAAAGTAGTTTTAATTTATTTGCAAGAGATATAAAGGCACAGAGATCTTGCTATGTTACTTCCCCAGTACTCAAAATAGCCAGGACCATGGCTGAGTGAAATCACAAACATGGAACTCAGTTTGTGTCGGCCACGTGGATCAGGGACTCAAGTTACTTGATCCATTATGCATAGCCTTTTAAAATGTGTATTAATGTGAAGCTGAACTGGAGGCAGAGGAGCTGGGTCTTGAACCAGGTTCTCTGCTAATACAGAATGCTGGTATCCCAGGCAATGCCAGCCACATCAAACTCTCTTATATAAATTGCTAACTTTAATTTTCTCTTTAAATATTCACTATTACCCAAGAAATCTGTAAAACATAAATCCGTTCCCTTCAATAACAAAAGAGATTTTTGTGGTGCCAACATCCACTACCTTCCCTTTTTTTCAGCACTGAATTTATAATATTACCAAATAAAGCATAGAACCACTGGCCTTTATGGTCCAAGCTAGGATGTTCCTATCCATCCCGGTAGGGTGTTCCTGGATGGTTCTTAGGAGAAGGGGTTAAGCAGTACAGCCATTGGGTCTGCTGAAAGAACATCTAAGCACCATCAGCTTGAGGGGGGATGGTGATTTTACCCACTCTGTGCTCTTGAAGATACAAGAAGACAAAGCTACTGATTGCTTTTCTTTGTGCACAGCTCTATTGTTACAGTTCTTTTTTCACACTGGTCATTTCAATGCCTCTTTTTCAGTCTTTGCCTATTTGATGCTTTTATTTGTGAAGGCAGTAAGTACCACTTCAGGAAGACTTGAACTGCTGGCTTCTATTATCTCCTCTGCAGATTGGAGTGTATTCTTTGTATGCTTTAAAGCAGACAACCTGTGAATACCTTTGTGTGGTATCACATACATCTCTGTCAAACAGGAATTGTACTGTGGGCACGAGCATCACTACACAGAGGTGGTCCCTGAGAAGGAAGTGTTCCAAATTGGCACCTGATGATGAGTAAAGTCTCCATGACAATGGGCCACTGAGGTTTCTTTTTGTTCTGTGTTGATTGAGCAGTACCAAGACTGGTGCCATGCTGAGTGATGAAAAAAGGTGACTAACAATTACTTGTAAAGAAATTAATTTTTTTTCATATTTTACTTTCGGTCTATTTCTAACTCTTGGAGATAATGCTACTTTATTATAGGTAAAGCCTTGTTTTTGTTTTTGTTTTTTCCAAGTGCGTATTTCTAGACAATTTGTAAACAGAAGTCTGTTAAACAAAATGTGGGGCATGGTAGCCTAGTGGTTAAAGTCCTTGCCTTGCATGCACCAGAATCCCACGTGGGCACTGATTTGGATCCTGGCTGGCCCACTTCCCATCCAGCTCCCTGCTTATGGCCTGGGAAATCAGTGGAGGACAGCCCAAAGCATTGATACTTGCACCCATGTGGGAGGCCTAGAAGAAGTTTCTGGCTTCAGATCAGCTGAGCTCTGGCCATTGGGGCTACTTGGGGAGTGAGCCAGCAGATGGAAGATCTTTCTGTCTCTCTTTCTCTCTGTAAAGCTGCCTTTACAAGAAAAATAAATAGTTTTTTTTAATGTGGCATATTTTGTGATAATAGAATTTTCAGGATGAATAGAATTACTGTGAAGACACAGCTTACTTGGACCGAGCTCAGTCAATGGGGAAGCTAAGCAATCTGAGTTTTATCTCTTTAAAGGATACTCATGGCCCAATACAATTCATTTCCAGCTTTATGTCAAGGTTAGAAGTAGAAGTTGGAAGAGGGAAGTGGAGGCCACCGCATCGTCCAGCCAGACTTTAGAGGATGGGTTTTACGTCACAGTTGATTTCTGCCACTTACATGCTCTTTAGCGAATTTCCTCCTTCTTTTGCCTACTGATTGCAAGTTATTCTTAGATTTAGATAGAAAAACAAAAACTGTGAATGACAAGAACAGATGCACTTTGCCTCATTTATGAATACAATCTGATGTGGATGTCTGTGGGATTTTCTTTAAAACCCTTCCTCCCAGTAGAATGCAAGCTGATAAAGATTGGAGATGGGAGGAGTTGGCAGGGATGTTTTCAACAATAGTCCCATAATAAGACTTTTGGTAATCAGGCAGGCATTTGTATCTTGAATTAACAAATCGGAAGTGACAGACTGACCATTTTGAAAGGTTGCCATCATCACAGAGAGGCATATTTCTAATTACACACAAAATGAATGGCTTCTGAAAAGAAATGACCCAAAACACTCAAATGTTTAAGTATGTGATTAAGAAAAATAAGTCTTTAAAGGACTGATCTACAAATGGCATTGCTCCAAAGGTTTAAGACTTATTTGAAATCTTTTTTATTTCTTTGTCTTTCTCGTTCCGCTTCTTCTGCCCTTGATTTTGGAACTTTGAAATTCTGTTGTTAGGAAACACTAGGTACAGTCAGACTTGATGAGAGGAGTCTTGTAATTTACTGACAGGGGTAAGGCTAAAGGCACTGAAAATGGAAGGGAACAATACCAGGAAGTAAAAATAGAAGGAAGCAGGGACCCTTCTGAAGTTTTGAGGGGGAAAGTGTAACCAGAACCTCCCAGAGTATCCAGTGGGAGTGACTGAACCGAGAATGGCAGGGAATAAATCTTCCATCTCCTGGCCTGCACTCCTGTGCCAATGATATGCATTGGCAGGACTCACTCACAAGTCATGTAACAAATGCAGAAAATGATTCTCTCTGGTATAAGGCAGAGTAAGTGGTGAATAGTCAGCCCACCTAACTTGATATGCATGAAACCAATATGGAAATTGCATATGTACTGGGTTAACTTGTGTTTCACCTCAGAGTATAGAAGTAAGGAATTCACTAAAATCTTGTGAGCAATCAGTGTGTTATTTGTAATAACCATTACAAATGCATACAAAATGTCTTTAGCCACAGCTGTATCCTCCAAATCATGGGCTATTAAGGGCTGCAGAATCAGAAGCCTACAGGGACGGATGACCCATACAGATGATTAAACTGATCGGGGAGGCAGGCAATAGGAAATGATGAGTCTGTTAAGAAGAACTTGGTGCCCTTGCTTTCTGTGGAAGCAGCTGTCTCTGTTGCAGCAAGAAATTCAAGCCTAGAATTTTCAGGGTTTCTTTCCCTTTACTAAAGGGTATAGTTCTTTATTATTATTACTATTATATAATTTTTCCCCATGATTGAGTTACATGCATAGAGTTTATTCCTTCCTCCTCTCCCCCTCTCCCCTTTCTGTAGCCCCCTGCTATTATTTGTCCCCAGGTTCCTTCCATGAAAGCACAGGGACTCATCCCCCTTCTCTCTCCTTTCTCTGTCTTCTCAATCTTGTTTTTTTTCCCTCAAAATTATTTCATTAGCATATTTACAAGCTTCACAGTTTCAAGCTTAATTGGAAAGACACAAGGACAACATGACATAGCAAATAGAGGAAAAGGAGGAAAAATAGATGCAGCCTGTAAATAGCAGTTAAAGTGAGTATGCTAATCTCACTTACATAGATTGCATATTTTGTGCTCTGTGTATTTATCATAGATCAGAGAAAATGTATGATATTTGTCTTTCTGGAACTGGCTTAATTCACTAGCCATAATGCTTTCCAGCTGGGTCCATTTTGTTGTAAATGGCAAAATTTCATTCTTTTAATGACTGAGTAGTATTCCATGGAGTAAATTTATAACAACTTCTTTATCCCTTCATCTGCTGATGGACAAATGGGTTCTTTCCATGTCTTAGCTATTGTGAAAAGCACTGCTTAAACATGGACCTGTAGGTACCTCTGTCGTCTGCAGACTTAGATGTTGTTGTTGTTGTCATTTTGCTTTGATATATTTCCAGGAATGAAATGGCTGGATCATATGGTAAATGTATTTTAAATTGTCTTGGGATTCTTCATAGTGACTTCCATAGTGGTTGTACCAGTTTACATTCCCACCAACAATGGATTAGGGTACCTTTCCCTCTGTATCTTTGCCAGCAATTACTGTGAGGTGGCACCTCACTGTGGTTTTTACTTGTATTTCCCTAATTGCTAGAGAACCTGAACATTTTTTTCATGTCTTTCTTACCCCTTTGAATTTCATCACTTAAAAAAATATCTGGTCATGTCCTTTCCCATTTCTTAACTGCATTATTTGTTTTGCTGTTGTTGAGTTTCTGGAGTTCTCCGCAAAATTTGAATGCTAGGCATTTATCTGTGTGGTTTGTGAATGTTTTCACCCATTCTGTTGGTTATCTGTTCACTTTATTGACTGTTCCTTGGGCCAAACCAAAGCTTCTTAGCTTCATGTAATCTCATTTATTTATTTTTGCTTTAAGTGCTTGTGCTTCTGTGTGCTTCTGCAGTCTTTTCCAAGAAGTCTTTACCTGCATGTACATCCTGCAGAGTGTTCCTAATGTTTTCCTCCATTGATTTGATAGTATTAGGTTGTAGGTTTAGATCCTTGATCCTTTTAGAGTTTATTTTTGTATAAGGAAAAAGGTAGGGGTCTTGTTTCTTCTGCACAGTTTGTGTTCTTTTTAAAGGAAAATTAATATCTCACTTTTCAGTATTGATAGTTCACATGATTTTGATTTTTATACTGACAAACTCTTCACACCAAAATTGTTAATCCCTAAATTGTTGAATCTTTGAACAAATCTGTGTGATGTTCCCAACAAAATGGCATAATGTTATTTAGTATAGGAGAGGCCAGCTCTACTGCTTCATGCATCTAAACATTTGTAAGCCCCTCTGTGTTCTTCCATCGTGTCTTGCATGAGACTGTGACTATGTTTGTGCTGGTGTTTCTGCCCAAACTGTCTGTCAGCTTTGGTGATTAAAAAGTCTTTGACCTATTCCTTCAGTCCCCGAAGCATTACAAGCCAAGCTTGTTTTTCTTAACAGCATATTGCTGGAGGGATAGCAATAACAGTAGCAATCTGATTCCAGAGTAGGAATCCATTTCAAGTCTGATGCCACAAGCTTGCCCACACTGGCATGCAGAGCTGCTGCCTGGGTCTTCTGCTTCCTATTTCCTATTGCACTGTGTTTTCTGTCCCTTGTCTTCTCCAGATCCCATTGCTGTGCTGTCTTCCCACTACCCAACCCTGCAAGATTATCCAGAGATAACAGCTGCATTACTTTTGTGTGTGTCACAGTGAACGTTACATTTTGTGTACAAGTTCTATTCTAGGCTTGGCTTGGCTTTTCTGTGGCCAACAGACCACTAAAGGAATATTTATTTCTCTCCCAAGAGTTCTGCCATCCCCCTGGAGCAACCAGCTCAGTCATTGCTGGCTAATATAATGCACCTCTTTTGTAGTCTTCCTGTTGTGGAATGGGTGGCTCAGACTTCCTGAAAACAGGAGGCAAGAGAAACAGCTGATTTCAAAAGAAGTCTCTCACTCTGTAAAGCTTGGTAATGGAGACTGGAACAACTTGCCAAGCTGATTCTCCTAAAACTTTGTCTTTGGAAAGGCATGGAAATCAGAAAAAAATATTTAGGGATTGTAGCTGATGGGGTAGGTTTGGCTTCAAGGCCAAAAGGTCTTTGTAATCATCCACACAGCTGCTGAAAATGCTGTCCTACTTTGTGTTTTTGTTTATTATAGGTTGGAGGAAAGTAAATTGCCATCTCATTGTCAGCCAATAATCATTTTCCAGGAAAAGGTAATTTATCTTCTGAAAGGAAACGTTCACCTACTCACCCTTTTGATTGCTTCATTGTGCATGTGATTGTTCAACTGGCTACTGACTGACCATGAAGTAGGTATTTCTGTCCTCCAATTCAGGCAGGATGTGAGTTCCAAGTCGGGTGTGAATCAGAAAAAATGAAATCAGATTGTGGTTAGCTTGCTTGGCCTTCCTGGGCTGTGGGAGATGGTAAATGTCACATGCAGGTGATATTGCCTTGATTTCAGCTTTTGTAGAAATCAGACTTTGTTCCTGATGGGTAAGAGACAGAGAAAATGGTACATGTGTTTCATAACCAGGTGAAAGAAAGAAAATTGCCAGAAGAGAGAAACAGAGAAGGTTTGTACAATAACCCTTGATGGTAATATACCAGGTACTATAACAAGAGCCAACTTTTGTTAGGGTCTAAATGAAATACTTTAAGATACACTTTAAAGCCATGTATTTAGTTCCTGGTTAGCAATTTATTGCTAGAATGACCAAAAATCTGTCCTAAGGTGTACTTGATTCTAACAGGGGCTGATTATCCTGGTCCAAAATAGATACATTAGCATTAGCTTTCAAGAAACTCTCTGCAAAGCATAGTACTTACTTTCCAGTATATGATGAAATTTTTGTCTAATGTGTAGCCGCCGTTCCTCCCTTTTATTCCTTACTGTAAAAATTACATGTGTGTATATATGTGCTTTTATTATTATTATGTTAAAGGTTTCTCTTGTGGCACATCTAGGCTTCACTGATTTTTTTCCCCTCAAAATATAGACTTTGTTTATACCTGTGTAGTTATCTTCATTATTTTCTTATTCAAGTCAAATCAGATCAAATAGGTAAGTTACAGATACCTCTTCTCTTGCACTGAATTTGATTTCTAGATTCATGTGGTGATATATACTTAATATTTTATACCTATTTGTATGATTTACAAAGCATGATTGTAGACTGCAAACAAAAATTAGACTTTTACAATCTGGCAGTTTTGCATTCTTATATGGCTCTAGCAGAACCAGTCTAACTTCCTGGGAAGGATGTGGCACTAATACATAGTAGGCTGTTTGCTTTCTTGAATCAATGGGTAAAAATCTGTTTTTCTAGAATTTCCAATCAGTATTATGCTGTCACACTCAGAGTGTTAGATATGACTTATTATTTTTACTCTGTGCCCATAGTTTTTACTTTGTCATCTCATTAGTTTCTTTGCTGATTGATGCTTTGTTCAGTGTGTGGAAATGAGCAGTGTCATTGTTGCCTATTTTTTTTCTGCTTTCCCTTTTTTTGCAATATACCTGAAGCATTTAGCAGAAGAGGTGATAGAAACCATTACTTAAAATAGAACCAGTGTTTTTCTTGTGGTTTCAGTTAGCAACACTTTCCTTTCTTGCTTCCTGCGGGGGTTGACTGAAGTATCTGGCTGTGACTCCTTCTGGATCCACCATTGTGTCACCCTGGGGCTGGTGGTCAGCCAGTGAATTGTCTATTGGTCAAAACGGCCCCTTGAATGATTGAGACTCTGTCATGGAACTACTCATTGGCCTGGCCTTAATGTTACTTGAATCTACCCTGGAACCTGAAACCGCCCTCAGAATGACTTAACCCTCCTCCCTTCTCTGCTTCCTCACAGCGATCAGAACTTCCCCATGATCTGAAATCTCTCCTTTCTCAACTAGTATCTTAGGTATATGATGCCTATACAGTGTATGTAGGCCGAAGAATCTAAATATACAGAAATGTCAGATACGGGTCTGCCCTTAATTAATCCGAAATTTTACTTTCTTGCCATTGTGGTTACCCTTTTAACACTTTGAGGAAATTTGCTTATCCACATCCTGCATTTTCTAGGTGCTTATACTGTGGTAAGAGTAGTCTTTGTGAAAGTGCATTGCTGCCCTAGTACATATCTGTATGTGATTTTGTGAAAATGAAAAGTAAACAATCGAAAGTTAGGCTTCTCTTCCTCTCCCTCCCTCAAAATCATTTCAAAGCACAAGGAGGGTAACTTACAGTGGCTTAAAAAAATTATGGGCAGTGCTGCGATGTAGCATGCTAAACTGCAACCTGTGGTGCTGGTATCCCATTTAAGTGCCAGTTCAAGTTCTGCTCTGATTTTATTTCCAGCTTCCTGCTCATATGCTTGGGAAAGCACTATTTGGCTTTCTTTAACTCTGCCTTTAAAATAAATAAATATTCTTAAGAAACATGTATATCCAATACACAAAACAGCAGAGAGGGACAGAAACCCTCCTTGAAATGATTCCTTCCCCCAAATGGCTGCAATAGCCGGGACCAAAATTCCTGTCTCTCACCCAAGCACTTGAGGCAACCGCTGACTTCCCGCAGGCATTACTGGCAACCTTGATGTGAAACAGGTACAGGGATGCCAGCGTTGCAAGTGACAGCTTGCACTGTGCCACCATTGTAGCCTCTCACAGTGACCGCTAAAATGCTCTGAGGAAAAGTAGAAAAATCTCTTTGTCAACATCTTTGCTTTAAATCTATTCACTTCTTTTGCATTTTTATACTATTTATTGAAATGAAATTCAGAAAACAGTTAATATCTTTAGCAATGGAATTGTATTTCGTGATTCACATAATTGCTCAACTACCCACCTCTGCATGATGCTCCCACATCTCTCTCACTCCAAGGTCAAGTCTCTCATTAGTTCGCCTCTCCCCATTCTCCTTTCCTCCAACCTGTGGTAGCTAGTGAGTGACCTGCGTTCTGTATCCATGGATTTCTCTGTTTGGGGTATTTCACATAGATGGCATCATACAGTATGCAGCCTTTCGACACTGGCCTTTTGCTCTTAATGCCTACAATTGTATCTTCTGTTTATATCCCAATAAGAAATGTCCTTGGCAACAATGATGATGTCACCTTTCAGAGTGATCCCCAGCGCCCCACCTCAGGACTGTCTTATTTTCAGGCGACACACAGGAGAAAAGAAGAGACACTGCTTTTTTTCCCTGTTGGTGTTCCCTTCATAAACTATACCTAAGTGGTGGGATTTACTCCTCCTCCCCTACGCCCGTTACATTGGTACTTTCTGTAGATCCCCATATGTAACTGACAGGGAGCCCTTACATAATGAGTGTTCCCGTGGATGATGCCACAGTGGCTGTCCAAATCAGTACACATTCTTTATTTTCTGTTAAGCACATGTTTCAAATTCCCAGAGATTTACCAATGAGAGAATCAGGAGGTGGACTCCCCGGAGTTAAACTGAATCTGCTAAGTCACATACATGTGGTGCTGGAAATGGAAGGGGTGCTGTCCCCAAGTGGCATGGTGCTGCATGGTGAGGAGCTCTGTTGGTGTTGCAATTGTAGCAGGTATGTGGAGCTGATGCTGTTTAGCAATAGAGGAAGTAGTCCTCTGAAGCCTGTGTATCTTTAAAGGTGAAACCTAAGCATTGGCAACCTTCCAAGCAAAATGTAATAACTGTTCAAACTATAGGAAAAGACATAGGTATATGAAAATTTTGTTGTAAATGAGTGTCAAATCAGAACGCTAGGATCCATTTTGTTGGTGAAACAAATGAATTTTTGACACTTGCCCTATGCTGTAACTAAAATTGGAAATGACTTGGAGAATTACTTTCTTGGCTAGCGTTGAGCTGGTAGAATGCATCTGTCTTTAGTTGTACCTGTTCCCCCTCTTAGTTTTTCTCTGTATGTGAAACGTAAGTAAGCTGTGGGAAAATTGTACATATGTCTCATAAGCCCATTATCTTCCTGTTCCTCACAAGTATGACTCCTTGACTTTGTTTCTTAGTTTCCTTTATTTTTGTCTACATTTTTTCATTTCCTTTTTTAATGTGAAGGATTATAACAAACTGTTCAGAGTGAAGGTTGTAAATTCCTTTTGTAATCCATATTGCCTAAGAACTGAGTGCTTCTGAACCACGGTTTTAGCCTCTGCCTTATTCATCAAGGCAGTGAGGGTTATGGCCTAAAGAGGCTGTATACAATGCTTAGGACAATTCCTGGTATATAGAAGGTATATAGCCAATGCTGCCTAAAAAAAATAACTATCAGCATAGCGTATCTTATCCATGTTTCTAATCCCTCTGCCTTGTAGATACTGGTTTCTCAATTCATTCACAACAGATCAACCTGCATCTTGGACCAGACTCTCCACTTCAGTTCTGCTTCTTTTATGCCTTTGTGTAATTCCACAGCAGTGTTTGCTGTCATATTAAATGTGATTGCTTCATTGACTGGATTCTTTCTGATTTTCTCCATCTCTGGTGTTACATCAACCCACTTCATATTCATTCAGTATGATCTTGATCATTTCTGAGTAGGTCTTTTATTCAAGTCCTGTATATGCTTTCTTTACAATCCCTTTGTCATAGGTTTGCTTTGGTTTCCATACTGGGGCCACAAATCACCTCTCAGGAACCAGGTGTTGCTTAGAAGATAATGGTGACAGTGTTAGTGGTTATGATGATAAATGCAATGCTAGTGTTTCTTGATCTGTTATTTTGCACTTGAAGCTGTCTTGAGCATATATAATATTTATTGTCTTATATAATTCTCAACAATCCTCTGGAATAGCTGTGGATATATTTCACATCAGAGATGAAAAGAACCGAAGCTGACAGATATTAAGCCATCTTCAGAAGGCCCAAGTGCTTGTATTTGGTAATAAACAGTTACCATATATTTGTTTCAGGATTTGAACACAGGCAGGATATCTTTTTTTTCTTTTCCTTTACAATTTTTTTTTAAATTTTGAATGATGTTTATATAGTTAATCAGGGTGGGAATGATCAAAGTGGGTGTGATCATTGTTTCCAAATTGTCCATTTCTTCCTCCTGTCTCTGAGGGGTACAGAGGGATAAGGGGAGAGGCCATATACAGCCTCCCAACTGCTCCAGCATACAGGGATGGGTAATGGCCAGGGTCCTGAAATGGTTCATGCGCCAAAGTCTCTGCCCAGGTGACCTCAGTAATTCTGAAATGCTGCCAGTCAGGCTGATACAAGGATGAGGGAACCCTTCCAGTGTCTATTGGCTGACAAAGTCAAACCTGGAATCTCCAGTCACCCAGACATTTGCTACCATTGCTTGACTGGGAGTAATTACCCAACTTGCCCTGCCCTCCTTCCTTTGGCATGGTCCCAGATGTCCTCTGCAGGCCCCAGTGGGCTGCCATATCCTCTATGTGGATCTCGGTTAGCTGTCCACTGCTCTATCTTTTCCACTAAGGAGGACCAACTCTTGCAGGCAGGTAACCTGGGCCCCACTGAACCCCTGCCACCGGGCCTCACAGACCCAGCACCTACCTCCAACAGACTGGCATGGCTCGCCTCTGCTCAGCTTCCACCAGCAGGTGTTGTAGCCTGGCTTGATCCAGCCTGCCCCCAGTTCCAGCTCATGCATATGGGTGCTGCAGCCTAGCAAGGCCCAGCCAGCCCCCAGTCCCAGCCCTAATGTGAATTTGCTAGTGTTGTGACCCAATCTGGCCCCTCCTGTACCCTGTCCTGGTTCTTAGATCAGTGGATGTTATGAACTGGCCCAGCCTGGCCTGCCCCCAGACCTGGCACACATGTTTGCCGACAGGTACTATTACCTTTCCTGGTTTGGACTGCTTCTTGCCTTAATATCACACACTCTCCTGCAGGGACTACATCTTGACACAGGAGTTCCCCAAGCTCCTCTATCAGGTTTCCTCCCAAAGGCAGATGTTGTACATATCAGTGGGTCATTAGTTCAGGTTGACTTTGTCTACCTCTTGTCCTAGCCAGAACAGTGACCTTGCCTAACCGGCCCACACCCATTTTGATTCTTGTTGTTGGGTTCTATAGCCCAGTCACGCCTGGTCCACACCTAGACATAGCTCTCATATGATTCAGCAGAAGCTAGTCTAGCCCATTCTACACCCACCCCAGCTCTCAAGAGTACCAGTGGGTGCTGGAGTCTAGCTCTGCCTGGTGCTCCCTAGAACCAGTCCACACCCATTCCCATGGAGATTGCAGCTATGTCCAACCCAGCCTGCCCATTCTGGCTCTAACGGTCACCAGTGGGAACCCCAGCCTAGCCGGGCACCCCTTAGCTCTCCAACCAGGCCTGTTTCCAGCCAAAGATCTTGCAAATGCAAACAGAGATTGTGAGAGCCCCCTTCAGACACCCACACAAATTCTGCCCCCAGATCTGATTCAGTCACTTGCTGGTCAGTTCCATGGCCTAGCCTCACATTACCCATTGCCTGTTCCAGCTCTCACTGGTGGGTACTGTGATCTAATCTTGCTAGGTGGCTCACCAGCCCTAGCTTTAGTGTGTGACTGTGAGTGGTATTTGGTGATGGCCAATGATAACTGCCTCATCTCAGGCTTTCCATGTGTGCTGATACTTCAGTCTGACCCTTGTAAGTCTTGCTATTTCCCACTCCAAACAGCTCAGTCTCAGCCTGTTGCTTACATGCTAATGCAGAGGTCTTGCCCATGAATGTCCTTCAGAAGTCATTCCTGACCTGCACATGAACCCTGAGGTCCCTACTTGTCCCCACTTGTGCCATCTTCCAGACCCCCAATAAGCCAACAACCTCAAGTCCCCAGAGCTCACTGCCTGGTGGCCTAAAGACTTCACCTGATGCCATTAGCACCTGGGTTGCACGAGCCAAGATCCCACTGGCCACAGCTTTGCAACTAGTGGGTGGAAATCCTAGATCATAAGCCTAGGCTGCCAGGCAGGTTATCTTGGCTGCCCAAGTGCTTAACAAGGACTTTCAACTGTCTTCTTTGCAATTTGGCTTCTTAATGAGACTTCTTCCTTGCTTCCATTGTGAGCCTTCATGTTCGTGGGGGCAGGGAATCATTGCTGCAAGATTAATATGAAATTAGTAAATGTTTGTTGACTTAAAAGGTGAAGGACAGGAGATTGGACAAGGGGTTTTTAACTGGGTTTCACTTTCCTAGCACTTGTGTGTAAAGTGGATAGATCTGTTTCTCAACATGAATTTGAGGATTAAGAATGTCCCAGAGGGGCTGATACTCTGGTATAACGGGTAAAACCACAACTTGCAGCATTGGCATCCACATTGGCAAGTTTTACATGTTCCATTTCCTATCCAGCTTTCTCCTAGTGTACCTGAAAAAGTAGTGGAAGATGACCCAAGTGTTTGGGCCAATACAGTTGTGTAGCAAACGTAGAAGATAGTCCTTGTTCGTGTCTTTGCACCAGTATGGCTCTGACCATTTTGGGGCCATTTGGGGATGAACCAGTGCATGGAAGTGCTCTGTCTCTCCTCATCTCTGTGTAATCCTGCTTTTTCAAATAATGAATAAAATATATAAAGAGGACTCTCTTCCCACTACCTCAGAATGTACAGCAGGTTAGTAAATTCAGAGGTCCACGATAGCCAGACATACAGCTTCCTAGACTGAAGCCATGACTGCTTGGCACCAGGCAATCAAGCCCTGGTTTGGTAGGAGCTGAGAAGTACAAGATGCCATGTCTCTTCCAGGGTAATAGGAATCTAGATAATTAAATGCAAGCTCCTGGATTTTGAAAATTATCACTTTATTTAGAGATTACATGGTAGTGAAAATGTTTTTGGAAAGTAGCCACTAGTTTTTCTTCCACTGCTACAGAGTGCTGTGTTCTTCAATGGAAAGATTCCACATCATGTTATATAGGGAGTTACCTTTATATTTGGTTAGCTTTCACAGTCTCTTGGAAGAAACTAATACTCAGTTGTTTTCCCATGTAAAAATCTATGTTTTAGAAACAGAGCAGGTAGGAAAGGAAATTTAAGAGGATCCTAATGAATATGTTATAATCCATGCCGTCTTGATACTCAAACTAGTAATAAACAGTAACATGTTTGGGTGCCACCTTCTGTCCCAAAGGATAAAGAGTTTTTAAAAACTTTTAGATGTTTGACAAACATTTGGCTTAAGACATACGTTTCAATATATAATAAAAGAGTTACCTTGCTAGTCCTCAATTCCTAGTATTTTGAGAATAGTCAGAGCTCTCTAACTAGAGACAATTGAGCCCGGTACTTAGCCTCCCTCTAATAATAGAAATATGAACTGTAAAATTAAGCTTTAAAAAAATTTGAATATCCATGTATTTACTCAGGCAAATTGAAATCATTCTTGTTGGACAGTTTTGAAGCAAGCATGTGAAATTTGAAGCTGATAACTTGCAATTATATTGATTTTCATTTTTCTTCTTGCATAGTCCTCAAAGTGACGGTGCTCAAAGCAAATGTCACTTCTCCAGCAAGAGCTTTGTAACACCCTAATTGCAGCAGACAATTAGGTATAGCCCGACAGAAGTGTTCTCAGAGAAACAAACGAAATGCTCTGGAAAGTATTGGGAACGATCAGCCATAACACTCTGAATCTTTATTACTTTGGCCCCAGTTGACTCAAGTTAAGAGAAAAGTCATGTGGAGATGGGGGGGTTGGGATGATGAGAGTACACAGGACTCAAGGAAGACAAAAGCAGACATCAGTCAGTCAACCAAGGACTGTTGTGACAGGTATATTATGAACTGGAGAACAAATACTGTAAGATATGACAATTATAATTTGTTTACTTATGTGAACAATTGCTTGAATTAAAACTACATGCTAAGACCTCATTATAGACTGTAGTTGGCACAAAAACATGCTGCCTATATTGAGCCATACTTAATTTGCTCTCATCAGAAGAGTGATAGGTCACCTGTGGCTCCAACTTGCTTTTTGACATTGGACAAATCCAGTCCTGTAATAGAGATAATCTTGTAGCATATAAATGTCTTCCAAGGTACACACTCATTTCAGAAGCTGCTGGATAGTTGGAATGTGTGAGCACAACTCACATGCAAGGCAAAGTCTGTTTCAAAGAGTTTTAAAAATGTGTGTAACTGGGCCTGGCGCAGTAGCCTAGTGGCTAAAGTCCTGGACTCATACGTGCTGGGATCCCATCTGTACGCCAGTCCCAATCCCAGCAGCCCAATTCCCATCCGGCTCCATGCTTGTGGCCTAGAAAAGCAGTCAAGGATGGCCCAAAGCCTTGAGACCCTGCTCCTGCGTGGGAGACCCAGAAGCTGCTAGCTCCTGGCCTTGGATTGTCTCAGCTATAGCCTTTGCAGCCACTTGGAGAGTGAATCAAAGGATGGAAGATCTTCCTCTTTGTCTCTCCTCTCTGTGTATTTGACTTTCCAATAAAATTAAAATGAATCTTTTTAAAGAATGTATATAGTATAGAGGCAGAGAGACAAAGGGAGAGTCATATAAGATGGGAAAAGAGAGAGCTTCTGTTCACTCGCTCCTTCCCCAAATGATGGTTGTGACTGGGGTTGAACAGGCTGAACCTGGGAGCCCGAAACCCAGTCCGACTCTTCTATGGTGGTAACAGGAAGCCACTGATTTGAACCATTACTTTCAACTTCTCAGAATGTGCATTGGCAGGAAACTAGAATCCAGACTGAAACAAAGGCACAGACCCAAACTCTCTAATGTGGAATAATTAGGCAAACATGTAACTGCACCAAAATGCTATTGACTCACCCTAGATTGAGCCTTTCTTCAGAATCTAATGATCCTAACCATAAATCTCCATTTGCCTGATAACTGCTGACGAATCTATTGGGCGCTAAATATGGTCCTCTCATATTTTGCTTAATTCGGTAAGTTTGGAGCTTTTAGTCCTTAGCAAATATGGCAGACACAGGGGTGAGCAAGGTGTGAAAGTATTCCCACATGGAGAATGGGAGTGCATGGAAACAAGTAGGAATTCATTAGGCATAGGAATGGAAAAAGAAAATGTATATAATAGCAAGTATGAATTCTAAAGTGCAGACTTGGTTAGTATCCTGGCTTCAAACCTAACTAGCCATGACATCTTGGTTAGTCTGCTTGTTCTGTATTACCTGAAACACATGATAGACCCTGTATAAATGAGGGTATAGGGAATTCAGTTTGTAAAGTGCTACTCTTCTGCAGGTATGAGGCCAGGATGGTTTGCAGCTTTGTGTATTATGTTTGTAGCAGCACAGAGAATAGAAGCAAGAGCATAGAGACGAGGCAAGAAGCGGAGCATGAGGTCACGGCAGCAGGAAAAAAAGATTGCTGTTTACCAGAATCCCCCTGAGCCTTGTCCTCTGGGTATCTGAGAGAGTGGTCATGGCAGTCAGTGGTGTCCATTGAAACAATGGCAGAGTACAGGAAAGGAACAAGTCAGTGGTATCATAACGACAAGTTGCTTTATAGACACTGTGAGGTGAGGTTGCACTTCAGTAGTCACTGCTTTGTCATTATTGCTGAATTCTTTGAGGATATTCCTAGGCCTTGTGTCCCTCCAATAAGCTGCCAGAGGAGTGATGCCTCAAAAATGTGTGTTACCCATCAGTGTTCAGAAAGCCTCAAGGTACAGCAGTGTGTTGGGGACGGAGGGCATCTTGTGGATGCACGTGTCCTGTGGGCCATGCTGCTCAGGCTGAAATCCTGGCTCAGCCACATACACCCTGTGTGCTCTTTCCAAAGTAATGATTTACCCCTGCCTCAGTTCCTTCTTAGGCAGGAAGTAGGCCAGGTATATCTACCTGATGAGTAAGGATAGTAAGTGCTGATTAATTTGTGCTAATGGGTTAGTTATTTTTGTTACTTCACCAAGATAGGATATTCTGAATTTTTGGCATCAAGTCTCCAGAACAATGAGTTAACACATGGTTGGCCTCTTCGAGTAGTATCAAAACAAAAAAACAAAACATCAATTCATATGAGTATTTCACCTGAGCCTTCTGCCATAAATTCTCTGGGAATAATTGGTCTGCAAGTTACATATCATAATCTATTTTGATTGTTAATAGTTGCTGGGTTTTTTTCTTTTATTCTCCATCCTTGTCTCTAGTCAAGAAAAGCTATGATACAGTTAGTACATACTTTTTGTTTTATTATAGCTGGCTTTCTAGATCTGTGTACAACATGAGTTATATACAGAAAGTTATGTATTATATATATTTTTTCTCATTTCTGTACCACAGAAGATAATCTTGGATCAAGTATACTTATTCAAGCTGCAACTATATGGAATAATTGATTTGAAGAATTAAGAGACTTAAAGCAGGGTGTTAGGACAAGACTTACATGTTCTTTATTGCTCTAAATATTTTATTTGCAAGTCAGATTTACAGAGAGAGAAAGACACAGAACAACGTCATCCTCTAGTTCTCTCCCTAATTGTCTGTAATATCCAAAATTGGACTGGCCTGAAGCTGGGATCCAGGAGCTTATTCTGGACCTCCCATGTGGGTTTGGGGGACCAAGGACTTGGGCTACCTCTGCTGCTTTCTCAGGCCATAAACAGGGAGTTTAACCAAAAGTGAAGCAGCCAGAATTAAAACTGGTGTCCATATGGGATGCCAGTACCACAGTTAAAGGTTTACCTTACTGGGCCTGGCTTGGTAGCCTAGTGGCTAAAGTCCTCGCCTTGTACGCACCGGCATCCATTTGGATGCCAGTTCTAATCCGGGCGGGCCTGCTTTCCATTCAGCTCCCTGCTTGAGCCCTGGGAAAGCAGTCGAGGATGGCCCAAAGCCTTAGGACGCTGCACCCACTTTGGAGACCTGGAGGAGGTTCAGGGCTCCTGGCTTTAGATCCGTTCAGTTCTGGTCATTGTGGCCAATTGAGGAGTGAATCATTGGACGGTAGATCTTCCTCTTTGTCTCTCCTCCTCTCTCTATTTCTTACTTTCCAATAAAAATAACTGTAAAAAAAAAAATTAAAAGGTTTAGCTTACTACACCCTGGCGCAAGTCCCCAGCTCATTTATTTTTAAAATGTTGTTTTAGATAATTGTATTCACTGATTTCTCAGTGCTGAATCTAGCTTTGAAGTGTATTTTTTTGTGCAACTTAAAAGGTTATGTCTGATTTAGTTGCTTATTAATACTGATAAGGAAGAGTTGATAAAATTGTAACAGGTGAGCACAAAAAAACAGGTGAGCTATCGCTGGTATGCTTAAGAAGCTGCCAGGGGCAGCTGCCAGATGCAACTCTGTCTGCATCTCCTTGAGTGTGAGAGAAGGACAACTGCATGTCCGTCTCTGTTTGTGGACACGAGATAGCAAACTCTGAGTTTGTAGTTGGAGTCCCTGAAAGGCAAAGATTCGGAATGATAATTAGGCTGTGTTAACACCCTGTATTTTTACTTCATGCAATCATGTCACTTGAACTTTACAAGTTCTTGTTGGAAATTAATAATAAATGAGTAATAGTGCCAAACTAACCACAAACTTTTCCCAAAATGTTAAGCCAATTTTCATATAGATTTTCCAGAAGCAAGTTAGTACTGCAGCGATGATGAGTCACATTCTCCTTTTTCAATAGCCAATAAGTCTTTTTTTTTTTTTTTTTTTTTGGACAGGATGCCGTTACTCCAACAGCATTTAATTTATGAGAGGAGGTTGATATTACCCTCTTAATTGGTGAAATCAGTTTAATAAGAACGGAATAAATACCAAAACAACTTATGTTGAAAAAAATTGTTTTTACTAGTTGATGTACCTCTTCACCCTGTTAGTGGTAAACACTAACTTTGTTAGAAATCTGAGAAGACAAAAGCAGCAGTTTTTATTTTTTTAAGCATCATATGTTCTTGTAAATTGTCAAATCTTGAATAATAAAACAAGTGTTTGTAATCATATAAAACTTCAAGGCTTACTTGTTCAAGTTTAGCTTTACTGAGATTTTGGACTGGATAATTCTTTGTGTGCATGGTGGTATATTCAGCAGTATCCCTGACACCCACTCCTTAGGTGCCTGTAGCACTCTTATACCCATTGATGAAATCTGAAAAAGTGTCAACATTGCCCAATATTTCGGGGAAGGGAGAACAGGGCAGATTGTCTCCTGGTTAGTTGTTCCTGTAATAGGAATTTTCTGTAGAATTATCAAAGAAAAATTTCTAGTAATTTTTTTAAACCTACCACAACCACATTTGGCAAATCATTAAGGTCCTTGTAAGATGAACTCTTGCCCAGTGATCATACCTGAAACGAACTACGTTACTGTGGTCTCATTGCTGATTTGGGAATTCACTGGAAAAGAATGCGCAACCGAGGATCCTTATTTCCCAACTGATTGTCTGTCAGTGCGCATTCCTATCACTGTTTTCAGTGCCCGTTCATTTTAGTAATGTAACTCAAATGCTTTGGAATTACAGCCGGTGATGGATAGTCTAGCTGCTAAGTGGAGTTCATGCCTTTCTTGTGAATGAAAGCACCGGATGAGAGCTATTGCTATAGATTCTCCTGTGCTGCTGAATTTGATTTCACAAGCTAATCATGACATCAGCAAGAGGTCTCTGAAAGGGAAAGATGGCGGAGCATCGAGTGGAGGCTGTGTCTGGGGAAGATGATTACTGATGACAGCTAGAGGCCTGATTTCTCATTCTCTTCCTGATTTCAAATGCATGTTGTGCTCAATGAGCTTGTCATTTAGAAATTCAGATGACACCAGATGCCGCATTTCAAGTGTTGTATACAGTTCTATTAGTTTATGAAAGGTATGTTTGAGTCAGAATATCCAAACACTGATTTCTAAGTAGGGGAGAAACCCTATGATTAAATTATTGAATCTGATCGGGGAGAATATAAACTCTAGATTGGATCTGTTAACAGTGAATGTGCAGTTGTTTACTTAACAAGAAATAGAATTCAGAATCTGAGGTTCACATATAAGTAAAATAACCATTTAAAATGTAATTGGTATAGTATTTACAATCTATTTGTAGAGCATTTTCTGGTTGAGTTCTTCAGACAGTCTGATCTGTTTTGACGTAGACTCAAATTGTGATTATAGATGATATTGAGGACTTCATTTCATTCTGAATGCTTAGGAGAAAATGCTGGTTCCTCAGCTTATATTGATCTTGCATGGAAAGACACACATAATTTGTGCCATTCTCTACTGTCTGCAACTGAGATCTGACACTTTCTAGTTGCTGGTAGGTCTGTTGAGCCTTTCTCACCACATGTAGCCATCACTCTCCAGTTCTTTATTGTACTCTAGACACATCTTTATTCATTACTTCACAAAGCCAATTCAAATTCAGTGCTGGGATTTGAGTTAGAATCTTTTGCCTGGTTTCGATGTAAACTCTGGTTCAGATAACAAATTGGAAATTGGGACTCAGAATCAGCACTGTCTGACACAGCCATATTTGTGCTGTCTAGATTAGATGTTGAGCTCATATGGTTACAGAATACTTACAGTGTGGTAGGATAGCTAAGCCATAAAAATAAAATTAATTGTATTATCATAAAACAGATACTGGCAGCTAACAGCTCCCATATTGGTTCTATTAGCTATCATATGGGGGTAGTGCAACATTATCTCGGAGGTGGTTTTGAGACCTAGGATTGTGATCACTATGGGTCTTCTGGACTGGAAATGTTGCATATATAGTAACCACTGGTTGTATATGCCAGAAATCCCTAGAGGATTGGGCTAATAGAAATCTGTTTTAAAGGAGCCAGTATTAAATTTAGACAAGTGTAAAATTGAAACGGAAATAGCAAACACTGAAAACGAATGTTTTTTTAAGCCTCTTATATTGTCCAGTCTTTGAAATTTTGCCTAAGCAATGAAATAGTTTGTTTCTTTTTGTGCTGTTTCTGTCAATATGCCGTAATTTTCTCCCTTATTTTTAGCGTAGACAGTTTAGTATTTACCTGCTAAATTTGGGAGTATTTTGGGATGAATCACAGAAGTAGGATTTTTGGGTAACATAAGTTCACTTGTGCTTGGGTATGGAGGACCATGGTCTTAGTGATGATTATGTGACTATAAGCCATGAAGAAATACCAGTTCCTCAGCCATCCTATAAAGTTCCTCAGCTTCCTATGAAGTATCAGAAACCATTCAAGAAGTTTCTTATCTGATCCTGATGTAAGTAGAAAGTTACTTGAGAAAATATACTGAAGTTTGTAAATACTTCAGAAAACATTGAATCTTGGACTATGATATTTTCAAACACCTGTTCAGTGGTCAAATTCCTCATACTTGATAAAATTGTCTCAGGATGGCGATTCATCCCTGCCCTTCCAAGCAGAAAGCTAGGGGTAATAGTTGTTAATTGCTTTCTGTTAGTAATGTATGTCTCAAAAGATGGAGAATAGTCATATAATGAGGCAACGTGGGATAAACAGCTACTCACACCAGCACTTCTTGGAAATGCGCTTTTTTTTCTTCATTGTTTGCATCCAACAAAGTTCTACTACTGGGAAAAGTTATCATATTGATTCAGTGTCCTCATTGTAAAATTAAAATAATGAAGGTACTTAATCCGTAGGAGTGCAGTGAGCTAATACATACATGGATTCTAACTTAGTACATAGATTTTAGTTAATGTTATTGATGCTGCTTTTTAAAGCTACGTACCAACTGAAATATAATATTAAAAAATGAAATATACAAAGCTGAAGATTTTCCTAATTATTTGGGTAAGGATTGTGTTATTTTTTTCTTCAATTTAGGTATTGCTTCATAGTCCAAACCAATCTCCCTGATTTCACTGATTTTGTGAATTAAGTTTCCTCTACCTAGAGTTCTGGAAAAATATACCCTTGACTGTTAGACACAGTTCTCTAAAACTTACCAGATGGTTTATTGTGACAATAAATAAGAATATCTTGGAAAATGCTGTCTAATTACACGAAAGTGTAACCTAGTGATTTAAAAATACGTAATGATAGTTTTCTTAAAGACCTACTCTGAGTACTAAAATGAAAGGCAGATCAAACATGTGTTGAGTCAATAATACTCAATGTTGCAGTTATGGAAAAAAGTCCAACTTTTCAAGTTGAAGAGCTCATGTTAATGAAATATAGCTCCCTAAGACAGATTTTATAGTGTAATTTAATATTTAATTAATGTCAACGATTATGCTGAATATCTCTGTAAGATGAGCAAGGTAAGTATGTCAATCATTCAATGACTGAAGCCCATATTCTAGTAAAGCTTAGTTAGTTTGAACTTTCATCTCGAGCTCACTTTGACAGCACATGTACTAATTGAAGTATTTCATCTAGGAAAGTTGAATTCTGATGTGGGAATTATCTGGGAAAATGCTTCTCTTTTTGGATGGAAAGATTTAAATTTAAAATGAAATTTAATTCTTATGGCCTTGGGCTGCCTTGAATTAATGCAGAAATTGATATTGGGATAAAATCTTGAACAATTAAGGATAAGTATCTAAAACCTAATTAACCTTTTGCAGTTCTCCCCCCAGCAGTAATGTGCTGTCATTTTCGCTGCTGTGGGAGCAAATGGATTTTTTATCATTGTGCAATCAAAGACAAATCAGACTTTGCCAGACCATTTTTAGGCAACAGTACTTAAGCAGTTCTCCAAGAACTTGGAGATGTATACCACTTATGTGATCTCTAGGAACTACAGTATGTTATGTTCTCCGTTCTATTAGCTTTTTTCTTAAATCCATGTTGAATTTTTAATTCATATCGTGATATGAAATTTCATTCGTGAACATCTGTCATAATTACCATGAACTCTACATCATTGGCCTGGCCAGTATATCTAAAGATAAGTGATTGCTGACAATATTCAAAGATATTCAATTCTAGAAGAAGACATAAATAGAAAGTATCACACCCATCTTAAAATTACCTTAATTGCAAAATAATTTTATCATAGTAGTTTAAAATCTTAGCTCTGTCTAGGTTGTCCTGTACGGTTGGCAGCTGCTTTGCTTACGTAAATTATTGCTGAATGACAATAGGACTTGCAGATATCTTTGGTATTAATATTTAGTATAAATGATAAGTATCTTTAGATCTATACCGATGATAGAAATTGGTATGTCCTGTGTTTTCTGGTGGTCTTGGGTTATCAGCTTTCCCCCCAACATTGTCCCATATTTTCATCAGCATTCTCTCAAATCAGGTAAATTTCAGAACTAAAGGGAAGTGTGTTCTCACGGGGGCCTTTGAATATGAATGAGAATTCTAGATGGGGATGTTTGGGCTGTTAGGTCCTGCTTGTAATCCTATCAGTGGATCTGCCAGGTTGACCTGTGTGCCTTTCTTGGGTGTTTTTCCTCTGCTGTTAATTGTATTCTCACTTCCTCAGTGGACTGCGGAATTTGTGTTCAAAGATACTATGACAATATGAACAGTATGGCAGTGTGAATATTGTGTTTATAGAGGGAGGATTGAATGAACTACAGTTACTTTGCTCTCAGTTACAATCAACATCATGCTTTTCAGATTGTCCATCTCTCTGTCTTACCATTCCTATTGAAAATATCTCCCGTAATATATTATTCTGGTGTCCTTTTTGCTCATTTTCAGAAGTGAGAAAGAATGACTTTACAAGATTAAAAAAAAGGCTAAAAGATAAAGTCTGTCATTTAAGCCAGGAAGAGACAGCTTCTTTATGTCAACTTTTTCATACCATCCTGAGTTAAAATGTGAATTTGTTTTGCCTTGATTTTTTTTTCTTTTGCAGAGAAGTGTCACCATTTTCACAGCCAGAACAGATTTGAGAGCAAAATAAAGAACTCCTTTTCTAAAGGCAGCTGTGTTTTGTGCATGTGTATGTTTATGAAAAATCTGTGACAAACACATTTTCCCACTGATAGTATTAATTTTTGATACATGTTCTGGAATTTCTCAAAGTCCATGCTTGCAAAAGAATGACTATTTTAGTGCCTTTTATCAACCTTTGGTATTCACTTCACAGGTTATTGTTTGATATTCTTTCATTAAAACATCCAAAAAAGTGGTAAATCAGTCCACACATTTTGATTAGACACCAAGTATCAGGAGTAAGCTTTTGTGGTAAGATCAAGACAGACCCATTTCCTACCAGTGAAATCTTGCTGATTGAAAGGAAAAGATGGACATTCAACAGTAATTATAAATGTTGTATAGCCATGCATGCACCAAGTCCTATACATTCTTAAAAACACAGGAGCAAATCCCACTGTTTTTTTTTTTAATCAAAATCACTGAATCCATCTTCTAGATGTATATTGTTGAATTTACATTCACCATCTGTCAGTTATTCCAGTGAGCCCTTTTGGGCAGTGACATAGTTGTGGGTTCTGATGGAATCTTTCTGCAGTAAATCTTGAGTTGGACTTGTCATTTGATCTTTACAGGCAATGACTTTGGGATAAGAAAAAAAACAGCAAGGAAAAGCTCTAGAATATGGAAATAACCTGATTGAAACAAATTATTATATTTATAGAAGAGTGTAAAAAGTTAATGAAAAATGCAAATTTATTTGATTGCATTTTTGCATAAGTTTTGGATACTCCTTGTAACTGCTGTTGTCTGCATGCATGTTATAAAGTGATATAACATTATTGATACTCTCAATATTTCTGAAGCCATGTAAAACCAATTTACGTTTCTGCTTAAGGAATATGGTTATTGGAAGAATAATAAATCTAGTGCCCAAAACTAATGAAAACCATTTTAAAAGCTGTAGTGCATTTGTTTTTCTTTAAACAGAACCAAGAAAATTCTTCCATACTACAAAGTACAATCCTTTACAATCTTCTGCCTTTTTTTCACTATCTTATATTATTGCTACTTTTAAGGTTTCTTTCCCTCCAGAACTCAAAAATCTTAAACTTTCACTTGATCAGCTCTTGAACATGGGCATTGATTTGGATTGCTAATCATTTTTGTTATTAACTGATGAAAGGACAAGTAGGAAAGCTCACAGAGTGGTTAACAATCTCTTCTACTTACTAGATTTCCTCAAGAAAATACATCTGCACAACTGTTTTCACATCTCAAAATGAAGGAAACACTATGAATGCTTTCCAGAAAATTGACAAGCTGTTGAATTTTGACTTTGGCCTACATAGCTGCTAGGGTCATGTTATTACTTGGATATGCATATTTTTCAGCTTTGTTCTTGAATTCCTTTTACAGAATGTCTGTTTTGCCCTACCTACAAGGCTGTATTGTAAATATTCTAGTGTTATTTCTTTGCATGTGTGTGTGTGTGTTAGCAAATAAGCAGTAAGAAAGCTAGAAGGGAAGACGCCACTGGTCTTCTCCAATAATTTACATGTATATATTTTGTTGTTTTTCTCAATCACATACTTTCACTTAAAATTAAAGCTTTTATTATGCTTTTTAATTACATAGGATATTTAGCAAAGCCATTCCGAGTTAGATTAGTAGAGGAAGAAGTTGATTTTAACTGAGTTTCAGTGTCCATATAATGTTGGAGAAGTAGGTTCTCAGTACTTTTAGTAGAATTCTCCATAAGTCTTTTTAAGTGGATAAGAATTACCTGTAATTAAGCTATCAGTTGTCCTTTGACAACTTGAAATTGAAATATGGTTTTGACTAATAGTTCTATTTGAAACATTATAAGGGTGAAATCTTAGTTTTCTATACATATGTAAATATTTTCATTATATTTACACACGTGTTTATAGTACTTCATATTGTTGTTTATTCTACTACTAAACAAATTTTACAAATCCGTTAGGTTTTTAGCAACAATAAATACGCCTCCCAATAGAGAAGTTTACCACATTCTTTACTGCAATGTAGTTCATATCCATTTACCTCTGCAAACTGACTCACTGAAAACGGTTTTCTAGACTGAAACCTCCTAATTACATTTTTTCCCTCTTAATATTACTGTGTTGAACCTTTCTTCTTTGCTGCCAGAACTATTTGCACTAGAAATTTGAAATAGGAGGAATTTAGAAATAGCTGTATGATTATAAACAGGTTCCACTGGAGTTTCTGTCTGCTTTCCTAGTCTTTGTCTCTTCTGACATGGTTCTTAAAATAGTTGGTGTTCCTGATAGGATTAAATGCTTCCTTCTCACATCAACCACTTAGATAGAAGCTCATATAGCCAACCTGACCAAGGCTATTCCTGATTTTGAGAAGTCTTTGATGTCTTTGTACTCTTTTTGGCAAATAGTTCTAAATTCTTCAGATGATCTCTGAGCCCCATGATGGTGGCTGTGCTACTTCTCTGGAAATTGTCATACCACCCTGCATTGCAACCTTCGCTGTGGACATTTGACCAATTTTCTTCTTCCATTAGGGCAGGCTGCTTCTTGTTTATGTTCTGCCTATGTGAAATTTCATCATGGCATCCTTACTCTGTCCCCATCCTAACTTACCTACTCAATGGGCTAGGGCTAGATCGGTCCCCTCGTTTCTTGTCTAGCAGTTGTCACAGTGGCCGTCAGATCACAGAACTCCGTAACTGTTGTCTGCCTCTACTAGACTGGAAACCTTTGAAGGCAGGGGCACAGTCTGAACAATGTGTGTTAGTAGCTCATCATCCAAGTTTGTCTGGTGCATTAAGTCTGTTAACTGAATATTTGTTCAATAAATAAGCTTGATATGATTCTGAAGCTACTTTGTAATTTTTATTTGATTGATTTTAGAGCAGGAATAACTTCTCTTTTGCTAAGAAACCCAATACCAGTGGATTAGAATCTTCTCTGTTGACTTAAGTCTTTGTAACTAGCCCAAGACTTTGATTTCTGCCATAAATGTACTGCACTCAATATCAAAAGTACTTTAATTACAGAGGAAGTGCAATGATCATATCAATCCCCAAACACATTTTGAAAAGTATCTGTGGCAAAGTAAGAACCACTGATAATGGAGAAATAAAAGATGCCCTAAAGCAATTTGAGAAGTGAAAATAAGAAGCAACTTGTTAAAAAAGAGGTTAATGCATATTGAAGTAGATGTCACTCATTGCATTTATTTACTTCCATCAGGAAGTCAAGAGCTTTGAGTTGTTTGCTCATTCAGGTAGAGCTGACCTGGATTTGTGCTAGTGACTTTCTTTTTTTTTTTTCTTGGAAAATAATTTAGAATGAAAATGTTGGCTTGTGTTGGAGGTGGAAGAGGGGAAAACACACCCAGAAGAGAGAGATAAGATGAGGTGTGAGTCTTACTAGAAGGTGAAACACCAGCATTCAGTGTTGTAGTGCCCTGTTGCATGCCTGCCTTTAGATCCTTTCACCACCTTGATCCACCCTAATGTGTGTGTACTGTGGGAGGCAAAGCTGATGGCTCAAACAGTGCAGTTCCTGCCACCCATGTGGGATACTGTATTGTTTTTCCAGCTTTTGGCTTCAGCCTGTCCCAACCCTATCAGACAGAGATGATCTCGTTATTTCTTTCCCCCCTTTCTTACCTCCCTCATCACCTTTCTCTCCCTCTCTCCTTCTCCCCCTCTCTCTCCCTCTCTCCCTCTCTGTGTTGCTCACACATAAATGTATCTATTTATGTGTGATAAGTAAATGGAAGCAGGGCATTCACTGCATCCTTGAACACCGTCTTGTGCATGATTTAATTATGGTTGTGCTGTAGTCAGAGATTACCCTTCCCCTCATAGCCAATAGAATAATATTTCCAAACAGAAAGAAAAAATGATGGTGACATTGTGCTGGTCTTGATCTTGGACAAAGTGTTTCCCAAGCTTGTAGGACTAGGAAAACTGCATTTTTGGAGCCCAGGTATAAACATATCTTTGCATGTATTTGTTCAGAGACCATTTAATAAAAGCTAGATGAAGAATTTAAGCCATTATAAAGATATTTCTAAAATGTTGTGACTTAATATGATGTTCTACATAAGAGACAGAAGAGGTATTTCCTCTTTCTACAACTCCTTTTTAAGTTCAAAGGTATTGTAGTGTAAGAATGCAGCAGTGTGTCAACAGCAGGATTTTTTTCAGTTTCTATATAATGTTAATGATCTTGTTGAGAAAATAATTAGAATTGTAATGAATTAGGTACCAAATGCTACATTTGGTCTGCTTATTAGGTCTTTTTGAGTTAAAAAGAAATCTAAAATTGCTGTCAAACAACTGGATATCACCTTTCCCTCACTCACTGTCCCAACCCCAGTTCCGTCTTGCCAAAGGCCACATGACTGACTTGAGAATGTTCACCTACCTGAGAATTTTTATGTTGCCTTTTAGTAATAGTATTCAATTGTATAATTTTCCTTTGTTAAATCTTAGAAATGAGTAACTTCAATGCAATATCTATTATTGCTTTTCCTTTCATTAAGACATAAATACAAGGAAGGATTTTGTACCAACTACTATATCTTTTTAATTAAAAATCATGACAGAGAAAAATGTAATCTATGCAGTTTTCGTTACTTTGAATTGCCGTGATTGAATCCTTATTTCCGCTGAGGATTTTCGCTATGGTTAAAAATGCATTTTTAATGGATATTTTATAATAAAGGATCGTCTTCGTTTCCCTAACAAACTGATAATTTTTTTTCCAGTTGCGGACTGTAAAGCTGTATGCAGTGTTAGGGAGAGCGATGAACTCTGCACTACAAGGCCTATCTGAGGCATGAGGGCCATACGTGTCAGAAGCAGTAGTAGAACCTGGGCCCTGTCACTGGAGGTTTGCTGTGTTTTATCTTGCTTACTGTTTCAACATTGCCTTATCTGTTACACTAAGACACTCATTCCAAGCAGTCATGAGAGTGAAGGGAAAATTACATATAAAGCATGCAACATGATATTGCATACACATTGTAAATGCTTGCTAGGTCATAACTACAATTGATATTATTGGTATCATCGTCTATTCACACATGCCCTAAGCACCTGCTAGGGGCATGGGGCAAAGCATCTGTCCTCATGATGTGGACCCTCACCATCCTTTACCATCAGGGTATGATGGGACAGTCCAATAGAACAGGCTATCCCATCATATTCTGCTTAATATAGCTAGTTTAAGGACAAGTGAGAAGCTTGAATTGAGGATAAGGAAGATAATTTGTCAAGTGAGGATTTATTAAAAGATAATCATTTGAGTTAATTTTGGCTGTTAGGTTGCCAGTTCAAATGCTTTCAGTGATTTGCTGGAAAATCAAAAAAAGTTGCCCAAGAACTAGCCCAAGATTTGTAGGTGGATGGAGAAGAGACATTCTAACCTCCTCCTCTCTTTAAATTATCTTCAGTTTTTAGAATTTATGAGTGAATGTTTCTAATGTAAAGGGCTTAAGGTCCTAAGACTTAAGTGTGGTTATGTAGCTTTGTGTTTGTTCCACATCGGAGGGCCTGGATTCAGTCCCCAGCTCTGCTCCTCCAGATTCCACCTCCTTACTGTTGTGGAGCCTTGGATGCTGCAAACAATGGCTTAAGTAACTATATCCCTGCCAAACATGTGAGACCTAATTCAGCTCCTGGTCCACCCCAGCCCACCCCAGCCCTGGATGTTGGAGGACAATTGGAGAGTAAGCTGGCAAATGAGAGCTGTCTGTCTTTGTCTATTCTTCCATCTGTTCTTCTCAATTTTTTTTAAGAAGACATAAATTTAGTCCATAGTTGAAATAAAAAAAGAAAAAACCCAGACAGTGGCTGGTCGTAAAAATGACTAGATGTTCTTGCTTGATTTTGAAGTGCTGGCTGAGATGCTGACTCTGATTTCAATAGCTTCAGTCACAGCCACTGGCAGTACCAGAGCTTCAGGATCGCCTCTTAGAACAGTTGCAATGTTCTCTCTGTGCTTAAATAGAAGCGGATGTTTTTTCCTACACTCATCTATCACTCAGTGTTTATTGGACATACCCTGTGGGTGAACTATCAGGCTAGATCATAGGAGAATAAAGATACATCCATTACATCCCCTACCCATAAGAAATTTGCAGAAGACAAACAGGTCATTTTAACCATCACATGTTAAAATCAACAGAACATAGTGAAATTCAGGCCAGAATAAGACTGTTCTGTCTCAGTAGTTCAGAGGAAATACTTTACTTTACAGATGGCCCAACTTGTGCAAAGGGCTGAGGTTCACTTACTCTGTGATACATCTGAACAGCTTCCACTGGCTCAGTATAGCTTCAGTAGAAATTATGGAAAAAGAGGGATTTCCACCCGTGGAAAACAGCAAAATAATATAGGTTTTGTTTGTTTGTTTGTTTGGTCTAAGATGTTTGGGTGTGTTTTAAATCCAGGAAAAAATAAAGGATTGATATCTTGAAAAGACCAATTAGAAGCAGTATGGTGGAGAAGCAGTGAGATAATGCATACTGGAATCTAGAGACTGGAAACAAACACACATCAAAAATAATATAGAAAGCTATCTGTTGGGTCTTGGGAATGCATTAGATCGATGAAATGGTGCTTAGTAGTGTAGAAATGAGCCCACTTCCAGGTGATTAAACCCATGTTGGACCCAGAATGGGAAATCTGAGGAGAGTGAAGAGAAATTCTGATTTGGAATTTTGGGTTCAAGGTGAATGTGTTGGCAGATCATCAACTAATATAAGATCTGTTGTGGTGATGTTCATTTGGACATCTTGAATGAATTAACGCTAATGGAAGTCCTAGGAAAAGGTACTTGTGTTGGAGGAGAGGTCAGATGCGAATTTAAAAAGTCTCAAAAACTAGTTCTTGAAGAGGAAATATGTGCTTACTTTCGTTTTCACATCTGAGTTCTTTGCTTGACCTTGAATTCTTACTAAATTGGGGGTCAAAATGTATCAAGTCATTTTGGACAAAAATATTGTTAATTCTAGCAAATATCCATGAAGTGAATACAGATGACTCATCTAAGATTGCTGCATCTTACATGTTACATGGAATTAGTTAAAATCCTCTTGTAGGGAAGGCCACAGAAGAGAGCCTGTCTGAATGAAGGTCGGTGTCCGAGTGTGTAGTCCAACCTTGGTGAGGTAGGAAGCGTACTGGAGGGCAGGAAGCCATGCAGGGAGGTTGCAGGAGTGAGACACATGATGATTACCTTGGTGTTACTGGCCAGTCACTGAGTGGTCTATGTGCAGAGTGGACCTCTGTCAGACCTGAGGGTGATTCTGAAGAGTTGAATCTTTAACCAAGGAGATGATGTCAGACAGTGATGGGAAGTAAAGAAATCGTGTCCTATCTAGTGTGTGATCTTTTTTTAATTTTCAAGGTTTATTTATTTTTTGATTGGAAAGTCAGATATACAGAGAGGAGGAGAGACAGAAAGGAAGATCTTCCGTATGTTGATTCACTCTCCAAGTGGTTGCAGCTGCTGGAGTTGAGCCTATCTGAATCCAGGAGCCAGGAGCCAGGAGTCTCTTCCAGGTCTCCCACACAGGTGCAGGGTCCCGAAGGTCTGGGCCATGCTCTGTTGCTTTCCCAGGCCACAGGCAGAGAGCTGGATGGGAAGCGGTGCTGCCAGGATTAGAACCAATGCCCATATGGGATCCTGGCACATGCAAAGTAAGGATTTTAGCTTTTAGGCTACTGTGCTGGGCTCCCAAGGAGTGATCCTACTCAACAGCTGAAAGACTTGCTTGAGACGATGCAAGTGGCACATGTTAGCACAATCACAAACTGAAATTAGGATGTTGTTAGAATAAACCCAGGCGGACTTACTCTTTCATAAAAATAATCTTGAATAATCAAGAGGCTATGCTAAAAGACTTAATATACTTCCAGAATGATGCTCAATACTTGTAATGGAAGTAAAGATAACCCAGATACTCTGTGCTGAATCATGCATAATTGAATGTATGGGTGAAGAATTCATACTGTGAAGAAAACAAGCAGTTGCTGGAAACAAATGCCAAGGTAACCCAAACATTGGAGTTACCATTGTCATTATAAGGATGCCCAAGAACTATAGCATGAATCAAGTGAAAATTCTCAAAGACTAGAATCATAGAGAAACAGCCAAACTTATATAAAAGGCAGAGGATTTCAACAAGTATTACCCCCAAGTAAATAAATATATTCAAATTATTGATAAAGCCATTTGAAGATGTTCAATATCATTCATTATCATGACAATACTAAATGATGAAAAACACATTAGAGTAAGATCTCATATATACTTTTAGAGGTAAAATATTAAGTGTACATACAGAGCAATGATAACTCACTAAAAATGCTCGGTGAGTTCTTTACTCAGCTGAGTATAGAAACAAAAAGCTGGGAATCGGTTGCAGATGGCGAAGTTTTGTTTGTACAGTGACTGGTGAACATAGCAAGGAGAGGAAAGGGGAAAGCACCTCCAGGGATAGCTGGAAGGTGGGGTGCCCTTTCAAAGAGGGCGAGACCTCAAAGGTTTTTGGAAGTGTCGTGGAATGGTTAAGCATTCTGTGACCCCTCCTTTTCTGGACCGGAAGCTGTAGGAAAGATGTTCCCCATTGGTGGTCTCTACCAGTTAGCAAATGGCCAGGACAATTCGTGTGCCACCCACTTGAAGGTGTAGCCAAGATTTTGGTACTGCACATTGCTGGTTGGTCTGTGAAACAATACAAAGCATGAAACAATACAAAATGTGTTGGCAAACAACTCCTTTTAGTTCCTGTAAGTTAAAGATGCATCTTATGAGGTCTGGTGCGATAGCCTAGCAGCTGAAGTCCTCGCCTTGGAGGCGCCGGGGTCCCATATGGGCGCCGGTTCTAATCCCGGCAGCTCTGCTTCCCATCCAGCTCCCTGCTTGTGGCCTGGGAAAGCAGTTGAGGATGGCCCAGAGCTTTGGGACCCTGCACCCGTGTGGGAGACCTAGAAGAGGCTCCTGGCTCCTGCCCTCAGATAGGTTCAGCTCCAGCAATTGCAGCCGCTTGGAGAGTGAAACAACAGATGGAAGATCTTCCTTTCTGTCTCTCTTCCTTTCTGTATATCTGACTGTCAAATAAATAAATTTTAAAAGATGCATTTTATAATCCAGCAATCCTTACTGTTATTTATGTAATAAAATGGAAAGCCTGTATTCTCAGAAGAGCTTCTATTTGAATGTTTATGGTCACTTTACTAGTAAGAGTGAGATGAGCATTTAATCTAAAAGATTATTTAAAGGAAATGACATAAATTTTTAAGTAATCATGAAGCAGTGTGTTTTGCACCAATAAGAATAACAACTACTATTATATGCAAAACAGTGAGTGAATACCATATAATGGGTAAAAGAAATCCACTATAAAAGATTGTACTGTTGGTTTATGTGTGTATGAGTTTCAGAAACATGGGCAATTTATATATAGTGATAGAACGCAGAAAAGCATCTTCCAAGGAGAGGGTTGAGCTTGGCTGGAAGTGTGTGCTGGAGAGCTTTCCTGGTGGTGGAAGCATTCTTTAATGTTGAATCTTGATTTCATGTGTGTATATGTTGGTCAAGTCATAGCCATTGTGAAATCTGTATTTAACTCTGTAGTTTTTAATTCAGTTATTGAAAAAAAACCTCAAGTATTTCTTACGACAACAGAGAAATAATGAATTCAAATAGCTAATTATGTTTTTCATAATAAATGCAAGTTTATTCACAAAGGTAACAAGTGTTTAAAATACATCAAATATTTTGGCTAAAACTCCAATCAGGAGCATTTATTAGTTCTCAGATTTGGTTTGCGTATTTTCCACCTGTCATGTTGTTTTAGCACAAGTTTGCTTCAGAATTTCCATTGTGTTAGAAAGGACCAAATTAGTGTATTTCTCCTTCACTTAAAGCAAGATATTGCTCCACAGATTGTGCTGAACCATTGTGAGAGAGACCTGTGTATGTGTCTTTCTGCCTCTGAAAATAGATAATTAAGAAATAGTTACTTTAAAAAATTGTAGCAGGGAAGATGAATTTGCCTGAAAAATGAGATTAAAATATTTGCTGTCTCGTACCAAAACCCGAACAGCAAAGCTTTATGTGTTCGGCATACTTTTACCTTGTGTGTATTCCAGAATCACAGCAGCATGGCAAGAGATGGGTGCAGTTTGATGTGCAGGTTTTCAGTTGACTTGTGCAAATTGTAAAATAATAGAGGAAAGCCCTTTTTAAGATGAGATCTGCAGTATAGTAGGCTTGCAAGTTTGTCTTTCCCTGGAACAGATTGGTACAAGAGATGAGGCTGTTTTTCTTCCCTCCTAAGAAATAATCCTACTAGAGTGGTGCCTTTCAGTGTTGATATGAACACTGATGTGTTCAAGAGAATATTTGTTTCAACTGGCTTAAGTACTGACTTACCTGTTGTTCACACTTCCATCCTCTCTGTTTTTGAACAGTAGAGTATCATTGACTAGATCCCTCAACCTCTGCCATTTTAATTTTTATAATTAACACAATAGTCACTCAAAGAAAATTGCCATTATTTTCATGGCTGATTCTGTGAAGAACTTGGTGTTTAGCATGGTTGGTCAAATGTAGGGGAGTCTCTGAATTTTGGTTAATTAGCTAGATGCTTCTGTAGTGAATCCATTTATCCACTTCTACATCAGGGGGGTGGTGTTCTTGTAGATACGAAAAGCAGTCATTATTGCTTTGTTTCTGCTTTTGAACCAAAGAAGGCAACAGTGTACTTCAATACTTTGCTTTACAAACACCTCTTGTCTGCTGATGTTGCTTGATGATAGCACCACTTCTTTGAGATTGTCACCTTGTGCTTCCTGCAAAGTTTCTGTACATCTCTATTTTGTTTGTAGCAATGCATCACAACCTTCAGCTTCTCATTGGACTCTGAATGACGTGGATTTGCTTTTCCACTTGGGCTTCGCAAATTCATTTGACAATAGTTGATTTTTGCTGGGGATCCAGTCACTGTTGATTGAATGAATGGCTTAAAGAATAACTGAATGATAGAGACCATTGTAAGGATATATCATGCCAGTGTCCTAAGGATAAACAAAGTAGTTGGATGTCAGATGAATTGCTGAGAGGAAAACTGAAAATCATGCAGGTGAAATGGAAAGTTTTTGCAAATATTCAGGCTTTAGATTTGAGTTGTCACTGACGAAAAAGAGATAAAGAGGTCAAAATAAATAGTTTTATTTTTCAAGGTATGATCTGATGGTTGTTCATTCTGAAGATGAAATTAGAGAAAGCGATCATTTGAATAGTACAAACCTGGGCCAGCTGGTTCTGTTGATATGTCTGAGATGGTTGGGAGAAAATGAAGCATGTGATAAAATGTGAATTTTGTTTTGGCCATGCTGATTCTGAAGTTAAAAATAGGCATCCGTTTTGACAGATGAGGAAGATAAAAGTTTCCAACTTGCTAGACATTGCTGGATTTACTTTCACTTGATTCACAAGATACCTATCATTCCTCTAACTTTCTTGGTGCTCAAAACGAATCTCTGTGCAACTTCCAGTCTAGCCAAAAAATCAAATAGACCCAGGAAACCCAGGGCTCCTTGGGTGAAGGGCTTGGGTCTGTCTCTCCTAGAGCAACATAGAAATGATGATTGTGAATTATTCACTGTTATCACTATTGTCTACCTTCTTAATTTCCATTTTTTATCACCTTTTCTCCTTTCCTTTCCCCCTCTTGAAAATGCATTTGTCTCACAAGGACCATCACATTTTCACCTTCTATAGAAGACCTTCCATGATTGCTTTTGGCTAATTTGGTAAGGTGTGGTCATGAATATTAAGGGTGAAAATATATTATAAGCTCTAAATAGTCTAGCAGTCAAATAAAATAAAAGTAATAGATATTAATAGTGGAAAATTTTCAAATGTACCCATGTACGTTTTTAGTCCAAATCAAGTATCTGACATTTTCTTGGAGTAAAAAGAAAAAAAAAATCCTCAAAGAGCCTAAAGTTTGGATAATTGCTGTCCAAACATCCTGTGCTCTATGAATTGATTTACAAGCTGTCTGTTGCATCCAGTTACATCTTGACATAAATCTATCAAGAAGAATGTAGAAACCAGTTGGTAAACAACAGAGCCATCTTCTCCTGCCATCCTAGGTAATGACAACAGGTGATGTGTAAGTATACTATAGAGAAGCTGGAATGGGTTTTCATAGAATTAGGAAAAATTATTTCAATATTCAGAGCATTAATACACTTGGGAGATGTATTTTCTCACATTGGTTATCCAACAATGATGAAGTCAAACAGTTCTTCGGAGTTCTGTTGGAATCTGTATTTTGGAATATTTTATGTTTAATATGGATACATGTGTCTGCTCTGTCATATATGCAGTCTTGATAGGGACTAAAGAAGCAAATGTCAACTTGTAAATAGTCTTTTTGGACACACAACCACACAGTCTTGATACCCTGACACCAATGGAGTATACAAGATTTTTTAATAATACTGTGTTTTATTTTCTTGTAACTCTCCATTCTTTGCTGCATTAACTATTGTGCCCTTCTGTGACGCAATACCAGCTATTGTTTCTCGAACTCAACCTCATTGATGTAAGCTGTTTGGGTTTATCATTATGCTTCTTGAATTTGGGTGTTGATTTGATAATAATCTAGCAGTTGATAAAGTTCTCAAAGATAACAAAGATAAGGAACAATTTTCACTACATGGAAGCATTTATGTAGTTACCTACTCTAGACTGATTGCAAACAGTAGACAAAGGACCTGCATCTGTGATTTTTTTTAGTCCATGGCTCTTCAGAATCAATGATTTCCATCAGTTGACATTTGTCATCTCTATTTATCAAGATAGATTTTTAAAAAATGGTTGCCATACAAAGAAAGGCCTATTCCTATATTTGAAGTAATTCATTTCTGCTTGTCAGCAGCTGCTACTGATTGTTTTTTTGCATGTCCATTGAGTTTGAAAAGCTATTTTACTTTGGCTTCAAATTTCGTTTTTTAATAGCAATTTTTAAATTTCATCTACACGCATTAAAAAGTGTAAGTAGCCTTTTGATTTTTTGTCATTTAATGTCATTTTCTTTTTAAAAATAAAGCCATCTGTTTAGTAAACATGGAAAATTGATTGATATGAAATCCAAAAAGTTCATAATGACAACTAAATAACAGATGACAGATTAGATAAGAACAAGTCATTACGTTGGCCTATAAAAGGACAACCATCTGGACCAGTGAAACAATCTTTCTATTGATGACAGTAGTAATTTTCTATGTCCCTGACAGCTAAGAATTTATAGAATAAAACAGAAAGCTTGTAAATCGAGAAATGGAGCTTGATTTTAGGTGATTGGCACTACCATTTTATTCCATTGTTACATGACAAGTGAATGAAGATTGTAGCAAAATCTTTTAAGAAATAACCATTGTGTTCTGTGTATGAGTATGTGTTTCTTTTGATAGGCAGAATGACTGATTTACTATTATTTTGTTTGCTTGAATTATTAACAAATGCAGACAGTCTAAACCATTACTGATGAAAAAGATTGATACTTTAAGTCCTAGAGTGTAGGTAACTGATTTATACTTAAAGCATAAATTTACTGACAATATTTAAGGAAAAATAATTATAGAATCCAAGGACTGAAGAGGACAAAAGAGTCTACCCCTTCTTACTTACACCGTCCCAAAAATTGAGTGCACTTTTGTGTTTACTAGCAAAATACCAAAAATGGTGAGAGCAGAATTAGGTGTCTGGTGTAAAGAGTTGGACTGGGGTACACAAAATAGCAGTTGGGTTGACTCACAGGATGTCTACATCTATTGTGGATTCCTGGATTCAAGCCATTCCAGCTTCTTACTAATGTGCATCCTGGAAGACAGCAGGTGATTGCTCAGACTTGGGTCCCGGGTGGGAGATTCGATTCCAACGTCCTGGCTTCAGCCTGGTCCAGCCCCAGCAGTTGATTAATTTGAGGGAACATATCCACTGATTTCAAAGAAAGAGTGGATTACTTGGCTATAATAAAGAACTATAGTCCACAAATGTTATTTCAGTAGAACACAGCTACCCCTTACGTCATTTTTAGTGAAGGACTTCTGATTTAGTACCAATTTTTCTTGCTTTTGTTTCAGATGAAAGTTTCCAGTAACTTTGTGGTGATTGTTCCAGTCATGTGCATAAGCGAATGAAACAATCATAGCATTTCTTAGAGATGTAGACAAGGCAAGAATCTTAGTCTTATCCTCAGGGAGGTAATATCTAGAAGGCAGAAAGAGACACTAAATAAATATAATGATAGTAGGTGGTATCCAGTAGGGTGCTTTATACATTCAGTGACTGGATTGGGTTTTTAACATTTTAAAAACTGCTATTTCTTTGAAACATGACTGATACTGTGATAAAATTTGAAAGGAAATGTTGGTGTTTGAACTGTCCTTTGTTTTCTGAAGATGTTAATTGAAGTCTTTATTAACAAATAACTTATCTCAAGAGGCATTTACGTTCTTGAAGTTTAGAGGTCCTAGAAAAAGTTAAGCCACCTGATTTTATAGAATTCATTATGTTTATCTTCTGTATTTTTTAAAAAAGCATATTAAACTTTTGATTGCAGGGATTTATAGAGTTTAAGTTTTTTTATTATTTATTTGAAGCAGTAGAAAGAAATGTCCACTGATTCATTATTAGAATGTCTGGTGGCAACAAGAATCAGGATTGGAGCTGCCAGTGCAATATATCACGTTTAGCTTCCTCTGGTGACTCTGGAATCCAGTATATGTACTGATCTGAGTCCACTTCTGACCCAGCTCTCTGCTAATGCTCCTGGGAAAGCATTGAAAGATGGCTCAAGTGCTTAAGCCCATACCCATGTGGGAGCCCTGGGTGAAGCTTGTGGCTTTGGCCTGGTACAAAACCAGCTACTGTTACCATTTGAAGAATGAACCAGGAAAATTTTCTGTCTCTCCTCCTCTTTGTAATTCTATCAAATAAACAAAAATAAACTGAAAAAAAAATCAGTGCAGATACGACACATGGGTGACAGGTCTCCAACAACTTATCACCTGCTGCCTCTTAGGATGTATGTAACCAGGAAGTTGACCAATTCTACTCTAATAAGGGATAGTGGTTTCAGAAGTGACAAATGCTAGGTCAAATGCTTATTCCTGAACAACTCTTTATATTTAAGGCACAAGGCAAGATATGTATGCTAGAACATGATTGGAAATCTAAATCCATATGGTAGATAGATTGATCAGTTTAATAAAATTGAAAATCTAAATTCACTTGTAGTGCAACTGTTGAGAAAGTTTTAAGGTGTTTCAGTATTCTATGTGTCCATCCCAACACACCTCTAAACAACTTGGAATCATGGCACCTTCTCAGTACCTACAATAGGATTTGACAGCTTGTTGTGGGCTGACTTCAGCAGTTGATGGGTTTGTTGAATTAAATTCCACCACTGAAAATTTCACCCTGTTTATAAATGACACATATTTTCTTTTTCAAATCCGTAATAATTGATTAATGCTTTGTTATTAATAAAATGTGATATTTGTTGGACATTGTGCTATGTGCTCTCTTTGGAGAGTGATATTACTACAAGTACAAAGCTGCTGTGTGAATGTGTTGGATGTTAAATAGTGCCATGCAGCAGTAACTGTTCAGTCCTTTTGGTCTGGAGACAGCTGGGGTCACAAGGCAGCTCTGCGGAAGTTGACTGAATCCACTCCCATGTTTGGGTCCTGCCTGGCAAATGTTTGGAATAACTTAACCATGCCCCAAATACTTTGTGTCCTCCAGCAGTCCACCATAGATTTGTGTTCTTGCTGATGATGGCAGAAGAGCGTAATCACAAGTGCTTTTCAAGTCTGTTCTGGAGTTCGTTTGGGATATTGCATTCTTCAGGCTAGCAACAGCATGGATATCCTGAAAACAGGTCCTTCACTTCACTTCAAAATGGGCTTGAAGAGCAAGTTGTAAAACAGTGAATAGCAAGCAGCCAGCAATTTATTGAAAAAGCAAAATGACACACGGTCCACAGTAACAGCAGGACATACTCTGAGAGTAGCCCCATTTCTGGATAGTATTTAATGTTAATTGGGTCATTTAATGAAAGGGGAGGAATAGTCTCATAAATGAAGAGGTATATTGTAATAAAGGGGAAGAATGTTAATGGTTATTCTGGGAAGTAGTTCTAGAATCTAGCTATTATGACTTTTCCTACATTCAAAGTTGAGAAGCTACCTTTTGTGGTGGCTGGAAGGTGTGTCATTTATCAATTTATTAAAATGAGAGTATAATGATCTGTAGTTCAGTCTAGGTCAGCCTTGGCCCTCTAAACTATTATGAGCCTGTTGCATGCTGGGGATCTGTTTACTCCCAAGGCAAAGGGAATTGAACACATATCCTGCAGGTTTTGAGAAAAAAAAAAAGTATTGCCTCCAAGTGGTCCAGCTATTTGCTCTGCCTCCCTCTCAAAACCAAATCATATGGCTAAGCCAAGACTTCTAAGTATGAGACATAATGCACAGTGGAATAATATTGTGAAATCACAGGAAATTTTTCAGCACGTGGATTTTCATGATGGAAAAAAATCCCAGCATTATTCCATTTGAAAATCTAATTTTCACTATGACCCTGGTAAATATTGACATTATTGTATGTGCCAAGGTTTTAAAACTGTTTTTGAAAGTTGGTTGTATGAAGCTGTTATTAGCTTAAAGCTGGAAAGAGTAAGTCAAGAACATTGATCAAGCAGTAGTAATTAACAGTCTAAGCTAAAAACCCCTCAGTTAAGTAATTGCTTTTTTTCATTCATCCTTTCATTTGCTAAACAAATATTTGTCAAACCATAGGTGTGATTGAAGATCCAAGGGATTTGTAAAACAGTTTTTTGAAGGCAAACTACAAAATAGGCAGTTATTCTTGATGTAGTTCCTGCCCTTTCATAATTATTTATTTTGTCAAGTTGGTGTGATTTTCATTTTTAAGTGGAAATTTAGCCAGATTCGGGGGTAAATAACATAAAAGAGAATACAACAGAATAGTCACGATTCAAAATCAGGATTAGATGTTTTGCATGTTGCCTCAAAGAGCAGACTTGTCTGTGGGCTATAGATTGAGTTTTCCTTTCCAAGACCCATGTTCCTGTACCTGCAGCCTTTTGAATCCATGTAATGGTTGATGTGAGAGTATTATAGTTTTTGTTCTGGCAAATCGCAACAGTCATCATCCCCCCAATGCTTGCTAAGTTGATGCTTCCCTCTTAATGGCTATAATATATTTGTAAACATGTTTCTTAACTTACTTGGAAACATGTTGGTTCCGTCTCATTTATTTGCAGACAACTTAGTGTCTGTTGAATCTTCAGCTCTTTTTTTTTCCTAATGACTCCTTTGAAATATTATTTTAATGAACCTATGAAACACATCATTGTATTCTTTATATTGTGGTTGGACTACTAATGAGACTCATCCATTAAGTAAATGGCTTTGTAGGCAATGCAAATGTAATAAATAAAGTTGGTCTGTTCTTCTTTACTACTTTTCTGCTGATGGGCACAGCACATGCTGAGAAGGTAATGTTTCATGACCAGAACAGTTCAGTTGGTAGGCGGACTGGGAATCTTTGCATTAAAAAAATGAAGAACATCATCAAAGTGCATTTGCAACTCCATTTATTTTCATCAAATCATAAGATAATGTACCCTCAGTGTAGATCTTACATTCTAGGTGATATTCCATACAGAGGGATTCAGTATCCGTATCATCCACAGGGCAGAGAAAAAAGGTAAAGAAGAAGTGTTTTGCAAATTAAAAATGAAATGAAAAGAAAAAAACTTACTTAAAAATAACATTTCTGAGAAAGCAACATTTAGAGAAGAAATGGCATCATAAATGAAATTGAAGTCTTTTTTTTTAATTTGTCCTCATTTGGGCTTTGATTTTTCTGCCTTATTAGAAGGAAATATAGATGTCAAAAATGATCTGACACACCTCATTTCACTGAAATTGAGTCGCAACTACCAATTCTACCTTGGGATGTTAAGGTTCTTTTGTTTTGAAACAAGATGTTTCATTTTCTTCTGCTTCAAAGTTCAGTTGGCAATAGCTATTATTATTTTGTAGTGTTACATAGTATTATTTTCATACTTTATTAAAATTGAGTGGCTTTATAGGCCTCTGGCTTCAGGTCATTGAAAACAGGATAAACTTATAATGTGGTTATTTTCCCATTACTCTTGTGGATGGCAGCATACCCTAGCTGAGCTGGTAGAATTTCTGGGTTTCCATAGTTGGAAGATATTGGCTCCTGAGACTAGACATAACCTGTTTTAATTGGTAGCCTTTTTCTTTAAGAAATCTATGAGGATTTGGGAACAAATAAAAACACAGAGTGGCAGATTGTACTTTGCTATCAAGGACTTCATTGCTTTCTTTCTCTTATGGTTGGGGCTGACTAGGTGAGCACACAATAGAACAGGATGAAGAAGTAATAAGAGCAAGTTTTGCGCAGCAGCAAATGCTAATAACTTCATGTCAGTTTTGATCTTCTGACCTAGACATGACCAGTGAACCTTCACGTAACGAAACTGTCCCTGAAATGAAAATGTATAGAGTACATATGTTTATGTATGTGTGTGTTAAACTAATTCCTTCATATAATTGATAATACTTAATTGTTTCAAAAAGCATATATTCTTTTTTAAAGTGCATGCAGTATTACTGATAGATGTAACAACTGCTAAAACTTGTGATTCAGTAAAGTACTTGGAGATTTTACCACTTAGTTTCTTTTAAACAGTCTGCAGTAGAAAGTAAAGGTGATATTTCGGTCTCAAAACTTTTTTCCACTTTAATGAATTTGACGAAAGGAATACTGCCTTGTTGTCCCCTGAAGATTGTTTTGGTAGATCTTTCTAGATCCTTGTCTATTCTAAACTTGATTTTCTACATTGCTTAATTTCCTCAAATCTGTCTTTATTTACTTAACTTTACACATAAATAAAATTATTTTTGCTAGAGAGAGAGAGAGAGGTGGAAGTGATTGCATCTGCTGGTTTCTTTCCCAAATGCCTGCTGTGGCTTGGGAGCTGGGGAACGCAGAAATTCAGTACAGGTCTCCTGCATGACTGGCAGGTTCTCACTCGAATAACCACCAATGGCCACCCAAGCTCCACATGAGCAAGAAGCTAGAATTAGGAGCTTGTGCCAGGAATCAAACTCAGGCACTCCTGTTTGGATTGTGAATATCATAACCTTTGACCTAGCTGCTGAGCAAGTGGCTATACAATAACTGTTCATTGTAAACTTGATAACGAAAAAAAAATGCCCCTATGGGTCCATTCGTCTTTGGACAACTTTTTCTTCTATTTAAAGAATAGCGTAATTGTAAATACTTAAAAACAGTTGAAAACATGTAAGAAAAAAAGTATGACTTCCTTGTTTGAGTTATGAATCAGAAAGGGCCTGTGGATCCTGTGTCATCTCCAACTGGTAGGTTGGTGGGCATTGTTTGACCTTTTTCATGAGGTCATGGCCAGGTTTACAGACACTTGTGCAGGATCCAAGGGAATGGCTGTAAACAGCTATAAACTCAAACTCCCATCACTGGAAAGTTTGTGTCACCTTTATTGAGAACTAGTTTAATGATTTGCAAATGATTTGCAATTCCTTAAATACCGAGTGGAAATAGTTAGGATATTCTAAAGCAACTGATGGTGACCATGCAATAGGAATTTTCTGATGACATTGAATTGAGAACTAGTACTTGCTTTTGAAATAATATTGTGGGAGATGGTATAAATTATTGATGATACCATTCTCTATATACTTGATATTTCTGATGAGTAAAAAGAAAAAATCTTAAAACTGAAGACTTTGATATTTGAATTAAAAAAAATTCTTTGAACTGGGTAATAGACTGGTTTGATAGCAGTTTGTAAACAATGTTAAGATGTAATTTCACTGTAGCTGAGTTTTGAATTAGGAAAAAAAGGCCTTGAAGGGCATGTATGAATGTAGCATAATTATGACTAACTTCCCTGACAAACCATAAAAGTCAATGTGTTTTTTTTTAAAGATGCTCAGCAAAATCTCTAAAATCAGGCTTTTGACTGTCACTGTAGTTCTTTCGCATGTTTACTCGCCCAACGTTTACCTTTTAGGATCTCAAGAAGCAGTATATCCTAATTTAATTTAGAAGTGTTAACACATTGCCAAAAGATAGGGACTCATGTAATGTGTTCTTTCTCCTGTTGCAACAGGTAGTTTTTCCTGATCTGTTTGTGACATGAGACAAGAATCATTGGTAGAAACAGGGAGAAGATAGATGTGAAGTCAAGCGATTCTATGTATTGGCTGCTCACTGTTCACTCTTCTGCATTTGCATAGTCTTTGTTGGAACATTTCCACGTGTGCTAAGATTTTGCCAGCTGTGTCTCCTTGCCCCCACCCCCAAACCTGTATTGAAAACGAGGAATGTAGATGTAGAATGGCAAAAGAAGAGTTAGTCATATCCGGAAATATATTTTCCATAAGTAAAGACAGAAGATACACTTCACCTTTTCGAAATTATGATTAATTGCTTTTTGAAGGAATTATTCTGGAGATACACTAAGCTCTTCATCAGTAATTTAAAGTTGGCAACCTGTTAACAGTTCACCGTCTGCTCCATTGAGGCTGGCCAGCTTCTGTTGGATAACTGCAGTCACTTTACTTGAAAGTAAAGTGCAAAATGCCATCTTTAAAATTGGAACTGTCATATTAAATTGTGTCATGTTGGATGACAGGTCGCAAAAGGAAGTGATCCGTGATTTTATAAACATGAATCACCAAAAGCACTCAGTGGAATTCTGTTTGCTCACCATTCTTGGGGTAAGAATTATATTCTGTTATAAAAGTAAAAATCCACATTTGGGGATTTTACAGAGAAAATAACAACAGAAAAGGCAAAGTTTTTTGTTGTTGAGGACAGTTCTATCCAGAGTGGGTTCAGTTGTTGAATTGACACCGTAGGATCACAGAAAAACTAACTGTAAAACAGAGAATGTGGATTACTAGAGGCAGGGAGAGGATGGGAGTGTTAGGAGTTTGATTTTAAAAAGGTGGGGTGGGATGGGGACATTTGAGTAGATACAGGTATTGATAGGACAAGCTGGGTGTGGGATACATGGGAATTATTTTCACAACTCTGATTTTTGTTTGGCTGGAAAAAAAAAAACAAAACAGCCATGTTAACTCTTAACAACAGCCAGCATTTCTCTAAGCAGACGAACGGAATGAGACAGACCAGGACTAGAAGCAAGCCAGACTTACGCCATCCCACAGCTCTTGACTAGCATGTGCACACTAAACAAATCAGTATTTTTCTGTACCCAAACCTTGCATATTATTTTTGCTTCTTTCCATACCCTCTTAGCCCAATTTTTCCTAGGCCAGTACAAGCCTAATCTTCCGTCCCCACAATGGCCCTGCTCAGCTGAAAGCAGCCAGAGCCAAACTGCACCCACTAGCATCATAAAGCAAAAGGCTAGAATAGGATGCTGGCCTGAGACGGAGTGACAGTGGGTCCAGGATGGATCATCCGGCTTCATCTGCTCAGATTGCTTGGAATGCCCTACAGAAACACTCAGACCTTGTCCCAGCCCACCATGGTGAGCACCCTGAGTACCCTGTGCAGCTACAGGTCATTCCTCACATGCACTAGTCTCGGAGCTGCTACCTTCTCCCATTCCCATGCCTAAGATGTATAAAAGCGCAGTGCTGTATACCCTGGGTGGCCATTTCCCTCACACGGTCACCCCGGCATATGAGGATAGTCTTTTGCATTCTCCCGTCAGGGAGTGGTCCGTCAGACCCTCTTCTCTGACTAGTAGAAATCCCCTGCCTGGTGAAGAACTAGACTGATAGAGGCTTTCTCCCCAAAACAAGCAGATAGTATTTTATGCCTTTCATCATGATAGAGATGTTCTGAGAATGTGATGAAAATTAGCAATTGACACGTTGCTTTCCAGGCCTGTTTCCCAGCTTAGACTTTAGAACAAAATGGATTTTGCCCAAGTAACTATGATTTGTGGTGGGAAATGTTCTTAACATTCAATATTGACTTCATTTCCTCCACACAGATGTGGTTCTCTAGGCTTCTGCAGAAATCACATATTTGTACTTTACATACATTGGTAGCAAACGTACGGCACAGGAGGTAACATGTTGCCTGGTACTCTGGGTGTCATATCAGAGTGTGTGCGATCAACTCCCAGATTCGCTCCTGATTCTGGCCTCTTGCTAATGTGCACCCTGGGAGGCACAGATGATAGATGCGCTGTTTGGATCCCTGCCTCCCACGTGGGGACACTGCCTTGAGTTGCAGGCTCCAGACCTGCTAGCCTAACCCATTTGTTTGAGGCAGTTGGGGAGTGAACTAGCAGATGGGCAACCTCTCCCATCTTGTCAAATAAATAACAATAATTCAAAAGAACATCCTTTTTTGAAAAAAAAAGGTTTGAAAAAAAAAGTAAAATGGCAATATGTATTAGAACAGATTTGATTCCACTTTTAAATTGTACTTTTAATGCTTTAAAATGATAAATTCAGTATATTTTCAGAGGGAGAAAAAGATGAATATTGGTATATATCATCAGCCCTAGAACAAAGACCATAGGAAGAGAGAACCTCTTATTTTCTCATTCAGCTTCTAAGAGTATATTGCTTGCTTTCAGAGCCAGCAAAAGAGAAAGACCATCTAATTTTTATTTTACCTTCGTATTCATATAGCTTCAGTTATTGGTGCCTCTCCTTACATGAAATTTACTTCAGAGTTGGAAGTCATGACTTGAGATTACAACTGTTAGATTAAAATATAGTAATTATACAACTGTGTAATAAAATCTTGATTGCCTTAATTGCCAATGTAAGAATAACTGAGTTCAGAGAACAAAACTTCAGAAGAAAAAAATATGCACAAGAAAGATTGAGTACAAAAAAAACCAAAAACCAGAAAAAAAAAGAAACCAAAAAACAAAAACACATCTCCCACCTGTGCTGGAGCCTAAATTGACATGTTTACATTTAAAATCAAGCCAGAGGTGTCAAAACCCATCTGTGTAGTCAGAGCATACATTGACTGATTGACAACTTTCAGAATTTCCTGTGAGAATACAAAGAATCCCAAACATTTTTTTTAAATTTCAAACTCTGCAATAGTTGATACTAAGTTGATATTAAGTAATAGTTGGCATTATGAACACCAAGGTAAGAACAAGGCCCACCGAGTTGTTGCGGTACCCACATGCAACCAGGTAACCTAGGAGCTGGAATCGGGGTCTGCACAAACATCTGTTCCCAAGCCAATGTGGTGAATTTCAGTCACTCTGGTTTTGATTCACAGCTGTTACAAAGCAGGGATTTCACTCTTGTCGTGTGGGTTACAAATGTTCCTTCTAGCAGATGTGCCTCTTTTGAAGAAACGTGAAATAAAAATCAGGAGAATAAAAAAGAATATTCAGGAAGCTGGGGTGGACTGATCGACTTGAGCCCTCCAAACATGCACGTGAGGCACTTAGAATGGATTTTCAGAAGGTTGTGTGCTGTGCGTGTCAGTGTAGAAATCCAAGAAGTTACTGGCACCTGATATGTTCGTATGCCCACCTTCTAAAGAGGTATAGGTAAAAAATGGAAATAAAAGCATTACTTTGAATGTTTTCATTTGTTTTCAGTTGGGGGTCAGAATCAACTAGTGGGTTCGTGATAAATCTCAAAAAAAAATACTGGAGGAAAATCTCAGGAAAGTGAGATTAGTTTTTGATCCTGACATCCAAATATAGAAAAAAAATGGAGAATGTTTGCAAAGCAGAGACCAAAAAATACATTTTACATACACATTTTACATATGCATTTATAATAGCTGTATATATTCTTGAGACTATATAAGAGTTTGTATGTCTGTGAACATTTACATAACAGCCCACGTAGAGATTGGTAAGTGCTATCTGTTGTGACTGTGTCCATTTCCTTTAGAAGCTGCAGGCCTGGTAGGTTTCCTCTTGCCCAGCTAGCCTTCCCCTTTATTGTATGTCTGGAAAGGCGATGTTGTCTCTGCTGCAGCAGGCGAGATGCTGAGGCCACATGGCTGTCAGGCAGCACATTGAAGATTAAGACACGTCCCTCTGACTTTCTCTGTTCACCCAGCAGTCTTTCATTCTGAGAAAAGGCCAGTATTGCTGTTGGTACAATAGGTACCAGTTGGTTATTGATATATGCATTGCATAAGTAGACTGTTCATTTCCCATCAGTGTACCATATTTCTTTATATTCCCTTGAGCAATTCAGAGATTATAGAAAAGAGCGTGTGTCAACTCTTAGGTAGCATCCACAGGGTTGAGTGACTGCAAGTCTTCATGTAGTCAGTTCTGTTTCATAAACTTGCTTTTGAACAATGACGTGAAAAGATTTTATTCCTCTTTTTGCTTTTGGTTTTATTTTTTTTAAGTTAAATGTGTAAAAAAGAATGGTACTTTAAAAAGTTCATGGAAAATGGAATCTAAGATTTTGGAAGCAAGATACAATTGAAATCTATAGATGGAGGAGTCTTCAGAAAGTTCATGAAAAACATGCATATTATGAATAAGCTATACAGAGATTCAAAGTTTTTCGCTCAAAATAACATCTTTAAATTCCATTTTCCACATTTCTCCATATAGTTGAGTTAATGTATTTAAATTTATAAATATTTTGATCATTTATAGAGACAATTTTCATGGTACATCCTTTCACTGGAAATCAAGCATGAATAATTTGTCATAAATTGTAGCAATTTTCGCGAAGTAGCAATTAATGGGAAAGTTACATCCTTGAACTAGAATGTGTTTGGAATTTGGGCAGTTTCCCATGATGAATCTCACTAATGCAGAATTTCTGTTTCTCTTTATGGAATCAAGGTGTCTACAGAAATAGGAAAAATGAAATTTACATTGAAAAATTATCTTCTAAACACACTCGGGTGTTGGATTTTTGTTTTTAGATTTATAATTTGAAAGGCAGATTTATACAGAGAGATGGACAGACAGAAAGATATCTTCCATCTGCTGGTTCACTTCCCAAATGGCCATTGCAGCTGGGACACAGTCAATTTGAAGTCAGGAGCTTCCTCCACTTTGCCACTTTGGCTTAGGAACCCATTGACCTATTCCATCTTCTGCTGCCCTCCCAGGCCATAAACAGGGATCTGGATTGGAAATGTTCAAGCAGCCAGGACTTGAACTGGTGCCCATCTTGGACACCAGAACTGCGTGTGGAGGACTAGCCCACATGCCACCATGCTGGCACCAAGTGTTGGATTTTTCAAACCAGTTTAAATACTGTCTCTTGGACATACTAGATGGTGATTTGCTTGGAACACGGCTTCACTGTCCTCATCAGGTACTTCTTCAGGTTGATTGTACCCAGTGAACAAGAATGCAAACTATTTTCTTCATTAGATCTGCAAACATTCTCATTTGTTGTGGCTTCTTTGCCATTTTGGGGCTCTTAGGAAATCTAGATGACCTCATGCCTCTTGTTTTGCCAAGGAACCCCCCAGTGAATTTATCTAGATTTCAGTATTCTCTCTGTGTCAGAACCAGATTTCAACAAAGCGAGTCATTGTGATGAACATGCTAACAGAATGATACAGAATGATATACCAGCTTAGCCACTGCAAAAACAGCCTGTGGGGGATTGGAGCGGTTGGTAGTGTTTTTGCCAGGTTTATAATTTTGCCACTTAAGGTAAGCTTACATGTATACACAGTGATGACATGAATGATGCGTTTTTAAATTAGTCATCGGCAGGTAAGGAAGAGGGATTGCCTTATTAAGCATTCTTTTTGTAAGAAATTATGCTAACTGAGAATTAGTGAAACGTTGTCTCATTTGAGTTTTAAGGACACAGCAAATACTCATGTAAGAGGAGATAATGAAGCCCATGAACTCAGTGTTTGAGATTCTAGGGCAGCCTTTAAACCATCACTGAGTATTTTGACTACCCCGTATTTCCTCTTTCTACAGAACAAGCAAAATAACAAATACATGTACTGTGATTTTTTTCCTTTCCTTTGATAGAATAATATCTATTCTCAGTGTAACAATGTAATTGATCACATAATCAAGAGAGACATTGTGTTAAGTATGAACTTAGCTCAAGAATAAATGTCACCTCTCTCCTATAAAAAAAGATCAAGCCATTCAACAGGAATTACTTTTTCTGTATGTGATGTAAGTAGCAAGTCACTATCTGTAAGTGAAGTTTTTGTCTGTTTTCTGAGTCTCCATGTGTAACTGATGAACCCTCCAAACTAACAATGAAATTTTCCATTTTTTAGTTTGAAGTAAGCTAGCTGCAATGATGTGCTTCCTGTTTTTTCCTTTGAAGATAGTTCAGTCTGCATTCTGACAGTGTATCAGTTTTCTAGATTCCTTTTCCTGCACATCATTACACAATTCAGTGCTTTTCAATAGAACTTTCTGCACTGGCAGAAATGTACTGCCTTGTACAGTCTGTTCTACCATTCACTACATCTAGTCACTAAGAGAGGAACTAATTTCTCATGTTAGTTTAGTTAGCTTCAGTGTAAGTTGCCACATGTGGCAGGTGCCTTTCATATTGGACAGCACGCATCTAAGTACATTTTGGCCACTGAGGTGTTCTTGAGCACAACATGTGACCTTAAAATTGGTGCAGGAACTCAAGACTACTTTGAAAGTGTTGGAGAACAGCAGCAGCAACAGCAAAAAAAGACACCAGTATTGCTTTTAGTCCTTGCCACTGTACAGAATTTATACTTACGTATCTGAAACTTCCTTTTGGTCAGGACTTTGTCCAGTGCTTGGATGTTGCACTTACTACTGCATCATCCAGCTGTGAGTGCTTTGTATTTGCCCTATTAAGAGAGAAGTGGTAAAGCAATCAGCCAGAAAGCGAGTCAGACTCCGTTCCCGTTTTAAGAGTGCATCGGAATGCACAGCTTGCTGCTGATGGAGAGCATGTGGGGAGTGCCTAGGGAGAATGACTCTTTAATGATTGAGTGCTAGTACTTGGTGGTATGAGGAAAAACTGTTTCCTGCTTGTGTGGGCTAACAGCTGTTGTTATCTGGAAAATAATCATGGTGACAGAAAGCACACATTTTTCATGGCTGCTATCAGATTGTTGGGAAACTTTCTTTGTTAAAATGTGCTTGTTTCATCCAAAAATAATTGTAATTGATAATGTAGTAGAAAAAGTTCATAGTCATAACTGTGGGTGCGTTATCTCTTTTGCTTTGATTTGTTTATATCAGTACTGTCCAAAAATATAAAACAAGTCTCATGTAATTTTTACCATGTCAGGGGATGTCCATATTAAAGTGAAAAGTAACAGGTAAATTGAATTTTGAAACAGTTTATTCAGTTTAGTGTATCTGTTTGGTTTTTAACATGTAGTTACAAAACATGGGTAAGATTTGTTTTTTTTTTCTTCTTCATCGAGTCTTTGAAATTCAGGGTGTGCTGTATGTTTGGAGCATGTTACATGGACTAGTCATATGTCTATTGGTCAACTGTGGCATGAGGCTCAAGGCTACTCTTTTAGAGTTCACAGACTCCATATGCTGGCTCAGGGCATAGTGACCTGCGTGAACATATGGGGGATTTTATTGCCAAAAGGTTAGTACACTTTACCTGTTGTGCTGCCTGATGGAAACTGAATTTAATCTGAAACTTGAGTCACAAGGGAAGATGAGATTCAACAATCTGCAATCATTTGTCACCATATACTTTAGGATTTAAAATTTCTTTATACTCTGGTGATATTGACATTTTTCTTCTATTGTCGTACCTTCTTAAGACCATCTAAATTCCTGTTTGTACAGGTTTTGCTTTTTTTGTTTCTATTCAAACACAATCTCAAGTAGGTTGATTTTTGTGAATTTATTTTTCTTTATAAACAGACTTTTGTATCTGTGTAACCCATTTTTATTCATATAAAATGAAATATTTCCATCATAGTTAGCTTTAATTTGTACTTAACATGGTCTCTTTAATGAAAGATTACTTCCCTCATAATTCTGTTAATTAAGAATTTTGAAAAGAAAAGCATTGTGTGAGCATATTTATAGCACTATTTTCATTTTTTATAAATGGCATTTAAAAAATTTTGTTGTTTAATATCATAGCCATACAGTTGCTTGAATGCATGCAGGAAAAACCCACCAGAAAAGGAAAAATCACATAAAGCTTAGTGCAGTTTTGAAATTTTGTAAGTATTTTTATTTGAAATTATTTAAGCATTCTTAAAGTCAAGTGTCTAGACTGTCACTTTATTAGATATTTAAGTCTTGAATTTCCTTCCTTAAAAATCTTCCTGGGGTTCTTTTTCTTTGACTAACACAATCTGCACAGAATCAGGATTCAGTGTAACTGTTTGTCACATCCATTTACTGCACATTATAATCAAATTAACCAGTGTCATGGAAAATATTCCAGAACAGAATCTAATACGTTGACAAACTTCAGTTGTATGTGTTAAGTATATCTTTTTTTTTTTCAAAAATTTCCTTTAATTTGGACAATAAAAAACGCTTTGAACAGTGAACTCAGTTTGAAATAAAAGAATTACAGTTGACATACGCTTTTTAGGATACAATGTCCTGCTTGTTCCAGCACAGATCTTTTTAATTGTGAACTTTGTAGTATAAACCAAGTGTATCACTTCTTGGGCCCCATTTGAAGCAAAGGAGCTGTGTTTTGTTTGAGAAATAGCTGAATGATTTCATTTCTCAAATGATACCTTTGATTCCCCCCATTGACTCATGAGAGAGCAAGAGTACAATTAAATTGATTTTAAATCACATTTAGCATTACGTATTGATTAGATACAAGGGCTCTGAAGCAAATGTCACGTTGTTCAACTCCAAAAAGCATCCGTATCGGATAGCAGAAGCAATATGAGCTTTCATTTCTGTTAAGTAATTCGGCCTATGTTAGAAGTCAGGGGAGTGAGAGCCATGTGGCTAGTAAATGGTTCTCAAACCTTATTATTGAAATGCAGCCTTCAATTCAGTTTATTAGCTTGTTCTTTATTCTCATTTATATTTTATTACGTTGGAATATAGTCGTAGGATCCTGGAAATGGAATTTTCTTTAAATAAATTGTTCTGAAAGTTTTTAAAGCCTTTTGTTAAGTGATGTCTAGAAGCAGACACAGCGTCGGCCAAGCCAGGTTTTGCGATAATGGGGAGTAAAAAAATGTCCTTTTGGGTTGGCTCCGGCAGTTTCTCCATGTTCTGATCTTATTTCTGTCATCTTTGTTGCTGGACAGCAAATTCCTGGTTGTATTGGGACTGGCTGAAATTGAGAAATGGTCTAAACAGGTAGAATTTGGATATACAGATGATCCTATTATAAAAAATGATTCACAAAATAGTTGTCTTTTCACATCTGGAATGACTGTCTCTGTAATGACATCTTTTAGAGAACATTGCATAGTAAATTGCCTGACTGTCACCCTGGTTTATTAGGGTTCTCTACGGGTCCCACCCATATAGATGAGATTTTCAAGAAATGTGACCTTTAGCACTGGTCCAAAGTCCAAGTGTCCTCCTCAAGGTGGGCAATAATCAACCGTGGTCAGTAATGCCAGCCATCGTCATCCGTTTATGTGCAAACCTGTTCATTTGACACCGTTTCATCCTTATGTCATCATCAGCTTCGTTCTGCAGGGACACCATGTGATCAGGTATCCCACCAAAGCAGATGCCCTGGTATCTGAGTAGACATTCTGGTCTCACTTATTTACTGACACCCAGAGACCCAGTCATCTTATGTATCTTTAAAAGGCCACAGTGTATTACGTTTCAGGGAATAGTTAGAGCAGTTAGAGTGTCTGGCTTGCCATGTGATAGTTTTGAAATTCTAGGTGATTTTTTTTTAACGCCTCCCAGACTGATACCCTCATCTTTGAAATAAGGTTAATAATCAGATGTGAAACCTAGGGTAGCTATGAATACCAAGTAAATTAATCTAAAGTTCCTAGAGTAACATTTGTCATATCATCAGCATTTGGGAAGCCATGAGAAATGAGATATCCTTCAGGCACTTGTTCTGTTTAGCATCTCTTTGTTAGATTCACCCTTCAATTTGAGAAGGGACAAATGCGCTCAGGAAAATGGTGCTTTAATAATGTTGGAAAATCAAGAGGTACTCAAGTTAGGTACCTCTTGGAGGAATCAGTGGGATGTGTTTCTAAACTGATTAGTGAGAAACAGTTGCTTGCAAGTTGGGCTTAGGTGTGGAGATTGGAGATTACCTAAAATCTAAGACGTGAGTAGAGGACATTTTGTTTACTTCAAGGTGGCTACCAGTCTAGTGGGGAAACATTTTGAGAGGAAAGTAGACATTACAATATAATGTGCGCGAAAGCCAGAAGCGCTGGAATGTGGTGTTTAGGAACCTGTAGAAGGAACAGGAGAGAAGCCTGAAAATGCCTCTGAAGTGTAATACAAGCAACTGCTGTAGCTTGGTTGATAGGTACGTGTGGAAGGGAATTTCAGAATGAATGGATGAGTTCACAAGCCAATATGCTAAGAGTACTTGATGGGGCCTGGCATGGTAGCCTAGTATCTGAAGTCCTCACCTTTCACATACTGGGATCCCATATGGTTGCTGGTTCTAATTGCAGAGGCCCTGGTTCCGATCCAGCTCCCTGCTTGTGGCCTGGGAAAGCAGTCAAGGATGGCCCAAAGCCTTGGGATCCTGAACCTGCTTGGAAGAGATGGAAGAAGCTCCTGGCTCCTGGCTTTGGATTGGTTCAGCTCTGACTGTTGAGGCCACTTAAGAAGTGAATAGCTGGATGGAGTTCTTCCTGTCTGTCTCTACTCCTCTATGTATATCTGACTTTCCAATAAAAATAAATAATTAAATATTAAAAAGAGTACTTGATGGAATACAGGGTGGTAAATGTTGGTGAGGAAAAACAGTGGCAGTAGATGAGTTAGACTTAAGATCCTGCAGGGTCTTCAAGTCCTGCCTAACATCTTCATGGACAGTAGAAAGTCTTAGATTTTAAGAGAAAAGTCATTATCATCACAATTATAACTCTGAAACTGAGATCATCTGACTACTCACCAGAGAACTGAGAGATGTGAACAGATTACAGATTTGCTTGAAAGACGCATGCATTGCTTCTGTTCTTAAATTTTATCTTATTTTTTCATCGAAAATCAGATTTTACAGAGAAGGAGAGAGAGAGAGAAGAGAAGATCTTCATCTGCTGATTCACTCCCCTAGTGGCTGCAGTGGCTGAAGCTGAGCCAGGAGTCAGGAGCTTGTTCTGGGTCTCCCACACGGGTGCAGCGTTCCCTGCCTTTTTAAGGCACCTAAGATTGTGATGTTCCTTTAGCTGAGAATCAGTGATAGTGCTGCTGGCTTTAGGCAGCAAGATGCAATCATAGCAGGTGTGAATAAGATTGTGCAATCCACTGCTGAGGACAAACTAAGATGAATGGAATTTTGAAGAACACAGCAAATAGCCTTGTATATAAATCTCTTAGGCATGTGTCCAGTTATTTCCTTAGGAGAAACTTCTAGAATTGGGATTGTTGTTGAAGGGCCTTTGATATGTATGGTCCCAGAATGTTTTGGATGCCTGCAATCATGGCAGATTAAAAAGTGTTGAGGTTTGTGGTTGTGCTGAAAGTGTTAGGTAAGAGAATGAAGTGTGCAGTGAGCCATCCAGCCTGGGCAGGCATACATGCTCAGTTTTCCTCCTTGGATTTCTTTGTGCCACCGACTCTGGCCAATGGTCACTGTGAGACTCCACTGGATGAGTACTTAAGACTGACGGGATGTTTGTCTATAATGACAAGTGCTTGATGGTAGCAGCAAATGATGAGCAACCCTGGGGAGACATCACCACCCACTTGAGAGAGATCCTTGAAAGGTTTATGACCCATTTGAATCCTGATCAAGCATTGCTGTCTTGACCCTCCAGGGAACCAATTGTCTGGAATACTTGCTCTGTCAGTCTGAGTGATGTGCTTAGAATCCCTTGAAACGTAGGAGCACAATTGTTTGTAAAACACAGAATGAATTATCAAGACGTCATAGTGATTGGAAATATTTCCTTGTCATTTCCCACAGCCGTTGTTTGCTAAATCTATTGATGAGATCATATCAAGGCCAAAATTAATATTAGTTTACTACACTCAACTATGTTATTCCTGGGAAAGGAGGGCAATATGTATTTTTAAATTATGATTATATGTAGTAAAATGGTTTTGTAAGTCTTTACCTTAGGTCATTTACTTGCAGCAGGCTCATGTTCTTACTACTTATAATGTGAACATTTCTTGAGTTTCTGTAGTAGTATGAACATATACACACATGTATCAAATTTGCAGGTAGTTATATATTTTGGTATCAGAATTTTTGTGAGGAGGAGCATTGGGGATGAGAGGAGATCAAATCAACAGGACTGGCCCAATTTGTTCTCATGGTCTCTTTGCTCAGAGACCCCCTTGAGGAGTGGCAGACCTACAGAGGTATAGTTAGTTTTTTTGTTTTTTGTTTTTTGTTTTTTTTTTTTTTTTGCTTTCTGCTTCTAATCACCAATATAACCTTCTCCGTAGATCCAAACCATTGCCCATGATTAAAATCAACGCTTAAGGTATGGTACCATATGCCCATGCTGAGCAGCTGCCTGGGATCCTGACTGTGTTAAGGAAGGGTATCATGTCTAGCATATGTACAGTTTGCTGAACAATATTCTCTGCCTTTTTCTGCAGTCATACTGATGTTATTGTTCAACTTCTCTTCTTGTGTTATTGGTTGCTGAAAACTTCTGAATGGGAAAAAGGTTATTTGTTCACAAAGAGAGGTGAGGCTGCTTTTGTTCTAAAAACTTATAACTGCAACTCTGAGCTATTGAACAGCAATTACAAAAGATTTGCCAGGTGTTAGTGGGGTGAGCTAAACCTATGTAAGTAGGTGTGGGAAAACATCAAACAGTATAGTCTTCTAATTTGAAAAGAGCAACTATTTATCGTGGGTTTCGTCCTTGAGATGGTAGTGACCTAATTAAATGCATATGAAATTCAAAAAGGCTTTACTAAGGGACAGTAATTTTCCTGGGGTATTTTTGAAGTTGCTGGGATGAAAGAATTACGTTGAGCAGATAATGGATGGATTCTTGCATTGTGCACCGCAGTCTTGAATAGACTAAACATACAATAGTTATTCATCAGTGTGTTATCTTAGAATCTGAAATTGAAAGCATTGGTTTCATTTGTTGCTGACACTAGGAGTAATGCTGGTTGTAGTTTTGGAGGACTGTGGCCTGGGTGTAGAAACTGGCCCTGGATAAGACTTCAGCATGGATCAAGACAGTTTTGCCTTGGAATAGGTGGTTGTCACTAAATAGGGACCATCTTGTCATTAATGATCCGTTATGTCATCCTCTGTGTAGAAGATGAGGATGTCAAAATGTTCGTATTTTGAGGGAGGGGAATCAGAGATAAGAGCATAAAAGAAGTTGAGTTTAGCTTTCTGCTTCCCTAAGTGACCGTTGCAGCTGGTATTGGATACCTGAGTAATGTTGCTGCTTCATGCCTCAGCACTCACTGGACTGTATTGACACTGCTGAGACCTAGGAAGGCTGTAACTTCCTGCTCTTGCTGTTCTCTCCACCTCCCTTGATCCTCTCCTCTGTTGGCAATCTTTTTCTTAGAGTCTCTACATTTGATTCATCTAAGTTGGATTTCACTTTCCTGACACAGAAGGAATAGGCCATTGAGTCAGGGCATTGATTTTGATTTAAAATCCATATTCTTGGGCTTTAGTCCATAGAAATTTCATTTAATAAATTGAGACTGAGGCCCTTGAATCTGCATCTTAAAGAGGTTCTCAGGTACTTCAAATATTAAGAGGTGACCTGGCATGTGTAGAAAATATTAAACTTAATTCTCCAGCATATCTGTGCAGACACACTTCTGACTGCTACAGAATCACATTTGTTGTTACTGCTGTTGTAGTTTCTTCATCATCATATTTTAGAGGCAAATTGGATGTGTTCATCTGAAATGAAATTCAGATCAATTCTTTTTTTTTTGAAAAAAGATTTATTTATTATTTTTTATTACAAAGTCAGATATGCATAGAGGAGGAGAAATAGAGAGGAAGATCTTCAGTCTGATGATTCACTCCCCAAGTGAGTCGCAATGGCCGGTGCTGCGCTGATCCAAAGCCGGGAACCTGGAACCTCTTCCGGGTCTCCCATGCGGGTGCAGGGTCCCAGGGCTTTGGGCCGTCCTCGACTGCTTTTCCCAGGCCACAATCGGGGAGCTGGATGGGAAGTGGAGCTGCTGGGATTAGAACCGGCACCCATATGGGATCCTGGGGCATTCAAGGTGAGAACTTTAGCTGCTAGGCCACGCCGCCGGGCCCCATACCAATTCTTAACATGCTGATATCGCTTCTCTGCTTGAGACTACCCAGTCATTGATGGCACACTTCATGATTTCCATATCACTTAATATTCATGACTTTGAAACATCAGATGGCGATTACCTCCTTCAAGAGTCAGCTCACTTCCAGGGTTGTAAATTGGTGCGCTCTCTGTCTTAGGGGCATGCCATTCGTTCCTAAGTCAAGAATTTATCCAGCATCTACCTTACGAAAGACAAAGGCTAGATAAGTGTTGACAAGTGTAGTTGTGGGCCAAACCTGCTTTCTGGCTGTATTTGTACATAAAGTTTTATTAGAACACAGCAATATTCTTTCGTTTCTATATTGTCCATGGTTGTTCTTGGACTAGTATATGAGATTTAAGTAATTGCAAGGAAGTTTGCATGTCTTGCAAAGTCTAAATTACCCACTATCTGATACCTTACCTGGAAGAGGTTGAAGGTCTTCTAGATTTGACCCTGGGAATATATTGATAAATAAGGTGGATATCATCTATCACATCCTGCAGGGACACAGCCAAAAAGAAACAAATGCATACCCTTCTCTTATGGAACATACCTTCTTGCTGGGGATAAAGAAGTCCATAAAGGAGGTAAGATGCCAAATTGCATACTATTACAGAGTTCTAGGCTCTTTGGAGGAGAAATCCATTAAGATAGGAAGTAAGAAAATATTACAGCTGTAGAGTGTTTCATGATGTGCAATGTCTTGGGGAGAATCCCATTCTTGGTACAGAGCTCGTCTCTTCTTCCCTCTACGCCTTGTCTCCCTCTGTTTGTATCATTAATTTTATCTCACCTACCTGAATCTGGTAAGATTGTCTTCTATTCTTTTCTATTGGATCAGTAGTAATAGGAAGTTGAAAGGAAATGTGGTCTTAGAAACATGTTCTTTCGCGAAGCAGTTTTCACCTTTTCCTCTTTTACCAGAGGGGAATGTGACTCTTGGCACAAGATCATGTTCTACTCCAACTTCATCCTTCAGTCAGGGGATACTACCAGCTGGTAGCTCTAGAAGGGCTCAGAGAATGGTCTGGGTGATCCCAAGGTAACTACAATTTACTGGAGGGTGGGATCGGGCTTTTTGAGTGTGGTTTTTATCGGTGAATTTATTGCTAGCTCATGGTCAAGTTCTGATCTGTTTTGTTCAGTGAGAGGAAGTGCCTTCACTAGATAAAATGTACATCTCATTCCCCCTGTGATTGCCAAATTTAAGCAGAACTGTGCCATCATATGGCTGATGATTACATTTATTTGGAAGCACTTCAAGAACAACTGAACGCTCCAAAACTTAAGTATATTCAATAAAAGCACAGCATAACATGATTATCCTGTAAAGCGAATCTTTCTCCCCGTCCCCTCCACCACAATAAATGCTCTGCTAACAGAGGACACTGATATTTGATTTTATTCTGAATTGTCCATTGTAATTTGGCTCTGTATTGTTAATGTCCTTTTGCTTTGGTTTATTACATTAGAATTTATTCCACTGTTAGAAAATGAACCTTAAATATACATTCGCAAAAACTCTTATTAGATTGAAAAAAAAAACTTTTAGCAACAATAAATTTAGAAAGCTTACAATTTTTAAATAGCTTACACTCAAGACATTTGTATATGACAAATTATTCCTCTATATCTTTCTTTAGTAGACAACTACAAAATATGTCTGAAAGAACACACTTTCCCTGAAGGAGAAATGCATTTAAGATGTTCAGAGTCTTACACTGTGCTTATACACACGTTTAAGGAAACTATTCAAGTATGTCTTGTACAGATTTTTATTTATCACAATGTTCTTGTGACAGCCTGACCTTAGTGTAAGACTTCAGGCTTTACTACTAATAATTTAGTTTAGAATCTTCTCTGCTTTCTAAAAATCCTCAGGCCAGTAAGAAAATGAAATAACATGTAATTAGAAAATATTTAGTATCTTTCCATAATTTTACATTCCCAGTGTGTGTGTTCCTTTGATAATCTAAACAGTAAATTTGTGAATTCTGTGCTAAATCAACCTCAACTTAAATTTCTCTCTGCTTTTTTACTGTGGCATATTAGAGTGTTCTTTGTAAGTACTAGATATAAACATTAAGGAGACACAGCAATGTAGTAGAAGTAATCCAGTCATCTTCATATGAACTTTGGAGTCAGTTTATAAATACCTAAAATGCTCTTGATCATTGAACAAATTTATTGACTTGTGGTCTTAAAAAAAAAAAAAAAGAAAATCATACTTAGTTTCACAAAAAATGAATCATTATAAGGTACTAGCATAGCAGCCAAATTGGACAAATAAGAGTTCATCAAGATAACATCACCAAAGCAAAACAGAGGTAAGATTAAGAAGACCGACTATTTCAGCTTCTTGGGGAATGAAACAGCAGACAGAAGATCTTTCTGTCTTTCCTTCTCTCCGTATGTCTGACTTTGCAATTAAAATAAATAAATCTTAAAAAGAAAAAATAAGACCAAAATCTAAGGAGGAGTAACCCTTAGGAAATTAAATCAAGCCATTATCTTAAAAGAAGATGCTCTTGTACTGCTGTTTAATTGTGCTTAGCATAGGCTCTAGGGAAAGGGAAAAAACACATTTAAGTTCCCTAATTGCCTTTCATCCCAACCAGCTCTGTTATCAGTTGGTCCCTCAATAGAATAATCAGAGATCTTGAGAAATCACCAGAGGGGTCCTTAACAGTAGGGTCCCTGCTGTTGCCTTGCCAGAGGTCCAGCCGTGGGCTGTCCCTCACTAGCAGAGAGAGTCTGAGGGAGTGATTAATCCTCCCTGTGCTTCATGGCTGTGTTCTGAGGAATTAATGAGTTAATATCTGTAAGTGCTGAGTTTACTTGAGCTATCCTAATGCCTGAAGTATCCTAGCATAACTATCTGCTATTAGCACCATCATCATTGGCATTGGTAAGATTGCATTAGAATAGTGTTAATGTGGGCCAAAGCAAGTTTGGAAAACACTTCTGTAAACTAAGAATTGACAAGCTTAGGAATATATTTCCTTTTGCTTTTAGGCTGCTTTTCTTCTTAGCTAAGGTGAAATTAACACTGTCTTTGTTGCTGATCTTCCTGTAACAGAGAGGCTGCAGGCACCTGGTCTGGAGCCTGGGGAATGGATGGGGCCTTCTGGGGAGGGGCCCCTTCCACTGTGGTATGCCACCCTGAAGCAGAGAACAAGGCCTTCCCCAACACTGTATCTCATAGCATCTAACTCTTGAATTTTGAAATTTCAAAACTGTGAATAATAAATTTGTTATAAATTCCCAGGTACATAGAATTTTGTTAGATAACCCACAGAGGTCTTGTTCTTTTGTATGAGAAGTCCTTGGATTCTAGTGGCTAGCCCACAGACTTGAGAGTTTCCCTGTCACTAGATTTGTGGTCCACAGATCATGCATACTTACCTGTAAAATGAGATAAATTCTAGTGGCTTTGAGAATTAAAAATGATACTATTTGGGCTGTGGCTAATTTTACAAGGTATACTACCTGGTAGAGTTACTATGATAACTGTTACTTCTGGTTGAGGAAGCCAAGGCCTACAAAAAAAAAAAAGAGAGAGGGAGAGAGAGAAGTAGGGACTTTCTCCCTTGCAGGTATTTTCATAACTACCTAGGGAAGAGGAAATCCAGTGTGCAAAGTACAAGAAGCTTATCCAATGAGCAACTGCAGAATTAGCATTTTAACATAGGTTCATTTAATATATAAGTGGATCAAGTTCAGTCACTGAATTTTTCATTCTGTTCTGTAAAAGAAGTTTAAGATCTTTAATTAGTTTCTCCATTTTCACTAAAACTTGCAGCTTTATCTTTATTATGACCATGTCATTAGCTCTGTTATATAACAGACATGTTTTATTTAATAAATTAGTTAAATGGTGATCATTATGATTTAAGTTTCAATTGAGCCCTTGAGGTAATTTTTGCTGATGGAAAAATATTAGGTAATTTGAAAGAATTATCATAAAGATTAAAATATTAATATGTTCTATCTCAAAATTATATCTCTAATTCCAAGTATCCATCTTTGTGTGTTACTTGCAATTTTAAATTACATCACAATTTTGGGAGACATTTTTCTTAGCTTTAGTGGATGTTTTTGGATCAATGATTCCATCATTCTCAAGATTTCAGTTAATGTCTGAAGTTGAAATCAGGAAGGTAACTGCCAAACAAGTCAGACGTAGAATTCTGAGCATATTGTTTTTCTCCCATTATAGTAATTGGACGAGGATTAACATGTAAAGTTCAGCCAGAGAAAAGACATTATGTTTAGCGATACACCTGTCAAAATATGGTTTTATTAGCTACAGCTTATGTTGTAATTAAAAGATTATTTTCCCATCCAGTTAGTCATTTATATCATTTGCTCCTGCTTCCTTTGAGTTAATAAGTGATGCTCAAATTTGGTTTCAAGTTTTGTCTTGAAAATACTGTCTTCACCACTCCCAAGGCATGGTAACACTATTCTCTCTGTCTCCACCCAACTCCATTCTTTCCTCAGTCATTGCATTGTTTTTCCAGAATATTTACAAGAGTAGTTAAAGCCTGAATGGAGTAGATTAAAGCTGTCATTATTTTTATTTGCATTAAATAACATAAACATGTTAAAATACTTGGACAGTTTTCTCTAAATTTTCAAGTTTAAGTGGTTTAATTAAGAATGTAGTTAGCTGGGTGCTTAGCCTAACAGTTGAGATGACACAACCCACATTGAGGTACCTACAATTGGACCTGGCTGTGGCTCTTGGAAAGCAGGGTTGTTGCTAACCAATTAAAGGGGCCCATATTGAGGCCTACCTACTGGCTTCAGTTTGACCTGGTCCCAACTGTTACAGGCATTTAGGGAATGAACCCAGCACATGCAAAACTACATCTCTGTGTGTCTGTCTACCTCTCAAATACTTAAATAGTTAAAAAATCTAGGCTGGGTAGTATCTACAAAAAGTCCTGCTAGAGATGCCTAATGTGGTAGAAATCCAGACATATGTTGCATCCTGTAACCAATGTGTAGCCTTCAGCGTGCTCTTGAGATAGCGGTGGTGTGGTGTGCTTTCAATGTACTGTGCAAAATCACTTCCTTCTGTTTTGTACTTTGCCACAGAATCACATCTTGTAAGGAATTGAAATTTCTCTCATGCAGTATACAAAAGATGAATCCTCTAGAAACAGGCAACTATTCTTAAATACTCTAAAAGTTTTTTGATGAAACATTATAAAACTGAAGAAAAGAACTGTAGTCCCCAACTCAGCCATTAATGCTAATTGTAGTACAGTCATGGCTGGGGAGGAATGACCTCCCACAATCTCTCCGGAGGCTTGCACAATGATCCTTGATACCTGTAGCCTCTGTGTGGTCTTCCACTTACAGTGTTTGGGCCATTTGCTGCCCTGATCATGAACTTTTCTGTGCTCACAATGCAGATTTCCACGCCTTCCTGTAAACAGCATTCTTCTCAGTCCAGAAAAATGTTGTATTTCTTCTATGTCACCTTAACGCTAAGCGCTATTTGTGCCTTTACTGGCAGCCAGTTATCCCATTCTACGTGGTGCTCCATCATCTATTCTGCTCAATGTGTTTTTATTTCCCCCCGAGAAACATCAGCCTGTCAGAATGTATACTCAGTCACAACAAAAATCAATTTTACATATTGATCCCAATTTGTCAGCACATCCTTTGAAACTTTGCAGCATGCCAGTTTACTCTGCCATAAGCAGTTTGGAACTCCTGACTAATCCATATAGAGTGAGGGTGGCTGGTGAATGGATAGATAAGCAAATGTACTAGTTTTAAAAGAAAACTCGGGCCCAATGCAGTAGCTTAGTGGCTAAAGTCCTCACCTTGCATGTGTCCTGGATCCCGTATGGGAGCCAGTTCGTGTCCCAGCAACCCTGCTTCACATCCAGCTCCCTGCTTGAAAGCAATCGAGGGTGGCCCAAAGCCTTGGGACCCTGCACCCGTGTGGAAGACCCGGAGGAGGCTCCAGGCTCCTGCTTTGGATCAGCTCAGCTCCAGCCATTGCGGCCAGTTGGGGAGTGAATCAATGGACAGAAGATCATCTTCTCTGTTTTTCCTCCCCTCTGTGTATCCGACTTTCTTATTAAAATAAAAAGAAAGCTCAGTGGAGGGGCTTGGGTCAGGTGTTTAGGACCCCAGTTAGGATGCCTGTGAGTACTCAGATTTGATACTGCCTCCAGATTTCTGGTAAAGTAAGCGATGGGAAACAGCAGTGATGGCTCGAATTATTAGGTTGTTACCCATATTTGTGATCAAGATTGAATTTCTGGCCCCTGAGTTTGGCCTGGGCCAGTTCTAGCTGTTGGGGCCATTGGTGACATCAGCAAATGGGATCTCTCTCATAATAAATATTTTTTAAAAACTTCAGGTGCACACTAAGATGAAAATTGACCCTCAAGTAGGTCCATGTCCTTGTTCCTGAAATGTAGGAATACTAAAGGAACATGGTGGCTATGATTAAGGTGAGGATCCCGGAGGGATTATCCTACGTGGTTTGGGTCAATCCAGTGCCATCAGAAGGTACAAGGGAGGCATTCAAAGAGTCAGACTCAGATAGTGACGATGTAACAACAGGAGTAGAGGTTAGAGTAGGACATTTTGGAGCAAAGTGCCACAAATCAAGGAAGGCAGGCAACCAACACAAGCTCAAGAAGACAAGGAAATTGTCCATTTTGATTTTCAAAAAAAGATAAACAAACCTAAGTATCCTGAATAATATCTTGACTTTAGCCTAGTGAAACTGACTTTGGATTTATGCCCCTTTCCGCTCCCAAACTGTTAGATACAACTTGAGTGTAGTTTTGGTTAGGAAAAAAATGTTGCAATGTTTTTATTTGAAAGGCAGAAAAAGACTCCAAGCTGCCTTTGCTGTCATTGTCCAAATGACTGTTAAAAACGGCTGGTGGATCCAAGGGCCCTCACTTCAGTTGTCATGCGGGTGACGTTACCACTGCTTCCCAGGAACTGTATTAGCAGGAAATTGGAGTCAGAAGCCAGAGTCCAGTTTTAAAAACCAGTTACTTGGGTTTAGGAAGCAAGCATCTTAGTCACATGGCCAGAAGCCTAACCTTCGACATATATTATCTTAAGCCTTTTAATTCACACTAATTTATACTTAAATAGGAAACGGAAGGATTCATAACCTTCTAACCTATGATTTAATGTGTAATTCTAATGCTTTCTCCATCTCATGATATGATCAAGATGCCAGGAAGTCTAGTCTGACCTCTTCTAGTGAGGTTCATCTGTAATGAGGCCCAAAGAAACAGAGGAACTTGGGCAGAGTTTGCTTGAATTGTTTTTCTTTTTCCTTAAGTTTTTGTCTTATTTTTCAGCAACCATATCTTTTCATGCCCATCCTTATTCATGCCTGTTATTTATGCACATATCATTCTCTGCATTGTTTTTCATTATTTCTTTGTTCAAATTCATTTTTATTCTGATGCAGTAGTTTGAGGTAAAACTATATGAAATTAAAGTTGACTTTATTTTTGTCTGCCTTTTCTTTAGACTTCCAAGAGAAAAAATAGATACTTGACTCTTTAAAGAAAAGGTATATATTTATTTGAAAGAGAGTGACAGAGATGGAGAGATAAACAAGAAGAAAAACGAATAAAAGAAAAAGATAACTTCCAACTGGTTCATTCTTCAGTTGTGACTTGAAATCAGAATTGGGAGAGGCTGAAAGCAGGAGCCAGGGACTTCATATCTCCTATAGGGGTGGCAGAAACTCAAGTATTTGTGCTCTCACCTGCTTCCCAGATGGGTTAGCAGGAAGTTGGGTTAGAATTGGAAATGGAACTTGATGCTAACCACTCTGATATGGGATGTGGGCATTCATAGCAGCAGCTTAATCTTCTCTGACACAACCCCATAGTCCCAAGAGTTTTTGCTTTGGTTGTTATGGTGCCTATCTGCAAACTTTGTCATGTTCATAAAAATTCTATTCTGCCTTATTATTAGAACATACTATGCTGAGAAGGGAAACTGGGACATAAAAGTCCTAGGCCTGGTGTTCCACAGCCCCTGAACTGCTTGTCATATTGATATACTGATTGGTTCATGAAAAAAAGTTCATCTAAAATATTTCTGTAAGAGTTTTTGTTAGGTTCCACCCAATGCAAATTTTATGTTGCTAGCTTTATGACAATTAACTAGGATAATGTTCCATGAAATCTGAAGGTGAAAAGTGAGTAGAAAAACTATGACAGACAGCAGAGGAATTTTATAGATGATATCAGAGGGCTGTTTCATGTTGATACTGGCTTGTTTTCTCCTTTGTTAGATGACAAATGTCAGTCTGGGAGAAATAAAACCTTTAGGAAATTTTACTTCTGTATGTATTTGCTATAGAGGCAGAGGCTTTGCAGGATTTCATGCAACCCTACAAAAAATGGATGTGAAACTTTTTTAAAACAAAATATTATGGCGTAACAAGTTAAGCCTAAGAATTCAGCAGTAATGCATTATCCACTGATTCCACTGCTGAGACAGTATTTTTGTCTTGAAATAGATCATTATTAGATTGCTGTATAGCTTTGTTTTACAGGTTTTGTTATAAATAAAATGATTTAGAGTTAATTATTAAAATGTTAGTTCTTAGATTTCTTAATCCAGACATTCTCTGTCAGACAGCTTTAGTGTCTCTGTATTGAGCAAGCTCTATAGAGAATTCTAAAGTCTTCAGTTCACATTTTCAGAAACACTGTAATATATATAATCTATCATCAATCAAAATATTGAGTTTGTGCTTTGACATTAGTTTAAGAAATTTCTTGAAGTCTTTTCAGAAAATCAGTTGTTGCAAACATGGTTTGTCATGAGTTCATTATGCCGGGCTGTTACAGAGCGCTTTGGCAGTGGGCTTCATTTTGTTTTGGGTGAATCTGTGTCAACTCCAAGGTTCTGGATTTTGCTTAGATTTGTAACCAAGCAAATTGACCAATACTGCTATAAGACATACCATCTGAAAAATAAGGAGTCCTGTTGGTGGCTTAATCTGTGTACACTTTGAATTTAATAGTTCATGGGGTTATTTTTTGTTTTTGTTTGTTTATTCGTTTGTCCTAAAGTGCGTAATGAGTAGGATTTGAGGCTCTAATTTTCAACCAATTCTAAGTGTTACTGAAGTTTATCAAGCAATAAACACACTATTGCACTTATACTGTCATATTTTTATAAAGCAGTTTATAAAAGGTGACATCTGGCAAAGAGGCAGATCTATAAAAATCATGCTGGTGGATGTAGTGTCATTTTTTCTGCCACACACCCAGAAAGAGTAATATTATTTTGACACACACATACATCCCCACTGTCAAATTCCTATTTTTATAGTTAGCTTACTGCACATATCCTTAAGCTATACAAAACCTTGGACTAATGCAAAAAGTGACATTTCTGCATATTTATTACAATGCTATTTTAGAGGTTGACTTTGCCTGATAGGATTTTCCCAAGAACAATGTCATGTTCATGACAGTAAGCATTGTTGTGAACAATACTGTTGTGAATTACTCAGGAAAGGTCAGTAAGGAAGGACAAATCATGGAGAGCTTCATTTCATGTGGCTTGATTTTTCTAGTGTTTCCTAGATAGAGGGTGAGGGGGGAAGACTATAATGCAGCTTCCTGAGCAATTGCATGAATTGTAACATGAACTGATACCTGCCCTACCTTGCAATCCAGCAATTCCACTCCCAGACTGAGACTCTAGAGAAATAGGTGCACTGGCCTACCTCAAGGTTGTACAAGAGTGTTAATAGCAACTAGAATGCCCAATAGCCGAATGGATACTTGTATGCTTATAAAATGGAATATTTCGTAGCATAAAAACATATTGCCCTGAGCAGGGATGTTAATAAATCTCCTTCATAGTGTGTTTTATAAAGGATCTAGATGCTAAATGATATAAACTGTATGGCTTCTTACAGTTGAAATTCATGAAGTAATAAAATTAATATATGCTGATGGAAGTTAGAATTGTGAATGCTGACATGTGTGGTAGAGGATAGGATAAAGGAGATACCATCTGGGCATTGGCAGGATTTTGTATGATGAATCTGTTTCACAATCTGGATGTTACTTTCATGTAGGTACACATATGCAAACATGTAGAGCTGTGTTAAGACTAGACTACTACAGTGAACACTTCAGTACTTGTATATTAAATCTACAAAAGACAATAGCTGAAAACAACTTTTTATCTCAAAAGCTTGTAGCCCAGGGACTCTGACAAGGTACTGTAACATAAGCTGGTTATTCCCAGTTCAGTAGTACCTGCTTCCCTCACTTTGCTGGGAAGGGGCTGTGTGTTACATCTCTCTAACTCTTCACTGTCTTCACTGTCTTCTACCTCTTCATTGTCTTGAGATCCTGCTGATATTATGGCCTTGAAGGGATTAGACGTCTTACCCTAGAGCAATTTATGCCTCAGGAGGTTGGTTTTTTTTGTTTGTTTTTATAAAAGGTTAGTTATTTGAAAGTCAAAGAAACAGAGATCTTCCAGTCTATGGTTCATTTCCCAAACAACCACCAATTGCTGAGGCTTGGCCTGTGTCCAACCAAAGCCAGAAACAGGAACTCCATCCAACTTCTATATGGGTGGCAAGGATTAGAGGGTTTGAATTATCATTTGCTGCTTTACAAGAACAGTGTAAATTAGATAGATTAGAAACAGCATTAACAGGATTTGAGCTGGCATTCTGATAGGGTATGAAATTGCACCATAATGGGACTGGCATTGTGGTACAGTGGGTAAAAGTGAGCATCCCATATGGCTACCTGTTCAAGATTTGGCTGCTCCAGGTCCCTGCTAATGTGCATGGGCAAGGATCAGAAGATGACCAAGATACTTGTGTTGCTGCATTTGTATGGAAGATCTGGAGGAAGCTTTAGATGCCAGGGTTTGGTTGTCAGTGTTTTCCATTGTGGCCATATGGAAATTGAACTAGTGGATAGAAAATTCTCTCTTCCTCCTGCCCTTCCCTCTTCCTCGCACCACCACTTCCTTCCACCTCCTCTCTCCTTTCTATGTAAAAACTTAATTTCAAATAAGCAAATCTTGAGAAAAAAAGAAATTAAATCACAGGCTAGCCTCAAGAGGTAGTGTTTTAAAACCACAATTGGAAGCATTAGTTTAAGATTTGGACCTAGGAAATTCTGCTATTTTTTTTTTTTTTAATGAAAGCAGTCACTCATACTAAAACAGGAGAATATACACAACCCCCATCAACAGTGGATGGGTGGTTGTAGTGGAGGAAGATTCTGTGGTTGTCTTTGTTTTTCCTCATCAGATGTATGCTACATATCAGCTATAAAGTTGAAACCAGTCTCATTAATCTTATACCTTTCTCCTGTATGGCCATTGTAATATTTGACTCTGAATCTAAAAACAAACAATAAAGAAACGTTCCATTTGAAATGATTCCCATCAGATAGCTCATACTTATCCGGTCTCCTTTTGAGGCTAAAAATTCTGTGATTTTTCTCATTTTATTTGAAGTTTCTGGGCTTTGAGTTTTACTTTATCCAGGCTTGGGTGAACTTAGACTTTTATTTAATCATTCACAGCCTAGAGTTAACTGTCAGATTGAAGCCAGATAAGGCTTCTGATACTGTTGAGATCCTTTGCTCCTTTTGATTTATGGATAATGAATTTGCCCTCTATAGTCAAAGTATGGTTTTAAAAAAAGAAATCTTAAATCTCTTATTAATCATCTTTCAAAAATATGGTGCGCACCAGACCTCTTTGAAAAGATCTTTATTAAGAGACAAGAGCTGGACAGCTGCGTTTATGCAGTAAGACTTCATGTAAGATTGACTGGGAATGTTTGTTCAAGCTAAATAAAGCCAGCATGAAAGCAGAGCCTGTTAAACTATTTGCCTTTATTCAAACATGACACTGATGTAGACAGCTTGGGAAAACAGTGTGTGCACAAAGAAAGCTGCATTATCAAACATATCAAAAGGTTTCAATGCCAGTTTACCAAATACCTCCAGCAGAGGTAATTACCGCACCCTAGCCTGGCATAATTTGGACCTAGAGCGGCACTTGAGACAGATCTTTAAACAACATTGAACTTGTTATTTGAAGGAGCATGTGGGGCGAGATCGCAATTTGGTGCCAAGAACTTCAAAGTTCATTTTATAGAGTCAAGACTCAAAAGATCTAACCTTGGCATCTCTGATTTTCTTTTCAATTAGCTGCAAAAGGCTTTCCTTCTTGCCATCCCTGGGAAGCCACACAGGATTGATGCAGTAATTCCATATCACCATATTTTCAAAGCCCCACTTTCATTTGTCACTTAAAGAGCTTTGCAGCATATAAAGCCATCAACACAGCACTCACACTTTGTCAAAAGAGAGTTGTTTGCAATTCTCTTGACAACCTATTTGTATAAAGTACTGAGATTTAAACTAAATGCACCACAAAAAGTGAAAGTTAGAGTGACAAAATCTAGTTCGTAGCTCTTGTTACTGGTCTGCTCAGTTTCTGTCCCACTCCATCTACAAACTCAGCTCCTGAATCCTGCTAATGTGACTGTTAGGAACAAATCATTATCATGGAGACAAATAAATGTGTTACTTGAACTACTTCCCCAGTCATGTCATTTTAGAACACTGAGATCAACATATTGCTTTCTTTGGCTGATCTCTGACTTTTGAATTTTGTAGAGTATTCATAAAAACATAACACAAGGAAAAATGCTATTGTGTATATGTAATTATGTGTCATGTCTAAAGCAAATGTTTAAAAGAATGATAGTATTCGGGTGTGAGACGATCAGAGTGATGGGACCATGACAATAGAAGTTTGTTCTGATGTGAGTCTTTATACTCTCAAACTCTGTGACCTTCAGGAAAGGAACCTGTTTACATCTGTTTCTTCACCTAGGAGTTTAGGGAAATCCTCTCATTCTGCCCTGGGTTGTCAATACCCTGACTCTTGAGTTTCACTGCGTGAACATCAGTAAGTTGCAGTTGATTATGATCACAGTAATTTTTCTGCAATCAGTTGATGCTTGGTGGAAGGATTTGTTTTATCATCTCAAAAGCATTTGCTTGAAAAAGTTCATTTTCAAATTATTAGCAAATCAGAAAAGATTAGGGGTGCTGAAGTTGGTGGCAATGTGTATTGTGGGAAGCATGGGAGTTTTTTGTACAGCACGAATGAGTATTTCCACTTCACATTAAATTTTTTTGGCACCATCATCTGTGAATTTGGCACACACCACATGTAGACATTCTTCAAACTACACTAGGTGTTCACTCAATCTAGACAGATGTGCTGAACAGGCCAGTGCTCACAGTGTGGATGTCACCTCCGGACCTGCTGAGAATGCAGTGTCGAGACCTGTCCTAGACCTATGAAACCAGAGAGTGTTTCAGCCTCTGTTTATTGTCACACTGGAGCTCGTGAGATGCATTTTGTGTGGAGTGACCACTGGTTTTGTAGTTGATTGAGCTAGTCAGCTTTTCAGTACTACAGTGGAATACCTAACAGGCTGCAAAAGAAGGAAGGTTTGTTGGGTTTCAACTTCCTGGGTTTTCCAGTGCAAGGTCCAGTGGCTCCGTAGTTTGGGCGTCTAGTGGGACCCAAAAGAGAAATTACCATGTAATGCAAATGATGAGCCAGAGTGTGAGTGGGGGAAGTGGTGGGGAGGTGTCTGGGATGGGGCTTTTATAACTGGTCCTCTTGGGAGAATTGTACATTTATGTCACATCTCCAGTGATCTTGGACTTTTTAATAGGCTCACCTCCTGAACACTATTTTGAGATTAGGTTTCTATTAACTTGTTATCATTAATTTTTTAAGACTTTGGAATTAAATTGATTCTCAGTTTTCAAGAACTATTACATTGCATGACCTTGGACAAGTCACATTTTCCCGCCATAGACCTTGATTTTCACTACTACAAAAAAATATATGAGTTGGACTGATTAATTTCAAATATCTGTCAGCTTCAGCAGCCTGAGATGTTCTCTGAAACATGCAAACCCACCCCGGACCATTTAAAACAAAAGGGGATGTTTGCTGGTTATCATCTGTGTCATTTATTGAACAGGCCTGAAGAAGCACTTACGAACAATGGCTCACAGACCACGACCTTTGCATAATGAAAAGTTACAGCTCAGCGTGGTAGACAACACAGATTGAGCAATTATGTACAGGTTCTTAACATGTGTCATTATTTAAAACAAACAAAACACAACTGTAAGCTTTTTAGAATACGCACTCTGTTAGTGTGTAACTAAAGCATAATGAGCTAAATCCTTTCCATGCCTAATACCCAGTCAGAATATTAAGCAGTCTTCTGCTTGGTGAACAACAGCAACTGCTCAGTGGGAAACAAGATAGTCTCAAGCCCAGAGACTAGAATTCACAGCAGTAATTATAGGTCAATGGATGTTTCTTTCCCTGTCCTGCCCCAGTGTGGCACCCTGAGAAGTATGCAGTATGTCCAGTGTGGCTCTCATGTGAAGAATATGTCACATGAATCTAATTTCAGGAATATTTTAGGAGTGAAACCCCAAATGAAGCAGTGGTTCTATATAAAACAAACAAACAACAAAAACATGGGTAGAGGTTCTGGGGAAGCAATGTTAAAACAAAAAATGTATCCCAAAGCCTATGAAACTGTCATATAATTTAAAAAAAAAAATGTAGAAGACAAGTTGGAGTGTGAGATTAGAGAAAAAAGACTTGAACACCTAATAAGATCCTGTACTAGATTTTATATTAGGTGCAAAACAGCAAGCGTGTCAAAAAGAAAAGCAAGTGGATGAAACTGGACAGTGAAGGAACCTGAGGACTCACAATCATTCTGTTTGCTGTTGTAGTTCTTGGGCTGTCCAGATAAATTCAAAATTAATTTCAAAATACACTTTCTAGAATGATTCCTCTGTTTTAATTCCATCTACTATAACATGTCCTTGGTGTGTTTCAGACACACCTGAAGTTCTTTCGTCTTGTCAGTCATCCCCCTTAAGGTCAGCTTAGTTTGAAGAGATGTCTCATTGCCCTCTTATTTCTGACTGCAGTTTGCAGTCTTGGAAAGTGGCTTTAGAGACCTGGAGACCTGGACTGCTTGCCCCTTTTCAGCTCTTGCCTCTGCCGGTGTCCCACAGCCTATCTTTTTTTTGCCTGTTCCTCTTCTCATAGTACCTGGTTTGGGGCCAAAACCTGGGCTTTGGTTTCTTGACCAATTCCTTTGGCTCTGTTTCTTTTCTTTCACTTGGCCCTTTGAGCTTCATACAGTTCTGCTTTCTGCATGGTTAACTAAATCTTCACAACTTCAAGCATCGTTAGTCCATTTTGATACTAAAGCACATCTGGTGTCTTCTGGAAAACGCTATTCAGTAGAGATGCAGATCTGAACAGATGTTTGAATATGGCAGGGATGAGGATGCCTTAAGTTGCCAGGGACTCTCAGCAGAAGCCTGAAACTCACCCACAGTAACTGTTTAAATCAGTGGTCTCCCTTTCTTGTGTCAGCAGACTGTTAGATCCATAAAGATACCTTTTCTTTTATCCCCCCCCACCTTTTTTTTTTTTAATATTTGCTTGCTCACTGGCTCTGCTCAGTCAACTGAACTCCAACAAAGTAGGTGCCCAGGGTTTGTTAAGGTGTTCCTGTCCTCGGAGACTAGCAGTCTTAAACTTGGATGTGCAAGACACAGGATGTACGTGTGATTCAATAACTTCAAAAATTATAGTAAGTAATGAGTGGTAGGAATCTGGGCAGCCAAGAGACCATGGTGGCTTTGGGCATGACTTGAACTGATCCGAGAAGTTGCAAATGGGGCTGGTGTTGTGGGATAGTGAGCTAAGCCACCTCTTAGAACATGAGCATCTCAGGAGTTTGCCCATTTGAGTGATGTCTGCTCTACTTCTGATCCAGTTCAGTGCTAATGGTCTGGGAAAGCAGTGAAAGATTTTTCAAGTGTTTGGGGCCTCACCAACCATGGGGGTGGCACTCACCCATGTGGAAGACCCAGAGAAAGCTCTGGGCTTCTGACATTGGCATGGTACAGCCCTGGTTATTGTCGCCATTTTGGGAATGATAGAAGTTTCTCTCTTTCTCGCCCTCTCTCGTTCTCTTTACCTACTCTCAGTCTGTAACCTTGCTTTTCAAGTAAATGTTTAAAAATGAAGCTGAAGAGGCCAGATGTGTATTACAGAGTATATTAGAGGAGCTGTGCAATGACTCTGCTTTTTTTTTGTTTGTTTGTCTTTCTTTGTAATGCAATGAACAAAAGCTCAGAATCTTGGTAGGGCTGCTGAGAAAACCAAGTCTTGGTTTCTGATTGGGATGATGGGCAATAACTCAAACCCTTTGATCTTAGATGGAATTGTTACAGAAAGTCTAACTTCAGGCTTAATGTACTGTTTCCAGTAGAAAAGACTTAATAGAAATGCACTATTGGGAATACAAAAAACCCGCTACCATTTAAAGCTCATTCTGTCATTTTCTGGTGACTAATAAAAACATTCTACATTTCATTTTTTAGTATTCAAAGTGTCTCATGTTAAAACAGGGCATAATGTAACACCCATTAATTTGGATATTTCATGTTCTTTTTTTTTTAAGAATGTACCAGTAACTACCAAAGTGGATGTGAAAGCTTCTTTCTTCTCTCCGTCTCTCCTTATAGCATTTCATGTATCTTGTGAAACAGATTTCCCCACTCTGTTCTACCATGACTACACCCATTCCCCCTCAGCACCAGGAGAAGTTATTCTAAACCTTCCGCTGTGGGCGAAGTTGGTGTTCAGTTTGTTGGTCATTAATTGCTTGCCTTTCCCTGACAGAACACAATGCAACTACAGAGCAATCACTTAGAAAGGGAAGCAACTGTCAGGTATCCCCCTAATGAACTCTCTTCACTATAGGTGACAACGCTGATGCTCCCAGCTGCCACATGGAGACACAACCTACAGTGCATCGAAAATGGATATGTTCAAATGTCTTGTTTGTCATGGGGGTGTGGTTTGTTAGTCATTTTCAAGACCAGATCTTAAAGTGGCCTCTCCTGTTGCTTGCAGTGTACAATTTTAGAATTCTTCTCAGTTGGTGATTAACTCCTCTGAGTTAATTTTTCTATGTGAGCCAATATAAATAACCAATAAATTACTAACATTGCATAGCATACTTATGGTGACAAGTTATGAGATGAGCATGGCAGTGATATGGTGGGTAGTAGGTATTTTTTAATCAAATGTTTATTGATTGAGTGATTTGGAAGGGAGATTGATAGAGCAAGAGAGGAGAGTACACTCTTCCATCTACTGGTTCATTCCCCAAATGACCGCGATATGTGGAACTGAGCTGGGTAAAGCTAGGAGCCAGGAACTCTCTCTGGGTCCTACTAGATCCATTATCTGTTACTTCTCTGTGTCTTAGAAGTAATCTAGGTTGAAGAAAAGCAGCTGGGACTTAATTTGGCAGTGCATGATGTGATGTGGGCATCCCAAGTGTGGCATAACTTGCTGTGCCACAATGCTGTGTGCCTCCTAGATAAGACTGAACAGTTTGCAGCACAAATCTTAAGCTGAAGATTTCATATGTATCACCTAGTCTCAAAAATGACCATGAAAAATTTCTTGCTGCAAATCTGTGACTCTTGTGCAAATATGAGGGCAGGTGTAGATTTTATTCAGTGCATTCATCAACACACAGACCAGTATGAGGTTAAAAATCAAGAGTTTTTGAAAGAAGTGTGTGCTTGCATGTACACATCTACATGGAATCCAGCAGACTGTTGAATATTTAAGCTTTACAGAAAAAAAAATAATGTCCTCCTGATTTAAAACAGCCCATCCACATTACTTTTGATTTTTAAAGTTATAAAATAACCAGTAGAAAGAAAGGCCCAACAAAGAGAACACTTCATTGTGGCAATCGTGTAAGCTCGGTGGCCTGTTTGCATGTTTTAGATGACTTACACATTGTAAATGAACAACCTGAGGAGCTTTGTGAGGTTGAGCAACTGCATAAGTTGATGGTTTCAGACAGAACTGAAGTGAGCACTGCTCACTGCCAAGTTTTCTTCTGTGAACAGTAGCTGCTGTTTTGGGGGATAATCATTGCACAAAAGCACTCCCTGCCTGTGGTGAACATGTGTGTATTTTGAAAATAGCAGCAGTCCTACTTTTTTTTTCCAGTGGTTAGTACATTTGCCTTGAGAGTCTGAGCAGAATGAGCATGTGGACCTCACAGATCACCATGGCTGGGAAACCAGCTCTAATCCAGTCTTCATTCTTGTCATGTCTGAGTTCAACTAATGCTAGGTATATATTGGTGACATAGGCCCTGAGAAAGTGCTTCCTTCCCTGGAAATACAAACAGCAATGCATTAAAACTTGCAAAAGTATTTCCTATTGTACTGTAAACCTCAGGATCTTTAAGGCCCGTGAATTCAGCATATGTATAGCAGGAGTCCTTAGCAGCATCATGTATCACAGAGTTGATTTTTCTTGATAGTAAAACGAAAAACATGGCATCCTGTCGTACCCTGTATTGATATGAATGGATTTTAAGTGTGCAGGACTGGAGTGCCTTTCATCTCACTTTCTTACTTTGGGCAGATAGCATATTATAGGCATTTGGATGTGTCTGCTGCAATTAGGGAGTGGCAGACTTCAGAAATGGAAGGTCAAATGACAAATGGTATATGGTTGACGTATGGGTAGCGCCGACTTCTTCTCTGAACTTCCGCTGTGGCTGTCAAGTAAGTTTGACTTTTCTGAGACACCTGACTAGAGACGGGGTTCACAAATGCCTCCTTATCTGTGAGATGAGAGTCTCACTGAAGTCAGCCTGTCTGCATTTACTTGCTGAGGTCTATGAAAAATTTCTCCTGATGCTTTCATCTTTGTTTTGTGGGAGAAAAGAAGTATGTCAAAAGTGGGCATGGTCTCTTGATTTGGAAGTCTTTAAGAACATATGAAAATAGCTGGATCTGCCTTGACAGGGTTTGTGTCAAGTTGGCCTTTTTTTTTTTTTTTTTTTTTTTGTCTAATTATAGAGAAAATGAGGCCTGTTGGTCTTCCAGTAATTAACATGAAGGAAAATCTGCCTATTATCAATCCTCCACAATTATACTTTTGGAGTGCTGGCAAATACCACATATATTTTTAAGCATGCCAGGGATGTTTCTTATTCCTGCATATTTTCTTAAGGTCATGAAATTGAATAGCCTGTGGTTTTTTTTTTTTTTTTTTTGGTCTTGTTTCAGGGTAATTACCTTATATAAACCCTCCTACTCTACTAGCCACCATGCAGAGCAAACTTTTTCACTTTTCTGCTCAGAAAGTTGTGAGAAGTTAGGATCGAGTTCTCCTTTTAGAATGCTGAATTCTTCTTAAGAAGGAAGTGCAATTGGGGAAGCCCTGAGCGCAGTGGCATTCCACAGATATGCCAACAAAAGCTTAGTCATTCCTATCTGGGTTCCTCACGCGTCTGCTCTCCAGCTCGTGCCCCTCAGGAAGAGCTTGAAGACTGCATCCTGTTTTGAGTCCTTCTAGAATGTGCTCGTTCAGAGTAAATATATTTTCTATTTCGGTTTTGGTTTCCTTCAGGAAAATGGCCCTTGGGTCCCAAGTGAAATATTACAGAATGCATTGGCTCAGGCGAGAGGTGTTTTTTGTTTGTTTGTTTGTTTTGTTTTGTTTTCTAATTCTAACTTCAGAAGTTCTGTTGATGTAAATATTCTTCATTGTAGTTTGACATCCTATGTACTCCAGTTCTCATCAAACACTAAACGAAGTCAAGAAAAGCATGGAGAGATAATGAAATTTTTTCTCTGTTTGTGTCAATCCCAATTCATATGCTATTTCTTGAAACTTTACATCTTAAAACCGCAGTACAAAATGTTGGCTGTCTTTAGAAAATACTATACTGACATGGTGAGTAGTGATTAATAGGCAACATTTGCTCGTCACCAAATACAACTTTTTAAAATTGGTTGTCATGACCTTTATAAACATTCAGAATTAAGGTAAAATATAGGCAATGCAGTCACATTAAATTTAATAAAGTTCAATAAAAATTGTAAATTTAAAAACTCTTCATGAAACAGTGTGTTACCACCAATGCATTAGATAGTACATTAGAGTTTAAAATTATTAAAAATTACTGAGTATCCATTTAGAATGAGATTTATTTTTATGATTGCAGACACCTCCAAAACAAATCAACAGTCAATTGCAATGCATTTTCAGATGTAAAAGCACCATTAATTACTGTTAATGGTACTTCTCTAATGTATGTAAATACATCATCTGTACCAAAGCTCTTGGCAGTTACTTCTTCTTTCCAGACAGTTTAAAGATCTTATTAATATTCACAACAAGTAGAAGGATAAACATGTTGTTTTGATGAATGGCAATTGGAGACACACTGTGTTTGGACTGAGAGTAGATAGTAGCTCATTGGCAATAACTCACAGCCCTACATGAGTCAGACTATGAAACAGAGACTCAGAATATGAAACAGAGACTAAGTTTCAAGTGATACTGAGAGCATCTGAAGGACTTCATTCCAGGGTAGCTTCGTCTGCAAACTTTTCACTCTCATATCTATACCTATTTAACTGTTTGTCCTAGCACGCGCATACTCCTGCCGTGGTAAGCATTATTTTTAATTCGCTTTATTGGAAGTGACTGGCAAGGACTTCTTCAGGAATACATTGGGAGAACAATGTTTCTTATTGATTATGTCCTTTCATCTCTGCTTGAGCTATAATATTCACGCTGCTGCTTTAAGAGGCTCCGTGTTTAAACAGGGAAAAAAGTCTATGCTGGTGCATTTTGCTAAATTTCCCCTGACAAATTCAAACAAGGTGAATGCCTTAGAGACTCACATGTAGGATTTTCAGCCACTTAAATATAAAATGTGACAACTGGCAGAATTGATATTTCAACATCTGGATCCTGCTTAAAGGCCATCGTCATGCCTGGGCATAAAGAAAGAAAAACATATATTGTCAAATGGTTTGTGATGTTTTGTTTTTGTAGCACACAAGATTCAGATTTTTCCCCCTTTGCTTATACTAAAAAGTTTGTAGTTGTTGTTTTTCTGAAGGTCAACTGCTCATCCTATGTTTCATATGAAAACTCTTTTCTCCCTTATGACGATAAGGAGATAAAAGATCAGGGTTCCATGTAAGCATTGTCAACATATATACAAATTGTATTGTCTATAAAAGACAAGTAAAAATAGCCACAGTCTCTAAAGTTGTAGGAAGAATTGAATGCGTTGATAGCAACAGAGTCGTAGGAATGATTGCTCAAATTCAGTAAGCACTGTGGAAATGTTAGCATTGGGACAAATAGCCACCGTTAGAAGAAAAGCTATCGATGTGTTTGCTGCTAGAATTCCATGGTTAGGGGTCTCCTCAAAGTAAAGGAATGTTTGCCAGCCGGCAGCAATTGTAGATCTACTTTTCAAAATATGGATTGTCTTAAGTGATGTCACACAAGTTGGAACTTTTGCTTGTTTTTCACCAGGTCATTTATTATCACACATGCGTGTACTTAAAGAGAATGGTCACAAGAAGCAGGCAGGAGCCAAGGTCCAGGCTACAACAAATAATCATCAAAATGATGAGAAGCAAAGGCATAAGGATTCATGTTATGCCAGATGGAAACTCGCCATGATGTTGGTGGGTATTTTAAGTGTAAGACCAGCCAGTATTCCTGTGTAGTACTCTGTGATCGTTGAAGTACTGCCAAGTACTGGATTTTTGTACCACTCTGTGAGCCACATGCAGAAGTCAGAGTAAGCTGCTTTATACTGCACTCCACAAATGAGAAGAAAATCTCAGTGGCTTCGCCAACTGCAATTTTTCATCCTTGTAGAGCTCACAGTGGTTCCAGATACTATTCAGAGAAGATTTTCTCCAAGAGGAGGTTCAGTCATTCCATCTATTGCTGGTTTGTGTCTTCATTATGTCAAGGTTTCAGGGCTCACTACTATTCAATAGAGGTTGACAAAATGACATGTAAGCTGTGAGGTGGTATGTGTTAACCAGTGGTCCGCTGGTCTAAACCTGTGGACTGGACCTCACCATGTGGCCCTGATCAACTGCGAAGAGAACTTGAAACATAGCCTTCCATGCATAGAGAAGTGGGAGAGGAGTAGAGCTGTTGGTGAGAAGGGGTTTCTTGTGGATTGTTTCTCTCATTTCTGAGAAGCCAAATCAAACTTCATCTGCTTGGGGTGGAGATTTGGCACAGTAGTTACAGTGCCACTTACAACATTGTATCTTTTAACAGAAGGCCTGTGTTAAGACACAAATCTGTTCCCAGTTGAGCTTCCTGCTGATGTGCATGCACACCCTGGGAAACAGTGGTGTAGCTCACGTTGTTGAGCCCCAACCACCCATGTGGGAGACTCAAATTGAGTTCTCAACACAATGATTCAGTCTGGCCCCACTTTGGTTGTTGCAGGTGTTTGGATAGTGAACCAGGGCATGTGAGATCTCTGTTCCTCTCTCTGCCTTTCAAACAAATTAAAATCAAAAACTCAATTCTTCCAGGATCCAGACAAGAGTTAGCAGTGATGGCTGTTAAGAGAGCTGAAACACTTCAGCCATCCCTACACTCCTCTCATAAGCCAGGGCCCTGGGAATTTGGATGTTATGCTTACTGATCAGTGCTTTGCTGATGGAAATATTTGCTTTGTGCTAGGATCTCTCCTGGGCTTAATGTTTTTTTTTTTCTTTTTAAGATTTTATTTTTTTATTGGAAAGTCAGATATACAGAGAGTAGGAGAGAGAGGAAGATCTTCTGTCCAATGATTTACTCCCCAAGTGACTATAATGGCCAGAGCTGAGCTGATCCTAAGCCAGAAGCCCAGAGCTGCTCCTGGGTCTCCCACATGGGTGCAGGGTCCTGAGGCTCTGGGTTGTTCTTGACTGCTTTCCCAGGCCACAAGCAGGGAGCTGGATGGGAAGCAGGGCCACTGGGACACGAACCGACCCTGAATGGGATCCCAGCATATGCAAGGCAAGCCACTAGGCTACTACGCAGGGCGCGATATCTCTCATGGGCTTAATGGTTTTAACTTACCATTACTCCAGATTATCTTTGATTTGGGGGAAAGTAGCTTTCACATTGGCCTATTATCAGACTGATGACAGCATTTTTAAAATGTATCTCCAATTTCTCTGAAATTTATGTCCTCTCCTATGTCCATGCAACAAAACTATTAGAAGTTTTCCACGACTGTAACAGGGGTGAAATTTACTAGCAAAGGTTTCAGTAAAAGCTGACTGTTGTTTTTTTGATCCTTGTGTGAGGCTGATGGTATCAAAGCCTTTTCTAGCTCAAGACATTCTTGTCTGTGCCCTTGAAGTGTTGTTCAAGGACAAATGCAGATCAGCCCCCACTGGAGTGCAGCCATTTCAGTTCAGTTTTCAATTAGATGGAATTTTCTGGTGAGTGGTGCTTTCCACCAATTACCTGTGATGAGGGGACCCAGCCTTAGAATGTTCTCAAGTCAGGGATGTTAGATGTCAGTGGGATAGGATTCCGGCATGAATACAGAGTAGTGAAGAAAATCATGTGAAAAGTTCCTTGGTCAAATTCTTCTACTGAGTGTTTGCGCAAATGAATTCAAATCAATTATGTTTGCTGTTTAGGTATTTTTGGGGAGTAGTTGTTTAAGGCTCTGTAGTAGGTGCATTAGTAATCACCGAAGCATGTGACTAGTGTTGTAGTTTAACACACGAAGCCACCTCTACTGATGTTCACAGCATATACATATCTGATGGCATGTTTGTCTCTGCTGTTGTGGCTTTTGATTCAGCCCCCTGCCTTGGGTATGCAGCACATGATGATACAAGTCCTTGGGTTCTTATCTTGCGTGTAGGAGACCAGGATACAAAGTTCATGGCTCCAACTTGTTTCAGTCTGACTGTTGCAGGAATTTAGGAAGTGATCCAGTGCATGGATGATCTATTTCCTTCTGTATCTTAGCAATCTGTCATACTGCCTTGCAAATAAATAAATATTAAAAAATGTGTTAGTGCCACAATAGTCCTCCCTACCTATGTCTGTTACTGAATGAGAAAAAAATATATTATGGTAGTACAATGGAGTTAATATTTCATATAACCACACAAAAATTTTGTTTCAGCATATCCATTAGAATTTTTCTATTTTATTATTACTTCTATTGACCTCTCACTGTGCCTAATTTATAAACTCAAACTGTCTTATAAGTATAGATATATGGGAAAATGTTTAGTACAGAAATAACTCAGAACTGTGTAGTTTTCAGGTGTCTGCTGTGGATCTGGCAATAGATTCCATATGGATAAAGAGAGAATTACAGAATTTTGTAAAAATGAGAGTTAAGGCATTTGAAGAAAGAGAAAAATATAGTAAAATATATGATCAAGCAACAGGATTAGGAAATGCTCTATTGATTGCATAGTCCATGAAAAGAAGTCTGCAGGGTGAGTGTCAAGCATTTAGTCAAACTTTTATTTGCTGCTCAAATAATTGCCAAGCTTTGCCCTGAACTCTTAGTGGTTACAGTGTAGGGGAGAAAGCAATGACCAGTATCTTCAACAAGCGAAACACAGAATCCGTCTGAGGTTCCACAGCACATTGATTCCAAGTGGCCTTCAGTTAATTTCTAATTGGAACCTCCTGATAATTCTTTTAGAAAGCAATTAAAATCGGTGTGGAAAATATTAGTGTGACATTGAATCATAACTACTTTGAGAACATTCAGTCAGTGGGGTATTTAATTATCTCTTAAGAGCTTATATTTTTTAATTAGACAATTCTTGCATGTTTTAATTGATATCATCTGCATTTAGCTTTTACTAGGCTTTTTGAAAACTGTAGAGATAATACATAAATGAATTTTCATCACTTAAAACTCAAGGATTCCAGAGAAGTAAGTCCATTAACCTGTCTTCTGCCTCCTGTGCGTCAGTCCTACTAAGAAGTGATAATGATTTAAAGTCAGTTATGAATTGTTTGATACATATTTGTATGGTTTTACTTTTGCTGAAGCTATTAATGACCCTTTGGGAACATATCTGGATTCCAAAATGTGTGATTAGCTATTGGCATAAAGGTGTCTCAAAAGGAGTAAGGAAAGGCAGTAGAAAGTTCTGGGACCAGGCAATTGTCATAAGATGGTACTAGAAAATGTTGGTCGGAATTTGTCCACTTGGTAGCCACTGCAAGAGTCAGAGTTAATGTGTCTGTGCACTGAGCACATGGCGCTCAATGAGCTACTGATCAGGAATGTAGCCTTAGTAACAGTGTCTAGGTTGGGTATAGCCTATATATTTGCCATTCATAGTGCAGATTTACAAAAGGAAGTTAGCATTTGCATTGCCAAATAGTGCATCTATGAGACTGTCTTTGGGGAAAATACTGTGTCTGCCACACATTTTCACCATCTGTGACCTCCTGGGATAAGGATAATGTCACGTCATAAAAGTGATTCTGTTTAAAACCATCTGATCCCATTGATCATAAATGTGTTAGGGAGTTTCAGAAATGCTTTTAGGTAAGTTTTTGTTTGTTTTAGAACAAATAATTTAAAGGAGAGCCCTTGCAGATTTTTTTCTTTATAAATGAATAAATGCATAAGGTGTCTGTGAAAGGAGCAGCCTGCATGGGTTTTGAAAGATCAGATTAGAATTTAGAAAGATGATCTGCCTGGGCTTGGAACCACACGGACTTGTAAGATGACATTTGGAATAGAGTTGATGGAAGATGGGAGCTAATTCTAGGGCTGATGGATTGAAGTGGGCAGATGTGAGAAGTCATCAACAGTACAAGGTACTGCTGCTGTCAGACTGGTGGGGTCCATGGGGGAGTCAGAGTTTCTCTAAATGTCTCGGACTTGTCAGATTTGTATATGTGGATCAATAGTTGCTGGATCAATGCTGAAAAAAACAACAACAAGAAAAATTGAAAAGAGAAGGTGACTGTTTTGATAGGTGGTAGAGATTTGATCATTAGAATGAAATAATAGGCCTTTATTTTATACCCATACCCTGTGTCACTGTCTTACATGTTCGAAAGATGAATCATCCTCATCTCTCAGAAAGGAAAAATGAAGCTGACTAAACGTTAAAGTCGCTTGATGTTGTAATAACATCTTGTGACAATTGTTCCATTGGAAACTTGAGTCTTTTGGTTCTGATTCTCCACACTGTCTGTCCTTTCCTTTACCTCTCTCCTCACAAGGGATTTGCTTCCCTAATCATTATTTTGGACACAGCATGTGGTTATACTCATTGTACATTCATGTCTGATGGTGTTTAGAAACTAAGTGTGGAATAGTGAAATTAGATCAGTCTTCTGGTCCAAGCTGGGGCAACTAACTCATGACCTTTGTCACGTTTTTATATGTGCTGTACTTGGGACCCTCGAGGGCTGTGCAATGATTTACCCCACAGGTCCCTTTCAGCTGTGGGATTTGGTAGTTTTATTTTTGAAGGCTTCAGATGCATTTTAACATCTCCAAAGTATACTTAGATGTGCAAGACTGGTTCCATTGTGTTATTTTATCACACATGTTTTGCATGGGCTGTTTTAATGCATAGAAGCTTACAAGCATTTCTTGTCAGCAGTGACAAAAAATAAAGCCCCAGATTCTCACCTTGCAGTTCTTGAGGTATTACAGATTCTGTTTGTGTACCCTGAAGACATAGTATTGCGTAGTTCATGGGAAGATGTGGAAAGATCCATATCAAGCATGGGTTCAAATGGAATTGTGATTTCAGAATGGATGGTACTGCTGAAATTGCTTTTAAAAATGTGATTTACACCTTCTCATGACTTCCTTTGTACCATACAAGGTACATTTCATATTCCCACCATTTGGAAAACCAGAATTTGATTTTCCTCCCATGGTAATGGGTGATGGATCCTAGTCCACGATAGGATGTGACTCATGCAAAAAGTTTTTGGAGTGATTTAAAATCCCAATTTCTGAACTCTTAAATGCATTTGGTAAGCTTGTAACTTCCACTGCTCTTCTTCTAAACTGGTTCTATCTGCTGTACAGTGAGGATTTCTGCCAAATCCTGGGAATGGAACAGACTAAACACTGTTCTGTCTTAGGATCATTTTTATGATGTTACAAGATACTACTGCATTTCCTTGTGCTTTATAATAATTTTTTTCCTTGAAAAGGTAGCTTTCATAGAGTACAGGAGAATCAGTAAGATCTTCCTTCCAGTGTCCCCAAATGGCCAGAACAACTGGAGTTGAGCGTATCTGAAGCCAGGAGCCAGAATCATCTTCTAAGTCTCCCATATGGATGCAGGGTCGGAGTGCTTTGGGCCATCCTCCACTACTTTCCCAGGCCTTAAGCTGAAAGCTGGGTGGGAAGTGAAGTAGCTGGGACATGAACTGGCCTCCACATCGGATGCTGGTGCTTCTAGGTAGAGGATTGAGCCATCATGCCATCCCTACATATGACTGGGTTTCTAATTCCAAGTAGCAGATACATTTTAATCTCTTCTTCTGTGCCACAAAATTTTGGCAAGTAAACAGTTAGTTGAAGTTGAAATCTGTGCCTGAGTGCTTTTCTCCATTACATGTTGCTGATAGGTAAGGGCGATAAAGATAGATAAGGCAGATGCCTACTTCTTTTCCTGCTGTGGAGAAGAGTGACAGAGAGGCCTTAATAGAGATCTGTATCTTCATAGTTAGCTTCAATGTCCTTTTGCTTTAACATGAGCAGTTTATAAATTTGGCTTGCTATGGTTTGAGCTTTCTAAGAAAAAAATTATAAATATGACATAAATAATCACTACAGTACAGAAATCCCAAAGGTCAGAATTTATAAAATCAAAATTTATCCTTGTATTATGAGAATTAATGACCCACAATCATGTTTAGAATGCTATTTTCTCATAGACTCATATCTTGAAGAAATAACAACTGTACACTAGGATGTAGATTATACTGTATTTGAATGTCATGTATAGATTACTTACAGTTTCAGAGGCATTATTATGCTTTGAAAGCTGTAGGTTTAATATACTATATATATTGGCATCCAGGGAGCCAAAATGAAGTATGGGTTTGATTTACAATTGCTTTGGAGCATGTTTTAATGTCTCCTTTAGTAGTTTGTATGTATTTACAGATGCATATATGTGTGTTCTTTAGCAGTCTTGCTGTTTTGTGAATGTTTTTTAGTTGACTTTCAATACTTAAAAGCGATTTTTAAAAGAGCCAATAAATTTTCTTAAAAAAGCTTTTCAGTTTTATAATTTTTTTACTGAATCCTAAGAAAACATTCTTCCTTTTCCCTCACAGGAATCTTATTTTGATTTGCCTACTGTTATCGTGTAGTATTCTTTCTTTGATTTTCTGTGTTCCTTAGTTGGCTGTTATGATTGGTTGGGTATGGAATTCTTGGCCAGCAGTCTAATTGCATTTCATTATCAAGTCACAGAATAACATTGTGGGTTCACAGTGTTTTGTCCTACATAGAATATGTCCTTGTAGTTTCTAAGACTTACTCAGAATAGGACCAAGTATAAAAGTTTGTCAACAGAAGCTAATACGTGAGCTAGGATGACACATTTTGCTTTTTTCTCAGGTTATTCATTTTGTATTTCTGAAGAAGAAAAAAAGTCAACTTGCTGAGAATACACCTTGTTTCTGGTACTGTGCTGGCTGTGGTTGAGAGTTAGCTACAGTATCATAGATAACCTGGTTGTTTTCTTTCATTCCCTTCAGAGAAACTACTACTCATTAAGTCTTTCACTGTAATTTTATGGAAAAAGAAATGTTTCTTTACCTGTTGAGTGTTTAGTATTTTGTTTCAAAGGTGAGGATACTCTTTTGCTGATTATTAATAGCTATTGTCATTGCCTGTGATGTCCACTTGGACCTTTATTTGACTAAGTAACAATTGACTGGGCAATGTAGCCATCCCAGTGCCAAGTGGTTGGCCAGCAACTTGAGCAGAACGTGGGTAGCACTTCTTGTAATTTTCTTCTGGGACTGCTGTCACATATGACCATAAAAATGGTATCTTCATGAGGCCAGGACAGTGATAAAGCGGCTAAGCTGCTACCCCTGGTGCTGGAATCCCATATGATTGTCAGTTGGAGTCCCTGTAGTTCCATTTCCAATCCAGCTCCTTGCTGATCTGCCTGAGAGCAGCAGAAGCTGGTCAAAGTCCGGGCAGCCATGCTGGAGACCTACAGGAAGTCCTCAGCTCCTGGCTTTGAATTGGCTCTTCTCTGGCCATTGTAGCAATTTGGGGAGTGAACCAGTGAATGGAAGATGTCTCTGACAACTACTCTCCCTAAAAGTCTGCCTTTCCAGTAAAAGTAAAGTGATCTTTTAAAAAATGATACCTTCAAGCCCACAAATATTTGTTTCTTTATGGTTTTGGAAGGCAAGTCTGAAGCAAGCTTGAGCAGGGCCATTCTCCCCTCTAAGAGTGATTCCTTTATTATCTCTCCCATCTTTTAGTGGCTCCTGTTACAGGCTCAGTGCACTCTGATTCCAGTCTGTTTCTGCTTTGAATGAACTCCTTCTAGTGTTCCATATCCAAATCCTGGTCCCTCTCCACTTTGTCAGTGACACAGAGCTAGATAAGGCGCACTCTAGGTAGGGTTTTGTTGTTGTTTTTGGTCTCGAGTTACTCATTTAATTACATTGGCAAAGACATTAAGATCAAATAAGAGCTGATTCAAATTTGGAAGTATGATACACCACATGACTCTCTCAAGTAGTTCAACCTATATGGTTCTCTCCAGGGCTCCAACTACCAATAGTTCCCTGGGACAGACTGCTAAATCTCAGTAGTTCTTGGTGTAGGCACCCTTGTATATGATCTACATCCATATCCCTGCCACCCACTCTGCTGTTTATTCCAGGCATACTATTACATTTCTATGGAAGTGTATTCAAAATTTGAAATGGGCAAAATACAATCTGGTAGATATTTGGAAAAGCATATGAGATGCATTGAATGAAACATATGGGTTTGGACCTGTACTCGATTGCATTCCCCCTCTCTAGACCCTACCTTGTAGGTTGGAGACCAAAGCTCTCTGTTGTGCCATGCTGACATCTGTATCTTTTCCTGAGAAGTGGAGTAGTCTATGTCTAATCTCATTAATGCAGTTACAGCAGAATTCATTCCTTCTGGGTTGTTGACTGATGACCTTTGTTCCTTAGTACATGGGACTTTTATATTGGGCAACTTGCTTTGTCTGATGTAGCAACTGAGAAGGATGGAGTCACAATCTTTCATAAAAGTATTTGTTTAACATCATTCATGAAGTCCAGCTCCTATTCTAAAGTAGAGGGGATAACAGTGAGTGTGAATAGCAGGAAGTTAGAATCATTAGGAGCCATGGTAGAAGCTGTCATACCACAAAACTCTCACCCCCAAACCATTTGTTTTCAGAGTATTTTCTGGTACTTGCAACTTGGGGTCTATACTAACCCTTTTGTGCACTGAAGGGTCAGATTGGCCTACAGTCTTACCAGGTTGCAGTGAGGGCTTTGGAAGCCACACACAGCATCAGTAACAACACTGGGATAAAAACCTCAATCACCTGAGATCCTGGAGAGTCATTATGTCCTGAATTATGTTGCTACACGATTACACATGAACTATAGAGCTTCAGAAATAAACCACTCTGGTAGGCCAGCAGGGAACAATATGAGCAGTCATTTAGAATGTGCTACAGCAGGGAGAATAGCTAAATGGCAGCTCTTTGAAACTGCTTTACTAAACTACAGTTTGTGTAGCCTCCTTGTAATAAGCCGTAGCAGCTACACTCTCATTTCTTCTTCTAAACACCCAGTTCTGAAAGCACCATTTCAGGAAGATATTCTTGGGAGAACATGGAGCATCATTTCTAGGCATTTCCAATTCTATATAATTAGAATAGAAAGACTTTCAAGTCGGCTTCAGGTTTTAGCTTGTTATATAAATAAGTTCACAGGAATCTCAAATGCTTTACAGAAATCTGACAGCAACTATAAAAGGCTTTTGAACATTTTTGTTGCCAAAGTCCCAGGGATTGCTGGAATCTTAAATAGCCCGTTTTAAGCTCCAATTCAGAAGCTTTTTGTCATGTTTAATAATGTGGTGAATAATTCCTTTTCTGTTAGTCATTTCCTCTTTTATAATCCACAAGAATCTTTGAGCCATGGAATGGATATTTTCTGGAGCTATAAATTAAAGGTCCTTTCGATCCCCAACTTAAAATAGCTTTTTAATGTACCACTTCTGTAAATCCATTTATTTGGGGCCTAAAAAGATTCATTAAAACACACTTACATGAAAGCGTTAGATCAGATATACGTCCAGCTCAGAAACTGATAATTTTGAAAGGAGAGTGCCATGGAAGACATTAGATGCTTTTGTGTCCAGGGGTGAGTTTAATTGGAAGGAAAGTACTTTTATTTGTGGACGAGATGAAGTACCTTTCTTCCACTCACTTTTCAAGTAAGAGGAACAAAAGAATGTGAGCCCATGCTGCAAGGTGCGTAATTAGTGTTCATGAGATCTGTGAACTTTGGGAGGAAACATATTGCAGCTTAATAACTTCCAAGTAGAATTTAGTCTTTATTTCATGTATGAATGTATTGGTAAAACTGCTGTAGCCCTGTCAGCATTTGTGACTTCAAAGATACTCTCAAACCATAAGCGTATCAAACTAACATTTTTGCTTAGAATTCCTTTGAAAATAACTTACTGGGCTTGTCATTGGGTCTTGTGATTAAATGTTTTTTAGAAAAAGTGCATGTGTTTTGAAGTGTTTTGACAGTTGTATCTCAGTACAATTTGTTTTCTACTACTATGGACAATGCTGTCTAAAGTTACAGTCTTAGAAAGAATGCATAGAGCTTCGTTTGGTAGCCAGAGATGTTCAGAAGTACACAGACTCATACACATACGCACTTACAAGATACACACTTAAAAACACTGGAATATTAAAAGTATTCAGAAAGAGTTAAGGAGATCTGGCACTTCTTGAATTGATGTTGGATTTTTTTAAACTCTCCATCATCTCTGTGAAGTGAAAGTTATTATCCATATTTTAAAAGATTTCAGATAAAAAATTTAGGGGGCCTGGTAACAAATTCCCTAAGATGATGTCCTGCAACAATCACCTCTTTTTGGCATCCACCCCCTTGTCACATTTCCTCTCACAGCACGTCACATCGATGTCTTGGACCAGCAGAATACACTGGAAGCATTGCAGTACCTCTTTTGAGGCAAGGTATGCCATCACAGCTTGCTTACTTTGGGGAGTCACCATTTTTTCTGAGAAAATGAAAGCAGCCCTTTGGGGATCCTCTTAGCATAGAACAGGTTCTCCCAGTATCTGGTACCACTTTGCCAATCTTGAAAGTGAGCTGTCTTTGAGCAGCTCCTGCACCTCCAGTAAATCTGCAGATGGTAAATATCAGGTTCAGCTCCCCAAGACTGAACTAGAATGCTTCAGCTAAGTAGCTTCTGGAATCCATGACCCACAGGACCAGTGGACGGTGATCTTTATTGGTGGTTGTATTAAGCCAGCGAGTTTGAGTTGCAGGATGTAAAGTGGCAACAGATAGATTACACAGATGATGTGTATACTTTCCTCAAGGTCGTAGTGCTGGGAGGCAGGTTAGGGATTCAGTTACTGCCGACGAAATTGCCACTTTGCTTGCTTAGCGTGTCAGAACCTTGAATCTGTCCCTTTCCTGTGTGGACTTGAACACTGATGTTGTAGCTGATCATTCATTTCCTTGCTTGTGCTCATCAAATTCCAAAACAGAATTAAAGCATCTAACCCAAATACCAGGTGAAACTTTACTTCTGATGCATATTCTGCATGGTGTCAGAAGTGTTTTAATCCAATCAAAAGCCTAATGCCACAGAAAGTAGATGAAAATTTCACTTGATTTTAACAATCCCCTTGTCACACAGTACTGTTCCCATTTTATAACTGATTTGATTGAGTTCAGTATGCAAGGGACTTGCCTGAACTGACATGGGTTTTCTCTGTGAAAAGCAAAAGGAGAACTTGCTAGCCCAGTAAGGGTATCCTTTCTTGCTGACCTAGAAGATACTGGCAGGAAAGAGTCACCAAGCTTATTTGAAAAGCCTTTGCTACAAGTGATGCCCTTCCACTTGCATTGATGTGAACATATCTGAGGGATGAAGGGCTGGGTTAAAGATCATTCTGCGTTTGAATTTACATTTTCAAATTGGGGAACATTCTGTGCATGCAAGAATGAATTGTTTTGTGGATTATCCTTTGACCTTTTGGTGACATTAAAAGCAAAATAAAACCAAGCAAAATAATACATCTCCACAGTGTTCTAATCCTGTTTATATAAAAACAATTTAGATAGCAAACACTGATTGTCCATGTTGATCTTCCATCTGATTTTTAAATAACACTTTCATTATGGTTGCTATATTAGATTGATTGCCAGTTAGAAGGAATATTCAGAGGCAACTCTGATATCAAAATATACTTGAACTTTTAAGTATCACTTTGAGAGAGAGAGATTGGGTACTTTGAGAATTATTGCAACTTAGTTGCTATGTGCTAATATTAAAAATGCTCTGTCTCTCCTCTCTGTATATCCACTTTTCCAATAAATAATAAATCTTAAAAAAAAGAATTTTACTAATTGCTTGAAATAAGTGTTTCAAGGATCTTGTTCCCAGTGACTCTCCCAGGTTCATGTTTTTGAGTGATTAATCTTTAGATATTAAAATACTACTGTTGGAATGCTTTCACACTGTTAGAGAATTTGAGCAGATGATGGAGAGTTTTCATAACACTTGTGCTTTCATGCCGCATTGTTGCACATTAGTAATGTCTTCCACTGAGGCTTTGTGTTTCTGTTCACTGTCAGCATTACGAATAACTACATGCCTATTGGCGCATTCTGAAAAACTACAGTTCACTGTTTATATTAAATACCATTTTATATTTTATACTTATTGGTCTGTATAATTTCATATTACGCAACTACTTGTACATTTTCACACAGAGGAGTTTACAGGGCCCTGAAACCACATCTGATAAACCTCTGGTAAGCACTTCTTTGTTTTTCAAATTGTCTTTACAGTTTGCTTTTTGCAGAATGCCATGTAGTTGCAATCATAAAGTACCTGTTTAACTTGTCCATGTGGATTGAAATTTCTTCAGTGTCTTTTCATGGCTTCATAGATTTCTTTAAATAATAGAAAATTACTCCACTATATGTGTGTGTGTCACAGCTTGTTTATGCATCCACTTATTGAAGGGCAAAATGTTACAAGTAAAGTTTTTATAAATTTCTCTGGGCAGAGTTTTAGCATAAGTTACCAACCAGTTGGTTAAATGCCTAGGGGCTCAATTCTGGCATTCGTGGCAATTGAGGGAGTGAGCCAACAGATAGAAAATCTATCAGTTTTTCCCCTCTATCACTGCTACTCTTTCAAGCAAATAGATAGATAAATAAATAAATGTTTTAAAATAGTTGTTACATTAGCTCTACATTTTTTTTAGAAGTTTTCTATCGAGTTAAGGTTCTATCAGTTCATAGTTCACACAAAAATTTAACTGTGAAATAGTGTGACTCTCCCCAGTACTGTCCTATACCTATTGATGTGATTTTTTTTCCTTCTCTGGCCTGTTGATATGAAAAATTAAATCATGTTTAACATTTCATCAATTTACACAACTACTTGGTTGTGGTGTGCATTATTGAATTTGACTGACTCAGTTTTTTCAGGAGTTTTACACATATTGACTGTGAGATAGCTGGATTTCTACTTTTTATTTCTTGTAATGTGTTGTGCAAAGTCTTTTTTGGTTTTATTATGGGGTAATTATGTTATCACAGAACAATGGAATGGTTTCTGTGTTTGAGTTGTCTCCAGAAGATTATAGAAAATTGTTTCTTTCTTAAATGTAGTAACACCCAAACTTCAAGCCATCAAGGCTTCATATTTTCTTTTTAGAACCTTACTGTTTATGATAGAATTTTTTGAACAGATTTAGACATTCAGATTACATTTCTCTTTGTATCCATTAGTGCTTTTGCTTCTTTCAATAAATTCATCCAGTTCATCTTAGCTCTTATATGTGAGACAACAATGTTGATTTATAGTCTTCTTAAATCTGTGAGATCAGTGTTAATGACACCTCTTTCATCTCTAATATTATTAAGGTGCATGATTTTTGTTAATCTGACTAAAGATTTATCAATTTGCACTAATTTTAAAAAATAAGAGGTGTTGTTTCTCCCAGTTGATTTCTTCCCTCTTTGGGCTTACTTAAGAACTTGTTCATGGAGTCTGTGTCAGCTCTCAAATTGTAATCACTGTTACTACAGTAAAGCTCTCTTCATGTGGTGATGAGGTATTAGAGAGTGGTCTCAGTTTCTTTTTAAAAAATATTTATCTAATTTTTTAGTTGGAAAATCAGATTTACAGAAAAAGAAGGGACAGAGAGAAATATCTCCCATCCACCAGTTCACTCCCCAAGTAGCCACAACAGCTGGAGCTGAGCCATTCCAAAGCCAGGAGCCAGGAGCTTCTTCTGGTGTCTCAGGCAGGTGCAGTCCCAAGGCTTTGGGCCATCATTGACTGTTTTTCCCAGGCCACACTCCGGGAGATGGAAAGGAAGTGAAGCAGCTGGGATATGAACCGGTGCCTATATGGGATCTTGGCACATGCAAGGTGAGGACTTCAGCCGCTAGGCTATTGCACTGAACCCTGTCTCAGTTTCTTAAGTAAGCCTCAGTCCTAGGGTTATAATCCTCTCAAGTGTCTGTTCATCCTCTTGTGTCCCCTAACATTAGACTGGACATACAGAAAAATGCATTCTCTATCTTTTCCAGTCTCTGGTTGGATCAGCTGTTCTTTGGATGCCACTTCAGTTTGTCTCTCTAGTCACATTGACTTTGTGAGTCTGTGCCAGAATTGACTAATTGCCCATCTCTCAACCCAGATCAAACTAGCAAAGCAGTTTCCCTGGAAGGTAGGTCATCTTAGGGAGAGCAATCTGGGAAGTGTGCGAAATAATTACCCTTTCCCTCCCCTGTGCAGATTCTTCTCTCACCCTCCCTGAGAGCTTGACGGGGTTCCTGGAAGTAAAACACCTAACAGTGTGGAACCTTGGCTTTTTAACTCTCCAGCCAGAGTTTGCTGTCAGTAACTAGGTTCTTCTGCCTTAACTCCAAGTATGTTCATCTCGAATGTCATCTTGAATTACAGCTCTTGTCCTGGTTAACTATCATGGTAGGTTTAAGCAGCATTTTGGAGAATTAAATTATTACCCACCCCCCAACACACACACACACACACACACACACACACAATCTAGTCTCCTTACAGAGATCCTAATATGTTTTGTACCTTTTTCTTTCAGCTGCTATTAATATGATTCTGTATAGATCTCATCTTTTCAGATAAGCAAAATGGATCTTCTGGACTTTTCTCTCATTAATCTCTGCGTGGTACTCAAGTATAGGAATTAATGTAATGTATGCCATATAAAAGAATGTCAGAATTCAAAACCGCCACAGGATCTGGTTGGGTGCTTGCCTTAAGACTGATGTAGAGGGTATGCCAGTTTAACTTAATCTTACAACCACTTCAGTGCTCCTGTGATCTGACAAGTCAATTTTGCCCACACCACATCATCCCTATTTAGTTTGCATTTGTTCATCACATCACATACTGCATGCCAACAACTGTGGTGGTCACCGCATGAACATCTGTGAACTCAGAGTTCTGTTTGCAGAGTTTGTTACAGGAGTGTCATCCATCAGCATTCCACAAGGTCGCCAAAAAACCTATTTTTTCAAATAATGCTGTGCTTTCAGGCCCACTGCACTGTCGCATCAGCAGGATCTAGAGTATTTCTCAAAATACATTTGTAGCACCAGTGTATGAGGTTGAGGACTTGTGTGGGGTGGCTTCTCATGGTAGTGTTGCAAGGCATTTTGGGGAACTGACTAGAATTAGGTGACTCAGGGCAAAACAGCTTTGTGCAGTGACTCAGAGGTGAAAACACTGAAATAGGTCTTGTTGAATAAATGGATTGCTTTGCTAAGTAGGCTGTTGAGGTTGATTGTCCTTGTTTGTTTAGAAACAGCTATTTCCCCAGAGCAGGTAGCTGAGTTGATTTTGCTTGTGGTCAGTACAAATGAAAATATGCCTCGTTCCAGAGTTTTCATAAAGCAATAAAAACTATTTGTAGTAGTCACAGGTCATTGAAGTTGAATTCTTCAGTGTAGCCATAAGGAGGATTTAAATTGAAGATTAAAATCCTTACCATGTTAAATGAAGAAAAGGGAATATTCTCTTGCTTGCTGCTCTAATTGTTTATATAATTTCATAATGTGAAGAAATAGTTTTTATTATTCTAATGTATTTCTGCTTGTTTTTTTCTGCTTAGGAATGTATATTAGAGTTTTTTTTCCTGAAACTATTTTTTATTCCTTTCTAATAATGAAAGCCATTTTTAAAACTGTTGCCACTGCAGCCATCCTCACTAAATTTGCTAAGATGGATGTTTTCACTGTAGGCTAACCTACAAGCTGGGCCGTGTGTACTGTCTGGGCACTGATGCTATGGCTCTCTATTCAAGACTTGTTTTCAGAAAATTTTTCTAGGTTTATTCCAGTAGGCTGTAAGTGATTGCCTATTCTCTATTTTATTTTTTAAAAGATTTTTTTGAAAGACAGAGGTAGAGAGACAGGAAGACAGAGACATATATTCCATCTACTGGTTCATGCCCCAAATTCCTGCCACAGTAGGACTGGGATCAAGCTGAAGTCAGGAGCCAGTAACTTCTGGGTCTCCCATGGGGGTCCAGGATCTCAAGCACTCGCACTCAAGCCATCCCTTGTTGCTTTTCCAGGAATGTTAGCTGGTAGCTGAGTTGGATGTGGGGTAGCCAGTACTTGAAACATCTCTCCTCAATCCACCAAGGAATGTTGGCGTAACAAGTGACAGCTTCACCCACTAAACTACAATTCAGACCCTGTTCTCGATTTTAATAGAAACATCTCTTCTCAAATTAACTGAAACAGCTTGGCTATTGCCTTGATTTTTTTTTAAATCATGCTTTTTGCTGTAGATTTGGTTTTGTTATAGATACGTTTTTAAAAGGTCATGATCACCATTCAGAAATTTGCAAAGGGAAATAGAACATTTATCTTGGAATATCCACAAGATAATGTAGCTTTCTCATCCCAAATGTAAGGCACATTATTAGGCAAGCATTATGATAAATGTTATGCCATTCATTCCTTAACTATTTAATGTGTAACTGATGTGCCTGGAAATGAATATCCCTGGTGCTGGACTTTCAGAGTTGAGGGTTTAGTGGTGAATAGAATAGAACCAATGTCCATCATCAAGGAGTTTATAATCTGATGGATAGAAATGTTCAGCCAAGAACATAAATTTAACATTAGACTTCTGCTAAGTGATGTTGGAGGAGAGATATCTAATGTTCTAAAAGTGTATGGGGGTAGACATTTGGTTTAACCATTGTCACGCTACTTGGGATGCCTGCTTCCCTTATCAGAATGTCTGGATTCCAGTTCCAGGCGTGCTAAACCCAACCTCCTGCTCATGCACACCCTGGGAGGCAGAAGATCATGACTAAAGATCTTGTGTCCCTTCCCTGTGTGTGGGAAAACTCAGATTGGGTTATCGGACCCTGGTTTCAGCCTGTCCCAGCCCTGGCTGCTGTGAGGATTTCAGCGTTTGAGGATTGAATCAGGGGATAAGATGGGAGAATGTCTGTCTCTTTCTGTCTTCCTGCTTTCCAAATACCATTTAAAGAAGAAAAAAGTGTTTAAGCATTTACCAGGTCATGAGAGATAAGGGCAGTGGAAAAGAGGGAAAATAACGAGAGTGTTCTAAGCAACAAAAACCTGAGAACTGTGAAGGAAGAGGGAACTAAACCAAGGCCCCACCACAACAACCAAGATGTGCTTTGTATTTAAAGATTGTCTTTACATAATTTTATAAGTGCTTTTTAAAATATTTGTGATGGCCTAGTAGCTAAATCATCACCTTGCTTGCAGCAGGATCCCATGCTGGCACCAGTTTGTATCTCGACTGCTCCACTTCCATTCCAGCTCCCTGCCTGTGGCCTGGGAGGCAGTGGAGCATGGCCCAAAGCCTTGGGGCCCTTGTACCTGCATGGGAGACCCAGAGGAAGCTGCTGGTTCCTGCTTCAGATCAGCTCAGCTCTGGCTGTTGCAGCCACTTGGGGAGTGAAGCAGCAGATGGAAGAACTTTGTCTCTCCTCTTTGTAGCTCTACCTAATAAAAAATAAATCTTACAAAAACATACATAACATATTTTCATTAATCCTTCCAAATTTTCTAGCGCAGTGTTCTTCCTGTGATTTTAAGTATCTGTGAAAGCTCTTGTATCCTGTCCAACGAGAGTGAACTCTACCTGTGTGGCAGCAGACACAGTGCTTTCACATTAAATAAACAAGCCTGGATCTTAGGAGGCACCATCATGCTAATTGCTGCCTTGAAATGGTTATTCACTGTCGTTTTGTTTATCGGCAGTGACTAGAGTCGCACCAGCAGTATAATCATCATAAAGAATAATGAGCCTTTTGTTCCAAACAGAAGAATTACACTTCTGATTTAATAAAATTTCTCCTAAAAGAGAATTGGACATTAATTCAAGGAAACGCAAAGTTTTTATTTTATCCTGTGCTTATGTACAGCATCAGAGAAATCCCAGAATCTTTAAATGTTCATCTCCCAACTACATGAAAGGCAGGCGGTGATGTAATTTCCTGTGTAGGAACATTATTTATCATAGAAATTCTCTTTATTTAAATCATGCATTTGGAGAATTGTGTTTTAAGAAACCAGGTCTGCTTTCACTTAATCTTTTCCTTACCTTGTTAGAAAAATAGTGGGCAAATTAGTTACGTGTGGTTGAATCTGTTAATTTCTGGCTGAGTTCTTAGCCACTGTTTGTTCTGTTAGTGCCTCCAAGGCCCAATTCAAGGCAGTCCACTTGACTGAACATTGTTGTGGGTCATGAGCTTTTGTTCTGAATGGATGGAGCCCTTGAGCTTAAATTTCAAAATCACTGTATGTGAACATGGAAAGGTGGAAGGGAGTGTGCTCTGCACTATTTTCTTCTGAGGCTTTTGTATTTACAAATCATCTGCATTCATTTGGAGGTCCACCTCACTCCCAGTGAGCTCAGGGGTTGCTCTGCTTAACTCTTCTGTCTTTCGACTTAAACTCAATTTGTGCACAAGTGGTCATTCAATGAGGTTGTTTCAATCTGTGGCTTAGCCAATTTCTAAGAACCAAGTCCATTGTCAGAGGTACTAACAAGGAGTACACTAAGCTAGGGTGTCAATATTTTCTCTTTGCTTTTCTATTAAATGGACAGTGACTTCAAAGATTGGCAGCAGAAGACAGCAAATTTATTATGTGATTGATTCTTAGTGGTAGACAACAGGTAAAAAGCTCCCCCATAGGTCAGACACAAGTCCAGTGTTGCAGATTTTGGCTGAAGACCTCTGCTTTGAAAACTGACTTTGTAGCTCTTTCGGTATACTGTCGAAAGATCATTGCTAAGGGGCTGGCACTGTGGCTTTTTAGGTTAAACTGTCCTTTGCAGTGCTTGCTTCCCATCACATTGCAGCGTCAAGCTCAAGCTGTTCTCCTTCTGATCCATCACTCTATTATAGCGGGGGGCGGGGTGTTGCTGCCACCCTCAAGGGAGAAATAGATTGAGTTTCTGGCGTGTGGCTTTAATCTGGCCCTGATCTGGTTGTTGAGGCCATTGAAGACTGAACCAACTAATAGAAGATTTCTGTCTCCCTCCCCAGCTCCTCTCAGCTTTAAAAAAAAAAAACCCCACATCTTCATATAATAACCTTTACAATTGATTGTGCATCATAATTTAATAGCAAGATAGTGTTTTCTTCGAGAGAATAAGATCCTTGCTAGTATTCCTGCCCATGGTGTGTTTTAATTCTGTGTCAGAATACAGCTCCTTTCTATCATGCCTCTAAAACCTCCTTGTATCCTCTCTTCCACACTTTGAAATGACCAGAGTTGTGCTAATCACTGAAGTTGAATAGAAAACCTTGCTGAGAGCCCTAGCCCATTTTAATTTGAGACTTCTCTACTTCATTTCTGTTGCACAATTCTGCTATTTGGCTTTTAATAGGGGTCATTTTGTGAATATTTCATAACTACTTCCAGATTTCAAATTTTGAATTTATATGATAATTTATAGTCTCAAACCCTTTATACTTGGATATACATTATATATTCTACTGCCTTCCATTCCTGGGAGAACTTTTTCCCTCTTTCTGTGTTGCAGATAAAATCGATGATTTTAACCCCAGCTAGTGAACACGTGGAGGCCATTGAATGAAAATGTGACATATCATGGCGCAGTTAGCACAAAATTGCTTAAGTAACTCTAAGGATTTGATGCCAAAGACCCAAGACTATCTCATTCAACAACAAAAAAATGTGGCAGGCCTTGTGCCAGGAACTGTGGCCGTGGTGTGAGCCTCTGTGGTACCCTCCTTTCTTTGTGTTTTCCAATTTGTCTCTCTGTTACCCGGTCACAGTATACCTGGGGGGGGGGGGGGTTACAGTCTCCAGACCACCATGAATCTGTCACCTGAATTCACTGTGTCAGTGAAGGGAAATTCAGTCTTTGAAACCTAATTCCTAATCCTCCAGGATGATAGGGTTTGAGCCACTGAGCACTCAGGTGCATACCCTTGTGTCTTTTCATTTCTGGGTGCACGTAGAAGCTATTGAAGGACGTATTAAATAAAAAAGATTTATCTATTTGTTGTTTTTTTTTTTAATTGGAAAGTCAGGTATACAGAGAGAAGGGGAGACAGAGAGGAAGATCTTCCGTCCGTTGATTCACTTCCCAAGTGGCAGCAACAGCTGGAGCTGAGCTGATCCAAACCCAGGAACCTGGAGCCTCCTCTGGGTCTTCCATGTGGGTGCAGGGTCTCAAGGTTTTGGGCCATCCCCGGCTGCTTTCCCAGGCCACAAGTGGGGAGATGGATGGGAAGTGGGGCCACTGGGACACAAACCAGTGTCCATATGTGATCCTGGCATGTGCTAGGTGATGACCTTAGACACTAAGTTACTGTGCCAGACACTGGAGGAAGCATTTTTAGAGAATGATTGTGAGCCTACAACGACCTTCAAATAATACTGGGTACCCTTTTATGCATTTCAACTAATTGCAAGTTCAGTGTATATTCACCCTTCAATGTGTTATTCCTGAGTTGTTAATAATGCAAAGTAGTATTTTGCTAATGGAATTATGAATTTTCCCTTTAAGTTCCTGCGAGATTTTATGGATTCCTTTTTTACTCTTGACCATATTTCTCTCTTGTCCACTACATGGCAAGCTTCTTGAGAATGTCTGTGTCATATTTAATATCCTCTTTTCAAAGAGACACAATATCTTAAGCATAAGGATATTATGCTAAAAATGTTGAATTTTGGATTCATTGTCTAGGAGTTAAAACAATGCAGTGATAATGACAAGAATGCTTTTTCTTAGTTACCTACTTTGCCCATTTAGATTTCAAGGACAAGTTTGAGGATCTATGAATGATAACCATAGTTTGCATTTAAATTTGAGGGTTATTTATTAAGTGACATTTTCAGTGAAATACAAAGCCTACCTCCTGGTTAGTGATTGCACAAAGTCATTTTTAGTACATGTGAGAGCAGTGAATCAGAATATTTATAGTTTAGCACTTTTTTAAAAAAAATGTCCTTCAAATATGTGTGCATGTAGTAGCTTCATAGAATATCAAGTCCAAGTTTCACAGGACTGTGGCTAAGTAACACATAACCTCAATAAATGCAATAAATGACTTTATACTAGTATGTTCATCGTAGATGGTAATCTAGCAAAAACACAAAGACAGAAAAATAGGAACAGTTCTAGCTCAGGTATTTCTGTCTTGCATGAATTTAGGCTTACCTGAGGCCTTCAATATCTGCTAAATGAACTAATATAGGGTAGAAAGTGCTAATCATGAATAAATAATCATATTCTAATTAATCCCTGTGCTATTCATACTGATATTTTGAAGGTGATTGACATTGTGTTGGAGGCCCACGGAGATGTGAGGTCAACACATTGCATCTCAGAAGTTTTCTTTGATATTTGTAGAAACCAGGGTAACTTTTATTTGCCGAGTGGCAAAAGATTTTTGCGCAATGGCAAAAATTGAGAAGACAATAAGTGTAACAACTTTTAAGAGCCTTTAAAATTTATTTTTGATGTGACGAGACATAAACACACACACACACACACACAGAGATATGTCTTCTGATTCACTCCCCAAATCCCAATGACCACTGTGATTCGGCAAAGGCCAAAGCCTGAATGGAGAACTCCATCTAGTTCTACTTAATGGGTGAAAAAATCCAGGTATCAGGGCCCTCCGGGCTGCCTCTTGGGGTCTGCAAGAGCTGGAAGCTGAAGCCAGGAGCTTGGGCCCAGGAACTTGGGCAAGGAACTTAGATGTCTTTAACTGGTAGCCCAAATACTTACCCCCCGTGACATTTTTCTTTTTGTAATGGCACTGTTTTCTCATTTTTGTCAAGTTCTTGAATATTTATTAAATCATGCATTTTACGTTTGTAACACTCAGTGTATGAGTGTGCATACATGTGTATGTACATAAAATTGAACTGTTTTACAAAGTTATAAAAACAGAAAAATCCCTTAAGAAGTATTTTTCCCTCTCCCTAATTCATTTTTTAAATCATTATTTTAGTATTTAGCTCTATAAATCTTAGTAATGTGTCTATATTGCTGCCTTAAGAAAAGTTGAAAAGCTGTCTCTTTTTCTGCTGTAGACACATAGAACTTAACTATCCTTCTTTCCATTTCTATTGCACATAATCCCCTTCTGATATTTTTTCCATCTTTCCATAATTTCAATGTTAATATCATGCAATCTTTTTTTAATACAAGTATACTCTATCTGTATATGAACAGTGCACTAGTTCAATGCCATCTAAAACTGACTTGTAAAGTATGGTCACACTGCTATCCTTTCTGGCTTTTTGGTCCTCTGGATATAATACTTTTGAATTTGTTTGGTCTTGTAAGTATGAGTATACATTTAAAAAATTTTTACACCAGCATAAACTCAACTTCAGATTCCATTTGCACAATGTTTCAAACAAACAAGCACAAATCCTTGTACTCTTTACTGTCTCAGCCCCAAATTTACTGTCCATTGTCAAAGCAGTTTCTCTATGCTCAAATAATTCTGGTATTCTGTCAATTTCTTCTTCTTGAAGAAGCCAGTCTCAAAGCCATGCTGGTGTGGTCCATGTCCAGAGACCTCTGTTTTGTCCTCTAAAGGAACAAAGCTTAAGCTGTTGGCCATGGTGGTCACATGGCATCTGTTGGATAAAAGGAACAATAAAGGGAATGTTCTTTTTTTCTTTTGCTTCTCCCTTTTGGAGAGGCAACTTTGTTGAGGTTTGTGAACTATTCACTTACTTAGTGTAGTATTTAGTATATGCATAGACTTGTAGAACCATCACCACTATCAGATTAATATACTTTGATTTCTACACTGGGAAACTGTACTTGATGGCCTTTACTGCCCATTTGCAATGAAACCCTGTCCAACAGACACACATGCTAGTATTCTATTTGTCTCTGTATGTTCATTTTTATTAATATTTCAAGTAAACACAACCAAGCAGTGTAGCTGGCTTCTTTCACTTAGCGTAATGTTTTTAGATTCGCCTATGTTGCACAGTTCATCAGTGCTTTATCTTCATTGCTAATATACAGAAATACTGCCTTCAGTGTATGTTGTAACCACTTGTTGACCATCTGGATGTGTTTGACCCTCTGGGCTCTTGTGAATAATGCTCTTATGCACATTCATGTTCTAGGGTTTGTGTGGGAACATGTCTTCATTTATGTTTTATATGTCTTGGGATGCTCTGCACTGCAGTGTTCCCAGAGTTCCATGTGGAATTACCACCATCTTTACCAGAATTTGCTATCAACTGTGTTTTTACTTAAGGCTGTCCTTGGGGTTGTGAAGTTGTGTCTCAAGGTGGCTTTGATATGTGGTTCTCTGACAGTTGCTGTTGAAGATCTTAACCATTTGTGTGTTATTTAAAAAAAAAAAAAACCCTCTCTATCCTTTACTCGTCTTTTGGAAATTGGGTCTTCTATTTACTGCTGAGTTGCAAGAGTATTTTATGTGTTCAAGAAAAACTTTTCATGTATGTGATTTGCACGTATTATCTCCCTTTCATCTGATCCTTTTTTCAGTTTATTGATGTTATAGTTTGAAGACAAACCTAAAACTTTTCATGAAGCCCAATTTATGTAGTTAATATTCTGTTGATGTCATATCAAAGGAACCACTGCATAATCATGCTTATGAAGAAGTATACCCATTATTTTTCTAAGTTTTATAATTTGAACTCTTAAATTTGTATCTGTAACCCATTCTGAATGTATTCATATGTATATAGTATGAGGAAGGAAGCCCTGGTATGATCTTTGGAGTAATTTTATCTTTAAAAATAATCAAACCTTGTATCTATAACCTCTTTTTATAGTTGTCTTCTTTGTGTAGAGTGAAATGGCCGCCATTCCTTAAGGAGTGACAGCTTTAACAGGACTATTTGTTGAAACTCATGAATGAGACTCTGGCTATTGTGTGTGTTTGTCGCATTTGATGACATTGCCAATGAGGGACAGAGGTGTGCAGTGGCTTAGGCCACCACCTGTAGCACAAGTGTCTTATATTGAACTCTTGTCCATGTGCTGGCTGCCCTACTCCAGTTCACCTCCCTGCTAACACACGTGGAAAGTCTGTGGATGATGGTGCAGGTGCTTGGGCCTCTGCCATTCTTATGGGAGACCTGAATAGAGTTACTGGCTCCTCACTTTGTCCTGAACCAGCCCTGGGTATCTGGAGGGTGAACACTAGACAACCTCTTTTCCTCTTCTTGTTTTTTCTGCCATTTAAGAAAATACTATTTTTAAAAATCTAAGTGTGTGATCCTGTTTCTGATTTCTCTTTTGTCTATCACATTTTTATTCTTACAACACTTCCCACACTGTCTTAAGGCTTATAGTTTTTTTATTGAATTATTGATAAACAGTGAATTGTCAGATAATTTAGAATGAGGCAGCTGCAAGCAGCCTAGGTTTCTACCTAAGAAAACAAAATCCAGTTCAGTACAAATAATCATACTGTGTGTGAGAAAATGTTTCTTTTGTTCTCATTCTTTTTAGAGACATGCCTGAGGCTCCTCTAACAGATGACAGATTAGCAAGAAAAACGTTTACAGATTTGTTTAATAGAAATTTTATGTGACACCAGAGCCTTTGGAAATGGAGACTCAAAGAAATAGGGAACCTGTGTATTGTTACATCAGTTTTATGAAGAGGTGGGTAGTCATGAAGAAAGAATACGACTGGGAGACAGAATGTTCTGATCTAACAGTAAGAAGTGATTGCAAACTTAGAAAGGCCTCTTTTTCTTTGTGTATCCAGTGGTGAGAGCTCCCTCTCTGGATATACAGAGGGCTGACATGCGGCTCTTCAAACTTAGATTGAGATCAGAGAATTATTTTCTAGCCTGTTTATGGGGAAAGGGGCAAGAGAATATTAGAAATCTTGTTGTTGCTGTAATTGCCATGATGCTAAACATACATTTTAAAAAGATTTATTTATTTTTATTGGAAATCAGATCTACAGAGATAATGAGAAACAAAGACCTTCCATCAACTTGTTCATTCCCAAGGTGGCTGCAGTGGCTGAAGCTGAGCACATCCGAAGCCAGGATCCAGGAGCTTTTTCTGGGTCTCCCACATGGCTTCATGGTCCCAAGGCTTTGGGCCATCCTTGACTGCTTTCCCAGGTGTTAAGCAGGGAGCTGGATGGAAAGTGAAGCAGCTGGGACTCCCCACATGGCTGCAGTGACTTGAGCTGGGCCAGTCCAAAGCTAGCAGTCATGAGCTTTTTCCGAGCCCTCCCACGTGAGTGCAGGAGCCTAAGGATATGGGCCATGTGGTGTTTTTAAGATTTTATTATTTGAAAAGCAGAATGACAGAATGAGAGATCAAGAGAGAGAGAGAGAGATCTGTCTTCATTCTGCTGGTTCATTTTCAAAATGGCTTCAACTTCTGGGGCTAAGTCAGGAGCCAAGATCTCTGACCAGGTCACGCGCACATGTAGCAGGAGCCCCAGTATTATGGCCATCTTCCTTGCTTTACCTGGCCTGTTGCATGGACCTGGGGCACAAGCAGAGTAGCCACGACTCAAATCTCCCAATATGGGATGCCAATTTGGAGTCAATATCTTAACTGTGCCACAACACAGAATCATAGTATGTTTTCTTGATTTTAATACGTAAATGCTTAGTATTTATAGTTTTGACATTAATATATTCTATACAATTGATACTGTCTTTGATTTGGTAGAATTTGGTAAAAGAAAATACATCATTTGTTTTTCCTTTCTCTTCTTCCTGAATTTGAGAAAACAGTAATACAACAAAGAGTTTTGTTAGTGTTCATTTAATGCTAGAAATGCACTTATTTGTGGGTCTGGCATGATGGCCTAGTGGTTAAATCCTTGCAAGCACCGGGATCCAGGTCAGCGCTGGTCTGTGTTCTGGCAGCTCCACTTCCCATCCAGCTCCTTGCTGTGGCCTGGGAAAGCCGTGCAGGATGGGTCAAAGCTTTGGGACCCTGCACCCTGTGTGGGAGACCTGGAAGAGGTTCCTGGCCATTGCAGCAATGTGGAGAGTGAGTCACCGGATGGAAGATACTTCTCTGTGTTGTCTCCCCTTCTCTCTGTGCCTTTCTAAAAAAGAAAAAGAAAATAAAAAAGAAATGCATTTATTTCCAAAAATCATAGTATGTTAAATTCCAAGAATTCTGTTCAGTTTTATAGTTTGTTTGTTAAAACTTGCCAAACTTCTAAATGTTATTCAATATGTACACTAACTTCTTAGCATTCCCATCTTGGAAGAAGAAACTTAACTTCAGTGTTTCACACTTTGTCATCTCTTGATATCACACAGTGCTTTTCCGGGGGAGAAGACACGTCTCCCGTAGCAGCAGCAATCCTGGAACTGGGTTTGTAGTGTCTCACTATTATCCGCTAGTTAGCTGTAGTCGTCATATTTAATTGGCACACCCTAACGTGTGAACCACCGCCCAAATGCTTAGAAGCCCTTATATCTGATGGCGGGTTTTCTCTGAGTCTGCACTAAGAATGCTGAATTTTGTTCCTAAGTGTAGTAGTTAGATATACAGAGTTCAGCCTTTATATATTCAAACAAGTGTTTGAAGGTGTTTTGAATGAAAAAAAAAGTTTTGAACGTTGCTTCATCCAGTTACTTAAAAGCCCGTAAGATAAATTCTTTTTACTTCGTGTTTGTTGAAGAACTTTATACGGTTATTTTCTGCTTGATGCTCCTTCATTTTAATACACAGTAAGAGACTTATTAAAATCTCTTGATTTTCCTTTATTTCAGCTCATTTCTTGCTTCTCTTTGCTTCACTGTGAATAGTAGGTTTGATCTCCTGTTTTCTTGTCCTCCACTTCAGATTCTGCTTTTCAATGGACTCCCTTGCTAGAAAACCAATGCTAAAAGCACTTGAAGAGACATTATTGCAATATTGTTTTGAATTGGGTAGCCTACTTACTTAGCTGTCTGTAAGACCATGGGCAAGTTAATTAACCTCTCCGAAACTATGTTATTTTTTATATTAAGTGGGGATAATAATAGTACTTAACTTCTGCAGTTACTGTAAGGATTTAGTGAAGCAATGAATATAAATTACTTAGCCTCGTTCCCACATATTTTAAAATATTTCTTAAAATTCAAGCCCTTACTACTTGAGGATTCTATCACTTAACATTCTTTCACTCCTGCGAGCAGAATGGTTACTTATTGATCATTTATTTCAATGACATAGTAGCAAAGAGAGACGCAAACACCTAATGCTCTTCTAATTCACTTTCAAATGGCTACAGTAGCCAAGGTGGGGGTCAGGCCCAAGCCGGGAGACTAGAGCACCATCTGTGTCTCCCACATGAGTGGAAGGGCCCAAGCACGTGACCATCTTCATCCTTTTTGACTTCAGTTTCAAAGCTTTAAGCAAGATTGCTTTCCTTTGAACACATGCTGTCTCCATCATCAAACCTCTCATCTATTATTCCTTAACCAAAGTCGTTTCAAAAAGAATGCAAACTGGTGTCATTTCTAGCTGTCTTGATTCTGAGATATCCTAAGGGGATAGGAAACATCTCTGCCTATTTCTTTGCACAGCCACAGAAATATCTGGCCCTGCCACAGTGATTCCTGCAGTCACTGTGACTAACTTTGTGTGTGGGTAAGAGTTAAAAATAATCTTCAGAAATGCATCAAGTTCAGATTTTTTTCTTTTTATGAGATTTAGAACATATTAATCCAAAAGTTGGTACCTTGGTATATGTGAAAAAAACATAATCAGGGAAGTCAATTTCCTTAACCTTCTCTCTGACACAGATTAACTGGTCATTCAAGAGGCACCTTCCACATCATCAGAGGAAGGAACGTCCTTATCTCTGAGGGCAGAGAAGAATAGTATTTTAGTGCATCCCCAGCACTTTACGCCCATTAGAACATACTTTATATTATGTTACACTTCGCTGCTAAATCTAGCATTAAAATACATGTCCCTTATGTCTGTAGTCTCCTGTGTCATACAGACTTTGTGACATAAATTTTTGAATGCTTCTCTGTATCAGTCTGTCTTTTGCGCTGGGAAACCACAGACATAACCTACCTATGGATGATTAAAGGCGATTTACTTTCCCCTTCATTTATATTAAAATTCTTTTAAACATTTAAAATTTAATTATTAGTGATTGAGAGATAAAGAATGCTTTCATCTGATGGTTCACTCCTCAGGTGTCTGCAAGTGTCAGGGCTGAGAAAGGCTGTGGGAAGGAACTGGGAGCACCATCCAAGTCTCACAGGATATGATATCCAACTATCTTTCTCATTGTCATTGCCTTCCACTATCTGTACTATTGGGAAACTGGAGTCGGGAGCTAGAGACAGGTGTTTGCTATGGCACACAAGTATTCTAACGTGGATCTTACCTCCCAGGCACTCGCTCCTCCTGCAGAAATGTATTATTCTGCAGTAATGATCCTAATGAACACCACATAAAAATATGGACCTTTCCTGGTGGATATACTCCTAGGAATATCGTATGTCAATGTACTAGATAATTAAAAAGATTTTATTCAGGTTGTTGCAACATGGAAAAAAGTCATTAATGTTGAACATCTTAAGGTATTTAGTGTATTACACAGGCAAAAGAACAAGAGAATTATAATGAAACATGGATGTGGGACCCAACAAAACCATGTGGGTGTAAGTTTCTTAGATGTTGGTGTTTTTCAGGAGCACAGGGCTCAGGTAAAGTTCAACATCATCAGGCAGTATTCCATGGGGTATGCAAAACCACAGGTTAGATAAGTCATCTTCCTGAAAGGTCAACTTAGCTGTAGCATTTGGAGATACATCATGAGAGCCCATGGTGATATATTGTGGTGCGAGTATAAAATTTGCATACAGTTTTTACATAAAATATGAAACTTGAAGGAGATTACTGCTTGCAGCAGTTGGTTTTACACCACCCCCTTCCTCTGTTAAACTCCTTCCTCTCTTGTGCTGTTGAAGAAAATGTTTATTCTGTATGCCTGTGTTACTCCCATGGAATGCTTCAAGAGGCATGAGCTTGAAATATCCACAGAAGCCGCTTATGTTAATCACTCTGAAAAGTTACTTTCCAAGTGGAACTTACCATCAAGAAATGATGAAAAGTGCTACAATGAATGTTAATCTGGCACCAAAATAATCCTTTTGGCCTGTATGCAGCATGTGAATGGGAAAAGAAGTGATATTAGGTTCAAAGTATAGGGTATGGTCTCTGGGCTTGGTTTATTTGGCAATCAGTGTTCACTGAAGCTTTTTGAATGGGACCTATTATGAAGTTAATAGAAATTTCTAAGATCATTTTTTAGCAAAAGTGTATCTATGGTTGTCATTACAGTTATAAAAATCAACCTGTGTTAAAGATGTTACTCAATTCACAAGGCAAAACGTAGATGTTTTAACTATTTTGAAAAGAAAATCTAAACAAGATAGAATAAGAGTATTGTCATGAATGTGTAAATAGACACAAAGTGAGTTTATGTTGGTAGAAAAACAAAGTCATTTAAGCCTCTTTACTGTGCAGAAAATAAATTATGTGTTCAATATTTGCATTACTGTTAGTTACCTGTAACTTACATTCATCAAATACCTTAAGCAAAGTGAACAGCATTAGACAATAGAAATTCATTGAAATACTTTTCTCTGCTATAGAGCATGTTAATAGCTGAACGCTATTAATATGATTATTTGGATTGAAGAGACAAAGACTAGAGGCATTAAGGAAACTTCGTAGTTTTACCAAGTTGAAGGGAGGAGTCATGACAGGTATGTTTAGTTGAGGGATATGGATGGATCAGGGATATCAATGCAAGGTATTAAGCCAAAATAGGTGATTATTCATGTCAGTAGAAGTGAGAAATATTCAAGAAGAGCCTGCTGTTGTTTGCCAGGTATTTCTATATTGAATGAACTCAGTTAAATGACCTCATCAAACCACTTGGTCTGTGTTGAGTTTACTCATCTGCGAAATGCCACAATGAAATCAGTAGTAAAACTAGTAGTATGAAGTGTGTTGGGCCCAGTGTGGTGGCCTAGTGGCTAAAGTCTTCGCCTTTATCATGCCAGGATCTCGTATGGGCGCCGGTTCTAATCCCAGCAGCTCCACTTCCCATCCAGCTCCCTGCTTGTGGCCTGGGGAAGCAGTCGAGGAGGGCCCAAAGCAGTGGGCCCCTGCACCCACATGGTAGATCTGGAGGAGGCTCTTGGCTTCGGATGGGCTCAGCTCCGCCCGTTGCCGTCACTTGAGGGGAATAATCAGATGGAAGATCCTCATTTCTGTCTCTCCTCTCTGTGTATATCTGACTTTGAAATAAAAACAAACGAATCTTAAAAAAAAGAACTCAAGTATAACATGAGTAGGAAGGGATCAGTTCTTGTAATTTGCTACTTTTGGTACTCTTGACTTTCAAGAGTTTAGAATATACAGCCTGAGGAACAGAAGAGGAAGCCCAGAACAGAATTGAATTAAGAGCTACCTGAGCACCTGTACTATTAGTGATGATGAGAACTCAGGCTGATTTTGCCAGGATGCAAGAGTTGCCCTGTTAGGATTGCTGGTTCCATCACAGTTCATCTTTTCAAAGCTGGTGCTTAAGCAAATCTAGTGTAATAACATGAAGTTTTTGTTTGTTTGTTTTGTTTTTAAGCATAAGTTGCTTCTCAAGATCCGAACTTGAAATAACCTGTAATACCAATGATGAACAGCAATGGAAAACCTTGCTTCAAGTTTGCATACTGATTATTCAGAACTGCATGCTGTATACCCTCTTGGCATTGGTTTTCGTGTGTGTTTTAAAGAAACAGTATATGACAATGTTGTAACTAAGAAATCTCATATACAATATTCAGATTCTGTACTAGTTTTTTGGTTTTTGTTTTGTTTTGTTTTGTCTTTTAAGTAGGCTGCTCTTGGCAGTACAGGGCCTGCCCTTCATGTCTGAAAATAGTAAGAGGCCCAGTTGACCAGCTTTGGATGTGCTGGCTTTGCACTGTTTTTTGTTTTGTTTTGTTTTGTTTTTGGGTTTTTTTGTTTTTTTTTTTTTTTTTGAGTTTCTTACTCTTAAAATAACTTTTGCATTACCTGCCAGGTTCCTGTAAATATCTATCTTGGCTGGTCCTATGCCCTCCTAAACAGTTACCATTTAAGATCTGGGGCTGTTTCTATGTGGTTTGATGTCTAGACTTGGGAAAATTTCTCTATACTAGGTAGAGAGTATTGAAATCATTGACGTATATTCCCTAAGCTCATTATATTCTTCTAAGCTGATAGAGTTGTTTACAGCTCACTGAGAAAAACAAATACATCACATCTATTAAATGCATTAACTTTATAGAAAAGTGAGGCAGCAGGAGAATTCTTATGACACTTTATTCTTAACCTAAATCATAAGGAAAAGTTATTATAATTCTGCCATCTGTTCAAGTTTTTCAAGCCATTTTGGTAAACTTAATGTTAATGCAAAATACATGCCTTAGCACTAATTAACCGAAAAATCTGTTTCATTCTTCTCAGATAATGAAAAAAAAATGTCAAGGACATGATTTTTTACAATCCAATTTAAGGCATACAGTTAGGCTTTTAAGCCACCCTTGTGATGTGCTCATGAATGCAACCATAAGAATAACCAAGAATCACATTGAATTTCCCATTTGGAAAATCCCCAGACTCTGAGGTTTGGACATTTACAATTGTGACTTAGATCTCTTATTTCCACTTAAAGATTACTGTTCTTTCTGGCTGACATAAGAGTTTTGTATTGATTTTTGAGGATGGGGGAGTGGATGGAAGGAAAGGGCTGCAGAACATGGTTACTATCTGTAAGGCCAGTATTGATTTAATGTCTTAAGTCCAAATACCACATTACTTGTGTGGAAACCTAATTAATTGAAAGAGATGCTGTTTCAGTGAGTTCATATTAAATATTGTTGGCTAATGAATTTCAAAATCTCTTTAATTGTAGTTTATTACAGCAATGAAATAGACCCCATTTCTTTCTTTGTGTTTTTTTTCCTTGCTAGTACACTCTGAGTTTTAAACTTCCCTAGTTAATTTTCTTGCCACATTCCCTTGTTTTTCCACTTTGATATATTATCTCTAAATTGTCTGAGAAAAATAACAATTTTATTGGGACACAAACCCACTCAGATCTTCAGCAGTTCTTCATTTTCTTTAGGTAAAAATCTGAATTTCTTACAGCCAGAAAAATGTGTCTTTCCAGATATGTTAATTTCCCTATGTCGCCTGTACTGCAAACTACCTTTATATTTAGAGAATTGTTTTACTTAAGTTACTTTAAAATTGTTAAATTTTGATTCTTGTTTTCTGAAACATATATTGCATCTTTCCACAAATAGTAATTGTTGAAAATGCAGATGTGGCAGTGCACACACATGCACACACACGTGTACACATGTACACACACGTGTGCATGCACACACACACGGGAGGCAGGAGAAGCAAGAAAAGAGAAAGGAGGAAAGCAGACAGGTTGGAAGATACAGCAGACATATTGCTACACACAGATATTTGATAGCACGTATTTGGGACTTATCTTCGTAGATTAGTCCCAACTGATTGGCACATTGAATATAAAAAGTAATATCCTTTGTTTCACTTCCCATGATATTAACTAGTATTCAAATCAGTTTAACTAGAAATGGGCCTGGGTATGTGCCTTTATGTATTTTCTCATTTTACTATATTTGTCCACAATATCTTGGAATATCTTCCTTTCCTGACACTTGCCAATTATGTGCTAATAATAACTTTGCATGTTACTAAAATTTGTGTTAATCATGAGCCTTTGGAGGAGCAATAGATATCTTGTTAACTTCAGTGTGGAATGAAAAAGAAATTTACTATACACCTGCTCAGGGGCACCTTCCTCAGCCTGTGCTCCATCAGTGATATACTGCGCTGGAAACTCCACGGGACCAGTCTCTGGGCCCTTTATCTGTCTTGTAGTTATTTCAGAGCTGTGATGGGAAATCAGATAGTATCATCTTTAGGAGTTATTATTTTTTTTTGCTATCCTGAAGAAAAGCATATCAGAATCCTCGATGAACGCTTTGTTTACCTGTGTGTTAATCCTCAGGGTTCAGCACTCCCAATGTCCCCACCACTTGTGCGGATCGCGATTCCTACAGACTGATTCATGTTTGTGTTGTGCCAAGGTTCTGATGCCTCTTAAAACAACATAATTACTGCAGAAATATTTTTGATTCCTTTAATTTCCTTGATTTCAAACTTTTTTCCACTCAGTATGTAAAGTAGGTAAATGTGGAAATCTATGAGACTTGTGAATGGAATTTTTTTCTCCATTTTGTTTCTGATTGGTTAATTTATGAATGTACTTCCTAGAATTATAATTTTGGCCACTCTGGAAGCCAAATGGAATGTCTTAATTAACTATGAAACATTATCAAATGCCACACTATTTTGGAGGTGTACAACAAAGGACTATGTCTGATCTACATTGTGGTGTGTATGTGTCTTATGCATAGTAGATACCAGGTAAACAGTCATAGAATGAATAAGTAGCAGGGCATTGAAATACTATCAAGATATCTTTAAATAGAAATGAGAGGCTGTTAAAGGGTTTAGAATATAAAACTAACCTTGTGAACCTCACCACCCAGAGATGAGAGAAGGGTAAGAATATTTGATAGAAAATCTAACTAGAAAAACCTGTATTGGATCAAATATGGTTTTAGCTATATATGCAACACGAAGAATTATATTTTCTTATGAATCATAAATGATGATCATAGATGATAACTTATTTGCTGTTTTTTGCTGCTTTTATTCAAGTAGAGCCAGTAATACTTTTACCTGAGGGAAGATGGGTGCTTGTAGAATGTGAGTTGTCACAGAGCGGTAGTTAAAAATAGTAGGTATCATTTTGGTCATGTCTCTTAGATTCTCCCTCCACAGAGCGAGCTGAGACTTTTCATGAAATTAGCACATGTCATAGCTTCTCTTACGAATACTCAAGTACTATTGACCTAAAATATAAAGGCCTCAGGCTGTTCTTTTATTGATGCGGCGTACTTTTTGGCAAACGTCAAAGCAGTTGCTATAGCTCAATCCAATGAGAGCTGGCTTTCCTCTCTGTTGCATAGAGCTCAAATAATATATCTTCATTAAAACTGTATGGGTGAGGCATATGTAAAACCGAAAAGCAAGTAATAGCGTTTGCTTGCACTTTTCCCTGGGGATGCTTAAAAACCCCACCACAAGAGTAAAGGCTGCTGAGCAATCATAATGTCAGCTGTTTGGGTTTTGATCACCCACTCAGAAAATTTAATAAATTTCAGAGAAGCTTTGGGTTTGGGGAAGGGCATTGGAAATTTAAAAAAAAAAAAAAACTGTTGAAGGAACTCATTTGGAGGTTGCTGTACACATCAAAATTCATCACTCAGCAGGCAGCAAAATCCAGACTCAGCATCCGCTGGAAATCGGGCAGTTCCCCCACTAAAGGAAGGTACCCTGGAGTAGTTGGTAATTGCTGAGTCTGAAGATGAAAATTATAATAAAAATGAAAAGAAGAAAATTACTTAATTAGCACAGTTACTCCAGAAATCTTCAAAATGAATGGGAAAATTTAGCAGAGCTCTTAAATGTCACTGTAATTTAGCCCCATGTCCTAGAAATTCTAAATTATAATTGACCCTAATTATATAAATACCCAGTGGTGAGAAAAGATCTGGGTGTTTTTTTCTTGCTTTTTTTTTTTTTTTTTTTTTAAGAAGGCTGTACTGCTGCTGAACTTTCCTAACAAGTCACTCATGACTTCAACAGATGTTTTGTATGTTTTTGGCCAAGAGAGTCCTTAGGAACCAACTTTCCTCACCATTCGGCAGCAAGTGACACAACAGTACTCTTGGAGTTTCAGTGTAGGAGGTAAAAAATGGGCTTCTTTAGTTATTGCTTCTATTTGTTCTGCTTGCTGGTATAATGCGAGTAGCAAGCATTCAAGAAAGTAACATGTTCTAGCTTATACAGACGTCAAAGTTTATTGGATTAAATAATTTGAAAGTGACTTGGTGCTGGATTTCACTTTTGAAGTGAGTTTCTCCTTCTGCTTCTTCGTCTCCTCCATTTCCTCTCATTCTTCCATAGCATCCACCTATCCCTCATTATCCCCCTTCAATATCCTTGTCCAGGAAATGTATGTGTATTAGTATTTCTTAGATTTGGTTCCTTGGTACTGTGCCAGGTACACAGCAGATTGTCAGATCAGGATCCACAATGTCCAGTCCCAGCACCGTCTTCCTCATTTTCCCATTCCAGTTTGGTATGAAAGGACATAACTATTGAAAGAAAAAAAAACTGCCTTCTGATTGGCCTACCTCTAATCTCCTGCCAATCCCTGAGCCTATCACAGGGTTTGTTAGTTTTCCCAGATCAGAGCTGTGGCTTATCCCAGCATGGCCAAGTAATGGAGCCAACCCTATCAGAGAAGTTGGGGAGGGAGGTGAATACTCTATTTCTAAAAGAAGAGTAAACAGTTGTTCAGTTGTCCAATGAGGAAATTATATAGAATTTTGTTTTTCCAACATTTTCAAGGATACTTCTATTTCATGCTATAATACTTGTCAGACATTCCGACAGTGTTAAGAGTATAGATACGAACATCCAATAGAGGAGCCAAATGTTTTGCCCTTACATTCTTCTTCTTTTTTTAATTGTTAATTTTTCATGATACAGTTCCTTACACTCAGGAACTTTCCTTTTCCTCCTCCCCCTCACTCTCTCCCTACCCCCTCGCCCCCGCTGTTTTCTACCATATGGTATACTCCTTCAGCAACAGTCACAAGTCCATTATTCTTCTATTTAAATGTATCATGGTGTTGTAGATGCAGACAATGGTGGAAAGGCCAGCATTCTATTGTCAAGGTATATGTAGCAGTTTCAATGGGAGCCCATCCTTTATTCAGAAGCAGAGATGCATATTGTGATATAGCTCTACTTTATAGTATATTTGCCTCCATTGTATAGTTCCTCTAGATTATATATATATTCACCATGTTTGTCTATATATATGTTGATCTTGTATTTTACATAAAGGTTGCCTTGTGTCAGACAACATATGACATTTGTAGCTTTGGGATTGTCTTATCTCACTGAGCACAGTGGTCTCCAGTTGGAACCATTTTGTTGTATATGGTGGAATTTAATTATTTTTAATGGCTGAGTAGTATTCCATGGAGTAGATAAACCACAGTTTTTATCTATTCTTCTTTTGATGGACATCTAAATTGTTTCCATGTCTTTGCTATTGCAGGTTGTGCTTCTGTAGATACAGGAGTACAGGTCACTTTCTCATATGCAAATTTATGACCCACATGAATTAGACATGCTGTAGTGTAATGAGAATTTAGTAACTCACCCCAAACACTGTCCCACAGAAAAGGGTAGATACACCAGTTTTTTTATCCGTTTCTCTTTCTATGGGCATCTGGATTATTTCCATGTCTTTGCTATTGTAGATTGGGCTGCTGTAAATACCCACATTATTTTTATTTTAAACTAGTCTTGAAAAATAGCCTGTAGTAAATTATCAGGGGGAAATGCAAAATTATTTAGTATAGGTAATCTATGACATAGGAGCCATGGTAAGAAAATGAAAATTCAAAGAAGTGGCAGAATCCAGATGCTAGTTTGTTTTTTTTTAAGCAAAAAGGAACATGCAAATGAATGTAATAAGATGTATTTGTATACAATTCTATATATCTGAAATAACTTCCTGGAAGAAATGATACCTTCCTAGAACTAGCACTGTGGTGTGATGAGTTAATCCACCATAGCCAGTGCCAGCATCCCAGTATATCAAAACATCAGTTCAATTCTTGGCTGTTCTACTTGGGATTCAGTTCCCTGCAGCTGTACCTAGGAAAGCAGCAGGTGATAATCCAAGTCCTTGGGACCCTGCCACTCACATGGCTAATGTGGATGTACTTTCTACCTCCTGACTTCAACCTCACCCCACTGTGGCTTTTGCAGCCATTGGTGAAATAAGCCATCAGATTCCCCTTTCCCTCTTTATTGCTCTGCTTTTCAAATAAATAACAAATAAATGTGATGCCTTGCTTCTGATGTGGAAAGGACAACTTTCTTGGGAGGCCTCTCTCTCCTGCTTTCTTTTCATGAGAGGGGAGAGTCAAGATGCCTTTCTTGCAGCCGCTGTTCATACAAGTACTTTTGGCTCAAAATAGTTCTTACGTCAGAGTGTAAGGGTGATTCATTCTACCACCCTTCAAACAAAACATCCACCATTTAGGTGGAGCAACTTTTAACATTTTTTTAAACCTCCTTTCATGATCGTCTATATCATTTCAAATATCCACTCTTGACAAGCCTCTCAGAATCTCTTCATATGAGGACTTTAAAAAGCTTGATACTTTAGAATTCATTTGGAAGCTAAATGTCATTTCCATGGTGCTGTGTCCTTTACCTGCCTTCCTTTTGTTCTGTTTTTGAACACAGCCAAAGATCATTGTATTTTTCCAAAAAGCTGTCTCTTATACCCTCAAGGGAATAAGATTAAATGCAGCGTTTCTCCAGCAAGGTGAATGCCTCTTATTTCAGTGATTCCCAGTTGATCTCTTAAATGCAATTCCCTGATAATGTGAAACTTCTGAATTATTTATTATCCCATATTAGATCAGATATATTATTCCTGAAAATAAATTTCTTATCATTGACACCCCAGTGTTTGAAAGTTTCTTGTACAAAAGAATGAGCCAGGGATTAGATACTAAACTCTTGGGAGGATAAACTGAAACTATTTATTTTGAGGTCTTTTTTTTCAAGTAGGTGACTCTGAATGCAAATGAAGAGTGCTACACTGAAGAATGACAATTTCTAGACATGGTTATAACTGATTCCTGCAGCTTTGGTGAAATTACACTCAGAAGTAATGAATTTTATACCTTGCATATTCATCTTTGAAGATGCCCTGTTTTCTCCTCTGATTCTACTGTGTGATATTCATGAAAATGTTTGTTTCCGCTTTGCATTCAGTTGTAGTTAATAATTATGAAATGAATTGGTATTCTTAAGACTTTATATTCTGCCACATACCTCAGTGAGCCTCTAACCACCTTTTTTCATATGGTTGCAGCAACAACCCATTTAAGTAGGGACCATTATCCTTACCCTTTAATAGGAAAGAAATCTGAAACACTGGATATTGCGGATCTGCCTGAGAGGAAGCATAGCTAGCAAGCTCTGGCACTTGGGCACAAACTCTGTGTAGCCTTATACTGCTGTTGATTCAGCATATGAGAATATACCTGCATGTGACATAGCCATGCAATTGAAAACCTGAGATTAGGACTAAGTAATCAGCAGGTACTTTCAGCTAACATCACTGTTGCTTCTAAACATAAATGCCACAGTGTTTATTTAGTAAGGCCAGGACTTTTCGGGTCATATTTTTAAAGACTGTAGGAGAGTTTTAAATAGGTATTTATGTATCTGTCTGTCTGTCTATCTATCTATTTATCTATCTATGGAGTTTTAGAATCAGAATCAAGTGGAAGGGGAAGGGTTATGACATTCTCTTTTTCTCCCCTACCCCGAGAAATGTGTGTTCTTCCCAAGCATAAGCATTGCCTACGGGACTCCAACAATGATGCAGAGTGAGTTTCCTTGGACACATCTCCAAGTTTACCATTTGAATTAGGGTTCATTCTTGTGCATGTTGTGACTTCGCAGTTGCATATGTATTTCTTACTAGGAGAACAAACACCAGTAGTTTCACTGCCCTGAACAACTCCATGGGATTGGTATAAGTAATTTTATGCCTTGTACTAAGTCATCTCAACTTTGCAACACTTATTAAACTTCTCCTATGGGAAGCAGTACTGTTTGGAAAGTCAAGAATTTTCCGTAACTGGAGCCAAAAAGGTAGTGGATTGTGTAAAGATTGTCATCAAGATATCATTGGTAAATTCCAACCAAAGCTGAAGAATAAAGTATTTTGTATCAGACAGAAATAAATACAGTTCTGCAAATCTAGGTCTGGCACTTGAACTCCACAAAAGAGGACTGCATGGAGAAAAGTATTGTCATCCCTAAAATTCATTTCATAGGTCAGCTTGGCGAATTTTCGGCACTTGGCAGAGATGTGGCTAATATTCACCTTGTGGGTCTCAGCCACCTGCTCTGCCTAATTAAAGACTCCCATTTTGTGCTCTGCTGGCCCCATAATTCGCAAGTAAAGTTTATAAGGTGCTTGGTGTAAATGTTAAAAAATCGGTGAGCTGCTGTTTGGTTTGCCAACTGAGAAAGAGCCCCTTCCCCTGCCTTCTCTCTTCAACTTTCTGGAAGTAAAAGAGCATTATTTACAGGGTTTGTGTTTATCCTTTAAAGATAACTATTGGAGCATTTTTGCGGAAGTGTACTGTTAGTGTCAATGTTCTAAAAATAATTCACTTATCTGCCTTTTATAATTTTCTTTTGCTTCCCCATTCATTTTCTACTTCGCTTGCCCAAGTATTGCCTTACAGGTGTTCAGTTTAATTTTGTACCTTTCTGCTTTAATTTGAAAGCACAGCCAAGGAAAACTAGCAAATATATAATAAACAACTAGGCATTTTTAAGCAGAAAATTAGGAAGTGAAATAAAGCAAAAGAAAAGCATGAAGTACAAGAAAATCTAAGAAAATGATCCCACAAAGTATCTTTGTATGTTCTCATTGCTTAACCCACAATTTCCAGTCTTCGCCCATTTTCTCTTGCCTTATTATTTCAGCAGAAAATGGGCAAAGATTAGAAAGAGTGGGCTATGGAATGAGAATATACATTTTTCTTGAACATCTTGATACTTCCATCCTCCTCCTCTTTGGTTTTTGTTTTCAGTTGCCAGAGTTCCTTCCCCACCTTGCAAATGGGAAAATAGTTCACTATTGAAATTATCACATCCATTTCTGATTGTTAGTGATGGTGATTACTGCTATCAATTTATTGGTTATTTGTGTTTCTCTGGGCAGCAGAGTAATTGTAAGCAAGTAAGTTCAACTTGATGTTGAGAACACTGAAGGAATCACTGGTTATGAGAACTTTTTAAGTCTTCTGGTCAGCTGAATTTAAGCTCTGGACTGTCCCATAAAAGCTACATGTTTGAGAATTAGCAGTAGGTACCTTAGAGAATTTTCTGGCTGTATTGAAATCTGAAATTATTAGCAACAAAAAATTTAAAGTAAGGCAACACTGCAATGATCTTTGATGTAAAATGAATCAGTCCTGATTTATTGGGGTTATTTTTCATCATATTCATTAAAGGAAACTCATGACTTCTTGAAATCATATCCCTATTCTCTATCCTAAGGGATCTTGCCACTGATAGAGGCTGTGTTTCTGTCAACCATAGTGGATTAGTTGCAGTTTTTACCTTTTAATTAAACAGCTGTGGTTGCTAAACACAATTTTGAATTATTTAATAGTCTATATTACTTTAGTCAATGCACACTGCTTGGATTTTTTAATTATATGGAGCTATATATAATTTTTATGATATAACTTTGTGAAAAATGTGTTGACAGACAGCAATAGGAGGAGAGACAGGGAGGAAGATCTTCTGTCCATTGATGTACTCCCAAGTGGCTACAATAGCTAGACCTATGCCAATCTGAAGCCTGAAGCCAGGAGCCTCCCCCAGGTCTCCCACATGGATGCAGGGTCTCAAGGCTTTGGGCCATCCTCCACTGCTTTCCCAGGCCACAAGCAGGGAGCTGGATGGGAAGTAGGGCAGTCAGGACACAAAGCAGCACCCATATGGGATCCCAGGACATGCAACGCTACCAGGATTAGAACTGGCACCCATATGGGATCCCAATGCTTTCAAGACAAGGACTTTAGCTGCTAGGCAATCCATGCTGGGCCCAAGATTTATTTGTTTTTATTTAAAAGGCAGTTATACAGAGAAAAGGAGAAACAGAGTAAGATCTTCCGTCTGCTAGTTTGTTCTCCAAATGGCTGTGACACCCAGAGCTAAGCCGATTGGAAGCCAGCAGCCAGGAATCTCTTCCCAGTCTCCCACACTCATGCAGGATCTCAAAGCTTTGGGCCATCTTCAACTGCTTTTCCAGGCCCCAAACAGGGAATTACATGGGAAATGGAGCAGCCAGGACACAAGACAGCACCCATATGTGCAAGGTAAGGACTTGAGTCACTAGGCTACTATGCTGAGCCCAAATCTCCACTTTCTTTTGAGGTCCTGATTCAGGAAAATCATTGCTTTACAATTTTATGGCTTTTTTTATAAGATTTACCTTTGTTTATTTGAACAGTAGAATAGTAAAGAGAAGAAGAAACGGAGAGAGTGAAAGGTCTTCTATCTGCCGATTTACTCTCCCAAATGGCCACATCAGGCCATGAGTAGTGATTTCACTGTAAAGTGTCAGGAGCTCTATCCTGGTCTCCCATATGGGTGACAGATACCCATGCACCTAAGACATCATCAGTTTCTCAGGGACAGCAGCAGGAAATTGAATTGGAAGCAGAACAGCTGTGACTGTGATAAGGAAATAGCCTTGCAAGTGGTGGCCTAACCCAGTGTGCCACAATGCTGGCTCCTCTGTGGCTGCGTTGGCAATAGGACGTCTGGGTGACATTGTTGCTCAGAAAAAGAAACAGTCCAAAAGTTTTACTGTTAGTCATGGTGGCTTTTTATGAAATGTTCAATGGTTTCCTTTTGCACAAATTTGAATTATACTTGAAGATACTGTTTGAATTTTGGGCTTAAATAAGTTCAAATGAATAATTCGATTAACATTGGAAGATCATGGATACCAAAAATTTAGTTTTTTAATGTGACAATGGTGTCAACCTTCTTACCTTTTCTTTTTTATGTCAGAATCCTGTCTTCTTTTTATATATGTACATGCTAGTACATTAAAAAGTTTGTGGAGATGGAATTAAATGGTGATACCATGTTTCTCAAATTCATTTTCAAAATCCATGCCTGATTCTTCATAGCGTACATGTCAGTGATTTCTTTTTTTATGAAACCTTGCATAGGCATGTCCTATAGACAATTCTTCCTTCTGGACGCTTTCTATACTGCATAATAATGGAATATAATAATTGGAGCATTGGACATTTAATGAACTGTTGAAAATGCATCAAATTATATTGTAGGTGCATCACTGCCTCTGAACTGCTTTAGAATTACTGTGATGAGAAAAGCCATTTCTAATATCTTGACTTGATGGGAAGTGGTATCTTTAACTTGAAAATTTAAGTTGCCTTAAGTGGTGGGATTTAGAAAGAGTGCTGTAAGACCCGTCTGAATCTCTCAACTATGCAAACCACTTAGCTAAGTACAGATGCTGGTAACTCTTGGGCTTCCTAGAATTAATTTCAATTCCCTCGCCGACACTTATAGATCACTATTTAGAGACTGCATGTGGTCCTGTGTGTCTGCCCTGAGTTGACAACTCATTGATTCTTTATCATCTTTCCTGGCTTAAAAGAGACAAGGTAAAGTTTATTATAGAACAGGGTGGTAGAATGATACTTTGAAATGTGAAGCATCACCTGCTAGTGATATACAGGTATGTCATAAAAGTACAGGAAAGTATTTATCATTCCTCCAAGTTAGACATGTCACCCTGTTGAGAGTAAGTTTATTATCATTGAGCTTATATTTGTAGGTTTAATAAGCAATGCTACTTCTGTATTCTTAAAAAAAATTCAATAGTTTGGTATATCACCTGGAATTTTTAGTCAAAGGACAAAGGCAAAGTCATGATTTTTCAAGTTTTATGTTAAAGGTAAGAGTGCAGAGAGAGCTTCCATTTAATGATCCATTACCCAAGTACCTGCAGCAACTGGGGTTGGGAGAGACACAATTCAAGAGTTTGAAAGTTAATTTGTGTTTCCTGTGTTGGTGACAGAAACTCAAGTGTTTCAGCTATCACTTGCAAAGTACATGTTAACAGGTAGCTGTAATCAAAATTTAAGCTTGCATTGGATGTGGGATGCAGGCATTTCAGGTGACAGCTGCTGTGCCAAAGGCACACCACCTGAAATCAAGATATTAACCTCAATGTGCATGTAACATGTCCACAGATAGGCCAAGCTCTGCCCTTACCTCCTCTTGGCAAGTAGCTCTCCACTGCACTAACTTTTCTGTTACATAAATTTCTATGAGAGTAAACAAGACAAACATATCTCACACTTGATGATGCACTTCACAGATGGTCAGGGGAGTCCAAATGCACCAGGAGTGTGGAACTCAAATCACATCTTCAACAGTAGGTCTCACAAACTTGCTGTGTGATATATGGTTTATATTATCAAGAAACTGGAGTCAGAAGTAAAACCAGAACTTATACTCAGGCATGCCTCTATGATGCAGGTGTTCCAAACAGCATTGTAACCGTTAGGGAAAGCACACACTTCAGATGGTATTTTTTTGTCTGTTTCAGCTTACTTTTTTCTTTATTGTTGCCATAGGAATGTTAGCTTTACATCAGTAAATAACCACTATTTGTGGATACTGAATGGATCCATGTGGGAAAATGAGGATTCCTAGGGCTAACTTACCATTTCTCTGTGAGTAATAGTGAACATTTGGCTAAAAATGGATCATTTCTCAACAGTAAATAAACAATGAACAATGCACTTTTATAAATGTCTTGTTGTATATCAGGGACTGCAGTCTAGATCTTGCATATTTTGACTGATGAGAAAATTGATTTGATTCGAGGGCATTGTGGTAATGTTGAAATGGTGCCTGTTGACCCAACATAAGACCTATTAGCTTAGATAGCTGATTAATGTCTTTTTCTCCCAGTGCATTGATATATTGACAGAAAGGAAGGAGATGAATCAAGAAGAGGTGTGTTTGTGTACTTGTAGAAATGTGTGTGTGTGAGCCTAGGTGTTTGTCTAAGCAGGAGAAGAATCCAATACAGTGCTAAATAGATAGAACTTGAGATCTTTTGGTCACATTTGCACTCGCAGAAAAGAGAAAGAAAGGAAGGGAAATGGAGAACGAGAGGCAAGCAAAGGATAAAAGTGATATCTTGAGCCTAGAAGATGTGGTCTTCATTGCAGATAGCCATGGACACAGCCATCAATCCACACAATCACTGAGGAGACGCCAGAAGATTTTACTGTTATCCAATTAGCATATTTTTGTCATGTGATTATTCTGCATTAGGCAGGTGTTGAAGCTATAGCAATGGAGAACACATGGCTTTTCATGAGACTCTTACGGGTGGGTGGAGGCAGGAAAGCACATATGTGAACATAGGCCATACCTAATAGTAGTGTGGCCTTTGGAGGAAAAAAAAAGCTCAAAAATATTTTCTGGAAAATTTGAAATAACAAATAATTTTAAGTGTTGTGTGGAGAATTTGTGAAAACACCAAGCATATAAATAATATGAAATGATTTAGGAGTGAAATGCATATAATTTGAAGTCAGTGTGAAATATAGTAGGGTTTTAGGTAAATGTTTCCTGGAAATAAGTAAACTGACAATTTATTTGCAATCTCCTACAGAGAGAAAAATCTATCACATGTTTAATTTTTAAAGATTTATTTAATTTTTATCTGAAAGTCAGGCATTCAGAGGATGAGAAACAGAGGAGGAACTTTTGTCCATTGACTTACTCCCCAGGTGGCCACAAATGACCAAAGCTGTACTGATCCAAACCCAGGAGCCAAATCCTTGTCCGGTTTCCCACATGGGTGCAGGGTCCCAAGGTTTTGGGCTATCCTCGATTGCTTTCCCAGGCCACAAACAGGGAACTGGATGGGAAGTGGGGCCACCGGGATTAGAACCGGCGCCCATATGGAATCCCAACAGGTGCAAGGCAAGGACTTTAGCCACTAGGGTATCGCACCAGGCTGTTTCCATATTCTTTTTTTTTTTTTTACTTTCGCTTACATTCTCTTTATGTATTTACATGTGGGAAGGAGGAAGGTAAAAGATACATTAACATGAAAATATTAATGGTATACATTTTCAAGTTATTCCCCAGGCACAGTGTAATAGCGTAGTGGCTAAATTCCTTGCCTTGAACGTGCCGGGATCCCATATGAGCTCCATTCTAATCCCGGCAGCATCACTTCCTATCCAGCTCCTTCCCATCCAGCTGGAATATGAAGCAGCATCCATATGGGATCCTAGTGAATGTAAAGCATGGATTTAGCCACTAGGCTAACATGCCAGGACCTTGCATCTATAATTTAAAAACATCTTCATTTAGAAAGTTAAATTTAAAAAATGAAGTTGCTGTAGATTGCCATGATCAAGAAAATAAGAAAGTGTTTATAATAATAAATGCATGTAAATAAAATCGAGTTGTGTACATATCCTGTATGCTTCTTATTACTAGAAAGTGGAAAAATGTATAAAATTCCAAGGAAGTGCAAGATTTGGAATATAAAAGTAAATACAAACTTCACAGAGAAGGGTTGATCTTAATTTATGATGCATGTGTTCATCTAGTCTTATTTGATCAGTTTCCAACATCTGAAAACCCTGTTATGTTTGTTTCACTGGCATCTCATAAAAAAAGAATCCTATTGAGGGTATCTTGGGGAATGATCACAGAATTTAGGAGGAAATTTCAGGACAGTGTTTGAAGAAACAGAGTGCACAGAAGAGTGAATACAGACTTAAACATCTTGAGTGAAGTGACTCCTTTTCCACTCCCACAGCCTCATTTCCATAAGGAGTGTTGCAGGTATGCCTCGCTTGAGTGCAAAGAAAGCACTTGTGGTAGTGGGTGTGCATAAAGGGGCATTGGCATCTCAATTCCTAGCGATAAATCTGTCTAGTGAGGTTCCCCCCCAAGTGCTAAAATAATTAGTTTCCTTAATTCTTCCTAAGTGAGAAAACCCTGGCATATTTTAATCACGTTAAGCTGTTTTTCCCTCTAGAAGAAATAATTTATTTTCTATTTCCCTATTTATTTCGAAGTGTTTATAACCCATGGATCTGAGGGTTGCTGATAGGTTTGGAAGTGAATTGCAAAGGCCTCATCATCCTGCTTCCCTGTAACTGCCAGCTGTTGGGGACTTTGTTTCCACAAACAAAGGAGTGCGGTTGTACTCCCCTATCCCATCTCAATTATTGCACAACCAGCTTTTCTCCCAAGTGTTCCACTTTTGTCAGCACTCTGTCTTTGTGTCTTTGTTCTATGGTATTTGAATTGGATAAAGATGAAACCGCACTTGGACCAAGACAAAGTGCTTTTTGATGTGAGAGTTTATTTGTGATGTTTTCTCTAGTTATGCGTGAGCTGAAGAACAAAACATACTCTTAAAATTAAGGGTCATAATCCTGATATTGAAGTTTTCATTAGCTACTTTGCCTCCTGTGTTGCATATGGCTTGGATCGATCTTCTGTTGCACGGATACATTTTAAAGGATTTTGTTATCAGTCAGTTTAAGTTGCATACTACAGCTAAGTCATCATTTAATGGGCTCTTCAGAGGCATCAGAAACAAAAATAGGAATTAAAAAAATGCTCTGCAGCTCAGTCTCTGAGATTCTATTGGAAGAATCAAAGCATTCCAATGGCTTCTGTTGATTATAATCCATTTCATGGTTGTAACAGTAACCTCTGTTCAGCTCTAGTAGTTATTTAGTGAAAATGAAAGTCTCACTTTACAATCTAGAACTAGTAACAATACATCTGTTTCACTTTTTCCATTGTATTCCATATCTTTAAAAAATCCTTTCAGGGTGAGATTTTGACACACTGGTTAAGAGGCTTGCTTGATGTTTCCCTGTCTTTTATCGGTGTGCCCAGGTTTGAGTCTCAGCTACACTCTCCATTCCATAGTGCTGCAAATATGCACACTGGGTGCCCCAGATGGTGGCACAAGTGGTTGGCTCCCTGCTAACCAAAAAGGACAGTTGGTTTAAGTTCCAGGCCTCCAAATTCAGCTTGGTTCAGCCCCAATCCCAGCTGTTACAGATATTTGGGGAAGTGAATCAATGGGAAGAAGTTCATTATCTGTCTCTGCCTTTCAAAAATGTAAAAATAATCCTCCTTATATGTGATTTTGTTTCATGTTTATGGTAGCAAATCCTGTGAGTCTGATTTTGCTAATATTTTCATTTTAATAGAAACCTGAGTCCGAAAGGAAGTGAATTACCCTGCTTGTATTAATGCCTTTTGGAGTCAGCACAGAGAAGGGAATGAATCCTCCACTTCTTGAGTCATTTGTATGTATACTTGATTTGGCTTTTGAGGTCTATGCCAATCAGTTTATACAAGTTCACCAATGAGGGGCATCGTTAGTTTCCTTTAGCAGTCAGCCTGTTTATTCATTAGGTGAAGATGAGACATGAGTAATCTTTTGGGCTCATTTTACTTTAAAGATAGCCATATCAACCTGTGCTTCCCTGCTTTGCGGAAAGCTTTGTTCCATAGAAATTCGGCAAGAGTCAGTGGCAGTCTTAAGCTGCTTCTTGATCAGGTTCACAGTCAAAGTACCCTTTCAGGTGGAATGGCTCTTCTGACACCGAATCCCCCAGACGCAGAAAAAAAAAGTGCATAGTGATCCTACTTTGAGTTCTTCCCACTTCAAAATGTAAATATGCAGAAAAAGAAAGCAAAGGGCGAAACCTCAGAAAACAGAGGATTTGGAAAACTCCATGAAGTTAGCATGACCTTTGGTTCACAATCATGCCTGCAGTGACTGTGGGCTAAGACAGGCCTGTGTTAAGGGTGTGCATACTTAAAGAAATGCCAGGGATGTTCCTAAAAGCTTTCTTCAATTACCACTGGAACTCCTTGGACCATGTTTGAGAAAATGGTTTGAATTTTCTTTGAGGGATTATCATAATTGAAAAGGTCACAGGAATCAGCTCCATTACTAATACATTTGTACTTGCCAAAACTCAGGCATGGGGAATCTCTAGTTTTTGCTATTCAGTACTTTTCTTTTTGCTTTACTGTTTGATAAGAGTTGGCATGAAGGGGAGGTGAACTTGGTGCCAACCTCTTTTTTCCTTTTGTTCCTTACTTCTGAACTTTTTCCTTAAACCCCATCATCTGTCAGGCAGAGGAAGAAGAGTGTTGCTACATTAAGGTTTTTTGTTTGTTTGTTTTAAGAATTGATCATTTTATACCTTCAGAAACCACATTCAGTAATCTTTAAAATGCCATTTTTATGCAGGCGAAGGCTTTATAGTGCCAGTATACCACATCCATAGTGAAATGTTCTAACCTTTTGTTTCATGCTTTTCAAATTTTAGAAAGCAGCCTTTCTTTTCTGTTTATTTTTTTCTTGGTTCTAAAATGAGGCTCTTTCCCCTTTAATAAAACTAGTTGAGTGACATCAAAGTTACTTTACTGCAAATTTTGGTCATGGTACGAGGACAAATTGTTTCAAGCAGCAACCAAACTGTTGGTCATTTTAATTTTTCACTTAGATAGAATTCAAAATATGTAATATGTAATATTGCTGGGTTTGGATCATGCAGAGTTTTGAAACATATAACCTACTGAAGTTATAACAAGATATAATAAGTTATAATAAGTTATAATAAGATACTTTGTATTAATCAGTTTGGGCTTTGCTCTCTGGCATTTCCAGTTTTAAATGTTAGTTCATGAGAAAAACTCATACTCATTTATAAAAGAAATCAAGAGGTATCTAGTAAAATTTGCACTTACTGCTGATGCATAAATTCTTGTCTCTAGCCACTATCTTTACAGCCATATCTGCATTTTTTCACATTAAAAATACTTATTTATTTTTGTTGGAAAGACAAATTGACATAGAGAAAGATCTCCCATCCACTGGTTCACTCCCCAGATGGCTGCAAAGGCTGGAGCTGAGCCAATCCAAAGCAAGAGTCTGGAACTTCTTTGGGTCTCCCACACAGGTGCAGGGTCCAGAGGCTTGGGGCCATCCTATACTGCTTTCCCAGGTCACAAGCAGGGAGCTGGACAGAAAAGTGTCGCAGCTGGAGGATCAGCTAATTGAGCCATTTTTCAAATTAAGAGTTGAATTTAAGCCTGGGTTTTGCCCAAATTAAAAGTTGAGACATCTTCACATTTGACATAGTATTAGACAGCAGCATCTCAGCCACCAAAATACAGTACGTCCTGGAAAAGGTTTATGATGGTGTGCTAGTTCAGGAATTGCTTAACCATTTATGGGCACACAGCATAGTTTATGTACATAGGATAGTCATTCTCATTTGCCTATAAAACAATGATAAAACTTCTTACCTTGCTGGGCATTTAGAGAATTAGATAGGACAGCTGAAGCAAACTTTCCCCAGAGTCCTTTTCTTATAAGAGTCAGATATGAAAGGAATTGGATCTATTTTATATTACTAATAAGGAATGTATGAAGGAAGTTGAGCTAGTGTCTGCGTGACCTGTTTCATTCAATCACAGTGCCGCCCAGCGGATATGAACAGACATGTTGTCACCATGCCTGGGGTCAGGTAGGTGATAGCTGTTATCACTGAGTTGACCAGTAAACAAAATGGAAAGTAAAATTGTCAATATCCTCGTTTGTGAGATGTGATGAGCAACAGTCTGTTTCACAGACTTTACGATCCATACCCTCTGACCCAGCGTATTCCTCAGACAGCTATTTTGGAGGAATTACAGTGAATTTCAAAGAGAGCTATGTTCTGAGATTTCTAAGAGTGAGTAATTGAAAACCAATACATTGTAATCCAAATGGGAATGGTGAAGACAGTAAGAGATGTTCAAAATATAGAATGCCAGTGCTTAAAAGGTATGAAGTATGTGTCTGATCTGCGGCTGGCTCTGTAGTAAGTAGGTACAGTTATCCTCAAATGAATGATACTAAACTATCGTTATTAAAATGACATTTTCAAGGGAGCTTAAAGCCTATCATCCAGGATCCCATCAGTAATATATTTGTGTTTCTTTAAAGATACATAACATTAAAGATGCGTCATGAAACAAACTCTGAAGGTGACATCCCCACAATGGCAGAGAATGTAAGGTCAGCTTGGATCTTGAAGATTAAGAAGAGCTATCTCTTCTTCACAGCCTTGCAGGTCAATGGCAGGAATCTCGAGAAATCAATGCATTCAGCAGCCAGGAACATCTGAAAGGAAATCAAAACTTGCTTATTATGCTGACACGGTTTAGTATGAGCTAAGAATCATAGAAATGAATTTGAAAATCTGAGGTCTGACAACAGAATGCATAGCAGCATTTCTTTCTGGCAGGGTAGCAGTCACAAATGATTACTTGACGATATTTTTAATAAGTAACAAAAAAAGAAAAGTCATGTTTATTTAAGGATTCTTCAAAAAGAGCAAATATGTAGCACAAGAAACTGCATGATACCTTTTTTGCATGAAAATTCACTTACTTTTTAATTCTATTTTTCTGGAATCTTTTCAAGTATCCTCTTGTTTTTTTCTATGGGACTCATTAATCATCTCATTACATATTGAATATATGAATCTATATCTATGCCTGCCCATGAATATACATAGAGTAGATGTAATTGAAAAGAAATTTATAAGTGTTCCTTATTCATTAATTCTGTTAATATGTGGAAGAATAGTTATTTACTGTGTTTATATACTTAATTCCAAGGAAATTCATGATATTAACTCTTCATTAATACTACCAATAAGTACTTATTAAAAAAACTTTTGAGAATACTCATTGATATTTGGCTGTTCATATATTGGGTACACAGCCGCAATCATCACCTTCTGATAGAAGGCTGATTCACGCTGCATTCAGTGAAATTCTACCTTCTAGAAAGAAGATTTATTTATGCATGTGTTTATTTATTTGGCAGAGTTTCAGAGAGAGGCAGAAAGAGAGAGAGAGTAATCTTCCATGTGCTGGTTGATCCCCAAAGGGCAGCAAAGGGCTAGGCTGAAACCAGAGACTCTGTCTGGGTTTCCCGCTTCAGTGAGGGACTCCTGTATCTAGGAGCTGGAAAACTGAATCCGAAGTTAAGCAGCCAGGACTTACACTGGCACTCTTACATGGGATGCTGATGTCACAAGCAGTGACTTAACCCACTATTAACCCACTTAACCTGCTATGCCTCTGGAATGCTGTTTTTATGTTGGGCAGTGTATGGAGATTATGCAAGTGAACTAGACATGTGAGTTTCCATAAGTCAAGCACTAACAAAGCAGAATAATCTAAGTAAAGAAAAAAAAAATGAGAGGTTGAATGGGAATGGGATAAAGTGGTGGGTAGGAAGTCAGCCAGGAGGGAAGGTGCTTCTGACACAGTGGACAAAGGAGGCCCCTTCTGAGGAAGAGTGAGCACCAGAAGCATGGTGAGCTCCTCCAGGCAGAAGGAAGAACATGTCTGTACTGGTTACCTTTTCATGACTAAAATGAGCCTAAATTACAGAGGAAAGAAATTCATTTTGAGTCATGCTTCTGGAGGTTTACAATCCAAAATTGAGTGGGCCCATTGGTTCAGTCTTTGGTGGTCGTGTTCTTGTTGGCAGAGCCCTGAGAAAGTACAGAGCATCACATGGGAAGGGACGGGGAGAGGGGCGCATGTGTGGCTATGTTGGTGGCCCAAACAAAACCACTAGGTTGTAATCTTGGTGACCACTCAAATGACCTATTTCATTCTAATGATTTCCCAATTTGCCACTTTTAAGCACCCTGGTTGGGTTAAGTTTCCATCCTGTTGGTATCATTCACTTAAAATATGGGGGAGGGGCTTAGTGGGTAAGGCCACTGCCTACAGTGCCAGTTCCCCATATTGGTGCCAGTTCAAGTCCCAGCTGCTCCACTTCTGACCCAGCTCTCTGTTAATTGGAAAGCAATGGAAGGTGGAACAAGTACTTGGATTCCTACATAGACGCAGCAGTAGCAAAAAGCACCCCGAGCTCTAGCCTCAGACTGGCCTACCTTTGGCCATTGTGGCCATTTGGGGAGTGAACTGAAACATAAAATCTTTTTCACTCACTCACACACTGACTTTTTCTTTATTTTTGACAATCTTTACATAGTTGATTAGGACACAAAGGGTCAAGGGCTACAGGAAAGTGGGTAAGATTATTGCTTCCACATTATTGCTTATTATTGCCTTTTCCCCACTGTATCTGGGGTAAAAGGGATGATAAGGGGAGAAACCCCACTCAGCCTCCCACCCGTCCCAGATCCCTGATGTAGGTCATGCTTTGAGGGTCCTGCTCAAGTGTTTTTGATCATTCAACAGTTATGAATTGCTGCCAGTCTTGCCATTCCAAACATGATGAAATTGCTGCAGAATCCACTGGTTGACACAGTCCAACTTAGAGTCTCCATTTTCCCAAATTTGCACTACCAACACATGGCTGGGGTAGTTGATTGATTTTTTTTCTGTCCTCCATCCTCTGTTGTGGTACCAAGTGTCCCCTGCAGGTTCCGATGGACTGCCATATCCTCCATGTGCACCTGGATATGCTGTCCACTGGTCCAACCGAGCCGCTGAGGAGACTCAGTTGAGACACTTGCACTCCATGGCAGACCGTGGAACCTGCGCTTCTGTTCATGGTTGGGGTTCTGACTCTGGCAGTTTGATTGGCAAGATCCTCAAAGAAACTTTGTCTGAGGTGATCCCAGACCAGATTCTTGCCACAGTGACTTTTAAATAAATCTTTTTTTTTTTAAGTACTTGAGAATTCTCCAGTGTCCGCAATACCTACGCTTGGCTATGCTGAAGTCTGGAGCATAAAACTCGTTTTAGGTCTCCTATAGACAGAACAATCCAAAGCACTTGTACTTTCACCAGTTTTATGCATTCACAGCAAGTTGGATCAGAACAGAGGATGGATTTGAATGTGGTGCTCTGACAGGCATCCCCAAAAGTGGCTTACTCCACGTACTGTTCCACGCCATTCACCTCTGAGTTGGAATTTTCAGTAATGGTGCAATAGTATCTAATTTACATCTCTGTCACATGTAGAATAGCTAATAGAGGCAGGAGTATAAACTAAAAGACAGGTTTTGTGTCTGTGTTGCCTGAACGAGGAGTTTTACGGTAGACAAAGCAATAGCCGTTGTTGGGATATGTTTGGCACAACTGACTCAATGGTGATTACTAAGAATTGTAGCCTAGGAGAATGAGTGAATTTGGTGAACCAATAATTAAGATGGAGGAGACTTTAAGTGATATGTTTGGAAGGGAAAAATTAAGGTTTCGTTTTGGATCTTAATTTCACTTCTGAATATGAGAAATGATTCTTTAATAACCATTAGCAGGAAGATAGAAGGCAGTAGCATATATATCCATATTCTTGAGACTTACCCTTCAGTTCTGCTTAATTATCCATGTAAGAGGGATATGGTAATGGAAGAAGTAATTCTTAAGTAACTGTCTCATGGTCTTTGAGATTTATTCAAACACTTTGAAGGAAAGACTTTCACTAACACTGGTTTGAAAGATAAATAAGTCTGAAAGTTGTACACAAATATCTCTGCCAGTTTACCATGATTATAGTGCCCTTATTTTTCTGAGTCTGACATCTGACCCACAAATTAAAAATGAACCTTCACAGAAACAATAGGCAAGAATACATGTCATCAAGGATGCTTGTTGCCTGCCGTTTTCCCTTTAGATTCTGCTCAACAATGAATTAAAGTAACTTGCCTTTGAATCTGGTCACCCAAAGTAACTGTACCATGATTGTCTATTGCTGTCTGCAGTGAAGGGATGGGAAAGGACCCCGTTCCTCACACTCTGCCAGCTTCATTCTTTACTCTTCCCTCCTATTCGGAGCCTTAGATCTAATTTTAAGTCCTTTCAGTTGAACTTGTTTGAAACTCACCTACAAAATATATTCACAACCATCCAAAGAAAGATGTTTAGTTGAGTCGGTGGGAAGGAGACAGAGACAGAGACAGAGACAGAGACAGAGAGAGAGAGAGAGAGAGAGAGAGAGAATATGAATGCTGCAACAGTCAGAATTGTGTTCGTCTGAAGCCAAGAGCCTGGAGTTTCTTCCAGGTCTCCGAAGAGGATGCAGGGGCCGAAGGACTCTGGCCTTCTTTCACTGTTTTCTTGGGTATTTGCAGGGAGTTGGATTGGAAATAGAGCAGACGGGACTCAAACTGGTGCCCATATGCATGCTGACACCACAGGTAGATGCTTAACCTACTACAAAATTGTTCCCCTCAAAGTATACCTTTTTAAGAATTATGTAAGTCAGTAGTTTTTAGCCTCATCATAAGGTCACATAACTATTGCCACTGCTATATTGTTCTCAATTTCTCAAATTCTATATTGTTCTCAAATTCCATCATCACCCAAAAGAAATTATTGTGTTTACCAATAAGTCACTCTTATGGCAACAGCGAATCTACTTTTAATATCTATGGATTTGTCTATTCTGGATGTTTTACATAAATAGAATCATAAAATGCAGCCTTTGTATGCATTTTTGTAATGCATGAAGTGATACAAGGTGGGAAAAGAAAGCTGGAGTGAGATAGAGAATGAGGTCTGCCCCATGATAGGAGTTCAAAGATTAAAAGCTTGTACTATGGGCTGGGCCCGAGAGCTTAGTGTCTAAATCCTCACCTTACATCCGCTGAGATCCCATATGGGCGTCAGTTTGTGTCCTCAACGCCCATTCTAGCTCGCTACTTGTGGCCTGAGAAAGCAGTCGAGGAAAGTTCAAAGCCTTGGGACCCTGCACCCATGTGAAAGACCCAGAGTAGACTCCTGGCTCCTGACTTGGGACTGGCACAGCTCTGGCCAATGCAGCCACTTGAGGAGTGAACTAGCAGAGGGAAGATCATTCTCTCTGTCTCTCCTTCTCTCTGTACATCTTCCTTTCCAATAAAAATAAAATAAGTCTTTTTAAATGCATACATGTTGGAGTCACATCATTGTCTGTTACTTTCTGCATGGTAGAAGATACCCAGTATGAATTTACTACACTTTAAAAATTAAAGGAGGGTCTAGTGGTTAAAGTCCTCGCCTTGCATGTGCCAAGATCCTAAATGGAAGCCAAATCGGGTTCCAGTTGCTCCACTTCCATGGTGGTCACTTGGGGTGTGAACTAGCAGGTAGAAGATCTTTCTCTGTCTCTTCTCTCTGTGAATCTGACTTTCCAGTAAAAAAACAAACAAATCTAAAAAAGAATTAAATGACATCTTAAAATATTAGCAGGCTTCCTCTTAAAACCTTTACAGATCTTCAGTAGATTTATCAATGGGTTACTTTTTATTAAAAAATTGAGAAGAGAATGCAATGATAATGGAGAGTAATACATAACCAAAGCAGAAGCAGTGTTCTGTGGGTGCCAGAACCATACTCTATGGACCCTTGTGAGAAGCTGGGTAGGACCTTTGTCCCTTCATAAACAAAATGAGATCCCTTGAGTTCAGTGCCTACACACTGTTCTCTCCAAATCAGAGAATGTGTGTTGATACAACAGCCTTATAAGAATATATTTGATCAGTGACCTGTGGTCACCTAATTGAAAGTAAATAAGGAGTGTATTAAATCAGTCAGTTGCTTGGTAACTATATCCATGTTTTTCCTTCTTCCAGTAGATTGCTGAAGAGAAGCAGCTGAAAAGAAAGAAACAGTAGATATTGCAAGTTATGAAGATAGCCATCATATTCCATGGGAAATGTAAATCATGAAACCATAGCACACTTAAATTAAGCTATCTACCTAGCCTGAGTGAGGAAACTTTCATTTACTTTCTTCGCCTGACTTGAGTAATGAAAAAATTTCCAAGAGTGGGGGGTGTGGTCTTGTGGGGATTCCCACGTCACTCATGGACAGAAATAAGGTATTTGAGTTCTGAAATGTATTCCAAAATCCAATAACACATGAGACAGCCAAAGAGATTCATTTTATTAAGAATCTCCAGTCATGTCATTTTTCAGGGGCTGGTACAAGTCTGTGAAACTAGTGGGTAGTGTTTGGGGATTCCTTTAAAATCACCAGTGGTCACAGATCATTGCCCAACCCATCTCTCTAATATATGTTATGTTATGCACTCTAGGCCAAGAAAAAAGGCTTATTTTTGGCTTCAGACCTTTACATGAATAGGGAAAATTTTGATTTGCTATATACCTTTGGGCTCTTGTAGGTTTTCCCATCATCCCAACAGCTAGTTTATTGAGATTAAGTGCTTTCTTATGTCAGTGAATGGAGAGAACTTTTGATTTTATTTGAATTAAATTTGACTCAATTACTATGTTAGATAGATAAATGTTCTTGCGAGAAGAAAATGGTTCCAGTCAAGATGGAGTAGTGGCTTGCAGTAGACAGCAGTTTCAGTATGCGTGTCCCTGGAGGGCAACAGATTCTGAAACCAACATAATTTGTGTTTTTGAACATCCTTCTCTCCAAGCATAGATACTCCATCCTGACTCACCCAATACTCTTTGTACCACTTTGCTCCCAAACATATAAGCTGCTATTCCATTGGCAGTGACCTCAATAGATTGCAACTTTAAGTGTCAACATATATTTTTGTATCCTGTTTCCCTACTTTTCTTTAAAGATTTATTTATTTGTATTGGAAAGACAGATTTACAGAGGAAGATCTTCCATCTGCTGGTTTACTCCCCAATATGACTGTAACAACCAAAGCTGAGCTGATCTGAAGCCAAAGTGTCTTCTGGGTCTCCCATGTGTATACAAGGTCCCAAGGCTTTGGACCATCTTCCTCTGCTTTTCCAGGCCACAAATCAGAAGCTGGATGGGAGGTGCAATATCCAGGGCAAGAATCAGTGCCCATATGGGATCCCAGTGCTTGCAAGGGGAGGGTTAGCCAATTGAGCCATCATGCCACCCTCTCCCCATATCTTGCTGTAAAGAGTTGGTCTTCAGTGAGTATTTACATGGAAAAATGAATTCAGATAGTTTGAAAAGTATCAACCTGAATTAGTTAATGCTGAGTTACCACAATTGCCTAGGGAAGTAACTCAGCAGGTCCCTAGGGGATACATAGCGGAGTGGGAACTCCAGCCTGTTTAGGAACAGTGTGTGATGCCTCAATTGTGAAAGTAGTGAGAGTTGTGGAAGTTACCATGTGGTTTTTGCCAAAACTGAGGAATCATCGGGAGCTCTAGAAGACCCAGCAATGACCCAGGATACAAAAATTATTCTTCGTGGAGAAGAATTATTTATCAGGCATAATAACTCATACATTGACTTACAAATCTAAAAATTTTGGCATAAGATGCCCAAAACACTAAAGCTGGTTTCTTTGTTTTCAAGGGGATAATGATGAGGCTGAACATGAGATTTATTGTCCCGGAGAAGGCTTTGGAGGGTGATGCTAAAGATATCAGCGTATCATGAGTAACAGGATGTCGTGACATCCCTGAAGATAATTTAATAGGAATATAAACACAAGGAGGAATCAGGAGAAGGAAAGAGTTCAGAAGGTGCTTTTAAAAAGTTAGAGACCTATTGGAACAGATGATAGTTCTTTAAAGAAAAAAAATCTTCTTGCTTAAATTCTTTAATACTTAATTGTCTTCTGCTTCTTTTCCCCAGAGAAACCAATCTACCTTTTGTGTTTGCCCTAATTTTGCCTAAGGATTAGAATGATTGACTTACAAGACAGGAAGAGACACAAATATGAAGGAAGAGAAAGACAGCATGAAAAAGACCATGTTCCCTCATCTGCTGGGTCACTGCATTGAGGCTGAAATTAGGAGCCAAGAACTGTTCCTATTGGATTCAGTTCTCCCACTTAAGTGACAGAATCCAAATTTCCAATCAGGAAGAGAGTCCAGCTCTGTGACTACAGATTTCCTGTTTCATGACCTACCCGTAGTGTCTCACAATAAAATCACACCAAACTGGGATGGGCATTGGGCACAGCAATTAAGGTATTATTTGGAGACAGGATGCCCAAGTACCTTTTTGTTAAACTCCAGTTTTGAATCCAAATTTGTTTCTAATCAAAGTATTTCCTGGAAAGAAATGGGGAGGAATCAACTCAGAGCTGGACTCTCTTCCCGACGGGATAGCATAGACCTGCCCTCGAAGGACCTCAGTTTTCTCCTTCATGAGATGGAGCAGTGTAAAATTGGTATTTTTCTCTAGAGTGTCTTTCTGTTTGCCCATAGGTAAATGTGTTAGGCCATCATCTGACCACCCAAGGGGAGTCGCCAAGGCTTGACTGAGCTCGTTTTTCTCATTTTGTTGTGTATGATTCACTTTTTAAGGTGATCCAAGGGAAACTTACACAAATTGTTTAGAGATACCTGCACTTGAGTTGCTTTGCCACACAAGCATCATTAGTAAAGGGCAGATGATTTGAATACAGAAATAAGACTTCATTCCCCTTAAAATCAGATGAAACTTGTGGGACACACCCAAGGCCACATTGGAGTGTTCTGTCTGTCTCACTGATGACTGGTGAAGGGGAGAATAAACCCAATCTCTTCTAGATAGGAAGCCCCATAGTTCAGGTATTTCTCAGAGAATAACCAGTGATGCTAAGGAAACAGCATGGATCTGGGGAGGAGGCTTACTAGGAAGCTTGGGAAAAGACAATGGCAGCTGGTGATGAAGAAAATAAAAGTCTAATCATATGAGGGATTGTGATTAGCTTAGTGGCACTTGAAATCAGTGAGTAGTGGAGAGGGTTTTCACTTGGTTTTTTCTAAAACACTTCAACAGGCTAGTTGCTTAGAACTAAGATCAAGTGTGTGGAACTTCTGTATTAGTAAATAAGAGTTCCTATTTGTGTGCCTTAGGAAAAACTATTTCTATTATGAAACAAAGGGCAGTTTGTGACTTGCAAAGACACTGTGAGAAAATGAGTCCTGGTATTGGTAGATCTGAATTTGAACTTGACTGCTGTCTTTTGCCAGTTGAGTGACCTTTAGCAAATGATTTACGCTTTCTGTAATATGGCTTCCCCTGTACAGCTGGGATAGTCGAACACCTCCCATAATAGTATTCTAGAATACATAAAGTGTTTAGCAGAGGGTGAGGCACAGTGAGTTCCTCATCCACATCAGCTTAACTCACAGTTGTATTGCTTTGCCCAGGAGCAGCTGATTTCCGTGGAAGAATGTGTCACTTCGTCTGGAGTTCACTGTTTCCCTGCATGTTAAAAAGACTCAATTTACTTATTTTTATTTCATCTGAAAGGCCGACATGAAAAGACCAGTTTCCTATATGCTGATGTACTGTCCAAATTCCTGCAACAGCCAGAGCTGGTGCATGCCCAAAGGAGGAGCCCAGAGCTCTATTCAGATGTCAGAAATCAGTGACAGAAACTCAGTTGTTTGGTCTGTTACCTGTAGCTTCCCAGGGTGGGTATAATCAGGAAGCAAGAATTGGAGGTAGAATCAGGACTTAAATTCAGGCATCCTTATCTGGTAACTGGGGAGTACCAGCAGTGCCTTAACCACTGTGCCAGTGCCCACTCTGAAGAAATCAATTTAGAGAAAACAAATATGTGTAAACTCTAAAAGTTAATTGTTTTCCAACAGTCACTACATAATGTAAGACTACTGTGGAGAAAAAATGAGTGGGCAGGAGGAAAAAACAATGGAATGAAATGTTGTCATTTGAGGTTATGACACAGTCATACCACATCACAGTGTTGGTGAGTTAATGAAATCTCAGGAATATGCATAGGAGGGTAGAGAAAAATTTTATCTCTAGAACTCATGTTTTTTTGTACCCTTCACAAGAGGGAACAGACTTGAGATTTTTCTCTGACAGAAGATAATGATTTCTTGCATCAGGTGAGACTTGAGAGCCAGCTCAATTGAAAAAATTCATAGGCTGGGCTCCACTGATTATTCTCTGTATGAAACAGCTCAACTAACAGGTTATTTTACTGGTGCCGTATAACTCTTTGAGCTCTTACTGCCTGCTAGGATCTGATCCAAGTGTGTGGAAGATAGTAACAAGCAAGATAGACAAAGCCTCCCTCCTAATTGGCATGCTGTTTTCTTCCTTTATGTGTGTATGCACATGCCTATATTGCTATACTGGGCATCAATAAGAAAAAGTCATGAAAAAAAGATAATTTTATGTCTCATGCTTAGTGAAAACACTTGAACAGGACACTGTGATGTGAAAAATACATCTGCTTTAGCTAATGTAAGAGAGTGACATCGGCAGATAAAGAAGGAAAAAGCAATTCAGCAAGAAATGTATAGAAAGGGTGTTGTTGGCTGTTAGAACAGCAAATGTCAAAGGTTTGAAATCACACAAAATTGACATGTTTTAGGTTTAGCAATGAGCCTGTTTAGAAAAAAGTCAGAGAGCTTAGTGAACAGCCATATCATAAAGAAATTTTGTAGGCAATGACCTGAACTTTGAATTTATCCTAAGTATGTGAAACTGGGGATAGATATAATCTAGTGGGTATTTTTTTTCGAAGATTTATTTGTTTTTGTTGGAAAATCAAATATACAGATAGGAGCAAAAGCAGAGGGGAAGATCTTTCATCCATTAATTCACTCCCCAAGCGGCTGCAACAGCCAGAGCTGTGCCAATCTGAAGCCAGAAGCTTCTTCTAAGTCTCCCATGTGGATGTAAGGTCCCAAGGCTTTGTGCTGTCCTCAATTGCTTTCCCAGGCCACAAGCAGGGAGCTGGATGGGAAGTGGGGCTGCTGGGACACTAACTGGTGCCCATATTGGATTCCGGTGCCTTCAAGGTGAGAACTTTAGCCGCTAGGCTACCATGCCAGGCCCGTAATCTAGTTTTTACAGGTGATAGCAACTGCTGAGAGGAGAATGACAAGAGAGCCAGATAGAGGTAGGGCCACCTGATAGGGGACCCTTGTGGTAGCTCAGGCAGATGACTGCTGGGAAGTACTGAGTGTCCTGTGGTACTGAAGTGCTCTTTTCCTGATAATTTCTATTCTTCAGAGTTCTTGTTCAAAAGAAAACAAAAAAGGTTTTGCAAACAGGAAAGTTTGTTGGACATAACATGTACTGAATTCGTTGATGAAAATGGGAGAAACCAAGATGCAGCTGTTGCTTGAGTGTTTCTGTTTTGAATAATAAAAACATTCTGTTTACTTCAGAAGGAGAGAGAGAGAGAGAGAGAGAGGAATTATCCAATAGTATAATAATATACTCCCCAAATCCCCACAACAACTGTAATTGGGCCAAGCCAAAACCTAGGGGCTAGAAATCAATGCAGATCCTCAATGTGAATAATAGGAACTGAAGCATTGAGCCATCACCGACTCCTTTTATGGGACATACCAGCAGGAAACTGGAATCATAAATGGAGCTAATACTCAAGCCAGATACCTTGATTTTATGTGCGTGTGTTCCAGTCTTCATCACTGTGTCAGGTGGCCACCGCCAAGTGTGTATCACAGCAATGCTAAACAGTGCAGCATAACATGGCAGTGCTTGTATCTGTTGAATATAGTGATTTCATTTTCTTTTAATATATATCCAGTAGTCATATCACCGTATCTTATTAGGGATCCATTTGAAATTCTTTGAAGAATGTCCATACTGCTCTCCTGAATGATTGCAAACAGTTACTCTCTGGCACACCACTGTTGTTTTTTGTTTGGTCTTTTAAATAAGTTATTCTAATTGGATAAGGTGATACCTTATGATGGTGTAGGTTTGATTTGTAGATTTGAGAATTTTCCGTATGCCTGTCTGCCATTTGTATGTCTTCAGGTGTTTGGTCCACTTTTTAATTGTATCATTTGCTTTTGCTTTGTTTTTGCTGTTAACTTGTTTGACTTTTTCTCTATGCCAACAGTTAATTCTGTCAGGTGCATTATTTGCAAATATTTTCTGCGGTATATAGGTTGTCCCCTGACTCTGTCAATAGTTGAAAGGGTAAATGCTATGCTGCACCATAGAATACTGTTCAAACTTTGTTTAAAAATGACATCTTGTCATTTGTAGCAACATAGATACATTTAGAGGACATTATGGTAAGTTGAAAGAAGTCAGGCTCGAAAGGCAAATGCCATATGATGTCACTTAGATATGTAGCCTGAAGTAGTTGTTTTTCTAGAACTGGAGATGAAAATTGTGGCTACCAGAGGCTGAGTACGGGGATAAGCGAGTACAGGAGAAGGGGAGAGGTTGGTCAGTGGGTATATAGTTTCATTAGACAGGAGGATTGTATTGATAGGATACAGTGGGATGACTGTAGTCAACAATACTATACTAAATGGTTCAATAGAGGAGAGAGGATTTTGAATATTTTCGTTAGAAAGTGGCTAATACACTAAATATCCTGATTTATTTATTAAATAGTAGAATGTATTATTCAAACACCACAGTGTGTCTTATAAATATATCAAACAGAATTTTATAAATATATATATGTATACATCAAAAAAGGACTACGTTTCAGATATTCTTTTTTGCCATTTAGCATTTCAGACTAGTTGAGTACATAGTTCACATGACTCACAAGAGCTGAATGTGGAGTACATTAAGAATAATGAGGAGACTGGCCCCATGCTTTAGGCATTATGGAGCCATAATGTACCAAATGTGTTATTGTTAATTCATGTTGCTAGCCTACCCTTTCAACAGCAGCCAGCAGCCATAGGATACATGCTGTGAATATATATTAAAACCATCCACACACATTGCCCTAGTGATATTGGTAATTGGATCTTGCTCTGCATCCAGAAAACCTTGGATACAACTAAATTGGAATGGCGTCTACTGTGCCTTTTTCTAATTCTGGAAAAAAAAGTGTTAGTTCTCAATGTGGACTTTTTTGCTGCACTAGTCTGTTCTCTGGCCTGGAAGCCAACATTTTTGGTGCCATCATCCCTGAATTTGAGCTTGTTGGCCAAACTGTTACTGTGACCTTTGCTACCAAATTATACATAAAGATGATGCGAAATGTTGCTTAAATAATCTATGTCTGGCAAAGAAGTTTGTATTTTTTTTATCATTTACTCTGGGCATTTTAAATGCTGCATACTGCAATAAATAATTGTAAACAATTTATTTGCAAAGACATTTGTTTTAGAACTAAAAATGAAGGTTGAGCAATAAACACTATTTAGTCAATTGGTTACTTTTATTAAATACTGTCTCTTAAGCGTTATTTATTGTTACAATTTGAGTGTAGCAAATGCTTAGAAAAGAATGGTCAGGCACTGCGAATGAGTAAAGGATACTAGGTATTGAATATCGATCAGGCCAGAGCATTTATACCTGATTTTATTGCAGATGATGTTTGAAAATCTGCCATTTGGATTTTCATGAGAAGTTTTCAGTTTTGAAGTCATGTTTTTAAATGGTGCAAGCTTATAACTTGAAAATGATATAATTTTACCATTTTTTTGCCTCTTTTCTGATAAGATGAACTTTTGCATCCCAGGGCAGTATGTCCATGAGTCCCTCCAAAGGATTTTCTGTGACTGCTAGTCTGGAGCAGTCAACGTACGAGTGGGTAGATTCATTCACTATAGTCACTGTGCTTAGATTTTCCTTCCCGCTCCGCTCCTTCCTTCTCTGCCCCTCTTCTTTTTCCTTCCTACTTTCTTGCTTTCTGCTTGCCTGCATGCCTGTTGCTTGCCTTCTTCCCTGCTTATTCTCCCCCTTCCCTGCTTGCTTCCTTTGTGAGTAATTGATAGTTAAATGTAGACTTAGAGGGTGGTAGAGGTGGGCGGCTAGACACAGTCTAACTCTTACTAATCCTCTTCGAGTGACACTAGTAGAAAATGATAATCCTACTGAGATCTGGAGCCTTAGAAATGGTTTTAATGTGGGCAGGCCCCCTCACGTCTTAGCTTCATTAGCTTGTGAACCTGGACAAGAAAGCAGTGGCACAATGCTGACAACGGCTCTGAGGAGAAGCACTTTGTTTCCCAAAATTTAACGAAGCAATGTGCAGGCATCACACTGAAACTTCAGGAAAGCTAAACTCAGGATTCTGTCAGATGACCTCAAAGCCCTCTTTAAATATATGTTCACAAGTGATATTTTCCCTAAATTCTGACTGTGTTCAAGCTTCCTTCCTCAGTAAAGAGTTTACAGTTAAATTACATAATTTCATGAAGGTTGGGCCAAATAATTGATTGTCCTTAGGAATGTACACTGTCTTCTCTTTTACTCAATATGTTAACCTCAGAATTCATTTTCAGTTGGTAGAGACTGCAAACTCTGGATATTTGGTTGTTTACAGTAGGTGTGAAACAAACAGATGGAGTAGATACTCAGGAAAGAGTAGAGCCATTAAAGAGATCAGGAGTTCACAGCACCGGTGCTCCTACATTCCCATAGCTAGGAGGAACAGTGCCAGGTCTTCAAGCCACACAGAAAGGCCACCAACACAGAAGCCCTTTAAGACCAGAATAATTTTTAAAAATCTGTTTAATTTGAAATGCAGATTTACGGAGATCAGGAGAGAGAGACAAAGATGATATTTGTTTGATGCACTCACCAAATGGCTGCAGCAGCCAGAGCTCAGCCGTTCTGAGGCCAGGAACTCTTCTGGATCTCCCATATGGGTTCAGGGTCCCAAGGACTTGGGCCACCTTCCACTGCTTTCCCAAGCCATTAGGAATGTGTCAGAAGTGGAGCAGTTGGGACATAAATCAGTGCCTGTATGGGATTCCAGTGCTTTGTAGGTGGAGGATTAGCATGCTGAGCCACCATGCTAGCCCTGCCCAGAATATTCTGAAAGTGCAATGAAAACTTAAAAGGACTTGGGGAAATAATTGGGTATGACAAGATGTTGATAGTCTTTTGTAAGCAAAATGACAAGAAAACGGGTAAACTCTATCTCCAGTGGGGAACCTGTGTTCTGAGAAGGGCCCATAGAGTATTTATAACATCATTCACTGACTATCCAAAATTGTTCTGCCTAAAAAATAGCCTGCTTTAAAGTATATGAAATTTTGAGGCCCAGCCACAATTGCATGGTAGGACCAGACTGTATGATTTCATGGTTTCATATGATCTGTATGCTGGGCATTCTCCACCTCCACATGAACTATATTAAGCTTAAAATTATTTGATTCACTCTTGGTTAAAATTATTTAGATGTAGGAAAAGAAAGGAAGTTAGCTCGTATGTGTGTAGGCAGTATGCATTAATCTACATATAAGAAAATGACCTACAACCCTATATTGATGGCAGCACAATCCACAATAGTGAATGTATGGAAACAACTCAGATGCCCATGTAAAGAGGAATGGATAAAGAAACTGTGGTTTATCTACTCCATTGAATACTACTCAGCCATTAGAAAGAACAAAATTCTGCCAGTTGCAACAAAATGGTCCCAACTGGAAACCATTATGCTCAGTGAAATAAGTCAGTCCTAAATGGATAAAAATTGTATGTTTTATCTGATATGAGGCAGCATTCATCTAAAATATAAAACAAATAGATATATAGGTAAGTGTGTGTGTGTTCTCATAGATAAACTGTATCATTGAGGCTAGTATAGCAGGAAGTGAAGATGCATTGCAGTATTCATTGCTCCTCCCTAATAAAAGGAAGATTTCCAATGAAATTGTTAAATATACCTTCACAATGGGATGCTGGAGTTTCTACCATTGTCTGTACCTACAATGTCAGGTTACACTGAACTAGCAGAATATTGGACTTGTGACTGTTACTGAAGGACTACTGTTGTAATAATTTGGGGAAAATAGCTGGGGGAGAATTCCTATACCTCTGAAACTGCTCATTGAAAATAATAACACAAAATGATACAGAAGGTAAAAGATAGTTCAGATCCTGGATTCAAGTCTTGTTTCTACTACTTAGAAGTTTGTGGCATTTTTTATATAATGGTGTTGGTAATAATATGAAGGTTGTTTAATAAGGTGAATGATAATTTAAAACTTTGTTAAATTTAGTAAAACTGTAGTAAATTAAAAGATGTGAAGCTCTTAGAATAATACCAGTATAGTGTTTCCATTGTTATGGTAGTAAAAACAATTATTGTGGAAATACACTTTTTCTTGTCATCATGGCTTTTTGTTGATAATTTTGTATTAAGAAATTTCATTTTAACTAGGATTTAGAAGGTCCTTACATCAACAGTTTAAGGCTATATATTTGTTGTTAAAGCTCATATTTGGTACTGTGCCTTCAAAGAAGAACACTGATCATTTAAAGTTTAAACTATGTCACTAGAAGTTGAACTCTGTTAGAAATTCAGTTATAATTAGCACATTGCCTTTAACCTATCCTATCTCGTTGTAATAAAATCATTTAGCAGTATCTAAAAATTACATACTTTCTAAGTTAACAGTCTTCCTCATATTCAGTGTGTTTAATGAAATTTTTAAATACATATTTCTGAAAGATTTACTCTAGGGTATCTCATTCTTTGAAAACGCTAGAGTATAATTCCTTATAATTCTTTATAATTCCTATACTTTAATTTTTTTATATAGTTAAGTTTTTTATCTCAGCATACCTTCATACTCTTCAAAATTATATAAGAACAAAGGATTTTTTTAAAGTTAAATAGTCAGGTTTATTATAAAGGGAATCTGAAATTGTAGGCAGAAAATACTTCTAATCCCATAGCTGAGTTCAGTACTATCCATCCCAGCCACCTATGCAGCCGTACAATCACAGGTGGTTCAAAAAAACAGCAACAATAACAAAAACCCAAAAACAAAAAAAAGGCAGTCTCTTATCTCTTGAATCTGGTAGTCCATTATTTGTCAGTACAAAATAAAATGAAAATTGTTTTATAAACAGCAGGATTCAAAAATGTATAGGAATGAAATGTACATCTTATGATCTAATTGTTGGCTTCCAACTTTGATTATTTTCCTGTAGAAATGATTTTAAAAAATTTTTTGAGACTTCCCTTGTAATTAATATCTTATGTTAGTGTTATACATTTGCCACATTTAATGAGCCACATTCTGCTTTCCCTATATTTAAAAATTCAAGCACTCTTATCTTTGTCATCTATTCTGACCTCTAGTAATCACCATTCTTTGTTCAGGTTGTGATTTTTTCTTTTGTTGTGATTTGTTTAGCGCCACCCCCTTGCCACTCCTGTAAATGGAGGAACATGTAGTATTTCTTTCTGTATCTAATTTCACTTATCACAGTGTTTTCTGGTTTCATCTACATTCCTACAAACAAGTTCTTATTCTTTTTAATGGATGATAGTGTTCCATTGTGTATTTGTTTACCACATCATCTGATGATCCACATGTCGCTGATTCCGTATCCTGACTATTGTGAACAGTGCAACAGTTAACATGAAGTAGGAATTTCATGTAATGAGTTCATATCTTTTTGCTGTCTACACCTGATAGTAGGATTACTGGATTATGCGACAGTTATATTTTTAGTTTTTTTTAAGAATTCTCCACACTGCTTTCCGTATTGGCTGTACTGATTCACATTCCCAGCAGCCATGTGTAAGAATTCCACTTTCTGTATAACCAACATTTGTTTCTTTTGGTGACAGGTATTCTTACAGGTTTGGGGGAGATAGTTCATTATGCTTTTGATTTGTATTTCCCTGGTGATATTGAACATTTTTTCATGTATGTGACAGCATTTATATTCTTCTTAGAACTGTCTATTCAGATTGTTTGCCCTTTCTTAATTGCATTTGCTGTTTTCTTGCTGTTAAATGCTTTGGGTTCATGACACATTCTAGATTTTAATCCTTGGTTAGATTAAATAGCGTACAAGTAGTTTCTCCCACTCAGTTGAATGTCTTCTTATTGCTCCGCAGCAGCATTTGATTTTGATATAATCCCATTTGTCTAGTTTTACTTTTGTTACCTGTGCAATGAAAAATAACTGTGTTTTCCACCACATAATTGAGGAGAGTGGCATTGTTGTATAGTTTCGCAAATATCTTCAATGTCTTTCTTACTGTGTTAACTCAATACAGTTGTAAAAACTGCCATGAGGAAAAATGACATAATCTCATAAAAGATAGAAGGATACTAATATTTTCTGGTTGACTAAGGAATAATTTCCCCAGGATGTGACACATAAATCATGATCCGAACCACATGCAGGAAACTTTGCTGATAGTACAGTGTGTGGTGAGATAGGAGAGATGTGAAAAGTTGACTCTGTTTAGATAATGAAAGACAGTTTGGTTTGAATATTTTGAGGAGGAGACAGATTATGGAAACTGGACAGAGAAACTGCCTTAAATCTTTTTAAAGCCTTTTGGGTCCATACGAACAATTTTGTGGTTGTGTTTCTGCAGGAAAAAGGGCCACTAAGTGAATTTAGAAAGGGGATTGTGGAGAATGACACCATTCATTTTGTACTTTTACAATGTATCACTTTAGCTGCTTATGAAAAATGGACTCAAGTAGCAAGAAGAGTAGATGAGATGAAGGAAAGTAGTTCAACTTTAACAACAGGTTGAAAAAAGATGATGTATATTTAGAAAGATTGGGAAGTAGAACTGGTGCTTGATTGGAAATGAATGAAAAGGAAAGAGCTCAAGGAAAGTGACTTATTTTGTCTTTTATTCAATGCATCCATTTTCCCAGCACAAATATTTTAATGTTTACGTGTAAAAAAAATCAAATAAGACCAAGAAGCAGAAATTCCATTTAAGCTATCAGCTTAGAATTTTCCTTAGTACACGGATAAAAATTTAGGAAGCATGTCATTGTTTATTCTTTCCAAAACATTGCATTTTTAGTCTCTGTAATCTTTACAGATGTCATACATTACATTTTTGAAAGTAATTTTTCAGCATTCTAATACTTTGAAATATCCATTACTTAAATCAGTTATGTGTTCAGCAGGAAAAAGAATGATTCCATTTCTCCTGATTTCGCTCATGTTATATTTTCAGAGCTGAGTAGTTGGATAAAATTGAATCTGTCCATGATAATAGTAGCCAACCACAGTATCCAGATGTCAAGGACTTACTGCCAGGAAGACAGGACAGATGTTGGGGAAGGGGAAGGAGCAGAGGGTACTGTGGAATACATTCGGAGTTTTGTCAGGGGACTCGGATGACAGTTGGTTTTGCAAAAGGTTGAGCAGACTCTGGAACATCACTGGGAAAACCAGTTTTGCCTGTGGTTTAGGTGATATTAAGGAATTTAAAAGATACATATTTTTGTTAAGGAATCTTTGTGTAAAAGATCTATTCAGCTAGTCCTGTGTAAATGTAAGCCGTAAGATTTAAAAGTTATAAATATACCCAAACCCTAAATATATTTCTGTCCAATAATAGAGTAACAGGATATTTAGTAATTTTATAAATGGTTTGTGAAAACTTTAATGGTGACTCTAAAACATTGTAGACATGGAGATACTTTGACTCCAAAGAGAAATGGAACTTCCGATGCATAATAAAACCTGTTTTGTCTTTGGGATTTTCGACCTAATACTTGAGTTTTAACTCTCACTGGGAGTTGGTGCTTGACTCAGTTACTGCTGAAGCAAAAACAAATTGCATTCTTAGAATGATAAGGATCAACCGTGGACAAAGCCTCTAGGACTATCCTGCTGATTACCCAATTTCCTTTTTGTTTGTTTGTTTTGTTTAATATTCATTTTTATTGGAAAGGCAGATATACAGAGAGGAGGAGAGACAGAGGAAGATCCTCCATCTGATGGCTCACTCCCCAAGTGACCGCCACGAATGGAGCTGAGCCAGAAGCTTCTTCCAGGTCTCCCATGCGGTGCAGGGTCCCAAGGCTTTGGGCCATCCTGATTTCCTAGGCCACAAGCAGGGAGCTGGATGGGAAGCGGGGCTGCCGGGATTAGAACCAGTGCCCACATGGGCACGTTCAGTGCAAGGAGTTGGGCCTGGGGCGATAGTGTAGCAGTTAAAGCCCAATGGCGGTCTTTACGGGGTCCATGGTTTCTGTAATAAATTATTTTTTTTTATTTTTCAAATGTTCTGAATTCTCACATAGCACATGATCTCATGGAAGACTAAAAGGTGTTTCTTGCCTTTTACTGACAGAAATTTCAGTTAGCATTCAGAAGTGTAGTTTCATTGTCCACCTTGTTTTGATCACTATGAACATAAGGTAGAAAATACTTTCTACGTGTCATCTTGGCTTGCAGAGATGTGGTTTGATTGGGTCTCTATTTTTTGCGGTTATGTAGGTCAGTTACTTGAAGTATATGTTTTTAAAGTCATATAGTTTCAGAAAATAGGTTGAAAATTAGTTCAAAAATTATTCTCCTTTGTTGTATTTAATGTTCTTTAATAGATTTTAGCAAATTTGCATTACCAAGCTCATATGCATTAGATATATAAATGATATTAAGATATTAAAATAAGCTTTAAATATTAATTATCCTTATATTGTCAACTTGATTGAATTCTTTATTTTTTTTTGTAAAGCTGCATTTTTATTAAAGATGAGAATTACAGTGAGAGAAAGGAAGAGACAGAGAGCAGTCTTCATCTACCAGTTCACCCTCCAATGGATATAGCTGTTCTATATCTGGGAGCCAGGAGCTTCTTCCAGCATTCCCATGTGGGTTTAGGTGCTCAAGCACTTGGGCCATTCTCTGCTGCTTTCCTAGGCCATACACAGGAAGCCAGATCACAAGTGGAGCAGACCAGACTCAAAAGTGTAATGGCTGACACCACAGGGGAGGATAAGCCACCTCACCCATCCCCTGAACTCTCGTTTTAATCAAAAAAGTTGATTGTAGGCGTTTACTAGACAGAGTCACTGTTAGAGGGGTAGATGTTTGTTGAATTTTATGTCTAGTTGTAATAATAGTGTTGTCTTTAAAACTTTGAGAGTTCTGTAAGGCTCCTCTAAATTCTAAACAGAGCTTAAATACATATGTATATACATAATTTAAGAAATTGGGGTGTGATGTTGTGGCACAAGGTAAGCTACTGCTTCGATACTGGCATCCCAGAGGACTGGCATCCCAGAGGAGTGCCTCATTCAAGTTTCCCTTCAATTCTCACTCCTCCTCCTGGCTCATGTGCGGCCTTGTAGGTGGGAGGTGATGGCTCAAATATACGAAGAAGTACAATGCACGTAAAATATGCATTAGAAAGAAAATTAGTGAAAGTAAAATACAAACATTTCTATTGCTCAATTCATGTAACAGGTCAGAATAATAGCAACATCTCATTTGATTAGGTATGCTTTGTGTAGGTGTGTATTAAAAACAAAGTCTAAAATAACATTAATATACAATCAAAGTAGAGAAAATAAAAGCTAAATTATCAACTGCAAATGGCAAATGCCTATGGGAAATAAAATTATGCAAAGGAGGCCTGTGCTGTGGCATAGCCGATTAAGCAACAACGAGGCAGGCATCCCATGCCAGAGTGCCTTTTCAAGTTCCTCTTGCTGTACTGCCAGTCGAACTGCCCGTGAATAAGCTGGAGAAAGTATTAGCAGAGGCGCCTGGGCCACTGCCAGGTATCTGTGAGACTCTGGTGGGAGTTACAGATTCCTGCTTTATCCTGGACCAACGCAAGTGGTTACACTCATTGGGGAAGTGCACCAGCAAATGAAAGATCACTCCTCTCCACAATACCCATGTCAGCCTGCCTTTCCAATAAATGAAAGTAAACTGTAAAATAACTCAAACATAGGCTATGTAAATCCTTCCTTTGCAAAATAAAGTTGGGAAAGTCAGCTTGGTGAAACAGAAAGAATGTTGGGCTGAGATTCCAATGATCCATGCTCAGCCTCTGTACTTCAAGATCTTTCTCTTCTGCAAAGTCAGAGATTAACACAGGTTCTTTTTTTTTTTTTTTTTTTGGTTGGTTGGTTGTGTGTATTTGTTCTTTTTTTTTCAGTTTGGCAGTGCTATCTCTTTTGAAATGTAGCTTCATGTGACAGTCTCTAATAAGAGTGAGGACACAGGCTGAAACGTCGTCTTTGTGTTGAAGATAGAGCCTGGATTCCTACTGCTTATTCTTATCTCCTACGTGTGATCTCCCTGCCAGCCCCTCACTCTGCAAGTCTTGCTGTGTGTTAGCCCTGTGTAGCAAGATCCCTGGAATGCCTGAACAATCCTCTTCTCATTTCTCAACATCTTGGGTTTTCCATTCAATGTTTTCACTTTGCAACTTAGAACTAGGAAGTGTGTGTGCGTGCACACAAACACACACACTTTCTGATGCTGACACTTTCAAATTGGCATGTCCTTGTCTGTTTTTGACTCCTGATTATCAAGCACATCTCATCTGCTGCTTAGATAATCATAATCAGCTAATGCAATACTGAAGGGATATGTTTGCCGTCAGTAGGAATAATTCCTTGATGATGTTTACAGTTAAAAAAAAGTCTGGTTCCTGTCTGCATAATTAGAAGGCTGATGTCATTGTGGAGGAACTTTGATAGAGTATAAGGAATCACACGCATGTTGCCCTTAGGGGCTTATAGTCTTATTCGAAGGACCTATTTGTAGCCCGGAACCTCTGTCACTGTGGTATAATTGACAAGCACAGTGGCTTGACTGTATGTGGCTAGGTTCTTGATGTGGGACTGCCCTCTTAGGTATTGCAGAAATATATTTCAGTGGTTATTAACATTTAGCTGAAGCTTTTCCTCACACAAGCTGGTAAGAACCCTTCTATGAGGTGTGATAAATGAAGAGAGATGACTTGATGGATTAATATGTGAATTTGTTGGTTTATAACCTACTCTTTTTTTAAAGTGTATGAGACAGATTCCAAAATAATCAGATAAATACATTTAAGAGATAGAAGGAGACGGGGGGAGAGAGAGAAAGAAAAGGTGTATATTTTGATCCAGGTTTGCCTGTTGTTCTACTTTCAGAATGCCTACTTACATATGCTAACTTTCTTGTTAAAGCTAATTGGATTTTCATGCTTGCCAGCCACCACCAAAGAATCTTGGATAGTTACTCAAAGGGCCAGTGAGCAGTATACTGTCTTCTTAAATCAGAAATGTAATCACTGCATGTGAACATGTTGTCTAGTAAGAGTATGTGTGTATAAACTCATACATGAAAACTTTATGCATAACTAAAATATATATACATTAGCCCCAGCATATGAAAAAGGTGGTCATGATAATAACATTAGGGGTTGTGGAAGTAGTTAAGGCAACTTATACAATAGTTTTGAGATGTGTTTTCTCCAATCAAAATTTCTGAATCTCATTTATCTTCTATTTTAATTTCCTTTCATTGACAAAAGCACACACATGGACACAGACACCCAAAACTCTAAAAACTCCAAAACATCATGTAACTCTCTGTTCTATTAAGACTATGATAGTTACCTTGACTTATCCGCAATACGCTATTACACATGCATGAGTCTCAGACTACCAATACAAATTCTCCTAGAAATAATGTAGTCCTAACAGTTTAAGACTTTCTTCCCAATTACTGTTTTTAAATAAGATGTCTAGGAAGAGCTCCTCTGTGAGTACTTCTGACACCAGCTGGTATGAAATTAGGTTCATTTGCTTTCTTTTACATTGAATTTGTAGAGCTCTTTTTTAGAGTTTTACTACATGGCTATCCGCTATGTACTGTGACATTTTGGTGAGTGAAGCACATCTACCGTGGTGGTCTCACAAGGTTATAATGGAACTGAAAATTTGTTTTGCGGCGCGACATGGCTGCCCTCCTAATGTCTTAGTACGGGACACTGACGTGTGTTTGTGGCGATGCTGGTGTAAACAAGCCTGTAGTAGGTCATATAAGAACACAGTGCACACACCAACGTGCAAAACATAATGCTTGATAATAATAAGCCTAATAGTAAGCCATGTTACTAGTCGTGTAATTGCTACAAAATACTCTATCATGATTACAAAATGAGCCATTTGTTGTATTAACATAATATATTGTAAAACTGTATGTTGTACCACCAGTGACCTCCCATGTCTCACTTCATGGCTCTCTTGATTTTATCAAGATATTATGTTGCATAATTGATCAAACCATCTAGGTCTGTTTGCGGAACGCCACATGTTGGCACCATGGTGAAATTGTCTGATGACATATTTTCAGAACATTCCCGTCTCAATTGAAAGATTCCAATATGTGTACATGCATGTATACACACATGTGCACCAGAATGTATGCATCCTAATTGTCTTTCATAATTTATCTGTAAACATTTTTCTGCCTCCAGTGAAAACATTCAGTTTCATTTTGCAGCACAAGTTCTTTTTTTCTTTTCCCTTTTTTTAGTCTTACAGTACTCTATCAGTGGGCTATGCTGTTCTTTTTATCCCTCTGTGCCCTGTTTGTATTGATGTTGATTATTTACAGGCTTTAGTGATTATAAATAATATTATCATTAACAAAGCTATACATGCTTTTATATATCTTTGCAATTATGTCTTTTATGTACCTTCTCAGAAGCAGAATTCTGTGTCAAGGGATATGTGCCTGATTTTTCTAAATACTGGCAAACTTTCATCTATCCAATTTCTATGTGTCACTTTATATTCACACCAGAACTATGTACGAGTTTGCCCACGTTTGTCCAAGGTAGGGAATTGTCAACATTTTGCCTATCACAAAGGTATCAGTAACACTGTAATTCACATTTCTGTTTTAAATAAAGCAAAGTCGAATATTTTCATGTGGTTAAAATATACCTGCATTTATTTCCCTGAAACTGATGCATTCATATTTCTAACTTATTTTTCTATGTTGGCTTTTTTTTTCCTACAAAACATTTTATGTTTGGCACTTTTATCTCTAAGGTGGGACTTAAAAATGTATTATCTCAGTTTGCTTTGGAATTTTTAACACACAAATTCCTAATGTATCCACAGATACACATCTTTTCCCTTATCAACTTAGAATTTTAAATTATTCTTACCAAAATCTCCCCATCTTTAAATTGTTGTTCTATGTTTTATACTAGTACTTAGTGTAAAATATGTGAGGTTAAATATTTATTTGTTTGGAATTAATCCCACTGGAAAGTCTAAGGACTAAATCTCATTTTCTTTCATGTGAATGTGAACTTGTCCTAATGGTGCCAATTAAAACACCGTTTTCCCTGTAGTGATTTGGGGTTATATTATTTCTCCTTTGTTAAATTTTATATGCAGTTGATTTACGTTCTGTGTTTTTTTTAGAAGAGTGAGGCCACATCTCCCAAAGCACTGTTTAATAGACTTGGCCACACTTCGCCTTGTGGTCTTACCCCTTTTCGAAGAGAATATCCTGAGAGAGGGAGATTGCTACTGTTGGCTTGGTAAAGCCTGTGCGTCTTTGGAGCAGCTGATTGAGGGTGGCTGGGTAAGAGGGATGGCGGGAGGAGAGAAGAGGGTGAATTTCCAATGATGGCCAATGCATTTGCCTTTCTTGACAATGAGCTTCTGAAAGTGATAGGATTCTAACACATCTTCAAGCTCATGAATTGGGACAGTATTACTAATTTAGTTCTATACTAATGCAAGTTTTCATCTTTTGCTCTCTGACAATAGTATGTCTGAAATAACATTTTTAAAATGTATTATGCAGCAAAACATTTAGCCTTGTTAAGATGCCACTTAAAAGGCCTATGTAAGAGTGTCCAGGTCCAATTCCTAATTCTAGTTCCTTACTCCAGCTTTGTACCAATGTTGACTCTGAGAGGCATCAGTGAGTGCTGAAATAATTGGATTCTTCCTTCACATGACAATGGCCTAAACTGTGTTCCCAGGTCCCAACTTTGGTCAGGCTCAGTTCAGGCTACTGCAGTCATTTGAAGATTAATTAAGTGGGAATTCTTTCCATCTGCTGCTCTGCCTTTCAAATAAATTAATAAAATTTTACAAATTCTTTGCTTATTGGGTTTAATATTTTTTTAAAAAACTGTTTTTTTTTTTTCCATTGGAAAGGCAGATTTACAGAGAGATGGGGAGACAGACAGAAAGATCTTCCATTTACTGGTTCACTCCCCAAATGGCCACAATGGCCAAAGCAGAACTCATCTGAAGCCTGAACTGGGTGCAGGGTCCCAAGGTTTTGGGCCATCCTCCACTGCTTTCCCAGGCCACAAGCAGGGGGCTGGGTGGGAAGTGACAGCCAAGACACTAAACAGCACCCACATGGGATCCTGTCTCTTAGACATAGTGGATTAGCCATTTGCCGGCCCCTCATTAGGTTTATCAGGTCTGGAAGAGAGAAAAATACATATTTTAGCGTGGAATTCATGTTAGAATTTTGAGTTCTCTTAAACTTTATATATTTTGAGAATGCTTGATAAATTATCTTTCTGTCTACATTGAGGCATAGATTGAGGAAAGCAATAGATTGCAACCCTCCTTAAAGGTAAAATCATTGTTTTCTGTTACCCCAATACCACTTATTTCTGTATCAGAACATAGTTTTTAAAATATGAATTGAGTGAATTAATTTCTCTGTTTTAGACACAGTGTAAGTAACTTACAGATAAATCGGTTCCATAATAAAGGAGGAATAAAAATTTGTCTAAAACTTTAGTTACACAGAAATCCATTGCCTTCCCTAGTGACTATCATCTTTTATATTTCCTGAACCATGCTTCTACAGCCCATAAGCACAGAATCATACCTACTGAGAAACCAACCTGTGTGGAAACTAATAGCCAATGCCTTGAAAAGCAGACTATTTTATAACGGAGATTGAAAATACACATAATTTTATGTAAAAGAATGTGTGATGCTTAATGTATAATTGATAACAGAAAAACTAAGGAATATTTTGAAATTACTAACCATATTGACTTCTCTTTATATCATGTAAGAATTTAGGGTTTTCAAATTCTCAACCATGCTAGCAAAATTGGACTTCATATGATGCTTAAATATCAACATCCAGTTTCTGTCAACGACTATATGGTTTAGGGGAAGGTGATTTCCAAATGCATTTGCTCACCTCAAATTTGGCAAAAGACTGAGTGAATTTCTCAAGTCCTAAAAGCCTGTGTCTCTTAGCCTTTGCCAATAAAAATGTGATTAAAATGTTGCCTAAGATTAAGGTTTGGCCTGTGACCATTAGAACTTAGCTTAACGCATTATCAGTATGACACGCCACACTTGGCTTTGTGAGCAATTCTGTACACAGATTAAGCGGAAACACATTTGAAGAGACAGACTTAAGTGTATTCTAATACTAGAGGAAGTGCTGATCAAGTGGCATAGGTAAAACATTTATATAAGAATATTTTGAATACTTGCTGGGTCATTGTTAGCTCCCAGCCTTCCCTGAGTGTGCAATTATATTTAAGATTCCACACTCTAAAAAGCACATAGGAAAATTCAAATTTTCCTACAGAAACAGTACGGGCTTGGTTTCAAGGTACCACACCTATCCATCAGGATCTTGAACTTTTGCATTTTGTATGCCTACAGTATTTTGCAAATCCTTATGACAATACCCACAATATTGCAGCAGGCATTTTTTAAGGATAGTGAAAAGACTCATGATGGATTTTTTTACTTCTTTTAAGTGTTTTTTTTAAATGTTATGTTATGTCATTGATTTTTTTTCCCCCTTTCCAGACCTCCTTAGGTATTTATTTGAGTACACATAGGCACATACTTTCTAACTTATCTAATGGGTTTGAAATAGCACTTTGGACAAGATAGTAAATCCGGAACTCCTAAGTGTGCAGTGTGATTATTTTTCAGTGTTTTTTTTTGGCCCACTAATGGTGTGTATGGGTAAGTGTGTGCTTGAAGTAGGACATGCACACAATTTTTTTGAGGTTGGTCTAATGAGTAGGATCTCATGTTCCTCTTAAGAATTTTAGTGAAATATCAAAAATGTTACATTGAAAAAAATAATTGTAGAATGAACTATCAAAGGTGTAGTTGGCTCGAAATTAACAAAATAACCATGGTGTTAAGATTTTTGAAAGGTACCTTTCATTTTTATGTTATCACATATGCACACATACATGCAAAATGCATATATACATTTAGTAAAACACTCTGCTAACTTGTAGAGGGTCCCCTTAGAAAGGCTTCCCACATCGGCATTTTCCTGTAACAGAATAATTTAACGGTAGAACTGCCTACCTGTACTGCATTCTTTTAAAGAATTATGCTAATCATCCAAGTGGGCCTACATTGCATGATTGATCAGTTCATTGAGGTGCTGGCCTTGCCTGTTAGATGCCTCCGAGAGCCTAGCTGTAATGGATTAGGTTTAATTCCTACAGTTTTGTGTTGTTTTTCTGGCATGTTAAGTCAAAACAAAAGAAAAAAGATTGTGCTTTTGGCCATAAATCATGGCCTACTGGGAAAGCCAACCTTTACTCTGCTTTTCCAGGTGGCTGTTTAGAATGTGGACTGACTCTGGAGTGAGGAGAACTCATTTCTTCTGGATGCTTAAACACACAATGCAAGCTATTTAGAGTATGTTGGTTTGCGTTTTTCACATCTTTAGAACTGGATCTTACAAGCAAGAAAGCAGAAACACCAAATTCCTTCAATGTTCACAACATAGGACAAGAAATTTTACAGAGAATTCAGCCTTTCTTTAAAAAGTACTTGTGAAAATGTAGTTTTGTTTCTTGGAAAAGTATAGACTCAGAAAAAAAGAGATTAAGGTTTCTGTTTGCTGGTGCACTTGCCAAAAAAAAAAAAAAAACCCCACAACAAAACTAGGAGATAGAAATTAGTGAAATCCATAGAGCTGACTGAAATGTCGTTTGTTTGGCAGGTGCTCATCTGCACATAGGTGTGGGTGTGTTTGGTATTTTTATGTTAGGTTTTTTTTAAACTAATTACATTCAAGGTTGTAATTTTATAACTGGAAGTAGATAAAACTGAGGTCATGGGTAAAGTGTCTCTTGGCTGTGGTTTCCTGTCTGATGCCATGGAATGACAGTGTGTGTATAACCTATGACAAAGATCTACAGAGCCACATAAGGGAGATACTGCCCCACAGAGACCTGCTTGAAGGTAGGGCCTAGATCAGTGCCCTCTTAAAATCCTGCAGACCCGTACCAGGTGTTGTTGCACAGCTGGTGAAGCCACCACATGGGCCATACACTTGCCATTCCAGAGGCCTCGTTTGAGCCCTGGCTAATTCATCCTTTAGATCCAGCTTTCTAATGACTTCTAGAGGGCAACAGATGATGACCCAAGTATGTGGGCCTCCACCACCCATGTGGGACACTTGGAGTTCCTGACTGCTGACACTGGCCTGTTTCCAAAAGTTAGGATCATTTGAGGAATGATCCAGCAGATGGAAGATCTCTCTCTCTGTCTCCAGATCTTTGCGATAAATATACAACTCTTTTTTTAGAAACTCACAGAGTTGCTGATTCTTGCATCCTGCAGAGAATTGAATTTTGCACTTTAACATTGAACTGGTAGGAAGTATCTCTTATTTAAGAATAAAATAAATGAGGAACTGTTGATGGGAAGCTGTATTCTCCTGAATATTGTGACACCTACTGAGATTGCTTGGATTGTAATTTTACAGCGGCCTTTTCCAGAATTAATTACACTTCTGCAATCAGACAATCATAGCTATTCTTTACAAGTAATGTCTCATATACAACTGAACAACTAAATTAATGCCAACTAGCATCTGACCACATGCTGTGACATAGAATGTGTGCCTGGGTAGCAGCATATCCCTTCTCTTAATGAATCCTCTTATGGGGGTCTCTAACACTTGAAAGAAGTGTTGAAAAACGTGAAGCCAGTATTTCCAGTCCAGGCCTCTGCTGAAAATAGATCTTAAAATACTCCAATATTAATAGCATTCCTGGAATTCAGGCCATAAGTTGCTGCTCCCATGGCTCCTTTATCCAATTTTATTTTACTTGTAAGTAAATGTGGTCTAAAAAAGTAAAGCAATATGCTTAAAGGAATAAAGATAATTAGTAAGAGAGTCTAGACTCAATTCTGGAAATTTTCCCCTAAAAGATTAATTTTATGCATAACAATGTAGTGTCCTGTTCATTTTTGTACAGTAAATCATTGCATTAAAAAGTCATAATAGCTTACAAAATTTCTGTGCTTTCTCTTTGTTACTGGAGTGTCTTAGAGTGATATAGGAATCCAGTTCTTAGATAGGCAACCACCTGTTTTAATGTACAATTTTCTAGTATGAATGAACAGCAATGCTTGGTCTAGGCTAACATAGCAAAATTCAATCTTTTCTTAAGTTTTAATTTCTATTACACTTTAAAAATAGATTTATTTTTATTGCAAAGACAGTTTTAGAGAGAAGGAGAGACACAGAAAAATATATTCCATTCCCTGATCGACTATCCAAATGATCGCATCAGCTGGAACTGAACGAATCTAGGGTGAGGAGCTTCTTCCTGGTTTCCCACTTGAGTGCAGAGTCCCAAGAACTTTTGCCATCCCCCACTACTTTCCCAGGCAACAAACAGGGAGCCTGATGGGAAGGAAACCAGCTGCAATACCAATGGGAACCCATTTAGATGCCGCACCTAGAGGTGGATTAGCCAGTTGAGCTATTGCACCAGCCCCCCATTCAAATATTTTTAAGGTATTTTTTTTTTTTCTCCTTTTTGAGATCCTGGAAGGAATTTAGTTAGTACCTACTTAGAGTTCTCACTGAAGGACTGAGTTGTTTTCAGATTCAACACGCAGTATGTTAACTCAGTAGCATTGGCTATTCAGGAAATGTTCCTGAAAGATACCGTAAACATGTACAAATGAAGTAGAGACCAGCTATCTGGCTTAGCAAGTTATGTTGACTTCCATGCTCTTCTTTCTGGGTACTGGTTCAAGTCCTGGCTGCTCCGTTTCTGATCTGGCACCCTACTGATGTGCCTGACAAGGCTGCCATAGATGGCTCAAGTATTTGATCCCCTGTCATCTAAGTGAGAGACCCAGGTGGATTTTTGTGCCCAATACAGCCATGGTCGTCACAGCCATATAGTCAGTAAACAAGCTGATAGAAGATTTCCCACAGTACCCCACTCTACAAAACTAGGCCTTTCAGATGAATCTTTACTGTCCCTCCTCTGGTTTAGACGGAGCAATGGATGGCATACCTACATGCCCATGGAGGACATGCACATTGGGGCCTGCAGAGGATTTCTGGTACCATAGCAGAGGGAGAAGGGCAGAACAAATTACTTCACTAATTTGTTAACTACCCCAGTTAAGCATTGACAGCAAACATCTGGGTAAATAGAGACTAACGTGGACTATGTCAGCCAGTGGACCTTGGAAGGATTTCCTCATCTTTGGATCAGTAAGATCAACAGCATTTCAAAACTTTATTTTATTTTTATTGTTTTAGATATGTTTACATAATCAGGGTAGGAAGAATCTAGGTTTAGGAAGAAGTGGGTGTGATCATTATTTCCAGCATGTCTATTTCTTCTTCCCATTTCTGGGGGGATGGGAGAGCAAAGGGGATAGGCCACATCCAGCCTCCCAACCATTCCAGTACCCGAGTATGGGGAAAGGCCACCCGATTACCCAGGGTCACAGTGTGGAGCATGCTCTGAAGGTTCTGCCTAGGTGAATGTGATAGTTCCAAAAACATTTCAGAACTTTCAGAATCACTTAAGTAGAACCCTAAGAGCATGCTCCACAACGGGGACCCTGGGATGGCATCAAATGGCAGTTCCCTGTCCCCAGGTGCTGAGGCAGTTGGGAGGCTAGATGCAGTTTCTCCCCTTATCTTTCCCCTTTCTCAGGAAGCAGGAAGGAGAAAAAGAAAATGTAGAAACAATGATCTCAATCATTCTGCCATAATTCTGGACCCTTCCCACCCTAATCAACTATGTAAATATCCTCAAAAATGAAATAAGTCTAAATCAATTAAGTCTAAACTCTGAATGGCCAGAGAAGGTAAAATTCTTGTTAGATGAACCTTTTCACATATTCATTATTCAATGTAATTCACCCTGGTCTCATTTTAGACAAAATTCTCTGCTGTAAAAGTAATTTTGGTAATGTATGGCAACATTCCAGTGATCATTCCTAGAGAAGGGCGAGGTTGAAAGTAGATTATGACACATTAGAAATTACAGTGCTCTACTCAGTATTACCCACAAGAGTCCATCAGACATAGAAGAGCAAATTAGTTGAATTCATTTAGCACATTAGGTGACTGTCAAACATGAGACCCTAAAATATGGGAAAGAACTTTACATATCATTCCTTGTTTTACTGATGGCTATGCAGAGAGGGAGAATTGATTAGCCCTGTCCTGGTGGTAATAGAATCCTCATTAGTGACCTAAGAGGACAACCATCAGTGCCTCTGTAGCTTGGGTCTCATGGTTCCCACCACATGGGACACTGTTGCTAAGCTGTGCCTCCTACCAAAGACTTGTCTTCTCTGTGTGAGGCATGGCTGATTTCTCCTTTGGTTGGTTACCACACATGTTCTTGAGGTCACTCACTCTGCTCATTGCCTTCCTCCACATATCATGCAGCATTTTAGCAAACAGTAGGATGCAGAATGAAACTTTAAGAATGAAAAAAATAATCTTCGTATACTTCATCTTCACCAAGAAAATTGTTATCCACCGTTTCAATTGTATCTGGCATCCCAGTTTCAAAATATAAGAGTAAATCTTATTCTTCCACCAGTGCAAGAGAAATGTCAGTTACCCGCTCAGAATTACCATAGTCATTTTAACCCTTGAGAGTGTTTTAATTTATATTTAAATTAGAATCTAAGATAAGGTGTAATGAATAAATGAAATTGATCCTGAATGTTTTAGAAATTTTTATATTTCAAGCCATTAATAGAAACAGATGTAAATGAAGGTGTCTCGAATGGTGGCATTTGGAAAAAGCTACAGAATTGTGTGTCCTTTTACTCATATTCTCTTAACATCAATTCTTTCCTGACCACTTCATCCCAGGTTGCAAAAACTGGGCACAAGTGAGATTTGCAGCAGTCCTGTCTAAGAGCTCACAATGAAATGGCCATGGAGTGAGATAGTCACCTTTCCAGACCAGTGGTTGAAGTATGTATCTGGTCCACAATGCTGACATTGACTCATCCTTGAATTATGTATCCTGTTATTTATCCCATCAAAATTAAAAAACAATATTAGGACTCGATGACATCACAGAGTGACACACAGTGTTGATTTATGATCGCTTAATTCCATCAATGTTTTTACTCACCAGCTAGAAGATGATGTGCCATGTTGTTAGGCCTGGGTGCTATTCTCTTAGTCAATCACAGGGAAAGTCGAAAGAATGAAGATCCGCACGTCACCTAGAGTGACTGTCAGTTGCTGGTTCTAGTTGACTCGTCATCAGATCCGTTGTATTTATTCTCCAATGGCAAAGGAATACTGAAGCACCAGGCCTTTACCGTTACTACCCATAGCAGTATTCCTCTTATGAATTCTTTAGAAAATAGTGTCTAATTTGAATATTCTGAAAAGGAGTAAATATTTTAGACATCTACATTCCCCATTACCCGCAAGGGAAATATTTTAATGATCTTGCACTCCACATGGTTTAAATTTATAGTTTAAATTTTGTTCTTGGCAGTAATATTGTTGTGGATTATTAATAAGCTTTCATTCCTTCGGAGACAATTTGTTACCTTTGCACTAGTGCAAATGCATGTTTTCCAGCAATTATGTTGAATTCTCATATTGGAATAGGAAGAGTTTACCAAAAAGATAGGTTGAGAAATCAGGAGTTGGCTGGTTAGGAAATGGTATCAGAGCTAGACTACTTCTCTTGGGCTTTTCTCGTCGCCAGAAGTTGACAGTGATGATGTTTTGCAGCGGGGACTTGAACAGACAAAAGGGAAGAACATCCCAGGCTGTAATGAACATGCTGAGCTTGTTATGTGTTGAAACATCTCCCCAGAATACCAGGGAAAGAAAATTAAATCAACTCATGGCTGCTATCTTGCCTATCTCACCTGGGAAGGTATGCATGCGGTAGGACAGGCACTGCTTAACATTAATCAGCCTCCTGAAGTCATTACATTCATGAGGAAATGTAATTCACATGTGATTACTTTTTAATTTACTCTGTAATCACATTCCAAGTGAACGGGCCAAGCTTAAAATGAAATTTAAAAGTCAAATACTGCTTTGTATTAGGAATTCACAATTTTTATATGCAGTTAGGTTAATAAAGATTTTACAATAACCATTTGTGACTGAGCATATGATAATTTTTTGATGAAAGTTAGAGTCATACCTTCACTAAGATATATTTGATTTCTCTGCAAGTACTGAACTGGACCCAAAAAGTCCCAGAACTCTATTCTGTGCTGAATTCCTGCCTCATCTAAAGTTTATTTGAAAAGGAAAAAAAAAATCATCCAAACATTCCTGATTCCCAGATCAGAAGTTGCAGTGAACTAATGTATTTTTAATTCCTACTGTGCCTGTGAGGCATATGCATTTGTTTTATCCATCATTAGGAAATGTACACAGAACCTTACCCTAACTGACTCGAGCTCATCAAGGGGACCTGGCAGGGTCTGCCATAAGAAGCATCCTCTAACAATGTGGCCTTTTAAGTTCATCAAATTAGGAGGATGCTGTGTGAGTTGCACAGGAACTTTCCAGCCGAAGGCTCCAAGCCTAAGGAATAGCCAGGTATGTGTAGTGGTAGGTGGGTTAGTGTTTGCTCCATCAGCCAGAACTAAGGCCAGTGCTAATAGACAACAAATTTATAAAATTCCAGTAAATTCTATCAAGGTTTTTTTTTATTATTATTATTCATTTGGACCTCTCTAATGTTGGATTGGACACCTTCAATAGTCCCAAGATAGCTTTCCCAGGAAACATTAACAAGTGAGACTCCAAGCTGCCATATACCCTTCATATATGTGTATTTAATCGTGGCTCATCTACACTTTGATTTTTTTGCAAGAATATATTTCTTGCTTGAAGGGGAATTAAAGAGATTGAGTTTTCCGTCAACTAATTCACTCCTCAAATGGCAGGGCCAAGCTGAAGTCAGGAATTTCTTCATATCTGAAGACCATCTGAGCACCAACCCTGGTCTTCCATAAGACCCTCCTTCCTCTGAGACAAGAAAAAACTAGCATTAACCAGTCAATAAAAATTCACAAAACCACGAGCACACATATACATTGGTGGGAAAGATACTGTCACAGAAAAGTGGTATTTCCTGGAACAGCTATCATAGATGGCACATAGTGTTTCTGCTAAGGAAGAAGTGGACATGTTTAAAGAAAATAAAACCTGATGAAGTTAATAGTAACTGCAGTCTTACTTTTATTTTAAGAAAGTTATTTACAGATGTAAGAAAAATCTAGATCCCTTCAGATTTTTAAGCACACGCTGCTTGGACATTTGGTTTTGCTTGTGTGTAGTTCATCCTTAGAAGCTAATGATGCTAAAGAAGCCTGGGAATAAAAATTGAAGCAAAAGTTAGAAAGGCTCTTTTTCTATTAAACAACAACAAGAGGTGGGACTGTGCTTGCCTAGAATATTCCATTGTGTCCTCAAACAGTTAAGAGCTTTCAGATTTCAAGAAGCCTGGGCTAACCTTGTTATAATTAAGCTCTATTCAGTACTAGCACTCATTAAGATCTCTTAAATGGAAGTGTCATCCAAAAATATATATATCAGACTTTCTACTGGTTTCAGTAGAAGACCACAAATATACAGATTACACTTCAGTATATTTTATCCAGCCCAGTATATTCCTGTTGTTGCTTCAGTATGCAGTCAATATAGGAAACTTGCAATGAGACATTTTGCATTTCTTCTTCAATCCTGGGCTTTGAAATCCTATGTGAACTTTATATGTATTTTATATATCATTGTGGTTCAGTCACATTTTAATGGCTCAAGAGCTGTGCATGGTTTGTGGCTATCATCTTGGCCACCGTGATTTATCACAATTATGAAATTAGGATTTTACCTCCTGTTTTGTCTATTTCTAAATCAAGCATTAAGTTAGTTAGATTTTTTTAAAGTTTGATTTAATAGAATAGGCACCCCACTATAGGAAACATTCGATAAGTTGTTTGCTCTTTAAGACGGTAATAATGTACACTATGGATGACATTTTCTCTTGAAAGGTTTAACAGGGTTCAAGAAGACAGAAGTAATCTTGCTGTATAGATATTTTCAGATAAAATATTTGCTATATGTGTTATGTATATACCATACATACGTGGGTATTTATATGCCTATATTTACATGTAAGTATCTATTTCTATCTGTGCTATGCCAGAATTATCTATGGGATCTCAATGCTAATACTGGCCCTGTTCTAACAACTAGTCTGAATAATGAGACTTTTCTAGAATTCACATATGTCAAGCCATTGTGTGACGTGGATGTGTAATACGTAACACCTTTTGGTAGACAGAGTGACTGTCCCTAAAACAAGTATATACCCTACCTTTGCAAATCTGTTACTTTATATGGCAAGTGCAGCTTTTCAGGTATAATTAAGAATCTAGACATGGGGAAGTTATCCTATATTAATCAAGTATATATTCTGAATTTAAAATGGTACTGGTGAAGTGGTGAAGCAAAGTAAGGGAGTTAAAGAAGGTGAGGTGATGATGGCTGCAGAAGTTTGTACAGTTAGATGTGAGGGTTGGAGCTACTATTGCTGGTTTAGATGACAGAGGAAGGGGCCAGGAAACCAAGGAATGTGGGAAGTCTTTAGAAGCTGAAAAAAAGCAGCTGAATGGCTTCTAACCTAGATCTGCCTCAAGGAATATGCAACTCTCCTGACATCTGTCCTTAGTTCATTTCAGAATTCTGGCTTCCAGTACTGAAAGATAAATTTGCATTGTCATCGCATCAGTGACAATTTGTTAGGACTGTGATAGGGAACTAATATATCCACTAAGTATAACAGGGTGATTATGAGGCATCACTTTCAGCTTCCTTGGATTGAAAGGGAGCTCATTCATTGGTAACCAAGCCAAGCCCCTCTTTGCCCTGAAGATCTTCGTTGACTGAGGTGACATGTATCTCCCACAGGCCCTCATCTTCTCACTGCTGATCTCTGGCGTTACTTGTATCTCACTATGGCTCAGTCTTGCATGCAGAGCCCTGTCTGCCAAGGATCGTGTCCTGTATTCCCACAGGCAGCACTTGATGAGTCCCTTAAAAGTGTGGCTGACTGTCCAAGCCTGTATGTTGAAGAAGTGTCATGTCCGTGTCATGCTCATCAGTTTGGACGTTTGTTTGTTTGGTAGGTGGCTGTGTGTCTGTGAAAGTTTGTTTACCATTTGCAAGTGTCTTAGGTCCTTTCAGAACAGGCTTTTGGAAATTCTTTAGACAACTAAACAGTGTTTTTATTTTAGGTTTATTTGTTGTATCTCAGAAGTGCCATGTTCCCTCACTTGGGCAGTAATTACACTCTTACCTGTATTGAGCTTTGTATAGGATTATGATATTTCTTACATGTTTAAATAGATTTTGAGGGTTTGTGCTTCAGACGATTTTTTTTTTTTTTTTTTTTTTTTTTTTTGCTTTGTTTGTAAGGTCCTCATGACTGAGGATTTTTAACTTTGAGATATTTTCATTTTCCTGTTGAATGCAGTCTGGTGTTTACAATTCTGCCTTTTAAGCAAAATGTCATTCCCTTAGTTTGCGGTCATCTTAGCCTGTTGTCATTTAGCTTGACTGCTTTAAAAACAAAGTTGGTTGGTGTGTTTTTGTTTCGTTTTTCCACTGGCAACAGAAATGAAGGATCAGTCACTTCAGGGGCAACTTCCATTGGTGAAAATTACAGAATCTGTAAAGTAATTATTTGAAAAAGCTGTTAATTGTGGGCAGAGGATGTCAAAACCAAACATGAGTCATGCAGCATGGAGTTTTCATTAGACTTTCACAGAGCATTGTAAAATCAACTTAGAGGGCAGAAAATTCAAATTCAAAGACAGGTAGCAGGATATACCAAATACAAATTCAAATACATCAAATTGCAAACTTGGCTGGGTAGACGGGTAGGAAGCATGTGGAATAGAAATGTCAAATAGGCAGCCCAGTTGGTCCCTTTCTTCAGTGGCTAGTTGAAGTTGGAAATGATGTTTACTGAGCTGACCTGGGAAGACCTTAGAGGCATGTCTACACAGACACTTTGTGTGTTAACAACAGCTGGCCATTGAATTGACAGCTGTTGTTGGAAGGAGTTTTTGTTCTGCTGTTAATTGTGGGAGCACACAGGGTACTATTACAGGGAAAATTGACACAAGGGACAGAGGCAACCTTGGTTCCTGTCTAACACAAAAGAATATTCATGAAAACAGTTTCAGTGAGCAAAGCTGTATTAAGTCAGATACCTCCTGCCACAGCCCAGGAAAAAAGGATCTAAGAAATGAAGACCCTGTGTTTATGAGGGTCCAAGCTTTTAAACATCATTCAGGGGAGAGGGAAAAAAAAAACATGGATCATTTGGGGAAGGGGGCAAAACTCAGGGCTAGAATCAGTCATCTTATCTTGGTTGATCCAAGCAAACAGCCATCAGAAGAGTGTGATAAGTAACTTCTTTTCATTCATAAGCTAAAATCTCAGAAGGGTAGAGTCATTGCCTCCTTGGAATTCTTATAATAAAGCTAGAAAGGCTCCACCTTACTGTGCAACAATTTCTGTTCTTATGTTAAAACTAGAAACTGGAAGAGATTAGGTATTTTGCCTTTCCAAACAAAAAGTGAGGAGAAAACAAAATCTTACACATTTTCTAAGGAACTCTGTTTTTCTCATTTCACCAGGGACCTGGCCTGTTACCCATCTAACTCCTTACATACCACTCAGGTGAATCCACAGCAGGTTATTTCCTGAGTTTCATGGGTCAGGAACTTGGAAGATTGTGACCAAGAAGGCACAGGGATGGCTGGAGAGTAAAAGGAGCAATGCAGTCAGAATCCTGGCCTGCTTAGATGATTAGGAATGGATTTCAGAGATTCAAGGGCAAAGTTTTCTCAGATTTGATTGTATGTACAAATTGCTTGGAGAAAATTGTGAGATGCGTGTTCTGGGAAGAAACTTGAGATTGTGCATTCTGACCAGCTCTCAGATTGTGACAGTTAGATGGGCCGAGAGGTAGTTAGGGTCAGATTCTTACTGGAGAGAGAACAGAAGACTCTTGAAAATGCTTGCCACTGCCCTCAGGTACATTCAGCAAGGTACTTCTACCCGTCTGAGTCCTTAGCTTATCCTAATAATGGAAAGATGTTACCAATCACACCCTTGAGAAGGTGCTTTTGCTTTAGCATGAACACTACACAGGATACAATGGTGGCCTTCTGATGAGTTTTGCCTCTGCCCTCTTGTTGATTGCTAGCCATTGTTCTGCTCACCTGAATTGTGATGAAGACACCACTTCCACCATTTCTCAGGCCTATGTGTCTTCCTCAAGCTGTGGCAGGAGGTTTCCATCTTTAATGTCTTCCAGAAATGTTTTACTCACTAAAATTATCCACATGAAAATGTTTTCTTTCAAGGGAAAAAAGAGCCAAAATTGCTTTCATCTTTTCATGCAAAATTCCCCACCACAAAGATAATGTCAACCCTGCTTTTCTGGATCCTGCACTTGGAATAACTAGGGTAGAGAATCAGGTCAGGTACCAGTGCCAAATGTACTTGTTCTCTAGACTTCTGTTTCTATCAGATGCTCTCCACTGGGACTAAAGTCATCCAGCAGAGTCTGTAGAAACCTGTATACAATTGTAAGAAACTGGAGGAACTCTTGAAGTCATGTAATAACACAAAGTTCCTGGGGGAAAAAAGGGCTTCTCATTCTGTGTTTATGTTTACATTTCTATGGGTCACTTGGATTCCATCTCTAGGTGTTGCAGGGAATTTGACACAAAAGACAACAACCTTGTTTCTTGTCTCACATGAACGAATTCTCATGTGGATAATTTCAGGGTGCAAAGCAAGATTTATTTGAGAGAGTAAGAGAGAGGTGCCCTGCCATAGTGACAGGAGGGAGCTCCAAAGACCCCCTCACTGGCTGGCATCAACCGTTGGGTTGTCCCATTCTACCACACATGGAAGAGGGGAGCAGCCTTCATCAGCCATGCTCATGGGTTCTTAAGCAATGCTCATCCAGTCAACTGTGAGCATTGGTACAATACGCGAATCATTCAACCAACCAAGCTCACATCAGTGCACAATACAAATGATACAATCAACTGTAGTAGCATGGAACACTGCTATCCAATTTAGGCATCATGTGCTTTACACTATCCAGTCAGTGAGAGTCCCACCCTGCTTAGTAGTGGAACAACAGAACCAGGAAAACAGGTCCTCCCTAATCCATTTACAGGAAACAATTTGGGGCAGTCAGCTGACTGAGCTGTAGTAGAGAAGCAAGGGCTCACCCTGGAATGAGATACTGTCCCCACTCCCTTTCCAGACTTTCCAAGGTTATGGCAAAGGTCAGGTTATAGACTCGCCCCGGAAATGTTTCAGAAAACCAAACCTTACTGTTGCCGTTTTCTTATTGCCTGGGCTGTACAACAACTGCTAAGTGATGGGGATTTATACACTGATTTTATCACTTTGTTCTCCCTCAAGGGGAGTGAGGGACAACGCTAGAGAGAATGTGCTCTTGGAAGGATGAAAAAATGGGGAGAAGCAAGATTTTATACTTTAAAAAGACAACCTTATCAGGGATCAGAGACACCCCCAACGGCCTCTTGGCCCATCTGGCTCCTCACATAGGAATTAAACTCAGTTCCGTGAGAAGTGGAAGCAGGATCTGGACTAGCATCAGTCCAGCAGCTCCTCTGGAGCAGTCTTTGCTTGACGTTATCTTGCATATTTTCTTGTTTCTTCTCTGCCAGCAGAGTGCCTTTCCTATCCTGTTCCTGCTTGGTTCAGGAAAGCGGAGGATTATTGATCAAGTCGCTTCTGTTTGGAGCCCTACCTGTCTCCCTGTTTTACTTCCGAATGCCTGGAGAAGACGTAGAACCACTCAGGCTTCTGCCTTCATTAGTCACGGGTCATGTGTCCAAGAGAGGAGTGCACATCCAATGGCAAGATAGGCAAGTGTGGTCTCTGGTGGCGATTGCGGAAGGCTCTGCTGCACTCCTGATTCTATTGGTCTAAGCCTGACACTGAGTCCTAAGCTTACATCCTCGTTTGTCTGCTTAGGATTAGTTTATTGCATCTAAACTGAAACTCGTTGAGCTTTTGCCTATTTCTGTTTTAGCTTTGTAGGTTTTTAATTTATTTACCTGCCCTTCATGTTAGGTTATACTGAATTTTGTGCAATCTTGTGGTTTTTTTCTGATTAATTGCATTTGTTAAGTCCTGTCTCTTACATTTCCTATATGGCTAGAATGTTGTTAATATTATCTTTTAAAGGATCTTTTTAATTATTATTTTACTGCTTAGTATTTTATATTTAAGTTATTTTAAATTATAAAATCATTGCTCAGTCTTAAATTTACTTGGAAATAAGTGTGAAGTGAGGATCAGATTCTTTGCAAGTCTTCATTATTCCAAATACCACCTATTGATTATTTACCTGGCCATTATGGATAGCACCATCCTGGTCTCAGGGCCACCTTGAATGCCTGTTTACCCAGTACTACCTTAAATGCCCTAGGTCTCTTCCCCTTAAGGCCCACTTGCCTACGTAAGTTAGTGACCTTCAGGTTCAAACCCTGTGTTCCACCACGGTCCTGAGGCTTTTATCTCTGGTGTCCACCTACAGCTGCATCTACCGATCTCCAACCTGGCACTCCCCATACTCACCTGGAGGCTAAAAAGATGGCTCTTCCCCTTGTGTCTCCTTTCCTCCTGCTGTCTCTGTCTGCTCTTATCCTTGTTCTCTGTTCTGCTCTTTCTCTGTCTCTTGCTCTCTCTCTCTTGCCTCTAGTCTGTCTCTGCTCTGCTCTCTTGTCTTTTCCTGCTGTTCTTTGTCTCGCTCCTTCTCCTGTTGTACCTCTATTTGCTCTGTCTCTCTGTCCCCTGTTCTGTTCTCACTTTCTCCCTACCCCACACTACCCGCCTCATTGACATTAAGGCCTCTCGTGTGGCTCACTTGCTGTGTCTGGTGACTTGAGTTTGTGGAAAAAAAGCTAACATTTACAATGTCACTTATATATTTCTTCCCTATGTACTCATGCTATTTGAGTCATGTGCAGGGGCAATATTATTTAAATCATAATTTTACAGTTTTGTTTATGAGCCATGCAAATTGTCTTTATAATCTTATAGTATATTCAGGTCAGTAGAGCAAAATGCTATTGTTCCGTTTTCAAGTAACAGAGGACTTAAGTGGCACAGTAGGGCTCTCACTGAGTGCCTAACCAGATAATAGATGGTTACCAAAGCCTAAATGTAGGTATTATTTCAAATGCATCTCTTTTCCTGAAACTTGATATAGAGTTACTTATTTATTACTGATCTAGGCATTATTTCTGTTGTTAGCTGTTGTCCCTTTTCCTCACTGGCATTGTCACCAGAGCTGTGCATTGTACACTCTTGTGCAATTGTCATCTTCATCCTTGGTTGGCTGCTTCTGGAAGGAAACACTTTTCTTCTGTATCCTTGTAGCACACTATTTCACTTAGACTGGAAGGGATTATCAAGAAGGCATTACCTTCTGAAATAGGAGGCATTTTCCTTAGGTTCCCAGGGCCCATAGATAATGACAGAATAAAAAAAAATCCAAGATCCCCCCTTAGTGTTTTGAATTTAACCATCTGCTTTTAAACAGAGGTGTGTGTGTGTGTGTGTGTGTGTGTGTGTGTGTGAGCTTTGAACTTTTCCCACCTTTAGTTTGATTACTTGTTCTTTGTTTCTACCTTCATCCTGATCTCTGGCCATTAGCCTTTCCATGATGTGACTTCTGAGCAAACGGGCTCATTGACTTTAGAATAACAGTTCTGCCTGATGGAAAAGGAGCCAAAATGACAGAACCAGAAGAGAAAATGGGGCAGTATTTTGGTTACGTGATGTCATCAGTTCATCAGAACCCATTTGCAGGTCTGTTTCAGATTGTGATATTCTAACTGATTGCCTTCTGTATAAGTAGAGTCATTAGTTCTGAAAATAGCTTTTCCCCACTGAACAGTAGCAAACATAAAAAAGCATGTTTCAAAGCAGAGTGTGAGCTGTCATTAACTGTCCTACAGGCAGGTCCGTTGGATTCCTAAGGGAAGAGCATAGCCTTCGGTCCCTTTTCTCTCTTTGAAGTGTAGAGAGATAGCCACTCAATGCACACATGGCTTCCACTTCTCATTAGGAATGTTGCCGAACAAGTGCTGCATTCTCAGCTTAGCCAGTCACCTCCAAAGCATAGAGAGCGTTTACAGTTTCACTTTCATCGTCATAACTTTTTCAGTCCTTAGCAAAGTAGTCATTCTTCTGAGATGGGAAGTTGATATAATGCAGAGTTGGAAAAGTTCATATTGTGTCTAAAATGGGCACATGCAGTGGAACCTCAGTCTTAGCTAGAATCTAGTCAGTTCAGCCATGACTGGATGAATAGGTACGCCGTGGAGGCTGGCATTTACAAAACTTACCTTGAAATTAATGCATGGCATGCGTACTTTGTGGTCCCTTGTATCGTCCCAGAGGGAAGGAAGGAGGAGCAGAGCTGCAACATCTAACAGAATCCCTCACCCTGCGAAAAATGAAAGCCTGAATGATGAGAAGATTTCAGTAAATGATACTCAAATTAAAACACTCAGTGAGTGACTTGGAGCAAAATTACATTGCCACATGCAATGTATCCATTGAAAAGGAATTTTAAAAATAAAATGGGGAGGACAAGAAGTCACGGAGATCTAGATAGGTATTTCGTTTTGCTTCTTTCCCCCACCCTCAGCATCTAAATGGAACACCTGTCAGATTTTTCTCTTTCTTCCATTTCTTTGATTTGTTGGAGGAAAAAGGTCAGAACTGATCACCAGCACTACTGTTTAACAGACAGAAGCCTGTAATTGAGAGTAATGCCTCTGCAATTTGGTAGGCATGGGCTGTTACAGCGAGGCTTTCAAAAGCTAGGCAAGGAGAGAAATGCTGATATTTTGTGCGTGAACCAACTTTATTCACCATGCTGCAGATCACGTCTAACTTTTCCCACAATTGTACAAAGCTACAGCACTCACAGGAGTGTTATTCTTTTGAATGAATAAAAGTATAGTCTATTTTTAACATGAGTGCCCTGAAACTTAAAATTAAAAAAAAAAAAAGCTTTGTGACTTGGTAGTCCAGCAGTATCTTAGTTTCCAATTCTACATTTGTAAGAACACAGCGATTTATTTTTCTTTTCCTTAGAGAAACTTGTATGTGCTCGAAATTTCACTTGAGATGGGTTATCCATGTTGCTCTCTAATAGATTAGGTACATTGTTTTCATTAGAGTATCTGTGAACTGAGATGCTGCTTAAGGTTTTTTGGAAGTTGTTTGAATTGATTTATCAAAATAGATCCAGACAAAATTTGAAATAATCGGGGCAGGTACCTCCTTAACTCGTGCAAAACTTGGTAAAATCTGCAGTGTAGTCCGTGGCTCATTAAGAGTTTCAGGTCAGATAGGACACGAAGCAAGAGGAAGCCTTCCAAGAAGAAACTATATACCTAGAGCATGCAACTTCAGATCCTTGCTTTGTCTAACTTAACAAGATACAGTTAATCTTTTTTTAATTAATTAATTTATTTATTTGAAAAGTTGCAGAGAGATAAAGAGGGAGAAAGAAAGATCTTTCATCCACTGGTTCTTTTCCCAAATGGCCTCAATAACCAGAGCTGGATGGGTCTGAGAGCTGCATCTGGGTCCCTCAGATGAAGCAGGGGCCCAAGAACTTGGGCCTCCTCTGCTGCTTTCCCAGGCATATCAGCAGGGAGGTGGATCAGAAGTGGAGCCACAAGGTCTTGAGTCAGTGCCATATGAGATTCCAGTGCCTCGGGCCATGGCTTTACTATGCCACAGTGTCAGCCCACAGCTAATCTTTGAATTAAAAGATACCTGAAAAATCATCCTAAATTATAGACAAATGCCAGATCCTCTAATATATTTTCTCTACCAATTAAAGAGAGGCATAAGAAAACTAGGCAATCTGTTGGTAATACCTGTGTTTGAAGGGATTGAATCCTGTTTGCCTTTAGTAACAAAAATAGAAACTGTGAAAATCTTAGTTTCTTTCATACATGCCTACTCTGGGGCCTGCCATTCAATGAGCTAGATTGTGTTGAAATCAGGAGACAGTGTTGACAGACAAAAGGTATCATTGGAAGAAGTCATGTCATCAGTCATGGGAAAAAAATGTGCTTAGCTTCTGTGCTTATCTATGAGACATCAATTTGAAAAGATCATTGCAGGGTTCACTTTGGGCACGGTTTGTTTTTATTATTGTTAGCTGATCAACATTCCTCCTGGAGCCATAATATATAAAATATCAACATAAATAAGTAGAATCATGATTTTTAAAAGCATCATTGGAACCACAAAAGGAGGGGTGATTGTCAACTCTGATCAGTAAGGCTGAATTATATCATACTTAGAGGAGAGAGATGCAAATGAATGAATTAAATTAGGAACACAATTTTCTTCTTAAATCAGCATTTTTGACTGTCAGAACCTGGACTAGAGTGCATTATTCTTAATAGAGTGTGATTTGTATTGAAATAGGGCAATAAATCTGTTTATTGGAATTTATTTGCTGCAAGTTGTTAGCGCATTCTGGCTGTGTGCACAAGCAGGGTGAATACAATAGGCCAGCTGGTGATTCAGCTCAGTGCAATATTTGTCAGTGATCACATACTCTCTAGACTGATGGCTGATTACCACAGAGAGGGATCCAATGCTCTATATTCACCATTCTACATTGCAGTGAATCGCAGAAAACCCGTGATGATTTCTGAGGGCACCAGCGCTGGAATTATCTAAGAGTCCCTCTTCCATGGCCTCATTTACAAAATACTTGGAGACCATGATCCTAAGAGAACAGCTTCTTTCCTGAACATCAACTTCATGCATGTTAATTCTGCATTACCAGTGGTAATTTCATCCATCTTTAGTCTCATTCCTGTCTTCACGAAGCCAGTTTAATGACAGGCTTATGATGTGTTGATTCTAATTTGACATTAGGAGGTTTCACATTTTACAGAGTTACTCCAGTGGGAAGCTTTTACTTCAGTTCCCTGCCCATCATGGGTAAACATGCAGGAGGAAAAAATTGCAAGTGAATCACAGTCTATATCATTTGATTCCCCCATAGGCCACTGTGAAAAACAAGGTAGCTTTGACCTTGGTTTTCTTTGTGTGCTTTCAATAGGCTCTACTCATAACACTTAACAGTTTTTATAAAATACTGATATGCTTCAATCCTAAATAGACATCTGCGGGTGAAGTACAAAATGACCACACTGTGTTAATCAGCAGTAATTAGAATTTGAAGGAATATGAAATATAGGGAAGAAATGAACAAATGATCATGCTGGTTTTTTTTTAAGATAAATTTTACCCCTAAAGTTTATATGTAGGAAACTTTTCACCCTCTACAGTTCTGCTTTAATTCCTGTACCCCTATATTTAGTGTTATCAATCTGACACCTTCTCTCCCTACTACTATAATTAATTTATGCTTATAGGCCATTTGGAAAACAGAGCATTCTGTGTATAGCTGGGCTCCATTTTGAGCATGTTAATGTTCTTGAACTAACCTGTATACACAAAGGTGCTAACACTGACCTGCCTTTAGCAAGTTGCTCTTGACTTGATGTTGAAATTTTCTGTTATCTTGGGTTTTCACCATTGCCAAGCATTCTTTTGACTTCTCAAATACAAATTCACTCAGTTGAAGTGTTGGATAAAGGCATAAAGGCAGTTTAAGGGAGAAAGAAAAGTCCTGTCAACTTAAGATGGCTAAACAATTTACCATCCAATGAAAAAAATCAGAAGCTGGAGGCAGACATTGAGCATGTCACAAAAATTGAAATAGTATAATGCAAAACTGAATTCTAGAGGAGTCATCTATGAGATCTTGGATGTATAAATATAGCAACCAAACCTTAATCCATGAAGAAAAGTTCAAGAGAAAATGACACTGTTAAAAGGTGAACCCCAGAATGTCAGCAGAGAAACAATCTGACAAAGGACTTAGAACAAAGGCCTCTTACAACTCAACAGTAGGAAAACAAGCTAATTCTAAAAATAGTTTGATATGGAGGATTGCTAATGACAATACTAATACAACCACTTCGGAAGATAGTTACAGTTTTTTACAAAGTTATACTTAGCTCTGCCATGTAATATAGTAGTCGTAATCCTAGGTATTTACACAACTTATAAGGAAATGTATTAGAAAATTTGTACAAAAATGTCTACCACAGATTCATACAGATATTTGAATATTCAACTAGTTGTGTTGAAGTTGATATTTTCTATGTAAAGCCATTAGAAAGACCTACATCCCTGTTCTGCCCAAGCATTTGAAGTGAAATGTAATCTTTGTTAGTTCTTGTAAAAAGAGTAATCTTTTATTTTCTTTGATTTTGCTTTTCTGCTTTGTAGCCTCACTCATGTTCATAGAGAATAAAAGAAGATCCAAGGTAGCCATTTGCCATTGTAGTTATGATGCCAGTTGGGAGAATAGCAATGTAGCAGAGCCGGTTAAGTCACCTGGCATCTCCTATCAACCTCAGATCTTAACGCTCTGTTTTGGACCCAACTCCCTGCTTAATGCACCTGGGAAAGCAGCAGAAGATGGTTTTAGTATTCGAATACCTGCTGTGCTTCTGAGGCACTCTCCCACTTTTCCTCCTTCACTTTCTTCCTCTTTTAATTTTTGCAATGAGATTTGTTCGGTTAATTTTGCATTCAGAAACTTAACCCTCCACAGAATAAACAGTTCAATGTTACTAAGTAAAAAAACAAAATAAGGCAAACCCACTGTTACTCAAGAGTATCACAAGAGCTGTAAACAGTACTGAAATCTCCAAGTGTGTGGTGCTGTAAAATGAGGATGATTTGTGATTGGTCCAGCAGTATTTTATGATTCTGCAATAGGGGCTTTGGTAAGCGGCAGTGCCCGTGTGGCTGTTCAACTCGTATTAATTTTGAGAGTCTATGGTTTTTCTTCTTAGAGTCTATTTTTACAAAGGAAAAGCTACATCATGCTGAGTGTCTGATATAAAGCAGAGATTAACATCGTTTTCAAAATGAAGCTGTTAAAAACAGTCCATCAAGATGTCTCATCCAGACTAGAGAAAGAGTCTTCAGCAGATTCAACCTGTGCTTGGTTTTGTCTGCAGCTCAGTTCCTTCAGCTTGCTTGCAAGGAGCAGGGGAGAGGGGTGAGGGTGAACTCTGCCACAGCAGGTGGCCCTTCCTTCTGACAAACCCAAGCTATCCTGTCAGGTTTTAATGATTTCCTTGCAGGTGTGAAAAGTTTCTCCCTTCCTCCTTTTTATAACTTTACCATAAGCACCAGTTGGGTTATTTTTGTTGCAACAGCATGGTAGATTTTCCTGCTTCTCTTTTAAAACTTATTTTTTTCCGCCTATTTAAGATTCACTCATTATTATCTTGCAGATTTTTCCAATGGGGGGGAACTTGTGTGTATTTTATCATAACTATATAAGTCGTGCTAGCTGCCTAAAACAGCACTGCCTGCTCTCCCTCTATACAGTTAGAATTGCAGCGTTTCCAGCAGCCACGTTTGTAATGTGCACCCTTTGGAAGATTGCGACAGAAGTGGGGGTTGTATTCTTCACGGAATTTACAGTCGTGATACTGATTTCTATCTTCAGCTTACTGTTTTTCTGCATGAAGAGAAAGAGATAATTGGGAGTCACTGGTAGCTGTTTCCCTCCTTGTATGGAGAGAAAACAAAAAAATCCAGTTTAACGTGACCCATATGTCAGAAGTAAAGAAAAAGACGGCTTTGATTTATCTTGATATTCTGGTAGAGCCCCCAAAACTCAGTCTGCCCATTGTCCAGTGAATTAGTTGCTGACACTGGGCTGGTATTGCCAAGCACAGAACCAAGAGCTGGGCAATTATTACCTAATTTCCAGGTTTTTAAGGGATGAAGAGTAAAAATTGTCACAGTATAGACTAACATTACCTGGAGAGGTTCATGTTTGGCTCATGTGCAGATCCCTTGCTGATTTATAAGTGCTTGGTGACATCCTTTGGTCAGTGATAACATTTATTTTTTAAGATTTTTTTTTTTAATTGGGAAAGCGGTTATACAAAGAGAAGGAGACAGATCTTCCATCTGCTGATTTACTCCCAAGTAGCCACAATGGCCGGAGCTGAGCCAGTCCAAAACCAGAAGCCAGGAGCTTCTTCTGGGTCTCCCATGTGGGTACAGGGTCCCAAAGCCTTTTTCTAAAGATTTATTTTTAGTGGAAAGTCAGATATACGGTGAGGAGGAAAGACAGGAAGAAAAAATTTTTTAAATCGTGGCTGCTTGAGCTATAGTTCATCTGAATTAAAAATAACTCATACCTGTCCAATTCCATGTCAAGTTCTTTTAGGGGTATTTTCTGTTTTGTTTGTTTTTGAATTTGGCCTTGGTTTACTGTATTATTTCTCAGTCCTCACCCCTTTTCTGCCTATCATTTATTTTAATAGCAGGTATTTATTTTTCTTCACAGCACTTGTGTTTCCTGGGAGGCATGTGTGTAATTTGTGATTCTGTACGGAAGTTCACAAAGGTTCCTACAAAGGCTCTCTTCCCCTCTGATTTTTCATCATTCTCTCCACAGGAACATCCCTTCTCCTTAGGAGCATTTATTTCTCATAGCTATTTTTGACCTTTCCTTTTGAATTTCCGGCCTCTTGCCTTGCTTCCCCACTCCTTGGTTCAGTTCCCTGACCTCATTCCCCCTTGACAGAGTAGACAGAGAAAACATTAAGTAAGCAAAAGGGGTTCCCCATTCCAAGCAGTGGGTTTTATGATTTGGTATCTGAAGGCCAAGGACAGGACTTCCCAGGACTCAGGACAGAGAAACTCTTTTCATTAAACCAGCCTCCAGCTTGTCCGAAATCTTTCTGACAGCATTTCTAAATTCCCACCTCTGTTAAATGGAAACATTTTAGGTAAACCTGACTTTCCAAGATTTGGGGAGCTCTAATTCCACCATGGTTTTTTTCCCTTCCTTAATTTTCATTTTTCATAATATCTCCACTTGGACTGCCATGGTGCCAAGTGTCATTCCACTACTCATTAGTCAATTGCTGCGTGTTTGTATCTGCATCAAAAGAGTATTGAAATGTGGAGCAATTACTTATAACTTCCCCACTCTGCACCAGGACCATTTCAATTGCTTTTATGGATTTTTTTTAAGATTTTTTTTTTTATTGGAAAGATTTTTTACAGAGAGGAGAGACAGAGGGAAAGATCTTCCATCTGCTGGTTTACTCCCCAAGTGGCCACAACAGCCAGAGCTGACCCGAAGCCAAGAGTCAGGAGCCAGGAGCTTCTTCTGGGTCTCTCATGCAGGTAAAGGATCCCAGGGCTGTTGGGCCATCCTCTGCTGCTTTCCCAGGCCACAAGCAGGGAGGTCAATGGGGAGTGGAGCAGCCAGGACATGAACCAGTGTTGATTTGGGATCCCAGTGCTTGCAAGTTGATGATTTAGCCACTAGGTTATCACACTGGGCCTGTTTTTATGAATTTCAAGTAAATTATGCTTTAAGGGTATTTCCACATTCTTCACTTACCAATATCTAACTAGCCTGCAAATATTTTCTCCTGAGTTTTTGTTTAGGTCATTATTTCTCTCAAGTTACTCTAATATAGTATCTACTGCTCGCATGTGGCTGCTTAAATTAATTTTCATCAAAATTACAGCCATAGCTGCTAAAGACTAAGTGATGATTTCTCTGGGTTGAACCGTATATTTTTTTAAAAAGTTAAATAAAAAAGATGCAAACCACTGGTTCTGTTAGCATATTAAGTGTGCCAGTATATTAAGAGCTCTGACTTTTGCGGCCAGCATAGTGTCCTCATGGACTGACCCTCACCCTACTGGTGGTAGCATCCTGCATGGGCACTGGTTCATATCCTTGCTGCTCTACTTCTTGATCAAGCTCCTTGTTCATGGGCTGGAGCCTGACCCATCTGTTTGGGCTCCTGCACCCATGTATGAAGCATGAAGGAATCTCCTTGACTCCAAGTTTAGGACCAGTCCAGCCTGGCCCTTAAAGTCCTATGGGGAGTGAGTCAGCAGTTGAAAGAATAAATGGAAGTTCTCTCTCTCTTTTTCTCTCTCTTCGCGCCCCCCCCCCTTTGTAACTCTGACTTTCCAAGTAAAATAAATATTAAAAAAAAAAAAGAGAGAGGGGCCTGGCATGTTAACCTAGTGGCTAATGTCCTCACCTTGCATGCTGTGCCAGGATCCCATATGGGTGCCAATTTGTGTTCTATCTGTTCCACTTACCATCCAGCTCCCTGTTTGTAACCTGGGAGAGCAGTCAAGGACGGCCCAAAGCCTTGGGACCCTGAACCCACGTGGGAGAACTGGAAGTCTCTGGGCTGCTGGCTTCAGCTCAGCTCAGCTCTGTTCCTCCCTTTGTAGCTACTTGGAGTGTGAACCAGTAGACCAAAGATGTTCCTCTCTGTCTTTACTCTCTGTAAACCTACCTTTCCAATAAAATAAATACATAAATATTTTCAAAAAGAAAATTTCTGAGTTCTAACATACTGCAACATGTGACTTGGAGAATTGGTTGATATTGCCCTCAGAAATGTTTATCCAGTTACCTTTTGGAAAACTTCATTTCTCAGGCCCGGTATGGTAGCCTACTGGCTAAAGTCCTCGGTTTGTATGCACTGGGATCCCTTATGATTGCCGCTTCATACCCCAGCTGCTCCACTTCCGCTCCTGGCATTGGATCAGCTCAGTTCTGTCGTTGAGTGAACCAGCAATGGAAGATTTTTCTGTCTTGCCTTCTCTCTCTAAATTTGACTTTCCAATAAAAAATAAATTAAATCTTGAAAAAAATCACTAAAAACACTTACTTTCTCATCTGTGTAACATGTTTTATAATGTTCTCAGTTGGCTCTGCCTCTTCTTTCCAAAGTGTATTTTACTTTGTTGCTGCTGTTGCCTTTTAGATGTTTCAGAGAGCCATTATGCTGAGTAAAAGTGATTTAATGTTTTTGTTTGTTTATATCCCAGATCCCAAATCCATCCTCTTCTAAGGAGGTCCCTAGTGGGAGCTTGTGTGTGTCGTGTGTGTGGTTGGTTCAGACTGTGGCGTCCTGCAGGGTAGATTGAAGACTGGGTCATCATATCCTGGCCAGGAATAGGGAGATTACTCATAATGTCATATTTTGTCCTCTTAGGTTTTCATGTATTTGAAAGGGAGGAAAGCTAAAACTGCTATCTGCTGTGGTTTACTCACTCACTCCAACGTTTATATCAGCTGAATAGGAAGTTGAAACTCAAGATGTGTCTCCCATATGGGTGACAGGCACCCAAGTCCTTAAATCTTAGCTCTTCCCATGGGTCTGTATCAGCAAGAAGCTAGAGTCAGGCCCTGGAGCCGAGAATTAAACTCAAGTCTTCTGTTATGCAACACGTTCCTCTTACCATCTTAAGCGCTGGATCAAACCCCTGCCAAATGCTCCTGTTTAGGCTCTTGGGTGCCATTAGTTTTCTATTTAATGGAGCAGTATTTGTAGCTTAGCTTTGTCTAACTTTCAGAATATGTTGAGTGTGATTTACTCTGATCATCTTGATTCTAAAGCTTTGTTTTAATAAATAGTCATTTGTATGGAGAAAAATAGGAGCTCAATTAATAAATGGCGTTACTACTGCCAGGCTCAATGGCTAAGTTGAATTAGTGTCATTGTTACAGAAGATAAAATTTGAAGCAGTATTTAGAGAGCAAGTAGCAGCGAATGTTAGGACAATAGCTGACGATTTTATGGTGATTTAATCACCATGCACCCACATCTTCTCATTCAGGCAGTTAAATCATATTTCTTGAATGTAATGATAAGCTTCTGGGGTGATTCAGAGGAAAGGGGTACAGAGAAAAAAAAAACAAGAAACAAGCTCACAGAAATAGTGAATTTATTAGAGATTAATAGATTCAAAGAGGGGGCTATCTGCCTGTACATAGATCAAGTGACCACTTAGCAAAGGCCTAGTCATTCAGCAGGCTGGGCTTGTTGTAATTTGGGATCTTGTGGTCTTCCTAGGAGTGGAAGGATTCCAAGAAAATGCAGGAGTGAGAAGAAACTGGGCCAGCTTTTCAGTCTTGCTCCTGGGGGCAAGGTAGTTGTAAGGAAATGCAGAAAACCGGGTGGGGAACAAACTAGACTGGTCTTTTGAACTACAGTCTAAGAAACCCTTGTGGGAGAGTCTCTCTTTACGATCCTGAGGGCATAAGGATCAAACTTGGGCTCTGAATCCCTTCAGCGTAAAATACCTCTTGGTCTGCACAACAACCTTGATCTAGGAACTAGGAATTATAATGCTTGGAGGAAAACATACATGTGGAAATGGATTCTTAGATTTGATATCACAACCACAGGCAGCAGAAGAGAAAGATGAAGTATACTTGACTGAAAATGAAATCTTGAGTGCTCCAAATGGTACTGTCAGAAAGGTGAAAAGAAGGGCCTGTCAAGTAGAGCATCTAACTGAAACAAGCGGCTTGTATCCTGAATCAACTCATCTCCCAGCTACTCTGCTTTTGATCTGGTTTCCTGCTAATGTGCCTGGGAAAACAGGAGAATTTACCCAAGTACTTGAGTCCCTCCCACCAATGTAGGAGACCTGGATATACTAACAGATTACCAGCTTTGACCTAGCCCATCTCTGACCATTGTGGTTATTTGTGGAGGGAGAAAGATGAAGACAATGTTTCTTTCTCTCTCTCCCTCTTTTTCATACCATTGCCTTTTGCGTAAAAATACTCATTTCTTTCTTTTGTTCTTTCATTTTGTTAAATGGAGAGATGTTGTGATTGAAGCACAAAGGTAGAGTTCAGTGTCCTGAAGAAATTGCAGATGAGCAATATTAAGCCTTGATATATTTAGACCTTTATTTAGTGATAATAAAAGTGCTTTGAAACTAAATATTCTTCATCCATTTTTTTGGTGCTCTCATTTCACTTCTGTCTTCCTCCTATCCCAACAAAACTTGGTGTTCTTTGGCATTTTTGACACTTGATACTTGTGCTTCCTTCTGCAGCACAAATACTGAAATTGGAACGATACGGAGATTAGCATGGTCCCTGCACAAGGGTGATGCTTTGTACTCGACTCAAATCTTCACTCCTTAATAAACCTCTCTTGATTTGCCAAAATCATTTTTATCCTGCTGTTTGTAAACTTGGAGCACCCTTGACCCTTTACTGTGTTTATAGACAGTTTTTGTGTTTATTTCCTAGAAGCTGGGTTTGTGATTTTTTGTTGTTGTTGCTGTTGGCACATGATTGAATTCCCTGCACTGACTTGCTCCCAGCCAACTAATAACTACTGGAAGGCACTTAATAAATAAGGATTTAATTAAAATAAGACTTCGCAAGTGAGAGTTTGGGGCCTAACAAAGCCGCAGAACACAATGGAGTGGGTGAAAGTTCAAGTCGTTTTACTCTGGAATTTCATACTTGTTTTGGAAACGGCCGTGAGAATCCTTCAGTTATTTGGCATCCTGTTTGCATCCACTGTTAGCATCCTTTAAATCTCATTTGCAAGAGGTTTACTGTGTGTTGGACATCATTAGGTGGTAGGATACAATTGGACCACATGTCACGGTCACATCATTACTCACACAGTTCAAAGTGCACACAAGCCTTCCTTTCAGCATGTTGCTGTATGAGTTTTTTCTATAGAACGGAAGAGTCACTTTTTTGCCATAAAATACAGTTACTAATCTTCAGTGAAACTAAATTTGAAAAAGTATTTCCAGAAGAAACTGTTTGAAAATCTTCTCTTTTCTGCTAATGTGCAAAGAAAGCCTAAGAAACACTGCTGTTCATTAAAATTTAGGGAGAAAAACCCTCTGTAATAAAGTTATGAATAGTATGAAAAGGTTTGTGTTTGCTTATGTTAAAACAGGTAAATACGGGAATTTGAAAAATGTTAGTTTCACCAGGCCTAACTTTATCACCCAAGGATAGGACATTGGACATGTCATTTGTAACTAGGTCTTGAGTTTTCTAACAAATTGATTCCGTAATTTCCTTGTTTAATGAATCTCTTCCAGAAACAAGGGGTTTGGATTGTACACTCTGCTCTTAGGAGACTTGCTAAATATTTTAGCACTGGTATTCCTGTTTGGTGAAGAAAAGTGGGTGAATATAGCCGTCGAAAATCCGTTCCATAGATTATTTACCATCATCTGACACAAACGAAATGTTGCGTGGTAGTAATTGACTTCAGGTCATTTAGATGTAGGAGAGTGCTAATTCTTATCCAGTGTTTGATCTTGCTGGGATTTTGATGGAAAAAACAGGCTTATTTTGATTGCCTTTCGCTCTTAAAAACTGTGAATTAGGGAGATAATTTTTAAGTCATCAAATTTCCTTTTAAAATTATCCCCGAATGCTTATTTGAAGTTTTCATTGACCAACTTTTTTTTTTTTCTAAGAGCTGAAGTTATCAGGGTCTGGAAGGAGGCAGTTTGTACTTCGAAAGATCACATGACATTTTGTACCTTAGGTACAATGAGTGATCCATTTCAAGTGATAGAAATATATATTAATTTCAACAAACAAAAATGCAGCCTTTTGTAATGGGTGATAATTTTGCTCAAATGATCATGTTACTCAGCTCATGCATGGCTCAGTTTGCACACTCACACGTACACCTTCCTAACAGATTTTTGTCACCTGTCAACCTCTCCCCTTCTCCATGATTCCTTTGTTCTCTGGAATGTTTTTCTTCTGCGATAGTAACGAAGATCACTCATGTGCCGAACGACATCATGGAACCAAATATTCCCTGTGTATGATGCTCATACTCCATATGGGACTATCTGGGTTTAATTAGCAGTTGCACTCATGGATGCAGCTTTCTGTGGAGACAGTGATGGATTAAGTATTTGGGTCCCTGAAGTCCGCTTGAGACCTAGATTGAGTCCCAGACTCCTAGCTTCAACCTGACCTGACTCTGGCTGTTGTATTTGTAGAGTGAACCAACAGATGGAAGTTTTCTCTTTGTATTTCTGCTTTTCAGATGACTGAGATAAGTTCAAACAATTTTGGTCACAATCCTATACCTAGAAGACTCTTCTCAAGTCACATGAGTGGAGTGAATGCCAATTGGTCAGAAGTTGCCAATGTCCCTTCCATGAAATATTATGATTTCTTTTTTTTTTTTTTAAAGATTTTATTATTATTGGAAAGCCGGAGAGACAGAGAGGAGGAGAGACAGAGAGGAAGATCTTCCATCCGATGTTTCACTCCCCAAGTGAGCCGCAACGGGCCGATGCGCGCCGATCCGATGCCGGGACCAGGAACCTCTTCCAGGTCTCCCACGCGGGTGCAGGGTCCCAAAGCTTTGGGCCGTCCTCTCCTGCTTTCCCAGGCCACAAGCAGGGAGCTGGATGGGAAGTGGAGCTGCTGGGATTAGAACCGGCGCCCATATGGGATCCCGGGGCTTTCAAGGCGAGGACTTTAGCCGCTAGGCCATGCCGCCGGGCCCAATATTATGATTTCTAATACCCACAATCCATCATCGTTTCTCCAGTTCAAGCACATTTTTTTACTTAGTCCTTGGGGTTAATCATTTCATCATCTTTACGCTATATCTTCCTTCTAGGCGTTGTGCTGTTGTGTTCCTCTGTGTTGCAATAGTAAATGGAAGCTTCGGTGGCCACGTGCATCCCAGGTCTCCCATCAGCTGGAGATTTCAGCTGAATGTCACCAGACAGCTTGGGCTCTCCTGCGCAGGAGATTTACATCTTTCAAAGATATGTAAGAAAGCCACTGTCAGTGATCTTTTATGGACTTGGGACATTTCTTTGTTGGAATGTGCTGAGGATCTTTGATCTTTTAATGGGAGAACATGAATAGTGATGTTTCTAAGGGACATAGAGTTAAAAAAAATTATCTGACTTTGGCTTATACTTTGTTATTATAAATTGGCACTAACACAAAAAATAGTTTTTACTAAAAAAAAAAAAAATGTTGTGCCCTTCCCAGTAAAACTAAAAATACTCTATGTGGCATTTGAATCAGAAAATGTGGTTTTGCTCTCTTCCTGCTTCCATGTGTATGTCTACGTGGTGGGTGGCACTCCAATACTGACACTGTTTTCATGGGAATTCCTGTAGGACATTTCTAACTTCCTGCTATCAGGGGGCTGAGGTCAGGGATGAATTGTGGATGTTAGTTTTACCATTATATTTTCCTAGTGATTCTGGTGCATGTAATTGGACAGTCTATTCATTACCTGAAGAAATGCTTCTTTCTTTCTTGGTTGAGACAAAGGGACATTATATGTCACTCATGTACTTTGACCTCTGTTGAAAGAATTTTCCAAGTTCTCCTGAAAGGGCTTAAAGCTTGAAAAAAATGTTACACATCCCAGTATGTCAAATGAGTGGTTAAAGTTTGGTGTTTGCTGGGCTTTTCAGATCTTTCACCCAAGAGATTTGTATTGGGATTCACCAGAGCATAGGAGAAAGCCAGAAGCAGCAGACGCTTGACTGCTGTGGCAGAAAGAATATCAACTGTTAATACAAGTTATCTTCCCCTTCTCAGCTTCACTGTGTGGTGGCACTGACAAATCCCGGGATAGACTATTGTCCATTACAAAAAAGCTGATGGTGATGAAATACAGGATTACTTATCCTATTTCATTGAAAGAACAATGCTCTACCTTTTTTGTTGTGTTTTCATTTGCAAGTGAAATCAACCAGTTCAAGCAATTTGAATTAGTGGGATTTATTTCCCTCTTTCTTGACATCCCCTCCCCCAGTTCTATCCCTAGCTGGTAGAGGTTCTGGCAGACGGGGGTACGCACCTGCTTCTCCAGATCGTTGTTAAAGGGGTTTATCTGAGAGCTGGAGAAATCTGCCCAAAAGTGGTCCTTCACCTTGAAGCTGGCAAGCACACATCATTAGCTTGATGGTTGGTATTGGCAGAGATCCATTGATGGGAACCTTACATAATCAGAGTGTTCATGGCAAATGTTAATAGACTGTACTTGAAAATGAAGGGTAAAAATCTCCATGTGTTAGGTTAATTGCATCAGCCTAGTAGTCGCAGTGAAGGGGTACAAGATAGCTCCTGGGAGAAATGATGAAGCCTGTTGGTCTCCTGTCTCATTCATTCGCCCAACAGGGAGCTTTGTGAAGTTTTTGTTCCTGGGTTCTTGCATGAATACTGACTAGGAGCTTTTGTAGTCTTTGTGACCAGGATTCAAACAGAGAACTACATTCTTAGTTTAAATATAGGGACTTGATGAACTCTGGTAAAGTTAATCACAAATTTCATCCTTAGAAGATGTGATTAGGTAAAAACAGCTTTAAGAAATCCTCCATGTTTGTGGTAAGATATTACAAAAGGAGAAAAATGGATTTTCCAAGGAGTTCATAATGCTTGTTTGGCTGCTTGTGTTTATTAGAACATCGTTACCCACTGTCAGTTACCATCCCCCTGTATGGTTAGTGTGTTGTCCAATTACCTTCTGCATTCCGTGTTTGTAATTCACTTGGCTTGTACTGGCAGCTTACTGAATTTGAAAAGTTGGATTGGTGATAAGAATTTAAATGCTGTTTTTGCAAATATTTGTGTTTACATATATGTGTATGCATCCCCATGCATTTTTATTAGAAAATGCTTGCCAAAGTACTGAAAGAGTTGTATTTTGGGTACTACATACTTAATTCTTTTGTTTAATTTATTTGAAAAATTTGAAGAGGCAGATAGAGCAATTTTCCATGCATCTGTTCCTTCCACAAAGGTCTGTATGAACTGTGACTGGGCCAGGCCAAAGCCAGAAGCCTAGAACTCATTCTGAGCCTTTCATGTGGGTGGCCAGGACCCTATCTCTTGAGCCATCAACTCTTGCTTCCTTGGGTACACATTAACAGGAAGCTGGAATCATTGCTAGAGCCAAGACTTGAAAGCAGGTATTCAGGTATGGGATGCATGGCTTCCAACTGGTGTTTTAACCGCTGCATCAACTGCCTGTTATGAGTTTATTCTTTAATTTAATGAGTATTTGTGAAGTATCATGCCAATATTAATCTAAGGAGACAAAGAAGGTTAAGATCTATGGACGTAATAGGCATAGAGCTCTTTTAGAAAGAAGAGGTAGATGGTGTTTGCCCAGAAATCTGGTGAAGTTGGGTCTTCTTCCTGTGAATAACTGGATGGGGCCGGGTGGCTGTGGGGAAGGAAGATTCCCAGGCAGAGGGGCTACCTCAAGAAAAGCAAGGAGCTTGGGTATGTTTGGGAGCAGCAAGTGGTTTTGATGTGGGATAAAGCAAGTAACTAGATTAGGGCCTTGGGCTGGAAACCACTCTTTCCCTGCCCCTACTAATCTTATCCATCTACCTGTCAATCAAATGACCCCTCCTCCAGGATGTATCTCCCCTGTCTTGGAGCTGTCGCATGTAACCACTCTACTGTACTTGCTCATAAGAAGCCTGGCAACATGAAGTTATGCTCTGTCACTTTCCATAGACCTGGAAGAGCAAGGAACTGAAGCACCTATCTTCTCCCTGCTTCATCTTTTCCCTCCCTGGCCTACTTCATTGCTAGACATGGTCCATTTGTATCTATAATTTTCTCACTTTTTAAACTGTCACCTTGTGACTCATTTATGCCTATAGTTAGAATGCTTTTCTTGGCTATAAGGGGCAAGAGTCTGGAATAGGGAAATAGGGACTTTCAGACCACACCAAGGCCACAGCAGTCTCTCAGAGCAGCTGGACTAGCAAGGTTAACCTTCCCTCTCTGGAAGATACATACAGTCTCTAATGATCCCTTTTCTTTGCTGTTTGTTGGCCAGGCATCCCTTTTAAGCCTCTAAAAAGATGGAAATCTAGTTCAGTAAAGAGAAAACTTTTTTGTTTTTTAGACAAGAAACCCAACACATGAAAGTAACATCTACTTGTTTCTGTATCTGTGGGTAGTTTTTTTTAAAGACAAGATGAAAGTCATAGTTGCAGGTTCTAGATACAGGTTGCTTGGGTTTTGCTCTCTTACCATGTCTGTGTAGGTGTGAGCCTGGATTCCATAATTCTACACTGGGGATAATGGTAACATATTCTTAAGGTGAGTGTGAGTTAAAACACTTCATCCATGGGCAGTCCTTGGCACATGGCTTGACATGTTTTGAACACTGAACACATATTGAATGTATGTTTATAATACAGACAAATGTTTCTGAAAGCTTTTAATAGCAGTCAATGATTAGTATACTCTCTATTATTTATAGAAAGTCTTCAAGTATGCATAAGATTGATCAAGACCCATGTGGGTCTTGAACTCCTCTAGAAAATATTTATCCCTAATATGCTTTCCATTCCTCTCACTCCTAAATGATTCTTCTGTCTCGATTTCCTCTTGCTTAGGCCTACCTGAGTAGGTTTTTTGTTTGTTTGTTTGTTTGTTTTTAAACAGGTCAAAATTAAATGAAATTCAGTCCTAGATACAAACCAGATGTCAGCTGGTTTTCTTGATTCAGATGCTGTGCTGAAACATTTTAATTATTAGAGAAGTAAAATAGAACCTACATCATAGGAACTTTTATGATAATTGTGGAGATAAAATGGTTTTCTATGCTTGGGAAGTGAGATTTTACTAATCAGTAGACACAAAGAATAAAGCAGATGTACTTTCTTAGCTATGAAAAGATGCTCAGGAAGTCAAAGGAAGCTATTTAATGGTGTTATGTTCCATACATAAACATAGACACACACTTCAAATTGATCACTGAAGATATCTCTGAGTAGTAGGTGATGGTTGCCACGGTGACCAGAGGAGGGCGGAGCTTGCTTTTAGCTGGTGCATCACTTTAACCTTAGGCTGGCATTGGGAAGGATGGTTGCCGTTCAGGTAATGGGGTCACGACTGCACCAATGATGGACAAAATCCAATATTCCCCACCAAATAAGGGCTGAAGCAACCCCCGCTTCAGCTATCATATTAAGGGGGCGGGTAGTTAAAACACCCTTGTACATCTCTTCCTGGCCCTTCTTCCTCTGTAGCTCCCTGCTTCACATCTGTCTCTGCTACACAGGTAAGGGAAGCCCATGACCAAAGTACCCTAGAATAAAGACCATCAATTCTTTTCTATACACAGCAGATGTATTCCTTCCCTGGTGGTCGGTGAATCTAACGGTAGGACTTGTTTTTCATGTTAACACACTTCTGTGTGTTTCTGCCAGCATTCATTTCATAGCTTATAAAACTCCAGGTTTGGAGCCTGCATTGTAGTATAATGGATAAAGACTCTACCTGCGTCACTAGCATCCCCTAACGGGAGCTGGTTCAAGTCCCAGCTACTCTGCTTCCAATACAGCTCTCTGCTAGTGACCTAGGTAAAGTAGGGGAAGATGGTCAAAGTACCTGAACCCCTGCCGTCCATGCTGGAGACAAGGAAGAAGCTCCTGGCCTGATTGTTGTATGGAGTGAGCCAGTAGATGGAAATTCTCTTTTTCTGTTTCTCTCTCTCTCTCTAGCTCTTACTTTGAAAATAAATACATAAATCTTATATAAAACAAAACAAAAAAAAAAACTCTATAGGTTTATAGTTAATACATACATACTCCCAGGGAGTTGAGACCTGAGAAAAGATACAGTGAACTTCTTAAAGGAGAGAAGTGTATATCTTTCTTCTTTTTCCTGTTTCTGAGCAAAGATGGGCAAATTATAATCTGATTTGATACTTTTAGTCTTCATTGTGTAGATCTGATAGGCCACTAAGTTTATATAGCACTACCCCGTAACAAGTTGGGAATAACATCACTTATGACAATGAACCAAATGGGTTTTGCACTCCTGGGCATGCCCTTAACGCTGTCCCCCACTTGCATCCATGGTTTCAACTCATCATTTCTTCTTCTCAGTCTTTGAGTAAGTTCATCATTTTTCAAGTTGCATTTGAACAGAGGACACCAGAAAATTATGCCTGAAGCTGTATCTTACTGGTGGAATCCCAAGACTTAGAAATAAAAGAGATTTGTGTAAGAATTCATTCATTCACCAGTGATGGAACCCAGCTTCAGTCCCTGGTGTGGGACCTTTTCTGGTACACTGGGCTCTCCACCTGCTCTTTCCATTTCTCATCATCCTGTCACTTGATCTGCTGCTCATCTGGCCTCCTTCACATGTTCCAGTTTGCCTCGACCTGGCTTGTGGATGTACCTCGGCTTTTGATTCCTGATAGAAGTTCCCTAGGAACTTAAATTCAGTCTGCAGGAGATTTGCTTTTGTGTTACAACCCGCTGTAGCATTTCACAGGAGTAGGTGGTTTTTATTTGGTTTATCTCTCCTGGAGGATTGCTGTGTGTCATGCCATCTTGACAGAATGCTAAGGAAATAGCAAGGATTGGTCCAGTAAGTAAATGCAACTGAGCAAGGAGAAAGCTTCCCTGAGATGGAATTCTGCTTTGAATGCTTGTACTGTTTTAAATTGGACTACTGTGGAGTTAGACGCGGGAGTGCCTGGTGAGAAGAGCCCACAAAGCTCTGGGCCACGTGGTGGTAGGCACAGAGTCAAGAACTCTGAATATACCTGTAGGCCAAGTAATTAACTTGACAGCTTTATAGGATTGCTCTCCCACTCTTACCTGTTTTTTTTTTCCGTGACCAATTACTTTCAATAATGATGGCAAGTCAGCTTCCACCCCTGACTGCGCTAGAGATTATAATGTCAAAAGGGCCTTTGTAATGTCTTCTGTGTCTTAATAAACCTGTCAGATGAGGTTACCCTATTTTCTCATTTCTGTCAGGGAAACATAGGATGGCGCATTTGGGTGAGGATGCCAGGTCATGGTGTCTGTTTTTAGATCGGTGTGATGTGCCACAAACCTGCAGCACCATGGCTGCATGGCTGGACTTGCCAGAGAATAGGCGCTTCTGTTGATGAGGGGCTGGCTGACATGTTGGTGGGATGTCATTTGCTAATCCTTCCAGGCCATCAGCAGGTGGACTGTTGATAACCTCTTCCCTCCTCCCTCTCTGGCAGGAAGTCGCACTCCTGTGCTGAAAAGAGGATTTCCATCCTGCTCAGAAACTCATTTCCTTAGAGTCTCACTGAAGTTTTATTATTTTTGTGCTGGAAAAAAAAAAAACCTGCGGTGATCTTCTCTTAGCCACTGACTTAAGTATATGATCTGCCACAGGCTCTTTTTTTAACACAGAAATTAATGTTAAAAGATACATTTTTCTGAAAATGGTGCTTCAAGTTAGGCCCTTCCCTGAACATCAAGCACTTAAAAGGTGAGCAGAAGGGGCCAGCAATGTGGCAAACTCTACTCTGCCATTTGTGATGCTAGATTCCAGCCTAGGAGGCAGCAGGTGGAAGCCCAAGTACTTCAGTAAGTGCCACCTGGTTGAGAGTTCAGGATGGAGTTCCTGGCTCTTAAACTTCAGCCTAGCTTGGCTCAGTCCTGGCTGTCGTAAACATTTGAGGCATGTCTATCAAATGTCTGTGTCATATTACTTTCAAATAAATGAATAAATAAATCTGTAGAAAATAAGTGAAGATGAGCAGAAACCAGAATCATTTTTGCCTTCAAGGGACTCAGTATCATATAATGAGCATATGAGCTTTTTTGGTCTCTTATAGAATCCTTCTTGTCAGAGAAGACTTCTGGCATGGAAGAAAGATGAGAGTTTTTGTAGGATATGGGACACCCACATTTGTGGCAAAGCTCAAAATTTTAAAAGAGTGCTAAGAACTGTCCTAGTTTCTCATGTGCTTCTCTTGGCTTTGAATAAAATCTCTTTAGTGGAGGGCAGACTAAACATGGGGAGAGAAATTCTATAAAAGACTGTGCTTTGTATCTTTTTTGAGCAGCAACGAGAGGCAAATGACAGGGCTCCCATCATGTGCGTTACTCCTCGGCTTAGGGCCAAAGTCAGGAGATCAGAATCCAAGCCAGATCTCCACATGGCCTGCAGGCATCCAGCTCCTTGAGGGGTCACCACCACTACTCTAGGTGTGGATCAGCAGACACCTAGAGTCAACTGCAGTCGGTAATTTAACCCAAACCTGGTGAAGAATATGGATGTCTTCACCACAGGGCCCTGTGTTCCCTCTTACCCTTTATGCCATGTTGTTGTGCCCACATGGACATTGAGAACTGGGCAGGTTGAAAAATGTATACAGACTCACCAATGTGTCATGGTCCTATCCTGTGGTCAGTCTGTTTTTCCAGTGTTCAGAGTAAGTGAAGCTGAACTGCCGTCTCTAGTGGATTAAATAAAGGAGGAAGCAAAGAAAAGAAATAGATAAGGAAATGGGAGCAAATAACTGACAGGTACTTCTGGCACCTGGTTTAAATTTTTCTCTTCTGGTAAGAGAGAGCTTGAATAGATAGGTAACTAAAAAAAACAGGTGACCATGGAAAATGAGCACATTAGTTCTAAGAGTTAAATATCTAAGGAAACTATTAGAAAACAATAATACATTTTAAGAAAAGATTTAAAATAGGTCAGGCATTCAGTCTTGCATTGAAGATAGTGATTTTGCTTTCAGAGTAACTAGGATTGAATCCCTGGCTTGATCTCCTGACTCCAGCTTCCTGCAGGAAACCATGGTGATGGTTCATGTAGTGCGGCCCTGTCTCCCATGTCGGGCACTTGGGTTGATTTCCAAGCTCCTGGCTTAGGCCCGTCCCAGTCAAGCCCTGGGAAGGCATTGGAGAGTAAGCCAGTTGATACGTGCTGTTTGTCTGCTTCTCACAAAAACCTATGAGTGGATGATACATCATTCTATGACTGAGAATGATCTTTTCTCTGTCAGAGTTTTCCTTCCTATAGAGGTTGTCCTTCCTTTTCTTTCTACTCACAGAGTTGGAGTTCTGAGCTTGCTACAGTTTTCCAAGCCTTCCTTAACATCCCCTCTATGTGTTTCTCTTGGTGGTTTGTCCTGTGGTTACCCTTGGCAATTCAACGTTCGTTTTGATGTCTCGCTTTAGTGTCTCCTTGAGTCCTTTCTCAGCAAAGAAGCACGTGAAGTGTGAATGTGTCCACTTGTGATAGAGCGGCGAGCTGCTCCTGGAAGCAGGCGTCATCATGCCTGCTGCACGTTGACCTTCCCAGGTGCCCTTCTTCGTGCATCTGCATATGCTGCTTGTGGCTCTCAGGCCTGTCTTCCTCTCATTTACTAGAAACAGGGGCACTCAGCTGCTTGCTTATTTCTGCCTCTTCTGTTGGTTCTGATGTGTTTTTCCCCCCAAATATCGGTCCCCCATGAGTTATCTGCTTTGAAACACTCTCCGTGTGCAATGTACCTTCTGTTGCTGACAGACATCCTTTCCCCAAAGCATGCGCCCTTTGTTTTCCTTCCAGGAAGAATGATGCCCTTGGAAATGTCGTCTTTCCTGATGACCAAATCTCATCAACTCTTAGAAAAAAGCAGGACTTAGCTGAGGTCTCGTCGATAGGTGCACAAATGCATTTGTGGATTGCATTTTTCATCATCGTGCATATGAAATGTCCATCACCTCCTGCCCCCCAAGTCCTGAGCACTGGGTACACTTCAGACCCTATCCTCATCACAGTCATGGAAATTAAACATTTATTCATGATTAGCAGTGAGTGTGGCAGGCAGGCAGGCAGACGTGATGGTGTTTTATCTTACAAGCACCGTGGTACACACGAGGAGGGTGTTCATTGTCTGAACTGCCACAGACTTTTCCATATGGACAACACAGTTGGCAGTGCCGGTGATCTGCCACCTTTTAATGGCACGATAATTTAAAATGATGTGCAGATAAAAATAGAGGAGCCGAGCATAGCCACACAGTGCAGTCCTTCTCTCCTGGTGCTGGCTGGCACTCCTCAGGCAGGATGTGGCTCAAGGGCAGAAACAGCTGGATTTCAACTGGCCAGAAACTGTCAGACCTTTTTACATTGCAAGCAGATTTTTAAAAAATCCATTGTTTCTGAGTTAGATTATGAAGTAGATGATCATCTTTTGTTTGAAATGGAGGTTAAACTTTATGTGAATTGCCAATATCCTATTTTTTTTCTACTGGAGAAGGATTTTGAATGTTTGATTGAGTTAATCCCCTTCCTCTTTCTCATACACACGTGTGTGTGTGTGTGTGTGTGTGTGTGTGTGTGTGTGTACCTTCTTCTCACCTCATTCAGCTCTGTTTTATAAGTAACAATGTGTTATTGACTTGGAATTGATTTGGGTGTCATATGTTGTCATCTGATAAAAAACAGTTTAGCTAAGCTGTTTGACATTACAACAGCTGGTAATGTCACTTTTGTTAATGTCTTTAACCACATTTTTAACAAAACAGCAGATGCTCATCACAAAAGCCATTTTCTTTCTCTGTTCAGTTGGGGGATATCAGCTCAAACTAGTCCCTCTGACTCGAGCAGCAATCCTAGTAACTGAACACTTAATCCTAGAATAGGACACCTTGCAAGGAATAGAGTCTTCCACCAATGTTGGAAAGGACAGAACAGTTTCAAAAACAAGCCATGTGGGAGCAGTTTTCTTAGAACAGTGCTCTCAAAGTGTGGAGGATTTAGGAGAAGAGAAGAAATCTTGCCGGTGCAACTGTATTGTAAGAAATCAGACCCCAAAGAATGGTCCTGACTGATGGTGAAAATGGAGATTGCTATCTGTGAACATTTGGCCGAAACGATTCTCACCGCAATGCTTTCCTGTGCAATAGACATCTTCCTTTTAAAGTCTTAGCCCTGTGTTTGTGATTTGTTACTGCCTTGTTAATAAGCGTTTGGGAGTGAAATCATGACTGTTACAGTGTCTGTGTACTTGCTGGCTTAGGCATTTAGCAAGTGTGTATGGAACCACTGTGGAGTACAGGGCATCATATCTCATAGGAAGGAGCCTGGCATCCCAGGCGCAGCTGTGGAGGGTGCCTGTGCATTTCATTATTTGATTGCTTAATTGCATTTTACTCTTGTCTTTCCTCAACTTCAAAGTAGAGATGTTTCTAATACCTACATAGCTTTTTTAAGTTAAATGATATAAAAGTTTGAATGAATAAAATGAAGTAATACGGGGAAATGTATTGTGACGCAGCAAAAAACTGTTATTAGTGTTGACCATTGTTACTGCATTACTGTTACAGAAACACATACTGCTAAGAAGGTGTATACGTTATAAGATATTGTGGTGAGCACTATTACCTTTTCTTTTTATCACATAATACAGTCGAAACCAAGCAAAACAATTGGTTTGTGGGTATGTGAGAGAACCTTACTTTTCTTATGTATAAACCACAGATAACATAACCAGTTCATAAATGATTATGTCTGTGGGATTAAGATTCCAAGGCTGATAGATGAATTGAGGCAAAAACTGAATAAATTCCTTGGGTGGCAATAGTACAAATTGTAATTGATTAACATTGCCAAGAGACCAATATTTTTGCCCCAGGTGGTGACTACTGGGAGAATACTTGGAGTTGAACAAGTTGGGTTTGTTGCTCATTGCTATGGGAGAGAACATACACATCTCAGTAAGAAGGCATTAGAAAAGACTGGGAATGGAAGCTGTTCGGAATAGTGGTTAAGACACACATATCTCAAGTCAGAGTACATTGGTTCAATTCTAGGCCCTAGGTCCTGGTTCTGGCTTCCTGCTAAGGCAGACCATGGGAGGCAGGGCCGATGGTGCAAATAGCTGAGGTCCCTGCCACGTGAGAAGTGGACTTCCTTTCCAGCTGCCACATTCAGCCCCACTTCAGTGCTGGCCACTGTGTGCGTTCATGGAGTGCCAGTGAACTGGAAGCTCTTTCTCCATATGTGATTCTGTCTGCCTAAAAAATACAAAAATACAAATTTATCACTTGTGGAGTTTGGCTGGGCAGGATCTAAGGAAGTGAAATTCATTCTAGAGAGTCTCAGATTCACGAACTAGTGCAATTCTGATAATATCTCAGTGAATTCTTGTAGGGAAGCTGAAGGTGTTAATTAGTGATGCAGCAGTCACTTCTGCTAGCCCAAGAAGTTGGAAGTTTAGGATTTCATCGGTTTCTCATAGATTTTTTGTGTGTGTGAGCGTCTGTGTTTGCACGTAAGTGTCTTGGCTTTCCTTTTTAGTGGTCTCAGGCTTGCATTTACTGAGTTTCTGGTATGCCGTGACATTGTGTCTTGCAGCACAGTGGGACGACCCATGAGTTCTCAGCTAGCTCCTAATACTGAGGTCTAGCGTTGAATGTCAGAGCTATGTTCACATGTCAGGAGCCTTCTTTATATTTGACCTGCGTATCTATTCTCCTTTTCGCTTCTTCTCTCCCGTCTTTCCTTCTCAATTAGAGTGACTTCATCTTAATGGTCAGATGTTAGTTTGAAGATGAGCTAATCTGAAACAGTTTTGACCATAGGGTAGTATTGGTTATATTGTAACTCTTTCTCTAACAAAGAGAAAGAATTCTCTCTCAAGAATTCAAGAAGGAAATAGAGTACAGTTTTCTACCGGAAATTGTCTAATTGGCATTCTGGAAACTAGCCTTAGAACAGAGCCTTCATAAGGTATGTAGAGCAGAGAGCTCAAAAAAATTGAGGGCCACCCAGGCCATGTGGAGGCATGAGAGTGCTCAGTTTTTTCATTTCCTGTTTTGTGAGACAGTGATTTTCAAGTTCCTGTAGTTTGGAACCATCTGCAGTGAGGTTCAGGCACATGTCCACTCACAAATGCAGACATATTTGAGAGATTATCAGCAGTAAAACTGTATAAGTTTTCAGAAATATTGAACTTCCAATTCCTTTGTGAAATGATTCTAGCTAGGACTTTGAGCCTACATGTGAGTAAAAGATGGACTGTGTATCAATGAGATTGTAGTTTTGTTTTGTAGGAGTGATTCTGACTAAGCAACTCTGGGAATGTCTGCCTGCTTTCTGTCTTTCCTAGAAAGATTTCACATGTCAGCTCCCAGAAGAGGGTGGTTAGCTGTCCCCCACTGCATGGATTTGACCACTCGTCATTATTATTCTTCCCTCAGAGGGCCATCTAATGTTCACCCTGGAGGAGACCTTGGAGGTCATCCAATCAAAACCCTCATTTTAAAGATGAGCAGATGGAGACCTGGAAAATTGCAGCTTCAGAAAGGTCAGGCTGCTCCGGGCAGAACAGCTTGGGCTTCTTCCTGCTGCCCTGGGTTTAAAATACTATGATGGACATAATAGTTCTTCTGGGTCCCACATTCCTCCAACTGGAAACTGCTGTACCCTTTCCTCCCAAGTCTCTAAGATCTTTCTAAAATCCATAACTCAGTTCCCCAATAGTTCACACCAGTTGATCAAGGTTGACATATGTCCTTAGACTACTGTTACACAATCTTTATTTTATAATCAATATATACCGCCTAGGAGCTGGCAGCTATTGACATACAGAGACATCTTGATACTGAATGTTGAATTTAGCAATTACCTTTTTAAAAAAGATTCACTTATTTTTATTACAAAGGCAAATTTTTACAGAGAAGACATAGAAAAAGGTCTTCCATCTGTTGGTTCTTTCTCCAGATGGTTGCAATGGCCAGAGTTGAGGCTATCGGAAGCCTGGAGCCAGGAGCTTCTTCCAGGTCTCTCACATGGATGCAGAGTTCCAAGGCTTTGGGTCATCATCCTCTGCTTTCTCAGGTCACAAGCAGGGAGATGGATCAAAAGTAGAGCAGTGAGGACATGGACCAGTGCCCTTACGGGATGCTAGCACTTGCAAGGGGAGAATTAGCCATTGAACCACCTGAACCATAACACTTATGGAGCTAAGACAGAACTATGCAGATGCTCATCAGCTTATCATGAGGCTGTATCCCAAAAAACCCATCCTATGTGCAAAATGTAAGTTGAAAGTACTCTTCACCAAAAATCACAGCTTAGGAAGAGTGTTTTCTCTAGAGCACCACCACAGTCAGCCTCACATGGCTGACTGTGAGCTTGTATTCCATATTATCAGCCTGGGAATGATCCCCTTCAAAATATGTCTTCTACTGATTGCTCATACCATTTGTACCAGTGTATGCTCAAACAATCTGAAGTTGAACCATCAAAACCTGGGGAAAACCTATAGATTATTAATAGTGGTTAATTAAGAACCAGTATGACCTGTATTGCTAAAGAGACGGTTATAATCCATATATTAGGACAAAACATTGAAAAGGAATGGATCGATTCCATCAAAATAGAATCTCTATTGGCTGTGCTTCAGATTGCAACACTGCAGCTGTGTCTCTGATGCAAAAATATTAAAATATCTGAGTTTATAAACAGTTACATTTGAGACCATTTCTGTGGTTAAAATATCTAGATCTCTTTTTAATAATTTCTAAAAGCTAGAAAACAATTCTAATCTTGTGTTGGTTACTAAGCAACAATTAAAGTTCAGTGAATCTTTAAAGGCATTTTACTGAAGTGAGAGAAACAGTGTTTTGCACACTTCATGTCTCCTGGCAGTAGTACCTCTGGGGATTGACAGAGTAAGAGAGGATAAACTTTATCCAGTTCAAATGGAATGGGACGTCCTGTTAAAGGTTGTCTTTCATATGGGGAGTTCATCAGAAATTACAAACAGTAAACTAAAAGCTTGGGTGTCCACATGGTATTCTTTATATATCTGTATCTATTTATCAATATAATTTATTTATTGTTATTTTTCATTTGAAAGTCAGAAAGAGGGAGACTTGCAAGACCTGGACTAGACCTGATTGAAACAGGATCGGTGAACTCAATTTGAGTTTCCCATGTGGGTGGTAGGAACCCCAGGCACTTGAATCATCATCTACTGCTTCACTAGCTACACAGAAATGATGCTCTGATTAGTGGAAAGGGAATCTCAGGGAAGACCCAAAAGATGCTAAGGTCAGGAGCCCACATCTGGATATTTCACTACGTTATGTACTGGGCGCTGATGGTTGCATGTGACTTCGCCTTTTGGAAGGAAGAGGTTCAGTGGGCACCTTGTCTAGGACAATGCAAATAGTAGCTAGTGAGTATTCTATAAAGGAAACTGGATGTACAGTGCTGTTGTCAGAATTGGGAAAGGGTGCTGGGAAGGTTGTAGTAAAACTGTTCTTCTAGGCAGCTTGATTTCAAGTCACACTTTGCTGTCTGGAGCGGAGAGTTAAACAGGAGACATAGAAAGAGCCCTCTATTGCCTAATTTGTGTCAGGATTATTGGTTGACTAGAATCTGCATGTTGAGCAATTCAGCACTCAAACAACTTAAAATTACACAAAGAGGAATTTAAAAGCACCTGCATTCGGCTGATGCTGTCTCCTCTGTGCTCTTACTACAACATATGCCTTGGAGTAAAGAATGTGACTGGTTGTGTAGCCTTCTTTATTTTCCTAGATTCTGAGTTGCTTCTGGGATTATTTTTATTATCAATGATTAGAGATATTTCAGTGTAATACTTCTGCTTTTGTTTCTCTTACCAAGTAGATTAAATATAAATTTCCTTTTTGCAAGAAAAGTGTCTCATATATAAGCGTAAGTGAACTGTCACAGAGATGTGGTAGGAGAAAATGATTAATTTTGCTTTTTAATCAGAGATCCATTACCATATGAAACAGTCATGTCGTTGGACCCATTTCGCTAATGAAGGTTTAGCACCACTAGGAGCATATTTGCATTAATGAGGCATTACAGGTTATTAATTGAAATATAATAACAGCTTGGAAAGTTATAATTTTGCATTAATTGGAAACAGAATTGTGGATTTATTGGCAATATACCTCTTATCTTAGAGAAATGATTCCTTGATGGGACATAAAGAGGCCATTTTTGCAGTGACTAGAATTCTTGGCTGTTATATGTTGATTTTATTTAAATGGAAATAACCTACTGCAAACTGATTTTTTTTTTTGCAACTGATTTTTTTGTCATTTTATTTTTTAATTTTTTTTAATTAAATTTATTCATTAACTACATTGTGTTGTAATTACATAGAATCTGGGATTCTCCCCAAACCCTCCCCCCATGGTGGGTTCCTCCACCTTGTTGCATAACCATAGTTCAAGTTCGGTTGAAATTCCCTCTTTGCAAGTATATGCCATGCATAGAGTCCAACATCTTATAGTCCAGTCAAGTCCAACTACTTATTGGGTAGACCCTCTCTGGTCTGAGGGCAGAGACAGCAGAGTATCATCCCGGTCAAATAAAAGCACTAACATACCATCTGCAACAATTAACATCGTTATGGAATTAATTGACATGGTATTGAGCAGTCAACATGTTAAAAATAAGTGCGATTTCTTAACCACTTTCTGTTCAATTTTAGTTTATATACGACATATGACATAACATCCATAACATAACATGTTATGCTTAACATCATATCATCTTAAATTAAGGCAAACATGTGGTATCTAACCTTTTGGGATTGGTTCATTTCCCTTAGCATTATGGTTTCCAGTTGGGCCCATTTGGCCACAAAGAACTGCATTTTGTTTTTTTTAATAGCTGAGTAGTATTCCATGGAGTAGATGAACCATAGCTTTCTTATCCAGTCCTCTGCTGATGGGCATTTTGGTTGTTTCCATGTTTTTGCAATTACTGATTGTGTGCTATGAACATAGGAGTGCATGGTGGTTTCTCGTAAAACAAGTTTTTTGGATATATTCCTAGGAGTGCTATAGCTGAGTCATATGGTATGTCGATTTTGAGTTTGAATATTCTCCATACTGATTTCCATAGAGGCTGTACCAATCTGCAGCCCCACCAGCAGTGGAGTAGGGTTCCCTTTTCCCCCGCAACCTCGCCAGCAAGTGTTGTTGGTGTTTTTCATGTGGGCCAGTCTTACTGGCGTTAGGTGGTATCTCATTGATGTTTTAATTTGGATTTCCCTTATTGCCAGGGAGCTTGAGCATTTTTTCATATGTTTATTTGCCATTTGGGATCATTCCTTTGTGAAATGTCTGCCCATTTCCCGTGCCCATTTCTTGAGTGGCTTGTTTATTTTGGTGTTTTGGCTGTTTTGTAATTCTTTGTATACTCTGGAGATTAGCCCTCTATCACCTACATAGTGCGCGAAGATCTTCTCCCATTCTGTGGGCTGCTTTTTTACTTTGTTGATTGTTTCTCTAGCTGTGCAGAAGCTTCTTAGTTTGATGAGGTCCCATTTGTTTATTTTGGTCTTGATTTCTATTGCTTTTGGTGTCCTTCTTAGGAAGTAGGGACCTACCCCTAGATCTTGCAGAGTATTTCCAACATTTTCTTCGAAAAGTTTAAAGGTTTCTGGATGCAGGTTTAGATCTTTTATCCATTTAGATTTGATCTTAGTATATGGTGAGAGATGTGGGTCTATCTTTTGGTTTCTACAGGCTATCAACCAGTTGTCCCAACAGCATTTATTGAAGAGACCTTCCTATTTGCCTGGATTATCATTTGTCCTTTTGTCAAAGATAATTTGACTGTATCTGTGTGGGTTCCAGATGCTCCATTGATCTTCCTCTCTATCTTTGTTGCAACTGATTTTTAAAGCAGAACATTTTAATGCTCTGGGTAACATTTTGACCATGGCCTGTTGGTTGGCTGACCTGTTTACCATTTATCTATTATGGAAAAAAGTCCTGTCACTGGCTTACCCTCTACAGGAAGAATTCACTTAGCTGCTCTATATGTACAAAGGACCTTCAGCATGTTCCATGAATACCTCGTTTATTTCCTTCTTAGTTCCTAAAATTGTTCATCGTTGTGTAAACCATTGTGTTTTCTTGGCCTTTTGTGTGTATCTCTTACTAGTATGTTGTCACTACAGAGAACAAGAATGATGTCTGTTGTGTTCTTCACTATGTGCATATCAACTCTCATAATGGTGGTGTGCAGTAAATGGCTAAATGAGTTACACTGAGTCCCGACTTAGGACTGTCGGATCATGGAGAAGGTTCCAGTGGAAAGTAATGACCATATTTCAGTGCAGAAGTTAACCCTCAAGTCTAGGGCAGAAGGATAAAAAAGGCTGAATGTGAAATTTGCCCCTACATTCATTCTGTGTATTTGGTGTTTCAGTTCCAGAAACTTGGCCTTAAAATACCACTCAACTTAATTCAACCATTGTAGTTCCTGAAACTAGAAAGAAGAAATAAAAGTAATCCCTGGGTATTCTGCCTCATGGCAATTGAGAAAGAGCTGTGTTTTCTAACATTTCTTAATTAAGAGTTTTTGTAGAAAACCAACATTCATGATAAATCTCAAAATAGAGTTTTCATGTCATAATTGGCACTTCTGTTAAAGCTAATAGAAGTGAAATAGGCAGGCTCAGCTGGGTGTAGCATTGAGGTTATAAGATGGTAATTTTGTTGAAGTTTAGTGCCAGTCCATGAGAATGTGGACTAGGAAATCAGCCCTGGGAAGCTAGGCAACGACTGCCTGCTTGCCTGCCTCTTGTGCTTTGGCTCCTTTTCTTCCTTTTCATGTTCTCCCTCTACTCTCCATCCTCCCCTTATTCATCTACGTACTTTGGCTGGTGATTGGAACATGAAAAGTTCCTGTTCTTACATGTGGTGTGTCTTCATAGATTGGCATGGCAGGAAGAAGCTAACACGGGGCTAGGTTGCAGAAAACAGATCCTGTACTACTAATCATCAAGAGCCAAAGGGACAGTCCATTTTCTGAACCTCATCTGAAAGATTCATGCTCTTTGGTCTGCCTAGCTTGTAGAATTCATGTAAATATAGTTGGTAGACTGTGATTCACAAAGTCAGTACGAGCTTTTGCTATGATGTGCTTATTGCTGAAGGGTGATGCAATCAGTGACAGACAACTGCGTGAAGGATGCTCTTAATGACCTGTGCGTGGCAATCCCACTTCTTCACATGACCACATGCCTGAGAGTTCACTCGGCTTTCCTTTGAAGTTAAATACATACATACGTTTGGAAGTAGAAAGCAAATATAAGTTAATGCGTGCATTGTGCTTTGAGCAGCTTCAATTAAAATTCCAAATTACAAAACTGAGATTTGATGTTTTACATTAAAAAAATTTTAATGATTTATATGAACACAGGTGCAAATTACTGAGTATTCTGACACCCTGCTAATGGAGTCTGGGAATCCCACACAGTATCAGTTGTAGAGAAAGGAATGTGTAAAAGACAATTTTGGAGGAGAGTCCTGACATGTCTCAGACTATTGCCTCTTGTGTGCTTTGCCAAACTTGCCCTTTTTTTTTTTCTTGCTATAGTTGGATTCAGAGCTTTTCTGAGAAATTTCTGTGTTGTCCTCTTGATTGGCAGCATGGAAGTTAGTCCTTCATGTGTGTTTTATGAGCATGTTGCCTGTGGCAGGACAGTCCATAAAAATGAGAATTATTTTCATATATACATATTCTGATTTCTTGACTCTTGGGAGTGGTTACTGCTCTCCTTACTAGAGAAACAAATAAATTTACTTATTCTTTTTGGTTGGTGAGTGATAATGTGCTAGAGAATATTTTCAGGTTTAAAAAAGTAGTGAAATTAAGAAGTTAGAGAACAGAGTCGGGCTTGTGTGTGTGTGTGTAGCTGTGTATTTTTGTGTGCACTTCCTGCAAAGATGTTTTTACTCCACAGTCTCAAAATAGTTAGTGATCAAATCATGCTGTAGCAATGTTGACTCTTTTACCAGAAACCTGGAGAATCACCCCTTTGAGCCTGGCTGTGTGCTTCCTGCTACAATTCAGCAAAAATCCATGTGCCCTTACAAAGCATGTGTCAGAAGAGAACACAGATCATCCTCAGGTCACCAAGAAAATAATATAATTGCAAGTTCTCTGAAGAAAATAAAACAAGGAGAGAGTGAATATTGGGGAAAGAATGCTTTATTTCATTTGGGACACAGAAAAGTAACATTTGTACAATAAATTGAATAAACTTCTAGCTTCTAGCCTGTTTGCTATTCCTTTAACAATCCAAGGTCTTTCTTGGCATCAGAAAGAGCAAAAAAAAAAAAATAGGGATAAGAGCTTTGTGACAGAAAGGGAGAACAGTCGGAACTGAAACTGAATTTGTAGTGATGGGTCCTATCGACTGGGGAGTCTCTGTTGAGAGGACAGTAGATGATGTTAAGCAGAGCTGTTCTCTGGTTAATATACTTGAAGAATTTGTTGGTTGTTCTGTGAAGAGTAGGCTGTATGGGAATGTGTGGAGGAGACTAATTGTGAGACCTTGGGGATAATTCAGGAAGATGATGATAACTTGAGCTTAATGGTAATGGGGAGAGGTGATCAGAATCTTGATAGATTTTGAAGCTTCTGAACTGTATTATATCCAGGGGTATCAACTAATAAAACAATATCAAATTATATGATGATACAGTCTATGTGCTGGCCTTAGAAACTAACTTTTGGATAGCACAAAACTATTAATGGTCTAAAATACGACTTAAATGTGTAGGGGATGTAAAGATTACAAAGTTGTAATAAACTCTAATTTTCAATCAGTTGCAACCAAGTCCTTTGATACTTTACTTTTCACTAAAACATGCAATCATGCTAGTATAAATGGAATGCTATTAACTTAGTAATTTCACTATAACCTAATGAAAGTCTTTAACTCCCTTGTGTAGTACATTTTAATTCATGCTTATTGTTTCTTTTGTTTAGTTCAATCCCATACTTGTACCAGAAAAATCCCACAGTCAGAATTCTGAAGTAGAGTTTGATCCCCCTTAGGGGAGAGATCTCTGATGAGGTAGCAACATCTGAGACTGACTCCGTATATTTGATTGCCAAAGAGAAAGAGCAGTGTTGAATTCCTACCATAACATTTGATGCTGGAAGGATCTTAAACTTTGTTGCCTACCCTATGTTGGGAGTGTAGCTGCAGAAACCTCATCAGGCAAGAACAAGCTTCTTTGACTTACTTGGACAACTTGTAGCTTTTGTATACATTCTAAAGAATACTGCGGTGAGAACAGGCTTGTGTTTCTGTTACAACAAGTGCACATGGCAGGAAACAGTATTGTGCCTATTGGCTTGGCCTGGGGTACATCTTTCATTTCTTAAGGATGGATCTCTACACAGAAGTAATTGACTGAGAGTAGTGGATGCTGGACTTGCCAACATTGTGTGAAGGCCATAAGGCAATGGATATTCACTGCCTTGTGACAGTGTTGTGACAGTATCATCCTATCTGTCCTCTATGGAGGGTGCTCCACATCCCATAGGACATCTAGTATCAGTTTCAGGGTAAACACATTTTGATCACTTTCTCCTTTTTTCCATTTTGTTTGTCCTTCTAAGGGACAAAGGAAATGAAGCTCTGGAGAAGAAGCTCTCCAGACAGCTCAGAAGAAGAAATGTCCCTTTGTTCTCCACAGAACCTATCAATGCTGATCCTGAAAATGGGCTTTTATAATGTGTTATATTATGATGCTTATACAGAATTTCTTTGTGGAAGTTTATGGCACCTATTCATATGGCCATTTTGTTTCCTAAATTCATTGCTATAGGTAGCAAACAGTGAGTGGAGGAAAACTAAGGACTTAAGAAAATTCAATTTGTTATAAGCAGTGATTTAATGTCTATACTATCCTACGGAGTGAGTTTTTTGAAGGAGCCATAGTTGAGAAGGATTTTCCTGTCCAAAGGGAATTATTTTATCTGGCATGTCAACAACTCCAGCAAAATTGTTACCCATGTTCTTCGTGGTAGAAGATTGCATGTTCAAATAAGTTCCTGTTGCATGTCCAAGGTCAAACAGCAGCAGCAGCTAATAAACATAGCAAGGAAGGAAGGATAGTGGGGTGAAAATCAGGGTCGTATTTACACTTATTTTGTTAGGACTGAATTTATTTTGTATGTGAGAAGTTCTGCCTTTATTAAATGAAGATAGAGTGAAATAGCACATTTGCTTTTCCAGCAAGGAATGCTCACTCGGTCTATTTAAGAATCCTGAGGTCTTAATTCTGTAGAACATGGTCTGTAATCTCAATTATCTTTCCTGATTGGAGACTCTGGCAGATATTTGGTCTGTAGTTATGATGTGGTGTACCTTATAAGTTAATTCAGTTTCTCTCCTCTATATGTGCAGTATGGTCCATCTCCATCAACACATTTTTCCAACTATTATTTCTGGCATTAAATCAGATTCTAGTGGGGTTCCATAGGATATTAGCAAGAGAAGCAAAGATGAAATTCTGCAGGAAAAATCAAGTGCAATTTACTAGAATAATAAAAAAAAACCATTATGCAGATCCTCCCCAACATATCCGCATACCCACACTTCAGTTTCACTAGGTAACAGTAGAAAGCTTCATTGTTCTGATTGCCAACATTTGTTGGAGCCCTCACCTGTGCCATCTACTGTCATTCTGTTTTAAATACTACTAAAATGTGTTGTTTATCTACATGGAACTCTGGAATTTATTAACACATAGCATATGATAACATTAATTAGAACACAGTGTCTTAGTATTCTTTCCCTTTGCTATTGGATTTGTAGGTATACATTGAGTTTCTTACGAATATATCTTTCTTACCACAAGCCTCTTGTCTTAGTCACAATAGACATTTGTCCCCTTCGTGTCCTTTATAAATCTTTTGTATAAACTAAAGAGGATAGATTGAAGCCCTAGGAGGAAATCCCTTTCCCAATGAAAAAGAGAGATGATTGAGTTAAACAGAGCTTTCTACCTCTATTTTCCATGGTGTGAACTGTGACTTCACTGAGTGTTCCTGTCCCATAGTAAAGGCCTGGAAAAATGATGTGGCCACGGTCCAGGATCTGTGTGACTGCTGACATTGTCCATAATTGCTGCATTTTTTTCAGGCAGTACATTAAGTTGCAGCAACTGTGTTTTTGTACTTGATTAGATTTAGGGGGATTAAGCAAAAACTAAAGATGTAGCCTAATTCAACCTCTTTGCTCTTGGCAGAGTAATGCTTGAGTTTTCTTAGTGGTTTCCGTGTTTTTCTCATTTTAAAGAAAGATTTATTTATTTTCATTGGAAAGACAGATTTTACAGAGAAGCAGAAACAGATGAAGATCTTCCATCCATTGATTCATTCACCAAGTGGCCTCAATGGCCGGAGCTGAGCTGATCCAAAGCCAGGAGCTTTTCCAGGTCTGTCACACAGGTGCTGGGTCCCAAGGCTTTGGGCCATCCTCTCCTGCTCTCCCAAGGCCACAAATAGGGAGCTAGATAGGAAGTGCAGCAGCCAGGACATGAACCACAAGCTGTATGGGATACTGGGCATACAAAGGCAAGGACTTAGCCACTGAGCCGTCACGCCTTGGCCGTTTTTCTCATTTCTTCGTTATTAAATAAATGTAACTGCATAAATTGGATTTTCAGATTTTTATGGATGAACAGTAAACATGTATTCCTGCATAGACATACAGTCTGCTTGATATTCACTCATGAGCTACTTGGACCTCTAGGTTCGTGACACTCGAAAAGGCCAAGGCCTGAATGCAAAGGCCCTGTGTCATTGACGTCTTGGTCCTGTAGTGCCTCACGGTTTGAGAGCAGGAGGTATTGGTTTCCTTCTAAACTTAGAATTGCTGAAGAAATCATCAGTGTGGCTTAGTCTGAGTTTTGACATCGGGGCCACTGCCATGGCTCAAGGAGCTCTTGTTTTTCAAACACTAGCATCCCTCATGGATGCCAGCTGGTGTCCCACCTTTCCAATAATAATAATTTTTTTTTAAGAAAAAGAGCTTTTACTCTTAGGATTTCTCTGGAATCTGACGTTTGACTGCCAGTGAGATGGTTTCGGCAAAAACAGTTCAAAGCATTCCTTCTGCTTCCATCCTGAAAAAGGTCTTTGGAAAGCTTTGTGTGTATTATTGGAGGCTTTTTCCTCCTGGGTGGACTCATTAATACCTTTTGTGCCCACTATTTTGCTTTTTCAAATAGGTTTTTTTTTTTGAAATAGCTTTCACTAGTGGAAAATCCAATTTACTTGCAAGCTGTATTACCAGTTGTGCTCATTTATTTTTCTTCCTCAGTAAAAGGAAAATAAAAGATTGCATGTCAAAATGGAGATATACAATTTATGGCATTAGCACTTGTATTAGTAAAATGATGCAGCAATTATACATCTTTGCAAGTTGTATTTCCCCATGATGGAAGACAGCTTCTTTATGATACAGGAGCTCATTTTCCCTTAGAATACATTTCATTTCCTGAGATCTGAAGTATTTGCCTCAAATTTCCATTGACGGAGGATACAGACTGTGAAGTTCAGGATGCTTTACTCACCCAGAAATGGAGCCAGCTTGTGCTGTGAATCTAAAACCTTGGTTTTTATGATGTTCATCTGCATGGACTCGATTCTTAGGGGAACTAACCTTCTCAGTTTCAAGTGAATCCTTTATCTAGCTGACCGGAAGGTGGCTATGCCCAATGCCGCAGCTCCCACCCAAACTGAGTGATCAGATTATTATTCCTCTGTCCTGGAGTTTGGTTATAAAAAGCCAAGCTGTTTAGAACCCGCAGATTTGCTGCCATAGAGAACAAGCTTATTTGGAGAATAGAGTCAGAGAAGAGAGGAAGGAGCACGGGATATTTGTGACCTCACTTGCGTATCTGGATCTTCTGATAACGTAGCTGGTGTGAACACCAGTGCGCATCATTGTATTGAAAAGTGGTCAGAATTCAGCAACCTGGTTGATGTTGCGTTGGTAGCTTGAAATTAGCTACGAATCAGCAGTGTATTTTTAAAAATCAGTATATTGTTACACATTTACGAACAACCACAACCCAGAACCCATTCACATAAATGCCCCTCCTTTCAACTTTAAGTTAGTTTAAGCTAGTTTGCCTTTACATGTTAGGGTTCTGCTTTAGTTTATTTTTCCACTTTGGACATGTTCCATGAAAGAAAAAAATGAGGGCATCAATTCAGATTTGAATTACAAAAATGTATTCCCCCTGGTGGTTGCTGAAAATAACTGAAGCAGGTGAGCAGACACTTCTAGAACATTCTGATGGCTTAATGATAGCAGTCTGACATCATTTACTGTTCTTGGGGAACCTTGGAATGACAAATGGATGAAACAACAAATTTACTGAATTAGTGATTATATCCCAAGATTCATGATCTTTGAAAGAAAATGGAGTGCTATGCAGTGGTTCTGTTATTAAAACAAGCAAACATTAACCAGAATGGTTAAAATTAAGAAGTTGCTTGTTATCAGATGATTTGGTTGGTTGGCCTGTGTCTTTACCAAGACACAAGTTGGGATGCCTGCATCTTAACTGGAGTCCTTTGGGTCAATGCTCAACTCCAGTTCTTGATTCTGACTTTCTGCCAGCGCAGATCCTGGAAGGTAACAGCAATGGTGCAAGCAATTGTGTTCCTGCCGCTTATGTTGGAAACTTGAATTGAGTTCTTACGGCCCTTTGGGAGAGTGAGCTAGCATATAACACTTTTCTGTTTTCTTTCTCCTTTCTTTCCTTCTCAAATGAAAAAAAAAATTCATAGTGACAGTAGAAGTCAGTTGAATCCAGCTAATATTTTTAGCAAGGACCACCTATTCTGTCACTTACCATGTACAAATTTTCTTATTTGCTCTTGCATAATGAATATTCCGAATCTGAATATGCCAGTCACAGTGCTGCATTGTTTTGTAGGAACTTAACCTTTTTCAGTCACCCTAAAAGTCTTTTATTAGTCACTGGAGATAATTTGGAGACAAAATACATGCCTGATATATACTGGGTCTGAATCTAATTTGGAATGATTTGTTGCTGGTTATTATCTTGTACTCCATATGCAATTGCAGAAATCATTAAAATAATATGTAACCTCAAGTGATGAAACTTGTACATAATTTCCATCTAATGTACTTGTAGAATCAGTCACCTCCTTGAGATAGAAATGGTAGAAATTTGAAACTAAAGAGAAAAACAGATGGAAAATAAAAGCCCACCACCTTGCATATATATAAAATGTACTTTCCAGGACCACTGAGACAAGACTTTTGTTTTCAGGAGAAAACAATTGAAAGGTAGAAAATGTGATAGGTTGTCCATGTGACAGTGAGAGCGTATGACTAGGGTTTCTAAGGGGTCACAGTTAGTTAAAGGGTAATGCTGAGGGATTTTGATCAGAGTCCTCTGAATAAGCCGGACAGTGGGGATTCCAAAGTAATAGCACTGAGATTGATGCATTCTCTCTAAGGCATCTGGGTGATGTTCACAATGCATCAAAGTGTTTTCCATATATAAAATGCTTTCTGTTTGGCCTATTGTGATCTCAGACTAGTTGAATTAGGGAAACTTTAAGAAAAAAAAATTGTGAAATGAATCAACCAAGAAAATGTCCAAACCTTAGCCAAATAAAATAGTAATCAAATATGACTGTGCTAATCTGGCCTAGTAGCTCCTGGTACACAAGGAGTATCCATATGACAAGAGGTAAATTACTTAAGTCTCCAAGTTTCATAAAAGCAAGAAGCAAAGTGGAATGGAGAAGGAAATGGAAATACCCACCTCCTTGTGACTTCTGCATGTTAAGTGAATTGAATGAAATACCTCATGCCTAGTACACAGTACAGTGACCTGCACATCTGTAGTTACAAGTCAACGTTAGGTGCTTACATAGTTAGAGGCTGTACTCCCCAGTTTTCCCTCATAGACTCACTCATCATGCTTATTTACTATGACATACTTTTTATGATTTTTTTTTTAAATCTAGGTCATAGTAAATAACTTAGAATGCAAGCTTTCTACTTTTCAGTGGCCATATAGTTATTTCTTAAATATCTTTTATTGTTTGATGTATTTCTTTTCCATGACAGTATAAAAAATTAAGCATGCTGAAGTTTAAAACAATGATCAAGAGTGAGCATTTTGCACAGCAGTTAAACAGCCATTTGGGATGCTAGTATTCCATGTTGGGGTACCTAGGTTCAAGTCTGGACCCTGTTCCTGGTTATTAACATCCCAGGAGGCAGCATATAATGGCTCAAGTTCTTGGTCACTGCCCACATGAGACATGGGAACCCATTTGCAAACTTCAGGCTTTAGGTTAGTACATCCCAAGCTGTTGTGCTCTCATTTGAGGAGTGAATTGGCAGATGGGAGCTCTCTCTGTTTCTCAGTCTGTCTCCCTTCTCAGTCTTTCATGTAAATAAAATGAAATTTAAAAGTACAAAGCAACGATCATTTATTAATGGCATGCCTCTGCAGACTGCATGGGGTCTAGTTGATGTCAGATGGGCTCAGCGGGGTATCTCTGCTCCACACTGCAGGGTCTGTGTCTTTGATCGTCTTCCGATCAACAGTCAAACTAACCATGCTGCTTGCTTGTGCAGCAGGGCTAACAGAAGTACTTGCGATGTTTCCAAGCCAAGGGCTAGAACAGAGGCAGGACACGCTGTCACTGTGTGTATCAGAACCAAAGACAGCCTTAGAGATCTGGAGTCCAAGTGAAGAGCAAGAGAAATACAGCATGACTGCAGAGACCACGATGCAGGTTCTCAAATGGTGTACAGTCAAATCAGAAAGTAATCCTGCCTGCCACACTTACTAGTGATGTTCCCCTTGACAAATTGGCTGCATTTGTTGGTTCCAGCTCATTATTTCGTCTCTAAGGAAGCCACTTTGTACTTTCTGGGTAGTTAGTGTATTTTAATCTTATGGGTACTGAAAATTGTCTTGCAAAGCAGTTTTGCTATTGGTGTTGGATGTCAAGAAGCCCAAACCAGCTAATAGAGGATTATAGCTGTAATCTCCTTGTGATTTTAATTTTTCATCTATTTTCTTCTGGTCCTGTTTTTGTCTATTAACTTGGTTTACTTGATTATTTAACTTTGGTTCTTAAGTTGAACCTTTTTTTTCCTTTGGTCTCCTATATAAAGAGACTTCAAAATTTTTGTTGAAAAATATAACTGAAAAGTGAGTCTATTTGGGTGCCAAAATACCTTCATATGTTTTAAAAATAAAAATTCACTTATGGGCCCAGCACCATAGCCTAGTGGCTAAATTCCTCACCTTGAATATGTTAGGATCCCACACAGGTGCCGGTTCTAATCCCGGCAGCCCCGCTTCCCATCCAGCTCCCTGCTTGTGGCCTGGGAAAGCAGTTGAGGACAACCCAAAGACTAGGGACCCTGTACACATGGGAGACTACGAAGAGTCTCCAGACTCCTGACTTTGGATTGGCTCAGCTCCGGCCATTGCGCTCACTTGGGGAGTGAACCATCGGACGGAAGATCTTTCTCTCTGTCTCTCTTCTCTGTATATCAGAGTTTGCAATAAAAAGAAATTTATTTTAAAATTCATTTATATGCTTGGAAGTCAGAATTACAGAGAGAATTATGTTCCATCCAGTGATTCCCCAGAAAGCCATGACATCCAGGACTGCGCCAGGGTCTAGCAGCCTCATGAGTTTCTTAAGAGGGGGTACAGGAACCCAAATACTTACACTGCTTTTCCCAGGCCATCAGCAGGGAACTGGATTGGAAATGGAGCAACCTGGATGCAAGCCAATGCTTTTATTATTTACAAGCTTTACAGGCAGTGGTTTTTCCTACTAAGTCATAACAATGGCCCTGATGCACTTTTTTAAAATAATAATTTCCATGAACTTTTTGAACATCCCTCATCTATTTTCTAAGCTTTTTTTGCATCATTTCTGAAGTCAGAAGAAATATAAAGACAGAAATAAAATTTGAAACGACAGTCTACTACCACTATTCAACCTTAACCCAGTAAGCAAAGTTGGGAATAATATAGAAATGGCTAGCATTTATTGAACAATTCTTTCCTCTTGGGCCCTATGCAAAATGTTTTTGAGCAACATCCAATTCAGTTTCCGCAATAACCTTATGAGGTAGTTACAGGCAATCTCCCTGAGGAAACAGATGTAGTTTGTGCAGCTAGTTCAGAGTCTCACAGCTGGTGAATACCAAAATTATGATTTGAACTGAATTTTGGCCTTGGATGTCACATTCTTGACTACTAAGCTGTATTGCATCTCGTTGACAAACTGAAACAGAAGAATAAAAGAAATGGATGGCAATTCTTTTCTCTTTTCACGAGTTCTAGATTCGGGCTTTATTCCTTGCTTCTGTGTTTTCTTTCTCTCATAAATATACCTAATTAAAATGTCGACTGCTAATAGCTTAAGAGCACCACTTAAACTGCGTGACACTTGGCATTCCAATCACTACTATTAACTAGGAGATTTTAAGGATTTAAGTAAATGACTATGATTTAAAATCAGCTTTACCAGTGCAAGATATGTTTAATACAACTGTCTTTGTATTTATGATGAACATAATGCTTGCAGATATGTTTTATTTTTTGCAGAAGATTGGTGGTAAATGTAGAAATTAAACTGGAAAATATGGCTAAATCAGCAGAATTCCAAACACCTGCTCAAAACATTCATTTTATTGATTTAACAGTTGACTCTTTAGGATTTTTTTTTTCTAAAAACATTGGCTCTAGGCAGAATAAGCATTCCCAGTGAATATATTTGTATTTGTTGACATATTACTTAGAAACTACTACAGTGACAGATTTTAGGAATTGTAGATGAGTTTGAATGACAAGTATAGGGCATTTTTGCTGAAGGCAACTCTTCCTGTTTTATTGGCTAATCATACTTTCATATACTTCTGGTGATGAGGCTCTTTTACTTTTTAATATTTCATTTGTTTCAATTATTTGGGAAGTCTTGCTTTTCTTAATGGGCACCATGACTTCTCAGTATCATTAATCACTGTTCATTCCACTGCCATCTTCAGGGAGAACTGAAGTATTCAATTTTCCTTTATGCCATTGGTAATTCCTGTAACTCTGAAGCCATTTAGTAATGAATATTTTCTGTTAATCAATTATCAGTGTCTATAGACAAGAAAAGGGTTGTTGTGTGTTCTCTCAGTTCTCTTTTCTAACACAAACAACAAAAAAAAAAGATGTATTTGACAGTCAATGTTAGAGAGAGGAAGAAACGGATCATCCATTCCCTGGTTTACCCATTATGTGGCCGCAGTAACCTGTGCTCAGCCCAGTTAAATCAAGGAGCCAGTAATTCCCCACATAATGGCAAAGGTCCAAGCCATTGGGCCATCTTTCTGCTTTGTTTTCTAAGACATCGACAGTGATTTGGAGCAGAAGTGTATCAGCCAGAACACTGTCTGCCATATAGGAGCTGGCATTGCAGGCAGTGGCTTTATTTGCTATGCCACCACATCAGCCCCTCTTAGTTCTCTTAACTTGGGCTGAATAATGGCTGGGTTGTTCCTGTTTATTTTTCCTTGCAACAGCTGTGTGGTAGATCGTCTGCACTAATATCCCCCAAAACTGAGTTCCATTCTTTTCACTACCTAGTGTCATTTCCTTTTCTTCAACAAATAGTATATTTCTGGTAAGGGAAGAAATAACTCTTCTTGGTGGCACAAGATGGAAGTTGTATCTCACTTATGAATACAAAAAATGGAATTTTGACCAGTGGTAACTTTGGCAACTGGACCCAAGAACTCAAATGTGTGTCTTTTTATGTTGGAGTTTGGATGTCTGTGTTAGGCTCTTCCTTGGTTGTATTCTTTGGTTCCAGTAACACAGAAATCCTAGCCTCTTCTTTCTCATCCTTAATGAAAAGAACAGCAAACAGTATTAGATTCTAGCCATTCCCTCATGTGGTTTGTGTGTTGTATCCAAATACGTATCGTGTATCACTGCATCAGTGTAAGGGTGGAGTTTTCTTGGGCTGCTAAAACCAGCACGAAAGAGTTGATCAGATAATTGAATTTCATAGTGGAAGACCTTCAATCGAAGCTGCTAAAAGCACGACTTATTAATGGCCTCATCTTCAAAATGGATTTTGTAATTGCTCCCTCACAAGGTTCCTTTGGACATCAAATGAGACAATTTAAAAAGTTCTTGTATATTTGGTGGCCAAGACCATGATTCATGGGGACAGTGTTGTGATGTAGCACCCTTAACTGCCACCTGTAACATCATATCCAATTTGTATTCCAGTTTCAGTTTCAGCTGCTCCACTTCTGATTCAGCACCCTGCAAATGTACCTGGTGAATTGATGGCCCATTTGCTAGGGCTCCTGTCACTCATATGGGAAACCCGGACAGAGTCCCTGACTCCTGGCTTTGGACTGGCCCCAGTCCTAGCCTGTGCTCATATTTGGGGAGTGAACCAGCAGATGGAAGACACTGCCTCTTTCTCATTCTGCCTTTCAAAAATTAATTTAAAAATTCATGGGTCATTAGGTCAGTGGACTCCAAGATAGGATAAGCATATAGTAGTATTAATTTCCATGCATATTTACTCAATGCCTCCAATGTGTAAGCACTGGCTAAATATTAAGTTGTCACTTTCTTTTCACAGAGCGCTTATTGTACAGCTATCCCTACCTTCATTTTGCAGCTGGGGATATTGACTCAGTGTAACAGATGAGTCAGAGGTAGTACTCATTTTTCTGGCTCTGGTTCTTGCCTCCTCTTCTTTAAAAACACATCCCCAAAGCTCCACATTCCCTTTAGGGGTTATCAGTAGTATACGACTGAGAGTGACACACTTAAGATTCTTGTCTGATGCAGGAGCCACTGCTGGACCCTCCATGCCAGCTTCTCCATACTTTGTAATCCCAAGTATCAGTGTTCTGATTCAACTCCCTTGAAATCCTAAAGCCTACCCGCATCAGGCAGTTGTGTTATCACTGAAATGTGAATGATTGACAGCTGGCAATCCAATCATATCCTTTATGGAGTGGAAATCACAAATATGAGGTGCTTTCTCAGTTTAGCACACACGTAAGTTATTTCCTAATATTTCTAAGGAAAGTATGTGTGTTTCACATATAGGCTTTCAGAAGCTCTTATAAAAATCCACCTTGGCATTTGACAGGATCCTTACCCTACATCACCCGCACTTTGTGCTGAGAAAGGAAACAAGCAGTAGTTCCGGTTTTAAGGTGTCATTAATTATCCTTCCAAGGTGGCTCTGCTCTCAGTCGGGATTCCTTAAAAGGAAACCATTCTGCCCTAGGGAGGTAGGGTACCATTTGGAAAAAGCTTCCTCAGTGTTTTCTTAATTAACTTTGTTGTTTCCCTGCGTTTAGAGGAAATGTAATAATTTGTTAGTTCTCACACCTGTGTATTTTCAAATTGAAAATTGTTTGAATAATATAGCTCCTTCGAGGTATTCATGCAAATGCCAAAGGGATAATGCAAATAAATAAATAAATAAAAAGATATTTCCTAGAGAATGTTTTTTTCTAATTAGAGGAGGTGAAATATTAAACCACAGGGAATATTGTGCCTCTTCTCAAGTCACATCTTACAGATTTTTGTGCTTCTCTTTTTCTATTTTTAAGACACTTCCAAGTGCATAAGCACATTTGCACAAATTTAACAATCAGATGCAGGTAATTGATACCCTCTCTAGGATGCCGCTTGGGACGTTCACATCCCACACCAGAGTGCTCAGGTTTGAATCCCTATTTCAATTCCTACCCCACTTCTGACTACTAGGCACAAAATTAGACGCCGAGTGATGTCTCAGATATTTGCATCTCTGCCACCTACAGAGAAAACCCAAGATGAATTCTAGGTTTCTGGCTTGGACGTGGTCCTGGGCATTTAGGAAGTGAACCAGTCAATGAAACTGCTACGTCTACCTCACTGTCTTTCTATTCCTCTACCTTTTAATAAAATAAAAATAATAACTAAGATGTAGTTCCTGTGCATGACAAAACTCCTCACAAAATGCATAGATGGCCTGGTGAGAGGGGTTTCCATAGTTCACCACCAACCTTTGATCATTTCATGATGTACTGATACTGGGATCCATTGTCATCTTACTCAAAGCATCATCATTATACCTGAATGTTGTAGACATGTAAAGGTCATGGCTGAGGTTGACAAGAACCTAACTGCTGAGCTCACTGGGTATTTTGATTATTCGCTGAAAGCAAACGCTTCTAACGATAGAAATTAAATAGTAGCTCAGCTCTCTTAAAAGTTACTTTGGGCAACTTTGAGTAAGAAATGGAGGAATGCTAGCATCAAAACAGTCGCTATGCAGAAGGTAAAATTGGCTTCCAGTCTGGAGGGTCAAAATCTGATTTAGATAGAGTTGGTGCCACTTTTACCATGAGTGAGAAACCAGAAAGAACATGAGCCAAATACTAGTATGATTCCACTTTGCCTGCAAACTCTTCTCTTTCATAACTAATTGGTTTTAACATCAACATGAGAGACATCCACAGTCTTAACATCAAAGAAATTGCTTTTCTCCAAAGCATTTGATCTCTCCCACATCTTTGTGGCTGTGCATGTTCTTGCTGCCAAGACCTCTGTCTGCCACTGCCAGAGAAGAGGAACCCTGGCATCAGGAATGGTGGCCTTTGCTTGTTTGATACAATCCAATCAGCGTGAGGTTACTTTATGCTAAACCTCTTCTCTGTTGGACAAATTTTGCAATGTTTGCAAAAGAGGCTTGGAGAGGCTAAAGGTTGCAGCTCATCAAATAAGGGTTTGTGATTCAAACCACCTTGTAGGTATTTCACAAATATTTGAATCACATTGATTTGCTAGCTCCAGGCCTTAGGGATAGCATATGGGCTGAGTGGTTTCAGCTACACAGCTTCCCTCTTCCCTTTTAGTAGAGGTTGTGCTTTATACCCAGGCATCTGCTCACCTGTCATCTGGTGCATAGGATATTTGCCTGGTCCCTAAATAAATTTGGAGGGTGGGAAACTTGACACACATAACCATATTGCAAAGATCATTTCCTGCTACATGAGCATGATAGGATCTGTCCAACTCACTTCAAGGTAGTTCATCTTTGAGCTCAAATGGTGCCGGTTTCTATCCATTCGTCTGTGTTGCTTCATGTTTCTGGTTTGCCCATTTTTCTTCCAGATTTCTGTGTTCTCAGCTGGGTTTTTACTCCATAATTTCCCTTTTTCTTTGATCCCTTGCTGTCTCGTCTCCCATGGTTCTCTTCCCTCTCCTTCATTCTTCTTCACATCATGTTTAATGAGTATACCTTGGTGCTTCCAGAGCCACAACAAGATAAGCTGGGAGTGGAAGTGAGCTAAGAAACACAACTTTATGGGAAAGCTTGGGGTGGCATGGGGGTACTTTCAAAGAGGTCTTAAGTTAAGTGTATTGAAACACAGCTGATTCATTCATTGAGGACTTCAGATAGAGTGATAAATATTACTCCAGATATATTTGGAGAAAACTGAGAGAATGAGGTGTGTGTGTGTGTGTGTGTTTGAGGGTAGGATTAGCTGGCAGGGGAAACTAAACAGGAACTCAGTCTTGCAGAAGTAAACCATGAAAATGTGGATGGTTTGGATGGCATGTATATTTGTGCATTAGTATCTGTGTGCATGAAAATAGTCACTCAATGTTGCCCATTGAGTGTCATGTATGAGCTCTGTTGGTATAAAACTGAATGGTTTGGTGAGGGCGTATGGGCTCCATACCTACTGCTACAGACTTGACATTTTGGACTGAGCTCTCTGGGTATAATTCCAGGCTGAACCGAGAACTCTCATCAGGTGAAATGTGAACAGTTCTCTGGAGAATAAGACAGTCCTCTTATTAGGTTATCTTTTCCTGATGTATTTACAAATAAATGACTAAATATGTGACATTCATAAAATGCTATCAACCTATTTGTCAGTCTGTTACTCAAATACAGCCGAGGTTTTTGGCCATTTTCCTGTCTGTTCAGCCCATATTCATTAGGCACTTAATTTTGTTTAAGCTTAATATCTCCAGAAATACAGTTGGAGAAGTTACTGAATAATATTTTCCTTTTAATGGTGTGTCTCCCAGACTGGTCATACTTGTGTGAATCTTTTTGGCAAAATGTGGCAGGTCCTCCCGTTGGACTGTATTTTCGTAGTGGTCGTAAAATCAGTATTTAGCAAAGAGTTAATGTCAGAGCTGTGTGTGGTAATAAATAGACCTAGGATTCCAGCTGGCACAAAGTCTGATTTTAGATTGAATGACAATCAGTCTAGAGGAGAAAGGGTGGAAATCACAGAAATGAAAATGTACAGTTTTTTTTTTGAAGATGTTATTTAGAATAGTCATGAGTATGAAGTATGCTATTTTTAGATTTAGGTCATTTGAGACATTTCCTGTTTTAAAATTAAAACAAATAGCAAGAATAGCTATGGTGTAAGGCAGTGTTGCGAGAGCACCACCCAATCTGTAAGGTAGTTTTTCTGCTGCCGCTGAGCCACATACATCAGTGACAATGATCCCATTCCTGGCCCCTGGAGACTGCTTTTCATACTGTGGGGGAGACTGTAAGCTATAGAAAACTTTCTGCTTTGGGTACCCAACTCTATCTTTTTTTTTTCTCCCCTGCCACGCCCCCCATTCATATCAACTACCTTAAGATGCTGAGCCATGCTGCCATTCCAAACCCCTGTCTTGGTTCCTTGCATTATCCATCTGAGCACAGGTTGTGCTAGGGGACTGGCCCAGAGAATTACAATAAAATTTGACTTTTAGCACACATCTTTAAATACTTCACCAGCAAGGAAAAGATGGAAATCTGAGGGTAAAGCAGGATAGAACATACCAAACTCTGGCATTCCTTTGAGCGCACTGGCATTTCAGGATTACACATGTGAGATGCAGACCCCTGAGCCGGCACTGACGCTGCTTACCTCACTGTCCAGACCAGCGATGGAGGTGTCAGGTGTTGTAGGAGTCATACTAGGTGATTCATTCTAACATAAAAACCACTAGGTCCCCATCAGGCTTTTTCTACTCATCCACTTTAAGTCTTCATCTTCTGTATCTTCCTGAGTTTTAGTATGTTCCAAATCACTTCTGTTATTTAAATCTATGTAGAGTAGACAATTGTGTCTTACCTCCTTTAGTTTCTATTTCAAAGTTTCATTTATCTTCAGGAATCTGTTCGGAACAAGTTTAAGCGCAGTTTTCATTTGAATCTCCGCACGGATGTATTAAAATACATTGGCGGGTTTAGCAGTAGGAATTTTGATTATTTAAAACTTCTCTGACTACTCAGTCACTGTTCAGCATTCTCCTGAGTTTCACTTCATGTACCTTAGCTGCTCAATGTAGATTTATACAAATCAGTGTGAAAATAAACCGGCAGAAAGGTAGGGAAAATGAGAAAGAAATACCCAGAGACTTCCAACCACCCAAGAAGCCTGACAGAAATAGTGATCAATTCATTAGCCTCTGTTGCTCACACAGGACATTTGCACCCATTTGTCAACTAATGGACACAGATGGAATGTTAAAAGTACCTTCCAAATAGAGATGATATATCAACTATGTTAAGAAACAATCTCCATTTTCTAAACATCTGTGTCCATTATATTTGCCAAAACCTTGAGTTTTGCTAACTTTCTAAAATTCCTTCCCTTTTTAAAATGATTTTTTCTTTCTATTTAACATGAAAAGATGTGAGGTCCCTGTGTTCATTTAATACATGATAATTGGTGGTTTCAGCTGAGTTGGACTCTGAATATGTGCTAGGGATAAATCCCTGAACAAAGCCCCTGTCCCTTCCAGCCTCACAAGGCTTGTGTAATTCTAAGAGAACACACATGCAGAGGGATAATTAATTTATCACTGATAAATATTGCAAAGTAAACAAATTAAGAATCGATAGAAAAATAGGTAGGTCCAATACTGACTTGAAGTGGACAAGCTCTCTAGGGTAGGGCTTCAAGTTCAGGTCTGAAAGTTGAGAAGAACTAACTGTAGAAAGGAAGTGACTTGCAGACAAAGAGCATACCTGTTGAAGGAACAACATGCAAAGGTCCTTAGTTGGGAAGAGGATCTAGGACCAGCTGACACTGTATGTATGGAAGGGTGGAGGGTAGGATTCCGAAGCAGTGATAGTTTAATTATATTTCTGTTTCATTAAGGAATCCTTTCTGTGGTTTTGGTGGGGGTGTGGAGGAAGTTGGCTCTATAATTGGCTTGGTAAAGTCGCCCCATGGAGATGCACTTGGGAATGCAGAGGATCCCAGGGGGGAGGTTGCTGTCAGAGCTGGAGAGAGTCTCACCTGGAATGAGGACAAGCGGGGATGTTGCTAGGATGAGCTGTGGGCCTAGGATTTGAAGACACAGCTGAGAAAGTCAGAGCTGTGGATAGAACTTGGTAGTTAGACAGCTACAGTTGTTCTGAATAACAGGAAGCTTGTTGTCAAGGACACAAAGCATATGCAATTATCTTGTCAAGACAGTAATGCAACATCGCTTAGCACGTGTACAACATAAGAGTGCAAGATTGCAAGCATTTGTGTGAGTATGGGAACATATATAGTATTTGTATTTATGCACTAAGACTGTCCTGGAGTAATGTCCTAGCGCCCATTACTGCCCTTTCGGCTTTGGAAAAGGAAATAAAATTTTAACAGTGTTGCTGATGTTTTATTTTGGTATATCATCTCACCCTTCACAGAAGTTGCATGCCAAATATCCAAAATCATTTCCATGTTTGACATTGTGTGGAAATGAGAATGAGAGTGTAATATGGACAAGGTAACTTGACCGTTAAATTATTGAGGTCCAGTCTCAAACCCCTATCTTATCAGTTATGAAGTAACTTCAGCACTCTGAGCTTCAGCTTCCACAGTGATGCAAAGAGAATGACCAAGTTCCCGCCTTACAGAGTTGTGAGCATTAAAGTGATAATCATGTCCAGCAGTTAGTCCAGAGCCTGTCTCGGCTTAGAACACAGTAAATGCTAATTCACAGTGTGTGTGTCAGAGAGAGGCAGGGAGGGAGAGGTCAGTTAAGGAGACAGACGATTGCAGAGAGAAATGCAGAGCGACACTGTAAGACATGTAGACAAGTTAAGAAGAGGTTTGTCTTTTGATTGGAAATCTGAACATGGCGAAGGGGGTGAATCTGATCAGAACTGAAGGTTCAGTGCAGTGTATGAAAAACACAGTAATGCTGAGAATTCATAGTGGGGCTAGATATCCTGACAGGGTCTTGTATCTCACTTTAGTTTGAGAACAAAAAAGGTTTTAAACTTCAGGATGAGAAAAGAAAAGGCAACAAGAATGAATTAAATGTAGCACAAAACAGTAAAAACAAAATTTACCGCTGTGGTAGAGTTACAGCATCTTTTAGTATTTCAGATATATATCCTGTTATTCAGAAAATTAAAATCAGCTTTTATGATACTGGGAATGTGAATATTAAAAACAGTAATATGTCATCTGTGTAAGTTTTCAGTTTGGTTTCAAGAAGGCTTTGATGCTGATAACTAACTAGGGGTCACACCTACAAGGGGATTTTCAAAACGTCCATGGAAAATGAACGTTAGGCAAAAGCAATTCATATATTTGTAAAAGGGCTCGTACCAAAATGAGCTTATCTTTTAATTCTGTCTTTCAACAAACTTTTTGAAGTCTTCCCCACCATACTTGTACATTTGTGAAATACGTTTATTGAATTTATTTAGACAAAACTTGTTATGGGTTGTTGATCTAGGAATATAATTTGATGATGTGTTTGGAAAGGAGGAGGAGGGATAAGAATGTTATGAGGAGAGAGAGATAAGAATGTTACCGGGAGTGGAGAAGTAAGGGTGGAGAGAAGAAAACAGTGAGAATGACTGGACAGCAAGGATTTCTAATCAATTTGGCATCCAATGATCCTGTCAGAATCAGACTAACGCAATCTATGTAGGACTCTATTTAGCCAGAAGAGAGTCTGCTAAACTCATAGAATTGTCTTGGGTGTTCTAAGGGAGAAGCTGTCAGAGCAGTCTTTTCAGAAAGCTGGATCTCATGCCATCTCTGCATGTGTGCAGTGGTCACTGAGCACATAAGCCATAGACTATGTCATTCACATGTCCAGCCAGAGATGCAGACACTGCCAGTCCATTCCAGCAAACTTTGTGTCTCATTCTAGATGACTTTTAGGAACCAGCTGGCTTCTGAATTCTTCATTTTCTGGCGATTTGGCTGTGTTTTGACATTGGATCATTTGTTATAGTATGTTGAGCGCATACCCCAGTATTCAGTACAAAGTAGCTACTTAGTAAATATTTATTTCAATATTCACTTAAAATCCATCTACATGTATCTTTGTTGTTACTGCATTTTAATTTTCAGTGCTACATTAACAGGGGTCCTTATATTACTTTGAACTTTATAAACCTTGTTAGATTTTGCAAAAATTTTGGTTGAATTTCTGTAGCTTCCTCTGCTGAGATATACACATTTAAGCACTGAAACATAAGACATCTGTGCTTTGTGAGTATGAGCTTAGCGGAAATGTGATCTTGCCGAATAGGGCTGGGGTTCTTGTCATGGAGACTGAATTCACAACTAATGGCTTTGCATAGTTGAGGAAAATTTCCAGGGATGGGTGGGAAGGAGGAAGAGTTATTTTAATCCTTCAGAGAAGCCGTTTATAGGCATGTCATCTTTTCTGTCATGGAGATTATCACTTAATTATAAGATAACATGATTTGCTGTTTAGATATCCAAGATAAAAATGTGCAAATCAGATCAAAGTGGAAATCAGTGCTCAAAAGGTCTGTGTACTAATTAATAAAGTTGGTAGAACTATGTGCCTGTCCACCCAGTCTTAAGAGATGTTTATTTTAAAAACCATGGAAGAGCTAAATTCCCTGGCCTCTAGGTCAAAGAAGAGGGCCACTGTAAATCCAGAAGTGTTGTCTTGTGCCAAAGGGATATAAGACTCAAACCCAAAGATCTGAGGAGAAGAGATGATAGTCAACATAGTTAAGGTGGACAGTTGGCAGGAATAGACTACTTTGAGAGGAATGATGGGTTTTGTGAGTTAGAACTTTGGGTGGCATCTCTGCTGGATCCATTTTTCATTTCTCATCTTCTGGGACTATTTCTGGCCACCTTATAGGGGAAGTCAAAAGGCAAGAGAGCCCATCAGTGCAGTTAATGCGGATAAGTCTTGCTGGGCAGAGAGCAGGGCAAGAACTCGTGGAAAGTAGGTAGCAGACATTCCATTAGAATGTGTGGAATGAAGAATTTATTTCACAGATAGTTGGTTTAAATTCTATTACTTCAAGCTACTGTTTTCTTAGCACCTGCTGAAGTCCAACAGCTGAAAGAATGGGAGAGTGAGTTAAGATGAACTGTAATCCTCCTACAAGTCTACGATACTTGCATTTTGAAAGTGTATTTTAATTCTTTTAGGTCAAAAGGTAGAGGACATGAAAAGCTTCTACAGATTTGCTCACTAATGCCTGCAGTTGGTTAGGACAGGGCCCAGGCTGGCAGCAGGAACTCAGTCTAAGTCTCCATGAGTCACAAAGACCCAAATCCTGAAGACATCCCACTATCTCTCAAGTTCTTCATTAGTAGGAAGGAGGAATTTCAATTAGGAGGCTGGAATAGACCTCAGGCACTCAAATGTGGAAGATGGGCATCATAATTGCTGGACTGAACACCTGTCCCATTGATGGTGTTGTGTAACTAACACGCACAATCCCTATTAAAGGGAGACTTAAGAGCATATTACATAGGTACTAGGAGCTGTGTAGGGGACTCTAACCATGGGTGTAGGCTCTGCATCCTCGTCCCAGCTGTGTGGTTTTAGAGGTCACATTTTCAGAGGAGCTGTAAGATAGCCCGATGGAGTAGATGAAAAGCTGTCTTAGACTGAATTGTTTCTTCCTTCAACTCATAACTGAATGAGTTCAGCGCAGAGTACCAGTGTTCTCTTAAGAGATATCCATGAGCATCATCCAGGAATTTGCTAACATGGAATTTTAGTTTTCCATGAGAACTACTATGTGCATTTGGACATCAAGTAAATTCTTCAGCAGATAGCAGTAAAATCAGCCTGGCAGGGGATCCTACCACCATGAATCCCTGGAAAGGGAAACAAAGTTCAGGGACTCTGTGTGACAGTGGCATAAGGCAAGGGATTGTTGGACATGTTCATTCCTGTTGTCAGTAAATGAAATCACCACCAAATTAGAGTCATCTTGACTAAAGAAAATAACCCAAGGAGGGGTGCATAAAGCTTATTTAGCTAAAGTGCTATTTTTTCGAATGGTTTCTGATGGCTAAATGTGAATTAGATGACATTTTGATCAGACAAGATGCAACATAACAATATAAATAGATTTAATATCTGTAACCAGGTGAACTGCTTCTCCCCACATCTAGATGATTTTCAAAAGGAAAATGTGAGGCTTCCTTGCTGTCTCTTATATTAGTTGAGCATTGACTGGATTATAAGAATGGATATCCAATGTTGAACAAAGGCAGAATCATCAAATATTGTTTTAAAAGATGTTTTATTAATGAACCCAATTTTAGAACAAATGCTTGCCAGTTCAAGGAACCAGTTTCTGGTCAGAATCGATGCAGGGATTGCTGCAGATATTGAGCCTTTTAGTTTGTATGATGTCTTAAGGAGAAACGTGTGCTTTCAGAGTTGAAGCACAGGCAGTGATTAAGTCGCCTCTGGGGATGCCCACATTCTCGTAATTCCTGCTTGGAATCCTGACCCTGCTTCTGTTGAGTCCAAGCCACCTGCACAGAGACCTGGATTCAGCCTGGCTCTTACCTTCAGTCTGGCCCAGCATTGACTGGTGCAGGCACTTGGAAAGTGGTGTATTTCTGCCCTTGTCTATATATATACATACATATCCATATCTGTATCTATATTTATATAGATATAGACCCACCTACCTGGCAAATGAGAATACATTTTTAAAAGTTAATATATATCTTTTTAGAGAACTGAGGGTTCAGAAAAAACTCAATGCTCATATGAATATACTCAATAACAAGTACTTCTAAGTGTCTCTTATTCCAGCACAGTCACTCCTGAAATATAATGGTAGGTTATAAATTATTTTACCAGAATGTGAGATAATCTACTTAATCTGCTGAACTAAAGCGAGCTCAGATATTCCTTGGTGTTTTTCCAAGTGGAATTGACAAAAGAGAATTCATTACATCACTGCTGATACAGTTATGGCAATGAGAGCTTTTCTTCTGATCATTTAAGCAACTGTTTCAGGAGAATCCTTCTCTCTTGGTTTGAAAATGCATCAATTCTACAATCTTTCAACCTATATGACACTGTATTTAACAAACCTGATTCTATGATTCTATGGTATATTTGCCTTTTTTAGGAACTGGCCTTTTCACATCCTCACCCCCATGTTTCATTCCGTTTCATAAAAAGATAATTCAAAGATTATTATTAAGAAAACGGTTTTGACTTTACAGTGAGTTGTGTCTTTAAGAACAGTTTTCAGCAAATGAGCCAACCATATGTTAAATCAAATTTAACACCCATTATGAAACACTGAATCATAGTTTATATCTCAGTAATGATAACAAATGATCGTTTATCTTGTTCTTCTCATTTGTACTCATTCTCATCAATCCTGCTAATATTGCAAAGATTAAATGAACAAGTGTCTGACTGTACTGTTGATATTAATAGTTCCTTTTTATATTGTCATTACTGACTTTTTCCATGCTTATTTAAACCCACTTCTAACACAGACTTGATAAGTAATAGTTTTCCTTATTCTTAAATCATAATTAACAGAAAACTAGCAAGTTAGCAATAAAATTATTTTAATGAAACTATGTAGTTATACCAGGCTGTAACAGGCAAAGGATTTTTCTATGTGCTCAACACTTAGAAATTATTTTTTTTTTTTCACTAGAGTAAAACAGCCAATTTTAAAACTCTGGAAACATTTCAGATCCCTTACGACTTAAAATTGCTACTGAGGCCATAAAAGTTTAAATCACTTGAGTAAATTTGTAATTTAATCTTAAGAATTTAACTAACATTTATTCTTCCTTTGTAACTGCTTTCTGCCGGGATAAATTGTAAGAAGTTGCCTCTTTCTTTTTCTAGACTTTATTGTAGGTCTTTAACTCAACTATTTCTAAAACAGTAACTTCTTCCAAGCCTGTTTCTAGGAGAGATTTTTGCATACCTTCCTTCTCTGGATTCTCTGATTTTACTTCCCAAATGTCTTGTGTCCTATATTGCATGTTTTCGGGCACAGTGAATTTTTGTATTGTGAAATAATCTTGGTGATACCTAACCCTCTCCTCCGATCATGTTGCCAAATCCTCTAACCTAACCCTTTGTTTTCTATGCCAAACTCCTGTTTGAGTTCCAAGACATTTCTGTTACTTCTTCAAATCAATCTGTGTTCCTAGCCAAATAAATTTTGCTCAGTCTTCTTGATTGCTTGACTTTCCTCATGAACTTGCAAGTACCTTCCGAATAGAACTTCAGTACAAACTCATTCGTATTCAGGATTCCTGCATTCTCCCAGATAAGAAATACCTTAGAATCTTATCTCATGCTGTGATTGTAAGCCGGATTCTTTTGGTAATGGTAAATATGAAATGAATATAATATATTATTTCTGATAGGATATTAATACAGACAACTGTTGATGAGTTTTTCTACATGTTGGGTATTCTTTGTATCTGACCTCTAGTACTTGGACCATGGCTAGCAGGCAGTAATTATTCCTGTTTGGAATGAATGTTCCTTTTTACAGTCATTAGCTATACAATTCAGTTGACACTTGTGCTGCTTTGGAACATCTCTTTTATTATCTCCAAGCATCTATTTTTTCAGTTGCAGTTTGAAAACACAACAAAATGCTTTGTTGTGTATTTCCTTCATTTCACCACTCAAAATTTAAAACCCTTTGAGCACTACTCTTCGCAAATGGCTAGAAAAGCAATTTGTTCTTTCTGAAGCATGGTAAGATATTTTTGGTTTATGTAAACTGTGAAGTTTTTTTTTCAAGATAGATTATTTTTTGATTGACCTAAATACCAAAATCTGAATAGATTTTTAACTTGAGAAGTACTGGAAAGGATACCTGTGGGAGATACCTCACAGAATCTTACTGAATTGGAAGCCTCAGGCAGAGGCAGGAGGGGAGAATGGAGGGGGACCTAATTCCCCTGAGCACATGCTTTATTTCACAGTGTAAGATTTGGACTGAGAAGCAGCACTGTGACTTGGGATGTAGAGTAAGCTACAAGGGTGATGTGGTTTTCTGTCAGGAGGGAAGTAATCCCGATGAACGAAAGCCACAGATGGCCTCAACACTAAGGGTACATTCACAGGTGTAGTGGAGACATGAAGGATGAAATGGCAACCAGGCAAGTCAGGGTATTAAAAGTATATTAGGTTTTACAGTTCTTTTATGTAGATGATAAGCAGTCTGACTCGCATTGATTGTTGGTTCATTGGTTACTTCACAATATCTTATTGCATGTGAGATAGGCTGTTTGAGGTTGAGATAATATTACATTTTATAGGTACTTTTTTATTGACATCATTTCATCTTAAATTAAGGCAAACATGTGGTATCTAACCTTTTGGGATTGCACAGCCAACTTTTTAATAGAATTGGCTTGTCAGAATTTTCTGTGCCTTTTGTTTGAATCCTCAGCCTTGGCAAATGGCTGGCTCCTCACCTCTTGCACTGTTTACAGATTTAATAACAATAATTTGAAAAATAGATAGAACTTAGCCATAATTCACAATTTTTTTCCAATTAAACCTAGCATGCTACTGAATTCTTAAGAACATAAAAAAATGTAATTATCGAAGTGATACACAGTTCCTTTTATTTATTTATTTATTTATTTTTGAGGGAGAAAATAACGGACTTTGTTTTGGTCTGTGTGGATTTAACGTTGATATTATTGGATCAGAATGCTAATCACCCAAAGCTTCACTAAAAATAAAGAATTTCAAAAATTTCTTTCTTATTCCAAATTATATTCTAAATTTCTACTGGGAAAAGGCAATCTGAACGTGTGCAACTCGTTCTACAAGTTTATGCCATTTCCTTACTCCTTCTATTATTTATCTAACTTCATTCTCCCCAAATACAGACATTTTAAATGTCTTTGGCCTCGAGGGCTCCCAGGCCTGTGAAGAAAATAATCATTCCCTTCTGGACTTAAAACTCGACTGCTGGAAATCTTATCATCCATTTAGTCCAAAGCATATTAAAATTTAGCAATTAATTATCTCTGGTTCTAATCCAGTAAGTCTGTGCAATTAACATCTGGGATTCAGTTCATGTTTCTGCTGACTTTCTAATTTAAGGAGTGGGACATAGTGGATCTCACTAGAAGATATATTTAATGAAAGTGATTGCCTGTACTTAAATGTTTGAGTTTTTAATCCCATCATGGAATTTTTTGTGCAATATTTCCATCACAGTTTTGGTAACATATTTTCCTGAATTGGAAATCATTAGCTAGAGAAAACTAAAAGGAAGGAGAAGCATAAATTTCGTTACATTCCTTTCTTTTTGATTTCTGAAAATTACTGGTACATAAGAATGACCTGTAGCAGGAAGCGCTTTTCAAATGAATTAACCAATAGGTCTTTGCAGCACAATGTAGTTTTTTGTTCTGTGTCCTTCCTCTTGGTTGAATTTGCCTGGTCTGCTTGATTAATACATGAAATTAAGCTTGGGGAAGTTTTTATGTTCTCATTGAAGCATAGGTTGACTTAAATACGTAATTATAAATACTAGGAAAAGTCCATTTGGGGGCTTTAATCCACACTATGTGGTAATGGATGGGAGCATTCTTGAGTTGTCTGGGAAGGATTTTCTCCTTAAGAGTAAACCTAATCTCAACGAGGCTGTAAAAGAAGAGAACGCCATACTACATAGAAAGCAAGAAGGGAGAGGTAATGAGGATAGGCTGTGTAGTTTTCTGAAGGGGCTGGGACCCCAGCCTAATTGGTGCTGCCCACTGTGGAGAATACTCTACTCCAGGGCTGGTCTTGAGACATAGTTATGTTGGCAGTCCTGATGTGCACCAGTTTGAGTCCTAACTGTTGCACTTCCAGTCTAGCTTCCTGCTAATGGCTGAGAAATGCCTCCAGCTCCCATGTGGGAGAAGCTCTTTGCTTCAGCCTGTCCCAGCCCAATTGTTGGAAATCATCTGGGTGATGAACCACTTGATAGAGACTCTCGCACTTGATCTCTCTCCCCCTCTTCCTCCCTCCTTCCCTCTCCCGCTCTCCTTCTCTGTCTTTTCCTCTCTGTGTAAATCTTTCAATTAAGTTTTCTTAAAATATTATTATTACAACAACAACAACAACAATAAAGACAATACTCTGTTCACATGGTAGGTTGGACAGAGACCCAGTATTTTTTCATGTAAAGCTCATTTACCATTTTCTCTGGGAAGCGTTCCTGGCTTTCAGCTACAATATAAATCTGTCCTTTTGTTTCTACTCCTACTTTATTTACGTAAATACTTCATGCCATATTAAGACTCTTTTCGGAAGATGTCATCATGCAGGAGTTCATTTTTGTGTCTACAGCCTCTTTCTCTTTATTATAGCTCCATAGCTTAATAAACTGGACCACTGTGAATTTCAGCAGATTCAATTTAGAGAGTCTTTGTACTCTTACCAATTGTTTTCTAATTATAGCTTCTGTTTATCGAAAGATACATCCAGAAAAATGAAAAGTCAGCATTGGTTTTTTTAGATGTAATCTTTATTAACACTTGGATAAATCTGTATCTAGTTTTCTATTAATTTCTAAATCATACCTACAAACATTTTAATTTTTATGAATTTATATGTGCTTACATGTTAATTTACATATTTTGTATTCTGTTATGCTTTTTTGTTCTTAAGCTCTATCAATATTTTTTTCACATTAAGTATTGAAAAGCTGATTTGTAAACACCATTCAAATATTAGCTTTTATGCATCAGAATTTGCTCCTTTACATATTTTGGTTTTTTTCAAGTACTGTGAATAAAGTTGTGGCCAATGTCTTACAGCTGCTGGCTGTCTGAATCTTCCTTAATTATATTGACATGATATTTTAGGAGGACTTGCATACTGATATGCCCTGCCTAGAGGCATGGCAGTACAGTGCTCCCAAGAATATCAGCTCACAACATGGTAAGGGGACACGATACCACACACCAAGAATTACTTGCTTAGAAAAAGATCAGAACTCAAAATTAGCACAGTTTACTGATGACCCATGACTTTCACACTGTTATGACGTCAGAGATGTTTGAAGTAGAAATGTGGCACACTGGGGACCATGTGGGTACGATGATGATCTTTTGTCCTTCCTTCTGCTCATGGACCTGGGGGTCTTGACTTAGTGTGCTTCCCAATCTCAGAGCTTCCCTTAGACCTCATCATCATCATCATCATCATCATCATCTTTTTTTTTTCATGATTTTTTTTAAATTTGAGAGCCTGAGGGGGGTGGGAGAGCAAAGAAAAGAAGGCTAACTGAGCTCCCATATGTTTTAAGCTTTCCAAATGCTAGCAATGAGCAGGGCAGAGTTAGAAGTGGATGAAAGGGGAAGCATGGTAGCCTAATGGATTAAGTTCTCACCTTGCATGCTCCAGGATTCCTTATAGACAGCAGTTCATATCCTGGCTGCTCTACTTCCCATTCAGCTCCCTGCTTGTGACCTGGGAAAGCAGTTGAGGACTGAACTAAAGCCTTGGGACCCTGCACCCGTATGAGAGATCCGGAAAAAGCTCCTGGCTTCTGGTTTCAAATTAGATTGGATTAGTTCAGCTTTGGCCATTATGGCCACTTGGGGAGTGAATCAATGGATGGAAGATCTTTCTCTCTGTCTCTCCTTCTTATTGTAAATCTGACTTTCCAATAAGAAGATAAATAAAAAAGAAATGGATGCAGAAACCAGGAATGCAATCTATATTTCCTTTGATGATAGCAAGAATGTAGGTACTTGAGGCATCTTGGCTGTTTCCCCTGAGCTTTATTGGTAGAAGACTGGAGTCAGGTGCTGGAGCCATAGTTTTCTCTTTTAGTATAAACATGCAAGATTTACTATTTTTCTCACTTAATTTGGAGAATGTATCAGTCTACATTACTGTGTACATTCATTTGCTTTTGTGTAACAAATAGCGAAAAAAAATAACACTGAAACCCAGTAAAGAGAATAAATGATTCAAAAATATGGTGCTATTATTTATTTGTGTATCTTGCTACTTAGCAGCATGATCTTTGGAGCTAGCAGTCTCAAAATTCTCATTTCAGAGCTCAATTAAACTGCTGTCTGGCCTAGACCCAGTTACTGGAGGTTTTTGGGTAGAGACTTACTGGATGTAAATCTCTCTGTCCTATTCAGTGTGTTTGCCTTTGAGCCTCACTTCTGCTTCAAGTCTAGCTGTTTGTTAAAGCGCACACTAGGAGGCAGTGGGTGAGCATTTCAACACCTACGTCTCTGCCAGACAACACGGAAGACTGAGACAGAGTGATGTGCTCCTAACGTCACAGTGGCCCAATCCTGGCCATTGGAATATAGTATGTTGCCTCTCTCTTTCTTGATCCATCTTTCATAAACAGTTTTTTAAATGCTCGTTTTAATTCTACCCCTATTTCACTTATTCATTTGAAAAGAAAGGGAGACAGATCTTACATCTGGTTTATCACTCCCCAAATGCCCGTAAGAGTTTGGGCTACGCCATCCAGAAGCCATGATTCTGGAATATGACCTGAATCTCCCACATTTGAGATGGCAGACATTTGAATACTCAAGACAGGATTGCTGTGTCATGGGTACATTAGCTGGAGGTTGGATTAGAAGCTGAGTAGTCAGGATTGGAATTGAGTGTGATATGGGTGGGATGCTTGGTATCCCAAGAAATGGCTTTTCTCTCTGTGCTGCAGTGTGCACTTATAGCTTTGGAATTTGGATCAGGCTAATGCTGTGTTAGCATTTGTAAAATAGGGACATTCATACTGCTTGCTTTAAGTTAGTGGGTCACATAAAATTCATGGTTTATCAAGTTTCCTGTTTTTTTTTTTTAACTGTGGTAACATCCATGTAATATAAAATTCCCTATCAAATGTATTTAACTTGAGTAGCAGTTAAGTACAATTTAAGAGTGTTAAGAACATTCTAGTGTTCCATTACCCTTCTAGAATTCTTTGCAAAAGAAGTTCTTTTTCCTTGCAGAATAACAATCTCTATTCCCATTGGAAAGCAGGTCCATAGCCTTCCAATTCCCTCAGCCCTGGGCAACTACTGTCCTACTCTCTGTGTCTGTGAGTTTGACTATTGTAAGTGGCCCCTGTAAGTAAAGTCATACACCATTGATCTTTCTGTGACTGATGTCAATTAGGATGATGTGCTCTCAGATCAGGCTGTAATATGTCTAAATTTTCCCCTGTTCACACCGAGAACTAGTCCATTGAAGTGTGTGTGTAGATGTGTGTGTACATACATATATAATTACACACACAGAGGCACGTTTTCATTCTTCCAGATTGCTTGATAGAATATTAAATTATAATTATTGTGACTGATGCTGCGCTAAACATGTGTTTGAGACCCTGCTTTCCGTTCTATTAAGTGTATACTGGTAATGGGATTGTTAGGTCATATAGTCCTTCTATTTTTAGTTTTTTTGAAGGACCACTGGATTGTTGTTTTTCTTGTAGCTATTGTGTATTTTCAATAATCTGCTATCAAGAGAGGTCTTTAGGACATTGGGTTCTTAAGTAAACATAACCAATAGAAAAACTAACTGGCACTTAGTAGGACAAACTACCGAATTCCTAAAGACTAAACTAATTAGATATCTGTGTTTGGCCACAGATGCACTCAACAGTTATTTTCATTTATGGTCTACCTGTTAATTGGCATAATTGGGAAGAACTTAAAAGCTATAGTTGCAATTACCTATGGTTAAGTATAGTCTTAAATATAAAATTGAAAATCTCAGAAATAAGTCATTTGTGAAAGAATGCTTTTTAAAATACATGTTATAATTGTCTTATTTTGTTTATTAGTTTTGTGTCTAATTTGCAAGTTAATCTTAATTATAAGTCAAATCATGGGTACATAGGTATGATTTGGGTGGTATGCATGGAGTGAGGGTTGCCAGTCCTTGGCTCCTTCGCCTACCCAGGTTCCCTCCCTAGCTCACAGCAGTTTTAAAGCATTTTGTCTTTTTTTTGAACCAGTATTCTCTTGTTTTTTTTTTAAACAAAAGTCCTAAATATGAAAATGTTAGAGGATAATTATATGAATAGCACTTGCAATATTTACTCTTGCATAAATTAATCTAAATGAAAAATGTTTCTCAGCAGCTCTACCCTCTCAAAAGAAAAAAAAATGCAGCTTATACTGACATTGTCTTCCAAAGAGGCCAGTAGATCTCTCTTACTCATTCCACACTTCAGAATGATGTCAGCATCAACTAATGTTACTGCAGTCCAGCTGCCTGCTGGAAGGAAGGATATATGTTGACCTATCCGGAGGGCCAATTTTAACTTTACTCTCTTTGTTTCTAATTATTATAGATTTAGGATAGGCCTTTAACCTTGTTTACATGCCTCTGTAAATGAATTGCCCTCAAAGCGATCTAAATTCTAAACACAGGCAATTTAAAAGACTGAACAGATCTATGTGCAGTGACAAGTGGCAATGAAAATGTTGGTGTCCTTTTTGTGTAATATATCAGACTACATGTTGCTATGCATCGTTTACCTGGGGCAGTTCCAACAACGTGCATGAGACACCTGTTTCTGACCCATGTCGTTTTAGGATATGCATTGTGAATAGTTCTTCTTGGCTTTGGGGATTCATCTGTAAGCAGACAAGGTAGAGCAGCACTTAGCTGAGATTAGGTGAGGTGCCTGGTAATACACATAAAATGGGGGAGTTGGATCGAATACATTTAGATCTTGAAAATTCCACAATTCTTTTTTTTTTTTTGAAAAAGAAAATTAACTTTATTTGGAGAGCACTGCAAATGTGAAGTGATTTCAATGTGTAAAGAAACACTGTTTAAGTATTTAGCTATAGCCAAGGAGAACTGGTATGACTTGAAATTCCACAATTCTTAAAGACAACCATAAAACCCTAAAGTGGAAAGAAATCTTAAGGCTTTTTAATGTTAGTTTTTCTTATGTGGGCAGCAACAACCCTGAACTGTCTCAGCCTCAGTGTAATTGAGATACATGATAGTGGAAATAAAATGAATGGATTATATTTAAGAAATGGTGATCTCTACCCAACATAATCTTTGTAGAATAAACACAGCTTTCAGGCTTTATTTGCATGTCACCTTTTTTTTCTGGATCAAGAAAAAAGGCTAAGGAAGATGAAGCAACTTGGGTAGGAATTCGTAGCTGCCAATGCCAAAACTGGGTTTGCACCCAACTCAGCTTGGCTCAGAAGCAGACTTATTCAGTATAACTCAGTTTTTCCTGTTACTTTGAAATCTTTTCGAATAAGACCCTCTTCCCTCCTTGAATCATTGCTTTGAGTCATTTTGTCTTGATGACAAGGTAACATGAATGTTGTATATAGTTGCATGGGATGTAGGAAATACTGAGTTCTAATACTTGCCTGGCAGGGGAGATACCATGATCACGAAGGAAATACCGAGTTCTTTGTTTTCTAGGGAAAAACATCATTGTATGTTCTATGAATTAGGAGTTTGTGATTTATTTTGTTCATCTGCCCCATCTTCATCACCACCACATACCTTTAGAGACTGACAATGCATATTAGTATATATTACATGCTTGGAACATCTTGATGTTCAATGTGGCATTTTCCAAATCCACTTGGGTATGAACTTGGATTCTTGATCTATGAATGTTGCCCAGTCTCCACAATTAGCAGGAGATGACATCAAGAATAAAAAGATAAAGATGAGTGTTTAGGGGAATGGGTTTTGTTTCCTGTGTAACCTTAACATTGGGCCGATTCTGGCTTAATTAAATTGTTTGAATCAATGAGTATATGTGATCAAAGCCCAAAATGAAACGTACTTTAACATCCCCAGTAGTTTTTCCAGAAGCAGCTATCAAAGCAGTCAAGTGAAAATGCAAATATTTGCAATTATTATCTTATTTAAGGAAAATGAGGAAGCATAGGAAATGTTCCGTGCGTTTATTTCTGACTGCTGCTGGGAGTTAGAGGAGGAGGAGGAACTGGTTGTCCAGAAGCACTCCATTGGGGCAGGTGCTTGATACAGCAGTTGAAGTGGTGTTTGGGGTGCCCCAGATGCCCCTATTGATACACCCAGATTTGAGTCCTGGCTCTACTTAAGATTCTAGCATCTTGCTGATCCCCACCCAGCCAGGCAACAGATAATGGTTCAGGTAGTTTTTCCTGCCACCCTCAGGGCAGACACACATTGAGTTCTTCCTGCCCCAACTCAAGTGCTTTAGACATTTGGAGTGTGAACCAACAAATGGAAAATTTCTCAATCTTTCTCTCTCTGTGGCTCTTTTTCTCCTCCCCAAGCCCCCCAGAGATTTATTTATTTTGAAAGAGTTCAAGAGAGGGACAGAGAGATCTCCCATCCTCTGGTTTACTCTCCAGGCCTACGAATGTCAGGACCTGGGAGCTCTAACCAAGTCTCCCTTGTGGGTGGAAGAAGCCCAAACATTTGAGCCGTCTTCCACAGCTTTTTTTCAGACCATGAGCAGGGCATAGGGTTGGAAGTGGAACAACCAGAACACCAACTAGATCCCATGTGGGATGCTGACATCCATAGCTGGAACTCTGACCTGCTGCAAGGCAGTGTCAGCCCCAAACTCTTAAATACAGTAAATATATGACTAAATAAGTAAAAATTTAGGAAGAAGATCTTCACCTACAGAAAAGGTCAGATTGATGGAGCAAACCAGCAGACTAAGCTGACAACCAGATCTCAGGGCCCTTGAATTCCACTTTTACCTTTTCTTCTTACTCATTTGAGTGTCACTGCCTACCCAGAAACAGAAGCCATTTTCTGTGTAGTTGAGCAGACCATTAGCCATGAGCCTGTGTTATTCTCATAACATTGGTTTCATCTCTCTCTGTTCCTTTGCGAGACCGTCTAGGATTTGGAGGCCTTTGGAATAGTAATCCTAAGAATTGAAATTCGGCCCAGTATTTGTTTCTAGAAATCTGCTTATTCTCCTTTAGGAATAAGGCAGTCATGATTTTTTTTCCCCTATGACTCATTTACAGAGCCAAAGTATGGAAATATTTCACTTTTAGAAGTCTACTTTATGGAGTTTAATACCTTTCGAGATGCGTGAAGCAACACTAAATATTCCGTGCAGACTGTTGTCAAATTTTTTTTGTGAATGACATGAACGGAAGAATTAATATTTTTTCCAAAGTTCTTGTGTTGAATTTAGAAAGTTAAATCCATTTAACATACTGGCAATACAAGAAGACAAACTTCTGGTTGAAACAGTTTTCTTCACTTTGTCTTTTTAATCATTTATTCTCTTCATTGCTTTTCTCTCTTCTATTGCATCTCAAGTGGAATTAACAATTTGTGAGGCTTTCTTCAATTATTACTACTTTTTACCTTAGGAAACTTTTTTCTGGGGATACAGAGGTGAGCTCTGGTTATCTATAGCGGAAAGGAGAAGCTCTAAGCTCATGGAATCTATGAGTGGCTAGAAGACCAATCTCAGCAAACAGAAAGAGCCTAGGCAGTTTTGAGGTTCAAGAATGACAGAGTGAATTTAGCCTGAGCAGCTCGGCCAGAAGACATGTGTGCTGCAGGCCCCGAATGAAAGGAGGGGAGCTCTGGGCCTGTAACATAAGGGGGCCGCTTTCCATCCAGCAAGAATCCATCAGATACCATTTCTGTGAAATAGGATTGAGGGTTTGGCAGTAGAGAAACAGAAAATAAAACCAAAGTCAGTTCATAGGAAAAAAATTACACACTGACCCCCTAAAAGAAGCTGCTGCTTTTAAATGACCTCTTCTTTTAATTGGACAAAAATTAACCTTTACAATAGCACTCAATTTGTTGCTTTCTAAAATAGGTGTATTTTTACCATTTATCTAGAGGGCAGAGTGATAGAAAGGGAAAAAACAGAGAAACAAATCTCCCATCTCCTGGTTCATCCCCCAGTTGGCCACAACAACAGACACTGAAGCCAAAAGTCCAGAACTCCATGGCAGTAAGGACAACATACTCAGCTTTCTTCCCAGGTGGATCAGCCAGGTTACTGATGGGAGCAAATCCAATAGAGGAAGCCAGAATCATAGTCAGTGACTTAACCTAGTATGCCACAACACCACCCCTGTGCATTTGTTTTAAGCACAACCCTGAAACAGTTACTAGAAGTACAGAATCATACACTGTTTAAACTTCCCATTTCTCTACTTAATTTATGAGAATGCTCCCTCTCCCGACAACCTACATAAAAATACATTGAATAATTATGGAAACAATTTCAAACTGGACTCACAGAAGTGGGTTTTCACTGATTATACAGATGTGATTTATATAGTCAGAATTCAGCAAAGTGATCTTCACATACATAAATCTGTATTAGAGTTACATCACCATCTACCTAAGTGATCGAGCCTAGTGAGCGTGTGGTGACGAAACCTCAGAGTTGTATAGCAGTCTGGGCAACTGTGAATGCCCTGCTGGAGTTTCCTCAAAACAGTGTATGTTTCTTTGGTAGAACAAAATGATTGAAACTGACAAGTCCAGTGAAATAGATACTGCCTTTAGAAAGCAAAACAAGGCTCTCTGCACCACACACTTTCTGATATTTCTGAAAGATTTTGTTGAGAAACTACCTATGAAGATACAGATACTTTAATCTGCTTATTGGCAGGTTATTCTGATAAGAGCAAGAATTGTGTCTCTATATTTTAATCTCTAAGAAAATCTGTAGCCAGATAGTTGACAGTGAAATTCTATCTATGTATATATGCTCTGGATGTGTAAATTGATTTCACTGCCGTGAAAGAATCTTCTGTGTAACAAAAGAAACATCAAGACTTTTAAAGGTCAGAATTTATTTAATCCAACAAGTCCTTTCCAAAGAAAAATGTTGTCAAGGTTTGTTTTTAGGTGTATATAAAATACCAGCTTTTTGAAAAATAATTTATGTACCTTTTATAAAACCAATGTGAATGATCACTAATCTTTGCTAGTTACATTTAGACAGTGGAATGGCCTACAGTAAAAAGTTTTTATTTTCTTACATAAAGAATCTTTTTTCCATGAGAAAGTTTCACCTTTTCAAAAAGCAGCAAATTAGAAAGAATAAAAATACATTTTAATTTTGTTTAGCCACAAAGAGGAGCTGTACAGGTTGGAGCTGGATTTGCCTTCTAGGATTGTTGAGTGGTTGAGTTCAGTGTGTTTCCTGCCTCTCATCAGGGTTGTGACTTTTGGATTTACTCCAAGAATCAAGAGACTACAAAGTGTTGGGAAGAGTGGGAGGAATACTGCGTACACCCCTAGGGAAGACAGGGTGTACGTGCTGAATTCTATGCAGAAATGCCAATAGGCTAGGATGGGCACCTAAGATTCTATTTGTTTTATCCAAAATTCTTTTTTTTCCTGAAAATCCATTCTTAGTACTTCTTTCTATTGCTGCTTTCCTTTTTCTTCTTACAATATGGTTTCAAAAATTTTAGATTGAAAGCAAAATACTTCATGATAGGTTTTCCAACAAAAGAATCCACATTTGTGTTTTTGTAAGTTCAGAGTTGGAAATTTGAGTGTGAAACCTCTTGTTGAATCTCACATTTTCGTCTTGCTGTTATGTGTAATTCTTTTTTAAAATGATCTATTTATTTCAACTGGAAAGGCAAATTTGTAGAGAGAAGTAAAGACAAAGACAGATTTTCTGTCCACTGGTTCACTCCCTAAGTGGTTGCAATGGTTGGAGCTGAGCCAATCTGAAGCGAAGAGCCAGAAGTTTCTTCTGGATCTCCCATGCAGGTGCAGAACAAGGCTTTGGGCCATCCTCTACTGCTTTCCCAGGCCATAAGCAGGGAGCTGGAAGGGAAGTGGAGCAACTAGGACATGAATTGGTATCCATGTGAGTTGCTGGTGACACAGGCAGGAGGATTAGCCAGTCGAGCCATGGCACCAGCTGCCTAACATGCTTAATTCTATGTGACAGAGCAGAGGACATCATCTCAGAGTAAAGCTGGTGAGGAAATGTTTCCTTATAGAGACAGTTAACTGAATAGTAAAGCATACACTAAGAGTCTCCAATTTTATATTTCACCATGATCACTAAGGTGGGCAAAAGAAATTGAATCAAGTCTACTTGCCTTTTAGGTGTAAGTCCCGGTACAGGTGGGAAATCACAGGTATCCCAGTTGGTGATTTACCGAGGAATGTTTCATACTGATATGGAACATAAAACCCATATTGACTAAATGCAAAATTTCTGAGACATTGTGTGTGTGTGTGTGTGTGTGTGTGTGTGTGTGCGCGCGCGCGCGCACGTGCATTTGTTGTACTGTGTACTAGCAGCAATGTCTTATGCATCTCTAAAACAGAGATGAGGTTTAAGGTAAGGCAGGCAGCCTACATGCAGAACCAGTGGTTGTCTGGAAGTTCAAAGAAAGTAATTCATTGTTACATGAATCCTTATTTTGGAGAATTTTGCTCTCAAGCAACAACCTGGTTGTTGGCTGCTTCAGGAAGCAGAATCAGTATTCTTAATTAAAAAGGGTGATGAAGTAGAGAGAGCAGCTACCCAGCCAGATGCTGAAGCACACAAATTAGGCTTAATTGAGCTCTGTATTGTTGAGATTTTTATTTTATTTTAAAATATATGAAGACAGTAAGAGCTTCAAGAGGGGTGTTAAACAACCCTCTTTGATCTTGAATTTAGTTAACCAAAGCTAGTGCAATTTGAAAGTAATTTTGCTCTCTTTACTGAATGTGGCTCCTGGTCCCCTGGAAACTTAGAGGATTCTCGGTGAGTTAAGTGGCTAAACTTAAAATAGCTCTGATGAGGTAGCTGGTTACTCTGTGTGTCTGTGTTTTAATAGATTAAAAGAGCAATGATAACTTGATGAAAGAGTGTCACGAACCAAAACAAGACCTTTATTGCCGAAAACGAGCTGCTTAAATATAGTTCTTCCACCAATCAATTCTGCACGTGGTCCACGGGGCGCTATCTGATAGGCCAGCAATGGCAGCCAGGGAGAATTAGCCTATCCTTGTGACTTCCTGCCTGCTCACTGGTGAGACGAGTCCCGCCTCCTGGCACTCGGCCAGCCGCCATCTTGAAGTCCCTCATCCATGTGGGGTCGGCCGCTCCCCACATCTCCCCCCTTTTTATTTAAATGAGGCCGTGCCTGTCTTAGGTAGCCCACAGCAGGACTACCTCCTTACCCATCATTTGGTGGCAGAGTTTCCAGCTCTATGCCCTGTCTTAGGTTGGTAGTTGTCCCCCGCAGGTCTTACCCGTCTTTGACTACTGGTCTAGCATGCTCAATTATACCTGGGGGAAGGCCCATCAGGGCCTGTCACAGAATGGCGTTATCTTGCTGATGTCTCAGGCAAATAAACCAGACAAGCAGGAAGATGACGAGGCACAATAACCCTCCAAGGGATAAAAATCCAAGCCAATGTCTAACCCTGCGGACCATAGATTGTACCCGTAACAAAACCATTGTTTCACAGTAGCCACCTCAACCCAGGTGGCCATAGATGGTTACAATTTTTCCATGCAGCCAGCATGTAAATTATCAAAGTGAACATCCAAATCCCATACAAATAAACCGAAAAGCTTCTCCAGCATATAAATTATCAAACTAAACATCTCGAGTCCCATTCAAATAAACTAAAAAGGCTTCTAAATAGATTAGCTGCAAGTTGGAAACTGAGAGAACCTCAGATACCGTGTCCACCTGTTCTTAAATCAAGTCCACTCTTCAGTTCATGGTTAGCAAGCCAGTCCAAACATGTTGGTTAAACTGGTCCTGTGTCTGAAGAATCACAGAGGTCTGCCACGCCTAGGTGTTCACAGTCATAGCTGCCGGTACAGCAGTCACTAGGGCCGCAATGGCCGTGGCATCAGCAGTGGCAGCTGTAGCTATTGTTGTCACAGTGGCAGCAGTAACCCTGAAGTCATACTCTGGCTGCAGCTGGACTGACAGGTCTTCTTCTTTAACCATCATCGGTCTGGGAAAATAGGTGGGCACACAAATCACCACAGCCGGCGGGTACTCAGTTGTATTCCAACATTCTGAAAGAAAACAATCTATTCCACAAGTTAAGTGAATCCCTACCTGACTAGCATTGCTAACAAGAAAACAGAAACATTGGCCTCAGGCACAGAGGAGTGGGCCTAAAAGAAAAGCAATGCAATTAGCCACTGCTACCAAGCTCTCAAAAGTGTCATTACCTGAATGAAAATAGAAGCAATTCTGCAACTGGCCTCCAAGAATCATGGACATTGCTGCTCCTACAGCACAAACGGAGGCCTCATCTCAAAAGAATTTGTGGTTATACTCTGCATAGGATTTTTGTAGGAATACTTATGTCCTCTAAATGTACTGTTTTTATCTGTGGGAAAATTTTCCACACAGACCTGGAGAGTGCTCCAATTGATTCGGGATGAGGCTGAAATTTTCCTAAGGTCTAATTAGTCAATACAATGCAGGGTGATGGCACAATAGAATTACTAATATTAATACTCACCTGAAAGAATAATAACTAGCTTGTCCTTTGGGGATCTATATTGATCCCCTATTCCCCCTTTTCTGTTTATATAGCATAGTTTTAATTTTTTTTCTTTCTACGCTTCCACAGCTTTATTGCCTCTTGGCACCATTTATTAGCCTGTTCATATGCTAACTGCTTTACCAAAGACATTGCTGACTCCACCTCCCCAAAAATTCTCGAGGCAGTTTGAATGAGTCTAGCTACAAAATCAGCATAAGGCTCATTGGCTCCCTGAATAACCTTGGAGAGGCGTCCCTGTAGATCCCAGTGCCTGTAAGCATTTTCCATGCCTTAGTGGCAGTAGCACTTATTTGAAGATACTTATTTGCAGCAGCATTACGCTGCGCAGTGTCTGAACAAAACTCTTGGTATGCCACCTTCCAATTTAAATATTGGCCACCAGAAAGTGTAGCACGAGTCAAATTCATCCAATCATCAGGGGTTAAAGTTTGGGCAGCAAGGGTCTCCAATAATTCTATTGTAAAAGCTGCTTGGGTTCCATAGGACATGACCGCCTCCTTTAACTCCTTTATCATCTTAAAATCTATAGGCTGATAATATCTCTGTTCATTTTGGTCCTGTAGGACTGGAAACACAGAGGAGGAATACATAGCTTCCTTCCGTCCCCGCGGGGCATTGGCTCCGCAGGCACATGCCCCATGGCAGCATGACCCAATGGGGTTGTAAGCGGGTGGCGGGGCGGACGGCACTATTCCTGGCTTCGAAGAGTGCCGTTCCAGCTCCTGCCCTGTAAATTCCCTTTTTTCACTATCATTTCCTTCCTCGGAGTCAGAATCTATTTGGGAGGCTCGACTTCCTCTTTCCGGTAGATAATCCTCCCCAACACTAGAAGTTTCAGCCACATTCCGTGGAGCAGATACAACTTGCTCATCTACAGCCAAAGCATCAGATAATTTAAAATCTCGCTTTTGTTCTCTCTTCTGTTTTGCAAGAACTTCCTCATACAGTGTCTCTTTCATAAAAAGCCAGAAGAAGAGGAAAGTTACTGTAATAACAACTGAAGGAATAAAAACAATAAAATATATTGACTCATAAAACTCCATAGTGCTTTCGTCCTGTAAACCCTGAGTGGCTGAGGAAGGAGATTCAGAAGAAGCAGTGGTATACCAGCTCCGCAGGCCGAGATGCCTGCTCGAGGCGCTGCCACCACTGCAGTCACTCAGGTGCTTTGAGGCGCCCCGCCACTGTGGGCAATCCCACCCCTTCGGGCAAATTCTGCCTCTCTGGGCAATGTCCCACCTCTCTGGGCTGTATTCCACCTCTCTGGGCTATGTCCCGCCTCTCTGGGCTGTGTCCGGCCTCTCTGGGCTATATTCCACCTCTCTGGGCTATGCTTAACTGCCTAGGCAAAAATAAAATATACTTATGCTGGCGCAGGCTGGGGATACTCTGTACGTAGGTAGCCTCTGCCTCTTTTCCTATGCCAGCGCAGGCCGAAAAATTCCCTCTCTGCCGTTTTTCCTGTGCCAACTCAGGCCGATAAATTTCTTTCTCTCTGCTGTTTTTCTTATGCCAGAGCAGGCCGAAAAATTTCTGTCTCAGCCGCTTTTCTATGCTGGCGCAGGCTGAAAGTTTTTCTTTCCTCGTACGGGCCACCAGCATGTCGCCGCAACACTAAAATGACAAGGAATATTCTTGGGGGTCCGGGAAAAACTGGCAAAAGCGGCTGCGCCACCCTTCCTCCCGTTTTCCACCACCCTTCTTCCCAATTCTTCCCGTTTCTGTATTCCTCCATTCCCCCCGTAAGAGCCACCAGAATGTCACAAACCAAAACAAGACCTTTATTGCCGAAAACGAGCTGCTTAGATACAGTTCTTCCACCAATCACTTCTGCCCGTGGTCCACGGGGCGCTATCTGATAGGCCAGCAATGGCAGCCAGGGAGAATTAGCCTATCCCTGTGACTTCCTGCCCGCCCACTTGTGGGACGAGTCCCGCCTCCTGGCACTCGGCCAGCCGCCATCTTGAAGCCTCTCATCCATGTGGGGTCGGCCGCTCCCCACAAAAGAGAAGACTTTTTCTGATTAAATGCTCTCAAAGGTTAGTAACTGGATTTTGTTCTTTGTTTTTCTCGATGTTTAGCTAAAAGGTCCAGCTGCAATCTCTAAGTGATCATTCTTTAGTTGTGCTACTAACTTCATTGAATTTTTAAAAGATAAACTGCTTGTCCTCTATACTCACAGCTCTCCTTTTCCCTCCCTCCCCCTCCCACCCTTTTCTCTCTTCCCTGCCCCTCTCCTCCCTGTCCTCCTTCCCACATGTCTCATGGGTGGAAGAAGCCCAGCTACTTGAACCATCACAGCCACTCTCGCAGAGGTTTCATTAACAGGAAGCTGAATTAGGAGCCAAGGGTCAGACTGTACTCCAATATGGGAAAAGGATTTCTTCGTTGCTAGGCTGAAATGCTATTGTGCTGGGCCCATAAATCAGATTTTTTTTTTCTTTATCGATGCATTGTCTAATCTGCAACATAGGGGTGCACTACAGTTTTTCTGCTCTCCACTCTTTTTTTTTTAAAGATTTTATTATTATTGGAAAGCCGGATATACAGAGAGGAGGAGAGACAGAGAGGAAGATCTTCCGTCCGATGATTCACTCCCCAAGTGAGCCGCAATGGGCCGGTGCGTGCCGATCCGATGCCGGGAACCTGGAACCTCTTCCAGGTCTCCCACGCGGGTGCAGGGTCCCAAAGCTTTGGGCCGTCCTCGACTGCTTTCCCAGGCCACAAGCAGGGAGCTGGATGGGAAGTGGAGCTGCCGGGATTAGAACCGGCGCCCATATGGGATCCCGGGGCTTTCAAGGCAAGGATTTTGGCCGCTAGGCCATGCCGCAGGGCCCTCCACTCTTTCTTAAATGATTTTTTATTTGGGGGCTGTGACATACTTTGAAAAAAAATCTACCTTCCTTACCTTAGGCATGATGCTGGCTTCATTTAGGGACTAAGGGACTTAAGGTTGAAGCAGAAATATCAGCACATATATGATAGCAGTCTCCTGTATATCCATGCCAGACATTGCTTCCTCTTCTCCCTCGGGAGAGTTTGTAAGGAAGGAAACCTGACCCAGCTTCTCACTCAGAAAGTGCTGTGCTTTTTCTCAAATAATAGCATTATGCCCAATGTATGAAAAATTGATTGTAACTTAACATCCAAGATAAGCAGCAAGGAAAACCTGGTGGTTGATGGAGAGGTACGTGGCATGGAGAGGGTAGCATGTCTATCTGTTTATCATCTGAGAAAACATCTTTTCGCATCAGCATCCTTACATGTTTGGGAGAAGTGTGGGTGATGAGAGAGATTGATGGTACAAGTTGGTGGATTGCCACCAGCAATTTGGGAGACCTAGAGTGAGTTGCTTGTTAGTTTCTCAGCCGTTGAGGGTGTCTGGAAGATGAACTAGCAGATTGGAGTTTTCATGTGCCCTCACTCTCCCTCCTTCCCTTCTTCTCGACCTATCTCATTGCGTCTCTCTTCCTCTCCCATTCAGGTAAATACAGATTCAAAACAAATCTAGGAGGAGAGCTGTCTGAGTCTTGAACAGGTAGAGAAATGGGAGGAGTGGATCAAAGCAGGTGGTGTGTAGCGTTAAGATGCATAGCTTTCATACTGCAAGAGTGAATCGTATCGTTACATGTTCTCAGAGGAACTTTCAACAGTTTCTCCACAGGATGTCTTCTCAAGTTCATGGCCTATATGAACAGTTCAAGCATTCTTGGCTCTATTTATAACTTAATGTATCACAGGATTTGTGTACCTTGATCTGAGTGTATGTTAGTTCTTTCTTACTCCCTTTTGGTACTTTAAATTAGCCTGCGCATCCTTCATGTTTCCTTCTTCCTTGATTCCTAAAACAATATTACTGACAATGGTCTTTATGAACCTCAGAGTGGAACAGAAATGAAGCTCTTAGAGGGAGTGTTCTTGACACGGGTAAGCTTTATTGCTAAGAGACGCTTTATTACACATAAAAACGAAGGTTTTTATTTTTGAAGTTCTTATTCATTTGCCTTTGATTTTCCAAAATAACTTAGTGAACATGTCAGGAACTTTAGAATTAAAGGTTCTTACTTCCTGATTCATGGGCGTATTTTAAATTGTAGCATTCTAGCTGAAGGACCTGGAACCTCAAAGAGGCATCCTCAGATAATTTCCAACTCAATTTCTCCATACTGCTGTCAAAGTCATAAGCAGTCGTACATTCACTTGGTGTCACATGTTTCTGCTCTCCTGTCTAATCTGGAACTTACCTCTTTTGCACCTGCCCAACTGAAACATTTTATACTTTCATGTTTGATGGTCTGCTATGAAATGTAGTTATGTAACTAGGCTTTGCTGTTTCTAATAGATCAAACCATTGCTTTCACTTTCAGTGGAGCTGGTGACTGGAATAGGGCAGTTATGTGATTAAAAATTCATTAAACTGGAGTCACTCATTGGCCTGACAATTGTTGAACCCCTGTTGTATGCCAAGCCCTGCACCAAAAATAAATGTATGACTTAGACATGGTTCAGATGCTTCATGTCTTACCTGGTTGAATGCAGATATTTTAGAAAATTATGGCTGTATTTGTCATTGTGTTGGGATATTCAGCAATTCTTTTGGAATTATAAAGCAGGTAACAGTGGAGTGGAGCTTTGGTTGAGTAAAGAGCAAAGGAGAAGGGCTTCCTAGCAAATGGCAACAGTCAGTATATAATTTCAGAGACAAGAAGTGACTTGTTCCGACATGAGTGACCCAGCGTGCCATGTGGGATTGGCCCATGGAAGGGGGAACTGGGTAGCAATTAGTCGCTTTCTTGTCCAAATGCCAAGTGGTTTTTAAGAAAAGATTTATTTTTAAATTCTATTTTATTTGAAAGGTAGAGAAAGAGAGTGAGCAAGCAAGCACAGACTCTTCTACTGAATCATTCGCTTAATGCCCACAGAAGCTGGGGCTGGTCTGTGCTGAACAAATTGGATCCAGGACTCCAATGTGGGTGACAGGGACCTGATTTCTCAAACCATTATTTGGTGCCTCCAAGTTGTACTTTGCCACATAATTGGAGGGGAACTGGAGCTAGGACTTAAACTCAGGCACCTTGTTACGAATTATAGACATCTTGTATAGTCTATAAAATACCTATTCCTGGTAAGTAGTCCTTTGTTGTCATGAAGATGGTAATTGAAGAACTCATGGAAACAAGAACATATTGATCTTTTTGTGTCTGATGGCATATTACTAGCTGGACTTTTCAGTTTTTTTTTTTTTAATTGAAAAGTCAGACATGTATAGAAATGAAGAGAGACAAAAAGGAAGCTCTTTCATCTGTTGACTCTCCAAGTGGCATAACAGCCAAAGTGTTTCAACCCAAAGCCAGGAGCCTGTAGCCCCTTCCAGGGCTCCCATGTGGGTGCAGGGTCCCAAGGCTTTGGGCCATCCTGGACTGCTTTCCCAGGCCACAAGCAGGGAGCAGGATGGAAAGTGGGGTCTCGGGATTAGAACCAGTCCCCATATGGGATCCTGGTGCATTCAAGGCAAGGACTTTAGCTACTATGCTATCACGCTGGGCGCCCTCTAGTAGTCTTACTCAACACAGTGACACTTTCAGTCAAGAAAGTGGAAGAGAAAGGAGAGACAGACAAAAGAGATTCTGTCAGCAGCAAGTACATTTCAGGATTTAGAACCACAGAGCCATGGAGAATATAGGAGCTGGCCCTGACATACTATCAGAATCGTAGCTCCATGGCCTTGGGCTTGTTCTTTTACACCCCCTTCCCCTGAGCTTCATTGATAAGTTAAAGATCATTTTATTTATATCAGTTGGTGATTGTGAGAATAACTGACATTGTATACTTAGCACAATTCTTGGCACCTTGTCAGGTATCATTATTTTTACTCTTTAATCTGACTTTTATTTCATCTCAACCACTTGTTTTACCTTTTTCCTGGAACACCTCAAGAATTAGGAACTTTTCTTCCTCCTGGGTTATCTCATTTCGTTTGTAAATCCTTTCCCTTGTTAAAAGTACTTGACAGGTAGGTGGATAAGTTAGAAAGAGGGAAAGAGGAAGGGAGAATCTTCCTGTTAGGAAGAGTTGTGCAAACAAAGATCAGTCCAAAGGAAAGTTGAGCTACGTTAATGTAACAGGAGCTACCGTTTCCACAGTTCCCATTTCACTTGAGTACATATGAGAGATAACAGGAGAAGGGCAGGCAAGGAGTTCCTGGAAAGGCATTGAGTGCCAAGACACTGAACAGATCTGAGCAGTCTGGTCTGTCGTGAAGCTCTCCTTTCTGGAGTCTAAATTGGGACCAGTAAGTTGAGATCAGTGAAGGCAGTGAATGGTGCGCTAACACTTGCTTGAGGGTGTCTTGGATAAATGTTGCAGACGGTTGTTTCATGAGCACAGGATTCATCAGCAGGTTGCTGTCCTCTGTTGGTCCTGGTGCTTTGGGATCCTAGGGAAATTCCTAACCTGTGTCATTCAGACCCATCCTGATCTGAGTAAAATATCTTCTTCTTATTGTTTCGAATAAGTTCTCCAACTTGTGAGTGGTGAGTTGGTAGGTTTCCCATACTGTAGGGAATTGTATGGGATGAGTCAGTTAAAATTAGACCTGGTACCTAAACAGAGGTTTGGGGACACTGGTCAGTGGAGTTCCTCACTTGTTCACTGGATAATGTTAAGCCTACCGCTTGGTTCTCTGGTAGGATCTGTTACCCTAAAAGGACTCATTTTCCATTCCTTCAAGTTATGTCCTCTTGCGTCCACCACTCCCCAGCATGAGTCTCCGCTAGACTTTGGGGCTTCATACCACTTGCTTATATAAACGTACTGCTCTGTGTTTAGCCAGCAGTTGATTTCTCCTAGTCAGTCTGTCTGGTATGCTTGCCACTGAGAAAAGGCTGCATTCACACAAAGATAAAAGAAACAGCAGCCTGCCTGCCAATCAAGTGTTTGTGAGAAAGGAAGGTACATGGAAAACATCTGGGGAAAAAAAAGAGACTGCTTTCAAGCCGCCTGTGCTGTCTAGTGTTACCAGTCCCCTTCTCCTGAAGCTTCCTCTCTGAGCAGGTGGCTTGAGGGGAATATTAACAGCTCAGGTTGGTCGACAAGAGTCTTGGGATTTAAACCCAGCTGTGGTGGTGACTCTGACATTCTGGATGAAGTCAGTGATACTCAGTTAGACTTGATGCTGTGCTAGGTCAGGCCAGTTTGAATGGTCCCTTACAGAGCTGGCAGGCTGTTTTGATGCCTTTCTCAGTACCCAAGAGGTTTCATTTATCTTTGATTCTTTAACATGTGTATGAGGACAATTATCTAGAAAAACATCTGTGTTGAAATTCTGAGCATCAGATTGAGCCCCTTCATTTCGGGGCTCTCCCTTTGTGACTGGCTGTCTCGCAAGGATTGCCTTTCTCCTGAGCGAGATTCGTTTGTGATATTGGAATTTTCCAATTAAAAGAGAAAGCATATGCATTTAATAATTTCTTGAGGTTTTATTCACTGTTTGCTCAGTGCCTGCCTCGTTATATTTAGCTGCCTTTTAAGCTCTCCAATTTCCTTTGAAATGCACATGGGAGGGAAATGAGGGAAGCAATTGGAAAACAATAGAAACGGCATTTAGCACAAATGCAGAAAGGCTTGGTGAAACCTCTAAACGTTTAGCAGATACTTCAAGACTTTGTACAGAGCCTGAGACATACCACCTGTTTCTCTTATTTGGGGTTTAAACGGGATGCATGCCCTGCTTTCAAATGTATCAAAAGCTCGAGAAGTTTTGCCTGTAAGGTAATAAATGTTCAAAATGCAGCATCCCTCCTCGAAGCGATCAGCTCACCCTGCTCCAGACCTTTTTGAAGATAAAGTTTTATCTCCGCTTTTTTCTTTCCAGCCCTATAATTGCACAGGTAAGCTAATGAAGCTCAATTGGCGTTGTGAGCATTCAAAGTGCTCATCTGCATGAAAGCTACTGCCCCATAATTATGTAAAACAGATAATAAAAAAATAACTCCCTGCCTCTGATCCGAAGCAGGGCTCTCCACTTGATCCTAAGATGGAAGCCAGGTTACAGCCATCCTTTTATGGTCATAATCATTTACAGATCTCCCACCAGTAGTCTACTGCTTCCCTCTGAAGTGTCATCTTTCTCTTTTCCTCCTCTGGAAATGACAGTGCAGCCAAGGCAGTGCCTGGCCACCCCATTCTTTGTTTGATGAGATGAATCCTCCAAGTTCTTGATGTAGGGAAATATGATACAGGCTTTGGCATGCACTTCCTTTTCACAGGTGCCTGATTACATTTTGACAGGTGTGTGACAGGAGATGCTGTTAGAACTGGGAGTTAACCTTGGAATGCCACCTTCAATTAGAGTGTCTTGGGAGAGAAGATGATGAAATGGATCAGGGCGGTCGATGCCTTAATATTTTTGTATTTAATTTCATTTCTGCACCACATATACTGCCTGTACACACATTTTTTTTCAGGTGCTTGCTATAAAAATAGGTGCCAGTTGCATTCTGTCAGTAGAACTGTGAGTTTGATGGGCTGTTCTTGTTGAAGAAGTCAGATAAAGCTGAGCTGTCATCCTAAAATATATTCAGTGGAAAGAGAGCTGCTATTGTTTTGATACCTTCACATTTAATGGAGTTTTAATTTATCATAAATGTCTAGACTGCTAATAGCAATGAAGCTCATTAGGGATCGCTCCCTGAGTATACTGAATATAGCAAAACAAATGATTGAGAACTTGAGATGGAGAAAATTCTGTTAGTATATAGAATCCCTTAGAAACCGTGCACTGAAGAAATTCATGTTTCCACTTTCCTTCTTTTTGCCATCTGCTCTATATTATTTATTTATTTCCAACTTTCAAGAAAAAAGATTTTTACACCTCATCAATTCACAATTACTCACTTTGGAGGATGTCATTTGCACTGACTTTAGGTGGTCATTGGCTGGCCACATTTTTTTTTCTTTAGGTAAATTAGGTGGATGTTACTTTCCAGGAAATGGAGAATTAGGGACTTCAGAAAATGACAAGTATTACAACAAGAGTCCTGATGCATAGAGGGCAGCCTGCCTTGTCTAGGTGTGTCCAGTGTTACCTGAAAGTGGACAAGAGAGGAAGAGGAAGAAATCAGGGAATATATCATGAAGAGGAGTCTTCCCATGATTGCTGATTTAAAAGGCAGAGGAATGGAGCAGCTAGAAGAGAATGCAGCCTCTGAGAGTCAGAACAGAAGCTTCTAGAAAGCAGATGTGCTGTTCCCACATGTTAATTTTGGCCTCACGAAACCCTTGTGAGCCTTGGTCCTATGGGAAGAGTGGCATCATGCATGGGTTGTGTGAAGCCTCACAGGCTGTAGGAGCAGCCAGAGGAAGCCTGCACGGCGCCCCGTGAGCAGTGCTTACCTCACTCTCTTAGCCAGTTTCATGAAGTTTGGGTGTACAACAGAGCTTTTCTTGTAGGTGGAAGTTTTTCCTCTGTGACAGCAATGGCTTTGGCCCCAGGCTGATTCTCACATTAAATATGCTTAGTCTGAATAGATCATTCTCTCCTTCCTGCTCAATGAGATGATGTGAGGAAATTGGCTATCATCATCAATTAAGACCCTCAGTGCCAGCATTGTTTATCTGCTCACAAAAAATGTTGTTATGCTTATTATTTTTATTGTGATTTTGTGGTCCCAGGTCACACAGCCTTTTGGCCTATCTTGTTAGGATTGGGGAAAGTTGACATTCTAGTCTGCATCTGTTTGCTCTCTTCAGTAATCCTTTTCTACTGATTTCCTGTTGATTTTACTGTTAGTGTATTCATCTTTGGTCTGAAATACAGCTCTAGGATTTTTTTTTGAAAAGCATCCTCTAATTGGATCAATTTAGAAATACTGTGTTTTATATAGTTCTAAATTTAAACGCAGGCTTTCTTGTAGAAATTGTATATGGTTAAAAAACAAAAATGTAGCAGGCCTTTTGGCCTAGTGAATAAGGTCCCATAGGCCATGTCAATATGCCTGGGTTCTCTTCCTCCAGTTTCTGATTCCTGGTTATTTCTAAGCAAACCCTGGAGGCAGCTGGGGGGTGTGGTTTCAGTGATTGGGTTTCTGTTCCTAGTCCCCAACCCTGCTCCTATACCAGACCCTAGTGAATTTCTGGATCATAATTTTGGCCTGGACCCAGCCCTAGCCATTACAGACATCTAGGGAATGAAATAGGAACTGGGAGTTCTATCATTGATCATCTCTCTTCCTCTGTCTCTGCCTGAGAGAGAGAGAGAGAGAGAGAGAGAGAGAGAGAGAGAGAGAGAGATTTGGTGTGGAGGAACTTGATTTGGTTAGCAGATTGGAGGCAGTGTGGTGAACCACCAAAGCAACCCAGTTCTCTCTTATGCCAGGTAGACTTCGGAGAAAAACACTCCATGCCAGATCACATATAGCACTCCCCTGCTCTTTGGTTCACCAATCCCTGCCCAACAAATGGTGGCCACAGATTCTAGAAGCTTGTTTGGAGCTTGTAAGTAGCATTGTGATTATAACCACAGAAGCATTTTACTTCACTATCATCAAAGCAAGATCCTTCCTGCTTATAATCTATCCTCGAGGAATTTCCCTTGTTGTAGATCACGTGATGAACGACCCTTACCTGGGTAAGTGTTAGGATTTGAATGTGCACCTCAGGGCTCCTGTTTTGGAAGCAATGCAACAGAGTTGAGAGGCATGGCATTCAAAAGATGATGAGGTCAGGATGCCCTCGTGAATGGATTTTGAGATTGGTGGATTTGCTACGTGAGCAAGTTCACCCCCCTTTTTGGATTTTCTTGTCTAGTGATGCCTTCTGCCTTGGTAGGACACAGCAAGGATACTTTCCTAAATGTGGCCCGTTGGTATTAAATTTCCTGGCTGCTTTAAAACTCTGTTCCAGAAAATTTTTTTGTTTGGTGTAAACAACCCTGTGATATTGTAATATAACAGCCATACTGGATTACCACAGCAGGTTTTAGAAGAACTCAGTGAGGATAAACTGGTGAAAGCGAACATTTTCATCTGTCTGATTGTTCCCGCCTCTTAGTTTGTGAGTGTTGGCTATTTCAGTGAAAGTATTTGCATTTGCAATGAGATCTTCAGGAAGAAAGCTGCAAAGCAGCAGCACACTTCCAAAGGGAAAACTGTATCTGTATCCATGAGCTGGGACGAAGGGTTGAGGATCTCCAGGTTGTCCGTCCACACATCCTGGTTCATCAGAGATTTTGAGTGAGGAGGTGGTATTGTGAAATTGTATTCTGCTGTCTTTCCTTACTTGTGGATTTCCTTCACTTCTCATTTGAGGACCTTTCCCTTGCCCTCAAACTCAGACAGCAGATCTTGTCACAACACATCCATGCCCCATAGTTTTCGAAGAGACAATGATGCTTGCATCCTTAGAACTTGCTTCATGTTAAAACCTTTGTGCATTGACTGGTAGCAGGCACACACTGAACCGATCATCACAGCAGCACCACACAAACATTTTATACCATGTCAGTTGTCACCTGCAAAAGACCCCAGCATGTCACTCTGAGATTGCTCAGAATGGGTTCTCATCCTCACTGCATTGATCACTCTGAGAGGACCCCGCCCCCTTTCTCATCAATTACTGATGGCTATCAGGAGGAGAGAACACATTGGAGAGGGATGTGATAGCACTTCAAAAGTTGTTATATTTTCTTTCCATCAATCATGTAAAGAAAAGTCTTCTGGCTGACTTGATAATCCTGTTTTTCCTTTGAAGATGGGAGACTGACTTGCTACCAAAGGAGCCAGTGAATTAGCACTGTTTTTACAGGCTTTTGAAGTCATTAGAACTTAGTTAGTATTCCCAAACTGTAGAAGAGCCTGAGAAGTGATTCCTCCAGTGATAGGTATGAAGGGTGTGATGACAGTTTTCCGGGGAAGCAAATCACATTTTGATTCTTCGGATTTCCAACCTGAGACACCATGCAGTTTCTCTGGGAACTTGGTAAGAAATTAGTTTTGCTTCTGGAATTAAATACTGCAAGGTCTTGTAGACCATTGATGCCCTGTACTTTTTCTTTGTCCTTGAGAATTAAATGCCGTGCACATAATAAGCGCTCTGTTTGCCCCTGTTGTGTTTTGTTATTGCAATTGTTTTTTTCTAAACCATTCAGTTAATTTACTTGAAAGACACAGATACAGAGAGAGAGAGAGGGAGAAAGAGAGAGAGAGAGAAAGAAACTAACTCCCATCTTGGTATTCCACTCCCCCAAATATCCACATTAGCTAATATTCACCTTAGCTAAAAGTAGACAAGAGTAAAGCCGGGAAGCAGGGCTCACTTTGGGGCTTGACCCAACTATTTGAGTTACCTCTTGGGGTATTGATTAGCTGGTAACTGGGATCAGTGTTAGAGCCAGGGCTTAAACCTGGGCACTCGCTACCTATAGCGTAGGATTTGTGCATCCTGCGTGGGGTCATAATCAGTTTGTCAAATGCTCACCTCTGTTGTAACTTCTGCAAATTTAATTCACATATTTCTGTTACTGTCCTCTCACCTCTCTGAAGATAACATGCTTCCAGTATTTCCCTGCTCTCCAAAATTCATACTAATGCTTAATCTCCAGTACAGGACTATCAAGAAGTACGGTCTTCGTTAGGTCATGAGAGCTCCACATGTGTTCTTACGGAAAAAGCAAGAAGGGATTGGGTGGACTACTTTTGCTTTTCTGCCTTCTGCCCTGTGGGGACTCAGCATTAAGCTCCATCAATAAGCACTCAGCAGTAAGACACACAACCTTGCCAGTCAAAGGAAACCCTTACCTAGAACCAAATGGCAGCACCTTGATCTTGAACCTCATATCGTCCAGAACTGACAGAAATAAGTTCCTGCTCTTCATAAAGGAGTCAAGTTGAGGTATTTTATTATAGCAGCACAAATGAAGACTGTAAGTAAGCCATTCACCCCTCTTGTAATGTAAAAAGACTAATATTTTGTTGTTGTTAGAACTTGCATTTATTATTTTAATTTTGGACCCAGAAGGCTGTGTGGATGGCTGGTTGATCTCTTTCATCCATCCCCTCATTGAACCAACCCTCGTACCTGTCATCTCTCCATGTATTCATTCAACATTTGTTGAGTCCCAGTCTGTGCTGTATAGGTGCTGGATATATACCAGCGGACCAAAACGTCATGGTTCTTTTTGACATAGAGTACATCACTGTCAGGGAAAATAATGTAGCGAATAGATTGATAAAATCATTGTGAACATCAGTTAGTCCTGTAAAGAAAACAATGTGTCAAATGTCACAAAAAATTAAACAAATATTTGTTCAAACCACTAATTACTGCTCTTAATGAGAAAACTTGGCTCAGCTAATTTTCACAGGATCCAACATTGCCTTCTATGGACGTTTGCAAAATTAGGGAGTGAGCACTTATCCACCTCTACCGAACAGCGGGCTTCCCCTTGAAAATGATGACTCACATCCTTGCCCTTACAATCAGGGCCGCTTATTATGGTAAATTCTTCACTTTTTCATCTCAAAACCCATGTCTGGGAAAGGTAAATTGGCGTGAAAATTTGTTTCATTGAGAGTTTTGCTTTAGGTACCCCCTTCCTGACCTTCTTTGAATATTTTCTCATTAAAGAAGTATTTATTGAGGACGTACCATATGCCAAGTGCTTTTGCTCCTGGTCATTTAAAAAAGTGCACATTAAGCCTGATATCAATTATGCATCAAGTTCATTATCCAATTAAATATATGTGCTGGGTATCTACTACAATGGATATTGTGATTCCAATTCCTGTGTAACTTTGGAAGATATGCTGTTTTTCAACAGAGTAGGAGATAATTGAAGTTTGTTGGATCTAGAAGTAGACTTCAAGAAGTTTCCAGAAAGAGAGTTTTTTTTTAACATATATATTTTTTAACATATATTTTTATTGCATTTCCTTTTTTTAAAACTAATTACATTGCATTATGTGATACATTTTTTTATGCACTGGGATTCCCCCGCCCCTCCCAAAACCCTCCCCCCACGGTGGATTGCTCCACCTTGTTGCATTTCCATGGTTCAAATTCATTTGACATTCTTTCGTTGGAGGTATTTACCAAGCATAAATCCAGCATCTTATTGTCCTGGTAAGTTCAATGGTTTCTTGGTGAGACCATCTCTGGTCTGAAGGTAGAGCCGGCAGAGTATCATTCCAATCAATTAAAAGGTTAAATGTCTTCAGACTCTTGATTTCAGTTTTTTAGAACTTAGCTTATTGAACTTTTTAACATTCTTTCTGAGTCTTGTCCTTGTTTATATATTATATATTTAAGAAATTATATTTCTTATTAAAAAGAATATATTTATTTGAAAGGCAGACTTTCAGAGACACAATAGCAAAGAGAACCAACAAGCTTCTATCTATTGGCTCATTCACCAAATGGCTACAACAGCCAGGGCAGGGCCGTGCCGAAGCAGATACCAGGAGTGCATGCAGATCTCCTGCAGGGACCCATGCACTTCAGCTATCCTCTGATGCCTCCAGTGCATCAGCAGGGAGCTGCAGTAGAAATGGAGCAGCTGGGAGTAGAACCAGTACCTGTGTGGGGTGCCAGCACTTCACTTAAATCCCTTTGCCATAGCAGTGTCCCCTAAACACTGTAAACACTGTGTCTTGTTTCCCTTAATTTATAATGATCATCTTGTCAGCCCATCATTGTGCATAACAATTATCACAGAGAGGAGTAACAACAGGCAAATTTGAAGCTGACATACCCGTGTTTAATTACAATAGTAATAATAATAATAATAATAATACAGTAGAGAATAACCTTGTTATTTGTTAGAAACTGACTAGCTTTTCCTAGTAGGAGATTGGGATTAAGGCTGGAAAAAAGGCAGTCTCCCGGCCAAATCTGGCCTATTCTTCATTTTTGTTTTCTTCCAAAAAAAAGTTTCATTAGGATGCAGACACATGGAATTGCTTTCATTTTATCTGTGATGGCCTTGAGGGCAGATGGGCAGACTTGAACTGTGGTTATTGAGATCAGATGTCCCACAAAACAAAGCATGTACTCTTCGTACCTGTTGGGAAAAAACTACTGTCTTTCTGTCTGGGCTGACAGGCTGCGGGTAGTCCATTTCTGTCTTTCTGGCCATAGCAGGGACCTGGAGTCTAAGAGCATTTGCAGTGAACTCAGCTGGTTTGTGGAGGCCCTTAAATACCTTATTATTGATAGATGTTGGAATGCCAATTTTGACCAGTGATTCAGGTTACCTGGGAAGGAGAGAGAAGACAGCCAGTCTGTATGGTTATTAACAATTCCGTTTCTCTTGACCTCTTAAAACACAGACACACTTCACTCCCTCCGCTCACACCTGCTTGTTCATGAGGGGTTTTCTTAGCTTACTACTGGATACTCAGTACCTGTGCTAACTCAGAAAGTGGTTCTGTCCATCTTAGAAGTAGTATGCAGAATCTGAAGCTGTGTTGGGCAGATTTTTCCTACCTCCAAACACGATGCTAAATCATGACAAGCTCAAACTAGCAGATTTTCTGTAGTTGTGGGCTAGGTAATTTTTTTCTATCTTTTTTGATACTTATTATTTGTAATGTTGATGATGATTTTTGGCTAGCTCTACATACTTACTTGTCAATGGGAAGTCACACCAGAATAAAACAGGAAAATATCTGCTTCTCCTTTTCAAGATTACATTTTCAGGAATTAACTAAGATTACATCATTACCATTCTACATCACCAAAGTAATGACAGTAAATAATAGCTTACAAGGCTTAAAACACATTGGAATGGGGGGAAAAACACATTGGAATGGGGGGAAAAACACACTGGAATGAGAAACACTGTATTGTTACCACCTACTTCCTATGACATTTAGTAACAGAATCCTACTTGATGTTGTTGGGCATACTTTCTGAGCTGGTAGAATATAAAACACCACTCCCCTGCTCTTGCTCGTTTTCTGTTTCAATTAAAACCCTCTGGGCCTGAGCAAGGGTTGTGATTTTTGGTTGCCTGGGAGGTTGGTGTGAGTTGGAGGAAGAAGTTAAGCTTGGCAGCAGTGTAATCACTGAGAACTCGCTGTTCATTTTCCTCCCACTCACCTTGTTTTGTTCATTGGAGATTAACATTTTTTTTTTTCAGCACAAAACCAAAGGAAAAATAAGAGGTTAGAAGATAGAGTTCTCAGGAGAGGGTGGTGCTTGAGGGACTAGAAACAAAGAAGAGGCGAGAGAAAGCTGAAAAGGGGAAGGGAAAGCTGGCATGGGCAGGGCACCGAGGGAGGCCCGAGGAAGGAAAAAAACCTTTCGCGATTGAGAGACCCCTCTTCAAGGGCAGAGTCGGTCCCTCTCATGAAGAAGCCCTGCCCACAGTTGCTTTCCTCCAGCTGTTTTGGAACCTGTGCTGCTGACTGCTGAATAGAGGTACTAACGCTTAATCTAAACGAGTGGCTGAACCTCAAAGCAGACTTCTAATGCCCAGCCCGGGGCAGCCACCCAGAACCTCCGGACACCTTCAGTCAATTTCTGACAGTAGCACTGTCCAGTCAGGTCACTGCACTCAGATTTTAGACTCACCCACACCAGCAATGCTGCAGGAGCTTTGCCTTGGGTTACGGGCTTGTGTGTCATCACAGACACCCTGAGGCTGCAGTGAAAAAGAAAGCGAGCACCTGGTTGGCCAGCAGTTTGTTCAGAGACGTGTGTGAAGGGGTACGGCAGAGATCAGAATTCGTATCAGCTTGCTCTTTCTTTTCTTAGTCTTTTTTTTTTAAAAAGATTTATTTAGTTTTATTGGAAAGGCAGATGGAGAGAAAGATCTGTATGCTGGCTCACTCCCCTCGTGATTGCAAGGGCTAGAGCTGAGCTGATCTGAAGCAGGAGCCAGGAGCTTCATCCACGTCTCCCACGTGTTTGCAGGGTCACAGGGATTTGGACCCTCCTCCACTGCTTTCCCAGGCCACAGCAGGGATGTGGATAGACATGGAAGCAGCTGGGACCTGTACTGATGACCCATTGGAATCCTGGTGCTTGCAAGGGGAGAATTAGCCAGTTGAGCCATCACACGGGGCCGTAGTATCACATTCTTAAGAATGCATTATAGCAGGACTTGCAAAAATCCCTTTGTTCCACTGTGATGCTTGTGGACTTGGGTCACCTGATGAATGTAATAGTTACAAGTTTCCTCACTGCAGAATCTGCAATTTTTCTCTGATAACTAGTAAAGATCTCACAGGAAACACAGAAAACTTTAACATAACTGTCTTCATATATTGCTTTGCTCTTTTTTTAGTACTTATTAACACTTCCTACCTGAGATAGTTACTGTAGTAATGATTTTATAATTAAATTTCTCTTGATATACTATTTGAAATTCTGAAGAAAGAACATTCTTTCCGTCCCACATTTTCAACATTTTTTGTGTGTATATCTGAGTTTTACAATGTGATGTTGGGGGCACATATAGCTAGAAAGACCTTTACCTGTTAAAGGAAATTAGTTTAGTTATTGCATGTGTTAGTTTTGGTGTCAAGAACGCCAAAAATATACTTATTTATTTAACAAGCCGTAATCAATGTCATACAGTTTTATTAGCCTTCATTCTACGTGCATGTTCCTTTATCTCTATTCCCTTTACTCACTATTTCTATTGTGTGGGGTATAACCAATTACTGCCATTACTTCTGTTACTTCTGTTGTTCTTAATTTGGCCTTTGCATGCCCTTCGCCTTCTCCCATGCTTTCTCCCCCTGCCATCTCCTTCCTTGCAGCACCATGAGACGGTTCAGACTTATGTTTTGTGTTCTTTGTCCCATCTGCAAAGTGAGCCACTTTTCCAAGGTTCTCTGGTTCATTACATAGGAGAGTCGAATTTTGAAAACTAGATCTGAGTCTGTGTGCTCACCGTGTGGGGACATAATTACTTCTCAGTCTCTCAATGGGTAAAACCAGGAAATGCACATGAAATCTATGTTTTATATACTTCCGTTTCTATATTAAAAATCGAACTGACAGTAATATCTTCAATCTTGTGATTAGTCCTCTTGACCTTGACCTCCTGCCTGAACCAGACAAGTTGCAAGTTTTTGAACGATTTTAGTTGTTAGTTTCTGCAGCATTTTTTTTTGCACATTATTTTTTGTTATGGAAAGATTTTGTTTCTAAGTTTTTATCTGCCTTACCTAACCGGTTCTTCATTTCAAATAAATCACCAATGCATGAGCACACCATAAAAAGAAGACAGAAATTGTCTTTTTTGTTGCTTCATAGAGAAGAAATGGATTCCAGCCACATGAATGTGCTTCAAAAATGGAATTAAACGATAAGAATGAAATCGTGATATATTTAGTAAGATCAGCAGAATTGGAGAACATGTAGTTGCATAAAATAAGCACAGCAGAGAAAGACAAATAATATATATTCTCACATGTGGAAGTTTAAAGATACAGTCCGTTCAGAGTAGTGCTTACTAGAGTCTTGAAGATTTAGGAGAGGGGAGATGGGAGGCTAAGTAACAGGTACCAAAACTCAGCACAGTAGATAACTATTGGTCATAATAATGCATTATATTCGGTAAAAAAAAAAAAAAAAAAAAAAAAAAAACTACAAGAGGCCCCAGCACAGTAGCCTAGTGGCTACAGTCCTCACCTCGCACACACCAGGATCCCATGTGGGCACTGGCTTGTGTCCCAGCTGCTCCACTTAGGTCCAGCTCCCTGCTTGTTTCCTGGGAAAGCAGTGAAGGACAGCCCAAAACCTCGGGACCCTGCACCCATGTGGGAGACCCGGAAGAAGCGCCTGGTTCCTGGCTTCAGATCAGCTCAGCTCCGGCCATTGTAGTCACTTGGGGAGTGAGCCAGCAGACAGAAAATCTTTCTCTTTGTCTCTCCTTCTCTCTGTATATCTGCCTTTCCAATAAAAATAGATAAAGCTTAAAAAAAATCACTGCAGAAGGGGTCAGAAGTAGCAGACTTTATAGGTTTATTATATATATATACATATATACGTATATATATGTATTTAGTATATCAGATCATTGTACTGTGCCTCCTTTAAAAGGCTTTTAGGAAAGCAGTGGAAGATGGCCCAAGAATATGCAGTGAAACACAAATAAAATGAAGTTAAGAGGAAAAGTTTATTTTGATGTAGCAATTTTGAAAATGTATGCATAGTTTCTTTCATAGCACGTTTCCATTAATTTTTGAAGACCTTTTCTATAGATAGATTTAAAAAAATTTTTGCACGAGCATAAACTTGGCTTTTAATTCCATTTTCCATGTACTTTGTGCAGTACCCTTGTATATCACTCCAGTGAATACTTTATATGTTTTATTTACCTTAGGATTAAAACATGGAGTTTTCTTTTTTTCCCCTCTTGGCGAGGATTGTCTTAATGGTTCCTATCATCTTTATTTTTCATTCTCTTCTTAATTAATTTAGAAAATAATAATTTAACTGCTAGGAATGTTCAGCAGCTGTGTACCAGCTCCGATTCCCCTTCTTATCACTGTTCGGTGACAAGAGGCAATAAGCAGCGCTCATCTGTGTCTCGCTGCACAAACATGCATTGCTGATCACAGTCGGCCTGCACTCGGTCTCTCTTCTGCACACATGGGCTACTCTGTCTCTCCAAAAGAAGAGGAGGAGGAGGGAGACAAAGAAAGCTTTTGTTTCTTCTTTATTAGCCCTCAGAGTGCCTTGTTAAAAACACTAACCTCATTGCACAGGGAACACAGTGAGAATCAAAGGAAGAAAATATAAATAATTTCTAAGTTACTTACTTAAAGAAAATAGACTTTTCTCAGTTTGAAACATCTCTAAAAGAACATTCTAGGACTGGACTTCATTCTGAGTAGTTGAATATTTATAGTGCTGGATGTTTGAGCTTTTTAAAAGGTCACTGGAAAATGAAGTCACTTTCATTTTAAAGTAGGGGAAGGTGAACATGAAAAAGGGAAGAGCTTTTAATGAAAACCATGATGTCTGTTCTTGCAAAAGGTCTTCGTTTGCCGTCGTAATTGTATTTCTAATGGCTTTCCTTATAAGAGATGATTGTGCCTTGATGTATGAAGGATTTCAGCTCCCAGGGTTGAGTGGCTGCTCTGGATATCTGACAGTTCTATTCACCTGGCACTTCAGTTTTAGTCCTCGTGACTGTTACAGATATGAAGGAATCTGCAGTATTGATCTAGACCAATACATGTTTGTTATTGTTATTGTTCTGGAGGTAGAGAGAGAGAAAGAATACATTCTTAGAAGAAGAGGGACTCTATGCTCTTTTCCACTGATGCACTGGTTCACTCCCTGAATGCCTATAACAGGCAGAAAGAACTAAGCTTGAGAAGGGGGGAAGGAAAAAAAACAAATTTGAGCTGATTTCACAGAGAGAGCAGGTCCCTGTTTCCTGGATGCCTGTGAAAGCCACAGTTGGGCCAGATTGAAACCAATGGCCATGGACTCAGTCTAAGATTCTCAATGATTCTCAGTGAATCCCAATGATTCTCAAACATATTTGGCAACGTCTTTCAGAAATATCATTTTGTACAAACCACTGGAATGATAGAAACTTTATGAAATAGATTTGTATTTTTTAAGTTTTATTTTTATTGGAAAGGCAGATATACAGAGAGAAGGAGAGACAAAGAGAAAGATTTTCTGTCTGCTGGCTCACTCCCCAAGTGACTACAGTGGCCGGAGCTGAGCTGAGCTGATCTGAAGCCAGGAGCCAGTCGCTTCTTCCGGGTCTCCCACATGGGTGCAGGGTCCTGAGGTTTTGGGCTGTCCTTCACTGCTTTTCCCAGGCCACAGGCAGGGAGCTGGATGGGAAGCAGGGCTACTGGGATTAGAACTGGTGCCATTATGGGATCCTGCCGCGTTCAAGGTCAGGACTTTAACTGCTATGCTATTGCTCCAGGACCTGGATTTGTATTTGTTAAGGGATTGTTTCAAAGCCACACTGATCCATGTACTTCGTTTTCTTCATGTCCTGGAGTCAGTTGACTGAAAGGGTTGTCTCAGATGTCTTAGCAGATAAACCAACTTGCTCAAATAAGAACTAATGTTGGTGATGTTTTCCCAGAGAAAATCTTCTGAGAAACTAGAAAATGTCAAGGAAAATAGGGTAACCAAATTCTAGAACTAAAAGTGATGGGGCATAGCGCGAGCATTGTGGCACAGCAGGCAGTGCAAACGTCCCATGTGGGCACCAGTTGCTGTTCCAGCTGCTCCACTTATGATCCAGCTCCCTGCTTAAGCATCTGGGGAAGCAGTGAAAGATGGCACAAGTGCCTGGAACCCTGCCACCACGCGGGAGAGGCAGACGGAGCTCCTGGTTCCTGCCATCACGCGGGAGAGGCAGACGGAGCTCCTGATTCCTGCCTTTGGCCCAGTTCCAGTTCCTTGTTCAAGTTCCTGGGAAAGAAGCAGAAGGTCACCCAACTTCCTGGGGCCCTGGACCCACTTTGGAGACTCAGATGAAGTTTCTAGGTCCTGGTTTTGAGTCAGCCTAACCTCGCCACTTGGCCCTCAAGAGAGTGAACCAGCACATGAAAGATCTCTCTGTGTCAACCTGTCTTTCAAATAGTAATCATTTAAAAAGTCATGAAAGAATCAATGCCAAGTGAACAAACTTCTGTCATTTCTGCCAACAAGCATAGCATGTTTTTAAAATGAATACTAGATATTCTTGCCTACCACTGCCTCAGGAATAATCAGTGGGTACAGGAAGGTGTTACAGCCTCTCATAGAATGTTTTATGTCTGCCTCTGTCTATGAATTAGACTGAGCATTATATGAAATGCCTTTGAAATGGAGCTTTGTTTCTAAAACCCAGGTGGGTAGGTGAATGAATCAACACATTTTAACATGATCTTCTGGAAGAATCAGAACTTTTGAGGCTTTGTGGAGGCCAAGATGAAGGTGACATTTATCACAATATGTAATAGTTCATAATATAATAAAAACCATTGATAAGTTCTTAATATCTAAAAGCTTATAGCTAATAAAAAGTTTATAATATGACTTCTACAATAAAGGAGAGAAGACTAGATGTGGAGATGAGAAAGTGTATGAGAGACTAACATTGTGAATGTGTAGAAATTTAAGAACAAATCCTTTGTGAACATCAGGAAATACTGCAGGCAAAAAGGAAAGCATGAATACAAGTGTAAGATTTTGTAAGGGCACGTTAGTTCTATTGCACAACACTGCTGTGTGTGACAAATCACTCCCTCCCATCACCAAACTTAGTGACTTGAAAGAAGTTTTATTTATTCTGACTCAGGTACCTGGTGTCCATTTGGCTTGTCTCAATTCCATGCTGTGAGTTAGATCTGTATGGCTCTCATCCTCTCACAGCTGGCAGAAGCTAACACATGATTTTTCTCATGGTGAGAGGCAGGAATGCAGGACACATTTCCAAGAGCCTGCACGGGTCACTTCTCTCACCATGCCATTAGTGAAGTCCAGAATGATAACAAAGGAGTATGGGAATGTATTCCTGTCACAGGGAGCAATTAGAATATTTAGTAAACAAAAATTTCATCTACTTTTGGAAGGCATACGGTGGTTTTTGTGTATCTGGGTATGGCTTGGGAAGTACCAAGATTGAGATTCTAAGAGATCTAGAAGCTGTGTGGGAGAGGCTTGCCTTCCAACTGATAACACTGTAGAGAGCAGAATGTATTTTTTTGAGGTTCCATAAGATTATCAAGGAAGCTGGGCCTTGACAATGCTCCCCATCACTGAGTTGGTAGAGCAATTGTGGGATTTTTCTAAGAAAAAAGCTTGGTGGGAAAAAAAAAACCACGCTGCAGTCAGATTGTAAGAGGCTGAAGAGCGTGAGAGGATAACACAGATGAGGCAATTAGAATCATCAATATACCCAGCCCTAAGCGGTAGCCTAGCATCTACAGTGTTTGCCTTGAACATGCCAGAATCCCACATGGGCGCTGGTTCTAATCCTGGCAGACCACTTCCCATCCAGCTCCCTGCTAGTGTGCTGGGAAAGCAATAGAGGATGACCCAAAGCCTTTGGGACACTGCACCCACATGGGAGACATGGAAGAGACTCTGGGCTCCTGACTTCGGATTGGCTCAGCTCTGGCCATTTTGGCTGCTTCGGGAGTGAGCCATTGGATGGAAGATCTTTCTTTCCGTCTCTGGTCTTCTCTGTATATCTGACTTTCTAATAAAAATAAATAAATCTTTAAAAAAAATCTTCATCAACATCCCTTTGGGAGAACTAAGGAGGGTTGGGAAGGAAATGTGTTTTGAAATGAAAGAGCACAAAAGTGAGAAAGATACACATGTGGGCTGTGAGGGCCTCTGTCCCCAAGAGGAAACCCGGGGCTGTTTATTTTCTGGACCACCAAATTACAGATGATGAAAATAAAATCATCATCCTCATCTTTCACTTAATATGAAATACTTTGTAAGGTGATAAGGCAAGGTTAATGATAAGACAATCTTCTCTCCCAGTAGCTTTGTTCCGCACAGACTTGGACATTTGCTGTGTTAAAGGAGTTGCCAAACTCTTGAATCTTGAAGAATTTTTCTGTTCCTTCACATGCTCAAGGGACCTTATTTTCAGATGTGAAGTAATGGGGAGGTGGGGGACAATATTTACCTGTGCAGTAAGCAAGCGGCATACTAGCACACCAGCCACTGGAATAGTTAATTAATGTTTAATTTTTTAATTGTTCACACCTGCAGAAATTTCCCCCCATAGGAAAGATGACCTTATTTTAATCCTGGTGAGAGGGTTTGGCATTTCCCCACACCCCCATAAATGTGCCTGTCATCACAACCCCTGTGCATTTTCTGGGATTTAGTCACATCAGGCAGTTACCTATTAAATGTGTATACTGACTGCACCTAGGCTGGGACAGCTTGCTCTGAGATCTAAAGATGGTGAATCTCTCTGCTAAGTTCACTGGGAAGAAAGCTTGTGTAGATGAAATAGTGAATACTTAAGAAGATGTTGAGGATCAAGCATCTTGCAAACCCTAGGATCCCATATAGGCTGCAATTCATGTTCCAGCTGCTCCACTTCCCAACCAGCTCAGTGCTTAGGGATTGGGAAAACAGTAGAGGATGGCCCAAGAAGCCTTGGGTCCCTGCACTTATGTGGAAGACCTACAGGGGCTCCTGCTTCCTGACTTGCCTGTTGCATCCATTTTGGGAGTTAGCCAGTGGATGGAAGATCTCTCTTTCTCTCCTTCTCTCTGTAAAGCTAATCTGCCTTTCCAACAAAAATAATAAATCTTTACAAAAAAAGACTTTAAAAAGAAGAATGATCTCTCTATGTCTCTATACCAACTTTTCTGTAGCTCTGCTTTCTAACTAACTGAAGTTTTAAAAATCATCTTTTGAATCCTCCCAAAGCATACAATCCCCTCTTACTCCTTTAACCTCCAAATCTGAACATCACCTAAGTCTGATTATGAACAGGCTCATCTTGTGTGTATTGTTCTGTGATTACCATTTTTAGCCTTTTAGAGGATTTTTGGAGTTTTGTCTTGGTCACAACAGTTGTAAATCTGTTTAATGACATCCAAGGATTTCATGTTTGGAAGCGTTATCATTTAACAAACTCAAGGGACTCAGAGCTTCAGTAACTTTCATTAACTATCCTTGTACATGTTTTTATGCATGTTACAATACTTATTGAGACTAGATTCTTAGGCTTCCCTAATTTTTCTTTAAAGAACAACATTCCTTTTATTCAACTACTCTTTTATTCAGGTTTCCTTGTTTTTCTCCCTCTTAAAAGTAAAAATCAGGCTTAGGAAAAAGAAAATGCTTTGCTTTAAGCATTCTTAATTTGCAGATACTGATTAGAAAACTGATTATGAAATTCCAGTGCTTTATGGAGTCAAGTGTGTGTGTGTGTGTGTGTGTGTGTGTGTGTGTCAGGGTGAACTGGAGTGTTGGATTTGTGCCCTTGAACGAGGTGGGTAGCCCTGTGGACCAAGGATGCCCTGCTGCGCTGCGCTGCACTGCACTGCACTGCTGTTTGTGGGTTCTCCCAGGTCCCCGTCATTTGTGTCACGCTCCTAATCACACAGACCCCTGACCTTGCACAGAGTGCACAGCCCTACAGGGCCGCCATGATGACTGCACTTTCCCACTCTCGGTATTTTTATTATTTTTCCCTCACAGGATCACCAGCATAACCCTGATGACTCTTGATGCAGAGTCAGGATCAGTTACACTGTACAGTAAAGAAAAGTTAGAGCAGATGTATGTCTCTTCAGGAAAGCAAACATTTTAAGCTTGGAAACTGACACTAAGCACTGTCAATAGATACTTTGTTGAATGAACAAATGAGTGGATGAAAATGCAACAAATGAATCTAAACTTCAAACTCCCATCACCATTTTCTTTCTTTCTTGTTTTCATGTTTTTAATTTTATTTTTTATTAGGTTTACATAGTTGATTAGGGTGGAAAGGGTCGAGGGTGGAGAGAAAGTGGGTGAGACCATTGTTTCCACATTTGCTTTTTCTTGTTCCTGTATCTGGGAAAAGGGGAGAGTTCTGTATCTGGAGATACTGATATCTCCAGCCTCCCAGCTGTCTCAGTACCCAGGGATGGGGAACAGCCACCTGACCTCATCCCAGGGTTCCCGGTGTGGATGATGCTCTGAGAGTGCTGCTCAAGTGATTGCAATAGTTCAGTAGTTCTGAATTGTCTCACTGATCCAAGGATGAGGAAATCCTTTCAAGGCCCATTGGCTGACACAGTCCACCTTATACTCTCCATTTGCCAGATATTTGTTGCCAGTATTTGGCTAGGGTAGTTGACCAACTTGTTCAGCCCTTCTTCCTCTGCTACAGTACCAGATGTCCTCTGCAGGCTGCAATAGACTGCCATATCTTCCATGTGCATCTGATTATGCTGTCCACTGCTCAGGCCCACTGCTGGAGGCCCAGCTCGAAAACATGTACTCCACGGTCAATAACAGATCCTATGATTCTCTGCATGGTTGTAGTTCTGAGTTCAGTGGTTCAGTTAGGATCCCCAAAGAAACCTTGTCTGAGGTATTTCCAGACCTGACTCTTGTGTGTGCTTGCCAATACAGAGTCCAGCTCAGTCTGTCTCCCACATCAGCCTACGCACACACTAATAGTTGAAATATTTGGAACAGTTCTTTCTCCGGCCCTGTCTCTTACATAAACCCATGAGTGCTGTGTCCCAGTCCAACCCTGCCCACCACACACTCGGCCCTCATGTACACCAGCAGGAACTGTAGCGTAGATGGAGTGACCCCCCAGTAACCACCACTAGGCCCACCCCCAGCCCTGCCACACAGGGCCACACAGAATTCACCCCTCTTCTTGTTCTGCCATTCTTCCAAGTACCTTAGGCGATGACCAAGTCTGCTTTTGTCGCTGGTTTTGGAGGACACATTAGCCACTCAGTCTGAGCACACTGTGAAAGGTATTTCTTTTCGATTTGGTAATCTTTTGGAGATTTACAAATTCTATTTACTTTCTTGATAATAAGTTGCAGACAGTAAAGTTTCACTCTATTGGAAAATATTTACCTTCTTTCCTTTAAGTCTCTGTTTTCTAGCATGGAATTCACTTCCTTTTTTTTTTTTTTAATTTATCAATCCTTCTCATTCCTGGCTCCTTTCCTGGATCCCTTTTGCACATCCATCTTGCTTTTTCCCTGTCTCCTTTCCATAATTTCTTTCTGTTGTAATTTCTTTCCAGAGTCTTCCATGCCCTTATTTTTGTGTGATTCTTCTGCCTGCTTCCCCCCAGATGATATATTCTCCTTATTTGAAAGAAAACATCATTTGTTTCCTAGCATCTAATCTGAATAACAGTGAAATGTTTGTTTAAAATTAATGCTTTGAGCAAAGAAGCCTCTCTGTTTACTTGACTTGCAATATTTTAATATTTAACATGCTCTGATGTAAAACTTGCGGAAGAAAAATCTCCCGGTGTGAGCTGGTTGTATAACAATTTACATTCAGCTGCAATATTTTATTTGCTATAATTACTCACTGACAAAACAGGGAATGAAAATGCAAAATTACAAAATGCTCTCAATTTGCATTTTATTTTGGAATGTGAAAACTTTCTAGTTCTTTAGGGAGAGACTTTGATAAAGGGAAACCAGCTTGGGCAAATAGATAACACATCTATGCAAACGAGTTCTTCAGCAGTGAGATTCAGCCCAAGAGGAAACTGTGGAGCTTCTAGAGTTGTTTAAAAAAAAAAAAAAAAAAAAAAAACGAGGGCTGCATGATGTGGACTTAAGGTGGGAGGGCAGGACCGAGCACTCTCTCTCCACTCCACTGCAGAGCCTCCCTGTGATCTTACGTAGGTCCTTTCACTTGTGGCATCTAGGAAACTACTCTTAAACCATTGAAGTTTCTTAGATGAAAGGTAGGATTCCACTGGGCTCTTGTTAGAAAGTGTCCAACCCTGGCCCTCTTTCCCCTTCCAGTTATTGTCACTCTTGAAAGCGGTAAGTTTCAATGGGATTGTGGGTCTGAATGGGGCATGACAGCCTATACTTGGACCTTACATGTATGGCATCTGAAAGCTTTTCCGTTGGTTTCTGCTGCTCTGAAAGGCCCTAAGAGACGGGGGCTGTCCTGTCAGATAGGCATGCTCCTGCATCCAGGTCCTTCCCCCCCCGCACCCCCGTCTCATTTACAGTGTGAAAAGGGAGATGTGTTTCTGCACCTGACAATGTTAACCAGGCGGTTACAGTGGTTTTTTTTTTTTTTGGAAAGAGTGAATCAGAGGAAATCCAAGTAAGATTCTTCTTTTTGATGAAATATAAAAGCTCTCCCCAGTAAAAATTTAACCAGAAATTCCCCCCCCCCCAGTTTTTTTTATATTGGTATACATGCAGGACAAAAGATTGTACTACATTTTTTTAAAATCTGAAAATGGCCAAGTCTTCATTGTGTCATTATAGTTCAGAAACTCACTTTTCTATTACTAAATTACCTTGTTCATAAATGTGCTACAGTTTTCATACAGGTAGTATACTTTCATGAGAAACTATGAAAAGGCAGGAATAGTTGATATACATTTCAATATTTCTGGAACATAAAATAGTTAATGCAAAGAATTAATCATTATATAAACCACATGTTCTCAGGATTTGAGGAAAGCTCTTAGAAATAGAAAACCGTATTATGTGGCACAAATTTAAAAGAGAGTTTTCTCCAAGCAGTCAATAACACAGGATTTAGTGATCCTTCCTTAGTCCACAAATATTGACTTTGTGATCTAAATTCATTTTAATTTGAGTTTTAGATAGCTAGAAAGTTGACTTTTGAATTGAAGAATTTCTTTCTTTGCAAAGAAGCATATTTCACGTAACAGAAACTTGGATTTCCACGAATCTTTTATTTTTTTAGTACTATTTGTAGTTTCCATTATTCTCTTCACTTTTGTTTAGGGGTCGAGGTGTTATTGAGGCTCCCTAAAGTCAGTACCATCCCTTTCTATTGTGTTATTTCTGCCATTGTTAGACATTGAATGAATACGTATTTTGCCCATGCTTGTCTATCAAAGCAAAAAATTATGAAATCAATATTACGTCTATGAATTAAAATTGCTCTGTGAAGCCTGTAAGTAGTATTGTAGACTTAAAGTGTAAATAGTTAAATTGAATGAAGGGAAGGAATTTTGTGGCTATACCATACCACATGGAGTCTTGAAATTAAAAAAGTAAACCAGTAAGAACTGGGAAGAAGCTATAGGCAGCTCTCACTGCTGAGCCGCAGGATCACAGAATGTTCTGATGTTCTTTCCAGCTGCCTGAATTTCTTGTTCTCTTGCTATCTTTGCCTTTAGTAGGTCAGCTTATATTTGTACCTTGTGGTGTCTTTCTACCACGATCTCTAAGCACTTGCCACTTAGTAGTTCAAACACATCTTGAGACATTTTGTCCAGCATTTCTCTGTCTTCCCTTCCCTCTTGAACTTGGAAACTTTCTCAGAATTCTTCTGAATGCATTGTTCTTAGCAGCCACTAAAATGGATAAAGATGGATGAGGTAGATGATTTTTTAAAATATATGTCTGTATGTAAGAAGTTCAGGAAAGAACTCTGAAATCCAAGTAGATGGAGCATCTGTGAAAGGAGAAACAGGAAAGTTCTATGATGGTAAAATATTGATGACATAAAGTTTGTCATTTTAATCATTTTCAGTATTTCATTGGTTGGTACTGCCTACCCTCAGAATGTGCAACATCATTTTCCATTTGCAGAACTTTCTATCATCTCAAACAGAAACTCTGTACCCATTACACAGAAATGCTCCATTTCCCTTCCTTCTCCAGCCCACAGTAAACCTATTTGTACTTCAGTATTTCTGTGATTAGGCCTATTCTAGGTACTTCCTAAGGTGGACTCATCACTCCCTGTCCACTTCCTGTGAGGTTTTGTCAGTTGTATCCATATGATAACATGGATCGGAATTCCAATGCTTTCTAAGGCTGAATTGCATTAGCATGTATGAATGTGTCACATTTTCTTTAACCAGGGAGTTGCTTCATACTGGGCTGTGGAGAGTGTAAAGGCATTGCTCGGTCACATGAGAGGCTTTTAATAGAGCGGGCCGAATTCATATTCCAGAGCTCAAAAGTGTCTCACTTCCTAGTAGTGCGAACATAGGGATTTTTATTCAACTCCTTTCTATCTTTTCTTTGATATCTGTTGTGCAAGCATAGCAACACATCTTAACAATTTGTTGAACACTTTATATGGAATAGTCGCTGCAGGTGCTTATGGTGGCACATAGTAGGGAAGGCAAATTTCATTTCTTCCTTGCCTTTTGGTTTTCCTACCTCCAGAAACTTCCATCCATGACAAAACCTGAAGAACATCATACGCAGTGGCGATGGTCTCTGTCTTGGGTGTTTCATTTTAAAAAAAGATTTATCCTATTTGTTTGAAAGGCATTATTAGAGAGAGAAAGTGTTCTCTTCCATCTATTACTTCAGTCACCAAATGGTCACAGTGATCCAAAACTAGGAGCCTGGACCTGGATTTCCCATGGGGGTGGCAGGGTCCAGATATCAGACCTTCCTCTGTGCACAGGCATGTTAGTTCCAGAACAACTGGGACTTAGGTTCTGATAAGAGATATTGGTCTTGTAGGTGGCAGCTTAGCTTGATGTGCCATGCCCCTGGCCTTCCTCAATGATTCTTGTATGACTAGGATTCAGACTGGAGAACCCCCCCATTCAGGGTTGACAGGATCCTCAGGCCAGAGCATGTGGCCTCTGGGACCTTTCCAACCGTTTCTACGTCTTCTATATACTGAGGAATGACTGACTTGGTGGATCTGGATAGTGCTTTTGCCATGCTGAAAACACCTTCTCCGAGATACAAGTATCTGCCCTGCTTTCAAACTGTATGGGTACCCTTAAAAAAGGTTCTTCATTTTGAGAAAAAGCAATTTCTGTCTCCCTGCTGAACCAGCAAAGACCCTTTGACGGCTGCTCCCGCTTTCCTGGTATCAGGTGTAAGATCTGCACGATGCAGAGACTGACAGTGGCATCATTTCGGCAGTGAGTGAGGGGGATGGCTGGAAGAACAACAGAGTGAAACACACGACCACCTGCTGATGCATGTGGCTCATAAGCCTGTGTGTCACAAGCGCCTGTTGGTCGTTTGGGTATGTCTAAACTTCTGACAGAGCTGGGAAACGGTGGTGACAATAGCAAAACAAAGGGGGGCGGAAAACACAAACCCTCTTATTTTTCTCTTGTCCCCTGTACATTAAGTGACACTTTTGGCCAGAAAACCTTTTAGTTCCCAATAAATCTTACGTGCTAGAACCAGAGGCCAATGGAGTTTACTAATGTCTCCAAAGTTTCTGGAAGAAGTCCTCTGCAGAATCCATTCCTGGCATCTTGGAAAAACTGAAGCTCATTAGCACCTACAGCGATAAAGTAGAAATGTGGGTCACTGACCCACCTCTTCTTTCCAACCTCATGGTGTACAGCATGTAGAAATTCTCCGTCATTGTTGGTACTTGGACAACTGTTTCTCAGATACCTTCATGGAGAGTGTAGTGGGGGCTAGCCATGAGCTCCTATTTAAGACCTTTTTAAAATTCATTGATTTTCATTTGTTGAAGAGACAGATGTAAAGAGTGAGTCAAAGAAACAGAGATCTTCCTTCTAGTAATTCATCCCCAGAGGCTCCTCAACAGTCAGGGCTGGCTTGGGTCTCCCTCATGGGCAGCAAGGACTCAATACCTGAGCCCTCCTTTCCTGCTACCCAGAATGCATATTAGCTAGAAGATAAAATTCTAGTTGGAGTCAGGACTTGAACCCTAGCACACCCATATAGGATGCGGGTGTCCCAGAAGGCATTAATCCTTCTACCAAGTGTCCACTGTCTTTGTGGTGGATTTGAATATGATTGGGCTGAGCAAGGATATTGTCCTTTCCATGTCTTAGAGCTGCCATTCTCTGCATGTGTCTGGATGTTGTCTGATGTGTCCTTCTTGGCCAGCAGATTGGAAACTTTGCTGAGTCCTCGGAAACCACCTGTTCAGTATCTTCAAAGCTGCCAGAGAGACTGTGGGGCAGGCAGTGAGTACAAGCTTTGGAACCACATTGAGTTAGGCTTCCTACTTCTCTCTACCATAGCTGGATGATGTTTGGCAAGCCTCTTCCTGTCTTTCGGTCAAAGCGTCCTTCTCAACAGACAGACGATAACCTTACCCTTCAACATACTGGTTGCCAAGACTGAATTCAAGGAGCTTTTCTGAAAGCCTTGAGGTTTTTGCCATGAGCCAAATGTTCAGAAAATGTTGCTTTCCTGTCTGTCTCCTTCTCCCAATTTGCAATATCATGGTTTTTTTTGTTGTAACTGATAAAGCAAGTAAGTTTTACGCAGCATAATTTTGTGACAGAGAAATTGGCCTGAAGCCTCAGGAATAAGCCTGAGAATCCTAAGGAAGAGGGGAGCCTATCCAAGTGCATTTGTCACTTAGCATTTCTGGCTTCAGCAATTGAATGGTGTTCTGTATATAGTCTGTATGGGTAGACAGTGTTTGGTAGGCATTTTTGTGTATGCTGACATAGGAGGGACATGGCAAGGAGAGGCTCACTGGAGGTGTAATTTTCTGCACTTGACACCAAGGCTCATAGGGAGGTTCCTCCAGAGACAAATAGCATGACAATACCCATCTATTTGTTGGCTCCCGGATGCCTAGAATGGCCGGGGTTTTGCCAGTTGGAAGTTGAGAGCCGGGAAGCTCAGTGCAGCCTTCCCACATGGGTGAGGAGCCCAGTGACTGCAGCCATCACCTGTTGCCTCTTGTGATGTGCGTCATCAGGAAACTGACATTGAAAGCAGAGCCAGGTCTCAGAGTCAGATGCTTTCAGGTGGGATGCAGTCACTGCCAGGGGCATCCTCTCTAATGTGCCGTACAGCTGCCCTGATGATCAAGAAGCCTTGGCAAGCATCTTTTCTCAGTGCTGTAGGAATTCATAATGAGCTGATCATCCAAATATGAAGCATTAAGTTGTAAACTGTTACTAGAAATAATGTTTTTATTTTCCAGTTTCTTCATGATGCAGAATTTCTTAATATTGGGAAAAATATAAAGATTTTTTATTTTTATTTTGAAAGATAGATTTTATGTAGAGAAAAGCAGAGATAGAAAGAAGCTCTTCATCCACTGGTTCACTTTGCAAATGGCTGCAATGACCAGGGCTGAGCTGATATGAAACTGAAAGCCAGGAAATTATTCCAGGTCTCCCACGTGGGTGCAAAGGACCAGGGACCTGGGTTATCTTATGCTGCTTTCCCCAGCCCTAAGCAGAGAAATTGGTAAGAAGTAAAAACTGATCTCACACCGGCATCCATATGGGATGCGGGTGCCACAGGGTGAAGGATTTGCATATGATGTCACCGTGCCAGTCCCCAAAATGTTAATGATAGCATAAATAAATAAATAAATAAATAAATAAATAAATAAATAAAGTGTTTTAAGTTAAGAAAACTGTGAAAAAACCAACACAGAACAAAGAAAATGTTAGAAATATGTGCTACCTTACAGTTTGTTTGACGGAGTTTTTGTATTATTTCTGACTGGTAAACAGAGTGATGATATAAAGTTTTAAGGGGAAGATATATTAGTGGGCATTTTACAGAAATGGGTCTTTGAATAGCTGATGAATATTTGAAAGAGATGCCCCTTGGAATTCAGAGACAGGGGTATTAAATGAGAAACATGACTCTGTAATCTCCATGTTGGGTCAAAAAAATCTGATTATAGTAAATGTTAGGATACATTTAAGAAAAGAATTTTTTGAGGGCTGTTTGCAACAAAAAATTTGATGTACCAAACTGCTTGTTAAGAGAATGAAGAAATAAAATTATGATTTGTGCTTATTATAGAATGCTTATAATTATAAGAACTAATTAAAATCTAAGGCAATGTTATAAAATACAGGTGTAATATGAGCAAATATGTAATTTTTTGGTAGCCATTATCAAAAAAGGAAAACCCATTTTACTTTTTTAAAACCAAAAAAAGAATTTGATGTTGATTTCAATATACTTTTCTTAATTGAAAGTATTATCATTTGAATATGTCATCAACAGAAAGTTATTAATGCCATGTTTTGCATTTTCTTTGTACTCTCTTGAAAACATTTTACACTTGCAGCACATTCAAAATCAGATGCTAAATTTCCATTGAAAATTGATCTGTATTTGAGTTTTACAAAATGTGCAGCTGACAAAACAGATTCATATAATCAAAATGTTTTAAAATAAGTGAGTAAAATGTCAGTGTTTAAATTAATTAAAAGCAAATTAAAATTAGAAATTCATTTTCATTAGCCTATTTCAAATTCTCAGTAGCCACATTGGGTAGCAGGTTCTTTGTTGAACCTGCTCTGTCCAGAGCTGCATATAGTTGTACAGGTAGTTTTCAAAAACATAATCCTGCAAAATAAATAAATAAATAAATAAATACATAGACAAGAGCAAGGCTAAGCAGAGGTGGGGACTGTCCAGTCTAAGGTCAGAGTATTGAATAGGGTTCATGTATGAAAAAAAGAGAGTTACTGTTGACAAGCCGAGTCCTCACTGGCTGCTCTCCAGGGTGAGGTCCACTGGTCCCAGGAGAGCAATTGAGCCAGTGGAGTCACACCCTTCAACGGTTGTTTGGTGTTGATAGAGGCACCAGACTGGAGAGTAAAGCAAGAGTAAGGCTTTGGTGAATGAACAAGTTATTCTCAGGTCATAGTGGATGCTGCAGTTGACCGATTCTGGACATAGGGTATATTTTTGGTAAATCTCTGCACCTGTATCTTGGAGGGGTAGGAAAATCACCCAGAGATTTTTTTCTTTTTTTTTTTTTGGTGCTCTCTCACTGTGACCAACTCCTCTTCCCCAGTGAGTCCTTTTATCAGCCCATGAGGCAATGAAGTTCATGAAATCATTTGGCTTGGTCCTGCCTTGACAATGGAAGGCGGGACTCAAAATTCAGTAAATTTTAAGTTGATAGTTACAAGTATCCCAATGACCATTGGCAGGAAACAAAACAAAATAGATTCCACCCCAATCTAATCTATTTAAGTTACACACACACACACAGAGAGAGAGAGAGAAAGAGAGCGCGCGATGCATCTTGCATTTACTGTTGCATTCTCCAAATTACTGCAGCCTCCAGGACTGGGCCAGGTCAAAGTCAGGAGCTTCTTCCTTCTCTCCCACATGAGTGTAAGCACCGCAGCACCTGGGCTTTTCCAGACACATCATCAGGGGACTGCGAGGGAAGTGGAACAGCCAGGACTTAAACCAGTACTCAGCGGATTCTGGTATTGCAGGTGGCAGTTGTACTTGTTGTGCCACTTTGCCAACTCTTAAATTATAGATATATAGTAAAACACTAGTTAATAAGATTCACACACACACACACACACACACACACACACACACTATAATTTGTTTTTTACCTAAGCAATATGCAAGTGTTCCTTAAAAGGGTCATGGAAAATGTATCCTAGAGAGAAATGATATGAATATAGGTTTTCATATAGTAATATATGTAATATATGAAAATGTTTAGGGATCCTATCCCTGTGGTGACAAGGTGAGGTAACAGGATCTGGAGGGGCTGGTCAAAAGGGAAAAGCTAAGAAACATCAGTGATTCTGGGCCTGTGGTGTATTGTAACTCAAGGTATACCCAACTCAATTCTAAGTATTTATGGTTAAAGAAAAAGTAGCAACAATCAGAGTAGTTGAAGAATGGTGAGATAGGCAGCAATTCAGAACTGTTGAACTATCAAAACCACTTGAGCAGTGCCCTTGGAGCATGTCCCATATTGGGGACCCTGGGATGGGGTGGGAGGTCAGGTGGGGCTTCCCCTTTTATCTCCCTCCTTACCCCAGATACACACAAAGAAAAAAATTTGGAAACAATGGTCTTACCCACTTACCTATAACCCTTGACCCTTTGTGCCCTAATCAACTATGTAAAGATGATCAAAAATAAAAGAATAAGAAGAAATATCTGAAGCCATTTATCCAAAACTTCATTCTGCCCATGTATCTGGCTTAAATAGAAGAAGCCTGTTGAGTAAGGAAGGAGCCCAAAAGAGGCCCTATATATACACTGACAAGCCAGAGGAAGTCCTATTGTGCACCAATGTTGTGTCCTATAGAACGTTTACATGCCTGTTTCTGGGTGAAATGACATTCCCAAAGTTCCTGTTGAATTCCTTATCTGCAGTGAAGACTGTGGGTGTCTTTGACATATAAATTGCAATGAAGCCCTTTGGGAAGGTTGTCCTCTGTCCTCACTGCTGGGCTTACAAGTTGAGACCTCATAAAGAAATACCTAGAATGTACACTGGTAGCAGGAGGAGCCTCTTCAGGCCAAGCAGAGAGCCATAGAGAGAATCCAAACCTGCCTCATGTTGATCTTGGCATTTCTGTCTCTGAAAATTTGAAAAAATCAGTTTTTGCTGTTTAAGCCATCCACTCTATAGTGTTGTGCTATTGCCCCCTGCCACACTCATCTGTCTGTGTTTTAAAATGTAAGTGTGAGGAGGTAGGTGAATTAATCGGTCTAGGGACCAGGGACACTAATTGCCTATTAGTCCATCTTACTCCTTACAATTGCACTGCTCAGTTTCTGGGTGTTTTGTTTTTTAAGATTTATTATTATTTTTAAAGGCAGAGTTAGAAAGATGCAGAAACAGAGAGGAGAGACAGAGAGGGAGAGAATCTTCGATCTGTAGGTTCAGTCCCAAAATGGCCTTGATGGTCTGATCTGGTCTGATCCAAAGCCAGGAGATTATTCCCTGTTCCACATGGGTGCAAGAGCCCCAGGATGCTTTCCCAAGTCATAAGCATGGAACTGGATTAGAAATGGTGCAGCTAGGATTTGAACCTGTGAGGCTTAGCTTGCTACATCAGCACCAGAACCTAGAGTCTCTAACTTATCATGAGGATAGAAAGAAGTAACCTGCCCTGCCCATTACCAGCAAAGCTCTAAGGGTTTCTTCTTCCCCTCGTTGCTGGTCTCTTGACCAAATAGGAAACATCTGGGCAATTCCTGTACCCCACGTTTGAATGTGTGGCCAGGATTTTACCAGACTTGGATGGTGTCATGTCCTTCTGAGTATTTTTTGTTTTATCTTGAGAAGGTTAGACAATTTATGTTTCTGGCCTTCTGATTGGTTTTGTTCCCACTCTGATTGATTGACACCTGCTATTCTCTTCTTCCCCCAGATTGTGCTTAGAAGACATTTGGAACCCCCTCCTGGCTACTGCAATTGGAGGTTCCTGCTTTAAATAAATCCTGGTATTCTCATTATCTTGTCCACGTAAACACTGTTCCACGTCAGACGAGAACTGAGGCGGCCTTTGTCATGGTTTCCCTGTGACATAGCATACAGTTTGAGAGGCAGTACAGCAAAAGGGGACTGCTGTAGAGTCGAATAGAATTGGTTTTCAATCCAGCCTGCAAATCACTATCTCTGGTGTTGGCGATGTGGCTCAGTGGGTAGATAGGCCTGATTCCTATATGGGTATGAATTTGTGTCTAGGCTGCTCCACTTCTAACCAAGCCCTCTGCTAATGGCTTGGGAAAAGTAGTGGAAGCTGACCCAAGTGCATGGGCCCTTGCCATCCATGTGGGAGACCCCAAAGAAGAAGGTCCTGGATTCAACATGCTGAAGCCCTCAATGTTGTGGCCATTCAGGAAGTTGACCAAGAGATGGGAGATCTTTGTCTCTTTGTAGCTCTTTCAAATAAGTGACCATTTTGTTTTGTTTGAAGTTGCTAGTTGTGGGATTCCTAGATACCTTTTGTGTCTGTGAAAGATGAATTAATAAGTATGCTTATCTCATAGGGTTATTGACAGGATTAAATGAATGGATAGAAGTAATTGCTATATAAATGTTAGCTATTATTTCATATTTGTGATTGAACACCTCATTCTAGTTGTCATGGTTTCATTGCCCACACACAGCAAACGTCCCCGAAGAACCAGGGTAACCTGACATAGCAGTTCGTGGCAGGTGTTGTCTTAGGAACTGTACACAAAAAGATTACTTTCTAGTCTATTGTCTGGCTTGCCATTATTTTCTGTGATTCACTCTGTAAGGACATTGCTTTGACTCAGTGGCTAGAATTTTAAAATCAAATATGATTTGATATTTTTTTTTGGCTTTTGTTTTTGGGGGGAAAGTTAACATGGCCTACTTACAACTCTGTGATTAAAGCGTGCTTGGCTAATGTTGCCTGTAACATCATCAGTTATAGGCACATACCGTCACTTGTTCTGGGGCAGAGGATATGATAAATGGCCTCAGAAGAACCAGCCTGATAGCAATATGGAAGACATTTCAATCTTTCTGAGATTTGTTTTCCCTTCTGAGATGAACCAAGAGAAGAATGAGCCCTTCTAAGTTGGAGGGTAGAACCCCTGGGCCCTGGTGACTGGACATTGTAGAATAGGACGGTGACTTCCTGCTGCAGGTTTAATGTGTCCACCAAAAATCAGATCCAGATTAAATCTCTTTGTTAAAGTTTAAAGAGGATGGGAACATGTATTCTGCCATGATGTTTATAGGTGAGTCATCTGAGAGTTTCAGAGAGGCTGTGGGGGTACCCTAAACCAGTGGTGCTTTCGAAGGAAATGAACAGAGCAGGGGCAGGACAAGACTGTTCTTTTTCACTGTGTGATATTTGTGTTGCCTGGATGCTCTGTGGAGCTTCTCGCCAGCAGCAAACTTCAGTAGTCAGCAAATCTCATCTCATTTCTGCTCTCTGCTCTTCTATTTCTTTCTTTTTTCTTTTAAGATTTATTCATTTTTATTGGAAAGTCACATTTTACGAAGAGAAGGAAAGACAGAGAGAAAGATCTTCCATCTGCTAGTTAACTTCACAAATAGAACAGCTGGAGCTGAGCCAATCTGAAGCTAGGAGCCAGGAGTTTCTTCTGTGTCTCCCACATGTACAGGGTCCCAAGGCTTTGGACCATCCTCGACTGCTTTCCCAGGCCAAAAGCAGGAGGCTGGAAGTGGAAGTGGAACAGCTGGGACATGAACCGGTATCCATATAAGATCCCAGCACTAGCCACTAGGCTACTGTGTTGGGCCCAGTACATTTTCCCCTTCCCTGTCCTTCCCCCTCCCTCTCCCTTCCTTTTATTTATTTATTTTTTAAGATTTATTTGTTTTTATTTCAAAGGCAGATTTGCAGAGAGGAGGAAATATATAGACAGAAAGTTCTTCCATCTACTGGGTCACTCCCCAAATGGCTGCAACAGCCGAAGATTAGCCTGTTGAGCCATGACATCAGCCCTCAGAATCAGCACTTTGACACTGGGATTGCCCTCAGCCTCTTGAACTATAAAAAAATCAGTGTTGGGCCTAGTACAATAACTCCATCAGCTAGTCCTTCAGGTGCAAGTGCTGGAATCCCACAGGGACACCAGTTCATGCTCTGGCTGCTCTACTTTCCATCCAGCTTCTTGCTGGTGGCCTGGGAAAGCAATCAAGAATGGCCCCAAAGCCCTGGAACTCTGTAGCTACATGGGAGACCCAGAAGAAACTTGTGGCTGCTGCCTTAGGATTGGCTCACTCCAGCTGTTCTGTCCATTTGTGAAGTTAATTAGCAGATGGAGGATCTTTCTCTGTCCCTCCTCTCTACAGATTTGCCTTTCCAATAAAAATAAATAAATCGTTAAAAAAAAATCAATGTTTCTATGAACTACCCAGTCTGTGCTATTCTGTTATGGCAACAGAAAATAGACTAAGATGTATGCCTGTCTTTTACCATGCAAGGAATTCTTAGCAAAATGTCACTCTGCAAATGCAATCTCTTCTGTGTGTTGAAGTCAGGTACCTTCACACCTGCAGCTCCAGCACATAAAAGTGAGCCTTTAATATTCAGTGGATATGCTGAAAATATCCCTGTTTATATGCTCAATTTCCTAAAATCACATAACCTTTTGTTATCTTGTAGTACATAAAAGGGATGGTTGGATCTGAGAAAGCTGTTTACTAAGTCCGATAAGTCACAGAGTTCCATTTAGAGCACTTATGCCCTGCATGGCAATGCGCCACGGAGAGGAGACTTGTAGCTGAAAGCACAGAATGGATTGTATTGAATAGTCTGAAGACCATTTGGAAATTTTAAAATGGCTACTAACCCTATTTTTTAAATTATTTATTTGTTTGAAAGGGAGAGTTACAGAGAGGGGAGAAGAGACAGATAAACAGAGATCTTCCATCTGCTGCACAAAAAGCTACAATAGCCAGAGCTGACTGAGGCTGAAATTCAGAGCCAGGAGCTTCTTCCCCATCTCCCATGTGAGCCACAGGAACCCAAGTATTTGGGCCATCTGCTGCTGCTTTCCCAGTCACGCTAGCAGGGAGCTGGATAGTAAATGGACTTGAACTGGCATCCATATGGCATACTACTATTGCAGACAGGAGGCTTAACCTACTGTACCACAGTGCAGACCCCAAGGCTTACTTTTTATTTATTTTAAATTTTTAACTATATTTCTCTCCCCAACCTCCTTTTCTAATTTTTATTTTTAGTTTTGAATTTTATGGTACAATTCTGTAAAGTCTAGGATTCCACCCCCTGCCAAATTCCAAATCCTGATTTCCCCCTTATTGTTACAATAATATAGTCTTTCATAAGGAGTTATAATTCCATCAGTCTGTTACTTGTGTGTGGTCTGACATTGCTGGCACAGCCAATGTCAGTCCAGAATCCCATTGTCTAGATATATCCAGCAGTTTCACGGGGAGTCCGTGTTTGATTTGGAAGTATGGGTGCATGTTGCATTGTATCTTCACATCTGGATATGGTTGTCTTTACTAAGCCATCACTATACATTCACATAACTTAGAAACCATGAAAGAAAGTCAACAACAGTAACAAAATTACAGCACCATGGAGTCAGAAAGGTGCACTGCTGAACAACCAACAGCCCAAAAGAAAATACAAAAGCCTTTTGGGTAAAGTGATGCTACTGTGTGATCCATGAGCCAGTGATGAATCTGACAATAGAAATGAAATGAAAATGAAATACAAAACATCAAAACACATGGGATGCAGCAAAAACAGTATGGAAAGGGTTATTGAACTTAAAATTTGCACAGTGGCTTCCTTATATTAGAGAGAACATAAGGTATTTGTCCTTTTGGTTTTGACTTATTTCACTGAGAATAATGACCTGTAGTTGTCTATTTGTAAATGGTATAATTTCATTCTTTTTAATGGCTGAATAATATTCTGTGGAGTAGATATACCAGTTTCTTTAACCGCTCCTCTTTGAACAAGCATCTGCATTGTTTCCATGTCTTTGCTATTGTAGATTGTGCTGCTGTAAATCTAAGATTACAGATCCCCTTCTCATAAACAGTTTTTATTTCCTTTGGGTATATTCCTAGGAACGGGATAGCTGGGTCACATGACAGGTTTATTTGAAATTCTCTATGCACTCGCCATACTGATTTCCATAGTGGTTGTACTCAGGGTTTATTTTTAATAGTTGAAACCTCTGCTTCCTAAACACGTTATTGGCTTGCTTGGATGATTTGCCGTTTGAGCCCTTCCCTACCTGTTATGTTAACACATATTGGATATTTCCCAGTTAAGTGTCTTTTTTGAGCCAAGACCCAGTTCTGTTTGTCTTTCTCCCCAACATCCCAAATGTGTGAACAAGTCCTGGTGTCCATGAAAGTGGAGAGATAATGGGGTTGCCCAGAGACATCCATACAGACTTTCCTCAGGTGCTATGCAAACCTCTAAGATGACTTGTTGGAGCCTGTCAAATTCTACCTGGTAAACGCGGGAGGTACTCTGGGTGTGTGGTGGGGAGAAGCAGTATAGTCTGTGCATGCGTCATCACTGATTATTGCAGTTGACAGCTGGCTTGTCCATACTTGCTACATTGGTTGCTGTTATGTCACACATCCACCTGTTTATTGAATATCCCATGTTTGCCTAAATTCAACATTTGCTTTTGCAGAAGACTCATGGGATGTGAGGAGGATGGTAAAAGCTTTTTAAAAGACAGTGTCATTTAGTAAATGAAACGTGTTAAACTGGAGACACATCTTGGTTAAATGGTTCTTTTATGTTAGACACTTGTTCTTAATTTATACATACCACTCAATGCGCATTTAGTGTTCAGCACTTAGGAAATAGCAGGCAGGAAGATAAGGTAAATCTATATAGCTAGACATAAAATGATGGGAGAAATAATAGTGGAAGAAAAACATTTTTAAAAGACCTCAGGCTTGGCTCTTTGCACATTGGCAAAAGTTGGAGTTGGTCCTAGAAATGTACAGGGTCTCCACGCCCACCCCTGCTCCTGCAGTGGTAGAGCAACTGAGCCAGCTACTGCCTGCAATCTCTGTTTAGATGCTCTTTGTCATCCCATTCCAGCCCTGCTGTCTTCCACACATGTTCCTCCTTGACAGTTTTCCATTTCACTGTTCAGTAGGCACTTAGAAACCATCCTTTTCTCCCATTTCCTCATTCCCATGTTCACCTTGATCTGTTTTTCATGTATACCTCAAATACTTCTGCTGTTTTCCATTTTGGAAGTACATGTCTTTTCTGGAGAAAGGCATGGAAAAAGGAGGGAATGAAGGAAAGAGAGGTATTTCTCTTCAAAAAATTTTTTTATTGAAATATGAGAGAGAGTTGGGGAGAAAGAAGAAGAGGAAGGGAGAGGGACGAAAGGAATGAGAGGTAGGGACTGTTGGCAGGAGCAGCAAGTGCCCATCTGCTGGCTGCCCTGGGGCTGGGCCGGGCAGGAAGCAGGAGCGGGGACACGGTCCAGTTCCCTCATGGAGTGACAGGGACCTCAGTGCTTGAGGCATCACTGATGTCTGCCAGAGTCGGCATTAACTGGAAACTGGAGTCAGGTGTTTGAACTGGGAATCCTGCTTTGTCCTGCATTGTGGCATGTGGGTATGTAACTGCTATGCAAAGACTTGCTGCTTTTGTATATGTCTACTTATGGTAAAAACAACAACCCAAAACTCACTGAAATGTCCTAACGTGCTCATTTTCAATGCACACCAAAAATTGTTTGTATTGTTCTATAACAGATACTTAGACGTTTTCCTGTTGCAAAACTGAAACTGCCTCTACTTTCCTCTTCCTTTTCCTGTGGTCATCTTAATTTTTGTGGTGTGTGTTGTGTGTGTGTGTGTGTGTGTGTATGTGTGTTTCCGTTTTTCCATGGCCAGTGCTGAGAATAAAGAAAAAGTAGAAAAGAACTTGGGTCAAAGTAATAGCAGTTGATTGATTTCTTACCTTGAGAATCATAATTGATGACTTTAAATAAGATAATAGTTGGCGAATTTAAATAAGGTACTAGTTGGTGACTCTAGACTTTGTCCCCTCATGAGCTCATAAGGTTCACAGGGCTTGGCAAGAAACATCTTTCCAGTGTCTTCACCAGGTTTCTTCTACTGCTTACATTTCAATAATCTGAAAAGGAGGTAAGGGGACCTAGGATAGGCCCTTTGGTTTTCGTAATTCATTGTTAAGAGGAAAGTGGATGAGGTGAGAGTGTGAATAAGATACACAGTCTGGATTTGAATCTCATTTTCATCATTTTACTGTTTTGTGATCATGTGCCAGCATGCTCATGTATTCGCTGTGCTCTTGGTTTTTAATTGGTAGGTCAGTTTCTGCAGTCCTGTATCATAAAGTTGTCTCTATTCCTTTTTTCTAATCTGTACCCATCTTCGTCACTTACACAGCTGATGAGCTCAACCAAGGGTTGCTGACAATACCCAAGGGTGGAGGGAATACCATTTGCTTACAGGCTTAGGTTGCTGAGTGCTGGCATTCACACTGGAAAAGCTCCAAATGAGGTTCCTGGGTTTGTCTAGGCTTCGAGAGTTCTTTCTTCTCCCTGGAATTTGAAGCAGTTTTCTCAAAATTTCCTGTAATGCCTGTGGATGATGATTAGTGAAGGACTTAAACCCTTTTTGTCTAGCTCATAAAAGATGACTCATCTATCAAGACGTAATTATTCTCTTGCAACTAAAGAACTGTCAAATCACCCCGTATTCAAGAAACCCATAGTTTTGTGATTTTAAACCTTAGTTTCGCTGCAAAATGTCGTCTGAGTTTGCAAAGCAGCACATGTAACCAGTGTTAAGTCAAAGGAAAAAAATATCAATTTAGCTGGTTTTGACTTCAACAGTTAAGGGAAAATTGAAAGTGTTAGATTTTTGATACGTAGTTCTGCTTCACAACTTGAGGGTTCAGTGCATGTTAGTGTCGTTTACTGTTTCACCACTTTGGCCTGTCATTTGAATTATTCTGTGTTAGTATTTTGAAGCTGTAAAATCAACCAAGTAATTAAGTAGACGGCGCATTGTTCCACTTCAAAGGCATTCTACTCTTTAACACATCATATACTAATCAGTTGGCACAGACTTTTTATGTTGAATGTTATGTCACAAGTTTAGACATGAAAAGAAATCACAAGTTTCTTATTAGTCCCAAGTTTATGGGCAAACAATGAGTATTAGTCATGGATTTTGGAGGGACAAAGGAATATAAATATTTCATTCATATATGTACAACATACATAGAATATGTAAATATGCAGTAATGCACAGGTGTCCAGAGTTCTGAGGTTGAAAAAGTAGGCCCGACGCGATAGCTTAGCAGCTAATCCTTGCCTTACATATGCTAGAATCCCATATGGGCTCAGGTTCTAATCCCTGCAGCCCTGCTTCCCATCCAGCTCCCTGCTTGTGGCCTGAGAAAGCAGTGGAGGACGGCCCAACGCTTTGGGACCCTGTACCCATGAGGGAGACCCGGAAGAGGATCCAGGCTCCTGGTTTCAGATCAGTGCAGCTCCAACCGCTGTGGCCACTTGGGAAGTGAATCATCAGACGAAGATCTTCCTTTCTCTCAATCCTCCTCTCTGTATCTGACTTTGAAAAAAAGAGGCATTAAAGGGGCATAAAAGAGTGTGTAAGAGTATGGTGTTTGTTTTCTAGGCACACTTAGTTCATGTCTCACCTTGATTATGTGCTAGCTGGCAGCTTTAGAAATATCTTAGGTTTTACTAATCCTTAGTTTTCTCATCTGTAAAATGGAATTAGTACTATTAGTCTTACCTCATGAAAAATAGAAATAAATTATGTGTAAGTGCTTGCCATAGTGCCAGAAAGTGTTGGAGAAAGTTAAAAGTCTTAGAAATGTCAGCCAGTTAATGACAAGAGTTCTTTGCCTTCATTTTCTGCTCACTCAAAAGTATATTAATGTAAGTGCCATGGATTTCACGTCCCAGGGGAGAATGGCCGCAGGAAAGTGGACATGTCTTGGTTGATTCAGTTGATGATATCATTGCTTATTCCTGACTTGTTTTAGCCCAAGTCTGTGTAGCATCAAGATATTGTTAATCTTGTTTTTAATGTTCCAAGTTGGAACCGATATACCGAGTACCAATTGGCAATGAAATAAATGGTTGCTGTTGCAACTTGGAAATTCCTGGGCTGACCAACCCACGCTTCTCCAGGATGGATGGGTTGTAATAAAGAGGAAATAAATTCAAGAGCATAGACATTCCATGTTCTTTATCCTCTTTGGCCCAGGATGTAATGCTTGGCACTAAGTAGTAGGTGCTTAAGGCAACAGTAAGAGAATTATGTGATAAAAGCAGCTTTCCTCTTTGACAAATGATGTTTTCAAAGTTAAATTTTGTCAGCTGTAGTTTTATGTTGAATTATGCTCCTTTAAAAAATGATATGTCATAGTCTTAATGCCTAGTGCCTTGGAAAATGTGACTCTGTTTTGGAGATAGCATTGTTAAAGGGGTGATCAAGTCAAAATGAAGTTGTTCGTCTGGGTTCTGATCCAACATGACTTGTGTCCTTATAGAAAAAACAATGATGCAGAGACAAACGGGACATTATGTGAAGAGGCGCAGTGAGAGTGGGGCCATTTATAAGCCATCGAGAAATGTGGAAGAATACGCTCGCAGCACAGGCTTCAGAATATTGAACTTGAATGTTTGTACTCCAGAACTATGGAAGAATAAATGTTGTTTATGACACCCCTCTGTGACACTTTGTTATGGCTCTCCTAGCACACTAATCCAATTCTGCAAAGGATAAATCAAGAGGAGGGCTATTGAGGAAAGAAAACATATAAAGATACTTGAAGTTTTATTTTCCATTCAAAATGTTAGCTCAGTGTAGTTTTGCTTGTAGCATGCTTTTTCAACATTCAGCAACCGAGGAAGACAGCGAGCTGCTTCTGATAAATTTGTAATGCTTCTCTTGGGGGATTGATTGAATGGAACGAGTTCAGAGTAACCCTGGAAGGAATATCTCCCAGCCATCTGCCAAAATTGTGCTTGTTCTCATCTTTGGAAACATCTAAGTTACTTTGCCAAAATGGATCTTCCTTTAACAGGATTCGGGGTATGAAGGCAGGCTTGATGGTACAGGTACGGAAACAAGGAGGCTTTTTAATCATTTACATTTTTAATAGGTGAGTTTTTGCAGAAGCTTAAAGGAAACATTTTTTTTCTGAAAGTGGAATAATGATTATAAAGGAAGGAAATGTACCAAGAAAAGGAATTTTGAATGGATTTTTAAATTAATCACTGATGTCAAGAAATGTTAGGGATGGAGGGAAGAAGAGAAAATGTCCATCTCCTGGCTCACTCTCCAAACACCTACAAGGACCAAGAAAAGGCCATGTCAACACCAGAAGCTGGACACTGACATCCAGCTCTCCTATGTAACCGACAAGGACACAAGCATTTGAACATCGCTTGCTGGTTCCCAGGTTGCATATTAACAGGCACCTGGAATCTTATGGAGCCCAAACTCAAACTAGGCACTTCAGTATGGAATGGGCTCATTCCACTTGCAACTGAACCACTAGACCAAGAGCCTACCAGCCCATGAGTAGACTTCTAGTTAAGAATTCATAGATCATATTTCCTAATTGGTCCTGCTTCAAGTGTTGTTGCTAAAAACAAAGGTGTTGTGGAAGATTAAAAAAGTCATTTCAGGTGCTTGTGAAAAAAAAACCACCACAGAGTTGGGGAAATAAGTATGAATGAAAATATAACTATATCTTCTGTCCTGTTGTGGGCTTTGCTGGGTTGACAAAACTGAAGTCTCGTAGATTACTTGCGATGACATTTAATAAAGATCGTGAGTTGCAGGTGAGTTCTCATCCAGTGCTCTCTGCTTGCTTCACTGGCCTAAAGGTAAATAGGTCTGTGGTTAATGAACTTAAAGCTTCTCTGAGAGGTTTGCTTCCATCATCATGCTGGTAATTACTATTTGGACCATTAGTATACTTTGACATTTTCCTGAGGTGTAAATTATCATGTCTGAAAGGAATCATTAGCCCAAAGGGAAAACATGAGAGGCAAAAGGAGGATCGAAAGACTTCCGAGTTCTCCTCCTCAGAGCTCACCATCAATGCAGCAACAGGCCTCTGCACACAATACCAAAGGCACCTGCTGGGCATGAGATTCCAAAGAGCAGCTGGATTTGCAGTCATCTTCTGTGGGCTTGTGTCAAGGGTTGCAACATGAGTTACTTTTTCTTTTTAATGATTTTTAAATTTATTTTTGTTGGAAAGTCAGATTTATAGAGAGAAGGAGAAACAGAGGAAGATGTTTTATCCACAGCTTCACTCCCCAAGTGGCCACAGCGGCTAGAGCTGAACCAACCTAAAGCTAGGAGTCAGGAGCTTCTCCTAGGTCTCCCTCTTGTGTGCAGAGTGCCAAGACTTTTGGGCTGTCCTCTACTGTTTTCCCAGGCCACAAGTAGGGAGCTGGATGTGAAGTAGAGCAGCTGGGACATGAACTTGTGCCTGTATAGGATCCTGGTGCATGCAAGGAGAGGGCTTTAGCCACTAGGCTGCTGCGCCAGGCTCCAGAATATGGGCTACTAATGGAGTGGATGAAGGTTTGGAGATGCTCATGTAGCAGTTTGTTTACAGGGGTTTCTTGTTTTATGACCATCTTTATTTTTATTGTATTTTTAGCTATCTACAGGAAAAGCTGAGGTATACACATTCAGTTACTCACCCCCTAAATGCTGGCTAGCCGGGACAGGGCTGGGTGTGAAGGCAGAAGCCAGGTCTCTCATGTAAGTGGCAAGAACTCAATTCTTTGAACCGCTATTTCCTAGGTTCTATGTTTGTCAGAAAGCTGGAATCCAGGAGTCAGAGCTGGAATCCAGACAGAAGGCATTTCAAGGTACAACACACACGTCTTAACCACCAGACACCCATTCCCTGTGACTTCATTTTAAGTATACCAGTTTCTCTGTTTGGAAAAATCAAAGACATATTTTGGATGCATGTCTGATCCTTGCAATATGTCTTCATTGTAAGCCTCCCTTCCCCACACACACACCCCCAGTCTCTCTGCTAGGAGAGCTTTGGCCTTGAGATTGTGGCGTCCTAACACATTTGAAAACTCTTGGGATAAACTCACCAATCAGAGTTACATTTAAGAAGTACAGATGGTGGCTCAGTGTTAATTAAAGGACACAATTTTCCCTTGGATATTTCAGGAAAACAGAAGCCATTCACCTCCCCCAAGAGCCTCACCTCTCCCTCAGGTTCTTGTTTGATCTGGTGTTTCTTCCCTTTTATTGATTCTCCTCCGATCTTCAACCTTTAGGACATGGGCACCTTCTCTTTACCTGACATGTCTATCGATTTCGCAGGTTTTGAATCAGGAGAGAGGCAGAATGGAGACTGCAGAGGAGGTGATTGACTCAGGGAGCAGTGGGGAGAGCAGGGGAGGTCTATTTGTATCAGCCTTGTTTGACTCCTGCTCTTTGTGTAATTGAATGGTGTTAGGAAGAATGGGAGGCTCAGAAAGGAAGAAATGAACAGTTAAAAGCTGCCTCCAGTGTTTCAGTCCTTAGCCCTGGCAGCCAAATTTCCCTGTGTCATCTTAGTGTTTTTATTTTACTCAGCACTCTGTTTTCATACCACACCTGTCCTGGTGTATATTAAGTTCACTATAAATATTTACTGGATGGATTAAGGAACGATGGAGCAGTAACTTCTGTGTGGATCTGTGAATTGCTGTAATCTCCGTCATCGCACACGTGAGGGTATATGATTCTGCAAGGTTAAGTTCTTTGTCAGAGTTACTATTTCCCAGAAATGGTACCGCTGATGTATTCAGTGCAGTGTATTTTATTCCATGAACTTCCATTAGATGAAGACACTTTTTTCCCACCATCATGTTTGCATTTCAAGAATACTGAATCCACCATGCAAACACTTGTTAGGGTTATCTTCAAGCTTTCGCTGTTACTAATATACTCCTTTTATAACAACAAAGTTGGAGGATGAGACAATTGCAAGTAGCATATTTAATAAGACTTTATACTATAAATATTAGTGATGAACTAGCTTCTGGTTTTCAGGGCTCTCCAGGATTTGGTTGATGAATGAAGGGTAGATGATTGGTCCCGAGAAAGTGTCTGGGAGGTTTTTGGATTATTGAAGGCTTGCCGTCAGAAAGTAGTTCTTTTTTTTTTTTTTAAGATTTATTTATCTTTATTTGAAAGTCAGATAAAAAGAGAGAAGGAGAGATAGAGAGAAAGGTCATCTGTCCACTGATTTGCTCCCCAAGTAGCTGCAATGGTCGGAGCTGAGCCCATCTGATGTCAGGACCCTGGAGCCTCCTCCAGGTCTCCCACGTGGTTTCAGGGTCTCAAAGCCTTGGACCATCCTCAACTGCTTTCCCAGGCCACACACAGGGAGCTGGATGGGAAGTGGGGCTGCTGGGACATGAACCGGCGCCCATTTAGGATCCCGGTGTGTGTAAGGCGAGGACTTGAGCCACGAGGCAATCACACCAGGTCCAGAAAGTAGTTCTTAAGAGAGGATTGTTTGTATCATCTTCTCCTGCTGCCTGTTTTCTGCCTGGTTTACAGAGCAAGTGATTCATACATTCTATCCTTGCCAGTCTCCATCTTCATCAAACACCAGGCAGTGAGGACACCTGATCTTGGACTGTGAACCAAGGTGAAATACACATTCTGCCTTTTAAAACGACTTTTCACCTATCTTAAAGCTGTGAAAAGCTATTACATTCACTCTCCTAGATGATTGTTCTCAATTTTATAGTTAAAGAAATCAAGTATAAAGAAGTTAAGCACCATTGTCAAGGCCACAGAATTATTAATGACCCAGGAAGGCTGTCATGGCATAGCCCGCTAGAACATTTTATTCTGTGCTGCTAAAGAGTTACTGAATCACCAGAGTATCCACAAGCTGAATTCAGGACTGCTAGGTGTTGGACACTGTGCTCGGAGCTTTCTGTCTACCAGCTTACCGAGGCCTAGAAGCTCAGTGAAAAAGTGGTTATCATGCTTGCATTAACAGGTTGTTGGTGATACTAACACACAAAGTAATTAACTACACTTAACTGAAGTCACACAGTGAGAAAGCATGCATTGACCATTGCCTTGAGCCACATTTTAAAAAAAATCTCTTTAGAGATTTTTGTATTTGAAAGAGTTTTAGGGTAGGGAGAGAGAGAAGGAAGAAGAGAGAGAGAACATCCGCCTGCTGGTGCACAACTCAGATGGTCGCAGTTATCAGGGCTGGACTAGCCTGTAGCCGGGAGGCAGTGGCTTCCCATGCTGTCACAATGCTGCCCCACTCAGGGCACATTCTGAATCATCATTTCTGTTTTCTCACTGTCTTTTGACATCTTATTCAGGGCTAAGGATTCGGTGTTGCGTTCTTTTTGCTTCCTTAGGTTTTTTTTTTTCTGTATTCTTCCTATTGAAGCTCTTCATCATATACCAGGATGGGTCCTCACTAACACCTATGCTGAACATATCTACCTGTAGGGTGCTGGCCAGGGTTACACACAGTTACCTGAGATTGTATGGTTCTTAATATAGCAGCTGCAACTTGCCCCTCCACACCTCTTTCTTTCTCAACAAGTTGAGGCATGTATAACTGCCTCAGTGGAAAGCAGTAGTTTGTGTCCACTATCTTTGAGTATTTCATCCATGGAGAACATGACTTGACATTTTTTTAGATACCAGGTTCTTGAGGTAGATTGAAAGAATAACCCTGCATCTCCTCACATTTAGAAGTTGTTTGAGATAATACAAGTTCTTCTGTATTGCCCTAAAATAGAGGTTCCTAAGCTTTTACATGTAATTTTTATCATGATCTTGGGTTTTCAGTTTTCTTGACATACTTGACTTCTCCCTATTCTTTCTCACAATTTTAAGATATTCCTTATTCCCTGTAATATCCTACTTCTAGAAATTCTCGTTTGCAGACTATTTCTTCTCAAACTAATTTTCAAAAAATGTAGATGTGTTTCCTAGCTCCATTCTAAGTTATCTTCCGCTTCTTATAGTCAACCCAAACAGTATCTTTGCTGTCCTGCGGCATGCCTTACTGCTGGTAGACTTTTCTCTCATTTGCTAATTGTGGCGTCTCCAAGTGTCCACCCTGGTAATTTGACATGTAGTAGATAGTGACTCAATCTCCTTTGAATTGATTCAGTCTTGAAATTTTCCAGTTTCTATTTAATGTGTATTCTAGCAAGAGTCCCAAAGGAATCCTGCATCACAAGGAAGGAAAAGCAAGGATTGCCAAAAATAGTTGTTCAGAGCGAAGCAGTATGCCTTTATCATTGTTAACCTACAGAAAGTGATAATGTTTTAAATTACACTTAATGTTGAAAGCTTCCAATTTTATACTAGCTCTAGCCAGGCTAATTTTGATGATTGAGTCTGGTCAAGTTATAGCGCATTAACAGTTGTCTCCTCTTCCTAGTATCTCGACCTAAAGTAGCTGAAGTACAGGATGCAGTTTTACTTTTGTTCTTCCCTTGCAAAACATACTGTTACTTTTCTGAGTGAAAGCGACCAATACGGCTAATCAGGACAGATTGGATTTTTCAGACATGTGGTGATGTCATAACATCTTCTGTCCTCCATGTTTATTTTACCGTGTGTTATGGATACTCATTCAACAGGAGGTTAAGTATCTGTTCTTTCCTGTTGAATCTGAGTGGTCATTTAAAATGCCTTAATCAGTAGCATGTGACGGAAGAAAGGCTATGGGAGTTTTAAGCCAAAGATCTTAAAGGGATTGTGATTCGGCATAATTTTATCTTGATTCGCACAAGTATGTCTGGCCACAATGTATTCACCATGGCTGGACAGAAGACATGGAGTTTCCCTGTGTAACTAAAATGGAATGACTCTAATTCTTTGAGTCTTGCCAGCTCACATTCTAGACAAGTCTTTAAGAGGTTTTAAAGATGATCCAGCTCTCCATGAATTAACTGTAAACTCTGAGATCCGGAGACAGAACCTCTTCCCTGAGATGCCTCAACAGCCCCAGCCCACAGAAAGTGTAAGAGAAGTGATAGGGGATTGGTATGCTAGGCCCTGACTAAGGAGTACTGTGTGTACAGCACTAGATAACCAATGCTATAGACACTGTGTAAATCTTCATATAGAAATTCCATTTTGTGGTTTTACTTTTGTGATCTTTGTTTTTCACCATGGTAGCTATTTCCCAGTGAATATTAATTTTTTTTCATACTGCATTCTTCCCTATTGAAACATTCTAATATAAATTCTTTATCAGCAGCAAACAAGTTTTTCAGCTTAAAAATGTATCCTTTCATTCGTCACCGAAATTCCTCCCTTAAGAATAGTTTGAGCAGCATCCCAGGTGTTAAATGTTTCACACCTTAATGAGGGCGCAACTCATGAAAAAAAAAAAAGAGAGAGAGATGAACCATCAAGCATTTCATGAATATTTAGGCAGTGTTAAAATAGAAAAAAGTATACTGGTAAAGGTCTACAGTCATATCTGAGAATATTTTTAAGGGTTCTTATTTTGACAAATTTTCAGAAAATGTTTATATTTGAGGTAGGTATAATCAAACTAATAAAACATATAACATTATTCATAATTTAGTAGGTTGGCAGATTTTGTATGAATTATAGCTGCAGTTAACATTCATAAAGAGTCACAATTTATTCTTATATGCTTTTGAATTAGGTGAGAAAGATTTGGTTCAGATCAATAACTATGGCTCATAAAATAATAAACCCTTTCACAAACGTAAGAATATAAATTGTGTGTTTCATGGCAGTGGTTTATAAACTGAAATAAAATTTTAAAATATTAGGGCTTGAAAAATCTAATAATCTATCACCTATTAAGACAGAAAATAGGCAAGAAATCATTACTTGGGAATGAATAAGTTAGCTAGATATTGGAGTATTTTTTCTTAGTACAGAAGTATCTCTGAGTGTGGACTTTAAGTCTGATTTGATCTTCAGCAAACGCTATATGTTCTGTGACCATCTGAATCTTTAATAACTCTAGTGAAAGTTCTGGCACCTGTTTGGAAGTAAGGATATATGAATTACGTGTATGTATTCCATCTTGTCCTAAAAAAGAATTACCTCAGATAACATAAACAGAAAAACTGTATGATGCCATAAAAAATTGCCTGACTTAAATTGGATGAAAAATAACATGGTAAATTGAAGACTGATTAAAGTGTCTGTGATGTTAGATTTTGTTACCATGATGACAGATCACTGCATGGGGCATGGACAGTTTGTTCCTTCCCTTCATGTTCTCTATAATTTAGCATATTCTCCCTTATTTCTTCTTTCTTGTGCTGGGACCCACTCTCTGCTCATGAGAGGCAATTTGTTCTAGAGTTGGACCAGGCAATGAAAGTAGTGAGGAAGAGTCCACTGGTTTTTCCAAATAATGATGTCTATTATCAAATATACGTTTGAAAAATGTTGAATCACTGGCACCAATGTGAAGGAAAGTAGGGATGAAGCTTAAGATAGAACCGGTTGTGTCTGGGCAATGGTGGAAAAGTCTGGCGGGGTATTTACCTGTATCATCTTCAATTCTCCCTGGATATGTGCTTTCTGGGTCTAGCTACGTTAAGAAAATGGATGCCCTTTGAACAGGACTTGAAGGAAAAGAAATGAAAACCTTTGTTAGTTTAGGGTAGTGGGATTATGGGCTAATTTTTATCTTGTCTTTATGATCATTTTAATGCTGTTTTAAGTATCTTTATGATGTAAATAAGAAAAATAAAAAATGTTTATTACTTATCAAGTGTTACTGCCCTCCAGGGTATTTGATGTCTTCGGAGATGAAGCTCTCATTATGCATATAGCCTTGTTTAGTCATTCAAGTAATATCTGTCTAGCATGGCATTGTGGGAAGCACAGGATCCCAGTGGAGATGCTGTTCTTGCAGGGGCATAAGGACCTGAAGGAGAAAAACGTGCTGTGTTTATTAACCAGGCGGACATTTTCCTTTTGGCAAACAGGGACAGGGGTGCTTTTATGAGGAAGTGGAATCTGACCTAGATGGAGCATGCAAAAGTCTCTTGTCTGTGGTGACAGGGAGTCATTGGGGGCATGTCTGGGTAGTTTCAGTGCTTTCTGCTTTCAGGCCCAGAGCAGAATGGGATTGAGTAGAAGCATGACTACTTAGGGAAATGAATTGTGCCCTTTTGTTGAAACACCTGACTTCTGGCGCAAGACTGTGCCGAGTTGTCTCCCTGACCTCCTCCTGCCTGGCATGGCTGCTCACAGTGAGCTTGGAGTTGCCCCCTCTGCCTGCTTGCCTGGATAGCAAAGGTGAGCTGAGCTGAGCTGTTGCCCTACAGTGGACGGGTGGCTGTTAGGTTTTAGATGCACTTAAAGTTCTTACACAAAGCTAATTCCTCCAGCCAAGTCCTCTTTTCACGATAAGTTTACCACAAGCCAAAATATCAGATGCAGACAGGTGCTTAGGAGGTCCTTTATTCCAGCAGGGTAGGAGCAGGAGTGAGGGCGGAAGAGGAGAGAGCAGGAAGGGAAACGTCTCCTGTCATGCTGGCAGGATGCGCGCTGCCAGGGCAGGGGAAGAGGGCAAGATGGAGGACAGGGAGAGCCAGGAAAGAGGGGGTGGGGCACAAGTAGAGGCTCATTTATACAACCCAGGTAAGCCTGAAGGTGTGTTGGGGTCTGGGGAATTGGTTGGGAGGGGGTGCAGGTGGGCCCCAGGACCGATGGCTGAGATTATCACAGGTGATTGGTAGGTGGGCAGGGATTAGGGGTAGGGACCATGAGAGAATGATGATGAGGTTCTCAGGTAAGACACCATTCATTGGTGGATAACCTGAACAGTATGAATTTTTTGAGCTGTGGGAAAGGGGAAGCAGGCAGTAGCACCTGATCCAAGATGGGATGTTTGAATCACCCCTCCCATTTGGGGTGTTCTAATCACTCCTCACAGTGGCAGGCAAGAAGCATCTGAAATGTGGCGGCTGTTTGCTGTCACAGCAATACCTCAGCTAATCTAATGGTATGAAACAGAAAAATGTTCAGAGTACGGTACAATACTATGTTGTGTGAGGAAATACATAACACAACGTTAATTTTGATTGATACCTTGGAGTGTGGGTGAGATGGTGGCAGAGTTTGCCAGGAGAGTCGGGATCTACCAGGGTAAGCTTGGACTTTAGTTTCATGATGTGGCCAATCCTGTTCTTTCATTTTTATATTCCACGTTTGCTTCTCAAGTGAGAATGTGCAGAGATTATGTTTAAGGGTGGCATCTCCTTGTAAACACTTGACCATTCTAAATCTAAGGTAAATAACCAACCAATCAAAAAAAACCACCAGCCAACAATCAAGCGTGACGCTTTCCTAATGAAGTATTTAAAAGCCTGTTCTTCACATAGTGGCCATCCTGTGCAATCCAGGCTGCTGTCTTACTCCACTACTCCCCAGTGGCCAGGGTATCCCTCCTGGACTCTGTGGAGCACTTGCCACAATTTTGTTGGGCTGGGGAGGATTTCCTTTCCAGAAACAGATGGCTTGGTCATCTGAGTCAGGTGTATATATTCATGGCTTGTCTGTTACTTTTTCCTCCAGAGCATGTGGAAAGTGAGTTAAGGTTTATAACATATCAGCGAGGTTTGGGGAAAAAACATTGCCTTCTTTATGAACGAGATGGCAATAATAATAAAATGAGAATTGAATCAGAGATTGGCAAAAGAAATTTACTTTGATTTACATTAAACACTCAATTCTGTGAATGGTGGTTGAAGGTAAATCCTATTTCTGAATTTCTAGGACATTTCCATTTCTAACCAGGGCTTTAATATCACTTTAATGCAGGTTTTTACATATGAATTAATATAATAAATGTCAATGTTGGATAGAATAAGGTCACATTTTACTACTTTGACCAGAAGTGTAATCTTCCAGGATTCAATTTTATTACTATTATAACACTCATACTGGATAAGGTCACCAATATTTCTTTCCAAATCATATAATATATGATGACAGCCTTTATACAATTTGAGTTTTTGTAATCTGGATTTATATATTTGAAACATGTTGACCAAGATATATTGTGGACATTTCTTAGTCAAATAGCAGCTTGGGAAAGATGATTCCCTATAATTTCTGGGAAATTTAGAAATGGGTAAATGAGGTAGGTGAAAAATAGCATTTTCTTGATCATGCCATCTCCTTCTGTACAGATAATTACATTCATCTGATGTTTCAATCTCCTACCTGAAAGGGAAATGCCATGCTTAAAGGCCTTTGCATAAGTGAAAGTGAGAATTGTTCTCATTCACAGACTTTGGTGTGAGCCAACAAGCTGGCCAACCTGCACAGTCCATCTCAGTGACATGTTCAGAAGAGTCCAGGGTCACTACTACAGCTGTCCACCTTGACCCTCTTCTGTAACATGTTCATCAGAGGAGGAATCTAAGCTGGCACCGTCTCGATAGGAATAACAAGAGTACCTTATCAGGTTGTTGAGAAGACCAAATCGGGGAGGATGGGCAAAGTGTGGGAATCACATCTTCCCTAGTTCAGTGCTAAGTCAATGGAAGCCATGACTGTTGTTTTATGATGAATATTCTGCAATTTCATCTTTGGGAACTCTAACTTTTAAGAAGCCCATTTTTATGTGGAGCCTAATGCTATCGCTTTGTACTTTCCAGTACTTGACCTTAGTTTTGACTATAAGGTCAGAAATGAGAAACATGGTGCTAATCATTAGCTAATAAATGTTAATGAGTACATCCTATGTGCCAGTCTGGTGCATTATCACATTTAGAATTCATTTGGAAATGTTTCAAAAATACTCAAAAGTAACAAAAATTAATGCAAATGAGACCTGTATATCTTCCATCAGATTCAGTTATTAGACACTTTTTACTATACTGGCGTCTTGATTTCAAGCTTTTTCAAATATTTTAAGGCAGTTCTTAGAAAAAGGATTCTACTGGCTAATAATCCACCTTCAGGAGTGCCAGCATATCATATGGGTACCACTTCTTGTCCTAGCTGCTCCATCTCCCTTCCAGCTTGCTAGAAGCACTAGAGGATGGCCCAAAGCCTTGGGACACTGCACCCATGTGGGAGACTTGGAAGAAGCTGCTGGTTCATGGCTTTGGACTGGCTTATTGCAGCCATTTAGGCAGTGAACCAACAGTTAGAAGATCGTTTTCTCTGTCTATCCTTCATTCTGTAAATCTGCCTTTTCACTAAAGATAAATGAACCTTTATTTTTAAAAAAAATGTCCTTGACAAGCTTTAATCTAAAGCCTGAGTCCATAGCTGCTTTTTCTAGATGAATTTTTTTTGATAGTTGCTGAAACCTATTTAAATCTTCCTGTAATCATATATTGTGTTAAAAGTTTATTTTTACTGATTTGAAAGGAAGAGAGAAAGATTGATTGACTATTCTGGTTCACTCTCTGGAGGCTTACACCAGCAGTTGAATGTTGTATTGTGGAAATGGAATATTGCCTTGGGAAATACCAATGTATTTCTAACTTCTAATTGTGAAAATAAGGAAATAGTTTTAGTGTAATGCATGTATGAATTCAATAGTGATTCATTTTTTTCATTCATATATATTCAAATACCCATTCACTTAATTGCTTATTTAAACCATCTACCTGTCCATCTGTCCATCCTTCCATTCACTCATTTCATGGTTAGCAAGTGTTCAGGGTCCATAATATCATATCTAGGTACTAAGATGTAGTTAATAATCAGATACTGTGTCTTTCATTTCACTTTGTATTCCTGAAGTGAAACAAGTAAGAATAAACACACAATAACGGGATTTGATACCGTGAAGGGCACAGACATGTGACCATAAATGGAAGAAGGCTTTCTGTGGGTGAGAGGTCATTCAATGATAGCATTTGAGTGGACACATAACTGGATCTCTGTGCTGGTTATTGGAATCTCAGGAAGAATGAGAAATAGCTTGTGCTGTTCAAGAGTTTTTGAACTAGAGGCAAATGATGTAAAATAGAGCATTGAGAGGGGAAAGATACTTCATTCCCTTAATGATCTCAAAAGGATTTGGAAGAGATTTTTGCTTGTTGTTCATCACCCATGCTGCTGATCGTACCCACTACTTAGTCTCCCTCCAGTTATAATGTGATGTAGAATAGTACACTTGGTAGAAAAGCCTGAATGCTTCACATCCAGGTTTAATGGTGTATTTTTGGGCCAGAAAATTTGTAATCTACAGTTCTCAGCTAAGCTGTTTGGAGAAAAAGTACAATGTTCGCTTTTTTGTTTTGTTTTTTGGGTTTTCTGTTTGTTTTTCACGAGAACTCAGTAATCAGTTGAAAACAGAGGAATCCTTCCTGGAGAGAGTGTTGAGCAAATAGATCTTTCCTAAGCCATCTGTAGCTCTTGGTTTTCTCTGGCTCAGTTTCTGCACCCATTGCTGAGTTTCACATGAGGATACTAATTCTTGGCATAGGCTTTAAATGTGTAAACCATTAGCCATACATTTTATTTGTCTCATTCAGTATTTTAAGTTAATTAGAATCTCAAGTTGTTTTCATCTTGTACAGTAGAATGGACTTCCTAGTGTCTATGCAAACTAAAATCATGCTAAGTGAACTTAGTAATAAATGTAAACGGTTGCAGTTGTTGCTTGACCCTTAAAATTTTTATGCAAACATTTAAACCTCTTTCTGTTCTAGAGTACAGGAAATGAAAACAAATATTAATTCTTATTTAAGGCACTTCAAGACATTAGGAACATTGGTAATTAGTGGTTTTTTTTTGGTTTAGTTTTGTTTTTGAAAGATACTTATCGAGAGCAGTAGAACAGTATGACTTCGTATCTGTTTACCCTTCTACAAGTAATTGTGCAGACTCCTTGGCTGGTGACAGTATTCCTTCCAAAGCTAGCATCACCTTCGAATGTGCTATCCATTGTACTTTATTTAATTTTATTTAAATTTTATTTATACTGGACTCGGTACAGTAGCCTAGTGGCTAAAGTCTTGCCTTACATGCACCACAATCACCTATGGCCACCAGTTCCAATCCCAGCAACCCTGCTTCCTATCCAGCTCCTTGTTTGTGGTCTGGGAGGGTAGTCGAGGGTGATCCAAGGTCTTGGGACCCTGTGCCCCTGTGGGAGACCCAGAAGAAGCTCTTGTCTCCTGGCTTCGGATCAGCTCAGCTCCGGCCATTGTGGCTACCTGGGGAGTGAATCATTGGACTGAAGATCTTCCTCTCTGTCTCTCCTCTTCTCTGTATGTCTGACTTTCTAATAAAAAGAAAATAAATCTTTAAAAAATGTATTTATATGACATGAACAAATGTTATATCTTTCCCAATGCTGATTGACAAGCATAGTGCCCACCATACTTTCCCTCTTACCTGTTTTTCCCATACACCCTCCTCCTTTGTTATTTATCTATTTATTTAGTTAGTTTTGACAATGGTGTACTGTCAGTTCTCTTTGCAGTCAACAGGCTTAACAGTCTACTAGTAAAGAATTCAAGAGACTAGCAAGTAGGAAAAAAGAAAAAGAAAAACACCTTCTACTGCTCAAGAGTATAGCCAAAGATTTTAAACAATAATCATAATTGCAAAATGTGGGTGTTCTTCATATAGGCTACATCTTTTGTACTCTTTGTATAAGTGAACATAGACCAGGCAAGATGTGCGATATTAGTCTCTTGGGGACTGGCTTATTGCACTGATAATAATGGTTTTCAGTTGTATCCGTTTTTGTTGCAAAGGCAGGATTTTATCTTTTTATGGTTAAGTAGCATTCCATCATGTTTATATACTATATTTTCTTTGTCCAGTCTTCTGTTGATTAACATCTGGGTTGGTTTCATATCTTAAGGATTGTTAATTGAGCGGCAATAGACCTGAGAGCACAAATAACTCCCTTGTACATTTATTTCATTTCATTTGGTAAATCCCTAGGAGCAGGATGGCTTGGTCATGTGGTCGATTTATTGTGAGGTTTCTGAGTAACCGCCATATGTCCTCCATCAGGGTATCTTCTGTGTTTTTAAATGTTGTGAAATACAAATTTTGATGGGAAAAAAAAGAAGAAATGATGGGAAAAAGGTGCTTTTATCCGCATGGCTATCTTCTTTTGCTACACACTTCTCTTTTTCACCTAGCTTCTTCATGTCAGTATATTAGCTTTCATTGATGTCTTCCGGTTGTGTATTTAGACTCTCTTGAGCAGCAGCAAAGTCAATGCTCCCACAGATAGCTGTTTCTTCTAGAACCTCTTTTATGCTTGATTCTAAATTTTGTGGAGGCTTTTTTGATCATTTCCATGGTGCAGTTTCATACTTGTGAGCTACTTCCTCTTTTGATTTCCTGTTTCAGTGGAAGTCCATTTAGATTTATCACTTGGAGATCATAAACACATTTGTGTGCTTTACCGGCTGTACCTTGCTGAGTACTGCAGGCATAGTATGCAGTGACTGACAAAAGAGACATGGTCTGTCACTCATCTTCATGAGTAGCTGTTACACACACTGTGATTTGTGGACCGAAGGGCTGATGGTAGAGTTTGCGCATTGTGCGATGTCGCACAACGTCTGCACTTTTGTGACTGAAAATACCATCCCTCTTCATCTGAATTGCTCACTCTGTGTGTCACTCTTTGGTTTCTTTAGAAGCTAAAAATTTCTGAGTAAGAGAGTCTTTTCAGTGAGAACCAGTGAGTGTCTTCCAAAGAGAAACAAGAATGAGATTAGAATTTCTCTACTGTGTGGCGTGGGATTTGAGGTTGAAGTCTCATGGGGGACATTGTGTTAGCATCAAGAAATTTGTGACAACTTGTTTTTAACAACAATTGTGGCAGTATATCGCCATTTAAGTCATGGTGGCATTAGAGTGGTGGTGATATGTTGATAATGGTATATGATGGGGGCCAATGCCTGCTTTCTCAAACTGAGACTGTTGTTTGGCAAAAATTGACTTTGAAAATATGTTCTTTGAAAGACACTTGTATTGAGTTCTAAGGCGTTTCAGGAAGATTGAAAATATATATAAGTTAAACTTGTGGAATTGTTGATGCCCCGATGATCATGTTGGGATGGCAACGAGAAATACAATGATCACAGCAGGAAACAGGCAGGCTGGTGATTAAATGATAGTTCTGGGGCTTGTGGATTGTTTTCACTTCATGGACGCTAAGAGGGGTAAGTTGGATGGAGAATTTTCTTTAAGGACGTCCTTCAGTTGAAAATTTTTTGTTTCTTACAAGTGTTCTTTCACTTAGTCACATGTAATATGCTATTGCATTGAAAAAGGATCCTCATAACGCTCCAATGAAGTCAATACAGCTATTAACCCAACTTTAGGAAGAGGATACTGGGCTGAGATTTGAATGTATAGCTTAGAAGTAAGAGTTTCTTGTTTGAAACCCTGGGATTTGTGAATGTAGCACTCCTACTTTTGAAAAGATGTCACAGCCTCTTCTGTCATTGAAAGTTGACTTTCTTTAAAAAGTGTAAGCCAACAGAGGGAACAATTCTCCCACATCCTCACCCCACCCCCTGCATTTACTGGCCTGGTGCTGAGTTATATTTGCATACAAATCACCATCTTGAAAAAGTCTGCTTTCTTGACACTCCAACAATGTCGTTCATTGCTGATTTTTGTTGTTAATGAATAGCTGCTTGCTTTTTAGAGACTGCCTGATTAACTTATTCTGTTCTGAAAGGCACCACAGTGACATTAAAAAGTCTTTTTGCTTCCTGTTTGGCAAACATTTGGAACTCACTTGTTACTGAGAGTTTTCAATCTTTGCTTTTTTCCCCTGGTTGAATTTTCTCCATTTCTTATTGTTATAAATGATTTAGCCTATTCTTTAATTTTGAATAGATCACACACAATCATATTTATGTGTCCAGCTGTCTTTTGTTAGAAGAGACATGTCTTAATTGCTCACTGCTGAATCAGATTCAAGTGACTTTAGTGTCATGCCATTAAAAAAACAAAATCTTGCCATCTCTTGTGGAGCTCCATCCTTGTGAGGTCTAGCTCACTGCACAGACACAGCAAACTATGTTGTTACCCTATAGCTTTTAGTCAAAATGAATCAAAGTCGGGCCTAGTATTAATCATTCTATTGGGAACTGATTTTCATGCCATTTACTAATTTAAATCAAAATCCTTGTCTTAGTTGGGGTCAGGAAATTCAGAACTTGTTAAGACTTAAAAAAAAGTTATATATGTCATTTGTGAGACAAAGAGGTAGTAAGGAAGGAGGAAGTAAATGGGAAAGGGGAAGGAGAAGGGAGAGGGTAATGACAGTGATGGCTGCGACAGACAAGAAGGGATCCCATGTGCTGGTTCAGTTCCCAAATATACCTCCATCCTCACCGCTTCAAGGCTGGACCAGCCTAAAGCCAGAAGACACAAACTGAGCCCAGGCCTTTCAAGCGAGCAGTAGAGAGCTGTGTCCCAAGGTATGCTCTAGCAGTAAGCTAAAATTGGAGTCATAGCTGGAACTTGAGCCTAGGCTGTCTGATGCAGGTTGTAACCCTGGAGCCAAATGAGCAGGTATGGTACCTACACAACCACATTTCACCTTTTGAAAAAAAAAAAAAAAAGAAAGAAGCAGTTTTACAGAAACCCTGGAGCCCAGGGACAGACCAGGGTGCTTGGAGTCAGATTTGGTTATTTCTGGAAGGAAATCTGCAAGTTGAGGAAGGACACTTTCTGAATAGTGCAATTCATGACCTTATCCATTTCTCTTACCACCCTAACTCAGATCACTTAGTTCAGGGACTCAAGCCTGCAATCCTCTTAAACCAGTCTCTTACATCTCCTACCTCACAAAAGCCCCTCAAGTTCTCTGCATCTGCACAGCTTGCACTGTATTTCTGACTTGGTATCTCTCATCTAATCTGTGGTTTAACACCACCACTCCCCCCCCGCCCCCAGTAGCCTACAACTTTCGTTCTAGCTTGGCTTGGAACATTTTTCTGCACTACATTTAGAGGGTTTTGTCGCAAGCCTCCATTCCCTTCTGCCTGAGACCTTCATTGATTTCATAATGCAGGTAGAAGAAATGTAGATGTTGAGACAAGGCTGCTGGGGGCCTGCTGTCTTGCTTGGTGTAGTGGCGTAGTATGTTTGGCATGGAGTGTTCTTGTCCTTGCATCTTTGGGTCTTTACTTTCTCCTCTTAACCCTTGTCTCTTTCATAATCTTTACTTCAGTCTGCTGTGTGCTTTGTCCTTTTCTATTCATTTACTGTGATAGACGCCTTGGAAAGGGAGAGACTGACTGGGCCTCCTGGCTGTGTTGTGTCTTCAGTGTTTTCCACAGTACCTGTCAGGCATTAGGCTAATTAATAAATATTATGAATGAATCCAAAGTTCTTCAAAGAGTGTTCGATTTATCCCTTCCTCCAAAACTTAGCTTTATGATTATCTGTCAATTCTTTATTCAAAAGTTCATTCATTTCATACTTGCTGAATACTTCTCACTGTGATGTATTCAAATATGATTTATTTCAGGTTGCTAGCTCATGGAGAACTGGATTTTTTGAGGGGATGGGCGTTGATTCAGATTCTGTGAGAATGTCAAATTTGCATAATTAAAGCTTTCTTTCAGTTTTTTTGAAATGAAGAATTTAATATATGTCACAAAGAGGCTTCATCATTGTTATTAAAAAGCATAGAACAATGTTACCGTCACAGCTTTTTAAGCTTCCTTGAGTTAATGGTCCACAAGTTTTTCATTTAAAAGGTATGCAGGGTCTTTGGTGCGTGAGACAGAGCTTGGGTTTATTATTTTCCATACCTTTAGTTAGGTCCATCTTAAATCAATTATTCAGGACTCAGGCTTTTGAATTTTTATTTGCTTATTGTTTTTAGTATTAAACACATTATCCTCAGTGATGTCCATTGAAGCAGGTTCACTGTGGGGTGGTTCACTAGGATCTTAGGAAACCATAATTTCTGGAAACTTTTGGGAAAAAAACCTCATTGGAAATAGTTGTCTCCAGGGCGGGTATTTGGCCGAGCAGTAACGAGCTGCATGGGACACAGTCCTTACGCAAGTGCATATTCGTGCCTCAATCCTACTCCTGAAAATTCCAACTTTTTGCTAGCATGCACCCCGGGACGTAATGGTGATGTTTCTGGTGAATGGGTCACTATCACTCCCATGACAGGCCTGATTTGAATTCCTGGCTCCTGGCTGTGCCCTGATCTGACTCCAGCTGCTGTCTGGGAACAAACTAGCAGATAGTTGGTGTGTGTGTGCATGTGTTTATGCGTGCACACATACCCGTGTACTCCTGCTGTCTCTAAAAAAGGTCACCGGGAGAGAAAAGGAAGGTTGTTTGCTAGATAGAGCAATGCAAATACTTCATGTTGTTTCCTCTTCCATCAAATGGTTCCTGTCTATGAAGAAATATTTTTCATGTTTTCAGAATGATTGTCTGCTAGTTATACTACTCCCGTTCAATTTTCCCTTCTTCTTTTTTTCCCCCAACTTGTCTCTTTCTTTCCTTCCATGTTTACAGTCTGGCTGATTTTTGGCCTCACTTGATAAGTAAATTATGATGCCTCTCTGGCTCCAGTGACTTGGCCAACTAATTCTGAAGGTCTGAGGGAAGTGGACATTCTTATTGGCTCTTGAAGAGCTAGAATGAAACTTGAGTAGGAATCCCTGCTTTTCAGAATCTGACACAGAACTTGGACAAAAGAATTTGTTCTGTGTGGGAGTCTGAGCTTCCTGTTTGATTTCAGCCCCACTGTAGAAGTAGACACACAGGTTGCTTTATCAATGTGTGCTTACTGATGAAATCAAAGTGTGTGAATGGTTGTATTTTGTTGAATTTTTTATGTCGTGTGTGGTTTCCTAGATCTCCACTAAACTGTAGATTTTAGTATTACTTTTGATTTGTATGAAACTAAAAATCCTTCTACAGAGTTTTGCAAATGATTCTTATAGTAGAGCATCACTTCAGTTTAAAACAATCGCTCACTGAGGATCCTTAAGTATTTGTTTTACTTGTCAAGCATACTGTATTCCATCTCTTGCAGCACTGCTACGACTCTTAACTCCTAAGAGCATGTTTATCACATTTTCATATTGGTGTGCTCCTGTCCTCTTGTTTACTCATCGCAGGCAGACATGTTTGAGTGACAGTTAATTTTCCTTTTCAGAATTCTCCTAGCCAACATTACCTAAATCCCAGCCACTTCTATCTATCTCTAGGACAATAACAGTGATAATATATTTTCATGATGGTTGCCCAGAGACATGGCAAGACATAGAAAAGACTTGCTTATCATTAGGAAAGGGACAGAGGGACTCTTTGAGAAAATGTTCTTCTTGCTTTCTAATTGAAAAATGGCAGAAACTTGACATGTATGCTAATATTTCTTCCCTCATGGTAGCCAGAACTAATAAATTTTCCCAGTCTTTCCTCCTGATCCCAATCAGGGTGTCATAATCTTCTTCAATATGTAACACTAAGTAACTATTCCAAGTTGGTTTGAGTGAGCAAGAGATAACAGCATAAAAATTTGTTGAAGATGAAAAATGTGTTGGATAGTAAACTTGCTCTGTGCACTGACCGTGATTAGTACTCTTTCCCACTGACCTGTGAAGTCCAATCCCAACTCCCCGAGAGCCGTGTCTGAAAAATGGCTCATTGGCTTGGAGGAATAGAGGAAGCTTCAGGATCTCACACTGCTAGTGAAGGGCTGTTGCTTGGGACTGACTAAAGTCGTGTGTGCTCACAATCCCCTGGCTTGAATTCCTTGAACTTCATCTAACCATAAAAATCCAGAACACATAACCTTCCCTAGGCCCACACGGGGCAGTCCCCAAACTGGCCACGAGCACTAAATGATTGCTGTATCTCATAGAATATGTTTAAATGCTGAATTTCATAGCACATTTCAGTTAACAGAAAAAAATAAAAATTATCCTTATGATCAGTAGGCTGTTTAATCAAAAAATGAAAATACTAACCGAAACTTCAACAGATATGTCTGCTTTTTGAGAAATGATACTCAGATTCTCCATTGACATTCTTGTAACAATGCACTATGCATTGTTCACAAAATAGTGATATTTTATAGTAACACAATTTGGAGAAAAGTTGTGGAGTCTATGTGAGAACTCAGAATACGTATTTGCTCATCAAATATCCTAGTGCATACTTCAATAAATAAAATGTTTTATTTAATTTCTTCCAGTGTTTCTTAATTTCCATTAATCACTTGATTTTTTAATAATGTCTAATAAAAACTCATGGGACTGGGATTTTGCTGTGGGGCTCTAGGAGAATCCTATAGATACATGGATTTTTTTTTTACAGGCTTGGGAGGCATTGAAGTAGCATGACCCTTCCAGGATTTCTACCATGGGCATGGAGTTTAACTATTTTAATCTTAGTTCTGAATCTGGAAAGTCAAGAAATGATATTTTATATCTGGAAGTGTTACAGATCATCGCTAGGACTGACTAGGCATTAAACAAATGTGTAGTCATGCCTTGTCCAATGATGCAGATATGGTCTGAGATGTCTTCTAGCTGATTTTGTTGTTATGTAAAAATTGGAGTGTATTTATACAAACCTAGGTGGTAGAGCCTCGTACACATCCAGGCTATATGGTGCATGTGTATGTGTTACGGGGGAGGTGGTATAAGCTGTTGCACCTAGGGCCCTGATAAAAAAGACAACACTGTACTAAATGAAGCAAAGGGTAAATGTTGTACTTGAGAGACTTGGTAAATGCTAGATGTGTCAGTCTTTTTAAGCTTAATAACAAGAATCTGTTTTATAGTAAACTATGTATAAGTAGAAGGAATAAGCTATAAAATAATGATAAACATGTAATACATGTGCATAAACTAGTAGCATAACCATGTATCATCACTGAGCACTAAATTCTGTATGTAATTGCAGGTGCTCTACTTAGTCATACTCAGCAGTACATGTATGTGTTTACCCACATCAACACAAACAAGTGAATAATGTGTAACTTCAATGTCACAATGGCTATGTTACTGCACAATAGGAACTCTTGTTCAGCTCCATTATGATGTTAGGAAACTACCCTCCTGTAAAGAAATTAAAACATTGGAAAAATCACAGTCTATGGAACTGTATTATAAATAATAAATGTGAAAAACCACATTGTTACACAATACATGGCTAAGGATTGCATCCTTTCCCTCTGATACTGTTTCTTCTAACCTATTTTGCTTCATATAAGCGTATCCCCCCCAAAAAAAATACTATGCTCCTGTATCAATCAACATAGGATTACTTTGCCTTAAATGATTCACAAGAGAAAAAATGAGATTCAAGCAAAGGCTTTGAACCAGAATGCTTCGAGGCAGCAGGCCCCCCTGCAGTTCTCTCTTCAAAAGCCCCCTGTCTGCTTCCCTGTAGGAATAGGGCTCTCACGTTTGAGCATCTGGGTCAATGCAGGGGTTTTGAGAGTCGCTCAGGGCACACTGCCTAGAGAAGTGTACATGGCTTGTCTTCCCCCACATGACAAGGACTCACTGTATCTATAGCCCAAAGCATTCCCCAGGTGGAGACAAAAAATAGGAGCTATCTGTAAAATGCTTCCTTGAGATCCAGCTGGGAGTGCAGTAGTAGCATCACCTTTGTCACACTGGGATTTGCCACCTTGTAGAAATCAAATTTGCTTAAAATTGTACTTAGGCTATGTATGCTTCTTATTGGTGCTGTTTCATGGAGCCTTCACGACACTGCTGCTGTGGGGGTGTTGGCATCCAGTGATAAAAGGTGTGGCATCAATGGGCATGGTAGTTCTACAAAACAAAACAATCCTTCTTAGTTATATTGGGTAATACTTCTCTTTTTTGAGTCTAAACGTTTACCAAAGTACCTACATTTAAAGAGCCATGTGCTTTCGTCCAAAGCTCCACAGTTGTGTTACTTAAATCCACTAAATTGAATCTTCTCTTAAAAAGTAACTCACAATCCATTCTGCTTTTTTAAGTGACATTAAGGATTATTTGAAACATTTGCAAGGACTGAGAATATTTATACTTAATAGAGCAAGTAGTGAGTTATTCAGGGTCTTCAGAAGTCGGCAATGCAAGCTGAAAATTTTCCTGCTTATCGTTAAGCTACACAGAGATCTGCAGAAGAAATGAATGCAGTCTATTTTTTATCAGTTCACAAAATGACTAATTCTTTGTATTATTTGATATTGCCTTAGTTCATATTCATACTTACATGTGCTAATTAGCCTCATCAAAATCAATGATATTTTGATGATTTAATTTGTTCTGGTGACTTTTATGTTCTGAATTCTGAGAATAGATCAAATAGAGAAAAGTGGGGCAAGTCTGAGCACTCAGAAAAATATTTTACTGTCATTTTTAATTAGTCATCTGAATCTGTGCACTTATGTTTCTCTGTCATGGCTTGATATTCTAATAGTTCATATTTGTCATGGAAGTGCTAAAAATATTTTTTAAATCATCAGTTTTTAGCCTTGAGGAGCCCATTTTGAGCTTATCAAATGTATTTTAAATAGAAATGTAGCGGCATCATGGAAATGACATCATTGAGTTGATTCTCACTTTTACAGACATCTAGCTTTGTTCTTCACTCCCCTGAGACCTTGTAATTATTTCCATAGTCTATGAAACAGTATAGAAGGCACAGAAATGAGCCCTGACTCTCCTGTTACATGCCCCCTTGTCTTGGAGGTGAGTGCACAGTTTGATACCGACAAGGATTCAGGGACTTGATCAAGGAGCGCTATCTGTCATTGATCACTGATTTTTCATGGGAAGATGGTTTCAAAGGTTCAGTGCTTTACCATGTCACATAAACGGTAGTAGAATGAACTTCATGTAGGGAAGCTGGGTGGTTAAGGTTAAATCTCAGATGTGTTACTGTCTAAACTTCTGATTTTGAACAAATTAGCCAATATTTTGAACACCATTTTATTTTTCATCTTGCAATAAAGTGTTGGATATAAAATTTTAGTATCCTTTTCAGCAGTACAATTTTATGACTGTGCTTCATCACTAAGATTTGCAAGATAATTTGGGTATCTGTTAATTTTTTCCAAAATCATCAAGCTATTTTTGAGTTACCAACTGTGGTAGATTGTTACAGTAAAGACCTCACTGTTAACCTTTTCATTCCTTCTAGTTGGAATTTATTTCTCTGCCTAGGTTGTGATTGGCTTGTGATTTGCTCTGACCAATAGAATGTGTTAGCATTTAAGCCATAAGAGATCTTGGAGGTCTGGATCGAGAGAAAAGAGCAGTTAGAAGGAAGGACCCAGTGGATTCAACAGAGCTCAGTCCCAGCTGACCTTCCAGTTGAAGGTAATTGAGTGAGGCCCAGTGAGACTCGCAGCAAAAATCACCTACAGGCTCATAAGAAGGCACATTCATGCTTTCAGAGAAGGTTTGCATGAAGTCATAGATAGTTGAAAAAGAAATTGCTACAGTGGGTTCCCTCATTCTGAAAGTTGTGCGGTGGTCTCGAACAGTTGGTGCTAGTCATTGGCTGAGAAGCTTTAGTTCTGTGAATCTTCCAGGGGGAGGCTAGCTGGGTAGAAACAAGAAATCACAAATTCTCGTAAGGTCTAACTTTGTTAAGTCATATGGTGACGCTTCCACAATATTCACCTGATCAAAGCAAGTGTCTGGGATATGCCAAGGGAAGGAGGATAGACTCCGGTGTTTGTCAGAGGGGCAAAGGGAATGTGGGAGGGGAGGTTCCTTGCATTTATTTGGCATTAATCAAGCTTTATGTAGAGTAGTAGAAAGCTTCCATTGAATTCCTTTCTTTCATTGTATTTACTCTGAGTTAGCTGTATTTCGGCAGCTGCACAGCATAGGGCTTGGCATATTGTCATCAAAGTGCTTTAATGTGGCAAAGCCAAATGAAGTTTTTATGCCCTTAGTAAGAAAGATGATCAGTTCTAGACCAAAGAATGAAAAAGCAAAAAGGAGGTATCACTAAGTCTCTGGTAGTCTTCCATGATGTAAATGATGTCAGTAAGTGATCTTCATCCTTACCATACCCAACTACCAAAGGGGGGTGTGTTCCAGAGCCTGACCTACTGATGTGGACTGCAGTATTAAATCGTCCCTGGGCTGTGCATTAAGAGAAACCAAGTCCTTTTGAAGCAAATGACGTCAAGGGCTGAAAGGGGCCAAAGGCAGGTTCTGCATCTTTTCTCCCATTCTGCCACCAGTGCAAGGTGGTTGTCTTTCTTGATCTCTTCCTTAACAGTTCTCTCTGAGGATAAGGACATGCGTATCCAGATGGGAGCTTCCTTCCATAGGTTGCTAGCAGTGTTGTACTCTATCATTGGGCTTAATGAAACTTGCATTAGCCTTGCATCAGCAGAGGAACTCTGAAAGTGCATGACACATTTCAACAAGACACTGAGTCATGAAAGTTATAATAAAAAAACATCAAGTCACAGCATTATTAACATGGAATTTAGAATTAGCAGATTTAGGTTAAATTCTACTTTCAGTATCATTTGGATGTGCTGTATTGGCAACTTTAATTTCTTCATCTTCTAAATGAGACTTGCAATAGTATTTTATGGGTTCAGTGTAAAGATTAAATAAATAAGAGTGCATTTACATAAAGCAAACTGATTTTGGCTAAAAGAGGAATGCCTGGCAGCATTCTTTGAAACTAATATATACATATTTCCTCTCTTTTTCCCCATATGGGATGTCAGTGCTGCAGGTGGCAGCTTTTACCACCTACAGCATATTGCCAGCTGCTGATTTCTTGTATTTATTTGAAAGGTTGTGTTAGAAAGAGAGAGGGAGAGAGAGAGAAAGCGGTCTTTTCTTCTCAGGTTCACTTCCCATATGGCCACAACCACCGAGGCTGGGCCAGACCAAAGCCAGGAGCCAGGAGCTGTTTCTGGGTTTCCCATCTCGGGTGCAGGGAACCACGGAGTTGGGACAGCTTTCATTTCTTTCCCTGGAGCATTAGCAGGGAGATGCTTGGGAAGTAGAGTAGATGCTATTCAAACTGGTGCCCAGATGAGGTACTGGCACTGCAAGGGACAGCATAATGCTTCACCACTGTGCGTGCCCCTGAAGTTAACCTTAAAGTGCTAGATAAATTTTCTTTTCAAGACAGATTTGTGGCTTGAATTGGGATAACTGGTTCCTATTTTAGAAAAAATGAAATGCAATACAGGATGACCAAGTTTCACACCTTGGGGCAGTGTTCTGTTCTGCCTCCTCTGTGCTCCCACAGTAGCTTGCACTGATTTCTGTCTCCAGTTCTTGCCTCTCTGTGTTGTAATGATTTGTTTACACTGCTTGATGGTTAGGGACCCTGGAGTATTAACTCTTGAAGGTCAGCTAGTCTTTGCTATTCACCTTGGCATCCTCAGTCCCATCATAAACCCTCGACTGAGGGCTCTGGTTATGTGATGGTTCCGGAAGCGGCTTGTGAGCCCACACAACTGATATAATTACTCCTCCAATTTTAAAGTTCAGTTTACATTTCATCTGCTCTAAGAAAGCTGCCTTAGATTTTCCTCTGTGGCAAGGAAGCTATTTGGTGTTTACATATCAAACCTAAATTGTAGCAATTGCCCTCTTCCTTTCAGAAGTGTTTTCTTAGGGGAACTCTGTATGCTAGAGATGGAAGGGACCAGATGGCTTTTTGAACCCATTTTTTTAAGCTTCCACTTGCAATGGGCACTGGATAAACATGTATGGAATTCAAATGAGCCCATGTAGTTCTTCCACGGTCATGTATAGGCTTGCTAAGAAATCTCTGCAGAGGTGTTAATAACAAGACACAAGACTGAAAAGAAAGTATGCTATTATATCATGCAAATAATAGACTTACCCTTTTCCAAGGCCTAAAAATCTCTAAATCGTATTATCCTGCATCCACTGTTAATCTTAAAGTAATTGGTCTGTAAACAGTGGCAGTTGAATTACAAGAACTGTCTGCTGTTCTTCAAAATTAATTTACTTTCAATGAGTTGTTTCTCTAGGAACAACATGTAACAAATCATACCCTCTCTCTTGAACCAGCAAGGTGTCTCCGCACCCAACCCCCAAGGCTTATGCACTTATTTTATTAAATTGCTTTAATTCCCAGATGAATTTAAGAATAGAATCTTGCTTGGATCTCTTCTGCGTTTGCACATCTAGAAGCTCCTTTAGTTTTGTTGGAAAGCAATACTTACCAGTTCTCTGTGCAGTGTCAGTGCCACGTGTTTGGGGGTGCCTGTGATTCATCCTTGCAAGCAAGAACATTATGCTCAGGTTCGTTAACCTGGGCAATCTCGCTCAAAGAGTGGACATTTAAAAGATAGCAAAGACTTTATCCAACATGCTGTTTTAAGGCAATTTTGTTGTCGTCAGTTTAAGAAAAGGCAAAAAGACTCCCAAATAGTTTCAGTTTCTGTCAATTACTTCTTTCAAACCTGGCCTACCTCCCCTTTTTGTAAGTAAAGGCACAGTGGAATATTGCTGAACCCAGCATGTTTGTATTGTTTATGATGGCATAGTTGTATGATTCATAAAACCCCAGATACTTACCATCTGTTTGGAAGAATGTTCTGGACTGTTTGAAATCCTTCACAAACCTGTTTCTGTCCAAGTAACCAGACAATCCTTTCTACTCCAAAGCTGCCCACTGTTAAGCTGGAACCTCCTGTGCATAGGTTTTGATTCCTTTTTTTTTTTCTTTTTCTCTGTGCCTACTAATTTACCTTTAATTGAAGTTAGCCATTTCAATTCTGCCTCCTGGGGTAGGGGAATGGAGAGGAGGAACTCGGTGTTTTTGAACCATTCCTAGAGCTCAGTTTTGCCCACATTTAACTGGTGCGAGTGATCATTGACTAGATTAATAAACTCCATTTCTTTATCTCAGTAAACAGTAGCATTTACAGAAAGTCTGATGTTTCAAATAATCTGGCAATCACTTCTTTTTAATTAGTAACTTTAAATATGTAGTCTAATGTAGGTGACTGGACATCTCATTGCTATTCTCTTCATTCTGTCTTAATACTCGGTGGTGGCTGATTGAAGGGCCTGGTCTGTCTTTTATTTACTCACTCTCACAGTCACTATTAAGTGTCTGTAGTCCTCAAAGCTGTGGCAATGAGTATTAAACAAGACGTTTTTCACTAAAGGAGCTTACATTCTAATTTTAGTAGGTGAGGGCTAACCAACCATACCAGTAGCTGGTGAAAAGGAAGAGAGAGGCTGATCAGGCGGTCATTTAAACCATTGCCTATGGAATGCTACTTAAAGGGAGAGCATTTTGAACTGGAATCTGAATGAGCAGAAACAAGCAACTGATGAAAATCACAGGGAATTGAATTCTACACAGAGAGAACACAACCCAAGCCGATGGCCCCAAGCAGGTGGAGTTCAGTGTGCTTGAGGAGCAGAAAGAATATGGCAAATAGGTAGTATGCAGAGTCTGTGGGAAAGAGCAGGGAGGTAGGTAGTAGTTAGGATGTAGCCTGTGATGAGGTAGTGGCATAAAATGCTTTCTGTTGTGATTTTCATGGGATTTAGAAGATGGTTAATCCAGGTATATTGAAACTCCATTAGCTCCTGGGATGGCACAGAGGACATACTGGATGATGAATCTGCTACTGGCCAATTAAAACTTTCATGTATCATTGGAGAATCCAGAGGCCAGCCTGGTGTGACTCCAGATCCATGCAACTCACTGTTCGAGTCCTGTGGAGTCTAACTCGGTGGCCACTTCTGGCTTGAGGTGTTTGCTATCCTCCAGGACCTGTCCATTAACCACAGTGATCACCCAAACAAACATATCAAGTTACCATCCCTAAAAGCTCTTTTTTTTCTAAATTTTTGTTTTATTTATAAGGCAGAAACAGGTACAGAGATCTTCTAAATGCTGTTTTGCTGTCCAGATGCTTACAACAGCTAGGGCTAGGCAAGACCAAATCAAGGAACCTGAAACTTCACTATAGTTTCCTATGTTGGTAGTAGGGACACAGTTCTCTAAGTGATCAGCTGCTGTGTCTTACAGTGCACATCAGCTAGAATGGGAATCATAGCCAGAATTCAAACCCAGGCCCTCCAATGCCGTCTTCACCTTTTGTGTCAAAAATCTACCAGTTCTTATTGTCACTAGCTTACCACTGTGCGATTAATAGAAACATTTAATGACATCTCAACAAAAGACTTGGCTATACAGAAAATAATGTGAACATTGTTGCCCAAATGAGCCAACAGAAAGGTTCCCCTAAGTGAGAATGTCTTTAAGGCCTCTCAACTTTGTTGAGAGACCTGTTGTCTTTACATTATTCCTGATAAATAAGACTAATAAATGGGTAAAGGCCCTGTGATCCTGGGCGGGGAATACAAAGGACAAACACGTAAGATCTGATTCTTTTAGTTACTTTCACTTAATTTCATAAGCATTCTAACTCACTGAGTATTAGATAAAGCCAGTTCTTAGCATCAAAGAAAAACTAACAAATGATAAGATATTTGATGACACTGAATAGGAAACAACCACAGCAGTAACTCTTGAGTGTCATTGATATGAGTAAATTTATATTGTATTCTAAGGTAGTCAGGGTCATTGCAGCAGCATTCTCAATCAGTAGGTGTCAAAGCAAAATATGTTTCCTTCTCCACCTAGATGCTGTGTGTGGACATAGCCTACCACACTGATTCTGGATATTGCTGGAAGCCTGTACGAGTGTCATCTTGCTGAGATTCGGTGAAATCAGAACGTAAGGGAGGGTGCAAATTAAAGTAGGGAGGAAGAAGATGGCGACAGGTTGCTGTGATCACAGAAAAGTAACTCAGGGGGTGTGGGGGCTGGCTATCTGCTAAAATGAAATGAAAGGAAATCTCTCATTTCTAAATGGTTCATTGACCCATGATAATAAAGCAACCCTGCCAAGGAAGGATAATTATCTTTTTAAGTATCAGATGCCCTGTGGGTGAAGGCCTCCCTTCTCTCTTGAAAAATGAACTCAGATTTAACAATGCCCCCTTTCTGAGTTTGCCATAGGCATGAGTTTCCTGATGAAGAGTACAGTTACAGTTTTCCCCTCTTTCTGGCCACCATCCCCTTTTATGGAAATCAGGCCTTCCCACTGAGCTCAAGAACCCTAGACCCCAAGTTGTACCAGTACTCGGGTGAGACCAGCAAGTGCAGGAATTTTTTTCTATTCTCTGCTTTTGCTACTTTGCTCCAGGCAGAAGCATGCATTCTGGAAAAAAAATACGTATTATTATATGTGTACTACATATACATATAAATGCATATATATGTGCAGGCATGTATGTATATGCACTTATGTGGTAGGTCCAAACACAAAAGGAACTGACATACTGTGTGTGATGCCACAGTGAATCCTAATTTGCTACCAGTGAGTGTTCAGACTTACATCCTATTCTCAAGGTCTTTTTGTTTACTCAGATCCGCAACGTGAATATGTTGCCCGTGTAACTTGCAGAGGGCACCCACATGGCTTTGTTGTATAAGCAGCCGGTTTTTGAAGTGATTTACCTTTCAGTCTCAGGAACCCTGGTCATAAATTGCTTAATCACGTTGCAGTTATAGATGACATTCTTAATTACAGATGAAATTCTCCAAACAGTTTCAGAATGACTACACTTCAAAAAAAAGAACTACTATAGTATGTGAATTACATATTTCTCTTATGATTCTGAAAAGAACCTGAAATTAAGAGTTTGTTTAGGGTGGCCTGCCTAGAGAAGCAAACCGAACACTCCAGTTGTCCCCCTTTGACTGTTGGGGGAACAGAGGTGGAGAAGGGTGGGTCAAGAGACAATGGAGCAGAAGAAATCTTACCTCCCTGTCGCCATTGTCTCAGGAACACCTGAATCTCTCTGTATGCTAATGTCCCTTTCTCTTAAAAAGAAATGTGTCTGCACACCACAGCATCTCCTTGAAAGCATCACTGTGTTTATCTTTTAGCTCCCTGGGTTCAGGGCTGGGCAGGTGTTTGTCTCAGGGAGTTCCGGTCTTGGACGAAGAGGCTTTGGCTGTTAGGATCTAAGTGGCATGGTGGGAACTCTTGCCAAAACAAGTGGAATAAGCCTTAACAGAGATTGCTGTAGATGTCCTCGTGTGCCCACTGCGGCCTGTGGAGCGCTTCCGGGATCTGCGTCCTGATGAAGTGGCCGATTTGTTCCAGGCAAGCCAGAAAGTTGGGACAGTGGTGGAAAAGCATTTCCAAGGGACCTCGCTCACCTTTTGCATTCAGGTAAGAACACATGATATTCAGAAAAGAAGAAATTTCTCATGCCTTTGAAATGTAAGCGTTGTGTGCTCTGGACATGGCCCCAGGAAAGCAGCTGTGGCTTCTGCATCATAAGAAGTAGCAGGAAAAAAGTGGGCTAATCCAGAGCAGCCCTGCTGTTCATGGACCCCAAGACAGATTCTGGGAAACCATTCAAGGCAATGATGTGGTGCTGGTTGTAAAGCAGGTGGGAGTGTTGGAGATGAAACTGAATGGGCACAAAGACACTCCGGACCCTATGCGAGAAAAGGGACCTGACAGATCATTTTCATTTCATGATATTGTTGTGCACTGCATAGACTGAGTCCTGCTACAGTTCCATGGGAATAAGCATCTAAGCCTCACCCCATCACCATAGCTTTCGTTTCCCTACTTCTAATTAAACTGAAATGATGCCTCTAGAATGATGATGTTGCCCTCATTAAAAAAAAAATCTGATCTCCTGACACTAGAGCAGTTTGACCAGAAGTTAGACCAATGCTTGCAAGCTGGAAGGAAGAACTCCATGAGAGTCATCAGCTAGGAACTGAGTGAGTCATTAGTAACATCCATTACCCCTCTCACATCCTCTGGGCACAGGGCGGGTATCAGATCATAAAGTCCTTTCTGGCTATGAAATTTCACAAGCCTACAAGTGCCCCATGGAAATAAGCAGATGATTCCAAAGTGCAGAGACTCTGTGCTTAGCTCTGAGGTAAGCTAAGTAGTTCCCATCCTTCTTCCCATACACAGTTGCCTACTATAGATCTTCAAAGAGAATAAAGAAAGCCAGCGTTTTCAGGTTATAAAAACTCTGACTACAGATAGTATCTGCTTCTCAAAAGCATCTTTTTGTGTGCTGTCGTGTCTGTGTAGAGAGCATCTGAACTTCCCCCTGGAGATACTTGACGTGCTTGTGTATATGTGTGTGTCAAACCACTTGAGTTACTTTTAGGGAGATTGTTCAGTTCAGAGTGGGTTTATCAAGCAACTGTTGAAACTCTTGTTTCCAGAAAGATCAACTGAATACAGACAGGTGAAAAATTCTTCAATGTGTAATGAAATACAAAATGTAAGATATATTTATAGGAAATGACCAGATTTGATTACCTATTAAGATTTATTAAAGTTAATTCAACAAACTGACTTGTGCATAGCTATTAGAATTCTTTAATGTAAGTAGGGATGTTAAACTTTCTCTTTGTTTTATTGTAACCCACTGCAAGATATACATTTATTTCACAATCACATATATCCATAGAGATAAAGGAAGCACAGTTTCATAAAGTAATGTTTAACATATTCTGATAGTTCCTGTTCTGTTATTATCTGAATTCTTTTTTTTTAAAGATTCTATTTTTATTGAAAAGTCAGATATACAGAGAGGAGGAAAGACAGAGAGATCTTCCATCTGATGATTCACTCCCCAAGTGGCCAAAACAGCCAGAGCTGAGCCAATCCAAATCCAGCAGCCTGGAGCCTCTTCCAGGTCTCCCATGCAGGTGCAGGGTCCCAAGGGTTTGGACTGTCCACAACTGGTTTCCCAGGCCACAAGCAGAGAGCTGGATGGGAAGCGGGGTAGCCAGGATTAGAGATGGCACCTATATGGAATCCCGACACGTGCAAGGTGAGGACTTTAGCCACTAGGCTACAGTTCCGGTTCCTCTTTTTGCTTTTATGCTGATTGCTACCATGAAGCTAGAGTCATGCTCCACATGGGAGTTGGGGCTCCAAGTTGGAAAACCATGAGAATCATGAACATCCCTAGTTCTGCTTAACCCTTGCACAAAAGAGCAAGAATGCTCACTCTGTTAGTTTCAGTGAGGCCAACATACTTGACCAGCCAAGGAATTCTCATTCCATTTTGCAATTTCGCACTATAGAGTCACTGCTTATTCTATTCTCTTTTTTCCCCATTTTTTGTTATGTTTTCCACAATCTTTATTGTTCTGTTCTCAAACCATCTAAGCATTGGCTATTCCCTTGTGCCATGGCTGCTCACCTGATGAATTTACTCGTTTTCAAGTAAGCCAGCAGATTCCTTGGGTTTCAGAAAGACCTGGAGGGAAAATGAGCTCAGCTACCATGAATGCTTTTGCCTTCCTCCCCACCCCAAATTGAAACTAGTGTGAGCCATCTCCATATTCTTTCCTAATGCATTACACCTACAGCAATTTTCCAGAGTAGAAACTGAAGTAATCAGTCATTAATTAAACCACAACTGATGTAGAGATAATCAAAAGGTGTGATATTTCACCTCTCCAAACATACTCAGCTTCCTTTAATGCAAGTGAAACCATAGCCAAGAGCAAAGAGCATGGCAGGCAGCAAGGGGTTGGCTCACTTGATAATTCATATCGCTTTTATACATAACTTCTCACTTATTCTTAGGCGGAAATGGAGAACTGTCTGGGCCCATACATTTGAAGAGAATGTTCCCCCGGAGAATACTATAAATTAACTCACAATGAGATTGGATTTGACTTATTAACGGCCATATTTCTGAATAAGCAGCGGGTACCATCTCGCTCTGGTCTAACCTCTGTTGTGTTTTTTTTTTCTGCTTCTAGGATGGTCCCGAAGCTGGACAGACTGTGAAGGTGAGTCCTTCTCATGTGCATATGTGTTAAGAACGGCCACTTCAGAGAACTAAGAGGTCATAAGACATTCGCAGTACATTCCTGTTTATGTCTGCATTGGAGTTAGACTCTCAGTGTCACATCTGTGAATTCTGACTGTATAAACGGCACCGAACAACGTCTTTCCCATTAATTTAGAATGCATTTACCTTTAGTCGTAAAGTTATTACTGTGCAAACAATGACAGAGAAACTAAATCAGAGTCCTAAAGCAACCGAAGTCGGAGAGGTTCATTGACGTATCTAGGAAATAGCGCTTAAGCGCGGTATGTGTTTTGTGGGTCCTGTGCTAAGTGGGGAAGGGTATCTTTGAGACACTGTCAGTTCTGTGTATGGTCAGCAGTTGCTTCATCCTTCTTGTGGGAAAGGATGGCCACTGCAGTGGTCCCACTGTTTCCCTTCCCTCATGACCCTGTGCCTTTTACTGTTCCCCTTCCTGACACCTCTTCTCCCTCTCTGTTCCTTCATACGTACTTAATGTCAAAGTGCGAGTCTAACAGACTCAGTGGAGCTCAGCGATGGGCTTTTAAGTGTGCTGGGAGTGGGAAGTAGAATTTATTAAGGTAGTCCCCACTGACTTCCATAGTAACAGTAAAGACTAAGATTTTGGCTGATCCTGAAGTTGAGCACTTGTTATGCAATACAAATGCAAATTCCTGTGCAATTAGGTGCCTAAATCATTTCTAGAAGAGAAATTTTAGGGGGAAGAAGGATTGGGGAGTATGAGAAATCAGAAACAGGTCTGAGATGCTAATGTTACTGGTTGTGAAACAAAGTTTAATGGTTCTGAGGCTAGATGTTAAGAGTGTTACATAATGCTTTCATACCAAACAATGCCAAGAAACATAGATCTTTTCCACCTGAATTTACATTGGCTGTAGTGTTGAACACATTAAAAGGTATGAACCTTTTAAAACAGAATTTCCAGGAGGTACCTTAGAAGACTGAATATTTTTTAAGGATTGCCACCAAAAGGGCCACAAAATTCCTTATGATCAAACAGGATTGTTCTCAGGTGTCACTGGATGTGTGGTGTGGTCAGAGACAGAGGAAACTTTGGTCTTTTCTTTCCTCCACCCATGCCAGGCTCCCAAGGCTGCAGTCAACTGAAAATGAACAGAATGTCAGTGGCTTCCTTTCAAGTCAGTTTTGAAATAAAAACACAAATATCTAAACCCAGTTATCAAATTTTGTAAAAATTGATAATGAAATGTAAGTTCTGGCTGTCCTGAATCGGTTAGAAGCTTTGTGTACAATGTGGTCGATAGAATTCCTTTAATCACTACGAAAGTGTGAAAGCATTGTTGATGACATGGGAGACTACAAAACCATATTAAGTAGCATACGCAACGTTATCATATGCATATAGTGTATCTAGCTAAAATTTATGTGAACAGATAGGATGTAGGAGCTCAGAATTTCATTTTATAGTTCTAAAGGAGGTATTCAAATGCTACTATATAAGCAGACTTCAGTAGACTTGGAAAGTGGATTAGGGGATCCAAGAGTGATTGCTAGTGGGTGTGGTTTTCCATTTGCAGTGAGAAAGATGGCATGGAATTCTATAGGGGTGGTGGCTGTGCAAACTAAAACCCATAGGATTGTGTACTTTATGAGGGAATTTTGTAGTATGTGCATTAAAATGATGACAATTAAAAACAAATATTGGTTCTTGCAGAGCTAGGAACCATGCCTATGGACTCTCCTCCTGGTTTAGTGATTAAAAAAAAATAGTAACTCTTCAAGAGGATGATAGTGGAAAGAGAACATGATGCCTGTTGGTTTCCTCCCCAAGTGCCTACAATGGCCAAAGCTAAGCCAGACCAAGACTGGGAGCTGGGAACCCAATCCATATATCCAGTGTGAGCAACAAGAACCCCATTGCAGGAGCCATCACTGCTGAGTCCCGGGGCCTGCATTAGCTGGGAACTCTGAGACGTGGGTGTAATAACTGTTGTTTTAATAGTTGAACTCACTGCTTGACCCAGCAACTGTATTTTAATGTTCCAATAGCCAAGCTTTTTAATGTTTCTGTTAACTTTGAAGCTAACGGTAATGGATTCTTAATATGTAGCCTTTAAGTATGAATATTTAAGTGGTTAATAACATCATCATTATTATCTTAAATGGATTTTTTAAAAAAAGAAAACAGCTTTGACTTTTTAAAAATAATCAGATTGTATTATTTGGGGCATCTTCCATTTCTTTCCAGCCTGTTCCCTGGATTTCCCTAAAAGGAATTAATAGGACCCTTCCCTCCTTCTTTGTTTCTCTATTTTTATGAGTAAATTAAGTATTTGTTTATTTTTAGAAAGAGATCTAAAGAGACCTTCCATTTACTTGTCTACTTTCCTGAAGGCTGTTTGGCGTAATCAGGCCAGGTTGGAGCCAGGAGCCTGAATCTCCCACATGGGTGACATGGTTCCAAGTACTTAGGCTACCTCTGTTGCTTTACCAAGCACATTAGCAGGAAATGAGATGTGATATGGAATACTGAAGCCTCAAAGGCCCTGCCAATGGCAGATTAGCCTATGAGAACACAATAACCAGCTCCTAGTGTGGCTATTTCAAATCATTTTTGAAATAACATGGCTCACAGATAATCTTCATATGCAGACACATAACATTCTGTCCCTAAAAAATTCTGTCCATAAAACTCTGTCCTTTTAAGCCAGATATACATATCTAAAGTTATATCATATGTAGTTTTTTGATTGTGAAGCTTACACTACCTTGATGGAATTTAACTTTGGTACTAATTAAGCAATAGCTGTTTGCTATTTTTAGTTGGAAAGACAGAACAGATATATGGACAGAAGGCGAGATGGTGAGAAAGATCTTGCATCAGCTGATTCACTCCCCTAATGGCCATACCAGTCAGAGCTGAGCCAATCCAAAGCTAGGAGCCAGGAGCTTCTTTTGGGTCCGCTATGCAGGTACAGATGGTACCAAGGCTTTAGGCCATCATCAACTGCTTTTCCAGGCCTTAAGCAGAGAGCTGGAAGAGAAGTGGAGCAGCCAGGACATGAACCATCACCCATATGGGATCCTGGCACTTGCAAGGTGAGGATTGAGCCATTGGGCCATCATGCTGGACCCAAAGAATAGGTGACTCTCCATTCTTAGAGTAAAGCTCTGGATTTAGAATGCAGTGCTGGAGGCTTAAGAATCTTCATTCTTAGAAACATTTTAATCCTTTGCAGAGTGCAGGTACTCATTTGCTAGTGATACATTAGTGAGTAGTGGGAGCCACACAAGCATAACCCGTGGAAGCCAGCCTTGGAGTCAGTCACCTGCTGCTCCCCCGGAAGGCAAAGCAGCATGTTTAAATCTAGCTCTCCAGTCCTGAAAAGTGCGATGCAAAACGGGGGGCATTTTGCATTTGGAAACTGACACAATTACACTTGTTGAGGAAAGGTTTGGCAGCCTGTCACGTATAGCCCACAGACTGTTCTCTTCATCTTTGCCTCTGTGTGTGACTCTTGGTGTTCCGCCTGATGCCTGGGTTCTAAACCGTGTTTGTCTCCTGCTGGGTAGAAATAGCAGCAAGCCTGGTAATGGGCTTTTCCCCTGCAGCAAGTGTTGTTCCTGTTAATGAAGGCGCACCACTGAGTTAGCCTCTTGAACATGGCCTCACTTCAGGGTTCTTTGTTTCAGAGGCTTTCGGTTCCGCTTTGGAAAGAACAAGGGTGGCCTGACCCTCTCAGTAAGGCACTTGTAGTAGGAAAAGGGAAATATCGAAGTGAAAAAGTGACCTCTTAGTTCGCGATTGATCATTAGCTTTCCTTTGGGGGTTTCAAAGCAATAGAGTACTGCCATCCACCAGGTGGCCATTGCAGCAATTTGGATACCCTGCCAGGCTGAGGAACAGTCTCATCCATCTATTTCAGACCTGTAGCCCTTCACTTCAGCTCTGAACACTTGTCTGCAGGAATTCTCCTGAAACTGCTTAATACCTATCCTGCCACCTTTTGAATTGCCAGGAAGCCATTCTGCACTAGCCTGTATTTGGGGTGTGTGTGTCTGTGTGTTCCTGTAATTATTTCGTTTCCTTAGTCGCCTCAGGCATACAAGCTTCTAGGCTGTTGTTGTAGCACAGTGGTTGAGCGGCCGGCTGTGATGAGCACATCCCATGGCACGGTGCCGGTTGAACTTCTGGCTGTTCTCCTTTCAACCCTGCTGCCTGCTAATCTGCCTGGGAAGGCAGTGGACGATGGTCCAGGCACTGGGACTCCCACCTACCTGTGTGGGAGACCCAGAGGGAGTTCCAAGCTTCATGCTTTGGGCTAGATAAGCCTGAGCATTAAATCCTTTCCTTTAAAAAAATCCTTACAAAAATGTAAGTTTTATGAGGGCCTGAATCTTGTCTTTGTTTTTTTTAAATGATGGACTCAGAATGTATTATCCTAATATACATCAAGCTGACATTCTGAGTATTTGAAGGAAAAGAAAAATGAGAACATTGAAGAATCAGGTGACTTTCTGACCTGCTGCCAACTATGTCCCATGAAGTGACCATAAAAAATTATTTGACCTTTAACCCTGTATGGAGGTGCCAGTATCTTGGTTCCTGGGCCCAGCTGCCTGAGGCTTTAGCTCAGCTAGACTCTGAGCCTACAAGCCTGGCCAAGCTCTCCTTACTTCACAATGGACAAATCAAGCCCCTTTGTCTTATAATCATGCTTCCGAATGACTGTCCATAAAAAACACAGCTTTTCTGTATCTCATGAGTCCTAATGTTTGCTGGTCTGTCACATAACATTTGGGCTAAATACGTTAGCTACTCATTTCTTTGGCTAATCTCTTTTTGTTGTAGGGATATTAACTGTGAAACTAGTATGTAAAGAAAATACACATTTCCAGTGGTTCCCCCCCCCCCCCCGTGGAGAGGAGATAATAGATAGGCAGGGTTTTGCTTCTTAGAACAAATCTCTGGTTCTAATTTTTTGACTTATTTCACATGAAAGAAAAAAATGATGTAATTTGATTTCTACTATATAGTCAGGAACCTAAGCTTCCCGGAATGTCTTTGAAATATCTCCCATATTCCAGGCATGCCAGACAAATATCGAGGTTTTTACTAAATGGGTACACAAATGTTATTCCAAAATGCAGTCCCAGCGCATTAAACCACTAGGGGAGTATATAATCTTTTTAAAGAGATACTGCTTAGTAAGTTTAAGATGAACTTTGAGAATAGTCACTGTGCGCATCTTTGGTAGCAGAGTTGGTTAGGTAGAATTGAAAGAGTGATTTATGCCAGACAGGCAATCTATATGACCTTCTAAGAATGATTTCTGGAATATTCTGGCTTGTCCTCTTTCATGTTTATGGTGCTTGAATCTCCTACTTTATTTATTTTATGGGAAGTACTGTTAACTGGTGAAGAGTTTCTGTGACCCTAGAATAGATACTCCACCTGACATGGAGGTCTGGTGATCTTATACATTCCCTCACATGGAGCACATTGGAGGTGTTAATGAACCCTGGTCGTCGACAGACTTGGGTATACTGCAAGGATTCTGATGTGAGTTCTATAACTTTGTGTGTAGCTATGGATTAGCCTCACCTCTCTTGGCATCATTTCCTCCTTTTTCAAGTATGGAAGGAGTCTAACATGAATAACACGTGTCATGGCAATTGGCAATAATCTAGACATGTGCATGGCCTATTCAACCAGCCTGCTCAAATCTCAGTTCACATTTCAGCCCTGCCACACACTGCCCATGGAAATTTATATAAGTTTCTTAAAATTAATCTTTTTTAAGGGTTTATTTTTGTTACAAAGTCAGATATACAGAGAGGAGGAGAGACAGAGAGGAAGATCTTCAGTCAGATGATTCACTCCCCAAGTTACTGCAACAGCCGGTGCTGCGCCAATCTGATGCCAGGAGTCAGGAAGTTCTTCCAGGTCTCCAATGTTGGTATAGTGTCCCAAGGCTTTGGGCCATCCTCCACTGCTTTCCCAGGCCACACACAGGGAGCTGGATGGGAAGCAGGGCTGCCAGGATTACAACTTGTGCCCATATGGGATCTCAGCGCATTCAAGGCGAGGACTTGAAACACTAGGCCACTGCACCGGGCCCTTAAAATTAATCTTAACCTCAGTTTCCTCACCCATTAAATAGAGTGAAATTAGACTTCAGGAAAATGTTCCTTGCAATGAGATCGGTCGTGGTTCTTCCAAGTTCACTCCATTAGTACAGCCTGAATTTTCTCACGATTAATTATTGGCTGTTGGTTCAACATTCTTGAGGAAACATTCCTCTGGTCATATGATTTGTGCTCAAAATGTCTTGGCTGAGCCTATTTTGAACAATGACCATTGGGAAAGTACACCAGTATACCGTATTAATTGATGATGGTAAGGGGAATAACCCTTCCTAGGGTCATGTGTTTAGCCTATGACGTGGGTCCCAGTGCCAGAGAATCCAGTTGAAACTATACACTGACAGTATGCTGCACGATTCTTCAAAGTAGGTTTTCCCAGTACAGAGACTTTCATGCCCCATGCCTGTTGGGTAGGTCTAAGCTGGTTTCCTGGATTCTGTCTTATCAAAGACAGTGCAAATGATTGTGATATGGACATCAGGCTAGTGAAGTTTGCAAAGGAGTGCTAAAAGGTCACCATAGGAATATTTCCACATGACCAACTCCTCACACAAACTTGGAGTGCCTAGAGAAGAGACACCCGGGCCTTGAGAATTAAAAGGATTTTGACTTTTATTTTATTATTTTTCATCTGAAAAGAAATTCCAAGAGAGCCGTAATTTGTCAGAGGACTTTTATCCTCTGATTAAAGTCACAATGAACAGTGTCTTGCCTATGTTTATAACTAATACCTGTTTACTGCTGGACAAATTAATGTCCTCGGGAAGTATTGGCTTTTATCTTGTGAAATTGCCTTACAATTTGCATCGCTGTTCTCACACCGAATCCAATTTGAAGTTTGGTCAGCAGGAATGAGTGTGCATGCACTAGATGCCTTTGAGGGGTATTGAGGCATCAAATCCTTTCCCTCTGGCATATTATTATCTTTGATTTGCCCTTTCGCTGCTGGTGTCATTAGTTCAAAACGTCTGGTGCAGGCCTGGCACTGTAGCCTAGTGGCTAAATCCTTGCCTTGCATGAGCCAGAATCCAATATAGGTGCCAGTTCATGTCCTGACTGCTCCAACTCCCTTCCAGCTCCATGATTATGGTCTGGAAAATCAGTCAAGGACAGCCAAAGCCTTGGGGTCCTGCACCCATGTGGGAGACCTGGAAGAAGCTCCTGGCTCCTGGTTTCAGATCAGCTCAGTTCTGGCTGTTGTGCCCACTTCGAGAGTGAACGAATGGATGGAAGATCTTTCTTTTTGTCTCTCTTCTCTGTAAACCTGACTTTCCAATAAAAATAAATAAATCTTTAAAAACAAACAAACAAAAAACTCTTGGTTCCTACCTCTAATGGGCCAAGGGCCTAGCTGTCTGCTATGGGAAGTTTCCTTTCTCCTGCTCATCTTGAAGATCTCCTCATATTGGGTATGACAGCACTGAGTTCTACTTCTAGTTGATTAATTTTGATTTGTGAGATGCCAGTTGGTTAGAGTATTGAAAGAAAATTTAACCAACATTTCTAGTGTTTCCACATACTAAGTTTTTTTCCTTTTTTCTCTTTTTCTCTGTTCTTGCCAACTCGCAGGCCAGTAAGGTGGATGGGTTGGGGAAACTTGGAGAGGGTGTATGGATGGGGCCAAGTGCAGGGTAGTTAAAGCATACAGATGAAGGAGGTCTCTGGACAAGACTGTCCAGTTTCCTTCCCAGGCTGTCACCTGCTACTTGCATGTCACTGTGCAAGTCAGCCTTCCTGAGTCCCAGACCATTTATAATTTTATCAAATGGGAATTGTACTCATCTCCGAAATCCTTGGGTGCTGTGAGGATCAAATGAATCTATGCCTGGGAACACCATTAAAACACTGATTGCTACAGCTTAACAAATGCTCTCAGTTTTCCATGTTCTACTGAATTATCACAACCCTGGAAATCTGGTACTAATCATTTGAACTTGGAGCAATTGAGGTGTGCAGGAGGACAGACTCATTTTTAAAAAGCAAGTTTGATGAATACGACAGGTGAGATTCAAGTCCAGACCTAACCCAGTTCTTTCTTGTATCGCATGAATACATCTAGGAAGCACTGCCAAAGATAACCAAAGAAAGGAAGTAAATATTTTTTTTAGCCCTCAACATGGATTAATCTGTGTGATTTGTCTCTGCTGAAAGGAATCATGCCTTCAATGTGAAAATATCCAGGGCCAGGTTGCTCCCTGGGGTGACCACATCTTGTGTCAGAGTGCCTTGTTCAAGTCTTGGCTTCTCTGCTTTTGATCCCCATTTCCTGTGTGTATGACATGAGAAGCAGTAAATGGTGAGTGGAGTACGTAAGACCCTACCGCCCGTGGGGAAGCCCTGAATGATGTTATGGGACCATGGCTCTAGTCGGCCCCTGCCCAATTGTTGCAATCATTTGGGGAGTGAATCAGCAGCCAACAGGAAACTTCTCCCTCTCTCCCCTCTCTCCTCCTGTTCCCCTGTCCCCTCCTCCTCATCGTTGTCATCTTCTACTACTTCTCTCTTTCTTTCAAATAAAATCAAAACTAAATCTTAAAAATTAAGGCTTTAGAAGGCTTTCTCTGCTTCGTATGCAAGTGAAGAGAAACTAACCTAAATGTTCCTTTGCAATAGAATTACATGTTTCAGATGTTTAGATTCTTATTAGCACTACAAAAAAAAATCTCAGTAATTTTCTTGACATTCAGAAAAGTGAATATTTAGTGCTTACATTTGTTTTGCAATCCTTAATGCAGAAATGTGGTAGAAAAGGTGAATATATTATTAGTGCTAGTGTTTTGTTTCAGTAGACCAGTTACATATCTGAAGTTTAAAAGTTGGGATTTCTACTTGGACACTATGAAATCAAATGTCCTTTGAAAAGCATTGTACTGTGAACCCTAAAATACCATATAAATATGAGGTTTCATTACTCAGTTACATTTACCTAGTGTATAGCTAATAGGGCCAGTTACTGCCAGCATCATTTAGTGTGGGAATTTGGAGTAGGCTGGAGCTAGAAATTGAGCTCCGATGTGGGGCATGGGCATCTTAACTAGTATCTGAAGTACCGGGTCAAAGACCTACTTCAATTTATATTTTAATTGTGTGTATCTGTGTGCATTGACATGTGGCTGCCTCCATAGTTTTGTTTCATATGAGCCCTGTCTGAAGACAGTCATTAAGAAATGGTTGTTATAATTGTTTTAAATTTTTTGTTTATTTTTTATTGGAAAGGCAGATATTCAGAGAGGAAGAGAGGCAGAGAGGAAGATCTTCCATCTGATGGTTCACTCCCTAAGGGGCCACAACAGCCGGAGCTGAGCCAAATCCAAAGTAAAGAACCCAGAGCTTCTTCTGGGTCTCCCATGCAGGTGCAGGGTCCCAAGGCTTTGGGCCGTCCTCGACTGCTTTCCCAGGCCACAGCAGGGAGCTGGATGGGAACCAGGGCTGCTGGGATTAGAACCTGAGCCCATATGGAATCTCGGCATATTCAAGGCGAGGACTTTAGCCACTAGGCTATCGTGCTGAGCCCCTATTATAATTGTTTTTACTTTATTAATTCCACCGTATCACTAGCTCTTCCATCTCCTGTATTTAGATTTTTGAGGACAAAGTGCACAAAATAGATTTTGAAAAAGCCAAGTCATTCTGATTCTGACTTAGATGTTGATTCTTGGTCCAGATATCTTGTATATGATTCTGACTGTGTATATTCATCTTGAATTATTCAGTTCCTTTGCTCTTCTTTGCCCTCTGTGCCAAAGCTGCTAAGAAAGTATTCTCATGAACAAATAAATAGCTGGAACATGATTTGATGGCTGAGCCAGTGTCTGATGGAAACCAGCTTAATGCATAACACACATGGTAACCCACAGAGCCACAGATGTGGAAGAATTAGAATAATGACCTTCCAAAGGGGATTTTCCAATGAAAAAATATTGACTGAAGGTGAATCTTTAAATGCCCTTATACCGAACACAGTGATAAATCTTTCTCCTACAAATCCTACTCTATATGAATTATGCTATTACTGACTAAAGGTAGTTTTGAAATTCTCACTTCACATAGAACAATGATGTGGGCAGGTGGGGCTTGAGTGAGTGAGGAGGAGCTGAGGCTGCCAGCAGCATCTGTGACATGGCCCTGTACCACCCAATTGCCACCTGCTGCTCCAACATGACTGCAGGCTGAGCACACCCACTCTACATTGTGCACCCGAGCCTGCCTTCTTATCATGCCCCAAATGCCATGATGGTTTTCTATAGATGACTATTTGTATGTTCTAGTATATGAGATACTATCACACTTCCAATAGTGCTTTAAAAAGGACACAGAGATACTCAAATTCCACCTCACTACAATATTCAACTAAAGTACTACCCTCTATCCTACTACAGTCCCAATTTCGGTAGAAGTAGCAGCTCTTCATTTTTTTGTGAAGATAGGTCATCTGCCCCCAAGTATGACTGAGTACTATCCCTTTCAGTATCTCCTGGTTTCCTGTACCCTTTTCTTTGAATCCATTGATGTTGGAGATCAGAACTAGGGACACTTCCAGGTGGAGGCCGAGCTGCCTGTAACAATAAGACCCTACTCCTATATTTGTCTCAAAGCAAATCTCTTCTCTACTTCTTAGAAACTTTCTAAGTTAGATTATTCCCGAAAATAAGGGGAAAAGGACAACGGCAGTGGTTAGCAGTCCTAGGTTCCTTCAGCATGAAGGCAGTGCAATGACAGCTCCCGTTTCTTTCTCTGAAGCTCCATTCTTTTAACATAAGAGACATTGTTTCTGATGTTACATGAAATATAAGCTTAGAGTTGTTCCAGATGTTGACCTTGCCTGATGTTGAGAAGAATATATACACTATTGAATGAATCAAGTTAATGCATCAAATATTCTTTTACTTTGTGATAAAATCCATTGATCCTCATGTTCACATTCCAATCTCCTTCTCTAGAGTCCATAACAAAATGTGCTTTCTTACTGTGCTTTCCTGAGAAATAAGCCATTAGGGGCTTTTACTTTTAAATGTTTTTGAGGAATTATTTTTGTTGAAATTCAGATTTATAGAGAGGAGGAGAGACAGAGAGATGATCTTCTGTCTATTGGCTCACTCTCCAAGTGGCTGCAATAGCCAGAGCTGAAGCGATCCAAAGTCAGGAGCCCGAAATTTCTTCCAGGTCTCCAGTATGGGTACAGGGTCTCAAGGCTTTGGGTCATCCTCAAATGCTTTCTCAGGCCGCAAGCAGGAAGCAGGAAGGGAAGTGGATCAGTCGGGATTAGAACCATTGCCCATATGGGATCCCAGTATGTGCAAGGCAAGATTTAGCCACTAAGTCGTCGCACCCTTAGGGGCTTTTATTTCAGTTTCAGTTCATCTGTTAATGCTAAATGGTCTAAATTCCCAGATGTAACCAAGTTACAGTAATATAATTTTGATGAAACTGCTTAACTCCTGAAGGAGTAAGTGTGATTCTAAGCTCAACTTTGCCATCAGATGATTGTGGGCAAATCTCACTCCTGAGGAAGAAACTCAGAGAGGAGGATAAATCAGAGAATCCCACAGCGGCAAGTGACCATGGAAATCTTCTAGAATTTTCCACTACTGTATACATTATTCACTACAAGCATTTAAATCTGTCAGCTTCCCTGTTTGGGAACCAGTTGCTTCCAATTCTAAACTCCTCTGATTTGTGGTTGATAATTGAGGATTTCTCTCTAACAGAGGAAATTTATTCTTTACTTGTTCTTTCAACACCTATCATGTGTTTCGTTCAACATAGGCCCTGGAAGACCAAAGAAAAATAAGATTCATAGTTGCTATGTTTAAAGTCTTTGAAATAAATACTGTCAGATGGGAACGCAGAGATTACTATGGAAGTTCTGTCATTCATAAATACATCTCCTAGTGTTTATTGAGTGCCTATTATGTGCTAGGTGCTTCTAACTCTAGGATGCAGCAGAGGGCTGTTAGATTAAAAACTGCACCAAAACAGCAGGACTGCTGAGACCAGAATGATGGTAAAACCAGAGTTTATTGAGATCTGCTCCCGAGCATGGTTCATTGGTCTGCAAGGTAGCTGTGGTAGCAGGCTGCTGAAGTTGTGCGGGACTGAGCCACACAGTCTTTTAGAAGTGGTGATGATGGGCTTGAGGTAAAGGTATGTGTTATCTTCTGATTCATTGGCCTCACTTAAAAGAGTCTGGGTGTTATTCTCGGTGGGAACTTCTGGCGCCATCTAGAAGCTTTCTGCCTGCCACCAGGCCTTCCAGGTAACAAGTGCAAGGACACCAAGGAGCAACTCTCAACTCATTGTCCTCCAGTACACTCAGTGGGGAGACAAAATGTGGCAGAGTTAGGATGGTGTTAGAAAAACAGTAACAGAATGTCAGGGAATGAGATAATATGGAGGACGGGAAATAAAGGTGATGCGACTCCTTTATGTAGAGAGTTGAAAGAATGAGGAAGAAATGCAGTTTTGCATACAGGAAACAGCAGTTTGAATTTGGCACATCCCATGAAATGATTGATAACTGCAAGGCAGGAATTAGGGGTGGGGAGATAGGTGACATCAGAAGTAGGTTTTAAATTTATTTGAAGCATGTATTTCACATGTACTTATGATCAGTGTCCTTAAGTGGCTGATCTTCAAGTTTCTAACTCCACTTTTCTAGAGTTGGAATAATTTTGTCTCCTGTCTGTAATGAATATATGGTTGTCCTTCTACCATTCTTCTTATACTTTCCCATAATGAATAACCTGGACATTAGAATGACTTTGAATTCATACTTAGTGTGTTCAGACCTTGTTTGGTGTAAGTAAGGCTTTAGCAAAGTTTTTTTTTTTTTTTTTTGGTAAAGAGCAAATGGGAAATATGTTGTCTTTTGAGGGCCAGATGGTCACTAACACAATTATACAACTGTACAGAACAATAACAGCCATAAACTCTATGTAAATGAGCTTGCACAAATGGCTATGGCTGTGTTCCAATAAAACTTTATTTATAAAAATAGGTGGTAGGCTAAATGTGGTCTAGGGCCTATAGTTTCTCCAAACTTGTTGTAAGCCTGGTCTGTCTGCTTTCATGAAGTGAAATAACGGCTTCCTTCCACTTGAGGAGTGGTTGATCCCATTGTCCTGATAACAGGGTATCCTGAAGGCCTTGAGTGCTGTGATTGTGGAAGGGCTGTTTTTCCCACTTCTGCTTGTGAACACAACTGCAGGATGAAGCTACTTACTGGCAGCCATCTTGATTTCTAGGGAGGCTTGCCTCAAAAGGAAGCAGATGCTGAGGCTGAGTCAGAAAACACAATGGGATCGTTTCTGGTGTTCCTGGACCGTTGAATTCATGAAGCCTGAAGCCTGTACCACCTCTGGGCTTCATTGTTAGGTAGTCCTATCAAGTCTTCTGTCATTGAAACCAGGCTGACTTGATTTTCTTCAAACAGGGAAGAAAAGCTCACATACATTATGGAATCTAAAATATGAACTTATTGTTACTCCTCAAGATGCTTAATTGCAGTTTGCATAAAAAGTTTCGAAAGTGCCCTGGTAAATCTGCGATATTCATCATAGGCCAGTGGGAATCCTTGAGTGAAAGTCTGTGAACCAGTGGCCCTCGAAAAGCTGAACTTCAGATGGGCTCCCTTTGGTACATGACCACATGGTCATTCCGTTAACTTTAATGGTAGAGGCACTGCAGATGGGCCCTGTTATTCTTTGCTCCTCTTTCTTGTTCACAGTAAATCTTACCCAGCAACTGATTCTTCAGAGTGAAGAGTGTGCGCCAGTGCCGTTCATTTCTTGGCCTTGATTAATATATTCAGGATTCTCTTTCCCAGGAAGAGAGTGCTAAGTGAGTACATTAAAAATGAATCCACTGCCCATTTGTCGGCTATGAGAAACCCCCTGAGTCAAGAACATCAATGGATTATTATTGATTGTTGCAAAATCCAATAAAATCATAAATATGGCTCCAAACAATTATTGTGGCCACATTAGCAAATTATCAGAATCCATAACTGGCTTTGCAGCTGGGCATCAGAGATTTAAATAAAGGGCCGGAGGGAGAAAAGTTGTATTTTAGAAATGTGACAACCAGGGCTGTAGTGAAGAAATTTATGCTTTAATTTGCTTTGCAATCTAATTGAGAATAACTATTGGGTTTCTAAAAAGTGAACTTTGATTAGGTTTAGGTGTCAGAAATCAACTGGAAATATGAGCCTGTTTCTACTTTCCTGAGAGTCTGTTGGGAGAGTGAGAGGAAGGTATTCATGGCAAGGAATGACTTTCTTGGTTGACCTTCTCCACTCTTTTCTGTGTTCTTATTTCCTGTGTTCAAGTAATTGGGTTATACCTGAGAATAGCTGGCTCTTCCCAGAGATACATTTTTTCCCTTCTTCACCAAGTGCCAATTTCTCCCCATTTAGAAATAAATCAATTCAAAATGAAATTACTCAGAACATCCATCCTACACCCCTCCACCTCTAAAATGAGTCCAAAGAACACGCAGTCCTCCCTTTTCAGCTCAGGCATAAGAAAACGCTTCTCTTCCCTGGACATGGTTTTTCTTCCCTGGCAGATGACTGGACAGTGTTTGCTCTGTGAAATGTGGATTGGCATATTCATGGAGCCCTGCGGATATTTTTCTGTAGATCCACCCTGAAGCCCAGCTGTTCAGTTTGCATTTCTAACCCACAGCTGTTTGGACAAAGGCTGCCTGAGGCACTGGGTCGCCCTGCAGACACTGTGGCACTTCCTTCTCCAACCTGGCCTTCGCTGGTGCCTGACAGCATACCAGTGGCTAGATTTTCAGGAATGGGTGGGCTTGTCTTTCAACTCACTTCAGGAAACTAGAAAAGCAATTTGCTCAAAGATGGAGGAAGATTTCCTTAGCCATCTGTGTGGAACTGGCTCACAGATTTGTACGAGCAGTCCACGAGAGCTTGAAAAGCCAGCTGAGACATGATAAACGACTGCTAACTGTCCTAATTATCCCCTGACACTCTGTGTTGAAACCTGATGAAATTTAGCTGAAACTTACAAATAGGCAGGCACTTTAAGGTTTCATAAATTATACATAATAGAAATGCTGAGAAAAAGACAGGGTTAGCCACAGCCAAAGGGCTTATGTTTATCACCCAGTAGTCTCCTGAATGTTATAAAAAAGTAAAGGTAGGGCTGGGGAATGTGTTAGATAAATTATATTGTTAATTGCAAACCTAATTGATTATACTCAGCTCGCTCATTAGGTTAGGGAAGACTATGAGTCAACACCCAAGGTCATTATATTAATAGACACAGTAGGTGTGTAATTTGTAGGAACTTGATTTGTGAGCAACTCATTATTCTTGGTAAACAGCATAACCAACATACTTGCCTTAAAGTGTCATACACTGATTAAATTTGTTTCTTTGTGTCTTGAATGATTATTTTGTGCTGGCCCATCTTTCATACTTTAAAGTTGTAGCTTTGATGCATCCATTGTATAAATCTATGCCAAATTCCTCCAACAGTGACCGACTGGCTTATTACTGTCTATCTTACTGCACTATTGAGATAGTTCCAGTTAGAAAGGTTTAGTTTTTCTTTCCCGTTTTTCTTCTTTCTTGTGAATCCAGGTTTTGTAACCCTGAAATCATTGCCCTTGAGTTGTATTTCAAACACTTTGAATAATCTGCATTGAATCTCTGCTTGCTCCTCTATCAAGAATCTTGGAGGAGTTAGAAGAAAATGTATTCTGTCTCATCGTTGCCTTGGATTATATACACAGCATTTTTACTCTTTTACTAAACCATTTCCCCATACTGGGTATGATCTGTTGGGTAAATACTAATCTATTTAAACATGTTGCATAGGATCATGTGTGATACCCAAATAGCATAGGAGTCGGTGTTTTTTGTGGTACCCTTAATAAATGCTTTTTCAAGATGAGGATCGTTTAACCAGATGTAAGTCACTGAATCTGGTTGATGGTGCCAGGGCCATGTCATTGAGGTTAGTGAACTAACCTCAAGAAATATTAGAGTAGCTTCTTGATCTTGCTGTGACAAATTCTGAGCCAATATGTTTTCTTTCAGAAAAATATTTACTTGTGAGAGTTACAGAGAGAGAGAGAGAGAGAGAGAGAGGCAGAGATACTCCATCAGCTGATAAAACTGTCTACATGACTAGAATGATCAAAGCGGGGTCAAGCAGGAGCCAAGAATGGGGAGCTTCATCTGGGTCTCCCCTATGAGTGATAGGTTGCCTAAAAACGGAATCATCTTCTGCTTTACCTAGGCTGTTGGCAGGGGGCTGGATGGAAAGTGGAGCATTTGGAACAAAAAGCAGAGACCATATGGGGTGTCAGCATTGACGAACACAGTGGCCTTTGTTGCTCTTGTCACAGTGCTGGCCACTGAGTTAATACTCTTAACCAAGCGCCGACCTGTTGGGGCAGTTTTCATACCTGTCCTGTTTTCCATCTGCTGACTGTTTTCTTGTCTGTTACCAAGCTTCCATGTTTATTGTTTCCCTTCTGAAAGATCCTCTGGGATCTTTGAGCAATGACTATTATAAACATAAATTTAATAAAAATCAGCCCATTAAATGCTGGAAGGATCTGACACTCTTTTAAGGTTTGGAAAGCCACGTGCATTTTCTGTGGGAAACTATATATAGTTATATATAGTTATGTATATATGTAGATACACACATACATACAGAGACATACATAACAGAACTGCTGCATTTAGTTCAGGGGATTTCTTGCTTTCTGAGAGATCTGTCCATGGACTGCTAGACTCAGCTTACCTGATACATCTTCCTACTCAGGATTCAGGAGCAGAGAGTATTTTGAGCCCAAGTTAATGGGGATAAAGATTGACACAGGTCCTTAAGAGCCCCAACCTATTCATGTGAGGAATTTTAGTTTGGAAAATGTCTCCCTCACTCAATGAAGAGTTCCATGTTCACACTATACTTTATTAGCCATTTGACTTTAGGCAAATAACTTAACTTCTTGTTTTTACTTTGTATCAGCAAAGCTGAACAATAATATTCCATCCGGGTGGGGTATTATGAGTGTTAAATGAGATCATCAAGGGAAGGATCTCCCACGCAGGTGCAGGGTCCCGAGGCTTTGGGCCATCCTCAACTGTTTTCCCAGGCCACAAGCAGGGAGCTGGACGGAAAGCAGGGCTGCAGGGATTAGAAACGGCACTCATGGGATCCTGGCACATTCAAGGCGGGGACTTGAGCACTGGGCCCTCACAGATTATTGTTAAAAAAATGAACAAGAGTTTGATTTAAAAACTATTCCCACCATCTCTTGGTTAAGACAGGACATTATCTTCCTGTTACATTCGCCTCACAGAAAGTGAGGATTTTCTTAACCTAATGTGACGTGAGGTTATGGTCAACCAGGCTCATGATTTGCAGGAACTCACTCCAGTCAGCTATTACATTTTAATTTGCCACTCTAGAGATTAACTTTGACTTTCAGTTAGATTCATGAACCTTCAGACTTCAAAGTAAGGGGCTGAGATTTGTCTTAGGGCTGGTGCCATGGCATAGCAGGCTAAGCCACAATGTGTGGTACTAGCATCCAATATGCTCACTGGTTTGAGTCCACATATTTCTTTTTTAGATCTATTTTATTTTTAAAAGGCAAACTTACAGAGATAGAGAGAGAGACAGAGAGGGAGAGATAGAATAAAAGATACCTTCACTCTCTGGTTTACTCCCTAAATGGTCCCAGTGGCTGGAGCTGGGTGTTCCAAAGCCAGGAACATGGAGATTCCTCCCATTCTTCCAAATGGGTATAGGAACTCAACGACTTGAGTCATATTTTGATGCTTTCCCAGGAACATCAGCACGGAGCTAGATCAGAAGTGGAACAGCTGAGACTTGGGCAGCCACATGTATGGGATAAAGGTACAGTAGACAAAGGCCTAGCCTACTTTGTTACAGCACTGGCCCCTGCTCCACTCCTGCCCCTGCTCCCTGCTGGTGGACTGGGAAAGCAACAGAGGCTGGCCTAAGTACACTGGCCCCTGAACCCACATTGGAGACCCAACAGGAGCTCCCAGCTTCAGACCAGCCCAACTTATGACATTGTATCCTTCCAAGTGAAGCAGCGAATGAAATCTCTCTTTCTTTCTCTAACTCTGCCTTTCCAATAAACATAAATTTTTTAAAAACGTTTTGTGCTAGAAGAGTTAAATCTCAAGATAGATAGATAAAATGGAGTCACATTCAATTTAGTCAGAAGGAGTTTTCAGTTACGTTTGAAGCATGATGAATTTTGTTCTGTGCTTCCTCTCCCCCTAAATGTCCACATGAGATTCCCTTCGTTATTTGCTGTGTAGCTGCCCGTTCATACCATCCTGGGCATAATGGCCAAAAGCAAGCACAGAACTGGGAACTCCAAGTACAGGTGTACTGAACTGCTCCCTGGCTGGTAAGTTTCCCTGGCAAAGTTGGGAAGCGAGCCTGTTTCTCTCCTTCGCCACACGAAGCAGTCCCCACTGTCACCTCCTCAGACTGACCCAGGAGAACATTTGCTAGGCAAACGCTCTGCCATCTGTTGTGGAGCCCAGACTTCCACAGCAGAACAGAAACAGGTGCGGTGTCAGAGTGACTTAGTGAGGAGACACACGGCAAGCAGAGCTTGGCAAATCGTGTGTCACGCCAAGGGCATTGCTGTTCCTGGACCTCTTGGAGTATGGACCTGCAGTGCTGTGTCTCAGAGGGGCGAGTCTGGGCTCCAAGTTGGAAACCAGATGGCTGGATGGGAAGACCTTGAGGGCTGACGTTTTGCTTGCAGATGGAAACAGGCTTTGGGTGTGAACTTCTCCCTGGGATTTGTTCTAGGCGTGTTACTGGTTTGTCGTCCCCACACGGGTCACCAGGCTCGCTGCCGCAGTGGAAGTCTGTTCCTTAATTTTCTTTTTAAAGTGACGTATTGTCGGAGCTTCATGAAAAATTTAGTCCTTTTGTCAGATGTAACATAGGATTTTTCATTTTTTTAATGAGGATGTATCAAAAAACTACTTGTTTATTTATTTATCACTTATTTACTTCAAAGACAGGAAAAAAGGGACCAAAGGAAGAAGATAGAGGGAAAGAGACAGAAAAATCTCCCATTTACCAATTCACTTTGCAAATGTTTAGCTGGCCTTCATGGTGTTTAGAGCACCCCCATGCTCAGTCACTACCTCCTACTCCTTACTCCTTAGGACAGAATCCACAGCCAAGAGCTCAATCCAGGGCCCCGTACGGTAGCCTAGTGGCTAAAGTCTTTAACCTTGCATGCTCCAGGGTGCCCTATAAATGATGGTTCATGTCCCAGCTGCTCCACTTCCCATCCAGCTCCATGCTTATGGCCTGGGAAAGCAGTCGAGGATGGCCCAAAGCTTTGGGACCCTGCACCTGCACGGGAGACCTGGATAAAGCTCCTGGGAACTGGCTTCAGATTGGCTCAGCTGCAGCTGTTGCAGCTGCTTGGGGAGTGAACCAGCAGACAGAAGACATTTCTGTGTGTCTCTCCTTCTCTCTCTCTCTCTTTTTTTTAACAGTTCAATCCAGGTCTTCCATGCAGGTGTAGAGGTGGAGCAGTCCCTGCTCCCTCTCCAGGTCTGCGTTAGCATCTTAGCCACTGTCCAAATACCCTTCCCTCCATTGCTTCTTTGAACTTGGAAGGAATGAGTGTTTCATTAGGAGTCTTGGAAATGGTGTCAGTCAAACTTCTTTTGCGAGGATATGCTCCTATACTTAATATTTTCCCCCATCTGTTAGAACTATTAAAGAGAGGTGCCTGAGCTTTTATGAAAGAGTTGTTAATTACCTAATATTTCAATAACTGTAATGAGCATCTACTTGTATTCATATTTGGCATTTGTATAATAATTTGCCATGCATCAAGTGCACCTGCCCATGGTTTATAGAGTTATGAGGGGAAAACAGCATAAAGAGATGAGGCTTTGCAACCCAGAGGTCAGGAGTCAAATACTGGCCTTGTGTCTTATGAGCTGTGTGACTGTGAGCCAGTTATTGAAGCTCTCTGGGCTTCAGTCACTTCAATACAACAGAGATGATGGTAGTTATTGATTCTATAGAGTGAAGGGAGGTTTGGTACCTATCAGTGCCTCTTATGTGGCTCATGTCAGTGAATGTTAGCTGTTAGTGTTTAGTGGTCAATGGTATCCATATTATTCAGTTTTTTCCAGCACTGTGGGACGTCTGTATACTAAACAGAATTGAATTCTTATGTTAAGACTAAAGCTCAGATGGCAGAAGTGCCTTGATCAAGAGCTGGAATCCGTTAGAAGCTAAGTTACAGGTATTCAGGTCCCTGATGCTTGGATATGAGAGAAATGTCTCGTGGAGTCCTGCTGAATCTGGTCTTGTCAGACAGTCTCATCTGAATGAGTCCAGTAAAGTCAGCCTCTGTCCACAGTGTGGAAGGCCCAAATGTTAATGGTTAATGCAGAGCAAAGCAGGTCCAGAGCTATGTTCTTGCAGAACACATCAACTGGGAAGGTTGAGAGGCTTTTGGAAACCTGGTGTTGGATGTATCATAAGCTGCCTTCTGCTCAGGCTGAAGAACCACCTGTGTTTCAGGGAACATGCCTTCCATGTCCACATGGATGTCTTAAAAAGCCTAAGTCAAACACTTCTGATATTACAGGTGCCCTACACATTTAGAGCAGTGTCCTCCCGGATTGTTAAGAGTTTCTGATGAAGTTGTCTTCTGTGTCATGGTACTTGTCTTTCAGTGTTTTCCAATTCTTTGTGAAAGACAAGAAGCTTAAATAAATAACCACATGGCAGACAACGTGTCTAAGGGACCAGACTATGGGTCAAAGGTGAAAAGCAAGCACTATGGATTTCAGTGGTCATGGATCTATTGATAAATCCTTTAAATTTATTTTAGTATTAATATTTCTTTAAGTGACAGCTGGCATCCCCATCCCCCTAGGGAAGCTTCATTAGGAAAGAAAATTGCTGAAATTTGGGAAACGGACTAAAAATCACTCAGCACCAAGGAACACCTTCCAGCTGCCTTAGGACTGACCACTTCCCATTTGTTTCATTTCAAAGTAACTGTAATAAGTAAATCCCATTTCTGGCGTCAAGCTCTGCCTTCTTGTATTTTGACAAGTTCTTTAATGCCAATAGAATTTTCATTGATTGATACCTCCTCTGTGCCCTATCTCTCCTTTATATTCCCTTTCCATGTGAACCCCTGTCTCTTTGTTCCCTTAAAATTCTAAACTCTTTCACTTGAAAGTAACAGAAAACCCAAACTGACTACAGTGAGTGGGTACCTTTTTGTGTCATGTAATTAAAATATCCAAGGATAATTCTCAACTTCAGGTATGGTTGGATCCAGGGACTCAAGATTCAACATCTCGCTATCCTTCCTTGTGTTCCTCCTTTCTGTGCCTGGCTGGGTAGGGAGGTGGCAACATGAGGTAAGCATCTGACACATGTGAGCAAGGTGGGGAGCATGAGACAAACAGCTGAAGAGCAGGTCTGGAGTCAGATCATAATTAATTCAAGAACCAGAGTCTGCTTTTAGGATGTAACCCCAACAAACACCCGACATCCATTGAGGGACTAAGGAGGAGAGTAAGGTTTAAAGAAAAATACTTCCTAGAGAATGATATGGTAGCACAAATAGGAGAGGACTCAAGGTTGGAATCTGAATGAGATGTATTTATTTGCTTGAGATGATAATAAGAACCGGATGGGACAAGTCAGTATGAGTATGAAGTAAAGGCTAGAGTCTATTGGATAAGGATTGCAGTACAACCTGGTAGAACATTGATCATCTGGGAAGATGTTGTGCCTTGCAAAGTCAGACTAGTCACATCAGGGATACACTTGAAGAAGCTACTTTCTATGTAGAGAAATTTCCAGTCCTTTTTGTAAATGCAGAAATTTCATTAAGAGCCAATGGATCCTTTCCTAGTAGAATTTTAAGATGCTTCTAGCCTTATGAGAGACCCAAAGCTGGAAGGATTTTTCACTCACAGAAACTGTGAAATAAATGTCATGTTAAATCTCTAAGCAAAGGACTTTTAAAAACTCCATCTGGTTTTAACTTTTTACCATGTAAGTTTACATTCAGGAAGACTATGATGTATCTATTTTCAAAGTCATGCAGTACTGTAAAATATCACACACCTAGTCAATGAGGATACGCTGGGCACCTACTGAGTACCACCCATTGTCACCTGCAGCATGGTGCTTGGCACACACTGATGAAATGAAACAGATGTGGTCCATGACTTGACAGAATTTATAGTTTAGCAAAAACTGCCCATGTCCAAGTTTAGAAAAAAACACGTGTTGCATGTATTGACTTCTCAAGATTTTTATCCCATGGAAAGATTATTTCTAGGAAAGGCAACTGGAAAATGCTCTTAATAATCCTTCTCTCAACACACACAGTGATTTTTACATTTTTCATGAAACGTTGGGTCATGGAATCTTTTTCTTGATTTATGGGCAAAGCTCTATAATGACTACTTTAAAAATTACTTAATAAGTGAACCATCATGCTGCTATTCTGGTCAGACAATAGATCACTTACATGTCATTTGTCAGACCTCGCTGTTCAATAAAAAAAAAAAACCTCTTCACTGTTTAGTTTTGTTTTTTTTTTTTTTCCCCTCAAGTCCCTTCCAAACTGTCTAACAACAGTCTGGGTGTTTGCCCAGGGTGCTGTATCAGCTTGGGATTGGTGTAGATTGCCATTGTTTCTTCATAGAGCATGAAGCAAGTGTTATCATGATACGCTTGTGGTAAAAAAAAAATACATCACATGGTCTCATTAGAGACATAAATTAAGAGGTGAGTGATTTTTAAAGTAAGGTTGGGAGAGAGTAGCTTCTCCTCAAATACTGACTTATCATTTGAAAGATTGCTTGATTTGGAACAGTGTCTTTATCTAAATAAATTTTAAGATTTCACATTCATTGATTTAATGAAGATTTCTGTGGAGGAGCTATTGAAAATACAGAGGAAATGAAATTTGAATCCATCTTTATTGAAGTCACCAAGGAGCTCAGCACACCTCCAGAGGTCCTGTCACCCTGCTTCCCTCTAGCACTGCAAAGGAACTCCTGAAAGCAGGTGACTGAAGATCTTGAGGAAGATATTTTGAATACATTTAGGCTTTATTTGGGGAGGGGTTGGTGCTGTGGTATAGAAGGTAGAGCTACTCACCTATGGTAGCTGCATCCTTTATGGGCACCAGTTCAAATGCTGGTTACTCCACTGATGCAGACCTGCTGATGCACTTAGGATAGCGGTAGAGGATAGTCCATGTGTTTGAGCCCTTCACCCACGTGGAAGACCCAGAAAAAGCTCCTGGCTTCTGCCTGGCCAGCTCCAGCTGCTGTGGCCATTTGGGGAGTGAACCAATGGTTATCTCTCTATGTCTATCTGTTTCTATCCTTCCCTCCCTTCATCCCTCCCTGTAATTCTGCCTTTCAAATAAATGAGTAAATGTTAAAAAAGAGAAATGTTCATGTCTTTAGAGTTCCTAAAGATGTTGATTGGTATAATCACATTCAAAATTCAATAAATGTGAGCAGTCATAATTTACATGTGGGCTTACTAACTGCCAGAGTTACAGAGAGGAGAGACAGAGAAACCTTTCATTCCACTGATTATAAAGATGGTCCTTGTTCAACACATATTTTGTAAGAAGGAGAGTGTCTCAAATATTGTATTTAAACAAGAATTATCACCCAAACCAGCTATCAACAAATGTTAAGTTTTCCTATTATTTTCCAAGAAAAGTTAAGAGTAAGAGCAGCTGTGAAAAAACGAAGCCTTGCTAAGGATGTTTTCCCTTCTATTTCTTGACCCTTGCTGTCCCTGTGGTCCTGGCAAATAGGTTTCCCATTCAAGGAAAATCCTGTGGATTGAAAGAAAATCTGTTGATTGCCTTTTTTTTAATGTTTTAGGAGAGGACCCTGTCATTTTCATAACACCCTGTCTGGGAAGTTGAACCCATGTGAGGTTTTGCAGGGAGTAGGTGAGGATGGCCAAGGGAGTTTTCTTATCCGCTGAGAGTGACTGTCTATCAAAACACAAAACTCAATGCACACATGCTTCTTGTTGAATGTCCATAACAAGATCCTGCTCTGTGACTTAGAGGTTGCTAAATATGCTTGTTTTACAAAATAGAAGTTTCAATACAACCTATTTTTGAATCTTTAACACGCTCAGCCCCAGAGATCCTATCATGCCATGGTGAAGTAGTTATTTGTCATGACTCATCTCCTGTGGCCATCTGTGACCTGCTTGCTGCGGGAATGACAGTTAACCTGTGCATGAACAAGCTCTCAGTGTAAGTGATGCAGAGGCCAAGGCTCTGTTTTATTTTTCAGGTGCTAGCTGATGCTTGCAACCAAAGCCCTCATGCATGGCCAAATCATCATTTCATCCCTTTGCCATTAAACTCACCCAGGAATAAGGTTATTTACCATACCCTAAAATATTGCTGGGGAATAGGACATCACTGTCCACTTCTACTATGCTGGAGGCAGAGTTTCCTTGCCTAGACTAAAAATGTCTATTTTTCTTAAAAGGACGCCACTAGAAGGCAGGAAAAACCCTGTTCAATTGCTTTCTCTCGTTCTCAGGTACTTTAGATTGGTTCAGACTCTCCTTATAGCTGAATCGAAAAGCCTAAGGCAAGGCTCTGTCAGCTATCCCAGTCCAAGCTACCATTCAATGGAGCTGATCTAGACAATGCTTAGAGCAAACATTCATATCCATTTTCCTAAAAATATACATGGTGACACTCCTAGTAGAATTAGACTGTCAGTATCCCTCAAGATACCTCTTGTTCTCTCCTTTTGCTTTTTGCCTGTGTTTCCTCCTGCAACGCTTAACCTTCTCCCCATTTTGGAGCACTTGTTAAAGGGTTCATTTCTTTAACTTTTTAAATTTTTGATTGTTTACTTTTATTTTAGGTGAAGGGCTCAAAGATAGAGAAATAGGAGGTCTTCCATCCTCAAACGCCTGGCACAGCCAAGGCTGGGTCAGGCCAATTTCAGGAACTTAGGATTCAAACTCAGTGTCCCAGGAATGCAGCAGGAGTGAAGTACTTGACCTATCACCTACTGCTGCCATGGCTGCACATTAACAGAAAGCTCGATTGGAAGCAGAGGAACCCAGATTTGACCCCGCCACTTGGGGAATGTGATGTTCCAGCCAGCAACTTAACCACTGTGCCAAATGCTTGCTCCTTTTCCTGCTTTCTTAAACCCTGTTCCTGCTGAGGCTTTGGGCTCAAGCTCTCCTTTATTGGGGAAAACCTGTCTTGATTGGTTGAGTATTTGTTCCTTTATTTCAACTCCTTATCACAGTGTGAGACCTTTGTGAACATGTCTGATTCTTAGACGTAAAAATTAATCTTCTGTGCTAGATTGTAAGCTTAAGAACAGGAGCTGTGTGGATCTCTACTGATCAGAGTGTCTGCCATTTAGAATGGGCTCAGAAATCACTCAAGTGACTGGATAAATGAGTAAGTGGATGAACAGAAGGGAGGGTGGGAGACAAGTGAGTGGATGTGCAGAAAATGGATACGTATAGACAAAGGGATGTGGTGATTTTTGTCTCAGCAATGGTCTTATTTACTCAAGGCAAAACTTATTTTCAAAAAAGAATGTTTCCAAGATTTTATTTCATTTGATCCTATCATAAGGCTTAAGGAACAGAAAAGAATACCAAAGAATAGGAAGTTGGGACAGTAATTCCTAAAGCCTCTTAAAATTTTAATCCTACTTTTGAAAAGGTAAAGTCAGACATGTTCTCAAGCTGTTTCTGCATTTTTAATCAAAGTAACTTTGGAATATTCCGCACTGAAGGTGACCTGCAGGATTTCTAGTTCGGTTCTATAGGCCACCTGATAATTTCCTATTCTCTACTCCTTATAGATTTCCGGGAAGAGTCAGAGTCTCATACTTTTCACTTGAATAGTTTTCTGCATTCTCTGCAAACCTCCCAAATGTGTGAAATAATTACCCAGGAGACAAAAGACGAGGACTCCCATGGTCAGCTAGCCTTTCAGGAATCCACTTGAAGCATTGTTCTCCAGTGGGTCAGATTGCAACTTGTTCCCTCTTTCAAAATATATTTCAAGTCGCCTTATTAAAATGCACCATAAGGCGTCTTTGTGTTGAAAAATCGAAAAATAGAACTTTTCGAAGGGGGCAGACGTCTCTAGCACCCCAAGTTTTTTTTTTTCATTTTTCTTGAAACATCCTTTCTCTTTGAAAAATCTAAGTAGGCCATGGAGAGAAATGTCTGATGCGAGTTTTTTCTTATAGTCACTGATTCTTCTTTCAAATTACTACAAGAGAATTCAGTATCTTCAGTGCCAGATTGATGAATAAAAAGTGTATATGGAGCTTCCCATATGAATTAAGGGCAGCTAGGAAAGAATCATCCCATCTCTAGTTTATAAAAGCAAATGATGCTTGGAGCTGAGTTTGCAGCATAAATCTGGGCGGCACCGTGTGTGACTACAGTTTGCCTTCCTGTTGGCTCTCATTGCTGTGAAGTGTTGAAACAACCAGTTACTAGTAGGCTATAAACAAAGGAAAATAAGGTTTGGAATGTGATTTGAAGTTACACTTGAAAGTCATTCGAGAAAACTTTGGAGAGAAACAGTTTTGCTTTTGTCCCATGAGGCAAGGAAGAAGAACTAATAGATCATTCTCAGCTCTAATTTTTAACCTTGTTCATGGCCAAGTTCATTTATAGCAGGTGAATGATGATCTGGGTCACTGCGGGAAGTAGAGGATATAAAGAAAACTTTGATAGGGTTTCAGAAACATGTATGGGGCTGCTTTCTCATACCCTTGAGTTGCAAAGGAGACGCAGTCAGGGACATGTGGGTGATACAGTGAAGGTGATCATGCTTCGTAGTCACCACATTAGAAGGAAAACTGGAGACTGCTGGGGATACGATGACGTTTGGATGCTGAGCTACTTTACACATCCAGATTTTTTTTTCTGAGAGAGGGAAGCTATTTATATTGATTATTGAAGCGTGAGAGAAAGCGATTATTTTTGAATTTTATTTGCACAGTTCATTCTTGCTAAGCTGAAAATTTTTCAGTTATCTGAAGGATGTGGGGATTTTTTTTTCTTTTTTTACTTTGGTTTTGGAAAGAATAATTCAGATTTCTCCCAAGAAACATTCACTAATGTGATGTCTGAGGGGACAGGCAGATTGGTGTGGATTTTAGTTTCACTGTTTGTATTGAAGGCAAAATACAGTGCATTTTTCCTTGACATGTACGGGGAACAGAGGAAGATACACTTGTTTCAGAATTCCTTCCTCTTTGCTTTCTCCTTCTTCCTCTTACTGCTGTCCTTTCGTGGCAAGGGTGTGTGTAGTTTGCAGAACAACAGGCTCTGCTGGGCTATCTGCAGTGCCATGGACTTACCCTTGAGTCGGAGCTCTGGACATGAAAGAATTTGCTATCTGGAAAACTGTGCTTGAAGGATTCTGAAACACAGTGTGAACTGGAAGGGATGGTGAGCTGTGGTCAATTATAAGCTCTCTGGAGGATATGTACAACACACGTTTGCCTCTCCATGCTGTGAGGAAACCGAAACTCATCTTATTCTCCACCAGCATTTTATTTTCTGCGTATTGATGTTAACTCTTTAGCCAAATAGAAGTTCTCACAGCGAAGCAATGCTTGTGAATTTTGGCTTCCTCCCTGGAGACAGGAAATGCCAAAATGTAGATTTAATCACAATACATAAAATCACCTTTTAACACATTCTGAAACATATATCTAGGTGTTCAGAATAGAATACAAAATGGCTTTAGTAGCTGATACCCATTTCCCCCCCAAAGGAGTTAAGACTTGTCTTTTAATCAAACTAAATGACTTACTGCTATGTGAGTATGATGTTATTTAAAGATACGTTTGATGATACCCCAAGTTTGTACAAATAACTTCCCATTTCTGAAGCTTTGGCAAGTGTTCTGCTCTATGTAGCCAGTGGAAATGAAATGGAATTATACAGCATTTGGAAGACAGGGTACTTGGTGTTTGAAATGGAGATCAGTTGGTCTCTGAGAGGCACGTTTGATATCACAGATGCTATTCAGTCCCCAGATGGGCACATGAGCTTTAGTCCCTTTCATGTCCGAAAGCTGCATACCTTCCTCATCTGTCAGCGGAGGAGCAGACAGCTCCTCTCTGCCTCTGGGCGCAGACAGCACAGGGATAAAGGCCTTTAGAGCTTTATAAACAAAATGTATGTTGCTGTCCTGTGCTGGAATCTCAAAGTCCTTCCAGTCGTTGTTTGAGTGTGCCAGTTCCTGAATGAGATTTGTTACTGGGGTGGACTTCAGCGTATCTGGATGTCTCTTAGAAAGGCCAATTGCTGATGATCCTGTGGCAAATGCTGTTTCAGGCCTCTGCTGCATGCAGGTGATGGCACAGAGCTCATGGCATCTCCCCTCACCTGTTCCAGATGTGCTGGTTACCAGCTGGGGTATACTCTTGTTCTTCAGTAATATTCACTGCATGTAGAAGGAACTTGTTAAGTATTTGCTAAATGAACAAATTCATCTTTTCATGCCTGTGTGTTAGCCCTGGACTGTGTGCCTAGGGTCCATGTCCTTGGGTTTACTTTCTCTATGCTTCCCAAGGCTATTACATTAAAAAAAAATATCTTCTGCTATTGCCACTGGGGGAAAACTTATGATAGCATGTTTACCTATTAATGACCTAGGAGTTTCCCCATGGCATATTAAGGATGCATGTTTCTTAATAAAAGGAAAAAGAATTGCCCAAGCAAAAGTCAAGTAATTGTCATCTTACACAAATTCTGATAGTTGGTGGACTTAGTTAGCTATAATTCATTAACACATCCTTTAAAGTGTAATATCCATGCATGGGTGCTGTTGTTTTTTGGTCTGCCTAATAAGTGGTAGCTTATTTCCACTGAACTACGCAGGTGGTTCCAAAATGGGCGCTTGAGCAAAACCAAGGCTCTCTCTGCTGGTTTTCAACCTTTCTGGTTCTGCTGAGGAAATCCTCCCATTCATTTGATTACTAGGAGTGTTCTATGGCCAACATTCCCATCCAGGTTGTCATCATCTTTTTCAAGAGAATGAAGCCAGCACCCAGAGGGGGAGTAGTGTTTGTCAGCTCTGTGTGTTCATGTGGCACAGTTAATACAACCTTTCTGTTTTGTCATAAGGATTGCAAGCCGATGCATAAAGCGTGGGACTTCATTTACTATCTTTACTGTTACAATCTATACATTTTATCAATAGAAAACTTGAGATTTGGCAATTCTTTAGTAACAAGAAGAAGCCTCAGATATTTTAGAGTAGCAGTCCCTAGAGAACAGGGATTGTGGCTAAGGTTTTAGTGTTGACTTCCATTCCTGCATGTGGTGTCCCCTAACAAACCTAAGGTTCTTTTCAGGTATTGTCTTAAAATATCAGTAGCCAGCCATCCTCATTTATTCTGGTGCAGAGCATCATTCCACTCTAAAACCACTGGTCTGTACAAGCAATGGAGCACAGGATGCGAAAAGCAGAGTAAAGAGGTCAAAATTAATTCTTAGATATTTTCAAGGCAAAATTATGCTATTGATAATGTTCTTTAGTGGATTCATGCTAATTCTATAGCTTAGAAGTACTATAGGCCTTTCACTTGATTTCATCAGGGTGGTCCTCACAAAGTGTTATTCATAATTATTTTCCTTTTGAGATTCCAGTAAGTACATGACTTTCAAAGATGTACAGGCAGGGCCTGATGTGGTAGCCTTGTGGCTAAAGCACTTGTCTTGAGCGCGCTTGGATCCCTTATGAGCACTGTCGTGGCCACTTGAGCAGTGAACCAGTAGACAGAAGGTCCTTTTCCCTTGTTTTACCTTTTGTCTGTAGCTCTGACTTTCCAATGAAAAAAAAATCTTCAAAGAAAGATCTGTAGACTGATATTTTTCCTTACCCCAAAAGCCATGACTAAAACATGAAGTGTTCCTAACTTTTCTTAAAGTGATCATACTTGGGAAGTTTGTCTTCTATTTGTTAAACTTTGATATTAGAGTTTGTGTTGAGTCCTGCCTTCTTCATTTTCATTGTTACAAGTGAAGGTAAAGCTGGAAAAAAGCCACCTGCACACTGTTGTTTGTTCACTTCATGTCAGGCAAAGGACCCTTATTGCAGGCTGTCTGCCTGCTGCTACCAGACGGTGGTGAGACTTACCACTGCCTGGTGGTCGGGGAATACCTATTTAAAGAGAAAAAAAAAGGAGGTGAAGTCAGCTGATTTTTAATACCAAATCAATAGTGAGGTTTTTGTTTTGCTGACCCTGGAAAGAATCTGAACTCAGATACCTTGAATCCTGAGGGATTTCATTGTCCTCTATCATAAAATGTAATTGAAAATTAACCACATCAGACTCTTTTTTTTGGACTCCAGAAAATGATGAATGTTGATTCCAGAGCTGAAGGTCTTTCAAGTTCTTTTAAGGTTAATTTGGTATATTGGGGCCATTTCACATGAAGTGTTTTATGTTTGTTTAAGTTTTCTATTTGATCATTTATCACTCTAGAAAGTGCCTAAGAGCTGTTAATTATCGAGCGGATCTCTTTGCCCGGAGTATATGCACCTTGGTGTGTCCCTTGCTCCACAGCTCAGGAAATGTGGACCAGATGTCCAGCACGAAGATGTTATCTATAGGTTGGGTGATATAGGCTGGCACTGCCACTGTGGGAAGCTGTGTGTAATGAAAGGATTTGTCAGGTCCCCACTGTTAGCCTACTTACCTGTAGTGAGGAATCAGCATCCACAGTTCAGGGACAATAATAGAATTTGGATATTAAATTTGTCACAATAGCAATGACCTATTTTCATAAGGCCATTTGCCTTATGTTGATGTAACCATGTAATCAACTGGAAAAAAATGGATTGTCCTGAAAAGATGAAGAAAATCTGCAATAGGACAGTGTTAAGCCCTCTTTGATCTAGGTACATTCCAGGTATGGAAACTTTAGTCCTTGGCGATGAGATGGTTTAAATATTTATTTAGATGTAGGAATAATCTAAAGCATCATGTTCTACTAAAGGTCGCTCTCACAAGCTGCACTAAGATTTTTGTATATTCTAGCAGTAAAGAAATTGATTTTGGTTTGCACAACTGCTTGCTTTACAAACTTATTTTTACCATGGAAGCTCTGTGTTTTTGTTGCTGGTGGGATTGTTATCTTTGTGTATACAGAACAATTAAAAATCCACAGATGGTTTGTCTAGAGATTCTTAGATAATGTGATCACAAGGATTTTCAAGAGGAGCTAGTGTTAATTCTGGCTTTGGCTGAGTTTCATGTTCCTAATTAGGATTGTACTTAATTGTAAAACACATTGGAAATTGTGAAAAAAAAATCCTCCTTGTCCATTTGGGTTGATAAAACCAAGTAACATAAACTGGGTAGCTTCTAAACAACAAACTTTAATTCCTGAACACTGTGGAGGCTGAGAAAGACAAGCTGAAGTTTCATTGGCTCCTTGATGCTGTCTTCTCACTGTGTCCTCACCAGCACAAGGGATGAGGGACGGGTGGCAAAGCACTTGCCTCGTTATGACCACAATGTGTACTTGGCCATGGCCTCTGCACCCTGTGCTTGAATAACACTAAAGGCAACTTGTGGTCCAGTGAACTTTATAATTCAAAGCCCCTTTTTCCAGCATCCCTACCTTGTGATGAACTCCCTAAAATGGTAAAATAGGGTGGAGACTGTGGTGTGATGCCCAATTATAACAAACTTGACTAAATCCAGAGGCATCAAACCTTCAGGAATTTGATGTAAATAGGGCTCATTTGTATTCTTCAAAAAAGAAGGCAAATGCCAAAATTTGTACCATTTCTGGGGGTGCATGAGTCTCCTGTACCATTCACTTAATTTCCTCTGGCTGTCTCACATGTATCAGAAACTCACAGCAAACCCTCCAGCCAGTGTCCACTCTTGTGCTGATGGTGGATGGCTGAGATAATGAGCTAATTCAGTGCATTGAATTCAGTTTCTTCAGATGGTGCCAAATACAATGTGTCAGAGGTAGAAGGGGAAAAGAGCAGTGTGGGCGTAAGCAGTGTTTTCAAGTGTCTTTGCACTGGGGAGAGAACACTGATAAAGGATTCAAATTTGTTAAATTAGGAAGAAGAGTCAATATGGTGTATTTGCCATCTGTCAGGCACATTAAGTCTTCTCTGTTGAACGCTGTTGTCTGCCGACCTCAATATGTCAAGGAGGACTGCAGGAGAGCTGCTGCTTCGTCCCCAGACTTTCTCGAACCTTCCTTAATGAAAATTCTGCAAGGACAGCCCTTTGGCTTAGTGCATTCTCCATCTCAGTGTCTGGGTTCCATACTCCACTCTGGCTGCTGATGGAAGCTTCTTAGCAATACAGACTTTGGGAGGCAGTGGCGATTGCTCAACTAACTTTGCTGCTGTTACCAAGTAGGAGACATTTTCCCAGATTGTGTTCCTAGCTGCCAACGTGAGCCTGACTCCCTCTTAGCTGCCATGGGCATTTGGGAAATGAACCAGGAGATGAAGTGATGGAGTTTTGCCTCTCCCTCACTTGTTCTCTGTCTCTCAAAATTTTAACTTTTTTGTTAAGAGAAATTGTTGTGTTTAATCCCCATCTTGCTATTACTGTTTGCCTGTGTGTGGGGCAAGGGGTGACTAGTGACACCTTTTCAGTTTCTTGTTGAAGTATGTACTCTTGTGGTATGCACTCACTCTCGGACTGGTGGGGAGGAGAGTGGCCAACCTATTCTGTCATGCAGAGTAGTTTTGTCACATTGTGGTTTTGAGGCTCCTTGTGCCTCATTGGCCAGGAATGTTCTAAGAGAGCATACAAATCCTGTACCTGGATTTTACCAGCGATGTCTTAGTCCTACCTGAGATATTTTTATTCTGTAAGCAATTTGATATCCATATAAAACAAATGATCCCAATGGAGTCTCTTAAAGATTTTATTCCCATAGCTGGTATTTCTCAAGATGCTTTCCTCTCCCAGGACAATCAAGTAATTTATAGTGTCTGCATTGTAAACGTTTTCAACTAAGCATCTTGCTTTCACTGAATCTTGGAAATAGAAACATGTGCAAAAGATGTGATAAAAACACGATGAGGAAAGTGCTAGCTTCCAAAAAGTATCTCTGGATTTAATGAGCTAGGTGTTAACATATGAGAGGTACAAAAAAAAATTTGAGTCTAAAATACTACCCAACTTCGGATGTTCTACAGTTCCGTACGACCAAGGTCATGAGTTTCCTTGCTTCAGAGGGGAAGAGTCTGACTCTGGGGTCACGGATTACCATCAGCCTCTGTCCAAGTTCCTGGCTGGCCAGTGGTGCTCATGACCTTCCTTTGATTAGTCAGTGTTGCTGGGCTCTTTAGGGAATTTTTGTGGTGGCCAAGTAGACTTTATGAAATCTGAAGAGTTATATGTTGGTAGTAGTTAGATCCTGTCCCAGATCTGGAATGTCCTTGTCTAAACTTAAAATTACCCTCAAGCCTGTTTGAATGATTTCGGCTAACTGTAAGTTTTACCTGTCAGAGAAGCAAATGACTCCTTGAGTCTGGACATTAGAATCTCACAGGATCAGCTGTGCCACTCCCTCAGTTGATGGAATTCCTTTTGGTACCTCATGATCATAAGGGATTGGTCAGGACACCTAGACGGTGGCAGATAGCTGAGAGGGTGACTCTTGCTGTTTCAGGTAGTTGAGAGGAAATGATGACAAGGAAAAAGCAGAGTCCTTACTTATTCATTATCTGTTTAACTCATCCTATTTCTCTTATTTATAACAGAGCTTTTAATGACATTTTAAATATTCATGGCATGGGTATATCATTATATCTAATTTTAGGAGTATCACAGCATAGTTATGTTTTATTTCCCTTTTTTTGAAAAGACAGTTGTAATTGGCATGTAAGGAGACACTTAATCTCAGGGATTTCCCAAGTAAACTAGCCAAGATGGTGGGCTGCAACAACTTAAAGGCACTTTGGGTTTATACTTTAGATTTTTAGTCCTCTAATTACAATAAGTTGCTTAACCTTGTTAGAGGCCTCAATTTTCTCCTCTGTAGACAGGGATTTAAAATAACACTTTGATCGCAGGTTCACTGTGAGAATTAACTGAGTTTGTACATGCCATTCCATACATAGCATAGAAACTAACACTCAGTAAATTCTCCCTAACTGTGCTTAATAATACTCTCACCTGATGCTTCTCTGTTTTTTGGAAAAATATTTACTTATTTGAAAGGAGAGAGAGAGAGAGAAAGAAAAAGAAAGAAGAAGGCAAGAAGAAAGAAAGAGAAAAAGAAAGAAAGAAAGATAGACAGACAGATAGATAGATATCCATATGCTCTTTCACTTTCCAAATTCCCTCAATAGCCCAGGCTTGGCCAAGCCAAAGCCAGTAGCCAGGAGTTGCAACCATGCCTTTCACGTGAGTGGCAGGGGTCCTAGTATTTCCATAATCATCCTCTGCCTTCCCAGGCAGATTAATGGGAAAGTGAATAGGAGGTGGAGTACCCAGAACTCAAAACAGTATGAAGGATGCAGTGGTCCCCAACTGAACTTGACCCACTGAGCCACATTGTCCATTCGTGTCAGAAGATATTCTTAATTTGTTATATTTTCATTAGTCATTCATCTGATAAAGATGAATACTTTTTTAAAAAATTATGAATTAACTCCCAACTTCTGAATATTCTAATGATTCCCCGGCATTGCCTCATGTCTGTATCAGTTAATAGTGATGCAATTTGAGCTAACAGAAACTTGGACTAAAAAGAAAGAAAAAAAAACTTGATTTATTAGCATTTCTCACGTGTAAGTCTTATGTCCTGGGACTACAAATATAGTTTAGATTAATTAAAATCTGGTAGGAAATATTCCCTTTTATTCTGTTATGGGGGATTATGAAAGGGAGCAGTTTCTTCTTTTAATTTTATTTTTCAAATGTTGACCTTTGGATGTGTACATATTCAATGTGATTTATAGATACACTTTTGAGAATATAATGATATTCCGTTAGTGGCTAAAGAGCAAAATAGCTGCACGTTGTCTGTTGCTATCAAGATATGGATTGTTCAAGCTCAGTGCAAAGCTAAGTTCTGTCATGGTGTATAATGACCTCTCTGAGGCCTGGGCAATTAAATATGTCCTTTTCTGACCTTTTCTCTGTGCTCTTACAATGGCCAATGGGTAATTCTCTTCCCTAGACCACACATCAGTGTGATTTGGCAGACTAGGTTTCTTTTCACTGAGTTCCTCGGAGGGGTCTATTGTTTTACTAAAAGTAAATCAAAATGTTGAGAAGAAGGAATAGATTGTCTTCATCTTAGTGAGGGAAATTCCTCTTCATTCCCAGTGACTTGAAAAGAGGACTGTCTTGACAGTGGGGGAAACAGTAGGCTGAAGTTGCCGTGAGGGTGGAGGACTTGTCTGGTAGCAAAATCAGATCTACCAGCAGGTGTACAATTTGTAGAAAGACTCCTTTGGTTTGTCTGGGAATCATTTGGTTCTTGGATCCTTGCAAGGTGAAAGCTGTATCACAACTTTCTGGGAAACAAGAGTGTTTCTTACTAATTTTCCAGGTTCTTACCCCAATTCACTTAGACACCCACCAGTAGTGTGCAGTGCTCATTTACAAATCCCTTCCCCCAACTGCATGCCTACATCAGACATGCCTTCAAACCACATCTAGCTCCAAAATATCCTGGAAATGTTGCATGCATCAATGGCTGACCTCTGAGGGTCAGGTTTTCTTTGTTGTGTAAGTTTATCAGCCTAGTGAAGGATGAGGAGATGTTATTTCACTTGACATTTTGAAATGACTGGCCTTTGTGTCTAAACTGCATTTCACTCTCCCTTGTCAATAGTTCTAGGACATACCTAGGACTGAAGATATTTGAAAAGTACTAAGAGGAATCTAAAATTGGTGAGAATCATTTCCGGTATCATGTTAGATGGTTGAGGCAGGGCTGGTTTGGGGGCATTGACCTAATTTAGGGATTCAACAAATCCTCACCATATCCCAAATCCCAGTCTCTCTTTTCTCTTGCCCCAAATTCGTTTTTGTAGTGACTACTCCATACCACAAATGGTTAGCCTGCTTTTTTCTGCTTGCTAGGCAAACATCCTGACTTGTATTTGTGGAGTATCTGCAATAATGAGGTTGTTATTAATTAGTGGAAATGCTTGAGTGGAACTTCTTAGGAGGGATCAGGTTTGTTTCTGTGTATGTTTTGGAGACTTACAGTCTAAGATTGGGTGATTCGTTAATTCACATATCTGGTGAGGTCTGAAGATGGCAGAGGGATGATCACATGGCAATTCCAGGAAGCAGAGAAACAGAGCGCACACTCTTTTACCTTGTTTGTGGCCTCACATCAAAAATCCACCATTATTTGATTGAGGAGTTCACTCTAGCAATCCAATCCAACCCAGTCACTTCAGATACCGTAATTTGGTGAAGTCGCATCCTCAATCCATTAGCCATTAAGTAAGTCTTTGGGTTTAAATATCTGCATGAGTTTAGGGCCACACCCTATCAAACAATAGCAGTATCCCATTATTTGAGCTTTTATTTATTTTTAAGTTTTGATCCGAAGCTGAAGATACTAAGTATATTAGTTACCCATTATTAACATATTTGGGGGTGTGGTTTTGGTTTATCTTTGCAACACATTTTTCTCTTCTTAGGAGTCAGAGTCAGAGGTACATTTGTTCAGTTAAATTGTTTTTTTTTTTCTTGTTTTTGTTCAGTTAAATTGAATGCTACTTTTGCTTGTATAACTACTGAAATGTTTCCTTGTCAGTATCTAGCATCTAATATTTTCAGAAGCCATCTCATTTTATCTTCCTGTTAATCCTGTAGGATAGATACAGTGAATATGTTCATTTTGCAAGTGAAGAAATTGAAGGTCACATAATTAAATATTTATGGATTGCCCATGGTCACTTAGCTTATAAATGCATTGCTTTTGAACCCAAGTGCTCTTAAATGAGGAGACTTCCTTCCTCACTAATCTCCTAGGTTGTCTTGAAATGGCTTAGCTTAGGGGTGATAGCTCTGCCTCTCGATAAAAAAACAAAGGACATACAATCAGGGAATCAGAATTGAGAGTACTGAAGCCAAGCTTCATAGCCCATCCTCTTAGTTCATTGCCAGTTGTGAATGTGACAAATTAGGTGACTGCTGTGACTCTGTGTGGCACCTGCATGCTCACAGAAGCCACCTTCATCATTTTCTCCACAATGAATCTTCTCATTTCTAGGCTCGTTTCTCTGGACTTGTCCTTCCTATGATGCCTTTATCCGCGCTTTAACATTCTTTCTGTTCATGATTTTGAGAGTTGAAATGGGAGCATTGTTTGACTCTGTCAATTATAGAAGAACAGTACGAGTAGCTACTTTTCATGAATATTTTATAGATTTTAACATATATTAATTTTTTAAATAATGGTAAAGCTAAAATAATTACTATGTACCTACAAACTGAGTAAAGCACTTTATACTTACTATCTCTTATGTGTCATTGTACTACTGTGAGGCAGTAAGACTCCTTATCATAATTCTCTTACGCATGACCACTGTGGGGCTCAGAGATGTTAACGGAGTTACCTTAGTAATGATTTGGAACTCAGGCTGTCTTACTCTTAAGCCTAGGCTCATGGCTGTTCATTTACACTGCCCTATCCTAGTCACAAAAAGCCAGAACAAGAACCTTATTCATTCATTCATTGAGTAAGTAATCGTAGGGAATCCCCTGTGTCTTAGCTTTTGAAGATTAAACAGTCATTGAAACTGATGAAGATCTTGGCCCTCATGGAGTTTACATTCTAGGTGAGGGAGGTCGGGACACACAAAAAAGAGAGAGAGTGAAATTATATGTGTATTATGCGGTTGTAACTGCACTGTAGAAAAGTAAATAGAGCAAAGGGACTGGAGGGTGCTGGACATTGGCCCCAGGTAAAATTAGAAATACTTGGTGCAAATAAGCTGGCAGAGAAGCCTGCTGTTGCTGGATTAGTATATGGCCCATTAATTAGAACTGAAGTTGGGCTAATACTTTTGTCTTTACCATATCCCCTCTTTAAGACTTGAATTTTAAGACTTGTACACTTTATAGTGAGCTTTATGATCTGACGTTTGTTGGAGTTTGCTGTGGTACACAATGCAGTCTATGTTGTCAATACTCCATGTAGATGACATACCTGCCGTTATATAGGCCTATTCCTTGCAAGGTTTGCTGATAGACTGCTGTGTTAATGCCACTGAGTATGTGGAAGTCTTGAGCATGAGTAAATTCAAGGACAATGAGGTAGAAAATAAAGCATGTGTTTTGTTTTCTCTGTTGGGTGAAGGTGTTTGCTATGCATTATACTCACTAGAATGAGGGCAGAGTGATACTGAAGTCACTAGGTGAGTGTTTGCAGAAAGGAAATATCTATCCGTTACAGTTAGGAGCTAGGTTTAAAAGGCAAAGTTCACTGTTTTTCCTCCGGAAAATAAAGCTCAAAAAAAGGCAAAAATGTACACAAGGTGAGAATATGATTTTATTATATCTTCACTTGGGCAGTGGTTACACTCAGGGGTCATGACAGTTCCCATTGGCTTGCCTTTGTGGCCAATATAGGTTGCTGCAGCTGTGGCAATTATGAGGCAATTCATATCAGTTTTTGAAAAACACTGTGTGGCCCAAGAGATCCATATTCTTCCTTATGTATGGCACAGGCAAGATGTGTGTGTGTGTGTGTGTGTGTGTGTGTGTGTGTTTACCCCTATAAATGTTGTACATGAGGATTCTACAGTGGCCTGGTGAGGTATTGTTGCTCTGGTACCACTTCATTTTACTGCTGGGAAAAATAGGGAGATTTTAGAAATGAGATCTGTGTTTTCCCTGGGGATAGGAGGGCGATTACAGAGCCTCATCAATGCATTAGAAATTAATAGAATATAAAAAGAAGAAATCAGTTATTTGGCCCACATGACTTCAGTCAACAGATATTGAGTAGCTATCATTTGTATTCTGGAAACCCATGGGGATGTAATGTTGACCAAAAATCTAACATGATTGCTATAATCAGGGAAGTTTCAGTCTAGTGGGGCAACATAGTTATTTAAATCTAAAATATCATCTTTAATATATGCTATAAAGAATAAATGTCCTTGTTAGGAACTCTCAAAGGTGGAGTGCTAAGTACATGAAGTCATGATAGAAGGTGGAAGTTGTATTTTAGGAGCTTGATATTTATTTCAAATACTCTGGGAAAGAACTTAAAGGCAGAAGCAGAGACAGTCTGTTTCAACAGTTAATTTTATAATGACACATAGGTTAGAGGGAATATGAATGTATAAGGACACTTGAGTTTGGAAATCACCCTAGGGTTGTAGAAAGAGAAAAGCTTTCAATAGGGACCATCGTGGGATTCACTGAGGAAAAGTGAGGAACATAGTAATTTAAGAGAGAACAGAGATATCCTGTCTGGCTGGGGCTCAGGGTCAGGGTTGGACACAATGTTGACCTGGATTGGATTTCAGTGGTAGAGGGGTTGAAGAGAAGAATGGAAAACTTTAGAGAGACAATCGGGAGCAAAAAAATATGAAACTGAGAGAACCAAGGCAATGATAGAAGAACCATGAGTGGACAAATATGATGACTGTACGAAGAGGGAGTCGGCAAGTACTGTTTGTTCTCTGTTCTTTACAGAACCTCAGAGGTAAGCAGACATCCAGTCACTAAGAGATAGGGTTTCCGGACATGTCTCTAAGCCCTGAAGTGAGGAAGAAGGCAGGGATTCTGTTAGATAAACCATGGTGTGAGTAGCTTGCATGTGCCAGGTGGGACCAGGGACAAGACTGCTTTGCTGTGGTTTCGCAGTACCTGGATATGCTTGCTCAGAGTTGCAATGATTCAGAATCTGGGCCAGGATGGAACCTGCACAGTAGAGTCAGCCGACCCAGCACTACTAACACAAGAGGAGTGAAGAATGGGTAATGTCAGGGGATTGGAGGCTTGGTGGTAGCAAAGAACCTTGGCTCACAAAATCATTCAAACTCAAGTACTCTGCAGTGGGTGCCAAGGGATAAGCCTGGGGATGATCGATATCCAAGCTTCTCTTATCTCCCATGGCTTCATGAAAGATGTAACTTGAGTTGGTGGCAGTAATATTTCAAGTGCTTGTGGTTGGTGGCCCTCCATCTTGCAAAGCCCTGTTAAAGGTCTTGCTATGTCTGTCCAACATTTTGCAGTACTCTGCTTATATGTGTGTCACAGCTGAGTTTAGCAAGCTGCATAGTTAGCTCTAACATCTTGATTCGGAGTAGTCATCCTTACTGGAACATTTGGGCCATCTTGCTACATGGTTAACGATTTACATAATCATGCCAGGACATATAATATGGCCGTTTCTATAGCAGTGACCAAGCAGTTACAATAAATGAATATTAGAATTACGGGAGTAAAATGGTGCAAGTTAGAGAAAAGGTTTAGTAAGCCTTTATGAGTTAAGAGAAATGCGATAGGTGAAGAATTGACATTGGCTATATTTCTGGTTAATTTTTTTGCTACTTAATATATAAACTAGAGCCTCTGGTAATTCCATATCTACAGAGGTCTGTTAAATGAGCCTGTGTATTACAAATGTGTAAAGTGAAAGTATTTGGTCTAACATCCTGAAGGTCATATCACTGGTAAATGGGAGAACATGGACATAAACCTGGACATAAATCCGTTTTCCTAAACCCATAGCTTACCAAGAACTGTGTTTAGGCTTCCAAGACCCTGTTCTCACATCTGTTGACCCACATGTTGCATCCTATATGGCATTCTGTTTTTATTTTGATTACCTCAGCATATTCCCAATGGAAAGCCAGAGAAAGAATTGTCTTTCCAAAATCTTTACCTGTACATGGGAAATTATCTGCTAAATACAGTAATAAACCTATCCAATCCTAGCTTGCATCGAGTTATTTGCAAAAAAAAAAAAACCCACTTCCTGATCTAGGATTCTTTGTCTAGGACCCTAGACAACGACATCTATATCATTAGTCCCCAGACACAATGGAATCATCCTTTGGGGACCTTTCCAGCTCCCAGCAAGTAGTGGTGCCTCTGTCTTACGTGACTTCACATTTTTTAAAAGAAATATTCTTGCAGCCATCAAAGAACCTGTTACCCAAAGACTTCTTATTCCCTGTAATTCATTTTTTTAATCTTGTAAAGCCAACCATTTTCAAATAAGAATCAGATTGCTGAAGACTGAAATTCATTTCCTTGAACTTTATTTAACAAGGCCACTGAATCATTCTCAGAGAATCGTTTAAATTAATATGTGGCCTTATGGTATCCAAGGGAAAACATTTCTCCTAATTCCCAATTTCAGAGCTTCTGTAGTCCTGTATTCTGGGTGCTGACCCCATGATTGTGTGCAACTGAGCTGTTGACAAGTCCACATGTATTCTGAAATCACATTTTCAGGCTTTGGGTCTCTGAGGATCAACAAAGATGGAGCATTTCTTAATTTTTTTTTTCTTCTTCTCTGGCTGCCTAGTTGACTGGTTCATGACTAAACCCTGATTGAATGTAGAAAAGCGGGGATGGAAAACAGAAAAAGAAAGTCTGGAGTAGGAAGTATAGGTTTTTGTATCCTATGAGCTATTTCACCCCAAGCTGTATTAGTGCTGGGCGAGACAGCTTGCATGGAAATTCAGGAGTCCCAGGGAACAACAATAACAAAAAATTAACAAATGGCAGAATGAGGAGCAGAAGGGAGAAGCAAACATATGCTGCTCATTTAAAATGTAGTTTCATTAAAAATCTTTTTCCATTGCACCTTAAAACAATCTGTCCTTGCCAGATAATGCATTGGACACCAAAAGGCTGTTACCTCCACTTGCTTTCTTCGTTGTAAGCCAACCCTTTAAAAAGAAGAACACAGCTGCTCGTGACAAAATAAATTTGTCAGCTTGTCTTTGAAGGTAAAATACGGAGGGGGTGGGGCCTGTGCAGCTTCCCACCGCTTGCTGACAGGAGCAGGCGCCACGCCGTTGTGTTTGTATTCAGTCAACACTAATCAATAAACATCTGTCAGAAAAGGCACGGACGCCTCTTTACAACTCATAATGCTTCATTAGGAATTGGTTTTGTCTTCCAGGGAAGAAAAAAAAATCTCATATAATTAAAGAAGAGTATCTTGTGTTCTCATTTTCTCCCTTAAACTGAAATCCTTTGAAGGCCATTATTTACAGTACATTTATCTGTATTTAAATGTAACTACTTCTCCTTGAAACAACCATCTGTTCGTAAAGACCATCGTTTGCATCCTCCCAGAGGTAAATCTGGGAGAACAGTGATATTAGCTGAGAATTGTGGTTAAATGAAAATGTATGAGTTGTGAAGCAAGGTGAAGGGGGGCTCAAGTTCTGGTTGGGGAAGCAAGGGGAACTGACTCTCCTAGAGGGAGACTTGCGCTGGAAATGACAAATCTTTGGAAGTGGTTTTACCAAGGAGAGGTGGAGTTGAAATTCTTAAGGCCAGTGAATTTCAACAGTTCTTTTTGGAGCTTGTTAGAGACTATTTAAGTGGCCTCTGCCGCACCAGGCATGCTGCACAATTTTCAGAAAAGCATCTTGCTTTTTAGGGAGATATTAGTGCCAAGGACAAAGCTGTGCTAATGTGTATCACATTCCAGGCACTGAATTGATGCCTGCTGAGGGGAGTGTCCTTAGGTGAACTTACAAAATGCCTTTAATACACACAGGTACACAAATAAAGCATAAAGTAGCTGGTAATGGCCCCAAATGACACCAAACCACAGTTTCTCTTCCCATTAGTTCCGTGTTTATTTAGCGGAGCTCTTGGTGAACTGAAAAGCAAACAAACACTTCAGGGAGAAGGAGTGTTACAGAGGTTGGGGTGAAAACCAGGCATGAGAATTAATGAACCATTAACATTTACTTTTCCACTTAACTCCTATGAAGAGTTCCCAAATATGGATGTTCAGAGACTGTTTTGAACAGGTAATAACTTTCTTTGAGAAACACTCCCTAAAGGGTTTCACTTAAGGACTGCCACCAAATGGAAATGAAGGAAACTGAATAATTAACTGAGAAGTGATTAATGTTTGAAATAAAATTATTGTTATAGAGACAAAGTTCCCATTCACAGGTTCACTCTCAAAATGTCTGCAATGGCCAGGGCTGCACTGGGGCCAAGTCAGGAAAAAGGAACGCAGTCCAGGTCTCCTTCATCCAAGGCAGGGATCCAGCTGTTTCCAGTGGCAGGGACTGGCCTCAAGAGATGGAACTAAGAATCCAATCCAAGCAGTTTGATGTGGTATGTAGATTTCCATGCTGCCAGGCTAAAGGCAATTGCTGGAATTTTCGTTTTTGAATCACGACTTTAAGTTTGTACTAGGGAAAGAGCTTTTTTTATTGGATTCTTGAACAACATAGAAAATATGTGTAGAGCAGGTTGGGTTCCTGTGGATGTAGAAGGAAGACCTTCATACTAATAAAGCATAATAGTAAAAAAAAAAGGCATACTGCAGTTGTGCAATATATTCTTTAAAAAACCCACAAGATACGTTTAGTTCTATTGATGTGACAGAGGGAGAGGAACAGGTAGATTGGTGGAGCAGGAAGGAGCGAGAACCATCCATATCCATCTGCAGTAATCAGGGCTAGGCCAGTGTGAAGTCAGGAGGCAAGAACTTCATCTTGGTTTTCCATATTAATCACAGGAACCCAAGTCCTTGGGTCTGCATCTGCTGTAGTCTCAGGAGCATTGGCAGGGTGCTGGATTGGACATGGAATAACTGGAACTTGCTGCAGCTAATACTACTACATGAAATGCCAGCATCACAACTAGTAGCTTAATGTGCTGAGCAACAGTGCCAACCTCTATTCAAGATGTTAAATAGGTGAACAACGCATGTGATACAGATTTCACATACCATCCAACTAAGCTGTGATTTGTCTCATTTCTCAAAAATGTGTGCAGCATAACCTTTGTTCTCGGAAGCCCTCATAACTAGGAAAATTATAAGATTAAGATACCCTTGTGAAGAGTGTTTGGGAGATGTTGTGTATTTAGTCTGTTCTTATACATTTGTGGGCCACAGTGTCATGCCAAAGGCTCTAAGAAATGTAGCTATGAATAAGCAACCTTAGCTTTGTGTAATTCTAGCGTTTCTCAGACTTATTTGACAGAAGTGCATTGAGTTGCATAGTGTGTTTTCATCTCAGCAGCAGGAGTGCTTATGCAAACAAGCTTGGGCAAGTGCTGACCTACAACGATGTCTTCTAGGCATGTGCGGCTAATGCACTTAATGGAGAGTAATGGATTAAAAGTGCTGAGACACCATTTCAGCAGGTCTCTGGGGAGGTTAGAGACCTTTGATATCAAACCACAATGCCACTGATAGTGGCAAGATTAATGCTGCTGATATCTGATGCTTGGAATCAGGAAGTGCAGTATTACCTTGGGTGAAATAGGTTTCCTCCAAGAGCTATCCCGAAGGCACAATTCCAGGTTCCAGAATGCTTGAGAGGAAGGGGAGAGAAGTGTCTACTACCCTGAGTCTAAGCATTTCTTAACTAGATTTGGACTTCTGAGTTTAAGTTCACGAGTCCCTACACTATTGCTAGGCCAGTCTTCTCTTTATTGAGAAGTCCCCAGTTCATATTATGAAACCACACTGAAACTATATGAGCTGGAATGCCTACCAACCCTGCTCTTAAACTACCTGCCAACCGCCGCTCCTTTGGAATTTAAGGGCTCCTTGCATTCAGACATCTAGGTGGAAAATAACGTGCCTCACAGCCAAAGTGAGAGATGATGACAAATATCCTGCTGCTATAACAGCTCTCCATTCCTCATTCCCACTTTTTTATTTTCTAAAATGCCTTATCCTTGCTCTCTTCTACATCTTTATTTCTTTTTCTTGACCCCTTTTTCCTCCTCTTTGTTTTGCTGCTGTTGTTTTTATAGTCTCTTCTTCCCTGTGCTCCCCTGTAATGGAATAACATCACCTCTCAGCACCACTCATGGCATTGTGCAGTGTTGCTTAAATCATCTAGGTTTATCTGGCAAACGTAAGAACTGAGTTACTCATCTGTGTTGATGCTTAGTAAATATCAATCTCCTGTTTCCACCAATTACATTATCATCTAGCTTTCGTCAAGGTTGTTAGATTAATGAGCATTTATTTTTTAACTGATTGAAAGTCCAGGGCAACTGTAAAGGGGTTTGACACTGACATAGTACGTAGGTTCCTGGCCATCGTGCAGGTGAGGATGGAGCTTAGCCCAGTTTCCCCTGAAGGCCACATGTGTGGGACTAGGAGAGTGGTATTTTCCAACTCCAATGTCATTGTCTTCTGTTCGCACTGCCTGAGGTTTCTCTGGATACTTGTACTTCTGAAGATGAGTCTTCACCGACTCTCAGAACAACCAGCTTCCTCTGCAAGTTCTAGAGTTCTCTTTCTTTCAACGCTTTTATAGCTACTGACATTTCCTTAGAGGTTTGCACATTAGTTGAGCAGTCTTGTCTTCATGTTCTTTCAATTCCTGGGGTCCAAAAAGGCCTTTCAAACAGTGCTAGGCACTTTGGCAATCTCATTTCCCAGCCTGTCTTGGTCACTGATTTTTCAACAAACAGTTTGATTTGTTCTTTCTAGCTGTATGGAGCAGAAAGGATCAAAAGCCAAGTTCAACTTCCTTTCTGCTAGTCCAGTTTCATTTGTCAATAACAGGATTTTCAGTATAATTTTGAATATCATTTTCAGTGTAAATTTCATTTTAGTCACGGAAATAGGCTACAAATGGGATTTAATTTTTCCTCTTTTAAAGTGCCTTTTAAGAATCCCTGTGCTGGCTTCATCTAATAACCTTAAACCCCAGTGGGATGTGTGAACTGATCAAGTCTGTGGCTCCCGTTAGTTGGAAGAAAGAGGAAGCTGGTTACTGTTGGATTTATGAATGCAGAATCTGTGAGCATATTTTGCTAGAAAGACATTTGCTTTTCTAGATGCTAAAACAATGCAATTCTGTAAGTGATAAAAATTTTTTTTCTTTAATATTCATTTATTCATTAATTACATTGCATTACATGACACAATTTCATAGGTACTGGGATTTCCCCCCCCTTCACCCCAAACCCTTCCCCCATCATGAATTCCTTCACCTTGATGCATAACCACAGCTCAAGTTCCGTTGAGATTCCCTTTAAACCTGTCGTCTCTTCAATAATATTAAGAAAAATTAAGTGACTAAAGCAAGTGTAGACACATTTATGTAGCTTGGTTAGATTTAGTGTATAATTATGTATATCCACATGTATATGTCAGACATATTTCCTTAATGGAATGTGTATTTCCTATACTTACAGATGCCACATACATATATATGGAGGTTTGTGCTTTGTTCTGCTAGACATTTGAAAGCTTTACCTGTTTAGGAAAATACATTTTAGTAAAAATGTATTCTTTTGATTTTTATATATAAAATATATAATATATTCATATGTATCATATTTAGATACATATATAAAAAGTGTTACACTAAATTTGATGTATCCTTGCTTAATCATTTCTCTGTAGGTATTTGCAAAATTTGAGATTAAAATGGAGAACCACGTTTTAGAATTAATCTGAAGAACACAACGTTCTCCTAAATGAGATTTTGTGATATAATAGATTTTATCCTGGTGATAATTTGATTTATGAAATTGATGTAGAATATCTTCCTTTAAATTTATGGTCTGATGAAGAGCATGCTGAGTCTAAGATGCTGAGCCTAATGATATTCACATTGTTGATGTTATATTGATTTGTTTTATTTTGATATATTGGGTTTTAAGAATAATAACACTGAATAATTCTGCAATTTGCTTCTTTGTGCAACTTAAATTAAGATCTAGCTGCAGCATCATGGGATCACTTTTATAAATAGCTCAGTTCAAAACTTTCACTGGATGACATTTTCAATTAGAATGTAGAGATGTGTGTCTACTCGCGTTATTTCTAAAATGTTTGGCTTCTTGGATGCTATTATTTTCCTTTTGTAATTCATTTTGTAGGATTTGTTGGGGGCATGTTACAACTGACACATAACCAGGAAAGACACGTAACACTCTTTCCCCCAAAATATCTGAAATAGCTCATTATCCAGGTACACAGCAAATGCCTGTAGTTTTATTCTATACTCTCAAAATTTAAATATTTCTTCATATAGGGTACTGGGTGTGAAATATACTTTATCAACTGATGTTTTTAATAGGAGTTATTAATTGAAACAGGTGTGTGACTTAGCAGTTCAACCACTGCTTAAACACTCATATTCCATATTGGGTTACCTGGGCTCAAGTTCTGAGTAATATTTTGATACTAGCTTCCTCCCTTCAGGGAACTAACACACCCTTAGAGGCTGTGTGGTGGCTCATGTGGTTGAGTCCTGTTAGCCACCTGAGAAACCTGGATTCAGTTCCTGCTCCTGGTTGTGGTTTTGCCCAGCACCAGCAGCTTCTGATCTTTGAGCAGTGAACTTGACAATGGGAACTCTTCTCACCCTCTTGTGTCTAATTGGACAAATTATCAGACCCATATTAATCACCATTGGCATAGCCAGTTAGCCAGAGACAAGTGTTTGTAAGAGGAAAGAGTGTGTTTCAAGAAGCTAGAATCTTGAGAACATAGAAATCCAAAATGTGCTGTTTCTGTCCAGCAGGTCCCTAGGAGGAGTTTTTAAAGAGACAGGGTCATTGCAGAGTGAGATGAGAAATGAATCCATGAGTCTATTCAGTTGACAGTTATGTGGATGCTCAGGCTTTGTTCTGACAAGGGTCTGTCAGCTGCTTGGGGAACCCCAAGGTGTCAGCCAGTATGTGGGGAGACCCTCTTGACAGTGGGCCTCAGCCTCAGAGGATGGAGGCTTCAGTGGTTAGCTGGTTCAAAGTCCACTATTCCAAATAAGCTTCTCTGTGGGGCTGCTGAAATTCTTGTGCAAATATTACTACTCATCAGATTAGGCATAGGTACTGGAGAAAATCAGTGTCCTCTTGTTTGATATAAAATATGAAAAGGCGGGAAAGGAAAGGAAGATGCCTTTATTGCAGTTATACTTTCAAATAAATAGCATAAAAATTGTTTTTAAATAGTGCTTTATTGGATAATGAGTGTTAACCCATATATTCTGTTGTTCAGAAATAGAAACATGTGAATATATGTCATGTTGTACTTGAAATACATCCAAGTTTCAAACTATTTTCGAACGTTCCATTTCCATGCCTTCATGCAAAGGAACTTTTCAAGGTGGCAAAGCGATTTTGTTACAATGTATTTGAGCTTTCATCTCAAATAATATACAGGCTATTAATAGAAGGGTGAATCAAACAGTTAATCCTATTAAAGAAACACACACACACATATACACACCACAAATTGCTGTGGGTCAACCTACTTGTCAGTCACATTCTTTAAAAAAAAAAATCATGTGGATTGTTGGCATCAAATGAATTGAAAATCTTAGTTGGTGGACCACATTTATTTCCTGTTTTTTTGCTTTTGTGGGTTTTTATTTTTATGCAGCTGTGCTTCTGTCATAGAAAACCAGCTTTACTGGGGCTTTTGCCAACAGACAGCTACTATTATGATGAAAAATGTGACTTTTTAGTGATATACATCTGTTTACCAATTCACATCCAACACTTTAAATTGGTTTCTCTTAATTTGCTGCCTTTGCTGCCTCTGTCACCCTGGAAACTTTATTCATTTATTTCTTCACACAATATTGGAGATAGGCTGTTTTCCCCAATTTGTAGTGTAACTATGGAAAGAGAATTCAGTTTGGAGTCAGAGATCTGTCTTTGACTTAGAGATTCTACCACCTCTTCCCTGAGCAATTGTGGGAAACTAGCTTCCTGAATCTCAGTTTCTTTTGAGTAAATGAGATTGTTAATATGGAAGTTACTTACGATACTTGAGTACTTGGAACATGCTGAGCAATCACTGCTGGTTAGGGTTTTTTCCCCCATCTCTGCCCAACAAATGACATTTGAATTCTTTCATTGACAGAATGAGACATTTTGATTTATTCCCTCAAAATGACAGAAAAAGTCAGGCTAGGCCAGGTGAAAGCCAGGAGCTAGGAATTCCATCCATGTCTCCAGCATGAATGAGAAGAGCCCTAGAACTTAGGCCAGTATCTGAGATATTCCAGGCATATCAGTAAGGTGCTGGGATGCTGAGCTGAGCTTAACCCCTGCACCACTTCAGCCCCAACATTTGAATTCTTAATTCTGTGATTTGAGTAACAATTTTAGTGTCTAACCCATAGAATGTGGACTTGAAGTTAGAATGAGCTTGCATATGCCATAGGTTTCTTGATTCAGTATAAAACCAAAATGCCTTTAGCACCAACAGTACCTTTTGTCTTTCATATTATACTTGGCCTTATAAGAAATAAAATATTGGCAGCACTGAATTCTATGCAGAATGTAAAATACATGCTTATTGTATATTAGAGGAAAAAATGGATAGATCCAGTTGTTCTCTTATTAGTTCTTTTGTTGTCATTCTCATTCGCACATATTTGTGTTCTTCAACTAGCAAACACGTATGTGAATAATTGCTTGAAGTCAGAATTTACTATTCATATAAAACTTAAGTAGGAAATGAAATTACACTGAAATAATAGTCAATGCTTTTCAGCAATTTTCTTTTAAGGTTAAAAAAGACATTCACATTTAAATGTCTCTTAAACAGTAAAGATGAAGAAAGTCCTACAGCCTTTCAGTCAACAAGACTGGAAATGAAACTGTGTCCTTTAGAATCCTTCATCAGCCCGTCTTTCACGTTAGACAGCAGCAATGCATGTCTCCTAATGGATTCCACAACTACATAAATGTCATTATTTCCTCTCCAGAACCTTCTGCTTTTCAGAACTTTTGACTGATGTTTAGATTTAATGTGATCCTGAAGAGGATAGTTTGAATGTAAGAAGATTTGTTTTTGTTTGCCTTTGGCAAGACATTAGACAAGATAACTCCTCAGATAGAAAAAATAAAAGATGAAGACAGCAACATCAAGTATTTTCCAAGAGCTTTAGCTCTAGCTGACAGCATTTTTTACTGAAAAACAGAAAACTGATAATACTTCTGGATTTCACATTTCTTACACACTATTTCACGCTATGAACTGGCTTTCAACAAGTAAATGATGGAGTCACTTGGGTTGTAGATGCTGTCAGGATGGCTGCCTTAAGCGTTTTGGTTCAAAATTGTCTTTCACTGGAGCATCTCCATGGTGTCCCTGTTTCATTGTTGCTGTTGGTCTCAGGTGAATTTTTTTTTCCTGGGCTTTTCTGTTGCTTTGTGGATAAAGTGGTTAAATTTGTTAATGTGCTATAGGCCAGACACTGTGCTACTAAGTTTCAGAGATTAAGACAAAATAAGGAAAGAAATGACCAACAGACTTGTCAGAAAGCCCACAGCCAACTACACATCAAAGAATCATAGAAGAGTGAGCTATAGAATAAGGTGAAAGTCATAAAGGAGTACATGATAGCAAGGGAATAAAGTAATTTTTCTTACTTGGAGGGCCAGATGCTGCTTCAACTGGTGTGCTTAGTATCTAAGAATCCAGCAGTAAGCTCGTTACTTGGGACTTGCATTGCGTTTACGTGTCTCGAAGAACTTTTGTCAGCCAGGACTACTTCACCTGTACATTTCATTTCCATAACAGCCTCTCAGACCTGGCAATAAATCAGTCTAGCAGTGAGCTTGAAGATAAGAAAAATGACCCTCAGATATATTATGTCCTAACTCTTGCAATTAATTTTGATGCTTAATTTACGCAAAGATTAAATATGGGTGAATCCTTTAGGCGGTAAGCTGTGAATTCCAGGCCTGCCTGCTCATGCCACTCTCCTACCTTGAGACTTGCAAAGAATCATCAAGGGGACCAGTCATTTGGTTCAGCATTTAGGAAGTTTTGCATCTCACATTGGAGTCCTTGAACCCTGAATTTCTCTCTTGACTCTCTTGACCTGTTTCTGTGGATGATTCAAGTGATATGGTTTCTTTCTACCTATGTGAAAGACCTGGATTGAGTGTTTAATTCCCTACTTTCTCTTGGGCTGGTTCCTGCCATTTCACATGTTTGAGAAATCTACCAAATGAGAGAGGCTTTATTTCCTCTCCTCTTTCTCCCCTCTCTTTCCCTCTGCCTTGCCGCCTTCTTCCTGTTGCTCTCTCTTTCTCTAATAAATTATTATTAAAAAAAAAACACTAAGTACCTTCAGTGGAACTCAGTTGCTATGCTAGGTCACAAGAGCTGAAGGTTCTAGGGAACTTAGTGGATAGTCTGAGGTATGAAATGGACAGTAAGCCTGGAAATTAATATCGACAACCAATGAAGATGAGTGTGTATACTAGAATGTATAAAACTTGAAGGTTTGAGTAGCTTGAAGGCTGTATTAGAAGGAACACTTAAGTTGATAACTGAAGGGCAGTAGTGATTGATAAAGACAACAATACTCATTGGGTGCTTCCCACATGCCTTGTGTTTTTCTGAAAACTTAACCCATTTTATCGTCCTTAATATTTCCAATGATAGGAGATGTGTACTATAATTATCCCTGATATACTGATAGTAGAAATAAGACAAAGCTTGTAAAAGAATCTTATGATTAAATATATAATCAGAAAGACAGGAGGACTCCAGGGCTGAGACAGTTAATTTCTAAGTTAAGAAAGAGACATCTCCTAATGATGGAATGAATTTTTGTCTCAGTACCCTGACTCAAGTAAGAGCGTGATGTTTTAAGAACAGAGATTAGGCAAGTGAGGATCCAGCAAAATGGCTTAAAAGACAAATATGCCATAGGAATTTTTTGAGCAGATTTTGTAGAATTTCTTTCTTTTTTTTTTTTCTTGAGACAAGACAGAAAGAGACAGAATTGCCATAAGCTGGTTTACTTTCTAAGTGTTTTACAAGGCCAAAGCTGGATCAGAGTTAGCACCAGGAGCCAGAAATTCAGTCCAGACCTCCCGTATGAAAGGCAGACACCCAGCTACCTGATATATCATCACTTCCTCCCAGAATATGGGTTGGCTGGAATCTGCACTCAGGAACCAGAACTGGAGATGAAACTCGGGCATTCGTATTTGGAATGTGGATATGTTTACCACTGAGTGAAGTGCTCAGATTCTGGAGGATTTTGTAGATGTACTTCAGGTATTATCCTCTGTTCTAACCGAATACAGCCATTGAAGGATGTAACTCAGTGCAACTCTGGACTCTGAATTCCATGTTTTAAAAAAATCATTCTCATGGGCCTGGTATGGTAGCCTAGTGGCTAAAGTCCTCATCATACATGCACCGACATCCCATATAGGTGCCGATTCATGTCCTGGCTGTTCCGCTTCCCATCCAGCTTCCTGTTTGTGGCCTGGGAAAACAGAGGGGGATGGCCCAAAGACTTGGGACACTGCACCCATGTTGGAGACCTGGAAGAAGGTCCTGGCTCCTGTCTTCAGATCAGCTCAGCTCAGCTGAGGCTGTTGAGACCACTTGGGGAGTGAAACAGTGGATAAAAGATCTTTCTCTTTGTCTCTCCTCTCTGTAAATCTACCTTTCCAATGAAAATAAATAAATCTTTTTTTAAAAATCATACCCATTTCTGTGCAGAGAACTAAACAGAGCCCAAGACTGGAGTCTGGCGGGGGCAGCTGGGAACTGATGGCAGTAGCAAAATGTAAGATGGCAGTGGTTGTGATGGTAACAGTGGTAACAATGAGAAACAAGCAAGTTTTACTGTCATTTCAGAAATAGAAGCCTTAGAATTACCTGGTAGATGTTGGCAGGAGGATGTGAAGTTGTGTGTGTGCTTTAGAGTTCTGACTTGAACAACGAGTGAGTTGGAGTGCTCTTTCCCAAGGGGGGAAGGAATTAAGTTTGGGGATGGGAATGTGGGCAGTTTAATTTTGTCTTAAGGATTTATGCATTTGCTTTGCACGTCAGAGTTACGGAGAATTAGAATCATCTTGCTAGTTCATTCCCCTCCCGGTCGGTGCAGAGTCAGGCCAAAGCTAAGAGCCTGAATCTCTCTCTGGGTCTCCTGTACAGATGGCAGGGGCCACTTTGTTCTGCTTTCCACGGTCTGTTAGTGGGTAGCTGGACTGGAAATGAGCAGCAGGATGTGATCCAGTACTCGTATGGTATGCTGGCATCTCAGGTAGTTCATTACCTTCTGTGTCAACAACATCCCCAATGTTGGATTGAGACTTACATGACATCCCCTTGGAGATTTCAAGTAGATAGGTTGGTATCTGAACCTGGTAATCTTTGCTAAGTGGGATAAGAGGACATGAAAGTGCAAGTTGTAAGTATACAGCTGGTGTTTATAGACACGGATTAAATTGTATCCACTATGAGAAGTGCCGCTGGAGAACTTGTGAGGGAATACTCAGAAACAAACACTAAGTTTTGCCAAGCTATAGAAATGAGGTACAAAATGAGACTGCAGAAGAGAATGAGTGGCATCTAGAGAAAAAGAAATAATGGCGTGAAAGACAGCTGTTCCAGGAGCAAGGTTTGAGTGTGTTTCTAGACGAGTGGTCAGTTTTGTTAGGTGCAACTGTCAACAGTTTAGTGAGATGGGACCGATTATTATGGGAAGGTCATAAATGCTGCTGTCAAGACTCTTTAGGGTACATGATTTCACGGAGTCTTTTTAATCACTCTGTAGTGTCACTATCACTATTACTACCATAATGCACAGGGGCAGTTTGAGACTCAGTAATAGTAACTCGGGTTGGAGCACACAGCTTGTATCTGCTCAACTCAGATTTTGCAGTAGAAGCTGAGTTCTAAATGCCTTATCGTTTTGTTGCCAGCATGGTTTTACTGTAGCAAAATAGAAAGTGGCATTGTTGACTGTCTTTTAGTTTCTCAAATTTAGATCCTGTGGCAGTTATTTAAATTCAAAGTGATTGCCTTGGAGAACAGATCTGAGTTTTCATCTCACTTTTGACCCTTGCTGGTAATCCGTGGAGTTTTTGCTTCTTCATTATTAAAAGGGAGGTATTGAAATAAAACATAGCCAAGGTACATTCTGCACCTCCGATAGTAGACACTCTTCAAAGGAAGCCCTGACACAAATCCACTTCTCAATGTCACTTTGTCTTTGAGTTTTCTGGAACACCTTCAATAATATTCACTTAAAAAAAAAAAACTTCTATTGCAAGTGCTGATTGTGTGCCAAATCCTGTACAGGCATTTGCTTAGACTATTTTTTCATCTAGACTGTGCTTAACCCCCATCTCCTTTTTAGGGTCAAATCCCAGATTTTTTTCCAGAAATATGTTACTTTCCTTTTCTTTCAACACTTAACATTGCCCTTCTTGCATGAGAGTTAGAGCATATATGCATGTCATTCCTATAATTATTTTGCATCAAAAGGCATGGACTGTGAGTTTTCCTTCATTGTGTTTCAACAAAAAGTGCCCGCTTGGTAATTTCTACAAATAATGCAAAAGATGCAAGCTTTGTTACATTCTGAAAGCTTTGGGATTTTGAACTTGCCATGAATCAGGTCTTTTTGTTAACAGAGAAATAAAAAGACACTTTGGAACAACAAAGGAAAACAATGTCCTTTAAAAATGCTGGGCTTCTTGTCACAATTAGTAAGATTGCAACCCATTACACAAGTACTCAGTTGGCATCTGGCACTCTGATGTGATCCAGCTGTTGGTTTTCTTCAAGTTCCCTTATTTTCCATTCTTTTAAAATGTAGTTTTATTTATTAATGGGAGGGAGAGACAGAGAAAGAGAGAATATCTTCCATCTGCTGGTTCATTTCCCAACACCCATAGCTACCAGTCCTGAACCAGAGCATACGAGTGCCAGGAATCCAGTCATTCTTTACTTGGACATCAGTACCAGAATATAACAATACCACACCTATTTTTCATTTGGGAAATAGAGGAAGGTGAAATGATGCTCGTGCAGTTGGCAATTGAAAGTTACAATTACTGCCCAGAGTGGCTTACCCCACATTTGTCAGGACCTGTCATTGTGAAAGCACAGTAACAAGTTACCAGGCAAATGCTAAGGGATTAAAATGCTCTCTGTTGGTGTGGCCCTAGTTCTAGAGTCCTTTTGGAAGGTAGTGTGTATGCTTGACCTCAAGGATACAAAGGCTGTTACTTAAAAGTGGCAAAGGAGTTGGAGAAACTAGGAAGATTTGGGTGTACTTAGCATTATGGTGGCTGTCAAATTGTGTAGGCTATAAAAGCAAAGGTTGAATGTGATTCTGACGCTTCTTTCCTCAGTTTCTCCCCTGTGCCCTTCATTCTTTTTCTTGTAAAGACTGGAGGTTACCTTGAGCAGGAGTTTGTATTGGTGGAGGATCAGGGAGCTGCCTTGCTAAACATGTATTTGCAAATGCCAGAGTCAAGTCTTCAGGGCAGAAGAAGACAGGGCTGGCACATGTGGCAGGGACAGGTTGCCAGAGTTCTTGCACCTCATGCCAAGGAATCCAACACAGCTTTGTAGGCAGCAGAGGCCAGCAGAGTGTATGGAGAGGAGAGGACACACAGTGGTATTGAATCAGATGCAGTTCACATGTTGGAAATCAATGAATTCTGAGTGCTCGGCAGGGACCTGCAGCCTCAGAAACAGACACAGAGAGAGACATTCACACAAAGAGAAGACATCTACACACAGACCCCCGGCCTCAGGTAGACAGGGTTACAGAGAGACATCAGGCTCGGGGGAGCGAAACCAAGAGGCAGTCAGAAACAGAAAAGGCTTCCATGGAGACAGGGGCTGTCACAGGGAGACTTTGTGAGGCAGACAGAGGGAGGCTGATGCAGACACTCGGATGCAGACATCCATAGAGATACAATGACATAGGGAAAGAAAACAGAGAAAGCGACACACAGAGATGCGTAGGTAGACACAGACACATGGAAGGGGCTACAGATGGACAGACAGAAGAGAGAGCTAGGGAAACACCCAGTTTGTGGGGAGAGTTAGGCTGGCACAGAGAGCACGGAGGTACACCTGAAAGATCAACATGTGGGGAAATCTTAGATTTAGCTGTGGCTCCTACTACTCCAGGGCCAAGGTGTCAGTGAGGCTGCTATTCCTCTGTTAGAACATAGCCCTGTTTACCTTTTAAGGATGAGCATCTTATTTTGTGACTTCAGGATATTGTGTGCTATTTCTTGTCCCATGAATGCAAAGCAGGACCCCCGCTGGTATGTGAGGGCAAAGCCAGTGCATGACTCCCATGAAGAAAAATGCTATTTTCAGATCCATTGAAGGAGAATCCACTGGTGAGTTCATAGTTGGTTTAAGAGACCTCTCCAGGGTGATTTACCATGATTTTCCCCTTAGTGGCCAACCTCAGATCCCAGTCTTCTATAAAGGGAGAATAGGTTGAAGGGATCACCTATACAAGTTGAGCAGGAATGCAGCATAGGATTCGATGAGATGAAACTAGAAGCAGAGACCACTGGAAGTTTATGCTTCTACCTTTCATATGAGATTTGAGTAGCTGAAAGTGGCATGTCAGAATGGTTCTGAGAGAAGCAGGGGACCACATAGACGCAGAAGGAATCCAAGAGTCACCAGGCAAGCTGTGGGATGGGTTTTTGTCAGCACTGCTGTAGCTGCCCACAGTGATGAAGCCTACTCCTTTGAGAACTGCCTTCCCACAGTGAGATGAGTTTTGGGATGGCAAATTAGGGGAGGCCATAGATGATGTCAGCAAGACTGGAACAAAGCTGACATGCCCAGTAGTACAAGATTAAAGAGAAAACTATGAAGTGAAGGTTGCTGATCGATGCTTTCCAGGACCCTGAGGGCAAGGGAAGATCAATTTTATTTCTCAGGTTTGAGACTGGAAGTTTGCAATTGGAGAGAGGTGAACAGGAAGGAAACTTGGTAAAAGGGCTTTTCCTGGAGATACTGACCCCTGAGCCCTGGACTCAGGAGGCCAGTGTGGCGGACAGAAGCCCTGAAGTACTACTGGGACTTACGTGGGATGTGAGAGAGGAAGCCAGACCTCTAAGATGCACAGTCTCACAACTTGAGTGCCTCTTACTGGAACTAAGTAACCAAAGGTGAATTCAGAAGTGGCTGGAAGGACCCAGGCAGGCTGAGGCCTTGCAAGCTGATATCATTGTCATCTTCAAAGTCCCTCATCTAAATTAAAGGGAAAAAACAAACAAACAAAAAAAGAGGCAAAAACATACTTTCATCGCCTGTGTGATCTCCAATTTATGTTATTTTCCCCTTGGAATTAGTGACCATGGCAATGAAATTTACCAGTGCAGAGAAATCTGAAGTTGATGAAATTTAGGGGTTTCTACTCCAGAGTAATGGCCGCAAAATCCCCCAGGGTAGCAAAATAAGAAATAGCTGCCTTAGTGGGTCCTATTTTACTTCTGTGCTGGGAACTCATTGGAGTCATAGAAGTCCTTTGGAAGGGAACACATGTTGTGTCTGTTTGAATCATGCAGGATGGAGTGTGTAACTCAACACTGACACTTCTCTGAACCTCCATGTATTCATCTATAACATTTAGGTGACTATAATTTGCCAGTTACTGGTTTTGTAGTGTGAAGTCAATGGAGTGACTTAGTGCAGACTTGCAGTATAAAGCCTTGGTATGTAGCACAAACCCTAGTTGTTACCATGTTGAAGCATCTGAGATGGTTAGTTCCTCAAATGGAAAATGTGGCAGTTTCATGCAATTCATTCTAATATATATATTGTGGTGGAATATATATAATTATTTTAATATTTTATTTTAAGCACTCAAGCATATTTAATATTTAATAAAATAGTTTATTATATATTATATATAATTGGAAAATATATATTATAGATATTATTGAAAAAGCAGATTTACAGAGAGGAGAGACAGAAAGTTCTTCCATCTGCTGGTTCACTGCCCAAGTGGCCGCAGACAGAGCTGAGCCAATTCAAAGCCAGGTGCACGGAGTTTCTTCTAGGTTTTCCATATGGGTGTAAGGTCCCAAGGCTTTGGGCTATCCTCTGCTGCTTTCCCAGGCCACAAGTACAGAGCTGGAAGGGAAGTGGAGCAACTGGGACATGAACGAGCACCCATATGGGATCCCGGTGCTTGCATGGTGAGGATATAACCATTGAACCATCGCACCAGGCCTGAGTTCATCCTAATATTGATGTGATTACACTACTGCATACTTATATGAATTGTCTTATTTATGGACTGTAGAATCTCTGGGCTCCTGACAACTCGGAATATGGAAAGTTCTATGATTCATGTATGCAAGATATGTCTCAGAAGAAACAGTGTTGTATTTTTCTTCTGGGAAATATATCAATTAATGGTGTGGAAAGTAAGAGTCTGAGTTTGCTGTTTTTCATTCAGATGGAGGTAGTACAGGAAGCAGATAAGAAAACAAGCATGGGACCAGATGCAGAACTTTGTAAGTTTAGATGGTAGAAAGTGCTATGAATAGTTAAAGAGAGGAGATGTCAAGGGGGTAGATGAAACTTTGAGTTGACGGGTCAGTGAGGGCAAGGTTTTCCTGAGCATGACATATTTGCAAGAGTGGAGTCCCTGAGGGCAGGATGTGTCTGTTGTTGTGGGAAATTAATGCAGGGTGATACAGAAACAAGGAGAGAAAGAACAGGAGGTGAGCACGATGGAAATAAGTAGAAATGGATCACTGAGAGCCTTTAGAATAAAAATGTTCTCCCGCTATGTAAGACCAAAATACTATAATGCACTTCAGTAGAAGCAATGATGATTCTTGTATTTTATGCTACACCTTCACTTTAATAAGAAAATTTACCTCTGTTTTGACATGGATGTTTGGGACACCTACGGTAGAGAAGGGAGCAGGGAGCAGTCAGGAGTAATTGCTTCTTTGTTTCACAGTGATGTCACTGAGACAAAGAGAGGCCTAGGAAAAGGGCTAGAATTGTGTCCATGAGTCCTCACCCATAGTCCTTTCCTAATTCTCCTGTGACCTGATCCTCCTTGGATCTTTAATTCTTTCAGAAGAAAGACTTTTACAAAGCTCAAGGAACTCATTATGCAATTATACATTATTGTCATGATTTGTAGAGAAAGTAGCTATTCAGTTAATTCATACCCTGCCTTCCCCCTCAGCTTCTCACTAATTAAATATAAGGCTAGAGGTAACTTGAAGGTGCTAAACAATTGCCTCTGTTTTGAATATGATGTTCCTGTGTAAACACAATCTGCAGATTGCAGATCGTGAAGTATGCTTAAATAGCCAAATGGGAGCCACATGTTGGCATAAATAGATATTCCTTAGCAAAAGATCATGTGGCTCAGTATTATCTGTATGTGGTAGCTTCAAAGAAATTAATCACTAACTGTACTTTCCAAGGTTTTAAATAAATTACATCTATTCCAAGCCTATGTATCTATGGTAATCATGGGCTTTGTTTTGGACAAAGTCAGACACCAACCTAATAAAAATCGAGATGTTGATTCATTGACCTTGGGTGTTAGACTGGTACCCACATCTTTATAAGACGTTGAGAGAGAACACTCCAATCAGCTGGTTCTCAGGTCCTCAGAGCTAGAAAATGCAGCTAAGTCTCCCACAGGAATGCAGAAATCCAATTACTTGGGCCTTCACTTCTGCCTCCTCAGATATACTTTAATAAGAAGCTGGAGTCAGGAGCTGGAGACAGAATTTAGACTTAGGTATTCCCATGTGAAATATGGAGAGCCTAGGTAATGTCTTAACCAGCTGGGCAAAATGCCTGCCCCTTATTCTGTATCTTAAGTGCAGTTGCCATTGTATCAATCAGTCTGTCAAAACCCAGAGTATAAAAATAACCATAGTTACTCTGTTAATGCCCTGGAACTGATACCGTATTATACATCTATGGTGATATACATACTACATTGCATAGCACTTGGGGAAACTAGATGAATGTTAGATCACCCAGAATTTCTCTACATTATTTTTATAATAACTTCCTTCAAATCCATGATAAGCTTTTTTAGCTGTTTTCATTGCAAAGGCAAAGATAAAGATGGACAGAGAGAGAGAGAGATTTTTTTTTTTTTTTAATCTACTAGTTCACTCCCCAAATGCCCACAACAGCCAGGATCAGGCCAGGCTGAAATCTGGAACTCAATCTGGACTTCTCAGATAACTTTAGTCATCATCTGCCTTCCAGAGTACACGTGAGCAGCAGGCCTGACTTGAATAAACTCAGGCAATCTGATCTGCAGTGCAAACATCCCAGGTGATGTCTGAACTCGTGTGCCAAACATCTACCCTGAAATCCATAGTGATCTTTAAATAAGTCATTACTTACAAAACAATAATAGCTAACATTTAGAGAAGCTGCTATCTGCTAGGCTTGTGTTAACTATTTAGGGTTTTTTTGTAATTTTATCTTTTTAATTTTTTAAAGATTTATTTATTTTTATTGCAAAGTCAGATATACAAAGAGGAGGAGAGACAGAGAGGAAGGTCTTCCATCCTTTGGTTCACTCTGCAAGTGGTGGCAACGGCTGGAGCTGAGCCAATCTGAAGTTAAGAACTTGGAGCCTCTTCCAGGTCTCCCACATGAGTGCAGGATCCCGAGTCTTTGGTCCAGGACACAAGTCTTTCCCACATCACAAGCAGGGAGCTGGATGGGAAGCAGGGCCGCTGGGATTAGAACTGATACCCATATGTGATCCTCGTGCATTTAAGGTGAGGACTTTCGCTGCTAGGCTACCATGCCAGGCCCTGCAATTTAATCTTAATTCTTAGAAGGAAGCATGAAAGGGGCAGTATGAAGTATTACTGTACCTGCCTTACAGATGAGGAAATAGAGACGTAGAGAACTGAGGTAGTTTGTTTCATGTCATGCCAAGAGTAAGTGGTGGAATGAGGATTCAAATACAAGTATTCTAACTCTAGAACTACATTTTTACACCCTTCCTCTTCCTTAAGTTGCCTGTAGCTTTGGATAATGCATAAATTCTTTTTGAGTCTATATAGACGTGTGGCTTGAAATTATGTTAATGTATCGAATTGTCATGGTAGAGCCTTATACAAGGGGACGTCAAGTACTCATGGAAAAAGGAATTAACAGATAAGCATATTCAGATATGCAAAAAAATGAAATTCATATGTAGATTTTGTCATAGAAATTGTCCCATAAACTTTTGGAAAACCTCATAAGTTTTCTTCTCGCTCCTTGGCTGGTCTTGATAGTTGGGAGAGGGCTCCAGAATCTACCAGAGTCTAGCAAGGATGGCCCTGCTGCTTTTGTGAAGTCATCAGTGTAGTTCCCCAAGGAGAGTTGAGTTGGTCTTGTTTCTGTTTACACTCAGTGGTTTTCGTTGAAGAGAAGTTTCCCTAGCACCGCTTCTCGTGCTTTGTGGGTTTAGAGGTTAGGAGCAGGAAGGTTTTTCAAACACAACAAGTGTTCCTGTACCTCTTCATCTTCCATCTCTGGCATATGCTCCTCCAATTTCCATGCTGACTTAGTAGAACCTGAAAATATGTCTTTACCTGTCCCCCATCAAACTGCCTAATCTCTCTTTGATCTAAGGATTTAAAAAGTTCCTTGACTTTTTTCAACCTGCAAATGCTTGGCACTCTTCATCCTTTTCCATCTCTAAGCCCTGAGCCCCAGTCTGTCTGCTTCCTCTTTCCCCCTGCTGCTGCTTTTACTTTTTCCTACCTGCCTCATGCAACTGCTTCTATTATGAGAAGTAAAATCTCAGCAAAGCTGCATGACTTTCAAGGATACACAAAAAGATTTATTGTAATACCTTGCTTTTCTTCTTTCTAGTGTAATAGGAGGGTAGGCATGTGCTCAAAAGAGTGGATTCAGCATTTTGATTGGAACCAGTTGAACTCTAAGAACATCTTTCACAGAAAAACCAAAGTAGAGTCATTGAAGAGAATTAGTTTGCAAAGGGCTTGAAGGAATCACTGAGGGGTTTTAGAAATGACCTCTCTGGAGGAATACAAGCCAGATTTCCTGGAAGAACTGCCATTTAGTTTTGTTTAAGAAGTTTCTTCCTGTCTTCTAAACATGATTTCCTTTGATCAGCCCCTTTCTTGAGCATTTTGGCACCAATCTGACCAAATCTGTTGCCAGTCATGTTAGGAGGATAGAAAGAAGACTTGGGCTGGTTTTGGATTTGGGACATCCAATTTGCGTGCAAGGATGCAGAATGTAAGGTAGTTTACAAGAGTAATGGATTCTAACTGTCCCTAGAGTAACGGAGTCCTATGTTGAAACTCTCTGTGCTACCCTGGTGAGAAGTCTGGTTGAAAAACTGAGTAATGATTTACAGTCTGGGGCTAGCAACCTGCAGAGCAAGAGGGAGAGGGGGATTCTAAAAGGTCGAGTACTCAAAGCATGGAGACAGTCTTGAAACGGATGCTAACTGTCTTGGGCTGGTGGTGATCGGAATAGTTACCTCCTAGTTGCTTGACCATTTGGGCAATGAGACAGAGATCCTGAGAATTCTCATCTCAGAGCTGTGAGCTTAATGCCATTTTGGAGCCAGATCTTTGAGGAATAAACTGGTTCCTAAAGAGAGTAAGTGTCTTAAAAATAACGTAACTTCCACACATGCACTTATTTCCACTTCCCATACCTGGTGCTATCCTAGCTTTTATCATCGTAACAAACCACATTATGCCTTACTCATTCGCTAGCAGGAAATAATAGTGGGGCGGGAGGGGGGGTGGATTCCCTTCCTAGTGTCCCATAGTGATTTTTACCTTCCTCTGCTGGATCCTCAGTGGAAGACCTCACTTTTCTAGGAGGAATTTCTGAATCTCATGTTTTGTGTCTGAATTCTGAGGCCGTATTTGGATGCAAGTAGTACATTGATCTCCAAAGCTAATACAAAGGCGGTTTGAAAAATCCCAACTCCGATTCTATCACAACCCACATCAGAAGGCTATGCAATGCTTTAGGGTAAGAGAGGATGTGTTGTTTCACAAGAAGGCTCTTTGCATGGACAAAATATAAGTATATAGAGATAGGAGAGAAGGAAAAAGAAAGAATAAATGAGTGAGTTCCTACTCCTGCTGTTCCCTTGCTGCTTTCCCTGGCCATGGGTGGCTCGTACTCAATCTGTCTCTTCACTTCCCTCTCCCTGTCCTCACCTTGTGCCTTTACAGCAGAGAGGGCCATTAAAGGTGGCTGACTGTTTCTGCCATTGAGTTTGTTTCTGCTATAACTTTGAAGATTAAGATCTCATAGTCTGAAATCCAAAGGAGGTGCTGCAGCTTCTTGAACAGTTGAGATGGAAGGCTTCCTCTCAACTCCTCCTACCATTCCTCTTAAATGACTTCTTTAACACTTATCTCTTAGAAGCCCTTCATGTGCTAAGCATGAATAGGAGTATAAGAAAAGTTAGAAAGTGAATGAATACCGATTTTAACTTCAAGTGGTTAAAAGCCACTGAGGCAAGGGCTGTTTATATTAAGGGAGTGGACGGGTCTTCACTATGGAGGTAGTATTTGAACAGAGAACTGTGTAAAAATAACTGGAAGAGCAGCTCATTTGATGGCCATTTTCTTAGGGTATCTGGAGCAGTTTTGACAGGTTTCTGTGTGTCCACTCCTCTCAGAGGCCCTCAAAAAAGGTGCTTTATTAAATTTGTTGTGTAAATGTCGGACCCCCAAGTTTTCTTATGCTCACCAGCTTTCCCAGAGTTACACTGGAAACAAGAGTTGTAGTGTTTTAGCACAGGATGGAAGATTTTATCCCAGGTTGTCTGACTTCAGAGGTTGGCACTTTTGTCCCCATGCTCCTCTGCCCAGTGATCTGTGTTGCTAATGAAGATACTCCTCTCTCTGTGTTCATTCTTCCTCCCTTGAAAGCCAAGATCTTCAGACCATGCTGTGTGGGAGTCCCAAGGTTTCTTTGTGCACCTGGAGTATGTAAAAGTTCCCACAAGGCTTCTGAGAGAGAGGTTCTGCTCCATTTTGCCGTGTTACTTAAGCATCACAAAGAGTAATTGTTTTAAAGAGTGATGTACTCCTCTAAAATCAGTTGAGAGTGAACTTTTGCAGGGAAATGAATCTCGGGAATTTCTTTCGGAAAATCTGAAATACGTTTTTGTGGTCATACAGCAGTAGTATTGTTGGAGCAGTTATGGTAACAATAGGACCCATGATAGTAGTAATAGGAATGCATTATTTGTAGTGCCAAAGGCAATTACATCAGTGCTTAAAAAGTTCTAAGTGCTAGTTCTGAGTATTTTGCAATTCTAGTCACTCTATCCTTTTAGCAGCCCAGTAAAATAGGTAGATTTTCCAAATGATGAATTTGGAACTCCAAGATACTGAGCTACATAATCTGTATACTACTGTACACTGTCATCCCATGACCTAGGCTCAGGGACCTGAACCTTCTCATGTCACTGGGCTAAGAGTAAAAGCTGTCCTTGCTATGAAATCTCAACTTGGTGACTGCATGTCCCAGAACACTTGACATACTTCTGCCTCCTGTAGGACTTCTCCTTTATTTACTATCTCACCTGCAATGGTCATGGCCCAGAGACGGTGCTGGTGAAGAAATGGCATTTCTCAAGAGTGAACATGATTTTGTGTCCATGAGCCTGGCATGGCCTGTTTTATGTCACTGATTTGAAATTCAATTGTTGGCTACACACGTGAGTGAATTAAGCCAACACTGGCAGCAGCCAGAACTCAGCAGCATCTTAAGCCAGCATCATGAACACAATTTATTTTTCCACAAGCCAACTACACAGTCAACCTTGGTATGGCCTTCTTGACCAAATATTAAGTTTAAAGGTTAAAGGCATTGGAAAATCATTATGAACTCTTCACCTCACCTCACCTCCTGCACAGCAGGTTCTGACTCATACCATGAGGGAGCATCCATGCTAAATGTTCCTCAAAGGACTCTACTGCTGTAAATGTGCAGTTTGTGAACATATTCCTGGCAACTCAGAGTTGTCATTGACCCTACTATAACTTCAACCAAATGATGCGATGCTGTGTATCTTCAGTTTACTAGTTAGTTCCCAGTGAACCACACCGGCAGAAGTTGGTATAAGCTCCTTTCTAGATTGTGAGTCAATGAAATCACTCAGAAAGGAAACAAATGAAGTTCCTTCAAAGACCTCCTCTCTGGGCACTGTTGCTGGAGTCACTCTGCCTCATTGGACCTTGGACCATGAAGTATAGGATGGAAATATGAGGCTTGGTTCCAGGGCTTTCGCTGCTGTCTGTTTCTTTTTAAAAAATTTATTATTGCCTTCATAGTATTCATTGTTTATGCCTCAAAGCTACCAGACAGCGTCCCGCAAATCTCCCGGGCTCCCTGTGTGGGAGCCAGGCACAGATGATATGTGACCCTCTGGATATTCCCAGCACCATCATTCTAGACCCATACTGAAGGATGATTTAGGCGGTCCCTATAAAACTCAGGATCATTGGCCTAATCGGAGCAATTTATCCTGTTTTAAACGCACAAACCAGTGCTCATGTGCTCCCAGAGAGTTGATAGGGGGTGGTTTTCACTATAAATTTCACAGTGGTTACTTTAAAAGAAATCACATTTATGAAGGTAAAGTGCTCTGTTTATGTTGAAGCAACTTTTTGTGTATATTAAAGGCAAGCACCATAATGACATATATGATACATATGTATGATACACATAAATAGTAAAGTGGTTACTATGGTGAAGGCAATTAACATATTCTGATTCCTAGATGGTTACTGTTTTTGTTTGCTTCTTTTTTTGTGGCGAGGACAACTAAAATCTACTGAAATCCCTAAAATTTATTACCAGTAGTGGTTATGTCGTATATAGATCTCTAGACTGGTTCTTTTTATATTTCTATTACTTTGTATCCTCTAAGAAGACACTTCATGAAGTTTATGAAAAAAATAGAATGAAAAGATAAGATTATTTTCACACCAAGTTAAAAATATCTATGCCTAGTTTCTCCTAATACTCGATTTCCTGAACACTTTTAATATTTCATTTGCGTCAGCAGCAAAAATAGTTTTGCGCTTCATTTATCTTTTAACTCAATTTCATAAACTCTTTAAGTATCCTCAAAAAATTCCCCAACCCCTTCTTCTCTGTTCCGTTGTTTTCTTTGCTGCCTCTGTGTGTTTGACTTCTTCCCCTTACACTGCGTATGTAAACAGGACCTGGCACTGCTCTTCTTCGCTGTGTTTGCCTTGTTTCACTTAGGATGTATTCTCTGGGCTCATCTGTTTCGGCAAGTGGCAGCAGCACCTTGAAACTTCTAAACAATAGCCCTAATGCATAATCTGCACTTGTGGTTTGTTTATCCTCATCTGATGACAGACGTTTAGGTTGTTCTGTATCTTGACCTTTGTGGATAACACTGCAACACACGTGGAGTTGTGGCTATCTGCACTAGATGAGGATTTCAATGATCATGTGTTTTTGCAGCTGGGTAGAACTCCTACAGGAAGCAACAGCTCCATTGTGTATCCGTGTAAGTTGAGATTTGTCTCATCCCAAAAGATCAGGACACATGCTCTTAGAGTCAAATGTTTGACTCTAAAATGAATACTAGCTCACTTGAATTAGATGGAGTATGCAACTCTGGAAAAGATGGTTCTGCTTATTTCTAATTCAGGAATGTTGAAAATTGAGAAGCATATGTACTAAGAGGAAAGCAGGATGTGCAAAAAGAAAAAAAAGATTCAGTGGAAAAATGATACAATTTGGATCACACAAATTCTATTTATGCGGACTGTTTTATTCTGTTGAATCAGATGTGAAAATAGCCATATTGAAATGGTGAAAATCTTATATTCTGTTCGTGTTAAGAAACGATAATGTTCATTTGAATGATTTTGCAGTAACAGTCAAAGCAATGCATGAAGTTCTCATAGCAAATCGTAAGATAGTAGGAAAAGAGCTTCTCTCTGGAATTTTTGGTTACTGACTCTCATTTCTGTGTTGAACAACAGCAGTCTCAAAGTGTTGTCCTTTTAAATATATGGCAGGGGACAAAGGGAGGGAGGTAAAACAGAGACAGAGAAAGGGTGGGAGGGAGACAGAGCTTCCCTCTGCGGATTCACTCATCAGACGCCTACAATGGCTGAGACTGGAGCTGGGAGCTCAACTCAGCCCCCTCCCCTGGATGAGAGAAGCCCAATTAGGTGAACTATCCCACTGATCTCCCAAGGTCTACAGGAAGCTGGGGTCAATATCCAGCACTGAGTGTTGAAAGAAGCCTTTCTGATTTGGGATGGGGCCATTTGAACTGCTAAGGCCAGACACTCCCACATCTGAAAATGTCACATGCTGGCTTGGCACTACTTATTCATACTAAAGAAACACAACTTGTAAGTAAAATTAGTGCCACCTGATAAGGTTTTAAAAAAATCATGCCAGCCTTCTACCTAAGCAGGCTGACATGTTGTGACATGTGACAGCCTGTCACTTAGCAGCTTTCATCACTGCCCAGTGAAAGCAAGTATCTGACCTTCCTACACTGTGAAGGGTCAGTATTCCCTGATGTCACCTGATTTTTTTCTCCTTCAAGTTAAACAATCTACTTAAAGCTGTTAGACAAAGAGAGAAGAAATATCATTATGCTTTGGTTATTTTTAAAAATGCCTGCTTTGTAGAATTCCATTTGAAAAAATTATTTTAAATGAATTAACCTTTTGAAATGATAATGACATAAAATTATATTAATTTTCCTAGAATCTAATGCATACTGAAAATAATGTTTGACACCACTGATGGAAAGCTCAGGTTGAGATTTTATTTGAAATCATTTACTTGATGGTGATAGGTTAATACACAAAACTATTTTTTTTTCTGTTTGCGCATCCAGGAGAGTCACTGTGGCTGTATCCTGGCCTTCCTGTGTTGGTAATTCTCCTTCCAGGTCTCTTTGTTAGCACTAGAAATGGATTCAGCACAAGCTCTCCCTTCGTGACTGCTTTCTGGGGGTTTCTCATGACTTTTCTGCAAGCCAGATCTTAGAGTCAAACACTGATGTGGAGAAGCACCCAGCCTGAACATTGATTAGGAAGTGTGCTGGTTCTGTAATGGTTCCTTTCCTGCAGAGGGACATGAAGTCTTGTCCCTTGCCTTGAACAGGACAAGTTCCTAATCCATTTAAGACTTCCCCCCCCTTTTGTCTGATAATATTTCACACATTTTTGCTTTGCAAAATGTTCCTAAAGGGAGGCTTAAGTAATAATGCACAGATTATGGAAATGACACTCATTAAGTAGAGGGCAAGATTTCTGGAAAGCCACCGAGCTGCTTTGAAACATGTAACCTCCATTAGAAGCTTCATTTGAATGTTTATTCATGGAGCAGTAAACGTTTATTATTTTACACTTTATTGAAACATAAATTAAAGAACTGTAATTATCGGTATGGCAAACAGTAAAGCAGCATGCATTTGTCACCAAATGAGTAAGACAAGGAAAAATGGCATCATTGCTTCATTTGCATCCAGATCTTTTATTGTATTCCCAACAGAAAGATCCCCGTAGGGAATAACTATATGGATTTATGTGCCAGTATGGTATATAAATAAAAGTAATATACATATTCTTTTTTTTCAAAGATTTATTCATTTTCCTACAGTCAGATATACACAGAGGAGGAGAGACAGAGAGGAAGATCTTCCGTCCGATGTTTCACTCCCCAAGTGAGCCGCAACAGGCCGGTGCACGCCAATCCAAAGCCGGGAACCTGGAACCTCTTCCAGGTCTCCCACGCGGGTGCAGGGTCCCAATGCATTGGGCCGTCCTCGACTGCTTTCCCAGGCCACAAGCAGGGAGCTGGATGGGAAGTGGAGCTGCCGGGATTAGAACCGGCGCCCATATGGGATCCCGGGGCTTTCAAAGCGAGGTCTTTAGCCGCTAGGCCACGCCGCCGGGCCCTATATACATATTCTTAATATTCTTTCTAGAAAAGGGAATATTTGGAATTAATTTGGGACGGGTAGAAGCTACTCAGAGAAAGCAAGGCCTTATACTTCTTTCCCAAAAGAAAACAGCAGTGGCTCTTCACTGAAGTCAGTGCTGAACAGAGGTGTCCCTTTGGCTGTCCTTGCAATGTTGATTGGAGGATGAGCCATTGCTCCAGAGACTTGAATGTGTCTGAGCAGTCTTTTTTTTTTCTTTTTTTTTTTTAAAGCAGCCATGTGAGCCTGAAAGACAAGACCTTTAAATTTCCCTTTTGGTTAGAAGATAATTTTCAAAGGGGGAGAAAGATGTGGAAAGTATGATCAGAGTGGCTGCTTAAAGGTTGTACCCTTTTATGCACACACACACACACACACACACACACACACACACAATGCTAAGATGAGGGGACATAGTTTCTTTCAGGATGTTGACTAGAATTTCTGCTCCCTTCTTACTAACTGACCTTATTAAGTTGTTTTATCACTGAAAACCAATCATGAGACAAAAAAAATACCCTATTGATATTATTACATAGGATTAAATCTCAAATATGTTGAAAATCTTTTGCGTTTCCTGAGATCCTCTTGTAAAAGAACTGAAAATCCTAAAAGGATAGCTTTATGGAAGTAGGCAAGGAACTTCAGCAAAATCTTTGTTGATAGTGGAGTGCTGGCAGTGAGTTTAGGCTTGGAGTTAAGCAGTGTTGTTCATTTCAACTCCTTTGGCTTCAGTTTTTGCATCTATTAATTAAGGTTAACAATAATTTTGATCATATCTATCAGCTTTTGATGAGTGATATTGCAGATAAGTTGCTTATTTTCTTTCCTGGCATAAGGTGCAGAGTATGTAGTAAGAGCTTACAAAATGATACCAAGATAACTGCTGCTTCTTATGGTGATGAAAGTGAACAATATTCAACTTGAGAAGTTACTGGGAACTTTTATTTTTGCATAGCTTCAATGTCCCTGTGTTAGTCTAAAGTATTTCTCTTCACTCCCATTCATTTGCTTCGACACACTACAGATATAATCAAGTGTAATGATAGAGAGTCAGTCACCCAGGTGAAGAGCTTCGTGAGCGCCTCCCTTTCCTCTTCATTTTCTTTCTTCTTGGCTTTTCCATCCTAAAGTCATAGAATAACACTTAGAGCTAGAATAATGAAGATTTGTTTTCAGCTTGAAATATGTCACTACTTATGAACTTCTGAGAGTGAAGGAAGGTACTGTTTGCAATGACACTGATTGGTCCATCACTACAAGCCTAAATCTGGACTGTCTCAAATGAACCGGAACACACAGTTGTGCTGGTACTAATTATTTAATTGAGAAACGATAGAGCCCTGCAAAGATGAAATTCAACATCCTATGCACCTGGCATATTACCTGTTTTGCTGTTTTAAATAGCTTGGTATCTTTGCACAAATTGCTTAATCCCAGTAAGCCTTAGTTTGCTTGTTGGAAGGAAACAAACAAACAAACAAACACATTATCAGTTTCTATTTCATAGTGTTTTGGCAGAGATGTTAACACACACACACACACACACACACACACACACACACACTGACACACACAGAGTTCCTGACATGTTTTCATATAAACGATTGTTAGTATCATAACTGATCATAACTTAATGATAGGTAGGAAAATGATGTGATATTACTATAGATATGTAAATAGAACTTTTTTGCCTTATTTGAAAGGAATAATTCAATGCTTTTTCTACTTGGTCTTGAAAAGAGGTAAGCTAATTGTGGGGAATTTATTTAGCAGCCTGTGAAAGAGCTCAAATCTTGTTAAATGCACAGCCTGCCTCACTTGTATTATTCAGCTTGTAGCCCCAGAGCTGTGGGTAGTGCATTCATTTTTGTGGTTTTTGTTACTGAAATTATAGGGTACTTCAAAAAGTTCATGGAGAGTAGGATTAAAAGATGTTTGCTTTGGTTCAAACATTTTTGCATATGAGGAATCTTCCAAAGTCACAAAAATCTATGCTAGATTTCACAAATTTATCTTCTATTTCCACTCTTCCATGAATTTTTTTGGAGTGTTCTCCTGTATTTTGTTCACTGCTCTGTGAGAAAATAAGCCTAAGTTTTTGTTTGTTGAGACAGTGAATGTTTCTGTTAGTTGGAAATAGGATGTTCTACCCTTGGAAGTGTGTGGGATTGGCGAGAAGGAAGGGTGGCCACTGAAAATCTATAGTCATTTGAGAGAATCTCCAGAAGGAAGCTGAAGGAATGACAAAAAATCAGAGGCAAGTTAATGGGAAAGGAGACTGTGCCAATCCCCCATTCCCAGAAGTTTATCTCCTACTCTGGCTCTTTTCCTTTAATTCACTCAGCACAGGAAAATGGAAGAAGTCACTTGAAATGCAATTGTCTCTGGCTCTTCCTGTTTGGGTCTATTACAGAAGCAGTAGGGAGATTTCTCATTTTGTTCAGTTTATTGCAGTGGGATTTAAAATGAAGAAGGAGAAGTTGTCCCAACACCTGCTTTCTTAATCGATAGTGATTGCTTTGCCCCGAGAAGTGAGTGGTTTTTAAACAAAGTGGGTACATTCTTCTAAGCCTCATTACCCTCTTGCAGACATGTCATTGAAACTGCAAAGGTGACGGCAAGGTGTTGTCCTCTGGGTGAGAGACCCATATGGTACTCACCTTTTGTTTTTTTCCCCTTCATTGGCAATCATTGCTTCCTGTGTTTTACAAAGAAAAATGATAACAGCATGTACTTCTCCCCCATGCTCTGGTTGGAGTTTATGGGCAATGAGGAAGGAGTTTGGTCGACTTGTATCTGTTCTTTTGTTCTGAATTTCAGTGGAAGAACTTCTTAACAAAGAAAACAAACAAAAATGCATTTGAATCTTTCCAGTATCTGTACCTCATGTAGTGTATTGCCTGGGACACTGATGAACTGTGCGTGCTCCCAGCGGAAAAGATGGAGGAAACTCAGGGGTAAAATCACTGCTCGGGCACTCACTGGTAGTTGATCACTTGCCTGGGTTCCTGTTCTCCTGGAGGGAGGCTTTGAAAAAGAGCCTGTTGGCACTCCTTCCTGAGTGCCAAGCCAAAAGGAAAAGACCTATAGGAAGCCTGTCAGAGTTCAGTGACTTTTTGGTACATCAGATTCCATTATCCTGCCTTTATTTGACTTGGAAAGACCTTAATTTTTAGAAAATCTGAAATTTAAAACTGTCTAGTTGCTAAAAGCTCCTTTGAGCTCTCATTGTGGGTTGGAGCAATGCATCATCAGTGCTGCGGTGCTTACATGATGTACAGCACTTATAGATCACCCGAGCACCATCCTTCGAATGATGTATTATTCTAACTCCCCATCGGAGCCCTGCCAGTGATGTACGACTGAACAACACAATTGTTAAGCCACAAAACTCCCTTGGGTCCCTGCATAATCTGGCAGGGGGTTGTCTTTGGATTTGGGGGTTTGATTTTTTTTTTTTTTTGGAAATTTTCTTTTTATTTTTTCTTATCTTTTTACTTTTTCATTTTTCCCTTTCAGTTCCCAAACTTCAGCGGGACAATTTGGGCAGGTTTCCTTTGTTTTGTGAAAGCTAAACTGGTAGACTATTTCCCTTTTTCTGCAGAAAGGAATCATTGAGAATAGGTGCTGAACTCTCACTATCTCCTTGCCTTCGGACACGTGACCGTGTGTCGTCACGGGTTCAGCAAAGCTTGCTGCTGCACCTGGCCTACCGCCTTAGCACTCTCAGTGTCAACTGTATCGTTACAGTTCCTACGTATCATGGTCATTGCTAGAATGTACAGACTCAGAATATGCCAGGGTTTGCCTAAGCATTTTGTCTAGCCACCCACTTCCTGTCATCTATGGGATAATCTACATATGTTAGGATAAACGATTTTGCCCATATGAAGGGTGAGGTGATTGAGAGAAGTTTGGGTGGGTCTGAATCACACGCCAGGCTTCTTTTCTAAGTTGCCACGATCTCAGATCACACAAGTGAGATGTAGACAAGTCAGAATTTGGAGATTCTGCTCTCAGGCCTGTAATTGTTTGCTGAATGCCTTAAAAGAGACATTTTTTTCAGTTCTCATTCCTAATGATTTTGAAGCATTTTGCTTATTTTTGATAATAGAGTCTTCTTTTAGAGGTCAATTTTTTGTAGGTGGTATCTGGCACAGAAACAGGTAAAAGTAGAGTTGCTCTGGGGATTAAAGTCTTCTGCCTTCCCTTGTGAAGAGTTCCTGGTCCCACTCTGTAGGGGGCACCCCAGGCCTATCATGGACATTGATTCTTGGACTTTGTGATTTGTGGTTTGGACACCACTGATAATGCCTTTCTGTGTTATCTCACACAAGACAAAGAGAATGAACACTTGTTCTTTAGACATAACAGCAGGTTTTAAAATTTTAGACACTAGAACCAACACATTTTTAAAAAAATATTTATTTATTTTTATTAGAAAGGCAGATCTGATTTACACAGAAAAAGAGACGCAGAGAGAAAGATCTTCCATCTGCTGATTCACTCCTCAAATGGCCACAATGACCAGAGGTGAGCCAATCTGAAGCCAGGAGCCAGGAGCTTCTTCCGGGTCTCCCATGCAGGTGCAGGGTCCCAAGGCTTTGGGCCATTCTCTACTGCTTCCCCAGGCCACAGGCAGGGAGCTGGATGGGAAGTTGAATAGCCGAGACATGAACTGGCACAATTTGGGATCGGGGGTGAAGATACAGTCATTGAGCCATCACACTGGGCCTGCAACACATTACTTTAAAAAGCATTGCCCCAAATGGGCTATGTTGTGCCCATATAACTAACCTCCACGACCTTATGGTTGCAATGTAGCCTGGCCTGGCCAATATTTGACTGACAGTTGGTCGCACGTCTTCTGTTTACCGGAGGAGAAAAGGAATGATGTTGATGGTTCAGTGCCTCCCAGGAATAATTTTCAACCAGTGGGGACAAAAGTTAGGGTATAGATACCCTAGTACCCTTACCCCTTAAGTGGATTGATTCCAAGGTGAATGTTTAACTCTGTTTTCTAGAATTCTCAAGCAAGGACATGGTTCTGGTCTCTCACAGGAATAATTATTTGATAACAGTTCTTTATTTTCTGTCTGCTAGAGCCACACTTGGTAATAGATGTGTCCAGGGATCACCTGCCACATAAAATACTTGTATTTGTACCTTTGATTCAGGGTTTACTTCTAAGGCATCTTAGACTATAAAGAGTATTTATTTCTATCGAGTGTATTTCTCTTCATGAAGAAAAGGGTTTGTTGTTACTGCTTTGTTCTGAGGTTTACTGTTGACCTAAATTCTCGCCTGTATGTTTTTCTGTCTCCCAGATTTTCTGTGCTGTGTATAATTTTGCTTTGATAACCAGAACATGTCGGTAATCTTACTGTATAAATACAAGTTGACAAGTCCACACTGAGAGCTTCTGGTCATTATCCAAAGAAAGAAAAATCAACGGGAATTTTGTCACTATTCCCTTACCTGAAAAATTTGTAGAATAACATTAGCTTCATAAAAGTCAGTTGTGGGGGTGAGAAAAATGGTAAGTTACACAACAAACAAAAAGAAACCAGAAAGGCTTTTGTTTTCTGCATCAAAACAAATTGTTGCTCTCTTAGTGTATGGGTTATGGAGTTAACCTTGAATGCCCAAACTATTTTCCAAAGTTGTGGGACCATTTTAGTCATACCAGTCTGTGTGAGGGGTCCATTTTCTCTAATTTCTCCAATAACCAACATTTGTTCTTTTTTTTTAAAAAGAAATGTCATAGTACTCTAGTACATGAAAAGTAGATTCTCGCTGGGTTTTGGGCTAAGGTTGTTGAACATCTTTTCATGTGCTTATTGTTCATTTGTGCATCTTGTTTAAAGAGAGAGATGTCTGTACCCTTTGTTCAATTACGATTTGCATTACTTTGCATTTGAAGTTTTAATTGTTTTTCATGTGCTATAGACAGAAATTATCACATAAGTACATTGGCAAGAATTTTTTTCCAGCCCATTACATAGCTTTTTATATTTTTGTTTATATTGTTTGAGGCATAATCCTCTTCAATTTTTATTTTAAAGAACATTTTGTTTGCTTGAAAGTTAGAGTGACAGGGAAAGAAAGTGAGTAAGTGTGTGTGTGAGAGAGAGAGGGAGGTCTTCCATGGGGGGCTGCTGCACATGCCCCCATCCTCCAGGGTTGCAGCATACCAGGAATGGATCAGACTGAAGACTAGGGCCATGGATTTCCAAGCAGGTCTCCTGCCTGCATACCAAGATCCAAATACTTGGGCCATCATCAAATGAGTGAGCACATGAGCAGGGAACTGGATGAATGTGTTATTATAACTAGGATTCAAACAAACCCTTTGACATGGGATGTGGTGTCCTGAATGGCAGCTTGTAAAATGTGTCCCCATGTCCACCCCATCATCTTCCACTTATATCAACTGTTGTGATGACTTTGAGAGAGCCTAGGTAATCAAAGTTACTCTCCAAATTTTAAGGTTAGCTGCTTAGTAAACTGTTTATCTGTAAAGGTTATTTTCTTCTAAGGTTCACCATGTCACCAAGGAATCAGAACAGGAACATCATGAGGAAGACCTTTACCTTCCTCCTCTAACATTGTTCTAGTTGTTTTCTAAAAACTAGACCTGACTTCTCCAGTTTCTCATGGGCTGGTGTCGGGGAGGGAAGTTAGTCACCTAGAGGCAAATGATAGATGTCTGGGGATATCGGTTACTTCATGGAATAGTTTTGTAGCTTTCCCGTCTGTGACTTGACCCCATAGAACTGGATTACAGTGTGCTTTGGTTGACAAGGACAGAAGGTGTCCAGGTTACGTGGAGTGTCCCCCATCACTCTTGCAAAAACAAGGGTATTCACATGCCGGGAAGGAGAATCTGGGGCCCTGCTGGCAGTACTTCCTGTTTCTCCCTCACCTTCTCTGGTTCTGATACCCATTGTGATATGTCGTTGTTATTTTTAGCAACTCTGATGATATACAACTTACACCTAATAAAATTTTCCCTGCTAATGTGTATAATTCAATATTTTAGTATATCCACAAAGTTATTTAACAGTTATCACCAAAGAATTCTAAAATATAAACATTATCCCCAAAGCAAAAGCCTGTGTCCATTTTTAAAAAATGATTTATTTTGTTTTTGTGGAAAGACAAGAATGTCACACAGTAAAGGGGAGACAGGGATCTTCTGTTCACTGGATTACTCCCAAAATGGTCACAGTGACGAAAGCTGAGCCCATCCAAAGCCTGGAGCCAGGAGCTTAGAGCTTCCTTGGGGTCTCCCACATGCACGCAGGGGCCCAAGGACCCGGGCCATCCTCTGCTGCCTTTCCAGCCATATCTCAAGTGGAGCAGCGGGGTCATGAGCTGGTATCCTTATGCCAGTGGTGCAAACAGGTGGCTGGCTACCATGCCAGCCCCATTCCTGTGCCCATTAACAGCGACTCTTTATACCCTCTACCCCCAGCAATCCTTCTTTCTGCATGAATTTTCCTGGTCTGGACATTTAGTAAATGGAATTGTGACATCTTGTGTACACCTGGCTGCTTTCATACAGTGTAATACTCTCACTTAGCAGGACTTCACTCCTTGTTCTGACCACATCACAGTCTGATCTTGATAGTCCACGTTGTGTTTATTTTTTCATCCCTGATAATCATTTCAGTTGTTTTTACTGTTTGGAAAAGAATGCTGCTGCAAGCCTTGAGGCACGTGTTTTTGTGTCGATCTGGTTTTGGTTCTCTCAGCTTTCTGCTAGGAACAGAATCCTGGGCCACAGTGTAACTCCGTGTACAGCTTTTAACACACCCAGGCTGTCAGTCATATCATTTTACACCCCACCAGCAGTGTATCAGGGTTCCAGTTCCCCACAATCCCCATCACCACTTGCTGTTGTACCTTACGGCTGTACTCTGCCTGGTGGGTATGAAGGAGTGTGTCATGGGGTTTTCTGTACACTTCTGTTGGTCTTCTTTTTCTGTGTGTCTCAGGTTTGTCCCCCCAGCTTTGGTGAAACCAGTTTCAGTTTTTTTTTTTTTTATGATGTTTGACACTGTGGATGATACCATCCTTCTTGGAATCATTTGTCTCCTAGGCTGTTGGAATTTTGCCTTCTGCTTGTGTCCTTAAGTGGAGAGCTATTTCTCTTCCCAGGTTTCAAATGCTGGAGTGTCCCACTGCTCACCCATTATCTTCGTCTCTCTACATTTTTCTTTAATTCATTCATTCCCCCGACAATACATTGTTTATTCATTTACTAGTTTATTTTCAAGGTTGTCCACTGGAATATAACCTCTATGGAAACAGGGTTTTTTTATCGCTATATCTTTGGTTGTTTGAGGGAATAGCACTAGGCAATATATATATTTTTGAATGAAGGAATGTCAGTTTTTAAAAACACACATAAATGTTACGTGACTAAAGAGCTGGGACTCCATACTCAACTGAGTTGCCAGACAATTACTCTTGACAGGTCTATCTTTTTGTTTTGTTTTGCTCCGGATGGCTTGGATACTTTACTGTGCTAATGAACATTGTGGAATGTTATTTGTGAAAACTTTTGTGGTGTGGAAAGTATCATGAGACATTTTAAAGTACTCTTCTGACTCAAGGAGTAGTAAACTGCAATCCCTAGAAGATTTGTGGAATGCTTTATTAAATCAGTGATTTGTCAGCATTTAGAAAACTAAATGGTGATCACCATGACTTTATGTGTAATCACCCTGAAGAAATTACGTCAAATTATCCCCGGTCTCTGGTAACCATAGCTTTTTTTCCCCCCAGTGTTCCAGTCTGTCAATGTAGCAGAACATCATCTTGATGGTATTCCTCCCTCACAGGGAGGCTTTGAGCTGGTTTTCTCATGATTTTCCTGTTGTCAGAAACTGAGTCTGTTGTCAGGGCTGTGTGATCAGCCTGTCACTTAAGAATTTATGTCAAGATAGCTGGCTGGGTTGAAATCTCCCTGCCCTTGGGAAAAATCACCTTTACAGTGAGCTCTTTACAGTCTTCAGTGTCACAGTAAGTTTGAGTGGTTGCCGATGATCAGGAGTGGCATTTCCAGGCTTCACTGGTAACAGAGCCTGTAGAGAGAGCCCTCAACTGTAAACCCAGAAAAACAAGTGAAGGAGAGGTGCCAGGGGCCAGGCTGGGACCCCGAGGCTCGCCTAGTGTCAGCAGACATCCATATGTTAGTAGTGGAGGGTAACAGATCTGTTGTAAGGACAAATCAAGGAGGATGCTCAGAGTACGAGAAGCCAAGGAGGCTTTCAGCAGTAGATCTTCACTTATCCAATAGGGCAGGAACAAACAGTAGTGAACTTGGTGCCAGCACTGGGTGGCACTGGTACCTTTGGCAGGAGGCAGTCAGGACCCATGTGAGTAGTGTTGGCCAGTGCTTGTTAAAGTGTGACCCTGGACCCGAAGCACCACAATCACCTGAAAACCTGGTAGATATGGAGTATCTAAAAATTGGCAAGCAGAATCTTTTGAGGACCCAGCAGTATATGTTTGAACACACTCTAGATGCAATCTGATCTGAGAACTGTCTGTTGAAGATTAAAAACAGCAAACAAAAACTGGCGAAAGAAATGCGTTAACAATGCACAAAGTTTACCGTTCCTGTGGGTGTGACTGTCGGTGCTTGTGTGTGACCCCCTACTTCTAGTTTCAGTGAAGGCTTGTTGACGGTGAAGGTTGTAGGGTTGGGGGTGAAGATGATGATGGTCAGAGTCCACCTGCTGCAGTGACATGTGCTGAGTGCTCATGCTTAGCAGGGTTGGTCCGCTTTCCAACCCCTTGAGGTAGGAAGGATTGCACCTTCACCAACGAGGCCTCCTGAGGCAAGACTGCTCTCATAAGATGTATTAGATCTGGGCCTGGCTTGATAGCATAGTGGTTAAAGCCCTCGCCTTGTACGCGCCAGGATGCCATATGGTCACTGGTTCTAATCCCAGTGGCCCTGCTTCCCATCCAGCTCCCTGCTTGTGGCCTGAGAAAGCAGTTGAGGATGGCCCAAAACCTTGGGACCCTGCACCCGTATGGAAGACCCAGAAGAGCTCCTGGCTCCTGGCTTCAGATTGGCTCAGCTCCAACCGTTCTGGACACTTGGGGAGTGAACCATCGGATGGAAGATCTTCCTCTCTGTCTCTCCTCTCTGTATATCCGCCTTTCCAATAAAAAAAAAAAGATGTAGTAGATCCAGGATTTTCATTGGATACTTTTGCTGCAGGATGTTGCAATGGAAACTGATTGCTAGAAAGTGAGAACAGATTACTGATTGGTAGTTGGGAAAAGAAAGGAGATGAGAAAAAGGAGGAGGGGGAAAAAGACAGTAAGGTTTAGAAGTAAAGATTGGGTAAGGAAGCTTGATTCTGAGGGTGGACTGTCTGCTTCTAATATTGTAACTTTTTTGGTGGGGCATTAATTGCAAGTCAAGCTGTGCTTGAAATTCAATGGCGTTCTCCTAGGAATGTTCTGTGGCTAGGTTTTGTTTTTCCTAGTTTATTTTTGGTTCTGTCCCTGGGCTCTCTTTGTCTTTGGAACTTAAGGATGCATTTGACCAAGTTGCTGAGAGATCCATAACTGAGTGCACAATCCACTGCAGTGTCTTCTGGTTCAGGTTTGTTAGCCTTTGGGGTCTGTGTGCTTAGGGATCTGAGGCAGAACTCCTCTCTGGAGTTTGGGCTGCCTTGCCCTATGCTCCTGTTCTCATAGCATACTAGTTTTCCCAACCTGGAGAACAAAGCCATGGAGATAACTTCATCTTACATTTTCTGGAGTCCCTTTGGAGCTTTGAAGGTCCTCCACAGTCAGCAAGAAGGGGTGGCCAGGATCAGGGATGAAGTTTGATTCTTTGGCTGCCTCCCCACGTGTGGGCTTTTTCATTTTCCCTTTCTTTATCATGAACACAGAATGTCGCACGAGGGCAGAAATAAGGTTTAACTTGAGCTGAGGTGTGATAGAGGCTATTTAGGAAGGAAAACTTTCAAGTGGCAGGTTAGCCTTGAAGAATGTATTGAATTAGATACGCTGTGAGCCCTGAGTCACAATGTCTGCCTAATAACATTACTGTGTGTATTACCTAAGTGCTCTGCTAGGCTAGAGAATCGGTCTGGTTCAAAGCTGAACTTTACACATTCATGCATGCGCTGATTGAGCATGCAGACACAAGGGCCAGGAGGCTTCACTTCCTGTGCAACACACCTGTGGGGGCCCAGATCTCTGTGAATATCCATTTCCTTACCTGTGTAATAGAGATCATAGTGGAATTGCCTCATGAGAGGTTCAGTATTGAATGAAATAATCTCAAGCACAGAGATTGGCTTTTCATAAAACCTTAATAAATGAGAACTTTTAATCTTACTAGCACGTGATTGCTATTTATCACTCTGATGCTATAATTCTGCCCCCAGTACTTCTTCCACTCAGTCATTCACTGTTTACTCATGCAGTTCTTTGTAAGCCAATTCTTACTTCTTGTCACTTTCAGAGTTGCAGTGGTCAGCTTTTATGATGCACTGTTATTTCAAAACAGCAGCTAAATACCAGCTAGGCCGATAAGTATGAATAATTCCACAGGCTCCCTAAAACACTCTGGCATTCCATTCAGGGCTCCTGTGTGCCACTTCGCTGTTCTCTCCTGTTTGTGCCTTTTTCTGTCTCAGCAGATTTCATATACAGTTACTAAAGATGAACATCATCTTCCTCTGAAAAAAACAATCCAACACAAACAAGTGTGGAGTAATTGGACTTCATGAAAGCATCACTGTCAAGTCTAAAAATATGTGGGGAGATAATCACGCTGTATTTTTTCCTGTCTTGTTCATTTTCAGCACGTTCATGTCCACATTCTTCCCAGGAAGGCTGGAGACTTTCGCAGAAATGACAGCATCTATGATGAGGTGAGTCTGTTCTCTCTGATGTTATTGTTTGATCACAGAGCCTGTCACAGGGACTTATTGCTTGATCATAAGCGCTTAATGTTTGATGAAATCAACCAAATCAATCTGGTTTCACCTTGGCTATGGTCTTAAATAGATTCCACCCAGTGACTTGGGAAGTTGCCAAGACAAATGGATCATAATGATTTCTTTTTTTTTTTTTCAATGATACCTAGAGGAAAACAGGTATCCCCATGATTTCTGTCTTGACATTTACCAGAACACTGAAGATTTGCATGGAGCTGTGGCCCAAAGTTTCAATAGAACAATCTGTATTGCCAATGGAAATCAAGCCACTTGACTATAATTCTTACACCCAAATGCTACAATTAAGCTTAACACACTTTGGAACTCAACTTGTCTTTCCAAATAGGATGTATTTAAAGTGGGTTGTTGAATTATTATTATTATTGGTTTGAATGATGTGAGTCTAACCCTTTATCATAAGCAATTTAGCAGTTTATAATTTATTGGTTAGCAGTTCACTCTTCAAAGATATCCGTATCTGTAGATGATTTCGGTTGACCTACTCATTCAGGTCGAGGTAAGTAAAAATTTTTACTGTGTTAAGTTACAGCTGGTAAAATGTCATTTGTGCCCTGGAATACCTAGTTGAGAAGGATCTTAAGGCTACTTTTGGGTGTATTATTAAATCAAATCATAGAGAGCTGCCATATTAGCCTTCTATTTGACACTCTTGTTCTAAACTTTGGAAATGACTTTAATCTGGGTTGTTTGTGATATGGCTTTACCAAGTAAACCCATATGATTACTTTTTCCTGGATTTTTGGAGTCAGATTCTATGCATTTCCTATGGATTTATAGGGTTTCTTTGCAATATCTGGTCATTAGCACAAGAGATTATATACAAAGTTATTTTTCTGAGACTCTGAATCATTTGAGGTGACTGGGTGTTGTGCCTAAGGATATTGTATTCTAAGGATATTCCTTACTCTCTTGTAGTTCCTGTGTTTTCCAAGACTTATAGTGAACCTGGGTAGGATGTGAAAATAGTCTCATCAATGGTAGCTAAGAGCAATAACAAAAGATCTCAGTTTCTGGGAAGTTTTTCCCCTAGATTCTGGTCCAGTAGATTTCAGAGACACAAAGCAATTAGTCCTTATTTAAGTAGGATAAAACACTCAGGAGAGGGTGGTGCATGACCGATGTATGCAAAGTGGTTTTCTTCCAGATTTGGGCTTTACAAAACTGTATTTTACAGCTACATAATGTGAACTCATTGGATGTAGACTGCAGTGTGGGCTTGGTAAAGGCTTAGTCCACGTTGAAAGAACATCAGAATTATAGAGTAATTATAAAGAGATGCATTAAAAAATACAAGTACTGATCTTATTAACATAAACTAAGGTTAATAAAATGTTGCCAAGTACAGGCTATTTTAATGAATAAATTAGCACATGATTCATTTACAAATGAATGCTGCTAAAGTGATATGAATTGTGCTTGGAAACCTTGTTTTCTTAGCTGAATAGTCACCTTGAAACCCTGTTTATGTTCCAAATGTGCTTGTGACAGAAGTTATGTGCATATGTGGCTGCCCAGTTCACAACACTGTGGTTGCTATGTGGTCTGTCTTTCCTTTCTTGCTCTTCTCCATTGGAGTATATACTTGGGAAGGCATCTTTAATCTCAAGGGTGAGGAAACTTGTGTGCCTACTCTGCATCCATTCACAGGAGCATCTCAGAAAAGCAGTCACCACAAGAGTTCCTCGCAACTCCCCACCACCCCATCAACCAGTAGGTCCATATCTCATACAGATAATATACACTTAAAGTGATTGTGCAAAAGACATAAAGATATTGAGCTCTGGAGACAAGCAGAGGTAGTTAAAATCTCAGTGCTGCCTGATGTCTATGTGACATTGATTGTCACTTAACCTCTATATTTTAATTCCTTTATCTTAAAAATGGAGATAATAGAACATGATAACCAAAAGATTACTGTGTGTATCACAAAGCATGCTATAGCAGAAAAGCTTATTTCCAAGAGTTTGGTATGTCCCCAGCCTTTATCTGTTCTTACTATGATAGCTTTTATTTTGCTTTAAAAAAAAAAAAAAGCAGTAATGCAAGAATCCAAGTGTCCAGTTTCTAAGTTTCCTTCTCCCTTTAGCACCTCATTTTCAACTGAATTTTTTAGTTGTATGTATTTCTATAGTTTGATCTTCTGTAGTAAGATCATGTATGTAAAAAGGTCTGGGAAGCATTGTACAAGCATTATTGATACAGACATAATGTACATTAGGCCACGTGATTTTAATCGGCAGTGATCAAGTGATGAGGGAATAGCGTTGTTTATGTACTGATGAGAATGCTAACTCTGGATTATGGCTGTGTTCACAACATCCAACAGATGACCTTGGAGTGTGGAGGGCAGGAATTGGTACAACATGCGACTGTGCTTCTTACGAGGTCATTCTACTCCTGCTATGGCAGACAGACAGAATAATGTCTACAGAAGCCCGAGTGTATTAACCAGTCAGTAACACTGTATTCTTTAAAAATCGTATTTTAACTGAGAGGGTAACAAACTGCCACAGAGTGACAGGAAGATTTATGGGATGGCAGGTTCTAGAAGGGAAGATTTTGAGGAATGGTTGTTTATGGAGATGTTTTGTCTAGAGAAGAGACAACCTACAACCAGGAGGGTAGTGACAGCCAGTTGCTAAATAGCTGAAGGGCTAGCAGAGGGAAGAAGTATTAAATATGTTAAATGTTGCTACAGAGATTAAATCTGGGAACCTTTAGCTGCAAGGAGGCAGGTAACAGCTCTACCCATCAGATGTTTGGCAAAAACTCATCAACATTTACAATGGCTTTCCAGAACCGAGCTGCCTATGCCCTGACCCTCCCGCTGTGCAGGGTAGACGGCTGTGATTCATTGGGGGATGTCTGTCTTTGGTCATTTCATGGAAGACAGGCTTTTGTGATTGCTGTCCTTAAAGAACTGGCCGCTTTGATCACTAACTCCATTTTGAGGTTATATAAGTTCTGTAATGGAGTCATTTCGTTATTAGTCTTAGAATCTTTGGGTTACTACCTAATAAAATATTCTTTTCTGTTTTGTTCATGTTCGTATAAAGCATAACTTCTTTCTTGATTTTTATTGCTCTTTATTAGGCCCCACTTTATTGATTTTTCTCATTCCAACCAACTTCCTGGTTTTTCTGTAGCTCAGTGTTGCATATTGGTGGTTCGTGGCCCTTGCATGCCTCGTATGTTTTATTCTTACCTGCAAAGCAATTTTTAACAATATGCTTTGTTTTTCCTGCAAATTGTTTTTTTAATGAATCTAAATGCTGCTAAACATGTCAACCCATTCTCCATTACTAGAGTTCCAATGTTTGCCTCTTAAAGTAGGCTGTTTTACTCCTTATATCTGAGTTTATGAACTCTGCGTATTTCAAGGGCTGCTCCTTTCCTTTCTACTGTTCAAATGTTACTGCTCCCCAGGATCCTCTGTCTGGTTCACCATCAATTCCGTTTACCTATAGCATCTGCTTTAACTCCGTGCTTGTTCATTTCCACTGCTATAGACCTGGGAAAGTTCTATATATAGTTTTTTTACTTTTATTGGAAAAGTAGATTTACAGAGAGGAGGAAAGATAGAAAAATCTTTCATCACTGTTTCACTGCACAAAGGGCCACAATGGCCTTAGCTGAGCCAATTCAAAACTAGGAACCAGGAGCCTCTTACTCTCCCAAACAGATGCAGGGTGCCTAGGCTTTAGGTCATCCTCTTCTGCTTTCCCAGGCCACAAGCAGGGAGCTGAATGGGAAGTAGAGCAGCGGGAACATGAACCAGCAGCCATGTGGGAGCCTAGCACTTGTAGGGAGAGGATTAGCCAATTGAGCCATTGAGCAAGTCATGGGAAAGTTCTCTGACTTGAGTGATGAGTCCTGTCTACTTCCTACCTTGCTAGTTCCTACATGTCTATTTCATCTTGCTGCTTGCTTTCATCAAATATATCATTCTGGACCCGTTATGATAGCCTAGTGGCTAAATCCTCACCTTGCATACACCAGGGACCCATATGGATGCTGGGTCGTATCTGGCTGCTCCTCTTCCCATCCAGCTCCTTGGCTGTGGTTTGGGAAATCAGTAGAGGATGGCCCAAAGTCTTGGGACCCTGTAGCATTTGGGTGACCAAGAAAAAACTCCTTGCTCCTCAGTGCAGGTTGGCTGAGTTCAAGACATCGTGACCACTCGGATAATGAACTAGTGTCTCTCCTTCTTTATGTAAATCTGCCTTTCCATGAAATATTAGTCTTTTTAAAAAATGTCCTCCTTATGCATACTCAGAACCTTTGAATGTGTCCTTCTCATTGACTGTAATTTCCACTGTCGTGTCCTCTCTTGCATGTGATGCCTTGTCTTCATCCAAAACAGAGCTCCAACTCATCTCTCCAGAGAATCTTTGTCACTGTTACTCCTCATCATCTAAAACAGCCTTGTCCTCCATCCCCTCTTCTATAACTCTGTAATGTTACCATGTCTTCTCATCCCTCACTATGCCTAAAATGACTCACAAGTTATTACCAATGCCTACGTTTGCCTTTTACAGTCTGAAACTTTCAGAGCAGGAATGTAATCTGGCAGGGAGTTAGTTTCTAATGAATACTTGTTAAATAAGTCAGTAAATTAAAGGAAAGGAGTTGACCTGGAGGATCTTGAGATTCTGTCAGTATAAATGTAGTTTAGAAAGAGAGTACATTTTCCTGTCCAGAAGGGAAATTCAATTAGTCATAATTAAATTGAGTTGTGACATGATAGCAAGTTCATAAACAGAAACTTTTGATCAAATTTCTCTATGGATTCTGACTGCAAATCATAATCACCAGAATGACTTGGAGAAGCAATTTAAAACCTTGTTTGTAAAACTAGCTCAGTAGACTCATGTCAGAGTTGTTCATGGGCTTGTCCTTCCTTAAATATGGATTAATTTGCCTGTACCAAATGCAGAAGGAAGAATGGCCAAGACAAGATTGAGAGCTACTCTTAATTTCATCCTGACCTTGTCAGCCTCTCAGAGTTTATCTTCACCTGTTCTTCCTCAGGTTTTGTGACTGTATTGTCTGGATGCATCTTTTTTTTCTCACTGGTTTGTCTTTCCTGCTTCAGAGGGTTTAATCACACCTTTCTTTTAAAATTGAGTTTGAATTCTACCCTTTGTAAAGCAAAATCACTACTAATCTCTACTAAAACATACATTATGGTTCAAGATTCAAGCCTTATATTTATTTGAGGCTCCCAAGCCCTTTCTGTGTTAAATTTTCATTCTTTGTCTGATGTCTTCTCTGAATTTCACTGCCCCTCTGTTTTCTTGACAAGTGGATTGATTATTATCATGATACAAATGAGTCCTTGCATAAAAGGACATATATAGCTAATATGGAAGATGGAAATACTTGTTGCCTAATGTCAAAGTACATCATCTCGTTAACTCACTAAGACTTACTTTCTCTGTATCCCAAAAAAGCAACTCTCATAACTGTATTAGACAATTCATCAAATGTTTGCAAGTGACATTGAATGGTTGTGATTGTGCACTGTGTATAAAACCCATTACTGATGAAGGAAGTGACTATTATCAAAGCAAATGGGAATAGCAATCAGCAATTGGACAAATTCAACCATGAATTTCAAAGACAGCGCGACTGTGAGTTCAACCGTGTCATGGGAAACAATTGCTTGGCTTAACACAATGCATGAACAAAATCAATTTGCTAAAATGCAGGTCATTTGGCCCTGAGGGCTAGAGAGTACCATTACATTGCTGATGATATTTATGATTGAACTTGGATCTCTTTCACACACCATTTGACAGTGGTCTCAAAGTCCATGGCTCCCTAGTTGATTCACCAAAAAGGAAGGAATGTTCCAGTGAGACAGTTAATTAGCTTTCAGTGATGTCTCCCTACTGAGTAGTAGGTTTCTGAATGAGAATTTTGATATGAGAATGTTGGCAATTCTTATTCAGAATAAAATTACAACATCATGGATTTTTGTAACTCCTTGGGACTTTTAGCTCAAGAAATCTGGATGTGATATCACCAATAAATAAACACGGTAATGCCAATTTGGTGATACATAACCTCAAATGATTCTTGTCTACATCTTCTTAGGCTACCTACTTTAATTATAAGCCGATATCTCATGTGGATACTACGTTGGTGTTTCTGCTGCTCCACTCCTGATCTGGCTCTGCTCTAATGAACTTATTTTGTAACTTAATTTTCCTTGAACATTTTAAAGTATTCTCAATTATGTTCTTTAAAAAGAAAACATAGGTATTAAATGAACACAGGAAATGGGTATTTAGAGAATGACATATTTGATACTGAGTATGGAAAGTTGAAAAGCATGGAGGACTATGGTGGTGGCAATGTTGAGTTAGGGACCTCCGAAAAAAAACCATGAAGTCATTGGATATGGAAGAGAAAACTCTGAGAGGGGGAATATTAGTGAGAGACATTAATAGCAAAGCTTATTTATGCTGAAGTCTGACTCCAGTATGTTTCTTTTTGTCAGTTACTATTTGTTTCTGAGGTGAATGAGTTTTTTTTTTTTTTAATTTGGGGAAACCCAAAGACAGTGATCTAAGTGATTTTTTCAAACTAACTATCCAGTTCTAAATCTCCTTTTCTAGATCCCTGTTCAAATTTCCACCAATAAACCTCTGTTTCTAGATCCCTGTTCAAACTCAAAAGTTTGAGCACACACACACAATCCATGTCCCACATCCTGGAGTTCCACTAAACCCAACACTTCTGCACACATCAGTGATAATTAGATGTGTATGAAAGTAAATAGCATTTTCTGGAGTTAGACATTTCATTTTCTTGAATTTCAGGATATGTCCCAGTAGTTTCCAGCTAGGGGCTTTTTGTTTAACTCTTTATATATGTTTCTTAAACATAATGATGTCCTCTACACACTCCAGTTATATTCTACAATCTCCCTGAGTCATCTGGTCTGGAGTGATTTTGCGCATTGAACCACTTAATATGTTTGTATGTCTTATACTGTTTCATGTCATGATAGCACAATAAAAAATTTCAAAGAAAAGTGCTGCCTTTTTTCTCATAAAGAAACAGTCTTTGCTTACAACTCCTCCTAAACTATACATATTTGCTAGCCCAGCTACACCATACCTGTTGGAAATCCTTCTTACGCTAGTGGTAACTGAAGAACTAATAGAATATTGCCCTTGCACTGAAATACATCCTTGTACCAGAGCATTACTTTTCCTTAAACTAATTTTGTTTCTTAGAAAACCTTTAAAAATTATTTAAAGAACATCGCACAGTTGGATCAACTTTATGTTGGAAGAATCAGCTGGCTTCCTTGATCATCATGGCCTTATTGTTTCATGTGAATACTGAGATTGAGTTTACTTTTTTAAGGTTTTTATTTGCTGTGTATTTACTTGAAATGCAGAGACAGAGGAAATGAGGGAGAGGATTAGGGGAAGAGAGACAGAGTGAGAGCAAGAGAGAGGTCTTGCATTCATGGCCTTACTCCTCCATGTCCACAACAGCTAGCGCTGAGCTGACCTAGAGCTGGAAACTGAAGACAAAAATGAATGAGATACATCTCTTATATTCCCACTCATGCTGTCAGTCCACAGAGTCCAGTTCTTCTGAGTGCTATCCTCTCAACCATGACATCATTTTAATGCTGTCATCTCTGTCAACTCCTGCAGGTAGCCCAGTGTCCTTTGCCCTCCCCAGCTCCCTAACAATCACAAAATGCTATTATTTAGTGGGATAATTTTTTCAAGAAATAATTCTTGGGGCAAACATGTGTCCTATTAGTCAAGATGCCAATGTCTTGTATCAAGTTCCATGATTTGTCATTGCTTCCTAATTCTAGTCTTCCACAAGTCCTTCTTGACAGCGGTGATGATTGACATGGTTGGATTGTTTTGATCCATGTGGGAGGCCTGGCTGTTGGGCATTCCAGGAATATACTTGTGAATCAGTCGCTCTCCCATTCCGCCATCCGTGCTTCCTACTTTTTCCTTATTGAACAAAAATAAAATTACAAATAAATGTTGAATGAACTTGTTTCACTTCCCTAACTCTGTGAATTCAGATCTGAATTTTCCTCAGCTCAATTTCATTTATCAGCTGAGAATCCTTCTGTTTTTTGGACACTGCCTTTCTTCCTGGTAGAATTACTCTTAAGGAATATTTGTGTTTTTGTTGCAAGACTAGAAGTTCACATTGACATGACAAAGTATTTTTAAAACTCACCACAGCCTACTGGAAAAGAATGATATTTTAAAGCTAAGATATTAGTCTCTGGTAGAAATATGCAGTGGGACTTTGCTGGTAACTCTGTTCTATACACTATACCTGGTGTTTCTGGAGCCTAGCTGAAAATCATTCCAACAGAAAGGTTTAGTCATTCCTTTGAGAGAGTGCAGGAAGAAAAAGAAAGGAGGAGAAAGAGAGAGATGGGTGAAAAGAAACATAGTCCTACCTACCACCCCCGGCCCCAACAGATGATTAACTCCACAACTATGCACACTAGCCCAGGAAATGCCAAAGCTGGGGATTAAGTGTGGGTCTAGATATGGGTGGCAGAGACCCAGTCACTTGTGCCACCATCACTTGTGTCTCCCAGGGTACACAGTGGCAGGAAGCTGGAGTCAGAAGTAGAGCCAGGTACCTCACTCACCCACACCAGTATGCAAAATGAGTGTCTTAACCATTAAGTGAAATGTCAGACCCTAAATTTGGTAAAGGATTTCCCTAACATGCTTATTAGCTCTCTTCAAAGTAGACTCATCCACAAAGACCATTGTATTTCCAAACTGTGCCAACACCTCACAAGAGAATAATAAACATTTCTGTGTTATTCCCGTCAGTCTTAACATACCTTTGTCTGTATTCTAATTTTCATGTTTCCTCCAAGTATGTGTAAGTGTGTGTCAACTTATCTATACATTTGATTTGAATTTTATAAATAACAAGAGATTTAAGTGGCAAATAATAAATTAATTCATTTTAATGGTTATATACTCATATATGTAGCCATTAAAATAAGATATTTTAATGATGTAGAAATATTGATAGGTCATACTGAAATAAACAGATAAGATGCATTCTTTGAATAGATTGAAACATATGTACCTTGTAATTATTGTAATTAAAAGAGGTTGCAGCTGAGGACAAAATAATAGATCATTCCTCCCCCCCCCCCAGCTCTTTCTTTGTGCTCTTTGTCATTTTCCAAACTTTATGTAATATAATGAGGGCATAGTAATTGTGTAATTTAAAGCACTGTAGGGGTCACTTTTTTGAAAACAGACATCATATGCTCTTTTTTGCTCATTGGTACAGACCAATGTTTATTGGCAGTTGTTTGATGAATACAGTGTAAGAAATTTACCTTAGCTTTGATAAAGTCCTCTTGGGAGATACTTGTGTGTGATCTATCACTTAAACTATCACTTAAACTGCCTGTAGAAATGGGCTTTGGGGGATTTCTACTCTCTGGCTTGTTAAGGAAAAAATATTCTGTGAGATAAAAATTCCCTTCCCTTCTTGCCTTGAGAAACAGAGGAAAAGAATCCGTTGTGAGGGCTTCTCAACCCGAGGGGATGCTCTGGTCACAGTGTCCTTTGGGCCATCTTTTCTCAGGTTTCCCATGGATCACCAAGTCACCTGTTACTGTGTGGGAGCTCATATGAATAGTCTGTATATGTTACTGATTTCATGGTCACCAACTTGAATATACAAAAATGAAATATTTGTAGCTCCTAAGGTGTCACTTAGTATTTTGGGCAGTGGTAGCAGATTATTTTATTGGCCAAAGGCCAGCACATTCCATGCTATCTCAACTTAGGGCTTTTCTTGGAGCATTGTGTCATCGAGCGCAGGCAGGAGGTATGCTGTTCACTGCAGTTTCATTGGCATGTGCTGTTCAAATAGTCTGCATTACCAGCTGCTTGTGTGTATCCTTGGTGCTGCCACGCCTACGGAAGGTGGACATACTGTGGAGGGTGGTGGCCTTGGCTTCCCTGTATCCCTGGAGGTGTCCGTGGTTTAGAAATGGCCTCTGGTAAAAGAACGTGAGGGGGAAATTCTCTGTTAGCTTTTCCTACCTCCTATTGTTCTCACAGACTCAGGAATATATATCTCTTTTCCTCCCTTATTCTTCCTTTTCATAAAAGAGCTGTTTATTTGCTGAAGAGGGAACTCCCATCCAAAATGATGGCAGTAGCCAGGAACTGATGCCCAGGTGGGCCGCTGGTGCTGTAGGCATCCGCTTTACCCACAGAGCCACAGTGCCGGCCCTGCTCTGGCACTCTTGTAAGGCTTCAGGGATATTAGATCTTTCAGCAGCTACTCACGTCATTGTTTGGTCCCACATCACTCTCTTTGGAAGGTTGTGTCCTGTCAGAATTGTAGGAAAAAAAATTGGACTACAAATTCCTTTTCTTAAATTCCAAAATTCCGAGGGAAGGTTTACAGCAAATCACCTGGAGAAGACCACATACAGTTTCCCAAAGGTGTCCATGTACTGATCTCCCAAATCTATAAATACGTTCCTGGCAAAGAAATAGAGTAGCAAATAGGATGAAAGCTGCTAACCAGCTGACAGTAAAATAGGGGGATTATCCTGGATTATCCTTGTGGACCCAGTATAATTATAAGAATATTTAACAGTGGCATGAAGAGGCAGACTGTTTAGTGTTCCGGTGACAACATGCGTTTAAGATACAACTTGTCCTGAAGTGGAAGTGAGCTTTGAATCAAGGACTACAGACCCTCTACATACTGTAGAAGGACCCCCTAAAACAGATTTCCCCCTGCAGCCCTCCAACAGGGAGCAAAAAGCTGCAGGCATTTTAGTTTTAGCCTTTTGATACACTTTCAGAGTTCTGAACTTTGAAACTACTAGGTCATGTATTTGTGATTTTTTTTTTCATGATATGGTTCCATAGGCACAGGGATTTCCCCTGCCTCTCACTCTTGCTCCCACCCCATATTATTACAATAGAATGGTCCTTCAGCAACAGTCAAAAGTTCATCAGTACCAGACAGAATACTGCTTTATCGCCACCATATCTTGGCATTTGGCCTGAGGTTTAAGATAATGGCAGTATGTAGTAGGTTCCTTGCAAGTTCATGTCCATGGACATACCCTCACTGTGTCTCCCTTGAATTCGTTTCAAGTCTTTTAAGACCATTGTGCTAAACTGTTCTGCTTCCTTATCTCTTCTTGAATAATTTTTCCTCCTGCCAGGGTGGTGCCATCAGCACTTGAGAAGCTAACCTGGGAGTCAGGAGATTTCAAATCCTTACTACACTTCCTCTTAGCCAAGAGTGTGTCAGGAAAAAAAGTGGCACACCTATGATCACTTTGGAATATTAACCTGTCTCATATAGGGAAGTGAGTGACAGCTACTGTATTAAAAAATAGAAACTATGAGGTAGCATGGGCTGGTGTCCTCCCATGAAGTGTCAGGGAAGGAAGTGACCGCCTGTGATGAAACCATCAACGAGGGTGCCCATAGAGATTCGATATCTTGTTCTATGGCTATGGAGCCTGTAGGCATTTACTCCTTTTTGGGGTTCAGTTTCCCTCTCTTCAAAATGAACGGCGTTCCTGTCAGTCCCCCCTGAAGTCTGCATACAGCTCACATACTTTGTGAAGCCCTGACCCTAAGGAGTTCAATGGACCAACAACCTCTCACTCTGAGGACTCCTTCCCTTTGAGTTCCACATGGAGGCCCCATGAGCATTAGCAGAAAGGATCACTGATACGACAGCTGACTTTTAAAATTCACTGGGGGTGGAAGAGAAAATGAAAACACAGCAGATGGGATGTGAGCTCCCGACTATTTCAAAACTTAGACATTTCCACTGAATGTTGGCATAAACTTGAAATTAAACACCATCTTGAATGCTATTTACAGTTTTCAAAGTGACAACAATAGAATCTGAAGGAGATGAGACGGTGATGAGAGTGATTGTAATGTCTTTGGAATTTTATTTTATATATGAAAATATTAAGAGAATATTTAGTTGCACATGAAACTAGCAGCCTGGGGAAATCAAGCAGGTCATTGAAACAGACCTTTAACTTCACCACTAAGTGACTGATTTCCAACAGTGCACTCCCTGGAAGCCATGCAGATTTGGTGCATTTTATGTGCAGTCCCTGAAATATAGAGAGAGGTCTTAACTTACTGTGGTTCCTCATCCAAGGTAGGTTATACATCCCTTTGAAAACTCTCCCAACACTTTGGAATTTCCTATCAGGAAAAATATCAATAAGTACCTTAAAAATATGGGTTGACTTTTGAGATGTTTAAAGTCCCAAGTTAAGAAGCCTCAATGTGGAAGTCCTTGATATCCACCAAAATAATGATTTTGTGAGACATTTTATAAACTCACATCCAAACCTAATCAGGGAATTTTGTTCATGATCTCAGGGCTCAGTGCATTGGCCCAGCTATGGCTCTCAGCAACAGACAGCATCGTGATGTCCTGTTTTTCTCATACATCAAGAGTCAACGATAGGCCAAATAGCAATACTGTAGAAAGACGGTGATTTTAAAAATGGAAAATAGCAGGGCTGGTGTGGTGGCAGAGTGGCTTGAGCTGCAGACTGTGTGACCAACTTGCCAGTTGTACTGAAGTAGAGACAGGTTTGGGTCTCTACTGTTCTACTTTTTTCTTTTCTTTTTTTTAAATATTTATTTTTATTGGAAAGTCAGATATACAGAGAGGAAGAAAGACAGAGAGGAAGATCTCCCATCCACTGATTCATTCCCCACAAATGGCCACAACAGCCGGAAGGGCTGCTGGGATTAGAATCAGTGTCCATATGGGATCCCAGCATGTGCAAGACAAGGCCTTTAGCTATTAGGCTATTGCGCTGGGGCTGCTGCTGTATTACTACTGCTTCTGGGAAGGCAGCAGATAAATGGTTCATTGGCTTGTGCTGCTGTCACTGATGGAACACTGGGCTCGGGCTTTCACCTGGTCCAGCGCTGGTCATGGCAGCCATTTGGGGAGTGATTCAGATGATGGAAGATTTATTTTCCTGTCTCTCTCATTCTGCCATTCAGAGAAGTAAATCTTTTAAAAAAGGAAATACCCAGTATGCTTGATTGCTGTGGTGAACCAGCCAGTGATGAAACGTTTGATGTATTTATCTCTCACCTTTTAAATTAGCTGTCCAGTCCCAGGGTGACACAGTAAAACTTGCCATGAAGGTTTACAAACCCTTGCTATTTTCAGGGTTTTTTTGTACGTGTGAATTATCTCGATTTCCAACATTTGATCATTATATAATGCCATTAAAGTACACAAAGCAATTATCTTGAAACTTACCTATTTTATTTCCTTTTGAGATGCTAAATAGCCTTGAAGTACATTGCAAGTATTGACACATCCTGTCCTATTAGTATGGAGGATGTTACCTAGTCAACTTTTCTATTCTCTACTATGCTTTTTATGATTGTTTTCAAGTGCAAAATGACTCAGACTATAATTTTTAACATCTCAAAGACAGTTAAAAATTCTTGCTTTTTTAAGATGCGTGGAATCCTTTGTTTTAGAGTAGTTGAAAATGTAATTTTTAGGAAGAGTCAATTGGTACAATCATTTGCTCATATTCTTATATATATATTTAGTATAAATATATATACTATATATAAATGTATATCTATACTATATATTTATATTTTACCTCTTCCATCCTACACACATGTGTAACATGTGAATGACACTGGGCTGGCTTGACCCATGCAATCAAATTTGCTAATATTGTATGTGCTTAATAATAATAAAATTTGTCCCCTTTCCCATAGCTTGCCTCTTCTTCCATTTCTCATCCTTAATGGGCTCTGAATCATCTCAATCTACTTTCCTCATGATCTTAAGTGACTTTAGAGAGAAATACTATAATTTTGTAACTCACATGCTTCCCTCCGTCAGCTTCTGGAGGAATGGGAGATGTTGTGTATCCCTTAATTGTATAAACCATCTTCTATTTGTCTTTGTTTTCTATCTTCCCTACCTTCCTCTTTTCTTTTTACTAGTTGCTTCTTGTAGCCCTTGACTCTATGTACCCTGAGAAACTAAGTAAGATTATTACAAAAAGAAACTAGATATAATATTATATCATGCATTAGTCCATGGCTCTCTGGTTGGAACATACTGATAAATATCATATTACTTTTGCCAACACTTTGATTGTTAATTTTGTTGGTGTTGAAGAAGAATGGAGTAAGAATATCCGCTTTCGGTTTTCATTTTTGGATAAAGAAGTAACCACAGTTTAGTATATGTAAGTTTCTCCTTTCATTATCTTTCTTCAACCTTTATCAGTTCATATTTGATAAGTTCTGACTTCAGCCATTTCCATTTACACCACATAAACTAGTAGGTTAATTTTTCTTAAATGTAAAATTCAACATTCCAAAGCAGGGTCAGGTCTCAGTGTCTTTGCCTGTATTTCCCAGATCTTTTGTAATGTTTTGTTTTCCTTTCTGTTGTACTTAGTAGCTTCATTCATGAACCATTTGCTTAATTATGTGGCTGTCTCTGTGGGTTCCTCTGGGAACCAATTCATCCTTGCTCTCAGCATTAAGGCTGCCGCCTTTGGTAATTCTGAAAGCCTTTCAGCTTTTTTCTGTGTAAATCCCTCTCTCTTTCTCTCTGTCTCTCTCTCAATGTTCGTTTATTTGGAAGGTAGAATGACAAACAGAGAGAGAGCTTCCATCTGTTGGTTTATTCTCCAAATGTCTGCTCCAGCCTGACCTTTACCGGGTTAATGCCAGGAGCCAAGAACTCCTCCTGTGTGACTATGTAGAGTCACTCTGATGACACTTGTAATAGGGTCGGCAAACTCCACCTGTGGCCAGTCTTGGTTTTGTTACTACAATTTTACTAGAACACATCCTTGTACACTTATTTACATATGCCTTGTACAACATATTTACTATGTGGACTTTTTGAAAAATGTTTTCCAATGCCTGGCTCAATAGATTCTTACTATTATGTATCTTTAGATGATGCTTACACAGTTGATCAGGGTGGGAAGGATCGAGGGTCAGGGAAAAGTGGGTGTGATCATTGTTTCCAAGGTTTTTTTTCCTGTATCTGAAGGGAGACAAGGGAAGAAGCCACACCCAGCCTTCCAACCACCCCAGTACCTGGGATGTGGACTGGCCACCCAGCATCAACCCAGGCTCCTGATGTGCATACACTCTTGGGTTCTGCTCAGGTGGCTTCAGTAGTTCTGAAATGTTGTCAGTCTTGCCGATCCAAGGATGAGGGAACACACTGAATGTCCTTTGCACAACAGCCGATTCTTAAAACAGGACAATTGACTTGCTTCTTTTGATGCCACCTGATTGGCATAAAGCAGCAGGAAGCTTCAGGAAGTTCCACAGACACATTTTTCCCCCTAGTTGGGCACTTCCTGATGCTCAAGTCTGAATGACAGTGCTGTTGTTTTCTTGAAATTGTCAAGTCCTTTCCCTGACTCGCTCTGTGCCAGTGTGTCAGCCTTCCCTGGTGATGCTCTGCCTATCCAGATGAGGTCATTTTGAACACCTGCATCATCTCGTGTACCCTCATATTGCCTCTGAAGGTATTGCCAGCTCTGAAGTCTAATCTTCATTGTCAACAGAAAAGCAAAATGCAGGAAGTTTGTACCACGTGCCCAAGGCCCTGCTTTTGAATCACAGTGGATACCTGAATTCGGGGCAGGAGGAACATGGGAGAGCATCATTTGGTAATGAAAACATGGAAACAAGGGTTCTGGTAACAGAGCAGACCTGGGGCCAGAACTTTCTGCTGACTTTGTTGTCACCCCTCAAAGCCCTGACCATCTAACTGATCATAGTAGGTTCAGAAGATTTTCCAGCTCGTGGAGGTGTCTATCTCTCCACCTGACCATGTATATTACTTGATTTCCTGGCATATGATATTCAGGAAATATTAGCAGCCATTATACTTGTTGTTTTTGCCATTGTCATTTCATTATTGTTAATGAAAGACTTGTGACTGAACTTAAACTTTGTGGCTGTTCATTTAGGACTTGGGGATTGTAAGGTTGAATGGCACTAAGGAAGTTAAAGTTAACAATTAATGACAGTGGAATAAGAATAAAAAAAAGTTCTGTTGAATGCATTTATTGTCTGAAAGATACAGCTTCAAGTAGCAATTTGGTTCATTTGTTGTCAAGCCTGAACACGAGACAAAAATTGCCAGAAGTGTTCTACATCTTTTTTTTTCACATTGTACAATAATTTCCATTCAAAAAATATATGGCAAATGCTACCAAATCTGAAGTATACTTCTGGTTTGAAATTTCTTTATCAAGGCTGTTAACAATGTCCCTGGGGCAGAACTTTCTTGGGAAGATGTGCTTATGCTTGTTCACCTCTAAAGATGGTTTCACTGTTTCCAACAAATATTTGCTAGACATGTGTCATGTGCCAAGCACTGAACAAAGATTTTAGAAAAGAACTCAGTGGATTTTCTGCCCTGGAGATACTACCTTTCTACTGGGGAGAATGAAGATGTTGTCAGGTAGTTATTATACGTATGACAGATGAATGACATTAAAGCATATACAAGTTACCACAGTTAGTAGAGTTTTCTGGAGGTGGGAGTGTTGGATTGGACTTCCAAGGATGAATAGGAGTTGGCTGGACCATTAAGTTCAAGAATGAAGAAAGGCTTATTGAACTGCGTTGCGACATATGGGAACCCACTTGGCCTCTGTGACTATTTAAATCTAATTTGGTTTAAATTAAATAAAAGGAAACATTCTCTTCAGTATTGTGGAAGCAATAGCTGGTAGAGAAATAAATCACTTCCATTGCTGGAAAAAAAAAGTTCTGTTGAACTTTGCTCCTCTTTAGTGTGAAAAATGTCCTAGACACCTCAAGCCTGCAGAAAGGTCAGAGTACTCCAAGTTTGGAGGATGTTGCTGGAATGATGATGACGGGAGCAGGAGAGTTGGGCAGGAGGTGTGGAGCAAGAGGAACCGTGTGTGCTTGATTCTACTTCTCAACCTTGGACCCTCCTCAAGTCTGTGTGCCGCCAGCCACTCCAGCAGTCACTGCTCAAGTGTTCCTGGCTTGTCTCCTTTATAGCTGCTGTACATTCAGATTTACCAATCCCCCCCTTCCCTGCAAAAGAAAAGCAGGATTACACTGATACTGCCTCTGAATATTAAAATATTTTAATGACTTGGTTCATGCTAACAAAAATTATAAAAGAAAAATGGGCTTATATTTCTTTCATACCCTGCCAATTCATGCTGCTGAACCATATTTGGAAATCTACAAAATCATTCCCATGGTTATGATTTGGATGTTATTAAAATTATTTTTTGTACTTTCATTATTTCATTGTCTCTTAAAAAATTTTAAAATATAGGATGAATTTTAATTTGGTGCTCATGCTAAGAATAATGGAGCTTTATACTAAGAAATTGTTCATTTCTGAGTCACGTTGGGAGTGGGTGAGCATTAAGTGCTTCTCTCCATTATACTTGTGCTCATCTTGTATTGCACTGATCTCAGGTAAACAGAGGATGCAGTTTGGGGTTTAATTTTGAAATTTTAGAAATGATTACAACTGACAGTTTCCATCCACTTCCTTTCCTGGATGTTTTTTTTTTTTTTTCCTCTTAGTAGGTCATGGACATATCTGTTCATCCATTTACCCTTGAGACATCTTCTCATTCAGATCTATCTGTTGTCTGCCTGCCTACCTACCTACCTTCCAATACACCTCTATTGTGCTTAGGATAAAGCAGAAAACAAGTTGGGGAGGTTTACTGATCGGGAGTTGATTGTGGAAAGGTAGGGGGATGGCCATAATACACTATCAGTGAACAAATGAACAAGCTTGGGGTGAAGTGTTAGGTGAACATCTAGCAATTAGGATGCCAGTTGTGGCATCTGTAGCCCATATCATATCGCTGTGTTCCAATCTAAGCTCTACTCCAAATTTTAACGTCCTGTTTGTGCAGACCCTTGGAAGCAGGCATGATGGCTCAAGTAGTTGGGCCTCTGCCCTCTCTGTGGAGATCTGTATTGAGTTCCTAGCTCCTCCTGGTTTTGGTTTTGCCCCCGCACTGCCACAGTTGGCATTTTGAGGGTAAATGAGTGTATGGAAGTTCACTTCCTGACTCTGTGCTTGAAAATCAATGAAGAGAAAAAAATGACTTTAAGAAAAAGAATGGATTTTTAGGTTTGGCCTTAGAGTTTGAAGACAATAGAACAAAGTGATGTGTATAATAAAGACGTAAGGAGGACGGTAGTTCTTACTTTGTGTAGCTAACACTTTTCTCTGTAATGAGTTTGCTTACATCTTATTCCTGAATGACTTTCAGGTGCCAGCCATGTAAGAATCTGCAGCAGATATTCCCAGGCCAGTGCAGAGGCTCTCAGAGGAGATGGCACTAGACATGCTGGCTAAGTAAGAACATTCCACTCTGCGTGGAACACAGAAAGTACAGATTGGGTTGACAATAGAAAAGATAAGGCACTTTAAGCCACAGGAAGGACTTTTGCAGATTTTGAACATAGGAATTACTTGATACAAGTAATATTTTTCAAAGGATATAATTGCTTGTGGTGTAGAGAATGGATTTTTGAGGTCAAGAATGAAAACAAAGTGACTTGTTTAAATAATGTACTGGGCATACCTGGTAGATTCAAAGGGTGAAGAGAAACAGTGTCTAGAAATATATTAGTGGTAGAGTTGGTACCATGTTCTAGTTGTGGTGTAGGGAAGAATTTACTAGATAGTTTCAAAATCCAGTGTGATCTAATGGCTAAGTGTCTGAGGGATTAAGCTTTTTTGGAATAAGACATTCATATTGCTTAGTATATCTTTCTAATCTCTTTTTATATGAAAACACTTTCTAGGGGTCAGTGTTTTCAGGATGTCCAAACACAGCCATAGAGCATGTACTGTCTTGGATATGGTGTTAGGTAATATATATTTTTGTCATTGATGGGTAGGTGATTGGTTTGTTCTTTACAGACTTCTGTTCTCTCAATAAATTATATAAGTGAGGCATAGGGCCATAATTGAGATTATTTTCCCTTCACAAGGTAGTTGAACATGTCTTCTGTCATTGATAGTACCAAGTTTCCATTTAGGTCTGCCAAACTCTTGAAGAGGTACAATTTTGTAAATCTTGTTTTTCAAATCCCAGCTTCATTTTCCAGGTCCTACCTATGTCTGAGTATAATCTGCCCCCTAAACCTCTTCAACACTGGGACTCAGAAAAGTGATAGGTTTAAATTTACAATTGTTAAGTAGATTGATGGTAAAAGAATAGATTAATCTTCCTGACCAGATTATATTTTAAAAGATGGCTCATTACTGAAATATTTGGCCAGTGGTTCTTTTAATCACACTGATTCTCCTTCTTGGAATGGAGAATCATTAAGTGGTACTGTTGTGGTCTAGATTTGGGCCAAATATTTATTTCTTAGGTTAATACCTCTTATTTAAAAAGCATTTTAAGCACAGACACTGACATGGCTTAAGCAAGTGGTAGGGTTTATTCAGAGGGTGAGGAATCCAGACACACGTGGGCCATGCTCAGGGAGAGTGAGCCAGGAGGCAAAAGGGTAAGGGAGAGAGATTGCTACCTCTGTCCTCAGAGTCCATCTGCGAGCAGCAAGCAGGTGTGTGAGAGGCCAAGAACTAGACTGTGCGTAAGAGATGAAGAGAACTGAAGCATGTGTGATGGAGAGAGCCAGACCCTCCCCAACACAGGCTTTTAGGGGACTTGAAAGCGAGTGGTTATGCAACAGCACAACATGGTGTCCTCCCTACCCCCTAACTTCCTGGTCCTCAGGTCCGAGATAGTAATGGGTACACATCCTTTGATGAACATGTGACCTGGAGAAGAGGGGTGTGTATGTAGCTTCAGAACTCATGACCCTGAACCAGCTAAGACCCTATCAGTAGGGATAGGAGATGAACCATCCTGGCAAAGTGGTACAGGTGCTGACCACAGAGCGCAGTTTATGTGCTTAGGAGACTTGTTCAAGGCTCACTTTGTTGTGTTCAAATGCTATTGTTTCTTTGACTGGCTATGTCCCTCTCAAAGATGCAAAAATATCTCATTGTTATTTTACTTCTATATTAGAGGCCTATATTCTAGGTAACTCGAAGATCCCAGAAAATATGGACTTCACTAAACTGAATAAAAGACAAGACTAAAATTTCACATGAAATACTTGCCAAATGTTATTTGCTGATTTTAAGTTTACTTTCATCTTTTCTCTTAACTTCAGAGACATTGGGTTTTTGATGTTTGTACTCTGTAGCATTTCTCTCAAGTCACTGGTTCCCTAGAAAAATCCCTTCAGGAAAATCTAAACAGAAATCTCATAGTGCATTTGGATTCTTTTCTCTACAAAGAATTCACTGCAAAGATCCTTCAGACAAGCTATTTCCCTTGCTGTGTAAAGTAATTTTACGTTAAGACCTTCCTGAATATGAAGGTTTGCTGAGGTTTTTAAATCCCATTTGTTTCCTAAGATAAGGGCACATGTCCCTGTCCCACAAGCTGAACCAGGAAAGACATGCTTCAAATGGCAAACCCATAGCTGAGAAACAGCTAGAAACCACATTGGCTAAGGTGAGGGGAAAATACACATATTCCAAATTTGGCCTTCTGATGAGGAGAGTAACACAGTGGCCTCTTGATCTGAAGGAATTAGCTAAGACTTGCCTGCCATGCCATGGGATTCTTAAATGAGTATGTTATTAGTTCACCTATGTTATAGAAAGGAAAAATGACTTGGAAAGGCCATCTCCTTGTATTTGTAGCCACCATGCATTTACTCCTGCTTACACATCTGCTTTCCTGTGCTTGGAAATGAAAAATTCTTCCTAAGTAAGCCCATCACCATGGCCTCTGCTGTCACTACTCTTCCTTCACTTCTCATGGGGAATAAACCGCTTCCTTGTGTCCTATGGTCTTTGATTAATTAGGCATTTATGGCCATCATGGTGGCTTAACTGGAGTGGAAGCCATATTTACTCAGATTTGTCTCCTTGGTTTAACACAGAGGTGTCCATTGACCTCAGCTGGACAACTGGAAGTATGGATTTCAGGTCTTAGGGAAGTATGCAAATTCTGGGAGCAGCTAGCTCATGTCCTACCAATTTGCAACCTACCCTTGAAGAGTACGTAACCTTTGTTCTGACCTTATGCTGGATAAATAATGTGTGCATGCTCTTGTAATTAAATTAGAATTGATGGCAGTCACCTAATGCAGGGTGCAGGTGCCAATTAGCTTTTCAAAATGCATGCTGTGGATTATCTGAAATGATAACAGAATTAGACAGGGGCAAAAAGTGAAGAAATTCTATGGTAAACAAAACTGAAAAATGCTTTATTAAGCGAAATTAAATGTGACTCTTCATTGGAAAAAAATCAAAGGACGTAATAAGCATTATTTCTAGAAATCGTTTGAACTATACTGCTTTTATTGTTTGTTTTTCCTCCATTTCTTTTTTTTTTTTTTTTTTTTATATAATCCATTTTATTGTATTGTTGTTGACAATCTTTACATAGTTAACTATAGTTGAAGGAAAATCAAGAAAGAGAAGGAAAAAAAAAAAAAGGTTCAGGGGGATAGGGAGGTGGGCAATGCTATTATGTCCATATTGTTTCCATCATGTATCTGAGGTAAAAGGGGGTATTGAGGGAGAAGCCCCACCCGGTTTCCCGCCCACCCCAAGTCCCATATGTGGGGCATGCTCTGAGATATGTGCTCAAGTGGAGTTAATAGTTCTCCAGTTATGAGTCACTGCCAGTTTCGCTCGATGAGGTGGTCCACTGATTGATATGGTCCATCATGAAGTCTCCATTTGTCCCATATTTCGCTGCCAACATGTAGCTGAGATGAATGATTGTCCTATTCTGTCTTCTGTCTTTTCTTGGTTAGAATTCTGAGTCCAGCAGTTCAAGTGGGGAGATCTCCAAAGATACTTTGAGGTATTCCCAGACCAGATTCTTGTATGTTCTAGCCAGCACAGGGCCCGGCACAGTCCATCACCCTGATCAGCTGGTGGTTGCAATTGCTGTGTTGGTTCTGTTTTCAGTCCCGAGTTGCACTGGAACCAATGGGTGTTGCAGTCCAGTCTGGTTCGGCCCTTACATCAACCAGTGGGAGCTGCAGCCTAGTCGGGGCGACCCACAATAACCCCCACCAAGCCTGCCCCCTACCCTGGTTTGCCAATTTGTGTAGCAGAAGACCAGTCTGTCCCCCATCCCATTTGGCTCTGGTACTTGTCAATGGGTATTAAAGCTTAGTTCTATCTAATCGACTCAACCATCCAGCCCTCACAGATGTTGTTGAGTGCCTCTGTCTAGCCATCCCAGCCCCCGTCCTAGTTTTCATGCCCTCCCACGGGAATAGTGACCCAAGAAGGGGGAACCCACTTTTTCCCTCCCAGGTCTCTCTGTCCCGGTTTATGCACTCTTTAGGTGGTCCTGTGATTTGACTCGACAGAATTAGTCCCCAGTGCCAGCTTCTGCCAGCTGATGCTGTGGCCCTGATCTTGTCCACATGCAGCGCACAGGTGTTGTAGCCTTGCTTAGTCGTGTCTGTCTCTATCCCAGCCAACACTCTCCAGTGGGAGTGGTTGTCCAGCGAGGGGACCAGCCCCTTAACCCCCCCGCCAGCTCTGCCCCTCCCTTCCTGGATCTCACGTGTGCTGGATGGGTGTTGCATTCATATCCAGTACAGGCAACCACGCCCTGGCGTTCCAGAATGTGTACTGGTTTTGTCGCAACCAAACCCGGCCCATTCCACACTCTGTTCTGGTGATCGGATTTGCCAGAGGATGACATGAACTGATTCAGCCTGGCCTGCTCCTGACCCATGCCGAATGCATGCCAGTGGGAAACTTTCCATGGCCTATTCTGGGCTGTTTCCAATCATGCTTCTCGCGCTTACCTGCAGGGACTGTGTCCTGCCAGAGGAGTTGCCCAGGCTCCTCCATCAGAACCCCTCCCAATGCCAGATTTTGCGCTTGCCAGGGGGTTCTTGAGCCAACCCTACTCAGTTCACCTCCTGTCCTAGCAGGAACAGTGGCTTTTCCTGGCTGGCTTTCACCCCATTCTGACTCTTGTTGTTGGATGTTTCAGCCCAGCCATGGCTCGTCCATACCCACATACAGCTCACACATGGCTCAGAAGGGGATTGAGACCCAGCCTAGTCAGTCCCACATCTACCCTGTTTCTCCATAACACCAGATGGTGCTGGGATCTGAACCGGCCTGGTGCATCCAGTCCCAGCCCACACTAGTGCCTCGGGTGACTGCAACTGTTTCCTAGATAGAACGCAGCCCCCATTCCAGCACATACACCCCTTGGTGGGAACCTCATCCCAGCTGTGGCTTCCCAGATTGGGACCGTTCCTAGCCGTAAATCACGCACCTGCACGTGGTTGCTCCGAGGACCATTAGGTGCCAGCCTGCTACACAAGCCGGAGCTTATCTTTTACTTGATAGGTGTTCAAAGCTCAGCATTATTAAGGGATTGGAAGTTCTTCAAAGGAAGAGTTACTGGCATTGGGAATCTTTAGGATTGACTCAGATCCCAGAAACAGTGGGGTCACTCTAGAGCTATCTCAGCAGCGATTCAGATGTCCAATACCCCAGAGCTCCCCGGCCGGGCGGCCAGTGCGCCATTTGGCATGTCCGGGCCCAGCCCGCCATGAGCCATGGGCACATGGTGGACTGGGTTCGGGATCCGAGCTAGACGTCCTCTCCCGCAGCCCTCGGCTCGCCTCTGGCAGCCGGAAGTTAAATCCTGCAGGCCCGAGGTTGCGCCCCTCCCCAATCCCGTTCACCCACCACCCAATGAGGGTGTTGGGTGGGTCCCGGACATGCCCAGTCACGGAGGCCTCCCCCCTCGGCGTACTCACCCCAGAAGGAAGCAGGCCGCACCCAGGCATGTCCGGGCCCAGCCCGCCATGAGCCATGGGCACATGGCGGACTGGGTTCGGGATCCGAGCTAGACGTCCTCTCCCGCAGCCCTCGGCTCGCCTCTGGCAGCCGGAAGTTAAATCCTGCAGGCCCGAGGTTGCGCCCCTCCCCAATCCCGTTCACCCACCACCCAATGAGGGTGTTGGGTGGGTCCCGGACATGCCCAGTCACGGAGGCCTCCCCCCTCGGCGTACTCACCCCAGAAGGAAGCAGGCCGCACCCAGGCATGTCCGGGCCCAGCCCGCCATGAGCCATGGGCACATGGCGGACTGGGTTCGGGATCCGAGCTAGACGTCCTCTCCCGCAGCCCTCGGCTCGCCTCTGGCAGCCGGAAGTTAAATCCTGCAGGCCCGAGGTTGCGCCCCTCCCCAATCCCGTTCACCCACCACCCAATGAGGGTGTTGGGTGGGTCCCGGACATGCCCAGTCACGGAGGCCTCCCCCCTCGGCGTACTCACCCCAGAAGGAAGCAGGCCGCACCCAGGCATGTCCGGGCCCAGCCCGCCATGAGCCATGGGCACATGGCGGACTGGGTTCGGGATCCGAGCTAGACGTCCTCTCCCGCAGCCCTCGGTTCGCCTCTCTTTCCTCCATTTCACACTGTCCACTTCTGCCTCCAACCTCTCCAGAATTTGTATGATAATAATCTTGGAAAGGTCATACTTGGGAAATCCTGACTGAGACTGCCAAGAGTCAAAAAATTGCTTTGAGTGATTGCTGAATAGTAAAAGATAATGATTGAATCGTTTCACATTTGTATATGGATTTGCATAAACATTCTGCCTTGGAACATCAACCCCTCCCCAGCAGGGAATGTGGAAAGTGGAGAAAGAGCTATGGAGAACCCAAGGAACTCAGGTCTGACTCCCTTCATGGAGTTCCCAGAAGGAAATCATCTTCAGTTTCCAATTGAACCTGTCAGGTGCTTTGCAACCCACCCTCTCTAAAAAAAGTGAATTTTATAGTTGGAAATAAAATTACTACTAGAACAGTCAGGCTTGCTGATGTTTAGTGTTAGCCCCATCGCTATGTCCCACAACAGTGGTGATGATTAGCTGTAATGTGGTATTTTGAGCACCATTTAGATATTAATTATTTTTAATAACCTCCTCATTGAAAGCTTAAAGCTTTGCCTAGGATTCTAATGAATGCTTTTACATAAAAGAGAGGGATAATATGAAACAGGAACTAATGAAACCTCTGAAGAAAATTGAATACAGTATCTTTGACAAAAAGAAGAGAAGAAAGACAGCATGCATCTCCAGCCAGCCGGCATACTCTCATTAGGATTCTATATGCATGACTGCACGGTCACTGCAAACGAGTCTTAGTTATGTATGTGCTTATGAACCCATTAAGAATTAGTGTCTTCTTAATGAGCACCAAAGAACGTATGTAGTAGAAATTCCTTAACCCGTATGTAAGACAGAAGAAACTTAATTAGCAATTATGTGTTGGGATAGGAAAGTACTTTTCCATGAGCCTCCAAGAACATTGTAGCATCATCCCTTTCTTGACCTGTCAGCATCTCCTTGAGCATGTGGGCAAAGGTTGTAGCATCTTTGATGGGGAGCATTGGTGCGTCCAGAGAATGTTCAGTGACTTGGCCTTGGTCACTGTGTAAGTCAGGGACCATGCTGAGTGCCTCCTCACCCTGATGGTATGCTTTGAGGATTTGGGGAGATTTTATTAAAACTAAGATTTTTTTTTTTTAAAAAAAGGCTTACACTAAGTGCTCTAGAATTATCCCCCTTTAGGATTTGTGAGTTGTCATTTAGATATCCATTTTATAAAAAAATAAAAAGCAACTCCTTGGGAAGTGACCACTGTTCGCATGAGAATCTTTCAGATGACTGGCAGGAGATGTGAGTAGAATGCCCTGGGCATGCTGGACTGGCTCTTGTCGCCTTGTTCTACTCTCATTCTGACCCATCAGTACCCCAAGCGGTTGATCATCCTCGAATATCATTTCAGATGATAGGGGAGATGACAACAAGAAAGTATTTGTGAAGGAAGTACAGAACCTAAAGCACAGAACAATCTTTCAATAGTTCATACTGAGGAAGTAAAAAGTCCCTGAGGTGTGCGGACACAAACCCAGCCTCATCCCAGGGATGTAAATCAAAATGGGTGTGAAGAATCTGTTTTCTCAGGTGGAACTTGCATTCAAAAAAGAGTGTTCATTTTTTCCCCAGATCATTAATTGTACTGTGAGTAGAATATGTACCATTAAATCAACTTCAGCCCTTGTTATAACTGGAAATAAATGAGTAGGATTGTGATTATTATCCATTTCACTTATATCATTTCTTTCCCTTCCATCTGGCCCTTTTAACTATTCTGTCAGATAAGAAAACTAAAATCAATTCTCCTAGCTGCGTTCTCTCATGCAGTATAGACATATTTTTCTTCTAACTAAAAAAATTTAAACTCTCAAAAAGTGCCTCTGTAGGACATTCTATGGTCATTTAAAAAAATATATAGGCAAATTTGTTAACCTAGAATACAGTCAGTTGGCCAAGTTAGATATCTGAGAACAGGGGATTTCTGAATGACTAGAAATAAGTCACTTCTTGGTTAATTCATGGTGACTTATTTTAAAAAAGAATATTCTTTTTCTTTCTCTTTACAGATTGCCTTGGTAGCCAGAGAATCCCAGAAGTCCTCAGGGAACAAACTGGGGATAAGTTAGAAAGCATACCCAGCTTATTTCCCAAGCTCTGAGCAGACTTAAGAAGAAAGACTAGATTTAATCAGAAAAGATTTTATTGATGAAGGTATCTCTCCTTCAGGCTAACCTCTGGCCCCTGCATGCTAATAACACCATCTCATTTCTCAGAAGTGGCCTGCTGCATAAAATCCAGGCGGGAGACCATGGACAGGAATACACGACGGGGAGAGGGACTGGCCAATGGACAATCAATCAGGCGGTTGGCAAGGTCTTCTGCTGTCCCTCGCTGAGTTAGGAGGCCCATGCTGCTCTCTGGGCTGGCTGATTTGTAATTCCTGAGCAGTTACCTGAGTGCCTTTGGATTCTTGGGAGAATCGTCCAAGTTGTGCTGCTGGAGCTGGCTGCCTCCCCCCGCTCATTCCAGCTGAGCCCCTGGCAGGTGCATGCAGGTATTTATCTGCACACGTGGTATTTTGCCCAGCTATGAAGATGAGCAATATTGAGCTGCTTGTTTTTCCGTGTGCTAATGAGTGCCCTGTTTGTGCCCTTTTAGCCTGTTGTTGGAATAGAATGGTGTGACGCATAGTCTGTTTTTGGCTTTTGGGCTGTAACAGTCAGAGAGAACTGTATTTTGCACTTTCTCGTCACCTGTGTGCTGGAAGAATATTAACAAAGGGAAGTTTAAAAGGGCAGGCTATGTTCTGAAACTTTCTAGCCTTCACGTTGAATCTGGAATTCAGTTCCTGTTGTCACAGCTCTGAAAAGAAACTCAGGCTCCTGCAGATGATGATGCTTGGCTTCCATGAGTAGAGTCGGGCTGTGGTTGAGTCAGTTTCTCTCTCTCTTCGTTCTTTTTCTGCTCTTTTTATATTTCTGCAATTCAGATTCTCAAGCTTGAGCTTATTTCTTGGGTTATCCTGAGAAATCTTCCCATTTAACCAGCCAGCCAGAGACTACTTCCTAACTGCCTAGTATCCACTTGTTTGGGCTCCAGTGGGACTACATACATTCCATGAGGTTGGAGGCCACTTTTCTGGAGGCCAGTTGTCTTAATCTCTAGCAGCCCCTCAGTACAATTTCTGATAAGTGGTTAGTGCTATATAAATGCATGCTTACTTTATGATCTGTAAGACAGATACCACCTGTCTGGGATGTGGCGGGGTGGGGGTAGCGGTGTTAATTTAATGATATATTGCCATTTGCACAGGCCTGGTGAAAAGTCAGTTCCCAGTCAGTGAGGGGCAAAGTTCATTCTTCTTATCATGAAAACTGAGGAGCTCAAGTGAGATGTGGTCTGGGACCTTGTGTGGCCTTGAGTGCATAGAAGCATAAGTAGGTGTATTTGCCAGGGCTTTCTAGAGAGAATTGATAGGATATATGCATAGGTAGACAAAGGAGAGATTTTATTTGGTAATTGACTTGTGATTATGACAGCCAAGACAGGTTATCTGTAGGCTGTAGACCCTGAGATGCCAGTAGCATGGTTCACTTCCAAGCCCTAGAGCATCAGAATGATGAAACCAATAGCAGACCATTCAGTTCAAAGCTTAAAGCCAGAGTGTCTGTTTGTGGGTGGGTAGTAAGTTTAAATCCTGGAGTTCATAGGTCAGCAACTGATGTCCGTGACTGGCAACGGGCCTCTGCCATCTCTCAGAGCCAGAGAACACTTTGCCTTCTCTGTCTTCTCTCTCCAGCATGCCCACACACAGTGCCTGGGTCTTCCCACTCAGGGGACTCAGACTCAACCTGCTGGACCTATATGGATACTTCCTCACAGACATTAATCCAGATCTCTAGATATTCCTCAATCACATTGACATCTTAAAATCGGACATCCCAGAAAGTGACAATGGCTGTGGCCTTCCCTATGACTGCTATGGAAGAGTGGATTTCCAGACTGTCACATATGATAGGAGTGGTACATTGGTAGCTTGGGTTGCCATCTTTCTTGAGTAGGAAGTGTTGGGTGTAAGAGAGAGACGATGCCAAGGAATTAAGAGGTAGACAAAGTTGCCTTAGATCCCCCAGATCAGAACTTGCTGCATGGAACAGTTTCCTCTGAATGTTTCTGGTGCTTTTAATCCCATCATTATGCTGTTTTTGCCAGTCGATGCCTGCCATTGACCTCTGTTAGGGTCACAGTGCTGATATTAGCAAATGTGTTCTTGGCAGAGACCTCCCCTTCTTGCTGGTTGTACTTACCCTGAGCATGTGTGAATTCTTTAAATCACCGTGCAGAACCTGGCATGTGCTTGCAATTCCCAGTAGAAAGCTGATTTCTTTTGGAAAATGAAAGCAACATTCATGTCCTCTATATATGCCTTGAGGCTTCCATGGAGGAAAGTCAAAGAAAAAAAAAATCACATGTTGGTAACACCCCAGGCATATGTATTTCAGGAACTGACAAGAAGCAGCATTCAAAGTCGCAAAGCTTTGCCAGGAAAAAATGCAGTTAGGATGTGAAAGTAGATCTTGAATAGTGCCTGATCAAACAGAACACTGTGCTCTACTAAGCCTGAATCCAATAGTGTACAGCCGCTGGCATTCTCCTTCCATTATGGGTGCCTAGGACATCTTGGATCGAATCAAATGAGATACAACAATTGTTTGAAAAGAAAGCATCAGATAGTGTGAGCTTTCTAGAAGCCCTCGGAGGCTGTTTCTGGGTCACCTTGCTTACCAAGGTAACTACATCCTTTAGGCTGTGTCGAGGGGAGAGCCCATGGCACTCATTGGTCTCTGAGTTTCTCAGGCGCTATGTACAGTACTGAAAGCTGACCTTCTGCCATGATGAAGCCATGGCTTCTGGCAGCTGAGCTTCCCGTTCAGCCCAGTACCTCCTCTGAACTTTCATAATAAATGTGCTTTGGGTTATTCCAATTGACCCAAATGGATACTTGCAGATTTTTTTTTTCTTCTCTTTTCTTTTTCTTTTTCTTTTCTCTACAAGAGAAGAAAATGACAATCAAAAAGATTTGAAAATTCTTTTACTTAGAAACTAAACAAAAAGTTGCAAACGTATGTTAGTGCCACATTTTGTTTTGCTGTGTTCTGGTGTTGATGAGAATTTTCACTTCTCTCTGAAAGATAAAAACACTGCAGTAATTAATATCTGTTTTGTCCTTGAAATTGAATTACATATTGCTCTAAACTATTTGGATACAACCAAATATTAAACTTTTTAAAAAACATGATTGTGGCACATGGTCCCAAGGACTTCACAGTAGTGACTTTTCAGTTCAGTACTTCCTGTTACACCCAGCAGCTGCTGTTCAGCAGTTCTCTGGCAACTGACAAGGCATTGAATTCCTCCATCCCATCCTCTCCTGCCTACTACAGATCAGATGGCCTCTTGTCCCCTAGCCTGACTCTCCTGCCTGGCTTCCAGATAAGGAGGGAATGAGACTTCAGATAGTCCCTGTCTTGGTATCCCTTAACTCTGGGGGAAATCTCTGGGATAACCTTGTACTGCATTTAAATATAAGTATATTCAGAGATAGGAAATTACTTCACTGAACTATGGCAAAGATTCAGTAAACCCAGACTCCAGCTAGACTCTGGCTTCCCACCAAAATTAAGTCATCCCTAGAAAAATCAAGTGATCATGTTTTGCTACAGATATTATTGTTGTTTTTATGTCTAATGCTATGCTGATAAATGTTAATTAACAACCAGTTCATGTTCTGTGTGTCTGTGACTGTGTGTGTGTAAAATTGTGTATCTGTGTATACACACATATTTAGAATGCTCCAAACTTATATGTAAGTTTGCCAGAAACTTTAGTGATACCTGCTATGTGTAGTATACAACTTATTTACAATCCTAAGATATATACTAATCTTTGTTTTAGAATCCAGATAGCTGATTTGATTCTCAACACAATACTTATGTTGTTTAATTTCTGTGTTTACCATCAAAACAGATGTACAATTCAGCCACAATCACAGAAATTCAAGTGAAAAACAAATGCTTGATTACTAGATAGACTAAGTCACTCACGTTATGAAAAATAAGCATGCTTCATGTATGTGGATTGATGTTTTCATTAAGATAAAATAAATAAAAATGTCAAAACCACACAGATTAATCACTGACATGAGTCACTTTTAAATCATGTAATAGTTTTATACTATTGGAGAATATTTTCTTAGTTTTAGTACTAATATGTGACAGCAATAAGCACAACATATATCTTTATATTTGAATCTACAATGTTTTCATTTTTACAGCACATATTTTAAAAAATGGAGTATCCTCAAATATAGTAAATTATAGCAGAAAAATCTAAGTGGAATTTACCATATACCAATTAGATTTCTTATTTGACATAGGCAGCCATATTAAATGCTTACAATGGTATCTAAACATAGCAGGTATTCTTCATTTTACAAAGAGGAAGCTGAGACACGGAAAGTCTGAATAAGTTTGCCAATGTTACAGTGAATGTTGTTGAGCTAGAAATGTAGATCACAAGGCAACAAGTATCAGGAGTCTATGCTCTTAACCGCTGTGCAATACTGCCTCATGATGCTCAAACATTTTTTTTTTCCGCTTATGGTACAGATACAACATACTTTTACCTTTAATTGTATTATTATGATTTTTTTCTGTAACTTTCTGAAGACCGGGTAGATAAGAAAACTGTAAGTCTGCTTGTTCCATGGCTGATTCCAAGTGACAAGCTGATGTGACTGGCCACAGAGGCAGTTCCCCAAAGGTGTGCAGTGGTATCCTACTTCATGTTGCCTCTCCAACACAGCTCCAGTGCACACACAGAACATGGGTCTATAGGTACTGCGATAATTAGCAAGGTAGCAGTTTTCAGCTCTTTCTTCACCTTTGAGTTTAGTATATGTTTAATTTTCAAGTTACATAATTTTAATGGCTTTTTAAGCACCCTCCTTTCGTAATTTTCGAAAACTTCAAATAGCTTCTGTGAGCCAGTGCCTACCCGTTCTCCCCTAACATTGTTATAGTCTACTTATGTATCTCGAAATAAGCAAGAAACTCAAAACACTGGGAAAGAATGGACATTTGCTGACATAGTAAGAATGTTTCCAAGAGCATAAATTCCACTAAATATTCTGTGATCTCCCTCCTCTGAACAGCATAGTCATGACCAAAGTCAGTTGAGATCAGCTTTAGGCTGGTGTATTCAGGATGGAAGACTTCAGCATGTTGCATCAGTGACAAAGGGTCAGTGAGGTTTAATACAGGAAAGCAGAACCAATGAGACAGAGTATCACATGTTATACATTTCTACGCAGTGGCAGCCTACACCAGAGCTTTGGTTGTCTTCCAATTGGTGGTTTCCCTTTTGACATGTTTCTCCCAATAATCTAAAGCTGTTCGAGAACTTTGTGTCTCTCCACTTGCTTTGCTTGCCAATCTTCTCTATTAACAGTTTGCTTGTGGGGACCAGGAAAGTTATCTCTTTGGTTGGGATAATCAAATTGAAGAAAAGCTAGATTCCATTGCCCACATCTGGGTGTCTCCATGAGTACCACTCCAGAGATTTTTTTCACACAGTTACCTGCTACTGTGCTTTAAGACAAAACAGTGTGCCTCCAGGGTTAACTTTTACTCACCTAACTGAAGAGGCGAATGTGTCAATTTCACTAGTGCAGTTTCTGAAAAGTATTTCAGAATGTTAAATGGTTCACTCGAACACATTGTTGTAAATGTTTTGTCTTCCATATTTAAATGATTTTAAGACCTTTTAAAAATCATTTTTATACCCACCAGCCATGCTAATTGTACTAAATACAGGTAGTTGAAAAGGCTCCTATATTGAGCATGCCTGTGTTTGAGAGTATGCAGTGTTTTATTTGAATAGTAGACAAGATAAACACCTCACTTTTGAGACTGATTGACAATGAGAAAGGATGCTATTTGGGTGAAAAGGAGATAATACAAATAATATTTATGTAAATTTAAAGTACTTTAAGTTCATCGTTTTTGTTGTAGTCCATATTGGATTTACTTAGTAACAGACACCTTGGCTCATTTAATTTGCTGGTGGGGGTTAGGAGAGAAAAGAGTGACACGTTATTTATTCAGAAATTATACAGGAACAGATCTAGCTTAATTCAAACTGAATTTACTTGCTAAAACTCTGTTATATGTTAATCTAATATATCCTTAGCTTTAGACCATCACCAAGTAAAGACATTTTGAACTGTAACATTGTGTGCTACTTTTTAATTATCTGCATTGTCCTTGTTCTCATTTTTCTGAAAAAGAAATGAGTATATGAGAAGTAAGTAAGGACAACTTGGAGTCCTTACTTTGTTGCCCTTGAGAGTGGCTTGGGGAGCTTCTCTAACTCCTGGAGATTATATGTGGATTTATATGTGGATGTTTATCTGTGTGTCTGTTGTACTCAGGGGATCCTTGGTTTTAGCCACATGTTGATGCCTATCATCTTCAACTTGAGAATGTTGTCATTCAGTCTTTGCTGTGTGACAGTTGGAAGTACTCAGATGCCTCACTGTGGGCAGTGAATAAAAAGATGAATACTTGAGATGCAGGGACCAAAGGTACAGTGTCAGTACTCGTGTCTGATGTCAGACATGTTTGTTGTTTTCAGAAAATAGAGCCATGAATCCCTTTCCTTCTTTCATTTTTAAGTGCTGTTGTGAGTTGAAATAAGCAACACCATTGCTATTCCAAGAGCTCTCAAATTGAAAGTGACTGATTATAGTTACTGACACTGCTTACAGGGACTAAAGACTGGTGCCATATTTTCATTTAGTCAGAGTGTATGAGCCTAGAAGGAATTGAATACTGCTCTGGCTAATGGCAAAATAAGAGCTAGTAATGAAGAAGATGCTTCATTGACCTAACATCTTTATCATGAATTAATTCTCTTAAATATGTCAAAATTATCTCTGTTGTTGCTATTATAATAACAACAGCTAATGACTTTTAAAAGATTCCTGGGTGTCTGATACTGTCTGAAGCTTTTTACACGGATGAACTCATCTGGTCTTTATCACTCTGTAATTCATAGACATTACTGTTTCCATTTACAGTTTTTAAAACAATATTTTCCTTATTTATTTGAAAGACACACACACACACACATACACACACAGAGAGAAACTTCTCATTTGGTAGTTCATTCTCCAAATGTGCCACAGCAACCAAGACTGAGCCTGGCTACTGCCAGGAACCTGAAATGTAATCCAGGTCTCTCACATGGGTAGCAGAGACCCAGGTACTGAACCTATTACTTGCTGTCACACAGAGTGAAGCTGAGACGGAGAACAGAAGCAGGACACCACACCAGGCACAGTGAAACAGGATATGGGTATCCCAAGTGGCACTTATCCCTGTCAAATGCTAACTTCCTGTTCTACCCATTGTATAGAAGTAGGACTGAGGCACCTAGAAATTGTTGTATGGGTTACACATCCTCTGAGTTTCTGTATGAAGAATCAAAGTCAGGTAATCTGACATCCTAGATCAGGGATTAGGCTTGCTTTGGCCTTAGTGCTTGATGGAGAAAGTGTGAGAAGCTTAGAAACCAGAGCGCTCCAGCGAAATGTGGTTCCTTCTTCCTGAAAAGGAAGCTGCGGTAGAGCCCAAAGCTGCTGAGAGTGAAGGCTGATTTGGCACAGAAGGTTGAGAAAGAATCCTCGGGGTAGATTGAAGATACAGGAAGAGAAGAAGGTAGGGAAGAGAAAAGTAGACCTCTGATCCAGAAAAGAAGATACATAAAGGTCATACTGAAGAAAGGAGCTTGGGATGTTCTAGAAAAAGCTGAGTGGGCATTGTGAGAGAAGTGGACAGAAGGTAGATGACTAATTGCAGCCATGTGAGCAGTGCGGAGCTATGTTTGTATGTTCTGATGTCACAAGCTCATGGGAACACACTTTCTTGTGTTTCATTTCCCAGTTTCACACAGGCCGCTTCTCTGTTGATTCCTGTGGTGTAACGCTTGGCCATCTTGTTCTACAGAAGGGAATGACTTCATTGGCTTAGCCAGTGAACGGATGCTCAAAAAGAATGTAGGCCAAAGAGTGGGAAAGAACTTGAAAGTACTAGAAGGAAGACAAACTAGTTAAAATAAGATTGAGTCTTCCTGTAATTTAATAAATCAGCATTAAAATAAGAGTAAGTCTGAAGCTTTATGTGTCTCATATGACATCTTTGGCTGTTGATGAATCTAGCAGTTGTTATGGTCATGTCATTATTACCCATTTCGGACATAATGATTTCATCTAGACTGCATTATTAACGTTAGTTTTCCTTTATCAAGCTCTACAGATTATTGAGTTATTTGTGTTTTGTCTGTTGTTATTTTTTTTTTTTTGAGCAGTTCATCTTTGTCACAGCAGGCATCACGTGGTTACGATTTCATGTTTGCTCCAGCTCCCCCATCGTGGCAAATGGCAGTTGATTAGGGCTTTCTTTAGTTCATTATCAATGTTTTCTACCTTGCAGATAGAGCTGTTAAGATGAATATATCACATCCCAGAGATCCTATAGAGCTCGTTATTTCTGGGTGATTTATTACCCTCACTGTGGAAATGTTGTTAGTGAATGTTGGGGGAGCAGTGGCTGTATTGAGAAATATCAATGTATCCTGATGTTCTGGCTTGCAGTGACAGTCACAGATCCATCTCACTGACAGTTACCTTGTTAACATTTTGATCAGATGGCAAATTTGTCATTTTTCATGGTAACAAGCGAAAGTTTGCACAAGAACCACAGATAGATGGGGACGATCAAACGGCCCTCCCTGAATTTTTCGGTGTGATGTAATCCGTAATCTGGGAGGGAAGTGAAATAATTACTCTGTGGAAAGCTCATCCACTAAAAAATCTGTTTGTTGTAGGAAACTCAGATTTTTCTTCATTTGACTGAAATGTACCCTCTTATTTTTGTCTCTTTGCCTTTGCTGACAGTTTGATTAACATACCAAGCCTACGTGTAATGGGGAGTTAGAACAAAGGGTTTACAGTCAGAATGACATGGCTCAATCACGGTGTAAGATGTGAGTCAGGGGTGGAGAAAATAGCACGCAGAGTTCTAAGATGTATTAAATTAGCAGACACAGGCATGGGATTCAAGGGTTTCCTTCTTTTCCCTTTGAACTTGCTCTGAAGCCCTCTTTGATCAGCATCATTGTCAAGCAGTATAGATGGCTCTCCTGATCTCCTCCAGTGACTGTGAAGTGATCGTGTCCAGGCCTCACTCCTGTGTGATCACCCAGTTGCTGTTGGTTTTGTATTGTTGTTCTCCTGTTTTCTCTTAGGCTGTTTTCCTGCTGCTGTGAAATCTTTAAACTCAAAGTTCTTTTGAAATCCCTGAGTGTCTCTGATGCTCAGGAGGGTGATTGTGTTTGCAAGAGAAGCTCACTGTGGGGACAGCATTTCTTTCTTTTTGTTTTTTAAAAAAAGTTTATTGATTTGGAATATTGACACACAGGGAAGGAAAGAGGCAAAGGTAGAGATGACAGATGAGAGAGAGATTGAGAGAGAGAGAGAGAAGCTCTCTCTTTCTCTCTGCTGGTATACTTCTAAAGAGAGACAGACAGACAGGGATGAGAGAATCTGTCTCTGCTGGTCTAATTCCAAATGACTGAAATAGCCAAGGCTCAATCGGGCTGCAGTGATGAACCTATAACCCTGTGTGGGTGTCCCACCCTGTCTTGGGTGACAAGAACCCAAGTCCTTTGTCTTCTACTACCTTGCCAGGTGCATTAGCAGGGAGTGGCAACAGAAGCAGAGCAGCTGGGACTCTAACCAGCACTCTAACATGGGATGGTAGCGTTGCAAACAGTGACTTCACACACTGTGCCAAAACCGTAGGCCCAAGAGGTTGGGTTTCTTTACTCCGACTCAAAGTCAGACTGTACTCCTGACTTGCCTGTGAAAATGTTAGTTTTTGGTTTAAAGATCATCCGTCAGAGCTCATAAGAACTTCTGGCAAAATCAATATCATTGAAATTCAGATAAGAATTGCCTTAGTACAACTGGGTTGCTACTTGCAGCAGGAAAATAGGGCTCTAGGTGTCAAATAGAAGCTTCTCCTCTAAATTCCCATAGAACTCTCACATTCTCTTTGTCTCCGTCTCTCTCTCTCTCTCTCTCTCTCTCTCTCTCTCTCTCTCTCTCTCTCTCACACACACACACACACACACACACACACACACACACACACACACACACACACACTCTTGGATGTCCATGACATAGTTGGTTTTCAAACATTTCTGTCATTCGTCATGACCTTGGGAAACATTATGTTGTGTTGCTTCATGCCTGCAGTGAAATACAGCAACAAGGGGGAAAACATGCCAAGCATATTTGTCTTTCCTTTGTTCAAGTGGCTTTTCAAAGGCACCAAATGCTCATGGCTGCATTTATAGGAGCCACTTTTTTTTTTTCTAATGACAGTACACTTGTTAACCTAAAATGCAGCCTCTTCTTTCTGGTTAGTTTAGCTTCTGTTCATACATCCATCTCCGCAGAGATGAAGGTGAACAGAGAAGGTGAAAGCCATGCATTTGATCCTCATGATTTATCTGCGAACACTTTGCTGAGATGTGAGTAAGCATGTGTGCTTTCTCATCTTCACCTAACTCACTGTCTCTGGCTACTCAGCTCATTTGGGAGTGGAGAAGATGCTCTTCCCATTTACCCAAATACGGGAGCTGGAATTTGTCATTTTGATGACTAGTGTGCTTACAGTGAATATGCAAAGTGATGTAAGAAATCACATGGAATCTCATTTTCCTGGCAGGAAATCCTGTGGTATTCCTTTTAGCCAGTCTGAAATCTTTTTCTTTCGACCCTTCTTTTTTTCTTTACTCATCTTATCACAGTCGAAACCACTATTTCACAGGTTTGAACAAGGTCAGTGTCTTAACTGAATTCTTCACAAATATTGCTGAAGACCAGGTGTTTGTTCATATGTTCATATGAAGCCATCTTTGTGTCACTTGTCACTGCTCCAGGACTCCCAGCCCCTGTTGAAGTGTTGCGTCTTTTTAAAGGGGGATCGCAGGGCCAATGCTGTAGTTCGGTGGGTTCAGTCGCTGCTTTGACACCAGCATCCTCTGTTGGAGTGTGAGTTCAAGTCCTGCTGTTCTTCCTCTGATCTAGCTTCCTGCGAATGGCCCTCTGCCACCAGCATGGAAGCCGGGGATGCAGGTCCTGGCTCTTGCCTTCATTCTGACCCAGAACTGGCTCTTGCAGCCATTTAGGAAGTGAGCCAGGCCCTGGTAGATCCCTCTCTGTTTTTCCTCCTTTTCACTGTCACTGTGCTTTTCTAATGAATATTTTTTAAGTAAAATAGAGGCTTAGTAGTTGTGATCTCTGGAAAAAATACAAAGAAATATTCCTCTTTATACATCTAAAATAGTCTTTTATACATTGAAGAGCTCATTCATTTTGTCTCTCCCTTTTTTTCAAAAAAAATTATTTGCTTTTATTGCAAATACAGATCAGATTCATAGGGAAAAGGAGAAACAGGAAGACCTACCATCTACTGGTTCACTCCCCAAGTGGCTGTAACAGTCAGAGCTGAGCCAATCCCAAACAAGGAGCTTTTTCTGGATCTCCCACACAGGTGCAGGGTCCCAGACTTTAGGCTGTCCTCTGCTGATTTCCCAGGTCACAGGCAGGGAGGTGGAAGGGAAGTGAAGTAGCCAGGACATGATCTGGTACCCATATGGGTGCTTGCAAGGTAAGGATTTAGCCATTGAGCCATTATGCCACCTTCTTCCTCCCACCGCCCACACACCTTTTTCTTTTTTCTTTTTCCTTCTCTCTCTCTTTTTTTGAATACTTAGAAAGAGCTCATTCATTTATGGCTATGAGTTATCTTATAATTACCAGAATTTGTACTGTATAGATTTGCCTCTCTTTCTCTTTCTTGGTACTGGAGTAGAGAATCTGTCCACTCACGTGCCACCACCAGGTGTGTTCCCTGAAGAGTCCCAGTGTAAGCAGTCAGATGAAACAGCCATCACCTTGAATAGTCCCCACAGTGGTCAACAAGGATGTGGATCATTTTGTCTGAAGCCTTGGTGCCAGTGACAGAGGGTCTTAAATCATGGTCTGCAGTATGTTCCCTGGAAACAACTCTGACATCTCTCACACGTGGTTGTCTGTGTAGGAGCCACGCTTTCTTCTTAGGTCGTAGAGGAAATGAGAAGTAACAAATTAGACACAGCAGTGCCCAGAGAGCAGGAAATGCCTGGGCTGGAGCTGGACCAGGCCAAGGGACTTTCCTAGAAAAAGATCACAATTTCAGGAAAAAAAAAAGAGTCATCACTTGGTCAGGTGGGAGATGGCTCCTAGAAGTTTCAGTTTTCTCTTTCATCTTGTTTTCTCTGCTTCTTTATTTTTGCTTTGAAAAAAAAAATAGGACTTGTCTTGGGTGCTGATTATAGTCACTGAGCAGAAGAGGATTATATATATACACACACATATTATACACAGTTAATATATAGTATATGCATATTACATATATAATTCCCACCTTTTATCATTTAAGTATATGAGAGATTAACATCAATAATAACAGAAACTTCGGCAATGAAATGTAATGACAGTAATGTGAATGGTGTGTATTTGCCTCAAAATCTTATGTCCTATTCTCACCCTTCTTGGGACAATCTGATATGATATTTGTGTGATGAGATGAAGGGAGGTAGAAGACATAGACATTTCAGCATAGTGCTGGGCTGCTGTGAAAGAGGGCCTTAAGTTCAAGCACTAACACACTGTGACAGTCAAGCTGATAGAGAGATGGCTGCTAACGGCTCCCATGCAGGTAGCATTTTCAATGGGGCTACACTGAACAAAGGACAAGATAGAGCCAAAATGACACCCAGACTTCTCATGCTACTCAGAATAGTCCTCCATTCACCAGGTTTGACTTCTCTCTGAACTTTTTCATTTAATATTTTTGAATCATTGTGGACCAAGCATAGCCAATTGTAGAAAACTAAGCTGCAGGTAAAGTGTGACTAATATATTTCAAAGTAAAATGAGGGTGCTTTCTGAGACAGAACAGATGTAAATTATATCTTAGCTTGAGATCAGAGATTCTCTCCAACATGATTTTGCACGCATAGGCATGTGTCTGCACACACAAACACACTCAGGAAGACATTTGGCCTTGTCTCAAAGGTTTTTTTCTTTTTTCTTATCACAACTGAGAAGCAGTTCTGTGCACCTAGCATAAAGTATAGCCACTGATACAGTTGATACGCTACCATCCGCAAGATAGCCAGTCACAATCAAGTATTGGGCCCAAAATGTCAGTATGGTCAAGGCCTGAAACCCTAGGCTGCAGATTGGATAGGAACAAGAGTTACCAAATTGAAAAAACTAGAATGCAACCGCGTTGCACAAGGGCCATCCTGTTTGGTTGCACCACTGATATTTGGCCACTGAAGGGTTGTGTGTGCAGGGAAGTGGGTTTTTAGAAGGTGTTTGTGCCTTCCTTTGTTTTTCCTCCTCAGCACAATGATAGTCTGGGAATAAATAATCAGTAAATGCATTGGCCATCTGCTTGTGCAGCCATCCCAAAAAGATTAACTGAGTATCTAGTAGGTGCCTATCACAGTACAGCATGTCAGATGTGGAGGTGACTTCATGACCAATATCTGGACATAGGTGTAGGCCACAATCAAAAAGTAAGGGGTACAGTGAAAAATCAAAGGAAAAACAGTGAGTGAGTGAATCGCAGCAAACTCAGCAAGGACGGGAGGATGGAACAACTTTTTTGGTAACAATCACTTAGTTTGGGGTACACAGGAGATGAAGGTCTGCTTCAGGATGTTGAAGCTGGGTAATTAAAAGGGGAGACTGGCCAAATGCAATCTTGTTTGCTGGGAAAGCTGTCACATCCAGCTTTGCAACTGTTGAGTTTCATGTGCTGTCCATACGAGTTGGAGCGATGGGAGAGAGTTGAGCCTGGGGAGCATAGAATTATGGGAGCCTCCTGCAGAATGCCCTTCTGCCCCTGTGTTCAGGAGCTGTAGGTTTATTCATTCTAATAACACAGATGTAGGCGATCTGCTATGTCCAGGCTGTGTTATTTTCTCAAAGTATTGTGAAAAATGTTCAGAAATCTCCAGGGATTTCTTTTTTTTTCTTCCTCTTTCCTAAATATGAATCTTGTTATGTGGCTTATTAGAAAACTCCCCAGTCAGCCCTGAAATTCTCTGTTGATGACAAGCATCATTCTCAGAAATGGCACTCCCTCTAGGATTATGAACATCTATCTCTGCCATGAATTTTGCCCATGAATAGAAGTGTTTTTTCTTCTCATCCTCACATAAACATGGGCACATGGCTTTATTTTTTAGAGACTCCCAACACTTCACTGGTTCACTGTCCCCCACCCCAAGTGCTACCAGAGACCTCCAGCTTAGACCAGAGTTGGGACCCAGTAATTCCATCCAGGTGACCCATGTGGTTGCCAGGGACCTATTTTGAATTATCACCAACTGCTTCTCAGGGTCTGCATTCATGGGAATCCATAGTATGGAATCCCATCCAGGCCCTTCCATCTTGGATATGGGCACCTTGTTTTCACTTAGAGAGAGACAGAGACACAGAGAGACACACACAGAGAGAGAGAGAGAGAGAGAGAGAGAGAGAGAGAGAGAGAGAGAGAAAGAGAGAGAAAGAGAGAAATGCCATTAACAGGCAGGACTCAACCAGGCCAAAGCTAGCCTGGTTGCTCCAGTCCCTCAGTGTTGGTTGCAACCCTCCCCACCCCCCGTGGCTTTCAAAACAGAGCAAAAGATACTAAACTGCTATCCCTCGTCATTTTCCTCTCCCCTGCTGTGCCATAGGAGAGTCCCAGGTAGGATGCTGCCTCCTTGAGGAAGACAAATGTGTAAATTTTGGTTTCCGTACCTTTTTCCAGACAGCGCCTGCTCTGTAGTGTACCCAGATGACTGCAGGCTTTCATTTGAGCTACAACTTGATCTTTGGGGAGTTTGTATCCACCTTGCTTTGCCTGTGCCTATTTCACTAATTTACCAGAGCTGTTTAGAGACGCATCATTTTCTTAACACACAGCACAAGCTGACTCTGGCCTCTTGATGTCAAGAAAGAAATTGATTTGACCTCTGTGATGCCATCTAGTTATTGTTCTGGTAGATTCTTTCTGTGAGAGATGGTTCCTTGGGACAATCAACTTTGCAAAATACTAAAGCATGCAGAGAATCAAATGAGATGAGCTGAATTGGAATCTCTCCTGAGGTGGCTAGTGTAAACACTCTGCCCTAGCAGGTATTGCTAATCTATCAGCAATTCCCTACTATTGCAACTAAACATGGGCTAAAACTATCTTTTTGGCAGTCAATATCAATTCATTGGAGGTAGCAAATGAGATGATAACTTTCATTACATCCCTAGATGGGCTGTGAAATGTACCAAGCACGTTTGGGGTTGATCATCACAGCTCTAATTCTCACTTTTCTGATCTGTGAATTTGGGTGGAGGTGTTAACACTACCGCACAGTGTCCTGGTACAACTACTCTAACATCTGAGAAAGCATTTTGGAAATTGTCCTGACATCTTAAAATTGTAGACTGTATTGCTAGTATAAACAGCAAAAGGCAAAGAGTCTCTACAAAGTAAGAAAATATTCACAAAGTTGATACCACTGTTGCTCAAACTGGGCCCAGAACTTTCAGGTGGCTGCATTAGTTATTTCTTAGAAGAACACATACTGCTTAGCACTGCTGGTGCAGGATTTGCCACTCCTGGGACTGCAGTTAAGGAGCAGAGCTATACAAAATATCATTAAGGATCAGTGCCAGTCCTGAAGAAATGCACAAAACTAGTGCAGAATGAGAGATTTCATGGCAGTTTCCTATCAGTGTGACATCCAAGTGTGTGATCAGTGGGCTAGTCCTGCCGAAAGAGGTTCACTTCCACTGTGGTCACACTTGGGTCATACATTGCATGTGCTTAGAGCTATGTATTAGTCAGTCTCATGAATCAGTGCCATGAAAAAGATCTCTCTCTCTCACACACACACACACACACACACACACACGCACGCACACACTGTACGTCTTTCACCTGCAGGTGATTTGAAATGCACTGATATAAAGGATCGATGCCTATGATCTGAGTGTTGCAATCGCCACAGCCAGAAGAAGCCAACTCTGGTAGGAATGGAAACAGTTATCATACTTAGGAGATGACTTCATTGTGTGTGTATTTGATACATTTTCATCTCTTTCAATGGAGATGATTTGTAGCCAAAATGCTGCGGAAAAAGGAAATAAGATATAAAGAACTTAAAATGTAATTCACTCTCCAGATGGTCACACTGACTAGAGCTGATCCACACCTAAGCCAGGAGTCAAGATCTTCATCCAGGTATCCCTATATGTGAAGCCTGAGTCCAAACACTTGGGTTATCCTGTGCTGCTTTTCCCAGAGCATTAGTAAAGAGTTGAGCTGGAAGTGGAGCATCTGAGATTGGACCAGCACCAGTATGGAACGCCAGCGTTGCGGACACTGGCTTTGCGCACTCTACCGTAATATTGGCCCCTGTGATCTTTAGCAACAGAACTAACTAGATCTGATGGTTGACTTCTTTAAGCCTTATTTTCCTCACCTATAAAACAGGAATGGGAATCTTTATCCTCCAAATATAGAGGTGGAATGAGGCCATCCGTGGGTAGTGTTTATCATAGCATCTGGGAAAGGCTAAGGGCATGGTACCCAGCTGAGGGGTACGGTGAAGGGTAAAATTAGGAGATGTCTGATTGTAAAGCAGAGCAGGATTTGATGCCAAGCTGTGCCACTTCCCAGAGGATGATGTTGAGCAAATTCTTTGAGCTTTGTAAGCCTCAGTTTCCCCTACTGTGCAATGGGGTTGATGATGATTGCTGTTATGAAGATTAGTAATAATAATATAGGTGATACTAAGCATAGTCATCACTTGATAAGTAGCACCTGAAAATGGCAGCTGTGGTTATGATTAGCTATTCACTTTAGCAGAAGACTCCAAATTTTCCAGATTTAGGTATCTTTAAAGAATAAAACCAGACAAAAACTTTCACTGGATTTTAAGTATGCATTCTTTATCTAGTATCTTGAGATGAAATGGTAAATCATTTTTAAAAGGTATCATTTAAGGAAGACTGCAATAATGACTAGTATGAGAAAATGCAGGCTTTCATTATCCAATACACTTTAGTAAGGGTATATATATATATATTAAAAGCAATATATATATATATATATATATATATATTGCTTTTAATATGATGACTAATTTAGGGAATTCATCATCTCCTAAATATATTTGTAGTTATAAATTTGGCCAAATAAAGAAGATTAACATTAATCTGAGGGATGCTTATGCATCCTTTACTCTCCTTGCAAGTGGGTTGAGCCTGTCAGTTTGAGTGCAGCCCTGCCCATTTCATCTTGGAATCAGAGTCCCTGAGCAAAGCCTGCCTGCACTCGCATAGAACATGTGTTCAAATTGGCCATTGACTCCTATTTTTTCTGCCTGCCAGTTGGGACTTCCAGCCCTTTCTTTCTAATCATAGTGCCCTAGTTCTGCTGGACTGCTGTCTCTCCTGTACAAATGCTTCATATGGTTTTGCGTGCTCATCCAGTCATAATTTTCTAACTATTAGGATGGGGATGTGTCCAGGTCTGACTAATCAGCCTTGGCTGCAGAATTGGAGTGATGACTGATCCAAAAGAGTCACTCACAGTCTTACACTACAATTTCATACCCAAGCAATAGGAATGAGAATTTTTTTCTTCCCCTTCAGTCTAAGTATGCTAAGCTTGCATGATTTTAAGCGTTGAAATGGCTAAAATTCTACTTCTTCCCTTAGGTTCCCCATACAAAGAAGTACAGGAATTTGGCCCAGTACCCATAGAAAAGAGTTATGAGAGAAAGAACATTTTGGGGGCTTCATTTTGCACTTACATAAGCTTTTGAGTTCAGATTATCTTTAATATTGGTTGCAACTGAAGAAAATGTTGATTGTTCTGTGTTGCTATCAGAGAAATGCACTGTGAACCATATGGTGATAGATGGCCAGAAACTGACTTTTGTAATAAAGCAATACCGTTAGGATGGCAAGATTCAGGATCTCATTCCTGCTTTATATTATCAAAGAATACTTGTGTTCATTTTTTTAAGTTTTTAACTTTCAAAAAGTTATAATTATTTACTTATTGTTTGAAAGTTTTAAATTATTCTTGTTTAATTTGAGAGGTACACAGACTGAGTGCTCCCTTCTGCTGATTCCACAATAGCCAAGGATAGTGTGAGATTACAGCCAGCAGCAAGGAGGGCAAGCTTTGTCTCCCCCAAAAGGTGAAGACAGCCAAACTGTGTAAGCCATCATCATTGCCTCCCAGGGTCTGCATTGGGAGGAAGCCGACATCCAGAGCTGGAACAGGAAAGCAGACAGGATGCTCTAATGTGGGGCACAAGCACTCCACTGCTAAGGAAAGTGTCTGCTCTTTTAAGCTAATTTTCTTCTTTTTATCGGTCCATTGGTAAAGAGCCATTCCTTCTTTTATATATATATTTATCCCCCATTATCACTGTGAGACATACACTGATAGTTTGATGATGCAAACCTTTTTTTTTTTTTTGGTTCTGTATCACAATGGCTTAGGAACCAACAACATCAACCCTTCTGCTTTAGAACCCAAGGAACATGTGTGTAGAGAGGATTGGCATTTTTGCTGCAACTGTGCTGCAGAGAAGCAAGGTCATTTGATGAGTATTTTTCTATTCATTAAGAAATTGTTTTTATTTTTTAAAATACCTCTTCTGATAGGACCATGTTCAGTCTTTAAATAAACAGATACATCTTTAAAAATAATAAAGACAGAGTTGGGGAGAGGTAGAAACAGAGATCGTCCATTTGTTGGACTCTCCAAATGGCTGCCACAACCAGGACTGGATCAGGCTAAAGCCGGGAGCCCGAGACTTCTAGATCTCCCGAGTGGGTGGTAGAGGCTACTAGGATACTGTATCAGCATCTGCAGAATCTAATAGGATCCGGTATAACATACAGCAGTTTAGCCCACTGTAGCACAACTCAGGCCCCTTTATTTAGAGTTCTAGTCGGGGACAATGAAAGGTTATTTCTAACAAAGGTCTTTACTGCAGTTCATTTACTCAACCTAAAGGAAAGTTAACTAAGAGGAACCATGTTGTTTCCGCCTTAAGACAACCACTAGCTGTTTTATGACCTCTTTCTTTAGATTTTTTATGAAGTCCAGTTCATTTGACTCTCCACAACACGTGTGTCTCCAGACCTGCTATGATGAGTTCATGTCCTGGGGTCTGAGATATTAGGCGAATTTTATCTACAAACTTAGAGTAAAGCTCTCAAGTCTGCAGGGTAGATGGCATGGGATGTTTGTCTTAAAGTGAGTTCCAATTTTGAATTATGTAATAATTTCCTTTTGGCTGAGCCACATTGCCAACTTGTTTCGCCAGATAAGATGATCACAAAATAAAAAACAAATTGCACAAAATAAAAGAAATTGCAGGAAGGCAAATGAAGTAACTAATACAGTGATGGATTTAGAATTCAAGTGAGAAAATCCCTCTTCTCATTTATGAGGATGGGGACAATGAAAAATTTAAAAGGGAAGCAATTTCTGCCTTGAAATTTCATTTGTTACTTAATTACATGTTCTGCAGTAAATTCCTCTCACTGTGATGTTAATTGCGAATGAATGTGGTTATTACTTATGTTTTGATCTTGCATGGCCTCAGAAATTTCTTAGAAATCATACTTTTCTGGTTCGGACAGAAAGTATGTCCATATTTTTGTACAGGAAGGACCAACTACACAACAAAGTGAGTAGTCTTTGTAAAATGCCATTTAGTGACTCATTCTCTTGGGAGGTTCAGAGTGGTTCTGCTGATTATTAAGATAATTAGAGCCATCAGATTTTGCCATAGTTTTCTCTGATGGTATAATTTGTGATCTTTTAAGTAATTAGATGCTATTTTTATGATATGTCACATTAATGAAGTTCACAAGCCTCATGTATGTCATAGGAGGCAAAAAGGAAAAGAGAGATGAATCTGTTGCTGGTTTTCTATAGAAGTGGAAGTGATTGGACCTAGAGTGATGGCCTAGCAGCTAAATCCTCACCTTGCATGTACCAGGGTCCCATATGGGCACCAGTTGAATCCCAGCTGTTCAACTTCCCATCAGCTCCCTGCTTGAAGCCTGGAAAAGCAGTAAAGAACAACCCCAAAGCCTTGGGACCCTGCACCTGTGTGGGAGATCCAGAGGAGACTCTAGGCTTTGGAGAGGCTCAGCTCCAGCAATTGGCACCTGGGGAGTGAACCAGAGGATAGAAGATTTTTCTCTATCTCTCCTTCTCTTTGTAAATCTGCCTTTCCAATGAAAATAAATCTTAGAAGAAGTTGTTGAAGTGATTCAGTGATTCCTTCTGATGCTCTTTCTTCTCTTCCTTCCCTTCCCAGGACATGTTCTACCTTCCTCTCTTTCATATTGCATCAGCAAGTTCACATCCTCAAGAATAATCACATTTACCTGCCACCAAAATGTTCACATCTTCTTTTGCTTTTTCTCTTGCCTGAAAAATTACAACATTCTTTCACTCACCAAGCTGCTGTTGATGCATTGTCTGGTTTCTGTTCACAGAAACCTCCAGCTTGTTTGTGCTTTGGGGTTTTTGCCTTGGATGCTTCAGGGCCCGATATGTTTGTCTCCTGGAGCTCAGTGGTTGACTGCTCCCCCTTGTCCGAGTGTCAGCTTGGATCCCAACCACTCAGCCATGTTCTTCCTGGCATCTGTGTAAGAAAGGAATCCGTATTCCACTTGTACCATCCCATTGGCATGGTTTCTTGTCTCTAAACCATTTATTATTTTCTGAGATTATTTAAGGGGGTCTTGCCTGTGCCTAATAAACATAAAATGAGTGAATGTAACATCCCTCAAGCAGAATACTATTCCCTATGTCACCAGTTACTGAACCCAAAATATAAAACAGTAACTCTTATGAGCAAAAATATCTCAATTTTTAATCCAAATTTTTACTACAAGAGAGATAAGCATTCAAAACCAAAGCAGTGCAAAAGGGAGAGCCGGATTTGTTTGAGAGAGAAAATACACAAACATGAGTGAGTGCGAGTCATCGCCCCCATGGAAAGATACTCACTATGAGAGGGCCAGAAAAGTGTCCATTTGGAGAAAACATTCAGGAGGGCACAGACCCATAAGTAGGTTTAGAAACCAAAAACCAAAACAATGTATTCTTACATGTAATAACCATCTTTATGGGGGTAGGGGATGGTGCCAAAATTGAATGTGCAAGGAAGCTATTCTCTCCGTGGGTTGAGTGTGCATGGAGCTGCCTGGGAATTTCATGGCATTTCTGCAGTGAGCTTACTTGACTTATGTGCCATGTCTTGCTTTCTGGTCTCAAATGAAACATAATTGCATTATGAGGAAATGTGCTATGAATTGACAAATATGGAGTGGAGTTACAATGCAGGATCCGAGGCTGAAACCACTATCACCTGTGCCTACCCCGTCTTCCTGCCTAGTGCCACCATGTCAGCACCTCTCTGGGTGTAGGGTACAGAGAGGAGACATCTTGAGCTCCCTCTCCCTGACCTTACCCAAACCTGGGCTGTTTCACACAACCTTGGACTCGATGACTGCAGTTTGAACACCACGGGCTTGGACTGTTAGCTGTGGCCATAAAGAAATAGCTTGGCCCATTTCCCCACATTGTCCATGGCAGTCCAGAGTTTGGCTGGCAGGCCCTCTTGTGAATCCTGCCTTTTTTGTCTTTGTACAGGAGTCGTGAGTAGGAGGTAAGGGGCAAAAGCACTGTGTGAGTGAGTGAATGGGTCTCAACAAAAGCTCTGACGCCTTTCAAGTCCTGCGGAGGCTCTGGCCTGAAATCGCATTTGATACTTCATTATATCCCAGGCCTCACTTCCAAGAGGGGGTCATTATTTCAGCCTGTAATCCGCCATAAAGGCTTCCCATTTGTCAGTTACATCAAGCAATAGAACACACATCTCCGCATCAGACATTGGGATTAGCGCTGACAGGGCTTATGTTAAAATGCTCTGCGCAGCAGCATCTGTACGCCGAAGGGAATAGCTAACGTGCCCTGGCACAATGATTCTTTCTTCGTGGGGAGCTGGATTTATGTTTAAATACTATTAACTTTTTTTTTTTTTACTCTGACAGCTGTGGTTTAAAAGAACCATATTTAAATGTAGGAGTGAATACATTTCTATAATAATAGTAGGGCCATGTTATTAATTTTTTATGCTTTTAATTTTGATATCCCAACTCTCTAGTTTTGAGAATGTCATTTCTTCCTCAATTAAATTTTTCTTCTTCCACCATTCCCCTCCCCCCCCATTTTCAAATGAAATTGAAATTGTACTGATAAGATGGAGTGAGGTTTTGGAGATGGGGAGTTGTCAGTGCAGCAGTCAGAAATGGTTGGTTTTCAATTGAAGCTGAGCTTCGGCCATTAATTAGCAGTGATAGTAGTGGTAGTACAACTCATTAGGAGCCTGAAGCTCAGGCCCCCAGGGAGGGGCAGCACTGATGATGCAGGGATTGCTCTGGAGATTACAGGAGAGAAGAAGGATCAGGACTCCCTTCTAAATGAGCAGCAGCCAGAGTGCTTGTTTTTCCTTCCTTTCTATCTTAAGAGGTCTGCTGTGGACAGAGGTGGCTAAGCCCTAGTGCCCCACTGTTTTCCCCAAATGACCAGGAAGCACCTGTTAAAGGGTCATGATGTGTGCAGAGAAGAATACACCTGTGCTGCAATGTAGGGGATACACAGCAATTGGTGAAATGGGGAATTTGCAAGTCATCTTGATCTACCAGGTCACCAAGCAGAGCTGCATATCGTGCACTGTGTTGGCGAGTTGTGCTGCAGTCAGCCCCACTACTGAAACAGTGAAAGTTTCTGTGAAGGTTGGCTGGACTGGCTCCCTTCTTCCCCTCCATCCCTCTTTTCCTCTCTTCCTCCCCCCTCTCATCATCATCATCATCATCATCATCATCTCTCTTTCTCTGTGTCTGAAACAAATACATACATATTCACATCATAGCTGGGAGTAGTGAGGGAGATGACAGCATTGAATTAGAGACCAATACTGACCCAGGCTTCCAAGTGTCTGTCCTTGAGAGGACTCCATAAAAGGCACCACTGTGTCATGGCACAGCAGTGTAGCAGCCTGATCTTCTGCCTGTGCTACTGGCATCATATATGGGTGCTGGTTCATGTACTGGCTGCTTCACTATCCAATCCAGCTCCCCCTGAATGGCCTGGGAAAGCAGCAGAGGATGGCCCAGGTCCTTGATCCCCTGCACCCACATGGAACGTGAAAAGAAACTTCTGGCTTCAGGTGGCTCAACCCTGCAGCTGTTGTGGCCCTTTGGGGAGTGAACCAGTAGATGGAAACTCGCTCGCTTGCTGTCTCTCCACCTCTCTCTCTCTCTCTCTCCCCCTCCCTTCTCCGTAATTCTGCCTCTCAAATAGATAAATATAAACTAATAGATCTTTTTAAAAACCACAAAAGATAAGCAAAAAAGGCACTTTTTAAGCATACTGCTCATAATTTGCCTTCTCCTTTTGGTAGCAGGCATTACCAGTGATTACTGAAAGTGGGTGACCAAGTGCCCAGAGTACCCTGCTGCTTTGCTGGAGTAACTCTAAGATACACCTTCCCTTCCTTCCCAGTGGAATTGAATCACAGAATTCACCTTGATCACATATTTTGGAACCTTTTCCTTCTCTTGTCTCACTTCCACACTCCCTGCTGGTGGTTTCTGGAATCTCCTGCTCAGCCAGAGACTTGTCCAAAGGGATTACGTTAGAGGAACCCAGCCTGAGAAAGGGACAACTCGTTTACCCTGCAGTGATCCCACGAGTCAGGGCTTGGAACCTTCCCATGCCTGCTGCTCTGCACACAGGATGCTAAGAGAAAGGGTGACATTTGACACAGGTGACTCACAAGAACACCATGTGAATCTTCACATTGCTGTTTGCTTTGTGAGATGTTCCTTTGTCAGTCACCATGTCTGCAGCTGACTGAGCACATGCAGCACCAGTTGCACTTTTGTTTTTCAAGATCTGTCCTGATCATTCAGAATTCTTGGTTCATATGCATCATTACTTAGATCCATTGCTTTACACAATCCTTGAGATGAAAAGTGCTGTAAGACACAACGAAGACCACAATTGTGTTACTATTTTTAAATGAATATTGTATTTTATGTTCATCAAGTTCATAATTCCTTCTCCAACTCTATTGTTTATTTGACTTTTTACGTTAAAAAAAAACATTGTCTATGGAGATGAATGAAAATCCTAATTATGAAAACAGACCTCCTGTACTTCATGGAAATTCACATGGTGCTATTTGGGAAAGGTGATGAAAGTGGTTTTCAGTAGGATATCTGCATAAATTATAACTGATTTACAACTCATCGCCTTCCTTTTCTTGCTCCTCCTCATTGAAGAGGCCTCATTTGTGCATTATCAAAAAGGGACTATTTTTAGGGATGTGATTATTCTGCAAAAGTGCTAATAATGATGGGGAGCATTTTAAGAAGATGTACCCAAGGTGGAAGTGTCTACAGTTTCAAAAATAGCATTTTGAAGGTTTGCACTGAGCCTTCCTCACAGAGCCAACATCTGTCTTTATGGATACCTGAAAGAAGTGCCTCCCTGTGAGGTTCTTTTACATTTAGTTTTGGCCTCAAGCTCTGGAGTGCAGCAGTGAGATGCAGAAGTGCTTCCAGTGGTGTATGTTCCAATCAGGATCACGGATTAAGCAATCTTCTTCTCCCTCTTCATCTTTGCATGTGACCATGGCATCCATATTTGTGTGGAATATATGTTCTTGAGTGTTGGCCATCTTTGAAAAACACCACCTTCACCCCATGCCACCACCCCTACTTTGTCATTTCCACGTGCTTGTGTTAACTCCAGCTTGCACCAAGAGTCCGTCCCTGTCACCCTAAGGGCCAGTCAAATCCTGCTTTAAGTTTTGTTACCCAATGCCGTAAAGCCTTCTCCACTGAAATCCTCCCTCTGTCCTCAGCAAGCCCAGGTAGAGGGCTGAATAGACTGTGATAGAAGAAAAATGGTCTTTGCAGTTGTAAAAAAAATAAGTGGTCTTATCTTGAATGCTGTTATTTGGAAGCTGCAGGTTCATTATTGGAGCTTCCTAGGTTGCCATTTCTGTACCTAATACTTCTTGATTCAGAGAGCGAGCTCAGGAATGAATGTTCTCTCTCTCTCTCTCTCTTTTTTTTTTTTTTTCCTCATCCTCTGAAATCTCCTCACATTATGGCTGCCACTCTCTTGTGGCTTCTTATTCTTCTCTACCATGAATTAGATCTATTGATGTATGTGTCTTATCTCACTTTTCACATGAAGCCCAGCTCTGCGTGTGCTGTCCAGACAGCGCTTTGCTTACCTAGCTCCTGTCCGCTCAGCATCCATACAGTAACCATAAAGTCAAATTAGCAAGCAGGGTAGGCACCTGTGCCTATTCCTCCAATTTTGATGAGTTCATGTGGGTGGTATTGGTGCTTGTCTTGAAATAATGGAAGGGTTGTGTTCCTCCAAACATCTAGAAATTGAACAAACCTTCCCCTAACACCCTTCTTTTCCTGCAGCTTCTATGCCCAAAGCAATCGTTGGCCTTCGTGCAAGCACGCTCCCTATCTGGCAATTAGGATTTCTTTTCTTTTCTTTTTAGACATGTTGCCATCCTTCCCTCTTGCCCTTATACTGAATCAATCTCTGCTTGGATGTATGTATGCATAATAATAGAAATACTTTCATAATCTTAAGCTCAGCCCACTGGGCAAGGCACTAGGACTCTAGAGAAAAGTAGAGCTGAATACTTCAGGCATTGATGCTAGGGCTCCAGCAGGTGGCGCCCAAAGGTTCAGCTCAAGATGCTCTTAGGTTTCTTCCATACCCTCTTGCCATCTGGTTTTCTCTTTAAAAATATATTAACATTCACAGTTTCTAGTATTGCTGCAGACATAGATGGTGAGAAACATATTCTTGTTGTTTTCATTCCCAAGGTACCATCAGTACAAAGACAAACATCAAGCCTCTTAAGATACAAAAACAGCACCACGCACAGCATAGTAATAGAAGTTGCCACTGTGTACTCCGCATCAGAGGTGGTGTGTTCACACTCACAGGGCAAACTGGCTCTTGCATCTTCGTTAGTTCTCCATGTCTAATCGATAGGCAAGCTTCTCTGGGGGAAAAATGGAGTGGAACAGCGTGTCTTCCCTACTGATGTTTCAGGCCAGCGAAGTCGACAGACCTTGCAAGCTTCCTGCCACTCACCTCTTCCCCAGTGGAAAACTAGTATGCGTGTTATTTTTCCCAAGTTGCTTCTGTGTGTAAATAATCTTGTCTTACAAAAATAAGAAATGGATTAATGACAACGTTCTCGATAACCTTAATGGAATAAAACCACAAGCCCTACCTAAGATAAATTACCATAAATCTTACATCTCAGAAATCTGAAAGCAGGCAGGAAAGTGGCCAGAATTTTAAACAAAGCAAAGTCTTGTGGCCTGGAGTCAGGCAGGAGTGGAGGGAGTTACATGGCACATCGGATCTTGTTAGTGCTCAAGCTTTTCCACGCAGAAATGGAAAGATGACAGTGTCACTCACCTGCCCTTGGAAGCCTTTTGCATTGGAAACGATGCCGTGAAATCTCACCTGTCACACATCAGAACGCAACCTGAAAACTCTCTGGTCTCCAACCACAAACACATCCCACGCCTTGGGGAAGAGGTGGAGGGCCCCTAGGAGGAAGCTTGGACTCCCCAAAAGCAGCTGTGAAGGTTGCCCCTGCATGGAGGGGCTCACTGCCTGCTCTTGTTTAGAGGCTGTGTGCGGTGCTTAGAGGAACTTGACCTCTCTCACGCTGTGTGACACTGGATGCATTGCTGATATTTGTCTTACCTCAGTTTCTGTGTTCCTTCATAGAGGATTCATTCTCATTCATTCTCTCTCTCTCTCTCTCATGGTAACTATGAGGATTCAAGAAAGCATATTTCAAAAATACCCCGTCAAGGAAGCAAAGGCTGAATCAATAGAAACTGCCCCACTTTCTTGCTTGTTGCTGCTTCCTCAGTCATTCTCATGGAATTAGCCAGATATTACAAAAAGCTCTTTTGCAGAGAAGGGAAGCAAGTCTCAGAGAAATTAGGTAACATGTGTGTATACCACAACTGGAAAAACTGCCCATTCTGAAGCCGATGTACTCTGTAAGGTTATGCTGCCATGTGCATGTGGGAAATCAAGTTTCTTAGAAATTACAATCGAGAAGATACTGCTAAGAATGATACACGTCTGTCTTCACCAGTGAAATGGAACTGTAGTTTTCCTCTGTCATATGTTTTTTTGTCTGGAATTGGTAGCAGGGCTATCTTGACCTTGTAGAATCAGTGGTAATTTTTTTTCTGTCATTTGGAAAAAAATTTGCAGAAAATTGGAATGATCTTTTCCTTGAATGTTTGGAAAGGCTTGCCTGTGAAACCGCCTGAAGTGGTGTTTTCCTTTCCAGCATTATTTTTAATAGCTCCCTCTGTTTCTTTAATAATTATCAAACTTTAAAGGCTTTTTGTTATTTATTCTGTATGTTACAGCAAGATGAATTTCTAGATACTTCTCATCTGTTTACAGTGTAAACACATACTTACTGCTAAGTTATTTATTATTTTAGGTGTGTTAATATCAGCTTTTTCATTCAAGAATCTTTGCCTTTTCTTTTTGTCAGTCTTGCCAAAGGCTCGTGTGTTTTATACATCTTACCAAATTTGTATTTTTTTAAAAAAACTTTTGATCTCGGTTAGCAAGTGTTTCTTTCCTATTTCATCAATGTTTGCTCTTGTGCTTACTATGTTTCTCTGGTTTTTTTTCAACACTCAATTTTGTTGTGGTAATGTAACTATTTTCTTACTTTATGTTTACATGAAAGGCAGAGTGAGAAGGGGAAACAGACTAGAGGGGTTTCATTTTGCTTTACTTCCCAAATGCCTACAAATAGCCAATGGTGGTCAAATGAGGAGGGTCCAGATGGGAATCGGGAAGCTATTGTCCAGGTCATAAGTTTAACGTTCATATGTACATACACATATTAACTCTCATGTACTCGTTTCACTAAAAAATAACATCCAGGTTTTTTCAGAACTAACAATGGGTAACTGCTTTGTAGGTATCAGTGGCCATTATAATTGTGAATGAAACCTCACCAGCAGGTGAATATTTTACTATGCTTTTCCTGATACTTGTAGATCTGAGGGCTGAGCTTGGCTTTGGTGTGCATGGTTAGGATAACTGGGTGTGTTTTAGTGAAGGGCACACTGAAAGCTTTCTAAGTATCTGCTGTACAGTTCTGCAAGGTGCGCTAGAATTCTGGGCTAGTACACACGCGCTAACAGCCCTCTGGCCCCTTCCATGGATGGGTTACTAGGTACGACTGAGCTACCTAGACTTCTTGGCCTCATCTTTGTTGGCATCAGAGGCCTCAGGGCACCCATCCCCTCCTGGCCTACCTTCTACAAACGCTGTTTAGATGGAACGTAGATTTCCCTGGACCCATGGTCACACCCCAGCTCTTCATTTGTACTAGCTATGCCTTTTAGGGCCAACAAGTCCCTATCCCCAGGTTTCTATTAAAAAAATAATAATAAAATAAAATAAAATCACCAAGACTGTAAAATCAGGTCTGGATTATCCTCCAACACTATGCTTGGGCTTGAGGAAACTGCTCTCAGGATAAAAGAGAAGGAACCAGAATTCCTTCATGTATGATGCCTCTACCTAGCTTCCCCGGGACAGTGTGCACTGAGACTTTATGGGGTGGATTAGTGACTGAATGGATGAGTAGGACGCTCTATGGAAATACTGGTGGGGAGCTTGGCCCCTGTGCCCTCTATTTCCTGTCCTTTAGCAGGTACTATGTGAGCACATCAGGTGCGTTTCTTCTCCAGAGCCCCAGTTATTTAAAAGATGTATTTGTGCTCAGTGACACATGTGGCAGATATAAATTCATGGGTTTTCCCCCCTGGAAAGCTTCAGGGTGAGTTGTACAGTGGGAACCCTTTAAAGCATCAGCACCGAGGAGCCAAGATTGATTTCCTTTCCCACTTTCTCCTTTCACACACCTCTGGCTTCCGGGGGTTTCCTCCGAGGGTAGGGCTAATGACTTTTGATAGCAGTCGAAGCAAAGCTAATTAATTTACTGCACAATTTTCATGTCCTCGAGCTACCCAATTGTTCGAATGATTTGTTGTGAGTTTTTTGTGTTTGGGTTTAGTCTGGCTTTGGGTGCTCTAGGAATCCGTTATTAGTCTTTCTTTTCCATGTTGGATTCATTAGCTCCTGACAACTTTATCTACTGTGCTGGATTTCAGATGTGGAAGGCATGTGGAATTACAGAAAAGGTGAGCTGGGAGCCCAAGGCTTTCTTGCTTTTCCTAATGCATCGTCATAACATTTAGGGATTTCAGTGTCTCGGTAAACGTACTTGTATCTTTATATTTTATGGGAGTTAGGCAACTAAGTTTAATAGTTGAAACAAAATATAGCAAGAAAGGGATCTGTGTGTTTGTCTCTTCCTTCCCATCTTTTCCCCTCTCACACACACTAGAATATGGTGAAAGTTAAAAAAAAAACTGTGTTATTCAACCTCGATTTGAAGTATCATCCCTTCTGAATTATATTAAAGATTTAGTCCATGTACATTACGATTTACATTTTACATTTAGATGAACTAAGAGGCTAAAGATTAAGCTTTGATAGGCTAAAGATTAAGCTACGTTTTCTGATAGTGTAGTTGTATTTAACATTCATAGAAAATGCAACTCAGATAATATGATGGAGAAAAGAAGAGAAAGCTAAAACGGTAAAAATGTGGACTATGGCCTTCGCCTGAATTTGGTGTGAATTTAAGATCCGAAGTTGACACTGACTCTCTGTGTACATTGAGTCTCAGGAACCTCAAACATAAAGTGAGGATCACAATAATTTCTACATCTGGTCTTAGCCAAAAGGCCAGGGAACAATGGTAATATTTCTAAAAGCCAATTTTAGGGGGTTGGTGTGTGCCACAGTAGGTTTAGCCAATGAATGCACACTGGCATATCATAGGTGCACCTGTTTGTGTCATGAAGCTCCACACAAGTGTTCCTGGGAAAGCAGCAGAAGATGGCCCAAGTACCTGTGTTCCTGTCACCCATGTGAGAAATCTGGGACCAGTCTTGGCAGTTGTAGCTATCTGGGGAGAATAAACCTAGAAGATGAGTGATAGATTGATCTCTTTTTCTCTCCCCCAAAATCTGGCTTTTTAAATAAGTAAATAAAAAGATGAGTCTTTTTAAAAGGTTTTCATGAAAAAAAAATGAATGTTTAAGGGTTGAGTCACCTGTGAAACATATCAAACTACCTAAATTCTATTCCTGGCTCCAGCTCCTGATACCTACTGATGGTGATCCTGGGAGGCTGCGGCGATAGCTTTAATGGCTGAGTTTCTGCCACCCAAGTGGAAGGACTGCATAACCTTCTGTGTTCCCAGCTCCCCTCCCTCCCTCCCTCCCCCTCCGTCTCCTTCCTTCTCTCCCTCCCTCTCCCCTACCCTCTCTCCCCTACCCTCCCTCTTTCTTTCCCCTTCCTCTACCTGCCACCTCCTTCCCTCCCTAGTTCTTCTCAAATAAATAATTAAAAATGAAAGTTCATGTGAGAGTAAGATACAACCACATCCATTATTAGAATGACCAAAATTCAGAAAACTGATAGCACCAAATGCTAATGAAAATAAGGAACAACTGAGATTGACATTTGTTGATGATTGGAACACAAAGTGCTACCATCACTTTGAAACATGGTTTGACAGCTTCTTGCAAAATTTAACATACTCTCCTTACATGCTCTAATACTCAAATTCTCAAAGCCAGGAGCCAGGAATCTTCTAGGTCTCCCATAAGGATGCAGGATCCCAAGACTTTGGGCCATGTCTCTCTACTTTCCTAGGCCATAAGCAGGGAGCTGGATGGGAAATGGAGCAGCCAGGACATTAATTGACACCCATACAGTATGCTAGCGCTTATAGGTAGAGGGTCATGTCAACTTCCTCTTACTCAGTTTCTTTTTGTCTTCTATTTTATTTTTAATTTTATGATACAATTCTATAGATATTGGAATTTCCTTCACCCCTCCCAAAATTCCCTCTCCCCAATTGATTTCCTCCATATTTTTGCAATAACATAGTCCTTCATAAGCAGTCATAAGTCTATCATTGTGCTATTCAGTGTATCCTGATATTGTGGATACAGACGATGGCAGACAGTTCAGCATCCTATTGTAAAGAGATAGCCAACAGTTTCACTGGGAGCCCACCTTTGATTTGGAAGTAGAGGTACATACTGCATTGTATTTTCACGTCTGGATATGGCAGTTACTATAGATTCCCTTAAATGAAAAACCATCAAAAAAGGCTAATCTATCAAGCCATAAAAAGACATAAAAGAAATTAAAATATGTAAGACTAAGTGAAAGAAGCCAATGCATAAGGCAATCACTGTATGATTCCAAATATTATATTCTGGGGAAGATGAGGCATGGGGAGAATGACAGCAGTGGTCTCCACAGGCTGGGAAGCGAGAGGAATGAATATGCAAAGCTTGAGGGTTTCTAGAGCAGAGAAACTGCTCTGCATGCTCTATGATGGTGAGCCCACACTGTGACACATTTTTATAGATCCACAAAATGCATAACACAAGAGTGGACCCTAACATAAAATATGAAGTTTGGGTGATAATGATGTACCAATGTAAGGTTATTAACTAGAACACATGTACCACTCTAGTGGGAGGAGTTAATAATGGCAACTACATTGATCATATTTGCCTTTCAATTATTCCATGCCCCTAAAATCACTTTTTAAAATTAAATATTGTGCCCAGTGTGATGGGCTGGTGGCTTAACCCTCACCTTGCAAGCTCAGGGTTCCCATATGGGCACTTGTTCGTGTCCTGGCTGCTCCACTTCCCATCCAGCTCCCTGCTTGTGGCCTCTGAGGGCAGTATGGGATGGACCAAAGTCTTGGGACCCTGCAGCCACATAGGAGACCTGGAGGAAGCTCCTGGCTCCTGGCTTTGGATTGGCTCAGCTCCAGCTGTTGTGGTCACTTGGGGAGTGAACCAGTTGACAAAGGATCTTTCTCTCTGTCTCTCCTTCTCTCTGTTAATCTGCCTTTCCAATTAGAGTGGGTGAATGTTGTAAAAGATAAAATAAACCAAATCTTGAAGGTAGACGTTGTAGCACAGTGGTTAGGCTGTTACATAGGAATCCTGTTTCCCAAATCAGGGGGTGTGGGTTCAAGCCCTGGCTCTGCTTGAATATAGTTTCTTGCTGATTTGCGCCCTGGTGGGCAGCAGATGCAGAGTCAAGCATTTGGATTCTTGCCAAAGAATGGAGTTACGGGTTCCTGGCTTCAGACAAGCTCATATAGGAGCTCGCTTGCGTTCCAGCTGCAGCTCCTTCCTTCCTCTCTCCATCCATCCCTCCCTTTCAAGTTAATAAAAATATGTAAAACACGAAAAGGGTCTTGGATTTTTTTTAAGTCAGTGCTTATAAAAAGGCTGTTAACTTCTTTCTTGGTACACAGTAACTGTTCTGTAAATGTTAGCCATTGCTAATGGTCATAGTATCACTGCCTGGTGATTCATTCCCTTGCATTATTCTCTCCTTTTCCAGAAAAAAAAAATGCACCATCTAAGAAATGTAAAATGACAAAGCATGCGTGGATGCCCTTACCTAGTTCATGTAACGAAACAGAAGGCAAGGCTGTATACCAGAGACCACACATTAAATGATTACATTCAGTGTAACACTGTTTTAATTAGATACTTCAGAAGAGCTAATATCCCCCTACTGGGTGAATCTTTATCTCTGTCTAAGCAGAGACTCATGCAGTATTTATTAAAACAAGATTAAAGTGTAAATTAGAATCAGTTTGATAGGTATGTGTGACTATTCAGTCTCTTAATTGGAACAGCCCTACCTGTTTGTTTGAAAAAGAATTCCAAAGTGCTGTCTGACTTTCATGTCATCACGGTGCTGTGGGGGCTTTAATTTTGTAGTTTGGAAATAGCGTTTCTGCGAAGAAACCAACAAAATAGTGAATGTTGAGGAGGTCAAGGTACATTCCAGTGGGAACGCCGACTCTTGATGGTGTATTTGTATGGTTTTAGGCAAGACAGCATTTTCTACAGAAAATATGAAAGAGTTTAATATGCCTGATTTGGGGTGAGAGTATCTTCGCTGAAGTGTAGGTGAAACAGAATAAAACTTAATCTTGATTAAATTGAAAGTATACCCACTGGATGGCTTGGAGTCAGCCAGATGTGAGTTTCAAACCCAACTCTGTCACTCATTCCTTATTTAATTTCAGACAAATTACTCAGCCTTTCCTACTGGGCTTTCTTATCTCTGAAATGGGGCTTAAAAAATATAGCCCTTGCATGCTTGTAAGGATCAAGTATGATGATATTTGAAACAGTTGTACATATTTAACTTGTAAGAAATTCCCTGTGTATTTATGCTTCTACTCTTACTGTTTCATGTTAAATACTACCTGTTAATTAGCATTTAAGTAGTAGCTAAGAGCTATGAAAATTTTAGTTAATGAATAATCAGTGAACACTAATCATTTTTGAGCTTTAAGAATTGACTAAGAATTCACATCACTTCTACCACCAACACCTTCATAAAATGTAGATTCTTTCATGAAAACACATGGCCACATGCTGTCTGAAATTACGTTAACCTTGTCCCAGGATCCAGGAGAGGCTGTCAGGTTAGAATACCATAACCCCAGTGTGAGTATCTGGAGCTGTACTAGAGAAACCCTGCTTTTCCCCTTGATTTTTAGTATATGTGAGCAGTTAGACTGTTAGACGCAAGAACAACATTGTTGAGGTCATTCTCTTGAAGAGGAGAACCTTGGTGGAATCAGAATGCATTAGAACATGTCAGACACCTAAGATGCCATGATTGCCATGTCTGCCCATGATGTTCTTTCTGCCATCTTGGTAACAAATATACAAGTGTAGAGAGGCTCTTGTTTGCAGCCAATCGCATATGTAAGGGGTCTTTTTTTTCCCCCAAGCAAGTGAGTCCTTTAGTTACTGCTTCTGGTGTGGGTGCTGAGAGCAGAAGTTGAGCAGAGAGCTACCCCATGTTTAACTGATATTTTAAAGTTCCTTATGGTGACCATTTTTTCTGTCCCTAACCTGTCTGATTAAAGTCTGAGCTTGCATTGGCTCATTAACTCTAATAGCTTGACAGTCTTCTTTGTGTGTGACGTATGTATTGGCTTTTACTTATGCAATGTAATTTAAAAAGAGAAGCATGTACTTTTTTTTAATAGGAGGGATTAAGTTATTCAGGGTGATTCTGAAACTGAGTTTCATTTCAATGAGACAGAGCATAATGCACAATTCCATCATCTCAAAGAGCGGGATGCCAAGTAATCGGCCCAGCATTATACCTGCATAATTTTTATATCATAAATTATGTTAGACATTGAAGAGCAGATAGAGATGCCAAGTCAGACCTGGCTATGGAGTTTTGCATAAGTAAGTCATTCGTACACTGATAACAGCAGTTTATAGTTTCCTTCTGCGTAGATGTGAATTCTAGCTTCTTTTATTTCTCTACATGGAAATAATGACTGCTTTCTTGTGTGTGTATGTTAAAGCTTTCCTCCTCCAAGGAAATGGTCTACTAGGCCCAAATACTAACATAACTTTTTTTTTGCATGTTAGAAATTAGCCCACTTTAAGTTTTATTGAATTAACTTCTAACAAATCATTTCAAAAGTCATTAGGGAGAAAACTGAAGTTGTATGAATGAAGTACTTTGAGGATATGCATATATGTAGTTGTGTATGTATAAGATATTTTAAGGAAATGAAATGAAAGGTAGCTTCTGTGGCTTATATACATATTGTTTTTTGAGTTTGTTTGTTTGGGAAGTGCAGCTGTGGAGGCAGAGCTCCCGGTGCGAGAGTTTGAGGAGGAGTCAGGATCTTCCATTCCCTTGTTTACTCTCCAAGTGCTGCCTCAGCTAGGACTGAGCCAGGGCAGAACACGGAACCAAGAATCCTTCCTAGACAAGTCAGAGGCACACGTGTTCAGCCATACCCTGCTGCTCCCCATCGTGCAGAGTAGCAGGGAGCTGGATGGAAAGCGGAATCAGGATTTGACTATAGGCACTCTGATATGGTTACAGGTATTCCTTCCAGGGGCTCAACCTGCCGGGCCACAATGCATGTTTTTATCATTCGAGTCTTTTTTCTATAATACTGCCGATTTTTGTCCAGAGGGAAATTTGAATTTTTCCTTCACTGCAAAAATAACACATCTCATTCTGTGATCTACTCATATATGTTACTGTCTCAAGATAACCACTTTAATTTCTGAAAACAGTGTTAACCTTTCTTTTAAACGGGGAAGCTTCAGACATTTTGCTTTCGACTAGAAGCTAGCTAGTTCCTTATTAGTAAGCTCTTGCCTCCTGTCTCATCCCTTTCATGTAGTCCCTCGGGCACATGCTGTTTGGAAGCTTAAGGAGCAAATCCTTGGCAGTTAGCCCTTCCTGATGTCCAAGATACTTGTGAGTCAGAGATCTACACGACTGTACAGGCCATAGATCCATTTGTAATCTCCATAGTTTCACTTCCTTGAGATTGTACTTTGGACGTGGCTGATGCTCTGTGCATCATTGTATATACTATCTTTACGTTTAAAAATGGGAGACTGACCTCCCTGCAGCCCTGCTCTCCATAGCTGCAAAGGGCTCTGCTGCTCAAGCCAAGAAGCAAGATTCAGTGGTAAAATGTGGGGCTATGCAGTCACTACAAGTAATCATCTTTAAGAGCAGGATTTAATGCCCACCTTTCCCCTGAGGGGCCTGTCACTTCAAACCTTTCATACCAGGAATGACAAATATTTAGTAATGTTCAGGCCAGAACCATTTTGCGAAAGGTAGAGAACGAGATGTCCCGATAGATTTTATTCAGCCTTCATCTCTCATATCTGTGATCCTCTGAATCCTGCTAAGGCAACACGCATCTCACAGGCTGTTCCCGGACTGGTGCTTGGAGCTGGCAGAGACGGACAAGGGAGCTGTGGCTGAAGCAGATCTTTCCTGAAGGCTACAACAGGAGATAAGCAAGTGTGGCTGCTGCCTGCTTAGAAAGTGGCAAAGAGCCTCTTGCAGGCTTAGCTGCATAAAAGATAGATTTCTGGAGGAATCCATAGGAAGCATAGCAGCATTTCTCCATTTACAAGTGTTTGTGTACTTACATGGCAAAACATATACTTTTTTAAAAGATGTATTTATTTTTATTTGAAATGCAGATTTGCAGAGAGAAAGACAAAAAAAATCTGTCCACTGGTTCACTCCCCATGTGGCCACAACAGCTGGAGCTGAGCCATTCCAAAGCCAGAACCCAGGAGTTTCTTCTGGGTCTCCCAGACATGGGTTTGGATCCCAAGGTTTTGGACCATCCTCTTCTGTTTTCCCATGCTGGATGGGAAGTGGAGCAGAGCAGCCCAGGACACGAACCAGCACCCATGTGGGATCTCAACGTGTTCAAGGCTAGGATTTAGCCACTAAGCCATCACACAAGATCCAGCAAAACATATTTAACTGGGGAAGCTGAAAACATCTCCCCAGATGATCACAGTAGAGTTATCCCAGCTCTGGTTGAAGCTGTTCTGCCCAACCTAATAGAAACGTAGAGGCAATGGCTGGGGTCTAATAACCTGGCCTCCCTTCTCTTCCTGACTTCTGATTCAATGGCATTTGTCACTAGTCCCGGTATCCTTGACATCCACATAGGAAAACTCTGGGAGAGAATGTGAATTGCATGGTGTTATAATTTAAACCTTGTACTAACCTTTCTGTGAGAATCTGATTTTTCATGTTTTTTTAAATTTTTTTATGTATTTGAAAGAGAGAGGGAAGATAAGGTTTGGCGGTGGGGAGAGAAATTCTTCCATCCCATGGTTCACTCCCCAAATGTCTGCAACAGCTAGGGCTTGGTCAGGGTGAAGCCAGGAGCCTGGAATTCTTTCTGAAGCTCCCATGTAGGTGGCAGGAACCCAGGTAACTGGGTGATCATTTTCTGCCTCTCAGGGTACACAGAAACAAAAAGCTAGAATAGAGATTAGAGCGATGATTAGATCCTAAGCATTGCAATGTGAATTGTGGATATTCCAGAGGGTTCGTTAAATCAGTTTTCTACAGCACTGGGTGATCATTATTAAGCAGACATGAATAGTTAGAATAGTAGTCTGTTTGCTTTGTCATTTAGGAGCTGGATGTGAACTCAGATCTCTAAATCGAACATCTTATTGTCTCTGTTGCTCTTCAGCCAAACCAGTGAAGAGTGATCAGCAAGGCTGTGAGGGAAAAAGCAGGAATTGAAATGTATCCTGGAGTCTACTTGGACGGCAAGCAGGAACCACCAAAGACATTCCAGTTAGGCACAACAGCAGGGGCAGTGGCTTGGTCTGAGGGGGTGAATGAGATTTGAAAATAAGTTTGGGGTGGTCCACGATCAGAGATAATCTTGAACTCTGTATCCAGGCAGTTGAAGGTGGAACCCGTGTTGGTTGTGAAGTAGAGCCAAGCAGGGAGCAGAGATTTCTGCATTGCTACATGGCCTTGCAGGGCAGAATGTGTGGATAGAGAAGAAAGCAGACAAGCCCATGTGGGAGAAGGCTACCAACCCTTTAGGGAAAACACTTGAATCAGTAAATATGTGAAGCTTTCTTTTTTGTACTTATTATTTGAGAGACACACATAAAGAAGAGAGAGGGAGGAAGGGAAGGGGGGCACGCAACCTCTCATCCTCCGATTCACTTGGTCACTGGCTACAGTGGCCTAGCTAGGCTGCCCGTGGGGGTAGCAGGGATGCACCTACCTGAGCCATCATCGGTGCCTCCCAGGATGATGGCATCACAGGCTGGAACCCCTGATTGAACCCAGCCACTCTGATGCCCAGGATGCAGCCTTCTGATATCTTCACAACAGGTCAAATGTCCACCTCAGCGGGGGTCTTTTCAGAGGCAGAGGTGGGAAGGAAAGAAGGAATGACTGTGCAAGGGGTATAGATAAGAGAGACAAAACAATCTCTGCAGTCAGAAACTAGGGCCATGAGAGGGAGATCACAGTGGATGTAACAGAGACTGTTAACACCTACACTTGCAGGTAGCAGTATTGCCCTAAGGTTACGTTCCCTGTCTAGTTTAATCTCTGCAAATCACTAGAGTGGGTGTTATGATTATCCTCTGCTTTTAGCGCCAGAGAACACTGGGTGCAGAGGGGTCTAGGAACTTGTTGGAGATTATTCCCTGACTAATGGATGCGGAGGCAGTCTTCCACCCCAGCATTCTGGCTCCTAACTTAGTGTTTAGTCCGCTGAGCTCTCCTACCACTCACCAGCAATTAAACCAGTTCACTAATAGGAGCAGGGATGCCCTTTACATTTTCATAGAGAAACCCATACTTTTCAGTTGTGTTGACTTGTATAAATAAGAATTTTTTAGAGTGTCCCTTGGGATATATGTAAAAGATCTCATGAGCACAGATAATGGTTCTGGAAAGGATGACGTAAAATGAATCCGAGTTTGCTACTGCAGGTCTGCCCAGGCATTTCTTATTTTTTTTTTTAAGTGAACTAATGAGCCCTGAAAATGTCCAAGAGGAGCCTGCACCAAGCAGCACTTCCTAACCAAATCTGAGAAACCTAACTCCTGTCTTTCCCTATGGAAAATGCACTTGTGTTTCTACAAACTTATCTGGGAAATGATAGTGTAGATAGAGCATTGCAACAAGTAAGAATCTCATGCTGTGGAAGTAAGACAGTACGTTCATTATGCCTTGCCCATTGAAGCCTTTTGCAGAAGCCTCATCTAGTCATTGTTCAGGCTTGGCATTGCTGTTCAGGCCTTTCCAGTCTGTCTCTCCATTTCTCTTGTGAGGCAGCTCCCTGCTGAGCCCGTGTGTAACACACATGGCAGGTGTTCTTTTTCCTTAGTAAGAAGTGGCTGCGCCTGTTAACAGCCTGGGCTCAATTACTCTCAAAAAGCTGGACTTCAGATGCCACACTGAAGCATTCATCTTTGAGCCTGTTCAGCTCAAAATTGGTTAATTTCTAATGATACTCCTAGATAAGAAATGTCTCATATTCTCATGCAGAAGGAAAAACCTTAGGGCTGGGCTCATCTGACATGTGCAGGGAAAACCCACTTGCAGCAAGAAGGGATGAAGGGACTAGGAAATTCCAAACGGGTTTGTTGGTTATTCTTGTATCTGACATGCTTGCCAGCTGACCACTCCTCTACCTGCTAGGACTCCTGCTAGCTAACTGAGACAGCACTAATGTGTCAGACGAACCCTCAGTGTCTTTGAAGGAGCATGGTGTGTCTCATTTTCTGTCTGTGAAACATTTACAAAGTAAAAAAGAGGTCTCACTTAACAATGTGGGGTGGAGCAAAGGGCTACAGCTTATGACGTTTTGAGTGAATCATAGAACATCTGTTCATTTTCTGGTTTTTGCAGCACTTAGAAACTTTCTCCAACCCATTTGAGAATTATCATTACTCCCTGGTGTGTCATGTCCCTTAGTCCTGGGAGTCTTGCCTGCTTCAAAAACACAGAGGGACTGTGCTTTGGTTTTGCTTCATTCATTAGCTCTCATGCATATTCTCCTTTGTGAAAGATTTATTTATTTTTATTGGAAAATCAGATATACAGAGAGCAGGAGAGACAGAGAGGAAGATCTTCCATCCATTGATTCACTCCCCAAGCAGCCCCGATGGCAGGAACTGCACCGATCTGAAGCCAGGACCCTGGAGCTTCTTCCAGGTCTCCCACACAGGTGTAGGGTCCCAAGGCCTTGGGCTGTCCTCGACTGCTTTCTCAGGCCACAAGCAGGGGGCTGGGTGGGAAACGGAGCTGCCAGGATTAGAACCAGTACCCATATGGGATCCTGGTGCTTGCAAGGCAAGGACTTTAGCCGCTAAGCTACTGTGTCCAGCCCACATATTTTTGATTTGATGCACTAAGAAGAGGAGAGTGGTAAGAATCTGGTAAGATCATATCTAGACAATCTCCCTGGAATCATTTAGAAAGCTGTTTCTCCCAGATAATTTATTTGCACCCACCAAATCTGCTTCTTTCTATCCCTTCAGTAATGTACCAGTTGGCCAAATTTTAACCTTGAGGGAATAGGATATTCCCTCAAGACCCTGGAATTTCCTTAGACGATGACAGCTTAATGAAATATGTTTTAGGGAACAGATGCTAGGAGTGGTGTGCTTGCTCCACAGCCTACTCTGGATCTTGTTTACTGATAGCTCTGGACCTCATTTTATGTTTCAAAGTTGGGACAGACTACCCATGGAAGTAGGCTCACTCATGGCTGTGCAAGGTAACATCTCTTCAAAAGGTAACACATTGTTGCTTCTGGGTAAATCCCCTTCTTTTTTTCTTTGTAGGTATAGATAAAATAATGCATAAAAAATCCTCCTTATTTTAAAGAAGGGTCTCAATTAGAAGTCTCCAAATGGGGTGTGAGATAGCAATAGACAGAAGGGAAAATGGAGAAATACTGCCGCTGATAAAGAAGGAGCATATGTTCATTCTCACTCTTCTTTTGTGTGTAAAGAAATATTTGCCATCCAGACTGTAAGCCGGATCCTAAAAGCTTAGTCTATTACAGAGGGAAAGCGGAAAATCTATGGTAATGACTATTTCGGTCCCCATTGATGAAAGTTATGGGACCTTTGATTCAGACAATCAGTGTGTTAGGAGGAGATTGTAACTCTTCAGCAGATTGACATTACAAAGACAAAAGATGGGAGTATTTATAGGACAGAGTCTGTTTGTGTAAGTGCTATCTGTTTTATCTATAAAAAACTGAGTTGGTCAAATTCTGTTTAAAAACAACAACAGGAAAAGCATCAATATCACAATGTATTAATTTAAAACTATCTGGGAGTTTGTTGGGGGAATTCATTGCTTGATTGCTATTAATTTATTTAATTGAATACAGCTGAGTAGAGATACAGATCTTTATGGATTTATGTGTTGGTATATCTTTCTAAGTGTTAGTGTTTATCTGTTATAGACTGAATGCTTGTGTCCTTCCAAAATTTATGGATTGAGACCTGGTACTCACTATGATGGAGTTGAACATAGGGACTCTGAGAAATAATCAGGCAAAAATACAGGCCCCGTGAATGGAATTGGTGCTGTTACAAAAAAGAGACAGAGAGGCAAGCGCCCCCCTTCTGCTGTGTGCAACCACTAGGAAAAGCCAGCAGTCTTCTCGCTGGGAGTTTGCCCCAAAGTCCAACATTACTAGCACTGTGGCTGCAGATCTTCCAGCCACTGGAACTGTGAGGCCTGTTTGTCGTTCATTAACCACCCAGTCTCTTTTTTTCTTGGTTTTGAAGTCAAAACCAATTCAGTGTCATCTGACTACTGTTCACCTATACTATCAGAATTTAATGAAGAACACTTCTCATGCGTTCACTTATGTAACTCTCATGAGTTAAACATCATGAATGAAGCCATGATGTAAACGTAGTCACCAAGGCGTCAGTCCAGCATTGTACCACATCCAGTTAAGCCATCATTTTCAACCCTGACTTCCCCTGCTAGACTTTTACTTTGTGTCCTGGTTATTCCACTTCCCATTCCAACAGAACTTGATCATAATGAATTACATCAGCAATCGTCTTTCCAAACAAGGCCATATTTAAGAATTTCCCATATTGCATTACTTCCTGATACACTCTTTGCTTTGTTACCATTTTGCATGGTCACTGTCTTCCACCCTGACCAGCCTGGCTGGATACAAGATCCTTCCAAGCAGATCAGATAAGTGTTTCTGTGGTATCTGGGTTTTTTGAAGAGTTGTAAGTGCCAGTACCCGCATTCCTCAGTACAGCTGGGGACAGCAAAGCAGGCTTGCTGTTCTCAGCACATCAGCCTATGTCTGCATGCTGTGTAAATCATCCAAGGGATAAATGACCCAATTAGGAAGGTTGGCTGTTTCACATGATGAGGGCCTGCCAGGAATCAGTCTTTCTGAAGGTGTTGTTCACTATTCCTTTGCAAAAAGGATCATCTTGGGTATCTGCTAGGATGCCCCTGAGCTGTGGATGACTGTAGACACACATAATGAGGGGATTTATGTCAACAGAAATTAAAATGTTAGACTTAGTGTCTAGACTATGGAAATATGAATGACTTGGGATGTTTTTCCAATAATGATTAATTACAGGCCTGTTGGAGAAAAAATTTACACTGCAAAATCCCAGAGAGTTTTCAACAACCTCTGATTGCTTTTTGAGTCGCAGCTTAACATTTTCAGGAAACAGTTTTGACAGAGCAAATTTCAGAGTCCCAAAACAGGGAACCAATTATGCATCTACTTAGCATTAAGGATATTTATGCATGCCTGAAGATGTTCCAATGGAAATCATGTATTTATTACCATCTTTTACCCAGAATGAAACTTTTCCCAGAATTTCCTTCTTTTCCTCTTGGAATGACAGTTATAAAAAGTTTGGGCTTTTTTGTTTGTTTGTTTTAGAGAGTTTCTCCAATGAAGTAGGTGCAAAGATTAATATCTACAGTTTAGTATTTGTGCCCTATTCTAGCTTGTAATTATTTTCATAGCCTACTAGGTAATATATTTGCTTCACTTTAACAACACAACACATCCAGCTTATTTCTCATGCATGCAACCTCCAACTTGTTTTCAAGGGATCCAGTCTTTTATGCTGTATCACTCTGACATCTCAACATGCAGACTTCACATTGCTGATATAGCAGCAGAGCGAGCTAGAGTGGTATGTGCTAGCATTAGGTTGTGTTGGCCTTAAGGTCATGTGTTTGTTCAATACCAGTTGGCCAGAACTGGTAACTTCTCTGCAGGGGATTCAGAGTATCTTTTTTGTCTTCATAAATTTCTCTGCCACTTCACTACTATTTCACCAGCTGCAATTTGCAAGGATGGTGACTGCCATCAAACTGTGCATGTTCTTTCTGATGGCTATGCCCAAGGCAGCATGGGAGAAGAGGGAAACAGACTGTCCTGGCTGAGCCTTCCCTGCTTGACGGAAGACTGGCACTCCCTGGTCTCTCACATCCCGCTGACACTGGTGCTCCATTGTGGAGTTGATGAACTTGAAGGAGCCATCACGAAGTTACCAATGTGATCTCCTTCCAGTGAGATATTCACTCCTTGCATCCAGTATGCATAGATCTATTTAGAAGAGACATTTCAGAGGCCAAGAAATGAGGCAAAGATAATTGCATAGAGATTGTTTCAGTCCACTTGTATTGCTGTTCTGAGCTGAAATTCATGCTGTCAGTACAGTGTTATTTAGCCACCCTAGGCTGATTATTGTAATTAACCATCACTTTCTTTTTAGTATCCAATGGGTACCATATACATGTAAAATAAATATAATTCTGCATCTATTTCTCATGCATTATTCCTTTCATGGCTGTTTCTTCACAGCCATTGTGATTACACTAGAGAGCCCTTGAAACACTTAAGATTTTTCTTTCTTCCTTGGAAAGTTTACATAACACAAAATGAGTTCCTTGAGTAAATTTGTCTTGCTTATTAATGAGTTGATTTGGTGGTACATATATATGCAGGGCCATTACCTTAAAACAACCATCTACTCCTTTAAATAAAGTAAGTACAAGCCTCGGCAAACTGCTTACTTTTGAAGAATCACATTTAACATTGGAAAGAGATTTTTTTCCCATAAATCTGCCTTAACCAAGGGTATGACATGGTTGAAATGTTTTTCAATGAGTGATGAGTTAGTTTTCTTGGCTCAAAAACTTAATGGAATTTGGCCCAAGAAGTCAGGCAAGTGCTTGGTGAAATCTGTGTGAACAAGTCTGATTTAGTATCTGTCTGGAAACTTGGCCTACTTCGTTAAGAGGCAAACTTCAAATAACCCAACAGTGTTACCTATAGGCACACACCCTTAGCTGGGATGGCTTTACTTCAGAGTGTGAAGGAAGTTGTCAGAGACTAACAGATACATCAAGTGTTCTTTGAGAGCTCTAGCAGAAAAACACAATTATATTGATTCTTTAGAAGTTACTGAAGCAACACAGTAACTTTCATTCTAGATTTTCCTACTTGCCAGGGTCTGTGCCAAGTGGGAAATGTCTTCAGTTGAGAAAGCAGAGGAAATACGGTTTCTTTCTTTGCTTTCTTTCTTGACTTTGATGATCATTAAATTTAAAAAAACTAGAAAAAGAGTGTTATAATCTAATAATAGGGTTCCAGATGAAAAATAAATGACACAAAGAGATCTACACAGTAAATATAAAACAGTGAGGTATGTCACTCACCCCCCCCCTTTTTTTTAGAAATAGACATTTACATTATTCCATGGTGTTTCCAGAATGTGGCCTTTTGTTATAGGAAACATCAAAAAGGATGACCATGTAAGTCCCTTGAAAGGGAGTGGACATGGATCTCTCAGTGCCTTCTAAATGTGGGGTGTGGCAATTCAATACAGTATGAGTAGTGTATGACCAAAGTCAGACCGGCAAAGACAGATGGATTCAAACTCTAGAGGCCCAGCGGGGAGGCTGGTGTGAGCTGCCCAACACTTACTACTTAAAAGTAAAAGTAAATGTGATCTGTTTATCTCCTTGTGTGTGCCTGTTCAACCACTGTAGATGAATACTTCAATTTTCAAACAATGGGAACAGATGCTTTGGCATCAGATAGACTTGAGTTTCAGCATGAGCTTCAAGTCCTCAGCTCAGTTGCATGGCCTCTGAGTGTCTCTGATCTTCAGCTTCCTCCCCAGTAACATAGGGATACCTGTAGTGTCCATGTCAGTAGTTAAAAGGGGTATTGCTTGTAAAGCATTGAACAAAACTGCTCTCTGAATTGTCTGCATCACGACAAACGGTCATATACATATTTCATTGTCATCCAACGGGATGACATTTGATGCTGTGTTAGCCTTGCATGTTGGTGTCCTGTAGCATAGCACATTGCATCCAGTAGATAATCAGTAATTATTTGGTGATATTCTGTCATAGAAATGTCTGTTATTTTTGCCATCTTTGACTTTAGGTGTCATTCTCTTTGTGTAATTCCAATTTAACTCATCAGTTTGTCTATTACAGTTGAAGAGCTGGCCAGCACAGTGAAAAGAAATCAGTCAAAACTTGATCATTGACTGGAGTGCCTAGTTTTGCATAAAATGTAGTGAAAGATTAGATCAGAGACTGACCTCAAGAAACCCCACATGTGTACAGTTTTGGCAAATGGAATATTATTTGTGCTTTAGAATAGGGAGTGGTTTGTTATAGCAACTGAGATTTTCCTAGGGGTGCCTGTATCCCATATAGAAATGCCTGGATTGAAGTCCTGGCTCCACTCCTATTCCAGCTTCCTGGTAATGCTCACTTGGATATACCAGGTGCTGTCTCAAGTACTTGAGTCCCTTCCACCAATTTGGAGGCTCTAATGGTGTTCCAGAATGGTCCATTATCAGTTTTTCAGACATTTTGAAAATGAAACAGCAAATGAGAAATCCTCCATCTCTCCTTTTCTCCCCCTCCTTCTCTTCCTTTCTCCCTTTCAAGCAAATAAAATAAATAAAATTTAAATAATGTATTTCCCAATGTAGAGACAGTCACAAAGCCACTTATTAAATAATGGCGACTGGCCTGATAATGGTTATTGTAGAAGGCATGCTTCACAGTTGAGTTTTACAAAACAACAACAATAAAAACACATTGTCTTTCATCATTTAGAAGGCTTTTTAAAACCATTGAGTGAGGCATATAGGAAGGAAGGAAGGTGTATTCTTTTTTAAAGTGCTGATAAGATGCCGGAGTTTAACTAATTATTGTCAAGTGAAATGTCATTAAAAAGTTAGCAAGCAAAGGTGACTGGTTCCACAGAGGAATCTAGAAATGTTGTTCAGCTGCTGATAGCTGGCACTACTGATGATTGATAGGTGTGTCAGATATCCTATAGCAAGTAGGAGACTTCATACAATGAGGAATTGTCCCACCTTCAGTGCCAATGTAGGAGATGAGAAATACTGCATACTGAGGAGAGATGCTATAAGGTCTGTCTTATGAGAGACCTTATGCTCAGTGAAACTCAGACTTATTAAACACCTATCAGAGACCACATGGTTAGGACACATCAGTAGGTAGACAGAGATCTTTTCATTTAGGAAGTTGACATTCATGCAAGAGGCAGTAAATCATAAATTTAATAAGTAAGTATATTATGTATTAGGCTTAGAAGTGATTGGTACAATTAAAGAAATGAAGAGTAATGGGAATGAAGACTGTTAAGAAAGTAAAATATGTAAGTATCAAAGTAGAGAAGTCAGAATAGAAGGCACAAGACGTGAACACAAGTTTATTCTGGATATAGAAATGTATTTTGAAATTAAGGAGGACCCAAGGCCTTACATTGTGGCAGGAGAGAGAAATGAGGTCCACCTGTCAAGATTCCTTGTTTTAAACAAGAAATCAATCATATTTATGGTGGAGACTTGGGTGGATGGATGGGTGGATGACAAGATGGATATGTGGATTGACAATCATCAAACAATCATGAAAACAGCCCTTAGAAATCAATCAGAATATTAAAATGCCTTGGGATGGGATCCTGCCACTCTGTAGATTCAGACTGCCACTCCTAATTTGAAGCCTAGTGGACAGAAACGGGCACGTTTCATGGGACCAACACTAAAACCAACACAAGTCTCAATGCAAGGACTTGGATCCCTTCCTCACCCACATGGGAAGCATTAGACTTCTCTTTAATGTGCCTACCTGATGCGGAAGATGCACCTTTGTCTTTTTCCAAAGTTTTATTCATAAAGTGACTGTGTGTTAGATGTAGTTCTATTATTTTACTGAAACAATGAGTTAGATGAGTGAGCATGAGGATTTTTCTGAGTGAGCAATACACTAGGCAGAGAAGAAAATTGATAATGGAGAAATCTTCGTGGACAGATGCGGGCAGTGTTCTCAAGTTTCCTCTCCTCCTCTGAGGCCACAGAAGTGAAATGAAATGGCCAAACCTGCAAGAGGATTTATTTCTCCTCTGAACCACCACAGAACTCAACACTCCCCCTAGAAATTGAACTTGTCTACAATAATAAATGAAAGTGCCATTAACACCCACTGAGGCCCACAGGAAGTTGCTCCACCAATGGAAACATCCATGTCAAACTCACACTCAAAAAGAAAATGACAAGATCTGAAATTAAAGATCAAAGAAGTAGGGATGATCTTCATAGAAAATCCATCCAGAGAAGAAATATGAACTACAGCAAACAGGCAGTGATACAGCAGCATCTGCACTGCTGAAAGAGAATCGACTCTTCAGCACATCAGCAGAAAGGGATGCTGTTGAGGTGTTAGTTAGAAGATAGTAGGAGGCCCCACAGGGAGACAGCAGCACTTCAAACAGCAAACTCAACCAAACAAACAAAACCTTTGCTTTGTTTTTACACAAACATACACGGCCGCTGCAGATTTCAAAAGTTCTTTGAAAGCTTCCTTGCAGAACTAGCTGGAGAAAGTTAACAGCGAAGTTTCCCAATAGAATGATATGCAAAGGCACTGGAGGACACTCAGTAGAAACTAATCCTCTGCAGTGGGGATGTAGAGAAGAACAAGTGGAAGATTATGAAGGAGTAACTGAAGAAAGTCAGGGAGAGAGGTGAGAGACAAGTTAGAAGCTGAAAACCAGTGTTGGATAACTGCGCTGTATTGGGCATGTTGATTTAACACATTGAATACTCTTGGGATTAAACTATTCACTATCCATGCCTAGGAAAGATGGGCTTAATTCTATCTTTAGCAGACGATTTTGTTTTAAGAAAGTTTCTCTAATTTGAAATGCATAAATGCAGCAACAGAATCATCCATGTGCTGGCCCACTCCCCAACTACTTGTGACAGTTGGGGCTGGCCCAGTTTAATGCCAAGAACTGAGAAATGCCTCCAACTCCCCCTTATTGGGCTGGGACTAACTACATGAGTTCCTAACGCTTACTTCCCAACGTGAGCATTATGGGGGACCTGCAACTGGAAAATGAGCAAAGACTTGAACTCCAGTATGGGATGCGTGCATTCCAAGCAGCACCTTAATAGTTAAGGTGCAAAATGCCCGCTCCCACAAGTGATGAGCTCTTAAGTATGAAGTTGTGTCTAAGGCAATATTTTTGCTACTAAGAATGCAAAAATAAATGTACAGTTGCTCATTCTTATCTGTGTCTTGCTGCCTGTAGTTTCATGTAGTGCCCTGCAAAAAGTGAAGTGAAACATTCTAGAAATGACTGACTCATGAGTTTTAAGCTGCATGCTGTTCATAGTACATGGTGACATTTTGCACAGACTCACTGTGTCCTGCCTGAAACATGAGCCGTTTGTCCTGGCCTACCCATTATTCACTCAATAACCATCCTACGTTGCATGTCAGCTGTGACCACCCTGCATTGCCTGTGCTGGAGCAACCCTTATTTTCCTTGATGCTGACCCCACAGTGAAGGAGTAATGATGCTGGCAATTTAGATATGTCAGAGTTCTTCCTTTAAATGAAAAGGTGGAAGTTTTATGTTTCATAAAGGTGAAAAGACCCATGTACTGAGGTTGCTGAGATCAACAACTAATTTACAAACTGAACTTTAGTATAGGCATGTGTATAAGAAATAAACTGCACACAAGATTTAGCACTGCCAGGTTTCAGGTATCCATTGGGGAATCATGTGGAATTCATGTATCCCCTGTGGGTAAGGAGGGACTAGTCTAGTATAGTATGAAATGAAATTCTCCTGTGCTTTTTTAATATGAGTTTCATTATGTGTGTTGTAAAAATTATAAATGAATTTTCTTGCATGGAAGGATAAGTATCAGTGTATGAATTCAGAGGTTGGCCTTCTTTTTGTAGATATTCAAAAATACAGTCACAACAGCCACAAGGCTGTTTAACCAGTGATTTTCATTTTTTCAAGATTTATTCATTTTTATTGGAAAGGCAGATATACAAAGAGAAGGAGCGATCGAAAGATCTTTAGTTTACTCTCCAAGTGGCCACAAAGGCCAGAGCTCTGTCAATCAATCTGAAGCCAGGAGCCAAGAGCTTCTTCTGGGTCTCCCATGTAGGTGTAAAGTCCCAAAGCTTTGGGCCATATTCTGCTGCTTTCCCAGGCCTTAGTAGGGAGCTGGATAGGAAACGGAGCAATTGGGACACAGATAGGCACCCATGTGGGATCCCAGTGCTTGAAGAGGAAGAATTAGTAATTGAGCCCATTGCACTGGACCCTCAGGCAGGAGTGTTAACCCATTGCAAGGTCCCTGGCTTCTCTTCTAATATATTCTTGTATCACATTGCTATCTTTCCTCTTTCTTCTTCCTCTTATGTCTGTCTCCTCTCTGTTTTGTTCTTTTCTCTCTCTTTCCAAGCATTAGAAGAAAGCAAATCCAGAATGGGAAGCAAAAGGAAGGAGTTCTCATGCAGGCTTCCAATGTCTCTGAGGTGGGCATTGGCAGCTTAGGCTGCAGAGCAGCTGAGCACTAGACCTGGGTGAGCCAGCCTTGTCTGTGCTAGTTGAGCAGAGGGAGGATTCTGCAAGACGGGGACTACTTCAGCTTGCAGTCCATCTGCTCCCTAGGGAGATTACACTGCATTTCCCCCGTCGGTCAGGTAGGAGGAAAGCACATTGGGGCAGAGTTGTAGCTGTCTCCTTGCACAAGATGAGTGTAGAATGTCTTCCACAGAAGGTCCCTTCGTGAAGTTGGCAGAAGGCGCTCAATCTCCCCCAGCTTTCTTCACATCCCCGAGCCCTGCAAAGCCCACCTCTATAAACTAAAATCATTTGCTTTGGCTTCCACAAATTTTATTCATGTCTGTTATCTTCCACCATTCTGACTATTCTTTCTTGGGTTCATCCCTCTGCTCATTGCTTAACAATTACAGTTCTCAGTATTTCTTCCTCATCCCAGTGGCTTCCTGTTTTCCCTTCCTTGGTCTTTTGGATGTTAATAACTCTGCCTCTATCTCTCAGCAGGTGCCCTGTCACCTTCTTCCTTTAGTGCCTACTTACCTTTCCCCCTGAATATTAATCTCCTATTTGCTTCCTGGACATCTTTCATCTGTATTTTGAATTCACAAATTCCCTGACTGGGTCTCCACTTCCCTTTCCTTAAGGTCTTTTCTCTTCACAACCCTCATCTTGATTAATATCATTCGCCCAAGTCCCCACATTTTAAATATAAAACCATTGACTCCTTTCTCTCCCTTTGAGCTTTCGTGCAACCAGTTGTGTGTTTGTTGGCTCTCCCACTGCTTTTTTCCTGGCCCTGCCATTGGTTCTGACTACTGCCACTCCCAGTCATCTTCCTTCCCCATTCTCTGTGACCCCCTGAGGAGCTTTCTAACAACAACAACAACAACAAAGCACTACAGACATTGACCAATGGCCACTGGTAAATATGTCATGAGTTCACTTTGGGAACTCTGCCATTGCCACTGAGACATGGAAGACATGGAAGAATCCGTAATGTGTGAACAATGGACCGTTGTGTTTCAGTACATCTGTACTTGAAGTAACAAGGGGCTGACCTGGCCTGGTCCATGAGATACAGTTTGCAAAGGAATTCATGCTTACCATCCCTTTTGGGTGCCTCTGAGAAGCTTGTCTGAAGCCTACACCCTGAGAAATGATGATAGTGGCCATCTAACTAAAACATATTCGTCTAGCAAATATAAGGTTCTTTATCATCTTGTGCTCATGCACTTGCCTCCTCCTCTGTCTCCATCTTTGCTCAGGTATTCCATGTTCTCCACTCTGTGGACTGTGCCATTCTCTGGGTGTCCCATGCCTTTGCACACATAGCCTCAGGAGCCTGCATTGTCCCTTCTTCTCTGCTTGTGGAAATATTCATTTTCATTAGCCCTGTTTTAACGTTTCTTCCAGGATTATCTCCTCCCATACTCTGGCTGAATTTCTTCCTTTAACTTACACGTCACCTTCATAATGTTTGTTTGCAGTACTCATACTTGCTATTGCCGTCAAAGCATTTGTGGCACACACAGGGTGTCCCTAATCCTAGACTGCCATTGTCTTCGAAGTCAGAAATATCTCCATGCAATGTCGCTACCTAGCAGGTGACCTGCACTGAGCAGGAAAGAATCGACACCCACAGTTTTTCTATTTGTTTGCAAGTACAGCTCAGCTGGGCTGAGTCCATGGGGAAGCAAGCAAGGCACAGAAGGCACAAACTGAAGAACTCGCTCCAGGGTTTTAGGAAATACCAACACGGCATGTACCTATGGTACCCTAAGAGCAAATGCTTTTTTAAAAAGATGTCAATGAGGGCTCTAAATTCCATACCCTAGCTGCTTTATTCCTGCTCAGCAGTTCAGGAGCCCCACGCTGAACGGGCTGATACTTGAGCATAATTCAAAGAAAGGATCTCAGAGATAGCACCCCAAGTTCAAATGTCTCATGGCACAAGCTAGATGGAAACCTAACACGAATGAAGTGGGTTTCAGGGTGCTGAAAGGAACTCATGATTGGGTCCACACTGTGAAGTCTTCCCATACAAACAGGTTTTTATAATCTAATTTTTCAAGACAATGGCAGTTGACAAAGTTGTATGGCTAATGATCTCCACAAAGCAATAGGGAATTCAGAGAAATGCATTGTCTCATTTAAAACAATTGAGAGACACAGTTGCCAGAATTGAAAATTTCTGAGACTTAATTTGGTCCAAACAAGAACTTAGAGAAATCAGTATGTCATTTAAATTTGGGTTACAAAAATGGATTGGCAAAGAACATAACAGCGTATGCTTTCTGCAGCTAAATATGAGCTCCAGTGTGCTAGCAGCTTTCTCTCTTCCAGAGCCTGTAGGAAAAGAACCGTTCCCTTGCTAACCCAGGAGGCCATATTGTTAACAGAAGTTGCATCCGATAAAAGATCTATGTTTAAGCTATAAGCTGCACCAAGAAACAAGAAACACAGCATATGGGTCTGTTTCCACACCATTTCAAGTTAACAGAGACAATATTTTAAAAATAACCAGTAGAATTCTCCAGGAAGTTGCTTTTTATCTCTGTTCTCTGCAGTGCCAATCTTATTGACTCTGCCAAACTAGTCAACTAAAGAAAAATGACAGGGCTGGTGTTGTGGCATTGTAGGTACAGCCTCTGCCTGCCATGATGCTGATTTGAGACCTGCCTTTTCTGCTTCCAATTCAACTCGCTGTCAATGCAGCTGGGAAAACAGCAGCAAATGGCCCAAGTGTTTGGACCCCCACCCCCCCAGCCGCTTTAGTGAAGTGGAAGAAGCTTCTGACTCCTGGCTTTGGTTTGGCACAGCTCTGGCCATTGCTGCCTTTTGGAGAGTAGAACAATGAATAGGAGCTCGCTTGCTGTCTCTCTGTCTTGCTGTTTCTCTGTCTTGCTGTCTCTCTGTCTTGCTGTCTCTCTCTCTCTCTTTCGCTCTCTCTCTCTCTTTCGCTCTCTCTCTCTCTTTCGCTCTCTCTCTCATATTCTCTCTCTAACCTTGCCTTCTAAGTAAATACATATAAATCTATTTTTTAAGCTCCCAAAGCAGAAAATGCCAAAGGCATGTCCTATCTGTGCTGAGAGGGCAGTGATAATGAATTCCAGATACATCCACTCAGCTTACAGAAGCAAATCTGCTGTCTTCAATAGAAGCAATTTTTGTTCTTATGAGTGGCAGACAGATCCTCCCAAAGAACTTATATTTCTGTATTCATTTACTTGAGTGGCAGAGAACTATCATTCATTGGTTTAATTCTCAAATGGCTGAAGTGGTTAGGACTTGGCCATACTGAAGCCAGGAGATGGGCCCTCAATGCAGGTCTTCCAAGTTGTGGGCTGGACCCCTTACTCCTTCATTTGCTGCCTTCTAGTATGGTCATTAGCATTGTGGAGTAAGGTAGAGAATTTGGATCTCGAACCTGGGTAATTGACAGGGGATGTGGACGTCCCAGCCTGAGTCTTAACTGCCAGGGCAAACACCTTCTCCAAGAACTTATATTTGAGACTAGGGGAGAGCGAAGTTACAGAAGTCGCATTCCTGGCTATAGTAAGCATATCTTCCATGAGTGGCTCATGGGGTCAAGGAGAGTCCCCGTCCCCCCGGCTTTTTCAACTTGTCATAGCCAGCTGATATTTAGCAATGTCTGACCAAAGTGCAGATTCCTTTCCCATGGGTGAATCAATCTCTCTTAGGAATAGGCATCCTGATGTTTGTATTCTCAATCCTTGTTCATGCAGTGCTCATTGGTAGGTTCAGCAAACCGTGCACCCGGAGTGTGTGTCTGGTGTGCAGCGCTCCCACATGGGACTGTAGAAGGTGGGCTGCCCCAGGGTAAATGTGCTGTGTACTTAAAGCAGGGCAAAGTGCACAGAGATTGTTATTCTGCTTTGAAGTTTCCTGTCTCCCTCTTTGGAGTGGATCAAAGCCTTGCCTTTTTTTTTTTTTTTTTTTTTTTGTCTCTCCAGAATTCATACAAGCTCTTTATACAGCTACCCCCTTCTCAGTGTGTCTCCCCTTCTCCCACACAGAGCCCCTTCCGGGAAGTCTCAGAATCAGAAGGCCTGGGTAGCCAGCCCCTCTCCCTCCCTCCCTCCCTCCCTCCCATTCTTCCTTCTTTCCTTCCTTTTTTCTTCCTTCCTTCCTTCTTTGTCCTAGGTTAGAGTCCTTCAGAAGGTCTCAGGTTTAAGGAAGTAGTTTCTGGCTTTTGAAAGAGTTCTGCAGGCTCCTTTCTTGCTAGTAAAACAAGGAATATTTAAATGATTTAGCTTTTTTTTAATCCCCAAAAATAGAAGTTGGGACTGGAGAGAAAATATTGGGTATAAAACTAATGGCAGTGGTTGATATGTTGCTTTGGACTGGGATGTGAAACAAGGCATTATTTTTAAATTTATTGTTTCATTTTATTTGAAGGGCTTGAGGAGGGAGAGAGGACCTTCTGTCTGTTGGTTCACTTTTCAGATGACCACAACAACCAAAACTCAGCTGGAAACCAGAACTCAGTCCAGGTCTCCCACATGGGTGGCAGGGGCCCAAGTGCTTGAGCCACCATCTACCACATCCAAGGCTATGTATTAGGAGGAATATGGATCAAACACTGAGTAGTCAGGACTCAAACTGGAAACTTTGCTTTGGGATGGTAACAAACCAAGTGGTGACTCCTAAGCTGTACCAAATGCCCACCTTGTGTAGTAAAGCTTTGTAGTGTCTTTAGAAGGCTGGAGGACAGTTGGTGGGCCAGTTCCTACTATAGGTCTTCAATCTGGTTTGCTCCTGACACCCAATGCTGCTGCTAATGAAGGCCACCATTCTAAAAATTCTCTTCCTGACCAGGCTAAGAAGAGCTCAAAGCACCTGTTGGTGGGCAGTGCTGAGACTCTAGACTTGGAGGCCAAATCTTGTTGCCAGCTGACTTCCAACAATTCTCAGCTCCTATACTGACTATAGGGTAGTGAGTCTGAGAATTAGATGCATAAACAACACACACACACATACACTCAAACATATGCATATATGGATCTAAACTGAACTAGTCTTACGGCGACTAGTTTTTAGAAAACAGAGGATCTCATAAATGGTAATTTAGGAAATTAATGCAAAAACACCATCTGCTAAACCTCAGATCTCTGTTGTTGTTGGGGTCTGCAGAGAACAGACATTGTATCTGAGTTTGCTCCATCTGCTTTTTCCTGGTCAGAACAAAGCAGCACTTCTGTGCAGCTTCTGCAAATCCATGCAAGTTCTTGAACGAGGCATTAGCCAGGAGTCCCCTCTGCCCCACGCAGTTCTCTTTCTTCACTGTGCCCCCTCACTTGGGGTAAGCTGATATCCTAAGCTCTCCAGAACGTTTGCTCAGCAGACATTTCCAGGGCATCTGACAATTTACCAATTGCTATGGGGGATATAAATATGAACAAAGACAGTCCTGCTCTTCAGACACGGAATATGATTCATGACAGGGATAAAAATGTTGAAAGAGAACAAAATTGTCTTATAAAGAAGGGTAAAGAGGCTGTGCAATTTTAGGGAGCATGCATTTCTCACTTCATTTGTAGGTGTAGGGCTTTAGAAAATCTCTCTCCTACTTCCTCGTGTGAGGTCATGTCCCATTTCATGCTCTCCTAGTTCCTATAATTGTCTGAAAATATGCATTTGGCTTACCACATGGCTTCTGTTGTTCCCAGTGCTTTGTCACCCCTTTCTTAGAATCTCAATGCATCATACAGAATGTTCCTTCCTACATTTCTGCTTATGCCATGGAAGAAATCCACAGTATTATAAACCCAAACTCATTGTTTAAACTTTTTCAAAAAGCAAACAGACTGCACCAATACAGCAAAAATTATAATGTTATCCAACAGCATATTCCCTGTGGCAGGTGTTTCACTCCCATCTTTCCTTACTTTCTTCCAGAAACAGTTCCAAGCAAGCCCAAGGGTGATGGATCACTGTTCTCATTGCACATATGAGGAAACTAAGGCACAAAAGAACGGGCTGACTTGTCCACAGGCTCATCGATTAACTGCAGCCAGATATTTGGTGTCCAGGGCCCACAAACTGGGAAGACTTTTGCAGTTTTTGTCTGGCATGAGATGTCAGTCAGATAAGGGGATTTTTCATTGATGAAAATAGTCAGAAATGCCCAGGTGTTTTCTAAAGGAGAATCTGACTTGCTCTTAGAGGCTGTTTTCCTTACTATTTCTGCTTGGATGTAGCTGATGTTTTCACAATGCTGTGTTCGTTTTGTTACCATAGTGGCCTAGTCTGCAGCTCCATCCCCAAGCTGAAACTAATAAAAGACAAACAACAAGATCAGTTCAGACAGTTCAGACCTCGTTCCCAAGTGACTGGCCAAGCAGACAGCAAGAGTGCCTTGTTAGGAATGGGCCAACTCCTGATTTCCTTGTGCCCAGTTGAGCGTCTGAACTGCTGAGCACAGTACGCAGGCATAGTAAGTGTCCAGTAAGCATCACTTGTTTGAATACACCTTTTCCCCTATAAGCAAGGTGTACACAGCCATGACTGCTGAGGGAGCTGCTCCTTCTCAATAGGCTGCAATGAGCTAGTCTTTTGGTCTCATATTTACTCCTCTATCATCCTGGCAGCCTCTGTGAGAACTCAAAGTAAGAAGAGTAAGCAAAGGGAATGGAGTGAGGCTGATACTCAGTATAAGGAAATCCAAGGAGACGTAGCTCCATCAGAGTGGGGCTCTATCTCCTGGTTTCTAACACAGAGTAGGTGCTCTGTTAACACTGAATAGACACATAGGGAAATACATTTGTTTTTATTGTCATTGTTGTTAATAATTTAGCTAGAGGATGATTTTCTATCCACTGGTTCAAGTGGCCACAGTGTTGGGGCTGATCCAGGCTAAACCAGGAGCCTAGAATTCCATCTAATGTGAGTGGCATTTGGGTCATCCTCTGCTACTTTCCCAGGTGCCATTACCAGGGAACATCCAAAACTCATACCAGCTTTCTAATGTAGATTCTCATGTATTCTCATGTAGCAGGCTGGGGCTTACTTACACTGCTGCGTCACAATGACAGCCCCAAATAGATGTATTATTTTTAGCTTGTGTGAGTGTAGTACTTGGAGGAGTCAACTTGATTCTGTAATGGCTTTTGTAAAGGGTTTTGGATTTCGACTTGCTATTATTTCCAAATGAATTATCATATATTTAATGTGTGCCAAACTCCATTTGTTAGATTTAGCTATTTATAAAATACAACCAAAAATGAAGGGTTTTTTTTGACACTTTTTCAGTTGCATGCCGGCAACCCCCCAAAACTGTCAGCATGAAGGATGCCTCTGGACCCCTGGGGTCTGTCTCAGAGTCACCTTAGGCCACAAATGAATGTGTGTGAGCACTTGGGGCAGTACCAAACTGTTAGCCATCATTTATTTCTTGCAGATGTTTGGGAGTTTTTGACAAGCTGTCAGCAACACACAGTGGACAGCGCCTTTTCCAGCAAGTCTGGTGTTGTTCTGTCTCAGCTTTGGTTCTGAAACTGTGAATCTTTCCTTGAAATAACAACAGCACATATTCTCATTGCTAAAACCCTTCTTGTTTAACTTCAAAGAACAGCAAGGTTTCCCTTTCCTGAATAATTCCCTGTGCTCTGAGGGAGAATTCAACATGTTTCTGGGAAATTAACTTTAATTCCATTTTCCATGGATTTTTAGAAGCATCTTTAGAGGTCTCAAAGTTCATGAAAAAATACAATGACAAGACAAATTTACTGATGCATTTTTTAAAATCCATGCATATAATAGACATTTTTCATCCTTTTGAAGACCCTGGTAGGCTTAAATTTCCAAAATTGGGGCACCAAAGTAAAGTTACATTTTAATTCCATTTCCATGGAGTTTTAAAGGACCTTCATGTATGTAAATGTCTTTCACATGGAGAACAGGCACCTGAGCCTGATTCTGTGGCGTGGGCAGTGAGAAGTAGTTGTGATGTTCCATCCTATGTGAGTATACCAGTCTCCAATTTGATAGCTGCCATCACTCAGTCCTACGCTCTTATCCCCACATTACAACTTGGTTAATGTATTGTATTTATTTGGAGAGTAGGGGAGGGAGAACCTGGGATCCAGGAGCTCCATTGAGGGTTCCCTGATGGGTAACAGAAACTCAGTCACTTGAGGTATTCCTGTTGCCTCCAGAGTTCACATTATTAGCAAAGTACAATCTGGAATAGAGTTGGGACTTGAATCCGGAAACTCCAGTGTGGTATGCAGGCTACCCAAGTGGCATCTTAACCAAATGCTCATCCCTGGAACATCTTAATTTCTTAACCCTGTACTTCAGTTACCTTCCCCAGAGCCTAAGGGTAGACCATATTGGCACAGCTAATTAACTCACCATTTATAGCCTAGGGTGTTTGTGTGTCCATGCACAGACTTGGGAACACAGGACAGGAGCGGTCCTTGCCTTTCTTGTGGTTATATTTTCATGGGGGGCGATGGGCTGCTTTCCCCTCACACAACCATCCAAGTAAATATGAGTATCTATGCTAATGCAACGGGATCCACAGAAATCTTGCCTCATCAAATTTTTGAAAATCATCCCAGCTAATTCTTAATTCCATAAGCTTTAAAGTTAAGCTTCCCTGTTCCAAAGAGTACTTTCCAATCCTTGCTCTAGCCTCTCAAAAACCTGCGCTGGGATCCACATTTATTCTGAAATACAGGTTCTGAGACTTCTCATACCGTACTGTGTGCTGTCTGGGAACACACTAGCTCACCTCCAGTTGGCAGGGAACACACAAGGGAAAGTCTTCATGCAAACTTTCTTGAGAGCCGGAAGCTGCATGTTTCCAAAGTGGCATTATGCAGCCAGTGCCAATGACCTGCGATACAGAGCCATGCAGAAGAGTTAATATAAAATAAGGTTGACAGTGCCACTTCATCCAAAACAGGCAATGAATGAGATGTTATGAAATGCTTATAAGCCTAGGGAGTCAGGTGCTCAGAGACAATTACCAACCAACCATTTCATTAATGAAATAATGATTAATTATAATTACTAATTAAAATGCAGGATTATGCTGCTAGTTTTGAGCATTAACAGGAGTAATGACATTACCATTTTTAATGGAATTCCAGGGATGAGAATTATAACAATTCACGGAAAAGATATGGCTTGCAACTTTGATTAGGAGTTAATGTTTCACCCAAGGGCATGGAATTTTCCCTGCTGGTGAACTTAAGTAAGTTTAATGTGGCATAATTTAATTACTAAGTGTATTTTTCTTCCCAGTGGGAAGAGATGCCAAGTTTTTGCTTTAAAGCAAAGAAAGAATGTGGATAGCTATGGGTAATGATTGACTACTATTAGGAAAAATCAAAGAACATTTAGCTGCCTTTTGCTTCATATTGGAAGGTAGATGCATTCTGTAGCAGTTGTAAATTTTATTTAAATAATGCTTAGAGGATTAACAGCAAAGTAGCGAGGCAGACAGGGAGTGGAGAGCTGTCGAGTGTATCGGGAGTGAGAATTTCCACAGGAAGGACATCTCTGCTGAATAATTAATGCACAGGCACTTTCATAAATGTCAAATTCCCATAGGAAGCAGAAACTTGACCCTTAGTAATAACCATTTAGGATTCATTAAGTATAAGCATCATTCTTAAACTGTTTGCCAGAGAGGGTGAGCTCGTCTGTAATGTAATGTAAAAATACCCAACACTGGGCTCGGAGTGGCAAGGAATTACCCTGTGTATGCTGACGTCCACCACACCTGGCTAAGATCTAGCCCCAGGAGTGAACTCTCACTCCCCTTTGGTTGTTGTTAAGGCCAAGATCAATTCACAGTCAAGCTGAAAAGCTGAAAAGGATCTGACACTCTGTTTAAACCTTTTAAGATTCCTCAGCATGGTACTGTTGGCCTTTGGGGACTGAATTATTCTTTGCTCTGTGTGTGTGTGTCTGTGTGTGTGTGTGAGACACTGTCTTGTTTGGTGTTTGATGGTTAACAGTACCTTCAGCCCCTGCTCACTGGACACTGACCCCTGGTTTTTAACACCCATAGCTGTCTCTAGACACTGATAAATGTCTCCTGGGGACCAAGTCTCTACAACTGTGTCTGAAACCATTATGTATGAAATTTACCAGAGGACATGCACTAAAGGGTTTGGCCCCAGGAAGGCGAGGCTCCCTATTGACCAAGGTCCTTGAGGCTGTGGGGATCCATGACCCTTTGTCCACTTCACAGTCACGGCCATACGTAGGCCCAAATGCTAGTTGCTCTTGAATAGTCTTTGCAACTGTCTTTAGTGGATCTAAATGGACTGACCCAGCGGTAGAGCCCAGGTCATTAAATAAGACTTGTTCGCTGGGGCCTTGAATCCCCTCTACAGAAACTACCGCCTCCTCTTGTCACTGTCACAGTTCCCTGTACACTGCTGTCCCAAACTGGCGAAGAATACTACAGATCACTTTCTTTTCTTCCTCTCTTTTTTTTCTTTTGTTTTCCTCCCCTTTTCTTTTAAAAGGAAAAAAGCAGTTGAGCTCAACAATGGAAAATTTTTCTCAAATTGGTTGTCAAGTCTGTACACAAATCACAGAAGGTTTTTTTTTTTTCCAGAGAATTTAGGTTTGATTTCTTGATACTTTTAATTCTGTCTGGGCATGCAGGATGCCCACACACTGACTAAAAAAAGAAACATGAAGATGTTCGGAAAAGCACTTTGCACAAAAGCAGGAAGTGATTTGACTAATGATTATTCACCTCTTTGATTTGTATCTGATCAAGATAAACAGTGCCTCTTGGTATACTACTGCCATCAGCTCTGAGCCTGGTTGAAATCAGAGGTTTGGATGAGGTCGGGGTAGACATGTCATCAGTGGGTGACATGAGTGGGACCTCCGTGAGTTTGCTGATCCCCCGAAGCACAGTAACCCATGTGACATGGAAAGGGCAGACCTGGTCAGCTATGAGAGACTTGGAGTATTTGATTTTATCTGATGACTGCAATCTCGCTTCTGCCTGTTCACAAATCATGTCCTGGCTTGAGAACAGGCTGTTATATGTACAGTTTTTCTAGAGTCTAGTGTTCCATACTGAACAGTTGCATTTTAAGTTACTCAAGCAAATACAGTTCAGGCATCAGAACCAGCGAGTCTACTTGGCTCAGAACCTGTGTAAGTCTTATTAATTCAGAGAGGAGAAAGACTACATGTGCTAATTACCAAAACTACTAATTAGCTTTAATTGTAAGCTTGGAAGGAAGTTGAAGTGTGTTGCGTTTGATAATGCTGTTGACCTTTTTAGTGTACTTTGGGGGGGAGGGTGGGGAAGCAGAAAGGAGGTGTTATGAAATTCATCAGAGAGCAATTAATTTGGGTCTTCTGATGAATATGCTATGAATTAACACGTCCATGCTGATCAGTACGTGAAGACAGTTTAATAGAACTTTACCCATCTCAATTCTGAGTGCCCCCAGCTAGCCAAGAAAATGTGCTCCTGTCTTCAGGTACTTCTTCCTCTGCCATTGTTGCAAACCTAGTGGCAGGCTGGGTCCAGCCTTGTGGATGCTTTCCTACCTAAGATCATCAGTAACAAGGGGACTGCCTTGAAGAGTGATTAGAGAGGTGCTGAGAAGAGCTGTTGTTGTTGATATTGATGGGGTACTTGTCTCCTGCTTGGGCCTGCTAATATTGTCCCCAACAACTGTTCCCCCGAATCTTCTTTGTCACAATCTCAGAGAACTGACAGGCCCGAGACTCGAACGACTCTTAAGATGTGATGGTAAGTTCCATGCTGTTTTCCTGATTGGTGAGTCACATCAGCCTTTGACATTCCCATGAATCCTAAGACGGGCAGCCTTTAAGATCAGCCAGAGAGGCATTCTCATAACCCCTCTCCCTCTCTGGACCTGAGAACTGTCCCCCCTGCTCCAAGAGGTGTCCAAGGCAGACCTGTATCCTCTTGTTTGCAGCGACTTGTCAACCCTGACACTCTTGGTCTTCTGAATTTGCAGAGTTTTTAGTTGGGCTCTTCTCTGTCTAAATTGATACATCCACTATTAACCACCAGAGGGATCCCATACAATGTGAGTCAAAAAACAAAACAAAACAAACAAAAAAACTATCCTCAACCTGGAGGAATCACAGCTCAGCTGCCTGTGCCGGCCTCAGGAGCCTGGGTCTCCCCCTGGCTCGGGAATAAGAGGAGGGGAGCACTGAAACACATGGGAGAAGGCTCTGTTTGGGAGCTTCAGGGAAGGGAGTTCCCGAAGAGACAGGTGGGAGATTTTGAGGGCTCCAAAAGCAGTCTTTCTCTTTTCCTGGAAGCAAGCTAAACAAACAAGCAAACCAAGCAAGCAAGCGAGCGCATTCTCAATCACTGGAGTCGGATGTTGCTGGTTTGTGAACCTGTGCATGGAAGCCGAACTGCAAACGTAATGAGACACCGTTAAACAAACCAATGCCTTTTCCACTGTAAAAACAGGTTGTCCCACTGTATAAAAGAAAAGTGATGTAGTGTTCTCGAGCTGCTGTGTCCCAGCACCCAACCTGATTGGCTTGAAACCACAAAACTTGTCTTCTCTCTCAGTTTGGAAGCCAAAAGACTGTGCTCAGGGAGTCAGGAGGGGCCATGTTTCCTTTGCAATTCCCAGGGAAAGATCCTTGCATTCCTCCTTCTGGCTGCTGGTGGTTGGCAGCAGACTCAGGTCAGCCACAACAAGAGGATGTGTCCCTGAACTGGTTTTTGTTTGTTTCTTTGTTTGGTTTTTCTTTTCCTCCTTCTCCTTTTTGTTTTAGAAGTAGCTTTTCAACTTCCATGTCTGGACACAGAGCAGGTCTGATATTTTTAGTTGTAACAAGAGTTCCAGGGCATGGGAAGAAACCCGTTATCACTACTTGGGAAAAGACATTTCTGCAATCCCCTGAGGTTTCCCCTGGGCTTGAAAAATTCTGGCTCCTCAAACTCAGTGCCTTTCTTCTAAATCATTCGTAGGCTTGGACAAAGGTTGGTTTTAAGGGTTTTGTGTGCCTGTGAGCAGGCATTTTGTGTGCAGCATCAAACGGCCGTGTTCTGCGCCATCCAGTCTCTTTGACAGCCCTTGATTCTCTGGTTTTATGAATTATCCCTGAGCTTATTGGGCCAAATCAGTGTAGCTAATGTTCAGGCGAGCCTTGCTTCTCCCTGTTCTTCACACATCTGGCTGTACTCACGGCCAGCTGAGCGCTCTAGAGAGAGTGGTCCAGGCAGGTCAGACAGGCTCAAGTGAGAAGAATATTGTCTGCAGCATGTCAGGGAAATTGGCAAACAAGTGTCACCAGAACAGGAGGAGGGAGAACAGCCGAGAGGAAATCAGCAGGTGAGGCAGAGTATGCCAGACCTGAGTTTCAGCACACAGTAAAGAGTGTACTGGGCTGCTGGGGAGAGAGGTCGTCCCCCAGGCAGCTCGTCAGACCTTGGCTGTCTCTGGGAGAATGAAAGGCCCAAGGGACTTTGTGTTCTCCTGCCTTCTTGTGTCAGAGCTCCGTTGATTAGAAGCCCACCATGCAGGCTTCTAACTTTGAATTAAGTATCCTGGGATGCAAAGCAGGCTACTCACCTGTGATTCTAATTATGATATAAAGAATCTGCTTCCCTAGACACGAAAAGCCATATAGGATATGCCTCCGTTTGTATGAATTACTATCCTATGCAAATCAAGACAGAAAGGAAGAGGAGTGGCTGCCCGAAGCTCAGGGGATGGGGCGAAAGGAAGTGAATTCCTCCGTGTCTTACAGGCTTTCCTTTTGCTGCAATGAAAATGTTCTGAAACGATAGTGGCAAAGTTGTATAACATAGTGAATGTGTAAATGCAGCTGAATGATAGACCTTACAGTGGTGAAATGGTGGGTTTTATGTTGTGAATTTCACCACAATAAAAACAGTCAGCCTCTTCCTGACCCACCCTCTGGATTTGTACCTGTCCATGAAATCAAAGTGGTATCCTTTGTGGATAGAGCCATGCTTTCATGTCCTCCCCACCCCACATCCCCACCCATGTCCACTTTTCTGGAATAGTCCACTGTGTGCCTTTTGTTTATCCTGGAAGTCCCTTATCTTAAGAACCTTTGACAGGCTATATCCATATTTTTCTGACATGGGGATGCTCACGGGGTGAGCCACTGCTGGGGCACACAGCCAGTGTATGTTGTGGGTTAATGGCCAGCTTTGACCTGTGTGCTAGGTGACCTGGGTCTCTAACTTAGTGTGAAGCCTTAAATAAGCCATTCAGCCTTGCAAGGTTTCTGCTTCTTCGCCTGTAAACTGCGAAACAAACAGATCATTCCCAGTCTTTTTTGGTTCTCAAGTTGGCATCTTGATCCTGTGCTCTGGCAACTCATGTGGGTGGCAGCTGGAAATGTATTCCTGTTTAGCAGCCTTCCTGCACTGCTGCGTTCCACCAAGCTGAGAGTTAACTAAACCATCGCTTCCTTCTTACCACTGTTAAGCCAGATAGAACTATACAACCAACTCACAATGGGTGACGTTGGATTTGGGGAGGCCAAATAAAAGATTTCACTGGAGTCTTCATTCATTCCTGTCTTCCGGTTAGGTGTGGCATAGCTTTCTTAAGAGCATTTTTACATTTTCTAATCAATTTACTCATATCCCTCCTGGTTTGCTATAATACAAAAATCTCTATATTGTCTTGCAAATTACTTAGTAGGATTTTGGCGAAGGAGATGAGGTCACAGCCAGAGACCCCATGTTAGCCCCAACAGAGACCTGTATTCTTGTGGTGCCCCATTCCCCGGAAGTAGGGTAGTAGTCCTGTTTTGACTGTTGTGTGTCAAGAAGTGTCCAAATGGAAACTGGATCACTAATGGAGGGTGGGAAAAGCCAGATGACAGTCTAAGGGGCCTTACTTTTTCCTTTCTCTTTAGGACAAAAATAGAATAGTAATGGTGAGGGAGGGGGGGGGATGTAGCAAGGCCCTTTATTCAGATTCTTCTCTATGATCCTTTGTTTTCAGAGATAAGAGTGTTCTGTTCTTCCTGAGACAAGGCAGGGGCCCCTCCAGTGAGGGTCTGTTGACATGTTTGAGAAAAGAAGAGCAGGGAAAAAAAATCAAAGGGATGTTCTCACTTTTGTCATGTTCTCAGACTCCTTTCCCTGAAACTGTTCCCTATTGGAAGAGTGCCTGTTGTCACTAGTGAAACTGTTCCTTATTGTCAAGGCACCATCTTTGCAGGTGACAGGTCCTGGATGCCATTGTGTGCATCTGTAAGAGGATGATTACACTGAGTTACCTTTAGCATGCCTATTAGAAATAGAAAATTTGAGGTTAAGAATCACCGAAACCCTGGGTTGAGTAGTTGACTTGCCTTTATGTCTGTCTTTAGATTCTGAAAGAGAAGGTACTCAGATGTAGGAACGGAAACACGTGTCTTTTATTCCAAGCCTCATGCAGCGCCCCACTAGTCTAAGCTGCACTCAAAATGCTTTCTCTCACTGGAAGTACATCCTAGGCTTGGAAATAGAGCCAACAAACTATTAATTTACTCCTTCCTTCTGTTTCCCTTCAAGTTTTCACCAGTTGTGAGAGGGTCCTCCAAATTAGACAAAGGGGAAAAAAGCAGTTTTCATGAATTCCTGGTGCATAACTGACCTGGGCATTTCACATTTCACATTGGCCTTTCGACAATGGGACAGCCCTGGAAATCACATGCCTTGCTAGTTTGGGGAAGACAATGTCTGCAAGGAGCTGAAGGACAACAAGGTGGCAGTGACCTCATAGGAAGACCTAGCCATGAGATAAGGGATCAGGGAGCAACTGGCCCTGAAACTCTGTGATAAGGATCATAGGCAGCTCATTGAATCTCATCCAACTGGACCAATCCAGCCTAAGCCCTTGCTTAGATTTGAGTGTAACAATGTAGAGGGAGCAATGACTTCTTGTGGTCCTCATGTGGGGGTCCTAGTGTGAGGAGAGATGATGAAGGATATCTCACGTAGAAGAAGTAGTTCCATGCAGATAGGCACAGTGAGAACACATCAAGAGTGTTCTAAATGAGAAGCCTTCTGCCTCAGCAGTCAGGAGGAAACCCCAAGTGGGAATACTCAGACAAACTTACCCATGTGGGGTCTTCTAGACATAATTCTGGCTGGGGGTAGTTGCAGAATAAATGGTATAAATCAGATGACAGGGCAACACCCAGCAGAAACCTTGTCTGGCCTGCCTGTGCTAAACCAGAAAAGCCATCAGAAGGGTGGGATTAGTAAGTTTGTCTTGCTAAAAATGAGCCTTTGGACAAAAGCAAGCATTTTGTCTACTGTTATTTCTTATCCACAATTAAAGGGACTGTCCCCCTATTCTTATTTCCACAGAGACCTGACCTAATGCCTTTTTAGCCCATCTAACTGCTCACACTATGAGCAGTCCTCAACAAGGCACAAAGACACACAGCCTGATGAGACAGTCCCTCTGTGAGATGTCCCGAAGGCTTTGTTTGTCCAAAGGAACATGATGCTTTGTGACTGAAGCCCTGCCAGTAAGGAGTATGCACATCAGGCCTGGTGCCAGACTGCTACTTTTAATTCTTGTAGCTCTAGCCCCCAAAGTCAGTCCCCATATACAGTGATTCTGACACAGATGATGTGTGTCCTGGATTGTCAGCTTTCTTGTGACTGGTTTCATTCTGATATATATTCTTTTGAGCCGTTCCTTTGAGACATCCCTTGCAGAAGCAAATAGAGTTACAATTATACAGTCATCACCCCCAAGGCTGTTTTGTTCAGGCTTGGTTGTCCAAGGCAATCTGCAAAAAGAAATTGGGGAACAAAGGCACTTTGCTTTTCTGGGTCACCTTTAATGGCTTGAAAAGGTCAAGAATTTACTTAGTGATGCCTTCTGATGACTTTGCAAAGTGATGAATAAATAAGGTGCAGATTCACTCCACGAAAGTGACATCTCTCTACCTTGTTCTTATGCAAAACGTGTTCTTCAAAGGAAAGCCCTTAGCCTTTGCACAGCTTGGCGCTCTAATGAGATGCGGAGCCATTCCAGATGGCGCTGGAGACTGTGAATACAGCAGGATGGAGCTCAAAGGTTTGCTTTCTGTGGGATCCCTGCAGCTTGCCCCAGATGTGGGGTCAGTGCACTAATGTAATGCCACCAAGTGACTTTCAGCAGAAACCTTGGCTGGCCCTGTGCTTGCCCTTCTCTTTCTGCCTCTAAAACTTGTGAACATTTATCCCATTCTTGTCCCTAAAAATTAGGAAGGGTGTCTTCAACTCTTGACTCTAATCCTGATAACACATCAAGATTTATTCTAAAGGGAATGAATGATATGTAGTTCGATAGCTTTTAAATACTGGGGAAACACATGCTGGGTTTCAGGATGAAGTTTCTGATCACAGAACGTGTTCATCGCATGCATGGCACCTGTGAGATATTCTTCTAGATCAGGGTGGGCATGTTATAGGACACACATGGCCCCTGACCTCAGGTTTCAATAAATTCAGTCAAGTAGAACAGGTAAGATACACACCCATAGTGCTGGAGTTCAGACAGAAAGTGTTAAATGAAAAATGCTGTCATGTCAGAGGAGAGATTCTTTCAATTTTTTTTCTTTTAATTTGGGCCACAATTATCTGTCTCTAGAATTTTAACGATGGTTACTTGACCATTTTTCTGGGCTTTGTTGAGCACCTGTTATGTGGGAAAGAAGGAACACTGGGTATTTCACAGAATTATCTCAATGGAAAGCAAGTGACCCTGAGGAAACAATCCAGGGCATACAGGGAGCCAGGGTCTCCAATGTTCCAGTGACATCGATGAGCACTGATGGACAGTTCATTACTGCCAGTGACGAAATGGGGCCTGGACCACTAGATACATAGTGCTTTTTGTATAAAATCTGAACCTCTCAACTGGCAAGTATTGACAATTATCTTTTAAAACATTTAATTCGCTGGATCAACTGTATTAACCAATCCAGTGAGACAGAGCTGACCTGGGACCTGCCTTCAAGATGACATGGGCATATGCAGTATGACTGTGACCATAACAGGGAACATGTGAGCTGCAGCCAGGAGTCTCAGGGAAGGAGGTGAGAGATCTTCACAGGTCATAAAAATATGTGATGTGGGAAACCTATGGATTTCCAGAATAAATTTACCTTGTGCTCTTGTGTTTTCCACAAACTGTTTCAAGTATGCTTGCATTGGATACAGATTTTTGAAGAATGGGGAGCAGAGTTTGAGTATATGTACGGATCTAGGACCCTGGTATTTGTGGTCCAAAAAGGGCAAGGACTCTGGTGGCTGGAGACTAGAGTTTGGATAAGGGTCGGAAGCTAGACTCTGGGAACTGCGGCTAGAGAGATAAGCAAAGAACAGATACCCTGTGTTTTATCCTCTTGAAAATGTACTCTTCTCAATTCTGTCCCTCCCAGAGCTTTGGAAGGAACTGGGTTGATAATACATAAAAATGCCTGAGGTTGCATAGTTCATGAATATGTATACTATGTTTTGTTTCTTCCTACTATTGGGTCAAACTTTAGATTCTGTTCTGCTCCTTTTGTAATGCTGGCCTAAGGCTGCTCTTTTTTTAAAATTCACTTTTTAAGAAACAAACAAAAAATCATCATCATCTATATTCTCACAACCCAGTACTGACCACCAGGAACATTTTTGCAGGTTTGCATTTGTATTAGTCTTTTCCCAAGATAAAATCATTTCAAACTTTGTAATATATATATATATATATATCTCCACAGAGAAACTCAGAAAAATATCAAGTACAAAAATAAAAAAAAGATTTAAGCCCTGACATCATCATCATCATCGTTATTACTAAAGGTTGATGTGTTTGAAAGGCCAGGTGACACAGACGACAGAAAGAGACCTCATCTGCTGGTTCACTCCCTCAGTGGTGGCAACAGCTGGTTAGGGCCAGGATGTAGCCAGGGGGAGCTGCATCCAGGTCTCCTACTTGGTAGAGGGGGCGTCCAAGAACTTGGGAACATCTTCCACTGCTTTCCCAGTCATATTATCAGGAAGCTGGACAGGAAGTGGAATATTCAGGACTCATAGGGAATGCCAGTGTTGCTGGCCTCAGGTCAACCCTCTGTGCAACACTGGTCCCAATCTCTACCATTATTATGATAAGAGCAGATCAGTAGATCATATTCATTGCACTTAATAATATGGATGATAGGGTTGCTTGAAGGATTAATTAAGATAGTTCATGGAAAACATATAGCAACTGGCACAGTGCTTGGTACACAGTGATCAATGAATATTGTCTCATAAAACCCAGCAGAAGGTTATGAATGGGCAGGTATAATTCTGTGACTCTACATAGGGCTATTTCTATGCAGCAACCACTGTAAATCATGTCATCAACGTAGACTGAATTTCAAAGTCTTCTTTTTCTTCCATTTTGCAGAGAAACATATTCAGCTCTTTTCTAGGCACTGGGAAGCCTAAATGGCCAGAATGCGCAGGAATATCAGGAGTGACTTACGGGGAGCTGTAGGGCAAGGAAGCCACACAGTGGCAGAGTCTGTCTGTTCTCCTCCCATCTTTCCTCTCCTCCTCTCTTTCCAGTGCTCATGTTCTGTTTAGTTCGACATTCTGCGGACAGAATGCCCACCGTTTATTGGGGCTCCTACTGGCATTTTAGTCCTGCCTCCCCTCCTAAGTCAACACCCACACTGGTCCTGGGGTAATGAGTCTTGATTGTGATATTTGTCTTACCAGTGACCAATGAAAGGGATGAGCAACTTGGTTGCCTCTGGGTTAACGGCTCAGTGAATGCAGAAAGTAAATAAGCTGGGCCTTCCCTGCACCTGAAATTCATTATAGTTTTAAATGCATTTTGAAAATCCATTGTGCAGCTCTTTGAATGTGGGAAGAGAAAACCTGGGCCGATTGTTAAGAATAATTTTCACTTAGTGATTAGAAAATCTGGCACGACCAAGTTCTTTGAGCTTTGTGTAAATCTGCTAGGCTTCTTTTTACCACAAAGCAGGTGTCAAGTGAAGACTTGGTGCTTCTGCTCATTATGAAAGAGTCACATTGAGTTCTAGGATGAGAACGAGAACACCGCCTATTCCTCTACCTGCCAAGCAATTAAATTATTGTCTGGTGTGTTTATAGCTCCAGAACTGGTAATCAGCTTTCAGACTAAGTAGAGAATGTGGTGTTATGATTTGCTGCTGCACTGAGAAGTTCATATTTAGCATTTACATTGGATAATTTAATTTCGATAATCCTAAGCAAGCAAACTTGAGACATCTTGGCAATTGTCACGGTAATGGGAAAGGATGCAATATATACATTTGTTTTTTTTTCTTGTAAATAACTTCAAATTCCTGAATGGTTTTCGCTTTTTTGTTATTAACTTCCACTGCCCTTGTTAGATAAACCATAAAATGATAGTAGCCTCAAAAGTCAAGGTGTTGTGTCGCTTGCTTTGCCTTTCCCTTTTACTCAGGGAGACAATATCGGAGCAATCTCCAAATTTCCATGAGATTATGAAAGGCCTGCAGCAAACCACAAAAAAAAAACCTCCCCTCCCTTGAGACTTTTTTCTTGCAAGATGCCTTTATGTATTTGAGATCAATTTTCTGATAAGATTCTCTGTTCCAGAGAATATTTGGTAATTTTAGCAAAAGTAAGTACTTGCCACAGGAATAGTGCATACCGAGTTAACGCCCAATAATATCATCGAGTAAAATGAAACAAATTACACGAAGTCTCTTCTCTCCAAAATCCTCCTCTAAACTAAAGCTCGTGGGTGATTACAGCAATTTCTTTGATAAGAAAATTCTAGCTATCACATTTCTTTATGGAATTTGTTGACTCCAGGGCAAGTTGAGAAGGGATATCCTCTGATTTCTACTTTTTACCCACCTCCCCCTTTTTGGTTTTCCCTATCCTTCCCTGCCCACACATTGGGGTTGTTTGTAAGTGTCCTGGAGACCACAAGTCTTGACAAAAAATGTATACCATTGACTACTTTATTTTTCTCTCCTTCCTCTTTGAAAGACTTTACAATCTTTATCATCCTTTCTATTAGAAACTTTCGAAGGCTTCTTGGGGTCAAGTCTCAGTGACAGGTCATTGATCCAGGCAGCCATGTTCTCTTTTCTGTGCCTTTTTTGTGTGTGTGCCTACATCTGCCTTGTCACACAAGATGCTGGCTGACTGTGAATGTGAATGTTGCAAACATTCTTCTTGAATGTACCTTCAAAGGAAGCTCATTTTTTTTTCTGACAAAATAGCTTTTTTGTGTTTAACTAAAAATATTTAAATAAATTTCCTCATGCTAATAGTGCCAGTATGGACCCCTCTCCTCCGCTACTCTCTGCCCACACCAGGAGGTATAACGAGGTATTAGGTGGAGATGCACATTTTCTCCTGGTTTCTTCAGAATCCATTGCAAAACCCTGTCTGTTTTTTCTTTCATTTTAAATTTTTATAAACGATTTTATTATTTTTGTTGGAAAGTCAGGTCTACAGAGTGAAGAAGAGACAGAGAGAAAGCTCTTCTGTCCACTGGTTCACTTCCCAGGAGGCCACAGTGGCCAGAGTTGAGTCGATTCAAAGCCAGGAGCCCCTTTTGAGTCCCCCATATGGACACTGGTCTTTGAGTCATCCTCCATTTCCTCCTAGACCCACTTTCCATTTGGGTCCCAATGTTTTGGGAAATCCTCCACTGCCCTCCTAGGAAACAAGCAGGGAGCTGGATGGGAAGTGGAACATCAAGGACGCGAACCGGTAACCACATGGAATCCCGGTATATGCAAGGTGAAGATTTAGCCACTAGGCCGTTGCTCCAGGCCCCTCTTTAAGTTTTACTTCGTTTTGTAAAGGCATAAACAATATGATAGAGACAGACAGATAGACAGACAGAAAGAGACCTTGCATCTGTTTGCTCACTCTCAAATGCCCATCATAGTCCAGGCTGGGCCAGGTCAAATGCAAGAGCCCAGAACTCAACCTACAACTGTTTAAGTGGATGACAGCTCCATTATGTCCCAGCGTGTCCATTTACAGGAACCTGGAATTGGAAGTGGAGCTGAGGCTGAGATCAGGCATGTTGATACAGCATGCAGACATGAAGCAGTGTCTCCACAGCTGTGCCAAATACCCACCTCGTCTGTCTGTCTGCATGAGTAGCCGTATATCTTTTCTTGAGAAGGAATTTTTGATCAGAGTATGAATGTTTTTACATTAGAAAAAAATTTTAAAATAAGACTTTTAAGTTGTTTTCAACCTGTATATTTGAAGTACAACATAATACTGTGATGTGTGTGTACAAAAGGGAAGGATGAAGCCAAACTGATGAACATATCTCTTATCTCACCTGTTTTGTGGGCATTTGTGTTGAGAGCATTTTAAAGCTTCCACAGAACCTTTTGAGTCTGTAGTGCATCGTTACCGTTATGGTCTCCGTGCTGTGCATGAGAATCCCAGCTCTCATGAGACAATATTTGACTTGCAAGCCTTTATTAATAGGCGTTAATATAGTTGGAAATTAGCAGATACCACCCCCACTCATTTTAAATGTACCAAAGCAAATAAGACTTTGAGTGTTTTCCATCACACGTTTCTCTGTCCTGTAAAGAATAACCCTTATTCTCTCTCTGCCAGGAGCAATGCTAGAAAAGTTTTCCCAACTGGAATTTCTTTAAAACCTTCCAACATCTATGGCCTGCTCCCTTTATGTTCAGTTTTCAGTTATTGACACTGGAAGTTAGAGAAGTGAGCTGACTTGCCAAAGTCATCCTGTTGAGAATAATGCCGTTGGGATCAAGTGCTCTTTCCAGTGTAAAGTTGTAATGTTTGCATGCTCATGTGTGTTGCAGTAGCTACCACCTTGTGGATATTAGAAAATGTTCTGTCAATGGATCAGGTGTTAGGTGTATCTGTGACCTTGAATTTCTGTATCGATTACCTCTGGATCCATGTAAATTCTATCTGATTATGTAAAGATTCGCCAGTGCCCAAGCAGTAAGGAGGCAGCTGTCCACAAATACTTATACTTGTGTATCCTAAGAAATCTGAGAATCAAAACATTTGTGTGATTGCAAATTGTCACCTTTTGTAGTCAGAATTCTTCCTCAACACGTTGTGCTTGATTTGAGGGTAGTTTAGGTCATCCTAATCTCTTCCATTAGTGATTCAACTGATAGAAAAGAAGTAATGAACTGTTTCTGGGTGGCTTCGACATTATCCCTTCTGTGCCTTCATCCTTCCTGAACTATGTCAGCAATTCTGGCCATGTATGTGGAGTTTTGACACCACCAAGGGCACTGGAGGGAAGGGTATGGAAGTGGGGCATTGTGGTTCTGGAATGTTCCTTGTAGGGTAGCTGGGAGAAATAGAGCCATTGTACTCAGGGAGAAATGACCACAGCACAAAGGGTCAGCCTCCGACGGGACCAGAAGCTATGGCCCCAGCAAGTGTAATATATGACTCTAGAGGTAGTAAATGTTCAAGTACTTTATGGGAACAGCATTGATAAAATCTTGTGAACACAGGAATGCCATCATAGCAAATGTAACAATTCTCATTTGTTTTAATTCTGTGATTAGTTCTGTTAATCAAAATGTCTTTTTAAGCTATTTAAGACACCCAATAAAAACCTATAATATTAATTTTATGGAAAAATTCCAACAAAATTGTATTACATTTCTCCCCATTAAGGTAACATTATGGACTCTTAATGGTAGTCTCAGCTATAATGGTTTTTATTGACCTAATTATTAAATGAATTAAAATCTGTCTCAATGTCTTGAAAATTACGCAATAGCAGCATCAAAGAGGGAGCCATGGTTGGTTACTGTGAGATAAAGAACGAGGAGAGACCCTGATAAACATATTTTTTAGGTTTGATTCATCCAAAAGAAAAAGACAAATAATAATTCAGTTTCATTGCATGCGCTTGCTGTTCTCTTATTAAATAGTAATATCAAAATAATACTTTCTGGTGGGTGATTTATAAGATACATGAGAAAAGTACTCTGTGTTCTGTCTTTAAAAAAATAGTTATTTTCCATTTACTGGGAAAGCAGACACACACACACACACACACACACACACATCAAATAGAAAGAGATCTTCCATCTGCAGATTCATTCTTCAAAACCTGGCAAGAGTCAGAGGTGGTACAGGCCCAGACCAGGAGCCTAGGCCTCAATCTGGGTCTCCCATGGGGATAGCAGACACAAGTGTTTTTATCTGGTGCCTTCCAGGTATGTGCTATCAGAACGCTGGATAGGAGATGGAGTAGCTCAGTAGCTGGGACTCAGATTGTGGACATGCTAAGCAGCAAATTTACTGCATTCATGTGCCACACATCTGCCCTTAATGTTGGTGTATGATTCCTATGTTTTTATTTTTTGTTTTCTTAAAATAGTGTTAGAATGTAAGCAATGATATAACGCTATTATGAATACTCTGCAGATGCTCTTATAGTTTTTAGTACAAAATTAATACTTGGTGAAATAAACAGTGAAGAGGGAAAACGAAGAATAAAACTCTAATTTAAAAAGCATCACAGCTAAAAATTGCAGCATCAGTTTGTGAATTATTGATTTTACCTTTGAATAATTTGTAGTTCTTTGGTACAATAACAGCTATGTGACCCCCACACCTCTCATTTTTACTCACTCTCCCAAGTCAGAAGTCACCAGCGATTGATGCACATTCTCACTAAAAGCAGTGTGAACTTGGAAACCATGTCAGGACTGTAGTTCAGGAAGAAACTCCTTCAATACTGACTAGACTAAGGAATTGAAACCTACTTTTCATTTCTGATAACTCACAAGCCGGAAGTATTTTCACAGACAAACTTTGTTTATCAAATGAATGCGGTGATTGGAAAGATGAGGGATACCACTCACATTTTAGAAGACAAAACCTCAAGCCTTGGAGGAAGGGAGTGACTAAATTAGGCCCTATAGCTAGTAGAGAGTGAATGAGCCTCCTTAGATGTGGGTGTTTGCACAGCATTTAGAACAGCACTTGGGACCTTCTCATTTCTTACTGGAGTACCTGAACTTAAGTCCCAATTCTGCTCCTGCTTTCAGCTTTTTCATGTGCCTGAGATGCACAAATTTATGGTCTAAAAACTTTAGTCCTACAATTTATTGCAAAGTCAGATATACAGAGAAGAGGAGAGACAGAGAGGAAGATCTTCTGTTCGATAATTCACTCCCCAAGTCACTGCAATGGCCGGAGCTGTGCTGATCCAAATCCAGGAGTCAGGAGCTTCTTCCAGGTCTCCCACGTGGGCACAGGGTCCCAAGGCTTTGGGTCTTCCTTGACTGCTTTCCCACGCCACAAGCAGGGAGCTGGGTGGAAAGTGGGGCTGCTGGGATTAGAGCCAGCGCCCGTATGGGATCGAGGTACATTCAAGGTGAGGACTTCAGCCACTAGGCCACCACGCCAGGACCAGTCCTACAGTCTACATGGGAGACTTCAAGAGAGTGGAAATCTTTAGGTTTTGGCCTGGCCCATCTTCAGCTATTTTAGGCTTTGGGGAAGGAACCAGAAAATGCACAGATGGGTGATATCTCTCCTCATTCTCTTTCTCATCTTTTTCTTCTTTGCCTGCCTGCCAAATAAATGTTTAAAACAACATACAGGGTTAGGACTACTGATACCTTGTGGATCTTTTCATACATTCATCATTACCATAACTGATTAAGCACTTTCTATATGTGCATTCAGCAAAAACCAAGAAAATCCCACTCTGGGACAGATGCAGAAACTACATTCAAATGTAGGATAATGTCATAATGAGCCAATGGCAGTATGAGAAAGGAATTAGAAACCTGAGTGTTGTAGGAGATCAAGAGGAAGATTTTGAAGACAAACAGAAGAAGGGACTACATTGAGACATCTGGGAACAGAATATCGTAGGCAAAGGAGGAGCCTGTGAAAAGGGGTTGGGAATGGCAGGAGGCCCATCTCACGAAGGAGACAGGTAGTATAACCCAGAGTGAGCAGGTTCAGGGTAAAGTGTTTGCATTTTTAAAATTGGTATTTGTTAAAGGATTGTTAAAGAAAAACCTAGCCCAAGGTGTGTGGGTCACAGGGTGCAGACATCATATCTTTCTCTGCAACAGGTATCTGTTTAATCACTGGGTGTATTTTTTCTTAAATGCAAATGAAGGTGCTTTGCTGTAGGTGCACATTTGTACTCAGAAGGTAGAGTTCCTTGTCTCTGTGTATTCCTGCAACTGTAGAACCTATCCTAGGACCAGTTTAGAACCATGGGGCAGGGCACTCCCCGGAGATTCTGATAGAGACTTGAGGGAGGGAAATGTTGCTGTGTGTTACAGCTACATTGAGCAGCATGACTTCAAAAAGGCATATGCTTCCATCCCTGGTTCATCCCCTCAATTCCGGCTGTGACAGGGGTGGATGGGTGGCTGATGCTGGGATTGGAAACTCAATCCTGGTCTCCCACATGTGTGTCAGGGATCCAACTACTTCAATGATCACTGTTGCCTCCCCTGGTCTGCCTTAGTAGGAAGCTGGAATAAGGAACCAGAACTGCATTTTGAACCCAGGCTCTCTGATATTGCAAATACTTTTCTTTGTGGGTATGTTCATTGAGAGGCTCGACAGTCATCCCAAACACAGCCTTTCGAGTCAGATATATTTCCAGGCTACAAGGTGGAGGCAACTCCTACCATAATCCTTACACAATCAAACCCACTGTCACTCTACTGTTTTCTCATGTTTTCATTCCTATACCCTTTAGGAATATTGCCTTATTTTATATCAAAGTAACAAGTGTCTTGTAGCCACTATTATTATTAGCAATAATAAACACTTCTTGGTGTTTAACACTTCTTGGGCACTCACTGCATGTTAGATTCTGCTCTAAATGCTTTAGCTTGCATCCTCTCAAATCTGACACAAGCAATATTACTATGACATTTTATAAATGAGGAAACTGACTAGTGCTTACCCAAGATCATACAGTTATCCTGAATCTCAGGGCTTTAATTGCAGGATACAGGATACATTCTCTTAATCAAAAAGGAAACATACAGAAAGTAGTCTTGAATTTGCAGTAAACTAAGCCTGGGTGTGTATCTGTCTTCACTTCTTAAACTGCAGTAAATAAAACATATTAGTGATTGCATGGTGAGCACTCTTCAAACTGAGTCCGTTGGGTGCCTGCTCTGTGACGTGGAACATAACAGGTGGCTCATGAGACCACTAAGGGATTAAAGGAAGCCATGTATGTAAAGCATCTACACAGTACCTAGAGTTTGCTAGCTTGTAGCTACTGTTTTTAATCTAAGAAAAAGTGCTACCTTGAATTTGGATACCCACAGCAAATCAAAGTACAACAGGGAAACTCCATTCATGTCTCCTGTAATTTTCTTCTCTGTAACAGGATTTAACACCATTAAAAAGAACATGAGAGTATCTGAAATTGACTTGTGGTAGTGTTAATAGGCTGCTGCATTTTTAATTCACTCTGATGCCATTTCAGAAGGAGCTATTTGCGTGCTGTAATGGGAAGACTCAATACAGGCCATTTGAAAGGAATTGGGGGTGTCTGTCATTTAGTTTAAGTCAGTTTCTGACAACAATATGTTCCAGAGCACTGCAGATGTTCTCAGATCATATCCTGTTTCTCTAAAAATCATGTGGGATATTTATGTAATGAAGCATCTGCTGTGATGCAGAGGGTAAGGATCTGTTGTTCCGATTTTAAAAAGTCGATCTCTGGCTAACCGCCTGTGTGAGATCTCACATACAGGGTATTGGGATGAGTGGGTTCTCATGCTGTGTGCCATGGAATGCAGCTCCTCACAGGTTCATGTTAATGGAAAATGTCATTGGGAAACAAATCAGCTGTACTCACTCCGCCTTTGGGGATGCTGCATGGACCAGACCTGAGCTAATAGCATGGCTGACGCCGCTCTTGGGGAGAAGGCAAGATTCCCTGCTCTTACCAGGCTGGCTCTCAAACACTTAGGTCTTTTCCTCTGCAAGGTCAGACTCCCATTAACAAAAGCTAAGACAGAATGATTTCTTGTCTCTCACATGAGGCAGTAAGGCAAGCCCTTCACTCTGTAGATTTTAAAAGATTGAAATCACCTATATTGTACACAAGCCTGTGTGTTAATTTGACTAAAGTCACGTAACTGCTGTCTTTCCTTAAATTACCCTCTGGCAAGGCTTGGAAGAAAATCTTCACTGAAATCTTACAAGGTCATAGCTCCTGGGAATGTGGCTTGGAGAAGCGGCTGAGCTCTGATGAGCTCTGGTCTGGAGGGCAGGAGGTTCAGGTTCTCTTTACTGTTAGCCACAGCAAAGCCTGCACAAAGCTGAGCTCTTCTATTCTCTTGAGTAAAATAGGGGATCTGGACAGTGACTCCCTTTGTGTTTAACACCAAACCTGTCCCTCCTCTGTTGAAGCTGTTCCTTGATCTGCTTGCTCTTTCTGGTCTATACTTTCCCCTTCACCCCACCGCCGTGTATAAGTACATAAATAACAACCAAAGACTCTTACCTGGAGTCCCCAAAGAGACCTGGAAATCAGAAACAATGCTTGAGCATAGGTTGATGGTCCATGGGTCAGGGGAAGGCTCTGTGATTTTTATTTGTCCATTGAATGGATTGAACATTTCTTCTCTACTGAACCATGAACTTAGCAAGGGGAGAGAAACAGTGATTCAGGCTAAATCGTTCCTGACCTCTGTTATAATTGGGAAGACTCGAGAAGACAGTCAGTACTGGTTATAAAGCTGCAGACACATACAGCAGTGTCTCTGTATGGCAGTGTCACCTGCGGGGGTGCTACAACATTGCAAGAGGGACTTATCACCTAGACTATCATTATTAAGGAGCTTCTTGACCAACTTCCCTCCCTCAAAGGACAGGGACTTCTGAACAAAAGGAGCAAGAGTTTAGCATCATGATCAGGTGACCGACACCAGGAGAAAGGGTGACAGGGGAACAAATGCACTTGGGCTAAAGTTTCAAACCTAATAAGGCATTGAACATGTTCTATAGACTTAAAGTTATCATGGCTCTTGTTCCCACAACAGTTCGCACAGCTCTTACTAAGTATCAGGTTCTTGCTAGGCATTTAGCAGTAGTCATTTCTTTATTTCTCACCCAATTTCTACAAGATGGTAGTATAGAATATGCAACTAAAAGACATTATCTCTTCACTATAATGCAGACAAATTTAAGGCTTCAAACCCAGATGTGGTGATCGCTATACCAAGCACTGGTATAGATTTTTCAACATTTTTGGATTGTAGTGAGGGTGTACCTGTCACCTGCGTATTCCCAACAGGTTAGAACCTCATGTTCCCTTGAGTTATTTTGCCAGATGAGACCAAGCTGCAGATTTGAAAATTGAAGTTGGCACCATCTGTTCTCCTCACAGTGGAAGCTGTTCTCTTCCAGGCAGGCCTTGAGTGGCCTTCAATCATCAGCTTACACTGAGGTGGTTTAATATACCCATTCTGTGGCCAAAATGAGCCATGCAGTTCCAAGAAGAAGGAAAGCTCCAAGGAGCTTATTAATAGTTTAGCATTTCCAAAGCATGTGGGATTGCTCATTCCATGTGCCACAAAGGTAATTATGGCCTGGTCACTGCAGAGGCAAAGGAAGGGGAGGTGCCCTTGGAACTGCACAGCTCCCACAGTTGACTCTAAGTTTCTGGAAGGTCCTCTCTGACTGGCTAAGTGATGTTCTCTCTCTCCAAGTTGACATGGGTACCTCTGCTTCCTGAATGTCTATATGATCCCTTCCTTCTAAGATAGTTTGATTCAAAATATGCATGGGCCTCTGAAATAGCTCCTGTTGATTGTGTTACTCTCAGACATTTGGCTTTATGGAAGTGTCCTTGCTTTGCAGTAATGCTTATTCATTCCTTCAGCAAGCGCTGGTTGAGGGGAAGATTTGTGCTTTGCCATGGGAATGGATCACCTATACTTTCACGAAGTCCATGCTCAGTAGACCATGTAGTAGAAAAACTAAGGGATGCTTTGCATGGGACAGAAGACCAGTATTAACTGACTTAAGAGGAAGAAGGCTTTATAAGTTGTATCAGTTCACATAACTGAAAGTCTAACAGTAGGTGTGATTCAGGTAAAGCTGTTCTAGGGTTCCAACCAATTCCATTAGGGGCTTTATGTCTATTTCTTTCGTTTACTGAAGGAATACAGTGTGAACAGCAACCATTAGAGGTTTACATGCTACTCAGTTAAGATGGAAAGATTGTGTCACCCAGGAAGACATATAAAGGCTTTGAAAAGATCTCTATGGTCCAGTTGGAGTTGGGCCTCTCAGAAGGGTAGAGCTCTCCAAGAGGCCAGATATACATCCTGCACCCACCCTTTAGGCCAGTTAGAAACAGAATCAACCCCATCCAACACACAGCACCTGAAGAGCAGGATTGTTCCCTATTTAAAAGAAGTGTTCTTCAAGGAGACAAAAACAAAGAGAAAATCTGACTGCACAAAACGCAGGACTAAGTCCAAAACAGTGATGGAGTGAAGGCGAGGTTGGGGAGATTCCAGAAATATTATGCAAGGGTCTGAGATTTGAGGTGAGTCCTAAATGATGGATAGAACTTTAACAACAGTCCAGAGAGTATCCCGGAACTGAGTCCTGGCTTACTCATGTTCCAATACGGATGAAATCAGAAAATACATCCATTCATTCTTCATTCAAAGATTGTATTGAGCCCCTACCAATCATGTAGCAGGAAGCAGCTTAGTGCTGAAAACAGAATGATGACCAAGGCATATACTTGCAGGCTGTCTTGGATAGTAAAGTGTGGAGAGGAGACATACAAATAATCTTACAAAGAAGAGAATAATTATCCTTTTTAATGAGTACTTAACAAGAGTCCCACTATGCCGTGGTTATAGCAAGCCAATGCCTTGTGTCCCAAGACTCCCAGCTATAAAACAGAAGATTCTACTTCCCCTCTCCCACAACCTGTCAATGGTACAATAACATACCAAGGAAGGCAGATGAATTAATTTACATACACTTGAGTGAAAATCAAAGAACACCTTGAAATAGGGAATAAGAGTTGGGGAAACGTCTGTTCCTGTACTTGGGTGGCTGACTCACTAAATGCCACATCAAGATGCATCATTTTCATGCTGCCCAATGACTTGTTTGTCCTCACCCTCTTGTCTAGCCTGACTCAATGCTTGCTTTTGGTTTTCTGCCTGCTGCCTGTGGAGAAATGTCTACATCACACCTAACGCTATCAGCTTTTGTCCTCTGATAAACCAAATAAGCTTAAAAAAAATGCTTTTGAATATGGGAGCAAGAACAATCTGGAAATGCTGCTCTGAAACTATTAACGCCATTATTCAGTAACTTAAATAGATTATGCTATTGGGTTAACAAACCTGATCAGAAAAAAAGATTCCATGATAGAATCTGCCCTTACAGGCATTTCCAAGGGAGAGGTCTTTTCCAGCTCATTGATAGACTCCTGAAAACAGGAGTGGATAACAGAGCTGAGAGCCCACCTCCAGTGTGACACCTCTGTGAGGAAGTGGCGTTTCCAGAGACACGCTCTGTAAGAGGTGGGCAAGGGAGGCCGAGTCTGCAAGATTCACTCTCATGTTGTGGCTCCCTTCCCTTCTTTATTAAATGGAAGCCAGATGCTTCTAGTTAACATTTTTAATGGGTTCACATTCCCAACTAGCTCATAAAATCCCATTAATAAATCAAAGCACCCTTCTTAACAGAATTTCAAGGGATGCCACCGTGTCACTGATGTATTAATGAATGAGGAGCTCTGGAAACTAGATTTGCACATTTTCTCTGAAGTCTTGCTTTCTCTCTTCCATGTGCAACCCCGCCCCCTCCCACCCCCCAAAAAGATGGGGAAAAAATGCAAGGTCAGTGTCTCAGTGTCACAGGCTAGCCATGTGTTTTCCATAAGACAAAATGAGTTACTAAGAGGAAAATTTCCAAGTGATTAAAAAGATGCTGTCTAAATTCTATTAGAATTTTTTAAAATAAAAGACAGTGTGTTAAATGATATTAACATGTAAGCCTCCCTGTGATATTGATTGCTAATGAACAGAAAGTATTAATCTTAGCAGCCAGAAGAGAAAAATGCACCGTGGTTTTCATTAAATCATGTAAATGATTAAATAAGTTAGTCAGTAGAAGCCATTTTAATTTTCTGAATGTGAAATGCACAACTTATAACAAATAAATTCGGAGTACCTTTTGAAACAAGTTTTGACTGCAAAAAATGTGGGTTAGAAAGATGTTTGGTATTTTCTTCTTTATATATAGTCAATATTTTAAATGTAGTGACATTAATTGTGCAGAATGAAATGCCCTGACTATCTGGGCTTAAAAAAGTTGGCATCCAGTACAATGTCCCTAATGGATCTTCGACACTATTGCAAAATGATTGATTGTTGTCGCAGTCATTTTAGCAGCTTTCAGAACTGTTATATTTTTAATTAAATTGGCTGTGAATTTTGTAAGTGGCAAAGGTTGATAAACTAGCGCTCAGTGCAGTATTACTATTCTACTTAGTGTGGCTGTCATAGCTGGTACATTTATGTGCATAATCTTCTTAACATTCATAAGTCTTGTTGGTTTCGGGCATTGATCTGCAAAGATTACGAGCTATTTGGAGATGGGGAGGGGACACATAAAAATGAAATCAGCTAAGAATCTGGCTTTGAGAGATTATTTGGTGGACTGTAAGACAAGATAGCCTCATAACCCCACTAAATTAACACCTCATCACCAAGGAAGAGTGGGCACAGGTTAGCAGGACAGCGTTCAAATAGTTCTAGCGAAAGGTTTTCAGAGGATCTTCAGAGATGGGCCTTAGGTTAGGTGCTGTGCTGATACACAAGAGTGAATATTGTAGAAGAGCCAGAAACTGACTCAACAAGGAGCTACAGTTCAAAAAGTCTTTAAGGACTGGGCCATTCTAGAACAAAGGGGATTCGTAAGTTAAGGAATCAAACAAGTCTTCCTGTGTAAGTGGCCTGGGAGTTGAGATTTGGGCCAAACCCAGAAGAAGGAGTCAGAAATATATTCTAGGTAGGGGAACAGCATGTACACATGCCCTGAAGGAACAGCCACAGTTGGACGATTTGAAAGAAGGCCCAGGGCTGGAGCTCACAGCTAAGTGAAGGAAAGTAAGCAGGGGAAAAAATTGTCCCTGATGCGGTGTGTGTATTTCCACTCTATGGAGTGGACTGCTCAGCTGTAGGGTTAGTTGCTAGAATAGTGCCAAACACGGCAGAAAATTCAGATAATTATTAGTAATCAAAGGGTGAGACCCCACTTTTGATGTATCTGATGGGGATCTGACATGAGCAGGTAGAGGGCAAAACCCAGGAGAGCTAGTGGGAGATGCAGTAAATAGAATTTTAGAATGTTAGGGCAGACAGGGCCTTCCCACACTCTGTCCTTTGCTACCATCAATTTGCAGAGGAGGAAGGTAATCCTCAGAGGGCCAGTCTCCCACTTTGATTGGCAGGAGCAAGCCCAGCGTGTTCTTAAGAGGGGGCTCCTGTTACAACACTCTGTCACTTTGACAGAACTTCTGATTTTCACTCTGGTAAAAACAAAACAAACTCAACACACTGATGGAAGTTAAGAACAATTACTAGGAAACAGAGCAACATTGCAGCCAAGTGCATGACTTCAGAACCAGAGATGACTGGATTTGATTCACAGCCAGGTTTACACAGGCAAGATTTCTCTGTTGGCAAGCCCTAGCTTTCCATATTGGCCCAGTGAGTCTAGGAGGAGTGTGTACATCCCTGAGTCATAAGGATTTATTACCTGTCATGCAAAATGCTTCACACCATGACTGGCATCTGAACACCACCACTAGGGTCTTACCAACAATTGAGTTAATCAGAGTATCAAAGAATGTAGTTCCTCATTCCATTTGTATAGCTAATAAAAATGTCGTTCCATCTTCCTCAGAGACAGTAGATTCTATTGAAACGTGCTGAGTTCCACTACCATCACCACCACCCTTTAAACTGGCATGCATAAAAAATTCCCCATTTAGCCAAGTGACTTTTCAGGAATTTAGTGACTTTCCATTGGTCCAGGTATTCTGGGAACATGAAAACAAATAAATAATGCATAAAGGCCATAGATGATGGAAACTTAGCAATAACTGGAAGAGAGATAGGCCCTTGTTTTTAGAAATTGTTTGCTATAGAAAGAATTCCAGTCGTAGAAACACACAGACCCAGGACTCAATCATGACAAGGCCACTTATTTGTTTTTTTGTGAAAACGTGGACAAATTAGTTTCCCACAGCCTTAATTCTCACCACAGTAGAGTGAGGATATTGGTTTTTGTTTCATATTATATGTTGTAGCTCTCTGCCACCCCTTCACGCCCTCCCCCCAAAAAAGGCAAAATGTCTGACATACAGACACTGCAATTTTAGTTTTCCATTACAGCGAACAACTCCCTAATAACTCCCATTGAATTGTCACTATTCAGAAGTTGCTGGAGTAGATGAAGGTCCATTCAGTTGTGCAGCCCTCACTTCTGAGATGGACAACTGGTCATCGTTTGAGCTGGGTGCCTTGACTTCTACAATGAAATATTCACAGCAGCAGAAACTCACAAGACAGATGGGCATCCCAACGTGCAGAGATCACATTAGTAGAAACTGTGTGTGGAATAAATATGGCAATTATGTTCAGTGGCATAATCACCACAGTCTTGAATAGGAGGCAGTGCAAATTGCAAGGGAGGGAAAAAAAAATCCCAGTTTTTCTACACTGAGGTTACAGATGGGCCACAGAGCTACCATTTGTAGTTGCAGGTGATTTCAATCATTCTGCATGCAGGCTCTCCCTGGCAGCATTTCAAAGCACTGTTCCACATTTCTATGCTATTTTATCAAGCGTCACATGTCTGACATGGTGCGCTTCATGGTAAGAGAGTGCTGCAGGCAAAGTTTTCAGATTCTGTCAGTAGGAAAAAAGGAATTGCTACAATCCAGAAATGGCTGGGGAAACATACCTTCAAGTGCTACAAATTTGTAAAGATAAGGCTCCAGGTAGCAAGAAAGAGAAGGGACAAGTGTAGTGTCATGCAGATTTCTCTGCTGAATTCTCCAGCACCTGCCAGGACTCAGCTGGGCCAAGTCACCAGAGTGTCTCCTCTGCCAATGTGAGTCAACTGTTGGACTCCAAGTGGAAGGGGAAGAGGAAGCTGCAGTTCAAGTAATCCAGATCATTGACTCTTTAGTTTCTGTTGCCTGGGGTGGTGGGGGCCAGATGAGCATCTCCATTGTACAGATTAATTATTGGTCATTTCCCTTGGTCTTTCAGTGCGAGCCAGATCTGCTGAAAAGAATTCTGTGTTGCCCTCCTTCGTCCTACCTTCCATTTCATCTATCCAACCAAAATAGAGTTACTGAGTACCTTGTCTCTGCTATGTCCCATGCCAGATCTTAGGGAACCAACCATTTGACATGACCTATGTAATCCTAGAGCTCCCAAGTGCTGTGACAGAGGCATTGAGCAGGCATTCTAGGTGTTAGCACCGCACTCAGTTTGGGTGCTGATAGATTTTCGCAGATCTACAGCTAGCTCTAACTCCAAAAGATACAGGGGTACTTCAGAATGCTCATGAAAAATGCGCATTATCTTTCTGTATTCAGTATTCCTATAAATTGATGTTCAAAGATTTATTTTATTTATTTGAAAAGCAAAACAGAGGGATTGTCCCATCTACTGGTTTGCTCCCCAAATGGGTACAAGAGATAATTTCAGGCCAGATCAAAGCCAGGAGCCAGGATCTCCATCTGGAGACCTTCCACGAGTCACAGGGGCCAAGCACTTGGGCATTGCCACACAGGATTCAGGTGTCACAAGTAGTGACTTAACACTGTGCCACAATAATGGCACTCTAGAAATGTTTTCTAGAGTGGCTTCTACACCCACCTGCTCCAAAAGCTTAGACTGGTTAAGAGGTGGGTAGGTCTGTGAAATGGTGTTGCCGTACAAATTCAAGTAGCTCCTTGTCTCCGAAAATATCAAATATTAACTATGAGTTTGGATATATCCCCAAACCATTCAACTCTTATTGTGTCTTTAAATCAGCTTCCATTATCTGCCCAAATCCATTCATTGAAAAAGCAAAGATTATATCACTTCTTTAATCAAAAAGCAATGTAACATGCCACAAATAGAAAATAACATTAAAAGTAAATATACAAGAAAATAAACCGTGTGATTAAATTTCAGTGGAATTCTGTTGTTGGTGTCCAGGGCCCCTTTTTAGGTGCATAAGAATAAACACGAAGGCTCAGTGCAGTGCAGAGGTCTTTTAGAGAAAGCAGAGGAGAGAAAGCAGAGAAAAGAAAAGGGATGGTGACTCTCAGTAATCACCGTGTGAGATCGCGTTCTTCAAGACCATGACTGTGTGCAGCCTGTAAGCAGCTTCTGTACTTGTGGGTGTGAGGAGTGACGCAAACACCCTATTTTGGACCCGGCACCACTTCCTCCTTCCCCTTCCCACTGCTTGCAAAATTCGCACCATTTCAGTTATCCACCAATGAAATATAACCTCAACCAATGAAATAACCAATGAAATGTAACCTCATGGGGTCTTACCTGAGAATCTCACCCACCTTTCTCTCGTGGCCACTCCCCCTACTCCTCCCTGACCTACCAATCAACTGTGACAATCTCAGTCACCAATTCGTGGGGTCCACCCACAGTCCCTCCCAACCAATTCCTCATGCCCCCCCCCACACTTTCCAGGTTGTATAAAATGAGCCTTCACATGTACCCCTCCCCTTTTCTTCACTCTTCCCCATCCTCCTCCATCTTGCCCCTTCCTGTGCCTGGCAGCTCCCCATTCTGCCACCTTGACAGGAGATGGTGCATATTTCCCTTCTTGTTCTCTCCCCCTCCACTCTCTCCCGACCCGCTCTCCCCACCCCCGCCATTCCTACCCTGCTGGAGTAAAGGACCTCCTGTGCACCTCGCTATGTCTGGCATTTTGGCTTGTGGTAAACTTATCATGAAAAGAAGGCTTGGCTGTGGGAAATGAGCTGTGCATAAGACCTTAAGTGTCTAAAAACTAATAGTGTGAGCGCCTAAGCAAGGCTCAGTAGAGTTGGACAGACAATTGGAAAGACTAAGGGGACGAAAGCAGCGCTTCACTTTGCAGGTCTTGTTGAGGAGTTTGGAATTTAGCTCAAAAGATGGAAAAGTCATGGAAGGTTTGCATGGTCTGATTTGCATTTCAGAGTTAATTCCACTGCAGGAATGTAGAATGGACACCAAAAAGCCAGACATGGAAAAGGGAGAGGCAGGAAGGTTTTCTGGGAATCCAGAAAGAAGAAGAAAGTGACACAAACCACAAGAATAACTAGAGAGAGCCAGAATAGAAAACTAGCAAATCTATCAATTAATTGGACAAGGCCATCATAGGTTCCCCAAATTGTGTCCTAAATGTGGGTCACATACTTTCACCCTGACAGACCTGCTTTAATTGCGAAGTGCACACAGCCTACCCACTGTCTTCTACAATCCAATCCCCATTCCCAGTCCTGTCCACCTTCCATCTTCCAATTTGAGGTCTCAGGTGTAGTTGGATGACCCAGATGTGAGGTCTGCAAACCAGGCCTGAGGTGACTGTAAAAGACTCCCCACTTGGTTCCTTATACAGTCAGGGGGATCTTAGTTTCTCACATCATTTTCCATTTGTCTTACTCATTGGAGCAATTCAGCAATGTTCATGGGTGTCACAAAGAGGCGAGTGTGCTAATTGCATGGTGTGGGCAGAGAGCAAGAATGCTGATAAATATCCTGCAATGCACAGAACAGCCCACCACAAGTGAGAGTCATTTGACCCTCAAATAACAGAGTGGAACCTCATGTTGAGAAATGCAGTTGGAATGGTGGGGATGCCAGCTGAGGACAGAGAGGAAGTGTCATGGTGGGCCAGGTACTTCCATCAGGATGCTGTCATTTGTTCTTAATAGCCCATGTGTTGGAACAGATGTGTGGGCAAGGGCAAGGGGTTGAGAAATGGGAATGAGGAAACAAGTTCCTCAGGATAGTTACAGGATTGGAATCAGGCATCAGCAGAATCATGCTCAGACTCATGTCTCTGACCTCCCCTGCAGCTCCCTATGGATAGGAGAAATTTGGGAGTGACTCTTCCTGGGCAGGTACAGTTACATGACCTGGGCAGGTCACAGGATCTGTGGCACTGTAGCAGATGTACTGAAATGCCAGCAATCATCACTCTGTCTTGGCTTGCTTCCAAGCCCACCCAGAAAACAAGCATCTCTGTTTCCAGGAGATGGTAGCAAAGATTAATTTTTTTTTCCCTAGGGGAAAAAAAAAGTCAGAAAGATAAATACTTTGTAAATCACTCCATGCCTCCTGCCTGTAAGCTAGGAGTCTATTTGTGAGGCACTTATCTCCTTGTGTACGTACTCCTCCCCAAATTATCATTTAATTAATACACCTAACAGTCCGAGGTATGCTGATCAATAAGGAGGAGAATGGAAGAAGCCAATCTGATGCCTCCAGGTATTGAACTGTCTGCAGCAAATGGAGAGCTTTCCTTTGAAATGGTTGTGCTTCCAGCCTGCTGAGGAACTGAGAAAGGTGCGGAATGTGTTCCTGTAGCATTTGAGAAGTTAGAGACACGGCACGCGCACATCACCACTCAGATTCAAGAGAGGGAGTTTCTCTTCATGTAGTAGAAGCAGATTCCGTGGAGAGAAATTAATTGATTTCCATACCAGCTGGGCCCTGTCTTTTCACCTCTGTGGACAAGAGTAACTCTCTTTTCATGGTGTGAGCACAACCAAATATGGGGTGGGGCCCTAAGAATATATTGAGACTTTCATGTTCTTTAAGAATCAAGTGGCTCTGGTAGGTGGGTCGGCTTGTGTAGACACCTTCCAAGGCATGTTCATCAGCGTAGGCTGGAAGAGCCTGCATCCCCTTGCAGTTTTCTCTGTTCCTGAGCAAGTTCCCAAAAGCTAGATAGCAGCCAGACCCCGAGTGTGCGTGCTGATGTCAGGAAGATCCCCTTTGTTTTCAGCACCACACTGACAGCAATGAGCCATAGCACCATCACCCTGGAAGTAAAAGACATCCTGTCACCTGAGTCTTTTTTCTAAGGTTTAGAATACCAAGGAGTGTTTAGATAATCCTCCTTTGGGACCATATGGAGGCAAAGAAATGCCCTCGACTCAGCAAATGCATCCAGGCTGACTTCCAAGAGAGATGTTGCACAATGAAAATATCACTAAAATTCATTAGCGGGAGGAAATCTACAACTTTGATCTCCTGAGAGCTCCAGGAACCCTTCCTCCGTCAGCTCTTTGGGACAGAGATTATCCTTCAATTGAATGATAGTGGAATCTGTCTTAAGTGATCACCCAGGGACCTTCCAAAATTTGTAACTTGGTAGAGGTTGAACTTTAGCTAAAGGTCAAACAGAATTCTTCTGGAAACCTTAGGGGTTGCTTAAAGGTGAAATAAAAAGCTAAAATGAAAATTGACTTAATCCCTGGTTTATGAACCAAGTAGCAGAGCTTAAGCAGGATGACGGATGCATTCAGCTTAGAAAGGCACTTTGATTTAGCTTTCTGAAATGCTTCATCCCTCCTGTCAGATGCCACAACCTTTCTTGCTGGTTAATCATATGCCTGGCTATGCCTTTACTTGCCAGTGAGTTGTACCCATATGTTTTGAAGACCTTAGGCTGTGTGCTAAGGACCCATGACAGGGGCGATAATGTAGTGCAAAGAGTAGGTGCATCAATCCTTTTAAACCAAAATGAAAATTTACCTGGGAAGAAGTAAAATGGCTTAACAAACATCAGCATACATCAGGTCAGGACTTTCAAGGAGGATCAGTCTCCTGGTCTATTTTAAGGAATTCTCTTACAAATACAACACATATATCAACTATTTTCTAATCCTCTCTGAAGTGCCCAATGGAGAAATTACAGCATCTTGAAGTCTCTCTCCATGGCTTAGATTGAGCTGTTAGAGCAGAATGTCATATACTATGGGGCTTAAATATACACGCTTACATCTCACGGCTCCGGAACTTGCAAGTCTAAGATGAGGGTGAAGAATGTAGCCAGGAAGTTGGGGAGGTCTGGCACTGATGGCTTCCTCCTGATTATATCCTAACACAGTGGAGAGAGAATGCTCTGAGACCTTCACGTCCTTCTAGGGACACTAATCCCATCCTGATCATTCCACTCTGGTGACTGAATCTAACCCTAATTCATCCCATAGGCCCACCCAATATCTGAAATGGGAATTAGGGTTTTAACATAGGAACTTTGGAGGGAGGTAGAAACCTTCAGTCTCTAGCACTCTGGTGCCCCTGGAGCTGAGTCTAGGAAAAGAAGATCAGGGGGAGATAGAGCCAGAGTGCTCTCCTTAGTCATCTCCATTAGTAGAGATACAGCTAGAAATATAGGAGGCAGATGGCGATTGTGACACATCTTGTAGCTTGGAGTAACCACTCTAACTCTGCACAGTGTGCTGTAATGGAAGTTTTATTCATCAGTTGCAAGAACAAAGCAGTAGCAACAGCAATCATGAGCATCAATTTGGACCTAATGCATTAACACCTAAGCTGAGTAAGCAGTTTGCTCAGAGTATGTCACTATAGTCTCTCATCAGAACATTTTATGGTGTGTAGTGGCACCACTATTTGAAGAAATAAGAGGGCCTATCAATTATAATTACAAATAATGAATTTTCAGGGATTCTGGTCAATCTAGTACTATGACTGGTACAGCTATATCCTAGTACAAGTGTGCATAGATACTGTGTGAGAAGAAATAACTCTTAATGAAATAAACTTACACCTTACCTATATGGACCTATGGCTAGGTGGCAGATGAGCAATTTTCATAGCTTTCACTGCCTACCACCCATCAATTCTTTCTCAGAAGCCATTATTCTCTTACTATAGAAATGGGCACGGTCCTGATTAGTCAGCCTTTCCTTACTATTAACAAAATACCTGAGGCAAATGACTTCATAAAAGAAGTGGTTTATTGAGTTCACAGTTTTAGAAGCTGGAAGTTTAAAAAGTCATGACTTTGTGCTTTGGTGAAAGCCTCATAGTAGAGGAAGAAGGATCACATGGCAAGTTAGGAAGTAGATAGTGTTAGTGAGGAAAACTCAGGTATTACTAACAACCCTCTGGGGAGAACTGTCTCCCAAGGGCACACCCCAAGTTAGACAAGGATCTTGTACTAGTCACCACTTTCTGAAAGTCCCACCATTTCACAGCCATGCTACCCTGTGAGTGGATATTGAATATTCAAACCTTAGTACTACCCATTTGTTCAGGTGGTCATGTACTTCATAGGGGAGTTTGCATACCATCTGTTTATTCATTGCATGTGTACAGAACTCTTGCTGAGTCTGGGAGCATTGCAAGGAACTGAACTGATAAGTTCTCTGGTTGCTAGGCTGCCAATCACAACCCATATCGTCCACTTCAGGTCAAGCTGAAATGGAGATGAAAGGGAAGGGAAGTAGAGAGCTGGTCATGTGGGAAAAGGCACTGACTTGAAGACTTCTTGATGAGGAAGCAAGGCTAACTCGGTGTACTCAGATCCATGTCTCTAGGCCTTTTATTATACCAGGCTAATGTTTTGGGAGTCTAATTTAGTTTGCATACAAAGGAAACTGATGTTTTGAAAAACATGTTTTCAAGAAGAGAAGTCATACATACCCTTTATGCCTGCCTCCTGTAACTAAACATGTATTTATGTGAATGGTAATGGAGCCTAATGTATCACACAGGATACATTATCTCAGCTCAATTGTCTAACTGAAGGCACCCTAGAAACCAGGCAAACAGCACAAAGGTAACTTGTGGTGAAAGCCCAGGAGCAGTTTCTACCTACAAAGGCTTGATTCTGTTGGCCATGGCTCCCTGGAAGCTGGTTCTTGGTGCCTCTCCAGAACAGCTTTCTATTTTCTAAACAATATTTACTTCTCTAATCCTGGTGGTTGTTTCCAAAAGTACCCCGGATCAAGAATGATTCACAACAATGGCATCTTCTTCCTGGAAATCTTTTCTTACTCTAAATGGCAAGTGCTTCTCAGAGGCTGGTAAGCCTGAAGGTGGCTTTCTCTCCTTATGGAAGTGATGGTACTGCCAAGTAATCGGCTTAACCTTGGATTATATAAACCCATCAAAAGTACCCGTTCTCTTCCTTTCTAACGCTGGAATAGGGAAGGTTCACCATGGTGTGTTCATTAGCCACTGCGAAGTATTCTTTGTCAGACTGTGTATATGCACCTCCATGTAACTGTGAAATTTCTTAGTAAAGCTAAGAAAGATTTAATCAGAAGGCAAGAACTTCAGATCAACAACTTCAGGGTTCTTTACTCTTTTCTAAGATGTTTAGTGAAGCTGTGAGGTTAATAATAAACCTGCATGCTTCTATACAAGAGTCTTACACTACTTAAAGTTCAAAGCCTATTTCTCTATTTAATAGGCCTGGAAAATGTCCTCCAGAAGAAATATCTAATCCAATGGTTGTGAAGTTGTGACCCACATGGCAACTGGAACATGTTTCTTGTTGTCAATAGAGTTTTGTATATTGTCTAGCTGCTTCTATACTACAATGGGAAGGTATTTGTGGCACAGCCCATATGGCTTTCAAATCTTAAAATATCTACTATGTGACCCTTTACACAAAACATTTGCTTGCCCTTGTACTATCCTAAAATGGCAATGCTACAATGGAAGCTCTAGAAAGCTGCTGTGTGAGTAGTTCATCTGTGTATTATCAGGACTTTATGGCTAATAGTTACTCAACAAACAAGGGATGAAAAATTTCCTCCTTCTCTCTGGATATGCCTATTACATTTATTCTTTATTCCTTCCTTTCCCACTGATTGTACAATTAAGTCCCAGCCTTACCATCTAAGTTCCATTTGACATCCTCCAGTAGTACTTTGTTAGCTTATAAACAAAAGATGCTCTTTATCCAATAAATATTATTTCCTATAAATTTGCAGGTACTGGGGGATATAACAGTGAACAAGCCAGACCAGGCCCAGGCCTTCAAAGAGATAACTATCAAAAGAAAACAGACATAAATGCACAGGCATCATCACAGATAGGAAAAGGAAATACTGTTAAATGACATGATAGCATTGTGTAGATTGAGAGGTCAGAAAAGCTCTGTAGATAAGAGTCATCCAGCTGATGACTAAATGACAACATCTAAGCCTGGAGAACCCAAAGCAGGGGGTGTTAGAGGCAGAGTGGCTGTACAAGGTCTGCCTCTAAGATGGACCTGGCATATTCTGGGAAGAGAAGCAGACCAGGGTGCTTTGGACGTTGGTGAGCATGTGAACACAGGTTTGGAGTCCCATGAGGTCTTGCCTGTCTACTCCAGTACTGGAATAGAAATGCATTACAAGAGAACAGCAGGGGCTAAGTTTTAAGATCACTCTGGTCAGGTGAAAGTGATGTGGAGATGTGGGCCAGGAACCAGTTATCAGGTTAGCACAGTGGTTCATGCTAAAGGTTATGGTGTGGAGACAGTATAGTGTGGTTCAGCAGGTAAAGTCACTGCTTTTAACATTGGAACCTCATATTAGAGTACCAGTTCAAGTCCCAGCTGGTATGCATCTGGTCTAGCTCCTTGCTAAAGCACTTGGGAAGGCAGCAAAACATAGCCCAAGTACATGGGCCATTGCCATCCACCCCAGATGAAGCTCCTGGCTTAAGCCTGGCTATTGTGTGTTGTGACTGGGAAAAGAGCCAGCAGGTGAAAGATCTCTCTTTCTCTTTCCATCCTGCTCACTCGCTCGCTCTCTCCTTCTCTCTGGTTATTTCTGTTGCTCTGCCTCTCAAATGCATGAATATATAAAACAATTTTATAATAATGATACAGAAAAGGTGGGGAGAAGAAGGCCATTTGGGGATATATCTCAGAAATACAGCAAGTGGAATTTGTCTATGATTGAATGTGGAAGCGCAGAAGCTAAGAAGGATCGCTAGTTTTAGGCTTGGGTAGCCAACTAGAAGATAGCTCTGTTTACTGCAAAGGCTTAAGAAGGGTGGGCAAGTTACAAGTCAGGAGTTTTATTTGAATTGCAATAAATATGACACCCAACTATGCATACAAGAGAAATGATTAGATGAGCCACTGAATATATGTAGTTGGAACTCATCAAGACAGTTCCAGGTTAGAAACATAAATTTGAAAGTCATGGGGAGAGTATGTAAGACCTCAGCCTTGAATGAGATCATCAGGGTTGGGAAGAGAATGAAATAAAAGTCCTGGGCATCAAGTCCTGGTCACTCTTGACGTGCCTAGATTGGACAGGAGAGGAGGGGGACATCTGATAAGCAGATGCAGGCTTCCTTAAGTGCTGAAATGGACCAAGCCTGAAGAACCTGAATGTGTCACAGCACAGTGAGCATGGGAGAGACCGGAGTAAGAGGAGGTCTGAGAGCTCTGGTTTGACCCCATGCTTGATAGGAGGGCATGGACTGAACACAGAACAGAAAGGGAAGAGTTTAAGAATATGAGGTTCAGAGGCAGGATGCCTGTAGTTCTATTGCTCCCTGGGTCCGATAGCCTCTTTGTGCCTCCTTTTCCTTGTCTGTCATGCACAACTGGTCTTATTACCCATCACTTAGAGTAACTGCAAAGACTAAATGGAATGATATGCTTAGCTCTGTGCTGAGCATACAGTCGGTGGTCAGTACGTGCTGGCTAGGATTGCTCTTGTGCGGGGGTGGCTGTGTGACTGAGTTTACATTGTTTCATGCTGCTGCAGAATGGAAGTTTCATAGTCGAAGCAAGGAACCCATCAAGGAAACTGTTGATCCCACAGGGGGAGAGAAAAAGGCCTTTCTTTAATTCCCACAGGCATCTCATCCCTCTGCTTGATGGAAACTGAGGTGTTTTGTTCTGATCCCAGACCTGGTGGAGGCAGTCCTGGTCTGTGATATATCCTCTTCTTGATCTCAGTTCTCTGTAACTGAGTTATGAGCCTATCTCTTTTCTTCCTGAAACCCTGCCCATTGCCCCTCATCTAGGTATGATGACGACCCTCTGTGGCCATCACCCTGGACAAAGAGGAGCTCAGCACTTGGACGCAGCAGCATCTCAGAAACAGGAGCAGGAATGCTGGGGGACTTTGCTGGAAATGTCAGACATCAGGCGGGAGGAACACTCATCTCGGGGGTGGGGGGCACCTCCAGGTGGTGGTGCTCAGGAGGCAGGCAGAGTTTTCAAGCCCATTTAAATCCTCCAGATCAGAGCTGGCCAGGCAATTCAGATTCATTTGTGAGGTCACAGCGCCAAACTTGGACTGCTTTAGCTTCGCGGAAATGTTAATGGGGAGATGTCCTCTACCATAGAGCATGTGAGTCAGAGGCTTTAATGGGGCTTCATCAAATCCATCTGTCCATCCATCACTTCTTCTCCATCACTGACCACTTGACTTGAGAAACGAGAACACCCCCTAACTAATTAGATTTATTCTAATCTCCGCTACGCACCATCAATCCTCGCAGAGGCCATCTGTGAGTGTAGAGTGCAGACCTTTAAGAATTATGCTAATCAGTCTTTTTCTAATTTAAAGTGCTCATCCAATGTCTGCAATTTGAAACTTCTCACTGTGACAAATGGGAATCCATTGTAAGATTTTGTGGTAATTTTAAACACCCTCCTCCTCTGAAATGCCACCTAAGGGACCCTTTCAAAGAAAACAGGTGAAGGGTAAAGGACCTTTGAGAGCAAAAGGGAACAAGAAATAGGATTTAATTAGTTTGTAATAGTAGGAGGAGATGATTTGCTTCATTTGTACAAAAAAAAGGAAGATGCTTACGTTATTAACTTTGGGGATGGTTGTGTTGTGGTGGTGTAGCCACTGGTGTGTAAAATGCTAAGAACTAATTCGCTAGGGTAGGCACTCACAGGGAAGTTATTTAGGAGTTCAATTCTGGTCATTTGAGGCTGGTGTGGAATCTTAAGAACAGGGTTACTCCGTCTTGTAGTGTTTTAAATACATCAGGAGAAGGGCACCCCTGCCTCAGCACAGTGATGGCTGTTGAAGACCCTCCACATCTCCAGGTCGTCATTGGTTTGAATAGAAATCATCAGCTCTGGAATGAGAGGGGTCTCAACAGAACACGCAGTGCAGAGATTGACGCCACATGAATTACTGCTGAGATAAACAGGCAGGCGGGCGTTACCTTGGAATTACAGCCTAGAGCGCTGTGTGTCAAGCTTTCCCATGTCTGCCCATCTCTTAGAGATTGTGGTATGGGTGAGTTTCTGATTCCGTCTATCTGGGATGGAATCTGAGGCTCTGCATTTCTAAGAAGTTCCCAGCCAGTGCTGTGGCCCGGGAACTCTAGATAACCTCTGGTGTGGCAGGTGTCTGGGGCGCAGATAGTACCTGTTCATGTCTTGGCCACTCGCTGGCCCTGTGATCTTAGGCCAGCTGCTTACTTCCTCTGCACCTCTTCCATTTTATCCACATTTATTCAATTTCCAAAGTAGGCCAGACACTTCCCAGTAAAGCAGTAAAACACAACATAAAATGTCCCTACTCTCCTGGATATTATAATCTTTACAAGAGAGGATAAAAGATAACAAAGGCAAAAAAGCCTTGTAATTAAATTTGTGATAATTGCTGTAACAGTGATGGTGGCTAACTTTTATTGAAAGCTTGTATACGACAGACTGTGTAAAACATTTCAATCATTTAATCTTTGTAACAACTTTGTAAGCAGGTAGCTCTCCCCATATACCCTAACTTCTTTTCTCCCCACATGAAGGCATTAATGCACAAATAGGTGAGGTATCTTGCTTAGCTTCACACTCCAAAAAGCAATTTTATCTAAGTAGTACAATTCTGGCATTAATGCTCTTGACTAGGGATGGGAAACTGTTTCTATAAAAAACTAGACTTTTAGGGTTTGTGACTGTCACACCTGTCCAACTCAAGTTGTAACATGAAAGGGCACAGACAATATGCGAATGAGTGTGACTGTTTCAGTAAAAGTTTATTTACTGAAGCAGGAATGGGCCAGATTTGATGCAGTGGCTGTAGTTTGCCACTGCCTGTGCTTGCTGCTTCTGTCTTTCAAGCTAAGAGTTGTTTCCTCTGCACCATTATTTTTATATATGTGTATATATATGTGTCTTTACATGCTATGTATAATACACACACATAATATTCTATTCATAATATATACATACACACATAATATACTCTGATTATATATGTAAACCTATACATACACATAATATACTATGTATAATACACACACACACACACATTTTTAGAGAGAGACAGAGAGAGCATCCACCCATGACTCACTGCTCAAATGCCCATTGCTGCAATGCCTGGGCCAGCTCAAACCCAGGAGCCAAGAATTTCACCTGGGTCTCCCACGTGGAGGAGAGCATGGGCTTGAGCCATGATCTGCCTCCTGGGTCCCACCTTAGCAGGAAGCTGGGTCAGAAGTGAAGGAAGAACTCCATTCCGGGCACTCTGCCGTGGGAAGCAGGTGCTCTGAGCAATGGCTCAGAAGTGTGTCCCTGCCGATGTCTGTTCCTGACTGTCATCCTAGATCCCTGCTTCTCACAATCTAAAGGTTCCTGGCAATGTAAACATGACATGATCCACACACTATAGTTAATTTAACATTTAAAATCTTAGAATAGCTACATTAAGAGAGATAAAATTAATTTTAATGATGTATTTAATATGAAATAGTCATATTATCCTCTCAAACAGTAATCAGTGTAAAACAGTGTGATGGTTTACATTCTTTACTGCACTCAGTCTTTCAAATCCAGTATGTTTTACTTTTGGCAATACCTCTTGACTAGTCTAACTCTGAAGTATCCAATAGCCGTATGAGGGTAAGTGCTAATGTATTGGACAAGGCAGTTTTAAATTGCTTAAGGAGTAGCTGTGATGCATTAAAATCTTCAGTTCTAACCAGCCACAAGTGATGTTGGTCTGTAGTCCAAATTTGGGGAAGCAGGGTCACACACTACCTCCCTGGAAAGCAGTCACAGTAAAATGGCACTGGAGGGGGAGAGGTCATGTAAGGGTCCTGGAAGGCTCCCTGAACGTGTCTCCCTCCTTCCATCCTTTCAAATGTAGACCAGAAGAAGAGAAACACTGTAGGCAGAATTAAAAACACTTTCAGCTAACTGAGGTGAAGCACACAACACTTAATACTGAGATTATCACAGGGTGTCTTAAACTTTTCAAAAGATTTATTTTTATTTATTTGAAAAGTGGAGTGACAGAAAAAAAAAAAGACAGGGATGTATCCCATATACAGACTCACTCCCTAAATGGCTTCAATAGCTAGGGCTTGGTCATGCTGAAGCCAGAATGAGGAATTCTATCCATGTCTCCTGCATGGGTAGAAGGAACCTAAGAACTTAAGCCATCATGTGTTGTCTCCTAGGATTCAGGAAACTGGATCCAGGGCAGAGGAGCCAGGATTTGATATGGCTTATGGGATCGCCTATGGGATGGGGATGGCATAAGCAATGGCTTAATCAGTTGTGCCTGTGACAGTGTCAAGGCAGAGAAGATGTCTGACATTTTGGAGCTCCTAGCATCTCACTCTCCCCTGGATTAGATTAGGCATCCCACCTTCTACGACCCTTCATTCCCTAATCACAGCACTTTCTATTGGTGCCTGGTGGCTTTCTGGATCAACTACCGGAGCTTTGATAGTTCTGGGTGAGCAGGGGTTGGAGACACTGCTCTATCTTCAGCCTGCATATCAGCAACCGTGCTGTGACTGCTTGGAAATGAAGGCAGAAACTTAGAGAACGTCTGGAATTCATTCCATCATCCCTCTATTTCCTGGACCCTGGAGAACTTCCCAAATGGGAACACTCCAAATTTAATCTTAGCCAAAAGGCTGAGAAGCAACACAAAAGGGAATTCTCAAGCAAAATGTTAGTGAAGGTGTTGTCTGAAGTTGGAGAAGGAGGACCACACCTGGTGCCCCATGAATGAGCCTCTAGCAGAAAAGCCCTCAGGCATGCTCATGTGGGCTAGCACCATACATCCGTGGCAGTCTGCTCTAAGACAGGGCCCTGACCTTCTGCTGCCGACCTGAGGCCCCTGCATTCCTCTGTGACATCTGTTCCCCACTGCAAGGCAGTCAGCACAGAAGTTGAGGTTGCTGGGAGCACAGCAGAATTGGGAAATAGCAGGAGATACTTTTTCTAAGAAGAATTGAGTGAGGCTAGACTGAAGCATGATCTGTACACTTTGAAGGTCAATGGCAAATGTTGCTTCAATGAGTTACAGTGAAAAAGCTAAGTCTTTCTTAGTGATCGGGTTCCAGAGATTCCCTATACTCCTGCCGTGCTCCAGTCATGCTTACAGAAGACTTAAGGTATTTGTTTGATTTCTTGTCAAAGAATTTTCATCATTTGTATGGCATTGCCTGTGAGAGAAAAAGAGTGAGCAAGAGAGAGACAATCAATAGAGCCAGGAGAGCTGGGTGGGGTTTCAGACCTCTCTATGCTTTGCTTTCTTACGGGTTACACAAGGAGATGAATAGAGCCATGCCATAAAGATGAATGAATGAGTGAACGTAACATGTAGCGGCAGTATCTATACACAGCAAGTGCTCATTGTCGCTGTTACAAGCAACTGTCACTTGCATGGATTCCTTTCCAACTACCCCTCAGAAAAAAGAAGGTGGGCTCAGCCATACTGCAGAGGTGACAAAACAGAGTTCAGAAACTAAAACAACATGACTGAGAGTGCTCAGTCTTTTTTTCTTTTTAATTGGAAAGTCAGATATACAGAGAGGAAGAGAGACAGAGAGGAAGATCTTTCATCTGATGATTCACTCCCCAAGCAGCCACAGTGGCTGGAGCTGTGCCGATCCGAAGCCAGGAGCCAGGAGCCTCCTCTGGGTCTCCCACACTGGTGCAGGGTCCCAAGGCTTTGGGTCATCCCTGACTGCTTTCCCAGACCACATCTGAATGGGAAGTGGGGATGATGGGATTAGAACTGGTGCCCAGATGGAATCCTGGTGCATGCAAAGTGAGGAGTTGAGCTGCTAGGTTATCATGCTGGGTCCAAGTGCTCAGTTTTAATTCTGTGTCTTCAAACATCCACATTCACTTAACTCTTACTTTAGACTGACTCTGTTCAGGGTGACTATAGATGAACAAATTAGAGCTACCCAACAGTGGTGGGGACAGATGTGCTAAAGTGGAAGTACAAGCTAGAGACCAAATGGGGAAATGCCAGAGAAAGGTTAGGTCATGGCATGTTGCATGGTTCATTCATGTTGGTGAGTTTCTGGCGTCCTCAGATTTAGAATGTTTTATGAGTATAAACCATGGGTTTGGCCAGCAGATTTCTTGGGGTTCTAGAGATTTCATATAAAGTGAATGTGTGTATGTGTTTGTGCCCACATGTCCCTATAGGGATCCTCAATGGAATAGTTTGAGACAAATTTGTAGGTGATTTGTGAACATTCTCAGCCATGAGATGCCCATGTTGTGAGTGACGACTTGTGGCCTCACCTAAAGACATGAAGGCCTGTAGTCCAAAGAAGGACATGGATGCTTGTGAGGGCTTGTCATTTTCCTTGGGGCAACTCGGCACTGGTGCTCTGTGTGGACCTTGCCTGTGAGCTCTCAGGCCAAGGAGGTAGCTGGTGCAGAGCTAATGATCTCACTGTTCTACCTGCTTTCTCATCTGTGCAGTGGGAGTGTGATTGCTTCTACTTCGTAACACTCTTGGAGGGGCTGGAAAGTTCTACACGTGCATGCATCTCAGATGTGACAGACCATCAGGAGATGTGAGCTTCTCTGCTTGCTTGACACCAAGAATCTATCAGATGCTTCCCAGGAGACCTCAGAAAACTCAACTGATGGCATTTCCCCCTTCCTATTCCCTTGCTTTCCTCCCTGGGAAACATTACATCTCCTCTCAAGGGTAGCCTTGGTGGGATAAGGTCCTCTCTTGCTCAGTCCATCCTTTATGACATCTTGGAAAAACCTTCTTGTTTGCCCTCCTGGAGTTCCTTTTATTCTTTTGTGCTGTCATCACTCTTTCTCTGATTTTCATAATTGGCAAGTGACACTACAGCTCATTATTATTTTTATATTAAAGGTAGGAAAAGGGAAAAAATAATGCCACCACCCTCTCCCAAAAAATGGTAAATTCTATATTGTACTTGAAAGCTAGGAAGTGCATTTGAACTCTGAGTTCAATTTGAAGTGCATTTGAATTTGAATTTTCTGATTCAAATTTAAGAAGATGAATGGACATATAGCAAAAGGCAGTACTGGAGTTAGACTCTTAATTTAGAAGTCTTAAATTGACCACAAAACATCCACTGTTTCTGGGATTATGTATTGATTTCTTGGCCTTCTTGGGCAGAAGCTGTGTACAGAGGCATGGGTGAGGGCGAGGATGGAAGTTTGGGAGGATGTGAACATCTATAATGCCACAATACAGCTGTGTGGCTTTTGAAACTTCACATAACTTTATAGCCTTGCCGTCTGTAAAATAGAGAACAAGGGTAGTAGGCATGCTAGCATGCTGTAACTGTTGTGTAATATATCAAAACCTTGGTGTTTTAACCATGAGCAGTTTTATTTTACAATTCTGGAGGCTCAACATTCAAGACCAAGCTGTCAGCAGGATTAGTTCCTTCCAAGGACTCTGAGGGAGCATCTGTTCCATGTCCCTTGCCTAACTGCTCATGCTTTCTGGGCAGTCTTTCACATTGATTGGCTTATAGATCATCACTTCAATCTCTACCCTCATTTTCCCTTTGTATAAGGAGACCAGTCCTGCTCAGTTAGGATCTATCATAAGCCATTTAAAAAAAAATATTATCACTTTATTGACTCTTTTTCCAAACAAGATTATGCTTTGAGGTAATGTTTCAACATATACATTGCAGGGGGAGGTGCTATCCAATCCGACCCGTTGCCCATGCTGCCCGCATAGGATTGCCAGATTGCTAGGATAGTTAAATGAGATCATTCCAGGTAAAAAAAGACTCAGAGTGTTGACACATGCCTAGCTCCTTGCCAAATTGGCGAATGTTAAGTGTGGGAATTTATCATCCCATCACCTAGTCAGAGGGTAACCTTTCTGTTACTTTTATTACTTGTTTTCTTGTTATTTGAAAGGCAAAGGGAGACCTTGCATTCACTAGCTCACTCAGCAAATGCCTACATTAACCAGGGCTACCCCAGGCTGAAGCCAAGAGTTAGGAAATCTATCCAAGTCTCCCATGTGGGTGGCAGGGAAGCTAGCCCTTACGGCACCACCTGCTGCTTCCCGTGGTGCTTAGTGGCAGGAAGTGGGATCAGAAGCAGAAGATCCTGGACACAGAACAAGTACTCCAAATACAAAGGTTTCAAGAGACAACTCAACTCTGTGACATAAAAAAAAGCCCTGCTGCATGTTGGAGATTCATTGTTTCTTTTGCTTCTATTTTTTTTCTTTGATTTTTTTTTTCATGAGAGGAAAGGAAGAAATGCAAAGCAAAGACTAATTAAAATATGGTGCTTTCACCGCTTGACAAACAGTACTTTTCAATGCATGCTCAGCCTGAGCTGATGTTAGTAAAACCAGATTTATGTGTAAACATATACAACAACCCACTATTTCAGTCTAATCTGTGTGCTAATCATTTGAGAAGCGATCTTAAATAACAGAATGATTTTCTTTGAGGTGAAATGTAAAAACCTGAATAATTATTTGATGGACATTAAAAAAAAATCAAAACCGAACCCAGTGTCTGAGAAAACATGTTATTGGAATGAAATAAGCTGGAAGCAAAATCTGCAGATTCCATGTGTACTGCAGTGGTATCTGAAACATAATTATCAAGCTTAAGTTAATTAGACTAATGCTCAGAAAATCTGGCCTGGCAGCTTGCGGTAAGTAATTATATATACTGATTAAAAATGTAATACACAGTGAGCACAGGCAAGAGGAAACGCCATTTGACACAGCCAGTGCACATACACAATTAGGAAGCCAAGTAGAAGAATGCATGCCGTGAGAAGGAACTTTGTAGAAACCCACAGGCATGGTGCCAGATTTTCCACATGGCACCTTACCCATTGGGAGTTGTGTGTGTGTTGGGACAGGGTTGGCTCAGCAAGGTGTTGTGGCCACTGGCCTGCCTCCATTACAGATGGGACAGGAGAAAGCAGAGCTTCACTGTTTTCCCATAAACAAAGTAAATTCATTGTTCTTGTGCCCCCAAAATGCTAGGAACCAAGGGGAGCATTTAGCATTGCAATTAAGATACAACTTCGGGTGCCAGAGCCCCATATGAACATGCCTGGGTTTAAGACTCATTTCTGCCTCCTGCCGCCTACTAACACACATGAAGGCAGTAGTGATAACTCAAGTAATTGAGTCCCGCACCCATAACAGAGACGAAACAAAAGAAACTCAGAGGCAGCTATTTCTAGCAGCCACTGACAGCACTGGAAATGTACACAAACCTGTTGTTTCCATTTTTCCTTCAAGCTTCTGCCTTGAATAATTATAAGCCATGGGACAATCTGAGGTCAGTGTGCTCGATGATTTTCCAGCCGCTGAAACAATGAAATTGTCATTAATTATGGGGCATCAAAACGGGCAGCCCCTCTGGGCAGGCACAGATATACCTTTCCACTGCCCTCCCACTTGCTGGGTGGTTTCTCTCCAGCTGCCCTTGACGGAGGGAAGGAGCCTACTTCTGGGAATCCAGGGCAAAGCCGGGGGTACTCACAGTCTGGCTATGTGCCCAGACTCGTGATAAGTTTATTGTGTCTGATGAAGTAACTCTAGCTAAATGTTCATATTAAAGAGAGCCAGTGAAGGAGCTTGCTCTGTCTGCTCTGTAGGTCTCTGTGATTGACTTAGTATTCCACGAGATTTCACATTTCAGAGAACACAGTGAGACCCTTGTATGAGGACTAAGACTGGGGATGGGTTTAACTGTGTCATTGGATGGCTGTTAGGGTTGGTTTGTTTAAGAAAAACTTACTTAGCAAACAACTGTGTAGCAAGTCCTTGCTTTGTAAGGTGCTTGGTTAGGTAATAATTGAACTATATGACCCTGGTATTTTTTTACAAGTCAAAGAAAAATTGGCTTTCACCATCATGCATTGTTTTGCTCTCATGGAACCTGTAGCTTAACGGGAATGATAGATAAATGAGGAGGTGCTTTAAATAAATTTTCTGAATGGTTAACCACCTAGAATGGCCACTCGGTTCAGGTTTGAGGGAATCTTCTTACTGAGAGAAGAGTGAATGCAAAAGGTTGATGGTGAAACCACAGTCAGCAGTTGCAAGATAAATTCCTACCTACGCAGGCTGTACATGGAGCAAAACCATTGAGAGATGATGGGCAGATGCTACATAAGGAGACACAGAGCAAGGACGCCAGGGCAGGGACCAGTCACTTGGGCCCAGGACATTGAGTGTCACAGAATAGAAGGCTAAGCTTGAAGTGCCCTGAACCAATGTCTAGAATTTGGATCTGGTTGTTAAAATAAGAAAATGTCCCAATACATGTTTCTTTGTTGAAATGCTACAATTCAGAAACAAGATTCAGGACCCGCTAGCCCCAACCTTCAGCCGACTGCTATCATTTATTTAATCTCTCTAGGTCTCTGGGTTCTTTTCCTGTGAAATGGGATAGTAACAGTCTGATTCTGAGAACTGCAAAGCTCATCGAGTTAGCTTCTGCCTGCTACTGCGCCTTGATTTAGATACTTCGGTTGGGTCTCTGTGGATGAGCAATGTTAAGAAGTATAGAAAAAGAGAGGAAATCCAAGTTGAAGGTCTGGGGCTCTGGAATTCCAATGGCTCACTAGTTTTAGGGGTTGATCTCTGAGCACGCTTGCGTTCTCATTCAAAAATGGGGAAGCACTATGGGGTAGCTGCTTTTCCGATGATAAGTACTAGTAGTTTTCATCCAGCACTTAGCAAGCAAGCAACAGGACTTCATTCACAGCAGTGACAGAGCTCTAATCACAGCTCAATGATGTCATCATTCCATTGCTCACCTTTGGTTTGCGTCTGCTGCACTTTCCACATTCTTAGAGCAGCAAAGTTCCAGCTTTGGACCAAGGGTGTTTCTTGTTTCACCATGGGCAGCAGTCCATTCGTAGAGTGGTGTGTATTCCTGATGTGGGTACCATTTGGCTGAGGAACTGAATCCTGAATCTGACTCTTCTAAGTGGATGAGTTCTCTTTCTACCCAAGGACCAAATAGCAATCTAAAAAGCAAAAAGAACAGTTAATGAGTAGGATGCTTCTTTCTCTGGGATGCCAAAAAATTTTCAGTTTGCCTAATTTCAAAAAAAATTATTTTGGCGTCTGATGGACACAGTTGCAGAACCAATTAAGAACACTCACAGATTATGCACTAATAAATGGGCTCCTATGCTTCAGTTTTAGGTCAGTCAAGTGGAGTTATTGCCAAACTCAAAAACTGAAGAGTGAAAGGAGCAGAATAACTTTGAAATTATTGACCTTCCTCCATATTTTTCTGTGTTTCCCATAGAAATAACAGCCAGTATGCTGTGTGTCACTCCAGTGATATGCATCAGAATTGCAGACCAACCTACAAACCCTGAAATGATATGAACAAAAGGTCTAATATTATGAAATGTGAAAAGTGTGGGAAATTTATATTACCACTAAAGACATGTTTATTAAAATTTAGGCAGGTATTACTTTGGCTTCAAATGGAAGAGCAAATTTATGGAAAGAACTGGATGAGTATCTCACAGACATAAAGCTTGAAGGCAGAGCGGTTTTAATTAAGGACAGCATCCTGTGTGAAAACACTGTTCCCAAAATAGATCCTAAGGGGAGATTAGGTGAAGGGATTCATCAATTTCAGACCTCTGGAATCCAATTAATAATTCTAGCACTTTGATATAGCAATTGTTACTGTATTATAATTCTTCCAGTAATCCTTGGAAGGGAAGCAGGAGTTTCATCGTGAGGGAAACAGCAGTCTCCCTACATCAGAGTCTCACCTGTTGCTTAGGGATAGTCCTTATTGATTTGTTTTCCTTTAAGGTCTGTTTTTTAGTTGTTTTAGTTACATTTAAAGGCAAGCACATTACCCCACATGGAAGCTATGGGTTTTGACAGCGTTGGGTATCTAACCCTGTGAAAGCCCCGCACGCTACTTCCCTTTTTCTCCTTCAGTTTTCCAGTATCCTGATTGCACAGTGCTTACTGCTTTACTGCTGTGTGTGTGCACACATGCATACATATACTTAGCACATTATATATATTCCTATATAATGCACGTATATATGCGTACCTTGGAGATACTAAACGTTTAGTTCTAGAACACTGCAATAAAGTAGATATTACAATAAAGTAGATATTGCAATAAAGTGAATTCCGTGAGTTTGTCATTTTCTAGTGCATGTGCATATAACAGTTAGATACACTACACAGTAGTCTATTTATTGTGCAATAGCATTACACCCAACCGCCGACATACCTAAAATTTAAAATGCTTTATTGCTAGCAACTGCTGATGATCATTTGAGCCTTAAGCGTGCCATCACCTTTTTGCTGGTGGAGAGCTTTGCATCAGTGTTGGTGGCTGTGGCAGTTTCTGAGACTAAGAAGACAACAGCGAAGTTGGGGCGGGCAGCCACCGATTCTTCCTTTTCTCAGTGATTTCTCTGCAGTCTGGGACACTGGTTGGTAGCATTTTACCTACAGTCTAACTTACTTCAAGGTTGGAAACAGTCCTCTCAGTGCTGCTCACTGCTGTGTTTATTAAACATGTAGTATTCTGACTTCTTTGTCATTATTCCAGTCATCTTCATAGCCTTTTCCTTACGAGTGAATCACATCTCAAGAATCCAGTCTCTTTACTCACCCTTAAGAAGCAATTCTTTGTTAAAGTTTTGTCGCAAAATTGCAGCAATTCAGGCTCTGTGTCCAACTCTAGTCCTCTTATTGCTTCTGCCACCTACACAAGAGCTTCTTCCACTTGAGGTATTGAACCCCTTGAAACCATTTAAGAGAGCTGGAATCAGCTTCTTTCAATGCTGTTTTGTTCTCCTCCCAGCATGTTCTTGATGACACCTAGCATGGTGAACCCTTCCCCAAAGGTTTCCAGTTTGCTTTATCCAGAGGCATCAGTGGGACATGTGACAACTATAGTTATGAAATGCATGTCCTCAATAAAAATACTTGAAAGTCAAGATAATTATCCAAGAACTGCAGATTTTCTCTTAATGCTTTTTTTAAAAGTTACTCATTTTTACTGGAAAAGCAGATTTAGAGAGAAGGATCTTCATCTCCCGGTTCACTCCTCAAATGGCTGCAATTATTGGAGCTGAATTATTCTGGGAACTAGGAGCCTCTTCTGGGTCTCCCTCATGAATGCAGGGTTCCAAGGCCTTGGGCCGTCCTCCCTAGGGAGCTGGGTAGGAGTTGAAGCGTCTGAAACACAAACTAGTGCCTGTGTGGGATCCCAGCACTTGCAAATGGAGAATTAACCAACTGAGCCATTGTGTTTTTTAGCAGGTCTGAGGGCGACATTAATCATGTGGGCATCTTCTCCCAAGCTCTGGGTGATCAGGTTTATTGTCAGTGAGCACCAGTAGAAGTATGCGCAGGTTTCAGCACTCTTTAGCATCAAAGTCAACTTACTAGGAAAGGTAGTTTGCCTAGGGGTGACATTGTCTTGCTGTTAAAACAATTCTGCTATTATGGTGTATGGGTTTGAGCTCTGACTCCATCTTTCTGCTCATCACATGCATGTCCTGGGAGATGGCAGGTGATAAATCAAGTAGTTGGGTCTTCATCACTCACGTAGGATGCCTGGATTGATTACAAAACTCCCGACTTCAGATTGTTATCTGTCCAAGCTATTGGAGGCAACTGTGGAATGAACGAGCAGGCTGGAGGGTTCTCTCTGCTTCTCAAATAAGCTTGTTTCTAGAATATTTATCCTTTTTGTCCATTTTTCCAGGTTTCATTGTTTCACAAGGAGACTGAGTATAACTCTCAAGGGTCCTAGGTTTTTTGGAACAGTAAATGTGCACAGGCTTCAACTTGAAGTCGCATTGTTCCCTAAAAAAGAAAACCATCCTTCTGAAGCTTTGAAGCCAGGTAAAGCTTCTCCTCTCTAGCTGGGCAAGTCTGAGACAGCATCTTCTTCTAACAGACAGCTGTTTCATCTGCCTTTAAAATCTGCCCTTCAGTTGTCTTGGCATGTTGTGCTGGATAACTTGCTGGAGCTTCTACCACCACACTTGGCTGCTTCACATTTCCACCTTACACTTTTGTGCTGTAGAATTAGCTTTGTTAAACCTCGTGGACCAACCCCTGCCAGCTTCAGGCTTTTCTTCTATAAGTTTACTCACCTCTTCCTCACCTCTCTCAGCCTTCACAGAATTGAAGAGTTAGTGCTTTGCTTTTGATTAGGCTTTGGCTTAACAGAACACTGTGACTGCTTTGACCTTCTGCCCAGGCTACTCAAACTTTCTTCGTATCAGCAGTAAGGCTTTATTTTTCTTGTCATTCGTGTGTTCACTGGAGTAGAGCCTCTCCTCCAACAACTTTGCTTTCACAGTTGTAGCTTGGTAGTTTGGCACCAGAGGCCTAGCTTACAGCATATCTCAGGTTTCAGCATGACTTTCTCACTAATCTTAATCACTTCTTTTTTTTTGGTTTAATGTGAGAGATGTGCAATTCCTCCTTTCACTTCAACACTTATGAGACCATTGGAGGGTTATTAATTGGTCTGAGTTCAGCTTTGTTTCTTTTTTCCTTAAGGGATACAGTGGATAAGATACACTGAGGAAAGGGAGGAGAGGAATCAAATAGCAGTAGGAATCAAACACCTAAGAGTGGGGTTTGTGAAAACCCCAAAACTAATACTACAGTGACATTCCAGATCACTGATCTCATCACAGATCACAATGACCAAATAATAAGCAAAGCTGTGAAATATGGTGGGAATTACCAAAAGCTAACACATAGACATGAATTAAGCATGTGCTTATAGAAAAATGGCTCCAGTACACTTGCTTAAGGCAGAGTTGCCGCCAATTTGTAAAAATGCATTATAGAAATGTAATAAAGCAATGTGCAGAAGGCAACCCTGGCCTGACTTTAGGCATCTCTATGCATTGAGAGGGTCTTCAGACAGTTTACAGAAATACATAGAACAAAGAACTACTCATTTATTTCAAGATTTTTTTGGCACCAAAATCATCTTTCCACTTTATTTTTTCCATTGACTTCTTGAAATACTCACATATTCCTAAAATGCATATATTTGAATTTTCTTTTAACTTCATAGAAGTTTTGCTACATATTATGCTTGCAGTATTGCTTCTTAATAATATATTATTAAAGTGAATCCCTATGGGATGTATCACTACCAAACATTCAATTTTCTCAAAGTTTAGTTATCTATCTCTGTGCAAAACTGGGCATTTCCAGATTTTTACCATTTTAATTGCAGCCTTTTTGAATTTTCTCCAACACACCTTCTTATGCATGTGTGAGAACTTCTCTTGTAGTTCTGCTGGATCTTGGGGTATAGAAAAGTTAAAAAGTAATGCCAAATTGTTTTCCAAATTGTGTTAGTGCATCTTCTTACTAGACAGAGTGAACAAAGGGGGGCTCTGTGGCCCACAGCAGTGCTAGATTTAGATGTAGATCCAGTGCAGAAACATTTGAAAGTATTGGTTTATGGTAGCTTGATAGTCTTGTGTGTGACTTTAAAAGCTCGAGCTAGGGCATATAGGTAGAAGCTGGGGAAGTAAAAGATTTTTATTATGAAAGAGTGGGATGGCCTATCAATGAATTGTCAGCTTGTGTCACAAAGTAATAAGACCTTTATGTGTAAGAGCTTTCAAATCAACACGGTGAGTCCTCCTCAGAAGCAAGATGGCACAAGAAAAGACAACAATGCCCATGAATGTTTGGAAAACTTTAAAGATTGGTCTCGGGCAGGCATTGCGGCAGGGGTGGTTACTGCTTACAATGTCCACATGCCACATTGCAGTGCCTGGGATCCAGTCCCACCTCCACATCTGACTCAAATTCCTGCTCATGCACACCCTGGGAGGCAGCACGTGATTTTCTGTGTCCCAGGTTCCTGCTACCCTGTGGGAGACCAGGGTTCATTTCCCCGCCTCCTAGCTTTGACCTAACCCAGTCCTGGCTGTTACAAGTATTCAAGGAGTAATCTTACAAATGAAAGATCTCTTTCTGTTCCCTCCTTTCAATTAAATCAGCAAAAAATTTTAAAAATCATGAAAAGATCAGTGCCAAACTCTGATCCTAAGAGCATCTGTTTTTCAAATATTTGTCTCTGGATCCTTAAACAGATAGCTGAAATTGTAAGAGATTACTTCAAAGTATTTTTATCCTCTGTCCTCTAAAATACAACCAACTGCAACTTCTTTAAATCCTTCAGAAGCACTGAGATAAGATTAATTAAAAGATTAAAACTCTTAGAGATTTTTATGGATTTTTCATTCATGAAGCTATAACTAGCCACAATAGTTTTTTTTTTCCAGCTTTAATGGGAATATCAGATACTCAGAAAGATAAGGCTTGATATTTAAAAACAAAACTATTTATTTCTCCATCTCCCAGACTTTCTCCAGTGCCTTTTGAGCATCTCAGTAACAAATAATTTCAAAGTGAGATGGATGACAGGAAGCTGAGACAGAAGTGAGGATATCTCTTTCTTACCCTGATGTCTTACCAAATACTCCAAAGCCTAGTGTTACATGCTAATGTCACTGTGCTAAAGCTTTATATGTGATGTGGTGTTGTGTGATGTGGTGGTGTGTGATGTGGTGTTGTGTGATGTGTTTGTGTGATGTGGTGTCGTGTGGTGTGGCATGATGTTATGTGTTTGTGTGTGTACAGTTGCCTAACATCTGGGTTGCTTATGCTAATTTTTGGATTATAGACAATTAAAGGGCATGCGACACGGACTGTTAAACGAAAGGCAAGGGAATTTCCATTTCTTTCAAGCATCCCTTAAAAAAATCCTCTGTAACAAAGGTCGGCTGTCATGCATGATAAGCTTAGCGTTTCAGCTGCATTTGGGGCTTTATGTCTTCATTAAGGAAGGTTTTAAAATGAAATAGAGAAAGGCATTTGGAAAAGGTTGGCTCCTAATTTGTTTGTGCAATTCATACAGGTCAGGTTTTCTGAAGGACATTGGAATAGCTCCATCAGAAATTAATGGATTTAGAGGCAGCAGAGGGTATGTTACTTCCAGTGGGTGAGCAATCGCTTAGGCCAGTGCAGTTTTACAGCCAGAGGCAGAACAGTCATTTGGTAGAAAGAATCGTGACCAATCCTGGGGAGCAGTGAGGACTCCTGGAATATAGATTTCATATTAGTCACTTTTCACATGCCAGTATGTGGGTCCTGGTGCCAGGCACCTGGCTGGATGGTGCTGGGTTAGCTCGCTGAGCTCTGCCAAACACATGGTAAGCATTCGTAAAGAACCTTGCAAGGGCAGTATGCGCCTTGACTGTTCAGTGGTGGTCACCAGTTGTGCAGAGTGCTTGCTGCTCACCTGCTTTTCTGTGGAAAGTTTCTTTGTAGCAGGTCTGAGGTTGAGGTGAGCCAGAGACCCAGCAAGCAAACATCAAGCTGCATAATCAGAGGCGATCTCAGGGCCAGCTGTGTTGGACTGCCTCTGCACTTTGTGCTCAGTAAGTCTGCACTTACCACATGTTTGTGGACATTCTGGGCCTTGGACAGAGCTGTTGTGTAACAACACCTGTTCTCTAGCTCTAATGGCTCTAAAAGCAGAGCGTTTCTCCCTGGTCTAGACACCTTCTATCACTCTAACCCATAGGGGAGTTCACTGATAGGTGAGAAAGTTTGTTTCAACTCACAGTTTGGAGATTGAGGCATCTGACTGGGCAGGATGATGAAGGCATAAACACACCATGAGTCCGGAAGCAGAGAGACAGGAAATATTCCTGCCATCCATATGGTTCAGTCATGGAAGCACCACCCTACCTAGCAGCTTAATGCTTTCTGGTCACTTTCCCAGGCCTCACCTTCAGAAATCATTATTATACAAAGCCTCCAACTATATGCCATAAACCTAAGACTTTGGGGACTTCTTCACTCTACTTCAGTCACTTGTCTTCAGCCAGCACATAGGCCATGCCAATGCTTCTTTCCTTTCTAAGGACAGGTGCACTTCCTAATCTCTCTGTTTAACCGTCACATCCCTCTGTTATTCTTCCTTATGGTATTAATTGATTTGATTAAAGCTGTCCCTTTCAGTACCCAGGGACTCAAGCAACTCTAATCTAGATCCAAAATAGCTTTTTTACTGAACATGTACAGACATTGCCCCCTTGTTATTCGCTAACCATATAGTATAACACTATTTACATGGCATTTACATTGTGCCAGGAGACACAAGTAATCTAGAGATGATTTCAAGTATATATGCCAATGTGTCTAGGTTATACTAAAATCCTTTGCCAGTTTATATAAGGGACATGAATATCTGCAGATGTTGCTAACTTGAGTGCTTGGTGTATCCTGGAACCAAATCTACTTGGACACAGAGGGACACCTATACCTGCTAATTGCCTGCCATCTTCCTCCAATGTAAACCTCCCAAGGGCACTAACTGTCATTGAGCACCATGGAATCCAAGGTGCCACTGAATAGCAAACCGTGATACTGGTAGAATAATCGAATGAGTTCCACAGAGAAATGAGCTGCAAATGCACTGGAGGAAGGGCAGGCTGGTTTATGCAAAGTCTTCATCCCGTCTAGCTCAGTGTCTCTGATAGCGTTTTCTCTAGAGAACCCAGTTGCTGCTGCCAGGGACATGGTGTTCAGAAGCATTTGGAGATTATGTTCACACATATTTATTGTGTACCTCATGCCTATCTCCTTGCCTTAGTGTTTGCTTAGCTTCTGTAAGGTGCCTTAGAAAATAAAAAAGCCACTATGAAAAAATGTTCAGGAGACTCAAATGCAAGCAGAACTGCCCCTGTGCCTTTTCCCATCCCTATTCTGAGTACTGCAGGTTGACATCAGTCTAGGATTAAAGGAGAATGCACTTACTTAACCACCAATATTTGAAATACAAGGTGGGGGAAAGGCCTACAGAACACAACTGACCAAGGAAATTGCTTTTTGAGTAAATACTTTCTTCTCTGAAGTTTGCTCCATCACCAACTTTCAGAGGAATTTCATTTCATTTCTTGGTGAACATGCTTTTAAAATCAGGAGGCCTGAGGAAATCAAACTGGCTGAAATCTCTGGTCCCTGTTGCTTCACCAATTTCCCAGCCACTGAAAAGTCAGTTGATCTCAGAAAGGAAAGAGCTTAGAGGCAAGGAGTCGATAACCAGAGACTAAGGACCAAGAACTGCCCTGAGCTGGGGTCTCCCCTCCCATCCTCAGATGAATTTTAATGCTGCCTTGGGGAATGATCCTCTATTTGCAACTTGGATTCTGTGCTCTATGCGGCCTTCCCACCCAGGCTTTCAAGACTGTGAGCCACAAGATAGTCCCTGGGAATTTGTAGAGAGGAGCCAGCAAATGGTATAACTAACGAGGTGATGCTCTGAATTAGTCATTAGGTTGAGGGATTTAAGTTCCAAGGAGATTGAATAAGTTATGTGTCAAATGGTAATGATAAACTTGTATTGCTAGTGGGGTGGTAGGGGAAAGTGCAGTTTAACGACACATTTAATACATGCTTCTGGAACATCTATTAGTGCCCAACATGGTAAGCAGTACAGATTAGGAAGATGCATAGAACTGTGAATATTTCATCATTTCTATCATGTATGTGGGATCCAGACAGAAATCTATTTTTTACAAACAAATTAAGGCATTTTGGAGGAATTATTATTTTTTGAAGAGCAAAGAACTGCTGGGTATATGGAATTGATTTCTCTCTGGAACCCTGGTAGTCAGTCTATTGCCATAATACGATTTTTATCTGTCATGCCAAGCTGACTGTTCAACAGGATCAGTCAACCCCATAAAAACATGAGCCTCATAACAGAAAGGTAAGGAAAAAGCCAGCAATGGGGTGTGCTAAGGATGAGTCCGGTGTACACTTCACTCTTTGCCAAGGATTCTCAAACAGTTGGAATCCTGTCAGTCCCTCCCGGAGGCCTGTTCCTCAGCAGTTCTGATTCTTGGCTATAAGAAATCCTAGATGGACATTTGCCAGGAGGCAGAGTCCTAGGTCCAGGAGGCTCTACTTGGATTTCTCTTTCACGTTTCCACATTTCATTGATGGTTCCCACCTTCCTCCAACCATAAGTAACTCCACTAATACAAGGCACAGTGGTTGAAATCCCCCATGCGCTGTCTTCATCCCATAGTGAAGCACCTAACTTTAAAAGTCCTGACTCTACCTTCAGCACCATTTCCTGGCTGATATGCACCCTGGGAAGCCTCAGATTTTGGCTCAAGGACTTGAGTCCTTTCCATCCAGGTGGGAAACCCAGATTGAGTTCTGGCTCAACCACAGCTGGGTGCGTGAGCCAGCAGATGGCAGCTCTCTGTATTTTCCTTCCTTTCAAATAAATAAATAACTTTTAAGACTTGAAACCAATTCGGTTTAGAACCAAGAGCCAGGATTTCCCTTTGCTGAGCCACTCCTAACGAGCTTTGGGTGAAAAAAAAATACAGCCTAGAATGTCCAATGAGTGAAAGTAATTTCTTGGTAACAGGGATGGCTACAGCAAAGCTGAAATACTCACTGTGGCTTGTGCATGTTTTACTGAGAACTTGGGAGACTCTGAAGATCATCACAGTACTGTTTGTTGAGTTGTATCTGGTACAAATTGTGATGCTGGCAAAGTTTCATTTGCTGCTTTGGCAAATGGCTTGGCAATGTCGTACTTCAGTGTTTAATTAGATAGGCAATTGAGTTCTATCACAGTATAGTGGTTTTGTATAATTATTTTCCAGTGCCATGACTTCTAGATAATAAATACTTCTGGGGGTAACATATTCTTAAACATCAATATCTGTTTTCCTTGAAAGGGGGATGCTACGAATTACCCTAAGACCTTCTTTCAACATTTGCACCACACAGGCAGCTCTAACAATTTTTAATTCAAGTTGTGCCTAAATCAAAGCTTTGGCAACTAATCAAGTGATGCATGCCCCACTGATTACCTGAATGTATTTCCACTCACTGGGCTTGGGGGTCTTCATAGCAAACAGAGCGCACAAGGAGAAATTTGTCTGCACTTGGATGTCTTGCAATCTAGTGTTTAGTCCATGGCTCCCACTTGCATGATCCCTCACACGCAGAGTAAGAAGGAAGGCTGTGAGCATACGTTTATAAAAAGAAATATTTGGAGAACCTAAGAAACTTGAAGGAAGCAGAGATTGGTGTCAAGACTATGTTTTGCCTCACGTGAGAGGGAGGGATTATTCATTGGGCCATCAGGAAAACTGAAAACGAGTCATGGTCTACTCAGCAATAACACATGGTGAGAGGGTGCTCAGGGTCCTACAGTTGAGTCTGTGCTGAACACATGGCAATGGGTGGTGCAAGAAAGCACACGGTGGCACATGACTCCTTCTCAAGGGTGGTCATAAGGGTCCAGGAAGGCTTCCAGGGGACTTTGAAAAATTTGTGATAGAAGAGAGGTGGAGTGGACATTGGGCATGGCTGGAGCAATTTTCCCACTGTTTTACAGGAGCCTCAGCAGGAATGGATGGATCCATATGCACCCTATAGGCAAGTGCAGGAAAAATAAGGACAAGCAATGTTTACAGGGAAGCATCTGCCTTCTCACCATTAAGTAGTGTATACTACTTTATGGGACACCCTAGCCCTCTTTTTTCAGCCCTGCCATCCATCACCTATTATTTCTTGTTTGACTAGATGGCTGTGAGGAGCTGAGGTGCCTGTGGTAGCCAAACGGGGGAATAAGTACATACCCATATCCTGTGTCTGCTGAAACTATTTCCATTGTTCTTAAATTTCCATCACCACCCTTAAAGCCCAGTTTACATCGCTGGTTTTAAATTCCACCCAAGATCTTGATTCGGGCAAAAATTATTTTTCTTTCTTCCTCAGACATTCTGAGAACACTTTGATGGAACTTTTTGTTCAGTACTTATGCCAGTCTGACTTGTGCTAAATTATGTATGGATAAATCTGTCTGCTCTATTGAGCAGTGAAACCCCAGAAAGCAAAGATTTTGGGCTTATTCCTCTTTATATCTTTCATAAAACCTAGAAGAGAGTGTTAGATATGTCATGTGCTCAACAAAGTCTTACTGGTTGAATTGGATATGGTAAATAATCAGATCTAAAAATGCGTGAGGATGTATTTCCCTATTCAATGCAATTTTTTGAGACTTTATTTAAACTCTGTGTAAACAGCAATATCAACCCATAAAAAAAGTTTACTTAAATACCCTCTGCTCAGTAAACTGTTTTTATAAAACTAGCAACAATGACACAAATTATTTTATAACTACATTTACATTCAGCCACTTGCAGTTTTAAGAAGAGCATCACATTGGTTTAACCTCCTTTTAAGACACTTCACCGTTTACTACAGGTTAGTTCCAAATTCTGAAATTTACATTATTGTGAATCATCTCCACTGTATTCCATTTTAGAGCTATAAAAATGTCACTAGGGGGTTCCAGCCTTGGGTTTGGGGCCAAGTGCCGCTCCTCACAGTGTGGCGGCTGTGGGGGGTGCCCCTGCTGGGTCAGACCCAATGCTGGGGGCTCACGCCAAAGACACTGCCGCAAGGCAGTGAACGAGTCCTCAGCCTCACCATGTGGTGCCAGGCTTTGCCTGCTGGCCACCCGGTGGCCTGCTCTGGGGTTTAAGATATGTTTGCTGCCTGGGGACACCCATGACTAAGTCCAATTTTAGTGTAGGTGAGTAGTGAATCTTGGGTGATTCCCAATGACAGGGTCATGGAAGTTTTAGGCATGTGTGGGGACTGAGACCTGGTGGTTTGGAGGGAAGTACCCAGGAGACAATTACGGTTAGTCAGATACACCAACCCAATTCGGAATACAGAAATGGCCTGTTTGCCTAGAACATCACTGATCGTCACACACCAGCCCATACCAATACTATGGATGGGGGCCTCTTTGGCAGTGATGGGCACCATTACCCAACTGTTTGGTGGAGTGGTAGAGTGGTCACATTTGGCAGGGTCAAGACTGTATCCAGCACGCGAGACAACTTGGTCTAGGCGTAGACTCTATGGGGTTGTGTGGGACCAACCCTGTGGAAATACAAGTTCCCCTAGTTGGATACCCTAACAGGGTTGAGGTTCCCACCAAGGGGCGCGTGTGCTGGAATGGGGGCTGCGTTCTATCTAGGAAACAGTTGCAGTCATCCGAGGCACTAGTGTGGGCTGGGATTGGATGCACCAGGCCAGTTCAGACCCCAACACCATCTGGTGTCATGGAGAACCAGGGTAGATGTGGGACTGACTAGGCTGGGTCTCAACCCCCCACTGAGCCATGTGTGAGCTGTATGTGTGTATGGACGAGCCATGGCTGGGCTGAAACATCCAACAACAAGAACCAGAATGGGGTGAAAGCCAGCTAGGAAAAGCCACTGTTCCTGCTAGGACAGGAGGTGAACTGAGTAGGGTTGGCTCAAGGACCCCCTGGTATGCGCAAAATCTGGCATTGGGAGGGGTTCTGATGGAGGAGCCTGGGCAACTCCTCTGGCAGGACACAGTCCCTACAGGTAAGCGCAAGAAGCATGATAGGAAACAGCCCAGAATAGGCCATGGAAAGTTTCCCACTGGCACACATTTGGCATGGGTCAGGGGCAGACCAGGCTGAATCAGTTCATGTCATCCACTGGCAAATCCGAACACCAGAACAGAGTGTGGGTTGAGCCGGGTTTGGTTGCAACAAAACCAGTACACATTATGGAATGCCAGGGCGTGGTAGCCTGTACTGGATATGAATGGAGCACCCAGCCAGCACACGTGAGATCCAGGAAGGGAGGGACAGAGCTGGCAGGGGGATTAAGGGGCTGGTCCCCTCGCCGGACAGCTACTTCCACTGGAGAGCATGGGCTGGGATGGGGACAGACCAGACTAAGCAAGGCTGCAACACCTGTGCGCAGCATGTGGACTAGATCAGGGAAAAGCCAGGCTGGGCTGATTATTCCTGTGGGTGCAAGCATAAATTAGAGTGGGTGAGGGATGTTTGGGCTTAGCCGCAGCATTAGCTGGCAGAAGCTGGCACTGGGGACTAATTCTGTCAAGTCAAATCACAAAACCACCTAAAGAGTGCATAAACCGGGACTGAGAGAGACCTGGGAGGGAAAAAGTGGGTTCCCCCTTCCTGGGTCACTATTCCCTCGGGAGGGCATGAAAACTAGGACGGGGGCTGGGGTGGCAAGACAGAGAGGCACTCAACAACATCCGTGAGGGCTGGATGGTTGAGTTGGTTAGATGGAACTAAGCTTTAATACCCATTGACAAGTACAAGAGCTAAATGGGATAGGGGACAGACTGGTCTACTGCTATACATACTGGCAAACCAGGGTAGGGGGTGGGCCTGATGGGGGTTATGGTGGGTCGCCCCGACTAGGCTGCAGCTCCCACTGGTTGATGTAAGGGCCGAGTATGTGCTGGGCAGAACCAGACTGGACTGCAACACCCATTGGTTCCAGTGCAACTCGGGACTGAAAACAGAACCAACCCAGCAATTGCAACCACCAGCTGATCGGGGTGATGGACTGTGCTGGGCCCTGTGCTGGGCTTGCTAGAACATACAAGAATCTGGACTGGGAATACCTCAAGGTTTCTTTGGAGATCTCCCCAATTGAACTGCTGGACTCAGAACTCTAACCAAGAAAAGACAGAAAACAGAATAGGTCAATCATTTGTCTCAGCTATATGTTGGCAGCGAAATATGGGGCAAACGGAGACTTTATGATGGACCATATCAATCAGTGGACGACCTCATCGAGCGAAACTGGCAGCGATTCATAACTGGAGAACTATTAATACCACTTGAGCACATATCTCAGAGCATGCCCCACATCTGGGACTTGGGGTGGGCGGGAAACCAGGTGGGGCTTCTCCCTCAATATCCCCCTTTACCTCGGATACATGATGGAAACAATATGGACATCATAGTATTACCCACTTCCCTATACCCCCTGAACCTTTTTTTTTAACCGCAATTAACTATGTAAAGATTGTCAACAACAATACAATAAAATAAAATAAAATAAAAACTAAAAAAAAATGTCAATAGCCAAGGAAGCTGGAGCATTACATCAGAGAATTAATCATTACCCCAATCCATCTTGTGATAATACACTCAAGGCACAGGAGGGAGCACAATGTCAAAATCAACACACATCAGTACTTCACTCAGAAATCCTGTTACCTCTACCTTCCTTGAAGACCATCTCAAGCAGATAAAACAGGATGGCTACAGATATGTGTGCTGTTTTACTTTCTAATCGCTTTTCAAAGTTGGATAGAAATAGAAAATGTTTGGAGGAGGCAGCATAGGTTGCAGTAAGTGGAATGTTAGAAAAGACGCTGGTTCAAGGTTTCGCAAACTTTGTCACTTTGGCATGTCTCTGTATCCAAAGAACAAGGTGTCTGAAAAGTTTTAAGTGTGTTCTGTGAGCTCTGTGCTGAGGGTTTTCACAGTGAGCTCAAACTCATGGGACTTAACTGCAAGGAAGACAGAGACAGTGGCAGTACATGGAAACCCAGGTAGCGTGAGCTGGAAGAAGCAGTGTTAGCTTATGTACTGCTTAGAAAAAAAATACTGCCAATTAAATTGTGACACACTATTCATTATAGGATACATTTTTGATTTCAGGAGGTTAAAGAATGAGAAAGTATACATCTTAGAAATGATGGAAATGAAAGTTTTGTGCTGCATGCCGTATACTCACTATGGGAAACCCTGGAGTGCATGGAAAGTTAGCCTGCACTTGGATCTTCCTTTGGATAGTCTTCCCTGTGTTTTGCTATGATACATACTGATGCAGGGTTGGGGGGAAAAAGGGGCAAGTCAAATATTTTCTTTGGCATTCTAGGGAAGCTCATAGGTCAAGTTGGCAGAGAATATATAGGAATCCCAGTTAGACACGAAATGCAAATGAAAAAAATCATTGGTTAAAAAAACAACTGAAATTCTATATGAGACATACTAGATAAACAAATTAACGGAGTGTCTTGAATTTTTAGTAGCTTAATCTGCCAGCCACACTCCCTGGATGATGGATTACCTTTAACCTTCTCCACATGGTCTCACGCTTGGACTTGAACTTGTATCCGTGAGAAGCCTTCATGATTCAGGTCTTAAACGATTCCTCAGAGTTAGGAATCGTTGTGGCTCATCCTAGAGCTAGATTTCTTCCTCAGAGGTGTCATTCATGGATAGGAATCTGAATTTTCATCCCAGCTTTGTCTCTGAATATTGATTGATTTGGGGCAAAGGGAATGCCACTATTGCTGCAGGTACACTCCCCACATGACTACAATGGCTAGGACTCGGTTTGTGCCAAAGCTAGCAACTGGGAACTGAATCCAAGGCAGTCACATAAGTAACATGGATCCAACTGCTTAATTTATATCTTGGGAGGCAACAGATGATGAATTAACAGGAAGGCAGAATTGGGAAGAGAGCCAGGACTGAAAGTCAAGTACTCCTTTTATGGGCATGGGCATGTTAGCCACTAGACCCAGTGCTCATCCTTGACCTCAACTTTTAAAATGAAGTCCAAAAGGTACAGATCACCTGGAAAGCATAAAAATAATAAAGGTATTTCCATTTCTGGAAACACTCCAACTTGTGGGATGGGCGGTGGTAGTTGTCGTGGAGATAACATATCTGGCTTAAAATAATAGTGATAGTAGTAACAACTCACAATACTAAATAGCAAGTAGTACTCATACTTTCCTTACCCTTCAAATATTACATAGAGGCACAAAGTGATTAAGGAGCTTATTCTCTGTATTCTTGTTAGAGTATAGAACAAACTTCACCTTCTGGCTGGATGCTCCTTAGAGAACTCTTTTTCCTCCATGCCTCCAAATTATAATGCTGTGACACTGAAAACCTTTGAACGCGGTTAGCTTCCCCCAGCTGTTTGGCAGTCCCATCTTAGTAAGAATCAGCTGTAGGATGCCTCCATCCTCTCCAGGGGGATGCCTGTTGAGGATAACGGAAAGGAACAGTCAGCCTCAGGGCTCCAGTGCCAGGTTAAATTCCTGCTGCCTTGGCCAGTGATCCCCACCATTCCCTGGGGCACCCTTAGTGAAAGCCCTCCACTATAGCTTGTGAGTTTACTTTTTAATTTCAGCATTCTATAGATTTCCTGAAGGTCTCTGTAATGTGTATGGGCTATGTCTACACACACTCTTCTGAATGCAGTGCTTCTGAATAGTGAGTTTGTCTCAGAACAGCTAGACAAGTATATATTAAAAACAAAAAAATTCCTACCAGGCTTCCAGAAACCAATTAAATCAGAATCTCTGGGGGCAAGATTTTATGTTTCAAAAATATCCCAGATGTGCAGTCATTGCTGACCACATGTTTCTGTTTGTGGCTTTTAGAAGGGACATCTCATAAGTTTTAAAAACCATGTACAACAGTTTTGTAAATATGATTAGTGTCATTTTATTTATTTCCTCTTTTGCCATAAACAACTTCTAAGCACTGGCATAGTGCTGCCATATGTAAGGCATATGACAATAGCAGACGGACGCCTAATAGCCAGGATGGCATTAATGTTCACAGGCTTTAAATTAAATTGATGAGAGCACTTAATATTTGATTTCTGTGTCTTCTCCAGGCAATCCCACAAGTGGGAAGGCCATATTGCCTGAATTTTGCATTGTTTTTCATCATCCTTTGAGTTGTTACAAGATGGATTTATAATAGACCTAAAGGTAGTATCAAAATGAAAATTAGTTCTGGAGTAGAACAGCAATCCTGTTTGACTTGCCTGTAGCAAGTGCGTCACGTCTTCTACTGCAAGGAAGGAAATGACTTCTTAATGTGCTTTCTTCTACTAAGGAGAATTAAATCTATGTGGCAAAATGTAAAACCAGCATGCTGGCAGCCAAATTCTGAACAGAAGATCCATGACCCTCATAAACATATTTGTGACCCGGTTCTATGCTAATGACCCTCATTTAGGTTCCAACTTACCCTGCGTCGCAGTGCGGCTCAGCTGGAGAGCTAAGCTGTCGTCCCCTCACTGCTCCGCCTTCTGAATCGAGGTGTGCTCTGAAATGGATGGAGGAACGACCCCCTCAGCTGCAAGCTGCCAGGGCTTGGGTCTCAGGGTTAGAGTGTTTCTGGCCTAAGATAACAAACCCTATTATTTTAGTTAATAGATTTTTTGCTGAGCGGAAAAAAAAATTAATTTCAAAGGATCCAACTTTTAGGTAAATAGGCCTGATGCACTGGAACAGAATTTGGAATGATCTACTTTTTGTTGGCAAACACCCACCAGGATGGATAAGGCAAACACTGCTGGTGACAACCCTGGCACCTGTCACTACTAGCTACACTCAATTTCCTCCTTAGTAAATGAGCTTAGGCAGTACCTGCTTAGTGGCTTATTGTAAAGATTAAATGAAATAATGCATGTCCAGCAAACTGCCCTTTCCATAATCAGCGCTAGCCATCACTGGTGCCATTAAATCATTTGTCTCCATCTCAAATGAGTACCCACAGAATACCACACTTTACCTTCTGTGGAAAATTTATAACCTCATCATTTTGTAAGGTGTACAGCTACAGAGGAACAACAAAGTTAGCCAATGAAGCTGAATGTGGAGATGGGATTAAGGGCCAACATGTAGCTTTCCCAAAAGAAAATTTTGAAAACCTCCTGTTTCTGATAACTCATGCAATAATTTTTAAAAAATAAATACCATTGAGGATTTTAAAATGATTTCTTTGACTGGGACCCATTGTTAATAAGTTGATTTATGCATTTGATTTCTTTTGCTGTTCTCTGCTTGAGCCCTCTTAATGCAATTACTAATTTATTTCTGAGCAAAACTGCTGATATAAGAGAAGCTTAACCAAGGATACCATGGGTAAAGTGTCTCTAACCCAAAAATATTGACTCTGAAATGCTCCATAATAAAAAAAAAAAAAAACACAGGTGGAAAATTCCATATCTAACCTCATTCAGAGAGGTGAACTTTGAAAACTTAGGTACACAATGAGTATTGCACTCAGCTTCCTTCAGACTGTGAGCACAGGGCGTATATGACAGACAGATGTGAGATTTGATTTTGGGTCCTCTTCACAAGTTCTCACGTTATGCATAAACAAGTATTTCCAAATCTAAATATTTCTGGTCTGGAGAATTTGGGATAATGCGTAGTCACACTTTTATAGATAAACCAGATTAAAGGGTGGTAGAGATGTTGGTGAGTGGAATAATGTCCTTCCTTCCTCAACTGATGCCCATACTTCTGAGTGTCAGTAGCAGAGGCCACAGCCGAGCCTAATCTAGTGATTTATTGAAGAAGCTGAAAATGCAGATTAGTATGTAAAGCCTTCTTCATGTGCAAATGTTGGCAACAGGGGCTGATGAGAGACCAAACCACCCCTGCAAGCATCTGTTTGTCCAATCCTCCTTCCCTAACATCCCAAGGTGATTCCCAAGGATCCAATAATGAGCCTCTTCTGTTTTTCTTTTCCTCCAAAGCTCCAGAAACATGACAAAGAGGATGACACTCAGGCCTCTTGGAGGTCAGAGGAGGAAATGGCAGCAGAAGCTGCAGTGCTGCGCGCCTACTTCCAGTGACACAGGTAAAGACCACGTGCTTCCTTTGTCCTCACTGACTCCTTTCTGTGGGCTCAGGAATGAGACGCAGTAATGCTTTCAACAGTGACTGCTGAAGACACACGAGCTGGAAAGCAGGAAGACCTGTCTCCTAAGAAACTCACTACCAACCCCCTGTCTCCTTGTCTTCCCCATTGCCACAAACTCTTCTGTCTCTGAGCTTCCTTCCTTGCTTGCTCACCCGAGACCACCTGCACCCCTCTTTACCATAGGGATATTCCTCCCCAACCCAGTTTCTACAAAGATCATGCAAACCTCATGATTTTGGGGTGGTGTTAGATTGGGCGACTGGCCTGGTAGCTGGGGTACCTATGTCTCATATTTAAGTACCTGCTTGTGATGCCTTACTCCAGCTCCCAACTCATAATGTGACTTACAACCACTGGGGCTTGGGAAGCAGTGGTTATGATTGGGGTGGTCAGGTTCTTACCACCCATGTGGCAGACCTAGATTGAGTTCCTAACTCTGACCTGGCCACTATGGGCATTTGCAGAGGGTGAACCAGTAGTTGATAGGGACAGTCTACAGGGAGGGCACCTCGCAACTCCCAGCCCAGGGCGCCCCAGAACAGCGCACACTTGGGCAGGACACCCTTGGCATGGTGTCTGTGGACAAGGGGGCTGACTTGGCAGCAAACGGGAAGGCTCACGAGGTGCCTGGGCCTGAGCAGGCCTGGCAGGCCCCCTGCTGCACTCCCGGGCCCTGGGCTCAAACCCAACCAAAGATCCACAGGTGTGACACTGCTCTCAGAGTCCTTGTTAATCTGCAAAGTCTGTGATTCACCTTTCTCTGCATCCCGAGCATTTCAGTTGAGTCCCAGGCTAAAAGGAGAGGGGACTTCAATCCAGTTGGTGTTTGGTAAACTGCCCCTGGATTTCCCTTGAGAAACCTATTTCCCTGGGAAGCTCAGGTCACAGGGAAATAGGGCAGGTCCTGACAGCACTATCTCTGTACATTAGTGATGTTTTACTTCACTAGTAGGCAGAGATGGTAGGTTTAAGACTCTGGTAGATAGGCAGCTGTGAAAGCTCCTCAAAAACTTGGTGGGGGCCCGGCGGCATGGCCTGGCGGCTGAAGTCCTTGCCTTGGGCGCCGGTTCTGGTCCCGGCAGCTCCACTTCCCATCCAGCTCCCTGCTTGTGGCCTGGGAAGGCAGTTGAGGACGGCCCAAAGCTTTGGGACCCTGCACCCGCGTGGGAGACCCAGAGGGGGTTCCTGGTTCTCGGCTTCAGATCAGCGCAGCACCGGCCATTGCAGCTCACTTGGGCAGTGAATCATCGGACGGAAGATCTTGCTCACTGTCTCTCCTCCTCTTTGTATATCTGACTTTGTAATAAAAATAAATAAATCTAAAAAAAAAAGTTGGTGGAAGGTAAGTTCTAGGGAAAAAAATCTTTGCATGAATTTCAACACTTTGTTCCATACTTTCTATGAGCTTTTGAAAGTCCTCTTGTACTGTCAATCTCTTTCTAAAATGTATCTATCTAGATAATGTTTGTATAATGCCAAGAGGCCCATAGATGATATGAAGTATGTTCCTAACTAGCATTGTAATACAATGTGGGGGCATGACTACATTATTTAACTTGGAACCCTGTATTTTGTAAGGTAACCCTGTTAATAAACTTCCTTAGGGAAGGCTGATCCCAGATCACAATCCTCTCAACCTTGATTCTTTTTGCTCTATAGAATTAGATAATCATTATCCTATATATGAATTGGACAGTCCTTCATCTGGCCTGTGTGTAAATTTGTTTATGTTGATGAAATGCAGCTAATTCAAATTTAAAACAGACTTAAAAATACTAGCAGCAAATGGATTGCACAAAATTGCATCAACTGCTAAGTGACAACTTTTCACTGAACCCATACTCTTTTCCACAAAGGGTCTGCTTCCCTAGGATTAGCATGTCTTTCTTCTACTCGAAACCAGAGGACACTAGCCTGGAATCCATTCATGACACCCCACTGTGTCTCAAACCACAGCTTGCCTCTTTGGATGTCTTAAAACTCATTCCTTCTTTCAGGAGAACACATCCCAGGGTTTGTCCCTTAACATTGTACTTGACAACTGCCTATATGAAAGCCCAACAGATTACGGAGGAACACATGGACACTTAGACCATGAAATAGCGTACATAGGCAAAAGGCCCATGGCAGGCACAAAGCTCAAGGGCATACTTACGATTCTTCCATAGACAGATAACCCCTCTTCTGTAGCTTTTTGCTCTTGAAACCCAGCGGAATCCCAAGCATGGCAGGAGCACCAGAAAGCCTACAAAAGTAAATATTCCCAAGCTACACATTGGTACATGGGACAATCCAACCACTAAGATTAGCTTAGTTATGTAGACATTTTTCATCATCTTCTCAAGCAGTTTTGGTATTGTAGTTGCTCTGTGTATCCTTCTGCTGGAAGAAAATGCCTTTGAATCATATATTTTTTTTTAAATAGTGTAAAAACAGGTCTTGCCCTCCCCATGCACCAGGAGATCAACAGTGCAAGGAGTGTCAAATGAAACTGCTGTTGTCTCACTGAAGCCTGACAGATCCCTGAGGAGGCTGGAATCCTTTGGTTCCAGGAATTCAGCATCTCCTCTCTGCCCAGGTGAATTTATGCACTGGCTTCCTGTGCACTGGGCTGAGTTCCGGGATAGGGGCTCTGTGACGGCTCTTTTTAGACTATGATTTAAATCACGTTAGATGGAATTGGATCTGCATTTCTTCTCTAACCTTGCCTCCTTCTTGGAATATGGTATTTCTTTATGTGGGTATTTAATGTGTAGGTTTGATGCCTGTACGTACTAGTGCTAGGTTTCCTACTGAATTAGAAAAGCAGCATGTGTTTATGAGTACTGAGAAATTTGGTCGTTTCCCTGCCCTCACTCCCGCCCCTTGTTGGATGTGAGTGTGGTATGTTGTGCATGAAATGTAAGCTCCTCCCTTGAATCTGGTAGAAAAGTCAAAACAGCATAGGCTTTCACACCCTGTTGTTTTAGCAGAGTTCATTTGTAATTCATCAAATGCTCTTCCATGCAAGTTGCTAATTTCTAGATAACTTGTTGTCTCTAATGTACTTCTAATACAGCCATGCAGTTTCAAAGCAACTTAGCCCCAGACAGAAATATTAGTAGTTCCAGATGTACTGACCGGGTAAAAATTGGATGCTTTTTTTTCCCAAAACCCTCATAATGTTAGCATCTGGACCACACTTAGAAGCATGGACATCAAGGTATACAACAAAGGGCAGGTTGCCTATTTAGTATGCAGCCTGGTCTGTAAATCATAACTTTTTGAAACCTACCCCTCTAGCACAGAAAAAGTCAATCTGCCTCTGGTATTTCAGCCACAGAATCGGGGCTCTCATTCTTGACCCACTCCTCAAGTGCCACAGCAGTCAAAACTGGGTTGAGGTTGACGCTGAAACCAGGAAACAGGCACACGATCCTGGCCTCTCACACCACTGGAGGAACCCAGGTAGATGTGCCATCAGCACTGCTTCCCAGCTTCTGTAGTAACAGGAAGCCTGGATCAGGATGCTAAGTGGTTGTCAAACCCAAGCATATGGCTGTCTCACAGGTAAGCTACCTATCTGTCCTCTCACCTCCCCAAGCTAATTTTAACCCTTGTAAAATTTGGGACCACCTAGTCTATCCGTGCAGTCTTTTCCAGTGCAGTATAATCCACATAGACGAAACAAGTTCTTGAGGATTTCGAAGTTTACCTCCAACTTGCAAAATAGGAATGTGACAAAAACAAAGCACATGTTTTCATCCCCTTCTTCATCTTATACCCAAGAATAAATGACTGCACATCAATCTGCGTATCTGGTAAAACAAATCATATCTTACCTGTCTTTGATCAACTCCCAAGGCTTTCTTCTTCTCCCATTTGCTTCTCTCAACTCTGAGCAATCATGTCCCTCCAGATGACTGCTTTGTCTTGGTATCTGCCAGAAGAAAGTACAGGAGGTTGATAGGAGGCAAGGCTGTGAAAATTCGTATGCCTAGGATCTGGCCCTCATCAGTTAATAGTAATAGCTCTGTAGTTCAATAATTTCAGCCAGCCCTTACACAGTAAGTGCTCCAAATAGGTTAGGCAGCAGGTTACACCTTCTCCGCAGTAAGTACCTGTCTTATGCTCAACACTGAATTTCAAATCATGTTCTAGAATCTTCTATGTGCTGATACAATGAACATAATACTGTAAAAATTCTGTCCCAGTCTACCCTGCAAAAAAGACCAATCTATTTTTCAGTCTTTTGGCCTAAGCATCAAACACATCTACCACCAAAGGAAAACATGGAAAGGCTCTCTGTAATCTGGTAAGGATGATGTCTATAGTGTATGTCATTCTGGTTTTTACTCTCAGTGGATATACTTTAAACTCATTTGTTACAGTGGTTCTTCATGGACCATTGTCGCAAAACTTACTCTCCAATCTTGTCCAAGCACATTTTTGTGTCTCTTTCCTAACCTCTGACTTACCAGGACAGAGATACCATTTTTTCTTTTAACCTATGGCTACATGAAAGATAGCATCCAACCACAGACATGAAACCATTATGCCAATATCATAGGTCATTTTCCCTATGGATCATATAACATTATGAGCATAAAAAATTACTAGCATGTTTAGTTAATAGCTAAACATGTTGCCTTAAGAAAAAAAAATCTGTGAAACAATTTGTCCAATCACTAAAAAGGAAAAGTGTTTCTATTACTAGCAGGCTAAATACTTTACCTCAAACCACCCATTGTAGGTAGTCTGTACAATTTATTTAATTATTTACAAAATCACTTTAGAGGCAATAACGGAGCAAGAGATTACATGAGCCTAGGGAAGACAGAATCTCAGGAAGGTCAATGCAGCATTTCTGCCGCTTTGCGACCGAGGGTTTTTGTGAGTCTTGGTGAGCCACCCAGAGTTACAGCAATCCAGTCAGTTTGCCAATGCCAGAACCCTTAGTAAACTTCCACACCTGAGTGGGAACTGATATGTCTTGGGGAATTACCCCTTGGAACAAAAGTGAGCCACTGGGCCCGGCGTGGCCTAGCGGCTGAGGTCCTCGCCTTGAAAGTCCCGGGATCCCAGATGGGCGCCGGTTCTAATCCCGCAGCTCCACTTCCCATCCAGCTCCCTGCTTGTGTCCTGGGAAAGCAGTCGAGGACGGCCCAAAGCCTTGGCACCCTGCACCCCCGTGAGAGACCTGGAAGAGGTTCCAGGTTCCCGGCTTTGGATCGGCACGCACCTGCCTTTGCGGCTCACTTGGGGAGTGAATCATCGGACGGAAGGTCTTCCTCTCTGTCTCTCCTCTCCTCTCTGTATATCTGACTTTGTAATAAAGTAAATAAATCTTTAAAAAAAAAAAAAAGAGTGAGCCACTTCAAAAGCTGCAGCCCTCACTTCAGATCACTCCAGTCAAGGAAGGCTGAGTCCTAGAAACTGATTCAGGGGATCCCGAATTGCGAGGCCACTAGCTGCGGGCAGGAGAAGGGGAGAACCCTGTCTGGAATAAAATAGCAACTAATAAACATTTTTTTAAAAATTCACAAGTTTGTGAATAGGATGCCCAGTGTGTATGTGTGTGTGAGTGCATACAAAGAAGGTGCAACAAGACAAGTTATTGTGGGCTAAATGGTGTATCTTCTCCTAAGCTCCAAGGTTCCTAACCCCCATGTGTGACGGCACTAGGGATAAGTCCTCTGAGCAGTGATTATTTACTTGGCAGCATGAATACAGGTCCTTCTGATGGGATTAGTACCTTCCTAAGAAGAGGGCTAATGTGAGAACACAGCCAGGTCCACCACAAGGAACCTGAGGAAACCAGCTTCACACTTACATGATCTTGACCCTGTTTTTAACCTCCAGAATGATGAGAAATGTGATGTCACTCAGGTCACCCTGTCTATGATGCTTTGTTATGACAACATTTTCTAAGACAGAGAAACTAGTAAACTCAGACTTACGTGTTATCTAGAAACTAGACTTAGGCAGACGTTAACATAACTGTTCACTTTGTCTACAGATGAAGTTAAGATTTAAACCAAATTAGCAGAGGACTGGAATCTATAAAAAACCACAGATGATGAGCAAAAGAATAAAATTCCTGAACTAGAATAGCATAATTACTCAAGGAAAGGATAAGGCAGCACAGCTTTTGCATAGCTAAAAGGAGAATGAGTGGACCCACTAAGGAAAACACCATGATGGGACCACAAAAGAGGTAACTGGAGAATCCAGAGAGCTCAAGAAAGGACAGAGACGTAGAGTGTGGTGAATACAAAAGAGAAACCAGAGTTTTGGTGAAAGCTGTAGTTAGAGATAACTATGGTGACATTTTTATAATTTGGGAAGGTTACCAATCCAGAAAATCAGAAACATGTTGAAATCAAAGCGGAAATGACAAATACATTCTTACCTCGTAGTAGAGTTGTAGAAAATTAAAGGCAAAGAGAAAATTGCCCAAATTCAGTCTGAGCAAAGCACTCAACATTCAAAGGATGAATGATTCAAGTAAAAGCAATAAAAACCAAAAATTACAGATCCACATAATGACATCTGTAAATTTCCCTGCACAATTAAAGTAATTTTTAGGGGGGCAGTGCGGTGGCTTATCAAGAGAATCATCTGCCTGCAAAATGCAGACATCCTAAATGGGCTCCTGTTCCAGTTCAGATCCAGCTCTCTGCTAATGGCCTGGGAGAGGAGTGGAGGACAACCCAGCTTCTTGGGCACTTTTACCCATGCGGGAGACCTGGAAGAAGCTCCTGGCCCCTAACATTGCATCATTTCAGCTCTAGCCATTGGCAGCCATGTAGTGATTAAAGTAGCAAAATGGAACGTGCACTCTCTTGCTTCCTTGTTCTCAATCTGCCTTTCAAATAAAAATAAGTAAAAAATTTTTAAAAAGAATACTTTCTATGAACAAAGGTAAGCTTTTTTCACTTATAAAAAACTGACAGAAACACCAATAGTCATTAAAGGAATTCTAAAGTAAAATAAGTGCTCTTAGAAACTATTTTGTACTGAATAAAGATGATTGAAACTGTGAATACAACTAAAGGTGTGTTGCAGGGGTAGGGGACTTTTTGTGTGTCATCATACAAAATTATCAGCTTTAAAAATTAGCCTGATGGTATGAATGTATTAAATTTCAAGTTCTGCCTTCAGTTCCTATAGCAAGGGATGACCCAGGTGATTCTGCAGGTACTCTATGGCACGTGGGGGGGATATTTCCTTCCAGTATTAGAAAGGATTTGATTAACTTCAATATAATTATTAAAATCTGAGAGTGCTGTCTATCTTCCTGGAAGAGAGAGATGGCCACAAAATTATTCTTAAAAGGAAAAAATATAAATCAATAAGCAATGAAATAGCCAATAACTGCATGGAAAATACAATTAAAACCAACTTGATGGTGGTGCAAACATCTCCTTTTAAATTGATGCAAATAGACAGCCTTTAAAGAACTTATGAAAATGTTAATTATGGAAAAAAGTGTTTTTACATTAACATAAATTTATCTTTTAATCTTAACGTCTTATCAACTTTTTGAGGACCCTTCATGGGAAACACAAATATTGTCAAGAGGATCCATGAAATCAAATGCAGCTTATTTGAAAAGCAGCAGCATGAGAATCTCAAAAGCAAAAATCTTCTATACAGATAGAGAAGCTGTTAAAAATGGTAAAAATCTACTTACATGAGGCATAACTTTATAGGAGTGGGGAATGTTTGCCCAGTAGCCCACAGAAGGCCTGCAAAATTATTTGGCTTGGCCTTGCCAAGGTAACCATGGGCAGGACTAGAAATTAAATACATTTCCAGCAGGCCTATTTTTAAGTAGATAATTTTCTATGACCTGTGAATGATGTTATACATATCCACGTAACCCTAGGAAGAAAATCTTTCTCCACCCCTGTTTAGAGCAAAACACTAGAAAATTTGCAGTGTGTAGGTTTACAGATCTATACTTAAGTTTCCAGAAGCATACAGTGTGCGCAAACTGACAAAAATATAAAAATGGATAATTAATAATTGAAGAAAGTGAATCTAAGTTAACTTTGAGCTCAGGAAGCATTATTACTACATCCCACCACACAGCTGAGAAATCAAAAGGAACCCTGTTCAAATTCTGCCAGAATGCAGAGAGGCAAAAATATATTTTTATTGTCGAATTTATTTTTGACCTACACTGCGTGGCCTAGCATGGCCATTGCATAAAGGAAATTTATAGACTATTGTACAGTGAAACAAAGATGCCCACACTGTAAGATAACAGAAAGATAGATGACATCTAAATATGCTGTGTATGTACCCCCTCACACCCACAATTTATGAACATCATACTACATAACGACCAGTGCAACTTTTTATTTCACATTAGACTAGCACATCAGGCCTTCCACCAACATAGGATCATCTCAGAAATGCAGATTGACTATTGAGCAAACGAAACATCCAACTTAAATAAAAAGTTTAGTAAGGCTAGGTCTAGAAGGTAACTTATGCCGTCAAGGTAAAAATATTACTTACTGTTTGTGGGAATGGAAATTATATAAGGTAGTAGATGTTTCATATTGAAAACTATAAAGTGCAATGAAATACGATATGTCCACCACAACAGTCAGAATTTTTAAAAGACGGTATCAAGTGTTTAGATAATGTGGATCAACAAACACTATATAATATTCCAAAACAGACAAAATTATAGTGCTTATATATACATATAAGTATATATATATATATTTATTCCATAAATTATAAAATTATGAAGGAAACCCCATAGAAGTTAAGCCAATGGTTACCTTTGTGGGAGAGGCAGTAGTAGTAATTTAGAAAACAAAAAGAGGGCGGGCATTATTATATTCCTTGACATGGGGTGGTGGGCAGACAGAAATGTGTCTCACAGTAATTTTGTGAGCCAAATACAGATCGTATTTGTAAATATGTAAAATATGTAAACATATTTGTAAATATGCTGCATTCTGCCATAAAAAGGCTGAAAAATGCACATCAGATAATTGAAAAATTTTGCTAAGCACAAAGAGCAGAGAATAGGAAGGCAGGGATTTAGTTTAGTGTATGGTCTACTAGCTGGCTAGAGAGGGTATTATTCCGTAATAGGCTTAAACAGAGGAGCAATCACTGAGTATAATCTCTACAGGTGCAGTGCTAATACATCTAAAAGCTCACTTTCTTTGTCTCCCGGCCATAGTTCCTGACTTTCAGAGTCCACACTGGCCAAACAAATCAGTGTTTTTGGAAGTGAGCCACAACACACAAGATCCTTTATTATTAATCATTCTTACTGTTGGAACTTAAGGAGTACACAAGTTATCTCAAACATCTTGTAAACATAACACACCAGTGCTGACTGGCTTTCGGAGATGTAAAATGGGCCTGACAGCAGCTCTGCCTCTTGGCCAAGCACTCACAAGTTACACTTGGAAAGTCACTGTTCAAATCCGACTAGTTTGACTCGGGAGCCAACACTTAGCTTTGCATAACACTGATGGATTTCAGTTCAGAAACAATATTCCCTGTAGAAGATCTAGCTGACTTAAGAAACTAGATAATGAACGTGAGGTGCAAGATGTAGCATAACCTTGCTTCTTCACTAACTTCAGGAAGAGAGTATTTGATGACTTTCATGTTAGGTTCTTTCTTCCCATCAAAGCCACCCTTCCTTCAGTGCTGTCCTATCTTCCCACCCAGCAATAGTCCCATATGGAACCCTTGCCTGAAAGATGAAAAGGATTGAATCGCAGCTAATTAACCTTGAACTATTTTGCATTAGGTATTGCATTCTTAGGATCGGCGAGAACTCTGCAAATCTCTACTAAAAGATCTTTTATTAAGGCTGTTATTTAAAAAACAATGTGAGTTCTAGTTCATAGGATATTACGATATTATTGCGCGCAGCTAATTCCCGCAACCTGGTTCTTTACCGTGAGCTGAAAACACCAGACGCAACGAGGTATCTTAGGGGAGAGAGAGAGAGAGAGAGAGAGAGCGAGAGAGCGAGAGAGCGAGAGAGCGAGAGAGCGAGAGAGCGAGAGAGCGAGAGCGAGAGCGAGAGAGAGAGAGAGAGAGCGAGAGCGAGAGAGAGAGAGAGAGAGAGAGAGAGAGAGAGAGAGCATGAGAGCGCGAGCCGCACCTGGGGGGGGCCTTTGTCTGCCAGGTGTAGGGGGTGGGGATTGGGAGGGATTGAGGGCAGGCCCCCAGGGGATTGGTGCCTGCAGGTGAATGCCTAGGGATGACTGGTGAGTGGGCGGAGTTGGGGAAGGGGCTGGAAGATTGGGGGTGGGATTCTCAGGTGGAATGCCAGGTTACATCTGATTGGTGGATGGCTAGGCCAGCGAGAATTTCGTGAGCTGTGAGGAAGAAGGAATGGCGCTGGGTCCAGGGAGGGATATTCGAATAACTCCTTACAAAGGCTCCCTCCAGCAATGGAAGGTTCTTAAGAATCTACAATAGGCCTTTTATTTTCAAAACATTTATAAGCCTACTGAAGAATCCAAGGACAACGTGGAATGAGGAACGTTAGATATATGCACTTGGGACTACTAATCTAATCTAACAATGACAACCCCTGCTGGAGTCCAGCTCCGGCCGAGGTTCAGAACTCGCGAAGGGTGCGTGGAAGAGGCGAAGAAAGAAAGAGACGGACCACTAGGATTCCTTGATCATAATGGATGATGCAATAAAGCTGTCCACTTTATTTATACAGAACCAGTCAAACTCTGGCTCAGACTTTCTATGTCATGGTCAAGTGGGTGTTTCTAAGGACAACCCTGCCACCTGCTTTACCCAAAAACAATAGAAGTTCCTGATACAGTTCTCATTCTACAACTTAATCTTGCATCACAAAGAAAAGGAGAACCTAAAGATCAAGGAAAGAATGAAACCCTAAATATAGGTCCCTTGATTAGCATAAGGTCAATGGGGACAGCCAAGTCAGTAGGAATAATAGAAGGCCCTTTTGCAAGACATTATTGACATTAACCTCCAAGCTCACATTGAGTAAAAAGCCAGCCTCACAGTAGCAAAAATGCCTGAATGGATTAGAATTCTTCCACAGGGTGGTCCGGTATCCATGCCAAGGAAGGTGGAGCTGCATCATCCACCCGGCCCTGCCACAGCGGGAAGTTCCTTGCGGCCCTGCCTACAATGGAACAATGCTCTTCACACCCTCGTGTCCCCCACATCCACTGCACAGACCCCAACACACCCCCTCGCAGCTTGGCCAATCAGAGTTTTCCCTGCTGTTTGGTGAACAAATACCAAATAAGCAGTCGTTGCCTGATGATGGAGAAAGCTCCCTGAGTGAAAGAAGCAGAGAGTTCAAGAGAGGAGAGATGACAGCCTGTTTTCTGACTTCTCATCAGTCCTTCACAGTTAACAGGGCGTTAAGCCTCTGCTTACCCAGAGGTGTATTTGACATAGAATGCTCTTACTTGTCATCCAATGAGTTTTGGCTATGTAGACTATTTGTTTTCCTAGGGATCTTTGTGGCTTTGGTGGTCTAGCATGGACCCCTTACCCCTATTACAAAGCAGCTGCTAGTGAGCTGAAACAGAATGACTCAAGAGCAGGTGTGCAATGCAGTGCTGTGCAGGCAGGTGCTACCATGATCAAATCCATTTCTCTTCCTTATCCATTATAAGGCAGTTGACTTTGTGTCAATCATGTATCATCCTCTATGCCCACACACACAAGAGCCACCTCACAGTCCACAGTGAGCCAATCAATTTTAATAGATATTTAAGAGATTTTTTTTCAAAGTGTGGGAGTCAAAGCCTAGGATGATAGATCATGTAATAATTAAAGCATTAAAAGATCCCAATTTCGGATTCTTTTTCTGCCAGCACATATCTTTAGGTCAAGAGGGTCTATAAAAATCTTCAGATCATTTTCATTCCTTTAAGACAGGCAAAGATGACTTTGAATGTAATTAGATGTTCTTACCAGTTTTCCTTAGCAAAAGCTCCATAGCGTGCCCCAACAAGGCCTGCGGAAAAGTTCAAAACCATTGGCATTTGGAGCTGCAAATTAACTATGTGGCACTGCTTTGAAGGACTGATGGCCTATGATGTGACTTGAATTATTTTAGCCAGAATTCCAGTTGTAGGAAAGGGAGCTAACAGGTGCAAGGCCAGTTGTGGAATGCTGAGTTCTGGCCAGCTGTTAGGACATTGTCCCTCCTCTTTATCCCACCTCTTCATGGCACCTACAGGTTCCAGAGTTATCAATTTGGATAAAGAATATGCCTATAATAGTGAGCAGGAATTCATAGGTGACAGCTTTAAGTTTTGCTTTGCTATTCTCAAGGGTATCATATGTCAAGGTTTTTTTTTCCTTTTAAACAGAAAGTCTTGCTTATGGTAAATTTCAGTCCCTTTAACCCTGTAAAGACTGAGGCTCAATGGAAATTAAAAGTAGTGCAAACATTTAGATGATACGTATTTTTAGTAAAACCTAAACATTTCCCTCATTCTGGGATTATTTCATACTAGTGATAAAAATATACCTTCTTTATATAAATGTCATACATCAGCTGTCACCCATGATTCTTAAAATACATATCTCTACCCTCACACTCACTCAAGGTCACCCAATCAAATAAGCACACCAAACAGGAAATGTGTTAGGGTTACGATCTTTTTAAATGAGAAGCCAGATCATGTGTTTTCCTTCATGCTTCACAGTGCCAACCAGGTCCTATGAGGTATGGCATGAGGCAATTGCAATACAGGATTGAGCATAAAGTCCAACTTTGGCTCCAGTGACAATGCCCTGCCTATCCAGTCTGTTCCAGCCTCCATGCTACTTCTGGGTCGCAAACATCCTATCTCAGCCCCTGCACTTGTTGTCTCCTTCTCCTCAGAATATTTTCCTTTCCTTCCTCCATTCAGGCTTTGACATTTGTCACCTGCTCAGAAAGGCCCTGTGTGCTCAATCTAAAGTAGTCTTCCTATTGCCTTCTCTCCCCTTCCCATGATCTTCCATGAGCAATGTTCTAAGGAGGCCAGCTCCTGACACTCATCCCTGCCTCCTGGATCATGAGGCTGTGCTTCAGAGCAGGGCTTAGCTCAGGGTGCAGTGAGGTAGCTCTTCATGCCACCGGGATCACTTAACAGGAAAACAAGAACCCTTAGTCCCCAAAAGTGAGCAACTCACGACCTCTCCTGTCATCAGAAAATGCAGCTTTGCTATTCCTACTAGGAGAATTCATAGACTACAGATGAGGGACTGGCGGTGGTGGTGGATCTCGAAGCATGCTATTCAATCTGTTGTTATTTTTTTTAACAAGGAAAGGAACTGCATCCCAAGGGAAAGATTTTTTGTGTGTGTGCCCAGAGACACACAGTGGAACAGCCTGGAAACAGCACGGCGTTGCCTCAGAACTTTTGTATTTGCAGTCCCTTTCCAAGCACACGGAAAGGCAGGTGCATGAGAGCCCCGGGTGAAGCTTCTCCACGAGGTGTCTAAGCCCATTTCAGTCTCACCACAATCCGCATTGGATCATAAGGTCTGGAGTCACGGGAAAAACAGGGTAGTATGAAACACACTCTACTCATCATGGCCATCAACTGGGCTTCCTTGCCACTTTTCAACCCTTGATCTTTTGGTCTTAAGTAGAGCTTAAGAATCATCCAAGTTCACCTACTTGTGACTCACAGAAGTAGATCATAACTTGTCTGACCACAAATTTCATATTCAACATGTAGTATCTAGTCTTTCCTCTTTCTGCTTTTGACAAAAGGGCCTGCTCCATTCGCCCAAGGATGATTTGAGATTACAACATGAGCTCCCACAACAAGGCAGAATGAACAGAACTACACCCACACTGGGGCCTTTTCAGTGGCAGAGATGCCTGTCTCGTATGTTGGACCTTGACAAATTCTCAATGAAACGGTCCTCGAATGTGTCTACAATCCTTCAACAAATATGGCTCTCACTCAGCCACAGACTTGTACAAACTCCAGACACAAGGGTCATTAATTAAATAATACACTCAGCAAATTCTCAGAGCCATTAACTACCAAGGATAGCCTGTTGCATGCTCAGCTCTAGACTCTAGCGCAACAAGAGGGCAGAACTGCGCGGGAAGGATCCCCTGGCAGAAGGTCACCCTCCAAAGCACAGTAAGAGGAAGCTGTCAGGGAAAGTAAATGATAAGGAATGCATGCCTCTTAGCTTTTCCTTTACTACTCCAGGGGATTTCAGGAAGGGGAAGTATTCACATTGTAGGAGCTTTCTTTTTCAAAATTAGTTTCTCTTGTGAAAGACGCAAGTAAATAGAGTGTAATCCTTTTTCATTTTTGACTGAGTTGCAGGGAGGAGCAACATCAGATGAAGATTTAGGGACAAATAAAACCTGTTCTTCCAAAGTTCTGCAAGGAGAAGAAAGTCTTTTGGGGAGAGGCTTTGTAGGCACAGATGCAGGGAAGGTGATGTGAACAGAACAAACCTAGAACACAAAAGCTGTGTTGGCTTCAGGAGGGTACCAGGAAAAAAAATGCCCCACTTGGCATGAGCGTTCCAGGGCTGGGTCTGCTCTGCATCCTTGCCCTACTCCCCTCCAGCCCCAAGTGGACACAGCTGCATCTGCCATGAGGTGAAAAGCCCTACTGGACTGAGGTAAATCACAGCCACAAGCCCTGGAATCTTCTTTCCTTGGGTGTGTACTCATCTTAGAAGAGTCTCTGATCCCTCCCAAGAGGATCTAGGGTCAGCTACAAGTGACAGCTCTGGGTGAACTTCCACCTTATGCCAGAACAGCTACCTTCACCCTCTGCCCCAAAGGCAGCAGCCAGAAACCCCATTTGGGTCTCCCACATGGGTAGCCAGGGACCCAACTACTTGAGCTGTCACTTGGCTGCCTCCCAAGGTGTTCAGTAGCAGCAAGCTTGCCTTGGATGTGGAGCTGAGAATCCAACTCGGGCACTGTGCTATGCGATGCATGCAAACCAAGTGGCATCTTCCTCCAGGTGCTGTGTTAGAATCAGCATGCCACATGCCACGGAAGCTTAATTTCCAGTTAGCAAACCTGCTGAAAGTTGCACCCCTCTCTCCTGTTTCCCAGCACCCTGCCAGGATTCTGGCCCCAGATCGTGACAGTAGTCCCTTTCCCATTTCCAGACAATTCCGATGCCTCAAAGATGCTCATCAGAGTAGCTCGCATTCTGCCATTTCTCCCTGCATTCTGCTTTGTCCACTCACTCTCAGAGACTGTCACCAGCAGCCTTTGTCGTTCAATTTCTGAGTTTATTAAGGGACAGATGAGATGCAGAAGTCAGGGGTGACTGCCCTGAGAAAACTGCTCCTCTTGTTTTTGTTGTGAGAGAATGGATTTCTGTGGCTGCCTTCGCTTCTGTCTCTAGCCCGCCAGGAACTGAGAACAGCTTTTACTTAAACAGAAGAAAGGTGGCAAAAAAGAAAAAGACTTCGGTGTTCATGTCTCAGGACTGCTTTACTGGTCAGTGTGGCTGTTTCTCACGAAAGCCACACACAGTCACACTCTCACGCCCCAAGGGGCAGGAGCAGCACACGTGCAGGACAGTCTGCCCACAGACCTATGTCCGCTGAGAGTGTGGAAAACAGACTGCCTTTCCAAAAAAGTCAGATTTTTTCTAAGATGTATTTATTTATTTGAAAGTCAGGGTTGCAGTGAAAGGGAGAAATAGAGATTTTTCCTACGCCTGTTCACTCCCCAGATGGCCCCCACAGCCAGGGCTGGGTGAGGCCAAACCCAGGAGCTTCAGCCAGGTCTTCCAAGAAAGTATCAACGGCCCAATCACTTTGGCTGCTATTTTTCATGTTTTTTTTTTTCAGGCCATTAACAGTGGCCTGGATCAGAAGTGGGACAGCCAGGACTAGAACTGGCACAAATATGGGATGCTCAAGTCACAGGTAGCTGCTTTATTTACTGCACTACAGTGCTAACCACCAGATGTTGAATGTTTCTACCTAGAACATACTGAAACCCATCTGCAGTGTTGAACCTGCCTTGGGGGTACTGAGTGGGCTCAAGGAACAAGCAGGATTGGAAGTCACCACCATCACACTCAGTGATTCCCCTTCAGGAGTCAAGCCACACACCTTACCAACTTGCTTACAATCCTGGGGGCTGAGCACTATGGTGCATGGGGTTACGTCACTGCTCATAGCCCTGGCATCCCATACCACAAGGCTGGTTTGATGCCCAGTTGTTCTACTTCTGATCCAGATCCCTCCCAACGTACCTCTGAAAGCAACAGAAAATGCTCCAACTCTTTGGGTCCCTGCTACCACATGGGAGATAAAATGGAACTCCAGGCTCCTGGCTTTGGTTCAGCTTGGGTCATTTCAGCCATTTGGTGAGTGAATGAGCACTTAGAAGATCTGTGTCTCTGTCCCTGTATTTCCAATAAATAAAATGATCTCCCTAAAAAAAAATAAAAAAAAATTTTAAAAATCTCAAATCCAATGTTTGGGAGGATTGTAGGATGATAGTACCATGACTTTTTGTTATCCCTAAAAACAATTCTAATAAGTAGCCAGGTAGGAAAACTACCTAAAAACAAACAAAAGTGGCATGGTGCGGTAGCCTAGTGGCTGAAGTCCTCACCTTGCCTATGCCGGGGTCCCATATGGGTGCCCCCACTTTCCATCCAGCTCCCTGCCTTGCCTGGGAAAACAGTAAAGAACAGTCCAAAGCCTTAGGACCCTGAACCCACGTGGGAGACCTGGAACAATCTCCTGTTGCAGCCACTTGGGGAGAAAACCAGCAGATGGAAGATCTTTCTCTCCCTCTCTCCTTCTCTCTATAAATCTGACTTTCCAATACAAAAATGAATAAATCTAAAAGATAAACAAAATAAAAGCAGGAATTCTTGAGTTTTTATGACCTCAAATGTTCATTTTACATTCCACCAGGTTAGACTCTTTGTGCACAGCTCCCATCCACATTCCCCACTATCATGTTGCCTTCCACACAGGAGGAGGGTTCTTCCCTTGGGTCTCTGGGAGGACAGAGGGATGGACGGAAGGGGTGCAGGACCTCTGTCTTCCATACATGTAGAAAGAAGGTGTTCTTTGAAAACACAAAGCAGTTGTCAATGTAGGTTCAGTTTGGATCCCATGTGGGAGCCTTTAGGTATCTCTGCCTTTATCCTTTGGTCACTCAATCACAGATTAGAGTACAAACCAACTGCAAGGACTTTTCTTTTTTTTTTTTTTTTAAAGATTTATTTTATTTTTATTACAAAGTCAGATATACAGAGAGGAGGAGAGATAGAGAGGAAGTGGAGCTGCCAGGATTAGAACCAGCGACCATATGGGATCCTGGCACATTCAAGGCGAGGACCTTAGCCACTAGGCCACACCACCAGGCCCTGCAAGGACTTTTCTATAGGATTCATGGAGAGGGGGACAAGAAGCCTAGAGCCCTCACCATACATCAGGCCTTAACATTTATTTAATGATCTTCCATTAGACATCCTAGTTTTCCTTCCAAACTTCCTCTTCAAATAGCATCCATTGTGCAGAGCAGCAGAGCTTCCCCTCTACCGTAATTTATTACTTCGCAAACCCAGCCCCCATCATAAGCATCGTAAAACTCCCTGCTTGTTGATGGTGGGTGGGAATAAGGGAAGTTAATCTGCCAATATGTTCATTAGGCACACAGAAATCATCGAAGATTAAAGACCGTTCTCAGACACCAGCACAACTTGGGCACTCTAGGTTCCTGCTCTCTCGTGTCTCTGAACTACAAAGCTCACCTGACACCTGGTTCTCCCTGAGCCTTGCCTCACTGTTTGGTATCTTCCCACATGGGTTGGAAGCACCATTCCAGTCTACACAACTTCCTTGCAGCTTTACAAGCACTTCCACAAATCTTTCAGTTCTCTGCCCAGACGGCCTTCCACAACAGCACTACGTGTTCCAGAGGTGACACTGAAGCATAGTAGAAGTAGCAAGAGGTCACATCATGTATGAAAGGTCACGCCAGAAGATGAAAGGGTGAGGATATGGCCCAGATTTTTTTTTCAGTAATGATGCTGAATCTTCCACTGTGTAGCCTAAGGCCCATTTTCACTTACAAGGACATTTGCTTTTCTGTTACCTGGTGGTTCCTGACTGTAGTAAATAATAACACCAGAAGCTAACATTTTCTGAGCACTGGAATGTGCTAGGCATGGCCCTGAACACTTCTATGCACTAAGCCATCCAGTTTCTTCCATGGCCCCACCATGCCTTCAGATGCATGGCCAGTAAGTGACCTAGCCTTACTCTTCTCAAAGCCTTCTATGTTGACCACCTGTGCTTTGCATGGAAGATAGATTTTGCTTCCCACAGACATTCAGGCTGTTTGAGGGAAATGCAGATACCGAAAGAAGAGATGCAAAAAGCTAGGCACACCTCTGTACATGAAGGCTGAGTCACAGCACGGTGAGTCGACCGACAGGAAGTTCCCAAACGACAGGACTGGTGCTGGGAGGGGCAGGTTTGAGAAGTAATACAGGGCTACAGTGTTCAGAAGACAAAAATAAAAGCCCAGACACATCTGCTAGGACATAAATCTGCCCTGGACAGGCAAAGCACAGCAAAACAGAGGGCACATTCATTTCAGGCCTGCGCAGGTGCCTCTGACTCAAAGTTAATCATTGTTCAAGGACAAGGGACAATGATGAATGACTTGAGGATGACCTGTATCTCCAGACAGATGGGTGGTACTGCACACAGTTAGGGATAATCCCAATATCAAATAAGAACGAGACAGGTCCCTTTCCTAGGGTGTCCCCCCCCCCATGTCTCACCACTGCTATCGCTGGACCTAGAGGAAGCAGATACTGAGAGGTCTGGATATAGATTAGAATCTGAAGTGATTTGGCCCTGTGTTCTAGATCCCTCAAGGCGCCAGATAGAATTCCAAAGCAATGCCAGACTTTCTGTTCTCTGACTTGTTAGGGAAGGAAAACAATATAGTGTCAGGCTCTAAAAACTCTACAGAGGCTGGAAGGAGACAATTGGAACCTTCCCCAAGGTAGGTTTAAACAGACCCATATTGGGTACATCCCTGAACTACCTGCTTGGAACAAGTGGGAAGATAAAGTTTCACATCCCAGATTCCCAGGTCTGTGTCTGCAGCATTGCCCCTAACAAAGCTATGAATTCCCACTGAAAACAACATATTGAACAGCAATTTAAATCCTCACTGCAATCTTTTGAAAACACTGAACAGGGAAATCTATTTGTGCTTCTTAAACCATTTCTCTCCAAACCTCTTCAGACAACATACCTATGGTAGATGCCCGCCCACCCTACTTCTTCTATTCTTCCCCGCAGCACTTCCTAATTTTATGCACAGAATTCCAGTCTTCGTCTTCCACCCCCTTCTATTTAATGTTCTGTCATTTCCACATCCTCTGAGCTAACAACCCCAGCTTACACAGTTCCTGACCATACCCATTTTATTAAAACCAGTAACCAATATAGCTGACGTAGCTATGTCATATATAATGAATGAAGAATGATCTAAGTTGACTTCACTTATGTATAAGCTCTGTCTCCATAAACATTGATTCTGTCGCAGGGCAGGAAGTTGACTTCCGGGAGCATGGGCTAGGGCCAGAGGCCACAGAAAAACATGGGGGCCTGGCAAGGCAGCAGAGGCACTGGCAGCTACTCCACATTAACAGCAATCTCATATGTTAGTAGTAAACAGAGTTTCATTTTGCTTATCACCAAGACAAAAAAAAAATGCTATTGGTTCTAACTAAGTATCTGTTTGTTTTCTGTCATTTCCAGGCATGAATGTAAGCTGAACAAATTTCCAAGCATAAGGAAACGGGCCTCATTCTCTAGGACACTGAGGTGTCAGAAAGCCCTGCAGACTCTGAGATGTCTAACCATTCAGCAACCTTTCATAAAGCATTTTAGCACACTAGCACAAGTGATTGTGATTACGATGATAGATGGCTACATTCTTAACTACACTGACAACTGTCCCACTCTTCCTTGCCTGTATTGTTAGAATAGAACTTTGTCTAATTTGTACTTTGGCCTGAATTGAAATAAAATCGCAGCTAACATACTTATCATGTGTGTTGGTAAAATTAAACATTATCATGTGGAGACCTCAGAGAGGCAAAACTGAAGTAGATCTCTTGGACTGGTACGCTTCCTGTAAACCAGATGTTTGTTAAGGCTGAACTCTGATTTAGTGAGTTTCCATTTTGGTAGGTAAAATCAGATAACATGAAATGCACACCCTTTCTTCAGTTATATTCTGTGTCTTCCTGTGGTGCAGGGAAGCAAAGATAAAAGAGCTTAAGGTGGCAAATTAGGTGCAGAAGGCAAGCACATGTCATATAGTGATCAGTCACCTAGGCCTGGGCAGCGTGGAGAACTAGGAATAAAATGAAAAGGAACAGCAAAGCTCCAGGATGGCTATAGCAAGTATATCCCTTGCCCAAAGTATCAATTTCTTTAAGGAAGGATGGAAGGAGTGGGTTCTTTCTCTCGTGTTAATAAAAAGGCAGGATTAGAGTTATATAGAAAAATAAAGCTTATCTATAGAAATGTTACAAAAACAAGACAAAACAAAAACAGGATTTTTCTTTTTCACACACACGCAGAAAACACTTCTCTGAAAATCTCCCCAGGCTACTCCATTGATTCCAACATTGCCACCACCACATGGTACAGGAGATTCTATAATGTGACCACAAACCTGGGAGCCAGCAACAACAAAAGCTTATGGAAGACCAATATTCCAGAATCCAGCAAGCCTGTTATCCCTCCAGAGGCTCCATTCCCCATCTCTTTCCTGGCTCCTACAACTTCCTAGCATGCTCTGGAACCAGGCCAAGCTCTTCCCTGAACTGTCTGTTGAGTTGGCAATTTCATCTGATGTCCAAAGGGAAAGCAGAAGTGATGCCTAAGGTAAGGTGGGAAATATCCCAATGTCCTCAAGTTGAGAGCATTCCTTTGCTCCTGCCAATCAAGGCAACTGTTGGCAATTGTATAACTCAATTGTATGACAGAGGAAGACTGTTCCCTCAAAATTCTTACTTTTATCTGAAGACAAAGGGTTGGTAATTACCTACTCTAGAAATCAAACAAGGCAAAATAATTAGCATGCAATGACATAGTTATAAGAATTAAAATGGGCCTTCTTACTTAGGACAACAACCACCAAATCCCCTCGATCATAGCCATATCCACAGAGTTCTGTGGTTCTAAATATATCATGTGACCTACTATGCACCCAACTCTAGGCCTTGGCAGTCACAAGTGAGCTGGATTCTAATGTGTCAAGTAGATTAATTGCTGTGGTCTGAAAGCCTGTGTCCCTTAAAGTTTCTATATTGAAACTGAATCGCCAGTGTGATAGTAATATGAGGAGTAAGGTCTTTGCAGGTGACTGAACCCTGGGAACAGAAGTTCTTAAAAGCAGCTAGTCCATTCTATGAGGACACACTGAGGGGGTAACATCGATGGACCAGGAAATAAGACCTCGCCAGCACCTTGATCTTGAACTTCTTAGTCTCTGGTACACTGAGAAACAAATTCCTGTGATTTATAAGCTGCCCAGTTTGTGGAATTGGTTGGAACAACCTGAATAGACCAAATAATCACAGCTTGCAAAGGGGAGGAGAATGAAAACAACAGTCCTTATTTCAACAAGAAGAGAGGCTCATTCTAAGCATTTACAAATTTTTTTAAAATCCACTCAGCTTCTTCATCACCTTATATACTCTTTTTTTTTTTTTTTTTAATCATCACCATATATCCTACTAACAGGCCATCTATGTAACATATCATGCTGGGAAATCCCAAACCATTATATCCCACAAGCCTCACAAAACTCAACCCACCTGCCTTCTTGTCTTTACTCTTCAACAACTACTGTAGGCCAAGAAATGTTGGTGCGAGGGGCTGGTGCTATGATGTGGATACCTGTAAGACATAATTATCTTCCCATAGATGAGGAAACTGAACCTAGAGGGTCTGTGACCTAGCTAAGGCCACATACTAATAGCGCAAATCCACACATGAAAGCCTGCTCATTCCTCTTAAGTCAAGGTAATTCTCAGAAGGCAGAAGGTGCAGGTACTGTAGATGCCCTTAATTCTAACTCTAGATTTTCCCAAAGATGAAGTCCAATCAAAACATCAACTCTCTTAGCACCTAGCTAACTGGAAAATTTCAGTCTTGGCCCAGTGCTGGTCAATTCAGTGAGCCTTTGCCAGACAAACACTGTGAACTGATTCCTGGGGAGACCTCCAAGAGTCATAGGGTTTTCTTGGGGTTTTTATTTCACTGCAGCAATGTCCCACTGTCTTACTTTCTGGGAGTACAGCAGCATTTAGCTGGACTTGCTTGGGAGCAAATATGTCACTCTGCCATGTCTGGATCCTATGAGGGTGTCGGAGTACAATAGAGCCCTAAGTTGCTGGGCCACAGTCACCAGATCTCCCATTCTGGTTGGTCAGGACTCATTTCCCCACACTTCTGATCTTTTCTGGCATGCTTGTATTTTTCATCTTTTTCTTCTCCAAAAAACTAGACCCACAACAACTAATCCAATATCTTGAGAGACTGTATAAATGGTGATTCTCAAACATTAGCCTCCATCAAAGGCATGGAGAGGACTCATTAGAACTGATTGAAAGGCACCCTGCCAGATTCTCTGGCACCACTGACGAGTCCCTGGAATGGGACGGGGATGACTGTGAGAAGGACCCATGCTTGGAAGACCATTGGCCTCATGGAACTTAGTGATTTATTTTCTTAAATAAACAACTTTGTTCTCAACTCACAATCCAGCTTATTTTTCAAGTCCTGCACTTGAATTATCCTGATCCAGTGGTAGTGAACTACAAGTTAAGTACAATCAGGCTACCCATGCATCTCCAGTAGGTCTTTAGAGTTATTTAACATCACAGAAGGCTCCCTGTCTGGGTTAATTAAGTGATCAGGTTAGATGGATAGTCTGTGTACAAAAGCAAAGTGGGGCAGCTATAGCTCACAACCAACTTAACAAGACAGAGCTCACTTCAACCAAGATAAGGAGCATGGCCTTAAAATTGTTCTCCACTGCCGCAGACTCCAGGGTTTCCATTTTGAGGAGCTAGACCTTCAACCTTGCTGTAGCTGGAATATGGCTATTCAAAGGACTTTGACAGGTGAAGCAGTTTTGCTGAGCTTGACTGGTCAAAAACAAAGCACAACAAAACAAAATTGTAGCATCAGGCACAGGAGCCACTGTGAACAAATCTTATTCACACCTGTCTCCCAGAGCTATGGATGCAAGAATCCCAATATCATGCATATAAAGTTCTGCACTCAAAACCCCCATGGTGGTAGTGCTTCCATTCAAAGTTAAGTTCTAAAATGCACCAACTCATACATTTTTATGTTCCTATCAATGAAAAGTCTCATATCTTCAGGGAAAAGAACAGCAGGGAGCTAGTATTTATCATGCGTCAACTACACACACAATTTGCATCGTGCAGTAGATAGTGCTAGCCTAATTTTATAAATAAGGAAAATGAAGCTCAGGAGAATGTCCCCAAGGTGACAATGATGACGATAACAGTAACAGCACCTAATATTTGTTGGACATTTACCATGACATTTACCTAGATCATTTTTCTAGGTTCTCTGTATTACTGTTTGATATTCCTGACAATTCTCTATTATGATCCCATTTCACAGATGGAAAGTTATAGAGAAAAGGATACACAACTTATTCATTATTATTCAGTTCTGGGGACTTGATCTAGATGGTGGGAATCCCCAGATCTTTGATGTCACCTTTGTTGGCTGAGATGCAAACCCAAGTTGGCCATACTGTAAGGCCACCACTTTCTGCTGCCCAGAATCCTGCTGGGGAAGGAGTCTAGAAGGCTCTTTCTACTCACAACTATACAAGCTCCAACTACAGTGTTTCCTCATGGCATCGTTGTCTCCCTGGAGAGGCTGTCTTTGTGTAAACATAGAGAATCACAAAACAACGCATCTAGCTGACGGCCTTCAGTAAAACCTACTTTGGAAATGAATGAAACAAAAGGAAAAATGTGTTCCTGCATCAAGAGCATTTTCTTAAGCTTCAGTCCTTCTTAGTCATCAACATTTGGGGCACCATCAACATAATAACTAGCAGTTAGTATGCCTTCTCAATTCTTAGCCAAAGAAATGAAAACTTGAAATGATCACAGCAAATAAAAAAACCATTGTCCCTTGCTAGAAACAGAAGCTAACTGTAAGAAAGAAGTCCATGAAAGAAAAAAAATGTTATTAAATTACAGTTAGACCCTCTTGCAGGCTGAAAGCCCTTTCACTTTATTATAAAGGGACATTAAGAATTGTTAGAGAGGTGTTAAAATACCTTACCATCAGACACCATCCTGCCCTGCGAGGACTGAAGGAGAAGTACAGAGAGCAACTGCTCACCTCCCAATCTGATGGGGGTCGATGTTTGGTACAAGCCCTCCTAGCCCAGCAGCCTGCTTCCTCCAGGGCCACACAGACCCAGCTGTGTGTGGCCTTCTGTCCATGCCCTACAGCCTCGCTGGGCCGCCTCTGCAGCTTCCAACAGGCATGTCTTGAATGAGGGGAAAACTGTCTCAGGTTCAGGTGCCTCGGGGAAAAAGGCAAAAAATCAAGAAGAGAAAAATGATTACGCTATCAAAGAAGCAGAAGCAACTTCCTACAGTAATAGTGAACACAGAGCAGTTTTCCCTTTGAAGAGAAATGCCTTTGATAGTGCCTTCCCCATTCTCCTGTTACTTTGTTGCAAGAATGAATAAGCAGGAAGAAACAAATGGGCACTTTTGTGCCTTACTAGTATTTGTCATGCAAAAGAAAAAGGCATAGTCCAACATTAGTGGAAGCATTTCTATATATCTCTACCTATACCCACATATACATACATATCCATAGCCACATGTATGGAAAGATACAGGGGAGGGAAGGGAGAGGAGAGCTGGGAAAGGGAGCGGAGGGAAGGGGAAGAAAAGAGGGGGAAGGGGGGGAGGAGAGGGAAGGGGAGAGGAGGGGAGGATAAGATAAGGATGAAATGGAAGCAGAGAAGGAAGGGATAGAAACAAACCCAACAAAGAGGGTTTGGTAATGACATCCCCAACTCCAAGGATACCAGAACATCTACCGTCTCAACTTGATCACCTCGCTGGATTCCCCTTCTTGTCATTCTTCCAGCTTGCTGTCTCTTTTCAGGTTGGTTCAAGCCACCTCGACGGAGACAACTTTTAAAAACTTATGTTCCAGGCATTTGTCTTTCTCTTGTTAACAGACCCATTAATAACTGTACAGACATGGGGGAACCATGTGATGATTCTACACATGTCCACCCTGTGCAACGTCCAGCCAGAGTACGCCTATCTATCTATCTCTGCACACATTTAATGCTTTTTATAATGAAAACATTAGAATCTTTCCTTCTACTTTGTTTAAAGAATATACAAGACAGGGCCAACATGGTAATGAAGCACCTTACACCTCTGCCTGCAATGCCAGCATCCCGCATGTTTGTCAGTTCAAGTCCCAGGTGCTCCACTTGTGATCCAGCCTCAGGCTAATATGTCTGGAAAAGCAGTGGAAGGTGGCCCAAGCACTTGTATCCCCAAACCCAGGTGGGAGACCTGGAAGAAGCTATAGACCATTATGGGGGTGAACCAGTGGATGGAAAATTCTGTGTGTGTGTGTGTTTCTCCTTCCCTCTCTATAATTCTACCTTTCAAATAAACAAAATTGGGTGCAATATCATTTTCTAAACTCCAGCAATAGAACAGCAGAACTTATTATTATTGCCTAACTACAATTCAGTTCCTGTTAGTCAACTTTCCCACAACCATACTTCCGCTATACTCATCAGTCTCTGGAAACCACCATTGTATTTTCAGTTTCTGTGCGTTAACTGCTTAGATTCCAGATAAGAAATCATGTAGAGCTTGTCTGTCTAAGCATAACCACACAAAACGGAAAAATAACCAACCCAACATAACTGTCATTCCATGAAAAGAAGGACACACATGCAGACACATCCAGTGATCCAGGGGGAGGATGAGGATGAGGTGGTGGTAAGGGTAGAGCTCTGCCCGTGGAACAGACAGTATACCAGGTGCTGCTTCTTCAAGCATCAGTTACTGATTACAGCAACCAGTGACAGGAACCTTATTTTCTAAGACTAGGAAACTGTGGTACGAGTGGTTCCATCGCTTGTACATTGGATCACGCCACTGATATGATACAGAGTCAGCTTATACCCAAGTCTGTCTTGCACCAGAATCACAGCATGAACTACCAAGTTATGTAGTTGCTGTAACACAAATGAATAAAATATTCGTTATTATCTCTACATAATTATATAGAATTAATTTGGAATAATTAAGGACAGCAGAAAAACAAATAGAAGCCAAATCTTTCCCCAAGGCACTATTGACCCAATGTTATCTTGTGAAACATGGAAGAGGATGATTGTTTCTTTCTGTTCAAATCAGATTTCTCCTCGCTGAGAATATAAGAGATCAAGTATCAATGAGAACCACCAACTTACATTAGCTGGTAGTAACTGAGCACTGATTCAATGCCTGACACTACGCTGAGTGCCTTCCATGCAGTCTGTCTCTTTATTCTCACCCATAATTTCTTAGTTATCACTATGAGAAAAGCAAGGCTCCTAGATGTTAAATAACTGAAAGTCAGTTAAGGGGCAGAGCAAGAACGGTGAATCAGCCATCTTTCTGTACGCTGCCGAGATCCTGTTCGGATCTGGTGTGACACAAAGGAGGAGAAGTATGTGAATTAGAAACATCCCACTTTCCCTTTCCAAGAATGCCATGGTGGAGGAAACAAGCTGGCCAGGACGTCCTGGAGATCGAATATGCACAAGGCCCCTGCCTCGAGACCAATCACCCAAAGCAAAGGCCAGCCGGAGGCGGCCTCTTCCGAAAACTGCCATGCTTTCTATGCTGTTATGTCAAAAGGAGGAGTTTAGCTCCTAGTAGGGTTTCAGCCAGGCTCCAGGTCTACAACCAAATTCACACACAAGTCAAGGTTGTCTGTGTGTTCCTCAAGACGGTTGGAGCGTGGTTGCATCCAACAGCTGGCCTTCCCAAGTTCATGTGCTAAAACCCCTCGAGTATCCACCCTACATATTTTGTATTCCCTGTTTCAGCCTCAATGTGTATCTTCCAATCACATTTCATTGTTTAATTGTGCAGAATGGGAGGCTGCTATACCAGACACTATCCTAAATTATGATATGCACAGGATTGCATGGGAATTTGCTGCAGAAACTCAGAGCCAGAGACCTTTCCTGGCATTCTAAAGGCTTTGCACAGAGCAGAGGAAACTGCAGTGGGGCAACAAATCCTGGGGGCAGGGGGCAGGGGACTCCTTTATGGCTGTTCAGAGAACAGAGGTCAAAAATCACTCCTTTAAACTTCACCTTGGCGGTTGTCATCCCACATTCAGCCCCATCTTCTTCCAGCACCCTCACCTAACAACACCTCAGGAGATTCTTCTGGTTTTCAGACTTTCTCCTTGGCATCATCTATTCCATGAGGAAGGGAGAGATAGGGAGGGAAAGAATTCCTGTGCAGGTGCAAAGTAGAAAAGTCAAAGACAGGCCCACTAAGTCCTGATCACATGGTCGAAGCTCTTAGATTCAGCTACACCTGAGGCCAAAGGAAAGCTGGACTTTTCATTTCTATGAATAAATGCCTTTTTTTTAGTTCAATCTAATAAAGTGTTAGGAGAAGAAAGAATGAATCATTCCTCACTAAAAGAGGTAAATATGCATTACACTGTTATGAAACAGAACAGACTGTCCATCAACAAGCGAAATGGCCTTCTCACTCTGCCTGGGGGAGAGAGCAGAGGCTGAACCATGACCCCAGGTGGCCTGGCACCTTGCATTCTCACTGCCAAAATTTATATTATTTCCACCTGACTCTGGGGTTTCAGTGCCCAGGGTCCCATGCCCCAGGGAGCCGGCGGTAAGTTGCTAATGACAGGTCTTTCTAGGATGATTACACCAGAAGTAACGAAGGTGACAGGAACTGTGTCATGTCACCATCCTTGTCACTCCAGCATTGGCAGTTGATTGACAGAAAAAGCACAGCTGAGGCAAATTCTAAAGTGTTGCTCTGGGTTGCGTGTTCCTGCCAGAGGCTATGGGGGAGAGAGGCGGCAAGTGTGTAGAACCAGACACCTTGTAGCTCTTTAGCTTTTACTGAAGATTAGAACTGAGACTCCAGCAGGGAGGGATTTTACAAGTGAGGAGTGGGGGGGGGGGGAGCCCTTTGCATCTCCTAACTATCTGCAACAAGCTTTTTAAAGATGTCTTGGTTTCTTCATTTGTTATTTGATAGGAGACTCCTACATTTCCAGGCATCTTAGCGCCTAGAATTCCCATTGTCAGCTTCTGACTTTGGTACCATGATACCAATGCGTTCTTTTGGAGGCAGAAGCAATGACTGAAACTTGGTGCCTGGACACGACACATCCCCTGCCTGGTCAGGGCTTACCTGGATACCACAGCCAGGCAGGCTGAGTTTAATGCTCTTCCCCCAGACACAGAATTACCCTCTGCAGAGTATCTCCCCAAGGGCCTGAGACCACCATCCAACAGCTACTCCCCTGACAAGCTCAATGCTTCTCACTGACGCTTTTGTTTAATGGTCCCAACAATCATTTTAGCATTGATTTCTGCCCATTTTACAGATTGACTATAATGCCACATTCAGGCACAGAGTGGTCACTGGCAATAGTAAGCACTGAAGGAAAAGTAGCCTTGTACTTTCTCCATTAAGTAGTGGGAGCGGTACTCCCTTCCATGAGTGGACAACTGAAGCCTTGGCTCAGGGAGGAAGAGAAAGGATTCAGGCAGGTCAGCAAGCCAGGCTCTCCCTTGGTAAGGCTCGGAGCTCTTACTGCCCACATATGGAGGTGGCTCATCTTCTCAGCTAGAGTTTCCTGAGTGCCAGCTCCAATAACTAGGCTTTGGCAAAGAATACTGAGGGTCAGGACCAATCTAAGTTGTTCATTAGAGAAGACAGCTGGCCTCCGCCTTCTTCCAACCTGACATGAAAGGTGACAGTAAAAGAACAATTAAATGGCTCGCTAGGAGTCTATTATCTCATTGATGTGTCAGGAATTTATATGCATGGCCAATGGGAGCCCAGGAAATAGATGATTTTCTTCCTTGCAAAGGTCAAACCCCAGTTTGTTTATCCTTTATGGCTTAAAGTTATCAGTGATGATTAAACTTAAGTACTAAGCTGAGCGGGGGCGGCCTGAATGTGTTTTTATGCCAGCTTCCTTTTCTTCTTCCTAAAATATGAAGCCTGTCTGGGAAGAAACCACAGGGCTCCCACTGGCCTCATTGGAGTCCACACAGGGCCTCCTTGTGATTATGCTGATAGTAATCACAATAATATTTCTCTCTTCACATACACCCAGGGTTTTATCTCACTAAAAATTATCTCACATTTAAAGCAGTGGTGATTCAACCAAGAAGACAAACTGTGAGATCAGTGATACATTGAATATTACACCCAATTTCATAAACTAGAGAGTCTAACACACATTGTACAAGCATCCAGTACAAATTAGCATTGATAATACAGCTGATAATTAGCCACATATGCATGATAAATAAACCACAGATCCCCGCCTCACTCCAGAGCTCTCCTTGGGTTTTTCTAACATGGGTCTGTGACAGTTTGATGCCCACAATCCTCTTGCCCATTAGCCAACTGAACATCTGAACTGACAGCTTTGGGACAAACTTCTTCCAACGTCAGTCTTGACAGGCCAAGGACAATCGTCTGCCTTCCTGCCTAGGAAAGGCCCACATGAAGTTGAGCTCAAAGTCAGCATAGAGGTAGAAATAAAACACAAAGCTTTGCTAGCCACCTGTATATAAGCTTCATTCAGTGATGAGTAAGAAACCTTACCTAGTAAAATCAACAGAATGGGCCCTTGACATCAACAGAAATGCATTTGAGAACTGTGTTGTTGTCTTCCAATGGCCCATGTGTTACAGGTGGTACAGTGGAAACAGTGTGGAGATTTGATCCAATTACAATGTTTAGGATGAGGCTGGAGGTACATCCTCAAAAGCCAACTGTCACAAGAGGGCTCATTATGAAAGCCAAGTTCAACATAAATTTTTTTTGTCTCCTCCTCTCTCCCTCTCTCTCCCTGTTTTCAGTCTCAAAATGTGACTCTCCCTAAGAGTGCTACAGACCACTGCTCTCCTCAGACACAAGACCAGTGGGACAGCCCACTCACAGTCTACGAGCCTCCAACATTTTGAGCCCAGATCAAGCCTCTTCCTTCACAACTAGCTTTGTGCAGGTTATTTATCACAGTGATGGAAAACTGGCTGATACACTCGTCATGACCCCTCCATCTGGGTGATGTCCTCTTAACCAAATGATGTTCAAACCTGCCATTTTCTCCACCCAGCACTAAGAGAGTTTAGAGACTTGTCCAAGGGCATTCAAAGAGCCAAGACTAAACTTCAGCCTACAGTTCACACTGAGTTCCGTTCATATCAAACCTCCATGGTGCTGACACAACAACCCGTCACTCTGTCTCCTGACTCGCAGACTGAGCCTCTGCCTCTGTTCCTGCTTCTGTATCCCTGTCTAAGCCAAATCATACGTGTTTTTTCCCTGTGTTAACAACCTTTGGCCTCTTCTCCCAGTTTTCATGTTTATTCTCTTTCAATTTGTCCTCTCTGCTTGGCTAGACTCTCACTATAAAATGTCAGTTGGAGCCTTTTATTTTCTTACCCAAACATTTTGATGGTTTCCTACTGTAAATAGATTTAAAATCCAAATAGCTGTCTATGGCTTACAAGGATCTGGGCCCTGCCACCTTTATGGCCTCACCCTCTTCCTGCCTTATCACATTTCTCATTCACTGGATGACATTTCCCTTTTATAGTCACACTTAGTCTGGGTCTCTCTTGCCCTAGTGACTTTAGAGTTGCTATTTTGCTCTGCTGGCAATGCTAGTTTTGTTTGTTTCTGATATTTTTCTTGCGTTTTTCTCTCAAGATTTGAGTCTTAGTGAAATATTAGCCCATTTAAGATGTCTTCTCTGTCCATGGTGTAAAATCAACCTCCTTGGGAATGGCTATGTGGTATAGGTGAATAAGTCACCATCTGTGATGCTCAAATCTAGTATCGGAGCACCAGTTTGAGTCCTAACTACTTTGCTTTTGATCTGACTCTACATTGATGCACATGGAAGAGCAGTAAAAGATGGGCAGATGTAAGGAAACCTATGGGTGATAACAGCAGAGTGTTCCAGCCTCTTAACTTTAACTCTGGTGCGACCTGGAAAGCAACCAGCACACGAGTGTTATTTTTCTATCTTCCTATTTCTATTCTTCATTTCCTTCTTTCCCTTCCTTTTCCCTTTCCTCCTTTCCTTTCCTTTCCACCTCTTTTCCTTCCTTCTTCTCTCCCTCCCTTTCAAATAGTCTAAACATATACAAACCAAAATGCATCTTCTCCACAGCACATTCAATGTTGTCCATGTGTTTATTTAATTTTTACCTCTTATTTCAGGAAGCATCACATTTCCTGCCCACTGCATCACTCTGTCTAAAACGCAAGTTTCTTAAAGGCAAGGATAAGACTATTCTACAGCTCTAGTACCTAGCAAATGTGTACCTAGTAAACTGTAAGTAAAAACATACTGATTGAATAGATGAAGATGTGTAGACCTCAGAATCTAATAGCAGCATATCCTTCTGCTTCATTGAAACATAATATTGTTTTTCATTATCCCAAAGCTGTCTGTATATAAAAACTAGGATGTAGGCACTACGCATAGGACTTTTAATGGACAGAATGGCTCCATTATCTTTAGAATAACAGATTGTCATCAGGACTGAAGAGCTCACTGATGTGTTATAACTCACTAGTGTACCCAAAGGCTGGACAAACTCCTGAGCACTGGGAGACATCCTAACCACCATTAGCTAAGAAAACCTTAAAGATGCCTCATGCAAGTAGAACACCCAGAAAAGAGGCTGATGCAGGGAGAATGTGAAGGTATAAAAAGGCTCGATATTTATGCTAAAATCTATTTGTAGACTTCTCCAAAGGACAGGCCACATGTGGGTAACCAGACCTGTTCCAACGTCTGTCCCTAGTGGTCCCATTCAGGGACTCCATGCTGAACAATGTCCTTTCTAGCTCAAAGTCTTCTTTGTGTTTTCTGTTGCAGCCTCTTCAACTTGGTGCCCAGGATTGAAAATCTCATTATTCCAGGCACCAGGTAGTTGAAAACCCTTTACCCTAAAACACAGAGTCAAATACAGAACAGTTCCTTGGGACTTTGGGTGGAGCCACTCTCCTCTACTTCAAAAAGATAGGAATCATACCATGTACCCTCTCAGACCACCATGGAATGAAGCTGGAAATCAGCAATTCAAAATGCCCCAGGAAATACAGAAACTCTTGGAGGCTGAACAATATGCTATTAAACGAACAATGGATCAGAGAAGAAATTAAAGATGAGATCAAAAAATTTATGGAAACCAATGAAAACTCTGACACAACATTCCAAAATTTGTGGGACACTGCCAAAGCAGTGCTACAGGGTAAACTCATCGCAATTGGAGCTCATGTCAAGGCCCAAGAGAGGCGCCAAATACAAGAACTAAACACACACCTCCAGGAATTGGAAAAACAACAGCAGAAGTGCCCCACACACAATAGGAAACAAGAAATCATCAAAACAAGGGAGGAAATCAACCAGATAGAAATAAAAAAAACCATACACAAAATCAATGAATCAAAAAGCTGGTTTTTTGAGAAGATAAACAAGATAGACACCCCACTGGCCCGACTGACAAAGAAAAAACAAGAGAAGGCAAGAATTAACAGCATCAAAGATGAAAAAGGCAACATAACAACAGACATCGCATCCATTAAGGCCATAATTAGAAATTACTACAAAGCACTGTACTCCAACAAATCAGAAGATCACCAAGAAATGGAAAAGTTCTTAGACTTCTACCACCTGCCAAAACTTAGCCCAGAGGCAACAAACGACCTGAACAAACCCATAACTGAAGTAGAGATTGAATCAGTGATTAAAGACCTCCCAACAAAGAAAAGCCCAGGCCCAGAGGGCTTCACTACAGAATTCTACAAAACATTCCGAACAGAACTGACCCAAATCCTCTACAAACTCTTCAAAACAATAGAAAAAGAGGCAACCTTTCGAAACTCATTCTATGAAGCCAACATTACCTTAATCCCAAAACCAGACAGAGAACTAACAGAGAAGGAAAACTACAGACCTATCTCTTTGATGAACATTGATGCTAAGATTCTCAACAAAATCCTAGCCAACAGAATTCAAAAACACATCAGACAGATCGTTCATCCAGATCAAGTAGGATTCATCCCTGGAATGCAGGGATGGTTCAACATTCGCAAATCCATAAATGTGATACACTACATCCAAAAACTGAAAAACAAGAATCACATGATAGTATCAATAGATGCAGAAAAAGCTTTCGACAAAATCCAACACCACTTCCTACTAAAAACCCTAACCAAGGTAGGCATAGATGGAAAAATCCACAACATAATCAAAGCCATATATGAAAAACCCAACGCCAGCATCATACTGAATGGAGAAAAGCTGGAACCCTTCCCACTGAGATCTGGAACAAGACAGGGATGTCCACTTTCTCCACTACTATTCAACATAGTCCTAGAGGTACTCGCTGAGGCCATAAGACAAGAAAAAGAAATCAGAGGAATCCAAATGGGAAACGAAGAAGTCAAACTCTCACTATATGCAGATGATATGATTCTTTATGTAGAAGAGCCAAGAGACTCAATACAGAGACTGCTAGAACTTGTACGAGAGTTTGATAGAGTGGCAGGGTACAAAATTAATGAACAAAAATCAACAGCCATAGTGTATGCGAACAGCCCCAAGATGGAAAAAGACTTAACCAGCAAGATACCATTCAAAATAACAGAGAAAAGTATGAAATATCTGGGAATAAATCTAACCAAAAATGTAGGAGACTTATTTGAAGAAAACTACAAACTACTTAAAAAAGAAATTGAACAAGACCTCAAAAGATGGAGTAACATCCCATGCTCCTGGATAGGTAAAATCAATATCATTAAAATGTCTATACTACCAAAAGCAATATATACATTCAACGCAATCCCAATCAAATTGCCCAAAACATTCTTCATGGAACTGGAAACAATGATCCAAAGGTTCATCTGGAAGCACAAAAAACCACGGATAGCTAGAACCATCCGGAAGAACAGGAAGTTAGCAGGGGGAATCACAGTTCCGGACCTCTGGACATACTATAGGGCAGTGGTTATCAAAACAGCGTGGTACTGGCACAAAGATAGAGAGGAAGATCAATGGAGCAGAATAGAAACACCAGAAGGAAACCCACACAGATACAGCCAAATAATCTTTGACAAAAAGACAAACGACAATCCAGGCAAATGGGAAGGTCTATTCAATAAATGCTGTTGGGACAACTGGTTAATAGCCTGCAGAAACAAAAAGATAGATCCACATCTCTCACCATACACTAAGATCAGATCTAAATGGATAACAGATCTAAACCTACATCCAGAAACCTTCAAACTTTTGGAAGAAAATGTTGGAAACACACTGGAACACTTAGGGGTAGGCCCTCACTTCCTAAAAAAGTCTCCAAATGCAGTAGAAATCGAGACCAAAATAAACAATTGGGACCTCATCAAACTAAGAAGCTTCTGTACAGCTAGAGAAACAATCAACAAAGTAAAAAAGCAACCCACAGAATGGGAGAAGATCTTCGCACACGACATAGGTGATAGAGGGCTGATCTCCAGAATATACAAAGAGCTACAAAACAACCAAAATGTCAAAACAAACAAGCCACTCAAGAAATGGGCATGAGAAATGGGCAAACACTTCACAAAGGAACAAACCCAAATGGCAAATAAACATATGAAAAAATGCTCAAGTTCCCTGGCAATAAGGGAAATCCAAATTAAAACATCAATGAGGTACCACCTAACGCCAGTAAGACTGGCCCACATGAATAAAAGCACCAACAACACTTGTTGGTGATCCCTACTCCACTGCTGGTGGGGCTGCAGGCTGGTACAGCCTCTATGGAAATCAGTATGGAGAATATTCAAACAACTCAAATTCAACATACCGTATGATCCAGCAATAGCACTCCTAGGAATATATCCAGAACACTTGTTTTATGAGAAACCAACATGCACTCCTATGCTCATAGCAGCACAATCAGTAATTGCAAAAATATGGAAGCAACCAAAATGCCCATCAACAGAGGATTGGATAAGAAAGCTATGGTACATCTACTCCATGGAATACTACTCAGCTATTAAAAAAAACAAAATGCAGTTCTTTGTGGCCAAATGGGCCAAACTGGAAACCATAATGCTAAGGGAAATGAGCCAATCACAAAAGGTTAAATACCACATGTTTGCCTTAATTTAAGATGATATGATGTTATGTATAACATGTTATGTTTTGAATGTTATATGTTGTGTATAAACTAAATTGAAGTATAGGTGAGGTGGTCACAGAAGGTGGCTGGGAACTCGCATTTACTTTTAACATATTGGTTACTCATTAGTATGTCAATTAATTCCATAATGATGTAAATTTTTGCTGATGGTATGTTGGAGCTTTCAATTGACTGGGATGATACTCTGCTGGCTCTGTCTTCAGACCAGAGAGGGTATACCTAAGAAGCCGTTGAACTTGATTGGACAATAAGATGCTGGACTCTATGTTTGGTATACGCTTGCAATGGGGGAATCTCAACTGAACTTGAGCTGTGGTTATGCAACAAGGTGGAGGAATCCACCATGGCGGGAGGGTTTGGGGAGGGGTGGGAGAACCCAAGTATCTATGTAACTGTGTCACATAATACAATGTAATTAATGAAGTTAAATAATAAATAATTAAAAAAAAAGTATGTAACTAAATAAATAAACACTTTAAAAATGAGACTTAGAGGAAAAGAGCATGAGAAAAAAAAAAAAAAAAAAAAAGAGTGCCTCTTGCCCAACACCCAGTCCTGCTCTCCTCCTGTTGAGCCAGCTATACAGAAAGTATTTTTTGGAAACTACCTCCTATGTCCCAGGTGGGGTGCTTGTTTATTTTTTTTTGCTATGGTCACACCTGCCTAGATTTTGACAAGCTGCCAATGTGTAGCAGCTAGATTCAGGACTGTTAAGAGGGCCTTGCCTTCAGGAAAGTTCACAGGAAAGATGTAGGATAACAGAGCTAGAGAAAGGAGAAGGTGGAAAAATTGTGTCTTGCTCCCATAGAGAGGAGGTGGTTGTGACAGGTGTTTTAAGCCCAGCACGATAGTTGGCATCTGTAGGTCTACTGAAAGGTAAGCACGCGATGTGGTGAATGGAGTCTAGTTCGTGATGCGCTGTGGTATGTTTACAGCTACTTATTATAAGTCTGCTTTCCTTCACATTGCAAATAAACACACATAGCCAGCTTGTGGGCATCCAGGGGATCTGTGGACAATGAGGTATTGATTTCCCTACGTAAAGAGGCTCCCTAGAACAAGACCAAGAAATAACCCCTGCTTACTGGGAGATTTGAATAGAGCCTTCTGGACAGCCCTGAGGCAGGGAGGTAGGATTTAAAAAAAAATTTTTTTAAGGAAATGTATTTGGCTACTGTTCAATGAGAAGTAGTTGAAAACCCCTCTGCCTTGCCTTGCAGTGAACTGATTTTCCATGGGTAGTCAGTCTCCTGTGTATGATGTGTGGGTCTGGAGAAAGTGCTGAATATATTCATTTAAAATAGCCTCTCTGGCATTCTGGTCTGGATATGGCTGCAGTCTCCCTTGGCACAAGTGTGAACTGGGGCTGGGTGCATCTAACCGGGCTAGCGCCAGCACCATCTGGTACTCTGGAGAACCTGGGTAGATGTAGAATGCACCAGGCTGGGTCTCTGCCCCTACTGAGCCATGTGTGAGCAGTGTCTGGGTATGGACAAGCCTTGGCTGGGGTGAAACAGCCAACACCAAGAACTGGAATGGATTGAAGGCCAGCAAGTATCCACGAAATAAAAAACATTAAGTATAAAAGAATAATAAAACAGCCTTTCCGCACTGATGGCTGAGAAATTTCTGTAGGGTTGTTGCACTGCAGTGCCCTGCATAATTGAACACTGTGTCTTCAAATAAGACTAACAACCAGAGTTGTTCAAATGATTACCATATCATAGATCTTAATAATCTGCTGGAGATGCCTCTGGTATTAATGCTTTCTTTCCTTAACTGGCCAGCCTTGCGCTGGGCAGCTATCAATACAGTGGAGTGTGCATTCACTCCTCTTGACCATTTATTTACACTCTCTCTGCTCTGGGGCAAATTTGTTTTCTACCTGTAAAATGTGGAAATTAAACTACACCACCTCTGAGGTTCTTTCAAGATATCACATACTGATATTTGGATGAATGAAATATTTTTTTTCCCAGATGTCTCAGATGTTCAGTATATAGTCAGATCCTGTAAAAGTTACCCAATTTATGAGATGTGAGTTGTATTGATGGTCTCCCAGTCTGTATGCTTCTCGGGCAAAAGAAAAACAGACAGTAACCGTCCTTGGCTGTGTGATCTGGAAAACCCAACCCAAAGACTTAAAGATATAGCATGGTACTGAATTAAAATACAAATTTCTTTTTGTGCAAAACCTTTTGAGATCAGGTACACTTTTTCAAATGCACATTTCCCATTAATTTGGGAAGGCCACGCAGATGTGTGGGTTTCAGAGTGTTCTGTTTACAAATATACTGATCTTTTAAATTACAGATTCTCACAAACTTTTGGGAGTTTTCTTGTAAGTGCCATTTCCTGTTGTTAACTGGGTGAGCAGTATTCTGTCCCATGGAGAGATGAATGCACAGCTCAGAAAAATGATGGCTCAACCTTGGTTCTTGCATCAATCATTGGGATTCTTCATGCAGGTTAGTTGTACAGCCCTCTGACTAACAGGTGGCTTGGAGCTACTGGGTTCGCAAGGAATCAGGAGACAGAATGATCAGCTTGCTATAACTTCCTCCCTAACACAAGTTAACACACATACATGTGTGCACACACAAAGCTGATGGCAGCTGCAAAGTTTAGCACATCCAGAGGATAGCTAGCAAGTCTCTGTGAAATGTGATGTCACCATGACACTAAAGTACATCTCCAACCATCAAAGCTCTAACAGTTACCACGCAACCCATACCACTCTCTCATTACCAGGTGCCCCGGAGGAGGCCAGGCTAAGAATTCTGGATGTGGAATTCTGCATGTCAGCTTGAGATTGCTCAAGGGCCATGGGTTGTACTCCAATTTGCCCACAGACTGTGTTCTCTCTCGTTTTGCTGCAGCTGCTCCTTCTCTTGACAGGAACAAAGCTGAGGGGTGGGGTCCCCACATCCTGAGCTAGAGCCCAACTCATGCCTCCTCTACCTTCCTTGCTTGCACCAGGTACTTGAGCTGTCTCAGTTCCCTCCCTTATAAAATGATGGTAACAGCCTTGGTCCAAGAGAAGTTTGGAGGATGAACTGAGATGGAACATGATTGAGATGGAACACGTGACATGGGTATAACGCTATCCTTGGCAAACAGCGTGCACTCACTCTATTAGTTCCTATTGCTGTTATCACCAGTTACCACAAAGTTGGTGGCCTAAAATACATACTTCTTCGGGCTTTGGAAGGCCTGTCATTTGAAATCACTTACACTAAGCCCAAGCCAAAGTATGGGCCTTCTCCCCTGGATTCCTAGGAGTCTTCTCTGCATTCCAGAGGTTACTTTCTTGGGCTTGACCCTTTCCTCTATCTTCCCACTGTATCTTTCCAAACGTTGCTTCTGCTCTTTCTGCTTTTTCCATCATGGACTACCCCCCGAATCTCTCTTAAAGTGATCATTGCATCGGGACCCAGTGTGGGAGCCTAGTTGCTCAAGTAAGTTCTTGCCTTGCATGCTCTGTGATCCTATATGGACACTGGTCCATATCCCAGGTGCTCCACTTCCCTTCCAGTTCCCTGTTTGTGGTTTGGGGAAGCACTAGAAGATGATCCAAAGACGTGGGACCCCACACCCATGTGAGAGACCGGGAAGAAGCTCCTAGCTCCTGGCTTCGGATTGGCTCAGTTCCAGCTGTTGCGGCCACTTGGGGAGTGACCCGGCAGACAGAAGGTATTTCTGTCTCTCCTCTCTGTAATCTGCCTTTCCAATAAAAATAAATAAATCTTTAAAGTGATCATTGCATTGCCATACATCTGCCCAGTTTAACCCAGCCAATCTTCTCCGCTCACTATTTTCATCTGTAAGACAGCTAACAGGGATTTCTAGGACTTGGCCATCTCTTATGGGCTGTTTTTCAGCCTACCCACATACACTCAAGTGTGACTTTGATTCTGGCACTTAATTCCTTCTGTCCTTTTTCTTTCATTTAGAGAACATATTTACGTAGTAACAAGTCTTAAGTATACAGTTCTCAATGTCTACACCTGTGTGCACCTGTTTTCATCCATTTTCTGTATTGTACTGGGACAGTAAAGACAGGGTGGTTCATAAGGAAAGGCATTTGAATTTATAGGTCCAGAGGATGAAAATTCCCAGGCATGCTACTTGCAATTAACAGCAGATGAACATGCATAGATGGAAACATTGGAGGGCAGCCTCATTTTACAACATCCTACTTTCACAGCAACTGAGTCCCTTCAGGATGAGAATTCACTCAGAACTGCCAGAATTAACTCAGTCCCATGAGAAAGGCATTAATCTCCCTCTTAACTGTCTAGTCAACTCTAAAAGACTATACCTGCCCAGATTGCACAATGGTAATTAGAATTCCACCTCTCTGCTGGAGGAGACAGATCACATTCAATCCACAGCCTCTCACCCACCCTCCAGTCACCCTCAAGTCACGATGAGGACTTGCAAGGCTCGCTCCCATCCCTAAGGAGCCCCCTCCTTCCCACCATACAATGTTTATATGATTCAATCAGGCTGTGAAAGCCTGAAGTGAATTTTTTCTCTGTGGCTTCTACTATAACTCATCCTCTTTTCCTATCCTTTCCATATATTCAGTTTCTGACCATAAACATGCTATGAGTTTTTCCAAGGATCATTTCAAATGTAAGCTTTTAAAAACATTTCCTGGGGAACAATTATATCATCCCCAACACAAGTAGTAGCTGCGTCAATCTGAAGGCAAGAGACTGGAGCCTCTTCCATATCTCCCACACAGGTGCAGGGGCCCAAGGCTTTGGGCTGCCCTTGACTGCTTTCCCAGGCCACAAGCTGAGAGCTGAATGGGAAGCAGGGCTGCCGGGATTAGAACCAGTACCCATATGGGATCCCAACACATGCAAGGCCAGGACTTTAGCTACTAGGCTACTATGCCAGGCCCTCAGGCCACATTTCTTATATCACTAAACAGAACTTCCATGAGACACTCACAGCATGATCGTACTTAAAAGTGAGTCACCTATGTTGTGCCCTGTGTCCCTTGCTGTTTGTAGAAGGTAATGTCATATCTGACTTTTCATTGTAGATACTTTTAATACTGGAAAGACGGACTCAAAAGATCAGCTTATTTTGATGCAAAAACTTGACGGCCATTCAATCTTATTTCATAATTGTCCATGAACACAGTCATCTGAATTCAATGCACAACGTTAGCCTCAAGAATGACACTCAGTCCCTTTTTAGCATTCATCAGGCATGGCTGGTTTTGGGCAGGAAGAGGTTCAAACCCTCAGCTTCTGTATGTTTTCTACTTAAGGGAGAAATATTTCATCAAGAGCTTGGCTCTTAGGGCCAATTAACTACCATTCACAACTCTAGCAACCCATGAGTTCCAGTTCTGGACTCTGCTACTCCATTTCCAATCACGTTCCGTGCTAACGTACCTGGGAAAGTAGCAGAAAACTGGCCCAAGTACTTGAACCCTCGAAATTCAAGTGAGAGAACCATGACAGTCCACGCTCGTGGCTTCAGCTTGGCTTGGCCTCAGACTTTGATAGCCAGCTGGGGAGCAAACCAGTGAATGGAAGATCTCTAACTTTGCCTTTCTGAAAAGAATATATTTTTCAAAAAGGAGTTTGATTCCATTTTTGAGGTTGCATGGTTGGTGACTTTCAAGCCCTATCACTCCTCCTCTCCAGCTTGCTTCACATATGGGTCAACAGATGAGGAGGCCCAAGGGCATCCTCCTTTCTCACTAGCAGGAAAGTTTAAACCACTCCAGCTGCAGCCTGTGTGCAGAGCCTTCCCTCACCCCGGTTCTAGCCAGTAAACAATTTAAAACCCAAGTTCCCTGGTGCTTCCCTCTGCACCGCCACTGCTTCACTCGCAGAAGAATCTGAGCCCTTCTCCTTAAGAAATCATTTGTCTGTTTACCATGTGATTAATGGACTTTGCTTCCCATCCTCTCGTGCTTGTATGTCATTTGTCCTGCCATCCATAAATTCCCGGGCAGACGTGCCCAGCATCTAGCAACAGATGCTTGGCGCCCAAATAAGCCAGAAGATATAAATAAGAAACTCTATTTTCCAGTGTGACAATTCTTTCTTTTTTTTTTTTAAATCCTCACTTGACAGTAGACACTGGTTGTTTTTGCTATATACATTTTTCTCTATTTCTACGGAACCCCTTCCCCTTTTTGTTTTCTAGAAATGCTTCTTTGATTTTCCCCAGAAAATGTTTTTTTTCCTCAATTTTCATTCATGTGTTTGGTATGGCAAAGATGCTTCCTCTGGGCCCTTTTAGGGGTCCCAGGTGGCCTTCACCACAGCTGGTCAACCATTCCGTTGGCCAAAACACTGGAACAGGGATGGATTGGGACTTGTGCTTGGAAACAGGAGAAAGAACAACTCTCTTTTGCACTGTGTATGCTGGTTCTGAGGTTCATCTAAGACCTACTGTCCCTACTTGGAGTACAACTCATGGAAAGCACAACATTGTGAAATGGTGGCGGGATATGGTCAGTAGATTATAGGATCCTCAGACTCAGACACACCCAAGATCCTGAAAACTAGCAAATTCCCATTTCAATTTAGGCAGCTTTTAACTGGATTTCTGTCATTTCAACCTGAGAGACATATTTGAGAGAAGAGTCATCACGTGTCTGAGGTGTTTTGTTCCTATGAACAAAATTAAATCAATCATGCAGAGGGGACCATAGAACCTTGGTCCACTCATCATCACTGGAAGTTTCCTTTAATAGTGAAGGCAGCTGATCTTTTAGACATGGTATGACTCATTCTCACCAGATCAAGACCCACCTAAAGAATCAGTAGAAGGTCAACAATGTGCTAGTAATATCCACTGAATCAGGGTGCTGAAGCTTCAGCGGGGGCCAGGCTATCCGATATATTACTTCTCTTTACACCAAACTGAAGATAAGTTCCGACAGGGGAAAAGCTTTTAAAATTATCTGAATCCAAGACTTTGACCCAGATATGGCCAAATAGGAGTTCAAAGTGGCTCAGTGTCAATTAATTTAGCTTAAAAGAAAAGAAGACCCTTCTGAGCACAGATCACAACTCCACCACAAGGATCTTGGGCAGATTTCCAGTATGTGCCATAAAGGTTTGCACATTTGATGCCTTTCCTGCCATACCAAAGGAGCTGGCTTTTATTTCCCTTTTTGAATCATTATTGCTTTCATCTCCATTTGTGGAAAGGGCTGCCTCATGGCTGATGAAACTGGGAACAGGTGACATCCTTACACATACTGAATTTCAAATGGCTATAAGATACGTCTAGCTAGTAACAGATTTGAATTAACATGATTCCCAACAATCATCTTAAGCCTATCCCGACCAAGGCAGGTGTGGCTGTCATTGGTATACTGTGACTGAAGGGAAAAAATATGTTGTAATCTGATGACAAAAGAGGCCCAGGGAATTTGCCCATCACTGACTCGCTTAGCTGCACTGTCTCCCTATAGGAGCTGGGGAACTTCTTGTAGGAAATTACCAGAGGATGGGATAAGGCTAGCAGTGGATTTTATTTCCATTATATGTTGGGTGTTCAAAGCATTCCAAATGGGTCAATCATCTTTATCCACAGCAATGTTTGCATAAGAATTGGTTTTGCTGAAATTTAAAGGATAGTATTTCAGTGCTTTAACCATCAATGTAAAACATGGCCCCCCAAAAACCTGTCCTGTTTGATTCACTTCATGTTAACATTCTTGGGCTTCCACTGCCTAAACAGACTAAATGAGTGAATCAGAACATCTATGATGCTGTTTCAAACCACGTTTCATCAACACTAAATGAGACCACCACGTTCTCTGCAAGTTGATGCTGTTTCACAATGATATGCAATTGAGACTTTAGTTGCAACAAACTGAAGAATACAGGAGGTATCAAACTGGGGTAACTTTTTATGTAAAAGTCTAGTCAAATGCAGCAACAGTAACTGCCTTGAAGTGAAAATTTACAAAGAAGGCATTGCTGAATGTGCAGCATCAAGGCACTAGCTAGTTGTTTTAAAAAATAGCTTCTCCCCCGCCCCTTCCCACTCGTCTTCCCTGGAATATTCTTCATTTTGTTAAAATATTCCCCAAATGGGGGCAAGGCATGGGAGTTTAGGAGAGGAAGAGAACCAAAAGTAATTAAGCATTCTATTTAAAATGTTGCAATCAGAAGCATGTTACTGTAAAAAGTCCTGTTATCACATTTCTATCCCAAGGGCTCCATTCAATATGCTCATATAACTTACAGGAAGTTACAGAAGACAGCTTGATACAATTTATCAGACAGTTTAACACTGTCAAGGGATTCTTTACCTAGTCCAGATTTCTTTGATTAAACAGATACACACACACACTCACACATACTTCTTAAAAGTTTTCTAAATCAATCTCAAGACATTCACTTGTAAAATTTCCCTTTTGGGTTAATTATACTTTTCATTAGACCAGAGACTATAAAGGCACATTTATGTCATTGCTTGTCATGGTTTTGGTTGGTCAGATAATAGAATAATCAATCATCTTCATTCTTAGAGAATGGTATAATCAAAGGTATTATGGAAGCAATTGGGTTCATTTTCAGAAAGTGGCTGAACAATTACAGTGATTGTCAATTGTTAACTGTACATGAGTATGTAATGACCCCAAGTGTTTCCCTAACAACATGGAAGCGAAAATCACCTCTCAGCTGAGTATTCTTTACAAAAAAAGGCTGGACTCTTAGCAGGCTATTTTGGACTTCCTATTGCTTTCTCCTGATTTTTTTTAAAAATATTAAGTTCCAACTTAGAAAATGCTGGCTTAATTAAAGTATCCCATCAGCTCATTATTCATAAATAATTGTCCACACTGCAACTATAAACCGGATGGAGGTATTCAAATTGTCTCTGATATTAATGATAAGGGCGCTTCTGTTCAAAGAAAAAATAAGGACATGAGATTTTTGGGCCATCCTCAACTGCTTTCCCAGGCCACAGGCGGGGAACTAGATGGGAAGTGGAACAGCCGGATACGAATGGACCCCAGTGCGTGCAAGGCAAGGACCTCAGTCACTAGGCTACCATGCTGGACTCTTTATCATTTAATTTTTATCCTCTTGTATAGTAGGAAATGACTGCTCTTCATCTTTGTGGGTCCTTCATAATTCCCGGGATATTATATATCCACCAGGTTCCTCCTATGAGGCACAGATTTACCAAGATCAGACTCTGTGGCTAACAACCAAATTTGACCTGACTGGCACAAAAGAAAACTGTAAGAAGCAATTTCTTGAGTTTGATGGATGCAGTATCTGCTTCCTGAGGGTGGAACTATCTGGTCTGTGCTTCTCTCCATGTCAAGTTGGCTCTGCGAGGGCACATCCTTGACACTGTCCATTATGTTAACTAGGGAACAAGGCACTGTTGTCAGAGACCTGCTTGAGAAACCAGTAAGAGCAAACCTCTGACGCTGTCAGGTCTGTTTGGGCATCTTTATGAGCCACAAAGAAGCTCATGGGCCTTCACTGTGGCTTTCGCTTCTTTGTCTGCAGTACAAAAAGATCATTGCAAGAGGGGAATGCATTTAGTGTTAAGTGTGTAGGCACCGAACTGTCAAGGAAAAACCTCAAGTCATGCAGTGAGGGGAAAGGCAGCTTCACTTCTGGAAAACAGAGTGACAACTGGGGAAAAGGGAAGGTTTTCTTTATTTGAGATGTGTGTCTATTGCAGTGTGTGGGGGGATTAAGAGGGGCTTCACTCAGCTCTCCCCCCAAAAAACAGGTTTGAGAGGCCATACACATAGAGGAAGGAAGGTAACCTTGAACTTGAACCTTGTTCTGAACACCAGGGTTTGACTTTTCTCTGCCTTTGGGAAATGAGGGGATATTGGACCTGTACCTTTGTCATTTCATCTTTACGTCTCTCATTCTCCCCTCCCAGAAGTTCCCACCAATGAAACAGCAATAATGCCCTATAATGAGACACTTCATATACGTCAGAGACTGTGTCAAATGCTTTATGTTCAAGGTAGCATTTCATTTTCACATGAATTCCATGGAATCAGTGCTGTTTCCACTGGGCTAGGGATCAACAAGTAGAGACACCTTACTTCAACACACATGCATGTATGTACACACAGTATTATACACATCTGTACATGCCTTATATACTGAAACATCATTAGTGGAACATGTAGCTGCCATTCAACCTGCCCGGAGAGAATGGAAACTTGCTGGATACATGAGCTCACTCTGCTGTGTCCTATCAAGGGGGCTCTTTCAGTACCAACATTGTTCCATAAACTTTCTGAAGTGACTTTGTATTTCAGAAAGCAGGTAACATTACTTCCTCAAACTCTGCTCAATATGCTTTCCTAAAGCATAGGACATTACTTTTATATCATTTCATAAAGCAGGCAATCGTCAAATTCTGCTTGTTCTTGAGTCAGTCTCCTATGACTCTCAAGTTCACCCCTGAATAGTTAACTCTGCTTCTATCTTTCTCCATCAGGCAGTAGAGCCCATCCCACCCTGCCATAGTCATGTGTTACATTAGGTACATGATAACAAGGAAGGAACAGTTGAGCCAAAACTTGAACTCCCATTTGATGACCTGCCTAGACATTTTAGAAACTGACTTCTCCAGAGCAGTGATCAAGCATCCCTTTCTGCTGCCGTAAAAGCCCCTGTCCGTCACGGCCTCTGATGGGCATCCGCCTACACATTTCCTTGCTAGGGTGCTATCAGGTTATGTGGTCAAGATTTAGGATTGAGAATGGTTGGATGGAAAGAAGGACGCCCTGAGAGATGGAAAGAAAGAGACACTTCATGGACGGCATAGGACTACGTTGAGGACCAGATTCTGAAAGGCTGTCTCATATCCCATGTCCTCGTGCCAAACTCTACAACCCATTGTAGATGCTCTATCCCACCTGGCCAGCTCTGCAGGTCCTCAGGGGGCACGTGCCACCTGCCTCACCCAGTTCTGCTATCCAGGCTCCTCTACTGCCTGCCCCCCACCCCATCACTGCTCCTCCTCCTCCTCCCCCTGGGTATTCTCATCAGCATCTTTCAGCTGGCTCCCCTATCCAAGTTGCAGACCTGGGCTGTACCTGGGATGCCTTGAAATATCTGTGCTACAACCTGCTTTGGCCCCTTCCAGCAATTCACATTCCCCTGACACGGCATTCCAGGCAGATTCAGGGATCTGACCTGATTTTGTTTACAGGGTCTTACTCTGAAATAGTCGTCTCATTGCCCCCCAAACATTTTTTTTCTTAAATTTCTGGGTCGGCAAAAAACACTGGGAATGAGCAGGCTTAGAAGATTCTTTTCATTGTAGGGCTATACTGTTCAGAGTGCAGTTTCCAAGGGAAGAGAGAAATTCCATTTGACTGAAACAATCATTCCAAATCTCTTACACATGCATGAAGAAGAAAATTCCTGATGATATAAAAGCCTATTTTACATTACCAACCATAATGTGGATCTTAGGAACGCTACAGTCTGAAGACCACCAAACTGGAATAAACACGGCAACAATATCAGTCCACAGGCAGATGAGTTGGTTTTGAAATGATTCAACTTTTAAACTATCAATTCTCCGGGGGCAGGTAGGAGAAGAACAGGAAATTTGCATCTTCCTGCTTGCTATCATTCGCTGCATCCTATATTAACATAAAATTCAGATTCCAATATGTGCGCTAATTTTTTTTTGTTGCAAAGATTAATGCATGCAATAAGATTGTGTCTGATAAAAGAGGGGTTTAGAATACTTAGTGTGCTAAGTTGCTTAAAAGTAAACAGGCGGAGGGGGGCGGGCAGGCATTTGTCACACAGCTGAGACATTCACACTCCACAGTGAAGCACCAGAACAGCCAGCTCCACTCTCCATCCCAGTTCCTGCTGATGTACCTGTGAGGCAGCAGGTGATGGCGCCAGTGGCTGTGCTGCTGGCACCCAAATGAGAGACTTAGGTTGAGTTTCCAGCTCCTGGCTTCAGCCTTCCCTAGACTTGAATGTTGTAAGCAGGAGATCTCCCGTATCTAGCTGCTCAAAGATCAGCCTGCCCTCACTCTGGATGTTGTGTAGCTCTGCGTGATTGAGGCCGAGATCTCTCTCATTCTCTTCCAAGTTATCAAATAAACAACTAAATAGATGTTTTAAGTAAGACCTCTAGTTGTACTTTTAATGTGCAGCTGAGAACCTGGGGCTGAGTAGAGGAAGTGGCCTCCCAAGGCCACACAGTGGCAGTGCAGGGTTGGACTGCCTGTCCCCACCAGCTCTTGCTGGGCCTCCTGCTGCAGTGTGTACCTCACACCTGAGAGTCACCCAGTTGTTGTGGTTCAAACTGTCAGTGAGCTGGTTGGTGTGCAGGTGAAGGGAGACATCACTGAGTCATGTTTCCTTCACAGGTGTTCTTTGTCCCCTCTGTGTATTCCTGGGAACTATTCCGATGGCATCCTGTCCTTAGGAAGTCAGATGACTAGCCCGCCTGTCTTGAATTTGCCTCACATCTGTCTCAGGTGACATTTGAGCAGACTGTGATTTTGGCTTTGGGAAGGGCCTCAGTTGTGAGAATTGGCCCCTCAGAATACAAACATTTTGCTGAATACTTTATATGTAAGATTGTGTTTAGTCCCCTACTAAAGAAAGCAGAGTTCTTTTCATCCATTTTAGAGCTGTGCAAACTGAGGCTCGGAAAGGTCAACCACTTTTCCTGAGGTCACACAGGTAGAAATGAATACAGCATGGATTAAAAAACAGGTTCTTTTTTTGCTCCAGCTCTGAACCGGTAAAAAACACCAAGTAAAATAAATAAGGCCTGGTCTAGTGACCAGGTGTCAAGATACAACCACAGGTATCCACAGGACTCGAGGACTGGCACAGTGAATACCTGTGCTGTGCAGAACCCTCAAGGGACACCGACGTACACACACTGTATCACCATCACACAGCAAAAGTGCCTCAACACTTGACCAGGTCCACACACCACAGCCCAGTTTTTCAAGGTCCTTTCTCCTTTGCTCTGAGCTGCACTGCTAGGTTCCAGGCCATTTCGGGTTGCTTCTTCTTAGTCTACAATATTCAAAAATGTCAGATGGAATCCAGAGAAGTGACAGTGTACTGCCACATGCTGAAGTGAGAATATTTCTTGCCAGCTCAAATTATTTATGGTCTCACAGTTAACCAGTCACTCAACTTGAGGATTTTGGCGCCGCGGGGCTGTTTTATTACCCTCAGCATTGAGATGCCTTGTACATAAACAACATTTACTATGACAGTTTGCTAGCTGGCTTGTTAAAACCATGTTGTGTCAGGATAGGATTGTTATAACTGAAGCTGAAAGCACCATGCTGTTTATATTCACCGGCATCTTAGCACACCTGGTGCATGGGAAATGCTCACCTGCATGGGTGAATGGGCTCACCCAGTGATATACTGAGTGCCCACCATGTATCAGACTCCTTTCTAGCTGGTGGAGACATAGAGTTAAGAGTTCCTGTATTGGTGAGGCTGCAGTTATTTGGGGGAGGAACCAGCAGATGTGAGGCCTCTGAATGTTTTTGTCTTTCTCTGCCTGTCAGATAAATCATGCATATTTATAAAAGAGTAAATAATGCGACTCTGGCACAGTAGCCTAGCGGCTAAAGTCCTTGCCTTGCACACGCTGGGATCCCGTATGGGCAGCAGTTCCAACCCCAGCAGCCCCACTTCCCATCCAGCTCCCTGATTGTGGCCTGGGAAAGCAGTCGAGGACGGCCCAAAGCCTTGGGGCCTGCATCAGCATGGGAGACCCGGAAGAAGCTTCTGGCTCCTGGCTTCGGTTTAATGCAGCTCTGGCCATTGCGGTCACTTGGGGAGTGAATGAATGGATGGGAGATCTTCCTCTTTGTCTCTCCTCCTCTCTCTCTATATATATATCTGACTTTGCAATAAAAATAAATAAGTCTTCAAAATAGGAGTAAATAATTCTTTAAAAACCATTTACACTTGTGGTAGGTCCTATGAGAGTCTATTCTAGGCACGATCTAGCTCAGCAGAGCCAAATAGGGCCTTTGTTGTACATCATTCAAAAACTTTTATTTCTTTCTTGGTGAAATTATTGGGAAATAAATGGTCTCTCACTTTCAAATCTATTCTATCACGACTATTAACTGAATATTTTAAAAAATGTTTACTGGTTATTTACACTTACTGTTTTATTTGACCTGTTCATTCTTATTATCTCACAATTTATCTCTCTAGTGCTGTCTTTTTACTTACAGGCTTGAAAGTCTGCTTTGGTCACCATCCACTTAGATCTTTTCAGGTCTCCTGGTACTTCCCCCAGCTAAGCTTTTACCTGTGTCTAGTGTCTCTGACATCTTTTGCTCTACATGCTTGCAATTCACATTCATAAATCTGTTCATGTTTGCCTGATGGCTTTGAGGTCTCTGCTTTTAGGGAGCTAGCTCCAGTCCCAGATTATATAAAATAGTAACCCTCCCTCATTCTTTGACATACTTTTTCTTCAAAATTGAGGTGAAATGCCTATAACATAAATCAGCTATTTTAAAGGATACAATTTGGAAGCACTCAGGACATTCATAATTATGCACAACTCTCACCTTTAGCCAGCTCCCAGAAATTTTCTTTACCCGTATCTATTAACAGTTCATTCCTCACATCCTTCTCCACAGATTATACAATTCACTAGCCTTTCTTTCTTTCTCCAGGAACTTATCGCTCTGGAATTACATCATATATCTGACATCATAATATATGTGTAGGATTTTATGCCTGACTTCTTCATTTTAGTATAATGTTTTCAAGGTACAAAGTTGTAGCATGTAGCATTATTTCATGCCCTTTTATGATTGAACAGCATTCCATTGGATGAATGCTAGAGTTGAGCTTTAATAACTGAAGTCCATTTTTATATGGTGTGAGGTAAGGACCTACTTTTATAAAGTCACATATAAGCTTTCAAGGGATATTTTATTTTCAATGTGGACACCAATACTCTGGAGGAAATAAAAATGCATTTGTATCTCCAAAACCATTTACATTTTATTGCTCACGTTATCCAGATACCTAAGTACTTTCCATACAAAATGTTAAGCACTTTCCGAACGTTCTGAATTGATATCTGCTGGGAATGAAGCACGATCTTACTTAAGACAACAATGTACCAGCCTTTAATCTGAGCAATCCAAGCAACCATATAGATTCATGTGCCTCCTAAAGTTCCCCTCTGCCCGAGGCATGAGCAGCTTCGTGGGGTGACATTTATTCAGTAAACATATTAGCACCTCTACGCTTGCTCTTCCAAGACCCAGCACACGATTTCAAATCACGTGAGCTGGGAGTTCAGAAATAGCACTGGTATTCTGGCTAATCTATTTTCTACATGTTCACTGCAGAGTGGTGGAAACTTTTGACCTTGATGCTGATTATGATTAGCATAGCAATCACTCTTGTATAATTAAAAGGTAGGAGAGAATTTTCTTTGGCTTGTTTATTAATTCCCTCATGAATCTTTTCTTTCCCCATCAATGACTGTAGAATGTTTTATGTGAGTCACAAGGGGATGTGGAACAGTATCCCTAAGCTAGGGTCTACCACCTAACCCCCCTCATGGCTTCCTGGAGGGCTCCAGGGGTCCTTGTGACCCAGAAAACACACAGTGGTTCCCATTTTGCTCCCCCCTATTTTCTCCAACACTGTCTGCCTAGCAGTAACACACACACTCACACAGCCCTTGAAATTAGCTAGAGGAACCATATTCACATTCACCATTATGCTCTAGCCCACAGACAGAGAGGCCAACTACTGCGGTAGAGAACCAAGCCTTTTGAAATCTTGCCTTTTCTCGATTTAATCCTGCGGACCTTCATGCTGCCTCATCAGCCCCAGGCCTCCACATGTCCACAAAGAGCTCAATAGTGTTTCAGGTCTCGATGTTAATAATGCCCGTTATTTATGGATCACCTGAAAGTTGCAGGCACTGTGCCAAATGCTATCCACAATTCACGCCATTTAATCTTCTTCGTAATGGGAGCCAGGTATGATTACCGTTTCTAGTTTTCAGATAAGGAAACTGCAGCCTTGAGTGACAAATCACTTCAAAATCACAACCTGGACCCAGCCTGGTCTGGCTCCAAGCTCCTTGCCAGAAACCAACACAGTGCTGCCTTCTCACCATGTGCCTTTTCTAGAACTAAAGCCGCATATGAGACTCAATCCTCTTCATAACAATGCTTGTGCAGTAATGGTGGCAAATGAAACACCGTGTCAGACTCTAAGACACTTCTCATACATGTGGTTCACTGTTATTTCCATTTCACACTGAAAAAAGCTGAAGCACGATGGAGTCCCACTGCAGTCAAACAGCACGGCCGGCTTCAGCTAGGACTTTCCCTTTCACCCCTGCAGGGGAGATGGTTTCATGGTCTGGCCTACTTAGTGGGCTTTGCAGTTCACAGCCAGACAGGAGGTGTGAATTGCTCTTTGCTGTCATTCTTCATCTGCCACTCCTGTCAAGATGCTCCTTAAAGATCCTCCCTCCAAGACAATTGCTACTAACATTGCTGTCAATGCTGGGGGACTGTTTCTGGGGTCTGTCCCTATATCAGTGTTCCAGCTGGGCCAGTGAGTCCCACCGTGATCCTATGTTCCCTGCCAGCTCCCTGTGGCCTAATATGAAGTCTTCAAAGCTGCTGTGAGCAAATTCCCACAGGCCATTGTCCAAATCTTTGCATGGAGCTAAAGGCAGCTCTCTTTGCTGAGTAGGAGAGAAGAATAAAGACCACAAAAAAAACCAGGAAGGGGTTTCCAGTTGGATGAGATGAGAACAACTGAGGAACAGGTGTGCAATCACCTTGCTGGGGCAAACACTCCATTGTGATTTATTGCTAATCTGGCTAGCTAGATATGGACAAATAGTTCAACTCCAAAGAATAGATTTGTTGAGTTTGGCATATTAAATTTTGTTATAATCCTTTTGACACATCCCCACGATGATCTAATAGGAACTGAACAAAATTTGCATTGTATCTTGCTGTTGAATCATTTCACTTCCAATAAGAGCAATTGTGATAAAATTATAAAACAATGTGTCCTAAAAATTATTTGTGGAACAGGAACTATTTTAAGAGCTTCAAAGGGCGATCTCCAGCTCCAAGGAAGGAAATGTTATTATGCCTCTCACTTGCAGGTGAAGAGACTGAGACCCACTTACCCGGCTGTGGGACCACTGCTGGGATTCTACCCTGGCCAGCTTGCCACATGTCCACACCCTGACGCTGCCGGGTCTATTTTAATTATGGGCATCTAGCAGTAGAGTTCTTTGCCCTGACGATCATCGAGATGACTTTAAAGTCATAACTGTTAATTCCTATTGATTTCTGTGTGGCTAGCAGGCACCATGAGTTTTTAAGCACTAGTTTTAAATTTGGTCCTTACAACCACGACCTAAAAAAAAAAAAGGTACTATTATTATCTCCACATTATGGTTGTGCTCCCTGAAGCTAGGCAAATTAGAATAGTTGTTAAAGGGCAAGTAACTGGTGAGTAGCACTGTTTGCACCTGACTCTAAGTCCCGATTTCACATCTAGTTGGAGTTGTTTTTTTCTCAGGATACATTATTATGTGCACAGCACAGAAAGCAAATTATTTTATTATTGAAAACCTGAATACCTTATTGAGGATCTAAACTAACGAGATTTGCCCATTATTTCATAAGTTTTCATGTGAGTTCATTCCAAAGTCAATGAGTAACTGTAGCATTAACCTTGAAGGACTATTCAGTTTTTCAGTCCTATTGAATTATTTATTATTGGGCAATATTAAAATCTTAAAATATTGTTACTTATTGAATTTTACCTTTCATAAGGAGCTTTCTGTCTCTTCCCATTTCATCTTTCAATATACTGTTTGTCCTTGGGGTGTCTTTCTTTCTGCATCCCAGCAACTACTCAATTCTAACTTTAATTTTAGTATCTCTAACTCCTGGTGTGTGGACCCATCCTATATCTCATTGCTAAGCCTGAAATCTTATTTCTATCTGTCTCCTGGGGACTACTGATGCTCCCCATTACATACCCAACATGTATGTAAAATAGGACCTTTCTCTTGACTTTCTAGTTTCTTTTCCACTTCTACCCTTGATTACTTAAGCCTGAAACTATAGAATCTTTCTGGTAGCAATCTACACTCCAAAATAGAATTCAGTTACTCAACTATTCATTACAAATGAAGAGGCAAGGTATGTGTAATATCTATGCATTCATTAAATAGCACACATGTACTACTGGATCATGAATGTCAGGGCATGCCAAATTCAATAAAAGAAAGTAAGCGGAGAGCTGAACATGTAATAGAAGACAGAGTTTTAAGAAGAGAAAATCATTGGTTTCAACAAAAGAGTTGCTGGAATCATAAGTTATTTCATATCCCTTCTCTTTCGTTCCATGCTCTTACTATCACCAGAACTCAAATGCTAAGGGATAGGGGGAAGGTCAATGTTTCACTGAAATCGAGGCTGCTCCCAGTGCCTTAAAAATCCTGTACCAGCTAAACCAAATCCTTTTCAGGTTTAAGTTTTGGTCTATGTTCAGTAAGAAACTTCTGGAAAGTTCCACTCAGAGGAAAGCAGCATCATCTTGTAAGTATTATGAACTTTCAAACACTGCTCTTGATACTGTGCAGAGAACAGGTTATTGATGGAAGAGTGGAAGCTAGAGGATTCACTACGAGCCCAGTGAGCTTATTTAGTAAAATGACTGACATTTTTGTCTGTGATCTATACCAGGATGGCTAAATCACAACTTGCAGATCCGGTTACTTCAAATAGTGGCATACATCAACTCTTGATCCTGTTTCTGATGATCTTGTAATATTCTAGGACTTTGTAAGAAATTTAAGCCTGGGGCCCGGTGTGGTAACCTAGTGGCTAACATCCTCCCCTTGCATGTGCTGGGATACACATATGGGCATCAGTTCTAATCCTGACCACCTTGCTTCCCATCTAGCTCCCTACCTGTTTCCTGGGAAAGCAGTTAAGGATGACCCAAAGCCTTGGAACCCTGCACCCGCATAAGGGGCTCCTGGCTTCAGATTGGTATAGCTCTGTCCTTTGTGGCCACTTGAAAAATGAATCAGCAGATGGAATATCTTTCTCTCTGTCTCTCCTCCTCTCTCTGTATATCTGACTTTCCAATAAAAATAAGTAAATCTTCTAAAAAATGAAATTTAAGCCTGATTTTAAGCCAGTGTAGGGAGAAAACACTTCTATAAGCTTTCCACATGACAGATGAGTAGAGATATATATATATATGAGATGATATGCATTTGTGAATATTTGATTATATGCATATACTATGAATTACATGTATTTGTATGCATATACAAGATGATTGTGCATATATGTAAATTTTAAAAATTAACATAAAAACCCCAGACTATTGAGAATTCAATGATGTGTGTAAAAGGAATTTAAATTGTAATAATCTATACATGTGTTTCAGAAGTGACCATGCCAACAAGTTGTTGTATGTGTTGTATTTAGACACATAATCTATGTAATGGAGTCAAGATTATTCACATTATTTTTTTAAAGATTTATTCATTTTTATTACAGCCAGATATACACAGAGGAGGAGAGACAGAGAGGAAGATCTTCCGTCCGATATTTCACTCCCCAAGTGAGCCACAACAGGCCGGTGTGTGCCAACCCGAAGCCGGGAACCTGGAACCTCTTCCAGGTCTCCCACGTGGGTGCAGTGTCCCAATACATTGGGCTGTCCTCAACTGCTTTCCCAGGCCACAAGCAGGGAGCTGGATGGGAAGTGGAGCTGCCGGGATTAGAACCGGCGCCCATATGGGATCCCGGGACTTTCAAGGCGAGGACTTTAGCTGCTAGGCCACACCGCCGGGCCCGATTATTCACATTATTAAATGGTCTCAGAGTTGGGAATCAGCACAGTTTAACTGCCTGTGTTGAGGGTATGTTGTCTCCAGACTTTGGATTTGCTGCAAAAGTCCCCAGTGGTTTAATGTCATACTGCAGCATTCCATAGAGAGTGCCAGCCTGGGGATCCAGCCTTGCTTTCTGCTTATTAGCCATCTGACTCGGCGCAGCAGCAGGTGTACCATTAAAGAAATGGTGCTTCTGCCTGCCTCCGGCTCACCTCCGTTTCTATGAATGGCATCATGTTTCATTTGCTCTCAGTTCACATCATCTTGTAGGGATGACCTCACCCTATACTGAGATCTGTCACCTGGGACATGTCATTCCCCGGGCAGAGTGACAAGGGCAGTACACAAAAGAAATACACTAAGTTAATCTAGGAATTTCAGCCAAAAATTAGGGTGGTATCTTTTCACTAGGAATGCTAAAATTTTATGAACTATAGCTTGAAGCTATAGGAGTCCAGCTCAGCATGGTGTGGAAGCAGTCTTCTGGAAAGGAAGCTCTCACAGAGAAAACAGAACTCAGATTTGGAGCTAAGTCTGGCAGCATCACTTCTATACCTGAATTCAAGATGAGGTCACCAGTTGGATCTACCTGTGGACCTGATTTTTTCTCCTTTGAAAGTCAGATACATTTGTGCTTCTGCTGTTGAAATCAAATAAGTCTTAACTAATATACTAGGGCAGTGACTTTGTTGTCCTCTCTGCTTCAGCTTCCTCACTTTTAAAACGGCCATAATTGGGGCGCCCATTGTGGTCTAGGGATAGGAATGCCACTTGCAACAATGGCATCACATATGGGTACCGCTTCAAATCTTGGTTGCTTTGCTTCTGGAATATCCAGCTCTCTACTAATGGCCTAGGAAAGGCAGCAGGAGATAGCCTGAGTACCTGGGCCCCTGCCACCCAATTGACAGAAGTGGAGGAAACTCCTGGTTTGTGCCTTTGTCCTGGTGCACCCAGGGCCATTTCAGCCATTTGGGGAGTGAACCACAGAGTGGAAGATGTTTGCCCTTACGTCTGTCTGTCCTTCCTCCTTCCCTCCCTTCCTTCCTCCTTCCCTCCCTCCCTTCCTTTTTCCCTTTCCTTTTCTCTTTTGCTTTGCTTTTCAAATAGGTAAATCTATCTTTAAAAATGACAGTAACTAAAATACTAGACTCAGAGAGTAGTTAGAAGAATAAGATGGGACATAAGTGCAGAATTAACTCGTAAGCAATAAATTGGTAGAAAATACTTGTTAATGCTCGTCATTGCCCTCGATTACAGAACCACAAGAGAGGACATAACAGAGGGACAACAGCTGCAGAAGAAACATCTTGCCTCTTCTTTCTTCCAGCATAAAGAGACTCCGGCAATGCCTACTAATAGACAAACATATGACTATTCTGACAATTCCTTTTCTAATTCAGATCTGAAATTCTGAAAGTTCAATGGCTCATGCAGAGAGAAGATTATGGTAAGCTCTAGGATACAAACTGAGTCACTGATATGTAAGAAGTCCTGGCTGACTCTTTCAGGAGCCGTTCTCATGCCACCTGCATGTTGAAGGTATCAGAATATAGATTTGAGCAACTATGAGAGAATTATTGCATAACAAGGGCTTATTTAGAAGAGACAGAATAGCACTTATCAGACAATAAGTGTATATCCTAAAGACTGTTGTTAAGTGACCAGACCACAAAGCCATGTTTTGGAGGCTTTGCCTAAAATAAATGGATGAAAGAAAGGCATTGCAAATCCAGATCCCAGGGCCAGGAGTCTCCCAGGGAGACACCAACAGAAGGAAAACACTTCCAGCTTTTCTCGGGGGGAACCCTGGCCACTCTCTGGAATGAACTAGCTGGAATCCTGAAGACTCTTAGGTTTTTTTTTCCCACTCTACTGACAGCAAGTTAGGACAAAGTTGGTTTCTACAACAGCTGCCCAGGAAGTGTGCCAAATCAGGCCGGAGCCAAAGACAGGATTTCTTTTTTTTTTTTTTTTTGATGTTAAAAGGAACACTCCTGTTTTTCTCTGATCAATGTTGGAACATCATCACAAGCTAAATCTCTTACTAACTTATGCATATTACCAAAAAAAAAGAGACAGTCCTATGGTTATAATCATGAAAACAACCAAAATATGTACTTAGTCCATGTCAAAATGATCAATTAAACAAAACAACAACAACAACAACAACAACAACATTAAACTAAGATCCTGAAACATTGGGGCGGAACAAGTGAAAGAAATGGTCTCTTGTGAATAAACATTTTGGAAATGGCCCAGCTCCTGAGAGAAGCATGCCCTGACTGTCATTATTGGTCACTGTAAGCTTGAGTATACTTGCCTTCAGGATGGACAGAAAATCAATACGGACAAGGAATTCTGAAATTGAGTGTGGCACATGTTTTTACAGGGAATCTTGAGCCAGTGCTATAAACCAACCCCACCTCTAATGAGCAGATTGGAAGTGGCCTTTTGAAAGTAGCTGGGGTATCTGGGAAGCCCAAGGATTTGGAAAACCCTGGCCTCTCCAGAAGTACAGCAGTGTCCAAGCCAGGCTGTGCATTTGCTTTTTCTTTGGAACACAATACCTATTCCTGCTTGTCTTTGGAGGCATAACGCAAAATGTAGGCTCTTCTGCAAATCCTCCCTCAATCCCACCTGCACCAGGACTCACCACACAATGTTAGAGCTGCCTTTAGGACACCAACTATTCCTTGAAATCAACCTCTGTACTAAGCCCACTGCATTGCCCCTCTTGTGTAAGCACGCATCTTCCCACCGGGCTGAGGAGTGGGCGGCGCTTCACCTAGGAAACTCTGTTTTCTGCCTTCAAACAAAATGAACCCAGTTTACAGTTACAAATGTATTAAAAATAAGGTTGTACAAAACTGAACATAAATCAGGCCAGCATTATAGCAATAGTAGGTAAGGCTACGACCTACAAGATTGGTTTTCTGTTTGGGTAACAGTTTGTTTCCCAGATACTCCACAACTGGTCCAGGTCCTTGCCGGGACTTCAGAAAAAGCAACAGTAGATGTCCCAAGTTCGTAGGCCCCTACCATGCACCATGCACATGAGAAACCCAGATGAAGATCCTAGGTCTTGGCTTCAATCTGGCTGAACCATGGCCATTGTGGCCTTGTGGGGGTCTGACCCAGAAAATGAGAGAACTTTCTCTTTCTCTCTCTCTCTCAGTAACTCTGAATTTCAAATAAAATAATCTTTAAAAATGCTAAAATGACAGCCACTATTAAATGGTGAATGAATATGTATTCACCTCTATTTCATCTTCTTTCAGAGATTTAAAGCACAGTAAATTAATAAGTAAATGCCAAGCAAATCCATTCCATCTCATGTTCATCCCCATTCTATGGGTGAAGAAAACAACTGAGGAAAATAATAAGGATTAAAAGATCAGGTAACCTGCCCAACAGTACACCAAAAAGGAACAAATAGTCGCGTCTAAAAATTTTATTCTGAACAATGACATTTATCATGAATGCAAATCTTTGATTATGTTAGGAGATGAAAGATTTCAAATTCTGAATTCTGAAAGATATTTCAAAAATGAGCGAGTTAAGAAACTTCACATAAAACTATTTTATTTTTATAACTGACCTAATAAAAATAGGTTCTCTTGGATGGCTTTCCAAGAAAGAAATTCTTTCTTGGAAAATTTCAGGGAAATCTTAGGTGAAATTAGCCACCCAATACTCCATGCTTCTCTACGCTCTGACAGAGTCTTCTGGGTAGGGGTGAGGGCAATAGTTTTAAATGGTTGATGTACACAACAAGTTTTCAATGGATGAGCACAAGCTAATTAATTATAGAAACGAGCCACATGTATTTCTGACAAAGTATTTCTCAGAAGTAACAATGTATGCAAAGGCTCAGGGGTAGAAAGGAGGCTGGGTTTCTATAGCTGAGTAACTACAGTTGAAGATAAAAGATGGATTTGGAGAGTTAATGAGAGGGAAGAGAAGTAAAAATTTATAGGGGAAGAAAGCAGGAGAAGTGGTGAAAATCTAGGTAAGACCAGGTGGTAGGGTGGTGATGCTGAGTGATTATAATTGAAATATATTTTCAAATATTCCCCACAACTTTTGTTGATAAACTAAATATTAAATGAGAAATAAAGGTATCAAAAATTATTTGAAGGCCTACCTGAGTTGAACTGAGGTCTTGCCGTATCTAGAAATCGTTCCATTCAGAATGTTCACGCTGCCTTTGTCTTCAGAAATTCCAGATACATTCAAAGGGTACGAAGCAGGATCCACTCGCTCATTTGCCCGTTCACTTATTCTCCCTTGTTCCTTCTTTCGTATAAAGTCCATGGCAAGAGCTAGAGGTTCAAAATAAAAATGAGATAGGTTTCAGTGGCAAACATTCCAACAACTATGGACGCAAAGATGTTGATAAAGCATAGTAGTACCTAGGAGACAGAACTGGTTAAAGCTCTGTGTCAAAGACCAAGAACTTTGGTTCCTGAAGTTCCTGTGTTATAGTCATCTAGAACTCTTGGGTTAAGCTTTTTAGTTGGCCAACAAGTCTTTCTTGTGTGGAAGAGGGTGTTGTGGGCACTCTGGGGTGTCTGGCAGCACTGTTCACCTCAACTTCTTAAGTGTCAGTGGCAACACTTGCCTGCAACCCCCAGTCATAACCGCCAATGTTTTTTTTTTTTTCAGATGGCACCAAATGTTTGCTGGGAAGGGAATTACACTGATTGAAAACTGATTATCTGGGTTTGTAAGGTTGCTCAGGGTATCAGAAGTCTAGGAAATGGGGGAACACACGCGGGCATTCTCCGACATCAGCTTCACGTTTTGAAACAGCCTTCCCCTAGGTGTGAAGTTTCTGCCAAGGGCTCCTTTTGCAATGCAGTTCCCCTGGTCCTTTCAGCTAGACAACAATACTATCTTTTCTGAATCCCTGGAGTATTCAACACAGTCTACCCCATGCCTCTTTCAGTACCTCCATGGTCACCCAGCAGCTGTGTACTAAGCTGTGTGCCCACAAACAACAAAGTGCTTTACTTAACATCTTCTCTGGCTGACTTTTTATCACTTGGATTCCAGCTCAATTCTATTCTTCGGGGAAACTTCTGCATCCCTCAGGACCCTGTTATACCACCTCTTGAAGCTCTGATCTTATACTGTCCCTTGTTTGTCTTGCTTGTTTGCAATTTCATTTTTATTTGAGGAATCACATGATTATGATTTCCTCTCAGAAGTGTGTGACCTTCACATAGGAGGAACTGTGGCTAGTTTTTACATTATTTAACTTCAGGTAAAGCACAGTACTCAAGATGTAATGGACTCACAGCCTATTGAATGAATATGTGATTAGATTCATAGAGGTCATGTTTGTGACATGCTCTGTGAAATGTTACCAGAGTAAACAATAAATGGTGGCTGTGGCGCTATTTTATTATTACTGTTTAGAGATACACACATGTGCAGATGGCAAAGTCATACCTACTAATAACCATCCTCTTCCCTTTTTTCTCGTTTTCCTATCTCTATTTCTCTCTTCCTGCCCTATAATAACCCAGAGCTGTGCACAAAATAAGCCTCCAATGTAATTTAAGATTTCATAAGAGGATAAATTTTCATAGGAACCAGAGCTACTATTACATACAAGAGACATTGTTGGAGATTTTGACAGGTGCAAATGAGATGGCTCCAGTTCTACTTGGGTAAAGGCTGAATGATGAAGACAAGGATGGATGTCCTGAAGCTGAGTAGGGTGGTAGAGTCAGGAAGGGCACGCTCCCAGAGCCTAGGTCTCCTTCTCAGACACAGTCACGTGTCAGGGGCAATTGGATTGGGTGCTCAGAATTGGAAGTGCAATTCAATTGTCTATGAAAACAGAGCCAATTGAGTTTTCCTGCTGGCTCCACAGTAAGCTTCAAAATCCCAGGAGGAATGACCCAGGGCCCTTCCTTCATTTTTACTTCTTTGGACAATACATTTGTTCTGGGACATTTGCCATCAGAAGACAATGCTATACAGCAAGTTCGACTTTCCAGCTACAGTGACTGTTAACACTAACTTAACAGATGAAATGGACAGTCAAGCTTGCATAGGCAGGATGTGCAGCAGAGCAGGTCTGCCCTTGACTCAGAGTCTAAATGGTATTTGTATGATTCTAGATGGTCTATGATTCCTTCTTGATTGTCATGAGGTTCAGTGGATGAATCAGATGTCGGATCAGGTGCCATGTAAAATTCAAACTCCAAACAACCTTGGGATGTGTATAACCCAGGCGTGTCAACAAATTCTTCCCTTGCTCCCCAGCTAGAAACACAGAGAAACACCTAGAAATCTAAGGACAACCATCATGGCCAGAAGAGCCATAGGACAAGCATACCTTTACTAAGTGCAAATAATTCACGCATACAAGAAAGAGGCCTGACAACTTGATCTGGAGCAGAGTTAGTTGTCTCCAGTCTATTTGTTCAGCCTCAGTCAATTTTTTTAAGCACAAATTCTTGTTAGATCTTCATGATGGACTGAATGTGAACATTCAGCTCTCCCGATTAAACACCCCTTGTCATTCCTCATATCAGCTCCTGAAGAGTTTTTCTGTTCTGGAATACAAAGGAGTCCTTAAAGGCCAAGTGTAAAAACCAATGCAGTAAATTAGCTCCTTAGGGATCAGCACAGGTCCATCGCTAACAATCAAGGGAATCCAGTCTTGCTCTCAACGGTAAATATGGGTCATCAGGCCCAGTCCTCAGTTGGTTGTAACGGGAACAAAAACAGGGCTTTTCATGGTTCAAGCCCAGGGCTCATGACTGACTATGCTCCTGGACAAAGGCACTTGGTAAAGTGGTTTGGGCTGAAGTTCCACCTTCTCTGTGTCCCATAACCACATATCTTGGCACAGATCTTCCTACAGCTAGCAGGGGGCACATTGCCCAATTTTCACAAAGGCATACACCATGGCTTAAGCTCAAACTTTTGTCTTTGTAATCAAAGCCAGTTGAGCAGAACCCTTGGAGCATGCTCCACATTGAGGATCCTAGGATGACATCAGGTAGCTGTTTTCCATCCCAAGACACTGAGGTAGTTGGGAGGCTGGGTGTAGGTTCTCCCCTTATCTCTCCCTTTCCCCCAGATATAGGAAGAAGAAAAAGAAAGTTTGGAAACAATGGTTTCACCCACTTTCCCCTAATCCTCAAACCTTCCCACCCTAATCAATTATGTAAACATCATCAAAAATTGAAATAATTATTTTAAAATCCTCTGTCTTTTTGTTAAATTCAGGAAGCTACCTCCTTGATTAAGATCAACGACACTCAAGCCTCAACAGGAAGTGACAGCTGAGGGAATGGACAGGAAAGGCATTAATTGGAATATTAAGATCAAGTCCCAAATGGTAGAATCCTCAGTAGATACTGGGCTTACTTCCAGTTGTTTTTAAAGCATGGATGGATTTTATTTTGTCCACATGCCTAGCATAGTAACTGGGCTTTATACAAATAGATGGAGAAACTGACTCAAGGAAAAAAGCAAAGTGCATTGAAAGAGAGGTGGCTTAACAGCAATGTAATTGTCGCTGGCCACAGGGAGGGCCTGTCAGAGCCTGCGTGGTGGCAGCCCTACCTAGAGCTGGACGAGCCCCGTGTTCCTATCTGACCTCACCATCACCCCAGCCATGAGCTCTCAGAAGCACAGTTCGTTCACAAGGCAGGGCAAGGGTCCAGCTCCGCTCATGGGAATTAAGAGGCAGAGGTGAAAAAATGCTCCTCCATGTTTTAATTACCCTTTAATTATGCTCCATGTCACTACCTCAGCGGGTCCTGTCATGCTGGCAGGAGGAGAGTTAGAGGGGAAATTAAAGCATTTCTCTCCTAGCTCTGTCTGCTGCAGCCTTCCTGTTTTGCAAAGCTTGCTAGTCCACCCAGGTGGACACAAAACTGCTGGGGAATGCCCGTTGGAGTAGAGGCGGGAAGCGACCGAAGACTTGAAGCTGATATTTTAAGAAGCAGTCTGTTGAAGCCTTTTGAGTTTTCTTGGATTCGAAACTCCCTCATCATGCCCCCAGTAGCACCTGTTCCTCCCCAAGGTGAAGGAGGCTTTCTCAGGGCTGTGGTATGAAAGAGAGAAGTCCAGACCTGTGACTCAGACAGGCATACACACAGGTTCAGAAATTTCTCAGGGAGGATCTGCAACCCCAGGGGCAACAGCCTTGGAGAGCTGAGCGGCGTCTCCCATCAGCTGCCTCTCCAGTTGTGGGATGTCAAAGATGAAGCCTGAAATTTCCTCGATGCCATCACTCATATCTCTCTGTGTCTCAGGGAAATCTCTTCTAGGCTTTGCTGGAGGGTTGCAAGTGTCCAGGCCGTCCCATGACAACAGTCATACTTTGCTTCCTTTCAAAAATATTTAAAAAAAAATTTTGTTCCCCATGAGACAAGTGCTTCAAAACGGCCTTGGAATCCTAGCTCTGTCATTTACTAGCTGTACAACTATATAGGTGAGTGGCTCAACTTCTCTGAACTACAGTTTCTTTATCTGTAAATGGAAACTAATAGTGGTTCCTGACTATTTGGATTACTATGAAATAAGATAATGTAGTCCAAAATCTTGTTGTAGAGCTTGGTGACAGGCAAAGCATTCTGTATTTTACACTATAGATAGAATATAATATTATACATACATTCTACTGCACCATCAGAGAACTTTAAGGATGGCCTTGACACTCTCCTTACCACTTAGAGGTAACCCTGTCTTTTGTCAGTTTATTTCTGTGTTTCCAGATCTTAACATGAAGCATAGCATATAGGAAATCTTCAGTACACTCTTGCTTTAAAAAAAATGGACAATCACCTTAATTCCCAAACCAGAAAAAAAAAAACTATAGGCAACTATCCCTAATGGACAAAGATGAAAAAATCTTTAACAAAAATACCAGCAAATCAAAGCCAACAACATATTAGAAAGACCATGCACTGGACCAAATAGAGTTTATCACGGTATGCAGGGATGGTTCAACATAGGCAAATCAGTAAATATGATGCACCACATAACAATCATACGATTATCTCATTAGATGCAGAGAAAGCATCTATTAAGATACAACTTTCTTTTATCGTTAGAAACAAAAACCTTGAGCAAGTTGAGTGTAGAAAGAACAACCCTCAGCACAATAAGGACAACATGTGATAAGCCCACAGCCACATCACAGTGAATGGACAAACGTTGTAAGCATTTCCACTAAGACCCAGAATCGGACAAGGATGCTCACTTCCACAATGGATGCTCAATATAATTCTAGAAGTTTTAACTGGAGTCAATGGACAAGAAAAAGAATCCAAAGGGGTTATAAACAGGAAAAGGCAAATTATCCCTATAATCCTATACAGAGTTGACATAATCCTATACAGAGAGGTACCAGAAGACTCTACTAAGAGACTGTTGGCTACTCATTACTATGTCAATTAATTCCATAATGATGTAAATTTGCGCTGATGGTATGTTGGAGTTTTTAATTGATCGGGATGATACTCTGCTGGCTCTGTCTTCAGACCAGAGAGGGTATACCTAAGAAGCCGTTGAACTTGACTGGACAATAAGATGATGGACTCTGTGTTTGGTATATGCTTGCAATGGGGGAATCTCAACTGAACTTGAACTGTGGTTATGCAACAAGGTGGAGGAATCCACCATGGTGGGAGGGTTTGGGGAGGGGTGGGGAGAATCCAAGTACCTATGCAACTGTGTTACATAATACAATGTAATTAATGAATTAAAAATAATAATAATTAAAAAAATATTAAAAAAAAGAGACTGTTGGCGTTCATTAGAGTTTGGTAAAGCTGCAGGATACAAAAACACTCAGAAATCAATAGCCTTTGTATGCACAAACAATACCATGGCTGAGAAAGAACTTGTATATCTGCCATATTCACAAAACCATGAAATAATTTAAATACCTCAATATAAATTTAACCAAGGATGTGAAATCTTTTTACAATGGCAATTAAAAACACTGAATAAAAAATCGAAGAAACAGAAAATCTAAAATTCTTTCATATTTATGGATTGAAAGAATTCACATAATCTAAATGTCAACAGGACCCAAAGTAACTAATAGATTCAATGTTGTTTCTATCAAAATACTAAGATTATTAATTCTAAGATCTAGAAAAACTGTACTAAAGCTGAAAAGGAAAGACAAGAGACAGTGAATAACTAAAACAATCTTAAACAACAAAAGCAAAGCCAGAGGCATCACAATACCAGATTTCAAGGTACACTACAGGGAAGTTAAAATCAAAATAGCCTGGGTCTTGCACAAAAGTAGATATAGATATAGATATAGGTATATAGATATAGATATAGACATAGACAAAGGAAAAGAATAGAAATTCCAGAAATTAATCCACATGGCCACAATCAACTAATTTTTGACAAACGAGCTAAAATCAATCCCTGGAGAAAAGCATCTCTTCAACTGCTGGTACTGGTAAAATTGGATCTATGTATGCAGAAGTAAAAGTAAGGCTAATTTACACCTTATACAAAAATTAATTCACAATGGAGTTGTGATCTACATCAGGGATCTACATCTATTACCTGATACTATCAAATTACTGGAAGAAAACATTAGCAAAACTTTTAACATATTGCCATGGACAAAGATTTCTTCAAGACCTCAGAAGCACATGGAATAAAGTAAAAATAGGCAAATATGATTACATCAAGCTAAAATGCTTCTATACTGCAAAGGAAACAACTGAACAAAGTGAAAAAGCAACCAAAAGAATGGAAGAAAATATTTGCAAATTAAGCAACTGATAAAGAAATACTATCCAGGATGTGTAAAGAGCTCAATACACTGAACAGCATCAAACCAACAATCCAGTTAGGAAATGGACAAAGTACATCAAAACATATTTTTCAAAGGATGAAACAGCCATCAAGTAAATGCAAACAAACTACAATGAGGTTTCGCCTTCCTCCTTGAGAATGGATATCATGTAAAAGTAAAAAACAGCAACTACAATCAATCACTCAGTCAATTCTGGTGATGATGTAGGTGATGTTGGTGAGAATGTAATCTAGTGCAATCATTTTGGAATATAGTATGTAAATTTCTCAGAAATCTGCAGAGACTTACCGTATGGCCCAACCATCCCACTTGTGGGAATTTACCCAAACAAAATTAAATCATCATATGAAAGAATTCTCTGTACTCCCAGCTCAATTCACAATACCTAAGATATGAAATCAACCCCGTTGTCTATCACTGGATGAATGGATAAAGAAAATTCAATATATTTGTATATACACTATGGAAAACTACTCAGCCATAAAATGTGGCAAAATGAATGCAACAGGAAATCAGGATGCTTAGTAAAATCAGCCAAACTTGACAAATATGTTTTGTTCTGATATGTGGCAATTAATGTAAAATACTAAAAAAGAGTATAGCAATGAAATGAACATATTTTGATGTGACTGCTGCTCTAAGCCTTATTTACATTCCTGTGGAACTACAGTGTTTCTAGATTATACTTTTTGGTTATTATGGTTAATATTTAATCAGGCCTGTGATTTAGAGTGAATTGAAATTATGCTTTTTCAAAAATTAAAGACGTAAAAAAGGAACCAAAAGGCTTGACAGAGGCAGAGAAAGGAGTATGGTTATCTTTTTAAAGTTTTACCTGTAAAATACATGCAATTCATTCTCTATATATTAATTCATATTTTTTAAAAAGAAAATATTTTTAAAATATTATTTTAAAAGTGGATCAATAAATTCGACAAATGGTATGGGCCTAAGAAATGCAGACATACTTTGAGAAGAAAGGACAAAGATCTGCTTCTGGGAAACCATCCTTATTAAGCTTCTGGTTCTCTCAGCTGGAACATCCCTGAAGAGCAGGTCTATCATCTCTTAAGATACACTCTCAAGTCATCCCTTACAGAACATAGGTTTTCTTCCTCCCACACTCATGCTGCCCCTTCTGTGCCCTAAAGTAAGCAGTGTCCTCAAAACTGTGTGACCCATAACTGGACACGATACCCATTCCCTACTTTGACCAGCAGGGAGTCTAGCAGTCTCAAGAGATCAATGCAGCCAATGCTGAGAATATCAACACCCATCCTATTGTTGGAATTCACACATGACTTCTCTCTTTTCCACAACTTATAGCCTGCAATGTACATATCTGAATGTGTTATTTATGCATGTTGGAGCCCACTAGGTAACCAGGGTTACCCTGGTAAAACACATGGCCAGGATCAGAATGGCAGACTAAATGGCATCACTAAATCTTTTCCCATGCGATTCTCGGTGGGGATCCAATGTTCTACAGTGGTCACAACCGAGTATTTTGTCGTAGGTGCAGGAAATAAGCCATGATAGGCATTTCAAAGTAACATTTACTATTATGACTTAATTAAAAGTACATGGATTTAAAAATAATATTCACTTTATGAAACAGGAAAAGAAAAAGACCAACAGATAAATTTAGCTTCCTTTTCTTGGTTCGATTCCCAAATTTCTGCAATGACCAAAGCTGAGTTGGGCCAAGTCCAGGCACCGGAAACACAATCTAGGTCTCTTTCATGGGTGGCAGGGCCCAATTATTTGATTCATCCTTCGCCTACAGAGTCTGTATTAGTGGAAAGCTGGATTCAAGAGTGGAGTTAGGAGGCTAGTGTCCTATGTAGTATGTCATATACTAGAAAAAAAGCTCATTCTTAGATAAAATATTTTTATAAAATAACAAAAAATGTTATTTATTTGAAAGGAGAGGAAATTAATACAATAAGGAAATTTTTCATCAGCTGGTTCACTCCCCAAAATGTTCTCAATAGTCAAGCTAGGGCAGGCTAAAGGCAGGGGTTAGCAACACCCACATGGGGAGACCCACCTGGGGTACCTGGTTTCTGCCCAGGAAAACAAACTTTCACTGACAGGAGATCTTCAAAGACCAACAGATAACACATGTTTCGTCAATTCTCTTTGTAAAGTGTCATCAAAGTGTATACATTAGCTAATGTTTGTTTACCTCCCACTCAAGAGTTGGGAGGGATCGCTGAAAAATAACATTGCTTTAGGAAAGAACCAAAGGAATACAAAACCATAAGGATGAGATATTTTCATAATAAAATCATAAAGTTTAAGAAAAGAGAAAAAAATTTATATAAATATTTGAAAGACAAAGAACTACTTGAATATTAAAAATATGTAGAGTGGTGCTGTGAATCAAGAAGGAATAGACAAGTGACCCATTCCAAATTGTGAAGGAAATATGATTAGACATTTCACTGAAAAAAATAGAATTCCAATAAATATTTGAAGAGATTTCAAGTTTTCCTCCAGCAATTTGGAAACTATAAATTGAAACAATAAGATTAGCCAAAAATGTTTTAAGTTCTGATGATAGCATATAGGTTAATGTATATAAAAATAAGACTTGGAATATACTGTTTGTGGGAGTATAAATGGATTAGGCTTTTGCATAAGATAATTTAGCAGTCTTCATCAAAATTAAAAGCAGGCAGAGCTTTTGACTAAGCAATTCTGCTTCTTGGAATTGACTCTTCACTTTAACATTTGCACAGGTGCATACAAATGGGATGCCAGGAATATTTTTAGTACTTTTTGTAAAAAAAAATATGGAGTCAACCTTAATATTAATAATTAAGAATATGTAAATAAATAATGGCACATATATTTTATGGAGTCTGTTCACAGTAAAATAAAAATATTTGAAGTTATTTAAAATGGTACAAATACAGTACGATGACACTTTTACTAAAAATAGAAAACATACATAATGTCAAATTTTACTAGGTAGGCATTTCGCAGAGCAGTTAGGATACCACTTGAGGTCCTCTGCCTCCTGTATCCCGTGCTGCTGGGTTTGCATTTGGCTGTACTTCCCATTCTAGTGTCATGTTAATGCGGCCCCTTGGAAACAACAGAATATGGTCCAGGCACTTGGGTCCCGGCCATGACAGAGACCCATATTGGGTACCTTGCTCTTAGGTGTTGCCTGGCTCAATTTTTGCTTTTGAAAACATCTGGGGAGTGACTCAGTGGATGGAAGATCTCTGCCTCTCTTTCAAATAAATTAAGTTTAAAAAATTAAATACAATAAACATATGGTATGCACTGGTATGGTATTGAAAACACAAAAATCAAAACAATTTTCACAGGGAAGTGGAGTTGGAGGAAAAATAGTTGAAGTAAAGACTTTCAAGGTTTGCTCTGTACATGTATGCAAGGCTTGACTCAGAACATTTCACATAATACTGATTCACATTTTTAAACAATCAAAAAAAACTTTTAATTTCCCTCAACACTCCAGAATCTATATCATGCCCTAAACTGAAGGTCTTTTATGTAATGTGTTTCCTTTTATTTAGTTCCTTCTTATCACAAAGTAAAACGTTGACACTCTACACACTCTTTTTGGACATGCCAACAATTCTCTTGGAGTCACTGAATCAAGAACACTGGAAACGGCTCAGGCCTTGCAATGATGTAATTATTTCTGTCATTTTAGAGAGGATACCACGGTCTCTTATGGTCTCGCGGCAAGAGTCTCAAGGATGGGAACTAGGATCCGGCTCTTCGGTTCCCAGTCCACGGTTTTTCCTTTGCTGGTGGAAGCGGAATACCACTGCAGGTTAAAAAGTATCTCTCCACTCTGCTTCCATGCTCTCCACTACCCACCACTCCCAACAGCAGGTGTAGAGGAAGGACTTGTGGCACACACAGACTTTCCCTGGCATATCAATTCACACACCTGAGCTAAATAACCCTGAACAGCTCTACTGTGAAACACTCATGGGTGTTCAAAAGCCCTCCAGGTATCTTCTTTTCAACTTGGAGTGGGTGAAGTGCGACAGAGAGGCCACTCGTTCTAGGAGTGCAAGCGCGTGATTCTGGACCCTTTTACAAATCCATTCCAAACCCATTTTCAAATCCATGTTTTCTTCACCTCTTTACCTCTGTTCTTAAAAATGCTCTCAGTGAAGTGTTAAATGCACATGTTCTCTAACTGCTAAATTACCTTTAAGATACTTTAGTTGGGATCAGCTTTCAACACACTGCAGAGCCTGGGTTCAACATTCAACTCAAGACTCTGGCTTCCTGCTAATGCAAATCCCAGTACACTGGGTCCTGCCACGCATGTGGGAAACCTGGCTTGGGTTCTGGGATCCTGGATTCAGCCTTGCCTTAACTTTGGCCATTGCAAACATTTGGAGAGTGAACCTGCTGTGGAGAGTTTACGGTGTGTTTCTTTATCCCCAGTCTCCTGCCGTATATGTTTATGTCTCTTTCTGTCTCTCAAATAAACAAGTAAAAAATGTTTTAAAATACTTAAGTTTTCCACCTGAAATGACCTGGTAGCTGGAACGCTCTCTGTAGAGGGGCCTTTGCCTCTATGCGTCACTCTCCTACTTCGGATATATGTCTCTGTATAAAACTGATTCATTCCTCAAGCCAAGGACGTCTCACCTCTCTTGTCGTTTTCTTTTCTTTTCTTCTTTGAATTTACTTATTTATTTATTTGTTTAAAAGTCATAGTCACAGAGAATCAGAGGCAGAGAAAGATCTTCCATCTTCATTCATTCCCTAAAAGTCTACAATGGCCAGGGTTGGGCGAGGTCAAAGCCAGAAGCCAGGAGCTTCATCTAGGTTTCCCACGTGATTCCAGGGGCCCGGGTACTTGGGCCCTCTTCCACTACTTTCCCAAGCATAGTAGTAGGAAGCTGGATCAGAAGTGGAGCAGCTGAGACTTGAACCAGAGTCCATGTGGGATGTTGGACCTATAGGCAGAAATTTTACCTACTACATCACAGCACAAACTTGCAGAGTTCTTCCATAGGCTGGCTCACTGCTCAAATGACTGAAACAGCAGAGGCCAAACCACAGCCAGGGGCCAGGGTCTAGGGAACAGGGAGATCCCCTGCTGCCTCCCAGGGTCCTCACAATGGAAACAGAGCTGGGCCTATAACCAGGCACTCCAATATGAGATGCCAGTGTAACCCCTAAGCCAAGTACTCAACCATAGGTCATTCTTTCTGCACATCCCTACATTGTAAAGTCAGATTATTAATTTGAGAGCTCTCTTTAAGTTCTTTTTTTAGTGTGTTCATAAATTTACAAATTAATGTTATAAGCAATAAGTTCTGGTAGGTTTTGTTCTCATTTTCATAATCTTGGGACGTTTTCTAATTTCTCCTGTGATTTCTTCTTTGATTTTACTGGTTGTTTAAGAATGCATAGTTTAGAGATCGGTGTGGAAGTCTAGTGGCTGTAGTCCTTGCCTTACATGCACTGGGATCCCATGTGGGTGCCGGTTTGGATCCTGGCTGCTTCACTTTTCATCCAGCTCCCGGCTAGTACCTGGGAAAGCAGTAGAGGCTGGCCCAGAGGCTTGAGACCCTGCACCCATGTGGGAGACCCAGAAGCTCCTGGTTCCTGGCTTTGGATTGGCTCAGTTCCAGCCATGGTGGCCACTGGGAGAGTGAGCCAGCAGACAGAGGATCTTTTTCAGTCTCTCCTCCTCTTTGTGGGTCTGCCTTTCCAATAAGAAATAAAAATCAATAGATCTTTAAATATATATATATACATACACATATATAAAGAATGCATAATTTAATTTTAATTTCCACAAATGCAGATTTTTCCAGCTTTTAGGTACTTTGTGTGACACCAATCTCTGAGCCTGAGATTCCAGTCTGTCACAGAGAATGTCCACACACAGACTAGACAAGAACCTGTAGGCTCTGGGCTGAATGATCTCAATGTTTGTTGCACCTAGTGGGCTAGCTGAATTTTTTTGCTTTTTCCAAGTCCTGCCTTTCCTACTTACTGATTCACTCCACAAATGCCCTGGTTCTATTCATTTGTGATGTTAGGATGTTGTAGCAGCATCTGTTTCCCTTTTCAGTTATGTGCTTTCTAGCTTCACATATTTTGATATTTCATTGTTAAATACAAGTTCAGGATTTGTGCAATATGTACTGAACTTTGAAGCATGTGTTTTCAGGGATGGGAATTTGGTGCAACACTTAAGACACCACTTCAGATGCCCACATTTCACTGCAAGGAGCCCGGGTCTGAGTTCTCATTCTACTTGAAATCCTGTTTCCCTGTTAATCTGTACCTTGGGAGGCAGAAAGTGATGGCTGAAAAACTTGAATACTTGTCTGCCACACTGAAGACCCAGAGGCTGTTCCAAATCCCTGACTTCAGCCTGTTACTAATCCCTGACTTCCAGCCCAAGTTGTTTTGGGCATTTGTGGAGTAAAGATCTCTGTCTCTCTCTCTCGCTCTTTCAAATGAATTACAACATTTTTTAACTTCTTTTTAAAAATTATTATCATTTTATGATACAGTCGCCCTGTGTTATTACTATAGTATAATTCTTCATACTCCTGAAAATTACATATTCTAGAAGAGCACTTGATTTAGAAAGATTTCCTGATGAAGAACACTTAGAATCCGATCATTCAGCTGCTAAGTCATGACTATTCAATGTCATAGCCACTAGCTACAGCTGCCTACTAAGCACCTAAAGTGTGGCCTGTCCCAATTGTAATGTGGTCTCTTAATAAATTCCAGAACTTTTAGTATGGCTTTAACCAATCTCATCATGACTTTAATAGAGATTATATACTGAATAATATATTTTGGCTATACTAAATTAAATCCAATGTATGGTTAAAATATGCTTTTTCCTATTTCTTCTTAACTTTTTAAAGTAATATGACTAATAGAATACTTAAAAATCCCTGTGGTTTACAATATGTAATTACGATGTTGGTCAAGATACTATTTTAATAACTGGAATTTTGAAAATAATTTTCTTAAAAGAAATTCCATCTATCCTTAGAACCAAGCCATAAGGTATGGTTTTTGGTAAAATCTGGGTTTTTGAAAGGACTATTTAATTCATCATTTGATCAATTGTTTATTTAATGTATTCAAGATGCAGTGCCCCATGGATCGACTCTTAACCCCAAAGGGTTCACAGTCAAGAAGATAGATTAGACCACCAAACATGTGATTAGTTTAAAGCATCTGTCTTCACTGCTGTCCCTAATCATCAAAAGAGACAGAACATTTCAAATGTCTACAACTTTATTATAGAGGGAAATATTTCAGAACTTCAAGTTCAGGGCAAAGTCTATTTCAAGATCTAGAAGGCATACAGGGGTTTCTGTGGGGTTTATATTTCCCCAAATTTAAAAAAAAGGAAGGTCATAAAATGTTCTTCCTCAATTACAATTCTGTGGCCTTTAAGATTTATTTTTTTTTCTTGGCAAGGCAGATTTACAGAGAGAAGGTGAAAAAGAAATATATTCTTTCTGCTGTTTCACTTCCTACGTAGTTGCAACAGCCAGAGTTGAACTGATCAAAAACAAGGAGCCAGGACCTTCTTCCAGGTCTTGCATGCAGGTGCAGGTCCTCAGAGCTTTGGGCTATACTCTATTGCGTTCCCAGGCCACAGCAGGAAGCTGGATGGAAGTGGAACAACTGGAATAGGAACCAATGTGCATATGGGTCCTGGTACATGCAAGGCGAGGACTTTAGCCACTAAGCTTCTGTGCTGGGCCCAATTCCATGGCTTTTTAAAAAGAGGGCAAATGGGCCCAGTGCACTAGCCTAGTGGCTAAAGTCCTCACCTTGCATGTGCCAGGATCCCATATGGATGCCGGTTAGTGTTCTGGAGGCTCTGCTTCCCATCCAGCTCCCTCCTTGTGGACTGGGAAAGCAGACGAGGATGGTACAAGGCCTGGGGACCCTGTACCTGCATGGGGGACCTGGAGGAGGCTCCAGGCTCCTGGCTTCAGATCGGCTCAGTTACAGCCATTGCAGCCACTGGGGAAGTGAATCGCCATGGAAGCTCTTCTTCTCTGTCTCTCCTCCTCTGTATATCTGACTTTCCAATAAAAATTTAAAAAAACACTTTAAAAAAAGAGGACAAATTCATCATCTTCCAGTGTCACATGGCTTATATAAGGTCAATGGACAAGTTGTCCCAATGACCTCTCATTTCAGCAAGCCCGTACTAAAGGCAACATGCGATTAAGTGGAATTTAAGCATATATTTACGATGACCTATGGATATTAATCTGACCTTCTGAAGACTTGGAAATTTTGCAAAATGAAACATCTGTTTCTATCTTCATCTAGCTTAAAGGCTGAGCTACCCTAATATTGTACACACATGAATACCTGGCTTGGGTCCCTGAAAGCTTCATGCTACACAATGCCTCACATGCATCCCAGATATTGACGAGAACTGATGATTTCTTTCATTAGATTTTACATTAAAGCGATAGACAGTTGACTAAACATAGGAGGGACTAGCCAACTGCAGATTGGAGGGAGAGCAAAGAAAGCAAGTACATCAGACCTGGGAAGACTTGGGGTGTTAGAGACACAAGAGTCTTCACAAACCATCAATCAAATCCTTTATAAGACATACCTCTCAACACCTACATCCCTGGAGGAACCCTGTATTCTGAAGTTTCCCTTTTTGTTTATATTATTTTGAAGGGGTTTCCAACATAGATTGTTAACCTGGGTCAACAGGGTGTGGAACGCACCTTGAGTTTTGTACCTACATGAGTGGATCATGAGAAAGTTGTCCCAGAATCTTAGGAAGATAGTCAGGTAGATGTTGCAGCATTAGCTGACCCTTCTCCTAGGGACACATGATGTTACCCACAGACTGAGGCACTCAGAAGCGTATGAACCGGGTGCCATCTATAATGGGCAATGTGCGCAACTTGGCACTGATTAAATTGACTGATGTGATGTTCCCTTGACAGAAACTACAACCCAAGGGCCAGATGAAATGGCTCAGACCACAGGACACACGTGAGCTGTATCACTCCCCTTTCTGTTTTTGCAACCTTTCTTCAAACCTGTACTCCAAACCGTGCCTGGGGGCAACTTGCAGAGTGTGTGAAAATTCATGTTTTGAAAGCTTCAAGAGGGCTCTTACAGTATGAAATACTCAGTCTGTTTCCAGACTTTAAGGAACTTTGGATTGTCTTTCTTCGTCACATCATGGACTCCTCAAGGGTAGAGAGCACCTTTCATGCATCCTGTTGTCTTCCCCCACACATTCAACACGTCCCTTGAGAGTTAATACAGGTTAAGGGCCCGGCGGCGTGGCCTAGCAGCTAAAGTTCTCGCCTTGAACGCCCCAGGATCCCATATGGGCGCCGGTTCTAATCCCGGCAGCTCTACTTCCCATCCAGCTCCCTGCTTGTGGCCTGGGAAAGCAGTTGAGGAAGGCCCAATGCATTGGGACCCTGCACCCGCGTGGGAAACCTGGAGGAGATTCCAGGTTCCCAGCATCAGATCGGCGCGCATCGGCCCGTTGCAGCTCACTTGGGGAGTGCAACATAGGATGGAAGATCTTCCTCTCTGTCTCTCCTCCTCTCTGTATATCTGACTTTAAAAAAAAAAAAAAAAGAGTTAATACAGGTTAATTGCTATGGCATCACTAATTGTATCCCTGAAGACAGATTATCCTGTTCATCCCTCTCATTTCCAGCCTTCCTCCCACTCTTGCTAAATTCTCCTCCACAGCCTTTTCTCCTGCTCCAACCCCACCCCCTGCAATTTCTTTTCTGCACCATTTTTTTGTCAACAGTCCATCTTAACAATTCATCTCTGCCATCCTAAAAGCAGCCAGACAATACTTAAATGAGCAGCCACATATGTGTTCTAATAAAAGTTTATTTATGAAACCATGTAGGAGACTAGATTTGGCCCTTGAGCTGTCATTTGCCACCTCCTGTTTTAGAGGAAATGGACTCTTAAAATTTTAAATGCCAGAGAGTCTCCAATGAAAGTAAATTTGTTTCTCTTTCACTTCAGCCTCAGTCTTTAATGGTAACCATTATAAATAATTCATGCATTTTTCCAGAAATGCCCAATATAAGCATTTCTTCACATATGCTTATGGCAATTTAAATATTGATGGTGAACTACATATAATATTCTATACTTTGAATTCATCTGATAATATGCCTTGGATATTCTTCCATGTCATCAAAGAACAATCCCATTTTATTAAGTAACCAGAGATTAAAGAAGGCCTTTACCTTTAATTTGTGACATATACTAAACCTGCTCCTGGACTTAATGAAACTTGTAATCAATTGTCTTTCTCTCATTATTGTTCACTGTATATATATGCCATATTTTATTTATTCCTCTGTTATTTAAGTTCTTCACAGATGTTCCCCCATTTAAACAGTGCTGCAATGAGCATCTTTGGTCACACATATAAATCCGCAAGTCAGGTAGATGTCTGGAATGGCAAATTTTGGGTTAAACATTATGAAAGCTTTAAATTTTGCTGTATACTGCCAAATTGCCCACAAAGAATGGCTTACAATTTATGTTCTCATCAACACTGTATGCAAAAAGAAAAGCGTTTTATTTAAGATGCATGTTTCTGATGAAGGATTTTAGGCAGAGTGTAAATAATCTATGGAAAAATCACTGTAAGGCAACACTAAATAAAAAGAGGCTGAATTTAGTGTAACTTTTTCACTTCTCTTTTAAATTTTGTAACAAGAAATTTAAAACTATACAATAAATATACCATTAAAAATAAATATCCTTTTATTTAAGGGAAGATATAAAAATGTTAAGAAGATGGAGAGGAGAAAAGAGAAAGCCAGCAAACGCAAAAAAAAAGTGTATACAATTAGAAAGAAATATAGAAAAAGCAAGGAGATATATAAAATATGCTCATGAAGTGATACTGTGATACTAAAACAGGGAAATAGAAAATACCAGAGACCCAGTGAAAACGGAAGAGATTGAACTTTTAAATCAAACATCTGGGGTCTTCGTGGATTTTGAGAATTTGTCACTTTTGCATCCTTTTCCTATTGCCCCCTAATTCCCTAACCCTCCCTTTCCCTGTACTGTTGTCGCCATCTCTCCACCGGCAGAGTGTATTTGGCCCTGACTTGAGGACTGGCTTCAGCCAAAAGCAGCAAAGCTGGGCTAGTAAAGCTGAGCTTAGACAATAGGAAGCCTCATAGGGTACTGCTTGTTGTCCTATACTTCTGCTATCACATTAAAAAAAACACGCCTCAGGAAGGGTGCTGATCCTAGAAGCAAGACAGATTTGTGATGCAGTCTGAGAGCCGTATCAGTGACACCCAGGCTGAAGCAGCTGACCTGCAGCAAAGCAGGAAACGTATCTGTTCGCTTAGTACAGAGCAGATGGGCATGAAACCAGTAAATAGTACAAAATAAAAAAGGCTCATAGCTGTGGTCTAACTTTAAAAAATGATTGGGCTGGCTATTATAGGTTAAATGGGCAATGAAGTTTTCTTGGAAGAGATGACATTTCAACCAGATATGCCTGATGCATAGTATCAGTTTTCAATTCCAATGGCAGAATACGCTGGTCAGAGGGAAGAGCCAGAGCCTGGGCCCCTGTTTGAGAAAGAACTTACTGCTTCCATGAGACACAGAAAGAAAGCCAACGTGGTGAGGGCAAGGAACACAATCATGCTCCTAGGAGATGGTTGGTCATCTCGTGTAACTGAACAAACATGCTTGCCTAGGATGGCCAAAGGCCCGTGCAAATCATAATAGCATGATTCCAAGACCTATTTACATGTAACAAACTTGACTTGGACTTCAAATCCAGGGCTGGCATGTGGCACAATGGGATTAAGCTGCTGCCTGTCATTCTGGCATACCATATCAGAGTACTGTTCTGACTGCCTGCTGCTCTGTTTCTGATCCGGCTCCCTTCTACTTTACCTGGGAGCACAGCAGGAGATGACCCAAGTTCCTGAGCCCCTGGAATTCATGTAGGAGTTCCTGGCTCCTTATTTCAGCATGACCCAGACCCATCCATTGTAGTCATTTAAGAATTTGACCACAGAAAGGCCCATTTCTCTTTCTTTCCCTCTTTCTCTGCCTATCAAATAAATAAAATCAATCTTAAAAAAAAAGTCCACGTTCACTCTACTCAAAATTGAAAGCCACCCCTGCCCCCCATTCTCACTAACAACACATCACACATGAAGTAAAGCCACGAACTGTGAGCTCATGGCGGGGTAGGGGGTGGAATCCAAGGGGTCTAAGTGGGAACACAGACAGTTTGATCCCACAAGGTCAAGCCATGAAGCAACAACACATTTTCAAATGTGTCAGTCATGTAGTTTGGCTCTTTCAGATGGGCTTTTAAATTTTGTGTCTAAGTGGTGCAGGGCTTATGCTCTGAAGTTCTAAGACCACCTACGGTGTTTCCAGAAGAAGGAATATTCCTGGATGGGCTAGACTTGGAGGCCTGCAGCAAATGCAGCTGCCTTTAAAGGCAAAGTGATACTTGGGTTCACACCCTGGCATGAAGAAACCAGCTTCAAACTGAGAACAAAAAAGAGGGAACAGGGAATGTCTGCTCTGGAAGCTCTCTGCTCCTTGCTCTAGGACCTTGGACGGATCATCTAGCCTCTGAGAGCTTCAGCTGTATTTATAAAATGATATTCGTGATGAACCAACCACAGACTGCCAAAGGTTCCAACACAATGACACAGTACTAAGTCTTGTACAGATTCAGAAAGGCCACTTCATTGTGAGATTCTAATTCTAATAATTCTAATTATTAAAGATGCATGTCCCCTGTCCTCCCATCGCTGAGAAGTTGGATGGCCCTCTAAGTCCCACTGGAGTATAATAGTGTAATACATAAACAAAACATTTTAAAATAAAGTGGCCTGTGCTATTATTACCCACACCATAACAACATTTTATAACTGTTAATTATACAAATCTCAAAAGACTCCTCAGGCTAGATCATGATCTTGTCTTACTTGAATTTTGCTGTGGCCACTGCAGAAGCTTAACAAAGAATTTTGTTCCCTAAATATTCCCATTTGAAAATACTGATAACCACTACACACTCATGATGAGTTCAGAATATGTAAAGTGTAGCTTTTACCTCTACACTATATTTGTATTTTGTTTATGTAACGGTCTAACATCTGAACCCAAAACAAATATTTAAGAAATCTTCTCCACATCTCAAAATCCTTACTTGATTTTTATTCTCCCAGCTAGACTCTTTCTTCAGTGTTTAACTTTTGACACCTGAATTACAGAGACACCACACACACACACACAGTGCTCTCCTTGTATGTACAGGAACTTAACCCGCGTCAGCCCACATGTTCAGTGCCAATGTCATCCACACAAGAGCCTGGTTGTTGCCAGTGCTCAAAAGCTGTGGTTTAGAGCGCATTCGCACTGATGGTGGCACCTGGAGGAATGCATTGCTTGCCCTGGCCTTTCGCTTCCTGATTGGTTAGCAAAGAAATGTATTGATCTCCTTCACTGGTTCACTCCAAGCAGCTTACACCAGTTTTGCTGACAAACATGCAGGTCACAAATGGCAAAGCACCATTCTAAAGGATATCATCCATGTAGATATTGCTTTTCTTAAGCTGGTTTTCATTATACACATTGCATAGCCAAGTGTTTGTGTTCCTGCCTCCCATGTGTGACACCTTGATTGCTTTCTCCGCTCCAACCAGCACCAATCACTGTGGCTCTGTCTGTGTTTCTCTCCCTTCTACTCAGAAAATAACTTCCACAAAAAGCGATGCACATCAAAACTTCCTCAGGCAAAATGATCAACGAAATCCTCTACACTGCTTAAGCCAGCAGTCATTCTGGGTCCCCGTGTCTTCCCACTTGCAGCATTGTGTGACCCATCACTCACCCTGCCTTACTGTATGTACTGTCCTCCTCCTTGAGATTCCAAGCCAGTGCTTGCTGTCAGGAGCCCTGTCTACAGACTCAGGGGCTTTCACCACAGCCACCTCAGCCTGTTCGCCAGCCCTAGAGGTTCATGGCAAGCCAGCATGCCCTGGCTTTTGCTCAACCATCAGCTCCCATGTGTCTCCTTATTTATTCCCTTCTGAGGGAAACACCATTCATGCTGCAAACCTGAAGTTCCATATTGCTTTCCCAAAGCCTCTGAGAGAACCTCTTCCCATTCTCCAACTTCTCTCCTCTGCTAGACAGCAACTTGTACGCAGTGGCAGTCGTAAAAAGAGTGATCAGGACAATTATAAGAGGAATGGGAGCAGTAACAGGAGTAATAAAAGGGAGAGAAAGAGAAGAGGAGAGATTTATTGAATGTTTACTATTACCAGACAGTGTGATAATTCTTTCATAGTCTTTATTTTACTGATCCCTTTTAAGGGTAGTTATTATCATCATTTGTAGATGATGTGCCTGAGGCTCCTCAGGGGCATTAAATTAGCTGGAATCACCAAGCAGTAACGGGTGGAGAGCTTGAAACCCAGCCCTAACTCTGTCCAGTTCAGATGTAAAACCACCACTCTGTCCTGCTCCATCCCCTGTGTTGGCTTTGTTGATGTCTTCATCTCTCTACTTCCTTTTTGAAAGGAAAGTAGATATAGATATAGATATAGATACAGATATTAGATATAGATATATAGATTTAGATATGAATTTAGATATAGATTTAGATATAGATTTAGACATAGATATATAATGCTTGACTATTATCAGATATTAATCAACTGAGTAAGAGAAGCAGTCATGTTTCCTAGAGTAGGAATGGGCTGATGATGATCTCAGTGGGGCCTTTGTGAACGATTCTGCAGGTGGTCAGCAGAGGTTACTTGGGGTCTTGCTTAACTGAACCAACCAATCCCAAATGGAGATGAGAATCCAGCAGGAGTGATTCAGTGTGAAACAAGCCTGGTTCCAGGGTCAAGGGGCCCTTCTGCCCTGGATATGTCACAGTTTCTGGGCTGTATTTTCAGTGGCCTGAGGTATTTAGTTGGATGTTTACACAGCAGGGTTTTCTCTAGCAGAGAGTGTCAGTGTGCCCTTTCCGTGGCAAGCAGGTAAACTTATTTAGACTGACACTGGTCAGAGTTGATCTAAGTGACTCTTTTATCTCCTGGTCATACCTTGAAAAGCCTTATTTGCTCAAAATGAACTCTGGCTTGCAACTGCTATGGGAGAATGTCCCTCAATTCACTCTCGATGCACAGCCCTTGCTATGGAAGTCCCCATTCACATCTCTGCCATCTTTCCTTACTTGTCCTCACTGAGGCCAGCTCAAGAGTGCCACAACCATTGATTCAGTGCACCCATCAACCCTACACACTGCCACAGACATTATCCTACCTTAGTAGTCAGACACACACATACACACGTCAGATCATACCCTTATTATGGATGCCACAACTAAGAGAAATATGCATTCATAGACAGCATCGCAATTAACTCAGTGGTTACCGATCAAATCAACTTCATTTTTCCCATACAGGTGTACTCCCTCCTCTAATTTTTCTCTTGGAGCAAAACTCTTTAAGTCAACTTTTCTCAGATTTAGAGGATGAGAAGCATGAAAGACATCATTAAGACAAGTAGTTCATAAAATAAGTGCTTAACATTTACTCAATGCCTGCTAGCGGGATCAGCAAAGACTTCAGAGATGCCCGGGAAACATACTCAGCACTACTGTTTTGAGGACAACATTAAAAAGAAAAATAAACAATGGAAAAGCTGTTTGGAAAGGAAAGTACATGAGGAAACAGGGACAAGAAAATCTGATTCCTGAGTTTGACTAGGAACATGCGAACTGTAAAGGAGTAGCCCAGATGGGAACATCAAGGAAGAGTATGTTTTCACTATAGTAAATACGTATCAAGTGTCGCATGCATTCGCAGTACCAGGGATGTGATAATGGGTGGGACATCATCCTTGTCCTCAAGTACCTTATAGTAAAAGGCACAAAAAGACTCACAATGAACCAAAATCACACAAGTTGAGACTTAAGCCACTGAAATAGAACAGCCTCCCATTCCATGGTCACCTGCCACTGCCATGCATGTGTTTTCAGATCTCTTCCCATTCTTTGAGGATTCATGTGTTTCACACACAGACTTCTTCTTTCTCTCAATTTCTGCCTTTTCTGGGGGAAAGCTATCTGAATCCCTGTCTCTCAGGTCCTAACACCCTCATCTGCAATGGGCATCTCTGCTATTAGCTACCAGACATCTATCAGCAGGTCACTGAAAACGTCCCCATGGCCAAAAGCTCCAGCCTCAGGTTCTGGCTGTGCACTCTTCCTCTGGCTTTTGACGCTGATGATGTTCTCTAGCAATTATCACTGATTTTCAAGGGACATCTGATCCTGTGAAATGAAGAGGCAGACACTGTCTTCCACACTGCTCTATAGGTCAAAATACTTATCGTAACAGGTGCTCAGTGGGACTCCTTCTACCTTTTGAAGATGTCTGTGGAGCACCTGCTCAGTGCTAGGCCCAGAGTTAGATCAGACAGACAGAACTGCTAGTGTTCAGTCGACAGCCTGCTGATGACTAAACACCTCAATGTGCTGTCTATGGGCCATTTCTAAAAACATTCATTGGAAGAAATTACACGTGTTTGGGAATTTTATTCCAGTTGTTTTTGACCCATTCTTTCAAGAATTCAGAAAGAGCAGAAGAAAGAGCAAAATCAAGTTCCATACTCTGAAAATTCTATAACTATTTGATTTCAACTTTCTTCTTGTAACCAACAGAATGGCCGAGTTGAGAAACACGTTGGCAGCACGTTTCTTTCCTGTTTGTAGTTTCATATACTTGAGGCTTTGCACAAAACTCCTTCAATTCCCATTGGAATTAAGGTGCTTGTCATGCCTCCAGGGGATCTTCCAAATGATCAAGCTAGGCCAGGCCAACTCAGCAGCTTGGAATGCACAAGTACTTGGTCTTTATAGTGACTGGAGTAATTGTTCGGTGACCTATTATTACTCAAAGTAAGAAGAAAAGCATTATGTCCTGGTGTTATTCTGTAGAGGAAAGTCAGTGAAGAACCAGTATCAGTGTGAGCCATAGTTATCAGGATTATCACAGCAGCAAAGTGGTCTATTAATTTCAGTTGGGTCATGCTGTACTCCTATTCAAAACCCACATTGTGGCCCACCACCATCAGCACCAAGTCCAGGCTTCTGAACAAGGCCTACAAAGACATGTGTGATCTGGTCTGTGACCACCTCTCTTTTGCTCATGATGCATCAGCCACAGTGGCAGTCTCCTATTTTTGTCATAATTTCAAGTGTGGTTATTATCTTCAGAGTCTTCGAACTTACTCTTCCCCTGCTTGGCTGCCAACTCCTCCTGCTGCCAGCTCTTTCTTGTCATAGGGGTCTCCTTGCTCAGTGCCATCACTACTTGTCCTGGTAATCCTCCATTGTGCCAACAAGAGTCTTGGAAGGCTTAGCATGCACACACTTCAAGGTATCTTTTGGCTTGTTTATGTATGTATATTCTCGCAGATACCACCCTCATTAGAACATAAAGTCCCTCAGGAGCAGACATCTGTCTTATTCTTGACCATCACTAAGTAAAGGAAGCTTAAAACAGCCCCCTGAGACAGACTGACATTGTATACATCATTTTTTGAGTAAATCACTTTGGAAATGCTGCATCGTTTCTCTGACAAAGGGTCTTCCCAACCCACAACATTCCATCCAAACATAAATGAGGTTTATGGAACAATTAAGCAAAAGCTTTTGATTATCATGCACCACCAATGGCAGGCCAATATGGAATGCTCACAAATCCAGCAAATATTAATCTGCCCAGCCACTCTCCACTCTTTTGGCTCAGCAGATTCTGGGGTGCAATTAGTGAGAACACCACCAGCTACTGCTCTGCCATTTGTGCTCTCCAACAGGTGTGGCTTTGGCTGATGCAGCAGAATCCATTAAAAAATGGAGTTATTGAAGCTGTTCTTTGTAGAAAACAGAGATGATGGGCAAGAGGCAGTTGGAGACCAATTCAGCTGATATTAGACTGAAGATATGTGGTTAGGAGCTGAGAGAATAATGTCTTTTAAAAAGAGTATTTATTTCTACTGGAAAGCCAGATATGCAGAGGAGAGACAGAGAGGAAGATCTTTCCTCCAATGGTTCACTCCCTAAGCGACCTAAATAGCCAGAGCCGAGCCAATCCGAAACCAGGATCCCAGAGCTTCTTCTGGGTCTCACACACGGGCGCAGGATCCCAAGGCTTTGGGCCATCCTAGACTGCTTTCCCAGGCCACAAGAAGGGAGCTGGATGGGAAGCAGGGCTGCTGGGATTAGAACCAGTGCCCATATGGGATCCTGCCATGTCCAAGGCGAGGGATTTACCCGCTAGGCTACCATGCCAGGCCTGAGAATAATGTCTTTTCACAGTGTTCCCTCGTTTGAGACATCCAGTCATTCGCATCATGTCCAGGCAGATCATGATTTATAAGGGTTTCATCGGATGGAAGGGTACAAAAGACAGACATTCATTCAACTGTCTCTAGAGGCAGCATGCCCAAGCAGCCACCACCCCGAATGTGTATGTGCGCACACTATGTGGCTAGGGACACGAAAGTCAGCCCTTTCAAACAACTGCCGGCATTTTACATTTTCCCATATGTACGGTATGTTTACATAACTTAAGTGATCGTAAATGCCTGGATTAACACCAGTCAAGATATCTTGAGCACACATAAATTTAAATGGCTCTGCTGATCACATTTCCACTTAAGAGTCAGGAACCTGACACATTAAACTGAGTTGGAAACCTGACACATTAAAGGAAAAGAGGCACGTGATAAAAAAAAGGGATTTCTTTTCTCTCCCTCAGTTTTCACAGGGTCATGCAAAAAGTATCTAAGTTTAAAAAACAAACACTGGCATGCGTACAGTAATGACTGGGTGCCAGACACCTTGTGTATGTGAGATTGTTTTCACGTCACAATACCTCTATGGAGATTCTGTAAAGGAGGGCAGAGGGGAGCCTTAGGTTTGGCTCACGGTCACAAAGGTGGTATGGCAGGAGCTGGATCCTGCCCAGTCAGGAGCTACAACTCACGCGCTCAGTTACTCCACAACACTGTCTGCACCTGCACCGTCATAAGCATCTGCACACCCTGCAGTGTCTCACGGTCATTAGTGCCTTATTTCTAATGCTAAAACACTAAGTGTCTTGGCAAAAACCCAGAGTGGATTCAAGCTAAGCCCTGCAATAATGCCGTAGTTCAGTCAGGTGGAAATTCTGTTATGTGACAGCTAGCTCCAGGGAACTGAGCACTTCTCCCTTCACTTACTCATTCATTTGATCGGTTAATAAATGCCCCTAGATGCAATTTATTAAATACTATCAGTATATTTGTGAACAAGCAAGTTAACGCTCCAACATCTACCAGTTAAACTATTAAATCTGTGATTGTCCATCTGCTGGCTCACTCCCCAGATGGCTTCCAATGGCCAAAGCAGGGCCAAGCCAGAAACTACACCTAGGTCTTCCCCATGCGTGGAAGGGGCCTAAGATCTTCAGCCATCTTCTGCTGCTTTTCCAGCAGCTTTAGCAAGGAGCCAGATTAGAAGTGGAGCAACTGTTCTCAAATTGATATCCATATGGATTATCAGAGTCACAGTGAACAGCTACACCTACTATACCACAGTGCCAACTCCTACACATTGATTATTAATGAAAGTGGGTTACACTGCCAGGACATAAGAAAAATGAAGGCACAGAGAAGTTAAATAGCTTGCCAAAAGTCACACCACAATGGGGGAGTTAGGGCCAATCACAGCCATACAAACCTTAGAGCTTGGGTCACTCACTTCAGCCCTAGACTTGCCCAAGGTTAATCTTGCTATTTCTATAGGACCCAGTGTTCTTCCCAGAAGAGATACACACTGACTTTTCAAAGGGTATCATTCCTTCACCAGGGCTAGGAAGCCACCTTGTTGACAAGATGTCCAACGTTCTACCCTCTGGCCCTGCCATCAACACCCAAGGAAGATCAATTTGTAATAAGCAAAGCAAGAACTTCTTTCTCTGGGCCTCAGTATGTGTCCTTGTGTGTGTGTGTGTGTGTGTTTTAGACAAAGGTCAGTATCTGAAATGTTTTCCAAGTGGACATCAATTTAGAAAGTAAAATTTGTTCCAGAGACAATACAAAGGTTGCTCAGCTTGGAACCCCACTCCCCCACATTCCTGCCTGCCCAAGTACTCATTCATCCCATGTTCCATATCCTGAGTGGCCTGCCAAGACTTCATTTGCACATCCAGGGAGATAGCTTCTTCTTTAGGACCCAATCAATGCTTGAAACGGCAATGATTTCTGCTAACCCCCTTGCCAGAAATATTCTATCAGTCTTGATTGTTTATGGGCCAAGGGAATGCCCACTTCATAGACACCTGGCAAGGTAAAGGGATTAAAAACAAACCAAAAATGCAACAGGCTGCTTCTGCTATTGCCTGGCACTCACAACTCATCGTATGGGCAGCCCCTGACATGTTTGGGCAAAGAGATTGGCACCCCATCAGTCAGGGGGCTGGGAGCCCAAGTCTCTCCTTTCCACCACTAGCTCATTTTACTGTTTTGTTTTTTTCCCTTTGTACCAGTAGATTACCAAGTGGAGTCTCAGACCAGCATTTGCATTTCTTCCTCTGTTTCTGAAGCTACTAAATAAAACTATGCACTTATTCCTAAATAAAAATTGTGTCTAAGCGGCCTACAGATTTTCTGGTATGCAACTTGTTTCAGCAAGGTTTTTCAAAGAACCAGTTCAGGGTCCTAAGTTAAGTCAAAAGTTGGTTTGTTTGTTACATTTTGGGTTGTCCAGTTGCTCTTGGCCTTGAATTAGGACAAACTGTGGTGAGAATGATGTGTATTTTACAATATACCCCCAGTTCTTTGGGCTGACAACATACCAAGTCATGGCGTTTTTTTTCTCCACTGTATGTAAGAGTGAAAACTCACGCCCCTTCCTCTGATGAGCTGTCACTTGGGGAACCTAAGACGAAGTTTCCTGCTTTTCCTGCCCACTGGAATGACCACACTCACGCACTCATGCTTTCTCATTTGGCTCTGAGTTTGCCTCATCTTAAAGCTGACAGATTTGAATTCGGTTGTTTTTGTCTTTGTTCTTTTTTTTCTTAACTTGTTTTGCTCCTTCTCCCAAACCTGTTCATGTTTTCTGGACAAAAAGGAAGAGTGGTGCTGAGGTGCGCTACTAGTGAGAAAAAAATTCTCCTTTTCCCTCCACTTCCAGCCTCCTAAGTGGTCCTCTTCCTTAATACAAGTTTCCCAGAGGGGTCCCATTGTCTCTTACCAGAGTGAAGAGGGACAGAATTTCCATCAAACAGCTGGCACACAGATTGGAAAAAGCTTGAGATGCTCATGTGAGAGTCTGAAATGTGTTCAAATCAGCATCAACTTCTTTCCAAATATAGACTATTTTGGGCAGTCAGAATATACTGCCTGCTGCCTACTGTCTTGGGTTTGGTCAGTGCTAGAAATCTCTGATTAGGCAACTTCCTCTATGGCTAAAGAAAGGAATAGGAAATGTCATGGAGTGTAGCTGTGTTGTACTTGACTGATTAGAATTGTAGGCTGGTAGTCAGTATAGCAGAATCATTGAAGTCCCTCATTCTAGCTGAATGCAGAGGTATGACTCTATCAAGTCCTACATTTCTTGGGAAGAAACATTTCCTGTCCTGTCATTTTAGAGAGAAGACATTATATTGGAAGGTGCAGCTCATCAGCCATGAGGCTGGCATCAGCCCCAAAAATTCAAAATAGAATTTAGAATTATTTCAGATTTTTAAAAAAGATTTATTTTACTTCTATTGGAAAGTCAGACATACAGAGAGGACATGAAACAGAGAAGATGTTAGAACATCTAACAAGGAAAATACATGAATGGCTAACAGACACATGAAAAGAAGCCAATAACTCGTAATTATTAAGAAAATAAAAAATCAAAACCAAAATCAGATAGCATTTCTTAACTACTATGAAGGCAAAAAATAAAGACAGATACCAAGAAGTGTTGAAGAGGATATGGGGGAAGTTAAAACTTCCATACATTGCTGGTGGGAATGTAAAAAAAAAAAAATACAGCCAATGCAGCCAATGGTTCGAAAGTTCCTCAAAAATCTAGACAGAGAACTATTATTAGCCATAAACTCCATTCCTAGGTGTATGTCCAAAAGCCAGGACTCCCACAGAATAGAATGCTATGTACACTACAGTTTACAAAAGCCAAAAGGTAAAAAAACAGCACCGGTATTAATCAACAGATTGAACAATAAGCAAATGTGGTATATAACATTCAAAGAGAATGTATTCAGACATAAAAAGAAATGAAATTCTGAAACAACCTACTACATGGATGACTTCAAAAAATATTGCAGGTCAAATCAACCAGACACATTTAATCAATCAGTTTGATTCCACTTGTACAAAATAGCTCTAAGGGTTAACTCACAGAGGCAGGAAGTAGAATGAATAGAGGTTATCAGGTATCGGGGAAAGGGAGAAGAAAAGAGTTACTGCTAAATGGATATAGGGATACATTTTGGGGTGACGATAAAGTTTCTGGAATTTTAAAATATTTTTGGCTATGTGATACTGTGATACATACTGTATGTCTAACTCCCTGAATTGCATACCTATAATAGCTAATGGTTACATTTAGTATCTATTTTGACATAATAAAATTATGAGAAAAATACAATAAAGCTGAATTAAATATCACAGTCAGAACTTAAAAACAGATCTTCTGACTTCCTGAACAAAAGGTTTCAAGCCATTACGACACTGAGCCTGATTCCTCTGTGTAAATTACACATTAATGTACTTACACAAATTGTGTGTCTATCAGTTCTTTAAATATCCACAGAATGCAGAGTGAGCTCCTGGTGCTCAAAACCTGGGAGTGAGGGCTGATGGAAAAAAGTTTTCCACACGTGGTGGATGTCATGTTCTGTGCTTGAAGGCTCTTGATTGGTTATAGCAGTTCCTCTTCCTGTCAATGTTATGCATCTTTACCTTCTGATTTTATGCCTGAGGACATGAAGTTAGGGAAGATGACATGGTGAATTTTGCTGTGGTGCTGAAACAAGCAGCAGAATGGAGATTGGAACCGAGCATCTGCCACAATCAAAACTTACATGCTTCTGGATGTGTTCTTGCTTTCTCGCTTGCTGTCTTTCTTCTTCCTTCCCTCTCTCTCTTTTCTCAGATTCCTGACAAGACCCATTGCTGTGATGGACCAGGATGGCTTCAGAAGGAAGCAGGTAGCTCTCTAGTTCAGGGTCAATCAAGCTTGTTCGGGTTTTCTTGGTGAAGGATCAGATCCTGCTAGTCACTCTGAGGCTGGGAGGAGAGCTGCCTCCAAGGGGTTATTTCCAAGAATCACAATTTGATGGTGCCAGGCACAGTGAATAAAAAGGCAGGTATAGCCAGCAAGGACGGGAGGGCAGGCCTCCAAGGCCAGGATCCAGGGCAGCACCAGGTGTGCCTTCTTGCTTTCCACGGGTTGCCAGATGGGACAGCAGTTGAGTTCTGCCAAGGGCTTTGGCTCCAGCTCCACAGATTTGTACGCACATTCCTAAGGTTTTGCAAGCACATTCTGGGCTTGGAAACGATCAAGGGTCCTGGAACAGACCTGAAGGTCAGGCTCTGCTACCTACAGTCCCACTACGCTTCAAGGAATGGGTAGGCCAAAGAGAGTGGGGAGCAGAACAAGAAAAGTAAAGAGGCTGCAGCGCACACAGGAATGAGGAGAAAGGCTATCGCAGGCTCCCTCCCAGCTCATGGTCCCTCAGCCCAGCTCTCTGCTGTTTCTTTTGAGACCACGTTGAAGAATTTCTACTTTCCCCTGCAAACATGCAAGGCCTGCTCCTGCATTCATGAGAGCTTTATTATCTCTGCATTTGGGGAACCAGCGTATTTCCAGATTGGCACGCGAAGATGGGCAACACAGGAAATGAGCAGTTCCACTGAATTTTCTTTCAGATCATTACCAACCAGTCTGCTCTGCCTTCATTTACTCCATCACATGAGGTCTTAATGCACCTCTCAGTCTACTGCTCATTAATACTGCTAAGGAGCATTTGCAAAGCATTTAAAATCAGCTCCCTTTCTCTGTGCTCATTCCCTGCGGTGCAGTCCAGTTTCTGGGATGAAGCTGGATCAATAAACATGCTCTTTCTGTCTCCGAGACTTTCTGTCTTCCAATTAGAAGAGTGGAGCAAAACATGCTGCTTTATTATAGAAAGACAGCAGTCAATTCTGGCTCGATGCTGAGTAGGAAATGCTGATGTTTCAGATGTTTGTGTAACAGAACCAACAAAGCAACCACTTGGAGAGCAGTGGGATTTTTCGCAGCCAAACTACACAGAAATGGGTTCTTTCTGCAGCCCAAGGCAGGAGGAGGCACGAGGGCCCTAAGGGACTGCAGCTGGTCACTCTATCAGGCCTGGGCGTGCAATGCAACAGGAAGAAACCTGTCAGGCGGCCTTGCTATTTCCAGGTTATTAAAACCTTGCCTGGCCCAAGCGAGTTATCACATCCCCATGTGGTCTGAATCTGTACCTGCGGGAAGCAAAGGGATGCGATGCATGCACCACCATACCGGCTGCTATTCGTGAACCTTTGCAGTGAAAACTGAAAATCTGCATTCGTTTGGGATTTCGCATTTCTGAGAACCACACACAAGCCTTCTTGGTTCCCGGCTGCCACTAGTTGGGACTCTGTGAGACTAACAAGTTTCAACTAAAAGCTTGGAGGCAAGTAACAGAATGGCCCCTGCTGTGGTGTGTTGTTAACTCAGTGCTCTGTGAGCAAGAATCTGGGGTAGGGGACGGGGAGGTGTGAGGAGAAAGGGTCCGGGAGGGGAAGGAGAGAAGGGATGAATGAATGGGAAAGATGGAAGAAGGCAAGAAATCCACCCCTGAGAGCCAGGGGACGTTGGTTTTACTTACAGCTCTGCCAATTACCAACTCAATAACTTATGCTCTCCTTTGTTGGATGGGAAACAATTTAAGAGTAAAACTGGTGCATTTTATGTAATGTGAAGGCCAAGCAGAACAAGGGTATGAAGGTACTTTGTCATCAATGCGATCAAAGCAAAACTGGGACACTTGAGGCTAGCCAGTCATAACACAAAATTCTCTCTCTCCCTCTCTCTCTCTCTCTCACACACACGTCTTTCAAAAGCAATGTGTTTTATATTGAATGTGTACAAGAGATAATAAGTAGGCTTTATAACACATAAAAAATGCTGTAATCATGTTTTATTTTCCCTAAAGTTTTTTTCTTCATGCTGTTCAATGATTCTCCCAATTTCAAGCACTTGAGTTCATACTGGCTATGTCTCTCATTGTCTCCTTCTCTAACTTATTCCTACAGTTTTCTAGACATGTATAATTTATATACATATATATATACACATAACATATATAGTATATATTCATACACACATATATATAAAGATAGCTTAGGTATTGTCAAGACTCAGCAAAGATGTGTTAAGGTTAAGATATTTATATAAAGAGTATATCAAGGAATGTGCACACCTGTCTTGGGCAGATTAGGTCTCTGCCTAGGACAGGTAAGAGCCCTTTTCTGTAGCCTCCCATTATTTGGGGTGCAAGTGTGGGGATGCTCAAAGAACCAGACTTCATGTTTTTATATCATAGCCAAATCGGGGGTCACTCCAACCTGGAACACACAAATACAAGCTGTTTTTGGCTTGAGATAAGTCTATAGGGAGTAAGGAAAAACAAACAAAACAACCTATTCAATCTTACCATTGAGATGGGGTCTAGACGTTGGTTCCCTCTGACTAACTGATACTTTCCCACATCATCTTGGGTGATGTGGTAATATACATATGTGTATACAGTTATTCTTTGCTTTCTTCTCTTGCTTTAATGAACTCTTTTTAATATATGTCTGCTGTGAAATAGTTTGTGAATCAAGGTTTATAACAAGAAATAACTTCCTTGTTAATAGAGCAGGTCTTCTCCAAGAAGACTGATCCCATCTTTGTTCAGTTTCTTCACCCCAGCCGTCCTACCGATTATTCTGATGTGTTCAACAAAGACACAGTGGCTGAGCAGTATCAGCTTGGCATGCTCTTTAACAGTCTGGAGCACAGAAGAAACTGAAACTGCCTACTCTTTGTTATTCAGTTTTACCTTTTAAACAACTTAGCTAGCAAAAATCTGATTATAGAGGTCATACTACTACAAAATCTGAAACACTGTGATCCGAGTTTATTTGCGTATTAAGGACCCAACATGCACAAAGTACCTGACAAGTTCCTAGGCTCTGGCCTGAATAAACCTCAATGTCATCTTAGCCCCTCAAGAAGCACATCTTGAGGGAGCAAGCAGTTGGCCTGGCTACTACGATGCCTACCTTCCACACTGGAGTGCTTGGGCTCAATGCTCAGCTCTGGTTTCTCATTGCTGGTCCTGATTACTACATTCTGTGGGAGGCAGTAGTAACAGCTCAAGTAATTGTGTCCCTGTCACCCACATGGGAGACCTGGATTGAGTTCCTAGTTTCAGCCCCAATCCAGCCCCGGCCATCGCAAGCACCTAGGGAGTTTACTGGTAGATGGGAGTGTGCTCTGTCTCTCTCATTCCCTCCCCTAATCCTCTCTTTCACTCTTCCTCCCAAATGAAAATGAAGAAACACATCCATTGCCCTTCCATCACACATCCACCATCCTGATCTCGCAGGGTTGCCATCTGGGGACCCTGTTAGGGCTCCTTATATCTGTTTCCAATCCTCTCACTCACAATGATTTTACCAAGTACCACACATTAATGACTTACCTATCAATGACTCCTAAACTTTTCTCTCCAAATTCACATTTGTCCTTTAACCCAAGACGTGAAATTCCATGGGTCTATGAAATTTAATGAGATTGAGCATCTCTAAACCAAACTCTTTGATGACACCGCAAGTGAAAAATTCAACATCATGAAATTTTCTTTCACATAGGAAACTTACTTAAAATATTCTGTGAAATTTTGTGTTTTGGCTGTACTCCATGCCCGAGATACCTCATTACTTATAGAAAGACATTATATTCCAAAACAAAGAGCAAAAATCAAGTCCCAAATACTGTTTGTCCTAAGTGTTTCAGAAAAGGATACTGAGTCAGAATGACTAAGAGAAGATCCCTTGTTTTCTTTCCCAACTTGCTACCTCTCAATTTCAGCAAGATATCAGTGTCTTTCCAGGAGTGCAAGTCAAACTGTCTCTCCATTTCCTTCAGCCCCACATGTAACTCAGAATGTATTCCCATTGACTTTACTTCACAAACTATTCTAAATCATTCTGGTTCCTCTTCCATGTCTCTTCAGCGATTTCTGGAGTCCAAACTAGGAATTCTTGGATCCTGTAATAACATCTCATTTTTTTCTCCCTACTAGAATCCTCACTCTAGTCCAATCTCTAGAGAATGGCCACAATGATCTTTAGCAACCCAAGTTGCACAGAACCTCTTCCATAGAAACTGCAATGACACCTTCTCACACAAAGAATAAAATCTAACATTCTTGTCCTTTTCATAAATTTTGCATGACATGCTTCTTTCCTACATATCCAACCTCCCTTCCCATTGGGCTCCCCTTTCACATTACTGTCCCTCCACACTCTTCTTTCCGTGTCTTGGAGAAGCCCGCTCTACAGATACACACACACACACACACACATATTATGCATTTTTCAGTCTTCTTGAAGGCCCTGAATGAGCAAAATGAGAGAATTTATCCATTCTTTTGCCCAATCAGAACATGTTTGTTAAATAACTCTGACACTGTCCAAGCTGAAAAGGATAAAAAACAGAAGGTAAGTGTCCCTTGCTTCTACAGCTCACCTGTAAAGACAGATAACAAACAGGTAAGCTCCTTGAGCAAGTGATGGGACCCTTTATTCTTTTGCTATTCTTCCTTTTGTTCTATGGTTTGTTTTCTGGCATCATATACACCCTAGAAACTTGTCAATATGAGGTCTGCTTTGTTGCTCCTAGGGTCTGCCACCAAGAGAGGTCACAAGCACTGCAGAGATGCCATCCTGAGTACCATGTACATGTCTGCTATGAATTCTCAATTGGATGTGCAAGGTTCACTCTCATGCACTCTGTAACAATGATATTTGTGGGGACGATGATGATGATGATGATGATAATGATGATGATAGTGATGATACTCCAAATGTTCTTATTTGTAAGATGCTTCCTAAATTCCAAACATCATTCATGTAATTTTATGCTTCTTATTTAAATCCACATATGAATCTAGAAGATGTTTTGCAGATGAAGGAAACAAAAACGAGATCTTAGGAAATCTGGGCCAACATGCTATTCCTAAGGAGTCCAGTTGGAATTGGATTTGATTCCAGATCCCCTGCTCTTAATCCCATGCCCTACTCTCTGTTAACTGAGTTCTCATGAGGTCTGCAATGAGAATTTGGGAGACTCCAGGCTGGGGCTGCAAGCAAGACTCTGCCACGTGTTCAGATTAGGCAGCCCACAGTTAGTCGTTGGTACAGCTGTATCCAAGCTTGCTGACTGCTGACTTCGCTTCTGGGTAGAGAACTTCCTGTGCTTCCTGTGATTCCAAGAGAACAAGAATATGCCCCTGGCATCAAGGCCAGAGACACTCAAAAGGGAAAGAAATGATTTCATAACTTGATTGTGAAACCTTGGGCATGTTATTTAGCTTCTTTGAGCCTCTCACATTAACCAACCTTAAAGAAGCACTCATAAACCTCCTTCAAGAGGGGTGGGATGATGCAAAACATCCACAACACCAGGAAGGGAGGAGACAAATAGTTCAGATCCAGGCTAACTATCACTACCTTCCCCCTGGGCCCTGGTGTCTCCATTTGTTCAAGCAGAAACTGCTGAAGTCTTTCAAATTCTAACCCACGGAAGTCTCTGGGTCCCTGTACAACAAACAGGCTCCATTCAGTGTGCCGGAGGTAAGTTCCTCTCTGATCATCATTGCCAAGAATGTCTGAGTCACTAATGTAAACATGATTTCTAGATGAACAGAAGATCCATGAGCTCAAGTGCTTTTCAAAAGGGAGAGATAAGTGAAAGGCCGGCTGCCCTGAGAGGTCACTGTTGTTGTGGCACCAAGAGCTTGGAACCACCCTGTACTGTGGTCCTTAGAGTAAGTTCTGAGAAACCATGGCACAGCTGGCCCCAATGCTCACAGACCAGACTATAACCAGGTTATAACCAGTCCCTGGATTTCCTTATGATCAGAAAAAGACCACCACACCAGTAACACAAGGGCTGTTCTCTGCTGGAAGCAATGAGACCTGTGCCTCTGCTCAGGTTGTTTGTTGGCTTGCCTAGCTGGGTATTTTTGATTCTGAATAATAACGTGTTTGAAATCAGAATCAAAAGGCTTTCACATCTGGGCACAAGTCACAGAGCGGCAGAGTTGTCAATTATTCTCACTATACTTCTAATGTCTGTTGCTGTCTCAACACCGGAACTGAGCTTTTTGCTTGTTACTACCTGAGGCTTCCCTAATACTTTCCATATCATTAAAATTGCTCTCCGTGTTCCATGGTCACCCAAGCTGTGTCTCTCACAGAATTCCATAACTTGTGGGGAAGACGGATTATGGAGTGAGGAGGACAGGCTGGTAACCACACAAAGGGAGTGCACTTAGCAACTGCTCTATCCTATAGACTGTCTATCGAGGCTGCACCACTGACTTGCCCTTGGCCTTCAGAAGCGGCATCCCATCATCCCCATATTCAACAGGGACAACGGTAGCCCTCCTTGCCCAACACCACACCTCTAGTAATGGCTAGACTGAGATTGAACCATAGGGCAAGAATCCAGAGGAACAACTGTTGGAGTGAGCATCATTTAGCAAAGCCTTTTCTGCAGGGCAATTTGGCGGCAGCATGAAGAGGCTCACAAAGGCAGAAAAATCTTCAATAGAGCAATTTCAAGTTGGGAATGAGTCCCAAGGAGACAATCAGCAAGCTTAACATACTGATTTTCATGTCTGTCATTGCAAACTGTGGTACACACCCTGGATATTGATTACTAAGGGCTATTAACCAATGTGCATATGGAAAGGAGTTTCTAATACATTCAATAAGGGAAAATCTACAGGCTACCAAATTACATGTATTATGTGACTCAATTATATGGGAACATTACAAAGATGCCCACACATCATTTATAAAGAACAAGCCTGAATACTTATTTAACAGTAAAAGTGCAGTTGATTTTTTTTCTTTCCTCTTAGGCATTTTAATTATTGTAAAATAGACATAACAGTTATCCTCCTAGCCCTTTCCAAGCAGAAAGTTGAGTAGTCTTAAGAAAACTTTCCATTGTTGTAAATTCAACCTTCAGGATTTTTTCCCCTCTTGGAAAATTGAAATAGTGTCTTCAATCACACTCCTACTCCCAGGTGCTATACAAACTCTGACTTTGACAAATCAAGGTTCCTTCCAGTAGTGGACTCACACAGTGATTGTCTCTTTGTGCCTCAGCACAGTGGCCTCTAGAGTCATCCAGGTAATAGCAGAGATTAGACAGTCCTTCCTTTTCTAAGCTGAATAACATTCCACTGTATAAATGGACCACATTTTGCTTCTCCATTCACTCTTCGGTGGACATTTGGATTGCTTCCCTGTTTTGGCTACTGTGATTTATTTGTATTTCCTGTCTTCACCAGGTATTCTATAGGAAATGGGTTTGTTTTTGCATTTGTTTTTGTCCCAAGATGGAGAAATACCCCTAGATCTGGATTCTGTAAATGATGAGGCATGTCTTTGTAGTTTGAAGAAAGTATGTCCCCTCCAAAATTCATTGAAATGCAATTCCCATTGTGAGAGATTTGAGGTAGGATCTGTAAGAGTTGACAGGTTAGTGGATTATTTTGTGAGTCAGTGTACTTTCAAAGCCTGTTTGGTCAAGTGACCAAGTTCTCTATGTTCTGTGTGTCTGAACCACATGCTCCTGTGCGTTGTACTCTGCCAGCAAGAATGTCAGTAGATACAATTCACTGACCTTGGACCAGAATTGTGAGACAAACATTCTCTTTTCTAATGTTTGCTGTTTGTGGTGTTGTGTTCGCAGCAACAGAAAACGCATGAAGGCACATTCATAGGCAAACCATATAAGTACAGTCTAGAAGCCCTTTAGAATCACACAAACTTGAATTTGAATTTCTATGCCAACATGTACAAGTTATGCAGCCATGGACAAATGATTTCCTTAAAGTCTGTCTCTTAATATGAAAGCCCAGAATCCTGACAAGCTTTGTCATAGGTTATAAAGCTCCAAGGCAGGGCCAGGCACACAGTCAACATCAATAAACAGAGCTGGAAGAAGGCTGGCTGCCTTTCAATTCTTCATACCCTCAAGCACCCTTCTGCTTGCTCCAGAAACTTCAAAGGATAATTCCTGTAAGACACTCTTCCATCTCCTCTTGACCAAATTAACCTCTTCTTGTCTTCATACTGCTGTTCCATCCCACATATCCCCGAGAGGATGGCCCTAGCTTCCTTCACTGAGCTAGGACTTTCCCCTCGCTGCACATATTTACAGTGGCATACACTTGTCTAACAGCTAAGATTCTCTCTGCTCCCTCAGCTCTGCTCTACACCCACATAGTTACATCTGGCAAACAGCTGATACTCAGATCACTTTTTTTTTTACAAGTGAAAACACAAATGAATGAAAGCTCTGGGAAATTAAAGACATTCCCATTTCACAAAGTGGGGGTCTGGAATTTGCCCAGACACCTGTGCCACCCCCTTTTTGGCTTCCTTGGCCTCTCCATCCCAGCACCCTATCTTCTGCACCCAATCCCTGGCATCCTATCAGGCCCTAAATTTTCCAAGGTGAGGCAGACCCTGAAAGCAGAAGGGAGGAAGCAACAAGGTTTGCTAGGGTATAAAGAAGTGCTCACCTGCAATTGCACAATTCATCCCACAGACTCAGCAAGAATGTGACACTTGGAGAAATTACACCTTGCAGTTGCCAGGAAATATTCAAACAGCCACGGGGAGAATTTGGCCCAACTGGGACACATTCATGGAAGAGCATAAATGCATGGTGAACTCATCAGCAAAGTACTATTTTTTTCCTCAGGGGGGAACCCAAGGCTGTCCCACTAGCTTATGAGTTCTGTGACAACACTGAACAGACACGGATTGAACAGTCTGTAAAACCAAGAGCTGGGAAGGACAGCTTGAGCCTCGACCAGCATTTATACAGTTTCTTTCTTGCACATATAACTGAATTAATCCAGCTCATGATTCAAGGTGGCTTCAACCAAAAGCAATGCATTTGCTGTTTGCTTTTAGTTCATCAGAAAGCTAACCATGTCCAAGGTTTTTAAAAAAGGTTATGTCCATCCTATATTTGAGGTTTTAAGAAAAACCTTTATTTTATAGAGTAAGATGACATAGCTGTTGATTTGATTTTAATAGCCTCCATATGCAGAACAAAAGTTGCCTGAAAAAGGCATAGAGAAATTTATAATGTTTTATGCAACTATGGCTGTTAAACCACTGCTCCAGTTGAATCATCTATCAAAGGTATCTGAACAAACTTTTATTTTTTTCAACACTTAATTATGTGTTGGAGAGTTGTTTAAGCACTTAGTTGTGCTTTAGTGATTCCTGAAGCTGATTCAGTGAAGATGGGCACTCTTACCATCCTCACTTTATACAAGAGCACACTGAGACACATGGAACCAGGGAAGTTCATCCTAGGTTATATAGTAAGTAGGCAATGGGGCCAGAATTTAATTTTCGGGTTCTAGAGCTCATTTCCTCATCAATCTCTACCCTCCACAACAGCAGGCATTTTTCCGGAATGTGACAGACCAAAGCTCTGATGACTCTTTACACAAAACTAGCTCTGCTCATCCATCTTCAGGAGTTCTTCCTTAGCACTAAACCCTACCCAAGCACTTCTCACTGTGTAGTGTGATTTATGCTTCTTTGCCTCAAACCTCTACTTTGCAAAAACACCCAACTCCAAACAAGAGGGGGCCTGTCCAAAGGAGAGCTCTGGCATCTTCATGTAACAGGGACTCAAAAATTGGTGAAGCGAACAAGACCTAGTCCTCATTTCCAGCAATAAACCAGTGCATCACATCTGGTACATGGAGAGTTTTCAATCCCTTTGTAGGTGCTTTCCCCATCTCCAATAATCTTTATCCCTGCTGTCTCTACTAGGGCTCCATTTCTGCACTCATTCTGGCCTCACTGACCACGTCTGCAAGGAGGCCTCTCCTCCCACCATGCCCCATAGACATCATGCTCAGAAGATGGGCTGTGTGCCTGTAGACTCACTTGCTGCACTGGAGCATAAGCTGCAGGAGGGAGAGGACTGTCTAGCTAGTCCACTGTGGCATATCTGGCCTCTGAGCATCACACCCACAGGTAAGAGGGTCAAACAGGCCACATAGTCTACTTTGAATAGTGTTCACCAGGGAAAGTATACAGATAGAGCATCAATTACATGTGTGTGCATGCTCACAATCCATTGCATTCTGGAACAGCCAGCACACCTATGCCAATTTACTAGTCAGATTCCAGTAGGAGAACCAGGACATTCAAGTTTCACAGTCGCATAGCTAAAATTTCTTGGGTAACAGGGGCATTATTTAGTCTCATGAAGGTACTGTTGGAGGATTCCTGGATAGTCTGATGGGCAACTGGTTGTTGTTAGGGCAATCAACCACACAATCAGAGTGTTAAAAACTTCTAGGTCACTCTCATCTCCTTGGAAGAGACACACTGCAGATTGAGCTGATCATCAATGATCCATCATTTAATGAGTCATGCCTACTTAATGTAGCATCCAGAAAAGCCCCCAAACAACACTGTTCAGAGAGTGTCCAGATTGCTGAACACAGGGAAGTTTCTGGAGGACGGTGCAGGGAAGTGGGTCTGGAAGTTGCGTGCTCCTTCCTGTGCCCTATTTATCTCTTCCATGCGGCTATTCATCTACAGCCTTTATTATATCATTTATCAAAAAGCCAGTAAAGTAAGTATAGAGCTTCTCTGAGTTCAGGGAGCCATTCCAGAAAATTAATTGAAGCCAAGGAAGGGGTCAAGGGAACCCTGAATTTATAGCTAGTTGGTCAGAAACACAGGTATAAAACACTAATGCTTACTATTCGTATCCAGAGTGGGGGGACTAAGCCCTAAATCTATAGGATCTGATACTACCTCTGCATAGGCAGTTTCAGAAACTGAATTACAGGACATTTGATTGATGTCCACTGGAGGAATGCTTGGTGTGTAGGGAAACATGGTGGAAATCTTAGTTTAAGGCACTTTGTACTAGCTCTTCCTATTAGTTCTTGGACCCTCCCCTGATCTGGAGTTCCAGCTCCATGCTTTTCATAATTTTTAAGTTATTTTTTAGGATTTATTTACTTGAAGGTGGAGTGACATAAAGGGAAAGAAAAGGAAATTTTCCACCTGCTGGTTAACTCCACAAATGCCAGCAACAATCAGGGTTGGGTCAGGCTGAACTCAGACATCCAGAAGTCCCTGCAGGTTTGGGATTATGGTGGCATAGACTCAAGTTTCTGGGCTGTAATTATCTCCTGTCCTAGGTACATTAGTAGGGCACTGAACTGGAAGAGGAGGAGTTCCAAATTGAACTGGCACTCCTATGGGATGCCAGCATTGCAGGGAGTGGCTTCACCTGCTGCAATGTGTCAGCCCCCAGCTTCCACCTTTATAATTATATCTCTGTACTGCCAAAAACTTAACAGAGAGCTTATCAATTCGGAGTTCTGGCTTGGGGAAGAATTGGCTTCACAGCTGACTTAATATTGGTGTGCTGTGGCCAAGGCTGCTTACAAGGATTAATTCCTAATGACCAAAGCAGTGGCCAGTTATCACAAAATGTTCAAGGTTAAGCCTTCTTTGGGAGGTCACCCTGGAGAGACTGGTCTAGAACAAGTTAATATTTACCAGTTACAAAAAAAATAACAAAACTACATGACGATCACATAACAGATACCAAAGAGATGTGTTGGATGAAGGTGCCTATTTAGATACTTACGTGCTGTGCACAAAACAGCAATTGAATTCAATACACAGGGTCAGAGAACGCTAGACTTATAGTTCATTTAACAGAAATGCACATAAAACCGCAATACTTCCTCATGGCACCATTACTTCACCTTCCTATTAATGCATGTCCTGCAGACAGTGGTGATAGCTCAAGAAACTGGGTTCTTGCCAACCTCATCTGAGACCTTGGTTCAGTCCTCCTAACTTGGACCTGTCCTGGCCTCACCTGTTTCAAGCATGTGGAGGGTAAATCTGACAACAGGAGCTCTCCTTGGTCCCATACTCAGGTACATACATACAAGGATATTTAAAATTTAATATGTTAAGTGGATGCCTTATGTCCTTTCATTGTGGGAATAAATTACCACTAGAAGCAAAAACAAATGAGCAGTTGTCTGTCTGGCCAGCCTGTCTCCTTCCTCTGCTCTCCTTTGACAGATGCAAAGCTACTTGGCCAAATTCTTGCACACCTCTGTGAAAGCAAATCCCCATGCTGCGGTGACTACAGGTGTGCCTTAAGGGAGCTGAGGGTGACAGCTGCTCCTTGATCTCATTTCCACAGAAAGAAGGAAAATCTCCAGCATCCTGGGGCTCCATCACTCCATTTCACGTATGAAGAATCTCAGAAGACCCAGAAGCTGCTGTTCCAACAGCAGCAATGCAACCTTATTTCTTTACCTCAGATCTCTAAAAAAATATTAGCATATTAAGTAGTTGCACATGAGCAAATGACAGCAATATTCTGTTTACTGTGCCTAGCCTTGATCACACAGTCAGTCAGTCAGTCTCTCTCTCTCTCTCCCTTCCTCCCTTCCTCCCTCCCTCCCTCCTGGCAATAAGCTGTCCTCTCCAGTGAGGCCATGAACTTTCCAGCTTTCCAAGTACTCCACTTTCCGCAGCCTTTCATGCTGGTCAGCTTTACTCCTTCACACACACACTGTGCCTTGCCCCTGAGGTATTTGAGTTTGCAACACTCATCTAAATGCCTGTGCTTAGAAATGCAGTTCTGAGAAGACTGGTCCCTAAGGGCTAGCCTCCCAGTTAAAGAGATGGACTCTTTCAATTCCAGGGCAACTGGCAGTTGCTTAGTGCTTAAGGCAACTGACCCATGTGATTCCTAGTTCTGGATGAGATGTGTCACATTACATGCCCAGCATGCTGGGCTTTTGTACTCATGTCATGTGAGATAATCATATTTTCTCCAGAAGATCCTGGGACCTTTGAAATGGGTAAATGGGTGCTTCCTTTTTTTTTTTTTTTTTTTTTTTGTCTCTTTCTAGTTTGCATACCAATGGAATTAAAGATCACACCAGAGTGGATGTAGTGGCATAGTAGCTTAAGCCTCCACTGCCATGTGTCCCTTATGGATACTGGTTTGAGCGCTGTCTGCTCTATTTTCAACCTAACCCCCTGCTAGTGTGCCAGGGAAAGGGGGTGAAGATGGCTCAAACCCATGGGTCCCCATACCCATAGAGAGATGCGAAAGCTCTTAGCTTTTGCTTGGGACCACATCAGCTGGAGCCATTGTGGCCACTGCGGGAATGGACCAGCAGATGGAAGATCTCTCTCTTTCTCCTTCACTGTAGATTTACCTTTCAATTTAAAATTATTTTTTAAAAAAGTCACACTGTGAACTCAATCTCTGGGAAGCCTACAGAAGACACATTGTAGGCTTCATAAAAAGAATGCAAGATGTGGCACTGCCCAGGTGGGAACCATGAAAAGCACATGGTGACTTTGTACAAGCCTATCTTGGGTGATCCAGAAGTGAAACTAAACTTTGGGAAACACTGGAATGTATCAGGACCACATAGGTGGTTCATGTAGATTGAAGTGTCCCCAACGAGAGGGTCATGGTCTGGGGACTGAGGATTGATTCAAATTTATAGAAGTGTTTCCTTTTGCCTGCACACTGTCTTGGAAAAAATATATAAGGATATGCAATTATAAATATTACTTTAAAAGTAAGGTATCAGGGCCCAGCATGATGGGTAATTTGGTCTTTGCCTTGCATGCATCAGGACACCATATGGGCTCTGTTTTGTGTCCCAGCTGCTCCACTTTCCAACCAGCTCCCTGCTTGTGGCCTGGGAAAGCAGTGGACGGAGGCCAAAGCCTTAGGACCCTGAGCCCTTGTTGGGAAGGCTGGAATAAACTCATGGTTCCTTCCTTCATATTGGCTCAGCTCTGGTCATGGTAGCCACTTGGGGAGTGAACCAGCACATAGAAGATCTTTTTCTCTGTATCCCCTTTTCTCTGTACATCTGCCTTCCAATAAAAATTTTTAGATTTTTTTCTTTAAATAGGCAGATGTATGCCTCTCTGGAGAAAGGTCAGATAATTTAAAAGCCCAGTATGTTCTTCTTAGAACAGTAAATTGGAGCTATTCATTTGTGTCCTCTTCTTCCTCCTCTACTCCAGATTACCATGATGTCCAGAGCCAGCAACAGGATCTTTGCTTGCAGCCTCTATAGATATGTACCCTTGGAATTCCCACCTACACTGCAATTTTATACTTCTTTGACGAACAGCCATCTTGACTGAGTTCTCATGACAATGCCACCTCTTTGGATGGTACATTTGTAGCCTACGCTTCCTTTCTGGCGGGGATTAAGATGAGCCAGCCTAATACTATGCTGGGACGAGACCAGATGGATGGAGGTAAAGCAGTAGGAACCTTAGAATGAGAGTTGTGAAACGGGCCCTAAAATGGCAGACATTTTTCAACAGCATTGTGGAGATGATGTCAGTCCCACAAGAACTGACTGAGGCCTGCAATGTGGACTAACTCCTATCCCTTGAGACACATGGCAATTGTTCTGAAAAACGTCTGAGTGATGGAAAACGTCAGACCGAATAAGTGCCAACCTGTCGTAGCCAAAAAAAAAAAAAAGGTGACCATTAGCAAGAAGTATTTTTTCTCAGTGGAACAGGTGGGTCATGCAAAGAGCCCAGCAGTCAAGTGTCAGCATATGAAATGTCACTGTGCTAATAGCTCTGGCATTTCTGCCTACATGTATTGATAGGATTGTCTGGCAGCTACGGTCAACCATCATAGGAGAGCGTACATGAGGAAACACACGTGATGGTGGTTGCACGGTCTACAATGGAGCTGAAAAAAATCCTCACCTAGTGATGTTGCAGCCTTCACGATTTCACAGCACAATACATTGCTCACAGTGTGAGTGAGGTTAGTATAAACAAACCTGCATTTCCAATCTAAAACCTTGTAGCATATGTTTACAGACAGTTCATTATGATACTGGTAATAAATGAGTACGTTGTTTGTATTCATTATACTTTCATTATAGTACGTTTACTGATATTTTAGAGTGGACTTATTCATATATGTATATATATACACACACACACACATATATATATTCATACAGACACATATATATGAAATTTACTGCTAACACTGTGCTGTGTTATGCAATCTCATGCATCTCATGTTTACCCAGGTCTCTTGATGGCATCAAGACATTATGTTGAGTTCACCTGTACCACTCAGGCTTGTGGAAGCATACTTTGTGATGTGCTCACAAGATGAAATCATGGAAGCATACACGACTTCAATGTGTCCCCATTTGTATGTCATGCATAACTCAGGTCTGGCATCTCAGCATCTGTGATCTGCCGCAGGACAAAGTATGAAATCTCAGGCTGAGAGAGGGAAGCTGCCACTTACTTGCATTCCCATCCTAGGAACAAATTTCAGGGTCAACCTCAACAATTTAGAGATCACTGTGTAGGAGTTGGTTAGGATCTTACGGAAATGCAGATTCTCATTTGTTAGGTCCAGGGTAGGACCTGACATTGTACATTTTCTAGAAAGTTCCCCAGTGATGTTAGGATATATAAGTAAGTAAAATCAAAGAGGGAATTTAAGTTAAAACTAGCAAATGTGAATGGAATGTTAAAACAAACACCTTCTGGGTCATGCTGAGAAAATCCATGAAGAGCATAAAGGAGTATCATTCCTAGAACGTAGAAACTGAACTACATTGATGATGCTCTGCTACCAAAGATATTTTAAATGATCCAGCAAAAGACTTCCAAGGCTACCATTCTGCACATGTTTTCTACAAAATCAAGGAGAGTATTTTCTAAGGACCACGGTTAGAAACTTTCTCAGATGTACAACTCAGGGAGGAGGGCAGGTGAGAGCAAGGAGAAAGAGGGTAACGTTACCCTGAATGGTTTCTTTTCATTTCCAACCATGTGGTCCTTAGATTCCAAATCCAGATCCCCTGTGTTGTCTCAGGCAACAAGCCAGGTGTTCCCTGGCAGATTCAGTGAAGTCAACCAAAAGGTCATTCAGCAGAATCTTAAGCTTTGCACCAGAAAGCACCAAAGTGGGGCTGGCTCAGGCAGCAGGTGATCAGACTATTTACAGCTCAAACATTTGTTCTCAAGGTTGAGATCTGATTATCAGTGTCTGTCATCCTCAGAGAAAAATGCAAATGTGAGGTGCTGGTGGACTTGTTCCTTCTGCAGTGCATCAGTGTGTGTACCAGTGTGTAACACACACACACACCTTGCCACAGTTCATTTCAGTGACCTCAGTTATAGGCAGTGTATCTGACTCACCTAACTTAAGCTCTATATGATACTGCTGATGGATAGAAATGAGTTTATATATGGAAAACCGGGTTCGCCAACCTCAGCACTTTGCTGTAAGTGATAGGGTGGGTAAACAACATTTTTCCCCTTGCCTGCTGGAGAGTAAGCCCCCCTCTTCCTAATGTTTTGATGATCCAAAACATCTCTAGATACACTGACATAGCTCCTGATACAGGGAACAAAATTTCTTCATGAGCCTACAGAATTGCTGTTCTACAGAATTACTAAAGGACAGTAGAGATTCCAACCCCAGCTCTCATATTCACTAGCTATGAGCACCTGGGCACAGTCTTCTGCCAGATGTCAGCTTCCTCAATTGCAAAAAGGGGAGATGATGCCCTGGTCATAGTCATGACCCCACTCTCAGCTCATAGGTTAGTGGAAGGGTTAGATGGGTTCATGCCTGTGCAATCTCACAACAGTGGCTAGAGCAGCCAAAGGGTCAGACTAGTGTCTGATATGAGTGCTGCCAAAACCGGAGTAGAGCCACCACCTAAACCACAAAGCTTGTGAGGCCGCTTGGCCAATTTCACAAATCTCCACTTGGAAGCACCTTGGATCTGAAAATGCAGAAAGTGCACAGCATAGACAACAGTTATCCCTCCAAGTCAGCATAGAGCAAGACAGAAACCAAAGAGGGTGTGGATTGGATCCCCAAGGAGACCATGGGTGAGACGTTCTTATTACACTTATGATATTCCATTTTCCTAGACAGACACATTAACTCTCTCATGCTGAGACGGCCCCCTCTGGCTCTTAGGCACCTGTCCACTTAAGGACCAGGAGAAAGAGGGGACTCTCTACACATTTCCTTCACGTTCAGCACATCTGCTGCTAATTGAAGAGCCCAGAATTTTTGCTTGTTGGCTTTTGAGTCCCCTAAGGGAAAAGATACCCTACACATCCTTGATTTGCTTTTCATGAATTCTTTTTCATACTTTTTCTTTAGAGACACAGCCAGGGCTAGCAGACAAGCAGCCTGGGTTTGTAGGGCACCTTTGGATCTAAGAGACTTTCATGGTGTCAGAGCTGACATGCTCATCCCTTAACGCAGAAGGAGTGAAAAGCAACAGAGCTGGCTCCCTGCTCCTCCAAGGAACCCAGACACCATCAATCCCACAGGGAGAACTGCCATGGCAGGCTGAACAAGCTATACTGTGATGCCCCCCACAGCTCAGAGCCAGGACTGTGGTGAGTAATGAGATCGCAAACACCATCCTGGCAGCACATCCGTGGGGGAAGCAATGGAAAGCCTGGGCAATCTCAAGGGAGCCTGGGAAAATCTACACAATGGCTGGCTATATTTCCTAGATGGGCTGGAAAAAAAAAAAAGGAGGGAGGGAGAGAGGTTTAAGGAAGATAATGACCCGAGAAACCATATCAGCACAATAAACAAGAGATGGCCACGCTGCAATTGCAGGTTGGAGGTTAGGCAAATTCTTACACATAACAAACAAGCAATTTAAATGACTCGTGGACAGCCTCCCAGGCATCATTTGAAGTACCACCTTGAATTTATTTTGCAGCAGTTGCCATGGCTACAGGAAGACTGTATTCCAAAGGGTAAATGGACACTCCAGCCCCTTGCACCTGATGCTTCAGCCATGCTGGTTACTCACTGCTCCCTAAGTCCTCCATGCCTCTCACCCCCACAAGCACCCCAAAATGTTCTCTCCCAGCTGAAATGGTCTGTGCACTGGATCTCTCATCTTCCTTGGAATGCTCCCTTTCACACCCCAGCGATGCTGCATGCTGGCTATCAGAGCAGACTGTGAATTCCTCGTTTTCTAACATGGTAGCATGTACTCTTGGGCCATCCTTGAGCCTGGCCCTATGCCTGCAAGACAGAAGGTGGTGTGCAAAATTCAAATGGTCGATGCCAAAAGAGCACCCAAGAAACCACTCCTATTGCACAGTGTGATTTTTCAGGTTGTTATTTTTATAAGCAACACAGAAAATACCAAAGAGAATATCTCCTACCACAGCAGATGCTTAATAACTATATCTGTTGAATGAATAAGCAAATGGGTAAATAAATGGATATAAGATTAACTAGGCTTTTATAACAATTCTCTCCTTATATGCTTGTCTAAACTTTGCTTACTGACGGGCAGGATCTCTCTGAAACTAGATCCAGTGACAAATCACAATCACTAATTACTGAATGGTACTGGCTGGCCAGGTCTTATTTAAAGGTCTCCACTCACATCATTACCCATTATTCCAGTATTGTGTGAAGTTGGATCATTTTACTTATACCGGAGGAAAATAATGGTTAGGTAGGAAAACAAAGGACAACCAGGTATGTATTTGGACTAACAGTTAAGAGGTCACATATGACACTCACATACCTTATCGAATGGCCCGGCTTCTAGACCTGTCTGCGCTGTAGTCTCTACCTTCCTGCTAACGCAGCCCTGGAGAAAGAGCAGGTAATGGCTAAGGCACCTTGGTCCCCACTACCCATTATCAGAGACTAGATTGAGTTTCAGACTCCTGGTCTCAGCTTGGCTCAGTTTGAAGCCCTGGGAGAATCTGGAGAGTGAATAAGCAAATAAGAATGTTCTCTTTTTCTCTTCCAAATCATATTACTTAAGCTTTGACCCCTCACCATCAGTAAGGTACATCAAGGCAGGGAGCACCAGGTCAGACCTTTGAGAAACAACTGGTGGTCTCCAGGCATTTCCCTAGCCCTAGCACAAAATCTATGTGCTCAGGCTCGCTCCAGAATAAGCCATACCCAGAGGCTCAATTTCCAGTCTCGCCTTGGGCATCTATCTCCATACCATGGGGTAAACAGCCTCAGTTCTTTCAGCCTCAGGTTATCACATGTCAAATTATCTTCATGCTTCTGGAGGTGTCATTGTAGCAAGTGTGGGGATGACATCCTCAGAGCACTACCTTCTATGACCTGGAGCACAGAGACAGCTGGCAAACAGGCAAACAGTGCTCACTAACGACATCACCGGCACTTGGACAAAACAGAATCCATTCTCCACTGTTGGAAATGTAGCTGCAGATTACTGTAGGACAACGGGGAGCCCTACATTTATAGAATTTTAAGTACAGGGAACATCTGATCCTTGAGTCAGTTTCTCGTATATGCCAACTGGGCATGAGATACTTGTGAGCTCTGGAGGATCCCCTTGCAATCTGCAAGAAGCAGAGGCTTTTAGAACCACCCAGTGTTTGAATGTTCTTTTCACTGTGTCTCAGACTCCAAGACACCAACATCTAGCACTTTTGTACCGATTCCCTTAAGAAGTGACAGTGCGGGCCCGGCGGCGTGGCCTAGCGGCTAAAGTCCTAAAGTCCTCACCTTGAGCGCCCCGGGATCCCATATGGGTCCCGGTTCTAATCCCGGCAGCTCCACTTCCCATCCAGCTCCCTGCTTGTGGCCTGGGAAAGCAGTCGAGGACGGCCCAATGCATTGGGACACTGCACCCACGTGGGAGACCTGGAAGAGGTTCCAGGTTCCCGGCATCAGATCGGCGCGCACCGGCCTGTTGCGGCTCACTTGGGGAGTGAATTAATGGACGGAAGATCTTCCTCTCTGTCTCTCCTCCTCTCTCTGTATATCTGACTTTGCAATAAAAATAAATTAAAAAAAAAAAAAAAAGAAGTGACAGTGCTCAGTAATCCTTGAAATTTCTCATTCTGGACCTATCTCAGGTGGCTCAGCCACAAACAAGCACAGCAACCCAATGTTTGAACAGGAGACGCTTCTTAAAAGCTCTGTTCTTCTGCAAGAGCATCCTGATGGGACAATCCTTCTGCTGAAACATTTCTGCATCATCACCCTCAACTCCATCAAAAAGCAACACAGCATTTGGCCTGGAGGTAAGTGGCCTGCATCTCAACCTGCAGAGCCGGCTTAGCATTACGCCTTCTGGTCCTGCTTCTAGCTTAATGCAGACCCCGGGAAGCAGCAGGGAAACTTCAAGGGCTGGCTCCCAGTCATGCAGTCAATCTGGATAAACTTCCTGGTTTGTGGCTTTGGGCCTGGCACACCCTTGGGTGTGTGTGTGTGTATGTGTAAGTGTGGCTGCCTCTCAAATTAAAAAAAAAAGGTTTTTTTTTTTTTAAGAAGAAGGAAAAACAGTGAAAACTTCAAGGGAAATTTAGGCAATGGACATAAGAGATGTATTATGGACCTTGGGTAGAGTTTGGCCAATCAGACTCAGCTTTGAAGTCAGTATAGCTTTTTAGGACATTAGTCCTGACTGTAGAATTGGAGTTGCTGGTGGTGATAAGCTGGGCTCTTGATCACCTAATGATGTACAAGCAGCATACACTCCTGGGAGCTGGAGGCCACACAGTTAACCTGTGTATGAATTTTCTGGTATCTAGCATAGCACAGGGGATGTAGTAAGTGATTGATAACTATTGCCTGAGACATTTTATTTTTATTTTTGGAGGTTTTATTTCCACATCAACTTTTTTTTCAAAAGTCTTTTTGTTGTTCTTTTTGAGATCTCTACCTCTCGTGTGTATGTGCATGCGCAACATTCACATCTACTCACTCACTCCCCAAATGCTCACCGCTGCTGGGAGCCATGGGTGAAGTTCAGCTTCATGTGGGCTGCAGAAATCTGCCTCCTTAGCCATCCCTGCAGCCTCCCAGGGTCTGTACTCTGGAGTAAAGAACTAGAGTGATGTATCAAAACCAAGCCCGGGTACGGAATGCAGACATCCCAGCCGGTCTATCTCTAGCTCAGATACTTGCCACCTTTTTACAAAATAAACTTTCTTTGTGCCTGATAAGCAGAGGCAGAGGCCATATCAGTTTTTGTAGGCAGTTTCATACAGAATGTATCAGAAAATATGCCACATTTTGCTAGCAACAATGTGTTGTCTCAAAAAAAGAAGAAGAAAAGAAGGACAAGGAAAGGCGAGGGAGGAAAGAAAGGAGGGAGGAAAAAAGCATTAAAAGGTATTATGTTCTTGGAATCATATCTATGAAATCTGTTCTGTACATATTAATAAAAACATAATTAAAAATAAATTATAGATTAAAATGCTGTGGCTTGCTTGGAGATAAAAACATTAGAATATATTCAGCTTCCCATTTTGAGCAGTAAGTCATTTTTCTTCCAGATTCAAAACAAGCTTAAGGTTGAAGTAAACAAATCCAAGTTACATAACAAATTTCTATTGAAGAATATGGTCCGTATGTGTTGGTAATAATTGTTCAAAAATTTTCACTGACACAAAGGATACACAGCATGTAATTCACGAGTGATTAAAAAAAAATTTTCTACAGCAGTCCTTAAGTTCAAGTTGATTGTCACAGAATGTTTCCTTGGGTTTTGTTGAACTCTGTATTGTAGCCATTCTTTCTACTATGCTCATCCGCAGCCCCATTCACAGTTCCACTTCCCATGGTTTCAACTACAATCTATACAAAATGGAAAATCTCAGAAATAACCATTAAGAAGTTAAAAATTGTTCGCTGGTCTAAGTAATGTGGTCAATCTCATGAGCTCCCACTCAGTACCCCCTGGGACATGAACTACATATTTTTACACTGTATCTACATTGTTCACACTATGTATCCATCAGTAACTTACTATTTCAGACTACTGCAATACTAATACACTTACTTTCAGGTAACTCTTAGTTTCTTAGGCCATCATCTGCTCATTACCCGGGAACATTAGCAGGGAGCTAGATGGGAAGTGGAGTAGCTGGGACTAGAATCTGCACTACCAGTGCCAAAAGGGACAACTTAATCCATTGTACCACAATGCCTGCCCCTGTGAAATACACATGATCAATGTCATTTCATACAACAATGGACCAGATTCCAAACTGTAGACTTTGCCCTTTTCCCAACCTAAGTAGCTCTGACCATGGCCAGTATCAGGCCACCAATAGATGTCAATAAATTTGGGGTTGAGAAGATGCGCACAGTGACACACCATTAGACAGCATCTTAGTATTCCTACAGAATAGATTTAAATGACCTCAAAAAAGCAAAGTAATTAGGAAGTGCTGACTATTGCATCTTTGTTTTGAAACATAATACACTTAACTATACGTTTGGTTACATTTTTAGTTATGGCTGTATTATAACTGGCTCATGATATCCCTGGGAATCTCAGAGCTGCTTCCTCCAGTAGGAACTGACTACCACAGAGCTGTCTGGCTCTCCACTTCTCATGCCTTAAGGAACTTTTCATCATCTGTAATCTGTTCCACAATTGTCACCTCACCTGATCCTTTCTCATCCTTCTTTCTGTGTCTAATGAGGTTTCTGGCCTCTGTTCTTCCTCGGACTCCCCTTGTCACCTTCTCAGTCGACACCTTTTCCTGTCCTGTTTTCCTTCTGCATCACTCTAGATTGTCTTCCCAGATTCATCGCAGACACATTGCTCCCTGGGAGGCCAGGTTCCTGCTACAATCTTCCAGGGCCCATTCTAAGTTTGCAAGATGGAGTGCAAAATCCTTTGGATTTCTACAGATGAATAATGATGATGGTAGCTAAATAATGAGGACATACTTAACATCACACCTAAAAAAGGCTAAAATGTCAACCTTTATGATATGTATATTTTACCATGATAAAATTTTTTCTTAGAAAAATCAGCAAGTCTTTACGCAATTTGTTTCTATTTAGTCTTTATTAAACTTATTTTTCATTTCTATTACTGCTGCTACTAACTAAGCTCACTGCCACATACACACACATGCACACACACACTTATATGTTAAAAACTCTCTCAAATGCGATGGTAAATGGAGCTGGGCTTTGGGAAGGTGCTTAGGTCAACAAGGTAGCACCCTCATGAATGAGACAAGTGTCCTTATAAAAGAGGCCCCAGAAAGCTGCCTTGTGCCTTGTGCCTTGAGCCTTGTGTCAAAAGCTGACCCAAGAGTGGGTCCTCTCTAGACAAAGCATCTGTTCATGAATTGGTATTGGATTTCTTAGCCTGGAAATATATTTTCTTGTTGAGAAAACACATTTTAGTCATATATAAGCCATACAGTCTATGGGAGTTGGCAATAGAAAGGATTAGGACATTTCCCGATCCAATCCACTAGACACAGTGTTGAGTCATCTACATTAATCTTCAATATATCCCAAGAGGAAATACTAGCGTTATAGTTTTAAAGATGATGTCAGGGCCGAGACCAAAGTAATATAAGTGAAACCACTCACCTTGGGCACAAAACTTAAGGAAGTAACTAGCCCATATGGCATATAAAGGCAATATCTAGAAAAATCCAATGATGAACAAAACATTAGATTCTAAATAAGAACAGTATCTTATCCAGCAACTGGACAACTTTGTCTCATTCACTTTACCCTATTCCTGGCTTTGATTCCTGTAAATTCTAATTATTAAGGTAATTATCACAATGCAAACATTTCTTAGAGGAAACAACCAAGCCTCTGATTAGCCAATTTGCTTAAAAAACTGCTTTATTAATTTGTTTGCTTAATGGTATTTTAAATTGACAAATCAAAATTGTATGACACATGGAATATAATGTGACATTTCTATAAAGTTATGGGTTGCAGGATTAGTAAATCAAACTAATTAACATATCTTTAATACATCTTCAGTATCAGTTATCTTCATTGTCGACTTTCTTAGTCTCTTCAATTTTGTTTCCAGAGCAAGTGTCTATCTTGCTTTATCCTAGACCTGGCCTGGCCTAAATCAGTCTGTCTTCCTCTACCTCCCTCTACTCTTCCCTCTACCCTACCAATATTCACCATTTCTTAGTCCCCAACTGTTGACACACATGCTGGCCCTACCAAGAGAAAGTATGGCTATTTTAAGCCCTAGGAAATTATTTTTCGGAGAGGAGAAGTCTGCTACTATTGTTGCTAGAACAATGCAGAATCCAAATTACAATTCTATAGATTAAGGATCACTGAGATGCCTAGATAGTACGGTATCCATAAGAAAAGACCTTTTTGGCCAAATATTTTGTATAAAGCTTCCCAACTTATGCAACATTTGGATATTCTATGAGAACAGTAAGCTGGCAGCAACATTATTTATTGCTGAAAACATAATTACTGGGTTTCAGTACTGACTGAATTAGGAGAAAGACAATGAACTAGAAAAAAAACTTTTAGATTTGAGATAATGTGGAGCTGATTTGTAAAAACAAAAAGGAACACCTTCTGCTGCATTAAGAGATATCCTTGTGAGAAACTGCACTTCGTATTTTAAAACAATCAAATATAAACAAGCCTTTATATACCCACACACACACTAGAATTCAAAGAAAGCAATTAAATAAAACGGGCAGCATAACTTTGTTGCTGTTTTACTCAAAAGCAATAAATTAGTTTTAGGCTCAATGCTTTGGGTAGGCAATTTTCTTGAGTTACATCCAGGTGGACTCAAGTGATATATGGTCCTGAGTAACACTCATGAAAAAAAAAAAGAAAAGATGCTTGGAGCAATCTAGCACACTGAGCTGCCACAGAATGGGATTCTCCCATTTTAAACACACACACACTAGAAGAACACATCACAAAGACAATGAAACAGACAGATATAGAAGTACCAGAGCTTACACGAGAGAGGTAGTCACCTCATGTCCAACTACAAATAAGACCACAGATCCAAATAGGCCTGATGCCGTGGTGACCTTCTGGGCCATGGAGATTTGGAAGCTACACTTAAGCCGACAACAGCAAACAGCTTTTAAAGGTTTTTTTTTTGTTTGTTTGTTTTCCCTGTGAACGGAAAATTGAAAAAATCCTTCCATTGTCCTAGAGTAGTAGATCTAAAACTGTCTGAAGTCACAGGCTGGCAAAATGGTTACATACAAGGACCTGAAACTCACAGCCTACATCCCATAACAAGTGTGGATGGGGTGCAAGAGCTGAGAGTGGAGCAGCAGATATTCAGCGCAGCCTTCAAGGCACCACCTGAGCAACCTGCAGACCGTAAATGAGTACCTGTGTTCAAGTCCTGACTGCACTTCTGATCTACCTTCCTAGTAACGCCTATCTTGGGAACTATCAGGTGACACCTCAAGTGGCTGTATCCCTGTGAACATTGGGAGAGACCCAATCTGAGCTCCTGGCTCCCAGCTTTAGCTTCCATTGTAACTATCTGGGGAATGAACCAGCAGACAGAAACCAATCTCTCTTCCTTCCTCCCTCTTTTTGTCCTTCCCTTACAGTGTATGTCCTTCAGACTTTAAAGAAATAAAAATTTTAAAATATAGAAATAGTTTCTGTAACAGAGAATTACTAACCCCGATCTATAGAAAAAAAAAAAAAAGGTTGATTGAAGCCATAGCTGTGTTCCAAGCCACCATAGGTAAAGAGATCGCGGAAACCCCCAGTAAAGCAGCAAGACTTTATTTTTATGAGATCATGAAAATGTAAAAGAAAACTGAATAGAATTTTGGCAACAGAACAACAGATCTCAATCCACAGGTTCAACATGTATCCATCATACCTGAAGGAACCAAAAAAGCACTGACTGACTGAGCTGTAGAAAACTAGTCATAAAGCAAAAGCACACTAGAGATAAACACACTATACCAGCTAGCAGGTAACACAGACAGACAAACACACACGTCTCCGCTTTGCTGAAGCTCCCAACGAATGTGGGAGATGATTTTCAGAGACAAAGTTCAGAAAGTTCTGGAATTGAAGCGCCTCTAGCACTGAGTCTCAGAATGCACTTCACATGAACTCAGAGTAATTAAAAATTGTAACTAGCACATTAAAATCATTGGCATATTTTTTGCAGTAGATTATATTTCTGACTCAACCCCAGGTCAATGTTTATAACTGTGATCATCTTCCTGCAGGAGACCAAGACTGCCTGGAAGGTCGGAGCCTGTCTCAGTCAACCCACTTTATAAGGGCCTAGGACATCCAGCTCAGATAAGTCATTTGTAAGATTAAATTCCCATTCAAAGAGTGGACAACAAATTGCTTTTCAGATACTATTTGAGGGATGATTCCTTTATAAAATGTAAGGCTATTCATAATCTTCAATATTGCCATCTAATCATTGGCCTAGCAACTAGAAACTATTAATATGCTTAACACTGTTCTAAGCTTCTTCCAGCACTTTCTTGTTTAATTCTGACCATATTCTTTTTAAAATACTGTGTATTCATATACACAGTAAAATACAGATACAAAGCAAATACAGATTTTAAATGTAGCTGAGGGCCTGGCATGACAGCCTAGTGGCTAAAGTTCTTGCCTTGCACACACTGGGATCCCATATGGGCACCGGTTTGTATCCCGGTAGCCCCACTTCCCATCCAGCTCCCTGCTTGTGGCCTGGGAAAGCAGTCCAGGATGGCCCAATATCTTGGGACCCTGCACCCACAGGGGAGACCTGGAAGAGGCACTGGGCACAGCTCTGGCCATTGTGGCCACTTGGGGAGTGAATCAATGGGCAGAAGGTCTTCCTCTCATTTCTCCTCCTCTGTATATATCTAACTTTCCAATAAAAACAAAATCTTAAAAAAAAACGTAGCTGAGTAAACCAAGAGCCAGAAGTGTTGAGTATATTGCACAGGATTCATCTCTGATCTACTTCATATTTTGATTTTCATTCATTCTACACAATTCAGAGAAAGAAGATTAAACACTGCAACATGAAAGACGACACAGCTCATTGGGCAAGTGTGAATGCTACAAACTTTGGGGGGTGGTACCTTTGAAATACGATTGGGCTGTATCCAGCAGTTCCCCAGGAGAAGGTTCAGCCACAGCATGTACAGTAACCCTGGACCATGGGCAGTCAAGGGAGACAGAGCAGAGCCCCGGGGACAGAGGCCTTCCCAGGGACAGAACAAAGGAGTTACATAGCCAGCATTGGTGTGCTGGTGGGAAATACATTAGCAATCTTATCCCGCAGGTTCATAAATATTATTCGACAGGGAAAGAAAAAGCCTGTTTATTTTGAGCATAGAGTATGTTACATTCATTTCTTAAAATGTCAGGCATATGCACAACAATGTGCCTGTTTTCCAGCAATATCCTTTTTCCATAGAATGCTGAATTAAAAATAAATTGATAATAGAAGCAACAGTGAATGAAAGAGAAACAGAAGCGAAGAAGACTGGCACTGTCTCTAGCTGCATCTCCAAGGTTTGTTTTTTCTTTCTTTTGTTTTTTTCCTTCCACAGAAGATTCTTGCAGCGTCATTTAAGCCAAAGTGGGTTTCTTGGAACACTGGGCACTATTTTTTCAATATGCCCTCTCTAAATGTACGATAAGCGCTATGTTGAAGTCAGAGCTTTTAGAAAGCCTTTTCTAGTTTTCACCAAAAAAACCCAATCTATTCTTTGTTCAAAGGAAAGAAGCAGAATCACGGCCATCTCTGAGGGAGCTGCTGAAAACATTGGCAAAAACTTTCAGAAAAAACAAATCGAAGTGTTTACCACAAAAATATCTAAATATATATTCCATTTTATTTTCTCAGAGGCATTTAAGAGTGAAGAGACAGAGGTTGGTGAGGATTCTGGCAGTCTTCCTTGCAGTGAAAGGAAAGAAAAAAAAAGTTTCAAAAAAAGCAATTCAGCATTTTAATCATTACACCAGGTCACATAAAAAGAGAAAGTATTTAGTTTTCCCTTTCATTGCTTTCCTGGCACTGTGATGGTTGTTCTGGCGCTGGCTCAGAGAGTTCTGCCCTTCCACAGAAACCTGACACTCAAGGCTAACTTCAGGCTTGCTCCTCTGGGTTACTGTGTGAGGTACTCATACACTTTGGTTAAGAGTACAGGTTCAACTCCATGGCAAATTTGCCCTTATGTGTTTGGTCAATAGGCCAATCTATGGATTCAGGATTTCTACTGGAAATTACACTTTAGTCATGCCACTTTCAGACTTGTATGTTCTTAGATATAAGGGCAAGAAGGTACTAGGTCAGGCAAATGGGAACAGTGAAAAATCAAATGGCTACTCATTTGTATCTCAACCGCAATTTGGGATTAACGGTCAAGAACTAAACTCCAGTGCCAGGATCCAGTTTTTCTCATTTCTTTATGACCTCTTCCTTTCTGTTAGAGGAGATTTTTTTTTTTTTTGCAAATAACAGTCATAATTAGAAAGACAAAGGAGATGGGCACTTTCTATCACCTTCCAGGGTTAGAGTTATTCTGTTACTCATTTTTGAAGGCTTTTGATCTGGCTCCATTCCCTGAGGGCAACCAGCCTAAATCCACCTAAAAGTCACCAAGACTTGATCAGTTGGCAGCCATGCCCAAGGCACACATTCTTAAGATAGGTATTATTAATCAATCACTACACTGTTCTCCAATAGGGCAGTTTAGGCCTCCTGGTCCTTCTCTAAAGTGTTTCTCAGAAAACTTGTACAGCAGGATTTACAGCTCAACTGCCAGCCTGGATTCAATCACCTTTCGCCCCTAGCATTTCCATCCTACCCAAGGAACAAGCTATAGTCACAGAGATTTTACCTAGAAAGGAACGACTAATCCACATCTGCACTCTGACATCAGATTTTCTCTTGGCCAATTCACTTGCCTCCTGTTAATTTCAGTTTTCACATCTCTAATAAGTAATTTAGGTTTATGCAAAAGTCAGCCATGACCCAATAATCCATAGATAACTGTTTAAATATTAAGTGAATGACATGGCAACCAGTTTTCCAGAGAAGTTACAGTTGTAATGAATGGAATATAAATTTACCTACAAGCACTATTTTTTGTCATTGTGTATTTTATTGACCAATACGATCTCTCTCTCAAAAAAACAAAGTAAAACAAAACCATGGTTATTTACAATCATCCATTTACTTGTTCTTTTTGTCTGCACATATTCAGACTGGGGTCTTGACCACTGCTCTTCAGACAAGACTATCTGCCAAGTCTTAGAGTAAGGCTCGGGGCTCAGAATAGCCATATTAGACAGTTGCTGAAGAGAAGTTACCCATGGTAAGTTCTCACTGCTACATGTGAATAAACTTCATTGCAGGTTATCCAAAACCTATGGCCTCCTCTACACTATGCTCACTAGTGTTCCCTTGTCCAATAGGATCTCCATTGGCTGCACATGCAAGTGAAGATCAAAAAGTTCACTGGAAAATAGGATGAAAGGATAATTGGTACAAAAAGTTTTGAAATCCATGCATCTCCCATAAATTTTTGAAGACTTCCCATATTCTCTGCATCAAAGGACATTTCCACTGTCGGAGACAGCATTGCTCTCGGCACTGGGTTAAATGTGTCAGTCCCTTCCAGAGGTGCTTGGGTGATGAACGAGCTCCTCCTCTGTTTCCTAGCTCTCATAAGAAGGGTCACCCAAGGTCTTACATGGTCATCCTCAATCGGAAACTGTGTCATTTACAATCCTCAAACAGTGTGGATTACCAGGTCTGAAAAGTGTGACGACCAACGGGAAATGAGCACTTGGCTGAGAAATATAAAATACAGGAAGAGCTCCTGTCATGTACCTTCAAGAGTTGTTTTTTTTTTTTTTATTCCTGCTATAACCTGCATGGAAAATACTATTCTTATTACTAGACAATTGTTTAACATTTACCCACCACCAAAAATTCTGCTGAGGGCACATGCAGGAACTTATGTTGGTCTCTATCTTTCGGGACTTAACCATTTAATTAGATGGGGAAAAATCCCCCAGTGCAGTTTTCAGTCACATTTATGAATAATCAGCTGGATGGTGGCTTCTGGCAGGATGTCACATTGACGGGAGGTTGCAGCACTCAATATGTCTTATTGTGCTGTACTGTGAGGCCCCGCCATATTTGCTCTCTGTGGCTAACACCGTCCAGACACTCCTTGTAACACAACTGTCTCTGGCTTGTGTTCAGCTTGGGCGTTTCAATCCCGCCAAGATACTGCTGCCTTGGGACTATGCTTCCTGCTGGTGATCCTGTCTTCCTTTATTTTTGGTGCTGTAATGTCTCCCCCTGAAGACCCTAGAAATACGTGTCTGATGCAGTCCCTCTCCCTTGAGCTGGGGTGTCTGTCTCAGCACCTACCCAGACACATCCACAAGCCAGCTGGCTGACCTGGGTCACTTCTTAGGGGGTGAAGGATGCTGGTGTAACCACAAGAAAAGGAGTCTGTGCTTTAGCCTGTTGAGCCCTATTCCACCACTTTGCCTTCCACAGTTTTCAAAACTTTTCCCTCTCTGTTCTGCAAAGAATTTGTTCAGTAACATGAACTCAAGTAATCCAGTTTCTCGCTTAATTGCTTTACTTTTATGGCATATACATTTATCACAATAATCTATTTTAAGGGCACATTTTTGTTATGTCCACAGAGTTGAACAACTATCACCACAATCTGATTTTAGAAACCTCTATCATCCCAGAAAGAAACCGTAATGCTCCTCCCCATTCCGAGCCCAACCAAGGGCAAGAATAAGATTCTGACTCTTGCTGAAAGCCTCCTGTCTCAATACTTCCTATCCTGAACCTGTGTGTTTTAAATGCCATGTATACAAGGAACTGTACAACCTCCTTTACACCTGTGCCTTTCACTTAGCATGCTTATGAGGCTTATTCATAATGTGGCATGTGCCAGTGTTCTGCTTCCTTCGGTCACAAGGTTTCATTCCATTGTATGGATGTATCACATTGTATATCAAATATTATCCCTGGTACATAAAAGTATAAATTCCTTAGAGTCTTCACTAAGAATCTTGCTGCTGGGGTTGGCTTTGTGGCACAGTACATTAAGGCTCTGGTTTTTTTGTTCTGTTTTGTTTTTATGCTGGTATCCTATACCCATACACTGGTTCAAGTCCTGGCTGATCTACTTCTGATCCAGTTGCTGCTAATATGCATGGAAAAGCAATAGACAATGACCTTTTGGGCAACTCTCATTCTTGTAGGAGACCAGAATGGAGTTCCTGAACCCTAGCATCAGCCTGGCCCAACCCTGGCCACTGCACCTATTTGAAGAATGAGGCAGAGGATGGAAGATCTCTTTTCTTTCTGTCTCTTTCTCTTGGTGCTTTCCAGATAGATATTCTAAAAACTTTGTTTCTGGTCCTGGCATAGTGACATAGCAAGCTAGTCCTCAAACTGCAGCAGTGGCATCCCATTTGGGTGCTGGTTCAAGTTTTGGCTGTTCTACTTCCTATCCAGCTCCCTGTTTATGACCTAGGAAATGGCAGGAGGATGGCCTAAGTCTAAAGTTTCCTGCACCTTCATGGGAAACCTGGAAGAAGCTCCTGGCTCCCAGTTTTGGATCAGCTTAGCTCTGTTTTTCTGGCCATTTGGCAAATGAAATAGCAGATGGAAGACTTCTCTGTCCTTTCTTCTCTCTGTGTGAAATCTATCTTTCAAATAAAAATAAATCAACCTATAACAAAGCCATCTTTTATTTGAGTAAGCTCAGATTTCCTTTATACTTTTCTTCCTATATTTCTATATCCTAAAATTGGAGCTTTCTTTGTAATATGTGCATAGCCTTAGGCAAATACATGGGCATGTTACAAAAATCACATAAAAGCAACCATCCCCATAAGTGTCCATTGTTTGCCAATGGATGGCAATTATTTTCTTCAGAGAGATATTTAGGCCATGGATGGTCACTGGTCATAAAACCAAAACAGTTAATCGCAATAAATGACCTGTTTTGGTTGAAAGCAATGGTGAAATTGGCAGCAATAAAATATTTAGATTTGCATGAGGAATATAGAATGCGGCACCTTCTCTGTACATAGGTTTATAAACTATTCATGATGGTGTGGTTATTTATATTTAATAGGCCACGTGTTCTCCAAGTCTCCTGGTTCCCACTTGAGCAGATGGATACTGCACAGTTGCCAGTGTTGGCTCTTTGTTCAAGTGGTGCTGGCAACTGCCACTCCACAGGGTATTGCATTTTGAAGGACCAGGTGGAGAGTTGGGAGGTCTCCAGAGGCCTATTCCCATCCTCACAGTGGCCACCAAATCTAAAATTCTCTCCACCTGGTCTCCCTTTTCTTGTCCCAGTTGTAAGGATCATACTTCCTCTATAATGTTCATTTTCCCACAGCTGGAAACATCCTATCTCAGCAGCACGGATCCATTTTGCTCTATGTAGATTCCTCATCTGGCAGGAAAACACTCAGAGCTCTTTCTCCTTGGCCTAGGGAATTCCATTCCTCTTCTTTTTATGACATTGAGTAACTTGTGTGACAAAGCCACTGACTTCTAACACATAAAGCCAAAGCATTACCCATGATGCATGCTTAACTAGTTGTATGTTAAGGACCAGAAGATACACACAATATATAACTTCAAGTTCTTCTCCAGATTCAGTTCATCAGATTAACCCCAAAGTACCTATTTTGGCTTACATGTCTCATTGATTCACATAAACACAACTGGACTAATAAATGCAGTTGATCGAATGGCATTTTGGTCAGGTACTGAACCAAGATGTGACACAGGTTCTCTTACTAGCCTTATAGATGTACCTGCCATTGTTACCCACATTTAGGTAAGGAAACCGAGATTCAAAGGCTCAGCAAGTTTCCCCAATATCAAAGAACTAGTCAATAGTCGAGTTGGGATTTGAAGAGGTTCATTCTGCTTCCACAGCCTCAGTTCTTTCTGCAGCTGCTTCCCTGTAGGTGCTCTGCTCTTTATGGCTCCTGCTTAGTGGTTGCTAATCCCTCACAGACAGCCAACAGATTTTTTGTAGTTCAGCCAGACTGATAGCTAGATCTAGGACAGTGATTAGACTTCTCAGGGTACAGTCCAGCATTTAAAAAAAAATCAAGAAAATACTCCACCATTTTCAGAGGCCAATATTCTGGTTTGGCAACAACTCAAAGATTCTCCCTCAGCTAAAGGGAATGCTTCCTGCGACATCTACCAGTGTGGTACTTATCCCTCCCCAAGTCTATCACCACTGTCGCTGTTAGTCACCTAGCAGGTGCACCAAGCCACTCCCAAAGTCTTGCACATGATTCTGAGCCTCTGTGAAGAAGTCACCGCATCTTTGCATTTGCTGAGATCCATGTGAGGTGGTTGCTATCTTTTGTGTCTGCTGTCAACAGAAACCGCCTAGGCAGAGAGCCTGTTCACTCACTCTCGTGGAAATGACCCTTTGGTAGGCTGGGTGGGCATCAGAGCTGCAGCTGCTGTTACAGTCTCTGGTGTTTAGTGTGTGGCTGCCCATTTGTCCCTTTTACACTCAAGACTCTTGGGGAGACTGTTTTGATGGTCGTCACACTGAGCTGGTTCAATGAAGCTTACTAAGACCCCAAGAACACTTGATGCGAGATGATGTCACCAGTGCTATTTAATATTTATCAAGGGCATCCAGAGCCCTTGGCACCACACAGACAAGCAATGGCTCTAGTTCCCACAATGCTTTCCCCCCACCCCAGCTTCCCACCCCCACGGCCAACCTGATTCCTTCATTGCCACGAAGAATGTGACTCCGTGGGACCGGACTTGCTAAGATTCTGTCATCACTGACTTCGTTAACCTTGGAGTTCAGTGCCCTGCAGGTATCCAGGGACTGTCTGCGTGGTGTCAGGCTTCTGAAGCTAACTATCACGATTATGGATGTGACCTCAAAGCACAAAGCTCCCGCCACCTTAAATTAGTTCAAACAGGCACCCACCAGTCAGCCCTTTGGGAATGTCACAGACCCTGGATTTCTTTGCCTGCTTCTGCCCTTGGCATTTGTAGTCTGAGTGCTCAGGTACACAGCTGTCTTCTGTTTGGGAGAAGTTGCACATCCAGAGCTAGCCTCTGTACCTACTCGTCTCCTTGCTCTCAGGTCGTCCGCAAGCATTGTGTCCTTCGAGTTTGGGTTAAGTGTCATTGGGGCACTCCTTTTAAAGTTTGTTGGCTGACTTCCTTGATGCTCCCCACAAGCCGCCCTTCTGCCTCTGACATCTAAGGTGAATCCTGCTCTAATCACCTTCTTGGCTGCACGGCTTCCTCCTGCTTTCAGCAGTTTCTTGCTTTTTAACAGCTTGTTTAAGGTCCCTCAAACAAGCTGTCGGCCTCCAAAGGAAGGATGGTGCTAGCAACAGTGTGCGGAGCTAAAAATAAACACCTTCTTCAGATAGGGACAGACACGCTGTACACACAGATTACCTGGCTACTCTCCAGACCTGATTGCATCCGAGGGCTAGTTGTTTCCTATTAGGGGATGGTAAAGTGTTTGCATAGGCAGCTCTGCAATGCACAGGTGCTGGAAGCCATTTTTAAACTGCCCATCCATGGGGGCAGTGACAAGTAAAATCTATTACTGGTGGAATGGGGACAGGCTGTCCAAACAGGCTCTTTTGTCAACCACCACAGACAAGATATCCTATTCTTAAAATAACCACTAGAATGTGGTTGATCTTAAGGGTTTTCTAATTTTCATAGTTAATGTCGTTAGCTAACCTTTGCTAAGAGGCTTTAAAATCAGCAAATGCATTTTCTGAGCGTATCGATGGAGGTGAGTAAATAGATGTTACAATATTTTCCATCAGGTACCTCTGAGTGATCCCTGCTCCTCTATGACTTCAGGGACTGGAATCCAATCAGGAAGCCACTGTAGGTCAGATTTCAGTCCCTTTGGAATACAGCCATCTCCTATCTCCTCCGGGCAGTCCAGTTAGGTGGTGACCAGGTGAAAAGGGACAAGTGATCCTCATTGTCCTTGCAGAGCGGGTCAGAGGGCCTGAGACATGGTTGGAACTGGTTCAGCTCCAGCCCTTTCCACACTGACCTAGCCACATGCTGTACTGCTCTGTAAATAGATCAGAGCTTACAGCATTCCAGTGGGGGAGAGACCTGGACCTCAAGAAGGGCTGATAAACAGACTGATACTATATTTCCAAAATGTTACATAGCAGCAGAGGAAGTTCTGGGTGGTGAAACTCCAACAGGTGGAAAGAAAGACAGCATCTGGCATCCAAGCTCCAGGAAAATGGGCTGGCTTTCCTACCTTAGCCTGATTTCATGCCTTCACTGAAATCTGCACCATGAAAATGGATTCATTCGGAAAATGGATTCATCGGTACTTTGAGTTCTGATTCAAATTTCCTTGCTGTGGTGGTGTCACGATTGTGAAACAGCTAACACGGCAGTTAATTACAACACCGTGAGCTGCTTTAACCTTTCCCATTGTCTGTGTTTTCAGAGGCTGACTGTCCCTGCCCCCTTCTTCTTGCTTATGGGTTAGCGAGCCTCAGAACATGGCCAGGAATGGATATACCAGCCAAAGTGGCAAGGGTGAGAGACCAGAGCTATCCCCGGAGCACAGCAAAGCATAACCACCTTGAACTCTTCTTGTTTTGCTGATCAGCCTGCAGCTACTTGATGGTTCTTCCTGGTGTCACCTCATGCCTGAAAAGAGCAGAATTTCCCTAGAATCTTAAAGAGAGTCAGAGCAGACATCTCATTAGTACTAAAAAAAAAAAAAAAAAAAAGAACAGCAAAATTTCTCCTTTCATGTCATTGCATTTAGCAATTTGTCCAAGGGGGATGAGGGTAACAATAGTAGCCAGCAGCCACCATTACAGGATTTACTACAGGGTCTCTTTATTGGTGTTCACAAGTCTATGACAACTTTGAAACTGGTGCACCCATTTTTCAAAAGAAGAAATGAGGCTCAAAAAGGTTAAGTAGCATCTGTCCACTGTCACATGGTTACTAGTTGAGATGCTGAAATGCAGACTGTTTAATCCTCTCACCAAGCTGTGTAGAGTGGTGTGGACTTGTTTCCTCATTCCCCAAACGTACAAGTGTCTCTTAAATAAGCCCTTGTATCAGATCATTTTCTTCAACTGGGCCCTGGGAGGATCCTTGCCTGAGATAATGCTCTCTGATATGCTCTCCTATTCTAACTCCCTGCCTTTCAAGGACTGCGAGAACAAAGCTTTCAGTGACTACAAAGCCTCTGTGACAGTTATCAGCAACCAAGAATTGCTTCCCCTAAAGTGGTAGGTTAGCCCACTGTGTTGACTCTCAGATCCAGGGCTTCACTTGCTCTAGTCAGGACACTGATTCCATGCTGAGAGACTCTTGGACAGGGGAAAGGAATAGATAGGGTGGGAGCCAACAGGTAGAGTCTACATTACAAAGATCACATCTAGCCGCTTTAATGCCTGACAGTGAGGATGACAGTGATTAGAGCTGCCTCAAACTAGGAAATAATACTACTGTTACCATGTTATAGACAAAGAAAATTAAATACTAGGTAGGAAACTCACTGGTATATGTTTTACCATGAGCTAGGGGGAGAAACAGGTGGGGAAAAGTAGCAATCATGGTTTGCACAGTCTACGAATTGCCCAAGTCCAAATACTCCTACCAGGGCCTGTTTCAAACTCCAGCCCAAAACTGTCAGGAAAAACCATCCCAAAGATAGTGGGGATGGAGAACAAATGCAGAGAGATCAATTCCCTTTGTTCAATTGTTTTTCACTAAGGAGTCAGCACTCAGGAGGTACTAATAGGGACCTCACTAGCTCAGAAACCATCCCTTCAAGCAAAGGCTTTGAATCTGGTCTGTCACCAATGGGTTGTTTAAAAACACCTCGCTCCCACAAACAGCCCCTGTATATTTCGCCAATGTTCCTTGCTTTAAGAATTCTGTGAATCAGTTTTAGTTTATACACACATATAACATAATATACATAAAATAACATGTTTTACATAACATCATATCATCTTAAATTAAGGCAAACATGTGGTATTTAACCTTTTGTGATTGGCTCATTTCCCTTAGCATTATGGTTTCCAGTTTGGCCCATTTGGCCACAAAGAACTGCGTTTTGTTTTTTTTTAATAGCTGAGTAGTATTCCATGGAGTAGATGAACCATAGCTTTCTTATCCAATCCTCTGCTGATGGGCATTTTGGCTGCTTCCATGTTTTTGCAATTACTGATTGTGCTGCTATGAACATAGGATAAACTACTGAATTGACAATGAGGTGATCACAGAAGATGGTTAAGAAATCGCAATTGTTTTTAACATATTGGTTACTCAATACTATAACTATTAATTACACAACGAAGTTAATTGTTGCTGAGGGTATGTTGGAGCCTTTAATTGATCGGGTTGATAATCTGATGGTTCTGCCCTCGGACCGGACAGGGTCTCCCCAAGAAGCGGAGGAACTAGACTGGAGTATAAGATGTTGGACTCTATGTTTAGTTTATGCTTGCAAAGAGGGAATTTCAACAGTACTTGATCAGTGGATATGCAACAAGGTGGAATATTCCACATGGGGGGAGGGTGGGGTGATTCCCAGTTCCAACGAAACTGTATCACATAATACAATGTAATCAATGAATAAAAAAATAAAATAAACCAAAAAAAAAAAAAAAGAAAAAGAAAAGAATTCTGTGAATCACAAATCTAAAGTGCTTTCTTCCGTTCTGTCTCTGAAATAACTGCTTAGCCAACACTTCCTATTTCATGGTTGGATAAAAGTATCACTGAGTAATGTAACTGGACGCTGCTGGATGATGCTAGCCTTTCCAGGACAGCAGCACACAGAAGAGTTTTCCTAATAATTTTGGAGGGAAAATACTCTTCTCAATAACTTCATTTTCTTAGTTTGAATTTTACTTCCTTTTCTTTTCACCTTTTGGGTCATCTTGCCCTGACTATTCAATCTGTAAAGATGAGGACGGAAGTTTATTAATGTGACTCTTTTGTTCGTCCTTCTTACGGCCCTCTGTGACCTGTCCTGGACTTGTGCTGTTCCTGGCATGGCAGGTGAAGGAGCTAATGAATGGAATGCACGTTCTGATTTGCTCCCTGCCCACCTTCTCTTGAAAGTCTCCAATTGACAGCAGCCAACTTGATTAACTGTAGGACCTGATTCAATTAGAGCAGGGCCTCTCAGCTTTCTCTGGCTTGAGGATTGCATTTGCTTAGCATTGATTTTGAAAAACAATTCATCAGAAGAGTTTTAAATAAAATTTAATCCAGGAAGGCGACAGGATCCGAAGGTAAGTTCACAGTCTTTCAAGTCAGCCACTCTGGGCTGGAGTCAGATTCCTTTTCTTAACATCTATGACATCTTAGATTCATTCTTTAAGCTCTTGTTGTCTCACTTCCTCATTCACATAAAGGGAATATAAGGAATGCCATATCTCTTCTGCTATGTAATATTAATGATCACTATTAAAATAAAGATTAAAAATATTTGCTTTCAGACTGCTAAGGTATGGTTGCTGGATTCAGAAGTGTGTAAAACTGCTCATTCCAATATTCCTACTAGTGCCTGACTTGGGGGGATCCTACAGGAGAGTGGATATTCTCCAACATCCCAATCTTTCTCCACCACACACACACACACACACACACACACACCCTTTTAGACATATCCCTTCCTTGTCCAATCAGCCAATCAAGATTTTATATTTCAGTAGCAAGTAATGCTTGGTTGGACAGTCTTGAGAGTGCATTTCAAAAAAATGGAAACTTCTCTTCATTTCCTTGCGACAACAAAACACATATTTTAAAGACCTTGTCTGAAATAATAAATCAGAAGATCAAACTTGCTTCTGATTAAATGCAAGCATCTCCAGGTAGTGGTTGGAATGAAGCATTTGAATTTAAATGGAAAGATTAATGACTAACACACAAAGCCCATATTTAATCACCATTTTTAATACATATAATTCATATTTTATACAGATCATCCACCTTAAGTCAGCCATTGAAAATGATAGGAGTAGTATTTTATAAAATAATTTTGGTGCCACTAGTCATGTGCCTCAGTTATAAATACTTCTGAGGCTGCAGCTCTCACACTGTGTCTTGGGAATAAGCTAAATGTTGGTACAGTAATCTAGGTGGAAATATATATGAGAAGGTGTAAGTCTCACCTCCAAGAACTATCTCAAGCTGAAAAGGAAGAATTCTTTAGAAAAGGCTTTCTAAACATGAATCATTTGTTTTCCTTCCTCTCAAATCTGGGGTAAGCTTGCTCCTCTGACTTCAATTTTAAAGTGGCTATAAACAAATAAATCTGACCTGTCTTTTCCTGTAAATTCAGCATTAAAAACACACACAAAAAAGATTTGACTCCAAATTGAAGTGAGAAGGAATGTTCCGAAAATTTCAATATCGCCCTGTCCCAGCCCCAGTGATCCCTCCACTGATATATTCAAATCAATGGTGACAATGCATACAGCTCTACTAACTAGGAGTTCACACGAATCATCTTGTTTACTCCAATTCTTAAAGATCGCTGCCTCTCCCCTCAACATTTATTCCATAGTCAGGGAATACCACAGGGACACAGAGGATGCTCAGAGGATTTGGGATACCTTTCCCAAGGTGTGAACAGCAGAACCATCATGAGAGAAACTTGGTTCTGGGGAAGAGGTCCTGGATGAGAAGAAATTACCCCAGGCCCAGAACCCAACCTATTCTCCTTCCTGTGGCTTTGGGCTCAATGTTGGGCAAACATTGAAATTTGATTTACATTAGCTGGAGAATTGTAATGAAATGACAAATTTGCATTGCATAACCTTTCTGGGGGCGGGGCGGGACCAGCCAGTACCAACTGCGCAGTACAGACACTGCCAGATAATTCTGAGCCACCAATCGGTTTTATGTCAGCTCTCATCTCTGATCATTTCATCATTTCTGAAGGGCCTCATTCTCCTTCATTTCCCCCTACCACTCCAAACCCTCCATCTTTCCTTTTCCTCTCTCCTGACCCTTCTCCCAAGCACCCTTTGGCCAAGGCAGGAAGAAATTACACTGAATAAACAAGACAATGATAAAATACAGAAACCTGGAAGGAATAAAGAGTTCCCAGATCTGGTTGGACCATTCTTTGCGCTTGAAGGCTCAGATTAATTCTGGAATTTGGCACGCTGCTTAAAAATGACACCAACCCTCCAGATTGGCACCTCTGCTCTCTATGGATTGCTTCTGATTGCTGGTCCGTGGAATTTGTGCCATTCCCTTTGCCATGAAGAGCACGGAGTGAAATACAAGGCAAATCCAAGTTTACTCAGAAGGCATTCCAGCTGCCAGTTCTCTGGATTTGGAGTTTATTTCCCTCAATCCTTGACTGTATGGGGCACAATTTTCAGGAAGGGTGATGGGGCTGAGTGGGGGTGGTGGTAGTGGTTAGGATGCAGGAGGAATTCTTGCTGAGGAACCCTGAACTGAATCCCTGAACTGTGCTGGTAAGGAGAGGAGGGGAGGGAGTCTAGTTCAAAGGACACTGCAAAACTGCAACAGGATGCCAAGGCATCCTGCAGGGGAATTCTAACCATATTACACAACCTGTGTTGGAGCAGACCTATTCAAAAGAAGCCGGCCTCCAGTTAAGTAAATTAAAATATACCCATTGGTGTTTTTTCAATCTTTGTTATTATTATTTTCTATGATACAGTTTTGTAGTTGTAGGGATTCCCTCTTCCACTTCCCCTTCCTCTTTCCCCCATTCTTTCCTCCCATATTATTACAATAGTGTAGTACTTCAGTAACAGTCACAAATCCAACAGTCTGCTATTTCAGTGCATCATAGCACTGTATGTACAGACAATGGAAGAAAGTCTAGTATTCTATTGTCAAGGCATATTTAGCAGTTTCATTGGAAGTCCTCCTTTTATTTGGAGCAGAGCTGTATACTGCCAGTATGCTAGTCTTCACTACACAGCTCATCTATGAGAATATATGCACACATATATGTATATGTACTTATCTATATATCTATTGAGCTTGTATTCTGCATGAAGGCTGACTTACATTAGAAAACTCTTGCTTCTCAAAGATGTGATTTTTTTTAACCTGGCTGGGGAGAAAAAAAAAGCAACAGATACTAATGGGCACTCTGGTCTCAGCCGGTGGCAGCCTTCACTGTTGGTGTATGTAATAATCCCTGATGCATAATAGAAAGAAATGTGGTCCAGTGGCTAATGAAACCAGAGCACAGGAAGGAACACATATATTTTAATTTATTGCCCCTCTGTTGCATTCAGATTCTTATCCAAAGACCTCTTAATTAGAGCCCCCTCAGGTGGGAATTACTCTGCCTTTTCAATAACAGGCGGATAATAGGAAAAAGGAAAACAATCTCTTTGTTTCTCAGCAGCATTCCATTCACTAATCACCTTCCCCAAATTCAGCTCATGCTTCTGCCCGAGTTCATTTCATCTTCATCAGCATTGCCATTTTGTAGCTCATATTTCAAGGAGCAATTGGAAAGCAGATATTTAATCAGAAAAGTTTGGGATTCATTTTTTTTTTCGGACATCCAATCCGTCTTAGGAGGTTGAGAGACAGACAAAATTGCTGTTGACAAAAACATCTGAAGCCTGGTGTCCTTGAGAAAGGCTTCAGTGTAATGGCAAGTGCATGGGATTTTACAAGTGGCCATATCTGGTTCAAATCCTAGCATCACTGCTTTCAGTGTCTGACCTTGGAGGACTCACTTAATTCCCCAGAGTCTTGGTTTTCACATCTGCAAAATGGAGGTACTCTACAATGTCTATTTGTTAAGTTTGCTGTACATTAGTAAAATACTCCAAGAAGGTCTAAGAGATCTCTCTTGTGTGAATAAATGACCATCCCCTAGGAAAAAGATGTTCACAAGCTTTCATCATCTAAAACTAATACAAGTGGGCATATGCATAACTACACTGGATGAAACAGGTGGTAACTCCACCCATGACACCCACGATCAGGAATATAGTCAGGCTCCAGGAGAGTTTCCAGCAATTCAAATAAGGCTCTCTCCCCACCTCATGTCTGTTTCTCCATAAAGCCACATCACTTCTCCATCTTCATGTAGGTTCTACTTTCTTTTTTTTTTTTTAAGATTTATTCATTTTATTGGAAAGACAGATATACAGAGAGGAGGAGAGAGAGAGGAAGATCTTCCATCTGATGATTCACTCCCCAAGTGAGCCGTAACGGGCCGGTGCGCGCCGATCCGATGCCGGAAACCTGGAATCTCCTCCAGGTCTCCCAAGCGGGTGCAGGGTCCCAAAGCTTTGGGCCTTCCTCAACTGCTTTCCCAGGCCACAAGCAGGGAGCTGGATGGGAAGTGGAGCTGCCGGGATTAGAACCAGCGCCCATATGGGATCCCGGGGCTTTCATGGCGAGGACTTTAGCCGCTAGGCCATGCCACCGGGCCCCATGTAGGTTCTACTTTCTAGCTTCAGGGTTCATGGTAAAACAAAATGAAACAAAACAAAACATAACAAAACAAAAACAGATTCACCAAAGTCCCTATTCTCACTGTCACATGTTCAGTTACATGAAGTTGAGCTTCCTGATTATTTGATCTCAATTCCAATGTAGAAGAAAGAGATTCTTCTGATTGGTCCAGCTTAGCTAGGCTGAAACATAAGCCCAGTCTAATTTGAATGGGATGTGGCATAGGGTTATATGGTACAGAAAGGCTTCTGGGACAGTAAGACCCATTCATTTCAGCAGTTAGCACTGCTGACACAGAAACATAACTTAAAATCTACTTGCTATAGGAGTAAAGGTAGCTAATACATTGGCCAGCAAGGAGCAGGCATGGCATAGAAATATCTAGGATGGCCCAGCCAAGGAGAGGACTTTGCAAGATGTATTAATGTTGGCCTTCCATTTTTCATTTGTATAAACCATGGTACTCCAAATAGAATACTATGGTTGACGATTTGAAAGCCAAATGTGTTACCCCTGAGATCTTGACACTCAGAAAGTCTATTTGTCCACGTACAGAACTCCAGATTAGGTGTCTACTATCTCCAAAGCCCTGAGGCCACGTGGACTCTATGCTGTCAGGGCCAAGGAAATCTGACTGGGAGAGGCCTTGCTGAAAGTGCTGAGGGCAGAATGGGGGAGTGACAGCCAGAGAAGTGAGATCCATCACCCAGTGTGTGAAGAGCCTGGTAACCTGAACATTCATATCCCTAAGACCTCATTTTTTGAAACCTAATCCTCCTTGTAATGGTGTTAGGAGGCGCAGAGCGTGCAGAGACAACACCAATGCCATGAGCACCTAGGAGGGCTCCAATGACTCTTCCAACACTGTGGGCACAGTGAGCACGAGGAAGTGGCCTCTCACGAGACACTGTTTTGGCTGGGGCTCTTTTATGCCTTGCTACATTGGAAACATGCAGAACATCTCTTCCGCTAAGTCTGGCCAGCTACTTGCTTTTGTTTATTTTTAGTTTTTATTGTTTTTTTAAGAATGAATCAATTATTTGAAACATAATCACAGAGAGACAGAGACAGACAGAAAGAGAATGTGCTGTCCACCAATTCATTCCCTCTGTGGTCATGAAGGCCAGAGCTATGCTGGTCCAAAGTCAGGAGCTTCTTTCAGATCTCCCACACATGGGTGCAGGGGTCCAAGCACTTGGACTATCCTCTGCTGCTTTCCCAGGCACGTTATCAGAGAGCAGGATCGTAAGTGGAGCTGATGGATCGGAACAGGCAACCATTTTGGATGCTGATGCTACAAATAGATGCTTGACCCACTATACCACAGTGCTGGCCCTCTCTCTTTAAGGGTGCCAACTTAATGTTGCACTGCTGTAACTTAGAGTTTCTCAGTGGTCACTTACATGGTAGGCATTTGAGAGTTACTGATTAACTGACTGATTGAATAGAGAACTGGTAAAACATTCTTTTCCTTCAATTATTTTTTTTTCCTGCAAAGTCACAAAAGGACTGCCAATGCTGCTCATTTCCTTAAAAAATGACACTACACTACCAGGAAAGTAGTTGCCCCCAAACTCTCACTAACATGGTTAGCTAGGTAAATCCTGTCAGACATAGAAGTCTCAGTTTTGCCACTACTTCCCAAGACAGCAATTTCCTGGGAACATGAGCTCAGGCAGAACACCTCTGTTTCCTTGTGATTTAGGATTTGTAAACTCTAGGCTGCTTTCATGTAATTCCCAGCTTGAAGGTACACCACTGCCCTTTCTTTTTTCATTGCCAATCTCCATGACAGGAGCAATCCGGTCTTCATGTTGAAGGTCACTCGCATCAACCCCTGTCTGTTTCCACTGACCTGTGAGTTCACGCTTCCTGCTTGAAGGCTGACCTAGAATCCTAATGAGTTGAATTCAGGCTGTACTTGTTTCTCTGGTAGATCCTTTGGCCATCTGCTGACCCTCCACAGTTCAGACAAGAATTTCCAACCCTGACAGCTTCGATAAGAGACGTGGCTGTATCTGCCAGCCTTACTATATTTTTCACATTCTCTTTTTTAAGCTTTATCATTTTTTTTTTACTGGAAAGTCAGATATACAGAGAGGAAGAGAGACAGAGAGGAAGATCTTCTGTCTGATGATTCACTCCCCAAGTGGATGTGATGGCCAAGAGCTGAGCCAATCTGAAGCCAGAAGCCAGGTGCTTTTTCTCTACCTTGACAAGGTGCAAGGGCTCTTCATAACAGACCCTCATTTTTCCAGCTCTTTCAGTTAGAGTGGAAAAGCAATCACTTCTCCATTCCCTCAGTTCAGTTACCCACAGGTTAGTCTGTCTCTTACAGATGTGATCATTTTGTGGTATGGGAACGTGGTGAGGATAGGGGTGGGGGCAGGAATGTCAGCCTATGATGTGAAAGTATCAGTTGCAGGGAACTATCAGGAAAACAGCACCAAATGCCTTGTAAGATATTTGAGTCATACCATTCCTGAGCTTCATGTTTAAGAAAAAAACTGTGGGCCTGACATCATGGCCTAAGGCTAAATCTTTGCTTTGCATATGCCAGGATCCCATATGGGTACTGGTTCATGTCCTGGCTGCTCCACTTCCCATCCAGCTCCCTGTTTATGGCCTGGGAAAGCAGTGGAGGGTGGCCCAAAGCCTTGGGACCCTGCACCCACTTGGGAGTCTCAGAAGCTCCTGGTTTCTGATTGGCTCAGCTCTAGCTGTTACAGCCACTTGGGGAGTGAACCAGAAGATGAAGATCTTTCTTTCTTTATCTCCTTCTCTCTGTAAATCTGCCTTCTTTTTAAAACTTCAAATAAACTATTCTGTAACACACTAGGAAGTTTTGTAGAATGACAAGTATTAACAGCTAACATACTGAGCTCTTTGTGTACCCTAAGTTTCAATCATCATCCAAATGTGGTAAAACACATGTAAGAGATGGAAAAGTAAATGTTACAGGATTATGTCATTTGACCAAGATCACAGAGCAGGTGCATAAATGAACCAAGGGTCCTTGATCACTGCTGTCACACTGCCTCACAAATGGCTGATTCTCTGGATAATCATATCTTCTTTTTTACAAAACAGGGAAGTAACATTGCAGGGTCTCAAGAAGACTGCAAATATCAGTAAATGCAATTTTTGTCAAGTACTTCACATATAAGAAATTCTAAATCAACCCAAATTAAATTCAACACAGTTCTAGACAGTTAACAAGCCTTTATTAAACCCCTGCTGTGGCGGGTACCCAGCCGTGACTTGGGTTGAGAATAATGCTACTTAATTTATGAAAATGCTATTATAATTATTCTGTTTCTTAAATTTAGGTGCCCTCCAGAATAAACTATAATTTATAATTAAAGATAAATTATGTATCCCAGATTGCTACATTCTTTGAACACACCATTATGAGATGCTTAGTTGTAGCAGACATGACACAGAATCCACCCAGGTCATTCTTACCATACTTCCGCTATAGTCATCTCTTCCTGTGTCACCGCAGGTGCAGGTTACCTGCAGGCAGGATTAACTCTCTGCTCCACGGAGGACCAAACAAATTTTTCTTTTTTGAATTGGGAAATGAAAATCAGACTCTAGTCATCAGCCTTTGCACGTGACTGGCACATACGACATGAAACTGGCCAGAGTGAGGTGCCCTCGTGCTGCTTGGGCAGAGGCTGAGGGGGTGGGGGCCTGGGCGGCAGACAGGGAGAAGAGCAGCAGATCTGCAGAAGCAGAGGTGAGCAAGCAAGAAGCAAGACAGACAGACCAGCAAGCCTGCTCTGATCAATCAGAGAGCTCAGCGGCACAGAGAGAAGCGTGGATGTGAAAGCAGAACTTCCAAGGGACCCACACAATGACTCCACTGGCTAATCATGTGCCTGCAAGGCCAGCATCCCAGGAGTGTCCGTTCATGTCTCAGCTGCTCCCCTTTAGATAACCTGCTTATGACCTGGGAAAGCAGAGGAGGATGGCCCAAGTCCATGGGACCCTGCACTCTCTCTCTCTCTCACTCTGTAAATCTCTTTCCATTAAATTTTTTTTAAAGAATGCAGGAATTTTCAGGTGAGCTTTACATAGTAGTGCAGCTGATCCCTCTGAATAACACCTTATGCAGCAAATTTTGTTCAAAGAGGAAGAAAAAAAGAATTTTTTAATGAATTGGAAAAAAAGATACTGTAAGGGATGAAGCAAGGCTGCAGTTAACCATCTCTGCTACTCTGAGAGAAAGCCTTGAGAGCTTTATCCCATGCTATTTAAAAGAATGCCCCGGTACTGTTTCATTTCTCACGTGGCATTATTGTCAAGAACATGCTAGGTGTTGTTAACCACCACATGACACATGGAAGCTTTCAGATTTGCCTCTCAATGCATTGCACATAGGATCCAATGTATCAGAATGGTGTTGAGCCGACCACAACTGCCCAACCATGATACCACTAACAAATTTCCTCACTGCTCTGTGTCCTTAGGAAAGATTAAAGGGTTCACATTGGTGTATCTTTTCAAATGGTGAAAGGATACGTCATTCTTTTAAATTTAATTAATTGTGGACCATTTGAAAGACTGTCAATAAAACAAAGTGGTATGTACTAGTAGGAAAAGAAATGAGATGAAAAAATATGCCTGTCCCATTATTCATTTGTATTGATCTAGATGTACAACCCTATGAATCACAATTTGACAAAAGGTTAAATATTAACAGAAGAGTCATTAATCTCACAAAAACAAATGAACACAACAATGGTTCTCCTGGTTGTCTGCTCTACTGTAGGACCTGGAATCTACTGGGGAACCCTTCAGTCTGGTGTTCTAGGACCTCTTTTCACAGATCCCAAAGAACTGGACTGGATCCTAAGATAACCAGCAAGAAGTTGTTTCTGTGGATTGCAAAGGTCTCATGGTGAAGGAGAAGAAACCGCTCATGAAGCACCCACTGATCAAAATGTACAGGACAGTTAGGAAGGAATGCAAGCAACATGTGTATCACATGGGACTTGGCATAAATAAAACTTTTCAAATCACTTTAAAGGTATTTTAGACTCTATAGTTTCTTTGGAGGATGGAGAAAAGTTCTTGAAATTTTGTTGGTTCCTCCAGTTTTATTTCCATGTATGTTTCTTATATTACATTAATTTCACATTTTCTTTAGAAACTTTCATTTTATTTGTGTTTCGTCTTGTTTTTTAAAGATTTATTTTCTTATAGGAAAGTCAGATTTACAGAAAGATCTTCTGAACACTAGCACATGCCCCAAGTGGCCACAATGGCCGGAGCTGAGCTGATCGAAACCTGGAGACAGAAGCCTCTTTCAGGTCTCCCACACGGGTGCAGGGTCCCAAGGCTTTGGGCTGTCCTCGACTGCTTTCCCAGGCCACAAGCAGAGAGCTGGATGGGAAGTGAGGTAGCCAGAACATGGACCGGCACCCATATGGGATCCTGGGCCTATGCAAGGTAAGGACTTAGCCACTAGGCTATCATGCCAGCCCACCCTCCTTTTTATTATTACTTTAAGATACAGTTCCATAGGCTCTTTATAAAATATCTTATCTGTGTTTCCTTACATCCTTCCTTCCAGTATTCTGTAACCCATATATCCATTCACATGGTCCATGCAGCATCAATCCCTACAACCACCAATGAACTATCCATCTGAAATTTGGAGAAATATGATTTAGGAGGAAGACATGTTGGTCGTTAGAGAGCAAGGCTGAAGCCTAGTGCTGTTAACTCACTTAGCAAAGCCCCTTAACCAATGTTCCTTTATAACTGGCAGCTCTGATGCTACCTCTTCAGGCTTCCTGTCCTTTTACTATATTTGGTTTACAAGTAAGGTAAACATCAAGATTATGAATTTTTATAAAAGCATCATAGGATTTTTGACAATCCTAAAGTATATTCAGTTACCTCTAAGAATGAAATAAGAAGGAAAAGGTCACAATTCAAATAAAACAGAATAAGGAGACCTGGGTACTATACAAACTAGCGTGTCCAAGTTTATACTGAATAGGATTATGATCATTTCTCATAAAACTTTTTTTTTTTAACTGAGATCACCAAACCCATTTGTCTGAAGAGAAGAGAAATAGCACTTCACCTTACCAACTCATGCAAAGCAGCACTAAGCAATCCTGAAAACACTTCCCAGTACAAATCTACCACATCTGTCAAAGATCCCTTGAACGATCTTATGCCTTCCACCACAGCACTGCCCATACCAACCACAATCAGATACTCCAGAGGTAAACGCACAAACAAGCCCAGCTCAACATTCAAAAGCTGTTAAGATTATCTCAAGAACTGCCGGGTGGTCTGAGTTAAGGAACCACTTGTAACAATGATCTGACTGTGTATTTTCATATACCTCTTGTACCAGTACCTAAGTGATTTGAAAACATTTTATTCAGCAACACAGAATCCTTGTGAAGTTAGTGTTGCCTCATCCATCATTTAAACAGCTCTTAAAAATCCCGTTTCTCCACAGTCTTCACAATGTAAGAGAATATGATTTTCTTGGTTCTTGTTCTTCCTGGATGTCAAATGTACTGTGGCTAATTGGTTTTTTTTTCTTTTTGTCTTAAAAAAATACTTACAATGCAAAACATTTCCTGGTTGTTCTTCATCTTCTGCAGCAGGTGTCTAAGTTTTTTTTTTTTATTACATCAAATCTGTAGCATCCTGAGGTCCCCAGGACAGAGAACAAGTCAATAAGCAGCAAGTGATGGGGAAACATGGAACTCCTGTCAATTTGCAATGCAGCAGTCACCAGCTTTATTTATAAATCAAAAACAAAGAAACTAAGGTAGCTTGAGCAGTAGTTAAACAGGATTCAAACCACTACAGAGGAGATTTTTAAAAAAAATTCTTTGGGGCTTCTCAGAGGAATAAACCTATGCCATTTTCAAGTTCTATATTGGAGGGAAAAAAGATCCCCCTGCACAATCAGGGAGTTGTAATAGGTACATGCCAATCTCTAATTTATAGAGGCCCATTTCTGCTTGCTTTTTTGCTCTCAGTAGCCCTGGCCAACTTCAAAGATTGATGAAATCTGAGAGTGGTATTAAATTTAACACCATTTCAAGATGCGCTTTAAGCTGAGTGTGGATGAGTTAGACAGGAAAGGAAATAGAATGGAAGAGAAAGCTTCTACACAGGCAAATCTTGACCTCACCACAAATTGAAGCATCATTATTGCAACCCTCCCGAGATCTCGGGGGAGGTCCGTGCCTCCCTAAGATCATGTCACCTTCCAAGTCTGCACATGAACAAAGATCTTAGGGAGTAGGACGGATTATACACTTATGGAGCATCCCATCAGGAGAAACACCTCCAAATCAGGGCATTTTTGAGAGACGGTTCCCTGCGTGTCGTGCATGGCATGTCTAGACTTTGCTAAACCCAGCACCAGAGGATCAGCATCTCAAAAGCTATTTTCCTCTGCGAGCCAGACCCATAGTAGTAGAAGGCACCACTTATGGAGCTGAGGTAATGGTTTACCCCACCTTTAGGCAAGTTACCAGAAATCTTTCTGTACTGATTCCACCAGGAACCAAGATTTTAAGTTAGCAGCTAAACAAAATCTCCATAAAATGAGAGGCTCAAAACAAGACTGAAAGAGATAAAATGCTTAGAAGTAGAGGATGATAATTTTCAATGCACAGAAATAAAAGTTCAAAAAGATGGTCTCTTTAATGGGCCAAAAATTAATGTCCAATATAAATTCATATCTGTAAGCTTTTATGTCTAGACACTGAATAAAGATATTAACACAAATAACTTTTTCAGATTCCAAAATAATAGCACTACGATGGCAGCACAGGCTTCCTGAGGGGCACGCTAAAATTAATTTTTTTATACGATGTAGTTGAAAATAAAGAGCTATGAACTCCTTAGGCCCAAGTTGGTACATGCAGCAGCACGTGGGTTCAGTGGTTTGTATAACTTATTCAACTTGTGTTTTTATTTCTTCAACTGTGAAATGGGGATGTTGTACTTTATTTCCCATTGTTGTGAGGATTATGGATAATACAGGTAAAGCTTTCATTATAATACCGGGCCCACGACAACCTTTCCATAGGAGCGATGTTAATCACTGTCTGACCCTGAATCCCCAAATTATTCTTTCTTATTTCACAATGTTTGAAAACAAATTTTAAAAAATAATCGCAGACACAGGAAAGAATTCTCCAGATGAATGTGTTCTGCATCCCATGGACTCATTGTCAAACCCAGGTTTGATACGTTATCTTTGAAAATGGGGAAAGAAGAGCATATTGTCATTTGCATGGTGTGATTCAGTGAGTAATATTTACAACTAAATGCCAGTGACATGACATCTGCACAATTTTTATATTCTCTATATTGATTTCGCTTTAGCACAACTAATGGTGAAAATTTGTAGTGCTGATTTTGCTCTTTTTTGAAATAGGCATTATTGCTCAATGTCTATATGTTTCACGGATATATTAGGATATTTTAAATTCAAATTTGACATGATGAATTTTTTTCCTTAATTTTCCTTATTTTCATGTATATACATCTTTTACTGAGCCTCAGTGTAATGATACTGATATCTTCAGTATTCTTCATAAAAACAGTTATACAAATTTTTACACTGTCCCATCCCCCCCTCTCATTTCATGGCTGTACTCTGTGTGCATGGTCAGATCCTGAAGATAATATTTACCATAATCATTCCTATTTTTCACTACAAAAGTGCAAGGTACACAATTCAATACCTATTTTCAGTTCTTATGTTAATATCTCCAGTTATTTTGGTGACTGCAAGTGATTCTTTACAAAAAAATCATGGGCGTGCCCCTGCCACTGATGTGGGAGAGCCAGATGATACTACTGGCTCCTGGCTGGCTATTTCAGCCATCTGGAGAGCAAACCAGTGGATGGAAGATTTCTCTCCCTCCATAACTCTGCCTTTGACACATACAAATCTTTAAAGAAACATCATGAAAAAGATGGTCTGAGTTTATGTGTTTGGTAATTATGTATTCTCCTTTTTTACATTTTAATGTTAATTCTGTTTTTAATAGTCATAGTTCTTTTTTTTTCCATCATAAAGTTTCATAGGCACAGGGATTCCTTCCTCCACTCTCTAACACCTTCGCTCGGAGTTCCCCCCCAATATTATTACAGTGGTATAGTCCTTCAGCAACAGTCACAAGTCCAACAATCAGCTATTTCAGTGCATCATGGCACTGTAGTATTACAATAGCAAACACATGAAGACAACCCAGGTGCCCATCCAAAGAGGAGTGGTAAAGAAACTGGTACATCTACTCCACGGAATACTACTCAGCCATTTACTCTCCTTAAAACAACTCTCTTTAAAACAACTTTCTATGGCCTTTCAGCTATGAATAATTTATGAATTGTTTTATGGAAAATGATCCTTTGAACTTTTGAAGGCTACCTCAATTCAAGAAACTTTCAACCACAACAAAAAATTTTAACTTCATAGAGCTCTGCTTTTCAGTTGCTTCAATGTAGTACTAAAAATACAATAGCCAGAGTCAACACATGGTCTACCAATTAAGATGCCACCTATTTCACACACATCTCATAATATCTAAGTTTTGGTTGCACTCTCAACTCTAGATGGATACTAATGTGTACCCTAGAAGACAAGTAATAGTTAAGTACTAGAGTCCCAATCATCCTCATGAGAGACCAGGGTTGGCTTCTTGGCTCCCAGCTCCTGGCTTCATCTTGCCTGCTGTGGTGGGCATTTCAAGAGTTGACTGAACGTAACATTCACTTGCTTGCTCTCTGTCTCTCTCCCAAGATCTGGCAGCCTGCTTTGTATGCTCACCTACCTCCATTCCCCTCTTCCTCTTTGCTCTAGACCACCTCCTTCTGCTGCATCGAATGCCCTTACCTTGGTCAACGTGAATCCTCCTCCCAGCACTAGAATCGCCTCTCCTGGAAGGAAGCTGGGGGTCAGTGTCAAGAGATCAGACAGACAAGAGTGCTCCACATCCTTGTTATGAAATGTGGAGCCAGGCTCAGCTGCCATTGAACAGGGGTCTGCTACGCATTTCAGTTGATTTCTTAGGCTCTTTTTGTTCCCCAGCTTTCTGGGATGTCTACTGCTTTCTTCTGTTTGCTCTGATACAAGCTGAGCCTTGCTTATATTTGAACCTTAATGTATAGCTGATCGTCTTGTTTTATTCCACAATCATGAATGGTTTTGCTCAGTAATCTCACGGTATATGAACATTTAGGATCAGCCAAACATTTGGCTACCACCTATCTTGACTCAATGGTTTTAACAAACAGAGGTAGTGATTTGCTTTAATTTATCATAAAGTAGGGTTTCTGAAAGGAATGAATACAAATCAGGAAAAGTGAATATGGATTTTCTTGCAGAGTTAAGTCCACTTTTCAGAAATATAGAGGCAGTCCTTGAGTTTTAATATTATTAAAACTATTTCCGAAGGCCACAGGTGTGAAATCCATAAAAAAATTAAGGACATATTTTTCATTATGCAGTGATATTTGCAATTGATCCCTGAGGCTTCTTTGTTGTCTCAACTCTATTTTCCACCTTAAACCCCAGTGGAAGAAATGCTGTAAAGCTCTTAGATGCTGAGTCCAGCCCTGATGATGTGATTCTAAAAGGACCACAGCCAGGGCGCACCCCTTAGGCAGCATTTGTGTTCCGGATGCTCTGCTCTTACCTGCAATGAGGCAGACAGTTTTCTGCACTGGAATCTTTCTGTAATTCTTCACTGACTTGCAAAGTACTCAGAGAATGAATTACTTTATTGGAATTTAAAAATAGTTAACTTGGGGGAACGCTTATGTTTCTGTCCAGTCCACCATCACCCAAAATCAAGAGACAACACAGAAAGCAGTACAGCGATAAAAGCACCTGATGAATTCCAAAGGTATAATTTTAAACATTTTAATATGTTAGGAATGAGGGCAAACAGAGGTAAACTAGAAACCTTTCCTATTTCTTTTTTTCCCCTAAGATGTACTTATTTGAAATGTAGAGTAAAAGACAAAGAGGGAGTAACAGCTCCCTCCAAAAGTGTCCACGACAGCAAAGTTGAGCCAGGAACTCCAGGTCTCCCATGGCAACAGCAGGGACACAAGACCCTAGCCGTCATCTGATGCTTTCCCAGGTACATTCGAAGGCACTGGATCAGAAGCATGAAAGCTGGAACTTGCACCAGGTACTCTGATACGGGATGCCCAGGTCTCAAGTGGTGACCCAACACACTCTGCCACAATGCCTGTCCCTGCTTATTTCTTTAAAAGGTACACTGCATTGTAATAACTGGATCCTGATAGGAATGATAATAACTTCTATTCTTATGCTCAAGTGCTTATTAGTTCTCAGATGGAAGCAAAATTTATACATACTCAAAGTCTTCAAAAAGCTCATTTAGAAAAAAAACAAAATTAAAAGAAATTAATTTTGGTGCACAGATTTTATAACCCATACAGTTTTTAGGTAATATGCATTTTCAGTGACCTTTGATAAAGACCTTGAAAACATGGCTTTTAAATTATTTTTGCAACGAAACAAACAAAAGCTTTTAATTGCATCTTTCATGAACTTTTTTGAGCCTTTGAGGGAGGGAGGAGAGGGAAGGAGAGGAGGAAGAATGAGAGGAAGAGATGGTGCCCATGTGCAAGAGAGAGAGAGACACAGAGAGAGAGAGAGAGAGAGAGAATGAAGAAGAGCAAGATGGCCAGAACGCACAAATGCTGTGTGTATTGTGTGTGTGTCTACAGAGACCTACTGAACCAGAAATAACCATGCAGATACAGACATCTAGGGCTAGACCACAACAAATAACAAACCTGTTTTCATGGTTGACAACAAGAACATCATTTGCAGACAATCAGAGATCAGTCTGGAATAGCAGTGGCCGAAGTTTCAAAAGGGAGGATATCATTTACACATCTCCATGCCCTGAGAGATCTTCCTTCAACAGAAAGGGCCTTTAGGGAGAAATCCTGTCACAGCCCTGTGCTGCGCTGGGAACTCCCAGATAGGACTCAAACAGAATTAAAGTGACCAGACAGGTCCAAACAGAGCGGGAAAAGCCAGCCAAGACATCTCGGTGCTGTTCGTGTGACTCTAGCTGACACGGGACTGTGGCTTACTTATGCCTCTTAGCCGACCGCTCTGTACAGCCTCATGGTTGCTCTTCATAGATGCCACAAACCTGCCCCCATCTCCCGACACCTGCTTCGCTGCTTTCTCTGCTCGTCCCTGATGAGTGAGTGTGGCCATGCCAAGGCACCATGAGGGAGAGGTCACTTAATTCTTGTCTGTAAAGCCACATCTCCTGTGCTCCCCATAATTACCAATCAATTTTACATAAATAGCAAAATTAAGTCCCATTATTCTCATTTACCACAAAATTACTGGAATTAATTAAACATGGAAAAAGTGCCTCTGCCTGCCAAATCACTCCTGGTAATAGAAACATTCTGGAATTGCACGCAGCGAAGCTGCAAACTGAACCCAGCGTCCAGGAAACCCCACAGAGGAGGGCAGCCTGGGCTTCCACTCCATCATTCTCTCCAGAGGGATGGTTTGTGTCTGCTTTGAGTTGGGACAAACTCTGATCCCAGAAGAAAAGGTGAATTTTAAGATGTGCTTTTCAGATCTAAATCCATCACAGGAATCTCCTATTCGCTCATGAGCCCATGGGATCTCCAGAAGTTACGCCACAGAAGCGCTCAACTGCAGCAAAGGCCATGAGTTCAACACTGGATTTCGGAAGTCCGCCAGAAGCAGCGAGGGACGCTGACGAGGCAGGGCATGTTTGAACTCCATCATTTTTTGGTGTTGGCTCAACTACACTTCGAGAGTCTGGAACCTGTAAGTCTGAGGAGGACAGAATGATTTCATAAACTGCACAAGATTCAAAACCAAGATCCAAATGTTCTTCAAGGATCATCTAGATTCTCTGGCATTGATTTACATCATAAAAAAATAGATACTATTCCTTAAGCAAACCCCTCCCCAAGAGGATATGCCTTTTACTAATGATGCCTTTATACTAATAAGATCTTCATATCTTCCTTAATGAGGCTATTATTGCTCCTGAAAATTTATCTTGTGCTGAATTTTTGTCTTGGGATCCCTGAATTATGTTACCTCGTGTTGTTCCTGGGAAGCATGCAAGCATCCACCCAATTTTTTTGCTGTGAAAATGGCTCCTTCTGGCAAAGTGAAAGCAATTGGAACTCGCTTTAATTAGCTGCCTTCTGTAAATATACCATTATTCTTCCAGCTCCATGCTGGCATTATATTTACAAAGGGAAAGATAGCAATAATTATTTTGGGTTGCAGTTAGTCAGTATTAGTTAATGTCTGCACGTAATTGAAAGAGAATTAAGGCCAGTGTAGATTAAGGATGAAGAGCAGAGCAGAAATGAGCCTCTGCGGGAACATAAACTTGACCTGCAGCATTGGTATGGATGAGAAACTCAAGGTAGGGAAGCAACAAGTTCGCCACCTACAACCCACTGGGCAAGCAGCACGTGCATTCTACCTGTCCATGCTGGAACTTTCCACATGCAGAGTTTTCCACTAAACAGGTTCATTTCCGGGCCAGCTTCTCTCTGTGAATCAATATGCATTGGAGTTGTGTTAAGTCCCATTGATCAGTGCAACCCAGAGACAGGGTGGTCCCCAGGCCTTGCTTGGCTGGGGAAATTGCCTTCCTTCCCAGTGTGGGAGTGTGAGAGAAGTACATATCTTCCCCCAACAGCACTCCAGGGCAACGCTCTTTTGATTACAATGACTGTGTGGGGAGCAAGTCTCCTGCCTTTCTGGCCTCAGACACTCCCTTAGCTCTAAGTCACACTTATAGCCACCCTCCTGCCACAGGGCGGGCAGCTCTGCACTTAGACCACCAGCCCCAGGGAAACAAATGCGCAGCCACAGGCAAAGGCTGAGACAGGGGAGCAAGAAGAGCAGCCACAGTCAGGATCCCCGCCAGGCCTCTGGCTCTGGACTCCGGGTCTTTCACAGACTGCTTTCATCAGACAGAAATTCTCTCTAGGATAAAAAGTCAGCCTGGTGGACCAGAATCCATCTATATCCAAGGGTAGGGGAATCTTCTCTCTGCCAAGGGCCATTTGGATATTTATAACGTCATTCGCAGGCCATACAAAAGGATCCGCTTGACATGTTCCTGCTGCAGATGTACTGAATCTCAAGTCCTGCTTGCAGTTGCCATGGCAGAGTCAGACCAAATGATCTGGGGTGATGTACAGAGGGGGTGCCTTACACAACCCCACACTCTCCACCTCCGGCAACGAGGTGCTTTTCAAATCCCGATGTTAAGGAGAAAGGCTGATGGGTGAACTACAGGGAACTGGAACAAACGCCTACTAGGATCTTTTCCTCCAAAGGGGCAGGGGAGAAAGCAGCAGTGCAGAGTGATGCAGGGGTGGGGTGAGGGGGGGTGTCATAGAAAAACTGGGGTGGGGATGCAGGGAGAGAGCATCAAAGCAAGGCTGCAGAGATGGTCCCCAGCCGCAGGCCTGCACTGACAATGAGCCCCCTCCCTGCTGAGGCAGCAGGCAGCAGGAGACTTTTGCTTCTGAGTGGAAAGAGAGAGAAGGATCCACGAAAACAAACAAAAAAATAGAGTAACTCTGGCCAGAGGAACATCTGCAAGCCCACTGTCCCACCAAGATGGAAAAGCCCTGTGATATTTTGCAAGTCTGAGCTCCTCCTGGCGGTATGGAATGTGTCCTTACCACCAAGCTAGACAGCACTGTGGTTTGGTGGCTGCCCAGAGAGATGCTCCCAGGTGAAAACCCCACCTTAGAACTGCTCAGACAGGGCAGAGAAGGGACCGCCGAGAAGATGCTCTTGGAAGAATGATGGCCAAAGAATGAAGAGGCTGCCATGAAACCAACAAAGCTACCCCCAGCCAAGTCATCCAGGCACACAGAACATGAGGGCACTGGCACAGTGACGGTGTACGCCTGCCTCCTGCTCTAGAGTTCACCACTTGCTGGCTCACACTCTGTGTGCCTGTACAGAAACACAACTACACCTCTCTGGGCTCCATTCCTTCTTCCATCCACAAAGTGGTGATGAAGAAAAATTCCTACCTAGGGATGTGGCAATGCTGTACAGGTTTGCTTAGATCAGCCCAACACAGGATGAGGGCTGAGTCAATGGCAGGTACTACTGTTGTCCATTGTCCCTGCCCTGTTCAATCTGAGCTAACCAACCAGCACATGGAGAAAGAGCAGCAGTGAGACCATGTAGGTCGTGGGGACCAGCTGAAGCAGTGAATTTGTTGCTGTTTCAACTCTCTCGTTAGCTCTGATCTACTGATGCTCTTCCTTCTACAAAGCCCCAGGTTATGCATTCATCCCCCAGATTTTTAAGGACAATCCATACACATTCCTGTATTATGTTGTGATCCTGCACATTAAACACGCTGACAGACTGAACACGCTAAGTTTACAGCAACATTTCATAAGGAGTCGCTGGCGGTTTTGTTATTCTGTTATTAGTAGCCTTCCGGCAGCAACAATACTGTCCCACTCTTGAAGCGGAACAATCCAAAACTAAATCTAATCGTCAAATGCAAATGGAAGAAGGAGCTTCAGTTTACCTTTTTCCCACAAAAAAATCTAAACTGCATTTTAAACAAAAAAGTAAAAATGGATCTCCCTTTTTAATGAGATTTTTTAATGTATATAAATGCCATGAACATTTTAATGCAAATTTCATTTGTATATCTACAATACAGGTAGGGGGAGGCGGAAAGGAAAGGATAAGAGAGAGGAAAAAAGGAGGGAAGGGAGGAAGAATTGATCTCTCCCATATTATGATCTCCAAGATATCATGCCTGCTCTAATGTATATTCAAAATCTTACAGGTGCCCTGTCTCCCCTCCAGTTGATAACTCTGGAACAGGAGAAATTCCGCCATCTGCTGGCCACTCTCAAGAACTGCTCCGGAGTTGTGGGGTGAAGCCGCTCACACAACCCTTTGGGGAGCTGTCAGCACAGTGGCTTGAGATCCACAGGGCACGAAGTGCTTGTCCATGTTCGGATTCCCTTGAAAGGCACAGCAAGAATTTCACTACCATGCTGTCGTGTGTGTGGTCTCTGTCCCTGGCCTCTCAGGACAGCAGCTGCCCTTGCCTTTGCCATTCCAGAAATCGGTGGTAATTCTGCAAAGTGAGAAAGCATCACTCACTTGGCCCCATCTCTGGTCTCTGCTGGGGGCTCTGGCCACTGCAAGCTCCACGTACTGTCTGCTGCTTTCCCTTTCCTTCTCTGAGGCTTCAGCTCCATGGGGGACAATGAGGCTTGCCAGAAAGAGGCAAGTGAAGTGCTGGGTCAAGCTGGGTCGAGAGATAGCCCCTTGCAAAAGGCCCCACCTCTTCCCTCCAGAGCCCAGCTCAGACCACACCCTCAATGGGGGCCAATATCCATTTACACACAAAGAAAGTGTCAAACACACAATAGAAGGCCCTCAGCCCCCAGCAAGGGGGAGACATGAACAAACGCACTGGCCAAGCAGAAGCTGGCTCACACTGAGCATATACTGCACCGGGGATCACCACATGTACTTTCCTGTATCAGTGTATTTAACTCTCAACAGTTCACCGAGGAAGGTGCTGTTTTCCTTATTTTACAGGCAAGAAAATGAAGCTTAGGCAGCTTACATAGATTCACAGCCAGTTCACAGTAGACCAGGTGTTGAACCCAGGCTGCCAGGCTCCAGACACAGCCTTTGACCTTCAGGTTCCATTTTAATAGCTACCATTGGTAGGCCACCCGATAGGAAGGTTGTTGAAGTCATGGAGTCTTAGGACCACTGATACAGTAGTCCCAGAAAACCAGCTCCCCTTGTACTAACAGTAGCAGCCCCAGCTTGAAAGATAAAGGATGAGTCAACAAAAAGAACAAGAGACCTTGAATGAGAAGAACAAAAGGGGAAAATGACAAAAGATTGACAGAGCTTGCCTCCCAACTGAACACTAAATAAGCCTAGCCAGACCACAGGTCCGCAGAGCCAACAGGAGCTGAGCAAGAGCCCCACTGGGAAATGGCTTACAGGCTCAATTGCCAGGTCAGGTGGCTATCTCTCAGGTTGAACCACTGCACAAAATAGAGTGCTGAAAGCCTAGCACCCTGCTCCTGGTGTGTGGCCACCTCCAGGCTCTGTGTTACAACAGGTAAACTCTTGATAATGACATAGGGTCCTGGCAATGAGCTGCCTCACTCCACGGACACTGCTGAACATGTCTCACTCCCCATCCTCATGGAGCTCACACTCCTGTAGTGAGTTAGGGGAGGCAGTAGGCAAGCAGGTAGATGAAGGGCAACTGCTACACATTCTTGTGGAAATAAATGAGATGCCCTGCTGGAAAACAGTGGGGAAGGCTTAGCTCAGCTAGCCATAGCAAAGACACAACAGGAGGTGTTGGTCTGCCCCTCATTTCAAAGGGCCTCAGATCTCCAGTGCTGTGGAGCCACCCGGGTGGGCAGCCTGTGACTGACAGCCCCAGAGGGGGCCATATCTTATCAGTCAGGATTTGTGCATTTCCACACCAGTCAGCCACAAGACTCATATTCTATGCTACTCATATTCCACATATCGAACTGGGGAAACATCATCATTGAAATCACTCGATTTAAGCTTCACTACGTTCTATATTGTCCTACACACATAACACCATTTTTTTTTTGCATTTTCACTTATTTTCATTTTATTTGAGTCAGAAACGGTAATCTTTTATCAGCCTACTCTACTCACTCCCCACATGCCTACCACAAGCAGGCCTGGACCATGCTAAAGGCAGGGACTCAGTCTGCAGCACTGGCTGCCTCCCAGGCTCTGCATCCGCAGGAAGAAGATTGGAAGCTGAGCAGGACATGAGGAGAGCAGAGAAGCCCTGCCTGCTGCGCCATAAAGATACTTAGAGGACAAACATCCTCTCTCAAGGACCATGTGGAAAAGAAAAACAGAGTTAGGAAGCAAGAGATCTACTATATCCTAGTAGGAAGACAAGGTCATGGGTGTTTCTGCAGGAGAAAGGGGAATGGAGATATACAGAGCTGAAAAATACCATTACGTCTGATTTCTTGAGATTCATCTGATGACAATAAATCTCTGAAAATACACGAAGCAAGTTCAACTTGCAGAGCATGCATCTTGGATTTATTCTGCCTCTGTGCTAGGCATTAAAACTGCACCCACTTGCAGAATACACAAGTTCAGCTGGAATGCCCAACAACAGCCTTCATGACATACCTGGCTGTGGCAGGGGGCACAGCTGGCCCAGGGATGGTCCCTTCTGACCACTGTTGCCCCAGGTCTCCAACTGCTCCCTCTGGGCCTCCACAGGATAACAAGCCTTCTCACTTAGGCAGGAGTGGAGGACGCCTCACCTTTTGTCTAGACTTCCAGAGCAACAAGCCCAGTCTGACTTAAGAGTGACAGCCTGGTTGGAGCCAGAGGCAAAGCAAGAGCTGGCCCATTTGGAGAGACCCTGTCTGTGTTGACAACATGAAATCACCTCTTCACCATCACAGAGGAGGAATCGGAACTTCAGCAATCGTGCTTCGAATTTCTCACCACTTTTAATTAACTCTAGTTGAAAACTGGGCACACTCTGTTTGTTTCTATTTCCATGAACTTCCTAAGGGGAGAGCTCAATTAATCTCCTTCCCCAGGTGCCAGAAACATTATCTCAAAATACTTCTGGTCCTCTCTAAGTGTGTGAGAAATGACTGGGTTGCCTAATTCTCACAGTGTGAGTTGTCTCCCACCAAATTATCTCCGGAAGTGATGCTGACTACCTCAAAGGTCACTGAGAATCCACCAGCTTGAATACTTCACTCATCTCACCACCACATACCTATGGGGGACCTACTAGGCGCTAAGCAGCCTATAAGGTTCTCCAAGGACAGTCACGAATCACACACACACAGCCTGGCTCCTAAGGACTTTTCCAAGTGTTAGATCAAGGGTCAGCAAGATTTCTGCAAAGAGTCGGGGGTGGGGGAAGTTGCAGGACACAGGCAGTCTCTGGAGCATAAGTGTGTGTATGCGTGAGAGAGAGAGAGAGTGTGTGTGTGTGTGTGTGTGTGTTTTGGGGTGGCAGGAGTTGTGTATTTCCTTTTTATGCTTGCTTTTGTTTTTCCTCATTTTCACAGTATTGAAGGCTATATAACTGGTTATTGGGCCTACTGGGGCCAGTGCTTTGGTACAGTGGGTTAAGCTGCTACCTGCAATACTGGTATTCTTTATGAGTGCAGGTTCAAGTCCCAACTGTTGTTCTTCTGTTCCATATCAGTGCTCATTTTCTTGGAAAAGCAGCTGAGGATGGTGTAATACTTTGGCTGCTGCCACCCATAAGGGAGACTGGATAGAGTTGCAGCCTGTTGGCTTTGGCTTAGCCCAGCCTGGGGCCACTGCAGCCATCTGAGGAAGGAATCAGCAGATGGCAGATCTCGCTGTCTCTCATTAAGTAAAATAAATCCTTAAAACAAAAAGAAGATACTCATGTTTCATGTCAAAACCCATAGGTTCTATTCCCATTTCTAGCCTTTCACTAAATTTTCTTCCAACCCTGCAGCCCTTGAGAAGTACTGGCGATGGCTCAAGGGAGGGGTCCCTGTCATCCACGTGGTGGGAGATCCAGACTGAATTCCTTAGCACCGGCTTTGGCCCTGCGGAGCCCTGGACATGACACTCATTTAAGAAGGAAAGCTGTGGGTGACAGTTCTCTTTGTCTTTCTTTTTTTCTTCAACAGACTAACAATAATAAATAAACAAACAAAAAACTTACAAAAGGTTGTATCTTCTCAAAACTTGGCCACAGGTCAAATACAGTCCTTTGGCTATATTTTGCTAACCTCTGTGTAAGTTTTAAGTAAATACCCCAACTTCTACACAAGCACATGTATGACACGCGCATTTAAGAGTGGGCTGCACGAGGGCCGTGTTTGGGAGGAGTCCATGAAGACTTCCCGCAGGGGTGAATACCCGAGGTAGGATGTGATGAAAGCAGGTCAACAGGGGCATCCTTAGAGGAACGTGGGAGTGATGGGGAGAGTCTGCAAGGGGAGGAGCCACAGGCAGAGGTTTGAGCAGCAGGGATGAGTGGGATCCCTTGTCACTCACAGCACGGATACTGGGTGTTCTTTTAAGGATCACAGAAGATTTTAAGAAGAGAAATGCCTGGATCTGATGAAGACAGAAAGAACTCCACGTCCTGCCTTGGGCAAGTAAGGTATACAAAGGAGGCAGCCAGTTCATTACGGCCTCATGCTGTGCAGCTTAGTACTCCTACCCTGAAACACACTGAAGGACTAATCCCTAGGAAACTCAGAAAGCGAGCTTACTTGCAAACAGAGTTGTTGCATATGTCACTAGTTGCATACATAATGAGGCCACAAGTGAGTCTGGTGGGTTTCTAATCCATCAAGACTGGGATCCTTGTAAGAAGACCACCCTGGGAAGGCAGACATACAAGAATAGCCCCATGTGACAATGGAGTGAGTGGGAGTAGTTAGGTGACTGCAAGCCAAAGGACACCAAAGATTGCTAACAAAGTATCGGGGGTTAGGAAGAAGGAAGGAAAGATTTTCCTTTATGATGAAGTAGCAAGCCCTGTCTTTGAACACGCAGCATAAGCCGCTATCTTCTGTGGAACGTCATCACAGCAGCCTAAGGACAGGCCTCATAAAAGGTGATAATGGTGGGAAGGGAAGGAATTCACTGATTTGGAAAACACATTTTAGGTACAATCAAAAGCACATTGTAATAGGTCAGACACCAGAAACTGAGAGAAGACAAACTTCCACGTAAATGATGCACACTCAAGTACCAACCAACACCGGCTTCCTTTGGAAGGAGGACCTATTCAGAAGGAATGGAAGGGAAAGAGTTTTTCTATAACAGATGTTCCACCACATTCTCTGTCTTGTCAAAAACCAAAGCCTAACTTTCATCAATGAAAGAATAGAGTGGAGGAAAGTCAGTGAGAAAATGTAAGGAAGAAAAAGCAAGACTCCCGTGTATGGCTGAACTCTCCCCGGCATAGTGGTAGCTTGAAGGTGATGGACAGAAGGGAGACAATGGTGGGGCTGGACGACTGCAGACACAGCAAGGTTGCTATTCAGGGCATGAGGCTTAGATGTGGGGAGAGTAAGGGATAACGGAAAATTTCCCTCATTTAGAGGAGTTTCCATGGGTTTAAACAAAAACAAGGCAGAAAGGAAACTGACACACAGTGGTGGCAGGAGGGGCGGCCCTCTTTCAGAGGGACCACACCATGGAAGGTATAAAAAAATGGGTGAATGTTATTTTAATTGAATTTGTTTTCAATTTATACTCAGCCGTCTAGGGAAAAACCTTTTACGCTCACATCATTTGATTCCTTTTTTACTTCATGTCCATTATCCTCATAATGAGCTTTTAACGCATTAACGCAGCAGCCCTGTTTGCCGAAGAGTGATTCACGTTGGTCAAATCAATAAATAGCGAAAGCATAAAAATACGCCACACTGAGACACTGAACCAGAGCATAAATGGAAACCCTGAGCTCCTGATTCCACGAAAAACAGAGACTGCATTCCATGATCTTCCAAAGCTGCAGTATCGGGGAGGGTGCACAGAAATTCCACCACATTCTACATTTTCTATCTTCAAGTGTCCATTGAACCACTGGAAGTGAACCTGGGAGCCTACAGGAAGCCCCTCTATCTGCCAGTGGCATCTTTTGGTGCATTCTTGGGCTCATGGAAAATACGCATTGGCATTTAAACTTAGGGGCTAGAACAATGGGTTATATGTATCCCCACATCGCCAGCCTCTGGCTCCTGATTCGAGCTTCCTGTTAGTGTAAACCTTTCAAAGCAGCAGTGATGATGCAAATAATTGGGTCCTTTTGGCTCAGCCCTATGGGGTAACAAATTAAACCGCTGCCCACAATGCCTGCATTCCTCAAGAGTACTTCTTCGAGCCCTCGCTGCCCCACTGGACATCCAGCTCCTGGCTAATGGGAAGGTGCCTGGGAAGGTGGTAGAAGGCTCAGGTACATGGATCCCTGTCAGCCATATGGGAGATCTGGATGGAATTCCAGACTCCTGACATTGGCCTGGCCTAACCCTGATTGCTGTGGCCATTTCGCAAGTGAGTCAGCAAATGGAAGATCTGTCTGTCTGTCTGTCTCTGTCTCTCTCTCTCTGCCTCTCAGAAAACCAAACAAATCTTAAAAACAACTCATTTAGTTTGTGCCACCCACATAGGAGATCTGGATTTAGTTCCTGGCTTCTGGCTTCACCCTACTGAGCAATGGCTATTGTAGGAGTAAATCAACAAATGGGAACTTGTTCCCTCTTTTTCTCTGCCTCACAATTTTTCTTTATTTGAAAAGAGGAAATTACAACCTTTCATACTGTTGCACAGAACCACCTTTTCCAAGCACAGGAACATACTTCTGACACACAGTGGGTACAGGGTGAACCTACTAGGGGATTTGGTTAACCCAGAGATACTCCCACATCCAGCTTTGCCAGGAACTTAATCTAAATCAACTGAGACAAAGTGATCTGGTGTGGGAAGGTCCCAAACCACAGTCCAAAAAACACTGCTTCTCTGAAGTTTAATCAGATATTACCAACGAATTCTTTGCTTCAGAAATCTCAGGCATTTCTACCTACTCATTATCTCGCCATTACTGCAAATACATAGCATTATAGTCTCTGCATTCCACACCTAAGAACTTATTTTTATTTAACTTGGTGTTCTTAAACTTTAAGAAAATAAATTTAGAATTTCAAAGTATTTTAGTTAAAATTGCACTTTGCACAGCCCAGCGCAAGTCCTTACCTTGAACGTGCCAGGATCCCACATGACTGCTGCTTCTAATCTTGGCAGCTTCACTTCCCATCCAGCTCCCTGCTTGTGGCCTGGGAAAGCAGTCAAGGATGACCCGAAACCTTGGGCCCCTGCACCCACACAGGAGACCTGGAGGAAGTTCCTGGCTCCTGGTTTCGGAATGGCTCAGCTCCAGCCATTGTGGACGCTTGGGGAATTAATCATCAACTGGCAGATCTTTCTGTCTCTCCTCCTCTCTGTGTATCTGCTTTTCCAATAAAAATAAATACATCTCTAAAACAAATTCTACTTTGGATTTGTTGCATGTATGCACATGCGCATGCACATATGCACACACACACACACACACAGCCATCAGGTTATCATTTCAGGAAGACTCATCCTATCACAGTCTGAAACCAATTTTCACATTCCTGCACCCTCCTAGACACACTGTGCCACTAGTGGGCTTTTCTATTTCCCACCTTCACAGGAGGACTTTCAGGATACATATCGGATCTCATGTGACATAGGACCTATGTTACTGCAAAAGACAAAAATCTGCATCAAACTGGTCAATTGCATATTTACTGAAAGGAATGAGGGAGTTTGGTGGAAACTCATGACTCTGGGCATGCCAAAAAGCCATGTCTGAAGAAGGGCAGTAACGGGGCTTTAGGGACCGAATTGTCTTATGAACCCCAGCCTCTCATCTTTTATATACTTCTTCTGTTTGTTGCTACCTGTTGTTTCTGTTCTATCAAATTACCAATGTCCATAATTTGACATCAAGGGAATAGAAGTGATCATCCCCTTAAAAAAAAATCTAGGAAGAATTTTAGTTGGCTGAGCTCATGATCTATACCTACCATGATGGGCCCAGCAGACTCCTGCACCCATCGCTGAGACTGGGTTTTGTGATTGACAGTCCCTACCTACTCAAACCACATAGTTGCAAGTTGGGGAGAAAGCTTGGGAAAGCTAGAGGAGAAGCAGCTATGTTTTGAGAAAGGGGTGTGTGCGTGGAATTTGTATCCCATGCACATCTTCTGCAGGTGGAAAGGAGAGATTGCTGGTCCTGAGGCAGGAACCATGACCTTTGAAATCAGCCAAGGCACAGATACACTGTGCTGAACAGAGCATCTTGCAAGCAGAAGTGCTGCTCTGGAATTCTGTGTGTAACCTGTGCATGTCTCTCCCAGGAGCAAGGCACACAGGACTAATGGCTTTAGTGGGTCCTTTCCCTTCTCGGTGATTCTGCCCCTATTCTGCTCATTGTGCTGCTTATGTCTTTTATAAGCAGAGAAACTGTGTTATCACAGGAGAAATGAGATCTCTCGTTTCCTAAGAAATTTGCTTCTGTCCAGACAAAAGGGTTTTAAGTTTACTAACCTCCCCTTTGTGGTCCTTCATTCAATGATGTACAATCAAGTGCTGATTATACAAATCAGTTAAGGATGTCTCACTCGTTAGGCTCACATAACTAAATCTTTGGGGAATCTCCATATTTATTTGCCTTTTCTGGTTAAGAAGTTGGAATACGACCTGCCTAGAACATTGACTTTCAACAAATCACAAACAACTCTCACAAAAACACACATCCTTCTCTGTGTGATAAAATCTTGTTTTATAGAAGAGGGAAATGTTCTTCCTTAAAAGTTTGTCTCTGTGCAGATTCCCCCTGCATACTTACATACATTCATCTAGCCAGCTGTTGGTCAGCCAGTCTCTTGACATAGCTACCTACCTACCAACCAACTTGTGTTAGTCGGTCAGGCTTCCTTTGGTAGATTCCTATGATCAATGACATCCAAGGCTTGTGATCATTCAGCTGGAGACAGCAACTCCATGCCACGGAGCTTCCACTTGAGGAATTGGGAGGGATCCAGGCTCAGGGTTCCAAAGCTGCTGCGTCATCTTTTGGACTGAGCAGGGGTGGGGACACTCCAGAGCCAGAAACAGACTCATGACTCCAATGCGGATCAACACGCACTAGAAATCATTGCCTGAACGTTGTTGGAATAAAGACCATTTCCCTAGCCATCTTCTCTGCCCAGCCAATAAACCCCAACCACTTGAGCTTACCTCTGCTCACTGACTATAGGATGCTTCACTGCTCCCGACCCTCCTCATCAACCTGGCTGATTCCAACCGCTCTTAACATTTCTTCAACTCTATCACTAGAAGCAGCTCATATTTGTAGCACAGAACAGTGTAAGCAACACTGGGCTCCTGTACAAAACACAACTCGCATGCATACCATGGCTCCTCTGAGCTCTCCTGCAGGCATGGTCAATTTCGTTTATTTTCAAATATTTATCTCTGGGAAGCAAGAATTTGGCACACCATATTAGACACTGATGGGATGTGTTCCATATCAAAGTGCCTGGGTTCATGTCTCAGCTCCACTCTCTACTTCAGCTTCCTGCTAATGCATACTGTGGGAGGTGGGGGGTGACAGCCCATGTACTTGGATCCCAGCCTCACATGGGAAACTTGGACTGAGCCTCAGGCTCCTGTCTTTGGTTTGACCAACTCCAGCTGCTGTAGCTGTTGGAGGAAATAACTAGCAGATGGTAGATCTGCCTCTGTCTGTCTCCATTTCTGTGCGTACACTTTTTAAATGAATAATTTTTTAAGAGCTGTTTACTTTTATTTGGAAGGCAGATGTTTACAGAGAAAAGGAGAGGCAGACCGAGGTCTTCCATCTGCTGCTTCACTCCCCAAATGTTCACAGCAGCCAGAGAAGAACTGATCCAAAGCCAGAAACTTCTTCTGGGTCTCTCATGTGGGTGCAGGGGCCCAAGGAACTAGACCATCTTCTGCTGCTTTCCCAGGTCATAATCAGGGAGTTGGTCAACTAGATCAGGAAACCAGGATATGAACCCATATGGGATGCCAGTGCTTGAAGGCAGAAGATAAGCCAGTTGAACCATTGTGCGGGCCTATAAATAAAACTTTAAAACACGTTATTTCTGGATAATAAATGTGACTCACTGTGTACGCTCAAACAGAACCCATGACTTATATTTTACAAAACTGGTAATTCTTTTCATATATTTTGAGGGTTGCCTTTTTTTTAGATTTATTTATTTGTATTTGAAGCATTCACAGGCAGGGAAAACACACATACTTACACACACAGAAAAAGTGAGAGAGAGACAGAGAGAGAGAGAGGGAGAATCTTCACCCATTGGATCATTCCCCAAATTGCCACAATGGCTGGAGATGGGCTAGTGTGAAGTCAGGAGCTTCTTCTGGGTTTCCCACATGTGTGTACTTGGACCACCCTCTGCTCCTTTCCCAGTCCATAAGCAGAGAGCTGAATCAGAAGTGGAGCAGCTAGGACACAAATTGGTGTCCATATGGGATGACACAGCTTTAGGTAGAGGATTAGCTTGCTGTACTACTGTGCTTGCCCTAAGGGTTGTCATTTCTAAGAATAGCTCTATTCCTTTCCCCTGCCCTAACATGAACATCCCCAAAAGACAAATTTCAGTTCCCCAGGAGTCCATTTCTTTTGTCTTGTGGATGAAAAACTAACACTCCACAACAAATGCTGAAGCGACTAACAAGCATGTAGGACTTGGAGGAGAGTACGGCCCTCCACTGGGTAGCAGGCACCTGTCACAGGGAACACTGTGCCATGTAGAGAAGTGAGGAGACAGGACATGGCACTGCTCTGCAACAGAGCATCCTCACCAACTTGCACTCGAGTGCTCAGGGAAGGCTTCTGAGAGGAGGTGTCTCAATTGGAAGGCTCAAAGAACGAGTTTGTGTCAATCAAATCAAGGGGGGTAGACCAGGAGGAAAGGACAGTGGCTGAGTGATGAAGATGGGAGATAAGTTTCCAAGTAGAAGAACAACAATCCGACAGAGCAAAATAGAGGGAACAAATGACTCAGAAAGACTGTGAGAAGAAAGATAAGCAGGTCTTGCTGGAAGCCCTCTGCAGATGATTTTATGGTTCAACTTGCAGCCACCCTCTAAAACATCTTCAAGTGGGTTCTGCTCCCTCTCACTCACTGCCTGTGGAGGATGGACTGCTAGGGGAAGTACACACTGGAAGTAAAGGAGGAGAGTTGTGGGTGGAGGGAAAGAAATAAGGAACGAGAGGAGAGAAGGGGAGGGATGACACTGGGCTCCTTGAGCCATTCGCAGAACTAGGAACCCAGGAAAAGGAGGCAACCTGGAGGAAGAGGATGTACCTGGGAAAGCTGAGTTCAAGAACTTGAAGGAACATGTGTTGTCTACGCACCACACTGAGTCATTTGGTATGAAGAGGTGACAACCTGAATGACCCTAGTAACAAGGGGTTGTCACTCATGTCCATTCCCAGCCAGCTGTGGTTCTGCCCATGTCTTCCTTGCTTGGGGTTCCAGCCTCTGTCCAGAATACTGTGTCACAGCAGAGGAAGACCTCTAACTGACATGCTTCTCCTTGACTCGCATTGCATTGATCAAGCAGGTTGCCTGCCTAATGTGAGTTAATGGGGCAGAGATGCATTAATCTCTTGGTGGCAGGGTCATTAGAACACAAAATAAGTATCAGAATGTAGGAGACTTTGGAGAGGTGGCTAGAGCACCACTGCCATCACTGACTCAGAACACCAGGTTCTCCCACTCCAGTTGGTGAAGCTGCACAAGAGGCAGGAGCTTGAGATGCTGCCTGGGAAGAGGCATACACATGTAGGTACAAGTCCCTTTCCTGGATTTAAGATCATTCATCTGCCTAACGAGGGGTCAGACATAGAAGCCCTTTAACAGTTTCCTCCAGCTTTAAGAGTCAGGAGCTCTGACCTTGATCCCATGGTCTGAACATCTGATGCTTCAACAGCAAGGATCTCTCCAGCTGCCACCTGCTTCCATGGCAGGAGGGTTCCTGGGGCATGTGTGTTCTGCCGGCTCCTAACTCTTCAGTGCTCCGCAACGGTCTTCTTGCTTACCTGTTCCTGCCTGCTATATCACATTAGGAATGAGTACATTATACTCAGCCTACTTTTTAACCACAGCCCTGTGGGAAGGACTCCAGTAGCACTAGCTATGCCTCGTCAGTGCAGGTGACAGGAAGGAGGCCAGGAGCCATGAACTTGGACCCTCACCCTCCAGCCCCAACTTGTTCTGCCTCACTGCATCCACCTGCACCTTGGCTGATTTAAGGACCATGGCTGCCATCGTCCTGAGCTTCTGACCCCTGATGTTCATCTGCTGAACAACGATGCATGACCATTTCCAGGTTCCCAGGGCTGCACATCCTTTTCAAGATAGAATCAGCTGAAAATAAGGATTTCTTGCACCTAAAGGTAATGTCAACATGCCTACCTATTACAAACATTTTGTACACATATTCAAACTGTCATCTTAATACAGAAAACTTCTCACTTGAGATGAGAAGTCAAAGAGGTACTAAACAGAAAAATAAATAAATAAAATGCAGAGGAAAAGACCTACAGAGAGGAGATAGTGCAAGGGCATCTTCTAAGAACTGCCCTGGCTCCATCATCCTTGTTACTTAAAATCCACCCTGTGCAATACAAATCGGTTTACCAGGTAAATTGTTTCATTAAGGAAATGCATTGTGTTGAGTCCCCTGGGCCTGAGTATATGTGAATGTGGAAGTACTTGCAACAGCAGCCACTTATAATGTCTATTCTACAGTTCCTCTCCGAAGAACGTGATTGTGCAATGTTCTACTTCCAAACACTGGGATGTGTCTGCAGGACTCAGCCATAGGCCTTTGCGATGGTGTCCCATGACCTCTGACTGCTAGGATTCTGGCAGAATCCAACACTCCCATGGAGTTTTGAGAAGGACTTACTGCTAATCAACAGACTTTGGCCAAGGCGATAGATGCTTTACTTCCATCCTTACGTCATGCCCGTCTCTAACACGCATCATTCTGACAGACCACCTACCTTGCTCACTTTGTGAGCTACCTGGACAAGAGGGCCACAGGCCAAGGGACAGAGGGTAGTCTCTCACCACCAGTAAGGAAAGTCAATCGGAGACATTAACATCTACAGAGAAACTTAGTGGTCTTAAAGGAAATCTTTTCCCCAGGGGAGGTTTCTGATAAGAACTTAATCATAGCCCTTGTGAGCCCTAGCAAAGCCAAATGTCCATACTCCTGAGCAATATAAACTACAAAATAATAAAAATGTCTTTAAGTCACTAATATTGTGGTAATTTTTTTTCCATGAAAACAGAAAGCTAATACAGATCCCAGAGATGGCTGTTGACAAGACTTTTCATATAATTCACACTCGTGTGGGCTGCGTGGGAGAAAACTGCCCTGCATCTTTCCGGCTCCTGACTGCCATTTCATTCAAACGGCTGTACATTTGCCAGACCATGGTATGTTCATCACTACAGCCTTGCCTGCTAAAACACTGACGCTGCTGGCATAAGCTTAGTTCCTTTTATGAAGCATTCCAGTTGCTGTGAGTCTCTGCAGTTCTTTGTTGCTTCAAGTTCTAAAACATAACCTCTAAATTTTATCATGCACTTTGATGGCTTCGATGCATAAAGTATCTGGAAAAGAATGGTTTTTTTCTCCCCTTCCCCTCTACCACATACTGTTGACCAAGGTGGCTTTTAACTTCTACTGAGAGAAAAGGTTTTCCAATGTCCAAAAATAACAGGTCTAAAAAATATTAGTACAGCGTTCTTAATATTTCCTATGGAAAACTATGAAAGCTGCACCCATGTATATGACCCATGGCAGTCAAAAAGTCTAATGTAACCACAGACAGGGCTACTGGTAATGTAGTGGGCTGGGGGTGATTTGCTCCCACACGGGAATATCATGGCTAATGACACGGACCTGGATGATCACTCTGCCGAGGATATGATCTGTGAGGTCCCCAAGGGAAGATCAGAAAGGGAAGAGTGGGAGGTAGGAGGAGACAGACAGAAGCATGAAGTGTTGGTTGCAGAACTATGAAAGTTGAAAAAGTGCTTTTCAAACCCATCTGTACCCATATGTTCATATTATAACAAATATGGCCTTTTGCCTAATGCAAAACTTTAATCAAACAAAAACATCTATTTCCCTAAGCGTAATGTGAAGGAAAGTAACTTGTATAAAGTAGTGTCTGGTTTTCTTTAATATTTATTTATTTTTATTGGAAAGGCAGATGTAAAGAGAGAAGGAGAGACAGAAGGATATTCCATCCCTGGTTCACTCCCCAAGCAACCGCAACACCAGCCTTGATTTCATCCCAATCCAGGAGCCAGGAGCTTCTTCCAAGTCTCCCATGCGGATACAGGGTCCCAAGCCTTTGGAAAGTCCTCTACTGCTTTCCCAGGCCACAAGCAGAGAGCTGGATGGGAAGTGGGGCTGCCCATATGCGACCCCAGCACATGCAAGGTGAGGACTTTAGCTGCTAGGCTACCACACCAGGCCCAGTGTTGTCTGTTTTATTGCAGACATGTTTGGAAATGACTTCACTAGAAGACATCATCAAGCACACCCATGGACAGGGACTGGAACTGGAAATACATTGATGGAGACATGATTACAACACCACAATGGGAGTTGCCATTGGTATGAACTGGTGCGTGTATGTGTCAAGCTATATCCATAAAACCAAACCTTGGTAAAAATTCTAAACACTTAAGTAATCACCTAGAAGCTGCATTCCTGGAATAATACAGTGTATAATGAAAACCCTGGGGTACGTGATTTGGAGTTGAGTCCAAGGCTTGAGATGGTACAACTGATGTCTGTGCTTATATGACTACACCTTTGACAACACTACGACAACCAACAGTAGCCCTGCAAATTTCGAACACACCATCCAGGACTGATACCAACTCTCATGAAATACCCCAACCACTACCTTGGCAGGAAAGAGAATGAAGTCTCTCCCCAATTCAAATGACAGGCAGGATGCAGTGTTAGGTGTGAATTTGAGAGCAAAGATGCAAGTACATGGTCACCACATGCTACAGGACTACAGAGTAAAATCAGTCAGACCCATCTACAGTCCTGCCTCTTGTTCCCCACGGCCATGGGAAACACTTCTACTTCACCTGCAGTGTTTCAAACCCTGGCATCACAATGGAAAGCTAGAGTCCAGAACTCAGAAAAAGGAAGGATGCCTATCAAGAAAAAAAAATAACAAACACTATATGTGGATTTCAGAAGTTATGTACCAACGTGAATTTGTCTCTCAAAGTCATTTTCCACAACTTTTTGAAATACCCACTGCTTCAATGTTTAGTTCAAGGTCCTGTATGATAAGCCTGTGAGTCCCATGGTCATTTAAGGCAGCCTCAGTGCAGCTCCTGGCATCAGTATTCGCCCAAAAAGGAGTTAGCATACCAGAAACCAAATCTGAGCTGAGATCTGCTTTTTCTGACATTCCAAAATTCAACAACCCTCCATCAGTACCTTGCTTTGCTGCTGGACAGCTGCGGGCTCTGATGGCAATTTTAACCTCTTGGTGTCAATGTCCTCTCCTCATTATAGCATTTGGGAAATGTTGCTTTGAAATACACCAACCTACTTGCTAAGAGAGGCCTTTAATAGTAAGATAATTGTGAGCACTTTTTAAGAGAGGCCTTTAATAGTAAGATAATTTTGAGGAAAGATCAAAATCTCTGTAAATATTTTAATAGTAATCATAAAAATATAAGTTGGCGGCACTTGGATTATGAGAGATTTCCTGTGTTTTAAATAGGATCAGACCTCAGCACAAGCAGAAAAGTGGCATCGTGTGGAATCCTTGATTTGTTTCCTTGCCTCGCCTCATGCATCTTGGAAAAATCACAAAGCCACTTCACTTTTATTTGAGTTATTTTCTTAGCCATCATATTCCTTATCTTATCTCTGAAGCAAGATTCAAGAGTTTGGGAAATCAACACTCATCTTCTGTTGAGTGGAAATCCACTACTGAAGAAGTTTAGGTGAAATTTCTTTTTTTTCTGTTTGTTTGTTCCTAACCTTAGCTGGAAATTAACATGGTTTCCCACTTGGCTCTCCCCAGGAGCTAGCTTTCTGGGAAAAACAGCAGCTATTGAAAACAAGAACCAGGCTGGTGTAAAATGTGCATGCTTTTGCATTCCTGTTTCCTTTTGCACAAAAAGCATCAATTGGATGAAATAATAGCTATTCAATTGGTCATTCCCTTATGACTGCAAGCCATTTGGAGCTCAGTCACACTTAAGAAAGCCAATATCGACTATGTGTAGAAATATCTGGAATGAGATGCCTCACCACTGACATCTTTCATTCATAATTACTGCAAAGTCTGCCTGCACAGACCTCATCAATGGCCAGTCAATATTCCCATTATAAGCTGGAGCCGGGTGAACGACTGGGGCAGAAACACAAAGCAGACATACACTTGATGGGTCGTGCAGACTCACACATCAGAGTTGGCCAGAAAGGGTCTGATGAATCCTTAGACTCAGGGACAGGCATGGCTTGATGCTTTTCTGCAATCTGTATTCTGTGGGATCAGAAATTAAGTCTTTTCACAATGATACAACACATGGGAACAGCTTCTGTGAAGTTTAATTTTCTCTAAAAGAGTAAATCACTAGTCTCTCAGGAGATAACGTTCCAAGCTTGCTGCAGTTACTTGGGCATCATGGTGGCACATTCCATCTTTTCAGACAGGAACACCCAGTGGAAAAAAACAATCCAAATCAGAAAGTCTGGCTAAGCCAAGGAAGATGCTACAAGAATAGGCATTGCTGTCAACAATGCAATCTATAACAGAGAAAAAAGGGTGACAAAGACAAGGGTAAGGAGAGTTGAAGAGTGGTTTGGCTCTTGATGGGTTGTTAGTGTCAGATTTCTCGCACTGTAATCCAATTTGGTAATTTTCTCTGTCAGCACGAAACCATTTTGAGTCTTCATTTGAAATCTCCCCCATAAGAACTATAAGTCGCCATTGTTAAGTGTTATATACTTGGCACATGCTACTGAGGGGGTTTCTTTTAAATCACAACTTTGTAAAGATTTATCCGTTACAAATAAGTAAGAAAGGGCATCAGACTTCTAGGTAGTACGAGCAGTGGGCACACAGTGTCTGAAAATCCTTTTAGAAGACTTTCGTCCTGGCCATGATGAATACTGCTACCTGAATCTAATTCAGGCAATTTCCCTACCACTCTAGTATATTGACACACAAATGAGTATTAATATTCCATTAATTTAGTGTCCTAACCCTTAATTCACACCAATCTGGGTCACCTCTCCTCTCTCCCTCTCTCTCTTCCTTCTCACATATGTTTTGATACTAAGATCTATTCTCCCTCTCTCCATAGGTCTTGGAGCAGGACTGTCTGATGCCTTGCAGTAGGCATGCTCAAGTGACTGAATTCCAGCCAATGAAGCATCAGAGGAAGTCCACTGAGTGGAGCTACCAGGACAGCTTTGTTTGCTGGAAGATCTTCTGACCCAGGTCTTGGGTCTTTGACATTTTCTCTCTCTCCTTTCAGGGAACAGCCATGACTCCTGAACTAGCAGGAGAATCCTACAACTGTGAAGATGAGCATATGTCCTAAGAGGGGCAGAACAAGGAGATGGGAGAAGCACGTGCTTAAAGACAGACTCCTGGCCTTCATCTTCTCAGGTGTGAGAAAAAGATGTCATGATTTTGTTAAGCCATGGAAATTTGACTTTTTCAAACAAACAAACAAACAAACAAAACTAGAATAGATAGACAGAGAACAACAAGGAAAGCTTAGAACCAGACAGGAAACGGTCAGCGGGGATGCACTTATACCTCACTGAGTGGGACACAAAGATTAGTTACTCCTAACTGGGGTATGGAAGATTTCTCTGCACACCCCTCCTAAACATGCTCACCTAAACTGTTGACACCTATCCTGTTAGAATTATAGAGTTAGACCACCCGAAAAACAGCCAGGTTCAGCGAAATCATGCTTCAATGCTATAAACTGCTAAAGACTAAAATTAAAATAGGCATGAGACAGCTGAATAGCAATCTAAGCCATTTTAAGGTGTATAGAATACGGTTGAATATAAACCAAAATTGAAATGTCTATGAAGAAGTCACAGGTTGTGGTTGAGAACCTGCATTTTCCTATTAACATATTGGTTAATCAATACCATGTCAATTAATGCCATAATGTTGTAAATGGTTGGAAATATTATGTTGGGACTTTTAATTGATTGGAATGATACTCTTCCGGCTCTACCTTCAGACCAGAGATGGTCTCACCAAGAAACCATTGAACTTACCAGGACAATAAGATGCTGGACTTTATGCTTGGTAAATACCTCCAACGAAAGAATGTCAAATGAATTTGAACCATGGAAATGCAACAAGGTGGAGCAATCCACCGTGGGGGGAGGGTGTGGGGAGGGGCGGGGGGAATCCCAGTGCATAAAAAAATGAATCAAATAATGCAATGTAATTAGTTTTAAAAAAAGGAAATGCAATAAAAATATATGTTAAGAAAAAAAGAAATTTGCCTTTTGCATGGCCAACCAAGGACAACACCATTATTGGACAAACATAAAATATACCCTTGATATTTATCCCTATATCAGCAGCATCATTTACTGAGTACTTGGTACTGTGCAAGGAGCTTGGCCAAATTTCACTATACGGGATCATCTATTCCTCATGGGAGATTTATGATACATGGATTATGACTTTGATAGGTGAGGAAAGTGAGCCTTTTATTGAGCAGCCCATACTGGGTCAGATTGCTAATATAGAGCAGCGTCTTCTAATCTGGCTCTACAGCCAAATCCATGAGTGCCTTGTTTCCCATCTGGCCCAACTGTATAAAAGCACATATAACAACCATGGCTAGTGTTTGAAACCCACTATCACATGGACACTTAATATAGTAATGACTTTGATGGGCAAAATGAAGACAAATCTAATTTCTTCAGGAATTCTGTTTTAATAAATCATATTTTTTGCATTGTTCAAGATTAACAATTTTCAATTCCTTTCTCTCTGTATCTTTAAACAACATGACAAAGTGTGAAAAACACACCTCCGAGCTCTGTGCACATTCAGCACAACAAAACAGAAGCATATTTGCCTGTCATCCTCCTCAGAGTGACATTTGGAGTTGCAAATATTCACATTGTGCAACTCTCTCCCCCTGGACTTCCTGTGACCATGTCAGGAGGGAGAGAGGTGTTAGAAAACATTACAGAGTGAGGAGGATGATTCAGATTAGGACATCAGTGTGACACTTAGAGGAGAGGCACTCAGACGAGACTGCAGCTGCCTTGCCCTTCCTGCCTTGGCGGGCCCTCTCTCCCTGGGCTCTGCAGCTCAGGTACCGCTGTGTCATCTCGCTTCCTTCTTCTCCATAAGCTCACCTACGATTTTCCCTTTGGAGATGAAATGTCTCCCTTAAAATCATTTGGCATTTTATCAGAGATGATCTGACTTGTTTTTACTTTATTACATGCACACACACACACACACACACACACACACCCTCCCGTCACTCCGTCTTTACTCTGACTTCAATTTCTGCATTTTATGCCTAGTTCAGATTTTAGCACTGCCTAACATCTGGATCCCTTCGCAGAATATACAAAGGATTTATTGCATGGCCTCTCCCTGCATTTCGGGTTTGTCTTGCTCACTAGAAATGTGTGTGGTGTCCAATGCAAACATTTAGGTACCAAAGCATTAGCTCAATAGTGGGACTTGCTCTCTCTGGTCAATTCATTCATCATGTTAATTACAAATTACATCGCCTCTAGGGCATCAAACAAGCCTAAGTTCTACCTTGATTCTTCTGATCATAATGACTTTTATCCTGTTTTCCTTGAAATACCAAGCTATAAAATATTGATATCACACCCTTAGGATCCTTGGAGATTGGATCTGGGACATGCCCCTAACACACTGAAATCTACCAAAGAGATTTATTCTAGTCCTTATATAAAATGGCAAAGTGCCCAGTGGTTAAACCACCACTTGAATACCTGAATCTTACATTAGAGTGCTTAGGTTTAAGGTCGGGCTATTTCAGTTTGCAGCTTCCTGGGGGAGAAAGGAAGCAGTGTGGGATGGGGTCGGGGGAGTGGTGATGGTTCAAGTAGTTTGGTTTCTGCCTCCCTGCCACCAGGTTAGAGATATGGCTTAAATGCTTGACTCTCATCTTCAACTGGTTGTTACCGGTATTCGGGGAGTGAATCAGCAGATAGGAGTGTTCTTTCACTCTTTCCTTCCCTCCCTTTCAAACAGATTAAAATTTTAAAGACGTAGTATTTGCTATCACCTAAGCTTGTCCTGTACACCTTAAATCTCCTCTAGATTACTTAGAAAGTTCATTAACCTGCACATACTATGTAAAGAGTTAAAAAGAATATATAAGAATTGCTTTTCTTTTAGGAATTTTAAAAAATGTATCAGCTACAAAACCCTACCAAAAAATCCTTTACACATTGAAGACTTAAATTTAAAAAAAATGAAGCTAAAGTGTTTTAGGAAAAATTAAACAGAATTTGACTTAGGAAAGAATTTCCTTGGATAAGACAAGTATTAATCATTAGACTTACCACAAAAATTACAATGGAAAAGTAATCACAAACTATACATAACTTCACTAGTATGTATAACTATCAAAGATTAATATTCACTGTATACAGATTTCCAATAAATTAGTACAACTATTAAGGAAGACAGCATGGATATAACCCAGGAATCTGTAAATAGATCTGCCATATGAACCAACCATTCCACTCCTGGGAACTTACCCAAGAAATGAAATCAGCATATAGAAGAATTATTTATAACCCATGTTTATGGTAGCTCAAGCCATAATAGTTGGATGGAATCAACCCAGATGTCCATCAGCTAGTGACCGGATAGAGGAAATACGGCATACATATATACATACGCAATGGAAGACCAGTCAGCTATAAGGAAGAATGAAATCCGGTCCTTTGCAACAAAAATGAATGCAACTGGAGACCCTAATTCTTAGCAAATAGGCTAATCACTAAAAGATATCATGTTTTCCCTGATTAACAGTAACCAATACACAAAGTACAATATTGTGATGTATAAGAGATAAGAGTGAAACTGACTTTTAGAGATGTGATTATTGTTAGCACTTATATATGTTTTGAGCAACAGTGGTTTTCTTATTTGTTACTTGTTATTTAGTGGAAGCCTAGAGTAAATTCAAAGTATGCCATTGTGAAACTCAAAAGGCAAATTGAAAAAAAAAGAAAGGAGCAGAGAGTGAGGAAAGAATGGAGTACACTCAAAAAGTAACAGTGAGAATTGACTGAGGTCACCTTAAAACAGATGCAGAAGGATTAGCTGAAGAGAAGCAGAGAGGGTGTGATCCTGGGATGTAGAAGGCCAAGGACAGAGGGACACCTGGAGACCTGCACATGCGGGGATGTGCCAGAGACTGTGGAGAGGTGCTGCTGTGAACAGACAATCCACCTGCAGCCAAGTGGGGAGAGGAGATCATGGGGAATGCAGGAAGTGAATCCAGCCATAGAATTAGGGACCCCACCAACTTTAATCCAATCATGAACAGAAACAGAGCGACAGCTCTATCAGATGGGATTTCATGGCCTAGACCTCCATTAGTGCCACAGTGGGTGCCATTTTGACTTCTATGATAAAGCTCCTAAGGGGCTGAACAACAAACTGCACATTCACTAAGCTAGGGAAAAGCTCACTTCCAGCTCAATGCATTGCACTGGTCCACTGGGAAATAATACTGATTTGACATCCCATGGGTTCTATTCAGGTCCCAGATAAGAGGAGGAAAGGAAAAAGAAAAGAAAAAGTCACGGTGCATTGGACACAACTGACAACCTTGTGATCTAGTGAAAAGTCACAGCTGGTGGCTCCTTACCCCCAGGTACTGCTTGCAACTGTGAGTGGGAGAAAGGCTGAGCAGATAGTGGTGCATCCACAACACCGGATCACAGGGAGCAGAGAGGGGCAACCAGGGAGCCCTGGCTTCACAGGCCATGACAGAAGCATGGGAGCCTGGTCTACATTTGGAAATCTACTAACAACACACGCTGGCATAGATATGGGAGAAACGTAACCTATTCCACTGTTAGTGGGAATGTATGCTAGTGTAGCCACTATGGAAGTCAGATTGGAGAATTGGAAATTCATCTATCATATGACCCAAGTATCACATTCCTGGAAATATATCCAAAGGAAGCAAAATCTACATATGAGGAAGTGATCTGCAACATTATATTTACAGCAGCCCAAGCCATAAAAGCCAAGACATGGAGACAACTCAGATCGAGAGGAACGGATAAAGAAATGTGATAGGTCTACTCCATGGAATACCAATCATTAAAAACAATGAAACTATCATTTACAACAAAATGGACTCAACCTGAGATGATTATGCTCAATGAATTAGGCCAATCTCAAAAGAGTAACTATAATGTTTTCTCTAATATAAGTAAAACTTCATGCAAAATACAGAATATATATGTGTATACATATGTATATATGTATATATATAAACATGCATACATATGTTCTTATACATATACTGTATAATGGAGACTAGCATATCAGGAAGTTAAGTTACAGTATGCATCTGTACTCCAAATAAAAGGAAGACTCCCAATGAAACTGTTAAATATATTTTGACAATATATTAGATTTTCTACCATTGCCTATACCTAACAAAGCATTGATACATTTAAATAACAGAATGTTGGATTTGTGACTTGTAGGAGGACATTGTGACCCTAGAAGGTCAAGGAGCACAGGATTACAGTTGGTTGGATAATATTTGGAGAACAACCAAATGGCTACCTTTTGTGTACCTGATTGGATATCATTTGTGTAAGAACAGTTGAGTGGACAGTATGTATATGAGAACACCTGGTGGAATATACAAGACAAAAAGAGTTCCAAACAAAAGCATTGATGGTTTTGCTGATTAGCTCAATAGTTCCTCCCTTATCCTATATGGCCCTCAGTGTTTAAAGTCTGATGCCACTAATAAACTATGGCTTTTGACCATCAGTCAGGGTCCACGTGTATTAATATCGGCTCCATGCACCAAGTCCATCGCTGCGGGACAGCGACAGTGACTGTTGTTGAAGGACTATACTGCATCACGAGATGGAGGAAAATAGGGCATGGGGGAGAATGGGGAAAAAGAAGGAGAAGCGCAGTAGGAAATCCCTATAATTATAAAACTGTATCATGGAATTTTTTTAAAGATAAAAAATAATAAGAAGTATCAATACGCTCGTAAAATACCCAATGGTTGTAAACACAGAAAAAAACGGGGAAGGGCAGCCAAAAGGAAATAGACCATAATTCTTAGTAAACATATTTTTATTTTACTCTAAGATGACAAAAAAAAATCACAAATAAGCAAATGAAAAACCACAGCACAAAATTTTTCTTTTTTTTTTTTTTTAAGATTTATTTATTTTTGGGCCCAGTGCCGTGGCCTAGTGGCTAAAGTCCTTGCCTTGAACGTGCCAGGATCCCATATGGGCACCAGTTCTAATCCCAGCAGTTCCACTTTCCGTCCAGTTCCCTGCTTGTGGCCTGGGAAAGCAGCGGAGGACGGCCCAAAGTCTTGGGACCCAGCACCCGCTTGGGAGACCCAGAAGAGGCTCCTGGCTCCTGGCTTCAGATTGGCTCAGCTCCAGACACTGGGATCACTTGGGGAGTGAATCATCGGATGGAAGAAATTTCTCTCTGCCTCTCCTCCGCTCTATATATGTCTAACTTTGCAATAAAAATAAATTAAATCTTTAAAAAATTTATTTTTATTGGAAAGGCAGATATACAGATATACAGAGAGGAGGACAGATAGAGAGGAAGATCTTCAATCTGATAATTCACTCCCCAAGTGGCAGCAATGGCTGGAGCTGAGCCCATCTGAAACCTGGAGCCAGGAGCCTCTTCCAGGTCTCCCACATGGTGCAGGGTCCCAAGGCTTTGGACTGTCCTCCACTGCTTTCCCAGGCCAACGCAGGGAGCTGGATGGGAAGCAGGGCCACCAGGATTAGTACCGGCACCCATATGGGATCCTGGCATGTTCAAGGTGAGGGCTTGGCTACGCTATTGTACCGAGCCCACAAAATTTTTTTTCCTAATAAACTATGTGTTTGATTTCATATCAGTCCTTCTCTTTCTGTTCTTACTTATACCATAAGTAACTTTGTTAGCTCCCAGGTGAATTATGGGAAGGTTACAGGACAGGAAAGAGGAGAGGAGAAGCCAGACATTTCTTCTTTCTTCACTTTGCTTCCTGCAGGGTCTCCGAGGGATTCCATGAACATCTGGAGTCTGTGACCAATGCCCACCTCCACCCTCTTGGTTTTAGGGTCAGAAAGGGTGCCAGGTCCTGGTCTCTGGTCACAACACTGTCTCATTTGTTCCCCCAATCCTAGCACTGACGGTGCTCACCTCTTGTGGATACTGTCTCCTCATCCTCTTTGGTTTCTCAGCTTCACCATCATCTGCCCAGTCAGTGACATACATTAACATTCCTTCTGTTACAAGTCCTAGAATGTTCTTAGAGTGACTGACTGGTCATTCTGTCCTCAGGTATTTACCAATGTAAAGACCTGGAACCATATGAATGAACACTAGTGGTAGAAGAAAGCAATCAGGCCACTTTGGAAAGTAGATGGCGGGCCCGGCGGCGTGGCCTAGCGGCTAAAGTCCTCGCCTTGAACGCCCTGGGATCCCATATGGGCGCCGGTTCTAATCCCGGTAGCTCCACTTCCCATCCAGCTCCCTGCTTGTGGCCTGGGAAAGCAGGAGAGGACGGCCCAATGCATTGGGACACTGCACCCGCTTGGGAGACCTGGAAGAGGTTCCAGGTTCCCAGCTTCGGATCGACACAGCACCGGCCCGTTGCGGCTCACTTGGGGAGTGAATCATCGGATGGAAGATCTTCCTCTCTGTCTCTCCTCCTCTCTGTATATCTGACTTTGTAATAAAATAAATAAATCTTTAAAAAAAAAAAAAGAAAGTAGATGGCAATATTTATTAAAATGTTGCTGAGGGTTTTCAGGAAAACCAGCAAGTCTGGACATATCCACCTAACCCAGACTACCTCTAATTGTCACAAAAAGTAAGACAAAAACAAAAACTCAAACCCAACTTTGTACAGCATTGCTTATTGCAGCAAATAAAAATCTGTAAGACAAAGGTATCAAATTTGAAACCTGGATAGGATGGGGATGGCACAGTGCTGAGCGGGGATAAAGTACCAACTAGAGTCTCTTAAGCTTCAGGCTGAGTGAAAAGAAATGTAGAATAATATGCACAGCAAATACTATGCCCTTTAATCTCAGAGAGTCAAGGTCTGCATCCTTCTTATTCATATATATGCAGTAAAATTTTAAAACGTAGACCTACACGGGAAGGATAAACATCAAACAGGACAACGGCTTCCTCTAAAAGGAAGAAGGGGGTATGGATCGAAAGAGTTGTATACACAGAGCTTAATTTATCTGTGATGGATATGTCTTTACAACAACACATGAAATTTTGGTAGAAGTCATATTCAAGAAAGCCAAATAGAAGACACAAAAATGTTTCCCATGTGAGTATCCTTCAGATCCTTCATAGAAAATGCATGTTATGAAAACAAATTTAGGCATGGGTTTCAAAATTCTGGAAACCAAATAAGTTGCTTCTTGTGTTCATTTTTTTTATCCAAACTTTTTAAGTGTCCTTATATAATCCTCCATACTCTGCATCACTGAAAATTTTCATTTAACTTTTAAAACTTGAATCTTTCTAATAATTAGTAGCCATTACTAATATAGATGGGACAGTGATGGGTATCTAATTGTAACCCTTGAATTCATGGGGGGTGGGCAAAAACTACTGGAAAACTGACAAAAGACCCTGGAAAAGCTGCCTAATTTCCTCCAAAAGGAAAGTCATATTTTACCCACACTCTCCTCTATCTGTCTTCAAAATAATACACTTCTTTCATGTTCATCATCATCAACCATGTCAGCCTGTTGAGACCTACTCCTGGATGAATACTGCTTCAAAACACACTCAACCATTTTCCAAAACACTGTCTGTCACTGTTGACCTTCCTCTGTCCGCCACAGTAAATCCCGCTCCTTGAGGAGCAGTTTCTCTGCTGCTCTTGAAACTTCGAGCCATTAGCATTTCTGCTGTTTCTCAGCTGGTCCTGGGCTCCAGCCTTGCTGCGTGGCTTTGTTTTTTATTTGTTCTGCTTTTTTTTTCCTTCCGTTATTGATCACCGAAGCCTTTTGTGTACAAACCAGGGCACAGGTTGTTTTTGTATTTCATCACCCCACTGAATTTGTGTTTACTTTATTTGTTATTCAAGACCAGTTACACAGAACTTGGGTGCATCTTCAGGCAGCCCCAGGCTCTTACCTCCCAACACTCGCTCATCATCTCCTTGAAGCAGAACACTCTTACCTCCAAACCTTATTTTTTCCAATTTTTTATTCCAGTAAGCCTACGTTCCTCTCTCCTTTAACCTTTCCCACACCTGGAGACTGGCTTCAGGTACTTATCCTGCTATCAAATTCAGCACATAATGTCGTAATCACTCTCACCCACAGCATTTTTAGTTCCATTCAGCCAGGGAAAGCAGCAATATCCATTCGTCACACACTGTCAAGCACAGAGCCTGGCATACAGCAGACATTTAAGAAATATTTCATGAATAAATGAAGGAAAATCAAGTCAGGCTAATGGTCTACCCAGGAAATTATCCCTTTCCTGATGAGGGGTACAGAGTGTATCTGTGAAGCCAAAAGCCATCTCAGTAGCTCTGCAACTCACTGCAGATAAATCTGCCAAGTATTTTCTTAACTTGTTGTAGAACTTGGGCTTTTCAAACAATTTGTTGAAGACTCTTTGAAATCACAAATTCCTTCCATAAGGTTATGTCAAAATGCATCAAGTCTGAGTCCTTTCACCAGTTTGAACATTCTACTTTCAAGCCTGAAGTCTTTAAATCTAGCATATCTGCAAATGACAACTCTTTACCTTCTTTCTTTCACATCAAAGGAATACAGAATGTCTTTTTTTTTTTCATAGTACAGATGAGAAAGAACAATGGAAACCAGGCAGAACACGCAGGACTGAAGTCACAGCCGAGCTCAGCAAATCCATCAGCCCTGGTTAACACCCAGTTCTGGCATTCCTGCGCTGGTGAGGATCAGGGATTACTGCCCCATTCTGCCAGCCTATTAGGGATCTGCCTTGGCTTTAGTGGGAGCCCACTAAAAGGGATTCTTACTAGCAGGGCTTGGCGATAGCTCTTTTCATTCCAATGCAGAAGAGCTCTTTTCCCCAGCAGCTGGGAGCAATACCTTTTCAAATATCACAAGATTTAATGGTATAACACAGTTTAAGAGCAATAAAAAAAAAATCAGGAACAAGAGTATCAACCAGATTATTATAATCCACCGTAATTAAATTAATTTTAGCTTTGTTACCAATGCCTGAAGAAATATTCATGTATTTATGTGTGCTCAGGGTACATTTACATGTATTTCATGTATTTTAATAATTTATATTTAAATGGGCATATCTTACACATCTCAGAAAGAAGTATATTTTGTATTTATTTTTGGTTAGAATATAAGCTAGTTTTCTCCTGGAAAACTTGTCTTGATATTATAATAGATTAGTATTTTTAAGGAAGCATTAACAAAAATTATTTGCTTAGTTTGAGGATAAAAATATCTTCAAAGTGTCTGTGACTTAGCTTTATAAACTGTTTAAAAATGTCTAAGTAAACCAGATATGCATTATGCTAAGCAAGCATTAGTAGACTCTTTCAAGGGGTCCATCAGTGCCTGCCAACCATTACGTTTCAATATCTTTATTTCTGGTTTAAGTACTGTTAATCCTTTGCATCTTCCTTTTGAATGGACTTCACATTGTACTCTTAATCTGGACTTATTGCCATGAATTTCAAGGAGATAATTTATATATAAAAAAATGCCCCCAAAACACGTAGCTACTGCGTACATGTTTATCAGCAGAGGAGTATGTGATGAATATCAAACACCGCACTTTTTAAGCTCAACCTCAGTAGAGTGTACCAGGTTAATAACTCAAGGGCCATTTTCCCTCCTAAACCAAAGTCCTTTCTAAGAAATTATTCAGAGAATAATATGATTTGGGGTGATGACAGGCAATAGAAATTATTGACCCAAGTGTTTACAGACTCTAAATCATATTAGTTATCTACCTAACCCTGTCTTCCCAAAGATCATTTCCTTTTCCTTACACCTGTGAAATACAAGTATCTCCTCTAAAACACAGGTTAGACGATGCAGTCTTCTGGAATTGTCTTATGTGTGTTTCGGTAAAAATGATTCTTGGCTTGTTTTCTAAGGTTTTTACTAGGACTGCTTTGAGATCAGATAGCTTTTGGAAAGTCAGAAGCAGAACAACAAAGTAAGCAATGCAAAGTTAGGATAGCAAGTTCTGCATCAGAGGGTTCTGTCTGTAATTTAATCCCCTGCGCCACCAATTCCAAGCTCTGGGTCCCTGAGAATGTCAGCCAACCTCTCTGTGTCTCAGCTTCCACATGACTGGGATGGCAGTAGCATCTGTCATTTTGACTGAGAACTGTTGGGATGAATCCTTTGAAACATTCATATGAACTTTTGTGCCCAACACAATACAACATCTCAAATAGTAACCGCTTCTGCCTTTCTTATCATCATTAACTTTGTTCTCCAGGCAGGCTACTTTGGGATAAAGAAAACACATAACAAACAAACAAAACCACAGACCCGGCTAATAGAAACAGAATAGGAATTTATTGAAATGATATTAGGGAAACTGAGAATCATGGGGAAGGCCTGGACAACTTGGCTCTAAGCAAAGAGACAGGTGGGTGAGAACCAAATTATGCCACTTCCTCGGGACACCCTGAAGAACGCCAACCACCTTGAATTCCTAGCTGCATATCTGGACTACGTCACTCCCTTGGATTCTGGGTGCCATCCCTGCCACTTGGCTTTACTCTAGAAAATGGGCTGCTGCTGCCAGCAAAGAATTTTTCTGTGTTCAGCATTTTTATGACTTTTATAAATCTCTTACATGGATGCTACTATCCTCCTGGGATACAAGATGACCAAGTAATGTATGACTAAAGTTCACGATTTCCTCAGTTGCTCCTATACAACCTGAACCATGAATGGCTCCTGGGGTCAAGAATTAGCCTAACTGTTTTGATGAAGAGTCATGGCATTCACTGATGACTGGGAAACACCAGGATACCCAAGGATCTCCAACTCAAGAAAGAAATGGGGAAAAAAAAAGTTTTAAATTGTTTCATTCAATGTACTGGTGCTTTAAGAGAGAGGCATTAAATCAGCAATTTCATAAAAAAAAAAAAAACAAAAAAACAAAAAAAAACAATGAAACCAGAGACATGTTTTGGGGCTTAATAGATATTTCATGTTTCTGCCTTTTATTTTTACTCTTTCTGAAACCACAATTAAATATGCCTCCAAAGCTACATGTCTAAGGCAGTAAGTAAATTTCCTCACTTGTCTATTCAGAAGAGAATGACAAACTTTACCTAGCATGTATGCTGAGTTCTACAATTCCAGTGACTGTCACCAGCTTTCTTCATTGAAAATAATCAATGGCTTTGACAGACAGAAAGGGGGAGGTGGTTATAGCGACATATTTTGATGGATTTTGACAGTGTGTCCCTGAGTGGCTGTCCCTGTCAGTTTCTGCTCTTTGATTCTTTTTTTTTTTCTAACCAGGATCCATGAGGAAATTTTTGTATTTAATGTAGAAACTCCCCAGATGGAAAGGGTAATGGAGACTTAGAACTTGCCTGTTTCTGGTCCTCTAGTGTATTCTATATTTTAACTCTTTATTTTAACCCACTGTGTTTTCAATAGCATTATCATATTTGAAAAAATTCACTGAGTGCACCATTCACTCTTTGCTACCTGTTTTCTTAGCACTGAGTCAAGTGCTTGGATAGACAACTATGTCCACCTACTTTTCTGTTCTTGGTTCTTTTACGTGATCTCAAGCAACTTTAAAAGTATATTGATAGATACTGTGAAACACAGGAATCCTGTGTTCACAATACCGAATTAAAAGCAAATGGCATTTTCATTCTAATGAATTACACATATCCAAAGTTCCCTCGATTATGCTGCCTGAATCAGCACACACATTCATCATTAGAACCCATCACTACACAAGAGAAGACTTTTCTTTTTACAGAACAAAATGAAAGGAACATTAGCAACTTGTCCACACTTAAACTGCCCTCTTTCCTCACAGCAGAAAATAACTTATTGTGCTAAATAATTTGAAGTATGACTTTGTTAATAGGTAATTAAAATGTGCAGCCAATGGACCTCCTGAGACTTTAATCCAAAGCTACATGATGTCATTTAGATGACTCCTTCAGCAGGCAGTTGCCAACAAAGGGGGATGCTTTTGAAACTCGCCTTGGGGCCAGGGAGAAGCTGAAGAACAATGACTATACTCTGTATTGGGAGAGCATGGATCCTAAATGAGATAGAGGGACCCTTAAACCATAAGAAGGACTTCTGGTACTCTGAACCATGCCCCTGAGTTCAAATCAACTTAAAAAATCAAGATGAGCAAAGAATATGATGTGGCATCCCAACACCATGGTCACCAGTTCCAGTGTTAGCATGAGGATTACTGCCAACTGAGTTGATGGAGAACCTCAGCTTCCTTGCTTAACATCTCCTGATAACTTGCCTGACATCCGAAAGAGTTTCTTAAAATATTCTTAAACCTTTGGCATCCCTTCCTACTCTGGGCCTCATGAATAAAACATTTATCCAGTCAGCAGCTTTGGCAGAGAGGAACAGCCAGGTGCCATCTATCAATGTCAAGATCTACCTAGTGCTTGCAGATCCTTTAATAACTGCATTTCTACGCTGGTGCTGGTCAACAGTCAAAGGTAGGGCTAGCAACTGGTCTGGTTTAGAGTATTCATTTTCTAGCCTGGTAACTCACCACTACTCCTTTGGGGCTCACTTGTTCTGTGTCTCTCCATTTGTAACCTGTCTTAGTTTGCTAGAATGATTGTAACAAAGCACCACAGAGTGGGTGGGTTCAACAACACAAACGTGCTCACAGTCCTGAGGACTCCAGGTCTGAGATCAAGTGCTAACAGGATTGGCTCTTTCTTAGCATCATGAGAGAGATCAGAGTCAAAGTGGCTTGCTGGCAACTTTTGGCCTTCCATGGCTTCTAGCAGCATTGCTCAATGATCACCTTCATCTTCACATGCCATCCTCTCTCCCCACTCCCAAGCATCTATGGCATTTTCTCCTTGTAAGGATACACTACATTGGTATGAACTCAGTTTTACTAGTGAAATCTGTAATAACTTGGTTTCTAAATAAGGTCACATTCTGAAGTAATAGCATCTAGGACTTCAACAAATTTGGAAGGACTTTCTTTTAGGTAACTGTATGCCTTCTACCTATTGATTTCATGAAGATCAAATAAACCTACTCACAAAAGACCAATTAGGAACCAGAACAGAATTTGAACTTGATAAGTAATATGCACTTTCCTTGATAATCACATGTTATGCTGGCTTGCAAGGCAATTAATAAGTAATGAAATATTTTCAGAAAGCACAAATTAGTACTATTGGCATTTATGAGTATGAAATTATTCTAAATGATTCTACATGAACAACGAAGGAAAAGTAAGTCAAACACAAATTCTCTCACATCTCATGTCAAGCTTCATGGTTCAACAAACAGAAGATATCATTTCTTCTCAAATTTATACAAGAGAATTACTAATAACTACAAAAGTTTCCAGGGTTGAGTGTTGGCATGGGAAAAGAGGAAGCACTAATTTCGATGAAAAGTTATAGAATTTATACCTATTTGCTCTGAATCCTATTAATGATGTATCTGGAACATGTATCTGATTGCCAAGTCTGTCTTAATCACCACTGGCGGGGCCAGCAACTGGTAAACACCCCTGGAGCCTGTGCAGACTGGCCCCCCTCCCTCCACCATTTCACCCAGGGCTCTACCCACTGTAAGCAGCGAGAATTTTGGGGTAGTTTTTTATAATATTCTATGGAGAAAATACTTATCTCCTTAAATACATTTGTTTTTAGTATCACAAAACATTGTTTCTGAGAGTTACTTGATGTTACTTCAAGTTACTCAAATCTTACTTGATACAGATAATAAATCAACCTTAAATACAACGGACATGAATGTTTATTAGAGGCACACAATGTAGAAGGTTATAGAAGTCATTCATTCCCAAGATACTCAGTCTTTCTATTTGCATGCTTTTTAACTTAGATTCAGATCATGCATCTGGAAAACTTAAAAAATTAGAATGATCTTCACTAAATGCCTGGAGACTGTTTTCTTCCTCACTTTGGTTTTGCTTTTAAGAGAACAATCCTGATAACTGAGGACTTCCCTCCAAAGGGCCTTTCAGCTTGTGCTGTCTCCAACATTGTGACATTTTTATGCACCTATTTGAATGCATCATTAGCTTTATAACCACACAATTTCCTTGGAAAGCAATGGTTACAGCCCAGCTCTTGGAGCACAGTCATTAGAAGAAAAAAAGAGATTTAATTGCTTAGCCCATTTTCCAAGGATCAACCTCCTACTTATCCATGAGAGCTGGGTGTAGTGGGTTTTGCTGTTTTGATTCTGACACAACTTGCATATGGCTCATCCTTCTCCAGGAGCTGGAATTCAGGTTTTTGGAGACCAGAAAGAAGTTCTAAATGTAGGCTGTTAGCCAGCAGCATTGCAATGCACATAATACAACGGAACCATGACCACCCTCAGAGGACAGCCCACGAAGCAAGTTTGAACCTCTGATTGAAAACCTAGTGCTGAACCCCTGGAAGAAGAATTCAGCCAAGCTGGGTCACTCCAAGGCCTACTGAAATATCAGAAAATGCTGCAGAAATACCATCACTAAGAGTAACTCCAGTAAGGTCTAAACTAAGAAATTTTGCAGAAGTAATGACCAAGAAGACATACTGAACATACCACAGCTCATCATTAACTAACCACCATCAGAGAATACCAGGTCCCTGAAAAAAAAAAAAAAGCAAAATGTGTTCTTTTTGGCTTTTCTCAGCCAAAAAGAACAGGCCTACTGTTACAGTGCAGTAAATACATTCTATGAATTGGGAGAATGCCCAGACACCAGGAATGGCAAGCATCTCAGTGAAGGTGGCCTGGTAAGGACGTGGGTAAAGGACTACCAGTCTGTCAGTCACCACCTGCTGCAGAGCCCTCCGAGCCCTGCACCTGTGGAGGGGCTAAGGGAGAACTCTCTCTTTCCCACGTGGGTGACTTAGCTCCTTCTCTTCCCTGTGCCCTAGTCACTGGTTTTTTTTTTTTTTTTTTTTTTATATATTTATTATTTAACTTCAGTAATTACATTGTATTATGTGACACAATTACATAGATACTTGGGTTCTCCCCACCCCTCCCCAAACCCTCCCACCATGGTGGATTCCTCCACCTTGTTGCATAACCACAGCTCAAGTTCAGTTGAGATTCCCCCATTGCAAGCGTATACCAAACATAGAGTCCAGCATCTTATTGTCCAGTCAAGTCCAACGGCTTCTTAGGTATACCCTCTCCGGTCTGAAGACAGAGCCAGCAGAGCATCATCCCAGTCAATTGAAAGCTCCAACATATCATCAGCACAAATTTACATCATTATGGAATTAATTGACATAGTAATGAGTAACCAATATGGTAAAAGTAAATGCGAGTTCTTAACCACCTTCTGTGACCACCTCATTGACATTTCAATTTTAGTTTATACACAACATATAACATACATAACATAACATGTTATACATAACATCATATCATCTTAAATTAAGGCAAACATGTGGTATTTAACCTTTTGGGATTGGCTCATTTCCCTTAGCATTATGGTTTCCAGTTTGGCCCATTTGGCCACAAAGAACTGCATTTTGTTTTTTTTAATAGCTGAGTAGTATTCCATGGAGTAGATGAACCATAGCTTTCTTATCCAATCCTCTGTTGATGGGCATTTTGGTTGCTTCCATAAAGGGCCCGGCGGCGTGGCCTAGAGGCTAAAGTCCTCGCCTTGAACGCCCGGGGATCCCATATGGGCACCGGTTCTAATCCCAGAAGCTCCACTTCCCATCCAGCTCCCTCCTTGTGGCCTGGGAAAGCAGTCGAGGATGGCCCAATGCATTGGGACACTGCACCCGTGTGGGAGACCTGGAAGAGGTTCCTGGTTCCCGGCTTCGGATCGGTGCGCACCGGCCCATTGCGGCTCACTTGGGGAGTGAATCATTGGACGGAAGATCTTCCTAGTCACTGTTTTTAAGATTTTTTCCAGTCCTGATCCTTCCTTGGCATCGGATTTCAAGTCCAATGGCAGCATCTTGAAAGGGCCTTTCCTCACCACTCTATCCACAAACCTTAACTTTATTGCTGCCAGCATCCCAGCGATCCTGCCCTTAATCCTCATGGATCTCTATATACACAGAAGATTAGTTTTAATGTTTTCATGACTCTATTGAGTTTATATGGATGAAGTTGAACATCTTTTTCCTGCCAGACAATGGGCTTCTTACTTTTTATTTGCTGAATAATGTGGAGCAATTAAGCCTTTAATGATAATGTAAAATGAATGAAAATGTTATCAAAAAATAAAGTAAAATAAATTATTAAAATGAAGAAAAATTTCAGCAACTTTAAAAAGGTTATATAAAATAGATCATATCTTGAGTATTATCCCAAGTGTCTATTTACTCAAAGTATCAAAATGCCAGAGCAGGCGTCTTCTCATTGACCCAGTGGCCTGAGGCATTTGTGCAGGAGGCCTTGTCTGCTCATTCTACAGAACTGGCTGGACAATACTGTAGGCACAATGGCAGGAAGGAGAGGACAGTCTATGTTCGTTAAACACATATGTAAATCCTATAAACCACGTTCAGTTACTTGGGCATATTTTTTCTCATTGTTTTCCCAGTCATTATATTTAACATCTCAGCTGAAGAAGTATGGGTGAACGGAAAGAGATCAATACCACAGAATGCAAACCACAGACCCAGGGAAATAATTTTAGCCCTGTCCAAGCCCCAAATGAAGCTTGAGTGCGAATGCTCCACTGACCAGGACTACATGGACCCAGGCACCAATATGTACAGTCAAATTCATCTACCCCAAAAGCGGGTGGTCCAAATAATATCAGCACAAGAATATCCAACAAGAAGTCATGGAAGTTGATGTAACGGATTAACAAAAAGTCTGATGTTCTGTGTAAGCCTGAATGGAGGAAAGTCAAAACTTAAGAGTCCGTAGTTGTCTGTTCATCTCTTTCAATGTATTTTGTGGGGTGGGGTGTGTTATTTTGGATTACAGATACCCCACTTTTGATCCAACTTCCTGCTAACATGTCCATGATGCAACAGATGATGGTCTGAATTCTTGGGTGTCTACCACTCATGCAGGAGACCTTGATGGAGTTCCTGTCCTCTCAAATAAATTAACGCATCTTTTAAGAATCGTGAGTCCCCTAACTCCTCTCCCTTGTGCAGCAAAGAATCCCATGATTTTTCTCTTTCCTGCATGTTTCTGTGTTGCAAGTAAATTCAGCTTCTTCTGATTTGAAAGAGGCAACTCCAGCTGACGATTTGCAGTGGAATTAACAAGGGCCCTTTTCTTTCTCCCTCTTTTTCTCTTCTCCCCCTCCCATCCCTGAGCTCCCACTCTGATACAGTGAATCACAGGGAGAATGTTCTTCTTTTGATCTAGCTAGAGAAAGTCTCATTGCTTCAATATCCACAGCAACTGCAGCTGGACTGCCCCAGGCCAGAAATCCTTTGTCTGAAACAAACAAAACATCAGCCTCTCCCTTTTTCCCCTGACTGAAGCCTGTCGCCTACTCTCCACTGGAAACCAGACCCAGAGGCGTTTACATCACGAGCTTTGTTTTCCTAAGTTACAGCAAAAGGCAAAAATGAGCCTGTTTTTCTGACTACAGGGCAGATTTCCCAGTGCCAAATTTGTAAGGGATGACATTTCTCTTAATGCTCTTGTATTAAAACTGCAGTTCCATATTTTAATTTCCCCATAATATCACATCATGGCACTTAATAAGAAAGAACCACCCAGAACCATTATGGAAAAGACATTATGCAACTTGGTGGACTGTGCTGTTGTAGCTTGACTTTAGATCAGTGTTTTAAAATATTTTCCTTAAATTTAAGTTGAACAAGGAGGAGAAAAACCTATAGACTTTCAGAGTAGGAGATGCTGAATTCAAAAAAGAGAGAGAGAGAGAGAAATAATAATATTTTTGTTCCCTATTTTGCAATGTATCATCCACTCCATTACCCACTGCATGGGGCCTCATTTTTCTTTAAATGGGGTTGGCATTAAATCTTCTGTTCTACGAGGTCAGATACCACTATGTATCAACCAGCTCAGCAACCCTGCTGTGTCTGAGAAGCCTGTTTGGCAAAATAGATGTTCACATGCAAGCTCTCTTTTTGCTAAATGACAAAACATCCACAAATAAGCCTTAACCCAATCTCTCTGGTATAGTCAGGTCAGCGTGTATGTAACATCACTATCCAAAAAAACAGTAAGCACGAATGTGACCAGATGGGGTGGCCTAATGGCATAGTGGTTGAGATGCCACTGAGATGCCTGCATCCCACATCAGAGGGCTTGGTTATGAGTCCCAGCTTCCTGCTAATGAGCACCCTGGGAGACAGCAAGTTCAAGTGTTTGGGTCCCTGCTGCCCTTACAAGGTCCAACAAGGCTTAGCTCCAACTGTTGTAGGCACTGGGGGGGTGTGAAGTAGTAGATGGAATATCTCTACCTCTCTAAGCCTTTCAGATACACACACACACAAACACACACACACACACACACACACACACACACACACACACACATCTGCAAACATTACCGGAGATCATGCACAAAAACTTAATCTGTTTTTATAGTTAACCATCAGCAAGAGAAAGAAATAAAACATGCTGGCTTTCAGCCAGACATTAGGTACACCATTTATAGCAAACAATAAGCATAAGAAGCCCGCATCAATAGACTCTGCTTTTAGAGGAAAGATAAAGGGTGCCTGGTATAACACTGAGCATCCAGCATTAGTTTGCTTTCTAAGAGCATGAATGCCAATCCTTTCCCAAATTCGGCTGGAATTTTACAGGAGGCACTTACAAATCTTTCAGAAGCCTTTTGGTTAAGAGAGCAGAGAGCAATCCTTTGCCTAGCAGAAGGTGGTTCTCACTCATCCCAATTCTCTGACCCAGCAAAAATTACTGTCAACTATCTGCCCAGTGGAGGGATGCAGATTCTCCTGTTGCCATGACAACTTTGGTTGTCAGGTCTCGGTGACTCTTGGACGTACGTGGCTGATATATTCTTGTGGCTTTCGGATTTTTGACACCTTCCAAGTCTTAATTAGTTTATGTGATGGGACCTGTGCATTTTATGTTTAATACTAAGTGGCAAATGAAGACAGTCACCTGAAGCACAGATCACAGGGGTAAGAATGCACCTGCTGTAGGGCCGACCAGAGATGACAGCGAACAAGAGTGAGGTGGGAGGCACAGCCACAGCTGGCTGCTCCTTGCAGATCAGGGAAAATCAAAACAGTTTTTGCCATCTGTCACACAGCACAGTGTGAAAACTACAGGGCTGTTCCTTTTGCAGTTTGAGGAGCATTGTGCTTCGGGTGTGTGATCAGCCACCCTCCCCCTCCTCTTTAGTCACAGATCCAAGGTGTCTGACATGGAAAGTGCTTAGGATGGGAGTCATGGGACAGTTACTGACTTTCTGGAGTTCAGAGAGTTACACATATTAAGGGAAGTGAGAAAGATAAAAACTGCCTCCTGGACAACCACCAGATCTAAGCATCGTGCCAGAGCAGGAGTTCCTACACCGTGGCTGGGGAAACCCTACCAGAGAGGACTGAAGGCCAAAGAGCCCTTTAGGGAACCCAGTAGGTCAAAAACGATCATCTTGATAGGCCTAAGGAATCATTGCTTTAATCATTATGCAAGGAAAGCAAAAGTAATCATGGATAAACTGCCTACTGAGGGCCTGGCTCGATAGCCCAGCATTCACTGGGATCCCAGATGGATGCCTGTTTGTGTCCTGGATGCTCTACATCCCATCCAGCTCTGTTTGTGGCCTGGCAAAGGAGTGGAGGACTGCCCAAAGCCTTGGGATCCTGCACGGGCATGAGAGACCTGGAAGAGGCCCTGACTCCTGGCTTCGGATCAGCTCACCTCCAGCCATTGCAGCCACTTGGGGAGTGAATCAGCAGATAGAAGATCTTTCTGTCTCTCCTTCTCTCTATATCTGCCTTTCCATTAGAAATTATTAAAATCTTGGGCTTGACGTAGTAGCATAGTGACTAACGTCCTCGCCTTGCACACACCAGAATCCCATATGGGCACCAGTTCTAATCCCGGCTACTCCACTTCCTGTCCAGTACCCTGCCTGTAGCCTGTGAAAGCAGTCGAGGATGGCCCAAAGCCTTGGGACCCTACACCTGTGTGGGAGACCCAGGAGGCTCCAGGCTCCTGGCTTCAGATTGGCTCAGCTCCAGCTGTTGCAGCCACTTGGGGAGTGAACCATTGGATGGAATATCTTCCTCCTCTATCTCTCCTCCTCTCTGCAAATTTGACTTTCCAATACAAATAAAATAGATCTTTAAAAAATAGATGGAAACTTCTAATAAAGAAATAAATAAATCTTAAAAAATATCTGCCTACTGGCTTTGCACAAGTCCAGGGAACTGCACACACATGACACCCAGACACACGTAATAAGATGAAAGTGGCTGCACTGAAGCCTAGCCTTGATAAGGGAGATACGTGCTTTTTTTAAGCCTATCTTCTCCCTTGAGTACAAATCCTGTCAATATTCTGTAACAAAATGGGCAATAGCACAAAAACACTTCCCTTGCAGGCCTGCTCGGGAAAAGCACTTACATGATGGCATTGAGAGCCCAGCTTATTACCCTCTTCTTGTAACACCCCCCACCCCCGTTTTTTGGTCAAGGAACAATGGGCAAATCAGGACACTGACACTTGCATATTTTTTTCTAAATTAAAGAAAATGAAATGTCATTTCCAGGAGAATACCGCAGGGTATTTGTTAACAATGATGCAAAGCATCATTTAGATTTTTGGAAACACTGTGTCTATATTTGTCTGCTTCCCAATAATGCATACATCTTCCTGCTAATGCATGTAACTTTTTAATATTACACATTTAAATATGTCAACGTTTGGCATTTACCCCAAACTATCAACACATGTTATAAAACCTTCCATTGGTAAGTGCCCCAAAGTCGAAGAAAAACAGACCATAAATAGACAAGGAAATAAAACATTAATTTACAAAGTCTCAGATTTGCAACTAGCTTCAGAAAAAGTACCACTCACTAGGGTTTGGCATTGTATCAAAGAACAGGTAGTTATTTAAGAGAAGGCATTAAAATGCTCATATCTTTTACAGCTATACATCTGTGTGAGACCAAATTTTCTTGTAGCACTTCAACCAAAACGAACATGTAACCACAAATTAAATGCAAGTCAAACGACAGAACTTGGCGATCTTCTGTTATGCCAGACACTACACAGGCTTATACAATTGTAGCACAATTCCAGTCTTGCAACTTCCTTTGTATTTCGGAAAGCATAGTTATGTTTCATAAAAATATCTTAGCAACAATGTACTGAGATTATTATTTACCAAAGTATGCTTATTTTGCCTTAGTTCTGAACTGTAATACGTCAAATATTTAAACAAAAATTTTTAAACAAAATCCCTTTGGAGTCCTTAGCCATGTTTAAGCAGAAGATATTCTGGTACCAGAAAGTCTGTGGATCGCAATTCTATATAGAGAAGATGACAGGGAAAACCCCTCCAGGACACAGAGACAGCTAGTGAGGAGTCAAGGGAATCCAGGGAGGAAAGTTCTTAAGGATTCCAGGTTCCCCTCTTAGAGACACCGAACTGCTGCATCATCTAACCTCTTGTCCTCAATGGGCAGACAAGGAAAAGCAGACTAAGGGCAGCCCTGGGACATAGCAACTGCTTTCATAGGTACATTTTACCATGAGGCCAAATATCATTCTAAGGAACAACCGTAATTACCAACCTCCTATCTGCTATTCCATACATCGGCACCGACCTCTTATTTTTTACATAAGACAAGTTCCTTTTCCTGTTTCATCCTATGAGATTTTTTTTCTTACTATCTAAACATGCTACATTCCATTTCACATTGACATTACCATAGAAAAGATGGTTCGTAATCTCCAGAGAATCTTTAATTTCAAATGTTATTTACCAAGACAGACAATAGAGCTAAAGAGGTGACATGTTATACCTTTTAATAAACACCACCCCTATTATGATGATAAACAGTAAATGATAAACAGTAAAACTCTGCAAGCTGTTATATATCATGTTACCTGACTAAAATCCACAAATTCTAATGCAACCGATGCATAACTAATAGTAGTCAGGGGAGCATGGTATCATGTTTCCAACAGAAATATTGGAATCTTTGGCCAATGTAATCATCCCGTTCTATCCAGTTGAGACGCAGATCACACTAACAGAATGAAACGTTGAAAGGTAATACTTCTTGCAACAGTAAAAGATGAAGATTCAAGTTTCCAAAATCACGAAACACTAGCTAACCCATAAAAACAGCATTCATCACCTCATGAATGAGCAAAAATCAAACAAATATATATATATATAGGCTATAAAACAAATATATATAAATAAAATCTGTTATGTATGTGTTTCAGGATAAATACTCGTAACTACTCTTCAGCATGGACTGCTTTATAGCCTATCCCATCCAGTCTGGACAGGACTAGGTTCTTGGTTTTCTGAACAATAAGTGCAAAGAATTGCCACTTGACATGTACCTGGCTCCAAGGAGATCCACACAGCAACACATCTGGAGCTTCCATCACATGTCCTATCTTGGAACTAGAAAATAAAATTAAACAAATGTTAAAATCCATCTTGGGACACTTTCCTCCTGCCCCCCTCTAGTTGGTCTCTTCACTTCTGAAATTAATAGCAGCTTCAGGAATAAAGGACCTGAAGGATGGGGTCATGTGACATTCCCAAGAACCTGCCCTTTGGATCTCAACTTTTCAGTTAGAAAACCACCTTTTCTTTCCCTCCCCTGTCTGCGCCCATGAGTTTAAGTTCTCTTTCATAAACTCCAAAACAGTGATGCTGACTTTACAATGAACATAGCTTTTTTTTCTAGGACATGAGTCAATTTTACCATACACAATTATGGCTTTCACACTTGTAAGTCTACTAACAAAGTAATAGCAACAAAAATCTCCCAAAACCTTATTTTAAATCCTTCACAAAGTGTTAAGTCTTTAGTGTCATCATTAAGAAAAAGTTCACAAAATGACCAAAACAAATATTCTAAGAACAAACACTGCACACAATAGCAAGTCTTTCAAAAGATCAGTATCCCAACATTATCTCTTGGCTTGATGATCATCACAGCTTTGGGTGTCGTAACCCTTAAACACAAGGGAAGATTCAGCTAACTACAGCATATCTCTGGCAAATTTATAATTCTGAAATTCAACAACATTAGTTCTCCCATGGGCCAAACATACTTCTTTGAAACCAGAAAACTCAGAGCTAATAAGATCATCCAGCTCATTAATCTCCTCTGGCAAAGAGAGAACACATGGAGGGCAAAGGGGAGTAAAATATCATGTTGATTCTGTTTGAGGCTTCACACTTGGAGGGTTACCTGCGTGTGGTCACACAGTCTGATCCATTACTTATTAATTTTCATTTGTTTATCAGCAAGAAATCCGCACATTTTAAACTTCATATCAGAATCTGACTGGACACGTGGCATTTTCATGAGTTTATCACAACGGTGATTTTTTTTTTTTTAGCTGACTAAAGGAATTTGTGGAGGACATCCATTCTTAAATACAACACCTTCAACCTCATCTTTTTACTTATTTTTATTCAAACAGCAGATTTGCAGAGAGAAAGAAGACAGAGAAAAAGATCTTCAGTTCGCTGCTTCACTCCCCAAGTAGATATTGCAAGCTGTGCTATCCAAAGCCAGGAGCCAGGAGCCAGGAGCTTCTTCTGGGTCACTCACACGGTAGCAATGTCCTAAGGCTTTGGCCATCTTCTCCTGCTTCCCCAGGCCACAAGCAGGGAGCTAGATGGGTAGTAGAGCAGCTGGGACTAAACCACCAACCATGTGGAATCCCAAGAGATGCAAGGTAAGGATTTCGGCCCTGACCATTACACCTACCCCACCCTCATATTCAAACTGAAAACAAGGGGACTGTGGTTCACACTGATTTGGGCCTACCAATCTTAGCCTATATTCCAGGTTCTTGGCCCCGTAGTGATAAGTGGAAGCAGAGGCATAAATACAGTGCACAGATGACAACAGTATTTTTAAATGAAGGGGAACATACATTTATTTCTGAGTGTAGGTCACCCCATACAGGAAGACACACTTCATGGAGTGAGACAGAAAGTTGCCTAGGAGGCGAGAGCAGGAGAGAAGGTGGCAAGGAAGGATCTCCATGCATGAGTAACAGCAAAAAAAACAATCCTTCCTGTGTTCTCAGCCTCTTTGAAGTAGGGAGTGCTTCCTTAATTGAACATGTAAAATGAAGTTTAGTGTGTAGATCTTCTGTTGCAGTTCTCATGGTGCCTCTACAGGGAGTTTAGCTTCCACGTGGCCATTGTGACATCTCCTTTCTGGTCTCAAATGAGACACAGATGCACCATGAAATGCTGGGAATGTTAGAGTGACATGTAAGTGGGTATAGTTACAATGCAGGGTAGGCAGAAATCCCAACTATTCTATGCCTCTGTAACTCCCTGCCTGGTTCCCCCATGTCAATATTGCCAATGTCAATTGTATGATGCAGCCCAGTATCCAGATTTTGAGTTAAATATTGTCTAAGAAAACAAAACGAACTGCCCTGAGAGTCAGCCCCCAGCTGAATATGCCTTTAATAATAGTCTCTTTTTTTAATGCATTAAGTGGTCTACAGTTTCATTCTGTTTGATAATTAAACCAACATGACCAGAGCATATTGCCATTTGTTAGCCCCTTTTCACTGAAGGATTAAATTTTTCCAAAGCTTGAGTGGTTAGAACAATGAAGGATTTCACCTCCCTCACCCTTTTTCAAAATCTAGCCAATTAGACAATGGACTCCTTAAAGACTTAAATAAAGACAAAAGTTAAAGACAAATTATTCTTAATTTATATTTCTTAATATATCCCCTTATTTCATTCTTTCTCATGTTGCTTTAATCTTGTAAAATTATTATTCGCTGAAAACAAAATCCCTCCTGGGCTCTGCTTTCTCACTTCAGGATAAAATATGCAGGGAACTTTTATTATCGGGGAATAAAACACAATTACGCCTCCCAACTTATAGAAGGACAGTTGTTGTGTGCTGGCCACAGTGAGATTTCATCACTCCCACAATCTGCATCAAAAGCTTTTGTAGTAAAGCTAGGAGCAGTACTGGTGTAGCTAGAGGTGAACCTCAAGGGGGAAAGAGACCATTGTTGCTAGCGTCCCCTGGGTGCAGGGGTTGGTCACAGATCAGTCAATGTTACATCTTTTTTTTTTTCTTTCTCTAAGGTTTATATGTTTGTTCTGAAAGTCAGAGTTACAGAGAGAGGGAGATAAAGAGAGAGGGGATCTTTCATTCACTGATTCACCTCCCAGGTGGCCACATGCCAGGCCAAACCAGAAGTCAAGAACTTCATCCAGTTTCCAATGTGGATGGTAGACATCCAAACACTTGAGCCATCTTTTATTGTTTTTTTTCCCCCCAGGCCATTACCAGAGAGCTAGAACAGAAGTGGATCAGCTGCAACTTTAAATGTCACCCATAGACATTTAAACCATCACAGTCAGAGTTTATCTCTTATGCCACAACCCTGACCCTCCTACTCCCTAGCACCATTCCTTATGTGGGGCCAATTGTCCTTGCATTGCCTACCCAAAGTGAATTAACTCTGGTGAAGGGAGAGCAAGACCTTCACCACAAGGAACTGTCACTCGAATTAATTTTTATTTGCAGCAAATAAAGAGATCACAGTAAATCATTTCCAAGCCCATGGATCCTCCAGGAAGCAAAAGCAGATACTTTTTATTTTAGATAGGAAACAAATTTTCTAAAGGGACAGTTTCATCATTATAAGCCGAGGCCAAGCTAAGCTTCCCACAGGTGGAGTTTGGAAACACGTTCCCAAATTCATCATCCATCATGGTAATGAGGCTTAAGCTTCTCCTAGTGGTTCTAAACTTTAGGTGAAGGGTGACTTTTAGACATTTTTGGGCCTATGAGGTTGTTCCCATGAGGTTGTTACTATCACTAATTTCAATTAATCATGAAGAATGTCAAGAAGAGAGAGAGGCTGAGGAATTTGCACAAAGTTACACAGCTCATGAGTGAGGGAGCCAGAAGTCAAACCTCTGGGATCTTCATGACACTATGCTGCCTCTGTATTATTTTTTATTAACTGCCAACACGTTATATGGATAGTTTCTCCTCACTAGCTAAAGGTTCTGCACAGGCAGGCACTTGGCCGTGCAGTTAAATGCTAGTTAGGATATTGGCATCCCACGACAGGGTGTCTGGTCCCTAACTTCACCTTCCTGCTCATGTGGACCCTGGGAGGCAGCAGAGATGACTTGAATAAGCTGAGTTCCTCTCATCCACTCTGAACATCTGGATTGCATTCTATGTTCCCATCTGTGGCAACTATATCTACTGAGGAGAGAACCAGTATCTCTTTGCCACTGTCTCTATGCACCTCAAGAAAATAAAGAACATTTATATTCCTGATTTTCTCATGCGGCATCTTAAAGGTTTTCTGTGTACTCACCATTTTTTCACTAAATAGGTAATTTATACACTAGCCACCAGAGTAGGAATATAATTTTTTATTATTATATTTTTTATTGGAAATGCAAATCTATAGAGAGGAGGAGAGACACAGATTTTCCATCTACTGGTTCACTCCTCAAGTGGCTACCCCGACCAGACCTGAGACAGTCTGAAGCCAGGACCTTCTTTTAGTTTTCTCATGCATGTGCAGGGTCCCAAGGCTTTGGCTCTTCCTTGACTGCTTTCCCAGGCCACAGGCAGGGAGTTGGATGGGAAGTGGAGCAGCCAGGATAAAAATGCTGTCTATATGGGATCCTGGCACATGCAAGGTCAGAATTAAGCCACTAGGCTATCATGCTAGGCACTAGAATGCAATTTTAATGGTGTTTTGTAACATTATATAACCATGTGAAAAAAATGTATTCCTTCAAATGTGATCATAATACTTGCATTATTAGTCAGCCTTTTTAATTTTCCACCTATTTATGCAAGTATAACACACCTCATGCACACTGAATGGCAGGATATGTGTGTGTGTGTGCGCGCGCGCATGCGATTAGTTAGCTCCCATCACACTCAGGACTAGCATCAAACTGAGAATGATGTTAGACTGGCTAGCATCTAAAAGGAGAGTTGGAGCTCTGCAAGGTACTACAAAATCATGGGTCTTTGGCTCATCATGTGGCTCTAAGGCACAGTGCCAGAAATGACAGCCCTAGTTACAGAGTAGAGAGAAGTGATTAGACGAAAACTAGTACACTGGTTACCAAAGTACAAATGACCTGCAGAGTGGGAGAAATCTACTCTAGGCAGCACATGTACACACCAGTATGTGGATGAGACACCAGGCTAACAAATACTACTGCCAGGTACCATAAATTATTAGCAGAGAGCTGCATCTTTCAACACAGCAAACCTAGTGGAAATCCAGGGCAAGATGTTTCATTACATGATTAAAAACAAGCAAAAGAAGCACAGGTTCTGATAAATTTCCCTTGAGGCACAATTGTTGTTTTTCATCCCTTCAAAAGGATGAAAGAGCTTCATATTACTTGGAGGTGTGTCAAATTTAATTTCTCCTCTTTTTCTTTAATTACAAAAGCAATAGAGGTTTATTATACGGAACTCAAGCAACCCAGAAGTATATAGAATAAAAATAGAGTTCCCGTCTTGCCAGAACCATCTTCCAATTCCAGTCCCCAGAGGCAACCCCTGCCAACACTTAGAACAAAACCGTCAGTGTCCTTTCCTACTTGCAAATACTTTTGCACATATACACATGTATAACAATATGCAAATGCATTGCTACAGACATTCAAGCATCCAAAAGCTTAACACTTTGAAAAACAAGAGACATTTATTTTTTTTATTTGAAAGGCTGGGTTACACAGAGAAAATGAGATACACAGAGACAGTAATTTTCTACTCCCTGGTTAACTCCCCCAATGCCTGAAAGATCCAGGACTGGACCAGGCTGAAATCAAAAGCCAGAAACTCTAGTTGTATTCTGTTACACAAGTTATCGGCATCCAAGTACTTGGACCATTCTCTGCTTCCTTCCTAGGAGCATGAGCAGAAAGCTGGGCAGGAAGCAGTACAACTGGGTCTTGAACGGATACTCTGAAATGGGCTGCTGTGGCATCTCAAACTGTAGCTTAGCCCACAATGCTAGCCCCTTAATCATTTGTTGCTTTTTTTTTTAACCATAAAAGTGCAAAAACAAAGTAAGCAGAAGCAGCAGTTGAGGACACATTAGCATCCTTTTAAGACATACTGATCCTCAGGGAAGACTGACCTACACAGAAAAGGTTAAGATGAACATGTCAACTCTCTTTTAGTTGAGAATCCAAAACATCACTCGATTCATATTTATATAACCCCAAACCGTGGTAAATTCAGTATGATTGGTCATATAACATGCCTCGTCAGAAATAGGCAAATAGCAGCACCATCTGTGAACATTTTTTTATCAGATGATATTTTAAAAATAGCATAAATGTCCACACATGTGCTTATTTGATTTGACACTATCCAATAGTTTGGCTTATACATAGTTTCTCCGTCCAAAATGTCCTTTCCCCATTCACACATCTCCCCTATACCTGTGAAATGCTCATTTGTGCTTCAAGCCATAGATAACTTCCTACCACCTTCCAAAAAAATTCTGATCACATTCACCCAAGGAGGGTACTTTGACTTGTGAATTTTGTGTGGTGGTGGTGAACAGTCTGTGTTCAAGCAACCATTTTATGTGTTATTCCAGTCCCTACTATACCATATGCTTTGTTTGTAAAAGTACACAATAGTTTTAGTATATATTATAAGTGTTTGGATGATACATTTATTCAACTTGCTATGGAAATTAATATCTCTGTTCAAATGCCAGCCATTGTTCATGGTTCAAACCTCAAGACAGAAATCAGAGATGATTTCCCCAGATCTTGAAAGCTCTGGATTCTAGGACAAGCAGAGTTAGTACATTAATTAGAAACCACAGTTTGGGAGTATCTCCCAGATTTTATGCAAATGATAAGTGGTCCCCAACATAATATGGAACAGTTGTTGAGAAGCAATGCTTTGAGAAAATAGCTGGGTAGTTGGGCCATCTACTGAAGGAGCATCATAAAAGCAATCATTATAAAAAAAATTCATTATAAAAGCAATCTCTCTTGTGCATAGTTGGTCTGTCCCCTACCACATGAGCCCCTCCACCGTGTTATGGTGCAGGAAGAAGGCCTTCACCAAAAACTATTGCACTGCCAGTCCCCAGAATCATATACTAAACAAAATTCTGCATCATAAATCACCCATTCGTAGATATTTCGTTTTCAGACAGAAGGAGGACCCAAATTCTTAATTTGGGAACCCTTAAGGATTCCAGAGGGTCACTGAACCTTCTAAAATTAGGAACACAATCTTACATGTGTTTCCATGTGCACTGGGGTCATGGATAAGCAGGTCTGTGACCTTCATCTAATGATGCATAAAGGCTACTAACAAAGGATCACACAACATTATTTATGTCACAAGCAGACACATAAAGGAACATGTACAGGAGGAGGGAGTAGCATTTGTGTGGCAGTTCGAGGCTGGGATAACAAAAGGAATAACAAAAGCCTCTTCCCATAGATGGGAGAGTTTGTAGGCAAAATGTGTTTCAACCCCTCTATTTCAACTGGCTCTTCAAATGCTTGACATTAAACTATCTACCTTTTGATATTTTTCAATAAGCATAAGCTCTCTTTATGGTAGCAGATTGCAGCAGGAAGGGATGTAATGAGAAAAGTGCCTCAGGCCAGAGAGGGTTTACATAAAAATGAGACTTGTACCTTAATAAGATCTCAAACCTCAATACGCCCTTCCACATTCAGTTAAATACACACATAATACTGCCAATTCCTCTTTCCATTGGTATGTGCTTATGCATAACTGGAATGAATGATTCTTATAATAAAACATGGCTCTGAAAACCCATGCATAACCTTTCAGCTCCTTAGAGGATATTAGTAAGAATGATTCTACAGAACAATACCCAGCCAAGAAGAAGTCCACTGAGTGGAGCTCATTATTTCTGAAACTCATCATGCCCTACAATAGAAAAAAAGGAGAAAAGAAAACCCACATCATTTGCTCTGATTTAAATTAGAACTGGTTTCCCACTGAGATTCAGTTGAATCTTTGGCAGAATAACAGATGATGCCTTAGACAATTATACATCCATCTTGGGATGGGATGAAACCCTGCAGTAGTTAGACGTATCTCTATCTCAAATGATGGAAGCAATTACACCTTTGTAAGCCTAGAAGCCAAGTGAGGATTTCCAGGGGATCAGCATGTGTGGATTTTAGACTTAAGCCTGTCATTGATAAGTATGTGACCTTGGACAAATCAGTTAATCAGATTTTCCTCATTTGTAACGTAAGTGAGTTTTCTATCTCTTGTCTGCTCCCTTCCTGCTCAAGCATGCTAAAACTCAAGTATCCCTTCTCTGACAGTGAAAGGATTAAGATCACATCGATTGGAAGAAAAAAATTGGTATTAACTTACATCTTTTTAAGAAACAAGTTTCTGAAAACTCACGTTGAATTAAGATTCTGTAACATGGATCCCATTTTTTTGGTTAGGTAATGCAAATACTCTTAGATTTAGAGTTAACATTCGAGTTTTAGGTTTCCAGTTCATAGCTGGCCTCTGGAGGTTAATGCTGCTTAGACAAACATCTAAGTATGATGGAGTCAACATTGAAAAGATGACCTGCCTTGGCTTATTCTGTATTATCTAGCAGGTTTCCCAAAGTTTAGTTTACCCAGAACCAAGAATCCCTTTATGAGCTTCTCTCCTAGGGACTTGAGGAGAAATGAGAGGGTGGCCAGTGTGAAACAATGCTATACTTAGACAGGAGAGGAAAATTCTGTTGTACTACTGCACAGTAAGGTGACTGGAGTTAACCAGGATTAATCATAAATCTGAAAGATCTCACCACAGAGAAATGATAAATGTTTACAATGATGGATATGTAGATCACCCTGATTTAATCACACAACATACACCTGAATCAAAACATTGTACCCTGTAAGTATTAAGTTATGTGTCAATCAAACAGCACTTTTTAATTTAACAATGGTCACTTCTGACATTGTCAAGTGACGATACAGGGCTATGTGAATGGATACAGTAAAGTCTCAGCAAATCTGTTCATCAAGATTAAGAATTATTTTTAAGACAAAATTATCTTTTTAAATATGTAACTCTAATCTTTCACCAATGTTTAAGGAGATGACAGTAATTTTTTTCCAGACAATAATCTACAGGAAAGCAGAAGGCATGTTTCTGACTTGAAAAGAATTTCTCGTGGAGCTGAGAAGAAGGTATAGAATAAACACTTTTACCACCCCACCCCCCACTACCCAAGGAATTTGCAAGCTTCTTTACGATGGAAAAATTAAAGCAGCATCTCCTGGGGGAATGTTTTGCTTCCTGGAAGATTTAGGGTTCACTATGCCAGTCAGCAGAAGGGAAAAACAGAATGTGAGCCCAAGGACTGCTTTGCTTCACAACTCCAGGGATCAGGGTTACCCCTGGGGGGGTGCATTGGGGACACAGAGGAACTCTCTCCTCTCCTAGTCTGAGAAATAGACCAACTGCCACTTTCTACCTAAAATCCCCAGTCATGCCTATCTATCTTTGTTTCTGCTCTTCATAGTGAATTGCTCGGACTGCAAATGTCTCTCAGACTCTATTCAGCCATGGCATGTAGTCACACGTTCTATCCGGGATATAGAGGCTATAGAGCTATAGAGGAAAATGTTGTACAATCAATAAAAGTAGTTGATGATTCCAATGATTTTACCTGAATTTTCCTTTCCAGTGCCTCTACTGCTTCTGCGGGATGGTGACACACGGAAGACAGCACATTTCATTGAGCATCACAAGAGAATGGAAGTTCTTTAAGGTAAGAAAGCAGTCTCTATTTGTTATCTTTGGTGATAAATATGCCTCATGGAGACTAAAAGAAGAATGTGCCTAAATCCAACTCCTGTTTCTAATGCTGATTAATCCATCTGCTTTAACTGGGTATCTTCATCTGTCAAATGGGTATAGTAAGTGTCATCTAAGTTTCCTAAGAGGATAGAATAGTTAAGTATGTAAGACTCTATGTTAAACTCTTGGGTTGCTGTAATAAAACACTGTAAGTGCTATATGCTGAAATCCTACAATCAGGGGCTAGCAGAGCTGATGTCTGGTAAGGTTTCATCCCAGCTTGTAGACAGCAGCTTTCTCACCACATACGCACATGATCTTCCCTTGCTGCATAGAAACAGACCTCTAGTATATTTTCCTGGAATTCAGTTCTATCAGATCGGAACCCCACCGTTACACACTCATTTGGCTTGGATGGATCACATCTTAAACACCCTATCTCCAAACCTAGGCACATTGGTGGTTAGAGCTATGGTAGATCAATCTGGGAAAAACATAAATGAATCCGTGACAGATCCTTACCATAGTTCCCACAGGCTTATTTATACGCACTGAAGGCTCACTACAACTGCTGTCTTTATTTTTACAATAGTAGGATTCAGAAGGGTTTTTTTTTTTTCTCATAAACCCAACACAGGTTAGACAGGATTGCTTTACTATAACAGTAAAAAACAAAGTGATTTTAAAATCTTTTATAGAAGACCCATCCATTCTCACCATATTTCTTACCATCTGTGCAGAAAAATTGTTTTTCCTAATGGTAAGACTCAATCTCTATGGTTTGGGGCCCTTCTACCACATATGCTACCTTTCACAGTTTGTCATGATTTATGGTATCCTGTGGGCTCAGTCTCTTACTCCCACAGTGCCACTTCCATGGCCCATCATGCACAGCTCAGTCAATCTCATGCTTAAGTCACCTGTTGTAACACCAACTCAGCTGCTCTGCTCCATGAAGTGGGGTACAATCTACACACAGAGTCATTACAGCAGTTCTCTGTACCTTAAACAACAGGTTTTGAAAGCAGTACACTTTCCAAAATGAACCTTCCCAATATCCACGGTGACCTCTCTTGGTACATGGGGAAAAAAAAAACTGTCATTTCAGGAAATCATGACTAGTACGAGGAAGCTTTGTATGCAGGACTATGAATAGAATTTTCTTTTTGCAATTCTTAGTAAATCAGCTGGTAAGGAATGAAAACATCTTATCATTCTTGGATGATGTTAAAAATGTCTACCAGTTGCAAATAATTCATTTTGAACACAGTGAGGTGAGGGGAAGAGGGGGAGAATGCAGACTGTGGAACAGGAAATCCCTGAGCCTATGGAACTATATCATGAAAAAAAAAAGTAATTTCAAAATTCTACAGAAAATTATATAGATTTGATACTGAAATGCTAACTTGCCTTCTCCAAAATCAACATGTGCTGAGAAGCTGGGCAGATTCATTTGCAGACAAAGCCATAGAAGCAGATACCCCTTCATGCTAAGCACAATTACTTAATTACTTTCTGCCTTGTGATAGTTGGGTTAACCTAGAATATAAAGGTTGCTCAAGGGATGAACATATCAATGATAAAAATTACAGCGACTTGACAATAAATGAAAATTTTCCGTAAGTTGGATGTCTATTCAATTTTGCAGTACTATAATAGATTACTTCAGACTGAGTAATTTCCAAATGATAGGCACAGATGTTAACAGTTCTGGAAGTTGGGAAAGCCAAGACAGAAAGGTGGTTTCTAGTGAGGATCTTCCTGAGGTGTTATCTCGTGGAGGAAGAGAAAGAGAATGCATCCATCAGCAGCAGGGAGAAGGAGGCTAGATGTTTTTTGGTAAGGACTGTCCTCCTACTAGAAACATTCCCTTTTGCCATAACAGCATCAAGTTATATTCACGAAGACAGAGTCCTCATGGCCCAATCACTTCTTAAAGATCCCTCTCCAACTACTATTGCAATGGTAATTAAGTTTGCCACAGATATTTTCAGGGATACTTTCAAATAACAGTATTAGGTGAACTTTCATAGGTATGTGAGCCATTATAATCCAAACAATCAAACGGTGAATTACCCCCTTCGGACATTAGGAATCAGAATGTTCAGCTACACATTTCTTTAGAAAAGCCACGCGTGCTAAATTCCCAGAAATCTCTGTTGAATGTGCCAAAAGCATGTCAAGGCAGAAGTGCCTCTTTCAGCCAAAAATGGGTAATGGAATCTTTCCAAAATAAATTGCTATGGTTCAGTAAGACAGACTTACTTTGGCTCATGGGGTATAGAAAAAACCAACCTATGAGCGGTATTTTATCACTACATCCATAAAAACTCACTTTTTTCCATTAAAGCTGTCATCACCCTCATGCTAGATATCATCTCTTGCTTTAGCCTCTCTACAAATCTTTCTTCCTGGTATGCATTTTTTTCTTTACTTTTAAAATTATCTGTGAGGGGCTGGTGTTGTAGCACCACATGTTAAACTACTTGGGATGCCTGCACCCTAGATCAGAGTGCTAGTTTGATTCCTGGCTATTCTGCTTCCTATCCTGTTTCCTATGAACACACCTGGGAAGGCATGGGTAGAAGTCCCAAGATTGTTGATCCTTATTTCCCATATAGGATACATGGATGGATTTATTAGGTTTGGCCTCACATAGTCCTAACTGTTTGACTAGTAAACTGAAAGATAGAAAATGTATCCATTGATGACTCCCTTTCTGGTGTTCTGCATTCAATTAATATATATATATATAATTTTTATTATTTTTATATTACTACTTTTTATTATTAATGAAACCATGTAATATCTTTGCCTAAAACATTGTAGTGCCTCTGTTTCCCAAATAAACTTTTTGTTGAGAAAAGAAGGCATATGGTTTACCAACATTCCAGCAACTCAGAGTACTAAGTACATTCCTGCCAAAGGATGAATTCTATCACAACTTACTGAACATGTGTCTATTAGAGCTTTGTTTTCAAACACGTGCTCCATGGTAGGATTCTTCGATGAGCAATCTTGTCTTGTTTTCATGGCTCTGCTGGCTGAGGAGTGATGTCTTTGTTAAAACAAAGTTGACAAAAATGAGTGACGACCTTCAAGAGCCAGTGGTGAGTGCTGTCCTGGCCTACAGCAGCCTCAGGGCAGGTGATGGGTTTCACTGCAAGAGCTGGAAGGGAAGGAAATCCTCCCACAATACTGATGTCCAGGAAAGTGACCCTGGTCTGATAGTGGTAAGGGGTGTCACAAAGGACACTGGCTGAGTGACCCTCCAGGAAGGGGGCAATGATGAAAGCAGATAATAATGGGTCCTCTGCAGCCTTATTAGACTGCATTAAAGTTTGTTCTGAAATACTCTTGCAAAATGATTAACCTAATACAGTATGTTACACAGTCATTTGAAATCTCCATTTGGTGAATGGAATAATATATTCATCATCAGGTGTGTGTTAGTGATAACTCAAGGCCAGAGGAACTCAATCTTGAGAGGAATGCCTTTCTACGAGCCCAAGGCTGTAATTATCTATTCCCAAGTTTGCCACCTATACTATGTTTGTGAGATGGGACCTCATTTTTAAAATAATACTAGCTTGTCTTGAGGACTTACAGCAAATAAGTCAAGCTTAAACGGGGGAGGGGGAATAATCTCACACTTTATGTAACTGTCATTAAGACATTACTGAATTAAAGGGTTTCTTCTTTCTTTTTTAGCTCTTTTATTTACATTTTATCCCCCAAAAAGGCCATTTAGTCTTTTCTTTGCTATTTCAGATGTTTCAAAACGAATCCCATATTAAGAAACAAGCCATTGGGGGCCATCTAGATGCATGAATTGTAATTACATGATTACCTTAATTAATTTTGACAGAGGTTTTCACAACGATCCCAAGCCAGTCTTGTTTCTCTGACAAAAGTATTCTGTATATAATCCTTTTTTTCCCACAAAAAAATTGTCTGCTGAGGATAAGGTCTTAAACCAGTCTCTTTAACTACCTTGATTATTAATGTGACAAGATAAATACCCAATGCCAAATTTATCACAACATTGTGTTGTTTGTCCCAACTTTCATGAGAGTGGCTAAATGTTCCCCCATTGTTCATCAGCATTACTCATGATGAGAACTGAAGGCTAAAGTGTAGGTAAATATAGAGTCACCACCTAGAGTAATGAGAAAAGCAATGCTTTCCAAAGGAAATAATAAACCAACTCCTAAAGAGAAACTGAATCAGTTGCCCACCATGTTTCAGACGCTGTGAATCACTCCCATGGGTCTTTGTAGCTCTATGTTAACAGCACCCAGCACAGGTGCACATACCCGGGGCGAGAGGAGCACATATGTGCATGTTTGATGGGTATCTCTTCTTTATTGCTAAGGTTTTGGCTCAAATGTAAAATGTTGCTGTTCCTGTGTGTTCTTGTTCCTCTCCAGCAATGCAATCATGTAAGTTTTCTCCTGTCTTCCATGATTCAATTTCATCAGGGGGGAAAATACTTGTTTGTTAAAAGCTAACCATTGTACATCCTGTGTGAACTACTTTGGAATTTTTCCACCAGACAGAAGATTCTATGGTTCTTTCTACCACTCAGCCAGATGTTCACTGACCTTCAACTGTGACAGGGGTGAACAGTCCTTATCCTTCAAAAGAGCACCAGGCTTCTAATTGTCCCAAATCTGGCCCTCTGGCCACAGACTAGGAGAGCAATGCCCATCTCTAAGTATCTCTTTTCATCCCTCAACCTTGAACTGTTCCTTTGTTAAATTCAAATATGCATATTTAATCTGTTACTATTTATACTACTTGGTGGTAATGTATAAAGGTATTTTAGAAAGTTCTGGAACACAGAATGAAAAGATTTTATTTTGGTGAAAAATGTTGAAATCCATGCATACAAATGGGCTTTAAAAACTGATGTAAAATGACACATTATGTAAAAAAAACTAAGCATGCATTCTAACATTTTTCACGAAAACAAGCTTATCTTTGTATTTCATGCTTTGACAGGTTATATATATATTTATATAAATTGGACAAATTTCACATATCCGTTACAATACAGATTTAGGAGCACAGCGATACTTCCTCACCCAGCCTCCTACATGCTCACATTCTCCACCCACACTCTTCTCTTTTTACCCCCTAACTTTTACAATGGCACACTTTCATTGCAAACACAGGTTTAACATTCTGTTAGGAAAAGATACCTACCTACACATGGCAAGTAAAGAAGAACAGTGAAGAACAGCAACAACAAAAACCCTACTATTCCTCAGGAGTATAAACAAAGGCTGTATTCAATAACCAAATACCAGAATTTGACAAGGTTTTAAAGGCCACCTATCTTGATATTTGCATTTGGCTCATAAGCCTCATTTGTAAGCTCCTCACCCCATTTTCAAACTCCAGTGTGCAAACTGAAAGGGGATCTTTTCGATCAGTGCAGCTAGGGCATGGCCTAGGATTCTGTGTTTCTAGCAAACTCCTAGGTATTGCCAAATGCCTGGTCTGAGGCAGCAGGGAAATGGTTCTCACTCAAGGGGCCCTGTTCTAGAAGACAAAACATCTTGCTGCTTCTTTTTTCACTGTGGGATGCCTGAATTTTATATTAGGCATCCTCCTTAGTACCACACCCTGACTTTATCAGTGTTCCCCATAAAGTCACTGCGTAAATTAGTTCCACGCAGGGACACAGCCAAGAAGGAATAGTCACTTCACTCTTATTTATTGTTTCAATCACTGACAGACACACAGTAGAGGCAAAGAGAGAAAAACAATGGAGTTCTTAACGTCCCATGTTCGCCTGTTTATCTGAAGTTGTTGATTACCTAAAGGTAATTTTTTCTTGTGAAGTAATTTATTTTAAATAATAATAAGAAGAAGAATAAAAAGGTCCGGCAGCTCTTTCATTTATCATTATTACAAAGAAGTCTAACCCAGTGATAGAAAAAAGAAAGAAAGAATTACAAGTTAGAAGCTGCAATAACATTCCTGGTAAACGTGACAAAAATTAAATTAACATCTGTCACTGAGAGAAGTTTGATTAATTTTACTATTGAAGATGCCATCACCAGAATATTGGGGGGACTGGAGGATACCACAGTTAGTAGTTTAAAGACACTGATCTTTTTCCTTCAGACTCACAATGTATCTGCAAGGCACCTTCACACTTTATTAACAGCTCAATCAGTGCCATGCTGCAAATAATTAGCCAAGAAACCACAGCGTGAATGGATCTTGACTGGCAAGCCATGTGAAAAGCAATGCATGAACTTCACTGTGGCTGTAACCAAGTAGCTCTTATTCTCTTTGTTAGCAAGTATCCTGGGAAGACCTGCTGTTGTCACTGTAATTTTCCTTTTGGGAAATAAAACAACAAAGCAGGCAGCACTTAAGACATTTTTACTTCTATTTCTTCAGAGATTTTATACAGTAGAGGGATGAAGGAGGACCCAAGACACAACAATAGAATTTAAAGGAAAGAAAAGCTGTATTAGTAACATTTAAAACTATCCAGAAATGTTCTTCCACTGATGAATTCGTGTGGTATAAGCAGCCATTCATGTGGTACAAGCACCTAAAACTAATACCACATTTGATTTTTGATGGCTTATGTTGGCCATGAATTCTGAGGTTTTGGTTGGTGGTAATCCATTCAATCCCCACAAGGACCCTTTAAATGGGGATTCTATAATTATCCTCATTTTATGAGCAGGCATCTTACTGTAATGGGTCATGGGAGCTAAGGAAATTATCCATGGTCACATCACCAGAAAGTAACTCAGATTCTTAAAAAGGCAAGTTGCAACCATATTCAGAGGTCAGTCAGCAATATCCCATGGGTCAAATGCAGTTTATCATGTATTTTGGTAACATCTTCTTTTATATCATTTTAATAGATAGACTGATTGATTGATTCACTATAATGCCAGAGTTGAGTAGTTGTACCCAAGATCTGTGGTTCATAGTGTCAAAAAATATTTACCATTTGTGTTGTATAACACAGGGTTTAGAAACCAGTGCAATGGCTCAGTTGGCAATCCCTACACCTATAAGTGTTCTGGCTGCTCCACCTCCCATCCAGCTTCCTACTAATGGCCTAGGAGAGCAGCAGAAGATGGCTGAAAGAATTGGGATCCTATACCTGCATGAGAGACCAGGAAAAGTCTCCATGCTCTTGACTCCTAGCTTCAAATCAGCTCACCTCTAGCCATTTTGGCCATCTGGGAAGTGAACCAGTGAATCTTTCTATCTTTTCTCTCTGTAAATAAACCTTTCCAATAAAAATAAATAATTTTTACAGAACAAGTATACTAGCCCTTGCACTTGACCATGATGCTATACTATTTCCTGTAAGCCTTCTACATTAACTCACAGGGTCTGAAACAGAACTAACAGTGATAGACACTTTGGGGATGTGCAAAGTCAAGCGATAGAGGAAATGTGAAGTTAATGGAATGGAAAATTGACTTGTGAAACATATATGCTAAGTTCTTAATTTATTAAGGGGACCCAATAATGGTAGCACACTGTTACTTTAGATTTTGATGTAAAACCTATCACTCAACACGTGAGAGAGAGAGGAGAAAAATATAGTTTCTTGGCACATGGCCTCATAGTCAAGGAGGTAGTGGTTTCTTCTATGGATCAGAGAGTTGCTTATCATGGCAGTATACCTGGGAAAATATTATCCATTTCTCTCCTTTGAGAGTAAATATAACTCACAGTAAATTGCAATTTGGAATTTCCTTTCCCATTGATATTTGTTCAATTTATTTGATTTTTAGACAAAGTCTGAAAACATGTCAATAATTTGCAAATCTACTAGGATAAAAAAAAACACAAGTAATTCCAACTTAGGAAATTATAGCTAGTTAACTGTAAGAGAAACTTTAAAAAGATCATGGCAATGGAATTAAAATATATATTTTTGGTGCAAAAATTATCTAGATCTATGTATTACTTTTCATAGTATGTATTTTCATTAACTTTTTGAAGACCTTCAGTGTATAAGTTTTAAGTTTCCTTACTTCAAAATAAATAAATACTTAAAACATTTTTAAATGTGTTTATTTGTGAAGCAGAGATTGAAATAGAGATGGAGTTCCCAGATACTGACTGGATCATTCTCCAAGTAACTACAATGGTCAGGGCTGACCTGAGGCCAACAACTCAGCTCCAACTGAGCTATTGCCACTGCCTTGCGAGTTTCCTTTAGCAGAGTCAGGAGCCAGAGTTGGCCCCAGGCATGCTGATGTGGGTTACATCTGCCTTAACCAGTGTCACTTGCAAAGCCAAACACTCATCCAAATCTATTCTTGAGTTTCAGTTTGAACGGGCATTTTGAAGTATCATGTTTAGGTCGAGAAAGAACAGAAAATTAGGAGATGCCAAAAGTCTAGCAATACAACAGGAATAAAGAAGAGTAAAAGGAAAGGGTTAAAGCAACAAATAAGAGCATTTACTAATGTCGGATGTTAGCAGATACTACCTGCCACTCAACAGAGGATTGTCCTGAAATGGAACATTTGCATGGGGTAAGCCCAGGAGGGAAAGAAATTTGAGCACAAGTTAACTGTTAGGCAAATTTAAACACCAAGGAAGATGTACTGTATCTCATCTACAGGTGAGAAATTCACATATTAAAAAGAATAAAAGCAGAAGTTATGAGCAGACATAGTGATGCCAAAAATTAAGTTTTAGATTATGCACGGCTTGAGACACCTACACATCATATTTGAATCAGTAGTATCAAGTCCTGACGCTGCTCCCAACCCAGGTACCTGTTAATGCACACAGGAAGACAAAGAACAATGGCTTAAGCACCTGGGTCTCTACTATTCACCCATGTGGGAGGCATAGACAGGGTTGCCAGTTCCCAAAAATAATCTGGCCCAGCACTGGGTGTTGTGTACATTTGAGAAGTATTATTGTCAAATTAAAGACATCTTTCTCTCTTCCTTCCCACCCTGCTCTTTGATATTCTGCTTTTCAAGTAAGAATTTAAAAAAAAGAGAGAGAGACGTAAAAGTGACATAAAAAACTGTGAACTCAATTTAATTAAGACTAAAATGGTGAAAGGTACTTTCGATATAATGGATAATATACAAAGCAGCACTAAAAAATTAAAATGAAATAGTCACTTAGAAATCCAGGGAAGTAAAGGTGTTAACACTCGAAAAATCTGTAGCTCTCAATGCTCACTCTGACCTATCACATTCACCTAGGGTAGGAATTATCCCCACATCCGTCTGTAATGTATAGCCTTTCCTCCAAAGCTCTTCCAAAGGCTGTGGATGCAGGAGGCCCACAACACTATTTAAAAAGTCTGATCAACCCAGCAATTCTGTTGAAAATATTATCCAAAGGAAGAAAATCCTGGATGTGAAAAAAAAAAAAACAAAAAACTGAATGAGAATACAACCTTATTAGAACCGTAGTAGGAATGTGGTTTTATCAGATATGACATATCAATGCATAGAGTAATGGGGAACTCTAAAATTTCTATTGAAAAAGTAGATTTAAAGGCAGGAAAATGTTTCAAATACTCTATTTAGTGAAAAGTAATTACAGCACAGTTCGTGTACCAAGATCCCTGCTTTAGAAGAAAAAACATCACATGTAAACTATTTACATGAAAGAGGAATACTGTTTTTCTTCCTACTTCTGCTTTTTTTTCTCCCTAAGCTTTCTTCAAAGAACCCAAAATGATGTAATCAGTATTGATAAAGGTGTTTGATGCTTTGAAACACAAAATGGATAAGACAGAACAATGGATGGCATGCCCCGTAGCGTTAGAAGACATGGCCATCCATTGGGGCCTGCAGAGGACATCCAGTACCATAGCAGAGGAAGAAGGGCAGAACAGATTGGACAACTACCCCAGCTAAGCATTGACAGCACATATCTGGGTGAATGGAGACTCTAAGGTGGACTGCAGCAGCCAATGGAACTTGGAAGGATTTCCTCATCCTTGGATCTGTGAGACTGACAGTATTCCATAGCTTTGGAGACCACTTAAACAGAACCCTTGCAACGTGCTCCACACTGGGGACACTGGGATGGTATCAGGTGGCTGCTCCTCATCCCCAGGTACTGAGGCAGCTGGGAGTCTAAGTGTAGTTTCTCCCTTTTTCTCCCCCTGCCCCCAAGTAGAGGAAGATGAAAAACAAAATTTGAAAGCAATGGTCTCACCCACTTTCCCCTAATTCTCAATCCTTCCCACCCTGATCAACTATGTAAACATCATCAAAAAATTTAAAAAAATTTTAAAGATGTATTTATTTTTTTGGAAAGTGAGATATAAAGAGAAGAGGAGAGAGAGAGGGGAAGATCTTCCATCTGTTGATTCATTCCCCAAGTGGCCACAATGGCCAGAGCTGAGTTGATACGAAGCCAGGAACCAGGAGCTTCTTCCAGGTCTCCCAGAAGAAGTGGGTACAGAGTCCCAAGGCCTTGGGTTGTCCTCAACTGCTTTCTCAGGCCACAAGCAGGGAGCTGGACGGGAAGTGGGGCTGCTGGGATTAGAACTGGCACCATATAAGGATAAAAAAATATATACAATTTTTTTTTAGCGTGCAAGGTGAGGAACTGAGCCACTAGGATACCATGCCAGGCCCAGGGAAAAAAAAAAGAGAAAGAGAATATGAAAATGAGTAAAGGCAAGCCAATTCCCACAGGGGTTCAGAGAAGGTGGGGTGGGGAGCGGTGTATAAAAGAGTTCTGGATGGCTGCAGAGAGAATCACACACTAGTCCACCAAGAGTCAGGACCACTGTGATGCATCCCTGTAACACCATGGTGCTGGAAGAAATTTAGAGGTTATTGAAATCCTGAGTTTAGGACAGTCAGGACAGATAAGGACTACAGCAAGAAGAGAATGGACCCTGGAAATACTGGCTGGGCAGAGCCCATGCCAAGTGACCTCGAAGCCGCTCACCTGGCTACTTCAGACTGTTAGATCACAGGGTTCTAAAGGAGCATCTGGCTGTGACTGGCTGGGGTGGATGGAAAAAGTAATGTGACATTGCAAGACAGAAAGCATTTCACAGCAAGCACATACAATGATTTTTTTTTTCCTCAGAAACCATCAAAATAAAGACTCCATTAGAAGTGTTGTCACCCAATCTGATTCTCTCTCCCCTTTCTGAAAGCAGTAAGAAATGTTAAAAGGCAGCGGGATAGAAATCTTTTAAGTGTAGATCTGTACACACACTGTTTGTTCCTGTGATGGGAAGTGAGTTCTCCCTTTGAAGATGCAGAGAGGAGCTCAACTGATATTGCGCCACCACTCCACTCTGTCCAGCAGTCTCTCTGCTTTTACAGGAAGGGGGAGGTAGCCAGGGACTTGGCAACAGGCAGCAGGTGCTCATCTGCACGGTCACACTAGCAGAGCCCAAACCCAAGCAAACAGTGTCACTATCTTGTGCCTAACACACAGCAGACACCCCCGAAATAAAACATTTCATGAAATCTATACTTTCTTACCTTCCCTTTCTACATTTGTAACTGCTCAATAAGGGAGTCCAGGTTGAGTATCCATTGTAGAACCAAAAATGATTCAAATTTCAGGATTTTTATTTTCAGATTTTAGAATATTTACATAATGAGCAATCTTAGGGTTGGGACCCAGGTAAAAATGCAAAATTAATATTTCATGTATGCGCTTTATGAGGACATTTTAACAAGCTCATGATAAACGGGATTAAAGTTTAGTTTCTTGCAAAAAAAATGTTTGAAATCTATGCATACATAGTTTTCTCATAATGTGTACTTTCCATGATGTTTTTTCTGAAAAACACTCACATGCATGGACTATATTCCACCAAAATAAACATTATTTTCTAATACACCTGATGTACAGAGAGAGAAAAGTGAGAGCTCCCGCCCATTGGCTCATCTCCAGATGTCCACTGCAGCTGGAACTTGGTCAGACTCAAGCTGGGAACCCACAATACAGCCCAGGGCTCCCGCGTGGTGCCTAGAACTCACTCACTTGACTCTTCACTGTTACCGCCCCAAGTCCTCATTTGCAGGAAAATGGGATCAGTACATAAAGTCTGAAATAAAACTCCTGCATTCTGCTATGGGATACAAGCATCTTAATTATAAGGCCAAACACTGAGTTCCTTAGATTTATCTCTTTAATCTCATTTTCTGTAAACATTTTCAAGTACCCTTATACACACACAGCCTGAAGGTAATTTGATATGCTATTTCTAGCATTCCTGCATTTTGATTACAGCTTATCATCTAAGTTCAGGTATGGTGTTTTCCATTTCAGGCTTCATGCCCCCCAAACCCTTCAGATTTCAGATACTTGGATAGGGATGCTCTATCTAGATCCTGAAGTTTTACCCATTTTGATCATTCTGGTGTCATTCTATGTGAGCACTGGCTTGTGACATAGGAAACATCAACACAAACCTTTAATGTCTGGAGGGTATAAGTTTCCTGTGGGATTCTACATTCACAAGAAGGCATGTTGTACACATCCAGCTCATACAAACTGAACCAAGGAATGGTGTAAATTACCAAGTGATTGGCTCCATGTTTCCTTCCTCCCTATGGAAAACTCTTAACTGGAGTGGGGTAGGTCCAGTCTGAGCGCCATATGGGAAACCAGCAAATTTATTTTGCTGCAGGGGGAATTCAACAAATCTATAGCAGGTTCATTTTTAAGTTGATAATTTTGGATGGCACACAAATGATACTATAACTATCCAAACAACCCATCGAAGACAAGCCCATTTGCCACTCATGCCCTATCAGATTGATTTCATTCAACTAATCCTCTCACAAGCAATGCAAACAGAAGAAAAATTCATACTTGTGTGTAAGGAGCTATCATGCTGTGACATCTGCTCTCTGGTTGAGCTCATTTCTTCTCTCTAGGTCACAGCCATATACCCCCAAATAATCAGCCCAAGCAATTTAAATGGGAGAAATAGATTAGATGGTCTGGTGGTTTTGAACTGCATGGTTATAAATCAGAACAAATTACCTGTCTATATCTTCAAAACCTGCAATTTTGACCTGTCTATATCTTCTTAATGATTCTGATGCCATCAGACTGGGGTGGGCTCCATAAAGTTTGAACTAGCTCCCCAGATGGTTAAGGACAATGGCTTCAGAAAAATCTGAGCATCAACTCCAAGGAGATTGGTAGCATCTCATCCATTTAGTCTGATGCTGATCATGGAGAAATTGTTCCATATCCATCGTTTACATGAGAACTAGGGATGTTTTTGTCCCCTTCAAAGACAAAAAAATAAGCTACTGGTCGTAGGAAATTAGGGGAAATATTTTAAATCAAGGTGTTGCTAGCTTACAACAACAATGCAGGCTGTCTACATTCTGATGTGAAACACACAGCTCAGGAAAAGGCATGCAGGGTACAGAGACCAAAGGTTACAAATCGAAGACCCATCTGAATCTGTAGCCTGTGTCTGTTGCATGTCATCTTGAGAAAGTGACAGCCAGAGTGGCCACAGCAGAGTCACAGTCACAGCCACAGGGCTCCATGCGGCCACCGCACTACCAGTGATCTTGGGTCAAACAGGACTTTTCTGTGCCTCATTTTCCTCATCTGGAAAATGGGGAGTGGTTTGAACATTTTTGAGTTTGAGGCTTTCTTATGAGACAGGATCACACAAAGAGCAGGACAAATGTGACATATGTGGAAAAGAATTTTGTAAATTCCAATAACTATATACACACACATACAGAATTAAATAATAAAATGTATGTATTTATATTACAGACAGACATATTAGCAATGTCTAAAAATTGATATTTTAATACTGGTCTGTGAATACTATTACTTTCCTAGCAATGATATTTAAGTTTCAAGCCCAAATAAATTTTGACGATATGCCTTTTTATGTTACCTCTATGGTTTAGTGAATTTATTGAAACAATTATTTTCCGGCCTGCGGCTCCTCTAAAAGGGGCAATGTGAGAAGAATTCATGAATTGAGTTAGTTTCTACCTCATCAAACTTGGTCTTCACAAGTATCATTTCCTTCTTTTTACATCTGCTTTATAATCACACAAGCCTGAAAGTAGTTTACATCTCTTGATAATAAAAATATCCACTCTCCACATACAGAATCAAAACCACATGATTTTATGAATGATAATTCAGAGGACATAATTGCCCTCTCCCCGTTTTACTGTATTTGTCATGCTTTTCCCCACCTCTGACTCCACCTTTGACCCCTAACTGTTGGAGAAATATGTGAGTACATCCTAATGAATATATTAAATATTAATTAGGATAAGTAGGCAATGCTTAGTCTTGTGAATCCTTGAAATAAATGCCACAAGTCCCATGTTGGAAACTAGGTCTTTCCATCTCATCCCTTTTGAAATTTCATTTGATCTGTTTTCTTGCTTCCCAGCCTCCATCACTCTGCTTTAAACTCATATGGCCAATTAGGTTCAGCCTAATTGTGACCTGGGTGAGTCATCAGATCATGATGCAATCTGACCCTTTGGAGCTAGGGAGCAAGTCCCTTTGTCAGCAAAGTAATGGGGGAGACCAAAATGGGTCCACAAAAGCAGCTCTCATCTTCCAGGAATGGGGTCTTAGTATCCCTGACACTCTTAGTTAGCAGCAAGGAATGGCAGGTAGGAGGTGGGGGTCTTGCTGCAAAATTCAAGTTTCAAGGACTGGGATCTTAGTTATGATTCTTATACCAAGAGATCTGAAAACAAATGAACAAACAACAACAAAAACACCTTCCTGAAGGCCACCCCTGTACATTCTTCTGTGACAGACAATTGGGGAGTTTTTGAAGGTCATTTTTCAATAAACAGATTTAATTAGTCTCATGAAGGAAGAGTAAAGACAATGAAGAGAAAAATGCCAGTTTAGAAAGAGGCTCAAGAAAATATTAACAGTACCCAGGAATCCTCAAAAGACATTTTTCTGCAATGTGAAATGTCTATGGAATATAAAACAAAAATAGGTTTTATTACCAAGCGATCGCAACGGTTAAGACTCAATCCCTGGAGTAGCGAGATCTTCCAAGTTAAAACAGTAAATAATTTAGTTGAGATAAAGATTAATAGTCAGAATCATGTGAGTCACTCAGAAGCACTCAGGAGCATCCATCTCCAAAGATTAATATGGCAAAAGAACACTATGCTAATCAGTTCCATACTGATGGATCATATGGGAGTCTGATGAGTGGATTTCAGCAGTGAATGTCAAAAGGGTGGACTCGACCTGGGGGATAGGGCAAATCACCTGGTTACACCTGGAAGTGGACCTGCTTGCTGAAAAGACACAGGACACAGGAAATACTGTCTCATCAGCTGCATGCTAAACGGTGAAATATCACACAAAGTCATGTCAGCAGGTAGAAGGGAATCTGCTGCAGCAAAATAGCTGAAGCAGAGAGCTGTGGGCACGACTTCTACTCAGGAGGAGAACTGATCTAACAAATGTAATTGTGTGTTACTGTGCTTAAGGAGAATGAGTGTCATTAGTCATTGTCCGGGGAGGCACACACATGGATGTCATTTACGGCACCGTGTCATATTTCAGAAAGGAGGGTGCCATTGTCCTCAGTATTTGTAGCTGCCAACTCATGCATGCACAAATCCAATCCTAATTGGCACTGGGCACTCACCAGGCAGTGAGCACTAGGGCAGGCCTTGGAGTACAAAGGCAAATAATCCATGGTCATGGATCTCAGAGGACTTACGATTTAAAAAGGGACATACAAACTTGACAATAAATGATAACAGGATTTGCCCGGGCATGGATTAGATTATGGTTCTATTGATCTATAGCTCACAGCATGAACTTCTGAGACCAACTGACCCATGTTCTAGCCTCAGCTTCACCATACACTGACTGTCTCAGCTTCATTTGGCAAAGGAGGAAGATCATGGTTCTTGCCTCATGAAGCTATGAGGAAATTTGCACTTTTTTTTTTTTACCCTTTACAATCTCTGGCAGATGGCAATGCTACAAAAATTGTAGGTAAAAATTCTGTCCCATAAAGTCAACACTTGTCTCAATGATATTGCCATTACACACACAATTCAAAGAAAACAGAATGGGTGCAGGAATAAGTTGGTACTAAAATGAGTGAGATACAGGATAAGAATGTGGATTAAGATTAGGGGAGTTGTAGTACAGGGGGTTAAGATGCAGCTTGTAACATCAAATTCCCATTCCAAAACACCTGTTTGAGTTCCTTTGCTTCTGATTCAGCTTTCTGCTAATATGCCCTTGTAGCACATACGATAACCTACATGCTTGGGTCCCTGCCACCAAGCTGGGACCAGGAAAAGGCTCCTGGCTTCTGGATATGACTTGGCCCCACCCAAGCTGTTGTGGACCTTAGGGAGTCAATCAGGTAATGGAAAAACAATCAATGTCTCTTCCTCTATCACTTTGCTTTTCAGAAAGATGGATACATAATGTATACATATAAATATACATACATTTCTGGATAGCTCTGTCGCCGCCCAGCAGTGACACTAAAATGACGAGGCATATTCTGAGGGTCTGGGAAAAGTCGGAACCGCAACCAGACCCTTCACTGCCAAAAGCAGCTGAGTTTAAACCCTTCTCTCTGCTGCCCCTTTCCCCATTGGACTTAGCTTTCCTCCCCGCTTCTCCAGCCCTCTCTCCACCACCCTTCTTCACATTCTTAAGCTGCATTTCTCCGTTCTTGTCCCCTTACTGCTTCCGTACTGCTTTTGTATTCCTCTCTGCCACTCTTCCAGCCCTCTCTCCGCCACGCTTCTTCCCGCCCGTCCTTCTCCTGTCCCGTCTTTCTCCGTCATCCCTCTCCTCTTGCTCCAGCGCTTGTCCCTCTCCCCGTCCATCTTCCCCTGCCCTAGTCTTCACATTCCGGCCCTCGTTCTCCTCCCCGTCTTTCTCCGTCGTCGTACCTTTCTCCGTCGTCCCAGTCTTTCTCCGTCGTCCCAGTCTTTCTCTGTCACAGTATCTCCGTCTTTCTCGTCGTAGTCCTCGCCTAGCTTTTACCAGCTACTTTTATATAGTTCTCCACCAATCACTTCTCCCCGTGGGTCCACTTGGCGCTACATGATAGGCCAGTAGCAATGACATAATCGCAGCGAGGGCATTAGCCTATCCCTGTGACTTCCTGTTTACCTGCTGGCAAGACCAACTCCGCCTCCTGGCCCTGGGCCAGCCGCCATCTTGAAACAGCCCCTCCCAATCCCAGGAGCGGCTTTATCCCCCCCACTCCCCACATAGCTCTTAAAAAAAGATTAGGGAGGGGCCCGGCGGCATGGCCTAGCGGCTAAAGGCCTCGCCTTGAACAGCCCCGGAATCCCATATGGGCGCCGGTTCTAATCCCGGCAGCTCCACTTCCCATCCAGCTCCCTGCTTGTGGCCTGGGAAAGCAGTCGAGGACGGCCCAAAGCTTTGGGACCCTACACCCGCGTGGGAGACCCGGAGGAGGTTCCAGGTTCCCGGCTTCGGATTGGCGCGCATTGGCCCGTTGCAGCTCACTTGGGGAGTGAAACATCAGACGGAAGATCTTCCTCTCTGTCTCTCCTCCTCTCTGTATATCTGGCTGTAATAAAATGAATAAATCTTTAAAAAAAAAATTAGGGAAATTTCTAAAAAGGAAAAGGTAAGATATTCGAGAAGGGACAACATAGAAGACAAGAGTTATTCATATTCCAAAGACAGAAAAGTTTTCAAAGATAAAGAAAATCTTTTAAGCCAAGCCATAAACCTACACATCCGGTTGGTGTGACAAACCACAAGCACTTAAATATGGCTCCTGTATTTTATGATCTGTGGGATAAAGCTGCTTGGGTCAAGACTGCTAGAAATTTACACACCACTGAAGAAGTTGCATTTGTACTTGGAGGAATTTTTTTAAAAATTAAAAACATTAAAAATGTCTAAAGCATAGAGATACCCTTCAAGGAAAAAATAAACATAATGTATAAAAGAAAATTCACTATGCCATTTTATTAGTTTGTATGTCCTGGTTTAAACCAAGTCCCACCAAACAAAAACACATCTAACAAAAATAAAATCCAAACAAATCACATGGGATAGGTATAGTATTCCCAAAGACCAAATAATCTTAGATAATTTTGTGGACACCATAGTAGTGTTTGTAAGATCAATGATCACACTCCTGACTGACTTACAACCCCACACACCCCTGATAAAGAGGCTGACCACCACCTGGAGAGCTTGTCCTAAGTGCCAAGAGCTTTAGTATGAAATTGTATTACTATCTTACTTTGCTGCTGAATGACCAGAGTTCCTGAAAGATTAAGTCACCTGCCCAGAGTCATCCACACAGGAAGTAGGCATCTGGGCTCTGAGCCAACTCGAGCAAACATCATGCAGTTCCCTATGTCCTTGTCTCCTTAAAGCCAACCAGCAGTGGTAGTCTGTTCTGCATAGAGCAAGGGAAACCTTAAGCTCCTGGCAGCTCCCAATCTATTCACGGTGGGCAAATGACATTATCAATTAATCCTGATGAAACATTGAACTCTTCTTTTCCTGTGAGTTAAGAAGATTCAATGCAATCCCGGGGTCCCCAAAGAATGGACCTTCAGAGAAAAATCCAAAGGCCTTGATTATATTTGCTTTTTAATTAATCTGAAGTGTTAGTTTTCAGCTGGAGGACAGTTAATTTTTCCTTTTGTTAATCTAATGGCCACAGGCCATTCTCATGCTGTGGCTGCAGAAGTTTGGAATGACTGTCAAGCTCCCCAGTGTGACAATAAATGCAGTGGCAAATAAAGCACTTTCCTGGAAGGCACAAGGATTTGAATAATTTCTGCAGATGGTCTTCCTTTCCCCCAGTGAAAGAAGAAAAAGAGGCTAATTCAGACCTAATCAAGCCATGCTAACATTCAGGCAAATTCATTCTTTTTGATCCTTTCACATTTCTTTTCTGAAAATGGCATAAAAAAAAGCCACCAATTTCTTACAACAGCAAAGTGGCAAGTTTGGGGTTTGAGAAAATTAATGCATTCTCCTCTCTGGCGGAAGCTATTCTATTCTTTTTTTCCTCTCTTTCCACAATTACATAACTGATTTATGGAGGGGAATAATTTTGATTTAAGAAAAAAAAGATAGCAGAAGAACTCAAGTTATATGCCAATTGATCCTTCCAAAGAAAACCAAAGTGTGTGTGTGTGTGTGTGTGTGTGTGTGTGTATCCATCAAATAATTCAAAGGCCATGGGTTAAAGGTGTGTTAAGTACAGCCATGATACTCAAAGCCTGACGCACACACTAGGTTAGAAGACAAGGGGCAGCCTTAATAAGGAGTTATTTATGTGAAAGACAGACTGTCAAAGAAAAAGAGTAAAATATTATACATTCACCGGCTAACTACTCCCTGAATGACTGCAACAGCCAGGACTGGGTCAGGCCAAAGCCAGAAGCCATGGATTCCATGAGGGTTTTCCACACAGGTGGCAGAGGCCCAAGCACTTGGACCATCTTCTGCTACTTTTCCAGGCGTTTAGCAGGAGTAGAGCAACCAGGACTCAAACCAGCACTCTAACATGGGATGTCAAAAGTGGCTGCTTGGCCAACTGTGCCACAATGCTGGCCCCCAAAAGCAAGCTTTTATACCTGCATTTCATGCCATAAAACCTCTGTAATAGTTTGAGACATCTAAGAGAGAATCACTAAAGCTTGTACAGGAACCAGAAATTTTCTAATTTAGATTAGGCTACTGAGATAACAATCAGAACACCTGAAATAGGATCTGGATTGTAGATTTCAAGAATGTTAGCCCACTTGACAATGCCTTCCACGCTTTAAAACTCGCTTTCACTGTTTCATTTGTTTTCCCACCTCCATAATGTCACATGCCAACTCAGACGGACAGCTGGCGGCTAGAACATCAAGTTTAAATGAAATTGTGAAACTTGATGTAAGATTCCTTGATCTTGATGATGTTCTAGTCAGTACTGAGTGAAGGCTGCTTGAGGCCACAGGCACAGGCATGAGGCACCTGCTACCCACATGTCCTATGAGTATTTCCCAGCTTGCCAGTGATTAAAATACTTTGATCATGAAGGAAATTTTAACTCCTAAAATATCACCTGTCCAACAAACCTACCTGAAAATTTTGTAAACAGAGATTATCATTTAAAGGCATTCCTCAGCTTCTGTTTATCTCCAAAGCAATTCTTATTAAAGAAAGTTGTTCCTGGCAGAGAAATTGTCTCTTTCAAAACTGTTCCTTCCTGAGGGACGGAGCTTGAAAGGCACTACTGGCTCTGAGTCTCTGAAGGAAATCATGTTCAACTCTATCACAAAAAGAAAGACTCAACATCAAAGGGTTATACATGTGTGCACACAAAGTCTTTCCCAACAAGGATTAGAATCAGACACAATGAATCCAACCCCTCTACTTTTCTAATGGCTTGCATTATTAAAAACATTACTTCTGCTTTTGCATGACAAAGAACATGAGTAATAATTCTGATAATAACTTTGTCTTTCACACACAAAGGAACTCAGTGGGAAAATTTTTAAAATAGTATCTTTGGGGCAAAGCTGGAGATTAGCAACACACTGGGAAATGAGCTCTTCAATAGAGGGAGAAGACCACAGGACTTTTCAAAGTTTAAATTTGGAGCTCAAGCAGAAATTTGAAAGGCGGCTGCAAGAGTCAATTCTATCAGAATATTCAGTCAATGGCACAGGGTGTGACGCTGTCGCTGAGCGACTAAGCGTGTGTATGCACACATGTTCATGTTTGGGTATGTACATGTGTCCATATGTGTACATATGTTTGTATAGTTTCTTCAAACTGGTCCCCATAATAATTTTCCATTCATCAAATGTGTTTTGAAAATTATTGTTTGCATGGCAATTCTTTGTGGTTCAACATAAATAGTGGGCAATTAACATCTGATCTTTTATGACAAGCTTAAACTTACATTTGGTTTCTAAAAAATTGCTTTTATTGGGCCCCATATGGTGGCTAAAGTCCTTGTCTTGCACCTGCCAGGATCCCATATGGGTGCTGGTTCATATCCTGGCTGCTCCATTTCCCTTCCAGCTCCATGCTTGTAGCCTGGGAAAGCAGATGAGGACAACCCAAGGCCTCTGGACCCTGCATCCATGTGGGAGACCCAGAGAAGGCTCCTAGCTTTGGATTGGCACTGCTCTGGTCATTGCAGTCACTTGGGGAGTAAACCAGTGGATAGAAGATTCTTCCTCTCTGTCTCTCCTTTTCTCTGTAAATCTGACTTTCAATTATAATAATGATAATTTAAAAATCTGTTTTATTTATTTGAAAGAGCACCCTAAAAAGGAAAAGAGAGGGAGGGAGGGAGAGGTAGGGAAGGATAGAGAGGGGGACAGGGAGGGGCACAGAGGAGAAGGAGGGGAAGGAGGGAGAGAGAGAGGGAGCAAGTGAGAGAAAGTTCCTTGCTACTGATGAGGAGCCGCATATAAAGCCATTGCTCACAACACTAGCACCTCACTTGGGTCAGGTTGCAGTATCAGCTACTCCACTTTTAATCCAGCTTCTTGTCAATGTGCCTGAAAAGGCAGCAAAAGAATTCCCATTTACTTGGGCCTCTACCACCCATGATGAAGACCCAGGTAGAGTTCCAGGTTTCTAACTTTGGTATGACACTGACTCAGCAGTTACAAACATTTGGGGAGTGAATCAAAAGTTGAAATAACGTGTATGTGTGTGTGTGTTGATCTGTGTCATTTGTGCCACCCTGCCTTTCAAAGAAATTCATGAATCTTGAAACAGAAAAGATCAAGACCTTCTGTTCTATTAGTTCATCCCCTCAAATGGCTGCATCAACTGAGGTTTGACCAGGTGGAAGCCAGGAACCAGAAACTTCATTGAAGTTTCCCACATGGGTGACAGGACCCAAGCACTTGGGCCATCTTCCACTGCCATCCCAGGCACATTAGCAGGAAGTTGAACTGAATATACAAGTCTGAGATTCAGCAAGGAAATACACATATGAACACCCTGGAACAAAGATGGCATTTAACACCACAAATATATACAAGATGGCTCAGGAAGCGAGTACCAACAGAGAAGCAGGCAGAACCAAGGGTTCTGCAGTGGGAACTTCCAATATTTCCCACTTTGGAAGAACGAGGAAGGAAAACACAAAATGGGTAAGTTATGAGGCAAATGGAGAACTTACACCAACCTGGAGGCTCACTGGAGAAGCTGAACCAATGCTGTCAACTGAATGAGACCAGAATGATGAAACCAGAAAATCATGAAAGCCACAAAGGACAAAGGTGACCAACATCATTGGACAGTTGCGCATGTGCCTCATGTACCTCTCATTTATCTCACAGAGCTGAAGAGTCCATGCTGTCATTTTAAAATGTTCCTAAAAGCACATGCGTTGCTAATTTATTCTCAATACTTGTCTGTTAATGGCATTTGGAAGTAGAAGCTGTAGGAGGCAATGGAGCCACAGGGATTCTACTCCTGTGTATGAACTAGCATATTCATGGGTTCCTGGCTTATCGGGCACTGACATAGAGAGAGCACCCTCTAACACCTGCTCTCTATCATGTGAAAGGTCCTCACTAGTTGCTCTTGGACTTGCTAACCTGCAGAACTCTGAGCTAAATATATCTCTGTTCTTTACCAATTCCCCAGTCCCTGGCATTCAGGTACAGTGTCACAAAATGAAGACAGCCCCCAGACCCATTCCCTTAGGATAAGGACAGGTCTTAGTGGTTTATGAGATGTAGCTTCTCCTCACCTGTGCTTCTTATTCTTTTGGTTGTTCTGCTTTTTTCTGGGTTATTGGAATCTGTTTTGTATTTAATGCCTTAAAGATACAAAACATCATAGTTGGAAAAAAATAAAGGTTTCCATAGTCTCCCAAGTACTATAAAACTTCCCCTGGCCACAGTCTCACTGAATACCAGTAATGATGAAAACTGAGGGCTCAGAACTGCCAGTTCACCAGAGCATGCAATCACCGACTATAGATGTGAATGAATTCCCATCAACCATCCTTTCCAATTGATCCAAACTGCCTGGCTAGATAAACAGCCCCATTTACCACTTCTCTTCTGAGAAGTTTTAAAAACGGGATTAGATTTCCAACTCTCTGAGGACAGGTCTACCTCTTTATATAAAGTACAGTATTCAAAAAGTTTATGAATTTCAGGGTGGAAGTCTAGTAACTTTTTGTTACAGATTTTCTTTATGCCAATAAGAAATACAATTTCAGCAAAAATTGTTAAGTGGTAAAAAGGCATCATATTTAAATAACTAAGAATTTTTTCATGATGATGGGATAAGAGATTGTGAGTATATGTATTATGAAATAGAGAGAGTACTCCTCCATCGGCTGCTTTTCTCCCAAATGCCTGCAATGACCAATGCTCGGATAAGGTAGAAACTGCAAGCCAGGAACTAAATCTGCCGTTTCCCAAGCCAGTGTCAGGAATCCAACCGTTTAAATCATCACTGCTGCCTCCCAGGATTTGCATTTATGGAAAACTGTAGTTGAGACAGACAGATTCAGCTTAGGCACCGTGATGTGTGACAGGTGCACCTTGCCCACTAGACCCAGTATGCACAGCTCCAAAAGCTTTAACTGCTATTTTGCATTAGGAATCTTAATAAATTAGGACCAACATGGTGTTTCCCAAACCTGCCTCCTCACAGAATACTTTTCTGATGAGTGGAACATGTTGAAATGAGGGATATGTAGGACATGCTTGGGGAATGATCACACTACAGTGGGTCTTCTACAAAGGTTGAAACCATCTTCTAGCTCTCAAATGTCAACACCTCAACTAACATCTATAGCACAGGTGTTCCACAAAGTTGCCGAACAAATGACAAACTGGCAAGACCATCTCATTCAGCAAACCTAATGGGATTCCAGATTCCATTCTATACCTAGGTAACAACAGATACACCCTGTAAAAAAAACAAAACAAAACAAAAAAAAACAGCTCCCAGGCACAAGTTGTAGGTTCCTATTCACTCCACAACAATTGGAGCACTTGGGAAACAGGTGTCCCATCTATCAGACTGGTGTCAGCAGGAACTTGGGGAAGATTTTATTCCAAAACTCAGTTTACTGAGCTAGCCACATGCAGAACATTGGCCCCCTCCAACTGGGTCCTTCTCTATCTATGACTTTAACCCTTTGCTGATGAACCACAGCCATTTAATGCCTAAACTGGTCTTGTATTACACTGGGAGATGATCTCCAGCCCTTTATCGCAATGTCTAGCAGCAGATGTCTGGCTTGTAGCTATAGTTTGTGGTACTTTAGCCATATTTGTGGGGATTTGAATTTAAATCAGACCCAGTGTCACACTAAAGCACGGGAAAAAAGGCACTTACCCCAGAGGCTGGGCCAAACCATCCCCAAATATCTATAGCTTGCCTATCTTTGTTCTTACCTCTTGCTAGGTAAGAACACTCGCTAAGTCCCATTCAGTTTTCACAAGAACCTCATGAAGAAGGTATTTGTTCCTATTTACAGAATAAAAAAAAAATCAAGGCTCAAATCTCCCCCACATGCTCCAAGTATGTATGGCTAGCAAGCAGCAGGGCTCAGATTCTGATCTCCAATATGACCTGATTCTAATGCATCCCTGTAGCTTTCCTGGGAATACTCAAGCAGAAAAAAAAAAAAACTTAGCAAAACTCAGCTGAGGGATAGATAAAACTACATTATTAAAAATTCCTTTAGGGTATTCTCAAAGAAAATCTCTCACCTCCACCTGGACATGGGAGAGACGAAGTCTCCATTTTAAGTTTTTTGCATTGAAGACATATTGTGTCTATAAATTGGAAAGAACCAAGAAAAGGACACATCATTAAGACATTAAATCAAAAGGTGAGGCAGTCCTTTGGCCTAGTAATTAAGAGACCAATTTGGAACTCAAGTCCCATACCTAAGCACCTGATTTCTAACTCTTGCTCTAGCTCCTGGTTGCAGCTTCCTGCTCCTGTGTACCCTAGAAAGCAGAGGTGATGGCTCAAGTAGTTGGGCCCCTGCCAACAACATGGGGGACCTGGACTGAGTTCCTGGTTCCTGGCTTCAGCAGACTCTGGAGGAGCAAACTACCAGATGAAAGCTAGTTCAACACACATCTACCACCCTTCTCTCACAGACACTGATGGCATATGATTTGTTCCTAAAACAAACAGAAAGACTAAGTCTTAAAAAAAAAGATTATTCATTACAAAAAGGCAATCTTTAGTGTAGTCAATCATTAAACCCCATAAGTCTAGGGTCTCATTTGGGGATACTTAAAGTGTTTTCGATAGAGGTGATGGCTATCCAACAATGTGTATACACTAAATGCCACTGTTTATATATGTGTCCACTTCTAATGATTAACTTATTGTTAGATGAACTTTATCTAAAAAGAACTCAAATGTTCTTTACCTACCTTGGGGAATCAATTGTACTGTCAGCAAAATCAGTCATACTGCAGCCTCCTGGGGAAGCACAAACATTCTCTGAAGCTCAGGGTCAATCACAGCTCTGTGAGATGCTAGCTGATCCATGGCCACAGGCAATAGGGCTGCAAAAATTCAACTTGCTATGGTTAGGAGGCAAGTACCAGAATGACCGTACCACATCTTTAGGGCCTTCCACAGATTCACAATGACCTATGAGGACACTCCTCACTACCTAGTCTCTTATGGCAAAATGTACTATATCTGCTAGAACCACAACCTTCCCCGCCCCCACTGAGCCAGTGGGATCAGAGGAGCCCCTCCCTCTACACACACAAAGGAGAAACTCATGGGCACACCAAAGCTCCCAGTGGATATGGTTTACAGCTACCCATCTTTGTTCTGTTCCTCTTTACCCTCCAACACTATCCTTTCACTAAAGCTGAGCTTTTCAGACTGACACTCTTGCCTGTCTTTCTTGCACTCCTGCTTCAGCCACCCACAAACATTGGCACCTAGGCAAACATGCCATTTTGCCTGCTCACATGCATCTTAAAATTACCTTGCCTGTGCCCAATTTCTCACAAAATCCCTCGTCTCATGCAACAGCTCTGATGGTTGGCTGCCTGCACACTCCTAACCCCAGGGTGCTGGCTCCACAAGTCCCATCTGAGTCCTGCTCAGCCAGCTAAAAATTTCCCAATTACATAAACGTGTTCTCATCACACACAGCACTGCATGTGCGAATCATGGTCACCGGTCCTTGCGTGGAGGAACGAGGAGAAAGGGCGAAACATGCATTGTCATCTGCTACCCTGGTGCCCAAGAGCATGCACATACACCACATTCCCACCAGAATGCAGAATGCTGTTTCAGTCTAAGTGACAGCACGACTGCATGCAAGGCTAATCAGCCATGCCAGGATCAAGGCCACTCTGCTGGCCTTGTCAGCGCTCTGCTCAGACTGTTTATACTTCACAAAGATCAAACGCAATTGGAGAATGAAGGTGAATACCACGAGTAGCCCTATACTTTAATTTCTTTCCTGAAGGTCAGGGCTTTATAATGAGGCTCACAAAGGAGCGATACAGTGAGCCAGAAACACACATTAAAAGAACCTCTCCTATATCAAAAGGAAAAAGTATGTCATCGACTATTTTAATGGGATCATTTCAGTACACTGGCCCCTGGTGCTAAAACCATATTGGAAATGGGAAAGTGAATGAGATCTTTTATATTCACTAATCATGTCCCAACTGCAATAAGGCCTGAAAGTACACATTTCTACAGAAGGCAGGCGAAGTGGGTATATGGAGTCTTAGGATAGGAGACAAACATTATATTCATGTATTTGGTTTGGTCAGTGGACTCCCAGAGCAGGAGAGGGACCATGGTATAGCTAGAATGAAGGAAGACATCACTGACATGCTAAGGCAGTTTCTTGGTGGGCTCTGTCCTTAGGACTTTCCGAATGTCATCTTGGAAGTGTCCACTTGGGACATAAGAACAGAAAATACTTATTCCTCAGGATGTGAGCTCTCCTTGGCCAAGGGTTGCTGTAAGGAGTGCCAAGAGGCAGAGGGGTATGGTGCACACCCAAGTGAGATGCTGTCATACTATGGTTATGTAGTGCTGCTTGAAACCCTTGTGAACTGGTTCCTGTTGCCATGGCAGAGTAAGCAGACATGGGAATCTGCAATCTCATTCCATTTGGAAGTCTGAGGCTCAAAGCCTCATTCATCAATGTTGGAGGAATAAAGTTGGAAGACACCCCAAGTTTCCCATGTAAATCAAGACTCTCCTAATCCCACCTTCCGCAGAGATTGCTTAGTATCGGGCATTTGCTCAATTCTCTGAGCCTCTTAACCAGTGAATTCATTTTGACGAAGTGACAGGTGCTTCTGTGCCTCTTTATATTAGCAAAGGGGAGTCTCTCAGCTTCTATACCCAGGCATGTCACCTGTCTCAAAATGTGAACCTGTGGTTCAGACAGGGATTTGGGGCAGAAACAGCACATTTCCGAATCTCTGCTAACACAGACATTTTGATCCCTTCTTCTTCACAATAGCTTCCCATCTACTTTCTTTCCCAGACTTCTAGCTCCTCAGTATGCACACCAAGATTTATGATTCAAAAATCAGGTGGTTTCTTTCTATCCAGTATGTTAGTAAAACACAACTCAAGAAGAAACTGCTAGTTAAGCCACCCTATCTCAGAGGCCATCCTAATCACCTGGACTGAGGAGCAAACTTCTTCACAGGTTTGCACTTCCTGCTTGACTAATGAGAGCGAAGGAAAATCCCAAATCTACTTATGAAATAAATCTGGTTATTCTGCAGTGAGAAGAAAGGAAGACAATCTCCTGGTGATGTTGCTTAGGAAAGAAAATTCTACAGCGGCTGCACATGTATGGCAGTCAACAGCACATCTACATTTTGATGATTTAAGTTTCCTGAGTGATCAGTGACTTAATTTATCCCTTGCGACTTACATCTGGTCTTCCAGCATTTGTTTCTCAGCAGCTGGAAAGTTCTACCATCAGGTGCCATTCTCCAGCCATTGTGGTAAGTGCTCCCAGCTTTTTCATCTGGGGATTTAAATTGCTCCATGAGATGTACAGGCACCCAATTTGGGTGAGGGTTTTGATTTAAATGTGCTGTCAGTTTTGATTTTTCACATTATTTGCTCATGCTGGCAGAGAGAACTCACTAAACTAGCAATAAGTTTTCAATCCAAAGAGGTCAAAATAAACTCGATGTCACGTGACTAACCAGTCATCTTCTGACCAAATTCAGCATAATGGAGGAATGGGGCTGCCCGTGAACATGATGAAATGGGAGGGCGCTCCTCTCCAGAGTTCAGCACCAGGATTATACTCTCATTAACTTTTCACCTCATGGAGAATGGATTTGTAAATTGTCTGTACCAAGAAGCAATAGCTGCTAATTAGGTGTCCTCCTCTGTACTGATTGCTAGACCACAAGGAAAGCAGCACAGAATTCAAAGAAAATGCTTGCAGGTCTTTTTTGAGAAAACGTGTCATAAAGTAGTCTGGGGTTCCAACAGTGCCTTGACTATAAGAAGTACTCAATAAATATGTGCAGAATGAAAAGATATAAACGTGGCATTCACCCTTGGCATTTGCATTTGTTCAGTCTGTGCCTGGTTTTCCTTTTCTGTGACCGAGAGAAGGACATCACTTTCCTACACAGAGACACAGAACTGTCCACAACTCCAACTCAATCAACGTGGTGTTTACTGGTCTCTAGAAAGAACCCACTGGAAACCACTCTTAATGATCATCCCACACAATCATGGCCATCTGTTTTATTCATTAGTCTCATACATTAAGAATGGCTATCTCACAGCAGTTATGATGGGCCAGGTTACACAGCAACAATAAAATACCACAAAGGTGTGTTTCTCACTCATGCTACATGTCCTGCAGTTAACTCAGGGGCCAAATTGGCTGAAGAACTGTTTCTACTGAGCTTCCATGCTCTACAGTGTTGGAAATAATGGAATACATTAGTTTCTTGCACTGGTAATGAAACATTTCTGCCTAAAAGAGATAATTGTCTCTTTATCTCATGATTTGATAAAGCTGGTCGCAGCTCACTTCTAACTGCAGGTAGCAGTGGAGTACAGCCATCTGTATGCTCTGAAGGAAGTAATGAAATGGAGTTACACACAGCCACCTAGGGAGATGCTGACTGCAGCTCTGTCTCTAACTCTGGTGTTTCAAGTCCTATTGAAAACCACTTGGAAGAATTTTCCACAGAACAATGCCAATGTGTTATATTAAAAATGTGATTTAAGGTACACCCCAGCAACCTAGACTTATACGGAAGTTTGTAAATCTGCCATAACTATAGTTCCCATGAGTTAAAAATGAGGTCTTTTGCCCATGCACATGAAGAAACAGGAGTCTCAGCAGGCCAAAGCCTCGAGTGTCTTTGTGGTCAGCCCAACGATGCTTTCAGCACAGGCTTCTATTGATAACTGAAAGTCTGCAGATCAAGTCCAGTGAGGCTGTGGTTAAGGGATGTGTCCCAGAGCAGAGCTGGCAGATTAGACTGGTACAAAGTCTCCTTCCAGGAACATCTGAAGAGAGACGGTGCATGGGAAGGACAGGTGCAAACACTGTGTGAGGGCTTTGCCCCCACCTGACTGAAGGGAGTCCTGTGAAACAAGGTAGCGACTTCTGTGGCCAAATGGAAAGGTATGGTCCCTTGGGACTTTGTGTAGTTGTCATGGTATCCATGAAAGAGCTACCAAAGTGCATAAGTATAGAAGCCATCATTCTTCCTGGCCCTACGCAGGGAAAAGAAACTATATAACCATTAAGCCAAATGTTACAAAGACTGACACCACCCAGAAAAATTTCAGGCTGTGTTTATGTAATATATCCTTAGGTAGGAAGACATAGATATGTTAATATATGTGAGCACTCATTCAAATGGTCATGTTCATAATACAAAAATTTACAGACACATTAAACTCCGTTTACTGGGCCAATTTCTATTCCTTTACAGCAAAAAATCAACCACAATACAGCCCATAAGCTGCATGGTCTATGAGCTGAGAATGGGTTTTATGTTTTTAAATTCTACAACTTCCTCCAAAAAAGGTAAGAACACTTGTCTTATGTCTTGTCATTTAAATAACTATACACTATGTTCCACAATGCCTCTTGACTTTGTCCTCCCCTGCCCTGGAGTGTTAGGAAAGGATACTACTTCCAAGCACCCTGCTGGGAGCACATGGATTGAGGAGGTTCACCAAGCAACCCATGGATATTGTGTTATGATACCTTATGTTGGTCATTATGTTGTAACAGAAGAAATTGGAAAAATGTAAGTTGAAGATCCAGAACACAGCATCAGTGCGAAACACACCAAACTGGATTTCACAGCCAACATCTATGAGAGTACTCCAAAAAGTTTATAAAAACTAAATTAAAATTTATTTTGACACAAAAATATTTTGAAATATATTCATTCAAGTGTTGGTCAAAAAGTTCATGGAAAACATCTGCATTACCAGCAAAAATAAAAGCATGGGTTTCAAAATATGTATGCAAAATAATCAACTTTCAATTTGAATTCCAGACACTTCTAAAAGAACCTTTGTGAGTTCATCATTTATTTTTCTTAGCACGTTGGTACTACTTCTTGGTTTGTTTATTTGTGAAATGAGATAGTATCACTTGACCTTCGCAGTTGTCTATGTGCTGTGTCTATTTATTACTAGAAAAAGAAAACAGGGCCCCTCTGCATGTTGAATAGGATTGAGTGAACTGACATAATCCAGACTCTCCCGTTGGTAGGGGTGGTGCTGCTTCCTTGCCACATCATCAGTAGGCATGGCAGCATACCTGATATTTTCACCAAATGCTCAACTAGAAGTTGGCATCTCATGTGAGGAAAAGCATGTAACTAATTCCACTTGCTGTGAACTATCCTACGACAATTTGCCAACTTGACGCTAGTAACCTCAGTCTCAATTTGAAGTCAGCCCATATGTGACAATAAATAGAGAACAGACTCTGCCTAGTGAAGAAAGATCAATAAAGAACTGGATTTTGTTCATATTCTTACTCCTCCCACATCCAGGCAGCCCTTCAGCCATGGCATAAGCATTTTCTCCACTCAACATTCCCTCAGGGTCAGAGACGATAAATAAAGCTCCTGACCTCAAGGTGTTTACATTTATTACAAACTAAATAAATAAATGGGAATACAGATAATGCTATATACTATAAAGGACTTTGAAAAAGCATCTGGAGAGACTGACTTTAGGGAGGGTGTCACAACCTGCCAAGGTGACCTTACAAGATAGAACAGAGCCAGACAAGTAATTAGCCTCAGGGAAGGTATCGTAGCGGGGACAAAAGAACAGGGCTGGGGTCCTAACATAAAATGGAGCAGAAAGGCTAGAGTGAGCTGAATGAGCTGAAAGAGAAGAGAAAGAGGCTGGAGTCCTGGAAAAGGCCAGATAATCTACAGCTATACCCCTGACACAGCGCCTAGCTTGACTTTGAGCACAAGTGATGAGATTAAATGTTGGCAACAGAGCATCTATGCCTGACTCCTGATTTCAAACAAACAAAAACAAAGGTAGAGGGACCTCCAGTGCTACCAGTAAAGTAGGAGTAGGTTGGAGTAGTTTAATCTGTGACCAACTTTTATGATTAAATCTGGGATGAAAGTCGGGAGCTAAGAAAACAGGTGGAAAGCAAATACAGATGGTCCAATACAGATTGCACAACTTTTCGTGACAGATCTGCTGAATGCTTGAGCCACCCTCATTTGATGCGGGTTGCGCTGGCTACCAGGAAGACATACAGTAGCAACGATGAATACAGAAATACATTGGAGTTTAGCAGAATCTAGTGGAGGCTAAGCCTTCTGTGTTCTGGGGTAGTTCAAAACCAAGTTAAAAACATGAGGCAGAAGACACAACTACAGTACAACAAAAATGCTGAGCTGCGTGATATGTCACATTTCTGCATGTTACAGGCAGTCGGAGGAGGATGAGTTCCTTTGACAAGAAGCATTCGGGGTGGATCTGAAAAAGCTGGAACCTGAAAGGGGATGTGGAGGTAGTGATGAATATGAATGGCAAGGAACAGGCACAGAACAGGCAAGCTGAGAAATAAGGTGACAACCAAGACTACTCCAGATGAAGGCCTCCGTGGTGTCCTTTTCTGGTAATTAGAGCCAGGGAACTTCTATAGTAGCCTTTTGAGTTAGTAGGAGGCTAAATGTCCTCCACCTACAAGCTGGCTTGGATCAATATCATCTCCCATTTCTGAGAAGACGGGGACCCTTCAGAGGGAGAAAAGAGGGGAATTGGCTCTTCTGAAAACAGGGCCCTTTTCTTTGAAATCACTTTCAAAGGGAAAGACTGCATAATAATGAAAAGTATCATCATCATTATTATTTACTTCAAATATCAGGCCCTGTTACAACAAAAGCTCCATTCTCTGTAATCTTATTGTTGTTTGGTATCATGAAGACACTGGAATTCATTTATACCTCCAGTGCTGGATGCAAGGAACGCTGCCTGCTGCTCCCTCCTCTGTGGCTGCCTTTATCCTATTATGCTATTTATAGGCCCTCCTCAGTGAAGGTGGCAGGGATAGTGATGCCAAAGTTGCCTGCTCCCCTCCGTCTGACAGCTGGCATGTTGTCTGACAACACAAAGGGGAAGAAGAAAGGTTGCACATCAAAATATTTTGAAGGCTTCTGCCATCAAGCACACAGACACACAACTTGGATAATTACTTAAAGTTGTATCGCAGTGTCCAAAATAAAAATCTCTTGAACCCGGGGAAGGTTTATGAATTGTGGGAAAATAATAGGTTTCTGACAACATGTGTACTAATTCTTAGGGCATACACGCGCACCTGTGATTAAGTACACATCAAAGCAACTCTTACTTTGCCAAACACATTAATTCTAAGTAAGGATTGCTTTACTTTCTAATGTATGGAAAGAGGTGACCTGGTTCAATTTCTATCAAACAAATAATGCTCCCATTGATTTTGATAAGAAAAAAAATTACCTGACACCAACATGGTAGATTCAGGTTGGTAAAAAAATCACTTTACTAAGTTCCAGGGTTTACTAGGTGAAATGAGCACATAACTGAACTCGATAAATAGAAACTTTTCCTAAGTGAATAGATTTCTCTCATTCTACCACATCACAATCTTTAAGAATTTTTCAACACATAAGCTTTCCCATTGTGTGAGTATTCATACTGTTGAAACATCACACTCCACCGAGTGCCACATGCTGGTTACCTTGGCATGGACATGCCAGTAAGAAAAGGCCTTTTGCTAAGATGAATTCACTCTCTTATCATTTCCCAAGAGTTCTGAGTCCTCAGGGACAGGTGTCAGTAACTGACAGTGCCTGTCCAGCCTTCCAGATTCTGTTCTGCAGAATCGTCTCTTCTTTCTACTCCCAGACAGCTGGACAAGAAGGAGATACCCATCCAGGAAGAGTTGTCAGCAGTTGTTCCTGACCTTTAGTCTGAGTACCAGGGCTCCAGAAGATGAGTAGCACCCATCTATATTCTCTCTCCTTAAAAAGAGAGATCCTGGACCCGGCACAATAGCATAGTGGTTAAAGTCCTCGCCTTGAATGCGCTGGGATCCCATATGGGCGCTGGTTCTAATCCTGGCAGCTCTCTCTGTTACTCATCCAGCTCCTTGCTTGTGGCCTGGGAAGGCAGTCAAGGATGGCCCAAAGCCTTGGGACCCTGCACCCATGTGGGAGACCCAGAGGAAGTTCCTGGCTCCTGGCTTTGGTTTGGCTCAGCTCCAGCTGATGCAGCCACTTGGGGGAGTGAATCATCAAATGGAAGATCTTCCTCTCTGTCTCTCCTCCTCTGCATATATCTGCCTTTCTGATAAAAATAAATAAATCTTAAAAAAAAGGGAGAGAGATCCCAGGTGGTTCCTGGAACTTTCAGGACACAAGGAAGGCTGGGGTATGTGCCAACTTGCCGAGAGCCGAAGGATTGAGTGCAAAGTACCTGACATGAGGCCAGACCTGCAGAAGCAGCAGGGAAAGTAAGAGACAAAGCCAACTCTTAGCTGAGACTTCTACAACCACATTGTCATGACCCAAGTGGCCTGAACAACTGACACGTATTTCTCACTGTTGCGGAAGCTGGGGCCACCATGGTTAAGTTTGGCTGAGGGCTCTCACTGAGGCTGCACTGGACAGACTTCTTCTTGTCTTCAGGGAGCAGAAAGGGCTCTCTGACATCTCTTTCATCAAGGCCACTGATCTCAATGTCCTACCTTGATCTCTGAGACCCACGGAGGGTGTTAGGATTGCAACCTATGAATTGCGTGAGGACACAAATGTATCAGAAGGGGCGGGATAGGTCAGTCCCTGCAGCTGGCCAGGTGTTTGCTTTTCAGAGGCCTGTTTGTGCAGCAGTGTTTGGGTTCCTGGAGAGATCCCTGTATCTTTCCAAAAACAAAGATGATCATGTTGAGTAGATCTCTGTTGTTTGCAACTCAAAGAAACCTTACTCATCAGGTGGTAAAGAGAACTCCCAGGACCCAAGTCACCCAGGGCAGTTGTTAACATATGGAAGGAATGCTGGTCTCCATATCAGGCCACCTGGATCACAGGGACTGGGAATAAAGACCTGGAATGTACATTTTCAACAAGTACCACATAATCAAGCAGAATTTTCAAATGACATTCCTTACAGAAATCGCTTCAGAAGCATCACACCTGTGAACATTTCTGAAAACACGTAGCACAAAAAGTCAATGAATTCATACTTGGTTTTCAAAACATTTCATGTTCTTATTAGTTTGAAGACATTTTTAAAAAAATACTGTAATTGAGAGGGTGGTTAAAGCGCACAAGCAGTAAAGGGATTTGATAATCACCTGCCTGTTTTGGCCATGATTTCTGTTCTCTTTAAATGAGCCTGTGTCTATCAAAATCAGTGTCTTGCTCACAGACACTATGAGTCACATAGTTTGATTTTTTCTCCTTATGCTCATACAAACCAGGATGTGTCATAAAAAAGATGCCGTGTAATCACTGTGATGGCTTTAATCCCAATCAACTGACAAAGGTGGTGTCAATCTACTTCCACAATCACAGAGCTTAGTCACTTAGTAAGGGTTCATTCAATACTGATATTGTGCCTAGAACTGCAGAGCTCTGCTAACGCATGGGAATACAGAAATATGAGGAGGCTGGTGAAGTAGCATAGTAGGCTAACCCACTTTCTGAAGTGTTGGAACCCCATTTGGGCATAGATTTGTGTCCCAGCTGCTCCACTTCCAATGCAGCTCCCTGCTTATGGCTGGGAAAGCAACAGAAGACTGACCAAATCCTTGGGCCCTTGCACCCACATGGGAGACCTGAAAAACTCTGGACTTTGGATTGGCTCAGTTCCAACCACTGCAGCTGTTTGGGGAGTAAACAAGAGGTTGCAAGATTCATTCTCATTCATTCATATTCTCTCTCTGTAAAACAGACTTTCAAATAAAAATAAAAGTTTTTTTTTAAAAAAATCTGATATGCCCATATTTAACTCAAAGTGCATATATTCTTGGATCTGGGACAGGAACCTGTAACTTACTATGATTGCCTGAAAGAGCCATGCACAGAAAACAAATGTATTCTGAGAGAATTAGGTAAACTTTACAATAAGGAAGGGATGGGCAGTGTGTACTTCTAGGCTCCACCCAAATACAGTTCAACACAACATAACAAATTACTGAGTAGGTCATTTTGCATAGCTCCAGATATGTTAGCATTAGGAAGAGGTTTGGCTTACAGATAAACCATGTACTCTATCATTAATAATCAAATGGATGCAATGGCCTTCTCCATTTGTCAATTCCATTACTTCAGTAAAATACCAAAGAGGAGCTTCTTGTGAATGAAAGACATTTCTACTCATAGTTTGGAAAGTCATAGGTCAGAATCTGGTGGTCCTATCAGATTGGTATCAGGTGGGACTGGGCATACGGGGTGCATGCAGAGAGACCAACACATGGTGATCCATGAAGCCGAGAGAGAAGCAGGGCTGAATTTGGTGTAAACAAACAATGCTCTGTGAGAACTACCTTCTAAGGGCCATCTCCCAACAATCTGAGAACCTCACACTGACTCTACCCATTTATGTTGTAATTAGAACACTCCACCTTGATTCATTCACCATTCACATTAGTCTATTGACTAATAACATAAGATTATGGGGATCAATCCCTCAATAGGCATGCTTTTGTGGAACATCCCACTCTTACCCAAATGATAAAATTTCTATTTTCTATCTCATATTTTTCAGACTGGTCAAAATTTAAGAGGATACTATGTAGTGGGCTGAAAAAAATAGTACCAAGAATAAATTGATAATTAAGACGTTTTCCTGAACTCCTCTAAATTTTACTCATTTGAATAAATAGTTCAGTGTCTACTGCACTGAAGTGACTACATGAAGTACTAGCAATGGATATGCTTTACCCTTTAAAGATCAGAGAAAAATGGAAATACAGATATGAAAAATGTAGAAAGGAATTTGGTATTACTGTCCCATGTAAGATAAGAGTGGGACAGAATTATCAAGAGGATTTTCTTGATCCAAGAAGCAAATTCTCTTAATAAAATGTATTTGATCTCAACTTCAACGTGAGTTAGAATTGAAGACTTTTAACGTTGAGTGAGAAAATACTTCATTAGATAGTAAACAATTTTCACAAAGAACACAGAGTATATGTCAAAGCTTTCATGATAAAACAAACTACCCCAAGATATATAATGTCATACAATGTTAAAACATCATTTCCTTTGATTCAGTGGGCTAGTTTTGAAACAGGAAGGCAGAGGAAGCAGCTGAGTGACCTGTAGATAACAGTCTCTATGAACTTAAGATCTGCAGGGGGCCTGAGCTTGAGTTCCCTTGCTCTGGAGACAACCTGATCTCCTTCCTTAACCAGACACATGCCAGTTCAGGGGGCCAAGCCTGACACTAAGCTAACACTCGCTTCTCACTATTTGCTATTCCTGCCATTTTCCTGAATTTCTTCTTGAAGTGAAGTCAAGCTGGTGTGTACCTAGCGTCCCTCACTGTCCAAGGCCAGATCTTTTGGCCTGAACTCATTGGCTGGGTTCCCTAGGGGAAAGGAAACTTACACACGGTGCTTGGGGCCGTGGTTAGGGCAGCGGAGACAGAAGTTTGTGTTTGTGACATCTCAGTCTCTAGAAGGTTAGCTCAGCTTGTTCATCTGAAAGCGGAGGATTCAAAGCAGTAAGAGATGACCTGGCCCAACATGAACATGCTTTCAAGCCTTGCCTTGCATCACGTTTGCCAACATACTGTTGGCTAATAAGATTTCAAGATTAGGGCCCGGCAGCGTGGCCTAGCAGCTAAAGTCCTCGCCTTGAAAGCCCCGGGATCCCATATGGGCGCCGGTTCTAATCCCGGCAGCTCCACTTCCCATCCAGCTCCCTGCTTGTGGCCTGGGAAAGCAGGAGAGGACGGCCCAATGCTTTGGGACACTGCACCCGCGTGGGAGACCCGGAAGAGGTTCCAGGTTCCCAGCTTCGGATCGGCGCGCATCGGCCCGTTGCAGCTCACTTGGGGAGTGAATCATCAGATGGAAGATCTTCCTCTCTGTCTCTCCTCTTCTGTGTATATCTGGCTGTAATAAAGTGAATAAATCTTTAAAAAAAAAAAAAGATTTCAAGATCAAATCAGATCCTAGGAGTGGAGAAATGCATCCCCCTTCCTGAGAGAAAGTGCAGCAAAGTCACATTGCTCATGTGAATGGGAGGAAGGACAGCAGCCTCCTTTGAAAAAAATCAACCCACTCCACATAAGGATGGCAACTCCTTTATACGTACAGGTTCCACATCCATGAATTCAACCATCCATAGATAGTCTCTCTCTCTCTCTCTCTCTCTCACACACACACACACACAACACAACACAACACAACACACCACACCACACCACACATCCTAAGACCCCAC